>NC_141567.1:5935000-15935000 GCF_036417535.1 Chlamydotis macqueenii | reverse complement strand
ACAGCCTTGTGGTTCCTGCCTCATCATAGCGTCCACGGGATGATGGAGACATGTTCAAGAAAAAGCGGCTTCAAGCAAAGAGCTGGTGACAGCACGGAGGCAGCGCTCCACTAACTGCCCACACTCACAACGTGACACAGCTCACGGAGGGGTTTGTACTTGCAGCAAAAGTCAACTGGAATCTGTTCTTGTAACAAAGGACACAACGCTAAAAACTATGCTAAATACTCTGAAAAATCAGGTCATATACGGTTCAAATTGTGCACATATAAGGATAAAATATGTCTACTAACATTATGCCTCAGCTCTCCAATAAAATTGCTCTGAGTTTTGAAAAGAAAAACAAAGTTTTTTGGACGTTATCATGCACAGAAAAGCTCCTAAGGGAATTAACAGTACTGTATTCAGAGCAGGATTTGAAAATTTGGGGTCTATACCAAAAAAAAAATAAGGAAATAAAAAGGAGAGCTCCTTTAGTGAGCTTTAACCTCCTTGTGCACTGAATGTGACATAACCTAGGAAAGCATGGTGCAGGGGGGCAGCAAAAAATTATTTATAAAGATATGACATGACATCATTTTACATATAAGAAAAACAAATTAAGATCCTACCAGGCACATTTATTCTGACATTTCATCACATTTCATTGTGTAACTCTGACTCTGTATCTTCGTTCGTACGTGAATGATTTCTCATATTTACAGAAAATAAATCTAAATCATGTGCCATCAGACTGACATCAACACAATTTCTCAGTGGTATTAGCACTGTTAGTTATTACCCACACAAGCTTGCATTTTCCAGATAAAGACAGTTCAAATTAGGAGCCCCTGGACTTTTTAATTTAACAGTTGACAGGAAAAAGAGAGATATATTGCTATCATTGGTACCGTAGAAAGACTTGCATATTCCTTTAGCTGCTTTCTGTGTCAGCCATGCCACAATATAACTTTACCCCTCATATTTTCAAGATTAACTTGTTTCTACATTAATCAAACCACTGACTTTGAGTGACGCTGAGAACATTCAAGTATCCTTTCGTAATTTTCTTATTCTGGTAACTATGTTCACCAAATAGATGAAAAGAGAGCTTTTATTTACAAGATCTGTTCTTTTTTATACATATTTTCTACCACGCAATTCTGAACGAATACACTAGCAATGACAAGGTATAATAGAGTAGTTTTCACTTAATGCATTCCTGAAAGTCTACTTTTTTTTAATCATGCCTAATATTTAAATGAGAAATTATGAAATTCTGATTTAACCACTTAGTGTTAAATTCTTATTGAACATTTAGATACTGGACATACTGGACATCTTAATTACAGAAAGAGAAATCCGAGTGCAGGGCTTCACACACACAATCTGACAACATGAAGTCTTAGCTTTTCTGCAGTGTCCTTATTCCCTTAATTGCTCCTTTTTCTCCAGTGGCAATCTAAAAGTAATGTATTCTTAATAACTTTCTTGCTTCAAATAAGATTTCTTGGTTTCAGGTGTCTGCAAAATAATACTATGAGATTGTTCCATGCGTTTAATGAACTACCTTTCCTATCATAACACTCAGCCTAGGAGCCCTCCAGCATTTGAAAAGTAGCTTCTGTTCTCCTGGTTTAAAATTAAGTAGAAACCAAATTGTACTCTCATCTAAAATCGTAGCTCTGGCTGGATTCCCATCATTACATTAAAATATGTATCTTAGCCATTACTCACCCTTCTGTGATAAGCTGCTCTTCATTTCTTGTCCACCTGATATATGGAGTTGGAAATCCTATGGCAACACATGGAAAAACCGCATTTTGCCCAGTAACTTTAGTAAGCGAAGAGGGCTGCCTCACAAACATCAAGCTCTGTGGCACCTCTGGATCTGCAAATATTGTGTAAATGACAAAGCTGTTACCAGATGCAGAATCAGAAGATAATCATAAATGAAACATTTCTTTCCTGCATCTTCACAGGACTGAATCATCACCTTACCTACATAAACAGTTTTTTGTAAGAGATTCTCCCAGTCTCCCAAAAGAACAACTCTTTAACATTTCCTCCAGACATGCAAACTGATTTGCCACCACTGGGATTCTGATGCCTCAAACTCCTTAAGAAACAGTTTCAGCTAAAAGCTACAGCCCTCAAACTGAAAATTCCACCAGCTATTAGACATTTAGTAAAGAAAGGTAGAGGTTTGACTTTGTCCAGCCAACCTTGGGCAATCACCCAGGTAGCTGCCTGAGAAACTGCTTTTACACACTAGAAAGTGAAATTACCGCAGAGCCAATCCTAAGCAAATTAAAATAAATAGATAATCAGCATGCTGAAGTAACACAAGATTTATACTAAAATAAAAATCCATCATGGTTTTACATCCTTATGGAAACAGTGAATCCTCTGAACTAGCTTTGATTTGCTTTGAAATGGGCTGCAATGGGGTTTGTTCCACCTCCCCTTAAGAACAAACACAAGAGAAGTGCCGATTTACTCAGCCTTTTACTACAGGAAAAGGCCATTTTGACTGTGAGAACTGAAAACATAACCACCAATACGGTTGTCCAGCAATCTGCTATGAACTAAACTACCACAAATAAACATTCAGAACAAGAGGCTATTTTTCCACTTTACTAAAAATATCCTTGGCTCCTCAAAATGTAACCTTAAGAAAAATGTTCTAAAATCAATTTTAACTACAACTGTAACCAGTTACAGAATCATAGAAGAGTTTGGGTTGGAAGGGACCGTTAGAGGACATCCAGTCCTGTACCTTGCACCATAATTAGAGCAAATGAGTTCCTACATACCAGCTGCAGCATTTCTTCTCAGATGTGCAGTTACAAGTTTGATGAGAGGCAAGTTCCTGAATCAAAGCCATTTCCGGCCCCCTCAATGGGGGCAGACTATTCCATACCTACACTACTTTCGCTCACTGAAGCCCAATCTGTGCCTATCAAACACAGTATTTGGTCCCTGTCTCACCTGGGACCTGTGTGATAGTCGCAGGAGCTTCTGAAAGTCACTGGATTTCACGTTCTTCAGCTCAAAGCACTAAAATTAATACGCGAGCACTTACAGCACCATGCTAAGGGCATGCACGTGCTCTAAGATATAACACAATGAGGCTACCAGGGTATTCGAGAGAACCAGGCCTGAAGGATATCATGTTTCAGAATTGTCCTAGGCAGAGGGAACCAAACTTAGAGCAATCGTGGATCACACCACCTGTTTCAAGCCCACACACAAACTATCACAGCAGCTCTGCCCGTGTTCCCTGTTTGAGGGAACTGGTCTGCTTGCTCCAGAAATAAGACCATGTGTGAACAGGTGGGTAACACAGTGAGAGTGACCTGGAGTAGCATATGGAGCAAGCCACACTGCAAAAAAATGGATATAACAGATTGCCAGCAAGCAATCTTTACATTAGGGAGAGGAGTCAGTATGACTCGCTGGAGACAAAACTCATTAATGCTCCAAGCTCACAAAAAGGAGTTCAGTTCTCAGGTTAGTGAAAACCACATTCAAAAATTAAGTGGTTCCCCTACCCTGCCCTTACATTCCTACATTTGAAAGTGCCTGCTACCAAGCAGCAGAGTTCAGGAATGCATTCTCCTGCTTGCTTGGTGGCAGATGAAAGGCAGACCGAACGCTCTAAGGAAGTTTGCTATCAGAAAAAGGAGAACACCGTCCGTGGATGCAAATCTGTGTGATGCGAGTGTGTGGTGGGTGTATTGCAAAGATTCAGAAGCAGAGCAGTGGGGTCACCATCAGGCACATGTCAGATAATGATTTAAAAAGGGAATAAAATGAAGAACAGATTAATTCAAATCCTTCTTTCACATACATCTCAGACCAATCAATTATGGGGCCACTCAAGATTAAGAGAGGTTTCTGTGCAACAGTTTAACCTCACTTTAAAAGAAAGACCTGCTGGGAGGGATTTCACAGAACTTCACTATCAACACTTCCAGACTCACGACCAAGCAAGGAATAAGCATTATTTGTATTCCCTAACAGAGCTACATTTAATCACCTTCAGCAAAACATTACAAAAAACAAGTAAACTATATGTATAGCCAAAAGAAGTCATAAGATCAATACAACATGGAAGTTTATCAGGAAATCTTCAGTTACCAAAAATCAGAAAAGTCTTAAGTGTTCATTTGAGGGGCTATAGAAACATGAAGGGAAGCTAAATGAAAATAATTCAATTAAGCATCTTTCCCAAAAGCGCTATTCTTCAAAAACTATCTCCTTAGTTGAAGATAAGCTTTTCATTTCAGAAAGGCTAAAGAACTTAAAGAAACAACTTCCTTCTGTAAACATGATGAATTTCCAAAGCCTAGAAAACACCCCAATTTTAGAAGAGTGGCAGTAGTAAAACTGGAGTATTTTCAAGTACATTTTAGCACTTTAAGTAGAAGAGTGATACAGTAATGAGAAACAGAAACACTCCTTGAAAGTGACCTCTGCAGATGCCCAGTGCAACCACCTGCCTGAAGTCCACCTGTGGTCAACACCAGGTCAGGGAAAACATTATATTTCCCAGTCTAGCCCTGAAAACCTCCAAAGATGGAAATTTAGCAACCCTCTCTGGTAGCCCTCCAAGCAGTAAAAACTGCATCAGAATCCCAAGATGAAAACTAATTCAAAAGAGACAGCATGAAGTTCTGGAAATAATTAAGAAAACCTATACAAAACACATCCCATATTTTCCTTGTTTGGGAAACTGCGATTCATACTCCTGTCTTATTCCTGGTCAATTTTCAAAACTTTGTGTTAGAACATCTGGTGACACACAGCTTGGTGCAACAGTGTCATTTGAAACAGAACACACTAAATGTAGAAGCAGTTCACAGCAGGACTGGACTTTAGTTCCTATATAAAAAAAAATCCAAACATTTCAGCACAATAGGCATAGCTAAATCTTTCAAAATGAAGAGTCATCCTCCAGATCTCTTTTTTTGGGCCTGCAGACTTCCCAAAGGGGTCCAGTGTTTAAAAAACCAGAACTTCCTAAATATTGGGAAAACTAAAAGCTTAAGTATCCCAAGAACAAGGGGCTAAGCACCAATTTATTTTTGAAACTTCAACAGTATTTTAAACAAGGGATTCAAGCTTAAGAAATATAGAAATCCCCAAATGTTCATACCCAAGGAAACAGTCAATTCTCTCTTTGTAATGTCACAATGGAAGTGTATTACTAGTGACTTTTAAAAAAAGGTCTTTCCCAAAAAGCCCCTAAACCATTAAATACAGAAAAAAAAAAAAGTACGTGCAAGTCTCCAGCCTATCTCCAACTACTGCAAAGGACTCAGACACTGATAACTAATTTTGCTTTTCTGTTTCCCAACTGCAAGACTGAAGTTAGTCTTCTCAAGAGCCAAAATCCTTTAGCTTAAGTGCCTGCACTCATTTTAAGCTACAAAGAAAAAATAAATAAATAAATAAATAAATAAACCAAACCAAAAAAACCAACCACCAGCTTCTACAACACATATTACACTTATTTCAACTTAAAATATACAAAAAATGCAACAGAGTAGACTCTCATGCTTCCAAGTATTCTTGTTAGGTACCCACCCCCCCATCATTTGACTAATGATTTCACTAATTTTTCAAAAGAAGAACAGATTAATACCTGGAAGAACTTTGAGCTCTGCTTCATCACTGTATTTGGGAGTCCCACCACTTTCAATGATGCAGCGATAGAGTCCTCCATCCGTGTCAGTAGCATTGCTAATAATGAGAGCTCCACTTGGCAATTTAAATACACGATCATCCAGAAAGACTGGCTGACGGTCCTGCTCCCACCTCACAAATGGTGCAAGGTCAACATTGACTTCACAGTTAAGGATTGCACTGTTTCCTCTATAGACAGATGATGATTCTGGCTGAATGGTAAACCTGGGAAGACCTACAAACACAAAATAGAAAAGTTAGAAAAATAAAAAAATAGAGGTATTCTGAAGATGACACCAAATCTTTGAAGTCCAAGACAAGATTCACGAATGTAGTTCAAGAAAAACTAAGCTGCTCTCCAACTCTTTCAAGATCTTAACACTTGGTAACACAATGCTGAGCACAGCTGGCGTAACAGCAAATAAAAATCAGTAATAACAGTACTGATCTAAAAACAAAAGTAGTTTTAGAAACTAGCAACTGTCAACAAAACAGACATCTCCGGAGTCCTCGAAAATGGGAGGAGACATGCAGTAACCTCTGCTCACCCCTCCAGTGCTGCTGCTGTCCTTAAGGAGCCTAGAGCACAGGGGCGGCAAAAATAAAGATAGGGTCTCTGCCTGGTACAGATGAATAAATACCATTCGAACCATATTCTGTAAGAGCTACTGATTTCCTTGCAGTAGAACACAGATGCGCTCCAGTACTCCCTCAGGAGAGAGGAACAAGGGGAGGAGTTCTCATACGCCTTCCACTCTCAAGGTTACACTTTACATGACAGCTTAATTCACTCTCTACACAGGATCTTAATTTACTGCCTACAGCACTACGTATAACAAGGGTTTTTTTCTTACGAACTTCGAAGATTTCTAATCTCAAAATTAGAAGTTTAGTAGTTAAGAATTTAAGTCAAAAAAGTTGAAAAGTATTTTCTACGACTTTTTTGACAACCATGTCTAAGTAAAGGTTTAGCTTCGCAGTAATTTAACTAGACCATGAAAAGGAATCTGGGGGTGTTGAAGGACCAAATCTCGCTGAAATTCAATGGAAACAGGATATCCCTTTGAAGATTCCAGCTACAAAAGCCTTATATATAGCACCATAAGGTAAAAATTGCATTTATTCTTATGCAAATATTTAACTTTCTCACACTTGTGTAGCTGAGAACCAAATTTCTCCACAGCATAACACAAAGGTACCGCTGCCACAGCGACCCAGCAGCGCTGCACAACGCATGTGTCACCTTCTGAGTAAAAATGTTCTCCAAAAACGCCAAAGTCCACTGAGTGGTTTCACATTTGTTTTGCATGGCCATGTTCCAGTGTTGGCAGCGGGGGAGCTGCCAGAGCAGCCTCTGTGAGAAGAGGCTGGGGACACTCCGTGCCAGACACAGTTGGTTCTGGCTGGTTCCACGGTGGCCCCATGGAGGCCCCAGCTGAGCCACCCAGCGAAGCCGGTGGTACCTCTGCAAAAGCATATGCAAGCAAAGGGAAACTGCTGCACGAGGAAAGTGTGAAAAACAGCCGTGCAACAGCCAGGTCAGAGCAGGAGGAGGAAACGAGGAAGAACAGCTCCACGTGCTGCTCTGGGGAGACCAGGGAGGACCAGGAGGCAGAAGAACTGGGAATGAAGGTGTGAAGCTGAATCTGGGAAATGTGAAGAGGGCAGGTGGAGGTGTTTTAGTTTTTGTCTTTGTTTTTCTGCCACTCAACTTTATTTTAATTGGCAAGAAATGAATTTTCCCTGAGTCAAGGCTGTTTTGCCTGTTGCAATAACTGTTGAGTGATCTTCTTGTCTTGACCCACAAACTTTTTCAACATCTTTTCTCCCCCTCCATCCTGCTGAGAAGCAGAGCGAGAGAACAGCTGGGTGGGCAGCCAGCAGCTGGCCACAGTCAACCCACCACAAAAATGTTGCACAACAACTTCCCATAACAAGAAAGTATCAGATCTTCCCGCAGAAACACCCTGTTCACCATTTCTGGTGTAAGCGAATGGTTAAACAAAAGCAACAGAATACAGTATGGGGGAAGAAAGCAGACAACCCACCGGACAGGAGGGCGAAAAGCCTCCTCACTCTCCATTTCCATGGTGCTTCGCTATATTACAAGCTCTCTTTTGCATCTTACACAGAGGTGATAGCACAGTCAACACTGACACAGGGCAAAGCACAGCTTGCTCACTGCACTAACAGTCTCAACGTAAAATTTTCATTCTTTTTTTTATGCTTGCACTTAAAACTAATATTGTCATAGAACAGCCTGTTAGTACTCTTGACATCTTACCTTTCCCTCTCAATGGCGCAGCACAGCTTCAAGTACATATTTTTTCTTTAAAGTCAGTACACCGTGTGCCTCCAATATAAAACATGGAAAGTGGGACTCCGGGTTGCACAAATTAAACCATCCCAGTATAATTATTCAAGCCTGAGAATGAAGCCTCCTGGGATGCAGCAGGCTCTGGTAATCTCTAATTCAATGCTACTGCACACAGCCAAGACCCCAGATCACCAAACACAAACACAAGCTCTCTTCACAGGGGATAATCATGACTGTGAGGTATCCGCGAATGAGGCTGGGACAGCTTAGGTCAGTTCTCACCTTTTCCACTTCTTCTGGCAAGCCTAAGGCTGAAATCTCTTACACATTATCTTCCATTTTGAAAAGACCTAATTGGAAAAACTCTCATTTTCTCTCTTGTGAAGATGATTCTTTTTCATTGTTTTAGACACGCAACTCATTTTCAAGTAGTTCAACCCGACATTTTTACAAGTCTCACTTAACATATCTATCAAGAACGCACTGAGAATTCAACACTAGTATGATCAATATTGTTTAGATTTTCCTAATTTATTTTGTAAATATCTAGTTCAGTGCTTTGGAATACTTTCTTCCTTTAGAAAGGGATAACGAACAACCACTCAGACCAGGGACTGTAATTTGATATTAAGTACACAAAATAGTCATGGATGAAAAATACTGCATGGCTCTTCAATGTGAAGAGGAAGAAAAGGAATGGATGAATTCTCTACGTCTTGTGCCTCAACCTTCTAGAAAAGTGTATCACCACACATGCTGGTGCTGGAACTCCATCTCCCGTAGTTTTCTCTGTCCATATTCACTATATTCCACTAAGAAAGAATCTATAACATGCATTTCTTTAAACGGTACTTCATCATTTCCAGCTTGAAAGCCTATATACTTTCAGGAAAATCCCACTAGTATTTATCTTTTAAACTGCTTAATCTTTGCTCTCCCATCTTTTTTTTTTTAGAAATCTTTGGAGAAGCAGCAAGAAGCACATCTGATGTCACATGTCCAGGCTTTTCTCACTTGAATGAAAAAACTTATTTACCTGGACTGCATAATTTTTCATTATTAGCAGCAACTTAAATACAAATTTCAAAAAATACTTTTCATAAAACATTTTTTTTTTTCCTTCCATAGAAAATTAAGTCTGAACCAGGCCAACAGCAACAACTTCGGTGCTCTGCAAAGCCAACCATGTAAGACACCGACATGAGCAAACCCCCAGAACACCATCCTCACATTCTATATTAAACATAAGATATATAGTGAAAGGTCAAAACCCACAAACTACCATATGTCACCATGCGAGAGATGAAAAACATTAATGCAATTAGAAGTAGCAGCATACCTGCTCTCTAGCTCTGGCTAACCTCCGATGCTAGAGAGAGAAATCAAACTGAACATAAAACATGTATATAACTGGGAAAGGGTACAAAACCAGAGATCTTCCCAGTCCTTCAGAACAGCTAGACTGAATTCTAGCACATTACCTTTCTAACATTCAGCTCACTTCCGTTTTGTCAGGTAATTCCTTCCATAACCTTGTACAGGTCCATCTCCAATCATTACACACTTTCCCCCCCCTTGGAGTTCTAACTGGATGCTCCTTCCACAACTCCTTTCCTCTGAGAAGAAAGTTTCCATTTCCCTCCCAGCACATATACAACCAACTTCTAGTCCTTTGATCTTGACCTTGTTTTGGTATTAATTATTCTGCATCTTTGATATTTATCTATCACTCCCTCCAAGGTATTCATATGAATAAAAATCATAGCTTCTTTCAACTTTCCTTCTGCTTAGTTAATGAAGCTACAATTTTCAGTTCCTTTTCGTCATTCCGCTAACCATCCTATCCACCTTGAAAGGCTCACAGAATCACAGAATCATTTGGGTAGGAAGGGACTTAGAGCAGAGTCAGCTACAAGCTCAGAGTAGGTTACTCAGCTATTCATTCAGTCAGATCTTGAAGATCCCCATGGATGCAGACTGCACAACCTCTTGGGCAACCTGTTCTACCACCTGACTGTCTTCACCGTGAAGAACTTCCTCCTTAAATCCAGTCAGAACCTCTTTCTCTTCAAATGGTATCTGATACCTCTCACTCTCCCACCACACCACTGGCAGAACGACAAAGAGAC
This sequence comes from Chlamydotis macqueenii, assembly GCF_036417535.1. Lineage (NCBI taxonomy): Eukaryota > Metazoa > Chordata > Aves > Otidiformes > Otididae > Chlamydotis > Chlamydotis macqueenii. The sequence continues at coordinate 15,924,884 of NC_141567.1, read as the reverse complement.
AATAGACAAACTGAAGCACCTATTGTAATTTAAGATCACAAACACCCAAGGAAACATAACAAAATTGCTTCCCTGGGTGTACTGAAATTATCTTCCCAACAGATTTAAGAATCACATTAGCTCTCTGCACACTGGTAGGTTGCAGTCAATCTCATGATCTATCAACTAGCTTTCCTCTCTCAAAATCACCCGTCCCTCCATCCCTACTTAGTATTATACCCCAAGTATTGCTGTACCTGCGTGACTTTGCACTCTGTGCTAATAAATGTCACCATTATTCAGTCCATAGCATCATTTAATTCTTCTAAGACCATCACGGTCACAGCATGAGTAACAGTCTCCTAAATTTAACACACTTGCTAATTTTGTAGGTATACACTTCTAGCAAAACGACTGATGAAGATGTTTAAACATGATCTTTCTGAACTCCAGTCTCTGAGGCATCTTCCAATTCTGAAGATTTCCCTCTCAATATAACTCATTGTCATAATTACCCCAGATTCTTATCAATCTCAATATTCTCATTTAAAGTTCTATCATTTTGACCTTTAACAATTTCTAACAGGACAGCGTATCGAAAGGCTGTGTTGCAGCACGCTCATTGCATTATAGCGCTGTAAGGCATCAACTGCTTCATCAAGAAGCTCAGATGCAAACCACAGACAAAAGTCGTGTTAGTTTAGCCTTCCTCCCACTCTCCTCTGTCTTAATTACCCTCGCCTTCAAAATTCCTTGAAAAAGGGCGGAGTGTTGAGATCAGACTAATTGGTCTGTAATCACCCCTTGCCTTTTTGGGCAAACATTCTACATCAGTTATTTTTTAAGAAGAATGTACTAGCCCCCAGATTCACAGTTTATTAGAAACAGATCTGTATACCAAGGCAATTCTTTCACCAGGCTGGAAGGGAGTCCTGGACCTCCTCCTCTTGCCATGAGCACTATGACTTCTGTTTTCACCTCAGCTGTTGCAACTGCAATCACTGTATCAGCAACTTTGTACACAAGTGAGAATGTTACTGGAGGACTGAAGCCCTGTAATTTCTAACATAAAGCACAACTACACTTTAATTTAAATCGCTTACTAGTGCTACTCACTTTTTGGACAAGATAGGCATCGTATATTGTTGTGTGCAGGTGCTCCATTAAGGCTGAATAAGCTTTATTTGGGATGGCTTCATTACTCACTAGCAATGAAATTACAGTTCATTCTCCAGGTCATCTTAAGTGCCAGTAAAGCCTTTATTTAATCATAGTTCTGTGTGGTTTTAAAATATATATTTTAACCTAGGCTATAATTTTGTCCTAAAGAGTAATTTTCTCTTATTCTACGATTATTTGCAATTTGCACTGCTTAAAAGCCTCCATTTAGAGGACTCTCTTGCTTGAGCCAAGAGACAACCACAACACAATAATGATACATTACAAAAGGCGCTCTAAACATAAGCCTGAATCACTACTAATTCTGAGACCTGTTTATAAACACAGTACCAGGTCCCAGAGCACTGGCACACCTCCTGCAGCAGTATACTGCTAGAAAATACCCTTGCATCTACCAGTCCAGAATCCTTCCATTACAGAGCTTCTCTTTTCCTCTTCAAATCATCAGCTGATTGACTTGTAAGCCTCCACTTCCTTAACTGTCTAGAATAGATTTCAAATGCAGTACCATTTAAGTGAATTCAGTCTATTTAGACTAAAAACATATTTTAAACTATTTTTCAAAGTTAAATTTTAAAAAAAATTATACTTTTTTCCTCAATGGTTTATATTTCCCAATCACTCCAATCACCAAGACTAAACAGGAAGAACTAATGAAAATTAGTTACATTTCTAATGAGCAAGCAGCACCCACTCTTCACCCACATGTTGCAAGACATTCAGTTGAAGACATTACCCCATCTTTTGCTAAATGAATGTAATGAGAAATGATACTTTGGGGTTCTCATATTAAAGATAATTTTTTTCATCTTCGTATGTATGTGTAGCAGCATAATACATGATGTATTGATTTTAGGACACTGAAGGAAAGTACTACTGACCTAGCAGGTTAGTAAACTCAATTTAGGATGGATGATCTTCCACTTGGAATGTTCTCTCCATACTGGCAGGTGAACACATAAGCAGCAGTGCAACTCTCACACGCATCTAAATAGGAATTAGACGCACCACAAACTTCAAATTTTCTGCTAGGACAATGCAAATGGGAGGAGGGGGAAAGTCAACTCTGTCCCCATTTTCTCCTTCCCTTTTGTCTCTCCCTGCCTCTCAAAGGACCCCAGCAATGCCAGGAATGTGAATGAACAATCTGCTTAATGCAAATTTGTTCCATTCAGCCAGAATTCCCAGTCTAAGCATTACTAAGATTTGTGGCCCATTGTCTCAACCTCTGAAAAAGCAAAGATGTGCCTGGAACAGCAATAATTCCCATGTTCCTGGAAAACACAGATGACAAAAGTTCTGGCTGTAGTCTGTTGCCTTCAATGGAGCCAGTATTTCATCTCCTGTACTTTCTAGAAAAGGAGGAATTCCTCACACTGAGCCATATGCTAATCTACTTCAGGAGTCTCTCTGCAACCATGGCCAGTGTCAGTCATTTCCAAGGAGGCTGAAAGAAAAAACTTCCATAATCAACAACTGCAAAATAACCTGCTGATACGACAATGTTCTAACTTCAGAGTAAATGCTCGCCTTCTGCTCTAAATACTGTCAGCAGTCACTGTAAATGCTCCATTTTATTTAATGTGGATGCTATTACCATACGCATATTTAATCCTCTTTAAAATTCTACTAACCTTTTTGGCATTAATCTTGCCAAATCAAGACTGCAAATGAAAAGAGAATAACTTCCTCATCTCCAAGGCAACAGAAGGCTGCACAGGAATTCACTTTTTCCCTGCCTATGGCAGGCTTGCGTACCTTTGCCTGTGGTCACAAGCCTGTCAGATCAAGTCTTTGTGAGCATTTATGTATGTGCCTGGGTCTCCTCTATTGCTACTCCACAGACTGGAATTTAACATAACAGCTCTAAACACACACACACACATATTGTGTGTTTATGCAATTAACTGTTTCCCAAAGCTGGTTTCAGGCTTTTTTTTTGTGGCATCTCAGTCTGCTCAATAAACGTTTTCCATTTTTTTCCCCTGATTATTTCTATTCCAGTATGGAAAAATTATAACACAGGAGTAGCTGACAGTTTTTCCAAACCTGTTACCTCCTGTATACCAGCTATGAAAATCCTGTCGCCCAATCTCACTCAGGTCTAAACTAACTTTAGCAGCATCACCTACAAACACTGTCACCCTACAGCTTCAGCCTTACAGTCCTCCTGCAATAAACTGTTCTGTTCAAACACCAAGAGACTGTGTTTCTGTGAAGAGATAACGCAAACCACTGACAGTTTTAAGACACTTGAACTTTTTCCCCCAGTGTTGTTTGCCTATTCAAATTTGAACTTATGACTAATCCGTAACTATTACTACTTTATTAAAACAGCCTCTTGGGAAGTGTGAAGATTTTAGCAATATAAGTAGGTAAAGGAGCATAGAAACATGATACCCTATTGTTAAAATAGCTACAACATCTGTTATCCTTCAGTGAAGGAGGAGATCTTAAAGATGCCGCGTATTTTGTTAGTGCATCAGCTTCTCACCCAAACCCTGTTAAAAAATTAGTAAGTCTAGCCATCTGTGGACACTTCATTAAATTATCACAGCTCCTTTCTTCTCCTTTGCCTGAACATTATTCAGCATCATTTATCCGGGTGGTAGAGGTGTGAAACATGTTTTAAAAAAACAATTTTCTTAATAAGACATATTTCATGAATCTCACTAGCAAATAGACTGGGCTTCAAAATTACAAAACATTTATGGAGAACAGAAGTCCAGCATTACCTGAATTAAGACAAGGCCAGATGCTTCTAGTTGTTTCTACAAAGGAGAAAATATCTATAACAATTTTTTTCCCCATTGCTTAGATAAATTAGGAGAGGACACGGCCTGGCCTAAAATCTGGGCAGGAGACAACTAGTCCATGGAGATGCAGTATTCTTAGAAGAATTAGAACATGAAGGGAAAAAAACCTAACAAACATCCTTGTTGGCTAACTTAAAATGGGAAGTACATGGAATACACAACATGAATGGGAAATTTAAGTACGTAAGAGTTCTTACTTGGTTAAACACAGCCTTGGTAGCATAATTAACATGGCATATCGTGATTTTAAAAGGTATCCCTTGATCAGAATTAAGAAACAGAGGAAGAGGGAGAGGATGTCACTGCACATACCCGGAACACACACCTTGACATATCTACTTATGCACACATAATTACGCACAGAGCAATCTGGTGTGACTTCAAAGCTGTTTTGAATTGGCTACTGAACTTGATCTCCTGAGGTCCCTTCCAAGCTCAGTTATCCGATGATATTATGATATGGGGAAGCTATACAGAAAATTATAGAGAGATACAGCAAAATATTGTGCAAAAGGAACAGAATTACACCTGTGAAAACAAGCTTCTGACAGGAAAAGTTAGAGCAAAATTAATCATGCCCTGTAACAGGGGGTTAGACCTCAGAAACTGAGGTCGCCACTGTCCCCTCTCAGACTCGGATCTGAGCTTTGCCACAGAAGCACAAACTAAAAATAAAACTAAGGAACCACACATACAAAAATTTAAGAGGGTGTTTGGACGAGTAAAACACATCAGAATATTCTAAAGTTTAGCCTGGCAAAAAAGTTTCTCTCAGAATTTATTTTAAACAAAAAGCATCTATATAGTTGTCCTTTAAGTACCAGTGGTAGACTTTGCAAAGCCTGGTACACTCAAAGCCAAACTGAAATACAACAGCGTAAGAACACAGACACGTAGATGTCACAAAAAGCTCACAAACCGATGTGATCCAATCTGATGGAGTATTACAGACCAATTCTGATTTTGAACCAGGACACAGAAAATTCAGAGCACCTGCTGAACTCACTCCATCAATGGAAACAAAATATATGGAGAGATCCCAACTCCTTAAGAAACTTTGCTTTACACCCAAACCAGGACACAATTATCCCATGTGAGCTTCTCTCACAAAAGCACAATGAGAAGAAATGAGACAGAAGTCAGTAAGATAATCCTGGTGAAACCACTAGACTCATGACTGACAGCACAATATTAAGAAACAAGTCGGGCATCTAGAAATAACTTTATTATGCCACTTTGCCAAATACTACCTTTGACGGAAGTCCCAGGAATAACAAAATACTAAAACAGACCAAGAAATAAAGAGTAGACACGATGTAGATCCTGACATTGTATAAATTGGGGTACAGGTTCCTAACAAGAAGAAAAAAAAAAGAAAAAAAAAAGCAACATCTGACTGTGTGCTTGCTTGCTACACTCTGAGACATCCCAAGTCTGAAGGAAGATCCAGGCTCACAGTCTGACCAGTAGACGAATTTTATGAATTAATAAGAATGGCTCTGAGAAGGGATGAATGTCTAGTGCCTGGTAACATCCAAATGGAAGACAGGTGATCTGCAACTGCAGAACATGTCCTGGCAGAATTGTTAATGAAGGTAACTGAATGTGTAGGAGTGAAGCAGTTAAGGAAAATCCTAACGTAATAAAGTTCAGATATATTTTTAAAAACTAATAATGTAGAAGGAAGAAATGCTAAGCAAGAAGTCTTCCTTGATGGAAGTATCTCAGAAGCTCTTTGGAGGAAACAAAAGAAATCAGAAATTAAGAACTGAGCTTTGATAAGGTATTGAAAATGTTGAAAAACAACAAGACTAGAGAATAGACCAAAGCTAAAAAAAACAAATCCAAATTCTAGTCAAGTGATATCAAGAAGAGATCAATAAATTATTCCAGGAATGAAATGGGAGCGAGGAAAGTGATTCAAGGAAGATCTTTAAAAATCCAGGAGGTCACTGATGACAATCATAAACCTCAGGAAGAAAGGTAACGAGGGAGGAGGGCAGCAGATGTGAGTCTGTGGTACAGCAGGTCAGGCTCAGAAAATGCTGCAAGAAATGGCATAGGAATACAGAAAAACATTAGTTCTGCTAAAGGAGTAGGTGAAATAATAGCACCATTAAAATCAGAGAGAGGACTTGCAATTAAATGGCCAAAGAACAGAAAAGCTCCAGCATCAATAGCAGCAGTTCAAGGCAGGAGGAAAAGCCACAATGAGTTTGATCCGTACAGACATGGAGACATGGTAAGCAGACATTTCTAACACCACAGGAAAATGGACTGAGGGGGTGCAAATTATGGGATAATTTATTTGGTACTGTTGAAGATCATTCTAATAGTGAGGACAATGAAGAAAGCATTGTGGGATTTTAAGAGAAGACCTTAAGATAATGTACACAGATTGCCTCATCATTTAAGAAACCTCAAGTCTTAATCAATAGAATGCCTAAAAAAGTAGAACAGGCTCACAGTTAACTCTTTCTAAAACAAAATCAATAGCCATAACAAAAGAAGAATAAGATCAGAGTATTCTGGTGAAAGAAAAGAGCTTGACAGGTTAAATAATTTTAGATCCAGGCAATGCTATCGATTAAAAAGCTCATGTGAACAAGCTATTCAAAAGAAGATTAATGCCCAGGGAGGACTGTCATGATAAATTTATCAAGTAACTAGAAGAAAGGAAAGATCAGAAAAAACTTCTGCAAGGAACTCTAAGAAAGACAGCTGGTACCTGACAACAGACATTTAGAGATAGGAAATAACCTAAACAATTTCACAGATACATACTCAGAACCCACAAATAGCAAAGAAACCCCCCAAAAATAGAGTACACAAAAACTGACGCAACAGGAGACAAATACAAAGAACATCTACAGATGCTAACATCTAGCTGAAAAACATGTCTAGAGACAACAAGGATGCATGGCAGAAAGGAGTATAACTACAAAACCACAGTTCACTCAAAGGGGTCTGGAGAAAGAGAGCTAAGGTGTGGACTATCACACCACTGACCCTTGAATCATAGACAATTGCTTGCAATTAAGCTCATCATATCAGAGATCATTTTTTAAAGGTCTCTCCATAACAAAGCCTGCCTTGGCCTCCTTTCAATTTAAGAAAAGTCGCAAAACAGCAGACTGATAGTGCATCTACTCCAAGAAGGAGACTTCAGAAGCTATCAGAGAAAGAATAACACCTTTACAGAAACTTAAAATTTATCTGAAGACATTTCCCCATGTTCCTCCCAAAACAGAGGTTTATACATTCAAATTAAGCAGGAGTTAGAGGTTTTAAAAATAATGTTTTTATTTCTAGGGTGGTTATATGACTAAGGAGACATGTCCTATGCTTTTAAGAACGTTACCAAGATGTAACCTCACTGAAATCACACATAGCAATTTTCATAAGTTAATTTCTCCTTATTATAAATACTTTTCCTCCATTTTGTTACCTTTTCAGTGTAATTAAACTTCCTCTTGAATGTTTATTATGAAAAAAATAAAGAATTAATCATACGCACACTTCTGCCCTGATGCTTTTCACCCTTACTGCTTTTGTGCCATCTTTCATCTGGGTAGGTGTGAGAGTACACGTTTCACAACTTTCAAAATGCAATATTCAGTTGATCAAAACTCTGAGCAATGCCAGCACGCACACCCTTCACTTTTACACTAACTACAGCTGAAACGCCTCATGGAATCCCACCCTAGAAAACGCAGCGAGACACGAATACAGGGTGTATCTGTAACTATCACTTGTCTGACAGTTTGGAAATTAGTGAGCAATCTATGCGCAAACCTGTCAAACAAAGTCACAAAAGAGATCGCTGGTGCTGACATGCAGATCATAAATAAGGAAAAATACATATTTGAGTGAAAATATTAACAAATGAGAAAGCTAATCTAAACAAAGTTCATCCAACTTTCTTGTTCAGCAGTGTTGATACATCATCAATATGCTCTCACTTTCTACTTTTGTATCACCATCTAGAATCATCCATCAACAGATCATCTACTATAAACCCCAGACATTTTAGAAATTTGGCACTGAAATTTTGGCACAGAATTCATGCTTTAGAGATTAACTATATTGCCTTCCATATTTTCAAAACCAAAGGTCAAGATTTGAATGTATACTGCAAAGAGCTTTAATTTTTTATGACTTACAAGAAGTTCATATTATTATTTGAAGTGCATTAACATAAAGACAACTTTGTTCATTAACCAAACATAGGACATCATCTTTGCTAATTACAAGACTTACAATTTAAGTTCCAAGTTTATCAAACCTAAATCTTTTTGGTTTACAGTGACAGGGAACATTGCACCTAAGATAATACCTAATTAAGAAAAATCTTAACTTAATGAATGACCACAGGATTTAAACACTTCTGTGTGTTTAAGAATCAGGAAGATTAACTGCCACAATCATCTTAAACAAGATGCTGCAGCAAGAAAGGAGATTTTCACTACATGTAAATGGGATAGCTGGTAACTGAGATCAGAGGTTTCACCAATCTGCATTGTTTTTCCTCATTTACCCATCTGAGAAAAAGATCCATGATTATGCCCCCACTTTTCCGACTGGGCTCAGTACGGGACCTCTCATTGTACTAAACGTTAACTCCATTCTAGAAAATACATACTAGTATGTTTTCTTCTGAACAGTCATATAAAATTGTCACTAAAGCAGAAAGTTCAGGCATGAGTGTTGCAGATCTACTTGTGCCTCCTCTCCTGTAGCTACAGGAGATTTGTTACCCTCTAATGAGCACAAATAAGATTTAATAACCCACGCAATTAGAGATGGAGATAGCATTAGTCAAAATAGGCTGTTGGATTTTATTTGATATTAGGTATAACAAAATTTAAACACAAAAGCTTTCAAAACTCTGCATTTTTAAATAGAAACAGGGGTTTATAGAATCATCCAACGAGCAAATGAGAACCTCTTAAACTGGGCTAATAACTTGATCATTAGATATCAATGAAGAGTTTTAAAACAAGCCGGTCTAAAATTCTCCTGCTGTGGGCTTTCATGAAGGATTAGAATAATCAATTCAGCTGCTTTGGACGTGGCAAGACAACGCTGTCTGATATTAAACTTGGTATACCGCTTCCATATGAGTTGCTGGAGAGAACACAGCACTAAAAAGCAGGATAAATTAACTGGATAGACAAGGACTTGAAATCAGGCTCGAGGAATTACAAGAAGCAAGTCCTGGCACACACACCACAAAAACTAGGGGGACAGACCAGCTGCTGCCCAAGAGGGAATAGATCCTGGATCAGAAGCAACATCACTTCTCCTCCCACATCTAGAGAAGTTACTATGCTGATACCTTGCTGATCTCTCCAACATTTTCAGTTCCCATATGAAATGACACAGATTTAGTTTTATTCATTCAAAAATAATTACATCAGTCATGAGCAATTCCAAGTCCTCTCCTCTTCCAAGCTGTAAGAGAGCTGACAGAGCAGTGTCATGGAGCATTTTTTTCACCACACAACTCCATCCCATCTCCTGGCCCCCAAGTTTGATTCTGCACATGGATGGAGACAGGTCAGCAGAAGGAATGAAAGCAATTATGTATCGCTTATCATGTGGATACGACCATAGCATATACAAAGGGACAGGTAAGGGCACAGTCACCACGGTCCAACATTTAGCCTGCAGATACTTAATTTCACAGACAAAAATATTACTACCAAGGTTTTAAATGAAGTTCTGAAATGAAAAACAGTGAAGACATTTTATTAACAGAACTGCAACAATCCCTCCACCGTGCCACAGCAGCAGGATCCGAAGCCAGAGGCTTCAGCAGTCAAGCAGAATCTGAGCTACACGATTAGCTGAATGAACAAGCAGGAGGAGGATTTACTCAGGGAACTACAGAGAACACTGTGCAAGGAGCACAGAGTGACAGAGTACAGCTGGAATTAAACTCCAAGTATGTACGCGACATGTCTGAACCCACCCAAGTCACTCAACTATTGCCAGCTGTGAAGGGTAAAACTAGAATTCTATCAAGGTTTCAGTGCTTGTGTTTTTAACACAAAACAACGCTTGAAGCTTCACCCCAATAGTTTTCAGAACTAATTTTCATGAAGAAACACCACTCATTCTGGACAGTGCTGCAGCTGCAGTGTTTTGAGATGGTTCCTAAATAAATATTACATTTTTACTCAATACAAACCTGCCTTTTCTGATTATTGAACCCTTTTACATTTTGATACTATATAGCAGGAATATTTCTTAACAAAAGTTATTTGCCTGTTATTTTCCTTTTTCTAAAAGGAATTACAAAATAAAGATTTGGAAAGAAGATTTCTATGAACATTTACATAAGAAATAATAAAACAAGGAGATTATTTAATCGAGGTGGGGGAAAAAAAAAGGTCATAAGTTACCATCAAATGCTTTTTGAATTAATGAAACTACGACATACCCAAAGTTAGTATCAAGGCAGCGATACAGCTAGCTCATCACAACGAAGCAAATTACATATAAAGCTCAAAGCCAAGTATTGCCAAATGCAAAGACAAGTGGAAGAAGAGAAAGAAACACAGATTAATTCACTGGGGAAAAAAGATTACGAGAGGTGAAATAAATAATTTAGTGCATAGTCTTTAAATGAATACATAGAACTGATAAATCCGATCCGTATGAAGAAACTCAGTGCCACTGTCACGCTTCAGACCTTTCAGATCTTCATATATCTGCTCTCTCAGTAAAAGCTTTATGACAGCTTTAAGTAGTAGTAAATACTGGCTGGAAAAAAAGATCGTATTGAGAATATTTTTAAGCTAGTATCATTATTTTTACTACAAATACCTACAAATTCATTTTTCCAAGATGAATTACAGACACAGTTCCCCAAAACTCTGTAAATCTTGTTTTCATCTGTGATTTGTAAGAACTATTCCAACCCTTCACCCTTCTTAAGATTTAACTGGCACTTAGGTATCAAAGACATATTTGCATTTCAAAAGCCAATTAAAAAAAAGATACTGTAGTAAGGCACTGATTAAAGAGTGTTGTGGCTTTACATAAATTACGCAGTTCCTTTGACTTTCCCCAATTCAAATCCATCATAATAATGGAAAAAACCTATACATTATATGAACTACATGACCACCATACCACCTCCCTCCACTACCCCCATGTTTGCGTGGTCATATTCTGGTTTCAAAGAAAGCAAGCAAAACCACTTTTAAGAAATAAATGAATTCTTTCACAAATCCAGTTTAGATCATAACAACATAGTTAAGTTAGCATAGCCAGAGAAAGTAAAGAATCAAGAAACACTGGCAATGACAATCTCAACCTTCATTTGCTAGAAGAAACCAAATGTGGAAGCACGCACACTTAACGGAGAGATAAATGTATCCTGAAACTACTGATCATTAAACTAACAGATTACTTGCTGTTTGCAATTTCTAAAAAATCAAAAGTTTGCTACTAGAAATCTAGTAGAACAGTAAACAGCTTACTATCAAGGTGCAGCAGCACACAATTTCAAGTTAAAGACTAATCATGTTGATTTAAAGTATTTTTCATAATGCAATACTTTATCATAACTTACGACTTGCTTTTTAAATCACATGAGAAACTAGATTAAAGAAGGAAATTATCAATTTCTATAGGAGTCTCAGTTGCCACAGAAACTTTGACTCTCGCACCTCAGAAAACCTGAAGAGCAAAGGCTTCTCGCCTATTATCACATATGGAAAAGGTTCTTTAAAAGCACATTGTCAAACACACTACAAACTTGCCAAAACACGCCATCATCAATTTTCCACTGCCATGACACATTTAGAGCACTGTGTCACAAACAAATTGAAGCAAGAAACCAAGAAAGTAGGTCTTCAACATAAAGCATTCAGTCACTGTCTGCATAGTCTGCGCTCAGTGTGTTTTAGTTTGATTTTTTCATACAACAGTTGACTAAGACCCTCTGTCACCTTGCAACACCTTGCGTTATCAGTATCTGTCATCCAATGGCAATAAAAACTTTGGTTTCTAACACTGAAAAATTTTAGATCCATCACACTGTAATATATAAAGAGCCCTTTAAATAATTTGAAAAATGTATCAGCCTGTTAAACTTTTATGCAAGACTCACTACAGGTAGATTGCTCAGCATTACCTATCAGCTGTTAGGGAAAACAGTGCAATTATCAGACTAAAAACTCAAAACCTGTATTCCTTCATATACGTGATTTAACACAGCATGGTTTTATGGGATTTTCTTTGCCCTGGCCTCACTACTCACCAGAACTTGTCACTTTCAGGTAATAAAGTCATTAATGAGTAAGTAGTAGTTAAAACATGCAAGCTACACTTCATAATATTCTCTTTTAAAGAAATTAGGTGCATCCCAGTACAACATTCACACACGCCGTAGGAGTTCAGCATGCCACTGCTCAATTAAGAAGAGAATTAAGCTGCCTCCCACTGTTATCTTGAGGCCAAGGAGAGACCTTACTATGCTAACGATCCCCCGCTTATGGCAGCCTGAAAGCTTCCAATTAAAAGAAAGAGGGGGGGAAGAAATATTAAAAACCACGGATAAACCTGAGGGATTCAAATGAGGTCAAGAAAAGCAATATAGTTAAACTCAGATTTATATTCCATCTCTTATCCCAAAGTCTTCAGCAGCCAAAGCTACTCATCCTCCCAAATAAAGGATTACACTCTGTGTAGTCTTACACACCTCCTGGCACTCAACTGAGTCAGTAAACAGGTTCTCACACACCTACATTTCACAAATCTTTTGGAGCAGCAGAACAACTTATGCACACTGCAGCCAGAGGATGCTCTTGTGCCGGTTTCTAGCTTAACAGCAGGGCACAACACGTGTCAAAAGCATTTCCCTCCAGTTCTGAACAAAAAGCCCTACCACTTTTATTGCATGGAACTGATCAATAAACTTCTAATACAGCTGCTAGGCCAACATAACACAAAGAGGCAACTATCTGTGCTGTTAACATTCACATTAGCTTGAGTTAACTACATTCGTTCAGCTTTCTAGCAAAGATTTTTTTAAAAACAAAACTCACTAGAATTGCATTTTTTTAAAAATACTAAAAGGCTCTAAGATTCCATCATTTCTGAAACTATCAATTAAAATATTATCTCCTACATTAATATAGGAAAAAAAAAACTTGAAATTTTTAAGACATTTTGGATTACCTTCATTTTTAACCCCATTAACCTTACCTAATGATCATATAGACCAGAATGATAACAGAAGCAAGACACTGAATGAACTCATGTGGAAAGCAGCAGAATTAATCACGACAGCAGCAGTGTAAGAAAGCGGTAATTGCTTGAGATGAGTGTGTGAGAACTGCTTTTATTGTCCTCACTGCCAAGAAACTTAGAAATTTATTTCTCATTCAGAGAGTCTGAAAGTCAGTCCTTTAAGGTATAAAATCCTCTTTTTTTTTTATTTCTGACATTCCTGATGTTTCACAACAACATTACAAGCTAACTTAATTGAAACAACATCAGAATATAGATGACAGTAAGCAGCAGCTCTGGGAGATGCTGTAGCACTAGTCAGAAAGAATTCATTACCTCGAGACATTTATTAAGCCAAGAAAAAGCTGTTTGAAAAAGGCTGGGAAACGTCATTAGAGAAACAACAGAAAATTGCTCCACAGGCTCCTTTCCTAGTTACGTTGCCTTAGTTTACCTTATTTTTCTGTTGGTTTTTGAAGTCTCACTCTCACAAAGTAATTGTAAGTCTCTTCCAGCCATACGGTTTACAAAACACCTACAGTCTGACACTCCTGATCTCTGGGATATAAGCAAATGACATTCTGAAAACAGATCACTTTTCCCAGTCATATTCTTTATTTTTACATGTTCTCTTCAGCTACTTACTGCTTTCTACCCCTAAACAAAAGCTATTACCAAGTCAGGTCTAAAGGTTACTCAAAATACCAAAGGTGAGGTTATGACTTGGGCTTCTTAACATCTATCAAGAAAGTTTTAAGCCTTTTGTTTGTTACTTTTCAGATTTCCTTGTTCACGCCTGATGCTCGAGAAATACAAAACCCCAGCACTCCTGCTTTCTCCAACACTCCTTCAGTTCTTTTACCTTTTAGGAGCTTCCTAAATGTTTAATGATAGAGGGGAGATCAATCTCAACAAATAAGCAGCCAGAGAAACTTATTTTTCAGGGCATTTATACATAAAGAAAGTAGTACTCTTTTTTTCACACCCTCTAAGCTCTGGTAAATCTTTGTTGTGATTACATGCACCTGACACTTTTTTTTCATCCATTCATTTCCTGATCTTGAGTATTTCCTGAAAAACACCCATATATTAACCCGCTTAGATGAACAGAATGTATGACAACTTTCAGCTAGTAAAGAGATACACAGTCCCAGTTTTACTGATAAGCAACGAAATCATCTTTTCCTTTCTTGGAAAGCGCCTTACATTATCATGCTGTCAGTTATACTTAACAACGAAAAAAAGACTTACCTGCTACCGTGAGCTTTGCTGTTCTGCTGACAATGGTCCCCAGGCTTTCCACAGTTGCCACACATTGATAATATCCTTCATCAGGTTTATTATGCTTGGAATGCACCACACTGTTTATTAATAAAGATCCATCTGGTAGCAACTGGCGACGGTCATCTGACACCAAGTTTAGAAGAGTCCCATCTTTTTTCCATTCAATTTTTGGAGAAGTTTCACAATAAGCTGAACAGTTCATTATCACAGAAGCTCCGCGAACTGACAGAATGTCCGTTGGCTCCACCAGAAAGTAAAAAGGAGTGAAAGTTCTCACAAGGGATCCTGTAAAACACAAATCACACCACACAAGTTTTGGGTTAGCCTTCTGCATTTTTTAAACATAAAATACATCGTCATTTCAAAATACTGTAACGCGCACAAGAGCCATCACCACTTGCAATATTGTCTCCCTGAGTATATTACAAATAGCTTGGTCTATATGACAGTACTTTCTGCTTTGTCTGTTTACACCAAAGGACTCAAAGTCAAAGAAGTTTTGACCCCTCTAACACATTTGTTTGTTCATACTGAAATTAATGCCATTAATAGTCCTGAGCAATCCATTGCAGACAGAACTTTGCCTCACCAAAACTTATGCCAATGTATGTGCTCGAGTACCACATTTATAATGAATGACACGCACTCTTCTGGCCTTTTGTGGTATGGGTGCCATGCCACAGCAGTGTGGCAATTTGGTATAACAAAGATTAAGAGACATTAAGAATAATTTAGCCCTCAAGAGAAAAACAGTCGTCAACTCTGAGCTTAACTCATCACACAAGTGCCATTCTATTCTAGTTCAGGATAAACATGGTTATATTTCAGTTTCAAATATTCCCAAAAGGCTTCTATAATTAACATCTACTTTGCATTAACAAGTGAATTTTAATTACTGTATTTCAGGTGTATTTGATCAAGTAGAAAGACTGTGTGTCAATATCACTTTGACTGGTCTTAACGTAATAATCCACAGAAAACTTCTTTCAGGGAAGAACTGTTTTCCAAATCAGCACATTGTTGGGTTGAGAGAAAATGGGGTCTTTGTTTTTAAAGCCAATGTTAGAAATAACATTAAGGCTCCCCACCTACACACTGACAAAATCCACCTCTCCTCCACCTGGGGAGCAGGAGTGGGATACGCGTACAAAACATTGCAGCAATATGAACTGAGATACTACAGCTGTCTGCCAACAAACCCAAATCGGAAGTGCACAGACTAAAAGGTTAATAGCGCTTTTGAAGCAAGTCACTTCAACCCAGAGCTGCAAAATAAAGATTCCTCCTATCTTTATCTAGAGAAAGTAAGCTACAAAAGGAAACACTTGAAACAGAAATATCAGTTGAAAACAAACATACAGCCAAACTTCGTGTCTTTTTGCAAAGCCTAGAAAATAACTATTTTCCATAGATGCAGCAACTAAATGACAATCCTAATGATAAAGCCTACTTTGCAAGCACTGTGTCAACTAACGCGCTCCCAGCATGTAGTGGCAGACTCAGATTACCCCCGTCTAAAAGTTTCAGAAATAACTTTTTGAAGACACATGCTGAAAGCATACTGTATGAGGACTGTGTTTAACAGCTATGGAAAAGAAGTTCAACTTCCCTTTACAGAGTGGTTCACAACCATCCAGGAAACAATGATAGCAGCTTTCAACAAAAACATCTTACAGTTTTGCTGAGTTTTTGCTTGGTTTTTTTTTTTTGTTGTTGGTTTTTGTTTTGGGTTGGTTTTTTTTTTACTGGGCATCTACAGAACACTAAGCTGTTCAGAGACCAGAACGGACATGTCACTGGTGTCATGGTACCATTTTTTGGTTGGTGGCTTCCTCCCCCAACCCCCCAAAAACCCCCAAACAGCACAAGTGGTTTCCACCATTAAGTTACCTATTAGCCTGTGCTCCAAACCAAACATGGGAAAAAACAGTTGGTCTTCAAAGCTCGTATATAGTTCTTAACAGGACAAAGAGTCTTGAACTTGGCGGGAGTGGGCATCACCTCCCAGTTACATAGCCTTTAAGATAAACATTCAGATGATATAATAAAGCAGTGAAGAAAGTCCTCCATTGTACCACACAGGTAGTAGATGCAGATATTACATTATTTTTATCTGACACTGGTGTAGCAAACCGACCCATAAAACGGTTTACTTGATCTGGCAGTAAGATAAAACTGTAAGAATGGTTGTCCCTTGTAAGAACTTCTGAGAACGTGAAAGCAATCTGTACCACTTCTGAAAGGCACTGTTACAAAAGGCTTAAAATGCATTCACAGATACAAAGCGAAGCTTCCACTGCCACACTAAACTCTTCAGAAAGGGCCATGAAAATACTAATCTCAAAACTATTTAATCTTTCCCAGTGAGGTCGATAATTAAATGCTGAAGTATGTTAAGACCACCTTGAAGAGGAATATGCATTTAATAAGAAGGTTTGTTTCACAAAAAACAAACTTATTTGAGTCACAGAATAATTATGAAGCTTGTGTTTTTAGAAATACAAATATGAAGGAGACTTTTACTTGTAAAGAAAGTCTGTTGTGTAAGCGTTTTTGCTTCTTCAGTCACTTGTGGGTTTTGGGCTTTTTGGGGTTTTTTTTGTTTTGGGTTTTTTTGTGTGTTTTGTTTTCTAAATCGGATGTACCTTCTGAAACAGTCTTAATTAACAAATTGATATGACTCCTTCTATCACTGAATTGCACAGAAAGCCTCTTGTCTCCAAAGAGATAAAACAAAGAAGTTCACTGAGACTGCAGCTTCCCCCCGGAGAGACTCCAGCCTTCCTGCACAAAGCCCATTGTCTCTGCTACTCAGAATTCACAGAAAGAAGAAGATAAGGCAGAAGGAGTGGTGTGAAAGAAACAACTGATAAATTAAGCTTTTGTACGTTATAACATTCAAATATTCTTCTACCTTCAAGAATTCAAAGATGAAATAAGAAAAAAAGTGTAGAAGACTAAAGTTTCCCTGGTGACAGTAACAGTCTTGGACAAGACTGGAGACCTGTTACGTCAGTATCCCGATCCTTGAGATTATGTCTTTCCTGAGGATCAGAGTGAAAAACCACACGCAACAAAAAACCCAGAACAAGTTACAAAATTTTTAGGTGCTGCTTATGTTACTTAGATTTGTACAATCACACCTACATGCAGATGTACCTGATTCTCCATGTACGGAGTACAGAGTTTCAGCTCTAACACACCAAATGGCAGAAAACAAGTAAGAGCTATGAACAGCGTGAAAATATTTTAACCTGCTTATCAGCTCTTCTATTGCTCCAGAAAGCTAAAGATTTTTTTTTTTTAAATTATAGGTTCAGCTTTACTGTCCTTGGCTTTTCCAAGAGAAAGCATTCTACTCAAGCTATCAAGCTATCGACATTTTTCCCCCATTTACAAGCTTCTGCAAGTTTTTCCAATACAGACCCAGACCCCAACAGGACAAATACAAACACTCTCGAGTTTTGTTTTTCTCTGCCCTTCTTCTGTGGCTTTTCAAATAAAACTTAGAAAACCCTTGAAAAGGGGAGGTTAGCTTCTTGTTTGCCTTGTCTGGCTGTGGTGCAGACCGGAGCCGATCAAATCCATTGACTGGATAAGCCTGTTCTGATCCTGGAAGCCCAAGGTGCCCAAAGAAACAGCACTGCAGAGTACAGAGCAGTGGGTATCAAGAGAGCATGTCAAGAAGAAACAGCAGCACAGAAGGGATTAGAGACCTTCAGGAAGAATGGGAAGCAGATTCTCAATCAGGTTTCAGAGGTAACACAAAAGCTCTTGCCAAGAGCCCTGTGAAGACAGAGCACAGCCTGCTTCAACTCAGGATACCACTATGCTCCTGTACAGAAAGGAGCAGATAAAAATTAAAAGGGTTGGTAAAGAACTATGTCCCATCTTGAAGGAAGCTGAACTAGAACTGAGACCCTTCTAGCCCACAGTCTCAGAAAGGATTTGCAATTCAGAGTTAAGGGAGCTTTGGAAAAGTGGGGTGGGCTGCATTCACACCCCAGCCATTTGAGTTGTTACCTCATTTAAGGCTCATTTCAGTATGAAAATGCTTTGTTGTACACAAAGGACATGAATAAACTTTTATTTCTGTCAACAAGCCATTTCTCCCACTCCATCAACCCATTGGTTATTCCAGTTAAATGACACCACAGTATTAAAGACTGAAATGGTGTATTTTATGGAGGGAGTCCTTCCTCTTCCCATGTACCTACTAGGGGAGGAAAGGAGCCGGTGGTGTATGCACACATCCATGGCTTGATTTGTGTTAATAGCTCAAGAAACTGGCCCAAATAAAAACAAAACAAGTTTACCTTCCTGCTCAGACACAGGAACAGTTAAATCATGCTCATTTCCAACCCATTTTTTTTCCCCCAGATCTGCTCTTGAAGACCAGTGATAGGGTCTGACCACCATTCCTACAGGTGGTCAGTTCCAGTGCTTCACACCCTGTTATTAAGATTATCAACCAGCATTGCTAGCTATGATTTAAGCCCATTTCTTTTACCACCGCGGGCATGGAGAACAGGCTGTTCATCTTTCGCGATGGTCTTCTACAAGTTTGAGGACTTAAATACTTCTCTAGCCCTTTATTTAGGCTTAGCATTTCTAGTTCCCTCCGTCTTTCCAAAGACTGTATGTCATTAGACTCTGCTAATTAACTGTCTGAATCCTCTCCACCTCGCTCATGTTCTTCCTGAAGCGCTGCACTCAAATCATGTTGGAGTGCTCCAGCAGAGACAAGATCAGTGTCAGGTGCAGGTACAGTGTCATTGCACATGTTCTGGAGGCTCTACAACTCCTTTCTTCATCCCTCCCAACATAGAGGCATTAGGTTTTAGCACAGAAGCCTAACACTACCAGCTACACAGATTTGTAATCCCTTCACTACCGTAATCCCTAGATCATTTTCCTAGAAACTGCCACAAGGCTTGTTCTTTTCCATTTAACGTTTGACTAGCTGACTAGTCCTGCTGAACTGTATTAACTTTTACTTGGCTCCTCCAAATTTTTCCTCCTTCTAAAAAAAAAAAAAGTTTACCAATTTTGAACTCTAACCTTGTCCTCCCTCTTGCAGCTTTAAGTTGTGTGAAAATTGAACAAATACAGCTTACTCCGTCATCCAGGTTGTGAAATACATCTAATAGAAGTTTAATCAGAATACATAAGTGCAAAATCCCAAAAGCAGCCTTCAATGTCATCGTCATTACTTCTCTCAACACTTATCCATCTACTTTCGTAGACATCCTATGTCACTTAACATTATGTTTTCCTATTTCCTTACAGCAGTGTAAAGGGATGGTAGCTCTTAAGGAAAGAATAAGGGAAGGAGGAGGGGTTTTTTTCCCCCATGAAAATTTTCAAACCAAGGAAATTAGAATGGTCTGAAAATATTTCCTTGACAATTCCATATCACTTAACTCTCCTACTCATATTATTTCCAGAAGAAGTTAGAGAAGAAAAAAAAGTTCGCTCAATTCTCAATTTTTCTAGGAACTGAAGCTAAGGTGACTACTTTCATACATCTCTAGCTCCTTCCCTCATTTAAAAAATTCTGGGTTTTTCTAGCCCTCCTTGTACGTCATCTCTCCTCAAATTCTCTCACAATGAACCAACAAATTGAAACAAATTGAAACAAATTGTTTCACTGAAGATAAAACTCATCACACACAACTTATTTGAAAATATTTAATTATAAAGTACTTTTGGCCTGTCCTTTGCTAAGCCTGGTTGATCTCGTCCTCCCAGTACTAGGGCCAAGGACCAAAAGCACACAGCTCTTCTCACTGGAAAAGGACCAAAGAAAGCACACCTGAGATATGACACCAAGTTCACAAAGTTAAGATGAATCTGCCTGAGCTTTTCCTTATAGCATGCTTCCCCAAAGACCACGAAAAGGCTTTTAAAGTCAAAAGGAGGAAGTTTTACTACAAGACTTTCCAGCTACAGGAAATCTGAAAGCAGCTAGGAAAGACAGAAAGAGCTCATCAATCACTCTTTCCAAGTGCTGCGTTTTCAAAGGGTGCTATACCTCAGTGGAAAAAAGAAATCCAGGACTTCCTTCAGCCTTCTTTTTACTGCTACCATACCTACAGAAGGATTTTCATTTTTTGTATGTTCTACTAGCTGCATCACATTGGTGCAGTGGCACATCTTTAACAAGGCTTCAGGTGAGGAAATGCCTAGAACAGTAAATGCAAAGCAGCTGCTCAAGTGGGAAAAAGCGTCTCTTCGTTATCCTGTTAATTTCTGAAATACATGCGCATTCCAATATCAAACTTAAATAATTTAAAATGTGTGCTTTAACAACTGCCTGGCACAAGCTCTTCAGAAATTACGGTGTTCAGGAAAATAACTTCAGATAAAACCACTCTGATCTCAGTTCTACTTAACACATATCAATTATCTCAAACTGGTGCATGGCAGTACAGGTCAGATTTCCCTCCTACTAGTGCTCTAGATTCAACTTTAATTCCACTGCTGCCATCAAAACTATTTGGTAGTACTGTATTCCTGATGGGAATTTCTTCTTTACAGCATTCCTGGGGGGGGGGGGGGGTAGATGATACTCATCCTTTTAAGTTAAACTCCAAAGCACCTTAAGGGTACATATATAACACCTTTGGAAGCTGGTGTTTAAAGCATTTGACAAAAACCTAATCAGACTGGCAGGAACTACTGTAAAACCTCTTTTTATGTACTGCAAGTCAATCATAAAAGATCCAAGCTCTCTCGTTGCAGGAGTGGGTTTGATGGACAGACCACTTGGTGGATAAGGAGTTGGCTGGATGGCCGCACTCAGAGAGTGGTAGTCAACGGCTCAATGTCCATGTGGAGACCGGTCACCAGTGGCGTCCCTCAGGGGTCCGTGCTGGGCCCGGCCCTGTTCAACATCTTTGTTGGCGACATGGACAGTGGGATAAAGTGCACCCTCAGCAAGTTCGCCGACGACACCAAGTTGTGTGGTGCCGTCGACACGCTGGAAGGGAGGGATGCCATCCAGAGGGACCTTGACAGGCTGGAGAGGTGGGCCCGTGCCAACCTCATGAAGTTCAACCAGGCCAAGTGCAAGGTCCTGCACCTGGGTCATGGCAATCCCAGGCACAAATCCAGGCTGGGCAGGGAATGGATTGAGAGCAGCCCTGAGGAGAAGGACTTGGGAGTGCTGGTGGATGAGAAGCTCAACATGAGCCGGCAATGCGCCCTTGCGGCCCAGAAGGCCAACCGCATCCTGGGCTGCATCAAGAGAAGCGTGGCCAGCAGGTCGAGGGAGGTGATTCTCCCCCTCTACTCTGCTCTGGTGAGACCCCACCTGGAGTACTGTGTCCAGTTCTGGAGCCCCCAGCACAAGAAGGACATGGACCAGTTGGAGAAGGTCCAGAGGAGGGCCACGAAGATGATAAAAGGGCTGGAGCACCTCTCCTGTGAGGACAGGCTGAGAGAGTTGGGGCTGTTCAGCCTGCAGAAGAGGAGGCTCTGGGGAGACCTGATAGTGGTCTTCCAGTACCTCAAGGGGGCCTACAAGAAAGATGGGGATAGGCTGTTTAGTAGGGCCTGTTGCGATAGGACGAGAGGTAATGGTTTTAAAATAGAGGGGGGTAGATTTAGATTAGAAATTAGGAAAAAATTTTTTACGATGCGAGTTATAGAACACTGGCACAGGTTGCCCAGAAAGGTGGTGGAGGCCCCATCCCTGGAAACGTTCAAGGCCAGGCTGGATGAGGCTCTGAGCAACCTGATCTGGTTGGAGATGTCCCTGCTCCTTGCAGGGGGGTTGGACTAGATGACCTTTGAAGGTCCCTTCCAACCCTAATCATTCTATGATTCTATGAGTGAACTATTAAAAGGCATTTCACCAGAATTTAATTAACATTCCCAATGGCCCTTACAGTCCTAAAAACAGCATGTCATGCCCTTCCTAATCTAGATAATTTAAAAAGTTGTCTTCAAGAATTAGCCAAAAATATTTTACTTGAAGATGTTAGAAATACTATTCTTTGCAAGCTGACAGCAAGAGCTCACAATGAACTCATTTTGTGGTTTTGTTAAAATATTCATTGCTAAGGAGCACATTAGCTATATGGATAAATTGCTACATGCATTAATCTCTAAATAAAATGTAAGTATTAGCAGGCTGGCAATTTTTTTTTCCCCTTGAAAACATTGGAAATATTCTGCACTGCTCAAAAAGCAGTATTTACATAATATGTAACGTATCACAGCAGTTTAGGCAAAGATAGATTTTCTGCTTAATATTCCATTTTTTCCCTTATGGAAGAATACAGACCACCTGGCCAAATTAAAGTGCATATGATGGTAATAATACAGGAGCCAAAGACAGCTTAGATTTTTTTTTTTTAAAGCACATCCAAAGTCCAATCACACACATGGTGGTTGGCAAGTTTACTCCTACTGAAAAACCAAGGCCAAATTCTCCAAATGGCATTTCATTTCTTTCTTTGCAAAGACTCTACAATCCACAAATTAGAGATAAAGGTGATACTGCACTAAAGCTCTTCTTTTTTCTTGGTGCTTAAGAGCCAGCTACAACTGTGGAGGTACAATATAAATCCTGCTGGTACTTTAACAATTCCAGTGGTAGGCTGACAGCAGAACCTAGGAGAGCAAGTGATGTAACTTCATAAGATAAGTAATGCCATGTATAAATCTAGGCTTTCCCAGACTTAGTAGACTCCTTTCTCCTTCAGCACAAGTAGATTTCCTCTTTTTATGATTTAATACACTATAACAAAGATATTAATCAAAAAGAGTACCTCACCTTCTCCCCAGCCTCATTAAGCACCGTGGGCTAGCAGTGATGTCTGAAGAACAATAAGGTGGCTCCGACTTGCCCTGCCACACCAGGGAAGGCTATGTTCCCAGACCCATAAGGCAGAGACATCCTTTTCTTTGTGATACAGGGAAACAACTTGTACAAAGCCCCATTCCCCCTTTACTAAAAAGGGTCTGTTCCATACTGCAGAAAGACAAAAGAACGATAGGAAGAAACCTGCTTGTTCAAGCAAATTCTCCTGAAAGAGAGCAGCATAAAGCCAGATGCTTTTGTCCTTCTCTTCTCTTCAGCTGTCAACCCTCCGCACAGGTGCCTTCTCATAATAGAGACCAAGCAGACAGTACTGAGTGAATATTAACAGCTTCGGATACCACCACAAAACCTGTATCCTCAATTATTCTCCTCAAAAAATTTTAAGTTAAGAGAAATTATTCTTTACAGTCCATTGTGAAGAGCACCTATCAATACCAACAGGCCTACGAGCAGGCTGGCATCAACACACAGATGGCAGCTTCCAGTTATAAGGAACTCTACCCTGCCTTTCTGCTCTCATGTTTTTCAAAAGGCACCCATCTAAAAATACAGCGTTGTGAAAAAGCTAAGTATTTTTGCATATTAGTCTACAATGGTTTAATGTTACTGACTTGAGAAGGTTTTTTACATCATGTACTAAGAACACCACAAAAAGTCAAGATACTCATCATGAGGGTATAGGAATTACTGTAACACAGAAAGAAATAATCTATGTTTCAAGACTCTGCCTTCAGTAACTTAGGAGTATCCATGCCTTTCATATAGCACAGTCAATAAACAAAGAACAATTCAAGCAAAGTAAACTACATTTTGCAGCAATGCTTTTACAGCTTTGTCTATGCTTCCAGTTACCTTTTACTTATTAATAACAAGTTATTGTTGGCTTAATCTTAACTGACCTTCCTTACAGACTTCAAGTACGAAATTATATTTTTAAAAATTCTCATTTTAAAAAGTACGCAGAAATAGAAGAAAAGTATCCAAATAGTGTATAGTGTGCCCACAGTAAAACACTGAAAAGCATCCATGCATCTACTCTAACCACTCTTTCTGTAAGCGATACCATCTCCTCATATATTATTAAATAATGGGAAGGAAAACAAGATGATGATCAACAGTAAAATCTAAACAGAGACTGTAATCTCAAATATCAACCATCTTAAGAGATGCATTTACATCTGGTGTTCAGTTGCACGTATTTTCTAACCGCCTCCAGGGAGTTAGAAATTTTTACCTGAATTTTGAATGCCTAGAAGCAACTTTATTTACGGCATTGCTACTTAACTGTCAAAAGTTCCATGACAACGGCTCCTTTAAACGGCCAGCTAACAAGCACTGCTAGGCTGAGTCACAACCCTTATGCCCCTTTACTAAAGGGCTGCAGTTCCATTAAGCTTGGAAAACTGAAAGCGGAAAGACAGCAGAAACTCCTCTTGCAGCAGTTTCCCCTAACACACGATTCACTACAACTGTTTCTCATGGTACTCTTGTGCAACTTGGCCTGACAGAAATCCCCACCATCTCTTGTCTGGTCCACAGTCCTCCTATTAGACAATTATCTTCTTGCAAGGATTTCTTCATCTGCCTTAAACCCACACTCAAACCCAGAAAACTGTCTACCAGCCATGCTTCAAAAACAGGTTCTGTTGGAATTCTATTCCTCCTAGTGTGCAAGGAAAAAGAACCCTTTTAACTACTAAGCCAAAAAATTTTTATTTCTTTCAGCTTGCTTAAAAACAACCCTTGGGTTTCATAGAACTCACATCTAGGAACCAAGTCACACCCACCTCTCACCTTCTGCAAGGAACATCGTTTCAAAGAGATTTTGCTTTTAAAAAAATCAAAGGAAAAGGAATTCAGACCATCTAACAACATATATTCGAGTTAAGTCAATGAAGGAACTACTGTGAATAACCTAACTGCAAAATGTATTTTCATAACCATTTCAGATGGAGAGCTTAAAGGATTTTATTCACCTTTTCCTTTTTTGCAGAATTACCAAAGCCATTTCTCTCACTTCAGAAAGCTATCAGTTTTCATTCAAATAGCTCGTCTCTTAACTGATACATGCCTTTAAGCTTGCAAAGGATTTAAAAACGGTACCACATTTTACTTTATACAAAGGACAAAACATTCTTGAATATATATCCCCTTTCTATTGCTATTAATGACAGAAATAAGCCAGAATGATAATAAGGTAAAACCTTTTTGAGCTAAACTCCAGGCACAGAAGTTACCTTAATCAAATTCTCTGGGGTTTAGTTGTTCAATATACGATCTAGCAGAGCTAAGATGCTTTCAGGGTGACGACTGTCATCAGAGTAACAAGCACTACGGAAGATGATGTGCACTCTACCCCTAACAAAGCCTTCATCCAGTGTCAAACTTCTCTTTTCTCATCTGTCAAAATAAGCCAAAGTGATTACCTTCCATAGGAAATTAACAATATGCCAGGAGGGGTTTTTTTGCCCATTCCAGTCCATTTTGAAATGCTTTGTATGGCTGTTATTCCCCTGCAATTTTCTTCCGCATACCTAAGATAAAATTAGTTTCTTTGCTTGTAACTTCACAGGCCTGGCTGAAACCTCATTACTGGAGTTCCCAATTTACAGCTGTCAGCTCTAGTAGCTTTTATAGCAACGCGACTTCAGAGTGCTTGTAGTTCTCATTCTTCCTGATCAATTATGAAAAAGGAAAGAATGGCAAGCAATTTTTACTTATTTTTAATATTAGTAGTGCTTCTGTCAGAAAGCACATCAGCCATAGACGATCAGAGTTTGGTTGTGGTTTTGTTGGTGGTGGTTTTTTGTTTCTTGGGGTTTTTTTTTTTTTAGTTCTTCCAGTGACTATTTTCATTACTTTATCAATTTGGTCCGAGAAAAGCTATATCTAGCATTTCTACAAAAGATTACTAGAGGGCACTGTAAAGACACCTACAGAAGGAAAAAAATTTATTTCTGTTCATCATAATGAACAATAGTACTTTGACTTTTCCACAGAAATAGCTACCATATGCTAGCTACTAACAATACTACATTTGTTATAGCAGGTGAAGAATTTCCATTTTCTCCTGGAGTAATGGATTTCCTTTCTTAGAGCTCCAATCTTCCAGGCACTCAGGCACATACATCTTCAGATATGTGCAACAGTAGAAACAAACACCAGCTTTCAAAGCATTAAAAAACTAGAAAATCCATTTGTAAGACCCTAAATATTTATTCCACATAAAGGCAAGATGTTAAACATCTAGCAAAGATTCCTCTATCTTCCCCTACTTACATCCTATTTGGGCTTCAGTCAAACCACCCAATGCTCACCCAGGGCTCTGGGCACTCAGACCGGGGTAACTGGTTCTCCCAAACCCTTGCCAGGGCTAGACAAGCGGTTTAGCTCCCTATGGAGATTCCCTGTTGGTTTGCAAACCAAGCCCAGATAATCAAGGAGCAGATTTCTTGCCTCCGTTTTTTGTTTGTGTTTCTTTTTGTTTTGTTTTGTTTGCCAGGCTGGTACTTCAAAAATGCTTTAGAATATAAATACAGAAAAAAAATCCCCACACATCACAAGAGAATTATTTGCTGAAACCAATTACTCAACTATCTTCCAAGTAGTAAACACACTGTGGTATCCAAGAACTCTACATGAAGTGTGACGTACTATTAGTATTTCTCAGATGCCAACAGGTTACGGGGCACCCAAACCAGAGTAGTTTCGATGCAGCAAATTCATTTAAAGATGCACTTTGGTGAGACAAGAGCTGCACTTCAGTGAACGATCTCCCTGCGTGCTGCGGATTTCCTCCAGCCCACCTATTCAAGTCACTGCTGCAGGGTGATTACAGACATGACAAAGGATGCTTGCAGGAGAAGTGTAAAGGGCAAGGGGGAACACTGCTACAAAATCAGGGGTCCTTCAATCACAGGCAACAGTCAAAAATGGCATACAAGAAGATATGAGGAGGAAAAGAAGAAACCTCATTTCTACAGGAAGCTTTAAGTGAAAAAAAAAAAAAAAAAGAGTTGAACATTTAAAAAAAAAGGATGCAAGCAAGTATCAAACTGAAAGTTGCTGAACATCATTTCCAGCATCTTTCTACAGAGAGACCTCTGTCATGCTTCATAAAAGACAAAAAAAAAAACCTTTAATGTTAGATCAAGCAAGGACTACCTAAGAGGACCTGGAAACAGAACAGCCTCATCAGATCAGAGCAAAAAGAATCCTTTTAACTCTGTCTTGTCACAGTAGTCAAGAGCAGATGCAAGGGAGCACCTAAGAGCAGAATAAACATCCAGCACAAACTGCCCCAAATGCAGCCTCTGAGCATCTCATTGAGGGAATTCCCCAGCCTGAAGGGGGTTTTCTTCTTTAGCTCAATAGGGCTTCGAGAAAATCTATGAACAACCTCTGCTGGCACCTCTGAACTGCCCCGGGGGGGAGAGGAAAGGAGGAAGGGGAGAGGGCAAAAGAATACAAGTTTCAGCATTCAATTCGAGGGTCCCTAATTCAGAGGATTAATGCTGAAAGATTAAGAACACTAGTTAATTCTGTACCCTCTGCATTGCGAACTGTACAGTCTCTTTCACTCCTCTGGTTTCCTACGTTAGTCAAGCAGCCACTGACCACTCACACTATTGATCCACAATACATAAAAATATAATAACCCTAGCCATTTATAAATGAAGATTTTATTGATCTTTCAGGATACTAGTAGGGAAAAAATGAGAACAGTAGAAATGTAAGGAAAAGACGCACATAAACACTGCTCTAAGTGTACTGACATATTTTTAACACTAGTTTTTCTATCCCATAAAACTCAACATTTATGGCAGAGTTCATTACACGGGTAAATTAAGTTGCAGCAAAACTGACCCTTCACAAATTCAAGTGACAACGCTACTCTTGCAGAAGCAAGCTGACAAACTATAGAGTTTAAAATAGCAATTTTTTAGCAGAAAGGTGCATAGTCAGATGACAGGCACATAACCAGGCATGTGAAAAGGGACAGAGGTGCAGCACGTGCCCTCAAGTGACATGGAAAACCACAGCCCATTCCAGGTACATCAGCACCAAGACAAGTTACACATCAGGGAGCTGGAGGAAACGACAGACAACCAGCACTATCACCCATCTGATTAGATTTGCTATTGAGCATAAGAGTTTGCTGTAATTGTGGCCTGAGAAGCCCAAAACAAAAAATTGGACAGTTTAAAGACAAAAACCTTAGGAGATGCCCATCTTTGTTCCAGATAGTGAAATGCAAGCCGTGGATACAGGGATTGTCTCTCTTGCTTGCTGCACAGCATCAGAGCATCCACACTGCCTGGACACTATGCAAAGCCTTCACCAGATTCCACGTACTCCAAGTTCTCAGTGTTTTTACTCCCCTACCCATGTCTCCTTTTATTTTTAAATTCAGGGTCACACTGCTCATGTTCGAAGACCCTACTAGTATTGTAACAACCGAGGCAGACAAACGCCTTGGGGTAGAGCATCTGATGGCCACTGAGGAAAAGCTACTGTACTTACAGCTGACTTCAC
This sequence comes from Chlamydotis macqueenii, assembly GCF_036417535.1. Lineage (NCBI taxonomy): Eukaryota > Metazoa > Chordata > Aves > Otidiformes > Otididae > Chlamydotis > Chlamydotis macqueenii. The sequence goes on along the minus strand of NC_141567.1, from coordinate 15,896,018 downwards.
TTCTCCAGCAAGAGCAAAAAGTCACACACTCAACACTAACTGAACTACAGAAAAACAAGCAAGGCACTTTGCACTAAACAAACAGAAGATTAGAAATTTGCCTGGTTTCAATCCCTACTTAAACCAGATCCCTTCCTCAAGTTGTTTTCCAATCAAATGGAGAAGAGAGGCATTCTCTACCCCAGCAACATCCACCCATGTCCAAGTGTGCCCGCTCACAGATTGAAGCCCATGGTGATAATCTGCATCAGCAAATCACACAGGTGAGGGGAGCTTGCCACACATGAAACATCACTCGGAGAAAATACCCAGTTGCAAAGAAAATAAATGAAAAGGCAGCTTTACTACTACAACTAATTAGTCTCAACCACACAGTAAGAAGTAGTAATATTTTTAATGCTTTATTTTTATATTACTATACCGGTCAGTAAGAGCACTGTATAGAAAGACAAGAGGACAGGTACACGTATTAAACAGCCTTACCCTCCCCTCACACAGACACTTTACAGCGTTCTGGTTGTGGTTGGGGGTACAAATGCACCATCAGATGAACATGAAGTTCTGTCCAGTGATAGGATCTTTGGTGAAGATATTTTGAAGTTGAACATTTACAGCCATAATATAGTAGCCATCACCTAGAAGTCTGCATAAACTACCTTAGTGAATGTTAAGCGACAAATAACTAAGTCATGTACTCCATTTTCATTTATATTTATCTATACACACACCCCTCATATATAAACTTTTCATATATATATGCACACCTTTATATATAAATTCTATATATACGCACCTAGTCATGTACACCTACCACTGTTCTCTAGAACTGATTCATTTTCAAACTTCAATTAGTTTTTCAAGACAACATTTGAAAATTATGAAAACAATCAAAAATATCAAACATGTTATTAGTATCATTGATGAATTATCCGTATTACAAAATATATATAATGTAGCTTACAAAACCAGAACAGTAATGTACCAGATTTCAGGATAACTTAGCAGATCCAGAACTGGCTAAAAAAAGGAAAAAAAAAAAAGAAAAAGATGTTAGCAGACGCAGAAATTAAAATCTGATATGCAGATCAGCTCCAATATTAAGAAAAAAAAAAAAGAGAGAATAACCAGTCATAAATGAACATCATCTTAACTGTGGCCAAGAATAAGTGAAGAGAGAACCACTCAGCTATGTCACAGCCTGGTGCCTGCTTAGGCAGTAACTCTAACACGTCACTGAGCTACAACTCCTTCAAACTACGTTATTTTTTTTCACTGCGAGAAGTGCATAAAATTCTCCATTTGTGTCATCTCAACAATACACTGGTTTTACAAGTTTCAAACTTTTTTTTTTATCCTCTCAACTGTGAGTTCTGCACATTGATCCTGGAAACATTTCATGTCTTTTATACAATTTGGCTGCGTCAAGATCAATAACTGTTAGAGAATATCATTGTGTCTGAAAACCAGAATAAGGCTTGGGCTGGCCTAGCTCGCCCTTCCCAATAGGGAATATCTATCTACAACACGACTGTTCTACAGCAGACCTGAGTTATGGCTTTGCACCAGTGACTTGGGACTACATGCATTAAGCGAGCTGTCCCAGGAACAGCATAGCTACCTCAGAAGCTTCATCGTTATAAATTAACCTCACTTCATGTCCTGAGCCAAAATACGTCAAATACTTGCAAATCTTACTGATTCTTTATCATGAAACGCACAAACGTGATCTGGAATACAAAAAACAACCCCCAAGTCTTATTTAGTGCAACTTAATTATTTTAAGTGCACTGAACATATATGGAGAACAGCAAATTATTGGATTTTTGTTTATTACTTTTTTATATGTGAAATCAAACAGCTATACTTCAGGAAGGCAACCGCAGACTATTAACAAGATATTTATACTCAAAACAGATCTATGAAAAAAAAAATCTAATGGCAATAATCCTTTATTGTAACTTTGTAGTCATGGAAGGTTTTTTACCCAGTTGACATTTTTCCATAACAGACCCCTACTAAGCTGCTAGTGACCTCTTTATAAGCCAAGAAAAGCTAAAAGAAACATAGCCAAATGCCTCAATTTAACTCCCAGTTCTTGAGGTCTCCTTTTTCAAAAAGGTGAGCGGGCGGTATGTGGTTATTTTCCCCTCTCTAGCAGGGAAAAGGGAGAAGGCAGGCAGCAGGGGTAACACTGACGTTCCTGCACCTTCCGGGAAAGCAGGAGCTGCATTCCTAACTTGAACTGAGAATAAACCACAGCATGTTAATGGAGCATGTCTAACTCCCATGGTTTTCCCTATTTAATCTCAGTTGAAAGTACAGTAAAATGAACTGAAAGACCAGTTTTAAAAGCTTTACACAGATTCTTGTCTCTTCTGAAAGCGTATTAATGAAATGGTTTCCTGTTTCATTTTCTAAAGACAAACAAAAGCTTTCATCTAGCTTGTTTACTCACTTAACCTCCTAAATTCCCATGAAGCACTGTAGCTTTGATGCAGTTTTTGTCAGAATAAAATAAAAAAAATGTAACTGTAGCTTTGCAAATACATTAGCAAAAATATTTGCAAGCATTAGCTTTGCAAATGTCACATAGATGTGAAAGGAAAAAATAGATTATCTGTTCATATATAACACAGATTATTCCATCAAAGTGGGAAAGCAAACACGTTTACAAGGAACTTACATAATTATGATATAGATCTGAGTATTACCTGAATCACTAAGTTAGACATGCTTAAGAAAAGCAAATTCACAGGTCATCATTAGAACGGATTTGCTTATATCCATTTTATTCTCATTTCCCCATAACTGAGAAAGTTCTCATCTCACTCTCACTAATTACATAAAACCTCCTAAACAATAACTTGACTAAAGAGTGCAAGATGGGTTTAGCACACAAATTCTCGGATTCAGCTGAGATGTCTCCCTTTAGTTATATTCGTTCTGCCTCACTATAAAAAGGCCAAAAAAAGAAAAGCCAGCACAGGTTCTCTGTCATTACAGATGCTGCAGACCACTGGCAGGATCAGACTGTACACAGGCAGCTGACAATGCCCTTCCACAGTTCCGATTTAGGTTGTTGTTGCTTGTCCTCCTGCCATCCATGACTGCAAGAAGCCTGGCTGCATCTCCTCGATAACCTCCTTTTAGGTACTGGCAGGCTGCTAGGAGGTCCCTTCCCTACCCAGAGACTTCTTCGGGCCAAACAAGCCTCTCCTGAGGCACACGCTTCAGCTCCCAGCCAGGCTGGTGGAAAGCCAAGCAGGCTTGCTCCAGTTTAAAGTCCTTGCCATTGACACACTGGGGAGTCCAAAACTGGCTGTGGTATTCTGGATGCAGCCTACTGTGCGTCAAGCTCTCTTCCTTCCACCTGCTGCCTCTACTCCCGCTGGAGGAGCACTATGGATTGGCACGCACCGACGGTGTGCGATGCTCTGATAGCGACCTGGGTGGCTAGGTGAAAGGTTCCAGTGCAAGATTTTTCTCTGCTAAATGCGAAGGAGACTTCTTCAGCTCAAATAATATCAAAACAGGACCCAGACCTGAATTCTGCATATCACATTGGAGGACAGTACTCAATTCACTTAACTCCATTTCTAAGCTGTTAAGCAAATAAGTAGACCTGATGAAATACTGATTGACTAATTATGGCAACAGAACCCCAGAACGAACTAACAATTCCACAGAAACAGAGTAATACCTGTTTCCGGCACTGACAAGTGCACAAGTCTCAGACGTTTAACAGATGGCTCAAAGAACCTATGCAGACGGTGTTGATATCAGCCTTTGCTTTAGCTCTACCTCCTGAGTTTTTAAGATGCAAACGCTTACGCGACCAGGGAGAGCTGAAGTGTGAGCTTCTGAACAGAACTTTTAAGTAAAGATAGGACACTATTTATACTTCCCATTTTTTCCAATTCATAAACTGTAACCAAATTTAAAGTGTTCTCGCAACAGAAACATTCACCTTTATATGACAAGAAGCTCTTCAACCTGCTTGGACAAAGGATTCAAACTACCCAGCAACTTACTGCCCAAAATAAAATTTCAGCTGATAATACTTCACAAAAAATACGGATGCAGTTCTGAGCTTCCTCTCAGAACAGCAGCATAATCTAGGTTGGAAGGGACTTCTGGAGGTCATGTAGCCCAGCCACCTGCTCCAAGTAGGTCTATTTAGATCAGGTTGCTCAGGGACCCAGGCAGCCAAGCTTCAAGCTTCTCCAAGGACATGCAATAATAGAAGGCAAGCAAGAAGTGCAGAAGCACCCAAAGCAGGAAAGCATGGAGAGAGATACACTCCCAAACAGGATTTCCATTTGTTCATTTCTGACATAACAATGAGCTTTGGTTAAGTATCTTGAAATTAAAAGCACAGAAATCACAGGGAACAGCACATAAAGCTGCAGTAATGGCAATCTTTTTTGAGGAATCCAGCAGCAAAAGCACACAGCGTCTGATCCACCTGGTAACCATACTTAGAAACAGGGAAGAGGACACAATATACCAACACACCCTGAAAATCACACCTTCTGGGTATCAGACTGGCAACAGGAAAGACAGATCTGATTCTCAGCAGAATACCACCCAAAACTGCACCTGCCATTCATCTCAGAAGTAGGATTTCTCAAAATATATTTGAAAAAAGGAACATATTCTTGGAGGAACCATGAGGCTGTAACATAACCTCACCTAACCTGAACACAGTCACTTGACTGCTGAGCTTGCTGACATTGTAATTATGGTTTTGCTTATGCTCCCAGTGATGTTAGACGTGAAGTGCACTATTTCAGCACTAAGAACAGAGCATGCAAGTTCAGCGACCAAGAGACTCAGCGATGACTTGAACCTTGACACAGAATGGTTAACTACAACAACATCCTTCAGTGTCCCCAAACACCTCTTCTCATCAGCCACGCTGCGCTTACCATAGCCAACACGCAGGGTAAGCTGTCACCACCCATCAGCTGCAGATCTGTAAGGACAGTGTGCTACAACTTCTCTGATGTGACTGCTCCCTCTGAGGCCAGCATTGATTACCACCACCAACACAAGGATCTAAACAGCCCTCAACTGCCATCTCTTCTCCATTCCCTTTCAACTATAACTTACTATATACTGCCAGGTCTAGTGTTCCTCATTTTACATCTCTAACTAGCATTAAGGGAAGGTTTTTGGCATGTCCTTCACATTTGCATCACAGTCAATGCCTGCTGCAACAAGCTTTCTATTTTAAATAATACATGTTGATAGAACTGCATTAAAATGGAAAGCAATTTACACAAATAAGTTAGGTCAAGCATCGCAGCATAAAACAAGTTCCAAAAGATGTTACAGCAAAGCTTTTCCCAGATTCTTTAAGAATTTCTACTGTAATTTGTCCCAGTCACCAAAGCAGTACCTTTAAGACAAAACCACAAACGTTTTCAGCCAAAGGGCAGATCTGCTCCACACAGGCATCCACCGCTGGCCACTGTCACACACTATTATAAAGCCAAAAATTCCTTTGGTCTCATTTTCCCTGTCCATTCTGCGGTTTTCCGTAAATAGCCGGTACAGCCTTCTCCTGAGAAACTTTCCTAACTCAAGCATACCTTAATCACAATATAATCAGATAATTACACTGCAGTGCCTGGTAAGTCTACCGTTAACATTTAGAACCTGTGTTTAAGGGTAAAATAAGATTTATTTACATCAATTCACAGCACATTATGACTATCACAAATGCAAATCTAAGTAATTTAGGAGAGTAATTTACACTTTTTAAACAAAAATTTCCATAAAAAAAAATTGTCTAATAACCCATGGAGGGATTTTTTTTTTTTGTGGGTGTTCGGTTTACAAACTACAGCCAAAACAAGGACTACTGAACCACCTCCTTTCAGTCACAAGAGGGATGAAATACAGCTTTCCAGGAGAGCCAAGCACTCGTGTCACTGTTAACCATGGAAAAGTCCCAGATAAGAGCCTGTAAAATCATTGTATCAGCCCCGTAACAGAACCATCCACTGCTGTAGATCTGCTTATAAGAGGAAGCGGGCAAACTGAAGTTGGGAACTGGTCAAAAGCACCATCATCTATCAGGTGATGTACTTTAAGAACAGCACCATTCTGCATATACAAATAAAATATTAACATGTTCAGTGCTTTTTTAAAAATAAACTGTTACATCTCTGTAAAACATTGTTTATCTTAGATTTTCTGGCTTTCAATCACCCAGTAACACACCTTACTCAAGTCCTGCTTCACTTGCACTATTATCTTACTTGCAGACTAGGGGATATGAATCCCAGAACACTAAGTAAAACAAAATGTTTTGCCCTTATTTCATTAGGGTTTCTACGCAGCAGAGATTTCTTCCAGTAAATATTAAAATGTAATTATTTTGCCTCCCAATGTTTTTAAGTATATATTAAAAGTGGCTTTCATCTTTCTAAACAAGAAGTAAAAGGAGGGAGGGACAAGTTATTCACATTTTTACACTGAACAGTTTCATTTCTAACAGGTTATCCTTCCCAGACCAGTATATCCCGCCACAGCAACTCATGCAAGGCTTCCTCCTCATCTTCGGTTGAAGACAAGGGAAAAGTTGGAGGATGATGGGACTGTTAAATGCTTTGTACAAGAGTCTGCGCCGATTAAACAACCTACAAGAGTGCCCAGTGTGATGCAGCTGCCGGGAGGAACTGAAACGAGGGTAGGCAGATGGGCCAGCGCTCTGCGAGCCGCAGGCTGGAGCGTATCAGGAGTCCTGCGAAATGAGACATTATATAATCTCTAACCTGAGCACCCAGAGCCAGGTCACCTTCCTTTTACCGTCTGCGCACAATACAGACATCTCAAATACAAGCACACCAAAGTCTTCTTGTACAGAGTTACATACTGCCTTATTTTTACATATAAAAACACAGACATCAGTGTAATTGTACAAATGTACGTACACAGTGATTTCTAAAGCAAAAATTAAGCTAAAAATATCAATGGGGCAGATAAATCCATGGTTTTTGATCAAGTATACGGTAGATCATTTGAGCCCTAACTACTAATGGCATTAGATATACCTCGGTATTCCAATTAATTCCATTGCTAAAGCGATCCGAGAGCTCTTCATAAACAGGTTCAGTGAAGCAGGTGCTGCACTGGTTGAGGGCATCTCTTACACAAGGTACCACTTCTTGCAATTTTTTCAGTCCCATGCAATTTAGGGAAATTAACTTGGCCTTCATCTCACCAGTTTAACTGTCTAAATACACAAACAAAAAGGTGATCCTGGATACTAATGCTACTTATTTTAAATCTGTAATCTAGGTGAGCTATTTTTATCAGAGTGTATTTCATCAGAAACATCTCCTTGGGAACTACATCTAGAGATTTTAGAAAATCTGGAGCTACGCTGCAGGATCACATGATGGAAAATAACCAAAAAACATAAAAGGACACTGTCTAAAGAGAGCTCTGTCTGGAACAGGGGAGTGAGAAAAGCAAGGCAAAGCAAGGTCTGACAGCCACAGCGCACAGTAAAAGCAAAGGAACAATGATGATACTGGAAGGACAGCGTCTTTTGGTGAGCAGTTAGCATCGTTTGCACAATCACTCAATTTTTCAATAAAAAAATTAGTATGTATAAAACCAAACACACAAACAAACTAGAAAAACCCCGGTTAATCTGAAGGTTTACCACTTGACTGGGACTCCAGGTAAGCATACTGGCTGGGGAAACCTCCGGTGCCACTTCCCAGGTCTGCAGTACAAAGCGCCCACCGTCACAAGTTCATTCTAGTAGCAGCTCATTCCACATCAAAACTAAACGCCTAAAGGGCTGGTGGCTAAAAACCACCCCACCAGACCAAAAGCATATCAGATGTAAAGCTCGTGTCCAAACAACAAGCTGATGGGAACATTACAAGAGCAGCTCATTAAGTTTGCATAACTTACTTAGAGCTCATAGGGGAAAAAAATTAGTATTAATATGGTCAAAACTTATTATTAGACTAAGGTGCCTGTGATATCTCATCAATTAAATTAAATATCATTAATTTTGAGTGCAAGTCATAGATCATTCTCTAAACGCTATGCCAAAAATATAATTGAGTCTTCATGAGATGGGATCAGACGGGAAACGGGAGCTCTTTCCTCACAATACAATTCAAGGTTAAACCGCAGCTCTCCAAGGGTTGTTAAGAACTGCCACAGACCCTCACCCTCAGTAACGACACATACACACAAAAAAGAGGCTGTATTTTATTCACGCCAGATTCCCCCCTCAACACCCAGCTCCTCCTTCCAGCTTACCAGTAACCTTGAAAGAATGACGTAGGTGGAGCTACTAAATAAAGACAGATTGTTCTATGCAGTCAAAGGAGCTAAAGAAAAAGGAAATCATTTCAAGCTACAATAAGAGTATACTACCAGTCTTCCCTACACGATTTCAAAATTTAAATTAAATTCAAAACAAAACAAGCTGCATTTTCAGCCACCTGCTTATCATCTCACCTTTGTGATAACAGTGTCAGGACAAAAAAAACCTGAGGTTGAGTTTTACCTTAACAACCTACTACCACAGCTATAGTTGGTCACCCTTCCGTTATTTGTGTGTGGTGTTGGAAGATATCTACTTTCTGATATTTCACAGCTAACAACTAGACTTACAAAAAAAAAAGTAGGTAATTTAATACACAAAAAGACAGCAAAGCAGAAGAGGCACTGGAGTTCATCACTGCAAAGAGGGTACACTGCTACTTGCAAAGTAAATCTGGAAGATAACTGCTTACGGTCATGAACTAAAGTTAATTTTTCTAACATACAGAATCAAAGAAGCCCTCAGGTAATGCCAGGCAACCAAGTGAGATTGCCAGGCAATGCAAGAGGTCAGACAGGAGTGCGGGCAGGCTCCTGGCTGGCAGAGGGATGCGGCTGGCTGCCTGCCACAAAGATCCGAGTGGCAAGGACTGGGGCCAGTGGAACAAGAGTAACTTGGCACAGCACCCTAGTTTTGTGAAGGCTTTTAAAAACTGTTCTGGTGCTTTGGTTGAATGACATTACTGCTCTAGGGCATGAACAAGCAATCCCTTAAACATGGCCATTCCTGTTGGCTCATGGCATGCTTTTTAAACTTCATTTAAACATTAAGTTCAGGAAAAAAACACCTGTCCTTCAAATCTCTTTAGAACTCTACCTATGCTTACGAATTGCATCTTCAATTTCATAGCTACACTGTTTCCCCAGTTCAATCTTTTTAAGCAGGAGTTTGGATTTTTGCACCCATTCCAAACTGTGTTCTCTTTTGTGTTACACTACAGGAGAGGGAACATTAACAGAATCTCACTAAGTAAAATGCTTCCCCCATCACTCCAGAATTGTACATTAAGATTCAGCTTTCATGATCCTATCCTGCAATTATACCTCTAGATCACAAGTTTCTTATTAGACCTTTTTTCAGCATAATTGGTTATAAAGCCATAAATATTTTTTTTATTATGAATATTTTGTTGTGGTGGTATTTTTAGTCTCCCCAAACCACTGATCCATTATTGATCTAAGATGAAAACACACTATCAGTTTTTCACTGAACTATTGATCCAGCCAGGTCGACCCTAGCAAGATATTCAGAGTACCAGAAATCCACAAATAAACAGCTGGAATGAGCTGTGGTATTTCTGACCACATACAAGCAAAGGAACTTGGAAAATAATATTTAAACAGCTTGTTGGACTGCAGACTACTTGTAGGAGGGCTTCAGCAGATCACTCACCAAATACAGTGAAAGAATGTGATGCTCCTTTGCAGAAAATCAGGTACACGTAATATCTGATGATACTTTCCATTCTGCTCCACTCACCAAGAAGGTTGGTACACTAGGGTTGACTGATGAAGTCTATTTTTTTAAACAGCTCCATTCAAAGACATAAAATCTTTTTCTTAAATGATTACCACAGCTTGTTATACCACAATTTTTTTTTTGTTTTAATTCTGAGTACCCTGGCAAAACTGCTTCCAAAACAGGAAAGCAAGCAAGGAAGATTAACCTAAGATTTCCAGCACGCTACACCACCCAGTCTATCTGCAGTCCACAAAGTAGGAAGTGCTGCTTTTCCATTTTTTGCCTGTACCTAGAGGTCAAAGAAATAACTTTACTTGGAAGTTTTCTAATGACGAGGGCGGGTTACCCAGGAGCAGTCCCACACTCTCTGCCCCAGCATACCCCAGCCTTCGAGGGGGCTGGGGCGCCCTGAGAATCCCATCCCGCCGTCTCCATGGCTACACCAGTTGAACAGGGAGGCTTCACAACAACCAGGCTGCGGAAGCTTCACGGTCCCTCTCCAAGAAAGCACTGATGGAGTGGGGGGAAGACCCCCAAACAGGGCTAAACGCAGAGGGGGTCATACAAAACCTCGCTTAAGCTGAAAGAAGCTTAGAGCCTTGCAGGAATTTTTCCATCACGTGAATAGAAAAGAAAAATAAATGCAGGTTATCTCAACTAAGGTGAGCCACAGAGAGTGGCAAGAATTGCAGGAAATCAGGGGAATTTACACATTAAGGGTAAGGGTCAAACATCAACTTTTGCCTTGCCAGTAAGAGATTTTCATTTGCTATGGCAGGAGTGCAAAAAAAGAGTCACTTTATACACTTACCCAAAAAATGGCATTCACAGGAGTTACAGTGAAGTTTTAATAAAGAACACACTTGCAGGCACGCTGACCACCAAACTGCCATGCACAGAGCATTCTTTGGCTCCAATCTATGGCACATAGTATGTAAATTACCCAGTTCCTCTCTGAAAAAGCTCCTGTTTTTTATTTTCTCCTTTCTCTACAGTCTAGTTTGTGAAATAAAAATAAAAACAGGAATAACTTGCCCTCTTAACAATCTTGGAGCTGTAACTCACTATTAGTTACCTTTTGAAATGTTGATATCCAACTAGTCTTCTGCTACGCTTCTTTAAAATAGACTATTATGAGATTTGTATTGAAAATCAATCACCAAGAGCTGCAGGTAATCCTGGCCCCCTTTTGTGTTACCAGGCGCATTAGTCAATCTGAAATTCGGCATTATCATTCGACTTGCAGCCTGCGCCATGCAAATTCTGGCTGCGTTGTGCCGCAAGTCCCACACACAATGACATCACTCGTCTCCATGTGGGATTTGTTGAAAGTAAAAGCATTATGATTCTTTTTAACTATTATTTTAGAAACTACAGCTAAAATGCGAGTGTTGTCCTCGCAGCAATGATGAAATAAAAAGAATGATGGGAAGAAGAATAGTTTTCCAGTCAATGCCACTCTAGCGGTAATGTTTTTCCCAACTAAGCTTTCAGCAGTCAAAAATGGGAAAAATTATAGACACAGAGCCTGCAATTCAATTCAAAAAGATCTTTGTTAACAGCAGCAATGAAAAGATGAAAGAAGCCCACAAAATTCCTCCACTTACAGCACAATCTCAAAACATATGCTTACAATCCTGGAAATCTTTGAGAGATTCAGTTTGTTAAACAGCTGCAGCTGAGCTTAGAATGAACAGTGCAAATAAATGCTAATGAGATGCTTATAGATCCTGAACAAATTGATTTACTGAGATCTTGTTGAGTGTCTCCTATCAAGGGTTTGTCAGAGTAAACAACCAAATCCTTATAAACAGAAGTGACTCATCACAACTGGCAAATGAAATACACAAAAATCTGAGCTTTAGTTCAGGAAGACTATAGAACAAGCTACACACACATACATGGACGTGTTATTTAAACAGATATATACTTTTGAAACCACAGTTAGATTTTTTTTTTTTTCCCTGCCTCTGAAGAAATTTGTCAGCAAGGGAAGCAGTGAAGGGTATCAGTAAAAACAAATGTATAGTTTAGCTTACCAGAAAGTTACAGATCAGTTTGCAATGCCATGACTACATTTAAACACTCAAGAAACAGTTATCATTATATACCAAAAAACTACTTACATAAAGCTTTGGAATAAACCCATGTAAAACAGATGTATAATGAGTTCATAGTCACGAGTTTGTTTTATTGCACATTGCTTTAGTACAACCTGTGCGTGTAACCAATGCCTTGAAAACTAAATAGGTAGGAAATATATTCTCTCAGAAAGAATCTTACTGTTCATAAGATTACACACGATTATGGACAATAAGTTATGTAGGAAGAGAAGGGAGGTAAAATTTCAGCAGCTGTGTATCTGAGTAAGAAAAAATGTTTCTAAATCAGTAAAACTTAGATGATTGCACAGTAGTGTGACTATTCAGGACAGAAAACCCTAGGATTTCTTTGTGGGCCATCACCTATAAAAGTTCAATATTTTTATGATGGTAGGCAGAGAAGGTGATGATAACTAACATGTATCCTCTGACCGAGTACAGCCAGCATTTCTCTCGCAAAGGATTAGACTGAAATTGAAATTCTGAGAACTGGGTTTAAAAAAGGGCCAGTTTATTAACACTAACAGTCTTTGGGGGAGCTGTGCAAAAAAAAAAAAAAATATTTAGTAAGAAAAGCAAAGAAGCGGAAGAAAAATTAGTCCCTTCATTCTCCACAACTCCACTTACTGAAATCCCAACAGCTCTTAAGGTAAATAAAATTCAGTCTCCACCTCTTGCTCAAGCAGGAGCAGCCCCAGTCCTACACCCCGTGGCCGTGTCTGGATGATTTACCGAAGATCCTTGTGAAAGGGTGATGTACACTGCTATTACTAGATACTCTGCAGCTGCCTGCAGTTATTCACAAAACAGGATACTCACAGGGAAGCACCTCGGTCCTACTAGAGCAAGGGCAGGACTTCAGGGGTTTTTCCCCTGCAGTTGTCCATCCCTGACACCTCTCTGCACTTGAACAAATCAAAGTAACGTCAGTTGACACTCAGAGAGCAAACTCCCTTTGAACTAAGCAAAGCCAACTCCTCCAAGGTTTCAGATTCTCCATTAAGATCAGGAGAACATACTCAAAATAAAGTACAAGTCTCTAGATTTTCTATACTACTCATTTTAAGCAACAAACAGCAATTTCAACATTTCTCACAGCAACATTAAGAGAAACAAACTCAAAGTTTTCCCTGAAGAGACCCAAATCTCCAAAGTGAATGACAAATACAGTTCTAGCAACTGCAAGCTGTGAAGAGAAAAAAAAGAAATCTATCATAGGAAGTCTCTTCTAAGGAAAATACAGAGTACCTACTGTTCTGTGTGCAACAGAATTTTTGTTAGGAAAGTTCCTGCTCACATTCGATCTCGTTCCCATGAAGCTGCACCACTGTCATGTCACAACTTGCTTCTGCATCCCCTATTCTCCCTTTTGCTAGTTTTGAAGTATAGACTACTAAGTCAGTAGCAGCTTGCCCTCTTACAGAGATCAGTAACTGATGGAAAATAAAGAAATCTTTTCACACTTGAGCCGTTTACAGAATCACTGCAAGGATGCTGAAATAATCAGGAAGCTCTTCTATCTTCCTTCAACCACTTCGCAGGCCAAAAGTACAATAGAGCAATACAACACAATAGGATGTGGCCTTTGTGAGAAACGCTTCTATTTCTGCAAAACAGCTCTTCAAGGAAGAAAAAAAAAAGTTACTATGCCTTGACCAGATTGATGTTGTCTTACTGAAGCTGAAAAACTTATGGGAAAGGGCGTTATATAGATATGCACTCCCCAAAACACTCAAGACAACAAAAACTCCCCAACTATCTTCAGCCATTGGCTCTGATCATCTCCTGCCAGGCAGGTCTCCTAGAAGTAATCCTATTTTTGCGAAAGACAAGACTAAGAGGACAAAGATAAAGATTACCGTGTTAAAACAAGATAAAATATTTAAGTAGTAGTTTACCGAATTCCTGTCTCTCTCAACCTGCAAGTAGTAGTCAAAATTTAAACCAAGTTACTTAGAATTCTAGAAGACAGAGGAAATCCAAACCCACATGCTCTAACAAAGTTAGAGTCCTCCACACGAAAACTGACACACTTCAGAGCGGTACTCCATCTCAAAGAAAGGAAACAAAATAAGGTCCACAACATGCAAAGAATGCATTCAGATAGTAAAGGTGCTATAAGCAAAGTTTGCTGTATGAAATCGAGGTATCCACAAACCCATTTCATTTTTTAATCCATTTTTGCTCTCTCCCATTTCTCTTGGCTGAGATTTGTCTCAGCATGTACTAGGGCCAGTCAAACTCCTTAGATGCACCCCAATTACTATTAAAAAAGGCTACTACTTTAAGCTTTTTAGAAAAACAGTCTTCCTTACTAATGCTGGACAATAATCTCCTTTTTCTCCAAGGTGTGAGCAGAAGTGAAAGAGGCTGTAAAGAGAGACAGAATACATATTCATTGTTGATATGGTTGCCCTCCTGCAGCTATCAACCTAAAATGTCCATTTTTGCTTGTATTCCTTTTCCCACTTCACTTGCTTTATCTGGTTAATTTGTCTGTTCCTCTCCCATGACATTTTCACAGTACAGAGCAAATGGACCAGATTTGAAGGTATGCAGCACAAGCAACAGCTGGAACACAGCAATTTCCTTAATCTGTCTTAAACTGGGATGAAAGACAAGGTAAGATATGGTGGCTCGGAAAACAGAGGTGTCAAACACATTTAAACTACGCAAGACATTCTTCTTTCAGCAATCCATATATTATTAACTACACTAACTATCCAAAAAGGCACTGACTAGCTTTTCAAATTGAATTTCACACACTGGAATAATAGTGGAACACTAACAGGTGAAAAAATATCAGAGGAAATTACAAGATGATCCCAAACCAAATACGTGGGTTTGGCTTTAGTTTTTTGGCAGTTTTTCTGTTGTTTTTGTTTTGTCTGTTTTTTTTTTTAAAAAAAGCTATGAGAGACAGATTAAAACATAAACAAGTATTAACTACAGTAAGAAGACATTCTTGAAGAAAAAATAAAGCTTAAGAGAGCTTTCCATTTGAAGTTACAAACATTCATAATGATATCTAGCAAGTTCAATAGGTTTTTGTAATTTAAATAGTATTTTACAAAATAGGGTTAAAGTGTGCAATTTCAAAAAATGAAAGAACGTACAGATTAGAAGATATCAGCAGTAACCTTTTGGTGGAAGAAGTCTCAATAATGGTGTTTTGGATACTTCACTTCCATCCTCCACAGATCAGTAATGAGACTTTAACCACATACAAAAGAGAACTGCCAGATCTGCATTAACACCACAACACAATCAAAAGGAAAGCTGCTTCTTAACTCCTTAATGCAAACTGAAGGCTACTGCAAGCTCCTAATTTCCTGAGGATGTCATTTTGCTTTAAACAAAAAAAAAAAACAAAAAAAAAACAAAAAAACCCCACACCTCACTGGAAAAGTTGAGGCTATTATTTAACCAATTGTAACAAAAAGAAATGTTAACTAAACAGACATGCTTTAGCAAGTGAGCAACCTGGAAAGCTGAGGATCAGTAATACAAATAGCATTCGTTCTCTGCATTCAGGAAAGAAGTATTCTTGAAAGTTGAGCATTCTGCAAAACAACATACCTTTGCAAAGCTGCAGTTGAAAAGTTAATCCAGTATCAGCTAGAAAGACATTGCTGGAAGTGACATTTTCAGCTGTTTCCAAAGCCAAGCTTTCCTTCCCCAGGAGATACCTGTTCTAAACTCAGCTAAATGGGTACCTGAAAGACATGATTGCATTGGAGTCCTCCAAAACCGAAACTTAAAACTCCACTTAACTTAGAATTCCTTTTCTGTCATTTGAACCACTTTGGTATGTTGCTTTGTCCTTCAAGTGGACTAGAATAAACACTGTCCCACACCAGAGTATAAATATTTGATACTGAAAGTACACTGCCAATCCCGTAAAGTCTATTTCTTTTCTTAGAAGTACAGTGCAGTTGAAGCTCCAACTTTCTCGCATGCATTTCAGACTTTCCCATTCCCTTGTCTCTGCAAGAAAAGAATTTACAAAACAGCTCTTCAAGAGCAGCACTCTAGACTGACATGCTGCACAGAAACGGTTTGAAGTTAGTTATTTTTTTCTTTTTAATTTCTGTCTTCAAGGAAAATTTAAATAAAAGCAACAAATGCAGTAGCTATGAAGCAACATCCAAATGTTTAGTCACCCCACAAAAGCACTGGCATTTTTCCAAATATAAGAGGACAAGATTTGCCATTTAGCCTACACTAAAACTCTACTATACAACTTCAGTGTCTTTCCCATGTCCTGTCTTTCCATATTTAACTCTTTAAAGTTAATCACAAGCTCTTTGGTAGAGATGATGTGTATGTATACAGGACCACGTCTGACAGGAGCCAAGACTTAATAGCAATTCTTAAACATTACTTCAAAACAAGTACAGTATTTGGGTTTCCTGAAAAGGAGACAGCACCAACACTGACGTGGTGGTATTTCAGCAAGGGTTAGACAATGGGTAGTTCCAACATGCAGACTCACATCTTCTCCCTTGTAAAACAGCACGCACTGAGCTTCATCTACAGCCGAGGTGTGTGCAAGCGGTAACGCACGGCCCACCATTCAGTTCCTTTGTAAAGCATTTGTGTATGTAGCACAACAGACACAAGGGACTTCCAGAAAATAAGTTTATTTTCCCCTAGTCTAGATTTAGGAGCTCCATTTCAGAGCCATCATATTATTACTACCTATCACTTGAGAGTTATCTCACGCTTTTGAAGGTGTGGTACGCTAAGCACTGCTTCAAGTCTGAAAGGTTCAGATGAGACAGCACCATTTCAGAGCTACCCAGCGTCAATCTCCCAATGCATCCAACACAACTGCCACACCTTCCCGTCTTGCAAGAAAAATGTTACAACAGGCACTTCAGCCTCCAGAAATATGCAATCTGCTGGCAAGAGAGGAAATCACATAATCCAATGCCAGCATTTGCAATAACTTCAACCGACAACCTCACTCATTTTGTAGCTTTTGCCAATCAACTTATTCCTTAGAGATGGGAGTTCTCTGATTCCTTTGGCACTGAGAGACTTCGGTGACTTTAGACACCTCAACAAGGGCACAGAATGAAAGGTTTGTTTGCAATTAAGTCAAACACAGGTTTCAAAATTTTAAAATGAAAAACACGGCAAACACTTTCCACACCTAACTTTGACAACACTGGCATTATGCTCCTAACACTCAAGAAAACTCAAATCCTTAGCAATCACAGAATCATTTAGGTTGGAAAAGACGTAAGATCATCGAGTTCAACCTTAAACCTAACACTGCCAAGTTCACCACTAAGCCATGTCCCTCAATGCCATATACTGCAGTGCTGCCAAATGGAAAAGCGCGTGCCGTAACTCCCTCCACAGTCAGAGCTTCAAACGAGTTTAACATGAACTATGAATTCTGACATTGATACGGTTAAAAACTTAGAAATCTATACACAGATCCAACACCTACAGCCTAGGCCAAACTTACAAAATGAGAAGACAATTACAGTAGAAGCCTACAAAAGTAAGCTATGTAGAAAGTCCCCCCAGAAGATCTAATTTTTATTGAGGAAATTAGAAGGCAACTCGAGAGCAGTAATTATTTGCACAGAATAATGCCATAAAACATTAAAATGTATTTCAACTCCTTGTCTTGCCTTCGAACAAGCTTTAATTAGAGACGTCATGTTTTTAAGACAAGTAATTAACCACTTGACTGGATGAAGTATGGAAAGCTACCCATCACCTACACTCTTCTGACCCATCCTGGAAGATTCTCAAGGATGTATTTGCCATTACAGAACATCCTGCATTGTAGAGACACGCACTACTTTGAATTTTTTTAGGAAACAATCACATATAAATTCTGTAATTGTTGGTTAATAGCTACTGAACATAAAAAGATTGTAAATCTAGTAGCATATCAACAGTTCACACTTCTAGTCATGAAAATGAAGGAATGACACTCCTGTTTTCTTACATGATACAGCACCACAGTGCACTAATAAAAACCAAAACACTCCTTACAGCCTGAATCTGCACAATGTGTCACAACAGCTCCAGGATTTGCAAATACAAAACTATGAATGCAGATGCAGTGTCATAAAAGGAAGCAGAGAAATGAGAAATGCATGACAGCCAGCGGGAAGCTTAGTTTTTGAGCAAGCAGGATGCATTTCCTAGCGTTGTCTTCACTTTGGTTAAGAAAACATACATAATACTACACTGGGCAGGACCTACAGTCCAGTTTTCAGCAATAGCAGCAGCAATTTTTTGTTTTGTTTGGTTGGGGTTTTTTTTGTTTAAGTGAAAACACCAAATCTTGGCTGTTCTCTACAGTCCATTCCCCTTATAGACCTCCAGTATCTACAGCCACTATAAAGGAACTGCAGGGAGTAAATCACTACTTAGACTTCTGCTGTCCTGGTACTGACCTGTCATTCATCAATATGCTTAACCACCTTCTGAATTTGCTGCCTGCCTCTAGCCTCCTCTGGCAGCAAGTTCCAGAAGTTCTATCCCCACTGTGTAACGTAGTTCTTCCTATGATCTGTTTTTAACTAAGCTATTACCTTCACCAAGTGACTCGTGGTTGTAGTACTTCGGGGTTTGGTGAAGAGTGTTGTGCATTCACCTCACCCACTCTCTTCCCGAGTTGGCAAACAAGAGACTCTGCTCCATCCTCAGCCTCCTCTGCCCCAGACCAAACGCTCATAGGGTTTAATGTCCTGCCTTTTCCTCACATGGTCAGTACCGACGTCCTTCTGAAGCTCCTCACCACCAGCACAGCCCGTGACTACCCTGATCCACAATCTGGCACATTTCACTACACAAGAACACAGCCCAAGAAAACCTTTAATTGTATTTTCCTATATCACATTTCTGCAGCACCTAAACATACTAATCTCAAAATACCTATATTGGTTTACACCAGATTCTGCAAAGTAAAAGAAATATAGCAACATTTTACATAGGAGATTTTTCTATTATGTACCCCAACACGTGTATGCACAACACTGATACCCACTGTGACCAGATTTTCTGCCACTCAGTCACTAAGGAGACTGAATTTAAAAAGCTACAGTGAATTACATGTTATGCCCAAGGCAAGAAATCTTAAGACAAACTAATACAAATGCTTTCAAATGACAGCAATTACCTTTTAGGACCATCATCACAATTACATATTGCCAATATTTTCTTTTGTATAATTTAAAGCAAACTACAGTGACAAGTCCCAGTAATACAGAAAAATAAAAGTGATATTGGGATGACAAAGATGTTGCAAAGTGCTCATTTAGTAACTAGCCAGGAAATCCTAACACTTCATTATTTCTTCTCATAAGCAAGGCAAATACCACTTCCCCTCATTTGTTGTCCTTGCAAAAGGATGGATGCTTTTAAATATCTCTACTATCTTTTCAAAGACAAATTCCCCATCAACCTTCACAGTGTGTTCTTCTCTATTTCAGTACTTGACACAAAGTGTCTGTGGAATAAAGTCGGACATTTCAATGAACTAAATCCATGACCTGAAGAGAAGTGCTTATTTCCCACAACAAGTCAAGAAGTATGGTCCAAATTTTTTTATATATATTTTTTAAAAAAGCAAATACACAAAGAAAGACAATGTGGAGAGTAACAGTATTACAGAATTAAGCTATCTATATACATATGTGAGACGCCTTTGCCACTCGGATAATTGCTAAAATGAGAGAAAATGTAATCTCACACTTTTTTCAAATTACAAAGAAAACACATTCTTGAAAAACAATGTGACAAATGTGATAGAAGCAATCGACACCACAGGCTTGGGGGATTTAAAGATGTTTAGGTGTTTGGCTTGTGGGTTTCGTTTTGCTTTTTTAATGAAATCAACACCTTGTAACTTGAAAATTACCTAGTTTGAAGATATTGCTTCATAAATGTATTCAGGTATCACAAATTGTATCTTATAAACAGCACAAAATTGCACTTTATGTAAGCAACTGTCTAAAAACCAGCCTGCTTTGTTAAAGTACACACTAGGAAGCCTTTTAAATGGGTCCTACCTACACTATTTAACATTATAGTGGGAGTTTTTATGCAACTTTTGGTTGTTTGTGAAACCACTAGTTCTAAAATGCAAAATAATTTATCGAAAATTAAAATGTAACTTAGTATGCAGCTCTAATTCTAGCAATTTTACTCGACTTCAGTCATGGAAGAGAATTTTTAAGTGAAGCTGCATTCAATTCCTAAACATCGAAAACGAACAGCACATGAATAATTTATTGATGGCTGTTGCTTCATGTCAGCAGCCTTGCTGGAGGAAGTGATATTTATGAAGTCCCCCAGGACACCAAGAAGTTAAAGATGGGCAAAGAAACTATAGGGTAACATTACTGCCTCTGCAAAATGATACTTCAGATATGTAGGTGTCACAAAAGAATTACACAGTGCCAAAATTCAGGAGGTTGGGAGAAGAGATCAATGAGCTTATCCCAAGAAAGTTGGTACCTTTCAAACCACTGATAAGAAGAAACAGGATCTACTATGCATAACAGGTATTACAGGAAGGCACTATAATTCTGAGTGGCTTTCAAGCTCCTGCAAGATACACCTCATAACCCAGATTCTGGAGCTTCTGAAAACAGGTGGGACATGCTGCTATGGAAGGCATCTTGGGGTTTGGAAGTTCAGAAAGGTGCTGGCCAAAGAGGATGAAGTGTGGCCAGAGGAAAGGGGCTAAGAAACTGCATGGGAAAAGGGAAAAATCATGATCAGGGAGGAAGACAAAGAGCTCACAATTAAGAATTGCATCACCAACTCTGAAGCAGGATCACGGAACAGTACATTCACAACGATGGAGACAGGCAGTAGCAGTTCCCAACATCCATTCATCTTCTCTTCACACTTTCTGGCAGAAACAACTTATTATTATTGTTGCATCACATCTTCATCCCTAACCAATTCCTCCCCATGCTATTCCCCGTCCAACCAGCTGCATCTCCTAAACACCACACCTCCTACCAGGCAAGTTCTCTGCCCTCCAAGCTTGAGCGTGGGGATCTAATACCAACCTAATCACGCATCTGCAAACAACCACCCACAGCTCTTTTCCCTAAAGCACCTACCAGGTTTACCTTACCACCACTTCCCAGATGCGAGTTTTAATTTAAAAGAAAACCTATGTTGTAGCTGAACTTCGGTATGAACGCATCACTTCATCATACACTTCGCCTACCACCCTGATCTATTTTATATAAAACACTACGTTTATATAAAACACTACATTTCTGGCTTCAAAAACACAGTTCACATACACAAAAAGAATCAAATATTTTTTTTTATCCTCACACCAGGCTACGGGGTAAATTAATGCCTCAGACTGCAGTCACTTTGGATTAGGCTGGTCTTGTCAATAATCAATACAGCTCTATAGTGCAAAAGCATAGCAACAAGCTAGATTAACCAAAATCCCTTCCACTATGACACCAGGTTTTTTTCCTCTCTTTGAATGTGCATACACAAGACTGCTAAAAAAGGACAAGATTCTTTATGACCTTGATCTAAGAGTTCTGAACATCAGAGTTGGGTCTTTCCCTCCCCCTCCTCTTTCATTTAAAGAAATGTTTTATAAAATAAATATTTTTATTGTAACTACTCAATAAATTGAAATCGTAGCAAATATTATAATCTTTAAGCTGGCCTCAAACTTATCCAAAATCTTTATCACGTAAGTTCTTTTCAGGTCTTTGAGATTTCAGAATCCTAATGCAACAAATAAAAAGCAATGAACAAAGACAGCAACAATGCTATTCCACCGGCTCGGGTGCTGTGATCCGTCATCCTCGAAAACAACAGATGAAGCAATAACAGACCCTCCGAATATAAGCTTTAGCAGGCATCCTCCATGGACAGATTATCCATTCCACTAAAACTGTTACGAAATACAGAATTTGCATTTAAGTTTCAAATGTGACTCGTTAGAGATAGACATGGTAAGCCACAGGCAGTGTTTATGTATACCCACACTGTCCTCTTTCTGTTTTTATATTGCTATAACAGCAAAAAAAAAAATTTGCTTGAATAATAAACCTCTCCCAGATAATCCTGGATTTCAGCTGTTTTGTTCATCATGCAGTCTTAATGAGGCCACTGTTACTGAAAGACATGACCTGATTTCTTATGAGGTCAATGGTTATCAGTAGAATTTGAACACTACAAACTTCTATCCTGAAATTCAAGAAAAGCACTAAAACTGCATACTGTGGAGGAATTTTCTAATCTGACATTTCATTTTGCCATGGAGTACTTACACATCCCTCAATTTTTACATTATGGCAAACAGTTGCATTTGATCAGCATCCACAAACTGATTTTGGAAAAGACGCTTGCAGTTTCAAGGAATGTAAGAAATGCTGCATGTTAGCCATGAACAATGCAACCGTTGGAAGTGATACATAAAAGTCCATTTCTTTTTCTTCTTCGAAATGGGTATTCAGAGTGTTTGATTTTTATCTTCCTAGACAAAAAGGTCTTTTTGTGAAGAGTGGAACAAATTTAAATAACGACAGAGTTCTGGTACTCCTGGCTGGGCAACCAAAGCATTAACTTTATTACTCAACTCACATGTTTAAGTAAATACCAGTTCAAACATATTTATATTACAACGCCTAAAGCTGTGAAGTGGCAGATTACTTAAATCTAGCTGTCCTTCTAGATGTGTCATCCATTCCTTCACTCAGTGACTACCCCATCACCACACTAAGGCAACATTTCTGTCCCCTTAGCAGCACCTACAAGAGTCTGGACCTCTTTGTACATCATGCACCTGGCAATAATAAAGGATGAAACAATTCTTCCCGATTAGTCTCAGGAGAACTGAACTCAGACAGCAAGGAAGGCGATGAATTGTAAAAGACAGTTAAAGGCAAATAATTCACGTTCTTCATTCAAGAAACTGTCTACACATCCATTCAAAATCCAGGCGATTAAAAATAGTACCTCTGAATAAGTACTATTTGTATATGATCTGAAGGAAAGCCACTATTTCAAGGAAAAGTGCAGGATAGATTCTTTTAAAAAGCTGCATCACTTCTGGACATTTTAGTCAGTGAATTATGCTGCAAATAAACTGCTCAAAGTAACTGAATACATCTGCCTTTGGTATAGCAAGAGGAAGCTGCCACTGTTGCTCAAGGTTTTACAAAACACACCTTTTTAAAGGGGAAATGGTTTCCTGAGGACTCCAACACATTCAGTGAGATACTACTGTTTGAGGAGGCATCTCAGACCTTTCTGACATGGAGATTAAAAAAATGCATGAGGTCCTAATAGGAACCCCTAGTACTTTCAAACACAAATGACAATAAACATTAAGAGAGGCTTCCAGAGAAACAGCATAAAGCTTGGAGAAAAAAAAAAAAAAAAAACAGGAGGCTAAACTCTGATACAAAAATTGATTAAAATTATAAGCTATTTTTGCATAAAATTTTTGGAAATCTACTAAAGTTAACCTCATCCTCACAGAAAATCTTCCATAAAAGTCACTGATGCTGGCGCTGTTGGAAACTCAACGCGTGGCAAACCTTAAGCACAATGGTAATTTATAATAAATCCCACGTAGCAGGTAGTCCTGCCTGTATACCACTGGAGACTTTGTTTAAACACTGCTAGATCCTACATTTAAAGTTTCCCTTTAGGCTGAAATTTGTCTTTTCATTCAGAAGCTTTACCCCTGTCCCAAACTACATTTAGTCAATATTTACTAGACTAACATGCCATTTAATAAATCAAAACCTTTTTTCTTGCCCATTTGCTTACACATACAGAGGTTTTACCAACTAGATCTGCTACAACATTGGTCCATGCAGGTTTTAAGCTAGAGGAGTCCGTATGCTGCAAAAAAAGTTTCAATACATAACCACAAGGGCCACATCAAAGTAATTTAGTATAACCAGAAAACACGCTAAATAAAATTAAACCCCAGTCCTTTCATTAGTGGACGGGGAAGTCTATTTATGTTCCGACATTCTCTACTTAAAAATTACCAAAAATAGTCCTTAAAAAGTTTGCCGCCCACTTCCTTAGAGCTTGACTCAGTTAGCACTGTTGTTACAGTATCCGATATATCTCGTGTCTGTAATACAGCCAAGAAGTAAGTCACATAAGGATCCCAAAATCAGCATGGACCAACAGTTTGCGCTGCCAGGGTCAAGCGAAACAAATTTTCAAGAAGCATGGCTGACATCAAGATCAGTACGTCCCAGGGAGCCTTTGCTGCAATTTGGCCATTTCTCAAGTGTTTGAGTGATTATCTCTCTAGCACAGGCTAGCCTCTCTCAACTTACTGACAGGTTCTTCTGGACACAGCATTTTCTTTTCCTTTCCAAATTTGTAGATATGGGTATCAGTTAATTCTACAACCCAAGGCTCAACACGTTGCAAGTTCAATTCAAACAGATGGCAACTCCTCAGATACTGGATAATCCAAAGGAAACCACGGATTAAAGCGTGGTAAGAACACTCGCCCACGTCCCCACACCTGGCTCCTAGGTGAGCTTAGGAGAGCTGAAGTCCCAACAGCTGACCCTCTACTGTCTTCTGCTTCAGCATCCCTCCTCTTCTTTGAGCAGGTTTCACAGACAGACGTTCAGTAATATAAGAAACATAAGAAATTTCAATGGACTATACTTCAGAATAATTTTATGAGCAAACATACACAGTATCAGAGAGATGAGTGGAAAATGCTCAGCACATTACAATCATGACAGCATCATTATCTCTCAAGCAGTAATTTGAAGACTGGGTGAGGATTCTCAAAGTAGCCAATACTTGACCGAAAAATAGATACATGTGAAGACAAATCCATACTTCAACTGAAACCAAACTGATCATTACATCTGTAGGCTTTCTACACAAGTTCTTAAGAAGGGTAACAAGCATACAAACTCCTATTAAAAAAAAAAAAACACAAAAAAAACCAAAACCCAAACCTTCTCTCAGGAAACAATTACAGTTAAGATACATTAGGACTTTCTCACTTTTAGACTGTAGTGGTATCAGCCCATCAGCAATAAAACAGAAGTGCCCAGCGTTCATAATCAATGAAACTAATACAGCAAGTGGAAAAAAACCATAACTGCCACCAAAGAGAAGGCTAAGCAAGAGACATCAATGCATGATATGGATTAAAAGAAAGGGCAGATGGGTTTTGTTAAGGACAAGAGTTCTCAGCTAGAAGTCTCACCTGTTTGCCACAGTTACCTCCTCTTAGGATTATACTGCAGGAATAAATAGCAAAATTCTGAAGTGGAAGAGAAGTATTTCCAACAATAACAGAAAGTAGAAGAAATGGACATTACAGGAACACGCAGAACTCTTCCTAATTGAATTCTTTTCAAAACTCTTATTGAGGACTCCACAATTCTTTCAGCTTTAAGAGATTATTAAAAGTGTGAATTTTAAACTGTCCTCACGAGGCTGTTATAACTCTTGCACAGCAGAAATCTATAAATATTGGATCAAACTCCAGCATCACTTCTTACATTATTAATTCTAGAATAAAATAGCTTTCAAAGTTCTTTTCCTTTATCAAATTACTTTCTAAACCCTGGAGAGGTGTAGGGAGGGATGAGATGAACTCTGCACATTCATGTTTAAATACTACTCACATTGCACTGTGCTTGAAGGTGTCAAAAGTTTGGATACCACTGAATCTGGTGCTGCCCAAACATACTTTACTGCAAGTCCTGCAAAGTTTCCAGTTTAAACAGGAAGATTTGCAGAAGGAAGGAAAAAGAACCAAGTTAAATGACCACCTAGAGTTCACTAGTGACCTATTTTGATTTCTGTTCTCTTCAGAAGTAAATCAGTTTAATCACAGCCCAGTTAATTCAGTTCAAGTAAGCACGGCCAGAAAAAGAACCCAAAAACCACGTTCAAACTACAACTTAGCTGAGCAGTGAAAAACTATCTGCAAGTCAGAGATGGAAAGAGCAAGCAACTCCAAAGTCTTTCTGTCCAAACATCAGTCATATCACCATTTCTAGCTACTTTTAAAAAAAGGTGGCAAATTTTGTATACATCTGCATATGTATGTATCTGTCTGCACACACAGTTCCAGCTTGTGAGACTCCTGAGTCTCTACTGGCAAATTTTAAGCAAATTTGATAGTGCTAATGATTTCCAAGAGGTCCCATAAAATTAATAAAAAGACAATGACATCAAGGAGAAAGATTTACTGCTCTCAAAAGGAAAAAGGTCACATCAAACTCAAACGTTTTAGGCCATCAAGAAATCTACACAGTACTTCAATGCTAATTACAAATATATTGAAAGAATTATTCATTACATTGCTTGCAGAACTATTAACTATTTCCCTTCTTCCTCCCAGATTTGTCTTATAGAAACAAAACAAAGCAAAAGAAACACTGAATACTCTTTTTTGAAACTGTGAAAACACACTTGTAGTTGCACAGCAGTGCTGCTGCTTTTGGCAGCCGATTCCAAGTGTACAATATATGGAGATATCACGCTGGTGTGAAGCGCATCATCTCATTTCCTGACGAGCTGGACAGCGGGTCTGCATCCATAACTACCTGGGACAGCTTCTTCCCCTTCCTTCAGATGAGGACGTTACTGCTGCACTCTGCCATTTTCCTGTTTAAGGTGTCATCTACAGCTCGCTGCACTGACAACTGAACTTGAAAATCTTTAATAAATACCAAACAGAGCTGTCCTCTGCCTCCCAAGGCATAAGGTGACAAAGGAATAGCAACTGAGCACAACTTCCTTCACCACCTCGGTCAGCTTCCAGCACCAGTCTATGAACCAGTTCTAATTTTCTAAGCAACTACTGGATAAAGCCCTTGCTACAAAGAGAATTTCAATTTGCGAAGCACCATTACAGTGACATTCCTCTGGGATAACACAGATCTCGCAGCACGAGTGCACAAGAGATGCAGTACCCTCTCTCAAAGAGTCATTATGGAATCAATTCTAGCAGGAGAATCCACAAACTAACTCTAACCACATTTAAAGGCAGTAAATCTGTCTTGCTTCATGTGGCTCACAACAGATTTTGCTCCTTCTGTACACTGGTGTCTCATCGAGTCCGGCTAAGCTTTAGGAAGAGGAAAGAAGAGGGTTTAACATGGTCTGTGCAGCAGCAAACAACCCCAAAGCAGACTACAAAATAGACATGACAAATATGGCGCTCTGCAGTTTCAAAAACGTGTTCTGGATCCCTCGGTAACTTTCTGCTGGAGTCTTCTAGTAAAACAAGCAAACAGCATCTGTTCTGAATGGCAAGAGTACCGCCACAAAATGTGCATTACACAACCAACAGCGGGGCAGGGAGAGAAGAGAGATGCAGACAGCTTCACAGACCGGTTGGTTGTTCCCTGTCAACATTTTTCCTTCATACATTCAACACTAGAGAATTCTCAAATTTTTCAGTTCTTCTCAAGAACGTTCTCAAAAACCAAGAGATATCAGTATTATACTCAAATGTAGGAAAAAGCAGTACCCAAACTTCAAGCTTCAAAACAGTCATGTTTAAATGAAAAAAAAAAAAAAACAAAAACCAACATTCCTTGTCTACATTATCACATGGAAAGAAGGCTGATTTTGATTTTTATACTTCTGTAACACTTGCAGTTAGCTAACCAATCATTACTCTACCTGAGACTGTACTTACATGCTGACAGTTCTGATTTACATTAACAAGACAAAAACCAAAGAAATCACACCTATTATAGCAGCCAAAGAATATACTTAATCATCTAAAATTTTCTTTATTCTCACAGATGTCAGTTCTCCACCAAAAAAAAAAAAAACAACATAATGGGTGTTTAATCACATGAAAAACATGCTCCTTTCTTTTAAAATCAACCTAATGTAATGAGGATAAAACAAAGGAATGGCAGTGCAGCAGCAGTGACTCCCACCCTGCCTCAGCCCAACCACATCTGGCTGGTAGGTGAGAGTCGGAGCAGGGAGGGGGGGAAAAAAAACAAACAAAAACCACATTATGTCACTCTGCCACTAATAAGTGTTACTAGAGAAAGCACAATACAGGCATCAACTGTAAGGCTGTTTCCAGATGTGGTACAGTTCAAACAGGGAAAACCAGACAGGTCCCTATGAAACGAGATGGTAACATACAGAAATTCAAGTTCATCTTCTCTTAAGCCTCCTTTTTCACATCTGCATCTCGTTACATTTTCTGTTCCTGCCTGTTTTCCCAGACAGAAGTACAGTGACATTGACAAGCTGGCATTCAAAACTAAGATTGGAGCAACAAGAAAAATGGTGACAATTAGATCAACTTCTATCAGTAGTGGAGAGTACTGTACATCACAAAAACTGTCATGAAGCACTCTCCTCAGGCTGGTTAAGAACCTTTTTAAAAGCCAGAGCTTTAACAGTACTCGATGTCACATTTCTGACATCTAGTCTATAAAAAAGTTTCCTGTTACTGAAGAACAAGACTATTTCATTCAAGCTATACAGCATGCAGGCTGGTGCTATTAAAAACTCTGAGGACTTCATAGAATTAGCGGAGAGGAGCAGAAGTTCGCATTTCCTAGCAACTTCCTGGATATTTTACAATTGCTTCCTCTCAGGAAGTTTATTCAGCCTTTGCAGCTCCAAAACCAACAATTCTTGTTGGGAGGCAAGTTGTCCAAGAATATTAAAAGCACATTCCTAGAACGCAGACACAGACCTGTGTCTGACTCACTAACAATAGGTTTTTCTTTTGACCAAACCCGTCACTCTAAGGAAGGAGAAGAACAAACTGAGCAGGTAATGTCTGACGTCTCAGGCTTTTCAGAATTCATCTACAAGCACAATGGTCTCCAAGCACAAATGGAAAAGCAAGCTGGGGACAAGCCTGAAAGAAGAAAAGTAATACGCAGTAAATCAGCACAAGCATTGTAGGGGGAAGAAAAGGATTTCTTTCACCAAACATTTAACCTGATGCTTCTTGTTTCAAAACTATTTCCCCCCATTTTTAAGGTAACAAGTAACTCCTTCCAAAACAGTCATGTGTCTGCACCTGCAACTGTTCCATTTTACATAATAGAATTTTACCTGTAACTGATCTTAATGTGTAACATGCTAGTTACTTACTAAAAATCTATCAGCCTTATTTTCCATTGAAGGGCTGTACTTGAAACTAAAAAAAAATGAGGGTACCTGAACTTTTAAGTGAGGATTTTTTCAGGTGGCAGCCTTTCAGTGCTTAGTCAGACCAAAAGGGGCAGGGGACATATACAAGCTATTAGTTCTACTACTATGAAGAACAAGAAAACAGTTTTGTTGTGTCATCCCCTCCCCTGACTCTAAGAATACTGATTTTATTCTCGTAAACTCTACCCCCCCAAAGCCATACTGATAATTTTCAGGGTGATACCCTGTAATCACGACAGCAAGCCTTAACTTTTGGACCAAGAAAGATATGTTGTTTACCATCAAGGCAATCATACTGCTTAAAAAACTCATCTGTATTACTTTTTTCATGTTACTACACTACAAAGAAATATTTATTACATAAAATTACTTAATAGAAGTGTCAAGCTGCTTTTTTAGAGAATTAACTTGAAATCCGTAAACACATGGAAAATTTGTTTGGACGTCATTTTTTTTTTCCTTAAACAATAGACACTAAACACTCTTGACTTACAAGTTTACCATGTTCTGCACATTTAAGATCTCTCTGTTGAACAAAAGTGTCTTCAGTTGGTGAGCTGAACAGCTTTGATCACGAGGTCTTATGATCTCTGCTTCTCACACACACTTCATTTACAGACTGGAGCAGAAGACACAGTTGCTCTGATTTTTCTGTTCCTCATTAATATTTTAAGTTTGTGTGAAGTAGCTACTGAACTTTCATGGAAGTGACTGTTTCTTGCACCAGCATAAAGTCTGCTGTCAGAATCCAGCTGATGACTTAAACTCTATTTCCAGTGCTGACTAACTTCCCCCTCCTACTCATATGAATTTCTTTAAATGTCAGGCTTGTACTGTCAGAATATTTAGCTACACATTAATATAAATGTTGATTTTAAAGTAGGCAAAGCTTTAAATATTTAACTTAAAAAAAAAAAAATCAGCTTTAAGTGATACCCTGTGTTTAAATACTACTTTAATCATCTTGCCAGAAAACATTCAGATAGGATTAAACAAAATTTACAGGAGTCAAGGGGGTCAGCAATTGCTTGAAAATAAAATCTTAAGATTTTGTAAAAACGGAGACTAGTGATAATTCTCAATATTTTTTCCAACTTGTTATCAGTAATGAAATCCACGAGGGAAAAACATCATAACTAAAAGTATTTCAGCAAATACCTACAAACTATTTTGACATAGATGTTCCCCACATCAGTGGTCTCTGCATGTTCATCAGTTCGATTAACACTGCCTCAGAACAAAGACTGCTTATCACTCCCGCAGCACTTGACATCTTCAAAGCTCTTTAGAATAATTCTGTTACTGCTAACTAGACAAGGTTGGTAGAGTTCCAGGTCCGAGTACTACAAGTATGGTAGTTTCACCATCACCTACTTCACAAAAGAGAATTTATTGTAAATGTGGGCCACAGACTCTGGAAGGATACACATCATTACTACATCCTACCTGCAAGTACGAAATTGTAGAGAGACACCAACTTACATCCCTGTTCTCCACTCAAAAGAAAAAAAAAAAAGTCTTAATGTAGCTGGCTAGCAGAAAGAAATACAGCAGGTACACCTGAAGAAGAAATTAGAGAAACCAGGACAGAAGCGACCAGGAGAAAATGAGATTTTTAAGGGAACGCACACGCCGAAGTTCTGGGCCCACAGCTCTTAACATTAAATAGATTAATGGAAACGGGCGAAGTTGCACTATAAGCCTGAAAGCAGCTAAGTAGGGGAGCAGAGGGAACATTAGTGCCAAGTTTCAGTAATTGATTGTGTATGCTTGCATGCTGTATCTTTCCCTTCAAACTACATTTTGCCTGCATATGGCTTCTCTTTCTGCCACTTTTGAAGTGACTTATTCTCTTCAGAAGGGGAATTAGGTCTTATTTTGATCAAATATTTAGGACCTTTCAGACATTAAAAGCCACAGATTAGAAAGAAGGAAGGTCAAAACCAGTAAAGTAAGATTAAAATTGAAGATAAGCCACAAATATTGAAGTAAGGAATGAACAAACAACTAGCAAAACAAAATTCAAAGAACTAAAAGGCTTATGCACCCTCCTCGCAGTGGCTGGCTCCTTGCTGCTCAATAACTGTTACGACGATCTGAGTCACACAGGAGCTGATGAACGGGGTCTGAATATAGGTCAGCAAAGGCTTTTGGATTCAGCTACAGACACTAATTAGATCACTTTCAGTAATTAAAAACAAGAGAAAAAAAAGACTCCAAAACAAAGGGGCTATCCCTCAAAACATTTAGAATTTTTTTCTTTTTTCTTTTCTCTAATTGTGGCCCTTGGTTTCAAAGCAGCTGGTTGCTGCTCCAGATCTGAAATTGGGACCAGAACAGGCAAAACAAACCAGTGACCGTACTAAGCAAGAACCTCCAGCAAAAGTAAAACTGAACAACATCTGCAGCCGTGAACAAAGACCAGAGGAGTCTTTAAATATGTTTTCAAGACATAAAGGAATTCTTTAGTTTTTCTAAGAGAACATTGACTGTTTTGTCCAACACTGCCAAAACCTACACAGCCAAAGAAAAAAAAAAAATCTGACTTTTTCTCCCCTGAAGTATACAGTATAGCTCAGTTCATACAGGGTTCCTTGTACCAGCTTGTTTATGCCTTGTCTTCTGTGAAACAAGCCTTTATGTCTCCATAGTGGAAAAACCCACTGGTTTATATCCTTTTCGAGATGTATGCAGTCAATTAAATTGTAAAGTAATACCTGTTTCAAAGGCTAACTCAAAGAAACGATACATTCCTGGACTGGGACCAGAGCCAAAGAGATCACCTTACACCCTGCGATCACGTGAGAATACCCAGGTTTTGGTATTTGGTATTTTGATTTCCATATAAAGTAAAAGTGGAGGTTGAAAGGACGAAATATCGTGTATTCCATGCACACAAATTGTGCTCGTTTCTCAAGTGATAAAGTTAATATTCCGAGAAATAAGAAAAGACCGTTCAAGAGTTCATAGTCATTTCAAGCCATTCAGAAAGACTCGGGAAAGCGACAACTGCTTGTAGCTCTACACTTCTGCAAAGTAATTTTTAGTCATGAACAAACTATTATGTGACCAGACTATACGCATAAGAATGGTATAATCTGCACAAAACAACAGTGAAACAACACTTCACAGTAAAATCCACTTGTCAGAGTAACAAGCCAAATAGATTTATTTCCATATGAAAACTGTTATGAAGAGACTGACACATTTTATTTTAATTCCTAGTTGTCTTCAAAATAAACAGCACGCAAAGTGCCTAGTGCCACCAGAAACTGCTACTGGAGACAGGGTGCATGTGGGGGAGTACAGTGCCCAACCAACTGCTAATGTGGCTTCATGTCTACAGAATTCCTTTAAGTGCACATAGCAGCCAAAATATGTACACATCTGTAAGAACAAAAGGTAGCAAAAATCTGCTAAAGAAAAGTCCCCTGAATAAAGCAATACTGAAGCCCCAAGGGGCAGCCACTGCTTCCACTTCCATTACCTGTGTCAGACACCTGCAGACAAAAACCAACAGCTACACCATTACACAAAATTCAAAGAACCCAATAATGCCTAAAACAACTTCTGTATTTCGAGACCAAGCACGTAGCACAGCACAAACAATGCAATGCAATTGCTATTGCCAGCACACAACACCTCCTCAATTCACAGGCTTATGGAGAGGATCAGCACCTTTTTACCCACCCTGTGTCAGCTGGTCCAGTACAACAATCACATCTTAACAATTTAAGTTGTGCTGCACTGCTCTTTAAGCTCTGGTCTGTAAGAGTCACCCACCTTTGAGCACCATGGGCCCAACACACATACCCTTCCAGCAGACCTTTATTTCAGCTGGAGAATCACCTCCGAGATTACGAGGGGTTTCACTACTTGCTGAGTCCCCACAAGATGAGCTTGTCCGTACTGCTCTACAGCAAGAGACAAGCACACATTCTAAACCATTTTTAAGTAGGTGTTTGAGCTAATACTATGCTTTATATCTAAATTTAGCAGCATAAATCTGTATGCATGGTACCCTCTATCTCCGACTGACACAACTTAAAAGTGTATCCTAAAGCTCTCATGCCACGGAGATTTTTGGATGAATACTAGAAGTCCAGTAAATTCACCAAAACAAGCAGTTACGTATTTTTGTGGCATCTGTGTGTGACAGAAGCTGTTGAGTCAAATTCACAGGTTGTATTCTTCTGAATTAGTGAACTGAACGTAATTGCAGTGCTTTCGTTGGAGCTTGCAAGAAAAGCCTTTGGAGCTTTCCCACAAACCTCTCTGTTTTAATATATTAAAAATTACATTGTTTAACCCACATGAAAAATCCTTGCAATGACTATATACATTTAATGAGTTTAATTCCTCTGTCAGATCCATACCATAGAACTAACACTCGTGTAAAAGACTTCTCTCCCTGTTTGGTAAAACAATATCCAAGAACCCAGGAAAGCTCCTGACAGATAAGAAGTATTAAAATCAATTTTTGGCACAAAAAAAAATTCTGTATATTGATTAGCTACTCAGTCTTCACAGAAAGAATTGACTTAATATTGGCATCATTACCATCTAACAGTAAGATTCATAACACTTTTCAAGTAAAGTATACATCAAAGGACTGCATCATCGACTAATGTTCGGGTAAAAAACATCAAGAATGCACAGCTACATTTCCATGTAACCTGTCAGCATCCCCATATTTCATAATGTTCCAGTGTTCCAGAATAATATTTTAACTATTTAATCTCAGACATCACAAAAGTAAATTTTATGTTTAAGTCATGTGCAAATTCTACTGTGTTGACAGAAATACAATCTGAACGTATTTACTTCTCCTAAGCTTTTCTGCATTTGTCTTTGGGGTAATGAAATTCAATTAGTTTTCATTGTATGTATTTTTCTTGCCAAGAATTATTTATATCTCTGTATAAATCTACAAAGTAGCTCTACACCATGAAAACGTGTGCAGTGGCAGTTTAAATTAAGAACAATGCACCACCTGGACAAACTGCCACAACAGATTTGTCTTTGATACCCATCACGTTAGAAGTAATGGTTTAAGTGCTAGAATTTATCACCACTAAAAATTGTTATCATTTTGACACAACTATGAGCCAAAGCTGGTGTCAGGGTGGCATGGCTGGGCAAGAGTCACTTCAGGTACGCAGCAATGAGCTGTAATCCCAGTCCTCAGTGCCCATGGTTACAGAAAGGCATTTAATTTCCCAAGCAAATAAAGCTGTACAAATTCGGCCTTCATCTCCTCCTGCACCCCAAGACAAGCGTGCTCCGCGTGTGTAAATCACTCCTCCTCGCCCCGAGAAGGGAGATCTGCCGAGTTCTGGCCAGTTCTTTCAAAGGCAGGGGAGGGCAGCGGCCTTTCCCCAGGCACAGCTCAGTCCCTGCCGCACTGATGGGTAACAGCTTTCTCCAGCCCCCCGCTGCGGCCTCAGACATTCCTCTGCTCTGTCAAGCAATGAAAATATCAGCAACGGGATTAGAGCAAGCCTTGTAAAGAAAGACTAGCTC
Source organism: Chlamydotis macqueenii (assembly GCF_036417535.1). Taxonomy (NCBI): domain Eukaryota; kingdom Metazoa; phylum Chordata; class Aves; order Otidiformes; family Otididae; genus Chlamydotis; species Chlamydotis macqueenii. Next base: position 15,861,401 of record NC_141567.1, on the reverse strand, counting down.
TTCAACATCCAAAGCCTAGGAAACAACATCAACATCTTTCTGCCTTCACAATACTGGTAATGACTCCAAAATTACAACCATTAATAGCATTTTTTTGAACTTCAAGCAAATTAAGACCTCTAAAAATTCAGTGATACTTTTGCATCATTAAAGGCCTTACGTTCCTGCAGGATGCAACCAAAGCTTGTACGTGTCCTTTAGGCAGGGCAGACTCCTGCACTTGCACTAATATGCACTAGGAAAATGAGAACAAGACAAATTAGAAAGCAAGACTTCTCTGCCAATTTAAAATCTCAGTGTAGGCACAGCCAGCCATGCTGGCCTTCTACCTAACCTCATACGGGGGTGTTCAAGGGTTAAAGTGGTTTTTAAAAAAAAAAAAAAAAAAAGCAGTAAGAAAGGAAAAATATTTTAGCTACAATGAGGAACAAAAGGAACACTTGAGAAAGGCTCCGAGCAGCACACTAATTGAAAGAAAACAATCGTGTGGAAGGAGGCCCTCGCTGCAGTGTTCAGCTTTGGATTTCACATTCACCTACTCAGCCAAGTAAATATATCTACATGAAATTACTCAATCACCGTGCAGCTTCCAGGCCACGTTAAGGTAGTAAAATTCTCATAATTATACTCCTCTTCACATATTTAAAAATCCTTTCAATGTTTACTTGAAAAGCTAATTGCTGACAGCTAGAAAGAGTGAAAACACTCTCCTTCCCAATTCTGGGGTGGAGGAAAGCATTCTCCCCCTCCCCACCCCAATTCTCAGGAGCCCTGTTCACCTCACAGCTCTGCTGAACAGCTTCGGCATCCTTACAGAGCCTCACAGCAAGTCACATCGTAAATACAACAGTCTCTAAAAAACAAAAATTGTAGTTCTGTAACTAGAACTCAAGTTAAAACCTACTTCTACAAAGCATTTACACATTCATGCATTACATTGGCATTAAAGATGCACAAATTTTAAAATTTTTAAATGTAGATAACTACCTCAGCATGCAAATCCAGCAGAGGTGTAAGAGACTTGTGTACAAACACATTACAAAAAATCCAAAGCTCAGCATGACATGTCACTCATTCCCACTCCAAGGTAGATTTCCATAGAAAAAAGGAAGACACTAGAAGATCCGTCAAACTCTTACTACCATCATCTGATACGTTACGCACGTCAGTGCTGTTGCCTAACAAGCATCTGTGGCACTTCACAGCTCAGCTCACCGCCTCCCTGCCTCCTCACGCATTCAGATTGCATGCGGCTCTGTCCATTTTTCTTGTACTGTGTGTTTCTCCCTTACCTACATTTGTGTGTGCATTATCCATCTCATACAACTCCCCATAGACACTTCGAGGTGGGGGATGCAAAAGAAAGCCTAGGATTTTTTTCAGAGTTGAAAAAATCCAAACAGATTAATTCAAATAATTTTTTATTATAATTCTAACCAGGATTTTAACTACAAGACTTACATTCAGTTTCCTAATTGATTTAAGTTTAGCCTTGTGGATGATACAAACCAGGTTATGCCCACATTCCAAAGGTATATTTTAAAATCTTTATTTTTGTACACCAAAAATCATGAAGCAACTTACATTATACTATAGCAGTGCTCAAAAAAAAGATCTCCAAGTTATCAGGGCAGTTTGTCAAAAACTTACAAGCTTAATTTAAAATGACCATCCTATTTACCAGAGCAGTTCAGATTTTCTGTGATAGTTCTGATGACCAGATTTCTTTTTTAGTCGAGCACAGGAAGGTAAAGAACGATGCCAGATGTCACAAACAGTTTGAAACAGACTTCCACAATAAACATTTTTTATTGATCCTTTTCTGGAAAGCAAAGTTTGAAAGTGAAAAAACACATGTAAAGGAGAGAACTTGTCCGGTCCAGTTGTGTCTTTATACAGACAAAGAGTTAGACATGGGGATGGCAAGGCCACAGTACTTAAACACTCATCCCAGAAATGTTTCCAATTTTATCAAAAAGTTGTGAAATCCAGCATAGTACTAACTTTGGAGACAAATGGTGAGGAAATGCACTACAGAGTTTACACAAAGGGGAGGGGTGGGAGGAGCTAACCTAAAAACCAGCAACCACCTCCCCCAGCACATTTTACTAATACAAGAACCCCGGCATCAAAGCATACGACATAATTAACACGTAATGCCTTTGTGATTAGTTACTGAATTTAAGTGTTGCTTTCTGGTAAGCTAAATGGTTTGTAAAAGCAAAGTACTCCAGTTTCTCTTTTCCTGCAACAAAAGCCCGATAAGGAAAGGAACACTGAGATTACATTTTGAAGTTTTTTGGCAACAGCTTTGTTTTCTGCCAAATATTTACAGCATCTTAATTTGGTTTTGAGTCACAGCTCATTGGCATACTAAAGTGCAGATCAGTTAGAATTACAGAAATTAGAGGGTTTGGTTTTTTTAAGTTGATTTTTGCCCAACTGGTCTATTCAAGCTCATGCTTTTAATTTTGCCACATTTATAGTGAGCAGTAATGCACCTGCAGAGTACATTACCATTACCTTCTTCCATCAATCTTTCTCCCTCCAGGTAAGTTAGAAGACTTGAAAACAAGTATTATATTTTTTATTCTAAAAACATTTAAGAAATGGCATCTCAAAATGAAATTACTTCTGCACGAACACCACTGAAGGTTGTGTCATAGCCTTGAAAGAGCATACAAGCTATTACAGAACAAGCATGGACCTTTCCAATTCAAGCTGCTATAAGAGTGCATAAATGCAACAATTATCATTAAAGGTAGAAGAATGCATTAAATGGGGATCTGCTTTTACAGTGATACCTAGATGTCATCTGGTCAACATGTAAAGCCCTTCTATCAATGTCTCAGAAAACCACGTGAAATTTTCCCAGCGATGAAGACAAAGGCGTTCTCATTACTAGAATTCCAAAACACTACCTAAAAAAACTGTACAGCTTCTGCAATTAACAAAACTGCACAGCACTAACAACGGAAATATTTCTACTTATTTACAGAGAATAGGTAACAATTCCCTACCCACACAGTACTTTCGGAAGCCCTCAAAGAAGGTTAAGTCTGTTTCTGAAACCACTAATAAAGTTATTTACAAAATCAGCAATAACATCCGTGACAATTTTCTGTCCACCCGAAACAGGCTATTACCCCATTCTACCGTTCCCTTTCAGATGTTTTGAGCAGCGACACAACCTCTACTCTTCAGTTTTCCAAAGGTCTGTGGTAACAGGTAACTCTAGACAATAACCATACAGCTATAAAAAAAAGGAACTATGATACACACATCAGCCTCTCTCTCCCTACTTGAGATCAAACTTTCCCTATTTTCTGACACTACAGGACAAAATTAAATATCTTAACCTCTCAAGTGCGTTTCCATGTCATAAAGCCATTTCTCCATTTTGTTCCATGACAAGAGTTGCGCAGTTTTTTTTTTAAAAAGGCACATAAATGTTCAGTCTTCGGGCTAGTGATACAAACCGCCAATTCACCCTACAATCCACTTCCCCTTCTTGATACAACCGACACGCAGCAAGACTGCACAAGTTCTAAGAAATTAGATGCTAGCGACATAGGGAGTTCACCAAATGTGTTGTAATTTGAGGTTCAGTTTACCAATTCAGTCCAGCTGCTTTGTATCCCAAGGGAACTGCAATCAAGACAGACCAGTGAATCTAGCTTTGCATTTGGTAGTAATTCAGCAAGGCACCTGATACCACCAGGAGCTGTGAGGCAGAATTGACAAAGGCTTTTTTTTTTTTTTTAAATTAATACCACCCTCATCACACTCTTTCCTCCACTCTGTGCACCTGAAATAAATAACAGCCCTTCAGCATGCAAGTTAAGAACAATAAAGTTACTTGTGTTAGAGGAGCTATAAGATTTAAGCTCCATATATCCATCTCCAATCGTAACAAACAACCAGTTGATAACTCCTCACAGCCTCCAATAGAAAGAGGAATGATCTGTTTAAGGACTAAACTTGGAAAAAACTTTCTTTAGAATCACGCAATATAAAAAAAAATAAAGGCAAAAATCCATTTCTTACAGGTCCTTGCTTATTTATTAAAGTTAAAATGTACATGCTTGAAAATGTTATACTAAAGTAATAAAGCCTGTGCATGATGAATGCAAATGCAAAGATGATGAAACTCCAAAGCATCGGCTCAGTCTCTGCTATGGAGCCACAACCAATGGTGCCTACAGAGTAAGTTCCACAGAGAACATAATAAAAAAAAAAAAACCGAGATCAAAATACACACATATAGACAGATACTTTCAGCTACCATGCATGCTGCCTTTTTTTTTCTTTAGATTGATTTCCACAGTAAAATGAAAAGCTCAACAACAGCAAATAAAGAAACAACCGGAAAACACTACCTTAAAAAATAACACTTCAGATTTTGGGCTGATAATGCTGTTACCATGAACACAAGATATTCCAACTGAGTTGAACCACAATAAGCCTTTAACTACCACTACCTAGAAGTCAATATATCAGATCTGCTTTGGATGCATTTCTTGACTGGCTTCTCCTCCTTCCACATTCAGAAATCAACTTCATCGCGTCCAAAAGCCTCTAATTTTAAATACAAAAATCTCTATTCACATACTGTGATGTTACCTTGCAGATTCCGCCTCCTTGTTTTAAACTAGACCTACAATATTTATATCAGCTATAAGGAATACTATTTGTCTGTACTCAAAAGCAACAAACTGAAAGGTTAAGAACACCGATTTACACTCAATAGCACAACTGGAAAAATCTCAGTAGTTCCAATATGACTCTATGTTTCCTGTAGCTGTGGTCTGTGTGTGTTTTCTTTTATCTGCTTCTCAAAAAAAGTTACATAAAACCACAATACAGAAATGGCTACCAAATCACTGCGGATACTGAAGCCATTTCTGACCTCTCAGTATTTAGGTATTTTTCAAAAACTACCGTAACTTCAGATAAGGAAATAAGTTAAAAGAATTCATAGCAACAAAAGAAAAACTACAGAACCTAAAATTAAGGCTCCGAAGACCTAAACTAGGTATAAAGCAAACAACTACGTGTGACAGTTAGGATAAATAAGCAGTTTTACACTTCAAACAGAAGACAAGCCATGTCAGATTCTAGAAAAGGAAGCAACCTGGGAAAACTATGAGGGAGGGCTGTCACACCCAAAACTTGCAGTATACTCTCTAACAGCTCTTAATGCTAATAAAAACAATGTGTCCCATAAAACATATTTACATTTACCGTTGCAAATTAATAGAAATACACGCCTGGAATTTCAGATGCGACTGTCCCTTTATCAGCACCTAAACAAGTCAAGATGCACTGCGCTGCTATGTGGGTTGGTAGAGGCAGGTCTGTCAGCATAATAACAACTTCTATCTCTGTATTACTGTGATCTCCTTAAGCAAGAAGTAATAACCAAGTCACTTTAAAAAACCCTCCCCTAAACTGCTCTGCAGAACCACCAAAACATACCGGGATAGGCCAGAGTGCAGGAAGGGAGCAGTTTTCCATCCCCCTGCTCACTCCTAACTGCACAGCTTGAGCACATCTCACCTTCACGCCAGCCTCCCAGTACGTGCACACCTCTGACACTTAATTTCAATATCCATTTTTTCCTGAGAAAAACTGAGCGATGTCATCTCTAGCTATAAAATTGGCTGGAAGTCTCCACACATTGAGGGTTGGTGTGGCTGCCAAATTTGCTTCCCATGCACCTTCACTAGCATATTGTCTCATCACGCGACACCTTTTCTTACGCTCCCAGCCAGGTTCCAATTCAGAGTTATCCTTACAGGATTTCATTATTGGTACAAGGATGATTTTGAAAGTTATGGCCTCACAAAGCTACAACACAGCTGTTAGCACGACAGATTCAGTGTGACACCTGAAATGACACGCTACACAAGGTAACTGTCATTAAATGAAGTCTCCTCTGGACTTCAAGCAAGTAAGCAGCTACTGCATTCAAAGAACTACCATTATCCTTTTCTGAAAGTGTAACCCATTGGGTAGTTTTACATTTCTCTTCCTCAAGGAAGCTTGTAGCTTTACTCCCACTTCGGAACCACTCAAAAAAATGAGATTTCAGCGCGGGGAAAAGCAACAAACCAAAACAGTAACTAAAGCCAAATTGAGAATTCATTACCAATCTAAAGATGAACTTCTATGAAACATTTTATTAGCAATTTTATTTAAAAACAACAACGCACACTTTCTAACAAAATTTTAGTCTCTAGATCTGAAATCAATATCCTATAATACATCACCATTTAATGATTAATATGGTGACACAAGACACGCAGTGTATTTTGTTCACAGTGCTTTTCTCGTCCAAACACGAGGCCAATCTCTACCATCACCAGAAAAAGCAGTCTTGCTTTCCCGTGCCGCTGTTCCTACGTGCTCCTGTCACCCTCTCCCTCCCACCAGTACAAGCACTCACACGGGCACATGGCACACAGAGCACTGCGAGAGACTCAAGAGATCTTCAAAGTCATGACAGGTCTAATGCCTTAAATGACTTTTGGTAGTCCGTTCTACTTTCAGAAAGAATATCCAAACGCCTCTATTTGTGACTCTGGCTTTCGCACTACAGTTACGCTATGAGGTTTCAATGCGTGAACTGCAGAGTGGTGTTAAGAAGAGATGTTCAGGTTCATTAACTGCAGAGGAAAACCGGGAAAGATGAAGCTTATACAGAAGGATTTGACTCTGCCTCAGCCCAAGTGGAAGCAAGTTGCTGGACTACGACACTGAAAACTGAGCTGAAAAAAAACTGGGTATTGCTTCCGAGTGCTCTGGTCTGCTACTGATACCAGTAAAATAGAGGGGTCTCTGCCAAAAGTAACACAAAAGAGAAATCAATCCAGCCAAAATGATCAGATATACAGTTTTTACTTCCAAGATAATGTACAGGGGAAATGCTATGTTACAGACAGAAATATTATACATATCCATACATTCACATAAATATGAAGACAAACTTAGATTTTCCATGGCTCAAAATACCACAATAAAGAAAACAAAATAAGGCAAAACTTTTCTAGAAAAGCACTTAATACTGGATGTAAACTACATGCAGAACATTAAATAGACAGAAGCTGTAGAAAAGGACAATGTATCTTCAAAACTGTACAAAGTCTAACAAATATTTCAATAGGCAAGAAACACCAGTTAAACCTATATTGGCACAAGCTCCAAACTACAAAATTCCGTACACATACTAGCAGCGCTGCATTATTCACCTCTAGGTCAACATCAACATTAGACACACGTCAAAAAAAGCTAAAAGCACATCAAACAAAATAAATTTATCAAAGTATAATAATAATGGAAGACAACTGTGCTGGCTACTGACACGTCCTTTGACTCAGTGTCACAAAACGTGACAGCTTCAAGACACGTAAAAAATACATCATATAAGAACAACGGTAAAATACTAAAAAGCCCACATATATGGGCAGAAAGCTAGAATACAAAAAAAAAAACCTGAAGTTGTTCACACTTATAAGCCAAAGAGAAACATAAAAAAAAACCAAACAGGTGGCAAAGTTCAGCAGAGCTGCACCGATCAAGAGAAATACAATCCCACTGAAATCCAGAAGGATACAACGTACAGAGGCAATTAGAAAACTAGGAGAGATTAAGTGAAATTTTAAGGGACCAGGGGGCAGAAGTACAAAAACACAGGAATTACCAATCACAGTAAACAAGACAGCAAAGACATTCAGGCCTTCAGTGGCAGTCACGCACAGGTAAGGGATTTCTTCAGGACGGCTCTCCCACCATCACCAAGTAAAAACACACCAGGTGATCAGAAGGGCTGAAACATCTAACAGACCTGTAAGAATTGTCTAAGCTTCTGTAGTAGAAAAATAAAAAATAATAATAATAATGAGTACAGTTTCGGGGTTTTTTAAGGCAATACTAAAAAAAATTACAAAAAACATGGTAAGATTCACTCCTGCATGGGTAACAAATAAAATTGTACTTAACTTAACTACAAAGGACAGCAGTATGTTCAAATTCTTTGAAGAGATGAATGAAATAGTGGGAAGTTTAACCACAGAATCGTTTTTCCACTTTTGAAAGACCTCTGGACAAAACTATATGACTAGAGGATACCAAGAACTACCAAGCTGCTATGGTTTGAGACATAAACTGAATCCTCAAAATTCATACTACTAAAAACCAGTCATTCACACAAGTCAACACATATTTAATGCACTAAGAAGATCAATAGATTAAAATTTGCAAATGAAGAAATTCAGCATAAGCAGTGTATCTGAATTTCTTCAGTGGTAACCAGTACCAACTCAGCTGCACAAACTACTTCACAGCAAAGAAAATACACTGATAATGTAGGCAGAATGATGCATTTTGAAGGAAAAAAGCTCTGATGTTCAATTCATTGTTTCTAGGCCAACTTACCAACTCAAGACAAGACTTCTTACTGAATAACTATGAAAACCAGAATGCAAGAGGAATAGAAGAATAAAACACTGCCACATCATAGATTACCAGTACATTCCTTCCTAGAAATGCCATACTCGGTCCTGGTCACATCACAACAAACCAAAGCTGAACTGGGAAAGTTTAAAGACTGGCAACAAGAATCAGTGCATGTCAAAAAAAAAAAAAAAAACCACCACCTAAGTTTATGTATTTGGAGCCCAGCGAGTTCCCGAGTTGGACAGCCCCTTCTGAACAGAACCTTTAGGGATGTGGTTGTTAATTTTTTCCTACTAACAGGTCCAATCACTTTCAAGTATTCCAAAACCTCCAGAAGCAATGAGTGGAGTGACATTGTTTAGTCACAGTGAAGAAGAAGGAAAAAAAAAAAAATAAACAAAAAAAAACAAAAAAACAAACTCCTTTTGCTTCACAGTAATTTACTTGTTTGTTAAAGGGACATTAAGTAGTTTTCATTAAAGCTAAACATTAAATCTTTTCACTTTCTACACAAACCAAATGCCTCATGGTTGTCACATACTCCAGGGAATTACCCAAACTCGGAAGAAAGTTTAGGAGCAGAATATTGCCAATTCTTTCACTCCCTTTGGTAAGGTCAGCTTTATTAAAAAAAAAAAAAAAAAGCTGTTTTAACTGATGCAAAAAGAGTTTATCATTGATTGACAGTAAAATTAAGATATTCTCTTCAACACAATACTAAATAGTAAAAACGACACTTAAAACTAAAGCATCTGAAATACCATACAAAGCTAGTGCTTCAGTTTTCCTAAAGAATTCTGCAACTACACACACACAAATTGTGCTCATCTATTCAGATGGAATTAATCAGGATTACCACTTTCATCCTGGCAATTTAACTGTAGAGCTAAATCAATAGCATCCAATCAGTAAAATATGACTATTGTTTCCACAGCGCTAAGATGCTTTCTCTATTAAGAACTGGTTTGCCTTTTTGAGATCAATAGCCTGGGAGCATGATATTTAACTGTTCAGGACACAGATCTGTCTCAGCAGGATAATGTGAAGCAGCAGCCCTCTGAATATCCAGGGCAGCATCCCTCCGCGCAGAACCCAGCACCCGGGCTAAGCAAACACACATCACAGCCTCCGCTACCACTTCCAAACGCTGTACTGAGACTTCTGATCTTTCAGGGGTTGAACATCCAGTTCTTAACACTCATAGGAAAGTAAATAAACCTATTCTGTAACCAGCACTGAAGCTGAACACATGAGAAGCTGCAACCCTGGCCCTGCAGCCAGCTGAATTCTAATGCTGCAGCCACTGCAACCCCTGCAAACTGGTTAAACACAAGTGTAGCCGAGCCTCCCTTCCACTGACTGACTTCATCACTAGAACGGATTCCTTACGGGAAACGAGCATTAACCGGTTATTAGCAAGAATTCCAGTTACACCTCCTCATAGACAATGTGAAGTGAAACTTCTAAAACTCTGGCTTTGTAAGAATAGTGCATGTTTAGAAAAGTTAGCTACACACATATCAGCATATATTTCATATACGAAATTATTTCCAATGCAAACCAGTGATAGTAAAAATATTTGCTTTCAAACCCTATATCAAACTCAGGCTGATGCTGCACAAGTTAAATGTTTTTACAGTTTGAAAGTAAGGGCTAAGGAACAGATCATATTGCTCTGTGTAGTTTTCTTAAACTCCCACTCCACTTCCACACTCACTCCTTATCACCCTCATCTTCTTGGCAATACAGCAAGCGTGCATTAGCTGCCTACATAGTTTTCAGATTGCTCTGAGAATCTTTGGCTGAAGGTTAATGTCTTGCGAATCACACCATTTTATCATCAGGAATAACCAAATGCTCTCATCTATACAAAGAGAAATCTACAGTATGTCATTTCCTTACATAAATTGCACTGATAAGTTAGTGGGAGGTAACTAAGCCAAGTGTTCTTTTTAAATACGACAATTTGTTTGCTCTTTTTCAGTGTTAAATTAGGCACAGGTGTGTACGTGTGTACAGAAATCTTACAATTTTTAAACTGAAATGTTAGTTTATTAGGATAGCTTCATAAGCAAGTCAAATAGTTTTCTCAGATGACTAATAAAACAAATAAACACACGCTGCAAAAGCCATAAGCAACTCAGGCACTTGTAGCCGAGATAAGCAACAACGCACTGCCGCAACCCCAGTGAAAGGCAGCCCGGTTCACAGACTATTAGAACAACAGTTCACTCTCAATAAATATGCTCCAGCACCAGCAGACCTTTTCCCTGTTGCCTATTTACGCACGCATGTAAGCAGTGGCACGGGTTTCCACACATCGCAGGAGCTGTAAGCAATCAAACTTCTTCTATCGGATCCCATGCAACACCCAGAACACACGAGGCTGGCACTTATCGTATTTATATGATACGGGAATATCAGCTGGAGACCTGTGCTTAAGCAGCTTGGGATGTAATTGAGACTTGAATATTCCTACTCTATTTTTAACTTGGGATATATTTAGAAATAATCAAGTACATACAAAACAGAAACAAATTTCGACCTTATGTTTCTAAGGAACTCAGATGGGATCTATGCTCCCATCTTCTTTAGCTTTCAGTGCACTGCGCCCACCCTAGAAGGAGCATCCCACAGAGCAGCACGTGCTGCCCCAATGATCTGTAATCAACACGTTGTTAAAAAAACCTGTTCAGTTCTGGGAGTCTCCTGCAGCTTTCATGCTCACCAGTTTCTAATTGCATTTGATTGCGGACTTCCAAAACTGCCAGTTTATCCTTTAACAACAAAATACATATTGATTTCAAGGACCTCAGGAATACCAGGGAGAGACAGAACAAATTTCCTGCTTCTGAATAATCTCATTTGCAACCTTAATGGTGCATATAGGCTATCACAGCTTTTCTATCAGAAATTAAGTGGCACTAACTTCAATTTTATTCTTAATAATGCAATCCTGTACAGATCAAAGTTTTTACGTTAATCTCCAGTCAGTTGCAAACAGTTACAACAGGCAGGACTTAGCTTAATTTGATGCTTGTTCCTTACTACTGATTGCTTTTGTTTTATTCCCTTAGCTAAGTGAAACATTGTCCTAATTCTAAAATCAGTAGCTCATTTTACCTTATCTGCAAAGGAACCAAATAGACTAGGAAACACACTAACGCTTACAGATACAGAAAAAAATGAAGTTATATCTTTTTTTTCCTAAAATAATTCATCTGCACTTTTTTCTTCCTCAGAGAGCAATAAGTGGCTATTTATAGATGGGATCAAACGTCACTCAGACATACACAGCTATATACAAAGAATATGTGTTTCCAAACCTATAACTTCTGCTCATTTACATCATTTTTATCAACACCAAAAGGTCAGCTTTTTTTTTCTTTTTCCATTAAAAACATACTGTTATAGATATAGCAAGCAGCACTTGTCTTAACAAGCAGAGTCACAAGTCTCACAGCTAAATCTCCATCTGGACCCACAAACTAGTGTTCCTCTGCCTCTCCGGCCCTTCACACCAACCGAACAAGGCTCCTCTGAGCATGGTAAAGGCATCACACTCCACACAAAACATGGGACAGCAAACAGCACTATCACCCTTGCATCTGAAACACAAAGGGCAGCACCTTCATGCATGATGTGGAACACCTGCACCTGACTCCCGCTCCTACCAGCGGGGAGGGACTTGAAGATCCCTCTCCCACCTGCCACATACAAAAGTGTGTGGAACACCCTCTACTTTAGAGCAAATAATCATCAGGTGGGAAGTAGTGTGAATTAAGATTAAGTTCATCCACTATACATGAAGTATCTCACCCCCTCTGAGACAAAGAATGAAGAAAGCCTCTCCCTCTCCAGTTACTCACTCCCTCTAAGTAACTGGTGCACGCTCAGGGTTAGGGCAAGCTCAGCTTCTGGTCCTCACCAGGGATGAAACAGGACAGTACCCGTTGATACGGCACAAAAAGACTTTCCACAACAGAGAAAGAGAAGACAGCAGGGGTTCACCAGAACTTACAAGATTTCCACAGTTACTAGTAAATTCCCACTCGATAAACAGTCAGCTTCAATTAATGCTTTACTTTGCACATTTCATCACTCCCCCTTTGCAGACTTAATTAACATATTTGTTTTCAACAGATAAAACTTCACCTATCAATTTGATTTACTCAAACCATAAAGGATTTTTTTAAAGTAGCAAAGACCAGCCAACACAACTGTAACCACAGTTAGCTGTCAGGAGAGCCATAAATGTCAAAAAAAGAATTGTCACATGGTAAGATTTTACACATCAAAAAAAGTAACTTATCTATTTCACATACTCTGTAGATCTTTCAATCCAAATACAATATTTTTCAAAGGGAAAGAAAAAACTGCTTCAGACCTGGAATCTGCAAAGCGTGTACTGTGTGAGACTAAATAAATATATTACATGTCATCGGGATTCAGCAGACATGGTTACACCAGTGGTATCTAAGCTGAGAACTACCACGGACATTACTGCCTAATGTGATTTAAACCAGGACAATTACACCATTTAGTATCAATTTAACCACTCTCACTTTTTGAAGTTGCCAAAAACCACTCATTTGACTAACAGTTTTTTTCTAAATTCCACTTGCACAGAGCTTTCTTTTAAAATATCAGGATTCAATCTACAAGGCAGTATTTTTAAAAATGCCCAACAGTCAAGACTAGATTTTCTCTCCAGTTTTCTACTAGTTTGTTGCCGACAAGGAGGAAAAAAAAAAGTTAGTTTTTAAAGCCAGTATTTTGCAAAACGAGCAGATAACAGTGCAAAACTAGGGAGTCTTGTATAGTATTAAGGGTCTTTTTGCAAGAGTGTTTTTAGAAAGCCTTCTCGCAGGCACACCGTGCTTCATCTGGATGAGATTACGTTTTCCGTAGCCTATAAAGGACCAGGATTCAATAATGGATCATTAAAGGCAACAATGGTAAAAGGTGTGAGAACTACAGCGACTGAAATGCTGCCAGATCGCTCGTTTCTGGGCTACCGGGGCACAGTGTTCAGGCAAGTTCCCCTCTCTCCACAGGTTGTCCGTCACCTCCTCTCCGGCAACGAGTCCCTTACCGGTTCCAGGAACGCTGGCCGGCTCTTCCAGCTCCGACAGAGCCCGCCTGCGCCCCCGCTCATCTCACGCGTGCTCCTGCCCGCACGAAGCACAGGTGATTCGCTGCAGCACTGGCGCTGCAGAAGGGGCTTCAGGTGCCTCCCGCTCCCCCCCGCGCCGGGCGCTGGCGGGGGCGACCGGCCGCGTACGGAGGACAGCAGTGGCCTCTGCTGGTGCGCGCACCGCCGCCCACGCCGTCCCGCTCCCACCGGCGGAGCGGACCTCCGCGGCACCGGGGGAGATCGCGCCGGGAGCGGGCAGCCGCCGCCGCCGATCGCCTTCCCCGGGCCGCCGGCACCGCCGCGCCGAGGGCGCCCATTACCCGCCCTCCGCACACACACACCCCCCCGGCAGCTCCCGCCGCCCCCGGGATCCGCGCGCCCCCTCGGCGCCCCCCGCCGCTCCCTCGCACCCCCGGGGCCGCCGCTGCCCGCCTTCCCCGCGACGCCGCCGCCGCCCCCCGCTGTCAGGGTCTCGCCCAGCTCCCTACCTGTGAGGAGGCTCTGGGAGCCGCTCCGAGCGGCGGCACCGGCCGGCTCCGGCTGCCCGAGGAGAAGGGCTATCCAGAGGGAGCCGAGGAGCCGCCGGGCTCTCCCCGCCGCCATCTCTCCGCTCCCCGCGCCCGGCAGCCGAGCACCCAGCGCCAGCCCCTCCCCCGGGGGGGCTCCTCCTGCCTGCCTGCCGGCCGGGGCGCACTCCCCGCTCCTCCGCCGCCCCTGCGGCACCCCGAGGAGGCGGCCCTCAGCCGCCGCGGAGAGCGGCCAGCGAGGCAGGCGGCAGGGAGCGGCCGGGCTCACTCCATCGCGGGCCGGTCCCGGCGCCGGGCTCCGCCGCTCCCTCGCACGGAGCCAGAGGGGCGCTCGCCGCGCGCTCCTCCCCTCGCTCGCTCCCGCCCTCCCCCCCCACCTCCCTCTCGGCCCGCCCCTCCGCGCGCATGCGCCCCCGCGCTCCTCCCCTCCCCCCGGCTCGCTCCCTGCCTCCCGCCGCCGCCGACCCCCGTGCCAGGTGCGCGCGCGCCCGTCCGCCACTGCGCCTGCGCGGCGCCCCCGCCCGCCGGGAAGGGCGGTGCGAGGCGGGAGCGGTGCGGTGGGGTGGGCCGGTGCCTCGGGGCGGGACCGCCGGCCACGCTGGCCGGTGCCGGTGCCGGTCTCCCGCGCCCCCACCCCCGGCCCATGAGGGCAGTTCCGCGGGGGGCGAGGAGGCCGCAGGGTCGACAGAGTGGGCTGCGGGGTCAGACCCCGCGTTTCGGCTTGTCGCGGTGCCACGGCACTCCCGCCGGCCTCGCAGACGGCCGCAGCGGGAGCGATGCAATAAATACCGGTCTTTCCGTCAAATAAACTTATGTTTGTTCTTCTCTTAGCAGAAGGCCAGCGTGGCTGCAAAATCTGCATGTGTTGCCGCGCACGAAGGTGTGCAAAAACAAAGGAGAACGCCAATCTGGCTGGCCCTGCCAGTGCGGCGAGCCGGAGGAGCAGCTGCCATGGAAGCGAGGAGTTGTTGGGCGGCGTGGTGCTGGGAACCGGCTGGGAGATGCAGCAGTCCTGCCTCAGAGCTACCGAGAGGGAAAAAGCCTCTCGCTAATCGTGTAAAAATAACTTGCAGAAACTTGTTTTGTTGGGGGGGGAATCTCTGCTGCTCAATTTGGGATGTCGGCTTTCGTAATAAGCGTTTCTCAACAAACCAAAGGATAAATAAATGTGAATAAAAGACCAAACATAGTTTGAGAAGGCAAATGAAATGTATTTTCATCCTCCTGGGGGTAATTAGTTTTATACAGTATTTGCCATTCAAATCCAAATTATTTGAATGCTGCATCGTTACTGGCCGGGTTTACTCTTGCTGTCGGGTCCCGGATCCTTACAAAGGACACAATAAGAGCTATAAATATACACTCCTTTATTAATCATATGAAGTGTACCCTTATTTTTTTTTTCCATCTCAGCTTGTTGCCTGCTAAATTGTATTTTTACAATGTGCCTGTTGTCCTTGCTCATTTTATTATTGCCTAATTGAATCATCCCTGCCAGTACATAAATTATGTAGAAGTGGTAACCGTGAGATAACTGTACCCCTGGGACACTGCAAAACATGAAACACGGGTACAGCCCCCCGAAATGTCTGTTTGTATCACAACATGTTTTAAACCTAGTTTAAAATCATTTGTTCCAGAAAGAAAGACGTTTTTACACTGGTAGTGACACTCCTGCTAAGGAACTGAGGATGAATTTCAGGAAAGTTTACCTTGATAGCCCCCATGTAGATGGCAAGGGTGTCCCTCTCGATGCAAGCACCTCTGTATTCCTGTGAAACCATCCCTGATCCAGCAGGATTTGCAGATTTGTTTATTTAGAGGCTTTTCAGTGAGGCAGACGCTGACAGATTTTGCCATGCACCAAAATGCAGGTGTGCGTTTTGCTGTACATACGGATGCAGAGATGTGCACAACTAATTAAATGCTGACTTGACTACAAAGTAGCAGCTAATACAGGTGTCTGAAGTATTTCTCGTTGTGAAACTTGCTTCATTATTTTATAATTTTATTCGGTCTTTCTGTAAGGAAACAGGAGTTTTGTGCTCCACTCAAAATATCCTGGAGCATTTTCACAATGAGGAATAATTACCTCCTCAGAAGGATCTTTGGGTTTCTCCATATTACGCTTGCTGAGTTACGCTGATATCTGATATGCCAGAAGGATTACCAGCAAGGAACTGTAATTTATGCTGAAAATGGAAGCACTGATTAAAAGGCAGGACTGGTAGCATAACTCCTATTAAAGCTGGTTAGTAATTCCCACCGTAAAACCCTACCTTCAGTCACTCTTAATAGTGCCAGACTAACCACTATGCTGAAATTCAAGCATCTTAAGTTCATACCTCAGGTTAAATTATAAACATTTCTTCTTTTGTTCCTTCTGTCGGGGATCTTCAAGTCTGAAAATGAGGACGGTCACTTTGTTAGAGGTGTTCCCTCAAGACCTGCCATGAAAAATCCTACTGAAGATCCCGTTAGCGCTTGGCGGGGGCTTACCAGTGCTCCACAGTGCCATTCTCCAGCAGTTCCGTGCTCACCCAGCACGTCACAGCCCAAGGCTGTGGGAGCTGGAGCCGGACCTGCAGTTCCAGTTTCCAGCTGCTCTGGACCATGCCAAGTCTGAAGGCAGGAAGGGCGAGCGGGGAACCTGTCCTTCCAGTCCTCTCAGGAAATGCAGAGCAGGAACCTCCTTGAATAACACGCAGTGGGGATGAGAACTGGATCGGGGACAAGTAAGTTGGCAAACACAAAGGATCTGGAGAAAGACAGGTTCCCTGGGCGGTGAAAGGGAATGGGGAGTTGGAAGGGGAAACTGGGTCTGCCTGGAGGGAAGGATAAAGTGAAGCTCATGAATAAGAGTCTGGAAGCTAGCCTGTTAGGAGAGACTTGAAAACAGATTGGAAATGGGAGAAAATTGCCAGGAGAAGAACATGCAACCCAGGAGGACCAGGGCTATCAAGACTAGTGCGTTATCTGGCTAAGGGCTGAAGGAGAACTTGCTGGGCAAAAGGGACCAGACAGGAGAGCTGGAGCGGGACAAGGGAGGAGGATGTGCAACCCCGAGGCTGGGTGTGAGATGTAGCAAGGGTGACAGGAAGAGGGAATTCGCTAGAGACAGAGATGTAGAAACAGGAATGAGAGAGGCTGAGGAAGGGAGGCATAGCAGAAAGGTGAGGATTTAGGAATGGGAATGAAGACCCCTTCGAAAACTTTCACATCTCTACTGGCAGTAAATATCTGAAATACACTAAGAACACACCTCATTGTCCCCCTCAAGTGCTGGACCACATGCAAACTATTACATCTGTCATTTAGGGTAAGTTTACACATTGCTGATGGCCTACATCAATGTCAACACAGGATTAAATTGCTGGGGTTTTTTTAGGTTATCTCTAAATGGAAGAGAAATAGGCATGCATTAAAACAACAGCAGTTAGACTGCAAAGTAGAACACTCACAAGTTATGCAACAGCAGAATAAAGGCTGCCAGTGCAAAACGATAAGCCTGGCTCAGATGTTGAACCAAGGTCTAGGAACCAAGGTAAGTGCCTAAATAACTTCCACTTAATTTGCTATAAAAATCAGACGTAGGTATTTTATGTACCTTGCAAGGAGATGTGGGGAAAGCAAGTACGGCGCCGTGGCTAAGGTGGGTGACTGCTGGTCCTGGACAGGGCTTCAGCCTTGGGACTCATATGGGATGCAAAGCACAGTGCTTAAAACGGAGACTTCACAACGATGCACTAATTGTGCAGTCTTCACTTCCTACGTGCCCGATTTGACATTTTGAAGTCTGATTTGCAGAAGTGAAGAGCACTTGCAGATATAACTGCAGTAAATGAGAATTTATTCAACTTTGACTAAATTAGATGCTTTGCCACGTTTTATTTTCCGACAAAGTCAGGCCATGACTATTTCTAATTGGATATCTAAAATTAAAGAGAATTTTCACTGTTCTGTCTGTATGCTTAAGTTCCTCATCTGTAAAATAAAGGTAATACCAGTTCTCGCAACAGTGTTGAGAAAATGAATTAGAGTTTGTGAAGCACTTGGATACCATAGTGATGAGTACCATGGAAAAGCCCAGGAGGAAATGAATAAATCTGCCTTCAGAACAATATTTGAATAGTGTGCAGTAAATAAAGCGTGGGCCACATAGTGAACAGCAAGGAGAAAATAAAATTATTACTTAGTGAGCACAGTCTATTCTGTACAATGAGTGAGGCCAGGAACCTGTTGAAAGAACAGCGTGCGATCTAATTACAATTAAATAGTGTATCATAATGCAAATGCACAAAAGGGACAAATTACACTTGCACAGGCCACATCCATGTCAGCATTTCTAAACTTTTACACTCTTGAATTAAAAAAAAAAAAACCACTTCTAGGCTGCAAACATGTAATATTACGTGTATAAATTATTCCCTCACTCTTTAATAGTTGGAGGCAATATATTTACCTCATCTACCTCAGCCACTGCTACATGGTTGAGTGAAAAAAGTGCTTTTCTCCTCTTGGAGATATCTCAGCCTTACAGCCAAGATTTAATGCTGTCATTCACACATTGACATTGTACAGTTTTAACTTCAAAATTTAACTTCTTTGGGAGTCTGTGCATGATCATCGGAGACAGGCAGTATTCTCCAGAGAGGGATCCAGACGATGACCTTAATTTTAGTGATTAAAATTTTGTCTTTTGCTGGAGGTGTTTCCTGTTTCAAACCAACCTACTGGGTTTTGGTGCAGAAGCAAGGTTATGGAACAACAACAACTTCACTGATCTTCTGTGACTCCTCAGTCCCGAGGCTAGCACCGAGCCTTTCTGACTCCTGCTGAGATTTGGAGCTGCTTCAGACCTGCGGTAAATTGCACTGGGTTATCTGTGGCCCACAAGAAGGGTGATAAAATTAGGATTCAACTGTTCAGTGGCACTCTGGTTGTGTCCGTTTTTCTGATCATGATTTCTCTATTGCTTAGCAGGATGTGAGGTGACACTGAATCGTTACACCAATTTACCGTTGTCTAGAGAATTTCCCATTACTGGGCATCCTCTAGCAGCTGGTTAAGGCAATTTTGGGATAAGAAGGCGCTGCAGCACAAAGATCTGGCTCATTAAGTTTAAGACTTACAGCTATGAGATACCCTCACTTTAATCTGCTGTGCTGCCTCCCTTGAGTATGGGGTATCAGGCACATGCACAGACTTCTGGCAATGATGAGCTGTCTGATTATTCCTGCACAGGGCTCCACACCGATTCCAGCACCGTAGTGCCCAGCGAGGTATGCTGTCTTTAATTATTCGGTAGGGACTAGATTTTTTTTTTCCAACTTTTCATATTTATTGGTCACAGATGTGGTTTTGCAAACTGCTCTGAGGTTAAAAGTCATCCTCCTGACTTTGCAGAGCAAATTCTAGGTTAGTGGGCCATTTGCCAGAAAGCCTCTAACCCCAGCACATATTTATGTCATTCCTGATGTCAACAGCTAGACAATTCCAGCTCCTCACCAGAGTCAGGAGGAGGGTCATAAATGGAGACAGACCTTCCAACAACTAAGATTAGTTCCCTGGGAAGTCTGAGAGGAAGATTGAGCTCCTCCACTTGAGTCAGTGTTTAACAGAGTCTGAAACAGGAGTGAAGCAGTTGGTGTTAAATGCTTTTAAGGGCGGAGCAGAGGGAGCTGTTGAGGTCTAATCCCATGTTTGTTTATTTAGGGATTTCAGATGTAGATAGAGGGAACCTAGAATCCAAAATGCAGGGTTTACCAAATCCAATCCGTATTTTAAAGGAAAAGAAGAAGAATTTGTTATGCATAATGATGTGGCATGTGAGTGGGCATTCAGAAGGAGAAAAATCCACGTAACCCCCAAGGGGAAAGCTGATGTTACTGCAGTCAACAGAGGTTTTGCCATCCATTTAACAAGAGTGAGATTTCATCTCTGGAAGCCTGTGATGGGATGACACTGTGCCACAGGCATTCACAATGTTATCAGCGAGACTCAGTTTGGTGTTTTTCTCTGTTTTTGTGGTTGTCATACAGTCTTTGTTCTCAGGTGAGATTATTACTGGAGACACACTGATAACTGAGTCCCCATTCTCCTTCCCCATGGCAATGCTCTCACTTTTCCAGTGTCCTGCTTCTCACTGAGGTACTGTAACTCATCTTGGGGCTGAAAGACTTTTTGCACACCCAGTAAGAGAAAAGACAGATGGTCCATGCCCTCTTGTGTGAACAGGATCAGCCTCCTCTGCAGCTTAAAAAACCACATAAGCCAGACGAGGATTCCAGGTGGTGTTTATCCCAAAGCATTTCCAACAATCCCACAAGAATGTTAATTACTGACACCAACAATCTTGTTCTCATTCATATAATGGGAGTGCCTAAAGGTCTTACCTGAGGTTGGGTCCTATTGTATTAGACACTGTACAATCACACAATAAAAGCAAGTCCTTTCCCCAGAGAGGTTATAGTCTAGAAAGTTAGCTGGGCAGGAAGTTAGAAGGAAAGCAGAACCACAGGAAGGTGTTACGAGTCACCAAGGTAGTGCAGCAGGTCCCCATTTCACACGTCCTGAGTCCTAGAGCTTCAGTGCCATGTAAACACTATCACATTGTCTCCTGGTGTCCGTGCCAGCAAAGGCAAGGGAGTGAGACTGTAGTCTCATCTCAGACTGCAGTCTGAGAGTAATTAAAACGGAGAGCAAAAAAGTGGAGAGGAGAAAGGCTAAAAACAAAAGGAAGATAAACAGTCATTTGCCTCTGGGCTTGGGAAATCAAAGAAAAAACCTTAGACCAGCAACAGAGGATGCCTGGAAAACAGACCGTCCATTGCTCCTGGTGTTCTCAGCGCACTTTACAGATACTAATGAAACCTCACCTCTGCCCAGCGTGGCAGGTTGCTAACAGCAGCACAGCCCTGACACCTTTTTTTGTTGTTACCTGATAGGTACAGATGATGTGTTGGGTCCTATGGCTGGAATCCTTTGTTCCCCTCATTCTTGGCACATGACAATTGCTCCCCATTTTCCCCCCACACACAGAGCCCATACACCCTGCACATGGCAGAAGAGGGTAAGCCACGCTTCCCGGTGGCTACACAGCACTGTCATCTCTCTACAGCTCTGGGAGCCATCCACTGGTCAGCGGGCTGATCAGCTGCGTTTATGGAGTCGTGGAGGTGGAGAGAAGCAGCCACGTTACCTGCACAAAATACAAATGGGTCAGCAGGAGTTGGATGAGCAAGTCTCATGCATAAAACTTGAGACTAGATAGATTCTACTGCTGCTACTCCCAGAAGAGTCCTGTGCTGCTGGCTGTCAGTCAGACCTACTACTTTAGGTCTTTACAACTGAATATACATATATAATGATTCCAGTAGCCCCTGTTTTAGATGTCAGACACTGGAGGCACAGAGAAGTTTTAGAATCTTGTGACAGAATAGTAAATATGAACAAAATTACCTTAGTCCACTAATTTAACAGTTTAAAAACAGGGGCACCTGTCATCACTAAGATGTAGTGAAGCAGGGACGATGATCTGCAGAAATGGGAAAGAATACTGACAGCAGACAATACGTCAGGATAGAGAGTCCTGTTTGCTGTAACGAGCAACTATCTTGTTCATACACTTCTCAAGCAGCCCTTTAAAGTTAGAGTTTAGGGTCTGCTTCTTCCTACTCCTCAAAACCTCATCACCCTTTCAAATGCTGTGAAGGAATTTCCTATAAATATAATGCATTTTTCATGGAAGAAATATTGGACAACTTCATTCTTACCATGTCATCTGAAAAAGGGACAAGCTGAAACAGTTGTAAAATTAAACTTTTCAGAACAGACCTTTAGGTTTATGTATCAGATACTTTTGAAGACCTTACTTTGCAGTTTTAGATGTAAATTTATCTATGCATAAAAGTGCAGAGACCTAATTTTACTCTCTCCAGTAAGTTAAACATCTTGACACCAATGCCATAAAGCAACAGATCCAAGACCTTGTTTAGACAGTTTCCACTCCCCAAGTGCACAAGGTGCCACTGAAGGATGTCTGGAGTCCTGGAGGACTTGTCTTTTGCCAGTGACCTCCTGACACATGATCTGTGCACCATGACCATGGTATCTCTCAAAGCACCTTCCTGCTAAGAAAGGCAGGGGGTCATGCTGCAGCATCTGGGCACACCGGAAAAGTCCAGACAAGACCTTGGTTATGTAGCTGTCAGCCGAGAGCATGGAGGTCCCTTTCCAGAGAGCAGCAACAATGATACAGCCCTGATTTGCGAAGGAGACATACAAGCTTCTGCTCCCAGCAGTTTCTAGTTTGAAAGCAGAGCTATGCCTTGAATCATTCTGCACAAATTTTATTTTGAAATAATTTCAAACGAGTTTGCAAAATTTTTCAAATTTTAAGCATCTCCAAAACCAGGGTAAATTTGTCAAGGTTTCTTCCTAGTTTTCAGCAGTCCAACTTCTTACCCCCATCAGTGCTGTCTGAATCTTTCTCAGGTGTAGGAGTGAGCAATTTGGAGACACAAGGGCAGTTTAGAAAGAAAAGAATACATTTTGTGCTGAGGAATGGTACTACGCTGACAGCTCTAGCAGACAAAACGTGGGTAGCCTTCAAGTAGGTGAAGTGTTTTACTCACTAATGCTGTCAATCTGGCACTGTTCAAACACATTAATTTTACTTTATTTTTTTGTTTAAGCATCCCTTCAGGGCAACAGTTCTGGAAAAAAAACATCATTCTGCCACCTTTCCTTGCTCCTCCCAGGGGATCAGTGATCAAAGCCAGGAGAGCAAAACACGCAACTCTGATGGGATAGGAAATGCGGGTGATCGTGCCGTGAACCCTTGTATCTTCCTGACCGGTACGCACATCAGGATCTATACAGCTGCTGTCACGATGTGGTTTTACCACGTATTTTTATTTCCTTAGTACCTGAATGGCAGCTTTAAAAATCAAATTACAGCCTGAGCACTACAGGCTGCAGCCCCCTGACTGAGCCCCTAAATCAGACTAATTGAAACAACAAATATGCCTGAATAGCAGTTCCTTAAGAAAATGTTGCCCTTACAACGCACTGCTTTTCCTTCTGACATAACTTGACTGGACTTATTGACTGGTTGGTATTTCTGCTACTGCATTTGAAGTTTATTGATTCTAAGAAATATAAAATGAGTTTCAAAGAGATCAGAATGTGACTTTGTTGCAAGTGAGACAAAGACATTCAGAGATACTAAATGGAGCAGAGGGAACTGCAGGAAACCGAACACTGCTAGATCATACCGACAGAGATCAAAGGGTTTTGAAGAGCAATGCCCATTGAGCAGCCTGGCCCAAAAAGAGGTGAAGGTGCAAACCCACCTTCCAGTGAACAAGTACCACCAGGAAATGTTGCCCAGGCTCTTGCTCCATCTACTTCTCCCTCCACTAATAGACATTTTTGAGAGGATGCTCTTAGGAGGACCACAGGTTGAAATGGCGTATCCTCCTTCAGTGCAGTGGGAGGTACGTGCTGGCAGGGGAACCTGGGAGGAGAATACTCTTACACTTTACAGGCAGCGGCCATTTTGCATAAAAGCAAGATGCCTTCACATTCCCAAAGGAATTCAGCTAAAAAGGATCACTGCTAAAGAACTGAGAGAATTTAGATGTTTGGAACAAATTTACATTGTTAAAAATGGGGAATTGGTAGAGAAAGAGGTTAAGGCTATCAAAAGTACTCCTCATTTCTTAAAGTACACAAGTGTATGTATTCAACAAGAAATCCATTTCTCACAAAGACTCATTCCATGTTCAAAAACCTATGGTGAAGGCTGAGAAGAAATTGAGGTTTATGTCTATATCATCTGGAATGAACATTTACATTCTACGAAGAAAAGAAACAGCCTTTTTCTGACGCGAGCCCTCTGAGGCAAGTCACAAAAAAGATATATTTGACAGAGGAAGAAAAGCTTTCTCACAAATCTAATGTTTTTCTAGCCCCAAATGGCTGCAATCTGCCTCTAAAACACTCTTTCAGGCTTATGCTTGCTTCACGATCTGTTAGTTTTGTCTAAACCATCCTCTCAAACAGTAGTCCAGCTTTTTCCTTCTGACCTCTAGCCCACTCACCAGATACCAGGTAGCACTCATCTGGTCCTTCTGGGGTTGTCGTCGCAGTGTCCGCAGTGAGCCACTACTTCTCACGCTGCCAGGTCATTCTAGGAAGTACTACAAGCAGACTCTTGAAATTGGGTGAGTGAAACTGCTCTAGGTCGGCACTTACAGTGGGGATCTTCTCTCTGACCAAAGGAGTCCATTGTTAAATATATGGGGAAACAACAGAGAGCAAAAGAGATGGTCTGAAAAATTAGCAGCATATATACCTGTGTTGAAAAGCCTTGTTTGCATTAGAAGAACACCTTCACCGGGGTACTTCCTCTCGTTCGAGAACGAGGATTTAAAAAAAAAAATAAAGAAGCCTGCACAGAGTGCTAAGTAAATGTGAATAGAGTGCACCCATCTTAATGCTCATCTCCTGTATGGAATTTTCACACGGAGTATAGCAGACACAAGAGGAAGGGGTGAAAAGGCTGGCAGCTCTGTGAAAGATGCGAGGAAATGCAGAACTGACAGCAAGTGGACACTCATGGGTCACCAGAGAAAGGGGAAAAAATGCAACCCCTTGTGATAACAGTTAAGCACAAATAAATATGTAGGAAAAGAACACTTTCTATTTCCTGCAAGGATAAAGTTTGGGGGGAAATGGCCTATGCCAAATATTTTTCTCTGCTGGAGGCATCAGCAGGGCTCTGACAGGCACGTTAGGAAAACAGACCATACGTTTGTGCATATTCAACAGCCCCTATGGGAGACATAATTTTCTCAGGCTGCCGTTTGGGTTGTGTTTGGCACTTGAACTGTTTCATGGGCTTTGATAGCCTAGGATCTGTGTAGATGATGTTTTGTTCTGGGGGAAAAGCGTAGAAGCACATGACCAGAAGCTCTGATCAGCTTTTGAAAGACCCAGACCAGCAGAGCTCAACCAACAAAAGTCCTTTGTAATGGAAATGCCATATCTAGGCATGAAATTAGAAAAGCAATGTGTACAAGCAGATTACAATAAGATTGAAGTCAACCCCAGTATTCCTGCCCCAGCAGAAAAGGATGCAAAGTTAAGATACCTTTGAGTAGTGAACTGTCTACCCAATTTAGCTGCTCAAGCAATCAGTGATAGAACTTTATGTGCAAGAGTGTTCAGTAGACCTAACATACTGATCTTCACAGGGAAACTGAAAGGAGCTAATTAATAGCCCCAGATAAACAGAATGAAGTGCAAAACTGGACATAGATCTTTACAGGCTGGTGCTGACTGAGCTGAATTCTCTCCTTGCACTCTCAGTAGCGCTTATGACCCTAGTGAGGCATAAAGATTAATGCTTATACAAAAAGCTTTTGCTTTCCACTTTCTGTAAAGCACTTGTAGGCTGTCTATTAGAACGCTTCCTCTGGTTTCAATTAGAGACAGTATCAGTCTTTACTTACAGTCCTAGCTGCGTGTAGTTTTGCTCTGGACAATTCAATCTGCTCTCCCCTGTCCCATTCCGGAGGAGCCTGAAGTGACACCTTTCTCTCCTTACCTCTCTGATTGCTAGGAAGTTAATTGCTAATAAGACAGATTGTTTTCACTCCAAATTGACCAGCTCTGTTCATGTCAGCGGGGCTGCCCTGTTTGCAGTGCAGTTTGAAACCCTCTGGTGTCCTGAACTGCAGAGGTAATGACTGTTATTCAGAGTTAACACACAAATCACTGGGCAGGCAGAGATGTTGAAAAGTCATGCAAATTCTCTTTGTTCCCAGGAGGCGCAGCGTAAGTGGCCTCACAGGAGCTTAAGGAGGAGTTTCAAGGCTATCCTTGGGCATGGGATGCTTCCTGGGGCACCACCAATGCCAAAGAAACTTCTTTCTTTAACTGTTTTGCTAATTACCACTGCTCCGGTGTGCAAAGGGAACAGCACAGAGAAGGCAAACACTTCAGTAAGCTGAGTACGCTGACCAGCCCCAAAAAGTCAAGCTGCGCAGGATCTGATAGTAGGAAGGGCTCCCCAGCCCTCACTATACACCCACAGAAGCCAAGGGCAACGTACTAGGGTTCATTTGGCCTCTTCTAGAAAAAGTAAAATGACATTAATTTACTTTGAGGACTGGACTGCACATGGTGTTTTGCAGTCATGCACAGGGGATCTACCAGAACAGATGGGCAGGCCAGTGGAAGCAGCTACTGACCTCCACCACCAGACCAGTTCATTTCGACCCAAATAGTTTAGGGAGAAATCCCAGTCAGTCTTGCCAGCTGGTCAGCAGGAAAGGTCTGTCTGGGAGGACATACCCATAAGTGCCTTTGAGAAGGCACGGAAAGAAGTTAAACACTGAAAATTAAGAGTCTGCCATGCGTAGGCAGCTCCTGCAGCAGGGAAAGCTGAGAGCAGGTTTTTCAGGATCATTACTTTGGACTAACATGCCTAAATTCTGGGCAAATTTCACTTCAGAAATCTGCTTGGATCTAGCCTTAAATCTCCCTTTACTCCTGCGAAGAACAGCAATATTTCCACGGTGTTTCACAGTGTCACTGTTAAACTCAGTAATCCCTCTTCAAGACCTAGGGGTGGAAGGTCCTGCACAAAAAAAAAAAAAAGCTTTTATTTTATAACTAAAAGTAAGGTAAAAGAGGACATCAAATAACAGAGTCAGCCTGAAGGCACTGAGAGGATTCAGAGAGATGTAATATGCTTGAGAAAGGTAAATCTGGAGCTGGAGGGCTGCAGCTGATCTTGGGCCCCTCACCTCACCGGACACAGCTGCCCTGGTGCTACACAGCTCTGTGGTCATTCCTCGAGTGAGGTCTCTTGGCTCCAGTTTCTCTGAGGGGCTGTTATATATGGAAGCTAAAGACCATTAAAATCTTCCAGAGGACAACCACGAGATCCAGCCAACATTCCTGCCTTCAATAAATAAAGCAGTTTCTAGCATAGGCGGCTCTGTGAATTATTGCAGAGCACATAATAGTCCCAGTATTTGCCTACACAATCACCGCGCTCCCCAGATCTAACTCATTACTGTGCTTAGCGAAGCGCTTTGAACTGCCTCAAGCATGAAAAGCACCATATAAGAACAAATTTTATTCTCATAAAAAGGTATTAAGGCAAGTTAGAGGCACTATTGGTGCACATGATATGTTATAATTGGCAAATGTTCACAAAGGCAAAATTTGTGCGTCAAGCTGGAGGGTACCTGTGTGCACACCGAGTCTGTCTGAGTGCGTCCTCTCCTCTGCCCTGCAGCACTCCCAGCTCCCACAGACAAGCTGGCTGGTTGAGAGCCACGGCTTCCAAAACACAACCCTTCTGCTTAGGAGGAGACGCGGGACTCTGTGTGACCTGATTTTAAAGGGAGACATGAACCCCACTGGCTAGTATCTGACATTAACCAGCTGCACATCAGTCTTTCCTGACCCATCATTCTCCCACAATAATTTCAGTCACCATCGCCACACAACCTGCCACCCCTGAGGATCACAACTGCACCCTGCACCTTAACTGAACATGTGCCACCTTTTCCACAGCTGGCAACTCATGTCCGCTGTGATCTGCAGCACCCTCTGTTGTTCCCTTCCTGGAGTTTGCCCAGCTCGCCTGCCCGGACCATTCCTTTCCCATTTCATTTTCTGTCTTCCGAAAAGCTGCCAGGACACCACCATTATGCCAGTCTGTCCTGGTCTGGACTCTCATTCCCTGCTTGCTAGTCTTGTTTATTTCCAAAATATTATCTGTGAAACAGAGAGAGACTGTAGGTATAGAATTCAGACAGCTGAAGTCCTTCTTACTAGGAATAAGTAGAACTCAAATAGCTTCTAGTGACCCAGAAGTCCTT
This sequence comes from Chlamydotis macqueenii, assembly GCF_036417535.1. NCBI lineage: Eukaryota > Metazoa > Chordata > Aves > Otidiformes > Otididae > Chlamydotis > Chlamydotis macqueenii. The sequence continues at coordinate 15,833,376 of NC_141567.1, read as the reverse complement.
GAAAATAAATAATATTTGGAAGTGTCAGGTCATTCATTTATACGGAAGTCTTTCTGTCAGTGCTGTGCTTAAGGATGTTACCAGAGAAGCCAGGAATGTTCTTGGGGTTGGAGAGTAGTGGGCAGAACATTTTTTGCAGGCGCACACAAAAATGTTGGGTTGTCCAAAGCCAATGTCATGTCCCAGAGGGACATCAGAGTCAGCACTTTCACTGCTGTAATTACCAGCAACCAAGATAAATACATTAAATATTAATGGGAATATTGAGAAATAACAAAAACTAGCACAGAAACCACAATGGTATGTGCTCGCAGGCACATGCGCATGCACGTGGGTGCAGTCTGTCCAATGGACTCATGTGATCACCCAAGATCCTGGCTCACAAGCTCCATTCAACCCCTGAAACTTTCCACTGTCTTGAATTCCTTCTGTACAAAGGAAGCCTCATGACTTGTTTTAAAGCTCTGACAGCTTCATTTTGGCTAGAAACTTCACTTTTCAGGAAGTTTGAGCTCTGTTTCTCTTCTGGACTATCAGGTATTTGGAAAGCTGCAGAGATTGCACAATCATTCTGGGAGAGAATGATACGCTCTGTGCCCACACACCTTCCTTCCAGACTCGTGGTCTTGAAGACAAGAGCAGGTGATTAAAAGAGTGAGCGGAAACCTCTGAAAACCTGAAGAGCTCTAGGTTTCCTAAACTATGGGACTGAGGAAGGGGGAAAGCACACGCATTGGCACCTTCTCCAAAGGCTGCACACCGAGATCTCCAATCACTTCTTATTCCTGCACTCAGGAACTCAGCGGAGTCAGAACCTTGGGATTTAACTTGCAATGAACCTACACATAAATGATCTGCATGTAAGGAGAGGACACCAGGACTTGCAAGAACCTGACTGTGAGATGCAACACGGGGCCCGCTGTGGCAGCCGTGTCGAGGGTGGACATTTCTAGAGAAGGGTCTGGTGCGAGCAGTATCCCTGTGATGGAGCACACGAGAAACATTGCTTCAGAGCTTTTGCTTCAAGTGCACACTAAAAGGTTTTTTATATTTCTCAAGCTGGTTAAATTTTCTTAGCTGCCCTCCACTCTGCCCACAAAGTGCTGCTGGAAAAGGAGGAAACTCTTATTTGCATGCACAAAGATTGGGAGTTTTCTTCCTCCATGCAATGATGAACTGTTCAAAGGAAGTTTAATCCAACAGGTCCCTTGCTGTGTGTCCAGTGGCCTGGTCACCACTGCTCTGGCTGAGCACTGAATACAGTGGAGTGAGTTTGGGGTTAGTAAGTAGGAAGAGACCTGGACTGGTGGTGTGCTCACACAGCTTCCTTTTTAGATCTGCTGATGGGAGAAATTGAGAACCAAAGATGTTTCAGCAAACCTACTCATCCAATTACTGGAGCACTTTGAAAATGTGATATGGATCAGTCTAACACTCCAAGCTTCTCCCAGAAGAAAATGTGAGTGTGCAGACGCTGCACTTTTGGGAAGCATCAAGAACCAGACAGATTAGCTTTGTGGCTTTTGTTAGTTGGTTCTGACTTGCTTTTGACTACTTGCCTGCTCACTATTAACACCCCACGGTGCAGTTGTGTTTGACATTCCTACAACAAACCCTGATTTATATGGCCTCACACAATTCCTCCTCCTTTGTGTGGCCTTGAGAACAGCATAACAGGCATACTAAAATGGAACCCACTTAAATCAGTCACTACCAAAGGAGCAGACATCTTCAAAGAGCGTTATCTTTGTGAATCAAACTTCAGCCTTCCTGAATAATCAAGTTTTTTTTTAAATGAAATGTAGCTTTGGGGGTTTGGCAGAAGTGGACAAATACTCCAGTGAGTAGACTTAAAAAAAAAAAGGTGAAAGCATGACTGAAAAGAATAAAAGAGAGAAAAGATCGAGAGAAAAATCAAATGTACTGCATTCATCACTCAGTCATTCAATTACAAGTATTTGAGCAGCTGTCCAGTGAAAGGAATTCAAGCTCCCTATTTTACAGCACGTCTCTGAACATCTCTGATGCTTCTCCACAGGGCAATGCAGCAGATGAGCTGCTCCTTTCTATTTCCATTGCCCATAGAAAATCTGCAAACTATCGTCATTGTTGCTCATTAATTTAGGATCCATGTCATAACATACCCTGCTTCCAAAGCATGTCCACTACTTACACACAGCTTGCTTTAGGAATGTGGTTTTTCTTTGGTACAATGTGAACACTACAATTTTGTGCTGCATGTGCCAAATAGGCAGGGCTGGGTGGGGAAAGAGAAGGGAGGCTTCAGCTCAGAAATGACAGTACCTATTTTTGGCTCCCGAAGCCAAGCTGTGCTGCTCCCACTCTGTTCTGATGATCCAACACGTATCATTCTAGATGTCAGCAATCCCAGGCAGTCATGACAGTTGGGGTGCTGTGGTTCAGCATCTTGGGGGAGGGAAGATAAGCAGCAATTCTTCTGAAGTCTGTGGCAGGAACAGATTGTATCATTGTAACTGTTATTTTATTAGTAGTATTTAGATGAGGTTATTTTTCAGTCTGAACGTGTCATTACAACACAGGAAATACATCCCTGGCCCTTCCCCCTCTGACAGCCCTCCACCAGAATGCAGCAGGACGTCCCCTTCTCTGAAACATCCTGTATGAAAGTGTATTGTGCAACCACAGCGAATATTTTAAGATCTGGTTAAGCATGTTGCAGGACCAAATGGCCTCTTGCTCCCTGCTGCCTGGGACACATAGCATATGGTCTAATTGGAGTAAATTTATGTCCCAGCTCTGCTTTATGTAACTACAGCCTTTACTGGGGGTTGCACAGTATCTTCACGGCACTCCAAGTACTACAGCCTCAGCTGGCCAACAAGCAGTTTCCCACACATCTGCTTTGCGGCATGAGCCCTCCACAGGCTTTTAACCTGCAACCAGTGTAAGAGAGGTTAGCTTAGCCCTCCCTTGAGAGCCCCTCAGTGACAACTTCTTCAGGCACCAGCATCCTCAGACAGTGCAAGCCAAAGTCTCGGCTCATATCAGCTGCTGTGGGTACCCTCAGGAGGTTGTCACAACCTCCCCTCTTCATGGCTTTGAAGGGACGCAGTGCAGGCCAGCCCCATGAAGGAGACAGTCCAAATCCTCTCTTGAAACTCAACCCTCAACCTGTGCACCTCTCTTCATGGCTGAAGGTGCTCCCCACAGCCACAACACCTTCTAGCTCCTGCCACCAGCAGCCTGTTCCTCACCTGGCACCCTCCCCTCAGTCCTGCTCATACAACTGTTTGTGGAGTGGTGAGACAAATTCAGCTGGGAAACTTTAGCATGCAGCCTCACAGCTATCTGCACAGACAGGGAAGATGAGGCGAGGGGTGAAGAAGAGCAGCTTACCTTGGCACTGCTGCTGCACAACATAGCCTAACTCAGGCATCTCTGATGGGCAGCAGCTAGCACAGCCGGAGCCATGCCAGCACTCTTCAGGGAAGCAGGGAACCGAAATGCAGTCTCGTAGGTCTTCAGCTCACCTACCTGCAGGAACATATTTTCTTTCTTCTGCTGCTTTTCTTCATTACATTATCCTGCAGTCACTGTGCTATCAAGTAATTAGAAACACACACATAACAGTTTCTCAAAACGCCAGAGCATTTATCTTTAGAAAGGTAACAGTGAAAGAAAATTATGCCATGTAGACACCGTAAAAAGAAAGGATTCACTATATTTAAAAAAAAAAAGTTACATTCTTGATCAAGGAACAAACCAGTATGAATAATCACAATCACATTTTGCAGCTATATGTAACTCTTTTTATCTTTTTCTCTCCCAAACATCTGAAGAATATGAACAGATATCTGAATCCTTCACGTGAGAATAGGTTAAACTAGCACTCTGAGAAAATACGCAGGCGCATATTGATCTGTAAAGACAGAGCGAGTTCAAACCTGAGTTAACGGTCCCTGATCTTGGACGGGGGCTGGCAGAGCTCACCTCCTCTCAGGACCAGCCCCATCCTCGGTTACTGCCAACTACACAGCGTGCGAGTGCTTCGGCTCAATTCTTTTAGGCAAGGGTTGGCTGAAGGAGCACAGCACCATTTTATTTAATCACGGCAGAGTTTTGGTATCCAGAGGAAAAAATCCTGGAACCAGAGTGTATTTTCACGATCAGTGACTACAGAGTGGTATAAAATGTCTGCACTGCTTCTTTCCATTCCAGCCTGTGCCTTTGAAGTCATGGTAACAGCTTTTGGATTCGAATCCTCTGATGAGACTCCTTGATTTATTAGGTAAAACATCTGGAAAAAATGAAGACTTGTGGCAGTGTAAATCCTCCAGAAGGAGCGGAGAGAGGTTTCATCTGAACAGTACTCCTGTCAAAAATCAAGGAAACCTGAGCCCTGGCAACCAGCTTAAGGTTGAAAAGCTCCAGCTCAAAATGGGCCTGTTCATGTTTCACCCACTAGCCCAGAAACCAGGATGCAGACTTGACAGAGGCTGCGAGCAGAGCGAGGAATGCACATCAGCTAACAGCCCTCAGTGCTGGGACCATGCTACAGCCAACTAAATGATTTTCATACGCTCTTGCAGCTTGAACACCAGTAGCAATTCTGCCCTTGACATTAATAAGGTAGCTCCTGTTATAAATCACTGCATACTGTGGGAGCAGTCTGAAATGTAAAATAGCTGCCTCTCTCCTGCAAAGAAAAAGGCAACAACGAAATACAAACAGGCCAGAAATGCATAGTTCAGGTCACCTACGCAGCATTGGTGTGCTGAAGAGGGGTGTCAGGGTGACTTCTCCATTCCTCAATTACAACAGTCCATGAGAGTAAAGGAATGTTGGCTTCAGCAGGAGAAGAAAATTACCAGCTTTGGATAGTGCTGATTTGAAAGGAATAAAACCTGTACAGGCAACAAACAAGGAGACAGGCATTTTCTGAAGTGGATTTCTTCTTTTATTGGAATCAGTAAGGCAAAAAAAAAGAGAGGAGAAAGGCAACAGCAGGAACAGCTTGCTGTGCTTTGGAGTTACTGCTAATGGCTTCTATGAAATGTGTGTGCGGGGGCACATGTGTGTGAGCGTGTACGTGTGCATCTGTGCATATCTGTGTAAAACATTTGTTAGATCAGGGCAAAGCTAGAAATCACGGAGGTACTTGACTCAGAATTATTTAGTCTGTGTGCCTCCTCCATACAACAACCCATGTTCCAAATTTCAGAGCTCATGCTTTTTTCCCCAGAGAGCCATCTTTTGACAGTTATTTTCCCATCTAAATCCCCCTTCCAGCAATTTGAATAATGCAGTTCAAACACTAGCCTGAGTACCAGTGTTCTTTTTGGAGGGGGCGGAGGAGGGGGATTTTGGGGAGTATTTTTTAATCAGATAAATTATTGCTGGGAAACCAGCCACTTCTCTCCATTCAATTTATACTCTATGGGGAATCCATCTAATACCCCCTCTCTTAGTGTGAAGCAGGACCGGCAAGATGCTGTATCAAACCAGGGAGGAACACAAAAGATGGGCTGGAGTGCAGGGAAGGAACAAACAACGGGAGGAAGGGGCTACATAAAAGCCAGCAGCCAAGAAGGAAAGCCAAAGAGAGATGCACGCATCTCCTCCGACAAAGCAGGAAAGGAGAAAATGTTTCTGCTCGTTTCACTGCTGGCAAATTGGAACAGGCTCAAGCGTGTGCAGCGTGGGCTGGGAGTGGGAGGAGATGGCTCTGAGCTTCAGGGCTGAGGTAAGGAGCTCCTCACCTGCAGGGAGGTGGCACAGCTCCAGGCAGGTCGGTAGTTGTGCGGGATGGAGGTTCCTATCAGGCACCGCTTGAGTTTGCAAAATGAGTTTAGTGATTTCACACCGGTTCCCAGTGGAACTGGGAACGTGCCAGTTCACCTCACCATTGTAATTGGAACTGGTGAATGCTTTGCTGGCTGGCTGAGAGAAGCCAAGGACTGGGAACAGAGACAGCTCCCAGCACATCGGGTTTCAGACGTGCTCACAGGGCAGCATGTCTGGGAAGCCTGCCTTGCTGTCTGGGCATACCTTTTATTCTTGTTTGTATTACTCAAACACCTAAGGCCCCAACCAAGACAAGGCTGCATTGTGCTGAGGCGCTGTACATACATGCAGCCAGAGACAGGCTGTGTCCTGAAGAGCTCCTCATCTAAACAGGGAAGCAATTAGAGGTGCGGAGTGGAAACAGGTGCACAGAGAAGGGAAATTATTTCCCCAAGCTCGCCAAGTGAGTCAGCGTCCAAACCAAAACCAGAACCCGGTGCCCAAGACCAGGCCACAGCACTTGCTTCTCTTTCATGTGCTAACACCAACGTAGTCTGTGGGCTTTCCACTCCTGCACATCTCAGCAACTGTAAATGCACATAGAGTTTGTAAAGAATTACAGGGTAATGGCACCTGAATGCGTGTCACGGTGCACTTTTCTGGCTTTTTATTCTTCTTTGTAATGAAGAATAAAAAGCTTTAGTGGGAGAGTTGGCAGTAAGCTCAGGAGACAAGGAGACTTCTGAGGAAGATTTCCCAGATTCTGAGAGTGACTACAGTACAAATAATGGTGGAAAATAAAGGAATTGACTCAGCAGGAGGCAAAGGGGAACAAGTGGAAGAGTAAGTCTGCTCTGGAAAGTTGCAGGGAGAACATGACACAGAAAGAAGAAAAGAGAAATACGGAAAAAAAAATTATAGATGCTTATAGAATTTTGGATGGCTTCCTTCTGACAGCCTGACTGTCAAAAAACTGCTGAGCACCCATTCTTGCAGAAAGGCCTTACACAGAGTCCAGCTATTTTTGGCCCAAAACAAACAAAAGAGATCCTTTTAATTCAGAGCTCATTTCCATCTGCCATAACAGGCTGTGGGCTTTCGCCAGTTCCCCCTGATTTTCTGTCTCCAAATCTAAGCTGTGGGAAGGTGTCATTCCTGATACTACAGCTTCCTTTCCCAGGCAAAATTAATGCTTAAAGCAACACTGATCTAAACATATAATTAAAACCCCCTCTAGCCCACCTACCGAAGAAACTTATTATCAGACTTCAACAACCTCCAAGGTTATTACTTGGAATTACAGATCTCCCTAGAAATGCCAGAACTACTTGTGCCAGGATGATGCGAGCCCACTTGTTCTGCAAGTGTCAGGTTATAGGGAACATCTTAACCTGTAGTGGTTCTTGTCCAGCTGAGACATTCTCAGGAAAAAAATAACAACTTTTTGGCACTTTCTCCCTTTCTAAGAAACAGAGAAAATGTTATCTCTTCCTCCTCATAATTTTTTCTTGTATTTTGAGTCCTCAGACATATGTACTTTATTAAAGCACTGCCCATTTCAGAGGCTTTATCTGGGACTGGATGAACTCTGGTGGTAGGTATATTGAAGCTGCTTTGTGCATTTAGTTGTCCCTAAATGTCTTTTTGGGAATCTGTTCCAGATTCTAATCATTTTACATTAAGACTCAGGGACTCGGTAATCTCTCCCCTCCCAATCCCCAAGAAAAATAGAAACAACAACTCTTCAACCCTAGATCAAGCACAAACCTCTCTTAAAATTCCAACCTGGAACCATCTTTCATAGGTCTCTTCTCTGTGACTCTTGCACTCCACAGGATTGGCACTAGTCTCCCTCTCTGAGGAAAGAAAACACAGGACGTGAATCAGGACCTCTTCTTGACAGGAACAAGGTGGAGGGGCTGCTCTTTGCCAGCAGGTACATATTAAATTGCTGTTTAAGCCTCTCCAACATTTCTGGAGACTCACCAGGCTGTGGGAGTTTTGGGCTGCTCCATTCTTCCACGTTGGTTATCGTATTTCATCTCTTTTACACCTGGTACCATGTGGTTTACAGAAATCTCTATGGGCTCAATAAACTATGGAAGTGAGCCTCCTTGTTCTGTTTTCTTTCTTTTCCTGACACTCTTCGTTCATTTCCTGGCTCCAAAGCTTAACAACCAAATCCCTTTGGGTTCACTGTTAAGCAAAGGGTGGCTAGAAATGGCAGGGAAAAGGGTCCTGCCCAAGCATGAAATAAAAGGAGAAGTCCCCAGCCCTCTAATAGGGGAAGGCACCTGCCTGCCTGCTTCACTCTTAGGCTCTGTTGCACTGGGTAAGGAAAGGACAAGAAAACACAGACTTTATATAGTCAGGGATCTGTGTCCCTTCAGGAAACACTTCATGTGCTGCTTCTTAGGGGCAGCAGGATACTCAGAGGTTTGTCAACACCCAGTCCGAAGGCCCTGACAGGTTGTGTCAGCACTGGGCTTTTCTTTTTCTTCCCATTTCCCTTGCCACTGTCCCCTGGGTGCTCCTGCAGGAGCAGTCAGCAGGACAGACAGACTAGCTGCCCGTACGTCACGCACGAGGCTGATGCATCCTGGTTCCCTTCACCGTCACTCCACTAATGGAACACGTGCAGCAACAAGTGGATCACTGAGAAGCCAAAGTACCCAAGCTGGGTTATTAGGGAATTAGATCCCATAGATTATCTTCCCCCCTGCCCTTCCCCACAGCATTCCTGCTCACTTCCACATCCTGCGTGTGTTTGGCTGGACAAAGGGCAGCGCACGCCAGCTGGGAGTAGCACGTGTGCTGCCTGGTCAGCTGGCTGCTGCTGCTTCTCCATGCAGAACGGAGAACGTGGCTGAGGTTTCTTCCACCAGTGGGGACTCTACTTTGGGTTTCTTTTTCCAGCTGCAAACCTTCAGATAACTGGGAATTTTGTATCATTGAAATGACAACTCTGATTACAACTCTGACAGTTTCAGAAATAATTCAAGGGGAGGGAGGAATGACAGAAAAACAGGAGGATATTACTTTATAAACCAAGGCTAAAATGCTAGCACAAAACGGCTGCTGGAAATCTTGTTTTCATCACCCACAAATTCCTTGATGCTGGAAAATGTACCCCGCTTTCCTGTATCCTTCAATTTGCCACAAGTTCTAACACGAACAGCTTCTGCTGGGAATAGCTGACTGTGCCAGAATATGATAGTTGCTGTTCCTATGCTGTCCTCCCCTCCCCAGATTATCACGTTTCAGCCCAGAAAATGAAAGTTGCTCAGTGTTTACTAACCATTCTGCTCCTTTCTACTCTGCAAGAACCTCTGTGGGAGAGCCAGATCTCTGCTGTTTACAAGCCCATCTGCTTCTGTTGCTTTTCTTCACCTGAAGTTAGAACGCTCTGTTCAGGATATTGCTCGTGGTTGTGTTGGGAACTGCAAAGAGCAGATGAGCATTTCAGGTGGTAAGCGAGCAGCATGAAGAGAATACAAATCTGTTCTCATCTAATTAGCCTTAAAAATTTTTTTTTAAAAAAAAGAACGAGATGAAAGGAAATTCCAAAAAGCCAACAATGGTTTCAGCAACACAGTCAATCCAAGGAGAGTCTTTCCCACATTTTTATGAGGATTTGAACATTTAGAATGAGAAGGAAAAAAGCACAAGCGCTGCAAGGACTGTTTGCCTGAAATTACACTGATCCCTCTGGTCTCTGCATTTTAAAGTCTCTATAGGTAGAGCTACAAGACTCTACTTTGCCCAAACCTGCACTGCTGCCGTGAGCTGTTTAGTGGAGAGCTCTCCATGTAGTTTAACTCAAGGCCACATGTTTCCAGGAGTAAGGGGAGATCCTTGGGAGTCAGAAAGAGACTGGAAATGTCTGTCTGCCCCTGAGGCCTTCAGTGGGCTGCTCAGAGATTACCCTCAAAACCAGAGCTGCTGTCCTTAGAGCCTGAGCCTGCAAGCGTGGCTGCAGAAGGGACCAGAGGGGACTCTCCAGTCTTACACATCTAAACAATCTCCATAGCCCAGTACGCTGCTAGTCAGCTAAGCACAGTGTGCAACGTGCCTGGGCAGGCTGCTGCAGACATCCACAGGCTCTGGGAGAGGCAGCTGCATGGATGGGAGGCAGACAGGTTGAGGAGCACGCTGTGCTCACAGACACTGGTGTAGATGGAGTGAATACCTATGAGATCCACGGCTCCGTTGGGCACAGCCGCTGCGTGTGGCTCAGCTGGTGGAAAGGGGCTGCGCTGCTTTATCTGGGAAATGCCTCAGCCGATGGGGATCAGCAGACTGCGACAACCACTCTTTGCTCCCAGCTGCAGGCTTCCAGTCCACAGTGTTGGTGCCTGGCTTGGAAGAGAAAACAGAAATTGTTGCTGTTCCTGGGCCCTTCTGAGAGACAGTGAAAATCAGAAGAGCCCAAATAGAGGAGCTGAACTGCCCCGACCAGCAAACATAGGTGGCTGAAGTATCTTTGCTCCAGCTCTTCTTGCGTTTTACACCTAGAGTAAGGAAGCAGAGCAGCACTTGGAATGGTCTCTGTGCTGTGCCGTTAGCTTTAGGAGAGTCAGCCTGTCCACAGAGACACTTGCCATTCCATGTGGCAGAGCAGATGTGGTGTTTTACAGAACAAACATACACTGGAAGTTCACATTTTGTGTATGGAGAAAGACTGAGAAAGAGCAGGAAGTACTGGAAGGTGGCGAGGATACAAGATCTCAGAGAGGAACAGCCCACTACAGCTTCCTTCTAACTGTCCCTCTGTGCCATCGGATCACAGTTTATCTGCTGCACCAGTTCAGGGCCGGAAATTTGGCCAGTTTAGAGAGGAAGATGATGTCCCACTTGGCAGCTTCCTGGCCCTGCCCTACCAGCTCAGCACAGCTTGCACAGATCATGTCCCAAGTCTTGAGACTATTAAGAAAGGAGACTGCAAGCTCCTGGGAAGGGAGGAGCTTGCCAAGGCAGCCACTCTGCTCGGATGTGCAAGTTGCGGAGAACATCTCCTCGCCTCTGCAACACCAGGATCCTTTCCCCAAAAGATGTGAGGGTTTGGACTGCTTCTTTTTGAGGACTTCACAGTAACTGAGCTGAGTGCAGAGCAAGATCTGAAGACCTCAGACCTGCTTAATGGTACCAAATCAAATGCTGTTTCAGCTTCCCATGGTTTACACCCTGCAACTCCAAGAACCGCAAGCGCTTCGTTCCCAAGCTCCAGCAGAGCTCAGCTCTTTGGTAGGCACTTTGCTTGATTTACAAAGACACTCACTTTGATGCTAGCAAGCTGCTGAGATCTCCTGGAAACCTCATCTTTAGTGGGTGAAGGGAGAAAGACTGAAATTAGACTTTGCAGTAAGTTCCTGTTTCGTTCACTCCAGAGGAATCCTCTCTTTCAGCCTAACTGTTCCTTGGAATAGCTATGTATAACACCCAGGCAGAAAACAGTGCCATTAGCAATGCTGCAGCTCTCTGGGCCTGGATCAGGACCTCTCAAGCACACATGCTCTTCATTAATGCTAATCCAGGAGCAGAAATGATCCAAGAGCAAAACCTCCGAGAGGATTAAGTACACAGATACTGCCTCATCAAGCTGTGATGCAGGGAGGGATCCAACCTGAACTTCCTCCAAAACACGCCATCAGATCTGGTTGCTCTGGTTTGGACTCGACTCTGGTGAGATGGAAAGCAGTTCAGCGAGATGAGACGTTGGAAAAGAGGAGCAGAAAGAAAGGAAAACAGTCCACTTCTTCTTCCCCCCCCAAAAAGTAGCATTTCACTTCTGGGGCTGTAAGTGTGCACAATAAACTAGTCTCCCTTCCCTCACTCCAGCTTACATTGTTCACTTTCCTGCAAATTGTTTCCACATTCTGTATACATAACTCCAGTGCCAGTGAGGGGGAGGGGGAGAGCGCAGGGGCGCGGGGAGAAGGGGTGGGAGGAAATCAAATGGCTTTGTTACTTTTGAAAAAGAAGGTGGAGGATGCCGAGAAGCAGTCTGGGGCTGGAGCCTTGGCAGACCGAGCAGAGAGTTGCCATCGAGCTTGCATTCAGACCTGGAGGAAGAAGAGTAAACAAGGGGGAGATTATATATAATTATAGACAATCATGTTGCCAGGGATAAACAGGAATCAAAAGCACGGAGGCACTGAATTCTGGCATGTCCCCAAGCGCAGAACAGAAGCCAGCCAGTGAGAGGCAACGTGGCTGGAAAGCACTTCCCTTTGGGCCTGTTTTCAGTTAGCTCAGGGGCTCGGGTTTTTTTTCCTCTCTTTTTGGCTTGAGGCATTCCCCCATAAAGAGAGGAGCCCGGCCAATGGGAAACAGAAGCCAAACTGAAGTCAGCAGAATCCTTGTCTGCGACATTAATAGATTACTCTGCGAGAAACGTCAGAAACATTTGGAAAAGATATAGCCCACTTAGGTCAGCAAAAACAACAATAGGAATTTCTGAACAAAAATGGCTTTAGGAACACTCCAGAAGGCAGGCCTGCATGTCCTGCCGGCAGACTCTCTTTGCGGGATGCAAAGGGTGAGCTGCGGCTCGGGGTGGCAGGCAGGTCCTGCTCACAGCTCCCATGGGTCTGGGGTTCATGACAAAAAGGTGTTGGGGCCCCTCAGCCACCTCACCTGCCCCTGGCACGCCCGTCTGGGAGAGCTGTCCATTTGGTGTAGCCCTCTCCTCGATTTGCTGCAAATCAAAGCAAAAGGATGAGCCCGTGCCACGGGACCCCCCCCGCACTCCCTCCCGCCTGTCTCTGCATCTGTAGAGGGAACAAGCGGGAACCCGAGCGTGATGGGACCCTCCCTCTGCCACCTGCCTGCTCGGCGGCAGGCGCGAAGGGGAGCCATCGGAGGCCTTGCCACGTGGTGGGACAGTGATCCCCCCAGCGATCCCCCCCACCACCTGTCTGCCTTTGCCAGGGAGCAGCAGGGACAAACAACGGGGTGTCCGGCTTGTTCCGCCTCACTGCCAGAACGGCGCTCCCCCAGCAGACCAGCCACGGCTTTGCTTTTGCAGAGCTGGGAGAGGGAAGGAAAAAAGACTCTGTAGGCAGCAGAGGAGGCTCTGGCCATAGTCAAACAAGCAGGCTCTGATGCTACAAGTGCTGCAAAGACCAGGGATGCTGAGCTGCCTCCCCAAGTGCTTAACAGTGCCCTGCAAAGTGGCGAGGAGAAGGAAACGATGAAGAAACAAATCCAAGAAGCACAACTAAAACAAAGGCAGAGGGCCTATAAGGATTTTTTTTAAAAAAAAAAGAGGGACCTAAGGGGATTTTAAAAAGAAAAAGAAGTGAAGCCTCATTCATCCTTCCTTTCCTTTCCTTCAAGGCTCTGGAGAGTTAGAGGCGACATCATGAAGAACAAAGGATGGCAACCTCAGACGGTGACAGAAGGAGGATTGTTTAGCAAGGCAGTGTAAAAAGCTCTCTCCCAGGCACTATTTTAAATCCAAATAGCTTTCAGCCCGCTGAATTCTTAAGCCATTTTCCTGATCTCTCAGCTGTTCTTCATTGAGAACGCAAGCAGATACTTCAAAGCAAAAAAGCAGAGAGGAAAAATAAATAGATGTAAGAAATAACCAAACCTGTGTTTACAATCAGTGTAATAGCACAGGGAACAGGGAATGCTCACAGACTCTTCTACCATCTCCCTTTCAGTACAGGTGCTCTAAATGTCCTTTCTCCAAGGAAAGAAAATGGATTTTTTTAAGGGAAATTACATTTGCTCTACGAGAACAGTGTCACAGTTTGGTGAAAGAAATTACCTGGCTATTTTTTGTATTTTCTGTGAATTCATCATTGTGGGCATTCTTCCTCCAGGATTTCTTATACTGACAAGTCCTTCACCAGTGGTGGGTACATATGTATGTGCATATCTGCATGCATGTAAGCCCAGGATCTCTTTACTGGCCGTTCAGGTATCACAGATGAGGTCAGTCTAAGCATAAAATAGGAGCCATGTTCATCTCAAAACTCCTGGAAATACATTTGAAAGAGAGAGCAGAGGGAATCGAATTGGAAAAAAAGACAGTAATGGGTTAAAAAAGGCATTTGGGGTCCAAGTATTATCTGCTACAAATTTACATTGACTCTGTGAGGTAATATTTAAGCAATCTACTCCCACACCAAGTTAGAGCAGCTACTTCCAAATATCCCAGACGCTGGTGTACAGAACCAAGAATAAAAACAAGATAATAGAACGATATCAAAAATAAACCGTGTCCTTTAAACACGTGCCCGTGTGCCACGCTGGACACAGTGTCAGAAGTTCAGCAGTATGGTAAGAGAGTACAAATGAGCCAGATTGACAGATCTGGACAGATTATCTCCGCTTTACTTTCTCTTTCATTTATACGTGACCAAGAAGGGAGAAGGATACAGAGCGCTTGTCCCGATGTTCTGTCAAAAATGAAATGAGGTTACTGGTCTCCTGCAAGTGCAGATGAACATCAATCACAAAAACCTCATAAAGGCATAAAACACAGTCCCTCAGTGTTATTAGAAAGCCAGAATTAAAAGTTGATCAAGATGGAAAGAGCAGATCCTCAGGGTAGAATGGATTTCATAAGCAATCAGCAAATCCTTCTCCAGGCACCTCAGTGTGACTTGCAAGGCAGTGAGAAAATCAAAAGAGCTGCTACCTAAAGAGAAACATACAGCGAGTGTTCCCAGCAGGCATCTTAGAAAAAGCCCTCGGTGAGATAAAGTGTCAATCCTTTCTCGCCTCTTCCTGCTTTCCTGAAGCAAAAGGGGAAAAAAGATAGGGGAAAAAAATTTAAAAGAGTATGATGTTTGCATTACTGCTTATTTTTGCCTTGCAAAACATATTTGTATGTGCCGGAGGAATGGTTTCCATCAGCTTGTCACAAAATCTCTGCAGCTGGGTGTGTTAGTTGGCAGTCTCGGTGTAGGACAGGCTTAAGGCAGACTGACACAGCAGTACAGAGGTGCATCCCCAGAGCTCTCGGGGGACCCAGGGCTGGAACAGCAGCTGCTGAAGGTCGGCAGAGGCAAAACCCAACTGCATTTCAGTTCTGGTAATCCCATTTTGGATACTGGAACTTGGCCACGGGGAATGAAAACATGACTGAAGCATTTATTTATTCCAAGTCTGCCTGGCTGCCGAAGCAAAGCTTTGGAGTGCGGGCCTGGAAGTCCCACTTTGGCAAATCCAGCAATTGAAGGGGCACAGAGTAATGAGATTTTTCCCCCAGCTCCTTGCTGATGGTGCTGGAAATCCTTGTGTTCCCAGCCCCAGAGACCACTATAATTTCCTAAAATGTCCAAGTGCATAAGCAACTGTGCAGAGGCAGTTGAGAGAAAAGGGGGGCACTTTGCACAGTTCAGAGTTAAGACCACTGGCTAGAGGGAGACTTGGGGGAAGAGCTGCACCCATCATCAGCCACACCTTTAATCACCAGGGACCTCTCTCAAAGTCACCATCTCCCTGCTCAGATGCTCAGGAGGCAGCTGTATAAAAATGCCATCAAGAAAATGTGCTTCCCCCTTTGGTGTTCTTCACACCTCTGATGTTGCTGTCATCCCTTACACATCCACTTTTGAAATAAATATTTCCATTGCTGATGAAATAAGTCCGTCAATAACATTGACGGAGATGGATGAGACAGCCCTCCAGGCCAGAACTGCTGGGGACAGGCACCTTCCAATGTGCTGCCTGTAATGAATGCAGCAGGGGGAACGCAACATTTTGTTTAATGAAAAAAACCCTGCTTCAAGCTTCTGAAGAGCTATTATAAGATGTGGCATAATGAAACTCAAGACATAAGCCTGTTTATATTTAATAATACATGTCATAGATTTTTTCCCGTGAAAAACTTCTATAAACATCCTTTTTTTTTGTTGCAAATATTGATTATTCATTGAAAATCTAAACCCCAAAGATTTGACCAAATGATTTTACAAAAAGTTCAGATTTCTGCAACAAAAGACATTGCCAAAAAGTAACAACCATATTGCTGTATAGTGATTGTTGCAGAAAAGCAACTCTGATGATAAGTTTTTAATTAGCCCATACAAATGTGTATGCAAATGTCGGTAACTGCATTTCAAATGAAATTACTTGTCCTCTAAAACAAAAATACATCTACAATAGAAGCTACAGAAAAGCAGCCAAAGCATTCTGATTCTAGCATATAATAACAATAGATTAATAACGTCAATTTGTCTCATCCTGCCACACCAGGTTTCCCAAACTGTCCAGAAAAAAGCCTCCCACAACACCACACGTCAAGAGCTGTGACGTCCAAGCTGCGTCTGCTGAAGAGGTACCATTCCCTGAGTTTAATATTAAATTGCTTTATCAAAGAGAAGATATGCCAGTTAATCTGACTCAAACGTGTATTTTTATAACTGATGCAACATGAAGTCGTTTAAAATATGTATTTGTACTTCTTTAAAATATGAGATCACCTCCTGAATACTGGCTATAGTGCATGTCTTTTATTCTCCAAACTGGAGGGGGACTGGGAGGAGAGGTGAAGCAGCCATCAGAAGAAGGGGATTGAGATGCACACAAGAATAAAGAAGGCAAAGAGAAAGAAGGAAGATCAATTAACGATCTGATCCCAGTGAGAAAACAAGTACAAATGTGGTCCCTAAAGTTAACGCCGCTGGTTGCAGCGAGGAGCCTGATCGATAGATGTTAGCGATGGCACGGGGAGAAATGCAGTGCTGTGTGTCAGGAGCCCAGCGCCGGGTTACAGCGGACAGGGCAAAAGTCCCCAGATTACAATAAAGCAGCTTGAAGGTGACAGATTTCATTGTTGAAGGTGATAAAACTCCACGTGGCGCGCTGCAAAACAAGGGCTGGAGCTCAGCCCGCAGAAAGGGAGGCAGCGCCCCAGACAATGCGGTGGGAGGTTTCTCCTCCTCTCCTTTCCCTGGAAATCAGCAGAGAAGCGCTCAAGTGTTTCCTCTTGCCTGACACACAGTAGGAGGACCGGCTGCTCGTGAACTGAACCTCAGTATTTCCACCTGTGCGGTGGAAGTGCAGAGCAGCATCTCCCATGGTTGGGCACTGCAGAACAAGACATGCAGCAAGAAAAAGTGACAGCTGTCGCCTATAGAGACAGTTCTGCAGCAGGCAGGATCCTGCAGGATGTGGGTCAGCATGAGCACCTTCTCCTGTTCGTGCTTCATTTAACTGGTCTTCCCTAATTCACTAAGAAGATCTCTGATGAGGGTCACACCAGCACATGCCCATCATGAACAAGGTGTCCCAAAGGCTTCAGGGCTTTGTTTTCCAAAATAACACTTGATGCTGTTACACAGGCAAAACACCCATGCAGCAAAACTCTGACCTTCACTGCCTTTAACTCATGCCCACTTTGCTGCAAACGCTTTGTGAACACGTTCAGTACGTGTCCACACGTTCTGTTTCGGTCTAACAGACGATCGGTTTGGTCTGGATGCTGCCCCTAATCAGGCTGCTTGAAATGCAGGAAAGACTCAGCAGCAGAGATGTGAAAGCAACAGGAAAATCAAAGCCTGAGACTAAACTAGCAATTAGACCAGCCTTGGAATATATTTAAGTCAAATCAATCCATACAAGAATTTCAGTCACGGTGTGCTCGTGCCCACACTTCTCCCTCCCTCTCCTCCTCTCCCACAACCCAGGGCTGAGATCCAGCATTATTGTCTGCTTCATCAGAATATGCAAGAAGTGTAGTGACAAGACGTCTCCTAAGATGCTTTATCAGTTTTGCAAAGTCCCAGTTCATCCTCCTCTTGTGGATCTATTTACATATTGATGTATTTATTCGACTCTCTCCACCTGGCGTGCCCCATGAGATTGAACCATTTTATTTACAAAGACATTGGGGTTGTAGTTCCTAACAATTAAGTCAGTCAAGATATAACTTTGCATGTGCTTTCAGATTGATGTGTGAACAGACAAATCAGCCTCATCAGCGACTCCGGAGCAGCCAGTGGGGAGGACTGGTTAAACTCCATCTATATAAACCAGTCAATAGCTGCTGCAACTGGGAAAAATGAATTGGGGTGGTGGGAGGCACAAATATGCAGAAGGGAAAGATAATGAGCCAGCAGAAGGAGTGATGGATAAAACCTGGAGGAGAAACTTTGCTAACAGGGCTCACCTTAAAAGGATGGTGCTTCCGAGTAGCTTGTGCTTCATGGGAACTTGCAGGCTCTGGGGAGTTGCCCCTGCTCCATCTTGCCCATCAAATTCACCTACTAAAAAAGAGCAAAGCTGTTCCCCTCCAAGGGGTACACTTGGAGGAAAAGGAGGGTGGGAGGGGAAGAGAGAAATACCTTGTGAGAGGAAAGTCAGCAAAAGGTCATTTAAGAGAGGCAAACTGCCACCCTGCCACTGATGTGATGCTCCAGGAAAGGCGCTAAAGCCCTTTCCACAGTGAGCTTTTCCCTGGGCAGATCTCAGTGGAACACCTCTCATCCTTCTTCTCCCCATTAGCATCTGATCAGGCTGCATCTGTCAATGCTCTCTTCCTCACACCCTCTCCCTTCTCATTCACACTGAGTGGTATCTCTGAGCAGGAAAACCATCGAGGTGACATTCATACGCCGATGTCATTCGCAGTGTGCCAGGCTGTGGGTGGAGGGACACATCATGACGGGGCAACGACATACTGGGTTTTGCTAAAGCCCCACAATTCCTGCCCTAAACCCTGGCGCTCGCCCACCCCGCCAGCAGCGCTGGATCACAGTTAAAACAACTTCAGTCACCGCGTGTGGCTGTCTGCAGGGATCGGCAATGGACACCTACAGGAGTATAAATCTGTTGCGCATGTTCCTGGTGGTTCCTCTGCCTCCCACCAGATGAAGTATGACCATCAGAGCATTTTAGGCTCCCTTCGACACAGGAGCTGAAAAGTCACCTGTGTATTTAGACCAGTATAAATCTGGCACACTATTGCCTCTTCTGACAGCAATCTCATCCGGTGCCAGCATTCTTCTTAGCATCTCTGACATTTCAAAATTATATTTAGAGACCTGGATGGGAATTTAATTTAGAAGTTTTCTACTGAACATAGTTATATAAATATTCTGCACTGCCTATGGGTCTACTGGTGCATAGCAAGCATGCGCCATTGCCTTTAATTAACCGGGCAGAGGCAGCCCAAGGAAGGAGCACTAAATAGTGGCCTAACCATCTTAAAAGTCGGCACTTGTCTCCCTATTAATTCTCACCCTGATCTTTTGCATAGTGCTATCGCCAGGCTAATTAATCACAGGTGCAAGCTCAAGCATTAATTGCAACAATGAATCTTTTTTTGTGTGTCTTTGCCTGGCCATTTCTAGCCTATAGGAATGCAGCTACTCCCATTACTTTTATAATTATTATAAATATAAAGCCAGCAACATGCACTACATTTTGTAGGCATTAAAAAAGACACGATATTTGGCCCGAAGCAGTAACAATCTGGTGCATATTCAGGGGAGTGATGAACGCATTTCACTGACAGTCTGAAAATGTGTTTCCTGAATAATTTTAATTCAGGAGACTTTATGAAGGTGCTAGGTAAAGCACAGGTTTTAGGAATCCAGGATCTGAGCTCACCTGGTCAACACACTTCAGCAGGTCTTGGCCACTCATGGCTCGTCAGGACTTCCAAGGCACACGGCAGTCTCCAGTCCACATTGCCTAGCCTGTCTCTTCCCCACTGGAAAACTGTACAAGACAGGAGGACTCTCCAGTGCAGATGGTTGGGAGGAAAAAGCTCTGTAACCTCTGTGCCTCCAGGCTCAAGCTCAGCTCAAGCAAGATCGATTGGAAGTCTTGACGTCTGGATGAAAAGAAGGGATGCTGTGAACCTTCGACAGTGAGGCACATGCTGGAGGCTCCCGGTGCAGCTGGAGCTGTCAGGTGGACACTCTTGGGTCTGACCCCAGTGAAGAGGCCGTGGGCTCCAGGGGCTCCCAGGACAGACAGTCACTCTTCAAGACGTGGGTCCTGCCTTGCCAGGGCACGCAGAGGCGCAGGGGAGGCAACATGGGGTAGCTGACGCCACTGTAGCCTTTGCTGAAGGGAACTGGGAGCCATCCACCCCAGTGCTGGGTCAGCCAATACCTGCTCCTGGCATGGGCACAGGGATGGAAACACATCTTGACGTACTGCACAAGGGGGAAGAAAAACTGCTGACAGTGCTGTTCTGAGAGATTAGATTATAAATGTATTAAATGACTAACGTGCATTATGCGTCCTTCCCAGGCCAAAGCACCTGCATACACAATGTGTGGCTATGATGTGGGGTTGACAGGTTCAGGCAAATGGTCCAGGACTGATTTTCAGTGTCAGGCTGGCAGAATGCACTCCAAGCAGAGGCTTTTGATGCTGGGGAAGACAAAGCAACGAAAACAGTGCTTTTCAGGGAGAAAACAAAAGCTAAAATTTGAACAGCTATAAAAACACAATTTGTCATCCAAACTACAGTAAATATTTCCTTTCTTTGCTAGCACAGAGGCTGGGGAAAAGAAGTGACTGAAGGAGAGCTCAAGGTGAGCGCCCGTTATTTACTGCTGCTGATGAACAAGCAAACCCCCACATTGTGTTTTCCTGCAGGACAGCAAAAGCTCTGGCCTGCTTAACAGTCTGGTTAGTTGTTACGTTCTCCCCTCCCGGGGTGCATTTTACGTGCTGTTCCAGTGAAACGCAGTGCCACTATTAATTGTTCACAAACACATAAAACACATGGAATTCTCCTCTGCCACCACCGCAGCCCCACCAGATCAAATCGGGGAGAGCTCAAAAAGTCACCCACCATGATAGAGGTTGGGAGAATAATGCAAAAAAGATCCAAAAGGATTTGTGTGGGGTTTTTTTTTTAATACAATATACTTCTCTCTGCCTGTTTAAAAGCACAGGCTTGTTTGAACTTCCTAGGGAAGTCGGGAGCGTTGAGGAGAAGTTGGCAGGCTCCGATCTGGCTGCTTTTCCTTATTATGAGAAAATACACTCTCGTCTCCTTGTCTAAGGGTATGAATTCTTCATCTCATATTGTGTTTGCACAGAAGCGTGAAATGTATCCTGAACATTGGTCTTCGTCCACACTTACAATGCGAGAACAACGAGAGCAGTGAGACATGCAAAGAGAACGGGGACGCCACAAAAGTCGGGGAGCTGGTGGCCGCTTCTGTTCCAAGGCCTGGACTCCGGCGCTGCATTCACCATATTCATGGGATTTAAAAGGAAAACTGAGGCACGTATTTCGTCTGAGATGCTCGGGGGCCCCAGTTTGTGAGCTGTCGTCCCTGTGGGAAGCTCCCGCCTCCCTTTCCATAAATGTTCCCCCTGCTGCCGCTGAATCACCAAATAATCTGGAGACCCGTGGGAAGGGAATTAAACAGTGGTTATCACGCTGCCATGTTCTGCTCACTTTATTTGTTTTAAATGACCATGAAAGCAAAGGGGGGAAAAAGAAAACACACAAGTGGAAACTTAATTGAGCTGCTGAAATGTCTTTAAAGGAGCATTATGGGCTGGATTATGATGCCTCAGCTCCCACTGGTGGCATTTCCTCACATGAGCGGGCATCTGATTAGGCAGTTTGGCCAGGACCCTTTCTCTAAATGATTTGTATCTCCCACTGCAGATTTGGAGCTGAGGACAACCAAAGATACTCAGCCCTGGGGTCCTGACAGGACATTTGAGAAGATTGCATGCTCCGAAAAGAGCCAGGTTGGGACCAGGCTTCAGGCACCTGATATTGTTGAGGGCTACAAGGGTTTGTGTCCTAGTTTCATGGCAGCGTTTGCTACTCCAAGGAGAACAGCCAAGACCAAGAGGGCAGTTGTCCCAGCTGGGCTCTGGCACCAGGAGGGAAAAGCTGTACCCCCATCTGCCCTGGCTACCTTCTCCCTCAGAAGCTCCACTTCTGGGCAGGAGGAAGGGGAAACCTGCTCTGCTCTCTTCATGGGCACCGAAGTGCAAAGGCCCCTCAGGCATTAGGTGGCAAAAACAGTCAAAGCCACAGAGTGGCCTTAGTTAGATGCTGTCTTGGGTGTAGAAAGAGCCCAAGAGCCTGAGGAGGATGTGTGGGCAGAAGAGCACATAACAGAGCTGGGCAGCAGCTGAACTGGGACAGGAGAGAGACCAGAGGGACAAGAGTGCCACAGAAACAGGAGGGAACTTCCCATGGAGGTGATCAGCAAAAAAAAAGACCAAAATGTGGGGAGAAGATTCTAGCAGAGAAAAGGGAGGAACCGCCCTGACCACCTGTCTGGAGCTTGAATTTAAGAGTTAAGGAGCAAAGAAAACCCAAGATGTGGAAAGGCAGGTACCACAATTCAGCACAAATCAAGCCACCCACACCTGAGGGAGAAGACAGGGCGGAACTGTGTGGGAAAAGGGGGCTCAGGAGATCCATTGTGGGAGCCCAGGAATCTGATGGGGAACCTGCTGGACCTGCTGGAGCAGCTACACGTGGGCTAATCTCCAAATAGAACAGAGCTTGCCTCTGGCTTGTTACACCTGAGTGTTATTATGACTCCAGTACCCACCAAAGTAAATAAAACTGTGTTCCTCTCTAGTCAATCTTCTGCTAGATCTTAAAATCCTCTAAGATGCAGGAAACTCTATCAAAAATCATTCCGGAAGGATTGCTGCATTTTTACGCGTAAGTTCTGAGTCCTGTGCAAATCCAAACAAAGGCATAAAAGAGGAGGGAGAGCTGAGTTCCTCTGCCCTGCCATGTGCATCCCTCTTACACTGGCCAGGCACTGCACATGGTCCACAGCAACTTTCTGAACCATTTGTCAAATCTCCTCCCCATGCAGGGGCCTGCTCCAGCCCTGGGAAAGGATGCAGTCCCTCACTATCAGTTCTGTGGATCCAGGAGCAGTTTTCAGGATGCCCCATCTCCCACTCAGCTCCTCCTGCCCCTATCCTCCATGCCCTAGATGTCTTCTCAGGTGCCTTCCAACCACAGGGGCTCCCATGACCCTTGTGCTCAGAAATCCAGGCAGGTAGCAAGAGTGAGGTGTGGGTACACATCCTACCTTGGCTGGGAAGAAAATTAAAAGGGCAGTCAGCAATGGGAGGGGGGATGGAGATCTTCCTCAGCACCTCCTGCTCTACTGGGTCTCACTAGGTCAGCACTTTCTGGGAATTGCTGTATTGCCAGATGTTGATTGGGCATCTGACAGGAGATGAATGAAGCCAAAAAAAGTTATTATTTCTGGCTATAAAAAATAATAATGAAAAGCGGACAGAGATGGGGGAAAGCTGCCCAAAGCTTTCCCAGGTTGCAGAGCTGAATGTAGAAAGAGCTACCTTCAGTTGCCTTCCCTTCTTATTTTCTCCTGCCTGTAAGTCATGAGCAATAGGCCTGAAATTAAGCAGTTGGATGATATTTGGGTACAGTCAGAAGTAATCCTCAATTCCTGTCAAAGGGACTCTCTTTTATTTGTTTTTCCTTTTCCCGCTGGCAGTGCCAGAGCTTCCCAGCCGTAACTGTCCTTCAGAGTCGGTTGAGCTGAGCCCACCCCATCATGAATTCAGGACTCACGACCCAGGGGTCTGCACACCAGAGCAGCTCAAATGTCTCCATGAAGGCCAAGTCACCTTCTTTTAATAATGACTACTCTGCCTCCAGCTCTGCAAGGGAAAGCTCCTGTTAGCATGTCAAAGGCTGCCCTGCTTCCTCGTACCTCTCTCCCCAGAGGTACAAACATGCCCATGCTTTCAGGTCCTGTGTAGCTCAAGACCAGGTTCTGAATACCAATGATTTCCTTCGTGCTCTGCTGTACCAGCCTAGGGATATTTGGCTGGGGCGCTCTGAGCAGTTCTAAGATTCTGAGATGCATTTCTGTAAAGAGATTTGCTACACAGCTGCTGTCAGAAGAGCTGCCTTTGTCCCCACCTGCAACAATGACACATCTCCTCTTAGGAAGCTCTGCAAAAGGTGCAGATCCTACCATGCCAACACCTCCCAAAGTCTGGAGATAGCCGCTCTGAGTCTACATTTAGAGGGTGAAGGGGATATTTATGAAGAATTTCCTGGGTTTGCAACCCTCATAACCCAGGATCTAAATGAGCTCCTGGGCTGCATCCATTAGAGGTCCTGAACAACCTACACAACTTGAGGGAGGGCAAAGTTCTCTCTCTGCCACATTGGTGCCATCTCCATTCAGAGCTGTTACGGAGTCTGAAACTCCCTTAATTTCAGAGTCAGCCTGAACACTGCAGAACAGGTCCAGCACTACTGTGCTGGGAATGCTGGCACAGACCTGTGGACACCTCGACTGGCTCTGGATAAGCTTGCAGATCCATCTCATTCCATGGCAATCACTGCAGCCCTGTTTCCCACTGAGATTCAGGCTGGTAACTGAAAAGAAACATTCAAAACATGTATTAACACTGCTTTACGAGGTGGGCACCACCACAAGGAGAATGCACAGCGTGGCTGTCCCTTCTTCTCCACATGATAGCATGAAGCAAAGCTGCATTGCTGCAGCTGCAAAGCTGCAAAGCTGCAGTGAGCTTCAACCCAGAAGGTAGCTCCTAGACATCTCATAAAGCAGGAACAAAAGCTCTTCCAAAACAATAATACCTTCAGCCCAGAAACTGCTGCAATCTGCATGGAAAAACCTTCTGCTGGACCTCTGAAGGCCAAAGAAGAGTTAATTGGTGATCTAAAAGCCAGCAGGTTGCCTAGATACCACAGGGCATGATCTGGTTACACTTGTGCAAACAATCTTGCAGCAGGCAGTGACACACACACACCTATGCATTTAACATTTCTGTTTTCCCAAGCTTTAACCTCAGTTGTCGGCATAATGGACTGGGGATACACGTTTAAGGTGGAAAGCATTTCTGAAACCTGTCTATTCTTCAAAGGCATATTTACTGGATGTTCCAATAGCCACAACTCAATAAACGCACAGCAATATTACACTGGGTAAAAATATCTGGGATAAAAGAAGAGTGAAACTCCCAATACTGTTTTATTCAAAATTTTATCAATGATCTAACTGACACCATAAAAATCCTTGTTGTGGAGAGCTTGCAGATGCCAACAAGATTGGTGGTAGGGAAACAACAAGCAGGACTGGACTATCAATATACAGCAATCTGAAAGAACTGAGAGTTGGCCACACTCCAGTGAAACGTGATTTAAAAAGTCAAATGCAAGGTAAGACATCTGAAACCAGAAATGCAGGTTACACTTACAGGACACTGTCTCAGAAAGGAGTTGCTTTGAAAATGACTTGGAGGACATCAGAGAGATCAGCCGTAGCCCTAGCTGCGGTGCAAACTGCCACAAAGGGACTCCTCCAATCCCTCAGTGTTTAGAAGGGGCAATTGCAGGCCCCAGCAGGAAGCTTTCCTTCTTGTACGCAGCTCCAGCGACAATCTGCTGGAAAGCCACGTTCAGGCTATGTGCCTTCCTTCATGGAGAATGAAAATACAGGAGTGATTCACGCAAAGACAAAAAATGATCAAGGAGCTGGGAAACAGAAGCTGTCCAGCGTGCTTCTGAAGGTGCCCAAGCCTGTTGGCTTATCGAAGACATTACTGAGAGGGAATGTGATTACAGGCACTAATATGGGGGAAGGCCATTGTGAGAGAGGGCTTTTGGGTACCGTCATGCCTCTTCCAAGACAACTGCAAAAACTGGCAATTAGAAATTTAACCTTGAAACAAAACATTAGAAACAGTGAAGGCCCTTCAGTACCGGAAAAGCTTGCCAGAGAACTAGGTAAAATTATGAGCTTAGCTGTTTTTCAGAAGGTGCTCTTTAACTCACCTTCTGGGAGAAATTATATAGGCGGTTAGACTAAACACGGCTGTCGTAATCCCTCGATTACTAGACTGGAGTCTAGTTCTTGCACAAACTGTTTGGAGCAGGCATTTCTTTGTATTTGTAGGAATGGAGGAAGCACTGTGGAAAGGCTCAGGCAGCCTGAAAGAGTTTTCCTAGCTGCCTCGAACTCTACGCTGTGCTCAGGGGGATATTTCCACTGCTTAAGCTTTACGTACTGTAAGTTATATGACTGCTTCTTCCCAAATTAAGCAAACACAGATTCCCTCCTGCCGCGTTGAAAATCTCAGTATCAGTTTCTCCAGTCCTCACCAAATCCTCACCAGTCTGGCTCTGGAGAAAATGCATAAAGAATCCCTGTCTGCTCCTAGTTACAGCTGGGGAGCTGTACAGATATCAGTGAGGTTTCAGGGTGTAACAGAGCAGAAACCAGCTCAGCACGCTCATCTTCTCAAGCTAAGTCTGTCCTTCTGTTTCGATAGATTAGCTCTTCGCCTGCATTTCCCCCTGCACAGTGACGCCAGCCCGGCCACAGCAACAGCGAGCAGCGAACAGCGGGAGGCCCTGCTTCATCCAACACCAACTCCCAGATCTCTAACAGTGGCGGCTTTTGTTCTCCTGGTTCCTCTCTGATCTCTCCAGCCCCATCTTACAGCACTCTACATTCCTCCTTCAGGGCCCCCTCCTGAAGTAATTCCATAAAATAGTACATTACTTTTCAATTTCAAATCCAGACCTGGCATCTGAGCAAAAATAAAATGTGATCAATCATCACACTGTCGCAGAAGGGTCTTTTTTCCATCTCTCCCTTGGTTTTGCAAGCTGAACTGTCAGAAGTGAAAATACATCTTCTGTTTGAATATACAGGGAACACATAGACTTCAGCAGTGTGATGCAAGGAGTGTATTTTCTAGATAAAAAAAAAATGAATGCATTGCAGAGAATAAACTGATGAAGCTAATCTTACCCATACATCTTTCTGCCAAACTGAGGCTGGAAACTCATGTCACAGCTAGCAGATGAACTGCACTTCTCGCCACTCTCAGCTGGTGCTGTGCCCCACACACACCATCCCTTGGCTCCTAAATCCAAAGTCATCAGTGGGAACCAGGCAACTCTTCCACTTGTAGACTGGATCTCAGGTGGAGTACCAGATGCAAGTTTCCTTGGCGGATCCAAAGTCTGTCCAGACTGTGCCATCCCTTCCCTTGGGGGCAACGGCAGTGCTAATCACGAAACAAGCAACTTCCTGATTGCTAAGTATTGCTTCGCTGGAACAAAAGCATTTCAGAGAGAACATGTTATAAAAACAATAAAACAGGCTGTGCGTGTTCTGATTAACTTTCATTAGCTGTTTCCGCGAATAAGAGGCTGGTTCAACCAGCTTCCTGCAGACTCTTCTACAGCTACTGGCATTTGTTTTATTTTGGAGCAGGACAGCCCTTTTGAGGTGACTCTCCTGACCTTACGCATTTACTGCATTTAGGTTCACACTGCAGAATTGGATTCCTGTCAGGCAAAACTAAATGACAAGATGAGCTCCAGTAACACACCCAGCATGTCCCAGCTGCTATTGAATGTCCAAAGCCGTGGGGCCAGATCAGACCTGTCCCAAGTAAATCCCCCAAAATGCCTATAGCCGACCAGCACCGAATGTTTCACTCCCCAGATGTGCTGCCACTGCACCTTGCTGCTTCCTAATGCAGGTGTAACTACTGGGAAGCCTCTGTTTGCATCTGCTTATCTCCCTGCAAGACCTGACAATGCTTCCCAGACAGCCCTTTCGAGTATACAGACCCTTTGCAAGAATTAGCTAAAATTTTCCCCCATTCTGTTCTGGTTTAGTGAAACAAGACTTCCTCTAGAAAGAGAGGGAAGGTGGTACAGCTTGGAACTAGCAGCTTACCCCGTTGTCTTGTGAGTGTAGCCTTCAGAGGTCTTTACCCCGGAAGCCTGGCTTGGCCCAGCAAACCCTAGGGCTGCTCTAACTCACTGGCAGGCTCTGAATAAAAAAACACCAGGACCGAGGTTCAAGTAGGAAACCATGTGTTCTCATGCTGGAGGTACTGAAGAAAACAGAAGATCAGGTGAAAACCCACAAAGAAATTACCAGGATTGTTAAGGACTAATAAATATTTTTGCATCTGATAAGTTACTGTAGTGTTAATTTCCTGCAACAGTTTTTTCTTAGCTTTTGTTTGCATGACCAAATTCTTTGCAAGATCACCTCTGGTACGTTACCTGACACGCTCAGATGACAGCGTCTGGAAGACCTGCTCATTCACCAGTTATTTTCCAATTAGCACGTACCTGTGGTGTGATGAGTAATCTTGTACAGAGAGAGGGAATCTTAATGTGCCTGCCCTTAAAACAGGTTACTGTGATTTCTAATGAGTGTCAAACAATTGCAAATCCTAACCAACCAAAATAAAAGGTA
Source organism: Chlamydotis macqueenii (assembly GCF_036417535.1). Taxonomy (NCBI): domain Eukaryota; kingdom Metazoa; phylum Chordata; class Aves; order Otidiformes; family Otididae; genus Chlamydotis; species Chlamydotis macqueenii. The sequence continues at coordinate 15,805,402 of NC_141567.1, read as the reverse complement.
ACTGGCTAGTGTCAAGTCTAATTTCACTGAACAATGGTATCATTAAATTCTCCTGGACGGTTGATTTTGAACTGGCAGTAAGAACCAGTTATGCCTGCTACATGGCGATTTCCTATTTCTTCTTTGGTTCTTTCTTTCATTTATTTAACAGATTTATTTTGTAGTTTACATTTTAATATTTTTGCCCTTCTGTTAACGACAAAAGACGTCTGAACATTTGCAGTTCAGCTTCTCCGTGACAGAGAAATCAGGAACATGGTCTCTGGGTACATTGTCACTGTAACTGGCCGCCATTAAACATCTACACTGACTCTGAAATACAGGTGTTTGCTGCCCCAAAAGATTGCTCTCATTGCAGAAATCTCAACCCAAAAGCATCACTCTTCTCCCAGAAATGAATGCTGCCTCAGAAGCTGATTTAAGTCAGAGACCAAAACAGAGGAAAACCCACTCTCCTGTTATTTTAACTGTTCCCCTTCCCAGATTCTCACACGACAAATCAGCCATTAGTTACAGTACATTTTCCGAAGACTGAAGTTTTTTTTTCCCAGAGTGGCAGAAAGAGAAGTGTATGGAACACTGTCACTGGAGCAGCAAAGTCATCACATCACCCTTAAAAATTGGTAGAAAAGCTGACAGGAAGCATCGAGTGTTGCCTGCTGGACAGCTCGCCAGTCTCACACTGGATGGGAGCAGGCTGAAGCTGAGGAAGCTCCCTTCCTGCCTGGACTGGCAAGATGTTGCCCACACGTTGTGTTATGAGGAACACCTCAAACCAGAAACCCAGATGAAGGTGAAGTTCAGTAGCTCAGATGATAGGTATGATAAGAGTAATATTTACACGGCTACAGGTGGCTGGGATCCGGCTACCTTCACCATCGCTATGTGCTATAATAGGATAGAAGTGTAGGACCTGTTCCCAGTTAACTCTTTACTGTGTGGACACACTAGAACAAGAATGCTTTGTTCCTGTCCAGTTCTCCGTCCTTCCGCTGCAGGAACAGGTGAGTCTTTACTCAGAGACATAAATACAAGTTATCTCAGATATAATTGCTACATCAGCTACACACAGAATATATATTTTATATACTATAATAAAACACGGCCAGACAGAATATATAATATTTTATATACTACAATAAAACATGACCACCCCAAGTACTTTCTGTCAAACACTGCATTGCAAATATTTATGGTGAGGGTGTATTAAGGACTCAAAAAATTTTTTAAATTAAGGAAAAATATCTCTCGGTCCTCCTGCTGATGATTCCTCTCACCCCCACACCTCCAGCACACCTTATGATATAAACCTCTCCATCCCTACTGAAAAGACTCCAGTTTGTACCTCCAGTTCTCTGTTAAAGGTGCCGTAACTGCCACGGACTCTCTTGATCCAGTCAAGATAATATTGTAGTTTTGAGTCTCCTTACATCATTTAGCAAGATTATACTGCCAAAAACCAATTTCTCTGCAAAGAAAGACCATTAAGTCTTGCCTGATCCCTTTAGCTCTGTATCATCTGCAAATTTAATGATGCTACATGCTGCGGTGTTGCATAAATCTTTAATAAAAATATTAAAAGCTTCTCCTCAGTCATCTCCTCATTGACACTCACCCTTAGCTTCAAGCCATGACTCTGCCTTCTTGCCAGTATTTTACTCTTTTTAATAATAGATTATTTTAACCTATATTTAGGGAGTTTGTACTATAATCCATCAAGTAAAATTTTCCTAAAACCTTCTGGACAACCAGATAGATCTATGCTATCTAGACTGATAGTTATTTCATTAGCATAAGTGATCAAATTAGTCTGATGTGATTTACCTGCAATATATCCATGCTGACTCACTCCTATTACAGTAAATTTATTCTTTATTAAAAAAAAAAAACACCTGCAAACTAACTGTAAATTAAGATTTCATAAGAACAACGTTCATCTTGAATCTTTGCCTCCTGTTGTGATGGAGCGTACACATTTTTGCATCATTTTGAGAATGGGCCAGACTAAGAGAGAGACAGATCCAAGTAGAGGTACAAAAGAATTATCTCTCCAGAGAGGGCTGCTACAGTCAAGGACACTTGACTGTTTTCACAGAGAGACGTAGTACAAGAAATTAAGCCTGGCATGAGACACTCAAAATAGGATTTCATCTGATCTGACTTTCTATACACCCTGACAAAGCATTTTGGGTAAGAGAGAATGTAGAGCAAGAACAACAGTAAGGTCTACCTCAGTAGCTTCCAACCATAGACAGCATCATCACCTTCTACATCTAATAAAACTACTAAAAAAAAGCCTTAAAAAAGCAATTGCATGGCTAAACTATCCTCACTACAGGAAGAATTTCCTGTCATGTAGCCTAAATCTTTCCCGCTGCAATCCAAATCCATTATTTCTTGTCCTATCCCTGCCTGACAGGAGAGTCAGGTCCAATGAATCTGTTTTCAGAGACCAGGCAGAAAGACCTGTTGTTCTTCCCTCAGGGCAACTGCGAATTTTCTGTCAAACCAAAACCTTCACTTCCCTTGCTCCACTGTCTGGTTGGGACCTGCAGACTAGATGGACACTACAATCATGTTGAGAGATCTTTCTCCAGTGAAACTGGGCTTTGGGGGATTTTGCTAGCTTTGGTTTTTTGGTAGGAAAGATTTCCTTGCAAGAACCGACCTGAAGACTAGAGAACTAAAGTCCACTGATACACTCAGTCAAAATATGCTTTATTTTCTTTTTCTTGACCACTCTGCCCCAGCTCATGGCTGTCAGCTACTTGCCTCCTCCAGATACCTCCTCTCCTGAGCTGAAAAGAAGCTCAGAAGGCCTCCTCAGTTACTCTGGGTATACGAAATTGGTTCTTACAGTTTCTTTGCCCACCGTGATGGCTTGTAGATAACATCCTTCCATCTAGGGTCTGTCCACATTTGAATGCAGTTGTCAAACCTCAAGGAGCAGCCAAAGGCTGCAAGGATTGCTGCTGATCCCAGCAATGTACTGGGGGCCTGGGGTATAATTCCAGCTCTGCTGCTGTCCTCTTGTGCCACCTTTATGCACGTCATCTTCCTACCGGAGACGGCTTCCCCTCCCACCTCGAGTCTGATGTGTATATTTAAATCCTGAACTCTTCATAGAAGAGACAAAATCATATCTTTCCCAGAGTCCACTGTGCAAAGATATCTAAATCCACTTCCCAACTCTTCTTGTTAAAGGAGAGAACTTTCTTTCATTTTGCTGTTGGCTAAAAATTCAGTAGAGATTTTTCACACAGGATTTAAAAACTACAGAGGAGATGACTTGGGAACTCACCATACAACGCCTGTAAGTTATTTTTTGTCTAGGGAAGTTTTCTTGTACAGAAGGATGCTTATAAATCATAGAATCATAGAATCATAGAATGGTTAGGGTTGGAAGGGACCTTCAAAGGTCATCCAGTCCAACCCCCCTGCAAGGAGCAGGGACATCCCTGACTAGATCAGGTTGCTCAGAGCCTCATCCAGCCTGGCCTTGAACGTTTCCAGGGATGAAGTGGACCTTATGATGGTCCACTCCTATCCTGGTTTCGGCAGGGACGAAGTTAATTCTCCTCTCAGTAGCCAGTGTGTTTTGGATTTCATGTGTGAAGAATGTTGATAAAAACACTCTGATGATACCAGTTGTTGTTAATGAGGACACTGTCTGGCTTTCCAAGTCTCATTAATGTCTCGTTAATGTGCAGATGCGGGAAGCTGAGCAAAAGACAGACAGAATAATTGACCTAAACTGGCCAAAGAGAGTATTCCATGCCATAAATGTCATGCTCAGTATATAAGTGGGGGTTGCCCATGGGAGGGGGCATCCATTCCTTTCTGGCACCCATTCGGGCACCCCTGGCATCCTTTTCTTCTCTCTTGCTTGCTGGCATTGTTCCCTATACCTTGCTAGCTTGCTCTCCCCCCTTTGCTTGCTGCTCGCTGTCGTTTCCGTGATTGCTGTTCGGGACGGGCTGCGTTGGTCATTCGGACATCAAGTGGTGAGAAATCCTACATTGTTCATTTTGCATATTTTGTATATATTAATATCCTTATATTCTGTTATTTTTGTAGTTTTTAGTATTTTTAGTAAACTGTTTTTATCTCCACCCAAGAGTTTTCCTTTCTTCCCCATTTCTCTCCCCCGTCCCGCTGGGTAGAGGGAGGGTGAGTGAGAAACTGTGTGGCGATCCGGGCTAAACCAGGACAACTCCACAGGCAGGCTATTGGGTAATCTCTCTATTACCAACTGAATCATTAAATTACATTTTTAATTTCGAGTGTGTTCTTCAACACAGTGAAGCTACACGCAACATCCCGCTGAGGGCAAAAAGTGAGTCAAGTAGTTATTAAATGGTCATAGTCCAGTCATTAAAGCATGCATGGAAAACCAAGCCTTTTCCACTATACAGTAATCTTCTCTAAGGCTTCCCCACTGGTTGGTATGATAAAATAATATAGCTAGAGATTATATTTTTTATCTCCTACATATACTCTCATTTAATTTCTCAGGGAAAAAAAAACTTTTCAAGCTCTTAGGGGTTTTCCTATTGTATTTAAAAAGAAGCGAAGTTAACCGTGACAGTCACCAAAGCATTTCAAGCCTGCTCTGTTGGATTGGTTGATCAAGGGGATCAGATGTGTCCTTGGGGAAGAGGTACCAGTGAGGCTTCATCCCTAACCAGCCAGTGGTCTTGATTCGGCAAAATCCTCAAATGTGTAACTAAAGCTGAAGCACTTACTTAAGCATCACTGACTTCAGAAGTTTTTAAGCACATGTTTAAAATTAAGCAAAGGTTTTGATAACTTAGGTCCTCAGTCAAATCTAAGGACCTCTAGGAAATAAGGAGATACTGCCTATGTTCAACGTATGTTTCCAAGCACAGGATACACATACTGCTCCATGTAAACTCCTTAATTAGCACATAATCTGTAGACTACCAGGAAATCTTAGTCTCTTCTCGATCAGCACCATCAAAGTCATGACGGTGCTGCAGAAACCATTCCCCTTTAATTACATGTGATCATTGAAGCTAACCACGTACTGTATAATTAGTAAGAAAAATGAATTATTTAAGTAACTTGCATTTAACAAATAGTACTGCTGTTCTGATTGCAATTCTGTATTCAGCCACCATAAAAATACCTTATTCTTATGCAGAAAAACAGATTTTCCTGTTTCTAAGATCTTGCAGACTTTAGAGGTTTTTTTCCAGGGTTTTTAAACACAAAGTCCTATGTCCTTATATAGATTTGAGGGACAGCAGAACAAGGTAGCTTATCAGGGAGACTGATCTCTGGAGCAGGTTCCTAGCTGGATTAAGTACAGCTATGCACTGCTCTGAATGGAGGGAAAAAAAACCAAAAAATAATGGGGAAAATGATAGCCTTTCTCTCACTTGACAGAGATCTTGCTTTTCCCTCTTTTTTTTTCCTTGCACATTTTCATAGTTTTGTTGACAGGTAATTACATGTCTGATGTAAAGACCAACCCTCATACTTCATGCTTCAAAGCTAACAGAATTTAGTTGCAATTTTATCACAGTAATGACAGATTCAGTAGAAATGCAGCTGGGATGCAGCTGGGGTGGAGGTGAAAGAAGAGCCCAGTTGACCACCCAGTTGAGGTTTTCAAATGGGAGATGCAGAATCAGACATTGAGTTACCACTCTTACCTTTAGCTTCCTCTTGTAAGCATGGGAAAGAGAGATCTCAAGCAATGCGGAGCTGAGTTAAGTTATCACAACACAGGACAGAGTTGCAAGACCATCCCAGCTCACTCTCAGGGGCAGGTTAGCACACCTGAGCAGAACTGCAGCCAAGCCAGTGAATCTGCTCTCTCAGAAAGGCTAATTAAGTGAGGTGAACCTAGACAGTCCTAAACTTGAGCCGGTTTCCTACCAGCCAATTCAGCATCTCAGCCCTGAAGTTCCTGGCGCTTCCATTCCAGCAGCAGCAATGGTAGAGCCAGCTCCATCTGCCTGAACTCCCTTGTCCAGACATGCCCTTCATTTCCCACAGAGTCCCACAGACACATTCACTTGGACTGAAAAACTTAAACCAGCTAATGGCTGGTAGCCATGTGGGCTAGTGAGCACATGTCATTTGTGGAGGACAGGAGTGAGCAATATCCCTCTGAATTTATGGCATTGTAGCCCAATCTTGCAGCTTCCTCTGAAGCATGGGGTGGACTCTGCTGGGGAGAAGAGGAGAGGACACTGGTGTGGAAGGACTATACGGACATTTTCATAAGGACATTGGCCCAGAGGCTCTGCTCCATTGTCATTAGCTGGTCTGAGCAGGTCAGAGCAAGAGCTACAATGGCAAAGGCTGCCAAGATCAGGTGTAAATGCACACGAGACAAGGTGAGAAAAAAAGCAAGAGTGAACAAACTTTTGGTTTAACAGCAACTTCCACTCACCTGGCACTGGATCTTGTCAAAACATCTTTATCTCACGACCAGCACTGCTTGGCAACAGCATCACACCATCCCTGGGCCTGCAGGACAAATAAACCTTCTTGAAAGATGTGAAGAAAAAGGGAAGAGTGAAAACAGCTCTGCTGGTTTTCTAGTGACAGAATGGCCAGTACAGAAAACTGGTATTCCCTGTACAGAACCCAGTGTCAAAGACTGGATAGGAAATGAGTCGTGAAACAACCATCAACCATTTCCCTGTCTAATGCTTGCTCTTGAGGCTGTCAGTCATTATTATTTCTACAGAGTTGTGTCTGGAAGCACCTCTTTCTGAGACGTACACTCACAGAACAAACCAGACATGTATCCAAACCTGCTCTGAAGAAGCTCCAGCACCTGAGTCTCACCCTGTCCAGCCCATGAAATCTGCTCACACCACTACTATTCTTACCACTTCCCCAGCATCTACGTGGAACATCCCTTGTTGTACGTTAACCCCATTCTTGCCCTCCCGCTACCTTGCGGATGTGAATAACAGATTTATCCCTCCCTCTTTGCCAGAGCATCACGGGGTGTCTTCTAAGTTGTCTCTTGCCTGGACACTGCCAGCTCCTTCAGTTTGCTCCCTGGGGCAGCGTTCTCTAGATTTATGATCGCTCTGGTCTGCTGCTCGTCTCTCCTCAATATGTGCACCTCCTGTCTTCCTACTGAGGCTTTGCCCACGCTGAACAAGCAGGGACTGTTTTACATATCTCGCAGGTGCAATTTCTATTTCATACCTGGGTTTAGAAAAGATTAAAAGATCTGGTCAATCAGAGAAGTGGGAAAAAGACACAAAAGCCCTGCCTCTGCTCTAACCATGAGCCTATACCCACTCAAAGAGTGACAGCGTAAAACACTTTGGATTAGAAGATAAAATCGGGAGCATCACAACTAAATTGGGATGTCTGGTCACTTCAGCCATATCACAACTCTGCTCTGCTGGTGCTATTGAACTCTTGTGAGCTGCCCTTTAGCAGCATGTCCCTTTCTAAAGCTGCCAGCGCCTTTGTTCTTCTCGAGAATAGCTGTCCGCTCGCGCACACAGAGGCAGGGGAAGGTTGGACACTGCGTGGTGCATTGTACTGTCAGGCTAAATAGAAGCTGATGGGATAATAATTAATTGCAGTCTCCCTGTAATAAAAGACAAGACAAAGCAAGACATATAAATAAAATCATCAAAAGAACTCACAGAATAGGAGCTGTGTCTGCATTTTGTGGGCAATTTACAAGCTAAAGGAAGGTTGGGAACTCAAGGACTGAAAAGCAATAAAAATCTATGGAGCCCTCAGAAAACCATGACAGCGTCTCACTGATCTGCTTTGTTACCAGGCAGAGGTATAAATTCCCCCAACACCTTTGTTGTTTAAGGAACTGGAAAGGGAAGGGGGAAAAAAGGCTCAAAGTGGGAGTGACCCCCAGCTCACTCAGCCCTGAACAGCAGGGAGGTGCCCTCAGAGAGAACAGAGGAGACAGAAGGCACCAAGCTCACTCTGAGGGCAACAGGCTACCAGCAAGTGCCGCCGGCCTGAAAATATGGTCTGGAGAGCTCTGGGCAGCCGCGAGTGCTTTAATGGATACATTTTTAACTCTCTTCGTATCAGGAGAGCTCCTCTCCTTATATCCTGCACAAAAACAAACCCTGCCCTGACCTATAACTTGCCAAACCCCAGCTGCCGGTCGCTGCTCTCCGGCTGTTGTCATGACTGTCACCTTCCAGCTCAGGGAGGAAGAGATGGTAGGGAGGCAGAGCAGGAGTTGAAAAGGCCCCCAGCATCGCCCCAGCCTCATGGGCAGCTGCAACCTGGAGACACAGGCAGGAGAACAGAGAGGGGAATCCTCCTTCTGCTCCCTCCCCATGAGGCTGCGAGAGAGGAAAATGGATATAAAAGAGGATAGAGGGCAGGGAAAGATTCTCTGTCTTGGACTCAGCTCCTATTTAATGCCTAATTCTCACTGAAGTCAGATAAACAGGTGCCTAGTACCCTCACAGTAACACCAGTTACATGACACATCCCTCTGGTCAGCAGCCTGCCCTGCTCCCCAGCTCACGGAGCATCTGATGCAGCTCAACCTCAATGGCAGAAGAACTGGAAGAAGAAAATTAACAGGTGCTCTTGTAAAAGAGAAAAAGGTACAGCCCTCACAGACATCTGGGCCAAACTGCTGCTGGTACAGCCTCTTCCTCTGGGAAAATAGGCCATTATAGATTTAGCTCATCTCCATATTGCCATTAATCCCACCACAGAGATACAGAGACTTCCCTCATTCATTCCTTAAAGCGAATGGAGAGGCTAGGAAGAAAGGGAAAGCAATGAGGCACATCCTCTGTCTCTGTGGTGAAAGCTTTTCCTGTTAAGTGGGTACACATCAGGGACAAGCTGGAAGCACAGATCCCAAATCCCAACCCCAATCTGTCTTTGCTCTGGGGGTTTTTTTTTTCTCCCTCTCTTTTTAAAATTCTCCTTTCAGAAATTTCTTCTCTGGTTAAATGAAGCCAAGGTAAAGAAACAGCAACTAATTAAAATCAACTGCTGTTGCACATATCCCCCCCAAAGGCAAACACAATCTTCTTCCCTGAAAGAATAAATAAGCCCTCATCTAAACAATAACTTCCTTAATGTAGCCAGCAGAGCCTTTCTTCCACCCGTTACCTAAACAACAAACAAAGCAACCAAGAGGAAAAAGTCACCTCCCTTTCCCCTGCGCCTGCCTTGCCAGAACTTTACATCCTGCAGCAGCAGTGCCAGGCGGGAAGGGGTTCATCTCCTCCCCACCTGCAGCTTGCAGGGCTCTGCCTTGCTCTGGGCGATGTCTTTCAGCAGAAGCTGGGGACCCGGTGGATGGTCACCAAAGAGAAGGCATCATTACAGATCACTCCCTGCCTTGTGTCTGCTTGCAGACCGGACTTGGCATGAAGAAGAGGTGCCAGCCCAGGAGCTTTGGTCTGCCAGGAGGGCAACAACTTTTGCCTTTGCTCCTGTGCAAGCAAGACCCACTGCTGGGTTGGTTGGCTTTAGGTACCAAGTCTTGGATCTAAAAGCAGGAGCCTGGGCTGTTTGAGCTAAGGGTCAGCTACAGCTTACCAGGCTTCAGCTGATCAACTCTCTGCAGTCTAGCCGGCAAGAGAGGAGAGCTGAGAGCATGCAGAGGGAGAGCAGCTCTCCCTTCCCAGCAGTGGGGATAATCCAAGGATCTGGAGGCATGATGCTCAGAGCAAGCTCAGCAGTGCAGCATCCCCCACTTGGCTCAAGAAAACTCAAAATGGATGAACATTTCTAGGACCAAAAAGGCCAGAGAAGGTTCCCACCACCCTGCAGGTAACCTGCACTTACTGCCTAGGCAAAGCACATCTCTGTCAGACCGCAGAGCCACAGCATAGCTAATGCGCTGTGCGGAGGAGAGAAAGGCAGTGAGTTAATGTATGTCCTTGACTTCAAGCAAGTTGAGAGCTGCTACAGAGAGTAGGAGAGATCTGGAAAACACTCAAATGTTTGTGGGGGCTGCCACCAGATTCTCCCTCTAACTTGCAAGCAATCCTGTGGGTAGGGAGAAGGTATGTAGGCTCCAAGCCGCTGCCAAGGGAAGAGCGCACTGCGGGGCAAGCAAGCAGAAAAATCACAGCTCAGCTGCAGCTGTGCCAGCTCTCGCTGAGACTGCTTCTCACGCCTTGTCACCATCCCACTCGCTGAGCCCACCAGATCTGCCAGCTGGGGTACGCGTGTGAGCACTCCCTGATATAGCTCAGCCAAGATGAGCTGTCTTTCTCTATACTCTAAATTTGTATAAAAGCTTTGCTGCTGCCTCCTTGCCCCTCTGTGGGAGGGATGGATGTTTTGGGGTAAATGAGTAATTAGCAGGCGTACTACTGATGATTCACATTTCACGTCCATGGTCCCCACCAGTTTTAGAGCCCAGCTTGCTCCTCATGAGCATTCCCAATCCAGACCTATGTCAAACATGCCTTAGTCAAGGCCACTTCTAGAGGGATTCACTTTGTGCCCTTTGGGGCAGTCTTGCACTGCCAGATGATGCAACGAAGCCACAGGGCAAAGGCATCCTGGACCATAAAGTCACTGGAGACTGCAGCTTGATGAGGAAGGCTGTGACAATCCTTATTACCCCACCCCAGGAGCCCTCAAGGCTGAATTCACTCTGATTCATGAAACTCATCGTGAACCTCGGAAGTGGGAAAGAGCATTTGGCCCAGGTCTTTAGCACTTGATAGCCACCAAAACGACATGTGCAGCCTGCTCTTTGCCCTAGGAGGATGCAGACCTGGTCAGGTCAGCCCCACAGCTCGGACACCAGCCACTGCTATGGCACTCAGCTAGAAAGATAGCCTCCTTGCCCAGCTGGTACAAGGTCCAGAAGCCTCTTCTGTCCAGAACACAGTCCCGGTTGTGATCTCTGACCTGAAAATCAAAATTCTTCCTGAGGTTTATACATGAACCCAGGCACTCACCGCCCCACCCCCCCCGCAAAAAAAAAAAACCCAGCTCCATCCTTTCATGCCAGCTACAGTCGACTGGATGGACAGAAGCGCCCACTGAGGCTGGAAGCATCACGGGGCAACTGTTGTGACCACAGGGCATGCATGGTAAAGCTGACTCCTGCAAAAGGTCAGATCCCTGACATCATCCTGCTCAGAACAAGAAGAGCATGTCAGCAGGGCTTCCACACGAACCTGTTTTACTTTGTGCTGTACAGAACAGAAGCACGAACAGAGTTACTTACCCGAGCTGCAGGAAGAGACCTGACAGCAGAGGGGCAGTAACCTTTAGCTGAAATACAGTAACTTTAAAAAAATAAAAAAGATTCTAAAGATGGAACGGACGCTCATCTGATCACATCTTCAGCTGTAAGATATCCCCTTAGCTATCTTTCTTTTAACCCGCATCCAGGCAACAGGAACGACGTTCACTGATACAGTCATTATCACATGCTCCGCTACGACCTGCTCGAGATAATTCCTACTCATGGGCAGGGGAGAGGGAAAGTGACAGTGTTTGGAATGGCTCCTGTTCAATTGTCCGGAAGGTGATTGAATGCTGTAGTGCTTAGATCCATACCAGCAGCCAGGCAGGAACAGGTCAGGGGTGACAGGGAGGATCTTGCCATGCGAATATAGAGTTTAAAGAGGAATATTTTGCTCTGATCCCATTTAAAGCCCCTTGTGCAGTGTGAGCAGTAGGAACATGTCCAAAGGGAAGCTGTTTGTGCTGTGCTGTCACCCACAGCAGCATCCAGAAAGGAGGTGATTTGGTCCCAAGCGTAGAAACTATGCCAACCTTTGCACTGGAGGAGGGGAAGGGTGCAGGCATCTCCTCTGCCCACCCTGAACATGGATCCCAGACTATTGCTCCTTTCATCTCGGCTGCTGGCTCACAGCCTCAGGTGCCTGATCAGCCAGATGCAAGATACGGCCAGGACCTTGAACCTCCTGCGTTTATCGTATCTGAACCATCTTGCCTGCCATGCAATTTAGGAAATATGGCAGAGATTCTGTATGGGTGTGAGCCTGCTCACACGCAGAACCAAAGGCAGTTCAAGCCTTTTTATCAGTAAGTGATAACACCTGGACTTTGAGTATGTATTCAGATTAGTTCAGTAATTAGTACTTAATATTCTCGGTGATACAACGCATGAAATGCAAGCAAGAGGCTCTTTTGATCTTCTGTCCTCGTGCTCTTAGATCCTGGACTACATGGCATGAGGACCCAAATGACTAAAGCCATGGCAGGTGGCTGCTTATGTCCCATGAAGAGTGCTGCAGTTCTGTCTTCATGCTTTGCACTCCAAGATCTGCTGCCTCGTTACAGGCTTGCTAGGTTATCTGGAAGGAGGCAGTTGTGTGAGGACTTATGGATCAGAGATCTTGTTGGATATGACATGCATACAAATGGGGGCCCAGCCCACTCCAAGGGCTGGATGGGTTCTTGAGCCTTGTGAGCAGTTGAAGAATATGATACAAGAGTTGGAGGCATTCAGACTGTTTGGGACAGCTGCACTGCAGCGACAGGCTTGGGCTGTGGCAGATGCTTCCAGAAGACACCGTTTCCCTGCTCCTCAGACAGGGATACAGTTGTCTGCACCTGCAGACCTATCACGGGAAGGAAGAACAAGAGAAAAAGCACACAGGATGGCCATGACGATCTAATCAAGCTGTATGGCTACAGGGAAAGAAACACTGTACCCTGTAGTTTATTTCTGCTTCCCTTCACTGTATGTGCCCTAGGAGAAAAAAACAGACATTAGCAACTCTCACTGCTGTAGGATTCTCGGAAGAGAAAATGCTCCATCCAGCTGAGCTCCCACAGACAAGTGAGGACTGGATCAGGACTAAGCAGGTGTATTAAAACTCTTCCTCGAACTGAGTTTTTACAGCACCTGAGGGGCTGCAGGCCTTATGTTAATGCTCCACCTGCCTTTCCGAGTTCTGTCCTTCACTCATGGCCTCGTGATGCAGAGTTGAATCCCCCCATTCCTATAGCAGCCATTTTCTTGAACTCCTTCTTTCAGGCAGATCAGATTTACCTGCTGCAGCCACGAAGCAGCTCACAGATAGCAACAGCATCCTAAGAGGCTGTTCAAGGGCAGGGCAGCAGAGAGCTGCTCAGTCCTGAGGGGACCTGTCAGCTTAAATTTTATCTGCTCGAGACCGGCAAGCCCTGAGCTAGTACTTGCAGAGCGTTATGCTTGCAGAACAGCTCCCGCACTTCTACAGAGTTTCTCTGTTCTTTACAAAGAGTTTTCTTCCTTCACAAAGGTTTTGTTTCACAGACACCTTTCTCATGAAGCCTTCGCTGCAGTGTGTCTGTGGTGCTGCAGAGCTGCTGTATGAACACAACATTGCTTCCTGGCCATAGTCCTGTGAACTGGTTAAGGAGAACAGTCTCGTGCTCTGAACCCAAGGGAGCTTGCATCCTCACAACCCTCCAAGGTGGCAGAGATGGACAAACCTTATCATACCAAGGCCTGGATGCTCCATAAACCTTGTGCATCGTGGTGTGACCATGTAGCCACATGGTTCACAGCTGCATGGAAGGCACTGGATTGCCATCAAGGACTGTGGGAGCAGAGGTACTCAGTTCGCTCAGTAAAAGGTTAAAGCTGTATTGACTCTAGGGACCCTGCTTTGGGGTCTAGGACAAATCTCTTCTCAGAGTTGAACATGGGGATGACATCCAGGGGTTGGCTTGATGGCTGCTTGCACACCAGGGGTCATGGCTCCAGCTCAGCATGGCCGTTTGTTCTCTGCCTTGATCTTCGTCCCTTGGTTGTACAGAAAGGAAGTTTGCCCGAGACAAATGTGTACGGCACACAATGTCAGCTTCAGAGCAAGCTGCGAGGAAACAGATTGAGTTCTCTGTGCAAACCCACAGTGAAACCATTCCTTGGTGGCTCCTCTTGTGGGACACTTCAAAGGCACCACGCATCCACAACGCAGCTGCTGCCCTGGGGAAGGAGTTGTTGAATACCTTTCATGAATGAGAAGTAAAAATTAAGCAGTTAGATTTGGCACGTGCATCACAATAAAGATCCCTGAATGCTCAGCTTCTTATTGAACCTAAGGCAGGCTGTTAATTCGTTATTCACTTCCCAGCCTGGAAGGAAAAGCATGTTATACCCGAGGGCCAGAACTGATGAACAGAGCCATACATCAAGCAGTTTACAAGACCAGCAATTAGGAAACAAGCCGACAGAAGGGAGAACTCTGTCAGTAATAAAGCAGACACACCACAGGATCTGCTGAGTGCTCACAGCAACCAGGGACACGCAGTCCTTTCCACACTCCCTCTCTAATCCTTCCCGTCATTTGCTGCCTTTTCCCTCTTCCACTTCCCTTGATTTCCTCCTGCCTCCCCTCCAATTTTTCCTCTGTTCTCTTCCCCTTCTCTTCTGAAAAGCCTATTCTTCCAGAGAATGCAAGAACACACCTGCTGAGCAAATGGATTTACCAGCTGCTGCTCAGGAGCAGAGACACGTGCTGGGTACCAGCAGCCACGGAACAGTGGACACACACAGCCTCACGAGCGCAGGGCGTGATGGAGGGAGCAGCATGCTGCTCTCCTGTCAAAGGACTGCAACAGTGCATGAGCCCCTTGGTGAGGGGACAGCCCTGTAGGTCCCGGGATGGTGTTGCTGGGAGAACAAGTGGCAGTGAGCATTGCTGCTCAAGTAAGGAACGGCTGGGAAGACTCAAACCACCTGACCTCTCTTCTGCCCTACTCATCTCCTCTGACCCATTTTCCTGCACAAGTCGGATCTGTCTCCCTTGGCTTTGACAGCAACTTCCAACACCTTTCCAACATCTCCTGTTTGATATCTAGTACTCTCTCCTTGCTTATCAAATCCTGCCCTTGCTTTCCTTACTCAAAATGAGCTCCTGGAATGGAGTGACTGGGTGGCCGAGACAGTTTAGACCCACTGGTCCTGGTCCCATAGGCAGCTCTGCACCGCGATGCTCTCACACAGCCCCTTCGGAGAAAGGAGGCTGGGGCTGGGGCCAGCCTGACACTCCTCCCTAGATGCTGCATTCCTGTTGCTGCAGAGCTCCATACAGCTCAGGACGCTGGCAAAGTGAGGCCTGAGCAGCTGTTCTCTGCACACAGCACAGGTACACAGACGTGAAATCTGAGTGCAGGGCTTGGGTATTTAACCAGGTTCTCCTGCTCAGCGCACTACCACACCTCTCAGACATCACATATTTGGGAAATCACAGCCAGCGGTGATATATTTTGTCCACGTTAGCCTTTGGTACCCGGAATGTGCATTAGTCTCCCTGCCACAGGAGGAATATGGCTGTTTATGAACCCTTTTTTGTCAAGGTAGCAGGGAGACCAGACACTCCTCCAATCATCCCAAGACTGAACAGGTCCAGTTATGCCAAGAATTAAGTATGTAACATTCTAGTGCAGCCTCAAGGGCCAGGAGCAACATCAGATTTATAAATCCACAGCTGTGGAAACACTCACTGCTACCAGCCATCAGACACCTTCATAGCAGCAGAGGCCGAGGGTAAAAGCAAAACAAACAAGATCAGTGGAGTTATCGAGCCTCACAGTACGTGCTCAGCCTCTGGCACTCCCACACGTCTCAGCTCACTATGCCAACACCTTCCAAGAGGTGGGGTCACAGCCCAGGGAGTTTCCAAAGTAACAAACTGATCTCAGCTGCCGAAGCCTTTTCTTTTCAACATCCATCCTTCCTAAAGCCAAGGCTGACACTTGCTTGACACTAAGCACAAGCACAGCCTCTGTAAGAACTGTGAGCTGCCCCTTGTCTGGGTAGGCACCGGCAGAAACGACTCAGCAAATGTCTCACCAGTCTGCTGCTGGGGAGGGCAGGAGGAATGCAGGTGCGTCAGGGTTCCCAGGACAAGGCCACACATCACTAGTGACCACAACCACTCCTGAACTCCAGTCCAAGGTGCGAGGCAGAGGGGTGAAGTCAGTTTGTCTTCAGCACATCAGAGGCAGGGGTGATGACAGTCACTTAAATGAAACAAAGCACCACCTTTGAATGAGCATCACTCTAGCGCCCTCCCAGCTGCCTGCAGTTTTGATCTTGACTGGGGAGGCTAAAGATTTGTCTGGAAGAGTGGCTAGTCCACAAGCGAAGGAAATATCTCCTCTAACCTTGAACACAGAGAGACTAATAATCCACCTCCCCCGGCACCCGAGCAGGGAGGCTTTGATGAGCTCTTTGGCAAGTGCTGTAGGAAGAGGCTGCAATAGAAAGTTAACTAATTAGCAAAAGGAAAATAAAGTAGAAATGTTTTCTGTGCGAAGTAGATTCCAGAGAAGGAGCAAAGAGATGCATTACCAGAGGCAGGCAAACTCCGCAAGGAGTTGGGGAAGGGAATGGATTTCAAGGTCTTGAGAAAAGCAAATCCCAGATGCAAGGCTGTGCCAACAAAGCAAGCTCAGCAGCTGGGGACTCCTTGGGAGAAGACAGGAAATCCTCTTCAAAGGAAGGTTTTTCCCACCCAGCTCCTGGCAAGCCACTGTGAGCAGTTATATTTTGCTTATCCAAGGTCTCTCTCAGGCCTGCCAGCCATTTCATGCCCAGAACGGCTGGACAGCTTCTGAACTATTGCACCTCATCCCAAACGTGCTTTTTTGTTTGATGTCCCAAGAGATCCCAATAGACTGCATGTGCGGCTTGTAGAACTGTGCCCTCAGGTTTCCTAATCCATCACCTTGCAGGTTCCCTGGATTCACAGAGCCATGCAAGGGGTGCCCACAGCATTCATGGAGCTATGCTGCTGTTTACCACCTTTGAGTACTGAGCCCTGCAAAGGAGATTTCATAGATGGTCTTCTCCTACTGCACCACCAAAAGTTTTTTAGCTGTCCATGTTGTATAGTAAGGAAGAATATGAGAGAATAGCAACTGCTGGTACTTCACCCATGGGTTTACTTTCCCAGAAATGACCTGGAGGCTTTCCATGGCATCAGGTAGGCTTTTGAGTGGCACTTGAAGGAAATTCCAGCCACTTGGCTTTGCCCTACTCTGGGAAGGTCAGAGCTCCACAATAAGCCATATGTTCAATCTTGGCTTCCCCTCACAGTATCAAGACATGTCTGCAAGGAATAAAGCCAGAGGGAATGTTAACTGATCACCACTGAAACAAAGCCTCTCCTTGGCTTTCACCCTAATTAACGATCAAGAGGTGGTGCCGGAAGGTCCCTGGGTTGCCAATAAGGAATGTGGGGTTGGTAATTAATTAGTGGCCTATTGGGATCCCAGCACCTCTCGCCCACAGCCAAGCTCTACAGATTGATACAAAGGAGATTTAATGGAAACACAGCAGTTTCCCCACTATGGCCCTAAGCAAAACAGAACTCGTTTTTGAAGGAACCTCATTTACAGTCCTCTCACATGACTGATGCTTGGCACCTAACCCTGCAGGTACAGGATTATATTGGAAAGGAACCTGCCTGCAGAATACAGGAATAAGAGAGAGAGCCCCTTAAGTAATCTGGTGAGCTATTTATGTTCACTATCCCCTATGCATAAGAAAACAGCAAGAGTGGAAGGATGACAGAGGAAGGCCTTGCACATCAGTGTACAGTTGACAGCACTCCTAGAGACTCAGATCTGGCAACTCATATCTCTGCCTAGAAAACAAAACAGCCTTACTAAAACAAAGCGCTGCAAGCCGCGCATCCAGACATCCTGTTTAGAGGGGTCAGGAAGGAGTTGGGATTGAGCAAGGCCCAGGCACCTGGCCAGGGGCTCAGCTAAGGCACTGAATATGGAGGCGGATCTAGCCTGAAACCCCTCCAAGAAGAAGACAGGGCTCCCAAATCATCTCTGCTGTCTTAACTCCAAAAGAAACTTCTGGTCTCTCTCCTGTTTCTCAAGTAACTAACCATCACAGTTATGCCAGTTAATCTTCCTGGTCATCCTAGATTTACCATGGACCCCATGTGATCTCAGCCAGGTAACTTTGCTTCTGTATGTCATTTTATTCTTCCATCCCAGGAGCTGCTCTCCCTTTCAGGCAGGACTAGCAGAAGGCAATGGAAATTTTCTCCTGTCAATCGGAATTAGATTTGGTTACTTTAGTTACGTGTGATTCCTGCTTTCTGGCTAATAGAGAGTTTTGCTGGGCTGATAACCACAAGGCCGAATACCACAATTCCTTCCCATAGTAGGAAGGTGGAGGTGAAAGGCGTCAGAGAGCTGGAATGGAGACAGCAAGCAAAACATCAGGTGGTTCTTTTCACTGCTCATGTAGGGAACAGTGATGACAGGTGATGTCTAAGCACCAAGTTGCCAGGCCCAGGGGAAAGAGAAAGGTCAAAAAGGGCATTAGGAAATAACACCAAGGCACTCCAAGGTATCTTTAAAAGAAACTCAGAAGACAAGACGCGGGGTGACTGCCAGAGGTCAAGGGATGATCCTCCTGGCCTGGGATGGAATAAGACTTTTCTAAGAGTACTGAGGGTCTGGCACCATATATGAATACCCACTCTGCCCACATCCCAGGCTGTCACCACGCACAAATCCAAATCAGAGCCACCATTGCAGCATGGTGTAGGTGCACAGAATGTGCACAGTGGTGAGACAAAGCCAGCACTGGGCTGCAGGTACGCTGTTGGATGTCAGGGCTGGGTTCATAGGCCCAATCAATAACAGAGCTCTGGATGGCAAAGAGTACAAACAAAGAGGTCACCCTGCTGAGAACAAGATATTCCTGGGTATCAGAGCCTGAGATAGCACAGTACCTCTCTGGCAGCAATGGGACAGGCCAGAACACCCCTGCACACCAGGAGAAATGAGCCAGAGCAAGGACTGACATGATAAAGAGGAAGCCACATGGACTTAAGCTGTCCCTATGAAGAAAAAAGATGCCCAGTACACAGTCAAAAGGTGCCAGAACTCCATAAACAGTTGCCCCAGCCCATAGTTTTATTTCCTTATCCTAAAAAGTAGAATAGGCTGCTTGCACATTATCACCTCCTGGTCTTCCTCCAACTCTAGCCACTGCTCCTGCAGACTTCAGCCCTCTGTTCCAGCTATGTTTATCCTACATAACAAATATGTGGACATTAAGCCTGATCCTTTCATCCACCAAACACTATGCTTTCTCCACAGCTCTCACCCTGCAAGAACC
This sequence comes from Chlamydotis macqueenii, assembly GCF_036417535.1. NCBI lineage: Eukaryota > Metazoa > Chordata > Aves > Otidiformes > Otididae > Chlamydotis > Chlamydotis macqueenii. Next base: position 15,786,318 of record NC_141567.1, on the reverse strand, counting down.
TCTATGGGCCAAATCTTCCCTCTTGAACTCCCAGGCCTGGGTGAGCAGGACCATCTGATCCAAGCTTAACTTGGCAGCCAGGGATGCTGCTGCTTCTTCTGTGCAGCCCACATTATTATAACCCCTGAATGCAACCCCCTCACAGATGTTGCTGTACATCCTCTGCCCAAACTTGCAGTTGCCCTGTCTTCCTACAAAGCTCTCTGGCCCATTAACCTTTCATTTTGCTTCTCTTCATCTGCTCTATTCAAGCTGGAGCCTATCCAGCTCCCTCTCTTGGCTTGATTTTCCTCTCCCTTGTAGTCTTGCTCCAAGTGGAGGTCTGCCATGCTTGCTTGTATATGTCTACTGGCAAGTTACAGCATCTTCCTGACACCATCGACTTCATGCTGGCCTCCCTCCCAGGTGCCCTCCATGCTGGGAGGCTGCTGTAACCTCTCCCTTCAGACTCCTGTGATATTCCCTGTCCAAACAATCTTGTCTTGAAAGGATCAGAATTTTCTTCTCCAACAGATATCATTTTCACTCCTCTTAGTAGACCCTCATTTTTCCACATAAAGCTGTCAGTTCCATGAAAATGTCAGCTTAATGCTCAGTAACCATCAAGAAACAGATCAAGTGGCATGAATCATTCGGAAAGAAAAAAAGAACAGAACAGAAAAATCTATGATTCATCCACACCTTGGATACTGTGTGCACTTGTGGTCCCTTCATCTCAAAGGGGATATCAGAACTGAAACAGATTCTGAAAAGAGCACAACAGATGGTCAAAGACACAGAGCATAATTAAAAGCACAATTATTGAAGCACAATGAGGTAGGCTCAGACTCGTTATTGTGCAAGAGAAAAGGCTTGCGGGGGAAAAAGTAGGGGTGTGAAGTCATTACCGGTCTGAAGGAGGATTGGCTTTTCACCTCTTCTTCCGAAACAAGAGCTCAGGGCCCCTGATGAAGCTAGGAGGAGGCAGACCAGCCCCATGCAGCCTAGCCCCTCTAGTACCAAGGGAGCCATCTTCTCTGTCTGCTCTTGAAGCTGGTACAGGGTCTTTGCTTCAGGTATCTCAGGAACAGAGGACCAACCAAATTCACCTCCACAATTCCCACTATCCCATTACACTCAGTCAAATATCCTCTCTTTTCTCTTTCATATTAGGAAAAAGGCCCATCCCAATGTTCTCAGAAGTTAGCTAATTATACTAGTGCTGAAGGCCTTTCCTTGCCTTTCCCATCTGTCATCTTTCATTCATTATGAAGGAATCAGCCCCCATCTTCTATCAGCTCATAGCACCAGTCCACCCACCAGATTTTCAAGGAAGCACTGTCGTGCTTTTCTTTATTCATGCTTCTAGAAGGAAAAAACACTCACAAAACTCCTTTTTTGTCTTCTTTAAAATCTTTCACTCTGATTCCTACAGCAAGTTTGATAGCACAGCACCAAGATCACAGTCAGAATTACTTCACTGCTCCTCCATTCACCTCCACCAGTCTCACACTTCGGGGACAAGCCTGGGACAAGCCTCCTCCTTTTACCTTGTACAGTTCCAGATCGCAAGGCTTCATTTTTCAGCTCTCATGCTGAGGGTCTACCACAGGAGCTCTCCCAGATGCATGACTGGTTCAGCATCTTCCTTTTCTGTGCCATTTCTTCCTCTGAAGGACCATGGGAGGGACATTCAGGCCTCTCACTATACAGGTCCCACTTTCTTCCCAACTGGTTGAGCTGAAGCATAAATGTCCAGAGGTTTTGCCCCACTGCTCCAGAACTTCCCCATTCCAGCAAGCAGCAGCCTGCAGCACTGCGGGGGAAACCCACAGGAGCCAACCTTCATCCCCAGCCAAGGAAATCCGACCCCAAAATCTGTTTCAGCACATGAGTCTCCTTCTACTCACTAATGCAAAACATAGGCCAACACACCACCAAAGCAACTCCGCTACCCACCCAGCGTCACTACTTTCTAAGTCTCCTTCCCTTCACTGTCCTGCTCCAGGCTCTACAGCTACAACAGAAGTCCTGGTTGACTCCCATAGTCTTGTCTTCCTTTCACCAGCTGGGCCAGGGAATCCAACAGTTTAGGCTGGCCCCAAGTCCTCTGTGCCAGTAACAGAACAGCCACCCTAGGTACCTGCTGGGATGGGAATGAGCATTGTCCTTTCTGCACTTGGAAAAGTCCACGCAGAGGCTGGAGGAGCTTTAAGAGCACAAAGGAAGTCCAGCGGGTGTTAAGTTAGTGATAAACCTGCTTTGCATGCAGAACGTCTCCTAGCACAGAAAAAGGCAAAGATTCTGGAAAAGATTTCATACTCAGCTACTGAGCACTTAGCTCCAGGAAAACCCAGTTATCCTGGACAGGGGCCCAGAGAGACAGAACAATCTCTGTCCTTGAAGATATACAAAAGCTGACTGAATGATGTCCAGACCAACTGGATCTCACTTTGAATTTGGCTGTGCTTTGAGCAGGGACACGGACTGAAGACTCCCTGAGGCTCCTTTCACCCAACATTATCCTCCGATTGCAGGATTATACATCCCTGAAACAGCAGGCAGAATCTCACTTGCATAGTTAACAGCAGGGCTCTTCCGACCAGGCACAGAGTACACACACAGCTCTCCTCCTTGGCTCACCGGCATGAGATACCAACACAACAGAAGTATCTGGCTCAAACCCTAAGCTGGTTGCCCTTTAGATACAGGAGAACAGCTCCTGTCTTGACAGCATTCCCACAGTCTTGCAGATAAGCCAGAAGGAAAGAGTGCCCCTGAACAAACAATCTGCAGGAAAATTGGAAGTGCTGGAGTGAAATGCTGATTGGTTTGCATCTGAATTTTAGTAAAAATGCACTTACATCAATGTTTGGCTCTAAAACAACCCCTTCCAGGTCTGAAACTAGTTCATAAGAGCCTTGCTAAAGCAGAGTTCTTGGCAGCGGGGTGGTGTCTGCAGGAGAAACACCAGTTCCCACTGACAGATACTGAGAGGATGAGAAATATCCCTCCTTTACAAACAGAGACACGTCAGGATTGGCGTCCTGTAAGGAGGGATTTTGCATCCTCATCTGGAGATCATAATGGAAAACAAGGGTTTTAGAAAGCCACTTTATAACCCAGGACATCAGAGTAAGTAAATGTACAGCATCTCAGATGTTTTGCTGAAGAGATGAAGTGTCACGGTCTTTTGATGGGACTCCAATTAATTCCACTACACATACAAATCTGGCTTTAAATCTTCCTGTGGTCTCAGCTTTAAGACTTTTACTTCCAAGAAGACTGTTACTAAGACCTTCCACCAAATGGCTAAATGCAGCGATTGACTAGTCATTTTGGCCAAGACTTTCTTTGGCCCCTGCTCCCCTGCTGCAAAGCTTGGCTCTCCCTAACAGTAAAGTATGCAAGGAGAGAGCACTAAGCTGCAAGGATACGGGCTGAAGAATGTTGGGTTTTGTGGATTGCAATGTTTTCGGGGGCCTTTTCTGAACTGAGATCAGTTGCATTTGCTCAAACATTTCTGCTCAGCACCCTCAGACTGTGCAGCAGTGTGGTGGAGGACAGATCTGCCAGTGGGGAAGTCAGTCCTAAAATCCTTGTTCAGGGTTATGTATTTCAGGACTGGACTGGCATGAAACTAGGGAGGAGGAGACAGAGCCACAAGGGGAAACTTCAGAGAGTTCCCCTGGAATAATCCCTTCCGTGGAGAGGGGTTTGAGCAGCTGTAGGCTCTTCCAGATTATACCTTCCAAATCCCAGGGATCAGTCAGAAAGGGGCTGAGTTGTTAATTCTGCAGCCTGACTCTGGAAACTACACCCATTAACACTTGCACACACAGAGTGGATATCCAGTTCAATACTGGATATGCCCTTGTTTTCCACAGATGTAATAAACAGGTGTGCTTGCAGTCCAGAGAATTCCCCGCTGCATTGGTCAGTGGCTGGCTAGTATCCTTTTAAATAATCAGTGAATCCTCCGACAATACTGCCTGCATCTTGTGCTCCTGAAAGCAGCCTGCTAGAAGTGCTTATGTGCAGTTAGACCATGTGTGATGCTTATAGATGACAAACATAATTATTTGGGGTCCTGATTTCCTCTGCTTTCTTTATTCTGCTGCTGATGTGTGAAACAATCTCAGTGTTATCAGTTCTGCGGGCAGAAGCTGTGTGAAGATACAGACTTCCTCCTGAAGGAAGGGCCATACCTTCAGGGAAAGGAAGCACCCGAGGCACAGAGCTGCAGCTGTGACAGACTCCTGCTTCTTGAAACACGAAGTCTTTAAGATGCACTTAAACACTCTGCAAAACGAAAAGTCAGAGAGCGATGGGAAGCAAGTTTCATTATCCAGCTGTAAAACCGACAGACAGGAAAGCATTAGTGATGAACCAGTCCAGCTGACTTTGCTCATAGCAGTGCTGTCATGCAGATATCGCAGAACTCAAGATTTCAGGAAGCTGAATAAAATCAAGTCTCCTAAAGTAGCAAAATGGCCCATTAGACCTGTCAGTACCATGTGTGAAGCCATAGGGTGGGGGAAGCCTTTTCCACATGAGCCAGGAGTTGATTGCCTTCGGATTATGAGCAGCAGATGCCTCAGGTTCAGATCCAGAGTACAGATCTCTGATTTTTGTTTTAAAACACTTACTAGTCCACCATCCAAAAGAGTGCAATTACTTCCCAGCCACGTGAATAAACAGATAACACTGCTGACCCCTATGGGGGGATGTCATTTTCCCTTACAGAAGATGGGATAAGGCCACTGAAGCTCTCCAGTCTCACCAGTCTTTCCCTTTACTTCTGCCTGAGTAAGGCCTTTTCATCCTCCCTATCTTCCTTCCTGATATCTCCGACGATGAGTTCACCTCCATAACCATCCCCACTTCCCTCTACTGCCTGCTCGCTGTCTGCTCGCTGCCTGTCTCTTCTCCCCACAATGCTCAGTTCTATCCCATGATGGTTCTCCTCGCACAATCTCAGTATTGTGTGCTGTGCTGGCTTGGAGAACTGGACAAGCAATCCAGTCTCACAAATATAACATGAGATTCTCATGCTGGACTCCCACTGGGACCGAATCCACCAGCACCACTATGCAGAGAGGCTCTGTTCCACCCCACAAGCCCAGATCTGCACAGCCAAACCTGGGTTGTGGGAGATCCTCCATGTGTTGCACAGCCACACACAGAGGTGGGCTCATGAAACGGGTGAGAAACAGCAACCACATGCTGTGACACCCAGAAATAACTGATGGAAGACGCACTCCTTGTCTTCTGCCATCTTCTCTCTACTGTCATATTGTTCTGTTTGTAGACTTGGGCTGTGAACTCCCTTTTACATGATCTCTACTGCATCCTGAGAGAAACAGAACTGGCAAGGTCTGGACAGCCTGCACAGCATCGTAAACTTCCCTGCCAGTTCAGGAAGAGGGGTGTTAGTGGGAGAAGGCTAAGAGGCAGAAGGAACAGTGCAGTTGGCAGAGCTGAGGCTCACCAAGCAGCCCTCCTTCTCTCCACACTAACCCCATCATGACCTGGCTCCTCAGACAGCCACAGCCTGGGATGGAGCAGTCTGAAAAACAACCAGTTCTTTAAGTTTTATTATTAAATAAACGAATAAATCCAGCTATCATGAGGCCCTGAAGCCAAAGTGGCCAAGTAAAGGACAGGAGAAGCCAGAAAAGCTTCAGTGAGAACAGGTAACAAGAGACATGTTTACCACAGAAGAGAGACAAGGCTTCTAATACAAGCAGACTGCTGCACCACAAACATTCCCTATGGCCCGGTACGGCTCTGCAGAGATATTTACACGTACAGGCAGGGAGACGCCAAGCCCTGGCTGGTGAACAATCAACTTTTATTCTCTCCAGACCAGAAAAGCCAAGATTTTAGTAAACACGCAACCCCAAAAATGCGCCTGCGGATTGGGTTGAGCAGAGCTTGTGCTCTCCCTGCCAAACAACAAAGCTGTTCTCCTATGGGTGGTTTCATGGTGAGGTTTCTGCGGGGAGGAAGTGTTTCTAGTGGTCAAGGCGAAGCATGAGGGTTCAGGAGACCTGGCTCCCATCCCTGGCTCTAGGAATCAGGAAAGCTCTGGCTGCAGCAAATGCGCACACTTGAAGGAATCACTAGTCCTCTCTTCACCTCTCCTGGTTCAGGTGCAAATTGCCCCTCTGAGGAACAACACAGAGACATAGACTTCTCTCCCATCTGATAACACTTCCTGACCTCGCAGGGTTATTGTGGAGTTGTGTGATTGATGCCTGAAAGGCTGTCAGACGTCTTTGGATGAAAATTTCTCTGGAAGGTATTGGAAGATGTGCACATGCAAGTGTAGGCACGTGAGGAAGAGACATGCAACTCACACACTCTCTGCTTCCCTCCAAGCTCATAAATCTCCACCCAGACTTGCTGGTCCCACTACTCATGCATTTAAATATTTACAAGATGGGTCTGCAGAAAACGTGTGTTTTACAGCACAGTAGCCAACACTATAGCTTAACAAATACCCTTACAAATACCCAACCCACCACCTTGGTTGCCCAGACTCAGCCCAAAGTCTCTGCATTTTACTTAGAAAATCAGGCCAACATGAAGCCAGACTGAAAGCAGATAAATGGTAGATCCAACCCAGCCCTAGTCATTCCTGGTGGGCTGGCACCAGTGTTCTCCTCTGGCTGTTTGCATTGTTCTCTCTTCATTTCATGCCCAATGTCTTTAACATGCTGTTTAGCCCCTCTTCGAGCTCATTAATGAAGACACTAAAGAAGACTGGACCCCCTGGCATGCTGTTAGATAAACACCTCCTCAAAAAGTTCCCATCAATCTTTTACGTATGAAGGACTGTTGTCTTGAGGTGTGCATAGCTATTAGAGCTAACGACTTCACCTGTCACAGCTTATTTGCAGTGAACCCCATGGGGAGAACCCACCAACTGCACCAACAGTTTTTCAAGAAAAAAAAAAAAGAAACAAGGAAGGAATGTCACACTGTCACACAGGATGGCTGTGTTTTGCAGGCATGCTCTGTTTGTCTGTTTACAATGTTTTATCCAACTTTTGGTTTTACTTCCCGTCCTAAATTGATCTGGACGCTGTTAACTTTTCTCAATCTCCTCTGACCTTGTTGGCTGCATTTCAGAAATAGGTGGCATGAGTCAATCCCAATGGACCAGTTTAAAATGTTGTAAGATACTTCCCTCAAGTGGAGGGAATAAAAATCACTCAACTGCATGTCACAGGCTCTGTAGTGCACCTTGGGTAGCAGGAAGATAACGGGAGATGGACACCTACATGGGGTAGAATCCACCAAGCTGCTTGAAAGGCGTTAGGAGCATAGAAAAACTACCTGTGATACTGCAAAATAAACCTTCCCACTCTACAAACGCATACTAGAAGACATCCAGCCACTCTCTGTATCAGACACCAAAAGGGGCATATGCTCTGACAACCTGTCAAGTTGCTGCATGGACAGCTAATGTATATCCATGACCAGGTTTGAACGCAGCTGAGGTGATTGTGACAAGTGCTCCTACATGATATCTCAGCAGAAATGGAAGAGGCCGCTTAGCAGCAGCTTTAGGAGTGAAATACCTGAGTCCTGCAGAACAAGGCTTTTATGCCTACCGGAGCCTGCAGCGGGGCTGCGAGGGCTAGACAAGAACGGAGCGAATCAGATACAGATTGCAGTGTGTTGGGAGAGCTGGTGTGGGTGGTATCTATACTCACCCTGAGGCTGATGTCTGATCTCATGATCACTGTTTTCCTCAAAGCAGGCAATGAAACATGAACAAAGAATTCAGATTTCACTGTAGTTTTACTTTCATGGAGATAGCTCTGCTCCAGTCTCTTCTGTATACACTCAACAGGAGAACATTTCATCTCCTGCAAATGAAAAGAGATAAGAGGGGCTTAGCACGAGGCAGGATTTGTCTCCGTAACTGATCAGTCCAACAAAGGGACACACAAACCGTTCATTACTGAAAATGAATTGTGCCATCAATGCAGATGCCTGCAATTACTTCTGTTAAATATTATCTTTCATTAACTGTAAAATATATAATTAATAAACTTGCCCACTCATTTTTGTTAAGTTTCACTGCAGAGACCTTATTACTGAAATAAATCTTTCTAGCAGTGCATGTCGACAGAACAGAGGAAGGTGCACGCCTCTCCGTGTGTGATAATTCCCTTATGAGAAACTGAATTATTAGGGAGGAATAATCACCTCTCTTCATGGCTAAGACTGTAGAGACACCCCACTCTGAGACCAGTTGTTTAAGCTCATGTCTCTTGGAAGCAGGCAAGAAGAATCTGCTTTGGCTGGCAAAGATTACTTAATCGGAAAGCAGTCAGGCAGATGCAAGCTCTTCTTTCACAGGCAAATCTGGAGAAAGAAAAATAAATTTCATTTTTTGATTCACAGTCCATTAAAGAAGTCTTCTGACTATAAAGCTGCTCAGAAGGACCTCAGTGGTTAGGCTGATTCTTTTATAAGCCCCATGTTCATCCACCTCACAATACTATGCTAGAGCCGCACCACTGATTTGCTTTCCATGTACATCAGAACTGTTTTGATTTGGGGATGTTTGGTGATGGCTGTTAAACCACACCAATTAGAAACACTCCAAAAATGTTGCTGAAATTTGACTCCAAGCACAAAATTCCCCTTACACTTTGTCTCCACTTGTGATCTTTACCTCAAGTCAGTTGATTGCCAGTTCAACCAGGGGTAATTAAAATATTTCCAAAGGCTGTTCTGGGCAATGCTTTTTGCCTTGCTGCAGGCTACAAATGTTCGTGGCCTGCCCTAGGCTGATGTTCATTCCTGCCTGAGTTGGCACAGGCAGCAATGCATGCCAAAGGAGGAGGAACGCCTGCTCCATCACAACTCTCCCCGCCCAGGGCAGGTAGCAGAGGGACCGAGAGACCAGTGGCAGGAGGAAGGAGTGTACAAGCACACACTGGATAGACAGTGACGCAACTTCTGCGTATGGAGAAGACATAAAGCAGCACAGAGGAGGAGAAAAGGACAGCATGCATTTTAATGAAACCCTATGGTTTCACTGCTTTTCAAGATGCCCGCATGAGCCCCAGCAGAGCCAACCGGTTGCAGAGCCGTTCGCCTGCAGACTGCCAGTTTCAGTACAGATGAGCTTAGCAGAGAGAAGGAGAAGGGTTCTCAACTGGCATTTGGAACCTTTTGCAATGAGATGAGCTTGGGGAAGGAGAGGGTGTCACTTCCTGGCCATCCACTACCAATTTGTCACCCCATTTTGTGGTTGTTGGCAGATTGGAAAGGGAGGGCAAGAGCTCCGTGCTGGGAAATGCACAACCCCTGACTCGGAGCAGCTCCCATCTCAAAAAACTATACTAGAGAACCTTACCCTGCTACTGCCCTGACCCTAAAGAAAGGGGTCCATTCTCCACATCATTTTAGCTACCACTTAGGAATGTTAAAACAGCCAACCAATTTAATTACACAAAAATTTTAGACTCAGCAAATTATCTAGTTAAATGATGCGTATAGAAATGTTAATTCAACAGCAACTGAAACCTTCCTACATTTCTTACCATCTAAAGATGATAATCCTACACAAAGAAGAAAAGAGAGGGGCTGAGCACACTGTCCTTGCAGAAGAAATCATAAGAATATTTTAGCTATCACCTACAACGTAACCTATATGCAGTTACACAAATAGCACAGGCTGAGAGTGAGTCTGGAAGTGAGCTCGGAATGGAAGCTCTGAGATCAATTATACAACTCTTTGCCCTGGTTTTGCTCGTGGGAAGAGGCTCGTGTATCAGCCCATTTCCACCAGTGTGCCTCTGCATAAACTCTCTGTACAAAAGCATAATTTGACTTTTCTGTACAAAAGCATAACGATACCTCAGTGTGTGACATGCACACTCCTATCCTTCAGTAGTGAGGAACCCCTTCATGCCCACACACTGACTCTGCTGACTCCCAGGTGTTATTTCGTGCCTCAGGATCCCCACTGGGTCAGACCAGGAGCACTGCAGAGTGAAGATGGAAAAGTTAAGCGACTTCACTCTCTGGCTCTTGGGCCACAGGAGGGGGAGGGAGCAGGGAGGCAAAGCATCTGGCTTCTCTGCTTCTCTAACAGCCTGGCGGGAAGGCTGCTGTCAATTCCGCCTTCTGCCTTGTTGGAAAAAAGTAGAAGTGACAAGAGGCCCTCCAGGCAGGCAGCCAGGAACCAGAAATTCAATTGAACTACCTCCTGAAACCGAACTTTTTTGGAGACCCTTTCCCTGAAATTGTTCTGCCTTTAAAATAAATTTTCATTGCGGTTCAGGGCCAATTCATCACCCCTGGTCTCCTGGCTCTGCATTCCTCCAAGAAAGCATGATTTGCACAAAAGGATTTCCATTTTTCTGGACTGCTCTACAACCAGCCTCACCCATAATAAATACCTAGACACATAAATACGCACACACATGCATGCATAGATACAAACACTGGTATTTATAGATCCAGGCATTGCCATAGACAGATAAACACACGGGTGCATTTCTTTGCTATATAACACACAGGGAGGGAAGTGATACAGCAGCTGAATTTACTCTACATTTGCAGATTAGGAAACAGAGTGCGGGACATACGGTCTATCTCTAGGGCTTAGACCAACTGGTTATTGGCTGGTGCTGCTGTTCCTCTAACAAGCCCCTGGATATATCACTGTGGCTGCAGAGAAATGCAGCTGAAAGAGCCTTTCACTGTCAGTAGCAATCTGTCACTCCATGTATCTTACCTTGCCTCTTACAGCACAAAAGCTTCTGAGCTGCACGTTGGTGTTAGGGAAAGGTCATTTTGCAGGTAGGCTGTGGTATTTTTCTTTATTTCTGGGAATGTGCGGCCAGCTTGAGGCACCGTCTGGATGCTGCAGCATGAATTTCAGTTTCACATATGCCTCACTATAATTTAAGACAAGGGAGCATTTCCATTACAAACCCCATTTTTTTTTTTCCCATGGATTTATACCTTAGCTATTCAGCTTCAGTTTAGGGCAGACCTTCACTGAATATATTCACAGGCAGGGAGAAACTATTTTTCTTGTACAATGTCTAAATCCAGCTGAGCCTCTTTTGGTTTTAAGATGGTGAAGGAAATTACATATGCACACAAACACTCACAAGCACATACAAAAAGCTTACACAAACATATGCCCACAGAGAGATCTGTTACAAAAAAAGACAAGCCAATGTAAATAAGCTCAATTTTAAGAGTGAATTAATTTGACTGACTTTATTACTCTAAATTATTAACAAGTTCCAGCAACCTTAGAATGCAGTAACTACACTCAGGCTTTCATCTAGGTTAACTGGAAATAGATAACTTAGACTGATATAAGTGATATCAGTACAAATCTCTGACAGCAAACTTGGAAGCAGAAACCTGACACACAAGGAGCCCCTCTCTTTGCAGCAGTGTGTTAACAACTCCTGTACGATTCTCCTCCCCTGAAACATCCCAGTGCAATGAATCACCCTCCAACACCGCCAGAACCCCCCTATTTTCATGACTGTCAGCTGAAACCTGACCTCCACAGCACTCTAATCTGTTTATGACTTGGTCTGGCTTAGTAAACCCATTTTGGGGGCTTTTTTAAACTCTTTATTGATTCTACTTTGATGTAGTCCAATAAAGCACATTGACAGAAGCAATTTATGTTGACTAGTGCCTCTGGTTCCAGGAAAGCCTCCATGGCACATATGAAGAGAGGTTAAGCACCTTGCAAGTAACATACAGCTTACCCAGTTATCCCATGCCTACGAGTTTCATTCAATCCATCTCCATGACTGAGACTAGGAATGACCTCCTGTTCCTTTCTTAGTTTCACATATGGGTCTTCTCCCCAAGGCTGGGGAAACATAGCCTAAGAACATCATTGAGGGAAGATGTTTAGTAAAATCCATAGTGCTCAGTGGGCCCTAAATGCAACATAATAGTTTTCTTGCTGGTTGCTAAGAGGGCACGGCAACAGGGCAGCAGAGGGTAGCTGAGAGCTGCAGGGGCTGGAAAACTGAACTCAATTTAGCCACAGAGCAGTTTAAAGTTCCTGTTGCATTTTTCATCTAAGTACAGCAAATCCCCCCACTAAGCAACAGCCCAGGTGGCCATAAATACTGAAACGCTAACTGCATGAGTGGCACGCAGGTATTAGAGAGGGCGTGCAGACAGGCATAGCGGGAGAGCAGCTGCAAGCAACGCAGAGTGTCCTTCCAGGGAGCCAATGCCACCTGTTAGCAGCGCTGGGAGCTGCGTCCTGCTGTGGGGTCGCTCTGGAGGCATTCGAGAGCTGCTGGATTCTCATTCATTCGAAACTTCCGGCAGTTCCAAAGCACCGATAGAGTTTCATTCTTCACCAGCTGGAGCCCTGGTCAGGGCACTCTCTCCAGAGAAGGAGCTCAGGAGCTCCTCCCCAGGGAGGAAGATGAGGGATGGCTTAGAGAGGGTGCAGCCACTGCTGCACATCGAGAGTGACATAGCAGGGACGGCCATCAGGCATCTCCTGTACCAATGGGGGTCTTGTGTGGTGAATAAAAGAAAACATGGCCTCTAAACCTACCTGGATCTGCTCAGGCAAGACACCACAGCTCAGTCTGCCTCCTTGCAAGAAAGGCAAGGCACATTTAATTACCATCAGACCACGGGAACCTAACTTCAAGTCTTTCATTTACAAAAAGAAGAGCTGAAAAGCCTCCCATCTCCTCACAGAGAACCTTGTGTAGTGCCAAAGGAGGAGGATTTCCTCTCCCATTCATTGCACATGAGCTCTACGGGTAGGTGGCTACGCACAGCGAGGATGGGCAGGCGGACGGATGGCTGTAAGCGTGGCAGACGGGTTGGAGCACAGGCGGACAGCTTGCGGAGTGCTTAGGAACAGAGCTGCCTGAACTGGGGAGTGTTAGAGGCACTGCAATAGTCCTGGGTAATAGGTGATGGACATAGGAGTCTGCACTGCCTCACATCCTGCAACAGTGAAGGCTCAACCTGTGACCCCCCAGCATGTGCCTCACTCAGTATCTACCAGAGTTCCCATATGGCAGTTGCCGAGTGATCTAGACCACTGGGGCCTGTCAGAACAAACACACCGAGCTTCCTGGCATTCCACCCAGGAGTTATGAAGCCGTCACACACTCAGGCTGTCTCTGCACAGTGCCAGCACGCCTTGGTACATTGCCTGCTTTTCACCTGATTGTCATTTTTGGATGCAATTACTGAGAGGCATTGAGGCATTTTTGGAGCTTCAGGATCAGCTAGAGAGAATGAGGCCAAATTCCCAGCCTTTCTGCCTCCCTACTTCTCCCTTGCTTTCTCTTTTCTGGAAAGTTTTCCCATGCTAAGTATAGCTCCTAACAGGTGCACGACCAGAGGGGACTGTCAGGGACGCAGCTGTCCCCACAGAGGCCTGGATCCATCTCCATCTGTCTCACTGGAGTTACCCATGCTGTCTAACTGAGCTCTTTGGACACAGGATGGGGGAGCATCAGAGATGCAGACAGGGAGGAGATATGTGCATGCACACACACATACACACAGAGGGAGGATGATTGTTCTGGGGAATGCCACAAACAAAGCTTCTGACATCAAACTAATGCATCCTTTGAGGCTTTAAAGAGCCCTTGCCACACACAGGCAGGCTGCCAGCTAACTCATCTCTCTTTCTTGCCATGCTAACAGCCTGATGCCAAGGTCAGGCTTTAAACGAAAGCTGACTGCTTTGTAATCCCCTGTGCCTCATTTGGGGATGCCACAAGACTGGTAAGAATCAGCAGCAGAAAATATTTGACAGAGGCCAACTCCAGTGCAATGACTGAAGTGTTTCCCTTGCCCAGCCAGCTGCCAGTCCTGCCTCCCACCCTCCCAGCCCCACACCAAGGCCCTTCCAGCCTGGGGAACCAGGGCTGGGGCTGTAGGTGATATACAGACAGGGACACAGGGAGCTGGGATCCCCTGTGCGCATCCCTCAGGGTGCGCATGTGTATGAATCACTCACAGATCCCTGACCTCCAGATGCACAACAGTGACAAGGCGCCCTACTGAGAGCTGTGGGGGCAGGTGCTGGGGTAACCCTCCTGGACACCAAGTTGTCTCATTGCTGTGTAGGGGATACAGAGAAAAAAGAAACAGAGATAAGCAGCAACCCTGCCCACAAACTAAAGGTGCTTCCTACCCCTAAAGTGTCCTGGCATAATTTCAGGCCAGTATGACATGAAGAAATAATCATTTTGCAACACACCACTGCTCCCTGCCACTGCATGTTGCAGCAAGAGCAGCTGATCTGTTTTATAAATCTGGGTCCTGGGATGCGTGCTGTGTTAACAAGCTGGCTTAGCTTAATAGGAGGGTGATGAAAACCATATGTGGGAACAGGATGGTACCTTGACATCACCACCACCGTCACTGAAAGAACAAAGAACAAGGTTTCTGCCTTCACACTGCGCTACCGCAGAACACGCTCCACGCTCTGCTTCAGCCACAATCTCCAAGGTCTGAACTCAGGGAACCCAAAGGCAAACTAACCCAACCTAACTACTAAAGGGCAGTGTCTTAAGCTGCAGGAAACTGAGCTGCAACCAGGCCTCTCTGCCTGGGACTTAGAGAAGCAGTGGGATAGTCTGGGTGAGACAGATGTGTATAAGTCTTCGGCAGCAGGAAAATCCATTTCCCTTCTTTTATTCCTTTGTTAAAACAAAACTGCACTGCTGCTAGCAAGCCTCTGCCCAGTCACACCCTCCCAAAGGAAGAACCACAAGTCCCTGGGTCCAGGGCACTGCAGTCTGGGAAACGAGCACTTGCCTGCAGGGACAAGCTTTGAAGCCAGGCATGTGTCATGAGGCAGTGAGCCCAGACGACACTGCCACCTGCACTGCCCAGATATCCCTTTCCTCCTAAAGGGCTGAGTGCATGCGACAGTGATGTTTGGGTCCTCCCTGCTCCCTGCACACATTTTACCAAGGCACTACTCTAACACCTTCAGACACGGACGCTAGCAGAAGTTCCATCAGCAGGAAGAGCAGGATCAGGTTCAGATTTACTAACGCCAGCACTGATTACAGGGATGGCATCACCTTAACCTTTTTCTTAAACTGCCCTACCTTCTTATGTCTCAATTTCTGTCCCCTCCTCCAGGTTTTCAGGGCTTTGAAGGAAGGTTACCTTCCTTTACTCCTTTTACAACAACTCTTTTCAGAAAGAAGTGCTGACTGAAGCTCTCTGAGTCTCCAAAGGCTATTCCATCACATCGGTGCTGACAGGGCTGGGGCTGCCAGACTGAGTTATCACAGGTCCTGCCCTCCCCTGCTGTTAATACCTACTCACCAAGGGAGCATTGGTCCAGCCCAAGCAGAGAAGGTCAACCCCAAGCTGCAGAAGTCTCCCATGATTAGGGAAGAGACATCAAAGGCAAAGAAGCGGAAAACAAATATATCCCAGGCATCTCCCCTTTCTAGACATCTCTGTAAAGTCATAATTGAACTCAGACAGCCCCAGGGAGGGAACGAGTTACAGGGAGTCAAAAACTTTTCATGATCAGCTCACCTTGCATCAAGAAGACTCCAGCCACACACCATCCCCAGCCCTGAGACACATCCCACCATGCAAGTGATAGTAAAACCATAGTAGGTGTTCTCACATACCAGCATCATTCACTGCAATTCATGAGCACTGAGCTATTCAGGAAGGATGCTGCTGTGGGAGAGACATCATCTGAATGCTGAATCACTAGCTCCAAAGTGTATCTGCACTCAGGAAAAAGGGACACTTCCTACCAGCTCTGGTCAGTCCTTGGTGTCATCCACCTGTCAGGCCAAGAAAATACATGGCTAACAATTGTAAGTCATTTTTCTGCCACAGCCTGGTAGCCCAAAGCCCAGAATAAACCAAGAGAGAAGCAACAACCAGCAAAGTCATCTGCACTTGAACAGCACAGCTGGAACATCTGTGGCATTATGCAATCCCCTCTCTGGCCAGACACGGGATTGAGAAAGGGTTTTTCTGCCCTTCCATGTCCTCTACCCTGCTAAAAGAGATCTGAAAATCCCAAGCCAGTAGAGAGGTAAAATTCTCTTTGTCTTTAC
Organism: Chlamydotis macqueenii; assembly: GCF_036417535.1. NCBI lineage: Eukaryota > Metazoa > Chordata > Aves > Otidiformes > Otididae > Chlamydotis > Chlamydotis macqueenii. The sequence continues at coordinate 15,770,239 of NC_141567.1, read as the reverse complement.
TCTTAATCTCTTAAACTCTTAATCTCTTTAACTCTCTTAAAAAGAGTTAAAGCCAGATTTATAAACTATAAGGATTTTAAGCCAATTTTGTGACCATCTCAGGCAGTTCTGGCATTCTTTGTAGTTGGCGAGTGAGACTCGTTAGGAGATATGGGGCAGAATAAAGGGGGCTTGACCACAAGGACTGGAAGGGTTCCCTCTGATGCAGTGATTTCTGGAGGTGGAAGGGCTGGCAGAGAGGAGGCACAGGAAACAAAAGCAGATGTTTGAGAAACATTTACAAATGGATTTCTGAGACAAAATTTCCTCTCAGTCACATCTGCACATCTCTGTAAACCTGTCAGGCCTCTGCACTGTGGTTTGAGGACAATTTGACCTGGAGTCTGAACAACAGGATTAAGGAGCAGAAAAAAGATTGCAGATACTTATTATTGCTTGCTATTGGAGGGTTATTGTTACTGCAGAACGTTTGCTTCCCTGAGCCACATTGTGTAAGTGTCGGTGCCTTTGCGAGATTTAATGGTCCAATTATCACAGGCTGTGTCACCTCCTCCCCGTTCTACATGACCAGACCTGCTCTCCTGCCTTCATTCCCCTCTCCTGTTTTGCTAGCAGGCAAACACACCTTTGCCGCTCCTTCATGGGGAGCCTTCTTTTTAACTTCTCCCATGCTCAGGGCTGGTGGGGGCTGGGGGAAGCCAGACAAGTGGAAGAGGCAGTCTCTGGGCTGGGTATCTCACCCTAAAGACAGCTAGGTGGGAGTGGGTCTGCTTCCCTGGGCAAAAATCAAAGTTTTTACTTACTTTGTGAAAATCTAACCAAATGTTCTCATTAGAGTTGAAGTTGTGTCAAGCTCTCCTCCCAAAGATTGCAGTGAGACACTGTCCTGGTCTCTAACCGCTCTGGCCCCTGTCATACTCTGCCTGCTCAGCTCCCCAGCAGGCTTCACCTGGTATTAACACCAGGAGATCTGGCTACGGTGTCCAAGGAAAAAAGGATTGACGAGAAAGTGGTTCCATCATGTGAAGTAGTTGTGAGGAGGTTACACTTGGCCATAGATCAACCAGTCTCCTACTAGCCCCACAATCTAGAACCACAGAATGGTTTGGGTTGGAAAGGACCATCTAGTTCCAACCCTCCTGACATGGGCAGGGACACCTCCCACTACAGCAGGTCACTCAAAGCCCCAACCAACGTGGCCTTGAACACTTCCACGGATGGGGCATCCACAACTTCAGTCCCTCTCTGAAGAATATCCTGCAAATATTTCAGAGGCAAAGAAACTTATCTTTGGCACACGGGTGCTTGTAGAGCAAGATCTGAGCCAAAAACCAATTCAGATGTGGGAATGGTCAGTGCTGCTCCTCCTCACCATGGTCACGCCACAGCAGGGCTGTGGGGAGAGTTAATATTAAATAAAGAGCACAGGAAGGTGCAGGGACTGGCAGAGACTGGCTGGGGCAGTGGAGGAAAGGGCTAAGCTCCTCTTCTGCTCTCCTAAGAGCAGCCTGTGGCAGGTCATCCAGGACCTTTCCTGAACACCATATCAGAGAACATCAGCTCCACGCCAGGACACCAAAAGAGAGGTATAACAAACAGCATTAGAGAGTTTCACAACAGGACGAGACGTTTATGTGAAGAAGAACAGCATCCGCAGTGATGCTAGCTCAAAGAAAAATCCTAACAGCTATTGATTCTCCTGCTTCAGGGTATAAGCGGCCTGCCAGCTGGGGTCAGGGGGAAATCTCCCCCTATAGGGTAGTATTGCACAATTATGGGCATTATGGGATTTTTATGCCTTCCTTTAAGGCATCCGGCCTTGGCTTCTGGCGGAGACAGAATACTGGGCTGGAAGGACTATTGGTCTGTTCAGCTCAAACAGTTTTTATGTCCTAATACAAAATTAATGGTTCTCTTACTGAGACTCCATGCGGCAAAGCTGCCTGCTCTGCACATTGCAACTGGTAAAGCAAAAGAGGGATGAAAAAATCCTTTCTTCCCCATACTTCTTTATGCAACACAACCCTCAGACCCTACCCAGGCTCATTGTCCCACTTACACTGTGCTACAGTCACCCCATGCTCTCTGAGGATCAACACGCTGACGCCAGACCCCAAGGGCCACAGCACACTGCAGTCCTGAGCTCCTACGCTCAAGAGATCCCTCAGCCTCTTCTGCTAGGAATCCCAGATCCACAAATGTGCAGGTGGGTTTTAGGTGCCTGTGTCCTTTAAACCAAGCCTTCTGACCATACCGCCTCTTCAATGGCCTCTCTCGCTGACAAAAGGGCTGTCTGTCAGGTCAGGCAGTCTGTGGAAGCAAACATCTGTCTTTAAAACTGTTTCTGGATGCACATGGAGGTCCCTTCTGCTTGTATGGAACAACACCTCGTTCATCATTCAGATAGCCAGACAGAGCCACTCATCTTCATTTGACGACACCTTTTTATCTACAAACACCTAGATTAAGACTCTCAACCAGCCTGTGAACTGGTCAGCATCTTTTTACCAAGCCAAGGGCACACTTTCCTGGCTCACATGCAGTATGGGGCTGGAGACTGGAGGAACAGCTTGCTCCGATCAGGACTTTTACAGCAGGACTTTTCTGAAAAGTCACTGTGCCCACACTGACTGGAGCAGGCAGTTCTTGGTGAGCTGATTATTTTGATGTCTAAGTAGAAGCCAAGTTCCGCAATAGCAGTGCATGCGGTTGATTTGTGGCTTGCCCTAGGGGAGTCAACAGCACTGCTGGGAATCCTGACCCAGGAGTCCCGACTCAAGCGTTCTGCAAAACCACAGGGCCTACTGTTTCCATGCCCATTTTGTGCTCCTGTATCTCTGCTGGGGCCAGGACCGTGCTGGAAATGGCAAGATTTGAACTGCATTTGCAGAGGCATAAGGGGATCTGCCTGCTGCTGTGTTCTTGGGCATGGGCTGCGGGGCAGGCAGGGGCAGGGGGGCTATAACCCTTCTTTAGCACTGACTGTGCTGCAGCTGGCCCTGCCTGCCGGACCCACAGCAAGGAGAGGTTTTAGCACCAGTTGTCTACACACAGTGGAGCTCCTTGTTCCCTTCGGCTTTGTGTCCAGCTGTAACACTGCAACAACTTCTACCTTCCTCATCTTCCTACTTCCCACCAGATCCTCTCGAACACTTCTCCATCCCACTGAAGGCTGCCCTGGAGCTCCTCCACCTCCTCCATGCTACTGCCATTCCCACCAGCCTTCCAGTCTCTGCATGGCAGTGCCCACAGCCCTTTCCCACATCCCCTGCCCACCTTGGCTCACCAGCCAGCCAGGTGAGAGCCAGCCCGTCTGGCAGGTCCGAGGCTCCCCATGCCATGCGTGCCCCACCAGCCTTCCCACTCAGACTGGCTGGCCAGCCACCGAACTCGCTGGTCAGGCTGAACAAACAGCTGGACACCTCTACCCATTGGTCAGATTGGGTTGAAGTCAGTCAATGCACACAGGAATGACTGGAGAAGAGCTGGGACTGACAGGCATCCTCACCACGTACGCTGGGTTGCCTTAAAGGACAGTGTAAACATCCCATAAAGCCCAGAATTGTGCAATATTACCTTAAGGGGGGAGCTTTCACCCTGACCCCAGCTGGCAAGCTGCTTATCTTACTGGGAAAGAAGACTGAAAAAATTAAGATCTGACTCTGAAGCAGTCAATTTCTCCTGGTGACACTTAGAGTGCAATGGCAAACTGCACAGAACGATGAGTAGAGAACCACAGCCAAAGTCAGAGCCCCTAAGCCCATCCTGTGACACTAAACACTGCTGCAGCCCCTGCTTTGCTCCCCTTTAATCACAGCACTGTGCTAAACTCTTCCCTCACTCCCTCCCAGCTCTGTCTATCTAGGGGAACAATGTCCTTATTCATATGGGGATGTTGACCAAATCATAAAGAAGATGTAATGACACTGTCTCGGCTGACACGCTGATCAATGCTTTTCATGCAAAATTATGCTTTCTGCGACTAATAAATATTGATCTATTTTGTTCCTGTGTAGCACTGCAATAAAGAGTGACTTAAATATCTGCCAGCAGTGAGCATCCTCCATCACCTTCCAGTCCCCAGCTCTCCTGCAGCCACCTGGCAGCACCTATTTGCATTTGTCACTGTTCTTACATCCGTCTGAGCCCACCCAACACTGATGCCAGAGCACTGTTCCTGATCCCAGGGAAGGCCCAGCACCTCTGTGAACATCCATCTCCCTTTATTTTTCTGTCCTTTGAACAGTGCTTACGTTACAGTGGTTCATAGGAAGAAGTAGAAATTAAGCAGAGTTGGAGTGAGTGCCGGGGAGGGGGAGCAGGGTCACATCCTGGGCACATTTAGGATAATAAACAGGAGAAACTGGGCCAAGAGCAGAACAAATTGAAACATTTACAACTACTTGGCAGGGGAACCGTGTAAGCGCTAATGGGCATGGTCAGACTGCTTGAAACTCCTTAAATCAAAGTTATGGAGCTTGGTAGCAAGCGCCTGGCGACAAGCTTTGCTGGACACAAGGCATCCATTCAGTCCTGCTGAAAGGCCAGGGTCCATGTGGTGGCTGTCCTGCTCTATTTGCTCCTCTGCTGGAGAGGGGTCAGGCAGTGCTCTGCATTTCACACCCTTTTCACTGGCTCCCTCTCGTCCCTCAGCACCGCAAAGCAGAGGTGGCTCAGGCCTGCTCCCGTACGCAGAAGGGATCACAGAGTGATGTGATGGTACCTCTTGTGTTGGGTTCCTGAGTTCTTACGGGGCTCTGGGACCCTGTTTTCTCCAGGTATCACTCTATTGCCTCTTCTTCCATCTCCCCCAACAAGGATTTGCTTGTCTCCAGGAGCCCAGAGAAGGGAGCTGCACCAGAGAGCACAAAGTGTGAACTCAGATACGGGACTGCAAATAGATTGATGATGACAGGCGGAGGCCTGGGTTCAGTCACTCCTGTCTGGCAGACACACAATGATTGAATTTGTTCACTATGCATATTTTGGGAGTAGATTGCTTTCCTTTGCTGAAGGGACCAGATTCATACTCATCAGGAGCAAAAGAGCTAAACTGCATCAGTGAACCAGAAAGCAGGAAGGGCCAAAGGTCTCTGGCACTCTGTACAATCTCAGGAATTCCCTTAGGTGCTGCACACATATATAAACACAAACACACTCTGACTGTAGCAGACGATCCTGTTCACCGCTCCCCTTTCTACCACTGATCTGCCATTATTTCCCTGCTCTGGGGGAGCTGCTGTAACGCATCCTGTCCCTTTTCTTTCTGAAGACTGCTCAGTCAGGCAGGGACCTGCCCTGCCTTTGATGACCTGTGTCACAGTCTGAATGGGGTTCAGGGTGAGCCAAGACTTGGGATCACACCCCACTCCCCATCCTTCCAGCACAAAACTCGCTTTCAGCAGCAGTTCTAATGTGTCCTGTTTCCCCCTTCCCCATGCAGACAGCCAAGTGCTGAGAAGGCATTTAAGGCGAAAAACCTACAAATCAAAAGACACTGCCTCTGGAGCTTAAAATATGATGGCATCTCCCACAGACTGTGAATGAGTTCACTGAAGAGCTCCCCCAGTTCTGAGAACCTCCCCTTCCCCATCCCCCTCCTGGGAAAATTGGAGAGGCAAAGGGCTGCTGTTCCAGCAGATTTGCAGGAGTGGGAGTTGAAGAATCAATGAAGCTCTGAAAGCCAGTGAGGAAAGTCATTCTGCACCTTCCTGACACCAGGAATAAATGATTCAGTGGGAAAGAAAAAAAAAAATACAACAACCCTCCAAATGAGGCTGGAATTACCCACTGGAGAGATATTTCATCTTGAGGAATTGTGTTTGCTGCAGCGTTCATCTCACTGAGCCACAGCAAAGCTTTAATATCTAGCAAAAGGTCAAACCTAAATGGGAATTGTTACAGCTTTCCAGAGCCCCCGACGCCAGCCCGCCTGCACACACATGACGAGCTCCCAGCCCCTCACGCGGGGCAGGCTGGGAGTAAGAACCAAAGCCGCTTGGAAACGCTCTGTGTGCATAACAGCACCCAAGGTACTCGCAGGTCTTTGAGCGGCTCTACCTTCATCAGCCCTTCCCACCTCTGCAAAGTATCATCACGCCCAGTTTACTAACAATCATCTCCCCTGTTAAGACAATAGCACTCATCATCTTGCAAGCCCACTCCCAGCTCTACCTGCATAATCTCGTCACGCCGAAGTCACAGGGCCTGGAGACGAAACCTGCAGGGCTCAGTGCACAGGCGCCGCTCCTGTCACAAGCCACGCTCCCTCGCCGATGACCCTGCGGCACCAGGATTGGCAGAGTCAGCTCTCAGAGGCAAGGCAGAAAGCACTGCTGGGACCAAGGCGTTCTCTGTGCCATTGCTGTCACCTGACAGCAGTATCGCACAGCCAGGGGCACTGCTTTGACCCAAAGGCAGCATTTTTCAGCGCTGCTCTTCAGCCTCGCTTGGCGTTAGTCTGAGAACCCTTGCTCGCCCCCTCTGCGGTTTGAGACACGGGGACCTTCTGCCAGTGCAGCACTGCCTGCCTTGGGTACGCAGGCAGCACGGCCTCATTTACAGCGGAAAGTGCCTGGATCCCCAGAGGCTTTGCCATCCTCTTTCACATCCATATATAAAAAAGGACAATGAACACTAGGAGTGTGGTCGTACATCCTTCCCCTTCACACCAGTTTGCATGGGGTGCTCTGGTGTGGCCAAAAGATCAGCTGAGCCCATGCAGCACCCAGGACAGTAGAGGACACGTGTGCAGGGCTTTATCACAAGATTCCACCCCTTGCTCCCAACCTGTTGTCCTTTCCCCTGCTCGCCTCCTGCACCACCAATGCTGCCAGCTCTGAGGAACCCCAGTCCGCTCCGACTTCTTACTTAAGAAAGATGTTTTTATGAGGATCTCATTCCATGTTTTGGTATGCTTGGGAGTATTTGAATCTCCAGCATGTTCCAGTCCAGAGTCATCCTCTAGGGCCGTTCGAGCACTCTCCTCATGCCCACCTGCCTCACATCCCCCCAAGGCCATTTTGCTCTTTCACTTCTGCTTTGGTATTGCTGCTGTCTCCCTCCATCCACACATCCGTTCAGTCTCTCTTCAGTAATTTGTATTCTTCTTCCTTCCCTCAGACTCAGCTTTCCCCTTTGGGACATCAGCACCCCTATCCCAGGCTGCAGTAGCATTCTCCAGGAATGAATCAGGTAGACAGCAGGTGGAGGGAAGGCAGATTCCTGGAGAGCTTCTTGCCTCCCCTTCACCATCCTTTTGCATGACAAAGAAGAGAGTCCAAGAGAAGAAAGGAGAGAACCAAACCCTTCCTGTAACATCCACTGTCCTCCCAAGAGAGAAGAAAGCAGGTCAGCGAGGTAAGCAGAGGGGGACTTTACCTAAAGCAGGGCTGACAATCTGCTTGAGCTTTGGGGTTTGTAGAAAAACTGGTCCCAAGCTACAGGCAAACTCCAGACACTGCAATGTAACAGAAAGATTTGAGAACTAACAGTTCTCCTGACAGCCCTGCGCCCTCCACCTTCTGTCTCAGCTCATCCATTGTGACCTGAAGCCCTCCTGCTTTCCTGTTCAGGACCATATTAAACTCTGCCAACCCTCCTCCATCCTGCCCAGCAATCCCAGCTGCCCTTTCAGTCCTTCCTGATAAACAAGCTGCCATCCAGTATGGGCAACATGCTGGTTTCTGTGCTGATGTGGACCAACACTCACTGGGGAATCACCTGAAACTACCACTCTCATTTTCACTTCTGACTTAAGCCAGATTTCACTATGTACAGAAGGATTAAATTTTGCTAAGATTAAGATGAGATAATTTTTTGTTCAAATATTTACAGTTAAAGCTCACCAGAAAGTCAACAGAATTCTGCTGGACAACGCTCAACTACCCACATCCTCCAAAGGAAAACAGGGTATTTACGTGGTATTTAAAACATCCAGAGACGTCCAAAATTCATCGCTCCTGATTGTTCCCAGGCCAGGCTGGGTCTGTGTCATACATCCATGCCTCTCAGGGAAGCAGGAAGAACTTGCTGGCCTTTTCTTCCTAATAATGGTGAACATGTGGACATGGCTGGCGTGGGTCACCAGCTCCTCGCATGGTCATGCTAGCAGAGCAATTCAGCAACCAGCAGCCATATCCTTGGGAAGCCAATGCTGTGGAAAATGGGGTCAGATTGCTTCTCCCCGTGTTTGGCTTTGTTGAACTGTTTGTCTTCTGCATGCAAGACTTCCCTGGCAATGAGGAGCAGGTGTCATTTGAAGATCTCATCCTTTCTATTCAGGATGTTTAAATTCAAGACTCAAACTTGTGGTTGGCAGGGAAAGGGGGCAAATAAACAGCAGAATGATCCGCTGTCTGTTCCTGACAGCCCAGCACAGGGCAGCCAGGCCAGCCTGCAGCAGTCATCCCTCCTGTCGGTGGGGAATGTTTTAGTACAGAGGTAGCGGCTCAAGGGCATATCACAGATTTAAGCAGCTCAGGCTTAAGCATAACAACAAAAAATTTAAAAAAAAAAACAGCACATAATACATGTACTGTAACATTTGGGCTTTGTTCCCTCCTCTGTGGGGTCTGTTGACCATTCGGGTGCTTCCTGAAAGTTGTGCTCTCCTGTGCTCTTGTGGTGGTTAACCTCTATTTCAAGCTCTCCTCATCCACTCCTGTGACTGTTCATATCCTTAGTGTGTGCACCTGAGGTTTAATGGTTATCTGGGAGTTACGTACAGCTCAAGTTTGACAAAGCTTCTGCGGCAGATGCAGAAACTCAGATAGGAATCGCCCTCTCCCTTCTCTGCTCCTTTACAAAGGTCAAGGGGTGGTGGGGGGGGAGCTGACCTCCTACCGATGAGCATAGGTTGAATCCCTGTGTGAGGAGCTCTGAAGGGAGAACCAGACATCTTCAGACATTACTCCCCTGGCCAAGTTGATTTAACAGCCTCCTTCCCAAGGGTGGACAATCAGTTTCCCCAGGGAGTCAATGACTTTCTGAGACTTCTCAAATAGGCAGTGCTCTTCTGAAATGAAGCTCTCACCTTTGAAGATTTCTCATCTGTCTCCCAGTGCCACAGGCACTGTGTAAGCAAGCTCTCTGTTCACGTATGCTCGATTCTCTCATGCAACTGCATTCGGCAAAGGGCTCGGCCACAGCTGCTTCCCATGCCAACTTTGTCTCTGCTGGAGGCAGAAACATTTCCATGCAGCCACGGTGTGTGCGTGTGACCCTGGTGTGATCCCCCAAATCCACCAGGCTCACAGGGAACGCAGGAGTGTACACAACTCTTTCCTCTTGGTCATCACCATCTTCGCCTCCAACAATGCAAGCCACAGACCTACATTTGGTAGGTCACCATTCCCCCTGTGCTGCTGAATAAGGGAATGCTGAGGCGGGAATGCAGACAAGATCCTAAACAAATCTGCTGTTTACAAAGTCCCTTGTAAACTGTTTACATTTCTGGGGAGAAACCATGGAGGAACAGCAGCTGGAGCCTGTTCTTCCCAGTGCTCCTGTGGAAGTGGAGCTGACGCATGTCTGGAAAGGGTGCAAACGTATGAGGGAAAAGTAGAGGCAGCAAAATCCCAGCACCAGCCATTCCCCCAGCTTGCTAGGATCTCTGGCTACCACAGCGCTGCCTCCCTGAGCACACTCCAAGGGAGGTGGCATGTCCCTAAGGCGCAAAGCAGTGCAGCCATGTCAGCACCAACCTCAGGCTGCAGAGCAGTGCCTGGGGTGGTGAGGCTGGGCAGGGGCTGCTGGGTGAGCTGACTCCCCACTGCTGGAGGAAGCACACCTGAAGGAGCCAGTCCTGAACCTCCTCTGGAGCCCCTCGGCTCTCCAATGCCTGTGAAGAGTCTTGTGACTCTCATCCCATGAAGACACAGTGTGTGGTTCACAGAGGCTGGCCTCCCGCTATTTTATACACATGTATAAGAGTGGTTAAAAACGGGGCCTCAGAAATACCAGTGAAAACATTTTGAAGTCCTGGCATAAAATAAAAGCCTCAGTGTGCCTCTAATTTGCCCTGCTTCCTGTCCATGGAAATCTCTTTGAAGTGCCTGTGCATACGGCAATGCATCAGTACAGCATAGCGAGCTCGGCCGAAACACCCGTCACCCCAGCTATCACTTTCCCCCAGGACAACTGCGGGCTGCTGATACAGCGTGACTGCCCAAGCCAGTCTAGCGGCTGAACGCAGGGCATGAAAGGCTTTGGTGGCAGAAATAGAAGGGTTAAAAGTAAAACACACCCTTTATCAGTCCCCTTCATACTTGCAGACCTACTCACAGTAGAAAAGGTTTGTTACGTTACTTGAATGGATGAGCAGGATGTGAGAAAATATGGCCTTCACTCAAGGATGGTGATAAGTGCTCTGAGCCCAGAAATAGCACCAGAGAGGGTACATGGGGATGGACAGCCAGCTGGAACAGCAAGGACAGTGAAAACATACTCCCTACACATGATATGGCAACCCTGACCCAGTGGCTGGAAAGGAATACAGGTGCAATGATTTAAAAAAAAAAAAAGTAAAGTGGGCAAACTCACCCATTTGGTGTTGAAGGGCAGGCAGAGAGAGGCAAGGAAACGGCATTGCTCCATCAGCAAGGGGTAAGTGATGTTCATCCACATTTTCTTTCAACTACCTCACCAGAAGGAGTCCACTCTCCACCCAGTCAGTCTTCCAGGGCCCAGTTGTGTCCCTTTCCTGACCAGGATGAGGATGGAAGGGTCTCAAAGACTGAACTAAAAGGAAAAAAAACAGAGGAAACAAACGCATTATCAGGCCAACCCATAACAAAAGACTGCCAGGTTCATTTGCTGAAGGAAAAAAACTCAAATTTAACAGCATTTTTTCAGAGCCAACCACATAGACTGGCCAATCCAAAAAAATTTTTTTTGGTTTGGTTTGGTTTCAGATTTTGTGTAGTTAAAAAAATCAGCCAGCTAAATTTCTGAACAAAATGGCTCTTCAAAATGAAAACTTGAGCCATTTTGTTCTTTAAAAAAAGTCAGAAATTACTGCTGAATCTGATCAGAGTTTTGCAAATATTTTTGCTTGACCCCTACATGGCTCAGACAAAGCACCTTCAGATTCAAGTCCTTTCAGAGGAGCATCAACCCTCCAGGGCAGGGATATCACAGTGCTCCCTAAGCTTTGAGAAACCCACTGTGGAGGCAGGCAGACACAGTTGGAAATTCATGCTAGGATCTTTTGGCTTCCTTCTGGTGACTCAGTGTGCACCAGAGCCCAGCTGTGTCTCTCTTAGCAGTGCCTTCTCACCTCCACATCCATTATTTCACTGCGAGATGGCCAGTGTAAGTACAGTCATTAGGGCTTCTGTTTTTGAGTGTTCAGGCTATGATTTATCCAGCCTTTAGAAACGAAAATGAAGCAATCCTCCCTTTAAAAGAGTATTCATGCTTCCCCCCTTGCACCCATATGGGCTTGTTATGTTAAGGCTGCTCATAAAACCTGCTTGGACCACCCTGACACTTAACCTTGGTATCTGAAACGATGCTGAACATAGCTTGTCTGTGCTGGGCGCGAGGCTGCGTTAGCACCAGTTCTGCAGGTCTCACTGCTGACAACCATTGTCCAAAAGGAGTCTTTTCTTCAGTATGCAGTGGGGCTCTGATGGATGTAAAATAACAGCCCTGACCACTCATGTTTGTTTGCAGAGGCTTTCAGAAAGGAACTCCAGATGCTAGCCCAAATGTCGTATGCATCTTCCACTTCAGATTTAATTGCTGGTACTGCAGATCACTTCTCTTCATACAATGAGCTGCCGGTTCTGCCCTAGAATCAGCCACCTTTCAGAGCACAGGCAGGGGGAAGAGATTCTTTTATGCAACATCTCTACTATGATCATCTCGCCCAAAAGAACCCCCAAGCAAAGGCACAGAGGCAGTACAGCAAATTCATCTACCACCAATTCACTTATGCTTGATGTGACAAGCTGATCAGAAAGCCGGTGTGTCCTGTTAATGGCAAAGATCTCTCTCAAATCGGTTAAGCATCTATTGCCTTCCTGTTCCCACGGTTTTCATTAGTACAAATCATTAAAACACTGCCAAGATGGCCATGAATTAGAACACAAAATCTTCTCAGCACGAAGCTCCGGTCCCATATGTTTGGCGATGCCCCAAAATCATCCGCTGTAACGCTTTCACAGACATCTACCTAGACCAGCCCTATCCTCTCAGCCTCCTCCCACACCTTCGGGGTGCATTGCTGTCCCTCCCTGTATATCGAGCAGGGACCAACACAGAAATGCCTTGACAAGATGAGCAGGAGACTCTGGACCAGGATGGCTGGGATACGATCTGTCCCACTGAGAGCTGTGGGGATGCTGCCCTGTGGGAAAGGGCTTCTAAGCACAGCAGAGAGGCAGCAGTGGCATAGATCACTGCCTGTTTATTTGGGTGGGGGTCAGTGCCCTCTGCGGCATGCCCAGGGTCAGGAAGGAGTGGGAGCCTGCTCTCCTCGCTCCGCATCTCCGCACTGAGAGGTCTGTCTAAACAATCCTCCCTGCTGAGCAGCCGGGGATGCTGATGGCCCTTCCGTGTATGGAAGTATTCAGGAATTCCTCTTGCAATTAATTCTCCATCATTCCCCAAAATAGCATTGCTGTGCAGAGGAGCTTAGAAAGCAGAGTGTTGCAGATCAGCAATTAAGAGGCAAAGACAGACTACAAAGGGAGGCACTGCAGGTCACACCTGCGCTGCATCAGAGCTGCTCTGAGAGAAAGCCCTTACCAAGCTCCAGAGGGAATGGCAGCTCCTAAGTCAAACCCAAGTAATAAGATGATCTTGTAGGGGGAAAGATTAATCATTATTGGCAGCCAAGAATGTGCAAGTCTAACAAAAGCCAAAGGTTTTTTTATTACAGTCCAACTACAGCTAGGAAGACAGTGTTAGCTAAGAATCATTAAACCTATTGCAAGAATAAATTTTCTTTGAACCAAACCATAAAATGGGAGTAAAATCCTCTTAAGCCAGCGACAACTCCTAATGGAACAGATATTATTATTGCTTTAGATTATTAAGTGAATAAATTAGGCTCCAAAATGGAGAATATTTACTCAACCAAAACCTGCTTCATTTAATACCTGCCTCAAGTAATTTTTAAGTTTAGATTATAATTGAACAGAATAATGACATTTTCTGCTTGTACAAATAGAGATTTGTGAACTCTATTTGCCCAGAATTCAGGAAGGAGAAGTATCTAGGAAAACCTTACCTTGCTAACCCCCGGGTAACATCAGTGCTGCTGCACGTGCCAGTAATGAGTCTGGCAGTGTATACAAGCCTGAAAGACAGAAGGTGAAGCCAAGGTCCCTTCTCATAGTTGGTCATTAAATTTCCTGAAACGTCTGACCAGGAGGTCACTATTGATATTATAAAATACAAAAAATATTACAGAAAAATTGAAGTAATTTCCTTAGTGAATCTGGAGGCAGAATACCACATTAAGAGTAAGATGAACTTTGCTTAATTTCTTCTGCATGCAGGCAATATCTGCTGGCAGAGTGGGTTTAGATCCCTCTGCCAGACCTGGGATGGATGAAGAGAGTTCAAGAGCTCCCTGGAAAGGTCTGTCAGTTTGCTCCTGAATAAAGACCTCAGCTGGTTGCTCTGGTTCCAAAGTCACAGCACAGGTAATCGCTCCTTTTACACACCAACATAACTGGCTGCAGCTCTCAGTCCGAGATCTGCTGACAGCAATCTTACTGAGTCACTGCTCTAGGGCAAGCTTGGTCTACTCCTCCCTCAGCACTTTTCCCTCACTGCCATAGAGCAGGACATGCAGGAAGGAGGTGGAACACCAAGCTCCAGTATTCACACTGGCTCTGTACATCCAGGTGGGAAAATAAACTTGAACGATCACTTCTCTGGGGCAAGCAATGCAAGGAGAGAGCTGCATCCTGTGGTGAGAAAGCCTTTCAGGCCTCTAAAAATCACCTGATGCAGATGCAGCCCCCGCACAGTGAAGCTGAGCCTACTGAAAAAAGTCTGTCTCTACAGAAGTCACCCACTGTCCCAAGAGCTCAAATCACTGTCAATGCACTGTCCTCCTCCTTGCTTATCTTTTTTTCTAAAAATCCCTCCTCAAGGCTGAACTAACATATCTACAAAACATACTGCAAAGCTCCGTTAACCACTATCCACAACCACTCTCTAACCACATCACTTGCACAATGCATGGTTTTCCTACAGATAGGAAACAGTTCCAAGCCCCACTGGCATTGCTCAGGAGCAGGGGGCATCCCACCATTAGGGTCTGCCCTGGGAAGAGGAACATGGCGTTGGCTTGCAGCTGGCAGCCAGCTCTGATACCCTGCTCCTGTTTCCCCTGGTGTCAGAAGCACACACTGCATAATAGGTGGGAAGAAGAGAAACATTTGATTAAAAAGCTTCGTGCCTGGAAGCAGTTTGGATCCTGGCTTGACCGGTTCAAACTCAGCCCTGAGAGTGTATGTATAAAGTCAGCGTATGTACTAATTTCAGTGTATGTATAAAGGCTTTTGGGGATGAAGATGAGAAAGCATAAGGGTTTTATTTGACATGGAGCTTGCTGGCATGTCAGAGCTCTGCCGCTTGTGTTTTCAAGACAGGAACCTTGTTAACAAGTGCTGGTGAGCACAACAGGCTCTTGCAGGCTCTCCACTCGAGTTACTGGTGCAGGACTGGTTGTATGTTGTGTGGAAGGGTCAGCAGGGACAAAAATGAGAGAGAAGCGGATTCAAGATTGAAATCTTCCCTATTTTAAAGTGAAAATGTGGAAGGTCAGATAACAGCAATAGAGAACATGAGGAGCATGAGACCCAAATAGCACTTAAATCCAGATAAGAAACAGGAAGTCTGTGGCAACAGCAGAATCACAGGGTCCATCAGAAACAGCCATTAATCACGAGTTGGGAGTAAGTGAAGTCCGGAGCTTGCCAGGAAACAACATGTCACTAGGATTATGAGCAAACCTTACAAAGTTGCGGTAGTTCTGAAGGCCTGAGGAGTCAAATTGCGATCAGAGCTATGTAGGCACAAGAGGAAACAGCATGGAAACCAGAATCCTTCTCCTAAAGGCAGACAGAGGTAGGTGAATTACAGCACAATAGATCCTTCTCAAATCACCCCTGAGGTCCCAAAAGCAATTGATGGAGGCTTGAGCACGTGATGCCGACTGTCAGGCCTGCAAGATTGTCTGTGGGAAAGAAACAAGAGGGGTAATTTTATTGTCATGTACCACAGGGGGGTGTAAGTAAAATCACAGCATGAGAAAATGACAGTGTATCTGTCTTAGGTCATTTACATGCCCAGATATCTGTGCGAGGAGAGCCAAAGCTGCTACATTTGACAGAGGCAACACAACGGCAATGTGCCTGGGAAACAGAGGCTTATACAGATTTGCAAGCCCTAAAACCAATCTCGTGTTCACTGCTCCCAGAAACCAAAATGACCCGACTTAATAATTTAGGCTTCCGAATGATTACACTTTCCTCACTATAGGCTGTATAATGGCCTCATTTTGCTGAGCACACTGCAAGAATGCTGCAGAAGGACAGTCCCACGCTCAGAGGCATACGCACATCCCAAGGACACACTTAGAGGCCACAAAGACACTGCAGGCAGGCAAAGGAGCACTAGCAGGCATAAAGGCAGATGCTGGGTAGCAGTTGCAGGTGTCAAGTACATTGCTGCCGGTAGGCAATGCAGCACAGTAGTTTTTAGGAGAGATCTGGAAGAAGGAGAAAATGCTTTGTTAGTGTTTACACATTGCTCCTCATGCAGTGGCATGTGGAACTGGCACGGCTGGCAGACAGGCAGGACTCAGTATCTCTGCAGTGGAAAATTTTTACAAGATGGTTAGACGGAGCAGGGCCAGAACAGGCCGTCTGCAGAAGACACATCCTCTTTACAGTTCATGTGAGGAAGATGATGACAGGATCAGGGAGACATGCTTTGCAGGACCCTTTAACATTGCACTGTCAGAGGTTCTCAGTGAAAATCCCAGTGATGAGGGTGTGTGGAACTCTGCACAGAGCTGATAAGTGTGGCAGAAATCTGACTGCTCAAAAAACCTGGGCATCCCAAAGGGATTTCAGACAGGTAGACAGGGGGGATTTGGATCTTAGAGATATAGTTCAGGAAGAACCGGATACTTCTCGGCAGGGCCCAGATACGGGTATTTAGAGAGAGCTCAAGTCAAAGAGGACTGAGGTATTGAGCAGATGGTAAGGAAGAGACATCAAGAAAGGTAGCAGGGAAGAGCAAGCACAAGAAGACTTAAAACTCCACTTTGATTGTGTTGAGCTGAAGCCAGTAGGTGGGTGTCCACAAAGCAATGTCAGGAAGACAGACTGCAAATTAATTTGGACAGCACAGGACAGGCTAGGAGGAAAGCGATCACTCTGTGAGTCATCAGCAGGAGATTATATATGCAAAATTTGTAAATAAGGTCACCCAGAGAGGGAATGCAGAGGAGGAAAAGAGGCGGGCTGGGCAAATGGCCAAGGATGGAGCAGGTGAAGTAGCCGTCAGTACCTGAACATTGTCAAGTACGACAGGCACAGCCTTAGGTACATCACTGCGGGGGCAAACCTGTCCTACTCTGTGAGCAGAGGGGAATAAACATACCTAAAAAACAGGTGATCTGTTCCTTGGGGGCAAATGTGTCACAGCAGCTACTGATAAGAAGCCTAGAAAAGGTTTGGGAAGCTGCTGAGTCCCAGCTCTCTGAGGGTGAATTTCTGCCTCAGTTTCCCTGAAACTGACTGCAAGTGTGAGCCCAGATTTGACTCTTGCAGCTGCAGAGACCTCATCTGGAGAGTACGGCTTCCCTGTGAAGAAGGGAAACCTTCTAGCAGTTAGGGGCTGTATTCTCATTTGAGCTTCTGGCAGCTATATTGCAAGAAGGGGCAGTGAAGCCCCCCCAGAGACAGCTACAAGGTCACCACCAAACTCAAAGAGAGGGCAAAACACCTTGTCGGTAGCCATAGATTGGAAAAGACAGCCACACAGCTGTAGCTGGCGGGAGTTGTGCTGGGAAACTGAGCCTACCCAGCATTACTCAGCTGCTACCCAGGCGCTGGAAGAGACACAGCTCATGCTTGTGATGTGCAGGGGCAGGAGCAGTGGGATCCTAAAAGTCACAATTGACCCTAGATTACACAGCCAGCTGGCCAGAGGCTGCGTTTCAAAATTGCCCATTTACCTGAGAGTGCTGGCTGGAAAGCATAAGGCAGCATGCAGAGAAAGTCCAGGTTAACTTGTCACTGGCAATGGCCTCCCATTTGTCAGGAAGAGATTCGTGAAATTTACAGAGGGACGTGGGTTTTTGCAGGTGTTTGGCAGTCACCCTAAGAGCTCAAGAGAGCAAAGAGATTCTGAATAAAAGATCCATTTCTAGCTGCAGAGAGGCTCTTAGCAAGTCCAGCAAGCCCCAGGCCGAGCGAGGGGAAGGAGGGGCTGAAATAGATCAGTGGGACAACAGTCCCAAGAACAAAAGGGCTGTATTAAGAGGACCTACTCTGGCACTTAAATCAAGTTCAAGCAACACGAGTCAGATGCCTTACCATCTGGAAATACCTAGCCAAGTCAATGGAGAAGAGCAGGCAAGATACTTAACCCTTAAGTAAGTGGTCTAGACATTATTCTGCTTCTGTGTGCGTGACAAAGGCAAACTGCTTTCAGGTTTAAGGTACACACACCCTGATGGAAGCAAGATATTATATGGCCTTGATTCATAAATTAACCATGCCAAAAAGTGATTGCCTCCCTACCAGCCTTGCAAGCCAGTAAATGCAAACTTCTCAGAAAATGTCCCTTGGTGGCTGACCGTGGCACGATGGGGTGAGTAGCATTACCATCTCTTTCTGACACAAACCCCATAGGCAAAGTTAAGTGAGCTGGTTCCAGGGGGCGAGTAGCAGAGGTTTTCTGAAAGCCAGGCTCCACAAAATGCAGAGTTAAGTCAGGACAAGGTGGCCTGGTCTCTCCAGACTGCCTGCTAACCTGCCCCAGAAATTCGTAGATTTTTTTTACACAGCTTCATTTACAAAGAGAATCAAGTCTGCAAAGCACAGCTTTCTCCAAATCTCAGCCACAAGACTTCATCAGATCACTCTGGACTCTGAGACCGCTGTCTCTGCACTGTAATAGCCATTATCCCCAGGCTTTGTGTGTGTCTATGTTACCCTTCCATTTTCCCTTCAGATATGACAAGCAATTCTTAGAAAATACATTATACACTCTTCTGCTCTGTAGTTCTGTCACCTTTGATTGTACTCATTTGAGGCCAAGGATGTAGTTTTGAAGTAAATCAATAAACAACACTTAAAAGGGTCCTACAGACACAAGCTGGGTGCAGTACCGCAGCCCTCCTCTCTCCCCAGGTACCTCTGCTTTGCTCCTCCAGCCCAACTCATCGTTTTAGACAGGATGAGTAAAACTCAACCAAATAAATGGGCGAAATCCAAACAGTAAAACACTTCCCAAACTCCCTAGTGCTGCTGTACAATATGGGAGCACGGGCCAGGGCCGGCCTTGCAGTTGGAAGTGGACCTCCAGTGTCCAAAGTTTCTGTAGTCACCAAGTCAGTGTGACCAGTTGTTGCAGCGCTGGTCTGGGCCGGTGCGAGGGTCTCTTACAGCACACCTAGAGGGATACAGCTCATTGCCAGTCTCCTGTACCCATGGGTGGGCTGCAGCCAGGGTCTCCTGGTTGCTGCAGATGGTCCTGGAAACACCCAAGGAAACATCTCAACCCCCAGTGAGGTACTGGAGTGGGAAATCTGGAGAGTCTGGAAAGGGGTCACACATCTCCCACTCTTACTGAAGACATTTAGGGCCTCTCAGGCTTGCTATTGCACAGAGGGTGATATATCCAAGTAGAGCACATCTAGAGTAGATTTACTTGGAACTACATATTCACCTCCAACCCTCATTTATACTGCTTGTGGCTCCTCATACTCCCCACCACTCCAACAGCCACACCAGCACAGGATCTGGTCTTTGGTAGCCTTCTAAGAAGCTAACAAGGTTGTACCTCCTCAAGCAGCTCCTCCAAGCTGAATCGTAATGGACCTCATCAGTGCAGAACGGACTGCTGGCTAAACACTTCATTAAGGAACGGCAGAGAGGGAGGTTATTCATCATGTGGAGCTGTCCTGCTCTCCAGGATCAATGCGGCACACGAGGCAACGGTAAAGTACTGGAGAACACCCTGACAGAAAGCCTACCAGAATGCACTTGCAGAAGGATTTACACTTGCAGAAGGATTAACTCCACTGGTTGAATTATTTGTATTTTTGGTTTTTAATTTCAAAATCTCCAAAGGCTATGTAGACACCCTGGTGATCCTGAGGCAGCAACGCTGACAACTCAGCCAGAGAGGAGGGCTGCTGCCTGTACACTGTGAGAATATCTGCTTCCCTCTGCCACCTATCAACTCTTGTTTTTTTTTAACCCAGCTGCATTTCCAATTGAGATCTCCATTACCTGTTTCAGTGTGCTGATGGTCATATTGGTGCGTCTGTCTGGAGTTCCTTGGGCTGACTCAGGACATCTGCTTGCTGCTCCCAGCTCTGCTGCTTTCTTTCACTGTAAAACAAAACAAATTATTCAGGGTGGAAGTGATCTCTTATTTTGGTTGTCTTCATGTCTTGGTCTCTGTTCAGTGCCTCTGTGCTCTACTTCCAAACCCAGCATTGTCTGTGCAGACTCTGATTAGGGGAATTTACACCTGCAAATATAGCATATACATCTTACATGCTCCTCACAAGCAGTTACACAGCACAGCTCTGGCTAAGACATCTTTGAAAGAGCCTTCTGCACAATATACTGGCATGGTGAAGTTCCTCCTAGAGAGACGCAGGACAAGCAGCCCCCACATCTCATGCACAACTGGCTTACTCAGCCCCAGAGTACTGCAGGACCTTGCTCTGAGCAACATTTTTTTGTGATTCAGGGAGAGATCCTACAGACTCTGCTTCTCTTTTTAGTGTGGTCTGACCTCACTCCTCAGCATCTCCGTGCTGGGTTCCTGAACTCTGCACGTGTGTTTGCAGAGCTATCACTCATTGCACGCGAGACTGGATGCCATGCTTGATTCACAGAAGAGCTTTCAGATATCACAGCCTGGAAAGGTTTCTCAGAGTTTAACTGAGTGTCAGAACTGCCAGAAGCCATACCCAAGACATTCCTGCATGTTCAGACCCTTCCCTGCTTAGCACCAGGCAACTCAGCTGCACACAACACTTTGGTGCCTCAGCCTGTGTCTGTGCCGCCAGTGCAGGGTTCCCTGCCCCTCATTCAGGAAAACCTCAAATTCAAAGCGGCCAAATCCTTCCCAGTTTCCATTCAAAGCAGCACCTTGTCCCTGTACAGCCCTGTGGAGCAAGGGGAACCCATCACACCCTGCTCTGGTTTGCTGAGCCCGGTTATGTGGACCCAGTGCCACACTTCCTACCAGAGCCCATTTTCCTGCTGTCCCAGGGACCACCTTCTGCTCTGGGTGCCTGCAGTGCTGAGCACCTTTAAGGGTGCTCAACCATAGGGTAATTAATTAACACAAGTGATCACTTATATTATCTGCAAGTTGAATGCAACTCTCATCAAATCAGTGTCGGACTGGAGATGCACTCGTCCAGGGCACAGCCACAGCATCTAGGGCTTGAGACCTTTGCACGCTCGCTCTCTCTGGCTGTTAAGAGAGCCAGGTGGTGTCGTTCCTAGAAGGTGAATAAATTATTACTGCAAATTGCTCTGATGAAGTGGCTTTTATTAGAAAGCCAGACACAAAGGGAGCTTGCTGATTGGCTAACAGTGATGTCATACCCAGCACAGCACTCAAACGCAGAGATAGGAATTTTCTCCTCTATACTTTGTGTGTAATTTTTATTTTCTACTGGCAATAAAGCCCCACCAGCAGAGCCTTTCACCTCGTGAGTGTGGGGAGGGGGTCTGTACTTCTCAAGTGGCTGATGAAAGTAAAGCAGCCTTTGTTCCTCTGTCTTGCAATGAAACTAAGGCTAACAGTTTTCACACATAAAGGCACTGTGCTTTATCACCCTATTACAACCCCCACCGCTTAATTTTCTTAGGTGGGGAGCAGAAAAATAGGCATTTTGGGCTTACATGTACCTAAAATCACTTTGATCACAGAGATTTTGCTATTTACAAGCTGATTTTGCTATTTACAAGCTGAAGCTCAAAGTGCAGATAAAGTAACAGCCTAGGTATCAATCTTATTCTCAGCAAAAAGGGAGAACTGGGTTTTGGAAGCGGCCAGGCAGCAAAATTCCAACCAATTATTTATTTTGCAAGTTTTGCATCTTGGTTTTTCCTCTCTGCAAAGCCACTGTGAAATTCTCAGTGAGCTCTGTCAGCGAGGCAGACTCAGTGACCAGCACGCTGTGCGCCATCATTTCTCTTCCCTAACTGAAAATCCTATCAAACCTACGAAATCTGCCTAGCAAATGTTCCAGCTTAAATCATTTCTGGATGCAAACTGGCATGCTGGTACAGCTCGAATACTAGAACCCTGTGCGGACAGCAAGCGTGACAGCACCACTTGCCTCACTGAACTGGAATGAACTTTCAAATTCAAGCAGCTATGCGAAGTATGCCTCTCCAGGCTGCGGTCAGCTCTGCAGCTCCCTCAAGCAACACGGCTGCGGTTCTGGGCTCCAGCCCCCACTGAATATGGGCACAGGCAGAGTGGAAGTTTTTACGTACCTGCTGCTTCCGCCCTCCGTTATGTACCAGTGAGGTGTAAATTTTGCTGGGAAGGCCAAGCGTAACATTTCCAGCACTGGGAACAAGCTCCTGCTTGTGCTGGACAAACACTGTGCTCTCCTCTAACACACAGCACAAATCCTGAGCTGACCCATGCAGCTTGCCTATTCCCCTTTGATTATGGCTCTAAAGTCATTCGTCCTCCAAGGGCAGAAAACAAAACACATTTATCATTTGGAAGATGTCCTGGAAACCCCCAGATAGTTGCACTGATGAAACTGGACACTGAGGACTGCTGGAGAGCTCCAGCATAGCTAGATTTGCTGTTCCCCGTCCTGGGGTCATGACTCTGAAACATCAACAGCTCCATTTTATTCCAGGTGGCCTGAAGTTGGAAATCATTGTCTCTTATTGCTTGAAGATTTGCTGGGTTGCCTGCCCTTTGCGGATAACAGCAGCTGCCCTCAGACTCCGAGATGTTGGATCTGAGGCTTTTGAAGTCCTGAGGGTGAAGGTGCAAAGGACAGGCATCCGGGAAAGGGAGAGCCTGACTATGAATCAGAGTTAAAAAAGAATATGAAGGCAGAAATCCTAGAAGAGGATGCTGTCTGGCTGAGACACATGGTCAGCATCAGCAAAAAGGGTATGGGCTCTCAGGTTTAAGACCTGGAACAGATTCAAATCACCCCTTTTAGATCTGACCTCCTTTTCTGTCTGAGGAAGACAGCAAAGAGGAGAGGGAGCCATGAATCTTGGATCCAGTCCCTGCTTTGCTGATGCATGGCTTGGCCTAACACCCCTCTTCGTTTTTACCACCCCATGTGTAGAGTGGAGGGTTATTAAAAGCATCAGAAGAATCTCAAGTAAAACCATTTTATTGTTTTTAAGAGCTTTGTTATAGCATCTCTGGAGTTCTGGCTTGGACCACCACAGACCAGATGCAGGAAGCTGACAACAGCCTTTGGATATTGAATTCCTGTTCAGAACGGTATCAAATCCCAAAATTGCAACCACTGGCCAAAAAAAAACCACTGTAGAACAGAACACAGTCACACAGAGGGTGCAGACAACAAAATGATCATGCTGGGCCTAACGCTGCTTCCCTTCCTCACACAGAGTAAAACCCTTGCTCCCATCTTTGATTTCAGCAGCGTTATTTTCCCACATGAAGCAGCCAGGCTCTAGAGGAGAATACGGTCCAACCTACTTATCACTTGCCTTACAGTGAGAGTCCCTGTATCGCTTGGCTTTTTAATGAAGTTGGGGTTTGACATATCAGTCTGCCCCTCCCTTTCACTTGAGGACAGTATTAGAATCATGTCTGGATTATAATACGCAGTAAGCTGTTCTGGGGTGATACGAATCAAAGCCCTGAGAGTGGGATTCCATTTAATTAATCGTGGCCGACAGATTAAGGTATTGATCATAGAGAGAGAGGTTCAGGATTGGCCTGGGGGATAATTATTACAGGGCACACTGTGTTAGGGTGATATTTTTGAATTTCCAGTGATGTGGGAGGGAAGCAGGGAGGAAATAAGTGAATAATTGCAGCTAATTAGAACTTTTGTGTGCATCCCAAATTAATTTGTTTGAATAATCAACCACCAACAGCAGTCTGATCCAAAAGGAAAAGGAAACAACTGCCTAGAGAGATCTAGATTGCTCCCATAAATTCTTCAGTCCCATGTCTGAGACAAACATTTTATGGAACTGAGGCCCTAAATACAGTAGGGGAAATGGACAAAACTATTGAGTGGAAACATTTGCTTTTGCCTAAGATGTGCGATACATAAAATGGGCTAGATGACACTGAAGGATGGTGGAGAGTGTGGGACAGCAGATGATGTTCTTGCCTTAACCTTCTCCCTGCCCATTTGCAATGCGCTGCCTCCCGTCAGACTCCCAGCAGCATGCCCGCCACTGCCTTCACAGGTGGGACATCCAAATTCGCCAACAGGGAGACACGGGGTGGCTGCAGGGGGATCAGACATGCAACTGCCGTCGCTGCAGGGATAATAAAAGGTATCTAGGCCAGCAGAGAGGGCAGATGGAGGCAAAGCTGCAGCTAGCAATCTGTGTGCACATGCCAACCAACCCACCGCTCCCTGTCCACGGGATCCCCGTAATCTCCCAAGGCAGACCTGCTGTTACAAACACTCTCATCACTAACGCAGCGGGGGCGGCTAAGCAGAGAGAGTGAATGATCTAGCAGGGGGTTAATAAAAAGACTGATACAGAACAAAAAAGCCTGTCAGTCGCCATAAGATGGGCCCTCCACCCCTTCCTTCCCCCAGGAAATTAAAAACTGTAGCCTGTGGTTACACTGTTTTCTCAGCAGGACTGGATGGGGCAATGGGATGTGGAAGGGTAGGATGGGAAGGGGAAAGTTGGGAGTCAAACGTTTGTCCCAGCTGTTGTTTCTGATGCGATCTATCAAGCACCGTTATTCTAAAGGACCAGGTTACTCGGCCTGTCCAAACCTGACGAGACCAAGCCACATTTCTGTATTGCTGCTGCCAGCAACTGCTTCTGGAGAGACTCCACTAGATCCTGCCAGGCTGGAGGGCCAGGCTGCTCTGCCTGACACCTCCGACGTGAATGCTAGTGTGTTTCCATGGAAATGGAAAGAGAACAAATGCCTGTGACATGATACACCTTTTCCCATGTAGATTTGGACCATTTCTAGTGTTCCTTCTTACTGACAACCTTCGGGACTGAATATTTTGCAGATACAACCAAAATAGAATGAGAAGGGGAAAAAAAACATCTGATTGTATGAAATAAAACCTACCATCCTTTCTGGTGAGCAGCAGCACATTAATCCACCAAAAACACCCTTCAAAGCAAAGAGACCTCCGCACTAAATATAATCTGGTAATTCACAGGCTCCTCGTTTCTCACAAGTGACCACCGATGACCAGTTCCCTCCTCTCTTTGGGCTGTGTCACGTAAAGTTTCAGCACCATTTTCCCCCTCCAAAGGAACGAAATCCCCCGCTGCCTGTTTCCTGCCTGTTATTGTCTGCTTTGCCCAGTGCATTGTCTGCAGCCGGGCTGTGCAGCGCAGGCCCGCAGCGCCCTCTCCCGCGGGCCAGCCAGGCTCAGACCGTTGGCGCTGCACGGCCGGACGAGGCCCGCTGTGCCACTGTGAGAATCGGGACACCTACAGCCCAGGCACCCCACTCGGTCTTGGGGGGCTGCCCTGCTTGCCAGGCCAGCGGGCCCAGCCTCCTACCAGGTACGCAGGTGGCCAGGCAGGAGCTGGTGTTTCACAAGGCCCAACTATGGCAGCACGCAGAACAGCAGGAACTTCTCTACACACCTTGAGCCAGGGCCAGGGGCATTTTGGCAGGCAGAGACAGAGCTCTTCTCCTGCCTACTGCTTTCTATCAACTGCTGGGCACTTTAGAGAAAGGCGAGCTCTGTTCACAGGGGTTTTGCTGCTGACCTGAGCTTGGCAACTGCCAAAGGAGTGCAGAAGAGAGTAATTCTCCCTCTCGTAGACACCAGCCTCTGCTCATCACCAAAGGTTTGTTTGCATCTTGCAATGTACTGAACAGCCAGAATAACTCTTCGTTCTGTTCTTGTACCATCAACCACACAGGATTTCTAAAGCAACTCTCACCAGCTGGCTCCTGTCTCACGCTGCCCCGGGCACTGTGATCCAGGCATCTCCGTGCCCAGCACCGCAGACTAACCTGCCCTGGGACCCTGCCCCTCAACCCATCAGTGCAGGAGCACCACACGCTTTAGAAAAAGAAATATGAGAGATCTTTAGTGAAGAAAAAGGCAAAGGAATAACAAGTTTTGTTTCTGTAGGGAGTTTGCTTGGTTTGCTTGGGATTATTATCATTTTAAAGGACACGTTACTGCTCCTAGCGCGAGAAGCCAAGGATACAAATGAAGGAGTTTCATGAATACAGACATGTTGCCTGGATAGAAAAAATAAAGCTCATCTACAACTGTCATTTTACCTTCCAAGTGGGTGAAAATGAGGTGTCCCACCCCCAGGAGATCCAGACAGGGATCAGGCACCTTCATTAGACACAAAGAGGAGGCTGGGCATTAAACACTGCCTGAGATGCCAGGCCTGGCTGAGTGCTTCCATGCTTTCAGGAGAGCAATGAGTTGGAGCAGTTAGCCTTCCTCCATGGGGAACACTGCTTCCAGGAAGGAAAGCATTCCTGGCTGCCATGAAAACACTTTGAGAGTGGACACAGTTCTGCCCTTCCTCAGGTCAAGGGACCGCAGGAGTTGCCAGCATCAGACCCAGCTACACCCACAGAACATTAAGCACCATACTATGGTTGCTAGACTAAAGTCAGCAAAAGAAGTTACAAATGAAATAATAAAAGGGGATTTTGATTTACCAGAACATTTCATTTGGCCCAAAAGAAAATGAGAAGCCCAGGGCTCCCCATGAGCAAGAAGCAGCAGCACTGTGCTGTGTCCCAGCCCTGCTCTCCCCAGCATAGGCGCTAGCAGCATCTGGCCAGATGTGCCCTCAGGCCCTATCCTTGGCTGATGCGCCAGCACCTGCTGCTGGAAAATGTTTTTTCATATATTCCTTCCTGCCACATTCATCTCAGACAGCAGAAATAAACATCTCATCTCTTACATCACATTATATGTTCTTACAGATCTGTCCTGTTGCACTCCCAGCACAGCCCAGCCACCTCCTGCACCACCAGCCTTGTTTTGCAAACCACCTGAACACCGCTGGCTTGGCACCGAAGGAATTTGTCCAAGCTTGGGAATATTGTTCCTTCTTTCCCTGCTACTGTGAAAACTCTTGTGCGTGCTGTGTGGGAGGCTAGATGTGGGTGAGTGCAAGCCAGTTTTGTGATGACAGGAGGCCGGCTTATGCGAGGTTGTAAAGGGGCTGAGCGTCTGTTCCACCCTGCACGGCAAGCTGGTAGGCCCACGTTCCTCCCGCGTGCTGCTGAGCAAGCCCTGGGAGACAGCGTATTTCACTGTCCTCCAAGTCTCATTCGTCTTACACTTGCAGTGAGTGTATGTATTTCTGGTTTCAGTGAAATATATGACTCTCTACTGCTAGGCTGTATGAGCAAGAATTTATCTGCTCAACAGATTCTGCTGGCTTCCAAGTGCACAATTTATCCACAACAAAACAGTCTAACACTGACAGGATCTCCTGGTGGTAGTTCCAGGTGGTCTTTACTGAGCTGCTGATAGGATGTTTTGGTTTTTCTCAGCACTTTCCCCCTTTGTCTTGGTTCTTCCATCACTGCTGGCTCTGGCAACAATGACAGCATCAGCTTCAGAGCACGCAGGTACCACAAAGTCAGAAAATTCCCCTTTTGATGGTTCAGGCTGAGGAACAGGTCAACCTCATACTGCCCAAAGGAGACACAAGTAAGGTCCACATGCCCCTGACTCTATCGCTGAATGTATATATCCACCTTGTTATCAAACATTGTGCCAGGCTGCCTTGTCCAGCTCTGACAGTCCCAAAGCTGCCTTTATATTTGCTTTGCCTCCTGCAGCTGTGTTTAAGGGAGCCGTGGTCATCCCAGCTGCTGGACTGGCACCACCATGGCATTAACTTCAGGAGGGTGATGGTGATGCTGGCCTGACAGAGCTCTCCTAGGCAAACCATCACCAGTGCACCCAGCTGCTCAGTCACTGACCCACACAGGCTGCAAAACTGTCTGTTCGACGGCTGCCCACAGCTCCCCTCCCGAGCACAGACTGGCTATTATTCCATCAAAGAAGCGAATCCTGGTAACCTGAGGACACTTGTAGAGCCCCAGCTTTTCAGGTACTGAATTTACAGTTTATGTCTCCAGAGTGACATTGCAGATGAAAAACAAAATGCACAGAACTGAAAAAAAAGGAATCTTAAACCAGTATTTTCTGCTTTAGGTAGCTGAAGTGATGAACAGATCTAGATTTACTGGGCTTAGGTCAGTCTTGTCTGAGATGTACAGGTCCTTTTCTTCACTGTGTCCTTCTGACTCTTTCCTCTTCTCAAAAGCACCTTATCAGAGTCCTGCCACGCAGCTCCCAGATCAGTCTTTTCCAAGGGCTGCACTATCTTACTTGTTTAAGTGTTTGTAGGCAGTAAATCAGACTTCTCTGGTGCCCCTCAATCTTGACAGAGTAGCAAATACTCGCAACTGTAAATCTGTCTTGCAGTTTGTTCTCAGATTCCTCCTAACTGCACCCAAAGCAGGCACACGGTTGGTTGATACTCTCTTATTCTGAGTAAAAGAAAATGCAGAAAAAAGATCTGATTTTACTGTTGCCTTGCTGTATTTATGATCTGCAAGGCTGCTTAGGGTCCCAGCTGTGTATTCGTATCCTTTTTTTGTCATATGGATATAAGTTGCAGCATGTTTCAGCAAAATAAGCCGAAGGCATTTTGGGGGCACCAGCAGTGGCATTTTACAATTGCTTCTCAGGGATTTGGTCTCCTTCTTCTTAGAAGACCTTCTACCCTTGAAATACAGTTTGAACTTTTCACATAAGATCACAATTGCTAAACATTCCTGTGCTATTTAGAGGCATCTTTGCTCTGTTGATAGTGGTGACACGAACAGGAAAGTCCTTGCTCTGCTGCCACGCCATTTACTGGCAGATGACACCGTCACCTCTCAGTTCGTATCCCTGCACCGTGCTTTGAGGGATTGGACCTGCTGTGGGCCAGGTGCATCACGTTGATGTAAATGCCTCTGTGACAGTTGTCTCTTTGGGAGAGCTAACTAAAGGTTTGCAAATATTTGAAAGGTTTGGAAGGTATCTGGAGTTTACACATCCTAACAGTCTCTGAACCGGCTCACTATCAGTGGGGAGGTGGCACACACTTTTCCAGGGCCAAGTCCCAACCTCAGGAAGCCAGCAGGTGTCTGCTGCATGCTATTATAGCAAACTGGAATTTCATTTTAGGTTTATTCCCCCAGCTCTTGTTAGCAGACTAATGAGTTTGTGATTATGATCTGCCACAGCTTCTGTCTTGAAGATGTCTCTGCACCTGTCTGCAGAATGTCATGGGCACTACACCGAGTCCTGTGTGTCCTATTAACATGGCTTGCTGTGGTGCTGATGCACTGAACAATCTGACCGGAAAATCCTTCCCTTGGGGTGAAGGATAGCATCGCTGCCTCCATTTTACAAAAAGGTCAAGGGGAAAATTCCTGAAGGCTTCTGCTGGCCTGGGAAATGAACCTAAATCCCTGCTCAGAGGGATTCAAATTTAGCTCCTGTCCACAGTGTTTGCTGAACAGGACATGCAGCACCAGCCAGCCCTGTCTGAAGCAGGGCAGAATCCAGTCCTGCCTCTCCCTGGTACTCTCCTACCTGTTACCCACGAGTGGCACAGGGCTCACAATTGTTACTCGCTGCTCTGCGAGGCAAAAGCTGCTATTTCGGTCAAAAAGTTGAAGGCTGATGGGAATCTGACAGTCCATGTTTAAACCACACTAGAGTGCCAGCTGGGAAGTGGGTGGAAACGAATCTTTTGTCAAATAGTTAAACTCCATTTTCTCCAAATTAATTAATTCACAAAGAACATATCCCTTCACGGATTTCACAGCTGAAACCAAAGCCAGTCTTGCCTTGCTCTGCATTATCTGTCAGTCGTACCACAAAGAACAGAAGAGCTCACGCTGTTGCTCCTCACGTGATCATATCATGGTGGAAAAAACAAAAGCCCCTCTCTTGGCTTTCAGTTTACCTGAGGCTCTGAGCTGCCCCACATCCATTTTTCTAGTTACATCTAAACATCTGGTTCTGCCTTCTGTTTGGAGGTGATCTATAGGGCCGTGACCTCAGCCTTCAGGGAGCAGTCAGAAGCCCAACCACAGGCTCACTTGCAGTCAAGGCACAACCTAGTTCTATTTTCGGACTGAATTTACCTCCGTTTGTATTAAATGCCAGGTGTCTGTTTGATATCTCTGCTGTGGTGGCAACTCTCAGATCACATTTGGTTTCCCATGGACAAGATCCAAGGAGTGATGGATGGCTGGACGGGTGCCCAGCTGAAAGCTCAAGAGCCCAACAGTGAGAAGCATCTCAGCACCTGTGTCTCCAGCTAAACTAGACGGAGACAGTAACATGCACTGCCACTGAAAACCCAGCTGTCCTCGGGCTCCTGCTCCTCATCTGGTAGCACGGCCTTAGACAGGCTCATCTAGTTTGATAATCTCTAAGTCTGGTCATCAGGTGATCCGTGCATAGCTGTGCCCTTTCCCAGCGGAGTGTCCTGTGCAGCTGCCCAGACCTGTCTTTCTCACCTTCAGCTGCCAGCTAAGTGCTAAATTGGTAACACTCTCCAAAGAGTTATCAGCTCCTTTCCCGTAAGGGAGCTCTGTTTGGGAAGGGTTTTCTCACACACCTCCCGATTTGGCACCTGAGGACTTCGCTTGAAGTACAAACCATGCTCAGTAACACCTCTCCTCTCCAGAGGAGAACATAAGACTGTCATGGCACGTCAGACTACAGACCCACGCAGCCCATTATCTCATCTCTGACAGAGGTGAGCAGTGTGATGTCTGGGAAAGAGAGACCAAGCCATCATTCACTGGTCACCCTCTAGACATGGAGGACATCACAGTCTGCCATGGCATTGCTCTGCTCAGGGCCGAACGGTTTCTGTTTATTCAACTTCTCCTTGTACAGAAGCTGGTCCAGATCAATAATCATCCCTGTTTCTCTTCCCTGGATATTTTTATACCTGTCCTGGTTTCAGCTGGGATGGAGCTAATTTTGTTCCCAGTACCTGCTCTGTTTTGGATTTAGTATGGCATTTGGTACGTGAAGAATGTTGATAACAGATGTTACTAGTCGTTGCTAAGAGATCGAGGACTTTTTCCAGCTTCTCAGGTTTTGCTAACGTGCAGTAAGAAGCTGGGAGGGGTACAGTCAGTACAGTTGACCCAAACTGGCCAAAGGAAGTATTCCATGCCATAAATGTCATGGCTCAGTATAAAGGTGGGGGTTGGCCAGGGGACAGCTCTCTCTCTGCTCAGGATCATTCTGAGATTGCTCTTGGTTCTGTTCTGTGATCACTGCACAATATCTCACCGCCCAACAACTCATACAATGGTCTGTGTCAGTTGTCGGATGGTGAGATATTGTCCATCATTCATTTTATATATTCTGTTATCATTATATTTTTAATTATTATAATCATCATTATTAATATAGATAATTATTACTATCTTCTCTTTTGCAGTCCTAGTAAACTGTCTTTTTCCCAACCCATGAGTTTTCTTTTCTTTCCAATCCTCTCCCCCATTCCACCTGGCAGGGGGAAGGGTGAGAAAGCAGTTTCATGGTACTCAGTTGCTGGCTGGGGTTAAACCATGACAATACCATACAGTTTTTGAGGCTGATGGGCAACCAAAACTGCTCTTGTAAGCCTATGTTTGGCTAAAGAGAGTGTTCTGTCAAAGAGGGTTTAGCAGCTGCCTTTCTCAGGAGCAAGTCACTGAAAAGTCTATGTTTTTCCTTCATAGATGAATGACCTCCTCTAGACAGCAGATGGGGTAGTCACTCGCTGTTGAGGTCTTCTTCTGCATGCATGATGTTTCAGCTAGAGGCAAAATGGGGAATAATAAAGTGATGTGATAATCTGTCTTGACGACTACTGCAAATGGAAATTTCACAGCAGTCATTTCTGAAATCCAGAAAGCAACAGAGGTAGAAAATGATTGGTTTCCTTTCTTCTATACTTCCATAAAGATGAAGAAGAAAGAGTCTTTCTCAATATGTCCATCATGGAGAGCCTCTTAGTGCATTCTCTCTTCTCTTTAGCCCATTTGGCTACTGGACCTCATCTTCCAGAGCACTACACTGTGGGCTGTTAGTGCTATGGGCAGAACAGCCTCTTCGACAAGAGAGATGTGCTTCACTTCAAGGCAGTGAGAACAACAACCGAACCGTGCAAATTAGTCTGACGATACTGCAGGAAGCATTCATTCCTGCAACACTAATGAAGCATAATCTCTGAGATCATAGAATGAAGACAGCAAAAATCATATGCAGAATTTCAGAAGGAAGTCTCTGGAGCCTGATCTGGTTGGTCACCCATACAACCACAAAGCTGTTTCCCTGGGAATGTATCTGGTTTTCAGTTCAGTCTCTTTTGGTTAGCTCCCTCTCCTTGTCACACACACTGCCTAGCCTAGAGGCAATACACCCTCACAAGACTGGCAGGTGCCAAAAAACTACAAAGGAAAAAGGAATTTCATGCTCACAGAGCCTCAGCAACATCTATACGCTCACATACGTAAAAATAGACCTCAAATAATATTTGTCAAAGGACAGATTGTGTTCTGGATTTCTGTGATTTCCACTGTTTTATAGGGTTTTTTTCCAAAGCATAAGACCTTTTCTTTGAAACCTTCTTCAAGCCCTTCCCCACACAGTCAGTTTCACCACTCCCTTGCTTCTTCACCTCCTCTTTGTTTTACAAAACATTTCCTAGGTGCTCTGACTATGTATCACTTTTCTCAGTCATGTTTCTTCTAAAGTAGTTTCTACTTCTCTGCTCATTGCCTCTTTGTGGAAGAGATTAGAGACAATTAAGACAAATCTGATTCCATGTCCAGCCACAATTATTGTCACTGGCTTCATTTTATACCAGACACTCCATGTCTTATGCCTCCTGTCATTCACACAGGAGGAAAGTAACAGGGACAAAGCAAGTTCTGTGGCTAAAACATCTGTAGACGGATCTGTGGAAGACAGCTTAGCTAAGCACCGCTGTTTATGAGTTGTGTCAGTTAATACATGACACGGGGACACATGCAAGTAGTTTACAATATGAACTATGAAATACACAAACAGTTTTGGCAGTCTCACCGGTGAAATTCTGAAACAACTTCCTCTCAGTAGACCAATACACAAATCTATCGCAAAATCTCATTCGGGGCTTCAGTTAGCACCTTGAAATGTGCCTAGCTTACAACATTGCATAAGGCACATCCTATCAGTCAGCACATCAGCCTTCCGTGAGAAAGCAGAACCGTACGCCTGATTGCTACAGCCTAGAGTTCCTGTTCTTTGAGTTGAGCATAGTCCGCACTCGCCTTCCTGGAAGGTGCTAAGGAAGAGATGTGTCTGAGGAGGGAGGAGCAAAGGTGGCCCTGGGCTGTTATGAGTAAGCAGACTCTGTGCGGTAAGGGCCCACCCAGGGACAGGCTGTAAGGCAGGGTGAGCAGTGCATAGCTGATGTCCTCAGCCAACATAATTCTTCCACAGTTGTGTGTGTGACTGGAATGGCAAAATGGCAGCCAAGCCAGCAGGAGTGAACCACTCCCTACAAAGACACATTCTGTACAAAAGATCCAGACTGTGGCTCTTCCGGACATGCATGCAAAACACACCGAATAAAAACAGGGAAAAAAGGCTATTTTCACACAACAATGCCAGCAAGAGTGCATTTTTGCTGGTAAATTGTGTGGCTCTCAGCCAGAGATTATGCCTTTTCCCTCCCCCGTGCTCTCAGAAACCTGACCTAAGGCTACCCTGCCCGTTGGCAAAGTACCCTCAACAGGCCTCCGTGTACAGCACTGTGAGCACACAGGCCTAAAGGACAGCAAATACTTTGGCTTCTCTATTCTAGTCTCTGCAGGCCTGCCTAAATCTTTCTTTCATAGCCTTCTGCCACAGCAAGGGCTTCAATTACAGCCTAAAGGGCTGCAAACCAAGGGCTCCTCAGAGATCCGGCTTTCAGGAGTTTTTTTGAATGGTAACAGAAATAAGTGTCGCACTTCTGACACATGATTTTGCTGATGGGTCTGTACTACACCAATTTGTTAGTTTGAGCTATATGCTGATAAGGTAGTGAGGACATTTTAGCAACACCCTTCGTATCACAGTAGTGAGGCTAGATTTGATAGACAGCAAACGTTTCAAGGCACATTCATTACCAGTGACACCAGTGCTGCTGTAAAGTGAATGGAAATTATAACCTATATTTGATAAAGAATATGAAGTATAGATTGAGATACAATCCACACAACATTCACCAATGAGTCTGTAAACTGGATGGATTTAGGGAACTAAAGAATATTTTGAGAATTTTGTTTTCAGAGCTCGTTTCCAAAGATAAGATTGGGCATCTGTCATTCATCTTTTACCTTGCCAAAGACCTACCTTGCCAAAAAAGTTGAGAACACAGGAAAGCACTTAAAGCATTGCTCTCTCTATATGCGCTGCTTATATACGATATAGAACCATCCTTTCTTCTGGACAGCACACAATACCACCTGTAACACATCTAATAACTCTCACACGACTGTTTACAGGGCCACACCTGACAGATAAATAGGGATTTAGCTGGCCTGTAGTTCTGAAGCTTCCAGCACCTGACAGTGTTGCAGTTGGTGCAGCTGCACTTGGGACTCTCAGGGGGACAAGAACGGAAATGCCATCAAGACACCTTCTGCCAAAGTTTTCTCACTTCTTCCTCGATTATAATTCCCTAACCTGTCTTCCTTCCACAAAGTTTTTAGTTCTTCCACTCCTGTTGGTCTGAACCATTTGGTCTAGAAACAAGGCGATTGTTCCTGAGCTCAGGCAGTCACTGCCACGAACTCTAACTGCTCAGGGTGTTCACCAGCGCATGTGGCAGTCACATTTGCTCCAGTTCCTGCATATTCTACTGAAAGCCAGGGCTGATCACCACAGGACGTGAGAGATCAGCACTGCAAAATCCAGCAATTCGGCTCCAATTGGAAGAAATGCATAATTTTGGATCTGGATGTTCCCTGCTCCAGCCCTGGTATCTCAGCCAAGATGGAAGCCATTCCACCCGCTACTGCTGAGTTCTCAAAAAAAAAAAAAAAAAAAAAAGATCATGGCAAGGCCATGACAATAGATTTATAATCATGAGGCAGGGTGGGAGGGAAAAGATTCTGTACGCAGAAACACTCACTTCTGCAACAGCAAATCTCTCTAATGTGGTGGTTCAGATTCTGCAGAACATCCAAACAACTGGCATCTGACAGCTTCATACCAGGCATTTCTTCCAAAATCTAATTCTGGGTACAGACTATGCTGATACTAATTAAGTAATTTAAACTAGGACTTGCATCTTTCCTGTGCAATGCTACTTCTGAAGCACTGCACTACGGAGGAGTGTTTTGCAACTGCCAAGACATGAAAGTGTGTTTGTTATTAACACATCACTACATAATTAGGAGACTTAGCAGGGGGCTGGGTATTGACATGTTCTTTTTCCTCTGTTGCTGACAGTGGTAGATTAAAGTCTCTAGGTATCCCTTTAGGTGACAAGTGAAAATGAGTTCTGTGGCCAAAACTAAGCAATTTGGCACAATTTAGCAGAGAGATGGCATTTTCTGCTCAAAAAGGGCCCAGAATTGGAACAGCAGGAGGTGTTACAGATCGAGATTGAGATGCGCTGGCCAAGCTGAGTGGGTGTCTTACGAAGCAGAGCAGCAGTGGGTACTGAAGTCCAGGACTGAGATATGTTGGCAGAGCTCAGATGGGGAATGTTGCCCAGTTTCTGAAAGCAACACAGCCTGTATTTCAATTAGAGTTCCTCTGCTCATCTGCATGGCTCAGCACAAACTTTCATCTTCTGAATTTTCCAGGCCTTTATTAGGATCCATCCAAAAGGCTTATCTTCCACTTTTTTCTACTCCTCTTCCAGTGAGGACATGCCAGTAGCAATCACTCACACTCATGTATTCTGCTGTTAGCTCTCATTAGATGTCACGGGTCAAGCATCAGAAACATACACACTAATTTCATATATACAGACTGATCTGCGGTTCCCACTGTAAAGAGTTTCCAGTTCAGATTAAACGAGGCCTGCAATCACAGACAGGAGTCTGTGGGATTTCAGTGAGAGGTCTGATAGCAGAGAAGGCATGATGACACATAGATGAGTGAGCTGGATGCACAAAACCTAAATACTTGACTTTGTGAAGCCTGGGGAACACAGAGAGAAGCAGTAATACGACGGGAGTGTTGGATAGGACAGGATGTAACAGGACTGCAAGCATCTGCGGGTCCTGCCCCGAGTACTGCCTGATGTTCATTAGGTACTGCTAAAGATTCCATCCCAGGCATTACAGATACGCATGACTGATCCTCGCAACAAGAAAGGAATTCATAGTTTGAGAAAAACTCCTCCCCATTCCCCATTGTGCACAGGCCTATAGTTTAAGCTGGCCAAAGTAGGTCAAAGGGAATGAGTTCATTTGAATATGTAAATTCAACTTAACAAAGAGTAAAGACAATTGCTTCAAGCTTGTGAGTTCAAGCTAAAAAATACACATCTCCTTTGGGAACTCAAAGCTTTGGCTTTCACACCTCCCTGCTATTTCCTCTGCCTGCTCATCTTCATCCCCTTTCCTCTCGCCTGCTGCCTAATAAGCAACAGGCAAGCTCCCCATTTCCCAGAACGGAGCCTGTGGTCAGAAAAGCAAACTCAGTAAGGTCATTAAAAGGCTCAGGCACAAAGGTTTGTGAGCTCTGAGTGGCTGCTGAGAGCACGTGCTACGTGTGCAACTCTCCATAGCCAATTTTCAAACAAGCAAGAAAATGCAACTTTTGTCTGCCTCCTGCAGACAAAGCCTTTTTGCCTCTTTTTTTTTTTTCTTTTTTTTTTTTCTTTTTTTTTTTTTCGCTAAAGGGAACAAGTTCCATTTCCAATAACTGAAGAATGATTAAATCCGCTGTCCCTCTACCACCTTCCCCAGTCACAAGCAGCTCATACCGTGAAACAGTGTCAAGAAAAGGATTTATTATACAAAGAACTTCATATAACCAGGGAAAAGAAACAAAGGAAAATTGTTGACATTAAGTTTTGATTTAACTCTTTCCGTTCTCAAATCCACTCTTACCTTTCTCTTCCTATGCTTTTAATAAAAGTATTACAGCGAAAACCTTTTAAATCACTGTGTCACATCTTTGAAATAACACACAGCACTGAACCAGAAGTAATCAGCTCAATATTTCCATAATTAAACATGTATTTAATGAATACCTTTTACTCAGCCTGAGTCAATGCCTGTGAATCTAACAGCCCTGCGTCCCTTTCAGTTAACTCCAACTAAAATTCATGGGGCACTGGGTGGCTCAAGGGAAAGAAATGAGGAACCGAATTTCAGTTCTCACCTGACAGTTTCACCTCTAATTTGGCTGTATGAAGCAAATCTAGATCTGCAGTGGCTTAAAAACACGT
Source organism: Chlamydotis macqueenii (assembly GCF_036417535.1). Lineage (NCBI taxonomy): Eukaryota > Metazoa > Chordata > Aves > Otidiformes > Otididae > Chlamydotis > Chlamydotis macqueenii. Next base: position 15,733,328 of record NC_141567.1, on the reverse strand, counting down.
CGATCGAGAAATAGCTGTTTAGCTCTGTAATTCAACAGGTTCTTTTAAACCTTTGATTTTGGTTAGCAGGAATGAAGATCATAAAAACAAAACTTTCAATCACCTTAGCGGTCTCATTCAAGTCCATTGATGAAACTGTTCGTGGAGACTGAAGACCAGCAGCTTACGGAGAACAAATAGCGGTGGTTTCTCCTGAGCAGCTTGACTTTTGTTGATGTGGGAACTGTACCTGTTCTGGGAGTAAAAAAGCCAACTTTAGTCTTCAGGGCAACAACGCAGAACATTGCATTAGCATCAGATGAAAAACTAATCACCCCAAAATGGAATCGTGGCTTAATTCCCCAAAGTATTGCTATGTTAGATAGGTTATCTGCTTGCAGCCTAACCCTCTAACAACACAGTACTAATAATGGGGTCCCCAAGCTGTGACAACGCTGTGGGTTGTGGCTGCCTTACAGGCACGTCTAATTATGATGTTCTGTGACAAGGCTATAAATACATACGCTCCCACAGGTGAAGACCTGATTGTAGTGTGTAGCGAGGGGTTCCGGCAGGTATTTGCTCTGTTCTCACACAGCATAGCATCGCCTGCTCAAACTAGAGGGCTGTTTATAACGGCGAGAGCCTCACAGGCCTATACCCTGGGGAGTTCAAGAGCATGGAAGCAAGCAAGATTTCATAATCACATATAGATCAAATGTTAGCAGGAAAAGTGCCGAAGGGAAAAAGAGTAAATTTGTTCAAATGAAAAAGCCTACTGACAAAACCCAGAGACCACCTGAGCAAAGGAAAAAGGAGATTACATATTAACAGACTGACTCTGGTGGGCTGAATGTAGGTCTGGGAGGAGATGAAGATAATCACTCTTTTACAGGGCACTTAAGCAGGTAGTTGTTTGAGGAGAAAGAACTGTTTGAAGGATTTTGAGAAGAATGGGGAACGTGGCTAGGCTTCTAGTTTGTTTTCAGGATTCTGTTCTTAAAGATCATTACATTATCATAACACTTTAGGCTCATAAAACCAGTCAGTGCCCCTGCGCACCATCCACTGCCACATGAGGAGGCTTTTTCTCACTCTCCTCTTCCCTACCAACTCCGGCCCCCATTGTCTGCCTGTCCTGTCCACCTTTGCATGCATGGTCTTCACTTGCTCTGAGGAGCAACTTCACAGGAACAGAAAAAGAAAAAAAAAAAAAAAACCAAAAAAAACCCCAACCCTTTTTGGTAAAGACTACCAGAAATGGAGAAGGCAAAGGGAAGAAGAAAAGGAACCTGATGGGCAGCCAAATGACCCCTGAGGGCCAGTCATGAATTCATTATAACAGCTGCTGTAGATGAGCTGTTGACTGAATATCAATCCGTGCATCCTAAAAAGAAAAAAATCAACAAAAAGCCTTCCACTAGCCCATCTCCTTTACTGTTTGTTTTGTCAGAGTCAAAGGAGATGACAATCACTCACAACACAGAATTGAGTAAGAAAATTATCAGCTGCCTCAGCCAACGCACTGTAGCACACAGTTGTCAAACTCTTGCAAATTTTGTCATAAGTCTTAGAGCTAACGTTTCTATGATTTCTGAAGAAGCTCGGAAAAATTCCCTTTCATCAAAAAGGGAACTCTCCCTTTTGACTTGCTACACTACCTTTGCGATGGGATGAAACAGACAACAAAGGATGCATTCCCTCACTGCTCCCAGTCCAGGCTGCCTCGGGAGGAGCATGGGCAGAAATATGAACTCAGCTTGGAGAAGGCACAAAAGAGGCCAAGAAGAGAAACTAATCTACAGAGGAAGACAGAATATACACTAGGGCCAGTCATCAGCTTCAGGTCAGTCACGGGTTTGCTGGACACGAGCTGTTCAGAGGCACTGGTGCGAGACAGGGGGAGGAGCTGGGGGGCAGCAGGACAGGCACTGGTCTCTTGGGGGCAGACAGAGTGAAAATACAACAGACAGACCCACAGAGGTGCTGTGAAGGACAAAAGGGTACCTTGAGGAAGAGCCCAAGGAGGGTGAGGGTGAAGCAGTACCATATACAGAGGAGCGTGGAAGCACGATGCCCACGCGTGGGCTTCAGCTCGGCGCTAGTAACACGGTGAGGGCCAGGCCCCAAGGCAGGCCCACCTGCTGCAGGCTCCTTGCCCCAGCACTGGCTCCCCGCTGTCCGAGGGCTCGGGGCCAGGCTCTCCCGGGGTTCGCTGTCCCCAGGAGACCCCGAGACACCTCGATGCCCCCGACGAAGTCGCTACCCGGCCCCCGCCATTTCCCCTCACGAGGCGCCGGCGCGCTCCCGCCGTCTCCCGCCCTATTCCCGTAGCTCAGTTACGCAGGCGGCACAGCCGTACCTCCTAGAGATACGTAAGTCGCGCAGGCAGCGCGGCCGCGCCGTTCGCGTAGGACCCGCCTCGATTCCCGAAGCGCCTTTACGACAGCTGGCGGCCGGCGGGGGCGGGGCGCTACGGAGGCGGCGTAAGGAGGCCCCCGCCGCTCGCCTCCCTCCTCGGACGTGGCGGGGGAGGAGCGGCCGCCCCGCGATGTGGCAGCGGTCGGTGTGCGTGGGCCTGCTGGCCCTGGCGCTGGGCTACCTCTGCCTGCTGGGCCCCGAGCTGCCCCACTCGGCCCTGCGGCAGCTCTCCGCCTCGCTGCTGGGCGGCCTGCGCCGCGCCCGCTCCCTCGAAGACCGGATGGTGGCGGCCTGGCAGGCGGCCATCGTCCGCCCGGCCCGCGGATGGGCGCGCGTCGCCGTCGGGTAGGTGCCGGCAGCGCGCGGCGGGGAAGGGGGAAGGGCGCCCCTGGCGGCGGGGCGGGGGAGGCGCCCCTTCCCCTGGGGCGGGCTGTGTGTCCGTGTGTCTGTATGTCCGTACGTGTCTGGGCCTCACCTGCCGGGTGGGGCTCTCCCGCCTCCCGTCAGCCTCCCGGAATGGCTCTGCGGCTGGAAGCTGCTCGGTGAGTTACAGCCGCAGGAGGAGAGGCCTCAGGCCATCGTGGAGCACGAGGCGCCGTAAGACCTTGCGCCGAGGCGGCTGGATGCTCGCTGGAGCGCCGGCCTCTTCATGGAACCGCACTGTTAATTTTCCAGGCCTGTAGTTTTCCAGACTTTTCCCCGATGAGTGCAGCACCTGCCCGCTGCGTCGCTTAGTCAGTGGTGGACCTTGGCTGAGGGGATTAATGGTCCAGAAAACTCAGATACCGGTGATTTAAGTGTGCTGTGTGGTTCAGACCTAGTTGGCAAGCCTGACTCCGGAGCCCTTATCCTCAGCTTGCTTGCTTATAAAACAAATTCATTTGTGGGGTCTGAGGGACTTGAAGCTGCTGGCCCATCCCCAGGAAGGTGGCTATTGGGGAGCACGATCCAGCAATAAATAGATATAAGAGACGAGTTGGTAAAGTGGGGAAGTGGGTGAAGCTTTCACCATAGGGGGGAACTAACTGAGTCAAGGCAGAGATGCAAAGGAGAGAGATGAGGGCCAAAGGGGGAGGAGAAAGCAAGAGATGGTTAAGACACCTGTGTGTGTCTTAAACCAAAATCCAACACCCATTCTCTTTTCAGACTGGAAAGAGGGCGAGGAGAAAGTTCAGGAATGTCACATTGATCTTAAATGCTGGTTCTAAGTCTGACCATTAATCTTGCCGTTATATATAGCACTTGACTCACTTTTAAATATAAGGACGTGACAGGATAACTTGACTTGGACCAGAAGATTTGGCCTTCAAGTGTTGGAAGAAGTTCCTCCATCTCGATAGCTGTGTAGCCGATGCAGTGTTAGTTGGAGTCTGTCTTGCTCTTGTGTTATGGTTGATGCAAACTTTCTCCCATGAATATATGACAAAATAGGTTTTGTGGTGCCTCATTTAGTCCTCTCTTTTGCCATGGCCTTTACTCAAAAAGAGCCAGTTATCTTTGGTTTATTCCTTGCTTTCTTCTTAGGTTTCAAGCAACTGTGTATAACGTACGTACACACACCACACACACGGGGCCCCAAAGTTCAACAGCAAAAGCAGTTCATTAGTAGCATATCCCTGCTGTTGAGGGAGTTTATTAAAAGCATGAAGTGTGTTAGCAGAGGAGTGGCAGGAAGGGAGAAGACAGACAGTTGGAAGATGATTAGAGGTGTCTCCCTGGAAAGAACTATGACTTGGTTTATGTCCCCTTGCATCTTTAATGATTCATTAAAATATAAGATTGCTGACCTTTTGCCACAGTGAGTTTGGGGCTAAAATGCCGCTTGAGCTTATTGTTTCTTTGGTTTTCTTTTCTCTGCTGTGCAAGGGGATTTTTCTCTCCTTAGTGTATGAGATGACGCGCAATGCAGAGGATTTCTGACAGAATATGAGCTGGCTACCTCATGTAGTGAAAAACATTGGCGTTTTAAATGTCCTTTATTTTATAAGATGCAGCCTTCATGTGTTGTGGCCCAAATCACGCAGGTCACTGGTAAGGAGGAACACTAAATGGCTGTGCATTTCACGCTGATGTGTAAGCAGGCATCGGCATTTGGCGTTTTGTGTGGATAGACACAGAGCAAGCTGGAGATCCTGCAAAAGTTTTATAGATTATTTGGATCCTTGATTCAGTAGAGAATTTCAGGAAATTCATATGCCTTTGTGGTTTTTTTCATTTGGTTGGTTATTTTCCCCCTTAGCATGAGGGCTGCGACCAGCAAACATCGCTGGCTGGGAAGTGATCTCATTGTATTGTCTCACAAGTGCTCTAAGGTACGTGTGGTTTTCCCAGTATGCGTTTTCCTTCTCTCTTCCAGCGTCAACGCATGCGTAGACGTGGTTCTGTCCGGTGTGAAGTTGCTAGAGGCGCTCGGTCTTGAACCTGGGGATGGAAAGAATCACGCGGTCTTGAACTCCAGACAGGACCTGAAAGAAGCATTCACTCACTTCATGGAAAAAGGGGCAGCTGCTGAGCGCTTCTTCAGCGATGCCGAGTCTTTCCATCACATTGCGCAGACAGCCTCCGAGTACCCTGGTGCACAGGTATGTCTTCCACCTGAAGGTAAGCTTTGAGAAGTGCGTTTCTTATTTTCTGCATCATTGGTGACTATTGTTCTCCGTAGTGAGAGTGCAGATTGTTTAGGAAAGAAACCTATGCCATAGCTTGAGAGTGTTAACGGCTTTCTGCAAAACTCTGCACCTGCTGAGGTTTTGAATGGTCTGTCCCTTCACTACTTTCCAGAGCCCGAAGGCTTTCAGTCTTTGGTTTCAAAGTTCACACGGGAGTTTTCTTACTTGAAAGTTTGACCTTTCTTACCTGAAGGAACTTCCACAGTTCCGCTCACTTCATGTGGGCACAGGTAGCAGGTTTAACCTTTATTTCAAACTGGACGAAGTATTGTTGCATTTTTAAATGACTGCTTGCCAGCCTTGTTAAAAAACCACTAGTTACCAACTGTCACAGAAAAGTTGCAGAGATAGGGGCTGTTCATGATATGGATGAGTTGATTTGTACACAGTGAGTTACCTGAAGGAGAATATTTAGATAAAAAAGTCAGAGAACACTCAAACTTGTTGAGATCTCACAGAGAACTGTAAAATTGTTTAGCCTTCGGCCCCAGTAAGCTCTATAAACTTCTGTAAGGCTAGACCCTTTTCTAAAAAGCTAAAATCTCCAGCCTATACTGAGAACTAAGCTTGTATAAAGCTGTCAAAGCAAGGGAATGCCCATACCTGCCTTTGTTTGTTTTACAGCTTTATGTAGGAGGAAATGCTGCTCTCATTGGTCAGAAGCTTGCAACAAATCCAGACCTGAAGGTATGTGTTCCAAAAGTTTCATGCTATTCACTTGTTTTTAATGAGGCTCACGTTGCTTCCCTGTAGATTTTGGGGATCTTGTAGTTATTTCTTAGGTTATGATGGAACATATGGTTGGCTTTACAAGTTGAAAAGCATAGCTGATTTTTAAAAATTGAATTATTATTTTTTTAAATCAATAGTCTAAGTGATGCTTAAATGCACTGAAATGGTGGCAGGGGACATGGCAGCAGATCCTTCATTGTATTTTCTTGTTTTCTAGATCCTCCTTTGTGGCCCAGTTGGTCCTAAACTCCATGAACTGCTTGATGACAATGTGGTTGTGCCACCTGAATCCATGCAGGAAAGAGATGAATTCCATCTTATCTTGGAGTATCAAGCAGGTACCTTGCCAAAGGCTGGATGTTAGATGGGAATCCTGAACATCACTCAGATAGTCCTGGTTTTAAAGTTGGGGTTTTTGTTTTGAATCAGTTAATTCCAGAAGGACTGTGTAAGTTATCAGTACTGGCAGCTGTCACTGGGCTAATCCAGTACTTCCTTGTGCTTCAGGGAGCTGTGGTAGGTGAACAGACATCTAAAAGTCTTTTGAAACTTTTTTCCTTTGTAATATGGTTACTGTAAATATGAACTCATGCTGATTAGATGATACATTAGTATATGATTTCTCCTTTTCTCAGCATCTCTGTTCTCAGGTGAGAACTGCCCTCCTGATGCAACTCTGAGGAGCTTTGTCCTAGGCAGAACTTTGCCCTAAGACTATACCTTAAGAGGAGGCAGCACTGATGGCTGTTGATGCTGTTTTAGCGGCTTTTCCACAAATGCTGGTCATGTTCTCCAAAGTATAAGTAGTGGTCTTCCAGTACCTAAAGGGAGCTTATAAGAAAGATGGGGAGAAACTCTTCAGCCGGGCCTGTTGTGATAGGACAAGGGGTAATGATTTAAAATAGAAGGATGTAGATTCAGATTAGACATAAGGGAAATTTCTTTTACAGTGAGGGTGGTGGAATGCTGGCACAGGTTGCCCAGAGAGGTGGTAGATGCCCCATCCCTGGAAATATTCCAGGCCAGGTTGGATGGGGCTCTGAGCAACCTGATCTGGTTGGAGATGTCCCCGCTCCTTGCAGAGGGGTTGGACTGAATGGGTTTTAAAGGTCCCTTCCAACTCAAACTATTCTATGATTCTATAACCAGAAAACAGTCTGGGAGAGCTGAGTGAAGAAGCATGCAGGCTGGTTCTAAGGTGGAGATTCTGCCTGTAATAGCCCCCTAAATGCTTGTGTCTCAAGAGCTTTCTGTTCAAGTTGCCCTTCGTGACTTGTGCTTATTTATTCCCTTACATTTCTTTCTGTCCAGTTGTCGTAACTGGCACAAGGCACTGCCTGCTGCCTGAACAGAGACGTGTATACAGATGGGGAGAGCTGGCAGAGGGCTGGCGGTTGGACTGTGGCTGGTGTAATTTGTATCCTCTCTAAGCTCGCTGTCATTCCCCTGTTTTCTCATGGCTCACTGTCCTGCAGATAGAGCCCATTTAATTTGTGATCTTATCCAAGAATAAAACTATTTACACATATAGCACTGATGCAACCATATTCTGCAGATCATTTCTGGGAGCTGCGCAGTCAGGGGCAGTAAGAGCCGTGAGATTTTTCAGGGTGTACCTTCACAATACGCTGTGAGTTAGGCTAACCGGTGGTTGCTGCCCAAAGGGGAGGTCTCCCCTCCCTCTGCATATCCTGCACACTCCAGCTGTTTGGCTTGAGCTGGCTGTGACTCACCTAATTGCATGATCAACTAGTACAACTGATTAAAACACTACAAAGCTTGCAAAACCAAACAAACAAGTATTGAATTTCCTTCTGATCAGACAAGCATCTAAGTGAGACAGAGGGAGTGAATGAAGAGAATGATTGAGAAAAAGAGCAAGACTTCTCTTGTAGCTGACAGCAGCTGTTAATTGGGCACAGCCACACTGTGAAATAGTGCCTTTGGATTCCAGCAGGACATCCCAAAACAATCTCCAGATAGTGGTTTGATTTGCTTCTCTTCTGAGTCAACTTGGTTCTGTTTGTTTGACCCTAGGTGAAGAGTGGGGACAAGTGAGAGCACCCAATGCCAACCGCTTTATCTTCTCCCATGACCTATCAAACGGCGCCTTAAATATGCTGGAAGCATTTGTGTCCAGCTTGGAGGAATTTCAGCCAGATCTTGTGGTACTTTCAGGACTTCACATGATGGAAGGCCAGAGCAAGGAGATGCGGCAGAGACGACTTCTGGAGGTAAGATACTTGAACACCAGTATCTCCTTAATTTCCATTCCAACAAGGGCTCCGTGGCAAAGTCTTGGTTTCCCAGGTTTGAACTTGTAATTAGGCTATGTCTTCAGATCTCCTGCAAATCTTTTCAGTATTGCATGCTGAAAGAAGAATGTGAACTGCAGGAATGACAAAAGTCTAATCCTATAACACTAATGTTTCTTAGATTCAGTGGGTTGTCTAGGGGAAAAAAGGTATGGTCTGGCTGTCTGGCTGGAGTCCGTTGACATAGTTACTGGAGCTTATCAAGTGGCTAAATTACACTTTTTCTATCCCAGATACTAAGATGATCAAGGTTATAATCAAAACTTGCATTCTTCAAGCAGCATCTGTATTAGATAATCCAAGAGGTAGCTTGCTCATCTGAGCCCAAAGGAGCTACACCAAGTTTTCTTTTTATTTATAGGTCATTGCCTGTCTTACAGCTGAGTGCCCTTCCTGATGCAATGCACTAGTGGTTTTGGTTTCTTTTTTTTCTTCCTTTTCCTCTGTTCTGAGATAAGCTGTTCTACAGCTGCTTCAGATTTGTGAGGTTTCTGGATTAGTACATCAGAAAAGTGCTGAGTTGGGAGCAGATTAGGGTTAGATACAGGTTTCCTGCTCTGAGATTCTGAAAATTCTGAAAATAAAAACTAGACATAGTTTTTATTTCCTCCCCTTAGAAGTGCATTCTGGCACTTGTCAAATATCTCATTTGGAATCGTGTTTAAATGCATACATGAGAAGATTAAAGAATGTATATTTCTGAGTTAAAACTCCTTTGGTTCCTTCTGTTTCTTAATGAATATATGGCTTAGGGTGAGTTTTGTTTTTTGGTTGTTTTTTTTTTTTTTTTTCTTTTCCTGTACCTGTGTAGGCTGTGGCCTCCATCTCTGATATCCCTACTGACATTCCCATACACCTGGAGCTGGCCAGTATGACTGATCAAGATTTTATGAGCAACATTATGCATCAGGTAACGAAAATGAAAAGACATGCTCTTTTTATCAGTTTCCTTTTCTTCAGTATCACAATGCACAGAGCGGTAGATAAATATAGAAATGAAAACTTAAAATTAGGGCTATCCATTTGGAGAGAAATTGAGAACATGGGTTAAATGTCTGCTATTGCATTCTGAATGCTTCTGTTTTCTCTGTGGAGCTTACCAGAGTCTCCTCTGTGCAGTGAAGGAGAACTGTAATGACTTGTGGCTTAGCAGAGGACAGATTTGTTTTCTTTAGCTCAGAGAAAGCATCCAATTTAGATAGGTCTCTCTGGGAAGCTTCATTTAGGAGGTATCTTACAATGCTCTCGGTTGATCATCAGAGCGTTTTCAGCAAGGAATAAGGATTTTTTGCAGATCTGAATTTATTCAGCAACTGTATTCAGTAAAAATACCGTGCAACTCAGCTGGGCTCTATTCTCTGATGTAAGGATTTTTTGCAATCACAGAGGGGAAGGTGACCCAGGAGAATACTCACAACTTCACAAATACAAGTAACTTTGGTTTAGATGTAGCAGGCCCGCAGATTTCTAGAAAAAACAGGATTTGAATTTGAGCTGAGTTTATAATTTTAAAACCCCCTTGATTTCTTTGCAGAATTTCTTTCCTGCACATCCTGACGGTTCCTTGCTTAGCTTGACACAGCCCTAATCTCAGTGTTCTGAGTGTTTGATGTGAATCTGATGTTTTGTTACTCCTTACTGTCAAAGTGTGTGTCTAGAAAATTAATTGCACTAAATGAGCATGCACCCTTGGCATGAAATATTCTCTTGGCTAAGTAATTCTTGCAGACTTATTGAGCTGGGGAAGCTTGTGCAGTGACTTTGGCCTGCATCTCTCCAGGAAACTGAGCACGCTGGTGACAGAGCTAGTAACACAGTATTGTAAAAACAGTACCCTGAATCAGGAAGACCAAACACTGATTTTCTCTCTGAAGGGAAAAACTGTTGCTCTTGTGTTTCTGTTAGCAGGTCTTTCCCCTGGTGAACTCCATTGGGCTGAATGAACAGGAGCTGCTCTTCCTCACACAGTCTGCCTCTGGTCCCCACGCCTCCCTCGCTTCCTGGAACGGAGTTCCCGACGTGGGTGTAGTCAGCGACATCCTTTTCTGGGTCCTGAAGGAGCACGGGAAGACAGCGGAGCGGGCCTCTGATCTCACGCGGATCCACTTCCACACCCTGGCCTATCATATCCTTGTCACAGTGGATGGGTACTGGGGCAACCAGGTTGCTGCTGTGGCTGCCGGAGCTCGAGCAGCAGGGACTCAGGCCTGCGCGACTGAAACCATCGATACTAGCAAAGTCTTTCTTAAAGCTCCTTTGGAGTTTGTGACCTCCCAGATAGAGACACCTTCCAAAATCTCTTTAAATCCAGATGAGCCAGTGGTGCATTGGCACAGAGAAGGCATCTCATTCCATTTCACTCCCGTTTTGGTGTGTAAAGATCCTGTCCGGACCGTGGGACTTGGGGATGCTATTTCAGCTGAAGGACTGCTATATTCAGAAGTATATCCTCAATAGAAGACTAAGACCCTTCTTTTTCTCCAATACTGTACGGTGTCTGAGAAACCATGGTGTTCTCAGTAGGATTTCAGCCAGTGGTGAAAAGGAATAGGAACAGAATTGGGGTGTGGTGTGTTCTCTGGGTATAACTGAAAAATAACCAAAGAATAATTCCAGGTATAAACTGTCAAATACATTCCAGTCACTGGCAGTGAGTCGACTGCTTCACGTTTAGGTGCAGAGGTTTTAGTATTTAATGTGAAAATTGGCTCTGCTTTGTCTTAAGCATGTGGGGAGGGAAACGGATATAAAAATCCCCATTTGGCCTAGGTTTGCTGTTTGTAACTCTGAATGGGTCTTGTCTGTTAGTGCTGGAAAGTATGGCAGCCAGGAGGATTTCCTGCGAGTGGATCCCAGGGAGAGCACAGCCACGCTCGTCCCTGTCTCGCCTCTGATAAATTAAAAAATAAAAGGCTCTTGCATTATCTCCTCACAGCACATTGCTACATGGCAAGAGCAAACCTTCTGCTTGCTTGGTGTGATGATGAAATCTTTTACTGATGACATTACCTCTCAGCCTCGGTGTCCCCAGCACTGGAGGGAGCCAGAGCCCCGAAATGTGATGTACCCTGTACCTACTCCTGAAAGGCACAGAGCAAACCTGACTCAAGGCTGCGTAGATTATTTTGGGTATCTGTTGTCTCTGTGACTAAAGGTATTCAACTACCCACAGTAGCCTGTGCTTAGTTTTTGGGAACTAGAAGTGAAGATAATCAGGGTTTATATTTGGGTGACAGCTTTATCTTCTTGCCAGGTAAAACACAAAACGTACCTGTGTTTGCTTTACACAAAATACCAAGAGTTCCAGCCAGGGGGCTCACAGCTGGTGTTCCTTGCTAACAGCGGGTGCTTCTATCTGGCATTTTACAGAAAAGCTATTGAGTGGTGGAGACTATTTTCTTTTTGTTTTTTGAGAACAGTTGCACAGTTGTCTTTTTCCCTGACCTCCATTCCAAGGATTAATGTGTTAGGAAAAGTCTTTCTAGATGCTAAAATGCTGCGACAGCATTTTCCAGGTAAGACTGAAGTGAGGACAGGTTTTTTAGTGTTTGATTTTGTTTTGGTTTTTTTTTTTCCTTTGACTAGGTCACTGACAGTCTCTTTGCTCTGGACAGCCTTTGAAATGAAAAAAAAAATAGAATCATGTGTCTTTGTTACATACTTTGCTTATATTTTTTCCTCTTCGTAGTTGCACACTATGGATTGCACAGCACCAGCATTTTTTTTTGTCTCTTTCCAGCATGGTTTTGCCTCTGTCCGCTTCCAGGAGCTTCAACTGTATTTGCATAGCTTATCATACACGTTTTTTCCAGTATAACTGGATTAAATGCAATCAGCATGTCTGTGCAAGCCTGTGCTGTACTGGAATTTGTCGAAGGTCACTTTAGGTCAGTCTTTGCATCTGAATGGAGGGGAGGAGAGTCTGTATCGATCAGGCTGGAGTGATCCTTTTCAGTAACACTGTCATATTGCTGTCAACGATGTTTTCCTGTTGGAAAATACGATCATGGATGCTCTGTAAGGATGAAAATTGACAGCTGTTGTAACTTGCACTGACTTAACACACAATGCTGTCTGTCAATGTATATTTAACTTCTGCTTTCCCTCTGAGCAGTCTTCTGTGTTGTACTGGAGCAGAAATACAGCCAGTGCTATGCTTTCTTGCAGCTTATCCCATCCTGATTTCCCGTTGAGTCTCAGCATTTCTCTCTGTGCGGGATCTTCTTAAGACTAGAAGTATTTCTATCCAGATTTTTAAAAAATTATTGATAAATTGTAGTGTGGGACTTATTCTGCTTTAGTCTTCCTATAGAAAAAGTGAAAAAATTATCCTTTTATCCATCTAAAAGGTCTGAGGCTTTTGGCAAGGTTATTTTGCAACCTTAGATCGTAGCCTTCTGGCACACCACCCCTAGGACCACCAAAGGCCACGCATCCTGCCAGCTGGAGAACTGATCCTTTGCTTTTGCTCGGTCTCGCTTTCCTGACACTGGGCCAAGCTGTGTGGATTCTGGAGTTGGAAACAAAACAAAACTAAATACACACAAGCTGTCACCAGCAACAGTCCTGCTGCTGTATTTCACTTCTCTCTTCCAAAAACATTTGCAGGGATGGAAGGCTGATTGGACTGGCATTGCCTTATGGCCATTTAAAATCACATAACTGCACTAACAGAACTTGTCTGAGGGTAAGTTACGCTTGGATTTAGCAGGAGTGTTACAGGCCTAAATTACTTTATTTAAAAAAAAAAAAAACTACTTTGAATAAATAACTGTTGTAAACAAGTATGAAATAGGAGTTCATTGCTTAGAATTCATCTGGTCCTAAAAGCTAAACCCTAATTATTATTATTAACTCCTCCTCCTTGCTGCTCCTATTCTTTCTCACCATGCAGTATTTCTTCGTTGGTCTGTTGCCGGAGCGCTGTGAATGCCTGGCGCTGTGAGTCACCTCTCAAATGACAGTAGGCTGGACTGCTGCTCTGTCTGTGCATCTGCTTTGATCAGGCGTATAGGGTGCTCCTGGTCACCAAATTCACTTACCAAGGATAATTCGTAACAAGCGTGACCTGTTAATCAGAGATGCTGTTGGTATCCCTGAGGAAGTTTTGAAACAATCTGTATGATAATAAAATGGAATTGAATGGCAGGACCCAGCAGCCTGTCTTCACATCGTGTTTCACATGCTGTGAACATGATGTGCTTAACTTCCCTCTACCTTCCAAACTTCGTTACAATAAGGGTTGCGGAGTCTCTTGAAATCCTTCTGCACGTGTAGGCTGTCCCACATCTCTGTGCAGCTACCACAGTGACAACAAAGCAAAGCTGCTTTGTCTTTAACAGACCTTGCTGAACAACAGAAATGGAAATCACTAGTAGGGTTTTTTGGTCTGTATAGGGGAAAAACACCTAGTGACATTTCTAATGATTGTGGCTTTTGTTGTTTTGTTAGTTCGGGGGTTTTTTTGTAAAATACAAAAGTCCTTGGTAGGTGAGAGATTTTTTTAAGCAAATTTATCTATGGGATTATAAATATTCAGATCTCTCTTCACCATGAAGAAACAGAAAAATTGGAAAAATACCAAAGTTTCAAAACCAGGCTTGAAATGATCTCTGCTCTCCCCCGATCCTCTCTGTCTCTAGAAATTGTTTGTTCTCATCTGTTACTCATACCTTGAAATCCAGAGTGATGGATGACTCAAACCTCAGCTAGCCTCATGCTCCTGAACAGAAGGGCTTCCACTGGAAATGTTTTTCACACAGTTTGCTGAAGGTGCAATAGATGAGCTCATCATTGTGACAGTAAGCTAGCAGCTCTCTAGACAATAAAACTTAGGCACACTGATATTTCCACTTCTGTGTGCCTGTGGCCACTGCAGCCATGTTGGTTTTGGTTTTTTGTCTTGCATTGCATTGGGTTTCGTATCTTTTCCATCTATGTATGTTGCTTACTGAATGTCAAGTGGTAGATTGAGAGGCATGAATCACAGGAGGCTGGCAGACGTTGAAAGGATAAGTTCCTTCTCTGTTCTCTGCTGTGCCTGTGGTGCTGTGCGATTTGCTACCTGGCCATGGAATAGCCTATCCCAAATCCAACTCTTCCCAGTTGAAAGGCTCTTTATTATTTTTTTTTCTCTCCAGAGGAGTTTCACAGCATTGCTAAGGAATTACTTTATTTTCTTTACTTCTGTGTTTCTTGGTTATCACCTGTTGTGTTATGTGAGATCTGGTTAAGTTTACTCTTTTCTCATGAGCTCCTTTTTACAGAAATGGTGCTGAAATTTTCCTTCTTACCCTTTATGTATTACCTCTCGCAAAGACCTCATCAGCTGCTTTGACCCATGTTAGATGTTGCTTTAGATCCTGACTCCACTTCTCAGCTACTGGAATCCCAAGCTTGGATAGCAGCGGAGCGCTAGATCCAGTTCCAAAACCTGATGGAAACCAGTCACCAGTGCACATGTATTTGCCATCAATTACCATCTGCCCAAGTTTAAGATTAGTGAGCCTAGGGTAGGGGTTGCTTTTTGTAGCCACCTCTGTAGCACACCTCCCAGCAACAACAACAGAAATAAGAAATGGATCTTTAAACTGTGAAATAGATGTTACTTGTGGTTGGCTTTTATTATTCTGTAATGATGTACTGAATTATCAGGAATTACATGCCATAGGATGACCCTTCTAGTCATGTCCTGAGAAAAAAGTTAAAATGAATACTGGGATTATTTTTGTGAGAATGGTACAAGGCAACGTCACTCTTTACAGTTACCCTAAAAGTTGTTTAAACCTCTGTGCTCTTGGGCTCTGTTTTGGAGCCTGGAACTCAGGTGAAAGCTGATGCTGTTGTCAACGAGCAAACAACTAAACTGTCTCTGCACTGATACTTGGCACGGGCTGCTGATACACGTGCTTGGAGCAATCTGTTCTGATGCAGGGCTGTCAAGTACTTGTGTCACACAGTGTGCTGCAGTGCTATTTCTGGTGTAAGGAAACTCGTCAAGCTTCTTAGCACATTTGGAAGAACAGTATAAAAATGGAAGAAAATACTGAATTTACATTTTTATGGCTTTAGTTGGATCATTCTTGTGTCCTGCTTTAAATCAGTATTTGAATGTGAATGTTTGTTTCAAGGCATACTAATTATCCTCTTCTCTAGTGCAATTAATTGTTTAGTAAAAGCATAGAGTTACATTTTAAATCTGTGATCACACCAAAGTAGTAGTTTAATGTTTAAAAAAAATACATGTCTATAGCCTCATTGGTTAAAACCAGCTAAAACAGGTGCCACAAAGACTGTCTCACATTCTTTATTCAAGCACTAATGAGGTTACCAGAGAGAAAAATGGGAATATTAAAGGTTGTCTTTGCGTTTTGTTTTGAAAGTTTGAGTGAGGCAGAGGTAACCTATTTGCAACAAGTTCTTTTGCGTAGTGTACTCCTTGGCCTGCTGTCATCACTCCTGTCGGCTTTTTGCTTCAGCAACACTGAGTCTGATTAAGCTCTTTAGTAAAGCTTTTTTATCTTAGAGACAGAAATTATTGTTCTTCTGGCTGTTCAGAGATGTCAGATGAAGTTCTTTTCGATAACAGATGGAGCAGTTTCTTGCGTAATATCTCAGGTGGATCCTAAGCGCCGATCAGGCTGAATTCTCAGGGAGTTATTAAGCCAGACTCTAGTGGGAGGATGTTCTCTCAGGAAAGGAAATAGCACATGTGGCCATTACCTTCTGTGCCAGAAGCCTGGAAAGGCGTCTGTTCTGAACAGCTCGCTGTTGCTTTGAAAGCTGAGCCTGGTATCAGCCTTTGCTGAGAAGAGCTCAAGGCAGCTGAAGAATACAAATGCTGGCAGATAAGAGGGAATGATCCCATGAAATGCGAGTGGCGGAAATAAAATAAAAAACAAACAAAAAAACCACCACCTTGAAAACCTCCCCTATGAACGTCTCAGGAAAGCTACTCCTTAGTCAGTGCAGCCTAGGTAAAACTGGGTTCAAATCTCACCTGTATCTTTCATTAAAAACCACTGGGTTTTGTGCAGTTTGGTTTGAGAGAGTGGTAAAGCTTTCCTTGTAGCAGAACTGCATTTTCTATTATATAAAAGTCTTAGCAGATTAACTACTTGTTATAATACTTGCTCTTTTTGTAGTGCATTTGTGTGTGGAGCTTATTATTTTAGTAAAGTTTGTTTTCCTTCATTCAGCACTGAGGCTTGTCTGTCCCTGTAGAAGAGGCTTTGCCAACCAAAACCCACTTCCCAGTGGGGAAGTCTAAATTTTTAACATCTTAAGCAAGAACAGGATGTTGAGTACGACCCAAGGTCCACCTTGCTCAGTGTTGCCTGTCAGTGACCACAGCTGGGCCCGATCACATACAGGAGCAGGGCAGGTATCATAAATCAGCATCCAGTTGTCTCAGGGACCTCAAAACCAGAGTTGTCTGGGTTGAATACACGTT
Organism: Chlamydotis macqueenii; assembly: GCF_036417535.1. NCBI lineage: Eukaryota > Metazoa > Chordata > Aves > Otidiformes > Otididae > Chlamydotis > Chlamydotis macqueenii. The sequence continues at coordinate 15,716,760 of NC_141567.1, read as the reverse complement.
GCTGGATGGAGAGATCATTGCTCTTGGCTGAAACAAGGTCTTGCTGCCCAGGCATTGCTGTCTGAGTGTCTTCTAGTTTCTCTCCTGTGAGGAAGTCTTTCTGCAGTCTGCCTTGTAAGTGGTATGATTTAACCTGTTTAATGATAAACATTTTTCTAAAAAGGGAAAAAAAAGTCCTAAAGCAGATGGTTTCTACTTCCCTAGAAATGAAGATCATTATTCTTTTCTAACTTAAGATTTCAGTTATGAGGCAAAAAGAGATGATTAGAATTATGGCTGATGCCAGAAACAAGTTTTGGAACATAAGGAGTGGTTTCCAAAATCCCTAAATGACTTAGTATGGTCCTGCTGAAAAATCCCTTAATTTCAGTTGAAAGAGCAGCCTGGTCTCATTCTCACCATTAGATAGCATTAAAAAGCTCTCCATAAAGATACTGTGAATTTACTGTATGCAAATGCCATCGTCACAATACCCAGGGGAATTGCAGTTCTATTTATTACCCAACTGTAATTACATATTTAAAAATGCTTCCTTAGACATGAAGCTTTGTTCAAATCCAGACAGCAACAAGGTGCTACTGCTTCTTTTCACAGAAGAGAATTGGCTAATCGTCTGCATAAGCTTTTCACCAAAGTATATATTTATTTTAAATACCTTTACAGTACCTCCAAATGCAGTGTACTCTGTGTACTAACGTGTAACTTTTACCCTGTAAAAGCAGCCTAACAGCCAGGAAGGTAACAGGGACTGGGTGAGAGGAGAGAGATCTTTGATTGTTCCTTGTCTGTGGTGGACTGTAAGCTGAGAGCAGCAGTGGGACAAGGGCTGCTCCCATCTACTGAATATAGCAAAGGAGTTTGATAATGCTACAGTCTAAGGTCACTTATCTTTTTTACAACAAGCAGAAAGCAGAGGAAAGCAGCTAGTAACATCAAAACAAAGGGTCATGAGCAGATGGAGGGGAACACCTTCCTGTATCAGCAATGCTGGTGCTCACCTACCTGTAACCACACTGTCCTGGTCACTGTTCCTTGTATTGGAGCTTCCATGGCTTGAAAGCCTTTGTGATAAGACTTAAAAGATTGCAGCAATCAATTGCTAGTGGAAAACTGTTTTGAACTAAAATTTTGGTGGTGAGGTAAAGAGTTCCCGCATCCTGCCTACCCTTGCCCTGCAATCTTAATCTCCTCTTCACAGGCACTCAGATGTTATGCTGCAGTAACTTTCAGTGTAAAAAGTTTATTGTGAATAAAAATCACTGCACTGTACCTGATTTACACTGCTTCTTGTCTAGTTTGTTTAAATTTGCCAGTGCTCCACAAAAGATCTGTTTTCTTCAACTCGTAGCACAAGGGAAACCTTACAGGAGTGCTACCCTGAAGCTGTACTGACACAAAACCCATCAGTAGAGGACAGCTGGGAAAAAAAAAAAAAAGCCACATTTGAGATAAGCACGCAGTTTTGACAATCAAAACTGAGGAGAAAGTGATGGGTTCCTGCTCTTCTAGTGTTCTCCAGGGAGCAGGATAGCCCTTCAGCTCCTGGTTGCGCTCTAAAGATGCATTGATGTCATTCTGGATAGCAGCAGCTAACCACAAAGCACGACTGAAGGGTGTTAATGTGGCCAGAGCAGTGGTCATGCTGCTTTTACACTGTTGCTACAGAGAAGTTTCCATTACTATCCTTGCTCTGTTGGACTTGTTAATTATGGAGTGAAACAATGCAACAGGGCAGAACTAAAGGAGGAAATACGTTTAAAAAAAACCGAGTAGCTTGACCAGCAAATACACTGAGCCCTGAAGCTTCAGTTTTGTCGGGGAAGCGCTACACATTCTGTTTGGAAAACAAACTCAGATTAAAAGTCCCACAGCAATGTTAGCGTTGTGTACTTCTCGGTACACAGAGAGGAAGATGAGAAAAACTATAGTTAACTCAGTTACTGGTTCTTTATGTAAAGTATGATGGTCCTGCCTTCAGCTCCCAAGAGCAGTTGTTTTCAGCACCTCTATCAGCTCTGGATAAATCTCAGAGGCAACAAACTGACAGCAGCAGGAAAAAGGAAGGCTAAGATTTTGCTGTTCAAGGACAAACATTTTCAAAGCTTCTCTAGTCATGGGCATTAAAATTCCTTGCTCTGCTCACCAATGGGCTGCTTTGCAGCTAGCATAAATTATTTCTCCTAAAATGCAACTGTAAGGAGGGCACAACTAAATTATACACAGCATGACTGCTGTCATACTAAAACAATTTAAATTTAGCATTGAAGCTGACCATATCGTCTTTTCTGAAAAGGCTTGTTCTTTTTTTTTTTTTCCTGCAAACCAGTCCCTCCCCGCCATGCTGAGCAACACAAATTCCCAAAGAAGAACTCTCATCACATGAGCACAGAGCTTCACGGAGGCTCATTTACCCTGTTTCTCAGCAAACAATTATGAATTTGGCAGACTTTTGCAGCAGCACTGCAGCTAGCCTGCTTCCATAATAGCCAGCCTCTGAGCACTTGGCTCACTGTGGGCCAGCTTTGCAACTTTCTTAGCTACCACATAGAAGCTTATGCTTCAAAATAGGATTCAATTTATATACATATAGAATAGAATGCTGGATTCAAGAAAAACAAAGAGTGATTCTGGGATCAGAAGGTGATCCAGGATCAGTCGGCTGGCCAACACACGTGCTGCAGCTCTGCTTTGGCCATCCATCCTCCACCGGGCTGCGTGTTAACAGAGAGATCACCTCAAGACAAACCAGCTCACCTTCGCTATGCAGTTCCCTTGTCTTTCACAATTGCCACCGCTAAGGAAAGTGTGGGCTTTACGGTGCCTCTTGTACCTTGTGGCCATGACAGCGCCCTGTGCCAGAATAACAGCTCCAAGCTGTTTCTGCTTCCTTTCTTCAGCCTTGAGAAAGCATTGACAAAGTCTTGCCCTTGCAAAACAGGGAGTGACAAGCCCGTCGCTCCAGGCTGCGCTAGTCCTGGGCCTGGCTTACTGCTCTGGACTTGCCCTAGTGAGGTGCGCTAGCTTCTCCTCTTCTCCAAGCATGTTGCCACTGACCCTTATACAGCTTCTGCAGGGCTTCCTCAGCTGCAAACACTGAAGTGTTTGACCCTCTTTGGGGTCCAGGATGCTAAGTCACTACTGCTGGCCTTTCTAAACATGCTGGATGCCTCAGCATCCTTCTGGAGGACTTACATCCAAACACTGGAGCCAGCCAGCCCTGTGGAGTGATGGATCTCCATCCTCCAGTGTTTTGTAGTAAGCTGTGACCACACTAACAGTAGCTACGCAGAAACCTCTTCTGATTGCTGCAATGACTCCTTGAACAAGGTACAGACCATGTGCTAAAATCATTAACAGAAAACAGTTGCATTTAGACTAACTGACAGTGGGGTGAAGCCACTGTGGGTCACAGGAGAGGACAGGTCCATTTCTCCACAAGTCAGGAAGCAGCACTGGAGATGCTCCTGCACCTGCCTGTCCTGACCAGAGTCCGTTCTAGTCCGCTGCCTGCCGACTCTTGCGCTTTTCTTTCCTCTGTTCCTCAGCCCCTGTTGGTGCCGAGGTCTCCTCGGGGCTCATTTCTGAGCCCAGTTCTGGTTCCAGAGGCAGCGAGGGAGGCTTTGCAAGTGGAGCTGATGCTCCAGCACCTGGGGAGAGAAGACAGTTACAGTTATTGTATGACTACAGGTCTTTTGTCTATTCTTTTTGCCCTTCCAGGCAGCATGGAGATGCAGAAAAATCACAGCTATTAATTACTCTCAGATTTCTTCTCTCCAGCATTAGCTTTTCAGTAGCACTCAACTCTTTTGAGTTATCCAGCCAGAGACCTTACAGTACCCAAAGTTCTGCTGAAATGAAGCTAAGGTACAGGATTCCATCCAGCTGGGCTGCTGTGAGAAGTCAGTACAAACTTCAGAACTAACTCATGCTTTGGAAGGGAAAAAAGTTCCACTGAAGCTGGTTCATATCCAAGCTGGAGCCAAAACCACAGTATAATTTTTCAGTTCACAGTTCTAGCAAACTCAGGGAGAGTTTCCAGGCAGTTAAAGTAGCTACTTACAAAATAAAATCAAAACAGGACACTTCCATGCTGAAGTTGCTTCTATGCTTAGATTTAGGCTGACAACTGATGTTATGAACCAGTTCCCTTCTCTGATGTGTATGATAAAGTCCTTCAGGTAAACTCCAAACTTCTGTATGTTTTATTTTTCAGCTTTCCTGACTAAGTCTTCCCTGCACGGAAAGTTTATTCCGTGCGGGAGAAATGGAGCAGGTCCTTAGGGGTGCCAAAGAAAGAGGCCTGGACTACACAACCTCTCTCCTGTTTCACTTCACAGGAAACAAGACTAGCTGACAGAAAATCACCACGATGAGCAATATCTCTGTAGCACATTCCTCCTTGGAAGCCAAGGGGTGAGAGGAGGTCAGGCTACAAGTGGTGGCTCAGGAAATGCTCCTACCCAGCCCCAGCACAGAGCAGCATGTACAGATTACTGGCCTAAGCCTTCTAAGGCTGATGCCATCTCCTGAGTAACCTTCAGTCCAGTGGCCCACAACATCTGCAAGGGAGGGACCTGGCTGGACAGCTTCAAAGCAGTCCTGATGCAGTTATTTTTGTAACAGAAATTACAAAGCGCTTCAGAAAATTGTCCATCATTTCCCTTCTGTCCAGCAGCTTGTCTCCCTCTGTATCTGCATGTCAGCTCTGGGCTCTTCTAAAGGAAGACAAAGAGGTCTGGTTTCTGAAATCACCTCCTTCCTGGCACAAGATCTCAATCCCAGGCTAATGGACTCTTGCCCATCATGGCTTAAATAGGAAAGGAAACTTTACTGACTTTCCACACCCCTACAAAAGCAGGATAGTATAACACATCACAGAGAGCATCTTCCTTCCACACTTCCTTAACTCAGAAAACTGGGAAAGCTATCACCAAACACTGACATCACTACTGTGTAAGCAAGTGATGACCTTCCTAAACACGTGCTCTAACTCTGTACTCAAAGAGAGATTTCTCTTCTCCCCTTCTCCCCTCCCACAGTTCTGCTCTAAAGAGAAGGAAAAGAGAAGTACCTGGGGGAAGCTGCATGGTTTTCCCGTACCCTGCAGCAGAAGACATGGCTTGACCCAAGGCCTGGTTAGAACCCAAAGGCTGCTGAGTGCTGGACGATTTTCCTGATGGAGCAGCTCGCTGCTTGGATTTAGACTCTTTAGAAGGCTTAGCCCAGACCAAGCTCTCCCCCACCTGCAGGGCAGCTCCCATCTTCTGGGCAACCTCCACCATCTTCTCAAGCAACAAAAAGAGGAGATCCTTGTAAACAGCAGCACTTCAGACAACGATAAAGTCAACAACAACACAAAAAATAAAAATGAGAGGTGCGCAGAGCTGGCTACTGCCTTAGTGCTCGAGGGAACCATCTCCGCTAATTCATTCCCTTAATTAAGAGGGAATCTTGTCTTGCTGTGTATTGATTGAAGAATTGGGCTTCAAAGAGCAGAAATGAAGCAAGCAGCTCTCAGCAGGCGACTGCTCTACTCAGAAAATCTCATAAGCAGAATTTCTTCCTAATAATTGGACTCTAAAGTCAAATTTCCTCCTCGTTTGTTGCCAGTTTTAGTGTGGCTACTTAGTTCCCACTGAGAACTGTTAGGCACATACCTCAGGGTCAAAGTCAGAAGTACTGCTCTCCTTCATTGCATTGACCTTCTTCTCCATCTCCTGGTACTGGCAGAGGGCTCCCTTCTTGTCACCCTGGTTATACAGCAGGACAGCATAGTTCAGGTTGACGAGGGGGTTGCACCTGCAGCAAACACACAGGATGCAGTGCATTCACTGTGGGAACACTTATCCTGACTTGAATTAACGCCAAGATATGCCTGAGCAGCAAAGCTGGAGAAACCTTACTGTCTGGCACAGACAAGTCATGGGGTACTCTGTACCCCGAAGGAGGTGCGGGGCTGCACAGCCAGAGTCCTTCAGGAACATGACAGAGTCCCACGTGTTTGGTGAGAGATTCGGTGCCTGGGCTCAGCGAAGCAGCCCAGTATCAACGACAATATAAACGACTCTGCCGATTATCTCACCCCCTGCAGGGCTCTCCTCTGCAACAGCCAATTCTTCGCATTTGGGGACTATCTCAGGACTGTCTTTGTAAGTGCCTGGTCTCCTAGCCCCTTGCTCCTGGCAGAGCAGTGACAGGGGCTGTCATCACACTGTAAAAGCTGATCTCTGCTGTCACTTGTCTCAGGCTCTCCCAGCTCTCCCAGTTTGTAGGCAAGCAGCTTGTCATGGGACGGGGCAGTGGGACAGACTCATGCTTTCTGACTGTATTTTACAACCTGACGTGCTACAGAACATGCCATTTGCATTTCATTTCCCCACCTCTTCTCTCTCATTCTCCCAGTAAAACCATATACAACCGTATGTACTGTTATAGACAAACAGTGGGTGATACCTGCTAACGAAGGACTCGGAGAGGAGCCCAGCACTGCAGATAACACTGTGATCCTGCGCAGTCCTGCCTCCCTTCCTGATGCAGAACCGCATATGAAGATTTCAAAAAGGTAAAAATGCTCAATGCTCAATTTTCCACAGCATCCATTTGCTTCACGAGGATACATTAACCCCACACAGCAACGTTTCTTCTGGCACAGCCAGGAGTGTGAGCAAACTAAACCGGAGGGAAAGAGTGAGCTGACTCCCTTGGCTCTGTAACTGCTAAGCGAAGCTCCCTGAGACCTGATCCTTCCTTCATTGCCTGACAAGCCACACTCAATGAGCTGCTCTGACCATTCTTTAGCAGTCTGAATTTCACCCTTACTTTGGAGAAGCAAAATGCACATGTATTATCTGACATAGAAATGAAATGCAAGAGGGGCACAGGCCCCAGCGTGGAACCTCACGCAGACGCTCTGCTCATCCAGGCTGCAGGATGAGACCTGGAAGAGCAGAGGTTGCACTTGGCCAGAACAGGGGACATGCTGTCGAGAGGTGCATGGAAGAGCACTGCCTGACCGCAGCTCCCTGCAGGGGAGCCGCATACGTGTGTCACTGCACACAGGTCAGCGAGGGATGCTTTGTAGTTTGCTCAATAAACGTGAGCAAGGAACTAGTGCCCTCTCCTGGAGTCTGGCAGGGATAGCTGGAGCCGTCCAAGGACTCCAGCACCCATGCCTGGCGGGCCAAGACAAACCCATCCTTTATGAAAAGTGCAGAAGGGAAGGCTTCTGCTAACACTGCTCAATAAATAGAAAGCGTTATCTGCAGGCCAGGACTGTGCATCCTTGGTAAGTTATATGACAGTGCTGCAAGAAAGAAGACTATCAAAAGTAATCTGACAGCATTTATAACTATTGGTTTTCCTTTAACTGAGAAACTGGAACACTGATTCCACCACAAAAAAAAAAACCCTCCTCACCGTCTTTGGCAAAGCAAAGGAAGAAATGCATGAAAAAATAAACATCCAAACCCCATCTGTTCGGGGGCGGGGGGGGGAGCCAAGAAAGAAAATAAAGAAATCCAAGCCCACACAATAAAACACTGAAAACAGAGATCAGACAGATATGGGAACAGCCAGTTTTAAAATTAATTGAACCTTATCGAGCTAATTTGCCTTCAAGAGCTGAAAAGCGGTGTGACAGTTAGAAAAAAATCAATAGCTAAATAACCACAGAAAGAAAGGACAGTCATGAGGTAGAATCAGTACTAAGAAGAAACACCTTTTTTTAAAGATTTTTCCAAGATGCTTCCCATTCCAGATCCCAGCAGGGCACCCAGGCCAAATGTCACAGCGCTGCTATAAAAGTATTTATGGCAATGGAAACAAACACAGCCGTCTTCATCCCAGCCAAACAGTTCACAATATGCCAGCAAAGAAAGCCCGTGGGGACATGGATTCAGCCACATAATAACTGCCTAAAATATATAGCATGGCAGCTGAACAAGCCCAACAAAGTCTGGATATTCCTCCCAGCAGTCCCTGGCAGTTGGCATTCATTTTTGCTTTGATGAGGTTCTATTTTCCCAGTAAGACTATATAGCTGTAGTATCATAGCAGTGCCAAATATTTAGGCAAAGTTGTAGAACTAAATTTCTGTTCCTTCTCTTTGATCAAAGCACGCAAATTCATGACTAAGCAGGCTGAGCAATCTTTAAGGTGCTGTATTGCCTTGCGGGGGATGGAAGGCTGATCAGTAAAGCCAGGCACAGGAGCTGACTGGAGTTGGTCAGTGATGTCAGTAGGAGCAATCGATGCATAACTGCAAAACCCTCTCGCACAGCAATACATTTATAAATCTCCGACTATAGTTTGCACAGGTTCGGTTCCTCTGAGGAGGTTGCACAGACCTACTAAGGTCTGAAACAGATGTAGAAGTAATATTTAAACCTGCTTTGTAACTGTCGATGCACAAGTACGCAGAACTTCAGTGCCAGATGTGGGCTGGCTGTGCAGGGCTAACTGATTCAAGAGTGCTGGCATGCGTGCGAGCCGTGTAGTTCCCAGCAAACATCTGAGAGCATTTACAGCACCTCTGTGCAAAGAGAACTGCGCTACAGCGTCAAATACCATCTTCTGAAACCTACTGCCCTTTATAATGGGTTTAGGAACTTCCAGAGTTCACATAACTAAGCCTGGCCAGCGCAGCTAGGTTAGAGAGGGGAGAGGAAAAGGGACCAGCGTTTTCTAATGCCACCTTGTGGTGGCCACTGCAGATGGAAGGAGTGCTTTTGCCACAGCTCTGTCACCAGTACAGAGACTCCTGGGCTCAGGAGCACCGTGCTGGTTGCTCTAAGTATGCAAATATTCACAGTAAATTGGGGAGAGAGACAAAGTTATTTCAGACAAGTTTGGTTTTCTGACTGAAACGATGAAATACTGCAAGGTTCATTTTAACATTTCTGAAACCAAGTGCTCTGATTTTAAGAGCCAAATTGTAAACACATTGTTCACAAAATGCAGGAGGAAGGGCTACACTGCTGCCCTTATATGCTTTATACTAGCTTCTTGCCCACATTGTCCCAGCTAAAATCTTCCTTCTGCCCAATTCGGAACAGGCTTTATCCCAAGCCTCCCACTGCTCTCCACAGTGCTCAAACTTTGGGTTACAAAATATTCTGGGATGACTGGTTTTATTCTATTGAATCTGCTTCACTGTGTATAAATATTCACTGGAATCCAAAGTCATCACCACTGACTTACTAACTAAACAGCAAAATAAAAACCAGCTTTAAGTTGGTCTGAAACAAAATTTCCCCTTCATTTTTCAGAGCTCACCTGAATTATTTTTTTAAATGGTCGTTTTAAAACAGTGACTTGCACAGCTGCAGGAATAAAAATGTTTCCCCACTACAAATCATTTAGGGTTAAAGCAGACAAAGGGAGAAAGCATGCAAAGGAAACCAGGTGAGGGAGGCAAAGCAATGCAATCAAACAACTGACAGCTATGATGAAGACTTACTTGTCCAGGGCCACAGCTTGCTCATAGGAACGTTTTGCATTCTCAAGGTCTTCAAGGTTTGTCAGAGCAACTGTACCAAAGCAAAATGTACACACACAAGTTGATGCTTCACAAGGACTTCATTTTTAGGACAATTCTGAATGTCATTACAACTTAAAATAAATAGATGCTAACAGGGTTGTCTGGACTGCTTCCAGGATTAACTCTCCTAATGTCATTTCTGACAAACATTTGTTTCGCTTGATCCCAAAAATGTCCAGTACTGGGAATCCACACTCTCTCCTTAGGCAACCCAAACTTAAACTCTTACACGTGGGAAATCTTTTCAAATGTTTAATCTGGATCTGACTGCAATCTGGATCTTCCTATTCACCACAGAGAGAGAACAGAGTACTCAGGTTTCATTGTCAGTGACCTAGTGGAGAGCTACTCCTTTGTACAGCCTTTGACCAATATTTGTTTACTTCAGCCCAAACTTTCTCTCTCTCTAATGTTGCATCCCTTAAGCTGGATATCCACCGGAGCTGGATAACAGAGCGTTGCATACCTGCAAGGAGCATATACAGCTCTCCCATCTTGGGCTGGAAGTTGATGGCAGCACTGAGGAAGTGGAAAGCAGAAGCATATTGCTGCATCGTGAGGTGGACTAACCCCAAATTGTATAAAATCTTCCAGTCAAAGGGAGCCAAGTAGTTTGCCCGCTTCAGGCAGCTGATAGCCTTCAAAAAAAAGGAATAAATGTGCTGTAACACAGCCCATCCAGAACAGACCTCCTCTCTCTATTTGCAAGAGGAATCGTTAGCAACAAAAGAAAAAAGAAAGGAAACCAGATACTTACTGCTACATATTTCTTCTTCCCAAAGAAGCACATCCCAATGTTGTTCCACAGCGGGGGGCTTTCTGGCACAGTGCTGGCTACCATCCTGTATTTGGAGAGGGCAACGTCAAAATCTCCATGGGCTTGCATCATGCTGCCAGCTGCCAAGATAGCCTTTGAGAGAAGACAAGTGACCAGCTGAGGAACTGCATTTCCCCAAATACAGCAAGACAGCAGGCCAAAATTATTAAACTAAAGCCATCTCAGGAGCAACCATTTAACTTTTCCAGGTGTTTCCTTCCAGGGGCTGCCAAGACCAACAGTGAGGAGCAGATGGGGACTCCAGAATCTCCCAACATTTAGTAGAAGACAGGGCAAAGAAGGGACGTGAGTGTGCTTCTTCCTGCACCATCTCTATCATAACTGTCTCAGAAATATTGCAACGTAACAAGTGCTTAGCTTATGTTTTGGGGTGACAGTAGTACCTCCTAGAGTCTGAGTCTCTGAGAAGATCTAGGCACTAATAGTTTATTTTTACCAACAAGCACAGACAGAAATAGTTCTGGTGCAAGTTAACCAGAGAGTAAATCATACGCAAGCAAGACATACGCAGCAAAGCTAGCCTAGTTCACACCGACTGGTTGCTACTGCAAATTAATGCACGGGGAAAAAAAAGCAAGTGATTGCAACACACTATATTTAAACCACGGCAGTTAAGTCCCTTATAACATTTCACAGCGACAAGTAAAATTTGTAAGTGTAAAGGTGTTTTCACAATAACATTTGGCTTGCATTCATACATCATTTGTCAACCCCACATTTCAATACTCTACATTGTTAACATCGTTCAGAAGGAAAAAGAGGTACAGATAAATGAAGTAATAGGGCTAAAAAGGGAAGCAGAGCCAAGGAAAAGTCACATTTATATACAACAGTTGGAAGCACAGGCAGAGTTCTTAGCAGATGGGAGAATAATACAATGGAATATCACTCATATCTGTGCTCCATGCCTAGAAGTCGCAGGGACCTAGGAACAGCTCTCAGGATTTTTTGAAACAATATCTAGAAAATTTTCCTTGCAAAGTAAATTCCATTTGTTTTAATTTGTTTGCAACTTCAGATTACAAACCAAAGAGATCAACTGACATCCCATATTCTGCCTCTTCCCCTTTCCCTACCTGCACACACATCCAACTCCTTACCCAGGGGAAGGTCCCAAAACATATTTTGGAGAAAGCTTTCTGAGCATGATGCTTCTCAGCCTCTCCAGGTTAAGACCCTGGATATAGATGGCAAAGCTCTGATACTAGAATTAGCTTTAAGAGGTGTCTCATTATCATTCAGCTGGTTTGTCTCCAGTCCTCATGATACCTTGTAGTTGCTTGGGTCGTAAGTAAGCGCATTTCCAAGGTGTTCAAAAGCCTTCTGGTAATCTCCAAGCTGGAAAAAAAAGAAGTAAATTAGCATCAGAAATTCAGGAATAAGGTGGGGTGAAGAAGAACACATGCTTTTTGGGCACAAGAATTTCTGGTTCAGTCAAAACAAATATTCAGAAAAGTGAATTCTATAGTGCTCTCATTACAAACACATGTTTTTGATTGATAATTTACAAAACAGATTCTAGAAATTTATTTTGCTGGGCTGGATTCACTGTTCTGACCAAAATATAGTTTTCCATATAGTTTATGATCTGACTTTTGTATACAGGAGCAAGCTCTGGTTTGATACGCCTCTGCTCCTTCCTCTCTTCCAGCAAAAAGGCTACAAATTGCTACTCTGCACATCTTCAATTCCCTCATCACAAATTAATCACTCCCCGGAGCACTCTTTTCATGGTAAAAAGTCTCCCCTTGTCTTCTAACGGACTGCAAGTGTCAGTGAGCACAACTGTGCCCATATAGAAGTACATGACTGCTTAGAATCCCTGAAATTCTATTGTTTTCAACTGAGTTACGCCAGCATTGTACCAGTTCAAACAGGATAAAATTGTGGATGCTTGTGTCCTTTTTTGGTCTCAAAAATTGATGAGAAGCCCATCCATCACTCCAGCAATTACACTGATACATTGGAGTCCAGCATCTTCTGTAACTAACAGCAAGCAGGAAAGCTGTAGAAGCATCTTTAAAACTCCTGAAGGTGAGTATGTACCCAGAGGGACATGACAAACCGAGCAAATGAATCACAGCACAGAGACCTGGGGCCTAAATTCACAGGGCGAATGTTATACTAAAACCACTTCTGTCTTATAGATTCCCCTTCCCATGTCACATTACCTTCTAAATCTACATGTACCCACTTGAGACATCCAAGGCTCCTCCTGAATTTCCCTATCTGTAGGGAAATGGCAAAAGGCAAAATTTTTCAAGATCTGCATTTTAATCTTGAGCACCTAAACAATTAGGGAAATGCTTAAGTCTTTCCAAATCAGCACTTAGTACTAAGTTTTTTAGCCCATCAATCCTTGCAGGCATTACTGCCTATTCTTCTTTGCTTGTTCGCTCTTTGGGAAGCTCACTTCTGGAATAATCAGATGGTCCTTCTCACACATTTTACAGACCCAAGTGATAAGCATGCCTTTGTTATTTAAATTGATTCAGATTTTCTTCTATGGTGCATTAACACTAAAAATTTCATGGCTGCTTTTGTAGGAGAATAACTGGCTAGACTCCTGCTCCAGAAGCAAGGTAATGACTAGTCATGTTTTGTTGTACTCGGAGATTTATAACAAAATTAAGGCAGTTGCCAAACAGAATTCCTGCTCTGGCTCAAGTCAAGGAAATCAACTTGCTTTTAGCAGAAAAAGGAAAAAAAAAAGATACAGAAAAGCAAGCTCTGTCATGTTAAATGCAGTCTTTTGAGAAACACGTGCAAGTCATAGGAAGGTGGATAGAAATTAACCCTATAAAAAAACCTTGGTCATTTTAAAAACAATTAAGTTCATAAAATAGCTAACAGTCTTCACTACCTGCAAGTAAAGTAACCCCAGCGTTGTAAGGAGGTCTGTGTTTTCTGGTGAAAACCTGTAACACAAAAGCCAGAGAGCTGTGTTGTTTATTAGCCCTTCTAGAACAAGCTAAAAACAGAACATGGAATTACAATGCTACATTATACTGGTACCACTCCAGGAAATTAACCATTATTATTAAATGCAAATATTAGAACAATTGCCATCATGGGGACTTCCTTTCAACAATATTACACCTAAGCGTTCAAAATGTCTTCTAGGTAAAATAAGAAGTCAACATAGCTCTGAGAAATAGATCTGGACGCATAATAAGATATTGTGGTTTTGTTAAGCTTCAGAATGAGTCTGCACCAGTGACCTGGAAATACAAAATGGGATTTTCCATCATCTCCCATAAACAACCCTGTAAATCCATCCCAAGCCTCTTGGGTCATGTAGGACAGGCAATCCTCAGCATTTCTGATGGATCCTACACAGACTCATTGTCAGACTTTTAATCTACCCTATAAAAAGATTACAAACCTGGTTTCACAGACCAGCTGTGGACTGCTCACCACAGGCACTCCCTGTTAATGTATCCCTGGCCACACACACCACTCCATTTGGCACAGAGAAGCTTGAAAAAATGCTTCCCAAGGGCTTTCAGCTACTGTATGCAACTCCCAATCCTTCACTGATAGTATGAGGCTCACACAGCAATGTTGTGAACCCTTTTAAAAGGATCTCCATTCCCAGTAACTTTTAAAGACATAAATAGGATGAAAACAACAACACAGTAAGAAAAGAGAAAAAGACACTGTATTTGTTGCCTCACTCAACTTAACAGAATTCAGTTTTCGATTCCCTGCTATCAAGACGTAAGAAATCTAACATGCACACTCACACTGGCACCTTTAAACCTTACCCAGAACAAAACTGCATGTGCCTGATCACACATAAACACAGAACAACGACAGGCTACCCCGGAGCTGGTAACAGCAGGCAAAATGTAACAGGCAGATGAGAACAAAAGCCCGGGAGTGAGGAAAAAGAGAGGGCAGGGGAGCACCGAGACAAGATATATAAATCTAGTAAGATACTTAGCAAGGATTATTTAAGTAATAAACATTCTAGATTAGTCCAAATGTCTACCCAACCCAATATACTGTCAGACAGCAGCCAAAAGCAGACGTGTAGGGAAACAGTATGTGAAAACAGCCAGTACAAAACATAGATCCTCCGGTGGCTTCCAACATGCTCCTGCTTTTCTTTAGTGTGTGCCTCCATTACAAAGCTGCATTTTAAAAGCATTGATAAATCAGACGGTCAGGAATGCCCTAAAACAGGATAGATCAGTACTGAGAAACAGTGACAGGGTGGGAGAAACTCACTATGCACCAACCCATCTCTACTCTGCCTACTCATACACTTTCAAACACAAATCGCTGCAAGTGCAAGCAGTGTGTGAAACCCAGCAATTTTTGACAGACAATCAGGGTTAGAGATGCGCGGGGTCAGATCTTTCTGGTAGATAAACCTTTGAGTTTTATGAAGTCTGTTTTGGATAGGTTTGCTCCCAGGCATCTCTATCCATTTGTTTTTCCACTTTTTTTTTGGCAGACCTTCAAAAAGCTACCTTCTTCCCTGACATGTTGTCAGCAGGAGGAGGACCACAGCTGAGAGCAGAGATAGCTGAAGAGCTTGAAAGTGCCAGCTTTGCACAGAGACACTATAATTACCACTAGCTTTTTAATCATGTCCTCAATTCAGATCTGGGACACCAATCAATTTTCTCCTGGCATAGGATGAGACATGGGCAGACAGAAAAAGAGATATATTCTTACTCTACAGCTCTCGTATAAACTTCAATGGCTTTATCCATCTCCCCCTCCAATAGGTGAATTTTCCCCAGCATCATGTAAGTCAGATCATGTCTGTTGAGCTCCAGGGCATTGTTTAGCTGGTCTCGTGCCTAAATACAAACACAGAGAAATAAAAAAAAATAATAATAAGTGATTACAGAGTTCTCAGTGAAGCAACAGTCCAAGAGCAATCCATAGCAGCCAGCAAAAGTGAACAGCTAACACTGTTAGCAGCTAACACAGCTCCTCAGCTCGGAGAACCCCGCTAGCAAAACTCAACACAGCTAATCAGCTAATTGTTAAAACGAGTTCTGCATCAGAAGCCAGTTGCTTTTAGGGACAGAAAAAGGCAACATGGCATGCTTCAAGTCAAGACAAGAGGCAATGACCTCCCAAGGATGAGAGGAGCACATGCCTGTTCCTGTATTTGAATTTGTTTCGTTTGAGGGAATCTCCAGATTTGCTGGGTTAACAGGTACCTTACAGTTTATTCTTCACTAAAATGTTTATTCCAGCAACGAGCATGGATTGCCAAGTACACAAGAGGAGTGAATCAGCTCTTGTCAGGCACACACTGATCCCCTCCAGCAGGAGACACTTTGAAGCATGTCTTCCTCTTACTTCCTCAGGCCGAGCCAGCAGAACAGCAAAGTATGTTTGCTGTCTCTAAACATGTGATATATTAGAAAGAGAAATGCTGACATGGTTTCTGCAATACAGGGTATTTGTTATGAGCAGCTACTGAAGAGACAGTCGTCTCCAAGGACTTTGTTGTATTTTAGATGTCCTCGTGGAAGTAGTGCTGCCCAGGGTGACCAGCACATCTCAGACTTATGGAAAAGCTGAGAAGTTAGTAGGTTCCAGTTTGGAAGACATTACTGTAAACAACAAAGCCCAAGTATGAACCTATACTCCAGAGTTTCTTGCTTTACAGCGATGCCTCAAACAGGGAACGCAGCAGGGATTTGCTGCAAGGGCCACAGCACTCCACCAGAAAGAGCAGCAGGGAGCAGTTGGTCCAAGCTGGAAACAAAAATTTTCTAAATGTTGTTTTTTCCCCTTACAGAGCAGCCCCACATGATCAGAGACAGCTCACCACGAGCACCTAGGGGAGTGTTAAGTGAAGAAGTGGATATGGCATGCTCAGACCTGGGAACAAAACTTCATTTCAAGCTTCCAAGAAGTTCTTTATTAGCTACAAAGCTAATAAAGTCAATGCTGCCCACACTGCAGCTATGTTCTTTTGTGACTTTTGCTCCAGGCTTGGTGCAAAAGGAGCTTCAGACACAGAAGTAAAACCTTTCCATGGAATAAAAAAGGTGCCTGCTGCGCCTCCAGCAAACCAACCCCATAACTCTTCTTGCTGAACCCTGCCAGACCCAAGGGGCAGCAAGTTTTCCTTCAGAAACTCTCTGCATGAGGTTTAGCAGTTTGAGCTGCATGCTGGGGAAATAGTTTGGTTCTTTACCATCACGCTTCTCTTTCTTCAAGAAGATGGAACTGGCATGCTCCCTGGATTGCTGCTCCTCACAAAACTAGTAGTGTTTATGGTTCTGATTTTAAAAGGCTCAGAAACAGAAGCAGCTCATGTTGGAGCTCAGCTGCTTTTCTGTCTAGTTTGAGGCAGCTCTTTGAGGTTTCTCAAACACTCCCTTTAAAACCAGAAATGCACTCTGAAAAATCCTAGTTCAGAAAAAGCCTCCCGGCCAG
Organism: Chlamydotis macqueenii; assembly: GCF_036417535.1. Lineage (NCBI taxonomy): Eukaryota > Metazoa > Chordata > Aves > Otidiformes > Otididae > Chlamydotis > Chlamydotis macqueenii. Next base: position 15,699,970 of record NC_141567.1, on the reverse strand, counting down.
CAACGAGGTTAACCTCGGTTTCACTCTGATCCAACCTCACTAATTTGCAGCTGACTCAAAGTAATACAACATGCAAATGAAAACAGAGACTGCTAACAAACTTTTGCTCCCAGAAACAAAGTCTGAGGCAAAAAACTTCCTTAATACCTATCACTGCAAATGACCCACTTCAAACTACCAGACAGAGTGAAATTTCTGGGAACCCTGCTTCCCATTTGTCAGGTAGATAAGACGAGCATTTGCATTACCTTGTTGAAGTGTTTCAGGTACATGTAGCACACACCCAGGTTGTGGCTGATCTCCTGAAAAAAAAAAAAACCAAAAAAAACCCAAACAAAAATCAAATCAAATCAACATGAGGTCTGAGACACATGCTACATAATCCGTCAGTGATAACAGTCATCACCAGCCAGGATGGGGAGCCTCCTGCACCTGCCCACATCCTTCTGGCTTTGTAGATCAAGCAAACCTATAAAACCAAGTTGCTTCAGGAACCCACAGAGCTTAAGTGTGATTGTGCACAAAAGACTACAGGCCACCAAGACAAAAAACACAGTGTCTCTTTGGAGAACAAGAAGCCAAGACTGGTTTCTTCACTGAGATGTGACTCAGCTCCCAGTGAGATCTCTGAAGCTAGAGAAGTTGCCCTTCTGGGTGGCTCTCAATCTAGCTGTACAGTCATTAGGATCTGCACAGTGCTGCACCCAGTCAAACAAAATTTGAAGATGTGCCTAATTTTCCAAAATAGAAGTCGAGTACCAGAAGGGCTGATAACCCTCTGGCATCTCAAACACATTTGCAACAGAGTAGGAATATCACTAAGGGATCCTAAACACTCCAGTGACACTGTAGGGAACAATCGTGCTTCTAATTCATTACCAATAATTTAACAGCCAAGCTGCTTGCCACTTTCCACACCCTGGCAAATCTTGGGGAGCTGAAAAGCAAGGTCCACAAGTTCCTCGTTTCTATTCTGGTGAGCATTTCACTGCTTCATCAGTTTAGACAGCCTTGGCCTTTAAAAGGAAACTCTCTTATTTCCCCATTAACCCTCTTAGCATGATATTTTCCTCCACACAGTCTCTCCAACTGTGGAGAACAGAAATGAATCAGTAATGTCTGGTTACTGTAGCTTGCAGAATGACACAGCACAAGGAAAGAGCACAGGCTGGCTCTACTTCCAGTGTTGAGCCAGGTATGGGAAATAACTAATCAAAATACCCACTGAAGTCTGCCTGCCAGTTGCAAATAGCCTTACAGTCATGCCAAGCACATACTGCAGCCAGCCTGGTTAGCTCAGGGAATGCAGACTTGAAAGAAGATCCACACTACAAAGGGTTTCTGAGTTGTCTGGCAGAGGATAAACTGAATAATACCAAACGTATCTTTGTATCAAGCCTGAATTTTAGACATACCGAGCACCAAAAGTACAGCTAACATCAGCGAGTGCCTGATGTCTTAGGAATGCGATCATACGTAGCAAGTCTATCTTAGAAACAACACTTCCACAGACAAAAGTCACCTGCAGAAGGCTGCACACAGCTAACCGCAAGCCATGCCCTCTCCTCTCACCCACTGTCACACGTTTCTCTTTGCAATGCTCTTCCTTTTGTCTTCTCATATAGAAGAGTTAATTTAATTACTGTTCCTGTAGCTGTCAGCCTACGCTCTGCCAAAGGAGGTAATGCTTGGTAGGTAACAAGTAACACTCTCAGCCAGTTTGAGAGAAATCTTTTTCAATGGTGTTTTGCACTACAAAAGGTTTCCCAATTCCTCAAGCAAGTTTTAATGGTAACTTAAGAGTTTCCAAACAGGGAGCTACTTCCCATACTTTCCTTAATATATGTGTACGGCTATGTTAATACTGATACTTTGCAAAGCTCAAACATGTTGCTTGATTCTCTGTGCCCAAAGACAAGGTGTGCGATTTTGCAGGCAGAAATGATGCCTTGCTCCTGTGATCCATGCCAGACACTGCCGAGGCTCATCCGTGCTCATGAGCCTGTGCTAAAAGGCAATGCCTCTCAGCCCCGCAGCTCCTCTGCTCAGACTGCAAGCAGCGTGAGCTCACCTCTGCTTGGAACAAGTTTGCAGCTGTCTTCTTAAAACTGCAGAAACATCTGCACACTACAACAATCTGTAACTCACTGAAACACTTACCCAGTCCTTTTCATCCAGTTTAGCTGCCTCGTTGTACACTTCAATGGCTGCCTTGTGCTTCCCCAAAAGAAACCTGCAAAAGCATTTCAATTTTTATTTTTTCTTGTTTTGAAACCCTGCTGCGCAACCACTATCACCTTTGCCAGAGAGAAATGATGCTATTTACTAGTTCTCCAGAGACCTGTGTGAGAAGCCCTGAGAAGTTTACAGCCTCAGCGATATTACAATCTGAGCACTGCTCCCTTTCAGGGCCAAATCCTGCAAGATGCTGAGGCACTCCCTGACGTTACCAGAGAGGCAAGGAATTAATTCCCCGGCTCTGCAGTCTGCCTTTCTCTCAAATGGAAAAGACAGGTGATTTAACCGGACACTCAGAGACAGAAAGGGAACTGCAGGGTAAGTTTACACAGCTCAGGTCAGCATCCCCACCTCTGGAGCTAGAAATCAGTGTGTTACTTCTCTTGCTCAAAACACAAAGAAAAAGAAAATACAATAGCAGCCAGGCAGATAACAGAGATTCTGCTTTTAAGGGTAGCTCACGCTTCTGGAAGCCAACTCAAGTGTTGATAAGGAGGAAGCATGTTTGGAATTAAGCAGCCTGGGATTTTACTTGATGCCTGGGAGAAAAACAAAACATGGAAGATCCTGGGTGGCACATCAAAGAGAAACAATAAAACACCACTCACAGTGATCGTGCCACCTGCTTGAGGTTGTCAGCGCTTCGAGGGTTCAGAATGGAACATGTCTGAAAAAGTTCAAGAGATTCTTGAATTTTCCCCTCCAAGCGAAAAATCAAAGCTGTAAAAGAACATATACCAGGCAAATTAGTCCATTATCTGCAGGAAAAACGTGCCTCTCTGACAGCAGGGAAAGAAGGGGGAGTACAGATATATTACAACAACATCCATTTGTTCTTTCCCCCTCCTGGAGCAACATCAGGCAGAAGCTGTGTCCAAGGGCAGAATGACAACACATGCAAAGGACTCGTGCATGCCTGGAAAAAGTTCTGTTCTTCAGAATAAATGCAGCTTTAAATCCTGGTAAATTGCTCATTAAGATGCAGTCTGAATTTCTTCCTCCACAACTTCTACAGGCTGCAATATGTCCTTGGCCAACAAATCTCAGCTGTTCCCCACCACCTCAATTCGAAATACAACGCCAAGTTTTGGGGCACATTTTTAATGGGACAGAGGGCAGGAGAGGAAGACCATCCTTAAAGTAAACAGTAAGACAACAATCACCTGAGGCAGGTAACTCTAACAGAAAATATGCATCTGTAATACAATCAAACACACTACCCAAGCACACACCAACACATTGAAGGTCAAGAACCCATAGTCCAAGTAGGAACCGATGACAAACTCATCAATAAAGAAAAAAACAGAAAATCTAATCTGCCCATCCATGTGTACATTCCAAACTCCAAAATTAGACCTACCAAATAGGAAAATGACAAATATTTTTCACATGTGAATTTTACACGTCTTGTTATTATTCACTGTATCTCAAATAAGAAGTAACTTGCTTCAGCAAAATTAAGACTTTTGGAGGCCTCTGTGACATACCTTGAACGTAGACTGCATATTCGCACAGCCCCTGCGACTCCTGGAGCTGCTCTTTGATGACAGCCTGAAACGACAAAGTGCAGAGAGTACACACCAAACATAGTTTCCCTCACCAAAAAGCCCGTTAGCTTAGAGATCACTATTACCCCATCACTAAACTGCAGCATGACAGCTTTCAGAAGAATATAAACCCTTCAAATATTTTAATAAAGGCAACCTCTAGGAAAGAAAATTCATTTCTGACTAATCAAATATCTTCTGCAACGTCGATTCAGAGAATTTTTTGTACGTGCTACATACAGCTGTGCTGTGTCTGTGCTTATTGCAGAATGCCCTAAAATAACCTGAATTCAAACATCATGCAACATGTTGATGGACATCACTGTACCTTATGTGGTCATAAAGGTGGTCTCACACAAGACATGACAACTACAACACTCATTTAATCAGAAATTGTGCTCGGAAAAGTGAATATTAATACAGAATTTGTAGCTAGTTACTACAATCTACTGTATTAAAATGCTAGAAAAGTGGTAAACTGTCATCATTTTAGCAAAGCTAATGACAGAGAGTCCGTTTCAATTACAGAAACCACAATCTCACATATAATAAAGGCACTGGACTGCGGGTGGGACAACTACAAGAGTGCACAGAAGAGTGCAAGCTCGTCATCGTGTGTGAAGAGCACTAAGCCAGGAATACTGTAGCTCTTTTAGTATTTCTCTGTTCATTCCTATTACCAAAGATAATTAGATACTACCTAGGGAAAACGCCACAAGGAATCTCTGAAAGCATCCTCTGCTGATAAGGGTATCTACTCTAGGCCCTTTGTGAAGAAATAAATTGAATTGGGGAAACTGCAGCTGAGTCAACGAAAGCCAAATGAACAAATGACGAGAACATAGGAAAAGTAAGGGGGAAAAATGATGAAAATGTAAATTCCTGCTGGCTTCACTGATGCAGCTGACAGCTTGGGGTGTGAGTGCAGTTTGGCTATATTCCATAGTCACACATGACCCAAAATTGTAAAACTGGTCAAAAAGAGTGACCTTTGGGAGGATGAGCACTGTGGCTATGAACCAAGAGCGTACTTTCTGCTCTGAGACTCCTCTTTTGCTCAGAAACGGAAGAGACAAAGGGGAGAAAGAAAGATTTCTGGGCTAGCAATAACCTGGTGCTCATCTGGTACTTCTGACATGTGTAAGATTACAGCATCCCCTGCCTCTGAGATGAATACAAATGAAGACACAAGTTGTACCAGAGGAGGTTTAGATTGGACGTGAAGAAAAACTTTTTCTCCCAAAGAGTGGTCAGGCACTGGAATGGCCTGCCCAGGGAGGTGGTGGAGTCGCCGTCCCTCGCAGTGTTCAAGAGGCGGCTTGATAAGGAGCTACAGGATATGGTTTAGTAGCTGTGGCAGCAATGGTAGTGGGAAGACAGTTGGACTAGATGATCTTATAGGTCCCATCCAACCATGTGATTCTATGATTCTATGAAGGACCTGGAAACAAGGAGGAAAACTAAACCTCAAATACAGCAGATACAAGGAAAGCAAGGTGAAGGCAAGGGGCATTATTGCTGAGAATCCTCACTCGTAGAAAGGAAACTAAAGAGAGCAAGAAAAAGGAAGAACTCTAGGCTGCTCTTCCCCTCAGATCTGTATCTGCTAATATCTCTGTATTTTACTCTTTACAAAGTTTGTAATTATAGGACTTCCAACATGGACATAACCAAGCATCTCCTGAATACAGATACTCGATACCGCTCCATCTACATAAAACCAGTTTCTCAGAGCAAGAGAGGGCAATAGAGAGCCATCTTTTAGAGAGATCTGATTGATTCTCTAAGCCTTAAAAATCTTATAGCAAAAGGCCTTGAGCTGCGAAATATGATCTGTAATCCCAGGTTTTCCTCCCAAGTTTATTTAACTCGCTGACAGAATTTAGACATACTGGCAGGAGACCAACCAGCAGGAGTGATTTTAATTAATTAAAAGCATCTGGTAATTTTAATAATTCCTTCCTTGCACATAACAGAAGCAGAAGATTTCTCTTGTGAAAAACAGTTAGGGGGCAGGGCTGGAATGGCTGCTGCAAGCAGAAAATACAGTTTATGAGCTTTGCATGTGCAGAGCAAGAGCTGAGTGATGATCACTGCTTAGCAGGGCTTGTCCCTCCTCTCTGCCTGTGCAATCGCAGGGCATGCTGCTGCAGGCGCAGGCTTTGGGAATGTTTGCTTTGCATCTTGCTGGGTAGGGGGAGAAACGAATCCAACAGCCAGCATTATAAATCTCTCAGTATAATGAGCAGCAAAATTTGTCAAAAGCTTGGCTTCACCAAACTAGATGCAGGACTGGCACTGTAAGGGTTAAAATAAATTTAATGCCTTCACTTTGGGGAGCTAATGTTGGTAAACAAACAATTTTTTCTCAGCCTTTTACATCATTGACAAATATAGGAGCTTTAAAAACCATGTTAGAGAGGAGGCATTTCAAAGCGTTGAGTGGGAAAGAGGGCCTAGCAAGATTCAGAGCAAAACTGATCCCATCACAGGTCACTTGTTTCTTATCTGAGTCTTAAAGAAAATTAACAGACTTTAAGAAAAGTCCAAACTATAAAGGAGTTCACAGTAATTTAAGCCCTTGGGGATATTGTCAATACATCTTTCATTTTTTAAGGTATTGGCCCCAAATAGCATGTTTGGGAACGTCTACGCTTATCACGCTTAAGGGCAAGCACCTGGGCATCCAGGTCAGATCCGTAACCCCGCGTAACGCCGGCAGAGAGAGACGCAGACTAGCAGAGGGCAGCTCAGCCCACCTTGATCTGAGTGACCCTTTGGACCTGCCTCAGTGACTGAAGAAGCACCCTGGCACGCTGATGTTCCTATCGTCTTTGGGACAAATTCAGGCCTCCGAGCACATATCTTTCACATCTGGGTGGAAGGATGGAAAATCATTTAACCAGCTATGGTCTGGTGCCAAACTCTTCCAACAGCAAAAAGCTTGTTTTGTGAGCCCTGAGGGAAGGCTTTGCTGCCTTTTATTTTCACAGGTATTGCAAAGCTGGCTTGCCAAGGAGAAGAGTATTAGCTGCCTTTTCTCAATTTTTTTCTCCCCTATATTTTGCTTGCTTCCATGACTGAGGAAGATGTGGACAAGTCAATGTTGCCATTACGTCACCCACTTGGTTATTTTCTCTGTTCTCCTGAGCCATACATTTTTTTTGCTCTCTGTGATTCTACACTAGATCACAGCAACAGTAAAAGTACACAGAGACAAAAAAAAAAAATGCAGTCAGATGAACAGAAAAGGGAAACAATTTTCTATTTAGATTGCAAGCCCAACTTTTGTTCATATCTATTCAAGCCAAGATCTGAGAGGAAATCACTGTGCTGACGATACAACCCTCCAGCTCCATTAATTAAAAGCTAAATTAATTTCCTCCAGCCTGCCACTTTCCTAAGCACCCCCAGGAGTTCCCCAGCAGAAAGAGACAAGTCCTGACCAACCCTGGTGTTTCAGACACAAAAAGTCTCCTCAGATCTCCTTTACACATGACAAAAACAGAAGGACAACCCTTATTCTCCTCCTCCTGCCCACTGGCACATCATCTTCAACAGTTTGTGTTCATTTTATCAGGAAAACACACCATTTAATAGATTTGCCATTTCCTTAGTCCACTTACTGTTATAATTCCAAATCACACAGCCACTTCCAAGCTACTCACTGAACCCAGGAGAAATTAAAGGGTGCAATGTATCATGTGTAAAATGAAATAATTTTGTTTAAGGGTAGCCAAGATCCCTTTTTTTTTTAGACTTGGTAGTAATGTTTTACTCCGTTGAAGCGTTTTTCATACCATCTCTGTAGTACCACTGATAGGCCTGCACTATGGAACTGCATTATTATCAATCTGGGAGACCCTATTCATCACTTGGAACAAGAGAGGTTTGTAGTTCTTTCCATTTTTCCACTCCCAAAGACATACTGATCTCACAGATCGCTCCAGAGAACTGCATGCATGAATCCTGAAGGCAGTCAATGATTTGAGAACACTGAAGTTATTTCACTTGTATTTTCTCCTGGTCTTCTTATTCCAAAAGAAGTTAGGAAAGAGGGTAGTTTGAAAACCGGTATGAAAACTATCATTTTGTAATGTTGGTAAAACACTTCCTAAAGCAAAGTCTCAAAAGCAGCTCTTACCTTACACTCTTCATAGTCTCTGCGAACATACAGCAGATAGATCAACCAGTTTTTCCTCTCCAGAACAGGTAACTCTGGTGCTGTAAATGTAAAATATTAACAAAATACAGGAAATTAGACAGATCAGCAGAGAAACTGGGCACAGCACAGAGATATTCTGAACCGCCCAATCTGCAAGCACAACTAATTCAAGAACTGCAGTTACACCAGGCAATGCAATTAATCATTCAATTTAAAGTCTGGAGTGTGGACATACAACCAGCATCCAGTTTAATTTTACTTCTCAAACCGATGGACAAAATGCATTGTTCAAGACAGGCACTAAATAAGACCTCTTAGCAGAAAACCACCGCCTCGAAAGTCTTGAGGCATCTGCTCCCTCTGGTGCAGTTACTGGAGCAAACAGCTCCAAGCACCAACTGTGCACACATTTTAATTCAACACAAATGCTGGTCTGATGAAATTGCTTCTTCCAAATATGCAAAAAGTAGCCTGGGGGAAACAAGCTGGATTCACATTTTGGAACTAGGGCAGAAGATTTAAACGTCTTTAAAATATATTTCTGAGAGTGAATGAGAAGGAAATGGGTGATACACACAAAAGGAGATTTTGGAGATATTGCCTGTCTGAAGGTGTGAATAATTTAAATAGGTCAAATTTAGTTCTTTGAAACTGTGAAGGGACTGTGCAACACCACAGGTCTGAGATACTGTGAAGCTACTGGCAGAAAAATGTATTTGATGCAGTGGAGGAGAAAGACCTGTGCTCCGACATTTCCATCCTAAGGAGCTTGCAACAGTAATTATGGCAAATCACGAATGGCTGTTGCTTAGTTATATTCACGTTGGGTTTAAAAGTTTAACACACTGCTGTGCATTTCATTAAGGCTTGAAATGTATTGCTTGTTACTCATCTCTACAGTTCAGATGCCGGTAGCTGAGAGGTAACCATAGCAACTGGCAAAAAAGCTATATGTTTGCAAGTCAATATTATGACAGAAGCGCAGAAGCGAAGCAAGACGAGGACTGTTGCAGGAGCCGGGGCAGCAGTGAGGGCAATATAGCACCAGGCCACCTTCTCCCAGCCCCGCAGAGCCCAGCATGGACCCACACCGCTGATGGAGATGCAGGCTCAGCTCCCAGCAACCCAGAGCAAGAAGGCATTATTTGACGTGGTCCGCAGTCTGCTCTGCCAGCCGGCAGCACGGGTCATGATCAGATGTAAGAAAAAAGAAACACTGCAGCTAGAAGAACTGAATCACACTGGGAAACGTTGGTGCAAAGTGTTATTATCTTTTAGTAGCACTGAGCTTTAGTCATGCGAGGACTGCACCTGTGGCTAGTAGCAAACACATCCCTCACGCGTACCAGGCTCTCCCCCACAATTCGCACCAAGTCTAGTATCACTGAGAGCACTTAAAACCAACTAGGATTTCTTCAGCTGAAGAGGTTGGAAAAAAATTTATAAAGCCAATCTAGTTTTGTTGTTTTGGTTTTTTTTTTCTTAAATTCCAGAATATCCAACTAGATTTACACTAGAGCTGAGATTTAAGTGTGCACACCAGCAATTTCAGGTCAAATACTTTATAAAGAAGGTTCAACTACCCTAAAAACAAACAGAAAAATCACAAGCCAAACAAAAGTAATCCAAACATGCTAAACTCTGGGAAATGCACAGATCAGGGATCCAAATGCTCTCAAATTCTGCCCTGTTGTGTAATAAGTGGATCTTTTTAAGTAAGTGTATTTTGTAAGCAAGTGTATTATTTCAATATGCATGTTCCAGATCAGAATAATAGCTTTCTGATGACTTAATGTTTTCTAATTGTCCTTCTTACAGTGAAACCATAAATGGAATAGTTAAGAGGCTGCCTAAATAGGTACAAATTGATTGAAAAAAACACTTTTCATAAAGAGCCTGGAGGGTTGCAGTTCTGAAGTCCATTGAGGGGTTACCCAATTCATTATCAGACTTGTAATGACTTCCCTGTGTAAGTTGTTACAGGTGCAGGGTTGGACACAACTTCCTTTTCCGAGAAACACAGCCCTTGGAAATGCTACAAGTGAACTGCAGAAAGCGGCCAGACTGGCGTGCTCTTCCTGTGTAGTGTCTCCTGGTGCCAGTGTCCAATACAAAATACAGAACCAGGCATGTGTCTTCGGCACTTCATGCTTTTTTTTGCATGCATGGATTTAAGACGTTGCAAACTCTATTTAACCATAAAGATTTTTATTACAATCAGAACGAAAGTATACTTTGCCATTTTGTGCCTACTAATACAGCTTAAAATCACAAAATCCTCCATCATTATATAAAATGAAAACTGTCTTACATCATAGGGATTAATCAGAAGACCCTCCAGACATACTCCATCTGGTCTACAACCATCTGTAGTACATGCCTTACTGGGAGGTTAAAAAGAAATAGAGAGCACCATTAAATGTTAAAATATGCAGAAAAGCTACTTGGCTGGGCTATGTTCCATCTGAGATGGGAAAGACTGAATTATGTTAGATCCTACCTGAATGTTCTGGACTAAGCTAAGAGGACAGTACAACAGTGAGTGGATAGAAGATTAGTTGTTTAATTCCTTAAGGAAAGAGCTTTTTCACACTTTCGAGACCAGAAGGACATTATGCTCCACTCCCACACTACGGAAACGCCTGCGGAGAACAAGGTTGGGAAGTAGAAATGCTGAACGTCAGAGTGAGTGCTGAGCAGAGCATCGAGCTGCAAAAGAAAAGAGTAAAACAGACACCGACTGCCTTCTGGGTCTGAGAATGAACAAAAAAAACAAGGGAGTTACCTAAAAGACCTGGGCTGGAGTGAAAACAGATAAATCAAAGCACACCACAAGACACAGAAGTGAAGAGTGTTCACATCTGCAGAGATAAAACAGTTTTCTTCCCCCGGCGATATGCTGAGCTAAGGATAACTATGTGCAACTGGGAAAATACACGGAGTTTTTATGCTCCTAAAACTCATTTTGAAATAGGAACAAATGTGGTTGAGGAGACATTACCCTCCTTTTTTATTTTCTTTCTTCTCAAGACAAGCAAATTGAAAAAAACGTAAACAGTTCTGATGTCTTCCAAAAAAGATGTCAAGATTTATTCATAGATACAAGTGAATCTCGTATCAGAATACAAAGCAAACACAAAGATTCACAGAAGAAAGTTGACAGACTCCCTGTATCTATTCCAGAAAGAAAATGTGAACAGTATGACCCCTTCTCTGAAGAAATCCAACATAAATACCATGAACTAAATCTGGTGTGGGTCCCACAAAGGACTGAGAAGAGAGGAAGGACATAGAAAATAGTGAGAAAAGTAATAAATTTGACACAGGAACATGTCTGATCCCCCAAGAAAGGGCTGTGGGAAGTAAAGGATTATTACTAGGCTCTACACTCTATTCAGATGAAGAAAAAAGTAATGCAAATTATTTATACAGCTCTCCAGAGCCACAACTATCTCAATCTGCATTTCTGTTCTTCCATGAAAGCAGTGAGATATCTACTTCCAGTGCATTTATCTCCCTCAGGTTTGCTCCCCCAGCCTGCTGACAAGGACTGTCCCAGTGCAAAGGGTCACTGCATTTTTCTGAAGAAAAGGTAAATACAAATCCCTGGCTACTAGGGACACTAACTCCAGAGAAAAGGAATAAAATAACTCCAGAGAAAGGGCATAAAACATTCTGTGCTTTCTGAAAGTACCCAATTCAATCACTGCTGGTCCTAATATCCAAGTATTGTTTCCAAGTTTAATAATTATCTACAGAATGCCTAAAAAAACCCCCACAAACAGACATGTCACTTGCTGCATCAGCCTGAACAGCAACGTACAGCTGGATCTGGCCATGGGCGCTGCTACAAGGGGCAGAAAAACAGAAAGGAGCACCAGCAGCACGCCTCAGCCTTCTCAAGTACAAGGACGATTGGGAGGCTCCATCTGGCGTATAAGGGTTTGCAACCTCACACTAATTAGAGGCGGGAACACATACTGCTGCAACCGGTCGCTTGGAAGGTTTCCGCATGGGGAAAGGCCACCCAATTTGGCTTCTCAGGAGGAGTTGAGCACATTCGTCAACTTCCTCAGGCTGCCTCCACTGCAATTTTCCACTTTTTTCAATATTCTTCAATTTTCCACCTTTGCAAGTTTCTCATATGTAACTGCTGCAGATCATATAAAGACATGCTTTTCTTTGTCACCTTTCACAGAGCCCTCGCAAATAATTCAGGCACTGCAGGGATGCAGGGACTACAGGTTAGAAAACGGTAGTTTATACCATTCCAGCAGTGTGGGGGAAAAAAAAAAAGCCATTATTTTCTGTAAATCAATCTGCTCAAGGGCCAGTCCAAGAAAATGCAATTATCCAAAAACTTGGTATCTACAGTGAAAAGAGTTTATAACTTGCATAATTATCTGTTGGCCTCTCTTTTCTTGGATTACAAAATTCTAGTCTCATTAAGCAACTGCGACAGGGAGCCAGGCACCAAATATATTATTAAATACCTCAGCCGAGAGAAATGCCAGTTTCTTTGAAGTGTTTTGATTGAATTCAAAAGGGAATTCATATGATCCCCCACTTTCTCGGTGGCCAGTGATTGATTGCACAACCCACTTCCAGCAATGTGATTTTTCTTTCTGACAATGCTCCTTTAAGGAAGCCGCTGGAGCGGAAACCCCAACAGAATCGGAGTAGGATCATCAGGTTTGTATCTGTGCTGCACTATCATCAGTCTTCGCTTTATTCATCCTCTTACAGATTTTCTCAAAGGACTGAAAAAAAAAAAAATCAGAGTTATTCCCTTTTGTGTAAATCTCCCTAAGAAATTATTTTGTGCTTGCATCTTCATATTGGGTAATTATAGCTTAGATAGTAACTATCAAACAATGGAGTTTAGATTTAATAAAAGGGTTTTGAAATTGCTGTAAAGAGAAAGGAGGGAAAAAAGCCCCAGAAGGCTCCTATCAGATTTCATGGTGGGAACAATTGCTAAAGCACCAGCCGTCCTCTGGAAGAAACTGCCAGATGCACAGAGATCATTTCTGTTGTGGCTACAGCCACAGCAACATGGACTTCAACAACTGCAGCCATCAGACAGCCCTTCACTCATCACCTTCTCTTCTCCAGCTGCCTGGAGCACCTTGGCACCCTTTCTGTGAAAAGCACAGATCAGCTACAGATCTCTGGGGTGGAGATGGAACTCAAGTTCACATTTTAGTCTCATCATACTAAAAAAAACAGGTCAGAGCCAGCTCTTCCTCCACCCTAGCTTAGTGGAAAGAGGTTGAGCCCCAGTTCACTCCACGTCCCTGCAGCTTTGCAACCCAACATGCAGCGAACTGAGCAAGAGCAGCAAGAAGAGCATAGAGGAGAAGCAGAGGAGCAAGAGACTGAAGAAGACAAAAGGAAGAACATACCATCAGACCAAATATATAATAACCTAAACTACACATAACATATAGCACAAGAAGAGGGCAGAAAATCTTCAGTAAACAATTAAATGAAAGTATTTTTTTAATTATTCTGCAATACCCTCACGAGCCATGGTCTGGATCCATCGGGGTAACACATATGTGGGTAATATTGTCCAAAAGGCCTAATTTTGATCCTGATTCAACTGTCCCTTTCCAAATCCTAATTAAAAATTGCATGTTGAAAACAGCATTCAAGCACACAGGTATTTTCAAAATTAATAATACAGAGGCAATGACTCAAGCCTCCCACTACTGTAATGTTTTGCTATTAATAGAGCTGCACCAAAAGAAGAATTCGGTACGGTGCATCTTGCTCTGAAAAATCAAAGTGGGAAGCTTTGCTGCGGCGAAGCCACAAGGGAGTGAGGTTATTATCTCCCATCATCAGGCCAGGCTCACTCTAACACACTGAAGCAAGATGGATTTTTTTCAATTTGAGATTCATTTCCCATTTTAAAGTCATTCTGGTCATCGGCTTAACAGCAAACTCACAACAGCATAAAGACAATTCACTGCAGAGGACCATCCAAACCCGAGAGGCAACACATGAAAGTCTTTCAGACCCAACATCCGCTCCATCCCTCAATTCCCAGCTCAGCCTCCTGGAGACATTTGCTGACATTATTGCCAGGGTTATAATTATTCCCACTTGCGGAGCTTGGGGACGGTTTACGGCCAGGCATAGCTGTGGTTACAGTCCAAAATGAAGCTTGGTGCTCTCACAGCCGTGTTAAATAAACACTGATAGGGAGGGGAAGGCGAGGATGAAACCAGCTGCGCCTATCTCCTTTTTGCCTTGAGCTTCACAAGCTGCCAGTGCCAGGAATTACACTACTGTTTGTAAATCCGGTGAAAGAGATGTAGGGAGTATCTTCTAAACAAAAATAATAGTAAAATAATACGGCACAAACTCAAATAGCTACTATAAAACAACACACCACTGCCAGGGAATCACATTTTCCAAAATAAGGTATGAGTAACAGATAGAAAGCATTTTTGAGCTCTAATATCAAGGTTTTTAGATTTAAAAATAACTAACTGTCTTGCTATCAGAGGAGCATCCTACAAATTCCCAGCTAGGCTGGTGTACAGAGATTTAACAAGAAATCCTCTTCCTTACTCAGATACCCAAAGGCTTTTATTGAGAAAGCAGCAATATAAATACATTAGAGCTTTGAAAGAAAACTAATACAGGAACATTGTCCTTCCTACGCCCAGATCCATCCTTGGAGTCTGAAATGTATGAGACATAATGTATTCAAAACTCAATAACGATGAAAAATAACTCCAAAAATCACCACCCAGAGGAGGTTGTATGTGTTGTACGTCACTCATTGCGTGAGTATATGCACACGTATGTGAGAATACAGGTGTTTGTGTACACAAATACCTGTCAAATGGATATAAACAGCAGCAAAAAGGAGAGAGCCCTTTGCTGTCGCCATTCTCTCTGTTTAATCCCCTTCCCTCTGTTTTTTGTTGTGCAAATTGCTGCTGGAACACCTTTAAATCAAACAATAAATGCGTATGGTTCCTCGTTATTTACAGTCAGCTGGGGTTAATGAAACTCATCATATACAGTTCTGGTGCTAGCAAGAAAGCCATAATTCATAGCTGTGATCTTCCTATTGTGTATTAATAGCTTCACAACAGACAGAGAAAACTGGAAGGAGGCTGAAAAACAGCAGCAGGTTTAAACAAAAAAGCAACATTTCTGACTCCACACCTCCCCCTGCAGGAAAATCAGCCAAAGCAATGGGGAAGAGCTGCAAATCGTATCTTAAAGCTGATTTATACACTACGGTGAAGGAAAAAAGGGCATTTTCTGGTGTTAGTTTACACTGCATAAATCTTAGAGAGTTGCTGGGTCAGACTTCAGTGGTTTTTTCTGACTTACACCATTAAAAGTTCTGAGTTACTCCAAATAAAAATGTTTTTATCTACAAGACAAATACCAACACGGGTTATTCAATATAAATGTCTTCCAGTACGTGCTGCTCAAGTTTAACCTTAGGGTAAAGTGGGAAGATCTGTAAATAAATACACTCTTGTGACCACTCTGGACTTCCCAATGCCACAGCAAGGTTCCCAGTGGTAGAACCTGTCTGTTTACTGGGAAATCTCCGTTAGCAGTGCGAGGCTGGTGAGACACCACTCTGCAGTCCTGCCTCCGTTCCACAAGGGAGAGGGAGAATTACATGCATTAGGACAAGTACACTAGCCTGATCATTATGACATTAAAAAAATTGATTCAAGCCTAATATTTCTTAATTTAAGCCTAAATTTGACATAAGCAAGTAACACTGGGGTGAAATTTAGGAACAAATGCATACTTTGAAAAGGAAATTGAAAAAGTCTAATCTTTATTTGCTTCAAAAACCAAAACCAATGTTTCCTGTGCACAAGCCAATTTTGACCATCAGTACTGACTGCTGAGCAGAGACGTGCTCTGAACAGTAGAAAAGCAAGGATCTGAAAGAGCTTTTTCTATTTTTGCTTTTAAACGCAAGCTGATCTAGAAAAACTAGGCTGATTTGCACAATGGTTCTTAAATCCCTGAGGATGCAGACGCTACACTTGGAGATAGTTAAGGATCCAACCCCTGGCATAGCACCCCAGCTGTTACCTTCGCCATTTAAACCATTTTTTCCTGCTTGATGCCTTGTGCTCAGTATCCTGGCAGGCAGGAAGGATATCGAGCTCCCTCTGGGTGTCTATTTGCCAATGCTGTTCCTAAATAAAGGAGGTAGAGTACACCATCAGAGGGCTTCTCAATAAAATGGCCTACAAATAGCACAGGAGGTCTGAAATATTAACTGGTGACTACCCACTGTCTCCTCCCACAGCAAAGCAGGATGGAAGGTATTTCGCCCACAAAAGAAGTAACACTGGCTGCAGGCGTTCCCAAAAATAACATGCGTAACCAGCTTCTTATTAATTCCAGTACCAGAAGCATGGTAGTTTTGGGATTTCTGTCTAATCCTTCCTTTGGCTTAAATTCCTACGCTTAGTCTTTCTCCGTCTGTGGTATGAGGTATTTTATAAAGAAATTCAACTTAATATCATTATAGGGTATTTGTAAGAAAAAGCTTTCCTCTTAAAGAGCAAAATAAAATTACAACAGGGAGAGCACCACAATCCAGCCCCGACAGTCTTTGAAACGTCCTGCTTAGTACAGAGTGGAAGAACCTAGAACCTCTCCTCATTTCATCCACTGCCAAAGATGAATATTCGATCAGAAGCATATTATATTAGAAGAATATATATTAAAAATATATGCATTTGTCTTGCAAATGGTTCAACATTACCTACTCCGAGACCTTATTTTTTTTGAATGCACAAACGTCTTCCAGACTTGTTGCCTCAGGATTAAGTTTTTCACCTTGAATGTCTGTCCCAGGGTGACGATTTGCCTGTGCAGCCTTCACTCTTCCCTACCACACAAAAGTCTTAATGACAGTCTTTAATTACATGAGCACATCTACAATTACAGGAACACACCAGTATTTTCACTAGGTGCCCTGCCTCCTCCTAACGATGATGAATTTAGAAATGAGTCAAGGTCAGACAGTGAATGAAACTGTTCAGAAATATGAATAAAAACAGTGACTAAATCACAGGACTTCTGCTGCATCTGTTACGCAGCTTAAAATATCAGCAGCAAAGGGGAGAGACCCTGGAAGGAGTGAATGAACAGTTTCTTCGTTAAGATGCTGTAAAGCCGCTCATGAGACAAGAAACCTCACCCTGATTTCTGTCACAAACCTGGAAAAATCACCTAACCAGGCTTCCAGAAGGCAGCCACTACGTGCTCATCCATCATTTTTGGCTGTACATCTTGAAAGCCATCAGACCCGGCATCTCCCAGCCAGCACTCGCTCCAGTAAGCAGGATGGGCAGCAGCCGTGCTCTGGACATGGAAGTGTTACAGCTTAACGCATGGTAACTGAAAAAGCAAGACCTCAAGCACCGGGGAACCCAAAATTGACAAGCAAGTCTCATCCATCAATAAACTTTAACACACAATATATGGTTTGAGTATGATACAGAAGAACCTTGCAGCATCAGGGAATTGATTTATGGGATTTGATAGCTGAAGATAAACATGACATCTGGCTATATACTGCATAATGGAGATGTATTTTATTTTAAATGCCCTCACTGCGCTGTCCCATCATTCCTGTGCAATGGATGATGTTGGCGAGCTAGGCTAAAGCCAACATGCAATTATGTCACTAAAGACTCAAAGGCTCGAATTCACGTTGTACAGACAACATTAATTCTGACATTCTTCAGTGGGATGCACCTTCCTTAAGTGTCTGAAAATTAAGATATCTGAATTACTTGCCTTTGGCTGTCTTTAAGATAAGGGAGAGGAACAGGCGAGTGATTCATCGCATCCCAAGATAGGTGGCTGGGAGAGGTCAGAGGATTGGCATCAGATGGGCTTTCCAGTGACTAAATACGGAGCACAGCTGATCTGCTCAGACTTGCTCTACGTCAGAGATGTCTCAATTCAAAAAGATTTATCCCAACCTGCCTAGATTTGTTACTTACTATTTTTGTAAAATTATTTTTAA
Source organism: Chlamydotis macqueenii (assembly GCF_036417535.1). NCBI lineage: Eukaryota > Metazoa > Chordata > Aves > Otidiformes > Otididae > Chlamydotis > Chlamydotis macqueenii. Next base: position 15,681,978 of record NC_141567.1, on the reverse strand, counting down.
ATTCACAACAGGAGATGCCATTTTATCTCTAAGCAGTATACCAACAGACAAGTACAAAGTTGAATGCTTTAAAATACAAAAGAAACTTGCCTAGAACCAAGGACTTTGAAATGAACTTCAAAAAATAAATTTACCAATTTAAATGAGATTCTGAAGTAGTATGTTGCAACCTACAGTTAGCTCCGCTAAAGCTGGGCTATGAGACTTCACCCTCCTCCTGATCCTAATCCAGTGTAATATATTTCTTAATTATCAAATTCTCAAAAGACTCAGATTACACTTGCTTCCTACAAGGGGTGGCACTTTTATGACACTTTTCATTGCCTAATTAAGTTTGCAACAGACTTAGGAAGCAGATACAGATTTTCCTCTCTACAGAGAGGAAATTAAGTAGGTTGACAAGAGCCAAAAGATGTAAAGCTAGAACTGAAGCTATGAATCTTCTGATTTAAAAGTTAGCACTAAAATTCTAGTGATACCACTCTTGATAGAAAAACACACCTGCTCTGCTGTCTGCAAAGGACTCCCTGTTCTTGTAATCACAGATATTACTGTACACACAAGAGGGCAGAGCTGTGCTAGCACATTCAAACAGAAATATTCCCAGTTCTTTGTGGTGCAGGGATTACCAGGCTGTTATCTGCGGAGAAGAGGATGAAGTGAAGTATATTATACAATTTAATTACCCAAAGATTTTTAAATCTCCTATTCAAAACTAACAGCTGTATCAAATCCTGAAAAAAATACACACAGCGCTATTACTCACTTATCATAGAGAGATGAAAATATCAAATTCTCTTATATAAAACAATGATGTAATTACTAATGATGTAATTACTAATCTATGTAATTTAGAAACCTTTGTCTTCCTGCAAAGTTGTAGGTTCAATGGGCTAAAAGATCTGGCTTGCACCTGGCCAGACTGAAACAAATTGGTACGTACAGATACAGGAACTGCATTTGCTCCTACAAGAGGTGGCACTTTCACTAACATCTTTTCTTTTCGACACTCCTAAAAGTATTAATTAATTTAACTCAAGGGGGTTGGTTTTTATCTGGATTTCTCAGGCATCTTCACTCTGATAAGTTCAAAGGCAGCTTTGAAGCTGGCTCAAAGAATGGATTTGTATTGATTTAAGAAAATATATCAGAAATTCAGTAATGATCAGCTCTGCAAGTGCACAGAATCTACTGCTTGGGGTACTAAAAGGTTCCTGCTCTTCAGAGTGCTCGAGCCATTAAAATACTTGGAGGATCCCTTAAAATACTTGCAGGAGCAGGAGGGATCCCCATCAATTCATATGCGGGAGCTGCCCAAAGAGAGAGTGAGACGCATTTTCACAGGACAGATCATCAGAAGCTACTTATCTACTTCTGCATAATCTGGAAGTTATTTATTATCTAACAGACCCATTTTGAGATTGCTTGTCGTCATGAGCACTTCCTAACCAGAGTCAATAGCAGATAAAGTGAGCTTTACTGCCCATCCAATCAGCATATGCAATTATATTTTATTATAGCCCACTGACTACATCCTTGGCTTCAAGGATGAACACCCACATGAAAAGGACAGCACTGAGTATTTGAGCTAAATACTGACATGGGATTTAGCTGGACAAGCATAATACACACCACTTCAGAATACTTCAAAATTCAATTGAACAGAAGAAACTACCCTGGTAGGATGAACAATACCGTGTCATTGTCATCCATCCAAAACACAAGTTTCTGTGTGGTAAAAGTGTGGTAACTTTCGGCCACAAAGAAGAATACCCTCATTACCACAGAGGATACAACCACAGCTTTAAAACACACATTTACATTACACACTTCCCTATTTCTATTACCTAATTTATCTGCAATAGCCAAATCTAATCAAACTTTGCTGTTACTTACAAAGGGACACCAGGCACTTGTGTGTTTATCGGTGATAAACCTACTTCACCACCTGTTTTAATCTCAGGTCAGTAGCTTACTTTATCTCTGAAACGGAGAACGTAATAAAAGCAGAGAACTTCATTTCCTCCTTTTCAGTGGCTTGCTATGACCTTACAAGACGTTTTTGCTTGTAACTATACAAGACAGAAGCAGAACTCACCTAGAAAAAAATAAGACAAGGACTCACAAGCCTTGAAACATCCAGACATCTGGTTTACTTTATAGAAGTGTTCTGATGTGAAGCATTGAGCTTGTTAAAATACCCAACAGGCAGCGTACCCCACAGGGTACGCTGAAATTTCTTCCTCTAAAACTTCTCCCATACATCTCGCCTGCACCCTTCAATACTATCTTTAGCAGCACTCAAAAGGCCAAGGAGTGCACTGTAATATATCAGTTTATATGATATTTTTCATTTAACGTCTCCAAATCTTTTCTTAACTGAAAGCCTGCAGCATCCAAATACTGTCATTGAATATTAGACCAATCTCGTGGTTGATAAATGGAAAGAAACAAAAGTCAAAGCATTTTGCCAAAGGTCACAGTTAATCCAAGGCAGAATTCCTTGCTTCAAATCCTAGAAAAAACATACCTACAAAGCATCCAAAAAATATCCCAATGCCCAGGACTGGGGAGAACACTTAATCCCTGCTTAATCCCTTTTACAATTCACAAGGGGGAGATTTTCGCTTTGAAAATTATCTACCTGACCCTTCCCTGGATAAACATAGAGGAGGCTGGGCACTATTCAGAATTCTCCTTCTTCACACTCTAATGGATTTCTTGCTCAAGTTCTTCTCAGTGACTCAAGTGAAATCTATTTTATTTTGCTTCAGAGTATTTATTATAGTATATCTATATTTTTAGGATTCTACCCTGCTATTAAAAAGCCATCACTGTATCTCAGAAGAGATCTAATATTCATGTAGAAATCGAAAATGCTTTTAAAATTATTCCATTAACCTCTGAACTGTTATTAGACTAACATGAGCCCAGAACTTCCTTTCTAAATGTCTTTTTCCATGATAAAAGCAAATAAATTCAAGATATGTTCCATAAAAACCAACAATACAAGCTGGTAAAAGCACACTCTCTACTACAGTACTATCAGTTACTATAAAATGACTCGATTGGCCTGTGTGGCAAAAGGAAAGTGGAAAGATGGGAGGCAGCCTTTTTCAATTCAAACCCAGTAAAGCATTTTGGAAAATATCTGATTAATTTAAAATGCAGTCAGGAGATTAAAACCCCATCTCAGCAGGCTGATATTAACTCTACATCGCTTCAAGGAACAGAACTCCCTTTATTTTACCATCAATTGCTTGGGGACAAAATATCAACACAGGGAGAGTTATGGATCTTGATGTAGCAACAAAGGGAATTGATTTTCAGAGCAGTTCTCCCCACAGGGGGTAAAGGACAAAATAATGAATGGTTTTAGCTACTAACGTGTCAACTGCTGAATAATGGTTGTCACCAAGTGCAGCTACAAGACACTCCGAGGGGTTTGCCTTCTGCCGGTCCCTTTAATTTAGATTGCTAGATTTAGAGATTTCTAACCTGATTGCCTTACAACACCTTTCCCCACCACCACCACAGTCTGCTCCACACCCTTTATATGCTTGTTCAATGCTCATCATCTTCCCTTCGGGCTGCCCTGCCTGCAAGACAGACTCTCTTAAATCCCAACCTTTTGGGCTTTTGCAACCTAAAAGCCACATGATGAATCATCCCTGACAGCAGCTAATTCAAGAATAAATTCTGTCTCATAACTCAAAATTGTTCTTGTTTAAGAGCCACAAAACCAGGCTGCTAAACACTGGTTCTAAGTTTCCATTATTTCTTGTCTCACAGACAGGATGACAGTAGCACCCACGGGAGGAAAGCAACGCAACAGTGAGGAGAAGCAGTGCAACTCTCGGGTTGCACGGTTCAACATATTCTCATCTGCATCACAGGTCAGACTGAAAACGCAGTCTTCTGGTGTTCTTTCTGGTTAAGTAACAACACTCACATTCATATTTTGTCATTCAAATCAGTTTTTGCAAATTTGAGATCATGCTCTCAGAAATACACACTTAACACCTTACTCCCACCCGGTGCAGACACAGGCCAGCTGTTACAGTCTGAATCCAGGCACCGTGACCATTACAGTCAGGACTTCGGCAATGACTTGGTCATACTCCACTACCTTTGTGTACAACAACTTTCTTTAGTTATTGCAATACCTGCTGTACTTAGGCACGAATTTTATCCACACCAAGCCGTTCACAGGAGAGGGGCCTACATTATTACACCATATGTTCTCTGTATTTCAGAGACCTGCCTGCACTAATGTTAGTTTCATTATCACTCTTGTATCCTACTTGAAAATACAATGCAAATATAAAAAGGCAAATTGCTGCAACAGAAATTTACCAGTTAGTGTTTAAAAATGTCAGTTTAAAGTAAGTTTAGCAGCACTCTTCTATTCAAATGGAACTGATGTAGATTTGCCCGGCTCCTTAAAGTTCACCATGAATCTCCTCAGCCAAACTCAAACAGGATCATATACTTCATTAAGATGTTCCAGAAAAATCGTATTTAAAAAATAAAACTTGTCATGGGAAAAAGATGCTATTCTTTCATGTCAATCTCCAAAAGAGCACATGCAACATCACATTTGTTCTTTCCCCTCCTCTCTTACGTGCCCCAGCATCACACCCCCGTACAAAGGACACTGTTACATCACACCCTATTGCAAATCTTCGTGCTGCCCTCATTTCCTAGAGATTAACGATCAGGCAGGTCAAATCAGCTTTTGCCCACTGCACTAAAGCCAACACAGTCAAGTGTTAAATGGCAAAGCACAAAAGCTTCCAAAGCATTTCATTTAAGAACTACCCGAGGTGTGTCAGGTACTGGAGATGCTTCAGTTCACCGTAAGAGACACAAAACAGAACTACAACAGTCACAGGATAGATTATTTTTTTCTTCACCATAGTTAATTTTGAGTTGTATCAGCATAAAAGGGAGATTCAGAGCCACAAATAACTGGATTTCATTTGCTACTTTCTTCTCTCTGGCATGCAGCTGTGCGAACATCAACATCAAATGAAGGTGGTGGAAGGAACATTGTTTGGTGACAGAGACAGACCGATTCCTTCGCACGGCCTTTGTCCAGCCTCGGGCTTGCAACCTTAAAACCTGAAGGAGCATCAGTGGCCCTTTTTAAAGAAGCATCTGGCTCTGTTTCAGGGCTGCTAATGCAAAATGCTGCTGAGTAGGAGAGAAAACTCCTCCTTGGCAGCCACGAACAAGCAGTCCTTTCTCACACAGCAGGCAGGACCTGGAGAAGCACTCCTGTTAAGAAAGTTGCAACTGTCACAGTTCATTCTCCCCAACAATCCATACTGAACTGTGCACAGTTAAAAGCAGGAACACACTTGACAGACGGTTTAACAAGCAAGCTGACAGAGGCATGACAGCTTCTATCCAGCACACCTTCCCGGCTTGTTTGCAAAGCTGATGGCCCCATCTTTCTTTTTCAGGTATTCCGTTCGCTTATGCAGAGCTGATTTAACACACCTCAGCCCGCCAGGAAAGACCGCGGGAGTGATAATCCATCTCCCGGCAAACACCATTAGCCTCATATCTCTACAGATGTTCTACTTAGAGAACTGCAAATGTACGCTGTCCTGTGAAAACAGTGCAAATATCACAGATGGGACTTGCATGATGAGGCAGAACAAGGTGGGGGTTACTGAAGATGAGGAAATCAGAGTCATAATCTTTATAGAAAGGGATGGAGGTGAACCATCTCGCTAAGGAGTGAATCAGTGTCTCCATGGAAGCCATGCTAACGGTTCAAAGTAACAGCCACTCTTGCTCTAAAAGCTGGCAGGCAAGATAAAAGTAAATTTTGGCTTTATTTTTACTTGCATACAGGCCTGAAGCAGTAGCGATCACTTCCTCTCACCTCTGGGACATGTACAAAAGAGGCTCAGACTTGTGCAAGCCAACAGCTGTAGGTCTACATGAAGCATCATCTTCAGGATAGCAATATCCTGCTCAAGGGCTGGAATTCTGCTGCCAGGAATCAGAATCAGGACTATGTGATGTTAGCCTGACCTCTCCAAAAGAAAAGCAAAGAGGTTTTTCCAGCTTCCCAGGGCCAGTTATAGCACAGTGCAAACACACGAGACAAAGAACCTTTAGGCAGAAACTAGGCTGTAGTACCGAGGCAATCTCCATCACAAGGAATTTAGAAACATGGAAGATTTCTTCCCAAAGTACACTCTGAGAAGCACATCACACATTCAGGGTAGAAAAAGGCCAAAGTACAGAGCTCCCCAGCTGAGCTTCCCTGAATTAAGGTAAAAGGAGGGCTGCTTCTGACTTGAGCTGTAAGTATATTGGTGTTTTAGCAATACTGCTGAGTTCACTTTTGATTATAATTTTAATTATAATCTCAATTGATGGGGCTCTTTCAACACTTGAGAAAGGAAAATCCACACGCCCCCGCAACCTGACCTTAGGTAGGCGCAAAAGTCTCTACAGATCCAAACTAGGAACGTGAGCACAGCTCAGTACTGCAGAGAAGGAAACATACAGCATGTGCGCTGGGACAAGTCACATCTCAAGAGCAAGGGAAGAGGAGAAAGGAGAGGCTGCAACATCAAATTATCCTGCAGGCTTTAGTGAACTCCTTACAAAAAATATCAGGCTTTAGGTAAACATTCTGAACCAATAACTGAAATTGTTCCTGTTCCAGTTCAGATTCACTCAAGATTTCAAAACAACAGCTCAAACTGAGTTAATTATCACTTTCAGTATTAAAGAAAAACCAAATCCAAACAAACTATAATCAAAACCAGTTACAACCTGACTCTTTTCATCTCACTTGCACATCTCTTTTTCTTCAAAACATAGAAAACGTGACATGAAAAATCAGTGAGACACAACATTAGTTTCCCAAGATCATTTCTAAAGCCAGACGTTATTCTGAAGAACCTAAAATGAACAAATCCCTCTTATTTCAGAAGATAAATGAGTATCAAACTCATTAGAAGCCCAACAAGTATGTACACAATAAAATCAACAGTGTCTCGGACGATAAGCAAACATGGTGCAGGCTGTACGTACAATAAGTCAACCAGCAAAGGCACTGAGCTAGGGATCATACAGATGCCAGAAAAAAAGTACTTATGCTCAGCAGGTTACAGTCTAGATAGTCTTGTCTTTTCCCAGTGGACATTTATTTCTTACTAGGCAGCTGCACACACTATAAAGAAATGTTAAAAATCAACTGGCTTAAGAAACACAATCATATCTTCAAACAAACCTTTTTTAGGATGATGTTTTGGAGGTTCTGTAGCCGCTGGCAATGAAGAAACCTGAAAAGGCAGAAAAGAGGAGTACTAAACACACCAGGCAAGGTTTCTTGAAGATTGTTCCACAAAATAATCAGAAAGGACAACTGGCAAATCCCAAAAGAGGGCATAAAAATAGCGTCACTGCTGCCAGACAAACTGCCCTGCCAAGTGCTGGTCTTCCCTACACATCACTAGAGAGTTTTCTGTTCACTGTGTAGATCGAATAAGCCCACTCATTTTACAGTATATTCCTGTTCCACAGGCTCACTGCCGTTTACCAGGGTTCTAGAAAGTGATCATCACCTTGTAAAAACACAAAATGAAGCACTTAAGATGCTAATTAGAGATCATACAGGAAAAAGTCAAAAGCATTTCTTATAAAACATTTATTAAGTTAATTAGAACAAAGTCGCTCGCGGGGAACCATCAGAGCCGGCAGGCGCACAAGTGCAGCGACGTCCCATCACACAGCGGGCAACAAACCTTGACCTGCAAATATTGCCCAGAGCTCACGGACAAGCAGGTACCCAGTCTGTGGAAAATAAATGCATTTGTACTTTTTTTCTCTTACTTTGCAACAAAAATCAAGCCTTCACAGAAGAAAAACGTGATTATGCAGGGAAGCATTTTTATTTTTGACTTCTAGTTTCTTGGGGAAGAGACATTCCTCACTCCTCTTCCCCAGACACAATGCAGGATTTTATAGACCTGTGTCGCCTCCTCTCTCCTTAAATATTTTTTTTATTTGTTGTTGTTTATTCAGTATACCCTTGTTCCTTGTAATGTTTTGGGAACATTTTCTAGTTCTAATCGTTTTTTTATTCGAGGTGAGGGGGATCAGAACTTGTACAGTATCTGAGATACGGAAAATAACCCACATGTATAGAGGAGGGGCTTTTAGTAGCTTTGTTTCTTAATAATTTCTAACATTTTGTTCACTTTTTTGATTCCTACTGTGAAAAGTTGAGTTGATATTTTCACAGAATTACTCAAGAACTTATTCCTAAGAAGAAATAACCAGCACAAAACCTCTCATTTTTGTATACATTTGCCCTTTTTTTTAAGCTGTACACACCATTTCAATGCTGAGACCTGTCACTCAGCGCTGCTAAGGCCTCCCTGCAGTTTCTCATATTCCCTCCACACCTGAATAACTTTCTAGCCATCCTTTTGCCTAGATCATGTCTAGATACACTGAACAGACTTGGTTAGATCCCTGCTGGGCTTCATTAACGACTGCCCTCCACCACAAAAAAAAAAAAAAAGGGAGAGCATTTATTCCTTCTTTCTGCTGCTCATCATTTAACCTGATATTTATCCATAAGAGGATTTTTTTCTGCCTTACTCCAGAGCCATTTGGCTTCCTAAGGAGCACCTGACGATAAGAAATGAGGCTGCACCACACAGCCTGCTCCGCAGGCCGATCGAGGGCAACTTTTCAGGAGCACCAAACACACGGGGAACAGTGAGCTGCGATGGACGCCGAGAAAAGCTTAGATTTCACTAGATGGCCGCAATAAAAGTCAGAACAAAGCTGAATTTCCATTATGTTTTCAATACCAACTGTGCAAAGACTTAAAACTCACTCTTAAAAGCACCTCCTGCCGCCCCGGCCTCCCCTCGCCCCGCCCTGCCCACCGCAGCCCCCTCAGCGCTCCCGGGGCCCGGGTGTCCCCTCGACCGGCGGCCACTCACCGCTGCGGCCTGCGGCTCCGCCATGGCCCCGTTACCACGGTTACCACCCGGCCCCGGAAGCACTTCCGGGGCAACCATGGAGGGGCGCGGCGCGGTGCCCGACGGGAAGACGGCTGGCGTTTGCCATGAAAAAACACCAACGTAACTAACAAAATAATAAAATATAAGTTTATTCGGAAGGGTTCGCTCCGCTCCCCTGCGGTCTGAGATGGAACAAGGCCGCGAACGAGGCCTCGGCCCCGGGAAAGCGCCCAGGGGCGGCCGCCGGCTCCCGCCTCGCCCGGGCCGGGCCCCCTCAGAGCTACAGGGCGGCAGCAGCGCGGAGGGAGGGAGGGAGGGTTGGGGTGTATTTGGTTTTTTTTCCTCATTTATGTTTTCCACAGAGGAGGCTGCAGAGCTGCTCACCACAGCAGGCATTAGTGGGGACGGTGTCCTTACAGACATGGAATTGCTTGAAAGCTGGAGGAGAGAAACAGCAACAGCTTGCTCCCCGAAAACGGGGGGTTTAATCGTCATTATCTTAAGGTTTGCCAACAGCCATCAAGATTCAAGACATGGGCCAGGTTTCCTTCCAGTTCAGGCCTCTCCACATCCTTTGGCTGTGTTCCTTTTGGGGGAATATTGAGAAAAAACCCAACAACACAGCGTCTGTGCTTCCACTCAGCCAGCCAGTCACGCTCTGCAAGAGCACATGGCTTCCAAAAACATTTTAATGCACAGATTAAGAGTTTTTGTGACCCTAGGGGAAGCCAAGTAGCCCGTGCCTGCGGGAAGAGACCGACAACAGCCCTGCTCCATCCCACCCCTCGCGAGCCGTGGCAGGAAAAGCACTGGAAACCAGCTGCAGTGCAGAGACTCTCAGGTGTGACTGCCAGGGCAAAATCGGCCATTGCAGGGGGAGGTGAAGTGCACAGCAGGTACAGGGGGACAAAAGTGTACGGCTGGAAGCATCAGTGTTCATCAGCAAGGGAAGTTACTCAGGTGCAAGCTGGAAACAGCATTTCACATTACAGACCTGCCTCTGATCTGCCTTTTTTAATTCACCCCTTCACAAATTTTCTCCCCCCTTGAAGCTGGCAGATTGGGAGAAAGCTTTGAGGACACTAGCCTGGTGAAAAATACCACAGAAGGAATTCCTATACAGGAGTAAATTTAATAAAACCACCACCAATTGTTTACTTTAACATAGCTCTTGTTACAGAAATCATAAAAATGGACTCAAGTAGCTAACTCATTAGTTCTTTCCCCTTTTAATTGAAAAATACCCCACTGATTTCAACTTCTACTGCACTAGATGGAGTGTTAAATATTTGCCAGGACAGTATGCCCAGTAACTGAGCCCAAAACAAACACAAAGACAAGTCCATCATCTTTCCTTTTCAATGTTACGACTCATTATAATGTAAGTGAAACTTAAACAGCAAGGAACGGTCCATTGACAGATGAAAGGGGGAGGGAGAGGAGATCCACAGCCGAAATCTTTCCGTAAGTCTTTTGAGAAGTGGTGCAAGATACCCCTCCTTTTCCTGCCTCAGATTTAAAAATAAAACTCTACACACACATACCCCTCCTCTGGGTTCAGAGCGCATGTCCTGTGTGCATGGATGGGAACAGTCAAGTTGGATGTGGGCAGCTGGTAATCCAGGGCCAAAAAAATAATTAAAAAAAAAAATAAGGCAAAGCATCCTGAATCACAGTGTACACTGGGCGCTAACGCAATGCACACGGGGCCACCGAGCATCAGGAGCTGCACGGGACGGGACAGGTCCGGCGCCAGCAATGGATACACACACAAAACTGTGGAGGCCGTGGACATAAAGGAACTGCAGGAAGAGGAGAAACCCAACTTCTCTGGTAGAAGTCTTCAAAAAGAAAATATATATATATATTCACTACACCAGCACACACTTCCCCCACCCCATCCCAGGGAAAACAAAACAAAACAAAAATCAAACTGAAAGAAAATGCACAGCAAATAGACATAATCTTGAAGATTTTTAAAGAATAAATATTTTTTGTAATTAAACATTATGCAAACACGTGCCACGCTTGCTCTTTGTCCATGCATATGCGCTATATACAACTTTGAAAAATACTGTGTTGTCCTCTTTTTGTTTTAAAAGTCATATACAAAGGTTTTTTTTTTTCCTTGCTGTGTACCCCCCCCTCCTCCCCTCCCCAGGAGTCACCTTTACAATGAGCCAATCGACATTCATCTGTGTACTTGTGTGGCAGAGAGGAGGAGGGGGGCGCGAGAGCCATCCCCCCTTACCAAAGTACATCAAAATGGCTGGTTTGGACATGAAAAGCAGTGTCAAGAAACTGGTTTAAATTTCATCTGTACTACACACAGGAAAAGAAAGATAGAAAAGAAAAAGGAGTTTGCTTGGAGAATGAAGCTACGTTACAAGTTAAAGTTGGAGGGTTTTTTTTTTTTTTTTAGTGCGTCTGTCACACTCTTATTGGCCGCCTAGAATACTGTTGTACAATGGTTTATCTACCTTTTTTATTACAATATAATTTACTTAAATTTTCTGTTAACAAAACAGAATCCTGGTACTACAGACCAGCAGTGTAACAGGCTTAGCGCCTTGTGTGTGTTTTATTTGAATCGCATGAGCACTCTAGATGGTAAAGGTTTTAGAGTTCGTTTTATGCGGGGCCAGTCTCAGTCCTCAATGTACTCCCACAGGTCCTTCTCGTAGCCTTCATGCACGTGCTGCAACAAAACCCTTCGTCGACTCTCGCAGTATCTGCAGCAAAGAGGAACAGCACAGAACAGTCAGGTTAGGAACCACGGCTCATCCTCAGCAGCGAGCAATGCAAACCTACAGTAAATCTCTCTTCCAAAAGAGGAGATTCCCCCGAGAAGGAACTGTATTTGTAGCCCATTAACAGCGCTAATTAAGACTTCAGTTACTCCAGTCACTCAGCTCCAGGTCCCTGGCTGAAAAAACAACATGCAAATTCAGAGTTTCAGATGCAAAAGTATCCCTAAAGCCCCTACAGCTGAGAAACCTCCATTAGTAACTAAAAACAGAAGAAGCAGCGGCTGCAATTTGCAAAAGCTAGAGTGCAGGTTAGCAGCGACACCCGAAACATGACGAAGCTCTCCCCAAACGTGGGCTGGTGCCCGCTCACTAAGCCCTATCAAAACAACAAAAAACCTGGAGCTAGCTGGGCAAAACCTCGGAGCACTGACCCAGTTTTATTTCCCTCCAAAGTCCCCGTGGAGGTGGAAACGGTGAAACTGGCTAGAGGAAGGGTTATGGGTCTGGTTGGAGTGCAAGTTTTACCTCGCATCACAACTTCTGGTCTCATAGGGGCACTATGCCCTGCAAAGTCTTCCCACCTACGCTCATTTAAACAGCTGCAAATAAAACTGATCCCAGAGTTAGGTACAGTCCTACCAGGATCAATGATACTGAGGAAAAGTGATATCATGGGAACATATCAAAAGATGCCATGTTCATTTCAGGTGCATTAGCCAACTAAAAAAGATAAAAAGCAGAGAAACATTTAAAGTGTTCAGGTTCCAAGAGCAAATTATAAATAAGCAGCAAGCATTTCTGGATTAAACCCCTTCCAGCGGTGATGCCAAAGTCCACATCATCTTTAGGCACATGGGGGACAAGTCAAGTGTAAGTAACAGCTCCCAAGGGCCCAGGCACACCTGTGTAGCCAGTTCACAGTTCAGCAGCACCCAGCTCAGAGTGGTGTGCTGTAACATGAGAAACTGGAACGCAGGAGCCAACTGCCGAGTTACCAGTTCCTGCTGGGAACTGTGCGGTTCAGTTTCCAGGCACAGGCACCATCCGGGACAGCATCCGAGGGGCTATCGCAGCTGGGAACCTGGCTTGCTCAGCAGCAGCCAAACATTCCTCTGCTCGCTAAAGCGAGGTGCACAGGAGGAATCTCCCAGCAAGAGACCCGAGCAGAAAGAGATTCTTGATCACAAGGCATGCTAACAGGTACGCAGAAATTCCTCACCTTGACCTGCAGCCTTATGCTGCTACCATTCAGTACCTGATCAGACAGATTTATCTGAATAAAACTGTTCTGTCTCTTCTCATTGCTATCAGCTGTTGCAACAGAAATCATTGTACACAAAGTCCCATTGATTTTCTGAAGCACGTGACAGCTAGCATGCAGAGTTTCTGCTTTCCCAACTTCATTTATTCTGCTGGTGGTGGGGGATTTAATCCTGTTTTCCAGAAATGTCTTTGCAAGCTAAGAGCTCAAAACAGCTGAAACCAAATTAGCTAGGAGGTCAGTTCCTGCAATTTCCCCAGAGCTCTTTAAACCCACCTCGATAACATCCCTGGTCCCAGTCTTGCAGCAGTACACCCTAACCAGCACACAAAAAGCACCATGCAGGACATGATTAAGACATGACTGAACTAGATAATCAGGGACCTGTGCAGGCTTGATAGGTGCATACTTCTCTCCCAGAAACATGAAGGCAGGTTTTGGATACTATGTTTTCAGTTAATTCAGGCTATACTACATTTTAATTTCTTCTGGATAGCTGTTACGATCCCTAGAAGAGCATCCAGTTTCAGAGGACTTAAGCGAACAAGCAGCTGGAGCTGAGATACTAATATAACAGTGGTCTTAAAAAGTAAACTATGAAATGTCTCAAAAGAGAAGGTCTGGTAGTCTTGTCCAGTCCCAGCTGTGCTGCCAGACTACAGCAGAGTGGCCCACGGGCCCACCACAACTTAACAGCTACTTCCACTCCCCAGAGTCCCTTAGTCACTACGGCTCACCCTACTTTCGCTTCCTCCCCGCCACCCCCCAAGCTAGGCATAACAAATTTAGTGACTTTGGCAAAATGCCTCAAAAACTCAAGCCATAATCCTGTGACTCATCCACATTTACAGCTTTGTATTTTTCCACTGTGCAGAAGTGATTCCTCTGGGACTGTAAAAAGCACTGGCATTTGTGTCACCTGGACCCCGGTTCTTCTGCTCTCCTCCCCAAGTCAGCAGGTTGCTCTCTCCCTCTCCTTTTGGACAGCTTTTCTACACCCACTTTTTGCACACAGGGATGCAACAGATAAATAAAAGAGCTGATTGCTCTTATGGCCACTCATCCTAGGCCAAAGCTGTCAGCTGGGAACAACAAAGTCACTCCTTGTTCTTCTCTGGCCCTCACTACATAGCTCCTGTCTTGGTCCTGGCCATTCCCATGTGTTCCTCCTCTGCAGGAACAGCAGCATAGGAAAAAACATTGCTTTTAGTCACAATATTTTTCCATTAAGGGATTGAATCTTCTAGGTACTGCTCAGCACAGCAAATGCAAGGCAGGGTTTGGAACCTCTCCCTGCAGGCTGTCAACCTCCCCCGAGGGCCGGTCCCAGCAGAAGCACAAAAACATGCTGCCAACATCTGCATGAGGCCTTCACCGCCGATGATTTCAGAGGCTGGCACAGGACACCACTCCTGCTGCTGTTCTCAGCTGCCCAGGGATCAGCTGATTATCACAATGTATGGCAGAAGGCCAACAGGGACATGACTGCTACTACCTGTCACACAGGATGGCAATACAGGTACTGGGGCAGCTTTGAGATAAAGGAATATTCAAAAACAAACCTGTACTTATCCTGTACTTTCTGCTTTATGTCTTGCAGCGAATCTTGGGATATATCTCGCTCAAGGTACCCGGAAAGCACCTCTGTAGCATTCTCTAAGTCTGCTTGGTTATTCTGCAAAGAAAAAAGCAGAGTATTTTGGGGTGGAAGGAAAGGAAGAGATTTTTTTCTTCAATCTAACTGAAATCAGTACTGAAATAAAAAGCAGGATTAAACATATACTGTGTAATATACTAGTAACTTTCTCAGAGCATCAAGATTGAAAGAGCTGAAACTACTTCTTTCGATCAGAAGAGAATGTGCAGATCTACCAGCAAGTCTTATGTCTTCCATGATCTGCAATATCCTGGCAAGCCTAAAAAAAAAAAATCCTTTCCTTACTAGTGGTTCAGTGCAGTACAAGACAATTCATCTCCTATTCTGTCCGTCTATTCTGTCCCATGTCTATTTTTTTTTTTTGCCAGCACTGGCAAAGCCTCTACTGACTCCTGGTGCATCCACAGCAGTATCAGAGCACAGCTTTCACTAGCGCTCAGTAGTTCTTTGTGCTCTTTGCTGAGCATGCAGCAGAAGCATCCTGCTTAGGTTCTGCACAAAGGACTGTTTTGCATCATAAAGAGTCAATACAGTTTCACCTGCAAAGCAGATTGGACCTTTACATTTAGACTGTCAAGTGTAATTTTTCTGGTAGCGCCCTTGGAAAAAGGCCAACACCAGGGAATGGTAAAATGCCAGATTTAAGCTTTGAACTGGCAAAGGAGGCATTAAGACAGATCCTCAATCCCTTTCTTGTTTCAGAGGGCAGTAACTTGTAACTCTACTTCCTCCTCCAGCAAAGCATGCTACATGATGCCCAGCACAGCCTCTGACTTTTGCACAACAAATATTAAGACCAACTCACTTCTGTACAATTGAGGAAAACAGCTTTTCCAAGCATTATATCCCTATTTTGCTTCACATTGTAATCTGAACTCCTGACAACCATGTTTTCTCCTACCTCAAAGATAATAGACTGATTATTCTTTTTGAGGTAGAAGGCAAAGACGTAAGTGTACATGAGTGTGGCACGACACTGGCAGAGGACGTCGACTGCTTTCTTCAGGAACTGCACCTCGATCCATGACATGTTGTGCTGCTGCATCTCCTCCATTTTCTGCTTCACCTGAGCATAGAGCTTGTGCTCAAAGCGCAGGCTCTGCATGTGGTTCATATAGCGGTTGCAGTAGAACAGGTACCTCTGCAGGGCTGCTCTGGATCGCTGTGTTAATTCCCATTAGGGAAAAAGAAAACAAAGAGTTAAAACAAAGTAATGGCTGCAAGAGAAGTAAACCCTTCATAAGGCTCTTCCTGACCCTAAGAATGATCTTCCTCTCCAAAGGTGTTTCCTCTCCTCTCACGTTTGCCAGATTTAGATAGCGCCACTTTGTATGGCACTGTTAACCCTGACGTTGTGTGGAGAGAAGAGGCCAGACCCACAGCAGGTCACTGTTGTGTGGGGAACTTCCTAGCTCTGCTGTGGCATCCTCACTCTCAGCCTTTAAAGTAATTAGAATCACATTGCTAAAGCCTGATCAGTTTTGAATTTCAATCTCTCAATTCAAGTTACAGGACTTCAATGCTTCCAGTGTCATGACAAACAACAAGAAGCAGATTTTCCTCTTTTTTTTTTGGCTAATAAGGAATTCTAATTAAACAATTACTGTGCTTGTGTTAAGAGGGCAACCTTAGGATGCCTAAGCCACACTGATTATAGAGCAGGAGAAAGATCTGTGCTACATAGTACAAGAGAACCAAGGTACAGTAAATACACAGCCATTAATCTCATTTTCTTCTCACTGACAGATCAGCTGTAAAAAAAAAAAAAAAAAGACATGGGCATGTTTAAACTTGTGTGTTGTGACTGTACAAAGTAGCACATTTCAGCCACAGTCATCCCCGTCTGCAGGAGGAGTGGCTGCAGGAAACACTTTGATTCTTGGCTGTAACAGTACTTTGACAGAGATGCAGGAAACGGATTTCTGCAACCTGCAGCACACAGCAAGCAATCCCTCCCCATGAAAAAGGGTTTTGGCTCTATCCATATTCACAAAACAGTTTAGTGTAGCTGCAACTTCACTCACAATTTCTTCTCAGTCAAACCTTCAAGTGTAGTTACTGGAACAACTGAAGTCTATTCTGTTTACATTCAAAAAGGTCTGCTGTGTTTAAACACCTTAGGATTTGCATTGAGAGCTTCGCAGTAAAGAGCATTTTATGAAGGATGTGAGGACTGTTGTCTCAGACCCACAGCTTTATGATGACTTCATGTGAAGAGCTGCTATAAGACGGGGAAGGCAGCATGACAGATAACTGAGTTAACACATTCTTTAAACTGGGTTAAAGTGGCTTTGAACATTGGTTTGGTTTTTGTGGATTTTTTTTTTCTGGCACAAAGCAAGAATTCAAAGCTGCAGGGGAACTTAACTGTCTCTGGGATTTGTGCCAACATCCAGGAAATTCATCAGAGCTGATTTACAAGTTTACGGAAAGCCCGAAAGCACGCCAGAGTGTTGGTGATCTCCCTTATCACCACAAGTTATGGACTCACCTCCTGTGCATCCCTTGCTGCCTTTGCATCATCCTCATTGTAGCGATTACAGTTGTACCTGTAACAGGGACACCGATTCCTCAGATTTCAGTCCAAATCGATGCTGCTTGCATCACAGCTTCCTCGCTTTCCAGCAAGGCACGCTCCTGAACTCA
Organism: Chlamydotis macqueenii; assembly: GCF_036417535.1. NCBI lineage: Eukaryota > Metazoa > Chordata > Aves > Otidiformes > Otididae > Chlamydotis > Chlamydotis macqueenii. Next base: position 15,664,656 of record NC_141567.1, on the reverse strand, counting down.
CCAGGCAGATCCATGGGGCTCCCAGGGGCCCAGACACACCCAGCAGAACTCCGCTTTGCAGTTCTGGTTCCGACAGACCATGTGGTTACAGCCCCCGTCCTTCTCGATGGTGACGTGGCATTTCGGACATTCCTGTTCACAGGACAGAGAACACCATTAGCAGGGAAAGCACAGAACCCACAACGGTCTCCGAAGTTAGGATTCCCATGGCAGGAAGAGATTGCATGTCAAGTGAAATGCATGATTTAATTCTTCCCTTTGATCACTGAGATCCTCGTCTGAGTCAGAGTTTAATGTATTTCCAAAATCAAAGTGGCTAGATAGCAGAAAATCCTGAAGAATAACACCTTTTACCTATGCTGCTATCGCAGTGGTACACTGGGTCAGTAATTTCATGACCTTCTCCAAAATTACAGTAATAGTGATTGTCTGTAACAGCCATAGGGAAGGCATCTCACTTTCCTCACCATCAAGTCTTTGGTCCACTTCAGCACTGAAAACTGGAAAAAGCCTAACAGTGAGCTGATATCATGCTGTTATCAATCCGAGACACCTGCAGTTGTAAAATGCCATACAGAAACTATCTGAAAAGATGCAGCAAGAATCTAACACGCTTCAAAGAAGCTTCTGTCAGCTAAAAAGACACTTCTCCTGGGGCACTTCCACATTTCCTGTCAGGTCCCTTTTTCCCCCCTTTACGTGACACCTCACTGAAGACTTTTCTACAAAAGCCCACATGGGGCTTTCTCTTTCAGATGTGAGACCTTTGACAAATATGAAGATATCAGAGCAGCACTGCACAGGGAAATCCTAGGGGAAGAGTTGTTTTTTTTTAAAGTAACACCAATATTCTCATACATCAGCAGCATACGACCACTTCCTAAAATAATACTCAACTCATATAGAACCTAAAAGATTATTTCCATGGTATCTCAATGAGGACACAAAACCAAGGATGCAAGAATAAGCTAAACTGTCTCTACGAACAAAGGAAGCCAGTCCAACTCTCCTCTGCTGCTTGTTCCTGTCCCTGTGGCACTTCTCTTGTGCTGGTACACAAAGCAGCTGCGTAACAGTTGGGCCAAGGAACACATCAGGTTAAAATCAAGCAGCAAGTACAGAGGAAAAAGCTCAAAAAATAAAACCAAAGCCATTTTATCCCAGTCGAGATCTTCAATTAAGTTCATCACAGCAATGCCAGCATTTATGAAGTTTTTGCAGAAGCCAGTTTTATCCACAAGGAAATAACAAATATATCCAAACAAGTAATGTATTCATGTAAAATCAGCTGCAGTTTTTGGGTCAGAAGAGTATAAAATCCACTACCCAGTTAGGAGCATGTCTTTACTGTTTGCTAACCAGAGGAGATACCAAGAACACTATTTCCTATTCTAGCATTCAGATAAACTCTCTATGAAGTAAGAAGCCAACATATAGTCTATAATTGCTACTTTTATATAGGACACAATCCAACGCATTCTGGTACATTGACTCCAAGTGTCCCAACTATTACTACATTTTCATACAAGTGTACCTATTTGTATTGTAAGAGACAGGAGAATTTGCACACTGAAGTACTCAGAAGATAGCTCCGCAAGTGCAAAAGGCCAACATGGCCCACACAACCAGCAACATTTTCCTGAGCCATTCCTCTGAAAGGAGAAGCTATAACAGCATTTGTTTGGAGAGCACTCCCCTTCTATTCAGCCAAGAAGGGCAGCGCTCCCATCCCATCACCAGGTCAAAACTGGGGCTTGGACTGAGTAAGAGGACAAAGCTCAGTTTCCAACCAAAAGACCAGGTTTGTTGTGTAAATAATAAGATTCCCCAGATTTGGAGAACTATTCCAGTAGTTTGACAAACGCTTCTTTCTGCAGTCACACTTCTCCCATCCTTGTGCTCTGTCAGTACACTACATGCTAGCTGGCTCCTTACTTGTTTTGGTTCAGGTTTTTTTTGGGCTGGTTGTTACTCTGATAGGTTCAAGCAGCAAACAAGCACATAGGGAGACTTCTCCAGCCCTGCTTTCCTCCCCATCACCTGTGTTTGTTCTACAAACAGAGTAACTGTACTACAAACAGAATAAATGAAGCAGAGTAGCTCCCTTGCAGGCTTTCTCACACCAGTCAGGGGGGACAACATCAAGACGTCCTATTGGGCTGTCCACAGGACAGATACGCAGCCACGTAAGCTTCAGTTCTCATTTCGTCAGTCAATGCACTTCTGTGAACTTGAGACAAAAATGGTCTCTCCTTTGAGCACGCTACCCAGTACTGTAGCTATTTTCCTTTCCCGTGAAGCCTTCCTCCCTCTTCCAACCCTGCATTTCAGGACTGGAACACCTCAGGAACCAGATTTAGGTTTATCCCACCAATATCCTTCACAACTATTAGCTCATTAGCCAGGGTGCACTTTGCACATACAAACAGTGGCACTGCACTCCTTATGTCATGACACAGCTCTTCTGTGACCCAAATGATCATCTTGGGGCACAGTGATGAATGGTATTTCAAGAGAAGATGGTAGTTGCAGAGTTGTGCAGTTTCTTCCAAATACATCTCATCTGATGAGATGCTGACGTCCATGTGCCTCGGTGGAAGATGCAGCTAATCCAAACGTAGCTAATCCAAACAGCAGCAGTGATCCCTCCTGCTTAGGAAAATCCCACAACTGGAAGTGGAGAGAAACAGTTCCCAGATGACTTGCCAAGCTGAAGAGGTGCGGTGGGCCATGCCCACACCACGAGGATGTAGGGCCATCCTCATCTGCAGCTAAGCTCAATTAACAGCACTAAAAATCTGCTCTCCTTTGAGGGTGAGACCAAGCTCTTCAGTGTCTCAGTACTGCACAGTGCTTGGGGCTTCTAGCCCTGTGATGCAAACTGGAACAAAGAGACCCTAACTACAGACCTTTTATTACAGGGAATGCCACCCTTCTCAACCCTTCATACACTCGTCAAGCAAAGCACAAGACAGATTACGCAGTAAGCTATACAGAAGCATGAAGCTGTGTAGAAGTCAAACATCACTAAAAATTAAGGAAAAGCTATGAGAAGAACATGCTAAAGAAATGCTGAACACTAGTGGAAAGAAAAAAGCAGCAACTACTCAAGCCACCAACGCAACAAGTGGAAGAGATTTATAGATTAAGGAGGATAGGGAAAAATCTTATTGAGTACTACGGCTACGCAACAACATAATATCCAGCAAATCAAATTACTAAAGCAGTAGATTATTCTTTGCGTTATCTGTCACACCATGATGCAGAAATGACCTCATTAACATTGGTCCATTCTAAACAATTTGGTGTTGTGCTTACTCACTGCACTTTGAAACAAAAGCCCAGGCAATCCTGGCAAAGGAGAACAATCTCTATTTTGTCATAAAAGGCGGTGCGTATATAAACCACCATAAACCTCAGCTGCTATTCTATGAATGGGAGATAAACAGAAACATATTCCGTATTTCAGGGCAGGTGAAACAGATTAGATTAGTCCTCTCCAGGACTCCCAGAGGCAACTGGTATACATCAGCCTCCCAGCCACATTCACAGAAATGCCTTCACCTATAACTCATTCTATTAAGTAAATAAATAAATAAATAAATATATATATATATATATATATATATCCTCAAACACCACAGGGATTTCTTGATGCATTTCAACACAATCCAAAACTGAACTTAATTATGGTTAGCACAAAATAGCACACCGTGACAACACCTAGATCATAAAGCAAAGCAGGACACTTCAAACATTTGCTCATTGAGAGGAAAAGATGGCACTTTGACATCTTAGGAAAGATGCTGTTCACAGCTCTGGCGTGAAACTGCGTTGGTGAGAAATGAAAGAGCAAAGTTCGCTGCTGGTGCCTGGGGAGGATCTAGCAGGCTGCTAGAATTTCCACGTGTTAGAACAAGAGTAGGACTTCCAGGAAGTACAGAGGGAGTGCATGTTGAGACATTTAAAAGTGACCTGAGAAGAAAGAGAACTGGGTTCAGGCCATTTTATCTCACTTACAGGAGAAAAACAGCCAGTAGCTGGTTTAGAGGAAGAAAATGTGCCTGTTTTATATCTCAGACATTCAAGCCCTGTCTAGCCCAGAAGACAATGAGATGGTGAGATGCCAGGAGCCAAAAGCGGCAAGGCAGGGGCATTCTTAGTATCAGATGAACAACTTTCATTAACACCAGTTTAACTTCAGTGAAAAAAAACCCAGTGCCTTGGGTGAAGACCAGCACCATTAGCACCTTTGTTCTTCTTTGTTTAGTATTCCAAGATGTAGAAAGACTAACAGCACTGAAACTCAGGTTTGAAATAAGTTTCCCCTCCTCCTTTTAGCCTCCTTTCAGACAGTTTTGATACGCCTTAAGAGACCAAAATAAATGCACAAACACAAGTTTTCTGTATTCCTTACCCCTTTGAAGGTCCACTTAAGGTAATTACCACATCTGTGCAATTTCTTTATTTCCAAAGCCACAGGAACCAAATAATAACTGAAACTTACCTAGTTTATTCAAGAAAGAAACTATTTAAGAACCAAATTTGTATAACAAACTGAGAAAGAAGGAAACATGCAACGCCTTGGACTATGCAACCTTTCTCTGCAAGAAGAATGAAAATTAAAGGCTTGATAAAGAACTTGTATTGGCTTATCTCAAATGTAAACGTATTTAGTTAGGCTGAACTCTTATGTGAAAGTAGCTTATTTTAAGTAAAAAGTCATCTACTCCAGCACACCCTCTGCTGCAAGGGCTGTATCTTTTGTTGAAAGAATTTAGCGCAGGTCTCCTAGCTGCAAATAAATGAATGCCAAAAAAAATTATATAGGAGACCACAAAACTCACTACTTAAATCTCCTTGTTTTTCATTCAGACCATTCTAAATAATTCATTAAAAAGGGCATCAAATCACTCCAGTTTGAATAGAAATGAATTCAGCTGGGTTTCACTCTTCTATTCACCGATACAATTGCCCAATTTTCCTTTTCTGGTCTGTCTCCCAGGGCAAACTGGAACAAATGTATCTCTCATTCTCCTGTCACAAAGGACTACACAGATTTCAAGCTCAGATTCCAGGAGGACTAGTATTTTTCTCTTATACCTTCATCTTGGTAAGACAGGTAGTTTCTTCCCTGAATGAAGATCACATGGGACAGGACTGCAGCTCCGCATCACATGTAGAAGACTTGAGAAAGCACTTTTCAAAAGCTAGAAACAGCAATGAAGACCACAGTAGCAATTAAATTGCTTGGAGAGTTGTTCCACTGAACATGGGAATTTTTTTTGCATCTGATGGTACCTGATCCGATTCCTTTCTAGGTTCTTCAAAACAAAGAAATTCAACAAAGAATTTGGGCTCTGACTTGCAGTCACTGAAGCAAATAGCCGTGAAGGCACAAGACATCCCTTCCCAAACACGACTGCCCTGTTTCCTGCTAGAAATAGCACAGAGAGAGTAAGGACAGATGTATGTGCACACCAACTGCGCAATCCCCATCCCAGTGTATTGCTACAACCTCACTTTATGTCAGGAAAGGATTTTACTTGGTTCTTCTCTGAACAGCAGCAGGACCATGTCGCCGTCAGACAGGCACTTGGGTTTCTCCATGCCTTTGGCCAAGGGCCAGCAAGCAATCCAGGCAAGAGGAGGCGGTAGCTGGCAGTCCTGCAGCTCTGGGCCAAACCAGCTCTCTGGAGGCTGCAAAGCTCTGATTGCACATGTTCCAGCAGCCAGCACGGCTCACACTCCATCATTATAGCAGTGTGAAATTACCACCTTCCACATCTCCGCTGCCCCCAAGAAGCCAGAGATCATTATGAGGGGTAGGTTATGTTTCCTGCCAACTTTCCCCTCAACTTATTCCAGCGTCTGTTCGGAGAGAGAAGAACTGTGATATTGTCCTTCAGTTAATTCAATTTATATGGATACCATAAGCCTCCAGGACAACTGATTTGCTGAAATGTCTGGTGTAGTTACCCTGATGTTATTTTTCTTTCTGTTGCTGCTGCACAGCCTGGGCTCCAAAGTATTTTCTTGCTGTAGAAGCATCTCATCTGGTATTAGATGAAGTAGCTTAGAGATATTCAAGGGCAACAGCTCTTCTGCTGCTGACATCAGACTATAGGAACTAACAGATAAGCTGGGTGGATGCCAGCATGGCTTGGCCACACTCATTTCCCCTCCTCACCATTCTCTGGATGGGTGCTTCCCACAGGAAAAAAAAAAAAAAAAAAAAGGAAAACTTCATACTCTGGCCATTCAACACTATTTCTGTCAGTCGGAGCTATGCTTTAAATATCAGCCCAACCGCTAGCACGGCTCCTACCTGACAAAGTCTAGATCCTGGTTTTAAAGAAAAAGAAGAGAAAAAAAAAATCTTTACAATATTTCTATTTATACATAAGTCTTTGAACATGCAAGCTGCAGAAAGTGTCACCTTCCTGTTTGAAAAAAAAAAAAAAAAAAAGTAACTTCCTATTTCCAGTAGCCAGCATTAGTGGCACATTATTCATCTTTGGTCTACATAATACATATACACATGTATCATTTCACCCTTTTTAATGGTCACAAAATCCAGTAAGGGAAAGCTTAACATTTGATCATAGCAAAACCCAGCAAGGAGAGCTCAGATTCTTCTCTCTAGCAGACACGCCAAGGCTTGGGCTGGAAGAAGATCGGGAACCCTAAGGCCATGACCAAGATCACATCCCCAATGGGCAGTAGCAGCTCCTTATCTGGCTCCCAAGGGCAAAATAGGGCTGCGGTCATTCTGACGTCCCAAATATTTTATACTTAAGGCTAAAAGCTGCTTACACTCAGTCCTTTCCAAGCTATTTGGCTACTCTTTCTCAGGTTTAACACAATACCTGAAGACCAAGCAAACTCTGAACAAATTTCATTCAGTTCTTGAGCCACAATATATCTTTGAACCCGCTCTCTTCAGAATAAGCCAAGCTCACTTTATTGAGCAGTGTTCAGCTCCCAAGCAGGGACCACACAAGTCTCAGCTCACAAAATAGAAAGAAGCAGCCGAGAATGCACAATTTCAGCCTAATTTTAACTGTGCCTTTCAGCGTGATGGGTGTTTCTGCTTTCACCATAACGCAACATTCCTGTTCAATGAAAAACACACAGCCAGCCCCAGAAAGAAGCAGCACTGCTGCAAACAATACCATTAACCAGTTACACAACAGAGCTAAGAAAACAAAGCAGCCATTTCTTCATACCCTCCCCACCTTCTTCCACCCTCCTGGCTCTGCAGTCCTGAGGCCCAATCTGCTCCCAATCCCCTGATGGTATCTGCTGCTATTGTTTTCTTGCCACCATGCCAATCTTTGTTTTAATTCATCTCAAACTGACCAAATGCTGAAGTTTCAAGCAAAGTTGAGCTAGCTGGAAGGAAGATATTTACATAATAACATCTTAACAGCTGTTCTGCCAGTCTCTATCTGGAACCCTACCCAGCGGAAATGAATAACTCCTCAAGAGGCCAGCCCAGGGGATTTAAAGGCAGATGTAAATTATCACAGCCAAATCAAGCCACGGGTGGTGTTAACATGTTTCACATGCTTGGAGTGAGACACAGATTTGCTATGGGAAACCATCAGTGCCAGACAGGAGCCTAAAGACTTAAAATTTTATCTTCCTTTCTGTCTCCAATTAACTCTTTTTTACAAGAGCAAACTGCATTTAACCTGAAGAACTCACCTGATTCGAGACAGTAACAGCTATTTGCCCTTCAAACAAGAGGACGTCAGTGTATTGTGGATTTTAAGGCTTGCTCTTAGCTAATGATATGCAACAGAAAAAATAATCCTAGTACAGAGGAATTAGGCTGTCACTCTCCATCTGATAAATCTATATAAAATATAAGAAAAACCCTCACCTTTGTGTTTGCTGCAATCCAATTAGAAGTTTCACTGTCATCATCACACTTCTTAATCCATTTCTTTAACCACTGTGAGAAAAACGAAGAAAGAAGAGCTACATTTAAACAGAGAAACTGCAAATGTTCCTAAAACAATTGCTCAGGAATGCTAGCATGCTTCAGAAATATTACATGAACGTATTGGTAAGGAACACACAAGCACATGGGAATATTGGGGGGAGGGTGTTGGTGCTGGAAAGCAGTGCAGAGAGCACTTTAGTTGCAGTTATTTCCTGCAGCACCATCCTGATCCAGCAAGCACGATCACTCAGCACACAAACATTTCAGCAATGAGCTTGTAGTTCTTAAGTTCAATCAACACAAACCTCACGAGACTAAAATAATGACATTTAAACAGTGATCTGCCAAAACTGCAGTCAAATCCTCTGTAATGCCCAGCTTCACATCAAGCCAAGTTTTTCCTTAGGCTTGTAATGCCTGCTCATGTCCCGACTGTCTATGTTTTGTTGTTTGGTTTTTTTTTGTTTTTTTTTGTTTTTTTTTTTTTTAAAAAACAACCTACTGAGAACATGGCTTTATCAAACGCATGCAAATAACAAAAGCAAAAGACTCCTTGCACCTGTCAGAACCAACTGACCACATCAAGCCTGGAAAGACCAGCTAAACCATACTAAACCTTTGGTGAGGTTTCCCTCCCCTCTCCCCAGGTAAGTTTTTTTGTGTTTGTCATCAGGAATGCAGACTGCTCTGTTCATAAGGCCTGAAACACGGGTGTCCATGAGTTCTGCATGGGCCAGAAGATCTGAGGCTTGATTACAGCTTTCGACAGCTCCGTGAACAGTTCTAGAGTTCACTGCATGGCAGCAGGTCTCAGGACCAAATGAATTCCTTTATTACAACAAATTACAAGCCTACTGAAGCACCAAACACCTACAGAAATACCTGGTACAGGAATGCTCACTGTGAAGTGAGGTGTTAACTCCTGGAACACCTTGATTCCTCTTCAGAGGTTCACAGCTCTAACAGCCTCCTCCTCCAGACATTTCCCCATCTGCCTGAGGTACTGTTCACAAAGCCAAACTCTGAGGCATCCTAAAGGCCTCAAATCTAGTATGATTTCACCGATTCTTCTCATGCTATGATCTAAACAGGTGAACTACTATGCTCCTTGATGTGAACAGTCAAAGCTTATGCTTCATTTCTATGGGTCCTGTACATATGTTGACTTTAAACTTCAAGTCATGCATTTAGAAAAGAACTCTGATCTGCTTACCTTGCATTTAACAGGATCATGCCAGTTTTCACCACAGTTAAAGCTGTAAGTGAAAGAAAGGAGAAATAAGCAAATAAAGTAGACTATCATACTTCTGTGTAACTAGGTTAATAGGATAGGAGTTTTATTTTGGGTTCCTCTGATGAAATACCAAAGCTGGTCCTAAGGAAACTTTATACATGTCAAAAAAACCCCCACCCTCAATGACCATTTCAGAGCACTATGTATCTCAATCCATTTTGATTCTCTACAGTGCCTGCAGTCAAAAACCTCACTTAATCCAAAACCACTCACTTAATCCGAAACCAATAGTTGGCTTACCATTTGAAGCCAACCCCATGCTTCTCTCATCATCTAAACCACATGAAGACTTACAGAATACTGATACACTTCTAAAGTGGTAAGCATAAAGCAACATCAATGCCTTTTACTTGATTGTTCTTACCAAAACTGACGTCCACAGTTGCAGCGAACAGGTTTAGCATCAGGATATTGGACTTTAACAACGTGGTGGCAATCTGGGGCAGGACACCATTTTAACAGTCTATTACACTACAAAATAAAGCAAAAAATCATCACAGAAAAAGGTTGCTGCACAAGGACTCTACCTGCCCTTCAACCCTTTCAATCACGAGCTTCAGTGACACTCCTTCCTGTCTTAGCAGTCCTCTGTAATAAGAGCGCTGTCTCCTCAATCTAAGCATTTAGTTTCTTTCTACCAAAAAGAAAGCAGGAATACAACAGTCAACTCTTCACTGTCAAAAGGCCTCTTAGCAAAGATGGAAAGCGTAAACACTTCAGATGACCTCCCAGCTCACCTAGAGAAAATATTTGAAGAATATGAAGCTATGAAGCTTTCCACTGAAAAAAGCATCTGTCAAGTTGCTTGCAACTATCCATCTCTGTTCCTTCACTGCAACAGCCTTTCTCAAACTGCTCACAAGCCATGCACACTAGCTTTTTTTACAAGCATCGCTTTCTATCAGCCCTTGAACACTATCTCATCACCTGTTCCTGCAGTACTGCAGCCAGATATGGGTCCGCACTGCTAGACTTCCAGAATCAAATAATAGTTTCAGTTGGAAGGGACCTTTAAAGGTCATCTAGTCCAACCCCCCTGCAAGGAGCAGGGATATCTTTCCACAGTCTTTCAGTCTGCAACATGTGCTTAGCTCCAGTGTTGCACTAAAAACAAAAACCATCACTTCGAACAGGGAGTTACTGGGATCAAGCTTTCACAACTTACATACTGGGCTCTACAGTGAACCTGAACATGTTGGGAAACTGGGACAGTGGAAAATCTACTCAAGCACCTTTCTCTAAGTATATTTTGATTTTGAGGTTGCAAAGCTATTAGTATTTTGCTAAAAGCAATTTTGTAGCTTTATTTCGAATGACAAATGCTTAAGGCATGTTCTTGTTGAACAATAATGTTTCCTGGTTTTCAATCTGCAATATCTGAGCTAACATTCAAAAACTATAAATATTAAGTATACCTCAGAACCTATATATTGAACAGCTCTTGCGTTCTTTTTATCTACAGCTGCCTGCTATATCTCTAGGTCTTTTGTCCTGTAGATTTTAAAAATATTTTCCTACAACTACAATTGTAACTAAATGGGCTATAAAATAACTCCTGCAAAACCTGTAACTTTGTTGTCAGACTTGATTAGAGACCACGCAAAAAAAAAAAATCTACTCTACAGTTATAAACAAGTCTCACTTCTTTGGCTGAGTACATATGTGAGATAAAAACAACCCAGAAGCCATTAAAAATTTAAAATAACTCACCTCTACAAAACTATTGGTTATTAAATGCTGGTACTTTAATTTAACCTTGGAATCTGTGATCAGACGCCTGTGGAAAGGGAAGAAACAAAAAGTATTGTAGTAGTAACCTCATTTTTCCATACATAGACAGTAAATTAAGACAGAAAAAAGTTTTGATTGCTTCTCCTACACTTGTAAATATTTTTCTGTACTTACCTGTTCTCTATTAATTTGTTAGATCATTTATTACATTGTTATGAAAAGTACAAGTATTGTATTTAACTTCTAATACTAGCTTCTAGAATCACACAGAAAGCTCACAAACTTCAAAAGAACTGAAGCTCTTGGTGTGGGGATTTTTATTTAAAAACACCTTCCCAAAGAGCCCAAGAAACAGAGCAAACTATTCCATTAGTCCGTTTATGTTAAACACGCATATTTTGTGGCAAATACCTTCAAAAAGCTCCAGAACAACTGTTGTGTGGTTGCTAACTTTGGCAGATCTAACGTTATCTGGGTTTCAGAGGAATGCTACGGCTTCAGTTAACAAGTTAACGTGGTTTTAATTTATTTATCACAAAAACAAAGTTGATTTAAATTCAGCAACATAGAGGGTATACACAACATTGACTAACTTTAAATTAAGTCAGCTAAGAAGCAGGAGTGCAGAAGGAAAAGAAAAAAAGCGTGGTGACCACTTTTCTCCTGGACACACTGACCCAGTTGTCATTTGCAGACTGCCCAGTCCAGATACATTCAAAATAATTTAATTATGTATTGCTGAGCACTTTTATGCATGTCCTCCAGTTATTATTAAAGTATCTTCTGCATATGTCTAAATATAAAGCTGGATCAATATTTTGCAGTATTTCTGTTTTAAATCATACTGTAGAACACGGTTTTATACAGACCATATCACATATAAATATTGAAATTAACAGATTATCCATTTCAGGTTGCAGTCAAAAATCAAGCGTACTCCTGCATGTTATCATGCCAACATTCATTAAAGAGCAGCGAATGTGACAATGTGACGCTGCATAAATCCTAGACCTTAGCAGTCTGGGGAGCTCCTCACCAAATGACACACTGGTTATTACATAAACATAGAACATGGCAGCCAAATTCCCAGTGCTAAAAAAAACCAAAACCAGCTGACAAAGCATCTCATCAGGCCCATGTCCATGGCAAGTCTACAGTTTTGGAGTGAAACTTACTGAAGAATGAAAAAACAATTTTAACTTATAATATGAATTGTAAATCTCACTTTCTTACCCCATACCTAAGCTTCTAGGCATAATAAATGTCACTTAAAGAATTTATTATATGTATGTATTAGGAACTGGAATTTAAATTAAGAGTAATGCTGTGCCCGAACAGAGCACATGGAGTTCATAATCTGCTGGTTTTGCTTAGCAAACTGCCTGTGTTCACTCCATGTTAGCAACCTCGCCCGCTCTGGGTTCAACAGCGCTTCCGCAGCACCACTCAGGTCAAGACCTTCAAGAACTTTGCTCTGAATGTTACTGGCTTTTGACATACAATGGAATGAAACCAGAAAAATTAAGAGATTAAAACCATTCCCACTACCCATGAACGATCCTTTGGGGTCCATTCCTCTGTGACCCAAGCTATAAGAGAAGTAAGCTGGAAAAGCAAACTGCTTGCAAAAAACTTATCCCTTCATCTCTTCTGGCAGCTAAGTTCAGGACTACACACTGACATGTTTTCAGAACAATCTCAGAAATTCCCCCAAAGATGGCAGCAATCCTTTGTAGGACCGTTATTTTTATACTTTTGTTCCATTTTGATAATGCAACCTCCTCAAATACATAAACCAGTGGAATTCGCAAAATGCACATCACATCCCCCTCCCAAAGGAAGTACTTCAAGACCATACAACATTCTGACCTGACACAGCAGCAGGGGTATTCACCACTATGCAAAGGAAGATAAAAATGAGACAGTGCTCCATATGACTTCCATATGGGAACCCCAAACCCACACATTCCACCAAGTGGGTTGATTTTCAGAGGTTACTGCCAGACTGCTGCCACCCACAAGCAGCAGCCGTTAGACACACCAGTAATAAAGGCAGCTTGCCTTGCTTATTAATGAAACCAACAACTTAGCATGTAGGTTAAAGTAATTACCAGCCTGCATTAGCAAGGGTGAACAAGGGATAGAAACAGATTACCTTGAGCCAGTTTGAAGGTCTTGAAAGAGCTGAAAGGGACCCTCTCTTCAAGCTTCCTACTTAAGCTCAACAGCAACATGGCAAACCAGACAATAAACTGGCTAAATACTCTCAAACCCAGGAAAGTCATCCATCCAAATGGCTGAATTTGGACTTGTATGTAGAAATTCAACCTGAAGATGTACTGTCATGTCAAGGGTAAGTACTGAGAAGGGAGCAAATGAATGACTTGGCCCACCTACTCTGATTTTCTGATGGACAAAGAAACTGATGTGTCTATTCACTGCACATTAATCTTAGGTTCCTATAGCCTGGAAAACTAGAGCTGGAGGCCTTGTAAAAAGGAAAAAAAAATTGAGGACATGGGACATTTACTAAGAATTCTGCAGTTGTCCTTCTTCACTTTTAAAGGAAAGCATTAGGCTTTTGCAAAAAAATGCACCTCCCTCCCTGAGACATGCCAGGTGTCCCCATAAGATCAGGGAAAGATGGGTTTTTACATTCACAAAACATTTATAGCTCTGCTTGGACAAAGAACTTGTTTGCTTTACCACCTAGGTGCCATTTTACTATCACAGGCCCCAGTTATCTCTGCCATTTCTAGGCAAGGGGTACTCTTCCAGCACATGGTGTGAGTTGAAGACCGCATAGATTCAGCCCAGTGCCATGGTTTTCTAGGCTACAAAAGCCATGAAGTGAAATGTAACGATAGTCAGACTACTAATATCAAGCAATAGCAACAGAAACCATAGCAACAGAAGTCAGCATTGCTTTCCTCTTCTTCCATCCTTTCCTTGCTACTGCTACCACCATGGCCTCCAACGATTTCAGCTAATCTACTTTACATGCACTATTTGAACTGCTTATTCGAACTGTTGCAATCAAGAAAACGCTCAAGACATTTCCTGCCGAGAGTGTACAACACCACAAGTTCTGACTCCAGTAAACAAAAATCTCAAATCACTCAAGATATTAGGCCAACTTCAGTTCAGTTTCCACCCACTGAACCCTTCAAGCCACCCCTCAACAGGGCATGAAAACATTTCAGCTACTTCCACTTCTATCCAGCCTACACTTCATGACTAACAGAGCCACTAATGCAGAGGGATACGGGAAAAATCACTAGTCTGAAAGCAACTGATACAAAACCCAGCAAATTAATATCAATGAGTGAGTCATACTTCAGGAAGGAAGGAATAAGGTAACAGAATAAGCTGCTGTTTAGATGCTTTTTAGCACAAAGAATCAAAATGAACTTAATCAAGGTTCAGAATTACGAAGGATCTTACTCATGCAGTAACATCACCCAATATAAAAGACAAGGAAGCTCATTAAATTCACTGCTCCACCGTGTATGAGCAGTCATCCTACAGCTGGACAACTTAATAAGAGAAGTGACACAGGCTGACATACCAGCTTAATCAAATCTTATGTTTGAGGGTCAACTGCTTTCTATTAGAGGGCATAAAACACACCCTACATAGGACTTCTTTCCTCTGACTCAACATATTAACTATAGCTATAGGACTTGGTGAACCAGTGGGTTGACCTAGGGAGGAAGTCCTAAATTCCTTCATAAATCAAAGGAAACAAAATGCACGAAGCAGTTAAACAGGGTTTGGAAGGACTGCCTGGTGTTTATCCTGCTGTCACGCTGACCAAATTGGTCAAGGAGTCTTTCCTCCAAGTACTGTGGCATGGGTTTTTCAGACCTGAATACAAAGATAAAGAGACGTACTGGGATCAAAATAAACAGTTCAAGACCAACCTCTCTATGTTGCATTAAAGCTTCTATGCAGTTTTTTTATAAGTCAGTTCATTTGAATAGCACACGGGTAATAAAATGGAAAAAAGAGAAAAGCCAAGAGGTAGCAACCCAGCATACTTACATAACTGTATTGTCATCGACTAAGATATCACAGCCATGAGCAGGGCATGAAATGGTCTGAAAAAAACAAAGGTCGTAAAAGGAACAGTATTTATTCTATACAAAGAATTTCAAGGCAACAGACTTCACTACGACCCATAGCAAAAACAGTCCACTAGCTCTATCATCATGCCCCAGAGAAGTGCCACTGTGCACAGCACAATTCCTCCCACCCCGAACAGACACACGCACCAACTCCATGTACTTCCCTTCAGCTTCACCTGGTTTTGGGTGGGGTTTTTTGTTTTGTGTGGGTTTTTGTGCTTTTGTTTTGGTTTGGGGTTTTTTGTTGTTGTTGTTTGTTTTTTACTTTAGTGGGGAAGAATTCTCCCCTTTCTTTCCCCACCCTCTCCAACACGCAGAATTTCCAGAAATAAGTCATGGGGTGGGTGAGCTGACATTTTACCTGTCCCATGCCTTCCTCCATTATTTTGGTAGTTAAATATTCACTCCAGCACTGCATACAGAACTTGTGTCCACACTCTAGGCCAGTAAAGTACTGCAATGACAAAGAATACAAAACATTGGATCATTTTATCACATGGATTCACTCGATCATTTCACCCTTCTTGGTGTTATGTAGTCTATCACATCTCTCATCCCCCACATCAAGCTTGAGACACTATTTATTTTGCACCATCACCACTACAGAACATTGCCAATGCAGTCACGCTTTCATCCCCAATCCTAACAGCAAGGAAAAGTGTGGTGTGGCTGACATTTCCATCCTGCCTGTTCATTTAAATTGATCCTTGTTTTAGGAGCATATACAGGGCATAGCATGGCTCTCCTCTGTTTTATTCTTGCAAATTAGTAAAATAAAGGCAACATCACCAAACAAGTCACAGTTATAAGAGAATATGAAGTCTTCTTTCTTCCTATTTTTTCCACTTGGCTTGCTAGCACGAGTGCTGCCCAGAAGTCCCACAATACGCACACCAGCTATGCACAGGCACTAATTTAGCTCCCTCTTGTACAGGAAACAGTAAGTGATCAGCAAGCAATCTGCACTACTGGGTGAGCACTAGACAGAAATAAAAAAGAATTGTGTGCATTTATGCTTTTAACATGTGTACATAAAGTTTGACAACTTCCCCCTGAAACCCAGATGCTCATCAGATGAAGACATGAAAGATCCTAATTGGCAGGTGTAAATTACTGAATAAAATTCAATGATTAGCCATTGCAGACAGCAACAAGGACAACTTCATCAGTGTATGCATCATCTACACAGAGTATGTCAGATACCATCTGGGACTGAATGGTTACACAAGGGATAAAGAAGCAAAAACTGGTGAGGAAAGACTGAAAATAAGTTACTTTTCTCAGCCCATCTTAAAGTTATTTTATACCCAGAGCCAGAGGCAAGGACAAACTATATCTAAAACAGTACACTCATACCACTATGCGGGTTACTGTTTGATGGCTTAGCTTTTCAAACTATCTTATTCTCAGCCAATAAGATAAAACAAGAGCTCCACCCTGAGATACCATCAACTTGCACGAAACTCCACAAATGAAAGAAACCTGGTATCCTCTGCAGAACAGTCTGAAACAGCAGCAGGATGCTGTTACATAAGAAAAAGGACAAGAGCCCGTTTAAAGAAAACAACATTCTTCCAAAACTGCTGCCTTGACCATGAGAGACTCAATATTGCCACAGCCACATGGTCCATTTTGTTCATCTGACACTGGCGTATTAGCTAGGTTATGCTCATCTTTTCATGGTACAGCACCTGGATTCCACAGGGAAGGTGCTTGTTAGCATGTTCTTCCCACAGCCTCGCCATTTTCTGATTCATGCTAGTCTGGCACTCCTGCCATCAACGGAGGCACAGGTTTGAACCTGAGGCTTGGAAATGTGCTGTGATGCTGCAGCTAGCAGGCTCAACTGCCCGTTGTTCCAACAGCCCTGCCAGAGAGCACTTACCACCAGCAACAGTACAATGGTTAAATCTGACCTGACCAGCCAGCGAGGAGAGAAGTGAGCTGAGCATCTGACTGTTCAAAGAAAAAAAACAGAGATACCCACCCTGACCTTTGCTTTCTTTGGAACAAAAACCAGAGTGGTGTCCTGTCAGCACCACAGCTCAAGGAGAGAGATGGTACACAACTACGGGGTCAAGATATACCAACTCCAAGACTGAAAAAAAAAAAAAACCACCCACAAAAAAAAAACAACTTCCAGTTTTTGAACTGTTACTGAGCCAGCTACAAGGTATCTGACACTCCACAGATGGTGCTGTGGCCAAGTGACACCCCCTGGAGATGCAGCGTTATGGGAGAAAAGCCCCAACATCTGTAACTTTTGGGATGCCAACAGCATGCAACCAACCTGAAGATGGTACTGATTTTTTCCAGTGTTAAGGCTTCTTGACATATGATGGGAAGCAAGCACAGACAAAGGGATCATCCCTTAATGAACCTAGATATTCCTGCAGCAAGCAAGCACAAGGAAGCACTACAGAACATAGGTAAGCACACATCTTCATTTAAGACTCATTTCAGTTATTTCAGGCAGCGAAAAGCTCGGGTAAGTGCCCACGTAAAAGGCAGTCACCACACTTTCTCCCAGGCTGCAAAGAATTCAGAGTATCTTTCAACTAATTTCTTTATTTTGAGGGAGTTCCCAATTATTTTTGGCTAAGCTGACAGCATACAGCAGGGGAGCAAGCAAAAAGGCCAACATAAAACCACTAAGTGCAAGAGGCAACTGACTTCTGAAATAGCACGTTATCACAGCGGAGAGCTCTACTTTCACCCTATCTCTACTCATCACCTACTTTTCTTGTGACAGCAGGTGCTAGCAGCAGCACGCTGCCATTCGATACCTGTCCCTGCTCTTCGGGTAGCATCAAACTGATCAAAGAAGGGATCAGCTGCTCCAAGATGTGTTTACGATGACAGCCTCACTCAGGCTTTCTTTACTTTCAGCAGTTACGATAGCACCAACAGACTAAGGAATCTGGGTGTCCTTAGAATACGCAGTTCGGACAACAGCCCAGTGTCTCTCCCAGCTGCCTCCCTCTCAAATGAGACCTGATGATACAAGAGAGGCAGTGGGCAAAGCCATGTGACTCTCTCGAGTCCCGTCTTCACCAACAAGGGTTTGACCTGAAATAACTACTGAGACTTAACACAAGTTGATGGGGACCCAGAGGGACTGGAAATATCTCCCTTAAGTTTTCAAATCATCAGGGTGCAGGCTGCCACAAGAGCATCAAACACCTCATTTTGTAGGTGCTTCCCAAGCCTCAAATCACAATTCTCTGGAGATGACTGAAGAGCTATAAAGACTCTGTATTTGCCCTTAGAGGAGCTTTAAAAGGCAGACAAATATTGCCTGCAATGACCCCAAGAGCAGGTGAATATTCAAGACACATTCCTATAATAGCTGTACATTGTAAAATTTCTTAACAGGTGCTACTCCAAACTTCCAGCTTTCTATAGGCTGAAAGGGGCTCTCAGAAAAACAAACAAAAAAAACCCCCCAGCTTTTCTGGATAAAAAAAAAAGCTGACCATTGCAAGAAGATTTAAAAGTTGAGATTTCAGGTTAGGTATTGAACATAACTTATCCAAAACAGCTTCAAAACAGATTTGAAATCAGGTGGCCTACAGTCACCTTAGACACTACAGTCTTTTAAAGAGGAAATCAAAGTATTCGTTTTCCTATATGCTCCAAATTTTATGTATGGCAAAGAAGCAGAGAGAGGTTCCCCTGTTGTTTCTTGACTTAACATTCACAATTTAGAGACACCTCTGCTCACCTGCAACATCTCACTGTTCCAGCTAAGAAACTGCTCTTCTAACAACTGAGCTACTACTATTTTTGATGCGCTATTCAAACCACAAAACCAAGAAGTATTAGCCTGCTTTGTGCAGTTCCTTCCAGTAGCCAGAAAGCTGCTTCCCTGGAAGGACACGTACCCCAGCCAGAGGAAAGGCCTGTCAGTTGCAAGTGCTGGGCATATTCTTCCCACCCAGCAACTACATTAAAAAAAAAAAAAAAAAAAAAAAGAGAATATATTAACAATATGAACTCTAAATCTGAAGTTTACAAGAGGACCTTTTCTGGAGATGGACATTAAGATGCTAAAGATGTCTCCTCCCATTTTCCCCCCCTCAATCCTCCTATTTTCATTTAAAATGTTGCATAGCCTAAAATCAAAATCATTTCCTTGCTACCTTATGTGGGAAGTCTGCACTGATTAAATAATAAGATTTTAGCAGAGGGTAGAGGGTCAAACAAATTTCTCAAGCTTGTCTTTTTCACAGCACTTCTTCATACAAGGCAAGCAACAATTCTCCTTGCAGCTATTCTCTAAAAAGGAAGTCAGTGCACACAAGGCTTAAAAGGAGATGCACGAAGTCTTGTGGTTACTGGCTCAAGAGCAATAGTGACTGGAACACTGAGAATCTCAGCTGCCTGAAACTGGGCTTTGCTGCTCTGCCTGCTCCAGAGCAAGGAAGAGGCTTGCAGCCAGCCTACAGCAGCAAGGGTACTTTATACAAGGCTACTCATAAAATCCAAAGCTCATAATGGTTTCCATTCTTGCTGAAAAGCAAGCTCATAAAACACACCCAGAGCAAGAGGGGAAGCCTTATGTAAGGGCTGCTTTGCTCTTTAAAGGTCAGACAGTGCTTTGGAGGGTCAGGACAGCTCCACCAGGAACAGCAGGGTCCAATAAAGGAAGAATTCCTCACATATGGCAGCACCCTGCCTTTCAGCAAAGCCACAGGTACGACCCATGTTTGAGCTTCTCCACTGATCTCATTTTCTTCCAGGATCTCCCATCATCACCTCCTGCCCCTGGAAAGTCACAGCAAGTTCCTTGCCTGTACAAAACAGCAGAAGCCTGGACCTCTGATTAGTGTATCGGGAAGTTTAGTATTTGCGAATAGCTACAAAAAAAAAAAAAAAAAAAAAAAAGCAGCACTACCACTAATCTTACCACAAAGTAGAGGACTAGTTTAGAGCCCCAGCAAGCACTTCTACCCTTAATTTCTACTTTATTTTACTTCTACTCAGTTTTATTCCAGGCTTTCGAGCTTGACTATTTTGCATCATTATTTACTACTTTTATAAACTGTTTCCTGTCTTGTTACTCTATTTAAGTAAATCCTTTCGCCCATCATGCTTTCCACATTTTTTTTATTTCATGTATCATTTATTTGCATGTCTCAATTGGCATCTGACCTTTGTTAAAACTACTAGATTTACTGCTTGCTTTTTTTCTAAAGAACTTCACTACACTGCTGCCCAGACCCCAGCACCCATAAAGGCTTTCACAGAAGGGATAATTTCATTTGAAATACAATCCCATTTCAGGTAAACTAATACTGTTCAGAGGTTTGTTTAAAAAAAAAAAGGTTTGTCAAACTACACAGTAAGAACTAAAGAGAACACATAAAGCACTACATAATTCTGCGGTCCCCGACCGCATTACTGGGATCAGCAGCAGCAAACAAGACATAAGGTTTACTGCTTTAAGAAACAATCTTGAACACCATTTCTTCATACATATGCTGAGGATCAGAAGATTAAATGAAGAAATTCATCTCAGTTTAATTTCAGAGGCTTTTTTTAAAATACTGTTGGAGAAGTCCTTACAGACTTCTGCCCAAAGTGTTTTAATTTCAGTTAGTAAAGTTGGGGGAGTTACCGGTCAGATTCCACTTTGGCTGCCAGGTACTCACCGAGTTTGGGTAGTTCAGATAGCAGATCTGACAAGGCATATCCTGGGCTGATGACCTTGTGTTCATCTGGCGCGTTCGAGACTTTTTACTTGGATTAATTACATGACACTCTGCAAAGAGCTTCTCCAAGTTGCCATCGAAGTATCTGCGTAACACACACAAGAGAACGAAAATTTAACTACCTTCCTCATAAGTAATTTTTAAAATTCTATGTGGGAGTTAAGTGTACAAAGTTCATTTTAATACTTCAGAAAGCTCACACACTCACTACTTTTAAAAAACTCTTCACTAACAAAACGCAACACAGCCCTGACCATAGAGGTGAATACTGGACAACTACATCATTGCAGAGATTTGGGCTTCAATTGCACACTCCTGAAAATTCAGGTACCTTCAATTCTTCAGCTGCATTTCAAGTAATTCATGATTTTCCACAGTGATTTATTTGCATTAAAGCTCTAGGACAGGAAACTGAATCAAGAACGTCTTACTTCACAGTCCAGGCGGAAACCTTCCTCAAGCACAGATTTGATGCCCCCAGCTTCAATTTTCTTTTCAGCTTAAGCTTTCTGTTTTTCCCTAATATTCTAATCACTAAAACACTAAAGAGGAGGCGGGAAGCAGCAGTCAGTCATGGTTCATGACTCAGCAGGTCCCTAGTTCCTGTACTTCATGTTTTCCTGCGTGTAATCACTTTACATTAAGTGTGCCCAAAGAGATCTCTACTTCAATTTTGGCACTTCCTTCTCCAATCTAAGGAGAAATGCATCAGCAGGGTCAGATACTTGGTTCAGCTGATGGAGCACTTGACTGGAGATGGGTGATCATGTGTTAAGGCAACTGCAGGACTGCATTTCACACACCTCAGGCATCTCCAGAGTCTGGGAACAACTGCTGCTGGATGAGGCACCTATCAGATCAGGACTCTTCTCTCCAGTTAGGTCAGTCCTCAGTTTCACACTAAACACCTTGCCCATGTCCAAAGCCTGCACAGTCCATCTCTTGGGCCAACCCCAGCTATTTGAGTATCTTTTGTCTCCAGTCAACCTGCAATATTTCAACAGCCTCCTAAGAAAATACAATTCCAGGTCTACAATGCTTCCAAAAATAAGACACCTCATGGAAGGGAGGATGCAAAATTGACTAGGGGGAGATGAAAAACCACTTTCTTTTTATTTCCTATTCTCTTAAGGAAAAAAAATACAGGTTTGGTTTACAGTCTTACAGAAAGCTCTTCAACTTGGTAAGGAGGACCAGTTTTGAAAGAACCATTAGTAGGCAGGTCAGCCTCTTCTCAGTATCAAGACACCACATACCTTTCTCCAGCCTGCAGCAGTTTCAAAGAACTAATCAAATCTGATCATTAACCAGCTAACCTTGCCTGCATGTACATCCCCCATTCAATGCCAGTAAACCAGCTCTCAGCCCCCCATCATCAGCAAGTTAAATTCAAGGTGGCAGCTACCACGGGGAAGAAGAAAAACAAAACACATTTGACCACAATGAAGCCACATTTAAGACCAGCAAATTCGCAGCAGACAAGTGTGCCTGTAGCTAAGCACACAGGCAAGGATGAAGTTAAAGGGTCTTACAAGGCATACATTTAAACTCATGACAAACCAAACAAAAAAAGAATCTGCTGTCCACCAACAGGAAGAAAAGAACTAAGAATTTCGGCTGTGGAAAGAAGTTACTAGTCTCTCTCAAATCTGGGACTAGGCCTGGTATACAACACCTAACCCAAAAGACCTCTGGCTAGATGGTCTTACCCTGCAGTATTCCCAAAAAGTTCCAAAACCATAGCAGCTCTCTTACAGCACTACCTACCAACAAGACTAATCACAGTTACAAAGAGTCAATGTCAGTGCCTGTTCATATATTTCTTGATGCACTTCACGCATTTTAGACGTAATTTTCAAGACACTGAATTTTGAAGGTAGTGGTGAATTCTTGCATTGCAGCACACATGGGGCTTTGCCAGTGTTGTTCACTGTTAGCTCAGGGATTTAACCCAACCAAGTTATTTTGTTTGCCTTCAGGATTAATTATATCTAGAAAATTTCAGCAAATAAAATCAGTGTGGTCCTAGTATATGGAGTATTTGTTTATTAAAAAGAGTCATGGATAAATATTAACTCCACAAAAGGTTTCCAACCTTCAAATTGTTCTTACACACAGCACAATCAGTGCAGGACATCCTCTGAGGACAGCAGACACACAGTTGGGTGTGATGTTTGCAAAGAAAACAGTTTTGAAGACAAATGCTATGATGCAACTTTAATACTGGCATTCATGGTCAGCTAAATGCTTACGGAAATATCAGAGATGTTTGTAATGCTGGGCTGTTTTTAAGGCTGCATATCCACATCAGGACTTCACCACCTGCGCCAGGCAGTTCTGTTTCCACAAAATCTCTGCAAAAGCTACTCTTCTGAGCCACACCTACTAACCTACGTCAAGATATATAGACAGAAAGTCACCAACAACTGCTTTTCACCTGGAATTACCGACCCCCTCTAAATACCAATGGGTAACTGGCAGTTTCCCAATAACAGATAGAAAATAAGTGATATAACAATGTGTTTCTTGGGGTGAAAGGATAGAGAGAAAGGTAACTCAAATAAGATGCAAGATTGGAATTCTTAACCAATTTAAACATTTCCAAAGCATCAACATACTGCAAAGCACGCACGTGCTTGCATTTTGGTACAAGAGCCACAGCTCCTATTAAATGGTTTCCATCTCAGAAGTGCCTGGTCTCTCCTACACTTACACAGGAAAAGCAAACAAGGCAGCTGAGGGTCATGCAGAGGAGAGAGAAAACCTAAGTCTAAGGCAGGCAGTTAAGTTTTGCCTTTTTGACTCTGCCACGCTCTTAATTCTTACAGTATTCACTCTGCTTTTTGGGATTGTCTAGATGACAAACAGGATTCCTCCTTCTCCATGCTGGGCCCACAAGCTCTTTTCTTTTAATGCATTTGCTTTCTTTGCTATGGCAGAACGCACTGAGCAAGTAGTTTCTACAACTATTTGCATGTTTGTGTCTCAGACTACTGTCACTAGGCACTACAGAGACAGGAACTCTAGAAAATGCAGAAGGAAACCTGAATCTCCCTGAAAATACACAGTTGCAATGGATACTCCAGAGTAAAGTCCAAGACCTCTCTAACTGCTCCACCACTCCTTACGCAAACACGAGGGCTCAGTCAATAGACTGTTCCAGTTCCTTCCATGATTAAGAACTACTCTTAATTCCAATTACCACATCTTTTCCCCACTTGTTCAAGCACCTACACAGACCATCCGTTTAAGCAGATCTCCCTTTGCCCTTCCCATGTTGATGGATTCACCAGCAGCAGCTTTAACACCCTTTCCAAACACAGTAGATAAGCTTTTCGCACAACATTTCTCCATTTCTCTCTCCAGCAAACCTTCTCAACCACCAGTTTGTTTCCATTCATCCTCCTTGAACTCAAGGAAGTAAAAACAAATGCAATCTTGGTTAAGATTTCACTACAATCTCATATAATTTTGGCCATATTTCTCCTGCATATATCTTGCCAATGCATCCTAAGTGATGTCTACCTTTCTCCAGAGCTCCTTCATGTTAGCAGCTCCATTTCAATCTCTAGTAGAAACCTCATTCTTTTCTATCTCTCTGTTGAGGAGACCTATCATGACACTTTGTACCACTTCCCTTGCTAGGATCCTCCCAGCTGTCTGATTTTTTTTTTCCTGTATGACGTCTGGAATCTCCTCTGAACCAAATGTCTCCAGACAGCCTTTAACAGCCTTTTAAATCCTATTCTCCCTTTACAATGCAGGTATTCAGTAATCTTAGCACTTCTGATACTTGACAAGTGTTCTTGTCTATTCAACCAACATTAAACTCTTTGCTCAATATAAGTGACTTCAATAACCAGTTTTATTAGTTTATCAAAATTCCTTCTCTTCATCACAGGCCTCGTTATTTTCTATGAGACTTGAAAATTAACAGACACACAACTGAACTATTTTCAAGTTCTTCTGTAATTTCTTCACTGCTTACCAACACCAAGTGCATAATAGTATCAGATCTTTTCAGCAGAGGGATCAAGTTGTCAGCTTCTCTAGAATCCTCAAGATTTCCCCCTGCTGTTGGTAACTGTCTGATCACAATCTTCTAGACATAATCAAATCCTGGCCAAGGGACTATCAAAGATAAAAAGCCTTTTCACTGGAAAAATGCTTCTAGTACACACTTTGGGATATTTACTTTAGTGAAAAGCCATTTGTAAATGTCAGAGAATCAGTATACTCTCAGTAAAAGATACCTTCATATCAAAAAGCCTGCCACACACAATTTTTCACCTGTTCAGCCTCTGCTGAATAGTGGTAAGTACTTATTTACCCAAAGGAAAGCAGATGGCCAAGTACCTGCAGAGAGGAGTGAGACTCTGAATGCAAGTGGTAGAGGCAATCCGGGCTAGAAGCCAAGCTATCATGGCTGTCCTGGCATCTGTCCTCTGCTCAGACATGTGGCCACCAAGATAAGCACCTAGGAGGGACTACCATACCTCTGTCTGTACCTCCAGAGATTAAATGGGACCTTGGTTACATCCTGAATTACTTTTTTTTTTTTTTAATAAACAAATGACCATAGGAAGGCACATAAAATAGGATAACTGAATTTTAGTCTCTTCTTCATGAGCAGGTTCATCCTCAAAGTTCCCCTCAGAAGGAATGGACGCTATCAGCCATGGTTAAATTGGACAGCAATAAAGATGAAGTTTTAAGCCAAAGCACTTCCTTCACTTATTTCTGAGGTTACCTGGTCAACCTGCCCCTGCTAGTCTCCTGTCTCTATTAACCAAGCTTGTGAGACATAGAGGAAAACATAGTATTTAACATTTTTACTCTCCAAAACACATGGCATGTGAGAAGGTGAAGTAGAGTACTTCCTCCAGTACCCACTTACATCCTACAAACAAATCCACCCTGAAACACCAATTTTGCTGTTGAACACAGTCAAATAATTAGTGCTTCACCAGTAGATAGGGCAGTTTTTCAGTTGTGGCTATTACTTCATTATAAGTGGAATAAATACCTGTAACATATCTGCCCTCTTAACACCACCATGTAATTACTCCATGACAAAGCTGACACAGACAATAACAACTCACTTATTAAAAATATGCATAACAATAGAAGAAGTGATGAAGAGGCTTTCATGGTTTAAAACATGAAAATTTTCACTTCATGAGGTGAGACCTCGAACTCCTACACCAAAAAAAAAGAAGTCACTTGGTTTATACGCTTTACCACAGGCAAAGTTTGATAAGGCTGCCTGTTAGGTCATGCTGACTCACGATGAACCAAGGCAAAACAGACACTGGCTAGGTACTGTAAATATACACCATTAAGCAACTGAGTTCAAGCTCTGACTTGGTGTGAAATCAAGCACCAAAAATTGCACAGCAAGCATTAAACCCACCCAGACTGCAGGCAACAACAGGAATTTCCTAGGAAGTATTCCTAATTATTATTAGCAGAAAAAAAAAAAAGGCAAATTTATACCAGTTCAACTGTTTAAAGTAAGAGTCTCTCAGGAAAAAAAAATAAGTCCGTCTCCAACACTGTTGCCGAACATGGATTCAGTTGGTGTGAAAGAACACAGTGTCTAACACGTTTGCTTGGCACCCACGAGAAGCGTGATACCAGAAGTTACCTGCTGGCTCCCCAGCACAAGCAGATGCTCCAGCCCCAGGGTCAGGCCCTGCCTGGGTTTAGCCACACGGCAACAGGTGCATGCTGACAGGCAAGCCAGCACACACGTTCAGCTATTAGCGAGCTGGAGATTTCAGACACAAGACTTTTGGGGTTAGACACTGAAGACATAGTGAATGGATAGTGTTACTTTCAAGTAAAATAAAAGTTCTGGGGTTTTCCCCTTAAAAAAAAAAAAAAAAAACAAAGTAGTGTTAAAATTTACTTTTTTGCCTGATTAGAGCACACCTCTCCACCTCACCAGGAAGGCTTCCCAGTGTTTTTGAGATCGTTTACGCTAGCACAATGCTGCTCTAAGATTTATTGGACACAAAGCCAAGTAAGTCTCAAGTGATTTCTGGTTTGGAAGAATAACCAAGTCTAAATCTGAGCTTAATCAGCTTCTCATCTTCGTGTAAACGAGAACTATATTTTAGAAAAAAAGATGTGTAGCTAGCTCATGGCATCAGTACCAGTTCCATCACTACTTCAAACTGATTGTTTTGCATCCTGGCTACTGAAGTGACCACCTGCCTCCCACCCTTGCCTTCATCTATTACTGCAGTACTCACAGAATCTTCTTGAACATTAAGAGCCAGGCCTGAACCTCCCTCCCAGCCTCCCACTCCTGCTTTAACACAGCTGAGCATCAGCAGAGCACTGCAAAAAGCTTTGTGGAAGCTATTCCTAGATATAAGGAAAAAATCCTTTACGCTGAGGGTGATGGAACACTGGCACAGGTTGCCCAGAGAGGTGGTGCATGCCCCAGCCCTGGAAACGTTCAAGGTCAGGTTGGATGAGGCTCTGAGCAACCTGGTCTGGTTGGAGATGTCCCTGCTCCTTGCAGAGGGTTGGACTGGATGGGCTTTAAAGGTCCCTTCCAACTCTAACAATTCTATGATTCTATTCAGTGAAGAAGTGACAGAAAGCACTAGTTACTTGAGGGAAAATGTTTTAGTGTTTTTCTAATACAAGAGGGCACCAATCAGCACCGAAACTGTGACTAGTGTGACTAGGTCTGCATAAGCAAGGATCACGTATTATATTAGTCACAGGGGTAATCCTATAGAATTAAGATAAGTATTTTAATGAATATGTACCAAGAGTAAATGCCTACCTGTGGACTCTGTAAATATTTACACGTATTTGAAGTGTTTTGGTTGGAAACTGTAAAAGCCTTAACAATAATACCTCACATAGAAGTAGCTGACACAGCCCAATTTTTTTTTAAATTGACAGCAGCCTTAAACAAGCTTTCCATGAGAAGGGGAAAAAAACCTATTGAATAACAGGATGACGTTTTGGTATACTTATGCAGAGGTACTTTAGCCTGACCAGAAGAACAAGTACAAGAAAAAAATCAAATACAAAGAAGTGAACAGACACAAACATTACAGAGAAGAAACTAAATCAGAATGCTTAACAGTTGTAGTCAGAGTTAAATAGCCTCAATGTAGCTATATTTGTAACACAAAGCTGCTCATACTTCCAACATGAAGTAAAATAGGTCACTCTCAAGAAAATAAAGCAAAGACTAGAAAGCTTTAAAAAATACAATCACTTCAGAAAAAAAATCTAGGCCAAACAAAACCGAAGAGGTACCTGAGCACCATCACTAACTGAAAATTTAACACAATGGGGGCTAAAGGTGTCCTAAATCCATTACTCTCAGGACAGTAGAAATATTTAAACTGCAAAACTATCCACCAGCAGTCTGAACTACTGCTCTCCCATACTTGGCCCTGTGTGAACAGCATCTATGGGCTGTTAACTGGTATTTATCAATTCAACAGTACCACCACCAACTGCTTCTGCGCATGGATTTACAAACTATAAAGCATCCCATCTCCTCACATCCTGATCATCAGGCAAAGGAAATGGTAATTGAAAAAAGGCCAAGCACACAATCCCACCAGGCACAGACTCCTTCTGCCCGCAACTCCCCACCAATTTGTGTCTCTTAAGACCAGCAAAGACCATGACAACCAGCAAGCCCCTGTACTGCCTTTACTGCTCCTTCTCATCCAGATTCATTCTCCCCCAGCTTCTACAAGTAAACTGAATTCCCCAGCTCCCTCACACTCTCTTCAAAAGCAACACTGGCATTGAAAAAAAGACAAGTGCATTACCACTGTAGCTGGATTTGGCCTCCACCGTATAATAACAAACTATAAAAAGTACCTTTACCAGCAACATTCCAAGAGCTGGGAATCAAAGATCAGAAATAATCATAAAATGCTCTGCTCTGAGGGGGTGGAAGAGGCAAAATTCAAGCCATTATTCACACACATACTAAAGAAAATCCAGAGTTGTGAAGATGAAGACAAGGCAGATGCACTTTACCAGCACCCTTCATCAGTCAAGAACAATTCAGTCTCAGCAAAACTAACAAATAAACATGTCAGGAATATGCATGCTAGGATGACAAGCAAGAGCAACTAAACTCACTTGGCCACAGCTGCAAAATAACAGGAACCTGTTCCTGCTTGCTTTTTCCAGAGCCTATGAAAACGCTGTGCCTGTATGTGTCCAAATTGGAAGGCATTCCTTCCTCCAACGGGCAACTAACTTCCAAAACTTCTCTGAAGTCTAATAGATATTAATAATATTAAAAGAAGGAGTCACTCTTAGCTGGTAAAGGCTGCTTAAAGGGGAATATTTAGAGCTTACACAAGAGATCCTCCTGTCATATACACAAGCGCATTCATCCATTCTCACATCAATCCAGCAATAAACATTTCCTGCAGGTCTGAAGTGAAATGTGGCTGCATGCTAAGATGGCTGCTTACCTCTCCATCAGCTTCTCTTTATCCCAGTTGAAATGGCTAAGCAGTATTCGAGTGATAGTCGCTGGATTCTAAAGAAAAGAAAAATAATAAATGAGTAACTGCTTGACCAAGTTGGTATACTGTTATGAGAATACCAAGCAGAGTTTTGAGTAAGCAAGTGAGGAAATCAGTGTGTCTGATAACATAATCTGTGCAGATAATACATGTTAACTAGCATACACTGGAAAATGGTTTGACTTGACAGAAAGAAATTTCTTTTAAAAAAATCTCTATAAAGCAAGATGTCTATATAAATTGAGAATACAGTTGAAGACCTAAGGAACAGGTTAGTTACTGCTACCACAACAGATGCTGAAGTGCCAGTAATTCCATGCCCAGTGTGCTTACACAAGGTAAACCCAGGATGTTAATAAAATGCAGGAAGGGCTAATTGCCATCCGTCCTACTCATTTTTGACACAACCTCCACACTGTTTGCAGAACAAGAATATTCCTTTTTTGTCCCAGCCCCAACCACCAGAACACTTGGGCTGAAAACTCTCCCAAAAAGTAACTGGCTGCTAGTGTAAGATAACAATGTGCTTTGATGCCCCTGGATATTCCTGAAGCATCCCGACATCCAGAAAATACTATGCAATTATAAAACTAAGGAAGGACATACAGCCTAGAAAGGTTAGAAATAGGACTGAAAATAAACGCTCATTTTCACTTGTGTACAAGTTTTTCTTCCAACTAAAACTGTAACATCAGCCAAGGGTTTGGTTATACGAGCCGAGAAACGTAACAAACCATACGGCTTCTGTTACACCCCAGAACCATGTTTTAGCTCCCTAAATCCAAAGTCTGTGGGCCCAGTTTTAGGAACATTTACACGCAAAAGAGGCAACAGGAGTGCCCAGAGAGTGGCTATGTGTACTTCGCCATTTGACACCAAAATGGAAGTTTGCCTTAGGGCAAATTTTCAACGGACACTGAAGCTGTTGAAAAGTAGGACATAAACTAGCAATGTGATTTTCTGAGCCCGCGGGCTATAGCTACAACTTGAAGCTGCCAAAAGGCAATACCGCTACCCAAAGCACCCCATTCTTACCCTCAGCCACATGCCTGCATGTCCTGCGCTCACCCTCCCATACTAGCACAACCATCTTATGATGCAACACTGCAAATTACTGGTTTGGAAAGTAATCTTTTTTCCTCTTTTCCTTTAAGTTGTTTTTATTTTCACTGAATAAGTTCCCCAATCTGTTTAATTTCTGACCACACAAACAGCTGCATTAGCACAAGGGTAAGGGTAGGAGATGACAAGTGGGAAGGCATATTTCAGCAGTGACACCAACAAAACGTTCACTGAAATAAAGCCCCAGGATTAAAATGTAAGTACAAAGAACTAGTCTTGTTTGTACTACAAAAAGTGACACTCCTCTTCCTCTGCAGTGTGTTCTTACTCTTCCTATTAATGCCAGAACAGTTTAAAGCCAAATTAAGAAAATTTTCCAGCTTAAAAAGCCCATGTGAATAAAAGCAGCTTCAGAAAGGTTAGACAGATCCCTGATCCAGCCCGTGCGGAGCCCCATAAACAGCTGGGATGGCAACTCTGCTACACAGTACGGGGCAGAAAAATCAGAAACCAGTATTGCCAAACACTCAGTACTGTGAAGATGCTGCCACGAGTCCATCTTTGACTAAGTCACCCAGGCAATACACATCCAAGCTCCTAACTGTAGTATCACAGTGAGGTGCTTGGCTGACAACCACATGCAACTGGCCATTACAAAACAGCAAGATAGCACCCCAACCTTCAGCATCCTAGCAGGAGTGGGGATAACAGAGTGCTGCTAAAGGGGACAAGATAATCTTTGAAGGTCCCTTTCAACCCTAACCATTCTACGATTGTACGATTTCCAGGCAGATTTACCCATTTCCTTGCATCAAAAGCGGTAACGGTGCAACTCCAGGACAAGCTGGACTACCTCACTGCTCTGATGGAGTTATTTTCCCCTCTCTTTGCAGCTCTCACCCAAAGTAACAAGCTGATACACCTCGCTGTGTTGTCACGATGTGGATACACCCAGTGTACACACTCAGAGGCAAGTGTGAGAGGCTCTTCGGGCAACAGGATGGTCTCTGCACGGTTTGCATCTCCTAGAGAGATGCATCTTCACCTTTCAGCCTGGCAGCGGGGCTGACAACTGCTCTGCCTGGCCAACGCTGCTTAAGCTGCTGCAGCCATGGGGGAGCCATGCTAAACTAGCGTGGAGCTCCATTTATAGAAAACAAAACAAAAAACCACAAAAAAAAAATCAAATAAAGCTTTTAAATAATATCAACCCCTGATCCAGTCCACTGTGCAGTGGCACAGAGCTTGTGCCAGCACCTCAGAGAGAGGGGTGTAAGCAGTTGAACTGCTTCAAGTCAGCCCTGCCACCAAGAAGCTGTATGGGAGTTTAAGGGTCTCCTCCACCAAAAGGCTGCTCCAGTTCCAGGGGAGGAGGACTGCAGCCTCTTTCAGAGCTTTAGTTTTTGATCTTTCTAGGTTACTTTGTATTTGTGTCTCTACAACACCTTTGTAATACTATCTGTATTATGTAGCAGTACCTAAAGGAGCTCTTAACAGTTCACTTAAACGAGCATGCTTCCTAAAGCAAATTAATCAGAGATTAAAATATACTTTAGTTAACAAACTGATCTTATCTCTAGATTATCTTGGTTATGATACCAGCTCCTATAGTGAGTACAACTCTTATTTTTAAAAAAATGTCCAGGGTCTAGGACAAGTCTTGCCTCAAACCAGGAAGTCTCCCCCTAAATATACGAGGAAGATGGCACACACAGCTTTCTCCACGTAATCCTTCCAGCACTCTCGGGTCTATAAAGCACATTACTCCTGTCATCCTCTAGAGCTCAAAATGAGTTTCAGACAGTAAAGGGTGCAGCTCTTCTAAAACACAAGGATTCTTCATTCAGCTCAGAGATCTACCAGATGTACAAAGAAGCACTATTTTCTTAATTTCTCAACCAACAGCATTAAAAGAGCTTTATATCAGCCTGAAGTCTTGTCCTACCTTCTGCTACAGCAGCCCACTTGGCCACTGTATTAAGGTTTCTGGGAACACCTATTAATCACTTAACTGGCTAAGAGGCAACTGAGGTAGTGGTCTCTGGCTGACTTTTCTTTTTAAAGACAACAGATTCCCACTGCACTGAACAATAAGTTATGTCATATTAATAGGGAACTGAAGTAGTCTGCAGAGATTATCAAGTGCCACAAGGCAAATCCAGCAAATACCACTCACCAAAGGACAAGTAACCATGAAGAACAAGAGGGTCTTGTTTCATTTGTGGCTTCTCCATTTTCCCAATCAAGTGTCACTGCAGCTTTCCAAAATATGCTTCCCTAGATCAGATCCCTCTAAGTATCCTAGCATCACAAAGAGAAAGCCGTTTTCCCACTCCAACGGCAGCTAAGAAACAGCACGTTATTTAGGATCATGCTTCAGAGACCAGCACTGCTGGCTCAGTGTACTATAATAGAAGGGGGGGAGGGTTGAGGAGAGGACGGGGGGGTAGAGAAGAGAATATAAGCTTTTACTGGCTTGTTGGGCTTTAGCTTCCTCCAGCTACAGCAGTATTTTTTCAACATGTTACTTTAAAAAAAACATCAGCAGCATGACAAGCTCCTACCAGAAATAGCTGGGCTGCCCGCTTTCTCTGCTTGCCACATCCAAGATCTCGTATTTAAAACGTAATAGTTGTTTCACTGATACAGAAGGCCAGGATTAATACAACCGTGCCCCTGCTTGTACGTGGTGTGGCCAGCAACACAATCTGAGCCAGCATTACGCAGGGACGACTGAAGACAAGGAGAGAGGCAGCACTAAGAGGCTTGGTTTGCATAATGCAAACCACAGTTAAATACAAATGCAAAAACCTCTGGCATTAAGGGTTGTTCTAATCTAAGGCAAAGCACACCAGCAAGGTACCAGGTAACAGCTGCTCCGCATTAATTGCTTGCATACACACACTTATGTCACAGGAGCAGCTTTGGAGAAATAAATCACAGCATCTACACAACGAGAGGGTAACTGCTGCAGAGCAGCTATGTCCTGTAACTCGGGCATATGGGGTTAAAACACCACCAAAATAATGTGATGTTTCAAGACTTGTTTTGACATGAGTTCTGCTACAGCCCCGTATCAGCCCTGTCACTGGCGTACAAGCCCTCAGCAATCACTCTGGACACTCACTCTGCCCAGCGCTGCAAAAATTAACAGAATATTTAAACACCACCAGATTACACACCACTGGTGTGTTATAGTTTATGTTCTGAAACTGATGGGCTTCTCATTTGGCACACAGGATTACTGTCTACAACTCTTACACCACAAAGGTTAGTTACGAACAGGCTACGATGCTGCTCAGACAGGATTACTACTTAGGCTTGAAGCTGCAGCAGGGAGAAGCGTGCTTTTACAAAGGGTATTTTTGTTTACAGCAAAAAAAATTTCATAAGTAAAGTATCCAGAAACACAGAGCAAGCAAAGGAAAAAGCTAACACATTCAAACACTCCATTTTCCTCCAAGTGTCGTTTGATGAAAGCTGAAACAGCAGATCCGATTTACAACAGCAACCTATTAAATTTTACATGTTGAAGCCGAGGAAGATCGCCTAGAGCTCAGGGCAGCGAGCCTGTTGATATCCAGATAGGAATGAAATCTGAGGAAAGCAGCCATTTTGTTGAAATTCTCAGGGTGCTTTAGAAGACTGGCTGTCAACTATCTCACTAACAAAACATTCATAATAAAGCTCTGCCCAGACAGAAATGCAGTGAGTCCTTCAGCAGCAGTTATTTTTTTTTCCAGTTAACAAAGGAGCCAAGTCCCAAATGCACTTCAAACAGATCCCATTTCCCCAGTTGCTTTTCACTGGAGATATTTACACTTACTATCATCATCTATTTTGCCATGCCCGGGCACACCAAAGCGAGCTGGAGATAAAGCGATGGGAAACTCTACAAAGGTCTGGACTTCTCCAAAGAAGCATTATTAATTTAATTAACACCCCCTTAACTTAATAGAATTGAACTGGAAGCTTGGCCACTAGTATCACAGTGAAATTCTTTTTGCTGTCAAAATAAAGTATGAATTGGAAGGAGGAATCTGGATGCACTTAAACGTATAAATGAAATGTAAGTTAAAGATTATTAGGACATTAGCTTAAACCAGAATTTCCAAGCAGTGTAATTTGTTGAACAACAGTTTGCAGTACTTCATCCATTCATGTTTTCATTCATCAAGACAAGATATGTCGTTAATTCTTGCAGTTATTGCTGATAAAAGCATATTTTAGAGTTCAATTTCTCAGGACATGCTGGAGTAAGATCCTGTTTCAATCTGAGCATTCAGCGCAGATAAAAACCATTTAAGAGCAACTCAAGCTCAGTTCTCAGTTCTCTCCTTTCCTACCTCCTGAGACATGGTATTGCTAAATTAATTCTGTTTCTTTCCATTCCATGCCCAGTTTGGTTTTGTTTTCTAAACATGGCAGCTTTAGGATGAAAATGAAAGTCAAACTGCAGCATCTATTTCCCAACAGTAGAGGCTTTTTCAGATTTGGCACAGCAACATAAGTTTGATACTGCTTCCAGTTCAGTTTTCTACACAACTGCTTTTGCACTTGTGAATCCAAGTAGACACTCCAGAAACAATGGTTTTGCCCAAGCTTCACACATCTGTAAATGGTTCAAACTTCTCTAATATCCACAGCTATATTCCATGGGCACCTAAATGGCACAAGACCATATTTAAATTCCCCTGCAGAAGGAAACCGATTTGTTTCAAGTCAGTTGAGGGCAAAGAGCAAGAGTTTTGCTTGGTGGTGACATAGCACACATGCTGGTGGAGGAGCAAAGTGCCATCATAAAAACAGCTCAGAAACTACGCCTGTCTGAAGCAGCCAAGCAGCACAAACATTTGCTCCAGTAAAGCATCAGCTAGGGACAGCATGTCACACCACCACCGTAAATATTTAATCAGGCAAAAACCCAGCCTTTGCCAATAGCAGCACACCAAGTGGTAATTCCAGCTACCCCCCAACCATGTGCAGGATCAAACAGCATCTCCAAAGCTTGGCACCATGCACACCACAACATGGAAAGAAGCATTAACGAAATTACTATTTTATTTTACCAACATGTCACATTTTATGTTTGCAGATAGAACAGGAGCAACCTCACCATAAGAAGGTTTAGAAGATTTCTTAATAAATCAAAAGAGCCTTTTGGCTTGCCTCAGCTGTAGCTCTCAGTGATGGTCTAGACGCCAGCATCATCAGATGTGCTGTATGTTTTTCCCCAGTGCTCTCCAGACCACCCTAGGCCATGCAGGGGGTGCAGGCAGGCACGCCCTAAACCTCCATCAAGTCAGACCAATACAACCAGGCGATACTCAACTGCATTAAGTACCACCACCAAGCAGGGTCAGAATCCCCACCAATAAGCCTTCAATTACTTACAACCCAACAGGTTTGCACACTGACACTCCTTTCTGAAAGAGAACAGCTCAGAACAAGTGCAACCAACACAACAGACCAGGCACCGTACAACTGCTCCCTTCATCAGGTACGAACACAGTGAACACCAGCTCTAAATTCTGAAGTAACTAGGGCATCTACTCTGTTTGAACACCACTGCTCTTCACTTGCATCTCTTCCAGCCCCATACAGGTAACCATAAACATACAGAGGACAAAGCGGTTTAAATAATCTTTTACCCTGAATCACATTACAGTGAGACTGTTGTCGCAAGGTTTGCACTGTCTTGCAAGTGCACTGAACAGCCTTCATTTGTGAAGATCCATTCACACCTATTCTTCCAGGAGACAATTACAGTGAATCTTACAAGCACAAAACCTCATTTCCAGTAGCTTAATAAAATTCCCATGAACTGAACACAGAAGATGAGATTCAGGTACTGAGTACCTCCAGGACTTGATCTTCTAAAGAGGTTACCTTCAAACTTGCTAGTTTTTAAATAACACATACTGAGCACTCTGAGATGCTGCTGGAACACTTTTGTGTAATCTAATATTCCATGGCTCAATTACAGAAAGAACAAGAGGGCTGTTGTGAGAAGATGAGGACATCATCTAAACAGATCAGTCCACCACAGCCCATCTATACTCTACACTTCCGCAATCCCCTGAGGCTTGGGAGAAGCACACCATAGTACATTTCTGCCATTAGCCATTTCACAGCTTACGAGGCCAGTACAATACACACAGGTGGATCCGAGATACTTCTCATCTTCCAAACATCCGTTATAAATAAATAATAACAACAAAACCAGTACTACTCAATCTCTATGCATCCACTGTAGATAAGGTCTTCACATCCTACAGCCCCACTGAAGCCACACTAAGGGACTTTTTCAAATTACCCAGCTTTGAATCACCCCAAAATCTACCTGCTTCCTGCTACTGGCATTTCCAAGCAACTCCCCATGAAGCCAGGCTGTGACACTGCCTATCACCACTGTCAACTGCTGTCCCCTGGCTGGAACCTAGCACTTCACTGTAACTTCCCATTAACACATACAGAGGCTTCAGCTTCAATGCTGATAATCTCCTTAGCTTCTTACATCTTTCTTCATCTCATTAACTTCCCTTCACACATCATCTCTTAATTTCGAAAATTTTTACAGAATTACTGAATTAGTACCATTACGTGATGGCAGCTTGATATTATGATCTCAGTTTGTGGTAACCTGTCTGCACTTCACTGATGGTTTCTAGCTCTGATGAACATACATTCTTTTAGCAGAGGAAGATAATAAAAAGCAACTTTGGAGAAAACTCTTACTTCAGTTAATTGGTTCAAGAGACAGAAATGAAGCAGTCAGCTGCTTTACATTTTCTCTGAACCTTTTGGAAAGTTTTCAGGTTAATGATTAGGAGCCACGACAAAGATCCATTGTCTAACAAAGCTTCTAAAATCAGAAAAAAAAAAACCCACTAAAGCAACAACTCCAGGATTAATTAGCAAATTTGGAAACGCAGAAGAGGAATTCACACTGTAATACTTCTAACTAAAAAAAGACTGGATGATTTGCAATGCTGCTCAAGTGTGCTGGGCAGCACTGGATCTCAGATGACTGCAGAACCTCCACCACCAACTCAACACAAATAAAAAACTGCATATGGACTAAGATTAGGGAAAGCATTTTTCCAGTTTTTCAGTAGTGTAGACTTGCTTCCGTAGTAGCGTAGACTTAGTAGCAGTGTGTAGACTTCCATAGTAGTGTAGACTTAGTAGCAGTGTG
The DNA here is from genome assembly GCF_036417535.1 of Chlamydotis macqueenii. Classification (NCBI taxonomy): domain Eukaryota; kingdom Metazoa; phylum Chordata; class Aves; order Otidiformes; family Otididae; genus Chlamydotis; species Chlamydotis macqueenii. Next base: position 15,627,051 of record NC_141567.1, on the reverse strand, counting down.
TAGACTTCCATAGTAGTGTAGACTACTACTTCCGTAGTAGTATAGCAAGTGTAGACTTGCTTCCGTACCAGGAGATCTATGGTTTGATGACAGGATACAGAGAGATGTTAAACCTTATTTTATAAATTTAATTTGAAGAACATTTTGGCTTCTACTTACCTTTGCTACAGCTCTGGAAGCTTTTAAAGAGCAAAGGCCCATAGATACAGACGTCCTATGAATTCTAGCAAGTTATGCCCCTGTACACTGCTTGAGCACTATGGAACAAGACGTCTCCAAACATACAGGCTTTCACAAACCATTTCTCACTTCTAATTCTTTTAGAATAGGGAGCAGTATTGTTTTACTCCCCACAAAGGCACTATCACCCGAAGTATTTCCCTCCTCCTGGTGTCTCCCATCACAAGAAATCCCAACATATGAGCAAAAGCTCAGCAAATCTGCGTAAGTAACATGAGCGATAGCTATAGCTTCCAGAGTTGCCACTGAACAAGTATCGCTGATTTACTGAGAGAGAATCAGAGTGGGAGGACATGGGTGCCAGAGTATCTTTCAGAATTGGTTTACTCAACCCATTGCCTCCCACTCATAAATTTCCAAAGACTTGCCTTAAAAGAGTGAAAGAAGGTGATGGCATCATTTCCATATAAGTCTTCCAGTTTACTATTTCAGTAGCTCCTCAATATCTCCCATTGCAGAGGAAAAAAACTGCACACAGCACAGCAGCTAGGGTGTGGGCAGGATGATAGTAAAAGTCCCATCTGTGACCAAAAAAGTTTTGGTTACTCTGAATGTAAAGGACCTGCAGGTTCATCAAGGTAGAATCTGGGTCCCTGGTTATCATCAGTTTCCCCCTCACACCAAACCTTCAGTCAACATCCAGCACCTCAAAGCATTGCTTCTGCTGGAATGAGAAATCAATGGAACAAACAGATGGCTATTTAGAAAAAGCAGTAACAGACCTCTGCCTCCCAGTCACAAACAACATGTAGTCACCATCCCTGCTCATCCATGGAGTACTACTCACACAGGCGGTGTCCACAACACATATTTCAGCCCCCTTCCCTCTTGACATCATACACCACTGCTCTTCCAGACCCCTAGGCTCCGTTTTTCCCCTTTTATCACACATGAAACCACACTACAGAAGCTCTCACCCCATTACACTTCATTTTGACCTGCCAGAGAGTTACTGCACTGTTCCTATATGTGTACCACAAACAGATCCAACTCCAGGAAACAGGAAAACTGTTGGTTTTCCCCAGACCACAAGCATCTCCAATGGCAGAAAGAAGTATCATTTGATACATTCAGTACTGCACGGTCTCGCACACTAACAGTCTCTGAAAGACTAGAAAAGACACATGGGTGTGGCTTCAATTCTTGTCTCAAACCAATATGACAACTCACTAATGCCAGACTTGAAGAAAATACAATTTGTTGGTTCAAGAGGACTGCAAAAACACATTTTGCCATAGAAAGAAACAATGATGCTGAATGAAGGTGGAGGAGCTTCGTAACTGGGCAAAATCCCTCAGCTTAGCCCAAGAGCACAGGCTGATCAGCACCGGGTAAGAAGTCTCCTACCTTCCGCATGACTTTAGAGACACCGAGGAAGACTGCAGAAACCCAAACAGCTTAGCTTTGCACCAGCTCTAGTTCTGCCTATTAGGTGAAGTAACAGCTACTTGGATTATTATTTTCCTTTAAATAGGGCAGTAAAACGCGCTCTTCAGAGCCCGTTCCAAAGAAGCTGCATCCCATCGCCACCAGCCTATGAAGGAACAGCTCTGAAAGCACTTGTTTCAGCAGCTAATGAAGCCGCTGGCTCCTGGGCCTGCTGCTGACCATTCAGCGATGGGAGCATGATTGCTTGCACAGCCACAAGTGAACCAGACAGAGGAACTGACCTGGGCTAAGGAGGTCGCTGGTTTATTTTAACCCAGAGCAGGATCACCATGTGGCCAGACAGCTGAGTTCACAGAATTCAGACAGAGACTTGTTTCCAATAAATTTGTTTGTGAAATCAGTCTGCTAAGAGCCATGTGTCAGGCATATCAAAACCAGGTCTTCCCCATGTCAGACTCTCCAAATCATCTTAGCCCAAAGACTTTAAAAGCATATTGGGGTATAATTCACAGCCCAAGGTCCCACACTTCATCATCGGACCAGCAACTTTAGCTTTCATCTCAAAGAACAATCTAGAAAGATTGTTTCTCATCAAGAAGGTCACTGCAACAGTTTGTCATCTTTCTTCCAAAAGCTTTTCCATTTGCAGGACAGATCTTGAGGAAGGTCACTGCTCAGGAGCGCAGTTCAGCTACTAAGAGAAGGAGGGGACTCACCCTTGTCTATATTATCACAGTGTCTGGGGTCTATATTCAGCTGGGCTACCAAACTGAAGATTTTTTTTTATAGTAAACTGAATACTGACAATCTCTACAAAGATGTGTCCTCAATGTAACCAAGTCATGAGGCCAGCAAGACAGAAATACACTTTAGTCTTTTATTAGCCAATGTTGGAAGGACTAGAAGTGGCATATGTCAGGTCAGCTACCCATCAAGTTAATAAAAGGAAAACAACACAAAGCACTACATTTGTGTTTCAGGGGGATGCTGTCTTCGGTGACTCAACTTCTGAATGAACTGGGAGAGTATAGGTCCGCTGGTGTGACAGCTGGTCTGCTGGTGGACAGAAACTGTCCTGGTTGCAGGCAGAAATGGACAGTAAAGGAATAAAACTAGAAGAGAAACATTACTCAAAACTGTTTTTTCCTTTAAATGATTTTATAGAAGTCTGAGGTGTCTCAAAAAAAAAAAAAAACCAAAACAACAACAACAACAAAAAAAACTTTCCCTGCTTCTTTTTCTTCATTCAAATAACATATCTATACATTAATTTCACTCTTGCACCATAGTCAGCATTCTACGTTGCCAGATTCACCCACAGGGCTGTACCCATTTCACAGCCTTGATATGTTTGTAGGAAAGTGGCATTGTTTCTCCCCATCAGGTAGCAAAACTGCTGTCTGTGCTAGCTCTAGTTTCCAGAAGCTCATACCACATAAAGAACAAGTCATTTCAATCCTGGCCAGTGAGCTGCTTACTGGTCAGCAACAGGTAGGCCTTTTCTGTGGATTTTGCATGCCCTTAGGACAACAGAATTTCACTTTTGCTGCTTTATGCACATTAAAAGGTATCACCTGGTCAAAAGGCACTGGATGGGCAGTAAGTCTTCGGAGGATGCTATCAGCAGATCAGTGGAGGTATCAAAAGTTGTACCTCACCTTGGTAAGAAATCTGTACTGCACAAGAGTCATACAGCTACATAGAATGGTTTTGAGAATTATTTTTTTATGGTGCTTCTACAGAATGTATCTTACAGTACAATATACAACAGCACACTCCATGTCCTTTTCAAAAAAGGCCAAACTATGGCTTCATTCCTGAAGATCTATTATCATGCTTCATTCACAAAGATCTGCTGTAACAGAATAGTATCTGACCAAAAAAGGTCTCTTTCATTTTAGAAAAACCCCACCACCTGCAAAGACCTTCCTAGAAAAGTATCCCATAGTATTTTGTGACATCAAAAGGCTATTTTTTTCCTAGGAGAACCTGAAGACATAGTGATATCATGGCGTACTTGAAGTGTGTAGAAGAAACTGAGCAGACTCAAAGGATGAGGATATATTTCTGACACTCAACACCGCAGCAATACGGGTAAGGATAAATTTCCGATAACTTGTGTTCTTTTTCCATAGACAATATCCGTAGCACATCTGTCTGTAGGCTCAAACATGTAACAAGAAAACAACTGATGGATTTTCTGGATTAAGTTTAATTTCTCTGCAAAGGTCTCTCAAATTGTCCTCTTCCTGGTCTCAAAGGTCCTTCCAGATGACGATTAAAGAAAGGCTGTCCTCTCTTTGGATAGTGTGCATTCAAAGGATCAGATCCCAAGGATCACACATAAATGTGTGTCTCAAAAGGTGGTTAAGTCTCAAATTGTTGGTTGATCCGTCTCTCACCCAGCTTTTGTTACTGGGCGCTAACGGAGAACATCTGTTCTACCACAAAAAATAGATATGTGTTTGTATGCTCATACACAAAGACAGATGAGTTGATTATCACAGAAGACAGACATATTCCAGCCAAACTGTACATCACCTCAAGACAATTGTCATCAAGTTGATTCCTCAAAATGAGCTGTTTCCAGGAAGATCTCTGATGGTGAACAGAGCTTTACCCTGAAGTGCACTGCTAGCACATGGTGGTTCTCACCTAGCAGTTACTGCAGTGCTTGATTACACAGCATTTTCCCCTTCTGACAAGAACTGGAGCAAAAGGACAAGCTACCTCCTGCAGCTGAAGTCAGAGCTCTCAGACTCACAGGTACTTGGAGGAAAATACTCACTATTCAAAAATCTTAAAATAACATGCCTGTGCAGTCTATGTCCTGAATCCAGACTTCAACTTCAGAACATTGTAATTAACACTTCCCAACAAATATACAGACAGGAAGAAGAAAGTGGTAGGCATGATAACTTCTTCCATGAGCACACTGAAGTAGCATCCACAAGAACCAGTAAATTAAACATCTACCATGGAAACTAAAGGAAGGCCATCCCAATTAAAAACCTCTTTCATGTCAATGGCCAGGTTAGCTCAAATATATTTTGATACATAGTCACTGGTGGCATGCAACTGTTAACCCCTTCAGAGGCAATGTGACTGAAGCACAGCCCTAGCTGAAGAATTTTTAGCCAGTGGCACTTTACGAGAGCATTAGAGAATTTTTATGGAGAAACAAATCCTTCACATTCTTCCATGTTATCTTTCTCCTCCAGGTCTCAGTTTGGTGAGCTTCCAAGCACTAGGTATTTCTCCTCACTTCTGTCCTTTATTGCTTCTGATTTTGTCCCTTCCTCAAAGCAACATCCACTTTTATGAACCATTCTCTCAGGCATGTTTCACTTGGACAGAGAATAAATTTTACCCACTCATCAAAGCAGCAACGCACTCTATGGTACTTCAGAAAAGAAAAGAAAAAAGAACACCACCCTTGGGCTGACTTCATCTCCTCATCACCGCACAAAGGCCGTAAACTTGCTTAGCGTTGCACAAACCTGGCTAAATGGAGCACTTGGGTACACAATGCTGTCGCGAGTCACAGCAGTCAGTCACCAGTCAGCATAGATTTAATGAGCACCTCCACTCAGCAATCCAGCTCCACAACTGGATCCCAGTTCTTACCGCCACCTTCTCATCTTCCGACAGCAGACCCTGCCCATGTATCATCTCTGCATCATTCAGCAGAAAGACGGATGTCTTGCCAAATTGCAATGCAATACAAAACAGGAAGAGTTTAACCCTTTGAAGTATTTACTGGCAAAATATGTTTGGTACACATGATGTCACCTTGACAAATGTGTAATACATCTACCTCAGCGATGCTCACTCTTACTTTACAACTCCCAGTCAATTAAAAAAAAAAATTAGCTATCTTTACACTTTTAAACTAGATAGGTCCAGGAAATCATTGCCAATACAGTAGTGTCTTGGGGATGTGATCTTTAGCAACATCTTTACACTGGCAGAAGCCGCAGAGCAGATGTGGTTATAGTTTATACCACTTTCCTGCACAAAAGCAGCTATACCTGCAAAAGCACTTTTCTCTGCTGGCAGAAGCTGCATCTGCACTAGGAAAATCTGCCAGCATCCTTTTCCCAACAAGCCTCTTCTAGCTCAGACCATTTTTTAATTATGACTCTGCAGTTTATTTACCATACTCTGCTCATTTAGTGTTACTTAAGTTTCATAGCCACAAAACAGATCCCCGGCAACATCCTATTTTATGAGCATGGATTTCCACTACAAGAAGTAATTTTGCCTGTTTACACCCCAAAATTTTTTCCTCCAAGGGTTCCGCAGATTCTCTTGTTCATTCTTGTTCCCATCCTTTAACAAGATACACCTAAAATTTTAACTGCAGTCTCTAACTGTTCCCTCAAGTTAAGGGAAAACGTTGTTGGGATTCAATACAAAAACAATAGAACACAAATCATACAGCAGGGAGAACAGGAAATCTTCAACTTTTTCATAGTTTTCTCATTCTGAGACTTCTGTATAAACTTTCATCTCATCAGAAGTGTTTCTAAATGAGTTGAGCTCAGCCAGCAAGTACATGCAGACCCTCCCCAAGCACATGGAGCAACTCCCTCTTGGTAGGGAACAGCAGGGTTACCTGGATGTACAATTTTGTATTTGATGGACTGTGTGCTAGCTAACAAGGATATCCCCTGTTCCTTTCCCGTTAAGGTATTACGATCCGTCATCAGACACTGGACTTCTGCAAGAGAAAAAAACCCACCCAATCAGTCCTGCTTTATAAATGATGTGAGGGTTAGCAATATGAATAATTATCTGCCAGTCATTAGCCTAATTAAATGCACTGAAAAGGCTGGCACCCAGCCTCTTCCAAATCACAGCGCTGTCTGCCTGCGGAGATACCCTGGCAAGTGGTAACAGGAGACTGGTGAGGGGAATTACGCTGTTGTACACAAGGACTACAGATTCCAAACATCTCCAAGCACCCTCCCTCCAGATAGTTTGACTATCAGCCATCCCAGGCATCCTTAAACACAACTCCAAGTCTTCGCACTCTTCTCCCCTCCTAGAAGTTATCATCCCAGCTAAAAAATAAGCATCAGATATACAAAGTTAGTTCTCAAAGAGTGACCCCCAAAGTGGATTAACAACACAAACATGAGAGATCCAGAAATTAAGAAAGCAAATGAAGAAGCGTTTTACCAGCTTCTCAAGCATTGTACTAGTTCCTATAAGACCACTGAACCCATTTCCAGTACATCAATACAGAATTCCCAACTGAAGGTAAAGTATCTTATGTATCTAAACTGCAGCAGTCCATGACTCTATCACATTATACTCGATCTTTACTGTCATACAGAACTACACTGTTTACTATCAACTATCATAATCCAACATAAAAATATAGCAGAGTACAACTTTCAAGTATTAATTTCAGCTTTCCTAACAATACAAATAAGTTTCAAAATTATCATTTTACCAAGTAAAATAATTTGGGTTTATTGCAGAACATTCTAATGCATATACAAAATATAAATAAATCAAACAATAATACCTCAGTTTGCTCAGATAGCCTTTCAGTCATCACGGAAGTATTACTAACTACCAAAAGTGGGATTTTACCCCAAAGACTTTCCATTCTACACAAAACCAAACTTCATATTAAGAGCATCTACTGGGATCATTTATTCTGCTGTAGAGGAACGCAGAATGAGAATCCTAACTAGGATGTGACGCTAACTAAACGCTGGGGTGTTCTTCCTATCTTTTTATTTAAAAGTTGCAGTTCAGCCTAGCTGTAACATGCACTGATCAGCAAAACTCTTGTCAGTTCTGAGCATCCATTCTGGAGTCTAACCTCCTCAGGCCTTGGGAGGTTTCCTCTTCACATACTGCCCCAAGACACAGCTCTTGCATCCTTAACTACTCCTCATTCCTTCCACCTCCCTGTTTCTCAGATCCCAAAGCCTGACTGAGATGTAGACTTTTAAGAGTTAACTTAAGAATAAGTTATTCTTCCCACATAGGAAAGCACATTGCAAGGGAGATTGTTTACTCATGTGAATTCTCCTGTCTTCCTCTAATGTTTCTCTACATTTCTCTTTGTCAGACAAAGGAATGCTGATTGCATTTTTATTTCGTAACACAAGAACACATGCAATCCAAAGTTACCAGCTGCAGAGGGGATCAAAGTTTTGAAAAATTATTCAGAGCTCTTTCAAAAGTTAAATAGGCACATATAATTATACATGCACCCAAAACAGGCCACAAAAACATTGTCTTCAGGTGTAGATACATATGCATTTCCTTTGCTAACAGTGCAGAGTTGAGCAATTCAACCACCATCACTTCTTGCAAATGGAGCAAAGCAACTGCTCACAGGGTCAAACAGTGGGCTGACTGCTAAGAGCAGGGACGAAGAGGCACATTTCAGAGTTCACTGGTTCCACTCATTATTTGGCCCTGCAAACTACTGTTCCAGGCAGTAGGGGACAGGAACTGTTTAAGCCAAGAGCAACATACATGTTACCATGCTCCTATTTCAAGTTGCAGATGTGTGTGTCTATACACCCCTGCATCTCAAAAAGCATAGTTTGGGATAAGTAGGAGATATCCAAAGAAACGCGTAGTTTGAGTTTGTTGGTGTTTTAAACCAAGCAGCACCGGGAGCCTACCAAGAACAGCCCATACTGCCTTAGTTCAGAAAACCAAAGAAAAACCCTAAAAGGAAGTCACCCAGAGTGAAGTACTTCACTGCGAAGTAACCATTTCACCAGCCTCCACATGCACATCAAAGCAGCACAGGAATGGTAAAGTCACATATGTCCTGCTGTGATTTTTATAAAGTGGACTTGCTCAAGTACCAGCTACTTCCTCTATGTCTCTGAAAAAGTTTTGCTGAAGTAAACAGGTCAAACGCACCTTGCCACCTTGTACGCTCACATGGCTTACTCAACACACTCCTTTGGAGGTTGACCTAGCTTACTAATACCAGGCAGGAAGCGGAAGCCTTCAGAACCACTTAAAATTTTCATTTCTTTATCTTGGAAGAAAGTCTCTTCACGCTTTCTCCTTAATAGGAATAGGCAGACACTGAGTTAAAAAAAAATAATAATTCTTTGAACTAACACCTAAAGAAGTCAGTTATTTTAGCAGTTGAGTATTTTCAGGTGAAATTATACAGATACTTCTGGTTCTATGTTTTTAGTGTGCATTCTCCACTTCAAGAGGACTTGTACTGTGCACAAGCAGAACCCTTCTGAGCAGAAACTCCTACTCTATGCCGCTCATCTGCTGGAAAACAGAGTTTAGAGCGTGCATCCCTCACCTGGTGAAGTAACACCCACAGCGTTACTCCATCAAGTATAGACAATTTTTCTGAAAGGTTATAAAGGCAATAAGCAAATATCCAAGCTTTTAATTTCCATCATTCGGGATTATCTCTCTCCAGCTCCCAAATTCTTCAAATCACAAAGCAATCAAAGCTTGATCTTTTGTCCATTAACATACACCCTCCCCACACCAAAAGGCATGTTCATGGTGTCCCAGAACATGGAGGGTGCCTCAGATGAGGAAGTCAGGCAGAGAACCAAGTAAGTCATAAGAAAAACCTTTTCTCTTTCACACCTTTACGTTTCAGTCACAAGTACTTTCCCAGAAGACCTATTTTTGAAGCAGTCTGCCAAGACAGGATCCTTGCACTGCTCATTGCTGGAAATGAGAGGTGCCACGTGGTGCTCAGGAACTTGATATGCCAGCCTAAGTAAGTGGCTACCAGCTAGAAACCACCAGTAGCTCAAGAGAAGGCCAAGAAGCAGAGTTTTAGGTAGGTACATGGGCTACCGTCCAGTTACTCCTAGATTATGGCCAATAACCACCTGCTCACAGGGCTCTCAGTTGTTTCCCTGTCCCCAGCAGCATTTGGTTCCTCTCCCCAATACATCCATAGAGGACTACAACCTTTTGCCATCACAGAAACATGCCAGAGTCTGGCAACAAGGACAAGCATACACCATAACACGGTCATGGACAAGTAGCACTTGACACTTAAGTTGTCTGGGCTCCAATGATTCTCCAAAGGGAGGGGACCACAGGGGTACACATCCCTCCTAAGCCAGCTCTTTCAGAGTTTTTCTTCTTCTTTACTAGGCAGTGGCAATGTCTACCAGCTAGATGCGCCACCAGCTCTCAAATGCTGTCCAAAACAACTGGCAAGACCACTGGCAATGCCAGAAGGCACCGTGATTGCCAACACGCTTGCGCAAAGCAAGCCAATGTGTCCAGAAGCAGGCAGCTAAGCTACAACAGGAAGTAGCAAGTTTTTTTGAAAACTATTTAAATGGCTTATTAGCATCTTTCTTGTTCCAAGTGACTTAGAGACTGCTAAAAGTATCTGCATAAGACTTTGAATCTGAAATGGTTCCCGAAGTTGGGCAAAAGTTCTCAGTCTCTAAATACAGGCAAAAGACTTTTGATGCAGACAGTTGTGTGTTACGTACGTACAGTGGTTCAAGCCCTCACCACAGTGAACAACTCTGAATACCAAAAACAATTACTCAGCATAACTACACCGTGTAAACACGGGACCTCTTTTGAAAGAGTGGGTGTAGTTAAATGGACGTTTCAAATTCTAAAAAGGCATCGACTTGTGAAATACAAACTATGAAACAAAGTTACATGTGAAATTCCACTACTGGGGAAGTCTGGAATAGTAGTTTGCAAAGCATTCATTTAAATAGTATTTCTATCACAGTGCAAGATCAAAAGCTAAAAGCAGGCTAAGGAATCAACAGGCCAGACAAACTCAAGGTTTTTAACATCCCCAACAGCAAACACCTGGGATGGTGAAGATAATACTTAAGTATTAGCAGAATTTCCGTTAGTAATTCTTTTTTTTTCCCCTCCAGCTCATGCAGAGTCAGTCTTTTCCTCATCACATTGGAGCCTCCCGCCCCAGTATCCTACACAAGCTCAGCAGACCTCTCACAAACATGCAGGCATCTGTATTCTGGGCTGCATTCAAATGCACCATTTGGCATTACTGAGTAGCTATGAACCCTCTGTGTGTGTTTTACAATAAATGAGGCTGCAATTTTCTCGCAATTGCTGAAGCCACTGAATGACTTCATGAAATTCAGCAGCATTATATGCAAAAGCCTCCAAACTTTCGTTACGGCTGCCAGTAATACACATAGCCAGCCACAAACAAGAGAAAAACATCACTTGCAATATTTTTAGATTGCTCTAACTCCAAAAGTAATATAAGTCCAGAGAACTGCAAGCATGACCCTGAACAGGTAAGTTGCCATTTTAACCTAGAGAGGACTTTCAGCCTTCCCAGTTACTTCCCATGGAAAGTCACAGCTCTCGTGACAAATTGTGGATATTTTTTTTCCCCCCAGTTACCAACTGTTCAAAATGGACTTTCCTAAGTAGAGAAATGAGCAGCTACATTCTCCAGAAAGAAAAAGCCTCCTACAAATTACTTCTGTATGAAAATCTTGACTCACTATTATAACAGAAGCACAGCTTGGAGATCAACGATCACTTCCTTAAACTGCTCTATTACATCTGACACTGAACAGTAGAACCACAGTCTTGTTTATTTCATCTCACTCACGGAGCAGAAGGGAAGAGAGGTTATTTTCAAAATAGAAAACTGAAAACAATTCAACAGGTGCCAAGGCCACTTGGGGAGGTGCTGTACAGAGCACTACTTTTAATTTATGAGTTAACAGCATCACTTTGAACAAACGTTGAAGTCTTTCAGGTCTCAGTTTTAATCACAAGAAGCAGAGACTGTCAAACTGAAATTCTGTGTGCCACGCGTCTAATTCTAACATTGCTCATCAAACAGCTCTAAGCAAGAAATCTTAAATATTCCTGAACAGACACAGGACTGTCCTATACTTCTATATCATACCACAGAACACAAAGAGCATCAGAGGTTTGGGGTTTATTTCTTATTATGAACTTTAACTCATGCAAGGCTAAAACTAAGGAGTCAGAGCTTGGGATAAACAAAAAAGTGTAAGCTATAGTTTTATTTTTAATTACACTCTAACACCCACAAATAGCTATTGTTTCACATAAAGGACCACGAACACTGCAGTCTCAGTTATGACTTCTGTGGCACACCAGTTTCCAATTTATAACAAATAACACTTATACACTGCATAGCAAGTATGGTCCTGCGCACTAAAATTAAACCCACAGGGAACAGCAATAACTGTATTTACTCTTTATTAACCATTTGTTTCTAAAAGCAGGAAAAAGTAGTTTAAAAACAGTGTTTTCAGTTTCACTTTGAAACCATCGCCATACATGCCAGTCCCTATCTGCATCTACAAGGCCCCTGAGAGAATAGGGGGCTTGTAATTTTTGCCAAGTTATGTTCAGACAGAAGAAACCATCATTTATTTTTGGTTTTTTACTCATGGCCAGCCATGAGATTTACATTTGGCCTAACAGAAACGGAAGTCTAAAGCACTAAGCAAATTGGTCATTTAAGTACAAAGTTTAAATTACTCTGGAGACTTAACAGATAAAACAAGACTTTTCCACCTGGTAACACTGAAATATATAGTCATTCTTAAAAAAAAAAAAAAAGCAAACATTCTATTCATAATTACATGTCTTGGCAGCCAGGGAACAGATACCACGTCACTTCCAAAAGCCTTGCAGTGATTGCTTATACCAGATTTCAGGAATGCTTTGTCACAATGAAGTTTACTCCGTTCCTTGGAAATATTAAATGCATTCCTACTATAATGAAACACCTTATAAATGCCACATGACAGAAACACAAAGTTATCAAAGCATTTCCTTCCAGCATCACAACATTTAAGGTCCCAACAAGAACTCCATTATCAAATAACCAACCACACAATAAGAGAAGTTAAAGGCTTGCAAATTCACCTCATGCAGGCAGTGCAAGCAGACCAAAATGCAAGAAGCATCAGCCTGAAGTGCTTCCTCCCACAGACTCCTACCTAATGCTTGTCAAGCAGCTTCAAGTACTCCGAGTTTTCAAGATGTCATCTCTAACGTTAAATGGAGATTTAAGCACGACCCTGTACAACAGCAGCAATTCCTGTTGCTCACTGGCAAGTCATTCCTATTTTGGACAATATTTTGGAGTGTACTGCCCACAGCACTAAATTACACCAGCATCGAGGAAGTTTCCTAAGCTACGACTGGAAATCGGTACGTTTTGTCCAAGCAAGTAAAGCCACTGTTTAATAAGACCCCTTTTGCCAAGCAACAATGGGTTCATACTTGCTGTAAAAGAGCTCTATTTAACTGCAGAGCTGCAGCGTTCTGTGGGCTATGTGCACCGCCTCAACTCTGTCGGCCTCTCGAAAAAGCTGTTCCCCAACAAATTTAACAAACACTGCTTTGTAACTTCGGAGTGCCCTGGGGCTTTGGCTTATTTTAGTGGCAAAGCTTTTATCCAGTAAGGATCTGACCTTACAAATAAGTCATCCAGCTTCATCATGTAAATGAGAAAACAATATTTATTACAAATGCTCTGATGTTACCTGTTCTGCTCTGAAGAACCTTATTTTAAAGCCTGTAGTAAAAAGAAAAGGTATTTTTGAGCTAGACTAACTTTTGCTGGATCCAGTGATACCACCTCCTTCCAGAGAAACCCTAAGTTTGAAGCTCGACATGCTCACAACCCTGCGGCGGTTCAGGCACAACACCTGGCCGCATCCAGGATCCCACTCCCTGCTGGGGGAGGGGAGGGGGGACGGCACGACAACACACAAAACCCCAGGCAGCTCAAATCCCTTTTCTGTGCTTTGTTTTAAACATAAGCCACCTTGGGGCTTCATCCCAGTACTTTCAACATCTCACCATTAAAAAGTCCAGAAAGAGTAAGTATGGCCAGTGCCATCACAATGATGTCATTAGAACACTCCAGAAAAAGGTGACTAAAATGGGAAAACAAACCCAACTCAGAAATACTGAAATTGCACAAGCAGATCATCATGTGCTCTATTCAGAGTAGAAATAAACATGTTATTCTAAACACTTTTCAAGTTTATTTTCAGAAAATCTAGAGCAAAGACAGAAATAGTAATCTGATATAAAAAAAGGATGTTAATGGTGGCAGCAAATTATTTGGACAAGAGTTCAGAGAAGAATATGGGGAAGATGCTCAACTGTGGGAAAATGTCTGTGAAAAAGAGAAAGCCTTTTGTTCAACATCACCTCTATGTCTAGATTTTTACAGTTGTTTGGGAAGTTATTCTGCCAGCAGTTGGAAAAACCACGAGAAATCTGCCTGTTTACTCTGATAATTAAAATTAAAAATAAAATGTCAAATTACTCTCTACCTTCTGTAATTATAGTAATTTAATGGAAGTGATACTCTGATCTGAGGTGGGGTTTAACACTCTCAGCCAATCAACAGCAGAAGGTTAAGGGGCTTATTCATACCACTATTTTTGCATTCAGAGAGGAAGGGGAATTCTTGTTGTGCACTACAGAGTCAAACCAGACTATGAGCATAAATGCTAAATACTTTGCAAAAATCACCATTAAACACCTGAAATCCCACTTACACTCAGACAAGAAAGAGTAAATGCAAAATATTCTAAGTAGTTGAGTAATTCCGAAACCTCCCTAGTTCACTCTAAGTTCAGTGGTCTTAGAAGACCAAGGAATTTAAAAAGGTAACAGCTCGGCATCAAGTGGCCACCTTCAAGTGCCTGATATACGTCACAGCGCGAATTATAGGCTCTGTCACCAGTAAGTTTACCACAAGTTAGCTACTCCCTCTGCAAAGTTTTCATCAGATCAAATCCCTGTTCTGAGAAGTTTGTGGGTTTTTTTACACAGCTTGTATTTGGAAAATATTAAATGGATGGGGGAATAAATTTAATTCAGCCCCTTTGACCAGTAGTACTATCAGCTAATGAGCTGTTCAAACACTGCATTTTAATACAGACAAAGGTTGTTTAATATGGACAGTTATACCTGCCATGGCGCAGATACTCCCTTGCAGTTACTTCATGGCTCACTGATACCTTTTCCTTTCACTGCAGCTGCAAAGACAATCAACTGAAAAACAAAATCCTATTTATACCTTACTTCTGATCAGAAATCAGAAGCTTCACTGATTAGAGGGTCCAAGACATGGAGCTGAAGTTTTCAGGTATGGAGTACCTCTACGTTACATCCTCTCTTGAACAAAAAAGTTCCCAAGCGCTAAGAAACATAACTCCAACCATCATAGTTCAATACCAAGAACCCAATGTAGACAAACAGAGATCAAAGCCAACCAGAACTGGATTGGAACGAGTGAATCACAGCACTGCAAGTGAGGATCCGCAGCAGGATCCTGAGCCAATGTGACTCCAGAAAAGGTTTACTGAACCAGAAAGCAGAAGCAGCAATCCTGGTTGAGCGCCAAAAGTAAGGAAATAAACAGAACAGAGCCCTGGAAGATTTCACCACCAGCAACAGAAGTGAGGATGAGCAAATACTGAAGCATCAACTGAATTTGGTTCACTTACCTCTGAACAGACTAATGGCAGCGAGCCTGCGTTTAAAAGCAATTCAGAGCAACTAAATGTTTTTCTGCTCTCTTCTGATACATTCTAGGGCTTAAGCTGATTTTAGGTCCTGAGTTTACCCATGACGTTCTAAAACTGGCTTTCTGCACTCTGCTCTGTTAAACCAGGAATAACTACTGCAAACCTGACACAAATAACTAAAGCATAAGGAGTAGTCACAGCAGTTCCGTGTAGGTGGCTTGCAAGGCTTCAGCAGAGCCCAACACAGCCAAGTCCATCGCCGGGTCAGGCCTCCCACAGCCACCCTTGGATACAGGCATGGGAGAGACATTTCTCTACCTTTACTGACTTCTCTCCACTAGTTCTGGATCTCAGAGGTCAAGCACACAAGTCTTGCAGCTTGTATAAGACGGGGGAAAAAGAGCAGTATAAGAGGGGGGAAAAAGCCCACGGACCAGAAACCAGGACCTTGTCTAAGAAATCAGTTTGTAAAGAACATGCGAGTTGACTGTGCCAGCTAGGTCTGGAAAACGCACAAGCAGGAATACTCACTACTCACTGGCAGCAACTTTTCTAGAACTTTGCTTATGCCAGGATAGGACAAACGGTAGAATCTGTTCAATACAATCAGTATGGGTCACAATTTTCACAGTGGGTACAGACTCACCATTTCAAAGACTAAAAACCAGTTACCAGTTGTTTGCATGTTTACTTGCCACTTGTTTCTCTCCCTATATTACAATCAATAACTGGTAGCTAACATGGTACCTAACCATGAGATCTTTAACTGAAGGGCAATCAGCTAATCTAGACAGACTCCTTTCTTCAGCTTTACATATACAGTACTATTATTAAAGTTATAAACTTTAATTTGACTCTGGACTTTACTTAGTATGCAAATAACTGAACAGTTGTTTGCATCAAGTTCCACATAAACTACAATGGATTTATAGCACATAAATCAATAAATCTTAAAGCTGCTCTTACAGCCACCGCAGAGCACAGAACAGCTGGGCAAAAGCATTCCCTGAAGTATCTGGTATTAAAAGAGATTTACCAACACTGGAAGTACACACAACTAGCAAAACAACTGCTTTCTGGGCTCTGTGTCCTTTAATATTTAATATCCATAGATTTCATCTTCTCACAATTCCTGAATGCATACTTGAAAAGGAGAACATTTTCTGTTTACTCGCTCTAACTCTGAATAATATCGAGTAAACGGGAGCAAAAGAAAAGCCACACACTCTGGTCACCTGCAGAAAAAAAAATGAACCGCGTCAGAAACTTGACGGTGAGTCAGAGTAAAACTTTGCCATAAACATTTAGCAAGGGGTGCCAGATAGCTTCAGTAGCTTGACTTTTTTTTTGTAAAAGCTCAAGAACCAACAGATAAGACTTATAGATACTTTTATCTGAAGACAGTGAGTGTTATTTTTAACTCAATTTCAATTTTAAAGTGGCATGCTTAAAAAATAGGGGTAAAAAAGTTACCGTTTTGAAGCAATTGCTCATAGTCCTCCTGGTCTACGCTGGAAATAAACACAAGGTTCAATCTCATGAGCAGGAGCGTGTTTGTATGTGGCAGGCGGCGGAAGGGAGAAGGCAACAAAACCAGAGCCGTGCCTGGCTGCCTCTCCTCAAATTCCAGAGCTTGCCATCGACTCATCGGCTTACCGAAGGAACTGTAGGGGCTAAACCCGCTCCAGCCAGCGTGAAGACAGAGAAGGAGAAAAGCAAAACGTAGATTGCAGCCCACCGGCTGGAAAGCACACAAAGAAAGAGGAGCCCTTTTGAAGCCCAGGGCCTCGTTCCCGACGCTTCCACAGCAGGAAGCGAGCTCTGGGCCTGCCCCGAGGGGCCTACCCGGGGTAAGGGGGTGCCGAGGAGCCCCCTTCTCTCCCCCCGGAGGGGCTAGGGCCTCCCTCGGAGTGTGTGCGGTGATTCTGGGCCGCGGGGGGGCCAGGCCCGGCGCCTCTCAGGCGAGGCCCGTTGGCGGAGCGGCCCGCCCCGCCTCCCCGCCGCTCCCGGTCACCCCCCCAGCCCAGTCCCGGTGCCAGGGAGGTGGGGGGTGTCGCACCTGGATGACCTCGTTGACCTCTCGGATGCACTCCACCATGTGCTGCAGGATCTGCTCGGCCGTCAGCACTTCGTAGCGATAATCCTCCTCCTGCTCGGGGCCGCCGCCGCCTCCGGGGCCCGGCCCGCCGCCCAGGCCGCCTCCAACGCCGCCGCCGCCGGGGCCCAGCCCTCCCGTTTCACTGCCTAACAGCCCGTCGCGCTCTCCGCCGACGCGCAGCCCGGGCTCCACCAGCTCCACCTCGCCCAGGTCCAGGTTATCGTCGGGCTCGTCCTCCTCCTCGTCCTCTTCGTCTTCCTCCGCGCCGCTGTCCTCGCTGCACTCCTCGTCCTCGTCGAACTCGTAGTTGTAACCCTCGTCCGAGTCCATGGCGAGGCGCTGAACAAACGGCGGCGGCTCCCGCGGCGCGCCCCCCCACCCCCCCGCCCCGCCGGCCTGGCTGACGCCCGCCGCCGCCCCCCCCACCTCCGGCGCTGGCCCCGGCCCGGCCCGGCCCCGCCGCGCCTCAGCCGCTGCCGCCGCCAACAAAGGGACGCGGCCGACTCGCTCCGTCACCGCGCGCCGCGCACGCACGGCACGTCACGCCGCGGCGCGTGACGCGCAGCGCCGCGCCTGCGCGGCGGCCGCCATCTCCCCTCCACCGAGCCGGGAGCCATCTTGAGTGAGCGCCACACCCCCTTACACACGCAGCCCCGCCCTCCCCGCCGGCCGCTGGCGCCATCTTGAGTGCGGCGCGGCGCCATCTTGAGTGCGGCGGGTGAAGCGAGGAGCGGGGACGGTTTAACGGCTTCCCTCGCTACCGAGCCGGGTCTGGGCGCCGCGGGATGGCGGGGACGTGCGGTGGAGGTGAGGGTGCGGAGCCCTCCTGAGATGTCCTGTCAGCAGAGCACGGAGGGAAGGCCTTCAGCACCGCCATTGCGTAGAGTGGTGCAGGACCTGTGGGGAGGGACTTGTGAGGAATAAAAAGGTCGCTCTGCCTCAAAATCAGAATAAAATTGCACTGAGGGTCTCCAGCAGAAGTTCATGTGAAACCATGGGATAAATATGTGCCCGACATCCCTGGAGGGGACCCTGACCACACTGGGTGGCATCTCTCAGCTCCAAGCTCAGCCTTCTAATCAGTGAAGATAAGTTTTTCATACTGGTGCCAGGCTTGATTCCCTTTGTTCTCTGTTAATTTGGCATTTTGCTGGGAGGAAGAACATGGACGGATGACAGACAGACCTTTTTTCCTCCCGCAGATGGCTGGGACAGAGCCTGGCATTGGCAAACAGTCTGCACAGGCAAGGGACGTGAGGCCAGCGCCGTTCCCAGGTGGCCTCTTCCCTGCCAGGGCCTCTCACTTGGACACCAAGCTGTTGGCAAAGGGCAGAGCAGATGTCGAGGTGCTGCAGAGGTTGAGCACCCTTTGCCTCAGCTTTCCCTGCCATTGCGGCAGCATGCCCAGGGCAGCTCTGCTTCCAGCATCAGCAGTGCTCAGCCTGGTACAGGGGGAGGCGAGCTGGGCTTATTGTTTGCAGCCATTTGGGGAGCGTGAGGGACTCTGGTTGGCTTGGAAACAAGGCTGCAGCCTGGCCCAGAGGAGAGCCAGCTGATACCAAACCCTCTGCTGCGAGATGCGAGAAGCCAGCACAGCCCCAGGAGAGTTCCAGGGCCACCTCCACCTGCGCTAATCCTCCACTTCCTCACACCCCAGGGAATTGTTTCTTCCCGAGGTGAAGTGGGGCCGTTCTGATGTGGTGACATTATTCACCCGCTCCACCCGGATGGAGATGCCCCCGTGCCCAGAGGGCGGAGGAGACTCAGCCTGGCAGTATGCAGCGTAGGTGTGAGGAGTTTCATCAGCTCTTCGGGGCGGGAGTCACTGGGGCACTTTGTGTTCAGAAAGCACCCAGTGCAGCGGGATCCTGCTTCCTGCTTTGACACAAATACCTTGTGAAACAGGCAGAAAATTAGAAGCTGCCTCCAAAAGGGTGTTTGTTTTCTGCTGAAGCATGAAAAGCGTAACGATGGCCACAGCGACAGGGGTTTAAGCTCAGGGTGACGCAGGCAGGTGCCCTTGGGGATCCAAGTAGATTAAGCATCCAATGTCCTGGGTAGATGTCTCTAGAAACCTCACTGGGTACCAATCTGCATCTTCAGACACACAAGCAGCTCCAAAAATCCGCTCTGGCTGTTTTGTAGCATTACAGCCACTTCCAGTGGGCTCGCTACAGTCACGACTGCACGCTGTCCTCCCCAAACAGTTGTGCAACGCCATCCTTGTTGCGCAGCTGGGGACAGCCCGCAGTCCCCAAGCTCTGCTCTGCACAGGAGTGGTGCAGGGGGGTGTGGGCCAGGCACGCATGTTGCCCCACGCCAGGATATCTAGTAAATAAAGCCAGTTCCCTAATTACCCTGCTTACTTGGAATGGCAAAGGCCCAGGCATTAATCATCCTGCCCTACATAAATATAAATAGCCCCGGCTTTGTTCAGCTCCGGACTTACCAGCTGGACGCTTGTTTGCCAGGCTGATCCCACCTCCCATGTCAAGCCTCGGGGGCTCATTTGGTCACCCTACATCCTTGTCCTACGCTTTGTCCCTGAGAGGGACTGTGTGTCACCCCTTGGGTCTTTGTGCTAGCACTGTCCTGCCCAGCTGGTGACATGCCCAGCTCCTCGCCAACACGTCGGCAGGTGTGGGGCAGCAGATTTGCCCACCGCACCCCGAGGAGCCATGACAGGCGTTGACCGGGCGGCGAGGTTTTGCTTTATCCGAGCTTTGCACCTTTCCAGAGCCTGCGCTTGGACGCCAAACCGGGTCCAACCCTTCGCCGGCGATGACCTTCCCCTCCGGGACGGGGTTATCGGTGTTTCTGGCGACCAGATTCTCCCCTCCGGCTGCCCGGGAGCGCCCCGCCGGCCCCGGGCTGACCGCGCCGGGGCAGGGACCAGCCACCTCCTGCCATCCCCGCCGCGGGCGTCCCAGCGCCTCCCCGCTGCCCTCTCCTGGCCCCTGCCGAGGCTGCACGGCTCCCGAGCCCGGAGCCTCGGCGCAAAACCCTGAGATGAGCTGGTAGACAGCAAACTACAGCCATCGCCTCGCACAGCCCTTCAGAACTCGAGGGGGAGAGCCATCCTTCAGCAACACAGAGCACAGCCGTTCAGAAACACATTTAAACCTCCTTGGGCACCGCACTGTTTCCCTTTCTCGTATAATCCCAGTAATAAACATCAATGGGATCTTCCCCCATGCCATCCCGCAGACATGGGAATGCACTCCTCCTCCTGCGGTCCCAGTCTTACCTTTTCCCACAGCAAGACAGGGATCAGCACTTTGCTGCTGGTTACTCCTCAGTTAAAACACTAATACTTCTCAAAAATTATCTTTGGTATTAAATTTTAACCATGCTTTTTGCAAAAGGTCTTCCTTTCATTACAAAATTTCTGATCCAACTGTCACGCATGGAGCCCTGGGTACTCACTGGACCCTTGCAGATGGTTAGCAAAAGGTACCTGAGAAAAGCAAGGCTGCTGCCTTCAGCTCATCCCGAAGGGATCTGCACTGCCTTTGGGAATTTTAGGACTCCAGCTGCCGAGGAAAGTTGAGAACTGCTCTTCTACCCATTCTGAAAAATGATTTAGATCTCCGTAGGCACCTGGCACTTTTTCATTTTATTCTTGCAAGAGCTTAATTACCCAAGTGATTCTAGTAACTTAATGCTGAAGCTGACAAGAATAAAATATTGCATTGCAATCACCTTGCTCCATGAAGTTAAGCACCCGCTTACAGGATTTACGGGAGCAAGGCTTCTTTGCAGGAGGAGTTCGTCACCACGCACCCACGGGCTCTGATTGATTCTAGCTCAGCCCCACAGCTGTGACTGAGAGCAGCCAGGGATGGCAGCCACAAATACTCAGCCTCCGCAGTAACTTGCAGCATCTCCCCGTGACAAGCCCCGCTTCACTATACCAAAACACCACAAAAAGCACTGGTGCCCCACACCACAGCTGTCCCCAGGCTCCTGCCCTGGGAGGTTCACCCACAGATTCGAGGTGAACCTCCCATCTCACTTGGTCTCCCTCCTGCTCTACTGCTTCTTGAGCCAGATGGGATCCCAAGAAAAAGCCCTTCTTGTATGTCACGCAGGGCACATGGAGATCCTGCACTGAGAGATTTCTTGATGCATTTGGTTTGATTTTGGCTGCCTGCACACCCATTAACAACCTTGACCGCAAGCATGGGCCGAGATGCCCATCAGATCACCACCATTTGTTCAGTCAGCCCAAAGCTGTGCAAGCTGGAGATAATCCAGAAGAAAAAAGGCTTTGCAAATAGTACCAACAGCGCAAATAGCACCAGGCTGAGCTCAAGTCAGGAACCCAAATCCTTCAGACTGATTAACACATCTCACCTCAAGCTTTTTGCCTTAAACTCCACTTTTAAGTTGATAATTGCTGAAATATTCCTCCTCGCTGAGACCCACTCCTGCCTGCTAGCTCCAGAATCTCCAAGGCCTTGCTCCCCTTACATGTGCTCTCCCATCTGAAGAGGTCCCTTCTGCTCAACTCCATCTGTGCTGAGAAATTCATATACCACATGCATCTGCTAAGCCGTTCACTGGCAGCGTCTAGTGTGACATGCGGTGGTCAAGGTAGAAATGTAGAGATATAAAAACGAGTCATCCTGTGCTTTGAAAAGCGCCAGGATGTGTGCTTGTGGCTCTGAAAGCAGCCTGCTGTACACCAGCCTGCTTCAGCCCCCGAAAACATGAATGTTCCTCATGAGCTGAGCTGTTAGTGAAGGACCTGGCTCGTGAAAATACCCTGGATGTGGATTTAGGGTAATCTCTTGCTTAGGATCTTCTTTGTGCACGTGCTAAAGCTCCACCAATCGTCTCTCCTGGCTCTTGCTGAGTGTTTAAATGAAAGCACCTCTCTGCTCAATAAAAAGGGTGCTGGTGCCTCGGCCTCTCTAGCTCACAGCGTTGGGGCTCAGAGGGACACTGCTTCCCTGCGTCACCCTCTTGGGGACGGGTATCTCTGGCAGAGGAGAGGCTGGGAGACTCATCCATTTTCCTACGATGCTCAGTTTGATTTTGGTAGAAAGCCCCAGCTCAGGTCACAGCACTGCGAGGCTGGTGGCCTGCCGCTGCTGCTTGGTGTGCCCATGTCTGCAGCAAACATCACGGGAGTTACACCAAGAAAAGCAATGCCACCCCAAAGGAGGAAATGTGTCCTTGTCATCCCTCCTCCAGTGGAGCATACACTCCATCCCCACGGAGCAGTCACGAGCTGGAACAGCAGATACAGCAGCACCAACTTGTGCAGATGGCTTGCTCCCTTCCAGCGCCTGCTTGACACGATGCTGAACAATATTTTCCCCGAGATATGGAACAGGAGGGTCCACACCTGCAAAGACCCAGCACGTGCTGACCCTTACTCCCCCTGGACCACCACCACAAGTCAATTCAACAAATGCATGGCTGCAACCCTCATGGTTGTAATCAGAATATCATTATTATTTTACCAAGGATGAAAGGGGAGGTAAATAAGCAAATGGAGAGAGTAAGTTTGCCCAGAAAGCTTCTGAGATGCCAAAATTGAATTCAGAGGTCTCCAGGCAGTTGCAGGGGTTTCCAGATGATCTGTGTATTCCAAAGCCTTCTTCCAGCCACACCACCAGCAGGTCCCTTGACCTGGGAGCTGAATTCATTCAGAAGCAAGTGTGCTTAGACAGCGTTTGGCTCAAAGAGCAAACAGAAAACTCATGCTCTCTGAAGGTTTCCATGAATGACTTCCTCCATTCCTCTTTCACAGGCTCATACACTTCTTAGCAGCAGTGGAATCTGTATGCAAAACGCCCTCCCAATTAAATGCAGAAGCAGCCAACATTACAGGGAATTAGGCAGCATAATAAATGGATTTATACCTTAAAAAGAAGGCTGTAGAACAAGGAGCTGCACCGACAGCCCAAAGGCCACCTTCATGCCCTGAAGGTGAACAAACCAGAAAGACCCAAGTGTGACACCAGCCATATTTTATAACAATTTATGTCAGAATAATGAATTTGGATTTCTACCAAACTCATTATTGGTAGTAGGCAGGTAATCCAGCAGAGCCCTGGTGCAGCACAGTTTTCTGCAGAGTCCCCCAGCAATTTGGCTTCCAGCTCTTACAGTGGAAGAGACAACAGGGGGGTTTGCAGGCACGTCTGCAGTGGGCATCACCCGGCTGGCACACTGCAACATTCTCAGCCCCCAGCTTAGCCCCGTGCACCAACATTGAAGCGCCTCCAAGCCAGTACCTCCCTGCTGCAGGGCTGGTGATCAGAGCTGCAGTGGGGAGGACAGGTAAGCTCTGAACCTGGTATCTCCCCACTTACTCCTTGCTTGTTCCTTCCTGAACTAGCCCTGAAAAGGCCAGCCCTGCAAGACAGATATATCACCCTGGAGATACGCTTCGAGACCACGAGCTGGTCTACTCAAGGGCATCAGCAGCTTCTGGCTACTGCAGCTCCACACCTGATGCAGAACAGCATGTAAGCCACTTTCTTTCAGCCAAGCTCCAAAGTTGAGCACATGCTTAAGCAGTTTTCTTAGGTAAAGATGCATTCCTGAATCAGACTCAGTCTAGATTACTGCTGGCCAGCTACAGATGAACTTCTCTGAGTCATCCTCCAGAGACATCAGGTCCCTTAAAATAGCAACAACAACAGAATCCATAGAAAGGCTTGAATATTTCAACTGAAAGCTATGAACACAGCACTTTACGTAAGCACAGTGAA
The DNA here is from genome assembly GCF_036417535.1 of Chlamydotis macqueenii. Taxonomy (NCBI): domain Eukaryota; kingdom Metazoa; phylum Chordata; class Aves; order Otidiformes; family Otididae; genus Chlamydotis; species Chlamydotis macqueenii. The sequence goes on along the minus strand of NC_141567.1, from coordinate 15,603,070 downwards.
CATGCCACCCTCCCCAGACTGAAATAAGGATTCACTGCAGGCCAGGGCACTTTTGCATTTCAGTCTCACACGCTGGGAAGTGCAGCCCTGCCGATGCTGCTGACGTTGCCTGATGCGACACAGCAACAAACTGTCTCAGGCTTTTTTTCTCCCTTTACAATTTTAATACAGTGAAGCTACTTGAGGAAAATTACAGAGATACTGGAGTCAATCAATGTTGTCTGAAAAGCAGAGGCAACAGCTGATACTTAGGAGGTTTGCACAGGGAAAGGCAACAAACCCTGCTCAGGACTGTGGAGGCTTCTTGTAGATCAGCAGCAGCCTTGAGACAAGCAAAGGAAAAGTGGAGCACAAGGAAAGACAGGAACCATTTTACCAGAGATCCAATGCAGGCTGGAACATAGGTGTTCTCCATGTCTCTTCTTGCCATGTGATGTGGATGGAGATAAAGAAGGGCAAACATCCTGGAGCAATGGAAGAATTATGACAAAGCAGCCTAGCATATGCTGTTTTGCTGAATTGGAGTCCTGCCACTTTTCTGTAGAGTAAAACAAAGGACAGATGAGGATTGCTAGGAGCCTGAGAGCACTAATAGGCTTGAATTGCCCCAATCAGCCTCAGCTGGGACCTTTATCCATGACCCATTGCTCCAGGAGGTCTATTTAAGCTGAGGTCTGGACAAGCACTTTTTTTTTTTCCTGAGTTCTCCTGTAGATATATTTGCTTCTAGGCTTTCCCAGATTGATCTTGGACTTATCTTAGTGCTTTATTTTTATCTGGTGGCACCTGGACTGTTGATAGGCCCCATTGCTGTCACCACCATGTTCTGCTTGCCTGGCTGTGGAGCTGTACCCATCTGGTAAGGTTGTTGCCTGGCCCATGCGGTGCTCATTTTCTCTTAGGTGGATGGGTGCTCTTTGCTGTTCCGCAGGGCTGTGGAAGAAGGTTGCAGCACTGTGTAGGTGTTCGTCCCATGGCAATACTAGCTGGCTTTCTCTGGCCCTATTCCTGATGGAGCCCAGCTCCCACATCTATGTGTGAACCTTAGCCTCCTCCTTGCCTTCCCCCATGTGAGATCCCCTATCCATTTTCACTAATTCCATAAAATTCCCACAATTGCATTTAGACCCAAACCTAATTGTGATCCCCTCCTGTTGCCCAGCATCCTTGTGACTTCTCTACCTCCATAACATCCCTAAAACCTTCACTGGTACCTCATGGGTTCCTTGCTCCTGGTGAGCGTCTTTTTCCATCCCTCTGAAACCTTCCTTCCAGCTCCAGTGAAAATCCCCCAGGTCCTCCCAGCTCTTCTCCTTTCACTGTCAGTCCCTAGCTTTGTGCTGGTGCTCTTGTAACCTTTGACAGCAAGTTCCTTGAGGGTTTTTCTGCAAAATGCTTTTTTTTTTTCCCCTGTTGCCTCTGGCTCTCCTTGTGCTGCTCACGTGAGGGATAATCCCTTAAATCCTCATGGTTGTGTCCTGCTCATGCAAAGTGGTTTTTCATCTTGTGTTAGCGTGGTGGGGTCATCTCCCTTGTTGTGCTTTCTCCTGTGGCATTCATTTAATTTCCTGCTTGCTCTCCGTGCCTCTCAACGCTCCTGATAGCTTGTCATTTTCTGGTGGCTTCAGTGCTTGCTCAGGAGGGCTGGGATAACATTTTGTTAATAATTTGACGGAGTTGATTCCTTTGTAGGATCTGGTAGGGTTGTGCTGGCAATTAGATGGGTAAGATTTGGGCTTTAGTGTCCTTATTTGACTTGGGGATTGCGGAGCTGGGTGGGAGGAGGCAAAATTAAGAGTTCATCTAAGGCTGAGGGTTTCCTTACAAACGCCAAACCCTGCGTGGAGAGCATCTCTGCAACGCTTCAGCGTGAGGCTCTACCATGAGATAAAGCCCTTTTTTGTACAACCCAACCAGTCTTTCACCTGCCACCTGTGTAATATCCCTGGAAACCTGTGCAAAGGCTCATTTACACCCCATGTTATTCATTAAAATGCACGGAAACAATAAAAGATGCCAAAACCCAAGGTGGATGCAAAGCATGTGCATGTTCGGTCACAGTACTGGCAAGTGGTGCAGGTGAAATAGGTGTGTTAAATCATCCATCTTTACCTCAAACCCAAAATCAGGCTGCTGAGAGTCCCTAAGAACATCCCTTGGGGGCACAGAGCGAGGCGGAGGGGCTGGGGAAGACGTGACCCTCCTTGAGGGTTTTGTGGCTTTATTTAAAAGCGAAGAGGCGCTTCCTTGGGTCAAGGAATCCCCGCCGTCTCCGCGGTGAGGGCGGAACGGCCGCCGCCGCCGGAGGGGGCTTCGCCGGCGCTGGTGGCCCGAGATCGGCGGGGTAGGCGGGCCCGGCCGCCCGGCTCCGGCCCGGCCCCGCGGGGCCGAGCTGCCATTTCGCGGCCGTCCCTCCCGCGGCGGGCGGCACCGCCCCCTCCCTCCGGCTGCGGGGCGCGACATGGCGGCGCGGCGGGCGCTGCTGCTGCTGCCGCTGGTAGCGGCGGTGCTGGAGCCGGCGGCTGCCGTGTGGCCGCAGCCACAGGCCGAGCGCTCCCCGCCGGGCGGCGGCCGCTGCCTGCTGCCTCCCCGCCGGTTCCGCTTCGCCTACGCCGCCGGCTCCGCCGTGGGGCCGGGCTGCGCCGTGCTGGAGGCGGCCTTCCAGCGGTACTGGGCGCTGCTCTTCGCCGCCGCCCGCCCGACCGGTGAGGCGGGGCGGGGGCTGCCGGCGGGGCGGGGGTGCTCCGTGGCCTCCCCGCGCGGGGACGAGGGGCCGCCGGAAGGGCGGCTGGGCCCTTCACGTGTGGCCTTGGTCTTTAAAAAATACCCCGCAAAACCAAACCCTCGTTTATTTTAGGGGTCCAGACACGGGTTTTGTGGGGGGTCTGCGTTTAACCCCCGTATTTCCTCAGTTGGGCAGGGGCGGGTGGCGCGGGGAGATGGTGGCTGTGGTCCGGTGGCGCGGGGTTTTGAACTGAGTCGCATAGCAAAGGGCAGCCCTGCTCGTATGTGGAGGGCAATGCCTGCGGCACACACGCTTTAGAATAAAATCTAATCCTGCTTGGCACAGCGAGCACCAGTTGTCTTGCATTTCTTTCAAGGTTAGGTTCTTGCTATCAAGAGTTTGCTCCTTCTGTCTCTCTCTTTTTTTTTTTTTTAATATCTCCTCCAGATCGTGTTTCAGCTCCCCAGCACTTGTTTTGCCTCCTTTTCTTGTGACTGCAAGGAGAGCTGCTGATGGTGTTGCAATTGTTCCAGCTTCAGTGCTTTTTCGCAAGTCTTGGCTCTTCCCGTTTCTAGCAGCTCTTGGTATCCAATGTGGCTCTTTCTGGATTTTTTTTTTTTTTTTTTTTTTGTAAGACGAGCTGCTAGGCATCCCTGGGCAGCGTGGCTTTTCTGGCAAAGAGAGGTAGTAGCTCTTGGATTCACCCTGAAGTTGTAGTGTAAGATGAGGGAAGCCAAAGGCTTTGAGAGCCTTGATTTAGGATAGGTCGTAACAGTTTCTTGCACCTGGATTTCTGCGTGATAACACGTGCTGTATGTTTGGGATGAAAGGCAGGAAAGGGTAATGGCATTGGAAGGCACTCTTCTTTATCTTGAGCACAATGTGCTTTGAAAAAGGCAAGTTTGAAACACTGAGAAGAACCATTTGGCTTATTATATTTCTTTAATTCTTGTAAGTAGTAATAGTAATAAATGTTTATTTGGGAGCTGAGAAGACTCCTCTTGTTTCTTTTTTTGCTGCTAGGAACTAAAGTTAAACAGCTGGTATTCAAGTTTTCCTGTTCCTCTCAGGGAAAACATCACCATCAAATCACTTGGAGTAACTTCTTGCAATCACAAGATTGGGGTCTGTGTGCGTACTCATTGCTTTCCATACGCCCTGCTTTATGACGCTCAAACTACATGCTTAATCATGCTTAATTTAGGGCTTTTTTCCCTCTTTGCCTTCCTTTTTCTTTTTTTTCCACATGGGTGGTTAGTAATTGCAGGCAATGGAAACCTTGTATGGAAGAAAATAGTTTCTATTAATACAGATAATGAGACAGAAACTGTCTTCTGTCTGTTGTAGAAAGCTGCTATGTTAATTTAACAAGCAAGCAAGATTATGTACAAACTCTGCATTCATCATGCTGGACTTCAAGCATGAAAATGGAGACCAATTTAAATTCGGAGGGACATATGGGGGTCTTTGGTCAAGTCCTGGCTCGACACCGAGCCAAGTCTGAAGTCGGAGACAGCTTTGCAGTTGGGTCAAGCTTCTGCATCCAGCTGAAATCGTGGTGTTCCCACATAGAGAACTGAGCCCTTACTGCAGTATTTGACCACAATCAAGGTGAAATTTTTTTTTTTTTTCCTTATCTCTAGTTGTGATTTCCCTTGCTGCTCTTCCCTTGTTTGTTGTCATTAAGCTGGGCAGCTACAAAACGAGTCTGGGAGAGACCTGGGACCCTGTGTGGAGCTCAAGCCAGGGCCTCCCATACCTGATGTTTTATTGCTGCGATCATTGCGTTTCTGTCCTTGTCTTTCAGTCCATGACTGTAATTAACTAAACTTGTACCTTCACAGTGCTCTGTTGAACCATGAACTTCAGCCTTTGTGGTTGATGGGTCACCAATCCCTGCTGCACCCAACTGCGTTGCTTTCTAGGTGTGATAGTGGGTTTGGCAGTGTCTGCCTGGGTGGGTTTAAACATGGTGCGTCACGGTGGGACCAATTCTGTTGAGGCTTTTCAACAGAATGAGTGTTTTCAGCGTACCCCATCTTGAGAGTGGCCGTCCCTGGGGAGCTGCCATCTTGCTGAGCAGAGGGAGCAGGGCTTGCTGTGCCTTTGTGCCAAGCTCGCACATCTGTGAGGTTGCCTTGGCTACCGGCTTGTCTGTAACTGAGAGGAAAGCTCAAAACTGAGGACTGTCTTTGAGCAGTTTCCCTTCTCTCCATGGAGATTTTGCCATTCCTTTGCGGAGAAATTTGGAATTTTTGGCTCCTGCAAGCTTTGGAGCACAGGCTGTCTGCATTTCACCTGAATGCTGGTGGTGCTGTGGTCTCTCTGAAGTCTGCTTGGTGCCCAGCTTGTGCCCAGCCTTACTCAAAGCCAAGCTTTTATTTTTTCAGTGACCACATTCAGCTGCTCTTGGGAATCCTGTGGGGGTGTAGGCACTGACCTTGGCTGTGATTAGCAGGGTCCCACCCAACTAACCCACGCTCCTCCTGGCCAGAGACTGCTGTGAGTGAACTCGTGTCTCAGCAAAGGCTGAACACCTCCCTTTGGAGCTGGAGGAGGGACTCCAGTGAGGACTCGGGGCTATGCATCCTTGGAAGTGCTTCTTGCAGATACAGAAGTGTGGCCAGATCTCCTGCTTGGGGTCTGAATGTGCCTGGGTTTATTTTTCCAGCTTCTGCACCTGAGACCTGCTCTGCAGAAGGTGAAGTCGGTTGGGAATCCTGGGCTGCGTGAGACCTTTCAGTGGCCTCTAACTCAGTCCAACTATGCAATATGCTTGGATTCATTCTCCACCCTTTTTAACATGGTTTCTTTGCCCTTGCTGAGAAGTGTGGGTAGGGTACCAGAGCTCTTTTGGTTCATGATTTTTTTCCAGCGTTGGGAAAGTGTGGAAACATGAAGCTCTTCATTTCACCTGGAGAAGACTTGAGCAGTTGTGGCTGTTGCTTAGAGCAGGGGTTGGTGTCCAGGAAGCCTTGAGGGCTGCTGCTAGACCTTACTCTGATATCTCTCCTCTTTTGTGTGCTCTTTAAGCTTTCACTGCGCAGTCTTCTGCGGGGGCTTCCTCACCAGCAGACTTTATCTGAGCTGAAGGTCAGGATCAGCTCGTGTGCCTGGTTGCCTGTGTTGAAAGAAGCCACTGCTGAACACCCGTATGCCTGCTCTGGGGTGAAGGGGGCGGGGGTGCTTCTGCCACATGTGTTAGAAATCTGTATACTCCTGCACCTCCATCACTAGCTGGGCTGGGAGCACAGCAGTGGACTGAAAGTAGGGAAGAGAGCCAGGATGGGGTTGATGTCCATGTTCTGTGTCCTTTGCAGAGAACGAGCAACCTTGGGGAATGCCCTGCACTCAGCTCCTCATCTTTGTTGCCACGCCGGGCTGTGATGGGTTTCCCAGCCTGGACTCCAAGGAGAGCTGTGAGTATCAGAGTTGGGAGCAGGAGTGAGTGACTGGAGTGGGAGTGCCGCTGTTTCCGTGCCTGTCAGTCGGAAATAGCACTGTGCAGCACCTACCCCCAATTTTAGGGAGGCAGCATCCTCACTGTATTATTGGGAAACTGGAGTAGGAAGGGAGTAACTTACCTGAGGATGCAGATAAAGGAACGGGAGAGGTTTAAAACAGAAAAACAAACTGAAAAGTCAGTTCTCTGGGATCCCAGGGTGCAGTCCTGTATCAAAACCTCTGCCTGGTGCTGCTGCAACCCCGTAGCTGGAGCTGTCATGGCCTGTAGCAGTGTGTGATGGAGTGTGGGATCTAATGCCAGCGCTGGCCTCTCTGATGCTGTGTTTCAGATAAGCTGTCCGTCTCGGAAGGCTCCTTACTGCTTTTTGCAGATGCCGTCTGGGGAGCTCTCAGAGGTGAGGTGTGCTTTCTCTGGAGCATTCCCGCTCTCCCTGCCTCAGGCCTACAGGGATGTCTCGCTGTGCCTCTCTCTTCCCATAGACTTATTTGTTAATTGGCCTCTGTTCCTTTGGGGGAATCTGTGCTGAGAAAGGGACTGTGTGTGGTTTTCCTGCAGGCCTGGAAACGTTCAGCCAGCTCGTTGGGAGAGACGAAAATGGCACGGTGAGTCCTGGCCTCATCTCCTGGGGGCAGTCAGCTCTCCCTAACGGGGACAGGCTGAGGTTTGCCGGGATCCTTGGGATGAGGGGGGTACCAGCAGTGTAGCACAGCCTCACCAAGGGCTAAGTAGGGATTCATGAATCCAGCCAGATCCCTGCCTTCTGAGCGGGTAAAGCATTGCAGCTTTTTCTGGCTAGCTTGCACTCTGGGCAGTGAGAGTACCCCTCCTTGTCCCCCCACTCCTGGGGACAAAGGTGACCCTGATTGTCTCCTGCTAATGGCTGTGATGCCTGAAGCCCTGCTCACTTCCTCACGTTCTCTGTGTGCAGTACTACGTCAACAAGACAGAAATCGTGGACTTTCCCCGCTTCCCTCACCGGGGACTGTTGCTGGATACCTCTCGTCACTACCTGCCTTTGAGAGCCATCCTGGAAACTCTGGTAGGGTGCCTATGCTGGGAGACGAGGTGGTTTAGTTGGGTGTCCCTTCCTCTGCCACAACTGAGGGCTCCTTGAGTGGCCTGGAGAGCTTTTTGGGTTTTTTTTGTGTTGCTCCTTTCCAAAGATCGTAGGAGCTAGTCTAATGCACAGGCCACTGCTTCTGCATCCCATCGAGGATGAGCTTGTCAAACCTAGGTTCTTTGAACAAAACCAGCTTGCTTGTCCCTAGATGAAGCAGCAGGCTGGGGTATGATGGCAAAACAAATTCAGTTCTTAATATACAGATGTGCACTTAATGTACAGATGTAACTCACAGCTGTCTGGTTTGGGTGGTTTCTCAGCTCCCTTTGTACATAGGGTAAGGAAGAAGACCCTGAGTTATCTTGGATTCTTGCAGTCTAGATTACTTTCTGAGGCTGGGTTGTTTCTGAGGCAAGGGAAAACACTGACTGCTTCTCACACAGGTTAGACAAAGATGAGTGGTGGTTTTGTGTTCATCTCAAACAGGATTAAACTTCCAGGTCTCTGCTATTGTCTAAGCTGTAGTGAGAACAGGGATTTTATTGTGAACAGAAGTACTACTGGCCCTCTGCAGCTCTTTGTGGTGCTGGCCTGTTTGAAGAGAGGTGTCTGAATCCCTCTTGGATCCTGGGGAGCATTTAGGGACTCTGCTTTGTCCTTTTGGAGGACAAGGACCTTGTCCCATTTCTGTGAGAAGCTGGACAACCTTTCAGAAGGATCAGGGCATGTTCATCTTTGTTCCTGTTCCTTCCCAGGACGTCATGGCTTACAACAAGTTCAATGTGTTTCACTGGCACATTGTGGATGACCCGTCTTTCCCCTATGAGAGCTTGACCTTCCCAGAGCTCAGCAAGCAGGTAACCCACCCCGATTACTGTGTAGCGCCCAGTCCAGGGTGTGCAGGTCCATCCCTCGGTACGTGAGCAAGGCACTGAGATTCCCCTTGTTCCCCCAGGGAGCCTTCAATGCCATGACCCACGTGTACACAGCCAGTGACGTGCAGATGGTGATCGAGTACGCCCGGCTGCGTGGCATCAGAGTCATCGCAGAGTTCGACACTCCTGGGCACACCCTCTCCTGGGGTCCAGGTGAGGAGCAGACCCTGCCTGCCTGCTGTGCTGTGAGGAGAGTTGTAGTTGTACCGGGAGAAGGAAGGGGATCTGCAACCTGGATCCTGAATGCTGGGTGTGGGCAGCTGTGTACCACAGGCTGGCTTTGAGGAGGAGCAAACCATCATCTGGGGGAAGTAGGACCCAATGATCCAAGTTCTGGAACAAAATCCAAAGGGAAAACATTTCCATCTCTTCTTGGGTCCAAGATGGAAGATTTTTTTTCTGCTCTGCTGAAACCAACATTGTGGGTGTTGCAAGCATCTTGGGTTTAACTAGGGGTACAGCTGCCCAAGCTTCCTCACTCTGCTCAGCTGTGCCCCAGTCCTGGCACACTGCTTTCTGCTCCAAAGACTGCAAGGTGCCTCCTCTTCCATGTCTGGAAGTGAGAGAAGCTCCAGGAAAACGTTACCTTGTCTTTCTCTCACCTTCCCCTGCCTCCGAATACCATGTCCTGCACTAGAGTGCACTCTGTGCAGGTGGTTGAAGCCAAAGCTGTGGCTGCTCTCACTTCCCCATCTGCACTGGGTACGCAGAGGTGGAGGTGGGAGAGAGGGTGCTGGGGACTGCACCAGCATTATCTTTCCCCAGCGGCTCTGTGTGTGGTTTCCTGTAGGAACCTCCTGAAAAAGCAGTGGGGCCCGTGATGACAGATACCAAGGGGAAACCTAGGAAGGGTAGAAACTGTAACATCCTATAAGGAGAGGTGGGCCCGTGCCAACCTCATGAAGTTCAACCAGGCCAAGTGCCAGGTCCTGCACCTGGGTTGTGGCAATCCCAGGCACAAATCCAGGCTGGGCAGAGAATGGATCGAGAGCAGCCCTGAGGAGAAGGACTTGGGAGTGCTGGTGGACGAGAAGCTCAACATGAGCTGGTAATGTGCCCTTGCGGCCCAGAAGGCCAACCGCATCCTGGGCTGCATCAAAAGGAGCATGGCCAGCAGGTCGAGGGAGGTGATTCTCCCCCTCTACTCTGCCCTGGTGAGACCCCACCTGGAGTACTGTGTCCAGTTCTGGAGCCCCCAACATAAGAAGGACATGGACCAGTTGGAGAAGGTCCAGAGGAGGCTACGAAGATGATCAGAGGGCTGGAGCACCTCTCTTATGAGGACAGGCTGAGAGAGTTGGGGCTGTTCAGCCTGGAGAAGAGGAGGCTCTGGGGAGACCTTATAGCAGCCTTCCAGTACCTCAAGGGGGCCTACAAGAAAGATGGGGAGAGGCTGTTCAGTAGGGCCTGTTGTGATAGGACAAGGGGTAATGGTTTTAAAATAGAGGGAGGTAGATTCAGATTGGATATTAGGAAAAAATTTTTTACAATGTGAGTTGTAGAGCACTGGAACAGGTTGCCCAGAGAGGTGGTGGATGCCCCATCCCTGGAAATGTTCAAGGCCAGGTTGGATGAGGCTCTGAGCAACCTGATCTAGTTGGGGATGTCCCTGCTCCTTGCAGGGGGGTTTGACTAGATGACCTTTGAAGGTCCCTTCCAACCCTAACCATTCTATGATTCTGTGATTTCTATGATTCTGTGATTTGGGGGGTGTGTGTCCCATCCTCACAGTAGCTGTTGCAGAGGGGAAGTGGGAGGTGTCCAGCCTAAAACGCTCGAGCGCTGCTGATCTCACCTGGGAGTGTGCGTTTGAGGCAGCAGTGGATGTGTGTAGGGGGAGCACAAGATGAGTGCAGAACACAGATCCCTCCCCATCAGGTCAGGCTTCCTGAGCCAGAGGTCATTTTTCTGCTGCTGTGTTTATGCCTTGTGCACCATGCAGGTTTTCTGTCCTGTGGCAGGCTCTGGGCTGTGCTGAGGAGGGTCCTGGGAGTTATACAGGGTGATAGGGCCATGCTTATCCCATGCCTCACTGTCCTGTGTTTGTTATGACCCAGGTGCTCCAGGCCTCCTGACTCCCTGCTATTTGGGCAAGGTCCCTTCTGGGACCTACGGGCCCATCAACCCCATCCTTAACAGCACCTACCAGTTTGTGACCAGTTTGTTTCAAGAGGTCAGCACTGTGTTCCCAGACTTGTTTCTTCACCTTGGTGGCGATGAGGTGGACTTTACGTGCTGGTGAGTCTGAGATCAGTCTGGATGGGGACTGGGGGGAAGTATCTAGGACTTGAGTCCCAGCCCATTGCTTTCTGGTCATGATCATCTGCACGTCTTTGGTGTCCTGTTCCCTTAGGCTCTGTATGTTGGTGCCTGGGGTTTCTGTGCGCATGGTGATGCTGGTTGTGGGAAGCTGCTGGTGCCGGTGTGGCCACAGCTCTTGGAATGCCTGGGCTGGCCTTGGACTGATGCGGGAAGGACTTGGCCATGTCTTGGCCTTACTCCAGAGCTTGGGTTGCAGTGCTTTTATGCTCTTCTCTTTGGTACACAGGAAATCCAATCCAAAAATTCGTGCCTTCATGAAGGAAAAGGGCTTTGGTGAAGATTACAAAAAATTAGAGTCGTTCTACATTCAGAGGTAAGGATGGCTGTGTTCTGGGCCTGCAGCTGCAGTATGTGACCAGCACAAATGTCTTCTGCTGTCTTGAGGACACCAGATCTCCTTTTCAGGAGCGTGCATGTTCCGGCACGTCTCCCTCCCTCAAAGGGGTCACATTTTATTGGGAGATTGACCTAGCCACGTTTTATTGGGAGATTAACCACAAAAAAGCCTGAGCTGAGGGACAAAGGAGCCCCATGAGGGGCTGTGCTTGCTTTCTCCTTTAAAAGTACTTTCACGTCCCGCTGCGGGTGTTGGGATGACCCAACACTCAGTACTTTTTCCACTCCAGGCTTCTGGACATCACCTCTTCCCTTGGCAAAGGTTATATTGTGTGGCAGGAGGTGTTTGACAACGGAGTGAAGGTGAGAGCTGCCTGCTTTCCTGAACACAGTTGCCTGTGCTGTGGTGAACAGTGCCAGCACCCCGGGTGGACACACTGGTGTGCACTGGGGGTGCCGTGCTGGGGCTGGCAGGGGGTCCTTACTTTGTTATGGAAGTGGGGTTGATTTTGAGGTGGTGCTGCCGGTGAGCTGCCCTCATGGTGGCTTTGTCACACGGCTGTAAACAGTCTCTCCCCTCTGGGTTCTTTATATACACCTGCAAAAGATGGATTTTAACCCTGCCCAGGATACTCTGCAAAGGGGCTTATCCCTCTGTTCCTTGTGCAAACCGGATGGGAAGTGGCTCAAAAGTCAAGCCAAAGTCTTCCTCAGTTTCCGTTTGGGGGTGGTCATAGCTGTGGGTGGGTCAGGGCACTCTGCCTGTGAGGGGAGGTGGTGCTCTTGTTGCCACACTGATCCCGTGCACAGGGTTCTTGTGTGCTCTTCAGGTGAGGCCAGACACCATCGTCCACGTGTGGAAGGAGAACTCCCCACCATACATGGAGGAGATGGCGAATGTCACCAAGGCTGGCTACCGGGCTCTGCTCTCTGCCCCCTGGTACCTCAACCGCATCTCCTATGGGCAGGACTGGATGGCAGCCTACCAGGTGGAGCCCTTGAAGTTCAAAGGTGTGTTCCTTGTGTCTCCCTTGTGTGACAGTTTACTTGTCACTCGGAGGTAGTGCCAGGGCTGGCTGTTTTGCTAATCCGTTCTTGCTGCTGACGTGAAGGTGCTTGACTGACCATGTTCTTGGTTCCTGTGCTGTGTCCTGTTCCCTGGCAGAAAAGAACTCTGCTTTCCCCCAGCCCGGGGTTTGAAGTGGGGGCTTCCAGAAGGGCAAGTTACCACCTCTGTAGCTGAGTCACTCACTGCTGTTACAGGTGCCTCTGTGGGCAGGGCGATAAGTCACCCTGTTATCTTACAACACCCCGTCACCTGAATGCTGTGTCCTCTGGCAGGCAGCCCTGAGCAGAAGGATCGGGTGATCGGCGGAGAGGCGTGCATGTGGGGTGAATATGTGGACGTCACTAACCTGACCCCCAGGCTCTGGTAAGAGAAGCCATGGGGAGTTCTGCTCGAGTCGCGTGGGGCAGGGCTCAGGCCCTTCACGCTCAAGTGCAAAACGCTGTGGGTTTGGTCTGCGCGTGGTGTTTGTCCCTGTCCTCTGGCACCACCTCTGTGCCAGTAGGAGCTTCACAGAGGCTTAAATGAGAGTTTGTAAGACTCGAACGTGCTCTTGTACAACCTGCTGCTGCAACCAGTGCGTGTTTAAGGCTGGTCTCTCCCCTGTCACCCTTGTCCACTCCTGATCTACACGTGTCTAGGAGTGGGTGTTTCGATAATACAGAAGCCTTTGTGTGCTGACGGATGTTGGTCGGGAAAGCGTTTGGGAGCTCGGGGCTTTGTGTGAGAAGCTTTCAAACTCCCCCTGACCTGACTGCCTCTGCCCTCGTTCCTTCAAGGCCAAGAGCTGGGGCCGTAGCCGAGAGACTGTGGAGTAACGCGACCGTCAGGGACCTGCAGGATGCCTACCTGCGGCTGGCCGACTTCCGCTGCAAGCTTCTCGGGTAACCATTCCTCCTCACAATTGGATGCAGGCTTGTGGGGACAGCGCAAATGAAGCGAGGGTGAAGTGAGCTTTCCCTGGTGCAAAATAACCCTTGTTCTTACGGAAAGTCCAAGCTTTTCTCCTGCCTGTGCATGGGCAGAGCTTGTTTTGTGCAGTGCTGAAAGAGAGCCCCTGCTGGCAGTGTGGGCTGGTGGCTTTGCTGAGGAGAGGGCTTCATGCTGAGAAAGGGGGACCTGTCAGCTATTGCCACCCTTCCTGCAGCACTGGCTTCCTCAGGAAACCTGCCCTTACCCTGTGCTCCCACACATGAACAAAAAACTGAGTCTATAAGCACAGGGTAGAAACTGCTCCCTCCTTGTCACACCTGAAACGGGGCACCGATTCCCAACCTGTGCTCCTGTAACCACTCAGACCTGACCATGGGCTCGGCCTCTGCCCTCTGCGTGATGCCATCTCTCTGCTCTCTTCCCAGGCGTGGTGTCCAGGCGCAGCCTCTCTACGTAGGATTCTGTGAAAATGAATTCCGCGGGTTTTGAAGGGAGAGTCCCACTGACCTCGGTCACTGTGCACGCAGGAGGAGTGACCCCTCTCTCTCAAAAGCTGCTGACTTGGCAGAGGGACCCCTTCCCGCCCCCAGCTTCTGCTCTTGCTTTGTTGCAATGAACTTTGCTTTTCCTCAGTGTGCACTCTTTACCTCTTTTTCTATTTTTATTTCTTTAAATCTATAAATAAATGACCCCAAAGAGGAAAAAATGTGCCTTTTCATGCTCAGCTAGGGCTTGGGAAACCATGCAAGGGTTTTTGTGGAAAGGAAAGGAAATGTGCAGAGCTTGCTCTGGAGATGCCAGTGGGTCATCAGGCTACGCCTCATCCAGGTGGCTCTGGAGCTTGCTGGGTGCCTGCTCAGCTGGATAAACTGTCTTTAGCCTCTGCTTCCCACCATCTGCACCTGGACAGAGCACTGCCTGTACCGGGACAGGTGACACCCCGCTTTGGTTTTGCTTCTGTGGCCTTCTAGGCACTAGTGGTCAATGTGGTGGTGTTCCCTGTCCTCGTCTCTGTCTCTTCTCTTTCTGCCCCTGCCTATGTCCAGGCAGGACGCTTGCCTGCAAGCCAGCATTTCGGCTGCCTGAAACCATCTGCTGCCACCTCCTCTGGTTTCTCCTGAGAGGAGTCATAGAATCTTGTAGGCTGGACAAGACCCTTAAGATCAAGAAGACACCCTGGAGCCTCACTGAGGAGACCTTGGAAAAACCCACTGAGGAGCGCAGGGATGTTACGGAGTCACCGCTCAGCTCTTCAGTCAGCTGTTGCCTCTGCTCAGGATTTGGCCAACTGATCCGTCCTCCTCCTGCTCTTTTGCCCTCGGGGTGGGGAGCTCAGCTCCAGGACTGCATCCAAGAGGTTTTCTTTGGATAGTATTTTCCTTGGAGAAGAATCTGGTGATGCTGCTGTCCTGCAGAGCTGGGACAGTCGTGGTTCTTGTCCTTTGATGGAGGGGGTTGCTATGCTGGAAACCATGTTCAGCTGGAAGTGGGGCATCTCTTGGGGAGAAACCCTGGCTGGTGGGACTTGGAGTGAGATCTGCTGTTACGGCTGGAAACCTTTTACTATTGAACTTTAAATTAAAAATACAGAATTACCTTTGATGTAAAAATATTCAGAAATGGTTAAGTCTTGCATTTCTTTGCCTTCCTGTGAAAGGATTTACCCAAACACTGCTCCTCCAAAGTGATACATCTTAAAGACGGGAGGAAAAGATAGTGAAGCCCAGCGGTGCTGGAGCAGGGAAGCTTAGCCAGATGTGGGGGACAGAGGGATGTGTTTTACTCCTGCTTCCTAGGGTAGGAAGGGTACCTTGCTCTGCCCTGCTTCCCCAGGGGAGGTGCTCCTCTGCTTCCTCCAAGTCTCCATGGGAAATCTGTGCCCTGTTTCTCTGCCATTTTGGTCACGAGTACTGTCCTGGTCTTGTGTTTAAGGCTGAGTGTGGAGCTGGGATTGCTGATCTGCCCGCCTGTCACTCCAAGTGTGTTTATTTCTCTCAAATTGAGTGACCTGAGAGGCCCCAATAATCAGAGCTGCTTCCTTTCACTGGGTTTTGATGTGCTGGTGTGATCCGTGTCTGTGCTCCTTCCTCCCTGCCAGACTTGGCTGGAGAGATGCTGATCTGCTGAAGCTTTGCAGAAGCTCCTCGCCCACGTGAGGACATCCCATGCTCTGATTCGAGGTCCTGCTGATGCCCCTCAGTAGCCCCCCGGCATCTTTTGTAGTTGGCTTTGGGAAGTGCTCTGTGGCACAAGCGCCTTGGGTATTTTTGGAGCAAAAGCTATACCTTCTGCTCCACACTGGTGTCCTGTGATGCTTTAGACCTGGGTGTTTACTCCATCTCTGCGTGGCCGCTTCTGCCTGGCTCTTCCCAGGGAAAGGACAGCCGAGATCGCGTGGTTTGCTGCTTGAGGGGGTGGCCTGGGATGCTCTGGGGCGGGCACAGAGGGACCCCCCAGCCCAGTGCCTCCCACTAAAGCCCGGTGTTTATGATCCACAGTAAATCTCACCCCGTGGTCCCGCTTCCCAGGGGATCTGCACCAGCTTCTCCCCAAAACCACCATCTTGGGGGCAGTTTGGCAATGTTTTTCACCCGTGCGAAGGCCGGGATCCCCGTCAGCAGGGAGCGAGCACCCCGCTTTCCCCTGCTGCGGCCTTGCTGCGCGGCCCATTCCTTCCAGAACATCTATTTTGGTCGCGTAAAACTTGCCGGGGAGCAGAGGAGAACAGGCAGCGTGTGAATCACTCGGGGCCAACGGGTTTAAAAATAAACCCAGGCGGCGGCGAAGAACAGCCGCCGAGCCCCCGGGTTTCGGCAGGATTGCGCTCCGCGCCTCTGAAACCCACTCATGGGTGCCCACCCTGGGTGCCATCCCCGTGCGGTTTTACTGGGACACGCTTGCATATATTTGCACATGCTTGCATGCACATCCTTGCAGCCATTTGCACATGCACGCTTGCAAACACGCACTCATGCATACGCATGCAAACAGATGCTTGCAAACATACACTCATGCACATGCTTGTGCACATGTGCACACTTGCACACACAATGCAAAAACACACACACGTGCTTGTGTGCCATTGCACAGGCTTGCGGCACAGACGTGTATCTGCATGTGCTTATGCACACACTTGTGTGTGCTTGCACACACGTGCACAGGCTTCCAATGATGTGCGTGCACACTGGCAGCGCACGCATACACGAGCTTGCATACACTTGAACATGCATGTGCCTGTGCTTGCTTGCACACACATGCACATGCTTAGACTTAGACAAGCTTGCATGCACATGTGCACACACGTGCACGTGTTTGTACGTGAACACCCATGCTCACATGCGCTTGCACACTTGTGGCAGTGTGCCGCGCACCCCCAGCCCAGCTGCTGCTCTGGCAGTAATTAATTAAAGACCGCGCCAGGTATTCAAGCCGTGTGGTCTAATTACAGATTTTTCAGGACGGCGGGGAGTGTGGGAGGCAGGCGCTTCCCTCCTCCCCCATCGCTTCCCAGCGAGGGCTCCGTCACTGGGGGCAGCCGGGGCGGCGCGGGGTCCTTCGGGGTGAAGAATGGAACAAAGTGCCAAAATTGTGCCTTTTGAGCCTTTTCTGTGTAATGAAATCGCGCCTTAAGGCGGCGGCCGATGGGGAAGAGTGGGGTGTTAACTCTGGAGCCTACTGAGGGCCGCAGGGGAGAAGGCAAGGGGCTGCGCAGCCCCTGGTCACTCAAGGGGGTGACAACGGGTGACAGCAGTGAGGCGGGTGGTGGAGGCGGGAGGGTGACGGGATGGACGAGTTCGGGGCCAGCCCGGCAGGGGGCAGTAGTGGGCGGAGCCGGGGCCCCCCGCGCCGCTGCCAGCCGCCTCTCCTGATTGGCCGCCGCTCCCTCATTATGCTAATTCCCCGCGCCTCGGCGGGGCCAGCGAGCTGACGTCACCAGCCCGCTGGCGGCCGCGCGCGCGGGTGGGGAGGGGAGGGGGGGGGCGGTGAGCAGCGAGGCCCGGGCCGAGCCGAGCGGTTCCGAACGGTTCCGAGCGGCGCCGAGCCGGGCGGGGCGGGGCGGGGCGGCGGGCGCCCTCCCGCAGCGGCGGCGGCGGCGGCGGAGCGGGGCCATGGCCGCGGCGGGCAGCGGCGTGGCAGCGGCGGCGGCGGCGGAGGCGGGGGCGGCGTTCAGCACCGCGAACAGCGGCCGGGTGAACGGGCTGAGCCGCCCGCCCGGCGCCATCGCCATGAAGGATCACGACGCCATCAAGCTCTTCGTGGGGCAGATCCCGCGCAACCTGGAGGAGAGCGACCTCAAGCCGCTCTTCGAGGAGTTCGGCCGCATCTACGAGCTCACCGTCCTCAAGGATCGTTTCACCGGCATGCACAAAGGTACGGGGGGGCTCCGTGCCCGCCGCCGGGGCGCCGCTGGCCGGGCCTCCTGAGGTGGGACACCCCGAGGCGGGGGCACCCCTCAGGTGGGGCACGCTGAAGTGAGGCACCCCTGAGGTGGGGTACTCTGAGGTGGGACGCCCTGAGGTGGGGCACCCACATACGGGGCACCTCTGAGGTGGGAGTACCCCTCATGTGGGGGTACCCTAGATGGGGGTACCCCTCAGATGGGACACCCTGAGGTGATGGCACCCAAGTACGTGGCACCCCTGAAGTGAGGCACCCCTGAGATGGGACACACTGAGGTAGAGCACCTCAAGGGAGGGGTACCTCTGAGATGGGGCACTCTGAGGTGATGATGATACCCAAGTATGGGGCACCCCAGAGGTGACGTACCCCTGAAGTGGAGGTATCCCTGAGATGGAGGTACCCCTGAGGTGGGACATCCCTGATCTGGGTGTACCTGTGAAGTGGGGTATCCTGGTACGGGGCACCTCTGAGGTCGAGGTACCCCTGAGGTGGGACACCCAGAGGTGGAGCACCTCTGCGATGGGGCACTCAAGTATGGGGCACCTCTGAGTTGAGCTACCCTTGAGATGGAGGTACCCTTGATCTGGAGGTACCCCTGAGGTGGGGATACTCCTGACTTGAAGGTACTGCTGAGCTGGAGGCACCCTTGAGGTGGAGCACCCTAAGACAGAAGAGCCCTTAAGGTGGGGCACCCTGGTATGGGGTACCCCTGAGGTGGAGGCACCTCAGTATGGGTCACTCTGGTACGGGGCACCTCTGATGTGGGAGCACCTCAATGTGGGGCATCCTGTGTATGGAGCACCTCTGAAGTGGGGTACACCTGAGGTGGGCTACACCTAAGGTGAGGCACCCCAAAGATTGGGTGGACATACTCCTGGGATGGGGACACCCACCCGAGGTGGGGGCACCAACCTGGGGCTGGGAGCTGCTGTCCGGCTTGGGAGCACCTGGCATTGTTTAGAGCACCTGCTGGGTTGGGGGCACCTGTCTGGCATCAGGGCACCCACGTGAGTTTTGGGCACCCCTGGAATGGAGGCACCCACCTGGGATACCGGCACCCACCACGGATGGGGGCACCCACCTGCCTGCTTCCTGCCTGTGCCATGGCCTGAGGCCTCTGTGGGGTGGTCGGGACGAGGACCGACAGGACCTAGGTCGCTGCCGGCCTGGCTGGCATCCCAGCTCAGGGTGTAGAGCACCCGGCACCCCGAGCAGCGTTGCGCCAAGGGGCTTATGGATGCACTGCCAAAGTCTTTATGGAAACCCCCCCCCCCCATGAGCTGGGGGTCTGTGGCACTGGAGACGGGTCAGGGCACCCTGAGCGTCACCCGGTTAGGATCTCGCACTCCTCCAGACACTGTCACTGAGCCCCCACAGCGGGCAGTGCCCGCTTCGTGGGGACTTTCTGGGAAGCCGAAACTTTGTGCTCATGGATGCCGCCGTGTTGGTGCCCTTCGGCCATGGGGCGGTCGCCTGGACTTCGTCGTTCTCAGCACCGCAGCCTCCGAAATCTCAGGAGCCTCAAAAACTGCTCATGTGCCCCAAACAACGGGAGTTGCACCTTGTCCAGCCCCTCGTTGCTTCCTCCAGCACGGGCTTCAACCACTGCAGCCCAGATGCATGATTGAACTGCGGACACTCTAATCCGAACAACATCCTTCCTCCCAGGGAGCCTCTGGAGCAGGATCGCTCGTGCTCCAGCCCTCTGAACTTCTCCGGAACGCCCAGGCACTGTCCACATCGTTGCCTGCAGGGGAAAAAAAAAAAAGGAGGGGGAAAAAAAAGAGCAGAGAGGAGGAAGCCAACTTGATTACGGATGGTAAACACTGGAAATGGCAGCGGGACTGACGTGAGCCGCTGCGCTGCCCTCCCCTTTCCACCTGCAGTGGGGCAATATTGAACTGGGGGGATCTCTCCTTGCTCCCCGCGAGGGCAGATGTCCCCAGCACGCCAAAGTGGGTGAGGGACCCCATCCCTCGGTGTCCCCCCGCCCCGCTGCCGCGCTCCCTCTCCTCCCAGGCACACTGATTGTACTTATTAAGAGTTATTAATACTTAATCAGCTGGCGGATTTAATTGTGCCAATATTAAAAATGTATCAATGTCAATTTTATTCATTAAATATTTACTTTGTTGAAGGGAAACTGTTTTGCTGCTGTTTTAATATCACTTTCATACGCTTTTGGATGTGACCCCAGCAAATCGGGGGGGGGAGCCCTCAGGGAGGGCGCAGTGTGGCGGCGGCACGGAGACCCAGGATGCTCCCACGGGAGCCAGAGAGACAGAGGGGGGAGAGGACTGGACCCTGTCCCCGGGGCTCGCTTGTCGCCACCAGCTCGGAGCGAGCAGCTTGGCAGCGTGAGTCAGCGTGGGAAAACCTCGCCCCAGGCGTATTCCCGATTCCCGAAGCGCCGCGATGTCGGAGGAGCAGGGAACGCCTTCGCCACGCGAGTCTCATCCCGAGGAGGATGCTCGAGGCCAGGAGAAGCATGGCGGCAAGCCGGGATGCGCAGCCTCGACACCTGGAGATCTGTTTCCCGGAGGGCTTTGGCTGCGACTTTCCTGGGAGCTGAGGGCCAACGCACCGCTGCCTGCGCGCTGCCAGGCTCGCTGCCTGCTCTCGCCTCGCTCCTTCCTTCATCCTGCTGTTCCACCTCTTTTTGTATCTCGAGATCTCATTTCGGGGCTGAGCTCTGGCCCTGCTGGCAGCGGTGCCCACCTGGGTGCCAGGGTGCTGGGTGCCAGGGTGCCAGGGTCCTTGATGCCAATATGTCAGGGTACTGGATTGCTGGGTGCCAGGGTGCCAAGTGCCAGGGTGCCAGGATGTCAGGGTGCCAGGGTGCTGGGTGCCAGGGTGCCAAGATGCCCCAACTCTGTGTCAGCTGCGCCGCCAACTCTCCACGTGCCAGGGGCTTTGTGACAATGCCGGGCCGGACACTGACATCTTCTCCGCGTCTCCGCAGGCTGTGCCTTCCTCACCTACTGCGCCCGCGACTCGGCCCTGAAGGCGCAGAGCGCCCTGCACGAGCAGAAGACGTTGCCGGGGGTGAGTGATGCCGGGGGGGGGCTGGGGTGAGCTGGGGTGGGGGGACGGTGACACCTACCTGGGGCACAAGCGCAGGAACTGCTTCCAGCGGCCGCAAACCGAGGCATTGATTTTCCTGCCGCCCGCGTGCTGTTGCGCTTTCTGTGGGCTCCGACCTCCCAAGCTTAACAAAGTGAAAATAAATATTTAATTATTCGCCTAAATAAAAATCAATAGGGCCGCTGGTTGGCTGGGGGAAGCGCCGGGGCCCATAAATATCAATCCCTGCCTCGGGTGCGCAGAGCTGACGGAGGGGGACGAGGTTCACAGGGATGTGGCTTCCTCAGCCGCACTCTCACCAGTGGTGCTGTGTGTCGGTAGGTTTAAGAGTTAAGAGCCCACTTTGGGAACCTCAGGGAGGTGTGGGGTCTGCCTTGCTGTCTGCCTTGCCTGGTGTCACGGGCTTGCCTGTGTCCCCTTCTCACCACACGCATCCACGTGCATACACGCGTGTGTGCAAGGTGTACGGCTGCTCCTTCCCTGCCTGTAGCTGCTCACTTCTCACCCCGCACCCTGGCATGGGGCGAGTGTGCGTGCCCGTGAGCACACGCTTGCACGCACGTGTGCGGGCCCGTGCCCCTGCGTGGGCACAAGCCTGCGCACACCCCTCTGCGCGTGTGTGCGCGCAGCGGTGGGCGAGTGTGCATCCTCCCGGGGTGCGCAGCCACATCTGTGCGTGCACATCCCCCTGTGCCTGCGCTCACACCCCTGCGTGCTTGTGCTCACACCTCCCTGTGCACACTCGTGGGTGCCTGTGCACACCCCTCGCTGCTTGTGCCCACCCGTGGGTACCTGTGCCCACCCCTCCCTGCTCGTGCCCACCGGCGGGTGCCTGTGCACACCCCCCGTACCTGTACCCGCACCCCTGTACCTCTGCACACCCCCCGTGCCCCTGCTCTACACCCCCGGGGCCTCCGCGTCCCCCGGCCCGGTCCCGCCCCCCGGCGCGGCACGGGAGGGCGTGTCCAGGCCGGGAGGGGGCGTGTCCCCCCGCAGCCCCTCCCCTCGGCTCGGCCCGGCCCGATTCGGCTCGGCCCGGCTCAGCGGGGGCTGCCACCGCCCCTCCCCCCGCTCCGCCCCCCCCCCCTCCGCGCGCCGCTGCGCGAGCCCAGCCGAATCGGGCCGGACCGAGCCGAGCCCGCTTTGGGTGGAGCCGAACCGGACCGAACCGGGCCGGGCCGGGCCATGCAGCTGCCGCAGGTGCCGGCGCCCGGGCCGCGGCCGCCCGTGCTGTGGGTGCCCGCCGGGTCCAAGATCCTCTGCATCGAGGTAGGGCCCCGCCTTTGTCTGCCCGGCCCGGCCCGGCCCGGCCGCCTCTGCCCGCGCCCGGGCATCTGCACCCGCGGGGTGGGGGCGCTTGGGGAGGGGGCTGCACTCGGGGGGGGCGGGGGGAAGAGAGATTGCAGGCAGGGAGGGGTGCGTGGGTGATGGGGGGTGGGGGGGGCATGTGTTCCCGGGGGTGGGGGTGTCGGGGAGCGGGGTGTACCTGCACCCAGGGATGGGGATTTGGGGTGCGTGTCGGTGAGGAGGGTGTTGGCGGGGGGGTGTCGCTGAGGGGGGTGTACCTGCCCCCGGGGGGGGGGGCGGGGAGTGTATTTTTCCACCCGGGGTTTCTGTGTGTGCAGGCTGGGGGAGGCGTTGCACCCCCAGACGGCGCGGGGGTGCATGCGTGTGTGCTTCGGTGGGGGTACGGTGTTCGCCCCCCCCCCGGGGCGCGTTCAAGTGGGTGTCGGCGGGGCGCGGGCGGTGGCTCTGTGCGCGCGCGGAAGCGGGTGCGGGGGGTGTCTTTGATCGCGCGCGTGGCGGTGGGCTGCGGGTGTCCGTGGGGCCTGGGGGGGAAATGGGGGGGAGGTGACGGGGGTGGGCGTGTGAGCGCGTGCGTGTGTCAGGGAGCAGAGCACGCGCGTGCACACAGGTGTTGCGTGGGCTCCCGCATCGTGGGTGCCCGGTAGTGGGGGCTGGCCGGATGCGCGTGGGTGGTGGTGGGCACGGGGCGCGGGTGCTGCTGCGGGGGGGTTGGGGGGGCAGCACCGGGTGTCCGTGTGTCTGCTGCCGGGGGCCCCGCTGCTGCAGTGGGGGAAACTGAGGCGAGGGGCGTTGTGTCCCTGCCCGCCGTGGGTGATGGTGTCGGCTGTGCGGGGCCCACGGCTGCGGGGAGGGTGCTGTGGGGGGTGTGGGTGTAGGGGTGTCGCCTGCGGCCGCACGGGGAGCTGGGCCGGGTGGGCGTGCGGCCGCACGTGGGTGTGCGGTTGTGCGTGGGCATGCGGCTGTGTAGGTGTGGGGTTGTGCAGCCGGGGCTGTGCACGGGGGATGCTGCGTGGGGGTCTGCGCTTGTGCGTAGGGGCGTGCGGCTGTAGGGGCCCTCTGGTTGTGCGTGGGGTGTGTGTGCTGGGGTGGCTGTGCAGCTGCGTGGGGTTGTGGGTGGTGTGACTGTCCCCGGGCCAGCTGTGTCCCCTCACTGCGAGTTCACACCAGGACCCGTGATGGCAGGGTGTTCCCGTGATGGCAGGGTGTTCCCGTGATGGGTGGCCGCCTGTACTCAAGCGCCTGTCTCCCTACACCGGCTGTTGGCTGCCTGGGGACCCCTGGGGTGACACGGGCACCAGGCTCCCACGGGCGCCCACCACTCCAGCGTCACCCAGCACCTCCATCTCTCCTCGTTCGGGTCTGTGGTGGCCTGCTGGATCCTCCAGCTGTTGAGTAGGCGGAGGAGGGTGACGCTGAGGAAGGAACAAGGGCCAGAAGTGACCCCGTCCCACAGGACAGGTCCCCCGTCAGTGAGTCACCATGGGCTGGCTGTCCCCAGTGCCCTAGCTGTTGAGGGGCTCCGAATTTGGGTGGGTGACAGTGCCCGCGGGATCACGTGGTCGTTTAGCAACCGGTGGAGACCCCCTCGGGTTGTAGCACACCCATGTTTTGGCTGTGAGGTGCCATAGCTGGGGCTCTGTGGGGCACCCACGGGTGATGGTGACTGGTGGGTGCTGGGGCACCCTGAACAGGGTCTCCTGTGTGCATCAGCATGTCCTTGGGGTGCGCAGGAATGGGGTGGGGGGATGGATGGGTGGGTGGGTGCGTGGATGCTATGGGGATGGAGGGATGGGTGGTAGGGAGATGGGGGATGGATGGGCTGGTGTAAGGGTGCTACAGAGCCCGATGGGCGTGAGGGGGTGGGTGAATGGGTGTTTTGGGGATGGATGGTGGTTGGGGATATGGATGGGTGCTATGGAGATGGGTTTTAGGGGATGGATGGGTGAATTAATGGGTGAATCTTGGGGGGAGATGGGTGGGTGGAGGATGGTTGGTTGGGTGTCAGGGATGGGCGAATGGATGGATGGGTGTTGGGGCTGGATGGATGGGTGTCAGGAGCGGAGGGAGATGGCTGGGTGGTTGTTTGGGTGTTAGGGGATGGATGGAGGGCTGTTGGGCAGCGGTGGGTGGCTGGATGATGGTGTGGGTGCAGGGGCACGGTGTAGGAGTCCTGTGGGGACAGACAGGCACCAGGCAACCACGCGTGAGCAGAGGTTTGGGTCCCCACGCCGTCCACCTGTGCTGCGGGAGCTGGTGCGGGGGGTCACTGAGCACCCCGGGGCGGGCACGGGGCGATGCCAGGGGTGCAAAAGCCCCCTTTGGAGAGTGTCCACAAGCCAGGGCAGCTTCTCCCAGCGCGGTGCGGCAGCCCTGGGGTAGGTTAGCCGGTCCCCGAGGCCTGGCGTTTATAAACATCAGCCGCTCCCGGAGAATCAATACAGTTTAATAACCGGCGAGCGGAGACGGGAGACACATCAAAATGACACTCTGCGGCTCCGTAAATGTTATTCTAAATCATACTCGCCGGGTTTATTACATTAAGCATACAGCAGCGGGCACGGGAAATTTATTCCATCGAAGGCCATTGTGCTGGTAAATGGGACTGGCTGGTCGGTGGAAGGGGGCAGCTGCCCCCCAAAATGGGGTTCCCTCCTCTGGATGTGCCAGGGATATGGGGGACAAGGGCGGTGTTGGTCCCACAGGTCTCCGTGCTGCTGTGGCCTCTGGGTTTTGGGGTGAGCTGGATCCCGCCCCAGTGCAGCGGATGGGATGTTTGGGGGACCGGTGACACAATGGGTGATGTGGGGGGAGTCAGGTGGCCCTGTGTCCCTCAGTGCCACCCCACAGCTCCTGGGGACCCAGTCCCCTCCCTGGAGCATCCCTGGCTCTGCGCTGACATTTCTCCCTGCGTTTCCCTGGAGACAAGGAGGTTGCTGTGGAAACCTCCCTCCTCTTCTTCCTTAACCATCCTCTTCTTCACTCTAGGGTGGGGGAAATGGTCCTGCCCCCGCCCAGCCCCTAAATTTGGGTACCCCTCCAGGAGTGCACAGGGAGACCCCCGGGATGGGGGTGCGCACACCCGCCTTGGTGCAACAGCGGCACGCGTGTGCGTGGCTGTCCCTGTGCATGCTCAAGCCGTGTACGCGCACACCCGCCCCGTCATGCGTGACATCCCGCCGTTGCCGTGACGACCCCATCGAGCACATGGCTCGGGCTCCGCAGCATCGCGGGGGAAGCACGCTTGTTGCTGTGGAAACAGCTGTAATTGTAGCATTTTTCAGCTAAAAGAGGAGAAAAAGGAGGGGGAGAGAGGAGAAATGGCTCCGTGGGGCCGCGTGCCAGGGACGTGTGCGCCAGCCCAGCGCTTCCCGCTGCATACACGTGTCACGCTTGTGGGTACACACGGTGGCAGCGACGCGCGGGCGGAGGCCGAAATTGGGTGAGAATCGGGAAAAGGAGAGCAATGGCGGTGCTGCCGGAGGGGCTGGGGCTGGCCGGGCGCTGCTGCTGCCTCTGCAGTCCTTTGCAGTCGAGGAAAGCGGGCAGGCGGCCAAAGCTGGCACCGGCGGCCCGGCGGGCGCCTGCGGCACCGGGTACCCATCCCCAGGGCCGTAGCGTCGCCCTCCGCCCGCGACGTCCCCAGTTTGGCATGGCCACCAGCCCTGGCTCTGTTCTTGCAGGTCCCTCCCCTGCTCGCAGCCCCCTGGGCCAGGCTGGGGCCAAATCCTGCTGTTTCCCATGGGAAGGGTTCGGGGGGGGCCGCGACACAGCCGCTGACCGCCCGCTCCCACTTGTGTGTTGCAGATGAACCGCCCCATCCAGGTGAAGCCGGCCGACAGCGAGGGCCGAGGAGGTAGGTCCCCCCTTCCCATCTGCCCCGCGTGGGCAGAGGGGCGCAGGGCTACCTGGGGGGTGACAGGGGACGTGGCGGCATTGCGGGGGCTGCCGCAGGGGGGTTTGTTTGCAGAGAAAGCCACAAAAGGAGGCGCCTTTGCTGATGGCACCCAAACCCGAGCGCAGAGCAAACACGATCTTGGCTCTGGCTGGCTGGGGAGAACGTCCTGATGTCATACGATGATCGTCCTGACGTCATACTCAGGATGTCCTGACGTCATATGGTGAACGTCCTGCTGTCTGTCGTACCATGAGCATCCTGACGTCACGCCGGGCAGGGTGCCAGCCAGCTGCTCTCTGACAGCCCCGTTGTTTGTTGAACAACCCGGTTACCTGCCCAGAGCTGCCTGGGGGAACCCCGGCAGAGTTGGGGTGCAGGGGTCGGCCACCCGAACCCTTCTCAAACAGAAACTACCGCCCCCCACCTCGCCAGATTCTCCGTTGGGGTTTGCAGCTCGCAGGGCTGCCCCGTTTCCAGGCTGAGTTGATAATTTGGGCAAAATTGCAGGAATCGGATCAAAACCCCCCGATGTTCCCAGTGCCACCAGCAAGCGCTGGGTGCGTGGGCGCACTCGGATTCTCGTGTGGGGCCACGTGCCCTCGGCGGGATGGCCAGGGTAGATATCCCCCAATTCAAAACGCGCTATTAAACGTGCTGCGTGCTGGTGCCGGTGCATCCCGGAGGGACTGGGCAAATAAATTACCCACTTACCAAGCGTAATTGGTGAAGGATTAAAAATCAATGGGCAGGCTCAGGTGCCCAGCTCCAGCCCCATCGCCCGGGAGGTGCCGCTGAGCACGCTCCGCCCAGCTACCTTCACCAGGAGATGGTGTGGCCAACATAGGAGCCCTATTCCCTTAACTAATTTTCCCGGTACCTTAACGGACAGAGCATTAATCGTCTCCTGCCATTATTTATTTATTTCCCCGGCAACGCTCTTGACAGGGCACCTTATTTTCTTTGTCAAATGCCATTAGCACACGGCGGGAGCGCGCGGCTGCGCGAGACAGATGCTGGTAATAATAATGAAATTCTCATTATTTACTCTCCCCTCTCCTGTGTTTGGGTTATTTATGTCCCCCGGGCACAGCCGGAGGCTGCGGGTTATTCTGCAAGTCAATCATACAAAGGCAATCGCTGTTGTTTTGTGGGCTCTCTTTGTTTCCCGGCCGCATCCCACATCGGTGCCGGGGGAGCTGGCTTCTCCATTCGGGGGATGAGCCCCAGCTCTGGTCCCTGAAGTGGGAGCTTCACCCCTGGCTTCACCCCTCAGCAATTTCCCCACAGGAGAGGTTTTCCTATCCCAGCGTTTTTTAGGATGGAGGTGATAAACCCTGGGTCTTTGCCGCTGGATCGGCATCGCTCCCTCCCCAGGCTCCGGTTGCAAACTGAGGACGAGGGGACAGGATGGTGAGTGACATCCCTCTCTCCAACGGGCTTGGTTTTGTTTTCAGAAGACAGGAAGCTCTTTGTGGGCATGCTGGGGAAGCAGCAGAGTGAGGACGACGTCCGGCGCCTCTTCGAACCCTTCGGCCAGATCGAGGAATGCACCATTCTCCGAGGGCCCGATGGAGCCAGCAAAGGTGGGGTTTGGGGAGCTGAGTGAGCGCCCTGTGGGCCGCTGGGACTGTGGAGGGTGGGAGCCGCCGGCCGGGCAGCGCTGGCTCCCACAGCGGCTGAGTCCGACCCCTCCCTTGTCCCCTCTCTGCCCTTAGGTTGTGCCTTTGTGAAATACGGCAGCCACGCCGAGGCGCAGGCTGCCATCAACAGCCTGCACGGCAGCCAAACCATGCCGGTAAGTGCTGGGCTCTCGCCCTGCCCCATTCGGCCCCGTGCTGCCTGCGTAATCCAATCACCAGCTAATTTGATCCTCTATCTAATTGGATCAAAATCCCACGGACCGGCAATTTGTTTGCCGGTTCACCCCGAGGTTCATCCCTGCCTGGGCGCTGAGCCCCAGGAGTGGGCGCGCGGGGCTAATTTTCTCCACGCCGGAGAAAGGGGCTGTTTAATTAACGCCGAAGGTCAAAATTGTGGACGAGGAGGGGGGAAAAAGGAAACAGAGGTCAGAGAGCCGCCGCCGGGGAGTAAAGCCGGCTATAATTAAACTTCGCATTGATCGGCGGTTGCTGCTGCCAAGCCGGGCAGCTTCCCCAGGGCTGAGGATGCTGCGGCTGCTACGAGCCAGCGGGTCCCTCCGCGGAGCAGGGAGACATTTTGGGGGCATGGATGGAACCCCACCATCGACCCCATCTTCCCCCCGTCTCAGGGCGCCTCATCCAGCCTGGTGGTGAAGTTTGCGGACACGGATAAGGAGAGGACCCTGCGGCGGATGCATCAGATGGCGGGGCAGCTGGGCATCTTCAACCCCATGACCATCCAGTTCGGTGCCTACGGGGCCTATACGCAAGCGGTAGGAGGTGACGCCGGCGGGTTTTTGGGGAGCCCTGCGGTTGAGGGGGGCTGGTTTTGCCTGTGACAGCCTGCATGGGATTGTGCCAGGGCCAGTGGGTGCCGACGCCTGTCAGGATTGGTGTGTTTCCATTTGGGGGCACATCAGAGGGCTTCATCCCACCCTGAGTGAGGGTGGTGTGGCTGAGGGCACAGCGGTCACATAGGTCACTTTTTTATGTCACCTAGACCTCCTCCGGGCCCCGGGTTCGGCAGTGGGTGACATTTATCCCTCTGGGCCCCCACGTGCAGGTGCAAAACGGGGATGCTAATTTATCCTCCCCTGCTTCCCCCTTTTCTCTGCCTCTTGCTCGCTTCCCCCTTTCCCCCCTTTCTTCCCTTAAGATCATGCAGCAGCAGGCGGCCCTGATGGCGGCCGCGCAGGGGACCTGCTTGAACCCCATGGCCGCCATCGCCGCTGCCCAGATGCAACAAATGGCCGCCTTCAACGTCAGCGGGCTGGTGGCTGCCCCCCTCACCCCCTCTTCAGGTACAGCCCCCCTCCATTTGCCCCCCCATCCTGCTTGACATCCTCGAGGGGCTGCCAGCGCTGACGCTTCCCTCCCGCAGGTACGAGCACCCCTCCCGGCATCAGCACGGCGCCAGTGCCCAGCATTGCCACGCCGATCGGGGTGAACGGCTTCAGCCCGCTGCCGCCGCAGACCAACGGGCAGCCCGCTTCAGAGACCATCTACACCAACGGCATCCACCCCTACCCAGGTGACCCTCCTTGCTCCGCCGCGTTCCCCCGGGGCTGGGGACGCGTGCTCGGCTAGCGTGGCAGGCTCCTGGGTGCTCCCCGCCCCAGGAACACGCCAGATGAACCAGCCGTGCACCGATTCTCACCGAAATCCCTCCTCCCATGGCATCGCCGCCTTTGCGAGTGTGGCAACGCTCTTGGCTCCCACGAAGCGGCAGGGAGCAGCTCTGCCCCTCTGCGGCAGCGCTCGGCCGAGAGCCCTCTCCCACGGGAGCTGCTCATCCCTGGGTTTCTCTTGCTTATTCTCTCTTCCTTCTCCTTTTTTTTTTTCTCTTCCCAGCTCAAAGCCCCACGGTGGCAGATCCTCTCCAGCAAGCCTACGCAGGCATGCAGCACTATGCAGGTCTCAAACTTTGCTTTGCACTTCTTCTCTCTTTCCCCTCTTTGTTCCTCACCCTTATTTTCGGCGGGGGGTAGGGGGGGGTGAACATCACCCTGGGGTTCAAGCACAGGGTTGGGGCAGTGTGCTTGGGCACAGGTTAGTGTGAGTGTGGGGTGCCGTACCCTGGCAGGAGCTCCGGGGCAGCAATGGGGATGACGTTGGTGCAGAGCACTGTCCCCTCGTCCCCAGCAACACGCACGCATTCCCAGCACAGCCCTCCATGCAAGTTTTGGATGGAGGAAAGTGAGATTTAATGCCCATGGGGCTCAGATAACTGTGGGGGATTGCTGGCAGCAGTACCCAGGAGAGGGGGCGAGGTTTGGGTGGTGATGGAGAGCTGGCTCTATGCTGATGTGCCAGCCCCCGGTGGAGATGGCTGTGGAGGCACCTAAACGTCAGAAATCCTCAGGTGTCCATCATGTGGCTGAATCCGATGGCCAGGGAGATGGGATGTGGAGAGAAGGGAGTCAAAGCATCCTGTGGAAGTATGTCGAGCCCAGCAGTCATTTAATGAGGAGTACTAACAGCGATTTTCAGATTTTCAACAGAAAGTCAAGTTTTGGACCCCCAATTGCTGTTTTTTCTCAACAAAAAAGTGCCAACTTTCCTCCACCTTGAGGCCGTATTCCTGCTGCCACCAGCGTCCCTCCTGGGAGAACCGTTCCTGCATCCCTGGCGTGCTGGGAGGACAGGGCTGTGCCGGCAGGGTGGGAAGGGCAGAGCCGGCAGCCCCGGGATAGGAGAGGCACCTCCATCCAGGGTGGCAGCAGGGGACACCCTTGTCCCCAGCCCTTCCTGGGGCTGGAGTGGGCACTGGGGTCTCAGCTCCGCGTTTCTCTCTTCCAGCAGCGTATCCCACCGCCTACGCACCCATCAGCCAAGCCTTTCCCCAGCAAGCGCCCATCATCCCGCAGCAGCAACGCGAAGGTGAGGGGTTGTGGGGGCACCCCGCCGCGGGGCCGGCGGCTCCTCACTCCCCCCGGGGTGACCCCCACCTTGCGGCTGACGTGCGGCTGTCCTTTGTGTATCACCCAGGTCCCGAAGGCTGTAACCTGTTTATTTATCACCTGCCCCAGGAGTTCGGGGATGCAGAACTCACGCAGATGTTCTTGCCTTTCGGCAATGTCATCTCTGCCAAAGTCTTTGTGGACCGTGCCACCAACCAGAGTAAATGCTTTGGTGAGTCCCGGGTGCGGCTCTCCCCGATGTCCCAGCTTGGTGATCTGGCTCTCCATGTCCTAGCTTGGGGGTTCGGCTCTCCCTGGTCTCCAGCTCGGGGATCCAGCTCTTCCTGACATCCCAGTTTGGGGGTCCAGCTCTCCCAGATGTCCTCAGGTTGGAGGTCCAGCTCTCCCGGGTCCCCAGGTCGGGAGTGGAGCTCTCCCTGACATCCCAGCTCAGTGGTCCGACTCTCCTCAGCATCCCACCTCAGGGGCCTGGCTCTCCCTGTCCCGCAGCTCGGGGATCTGACTCCCTGATGTCCCAGCTCAGGAGTCTGGCTCAGGTGGTGCCAACGGGTGCTGGAGCAACGCAACTGTCCCTCCTGGGGCCAAGGCCAGGTTTTTGTCTTGCACTGTGCTGGGACAGAAGGATGTACCCTCTGACGCTTCCCCATGTCCTCAGCCCAGCTGCCCCTGTGCCCGCTGGGGAGGGCTGGCCACTACTCTCCACTGCCACATCTGCTCATGTGGCCAAGTGCCACCACTGCCACCAGCAGGCCTGCAGTCCTGTCACCATGGTGTCCCCTGACCTCATCACCCCAGTGTCTCCCCAGAGCCTGTCACCCCAGTGTCTCTGGAGGCACCATCATCTCAGTGTCTTTGCAGACCCTGTCACCCACGTGTCCCATGAGCCCACAGACCCCATCACCTTGGTGTCCCTGCGGTCCCCATCATTTTGGCAGACCCTGTCATCCCATTGTCCCCACAAATCCCATCACTTTAGTGTCCCCAGAGGCCATTCCAGTGTCCCTGTGGACCCTCTTACCCCAGTGTCCACACAGACCTGTAGACCTTGGTGTCCCCAAAGATGCCATCAGTCATCACCCAGTGCCATGCGATTGGGGGCTGTGCCGTTGCCCCACTGTCCCCCTCTCTCAACCTGGGGCTCCACCTGAGGCTGCCTGCGGGAGCATCCCGCGGGATTTCCATGCCTTGGTTGAAGTAAAGCGGCAACCTGTGATGTTTACGGTGGCAAACTCCTCCCTCCCTTCCTCCCTCGCCCCCAGGTTTTGTCAGTTTTGACAATCCGACGAGCGCTCAGGCAGCCATTCAGGCCATGAACGGCTTCCAGATCGGCATGAAGAGGCTAAAAGTCCAGCTAAAGCGGCCGAAAGATGCCAACAGACCCTACTGACCCCTGCTCACCTGGGCCCTGTGGAGAGGTAAGGGGGGGCGGGGGGCCTGGCCCTGCTGCGCCCCGCTGCGATGCCCCAGGGGACCAGGCAGCGGGCTGGGCTCACCTAAAGCATCGCAGGTGCCCTGTGTTCGCCAAAAATGTCCTCGAGTGTGCGCAGGGGTCTCTGCGCCCAGGGCCGTCTGTGTGTGTTTTGAACTGGGGTTTGGGTCCTTCCCCTCCTCTCCATCCCTTCCTCCCCCCCTCCTTCCCCCAGGACACAGGAGAACGGTGCCTCCGCTGTCTTGCAGGTCGGGCGTTCCACGGTGTCTGACGACTTTCCCCTTCCCCAAGTGCAGTATCCAAACCCGTAACTCTTTCTTTGCAACACGTCCCGGAGGAGGAAGAGGAGGAGGAGGTGAAGGAGAAAAGAGCAAAGAAGAGAGCTGGTTGTAGCTTTTCTTTTTTTGTTGTTTTTTTTTTGTTTTTTTTTTTTCCCAAACTGGTCTTGTTTGTTACTTAACGGGAACGAGAGAGTGAGGAAGACAAGGAAGGAGGAGAGCGATGCGATGCCGGGGCTGAGATTCGCCGCTGGCTGTGCGCCGGGACTCACCGAATCCCTCGCCAGGAGAAAGGACGATGGCCCCGGGCAGCCGGGATCCGATCTGCCTTTGTTTTGTTTTTTTAAAGCACTCATTTGCTGCTACCGATTTCCCAGGAGAAACGAGGAGAAGAGGCTCCAAACGGATTCTTAAACCAAAGCCGGTGGGACGGGACCAGCCTCGAGCGCTTCACCTGGAGGATGCTTGTTTGGAAAAAAGAAAAACGGCAAGGTTTTCTTTTTCCCCACGCTGGGAAAAAAAAGAAAGGATGAGAGGATGTTGGACTTGCAGAAGATATATATAAATAAGTAAATATATATATATATCCCATGGAGCAGGGCGGCGGGACACACGCTTCCCCCTGCTCGTCACTGGCACAGGGACATAGGATTACTTGTTTCAGAGTCATATCATTCCTTAGAGTTTAGGGACCAAAGGACTATTGCTTTTTTTAAATATATCTATAAATAAATTAATTTAAAAAAAAAAAAGAAAACACACAAAAAAACAAAAAACAGGAAAGAAGAGGAGAAAAAAAAACTGATTAAGAAGGTTGAGAAAAACCTCGGGCGTTAGGAGCTGCGAGTGTTTCCTAGAGGGCTCAGTTTTGGGGGGCCCGATTTGTGGGGCTCAAGGGCTCGGTTTGGGGGGGCCAATTTGCGGCCAGGGATGAGGGGATGCAGAGTGGGGGGAGTTCTGGGGGGGCTGTGGTGGCTGCCCCGGCAGTGGGGGAGTCAGGCTGGTGAAAAGAGCCCCACAGTCGCCCCCAGGAGAGGGCGAAGCGGTGCGGTTCTTCGCGTTTTGAGTTGGTTTGGGGATGGGGTTTTTTTTTTTCAGCCAAAAAGAAAAAAAAAAAAAAAAGAAAAAAAAAAAACGAAAAATGTGAGGTTTCAGCAGAAACAAAGCGAAGCGAAATAAACTTATTTTGTCAAAATCGTCACCTTGGTTGGTTCTTTGGAGCAATCGCTGCCGCGTCCCACCACCCAAATTCCCCTGAGAAGACGGTGCTGGGGTCTCATTTTTGACCAGCTCGGCTCTGGCTGGGCCGAAGCACCCACCAGGAACCTGGTGAAGGCGGGATAGGAGTGCGGGCCTCTCTTTTTATTTACTTTTTTCCAGGAGTTACCATTTCCCAGAGGAATTCACCCCTGGCTGCAGACAGAAGTGGGGCAGGAGCTGGCCCCTCCAGTTTCACCGTTCTTTCCGAGTGATGCGGCAGCTTCCGAAGGACGTTAGCGTGTCCCGTGGGATTCCTTCACGGCCACGCCCAGAGATGAGCGACTTCGGTGATTGTGGGGAAGTGGCTTGATTTACTTTTTTATTCAAGGAGGGGAAAAAAAAAACCCAAATGCCACAAATTTAAGCAAAAAGAATAGGGTGGCTGTCAGGGCGTGTGGCGTGGGGACAGCTGCCTGCCCGGTGTCCCCTCTGCCTGGGTTTGGGTGCCCTTGGGGACAGGAAGCAGCTGGTGCAGGACAAGCAGTGCTGGATGGTGGCAGATGGATGTCAGTGTCCCTCCATCACCCCCTGAGAGCAGGGCACACTGCACAGGTGACACCGAGAGTGTGCCCACTGGAGTGATGAGCCCGTTGGGTCTCAGCTGGTGACCAAACCAGGGTATTTTTTTTAGGTTGATTTTTAACTTTCTTTATAAATCCTGGTTGAAAACAATGCCCGCATCTCCAGCAGGGTGGAAAAGGGCTGGTTTGGGGTCTTTTTATTCTTTTCAATCCCTCGGACTGGTTGGTGTCCCCAGGCAGCTTCAGGCTGATGCTGTGGGAGCTGCCGTCTCTTAAGGGCTGATATTTTACTGCCGTGGCCTCGTGCAGCTGTGACCGATCCATGGTGCCGTGGGACTGTGGGGAACCTGGGTACCCAGCCACCTCTGCCAGCCCCTGCCACCTCCCAGGGGTCCCCACGCTGAGCCCCGGCAGCCTCCGGGGCCTCCGATGGGTTTTCGTTCAGGTTTGGGCGTAGTGGGACGCAGCTGGGCCGGCACCGACTCTCTGTGCAGTTGCTGGGGTCGGCTTGGGCTGAAGTAGAGCGCAGTCCCTGCGAGGTTCCTTCTCGTTCTGCACCTGGGTCTCTGCTGCGGCACCGGGCCCTGTGGGGTCCCATCCCCATGGCAGGGTCCTGTCTCCCTGGTGCGGTCCAGTCCCCGAGGTGCAATCCCTTCTCCAGGGTGTGGTTCCTGCTCCGTGGAATGATTCCCTTGCTGTGGTGTGATGGCAGTGTGATTCCCTCTCTGCAGCCCCATCCCTTTCCCAAAGCCCCATCAATTCCCTATGACCCTTTCCTGATCCCATCCCTTCCCCTTGATCCCATCCCTTCCCCACCATCCCATCCCCTCCCCACGCTTCCAGGCTGTTTAAATACTTGAACTACACCAACACAGATTCCTTTTCTCTTTTTTTTTTTTTCCTGGTTTTTTTTGGGTTTGTGGTTGGTTTGTTTTTTTTTTTTTTTGCTTCAGTTTCTCATCGTCAGTAAAAACACCGTCACTGCCAACGCCAGGAGGGGCGGCCACTAGCCACGCCAGCCTCCACGGCTCCTTCTCCATGCTGCCACGGGGTCGGGAACACCAGGAGATGGGACAGGGAGGGGACAAGGGACCGCTAAACCAGCCTGGTGCTCGCTTGACGCCTACGCACAGGGTGGAGCCGCCGCCGTCGGCCCCCGTCTCTGCCCTGCCCGGGAGGCTCAAAACCCACTCGTCCTTCCCTGGCCTTGCCCGGGGTCTTCGCCCAGTGCCGGGGGTCCCGGGGGTCCCCGCTGCAGCTCAGTTTGTGTACACCTGAGTCCCAATCACACGCATGATCTCCTTCTGGATTTTGGGGTCCTGAGTATTGATATTGGCATCTCCCACTTGGCCATCTTCGTACCTGGAAGGGGAGAAGGGTAAGGGGGTGTCCTGGGGGTGTCCCGCAGGTGTCCCCTAGGTGCCAGCGAGGTGGGCGCAGCCCAGGACTCACACAAAGAAGAAGCGGGTGCAGACGTGGTCCGAGACGGGACAGACCCAGATGTTGCCGTGTTTCTGCAGGTCCTTGGAGGTGATGACTGCCGGGGGAAGGGGCTGTCGGACGGGGTTCCCCGCTGGGCGCAGCCCGTGGTGGGGACCCTCCCTCCTTCCTCTATCCACCCGGTGAGCCAGGGATGTGGGTGCTGCCTGTCCCCCCTGCCCCATTGTCCCCCCCACCACGTGTCCCCGCACCTTCGCAAAGCGCGATGCAGTTCAGGTTGCGGCTCTGGAGGAAGCGGGACTGGATGGAGCGGGTCTGCGGGGAGAGCAGCCAGCGTCACCCTCCGAGGCCGGGCTCAGCACACCCTGTCCCCAGCACCCGCGGGTGCCATGTCCCCATCCTCCCACAGTGTCCCTTGGCCTGTCACCTGGGGGATGGTGTTCATCCGGTTGTACCTCTGCACCAGCTCATCCTTCGAAGGCATCCGGTGCTGCCCTTTCCCCATCCCTGCGGAGAAGTAAGGCACCATCTGTCACCCTCGGCCACCTCCCCTGGGATGATGCAGGGACACATGCCACAGACAGAGACGGCCACGCTGGGTGCTCCCACCCTGTGGCTGAACCCTGGGAACCCCCTAAAAGCGGGCGCAGTGGCATTTGGAGCCTAGAAAATGTTTCCCTGGTGCATTGGAAACCTGACTGGGAAGAGGCCGGCGCAGGAGGGAAGGATGCAGGACGCTGCCTGCTCCCGCGTGGCTCCTCCGGCCCGCGCAGAGCTGAACGCATCCCCGGGCCCATGCAGGGAGCGGGGACGGGAGCGCAGGCAGGACTGGGCAGCACAGGCAGCCTCTTACCTGAGTATCCAAAGGAAATACTGGAGATGGGGCTCAGATAGATGCCCTTGCCATAGGCTGCTCCATGCAGCTTGCGGGAAAACACCAGGGTGAGCGACGTGGGGTCACCCCAACGGCTCGGGGACGGTGGCAGAGGCGGCCCGGTCCCTGCAGGCAGCACCTCCAGCTGCCCGCGTCCCTCCCTGCCCACCCGCCTGCCCCGGGGGGGTCAGGCACGGGGGAGCTTTACCTGCAGTTTGGTGTAGGAAGCGTTGACCAGCCCGTTGCGGAGGATGGAGTGCCAGTTCTCAATGTGAGAGCCGCTGGAAAAAGCCAGCCCCGCGTCAGCCCCACAGCACCCTGCCCCATGGCGCGTGCTCGGGGACACTCCCGCCGCCCCCCAGAAACTCACTGGAAAGCAAAGGTGCTGCCGTAGAGTTTCTTGGCCGTGCGGAACCGGGCTTCCTTGGCCGGGGGGCTGCTGAGCAGGAGGAACTGGTGGGAGGTGTGCATGAACTTCAGCTGCTACCAGGGGAAAGAGAAGAGCAAAGGCGGCGCCGGCAGGGAGAGAGGAAGGACAGACAGACAGAGATCATGCACGGCAGCCTGGCCCCGTGCCCATCCCAGCCCCGCTTTGGCCGTTCCGACCTTGCCAGGAGGGCCCCTGGCATCCCCCGACTCTCCTTCCCCATCCCACAGCCCACATCAAACACCCTCCATCCTGTATCCCACATCCTGCCTCCCACGTCTCCCGGGATGTGGGCCCCATCCCAAAGGCTGCATCCTACATCCCAGACCCTGGTATCGCCCACCCCAGATCCTTACATCCCTCATTGTGCACCCTGCATCCTCCACCCTACAGCCTGCACCCCATACCCGGTGTCCTGCGCCCGTACCCCACATCCCATGTTTCATACCCCACATCCCAGATTCCATACCCTCCATCTCACATCCTGCACCCCACCTGGAGCCCAGCCAGGCCCCTTACCCTGCTGAGAGGCAGCTTGACGATGTGGGATCTGTTGCTGGAGATTATCCTTGGGAAGAGGAAGAGGAGGAGGAAGGTCAGACAGGGTGGTCCCATGCTCCTACGAGAACGGGGCCAAGCCAGGAGCCACGCCCGCGCCCAAACCCACCCCGAGGCCAGTGGATTGTTGTGACCCACCAGCAGAAAGGGGCTGTGAGGGGCTGAGGAGCTTGTATTGGGGATGCTCAGCTGCCCTCCACCCCATCCTGTCCTGGGGAACGTGGGGCAGCAAGGAGGGATGTGGGGCAGCAGGATGGGGCTGCGGCACCCTCTGCCTTACCACTGCAGGAGGGGATGGGCCAGAGGGTCCAGCTTGTCCATCTGCTTCTTGATCTCCAGGTAGGACCCCTGGCAGAGGCAAGAGGGGATGCGGGTGGGTCCCCCAGCACCCATGCAATCGCAGGTGGATGGAGATCGGCATCAAAACTCCAACCCCAGCAAAGCATCCTGCACCGGGGGGGTCTCACATGGGACCAAGGGTAGCGTGGAGCCACACCGGCGTACCTGGGTCATCTCCCGGATGGACATCACACTGTCCAGGGCCTTCTGCAGCCGCTCATAGTTCTTCTTCTACACGTGGGGCAAGAGAGGGGTGGCCATTAGAGGGGTCCTCAGAGGTCCCACCAGATCCATTGACCCTGGCATGGGGAGCATTGCCCTCTCAGTGCTTACCTTGGGGTTGAAGGCAAGTGTTTTGGGGTCGTTGGGGTCCACCACGGAAGGATAAGGCTCAAAGATGATGCTCTTGCGGGGAGACTCCAGGGCAGCGCGGCACATGGCCACCAGCAGGTCCACCACCTTGGGGACAGAGCATGGAGTGAAGGCACAGCACCCTCAGGTGACGGCGTGGTCACCGACCGCATACACCCCTACCTCGGCGCCTGTGGCTACCTCCTCCGCCGCGCCAGACATGACGCCCAGAGTGTAGAAGGAGAAGACACAGAGCTCCCGGGTGCACACTGCTGGCTGCGGAGGGGACAGGAGTTGTGTGACACAGGGTGACGGCGACACAGGGTGACAGCCCACACCTGCCCGGTCCCCATTACTGCACCTTGAGCATGGAGCCATTCTGGAAGACGTGCTGCTCATCGCACACCACGCAGTACTCGTTGAGCGTCGGGATCCGCTGCTCCGCGTACTTCATGATCTGAGGGAGAGGATGGTGGGAGTCAGCCCCCGCAGCAGCCATGACACTCGGGAGGAGTGGGGCAGCAGGGAGGACGCTCCGAGCAGTTGGACGAGGCTGCGTGGGATGCAGGACGCTCACCTGGACAAGGAAGCCGTACTCCAGCGTAGGGACGTTCTTGCAGTGGCCACCAACCTGCGACAGAGCCAGAGGGGAGCCAGCTGCGTTATCCCCTTTCCCTCACACACCCGCACCTCTGCACGGCCCTGGCAGCCCCAAACACCCACCCTGGCACAGCGGGACCCTCAACATGCCAACACCCTTCTGGGGACGCAGCCGCAGTGGGGATGCGGCACCAAGAAGGAGGTAAAACCCCACAGGAGCCCACGGCCGGTGTCCCAACTTGCCCACCAGCACCCAAGGGTGCTGGGGACAACACCCCACAGGGGCTCTCCCCAACCCAAGGGGGTCCCACCACCCCACAACAAGCAATCTGACCCCGCAGCAGCACCCAGGAGTCCGGGAAGGGAAAGGAGAGGAAAGCAAACCCCGAGGCGGGGAGGCACCCACCAGGATGTTGAAGGGGGCGACACCTGCCTGGGTGCTGGCGGGGGGGTAGCCAAAAACCTCCACCTTGGGGTTCTTCACCGTACAGGAGACGGAGCGGTTCATCAGGCGGTTGACGCGTGCCTCGGGGATGCCCAGTTTGCCCTTCAGCACCGAATCTTGGATGACGGGGAAGCTGGGAGACCTGCGGGCAGAGTCCTGCTGAGATCCTTGGTTTGTCACCGTCCCTTACTCCTCTGTCACCTGGCACCGAATTCACCCTTTGGCTGGTTTTTGGGAGCACCCTTCAGCTCGTTGGGCTCTGGCAGGGAGCAGCAGCAGCATCCGAGGGGCGAGTGGGGAAACGGAGGCACGGTGCCAGTCCCCAGCCAGACAGGATGAGGGGACAGAAGGTTTGTCCCTTGGGGACACCGTTGGGTTCTTACTTGGGGATAGGGGAGAAGATACTGAGGCCAGCACGAAACTTCTTGATGGTGCCGCTCGTCTTGAACCAACTGTGCCGCTTCTCCTGCTGGGTCTTCAGGAAATCGTTGCTGAGGTGTTTCCATTGTTGGGACGTGAACATGCCCAGGATCCTGGCAGAGAGGTGGCATGGGTGCTCCAGTGGGGTGCCAGCACCCGTGGGTGCTTTGGTGCCCACTGAGTCTAGTGCATGGGTGGTCCATGCCACTCAGCTCCTTCCCCACCCAAAACTGGTGGTGAGCTTTTCACGGGGCTGTGTGGTAGGTAAAAGGTGGTGGCATGGGGACACGTGGCACCTGACCAGTTTTGGGGCAAAATGGTGACCCCATGGCCCACCCCACCCACCACCCTTGGGTCCTCCTCATGTTTTGGCTCTTACTTCTTCAGCTGCAGACCCAGCCCGAAGCCCTCCTTGTTGGATGGCTGGAAAACCTCGATGGACGGTTCTGCAGAGAGAGGGAGGAGGACAAGCCGTTGGTGCCACCACTGTCCCCATCCCAAGGGCGTGTGGGGACACCATACCCTGCCTGTCCCCACTCACCAGGGCCATCGAGGTACTGGGAGAGGGAGAAGCGCAGGCGGAGGACGATGGGCTCCGTCCGCAGCACCTTCCAGGCCGTTGCCACCTCCTCCTGCCAAGGGAAAGCTGCGATTCAGCACAGCCACGGGGACCCCCAGCCAGGGAGGGAAATCTGGGGACCCTCTGGGTGCGTGTCCCCCCACCCCACCCCACCACCGGCAAGGGCACCCTGGGCACTCACATCGAGGAAGCTGATGTTCACGTGGAGGTCAATGTCCACATCGTCAATGGTCCCATACTCCCTGCAAAGACACACAGCGCCGCGGCGGCAGGACAAGGTGAGGTTGGCATGGTGCTGAAACTGTTGCCTGGTGCCCACCATGGCGGGGTGGGCAGGCTTGTGGAGTGGTGACGGGCACGTGTTGCACCCCTGAGACCAGGATGGCACGAGGAGAGCACCCAGATTGTGCATGGGTGTACAGGGATTGCACAGCTGGGTGCCCTAGGGATGGCACAGCCAGGTGCCCAGAGATGCCACGGTTGGGTGCCCCGATGACGCCATGGCTGGATGCCTGGGGATGCCACAGCTGGGTGCCCTGGGTATGGCACAGCCAAGTGCCTGGGGATATCATGGCCAAGTGTCCCAGAGATGGCACAGATGGGTGCCTGGGGATGCCACAGCCAGGTGCGCTGGCTCTGGCACAGCTGAGTGCCTGGCGTTGCCATGGCTGGGTGCTCAGGGATGTCATGGTCGGGTGCAGAGGCCGGCAGGCGGTGGGCACACCCACCTGACAGCCACGGCATTCTCGCTGTAGATCTCCTTCACCGCCTCGATGTCGGCGTCCAGCTGCGGGTGACGGTACAGGTCGGCGGCGCAGGTCCCCTGTGGCACAGCACCCCATGGCACCGTCAGACTCAGAGACCCCCTGCAGCCCCACACTCGGGACTGGGTGCAGGTTAGGGGTCCCCGAGCCCCACCATGGCACCCACAGGACCCAGCACCCGTGGCGCTTACCTGGACCCCATAGAGGAACTCCTCAGACTCATTGTCCCCGTCAGAGTCATCATCCGTCCAGTACTGGCCCTTGAGGTCCTGAGGGGGGGGGCAGTGGATTAGGAGGGGCAGAGGGTTGAGGGGCAGCAGGGATGGGGGAGAGCGGGTCGAGGGAGAGAGTTGGGGGGAACAGGTTGGGGGGAGAGGGTTGGAGGGGTGGATTGAGGGGAGAGGGTTTGGGGAGCAAAATAGAGGGGAGTGAGGAGCAGGCTGAGGGGGAGCAGGTTCTGGGGAGCAGGCTGGGGGAACAGGTTAGGGTGCAGCAGGCTGGGGGAGCAGGTTGTGCGGAGTGAGTTGGGGGGAATTATATGGGGGGAGCAGTTTAAAGGATAGTGCAATGGGGGAGTAAGTTGAGGGAAGCAGGATGGGGGGCAGCAGAATGAGGGGAGTGTTTTGGGGGACAGCAGGATGGGACCACAAGAATGGGGGGAGTGGGACAGCGGGCAGTGGGATAGGGGGAGTGGTTTGGGGGGCAGCAGGATGGGGAGCAGCAGGATGGGGGGAGCAGGATGCGAGCAACGGGATGGGGAGCTGCAGGATAGGGAGAGTAATTTCGGGGACAGCAGGATGAGGGGCAGCGTGATGAGGAAGCAGGATGGAGGGAGCCGGTTGGTGGGAGCAGGTTTGGGGGGAGCAAGATGGGGGCAGCAGAAGGGGGTGCAGAGGGGTAGGAGAGCAGGTTGGAGGGGGAGCAGGTTGAGGGGAATGAGATGGGGGGCAGCATTTTGGGGGCCATTGGTTTCGGAGGCAGCTGTTTGGGGGGTTAGGATGGAGATGCAGCAGGATGGGGGAGAGTGGGTTGGGGGGAGCAGGTTGGGCCAGCGGGATGGGGGCCGCGGGATGGAGGCCGCGCACGGAGCTGCCGAGGGGGCCCCGGCCGATCGGAGGGGGGAACCCACCCCACGCCCGTGCAGGGGAACACGGGGCCACACGGGGACGCCGGGGCCTGGCCCCCCTCCCGCCCCCCGCCCGCGCAGGCCCTGTCCTGCCGCCCTCCCCGTCCCCTGGTTCCCGGGGCCTGCTCCCTCCGTCAGAGCCGTGTTGGGCGGTGTCCTCGTTCCTCTGTGTACCCCCCGGCCGCCGGGACCCCCCTCACCATCTCAGCAGCGGCCGGCCGGGCCTGCCACCTCCATGCTGCCGGGCGGGCGGGCGGCCATCGGGCCTTGACGTCAGGCCCCAGCGCGGGCCCCGGCGCCACCGCCGTCACCTGGCAACGCCGCCGCTGACGTCACCCGTGGGGACCCCCCCCCGCCCCCCACCTACGGGACCCCTCGCTACCCACCGGTAGCCCCCGGCAGGGCACCGGGGCCCCTGGGATTGGGATGGCCATGATGGGTGCGATGGGGCTGGTGGGGGTCCCCAATGTCCCCAGCACAGGGTCCCTGTGGGCCCAACTCAGGGTTCCCACGGTCGCCAGCCCAGGGTCCCCCGTGGGGTGGCCATCTTGGGTCCCCACATGGCTGGCTCGGTGTCCCCACGACCCAAGACAGGTGCCCCAGTGTCCCCAGTGTGGGGTCACCATGGTGTCAGCACAAGGTGGCCATTTTGGGTCCCCACATGGCTGGCTCAGTGTCCCCACAGCCCAGGAGAGGGCTCCCAGTATCCCCAGTGCGGGGTCCTCCATGGCCCCAGAACTGGGTCACAATTTTGGGTCCCGGTAGAGCTGGCCTGGTGCCCCCACAGCCCAGGACAGGGCCCCCAGTGTGGGATCACCATGGTCTCAGCACAGGGTGGCCATTTTGGGTCCCTGTTTGGCTAGCCCGGTGTCCCCAGGGCCCAGCACAGGGTCTGTGTGGCAGGTGCCCGTGTCAATGACCTGGGGTCCCCAGTGTCCCCAGCACACAATCCACATGGGCCCAGTGTAGAGCATCCATCCTGGGCCCCCGATGTCCCCAGAGAAGGTCCCCATGGTCCTAGGACAGGGTCCCCAATGCCTGCAGCATGGGGCCCTCAGTGTCCCCAGGCCATGGTCACTGTGGATCCCCAGCTCAGGGTCCCCATGGCCCTGGCACAGGGTGGCCATCTTGGGTCCAGCAGGTGTCCCTGTGGTCCCAGCACGAGGTCCCCAACGTCACCATCGTGGGGTCCCCAACATCTCCATTCTGGTGCCCCCGGCATCCCCAGCACAGTGTCCCCATGATCCCACAGCAGAGTATCCAGGTTGGGTCCCCGATGACCCCAGCCCAGGGTCCCCAGGGTCCTTGAGGGGTCAAGTTAGAGGCTGAGGACCCTCCCACTCCACCCCAAATCGCCCGACACTACTGCCTGCCCCGGGGCAGACCCCAGCCCTTGGTGCCCAACAGCGCCCCGGGACGGTTGGGGGTGCTGTGAAGTGTGTGTTGGGGCA
Organism: Chlamydotis macqueenii; assembly: GCF_036417535.1. Classification (NCBI taxonomy): domain Eukaryota; kingdom Metazoa; phylum Chordata; class Aves; order Otidiformes; family Otididae; genus Chlamydotis; species Chlamydotis macqueenii. The sequence goes on along the minus strand of NC_141567.1, from coordinate 15,560,115 downwards.
GTGGGAGGTGCGGGCTCTTTAAGAGCAGAGCGGCGAAGCGCGGCGCCTTTAAGAGCGGCGGGGCGCGGTCCCTTTAAGGCGGCTGCCACTCTCCGGCTGCGTGCGCGGCGGCCGCGCTGCCTCCTCATTGGCCGGTCGGGCGCGTGTGGCGTTGCAACGGTTTTCCTCGGCTCCTTTGTGCGTCCGCCGAAAAAAGGAGTCCCGACGCCCCGGCCACCCCCGGTGGAGCAGGCGGCGGAGGGATCCGAGGGGGGCGGTGCTGCGGCCGGCTGGGATCACCTTGGCGGGGCCGGGGGCCGGCGCGCAGAGGAGCGGCGGCTCTCGGAGAGAACGGGCGAGGGGCGAGGCCAGGCAGCGGCAGGTAACGGCGGCCTGGGCCGGCGGCGAGGGCCAGCGGGCGGCGGCCAGCCAGTAGTGGGGCCCGCTACCGCCGCCATCATCCCCGTTCCCGCCGTGGGGTGAGGGTCGCCCCTCAGGCGGAGGTTGCGGGGCAGGGGGATGGCGCGGGCACGTGGCGCTGGCCCGACCGGCCCCGCTCGGAGCGTCCCGGGCACCGCCGGCCGCTGGGAAGGGAAGGACGGGGGACACGGAGGGGCACTGGGGCGAAGTACCGGGGGCGGCGGGGCGGCGGGGGAGGTGTGTCCCACAGCGCTGCGGTAAAACGGGGCGCGGGGCTCGGCATTGCACCGTCTCGCATGGCTTCGCCGCCGCTGGGGCTGTTGGACCGGAGTCTTCTGGGAGGCTGAGTCGGGCGGGGGATAGAACCGGAGCCGAGGCGGAGGTGGAGCCGGAGCGCTTTACCGGCTTCCCCCCCGCTTCCCCCCCCCAGCCGCGGCCGCGCTCTGAAGGGCATCGGCGGAGATCAGCCCTCGGCTCGCTGAGCCCGCCGGGGATGCTGCCGCCTCTTTATTACCCCCCCCACCCCGCGCCGGGAGAGAAAGGCCCCTTCGGAATTCATCTCCTCCCGTAATTACGCCTGCCGAAACACGTCCGATTGATTTGGACAGCCCCTTGAACTGTGAAAACCTTTGAAACGTGTTTAAACCCCTCTTTGCAGGGCTAGCAGGGCATGAATAGCGCTTTTGTCGGCTGGCGTTGGCAGACTCCCGGCTGTCTCCGCAGACTAATAAAAGTAGACGGCGATCTCTGAAATCCTGCTTTGTTCTGATAAGGCGACTAGTTATCGCTGAGGACCAGGTTAACAAAAATCAGTGTTCTGCGGAGATTTTTTTGCGATGTTAATGTCTTAACTTTCTGGCTGCCTCCTGCTCCTGTGGAGGGCTGCAGCTAATCCTGGCGTGCCTTCGCCTGGAGGCTGGATGACAAAGAGGTTTTTTTGGTTACTCGCATACCTCCAGGGAAACTCCAGGCCTTGTTGCACAACCAGAAGTGCTTAATTAAAAAAAAAATCAATCATTTGCACATAACTTTATGCCCGACATCCCATTTATAAAGCAGAATTTAGACTAATTTAGATGAGTGCAAGTTTGGTGGCCTGATGGGTGATGCTGATGCCAGCTCGTTTCCAAACCATCCCCAGATTAACGAGGGCCTCTTCTGCCGCGGCAGGAAGCTCTGCTGCCAGCCACGTGTTTGAAGCTGGGACTTTTGCCTGCAAAACCCTTCCGAGAAACTTCACTTTCACTTGATAACGAGCTTGCCGAGACTGCGGTGCTGCCTCCGAGCCCATTGCTCGAGCAGCCTGCGTTTTTCTTTACTACCTACTTCTTTACCCACACAAAGCTGTAAATTTTACGAAAACCTTAATTATTTGCTTTAGCTGGAGTGATCCAATGCCAGGGTTAACTCCCTTTCCACGTGCTGAGCTGATAATTTAATTTAAGACAAACAAAACGTTTCCCAGGCTGGCCGGCCACGTGCTGGTCCTTTATCCCGGCCGGAGGCCGTTGTTCTCCCCAGGGAAGATGGTGCTGGGGCTGCTGCAGCGGGGGGTGATGGATGGCACGTAGGGAATGGGGCTGCAGTACCTTGTCGCTGCCGCCTGCAACTGGGCGCGCAGAAAATTCCTGGGGCTGGGGATGCAGCAGAGGGATGTATAGTTCCACTAAATATATAGTTCAAATATATTTAAATATTAAAAAAAAAAAACCCTTCAAAACTTTATTTTATAATGCAGAAAAGATTTTTGCAGTTTTCTTGAATGCATTTAGCCTTGATTTTTCACTGATGTGGGGCCAGGCTGCAAGGCTCCTTGTCGTCTGTCGGAGCAACACGCTGCAAGGCTAAGTTGGTGGGTGCGTCCACGCTACAAATGTCCTTAAGATAAATCTTTCTCGTCACCAAATATCTGATGCTCATCACTTCTACTCACTTTTTTTTTTTTTTTTGCTAAGCCTCCTGTATGCTTTTGCCCCCCAGGGAGGGCAGACTCGGTTAAGTCCTGCGTGTAGCTAAAGGCTAAGCTGTCTGCTGATCTCACCAAGCGCTGTGCTGGCCAGCCTGACCTTCCCGGCCCCCATAACTCATTTGCTGAAAAGCCAGAGAGGGCATCTCCATTGCAGACCTGCAACTTGCTGCTGGGGAGAGCGTACACCAGCCGGAGCAGGTGGTGGCTGCTGGGTCCCATCCAGCATTGCAGAAAGGAGATGGCATTTTGGGGTGGCCATCTTGTACTTACGTAACGGCACGACGACACCTCCTGCAGCAGCCACCCCAGGAAGAATGTGTTGGTGCCCCCTTTTCTAAGGGAGGAGTTGACAGGCTGTATTAAAAGCCTGCTTTGCTGTGGAGATGTGTTTTTTTTTTTTTCTGTTGAGTGCCTTTTGCTTCTGGAACAAAGCAAGTTTTGGGTTTTTTTTTGGTTTTTTTTTTGTTGTTGTTTGTTTGGGTTTTTTTTGTTTTTTGTTCTTCAGGCTTTTTTTTGGGAATCTGAAGGCCTGCCTGGTTTCATAACTCTGCCTTTCTCCAATAAAGCGCTAACTCAAACCATTTCTGCCTCTGGCTAGGGACACTGGGCATGAGCAGCCTTGTTCTGCAGCGTCAGTGAGGTTGTGTAAGTGAAGCTGACCAATGAAACCTGGATCATCACTCACCACGAGTTCCCCCCACGCTGCCTGCAACTCTTACCGGCAGTAAAATGTCTTTGTCTGGCGTGGCGGTGGTTAACACCGGTCCTGCCTGGGGACAGTCCCTGGGAGGCCTCCTCACTGCAGTTTCCACTTCTCTTTGTCACCTGATAACGGGAAAAGGCTTGGCCCGGGGTTGGGATTGCTGGGGTGGGGGTTGCCAGTGCCTCTCCCTTCCCCTTTCCCGAGGGCGGATCTGGTGGTACTGTGGATTTAGGGTTTGTCATCGGGCCACAGAATGAGCTGGACCTCGGAGTTAGTCATCTCATTACTGCAAAACCGGTTATCCTGACCTCAAACAGCTCTTTCTAGAATGTTCAAGAGCTGGGGAGATACCAGCCATCTTCAGGACGTCCTGCCTGAAGTACAGGCAGCCCAAGTAATAAACTTCGGGATTTCAGTTATTCCTTGAGGAAGGAATTCAGATCTATTCAGTGCTGGAAACATTCAGACTTTGTAGGGTCTTGCTTACTCTGCTTCCTTGCTCAGCCCAGACTGAGTACTCTGTGTCTGGCATCCTGGAAGTCCTTGCTCCTCTCTTTGATTTAAAAAAAAAAAAAAAAAAGCCTGGAGCAGGGGGGAATGCCAGACATTCCTATTACATTTATAAGACTCGTCCTTCCAGTAGAATTCAGTCAGTGCTTTGTAAATACATGGTAATGGGAGGCAGGAAGAAGTATTAAAAAGTGAAGCCTGTTGGTAGCGGGACACGGTGCTGCGGGCAGATGGGTATTTGGGATACTTTTTGGCTGCTACGTTTGTGTTCTCGCCCCTGGACAAGGTCATGGTGTCTCTGATTAATTCTTCTGAGCTTGCTGAACTAGTGGAAAATCTTGTGAAGGGGATTCTGTCTGACAACTTAACTTTGCTTTCTCTTTATATACTTGTAAAGATTTTAGGGGGTCATTTGCAAATTACTTGAGTGGGTGGGGGATTTCCCTGAGAGAGAGCCTATCTTTAAAAACTCCCAAGTCGTGCTCTGGGTGCAGTTACCGTCTCAGGATCCCGTTGTTTCGTTTTCCTCTTGTTCCCAGAAGCTGCGCAGACCTGCTTGCCCGTGTTTGCGGGGAGGCAATTTCCCAGCAAAGGGTTATTTTTTTTGGCATCTAGAGAAGCCGGCACTGCTCTGCAGGTGTCGGAGAATGCAGCAGCAAGTGTTAGAGGGCTAAAACACAATGTTTCGGGGCTGACCAGCGGGTTTTCCTATAATAATGGGACTTTGTCGGGCTTTTTATGTGGGCAGACCTTCTTGTACTGACTCCAGTGAATCAGCAGCTTCTGGCAGGGCTGAGGGAAAGGAGCCATTGCCAGGACAAATTATGGTTTTCGCTGGCCTGACTCCTTTCTGCCGCATGGGAGCGAGGCGATGGTGAGTCAGGGCTGCCTGCAAGAGGATCTGCACGATCTGCACGTACGTGGGGAAGGTCTGCAGAGCAGAAGTGGCTGAGGGGAGGAGCGTCGGCGGGAACTGCGGCACCGGGCAGGCACATGGCAGGCTGGCAGGGGATCTCCCTGCCTTTGCTTTAGAGTCATGGCTTTGTTCTGGTCAGCCCCACTGGCTTTTGCAAAGGGTTTCTTAGTGTCTGTGTTCCAGCTCATCATTGGGTTGTTGTTTTTTGGTTGGTTTTTTTTTTTTTTTTTTTTTGTCTGCCTAGGGCAGACAGAACAAAACCCCTGCTCTGTCCCTGCCTTTAGCTGAGCAGCAGCCCATGTTTCTGCGAGCGCCCCGCTAAAGGCGAACCTTACATGTGAAGGCAGCTTATGCTGAAGAAGCAGCCTGCTTTGAACATCCCCTGCATGCCCAGGGGATGAAGTCTGAAGTCAGACCACTGTTTGAAGTCAAAGCTAGTGATCTGCCCATGCCAGTAGCCACCACCTTGCATCACTTTCTTACCGAAAGCTTTTTGAAAACCAGCAATCTCGCCTGGGCAGGTCGAAGAGGACAAACAGCTCTTAGCTGCTGCTGCTGCTGCTTGAGAACAAGATTATTGCGGTACAGCCTGAGGTGTGCAATTAGAAATGCCCAGGGGCACCAGCACTGCTGGGAAGTGGGTGTCCTCCCATCCCAGTGGACTTCAGTTCAGCTTCCTCTTGGGACTGGGGGCTGTTCCTGCTGTTGTGGGGATGCTCTAGTCCTGTAGAGGCAAGCAGCCTGAGCTCAGAGAGGTTTTTTTATCCAAACTTTAGGCGGAGAAAAAAAAAATCTAAGTCAGTTTTAAACCTTGTGGTGGCTTTCTGCTGCTCTTGGTGAGGGGGAACGCAGGGGATGGGGGAGACCTGCAACATCTTCAGTTTGAAGAGGGACCTTGAGCATATTAAAAGTCTTCAGTCTTTTACGTGTTCTCTGCCAAGGTGTTGTGTTTAATCAACTCAAGTCTACTTGCTTGTACAGGCTTAAAGGATGGGGTTTAAGCTTAGGCAGACTTTGCCGTGATTAGGTGCTTCTCGGCAGAAGACTGCCTGTGTAAGAGCGCATCTGCAGTCACGCTAGCGCCGAGACACGCCGGTCCCCAGTCGCGACGGGAAATGCAGTCAAGGCCTGTAGGAGAAGTGACTTGAGAGCTGGGAGGGAGGAGGCAGAATCTCTGCCTGCGCACTCAAGTGCTTGAATTTTGTTGCGTTGTGTAGCTCCAAGGGAAGACTGGCAATGAAGAGAAGCTATGAAGGGAACATCTGCATAGAAGGCAGGTGAGCTTTGGGTGGTGTATGTGGGGGATGACATGGAAATAGAAATGTGTCTTGCCTGTATCTAAGACTCTCAGGTAGAAACATAAGAGTAGTTTGATCCAGTAGCAGCTTTCTTGTTGCCTCCATATTCATCATGTGGATGTGTTGGTGTCTCTGCCTCATGAGCAAGTTTGGGTGATCCCTAAACCTGGCACCACTGTCTTCTTGTCTAGACACAGGATCCCAGCAACCATGTCGAAGCACCACGATGCAGGGACTGCTTTCATCCAGACTCAGCAGCTGCATGCTGCCATGGCGGACACCTTCCTGGAGCACATGTGCCGCTTGGACATCGACTCGGAGCCAACCATTGCGAGAAACACCGGCATCATCTGCACCATTGGTAGGTGATTCCTAGGTAGGGGAGAATTGCAGCTTGAACCTCTGTATCAGTGAAACTTGTTAGGGAAATTGCAAGAAGGCTTCAGCTTTCATCCCTTGCCAGGGCTTAACTTGTGTGTTGAAAGAACACAACTTTCCCACGTCTGCCTAACCCATGTTATTGCTAGGAGTGAATTCAGTAGCCAGGGAAATCAGAACTGGTCAGGTTCTGCTGCGCTCCTCGAGGCATGTTAAAACAGTCTTTGGTGTTGTAGAGATGAGCTGCTTCAGCACTCAGCAAGTCTGTATCCATTATACCTTTTCTCTTTCACGTGGAACAGCCTGGCATGTGTGGGTTATCTCATTGTTTTTACAATGTTAATATTCAAACTGTTTTCTCCTAGGCCCGGCCTCCCGCTCGGTGGAGAAGCTGAAGGAAATGATTAAATCTGGAATGAATGTTGCCCGCCTCAACTTCTCTCACGGCACCCACGAGGTAAGGGTGGGGTCTGAGCTGAGGCCTGACTGGCCTGTGTGTGTGTGTCTGTCTGCTGACCCTGTCTCTCACGGAAGAGGGAAATCCAGCTTACTCCAGACCAGCCTTGGTGTGGAAGACAAAACTGAGCTCTGCTTTTGTGGAAAGCAGATGAGTTGTACATATTGAGCCTGGGTAATTGCTGATAACATTTAAGTGCGCTTTCTGAGCTATTTTGAAAGCAATTCCAGCCGATTTCACACCCTTCTCTGTACCAGGGAGTCAGGTAACTGATATTTCAAACTTGTGAAATCCTTCAGTTCTCCCTCCAGCTGTACAAAGCTGTTGCTTCTCGGTTAATAGCAGGAGCTGAGAACATCCATTCCTGTTTTGCTGTGCACCTTTGCAGGAGTGCAAACTGTCAGTTGTTCGTCTCGCTTCTGGTTTTATTGCTGGGGCTCTTGCAAGCAGGCAATCAATGAATAACCTTATCTCAAAAGAAAACTGTTAGTGATTTAAAGTAGTTACTGTGCATAGTTTAAGGCATTGAAGTCCTGGGTTTGCTCAGCTAACTAGCTACTCTGGTTGTGTTCCTGGCAGTCATAAGGTTGGCACCATGGTACTTGGGAGGCGGTGCAGTGAGCTTATAAGAATAAGGTCAAAAGAAATCAACACTGTGGCAGACAAACTCTCGTTGATATAAATAGTTGAGATCCTCAGCGATACTGGAGGAGTGGAGGATCCCATTCCAGGTTGCCTAGAATGCCACCGTGAGCCTTCCTGCTAAGTTTTTTTACCCTGGCTGCCCTTCAGCTTTCAAAATGTCAGGCTATAGCCCGTAGCAGCTGAAGGTGGCTTTACTTGCTGAACCGTGAGCCTTACAGTGTGTAACAGCTTGGCCTCTCACCCTCATGGCCTTTAAAGGCCACAGGGCACTGTCAGAATCTAAAGGTCTGATGCTTAACTGTGGAGAACCGTCAGACCTTGACTAAACACCCTGGGGTAGTGTCAGGGCATAGGCTGCAGTTAGCAAAATGTGCCTGAAGAAAGGGTAGCGTGGAATAACCCTGCCTCTCAGTAGCCAGATCCTGCAGCTGGGTGGGTCTTGGGGTGTCTTGTCAAGGAGTTGGTGGCCAGGCTGAAACTGAATTTGCACACTTACTGCCCAGCGGAGCTGCTGCTGTGGTTTGTGTGCTTGTTAGCTGAGATTGAGGAGAGCGACTGTGGCTTTCTGCTTTGGATGAGGTCTCACTGCACATTTCGTACAGATGAGATTAGATTACAGCAGAGTCTGGTCTTGCTGTCATCTCCTGTTGAGTTTGACTGTCAGCTGTAGCCAGTCTTAAGTTTGAGTTCTGTCTTAGTTCTTCCAAAACACTCCAGTTTCCAGTGAAACCCCAGAGAGTTTTCATCTGTCGTGAGTGCTTTGGTTCTTGTGTCCGTTTGAAAGTGTTCAACAGAACTTCAACTTTAACAGAGGTACTTTAGCACCTGACTGCAATCCTTTTATATAGGAAAAAAAATTGCTTTTACTTCCAGCCCTGCCTGCATTCCTGGTCTGCATACGTAACTTGTCAGGAAGTCAGGCTCCCTAGGAGCCAGTTAGTCATCGCTATCAAAGTAAAAAGGAAAAATCCAGTGGCTGGAACCAGATAAATTTAATAGCACCCTTCAGATGAGTTTCCTGTACTGCACCCATTTAGTGGAATGAAAGCGTCAAGGCCTTCTCAGTCTCAACTTGCACACTCCATCAGTAAACTAAATAATTTTTCCTGCTCTAAAGAGTTCGCAGTTGCAGTGTATCTCTGGCCAAGGGCATGCACACAAACTTTAGCACAGCTTTTTCCAGCCCCACCTTCTTGGCGCTGGATTATTGTCCCCATGATACTGCAGTCGGTGTGCAGGGCTCGTGTCGAGACAGGTGGATGCTGTGGGGGGAGCTGAGCGTTTCCGGGTGAGTCAGGTCAAACGCTGTTTGTCTGTGGCACAGAGAGAGGAAAGGGTATTTCTTATCTGCAAAAGTCTGTTAAGTGTTATGCAACTTGCAGTCAAGGTTATCTCTTAATGTTGTTTAAACAAGTAAAGTAAACTGATCTGCTGGTCATCTGAAGCTCATTTGAGGTAGTTGGGATGGGAGATTTCCCACAGAACTGTCTGTCCTGAAACTGGCAGCATTAGCAAAAATGCTCTTGCACATGTGAATGTTTGGAAGCCAAGTGCGTGGTGCTGTAGCATGAACTTCTGTCTGTGATTGCTTTGGCTCTCAAAATGTAAATACTTAAATGGGTAACGTACTCCTAGGAAATCCTTTATCTTTAGGGGAAATTTAAGCCAAAGAGTTATAAAAAGGCTTGTCTATCTGCTTGCCTGTGGAACTGGTAAGAGGGGTCAGGTTGTGAGGGAGTCTGCAGTGCAGAGACTGGCATCCTCCCTTTTGTGCTCCGAAAGGAGGAAGAGAACAGCCATGTGTGGCAGTCACTTACCTATGGCATTCTACTGGCATTCAGGTGACTTCCAATGGACGTAATTGTCCAATTGTCAGTGCTGCCCATGTTCTGCTGAAATGTACTTCCGAACGGCCTGTTGGTCAATGGGCTATCTTCAAATGGCAAGTGTATGACCTAATGGAAAATCCCTTCAGCTGAGCACCTGTGCTGTCTCCTTGAGTTCTTTTGGGATTAGAACTGGGGGGACCAAAGGCACAGACAGATAATTCCCAGACTCCACTTTCCTGTGGGGAATGCCTTTGTATCTTCATATTCTGCTTTTCTGGAAGCTCAGTGTGACTTAAGTTCTCAAACTAGAACTGAAATTGAGCATAATGCAAGAGCAGAGCTATCAGCTTGGGCAGTGTTTGGGATGTGTAGTGACCTTTTCCGTAAACAGTGGAGTAGAAATGGCCTGAACGTTTCCATCTCTTTTTCCTTGCTAGTATCATGAGGGCACAATCAAGAACGTGCGAGAAGCTACAGAGAGCTTTGCCTCTGATCCCATCACCTACAGACCTGTGGCTATTGCACTGGATACCAAGGGACCTGAAATCCGAACTGGACTCATTAAGGGAGTAAGTTGCTTTTTTTTCTTTTTTTTTTTTTTGTCCCCTCCCACTTTTTTACTGCATGAGACTAGATACCGTGCTATACCTGTGGCCTTTTCCAAGCCAAAAAAGTCTTAGGAAATGAGGTACCAAACCAATTACCAAAAGTTTTGGAGAACTGCTGCAGGCTGGGAGGTGGTTGTGTGCTGTTTTTTACTGAAACATGTTTTGGCCCTCAGAGTGGCACAGCAGAAGTGGAACTCAAGAGGGGTGCAACTCTGAAAGTGACCCTGGATGATGCCTTCATGGAGAAGTGTGATGAGAATGTGCTGTGGGTGGACTACAAGAATCTCACAAAGGTTGTAGATGTTGGCAGCAAAATCTATGTGGATGACGGTCTGATTTCCTTGCTGGTTAAGGAGAAAGGTGGGTAACAACCATTCCAGCTATGCTTGCTTGGTTTTTTTTTTTTTTAATCAGAACGTGTTTGCTTTCCCTCCAGTAACTGTTTTTTAGCTTGCTAGTTCTCTATTAAAGAAAGGAGTGCGTGGTTCTTAATGCTGTAGTGAGACTTTGAGCAAGACTATCTACTTCAACTGTAGGAAGTTTCAAAAAAACTAATTTCAGCAGAGTTTTACCAAACTGTTATGTAATGCACCTCTTCAAAGGTGAATGTGTGGTAGGGCCATACCAAAACTCATGGTCAAATCCTGTTTAGCCAGGCTAATTCATGCTTTTAATGCAGAATTTAACTAGTTTTACAGTACAGACCCTGAATTTTGTGGTTATAGACAGAACTAGCTTTAACTGGTAATGTAGGTGCAAGGTTAGTTCCACAATACTTCCTTTATAGTGCTGCCTAAACTGCTCTAGCCTCAAGGTATCACCTCTAGTCCCAGAGTGTGTAGGGAGATGGAGGTGGGGCTTTTGGGGTGCTCAGTTTGATATTCCAGGGCTCCTGTGTGCAGCAGTGCGACTTGGTAGCTTTTCTGGGGAGGCAGTTGCAACCTCCTGCATAGAACAAATGGGATCTTCTCCAAGAACAGCATAGAAGTGATTTTAAATTGGTCTGTTGTGCTCCCATGGGTAGATTATGAGCTTGTGTTACATAAATCCTCTGAAGAGACTGGTGATGTGGTTTTTATCATGTGCAGTTGCTGTTGGCCCTGCTGTTCTCAGGCAGGGAGGTGGTGTGGGAGCTGGCAGCAGGGAGCCTGCTGGTAAACACTGTCCGTGGGAACACATTTGTTTCAGGCAAGGACTATGTCGTGACGGAGGTCGAGAACGGCGGCATGCTCGGCAGCAAGAAGGGAGTGAACCTGCCTGGCGCCGCAGTCGATCTGCCTGCGGTCTCTGAAAAGGACATTCAGGACCTAAAATTCGGTGTGGAGCAGAATGTGGATATGGTGTTTGCTTCCTTCATCCGCAAAGCTGCTGATGTCCATGCTGTCAGGAAGGTGCTAGGGGAAAAGGGAAAGAACATCAAGATCATCAGCAAGATCGAGAACCACGAGGGTGTGCGCAGGTGAGCTTTGCGCAGGTGACACTTCAGGTTTGTCACCCTGTATTGATGGAAGAACACAGCCCCTTTGGTCTATAGTCCAGACTCCTGGTCTCTGACTTGCAGCAAACTTACTAGTCCGAGTAACAGGGTTATAGTGCAGGCTGTAACTTAATGCCACATGACTTGATGTAGCTGCAGTATGAGCAGTAGGTTATGTAACTCTCATGCTCTCAGCTCGTGGGGACAGTGTCGCAGTTTCCCTGCATCCCTGAAAAATCCGCAATAATCTTTGTAGCGGGTATGAGTTTAGGCTTACCAAACTTACTGTCCTGGATGCAAATTGGTGAGCTAATGCATGGGAATCACCAAGTCTGTGACAAACTGGGAGGCTAAAATATCTCATATAACTCATGCTCCTCTTGATCCAGCTTTGTGTAGCACTTCACAGGTGCTATGACTTGGTCTTGTTTTCCTTCCTCCTGGCTTGGCATTACAGGATACCAAAATGGCGCATGGAAGGGCTGTGTGCTGACAGCGCAGCTGCGTATTGCGCTCAGAGCAATGCTCCCTTTCAGAGAGGGAGGACAGAACAGGCAGGAAGCTGCTTTGCAGAACAAATGGGGTAACAAAAGTCTTCTCTTGCTCTCAGGTTTGATGAGATCATGGAGGCCAGCGATGGCATTATGGTGGCCCGTGGTGACCTGGGAATTGAGATTCCCGCTGAAAAAGTCTTCCTTGCCCAGAAGATGATGATTGGCCGCTGCAACAGGGCTGGCAAACCCATCATCTGTGCTACTCAGGTACTGGAAATGCAATGGTAGCTCGTAACTGCTAGAGTCTGGCAGGGTGTGAATGTCAGTAGCTGTCACGGCTTGGTGGTGTTTGCTAGAGACAGAGATGCCAAAAGCAATGAGGTGTTGCTCATAGCCAAATAGCTCATCTGGAGGCACCTCTTTACATATGTGTTTGGGATCTTCCCCAATGAAGGTCGCAGGACCTCTTGTGCGGCTGCTGAAAATTTTACCCCTCAAAACTTCATGCAGTATGAGCCTTTCGGGCTACCTAAACAGATTCTGAGAAAAAAAATCACGTATGTTTTGCCTTGGCATCTTGTAGCAGCACATCTGTGTCTAACAGAGAAGAGTTGCTAAGGTTCCCAGGTATCTTACAAGATGGTCCCATGCTGCAGCATCAGAAGGAACCGAGAAGAAGATCTGTCTCCTTATTGTTCTGCTCAAGTTCACTGATTCCAGTAGGGATCATGTGCAGGCAGTCCTCAGGCACTGGGAGCACTAGTTTCCTGTCTGTGTTTGCTCTGCGCACAGGCTGTGGAAGCGAAAACTGTCTCTAGACAGTAGTCATCAGGTAAGGTTCTGGAGTTACAGTGGTGTATGCTCCTTCCTCTTCCTGTATTGTTACTGAAATGCAACTGAAATGCCACCAGGCAGTGTTTAATGAGGAAATGAGGGATGTTTGCCCAGTGGTGAGCTGCAGCAGGGGGGGAAGTGAACACCTGAGGATTTGAGCTTTCTGTAAAGATATCTAGCACAGTACTCTATTCTAAAGAAGTCTAAGTTCCTTGGACCAAGCCCTGTGCTGAAAAAATCAAGTTGGAAACTTGGAATACTGCATCTGTGGTGCTGTGTAGACTAAATCCCTCTGGAAAAGGAGTAGACATAGAACAGGTACAGGTTCTACAACAGGGACTCTTCTCCCAGGCTGCATCCTGTCTTCTGCCCTATCTGTAACGTATATTGATGTGCACTAGGGAAAAAGCAGCTGGTTCCTTCTGCAGTGTCTTGATTTCTTTGGATTTGTTGTCTTTCAGATGCTGGAAAGCATGATCAAGAAACCTCGCCCCACCCGTGCTGAGGGCAGTGATGTTGCTAATGCTGTCCTGGACGGAGCGGACTGCATCATGCTCTCCGGAGAGACTGCCAAGGGAGACTACCCGCTCGAGGCCGTGCGCATGCAGCACGCTGTGAGTAATGCCTTCACTCTGGTGGGGAGCCAGTCCCAGAGGTGAACATAGCAGTGTGTTGTTGCCCTGCATCTTCCATCTGAGCCAGGCACCTGAAGATGTAAATGTGTCTGGTGCTAGGTGGCAGCACCTAGCAATCCAAAGTAGTGATTTCTTTGTTCATGCTCCTGCTGTGAGTGTTTCTTTACCTAACATGGTCCTGAGGACCTGAAACCTCACTTTGTGTACTCCAAACTACTGTCAGGCAGAGCTGAGAGCTGCTCTGCAGCACTCTGAGCTCTGAAACTTCATACTTCTCATATGAATTTTTGTTTAGGGCAAGGGAAAGGAGTTTTTTCTTGTTACTGTGGTATGAGTTTCTTCAAATGCCCTACTTGTTGTGGCATATTAAATGCCTCAAACTTCTTCAAGGTCAGGGAGCTGCTTAAGCAGTTTACCTCGAGATAATGAAAAGTATCACCTGACTCCTCCATGGTGGCAGGGAGGGGGAGGCTTCTGAGTCTGATTTACAGCACTGTTGCATTCAGCACCTCGTGCATTTGGTGTTGGGGGTGTTTGTTGCATGAGTACTGACAGCACCATATTTTTACATGCCTGAACTGCCAGAAACCTCTGCTCTGCTTCGAGTTCACCCAGCTCGTGTTTCAGCTGATAAAAAGCCTGATGCCAAGTGTCTACAAGTGTTGCTTCTCCCCAGTTACCAGTGCTGGGGAGTTATCACAGCAGTGATAACTCTCACCAGTTTTATTTGCAATTCAGGTGATATAGATTAACCAACTCAGCTAGTGTTTGTTTGCAGTGCATTATGTAAAAATCTTACCTTTATCTGGTCAGCATGGAGTGGTGTTTTTCGCACGTGGCAAATGCAAAATATGATTTGATAATTACTGGGCAGTGACTGCTGGTTTACAATCTGAACACTAACGGTGCACCTGAAAGATTCTTCCTCAGTTTTTCACCCCTAAATCATGAGGGTTTACTTTCTACAAAGACTTGGCAACTTGCTGCTACAAACCTTACACCTGAATTTCCATTCTGCTGTTAACTCTTAGACTCAGGCAAGTTGTGTTGTACCTGTAGCCTGAGCTCAGGATCTGTTGCACATGCTTCCCTCTTCCTGCAGACCTAGGAATACTGATGTTCACTCTACCAGGCCCCTGGAAAAACACTGAAGGTTTTAACCCTCTGTGCAGAGGAGCAGATACAGATTCACTTTATTTGATGTAACATGGCACAGGTGCCAACTCTGCGGCAGTAGGAGCACCTCCCCCTACAGTCAGGATATTTTGTCTGAGCTAATTCAGTTGGTATTAGTCAGGAGAAGCCCTGCCCAGCAGTAGTGCCCTGAAGAACCATGGTCTGAAAACCTGCAGCATGGCCAGAACGAGTATTTCCTTCTGAAAAGGTCAGGAGGTCATAGTGGGGAGAGAGCACCTTACCTCTGGTGAAGAGTGGCTGCTGTATGCGTTCCCCAGCTTGAAATTGGTATCGATTTGGATTTATGCATTTGTTGATCCAGTCCTGTTACAGGAGTATTCCAAGTAAAACTCCCTCTGTAGTGAGGTGCAAATGGCAAACATGAGCTGTGATGCTGAGAATGATCAGGGTCTGTGCTATGTAGTATCCTTGCACCTTTCTAAAAGACTTGATCTGTCTGTGCCTGACCTGTCCCAGCAGATTTGCTGCGCCTCTGCAGTGGTTTCGCTTAGCGATTCCTTTCCAGCTAGCATTGTAGAAACGAGCTTGCTCTTCAGTAGCTGGCATCTCTGTGGCACAAATGCCATGTGCCTCGAGTTTAGTAGCAAGTTCCAAATATTGGACAGGCTGTTTCCAGCTTGTGGGAGTGGGCTTCCTGCCAACACCAGACCGTGATCCGCAGTTGTTTTCAAATGCCACCCTGGCCATTCTGTAGATCTAACAGGCCCAAGGATGAATAGCCACTCCCTTTTCCTTTTTCCCCATTTCCACCCTCGTATCTCCCAGTGTGTACCGACTGCAAACCCTCTAGCCATTTCTGTGGGAGTAAAGCTGTCTGTGACGTGGAGTTAAGAGTTGCTGTGCCCTCCACTGCCAAAGCAGGCGCGTATATACACACCTTCTCTAACAACTGGGAAATGCAGGCTTCCCTCTAAACTCAGGTTCACTATGCGTGTTATGCAGAGTTGCCTGCCTTGGACCTGGACCTGGAGCTGAAGATAAACTACCTGGCTACCAGCTCTTGCAGTGTTTTGAGGAGAACGCTTCCATTTTATGTGATGGCAAGCATAAAGCCAGCAGTAATAAAACTGATTGCTTTAGGACCGCAGTTGGCACTGGAGTGCTGTTCTGGGCTGTCACATGTCCTGTTATTTTTAGACATAAGGTTCTTAACTACTTTGGCTTAAACTGATATCTGAGGAAGAGGGATAAGTCCTATCATTGCATAAAATAATTCATTAACACTAGAGTAGTGAAATTCTTGCTTGGAAGGGGTCTTGCTCCAAAGCTTTCACTGTAAGGGCACTTCAGTCTCTGCTTGAACATCAACTCATCACGCTTTGTGTAGTGGCTGCTTGCTTTCTGGAGCAGCTGAATGAAGTTGTCCTTGAAAAGATCATCAACCTTTGCATGCTTTTCTAGTCTCTGCAAGCCTTCTTTATCAGGTTGTCAAGGGCTAACGCAGCCTTCCGAGATGAGAATTGTTTTTAAATGTGAGTGATTCCCAGTGTACTGGGATGAATAGATTACTGCACTTGTTGCAAATGCTTAGTCTGGACAGAAAGCCCTTAGTTGTGCCTCTGCATCTCTCATCTGTCCAAGTCTAGCACTGTACAAATACCCCAACGTATGTGATGTGACAATCCTGTAAGGAAGACTTCCTGTTTATTTCTCTGTTACTGAAAGGGAAGTTGGTACAGCACTTGGAGGTGAAACTTTATTGGCTCTCAGGTTAAACTAAATCTAATGAGGCTGGGATAGAGCCCATCTCCCCTTTTCAGGGGTGAGATGGAAAGCTCACTGCTTGCTTGTTGGCTCCGTGAAGACTGTTCCAACAGTCTTGTGTGGTTTGGGAGAGTATGAAGGGCAGACATGGAGCTACAGGGATTGTCCCTTGAGGAATCAGAGGCGGGTAGATGGCATGAGAATCTCTCAAGGAAGTAATAATTATGCGGCTGCAAACAAAGTGTGGTCTGACTCAGAGCTGGCTTGCTGTTGTCCTTGAAAAGCAATCCATGTTTGCCTGCTCTGAAAGGACTTCAAAATATAGCAAGAATGGCACCTTTGAAATACCTGCCTGGTGACCAGGACTCACCAGTTAAGTGACATGCTGGACTAGCCAGCATGGCTGTGGCGTGTTAGACTGAGTTGCATTCAGCAAACTCACAACCTGAGAGCCAAAGAGTTTTGCAGCCTGACCTTTAATACCTTTGGCATGTAATACTATGACAATTAAGCAACTTAAGGTGATTTCATGTTACTCTGGTATATATTTCCTTCTTTTCTTTCCTCTCTTCTCCTCCTTCCCTCCTACTCGGGCCTGCAGATCGCTCGTGAGGCTGAGGCAGCAATGTTTCATCGTCAGCTGTTCGAAGAAATTTTCCGCCTCAATGTTAACAACAGGGACCCTGCTGATGCCATGGCATTAGGCGCAGTGGAGGCCTCTTTTAAGTGCTTAGCTCCAGCCCTGATAGTCCTGACTGAGTCCGGCAGGTAGGGCTCAGAGAGGGGGCTTGGTGCCAAGTTCTTTCCATGAGTGAAAACACGCTCCATTCTAACACTGCAAATATTTAGCAAGCAGCTCGCTGCTACGGTATCAGCCTTGCATAACTGCTGCTGTCTGAGTTGAGTTTATCTCTGTGGCAGGAAGGGACTCCAGGTAGGCAGGAGCAGAGCGAGAGTGCCTGGCAGTTGGCATGAATGTCACCTGAGTGTGGGCTCAGCAGGGTGAGGTGACTCAGTAGGTGCCACCAATTCAGAAAAGACACGTTGAGAATCAAATGGTTCCTCCATAAGGCTGTGCTGTTTGGGTGGCCGAGTGTTGTGGCCATCACCCTAGTGTGTTGAACTAAATCTGGACTTGCTAATTGATAACTCTTAATATCAAAAGCTGATGGTGTTTGTGTGACACCTTGCTGACAGAGCACCTCGTGTTACCCTGTGCTGCCCTGAGCGACTGATGTGAGTGTTGTCTTCCCGAATGCATGTTGCTCTTATAGATTGCCCGGGAAGCCGAAGCCGCCATCTTTCACAGGCAGTTGTTTGAGGAACTGCGTCGTCTGACTTCCCTGAACTGTGATCCCACGGAGGCTGCTGCTGTTGGCGCTGTGGAAGCGTCCTTCAAGTGCTGCAGCGGGGCCATTATTGTCCTCACCAAGTCTGGAAGGTAGGAGGTGACAGGTTCCCTCAGGTCAAGCCCAGTTCCTGACAGGGTGGGGGAAGGAGCCTCGCAGAATGATGGCTTTGAAAAACTAGAGCTGTAATGGTGAAGCCTGGGTTTTGGCAGCGACCGAGAGCCCAGGTCAGTTTCTCAGGAGACGGGCAGACATCTCAAACATCTGCATATACGTAACCTCTGAGTTCCTCACCCTGCCTCTGCCGGTGTGGCACCAGCACCAAGCCCTGCCTCCTGTTGCTGTTGTGAATGGCATCTCTGCCAGCAGTGCTGGCTGGAAGAGTCAAGAGAAAATAAGTGTTGCAGCTGTGATTCAAACTTCTTGGCAAGAAATCCTCTATTTAACAGTAAGGCAGAAGTTTGTTGGATGCAGAATGCAGAATCTCCTTTTTTTTGGTCTTTTTTAAAATTGAGGGCCTTGGCATTTTATAGTAGCGTCCAAATTATTGGTCCTTTGCTGAACTTTTCAGGCATCAGCCCTGCTTACCTAAGCCCAAGTGGTGAAGAGGACCTGCTTAGCCTAGAATTGTTACGCAGGGAAACGGAAAGTGTTGGAAACTTCCTCTTACAGGCTTCCTTATGCCTGCCTGTGAGTAATCTCACTGAACAAGCAGGCACCCAGCAGCCAAGTGCTGCCTGCACTCAGGTGAGCTCAGTACCTTGGCTGCAGGTGAGGGACAGCAATGCAGACGCGCTGGAACTACACATTTTGGGATTTCTGTCCAGCAAGGATGACAGCGCTGAGTAAAGACTCGCTCTTCCATTTGTGGAAAGGGAGCTGAGACCTTGCTGATCAGCTTTTCCATCTAGAGGAAGTAGGCTGCCCACTCTCAAAAGCATGTCTGACCATGAGTCTCAGACTGATTTCTGGAAGAGAATCTGAATTTCCTGCACTGGATTCGGACCAAAGAAATAGTGCAGCAGCAGAGATGTGATTATATGCGCTGGGCATGATCTACCTGAAGAACTGGACCATCGGTGAATCCCTCACCTAGACTTGCAGCTTAAAGTCATTTGAAGCAGCTGCTTTCTGCAGAGATGAGGAGGGACTACAAGCACTGAGCTTCTCGATACCTTTGTACTTCTAATGTTTCTTTGTAAAAGGTTCCAGTCTTACACTTGACCTTTTTAAAGAGATTTGAACTCTGATATTTGAATATTTTTAGCTGTGGATTCTGTTACAGCCTTTGAGTACCTGGATCTCCTAGAGCTACCGGGAGGGTTCTTGGACAGCGTGGGAAGGATTGTCTGAGAGCTGGCACGTGTGTTTGGGTGCTTCAAGCCGACTGCTACTGCCTGCTTTAAACAGCAATCTTCGAGTATTGCTGAGCTTGGCTCCACTAAACAAGGCTGCAAAAGCTAGTGGAGATACTGGCATGCTCGTGGAGCTGTAAATGCCGTGGCCTTGCAGTTTTAATCTCCATTTATTTGCAGATGCCCTCTGTAAGCCATGCCCGGGGAAGGGGAAGCCGTGCTCCCCACCCAGGGGTGTGCTGCTTGCTATGTTAAGGCACTTTAAGGATTCTGTGCCCAACTTCCCAGTACAAATCTGGCCTCGGTTGCATTTGTTTCCTGTTGGGTGCAAGAGCAGAGCTGTGTACACTGGAAGCAGCCTGTTTACTGGCTTCAGCAGGTGAACGTGGCTGGGAGGCAAATGGCTTCCTCCTTGGCAAGCTTTGGGTAGCGCTCCTGGCGTAGGCTCTTTCCATCCCATAAACTGGGAGCTCCTCGAAACAGGGACCCCCACTGAGATGCCAAGGACTGCTTGCAGAGGCCGGAATAAATGGCACCTCGCCACCTTAACGTAGCAACAGAGACAAATACAGGCTTGTTTTCAGGACCAAAACACGTGGATGGCGCTTCCTAAACTCGGAGGCGAGGTGATTTTCACCACAAGACTGGAGTAGGGACTGTCGCCAAGGGACAGCCTTTGGTGGTGGTCCGCCCAGTTGCCTAACTGGAAATTCAGCAGAGCATCAGGCTCATTGGTGAGCTTGGCTCTTGCCAGCATCTCCCGTGGTCGTCCTCTGCGTCCCTCCTGGGGTTTTGTGGAGCCCTCCAGGGCGGCAGGCGAGCCGCGCTGCTGCTCGTGCTCCCTTTGGCTGTACAGAGGCTTTCTCTCGAGCGGCTGTGCCTTGTAACACTGTGCTTCACCTCGTGTCTGGTTTCCTTCTAGGTCAGCACACCTGGTGTCCCGGTACCGCCCGCGGGCTCCCATCATCGCTGTGACCCGCAATGACCAGACGGCGCGCCAGGCTCACCTGTACCGGGGCATCTTCCCCGTGCTGTGCAAAGAACCAGCCCATGACGCGTGGGCGGAGGATGTGGACCTCCGCGTGAACCTGGGCATGAATGTTGGTGAGTGACACTACCCTGGCCTCACCTGGGGAACGGTCTGGTGGGACATGGTGGTCCTGAGTGCTTCAGATGGTGCTTTTGGGGCTGCCAGTGGGGACCAGTGACAAAGGGAGGGGAGCTGGCTGCCTTGCCATAACGGTGTCCGATTGGGAAATGAGGTACAGTAGTTACGTAAGCACACCACATCCCATGGGGAAATGAGACAGCAGGTTTGTCACAGCGGCCTTAAAATAGCTTTTAGCAGAAAACCAGTTTGGTTTTAACATGGTGGGTGCTTGAATGGCCATGCTCATCGCGCCTGAGAGACAAGAGAAGCTTGGAGCAGGGTCACTCCTTTCTCCAGCCCCTGCTGTTAAATTTCAAGCTCCCTGTCAACAGAGGAGCCCAGAGTGGTGGCGAAGGGTCTGAAATGGGTGGGTAGCAGGGGAATGGGGACTTGATACGAACTCAGAGGCGTGGCTGCTGTGGGAGTGGCAAGTGATGTTCCCCTGCGGCGAGCTGAGGGTGGTGGGACCGAGCTCTGACACCTCCCTCTCTTCTCTCCTAGGCAAAGCGCGTGGGTTCTTCAAGAGCGGTGACCTGGTCATCGTCCTGACGGGCTGGCGCCCTGGCTCGGGCTACACCAACACCATGCGTGTGGTGCCCGTGCCCTGAATAACCCACTCCAACCTGCGGCAACCCCCTCCCTTCCCCTCCGCTCCCCTCTCCCCTCGCGTTAGACCAGCCATCGCTTGCGATGTTCTCCTTGTCCCTAGAGTGGATGTAGGTTGCTAAACACCACCCAGTGCAGCAGCAGGAGGGGGAAGAGACCTTAAATCACTAAAAAAAATATATATATACTTGAAGTGTTTAGTTTTTTTAAAAACCTCTCCCCGTAGTGAAGTTCTGCCCCTATGTGTGTTGCAGCCAGCGTAGGAGGTTCCTGCGTGCTGCTGGGACCCCTCTTCGCCTAGTGACTGTCCTCAGGGTGTGAAGTGTCCCTCTCCCTGCCCTGGTTCGGAGGGACAGGAAGGGGAGAGGCGACGCCTGGTCAACGGTTCGGCTGTACCCTCCTCGCTGGAGGCGAGCTGCTACTCCCTGCCCCTGCAGCCAGAACCTCCCCACAGACCAAATCCAAGGTGATTCCCACCCCCTCTTAGCTGTTTTTTGTTTTTTTTTTTTTTCCTGTTCCGAGGGTAGGGGTAGAAGGGTGTAGGCTCCCAGTGTCACCTGATGTCACCTCATGTCACTTGCCTACGTGTCACCTGTGTTCCTCCCAGCCTCCCTCACCCTGCACTCCCGTGGCCCTGGGGCTGGTGGAGCACAACTGTCCGTCAATAAAGAGAAGCTGAAGCACCCGCCGAGCTGCCCCGTTCATTGGCCCGACGGGCTGGGGGGAAGGCGGTGGCGGGAGTCCGGCCAGTCGTGGGGCAGCACCTGGAGGGGGGCCGGAGCCCGGCAGCACCGAGGTGTCCGCGGCCCCTTTAAGAGGCGGGTCCTTGCTGGGCTCCACCCCCTTTCACGCCAGTGGGCGGGCGGAAGAGGGAGAGGAGTCGAGGGACGGCGGCGGGCGGCAGCCACCAATGAGGGCGCGCGGCGGGGGCGTGGAGTCGCGGCGGGCGGCCAATGGGCGGGCGCTGGGGCGCCGCGAGGAGATCGGGCGCGCGGGGCACGACGGCGCCGGGCAGCGCGGGGCAGCCGCGCAGGTAGGGGCGGGGTGGGGGCGAGGGGGAACCGTGAGGGCGAGGGGAGGCTCCGGGTACCGGGGGGCCTCGGGGCACGACCCCGGTGCGGCCGGGGGGCCAGGGGCCAGTCCTCGGCCTGGCCCCCGCTCTTGTCCCCCGGCGGCGTCGCGCTCTGAGGGGAGCGCGGAGGCACTGGGGCCTCCCCGCCCTGCTGAGGGGCTGAACCGGACCGGGCCGCCGGGGGGGTCCCGCCGCTGCCCGGCCCGGGAGCCGCCGGCTCTGTCCCGGGGGGCGGGAGGGCGCTCCGAGTCCGGGCGGAGGCTGGGGACCGGCTCCGGGGGCTGCCCCGGCTGCGGGTCAGTGCTGGGCGGCGGCCGAGCCCCCCCGGGGCCGTGAGGGGACCGAGGCCGGGCTCTCTCCGTGACCGGGAGCTCGTAGAGCGGCGCCCAGTAAAATCCCGTATCCCGGGCGCTGGGAGAGGTCCTGAGGCCTCGGCTCTCCCCCCGGCTGCGACCCGCCGGGCGCTGAGCCCTGGAGGGGGGGGCGGTTCCGGGGGGTCGGGACCCCGGGGGCGGAGGCGCGGGGGCCCGGGGGGACCCGGAGGGCTCGGCCTGGGCCTGCTCCCCGTGACCTCCCTCCCGCCTCTCTCCTGACAGCGCCGCCGGGGACCGGCCCTTCCCCTCCAGCATCCTCGGCGGTGGCTCCGCTCCAGCAGCAGCCACACGGGATTGAAATGACCTTGAGAGCCGGCAACAAGGGCAGCTCGCCGGATCCCGCCCGGGCTCGCTCAGGGCAAGGCAGCCCGCCCGCAAGTGCCTCCCTCCAGCTCTGATCCCCGTTTGGGTTTTTTTTGTTCATTTTTCCGGGAGGCGAAATCCCTGGCTCACTGTCTCCTGCCTCCGCCGCTCACTTCCCCCTCGCTTGCCCCGGCAGCGGGGAGGGGATCCAGCGAAAATCGAACGCCGCCGGAGGGGCTCGCGCCGAACCTTTTCCAGGCCGGATCCCAGCGCTGTGTAAGGGAAGGGAGATGCCGATCCGTGGGGAAGGAGAGGCGCTGGGCTTCGCCTGGCAAAGCCACAGCCCGGGAGGCGAGCGGGGGGGTCTGGGGGAGCCTGCGTGGGCAAGGAGAGGGGTGTCAGCCCTGGCACGGCGGACAGGGGGTCGGCAGGTTGCTAGCAATGTTTTCCTTTTGCCGGGAACTCGTGTGCTCGCCCGCTCTGCCTTGTCTTGGAGGCTCCACACTCCAACTGTTCTTGCTCCGCTTGGAGTTTGGGACGCTCAGGATGGTGGTTTTCATGCAAGAGCAGCTTCCTGCTAAAAAAAATTCCTCAAGGAGGGTGATGGTGTGAGCTGCTGGAAAGTGTTTTCCTCCCTGTGCTGGCATTGGAAGTGACTCTTGGCAGGGAGACTTCCCTGTCAGCTGTGCCTGGGGCCCAGCCTTATCTTATCCTGTGCTCCTGAATCCCGGATCCCCATCCCTGCCGTATTTGGGAGCTGGGACACAGTGAGATCAGTGAAGAAGAGGCAACCGCTGCGACGTCTCCACTGGTGCTGAGCATGCTCCTCGCAGCCCCCAGACCCTCCCTGGAGCTGCCTGCGCTGTGTCCGGGGACCCTCTCACCTGAGTCTTGTCCCTGGAAGTGACCGTAAGAGGAGGGAAAACCAGGACAACATGTGCAGCGCTTCCAAGTGCTCTCCGGCCTCTTGGCTCTTCTCGTTTTAGGGAATTTCTGTGCTTGGTGACCTCGAGGGGGTTTCTTGATGCCCTCAGCTTGAGCAGGAGGTGCCTCTCCCCATCCCGCCCCCGCCAGCCCCCGGTGCCCCTTGGTGTCAGCCTCAGTTAGGGCTTAATCCGCTCGCCCGGATTAAGTGCTGCAATTGCTTGGGGATTTAAGGGATGACGTGGGGGAAGCCGGAGCAGGATGAGCTCTGAAGAGGGAGGCTCTGGAGCGGGTTGGAGCCCCTTTTCCCCCATGAGGGCAAGGGGGAGGAAGGCTCCAGTACAAGTACAAGTTTTGGCTTCAGGGCAGCGTGGCATCGCCTGGCAGAGGGTGTTTGTGGTGTGGGGTTGCCTGTCACGAAGGCACAGGGTATCTAAGGAATCAGGCAGGGGAAAAGCCTTTGGGTGCGATACCAAGGGATGTTATTTTGGTGCTTCTTGTCGTTAGAGTCTCCTTTCCATTCCAGTCACATCCTTTCACCTGAGCTTCTCCTATAAATACCCCCCAACTTTGGTGTGTTTGTCCTGTCTCCATGATGCTCGGGCTTTGGGGCTGCGCGGGCAGCTTGTTTGCTTCGCAGACGTCGGCTGGGGGGATCCAGGAGCTGGTTCCTGGCCTGGTCCCAACTGCGTGGCACTGGTGACTTGTGTTTGGTTTTTCTGCAGCCCTGCGTGCCTCTGGCTGGGAATCATCCTGGCTCCGTTGCACTGGGGCAACTTTTTGGTTGAGCCCTTGAGGCTGCAGGGACACAGGCTCATGCGGTTTTGACTCTCAGGCGGTTTAGACGTGGCTGTTGGGGTGCGGCGTCTCATCCTGACTCTCCCTGAGGCTGTGGGGGATTATTTAGACAGGTTTCCCTTCGGATGAGCCCTTTGGACCGGGAGCAAGGTGTGTCTATAGAAGCACGAGGCAGCAAAAGAGCCCCTTTCTTTGTATCGGAAGCAGTTCGGGATGGCTTCTCTGCCTGGGCTCTGCCGCATCGCCACAGCATCGTCCCTGTTGGGGCCGGGATGCGCTCCAGCTCCGCACTCGTCCTGCCCACTGACACTCATCCTGCCTGCTGCTGTCCTGCCTGTCCCCCACCTGCTCTGGCATCATCCCTGCCCGTTGAGCCGACCTCTTTTCCCTCAAATAATTTCCTCTCTGTAGGTCCGGTGGCTGTTTGCCGGCTCTGCAGTGCCGCCAGACCCCGTGGATCGCTGCTCCAGCATCAATCCCCTGGGATCGCGCTCTGCTTTGGCTCTTGGTGCCAGAAGCACCACGGCACGGCAATCTCCGGTTGCGGTTTGCTGAGGGCAGAAGCGTCACCTTTCTGGCCTGTTGGGTGATAAGCTTCCCTGTGCAGCGCTGGGAGCGTGTTTACTTTACCTGTCATGGCCGATAAGCGCCTCTGATAAAACTCCTGATAGTAAATAACAGGCTGTAACGAGAGGGGAGTGATTAAAGGAGGGAGGTGGTGCCCTTGGCCAGGGCTCTGCTCTGGGAAGATGGTGTTTTGCCGACCGAGAGGAGCAGACACTGGCCCTTGCTGGCCAAAATCTCCATCACCCCAGGGAGTTTCCTAAACCTGTGATTTTTCCCATGCCAACCTCGATCTCTTGAGGAGGAAAGGCTCTGATTTGGAGGGTGTTATCTGAGGCAGCGGAGGGGGGAGCTGCTCCTCCTTGGCCACTCAGTTGTGAGTGCTGGGGAGTTCCTGGCAAGAAATGCCCTTTTTTTTTCTCCACGTGACTTGAGAAATCACAGAAATATTCTTGCTGTCCTTGAGTGGCAGAGGTACTAACGTCTCTGTGTGGATTGGGATTTAAGGCTCCAAAACGCATCTCTCCCCTCTCTCCATTCCCCTCGCAGGCTAACGGGCTTCTCCTTGCAGCACCACGCCGATGCACGAAAGAGCAGCTCCCCTGAAGAGCCCCGAGCTCATGCACAGCCGTGAGAAGCTGGAGGCATCCCACAAGGAGAAGAGTTTGGATTCCCTCGACGGCAGGTGAGGGGCAGCGTCCTGGGGTCTACCGTCGAGTATTTACTCTTTTTTCCTCCTGTTGTGACTTCCTGCAGCATCCCTGCTGCCTCCGAGCCACCAGATGGAACCTGCCAGCAGAAGGGGTCCCCTCTTTGTTTCACCCTGAAATATGGGGTCTATAAAAGCAGGAAGGGGAGGGAACCGGTATTCCCTCTGCCGAGGTTATTGGGAGGATTTCATGGTCTCTGTGGTTTCTCCCTTCACCTCCTTGTGTGGTGAGTGCAGATGGATGCCCCTGTGCATGGCCAAAGCTGAGTCTGTCCTCCTGCCCCAGCATGTTCCCAAATTCCCATTTGTGCTTTCCCTGGGGAAACATTGACCCAGCCAAAGCTGCCCATCACCAGCTCCTAACCTGTCCCAGGCTGCTCTGGGCTCCTTCCCCCAGTGCCAGGGTGCATTTTGGGTACAGGCACCTGGTGCTGGTGTGTCCACTGGCTTGGTGTCAGCCCGATGCAAGACAGAGATCAGCCTTCTCCTGCAGCCATTATTTAACCTCGGCACCTCCCGATGCTGCGATAAATCACTGAGACATCTGACATATGGCTTCTCAGGGTCGTTCCTCAGCTCTCTGCATCTTGCCACGTCTCTTCTTGCAGCGCACGTGTTTTTGGGTGTGGATGAGAGACCTGGGGCCCTTCACTTACCTGATGATTATTGGTTTTCCTTCCAGCCTCCACCTGA
Source organism: Chlamydotis macqueenii (assembly GCF_036417535.1). Taxonomy (NCBI): domain Eukaryota; kingdom Metazoa; phylum Chordata; class Aves; order Otidiformes; family Otididae; genus Chlamydotis; species Chlamydotis macqueenii. Next base: position 15,534,165 of record NC_141567.1, on the reverse strand, counting down.
ACGAAGCCCTGAAGGATGAAGACATCAAGAAATGCCACCGGGAAGTGGTAAGTCTTCAGCTTTGTGAGCGAACGGGATGGTTCGTTGTAGCCTGACCCCAGCCATTTGCCATGGAGGAGCCTGGGGGCTGTGGGAGCCAGAGGCAAAGCCACAGCAACTCCTGGTGCAGAGCAGAGGCTCCTGCCTGCGTTTTCGGAGGAGCTGATGGCGGTTTCGTGTGGCCCGTGATCTGCCGTGCAAGTGCTTTTAGGATTTTCCATCCAGAGCAAAGGAGAAAGTGGAAATTTCGACTGCAAGCAGCTCTGTTCCCCTCCATTTGAACCTTTTTGGTTGTTCAAGTTGTGTCTGAAGTATAACTTCTTGGTCTGTCTACAAACAAGAGATTCTCTAGAAGAGGAAGGAGCAGAGGAGGGAGGTGTTTTGCCTTTACCCATGAAGATGGAGAAGAAAAACATTTTACTGAATTATTCAGAGGCATCTGGGAGTGTTGTGGGATGCCAACGGGTTTGTGCTGAGGCCGAGGGGTGTTCCTTGGTTGTGGCTTGGATGTGATGCCCCACCATGTCTTCCAAAAAGCCCTGAAGTGCTCCTGCTGGCACCCTCACCATCCCGGTGTCTCTCTGGGAGGTGTCTAAGCTGACCCCAGGTGCTCCTGAGCCTTGATCCTCTTATGGCCCGGCTCATCTGGTGACAAGGTGTGCGGGACAAAGGTGACCTTGTCACCGCAGGCAGGAGGGCTTTGCCTGCGGCGCTGCCTGCACACCAGCCTCGCTGCCCCAGGGCCCTTTGAGCTGTGCTGGATCTCTCCGCATCCTTGTGAAGCATCTCATCCCTTGGATTTCAGGTGGCAGCTGTCACCGCTGTGGGGACAGCCTCGTCTCCGGTGAGCACCCCGATGTCTGGGGCGCTGCCGCCTCCGGCACAGACGACACAAATCTGCCTGCGCTGCCTTACAGGACAAACTGAGCGGATTTAATGCAGAGTGTTGAACTGCTTTGGAGCCTTTAACTTATCTACCGAATTATTTAAGGGCGAAGCTGCTGAGCCTCCTACCGCGGCTGCCGCCAGGCTTTGAAGAGGCACCGGGAATATAAATAGCTGGATGGCGCGGCGCGACGGGCGCAAAGCAAGTGTTGTCACTGTGTCCCGAATAAGGGAAGAGCTTGAGGAGGAGGAGAGAAACCGCTGGGCAAAATAAATTGCCTGTGGATGAGCCTGGGAGAAAACCAGCTCCTCGCAGAGGCTGAGCAGCCTCCTTAGATATTAGGAGAAATGTTTATTTGGGAGGATGGCACGGCGTTTGCTGGCTGCTGGATCATCCGACCCTGCTCTAGGCGCTTGGCCCCGCCGTCCCCAGCCTGGTGGGACCCCGCTGTGCCGGTCCCGGGTGCGAGGAGAGGGAATGTTTTTGCAGGAGGATTTTTTTTTTTTGAGGCTCTGTATTGACAAGGTCACCGGATAACTTTGCTCTGCTTTATTTTCAGGCTGCTAGCAAGTACAACTCCCAGTACCACAAGCTGTTCAAGGACATCCCGACGGAGGAGAGCGTGCTGAAAGGTGGGTGACACGGTGAGGGATGGACACGGGGGCGGCAGGATCCGGCACGCCATCTCCCATGTCCCTCTCTTGCCTTGCAGTTTGCTCCTGTGCCCTCCAGAGAGACATCCTCATCCAGGGAAGGCTTTACATCTCCCCCAACTGGCTCTGCTTCTATGCAAACCTTTTCGGGAAGGACATCAAGGTAACGTGGGGGCCAGCTCGCCCTGGTCCTGTAGGGCTCATAGCCCAGGCCAGCTTATCCCCTCCCACACCCAAATACCACCAAAATCACTGTCAAAAGCTATGGCGAAGGGAAGCGCGGCTGTGCCTCCCCCTCTGATCACCTGCAGCATCTGCCTGGGGAAACCAAATATTGGTTTGGTTTAAAATTCCCTGATGCAAAACCTTCTACAAGCCGCAATGGCGTTTGAAGGAAGATCAAAGGTTTCGGGTGGGGGGGGTGGATTTGAATCTCTCTTGGCTTTTCTGCTTGATTTACAATCTGATGTTTCCCCGTTAGTCTTGTGGCTGACGGGGATCTTGGGGAGAGACAACTTCCTTTAAAACTGGGCTGAAGAACTGAATTATTTATATCGGCTGCTTTAAACAAATATCTGATGGAAGCATGGGGTTTCAATGAAGTTATCCTGCCATAAATGACACCCTGCCTTGTTTTTAACTCTCCCCTGGCTCGCAGGGAGGCTGTTGTGATGGGTCTTAGGGAAACTTGCTGGATGATGCTTTCCCCATGTCCTCGCTGTTGTGGTCGAGTAGAAACCACCTCCAAGCCGAGATTAACATGGGGGGGATGCCGTGGCCTTTAACAAAACCCAGACTGTCTCTGGGAAATGCCAGCCCCTCGCGTCACTGCCCTGCTTGGGGCGTAATTACGATGCATGTTCAATCTCTGCCTTGTGAAAGAAACACCCCAGGCTCACACCGTGCCCGTCCCTGCCCGTCCCTGTGTCTTTTTGCCCTCCAGGTTGTGATCCCGGTGGTCTCTGTACAGCTGATAAAAAAGCACAAAACGGCTCGGCTGCTGCCCAACGGCTTGGCCATCACCACCAATGCCAGCAGAAAGGTAACGCCAGCACTTTGGGCATTGTTACCCGGCCTCGCCACAGCAAAACCACAGCTGGGGGATACCCTGTGATTTGAGAGGGGGGAACAAAGCGATTCCCATCCGCAGCTGCAAGCGAGGGCCGGTTGGGAAGCGAGCATGTTGCTCTGCGCTGGCAGCTGGCCAGGGCAAACACCGTGGCTTTGCTTTTGTTTCTGAATTTCACTTTGTTTCTGCGCAAAGCAAAGCTAAAGTGAAACTCAGCCGAGCCTGACAAATCCCTGCCAGGCTCAAATAAAACCTTTAAACTCCTGAAACACAAGCAGGAGAAGGTTTTGGGCCAGCATTTGAGCTGGCAGAAAATTTGGTTGAGGCTGAATTTCCAGCTTTTAAATCACGGTGGGTGTTGTCAGCTGCAGTGAGCTGACGTAGTCCTGCTCGGTGTGGCTGAGTCCTCGCCGGGTGCTGCTTGTGGCGGTGTGCGTTGCATCCCCTCCCAGGGAAGGGGTTATTCCTGCGGGATTTTGGCAGGGCGTTGTTCCTGCAGGATTTTAGCAAGGGGTGGGACAAGGCAGGATTTGGGTGTTTAAAGCAATCTGGTTGCAAGGCTGCTGTGCACCTCACGTGGGGCCTGTATTGGGCAAGGTGAGTGCTGCCCCGTGTCCCCTTGTGCTGATCCATGGGGTGTTTTTGGTCACTCCCGGCCCCGTTTGCTGCCACATCCCTCTGGGCTGAGCGTGGGAGGCCCCATGGGGACAGAAGCCGAGTGAAATCGGCCCCGAAAAAATCTGGTCCAGGTTTTGGCAGGCTGCAAAAATAGCAGCAGGGAAACTCCGCAGGGAGATGCCTGTGCAGGGGAGATTCAAGGGCAGGACGTCTCTGCCTGTCCCGTGCCCGGGGAACTGGACTCAAGATGGAGGGAATCTCGACAGCTTCTCTGTTTCTCTTGCAGTACATATTTGTGTCCCTCATCTCCCGCGACAGTGTCTATGACGTCCTGAGGAGAGTCTGCACGCACCTGCAGGTACCCGCTGCCCTGCGCCCGACAGCATTTCGATAGCCGCAAGGTTCTTTCATGCTGCATCTCGGGGAGTAAAGCTCTTTGCCATTGCCATGAAGGCTTTGGACTGCTCCCAAAGCCCTCCCTGGTGCCCTGCTGCCTCTTCTTGTCATTCTTGCTCCACAGCAAGGGATGGGAAGAGGGGCAGGAGCCCACTGAGAACGGCAGCACTTCATGACACTGCTGCATCTCCACCATCCCCTCCGCCCGATGCGGGAGGCCATCCCACTGTCCCCGTTTCATTGTTTGAAGTGATGGTGGGTGTTTCTTGACGCGCTCCTGAGCATCCCGGCGAGGCAAAGCCCATCCCCAGCTGTTGCATAGGTGTCCTGTCCCCATGAGCTGCCGGTGGCCTTTTCTGGGTCACGGATGATGGAGGCAGAGCCTGGAGTTTCTGCTCTCTCCCAGAGCGTGTATATGAATTATTTACAATCTGGTAGTAATACTAGTTCTGCTGCTCCGCACATCGCTACCTTTTCCCCAGATCTAAAGTTTTAAGGAGAGGAAAAACGGTACAAAGTAAAAAAAAAAAAAAAAAAAAAAAAAAAAATTGAATTAAAAATCCCAAGGAGGGAAGAAATCCATCATTCCTGGAGCTGGAGAGGAGGGTTGCTGGGGCCTCTGCTCCCTGCCTTTGAAGCATGTGGGAAGCAGAGCCGGAGCCCTTCCCCACCTGGAGGGGTGGCTGCCGGCTGTGCCAGGGCAACGATTTGCTCAGCCCCTTTGCCGAACTGGGGAATTTATTCTTTGAAATGTGCTCTGCCCATATATCCCCTTTTTTCCACCCCTGATGCTTTATCCCCTCTGCCAGGAGCCCTCACAGGACCCCTCGGCTCAGCTGTGGCCCTCTAGGCTTTTCGGTGATGGGAAGCAGCGATGCGGTGCTGCGTTGTCTGCCTGATGCTTTTCTTCATCCCCAAATTCCCACGCTCGCGAGTTTTAAGCAGCTGCTCTTCACAGAGTCACAAGAAATGTCAAAATTCAATTTTCTGGCTCACATTGAAGCAGGGAGAGGTGGTGCCCCAGCCAGTGACACTCGTTTCTTTCCCCCATCCAGGTTTCCAGCAAGAAGAGCTTGAGTTTGAAGGAGCTGACGGAGGAGCCCGATGCCGTGTCACTGGTAAGGGTCAGGGTGGGTTTGAGAACTCACACTGTGGGCAGGAGAGCGGCCGCCCAGCCCCCTCGGTGGGTTTAACGCCGTCCTGGCATGCTGAGGTTCAGCTGGCAGCGGCTCGCAGGGTGCAGGGTCAGCCCTTTCCCCTCGCTGCCGAGAAGAAGGTCGCACAAGGGTGTGGCTGTCGCCTTCATAGCTTGTCCTCTGGGATCCTCAAACCCTGACTTGGCAGAAACGGATGGGATGAGAGGACGGTTTGGTCAGCTTGCGGCTGAGCCCAAGCCAATGACTCGGCTGGTTGGTCTCAGGGGTCTCTTTATTGACAGAAAAACTTTGGAATGATGTGGAAAACGCTGCTGCTCTGCTCCTGATGGCTGGTGCTGTTCACAGCTGTGAACATGGGTAACAGGCTGGAAACATGGCCAGATTATCCAAAAGCCTATGGGATGAGCGGGATGGCTCATAGCTGGGAGGCTGGAGAGGGAAAGGCCTGAGTGACTGAGGGAGCACGAGGGGCTGCATTCTTGGGAGCACAGCAGGGCTTGTCCCTGCCCACCGTGGCCATGTCCCCGGCCAGCAGCATATGTCCTCTCCATGAAATGTGGGTGTCCTGTCCCTGACTCCGCTTGGTCGCAAAGCCATTGGTGCTGTGGCCCTGCCAGGCTGTAGGGGGACATCCCCCACGGGCTGGTGACCCTGCATGGTGGACTAGGAGGTGACAAGTGGGATGTCCCCCATGGGCTGGTGGCATCCCAGGAGTTGAAGGCGCTTTTCAAGGGGTGAATCTGGAGTGATCCAGGCTGGCAGCATCTCCTGGTGCTTCTGAGGGACGCAGCCCTTCAGCAGCTCCAGCCCTGGGCGCTCTCCGGCACGGGAACCCATGCCTGCTGCCACCCCACTTGATTTGGTGCCTTTCTGAGACGCACTGGGACTGGGATGCTGAGCCACGGGGTGGGCAAGGGGCTGTCAGAGGATGATGGGTGATCATGCTGAGATTCAAACCAGGTGTGAAGGAAGCAGCAATTGGTATTTGGGGCAGGCATGGGGTGCGTGGGCAGGTCCTTCCTATGGCAGTAGGAGCCTGTGTCCCCACAGGGGCATCGTGGAGGACCAGCTCCCCCTTAGGATGGTGTTTTGGACGTGCTAGTGCTCGATGAAGATGCCATAAGGTTCGAGTCCGAATCTGGCCCCACTGTGTCCTTAATGCTGCTGGTTTCATGGGAGAAACCGCTGCGGGTGGCACGGCTTACCCGGCGCTGTTCCCACAGGAGGTGATCGTCCCTGAGGGCAAGTGGAGGAAGGTGTCGCCCACCTCGCTGTCACTGTCACTGCCGGACGCCGACTACCAGTGCATCCACCGGAGCTCCGTCAGCAGCCTGAGCGCCAAGGAGAGCTCCTTCACCTCTGAGGAGCCCCTGGTTTCGGGTGAGGGCTGCATCCAACCCAGGGACACGGGTTTGTGCCCTGCCCCACACACGGTGCTGGGTGTAAACCTCCAAGAATACGTCCATCGTCTGCCCTCATGGAGGAGATTTTTGCCTTGCAGATGAGCAGGGTTGAGGCTGGGACTCAGTGATGGGGTCCTGGGGATGCGATGGCGTGTCCGGCCTGGAGGGTCTGAGCCCTCGGCGTGCTCCTGTAACAGCATACAGGCAGTGTTAGCCCACAGGGGAGGAATGTGATGCTTGAAGGTTCCCAGATGCTGGAGGAGTGTGAGCATCTGCCCAGCGTCACTGTGCTGCTGACTCTCAGCTTGCATTTCAGAAAGTGCAATAAACACCGAGGAGGAGCTGGAGGTGGAGCAGAACTGTGTGGCAGAGCTGAGACCTTCTGACTACCAGCTGCTCAAGATCTTCATTGTGCTGTAAGTGTGCCAAGGGTGGCTGCGGCATGGGGAGATGGGGGGCTGCACTGGGAATGTCCGTATCAACCACCGAGCGTTTGTGCTTTTTCCTCTGCTCGCAGCATCTGCCTCCTGGTCGTGTCCTCCTCGTACCTGGCATTTCGCATCTTCCGTCTGGAGCAGCAGCTCTGCTCTCTGAACCGGGACTACCTCTCCCGTGGGCACAGGAGGTGAGGCACCCTCAGGGACACTTCGGGGCAAGTGGGTCACACTGCAAGTGGAGGACCTGAGGGATGTGGTGCAAAGAGTGACAGCTCCACTCCATGATGTCCCAGGGATGCTTTGTCCCTTATCCTGTGCCTGCTGTTGGGATGGCTGACAGCAGACCCCAAAGTGCCATCCCCATGCAGTAGATGATCCCATCCGCTGCTGGTTTGAGCGACTGGGGAGAGCTCTGCTTTCCCTGAGACTTTCAACCCTTGGGAAAAGGTTTCCTCGTGGATTTGGGGCTGGTTCCCCAGTTTTAGGAAGCACCAGGGCATCTTGGTGGAGCTGGGCTGCACCCTGGGGGGCTAATGTAATGATGGGCATCAGCAAGGGATGGGCAGGAGTGGGTTCCCTTGGGTTGGGGACATCGGGGGGAGTCTCCCTCCTCGTGCCTGTGGGGCCTGGGCACGGGGCTGGGGTAGGGTGCCTCAGCGGCCACTCACTCCATCTTACCCTGCTCTCTGCTTGCAGGTGACCGTTACCCCCAGCGCTGGTTGAGGACGGATGCTGAGATGGTGGCACCCTGCGTACGGATCCCGGTGCTGCGTCCTCCCAGCAGTGGCCAATGTGCGTGGCCTGGCTTTCCCTCGGACGGTAAAATGGGACCAAATATCTTCTTTCTTCCTACTGGCACCCACTCCAGGTGGGACCACCCAGCCGGCTCAAGGCCACCAGTGCCAACTCCCCATCCCACTGGAAACCTGTTTCCTTCCCGGAATACTGCTGTGCCGTAGCACCAGATGATGGCTCGGGGCTGCCGAGTGGTTGGACTTCCCTTTAGGACTTGCTGCTAAAATGGGCACCATTTTTTATTCCAGACTTCAATTTTTCTTGTTAAAAGATGACCTTGGGCGCACCAGGAACTCCCAAAAATGCGGATGAGTTGCTGCTGCTGCTCTGGCTGAAGCCTGGGCCGCGACTCTGGGCTGAGCTCACCTGTTTGTCCCCATCTCTGTACCCCTGGGCTGTGGCCGGAGGAATGGCCCCAGCCCTGGGGGGTCTACGGGGACGGGGAGGGGGAGAAAGGGGCCACCAGCCCTGTGGGGCATCATCTATCCTAGCACACAAGAGTGGGGTACAATCCAGGGCCCCCCCAGCTCCGCTGGGCTCCATACTGGCCCCCAGCCCTTCTCTCCTGGAGCACTGGGGCATCTCGGGGTGTGAGCACGTGTGAGTGTGTGTGTGTGTCCCTGCAAAGCACTTTAGGGTCCCCGCAGACCAGGCGTCCTCGCTGGGGACCGCACCTGGGAATGGTGCCGGACCAGGGCTTCGTTAGCCCCACTTGCCTCGTTATGACATCCGATAGGAGCCCGCTGCTGGCACCGGTGAATGTCCCGGATCGCGACGTGTCTGTGCCCTGGTTCGTGTTAACGTTGTCACCGCATCGAGCCAAGTACCGCAGGATTTATCCCGCAGTCTCCTCTGGGAGCACGCTGGGGCAGCAGGTGATACCTGTGTGATTCCTTTTGGTTTTCTTTCCTGTTTTTTGGGAACTACAAGTGCTGATGGGGCCAAATCCCCGTGCCCTGGGGAAGAGCTCGCTGCTCGCTCTGGGCTCGGAATGGCTTTTAAATGAAAATAAAACCAGGATTTTGTAGCACATCGCTGTCTGCTGCTAGCATCCTTGCAGCGGTGCCGGGCTGTGAGCCCCGAAACGGGGTATCTCAGAATCTGTGCTGTCCCAGGGCCCCTTTGCTGGCTGTGTCCTTAGGACGTGAATTATGTGGGGACAGGCCTGTCCTTGTTTGGGCTTGGGGATGGGTGGCAGCGCCTTGTCCTCCCTTTGGGCCAGTGTTGGTGGACCTGAGCTCCCTATATCACACCCCGTAGGGCAGGCTGGAGGGATCTTGCGTGGTCCAGTGCGACCAGGATGCTGATGGGTGCTCAGTGTCGCTTCTCTGCACCACGGAACTCTGTGTGTCACCCTGGCCATGCCAAGGGAGGACACCAGGGTGAGGGTGCAGCCTTGGCTGAGGCAGGGGGACAGGAAGAGGCTTTTGGACATCCTCTTTTTGGAGGGATGCTATCCAGAAGGATCTTGACAGGCTGAAGAGGTGGGCCCATGCAAACCTCATGAAGTTCAACAAGACCAAGTCCCAGGTCCTGCACATGGGTTGGGGCAATCCCAGGCACAAATCCAGGCTGGGCGGAGAATGGATCGAGAGCAGCCCTGAGGAGAAGGACTTGGGAGTGCTGGTGGATGAGAAGCTCAACATGAGCAGGCAACGCGCCCTTGCAGCCCAGAAGGCCAGCCGCATCCTGGGCTGCATCAAGAGGAGCGTGGCCAGCAGGTTGAGGGAGGTGATTCTCCCCCTCTACTCTGCCCTGGTGAGACCCCACCTGGAGCACTGTGTCCAGTTCTGGAGCCCCCAACATAAGAAGGACATGGACCAGTTGGAGAAGGTCCAGAGGAGGGCCACGAAGATGATCAGAGGGCTGGAGCACCTCTCCTATGAGGACAGGCTGAGAGAGTTGGGGCTGTTCAGCCTGGAGAAGAGAAGGGAGACCTTCCAGTACCTAAAGGGAGCCTACAAGAAAGATGGGGAGAAACTCTTTAGCAAGGCCTGTTGTGATAGGACAAGGGGTAATGGTTTTAAAATAGAGGGAGGTAGATTCAGACTGGATATAAGGAAGAAATTTTTTACAGTGATGGTGGTGGCACACTGGCCCAGGTTGCCCAGAGAGGTGGTGGAGGCCCCATCCCTGGAAACACTCAAGGCCAGGCTGGATGAGGCTCTGAGCAACCTGGTCTGGCTGGAGATGTCCCTGGTCCTTGCAGGGGGGTTGGACTAGATGACCTTTGAAGGTCTCTTCCAACCCAAACCCTTCTGTGACTGACACGCAGGGCCAGGAATGCTGCGGGTGCAGGGGCCGGGGAGGTTTTTTCACTAGATGGCAGCACAGACTGTGGGATGTGACGCTTAAGCTGGTGGCAGGGCCACCCTGAGGACAGTGGATGCCTGGGGAGGGTGTTGAGCTGCAGCCTCATCCTGCTGGGGTGGACAGTGAGCCTTCCTCCTCCTCTCCTCCTCCCTCAGCATCTGCAACCCAAATGCACCCCCTCTGCCAGCCTTGCTCATGGAGCAAAATGCATGAAAATAAGGGAAATGCATGAAAATGGTTTAGTAGGCAGAGTGCTGGTGGATTGATGGTTGGACTTGATGATCTTAGAGGTCTTTTCCAACCATAACGATTCTATTCTAGTCTAAAATGGCCCAGCTTGAAAACCACAGTGGAGGTGGCATTGGCTAAGTGGGGACTTGGATGGTGTTACCCCAATTTTTTTTGAGATTTAGCACCCTGGGGTGCCAGGGGAGTGGTCTGTGGCTCTGCCACGTTTCTGGGCAAACTTCAAAGCTCTGCTGTTACGGTGCCATTGGAGGCTTTGCTTTTGTGGGTGACCTGGCAGATGAAAGGCGCTGGCCTACTGCCGCCCTGTCCCTGCCAGGGACTTGCCCAGCTCGTTTTGCTGGTGCAGCTGCTGAAATGGGTTTGGGTTTTTGTTTTTTTTTTTTATAAAACACGTTGGTGCTCAACAGGTTCAACCTCAGAGCGGGGCTTATGGCCCCAAAAATTAGGTTTAGGCTTGGCGTTATTTTGATCTCATGTGCCCAGCCTGGTGGATTTTGGGTGCTTCACAGCACACAATCCAGAGCAGGTGTGTGGGGTTCCTTGTACCCATGCTAAGCCCAGGCCAGGTGTGTGATGGCAGTAATGGCCACCTCGGCTCCTCTTGGGGCTCTTTGGGTAAAGCCAGCAGTGGGACAACCTGTTGGTGCAATTGGCTGACATGGAGGAGGTTTGGAGGAGCCCAGGGTGAGCCCTCAGTGTGGTTTGAGGGGGTCCCTGCTTCCAGGAGCTGGTTGCAAGGCTCTGGTTTTGTTTTCCAGCTGGTGTTTGCTCTCCTGGTGACGCCCTGCTTGAGCTTATTTGCTTTTCTTTGTGTAAAGAAATGCCACATAAAAGCCTCCGGTGCAGGAAATGTCCCTGGGTGCTCACTGTACTGGCTCTGGCAGCCCTGCCCTGTCCCTCGGGGATGGGGACAAGGAGCACGGGGTGCCCTCCGGATGAGCACAGCCCCTGCTCTCAAGTCCCCCTCGCTACTTCCCTGGTTGGACCCACCATCCTGCCTTCCTACCTCCCCTCTGGCTGTGCTCCTCCCTGTCCCAAACTGACCCCTAAAAATAGGATTAGGAGATTAAATCAGCCCGTATGGCCTCCTCACTATCACACAAGGAGCTGCCGGAGTTGTCCCCAGGCTCACTGGCTCTCCACACCGATTTCTGCTCGGTTTCACCCACTGCAGGGCACAGAGCGGCTGCCGAGCTGCTGCGAGACCCAAGGCTCTGCCCGCGAGTCACAACCCTCGTGGCTGCGACACTGTCGCACAAGAAACAGTAGGGCAGCGGGAGCCACCGCGGGTACCTACGCAAAAGACAGGACGACGCTGCACATGGTTTGGTTTGTGTTTTATTTCAGACCCAGGAGAAGGGCAGCCTCTCACGGTAGCAGTGACGCTCCGGTGAAGCCCCGCGTGAATCCTCTTCGGTGAGCGGTTTGATGCCATTTTGGCTCCATCCGAGCAGTGGAAGGGGTTTTCCAGGGAGGCGCTCAGTGGGATGCCCTGGCCTGATGGCTGCTCTCCTGTCCGGGCAGCCTAGGAAGGAGGGGAACGTCCCTGACCCTCGTTTCGCCCCATCGCTGTCTGTGTGTGTTTGCTTGGGTGTTTTGGGAGAGCCTGGGCTGTGGCTACTTACCTTTCTCTCAGCAACAGGGGAAGTTTAAGACCTTTCTACAGTTCATCACCCTTGGTGCTGTGCTGGATACGCACTAGTGTGGCTGGGCTGGCAATACGATGGGTGAAGAGCTCCGGGTTAAAAATAATCCTTCCTCCTTTGCTTTTCCAAGGGTTATATTTAACCTGGATTTCCCTGATCCAGTTGGCACGCTGGGGTGTGGTTGCTCTGCTAGACACCACCTGAGCAACCTGCTCTTTGCTTCTCATGAGGTTAGAGATTACTTCTTATCCTGCAAGGACATCTCATTTTAATTTTTACTTTTCCCACTGCTAAGCCTGTCTTTAACAAGAGGATCTGCTCTGAGATCCCAACCATCACCCAGCACAAGAGGAAAAGTGTTTCCATTAGAAGTGTATTAAGGACTTTGTGGGCTTCAAGGAGACCGCAGTTATCTTTGGCTTTTATACCTCAAACTCTGTCCTTTTGTTCTCCCTGTGTTTTTTTTTATCTCAAGTAACAGAACTGGTTTTGTGCTAGAAGCAGCGATGGCATGGCAAACACTAACGAGGGCTGGGGAGTGCTGATGAACACTCCCCGAATGCAGACGACCTAAAATCGTAATGAAAAAAACCAACTTCAAAGAGTGAGTGTCTCTTTTCATCTCAGTTAAGTTTCCTTTCCTAGGACTGGGTTTCTCAGCTTCCTTTTAATCTTGCAGCAGTTCAGAGACAGGTTTTAATTTGTAATAAGAGCAAGCAGGAGTGGGGGCCAAAAAAAAAGCTATCGCTGTACAGACAAGGAGCACCTGCCTGAAGAAAACTTACTTTCTTTTTGCCCTGTTCTTTAATTAATTGTAGCATTTCCTTTGGAGTCTCATCTTTTGACATAGAAATCTCAAGGTCAGGTTTTTAGGGGTAAAAAAATCCTTGCTGCTAAATCCTAGACTGCTCAAATACCACTAGTGGGAGGCACAAATTAGAAATAGCCAGGATAAAGCGTTTTGGGCTTGGTTTTAAAGGGCATTTGCTAAACCTGGCTTGGAACAGCAATGCCTGTAGCCAGTTAAAGCCACCTAACGAGGGCGTGTTGCCTGCTGGGCAAAGGTGGAGAAGTCTTTAGCAACCCATTTGCCACAGCAATTAGTTTAAAAATTCACCATTGAGAGGAGGATTTCTTTGAAAGCAAAGCGAGGCACATCAGGAAGGCAGTTTTTGGCGGGGGTGGGAAGGGGCTGGAGCTGCATCTCGATCACTTCTGTGCCAGTTTCATGATGAGAGCTTTCCACTCCGATCTCTTCTGCGTGATGTAGGAGGGGGTGAGGAGCTGCAGCAAAGGCTCAGGCCGCTCCCTGAAGTATCCCTGACATAGAGCCTCCGCGTTGCAGATCACGTACATCCCACAGTCATAGCTGTTCTGCTGGGCAGGTGCCTTCTCCTCCACGAAGGTCGCTTTGCCCCCTCTCTTGCCCAAGAAGGCCTCCAGCTTCCCCGCCACTTGCTTGGCATGGACAGAGTTGCATTTACTGTGGGAGTCGTAATGGGAGAAGCACTTTCTGTCCCTGAAATAAACCAGTAAGCTCCAGTGGGTGCCCCCAGCGACCTGGTTTGAGTTATCATTGATAGGCAAGAACACCAGCTTCTTGTGGAGAAGGTCCAGCGGCTGGAGGAATATGGCTATTTCTTCCTGACTAAGGGCACATTTAATGAACTGAGCCACTTCGGGGCTGATGAAACAAACCTGATCGCTAAATTCTTGGAACTGGTGGTTCGCGAAGTACTCAAAGGCGAACCCGATGATGTGATCGTTAAGCCAGTTGGGGGGCTCCAGCAAGGCAACATCTGACTGCCTCAGCAAACTGTCCATGTAACTGAGAACAACAGGGTCCATCCTGCACAGGTCGGGGCTGCAGCACGCCAGGAGACGTCAAAAGCTGAAACAGAGAAAGGGAACATGAATGAAGGAATTAGATCACAGCTGGGACAAGATACAGCACAACAAACATCTCAAATTCCTTCTCAGCAAGCAGTGAGCAATAGCCCAGGTTTCCTAGATGGGTATTTGAAAGACCAGTGTTTGAACCATGTGCCAGAGGAGCAGACGGAGGACAGGCAGCTCCTCCTCTGCAGCGTGTGACGGGTTGGGCTGGGCTCTTCTGCTGCTTTAGGAGCAGTGCGTGGCTCTGATTAGATAAACCTGTCATCGTTATGATCTCAACCTCAAAGCAAAGTGATTTCAAAGCAGTTCCTGCTTGGGAACTGTCCGCTGGTGTTTTGGCGTTTCAGTGTTTCACCTGCACTGTGACAATCACTGCAATTCTTTGCAGCACTGGTATTCCTTAAATAAAGGTTTTTTGGGGGCTGTCTGACAGGCACAAGCTCCTTTTCGCCTAGCAGACAGTGCCACAGCTCAGTGCCAGACGTGTGACCTGTTCCAGGAAAACCTGCTGGCCCACCAGCACAGGAGGCAAGGCGGCGATGAGTAAGGAGAAACAAGGCAAAACAAGACCACAAACAAACCAGTTCCCTAGCATGGGAATCTTTAGGACAACTCCACATAGCTGGCAGAGATTTCAGTAACTCAAGTACCACTGAAGCTGGATGGTCTGCAAAATACCTATTGTTTTGTAGCTCAGGTTTAACTTGCCAAAATTTGCTCACAAAAGAAAGCACTCCTGGGTATGCTGAGGGGTGAAGATCCCTGTGGGCTTCCACTGGTGATGTCCACCTGTGACCGGTCATGCCAACTGCTCTTTCCAGTCTTATACTCTGTTATTTGTCTAGGCTACGTTCTTCCCTCTTAATCTGCACCTGATTCCCGCAAATGGAGGCTGCTAATCCTTAAAAAGGTGCCTGGAAATCCAAGTAGACTGTAGCACCTGGTTCTCCCCACCCACATGTTTGAGGATGTACTCAAGGGACTTCAACAGGTCTTCCAGGCAAGACTTCTCCTGACTCCTTTCCATTTCCAGATTATCCAAGTATCCAGTAATGCTGATCTTTCTACGAGTCGTACAATTCCTTTTCTGAAGCTGTTGCATTTGCTGCCTTCATGTCCCGGGGAGATGAAAGTGTGTTTTAAGAAAGACATTGCACAGCACGCTAGGAGGTGCTACTCAGTAGACAACACTAAATACCTGCTGGCACCAGACTAGGATTTGGGAGGGGATCTTCCAAGGAGAAACTGGTGATTTAAACCCTCTCTATCCCCTCTGGTTTTCCTTTTGCTCTTGCATCCCCCAGCCCGGGCTCCTCAGCTGCTGTGATTCACCATCAGCCCCAGTGCTTCTCTCCTTGCCAGGATATAGCTAGAAATGCGCCAGCTGGGGACAGCGGTGACGTGGAACTGGTTGGCCTCACCCTTTTCTCATCTGAGCCAAATGCAACATGAAAACATCTTAAGATTTCCCAAAGCACCGTGTGAAAACTAACAACGATAAGATCACTTCAATATGATTCACTATAAATAAGAACTAATTATCCATTATGATAGGGGAAATAAAAAAAAAACCTAATCAAGCGTTGTGTTGTTTACATATTAGGAAGAAGTAGATTTGTGCTTCTTATTGCGACACAGAGAATGAAAAAAATCCTTCCTGGCCAGGTATGCATAAATTAAGAGAGATTTATCTCTAAAAAATCTTGGCAAGGTCACATGGCATGTGACTTGTAAATAACAGCATGGATGAAGCATGCTGCATGTGTAATACGTCGGAAGGAAGGGCTGAGGTAGAGTAGCTGGGGCTTGAAAAAGGGAATAACTTTGTGTGTCGCTGAGAGATCCGAGGGATGCCAAGCAGCAAGAGTCACTGGAAAGGAAGGGGAGCAGTCACTGTTATTTATACTGAGCCACACACAATGGTATTTGGACACGCTTCCTACGTTAATGAACTCAAAGATTTCCAAGTTTGTGGAGCAAATGCTTTGCAACAGCCTGCAGTATAAAAACAAAACAAAAAATCCAAACCAAGTCGCAGCAGCTCTGTAGCATGCCGGAATGTAGTCTTGTTTAAAGAGCTGTACATCCTGCGAGCCTAAAAGCAACCAGTTTGCAGGTTTAACAGGGCTGCTGCTGAAATACTTTTTGCATGTGCCCATACAATGCGCCAAATTTTCCTTTACTGCATGTTTTTTTCTGCTTCATCTTCTCTTAGAGATGTACAAAATACAGCAAATAGCTTTCCAGTCGAGTCCAAATGGAATTATGGGCTAGGGAAGGGAGCGTGTGTCCTGTTAATTGTCCACTCTGCAGAAACATAATTTTTTTTTTTCCTTTTGGTCAAGAAAGAAAAAAAAAAACAAAACCAACAGATATTTGGCAGCTTCCTACAGTCAGGAAGGGAGAATGGTTATAGCAAGTGCTTAATTGCCACTAGCTACTACTTTTAATTTTATTGCCATCTGGTATTTGTGAAACTGCCTGTGAGTTCCGCAGGATGACTCACCGCGCGCAGCTAAAAGGAAAATCCTTCGTAGGCTGGGACACCTTTCAGAGCCACTTAAGGTAAGCGGGGAGGACCAAAAAAGCATAGTGGAGCTGTGAAAAGCCATCAGAGAGGTGGTTTTGTTCGGGACAACTTCCCCATTAAAGCAAAGATGAATCTGCAGAGAAGCCAGGACGTGGATCTGAGCACCTTTGACGTTAAGGGGTGCTGAAATCCAGTCGCAGATCGCAAGCTGCTCTGCTCAGACACAGCCAGGATTTGCTTCCTGAAGGCTCAGGCACACTCTGTTCAGAAGTTTTCATAAAAATAGGAATAAATACTGACACAGGCCTGGAACATTTGTTGTACGTTGTCAACAAGAGTCTTGCTCATTCATTTTATTTGCATATTAGTAGCTGGAATTTGTGCAAACTCTCTGTCATCCTCAGCTTCTCGGACGGATATTCATCTGCCCCGTTCTGAGCGCTGAGATGAGAACACCGGCGAGAGAAAAAGGAACACTTCAATAAAAACGTCATCAAGCCAACCAAGACGAAACCGCCCGTTTTGTTTCTGGTTATTTGAAAAGGGTGCCGTCTTGAACCAACCTGGCCAGAAGTCAAGTTTCCCTCATCTCTAAGTTATAACAACTTAACAAATAAGCTGCTGTCGTTAGCGCAAGTTTGATCTATAAACTGATGGGACTCCTTTGCATCCAGGATGCAACCAAGCCAAAGCCTGTGTTTTGTAATATGTGGACAAAAAAAGCCCAAACCTGTTATTTTCACGGCATTAAAGACAACTGCCTCTGCACGTACTTGTTGCCTTGCACTCCAAAAGCAAGACTTGAGAGCCAGCGAAAGAAACTCCCTAGTAATTGAGTGTAAATAGGCAGCGATGGAGCAAGGAGAGCATAAGTTAAGGATGAATCAGATTCCTAAAGTCTATTTTAATAAATTAAAGGCGCTAAGAACATCCAGAGGGAACATTTTAAGGTGCCACGTCACTGAACTCCTGTACCAAATTTCAAGAATATGTAAGTAAATATAAAAAGCCACCTGAAAGACAAATTATACAGACTTTACCAGGGAAGAGCAGGAGGGACAGAAAAGTTTTTGGCAGCTCGGCTGAGGTCTTTGGAACAATCAAAAATAAAAAGCCCCACGGTTTAACCACCAGATCACTCACTTCTACTGCAAATATAGTTTTTAGACACCATGTCTGGGCTACCGGCACCTCAGTCTCTGTATTTATCTGCCTCCTAACAGAGTCAGAGAAGAAACTCAAGCAAAATTAAACAACTAAGCCAGAAAAGCAGCATACTTATCTACTCTTCTGTTAAATATAAGCAATCTCTTTGTAGCCTATAGATTACAATTCCTGGACAATACAAGAACAGAGCCTTTGCGGGTTCAATAGGCTCTGAATGCCAGACTCAGAAGAAAACAAACATTCATAGTTTCTGCACACACAATGACCAAACCTTTCAGTTCCTGATAAATTCCCCAAACCAGACACGTGCAGCTGCTTTACACAACCGAACTCCAGAACCCTGCTTTGTTTCACAGCATCTCACGGGGCACTAAACTAAAAGCCAGAGGAATTACACCCAAGGCCACGAAATCAAATGCGTTTTGGGGTTGGACTAAGCATTAAGTCTGACAGGAGAAAAACCCAGCGACCTGAACTCCTGAGGATTAGAGAAGCCACCAGCTCTCGCAGAAGTAACGATGGGAAACCACTCCGCTCGGATCATCCAAACGATGTTGAACCAGACATCGATGGATAGCATTCACCTGCTCTGAGGAGGAGTTTATTCAAGACAGTAGTGGGAAGTGCTGGGAGGGAATATAATTTGCCTGAAAGACCTAAAGGTCGCAGGAATTCGGGCACGAGAAGGAATTTGGCCAGAGGAAGGGATTCAGGTTGTCACTGCTCTGTGGACCTGCGGTGCCAGGGCAGAGGAGTGACGGGCTTCACCCCGAGCTTCTCCTGGCGCTGGCCGTCGGTGCCGGTCGGGGTCAGAGCACCTGAGCAGCCCACCGGCAAGAACTTGCTTGTCCCGCTGCTGCTTCTAAGGAAATAAGTGAGAATTAAGGGGAGAAGAGGGGAGAGGGCCCACCTGGGCTGGCAGGGCCGGGGTCGGGGTCGGGGTCAAGCCTGGGGTGGGGTGCAGGGCCTGGCCCGACCGGCCGGTAGCGCCGCTCCTTGTGAGCCCACCCAGGCCAAGCGGTGCCCAGGCGAACCCCGCGTGCCGGTAACGCGGCTTTACATTTAACGATTTTAACCGTTTTCCCCTTATAAACGCGCGTGAAGCCTCTGGGCTCAGTGGAGGCCGGCACAGACCCCCAACGGCTGCGGCCTCCACGGCAACCACCGCCGAGGCCCTCCTGACACCGCTGTTGCCGTGGCAACACGGGCCGAGCCGGGCCTGTCCCTCCCCGCGCCGCCGCCGCTCACCTGCCGCCGCATAGCCCGCTCGCCCTCCGCGGCACCGGCCGGTTGCTGCGCGCTGCCGTAAACCTGGCAGCGCCGCGTCGTAACGCGGGGTGCGCGCAGGCGCGGGAGGAGAGCGAGCGAGTGAGGAGGCGGGGCGCCGCTGGAGGGGCGGGGCGATGGGCGGGGAGACTGGAGGGGCGGGGCAGGGCGCGCGCCTGCCTCCGTCTTCCTTCCCCCGCCCCGGGAGGCGCGCGGGCGGTGGCGGCGGGTGCGGGAGGGAGGCGCGCGCGCGCGCGGGCAGGCGGGCAGCGCCTGGGCGGCGGCGCGAGAGCCCAGTGTCCGTTTCCCCCCCCCGCCCCCCTCCCCTCAGCGGCGCCGCGCGGGACCCCCCTCGGCGGCGGGCGAGGGATGCGCCGCGCCCCGACACCCAGGTGAGCGGCGGGGCGGGGGCCCTGGGGGGTGTGAGGGGGGAAGCGGCGGGCGCGGTGCTCTGCGGTCGGGGCCGGGGGCGTCGCACCCCGCTCGGAGTGAGGTGAGCCCCGCGGGCGCGGGGGAGCGTCGCGCGGAGCCGGCGGGAGCCTTTGTTCGGCGGAGGAGGGCGAGTCCCGCCGGTGGCGTGGGCTCCCCCACGCCCCGCCGTCCCCGCAGCGGGCAGAGAGGGCTGGGCCCGGGCGAGCTTCGCCCCCACGCGTGACCGGCGGGCCCCCCCACCCCCCGCCCGGCGGCCGGGTCCTGTCCGCGGGCCCCCCGTGGGTTTCCCCACGCGTGAGAGCGCGGAGGGTGGCAGCGGGGCTGCGAGTTTTTAACCCTCCGGTGCCAACACGCTGCCGGTTACACCCATTTTGGGGTGGCTCTGACACGCGCGACGTGAAAAGAAAACAGCCTGGAGAGGGGGCAGCTTTTACTGCCCTCCGTGTTTCCAGCGTCCCCAGTGGGGTCTGTGGGGCTGGCGTCATCCCCAAAGCGCCCCCCCCCCCCCATCCCGCCACGATTCGGGAAGCAGCCCTGACGCCGCGGCGATGGGCACTGCGACGGGACCGGCTCGCGTCCTCGGCCGAGGAGCGGTCGTTACGGCGCAGAACGCGAGCGACGTTGGCGGTTCCCGTCTCGACGAGACGTTTCTGTTTTCAACGCAGAGTTTGAACCCGCGGCAGCTCGCTCCCTGCGCTCCACACCTTCGTGGGAGCCCGGCTCTTCTGAGGGCTCCGACAGTCCGTCTTTCCTTCTGGAATTTTCCTAAATGCAGCCAAAACGGCCTTTCCTTTCTTCCCCCCCCCCCCCCCCCCCCAAAAAATCCTGCGACGTGACTTGTGGTAGGACCTGCCGCGAGTTCAGAGCCGGGCGTTTTGCCGCCCTTCTGCTTATAGATTGGCTTCCTCCTCCTCCGTTTATGCTTTCATATCCCGAAATCAAGCTGAGATTAATAAAGTCGGGAGCGTGAGCTCAGCAGAAATCATGGCTTTCACATCCCTCGCTGCGGCGCGCGTTACCCTGCCCGTTGGCGTAGAAAAAAAAATAATCACGTATGAGCGGAGTGCTGCTACAGGGAGAGAAAACAGCGCAGTGTTCTGCTAAATCGTTAACGAGGCGCTTTAATAAATCACTTCGCGAATAGATTATTAGTTGGAGAAAAGGGTTTTTCACCGACTTGAGGGTTTTCCCGGCTCTTTTCCTCGGGGAGCGCTAGGAAATGACAGAGGAGCATCGTGTTCTTGTCTCTTTGGGCCAGACCTGTGCGGATGCGGTAGCGATGGGCTGCGAATGCTTAAGCGCGACCTTGCCGAGCTGCGCTTGAACCACGGGTGCCGGCAAACTCCGGTTGGGGTGAGAGAGGCTGCGTTATCTCTGAAGAGCATCTTTTCTGCAGCCCATCGCGCGATAATCACTATTTCCGCTACGTCGTTGAGTAAACTCATTCATTTCAGTGACTTTTCTGGTTTGTTGTTTTTGTTTTTTTTTTTAATTTTTCTAAATTAAATTAAGAGGATTTTCTTTGCGTTTTCCCCTCATGATGGCTCTCCCAGCCCTCGCTCCTGGCTGTGGTTTTTTTCATCCCCAAGACTGCTTTGGGAGCTGTTGGTCCAGCTGCTGACGGTAGGGAAGGCAATTCAACTGCCCTTGCACATGACTGAAAAGCTTTTGTTTCCTGGGTTGTCAATGATGATGCAAGTTTTTTTTAAAAAATATTTATTTATGTATTGCAATCGATATATAAATCAGGAGGGCTTTAGAGCTGTGTCGTCTTTATTGAGAGGCCTATGGTCCAGCAGTGGAGCCTTGGAAACACTTGAAAAAAGGTTTATTTGAATACTCTGGTTCTCTTCATTTTTTAGAAAAGTATTAAAATGTAGGCTTGGCTTTGCAGTGCGTGCCTCGGGGTTGTTTCTTCTGTGCATCTGCAGCTCCAGTTATGATTTGTAAAGTGCACGTTTTTACCCTTTTTTCTTCTGCGTGGGAGAGCTGCGTTTTAAGATTTAAAGGCATCAAATGGCCGATGTGACCTCTGCCGTTGCGATGTCTTTTACAAACACTGGCACTTATGTATGCCACCTAAAACTCAGACTAGCAAGCTTCTGGCATCCTTTACTAGAAAGTCTAACCATTGAAGTGTTGTATGCCTAAATTATTTTTCTCTAGGATGCTCATGGCGATTTTAGCCAGTGTTCATCACGTTTGCAAGAAAACCTCTGAGAATTTGAAGCATGTGGAGGTCAGGCGCTCGGGAAACATGAAACCTGAGGTTACCTGTGCAACCTTAATTTAGCCCATTCCAAGGCAGGGCTGTACGAGAAATCCTAATTGCCCATGTACGCCACTTGAAGGACTTCATCCAGGTCCAGATGGAAGAACGGATTGCTCCTCTGTGTCGCCTGCAAGTCAACAGGGGGAGTACTGGGAGCACAGGGGTGGTGCTGGTTTTCCTCCACGGGTTTTGCAGCTTGGTGCTGCCGGGCAGCTGGTGAGGAAGACCAGGGTTCACCCTTACAGCCTCGGGACCAAGCGCGCCGCTTAGTCCTGAAGCCTTAAATACCTCGAGTCTAGCAAAACTGCGAGCAGATGTGACCTGAGAGTTTCTAAAGCCATTAGGGGTGGTGGTTT
This sequence comes from Chlamydotis macqueenii, assembly GCF_036417535.1. Lineage (NCBI taxonomy): Eukaryota > Metazoa > Chordata > Aves > Otidiformes > Otididae > Chlamydotis > Chlamydotis macqueenii. The sequence goes on along the minus strand of NC_141567.1, from coordinate 15,512,585 downwards.
TAGATAGGTGCAACATGGCTGTTTTCTGCCAAATTCTAGTTTTCACTCAAAACTGTGGAGCTTTTGTGTAGAATTCTTTTAAAATACATTTACTGGGGAGAAAACAAGGTCGTTGAGCCGCTTGAAGTGTCCTAGCTGGTCTAACTTGATTTTAGAAATTCCTGCATCCCGCTGGTTTATAAATAAAACGGGATTGCAGTCCCACTTGCATGCGAAGTGCTCGAGAAGTATGAAGGCGGACCGAGTGCTCGAGGAGAGCTGCCGCATGCAGGAAGGAGCCCCGCTGGTTTTAGACGGGTTGTTTTGCTGTCGCGTCGCCCTGAGGCTGAAGGCATGTTCCTGTGTGGTTTATGAAGCTCCCGTCCTAGTCCCAGGTTTTGGCTCCCCAAGATGGGCAGGATGCAGGTTTTGGCTTTAGAAGATGGGATTTTTTTTTTTCTTGTGTTGAGGTTAAAAAGAGCATCTTATTTTCTCAGACTTGGGTCCTGTGTGCCTACGTTTGCTTAACTTCCTCTTAACTGAATGGGATTTCTCTTTTTGCTAAACAGTAAATGTGATTATAAATATTTAAAGCATCACAGCTTAAGTTTGCAAATTTGAGACTTTCTCTAGCATTCCTTTGGACAAAAGCAGTATCATTGGAGATTCTGGTTGTGTCCGGGTAGTTCCCTGCTCTGGGAAGAAGCTTGTTAATTGTTTGGGCTTCTAGCTGCAAAAATATTTATGCAAATATTATGTTTTCAGGTTAGATGGCCAGGATTATCACAAAGCTTAGGTGTGGGTTTCTCATGGAATTGTAAGGAAGAAACGTTGCTAGTGGTATGTCTGTAGATTGTGAGAACTGAAATTATTTTTATGGTCTTCTGTTTTTCTTCACACAGACCAAATTTTTCCATAGGCTTTGGGGATATGTGTGAAGGCACAGGTGTTCATGATTCAGAATATATAAACCAAACATGTGAAACTCTTGCCAGGTAATGGAAAACAGTAGGAAAAAAGGGAAGTGGAATAGTCTTTGTTTTCTGTATGTGGCTCTTTAATATTAAAATCTTGCTACCGCGTTTGACAGGTCGAACGCTGTGGTGTGATGTACGTCTCACTCCTGTGATTGTGATCATGTCTTCACTTCTGTATCTTGGGAATTAGACTTCTACAAACCGTATGACCTCAGCAAGTGTCAGAATTCAGAATGGAAGCATATTGAGCAGTGGTTTTAGAGTTGAACTCATTTTTGTATCTGTAAAAGATTATCAAGAGCTTCGACTCTACTAGTCATCGTGGTAGCGTTTGTTCTTCTGTGGGGAGGAATCCTGTAACAGGTACCTATGGAGAAATCTTATAAATGAAGTGAGAGCTACAAGTGCTTTTTATTTTGGAAAACCCCCATGATTTCAATGCTACGCAGTCATGCGTTGCTGCTTCTGGGCTGGACTTTTTTCTTTCCTGTGCTTTCCTCCGATGGAGGATCATAGGATCACTTAGGTCAGAAGGGACCTCGGGAGGTCACCAGGTCCAAAATCCTGCTCTGAGCGTGGTTGGCTGCAAGGTCAGACGGGGTTCCTCACAGCTTTAGATGTCTCACATTGGTCGTCTTCCATCCGTTGTTTGCAGATGGCAAGAAGAGAAGGGGTGGGGAACAGTTTGAGCTGTGTTAGGTGGAAAGTGTCCAAGGAGAATAAGATTATATGTGACTCGTGGCAGTCCTTGTTCGTGGAGCACATCCTTCCACTTTCAAGTGTGTTAAACTGCCATTTTGTGCTGCATTTCCATTATTTCATTAAGCTGATCTAGTAGCAGGCTTCAGATCAAAGAGGATCTGACCTAGCTGAAGTTAATCTTGGGAGGGGAAGGGGAATAGTCCTCGCCTGGGTCGATTTACTGATAATCAGCCTGAAGCTGGCAAGTGGCTGGTCCTGCAGCGTTTTGGTGGAAACTCTTTAGAGGAGATATGGTCACACGCCATTTTTCTAGGCAAAATGAAATAACAAATAAATATCTGTAGATTGAAGGATTATCGTTACTCCCCTGATTCCTTTCTGCCATTAAAATCTTGCCTTGCAGTTTCTCTTTAGGCATGGATGGGCATCACTTTGGAGGGAGATAATGGATCTCTTTCTTGCGTAGGGTTCTCATACGCCTTGGCCATCCACACCGTGCCAAGGCATGGCTTGGCACCAGCTCTGTAAAATGAAGCCATGATGACTCTGTTGGCGTTTCTTCTCAGCCCATTTTAGGGTTTCACAGCCTCATGAAGAGATGGAGCTAGGTCTTCTACCAAACCCATTGTCCATCAAGGCAGATGAGTCTTAAGGCTGGCTGTAGGTGTAGATTGTCTAAAGTTGCCTGCGTCGAGGGGAAGACTGGATCAGGCCCTTTCAACCCTGGCATCTTCCATGGTTCAAAGTGGGTGCTCAGCTTCTCTTAGAGAAACCATCTTGGTTTCCATCCTACAACTTACAGGACTTGCTACAAGTACCTCGTAGGACCGTTGGGGAATAGGTGATCTGCCTCGCTTGGATACTGCATACAGTAGCAGAGGAAAAATGAGTTTTAAAATACACAAGTTGTAATGCACGGAAATACTGTATTTGGTGTGTAATGGGCTGCTAGTCAGTAGTTTTACTTCTTGACAGTTAACTATTTCAGACCCAGTGCAAATACTGATTTTTCTTATGCTGCTACTTCGGATACTACCTCTATGAATGTAAAAATGGCAAAAATTTGCGGCTTTCAGTATCAGATTTGAATCTTGCTTACTGATCTCTCCACCTTGAATTGCTTCTGTTATACTGCAGAATGACCTTGAATCGGTGGTGGGGTTACTGCTCCTTCGGCTGCCTGTTTAGTCTCTGCTTTTATCCACCACACCCTGACGATCTGATGGTCCCTGTGCTGTTTTTTATTCAAAATTCTTACGACTATCTTCTACTACTTGTAACGGATGACCTTTAAAAATATGATCCTAGATATGATATATCACGCTTGAGCATTAATGGAAGTGGAGCGTCTAATCCCTGTAGATCTATCTGTGAAAAACCTGAGCTTTAAAGCCAACCCAGACCATGAATGTTTGTGATAGACCGCCAAGAATTCTCTTGCTGTATTCGGCATCTACGTGGTTGGTTTTGAGGGATGAACTTAAAACAAGCTAACTGAAAATATTTACTTTAGAAGACTTCCGTACACCTACTGTCTTTTCATACTTTACATAAATACGTAGACAGAAATAAAATTCTCAAAAATGTTGACATTTTTACTTCTGCAGTGTCCAAGAACTGTTACGTTGGTTTATGCTTGTTGGGTGCACGGCACAACCTCCCCCTCGAGGAATTAGTAAATTATTTAATTGTTAAGGAATGTAATCCTATTAGGCAAAAAATTTAAATAAATTATTGAATGCATTAGAAGCATAGCACTCGATTAAAATGATGTCAGCCAACTTTTAAAGTTTCGAGAATAAATAGAAGAGGGAGGTTATGTTGGTAAATAACCCTTCTGTCTACAAGCAGGAGAGCTGGTCCCTGCTTCTTAATTCACTGATGGCTCAGTAAACGAGGGATAATTAGGTGGGTTTTGTTGCTGCTGGTGGTTGTGGTAAGGATGGCTGGACAACTCCTGCTCGAAGAAGGGACTTGGACAGATGTTGTTTAAAACCAGAGCTGCTGTTTCTTCTGCTTCTTCTCATCAGAAAATAAAGAAACAGCCCTGCAGTGGGAAGGCCTTGCTGAGGGAGATGCAGTGGACAGGCGACTCCATCCGGATTTGGGCCACCCTGTTTGCAAAGCGAGGCAAAACGCCTTGGTGAGCAACAAGGGCACGCGCTATGTGTTTCATCCTTCACGGCAAGACCGTTGCATAAATAATCTGTACAGGCAGGCACTTGCGTTTCATGTCAGAAGAGCAGGCTTGTTCTCTGTGGCCGTTGCCTCGGATAATCTTATCCGGCGGTGCTTCACCGTGCCCGGAAGGTAGGCAAGGAGACAGGAGGACAATGCAGAGCAGAGGTCAACTCTGAGGTGCCTGCAGCAGATAACGAGGAATCTTGAGAGTATTTCTAAACTATGAACAGAATGAGGTAACCCAAAGCGGGTATGAGTTTATAAACAAAAACTACTTTTTCTGCTCACTGCACAACCTTGTTCACCTCTTAGTGATTGCCAAGTGCCTCTTGACTTGTCAAGGCACAGGACCTGTTTCACAGCGTAGCTGCACTTCTCCAAATACATCCCTGATTTCACTGCGATCTGCAGTGATTTAATTAAGGAATTTATTAGCAATAATAAATGTCAGCAGTAATAGTTTTAAAGCTGAAATGGTGCCTCTGAGAAATGCATTGCCAAGGAAGATGGCCGAACAGCAGATGCCCTTCGCTTGCCCCACCACGTTTGCTCTCACTCTGAAGAGACATGGACTCGTGCGTTCTTTCCGACTCACATAATTTTTTAACTACAGGAGGGAAGCTGCAGGCCTGCCTTCAGACATATTGTTTCTGAGTTCAGCTCCACTATGTATTCTGTTTGTATTCCTTTCCCTCCATTCATGTCCTTTAAATACTGAATAGCCATTGCTATTTGACTGCAGTGAGCAATACAATAAATATAAGGGGAAAATAAAAATATATTAAAAACAAATCAAAACACCCCCAGCAAAGGGGGTAAGGATAATGAAATAGAGAAAGGTGAGCACCCAAGTCCATGTCTGCAGTATTGAGTATTCATCCTCTGACCTAGAAGTCTTTCCTGGAAAGAAATAAGATCTGAAAACTGAAACAAGGAGAGGGGAAAAAAAAAAATCCTGCCTGAAAATTTTCCTGTATTTTGTTCTTGTTGAAGGAAGGTGTGAATCCCACCTGCAGCGTTTGCTGGCTGGGATTTTAGCAACATCAGGGGTTTCCTCCTCTGGTTTACTTCTTTGCAGTGCAGCTGTCCTACTTGAATGTTGCTTTCATTTTTGTTTTATCCAGGAAGATGTGAAACTTGAGGAGTAAAAGCTGAATGAGAAGTTTTATGCAGTTGTTGCAGTCTAGCGAAAGGCTCTGGTGCTAAATATGAACCATTTTCAATTGTATGCAAAACTCGTTAAAAAAATCAGTTCAAAAGTAGCTCAGTGTTGATATTTGTGATTCAGGCTGTGTGGTGGGGAGACTGCAATCTTCTCTCTTGCGTTGTGTTTATTTTCAGTAAAAATGAAGTCCTTGAGAGCATATCTCTTATTTCAAGAAAAAAAAAAAATTAAAACCTGCGGAGATGGATTTAAAATATTTGAGGTGCCGTTTTTCTGTCTTATAAATACATTATTTTTACTTGAACGTGGACTATCCTCTGCACCAAGAAAGGATTTTAATTTTTTTTTTTTTTTTTAAATAGGACTAGATCAACTTTCTTTTCTGCTGTTTAGGCTTTCTGTGAGCATTAATCTACATACTTTTCTTTCAGGTATGCTCTTCAGGGGGTGGAGGGGACAAGTATTCAAAAAACTCAAACAATTTTCCTTAGGTGAAGGTTCGTTACAGGTTCAGATGCTGCCGTTATTAGCGAAACTACTGCCAGCTGCAATTTAATGTTCTAAATGTATAAACATTAAATTCCTGATTGTTGTGGAAGTATGGGTATCCTGGTGGGCACCTTCTTCAGGAACAGCCTCTTGAGATGGGGGCTCTTGGAACTTCAGAGATGGGAGAAGTGAAATGGAAGGAAACGAAGCTCAAAACTAACAAAACCAAAAAAATTAATCAGGTTTAGTTTTGGATTGTTGCATTAGGCTGTAGTGTCATCCTTAGGTGAAGACCGAGACAGAAGATGCTATTGGGGCACGGAGGGCGTGGGTCAGGCCAGATCAGACTTGGGGGCTTTGAGATCACCCTGTGTGTTTTTGCTGGTGTCGCTGAGGATGACTGCCTCATTCTGCACCTTCCAGTGCTCAACAGCTCTGCAAATTCAGACCTAAACTGCTAAACTGTTTTTTTTTTTTTTTTTTCTTTTGTTTTGTTTGGGTTTTTGGTTAATGTTTGGAGGATTTTTGTTTTGTTTTCTTTTTTTTCCCCAATACCTAAAAATAACCACCACTCTGGTCACCTGGAAGAAATTGTCGCCTGTTGGAGAGGCAAGTAGGAAAGTAAATTTTCTTTGTTTACTGATAAGAGTATTTTTTTAAAATGCATTTCCTTTCCTCATTCTCTACATGCCTTCTGATTTCTCGAGAAACAAGGTGTGGGTTCTCCTGGTGCCTTAGTGCAGAACTGAATTATTCTCTGCGTTTTGTGTGCGTGCTGACGTACACAGCAGTGCAAGTCCTAGGTGGGTGAAGTTAGCGTGGACAGCTGTGCAACTGTCTATTACTTTGAGGAAAACCGGCATTTTTCTCGTGTTACAAAGTGTGCCCAAGGGATTGGTGTTGCAGGTGAAATTTTCATTTGGGTTAGCTGCATCATTCACTATAATGTGCCTGAACATGGTGAATACACATTTGCTCTTGCTTTTTTTTGTTCCTTTTCTAATTCTGTTTTTGTTCTGAAGCAGTTAATGCTGCAGCATATGTTGATTTTTTGGGCAGAAACAATACGAGGCAGTTGCTGTGGTCTGCAGGGTGTGGCTCGGAAAGGTCTTGTTTCTGATTGCCTTTGCTAGGCTGAGCTGGGAAGGGCTAATTATAGAGACAAACTGGGGAAGGAAGAGAACGGGGTCAATTAGAGCATCCAGCACAGTTTCCTTTAAATTAGTGGTTGGGCTGGATAGATATAAAAAAAAAAAAAACAAAAAACAACCAACCAAACCAAAAACAACCCACCAAAAACACCAACAATAAAGAAGCATGGAGTGAGATTTCAAATGCTCTGTTGCAGAGCAAGGTCAGGAGCTGGAGCAGATGTTTTGCAGTTTTGGTTTTATTTCAGTAAAGAATATGTTGAATTAGTAGTTTTATTACCAGAATTGCCAAACTGAACTGAAAAGACAGGCGATATTATTGCTGTTTCTCCTCTTTAACATGTTTTTGAAGAGCAGTAAGTTGTAATAGTGCATGAAGCGAAGAAATACTTTGGCCCCAACCATTGAGTAAAATTAATTTCCTGTGTAAAAGGAATTGTGTGATAACTTTAAGTCTTTAATACTCAAGATATTATGTTTTCATAAAAAGATTACTTTGCCCCCTGCAACTTGTGTAAATGTGAAATGGATCTATTTTGGACATGTGTTCTCCCTAGTTGGAGAGCAAACTGGGGCTAAAGTTCTTTTTCTTGAGGCTGCCTTATGGGTTTAAAAGTGTGGGTTTTTTTTCTTTTATTTTCTTCTTTTTTTTTTTTTTTCTTTCTAGATTTATGTATGAACTAACTCAGGTTAGAGGACACAGAATTTAAACAGGTGATGCAGAAGAGGTACGAGCTCTTGGCTCATAGCTCCACAGGTGTGGAAAGCAATAAACCGCTATGCCAAATGGAGTTCATGCAAGTCAGTAAAAAAAAACAAACCCAAAACTTTTACAGTGCTTTTATGAGATGATCCTTTCAGTCCCTTAACACCCTCTTTTCTCAGTTTTTCTCCTTTTAGGAAAAAAGCCTTTGTTGGCGAACCCTCCCCCTTTCTGCCTTGTATTTTTGCTTCTCCTTTGCCGGACTGCCTGCCTGGCAGCATGCAATTACCGAGAATTGCTGTGCAGAGACAGAGATGGCAGAGCAGGGAGAAAAATCCCAAGTTTCATCTGTTCTTTTCAATCCAGATTGGCAAGTTCCTTTTGCTGGTGTTGTGACTCATCCTGGGCTTGCTTGCTGGAGGCCGCTTCTGGCAGGGCATCAAAGGAGCAGCCCGTGCTTTCAAACCAGAGGTGAACCAGGACCTTCCTTGAGTGAAGGCTGTTTTTTCTGGTCCTGGGATCTCTCATTGCATGGAAGACTGTGAGATGTGCCAAAATCTCAATGGAATTTGTGATAAACTCAATTAATTTGTCCTGAGGGTGAGAAGCCTGCTTTGAGCAAGACATGTGGTTGTCCAGAGAGGGATGGGTTGGAAAAGGCCCTTTGAGATCAATGATACAATCAGTAGAACAGTTTTGTCACTTTTTTTTTTTTGTAGAGCTGATATGTAGTGTTTTAGTCTGTTAGGCTAGGAAGGGAATTTTTAGTTTTATTTCTCCTGAGGGTGTAGGTAGAGGTGCGCTTTGCTTAGGGCTGTAATGCCAGCAGAGACTCCTGCCCTCCTCTCCTTTGTACTCCTGGTAAAACTAACAAAATAAATGCTTCTCCCTCAGTTTTGGTTAAGTCAAGTTAACTTTAAACCTTTGAAAGATAAATTTATTTTTTGATAAGCTTATTTATTTGGCACAAGGAGTGCGAGTGATTCCACCAGGAGGAGTTTAGGACAGTGCCACCAGCAGGGAAAGGCACAGGTGGACCTAGGAGAGGACATCAGTCTGTGGGCTATGTCACCAGTGACTTGGTGCCAGAATTTCCTCACTGTGAGCTCTACTCTTGTTTTTAGTGGTGTGGTTTTTTTTTTTTTTTTTTTTCCCTAACTGAACTGCACTGTCAATGTGCTGTATGTCTCTAATGTTATTTTATAAACAGTTTACACTAGTATGTAGTATTTTTAGGCTTATTCCATTTATTTACTGTATTGCCTGTGTGCCCCCAGGTCTCTTGCAGAAGAAGTTATTGCACACAACTTCATTGCTTGAGATGGATCCTTAGGGTCTACCAAGGAGGGCAACAAAAAACTAGGTTAGTGCGAGGTCTTGGTAGACCGACAGCTCTAACTCTGGGATATTTCTGCTTTGTAGGTGTCATGTAAAGGAGAGAAAAACTTGAGAGCAGATGAAAAGGTTGTATAAATATTTAGAGGCTGCTTCTTTCAAATATGTGAAGGGAGAGTCTTGGGAAATAATGAAAGTGATGTGGTTTTTTGTTTGGGTTTTTTTTTTTTTTCCCTTAATGGGTTGGAAATGGAGATTGGCATCTTGAGCTGGCAGAGGAGTCAACCTCTTGATAGTAATCTTAAGTTATACACAAGGAAGAGCCTTACAGGTACAGATTAAAAATGCAGAGTTAATTCAGTAAGGAGGTATTAGAATACAAGAGAAGAGCAACGCAGTCATATAAAAAATAATGATTTTTTTTTTTTTTTTTTTTTTTGCTGCAATGTCCTGTCAGGTTGCCGTTCACCTGAGCAGAGGGAAGCTGCTCCACCAGCTGACGCAAGTGCCCAAGAAAGGAGTTTTGCCTTTTTCTTTTCTGCCTCTGTTGGATTTAGCCCCCTCAATACTTATTTAGACAGTGACATTTCTAAATACCATATCACTCTGGTTCCTCTTTTCCTGCCACGTCACATACATGTTTTTCTTTCATGCACTTGGTTATTTCGTGTGTGTGACAGCGTCTGCAGCACAGAGCTGTTACGATTTTTGTATCCCCTCCATATTCTGCATCTGTATTGTGCAATCCATGGAGTTTTGGAGGGCTGCTATAATACTTATAAATATATTTAAGCAATTTTTTTTTTTCCTTGCTGGTGTTGATGCATTGATCTGTGCATTCCCTTCTCTCTCTTTGTTGCACAATTGTTTTTTATAATGTAGAACATCTTAAAACCAAGGTTTCTACTTTTTTTTTTTTTTTGCAAAGTCATCAAAGCTTCACATTTTAATTTCAGATTGTTTCCTGCAGAGTTGACTTTCCGTGTGTCTCTGACCTGTCAGCACAACTGTTGAGCAAGTGAAACTTCACTGTATTGCCCAATTCTCCTTTGCTATTCAGTTTTTTAATTCATCCTTTGGGTGAGAGCACTTAATGGCAAGGTAATGTGATTTTGTAAGGTGCTTGGTGTGTCCTAAAACTAAGTTGACTCTATTCCTAATTAAGACTTTAGATAGTCACTTTTAGGTAGTTACCTGTGAAAACTGAGCATGGAAAGTGACTTTCTGTATGCAAGTGTGCTGAAGAAGATAATTCTTCGTTAGGTCTGTGTTAATGCTTGTGATAGTCTTATTTAATTTTGCATGCGTTTAGATTTCTGATCATGCTCAGTGCTGCAAACAGGGTTTTTTTTTGGTTTGTGGTTTTGGTTTTTTTTCCCTCCTACAGTGTGCTTAGTCTAGTCAAGATGTTATACCCAGCTTTAATTTTCTCTGTTTCCTATGATTCTCCATTAACCCTCTTTTCAGGAAATTAGTGGCTTCCTGCAGACTATTTGTAGTTGCTGTTGGCCGAGAGAAGCGAGGTGATGTCTACACAATGAAGTATGATGGAGCGTTTGGGAAGATTAGTTTTGAGGTACCAGGGTGGGGCTTTTGTTTGTTTAAGGCATTGTTGAGGTGAAAACCCGCAGCAGTGGCACTCACATTAATCTTATTTACTGGTGTGTGGAGAATATCTGATGCTGTTGTCTATTCCTTCATACGCGGAATCTAATCTCTGCTTGAATTGGCCTTTGTAATAAGACTCCCGCTTGATAAGCGAGTAGACAAATATTAGGCATTGCCACCAAGGACTTTTATCCTTCACAGAGATAAAGCAGTTGAGCCTGAATGTAGATTATTTATGCACAGAAAACAGACTTACCAGTGTTACTGAATTGCCCCTATTGCAGAGAGTGGGCACTCCTGCCCCAGCAAGGCTGGAGTTAGCTAGATGGCTTCTTCCCTATCACAGAAATGAAATATTTTCCCATTTCTCCACGTGAACAGTAGTTTTAGTGCTGCCTACGGTGTGCATGCAGAAAATGCGTAAGGAATCTGGTGTCCGTGGGCTTCCAGCGCTGCAGCTGAAATATGTGCAGCCTGTTCCCTCCGCGCCTACACGGTCCAGCGACCTGGTGAGGAGGAGGATGACGACAACTGAGGCCAGAAGCAGATTGTTGCTGTTGCAAATAAAACCACTTGTCCATCCCAGTCCAGAGCAGAGGGATCCCGAACATCTTGTGCCGTAGAACGCAATGAGTGAATTGAGCTGTGCTGAGCCCCAAGGCTTGAGCGAGATAGGTATCGATGGAAGATGACTGGTGGTGTTGGGGCTGATGGGTGCTATTTACTTATTTCTGCTCAGGCTTGGAAAGCGTAGGCAATCGTGTTAAATTAAGTACTTCGAAGTGGCTTTATGACTTTCCAGAGTGCTGGTTGTTGTGATGTGGATTTTTTTTGGCTTTTTTTGAGGGGAAGGTGGGGAGAGAAAATTGCTTCCAAAGGTGATCCTGAAGCTGATAAGAGGTAGCACTGGGGCAGAGATGGCAGGCGTTGCAGACAGAGAAGGGTTTTTTTGTTTTGTTTTTGGGTTATGGTTTTTTTTTTTCTTCCCCTATCCTTAGCAAACTTCTTGCTGCAGCAAGGAAATCCTTTGCAAAATAACACCAGGATGCCCCTTAGAGAGCACCCACTTGTTAACTCTTGTGAAGTGTAGTGAGCCAGCCCATGAAATGGCCGTGCTCAAGGTGACTGAAAAAGTGCTAAAGTTCTTTATCATGTTACGGGAGATCAGGTAAACTATTCTCACTTCATTGTATTTCTACATAAACTCATTAGCTAACCTTCTTCACTTGATATTTCTCCTAATTCATATTTTGAATGTGCTAGTGCTGCTGTTTGGTGGCATTGATATCAATTTGATTTAATTGTTCTTTGCGTTGGCGTACAACAGTCCTTCAGTTTGCTCTGGTTGTGCTGCAGAGTGAAGGGACCTGCAAAACCTGAGGGAGATAAGGGGTTCCCAAATGGGATGGGAATGTGATGTAGCAGACTAGTTTGGCAAAATTGGTAACTAGGTCAGCCCATTGAAATCAAGTTGCGTGATATATGAAGCAGTCATCAACTTAGGTAATTTTGGTGGAGGTAATTCAGAATTCAATTTGAATAGATCACAAAATATCCATATATTAATTTTGAAAGCTTCCATATGTCTGGGTCTTGCTTGGTTTTCCTCTCATTCATGCTTCTGAGACATTTGCTAGAACTTATGGGATTAAGACTTCCTAACATCTTCTGGTTGGTCTTGGTCTAGTAATCTTCTGCCTGTGTCATCCACCTTAAAAGTGAACTGGTGCCCAGAGTCCTTAGGCATGGAGAAGACAGACAAGCTGATGCATGCTTTTATCTCCCAAAATGCATTATGATATTTGATATTTCCCCAAATCTCTGTGTCTGTTGCTTTGTAAGCCTCTCGACCTAACAGGATTTGTGGTGGTTGGTGTGATGGGCCTCCACTTGACCCGTTTGAAGGGAGTCAACCCTTTTTCCACCTGCCTGAGTCAGAGTGCCTGGATCCCAAGGGACATGTTCAGCCAGAGTTTTGACCAGTTGCTTGTACTGTTGGCACATGAAATATAAAAAAATACTTGCCATCCCTAGAAATGTTTCTAGCTGACTGGCTCCATGGTAAGACCACCTCAGTTTTGGCTTTCCTCATTTCCAATCACAGACAGCAATGGCCAGATGATCCCAGGGAAGGAGCGTAGTGGAGGATGTCAGCTCCTCTGCAGGAGTGTGCTGTCCCCCTCGATTTAGTTGGCTTGATCCAGTGCTTCGTGTCTGCCTGAGTGAGAAAACAGTTGGTTTAACTTTCCCTAGTGAAGACTGACACTCTTTCACCCCCAAAAAACCAAAACCTGGCAAACAAGTACGGGTCAACCAGAAACGAGATGTCATCCATTGCATATTCACATGGAGGGCTGTGGCAAGGACCTGCTGGGATCCAGATTATTTGTTTATAAAAACAAATTAGAAGTGTGCTTTTCATGGCTGCTTGTCAAAGAAGCCTTTTTGATTTATGCTCTTGCATCTTTTGTATCTGAGATGAAAACCAGCATGACTAAATGATGAGGTTCAGGGTGATACAAGCCAAACAGATGCACTTCAGAACATGAAACTTCAATCTTCGATTTACTTAGCTCATTTCCTAGTGTCGTTACATTATCCAGATGATGAATGTGCTTTAGTTGTGTGATCCTACACTGAATCTATTTTTAAACATTTTTTTCACGCTCCCTTCTGTTGATCTCATCACAGAGCCAAGTTAATAGATTTAAGGCAGTTTCATTTCCATACCATATGTTCTCTAAGGCATTTTGGCAGAATAATTATGCTTATGTATTTTATTTTACCATATGATGCCAATATGTACTCTGTTTTTCAGGTAACAGAGATAGGCAGACCTGTTCTCAGAGAAGCTCTGAGATGACTTGTGTTTTCTGAAGGTGCCATCTCCTGTTGGCTTTGAGAGGAGCCAAGAAGGATAACACCTTGAACGTGAGGACAAGGAAATCATGCAGTCACTCTGGAAGTGTGTATTAGACTTATTTAATCCCACAGCCCCGTAGCAAGATGTTTCCTTGAAGAGCAGCTTCTAAGCCATTATTTCTATAACATCAGTTGTTGCGGAAGATAAGAGTTCATGCGGTAGCTCTAAGTACTGCAGTGAATTTAAAGGATCGAGACAAAGCAGGATCTTTACTGCTTAAATTGCCATAGCTAGCTGTAAATGTAATTTATAAAACCGAGTTATGTACTCTGAGAAAGCCCAATCTCTTCGGGGAAGGATATGGGTTTTTTTCCTATTTGGCAAATTGCGATGGGTGCCTGAAGAATACACTCAGCTGCAATTACAAGCTGCTGCTGGGGCTGCACTAATTCACCTCGGTCGCTGGAGCAAGGTACAGAAGTTGACAAATTTAGCAGCATCTGGATGGTACTAAAGAAACTTTCTTTCTTTAAACAAATATAGTAGATTATTTTAAGTGATTTGTGTTAGAGGTGAACAGGTTGTCCTTAGACTAAAGATGTGACTTAAGTTTGGAGGAAAAAATACTCAGTTGGATTATTTGGTAACTTAAACTGGGAAATTTCCTCTTCCGTGCACACACTTCCTTAGGGTTTGGATTTGTTAATCTAAAACTTGATTTTTTTTTTTTTTTAATGATAGAATTCTAACCAGAATGCCAGTGTAGTTGTTTTTATTGTTTAGAGAAGTTGATATTTACTCAATTAAACTTTAACTTGACAAAATAACGCAGAGAGAATACTTATTTTCCCATAGTGGACTTATTTTTACCACTTTTGTAGAAATGTCTTTTAATATAAATGCTGAACTTGTGGTCTTAGTAGAGAAGAAATATTGAAAAGATACGGCTTCTAATAATTTGCATTAGAAAATAAATTGAGCAATTAAAAGAAATCGATATGTACTCACTGGAAGTGACTATTCCATCAAATCCATTGCAGTATTTTAGGTTATGGAAGCTGAAACCTCTACCCAGTCGATGTCAGGACTGATAAAGTGATCTAAGTGATAAAGGTGATAAGGGAGGCTTCCAAGGAGGGTTGTGAACAAGTTAGATGATAAAAATTGGGGAATCCCTTTAGTGGTGGCAGTTTAGAAGATGGAGGTGCAAGGAGGTACCTTCTTGTTGGAAACCTGAGAGGGTGGGACGACGTTTGGTGAGGGAGGAAATCCCCGAACAGCAGGTTATGGAGAACAAGGATGAATAACTTCACTCTTCATTAAAAAATAAATAATTCACAAACCTCTGTTTCAGAGAAATATGTTTAAAAAAAGGCAACAACAACAAAGCCCTCATTCTTTTGAAAAGTTGTCTTTCAAACCTGATCACTTGTGAGTTCCCATGTGTCTGTCAGACCCCAAGTACTAGCAGCTGAGGAAATGTCTGTTGCCCTTAAATGTCTGGGAAACTTCAGGTTACTTTCTGCCTGCAGCCAGGGTAAGGATAGGAATAATAGTCCTGTGCTGGTTAAAATGCATTTTTCTGTAGAAAGTAATTTTTGGGCTGAGGATGGAAAGATAGGATAAGGTAGGAAATAAGTTTTCTATCCTGAAAAGTCAGCTAAATATCAGGTTTCTGACCCAAATTGTGGTCTGTGATTCCTGTGCAATATAGGTGGACTTGGCGTATCAGGGACGCCGTTCTGTAGGGGGGGCACATGAGGATGGGACCATTGTGAACAGAAAGAACTTTTCATATCCTCTTAGCTCTCTCTCAAAAAAAAAAAAAGAAAAAAAATACAGCCGATGTGTAAATGTCAGTGACGCTGAAGAAATAAGGAGATCTATTTCAGTCCTCTCTGAACAATGCGTGTTGATTAGCAGTAACTTGGCATTCGTCCACTCAACTAAGATGAGTCCTAAAAACCTTTCTGTATGAGACAAATGTGTCTCATCATTTCCTTTTCATTTTACTTAAAGTATTTTTAAATTTGCAGAAGTAACACACCCGCACCTTCTTCCGACCAGTTTGTGATCCAAATTGTGGTCTGCGATTCCTGTTCAATAGAGGTGGACTTGGTCCAGTGTTTCACTTTTCATTAAAAAAGAAATAACTACCAAACCTCTGTTTCAGGGAAACGTGTTTGTGCTGGCAGCTAATCTTGGGAGTGCTTAGTGCATCTGACAAGCGCTGTGTCTGCCTGTGCCTGATGAGAGCTGAGAGGTAGCATCTGCTCCGGGAGGGACCCGTCCCTGCTGCAGGGCCATGGTAGGGAGGATGGCTCGTTGGATGTTATGGCTCCAGGCAGCTGCCTGTTGTGGCCAGTGCCACTGTCCTAACGTTTCTCATTCTGCTGGTGAAATGGAGTGCAAGTAATTGCAAAAACCAATAGGTTAACTGTTCTGATTTTTTTTTTTTTATTTATTATTTTATTTTATTGCTGGATCCCCTCTTCATCCCCCTCCTCCCTGTTTCATAATGACCTTGCTTTGCCTCCAGCGAGAAAATTGAACTCATTTTGTTGACTTGTCTTTTTAAATACTCGTTATTGGATTTGCTTGACCTCTTTTTCTGATGTGGAGAGTTGTGCTGGCCTTGTGCCAGCAGAATAATTCGTAGTAATCTCAAAGTGTTTGGTTAAAATGGTTTATGATCCCCCTCACCTAACTTCTGCTTTAAATAAAATGATTCTCATGAAACTTCTGGATGTGTTGATTTAGTTGGGCGGAAGAGCATTTTGAAATAAATCCTTTGAGTTTGAAAAAGACCAGATGCATGCATAAGACTGCAGATATTTCAGCTGAACTATTTTCAATGTTGCTGAAAATGAATAAAAAAAAATTAATAGCTTGAGAACAGAAAATGGTCTAACTTTTTTAGGTAGGATCTTCGAAGATGGTTTTGTATTGAGATCTGGTGATCCTCTCTAGGGAGAGGTTTGTGATCTTGCATCATATTTTAAAGTGGCAAAAAGTATGGCTTCTCTTTTATGACCAATGTTTGATTCTCATAAATCAGGTTCTAGTATCAGAGAAAATGCCGTATATTTTCTAGGTGATAACGTGCTTGTAGAAAACCATTTAGATCTGGATATCGTGGAGTGCCTGTAGTTCCCGTCTCAGTTGTCCTTCATGTAAATAAAAGGTAGAAATGAAACCAGCTGTGTTATCTGAGCCCGTTCGACTGTAATCAGCATTGCATTTCAGGTTCTCCAGATAACACACAGCTGACCTTGGCTGCGTCCTGTCCCCCTCCAAGGGCAGGGATGCCAGGCTGGTGTGGTGTTTCGTCTTAAATACAGGTCCTGCTCTGTGTCCGCTCCAGGGCGTGAGGTTGGGGAGGTTTGCTGGGATGGAGAGGTGCACAGTGGTCCTTGCGTGGTTTGGGGTGGACTCATGATCTTAGTAAAGCCTACTGTGTGCTCATGTTTTTCATCACTATGCACTGATGTTCAATGTACCTGATATAATACTGAGAGTTGGGGCAACATTTTGGGAACTGTGGTCTGCTTGTGGAAATAATTTGTTCATAGAGGTCAGATCCAATGAAAGATGCCCTACAGAAACAGGTGAACGTTATGAAGGCCTTGCTTGCTGTACAAGCCCTTCACCTCGGACATTTGGAGGTAGAAAACAGGGTCTAGAAATAGTTTCAAGCTTATAAAAGCTATTTGGTTGCTCTCTAATTCAAAAGTCATAATAATAATGAAAAGCTTCAAGAAACTTAATGATTATGTTTATAATAAATTTTTCATTGCAGATGTCTTAAGTGCAGAATTCTCTTTTTCTGGTGACATCTTTATTTCATATCCCTTCTTTGCTAGCATATACTGCTAATATTCTTTCCAAAGGAAGAGGCTTAAGACCCATGTATAGTAGTTTTTGGAGGGATGTCTGTATTTCATCTCCTGTGTCAGGTGGAATTGATGGTTTTCCATATGGAGATACGGAGATCTCTGTTTTGTGGGGAAGAGGGGCCTCTGCTTCCCCTTGAATGTGGAAAAGAAAAATTGGAAGAGACAGATTGGCACATGGTGGAAAGTAAAAGGTGAGAGAGCCTAATGACTTTGTCTGGAATAACACTGCAACTGAGGCTAAGAATAATTGCATAATTAGAAGAATCACTTTTGAAATTGTCAAGCCCAGGAGACTTTAGATTTATGGCAGGTTTCAAAGAAAATGAATATACAAGGTGGAAGAGAGGTTTTCCTCGTATTGCATTTGGCACCCCTTAAAGCAGCTAACCATTTCGGGATAAGTGTGATTATCTGCTGACTGCAATTAGGGCAAATGCCATCACTGGAGCCGCTTTGTGAGCTGCCTCATGGTAAATGCACGAACAGATGTCAAAGAAGCAGTTTTGCAGACCTGGCTTAAAAGCTTCTCTTTCTCCTAATGGTGTTTCTACTTGATGTGGAATTATCTTTGAGATGCTTAATACTTTGCTGCTGCAGTCGCTCACCTAATTTCTTAAACCATCTAAGGATGCTTGACCTCTAACAGTGCAGACTGCCTGAGCTGTGTGCTCGAGGACCATTTGTTTTCCATTTGTTTTAATATTTCATTTTTTTAGGATGGATCAGGTCAGAACTTGTTTTTTGCAGTAGTGCTCTCTTCTAATGAAAAATCATGCCTGCCAGTGGAAAAAAAGTGGGAAGCTCACCCCCCACCTCTTATTCTGAATGGAAAAATAGTCCTTCTAAAGACAAGGGAGGGTATGTGGAAGTACCAGGCACTCTGAACAGAAGAGAAAAACCAAATACGTTGTGCTAGTTTGAACTGAATATGCTTGGTTTTAATTTATGCCCACTGAAGCACTGAAATCATTCCACTGCCAGTCTTGTGAATATTTCTGTTTTTGCTGCTTGATCTCCAAAGAAACCAGATCTCCAACCTCCAGACAAGATAGTTCTGGTTTGTTTTTTTTGTTTGTTTGTTTTGGGTTTTTTTTTTGTTTTTTTTTTTTTTTTCAGAAAAGATAATGAGATTCAGGCTGTTACCTTAATCAGCTTAATTCTTAAATTATTAGATTAATATAGTGTTTTTTAATTATTTTTTTTTCCAGCATGTGCTTTTGAATTTTATTTACTCAACAGCTACATTTCTCTGCTTTATTTTGTATTGAACTCTGTCTTGGCTGGTTAAGGTGGAAGATGTTACCCAAGTGCAAGAATGAAATTGTGATCCTAGCTGCTGTGTTCTTCTAGCTTTCACCCAAAGCTGGGAAGATTCAAATGAAATGCAAAGTCCAAGTGTGTCTCTGTCCCCTGTGTCATTTAAATCCTTGTCTGTAAGTGCTGCTCGTCCTGCTTCATGTTGGATGGCCATATGGCGTTACATGCTTGGCAAGTTTAGAAGTCAGGATGCTTTCTTCCGAATCCTTATTAGTAATTTACAATTACCAAAACCTATATGAACCCCCATAAACCAGCTCTAAATAACCCAGAAGATATCAGAGGCACCCTAAAATATGTCTTTCTTATGGTGATGTGCTGTGTCACGGCATCTACTGTACATCCTTGATCATTTACCGCTCATTTCACGTTAAAAAGGTGAATTACGGCATCCCTAATGGATGCATTGATTCCTGGTACTGGTCATTGAACGTCACTGAATTTCTGCAGGGTTCGATCAGCATGTCTGCTCCGTCAAGAAAAGCAATCACTTGATGACTTTAAGGAGAAGCTGAATTTACTTTGACCACTGCTTATAGTTCCCACAGACCTGTTAAAAGGTCCAGTCCTTGCTTGGTTGAGTGTCTTCCATAAATGTTGTGTTTAGCTGCTGGCACTCATCTCTCACTGACCATCCATAGCCCTTCGCCTGTGAAAACAGGCACCATACACATGTACAAAGTTTTCCTTCTGCTGCTAATTTTTGTTTAAATCCTGGTTTTCATATGATATTCTGATGCATTAGTTGTAATTGAGCAAATAAAAAGTGTGTCTTGGTAACAGTACCTCCCATCTTGTAGAAGGTACCAACCTAGTTACTTCAGTGTCTCACATCCATTTTTGAAAATGCAGCTTGACTTCCTCCCGTGGTTTTGCTCCTAGATGACGGAACCTTTCTCCACATTGCCATACTACACTTCTGTTTATTAAAAAAGATCCCTAATTCCCCAAAACAAACATGTCTTCATAGTCTGCCCAGCTCTTGCCTTCCATATTAAAAATTTTGAGAGTGATGCCAGGATAGATCTAGTTTTCTTAGTCCTTCATGTGAAGTGCACAGCTTATTTAATGTGTATCGTGAACAATTAAAATGTCTGTTGATTGTAGCTCTGCATCCTCATAGGAGCTGCAGTTACAGAATTCAGAAACAAGATAAAAATTTGGGGGAAATGATAAGATTTGCATAGGAAACTTTGCCACTGTTAGGGCTAAGTGGACAAAAAGACAAGCTGCAGTGTGGATTCGTTGTAAAGGTACTAATAGTGCTAACACTGGTGGTATATATAATATGTAAAAATACATTACTTCTGGTAGTTCAAACAAGCTGTGTCCCTTAAGTTTTAGAATATCAATATTAATTAGTGAAATATCAGCCTTGAAATATTTTGATGGCATGCATTATTAAATACTTGGATAGCTCCTCTTCTTATTTTTTTGCTTCTCTTTTCGATATTAATGTTTTCAAAGAACTGCAAAGCTTGTGTTTTCAGGTAGCTGACTAACTATTTTTAGTGAAGCTGTCATCTATAATTCAAGGAATTTTTCAGTACTTCTTGGATTGTAAGAAGGCTTTTGGTTTTGGTTTTGTGTTCTGATACATTCAGAACACTCTCTTTGGGTTTAAAAACTACTCTTGTGTTGTGGCACTTACCTGACAGCTTAATTTTCAGATTGAATATATTGTTTTGTGGTTAGTTTAAATGCAACATCCTATTTGTGCCCTTACTTGTAAATTATCATAATCTGTGGGATGAATATTTTGTATAAACATAGCCTTTAGAGGAAAAAGACTTATTTTTTCATGCACTAGTTGCTGGAAGTCTTGTTTAAAATATGATTCATCCTCTTTAGTGTTTATTTTGTTTGGTTTTTGAGGGCTTTTTGTGGTTTTCTTAAGGTAACTGAGCAGATCTGGCAGTAGAGGTTTCATATTCCTTTCCCTTTGATATTTGATGGCACGTTTCTGAATGTTTTAAAATAGATTTTTTGTGCTAGCTGGGCTGCCTGTAGAGTGTATAGTGCTACCAGCTACGCATCAGCTTGCAGTTTGTGGATGACGGCACCGGGTAACTGATACCTGCATGGATGGGAGAGCTGAAGGATGCTTTCAGGTCCGTGTTACAAGCTTTTGCACAGTTCTACTCTGAAAATTAAGTAATTGGTAGGATTTGAAGTGCTCAGTTTAAAGGAGTGGAAGCTACCTGTACAGACTGGCTTTACAGATAAAATTTCTAAAATGTGTGGGTTGGGTGATGCACTAAGCTCTTTGGGATGCTGAACTCTTCCAGCCCTTCAAGGAGTTGGTCAGTAGGATCCTCTGGGAAACTTCCCTCAGGGACAAGGGAGCAGAACAGAGCTGGCAGATCCTTAAGGATGCTTTCCATAGAGCGCAAGAGCTCTTGATCCACACACGTAAGAAAGCAGGCGAGGAAGGCAAGAGACCGGCATGGCTGAGTCAAGACCTGCTGTTCAAACTAAAGGGCAAGAAGGAAATGCACAGGTGGTGGAAGCAGGGGCAGGTGTCCTGGGAAGAGTACAGGGACGCTGCCCGGTTGTGTAGGGATGGGGTCAGGAAGGCCAAGGCATGACTGGAGCTGAGCTTGGCAAGGGACGCAAGGAATAATAAGAAAGGCTTCTACAGGTATGTCAGCCAGAAAAGGAAGGTCAAAGAAAGTATACCCCCCATGATGAGCAAGACTGGTGAACTGGTTACACCAGATGAGGAGAAGGCCTCAGTCTTCACTGGTAATACCTCTTCCCACACCTCTCGAGTGGATGGACCACAAGACAGGGACTGGGGGAGCACTGTAAGAGAAGATCAGGTTTGTGACCACCTGAGGAACCTGAACACACATAAGTCTACGGGACCTGATGAGATGCATTCCAGATTACTTGAAAGCTCTTAAGACTACAGGAAAAATATCTGAAGTTATCAAGATATTTGACCCATATTCAAAGATAATGCGATAACATTCAATTATGTAAAATGTCTCTAATTTTTTTTTTTGGGAGGGGGGGAAGGGCAGAAATACAGCACATACATT
Organism: Chlamydotis macqueenii; assembly: GCF_036417535.1. Lineage (NCBI taxonomy): Eukaryota > Metazoa > Chordata > Aves > Otidiformes > Otididae > Chlamydotis > Chlamydotis macqueenii. Next base: position 15,491,175 of record NC_141567.1, on the reverse strand, counting down.
GTCATTTTCAAAGTGGTATAATATTTCTTTTTATGCATATGTGGGCACCAGTTGGAGCAAGGCTAAGAAGCATTGGTTTGTCCTGGCTTGTGCTGGAAGTGAGTTGAGTATCCTGAGGAAGGAGATCTCCATGCTGAGGATCTGCTGAACGACATGGTTCTAACCCAACAAAATCCTTTCAAAAGGAAAACAGAAATCAGTCTATCAATATATCAATTGATATATATCATTATATATTGATATATCAATATTCATAATACTCTTACGATGAAATTGCAATGTGAGAAATTATTTCTTGATGATAGCACATAGAATCATAGAATGGTTTGGGTGGGAAGGGACCTTCAAAGCCCATCCAGTCCAACCCCCTGCAAGGAGCAGGGACATCTCCAACCAGCCCAGGTTGCTCAGAGCCTCATCCAGCCTGGCCTTGAACGTTTCCAGGGATGGGGCATCCACCGCCTCTCTGGGCAACCTGGGCCAGTGTTCCACCACCATCACTGTAAAAAATTTCTTCCTTATGCCCACTCTGAATCTACCTCACTATTTTAAAACCGTAATCCCTTGTCTTATTACAATAGGCTCTACTAAAATATATATATATTTTTTTTTAAGCTGCCATTTATTTCTATTTTCTTTGGAGATTTTCTAATGGGGCGATACCGTGACATGTAGGTGCTGGTACAATGTATTTGTGTAATACTGATTGCTTCTGGAAAGGCAAGCATCTTTTTGCTCAGCTGTTATTTCAAGTGTGATGCTTGTTGAAGCTGTAAGTGGTACCGGAGTGCTGCACTGCATCCATCAACGTGCATCCTTTTTGGTGCAGCAGGAGTCAGGTTTCTTCTGCTGTCGGTGCCTGTAGGGCTGGATTAGGAGGGGAAGGATGCCTTTATTTCCTTGGCTTTTCTTCTCTGAAGCTCTTGAGCTCTTCTAGGATAGAAATGTCTTGTCCTTAACACTAGTGTAATTTCTGGGCTCTGAAAAAGGCATTTTCTGCATGTGTTTTGGGGCTGGCGAGATGCTCCTCAGTGTGAACTCCTATAGTCCTTGTCAGTGTCTCTCTGCTCCAGCACTTCATATCCTTCATTGCTAACAGGTTCAAAAACATTTTTATTGTAAATACTGGGTTTTTTTCAGACTCTGTGAAATTTTTTACTGCAAACAAAAATATGAATAGCTAGGCATGTGCTTCATGAGATAGAAGATCTTGTGTCCATTTACAGTTCACACAGCCGTCTCCCTACTAGCTGGCTCTTCTCTGTGTTTGTATTAATGTGGTATTTGACAGTGATCTGTGCTTTTGAGACATTAACTCCAGATTTGTTTCCAGTTGGGTTTCCAAAGGCTGAAGTGCTCTGTGTACACGTGTAAGGAGAAAATTCAACCAGCAAAGCTGGAGAATTGGATGTTTTTGGCTGTTGAAATGAACAGCATTGCTATATTGGTGAGGGATGCTCTGTCAGACAAGGATGCTCAAGCCCAGAGTTAATCTGGTAAAATTTTAAGGTGCTGTAAATGTCACTTTGCCACTTTTATAAATGACAAATTGTTACCAGTCCTCATTGGTCAGGACAAAGGTTTTAATGATGCCACGTTTTTGCTAAGTACCCAGCATTTCTTGCATCGTTGCTTACTCCAACATCGTTTCATCCATGAAGCTCCAGGACACAGACAGAATTAACTGCGCCAACTGTTCAGTGAGTGCCATGAAAAAAACTGATTGTTTTAATACTTCAGCACCCCTGCCACTCTTTATGTGTAGGGTGCACATTTCGGAAGAACAGTAGCGCTTCCAGAAATGAAGATGCAATGACTTAAGTTGGGAGCTCAAGAAAAAGGAATGGTCCAGGGCAAGATCTTGTTTGCGCCATTTCTTTTGGTCTCCCAGCATCACACAAAAGCTGTGGTGAAAGCGAGGAGGGAAATCGCTTCTCCCATTCAGTTACTTCAATCACAAGACCTCACCAAGCCTTCCTATAGTCCCTTTTTATTTTTCCTTTCTTTCTTTTTTTTCCTTAATTTTTTTTTTTAATTTTTTTTTTTTATTCCCCCTTGTCCATGCTTGTAGTAGTATTTCTAGCCAGCAGCGCAGGAATCCTGCAGACAAGAGCTTTGTTCACTGCATAGCCCTGATTAATTCCTCGGATGCTGATTCATTCCCTGCAGAGAAGGTGCTTTGACCGTAAGGGGGAAGAGTAAGTGACTGTGTTATTAGTCACGTCCTAATTCGGTTCCTCGTTTGTTGGAACAGTTTGCAACAGCTTCTAGGAGTCTTGCAACAGTTTTTCCTGTGATTTTTTTTTTTTTTTTTTTAGTTTTTATTTGCCTTCCCACTTTTGATTTGTCTCAGCTAAAAGGTCAGGTGATGAACAAGTAGCAACATCCTTGCCCGTCTTCCAGCTACTGGAACAAGATGAACTGTTTGACTGATTGTTGAACCTCAGAGGAATATTGAAACCTCGAAACATGGGGTGATTCCAGCCTCTGGAAGACAGTGTTATCTACTGAGGTGCTTTATGTATCCATGGGCTTCTTACGTAGCAAAAAATGTCAGATCGAATTAAGGGCAAATGTCTCCGAAAGAGGAGAAGACAGACCTCCAGTGTACAGCAAGAAGCTTCCAGGTGACAAGCTGAAACACAAGTCTCATTCTCTGGTGTAGAGATGTCTAGACAAGAAGCTGATAGTTGCTTAAAGTGCTTAAAAAAATGAAAAATACAGGATAAAAGAGCCTGGTAGGACTTCTGTCAATTTTTCAAGTCACGGGAGAAGCCAGTGAGCTTAGGAACAACGTAGAAAATGCTTGCAACCTATTTTTGGTTACGCTTAGTGTGGGCAGTTACGTATCTTTGATTTACGTAGTTTGAGTTGTGTATTCACAACTTCTTCTTTTGTATTCTGGGAATCCTCCTTGGAGGCTGGGTAGAAGTCTCTGACTGTACAGGCATGACAGTGTGGGATCACCCCTGCTTGCAGAAATATTCCCCCCTACCAGAGGCGTGGTGGTTAACGCTGGCCAAGTGTGGTTTCTCCTTTTATTATGACTCTTGACAATAACAGCCACAAACCAGTTTATGAATCTGACCTTGGATTGAGGATGTCGAGAAGGTTTATCTACAAAATCATTTGGTTTTGCGGGAAGTGAAGTGACACCAGATTTTTAGGTTCCTCCACGTTTGCTTTGAACTCCTTGGCAAGATGAAGCAGATTTAGTAAGGGATGATAATTATTGATTACAGAATTGGAACCAAATGGGAAATTTTAAGGGGAGAGAAAAGAAACCACCCAACAGTAAAAGGTATAGCTGGGATCCTTCTGCCATTGCACGCTTGTCCTCACTTTTGCAGAAGATAAGTGGTTTGGTGCCTGTAGCACTGTGTTTTGATTGTGTATGGGCACCTTGTCGCGCCAGGTAGAGCAGGGACTTTTGTCCCAGGCATCTGTGAGCATGTCTCTGCTCTTGCTCTCATTTTCTGTTCTAATTTTGGTTGTCTCACTGCATTGGTGTCTTGCTTAGGTGTTTCAGTCCATACAAACTATTCTGAAACTTATCCAAAAGACCTTTCTTCTTTATATGGACAATCTTAGAGTGGTGGTGATTTCCCCCCCCCGCTGCCCCCCAACCCCATCCAAGCCCCCCACCCTATCCAAGCTTACCATCCCTTTTTAAGAAGTAAATTTGAATTGCAATTACAAGTCTAGTTGAAGATGTCCCTGCTCGTTGCAAGAGGGTTGGACTAGATGACCAACCCTCCAACCCAAACCATTCTATGATCACTGTAACACTTAAAAATCTCACTTTTCTTGCATTAAAGATTTCATTATTTTGGGAAAAACTCATTTCGTATAAATTTTTCATGCATTTTTACTGCAAAACAGTCCCCTTTGCACCTCCTGCCTTCCCCGCACCTATGCCTGGATCCATAAATCTACATTTTAGGTAGCACCACCTCCTGCACTTGCACAATGAGATTCTTTGAGATGGACAGACGTAGATGATTGTGACAATAATGACATTTGTCTCCCATCAGCAAACAGCGGGAAGGGAAAAATATGATGAGCACAGAAGAGGAAGATGATGATAAAGGAAAGGTTAAGCATTATATAGATGATTAAATGATCTGACATGTAAATCGGTGCAATAATAACCAAGATGTTGAGCGTCTACATGAGCTTTTCTGCTCGTCTAGGATGTTGTAGTTTTTACCTCATCAGCTGTCGCAGATGTGTCAGTCTGGCATCAGTTTTGATGTCACAAGGGTGTTATTTCGGGTACGAGCAGCACAAGGCTAATTGCTGCTGCAGGAGAGAAATTTGGAGAGCTCTTGTGCCAGTGCATTCAGATTAAGCAGTGAAGTATGTTTAAATTGGCCATTTCTTTATCGGATTTTTACGGTTTATCTATTTCAGGAATTTCTGCCCCACACGGTACGCGTTTTGATGTACCGGTGGGTGGATAAATACAGGCTGTCTTGAGCAACTGAGCCTGTTACAATTGCCTGAGGACTGGGAACAGGGAGAACGTTTCACTTTTTTTGTAGTCTCTTCTGTGGGTTATGGAATGTTATAATAAAACCAAGTGAACTTAGCTTCCAGAATTGCCCCCTTTAGCAACCTCAGCGCTGGCACTAATCTCTATTTTTTTCCAAATCGTCCAATATTTGGCAAACCCTGTCTGTGATTTCAAGCTTCAGCTGTCACAGTTTATTTATGACGGGTACTGATGCTTCCAGTGGACGGTTTATGTTGGATTTTTGCCATGTGTTGCTTATGCTGTCCCTGAAAATGAAAATACTGAGATTGGTCTTTCTGAATGGAAAAACAAGGAACGGCCTGACAGAAAGCCTCCATTTCAGTTACTTTTCTGAAGGTAACTGGAGCATCCCTTACAGAATAACACCAATGCAGCCCCCAATGCAAGAGCACTCACTGTAAGTGGTCATATATATGTTTAATTTGAGAAAGCACATTTGCTATTAGTGTTTATGTATATTAAATTGTGGGCAACTAGTAAAAAATTACATATAATGTAAAAGTAATCCACTATTTATAAGTGTACTGTATGCACAACGCCCAATTGACTGTCATCATTTTATTATGCTCTTTCTGTCAACCTGCTGGTTATTGCAATTTTTATAAGGACCTCTGAGCTCCTTGGAAATATTAATCTATTTTTGTTATGTAGGAGGACACAAGGCTTAATCTGTAACCTAATGTTTGTTTGGAAATAATGCTTTTTACATTGCAAGTAGAATTACGTTATGATAGTAAAATTCATCAAAATCAGCATGCAGGGTCAATTTGCGTAAGAATCTTCATTCAGATATTGAAAAAGGAAAAGGATGTAGAAATATTAAGCTGAAAGTATATTGGCTTCAAATGTAATAAATTATTCTGTTCACAGGCATGTGTAGTCCATAGATTTTTTGGCCAGAGTGTTCACGGGAGTTTGCAATTATTTCTGACCTCTGAGGTCTGATGTATCCTCTGGGTTTCCATCTCCCGCGGGATCAGCATTCTGTTACTGCCGCCTTCATCCCTGCCAAAGTCAGCCCATGAGTGAAGCAGCTGAGCGACAGTTTGGTGGTAAAGTCACGTCACTTTATAATCTGCCACTTGGGTACAGAGACAAGCCTTTCAGTAAGATCCTAGCTTTTCTTTTCCATAAGCCTATATGAAGGAATTAAATGTGGCATCATTTTTTATGTGTTCTCATTTAAACACGTAGCAATGCAAAATGCTTTTATTTAAAATAGTGCATAAAGCAAGTATTCACAGGTTGCAAAATAAAAATACGTACTCTGTTCTTTTTGTGGTCCTATTTAATTGTTTGTGTTCAAACGCAAAAAGATTGTTAAATTAAGAAGTAATATAAAAGCTAATATGGTAGCCTGCTTGAACAGTTTTCATTAGGAGAGCCTTTTCCCTTACACTAATTACCTAATTATGGGTATTTCATTGCAATATTTTCTTCAAAATACTTTGGAAACTGACGGTCTGCAAGAGGTGTTTGCTTGTGGTCTCCCAACTGCTGATGCACATGAGCACAACAATTATCTTCATTAATGTTTCTTTGACCTAACACAACACTCAGACGTGTTTAGTGTTACTAAAAATAAATCCTGTGGCACACCTCTTGTGATTTATAAGGCTCAAATTAAAACTTCTTCGCTTTCTCACCTTGCTAAACTTCTTAGTCATTAGTGAAAGCTTCTGGTGTTTGGGTGATTTGGGGTGGGGGCTTGGCTGTTTTGCGTTCCCAGAGTTTCTGGGGCTTTTGGCATCTCCATGGGGTTCATGCTTGGCTTGCAATTCTGCTGGATTCATGTTGTTTGGATGCAGAAGACACAGATGTTTGTTATTCTGCCGAGTCCATGCAGAACAAGCATCTATAGAGGAGTGAGGAAAGCTTTTGGGTAGGTGGGGTAGAGTGGCCTGATACTTTATAGAGGATTTATTGACCTTGCACTTATTTAATGGGAGGGAGGAGGTAGAGGGAAGGTCAGTTTGCTCAAGGTAACCAACTTAGAGTCCTGTTTGCAGTTCTCACGTGAGTCAGCGGTCTTCGATACATTCTGATAATTTGAATAAAAATAGCCAGCCCTCTTGTTGTAATCTTTGAAGTAAAATCTTGACAAGGAATTATCTAGCTTTAAGTGTGGTGGGGTTTTTCCCCTTCTTGAAGAAAAGCTGATGCTGGAGCTGTAGAGTTAGACAAAGAAAGCCCAACCCAGCACTTAACTGACATCATCCCTGTTGCATCTGTGCCTATACTAAAGCTCTAGGAAAGCAGCTGGAGCGCTTCCCAGTATATAATATATGTCCTGCTCCTAAGCAATGCGCCGTGAATCCCTGCCAGATGTATTTCACTGTGACATATTAATTTCTTTGCTTTGATTAGCGTGTGGCTGGGGATAATATACTTAATGAAATATTGGAGCGAGAAACAGTACAACATAAAATAATACTTTTCATTTGAGCATCTCAGAAATTTTGTAGTAAATGAAACAAACCTTTAAGTCCCAGACTTGCATGGATGTAGAAGATGAGGGTGGGTGTGCTTGGACTGAAGGTCTTGGATCTGGACACTTGGCGAGGAGCACGAGGACAGGGTGATCACCCTGTCCATGTGAAATGCTTTGTCTGAATACTCTTCTGGACATCCATCATCTGAAGCTTAGGGCCTCCCTAAACCTGACATACATTTTGGTTTTATGTTTTCAGACTGTTCTTGGGTGTTTTGTCAATACTGTCAGGAAACTGTCATAGTCATGAGGTCTTGCTCTTGTGAGACAGTGCTCAAGGAAAGTCTCACTGTTACACATAATGTTAGGGTGTGCTTCATGTAAACTTTTATCTGTATTAAATGTCACCTGCCATGTTATTGCCCAGATCCTGACTCTGAGGGTCCTCTGCATATCTTCATAGTTACCTTTTGTCTTTATATTGGAATAACTCTTAACATCTTCAAGGGGAGCCTTGAGTTTGTTGGAACCAATTGGTGGAGAACTGAGAAGCATTAACTCTGGAATTGCTTTCATTTGGGGCTGGTGGGTGAGGTATTTTCTTCTTGTAGTGATTAAGTTTGAGAAATCAGCTGGGCATTTGATGTTTCAGTGCCGGAGATTTGTGTTCTGTGGTTTTAAAGCAGCATGAGAGAAATAAAAAGTGATATTGTATGAGTGAGTTGGCTTTAATATTTCATATTTGATGTCACATATGGACATCTCTAGAAAAGGTTGACTTACTGGGTAGAAAAGTGCTACTGTTTGAATCCCGATGGGCTGAAAATCTTCTGGACAGGAAGAGAATGGAGTTTGTCTGCTGTTCACTGGCACAGGACCATGGAATAATGTGTCTAGGGCAAGGATCAGGTCCACAGGGGAAGGTGATGGTCATTTTATCTTAGCAGCTAAGATTTGAGGGTGTTGTGTACCACACTCCCATGAGAAGCTAATGATTCTTCTCACAGTCTGGATTTCAGAGCAGCTCTAGGAATGGATTGAGTCAGTACAAGGTTCTCATCGCCGGGACTGTGGCATCAAAGCATCAGGCGTATCAGCAGTGTGTGCTCTAGGATGGGTGCAGCTGCAGGATTCGTGTGTTCCTTTACAGTGTGAGAGAACTTGGAGCTTTTGACCACTAAGTAATTCAATTTAAAAACTTGTGACTAAGCAAATAATTGTGTTTCAAGAGTAATTTTGAACAGTGTTCAGAAAGGTCTTTGAATTGACAAAGAAGGCATTTTCCGTTGGTTGGAGTATGCCCTTAAGGTGGTGTTTTAAAGTTGGGTTTTTTTTTTTTAAGTTAGCATTTTATGCAACTGTTCAGAATCTCAAGAGGTTTAATACCATCTAGAAAATATATAATTTATATATATCGGTGTCCTGGTTCTGGCCAGGATAGAGTTAATATTTACCTGAGCTGGGTGGAGAACTGAAGCTGGTAGCCCCTATGGCTGGGATAGTTAACTAATTAGCTAACAGCTGGGGTTAATTTACCCAAATTAGCCAAAGGGCTATTCCATCCCATCTGACATCATGCTCAGTATATAAGTGAGGAGGGTGCTGAAGGGAGGCCCTCCTAGTTGGAAGAGACTGGATGTGGAGATCTGTTGTGAGCTATTGTACTGTATTTGTGTTCCATCACTCTATTGTTTTCTTCTGTCATTACTGTTAAATTTACTTTTTGTTCAATCTCAACCCGCGTGTTTGGTTTTTTTTTTTCCTGGTTTTCTTTTGTTTGTCAAATCTCCTCCTATTCTCTCGGAGAGTGGGGGGAGTGAGAGAGAGACTGCGTAGTCTGGTCCCCGTTGGGGCTGAACTACGACAATCGGTAAGTCTCAGTGTTGGGAAAGTCAAGGGATGTTTTCCAAAGTCATGGTTAGCTGACTGGTGCTTTCCCTAAGTTGGCGTGAAGTATGCAAACATGGAAATGGAGCCACTAACTTTTAAGTAAGTTATTTGGCAATATTCAGCAATAAGGCTGTTGCAACTTCTGACATGAGGAGAATCCAGTATTGATTCAGTAGGTTGTCTGGTATGGTGCTCACAAAATAATTGATCTCTGTAAAATACATGGAAAATCAGAGGGTCTTTCTGAACCTTTGATGCTTCGGAGTCAGGGAAAAATAAACAAAAGCTTGAGGTGCTGTGGGCAGTTACATCTGAGAAGAGGGGAGCCTGAGGTGTGGGTAGTGTTTGTGTGTTAAATACCTTTATTAATTACAACTTTGGTGTGTGAAAACCCTGCTCTCTTTTCAGATGTTGGTTGGGAATAATAATTTGGTATTGTCACTTGAGTTGCTCCATTGCATTTTATGGTACACGTCAACCGTTTTTCAAGGTTCCCTGCCAAGATGAAGCACCTAACTTATTTTTGTTTTGCTTTGTTTTAGCATTGTTAACATGATGACCTGACAAAATATAGGATGGTCCTGACTATGCCGCGCAGGGACTGATGGGAAAGGATCCAATATGAGTGTAAATGATGTTGGAGGAAGACGACGCTTTGAGGATAGCGAGTACACGCTGCACATATACCCTGGGAGCATTGCAGAAGGGACTATCTACTGCCCCATCACCGCCAGGAAAACTTCCACGGCCGCTGAGGTGATCGATTCGCTCATTAATAAACTTCAGCTCGAGAAAACAAAATGTTATGTCCTTGCCGAAGTGAAGGAGTTTGGTGGGGAGGAATGGATCCTCAACCCTACGGACTGCCCGGTCCAGCGTATGATGCTGTGGCCTCGTATGGCCCTGGAGAACCGCATAAGCAGCGACGATTATCGCTTCCTCCTGCGGGAGAAGAACCTGGATGGGTCCATTCACTATGGGAGCCTCCAGTCCTGGCTGCGGGTGACGGAGGAGCGCCGCAGGATGGTGGAGCGTGGCTTTCTTCCCCAGCCGCAGCAGAAGGAGTATGATGACTTGTGCAGCCTGCCAGACTTGAACGAGAAAACGCTTCTGGAAAATCTCAGAAACCGCTTCAAGCAAGAAAAAATCTACACCTATGTAGGCAGCATCCTCATCGTTATTAACCCATTTAAGTTTCTACCTATTTATAACCCCAAGTATGTCAAGATGTATGACAACCATCAGCTGGGAAAGCTGGAGCCCCATATTTATGCTGTGGCAGACGTGGCTTACCATGCCATGCTTCAGCGGAGGAAGAACCAGTGCATTGTGATTTCGGGAGAGAGCGGGTCGGGAAAGACACAGAGCACCAACTTTCTGATTCATCACCTCACCGCCCTCAGCCAGAAGGGATTTGCTAGTGGAGTAGAACAGATTATTCTTGGAGCTGGACCAGTGCTTGAGGTAAGATGAAAACGATAGTAGCGTGGAAACTTTTTAACAGTGCAAAGTAAAAACCCTAAGTAGTTGGGGCTTTTATTGTGACACTGGTCTGAGGTTATCTGGTAAATGCTGATAATAAAGTTACAACAGTATTAGTGATAAGAGAAGATTGTGTTTCTGCCCATAGAATCATACCTGCTTCAAAAAAACCCCCAAAAAATTAAAGTACAGCAAATAACTTTCTGACAAATTTAGTAATGCTTCATTTTCACTCAAGTGTTTCTTAATACTGGTATATCTCGGTGATTTTTTTTTTCAGTTTGAAATTGGAAATGAAAAAGCCTTTATTGAATTATCGGCAGCCTTTCTTTGTGGTACATTGCAAAGAGAATTGATTGTGCGTAGAGTACTGGTAATGTTGTGTTTGGGGAGTTTCTGTGCACTCCACTGAGCTTGGGGAAGAGATCAAAGGTAATTTTCATGGTCAAAATTTTACGTTCTAATCATAGATAGTTGATTTGAGCCGTGCAATTAGTTATTTTATGAGGACTTTTCCTGTGTGTGAAGAGAGATTAGATGAACTGCACCATTAACTTTGCAGTTATGAAACTCCAAAGAGGGATACAAGCATTCATTAATTAATTTGCCTTGTGTTTGCCCTGTAACTCTGAAATTGTTGAATCATAGAAGGAGTAGTGCTCATGGATGTCTTGGCTAAGCATAAGCGAACAGCTTTATTTTTCTCCTGTTGTTCAAGAGACGATGGAGCTGTTTCTTTCTGGAGTTGGTGAGAAAATACCACTCCAGGTGACCACATTAATTTAAGAAAATGAGTATGAAAACTATTGCATTCCACCTCCAATCTTGTTATTTATTTGAAATATTTGCATGCCTGTTTGCTTGTTGGTGTGCTTTTCATTTGTTGTCTCATGTTGGACTAAGGTCCACTTCATAGTTCTCCTAAGTAGTGTTGGACAGAGAGTCTCAGTCTAGCTTAGATTTCCAGAGAAATGGAGAACTGGAGAAGAGAGATCTCTGTGAAAGAGAAGGTAAAAGGAAGTTTGGGGAATGTTTTTTTTTCTTAAGTTTTGTTTTTTTTCAGGAAGAGGTAAAATAGTCCAGTTGCAGACCTGCCTGAGCCTCAGGTACTGAAAGTCCACCAGTGCAGTTCCTTAAATGAACAACTGTTCTGCCTACTTGAAAGATTAAATATTTTCTGGTTTTCCCTCCGAAATACAGACTTATACTCATTGCTTGTAGTCAAACAAGCTTATGTCTGGAGGCAAGAAACAGGATGTCCACGAGCTGTTTTTTTTTTTTTTTCTTTTTCTGCTTGCTGTTATTTTATGCTATTGAGCAGGGAGAATAGGGTGCAACCAATTTCAGGATGGTGGAATACAAAGATCCCTGTTTTTTAGGATCCCTGTTGTTACCCCTGTGTTACGGATTCTGAATTTTCAGTCTCCTTGCTTGGCTCTTGAACGGAGGGCAGCAGCGCTGACAGTTTGCTGGTGATGCTGCGTTGGTGACGGCCCCTTATCCCTTCCTGGGAACTGTTGTGTGCGCTGCGATTAGGTACAGAGGAGCGATGCACTGAGCCTTCTTGCTTTCCTTTCACAAGATCTGCAGCTGTTTTTATGAAGAAAAAAAATGTGAATCGTATCTGTTATTTCTTTTGCTTTTGGAACAGAAGGTTGCATTCCTTCGCTCTGGCAGCTGGACGGCTGCTGTTGCGCTTCCCGTGCTGCCTCCAGATCTCCTGGAGAAAGCGAGGGTAATCCAGAATTTCTTCTGCTCTGCCAGTGCCAGTCCCAGATAGTCACAAATCATGCAGGCTGAAAGATAAGATGTGCATACTTCTGGTTTTCCTTCACTTCCTAAAATGTCCAAAATAAGAGATCTTCAGAGAAGGTCTGTGGTAAAGGGTTGTGCTGCCCTGTCACTCATCTGCAGATTTGACCTTTTGCTTGCCTTTGTGGTTGAAATACACTTTTCATGTCCCTGTAAGTTTAGAAGCCAAACTTGTGTATGGTTTTCTTTTATCTTTTTCTACTTTCTTCTAGCCTCCTTCGGACACCACCTTGGATTCCCTTGTTTTCTCTCTGCATATTTAAAATTGAATGATGTCAGCTCAGGCTTGTCTTTTGGGAGGCAGCGACATACCTCTTCATGCGGCAGCTTCTGGTGTAGGGAACTGAGCACAGCAAGTCAGAGTTTACTTGGACCTGTTAATCTCTTTCTCTCCCTGCTTGCGAAGCATTTCTGGAAGGACGGGTTTTTGCACCGAACCACCCATTCCTGGGAATCATTTGCAGTCATGTTCACACAGCAGGAACGGAAGAGGAACAAAATTAAGATTTTTTTTTTTTTTTTTTTCTTTCCCCTGCAGCTACACTGTTTTCCTAATTTACCTTTGTTTTTTGAATAGCCTCAGGTTGTTTGTGATTTTTTTTGTTGTTGTTGTTGCTTGCGATTCCTGTGAGCCTTGTCCAAGTGTACTTTTGGGGACAGCTGTCCAGGCAAGCTGTTCCTGTCATCTGAATGCGGTAATATCATCCAGTAGTTGTATGTAGCAGCAACTGCAGTTAGAGGCATGTGCTGAGACCAAGCGTGTGGTCTGAAGGTGTGTTTGACTTGAGTCCTGTGGATTTTCTTTTTTGTGCAATGGGGTTTAATAAGCAAGCTTTTTTGTAGTGGTGCTCCTTGGAGTGTTTGCAGTATGCCTTTTTTGTTTTGTAATAAATGATATTCTAACATTTACATACAAATTAGTGGTAAATGTTGTTACTTAAATACCATACTTATTTATCCGATAACAAGGTTCCAATTGGTTTAAAAAGGTGATTTTCTTTAGGTTTTTTTTTTTTTCCCCTCATTTTGTTATAAAGCACTTTTTTGTTTTTTTTTTTTTTTGCTACTGAAGATTGCCTTTTCACAAGGTATCCGTAGAGCTAAGCTTACCAAAATTTTGCTATTTGGCTGTTTAATTTCAAGACTGAGCTGCTAAAATTAAATTATTTTATGTAGTTGGCAAAGGAAGAGTTGCATGTGCTGCAGTTAGATTCTGTTTCTGGTAGACTTTGTGCAGTACTTCAGATGAAAACTTCATTGTGTTCCATCAGTGTTTCCATCAGAGACCCAGAGTGCATGACTTTGCTGCCGTGTCGGTAGTTTGGTTTTTTTGTTTAGGTGCCAACCCTAATTATTTAAGAAAGCATCAAGGAAGCGTGCCAGTCAGGCAAACGCTTGACTCCAACAGTTGCATTTTTTTTCGAGAGGGGAATAGGAGTGTTCTATAGGTGACTTATGCAGACCATAAAGTGTTTCTGTTTCATTTCTAATTCTCAAAGCCACAATTAAAGGTTTGCTCTAAAAAACCAAAATGTTACCACAGGACTTCCAGCTAAGGGTGGTGAGACACTGGAAGAGGTTGCACAGAGAAGTTGTGGATGCCCCATCATTGGATGTGTTTAAGGTCAGGTTGGACAGGTTGAACAACCGAATGTAGTGGAAAATGTCCTTGCCCATGGCAAGGTGGTTAGACTAGATGGTCTTTGAAGGACCCTTCCAACCCAGATCATTCTGTGGTTCAATTAGTGGTCTGTCGGGAGAACTGTGGTTTAGCCACAGGGCTGTTTTACCCCATAGGTAACTTGTTCATGTGAACTTAGGACGGTGTTTTAAGACTCTGTTTGCTCTTTAATTAGATTAACTGGAAACATCTAGATGAACTTTATATTTGGAAGCCCAGCTCGTTTTCATAGATTTAAATCTTTAGAGGTGGGCCGTTGATGTGCTGCTCCCCAGCCCTCCCTGGGATCATCACCCTGTGCCAGTGCACGATGCAGCTCATGAGCATCCTCTATTTGGTGCAAAGCGAGACATAAACCATGATAAACCATGCTTGACCTTGGCTGGGCTGTTTGAATGCACATTAATTTATTACATTGTGTTACTTTTTTCTTTTTCAGTTAGCAGCAGAAAACCAAAATTAGGAGATTGCTCCTGGGCCCAGGAACAAAGGTCCCCAGACAGGTATCGGATGAGCCTGGCTCTGAAGGAGTCTGCACCAGATTGTTTTATCATCTGTAACTTTGCCCAACATCTCATTTGTCACAAGAAGTACTGTGATGGTAGCTATAAAAAACAGACATGTTTTCTAAGCAGCTGTTTATGTGCATCTTCAAATGTCCTAGTGGGGATTTCTCAATTCCTTTAAAAAAAAAAAAAAAAAAAAAGCAAAAAGAAATGTTTCTGTGACAGGCTGAGGAACACTGCAGTGGTGGAGAGTATCTGTTGCTGTCCTTCACAGCTGATGTGCATCTGCAGCATCTGTACTGGAAAAAAAATAGAGTTGATTGCTTTAATTGCTTTTGAAAAAGAGCAGATAGCCTTTTGTAGTGGCAGCAATGCGATTTGCATTCCCAATAGGTCGTGGTTAGCATAGAAATGCTAGGAACAGCAACTGGAATGGCTTTTTAATTTCTGGAGCAATATTACACAATATGTGTGGGTTGGTTGTACGGGGAAGTTACAGCTTCAATATTAAGGTCTGGAAGTCTAAAAGCTGCTGCTTTTTTTTTTCTTTTTTTTTCAATCCCGATTGTTAGAGGAAAATGTAAACAGCACCTAAAAGATATTGAATTTCATTTTATAGGGCCTTGCTGTGGTAATGCCCAGACTCCTTCCCCCCTCGCACCGAGCTGCGCTAAGCTCCTGTAGCAGCAGCTGAAGAGCTGGCCACTGTTAGGTGCGAGGGAAAACGATACCTCGCTGCCAGCGTTGCAGTGGATGCTGCCGAATGTTTCCAGAGTTAAACAAAGAGCTATTCAGCGGAGTTTAAAAAAATCATTCAGCTAGAAGAATCGAGCGTGTCCTGGACTTTCAGTATATTTGGGTGGCATCGGACAACACAGGGATGCAAAAGCTGAACGTGCATGCATCCTCCACTGCTTCTCCCAGGCAATTTGGCCAGGTGCATGCAAGAGCTGTGCTGAACCCAGGTAGGACCCAACTTAGCCAGCAGATCCCACCCTGTTAACTCCGATGCACAGCCAGGATACGGGGATGCGTTTTTTCATTATAGCAAATTATGGTGCAATTATTTGCTTGTGAGAAAAGACATTTTCAAATCCAACATACTCATATTTTTACTTTGAACGATATTAATGGGAGGTAAAATTTGATGTGGGTTTTTTTTTCTTACTTACAGCAGTATTAATGGGAAGTGACCCAATTTCATTAAAATGGACTTTTAAAAACAAAATAGATATCTGATTTAGTTAATGAAGTTCAGTTTCCAGTACACTGATTTTAAGTCATTAGGTTGTATCTTGTGGCCCTGGAGGTTTAATATCTAAAAAATGGATTTATATAAGGAGGAGGGGGGGGGGAAATATTCTACTTGTTACTCACTTTTGATAATTTTCAACCTGTAATCTATACAATTATTATTGATCTCCTATATGCTCTGAGGTTGGGGTAGGTGTTGAATGCAGCAGCCAGGATTTTTTTCGCCTTGCCTTCTCCCCTCCCCAGTGCACGGAAGGGTTAGGGAGCGCGCAGGGCACAGAGATTATACAGATGATGCCTAATGTGGGAAGAATTTGTGCAGGCCTCTGCCGGCAGCACTGACACAAAGGAGTCATACAGCAAAGCTCATACACCAAATGCTTTTCACCAGCGCTTTCAAAATGCTGTTATTCTTTAGCTGGGGTTTTTTTACAGTTTCAGGCTCTGTATCAAACAGTGTCTTGTTAATCTGTTTCTCTGATGCTGAATTATTCAATATTTTCACTTTAGAGGCTTCCTGCAATATCCAGATTGGCTGTATCGGTGGCTGAGTTTAATATTACTTTTTTTTTTTTTTTTGCTATCTCCAGCAAACATTTTGTCTCCACTAAATCCAGTTTATTATGCTTAAATGACAGAAATTGTTATTTCTGACCTGAGATGACTGCAGGAAAATGGATTAGTTATTAAAGCAGGTTTATGAGAAGCTGCCTTTTTCTCCATCCTTAAGAATTAGCAGCTATTTTGTTTCCAGGAGGGAAATGCGAAATGAAACCCTGCCTTTGCTGGCTAGAGTGTTTGCCTTGCAAGGAACATTTTACTGAACCTGTGTGTCCAAGCACCTCTTTCCCTTCCTCCTCTGGTCCTTACTCTCTTGCCCTCTCTTTGGGGAAGCTGTTTTGTTTTGCCATTCATTCTCTTTCATGCTCTTATATTTTTATCCCTTTCTTTGGTTTTCTTTCACAGGTCTTTTAAGCTTTCACTTTTCTCTCTATTCATCTAGGTCTAGGTTTTCATAGATATTTAGATATTTTGTATTTAGAGATCTGGATTTTATAAATATCTGGATCTCCAGATATCCAGACTTTATTGACCCCATGATACCCGGGTATCTGTGTATCTAGAGTTTGTAGATATTTAGCTCTCTCTCTCTCTATATATATATGTATACATCTATACAATATAACCCTGAGTCTGACCTGAGCAGGGATCATGTATTCACGCTTGTGTGCAACCATAGCAAACCCAGATGATGCTCAGCATTATGTGGTATTAGAGAACAATTGACTTTCTTAATAGCATTTTCTTTGTCTTCCACTGACTTATTGCACCAATGTATCTGTCATTTGGTTTTATATTAAACTTTTTTAAAAATTTGGCTGTCAAGGTGCACGTGTTATAAAATGGGAAGCAAGGACCTCTTTTCTGAAAGCTTTTTGTTTCATTATTCATTATATATATTTATCAAATAGTATAATGATAATGTGATGCTGATAAGTAATGTTTTTGATCAAAGATTGTGCTGCTACTGCCCAGCAAGCCCTCCATGAGGACTAAGTATTGATGGCCAAGGTGCAGACCTCTTAATGTGCATAGTTAATATGGTGCTGTATTTTTCTAGTAATGGAATGAGAAATTAATGCTCTAGTAGGAATTTTGTTTCTTTCCCTCCTCCCTTCCAGTCAAAATACAGATTTTGTTTTTAGGACCATTTACTGAGACCCTTTTGAATTTTTTTGTGGCTGGGGAAGGCATATCGGATGTTGCGCACTAGGCCTGGGTGCTGGGCAGATGCCAGTGAGGTGCTGTGCTGCAGCTCGGTCGCCCTTGGTGGGGAGCGGAAGAGCCTGAGAACAGGGAGCCTTTGTAGGACAGGGACTACAGCCAGCTCCAGTGGTAGCAGTTGACAAATTTTGGCTTTTTAACCGTTTCTGCTGTCCCTGTGGCTTTTCCAAGCACAAAACATGAGTGCTCTTCACTAAACGTCTCTGGTGAGTGCATTTTGTTTTGCTGCCCGAGGAGCAATACCCTCCTTGTCTGCTCAGGGTGACAGGGTGATGGTCTCTTACTGAGCCATCGGAATTTGAACAAATTGTTTCCCAGGGCAGCAAATAACATTTCCTGAACCTGTACTCAGTATCTTCAAATGTGCGAGGCATTCCCTTCTTATTTATTGCACGGAAATTGTTACTGTCACTTTTTTTTTTGTACAGTGGAGAGACAGAGAAAACGTGGTTAGTTATGTGGGTTTTTTTTCCTTTTAATGTCTCCAGTGATTGTTGATTTATGTAAACCTGACGGAAGAGGGTTACTCCTAGAGTCGGTGCACGTGTTTGGCGCTTGCTCCTGTCTCTTCTTTGTTTCCCTGTATGAACCTGGCCAGCTCTGCAAGCGTTGTGTTTGTAAAGGGACTGAAGTACCTAGCAGCCCTTGATGGGAATTAACAATATGTATACATGCACACATTATATATGTGCATATACGCCCTGTTTATATGTTAGCAGGTGGCTCAGCACAACAGAGAGCCGTTGTGTGGAGGGGAGCAGTCAGTGCCGAGCCCGTGTGTGCAGCCCTGGGCTCTTACTGTGGATGAGCTCCCATCTGGTCCTGCAGCAGAAGACCGCAGTTGCATACAACCAAGATTTAGTTTGAATTGCAGCAGTTTTGGAGCAAAGAAACTGAAGTGGATTTAGTGGGGGGGGTCAAGAGGTTCCCTTGGAAGACCTCCTGCAGCAACTATAGCACTGTGGCAATGCAATGTATATGCCTTATTTCTCCGTGTGCTTCCTATAGGAGATGTCAAGGCGTTCATTGATGACTGTAAGTAGAGCATGAGCATCAGTGTGAATAGTGTTCATCATTTCGGGCGATATCAACAAAAATGTCCAAACCCAAGAACTACCAGGATGAGCTGTGTTAGCCATCTCTTCTACAGCTTGGAGAAGTTTGCATTTTCATAGTGATCCCAAAGTGCCTCCTGCTTTCACCAAAAAACTTTGCCAAATTCAACAGGAATAAATTGTAAAAACTAAGGCAATACAGCAAAGCATAGGCAGATAGCTACTTCAGAACGATGATCGATTTGTTGAGCCTCTAAGGTTAAATATTACATAGAATTTAAGTTAGTGGCGTACGTGGCAGAGGGTGATGGAGCAATCCTTCCCCAAACCTGTGTTGCACAAGTCTTGCTGAAGCTCAGGGCAGCAATTTGGGGTAGGCAAATAAAATCATTGTTTCCTCTGTTTGCGGAAAGGATCTGTGTTTACTGCAGCAGCTGATTCCAGCTCACTTTTATTCACTTAATTGAGGGATAAACGTTGTGCCAGACAGTTGAGCCTTTGGCTTTGTCGCAGTGATTGGGGATTTGGACTTTTGTGGGCAAAGACTGAGATAAAGGAGATGAAAGGACAAGCTGAATTTTAAGACTGGCTTCTTTCCGTTGAGTTTAAAACAGCCTGATCATTTTGCAGGTCACTTATTTTAGGGCATATAAAGCATTTTTAAAAGGATTATGTCAATTTTGCATCAGCGTGAGCAAGAAATTAATAAAGCTTTCAATTACTGGGATGGTTGGTGCCCGATGTGCGTTGCTGCTTGCTCCCGTGGAGCTTTGCGATGTAGGTCAGCACCACCTCTGTTTTGCAGAGAAGAGCCTTGGAGAGCGAGGTCCTTCTCCTTTGCCCACAGGGATGGCTGCGCTCAGCCGGATGAAGACTTCACCTCATCCCATCCCTGGGAGGACATTAAGCAGGGCAGGGTGATGCTTCCCTCTAGTCCCACTGCTTTGTCACCTGTGGCTCAGGGATCTCCTAAATCGGTGGCAGTCTTTGTCTGAAAAATCTGCATGGATTTTTTTTGTGTAGTCAAGCTGACAGCCAAAGCTTGTGATGACTGCCATAAATTGTCTTTGTTCCAGCCAGTACCATAGGAACAGCAGGATGCTGCTTGCTTTTTGGCTTACACCTGGCCAGCTCTACTGCTTGCTGCTCACCCAGTCACGATTTTCATAAAAATGCATCTTACAGCTATGTGAAAGCTAAAGTTTTTGGTAGGTCTTAATGACACAATTGATGAAAATGAATGATATCTACGTTATAGCTGCCATCCACCTACCCTGGTGCTTGTCAGCCACGGCAAAGCTGTCTGGATGTGAAATGAATTGTTTAATCTTCTTTGCTCTAAGTGCAGAGCGTTTTTAAAAGGGTATGCTTCTGTTTTCAAGAGTTCTGACCCTACGAACACCCGTAAGTAAAGCCAGGATAGAGGAAGGGATGGTACAATATTGTTTACGAGTCAAAATAATTCAAAATTTAGCAAAGCACAAGCCAAATTAGATGGTTGGCAGTTGTGGAATACCATTATTTATAGTCTTGGAAGCAAACGGTCTCCATTATTTCCGTTATAAAAGGTAGCAGGAAACCATATAATCCACAATAGGAGAAGTAGAGATCTGAGTAATTGTGATTATTTCTAATTTTAAGCATTGCTGGACATACTGAATGCTCTTGCATTTACCAAGATGGTTAATGTAATGTGGACCAGTTAATGCTCTTAAGGGCAGACTGGTAGCAGGGTATAATGTAGCGCTTACTGAGTAGTTCCTATTGAAATACTTAAATGCTGATGGCAACACAGTAAGAAAAGATTAATTTTGAGGAAAAAATGAAATAATTTTAATACCTTTTTAGAGTAATAAACTCTGTTTAAAACTGCCCCCTCCCCTCATTACCACTTTCAGGAAAGTGAGGTTGTAGAGGAGGAGAGCACGTGTCTCAAAAAAGAGCATGTGTACCACAAAACGCCAACGATGAGGCTGACTTTTTAAGTGAAATAAGAGGAAAAAAAAAAGTTCAGCAATTTCTGACCATAATGTAATTTAAAAAAAAAAATTTTTTTTTGCCGATGTTTTCCAGATCTGTAATATCCTTCTGTTTGATAGGAGGGAATAAGAATAGAAAATGGGATTCCTACGTAGCGATTTTGTGGTAAGGATCAAAGATTTACCGATTGTCCCAACACAGGCAGATTTACTTACAGTTTTTAATCGGGAGAAAAATCTTGGACAAGGAGCCGTGTGAGGGATGCCAAAAGAGAATGAAAGCATGTGGATAAAAATGTCACATCCAAGACAAGGGCAGAAAGTTAAAACTTTTTTATCAGTTTAAGATAAAACTGATCTGCTTTATCATTGAGGAAATCAGGAATTGTTTGGAGAAATGACAAGTTTGGGGAGCAAAGGTTTGGTGTGGTGGGTTGCGTTGGGAGCTGGATCCCAAATATGTGATGCTGGACTGCTTTCCAGAGCAGAGCAGATCTAATCGCTCCGGACTTCGGGGAAGCATCTGTGCTTGGAGAAGAAACAAAAAGAAAAAAAAAAAAGGAAAAAAAACCCAAAACAAAACAAGAAGAAAGAAAAAGAGAGATTCAATAATGTGAAATCTTTTTTTGAAGAATTACTGCTTTCTCTGAATTCAGGATATTTTAAAAACAGGCTCGTACGGGTAAGGTTTAGTGCTGAGTCTCTCTTATGGGAAAGTGCGGGGTTCAGTTGGGGGGTTTCTTCTTATATCTTACAAATGTCACTGTGAAATTGAATTATCCTTTAGTTAAGGAGATCCAGAAGATTGTCCTGAAGAGCAGAAAATTCCGTAATTTTGTTTGTTTGTTTGCAAAGTATATGTGGAGTGGGCTGCACCCGATGGAGCTAGGGAAGATTTGAGGTTGCCTCCTTAAAACAGCCTTCTCTACAAGGCTTATATCCACCTCTTTATTGAAATAAACTTTGCCAGCTTTAGAAATACACTTCTACGGTTTAATTTAAGGCTCTGAAAAATGTGAAGTTGGAGGTACTGGAGTTTATTTCTTCACTGCCTAGGCTACGGCGGCAGGAGCGGCCATGCTCAGAGGAATGTATTTGAATTATCAGGCTGAACTCTGCATTTCTGGGCCAGAGTTTTCTCGGTATTTGGAGGCCTCTGGGATAGAGGTAACCTTGCCAGCAGTTCATAAATTTGAGCCAGGCTTTTCCACCTTAGTCAGGAAATTCACGTTTGAGCTTTATTTAAGCTGGGATTCATGGTGATCTGATCCCAGCATGCTGCCAAACCCAACCTGCAATTTTAAAATTTTTTTAAATTTTTTTTTTTGGCATTTCTTTGCTCTTTTTTGTTTTAGCTGTCGTGTTTTGGATCGCTCCCTTCCCTCTTCATCACCTTTTTTTCCCAGAGCTGTTAAGCAGAAGCGGGTGAACGCATGCAATCACCCTGCAAAAAAGCCTCTCTGCTCATTCAAGGCGCGGCGATGGCGGCAGCGAGCAGAGGAGCAGCCGCAACCGCAGACCCAGCTCTGCCGGGTGCTACACAGTGGGATGCACTGTCCAGGATAAATTATAACGAGTAAAGATTTTTGATTTCTCCAGATGGCAGCTAGAGGAAAGCATGTGGTGGTGTTTTGCAAGCATTAAAAGATTATATGTGTGTGTATGCACACACATATATATGTGCAGAAGCACACACAAATCTGCATTACAGGTGTCATATAAAAGTTCAAAATAATGTAGATAATATCTACTATAATAATGTATGTAATAGAATATTAATAATATATATGCACACACAAAAAAGTCTGCATTGCAGATGTCATATGGAAGTCCAAAGTAATATATGTATCTAACATAACATCTA
Source organism: Chlamydotis macqueenii (assembly GCF_036417535.1). NCBI lineage: Eukaryota > Metazoa > Chordata > Aves > Otidiformes > Otididae > Chlamydotis > Chlamydotis macqueenii. Next base: position 15,468,899 of record NC_141567.1, on the reverse strand, counting down.
CAATATTAATATAATAATAATAGCATCTTGGTGGTATTTTGCAAGCAAGTATTGGGAGATTGTGTGTGTGTGTGTGTATATATATGTATATGCACGAGGACACACACATCTGCATTGCAGGTGTCATAGAAGACCACAATAATATATATAATAATATCTACTGTAATAATGTATGTAATATAATAATAATAATATATACACACACAAAAAAATGCATTGCAAGTGTTATATAAAAGCCTAAAATACTTAATGAAGTAAAACGCTGCTTCGTTCTTATAAAAAGCATTATTTAAACTTTATTCTCAACCTTCAGAAGAATGCATGCAACAATACAAGTAAACCCTTTCTTGCTATGGAAAAGCACATCCATGATGATACTTAACTAATTAGCAGTGGAAACTTGTCTGATGTGTTAGTTATTGCATCTGTTAATGAAAGATGAGGTGTATTTTATATTGCTTGTTGTGTATGGGTGGCCCTGCCGAAAAACTGGAGATGCTACTCCAGTATATAGATGTATAACTGGGAGTTGAAAAGGGTGTCAAAGCTAACTTATAAATATTAAGTGAGTTTTAAAGGAATCTAAGTGAATCCCCCAGAAAAGCAGCTGGTCCATAGTGGGACGATGACCTATGATTCCCCGTGTGAACCTGGGAGCGGTGCTGTTGGTGTATCGGTTGCCCGTATGCAGCCGTGGTGTGGGCAGTGATTTTTGTGTAGCAGTTTGAGCACAATAAGGCTCACTTTACCCCCTTGCTTTTCTTTTTCTGCAGATTGAAGCAAAGAATAACCTACTTCTGCATCCTCTCTTAACTGCTACCTTATGTTTGCTTTAAATCAGAATACTCTATTGCCAGAAGATTTAAATTAGCAGTAAATGGGGAAAAAATAGTATTGTGGAGAGAGCAGAGACATGCAAAGACCTTTTCTTGCTTGTGAAGTGTGCCTAAAAATTCAACAAGGTGTGTCACCTGCCGTTTCAGTTGCCCATGCGTATAGCCAGTCAGTTCTTAAATCACCCGTGATTTACTGCTCGCTTTTGCATCATGTAGCTGCTTAAAATAGCTAACTCGGTCCTCCTCCTCCACATGTGCTGCAAATCGTGTAAATGAGGATGCACGTTTAATATTACCAGTGATACACACAGTGGTACTTCCTAAATTGCCTTATGTGCAGGTACACAAACTTCTTTTCTTTTTTTCGTATTCTCAGTGTAACAAGTGGGCATCCAAGATCCAGAAAGCCTGGATTAATCCTGGACTTGGGCTGCTTCAAAAGGGATTACAAACCATAATATTGGCATTAATGCTGCAAGATGGGAGCAAAGCTTTCCAAAGTGCTTACGCAGCACAAAAACTTTGCTGAAGGCTTCTGACTCGTGTGCTGCTTTCTGCTTTGGGCTGCGAAGGAGAAAACTGTGGTTTCTGGAGTTACGTCACAATTATAATATTTGTAACAATAGAGATGCAATATAAATAGCCTTATGACAGAAGGGAAATATATGAGTAATGGATGGGTGCGACCTGCCTCTTGCTGCCTTGGTTTTTGGTTCTGGCTTGTGCAACCCTTCTCTCTTTATAACATCTGGTTTTGATCTGCTACAGGAAAGCCAAGTAATTTCAATAAAACTGGGAGAAAACATAATGCTGTAAAAAAACCCCAAAACAAAACAAAAACCAAACCCAAGCTATTGATATTTGTCTGATTTTTCAAGTGGGGTTATTAATCAATTTTATCAGCCTCGGTTATTGACAGAGTGGATGCTGCTTTGGATGAGTAAATGCATCATCCGGTGGAGGATGCCATTTCAGTTTAATGAGGCCGGAGTGCTGTGTTTTTCCTTACAAGGGTCTGAAATGATAAATGAGTTGAGGTTGCTCTGAATTTGGGTGCATCGCTCACGGAATATCTCAGTGGAGCGCTGAAGCACAAAAGCAGTGTTGCTGATCAGAGCAGCCTTGTTTCAGTGGGACCAGCCATGTTGGCTTGAGGGTTAAGCACATGTAAAACTATAATATGTACATACTTTATATATTTATATGAATTTTTTATTTTTTTTTATCTTCCCCCCTAGGTCTGATCAAGGTTACCGTTTAGGCTTATTTTAAAGTTTAGAGATAGCATGGGTCAGCTTCTGCTTAATCTCCATGACATTAGCAGCGCAACCTCGCTAAGTTTTTAAATTGCACTTTATTGATCATCAGGCTTTTAAAGAAGTCCATAAGCTTTTAGCAAGGGCTTGTCGGCGTGTAAATGGAGTATTTGTCTTGCTACGTGCGGTGTTGACCCGAGCAGTCGGGCACTCGAGGAATATTTAGTAATTTTTTTTCCATTTAGGCTGCAAAACTCTTGAGGATCATTAGATTGACTGCTCCTACTCTCACTGGCTCTCTATTGCTGTGAAAGCTTCATTAAGCTATAATTATGAGTAAGCAAAATATTTCTGGTTTTCTGTATTAATCGTGGCTGTTTGGCAAGAGAAACGTAACTGGGAGAGGAAGGTTTTTGAATAACTAAGTAGTCTTACCTACTAGTGTAAGGCATAAAGGATCAGTGCAAGCAAATATTGAAGTCTATAGGAGCCCTAAGTTTGCATTTGGACTTTAATGGTTGTAGTTTAAAATTGCTTTATGATTATCACGTCAAAAGATCTTAAGCGCTAATTTTTCCAAAGAGTTTAATTAAGATTCTGGCTTTCAACTAGAAATTCAAAATGTAAAATAGGTTTGAACTTACTATTAAGTAAAAAGTAAAATAGGTTTGAGCTTAGTGTTAAGTTTTATACTTTGAGAGAAAACACTGAATTTCCATTTACTTGGTTTGATTCAAACCACACTTGATTTGACTTTGCCCCAGACTGCCAGATCTTCATTTTACTTAGGAGCAAAATTTCTTTGGAAAAGGATACGTGATTGGGGTAGGGCGCTTGAAATTGCTGAAAGTATTTCAAAAGAGATTTCGGCGGTGTTTTATTCCTTATTCCCATCCTGTTCCTCGCTGTTGAATGAGCTCAGTTTAATTGTGTGCATCTTGCTGTGGACTGGTGCCAGGGACGTGGGTAAGAGGATGCAAAAGCTGAACAGTTCAGTGAGTCGCTACTTAAACGTGTTGATAATTCAACGCGGAGACTTTCCTACTTCTTTCTACCTGTTGCATGAGTTGTCTTTGCATTTGTTTTCTGAAGTGGCACTGGAAGAATTGCAAATGTGGTGATAATTCCAAATCCACTTATACCACATATTTTTAGACTGGCTCAGGATCTTGGTCCTGTTGGGAATAGGGTCCCCCACGTATTTATGCCACGCGTCTTGGGGAGCAGCAGTGCATACATGGGAACCCCCTTAAGATGATACTCGTGCTCAGCATTGCTTATCTGTAGACTTTGATTTTGGAGCTCTTCTGGCACCAATTCCATCCTTTTTTCCTCTTTTATGTACAGTCCTCAATAGCATGGGATTTTTCCCATGCCTTGTTTAAACTTCCACCTCTATTTTAATTATTATAGTGACTTAAGACAGCTGATGAATTTTCAGTAGCTCCCGTCCACCTGGATCCAAGGGGAGAGATGGGGAATAAGTAGCAGAAAAAGGAGAGATGACCAGGGTAATAGCCTTGTGTATTGGATGCCGGAGGCCGGATGACCAAAGCCTTCCTGCTGAAATCTGGCCAGCGCGAGGTAGGACAATCATGCTGCTGTTCTCTTCAGGAATTATAAACAAGAGGATGAGGCTCAGCAAGAGAAAGAAAGGTTTCTTTCTGTATTTTTCCTTTTTGTCAGTTTTTAGCTTCCTCTTCCATCCTCCCTCTTCCTCCTGAACTGCAGGCAGAGCTATTTAGAGAAGAAATGCCGTTTTCACATGAGTTTAATTTTTTAACATAGTATTTTACTTGCTGATTCAAGTCAATAAAGAAATACACTTAATACTGTCTCTTTAAAGATGCAAACAAAACCCTCCTTAGTCACCACTAATGGTATATTTGTTTGGGTTTTATGAAGCCGCTTGGAGTGAGCAAGCAGAAGCAGTGTCCCCATTTTCTGATTCGGGATAAATGAATGTGCTCCAGTGATTTCTGCTACATCCTGCACTCATCTTTTTATGGAAAAAAGAAACAGAATAATAAGCAGCTGAAAAAAAAAATAAATTCACATCATCCCAAACGCAGCCAGAGTGGCTGGGTTTCTTGCTTTAACATCACTTTCGGGATGATGTGTTCCTTATTGTTTAAGGGAGGTATCTTTCAGCTCTACCCTCATAAAATCTCTACAAATCACTCCAAGCCATATGTGCTGAGACATTTTGACTATATTATGACAACCTGGGTGGTCATCTCCTTGGTGTTCTCAGCAGCTTCAGGTTTTGGTGATGTATAATGAGAATAAACAGGTTGCTGTCTGTCGGTGATAACTTTATAGCTCTGTGTATGGAGTAAAGGTGTTGGAAGTGAATAATATGTGACAAAGAAAGTGAGATCTGGATCTACAGTAGCCTCCAGCCTTTTTTTTTACCCGCTAAGACTGATACCTCCACATGTACTGAGTTTCATTACAGTAATATAAACCATCATCTCTGTAGTTCTGCCTTAATTAAAGGGAGATCAAAACATCAGAACTATGTGTTTTGATGTCTTCTTGTCTTGTGTTCTTTATTGAGAACACCAAAATTATGTATTGGATCAAACTTCATGAAGTCATGTTCACTGTCTGGAAGCTCTGTATCATCTAAGGGTGGTATGGGTGGTAGCTGTAGAATTAGGGTTGTGTCTGATCATCACACATTTTTTGCTCCATTTTGGGTCAAATCTCCAATGCAAAGTGTGTGGTTTGTGTCTGCTTTTTGCTTGTTGGTGTCTGAGTACTTGAAGTCTTGCAGCAATGTTGGATGTATGAAACCATCATAAAAATCAATACTTGAAGTGTTGCTAAAAATCCTGCCCGTTAATGGAAGGCAATGACCTGAGACTATTTTTCTTAATACACACATGAAAAAATGGAATGGAGTGAAGATGTTTTAGTCCTCACTTCATGATCTCTCTTGTTTGGCCAAGGTGGATGAAGAAGAGCTGCTGCTTATCTTCACATGGGGAGAAAGAGCAGTGAGGGCTCTGCACCCCCGGCATGCTGACCAGCATGTCTGCACACTGGGTGCACCAAGAGTAGGCTTGGTTTGACTCCTGAGGGGAACAAGCTCCCAGCGCACCATCCCAACCCCTCGGCGTTCTGCAAAGCCAAGTTAGGAAAAGGTGGATGACAGGAAAATACTGTTGCACAGTGTTTTGTGCTCTGTGGAAAGTTGGAGGACAAAAGCTCAGCACACTTCCCTTACTTTTGTTAATGCAGGGCTTTCTTTTTGTTGGATTTTTTTAAAAAAAGAGAAATCTAAAGACTGTTTTCAGAAGTACCAGCTTTGGCAGTATTGGAGAGTTCTGTGCAAAGTTAAATACATGATTTTGGCAGGCTGTGCTTTGAAGTGGAAGCTCATTCTCTGTACGGAGACCTCTTGCATGACAAATTGAATTACAGCACCGTGCCCGTCTCGTGCCGTGGGGCATCGGCTGTTCTGCGCTCGCAGTGCAGCTGTTCCTTTCTCTGTAGAGAGTGGATGGTATGATGTTGTATTGACCCCCAGCTCAGTAACCTTTTTCAGTTTATAGAAAAACATCTCCATCATGACCTCAAAAATACCCACATTTAATACCTTTAGAAAGGTGAAAATGGTACCTCTTTAGTTGTCCTGTTTTGCTTTATCTAACAGCTGAAAATACACATTTAAGCAGTTGCATCCTGTTCATAAATACCCAATGGGAGTATATTGATTTTTGAGACTTCTCTTTTGCTCCCTAAAAAATAATCAGTGCCAGCCATTGTTTTTCCTGGCAATTATCAAATATTCTGGTCACTGATAAGATAATTATTTTCAGTGCATCAGTCCAATCGGAAAGCTATTTCTTTTCAGTGTTGTGCACTGATGTGGCTCCTACAGGTGTTGTGGTCCATCCCCGGTAATGAGTAATAAGCACTTTTAAGCTCCCATTTCAGCATTTGAATTGGGCTAAAAAGGGGAAAAGACATTTTTTTTATGGATCAATCAGTTGTCCAAAGCTGCCTGTGACTGCTGAAACTTTGCAAGCGCTGGAAAACATCAGCCTGGCAGAGCTGCTGTGGTGTAAGCAGGTAATCATAACCTGTGTATAGTGCATGGAAATTTGATGCTGCAGCTTAGAAGCACTTGAAATTTTGGAGTTGCATCAAGAAGAGTTGCAGATTATTTATATAATCCTGCAGAAGAGCAGAGAAGGGCTGGACATGTGTACATTAACGTTTAACCTTGTCCTTGCTAATGTAATATTTTACGTGGCAGTAAATAAATGTGGTTTTTATTGTGTTGATTTAATGATAGAGCTCTTTTTTTTTTTTTTTTTTGAGAGGAGGATGTGTATTATTTTTTGTCTGTAACTAGCAGAAAGTAGCTGAGTTCTGAGAGGAAGCATAACACAGGCAGAAGCCAAGCTGGATCTCGCATTACGGTGGTATGTTTTTGTTGCTGCTAACATGTTTTTGTTTTTCTTCATTACACATATTTCTCTTGGGAAAAGCAGGAAAAATGTGTGTAAAATATACATGAGGATTCCGTGCATCTGCTAAGAGGTTCCAGATGGGAGGCATTACAGTAGGGACACTTTCTCCTGCCTTTTGATTTGTGACGTTGATTTTGGTGACAAACTGCAAGAAAATGTGTGAAGCCCAGAACAGTGAATGCTTCAATATTTTTTTAATTTTTTTTTTTTTACCTTTTTTGAGCTTTCCAAGTATGCACTGGAAAGTTGAAACTTCTTTTATAAACACTTACAGCCCCATGTAGAATCATTGTATTAAAAAAAGGAGAAAAATAGAGTTTTGAAGGGACTTTGAGAGGCCTTTTCCAGGGGCTGGAGGGAGTCCAAGGGTTGTACACCAGACCAGATGCCTCTCCCTAATTTAGAGACACATGGTTGGTGAGGAGGGGATAGAAGCTGGTGGAGATGCCTCTCCAAGGGTCGAGACTCTTGCCGATGGGTGATATTTCACTTCTGTGCTACGCAGTGCATCTTGGTTACAGCTGAAGTTGGCGTTGTGTTGAAGATGCCTTCTTCAAGACGACCTCCTCAAACTTTGATGGCTTGTTTACAGACTTGCCCTCAGACTGAAGCTCCACGGCTCCACCACCCAAAGCAAGCAGCATTGCAGCAAGAACCACAGCCCGGGCTCAGGCAAGCCATTGGCGGTGCCAACCTGTCATCACCAGCTCTTAAAATAAATGAGTCACAGCTTCAGCAAGCACTTGAGTGCTACTAGAGCTGTCAAAAAGTGACAATGGAGATAGGAGCTTGTGTATGGCAAAAAGTAGTGTCCTAAGGGAACGTAATCTCCTGCGTGAATGTTCTTGCATAACAAAACTATGTCTTAAAAAATAGTGCTTGGTTTGGGATGTTGTGTGTTGTACCATTTGAAACATCAGTGCTTCAAAGACAACAAGTTTCTGGCCAAAAAGACTTGAATCCCGTTACTTTTGTAAGTACGTGAAGCCATGGGTGAGGACTGCCTTTCTACAGCTGTCTGTAATGCTTGATGCACTAAAAAGCTATGGGAGTTGCTTTGGAGGCAGCAATTTACCCTCATCTTCTGCGGAGAACTGAATCATCTGGCTATTTGCATCGTTTTGGAAATGAAGTAATATTTTCTTTTAATGATGGCTTCATGGCAGGTGAGACACGAGTGGTTAACAGCTTTGGAGACTGAAAAGCCTCAACCTTGAGAAGGGTAATCCTGGTGCTGTGTCTGTCATCTTTTCCTTGGCTCAAGGGATGCGAGCTGCTGTATTACTTGCAGTAAGACTTTTTTTTTTTTTTTTTAAGTAAAGGAAATCAGCTGTGGTCCTGACACATGGCAGGGTTATTTCTAGCAATTCCAGAGAAGTTGTAATTGTGGCATCAGCTGTTTGTGATGCATTGCTGTACTTAACCTAGCTCTGTAAAAATGGATTATGCAAGGTGGGAAAACGATGGTATGACTTGACGTTGTAATATAGAATATAACCTGTTCGATAGTCACTTTAAATATGTATTAAGGTTTCTTTACCTGTCAATATTGTATTAGTGCTGTTTGTTTCTGCTGTAGTGCTTGTTTATGGTACTTGTATTGCCTAATGGGGGAGCGTGAAGTCTCCTCCCTAAGCCATAACTTGTTTCAGATTGTCGTTTTCTTGCTCTGTGGTTGTTTTATATCTCTATTGATACAAAAAAAATAATTTGAAGCTCCAGCTAAGGAGATTTTGCTCAGTCCTGAGCTGTGCTAGACACTTGCTATCTGCATCTGATGTAGTGAAGGTTGTTCTTTGGCTGTGGAATATAAAGGTTGGGAAGGGTAAGTGTGTAGAGACCGCTATGTTGAGCTTCCCAACTTCAATTTGGTATATTTCTGTAAATCCAAATCTGAACCTGGGCTGAAGACTTTTTTTTTCTTTTTTTTCTTTTTTTTTTTTTTTTTTTTTTCTTGTCTCCACCAAAACATTTGTTGGCCGATGTGAGTGAGCTTGCTGGAAAACATGTACATTTGGCTTTGGCTGCTCTTCCCAGGGCTGTCCACCCTACACATTAAAAAAAAAAAAAAAGTGTGAGCAGAGGACCAGGAGTGTAAGTCCGACCTTACAGATTTGTCAGCCTCTGCCTCCTGGATCCATCTATACTGGCATTGGCCGATGACCATCTGCCAACTTAGCCAGTTTTGTTTTGTTTTTTTTTTTTTTTTTCCCCATTACGGTACTTGCATAGGAAAATTGTCCCTGTCTGGGAAGAGGACTTAAGTAGGAGGGTTTGGTTTGGTTTTGGGGTTTTATTTTTTTACATTGTGGTTACATGGTAATTCCTTTTTTTCCCAGAGCATTGCTTCAAAGGAAGAAGCTGAAATGGGCTGATCCTGTGCCTAAGTATGGGAAAAGTACGAATATTCTGCCAACTTTGGAGCACTTGCCAGGAATGCAGATGCTAAATCCTATTTCTTACATATCTATTAGAGCACCTGCATCAGCAGAGCTTTCGATCTCCTGAACAAGTGCCTGCTGTAATGACTTTTATAGTACTTTATCTAGGGTATCTTACTCTCTTAAGTGTATTTAATGGTGCTCTTGATATTTCCATTACATACAATGACACTTCTTTTATTCAATTAAATTGTCCCCAAAACCTTTTCCAAATAAGTGCTCTCCTGTTAAAAATCACTTTCTCCCATATTTGAATTAGGCAATATGAACTCTAAGCGCACAAAGACAAATGATCTTAACTGACCCTGTATTTTAAGCCTAATTGCTGCAAATGATTTGTTAGTTAATTGCTATGTCCCAGGATGGAGACTTGATCCATCCTGGAGGGATGGAGGGGTTGCTGTCCTTAAATAGTCTGTTTTGCTGTGGTCAGGTAGGTTCAGTGCAAATATTTTACAATGATAAGGCATTTTTAGTTGGCAGAAACTCTAGCAGAAAAAAAAATAAAAAGATGTTTCATAGTGTGTATTATGAGTAGTATTTTATAAATAAGTTAAATAACAAGAAGGTATGTCTGTTAATATGGTAGAACTCACTTGGCTGCCATTCAATAATTATTATGAAATCAAGTATTTGATGTACTTTATTTTGAAAAAATACTACTGATTTTAATTTTCTATAGCGAAGGGTGCATCATCATTGACAGTGGGATGAAGAGAGAGTGTTTTAGACTTCATAAATGCAGCAAATACGATTTTGGAACTTCTGACAGTCTTTGTAAGCCTGTCCCTATGGACCTGTTCGCCATAAGGTCCATACGGGCAGGAGAGAGAGGAGGGGTCTCATCAGCACTTCCTAAGTCTCTTTATCGTTTGGACTTTTCCCATCTGAAGTATTTTCAGGTCACAGATTTGAAAGGTTCTCTAATGTGGAATGAAGAGCAAGGAGAGGACAGTGTTGCATCTTCTGGTTGCTGTGCCAGCTTAAAAATTTGCATTACTATTTTTATGGGATGCAATAGAAAATGACATGGTTTTGAGAAGATTGTAAGCAAAAAATCGCACTAATAGGAGACCCTGTAGAAAGCAAACACCACCGAAGAGATGCTCTGCTGTGCTTTGCTGTCAAAGACTGGGATAGGATTGGATTTTGTTGTAGGCAGTGTGTTGAAACATGACTGTCATGTCCCTGCTCGCGCTGCACCAAGGTAGTGAGGAAGATGACTGGATACTTGGAACAAGACGGTAAGTGAGGTTGGCAAGGACTTCCAGAGGACATCTGGTCCATCCGTGCTCGAAGCAGGTCAGGTGGGCTCAGGGCTTTGTCCTTGGGCAGTTGTTGTTTGTTGGCTTGACAGGAAGCTGGAATCCCACCATGGATCAAATCGCCAGCACCACTGAACGGATGACTGCTGCTGGACTTGCAGAGGATTGAGTGATTTTCATTTCTTCTTGTACCTGCAACAGGCTTGGATTGCAAGGAAGGAAAATATAGTTTTAGTATTATTTTATTATTATTATTGTTATTTCCTGTGGTACAGCAGCAACTGGAGCTTTGCAAAAAATACTGAGTTGTTTTATTTCACACAACCTCCTGTATGCCAAGGTATTGCCAACCAGAAGATGGGGTTGTCAACTAAATAGGGGGATTCATTGAGAGGCAATACCTTAAAATGTGCTGTAATCGGTTGAGGTTGTATATAAATCCTGATATGTGTGAGAGACTTGGAGATTTTATATATATGTATGTGCATACATAGCCTTTTCAAACTCCTGTTTACCATTCAAAATCTTCTGATCATGTCAACAGCCAGGAGAATTTTTTTCTAAAATGTTGGAGAAAAAAACCTGTCAGTTTGTAATAGAGAAATATGGATGTACTTTGTCATTATAGACCTTATGTTTAAACTGCTTTATTTCCTTTGTGGTTTGAAATAGAAAATTGGGTTTTGGCTCTGCAATGTGCTTCACTGGCCCGTTGAATAAAAAAAAAATAATGAAAAATAAGTCTTTTAAAGACTTTTGAGGGTCAGTGTTCTGTAGTTCAGGGTTGCAGGTCATTCTCTGTGAGAACTTTGCTGAAGTGTTGCAGCACGAAGGCTATAAATACTTAGTGGTTTGTGCTTTGTGCTTTTTACCGTAAAAACATCGATGGTTTCATTAGGCAGTGTGGAACATCTAGCCACAACAGAAAGAATTAAAGAACGAAGTGTTGTCACACAAACTTGTATTTAATTGCTATAAACTAGATATTCAGTGTTATTGCTTGGGAAGCAGAACAACGCTTTGGAGAATTCATATGAAAGCTATTTTACTTTGCAAGAATACAAGTTGTAGCTCATGCTTTTTGGCTTTGGTGCTTATTTAGGTGTCGTGACCTCTGCTGCATAGAGGTGGCTTGTAGGGCTCCTTAATGGAAACCAAAAACTGGGTGAGATATCTCAAAGCGATGTAGTTCTAGCAGTGTGATTCAGGTTGATGGGTTTTATCAGGTGGTGAGCTGCAGATTTGTAAGAAATATTTCCCAAGGCAGAAACAATAATGAGAAGGGATTTAGCAAGGCTCTCGTTTAAGTAGACTAGATGCATTTTATATTCTGGCCATAATTCAATATATTTCTGTTAAAAAGCAGTATAACAGGACAAAGAAGAGTGCTGGGAGCTTGGTTGCAGGTTGAATGAAAACATACATAAATTATCATCCAGCTGTGTATGTTTCAAGATGTGGAAAGGAATTCGTAGCTACAGAGAATCACTTTAAAAGCCGGTGAATGCCATGGTTACATAAAAAACATTAAAATTGCAAAATTTCAAGATGCTCTTTTTTCCCTGTGCCTTTTTTTCTTTTGGAACAAAGATATTTGTGACTTATTATTATTTTTAAGCATAATGTGTAGAATATTGGGAAAAATAGCCTTCAGATATGGAAGTAAATTACAGATGTGTTTAAAACAACCACGCTTTGTGGAAGCGCACACTGGGCTTCTCTAACAGAAGCTGTACATAAAGCAGACGGACGCGCATGTGGCGCGTGCATTGAGTCTTCACTGTTACATCGTTTGTGTCGCATCCATCTGACTCTGCCCTGACAGAGTGTTGGTGTTATTTGATGGTAAATAGACTTCTCCTATCCCATCTGCTTTTCAGCAGTTCCCGTGCATTAGGGCTTGGGCTCTGTGAGCATCGTATGGACTCTGCACCCCTCTTGTCCTGTACCAGCACTTATATATGCAAAGATTTAAATTCACAACTATTCTCTTTAGTTGCATAAGTTTAGACGAGTGTTTTATTTCCCTGGCTGCTATGTTGCTGGCTGATGCCTCAAGTTTCCGCCTTGCTTATACTGTTACAAGTCATTCGTGCTTTATGAATACATTTGATTCATGAATTCCCAAATTCACAGTAAACCAAGGAGTATGAGTCTTCCAGCAGTCTCGTCTGATATTAACCTAATTCTTGTCCCTAGCGTAAATGAGTATGACTGAATCCTGCTCCCAGTCCCCTCAGTGCCCCATGATGGAATATAACAATTAATGGAACTATTCCGTGATGGCATAGCCCATATTGAGATTTAGACAGTTGGCTTGCTTTTCACTGATATATTCATGGTGCAGCTTTCTAAAAAATTGTATTTACATTCAGAGTAGATAGGAAACCATTTAAAAGCTCTTGTCTATTAGTATATTTCTCATTCTATATAGCAAGATAAAATAATGTGCTTATTTTTCCCTCTGAGTACTAAAGGCTCATTTGAGAAGGGCAGGGCTAAGGAGCTTAAATACACCAGCAAAGGCACCTATTTCCACTAGTGCTTTCACTGCAGAAACTGTTATTCTGTAGGGGAATGCAGCTGTTATTCTATATGGGAGTGACATTCACTTAGGATTATCTGTATGACAGCATCTTATTGCCATTGCCATATGAGAACAATTCTCTGTGGTGTTTTTTTTAGATGCAGGGCTTTGGAAAATAACCTTATTTCAGGAAAGACATCAAAATAATCCTTATTCTGGCTGTATTCTGTAATTAATCCAGATTGTATTACCATTCAGTACAAGAAAAAAAAAAAAGACCATGAGTCTTCGGGGTCAGGTGAGGAGGAACATGAAGTATTTAGCCACGAAACTGTTAAGTATTTTTTGTCCCTGCCATCCACGATAAGCATCTCTTTGTGCAGGAGGGTTGTAGGAGGCAGGAGGAATGGAGCTGCTCGCTTCTCTGTTGAATCACCAGCGTCGGGTCCAGAGGGATGCTTGGCTGCTACAGAGGAGCGTATTGAATTTTGTTTCCTTCGAAATGTTGAGCCCCAGCCAGTAAAAGCTTTGGTCTCCCCAAGAATTTGAGGAATGCCGTTACAGAGTTTTGTCCGTTGAGCTGCTCAGCAGCTTCAAATCAATGAGTCAGTAAAGGGAAATAATACAAACAGATGATAGTTTGTTTTAGGGAAGTAGTTAAAACTCATTTTGTGTTTTCTGAGGCTGAACTATTATATTATGCCCTGCTTGCAGAAGGACAGGGTGTTCTGTTCAAGTATATATAGATTAGGCATGCATAAATTGAATTAGTAGCACTTTTTTGTAGCTCAACAGTTCTGCTAAAGAAACATAGTGAGTAAACCAAACAAAAATGCATTAAGTCGTCTCAAGTTAAACATCAGGCATTTCTTCAGCTACTTGTTGGCCATTCACCAGTGTGCCTTTGCCATAGAATCAGCCTCGAGTTTTACCGAGACGTGATCCAAAGAGCTTCCTCATTTACATCAGCAATAAAGAAAAATGCATGAAAAAGGGTAATAGGGTAATAACCTATGATTTCTGTAGGTGTTTGGGTTATAAAATATAATGTGGTCTGGCGTATAAATCCAGGAAAAGGCTCATAAAAAAAGATGATTCTCACAGTTCCCCACTCCCTATGTTTGAAACACTTTCTCCTGGCTCTGAATGTTCCTTGTTACAGAAGATTTATTCCCGACTAAGGTTCTTCCCAAAGAAATCCTAATAAATAGATTTTTATTTCTCTCCATGAGCTATTACTTAAGGTACAAGCACAGGGAACCGAACGAGAAAATCCTTTTAATATTGTTTTTTGCTTAAATTCGTTATGAAATTATATGAAAAGGACTGCCCTATATTAAAATAGGGCTGTCTTCTATTTGATCTGTTCAAGTTTGTATTGCTGCTGGCTTGTTTGTTCTCAAGTGAGCAATGTTAATTAGGTATATAGAAAACTTATTTTATTAAATAATTAAATATTAACATGATGTCTTAGATTATGGTAGATCCTATTGCAGAGAAATGTTCGTAATGTAATCAATAGAATTTCAAATTAATATCTACATGTATGACGATGTTCTAGCTTGTGTTGAATGTCAGTGTCTTCTGCTTATAAGCTTCTTGCTGAAATACCTGGAGGAGGTCAGGTAAATCCTTTGGCAAAGTTAAATAGCATCCTGTCTTTCAGTGTCAAAATGCCTGTTTTGGGGGAGGGGATGCCTGGATCTTCATTACCAGGAGAGTTTGGGGGGCTGCAGTGGTCACCTGGAGGTGGGGGCACCTTCAATGCCCTCCAGAGTGTGAGGTAGAAGAGGGGTGCTGGGTGAGGGGAGGATTTTTGGTGGGAATAAGTAGGAAAAAAATGTGAGCAGCCTGAAAAGATGTGAAACCTCTGTAGGGGAGCATTCCTTGGTTGTGTGTCTGAAATCATCTCTCAAGTAAAATCGGCTTGCTTGACAGGTTTCGGCTATCGCACAACTTGTTTTACTCAACTAAAGCAAATTCATATGCAGCAGCTTGTGTTTAAACAAATCCTTGTATTCAAATAGGGTGGGGGGGGGGGAAAATCACGTCGCTATTGTGTTAGCAAACCTCCTTTGGTTCTTAAATCATTAAATCGAACCAGATTGCTAAATGAATCTGCCTGGGAAGATAAAAGTTGACATGAAAGCGTGCATCGTGCAGGTACTGAGAGTGTCCAATGCATTTTCACCAAGGTTTAATTCAATTTGGCCTTTATTTTTTGCTTTTAGTCGCAAAGTTAAATCTGAAAAGGTCATTTGAAAAGCTTCAGATTATAAATGTAAAGCTCTTTTAATCTTTTCTAATAAATAGCTGAGTAGGGAATAAATCTGTTGGGAGCTCGGGGCTGAGCTCTGATACTAAGCCTCAGCACAAAACACACTTGTGATTGCAATTCAATGTCCATACACAAACAACGTGTAGAAATTATCTTGTGTATAATTGCCTTAAATAAGTTTGGCTTAGAAGAAAAGGTGAATGATTATCAAAACCGGTTTAATAAATGAAATATTAATTGGACCTGTCAGCTTGACAGATCCTGTCACTGTGGGCTGGATTTTTATTAAAGTGATTTAGGCACAATTGAAAATACCTGTTTTCAATGAAACTGAGCTGCAGTTCTAACAGGTTTTCAATAGCTCTTCTGTTCAGAAATTTCTTCTAAATGGCGATAAATGACACTCTGTATTAGATGACTTGGTAAGGCAGGGTTTTAATAAAAGCTTTGCATAATAAAGACTTAAAAGCATTTTGATTTTGGAAAAACAGCAGCAGCAAATTGAAATGACAGTTCTGAAAATACTCTGGGTTATGCTGGTGCTATATATGACATTGTCTAACATCTGAACAGCCTTCAAAGCGTTTTTCCCCTTAATTCCACATTTAATTAAAAAAAAAGCAGCTTCCTCTAGCTCATTTAAAATTTAGAGTCTTGTTGGAGCAGTGTACTTTTATATTTATTTAAATGAATAAAGCACAGCCTTAATATAGACTATAAAACTTCAAATATTAAGTCTCTGTTGTACAGCTAACACTTTATTTTTAAACAGTGTTTCTCTGCCCTTCATGAATACCAAATTGAAAATGAGTATGGTCCCCAGAAGCTCGTCATATTATTTTGTAGACCATTCAACTAACTTTCACCATATGCTTTTTATTAATTGTACAATGATAGCAAAATCCCCAAAGTTAAGTTGTTAGTGATGTGCATATACATAAGGTAAGGCGATGGCTTTTCGAGGGCAGTGATGGCGTCTCTCTCTCTTTTCACAGGCTTTTGGAAATGCAAAAACGGCGCATAACAACAACTCAAGTCGCTTTGGCAAATTTATTCAAGTGAATTATCAGGAGACGGGAACTGTGCGAGGGTAAGTGGAAACGAGTGGTTCACAGGTTGAAGATGGTGTGCGTACTCTTACCTGCATGAGGAACCTAAATAAGGAACCTAAATAGGCTGTTGTAGTAGAAAAACAAAACAGAAGCTTGATTTTTTTTTTTTTGTCCAGTATGTTTCACAAAATGGAGGGGGGGGATATCAGTATACTTAAATCCATTGATATGAAGATGTTGGCATGTCTGATCTGGACGTTGAAGTATGAATACAGCTGAGCTGGCTTCAAGCCTGTTAAGCTCTCCTTAATCGCAGTGTCAACTTTATAATTAAGCTGAAATGGAAACTTTTCCTCTTAAGATACCAGTTAAGGCAGGAATGGGGAACATTTTAGCTGGGATGGATCAGGGAGCTGGAGAATATGATAGGAAGTAGAGGCTGAGGGAGCTGGAGAATATGATAGGAAGTAGAGGCTGAGCCGAGCTGGCTTTGCTCGGTCTCAGGAAGAGAAAGCCAAGGGGGAATTTAATCTCTAGCCACCTGATGGATGTTACAGAGGTGATGGAGCCAGACTCTTCTTGATCGCTGTCTAGTTCCCCATATGCTTCTATCTCTACCCGGAGGTATCTCTTTATCTCTACCCAGAACTCTCACTTTAACCCAACCTTTGACCAGTTAGGGCCTCTTTTTTTCCCTCCTGGGCCATTGCAATGAGATGCTTGTCTCCATCGTGGTTCTCGACAGTTTATTTCAGCATCCTTTCTGCTACCCAAAGCTCATGGGATGTGCAGCTGTCACTCAAACCTTCCTTCTCCTGGGGAGGGCTGCAGCAGAAATGCTGCATGGTTGGAAGCCTATGGATGAAACCTGGGTGGGCTTACCTGAGCCTGGCTTTCTCATCAACTTTGGACAATTTACATGGCATCACATCAGCACAAAGTGGCTCAAGCTAGCTCTAAATGAGCAGGGTTTTGTTAATTCTGCTTTTTGTCTGGTTTGATTAACTCAGTTGGAAAAAAGAAGAGTAGAAGTGGTGTTCCAGGGGTTGTATGATTTCTGCAGCTAGCTAAGAAATCTCATGCTGGGACTTTGTTGTTATTGTAGAGAATTGCTTTTTAATCTCCCCCCCCCAGCAGAACAGTATCACACAAACAGCTTCCATTAATTTTTCAAATGACCTTGGGTACTCTGTGTACCTTCCTGCTGTTTTTCCATCCTACATCAAATTTGATGTTCTTTTTCTTTTTTTTTTCTTCTTTATTTCTGGTGAATAGTTTTTTTAAAAGGATAAGCCTCAATTTTTTTTTTTTGTAATACCTACTGAAATACAGGGTAACGAGAATCCAACAAATGCCTTAGCATGCCAAGGTAATACATTGTTGTGTCAGCTCTATGGAAGTGACCTCTATTTGTATTTGGCAGATACGTGCAACTAACATTGTATTCGTATACTCTAGTTCGTAAAATAAGAGGAATTTTTTCTATTCTTTAAAAAAATGCACTTTCTTTATCACCGATTGTACAGTGTGATGTGATTGTGCTTTGTCATAAGCTTGCAGCGCTGCCCCAATGAAAATAAATAGACATTTAAAAAAAAAAAACCATGAGCTGTTCCTGGCATATGAGACTACAAATTTTTTTTCCATAGCCTTACAAAGAAGATCACAAGCTTTTTTTTTTTTTTTTTTTCCAAACTGTAGATTTTAAGCACAACCCAAGTCAACTATTGCCCTGTGTTCTACATGTTATTTGCTTTGTTAATGTAATTTGCAGTCCTGAATCAGAATTTTGCTCTGTGAGGCTGAAAATAGCAGTTGGGTATTTGCTTACAAACCCCATGAATGTAATGACCCAAAACTTGAAGCGAATTTAAATTTAAGAGATGCAACGGTAGAGAGATTTAGTAGCAGCCAGCCCCGCCCCATGAAATGAAGTCTTTGAAGATGTCTTTAAAATGGGTGGAGCATGAGCCATGGCTACAGTAAAGTGCGTTCCCATAGGACTTCATGAATTTATTATGTCCTGTTCGGTGATAAGCGAGTTCTGAAGGAAGGGCTTTGCAACCTGTTCAGTCCTCATAAGATGATCAAAAGCCTCAACATCTGACATGCTCCATAGAATTGCAGAAGAGCCAGATAGGAGACAGTTTAATTAAAAGCAACAGTGCACTGGTAGAATGTTAAATCTGTGCAATTCACGGGGCTGTATCTCAAATACCAGGAGCTGGCACTTTCAAACGTGCTGTGCTGGGGTGTTTTGCATGTTGGTGTTTGTATATGAAATTCAGTCTCAGATTTCCGATGATGTTACCTGGTACACCAAGTACAGGCTCTGCAGTATGCTTAAATGAGTATTTTGCATGAAATTGCACTCTTAGAACTCCTTTTCTGTACTATTAAAGGTAGATTTGACATGTTTGACAACAGGAAATAAAAAGAAAACATTCAGAGATATATACTTTTTTAATATGTAAATAGACTTTCTTTTTGACTGTCCTATTAGAAGAGGGGACATATGTTCTTCTTGGGACATGCATTTGCTATGGCCTTTGCACTTAGCAAGGAGTAGTTTACCAAAACAGTGTTTTAGTTGCATCTACAAAAAAAAAAAAAAAGAAAAAAAAAAAAAAGTGCAATTATTTAAATAGTGGTTTGGATCAAACGCCCTCCAGAAGACTTTTTTTCCAACCTAAATTATTATGAGAGTGATTTTTTTGGGAGTCTGTAATAAGAGCAGAAATCACAGGGGAAGGGATGAAGTGTCAAGGGCGGTGGATGTGATCCAGGTTGGCGTACAGCAGTGTGCTGAGCTGCTACCCAGGGTGGGAGTGGGATCTGGGACACTCCGATACCTTTTTCACTGTCTCATCTGTTCACCGAGCCTGCAGTGAATTTCATGACAAGGCTTGGAATGGAAAAATTGGATTCAGATTAGAAAAGACATGCCAAAAAACCTGTCAATAAGCAGTATCCATAGACTATTCTTAGTTTCTTTGCAAGGAATAAACAAGAATAAACCCTTTTGGTGAACATCATACCAAGGAATAATGCTGCTTTGCTGCCTGTCTGTCTTTACTCCTCCTATCCAGCAAGATCATCCCCTTGAGGGTTGGATATGCCATTGCCGGTAGCCTCTCCTTAGAGCTGCTGTAGAAGTTGTTACAAACCTTCTGCAGCACGTCCAAATTATTTATTTTATTTTTTAGTGAAAGGAGGAGAGAATTACAGAGATGCAGGTAGTAAATGTGGTGGAGATGCCAGCGTAGAGGCATGTCCATGTCCTGTCATGCCCAAGGTTCATTGGATTTCCCGGTTCATATGTGCCTGCTATTGTCAGTGCCACGTCACTGGGCATCTGTAGCTGGAAAAGCAGAGCTACATCATCAAAATTGCCAATTATAACTCCAGTTCCTAAATCCCTATCATTACTGGTTAGTATTGTTTGGAAGAAAAAAACCTGTTGAAGCTTGTTTTAGCTCTACAAGCTTGAAAAAAAAAAAAAAAAGAATTTAATATGTAAATTAAACATGTTTATTATGGAGACTCTTAGGATGAAATGTAAACTCCAATAAGGAGCTTTTGCAATTGTTTATTTTTTTTACCATAGCCACAAGTTAATAACCCGAGTTTTTGTTGAGAAATGTCTCTTCTGGAAGAGGGAATGGTGATTGGGGGAGTGATTCTGCAGCTAAATCTGATCTTGCAAACTTTTGCACCCCGTTATGTTTCTTGTGTGCACAAATCTTGGTCTGCAAGCAATTTTATTTTGCTGGCTTTGGATTAAATAAGTATCTGAGATTCTTCATTGCTGTCAAAATTTCCCCCTGTGCTCCCTGCCCATAGGCTAACGCATCTGAGATCGTGTTTTTCATATTTGAGTTAGTGTTGGCTTCGTATCAAACCAAAAAACCTCAAAAGCCAAACATAATATTGGGCTTGTTCTGCCTAGGAAGAAATTTATATAACTAAGTGAAACAAGACTGAAACTTTTTTTTGTGCATACTAAGACTGAAAAGTCCTGGTAAAGCTGTGTTCATTTTAGTTGACTACTGGGTCAATGAATAACGCTTTTATTTTTTCCTTCCAGAGCTTATGTTGAAAAGTACCTCCTGGAGAAATCCAGACTAGTCTATCAGGAGCACAATGAACGGTAGGTGCCTGTGTTTTTGCTTAGAGTTGGTTTTGACTTTCATACATGCTGATAGTGTGGCACATACAGCTTAAAACTGTGTTAGAGTTGGCATGGGGGGATCAGGATTTTCGCACCCCTAACCCTGTGCTTCAGAGATAGATGATGCATTTTATGTTTTGCTCTTTAGGGGACAATATACTACCCAGGGAAAATAAACTCCATTATTTTATTGACAGTCTTTGGCTTACATTTTCTGTTGTCTTTATGATTCATGTCATATGGATTATTACATACAATTAATTTTCTTGTGCAACTTGTAAGCTATTTAATATCTAATTTGGAGGGAGGAAAATGGTATTTTAGTTCTGTTTTACAATTGAAGCCATCAGAAGGGCCTCTAGAAAAAGCTAAAATTACATAGACAGCAAATTTAAGCAATTTGTTCTTTCCTAATTGCAACATATTATTTGTTATGTACTCCTCTCTCAGTAATTATTACTCTCATTTTAAATAAATTTGGTGCTTCTAGTTGTCTTTCAACTCTTGACACTTCTGTCTGTGTTTCCCTGTTGAGACAGATGTTGTACAAGAAGTTTTCTCAAATGCTCATGGGCTGATCCCGAGGTTGACTAGCATTTACAGCCTTGACAAATGTGCTCTTGGGTGTTGCAGGATGATTAAACTTGGTTCTTCTTGGAAAACATCCAACATAAAAGCAAAGTTTTAATTTTAGAAATACTGCTCCCCTCTTAGTGTTAATCCGTGTTAGAGTTGTCTTGAAGCAAAACAGATGAGTGTCACTTAGGGTGGTTTTAATATTAGTGATATTCAGGCATTTTGAATGTTTAAGTGGCTGTAAAAATTGAAGATGTTTCTGTTCTGTCTCACAGAACCGCAACTGCAAAATCATTACCTTTTTAGTGGTGATAAGGTATTAAAAATAATAATATTAATTTCTGCATTGCAAGGAGGAAATAAGTTGTTTTGATTCTAATAAATATGTAGACATTGCAAATGTTTCTGGAGGAAAAAGTGACAATGTCGGCTAGGAATTCTTTAAGTGTATTCTAGGGCAGTGGGTGTCCTTGGATGGAAAAGAGCGATCTCATTCTCCATTACTTAACTTAATCTTTTGCACCGCTGCAAAGTGGGTACAGGCCATTTCTAAACAGCATTCAGGTCTGGCTTTGGAAGCTGGAAAATCAGGTTATGAGCCTTACCTCTGCTTCTCTGCTTAGTGCTGCTGTTTATTTTGAAGTCTAACATGTTGATTTGTTTTTTTGGTTGTTTTTTTTTTTGTTTGTTTGTTTTTTTATTTGTCACCAGGAACTACCACGTATTTTATTACCTTCTGGCAGGAGCGAGCGAGGAAGAGAGATCAGCGTTTCATCTGAAGCAGCCTGAGGAATATCATTACCTCAACCAGGTGGGAATACTGTACAGGAATAAACACATGATCTTCACTTTTCTACTGCTGATATTTAATGTTAATAAAGAAAATGTGTGGAGCAGTGAAAATGAGTTGTCTTAATGCTTTATAGGCAGCCTTCCATCATTGGGAATAATACTGCATTGGCAATTGGAACACCTGATAGTATGGAAAAAAAAAATAATAAATAAAAAAAAAAAATCAGTGTTTTCCATTTTTTGTCCCCTATCTGGGATATGTTAAATATATTGTGTTTTTAATTGTCAACGGGAGAAACAGTAATAATTGACCTGTTATCTGTGTGGGCAGGAGAAAAGAGGAAAATGTGTGCTACTGCTAGCTCTTCAGGATATAATGTCTTGCATGAGGTAGTCCTAATTCTGTAGCTTCGTGGCTGGCTATTAGCATGATCCTTTGAACTTAATGTAATAAATTTTAATATAAATGAGAACACGGCAACTGTTGAAAACGTGTGAATTAAAAATGAGTGAGATGCTACCAATGGCCAAATAAACTCATACTTTAGAAAATTTGATTTACTTCAGGTATTTAAGATGTGTTTGTCCGCTGATGCTTGTGAATAGGGACTTTACTGCTTTTTGCTCAAAAAAAGGAAAAAAAAAAAAAGGAGTAGGGATATGTGGAGGAGTAGTTAGGTGATATGTTGGTTTTGACTAATTACCATTTTCTTGGAGCTGAAACATGATTAGCAATACAGAGTGATTTTAACCCATAAACTGGAGAGAAACTTGTATGCGCAGTGCAACTCAAATGGCCTTTAGTCATTATAGAAGTAGAATTTAACTCCATAATATGTCTCAATTACCTGGGGCTTTTTAAAGGTCTGTTTAAAGCAGACTATCAAAGACAAAATCTATTGTAATATTAACGACTCCCACGTACTCCTAGCAGGATCAGGAAATTTGCACAGATGAGTAGCATGGTAAGAGCTGAAGGGTTTTTGCTTGCTGTCTGTGCGCCTCAGGCGTTAGCTGGAGAACATGGTGTGATCCTCATGACCATCTGCACCGCTGTTTTGCAGCGGGAAAGTGCCAAGATTGTTTGGATCAAATGTTTTGTCAGATTCACAGGTTTTGTTGGGCAATCTGGTTGTTCTATGTTCGTTAAAAACATTGCTTTTAATTACATCCTTCTTTTTTTTTAATAGCAGTTTAAGGATGTTAATATTTAAAGTGAAATTATATATCCAACGGCATGTAATGTGTAGAGCTAGTAGGAATATGATAATTTAGGTTGAAACATTTGTTTTAGTCTAAATTGAAATGCTCTGGGCAAGTAGGCTGGAGAAGGATGCTGAGGTACGTCCAGTGGATCAGGGAAGCAGAGTCTGGACTTCCCTAAACACAGTGCATGGATGATAGTGACAGAATTTTTAGGGTTTTGTTCTAATAATTTTTCAATTTTTAATAATTAGAGTTAGAGAGACTATTTAACACTGATTACTATGGGAAAACTATTCCTTTAGATGTGTTCAAGCCATTGTTTCATATTAAGGATTTCTGACACTGCAGTAACAGCTTTCTTGTGCCCTATAGGCAAAGGAGGAGAAGGAAAATAAGGAGAAAAAAGGAAAAAGAGGAAGTGGAGGAATAGGGGAAGGAAACTTTGGAAATATAAAAAGGGAAAGTAATAAAATGACCCCCGAGCATTTACAGTAGCTTCTTAAACATGTCCTAGAGAAATACCTGCCTTTTTAAAAGGAAAAAAAAATGAGCTCAGAAATGAATGTAAGTGTTTGACTAAAAATTAAATATTAAAATTCAAAAGCTATAAAATATTGAACCAGGCCCCTTAAGTCAAGGACTGAGTCAGTCCTTGAGTCAACCGTTATTTCATTTTTCCCTGGTTCCTCAGCTCATGTTGTGTTATGCAAAACCAACATGCATTTTGTATTGCAGATGAGCAATAATATATTCAGATATTTCACCAAAATGTGCTTTTATTTTGTTGATCTGTAGATGCAGAGGAGTAAGTTGGGGGGAAAAAAACTTAATATTTTTAAAAAGCAAATTTACTTAAACTGTGCTCTGAGTTTGAATCACTTATCCATATCTCATACCAGCAGCAGGAGTCCTACCTTGCAACTTGCTGAGTATTTTCTGTGCTGGTTACTCATATTTATCCGTTATGAAGTTAGTCATTTGCACAACTAGGTCCTTGTTTTAAGTTCACAAGGAGCTCTGATGCCATGTGTCTCTCTCTCTTGGGACTGGTCACTAACATCTCCTTTAACTTCTCTCAACTCCATCTCTGTCTGATTGGAAAAAGATACAAATTCCCAAAAAGCTTTTGAGTGTTGCTTTCTAATCAATTGGAGAAATGCACTTTTGCAGCACTTATTTGTGTCTAGAGCAGAGATTGAGATTAGAAATTAAAAAATCTGCTTTTCAGTGTGATTTGTCCATCAATAGCTTTTCAGCTCTAGGTAAACCAAAGGTTTCTCCAACCGTGGAGAAAAATAAAAGATGTAAAATCCATTAAGCTTATTGCATGGGATATCCTCACTGTCTTGAAAGCATTGTAAGCAGGAATCAGTGCACCATGAATGCAAAAGTATTATAAGTCTTACCTTTTAAAAAAAAAAAAAGTAAGGAGTGACTATGCAGAATAGCAATTATTTTACTTGGAAAGTCGATGCTGCTGCCCTGGTTAAAGAACAGGTAGTGGGAGTTACTTTTGGTCTGAACAGTACTTAACCCGGTCTGCCTTGCTTTCAGATGACAAAGAAACCCCTCAGACAGAGCTGGGATGATTATTGCTATGACTCTGAGCCGGTCAGTACAAGTACCTGCGTCTTCTGTGTTGTTGGTGCAGGGCTGCTGCTCACTCGAATTTGTTAGGTGCACCAAGACCTGAGCAGAAAATGAAGCCAATCTAAGTTTAACCTGTTAATTACTCTCTTCCTTTCTCTGCCTTGCAGTGGTGTCACTTGTATATTAGCTTGTGACGACACAGATATTTTTTTCCCCTTTCTCTTTTTGGGTTCCTTCCATCTGGAAAGCTTCTTCAACAGTTGGATTTGGTCAACTAGTTTTAGCAAACTTAAGTTTTTTTTTTTTTTTTGTTCATTCTTGATATAATATATGATGATCAATAGAAATTGTGATATGGCAGCAATGTGAAAATTGAAATTCCTTTCCAATAAAACAGCAAATTAGTCTCTTGAAGCCCTGAGAGATGCATCAGTTTGTGATGGTTGTAGCTGTGTGTCTGCTTCTAGCTTCCAGGGTGTAAAAAAAAAAAAACCAAAACCATTTCCCCAAAACATCTGCGAGAAAATAAAATCCTGATATTATTCAGAATGCAAAAAAATTCCTTCTCTTAAAATAGTTCTACTGATGTGATCTTCCTTTCCAAGTGGATCAACCCAAAAAAGGGAATGGTGAAGTTTCTTCCTCTTACCCAGCTCCTCCAGCGCAACTGAGTTGGAGGCGGTGGCTTCACTTGAAGACGTGCTTTGGGTGCCTGTGTGTCCCTTGGTGGTTTCTGTTGGTTTTGTCTTGCATGAGGAAGCATGTTTCAGATAGGCTGCATGTTGTTCCTGCTAATTTTGCCATGTGCTCAATGGTTGCTGAACTCTGACTGATAAATATGGAGGAGTAAGAGGTAATCTGCGAAGAAGCTGGGTTTCACTCTGGCTGAATAAGCATCCTAACAGCAAGATTTCAGTTGCAAAATCCTTAGGAGGTAAAAAGGGAAAGGGGGATCTAACCCCTCAAAAGTGTTGAATATTGTATTAGTATCCTTAATACATTGGTGTCCTTAATCCATCAGCATCTGTAGAGGTCCTACGAGAGCAGGGAGTGCATTTGCATCCTTACTACGTCAGCATTCCTAATACATCAGCATCCACAGAGGTCCTACAAGAGCAAGAAGTGACGAGTGGATGCTTGTCTATATACTTTAATACACTGTACTAAGTTGCAAAGTCCTTAATTGCTTAAGGAATGACTTAGGAAAATTTACTGGAGGAATTAAAATTAAAACAAACCCCATATTTGCCACCTTCTCCTGCAGGGGCCAATAACGCCCTTCCAGCTCAGGAGCTTGGGACTTACCATGTATGTGTCCTTATTTTGTACAGCAGACCCATGTGCCATGACCATTTGGCTGTTTATCTGGTATTTCATTTTGCTCAGGACCGTTTTCTGTGACAGTGGTGGTAAATCACATCTTTGCTTCAGTTGATGATTCATTCTTAAGCATAGACTGGACTTCTCTCCATAACCACGGACTCAGCCTGCTGCAGATGTCCAGTTTATAAAGAAACCCTGTTTATTGTATAATCTTGAAACGTCCATGGAAATCCATGGATTGCTTCGATGTGACAACAGTAAGCAGGAGAGTCACTTTTGCTGGGAAACTAATTGCCCCGGCAGAATATTAGTGATGAGTTTGGTCTATGGGCATGGACTTCGTAATGCTTGTCTGCCCTAATATCAAGGAAACTCCTTTTTTTTTTTTTAATAATTATCATCCATTTACCATCCGTTAATAAACAGAACAGAATTGAAACACTACAGAGAGCATCTGCTTATAAGTAGTTAATTTGCAAAAGGCCTTTCCATGTGGATTAATGAGTTTGGCGATTGTTATGTAAATCATTAATTAAATTGCCTTTGGCGTAGATTGTGCCACTTCTGAGACAGCTATGGTATTTTGCTGTTGACTTGTGACTTAATTTTGCTTGAATGATGCCACAAAATGAAATTGTGTTCTGGAATGTGAAATGTCACTAAAAGTGACGCTTGGCATCTTTTAGAAAATTTTAAAAAAATACTTATTTGAAGAATTTATGGGTACATTTATGTCCTGCAGACTCCAGATCTCACCTTAGTGGGTGTGAAAACTTCTCCAAGTTCTCCTCAGCATATGGGTAGTGGCTAATGTCTGAGTTAGGAGGGACAATTTCTTATCCTGATATTTTATGATGTAAATAATTCCATTGCTGTTCCCTGATGTAGTTTTCTTTGTTGCATTCCTTTAGATAGAGAAGGTGTTCAGAGAGCTTATATGTCTGTTAAAATGGATAATTTTCAATAGTCTATTCAACATCTCTAAATTAATTTTGTCCGTGCAGTATTAAGTTGTTGTCCCTGAGGACCATTCATTAAAAAAAATTTAGATTTTCTTGTTCAATTGAAATTATCTGGCTTTTGGTCGAGGAGATAGGACAATTGTGTTTGAGTAGTCTCTTATGTTGAAATAAATAACAAATACAAATTTCTCCCCATAGTCAATAGCTGTCGCTGTAACGATGCGACAGAGTGGGATGAAGTACATCCCACTGGTGCTGTTGCAAGGCTTTAAATGTGGACAGGTGCTTTGAGACACCAAGCTGATAATATAAAATAACTTTGTTCTATGTATTCTGTGTTTATTCTATACTTACAATTTATTCTATGTGCTATAAATGAGCACAAGTGTCTCTTCAAGTAACAGTCGTCATCCTGTGACTACTTGGTTACCTGTTCAGTGACGTTCACTGTAGTATTCACATCACGCTGTTTAGTGCAGACTTCCAGAATTAATTTGTGCACACTTGCTTATGTGGTAAATATGATTTTTCAGACAGATGACCAAAAGAAACTATTTGGATACAACTGTTTAATTAGTTGTCACTGCAACTGCGGCTCTAATTTTTAATCAACATGCCTGAATTAACTTGTAGAAAGTCTCTAATTTAAGTGTCAGTAAAATTTTCTGAGGTTTAAGATAACATTATATTGTGTGATGCACAATAAGCTAATTTTTATTCAGAGATTGGGAATTTTTATAGGCAGCAATGGGGAAAAGTATTAAATATGGGCTATGAAGCAAGAGAGAATAGTCAAAAATCTGGCGTGGGCAAGGAGGGGCAAGGTGAGCCAAAGCGAAAGAAACTTGCCATTAACAGTTTATATACTCATTTAAGGAGCATTGCTTTAACTGTGTTCCCTAACTCCTGGTGCAGGACAATATTGATTGGGTCCAGAATGTCATTGGATTTCCCTGAATGTATTGATGACTGGCGTCAGGTTGGGGATTATCTCAAAAACTAAGCTGTTCAGACATGTTAGCCTCCAAAAGATAAAAAAAAATGTAGTGGATTTCAAATTCCATCAATGCTAGCATTTTTAGAAAACTTCTTGGTAGTTGGAATAAAATCAATGAAAAATATGTTTAAAGCTTTTTCTGTCCTATGCAGGATTTAGTTAACTCATATTTTACATGAAATTACTTTAATTCTATTTTAAAGTACAATTCTTCCTCTGTAGTTTTAGGAACTTCTAATGGATCAGGACTTAATGTGGAGTAAATTGCCTGTAAACGTGTAACTTACCTTCATATTGTTAATTCACATCCTTTTTGTACGCTGATTGTCCCACATGGAGGAACTCTTGCCATGCTGTTAGAATGGCACAACTCACCTCTTGCATTAGAGGTTAAGCCTAGGAAATAAGGATGTATCTCCAGGAAAAATTAGCCAAAAATGTTTTTAAAAAGGTCTACCAGTGTAGCTCCCTCTGAGGTCCAGGCTATCCAAACCAAGGCATTTGTGGTGGAGATGTAGTGTCCTTTGAAAGACCGTCTCACCGTCCTGGATAAAAATGCAGTACAGGGAAAAATGTTTGTGTGTACAGTAAATAATTATTGTATTGAAACTTGCATTCAAGTTAGCTTTTCCGTAAAGTCCTTGTAGAAGCAGAATCTCCTAAACAGCTTGATTTAAAAAAAAAAAAAAAAAAAAAAAAAAAGAGAAAAAACCAACTTTTAATTGTGCATACTCTTTCTAATATTTAAGAAAAAAAATTCTACCTTGCCACTGGAGCTAATCCTGTTCTTTTTTTGTATTGCGTATGTGTTTTTTGCTGTATCTGCTCTGGTGCTGTGAATCTTCTTGTCCCTGGACTAGATGTCGGGGGTAATTAGCCACAGTTATTCCTCATAATGTCAGTGGGGCCTCCTTGGATATCTCATTTCCCAGTGCCAGATTGGAAATGTTCTAGTTGCTGATAAAAGGCACGAAGATAACATATTTATGAAGTGTTGACTTGGCCATCTGGACTTGTTCTGATCTTAATTTCTTTCAATGCTAAATCTTTGTGTTTGAACCCAACAGGACTGCTTTTCTGTGGAAGGAGAGGACTTGAAGCATGATTTCGAGCGGTTACAGCTAGCAATGGAGATGGTGGGGTTTCTTCCCAAGACTCGCAGACAGTGAGTTTATTTTCCATATTAATAGTTTGAAGATTATATTAGTTAATATAACTCCATAATTAGTGAGATAATTCACCTGACTTGAGCTAACACAACTGTTGTGCTCTGCATAACGTATCAGGCTGCTGAGAAGGAATGATTGGTGAGACATTGGAAGAGGTTGCCTAGAGAAGTTGTGGATGCCCCCTCATTGGAAGTGTTCAAGGTCAGATTGGGTGAGGCTTTGAGCGACCTGGTCTAGCGAAAGATGTCTCTGCCGTTGGCAGGGGAGGATGGACTAGATGATCTTTAAGGTCCCTTCCAATCCAAACCTTTCTGTGATTGTATGAATAATGACACTTGACTTTTCATCCAATAAAAGAGTGAAGAAGACTTAAAGATATCAACAAAATATGCCCATCATTACTGTAGTTAACAATTCTCTTTATGTGAATGGAACATTGGCAGAAATTGGAACCTTGAAGTATTTTTCAGCCGTTCATGAACAGTCATACCTTACTCTGCATGTCAGATCCTGTTTTAATGAGAAATCCTGATTACTAGTCATCATACTTAATCCTTTGCATGCAATTGTTGGTTCTGTAGACTCATTTCCAGCTGTTCTCCTTTCACTAATTCACTGAAAGTGCTGTTTGAAAAACTAGACTACTTAGCTGGGTTGCAATCCTGCCTTCCATTGACTGTGAGAAATTACATGCTTCATGAGGGTCATCTTCAACCAAAACCACAAAATAATTGCTCTCATGTTCATCATTGGCTTGAAAGTCTTGAGTAGGTTTGAATGAATTTGACAAATAAAAAGGTATAGAAAAATGTATGTTAAAAAAATGAACTAAAAATTAGTATGATTTTGATGTCATAGATGTTGCTGACAAGCACATCAGTAGCTGGAGCACAGTGAGAAATCTTGTGCTTTTTTAAGCCAAGATATTAAAACAATAATTTAATGAACATGGTTCTTCCTGTCTGGAATTCTGGAGGTTTACGTAGGAACAGAGAATTACTGCTTTGTCCTAATGGCACTTGAAATCCTGTTCATCACCTTGGGTAAATGATGTTTCAGATACTAACATATAACTTTTTTTTTTCTTTGGACAACTGGGTGGATTGTGTCCTGTTGTATTAAGGATCATTTTCCTTGCTTTTTTAACATGTGTCAGAGTCAGTAGTTAGAAGCGCTTAACTGCGAGACATCCTGCCTTCTGCTCCAACAAGAAATTTTCACCCAACTGAGAATCTTTTTCTCAGTCTCATCCTTTATTCCCTACCTTCTAAGAAATTAATTATGAAATTAAGACCGCTTTTTCTCTATTCCACACAGATGAATAAACTGAGGTATACATACTTCTAATGCAAATATGTTATATGTCAGCATGGTTCCTTATCTTTCAAGAATCAAGTTTCAGCAACAGGGTTTTTCTAAAGCCTCTTTAGGGTGCAGGGTTGCTATAGAGTAAGGGAATTTAATTGATAGGATAAAGCAATCAGTCTGGACTGAGCGGAGTTGGATGTCACAGTATGTTCATGCTTTTGATTTACTGTGCAATAACTTGTCTTGGCGCACGAGTTCTTGTATTCCTCCTGGTGAGTTTTGCCTTTCAAAAAGTATAGCAGATTCTTGGCTATATGAGCAAATTTCTTCTCCTTGGTGTGGTACAGCTGTAACAGTTGGGTACCAAAAGGTAGGACATTTTAAGTATTACTATGTTTTTACAAATTATTGTTTATAGCAAAACATGGGGTTTCACCTTTGTGGAAATGGTTACAGAAGAGAGATTTATAATTGCATCCCTGTAATTTTACAGATAAGGAAGGACAGCTTTTGGAGATGAAGTTGTGCTATCCAGACAAGCTGATGGCATGGCTACGAATCAAATTTTATTTTATTCATTTTTAACTACTTGGAAAGTGTAGAAATAGGGACAACAGAGTTTATTGCTGAAGTCAGCCATGACTCAGTAGTCTCAGAGCTACTTTTTTAGTGGAGTTTTGTGTTTTGGTTGTGTGGTTGTTTTTGTTTTTAATTAGAGGAGTGGAGAGATCACTTTAAAATGATCAAATAAAAAAAAAATCACTGGATAAATTTCCTTGAAGTGTCACTTCTTTTCTCTGTCTCAACTTGCTTATGTATTATAAAAGCACTTATGTTTTTGGGTATAGGCTTTCTACCCGGGACTAGATCTGAGAAGGTGATAAGTACGTGTGATAGGGGACTGAGATAGGTCACCTGCATGGCTGAGTCCAGGCTCCCCTGTAATTTAGGCAATTGCAGGATATGTATTTAATCTGGATATCTAGATTACTTGAGGATTATTTTTTTTTTCCTTATGATATGGGGTGCTATTTTGTAACCAGGGATTTGATGTGTTAAATAATTTTCAAGAAAGCCATGACAATGCAAGTTTGGTACTTGACTAAGTGAAAATATGTTTTATGGGAGGTAAATTGGATGCTTCATTCAAGCCTGATTTTTGAGGAAACATTTGGAGATTTGGGACATAAACTGTTTTGGACTGAAGATTAGAGGAATGAGCCAAATACAAAGATGGCACTTGGATGTTTGGGGATATGGTTTGTTTTTCTGTTAGCTTTAAGAAAAAAAAAAACTGAGTGGAAATCAATTCTCTCTGTTCTCTTTAGAATTTTCTCTCTTTTGTCTGCAATACTACACCTGGGTAACATCCGATACAAAAAGAAGACTTACCGGGACGACTCCATCGATATTTGTAACCCTGAGATACTACCTATTGTGTCTGACCTGCTGGAGGTAAGCCTTCATTTCCCATCCTGTAACATTCACACCTAATGAGCCACCTCTGTTTTAGAATAGAATTTATTTCCAGTTTCACTGAAGAGTAAGTTGTCTTGTGTTACCATTTATATGGGCTGTTCATGTTTGCCAGTAAAAATTTATAAAGATTTTTTTTTTTTAATTATGTTTATAATGTAGGGGTTTTTTTTCCCTCCTCTTCAGCTTCAGGTTTAATTGACTGAAAATACTGTTTCTGTGATTAAAATCTGAAAGATTGCAAACCAGTTCTAGGTGGAAAGCAAACCTGCTATTCAACACAGGAGTTTCTTCAATTGCCAAACATCAACTCTCTCACCAAAATTCCCTGATGCCCCTGAAATATGTTCCAATATTTGTATAAGAAACCAGAGCAGTTGTAAGACCATCAGCCCACTCTTCTGGTTCTGGTGATGGCTGATGGTAGGAAACCCTGAGCTCAGCTGGCAGTGTTTTTGCTGTCCATTACCCTGCCAGCATCCACAAAGGTTGTGTTAGAGATGCTGGAGGGTGCATCTCATCCCTTTAGTACCTTATCTACTTATCTAGTACTTTTATGTAGTTCTTTTGTGAACCTGTTATCTGTTGTTTAAGACCCTTTGTGGAAAGCACTTTGTGAGTCACCACTGTGCCAGTATCATTTGGGAAGGGTTTGTAGGTCTCAACCTGGATGGCGCAGGGCTGTATCCGATTCTGTAGATCAGTACAAAAGCACTAAGTTAGCTCTTAGGACAGCTGCTCTGTTTGCCCAAGGAGGTTACGAAGCTGTAGCATTACTTGTTCCTGAGAAAACTCTTAAATTCAATGAGACAACTTGTCCTGCACTTGCTTTATGCATTCAAGACCTGAGCTCAGCACCTCTTGACGTGGATACAGGTGGTCAGAAGCTCTCCTTGCCATCTCACTGTTCTTGAAATGCTCTAAAGCACTTGTAACTCCAGAGGATACTGAAATGTTATACTTACTGGTTAAACCAACTATTATCTTTACCCCTTTGTACTCACTGGGCAGTCTGGAAGGTGAATTTTTGCTAATTTTATGATAACATCAGATGCTCTTCCCATTCCTTCCCTTAAATAGTGGTTGTGCTATCTCACTACCTAAAGAACTTGGAAACTGGCTCTCACAGATTTTCATAGCACTTCATTGATGCTTTGAATTTAGGGAGGGGAAAGCTGCTGTAAAATATGGGTATAAGCAGCTGGATGCTCTTCTCTTCTTGGCCGTGGAGACTGCAGAAATAAACAGAAGGAAAATACGAGTTTGGAGGAGAATGTTGTTGATTTTACCCTGTTAAAAACAGCCATAGAGAGTGCACCAAGTCATTTAAGGAGTAATTGTTTTTTAAAAAAGCTTTGAATAAGAGAGTGACTTAGAGATCTGAAAAAGTTCCAGGATTTGGGTCTCTGCCCTGGCTTTATTCTGCAGACAAACTCTTCTGCAACATCTGCATGCTGTAAGGTATCGGGTTGTTTTTTGCACTTGTACATGTGAAATGATGCATTGATCGAGCCCCGTAGATCCAATGGTGGCTTAGTGCCATGGTGTGGGACAACACAGAGCATGGATACCATGCTCACTTGTAGATAGTTTCAACAATATCTTAAAAAAATAAAAAAAAGAAATTAACTTCAGCATTTTGAAAAAGCACTAGAATCTGGTGTAGCTGAGCAAAGTGATAGATTTTTGTTCATCCTTGTAAATCTTTTGCAAGCTAAATGACCATATACAGCGTAAAATGCTTGTTAATTAGGTCAGGACAATGTAGATCTCGGGTATAATCTTGTGAAATACAGTGCTGGGTTTGGGTAAGTGCTGTTACTTGTACTTAAAGTTGCATTTCTATAGTAATTTATCCATGGAATTGGAGATGTTGGTTACCTCCAAGTGTAAAGTTTCCTTCCCTCTCCCCAGTCAGTTAAATGAAGCCCGCAATCTCGTTTTCAGAAGAAGCTTTGTTTCTCTTTCTGAAATGCTGAACCTTTGCAGACCTGAATAGATCTTTTGCCATTCTTATTCAGTTTTGACCAAAAGGAGGACTAAAGGGTTCCAACAGAAGAAACATCATCACAAAGGGCATCTGTTGCACTTCATTTGTTAGTTAGCTATTCTCCAAATTGAGTGTAGTGAATTCTTCTCAACCAGAGACCAAAAATATTGTTTGAAACATTTGACACTGTATTTTTTTTTCCTCATTTGGGTAATTATTAATTTTTTTTTGTGGTCACTGAATAGTATACAGTTTTGCTTTTCACACTGTTGTTGCTGGAAATATGAATTGGCTTGAAAAAGTTATTAATACTCTCTCTAGATATTCACATTACTCACTAAGACTGAAAAATTATCTTGGAATAAAAAAAAAATACTAGTTGACAAATAGTTTAACTTCTTTTCTTACAGCCACTGGGTGCTTGTCAGGACAATCTTGAGTGTAGCAAAATGATGCAAGACACCAGCTCTGCTGTGCTCTCATACTTGCAGGCAAAGATTTGGGGCATTTTTTGGTTTGGTGGTTTTTTTTTTTTGTTGTTGTTGTTTTTTTCTCCCCTCTTAAATGAAAAGAGAAGAAAAAAAATAGCAACTGGACTTGGCAGAAAGGCTCTGAGAAGCAGGAGCTGAAAATTGTCCATCTCTGAGACCAGCCAGAAGAGGGAATGCAGAGGTCCTCCTGTGGTAGCCTTCGTGGGAAGAGGAGGAGCAAAACAGCCTGGCTAAAACAAAAAATTTAGGCAAAGCTAAGGAGTTTTCCTCCTCTGAAGGAAAGTCTGGCCCAAATTATTGTGAGCTTAGCTGATTTACGTTGGAGCCTCTGAGCCTCTAAGGGACAACTGGGGGAATTTCCCTGCTGCAGCAGTTAATGCAGCAGCACTGAACAACTGTCCTTCGTCTGTGTAAGGAGATTTGTGTCTCTGTAAGATTTTTTTTGAAGGAGTCTGGGAGGAGATTATGATCTGTAATGGATTTGATTTTACTTAGATACCAACAAACCTGTCTAATATGTTTTTGGTTTATTAAAACATTCAGACCAGCATTTGTTGAAAAAGCAAACTGCAATATAGAATTTTGGCCAGACTCTGCAGATCGTTGTTTCATTTACAGTAAGACCCTGATTCTTTTTTTTTTTTTTTTTTTTTTTTTTTTTAAGAACAGACATAGCGTGTGGATTATGTGAGGCTTTTGGCAGGTTTTGCATGGCCTTTGTTTAAACTTTGCTGAAATACCGTGCCGTAGCATGATGTCAAGGCTGCCTGATGGATTGAGCAGACGTGGAGTCCTGTGCAAGCACTGCAAATATCATGAGTCCTCTGCAGAAATTGTATAGGAATGTGTAAAACTGGTGAAAACTTTTGTGCTTCTGGGGAAAAGCCTGGAAAAGGCTCATTTGTGGGCTTATTAACAAAAGCAATCTATTAGAAAGGATCTAGGGTCAGCTGAACTGAAGAGACTATTTTTTTTTCTTTCTGCATTAGAAGAGCACATTTTAATTGTGTGCATTACTGATACTGGAAATTATTTCTGTGGATGGAGCACTGAGTAAGGAGGGCAAATTTGTTTTTGCTCAATGGAGCGGTTTTCTATTCAGTTTTTAGGCTTAGGTAACTAGCCTCAGTGCAAATAAAGGTAAATATAAGTTATCAAGTGTCCTAAATTAGTTTTGCCAGGTCTTTTTTGCATTGATGATGTTAGCTTTTGGATCTAATGTCTACCTCCATGGGAGATTTATGTGCTCAAGTTCTTTTTCTACTAAAAAATTGTCTTCAGCTTCCCAGAGGGATCCCACAGATGTTGTGCTCCTCGTGTGATAAACATCTTGGAAAGTAATTGGGGAGCAAAAGGGAGGTAAGGATTACGAGGCAGCCAGTGCTTACATCCAGCCTTCTGGATCCATTTTCCAGACAAAGTTTTGGGGATCATAGAATCACAGAATGGTTTCATTTAGAAGTTCATCTAGTCCAATCCCCTTGCAATGAGCAGGGACATCTTCTTTGGATGCGAATTTCTGAGTCAGAACGCAACTCAGGTAACTTTCTGGTTGTTTGAAAGAAAGCCTGAAGAAAAGGCTAAGATCTTTTTCAAGAAGAACTGATAGAAATCTGAATTTATTTTCTGTTACTCCACACCAGGCAGCTTTTGAATGAGCGCTTGACACCGTAATCCCTTTCTCAAATATGGGAGGAGAGACAAAAAGCGATGTTTTCTTGCTCTCAAGTTGGAATTGGTTCATTTTTCTTCAACTGCTATAACATAATACCCCAGCATTACTGGAGAAGCAATCTCCGCCTGCCTTGGCTGCAGCCCAGCCCTCGCGGGAGCCTGCTGGCTGTCTGCTCCCCGCTGCGCTCTGCTGACGTTTATAGCTGTGGCAGTGTTGCCGGTCATCCTTCACTAGGTTTTGGAGGTCTAGTCATCCAGCCCTCTCAGCATTGGTTCGATGTGCATGTGGCAGTGAAGTCTTAAATCTGTATTTTGTCCCTGTAATTAAGATATAAACTCCTACGGGCCATGTAGCTTTTTTTAAGAGGTAGAGCAGGACTTGCCCTTTAGCACCAGAAAGCAAAAATCCATGAAACAACTTAGAAGTGTAACTCCCAGGGCATAAAATAAAGAAATAAGTTGTGTTCTCCTCTTTGTTAATCTGCTAGGATGTTTTTTTTTTTTCCCTCTGTTCTAGTGTATCATGCTTACTGGAGGAGGAAGCATAGAATGTATGTGATGGGGAAGCAGCAAGTATCTCCATGCACCAGGTGTCCTTAGTCATCTGCATGCACTGAGTTTATCTTTAGAAAGCTCCCATGGCTCCTCATTGGCATCAGGAATCAGCTACCTTCAAGCCGTGACCTTAAATAAAAATTAGGATAATTTGGCTGTACCTGAGGTGTTGACTTTCAGAGGTGATGAAGCAATCAAGACCAAGCTCCACTGGGTGGTAATTGCAGGCAGAGACCCAGGGAGATGCAGAGATCCCATTCCCATCCTTGCCAAGTATGTTTTTGTACAAGATGGTGATTTTATGCAATCCCTCTGGGTCAGCTCACAGCAGGTCTGGAGATGAAGGATGCACATCTGCAGGTCTCATCCATTGAAGTAGCAGAGGGTGAACATTAGATGGAGATGGTGAGGGATGGTGCGAGTAGTTGTTTAAACCGTTTGAAATCCCTGTGTTTGCTGACAAATCTGGGACTTGGAAGCATTTAGGTTGTTTAGGAATATTCCACTGGGCTGTTTTGGTTAATGACCATCTGATACCCCTCTGCCTTGTTGGCTTTGATAATTAAAAAAAGCCAGCGTGTGGGCTGTGAGTTTGCAGCATCGCTGAAGCGGGATAAAGGGTGGTGTAAAACCCACTTTTGTTCAATCTGTGCAGTTGAGGGAGGGCAGCTGGTGGTCCTGCAGTCACAAGCTGCTGGAGAAGTGTCTACTTTTTGCATGCAGAGCTGAAATTTTAAAAATTGACATTTTGCTGAATGTAGAGGAATGGAAACCAAATGTGAAAACTTGCTATGGATTTCTGGATTAACCAGAAGATTTTTTTTTTTCTCACTTAATTTTGAAAGGTGAAATCAAATCACAAGAACTGGAGGCTTTAGAGTGTTAATGAATACTCTAAAGGACTAATGAAATGAACCTCATGGTGTTGACGTTCAATTTCCAATGACATAGACCTTGCTTGTAGTTGAAGGTCATATACAGATAACTTATGTTTTCTGCGTTCTGCACCACAACAAGTTCTTGTTCACGGATGTTGCAGGGAACATCAGTTATAGAAAAATGCACTGGAGTTTATCAAGGAGACGCCCATGATAGTGTTCTTGGTAGAAAGTAGTTTTTTGGACTGAATAGCATCATTATTGCAATGGTTTGTGAGATTTAAGTTCCACTGACTTGTTTGCATTGCCCTTCATAGTAATTACTGGATTAAGCCAGTAAACCAAAATATATACACCGTTGTTTCCAGTCATCCATGTCAAATCATAAATGGTTTACCTGGGATAAAAATATGGCCTTAGATGGCTTCAGAAGTGTGGATCTGGTGCTTTTAGTTTTCATCAGAGGTGTTCTGAGCAAGTCTGGTGTCTGCATGGAGTCCTTCAGTTAGGATAAGCAGTTTGTATGGACTCCAGTGTGGCTTCTCAAGCAACAACGTCTCCATATCAATCCATAGCTACTAACTCTGGGCTCAGAATTGTCACCCAGACTAACAATTTCTCTTCTGACATTGAAATTTAGCAAAGAGCACTCAATGACTCAAAGTATTTAGGTCTAACTTATGTATGAGCCTGTCACCATCTATTCTGGTAGAGGGAGCACTTCTGTGTTTCTCCAGGGGATACCAGAATATGAGGGACTTGAAACTTGTCCAAAATTGTTTCTCCCAGCAGTTCATGGCAGGCACTGTTTACCTATGCACTGAAGTGTCTGTGTTTACACAACTTTGTTGTTGTTGTTGTTTTTTGTTTGTTTGTTTCCTGCAAACTGGTTTCTATTGCAGCTGGTTAGAGATTGTTGCCTCCTGGGAACTGGCGTCTTTAGGGAGTGAATATCAGGTGTGAACAGCAGAGTAAATATCAGGTGCTTTTCAAAAGGCTTTTTATTCCTAGTTCCTCCCCACCCTGAAAAACACTAAAAAACCCCCTCCACTTGGATATCTCTTAAACTGATGACACTGGTTTGCGTATTTGTAGAGTAATCTGTGTGCTGTCATCTTGCCAACGCTGGAAAGTTGACTTATTTTGCCAATGAAAAGTATGGGAGGGAGGAACTGCACTGGGAACAAAGGAAGCCGATGGGAAATTGCTAGAAATGCAATGGCTGAATGCAGAAAATCAGGTTCTCTTGAATACCGTGGTGTCTGATTTCTGGTGCTGGATTTACTTGCTGAGTTGTCTCCTCCCAAGGGCTAGCTTGTTCTTATGTTGGATATTAACTCTACAAGGGATGGCAAAAGTGTTTTAATTCTTATAAAATTAAGTTTATAAATTTGAAATTTATGAAAATGTTTACCGTTGTAAAATGTATTTGTTTTTAAATAGATTTTAAAAAATTTACTCCTCAAGTAACCGTTAACATCAAGATTTTTATTTTAGGTGAAAGAAGAGATGCTGTTTGAGGCCCTGGTTACCAGAAAGACGGTGACAGTAGGAGAGAAGCTGATCTTACCGTACAAACTAGCAGAGGTCTGTACATGATGCTTATTATTAAAAGGGAAGCTCTTGGGATGGTTTTGAATGCTTTGAAATGAGTCTGAAATAAACACTTAGCTCTGGTAGAGTTTCTTTCAGTTTTTATATATTTATGTAAAAATAAGTACATGTAGGAAAAGATAATGCATATGAATCCAGAAAATTATTAATTCTATCTTCTACACCATTCTTGGAAAGCAGGTTTTGACATTATTCTGTGGTAGTCTTTAGTTGTTTTAGTTATTTACGGTTGTGTAAGTTCTCCAAAGCAGAATTGTGCGTTGCTGAGTGCATACGATACAAGTAGTAGTCTGCATATGTTGTTCCTTAAACTGTAGCACTGATTCACCCCACAGCAGAGTGGTGACCTAAGACCTCCAGGAAATGTTTGGTGGGGTCCTAAGTGCCTACATTGGGCATGGTTCTTGCATGGGAGGAGCTGGAGATCCCCTGTTGGAGATTCCCGTTGTCTTTTCTTCAAACCTCTCACAATCTAGGTCCTCGTCTGATGCTTTGAGGTGGCCACAAGTCCATCAGCCACTCAGACTTGAGTGTAGTCTGCACCACTGCTAACCATGGGGCTAGCATGGCATGAAATGCTTAACTTCTCCATTATGGTCTGCCTCAGGATTACAATGTTAGCAAACATGATTTTTTCTAAATATGTGGTTTCCAGGAGTTTTGAGTTGTATACTGTGGCTGGTAAACAGAAACACCTCTGTTTTCTTCTTATATAATCCAGACCATATAAGCTCTATTCTGCTGCAATACTTGTTTTGGCTATTTCTGCATCTAGTGTTCATCTAGTCCCAGTTTAAGAATGTTGGGCATGGCATCCCACCATGCTTGGTCCCTTGTCATGTGGTTGTATGAGAATTCGCAACATCTTGAGTAATGTCTCTGAGTGCAATCTGTTGTGTCACAAGTAATCAAGCAAATGATGTGTTGTCATTAGGGTCAGCTGTAGATATTTTGATTCATTTTTTCCAGGGGAAAAAAAAAAATCTCCTCTTTTGAGATTTTTTTTGTTTTGTTTTGTTTTAAGCTCAGCAACTGTAATTGAACTTTAACCTTTAAAGGTTAAATGTTGCCTTTGTGCAAGGCTTGAATCTCCCCTAACAAAGGGTACACACATACTCTTATTGTGTCTTTGTGATGGGCACATAATGGATGTGGTATTTGTACTTTTTTCCTGTATCTTGGGTACAGACTTAAGAAATTGTTAGAAAAGTTTAAAGCATAACCATAACCACCCTTCTGCTGCAGGTTACTTCCCAACAGCTGTGATGATGGAGCAATGTGCAGCAATGTGCCTTTAACCACCTTGCTGCAAAACGTGGCAGATTGGATTAAACTATTTCTTCTAATATTTTAGTTTGGGCTACCAGATTTTCTATTGAAACAGCATGAAACAGTCTTACCTATGTGCTCTTTCTGTTGAGGTCAGAGTCTCTCTTGCTACCTAAAATGACTGAGTGTGAATTTCTCAAGTGCTTTCCAAAATGTGATGTCTTTGGTCATGAATCTCAGGTTTTGTCACCAATGTACAAGAAATGAATGATCAAGGTGTGGTGATTGTAGTGACTGTAGGGGAGAACAAGGGAGCACAAGGCTCTGGTGGGAAAGGTTGATGTAATCTCCATGACGAAATAATTTTGTAAGAAGCTGTGAATTGTGTTAAGAAAAGATAGGCACTATGTGTGCTTTTTATTCACTGTCCTTACAACATTAGTGTCCTGACCACCAAATTTTATCCGACACTGACCTCTCTCTGGTGGCAGGTTCACTACTGACTTGCTCATGCTCAGCATACAAGAGGAGAATTTGAGATGCTCAAACTGGAACCTCACAATGATAAGGGTTCTTCTCCTCGTCTTCCTCTGGCTTGGGGAGTAGGAGAGGTGACTTAGATTCAAATCTGTCTGAATCAGGAAGGAAGAATAGGATTCAGTTGACATTTTGGGAGTTTACAAAGAGTACTGATGTCTGATAATTCCAATCATGACTAGTTGGACTGTTGGCACTGTTGGGAACCAATGGGCTCGTTATTCTTCTTGTGTGTTTTACAAAAGGGCATTATACTTGGCTCAAATGGATGGAGTGATTGAGGTTTTGAGGATTTTCAGACATGACTGTCCCACTCATGGGACTCCTATAACTCATAGGCAGTTGCCGTTCCTGATAGAGCGATGATGTATGTAGCAGCTACTTGATGGTGAAATGCTTGATGTTTTTTGTGTAGCTTGTTGATACACTGAAATTTTCAGAGGAGTTTGTCTGGAAAAGACTGTATTGCAGTGACTCTCAAAAAAGCGTTCTAAAACTGTCATTTTGGCATGCGCTCGCTTTTTTACACCATCAAGAAGAGCAGCTTGAACCTACCAAGTGCCTTGCAAGGCCTTGAACAATTTTTATATAGGCAGCCTGCACAGTGTAGCAGTTGTTAAAAGAAGAGCAAAAACTCAGCAAAAGAATAAATTGTAAGAAATTTTATTTGGTTTTGAAACCTGTTGTCTAAACTGTGAGTGGAAATAGTAAATTATTGGACTCTGTGGGTGAAGTGGGAGTAGGTAGCATGTCACTGAGATTGCTCAGGATAATGAGAGGATTTGTGTCAAGCAGATTGCGTGTCTCCTCATGGAGCCATTGGCTCTGTAGATGAGGAACTTGTAGACTTGGGTTTCTGGGTTGCCTTCTACCTCTTTATGAATTTCAGGTTTTTAGCGAGGAGTTAGAAGTCTGGAGCTTTAATTTGAAATAAACATTCTTCTGTAAAAAGCCTTGAGATATTACATTTGGGATGAGTTCTGGAGCTTTGAGGTTCATACGTGTATCTGCTCCATTCTAGAGAGAGACATGTCGTATTCAGTGCGGGTGGTTGGACTTGCCCATAGGGGTTCAGGCTTTCTTTTACTTTCGGTGCTCTGCGTAGGGGCTGAGGTTTGCTGGTCCCTTTCATCAAACACTGTTGGTATATTTGTGGATGACAACTTGATGTTAGAAATACCTTCCTTGAAATGGCTGATGCTACGATTCTGTGAGCACAACCTGGCGCCTGTGAGATCTGTAACCTCAGGGTCCTGCCATGACAATTGTCACCCACACTTGATAGTCTTGAATGGGCAGAGGAGGTGCCAGTGGCATGAAGTAATCTTTTCCTTCAGAGTTTTGGAAGCATCAAAAATTGAGATTTATTATACCAAATCAAACCTTTTCTTTTTGATTTTCCAGAGCTGTAGCCCCACAAGCGCATGGAGAGTATGCCTTTGTTGGATTTGCAGCGATGCCGCATTCCTCTCTGTCTGCATGCTTGCTCGCTGCGTTGTTATTGTACACTGATTAGAAACACTGTCCTGTGGTTTGAGGCTTTTTTTTTAACAGTGGTTTAAGCACTTGGCAGCTCCTCGTTTGAAACATTCCCCTTCATGACAGTTATAAACCTATATCAGACTCTATTCCTGGGTTTGTTCTGATAGTTTTTGCAGTAATTTATGTAAAACTAGGTATTTTATTCTTACACATTTTGATGTTTGGGTAAAAGGTATTGCAAAATGTTCTTGAGCGGTATTTGTGGGGATGCCTTGCAGCTGGACATCCCAGCAGCCTGAGGCCTACACTGTGTAGATGAGAGCTGCAATTAGTAACGGTCTCCCCTCAGTTTATTCATATTCTACTTCTTTACTTACAACTTTTCTTGACAGCTTTGCCCCGATTGTTTGCATTGGGGTTGCCTTGGCCTTTTCCCCCGTGAGTGGTGTGCCATTTTTAAGTTAGGCAGAAGTGTTTGCTTTGTCAACTCTGTGTTTCTTTTAGTAAGTCAAGACTTTTGGA
Organism: Chlamydotis macqueenii; assembly: GCF_036417535.1. NCBI lineage: Eukaryota > Metazoa > Chordata > Aves > Otidiformes > Otididae > Chlamydotis > Chlamydotis macqueenii. Next base: position 15,426,178 of record NC_141567.1, on the reverse strand, counting down.
GTCTTGCCTGCATACAACTCTTATGCTGAATGATCTTGGAGGATCTAAATCAGGTTAATGGGTTAAAATGTTATATTGAAGTCCAGCAAGAAGGTAGGACTCCAGCAAAGCAAAAGCACTGCCTCCTGTGTACCAGCAGTTGCCAGCGCTGTTGTCTTCAGTTGAGCCAGTTCTTCCCAGCACGTACAGATTTAGTTTTACATTGTTTTTCACAGGAGGATACAAGATGTGTGATAGCAGCACCTGCTCAAGCAGAGCTGTAGCCAGGAGCAGATAAACTGTTTTGCACTGAGCTCCCATGTCACGCTGTGATCTGTTTCTTGGTTCGTAGTCAGTGCCTGCCCTCAGGGTATTAAAAGGATTGTGGAATGAGCATGTGGTTCTTCAGGAAGACCCTGCAAAGTGTAATGTGCCATGGGGTTTTTATGATCATTCAGTAAATCGTGGTGTATTGTTAAGAGGCTGTCTGACCTTGGTGTTAACATTTGGATATGGCCCCGTGTCACTGGAGCTACTGGTATTTCTGAAATTAAGGAGAGGCAGTCAGGCAGAGGCCTGGTTTTGAAGGTGAAAATCAACACTGCTTTGTAGCTGCAACCCCTCTTGCTGTGGCACCGGTGGCAAACGAGCGCTTGATTGTGGACCCCATGTGTCCGCCGCCCTGCGGGGAGAGCTGCCTCTCTGCTCTTGGTCTGCATCTCCAGCGGTTGTCGAAATTTAAATGAGCAAAGACACCGCATCCATGAATAATGCTTATATTTACCTCTGGCAGCTGCCTCTTATCTTCAGAGCCACGCTGGCTTGTCTGCCGCAGAGCTGCCTCCTGGAACCATTCATTTTTCCTTTTATAGTAGCTGGATGGTATTTTAATGCAGCGTTTGAAATGACTGCATAATTAGGTCTAAGGTTTAGAAGCTTTACGCTGTAGATAAACTTAGAAAAAAGGCTGCATGGACGTGAAAGGCTGCAGTTGTGTTCAGAGGCCTAGGTTTGTTGTCTAAAACAGCTGCTAATGTCTTTACCAGGAGTGAGATGGTGAATTAACAGAGCTAGCAGCAGTTAATGGATTTCCAGAGAAATTCCAGTGTATCTGTGCAGGGTGAGGGCAGTACCTGGTAACAGCAAGCTGGCCAAGCCCTCTTCATTCAGGTATCATACAGTCCGCAATTCGGGCATCCAAAAGAGAAAAACCAGACACGCTGAATTTTAAGTGGCTTGAACGACATTTGGTAGGGAAGATGCAGCTGAGCAGAGCACTTTAATCAAATCTTCATGGAGAACTTGAGGGTTATTAAAAATCTTTCTCTTGATCCTGCTTGTAGTCTGAGCGTCATCTTAAGCTTAATCTGTGTGCAAGGAACTGCCCTTCTGGGCCATGTCTGTCTTCCTGCTGCTGTCTAAATAATTCAAAGAATTCAGACTTTTTTTTTTTTTTCCATCTCAGCTTAACTGCATGGCTCCAAGGCCATTAGTTTATGCCTTGACTAATACAGCCATATATCTCTCTCAAATCCATTCAGCATCTTGACTGGTGGTTCTGACTCCCCCTTTCCATCGCGCCAGAGATGAGCCCTGTGTCTGAGCTCGTCGACTGTCCCCACCTTGTTTCCATCCCATTTGTTCTGCTTATCAGGCTGGTGTCTGTCACCTGCTTCTCTGTTTTTCACCAGTCTCTGCATTTTTTCTGTGTTCTTCATCAGATGAGGAAAAACTCATTATCAAAGTAAATACGTCTGTTAGTGAGTCCTCTTTTACATCCCTCCAGAAAAAGGATTTTTTTATGATGCTTTCAATTTATTTACTTCTGTTGGTATTTCTTAAGTGAATGACTTTGCAAAAAGACTTTGTTTTACCAGATCTTTATAGTTTTCAGCTGTCTGTGACCAAGGACTTTTTATCTCTAGGGGTTGGTTGATTAATTAATTCACACTTCTGAAAAGTCTGTGAAAATGCCCAACAGAAGGGAAATAAATGGTGTGAGACAATTTATTGGGCAACAAGTAACCTGATTCTCCCCTTCCTTTAATTTTGGAAAAGCTCTTAGGAGCTGGGGGTTTGATGTGATGAGTGTCACCATAAACATGTCTTATATTTAATTTAAAGTGTATTCATAATTGTAGTGGAAAATGCCTATCTTAAAAACCAGAGGAACTGAAAGGGACTGACTGATATGTCCTGGGAGGGCCCTGGAAGCAGAGGTTGTAGAGCACAAAAAAAAAAGGCGTGTTATTCCTGCTGCTATGGCACTCTTCTGTGTTGTGATAGCAAGGCCTGGATGCAAACATACTTCTTCTAGTCCCTCTGCACTGCCATGTCTCTAGTTCTGGGGAGCTGCTAAGACTCTGTGTAATGCCAAGATATTTTGAAAATTTTTATTTGCAAGCTTTTATAGCATATAATGTGCAGTCATATCTTTGCTGAAACGGCAATGTAGAATTGCCATATTTTCAGTTGGGAGCAACCTGCAGCGGTCATCTAGTCCAACTGCTGACATGCAGTAACCTCTTTAACAAGTCACTGTGACACGTAGGTGGTGAGGTGGCCATGGAAGCATACTGCAACTGTTCTGCAGTGGTGTGCAGAGCACCCCAAACGTGACCGAAGTTGTGAAATGCTTTTTATTCTGCATGAATACATGCAGCTGTAGGTCTGTGGGAAATCAGTTAATGATTACTTAGAAAAGCATTTGTGCAAGTCAGGTCAGATTTGTCAACAAAAATATTCAATCTCCTGAAAATCTGCTAGGCCCACAAAAAAAATAGTGGGCAATGAGCATCCAACTGACGTTTTTAGTGTGGCAGTAAAGCAGAAGATGACAGTCCAGGACTCTGCCTTTGCTGAGGGCTGGGCAGCCTTGCTCTGTCCTTTCACCGTCTCAGATGTTTGTCATCTGTGGCTCTGTGCTGACTCAATTAGCTAGCCTAGAGAAGGTCCTTGGAGTGGAAGGAGAGGTGGATTTGTGTGCTTTTACTAAGTTCAGTAGAAGTCTAATAACACCAGCATTGCGCAGGATGGGGAAAGGGGGAGAGGAGGGAACCTTTGTCCAGGAGCAGTGGGGCAGGCACGTCTCTCTCTTCAGGTGGAACGAAGCCATTAGATATTTTTTTTTTCATGTCATATATGTCACTTCACCCTGACCTTCTTTATCTCGATTGACTTTCTTGTCAATGAATACAAGACATTTGACATGTTCATGAATAACCATCACAAGAGGATTATTTAGAATTATAAAACTGCACTCAGTTAGTGGCTTAAGCTTGGGTAGAACATTTAATTTTGAGCATGGTAACAGTTAATTGCAGAGACATAAGATAGAGAAGCCTTGCGGAGCAGACCTTAATGAGGGGAAAAATGTATTTCATTACAGAAAAGAGCTGAGCGATGTTTCATTAGCTTATGTACTAGTAGTGGTACTGTCTAATGCCTTTTTCAGATCATTATGAAGAGAAAAGGAATGGAGTTCTAGGGCCAAATGGCATTACACTACCTAAGATGTAAAAAAAAAAAAAAAACCCAAACCAAAGGAAAAATCATAGTTGCAACTAATCAGCATTTAACAGATTGAAAGGACTAGAGGAGAAAAAGTGGGAAGGAGACAAAACAATTAATAATATGAAGAAAGTGGAATTAAAATTCTCAGTCCTGAAGTATGAGGACAGGGACACTTAATGGAATAGAAAGCAGCAAAACTGCTGGAAGCACCTACTTATACCGAAGCCCATTAGCTTAGGAGACTCATTGTCACCACAGGTTATTAGCATCAGGAGCTTAGCAGGATTCCTTTGAAGACCTGGTACGCTGATGAGTGTATTCAGAATGAACAGAAGAATATTAATAGAATAAAACTGAAACCCTACAAAGCTTTTAAGAGCCAAGCAAGCATCTCTGCTTCAGGACATGAAGGCAACCTGTTTGCGTAGAATTTCAAAAGAAACTTTTTCATGGGATTAGGTTTCTCAGTTTTCCCCTCCAAAATGCAGGGAATAGCTGTGCTTGGTGACAGAATACAGATTAGATGAGACTAGGAGTTTTATTGGACTGGTGTCCTGCATGTATTAATGGAATGCAGCATCCTTCCTATGTTAGGAAGACCGAATCCATTGACATTGGGTCTTTTTTTAACCTGTGTTCGTGATTTTTTCACATTATGGTATCATTACATGCCCTAACAGTCCCGTGAAGCAATGTGTGGGAGTTGATGCTGAGATTTGGCTGAACAGAGCTCCTGTCTATAAGGATCTCCCAAACCTGTAGAACTTAATGGCTGACGATGTACATTTCAACACTTGGGGAAGCCAGAGCTTGTGTGCTGGCAGGGGGTTTGGAACCAGATGATCTTTAAAGGTCTCTTCCAACCCAAATCATTCTATGATTCCATGACTCTGTGATATTCAGCTACAATATGACAATATTACAGATGAGGACTTGCAGAACATCTCTAAAAATAACTAGCCGGGAGGCTCTAGTCTGTGATGGGGATGACGGATCTCCCATCTGTCCTCTTCCAAGTCCTGCCTACCACCAGCCGAGATACAATCAGTGAGTCCTTGATACCCACAGAAGACGTTCTCGTTTCAGATTTTCCACACACATTCCAACATCTGTCTAAGGATGGGAGGATGAGTAAGGAGGGGGAAGGTTGCAGGAGTGTACTGACAGGTCCCATGTTATTCCTTGGGAGTGGTGTTAGCACAGGAACGCGTGAGCCAGTTCAGTGGGAACATACGCAACATAGGGAGCGGCATTAGACTGAACACATTAACCTATGATGAAAAGAATGCAATGATATTACAAATGTTTTTAATGATAATTTTTTAAAATAATGATTAATGGTTTCTTATTTCCTAGCGGAGCAGGTAAGCTAGTAGCTCTAAAGGACTTTCTTGTCAACCTACTGATATATTGATGCAGGAAGATTGTCTCACTGGACAAACCCATTGATTTGACTTCTCCTGTTGTGATTGAGACTCTTTGGGAAGGTTGTTGACATAGTTTGGGAGAGGCCCTAAAAATACCTTGAAGTAATATAGACTGTCAGTTTGGAGATGGACCTTTGTCCAAGGAAGGTGATCATGAAGGTAGCGGGAAACTGGTCCAAGGAAGGTGGTCGTGGAAGGTACTGGGAAACTCGTACTAGAGAGTGGAGAGCACAAGAAGAATTAAAAAAAAAAAATGTTCGATATGTGAAGTTAGAAACTAGTACCGAAAAAGTCTGTCTGAATCTGAGAACTTTATAAGTAATTTAGTGAAAAAATTCTGCAATGCCTTCTTGTTCCAGTATTGTATTGTAATGACATTCCAGTCTATTTTTTCCTCTTTGTACAATCCACCCATAAGTTCTGGAAAACATCAGTGACACATGCATCTCCTGGATAAAATCCATTGGCAGGACACAGCACTGCCTCCTGGCTCTGGGGTGATAGTGGAAGGTTTCTGCTGGGACATGGCGGCCAGCTGGAAAGGCAAGAGCCAGCAGTTGTGGTAGTGCAGAGCTTAGGGGTTTGGGTTTTTTTTAATTATTTTTAAGTATATATTTTGCAGGTACATTTATGGAAATAAAACATTAAAAATGAGCCTTACAGGTAAGTTTGTAGAATTTTAAAATGAACTTTTCCTTTTTGTAATTAGACTCCTCTTGCATTTGTCACTTCTCTTCTTCCAATTATCCCTTTAAAGATATTTTTCCACTTCCTTAATCAAACATAAAAATCATAAAACAACCTTTTGCAGGCTGGAGTCAATGTTATGCATTAATGATTTGCATTCTCTTAGGAAAAGCAAACACAAGAATGACAGGATTTTAATATGATGCTAAGATAAAATATGAGTATGGAAAATTACATCATACTGATCCAGCCCGAGGATGATATAATACTCCTTGATGCCAAGATAGGGATTAAGCTAGAGTCTGATATCCTGCTAGAGTACTTTCCTCTGGGTGTTAAGCCCCTGTTTAAAAAAAAAAAAAAAAAAAGCTAAGTCTGCCTGTCTCGACCTATGTCCCATGACCCAAAGGGAAACCACAAAAGCTACTTAATCTATCTCCCGCCACAGGACACGGCTGTGAATGTAAACCAGACACACGATGTATTCAGTCATAAATAGAAAGTGAGCAGAACAGCAGGAAACCGTAATTCTCCGTGCGCACACGTGTGTGACTTGAGACCCACTGAAGAGGCTGAACCTGATGTGAGATGAGAGAGATACTAAAACCTGCGTTTGGACAAAAAGAGGGATTTAGACCTTGCCTAATTTCAGCAACTTAGAGTTTTGGATCTAGTTTTTTCAAATCCAGAAATGTTCTCCCAACTTTGGTGGTGAGCTGTAAAGAGGATGTGATGCGCCATCCTCCTTGTTTTCTGTTCCTTCCCTAATTTAGCTCTGCTTCACAGCTACGTGCCTCTCTGTTCCTTAGATGTTACTCCATCTCAGAACAGGAATGACAGACCCAACAAGCCATCCCTCAGCAAACTAGAAACCAAGCTGAAGCTACCTTACATGTAGTTTTTTCAGCCTTCGTGGAGCAGTAACAGCATCATAAATAAAACCCGGATGTTTATAGTATTTTAGCACATGTGATAGCTACTTCCCCAAGACTAGCACTCTTCTTAGTAGCTGGCACCCCTAAGCCCTATGCAAATAAAAGTATATTTTGAGTCTGTTTTATTTGATCGTGTAATTCATGATCACTGCAGAGATCATCATCACCTAGATGCCTGTGTGTGCTGTTTTCAATTGACTGCATGTCCAGGACTTATTGAGAGTGGAGGATTGGCTTCTGTTCCTGTTCATTAGACCTCTTTGAGACACAAATCAAGTGTATTATGAGAGCTTGAGCTGCTCTTGGTTTTGTTTGTTGTAATCTTGGGTAAGTCCTATCCTTAGTAATGGTATGGCTCTTTACACTTGCTAGGCATTGCTAACATATCTTATTTTTAGAAAAAAAGATAAATGTGGAAGTTTTTTTAGAATAACAACTGATTTATTTCATTGTTTACTCATGCACACAGCGTAATTTTGTTGACTAGGTGCTTTGAATGAAACAAGAAAACAAATACACTTTTTTCAATTTTTTCCCCCCCTATTTGATAATTATATGCATCATTAAACCCACAGAAGTGACTGAAGGAGGGGAAGGCATCATCAGAAAATGTTAGGTAAATATCATGGGCAAAATTCAGTAGGTATTAAAATGTGTTTTTTTCCTCTGAGTCATCTTGGAATAAGACATTTCTGTTATAGTAAGTACAAATGTAATTATGAAGCCAAATTTCACCTTAGAGAATAAGTAAGGGAAAAAATGGGAATGGCTGATAAGGGTTGTAAAACAGACATCAAATGATTAAAAAAAAAATAATAATCCTGTGTATGATCTCCTGGTTATAGCTCACTAAATTCCTTTTTTGGTAGGATATTAACAAGTTCCCAGAATTCAGTGCCAAATCACTGTGAGCAGAGATGCCGGTTTATTCATTGGGTAACACACTGCAAATTTATTCTACCTATTAAAAGAAAATCAACCAAACAAAGCCCCCACAGAACCACTAAAAATTTGCATATAGATTTGATTTTTGGAGGGATTTCCTGGAGAGGAAGAATCCTAATACTGTTTCTCCCCCCCCCCCCCCCCCCCCCCGAATATTTCATTGGAAGCACCTTTCATCCTTGTATAGAAATTATAGGAAGTTTATCAAAGGCCCTAAGGGAGAACGGGATATTTCCTTTCTTCCTGTGTTCATATCTTATTTCCTGAAGAGAAGAGGAATCTCCGCTTCTGTTACACACAAGCAGAAAACATGGTGTTTTGTAGTGCCTAGCTTTACTTAACTAACGTGTTTTACATAAACTTGTGCAAACTTCACGGTCAGAGAGAAAAGTTTCTTGCTATCCTGGAACTATTCTAATTGTTTTTTGTAAGTATTTGATGATACAAGTCTGAAAGGAGAGCATGCATTGCTTGCTTTCTTCCTAGAGGGTAGGAAACACCCGCACATGTGTGTGTTCGTGTATGTGTTCCGGAAGAGTGTTGGGTCACTAGGAGAGGAAAAATCCATAGGTAGTTTCTACAACTGTGTTGAGATCATTTATTTTAACAAATAATTTTTATGAGACTATTGCGAGTTCTTATTGGGAAGTTTACAAGGAGGGTTGCTTGTAAAGCCAGATTTTTTGGGGATGGATGGGAGTTTTGCATTTGTAGGGAACACAGGTGCTGGCAATGGGTTTGGCGGGAGCAAATAACATTCATGATGTCAGTCATGGGACACACACACACGGTCTCTAGGGGAAATGCTGAAAAACTGGAGAAAGAAAGGACCATGACCAGCAAGGCAACAAATCGTCTTCTAGGCTAACAGCAAGGCAACAAATCGTTGTCTTCTTTTAACAAGTCTTCTCTTCTAGACCCAGTGACTTTGCTAAAGTTTTGCCGTAGAAATGATACTTAAACATGCTGTTTCCAAGTACTCATAGCTTTTGGAAAATCTGGAATGGGTATACTGGCCTTGCTCCCATATCTATTGGGAGTTGTCCCCTGGTGAAAAATTGGGATTTAACAGCATTAGGTTGACCAAAAATTGTTTGAAGTGTAATGATATCATGTTGACCAACTGAATTGTTCAGCATGTCTTTTTGGATGTTTCATAGATTTGCATAATGCTGAAGAAATAGGATAAGGATTGCACGCTGTCACAGTTAATAAACTCTACAGGGTTTTAATCCTCATTAGGGCTTTAATTCATTTTGGTGCTTACACTTACCCTCCAGTCCTACTTTTTAAGTCCACTTCTCATTAACTGAGTCTGTACTTAGGAACTGAGGTCGAAAAACCCACCTCTGGGCGCATGCACCCTTCATAAGATGTATTTTTTACAATAGTGACCCAGAATAGATTGCTGCTTTTCAGTATGCATGTGTTAACGGGGCATTTTTTTCTGTGCAAAATGGACTTCGGTTTTCTCTGCCTCGCTTTTCTGTAGAGGAGCATGTGGTGCTTCCTCTGCTAAGGAGGATGGTAGTGATGGAGTAATAATCGGCATCCTTCCTGAGCAAACTTGGTGGCTGTTAAAATGTAATATTAATTGCTTTTTTGATCAACCAGTCATAAGAGCTGCTGGTACCCAAAAATCCATCACCCGGCCATTCTGTTCTGTTTGTCGAGGACCATTCTGCCTGATCCTTTGCGTTTGCAGTGAGGGAAAGTGGGCAGATCTCTCAACGAGCTGAGATGTTTAAAGTCTTTAGAGGTCTGCAGCTGGCTTTTAAATACCGCTTGGGTATTGATCAGAGTGGTATGCAAAAAAGTGCATCAATATAGTGCTCTTCCTAAGTGATGACAAAAGGGATGAGCTTTGCTTTATTTCACTTCTGCCTTATTCTGAGTCTCCATGTCAAGTGATGCGCTGCATAGAAATGCTTATCTGTCTTACACAGGCTTTTTTAGAACAAAATGTTAGTGGAAGTGTTTGTGCTGATTACAAGAGTCCTTTATGCTATGTTTTTGTCTATGTCTATATGGTCTATGGTTGGTTTGATTTGAACAGAGTAACTGGGGAGAGGATCTGGCCTTTGCATTTCAATATCTCTCTGCATCTTACTGGAGACAGTTGGGTCTGCACTCCAGAAAATGCTCGTCTTGGCTGTGGAAGTGTTTCATTAAAACCATGTACCTTCCAGCAGTCTCTTGATGGCTTTTTCTTCGGCAAGATCTGTTTACTTTTTGTTACCTGGGATGTGCAATCACTGGGATGTTGCTGCAATTATGTATGATAAACTCATGCTTTTTGCCTTTCAAAGCCCTTCAGCATTTGTTTCCACCCATCCTCTATTCTTCAGATTTTATTTATTCCCCTTAGTCTGAAAAACTTGTAAATATTTGAGTTTTTGTTGTTAGAATTGAGCTATTGCTCACTCTTGCTGATATATTAATTTAGTCAACAATATAAACACCGAATCCAATAAAGATTCTCGGCTGCACGCTGGTGAGCTTATCATCTCAGCAGATCATGCAAAAATATCTGTAAAAGGTTAACTGGATGTCTGCCAGGAGGGCAGGTAACCGCTGTGGCCTTCAGGGTCTGCAGTGGCACTGGAGAGGGAGAAGCTGGAGTCAGCAGAACGAAGACTAAGGGCTCAATCCGGTGGTACACGGGCATTTCTTCACCTACCAAAGTCGCCTGTTGGTTTTACAAGGAGCTGTTGTCTCAAAGCAGAGCAGAGCTTGACATCTCTTTTTAACTGGGTTGTGTCAAGAAGATGAAATCAAGAGCTGTGTTTGGTAAGGGTGCCTTAAATTAAGCCTTCACTGAGCACCAAATATGTCCAGACATATAAATAAAAAGTGGACCAAGCTCGGTTGTGATGGACCACCTTGATGACAGCCTGTGCTCAATTCAAGATGTTTTTTTGGGATAGAAGATTACATGCCAGTAGACACATATATCTTAAATGCTGGTGTTACCTATACAGCAACAGCCTGAGCCTTACTTAATAAATATTGTGGTCAAAGAGCTGGAGATTTCTCCTGGTCTTGGCTTCAGGACCAGGTCCAGAGTCTCAAAGATTTGTGACATTGCAATGCCAACGTGGACTTTGCACAAATACAAGCCTGAGTTTTACTATTTCTGGGAGCCCTGCATCTCCAAGAAGGTCTAAGGAGACGTGCAGGTGAAAGACGTGAGTTTTGAAAAGAAATTGGAAAAAAAAGAGTTGTTTTCTAATGAGATTTTTCAGAGTCAGTACATCCAGTGCCTGAGCTTTACAGCAAAGGGCCCATCTGCTTGTGAAGCACTAGGCTTGTGGCAGGCCTTTTTTTTCTATATTTAAAACCATAAAATTCAGCTGGCAGCTTGTAGTGTGAAAGTGATCCCTTAGATTGATGGATTGATCTATTTATTTATTAAAAACACGTTGTGACAGGGTTAGTAGAAAGTTGCTGATTTAAGCAGGGTTTTAGGAAGTGAAAAGGATGCTTTAATCTTGGTTATCAATGTGTAAGCTGTTGTGGTTTCTGAATAATGTAGCTGGGTGAAAGAAGCCATCTCTGGCATTTATTAAAATTTGGGTGTTGTTTTTTTTTTTTTTTTTTTTTTTTTTTCTGAGAGCTATACCAGCTCTGACTGTTCAGCCGCCTGCATAGGCTTTACCAGCAGCCAACAGAAGCAGTGCAAAAAAAGTATGTTAAAATACTACCCTTTTACATCATCACAGACAGCTTTTTTCTGCTTTTTGCTCTTCGTGAGTCATTGCTGCCGTGGGAGAAGGGAGTATGGGGCTATGTAATGCGAGGATGGTATTATTATAGCAAAGAAACCTGTAAAATTAATTTCATTGATAATCATAGTTGGGGTTTTTTTTAATTTATATATTGGAGTTTGGAATTTGATTGCAGTCAGCAGAACTATTTTTTTAGGAGAAGGGAAGAAAATTTTAGTTTTCTATCTTTTTTTTTTTTTTAAAAGCAAGCATACAAATTAAAATGCTAACACTTCTTTTTTACTTGATTCCCTGCTTTTTCCATTTGTAAGTTTTGGGGAAGTTCTAACCCTTTTGTTTTCCCTGGATTTTCTGTGTACTGGCCAAGTATTTTGAATAATGCCATCAGAAAAAAAAAAACCTTTACTGAGTTTCAAATCTCAGTGGAGTGCAGAATAGCAGGAGTAAGGAGTGCTGACCCTGGGGTGGGGAGCAGTGGTGATGCTGTAGGGAGGGCTGCAGACGGAAGATGTGATTGTATGTGTTTAAAGAGTTTGTAATTTTAAGAATTAAGAATTTACTGAACATATACAAATATGTTTTGCAGAGGCTTTTAATTTCAGCAAGCTTGGTTTTCTTAGATTGTATCTTTTGCCATCTCTAAAACACAGGCTATCGCTGCTGAAACTGTAAGTCCTTGCTCCAAAACACTTCAAAGAGAGATTTAAACTCCTAAGTCTGTCTTCCGCTTCTTCATTTTGGCAGAAGATGTTTCCAAAAGTATATCTGTTTTTAAGGTAGTTTGAATCAGATGCCCATCATGAAAACTTTCAGGCCAATTAATTTGACAATGCAATCTTATGAAGAACCACAAATATTTCATCACAAGATCTTAGCAGTAGTTGACCAACCCCAACAAGCAGTGTTTCTAGCATATAATAAATAAAATATAGACCCTTGCTAGCCTGCTAAGCAGGAAACCTATTGATTAAAACCTTGTCTTCAGCTTATTTCCTGAATTGCAGAGTTGAAGTGTGTTTGATCTATCTTGTTTTCAGATCAGCAATATTTTTGCGTGTGCGCAAGATGTTGCGCTTGCTTTGATCCCTGAGAGATTTGTTTTGGCATTGCAGGAGGTATTTTTATTTTGCTTTGTGAGTGAAATAAAAATGGCTTGATGAGTGCCATAGTGTTCCAGATCTGCCTAAATGCCACGTGAGACTTACAGAAGAGATGAGGCTGTAGGTGACTACCTGAAAACAAGACGTGTAATATACGCTATATATTTCGGAGAATATTCACATTTAATCTATGTAGGATGATAAAGACAAGAATTAATAAATACCTCAATAAGTACAGGAACAAGTGTTTAAGCGCTATATTTTAAATGCTGTGCTGCATAGGAGTGGATGTAAGTGTGCAGTATAATCCTTTCTTGAATAACAAGCCTGTAATTACAACAAGAATATCCTGAATATTGCACACCGAGTCATGATGTGAACAGCAGGGATGGCTGGGCAGGCTGAGCTTTCTTTACCCTGCCACTCCTCCATAGCTTTACCCTGTTCAATAGAGAAAATAAGAGCGAGATGTATCGAAAGGGACAAACTACTGTACAGATTTTCTTCTATTTGTTTTTTTATTTCAGGGGTTTTATGAACTAGTGATATTTTAAATCATCTGTGTGGTAGCATATGGCAATGCAAGGTGAATGGCTGAAATTAAAAATACAAGCGGAAAGCTTGTTTTCAAAGTGGACTATTCCAGCAATTTAGGGGGAAGCATGAAATCACACTCTTGAAATTGCAGCAGCTCCTTAATTTGAAAAGAAATAATATTCTCTGATGATACTCAGATTATGTAGATCCTGAATATCTATTTAGGATAGTGAGGGGCTTTATCTATAATGTAACGTCATCCAGGATATATTCTAAGGAATAAATACTTTCTTGAAATGGAAAAAAAAAAGAAAAAAAACCCAAAAATTTGAGTAATATAAAACAGATTAACGTCTCTGCTGTTATTTTATAAATGGATGTTGCATGAAGGCAAAGTGCTGTATTCAGCTCTTCAAGCCAATTAAAAACATCACATTTTAGAATGCTGCTGCTGGTTTGAGTACTGTGAACTTTGGGTACCGCAGGTGTTGGGTACCACGGACTTCACTCCCAGCGTTGGTGGACATTGCTCCACGCAGGGAGATGAGCTTGGAGAGCCCATTTCACGGAGACCCCATAGCACCCAGCAGCATTCGAGCAACTTGGGTGTCCAAAACCAGATTTCTTTGCTGTGTGTGCAGTGGAAATCCTGCCAAGAGGAGACTGCATGTACCATGAGGCAAAGCGAGCATCCCAGTTTTGGCCCCACTGCGATTCATCGTATGGGGGAGCGTGCAGGGCGAAGTGCTGTTTACATTGCCACAAGTGCGCTATGACGGTGTGTCTGTTGAGGAATTATCTGGATTTGTCAGTACAATGGAGAGAAAAATGAGCCAACAAATTTGCAAATGAGATCCGTGTGTATGTGTGCTCCACCTCCGCTGTATTCTCTATATGTTGCTTTGCTGGGAGCGTCCTACCAGCTCTTAGAATATAACCATCTCTTCTAAAAATAACTGTTGAAGAATTTGAGATCTGGGCCGTTGATTACATTTTTGAGTCCCAAGCATAGCAAGGAAAGCAGCTCTCCATGGGCTCCCCAGCTTTGCCACATAGCTGAGTTCATCTCTGGGAGAAGAGTGATGCCTTATAGCCCACTCTGCACATCCCTGGAGGAAACTGGGCAATGCTGAGGTGGTGCAGGCTTAAGGATATCCTCATCTATTTTAGAAAAAAAAGGGGGGGAAATTCAGCAGTGAAGTCCTGCACATCCCCTATAGCCTCTAATAAAAGAGGGAAAGAAACATAATGCAATATATACCCATGTATGACTGCACAGAGGAAACAATGCCATTCTTTGGCTTTAAATAGAAATGGTTTTCATTTCTAATTGCGCGCCATTGTGTTAGAGGAGTTAATTGGGCTGGTTTATGCTAGGTCACAGCATTACAGCAGCGAGAAACATTCCTGGGTCTTGGCTTTCATCTTTCCCTAGGGACTAATTTTTCTGGTGTGACGGTGGCACTGATTGTTTTCCAGCTTTATCCAATCAAAGAAGCCGAGGTGAAGTGCGAGGTTAGAGAATAGGTCTTGAAATTGTCTAATTTTCTATTAATCACTGAAATATTGGCCCACATTTTGGGAAAAGTTATAAAAATAAAAACAACAGAAAAACACCTCCAAAACAACCGATGTTGCTTGTAATAAAAACAGGGGAAAAAAAAAAAACAAACCTCCCCAAAACCTATTCTTCAGTAAAAGGAAGAAAAAACAGTAAGGGAAAATAGCCCTGTATGCGTCTCTAAATGCTGGCTGCTTTCCAGCACTTGTTGGATAACTCAGACCTTTCAAAAGCTCATGCTCGGTCTTTAAAAGTGCTACAACAAATCCTTTCAGTCCTATTCCTCGTATATTTTCATCGTACACTTGGTTTTTGTTTGTACCAATGCTTTTTTTGGGGTGAGCAATTCCTTGTTAATAGTTGTAATATTTTGTAGTTGTCCTTGTATCGTGGCTTATCTGACAGTGCTCTGTTGCTGCTGAGCAATGGTTAGCAGCGTACAAAGGCTCATGTGCACTGTGAGCTTGTGAGCATCCTCAGGGATGGACCACCTTATGGCTTCTCTTCCAGCGCGAGAGGGAGAGAAAGTGAGACCGCGTACTGGACTGATTGCATGTTAATAGCAAAACGTTGGCAGAACAGCTTGTGTTCACACTAAAAGATGCTATCACAAGAAAAATCAAGGGAAAAGAGGTGGGGACAAGCTAACAGAAGATAAATGATCCTACATGAGCTGTGTTCTTTTGCTTGGGGTCAGTGAAATACGGCCACTCAGATGATGTACCTTGAAAGAGGGAGGGTTGGTGGGAAGGACTGCAAGGCAATGTGAGACAAGCCACCAACTTGTTATAGTTCATGGTTTTATTGAAATAGTTGTGCATGAACTTTCTGTTTCCTTGTTTTCACTTTAGCCACTGTATAAGTATAACTAAATTTAATGGTCATGGCTAGTATTGTAAGATTTTAGGTGATTAGCGTGTATCAAAGCACTGCAATACAACTCAAGGTAATAATTTAAACCAAGGAAGAATCACAAGCAGTGAGAACAAAGATAACCCTTAAATATGAATTAGTGTTTTACGGTAATGTATGTAGACGCCTGTCCCAAAGCATATGTGTTTGGGAAAGCGCAGCCCAGGTACCCTCTTTTGATATTTGTTTTCATCGCTGTTGATCACGCGAAATCTCTGCATTGTGGCTGAAAGCACCATGGTGGAGATGGCTCCTCTTCCTAGGAGAGCTGGTGGAGGAGCAGTGAATCTGCCTGCTGTGATTTGTAGCTCCTGTTGACAGTACCTGGAAAACTTCAAGTCTTCAGTAACACTCACAGATTTACTACAGGGATTTTAGCCTCCCCTTTTGTAACCCTTCTGCTGGTACCAGGTGCTGCCTGCACCAGCGTGTGCTTTCACATCGGTTGCAATTGTTGCTGTGTAATATCCACCCTCCTCTATCCTTCTCCCTGAATAAACTCTTCAAGGAACTTGGAGATGTTAAAGATAAATATTTTTGAAAATATATATATATTTTATATAGATATATATATAGTTGTGGGTTTTTTTCCTTTTACCGCCAGTGATGGGATTTACGGTGTGATCTTGTGCATCATCCGCTTGAACGCACCAAAGAAAACCAAGCCAAAGTCCGGAGGCACATCTCATGGCCCTGGGATTGCAACCAACTCCCAGTGGCGTCAGGACCATTGGCATACACGACGTAAATTAAGACAGTAAACAAAAGCTTTAGCAAGGGAGAAATATGAACATTGGATGTGGGAGCTTGAGAAGCAATTGTTTCCAATCACCTTTTTTCTTTTCTCTTTCAGGCTGTGACCGTGCGAAACTCCATGGCTAAATCACTGTACAGCGCACTGTTTGACTGGATAGTGTTCAGAATTAACCACGCACTCCTGAATTCGAAGGACATGGAGGAAAGCACCAAGGTAACATCTCGCCAGCTCTTTCGGCTGTGCTCTTGTGTTTCTAAAATAGGTAACTACAGGATAAAACATTACCTAAGCTCCTAACAGCACATTGCTTAACATAAGGTTAACTTTTCCTTGGTTAATATTTTAGTCTGAGTACATCATTATTTTAAGTGACTTTTGCTGAGCCAGGAAGGGTGAAGCACCTCGAATAATATATCCTCAAAGTGACTGGGCAGGAGGTTTTGTTGTAGCCGCAAAAGCCTATTCCCCCAGCCCCTCCAAGAGCAGTGCGGAATAATTTTCTTCCTTGTATGTAAAACTGTAGGACTGTCTATACTTGAGGAGGAAAAAAAAATATAATCTTGCTAACGTGAGGTGTTTTGATGAAGTTGCTCCATAAAAATAACTGGAAAAGGTAAACAAGCTGTGGTGTTGGTAGGTACTGAGAATAACATGTCCATAATGAGCAGAAGAGTGAGATTGAGGTGGGGGGAAAGTTGCGATGGGAGGAGTGACACCAGCGTGGTGTTGAACTGCTTTCCCAAAGAACTGATTGAAGGGATGACGTGACGTTCCCTGTGACAGCAAGGGCTGAATGCTGTGACCCAGGACATCCTTTCCAAAACCTCTTGTGTATTCATTTGTGCTCATCGCAGCGAGGGGATAGCATGGGTCTACAGATGCGTCCATGCACACGCTTGCAGCTCGCCAGCTACCCTTGGTTTGGGAATTCTGGGCACAGGCCAGCAGCGTGTGGTTTTTTTGGGGGGGGCTGTACGTCCAAGCTGAAGGGGCAGCTGCCAAAAGGAGGATTGTTTTGCTAAGCACTAACATTGTGTTTGAATTATGCCGTAGCGCTGAAGTTGCAGAGGCTTACAGTGTAGCCAGTCCTTTATTTAACTGTATAGAAATATTTGCAGAGCATAATTATAGACTGGAAAGAAATACATGCTTATAAAACTTGGTAATATTTCTGACAAGAACGGTTATAAAGTGGGAAATATCCAGCGTGTCTTCTGACTGCACAAGCTTCCTCTCCCTCTGTTTAATATTTTACCAAAAATGTGTTCTTTCCTGTTTTTTTTCTTTTTTCCCAAGTAATTTTTTTTCTGAGCTGTAAGGAAAAAACCCCCACTGTTTGTGTATTTGGTGAAGCAGAAAAGGTAGATTTGCCTTGATAAGGAAATGCATCTCAAATACTAATTAATTTTTTAAAATGATCAAATGATTTTTAAAAAATATTATCTGTTATGTAATATTTAAAACCAGAATCAGACTAGCAATCGCTATTGCTTGCTGTCAGCATGTCTGTAATAGCAGGGCACAACAGTAGGTGTTTATGGGCCATTAAACTTTGGTTCTCAACCTCAAATCTCAGCAGGCACGAGCCAGAACAGCCCAAATTCGTGCTGTTTTCCAGCATCGCCGCTGCATATTAGCCTTCTGCTTCCTCCAGCCAAGACTCCTGTGCAGCGTAACTACCTTCCCCTTGTCCGTCTCCCTGTATTATCTCATGAATTCCCAATTTTCTGCCTTCCCCCCCCAAAACCGCACGTTGTAGCAATAAGATCCAGGTCAGGCAGTGAGCCCTGGGAGCGGCGTTGCCCTTGTGCAAGAGCAGATCCGCCTGTGGTGGCAGGCACCCAGAACCTGGGGCTGCAGGAACATGCAGGCTCGTATCGGCGGCGACATCCGGCGAGGCGGTCCTGGGGTCTACACAGGCCAGGTTTTCTGAAACAGGAAGGTAGTTAGTGCACAAAATACCAAGAAGTATGTGCTTCTAGAGACAGGTGCTTAATTGGATTTATCTTCAGAGTCCTTTACGGATTAATTTTCACAAGTCCTCCAGAAATCACAAAAATAGGTGAATCCTGCCCATTTAATGGGTGGAGAGGTTGAAGTGGAGCATTTATGTGCATTGCATACAGCTGCAGAGAGCAGCTTCGTTAAACATTGGCCAATTTTCTCTCAAGTTGTTTTCCAGCGTCACCTCCTCACCCGTGTTGTTACCCCCCAGCTTGGCCCTTCCAGCACAGAGGGAAGAGAAGCGCCTGCCTGGACCGGGCAGGGAATAGCTGCTCCTTTGCCCTCAAGGAATAACTTTGCTGCCAGCAAGCGGCCGAGGGCGTCCTGGGCTCTGCAACTGCTGCTGAGGCACCAACCAGCAGTTGCCACCCTTCTCTGCCCTGAAGGAACCGAGCTGATGCAGATTACTTTGTTTTTCCCTGCCACTTCACAATTCTCTTGAAATTCTTTTTGGCTCGCTCTTGGAGAAATCCAAGATGAAGATATAGGTGGTTCTTAATCTCGTGTATGTGGTCTCAAGGTTGGGCAACACCAGTGAGTAACTGGAAGGTGGACTTGGGAGCAGGGGCATCTCCAGACCCTGGGAATAGGTCCCTGCTGCAAGGCAAGATATCAGCACCTGGATGACATCTGCTTGCTGGCATCTACCAGCTCCCTCAGAAATAAAAAAAAAAACAAATCTCCTACATACATCGCATCTTTGATTTATGAAAGAAAAGAACGATCTTGCACCTTGCCACGAAAAGTTGCTGACTCCTGAGTTTGCAGTGAGTGAGCAATATGCAACTAACCCTGCAGCAAATGTCCTAGCTTAATCCCAGCCCATGCTTCCCACCAATATTCCTCTGACTTTTAAGATCTGTTTTGAAATAATCCTGGTTATGAAGGTTCAGAAGGTTGTCAGATAATGGATTTTTGGCAGAGGGCTTTCTTACATGACAGTTATGCAGAGGTAAAATAAAACTAAAAACCATCCAAATTCAGAGTGTATGTGGGAGGAGAACTGCATCTGAAGTTGACAAGAAGAATGAATATTAAAGTATCTCTTGATGAGTGTCGATTTTTCTTTCAGTGGTCATACACAGCTGTCCTATAAAAACACTCATGGAGAGCTTGTACAGCTTTCACAGAAGTTGGCTTGATCAGAGCTCCCATTCCCCTGCTTGTGGTAGCGTGGGGTTTTGACATGAAGGCTGAAGGTTGCAGAAGTTGCTGTAGATGTGCATGTGGTGCACACACGAAATCCAGGTTTGCTCTGTGTGCTGTGGAAACACATGTAGCCATCTCTGCATCTGACAAAGTCCTTTTGCTGGGGCAAAGCAGCATTGCCCCAGCCACCTAGGACAACTGTGCTGACCAAAACTCATGCTTAGCCAAACCGATGGTGGATGTAATATTCATCGGTGCAGATGGCATTTGGTGAGGAGGCTATTTATAGCTAGTTAAGCCTATTTAATTACTGGTGGACTAGGTGGTTTGGTGATAGGTGAGAAGACTACCTAGGTTCTAACAAAGTCCAAACCCCAGGAGAACTTGGAACAGTGGGAATGGAGACAATTTTCGTATCCCAATATGTGTGTTTATTTGATGTCAACAGTAAGGAGAAGATCAAAAGATGAAGCTGAGTTTAAAAAATAAACATTCAGCTGTTGTTCCTCCACTGTTTTTCAAGCAAGTATTTGGAAGATGTAAATCAGACCTTTGATATCCAAATTTAGTTAAATGTACAGTGAATTATTTTGGGAAAACACAGTGGGATTTGGCTTATCTTGCTTGCTGACAGGATTCATAACATATTATTGCTGAACTAAGTTGTGAATAAGTTATTTGATACGACTTGTTTCATGCTCATAGCAGTGCTGCTGTGTATCGGCTTTCACTCAGACTCCGTTTTCCTTGGTCTTCTCTGCTGCTTTTAGCTTCTCTTATGTTCTCATGATCCCTTAGAAACTATCTGAAATTTGACCTTTATTAATGAGATCATAGACTTTTCCTCCTCTTGAGAACTAGATTACTAAACCTCAGAGAGTCTCTTATTTAATTCCCCTTCCATAAATTAGGTTAAGAATTGTCAGAAGTCCATCTCGTCTTTTAAAATGATGATATAGTGTAGATCGTGGTGGACCAAAAGGCATTTCTTTCAATGGTTTTCTTGAGCTTTTCCTATTTGGTTCTTGTGAAGTGTCTTAATTTCTTTCTAAATAAACCCGCTTCTCTTTTCACATGAGGTGCTGAGTTCATGGTGGCGATGGTGAATGCGAATTTATAGCCATGAATAAAATTAGTTTATATTTAATCGGCTAGTTAATTTTTTCCTATCTAACTTGAAATAGAGGAATAATTGCTGAACACACAATGGGTTTATTGCGCATCTGTTCATTATTTTTAGATCCCAGCTTCCAAATTTGTAGTAAATCACTGCCTCGCACTTTAGATAATAGGTCATCATGTGTATTGTGGCGATGTACATTGGAGTAGCTCTGTTAGATTTAGTGGTGATGATTTTTTGTGTTGGAGTTTTGTTTGTTTTTTTAACAGTATTGGCTTTGGAATATTGTAAAAAAAGAATTTATTTTTTAAAAAAAGAAAAACAGGTTAAAAATAATTTAAAATATTTCCCCTCAATTTGAAGCAAACCTATTTGTAACTGCCAAAACATACCTCCCTGGTGGAATGACATCACCAGCGGTGAGTTTGGAGTGACATAAATCAGCTCCAATGATTGCTGTTTATTGATGGCTTGGGAATTGGAGACAGTGTAGCTTTAAGACCATCATTTGCCAAAAGCCCTTAAAATTTGTGCTCAGTGTTTAAATGTCAAGACTTGGACATTTTTAGAAAACTATGAGATCACTTTTTAATCATTTCTCAACCAGAAAGTGCTTCCTAATCCAGGATTTGCCTGGATTTTAAAAATCCTTGTAGACATAAACTTCTTAATTACAGGAATTTTGCTATAGATTTGATATACTAAGTAATACAGTAGGTACTGCAGGCTTGACTTTGCTGCGTACTTATTAATTTTAAGTGTTGGTTTTGATAAAGGAACAACATTAACACATAAACTAGACTCAGCTAGTTGAGGCCTAAATTATATCACATCCTTGCGTGATTTCCTTATGGCACTCAGTCAAAGTGTAAATTTGAAACTGAAGAATTAGAAGATTTGTAAGTGTAAAATTGCTTTGGTTATTTTCTTTAAATGTTGAACTGCAAACTTAATTGTAAAAACAGCAAGATTACATGCTTTTGTCAGTCAGTTTAACAAAATAATTTCATTTATGCATACCTCAATGGGCAGAATTTTTTTTTCACCTTGCTATAAGGAATTACTCTGTACTGGTAGATTTGTGCTGCTTTACAATGGAAAACTGATATAACCTTTCTGTGTAGGTACCATGAGATTTTTTTGGCCAAAAAGCAGAAAACCAGCCATAAATTTCCAATTTCTCATTTTTGAAAGTTTTACTAACTTACACGCGTTGACCTCTTTCTTTTGGGAGCTCTGGGATGCTGCCTCTTGCAGCAGAAGGCAAATGACCTGATTGACTGCAGAGCTCTACCCTAATTTCTTTGGGGTGAAACTCTGCAAAAAAAAAAACCCCACATCTTAAAATTTATATTCTGGAGGTGCTTAGGAGTTATCCACATAGTCAGTGATGTGAGAAAAATGCTGGTTTTCCCTGTGTAGGAGGCATGGCAGAATTAACCATCCTCATCTTGTACACGTGCCGTGATTTTGTTAAATACAGTTTTGGGGTTGGTTCTTTTTTGAGTTCTGTGCATTTTACCTGTCTGAGCTTTTTAAATTTTGGATGTCAGTAAAAAATTATAAAAATGCAACTTCAAAATATAATATTATAAATAAGTTTTTTTAATAACTGAAATAACGTTTTTCTAGATATAACTATCCTATTTTTCTTTTAAAATGTATTTACACGCACACATTAAAATAGATTTTGTAGAAGTATCTACACACACAGTAAATGAGCCAGCATTAAGAAAAAGGAGGAGGGTTTGTTTGTTTGTTTTTTGTTTTGTTTGGTGGTTTTTTTTTTTTTTGCACTCAGCTATTTCATTTTAAATTCTGTTTGTGAGAGCCTGACAACCTTGTTCAGTTTAAAGTGTTCACTCGTGGCAGGGGCTGAATTATTTCCACAGAGCATCAGTGTGACACTTGTGAAAGCTGGTGTTGGTAATTCCATAAGGATTCTGGAAGTGTGAGCATTTTCTCTTCTAAGTCCTGTTTTTGTGTAGTGCAATAGAAACTTTATCTAGGGGAATTTCAGGGAGTTCCTCTCGATTGCAGGGAGAAGCTTGCACGGTGGTGGGGTGGTTGGGGTTGGGATTTGGTTACGCAAGGACAATGCAAATGGAGCATTGGTGTCGTGTTTCCGTCATCACTTTTTCCGTGTATAATATAGATAAAGTATGAGCTATTGATTATACCAAGTTTAAGAAGAATTCCTACTGAAATCTATTTTTAAAAAGATGAAGCAGAAGATTTCTGCTTGTTAGGCTGTGGTTTAATGAATGTATCTGTGAACAAAAGGGTTGCCAGCTTTGCTGGGACAGGCAGGAGAGGGATGTTTTACCCCTTTGGGAAGCAGCGAGTGGGAGCGAATCCCTCTGCCAAGCTCAGTCCTTGGTCCGGTGGCTTCCCAGTTTCCATCTTCTGTTCAAACGGCTGTTTCTCATGGGCATTTCGCCAAGTGATGCAACCTTCTGGGAAGCTGGCCAAGGACCTTCAGTAGTCATCCTTGTCATGGCATGAGTGAGGGTGAGGAGTCTGTCTGGCCCTGGAATAGGGAGAAAAGCCTGGGCAAAGGATAAAGTAGCCAAAGATCTCTTGGGAAAATGGGTTAGAGTCTTATCGTTGTGATTATATGTTTTTTTAATTATGTTTTCACTTGTTCCAGTAGCCGAAGACCATATCATACAAAGCTTCAACTCACAAGCTGAGTGGCTGCTCTGCCCACGGCAGCTGTGTCTGTTCCGGATGTAGGTGGTTCCCTGGTCAGGAGTCGAGCGCAGGAGGAATTTTTTTCTCCCACGTTATGGGATCTGTTGAAAACAGACAAACTGCAGTGGATAGTCTGGTTTATGTTTCTGGCAGTGGACTTAAGCTAGTCTTAAGAAGGTAGTCTTATGAAATCTGGAGTGCAGATAAGACCAATAAAATTAAAATCATTCTGCCTGGCAGCTCTCAGGTTCTTCTGAGGTGGAGAGGAGGAGGGGGTGTTTCTCCTTCTTGCTTGAGTTTTGGTTCATTTCACCAGTGCTAATGCTTTTACCTTCCTTAATATTTTTATTTAATTAATTGTAACATATGAACAGAGCTGAGAACAGAACTAACATAAGTGAGATGTCTTTGGTTAGACCCCAGAACATGGTTCACTAACAAACTGCTGGTGGAGCTCTCCATGCACATGTTCTTCAGGCTCTTCACTCCTTTTCTGATGACAACAGGTTTGCTAGGTGGACACAGTTACAATTAGTTACAATTTTGATTAATTAACTATGTCCAGTTCTGGAGCCCCCAGCTCAAGAAGGACATGGACCAGCTGGAGAAGGTCCAGAGGAGGGCCACGAAGATGATAAAAGGGCTGGAGCACTTCTCTTATGAGGACAGGCTGAGAGAGTTGGGGCTGTTCAGCCTGGAGAAGAGGAGGCTCCGGGGAGACCTGATAGCGGTCTTCCAGTACCTCAAGGGGGCCTACAAGAAAGATGGGGAAAGGCTGTTTAGTAGGGCCTGTTGCGATAGCACGAGAGGTAATGGTTTTAAAATAGAGGGGGGTAGATTTAGATTAGAAATTAGGAAAAATTTTTTTACGATGCGAGTTATAGAACACTGGAACAGGTTGCCCAGAGAGGTGGTGGAGGCCCCATCCCTGGAAACGTTCAAGGCCAGGCTGGATGAGGCTCTGAGCAACCTGATCTAGTTGGGGATGTCCCTCCTCCTTGCAGGGGGGTTGGACTAGATGACCTTTGAAAGGTCCCTTCCAACCCTAACCATTCTATGATTCTATGATTAATTACTTGTTTAACAGAACAGTCATACACAGGTTTGGAAAGTTGCAGCAGAAATTATACCTGCTTAAGCTTGTTTTTCACCCTGGCTCCCTGTGTCTGTGAGGCTTATCTGCTGTCACATCCCCATGTCCCTATTCCCCTGGGTTTACCAAATCCATCGAACAGGCAGAGGGCTCAAGTTTTATGAAGGAGAAAGCTTGCCTGGCTGATCTGGCGGGAGCAGGATTGGTTTGAGAAGAGGGGACCAGGAGCTTGCAAAGCAAGCTGTAAATTCACAGTAGTGTTGGCCTCATTTTGCCAGCATACAAAACCTTGGTGCATCCATGTCTTGATGAGTGTCTCGAGGTCATTGTAGGTTAGAGGAGAGAGAAGAGACCAAACAGACTTTGGTTCTTCAATTTGGAGGAAAAAGCTGGAGTGGGATACAGTTAAGGTTTACAAAATCATCAAAGTGGTGGGAAAAAAGGCAATTTTGAACTGTAACTTGCCAAATCCTGCCATTTGAATTATGGTGTGTGGATTTAGTAAAATAAAACACTTCTCAATTGTGAACTTCTAGAATTTGGCCTGAGAGGCTGTGAGGGATCATAGTGTCAATGAGTTAAAAAAAAAAAAAAAATTGGATGGATACCTCTTGACACTTCTCTTGCTCGTGAACTAAAGGGAGCACAGAGGTGCCTCTCCATCTCCCTTGTCCCAAAACTGTGGGTGCTGGTAGAAAAGGGTGATGGACTGCAGAAGAGCCATGCTGACATACCCAAGTGTCGCAGGAGAAGAATCAGAGATCACTCAGATCTGAGCTGGTGGTTAGTTTACTGAGTTCTGATCAGTAAATTTAGGTATGTAAAATATTTAGTAAGTACAGATGGGTTGATGGTCAATAATCCGCTATTTACTACACTTAAAATTAGTATGGGCTACAAAGATCATCACTTAAACTTGCTATATACGTATCTTAAATGTTACTTGTGTGCAAAAAATGTCACTTACCCACCCATTGATGGTAAGGGATTTGTCAGCCTTGAGGAGTAACCTTGAGAGACATCCTTACACAAGGGGAGGCTGCTGCTGCACAAGCGGTTGCTGTGGAGGGAGACCTCAGTGGGCTCTGATGGCAGATATTTATAGAGTGAAGTGGTTGATTTGTAGTCAGATTTTTTGCTGTGTTCATGTAGCTTCGGCCACTTATCAGCCCAATCTCCAGCCAGCCCATTTTGGGGGGTTTGGTGCTTAGTTCTCACTGATGGCTTCACACGATAGGATTGACTTTGGTTAGGCCGACTTGCCGAGCATCTACCTGGACCAAAGTTCAGTTAGTTCAAACAGGAGGAGGGCATCCGTCACACCAGGATGGGATGTCCTGCTGCTGTGGTTGGAGATACTGGGCTGGGAGGAGTGTTGGGCTGGTCCTGTAGAGCATTTCTTATCTCCTGGTGGCAGTGGCTGGGATGGCCATGCCAGAGTGCGGGGCTGTGGGCCAGCATCCATGGGAAATGAGGCTTGGTTCTCTTCCCTGCCTGGAGACCTTCATTCAAGGCAAGCAGTAGCCAAGTCTTCAAAGGGTGCAGAAGGCAGCAAAAGTAGACTCTTGAGTTGTTAGGTTAGAAAAGGAGATTTTGTTTTATTTACTCAACAGCTCTGTTGCTTAAGTTTTTAATTATGAAGGAACCTCACTCAGGGAATGCATTTGAGCCCTTTTTCAGTGGCATTACTATTTTTTCATTACTTTACATCCTCTTCAGTAAGGCAAGAGCAACTCAAGATTTCCAAAAATCAGTCTGTCTGGGTTACGCTTCTCAGTAGGAGACATTTGTCTGATTCATCTGATATCAGGTGGATATTTTACACTTGATACTCTTTTACTTCTGACCAGACTTACTTTCCTTCGTTGCAATAGATTATTTGCGTGCAGACCCCTGCATGCAAGTGTTCTTTCAGAAGTCTTGCAACTGTGGAGTATGTTTGCTTAGACACCCTGTATTCTCCTTGTAGCCATGTTTTTGTGGACCATCTTCACAGTGTAAGCCTGTTTTTCCCAACCCTATCCCCATTTTTCCCCTCAAGAGATAAATACTATCTTAGATCCAATAGAATAACATGGAACTGGATTCAGATTTCCTCAAAGGTTACTATTTGTCTATATTTTAAAAAAAAAAAAAAAACCCTCAACTCTAAAAGAACTTTTCTTTTAGAAAAAGGCCGTCTACATGTTGTCTTTCTGATGTGGGTGAAGTCTTCCAGATGGCATAGTGTCAGCAATTCCAGTAAAAATTAAAAGTCCTGCTATTAAGTATATTTAGTTCTGTTTGTATGCTTTTGATTATGGAGTGTGTACAAAAAAAAATCCATTTACTTTATGTGATTTTATTCTAATCTGCTTTCTTACTTTTCTTGCAGACCTTGTCCATTGGAGTACTTGATATTTTTGGGTTTGAAGACTATGAAAATAATAGTTTTGAACAATTCTGCATTAACTTTGCCAACGAGCGCTTGCAGCACTACTTTAACCAACACATCTTTAAACTTGAACAGGTAGGCCTGGAAATACTCACTCTCTGGTGCCAATGAGTGTTGACATGAGTTTGCAGCACTGATAAAGTTCTTAAATTGTCTCTTTAATTCTTTTATGTTAAGGAGTGTACACTGAATTATTTGAATTTAACTTCTGATTTACCGTACGACTTACTGCTACTTGTAAGATAAAATCCAGCCATAGATTTGCTGGTTTTAAATCAACATTTTGGAATACTGAAATCCTCAAACATGATGAAAACCTTAACTACTGCTTTTTTGTCTCCTTGATATATGCTCAGAGGTCTCGTCCATGAGCAATTTCTTTCCTGCCTTTGCCTGGACTTGCTGCTGTGTCATTAAATATCACATAAAAGTTATTTTTTGGCATCTCTTGAAAATGCCATCCTGATCTTCTGGTGGTTTTTTGCTTTCTAGTGTTAATTTGTGGGGAGGGAGGGGAAATGTCACTCTCATACACGCAACGTCAGACTTGAGATCCTTACGACCTCCGATAGCCGTGGCTGGTTAGGAAAGGTTGAACTTTAAGCTCTGCTTTAAGTTTGTTAAGACTGGGTGTTGCTTTCCAGCCTCGAATTAATGTGCTGTAAGAGAGATAACAAAAATATAGGCCATAATTTAGCAGGTAACATATACGACAAGATGGCATACTCTATTAATTAGGATGGGAGGAGGCTTCTCCAAACATCATTTGTTATCTAACAAGCAGGACAAGAAAACTGCTAAAGCACATGTTGTTTCATGGATGCACAACGTATAATTGGGCTGTATAATACAGTAAATATGTTGTAGACCTTCAAAATCCTTTATCTTTCTTAGAACTAGTCTGCATGCTCTTCCTTCAGGTGAGATTCTACTTTGGGTGAGGTCAAGAGAAATCTGCCTTATCATTTGTTTTGGTACAGCTGGTATTTAATGACCTGTGCTCCACAGCCTGAGTCCAGCTGACATCAGAGAATTAAACCAGCCCTTCCCAGAAGCTCCGGTAGTTTCCATTTTTTTTGCCTCTACAGCATTATAAAACACCTGAAAAGTCAGGAAGAGAAATCTTTTTGAATACAAGAGTGGTCAAAAATAAGCAATATAGCTCTGAATGAATCATTTGGGGGATGTTTGTTCTAGAGTTTGATGCTGCTTTGTTAGTGTGCTCCTTTTTTTTGGTCAAGAAGGTGGAGCAGAGCTGTTCAAGCCCAGTTCATTTCAGTTTTGTAACTGATCTTTGTATGCTGATGCACCCTACCCAATAGATGCTCTAAGAACTTAATGGGAAAAGCTATTTACTATTTCTAGTAAAAAGGTTTCTTTTACCATTAGCCACCATAAAACGACAAACTAAAAGACTATTGCAAAGCCAATATAGCTGGTTTTTTTCTGATACACTGTTGAGAAGTGACTTGAGGAGGGACGACCCTTGTTGAAAGTTGGAGAGAGAGGTGGTACCTTGGTGAGGTAGGATTTCAGGGCACTCAGGTTTCAGCAGCCTCCATCAACTTTGCAGGAGCAAGCCCAGATGCTGGCATCCTTAGGGGAATTCCCCTTCTTGCGCTGGGATTTCTTAGCAGGCCGGTGCTCCTCCCTTGGAGGAGGGGGTATATGCAGAGCTCCTAATTGCAGCAATCTGTAATTCTCCTTGGACCCGCTTATAACCAGTGACCTAATTAGCTTTCTCCTATAAATCTGTCAAGCGCATCAAGTCATTAAAGTCAGTATTTGCTGTATGGATGAGAGGAGCGGTTGCAGAGGCATCCGATTGCAAAAGGCTCCTTCCAGTTCTTAATGCTGGAGCACTGCAGGCTCTGCTGGTGGAAAATATGGTCGTCTCTACATAGTTTACTTTCTATAATTATAAGTAAGTTGTACAGCTGCATGAGCACTAATTCTTGGGTTAATTATTTATAAGGTTTAATCATTTACTTTTCCTCTTCTTGGACTTACGTGCTGCATGTGGAGGAGTTGATTTGAGGGAAAGAAAACCAAGGATGTGTATTCGGATCTTGGGTCTTTAGAATATCCTAGCTGGTCCAAAGATTAACCTGCTGTTTAATGGTGGTTGCCAGTCTACAGATGAAGGCTAGGTAGTTAATATTGAATTTCAATACAGCAAAACAGTTATATTACTTTGAATAGTGATTTTATCTGAGATATTTGTGGCTTTAAAGGGGCTTATTTGATGTTTTGATGGCTGAAAAAGTGGTGTTATTGGTGACAGGTACCTGAAATAGAGGGATCCTCTGCATCCAGGGATAGGCCTCTTCTATCTCCAAAGCTTGCAGGGGGCTGAAGACAGATTGAGATATTTGACACTTCTCCTAAAATAAATTACAAATTTAAGTGCTCACTAAGGATTTTTCTTCAAATCGTAATCAAATTTGTGTGCAAGAGCAGTATTTAGCCATGGCGTCATTGTTGCTGTGGCATAGTGCTGATGTTACGGAACCCAAAATGCCTACCACAAAGTCACCTAACAGAACTGTGGGATTATTTTAACCCTAATCTTCCTTTTCTTTTTCTTGATGAAATCTAATACAATGCGCCTTGCAAATCTTTTTTTAAATCTTCTGTCTGAAGACAATGCTATTTCCAGCAGTTTGCAAACAGCTAGCAGAGGCATCCTGTGGCAGCCTGGCCTCAGCCTGCTGCCTCCTATAAATACGGCCGCTGTCGTGCTGCATACCGAGAGCCTGCACTGGCAACCTCCTCTCCTTGAGTCGACCCTGAGAATAAGGATAACGCATGTCTGCCCGCTGTGCATAGTGGAATAGGAGAAGGTAAAAAATGGTAAATGTTAGTGTTTTGCCTTGGATAAAGACAGTTACTGGTGTTTCTTTACCACTTTCTTTTTAAACCGGCTGTTCTGGATCGCTGGGGAAGATTTAGTGATGGTTCATGAGACATGGGAATATACTTCAGCAGATGATGGAAGAGTACAGGAAAGAAACCCAGTCCAGGCTGTAAAGCCCAGGCTCATAAGTCCTGATCTAACAGTATAGGCAAACTCTTGAATTTGAACGATAATGATCTATTTATTTATCTAGAAACATTGCTATTGCAGGAATCTTAACCTAAATACAGCCTGTCCCGTCACATAGCGAGGGTGATTTTCTCCTCCCTGTGTATCTGTCAGGTGGAGGTTGAGTGAGAGGCTGTAGCTGGTGGTTGCCACTGCTGCCTGAGGCGGTGCTTGCTCTGGGTGGCAGGAGGATGCAATATCCATCACTGGGCTCCATGCAAAGTGCAGACACATTTATCTGTTCCATGCAGCGTGGTCTCATCCCTCCCTCAGGCTGGTGACTTCAGTTCTTGGACTCGTTAGGTGCTATTGGATCATCACACCTTGGTGGCTGCTCCATCCCCAAGTCCTCCTCAAGTGACCTCTTCTGCAGAGCAGATAAGCTCAGAGCTGCTGCGATGTTCAGATAACACCCAGGTGTTTCTGGGAGAGGGAAATAGCATTTCTGCATTGCAGCCTGCCTTTTTTTTGGTTGGTTGGGTTTTTTTTTCAATTTAGAGCACTGCACAAAAGAATTGCTGGGTATGAAGTTGCAGTTTGGAGGTCACCAGTAACATAACTCATACACATGGTATGAGTTTCCTCCAAGTTTCCAGATCTTCGGCAGTTTGACGGACAGGAATATAAGTTGGTTTTGGGTTGGTTTTTTTGGTTTGTTTGTTTGTTTTTTTTCTTTATGCATCCCATTCTCCAAAGTTTGTCATCTTTGACCTCACTGATCTTCCCTCATCCCTGCTCAGGCTCACCCGATGCTCGGCTTTTCGGTTGTTCCCACCCCCCGACTCTCCTTTCCCTGTTTTGAACTAATGTTTTGCAAAGGTTGAGAAGTCATCCTGTAGCTTTCCATCCCACAGGCCCTGCTGTTAAAAGTTCTTTTCTACTCCATTTTCTACCTTTTGTAAACCTGACAAACCTCAGTTTCAAGGACATCCTTTTCTTGTTTAAAAAAATAGATGAATAACTGAGTTTGAGGCTGGAAAAAAAATATTTTATTTGGAGCACAATCAACTGGCATGGGCTCAGGTGGAGGAACGTATTTTCTGGCATGGTCTCTGGTGTGCTTGGTGTCCCAGCCAGCAAAGCTCAACCTCCTCACGTAGGAAAACTTAATTTTGTAAAGATAATGCTTCCTGGGTAATGTTTGCTCAGCCATCTAAAGCTCTGTAAATATTTGCAGAGGTCTGTAGGTTTTACTGGCCCTGTGTAATAGGGGGAGAAATCTGACAGTCTGGACTAAATCATCAACGTTATAACAATTTGTTCATCGCAGTGGGAGTGAATTAATTTTAAAAAGCATCAGTTTATCACAGGACACGGTGATAGAAGGTGTAATTAGTCTATGAAATGACTGCAATGCCTACAATATTTTAAAGCATCTTGGATTTGTACACTGTGCTGCTCCATCTCCCAGCAGCCATGCATGTCATCTAGAGAAAATAAAATATGAAAAATAAAAACAAAATAAATTAACTAAAAAGAATTAAATTTAAAATATTTTAAATGTAATTATTTTAAAATTAATTACATTTAAAGTAGTTACATTTTAAAAATAATTAAATTAAAAAGAAATTATGAAAAATGGTCATTCTATTGCCTAGAGACTTTTTCCCTTCCTCCCAGCAAGAATTTCTGTATCTCAACACTCCAGTTAGGCATGAACATATTTTATCTTTATTGCCACCAAAGACAAAAACCAACCATCAGAAGTCAAATGTTGAGGACCAGGAGACTCGGTTCAGATTTCTTTTTTTGCTGGAGATGGGAGAGCGGATGCTCTCTGAAAAATGTTGCCGTCAGCTGTGTGCCGTATGACACGCAGAGAAATAACAAACTGCACAAGTATTGATTTGTTATCTGACAATACGCCATTGTATGTAACTGGCATTTAAAAAAAAAAAGGTTGCTTAGAATACATAAGTCTTATTTTAAAGAAAATATGGATGCTTAGAGTTGTTTAAACATTATCTTTAGGATAGGAAGATTTCAAAGTGCAGGACTGAAAAAAAGCATGACTGTGGTCGTCATCAGTTCCCCAAAGTGTTGACTTGGGTCATTCCCCTCCCTGGAGAATGGATCCAGAGGGGCTTTGTTTGCCACCCTCTTGTTCCTGGGTTTCTCCAGATGATGAACATTCTTATACAGTATATAATATGTAATGGAATAACATATATTAGAGTAATATACAATACCTAATACATGAACTCCCAAAACAGGGAGGAACTCTTTAGCAGGGGCTGTTGTGGTAGGGCAAGGGGTAATGGTTTAAAATAGAGGGAGACAGATTCAGACTGAGTATAAGGAAGAAATTTTTACACTGAGGGTGGTAGAACCCTGGCATGGGTTGCCCAGAGAGGTGGTGGATGCCCCATCCCTGGAAACATTCAAGGCCAGGCTGGATGAGGCTCTGACCACCTGATCTGGTTGGAGATGTCCCTGCTCCTTGGAGGAGGGTTGGACTGGATGGGCTTTAAAGGTCCCTTCCAACAGAAAGGTTTAGGCTCATGCTTCTCCTGACTGTTGTAAGAGCAGGTTGGGAAGAGCGATGCTTCTGTGAAGGTAGCAAATGTGATCATGGCAAGATGTGTTTTGCCAACTGAATCATGCAAAATCGATTTTCCTCATTTTGAGAGCAAAATGTAATTTATGACTGAAACCTGCTGTTGCCACTGGAGCGTTAGGGAGCTGATTTGAGCTCAGAGATGGATGCTGCAGAGCTGGTGTAGCTTTTGTATGGCCATCTGCACAAAACCCTGGGCTGAACCTGCTCTTTAAAACACTTTCTCTAATGATCGACAATCCAAATTACAATAAATTAAAATTTCTGGCTGCGTATGTAAGGCAGATGAGAGGTTGTCAGTGGGCAAAGGATCAGCCTCAAAATAAAGCCAAATTAGTCAAAATTTGTTCAGTGAGAAGCCACTGAAATGGTCAGCTTGAAGAAGACCATATCAAGGAGCACCTTTGCTTCAAAAAGGTCTGCCAGCACTCCATAAGTGGTTTGCAACTGAAAACTGGGCGGTGGAAGGAGTGCAGAGGAAGGCTGTTTATCAGAACCCCCGCATTGCCAGACAGCATCGTTAAAATAGAGTGGTTTATAAACCTGTTTATGGGTTGTGTTTTTATAGAGTGTGTGGATTCGTATTTATACCTACTGTGTCTGCGAATGCATTAGTAAAAATATTTTTTTATATATATATATTTATCTGTATGGCTGCATGTATAAATTCCTTTTCTACTTAAATTGAGAACAAACATAAAAATACGTGTTGGTAAATGAAAGCATTGACATCATCAGCCTTGGCATCCTCTTCTGCAGGGATGTCCGGAACTCAAGGCATCCACGTCATCTGCAGTACATCAGCACTGGCACCAAACCAGACGTTGGTCCCGTTCGTTCGGGAACTCTCTAATAATGTGGTTTTCCCATCTCAAGGATTTATCATATCAAGCCCACTTTAATTATCAAATTGTGCCGGGATGATTCTGCTGGAACTGGCTCACAATGCCCACCTGCATTTGCTGAACAAGCAATTAATCCTCCATGGGATGGATGAATTTCTGGATGCATGGATCCCGGGTGGATCGCTCCTGGATGGAAAGATTTCCCCATGACTTGCTGCCATTTCCAGCCTTGGAAAAGCTTTGCTAAGGTTCCTGAGATGGATTTTAGGATACATATGTATACAGACATATCCAGAAAGGAGCTTTTACAAAGTTTAGCTCCTTTATTTTGTCATATAACAGTGACCTGTTTTAATATAATTTGAAAACCATTAAATATTATGTTCTCTCCTGGAAGATTTTCAATATAGTTTGCAAAATATGGCTTCATTTCAAATTTTTGAACTGAGCTTTTTAAGATGTTTTTCATATCTTCTTGTCCATCAGCATCTGCAAGGTTGATGGTGCCTTGTTACTGGGTAAGCAGTCAAGACAGAAACACTTTATATGCTTGGGTTTAGTGACTATAAGCTTTTATTTGCAAAGGTTTATATTTTTCTGGGTGTCAAATAGACTTGTAATATTTTTCTAAGAGTATTTTTATATTATTTTAAGCTGAGGAAGTCGGCTAGGTATGGAGAGAGACGTGGAAGGGGGTTTAATTCCTAGTTTCTCACTTTGTAAACGCTGCCTGAAGCTGAAGCAGATGGTGTTAGAGTCAAGAAGAGAGGAATTTCACACCCTCCTGTTTAGTCTTGAATTTTTAGGCAAAATATATACATTTAGACATCCAAAAGTGTCTGCCTATCAATGGCATCAGAGCGTAGGAGACGCATTCCCACATGGCGCTATGCTGGAAAAAGGGATTTTTCAGTTGACTTCCTACTTTATTTTGGGAATTTTCATTGTGTAAACAAGGTTTTCCTATGTCTCGGTAATGGAAGGCTTGGGCAGCTCAACTCCTGAGGCTTTTCTGGATCCATCCGGGAGGAGGTGAATGAGCTGATGGGGTTTTCCTCTGCTCTTGTGATTTACTTGAGCATTTCTGGAGCCGGGATTATTGCTGTGCTTTTGGGAAACAGAAAATGCCATGTTTCCCGTGCATGCAGTTCTATGCAAATAATTGATCATTTTGTTTTACATTTACTTCTTAATATGCTTTAATTTCCTAGTTGGACTTGATAAAAGCTGAAACAGCACTGCATGCTGCATTTTACCCCTCTTTTTACCATCAGCCGTGCCCCATCCCCAGAAAAGAGGAGAGCGCGTCATCTCTGACTTTGGGTTTTAAATGCTATTTTTTTGCAGCTGCTTCTCAAATTTCACTGCGACTGATGACAATATCTCTACGGTATAAGATGTCTGCCTTCTGGGCACTAAAATGCTGAGATATTTTTGTGGCTCTTGGTTTGCAGGCTGCGTGGACAGATCCCCAACACCCTCCAGACCTCTTTAAATCATAGCAATTTTTTTACCTTTGATATCGTGTGTTAGGGCAACAGATTTTATGTATCATGGAAAAACCCATGCCTTTATATTCAGGCCTGATTTTTCACTGTCTTTTGATTTGAATTTACTAATCCATCAGTTTTGTGCTTTAAGGCAGATGGGAAACTTACTATGTTCTGTATTTTGTATTTTTATCACATCTCTCCTGTTTCATTTTTCTCCGGGTTTCCGTGCTCCTCTTAAGGTTTTCAAGTTCCTGATCATTCCCTCCAACCACTTAACTTTTCCGTATGATTTTGGGGAGTGATAGCCCCTGTTGAGTGTGATACTCTAGATAAGTGTGAGCTTAAAAACCATATTTAATACTTTCTCCTTTAATTATGCTTTTTAGCATTTGGTTTTACTTACAGTTGGCCGTGACTAGATATGGAGTAATTCATAACAGAGCATATGTGGATGTGTAGGGATGTTTTTCAGCACCTCCAAGATGCTGTTGGGCTCATGGGTATTTTGTACTGGTCGAGACAAAGGAACCTTTAATTCTGCTGCTGGGAAGGTTTTCCTGATGCTCAGCATATGTATTTTAATCTTAAATTCACTATTCTGTGTGACATAGCAATGTTTGTACTCTGGGGTTGCTTGTAGGCAGGCAGGATTTCTCTTTAATAGTGCTTAGCTATCTCTTTACTAGAGTTCATTTGATTTTCCTATATAAAAATGCTGAATATTCTGCCACTTTGTGTTTATATGGTACCCCAAATTTTACATGCTGATATGTCTCAGATAATGCTGTGTGATACTTAGTAAAGATTTATGCTCATATGCTGAATATATGCATTTCAGATTCTGGATATGTATCTTTTTTTTTCAGTATTTGAACATCACAAATTGTATTTTATTCAGATCAGTCAGAGCATTTTAAGCCCTAAAAATCCCTTTCAAACAACAAAAACTCAAAAGTAACACTGCCTTTTCTTAAGAGCCACCTCCCTGCTTAGCCACATCTTTCTGGATGTCAAATGCAGTAATGAAGTACATTTTTATATATATGTATGTATGTGTGTGTGTGTGTGTGTGTATTATTTTCCCCTGAAGAGAGGCGAGATGAAGTCACTAATCCCCTTCTCTCCTGAGCTTCAGCTGAGTCAGAGGCCAAATCCACATTACACCGTTTTGCTGACCTGGCTGCTGCAGTGAGCATGCCGATGCAGCTACAGCAACATAACCCTGCTCTGATTTGGGTGACGGTGTTTGAGAAGTGATTGGGCTCGTGCCGGCAGAATGAGTCCCTTCAATGACGTGCAGTACCAATGTTGATGTCCTGCCGGCGTCATTGTGGTTGGGACAGCAGAATTGCTTCTAAGTGCACAATTGGGAAGCATTTATCAGCTTGTCATGCGTATACAGGTCCTCTGGAGAGCAATTAGTAGCATCTCACCCAATAATTAAAATATGGAGCTGCTGCACTCTCAAAAAAACCGAATGTGGTTTTTCTTTTTGCTCTTTTCTCAATTCCCTTTGCCAAGTTTCAGAGCTCAGTGCTCTCCTCTCTGGGAAACTTGCATTGCTCCACCTTCCAGCAGACCAGGTCTCAGCTGTCCAGGAATGAGAGAAGTAAATCTGCATTTTTTAGGAATAAGGATGCAAAAATAGGACTCTATGGACTTTACTGCACTGGAAACTTTTGCAAATAGTGGTGATGTCAACAGCTTGGTTCTTGATGGAAAGGTGGTCTTCTAGAAATAGGACATTTGAATTTGCCCCTAAACATTACTTAGTTTTAGGTCAAGGTATAAATTTAAACAGATTTTGAATGAACCTCCAGTTTGAGATTTTTGTGGGTTATAAGTGTTTCGTATTGTCTTCATCTTGATGATATGTTTGTTAAATGAAAACCTAATGTTGTTTGGATCTAATTCCTTAATATTCAAGTGCTCTGTGAGGACCCTGCATCCGTCAAAGGATGGCAGAGACTTTATTGTCATACTCCAAACTTAAGAAGTATTTGAAGGTAGCTTTTAATGAGATCATCTGAATTCTGCAGCAAGACAGTCATTAGAAGATGAATATAAAATAATATACAACTGATAGAGAAGATTAATAACTGAAACTTAATGTAGTAAGTTTGATGTATGCATATGGACAGCATTTAAGTTTGATGTATGCATATGGACAGCATTGATTTTACCCTAAATCTTCTGCCTTTATGTGGGCAATTTGCATGATGTTGTGCAGACCAGCAAACACCCAAGGAATTGTATCGATCAGTCACAAAGCCATAGTTATTTCTCCTGGGCTGTGATTCTGAAGGCAACCAAACCAATAACTGGAAAAATGCTAGGAAAAAAAATTGGAGAATTTTTTTTTACATTTAAGATTTGGAGCAGTTGCTCTGGAATAATTCTTGCTGCTACGTATGCGCCTGTCTTGAAATGAGAGCAAATATCTGAGTTATTGTGGAAAAAGTTATGAGTTGAGGACTTTGGCCAGCACCGCAAGTGGTTGCATGGGGGATGGAAGGGAGTGAACAATGGACAGATAGGTGTGGGGAACAACTCCACAGCCTGGGAGTGAGTGTTTCTGACCCAGACCAAAGGGAAAAGAAGAGCAGAGAAGGGAAGATTAGCCAAAATCCTGCAGCCGAAGAAACAGAGGCCAGGAGGTATGTAATGATTGGCTTCAGGTCATGCAGTGTTTGTGGCAGAGTTGAAAATGAGCCTAAAGAAGTAGAGACCTTGAACTTGGGTCTTTTATGGTCTTTTAGTGGAGTATATTTTTAAAAAACCAACAGCTGGCATTGCTAATTAGTTCTTTTACACTGATCTTGGAAGTAGTAGAAGTTGTTAGTGTGATCAGAAGAGTTTTACAGCAACGTTCACTGTGCAGCTGCTGAATGTCCCACACAGAGCTATGGATGCCTAGAGGGCTTCTAGAGCAGAGTGATGGTGTGTGCCTGGTTTAGATGTATGCAAACTTAAAACTCTAATTTTTTTTTTGGGGGGGGGGGGGGGGAAGGATGTAAAGTCCCCATGCAAGCAGTTCAAAAAAAGAGTAATGATAATAAATAGGTAAGCCAAGTAACATGCACCAGCCAAGCATCACCACTAAAAGGCGGCTCATCTTTTATCATCACAGCAAGGTTTATTGCTGTCTGGGTGCTCGGGACTAGTCCTGAGCGGGCAAAGCTGGGACTAATGGACCCTGCATCTGATTAAGCGCCTGTCAAAAGCAGGCAGTTGATAAATGATGCTGACTCCCATTACCGCTGCACGCATCACCGTCTCTCTCTTTTAAATCACTCAGGAGAAAGAAGCTCACGCTTGCTCAAGAAATACGCAGTCTTCTACAGCTGGCTGATTTGCCTTGTAGAAGCTTTTTTCCTGACTTGCACTGAAAAGGCAACAAGTCTTAGTCAAATATATGATTTTTAAATACCTGTACTGCAGCAAGGATTTGTGAATGTTATTCTGCATGCCTGCTGTGTCCTGGTTGCTCTGCAGGAACCTAAGAAAAAAAAATGAAAAGAAAATATAAAATTCACAATGTGTAGTTGTTCCTTATTTTCCAGTTGTGTTTTTTTTTTTCCCCCATTGGGTGTGTTGAACCCAAAAGGCTTTAGGGCTGTTAAAAGCTCCTTCTACTCCTGCACACATGTGCACAGAGTATGTGTCGTTGGTGTAAAGGTGTATGATGTCTCAAATACTCAATTCAGGACCTTGTCGTTTTTTAGCAAAAATTTCCTTGTGAGATGTCTCAAAGCACTTCAAACTCTTTAATTCTAAAAATAATATATGTAGAGTTCATGTTAATTTTGGATGGGAATACATTGGAGAGTTGGAAGAACATAATTTTAAAAAGTTCTTTGCTCATATTAAAAATAAAAGCAGCAGCAATAAAAATGAATTGGATTGTTATAAAGGTGCATCATATTAGTGCAATTTTGAGGATTTTTTCCCTTTTATTGCTTAATGCAACTTGAATCAGTAGGACTTTTTTCAACACGTGGAGTAAGGTGCACTTCCAGTAATGCTGTTTCAAGAGCGAGTCACAAGTCTTAAAAAGCCTATGATAAAAATTGTGTTTTTAAAGCTCTACTTTCTTCCAGATGCGATAAAATAATTTCTGCAGAAGATTTCTTGAAGAATTCTAGTTGAAAATCTATCTCAGAGGACATAACCTTTGTAAAAGAGCAAAGATTGGAGCTATTTCAGTGGAAAACAAATAGCTTTTTTTCCCTCAGTATGAATTTGGGGACAGATTTCTCACTTCTACTGTAAAGGGTCATGGCTCTACTGGTCTTGGAGTGGTGATTTCTGCTAGCTGCAGGTCTCTTCGTTAGCTATTTTTTAGCACCAGCCATTAATATTGTGAGATATAGGATAGCAGAGCCCAGTGAAGCAAGAAGGGAAATTATATTGCTTTTTCTGTGTAATTAAATAAACAGCAAGCCAGGAGCTGGAAAGCGAGAAGCAACAATGCATAGCATGCTGTGCGTCCTTGGAAGTCGTGGCCTGCCATATAGCTAACCTCTGTCTGAGCAAAAGTCTGGTCCACCCAAAATTGTAAAATGCTGTGTGGTTCCCTGTGGTTTAGGTTGTTCAAGTGATTCTTTATCATTTTCTTTGGCATTAAAAAAAAAAGTTGATAGCACATTAGCAGAAGAGATGTTTGTTTTGGTAAATGAGACATCAATTTCCACAAAAGCCTTTGACATTTACCACCTTTTTTTTTTTATTTTTTTTTTTTATTTTTTTAATGCGCCCAATATCGTTACAATATCTGTGGGGTTTTTTTTAGGAGGAGTATAGAGCAGAAGGAATCAGCTGGCACAACATCGACTACATAGACAACTCTGGCTGCATCAGCCTGATCAGTAAGAAGCCGACGGGCCTGCTCCATCTGCTGGATGAGGAAAGCAAGTAAGTAGGAAACTGTCGGTTTTGCTAATATTTGTTTTTTCACTTGAAAAGTGTTTAGCTTTAAGTCTTGGCTCTTGTGATTCTTCCCAGAAAGATGCTAATAGCTCGTTGGGCTAATTTATAATTTTATGTCTCTAGTTTTGTTTCCAAGGTGGTAACGTAAACAGTGGGGAATCCGCAAGCTGAGCAAAAAGCCTTAACAAATAATAATTAAAATTCTGTTTCAAGAATCTCTTCTGTTGAAGGGAAGGGCAAAGGTTTCCTTGGCTCTGCTTCTCATTTCTCTCCCTGTCTCTTGTGGTGTAATGACATGAAGAGGCTTGAAGCCGAGCTGAGTGAAGGGAGAATCCAAGTCCAGGAGTTAAAGAGGATGTGCGGGTGCTGTTACACAGATATAAAGTGGATTTATCAATTTACTTTTAAAAAGTAAGCCAGAGGGAACTGAGAGCATTTTGATGTAGGAGCTGCAGAGTTTCATTTGTGTCAGGGATGCGACTGAGGTTTGCATCCTTGGTGATGTCCATCCAACTTGTCTCAGTAGAAGTTATCAGATGAGCTTGTGGCTTCTGGGTCTACCTTTGGGTGGAAACTGCTGAGCTGAAAGCATCTGCCGTCACATGCATGTGCCAGTTTTCTCGTGTGAAGGGCATGGAAGGCCCCACATAAATGCCGCTACCTTGAGCAATTTCTATAGGCATACAGTACACCACAATAAAAATATGCCTATTTGTGCATTTATAGATGATTTCAGACCTTTACTAAATCTTTTAAGAGTTCTTCGTACACCAGATATACCTTGTACTTGTATATAACCACATGAGAGCATACAAAATAGTATTTGCTTAGTATCTGCAGGCACAGACGTGGAAGCTCAGGATACCTCTATTTTCCTATTTGTGGTCAAGAAAGAAGTGTATAAGCTTTTTGTTGGGCTTATGGCTATCTTCTTTTTAATTCTTTCCACTCAGTTTTCCTCAAGCCACAAACCAGACGCTGCTGGACAAGTTTAAGCGTCAACACGAAGGGAACTCCTACATTGAATTTCCAGCAGTCATGGAGCCGGCTTTCATCATCAAACACTACGCGGGCAAAGTGAAGTACGGAGTGAAGGTCTGTCACCCATCTGTTCCCCAGCAGTTGTTTTCGTTTAAATCATCAGGCTGTGGTAGGGAAGGAGAACCCCAAAGGCTCCACAGAGATGTTTGGAAGAGGACTTGGCTAGAGAAGAGACGCGAGGGTTGGGAGAGAAGTGTTTGGTGAAAAGCTTGGCTGAAATGAGAAGGTGGTGGGGATTGTGTCATCCTGTTCTCCTTCACATTGCAAGCTCTACGTGTGGCATTTTGAGGAAGAACGAGGGACACGCACTGAATTTGATGCTACGTCCCAGCAATAGGTTGAATTTGGGTATCTGGTGGCCTTACTGGGCTCGGTTCATATGGAAAACCGAATTTTATTTTTTTTTCCATCGTTAGCCATTTTTTAATACAAGTTACATGAGCATAGGTCTCAGCATCTCACTGCTGCAGGTACTTTTAAAAATCTCATGCCAATAATTTCAAAGTTGATTCTATATTCATGACAGTTATTAGCAGAAGCAGTTCTGGTGGGCAGGGGAGCCTGTATGAGAAACAGCCTCAGGATTTACGACTGCAAATCTGTAATTGCGCTTCTATTGCGATAGATGTACATGTCAAACTTAAGCATCAGCTTTGAGATGCTTCAGAGAGGAGTGCTTTAGGATAAAACATTTATTTTCTGGACATAAATAGGCATGTAATGTGGGAGCAGGAAAAAAAGCAGGATTCAATAATTGTGCTGTCCTAGGGACAGCCTGGCAGATCTTTCCCGGCATATCTTGTAGATATTGTTTATTTTCCTCTTTTTTTTCTCTCCCCTCTCCTTTTTCTCCTTCCCTAGGATTTCCGTGAGAAAAACACAGATCATATGCGCCCAGACATTGTAGCTCTCCTGCGAAGCAGCAAAAATGCCTTTATCTGCGGGATGATCGGAATTGACCCGGTGGCCGTCTTCCGCTGGGCAGTCCTGCGGGCCTTTTTCAGGGCAACAGTTGCTTTTAGGGAGGCTGGAAAACGATACGTGGAGAAGAAAACTGGTATGTGTGCCAATCTCCTAATCCTAGCGCCTGTGTTTCACGAGCAGCATCTAATATATTACTACAATACTTTAAGTAGCCTATCTGGCTTATTAGGAGCTATTAATCTATTAAAAAACTGATTAAGATATTGTATAGAGTTTTTTTACTATCCAAAAGTGACATTTAATGGTACATGTACGGTAGGATTTTAACACACTGTAAGAAAATATTTTCATTTTACTGCTGCTTTAACTTTTCTTTTTTGTAGTATGCATGCGTAGGAAACCCTGAATGATACAAATAGAGACATAATTATTCAGCAAATAAATTAATTTTGCTAAGAATTCTTGAACCATTAGTTACATCTGGGGAAAAAAAAAGGAAATAATTCTTCTCTGATTTTTCAAGCTGTTCACCCTTTAAGTGCAGGAGAGCGTGTCTCTTGCCTAGCACAATTCATTGCTTCGCATTCATCCAGAACCACCTCATGCCGAACGCGGGGGCATTAAGTTAAAGGAAAGTAATGGTGCATCATCATGCTGTGGCACGCAATGCCTGGCTGTGCTTTTAGACCATTTGTCTGCATAAAGCAATTTTGGAAAGATGGGTACAAGCTATTACTATTAATTTCTGGGCACAAGAGGGCTTGAAATTCATTATGAAATCAGAGCCTCAGCAGGGAAAATGTCAGCTGAGTTAAAATTAAGCACGGAGCCGCCCCATGAATTTTTTTCAGTTGTAGAGGTGTGCATCAAGGAGAGCCAGGGAGCTTGGGACAAGGGACATAGGTATGGAAACCATACAAGCAGAAATAATTTTCTTGTTCGGGGTGAATAATAGCATCCCAAGAGGAGCAGGAGGCAAAAATCAGCATTCAGCTCTTAAGGCTCTTCCACTCAGATGTCGTGAAAGAGAAAAGATGTTTCTCATGAACCTGTGTCTGTCTGGCATGTCAAGGCAGCATTTACAGACAGCGGCGTTTCAAAACGCTGGGAGGTAGATGGCAACGATGTTTAGCATTGAGAGAAACAGCACTCAAAAGAGTTGGCTTCAGAAATCTGTGTTTGCGTTTTCCTTTTTTATCTTGCATAAGGCCCAGGCTGAAGTAAAGCGAACTGATCAAGGATATAAAAAAAAATATACATTCAGTCTTGGGACGTAAGAGCTAATTTCAAGCCCTGCTTCACTTTCTGTGTCTCTGACAATCTGGTCATGCCTGCTGTGCTCATCTCCTCGCTAGCTGGCTTTCTGCTTTTCGGTCTTGACTTTGTGGCATTAACTTGCTTGTATCTGTACATATCTGTATCAATATGTAGGTATAGAATAGAGTCCAGGAGGCTTTCAGACAATTCTGGGAGACTCACTTCTTGCACTGCCGCCTTTTTCCATACCAAAACTAACCAGGGCATGGTAATGGCTGAGTTTCTAAACCTTTTCTGGCACACGATGCTGCTGTTTCATCTGTCTGGTGCCCTTTGGCCTGCTTTCAAATGACTTTGTGCTTTGTAACCTCTGTTTTTTGAGTTTAAAAAAAAAAAAAAAGCTGGATAAGATTTATCTTAAACTTCCCAACAATCCTCAGAACGTTTATACTCTGAATTTCTATGTGTGTCTTCAGCCTGAATTGGGAGAAAGTAATGAGAAAGTCACCATTATATGGCAGAACTAGTGGGAGGAGACTGCCTAAATCTGATTCCCATATTGAGGTACGCCTTACCCATTGGGAAAGTTTGCCCTACAAGCGATGGCAGACCTGGGACCTCTCACATTCAGCTGTCTGTGAACTCTCTGGAGAGGTACCCATCATATGCTAGCGTGACTTCTGCCCAGGTGGTGACAGGACTTAGGAAGGTGGGATCCATAGCAACATTTTCATGGTGCTTTTGCTGGTGAGACCTTGTGGCTGCCTCCCATTCATTGTCCTTCTCCAAAATCCCATCTGTCTTGCCAAAGCACCTCAAAGCAGATGGCTGTAGAAGAGGCAGACCTGAGCAGAAGGCTTGGCTGGTGTCTGGACAGTGAGATGGGCTGGTGCAGCACAGCTCATCCACTAGTGGGTGCTGGTGGTCCCTCCTGCTCTCCTAAATAACGCAGAATAGGCCTGAACTGATACTTTGCATCTATGGCAGAAGGCATTTGTGAATTATTAAAGAATCACTAAGATTACCCTGTCTTGAGAGGTAAAAGCAGACAACCAAAGATAGCATATATTTGTGCTTGTCTTAATTTTTTATATTTTTATTTTTATATGTTTGTTTTATTTTTTTACCAAATCCTACTGGCTTTAATTAGCCTGTTTTGAATGCCTCACTGCCCACAGATGTAGAGCTTTTGATAAAATTGTGGTAGATTAGCTGAGAATAGCTTCACACACACATGTTCATCCAAGTGTATAC
The DNA here is from genome assembly GCF_036417535.1 of Chlamydotis macqueenii. Lineage (NCBI taxonomy): Eukaryota > Metazoa > Chordata > Aves > Otidiformes > Otididae > Chlamydotis > Chlamydotis macqueenii. The sequence continues at coordinate 15,382,218 of NC_141567.1, read as the reverse complement.
AGTTAATATTTGTATATAACTTTTCAAAAGACGTGCTGCCCCATTACTGGTTTCTGAGGTCCCATCTGCTGCTGCTACCATCCATCAGGCAGATGTAATTAATGAGTAGGAAGATATCTGAAGCATGCTTTTTTTTTTTCTTTCCCTAATTTAAGGCTCTTTGCACTCTTGTTATAACCCCAAAAGGATCTCCTGTGCTTTTACCTGTCTGAAGGCCTGTTTGCATCCTGCTTGCAGTACCCAGTGGAGATTTTGATGAAAAATCTCCAGCTTATGTATAATCAGCTTTGCAAATTTTTTCTCTGCTTTCTTTTTGCATCATCCTTCTGATTATCTTCTCCATGCCAGCAGTGCCAACCATGCCATCAGCATTTTTTTCCTGATGACTCTGGGCACTCTCCTTTTTTTGTGCTCCTGATATCCTCGTAGTGTAGCTTTGAGTGTCTGCACGATTGTCCTCATTAACCTGGAGGTGAAGAGCAGCAAAGGGGTCTCACCATGAATTTTGTTGGGTACCTCTTATGGTGCTGCCAGCCCTCCTCAGATGAAACACCTGGGATCTGGCAAGCTGCAGTTAGGTGAAGGATGAACTTCTTCAATAATTAGATTATTTTTTTTTTTAATTAGTATTATTATAATTGAGTTTATTGGGGAGGATTGAGGTGGTCCAAAAGAACTACACGTTTGAACTAGATTTGTTAGTGAACTTTGATTAAAGGAACACTATCAAGCTTTTCAGGAAAGAAATTTGGCTGATTTATGTTTTTTGCTATATTACCAATATGAATTTGTTATGCAAAACCCCCTTATTCTTTATAAGTGAAAACTTGACAGAAGAACTGGTGCTGTTCATATAAACCAGGTTGTGGAGACTCCCAGCTTTCTCATCCTGGTTTTGTTGGACATGAACCTAAGTCCTCGCTCTGATGGAGGACTCATGGTTCTGGCACTGTGTGCTCCCTCAGTAGTCTCTGCATTTGCATTTGGCTGGTAAGGCTTGCTCCTTGGTTTAGTGCCTGTTGCAGCTGACCTTCACAATAGCGAGGTCTCAAAAACAATTCTGTCGACTTGTGCAGATTTATTCCTAAAGCTAGGCACCAAAAATGCCAACATTTGGGGAAAAAAAAAAATCCAAGAAAACACTCTATATTTGCCAAATAAAGGTGATAGCAACCAAAAAAATGGTCTTTGAGGTCCCACTGAGCAGTATGAAGTGGTGTTAATGCAAGGAAGATGCCCCTTGACAGTGTTCCTCTGTGAAGTTCAGGTTGGTCCTTTCTGATGATTTAATACATTGGTATGAAATGCTTCCATGCGTGTTGACACAAGGTAACTCCTCGGTGACCTCATCATGGCTCAAAAAAAGCATGATGTATTCCTTGATTAGGCCACTTAATCGATGATGGAGAGATGCTGGCTGTTTGCCCAATGTCACCTGTGTAACCTCTCCTCCATGCTATGGTCAGTGCTGGGCCATAAAAAGTCCTCCTGGCCACACAACGATGGTTTCTTCCAACTTCTGACCTCAAACTCTTGCTACCTAACTCCAGACTCTGTGTCCTCTGCCCTTGAGGAATACACAACTCTTGTTTAATACAAATAATTTCTGTTTTTCCCTTTAATTGCCAGTATTTGAGCAAAGCGCGACTCTGGGATGTGAGGTGAGAATTAGAGGTGGCCATGTCCGGGGGCATCTCTGCAGGGAATTGTGGAAAATGCCTGGCAGAGAGACTGGAAGGATTTTAAAAAGCAGTTAGTAAAAGATTTCTCTAATAATCTACTTATTTCCCCAAATAATGTCAGAGTTATTATAAAGTGATTATACTCTGGCTAGTAAGGATTGTAAAATGGTGGGAGCACTGGAACTGGGATGTGGTCCAGCCCATTGCTCCTGTGCCATGGCACCATGTCTGGAAGAAACCGAAGTTAAATTGTGTCAAGCACGAAAAATGCGCAGCCCTCGAGCTTTTGTATCCTTTGGGCTTGTTCTTTACCCTCTCCTGATTTCTGCTTATATAATCTTTCTCTTCTCTCTATTTTTTTTTTTTTGTTTTTATCTTGCTTCCCAAGGGCATGATGATGCAGTGCCATGTGCGGTTTTGAAAAGTGTGGATAGTTTTAGCTTTCTCCATCACCCAGTTCATCAGAGGAGCTTAGAGATCCTGCAGAGATGCAAGGAGGAGAAGTACAGTAAGGCTCCACCACCCGCTCTTCCCTCTGATAAACACTCACACCTAGAAATGGAAACCAGGTGCATTTGGCATAGAAAGGGTAAAAAAACTGCCCGAGGAGCCTTCCAGGCTGCCTATAGCAATTTTGAGCCTACGGGGAAATTATTAGACAGAGTTTGAAGAGTAAAATTAAATGCAAACCCACATCTCTTGAGATATCGCATCATTTCATTGGCAGTTTCCCCGTTTGCTCGCTGACATTAAGTCAGGATGCTGATGCTAGGGGTATTATCTTGTGTTTCATTATTGTTATGACATATGTGATAATAAGTTCAAAGCGCCACAGATCCGGTAGGAGTATTCCTGGTATAAGGCACAGGGCTGATACGGCTGGAATTCCACTTCATTTAGATTTCATTGGACTTTGAAAATAACTTTAGGTTGTGAAAATACTGTCTCTGAGGGCTTTGACTTAAAACTAAAGTGTTTGGCACTGTTATTTTACAGAATGAGCTGGGTAAAGATGCACTTGGTCTCCGTTTCTTCCTCCTCACTCCTCTGTCACATAATAAACTCATCCTGCATGACAACACAGATACTCTTACCTGCCCTACTATATTTTATATATATATATGTTTAGAAGATATATATTTGATGCTTGTATCTTTAGATATATCATTTTTCTGCCATTATTCTCTTCCTTCATGTTGCACATTAAAGCTTACAGAAATAGAGCGCTGCTATATGCAGTCTTCAAGGGCAAATCCTCAGCCTGAGTTGCTGACTTAACCATCGTGCAACTTAGGTGTAAACGCAAACCACCCACGTTTTTTTTTCTGCAGAGCTGAGCATGGTAAGTAAAGTAGTTGCATGTTGCATCTTCACAAATATACTTTTCCTGAATCAGATTTTCATGCTTCCTGCAGCATGTGCACTGGGGGAGCAGAGGTGTTTTAATTCTTAATTTAGACTTTCATTCTTAATTAAGAGTACTTTGCTTTTTCATACAAGTTCCCACTATTGCTACAAAGAAATCCAAAGCAGTAAGACAAGCACAGCGATAGATTTTCTTAAGCGATGTTGTGCCAAGACCTTACTGATACTACTAAGAAACTATTTAAAAGGAAGATTATTATCAGTAGAGTAATTTTAATTGCAGTTAAATAATTAAATTTGTCATTTATGAGTTAGCTCAGCAACATGAGAAGTTCTGGGGGTTTAATTTGCAACTACTTTGGTGCGAAGAGGGAAATTCATAAAACTCAAAACACACTTAGAAGCAGAGCTTTAATTCAATGTGAAGCAGTGAAGTTGAGCTCAACATTTTAAAACCTCCTTTACTACAGACTAGACCACACAGTTTGGTTTCTCTTAAGACAAAACCAACATGTGGATCTGAGAGTAACATTGCCATAGTTTGTGAATTGGCCAGGAGCATCTGACCTGACAAACAAGAAATTCATGTTCTGCATTCAGAAATCATTTGCGTCTCCCCACAGGATGTGCTTCTGCAAGCTGCTTCCCCAGGCTTCATGGCTTTGGCAGACTAAACCAGGGTTGGAGCATGTATAATTTTTCAGTCCTGCATTTAGTGAGCTTGCAGGCCCTGCAGGCAAGGATGCTGGGGCTGAGTGTGACCTCGGGGACTCAGCTTTTCCCAGAAGTCAGATGAGGTTATAACTGTGTCATCCTTGAGAGGGACCAAATAGATGATGTGCTTGTCTTGAATTGTGCAATTAGTTCCAGCCATGCACAAAGAGAGAAAACTAATTGATTTGATAAACGTATTGTGATTCCCTTTAGGTCACTCTGTATTCTGCCTGTGTAGCCAACTGATTGCCCTTCCCTTATCATCTCAGCCACTTTGCTGGTGTCTTTTGAGTCTGTTGGCTAAGTTACAGTCTTCCTCAAGAGCAAGGCACTGGGTTTAGACTTCTGAGTTCAGGGCTGAAACTCTGCTGGTTGATGTTCGTAAGCAGGGAGCAGACTGGGATTACCCAAAGCTCTTGCCAATGAGGGCAAAGACCTGTTAGGCAGATCAGTCTGTCTTTCTGAAACAATACAGCTAACGAAAAGGGAAAGTGTTTGAAAAAATCAGAGTAATTTTGTTCCTGAAATGTAAAATAGATCAGCCTTAATCTGAGCTGGGTGTAGGGAATGGGTGGTTTCCACTCAGACCACTGTTCCTTAGCTTGCAACGTACTGGTATCTACAATTTAATAGCCTGAGTTCACTGTACAGAATTCTCAAAGCTACGTGCAACTCATTCAGTTAAATCGAAAACCTTTTTGCCTTTAATTTCTAAAAAACCTTGCTCTATTTCCCAGAAAAGGGGCTGCATCAATATGACAACTTTTATTTGGCTTCGGCGTGTATGTATTTCTTCTTTTAAGAGCCAAGTGATGGCACAATGTAGAAAAGTCTTTTCGAGGGGGGTGTGTCTAAAGCAATCCTCTTTAACCCAGCCTGTGCATCATAGTGAAGGCAGAGTTTGCTTCAAAAAGAAGGACATGGACTGAAGAAAAAAAAAAAATAATCTTTGAAATACCAGAGAAAGCCTACTTTTCCTGAGTAATTGCAGCTGTTCACCAAACACTCAAAGCAAAATGAAATGCTTTAGGTTAGAGAAGCCTTCTGTGCCTTAATGGGGAAGTATCCAGGCATGGATACAAGAGTGTATAAAAAATAGACACAGCTAGATGTTAGGTGCTTTCTTAGTGTAAAACTACCTACAAAAAGTACTAATGCAGTATTTTAAGCAGATTCCTTTTCCCCCTCTTTCCAATTTGGTTTTTGTGCTCTAAACAAGCAACTTTTGGCACAGAAATGGCAGTCTTGAAAGAGGTAAAAGAAGGCTCTCAGGATGAGAAATGTAACAAAAAAATGACTCAAACAGCAAAAAGGAGGATTGAAAAGAGAGTTTTGAACTCTAGGCATAGCTAGGCACTCGGAGAGATTATCTGAGTTGATTTCCAAAAATCTCCAGAGTTGGAGATTGCAAAACCTTCTCAGCAGAAGTGATTTGGTCCTGTCTGGGAGCACAGGCAGGATCAAAGATGACCTGTAGCAGCACGTTCCTGAATTTTTTTTTTTTACTCAGAATTCTAGGATATCTGGACACCTTTAGATACAATAACTTGCCCAAGTGCACCATCAGCCTTCTCAGGCATGTCCTGCCCAATGTTCAGGCTTCAATCCAAGGTGTTATAGTATCTCAACAGATAATGGAGGACAGTAGATGTCCCATTAAAGGGATGTCCTCTGTTGAAGTTTGGTAGGAATTCATCTTCTCCTTAGAAAATTCAGGCTCTGAGGAATGGCAGGTCAGCAAGACAGGCTCAGATCTCTGCATATTTTCTTTGCGTTCATCTTCAAAATAAAAAGATCTTTGGGACACCTTTTAGCTCAGCATCTGGGCTATATTAAATAGGAAAATGATAAATGTGGGGAGGAGAGGGTATGCTATTGCTTCTTCCTATTCTGTTGCAAACTATAGTTTAGTCATCTTTCTTTTTAGAGAGGATTTTTTTTTTCAATTTTTTTTTCCACTGCAGAAATCTCAAGGAATATATCTTTTTCCAATGTTCAGATGAGTGCTGTGATGTTTCCTGTCTCACAACAGCGATTTCAAGACAGTTAAAAAATTGCTTGGCTGTTTTCATGTCAAATTTGAGATTATTGGGTCTTTACATATCTGGAGTTTAGTGACTTGAAAAGTGTTTTGTTGTCTACAGAAATTGTCTTCTGTCTTCCTAAATGCTTGGTTACAAAACATTTCCACTTTGGGGAAGATAACAGCCTGAAACATCTGCTTCTGTAACCATGCGTTATAACTTCCTTGGCTATTTATTAAATATTAATTACTCTAAACTACCCCTGTCAAAGGACATAGGTTCAGTAGGCAATAACGCCTCCTTGTGCAGCACCTACTGCTTGCTATACGTATCCCTGTCCATACATCTGTAGGAAAGCAAGAAGTGTGCAAGGTGTAAATGACCATTTTTCCAAGCACCCTATGTATGTGTCCAAATATTTTGCTCATGCAAGCAACTGGGTTGTACCATGCGCAGCGGAGAGCTTAGGAGTGGTTTGGACATGCAGGCCACGAGTGGCTGGTCCCCTCCATCACAGCAACCTCTTCCTTCACCCTTTTGTTTACCAGCTGGGACAGCGTGTCCCTAACACAACGTGCATGTGTGGGAGGGGAATTATTAGGCTTAAGCAAACAGCGTTACTCATAAGTGTGATGGCTCCACAGCAGAGAGGTAGAACTTAGTAGACGATGGGTATGTCAGCGTCCTTGGCACCCTTGTATGCCCAGCATGTACCATGACACATACGTGCTCCTCCTCGCTGCACTCAGTGCTCGGCTATGGCTGTGCTAATTGCCTTTTGGTGAAGAGCCAGGTAGAAACATCTTTTTTCATGTGCTGCTTTAGGTATTACCCGGAAGAGCCCACGGACACCGCTCTCAGATCTCCAGGGAGTCAATACCATCAACGAGAGGACCCAGTGGTAAGTCTCTTGCTTTTACATTGGCCTGACAGAGAAATCTCGGATGGGAGAGCACTGTCTGTTTTTATAAATGACTGTATTAATGTTTCTCTCAGCTTGCTTATTTATTTTATCTTCTCTTCGTTCTTTCTCTGCTATGTGATCATGTCTAAATATCTTTACCTGATTAAACAGCAGGCAGGGAAAGCAACTTTTCTGTGTCAAAAGGCAGCAATATTAGGTGGTGTGGCGTATGAGGTGGTAAGACGCTTGCAAAAATTAATGAGTGTGCTGGTATCAAGGAAAAATAAACTTACTGAGGATTTTTCTGGCATGAAAAACCCAATTATGTGTTTGGGTGCAGAACTGCACACAAGTGATGTGATAGTGGCTCTAGGCACTGCTGAATGTGGAGGACCTGGGAAGTTATGGGGCTTGAGATGGTTCCTTGTCAAATGTTTGCTTGTTTTTAAGGGAAAGAAGCATGTTAACTTCAAAATGGTTTGATTTTTACGATTTTTATGTACAGTTTTATTTTTTAATCCCTCCTTGAAGGCTATGGTCATTCAAACAACTGCTTAACGAGACCTTTTTGTTTGAGAGTCTACGCTTTGAGATGCAGATCTCTACAAAAGTTTTTTCAAATTAGTTTCAGAATTAAATTGCTTCTGAAGCAAAATATCTTCATTTCAAAGGGAAATCTGGGTGCTGATCCTCTACCTTTTCTCCAGCTACTCTTGTGCTGTCCCTCTGCAGAAACCTCGTCATCCAAGTACCACCTCTAAAGGGATCTAATGCCTTTCTGCTTCCCTCTGAGCAGATCTGTGTGTGTGCTGGGGAAAGATAAGATCAGAGCACCCTCAGCTCCTAAAATGATTACTTGCAGCTGCAGACATCCGGGTGTAACTTAACGGCTACTCTGAGTTTCATGGGAAGTCTAGGACAAGTCAAGAGGAGTCTGAGACTGTCTCCTGGAACGTGTCTGTCAAATCCCCTGTAATGATCCTTGCATCTCAGTCAGCTTCCCTTCCACACAAAATAAAATAACCTCCAAATACATTATTAAACGTATTTTTTAACTGGCTTGAATGCCAATTAGCTGAGATAGAAATTAGATAGATGTTGTTCCTTTTCTTTTTTTTCTAGTGGAACGGAAGTGCGTTTTATTGTCTGACTTTGTTCACCACATGCCCTCTGAGTGCCATCAAGACTAGAATATCCCTCTTCCTCTGAATTTCTTCCCCTTGAGAGTGATGGTGGCATCCTGCTGAAGGAGAACTGAGTATTCTCATATCATTACAAGTCGGCTTATTTTCAGTGGTCAGAGAGAATGTGATTTCCATAAAATAGTTGGATTTAATTTGTAAATTTGTGCCACTTCTCAAATTTGGGCAGTTATCCAGCTTGTGCGAGCAATCTCACCCTGTTGTGGGAAGGTGATGCAACCCTGGCTGTCCTCACATCAATCTTTCCCACCCCTCCTTTTCTTTCTCCTAATGGTACAGCTGCTACAGCTCTAATCTGTTGGGTAATGACAGTACATGGTAATGTTTGAGGCAGAGAAGTTTGGTGTCTCCAGAGGTGACGTTCACTGTTTCTAGCATCTCTGGTTGTGCAGGTTTCCCTAAATGTGATGTAACATGAAACTTTGTCCCCGTGGAGATCTTCACGCATAGATAAGCGAAGTTCTGCAATTTCTTTAGGAAGCCTTCAAGTCTGATGCTGGTGCGTGAAGAACATCTCTGAAGCGGGATGGGGCTTTTCTTGACTGTACAGTTCTAGCTTTGAAGGCGTGTTAGTGCGGCAGCTTGGGCTGCCAGCATTTTCATAGCCCAGAACACTTCAGTTATCTCAGCAAGGTGCCATTGTAAAGGCAGGGAAATTCCTCCTGTCCCAGGCAACGAGGGGAATGTATTTGTTTACTATGGAGTTCAGCCTGTGGTCAGCTCTATTTATTTGGCTTAACCAAAGCCAGCATAGCAGGCAAGTTCCCTTAAACTGCTAGGATCAAGGGCAGCAACTACCTGTCTTCTTTCCATCATCCTCAGCAGTTGTATCCTAACAACAGGGCCAGGACAGACAGTTCATTCCCTTTACTGATATATTTGCAGAAAATGTACTTTTAAAGCTGTCCCAACTCCTGTATTCCTCCTGGTGTGGTGCCTCAGTAACACAGTCCGTGATCTTTGCTTCTCTTGGGCATCATCAGTGATGGGTCTCCCAATGTCATCCATGCCCCTTTCTTCTCAAAGCACAAACCAGGTCTCTCATAAGATCTCCAAAATGCAGCCTGCACTTTCAGGGTAGGCAGGTGATTTTGATAACCTTTCATTGTTGGTATTTCAGTTAAATTGTGCTTGTCAAGCAAGAAGGGGTAAATACAGGGGTGAAGGTAACATGTATAGAAGAGAGATTTACTTTAACAGCTTTCCAACAGATAGACCAGCAAGCAATTGATGGAGCTAAATTAAACAGGAATTTGCTTTCAAAGCCATCTCATGATCATGCGGTCGCTGATAAGTCTGCGTTGTACATCCAATCGACAGGATAGCCCGGGGCTTACTTCTAAAAGCAAATTTGAGGCATGACATCATGCAGGAAGTCATTGTGGAGGGTTTAGCGAGCCAAGCGCTCTCCTCTGATCTCAGAAGAAAGCAGCCGGGTGGTTTGCACATGCTGAGGGCGGGGGAAACCAGGCTTCCGCAGAGCTTCGGGAAGCCAGCATGCCTTGGAAGTGCCTTCACCAGCTGGCAAGTAATGAAAGCCGTGCCATCGCTAACCAAAACCACTCGGGCTGTCTGTTTTCCTGCCGGTTTATGCTCATTGATGAAACTGGTTTATGTGCAGTGATTTCTAAGCAGTATGCAGGAAAGCAGGTGTTGATCAGTTTGTCCTGAAACAGTTGGTTGAGCTTGGTGAGATGATTGACCTCTCAAGTACCAAAACAGCTGTGTCGGTCACCATATGGATGTATCCATCCTAAAGCATCCATAATAAACAGAGTTGTTGTTTTATATCTTTTTTTTTTCAAAACCACATGGGAATTTGTAGGATTTTCTCTTCTCTAGTCTTGTTCAGAGTCTGTATAACCACAGCTGGGCTCAAGCCTGAGCACGCTTTGAGGTCAGACAGGATTAATGATGGGTTGTAGATCCCAAAAGTGGCCATTGAGGTTTAGTGGTGTCCATCAGCTGGTGATTTTTTTCTTTTCTTTTTTTTTTTTTTTTTTTTAAACCCCTTCATATAGGAGGTTTTTGTTGGATAGGACCTTAGCTGTAAAGAGAAAGAAGGTGGACAGAGGAGATCACCTGGATATTAAAGCTTCTCACTGGCCTTCCTTGAATCAAACAGGTTGCTTAAAAAAGGCAGATCCTGGAGCGCTCAGCCAGGGGTTCACTTTGCTGTGGTTCATCCTTTCTTTTAAAAGTGATACATGTCAAAATGCTGATTTAATGGGGCCAGGAAGGAATTTGAAAAGTGCTGTGGTGAGGCAACAAGGCAACTTGTACTCCAGCATCGCATTGCTCCAAGGATCTGGCTCCAGGCTTTGAGCTGGCTGAATGAACAACTTCACATTCTTCATTTTTTAATCTCCATGCAGTACTTGATATTTGCGCTTCCTCCAAATCAAGACTTTAAGGCAAAGGGCTGCTTTGTTGCTAGACCTCAGAAGTTACTGGTGCTGGAGGCCTTATTTAAACCACCACTTCAGCATCCTCATGACCAGGAGACTGGTACTGCATTGAGTCTTCTTTTCCTCCTGTCTGAGACAGCTCAGGGAGCTGGAGGGCTGCAGACCCCACATCCTTCCTTTGATGAACTTTATTTCATGTGATGGTTTCTGCAAGGCTGATAGAGAATTTAAAATAAAAAAAAAAAACCAGCACCAAAAACCCAACACCAAACCAAAAGTATTGCAGTTGGGTGCAGCCCAGGAGAGGCTTTGCGTAACCCCAGATGCCATAGGAAGGCTCCTCACCTCTGGAGATTACTTGCCCTGATGTGAAGTTTTGAGTACCTGTTTCTCTTCCTCCAAGGGAGGATTTTGGTTCCACTCACCGTTCCCTTCAGTTCTTCTGCAACCAGGTGAGCGCTTCTGGAGACAAAGGCAGCTCTGCTCCATGGCAGAGAGGACCAAATTGGGCAAGTGATTTGTGACCAGGTCCCAGTGAGTGATTCTGGGCCAACCCATCAGTCCAGCTGGGGCTGGCATCCTTCATTTGTGGCAAATAATTAGTTTATTGCAAATGGTATTTGCTTTTTCTTTTCCTAATGAATTAGAGAAGTCAGCGTCACCACCAGCATCATCTAAAGTAGTGACTCTATTAATGATGGTAAGGCTGACAGCAGAGGTCATAGTCTCGTATCCTTCAGACCACTGAGGTATCTACAGACCCGAGCCTTCTGACTGGGAGAGCTGCAAGCTGTTGTTCTCCTGCTGATAGTTTGATCTTTTTATGGATATTTGATTTTTGAAAGGTGCTTAACGAGCCAATCACTTCACGTGGTATCTGGCATCGTGAACTCATCCCTGGGATCCCATGGGAGTGAAGGAATGATAAAAAGAATAAAGCGGCGACTCTCATTTTCTACCAGTGGGTTATTTTATGATCTTATTTTTTATTTTATCATAGAACCAGTTTTTTTTTTTATATCTTCCTAACACTGTGTGGTGTTTTGGTGTTGCAGTGATGCCTACGGGGTTGGCTGGAATGGCCGGATGGGGATGCGGCACAGCAGGCTCGCCAGCCCTGGCGCCTTCCTAGACAAAGACGGGATATTCGTCAACACAACCAACAGCAAGCTGCTGGAGAGGGCCCACGGCATCCTCATGTTAGTACAAAATGAGAAGATTTTGGCTTTATTCCTGGAGCATAATGAGCAGCATGGGTAGTTAGAGGAATGTAAATAATCAGAATATAAAAATATCAGGGTTTCAAGTAGACTTGGAGACGTTTCATGATTGGGTCAAAGTGACCCCAGTATGTTTTACGTGTCTGATTTATTTAACTCTTATTCATTTGTAATGACAGACGTGAGGGAACGAGAGAAGGAATGAATCTGCTGGTCAAACCAGTCTCAAGATATGACAGCAAAGTAACACGATCACATTTTTTAACATGATACCAGAGTTTCCATTGCAAATTAGGTGGGGAAATGATGTCGATGATTCATGCTGCAGCCTCATCAGAAGGTTCAGAGAGCATTCCCAGGGTGGCTGGAGTTAATGCAGGGTATGAGAAACCAGGAGGGTGGTCAGTCGTTTTATGATGCTGCTCCCCAACTCTGCCCAAATTACTGGCATCCCCATCATTTCCCATGTAACGGTTCCCTTTAACTAAGTATCTTTCTCTCTAACCTGTGCAACTAAATTTGTAAAACTAATATGCAGCATGCAGAAGCAGCCCAGTTTCAGTGCAGGTTATAGGAGGCAGCTGCTAAAGGGGATTTTGAAGGGCTTGTTTCAAAAACTCCTGCAGTTGCACACGTGGATTAACCTGAGCCATTTATTATCTCCCCAGGCGAAATAAAAACTTCAAAGCCAAACCAAATCTGCCGAAGGTGAGCAAGAAGGAGCGGCTTTACCTTGTTGGTCCCTGGGTTAAGACTGTAGGTACAATGTTGAGATACTGATGGGTATGAGGAAGGCCACTTGTGTCTACATCAAGACCTTGATCAACTCAGCTCTGTTCAGGGCTCTTTAATTTCTATAAAACCAAAGGATTTCAGCTCTGAAGGGGGCTGTATAAGCAGTTACATCCTCCTTTCTTGGACCTACTCTGACTATTTTTTTCCTCCTCCTGGGAAGGAGTACGTACGTACTGATGAAATTTGGTAATTAAATCTCTAAAATAAGTGGGTACGTTATGCAAGAGGTCCAGCACCTGATAGAAAACAGAGTTGCCTAATATTTAGTTTCCCTCCGTCTTTACTGCATTTACTGTATTTTAAGAGATACCAGGAGACCTGTTGTATCTAGAAGAGCAATACTTGTGGTCCTTGCTGGTGCCACTTCAGTGGTTGGGAACGGAGGGCCAGGAAGAGTAAACTTTGGCTTTACTCCTCTCTGCCCACATGTTGTACCTGGAGAGGCACAGAAACAGTTAATCGATGAAGTGCTCATTAATAGTCAATAGTTTGTCTGCAGCCTTAAGTGGGTAGGAGAGCCAAATTTCATGTGGTCAAAGGTGCCCTTGGCAAATCCTCAGAGGAGCTTGGAGGAACATGATCTGGGGGATATGGTTCTGACCAAATAGAGCAGAGCTATGTTTCAAGCCATCCCTGGATGGTTCCTGTTGAGATGAAGTAGAGTGGTCACCCAAGGAAGCCCTGCAGAGGGTGTAAAGAGGGGTATAGCAGATAGCATGGAGATGAGATCTAGTTATTCTTGTATTTATAAAGAACAAATGGAGTCTCTCTTTCCACAGCACATGCTGGACGTGAAGTCCCTCAAGCACCTAACCAACCTGACGCTGCATGACCGCATTACTAAATCTCTCCTCCATCTCCATAAGAAGAAAAAACCACCCAGCATCAGTGCCCAGTTCCAGGTAATCCTTTGCCTTCCATACAGAGAGGTGAATTAAAAGCAAATACCTGCTCCTGGTGCCTAGGACGACACTTGCAGGCACAGTCCTGTTCCATCCTCACCACCACTGAGGATATGAATTCAGCCAAGGAGGTGGCTTGGGTAAGCTGGGAGACACCTGGCAGGAGTCTAAAGGCTGTAAATGGAAAGAAAGAGCAGCAATGATGGATATCATGAAGTATGATGTGGTGGAGCAAGATGGGACGTGAGGATGAGCTGCAGAGCAGGGACGTTGGTGCTTCCCTGTGCTCTGGTACCTCACTTTCCAAACCATCACATTGTGGCGCTTTCTCCACCGAGTCCAAAAACCACAAAATGTCCAAATGACGTTTTTAATCTTCTTACTGGTGTTCAGCACCTGAAATTCAATCTGTTTTCAAGTCAGGCAGAATGTGAATTTTAATAGGGGCAGAAAGGTCGAAATATTGCTGCATTGTTTCCAGGCAGGCAGAGGAGGTATCAATACAGCATTTGTTGTGTCGGCACTGTGCAGCAGCCAGCCATCCCTAGGAACAGCTGCAGCAAAAATAATCCTCCAGTATGCGCATCAGGGCTTGGAAACTGCTACAAGCCACATGCACAAGCAGGTGGTAATATTAGAAAGCAGCTTTTCAGTTAAAAATCAGTTACTAAGCAAGTCTGGCTTGCTTTTGACTTGTAATTTTGGTTGGTTTTGTAGTTGGTTTTTTTTTTTGGAGGTGTGGGTCATTTTTAGAAAGTCTCCATGCGTAGATCTGGGTAAGATTAAGTAATTAAATATATACATGCACACACACATACATAAAAATCTAATTATGATCTGCAGAATGCACATCTATATATGGGTTAAGTATATTAAGCTGAGTCTAGTCTGATAGTATGCTGGCTAAAATACACAGAATTTGATTCATACAACACCATGAGAGGGGTAATAACAGGGATGTCCCGGAGTGAAATACCGTCCTCTGAAGAGCCTCAGGGTGGGTGATTGAGACTTTAATATATTTTTTTACAGTGCATACGAATAAAAGACCTGTAAACACTGAAGATTCCTCCCCTGCACCTATTCAGCAAAGCAGATAATTCAAATACCTTTTCCTTACGCTTTCTGACGTTCCCCAGCAGTGATTTGACAACGTAGGAGCTGTGTCTACAACACATCTTTTTTTATTTAAATGAATAAAAAATATTTGAGTTGGAGCCAGCTCTGGTATGACTGCCTGCTTCTACTCTTAGACAAAAGCCGGGCACTCCAGTCCTTATTTAATTTAACACTCATAAGAGAAGCATTTTCTCGAGAGAGCAGCCGGGTGCAAGCCAGCAAGATTGCTTTTTTTATCAAGAGCACGCTAATAAAATTGCGGCGCGTGGAATTAGGTCACAGGCAGGAAAAACAAATGTTTTGTATCACAGCGTTTTGGTGGGGATTTTTGCTGATAAATGCTGCCTTATGGCTAATGCCTGAACAGCGGGCTTGCAGTACTCCATCTACTATTGATTTTAGCCGTGCCTGTACACACAGTAATCTGTAGGTAGAATAGCTGTATTAGAGGATGCTGTAAGTGCAGCCGTGCCTTTTGCAGCTGAAAACTAGACCTCTGGTACCTAAACTGCAACGTGGAGACTTACAGCCGCCTCTTTTATCCTGCATGCCAGTGGTACCCTAGCACGGGGTGATGCTGAAACGATTCATCGCACCCTGAAAGACCAGATACAGATGGTGAAAGAGTGGGTGGCTGGAAAGTTTTGCAGGCAGAGGGACAAAGGAGCAGGGTACGGGGTTAATCCAGGGACCTCGAGTGTCCTTTAAGGATTCCTGATGACCAGAGCTTGCACCAGATGGCAGAGGGTGCCTGCACCATCTGCCATGTGGGATATGGCTGGCTGCTGATGACATGGAAATACCGTCCTCGTGGGGCTGGCAGATCCAATTTCCACAATTTCCAGTGCTGGGAGCTCTTTGCTTGCCGGGCTTTCAGCAGGGCTTTTTGGGAAGGGGATTATATTCTGTGTCCCCCGCTTGCCTTCCACCAGCGCAGTATGGGGCAAGGTTAGATGCTGCAGCATCATTGCTGATCAGTGTCTCCTAATAGGCTTTTTTAATTTTTTTTTTTTTAAAAAAAAGAATTATTTCAGCCTACTTTTAAGAAAACCAGGAGCGTGCCAGTGGAGGTCTGCTGTGTCGTAGCGTTTCCACTGTTTCCTGGGCTGGGAGCGACGAGGACATTTGCATGCAGTTAATAAATGCGTGACGCAGCTGCATCGCACATGCGTGGGATCTTCCCTAGATCTTGTATGTAGATAAATTTTTCTGAACATGAAAGGCATAAAGATGTCTTTAAAACGATCAGAAGGAGAAGAAAAGGCTTCCTGCGAGCAGATCTTTAAGCTAAATTCTTCTTCTAATATCGTGCTTTTTTATTAACACATATATTCAAAAATTTATAACCCTACTTATAGCAAATATGCAACAGAATGTCTTTTATACAAGTGAGTTTTAAACACTGTTAAAATCGGGAGTAATCAACTCTGGAGCACATTACTAATACTGTCAGTTTTGTGCTTGGTAATTAAAGAGATTCAAAGTATTTGTAAGGCACAGCAAAAGTTAAAAAAAAAAAAAAAAAAAAAAGGCAGTTGCAGTCAAGGAGCCCAGCCAGCCGCAGACTGACTCAGCATGCTCTGATTTTCAGTATGTTTTTATTCAAAGAGTTCGTGCTTTGTTGCCAAAGAGTCAAAGATTTGCAAGGCGGAGGAATAACCCAGCGTGACATCCTGCTGGAGCAGCTGGACATGGCAGTGATGCCCATATAAATTCATTTTTATGGACTAGGCTTTTAATAATGATGCAGAAATAAGGGGAAATATAAAATGGGAACCTGGAAAACCCTCGATTTCTCAGTGGTCGCAACTGTGCGTTTCAGCAGAGGAATATGGCCAGGAATATGCCAGCTGTTCTCCTCTAAAAACAACCTATGAAGTGTTTAGGGTTCATGGACTTCAGAAATCATTGCAAATTACAGATCTTCCATTTGCAAAACTGATTAAGAAAATTCATGGTTAGGGCAGCAATAAAATTTTGACAATTAAAAATCAGGAATAAATGCTGCCTGGAGTCACTTTTGCTAAAGGAAAATTTTGTTTGTATTTAAAAAATGTCAGTGATTGTTTGGTGCAAGGTGTAAATTCTTATCTTGGAGATCTTACTCAAGTCCGTAAGAGGCTTGTTGGTGTTGAGCTGGATGTGATATACAGCCCAGGGTTATAATTATCTCTAGCTAATTTGTTGGGTGCAAAGACAAAACCAGCCAAGTTGCTTGGGCTGAAACACTCATTTTGGGGAACAATTTTCCATCTGCCTCGTTTTCTCATTGTTTATTACAATTTTTTTTTTTGTTTTCTGATTTAAGAGCTTGGATTTTTGTTATTCATCATGGTATCTTCTCTGTTTCCCAACTGAAGATCTCTTCTCTGTTGCAGGCGTCACTCAACAAGCTGATGGAGACCCTTGGTCAAGCAGAACCTTATTTTGTCAAGTGCATTCGATCCAATGCCGAAAAGGTAAATCCTGTCCCATGAAAGCAATGCTGCTAAAAATAATCTTTAAAATATTTTGTGAATTTTTAGAGGGATTTTAAAAAGAAAAGAAAGCCTCAAGTTGAGTTGGATTTAGAAGATATTTGTATATGAGCACTGAGAAGCATGGATGTTATCACCTGGGTATTGCTCTTGGTAAACTGCTCTTCTTGTAATTGTAGAAACAAGTACGTGAAAAATACATAGTTTTAAAAAATGAATTTGATGCCTTTGAAGATCCTGTCATCCATAATAGAGATTTACAGAGCCATGAATTCACTTGTGCCATTACTGAGCCCTAAAGCTTCTTTAGAATAAAGTTTCTACAGGTGAAAGCAAATACTTTTGGAATAAGCTACGTTATTCAAACTGACTCAGTGATGCATCACAGTTCTTGAATTTTACTTCAAGCTTTTGTTTCATGGGCTAAGGACCCTCAGTTTCAAATGGAGGTTGCAGTACTGTTGCTTTCTTGTGGATTAAGCCTTTGGAGTTTGACTCAGACATTTAATGATGAAGTTTGATGCCTAGGAAATCATTTAGTTGCTCACAATTTTGCACATTAGCTGTGCCCTTAGGAGGTTCTTATTCAGTTCAGGGATCCAAAAAACCTTCTTTATAGCTTTATATATGTAGTTAGCTGTTTGAAAGTCTCCATCTGATGGCTGCTTGGAAGCAAACAGGATTCAACCCTGGTGGGATTAGTACGGTTTCTGAGGACCCGCATTCCCTCCTTCCCCTAGCATCATTTCCAGCGTGCTTGTCATGCAGATGTGCTACATCTGCTGAATTCATTTATGCATCCGCACACTTAAAAGCTTCAGTTAAAGGAAACATTTGCTCATCATGTGCCTATTTTTCCCCTTCCAGTTGCCCCTGCGGTTCAACGACAGCCTGGTGCTCAGGCAGCTGCGGTACACGGGGATGCTGGAGACCGTTCGCATTCGCCAGTCGGGATACAGCTGCAAATACTCTTTCCAGGTTGGGGAAAATGTTTTCAGTCTTTCCCCACCTTTTAGCATCATTATTGTAGTTGTCTGAATGTTGCTAGCTCGATTATTTTTTTTTGACAGGGTAATGAATTTATAGCTTATGCAAGGTAGTGGATGTAATGAGCTGATGTCTGGGATGGAGTGGTCCTCTACTGTGCTGCTGATTTCTAGAAAGCTGGTCTAGACCTAGATGAAGGATAAAGCCCATCTGCAGATAGTGTCATAGTTTTTGAATAAAAGCAGTATTTTTTTGTAATGTGGACTTCCTTTTTGAAAAACAAAGGTATCCAATATGTACGTACTCTTCTGCATGTGTTTTGAAACCACCTGGGAATGGTGGTCACCCTGTCATGTCAGAGCTGGCTGCATCCTATTGGGAGGGTGATTGGCATCTTCTGAACTGCTTAGGAGTTATCTAACTTTTCCTGTTTTTTTCTTCTCCGTGTTTTTGCCAGATTTTGTGCATGTGTCAGTCCTTTCATGCTTTACTCGTGCCAATTTTTTTCCTGCTAACAGCTGCTTTGGGCCAGATGTCATGTCCTTGCACAGCAGCTGTTTAGGAAAGGAAAACTACTTTTTTTTTTTTTTTTTTTTTTTCTTCTCTCCCTTCTGACATGAGCATGGATCCCAGCCTTACTTGGGAGGATCTCTCCTCTCATACCTCCTCCGCTCTTTGAGTCCTCACAGGAGTAACTAATGGAGCATCTCTCATCTAGCGGCCCTTGCTGAGGATTTGGAGCATTTTTTGCTCAAGATGACCCCGTGGGTTGTGCAGAACATCTCTTCCTACACTGCCAGACATTTGAACATTGCTGGGTCCCTGCTTTGATGTGTTTCCTGTCAAACCACAAATGGTGGAGGAGACTTGGTGTTTCCCAGTCCATAAAATGCTGTCTCTCTTCCTGCTCACCCGGTAGATCCTGTTTCATGTGGCCAGTGGGGCAAATCTGTTATTTATGGAAGAAAGAGACACAGCAGGACCTATCTAACCAAATCTTGGTGGTTGTTTGTTTTTTGTTTTTTTTTTCCTTCTCAGGATTTTGTCAACCATTTCCATGTCCTTCTGCCACAAGGAATTAGCCCATCTAAGCACAATATCCATGACTTCTTCAGGAAAATAAAACTTGATCCAGACAATTACCAAGTTGGAAGAACAATGGTAAATGTTTGTCGTCAGCTCAGACTTACTTTTAAGATACAGATATAACATTTGCATGCATTTCTGTAATGATAAATTAGCATTTTTACATATGTATTTAATTAATGAAACCGTTTTTCTTTTGTTTGCCAGAAGTCACTGGCTTAATTGAAGCTTTGAGATTGTTAGTGCAAAATAATAAGGAATATTGTTGTTTTGTGTTAAACCATGTCACTGGTCTGGTTGTAACAAGGCCACCTTCAAAAAACTACGTCTGTGTGTAGACATAGCCTGGTGTGACAGCTTCATTTTGCCTTCCTCAAAGGGAAAGCAGAGGCTCTGCAATTCACAGCCTGGGCAGTCGCAGACTGTCGATGGAACTGCAGAAGCCTGCTAGAGGTGGCTTGACTAAAATCAGCAGCTGAACTTTTTCTGGGTATCCAGGACATGGAAACCAGCAGCATTAAATAATTCATCATCTGGTGGCGGGAGCTTTCCACACTAGCATTTTTTTTGGCCAGGTTTTCATGAAGGAGCGGGAGCGGCAGCTTCTGCAGGACCTGCTCCATCAGGAGGTGCTGCGCCGGATCACGCTGCTGCAGCACTGGTTCCGCAGCGTGCTCTGCAGGAGGCAGTTCCTGAGCTTGAGGCAAGCTGCAGTGATCATACAGGTAGGTGATGGTGCCTGATTTTGTTGCAAATTACAATCCATGAATCCTACAGATACAGCTGATGGGTAGAATCAGGTCCCCTTTCTGAGGAAGGAGCTTACAATCAGGATTTGACTCCTAATGCCATCATAAATTGGGAATGGGGGAGACAGAGCTGGAAGGGCTGCATGAAGGCAGATGGTCTCCTGTCCTCACATAACACCCATTACAAGGAACTACCTGCTATGTTTGCAGAGATTTTGGCGTAGTTACCAGAGCCGAAAGCAAGATGAATCATCCCCGGACCCTCTCATCCTTGGTAAAGCTGCCATCGTTCTCCAGACCCACTGGCGTGGCTTTGTGGAGAGGCGGAAATTCCTGCAGATGCAGTTTGCAGCCCACCTCATCCAGAGCAGCTGGCGGGAGTACGCCAAGCGGCGGCATGACGCAGCTACCAGCATCCAGGCAGCCTGGCGAGGACACCGTGCGAAGCAGTCCTACACAGCCAGCAGAAGCAAAGTCGTCTGCTTGCAAGCAGTGTGCAGAGGATATTTAGCACGACAAAGGTAACGCTGTTGGCCTTGATTAAAAAAGGAAGTGTTAAGGGATGTGTGGTTGATGTGGATTCTGGCACTGCTCAGACTACAGTGACTTACAGAAGATGATGTCCCTTTGTAGGATCCCTGACCCTGTCCTGACCTGCCCTGATCTTTTGCTTGTCCATGCTTTCTAACAAAGGAGTTTATTTAGCTGCAGGTTCTACTTTTAGAATAAGCAGAGCCTATTTCCGGTTGGAGCACGTAGGCAGTAGAAAGCCGAAGCCATAAATACTCATGAGTTGTTGGGGTTTTTTTCCCCCTTGGCAGCAGTAGCAGCAGTTTAAGTAGCCTATTTTTAACTCAGATTGCCTTGCCGATCTGATTGCTGCGCTGTATCGCAGGGACAGGAGATACTGGAGCCAGCTGCTGCGAAGGGGAGAGGGTTTCCAGCCATGCCTTGGCTTGTTGGCTGTGGGGCAGGTCTTGGTTCGTTCTCCGGAGGTGCTGCCTGCAAGGTGTGGAGCACCTTGACATAGAGTGGAAGATTTGGGAGCTGCAAGGAGCTCTTGGCATGGGGCATGAGCCCCTGCTAGCTGTACCAGAGGCAGCCTGTGCAGGATGATGAAGATGGAGGAGCCAAGGGAGTGCAGTGCGTTAAGCTCCTCTGGCTCCGTCAGCTTGCAAACGAGCTAGACCAGGGATGGAGGCTGGAGCTGTGGCCGTCAGTGCAAGAGGAGCTTTCAGGTGCGTTGGAGCAATTCTTGAGTAGGACAGATAACAGAAGATTAAAAACCAAAGGTGCACTTACGTCATCTTGCACCGGATGTGCCTGGAGGGTTCCTTCAGTTGCCAGCAGTGGTGAGGTGGTGGTGGTGGTGAGATGCCACCAGTGCAGTGCTTAGAAGGGATCTGAGTGGGCACGGGGCTATGACGTGTTTTTCTACTTTCTTGCAGGTTTAGAGCTTTGAAAGAGGAACGATTAAAAGAGATGCAGCTGGAGAATGGCCTGTCAATCAGAGAAGAGGATGGACTGGAAACAGATGAGGCTTTGGAAATTAAGGGCTCAGACCCATCTAAGTGGGAGGACAGCTCATTTGAAGAGCGAGTGAGAGCCATAGAGGAACGTAAGTCACTGATGGAGAATAATCAGGTGAATCCCATGGATCCACTGGATACTTCTGCAAATTTATTGTACAAAAGGCACGAGAGAGCCAGTAGCCAGAGCGGGATGGACACTGAAGAGGAGGTCGTTGTGAGAGAGAGACCCAAGTCGCTGGAGGATCTCAACCAGAAAAAAGTGGTTCGTGCAAAAAGAGAAAGCCGGAGGATGCGTGAACTGGAACAGGCAAAATTTAGCTTGGAGCTGCTTAAGGTCCGGTCCACTGGTGGGCTGTCACCTTCAGAAGAGCGACGGTGGTCCACTGAGCTTGTATCTGAGGCCCTTTATTCCCCTCAGGGAACCCCAGAGAGTGAAAGCTCTCAAGGGAGCTTCGAGATGTTAAGCTGTGAAGATACTCCAAGTAATAAACACATTTCTTTAGTTTTAGATGAGCAAGATATGCAGTCGTTTTCCACTGACTCTTTGTCTAGCAGTCCCCTGGCTCATCTGCAGGAGAACTCTTTCTGTGCAGCAGATGTGAACAGCAATTTGCCCAGTTGCAGGATACCTTCAGACTTGGAGCTACCCGATAACCTCACTCTGAAGGAGCATGTGCTCTGTGACCCCCAGAATGTAATATACAAGATGCATCCACGAGAAACCTTCCTTTCCAGCAATCTACCTACTTTCTATGTTCCACCACAGGACAACATGAAGGTAAAGCTGATGGAGAATAACTTGAGGAACAAAGCAGTGGAAAGAGAGGAGAGGACAGTTACATTCTCTGAAGTCAGGAAGGACTCTGAGCCAGACCAGGGCAGAGCCTTGGGAGGGGAGAAAGAGAAGTCATCTTCTACCAGGAGAGAGGAACGTGGGACAGCGACTGTGACACAGACCCATTCTCCAGACTCTGTCATCAAGAGACTGGAAAAGCTCAATGTGGAGAAGGAGGAACGGCAAAAGCAGCTTCAGCTGCAAAATGAGAGGGAGATGATGGAGCAGATCCGTCAGCAGAAGGAAATTCTGGAGAGACAACGCAAAGCCTTTGAGCAGCAAGGGAGGGTGGAGGCTTTGCAAAGGGCTGAGCAGAGCAGAATGAAGGACCCCTCACTCAAACCAACAAAAAAACCGGACAGCCGGCCTCAGTCAGTCCTCATCCTGCACCCCCAGAGCAGAGGAGAGCATAGCCCCACCACAGGTGTGACCCCAACCTCATCAGTGGACATTAAAGGTCTCACTGTGGGGACCAGGGGAAGCTCTCCAGCCCACAGTGCCCCCAAAGACAGACCTGTCAGCATGTTTGTGGAGCGAAGAGAAGGTCAGTCGGGATCGACGCTGGAACCCCGGTGCCATTCCAGACCAGCTCTGGACCCCAGGGACCTCCCGGGCAGCCATTTCGCGAGGGCGGAGTGCCTCCGGCAGCCCCGAATGTCCAACCAGGCCACTGAGGAGACGAGGGCAAGTGCTATGTTCTTCACACCGAAAGACAATCCCTTTGGCCTCCAGTGAGTAAAAAGATGAACTTTCTCTGTAGGCTTTTTGTTCTGCTAGAGACCATTTTATACAAATGGAACATTGTTACTAGAGACGGTACGAAACCCTTAGTGAAACTAAGATTAATTTCTTGAACTTCTAGCAATGAGCGGGCAGAGATCAGAGGAAAATGAAAAAAAGCTGGAAATGTGATTTCTTGGTCTCATATGTGATGGGCATTATGTAAGCCAGGGACGATGACCATAGACATTGTCAGGTAAAGGGAGTTAATGAAAGAGCATTGACACTGCTTTCATTTACCCTAGATGAACAGTGATAGCAGTTTATTTGTCGATGTAAAAGATGAAGAAAAAATTCTTAGGATTTTTGTGTGATCGGAGTAGAAATGAGTAGGTAAGGCAGAAAAATGTCAGGATTTTTCTTGCTTACTGTAGAATTAACACGGCTAGCAAAATCATTCAGACAATCTTACTGTTGCAGGTTAAAAACCAGCAACTGTCTGGAGGGAGTTTGGGATGTGAACGCACTTTTGACAGTGTGTCGCTTGCGTATATCATTACACGTGTAATGGACTTAGCAGGTGTTCAGCTCTGTCACATTGCTTAAACGGTGGAGTGCTCCAGCACAGGATCTAGAGATGGCAACAAGATCTTGGGACGGCATTTGCTCCTGCTCTGTCCTGTTGATTAAGCTGCCGTGCCTAATTTTGGAGAGGTTTTGGCTTTTTAGCTCAAAAAGGACGTAAACCCCTCCGAAACCCTACTGTGCCCTTTCCAAGACAAAAGCTACCAGTGGATGTTTGCTGTTGATAACTTAAGGTGCCTTTGAGTGTAGTAGTCTTGTGGTTTATGTGCCATTGCAATGAGAAAAGATAGAATATTCCTATTTAATTTTTGCAGGTTCTTTAGCTATGTCCAGACACAAGTGATGGGGAAAAGGATCAGTCAATTAAAGAATAGCCCTTTGCCCCCCAGTAGAGCCAGCAGCATTCCTTGCACAGGGGCATGGTGAGGGTTTTATTTGGAAGTGATGGTAGAGAGAGTAAGCTGAGCAAAAAGCAATTTTAAATGGGCATGGTTTTTAATGCTATGTTAGATGCAAAGCAACAATGCTCCCCTTCCAAACCAGTTTGTATGAAAATCTGCAGGAGGTCCCAGGGAATTGATTTGGAAGTGGGTATTTGAGAACAGCCTTCCACCAAAAAAAATTTATTTCCATTGTGTTCCTGCTTCATGCACAGAACAAGCAACGGGAAAAAAAATTCCAGTATTTTACTTTTTATTCTGCTACAAAACAATCACATTTGAGAATCCAGAAGTGAAAAGGTACCATCTGTAACCACTGTGATGGGTGGAGTTGCGGGGCAGAACTTGACATCTTCCTGTCCTTTGGTATTAACTCAAATCCTGAAGAATTCAAAGTGATTCCAAAACCTCATGACCTCAGACTTGCAATTTGGTCTTGATTGCTTGGGCTACGCACTCGTATGCTCCTTCAAGCCAGGCTGGCATGGTGGGAAGGCTTTTAGGAGAAGATGAAACATCTCTGTTCTGTTGTGTTTCAGCAGGGAAGCAAGTCATCAGTGCCGCTCCAAGGGTGAACTAGCGAGGAAGCCGTTTAAGATGCCAGGGTCTGGCAGAGGAGAGGTAGGTTGTGGCTTTTTAATTTTCTCTTTTAATTGAACAGGGTCAAAAAAAACCTCCTTATTCTGCCAGTTTTCCCTCAAAAGCTTCAGAGACGTCAAATGTAGAGCAGAAGAGCTGCTAGACACAGGGAAGGAGGATTCATACATTATCTTGAAAAAGGCCCCCCGTAGCATTAATTCGTAGCATCTCTGGATGGTCCTGATGGCAAACACTGTCTTAACGCAGTCTTGTCTTGGTTTGGTTTAACATATGTTTGAGTAACATCCATGATTGTCCATTTTCACCATACTGTCTTGGTTTTTGTTTTTCCTGGTTTTTGTTTGGGTTTTGTTTTTTTTTTCTTTACCTTACATGTAATATTGTGTCCTCTCTGTGGGGTGCCACATACTCAGAGATGTCTTAAGGCCATACTTGAGCTACACTATGATGCCAAACGTCAGTAGAATCTCCTTTTTATTTTAAAACCCGTTTTTTGTTTGTTTGTTTTATCATTTGGTCAAGCAGGTTCCCAGACCGACCCATAAAAAGAAAGCTCGCATGGCGCGGACGCGCTCCGATTTCTTGACTAGAGGTACTTTTGCTGATGGGGAGGGGGATACGGAGGAAGATGATTACGATGGCAGTTTTGAGTTCCTTCTCTCCTCTGACCAACCTCCTCATCCTGAGGCAGTGCCTGCGGCCCGGCTCGGGCAGGCCTGTTACAGTGACTCCGAAATGGTAATTTTTTCCAACATGGCGGGGGAAATTCAGAAAGGGAGTGAGTGGAGCTGCGGGAGCTTTTCTTTGCTAACCTTAGCTGCACTGATCCCTTAACCACTTCTTCTCCAGCTTCCAAGGATGCTGTAGATGAGTAAACTCAGCGAACACAGCAGAAATGGATATGAAATAGGGGAACAATTTGTATTTCTTGGCCATGGGGATGTTTTCTGGCTTAATTCGATACCAGCTATGATTTCCATACCTTTCCTGGAGCATTGCAACTTGTATTGCACAGCTACCTAGTTTTTTTTTTGTTGTAACCTGAACAGCAAAGTTCCCCTAGGATCATTTTGCTATAAAAATGATCTACACACATCCATAGAATAGATCAAAGCGAATATTGTCCAAAAAGCAACAGACAACAGAGACAACTACATAAATCTTGCACCTCCTGTTACTTTTGATTTTGTATCCTTAGCCATAGTATCCAATAATTATTCAGTCCTCAATTATCAGAACAATGATGGCAGATGGCATCTTAGAGAAAGAAAAAACATGTAATTGGGCAATAAAAATACAGCGAGAGTGAAATAGCAAGTTTTAAGGAAAAAAAAAAAAAAAACATGACCTTTAGTGGCTTTTTCAAGCACAGTAACTGATCTTCCTTGGCGAGTCCGTGGACTGCAGCACCGTGCTACGTGAGCCTGTGCTGCAGAGCATTTGCATCTCAGGCTTAATCTCCTGCCTGGATAAGCTGCTTTCGGAAAATCACAAACCAGGAGGTTTCAGGAATGGAAGAGGCCAGTGGCTTCGGACCCACTTGTATTTTTTTCCTGAGGTGGTGGTGATGTTCCCATAGAAGTGTGGATGAACACCAGGAATCATCTGCCATAAGAGCTCAAGATGGGTGTTGAATAGAGCTGCCTTGTTCCTCTGCTCCGGCTACGGTCCTGGATGTGGATCTGAGTATAAAACCAAAGAAAAGCATGAAAACCATAGTCAGCGATTTATTTTGCACTACAGCATTGCTGTGGGTCCAGCAAACATCTTGTGCAATCCTAAAATCTGCTTTTCCAAGAAAGGCAGATGGCCAAGGAGGGCTTTTCGTGACTTCTGTTAGCGGCTTTTATTATAAAGGATAATTTTTTCACAAGATAATTTCCTCATGGGAAGGGGACAGAGATTTACAAGTTCCATGAATTTTTGAGGTTGCTTTTGATAAATTTCCAGGCATTTTGAGCCAGAAGTACTCAAAACCTGATTGAAAGATGCAGCTCCATGAACTGAGTTCACTTGCCTGCGTCTTAGTGCATCTGCTTGCTTGTAGATCAGGAAAGGGAGAATTTTATGTAGTAAATGTAGCATTTTACATAGCCTGGCAAAAGCCCTGCGCGAGGGCCGTGCCATACCTGGATACCTGCCATACTTGCCATGCTGTGTTCCTGGAGGCTACCCTCTTACAAAGCGTTAGGAATTTTTTAGCTACAGGAATCTTTTTTCCACTGGGATGTCGGAGGCACTTGGTGAGCTCCATCCTTGGAAGGGACCTGGGTCATCCCGCTCTTTAGAAATGCTCCTTGGGACTCTGCTCATCTGGTTTAACAGCTCTTACCGCATGCGAGTAGTAGTAGGTACCAACTGTCTCTCGTCTCTCCTGTGTCCCTCTCCTCTGCTGCTTCCCATCACTAGCTCTAACTGGCGGTCAGCACTTTCACCCCTTGTGTGATTGAGTTCTGCTTTCTAGCAAATGCTACCCATGAAGTCATGTGCTCATCTGTATGTCCTGACGTGTACAGTGTTTCCATCTGTATTCTGTATTGCAGGTTTGGGACCAGCCCTTTGGCTTGTGGCTTTTCTGGGTCAAGATTGCCACGAGTACCAAAATTTAGGGACTGCTTATTCATATTTATTAGCAGAGCCTGGGTGGGTCTTGCAGATGATGGAGCAGCCTATGGTAGAGCCATACTGGCGCATGTTAGTTTGGGTACAAACTCAAGTAGGTTGATGTTGTGTAGACACATTCTTTTTGTCTTGTGATGTTCACATGAAGACGAGTCAGGCAGCTGCCATGTGCAGGCTGGTTTCTGTGCTAGTGAATAGCTTATTCATACAGCTCCTGCCCCCAGCTGCAACTTTCCAAAAGAGCCTCTTTTAATGGTCTGCTCAGAAGCCAAGGGCTGCTGGATAGATGAAAGAGCGATTACGTGTGACCTTGTGAAGTTGAGCATGTGATGGCTCACCAGCTGCAATGGCATGAACCTGCCTGTTTTGCCAATTGGTTTCTTGACCATCAAGTCAATGATTGTGTCTCACTAGCTCTAAGTAGAAGTTCATCAGAACGAGCTGCACGGTCATCAGCCCTTGTCCTCATGGGGGACTTCAACTTCCCCGACATATGCTGGGAGTACAGCACAGCACAGAAGAAGCAGTCTAGGAGGTTTTTGGAGTGCATAGAGGATGCCTTCCTAATGCAGTTGGTCAGAGAGCCCACGAGAGGAACTGCCCCGCTAGACCTGCTGTTCGCAAACAGGGAAGGTCTGGTGGGAGATGTGGAGGTTGGCGGCTGCCTTGGACAGAGTGACCATGAAATGATAAATTTCTCAATTCATGGTGGAGCTTGGAGGGGGAATAGTAAAACTGCTACCTTGGACTTCCGGAGGGCGGACTTTGAATTGTTCAAGAGACTAGTAGGGGGAGTCCCCTGGCATTCAGTCTTAGCGAACAAAGGGGTCCAAGAGAGCTGGTTGCTCTTCAAGAAGGGAGTCTTAAGGGCGCAGGAGCAGGCAGTCCCCCTGAGCCGCAAAATGAGCCGGTGGGGAAGAAGACCGGCGTGGATGAATAGGGAGCTATTCTTGAGGCTCCGGGAGAAAAAGAGAATCTACCGCCTGTGGAAGGAGGGACAGGCAACTGAGAATGAATACAAGGAAGTCGTTAGGATGTGTAGAGGTGAAATCAGAAAGGCAAAAGCCCAGCTTGAATTTAACCTGGCCACTGGGGTGAAAAGGAATAAGAAACTCTTTTATAAATACATTAACAGTAAGAGGAGGACAAAGGAGAATATCCACTCTTTGCTGGATGAGGCTGGGAATGTGACCACTGAGGATAAGGAAAAGGCGGAGGTTCTGAATGCCTTCTTTACGTCTGTCTTTAAAGGTCAGACCAGTTATCCTCAGGGTACTCCTCTCTCTGACCTGGTAGTCTCGGCTGGGGAGCACGCTAACCCCCCTGTGATTCTGGAAGAAACAGTCAGAGACTTACTACTCCAACTGGACTGCCACGAGTCCATGGGGCCGGATGAGATCCACCCAAGAGTGCTGAGGGAACTGGCGGAGGTGATAGCCGAGCTGCTTTCCATCATCTATCAGCGCTCCTTGTTGACTGGTGAGGTCCCGGAAGACTGGAGGATTGCCAACGTGACTCCCATTTACAAGAAAGGTTGTAAGGAGGATCCGGGGAACTACAGGCCTGTTGGCCTGACCTCGGTTACAGGGAAGGTTATGGAACAGATAGTCTTGAGGGAGATCATGCGGCATGTGCGGGATGGCCGGGGGATCAGGCCTAGCCAGCATGGGTTCATGAAGGGCAGGTCCTGTTTGACCAACCTGATCTCCTTTTATGATCAAGTGACCCATCTGCTGGATGAGGGAAAGGCTGTTGATGTGGTCTACCTAGACTTCAGCAAAGCCTTTGACACTGTCTCCCACGGTATTCTCCTGCAGAAGCTGGCAGCCCATGGCTTGGATGGGTACACTCTTGGCTGGGTAAGGAGCTGGCTGGAGGGCCGGGCTCAGAGAGTGGTGGTGAATGGAGTTAAATCCAGCTGGCTACCAGTCACAAGTGGTGTTCCCCAGGGGTCGGTGCTGGGGCCTGTCCTCTTCAATATCTTTATTGATGATCTGGATGAGGGCATTGAGTGCACCCTCAGTAAGTTCGCAGATGACACCAAATTGGCTGGGAGTGTGGATCTGCCTGGGGGTAGCGAGGCCCTACAGAGGGATCTGGACAGGCTGGAGAGCTGGGCTGAAGCCAATGGGATGAGGTTCAACAAGACCAAATGCCGAGTCCTGCACTTCGGCCACAACAACCCCAGGCAGCGCTATAGGCTTGGGGCGGAGTGGCTGGAGGACTGTGTGGAGGAAACGGACCTGGGGGTACTGATTGATGCTCGGCTGAGCATGAGCCGACAGTGTGCCCGGGTGGCCAAGAAGGCCAACGGCATCCTGGCTTGCATCAAAAACAGTGTTACTAGCAGGAACAGGGAGGTGATTGTCCCCCTGTACTCGGCACTGGTGAGGCCGCACCTCGAGTACTGTGTTCAGTTTTGGGCCCCTCACCGCAAGAAAGACATTGAGGCCCTGGAACGCGTTCAGAGGAGGGCTACGAAGCTGGTGAGGGGTCTGGAGCACAGGCCTTATGAGGAGCAGCTGAGGGAGCTGGGATTGTTCAGTCTGGAGAAGAGGAGGCTCAGGGGAGACCTTATAGCTCTCTAGAACTTCCTGAAGGGAGGTTGTAGTGAGCTAGGGGTCGGCCTTTTCTCTCGTGTAGACAGTGATAGAACTAGAGGCAATGGTTTCAAGCTGCGCCAGGGGAGATTCAGGCTGGACATTAGGAAATATTACTTCTCGGAAAGGGTAGTCAGGCACTGGAATGCACTGCCCAGGAAGGTGGTGGAGTCACCGACCATGGGGGTGTTCAAGAAACTTTGGATGTTGTGTTGAGGGATATGATTTAGCTGAGAAGTATTGGTGATGGTTGGACTGGATGATCTTTTAGGTCTTTTCCAGTCTTGATAATTCTGTGATTCTGTGATGCTCCTGACCTAAGTCTGGGGTATCCCAGAGCAGCAAAGACCAAGAGCATCTTCAGCCAAAGCTGAAACCCAAGGTGCACCAGTATATAAGGTGGCTAGTGAAGGTACAGTCGACTGCGAGGTGCCTTTAAGGCTAAAGGGTTTCCTGACAAGACCAAGCCTTCAAAGGTTGCTTGAGTTTTTTGGCTAGTGAATAGCCAAGGATTAACCTAGCTTGTGAGACAAGTACAAGTGGGAGCAATAGCTCCTGGCTGTGGTCAGCACATATTAATACCCCTTCTGTTTTGCACCTAAGCCTGCAGAGCTTTCCTGCAGATAAATGGAAAGGCTCGGTTAGAGAAACCGCACCAGAAATACCTTCTGAATACATCCTCCTTTGGCAGAGGCTCTTAGAGGGAGGGACCTGGCTAACAAAGCAGGTTATTTTGCTCCAACCTCCATACTAAAGCCACAAGTTGGCAAACATCAGTCCAAGTATCTGTCACCAGCTGATCCCAAGCATGCTTGAACAGCCAGCAGTGAAAGATCTCATGTCCTGAGGTATTCAGAGGGAGCGTTGCACTTTAGGAAGCTCTTCAGTGCAGCACTTAACGCTGCTGCCTGCTGGGACAAGTCACTTGGCCATAGTTATTTCTCACTAGCCCAAGTGGGTGAAATACATGTTGCTCTTTCAGAGTAAGTACGTTTGGTCCCCTCTTCATCCAGAGGACAACTACAGACTCCCTGGCTGTTGCCGTTTGCCCACATGTGATGCTTTGTGATGTTCCCTGCCCGGCGATTTTCTGGTGCAGAGACCCGTCTTGACATCAGAGAAGGTTTCCCATTCAGACAAGGGCCTTCCCCTTCAGAGCTTCTTGGAGGATTCCCTCAAACAGAAGGATCTTCTGCCGAAAATGCCTTTTAATCGTTACTTGCCAAAGCAGGAGAGGTTGCTGTGATAGCAGAGGAAATGCTGAATGATAACAGATCACAGATTGGGGCAGGGCAGAGAGGTGGTGATAGTTATGGTAGAAAATCCTTCTTCCAGTTTTGTCTAAAAAATGCATTAGAGATGTTCTTGACTCAGTCTTCTGCATGAGCCAAGGGGGTTCACTTTGCTCCACAATCTGTATGTTAGATCTGCTTGTGCAGTAGATATGATACATATTTTAAAAAGAAAGTGTTTGTGGTGTCCTATAGAGCAGCCTCTATATTGACGAACCCCTTAGCGTGCCTGACACAGTCAGCACATACAGGTATGCTTTAAATGGCTCTGAAATGGAAAAAAAAAAGAGACTCCAAAATATTTTTTAAAAAACAAAGCACTGATAGTGATTAAAAAGTTGAAATTACTCAAGAACAAAACTATATCGTGGGGGCAAACATTTTAATAGGTCATTTTTAAAAGTAAGTAGTAAGTTTGGGTTGGATTGAAAGAACTTTTATGGGTTTTGAGGGTTGTTTTTTTTTTCCCCAGTGTCCATCTGCAATTTGTGATCATCACCTAAGTGTGAGAGTGACAGGAACAAGAAACCCTCTGATGGTTTAGGCAGTTTCTTTCTTTCCCAGTAGCGATTTTGCCTTATGTGCTGCCATCTCCTGGTGGGTAGAGAGGTTAGTCCAGGGGTGAAAAATAAAACCTTGAAGAGTAAATGTGGTAAATGTGACTCCTCTGCAGCTCATATTTTGTATAATCTTATTTGAAATATTTTTGATAGAAAAAAAATACTTAAAAACACAGTGCGTTCAGCTGAGACATGTAGGTGGTGGGAAAGCTGCAGGAGATATTTGACCATCATCTCCTGAATCTTTTCATACAACCTGATTCCTGGCTTTCCTCATGCCAAAAGTCTCTCCTCCAAAAATCCAACTCTGAAATCACAGCTGCAATGGGAAAAAAAAGAACAAAAATTACTCATGTTTTATAAATATGACAGGACTATTTCTGGGCTATTTCATGGAATCCCATTAGGTTGAATTATTGAAAATTCATTTCACCCTTAAAAATGATCCCAGAGCATTTTAAGTGGTGGCGAAAGCAGAGATCCTTTCTATCAAAGCTGCAAAATGTATTATTTCTAAAGGGTTTATTTTGACCTGTCCTTGGCATGAAGACTTTGATCGTCTTTTCTGTAAAGTCCTCAACAAAAGTTGGAGGAGGAAGCTCTGCTGGGACAGATCCATGTGGGTTAAGGTTCCTTTGGTGCTAGGAACACCACAAATCATTTTGTCGTGGCAAACATGGCTCTTCTGGGATGGAGAGCTGGGCTGCTCAGACCAGGATAGTGGAGCAGTTGTGCAGGCCAAGTGGTGAGGACCCATGGCTTGGTGCACACTGATTTTCATCATTGGTTGCTCAAGGAGAAAGAAGGTTGGACTTCAGTGTAGAGTTGGAGCAAGGGAATTATGTTTCTTTTTTAGGAGTCATTAAAATATTTCTCTAATTGTAGCTAGCTCAACAGGACTGTAGGTTTTCACCTGTACGCAGATAGAAATAAAGACATAGCAGATGAAATATGTAATTTTTGATAGGGGAAAAAAACCAGCTGACATCCCAAGAGCTGTCTCATTTTTAAATGCTTTGTGCTTGGAATTGTTACAGACGGTGCAGCGATACACCTCTGGGGAAGGCCAAACAAAACTGCACAAAACTATGTCTCAGGGCGAGATTGGGAAGCTGGCGACTGCACAGAAGAGCCTGACTCCAGATGGAAGGTAGGAGACATGGCTGGAGATGGGAGGTGAATCCCTCCTGTGTCCTTCTTGGTTTTCATCACCTTGCTGAACCACCCCAACTCCTTTGCAGCTTCACCAGCCAAACCCAGAACACAAGTTTGTCATCCTACCTTTCCTTTGTGAAAGATTGGGTCATGCCCAATTAGAAGGGGTGTCTTGCTCATATCATGATAAAGTTTTGATGCCATGGGCTAGACATCCCATTCCAAACCATCCAATTGCATGCATGGAACTTAGTTGGTTGCCTTTCCTGAGGGCATGTAGCGTGGTTTCTTTGGTAGAAGCTGTGTGGATTTAACTCCTCAAACACCATTAAGGTCTGGGAGATTTTGGGTAGAAGGACATTTTCCTAAAGTGGTTCATCTTTCCATGACTTATTTCTAGGCCTCAGCGAGCCAAAATGAGGTTCTGGGGCAAGGGAAAGCAGGGGGAGAAGAAGACCCCACGGGAGAAGCTTGCTACCCAGTCTGAGCTGCTGGAGCTGTATGCAGAGCAAGAAGCCCCCGGCAGGGAGATGATTTCTGGCTTGCAGCTTGGAGAAGGTAAGTGATGGGCTGATGTGCTGCTGATGTTTTAAAGAGCAGCGAAATTGCATTTGCTCTCATGGCAGAAGGAAAAGCTAGAGCAAATCTGGCTTTGGGCTACGCTTGGTTGTAGTCCAATATATAGGGGCTTGGGTAAAACTATAGAACCGAGGAAGTTTGGCTTATCTGTAAGGTTAGGGTATCTGTAATTAAGAGTCTCATATACGATGCTGTGGTCTAGATGAGGCTGCTATAGGAAGACAGGTTGGGAAGCTATGCAGATCAAATGTCCATGCTGGTTCACATCTCTTGAATTCATGGATGACATCGACTCAAAACAATGGCAAGTAGGTTAGTGGGTGGAATCCGAAATGAGTCTTGAGGAATTCCATGTCACTAGTCCTTCTGGCAGCTGTCTAGACGTGTACGGATGTTCCCCTCTTGATGGAGGAAATAACCAAAGGAGGAATGCCATTTAATCTTCCTATGAGTACCACACAGTGCTTTTCTCCTCCACAGGTCTATTCCGATGCCCATCTCCCTATTTTAGTGGTAGAATTATTTTTCATCTGCTCTTCAATCTCTTTTTCTACTTTTAAATTATCACCCATAGAGTTGGGTCCTCACCACCTGACCCCTCCACGGAGTCCTGAGCTGTCCGGTATCTACCGACGGGAGTTCAAGGAGAACAAAGAGCCCTCTCCGAAAGTGAAACGCAAGCGCAGCGTCAAGATCAGCAACGTGGCTCTGGAGCCTGTGCAGTGGCAGAACGACTCGCTGCAGATCATAACCAGCGCTAGTGACTTGAAGAGCATGGATGAGTTTCTCCTGAAAAAGGTAACTCCTGTCCTCACTGCTCCAGATAAATCACTAGAGAGCTGGGAGAGCAGATGGAGGCAACAAAGCCAAAATTATCCTGGGCGATGTGGTAGCTATACTAATAATTCATCTAAGGGTGCGCAGCATACATCAGGGCAGGCTAGGGAGAAAAGATGGGGACACTGTGCATGCACCGTGGAGTCGTTCTGCACAGGCACAGCAGCTTCAGTGCTTCCATCTCTTTGGGTTGCCCCTAGTGGCATCAGAAATGAGTGACCGTGGAGGGCAGGAGTTGAAGGCTGCAGGAAGTGCTTGTTTTTCCTAAGTTTGCATGCAGGAGAAACCACCTTGTAATCGCTATTAACGTTGCCTGCCCGTGGTGGAGCAGCTGCTCAGTAGTGCTACTTCGTCTCACGTGGTGCTCTGCTGCAGCAAAAGTCACATGGGTGCATAAACCCCTTTGGTTTCCCAGATGAATGAACTGGATAACGAGGACAGCAAGAAGGACACGCTAGTGGATGTCGTGTTCAAGAAAGCGCTGAAAGAATTCCGACAAAACATCTTCAGCTTTTACTCCTCAGCATTGGCAGTAAGTGACTGGATGGTGGGTGAGAACTACTACCTCCACAAGAAACGAGATGCTCTGAGTCCTCCTGCTGGGGGAGACCTTGCCAAGCCTTCCATTCCCGATCTGTTTATCCAAAAGGAAGGATGCTCTTCCTTCATATTCAGTCCCATGTGCTGTAAATTTGGACTAACTCTTCCTCTTTAGCCAGCCCTCAATATACATGGAGTGGAGATTTCTGATCTCCTCGTTACAGCTTGCTCCCAGTCAAATGGGAGATGACAGTAAGTCAATAAACTCCTGTCTGCCACCCAGTTGTGTTACGTTTGCAAATGGTAAAGACTTCTGAGCAATGCAGAGCTCTGCTCTTCTGCTACTTCTGAATCTGAGCAATGGTCACTATGGCTTAGTGATCACAGGGATCAAAAAAAGTTATTTTATTGGCCAGATTGTATTAAAAGTTCCCTCAAAGACTTGAGCTGGCACTTAATATCATCATAGAATCATAAAATCATTAGGGTTGGAAGGGACCTTTAAAGCCCATCCAGTCCAACCCCCTGCAAGGAGCAGGGACATCTTCAACCAGATCAGGTTGCTCAGAGCCTCATCCAGCCTGGCCTTGAATGTTTCCAGGGATGGGGCATCCACCACCTCTCTGGGCAACCTGTCCCAGTGTTCCACCACCCTCACTGTAAAAAATTTCTTCCTTATATCCATTCTGAATCTACCTCTTTCTAGTTTAAAACCATTACCCCTCATCCTGTCACAACAGGCCCTGCTAAAATGTCTGTCCCTGTCTTTCTTATGAGCCTCTTTTAGGTACTGAATGGCCACAATAAGGTCTTCTCCAGCCTTTTCCAGGCTGATCAATAGCAGTCCTCCTGCTCTGTGCACTGAGAAGCCGCCCTGCCAAAGGCATGAAACGGCTCTCTATTAGATAATCCTTTTTTACTTCTTTTAATCATAGTTGTACTTTCCGTGAGCATTTGGAAGCCAGTCGGGCTGAAGTAGTTGTCTGGAGCAGAATAGGCAACCTGAGGTGTATAAAAATCACTTTTATTCTTGCTTCTGTTTCCTTAAAAGATGGACGATGGGAAAAGCATCCGCTATAAGGACCTGTACGCCTTATTTGAGCAGATTCTGGAGAAGACCATGAGGCTTGAGCAGAGGGACTGGAGTGAGTCTCCAGTTAAAGTCTGGGTCAATACCTTCAAAGTCTTCCTGGATGAATATATGATAGAGTACAAACCCCTGGACTACACCGCAGTGAAGGTAGTTGGCAAAGTCAGATACAAGCCTTCTTGTACACTTTACCTGGGGAAATTGCCCTTAAATATGCTTATATCTCTTCTAATACCAGGTGCCAAAAACAGAACGAAAAAAGAGAAGAAAAAAGGAAGCAGATGTGGTGAGTTGAGCACTCTGTGCCTGCACATTAAAAAATAATGTTCTTGTGGCCAGAATGACGAGTGATAAGATACCTGCTCATGACAGGTCCTATGCTGAGATCTGAACATCACACTATAGTGAACATGCAGCCATGAAAGGACCTGCTAGAAAGGTGGTCACGGTTGCAACAAGAAGTGTTGTTCTGGGTTTCTGCATAAACTTACAGTGTGTGTTTTACGTCTCTAGTATCAGACATATAGGAGATTACATTTCCTTTTTTCCTAAAGGATATGATTGTACTAGAAAGGATGCAGATGCAGAGCTAAAAGGGGCCGTGGATGTCTGGAAGACCTTCTGAACATTTAGAAGTTGACCAACCAACTTCAGTCAAATGCAGTTCCTAACCTGCTTGCATGACAGTTTGATTCCCTTTCAAGCTGGATGTCTCTGTGGGTTGCCTGTGGGGTTATTGGGCTGAAAAGGAAACAAAATCAGTAAATAACAGCTGAAAGTTGGACAGCTGACTGTGTTCATCTCCCCATTTTGCAGCAAACTTTTCACCCATCTCCTTTTTCTCACCATCTCATCTTTTTCATTGCAGGTGGAAGAGCACAATGGTCACATTTTTAAGGCAACCCAGTACAGCATCCCCACCTACTGTGAATATTGTTCCTCCTTGATCTGGATAATGGACAGAGCTTCTGTTTGTAAATGTAAGCATGCTCTCTCTTCTTTTTTTTTTTTTTTTTTTTTTTTCATGTGCCTGTATCACAGTGATGAGTTTTGGGGCTCTGAAAGATGTTTGCTGCTGTTTCCTGCAACCCTACTCTCAAAGAATTTGAGTTTTTTCACATTGGAGGAGCTCCTGGGACAGATCCTAAGGGTTTCTGAGGTTGTCTAGTAAGTCCATCCCAAGCAGTCCTTCCATTCCTCATGGTACAGTTAGTTCTGTGCGTGGAAGCTTTGCCCTACGCATCTTATCCCATAAGGTCCTATGGTCATCCCGTGTGGTCAAACCGTATTCAAGTGTCACAGTAAGAAGGACAGTAGAGAGTCGGGTATGGCAAACGTGCCCCACGGCTTCAGCCCGTAGGATGCCTGTGAGTCTCATGACCATGGCAGGTTCATTTGATTTAGCCCATTTGACCTCCACACACATGATTTTTTTTAAGAGATCGGGAGAGTGGAGAAGGACCGAAGGGAAAGGTTGATCCATTGCTTTGTTTTTTCCAATGTTTCTTTGATTAGCTTGGGAGGATCGACCCTGGGGTATTTCAGGCTGATGTCCAGTGCGGGAGGAATACAAATTAGATGCTATTTCCAACCTCTTTGAGGGTATCTGTATCTGATAGCTTAGAGTGACTCATGGATTATTTTCTGAGTTGATCTATCAGGGTTTTTTAGTGTTTCAGGGACTGAAATATGGGGCCGTTAAATTAAGGGCTTCATCTTTTTTGTTTTGAGCGGATCTAATATAGACTTGGCCCCTGAGAACTGAAATTCAACATGCTTTTGACCTGCTGCTCCTGAGAGGAGCTACTTAATTCGTATTAATTCATCTTTCTCCAGCAACCTGACTTTTTGGATTATTGAATACTGTTTTTCTTCATTGCAGTATGTAAATATGCTTGTCACAAGAAGTGCTGTCTTAAAACCACAACCAAGTGCTCCAAAAAGGTAAATGTCTCTCATTCCTTTTCTTTCATTAAATACCTCTCAGGTGGCGATCCCAGGCTTGTATAAAAAATATTTGCAGGCAGACAACTTCATATAATGCTGGCAATAACCCTCCTTTGAGCAGGAGCTTGGACTGGACATCCCTGGAGATCTCTCCATCCAGTGCTTCAGTGTTTGCGTGTATTTTGGGAGTAACGCAGCAATGCATCACTATATATCTGCCTAGTCATGCAGCAGATGTTGCAGTGATGTTCCCTGCCTTGTAACCATGCTGAATAATAGAGAGTTGCCTCGTTTTACAGCTTTTAAGGACTTGGAAATGTGGGATTATTCTTAAACATGGGGTTATTATTGGAAATACAAGTTATTAACTCCGCTGGTCCCTGCTCAGGCTCACAGCGTGGTCCCCAAACTGCGGCAGCGCTACAGCTGAGCAAAGAAGGGTGGGTGGAGAATGCTCAAGTGCTCACCATGCGCCTTAGAGGTGAATTAAATATTGTGTGCTGGGTTTAAGGGTATGGAGGACAGTGAATGAATGCAGCATGTCGCCCTGGCTAACAATGAGTCATCAAGATCTGGTGGGTTTTTTTAAAGTTTATTTTGTGCCCCAAAAAAAGGATAATAGAGCCAGAATAATACTGTGTGCAGAGCTTTATCAGCTGCTTGTAGGAGGCTTCCTGGGGAAGAGCAGCCTTCATAGTCATACAGCCTCCGTAAAGCTGCATAATTACATTTTTCCCAAGAAATAATCTGAATATATACATTGAATAAGTTTATTTTTAAATATATTTGCTTTGATATAGTATTTTTGCTGCGCTCTTTCCCTTTCTGACAGTATTTCTGCAAGAGTTGGAAGCACCTCATATAAATTTCTGCTCTATAGATCTGGGAAGTTCAACAAGATATCTGATTATTGTTTTTTCAGAGAAGCTCAGAGATGCTTGGACCCTTCTCGTTTCTTGGAGTTTCTCTGCATAAGGAAGTTTTTGTGCTGTACTCAAGGAAGTGAGTTCACCATGTCTCCATGGTAGCATTGCACTTGGGCAGTTGGAGGTCCTTCTCTAGGAAGGCTCTGGCTTCTTTGTGCTTGGTGGGTTAATGTTTTTAGGGTTGCTTTCAGCAACAGGGAGCCACAAACTCTCCAGTATGTTTTGAGAAAGAGGTCTTTATTTTCTGGCAACGGTTGATTTTGTAACTGTTAGCCTTGTCCCAGACTGGATCTGTTTCTCCAGATCTGTGGTGGACTTGAGCAAATGCCAAGCTCGATAGCCATAGGATTGCTTTCACTCATGCTTGGTCCTCATCTCAGAGCTACTTGACTTGAATAGCAGTTTAGTGAGCTAGCTACTTTACTCAAGTGGCACGTGAGTTTTGTGGCATTGCATTTGCTGATGGTTTTAGCAGCCAGCAGGCTGGTTGAACAACAGATGATGAATTTCAGCTGATAGCTGAGACCACGTGTTCCTGGGGTGTTTTTTTTCTCTAGAGCATGAAACAGCATGGACACTTCCCCACATCATCTCATAAAGTTGACAAGATTGATGAAAAGATGACATTGAATGGGAAAAACAAAGATGCAGGAGTGGTTATAAGAGGAGCTGTGACCTGTGTCATGGTCGCCACCGTCTTGCTGATGACTAGATTGCAGTGTGTGCCCTTTCGTGTTCCTTTTGCTGGGGCCACACATTTGTATCAAAATTTAATTAGATCGTCTTAACTTTTCCCATCCAGAATCTCCCATTCAGGAGGACTTTGTTCACATTTGGATTTGGCAAATATCAACTCTGCAGTGAGCGTTTGTAGCTGGCAAAAGGGTCTTTCCCAACAGATGGAGATTGGTTTTTCATGCACTTATTCTGGCATCATGTTTGTTCACAGACATTTTGTAATTTCCAATGCTGCAAGTTGATCTAAGTACCCGAGACTCAGATTTACCTGTTCTGCTTTGTGCTTCCTCTTTGGGCGGTGAAATCATCCCTGGAGATGGTACTAGAGGGGCAAGAGGTGGAGGAGGACCATGCCCAGCTGCATTGACTCTGCTGGGCTGAGAATATAACTACAGTGGGGTGGTTAAAGAAAGAAAATTCATACATTTATGACTTCAGGTGCATGCCCAGAGACCGATCTAGCATTGCAAGATGTTGCTGGCTGTCCTGCCTTCCTTTGCTTATGGCTTCTGTAGACTTGCAGGTCTCTTGGACCAGCTGAAGAAGTTTGAATAGCAGTTGCATCCAAGGTCTGCACCAACATTGCTTCCTATAAAAGCATTTTAAAACTCTTTTTTTTCCCTTTTCCTCTTCAGTACGACCCCGAGCTCTCATCTCGGCAGTTTGGCGTGGAGCTCTCCCGGTTGACCAGTGAGGAGCGAGCGGTGCCGGTGCTGGTGGAGAAGCTCATCAACTACATTGAAATGCACGGGCTATACACAGAGGGCATATACAGAAAATCAGGGTCTACCAACAAGATCAAGGAGCTGCGGCAAGGACTCGATACAGGTAAAAGGATTGGGGAAAAAAAAAAAAACAAACACATGGGGAGAAAAATGTCTGCAACAGCAAGGTTGGGTGTAGGAAGGTGGGTTGTTTCATCAGGGTGAAACAAGGGAGCAGTCTTGCCTTCCCCAACTGCAGGCTGTGCAAGTGATGCTTTCACATCTCCAACCAAGCTCAAGTCACCAACTCATGCTTTTTTAGGTGCAATACATGAAAAAAGTAATTCTAGTTGGGGAAAATGCAATTGATGCCAACAAGAAAAGAAGTCCTGGTGCCACCTAAGGTTGCTTGCCCTGGAAAACACATTTCTCTCTAATTTTAACACATGGGGCTGAAATCAAGTGTTGGATTTCTTGCCATTAAATTTTCTGTCGTAGAGGAGTAGCTTATCATAGAATGGTTTGCATTGGAAGGGACCTTTAGAGGTCATCTAGTCCAACGCCCTGGTTTCACTAACGGCTTCATATTAATTGTTGTCTCTTGGTTTTGTTTTTTTTTCCCCTCAACTGCTCACAAACCCAGACATTGATAATGTAAATTTAGATGACTACAACATCCATGTCATCGCCAGCGTGTTCAAGCAGTGGCTCCGAGATCTACCCAACCCTCTTATGACCTTTGAGCTCTACGAGGAGTTTCTGCGGGCGATGGGTAAGGAGCCTCCTTCGCTATACCCTTCCTGTGGCAGAGGGAAACTGTGGCTGCTTTTAGTGTTAAACTTTATATTTACTCTTTGGGCCCAAAACCAGCTGGTTTTGCCAAATTGTATTTACCTGGTTTTAAAGTCTGGGGTTTTTTGGCTATAAGGGGATTTTTTTGCGTAAAGCCATGGGCAGTTTGATCTCACCTTTGGTGGCATCAATTTACATCACCATTTGGCAGATTTCAGCCCAAACCATTAACCATAAGATCCATCTTTTAAGTAGTAAAAGTAAGCAAGCAATAAGAAGGTATCATTTTAAATACGAGGAAGTACAAGCCGCCCCTAAATGCTGGTGCTTTCTCCAAAGGCCTCCAGGAGAGGAAGGAGACGGTGCGGGGAGTGTATTCAGTCATCGACCAACTCTCCCGCACCCATCTCAGCACTTTGGAGCGTCTCATCTTCCACCTGGTGAGGTACGTTGCGCTGGGGCAGCTTCAGCAACGGGCGAGGGGAGGATGCTCGGGCATCTTTCATACCGAAACAGCTGAGACCGAAAGCAGGTAGGCAAAGGAAAGGGAAGAGCTTTCAGGTCTATTGTGTCTCCCAGGAGGTGGCCCCGGAGCTGTCTCTCCAAATGGTGTTCATATTGATAAGCAACCTTCACAGCACTTTGCTCTTGGTTCCTGTGGGTCCATGGTACCTCTTGCCACTGCAGGGACACATTTTTTGGGTGGAAAATGACAGCTGTTTGCTTGCCTTGGGAACACCTGAGAAGTCTTCAGGTTTGGCTTTCTCCATCGAGCAGAGCAAATATGAGGGCAGAGCAGCACGCTTGCTAGCAGAGCAAGATTGCACTGTAGAAGAGTCATCTCCTCTGTTCATCCATGGCCATGTGGAAGAAGTGAAGAGGAGGTGCCCTCAATTCTGACTTATCTTTTAATCTTTTTTTTTTTTTTTTTTTTTTTTTTTTTTTTTTTTTTAGGATTGCCCTCCAAGAAGAGACCAATCGAATGTCAGCTAATGCCTTGGCCATCGTCTTTGCTCCCTGCATCCTCCGCTGCCCCGATACAACAGACCCACTGCAGAGTGTTCAGGACATCAGTAAAACAACCACGTAAGAACGTGGAGCTGGATCATCCAGCTCCATAACCATTGCCATGCCACCACTGATGTCTTGATAACCCTTAGTACGGCCATATGGCTCAAGAGTAGAGAGCTTTAGCATGGAAATTATAAACACCTATTAAATGCATCTTCATGAAGATGTTTCATATTCTCTC
Source organism: Chlamydotis macqueenii (assembly GCF_036417535.1). Classification (NCBI taxonomy): domain Eukaryota; kingdom Metazoa; phylum Chordata; class Aves; order Otidiformes; family Otididae; genus Chlamydotis; species Chlamydotis macqueenii. The sequence continues at coordinate 15,340,238 of NC_141567.1, read as the reverse complement.
AATCCCCACAAGGTTGTTGAACAGGGATTTTTAAGCGATGGAGGATCCACAAGAGCAGATCAACTTCTGCTCCAAAACAAGCTCTCTGCACTCTCCTGCCCAGCACATCTCAGCAGGAAAAGGTGGAGCTTGAGATGATGTGGTTTTATTGTTAATCCCATTTATGGCAAGCAGGTCTTTATTCTTACTTAATTGTCCCAGGTTTTTTTGTGGAGAAGTTGAGCTTGTTTTGTAGGCAGCAATATTAATACTGCCTATTTCAAGGTATTTGGCAGAACTGAATCTGGCCAGGGATATAAAATGTAACAGGAAGAGCTTTTATAGGTACGTAGGGGACAAAAGAAAGTCCAGGGTAAATGTAGGCCCCCTCCAGAAGGGAACTGGTGTCCTGGTTACCCAGGACATGGAGAAGGCTGAGGTTCTCAATGACTTTTTTGCCTCAGTCTTCACCGACAAGAGTTCCTGTCCCACCGCCCAAGCTGTAGAAGGTGCAAGCAGGGACTGCGAGAATGAAGAACTGCCCATTGTACTCGAAGAGCAGGTTCGGGATCATCTGAGGAACCTGAAGGTGCACAAGTCCATGGGTCCTGATGAGATTCATCCACGGGTCCTGAGGGAACTGGCGGATGAAGTTGCCAAGCCACTGGCCATCATATTTGAGAAGTCGTGGCGGTCTGGTGAGGTCCCCGATGGCTGGAAGAGGGGGAACATAACCCCAATTTTTAAAAAGGGGAATAAGGAAGACCTGGGTAACTACAGGCCGGTCAGCCTCACCTCTGTGCCTGGCAAGGTCATGGAGCAGATTCTCCTGGAAACCATGCTAAGGCACATGGAGAGCAAGGAGGTGGTTGGTGACAGCCAGCATGGCTTCACCAAGGGCAGATCGTGCCTGACCAATTTGGTGGCCTTCTATGACGGGGTGACGGCATCGGTGGACAAGGGACGAGCAATTGACATCATCTACCTGGACTTGTGCAGAGCTTTTGACACTGTCCCGCACGACATCCTTCTCTCTAAACTAGAGAGACATGGGTTTGATGGACGGACCACTCGGTGGATAAGGAGTTGGCTGGATGGCCGCACTCAGAGAGTGGTGGTCAACGGCTCGATGTCCAGGTGGAGACCGGTCACGAGTGGCGTCCCTCAGGGGTCCGTGCTGGGCCCGGCCCTGTTCAACATCTTTGTCGGCGACATGGACAGTGGGATAGAGTGCACCCTCAGCAAGTTCGCCGATGACACCAAGTTGTGTGGTGCCGTCGACACACTGGAAGGGAGGGATGCCATCCAGAGGGACCTTGACAGGCTGGAGAGGTGGGCCCGTGCCAACCTCATGAAGTTCAACCAGGCCAAGTGCAAGGTCCTGCACCTGGGTCATGGCAATCCCAGGCACAAATCCAGGCTGGGCGGGGAATGGATTGAGAGCAGCCCTGAGGAGAAGGACTTGGGAGTGCTGGTGGATGAGAAGCTTAACATGAGCAGGCAATGCGCCCTTGCAGCCCAGAAGGCCAACCGCATCCTGGGCTGCATCAAGAGGAGCGTGGCCAGCAGGTCGAGGGGGGTGATTCTCCCCCTCTACTCTGCCCTGGTGAGACCCCACCTGGAGTACTGTGTCCAGTTCTGGAGCCCCCAGCACAAGAAGGACCAGTTGGAGAAGGTCCAGAGGAGGGCCACGAAGATGATCAGAGGGCTGGAGCACCTCTCCTGTGAGGACAGGCTGAGAGAGTTGGGGCTGTTCAGCCTGGAGAAGAGGAGGCTCCGGGGAGACCTGATAGCGGTCTTCCAGTACCTCAAGGGGGCCTACAAGAAAGATGGGGAGAGGCTGTTTAGTAGGGACTGTAGCGATAGGACGAGAGGTAATGGTTTTAAAATAGAGGGGGGTAGATTTAGATTAGAAATTAGGAAAAAATTTTTTACGATGCGGGTTATAGAACACTGGCCCAGGTTGCCCAGAGAGGTGGTGGAGGCCCCATCTCTGGAAGCGTTCAAGGCCAGGCTGGATGAGGCTCTGAGCAACCTGATCTAGTCAGGGATGTCCCTGCTCCTTGCAGGGGGGTTGGACTAGATGACCTTTGAAGGTCCCTTCCAACCCTAACCATTCTATGATTCTATGACATAATTGAAAAGATTTTACTGAGTAAAAAGTGAAACACTTGCCCAAATTCAGTCTGGCTTGCATTAAATAGATTCAAAAATATGTAATGGAGACAATGGTAATAATGGAAGACATCCGGTGAAGGGATGGGCTTCTGAAAGAGGCGGTTGTACCTCCACTAAGTATTAAAATTTTTGAAGACCAGGACAAGCTCAGAGACCCAGCTGGTACGAGCACTTGTCCTTCAATGGGATTTCTTTGTAGCTTCTTCCTTAGACTTTAGCTATAGCACATCCTCTAATTTTAGAGAGTCATAGAATCATTTAGGTTGTAAAAGACCAACCATCAAGTCCAACTGTTAACCTAGCACTGCCAGGTCCACCAATAAACCATGTCCTTAAGTCCCACATCTACACATCTTCTAAATACCTCCAGGGATGGTGACTTAGCCACTTTCCTGGGCAGCCTGTTCCAATGCTTGACAAGCCTTTTGGTGAAGAAATTTTTCCCAATATCTGATCTAATTATTATGTGGAAAGGATTATTTTTTTCCCCGAAACACACTCCTGACAGCATTAAACAGTCAGCTTAGCTGAACAAGCTTGCTGCAGCATTACTGTGTGCAAGTGAGTCTGAATTTGTGGCTTGGAAGCAACCTGCCTTTCCCAGGTTTGTATCTCCTTGACTCCTCTTATAGGGAGGAGTTTCTCCAGTGGGATCCGTGAGGGTCTTCAATTTCTCTAGTCCAAGTTCCTTGATCCATCCCTGGCCCATTAACACTCTTTTAGGGGAATTTCCACGACACTTCGGTTTCCAGCTGGAGCTTTCTCTCTCATCTTCAGGGTAGATCTTCAGGTAAGACAGAGACAGGTCAGACAAAATCATTTCCTCTTCCCATTTTGTCTTCTTGTGTTTTTTTTTTTCCCCCCTTAGTTGCGTAGAATTAATCGTCATCGAGCAGATGAACAAATACAAGGCTCGTCTCAAGGACATCAACAGCCTGGAGTTTGCAGAGAACAAAGCCAAGAGCCGCCTCTCCTTGATCCGCAGATCAATGGTGAGATGCCAAAGCCGTCTCTGTTCCCTCCTGTCCTCTCTTGGCCCCTGAAGCAACCCTACCTTATTTTCTGCTTATCCCAGCCTCCCAAACCCCTCACAATGTCCCACGCCATCTCCCCCAGGACAGGGACCCTCAGCCCAGTGGTGGCTCCTCTCCTTTGCAGGGAGTCATACCAAAGCAGAAGGAGGTGGGAACGGTCTGTGGAAACATGGTCACTCCAGCTCAGGCACTTCTGATCAACGTTTCCACCTTCATTTGAGCTTGTTTGGTCCTGGGTCGAGTCAAGCCTTTCATTGAATGGCTTGATGGCACCGCATGAGGGACTTGGACTATCCTTTTTTGTGCTCAGTGACATTATCTGAACCCACAATGAGCTTCCTAAAGGATCTCCCTGCTCCCACACTGCCTTTTTGGGAGCCTCAAACTCATCTCATTGAGCTTCCATGCTTCCTGGGGGGCTGGCGGGCTGCAGATGCACACTGTGCTTGGCTTCTTGGGCTGCGGGAGAGGGACAGACTTGGCACAGCATGGTCTTTCCAGGCTTGGACTAAGGAGCAGAGCGGCCTCTCTGCTTGAACTTGCCTCCTGTGGTCCTCAGGGACACATTGCTCTTGCTTTTTTGGGGATGAAATCCAAGCAGGGGCTGCCCAAGACTGTGGGGCTAGTGCTGCAGACCCACCCTACTCATCCCAGTTTAAAAAAAAAAAAAAAAAAAAAACCGAAACAAAAATTAAGGAAAACGGGTTTTTTGGAGGGGCGATGGCATGTGCACTCTAACCTTCTGCTTTCCTTTTCATCTCCTCTCTAATCCAGAAACCCGTACTAATTGCAGTTAGATTTATGAGCATAACCCGCAGTTCAATCCCGGTATGTATTAACTGCAACGCGCCCTGCACCAGCTGACGCGTCCCTCCGTTGTGTGTCACCGCCGCTCATTCCAGCCTCGTCCCACCGGCCATTGTCCGTGATGTTGCCTGTCCTGTCCCCGAGCGGGTGCCGCTCCTCGGGGCCACCGTTTCTCCCGCAGGTCCCCCAGGTGGCAGGAGTTCAGGACAGCTGGCGCTTGGCCATCCCTGCACGCAGCTCCTCAAAAAAACACTTTCCGCTCCTTTCCCCTATCCTACTTTTTTCTGTTTTCTTTTTCCATCCTGTGCTTCCCTCTTTTTGGTTTTACTTGACTCATCCCTTCCCTTCCCACCCCAATTTCTGCTCACTCAGGATGCGTTTCAGCATCAAGTTGCTTTTGCAGTGCTGCTGTATCTCGAGATGGTGGATAAAACCCCTAGCTCAGATGCCTTGGAGACCATGAGGCATCCAATCTTCTCCTCCACCTTCTTGGAGGAGGAGCACCATCACTACCTTGAACTCAAGGTCAGGACACCCAGGTTTGAACTGGGAGGGGTCCAGCAAATCCTGGATTCCCCAGCTCCATCCCAGCTTCAGTTTGAGTTCCTAGCAAGACCACAACTGGCAACAAAAGCAGCCGCAGGTTTTTGGGGGATGCATGTGGGGCTGTTTCCCTTCCTACTAGGTTCAGCCCATGATGCTTCTTCCCATCCACGAGGGTCAGGAGACAGAGTAGAGCAAAATTTGAGCTGTACTCCCCTGATACTGTTTTGCAAGCACACCATCTCATAGGGGCTTAAGTTCACGAGCCAGTGGGATCTTTGGGATCTCAGGGGTTTTGGCTAATAGGATTCAGGTAGCTGCACCTCAACTCAGGAGCCCTCATGAGAAGATGATGTCAGGAGAACACTGGGGTGCGGGAGCAGCTTTGTAGCTGGAGAAAGGTCTCTGAGATGTGACATTAAAAGATGAAAGGGGTAAAATAGAGCAAATCTCACTTTTAAAGGAGACCAGGGAGGCTCCTTTAACCTACAAACCTGCTCTGGCCACATGGGTTATCAGGAAGACCTGAGGATGCCCCAGCTGCAGGGTTTAAACAGTCCAAGCTGCACTGTAACAACTGTTCAACCGCAAGGAGGTGCAGGTTCATTGTGGGGATGACGGCTGTCAGGAGGAGGGCAGCAAGCGATGGGACTCAGGGTGGTCAACAACTCAGCTCGGTTCAGGATCTTGAATTTAGAAGATGAGATGTGTCTGGTTGTGATAACGGTTAAGATAAAAGCTTTTTAATGTGTCCCTCATCCTCAAAAATCCATCTTTTCTTCTACTCTGTGGAGCAGATCTGGAGAGCTGGTCCTTGAAAGCTTAAAGCAGCTTGCATGTGTAATACTCCTCCATATATGCTATCCCCGTTTGAGTCCTTTTCCATCACTGGCTTTAATATTAAAAAAATAGATGGTTCTTCAGAGCTTTTCAGCAGGGACTGCTGCATTAAATCTCCCTGTTTAACCGCAGGTGCAAGAATTAACATTTATTGTCTCATAACAGACCATTGAAGGTGGTCTTGGTTTGTGGATCTCATGTACATGAGATCAGAGCATGGGCAACGGAATTAGATGTGAGTTACCATTTGCCGAAGGAGTTGATGAAGACCCTTGTAATGCTCTGGAAATACTAAGGGTGGGCAAGGGAAGGGCGCTGGATGTGGGCTAAAGATCAAGCAGGAGCCAGATGCCCTGAAATCAAAACCCTGGTGATGCTCCCACCCAAAGCCAGCACGGCCACCTGTCAGGTCAAGCTTCCCATCGCACGTGCTGTGGGCTTTGCAGAAACCCATCCTGCCACCAGCTGGGCTTGCTTTGAAGTCCAAATTGCACTTAGTCCATCAGCTGGTAGCTGGTCCATCAGCGCTATCCCCACCACCTTCATCCTCACAACCTCCATCATCACCTCCTTGAACATGTGAAGTCCTTCTGGTATCTCTCCCAGCCTGAAGTGTGATTTTGGAGGGTCCTGGGTGCGCACTGAGGACTGATGGCCGGGGTCATCATCTTCACTCCTTAGGAGAGCAGTGTGGTTGGCACCTGAGATGTTTGCAAAGTCACCTTGGCTGGTGGGGGTGACACTGTTGTCTCTCTTCAGGGCAAAGGACGCGTGCGACGCGCCGCCTACCCCAGCCCAACATCTCCTGTTGCTGTGCGCTTGCCCTCGGTGACAGACGTCCCTGAGGAGACCATGAGCAGCGAGGAAGCCATGGAGATGGAGGTGACAGAGCAGCAGCAAGTGGCCATGCAGCAGGAGGAGAAGGTGCTGACTGAGCAGATCGAGAGCCTGCAGAAGGAAAAGTGAGTCTGACCAAGGATTCAAGCCATGTCCCTTAGCTATGGGTTACCTATGGATGTTGCTTGACATCATATGGTTGACGTGCTGCTCACAGGGTGGCTTGGAGGACTACATCCCTCTGTGATCTCTTGGCATATGCACATCCCTTTCTTCTCCCCACCTTTTTGGTCCTTTTGGGTCAATGGGACTGGGTTGGTTTTGGCAGGGAGGAGCTGACGTTCGAGATGCTGACGCTGGAGCCTCGTGCCTCCGATGATGAAACCCTTGAGTCTGAAGCCTCCATCGGCACCGCCGACAGCTCCGAAAATTTGAACTTTGACTCTGAAGGAGCCATCTCTGATCGTTCGGGTAAATCCAGAGATCCTTGAATTTATCATAGGGTGGTTTGGGTTGGAAGGGACATTCAAAGATCATCTAGTCCAACCCCCCTGGGGTCATCTTCAACTAGATCAGGTTGCTCAGGTTTTTTGGTAGCTTGGACAGGGTTTATTTGTTTTTCCCTGGCTGGTCTTGATGTATAGCAATTTAAATGAGTGTAAAGAGGTGTTTTAAGGGTTAAAACATGGGGACTTGGGGAGGTGAGTGGTAGCACCCAGGGTTTGGTGGGGATGTGAGCACTCCTCCAGCACTGCTGCATTGTCCTGGGTGATACTGCCTCCAGCAAGATGCCAGGAACATTGTCCTGGCTTTGTGGCACATGTCCCCAGGCAGTGGTGCCAAGATGCTGGGTGGTTTCAGGGTGTTAATCCTCCGGTGGTCCTTCCCTCCCTAGAGAGAAGTGTAGCACTTACCTCCCTGCGCCCCGCCAAGGCGGAGGGGCCAAGCCGGCTGCAAAGGCACGCGAGGGCACGGCCGGACCCGGTGGACCCAGTTGATGCCTCTATCTCCTCCTCCTCCTCCTCTCAATCGTCCACCTCCTGCTTGCCCCACCTGCCCCGGAAGCGCTTCCAGATGTACTCCAAATCGCCTTTCTACCGAGCAGGGGGGTCCAGTGAGCTCCCCGAAACCCGGGCAAGCCCTGAGGGCTTTGTGGGGCCTCTCCGTTACCCTGAGGACCGGCCTCAGTTTACCACCCGTGGGACCTTCAACCCAGAGAAAGGCAAACAGAAACTGAAGAGTGTGAAAACCTCCCCCCCGAAAACCAAAGAGACCCTGGATGGGGGGACGGGGGGAGGACGCAAGAGAAACCCTGAGACTGACTGCGCCACCGCCCAACCCCTCGTCCTCCTGGGGAGCAATGAGTTCATGGTCTGAGATGCTCCACCCCGGGGACACGTTGCATGCCGGAGCATCCTTCCCCGTTGGCAGCACTGGCAGCACTCCTGACAGCTTCCTCATTAATGCCAGGAAGATGAATTCTTAATTTAAAAGGGCCGGTGGGGGACGGTTTTAACGGTGGCCTTAATGGTTTGGAGGGGTTGGGACCTTCAGGTGGGGGGTTTGGACCAGGATTGGAGGGGCACTGGCCGGCTCCCGCGCCCTTCCCTTCAGAGCATCCCACGTCTCGGAGCATTGTGCCGCGAAATCCTCGTGCCGAAGCGCCGTCACCTGTCGGTAGGAGAAAATCAAGCCTAAAAATCCCACGGGAGCATCCTGAGCCGGTGCCGGCTCCGCTCCAGCCAGCCAAGCCCTCTGCGCTTTAACCACCTCATCCACGCCAACGCCAAGCGCATGGAAACGCGTTAAAATCTGCCAAAAATCAACTTTTTTTTTTTTTAATGTGACCTAACCACCTTTCCTCTTTTTTTTTTTTTTTTTTTGGAGACTATCAGTATTAAAATAATAATAATAATCAAGGACTACTTGAAGCTATATTTGTTTATATGCCAGTTACTGGAGTTTGTTGTAAATATATATATTTTTATTATTTTTTTTAATATTTTTCCCCAGACAGAACTTTTTTTTTCTAATTATTATTATTATTTTTTGGCCGGGGAGGAGGGAAGCGATGAGCTGAGCTGTCCTGCAGGTGTCACCGCCGGTGTCACCATCCATCACTTGCCACTACCACCTTGCTCTAGACATTGAGTTTTATTTTGAACAAGAAATCCCTGGAGGTGTAATTAGCGTGATTTAAAAGCGGTGCCCATGATAGGACTCATTAGCAACGCTAGCTAATGACTCGGCTCTTAATCCCTCCCTTATCGTCACTGTTGACATCATAGCGTCGTTGGTGGCGCTGAAGAAGCTCCGGGTACCGGAAAACCTCTGGAAAGGTGAAATTAGAAGCCCTGGGGCGCTAATTAAATTGTTAAAGGCTGGATCCGTCCTTTCAGCTGGGCTGGGCGTCACAAGTTGAGCCTCATCATTTCCCGAAATGCCACCAAAAAGCGAGAAAATACCGAAAAATTGAGATTTCCTGGGTGTTTTGTGTTTTGCTGGGCATCCCTGGGTTTAGCCAAGCCGCCCTTTGGTCCCCTCTCCCCCTGCCCACAGGGCCGTTTCTTTTGAGGGATAGTTTATTTATTGGGGGTTTTATTTTTTTTTTTTTTTAATTTTTTTTTTTTTTCAATAGGGGAAAGCGATAGGTGTCACAGGGAGAGCGGGGGTGTGGGAACAGCATCCACCTCGGCGCCGCGTCCTGGGAGCGGAGCAAGGCCAAGTCACCATCCTGCCCCCACAGGGGAAACGGGATCGGGGGCCGACCCGAGGTGCGCTGGCGAGTGGTGGCCATGAAGGCGAAAGCTCCTGGGGAACCACCCCAGACCCCCCGGTGCTGGAATCGGCTGCACCCAAACCCAGCCATTTGAGAGCCTCTTTGTCTAAAACCCCGGAATTCCCCTCAGAGGGGCCAGGCTCCCGGCCAGGAGGGCGGGTGGAAGGGCTCCATCCTCATCCTCGATTTTCTCGCCCTGGCAGCATGAGAGCAGCAGGGACAGCGGGTCTGGCTTAGCCTGCACCTCCAGATATATGTGTGTATATTTCTTTTGAGAGAGATCTGTATTTCCCTTTTATATATATATATATATATATATAAAAGAATATGTTCTATATATAAAGAAAAATATTTAGAAAAGAATATATACATTCTCTGTATAAATAAAAATATATAAAAATATATATAAAGAATGCTTCTTTATGTATTTTATTTCTTATATATATTATATATATGAAGAAATATACATATGCAATATATAAAGAATATATATTTCTTTATGTATATATTTTATATATTTCTATATAAAGAAATATATTAAAATACTATATATAAAGAATATCTGTTTCTTTATATATTAATACATTTCTTCTATATGTATAAATACGCTTCTTTGTATATATTTGTGTATTTCTTTATATAGAGAGTATATTTCTCTATATGTAAGTATATAAAAGAAATATACATCCCCTATATAAAGAATATATATTTATCTCTATTTCTTTATATATATAAACATATATATAAAGAAATACATATTCTTTTTATATAGAATATATATAGAACATATATTTCTTTATATATAGAATGTATTTGTGTGTATGTATATATATATAAAGAAAATCTAAAAGAAACATATACATATATATAAAAAAAAAAAAAACCAAACTCCTGGCAAGAGGTGAACTTGTTGTCAGTGCTGGACCCCCAGGAATCAGGGGAAAAGGGGGTTCCGGGGACCCCAGTGCATCCCCAGCAAAGGGCCAGATTTTGAGGCAAAAAATTGGATTTTCCGGAGCAGCGTGAATGTACTTACTACTGGAAAGGAGAGGGGCCGTGGGCTGTTAATTATTATTATTATTATTTTTAATGGAAATTTTTTTAAGTAATTTATAAGTCTGCTGCGTGTAAATTAAAAACAAAGTCTGTATTGTAAGAGGATATATTATCCTGTGTCATCCACCCTAGAAATTGTTTTAAAAAGGAAAAAAAAAAAAAGAGAAATAAAAGTGTAATTCTATGGAGGTGAAGAATTTCTGGTGGGGGATGCTGCCGCTTGTCGAGCCCCCAAATCTCTGGCTGGTTTGGGGATTTTGGGGGTGTTTTTTCCTTCTGCCATCAGGCCGTGGTGTCTGTAAAGTGCAGTTTGTGCATTTTTTCCCTCAGATCCTCGCTGTGGCTGTGCCGCGCGGCTCGGCCCCTGCCCTGCGCTGCCGGGAGGAGCGCCTGGCGCTGGGCGCCCTGTGTGGTGCTGGGCGGCCGGCCGGGCTCCCGGTCCTGCTCCGGGTCTCCACCCCAGGTCCTTTCTGTTCAGATTCTTTTCAAATCATTTATATTCAGATTACTCAAATTATTTCTATTAATCTTATTTCTATTCACATAATTTATTTTCAGTTTATTTCTATTCAGATAATATATTTTCAATTTATTTCTATTCCCATTATTTCTATTAATTTTATTTATATTCCAGGTATTTAATTCAGATTGTTTATATTCATCTTGTTTATATTTAGTTTATTTGTATTCAGAGAATTTATTTTTACTTTATTTATATTCAAATTATTTATTTTAATTTTTTTAATACTCAGATTATTTCTAATCAGATTATATTTAGTTTATATTCAGATTATTCATTTTCAGTTTATTTGTATTCAGATTCTTTCTTTTCAATTTATTTATATTCACGTTATTTCTCTTCATTTTATTTCTATTTAGATTATTTAATTCAGCTTACTGATACAGGTCTTATTTATATTTAGCTTATTTATGTTCAGATAATTTGTTTTCAATTTATTTGTATTCCGATTTATTAATATCCCACTGCCACCTCTGATCCGAGGACGGGGACCCCAACTCAGCGGCGCGCAGAGGCTGGCTGCAAAAGTCCTCTTTATTTGGAGTATAAAATGGCGGGGGGAGAGCGGGACCCCCCAGGATGCGGGGATGAGGGTCTCTCACCACGTGTCCCCTGGGATCACGGGGACGACTGGCTGGGGAGCCCCACGAGTGAGGGGGAGTGATTGCGGCTGGGGGGACACCTGGTTCTGGAGGGCGTCACCCCCTAGGCTGGGGTCACCCTGGAGTGGCATTGTTCCTGCCCAGTGTCACCCCAGAGCTGCTGTCACCTCTGCGTGGCAGCGGGTCCCCACGGGTGCTGGTGCCCCAGCAAGGGCGCTTTGCCTGGGTCCATGTGTTCCTCCAGGGTTTGGAACAGCACCTGTGGAGGTACCCACCCCAGGGAGGAGCTCCTGGTGTGTCTGGCAGCCACTCAGGGACATCCCCCTGCCACCAGCTGTCCCCAGTGAAGCTGGTCCCACATCTTGGCTCCCAGCAGCATCCCATGGTGTCAGCCACCACCCTGGAGATGGGACCACAGGCGCCTTCACACCTGCAGCATCCCGGGGTGGGGGGGGTGACAGGGTGCCAGCACAGGGTGACAAACAAGCTGGTTGACCTCGGGGTGGGGAGGGAGTCAGTTCTTGAACATATCACAGAGCAGCTTCTCCATGGGGGTGTTCCCGATGGTCCGGCGGAAGAAGAGCAGCTCCACGCGCTCAGAGGAGATAAAGCGCAGCGCCGGGAGGAGCAGCAGCAGCTTCCCAAACCTGGGGGCCAGAGCGGTGGCCATGGGTGGGCGTCCCCACCGCTAGTATCACCCGTGGGGATGTGGGGATGGCAGTACCTGACAGGCTGCCCAGGGTAGTGAGAACGGTTGTGCTGGCCCAGCATCACCTGCGACTGGTCCTGCAGGTTCTCCACCTGCTCGGGGTCCTTCAGGCCACGGGTCTCTGTGGGGACAAGGGGGTGATGGGGTGGGGTAGGGACAGTGGGACGGGCAGCGGTGGGTGCTGGTGGGTCCCCTCACCTGGTTTGAAGAGCACCACAGCCTTCATGCAGGCGAATTCGGTGGGATCAACGCCCAACGCCTTGAAGCGGCCAAGGGTCTCCTGCAGCGCCCGGACGTCCAGGGCGGCTGGCAGCAGCTTGCCAGCAGCTGGCTCAGGGACAGCCAGCAGCGGGCAGCTCTCCAGGGGCATGGACCACTGGATGGCACAGAGCAGGAACAGCTCGCTCCACGCTTCCTCCAGCAGGATCACCTGGGGTGAGGGGGTAGCCCCAAAAACCCCTGTCACCCCCAAAGCCTCGAGCACCTGAAGCCACCACGGCTGGTTGGGCTGAAGAGCATCTTCGGGAGGGACCCCCAAGACCCTGCGGTGAATGTTGTGGGGATGCTCCAGCCATCCCCATCCCACTGGTTGCCCACCTTTTTTGGAGTCCCCCTTGCCCCATACAGAGCTCCCCAATGCCCCATGGGGGTCCCCAACCCCACCTGGTCGCGGAAGGGCAGGTTGGAGAAGACGGGCAGGTTTTTGGCCCATTTCACAGCCATGAAGAGGAGACGTGCAGAGGTCTCATAGACATTTTCAGGGCTGGCCGCTGGATATGGTGCCACCTGGTACTCGCTGGCCACCCGCTCTGGCTCGCTGCCTGTCACATCCACCGTCTCATCGGCTGCAGGGATGGAAGAGGACACTGGTGGTCACCAGACCATGTGGACAATCCCCACCCATCCCCTTCCCACCGCTAGCCACCCACCATCCTCAGGCTCCAGCTTGGCGCAGGTCTCAGCCGTCATCAGGCTGGCCATGAAGCGATGGTTGGTGGGCGGCGTGGGCTCTCGGGGACCCGAGGTGACAGTGACGGTGGCACCGGGACCACGGGGAGCCGGGCAGGGAGCCGGGGGGACCTCACGGGTGGTGGCCACGTGCTCAGGGGGCAGCTCAGCGTCCAGCTCGATGCTGTCCAGCCGGACCTGGGCTGTGCTGCGGGGCTGGCGCTCGTTCTGCACGGCTGTGGGGACAAGGTGGCGTCAGTATCTGCCACTCCGCTGTCACCACTCCCCCAACCGTCGGCATGCGTTCCCTCCACCCGTCTCACCATCCTTGTTCATGCCGGCTTGCAGGCACTTCTTGAGCCGGCAGGCCTGGCACTGGTTGCGGTGTGCCTTGTCCACCGGGCACAGCCCCGTCCCCGCCTGGCACCTGTGGGGAGAGGTGGCACCTGGCTGCAGCCCCTCAGGTAGCCCCTGTCCCCAGGGGAGTCCTGTCCCTCGGGGTGTCCTGCTCCCAGGGGCACTGTGTCCTGGGGGTGCTTTGTCCCTGCTGGGTGTCTTGTCCCCTCCCCACCGTGGGTGTTCTCTGTTCAGTGGGTGCCCCACCCACATGGGCACCCTGTCCCCCCTCCGTGTGTGCCCTCTCCCAGTGAATACCCCACCCTGATGGGTGTCCTGCCCCCATGGGTGCCTGGACCTCCCACCCAGCTCCCTGCCCTCCTGGGTTCGCGTCCCCCTGTGTCCCTACCCCCTGGGGTGCCTGTCCCCCTCATCCCTGCCCCACTGAGCATCCATCCTCTGGAACCCTGCCCCACTGAGTGCCCATTCCCTGGGCTCCCTGCCCTGCTGAGTGTCCATCCCCACGGTCCCTGTCCCACTGGATACCTGCCCCCCCAGTCCCTGCAGTACTGGGTGTCCATCTCCCCGGCCCCTGCCCCACCGGGAAGCCCCCAACCCTTGTCCCCACCTGTAGATGAGCTTCCTGCGCACGCTGCGCTTGAAGAAGCCGCTGCAGCCGTTGCAGGCGTAGATGCCATAGTGCTTCCCGCTGCTGGTATCCCCGCACACCTTGCACAGCAGCACGGGGCTCAGCGCCTTGCCGGGGGCCGGGCTCAGCCCTGTGGGAGCGCAGCCACCACATTCAGGGGCACTCGCAACACCCTGATGTCCGTTGTCCCTCCCACCAGTCCCCGCTGCCCCTCAGCACGCTGGCGATGGGCTGTGTTACATCTCCGCTGGTCCAGCCCAGGGACATGGACGGAGACACCCTGGGGACTCCATTGCGTGCAGAGTTCAGCATCTCCCCATGCCCCAGCACCTGGGATGCTGCAGGATGAGCTCTCACAGGACTTTTACAAGGGGATGAAACGGTGCCCCTAGGGGTGGGAACACTGGGTGTCCCAGAAAGGGGACTCCAAGCATCCCAGAGAAGAGCCACAATGAGGAATTGGAACTGTCCTGGAGAAGAGCCACAGCTGGGGATGTTGGGCATCCCAGAGAAGGGTCACAGAAGGGGACTGTGGGGACCCTGGAGAAGGGCCAGGGACCATGGGCATCCAGGAGATGGACCGTGATGATGATGATGGGCATGATGGAGAGGTTGGGGCTAGAGACTGCAGACATCCCAGCCCAGAAAAGGACCATAATGGGGACCTTGGGCATCCTAGAGAAGGACACAATGGGGACCCCAGGCATCCCAGAGAAGGACTACAATAGGGACCTGGGCATCGTGGAGAAGGACCACAATAGGCATTCCCGGGTGTCTTGGAGAAAGACTGTGATGGGGACACAAGGCATCCTGGAGAAGGACCACGATGGGGACCCCAGTTATCCTTGAGAAGGACCATGATGGGAACCTTGGATATCTTGGAGAAGGACCATGATGGGGACCCCATCCATCCTGGAAAAGCACCATGATGGGGACCCCAGCCATCTCAGAGACCAACCCCACCGGTGACTGCCGTCCCGCCGTGCCGCACCCACTCAAGCAGAACACCACCTCTTACCCGTGGGGCTATCATCCAGCCCAGTGCTCACCACCGACCCCGCCGGCGACACGGCCATCCCGTACTCGGCGTTCCAGACCTCTCCCTCTGCCTTCCCTCTGGCTGGCCCTGCAGTGGGTGCTCCGGCAGCTCTGCGGGCAGCGGGGCTCTCGCCTTGCTCTCTTCAAGGCAGCTTAGCGGCGGGCGCTGTGTAAGCAGCGGCCTCTTTGTCACCCTCTTAATCTTTAGTGTCTGCGCGGGGCGGGAGGGGGGATCAATCAGCCACGCGATGAAGAATTAAAAAGGTGCTGAGCCCCAGCCCTGTAACCCTAAACCCCGCGACACCCAAGACACCCGCCCCGTGAGCCGCCGTGGGCCGCCGTGGGGGTGTCACCCTGCCACCACGTGTACCCCCCCACCCAGCACTGCGCGGCTGAGATTGCGGTGGTGGTGGGAGATGGGGCTCGGGGTAGGGACCCCCATATGTATCCCCCCCTCCTTGGGACCCACCGGGTCCTATAAGCGCATAAGCCCTTCGCTAAGGCGGTTAGAGGGGAATAACGAAAAGTGGTAATTAAGGGGGGTAATTTCCCTGCCCCCAAGCAATTAATTACCAGCCCTGATGGCGGAGGGAGGGGGGATGCTTGGTGGGGCCCCCCCAAAGCGGCTTAGCCCCGGTGGTGGGCACCAAGCACCTCCATGCCTCGGTTTCCCCTCCTGAGGGGCGTCCGACCGGGGCTGCTGACGCCGCAGCGGGTGGGGGCCAGGTGGCCCCCAGGGTTACGCAACCGCCACTAAACCCTCACCGTGACAGGGCAGCACAATTTGGGATTTGAGGGCTTTAGCCGCTAAACCCCCCCTGCCCAGCTCAGGAGGATGGTGGGCGGCCATCGTCACCGGGCCCAGGTTGTCCCCAGCGATGGACCAGGCTGCAGCTGGGGGTCTCCAGCCCCACGTGTCCCTCCTGGGGTGGGGGGCTCAGCCTGCGACCCCAGGGGTGTCGTTGCCATCTGCAGCCCAGGGGATGGGTGCTGGCAGCAGGTCCCTGCTGAGGGCTGGTGGTGGTGATTCTGGGGCTGGGGGGTCACCCCTCAATCATCCCTGCCTGCGGCACGGTGCCATCATCCTGCCTGCATCACGCCTCCATCCCCACGGCCTCCATCACGGCTCCATCGCCCCTGCCCGCAGCGCGGCTCCATCATCCTGGCCTCAACCTCCTTCCATCCCCGCTGCCGGCACCGCCGCTCCATCACCCCTGCCTGCAACACGGCTTCATCCTTGCCCACGGCGTGGCTCCGTCACCCCTGCCCGCAGCACCCCTGCACCCCCGGGATTCCCCGTCCCCTACGGGGCGCCCCGTCCCACCCTGCAGCCCCCCGTCCCGCGGTGGGCCCCAGCCCTGACCCAGATCTCTGACAGCCGCCATCTGCGGCAGCGGCCGCCCTCCTCCCTCGGCAGAATTATGACGCTGGGCTAAGCGGCCGCAGCAAGCTGTCACCTCGCCCTGCCCGTCCCTCGCCCGCAGCTTAGGTGCCTCCAGACCCTTCAGCAGAGCTTCACCCATGGGTGAAACAACCCCCACCCCCGTGCCTGATCCGGGGGCACTGGGAGCACTGGCGCCCCGAGGTGCCAGCCCACCCGTGGGTGCTGCGGGGGTCCCGACGCCGGGGGACACAGGGGAGTGGCTGGCATGGCGATACACGCTGAGTCGGCTAATTTGCCCCTTCCCTCCTCGCCGTCGGGTAAAAGCCAACTCCGGAGCTGGGATTTGGGAGGGGGATTAGCCGGGCCAACCATCTGCCGCTGGCCAATCATCGGCATGCCCAGGAAAGCCAATAATTACAAAAATATGGTTTCCCATCCCGTTTCTCCATTACACCCAGCCGGGCGCTGGCCCCAAGGTGGGGTCCCCATGGAGCAGCACCCCGTCCCCCTCCCGGGGCTGAGCACCCTGTGAGCACCCAACCCGAGCACCTGGGGGGCTCAGCTCATCCCAGTCCGGGGAGCACCCTGAGCAGGCCCAACACCACTGCCGAGGGGCTGCGGGCGGCAGGGTGGGGGTGAAGGAGCAAACGTTAAAGCCCGCGGCAGGGTCATGACTCGGCTCGGTGACAGACGCTGGGGCAGATGCCACTGGATTACCCAGCCTAAAACCTCGGGATCTGCCCCCCTTCCCCCTCAGCAGGCAGAGAGTGTTTAATTACTAATTTACTAATTACCCAAAGATGCTGGCGATGGGCTTGAGACCTGTGATCGGGAACAGCCCCAAGGCTCCGGCCAGCCTAATCCCACCGGCTGCGGGGAGCCAGCGGATGCACCCTGGCCAGGGGACAACTCGATTGGGGACATCAGGTGACACAGAGACACATTGCTGTCCTGACAGCCCCGCTCCTGCTGGGGATAGCACCAGGTGATGGGGAACAGCAGGGGACAGCGGGGACAAGAAAGGGATGGTGGGGACCAGCAGGAGACAATGGGGATCAAGGGGAGATGATGGGGACCAGGAGAGTACAACAAGGATCAGGATGAGGTGATGAGGACCACGAGGAGGTGATGGGGACTGAGAGGGGAGGATGGGGATCAGGAGGGGACAACGGGAACCTGTATGTTTTGATGGTGATCAGGAAACAATGGTGGATGGTGGACAGCAGGAGGTGATGGCAGGGACCAGGAGGGGATGACGGAGATGAGGACAGGACAGTAGGGAGCACATGGGGAAGACGGGGACCAGGAGAGTGCGATGGGGATCAGGAGTGGGCAGTGGGATACAATAGGGGTTGCTGGGGATTATGAGGGGATAGTGAGGACTGGGATGGGATGACGGGAACTGGGAGGGGAAGATGGGGATCAGGAGGGGAGGATAAGGACTGGGAGGTGACAATGGGGACTAGAAGGGGACAACGGTGACAAAGAGGGGCCAAGAGACCCTAGGGGGATTATGAGGACCAGAAGATGATGACGGAGCCCAGGAGCGGCTAGTGAGAACCAGGAGGGGATGCTGGAGACTGAGAGGGGACACTAGGGACCAGAAGAGGGTGGTGAGAACCAGAAGGTACATCAGGAGGGGACAACAGGGACCAGGAGAGGATGGTGAGGATGAGGAGGGGACAAGAGCAAGCAGAAGAAGACACAAAGGTCTGGGAAGGTACCAGAGGGTTGAGGGACAGGAGGTGGCTAGGAAGGGTTAACGTGGCCGCCCAGCTCTGAGCTGTGTCCAGACCAGGCTCTGGTTTCAGCTGTAATTAGCTCTTGTTTATTGGAGGCTCCGTGATAAATGATGCCATGGAAGTTGCCTGATGACAGAGGGTGACAGGTCCCATGTCACCCACCCCAAGCCCTGCCAAAGCCTTTGCTGACCTCCCAGCACAAGGATTAAAATTTAATGTGGCTCCAGGGCTGACCCCGGGCACGCATCGCCCTGGGGACACAGGGCGGGGGACAGGCTGGTGGCCGTCCCTCAGGTCACCTTCAGAGTAAGAGGTGTTTTGGCACCAAGAGGTGTTTTGGCACCATCCTGGTGGCCACCAGCTATCAGTGCGTAGTAGCCACGGGGCCATGTCATGGCTCTTTTGGGGCCACCTAAGGGGTCTGTTGGTGAAATGTCACACCAGGTCAGATTTGTTCCCTCGGGATGGGCCTTGCAGGGCTGGGATGGGACGGGCTCGGTGCCATGGTGGGGCCGGTCGGTGTGGTCCGGGCACATTCCCAGGCACTGTGCGGGTGCCAAGAGCCACTGCAGTGCTCGCAGGGCAGGTTGAGGTCCTGCCCCACGGCCACGTTTGGAGCAACAACTGCTTGGGGACCACGGTGGAGTGAGGGGACCTCGGAGACAACCGTAAGGTGAGGGAGCCGGGAACGGCACGGGCGCCAGGGCTGGTGCTGTGCCAGAGGCCATGGCTTGGATTTCAGCAGGGTGATGCAGCACCACAAACATTTGGGGACAGAGAGGTCCCCAAGGTGGGGCTGGGCACAGCCCCGTGTCCCCAGCTCTCTGGACATCACGTTTTCTCCTTGCAGATGGACCTCTTCGCCCAGGTCAGCCAACGAGGAGGGCACCTGCACCTGGGCAGTCCCACCTCTCCGCCGTGGCACCCAGTGCCCAGGGACCTCGCGAGTGGGATGTGCCCAGTGCTGAGTCTGGGGGTGCAGGGGCGATGGGGGGGTCCTGGGAGGCTGCTGCGGGCTGGGGACTGGTGCCACCAGGGGTGGGTGGCAGCAGAGGCCGGGTCCCAGGCTGGGTCTCCCCTCTCTCCCCACAGGTGAGCACCCTGGTGCAGACCCTGCGAGCCCCGGACGGGCCGCTTCTCCAGTCCTGGCTCTGGCTGGGCTCCCGGGTGCGACAGGTTTGGGGGTGCTGTCGTGGGGACCTCGGCCAGGGGCTCGGGCAAGGGGATGGCAGGGATCCAGGCAGGGGCTGCGCCATGATGTTGGCGCCCTGGGTCCCATCTGCCCCGTGCC
Organism: Chlamydotis macqueenii; assembly: GCF_036417535.1. Lineage (NCBI taxonomy): Eukaryota > Metazoa > Chordata > Aves > Otidiformes > Otididae > Chlamydotis > Chlamydotis macqueenii. Next base: position 15,320,966 of record NC_141567.1, on the reverse strand, counting down.
ACCGGGGCTGACGCCGGGTGTTTGTCCTTCCAGGTGAGCAGCTCCAGGCAGGTAAGTGCTGGCATCCCCTCTGCACCCCGCACCACCTGTCTCACCACTGGCTCAGCAGAGCCAAATCCTGCACACCCTGACTTTTCCTCTGCACCCACGGGTGCTCAGCACCTAGAGGAGGTGGCCCCTTCTCAGAGGTTTTCCCCATCCATGGAGACCCAGGCTCTGCCCAAGCCACTGGGGATGGGGGATGAGCCAGCGGGTTGGTGATGCTGTCGCTTGTCCCAAGGCACTGGTGGCCCTGAAACATGGATGGGTCCACAGGCGGTGGCTGGGGTGGCCAGCACGGCAGCGTTCTTCCTCTGTGAAGGGCTGCTGGGTCAGCACTTCGACGTGGTTCCCAATGGGGTGGCCGAGCCCCAGCCCGGGGACCTCTTCCTCTTCCCACTGGCCTCAGTGGGCCCTGGCTGGTGGGGTGCCCATGCTGGTGTCTACTGTGGTGACGGGGAGATCATCCACCTGGAAGGTGAGCCCCAGGAGTTGGTCAAGGCACATGGATGTCCCTGTGGAAGGGACATGGGATACAGCATCCCCTCTGCCCCACAGGCAGCTTGGGGGCGTCCCCATCAGGGATCGTGGCCAAGCATGGCAAGAGCCACCTCCTGCGGACACGAGGTCCGGCCAAGGTGCTGCGGAGGAAGGGAGGGCTGGATGCGGCTGCCCTGCGGCAGCGGGTCCAAGCAGCCATGGATCAGGCGGTGGAGTACAATGCCGTCACCTGCAACTGCATCCACTTCGCCCTCGCCCTGCTGGGGCTGGGTCAGCTCACCGGCACCACGGTGGGTGCCACCACCCCAGGGGACCCCAAGGCCCGCTCCAGTCGAGTGTCACCACAGCCCATCTTCTCTCTCAGGTATCCCCAGAGCTGCAGTGATGGAGGAGATGACGCATGGGGCTGCAGCATCCTTCCTGGGGGACCGGCGTTGCGCTGGCAGCTTTGGCATCTCTCTTGGCCGGCAATAAATGGTTGCATGGAGAGCCTGTTCCCACTCGCTTTGATTTGTGGTGGGTTCACTTTTGCTTTCCTTTTCCCAGAAGCTCCCTTCCCCAAAGCCACTGGTGAGTGACTTCTGACCCTCTCCTGCTTCCCTTGAAAGGAGCAGCCGCTCTTTGCTCCCTGTGGCCTCCTGAGACAAACAGAGGCCTCTTTCGTGGCCAGCGTTTGATTTTAAGCAACAAAATAAATTCCCCTGGGCTGCGGGGCTGAAAATTGGCCAAACAGCTGCACCAGCTGTGGCTGGAGGCCAGCCACCGGTGGTGCACCCCAGGGGTCAATACTGGGTCCAGGCTGGGGCTGGAGGAAGGCCTCTCAGAGATGGGTGGGAGGACACACACTTTTGGAGATCACACACATCCTTCTCACTGAGGAGCATTTCCAGGATCTCCTGCTTCACCTCCCTCCATTCCCAAACTTAGCAGTTAAGGTGGAATTAGCAAATTAGTCGTAGCTTTTAGAAGCAGAGAAAACTATCCAGGTGTTTCCTGGACTTTGTGCCACTTTTAGGTTTTAGAAGGACAGATGGCTTTTGCCCAAGCCAAACCCTTGCACCCCACAGGAGCCATCAGGGCTGGTCCCTGGGAGAGGTGCTCCAGCCCTCTGATCATCTTTGTGATCATTTCTCTCCAACTGGTCCACGCCCTTCTTATACTGGGGGCTCCAGAGCCGGATGATAATTCAGTAATTTGAAATCAATAATTACCTGTGAGTATTATTACTCTCATTATCAATAAGAATGGCACTGATAGTATCTATAGTGGTAATAAATAATAATATTCAATACAGTAGAATACAATACATAAGCACCTCTACTGTGAGGACAGGCTGAGAGAGCTGGAGCTGTTCAGGTTGCCCAGAGAGGCGGTGGATGCCCCATCCCTGGAAACGTTCAAGGCCAGGCTGGACGGGGCTCTGAGCAACCTGATCTGGTTGCAGATGTCCCTGCTCCTGGCAGGGGGGTTGGGCTGGGTGGGCTTTGAAGGTCCCTTCCAACCCAGACCATTCTGTGACTCTGTGAGTCCATGTATCACATACATGATGGTCAGTATACCACGTCCCGTATACCAGGTAATGTAGAACGCAGAATGCAGAGTGTCATACGGCAGAATACAGAATAGAGACCAGAGAAAACAGAACAGAACAAAATCAACATAATCTGCAACGTCGTGTACCGTAGTGTAACATGGAACTTGTTACATTACACATACTATGTAATATATAACACACAACACAAACCACATAGCGTACCATATAGAACGCAGAGTGGATTACGGGTTATGTATAACAGTGTGATAGCATATGGACTAGAGACACCGTAACGCAATCAATCTCGGGCAGAGCACGGCGCAATATACGATACAGCACCATGTGATGCGATGCGATGTACTATAATAAAATAAAATAGAATAACCCCAAATAAAACAGAACAAACAAAACAAACCGAACCCACCGCGTACGGCCCCGCAACGCCGTGCGGTGCCCGCAGCCCCCGTGACCGCGCGCGGCTCCCGCCCACCCCCGCCGCTGCCGCCCCGCACCGCCGCACAAACGCCTCCCCACCGCCACCCCCCCGACCTTCGCCCGTTGTGCCGCCGGCCCGCACCCAGACCGCGCGGGTGCGGGGCCGGGGACCCCCTTTTTTTCGGGTGCCGCCCCCCCGCCGCGGCGCAGGGAGGGGCGGGGCCGCAGCCGCCCTCCCCGGGCCCCGCAGCCCCGGCCCCGCGGCCCGCGCTCGCCATGGCGGCCGGCACGGCCTACGGGGAGGAGAAGGGGGGCTCCTCCAGCCTGGGGGAGCCCGAGTACGGCCACGACCCCGCCAGCGGCGGCATCTTCTCCTCTGACTACAAGAGGTGGGGACAACGGCGGCGGGGGGGGGGGGGCGGGGGGACAGCGGCCGAGCCGGGCCGGGCCGGGCGGCCGCCAGCGCGGGCCTGGGCCGGGGCCGGGGCTGGGAACGGGAACCGGCTGGGGACGGGGATGGGGACGGGGACGGGGGAGGCGGGGACGCCGCCGCTGCGGGTTGTGAAGGCCGGGAAGGGTTTTCCGGGGAAAACCGCAGGGGTTTGGAGCCGCTGTGGTGGGGAGGATGCGCGGGGACCCCCGCTGCACCCCCGCACCCCCAGGCTGGGGACAGCCCGGGCACGGCGTGTGTGTCCTTCCCCCCCCCGGCTCTGCTGGCCCCTCCGGCTCGCACGGGGATCCCCGGGTGATGGCACCCCCGCGCCGAGGTCCCCAGCACGGGGGGAGGCTGAGAAATGTCACCCCTGTGTGGCTGCCGGGGGGGGACAGGGACACAGAGGATGGTGGGAGTCCCTCTGTCCCCCCTGGCCTTAGCAGTGTCCCCCCGGCCCTGATCCACTCTCAGTGTCCCCCACTCTGGATGTGTCCCCTATCTCTGACCCCCTCCCCAGCAGCGTCCCCAGTCTGGCAGTGTCCCCCATAGATTGGCAGTGTCCCTCCATAGCTGACCCCATGGCAATGTCCCCCCAGCCCTGACCCCCCGCCGGCAGTGTCCCTGTCACCCACTGCTGCCCTCCGCCAGAGCCCATCCCCTTGTGTCCGCACCAGATCTGTCATTGTCCCCATGAGCCATCCGTAGGGCATGGGGCAAGAGAAATGCCCCCCAAGTGCCACCCCATCACCCTGGTGGGATACCTACAGGTGTCCCGTCCTGCCACCCCGACACCCAGGTGGGTGTCCCATAGTGATGGGGGTCCCTGGCCAGGACTGAGCCACTCAGAGCACCCAGGGAAGGAGCTCCCTGCAGTGTCCCCAAGCCCTAGCTGCGGGACAGGTCCCACTTGGGCCGTGACACCCTGGGGTGGCCTCATCCACCGGGAAGGATGTCGGGATCACGGCTGCAACCCAACCCCAACCCCAGCGTCAGGTTTCAGCTGGCGGTGCCGGGAGGAGGAGCAGGGCCACAGCCCTGCCACTGTCCCCAGGGCCACCACCCCCAGCCGAAGCCATGCTGTCCCTGCCACCGATGCAGAAGCTGCTGCGGCAGCTACCGGCGGGGCCGGCTGGGCGGCCAAAAACACCACCAGACAGTGACACGGCCGAGGAGGTGACAAGCCCAGTGCTGGCCACCGAGGCTGGTCAACCCGCCTGCTACAGCGCCCTGCGAGCCGACGAGCTGCGGCCGCTCGCCGGCCCCGAGCCCGTGGTGGCCACCGGCACCGGGCCACCACCGCGGTAAGACCCCCCCCCAAGGAGCCCTGCTGGGACCCTCTGGCAATGGTGGCTCTGGCCAAACATTGTCTCATGGGTGCCACCCCCAGCTGCTGTGGGTGGATGCAGCCTTGCAGGTCCCCCCTGGTTTGGTGGGGACGGATGTTCCTTAGAAGAGGGGACAGTGGTGACAACTAGCTTTATAAAAGGGGACGGTGGCATTTTCCCAGCCCAGGGAGGGGACCAGGGAAGGGCTGTGCATTGGGGTGCACCAGCACATCCATTCCACTGTGTCCAGGAGGGGACGAGGGACACCCAGCCAAGCTGGGCTGGCAACCAGGATGGAGCTGGTGATGGATGATTGCTCCCTGGGAAGCGATCTGGGGACACCCTAGGGTGACAACCACAGCTGGGCTGGGACGGGGTCCTCATCCCAGCGCCCGGGATGGTGACAGAGCTGGCTGCCAGCACCACGCTGGTCCCTCCAGCTCTGCTTTCACCTGGCTGTAACCCAACTCCTGTCCCCATAAATATTGCATGGCGAAGAGTTGGGTTGCCAGCCTAAGAGCAGGCTCAGAGAAAAAAAAAAAAAGGTACAAATGGCTAAAAATGGCTGAAAATGAGAATTTTTTTCCCCTCATGTGGTGCAGGCACGATGACCTCAAGGAGATGCTTGATAGCAACAAGGATTCGCTCAAGCTGGAGGCCATGAAGAGGATTGTGGCGGTGAGTGTTGCTGCCACTGGCAGGGACCGCTGCCGGTGCCGAGCTGTGCCGAGCTGTGCCGTGCCAGTGCCATGCCGGCTGCTCGGTGTCACGCCTGCTCCTTTTCCTCTTAGATGATCGCCCGGGGGAAAAATGCCTCCGACCTCTTCCCAGCCGTGGTGAAAAATGTTGCCTGCAAGAACATTGAGGTGAGAAAGGTCTTGGGTGGCCCTGGTGGCACCCATAGTTGTCCCCAGGGTCTGATGCCTCCCTTGCAGGAGGGTTTTGGGAATGGTCTGGGTTTTGGAGGACTCTGAAGTGGCCCCACCACCTTCACCTCACAGGTGAAGAAGCTGGTGTACGTCTACCTGGTGCGCTACGCAGAGGAGCAGCAGGATCTGGCCCTGCTCTCCATCTCCACCTTCCAGCGAGGACTCAAGGTGGGTTGGTTTGGGGACCCAGCAGGGTCCTGGGGGGCAGTGAGGTCCCACAGCCATGCTGCAGCCCCCCACCTGTCCCCACAGGACCCCAACCAGCTGATCCGCGCCAGCGCCCTGCGGGTCCTCTCCAGCATCCGCGTTCCCATCATCGTGCCCATCATGATGCTGGCCATCAAGGAGGCTGCCTCGGACATGTCCCCATACGTGCGCAAGACAGCCGCCCACGCCATCCCCAAGCTGTACAGGTAACAGGGGGTCAGCTGCTAAATTTTGGGGGCGCAAATAGGGGCCTGATGCTAGGGTCTGGGATGCTTGGTGCAGGAAGGGATGGGGGCTCTGGGGGACAGTTTGGTCCCACCACGTCCACCCCATTTTCCCCTTGCAGCCTTGACTCTGACCAGAAGGACCAGCTCATTGAAGTGATTGAGAAGCTGCTGGCAGACAAGACCACGGTGAGCAGGGCGCCGGGTCTCCGCTGCCCCTAAATCTGGGGACATCACTGTCTCTGCAGACCCAGTGTCCTCGTGGGGATGCAGGTGTCCCCACCAAATTGGTGTCCCCGTGGGGATGCAGCCATCCATGCAGAGCGGGCATCCCTGCAGTGATGCTGCTGTCCCCGCCGAGCCAGCCTCGTCACGGGGATACCACTGTCCCCACTGATCCTCGTGATGGTGCAGCCATCCTTGCAGGACTGGCATCCTTGTGGGGATGCCACCATCTGCCATGATCCAACATCCATGCAGAGCTGCAGCTGTCCCCAGAGTCAGCATCCTCGTGAGGATGTCACTGTCTCCTCCAAGCCACCATCCTCACGAGGATGCCACCATCGCCACCAAACCAGCATCCTCACAGAGATGCCACCACCCTGGTGAGTCACCCCAGGCTTTCCCTCCCCAGCTGGTGGCTGGCAGCGTGGTGATGGCATTTGAGGAGGTCTGCCCAGAGCGCATTGACCTCATCCACAAGAACTATCGCAAGCTCTGCAACCTGCTCATCGATGTGGAGGAGTGGGGGCAGGTGGTCATCATCAACATGCTGACCCGCTACGCGCGCACCCAGTTCCTCAGTCCCAACCAGAATGTGAGTGCAGGAGGCCTGGGGTGCCCTGAGAGCCTCGGGGTGCCCTGGGAACCCCCGGGGTGGTGGGGTAAAGGAGGGTGCTGTTGGGAGGGTGCAAGGTATCCCATCTGCTGGCAGGAGTCCTTGCTGGAGGAGACTGCTGAGAAGGCTTTCTACGGCTCTGAGGAGGAGGACACCAAGGATGCCAAGGCAGAGGCAGCCTCGCTGGCCAAGCGCAAGCCCTACGTTATGGACCCCGACCACCGCCTGCTCCTGCGCAACACCAAGCCCCTGCTGCAGAGCCGCAACGCCGCGGTGAGCCCCCTGCCCCAGCCCTGTCCATCCTCAGAGGCCAACTCTAGCGTCCAGTAACCTGGGCTCGTGATGTCCCCCACTGGCCAAGGAGCCACCGGGGTGCTTGAGGGACACCCAGGGATGGGCGTTCCTAGGGATGGGCTTCTCCTAGATGCTGCCAGGTGGGACTCTGGGGTACACAGTCATCCCTCTGGATGTCCCCATGCCTACCAGGTGATGCTTGGGTGTCTCCCCGCAGGTGGTGATGGCCGTGGCGCAGCTCTACTTCCACCTGGCACCCAAGGCAGAGGTTGGCGTCATCGCCAAGGCGCTGGTGCGGCTCCTGCGGAGTCACAGGTCTGTGGCACCCGGGTTGCAGTGGTCCCCTACCCTGCCACCCCGGTTGGTGGGACCCGTGGGGAGCCCCAAGACTCTGGGAGAGATCCCCAAAAAGCCCATCCCTGCAGAGATGTCGGGCTGGGGCAAATTGCCGAAAAAGAGGGCTTTTTGGCCTGGCCCCACCCAGACATGGGTTGGCAGTAGCCTGGTGGTGGGTCCTGCCCCATCTTCGCAGGGATATGCTGGGGGGGTCCAGCCCTGCCCCAGTGATGGTGGTCCCCTCTTTGTCCCCACAGCGAGGTGCAGTACGTTGTGCTGCAGAACGTGGCCACCATGTCCATCAAACGGCGGGTGAGTCTTGGACTTGGTGTGGCCCTGTTGACTCTGGAGTGGAATGAGGGCTAGCCAGCACGGTCACCAGGGCCAGCTGCCTGTGGGTGGCCTCAGCAAGGCGGGGACAGGGATGGCACTAACGCCACTGGCTCTGCGTGCAGGGGATGTTTGAGCCCTACCTGAAGAGCTTCTACATTCGCTCCACGGACCCTACGCAGATCAAGATCCTCAAGGTGAGCTGGAAACACCCAGCAGAACCCCTGCTGGTGGCTTTGGGGCTTCATGGAGCCCTTCCCTGTGGAGCAGCTGTCCTCCATGCCTTGGGGACAGGAGGCACAGGCACAGGCACAGGCACAGGCACCATGCCCCCACACTGCCCATCTCTTCCTCTTTCCCACAGCTGGAGGTTCTCACCAACCTGGCCAACGAGACCAACATCTCCACCATCCTGCGGGAGTTCCAGGTATGTCACAGCCATACTGAGGCCACCAGAGTGCCACCCTGACATGGCTCTGGGTGCCAAAACACCGCTATGGAGGGTAAGGAGGAGAGTCCCACCAGGAGGAATGGGCTGAGGCCATGCCAGCCCAATGGGTGTCTCCAGAGCCCCAACGTGTGACCACCACACGAGGTGATGCTCACCACTGGCATGTGGGTGACGTGTGTCTCCCTCATGCCTGCACAGACCTACATCCGCAGCATGGACAAGGACTTCGTGGCAGCCACCATTCAAGCTATTGGGCGCTGTGCCACCAACATCGGGAAGGTACGGGACACCTGCCTCAACGGCCTGGTCCAGCTCCTCTCCAACCGGGATGGTGAGTGCATGCGGTGAGGGTGAAACAAGGCCTTCATCGTGCTCAGAGCACGACCCCGCTGAGGACGGGTCTCTGCCCACAGAACTGGTGGTGGCCGAATCTGTGGTGGTCATCAAAAAGCTGCTGCAGATGCAGCCAGCCCAGCACAGCGAGATCATCAAGCACATGGCCAAGCTCACCGACAACATCCAGGTGGGTCCGGGCGTTGCATGGCTCCCAGGACCAGGGAGGTGGCAGCGGTGCCATGTGCCCAGGGGTGTTTTGCAGGTGCCAATGGCGCGGGCCAGCATCTTGTGGCTCATTGGCGAGTACTGCGAGCACGTGCCCAAGATCGCGCCTGATGTGCTGCGCAAGATGGCCAAGTCCTTCACCAACGAGGAGGACATTGTCAAGCTGCAGGTCATCAACCTGGCGGCCAAGCTCTACCTGACCAACTCCAAGCAGGTACCGGGGACATGTCCTAACAGCGTGCCTCAGTTTCCCCACGGGGGAGGGAAAGGTTGGCCCTGAGCATGTCCCCTGGTGCAGAGCAAACTGCTGACCCAGTACGTCCTCAACTTGGCCAAGTACGACCAGAATTACGACATCCGTGACCGGGCTCGCTTCATCCGCCAACTCATCGTGCCCACCGAGAAGAGCGGGGCCCTCAACAAGTACGCCAAGAAGCTCTTCTTGGCCCAAAAACCCGCTCCTATCTTGGAGTCCTCCTTCAAAGGTACCCACTCCTGGTCACAGGGCATGGAGACACGGGGCCACCTGTCACCACGGTGCTGCATGGCTGTCCCCGAGCTACTGCCACCTCTCACCCTGCTGTAGATCGGGACCATTTCCAGCTGGGCTCCCTGTCCCACCTGCTCAACGCCAAGGCTGTGGGCTACCAAGAGCTGCCTGACTGGCCAGATGAGGCCCCCGACCCCTCTGTGAGGAACGTGGAGGTGCGTGGGGCACGCCGGGGTGCTGGGGTGCATGGTGGGGGCTAAGGGGGGGGCATTGCCTCCAAGTCTTGGAAGAGCCCCAGAAGGTGCCCAGGTGCTGCTCAGCTGCCCCATGGCCCCTCCCTGGTGCCCACACACCCACATGGGGACAGAAGCGGGGCAAGGGCAGCTGTTTGGGCCCCCGCCCATGGGCAATGGCCCTGCTCCATCAACCCTGTGCTGGCAGGTTCCTGAGTGGACCAAGTGCACCAGCCGGGAGAAGAGGAAGGAGAAGGTGGAGAAACCTTTCTACTCTGACTCAGAAGGCGAGTCAGGGCCCACGGAGTCGGCGGACAGCGGTGAGGACCCGGTGGCACAGCAGGGCATGGGGGCAGGAGTCAGCACTGTGGGGCAATGGGCAGGGGACACTGCAGCAGGTGCCACCACGGTGGGGTGTGGGGCAGGAGGCACTGTGATGGGGCACCAGGCAGGTGGCACAATGGTGGGGTATTGGGCAGGGGACACCCCATCGTGGCGGGGACGTGGCAGGGGACATGGAGGGATGTGGCAGGGGGATGCGGGGACTCAGTGGGGGGAAGTAGGGATGTGGTGGGGGGGTTGTGGGGATGCAGCGGGAAGAGGCGGGGGTACAGTGGAAGGATGCAAGGATCCAGTGGGATGCAGTGGGAGGATGTGGAGATGCAGTGGGAGGCAGCAGAGGCTGCTGGGATGCAGCGGGATGCAGCAGGAGGATATGGGGATGCAGCAGGAGGATGCAGGGATGCAGCAGGAGGATGCAGCAGGAAGCAGAGGGAGGCAGTGGGAGGATGTGGGGATGCAGTAGAAGGATCCAGAGATGCAGCGCAGGGGGTGCAGGGATGCAGCAGAAGTACACAGGGATGCAGTGGGAGGATGCAGTGGGGATGCAGTGAAGGGATGCGGGAGTGCAGCAGGATGCGGTGGGAGGATGCAGTGGGGAGGCAGCAGTGGGTGTGGCAACAGCGCGATGTAGCGGGAGGATGGGCAAATGCAGTGGGATGCAGTGGGAGGATGGGCAGATGCAGTGGGAGGATGGTGGGATGCAGTGGGAGGACGGGGATGCAGTGGGATGCAGTGGGAGGACAGGGGGATGCAGTGGGAGGTTGGGCAGATGCAGTGGCAGGATGGTGGAATGCAGTGGGAGGACAGGGGGATGCAGTGGGAGGATGGTGGGATGCAGTGGGATGCAGTGGGAGGACAGGGGGATGCAGTGGGAGGTTGGGGGGATGCGGTGGGGCGCAGCAGGGAGCTGTGGGGCCATGGGGGGACACAGCAGGAGGGCTGAGCTGTGCCCCCCGCAGAGCCTGAGTCCGCCAGCGAGGAAAGCAGCAGCAGCAGCAGCTCCGGCAGCTCCAGCTCGGGCAGTGAGGAGGACGAGGAGGAGGAAGAGGAGGAGGAAGGCAGCGGGGAGCAGTCAGAGGACAAGGAGGAGGAGGAGGAGAAGAGGCCTAAGAGGAAGGAGAAGGAAGGCTCCAGGAAGGCAGCCCTGGGGACTGTGGGCAGGTAACCCCTGAAGGCAGGGTGCCCCCAGCTGAACCCCACCCCAACCCCCCCTGAGCTGGGCTCTCCCCGCAGCCCCAGCGAGGAAGAGGAGGGGATGAAGAAGGCCAAGAAGAAGGCACTGCAGGGGAGGAAGGGCCATGCAGAGACCTCATCAGAGGAGGCCAGCGCCTCAGAGAGCAGCTCCTCAGGCTCCGAGTCAGGCTCTGAGGCAGAGGCCAAGCGGAAGAAGGCGGTGAGGGCCGGGCTGGGCTGGGAGCAGTGCAGGGACCCCTAGACCTGCCATTCACACTACCCCCCCATCTCTCTGTCCCCTTGCAGCCCCCCAGCAGCCGGGCTGGGCCCAAGGAGATCTCCCTGCTTGACCTGGATGACTGTGAGTGGCTGCCCGGGGCACACGGGATGGCTGGGGAAACTGAGGCACGGGCACCCCGGTGGGGTCAGGGCCCCCCTCAGCTTTGGGGCTGCTGAGTTGAGACGGGGACCGCTGGGGTGAGCGGTCCTTGTCCCCACAGGATGGCTGTGGGACAGGTGGCTGTGCCAGCGGGGCTGTCCTTGTCAGGGCTGTGCCCCCAGGATTGTCCCCGTGCGGCTGTGCCTGTGGGGCTGTACCTACAGGGTTGTCCCCATGCAGGTGTGCCACCAGGGCTGTCCCCATGCGGCTGTCCGTAGGGGGCTATGCCACTGGGGTTGTCCCCATGGGGCTGTCCCTATGGGGCTGTGCCACCAGGGCTGTCCCCATGGGGCTGTCCCCGTGGGACTGTGGCCCATCAGAGCCTTAACCTTCTCCTCTCTGCTACTCTGCAGTCACCCCGCCTCCTCCCCAGCCCATCCCCTCCAGCAGCATCGTCTCCACCAGCTTGGTGACCGACCTGGAGGGCCTCACGCTCACCGACACCTCCCTGGCACCCGCCGTAAGTGTCTCCCACGCCCTTCCTGGGGGGTTTCTGGAACGCCTGCCACCTGCGGGGGCCACAGTGGGGGCCGGCAGCCCACTCCAGTCCCTCCTCCCTGGCAGCTGCTGAGCCCGGTGTTTGGCGCGGTGAGGACCTACGAGCTGCTGCACCGCATGGCAGGTGAGGGGCTCTCGGTCGAATACTGCTTCAGCCGCCGGCCCTTCCCGGGGGACCCCCACATGGTGGCCGTCCAGATCCAGATCTCCAACAACACGGACGCTGAGGTGAAGAGCCTGCGGATCAGCGAGCCCAAGCCGCTCTCCGGCATGCGGATCCAGGAGTTCCCCGAGATCGGTATGGCACGGCACGCCACAGCGTGGCACGGCCACAATGCTGCAGGGAGGATGGGGACAGGGCTTGGCTGGTGGAGGGGACATGGGATGCGGTGGCAGCCCTGTGGTTTCAGAGCGCCTGGCGCCTGGGGACACGGCCAACGTGGTGATGGGCATCGACTTCTGCGACTCCACCCAGGCAGCCAACTTCCAGCTGTGGTGAGCACCCGGCACTGGGCAGGACAGGACGGGTGTCCCAGGGGATGGGGGCAATGTGGGCTTCTCCCAGAATGGGGGACAGCGGGGCAAGGCAGGGGTGCTTCAGGGGATGGGGAAAGTGGGATGGGCACCAACATCCTTCCAGGGGACATGGAGCAGCAGGGGACAGGGGACAGCTGGACAGGGCATGGGGTGCCCCAGGGGACAGCCAGACAGGGCAGGAGGTGCCCCAGGGGACAGCAGTACAGCGTATGGGGTGCCTCAGGGGATGGGGGACAGCGAGACAGGGCGTGGGGTACCACACGGGACAGCAGGGAGTACCTCTGGGGATGGGGGACAGCAAGACAGGAACCAACATCCTTCCAGGGGACTGAGGATGGCAGGAGAGGGCATGGGGTGCCCCAGGGGACAGTGGGGCAGGGTCCCTCCAGGGAATAGGGGACAGTGGGATGGGTACTAGGGTCCTTCCAGGGGGAGAGGGGACACTGGAATGGGCATGGGTGGTCAGGGGACAGCAGGAAAGGCACTGGGCTCCCTGCAGGGCACAAGGATGCGGCAGTAGCTCCGGGTCCAGCATGATGGGTTCCCCCTATTCCTGAAGCCTTTTGTGCAGCCACCCCCTGCCCAGGGGAGGGATGGAAAGCAGGACATGGGGCAAAGGGACATTTTGGGCATGTGGCCCTCTCACCTGCCTCTCTCCTCAGCACCCACACACGCCACTTCTACGTCTCCATCCAGCCGCCCGTGGGGGAGCTGATGGCCCCCGTCTTCATGAGTGAGAATGAGTTCAAGAAGGAGCAAGGTGAGTGGGGGACAGGGACAGAGACAAGGACAGGGTGGCACATGGGCACCCACCACCCCAGCACCAACGCTCACCCCCCATTTTGTCCCCTCTGCCGCCCTTGCTGTGGCACTAGAGCACCTCTTGCGGCCGGGCGAGGGTAAGTGGCCGCTCGGCAGGCCCCTAGACTAGCTCTGCTCCCCTCATTCCCCTCCTGCACCTCAGGGCCTGCAGGTTTGGGTGACCACCCTGGTGCCAGGGTGGCCCCACTGGGTCCCCACGCAGCATGGAGGGCTTGTGCTACTCCCAGCGCTCCCAGCACTGTGTCCAGTGAATGATGGGGCTGCTGAGGACCAGAGGAGCCCATCCCCAGGGACGCGGCTGCTGCCACCAGGCAGGGACACAGGGACAAGCCCAGGAAGGGTTGTGGAAGAAGGATTTTCCCAAATCTGTCTCTGCTGGGCTGGAGAGGAGCAGGCAGGGCAGCCAGTTTGGGATGTCGTGGGGGACCCAGATGCAGGGAACTGGCAGCTGGAGGCCCTTGGTTTGGGGATGGCAAAACGGGGTGCAGCAGGGACACGGGTGCCGTGTGTGTGGCTGGAGACGGGCAGGTGCCTCTGCTGCCCACTCCAGGGAAGCTGACAGGCATGAGTGAGATCACAGAGAAGCTGACGCTGCCCGAGAAATGCCGGAGTGACCATGCCATTGTCCAGCAAGTGACCTCAGCTGCCAACGTGGGCCGCGTGCCCTGCAGTGCCGACAACGAGTACAGGTAGCTGGACCCCCGCTCCGGGACCAGGCAGGCGCTGTCACCTCTCCGGTCCCACTCAAATCACAACGGGGACACTCAGGGCTTCCTTTAGGACAAGGAGCCTGCATGAACCCATACGTGAGGGTGGCCGGTGGGTGGAAGATGCCTCCCTGGTCCCCTCCAGAGCATCCCGAGGGACGGGAGGGTGACAGGGAGACACCCTGAAGCCCTGTGTTTGCCGGCCGGCAGGTTTGCAGCCAAGACGGTGACCAGCGGGAGCCTGGTGCTCATTACCCTGGAGCGACGGGAGGGCGCTGCGGCTCAGCTGACTGTCAACAGCGAGAAGATGGTTATCGGCACCATGCTGGTGAAGGACATCGTCCAGGCCCTGGCGCAGTGACAGCCAGGCCCCGCTGCACCCACAGCTCTGCCCTCCCACCCCACTTTGCCCCTCACTGCTCCCCGAAATGCGGGGATTTCTGCTGGGTTATTCCCTGCCCCGATCCCCAGAGGGGCAGCAGGCAGCACCCCCAGGGCCAGCTTTGCCAATGGGAGGAAGGAGCAGGACAGGATGGATGGGACACAGGGTGATGTTCTGCTCCAGCCCCCAGAGAAGCACAGTGTGCCTCCAACCCCCAGCCCCTCATCACCGTCTCCCAGTGTAACCCCTATTTATTATGGCCAGGATCTCCCAATAAAGCTCCTCTCGAATCTGCCCCCTTCCCCTCGTCTGCTCTGTGTGCACCGCAGCTAGATAATCCCCAAAACTGCCCCTGTGCCGGGCTCTGCCAGCCTCCCCAGGGCAGCAATGGGGCGACATCAGGGCACCAGCCATCCCTTAGGCACCTGGGGACATGCGAGTCCCTTGGGGTGGCACTGCTTGAATCGGGCGGCTGTTGGCTCTTGGAGAAAACCGGGCACCGACACACAGGGTCGGGGTAAATAAACCACCTGGGGCTCGGCAGAGGGCGGGAGGCGTTCGATCCCAACCAGGGGATGTGAGGAGTTCTGGGAAGTTTCCAGTTATTTATTCAAAGCAGACTTGCTCGTGCTTTGACCGCAGAAATACCTGCTACGTCAGGGCTGGGTCTATTCTGCAGTGTCACTGGAGGGATTCCTGGCTGCGGGAGGCTTTTTATCTCCAAACTGGGGAGGAAAAAAAAAAAACAACAGAAGAAATTTGACTCTTTATCAAGATCTCCTCCCAGCAGGGGTTGGGTGGGATTTAAGAGAGCCCTGGCTCTCCCTTTGCAAAGCTGCAGCCCAGAGGGGAGCCAGGCCCAGCCCTGGAGGGAGAGGATGAGCAAAGCACACAGGGAAGGGCCTGAGCCCCAAACCGCCTCCACTCCGACCCCTTCTGCTGCTGCAAACAGGGTGAGGGGCTTTCTGCTTTTCTGGCACGTGGGTAGGGACAAAATCACCTGCCTTTTTTTTTTTTTTTTAATGGTGACAAAACGCCAGCCAGAGCTGCGGCACCGCCAACCTCTGCGCGTCAAGCCTTTGCTCCCGCTGAGGACAAGCCCATTTCCACAGCAACCGGAGCTGCCTTCCACACCCGAAGTGGAGCTGAAGCGGGGAGCTGGTGCCGCCATCACCCCATTCCCCCCAGGGGCCATGATTTCACCCGTTGGGGGCTGTTTTAACCCCCTGGGGGCTCTTTTCACCCCTGGGGGGGGGCATGTTTTAACGCCTCGGTGGCTGTTTTAACCCCTTGGCGGCTGTTTTAGCCCCTTGGTGGCTGTTTTAGCTCTCTGGGGGCCCCGTTTGAAGCCCCCGGGGGTTCCGTTCCCTCCACCGGCAGCACAACCGGTCCACGGGCAGCCCGGGCGTCGCGAGGCGAGGGCGGGACGGCGCCGCAGGGCGGGAAGCGGCGCGCGGCACAGCGCAGTAGTAATTGGGGCGGGGTGGGAGGGGGGGGGTGTGGGGTGTGTGTGCAGCCACGCGGCGGGCGGGCGCAGCGCGCATGCGCCGCGGCCCCTCCCACTTCGGCCCCTCTCACCCCACTGGGGCGGCGGCCCCATAAAAAGCCAGCGGGGGGAGCAGGGCCGCCCCGCTGCCGTCGCTTCCTTCTTCTCCGGTGATCCGTTCTGCGCCGTCCATGGCCTTCCCGCCGGTGAGAGGAGGGGAAAGGAGCGGGGGCGGGACACGTGCCGGTGCCTCACAGAGGGAGGAGAGAGGCGGCCCCTTTAAGGCCGCCCCTATCACGTGGTTTCGCACGTTGACGGCGGGAAGGCGGCGGGGGGGGGGGGGGGGAAGCGGTGCTGAGGGGTTTTCCCGCCCTTTTTCCGTGCGTGGCGGCGGAGCGGGGATGGGGTCGTGTCCGTCGTCTCCCCCCCCCCCCCCAATTCCCTCAGCGAACCGCCGGGCCCGGCCACGGGGTGGGGGGCCCGAGCGGGGGCTTTGCCCCCGCTCGGGCCCCCCACCCCGTGGCCGTGCCCTGCTGTTGAGTGAAGTCGCTGGCCCCTGGGTTTTTTTGTGGGTTTTTTTTTTTTTTTTAGCAAAATTGGCGTTTTTCTGAAAGCAACACTCCCATGTAGAATAATGCCATCAAAATCCTTTCTGCTCTTGATTCCAGACACCTGTGTTCAAGACCCTTTCTACACAGTAAACCCTGGGAGAGCTGCTTAAGCTCAGCCTTGCTGGTGGTGAGAGAGCTGATAAAAACCCAGCTTAACCCTGTTTGGGATGAGTTGGGTGTGCTTGGTAGGAATAATTAACACCAATATCATGTTTTATATTGGTTGCAGCTGACTTCAGCTTGAGAAGGAAAGCACACCAGTACAAAATTACTTTTAGAGCTGCTTTTGGCCAAAGTATGGAGCCATCTTGGCTGGTTATGTTGAGACTTGACACTGTTTTAACAGTATCTTAAATTTTGTCTCAGGATTCAAGGCCCTCTTGGCTGTAGCTACAGCACTGAGAACCCCTTTGGGCATTGGTGTGGTGCTGCCCCAGTGGCATTTCTGTGAAAGATGTAAAAAGCAAAGGTTGAATTGTAGCTGAGGTGGATGAGCTTTGTCTGCTCCAGAGCGTCCCCAGGAGCTAATGCATATCTTGGCCATACCGGCAGCTGAGCTGTGTTTAATGACTTCCCGAAGGATTAGGATATCCTAATCCTGTGCCAGCGCTGTTGTGATGTTGCGATTTCTGCCTAGCCCTGGGATTTCATTAGCTGTAGGTTTCCTACAGGTGTGTCTGCCTCAGGGCTGTGGAGGTGCCTTTGTTTCCCCTCATCTTGGACATCTTTGGTGGCTTTTGCTGCGCAAATGTGTGTTGTTCCACTGACTGAGCTGCTGCAGGTGACGTGTGTGTCTCTGGAGTGGGACCTCCTGCAGGTAAACCGCAGGCTGCAGCCATGGGGTTTGCTTGGGGCTGATGGGGTGTGGACTCCAGAGACCTGGCATCAGCTGTACTCTGGCTGCTGGATTCTCGATGCAGAGAAGAGCTCTTGACCGTAGTGCTAGGCTTATTGGTTGTCTTTCTTACTTTGAGGGCGTGGAAACTCCTCCTCTCTATTTTACATCAAGCCTGGCACTCCCTTTTCTTGCTCGTGTGTTTTGTTTGGAGTGCTAGAGGTGTCTGGAGCCTGACTGTTCCCTCCTTGAGACCTCAGAGCCTCCTGGGGACCCATCTTCATGCTTGGAGGTGGGTTCTTGGCGAAGGGTCTTTGTGTGCAATGCTTTTTGGGTCTATGTTCGAGATCTACCACAATTATTTAACCTGAAGCCTTTAAATTGCTTGCTCTGTGGCACTGTGTGCCTACTGCAGGGAACTGAGTTGCCTTTCTTGTTTATTTCTGACCTAGGAATGTCCCTAGAAACTCTCAGCTCTTAAATGGAGACTGTCTTACCAGGCTTCAGGTGGCAGTGTGTGACTCCTGATGCCTTTAAATGACCTGTCAGCTGGATCATGCTTCTGTTTTGACTTGTTCATCCCCTGGCCACACTGATAAAATGGTGTCTCCTCTTCTGCATTGGGATTGTGCACTGTGGCAGGCAGGACCACCTGAGAACGGCTGTTGTTGGGTCACTGGTTACACCCTGGTGTTTCACACAGTGTGCCAGGTCACTGTTGGGGCCTGCGGAAGAAGGAGCTGCTGGTGCCGCCCTGGAAGCAGAGGGGATTGCCAGCTCCGAGCCTGGGCTGTAGCTGTAGTTGCTGCTGCGTGGAGGACTTTCAGAGAAGCCTGAACAGGCAGCGTGTGTTTAACTATTGCAAAATCCTTCAAGATGGAGCACTGAAAGCGAATCCTAGCTGAGCTCAGGAGTGCTCCTTTGCTTGGCTCGGGAGTGTGAGTGGAGCAGGTTCTGGAGGATGCAGCCTCAGATGTGGTATTTCCCTGTGCTTTGGCATTAATTCTGCTCAGACTAAAGGATATGGGCTTATTCTCCAGCTAAGCATTTGCAAACTCTTTCCACCGGGCCATCCAGGCTGCTGAATGGTTTGGGCCCCTGCGCTCTTTGGAGACCTGCAGAGCTCCTCTCAAAGGAGTATCTCTGTTTGAGGGTTTTAGGGAGGAGGGTGAGCTTTACTAGGAGAAGGTTTAGAGGCACCAGCCACTTCCTGCGAGGGGCTGGATGCCAGCCCCTGCCTCTGGGGTGCTTGCAGGATCTCTAGGATATCCTTGACTCTCTTAAGGTTAAAACTTCCATAAGTGGAAGGAATTTTTGTGGAAGATGCTTGGCTGTACTCTTCCTGTTTTCTCTTGTTTGTAGCGAGACTGGTGCTGCCGGTTGTGGGAAGCATCAAATGCTAAATGAGCAGGAACGGGTCAGGCGCTTGGTTTGCTGCTCGGGTTTATTTTTGTGTTGCTAGCACAGACTCCTAGGGAAAAAGCTTTTCCTCCTGCTGTAAGAGGTTCTTTAGCAGTAACAGGGGTAGAATATGGAGTTTCACACTTGTGCCAAAGCAGCCTGATGTGGCACTTCTCTTTATTAAGGATGACTGGCAATACTTTCTTAAATTGAACTTCTGTGCTGCTCAGCTGCTTTTTATGAAGATGGCTTAAAGCTTGCTCTGCCTGTTTCCTCTTGCCTGAAGCTCGGTTCAGCCCTGTGTTACTCTTGGCTTGTAAATGCTCCTGCGTTCTGCCTGCGGAGTCCCGGGACTTTTCAGTAGACAAAGATCTGGGACCCCAGTGCTGAATGGATGTTAACAGCCTTAAACGGGCTGAAATCCTGAACCAATTGTCCAGGTCCTGCCTGGAGGCATCGTGTGAGTTGACAATTCAGTAGCTTATTTCTCCTGCTTCCAGGACCTAGCTTCCTTTGCTTTTAGCTGAATGGTGTGGGGGCAGGGGGAAGCTCTGGAGTGTGGAGAAAACGATCAGATTTGTTATGGCAGTAAAACTGCTCCTAACGACAGCATTGGGGGTGGAAAATGCAAGTCCCGGATTTGGGCTGGGTTAAAGTTCCCGTGCCTTTGTGAAATTCAGTTTAGACCTGCCTTCTGCCACAGACGGCCCCATGGAAAGATCCGGAAGGGATGACTTGAAAGTAAAACCAGCTCGGTGCTTCAGGCTTGCTAGCAGGTGAAGCAGGGGGAGGAATGTGGGGGAAGTCAGGCCCAAAACTCTTGCAGGAGCACATCCAAAAGGTAGATGTATTAAATGTCTCCTTGACAAGTACAAATGGCCCAATTTAGAGCTACAGGCTTCTGTGTGTCTTGGAGTAGCAGGGGCTTGTTCACCAGCCTCACTGCAATTTGGTTCTTTGAGTTTGGCACTAACTCGATTTGCTTAATGGCAAGGATTCGGCTCCGGAGGCCAGGACTGGCAAGGTTGTGCCTTCCTGCTCTTCTCTTTAATGTGGGTCTTAATTGATAGCGATACTGTTTGCTCAGCATGTTCAGGAGCAGAGTTCTGCTGCAGTGGATTTTGGGTGGTGGGAAGACCTACTCTGGGTCCAAAAATGCTGGCTAGAGATTAAGTTTAGTGGCTTCCAGATTGGCAGAGCCTTGAATGTTGTGCAGCTGCACTGAAACAAGCCTAGATGTGAGAGTGGCTTGCAAGCAGAGCTGGGGGAAGCAGCTGCTCTTGCTGGTTCTCTGAACCAGCACCAGGAAGCAGGAGGGATTTGATCTTTTTCAAGCAGAGGAAGCTTTGTAAAAGCTCTGGCTTGCATAAGATGGTCCCAATAACTTGATGCTGGTAATCAGTGCCTGTGGAGGGTCATGCTAAGGCAGAGGTGGTTTTGGGTAACCTCCCTTTGTGGTAAGGAGCTGCTACCTAAATGGAAGGTTAGAATTTGGTTCTCTGTCTTTCCAAGGGAAACCTCAGGATTTGAGGCTGTTTGATTTGCTGGGAAGTCATGTTTTCTGCACACCTGTTTTCTGAAGTGATTGCATGGCTACTGCCTTGGGCCATTCCAAGATGTTCAGAGCTCCCGAATGAGTGGTAAAGTGAGCTTTGCTCTCTTCCAGCGTGCCCAGGAGGAGGTACTGTGGCTTCTTGTGGTGCCTGCCTTGACCGTGAGCATCACTGTTGTCTCCCAGTGTCAGGAGGCTCCTTCTGGGGAGAAGGCTCATGCCTCTGTGTCAAGCAGATCACTGCTTTAGTGATGCAATGTGCTGGAGAAAAGCAGTGTGTTAGCAACCAAACTAGTTTGGGTGCTGTGGCTCTTGGACTAATGTTCATCCCAGCTGTGGTGAGCTGGTACCTGTTTGTGACTGGGGCAGTCCTGGTCTGATGTGCTGTGCTGACAAACTACTGACCTATTTGCTTAACTGTTTCCTTAATGCCAAGAACTGTGCTTGAGTGTTGCTAAGACCTGGAGCTAAAGCTAATATGAGTATTGGAGACAATCCAGGCTTCCCACAATGTGTTGAAAGCTGGATGCTGAGTACTAGCCTGCTTGACACTAATGCTTGGTCTTTTTTTACCAGAAGGAAGATACTGGGAGGAGCATAAAAGACTGCTGGGATAGCCCAGATGCCCCTGCGCTTTCCACTTGCAGCAATGCAGATATATTCCGCCGAATAAATGCCATGTTGGACAACTCCTTGGATTTCAGTGGAGTCTGCACCACGCCTGTCACAAAAAGCAAACGTGATATCATGCCAGGTGATGTGTTTGGCTGGGTTTGAGGCGAGCTTGAGGGTCTGGGGCTGACAGCAGGGGGGAGTCACTTGGTGGGACCTAATGAACATGTGATGGTGTGGTGGTTGCCATGTGCTTGTGAGCAGAGAGCTGCTTGGATTCCAGGGTTAATGCCGTTTTGGTAACGGGGGCTTCGTTTGTGTGCCTGAAGTGGTAAGCCAAGTATCCCCTGGCAGCATGGAGGTGCCTGGGAAGGCTTGCTTGCGCTCCCTGTGATGCTGTGGATCATCGTGTGGGCAGGATGTGAGCTCTCGCTGCCTGACCTGCCAGCTTCTGGTGTAGATAGTTTCGGTAGACCCCTTACTGTCTGCGTCTTCTGGAGGCAGGATTAATCTGTTAGTGGTTAGTATGGCTGATGTGCAGCATACATTAAAAATGCAAAAGAACTTCGAATAACTGTTTTGGCTACAGGTCAGTTAATTGCTTATTTAAGAGCACACCAAAGCAGTACATGTAGGGGAAGACTTTCTTGCAAAGCAAGCTTGGGATTATGAAATCAGTGCTGCAAGTTTTGCTTCCTGCAGGCTGAGGAGAGTGGGCATATTCTGCTGTGGTGCACTTGGTGTGCCTCAAAACAGGAGACTCCATGCCAAAGCAGAGTGTTGGATCCAATCTTATTTTGATGTAAGTGAAGGACATGCTTTTTGTCCCTTTACAGTAGGCAAGATCTGCCAGCAAATGTACCTGCCCAGTGCCTGATGTTCCTCTTGCCAGCGCACTTCTGTAGAGCAGTACTTGTGCCAAGGATTTGGGCACTTGAAAGAGATGGCTGTTGCTCCTCTAGCCTCTGAATTATAGGTTCAATAAACACTTTGGCTATTATTGGAAACAAACTGACCCTCTGGACTTGTCCCAGAACAAAGTGGAAAGTAAAGGGAAAAACCTTACCAGCTGGTGACCTTGCAGGCTGCTGTGGACAGAGAAGCTTTCATTGCAGTCACCTGGAGACAGAGTTGTCTTGTGCTTATGGATAATCTGAGTTTTGATCAAATGGATGTTTAAAAAAGCTGCAAACAGGTGTCTGGGCATCCTGTGGGTCTGTTTGATGCTTGTGCAGTGCGACTTTGTTATGGACTAGCAAAATGACTGCTACCAGATGACTTCCAGTGCAGCTTAATCTCCCGGGTATTTGAAAGGCTTAGCACTGTGGACCAGGGGCTGATCTGGCCATGTGATCTTGTGCTGGCGCTGCAGAAATACCAGAGGAAGTGAATCGTTCACTTCGAGGTACAGATCTATAGCCAGCGTTGCTTGAAACGTGCCTAGTAAAGCGGTATTGGGAGGATATGCTGGCTACTCCTGAGCAGTTGCGTAGTGAATATTAACTATTTCAGGTCAGTGATGTGCTTAGTGATGCATTTTTAGAGATTTGCTGTTGTGCTGAGCTGTTTAGACTTTTTTTTGTCTCTTGGCACAGTGGTAGTCAGTGTTGTATCTGATCTTGATGCACTGGAAGCATAAGGGAGAAATAAACCTAAGTATTTTCCTTTATGTCCTCACAATGAGTTGATGACTTGTTTCTGGCTGCCTTGTTGAAATTTTTAGCTGTAGCCCTTCGTATTCCATTAATAATTTGGAATGAATGTTTCCTGATTAAGTTTCAGCTTGCTTACTTGCTGAAGGTAATCTAGTTGATAAAGGAACTATCCCTGCCCACTAGAGCAGGTTCATCCTGTGAAGATGTGGGTTAGTTCTGGTTTTAGGTCTGGGCTTAGAGCTGGCACATCAATTTTAATTTGCAATACTGTCTCCTAGACTTCTAATGCTCTTCTCTGAGGGACTGGGGTATTCCCCTGGCAATGAAATTCACCTGCTGCATGTAAGTTTCTGCTTGGTCTGTCAGTTACAGTGGTATTTCTCATGGATGTCTGGTGTGGAGCTGCTGAGAGGTGGTACCTTGATTGGAAACTGGGTGAATTTCCCTTCAGTGGTGTTAAACTGTGCCTATGTCTCAGCCTATTGTTGAGTAACTTCTGTGGAAGACCTCTTGTAGGACAAGTATGGTGGTACTTGCATGTGAAAAAGGGAGGCTTCCTCTAGCAAACGTTGGTTGCCCTGCTGCAGAAATGAAGTTATGCTTTTTGGGACATCCTAAGCAGCTTTTCTTGTTCCTGACCCAGCAATTGAGGCCAGGCTCACAAGTATGTGCTGGCTGCTGGCACAGCCACTGGTGTGATGTGGGGGCCCTGCTCAGCAGTAGGTAACCTGACAGGAGGCTTTTAGCTTGTATCCAATCCCTTCTGTGGTGGCACAAACACTTAGGATGGAAAGAGGTTTGCTTACTTCCCAAAGGATGCTGGGCGCTGAGTTGAGACTAGAAAGTGGCTGCCTTGAGTGCCCTTACTGTTTAGGCTGATGGAGACATGTGATCTCTTTCAGAAGGTGCCTCTGGGCTGTACAAGAGACTGATAGAGTACAACCTGAGCTACGCGGCCAAGCCAGCAGTTATCAGCTGTAAATATGTGGATGAATCAGCATCTGCCAGTGCATCGGCAGTTCAGAGTTATTAGTCTACTTGCAGTAGTGGGTTTTTTTAGTGTCAGAGTCAGGACCTCTCAGTAGGTAGCAAGGACCTGAGTGCAGCAGTTCTGCAAGCTTTCTTCTGTCTCTGGATTGGTAAAGTGTATGAGCTGCTGCTGTTTAAGGTCTTGCTAGTGAGCGTCTTCTCCATGAAAAAGTTGGTGCTGACACCTGTGATCCACAAATGGGGAGGTGCTTCAGCCACTGGATCTAGCCTAGGTTGTGGCAGTCTTTTGCAGCAGTTAATACCCAATGGCTACAAGGCAGAGCAACTGACTACTAAAAATCAGCATATAATGCTGCTAACTGCCCCCCTGTACAGGGCAGATGGTTTAGAGCCTGAAGTAGGCTGTTGGAGCTGTTTGCCGTGGCTTTGAGTGAACAAGATGGTGCTCTGCAGGATCGGCATCTTGCCTTCTGTCAGCCTGGCTTCTGGGTAGGTGACCAACAGAGCAGAGACCCTTTATCTCGTGTAGTGTCTGGTCACTGCTCCAATTTAATTCACTTCTGATGAATTCATGAGCCTCTGGTGCTTTTACTCAGTGCAGGAACAACTTGTGTATTCTAGTTGGATGGTGTTATCATGAAACTCATAGCTTGGGCAGTCTTAATGAGCCTAGACATCCACCCTGAATGCAGTAGCTATAACAGGTGAAAGGATGGTCTTTTTACAACTTAAAACTCTTTTGGTGGGACAGCTTGCAGGAGAGATTTTATTCCAGCAAGGGAAATGCTTGTACTTTAATCTGTTCGTGGTCCCTCAAGCTCTTCGGTTGTCTTCCTCGGGTCAAACTAAATTTATCCTGGATTGGACTTGTATGTAAGAAGCCCCTTTCAGCATTAAGAGGATTACACGTGGTGGAGGAGGGATGGCAGAAATTCGTGACCTTTCACTAATGCTATTGGGGCAACACGTGTGGAGACACCTTACTTGGTGTGATGAGGTGCACAGCAAGATGGAGCTGAGAAGAGATCAGTACAGCAGCAGTCTGAGCAATGTGAGAGAACAAGCATGTTCAGCAGTCCTAGATCGACACAGGTGGAGACTTATCCAGATCTGGGCAGAAGGGACTGCTGCTGGAGACTTAGCTTGCCATACCTAATGTTAAATCTCTGTAAAGATCAATTTGCAGTTAATGATAATCCTTGGTGAACTTAGCTGCCTCATCAAAATGATCTGAGTCATCAGGCCCAGCCTGACCACCACTGCAGTGTCATGGGTGCTTGCTCCAGGAGTTCCTCAAGCCTAGGCTTAGGCTGCTAGCCCAAGCCAAAGGGTACAGTGCAGCAGTGTGGTGAAAGCTGTAATTGTAGAACTTGTCTGGTAGCTTGTGGGACAGGACTGTGTGGTGCTTCAAAACACCTGCCTTTCAGGCTGATTCAGTCCTGTGAAGAAAGGCAAAACTTCCTCAGTGAGGTTGTGTAGTGCAGACATTAACCTCTAGTGGCTTTTAGTGTGGTGTTGGAGATGGGAGAGAGAATGTGGCCTTGACACCACACCAACTCAGCTCCTGCCAGTGCTGCTGGAGTGCAGCCTGTCCTTGGGCAACTGCTTCCCAGGGAATGGAATCCCAGACTTAAAGCTGCTCTGCATGTTCATCACTGGTCTAAAGAATGTGAGCAAAGCCATTTCTGAAGGTAACAGGGAGTTTGTTTGCCAAGCTTTAAAGCTGAGCCTTGCTGGGTGGAAGGTGTTGCTACCAGCTTTGATTTAAAAAAAACAAAGCCTAAACTACTCTTTGAAATCATCATCCTGTTCTGTTCTGTAGGCACAATTTCCAGCTTAAGTAGAAAAGTGAGTAAAGCTCCCTCTTCAGTCTTTGTATTCACACTTATTCACCTGGCTAAGCTGACTGGCTTCAACTAAAGGCAATGCTGGCTTAAAACGAATGGATTTAAAAGGATTGTAGGTACCCCAAATGTCCCAGCAGCATTGATTTCCTTTTCATTAAGCTCTGCTCATTTCACTGAGACAAAGCAGCCATTATTTTGCTGTAAGTTGACAGTCTGTTGTGCGGGAGAAATGGGAGATGGTTAAATGACTTCCTGGGGATGGGAGTGGCTTAAGGTGCCAAGTTCAGAGTAAAGGCTGTTAGTTGTGGCCCATCAGGTCTTAATGATTCTCAGTGGCTGCTTTATTTAAGGAAAACTGAAGGACAAATGCAAACCCAGACTAGCTGATGACTAAATAGGTTTCCTGTTTACTCTCAATTGCAGTCAATTAATGACCTATCACTTGTTTAGCCACCCAAAAAGTCCTCTCTGTTACTGTAATGTACGTTCCTCTGTTCTCCACCGCCCTGCAGCCATGAGGAAACATGCCAGACGGTGCTGGATGTGTGGCTGTGGATGAGGGGACAAAATGTTGTAAGATGCAGAGACCCAAAATGGAGTGCTGCTTGCCTGGAGTTTGTGGGGTTAACAGGGTGCCTGAGGGAGAGCAAGGCTGTTAGCAGGAGCTCACCTGGAGCTGGCAGCCGAGAACAATTCTGCTTGTGCCAAATAAATGCTGCGTGCCAGGTACGCACATCCAGAATAGTGCAATTCAACACCTGTGCCCCAGAAGAGGTACACACCTACTGCCTTTGGTTTTGGCCTTTATATTTCAAGTGTGACATTAACAGGTCTTTGCCTGCATAGCCACAATGGTGTTCTGTACTGGAAAGCAGCTCTAATAAATGGGTTTCATCATCAGATCTGCAAATGGAAGCAGGGAGCAGGGACTTGGCCTAGTGCTGTTGTGCTCTGCTGCACTTGCAAATTGGATGGTATTGCTGAAGATCCAGAAAGCTTCCTGTCGTTCAGGCTTTGCTGTAATCTTGTGGTGGTCTCACTCCTGGAAGAGGTAGGTAGAGCAGCAAGGCTGGCTGCAGTGTTCTCTTCCTTAGTTTCTTAAATAGTTGCTTGCAAGCTGTTGTGTTTGTGGTTACTGGAATAAGGCAGGCTCCTTCATCTGGCTGTGAAATAGGTCATGCGGCAGCAAATGTCTCCACTTGAGGAATTTTTCAGATTACGGGGAAGATGCTTAGTTGTGTATCAGGAAAACCTCTCGTAACTAGTAGGTTTATGCCTAACAAGAGCTTTCCTAAGCCCCTGATGATCCCCAGTGTACCTTAGAAATACAATTGGCTCATCCTTTAAAAGCTTTCACTTGAGATTTATTTGTCTTGTGTGCAAAATGTACTTGAGAACCTTAATTTTTTGGGGATGCGATTCCTAGCCTTTACAAATGGAGATGTAAAGAGATGTGAAAGGCAGAACAATGCTTCTGCTGTGAGCTGCCTTCCCATTTGTGATCACAAGGTTGCAGAAATTCTGGCCTTGCCTCTTCCTTCTCCGGATTTGGTTTGGAAGTTCAGCCTTGGTCAGAGCTCTAGTCCACAACGTTGCTGCGCACAAAGGTGAGTCCAGTTTTGTCAGTCAGAGCTTACAGCTGAGCTGTGCTTATCCTTCCCATGCTCTGTACACTCAGGGGCCTCCTTTGCGAAGGGGCTTCCTCCGTACTCTATTTCTGCTAGAAATCAGGATGTGGGAGCAAAGGAGAACCTCTTCATGGCTGTGGAGGTGGTAGGAGTGGGGTTTAGCTTTTGTTGTCCTCTTTCTCTTGATTTTCTCAGTTTTCAAGCCAAAACCCATTTGCTGGATTTTTTAGCTGGCTTTGCAAGTGGCCTAGGTCTGGAAGGCTATGGTCATCTCTGCGCTTGAATGAAGTTACCCTTTGAGACTGAGTCTGGCACAGAGGGATGCCCCTGCTATGGGAAGGGGACTGAATCATGCTCAGCTCTCCCGGTGCTTTACCCACCTGCCACAAACTGCCTGTGGGTTGCAGCTCCTGGTGCCATCCCTGCTTATCCTCTCTGCACAGGCTTAGGCTGTAATTTTCTAAATATTTTCCTGTTTGAATGCCTGGTTGGTGCAGCTACATTGCATACCAGATCAGGGGAATGAGCTAAGCTAAAACTAACTCCTGGTGGCTTGGTTCTAACCAGATCAGCTCCCTCACCCAGCTTCCTGTGTGGAAACTGATCTGCCTAAACTGGTGTAAGTAGGGAGGGAGTGCTGGGGTGGGGACAAGTGGCTAGGGCTGCAGCTTGCATGAGCCAGCTGGACTGGTAGGGTTTAACTGCAGGTTAAGAGCTAAACTGTGTGGAGATGCTCACCTTTAAGAAGCCTTTGAAATGTCTTCAATGCGATGCTAATAGTTGAAGTCTGAAAAATGCAGCTTCTCATCTGGGTGGTGGTGTGGAAAGCTGTCCAGCCTGTGCTGTGGTGTGCCCTGACTCCAGGGATCTGGACAGACAGGAGGACATCATCTGGGAGAGCCGCCTGCTCAGAGAACTGCATGGGAGCGTTTTACTAAGGGCTTGCTTCTCGTGATGCTGCTGAAATCAAATCTAAACAGCTTGGGAGGCGGGAGCTCAGTCTCTCCCAGATGCTTCATCAGGAGCCCAGCACAGCACAGCTCCCTCTGCCAGGATGGTTGGCTTCCAGTGGCAACTTCAGGGAAAAATCCAGGTTGGAAAGACTCATGCTGGTTCTTGGGGCTTGGAAAAATCTGCAGCAAAGCATTTGGGCTGGGTTGGGCTGTGTCAGGTTGCAAAGTGAAACTATTTCATATTTGGTACATGTTTACTTACAAATAACTTGAGGTTGTGTCTCTTCAGACTGAATTTTTGTAGGAAATTAATTCTTCCTGCCCCAGTATCCTATTAGTTTTGTCTGCCATCAACAATTGATTGCTTTGTAACAAATTTCCAGGCTCTGAATTTGAAGATAACTATTCCAGAAATCCATTTAAATTCTATTTTTTAAGTTGGTGTTTTTCCTTGATGACCCGTATCCATCTTTCAGCATGGCTGGGAGTGCTAAAGCGGAAGCAGGCTTGTGCTGGCTGTTTGCTTTGGATGGGAAAAGGTCTAATTAAAAAATGCTGGTTATCTAAGCAAATTCTACTCTGTGCTTCAGCAGTTATAGCTGTAACTGAATTGCAGGGAGCTTGTCTTTAATGTAGATTGAAGTCATCAATGGGAAACAGATCTCTTGAACTTCAATCTGATTGGATTCAATTAAACAAAACAGCTTGTTTCCTGAAAAATGTAGGTAGCTAGGGAAAATATGTCTAGATGCTGTGGAGTGAGTGCTTCTTGTTGCTGATGAATTTGTTCTCTATTTTCCTTATTTCTTCAGTGATGAGTTTCATCCAAGATGCTGGATGAGGGACTTTGGGTGGGATGTGAGTTCTGCTATCTGATATTCTGTGTCCGTGCTTCTCAGAGGATGAAGGTTGGTGGGAATTAATCTTGAAGACGGCATAAAACCTAGCAAGATTCTGGACCCCAAAGGTGGTCTTCAACTGCCAGGATCTGGGTTAGAATAGAGCACTTCTGCATTTTCATAAACACAGAAATGTTACATATTCATATGGACAAGTTATGGTTGCTGTGGGAACTGAGTTGTCTGAGCAGTGTGCCTTTATCCTCTTTCCTACAGCTGCATTATAAGTGTTCCTAGGGCCTGTCCAAAACAAGCAATCTGAAACTATACTGGAAGAATTAATGCAGTGAAATACTCTGAAGATGCAGCACGGTGCTTTTGGAGGAATAGTTGATGCTGTAACAGGTGCTTGATAGTGATGTGACTGAATTGGTACCACAGCTGGTACTGGTACTACTAGGGGAGTAGAAAAAACCCTGGTGGGTGCCATCCTGGTGAGTGCTGTGGAGGAGGGAAGGCGGTACATTGCCAGGAGGTAGGGTTTTAGCTGGTCCCATCCAGACTGCAGTGTTTCAGCCCCCTCGCTTTGATCTAGGAAAGCTCGCACTCCCCAAACTGTTGTGGGGTGAAGGTGAGGGCCCCACCTCCAGTGGCCTGCATCTTGTGCAGGGTACCTGACTGCCACCGGGCCTTGCTTGGGCTTCACTAGGTCATGGGCAACCAGGTGGCACAGGATGTGGATGTGGCAAAGGAGGCCAGGAACGCTGTCTGGGATGGCTGGGGCTGCACATGAGGGATAACGTGACAGGCTGGAGTCACTGCAGTGCCCTGCTGAAGAGCTGGGAGGGCTGTGCGCGAGGTGTACATCTGATGGCACAGTGGGAGGGTGTGGGGGCAGGGGAGGAGGAGACAGTTGCTGCTGCTTGGTAGCTGGCTTATAAATGCCCTCTGACTCAGATTTCGGGTAACACAGCTGAGCATCTTGTGGTTTCATCAGCCCCCAGATCCCCGCATTAAACTGGAATTCTCAGACTATGAACCTGCTGTGTTTCCTTAGGCTGTTGGCACAGGCTTAAACCGAGGCAAGAATCCGGCGTCTCCAGTACCGTATGCTTGTGAACACCCCGCAGGGGCGGGGAGGGCTGGGAAAGGGGGGGGGACCAGGCTGGTGGAAGATAAACAAGGCCATGAAAAATTCCTGATGTGAAATGGGTCCTGTGCTGTGGCCGGTCCTCTTCTCCCCGTACGAGCGTGATGTGCCTGCTCGGGCTGGACCTGGGATAATGGGCTTCTCGCTGGGTAGCAGGGGGTTGAAGGTTATCCTCGTTACTCAGTGGTAAACAATGCAGAGTCAGTGAGGCACAGTGGCCAAGTTGAACCAAATAGATTATGCTAGCAGAATTGCGAAGCTTTGCATCGGGCTTTGAATTGCAGCCAGCAGCTGGAGTCTGTCCAGGACTAAAGTGTTTTTGGGTTTTGTGGGTGGAGGGAGGCGGGGACAGGAGAGCTGGGTAGCACTAAAACTAACTGTCTGCTCTGTCGCTGCTGCCGCTATCGTCGTTGCTGGGGGGATTGCTGCCTCGAGCCTGTTGTCTGCTGTGCTGTATTGTGGAGTCCTGCTTTTGTGCTGCCTGCCTCTCTTGATTTACTGGAGCTGCACCTCTCTCCTCCTGCCTGCTGTCTTGCCTTTCGGGGGAAATCTTATCTTTTCTTCTTACCTTTATTTTGTAAGAGCTGATGCAGTTCTCTTGCATGGCTGAGTGACGTCACTGTCAGCACAGTAAGCATCAGCAGCCTGGTCACATGCTGACCCAGTCAGTAATGCAGACGGGATAGGAAGGTGGAGGGGCTGAGGGGGGTGGGGGGCTGGTTTCTGGACATATGGTAGCCCTCCCTTTTGGGGTGCAACTGCTAGTTGCAGAAGCCGCGGCACAAGACCTGGCTCAGGGCTTAACGCTTTGGAAAACTCCTTTAAAAAGAAAAAAGCAGCCTTGAACTCTCAAGCTTCTGTTTGTTCTCAATCTGAGCAGACTTCCAGGACTCTGAAGAAGCAGTGGCAAGCAGGATGCTTTTCCCCACCTCCACGCAAGAGTCTTCCCGTGGCCTCCCAGACACCAACGATCTGTGCCTTGGCCTGCAGTCCCTCAACCTGACAGGGTGGGACAGACCCTGGAGCACCCAGGACTCTGACGCTGCAGCACAAACCAGCACACAGTCCGGTGAGTCTGACGCATGCAGCAACAGTTGTTGGATTCCTTTTATTTTTTGGCCATTTTAAAGCTAATACAGAGCAACTTGCTTGTGTAACAGGGTGCTGGCAGTTACCAATGGGGGTTTCTCGACCCATAATGCTTGTGTAACGTGGCGATTGAGTTGAGGAGGCTGTGGCTGGCTGTGCCACAGCCCCCTCTGCTCTGCTGTCAGTTCACTGCAGACAAGAAGTGCCCAGGCTTATCTTTTTCTCGGTGCTGTAATGCTGGTGGAGGAATAGCCTCACTGAGAGAGGAGAAATCCTCTCTCTGCGTTTGGAGGGAGTAGGTGGGGGGTGTGGTGTCAGGAGGCTGAACATGCTGAGTGGGAGAGAGGCTGAACTTAGCTCCGGCAGCTTGAGAAAATCCGTGGTGGCAGGTAGCTGTGCAGGCAGGGGTTCATGTGCTTGCAGAGGGACCCCCTCTGCCTGACTGCAAAAGTCCAGGCAGCACCACTTGCTCCTATGCTACAGCAGCACCGAACTCTGCCTGTGGGGTGTGGTAGGTGCAGCTGGTACCTGACTAACAACTTCAGCCGGCAGCTCACAGGCTGGGTGGGAGACTTGGAGGGATCCTTCTCCACTCCCACGTTCAACTAGAAATAGCGGTCTGCTCCTAGCAGTGGGCTGGAGGAGATGCAGTGGAATGGCTCCTGGCTTTAACTCTTTTGGTCCAGCACAAACCTACGCGATTGGCAGGGTGTGGGCTTGCAGCCACGCGCTGCTGGCTGGCTTGCCCTTCCCCCTCCATTCTCTCCAGTCTGGTTTTGCAGCTGGATCAGACGGGAAGTTTTGAGGGTGCTGGGTGCTTCCTCAGAGTGATGCAGGGTTCAGTTAACGCATCCAGAGGCACCAGCCTTCTCTGTAAAATCGCAGGAGAAAGGGGTGATGTGTGCATAAACTTAATGTATCTCCTCGGCCTTGTGACAGAGCTGAGGGGGGTGGTGAGACAGAGGGAAGAGTTAATTTCCCAGCCTTTGAGGGCTGTAAAAACCAGTTTTACAAATGGTCGTGTGTTCGTTCAAGTATCAGTCCATGGAAAGATCTAGTGCTTTGGCAGAGTTTGTACAAGTTCAGCCTGGTTGCTACAGAAACTCATCCCTTTATAGCAGCACGCTGCCGCTTTGTTAAAAGGGTAGTGCATCTCTGCACAGACTTGGGTGACACAGGAGGCCCCGGGCGTAAAGTTGGTGCTGACAGGAATGTAGATAGCTTCTGAGGTGGCCTGGGCAGTGCGATACACCCATGTAGATGTTTGGGGGAGCAAGGGGGTGCTGTTGACCACCTTTGTACAGGGGGTGCTGCCCTTGGGATAGGAAGAGCTTCTAGGATACAACCCTGAATGTTGCTAGATGCATTGTGTGTGTTGAGGGGGAAATATCACTCGTGGGGGAGTGGAGTTTGAAACAACAGCTTCATCAGCACAGCTCACTTGGGTTTCTCCATCTAGTGTCTGCAAGACCTAGCACGTGGGCCCTAGCACAAGCACTTAGGCTGCAGTAGCTTTATTAAGCCTTGCTGTGCTCCAGCACATGGTCCTGTGGGCTTCCTCTAATGAACCAGGGAATACCACACACTTGGTATCTGTCCTTCTTTTGTTGCCAGCTGAGGCCTTGATGGAGGAGGGAGAAATGAAAGTTAATAGTGTGCAGTGGGCTGGACAGGTGCCTTAGAGCTGTGCACTGAGCTCCTTATGATTGTTAGACTCTGAGGCACTAAACTTACAGGATCTTTAACATAAAAAGCACCGTTAAAGCAGGCACCATCCATGCTGAACAGTTCTGCTGCTGCTAATCACAACATGCAGGCCTCGGTGCACAGTGGTGCTGCAGAACAAGGGCTGTCGCACACAGAGGCAGCTGCTCTGTACGGATGTCCCAGCCCCACCTGATCTGCTGTAGCTGTCTCCAGTGCTCTCTTGGCCGGCTTCCTGGCAGGCTGTCTTGGCAGAGGTGCGGACATCTCTGCAGCACTCTGGCAGGCAGGCAAGCAGTGTTCACACCAGACCGTGGCAGGCTCTGCACCTCGCAGGCTGGGTGGTGGGGCTGAGTGGACCAGGGTGGTGGCGGAGGTTCACTGCCAAGGGTGGAGGGGCTTCTGGTTTCAGCAGGGAGACTCATCTGGAGATGATTTGAAGGTGCTCTGGTGACCTCCCTGCTTGCAGAGGATGTATCTGGTGTCAGGTGCCCCCGCTGACTGCAGTGCATCGTGCTGGAGCTCCTGCCTGCCGCAGAGGCCTGGGAAGAGCGGTAGGAAGGATCTAACCGCAGGCTCTGCCTTGGGCTCGGGTGATCTGCAGCCAGTGGATGTTTATGACAACTTGTGGTAACAGCTGCTGGAAGGTGGCACCCAGTACTGTCTGGAGAGGCCTGCTTCCGCACCTCTCGCTCCTGGTATTCCCCTCAGTATGTGAGGGGAAGATTGCTAGAGTGTAAAACCAGCCCAAATGCAGCTGTTCTGTTTCCACAGAGGAGCCTCTGGCCTGCAGAGGCTGTGCACAGGATCTAGGGCTGTATAGCTGGGGGTGTTGTGATCCTGAGACCATGTTTTCCCTCTCAATCCCACCTTCCCTTCCCAAGTGTGTGGCAGCTGGGCCAGGAATGCTCTGTTGGCCTGAGCTGCTGTTACTCTCCTGCTCTGTGAGCTGTGGGGATGCCATGTGCTGGCTGGAGAAGTGAAAAGCTGTATCTGTGTGCAGCTGTTACATGGCTTCAGCCTGCCCACACACCTCACGCCTGCAGAGCTTCATCTTTCTCCCCTATGAGGACCCTGGAGTGGGTCCTCCCCTTGGGAGGGGAGACCTTGTAGTTCAGGAGTGTCTTTGGAAAGGCTGTGAAATGCTCCTCTCTGGGTGGCAGAGGAGTGTCCCTCTCTGAAAATGGTACAGATCTGAGGAGCTGGCAGGTGCCAATGCTTCCAGGTAGCCTAGCCAGAGGGAGGATGTGGAGGGGATGCTGCTGTGTCTGGGCACTCCTGATGCCCCGCGCTGAGGCCTGGGAGGCTGCAGCTGGCTGGGGTCTCCATCAGGGTGTCCTGAGAGCAGGTGAGGCTGCGTCAGTGCTGGGCTGTCTCTAGGGACTGGGGAGGGACGGCGCTGCCAAGCAGAGCTGTTGTGCCGCTGGCACCCAAGCGTTTGGAAGGTTCCAGCAGTGACTCAGCTACGCGAACCCGTGGGGAGGTGGCTGGAAGGGTGGAAATGCAGGAAAAAAAAAGCCCTAACAATCAGGATAAAAATACTGCTGATGTGGTCCCCTGCAGTGCCTGTGCTTGAGTGCTGATGAGCTGGGACCTCCTCTTTCTGTCTGCCTAGTCCCTGCCAGCACAGAGAGCTTTCTTAGCCTGGGAAGGACCTTTGGCTGCAAACCCTTCTGGTGTCACCTTGCACTTCCAGGGCGGTGTCACTGTGCAGCTTGGTGCAGTGGGATCAGGTGCCTGCTGCCAGCCTGGGCTGTGCTGGAGGAGGCCAGAGAACAGCAGGGCTGGCTTCTACACTGATCCTGCATAGTCCGCCTTCCCAAAGGCCTGCTGAGCCCCTTGCACCCGGACAAAGTTATTTGTAGTGAGTTTTCCTTCTGGGTCTGGCACCATAACGCACTGAGGATGTGTGCTTAGCCCTTGAGAGTGTGCCAGATGCGCTGCCAGTCCCTGAAGCTGGTATCTGGAGAGAGCCTCTCTGGGAGGCAGCAGCTGCTGCAGGCTTGAGCTGTCTGCATTTATTGGCTGTAGGATTGAACTGCTGTCTCATAGCAGGAAAGGCATCTCGAACCCACTGCTGCCACTAGATCTGTCAGGCTGGAAGTACTTCAGCAAGTCCCAGAAACCTGCTCTGTGGCCTGGGGAGGGGCTTTTGCAGGAAACTGGCCTTGAGCACTTCCAGTCCTGCTGTCCCCAGCTGTATTTCTTGAGGCAGCACTTCCCCTTCTTTAAAGTAGCCTCATAGCAGGCAAACACTTCTGCTGAGACCTGTGAGTTCAGTGCTTTGCGGAGGCAAGGAGGAGTTAAGCAGCAGTAAGATGGGACTGCCCTTGATGGTATCCTTTACCTTCACTGCCCTGTTCCTTAAGGAGCACAAGCAAATGGGGTCTTGATCCATTTTTTTGCCTGGAGAACAGGTGACAGCAGTACACAAGCAGATCTGTCTGGATTTTTGGGTCTCCCTGGCTGGTTTTTAGCCTGTATGCAAGCTGCGTGCTCTGGCTGGTCTGTCCTGTCCTACATTGGGAGGCTGAGGCTAACCCTATGTGGGACAGGCAGACTTGCCTACTGGGAAATCATCCTAAAACCAGTCTGTTAACACTGAGTTTGCAATGCTAACCTGCAAGGATGTTTTCGGGAGGCTCAGCTCTTCTAGACATCCTGTCTGCCTCTAGGTGAGCCCACCTGCTGGTGAGCTCTTCCTGATGGACCACCTTGCTGTATCTGCCCCTCTGCTTGGTGTGTGACCCTAAAGCTGCTGGTGTTGCAACAGGTTTGAGCTTTGTCTCTGATCTGCTCTTGCAGCTGCAGCTCCAGCATTCTCTGCATGGCTGCTGCTGTCTCATTCTCTAGCCTGCAAGGTTACAGCTCCAGTCGCTCTGCTGCTAGGGAAATGGCCTGTGGTAAGGAAGCACAGCTGGATTTTTCCAGCTGTTGATTCTCCTGCTTCCCAGAGCATGGTAACTTTTCTGCAGTAAGCTTGAACATGCTGATTATCTGTAGTTGCTTAAAATCTGCTAGGCTAGAACTGCAGGTAATCTGTTTTGTGTTGCCTGGCAGATAGCTGAGGCCTCTGTGATGAGTACAAGTTGCTCTGAAGTCTTCAAGGCAAAACCCTGTCTCTGAAGGATGAAAGAAAAGACCCGTTGCACAGAAGGAAGCACAGTTGTTGTCATGGACTCCTAGCCTTTCTTCTTGATAACAGTGGGAGGGACTCATAAGCTGTTCCCCCAGCACGGGCTGTTTTCAGACTGTTCTGAGAAATGCTGTGTGTATGGAGGCTGGCACCTGAGAACCCCCCCAGGTGAGTTGCTGATCAGTCTGGGGGTGCTTGTTGCTGGTGAGTACAACATAACAAGCACTGGCAGTTGGTTTGAGCATTCAGCTGCAGAGCTTGAGGAAGACCCTAGAGGGGCAGAGGATTTGAATGAGGGAAGTCCCCCAGATCTGTCTGTTCTCCCTGGCTGTTTAATTTGCTGCTAGACTAACCTGTGCTGCAGCATGGTGCCAAGTGCCTGCTTTATAGCATTCTCTTGTGCCCCTCTGTGTCCTGGTCTCTCACTGTTCTTTTACACTGCTCTTTTCTTTTGGACAAGTGGCTTTGGAAGACAGCTGCTGCCTAGGTGTGCCCTATAGCTGCATCAGCTCCAACAGGAGCATAACCCTTGATTCCTGTGTGTTCCTGCTTGGCTGCATGAAAATTCTCCTTGTGCTAGAGGAGAGCTTGGCATCTAGCTAACTGTAGGTTGCCACCATAGTATCAAAGGAGGATGTTTTCCACCTTCGAAAGGGGAGCTTCAGGTCCAGGGAGAGAGTACTTCACCTTGAGTGAGACTCTCTTCATTGGAGTTCACCTGCAGCCTCACTCAGGTTTGAGCCTTAGTCTGCCTGGAAAACTCTAAAAGATTCTTCCGGTTGTTGGTGTTGGAGCAATGAGGTGAGACCACCTCTTGCTGGCCTCAGACCTGCACCTGACTCAGGCAAGAGGGTAACCAAAGATCTGGTGGTGATGGGGATCCTGAATCCCCATGTTCTCAGTCTCCTTTGTTGCCTTGAAAGGAAGACAGGGTTTGCTGGTAGCTGTATGTTAAGCCCTGGACCTCCTGGAGCAGCCTGCTTACTGTTCAAGGCTTAGTAGTGGGAGCATGAACATGGTGGTGGTGCCTTGTATGTTGAGGTTAGTTATAATAATAGTGTAAGTGGAAAAAAGCTGGGAGCTGGCTTGACTTGCATGGTCTCCTGTATGGTGATTATACTTCAGGCACACCTGAGATGGCCTTACTAAAAGCCTGCTCCATGCCATCTTGGCTCTTGTAGGGCTCTTCTGAGGGTGTGCTTGGTGTGGATGCTTAATGAGCACACTTGAGTGTGTCTCAGTAAGGACTGCTCACATTCTGTGGGCTGATCTCTCAGCTGCTGGCCAGACCCAGCTGTGCTGTGGAGTAGAAAGCAAGGAGTGCTTAATAGCTGCGAACTGCTCATGTGGCAGCAGTATTTGATCCTTAACAGAATAAAATATGTATCAAATAAGTAAAAGTATCAAAACTCTGAGTTTGCAATGGTTTCTAGTGGAAGTTGCTCTTAATCTACCTCTTAAAGCTTCCATTTAAGCAGCTTCTCCTAAACAGACTTATTTTTATTTGCGCTGATGCTGTAAAATAGAAGATGCAAATAGATGAGTAACTGGAACAGGAACCCAACCAGCATCTCTGCATCCAGCTAGAACTGAAGTGGGTCAGGGCAGCCTCCAGTCTTATGCTGGTGATGGCTTGCAGGAGCAGGCATGCACCATCCAAAACCCGCCCCTTGACTTCTATCAGGGAAGGATTCTTTATCGTGGCCTCTGGAGCAACCCTGAGACTGTTGCTGCTGCCTGCATGCTCTCTGGAGGTAACAGTGGATGAGTGTGAGTGGAAGGAAGGCACAGACTTCTCCAGCATCTGATCCTACTCGAAGCCATTGATGGTGCGATGATGAAAATACTTCAGCAGTGGCAAGTTTGCACCCTTCACAGACATGCTGCCTGGTGATGCTGGGGTGTACGGACACATCGAGCTCGGAGCTTGCCTTGTCAGCCTTTGACTCAAGTTGTAGTCTGGAGCACGTGCCTCTTGGCTAGCTCCTGAAGGGACTCTTAACAAGTGTGTTCCCTCTGAGGAGAGCATCAGAGCTGCTGTTGGGTGGCCCTGAGCTGCCCCAGGCAACTCATAGCTTAGTCTTTCTTTCCTGTTGTGATTAATATTGGAGGTAGTGGCAGGGTGGTTTAGGTGTGTGCAAGCTTTGGTGTGGGGGGAGATTCATCCCCAAATTGTGCTAGTCGAATGAGAGATGAGGTGGGTAGGCTTTCTTCCAACTCTTGTACTGCTAGATGTCTAAGCAGCAGATGCGATGCTTGCTTGCTGGGCAGAGCAGATATGAAAAGCTTTGTCTGCTGCAGCTTCATCGGTGACAGTATGGTAGCTCCCTAAAAGAGGCCCTGAATGTGTTTTTGGCTTGGTGCCTTCATTACAAACTCCACAGTGCATGCAGGTCTCTGTGTTCCTGCTTGGAGCTGGGTAGGGGAGCTGCGTGGACTTCTGCATGGCTTTTGGAGCTGCTCTCCCAATGCGCTGGGGCTGCCTGTGGCAGCAAGTAGGAGCGATTCCTGTTCATCCCTGTCCCTGTTGGGACCAGCCCTGAGTTCAGCCTCTGCTTGTGCCTTAGTGTTGAGCTTGTCCCTGGCGCTGGCACAGAACGTGCTGTGGTCCTTGAGCTGCTATCACAGATGCTGTGCGGTGCCACTGCGGAGCTGAATTAATGACCTCCCAGAAGGTGTGGGCTGAGGGCAGGGGCACTGGGCAGGGTGTCTCCAGCCAGTGCCACGTCTTGCATCTCAGCACCTTGTATCCACGTCTCTGGGCTTACTTGCCTTGTGTGTGGTCCCTTAGGCGCTGGCAAAACAGCTGAATCACAGGTGATGTCTGTGCTCCTGCCAGCTCAGAGGCTGCTCTCAGACAAAGCAGCAGCTGCCATCCATTTGAGATGAACACAGAGAAGTGCCCAGCTTCCCTCCTTGCCCCTCTGGCTTCTTTTTGCTCCAGGAGTGCAGAGGGAGGGTGAAGGAAACCCCCAAGGCTGTCATTCTGTACCTGAGGTGTGCAGACCTCTGAAAGGTAGCTGGGAACCTGCAGGCATCACTGGGGGTGCTGGGTGTGCCAGTCTAGCCATTAAATATGTGGCTTTATGCCAGATGAACGTCTTGGGCTTGTGTGCCATTTCTCAAATAAGCTTGCGTTTGGGACTGAAGCCCGTCTTTTTTAGCTCTTCCGTTACTGCAGCCTGCTGCCTTGCCCGAAGGGGTATGGCCAGCAGCCTGCTCCTCTGGTCCCCCTCTAAAGAATGTAACCTTCTTCTAAAGGTGCTATCTTGATGGACTCAACACCCCACAAACTGTGATGCAGCTGAGTGGTGAAAATGAGTCAATCTCATCCTTGTTAGCACATCAAGTAACACGTGCTGCAGAGTTTGCACCCTGGATGTTGCAGCAGATAATTGAGAGGAGTTTGGTACTTAAATATAGAAGTGTTTGTTCCTGAGGCTTGCAAAGATGAAGCTTGTTGTGCAGAATTTGACCTGAATATGTTGGCTTTTAAATCTCTCTGGGACTGATACATGCTAAACCCCGCTGTATTTCAATGTTCTGATCTTTTTAAAGACAAACGCAGTTGTGGCAGCCTGCTTCGTGAATGCAATTACCTGTGCACTTCTACTCCTGAACTGCATTTTACGTGTCTTTACTGACTTTTATATTTACCTTGAGCATCTGTTTTCCCTTCCCAGAAACACGTTAGTAAATTCCCTGCCTCTAGAAGCAGCAAGGCTTGTTGTCATCCAGGTTTCACTCTGTGCAGGAGGAGGACCTGCACTCTCAAATGTTAATGCGATAGATTTCTCGCTGTTCCTAGTTCTGCTGCTGTTTCCATTTTTTCAGGGCATGCCAGAGAAGTAACTTACCATGTTGGTGCCAGAACCAAGAATAGATCTCAGGTGTCCTGACTCTAATTCTGTGGTTCAGCTATGGGATCGTGCTGCTTTTTTTTTATTCCCCTGCACCCTTCTTAGCAAACCAGAAATAACTGCCTGAATATCCTCAGCTCTTCTTTGCCCCAAATGAAGAATCCATCAAGCAGCGATTCCTCTTTTGTAGTTCAGAAACAAAAAGGGCTGTGCCTTAGTTCCTATTTAGTTGGTGGTTACTGCTGGTTTGATCACATCTGCAGTTCTGGGAGCTGCTTTTCTTGAAAGTTGGTTCAGGATGAGACCTCTGTGATGTACAGCTCTGGAGAGGGTGTGTGCATCTGACTTCAGATGGCTTTTCTCATAACAGCAGTGAATTATTTCTCTGGATTAATGAGATGATAATCAAATCAGGAGGATCTGAGCTGGACAAGAGCTCTGGAGGGTACCCAGTGTGCTGCTCAGGTGAGCTCTGAGGGCCTAAGGATGGAGATCCCCTCCATCTCTCTGGGCACTGCCCCATGGCTGTTCCACTTAAGAGGAAGAAACTTTTGTGCCACTTCTCTTGTTGCAGCTTATCTGTTTCTTTGTGCATCTGTAAGTCTGGCTGTTTCCTGTAGCCCCTGTTAAGGAGCGAATAGAGGTGGGCATCCAGTGTCTGCCTTCCCTCTGCCAAGCAAAGCCTGTTTCTGTACCATGTGCTGCAGCCCCACAACTGTCATCGCAGCTTCTGCTGGCCTTGGTTCAGTGGGTGTCCCCTGCACTGTGGCTGCAGGCATGCTGACTCCTCACAGGCAGCGTGAGGTCCCATGGCTGCAGGCGTGAAGTGCTAAAACTTCACTTAAGATTAGTCTGGAGTATTGATCGCCCCTTCCCCTGCGGTGAGCGGGTCATGTTTTAAGCAGCTCAGTGCTTGTGTGTGATGGAGGGGGAAAACTCACTCTGGCAGCCTGTCTGGCTGTGTCACTACCTTAACTACAGAGATGTTAACTGTAGCTGTAGGAGGTGGTTAAGGTGCCCGTTTGCCTTTCAGGCATGCAAATATTTTTTTCTCTTGCCATGAAGTTGCTTAGTTTCTGTAGGTGGTGCTGCTTTTTTGGCTGACTAAAACATTCAGCCTGCTCCCACCCCACCAGGGCAGAGTCTGGCTGGGCGGTAAAAACTGCAGACAAGCTGGTTTTCTGGAACTGCAGCAGGCTATTGTTTGGGACATCAGCCTTTTTTCCTTTACAAGCTTATTTGACAAATGACAAAAGAAACTGCACTGTGTTCAGTCTCCAGGGCCTCAGTCACGCTGCTTCCCTCCTCCGCCACCCTGCCCCAAATGTGCATGTGGCTCTGCAGCCTCTGGGTATGGCAGGTGTCTCCAAGTGGAAGCAGAAGCGCGGTGGCACTGAAACTCATCTCTTCTGCCCTTCTTCCCTTGGTAAGAGCTTTCTTATCAATCCCTTCACCCCTGTCTCTGTAAGGAGATCAGAGCAGAAGGGTGGACTTTCAGCATTAAGTAGTAGTTGGTGGATGAAGGGGAGGTCTTGACAGTCTGCCATCCTTTCTGTGCTGAGTAATCTCTCAGCAGACAAACTTCTAGTATCTCCTCCTCTCAGGAGATGGAAATGTCCCTCTGTCTAACCTTGGTGGTGCCAGCCAGCAAAAGTGACCCTCTGAAGGGCTCGGCATCATAGACCTGCTCAGACAAGTCCTGGTCCCTTTTAAATAGCCTTTCTCCAGCCCTGCGGTGAGCTTTCAAAGGCTGAAATATGTATGCAGAACATGACTTCAAAAGCATGTGCATGTGCTCATCTAGCAGTTGGTGCCACTGCCAAATGCGGTGTCGAGCTGACTGCACATTAAGCATGCAGGTGCCAGACGTCGCTGGTAATGTAAGGATCTGGGACCTGGCATGCTGCTCCACTCAACAGGAGTTTCTTGTGTGCATGCACGCGGTTACATGTGCCTTCAGGCTTGTGAAGAGACTGAGTGATGTGTGTTGCCCTATGGCAAATGCTGTTTTCTTCCTCTGTGGGGAAGCTTTCACTAACATTCTTGCAGTGTGGGGAAAGATCTTGAGCAGAAAGACCTGAACAGCTGTAAGGTGAAAGGATTTTTACTTCGGGCAAGACTCAGTTTCCAGATAACTTTACTGAAACTTGTGTACCAAGGAGCAAAAGGTGTAAGCACTCTGCTGCTAATGTGCTGTTGGCTTGTTCTGCTAGGTGGGCTCATGCAGACCCAAGCTAAAGCTGAAATAATCGTTCAGAGGACAGCTTAATAGTGGCAGAGCTTTTTGTCAATTTCAGCTGTCAGGAATAAATTCAGTGGATACTCTGTATGCTTATCTTAGGTCTTATTCAAGTGTCATTTGTCATCAGTGTAGTGGTACAGTGGTTTATTTACCTAGAGCCCCTCCCTGAGCTGCCAGCATTGGTCAGCCTGACTCCTTAGGGCACATCTTTACGTCGATCTTTTATAAAATGGGCTTAGTCAAAGCTACCAGGAAGGTCTAATTCTTAAATGGATGTAAAGCATAGTATGCAAGGAAGAAAGCTGTATCCTTCAAGGTCCTAAGCAGGTGCTGAAAATCTTAAATTGCAAGTCTAACCAACACATGGAAGAATAAAAGCTGTTCTGAGGATGGCTGGATGGGATGTTGGGCATCTTGCTTTTGGGGTGCGTTTGCCAAGGTGCATGCTGTGAACCACAGCTTGTGCTGGTGGGATGGTCTCTCTGAGATTGGGTAAGTTCACATTAAATGAGGCAGCCCAGTAGTTGGTAACTGGATTTAAGAGATGATTTGGGGTCTACAGGACAGAGTTGGCATAAAGAGTTGAAACTAGTCACTGTCTTGGGCATGATGGGTCCAAGATGCTTGCGCATACTCCCACCAATATCTTTAGGGGCCCCAGGATGATGCAGGAATTCAGAGGATGTATTGCAGCAGCATTGTTCTGATAG
This sequence comes from Chlamydotis macqueenii, assembly GCF_036417535.1. Classification (NCBI taxonomy): domain Eukaryota; kingdom Metazoa; phylum Chordata; class Aves; order Otidiformes; family Otididae; genus Chlamydotis; species Chlamydotis macqueenii. Next base: position 15,278,606 of record NC_141567.1, on the reverse strand, counting down.
TTGAGTTTTCCCTAGTAAATGCTAAGGAGGAGGAGTGGTTTGTAAAATGTTCTTTCTCTAGAGAGCGACCTGAGCGCCCACAATCTGGAAGAGTGCCACGCTGGTATTGAGACTGCTCCACAGAGCTCTTAAATCTGTCAGCGTTTGGCTGATGTGCTCAAAGATGGAGCATGCTGGCTCTGAATCCGGTCATTAAAGCTGCAGCAGTGAGTCAAAAGTCGGAGCTGAGTTTCTATTAAAAGCTATCTTTTCTGCTGTCCCCTGCAAAGGAGCATTGGCATGTGCGTCTCTTGCAGCTCTGAGTGGAGGCACAAAAAGTTCCAGAAGCTCTCTGCAGACTGCCACACTCTGGACAGCAGGGCTGCTCTGTATGAGCGGGCGAACAAGACTCGTGTTGACCCTTCAGTTAAATTTTCCCCCATAGGTGTGAAAAATACTTAAGTTGTTTGTGCTTAGGGTTTTTTTTCAGTCTGAGTAGTTACCTGATGTTTGCTGCTTCACTTTGGGATCTTCAGGGATGCTCTTGACACCAGAAACTGCTGATGCATCTTGCATGTGCATTGGAGATGTTTGTTTTTTCTTCTGCAAGCTGTCTGCTTGGTAGGGCAGACAAGGCCAACTTCCCCAGAAGAACTGTGGGTTTGAGCGGCCCTGATGATTTGAGGGCATTTTTCAGGTGGGCAGTCTTTTTGTCAGGCTCTTGTCTCCTCCCCTCTGGAGAGGTTTTGGTGGCTAACCCTGCAGGCAGGGAGTTAGAGCAGGCTGCCTTTGGGTTGAGGGGGTGAGAAATAAGATTTGGTCTCTTATGCTGATGTTTCCTAGGCTACCTGCAAAGGCTGGCTTCAGGGGATGCAACCTGATTGCTAGGCAAGCATGAAGAAGGAAATGCTGAGTGTGGCTCACGGCTCTCCTTCCCACTGGTGTGCTGCTGTGAGTGGATGTAGGTAGCAAGTGAGGCAGAGTCAGTCCCACTGGGATGATAACAGGGTCTCCCATGAGCTCAGCATAACCTGTGGTGCTGGTAACCGAGTACTGCCTGTGCAGACCTGTCGAAGCTTCTGGAGTGGATAAAACCCGTCTGTGTTAACAGCAGGGTGTCAGTGCTGCCAGGATGTGAGGTTAGGGGTCAGTCAGTTGTAGCTGGCAGGATTTTGCTCGGTGGATAGGTGCTGAAACTCAGATGCCCAGACAGTAGATCCCTGTAAAGGCCAGTAATCCTACTACGTGAATGCATTGATACTGGCCTTACTAGTTTGCTAGCTGTGGTGACAGCTAAGAAATCCTGGAAGCAAATGTGTAAGTGGCTGCGGCAAGGCAGTGTGGTGGCAGAGATAAGGGTGAAACAAATAGGGCAGAGCAGTTGGACCCCATAACACCTTTGGGGGCTCCCAATGAGCCCCTGAACCCTTGCTGATGAATCCCAAATGGAGTTCTGGTCCTGTCTCTCTGATAACCAGGAGATGCGGTGCAGAGCAGCACTGCCTGGCAGCAGTCTGTGTGGCAGGCTCTGTTCTCTGGGAACGCTGCGCACACTGGGTCAGCGCAGGGCTGCTTGCTGCCCAGTGTTACAAACCCACTGTGCTTGATGGCTGAGGAGAAGGGTGTCAGCGCTGGAGTGTTTGTTGGTGGCGAGGCTTGGGCCATGGGATCAGCTGCTTTGCTTTGACTCCTGTACTGTTTAGTGACTAATCAGATTTTTGAGCCTGTTTAACAAATTCAGCTGTCTCCCTTGAACAATACACTGACTGTATTTTTAAACATGTCACGTGGCTTCAGAGAAGTCGGCAAACCAGCGTAGTGCGGCTTGCCTGGGCTGGGAGATGCTCTGTGCTGTGACTAGGAGGGAGCAGTCTCCTCCCCGGCTTGAGTCGTCTGCAACAGCTCTCCCTCGTACCCGCCGCAGCTAGCAGGGCAGCTGCTGCTCCTCGAGCTCTGCCCAGGGTAAGTGCTGTACCGCTGGGCTAGAGAGGCTCTTTTGTGGCTGCGGGGTTGGGTGTAAGAGCAGGTCTGGGAGAGCCAAGCAGATATTCAAAGGGCAGGAGGTCCCTCTCCAAGTGTGGTCAGAGGTCAGTTTGTAGTCCTGTGCTGTAGCCAAGGCACGGGTCTGCATGTCTGTTGGGGAAACTCGCAGGGATAAGGCTCTGCAAATGCAGGAAGGTGCTGTGACTCTCGCTGATGCCTCCTGCGCACTAGCTCTGCCTCAGGATGAGGTAGATACTTCAAGTAGAGGACCCACCTGTACCTGTCTGGGGTTTTTGTTGGTGTGTTGAGGTTTCTCACTGTGTGAGGCTAGAGATGCCAGCTCCCTGGCCGGTGTGCTGCTGGGTAACGCTGGGATGGGTACATTCCAGCATCTTTGGCCACGCTCAGCGGCCTTCTCTGATGCTAGCACAGAGTTGGTACTGGTGTCTGGCCGTAGTGTGCTACTTTGTGGTAGTGTTGTTCTACTCACCTGGTTTGGGCAGTGTTTTGGACTGCTAATCCTCTTCTGCACAAGAGCTACCTGAAAATCTGGGTTAAAAACCTTGTGGTCCTAGCTGGCTGAGATCAGGTGGGGCTGGAAGATATCAAGTGGATCCCAAACTTGCTTAGCTGAAAATGGAAAGCTTCAGGGCAAGCTGCCTTGTTTTGCAGCTCTGAATAATTAAAACCATTTCTGAATGGTTGGCTCTTCTCATTTGGTTTGGGGACGCATTCAGCTTGCTGAGACTTGCTCCTCTTGAATAGAGCTGGCTGGTGTCATGCCCCCGTGGGATCTCCTGTGGCTGAGTCTGCCTGGTGTTCCCTCTCCTGGGTGGCAGCTGACCCATGGAGCAGGATAGGACACTCATGACCCCTCGATGGCCTGGTACTCTGCTGGGGGGGGGTGGCTCTGTTTGTAGGGAGGAATTTGCTTTCCTTGGTGCTCCTCAGTGGGAGGAAACCCTGCTGCTGTGCGAGGGAAGCAGTCTGACGCGTACTTGTCTGTCAGCTCTTGGGCAAGGGCCTGACCAGACAGGCTTGTTGTAAACACGTACCAGGGACGGTGCTTGCTGCTGACTGCGAAGCATCTCCTTTGTGAGCAAGCTGGACTGGCACATTGCTGGCCGCCTGTAGCCAGCTCCTGTTGTGGCTGACGTGTGCAGCATCCCACCTCCAAGCCTGCAGATGCCTGCTCATGGGCCAGGCCTTGCTCCTCTCAGCCTGGCCATTGGTGTGTGCTGCAAACGCTGGCTGTGGGCCCGGTCTGTGCCCACTCATTGCTAAAACTGCATGGGTACCTGCCCCCCCCCACCGTGGTCCCAGCTTGCTCCAGTACAAGCAGCAAGAAATACCGGTGTGATGGTATGGAGTGGGCAGAGGGGCCTGTCTGGAGCACCTGTGAGGTTTGTAATCAGGACATGGGGTCTCAGATTCTGCTCCCAGATGAAGTGGGATCTCCTGTCTGACCTCAGCCTTGGGAGAGTAACCCACCCTTGCGTTTATCTGCTGCACCAGTCTACTGCAGTTGGTTCCAGCTGCGTGGCACCATGCTGCAACCAATGGCAAAGAGCACGCAGCCTTTCTGGAGCGGTGCAGAGGGTTGGTACCTGCCAGATGTGCCACCTCCAAGATGGAGCCATTCATGGGCTGCAGGGAGCCCAGTACCCTCCTGGGCCTCTGCCATGAGAGCTGGCAGGGAAAGGTGCGTCATGCTGCAGCACTGACAGGCTCTTCCTCTGTTGCAGTTCTCAGCATGCTGAGTAACCCTCTCGGGAACGTCCTGGGGAAGCCCCCACTGGGCTTCCTGCCTCTAGACCCCATTGGATCGGACCTGTCGGAAAAGTTTTCCACACCGACGCTGAGGAATTCCCGCCTGGACTCCCGCTCCCTTCTGGACTCCCGCTCCAGCAGCCCCTCGGACTCAGACACCAGTGGGTTCAGTTCTGGCTCCGACCATCTTTCAGACTTGATTGTAAGTTTGGGTCTTGCACCCACTCTGTGGCTCCTGGTCTCTTGCTGCATTTCTGGGGAACGTGGGAGAGCTGTGGGCTGCGGCCTTGCCTACTCAGGAAGGGAAGGGACTGCTGGAAGGATCTGTGATGCCCACACTGACACAGCAATGTTCTTCTGCAGCCCAGGGTTTGTAAGAAGGGCTGCTCGTGCAGTCCTCCTTCAGCACAGACTAGCACTATCCTTGTATTTTGTCTCCTAAATGTTTTGACCTTTTGACTTTGTGCTTTCAGCTCTAATGGGCTAAAGTAGCTCCTGGAGGGGTCTGAATGCTTGAGCTGGTGTGTGGTGGGAGGGTGTCCATGCCTTGATCCCAACAGGGAGGTGATCAATCAGCACGGCTGCTTCCAGGCTCCAGCCTGGGCTTCTTGGGAGCTCCTGTTCCTGCCTTTCATTGCCCTTTCCATTTGCTGACTGCAGTTCTCCGTCTCAGGGCTGTTTCTTCTAGAGCAAACTGGGTCTAGCCTGCTCCTGTTCCCTAAAGCATAGCTAAATTTGGAAGCCAGCAAGTGAGGCGAGTGTCTGTCTTGCTGACCCAGTCTGTGCTGCTGGGTCTGCGTTGCAGTGTGAGTGGCAGCTCTGGATGCCAGCAGGACAGCCTGGCTCTGATCAGCAGCAAGTGCTGCTACGTGGCTTGTCTTCAAGACCTGAGGCCAAAGCCAAGGCTCTGCTGTGACCCTGACCCCCATGTTGGGGTGGGTATGAAGGACACAGTTGGCTTGATGTGGAGTTGATTCTCTGATTCACCCTGGGGAATCAGGATCTCAAGCAGGGGTGCTGTAGGCAGCTGCAGCACCCCAGGCTCTGACATCAGGCAGTGTGGGGTAGCAGGGCTTTGTGCTGGCCTTGTTCCTGAAGGTCAGCTCTCCCCCAGCACAACCTTGGCGTGGGCGGCTGTGCCGCAGCAGCGCACGGCTGGATCTGCAGAGCAGCTGGCACTCTGAGCTGCACAGTATCTTGCATCCCTGCTGTTCTATTAATCTGCACTTTTACTCCTTCCACTCTGGGAGAGGCATGTTAAACCTGTGAGCAGCTGGGTCTGCAGCCACCTGAGCCCACACCCTGCTCAGGCAGGGCTCGGAGCTGGTCTGTGGAGGGGGAGAGCCGGCTGGCTGCCTGCAGAGCTTGTGGGTGCTGCCAGAAAGCCCTGCCTGCTGCAGGCAGGGCCTGAAGCAAAACATGAGGCTCCTCCTGGGGTAGCTGGTGCTTGCTGGGGGTGGCAGCTGTCCTTGAGGCTGTGCAGGCAGGGGTAGCTGTTGGCTTTGAGGTCTGCAAGGTGCCTCCTGCTTAACAATACCCTCTGCTGATAATTTGGCATGGGTTCAGTGGGAAATGGCTGCAGGGACAGGCCTTTCCTATAGAAGCTGTAGTCCCATCAGGCTGCTGGGACAGGTGAGGTCACTCCTTTCTGCTTCTGCCAGACCTCAGAAGGTCTAAAGAGAGCAGATCGCCAAGAGGCCCTTCTGCTGCCATGGGTGAGGGCAGGGCCCCAGCGTGATGCGTGACCTCCAGTATTATGTGCTCTTACTTGGAAGCTGGATTTTAATGTGGACTTTCTCTTGCAGTCAAGCCTTCGCATCTCCCCGCCTCTGCCCTTCCTGCCCCTCAGTGGGGTGTCAAGAGACCCCCTAAAGATGGGAGTGGGGTCCCGACTGGATCAAGATCAAGCTGCCCTGGCTGCAGTCACTTCCTCCCCAGCCAGTGCATCAAAAAGATGGCCTGGAGCATCTGCGTGGCCTTCCTGGGATCTACTGGACTCTCCAGAAGACCCCTTCAGTATTGAAAGAGAAGCCAGGCTTCATAGGCAAGCAGCAGGTAAGCTGGATGGTGGGTCTTGGCAGGCTTCAGTGCCTAGTGGTGGTCCTGTGCTTCTGGGAGGGTGTGTAGGTGGCCTCCATGCAAGTAATGTGGCTGGATGTGAGTTAGCAGCAGGTCAGACCTTTCTCCATGCATGAGCCTGGGTCTGGGTATGCCCGCTGACAGAAGACCAGGCAGAGTGTCTGGGCAACTGCCTGTTGCTGCAGCAGCTCTACTGAACCTGTAGCTGTGGAATACTGGGGTTTGCTTGGAGACCTATGGGAGAGAGGGAAGTAAATGGTCCTATAGTGAGTGTTGCTTGTGCTTGTCCCAGCTGTGAATGAAGCAACCTGCACCTGGAGTGGGCAGCTGCCTCCCCGAAACTACAAGAACCCCGTCTACTCCTGCAAAGTGTTCCTGGGAGGAGTCCCATGGGACATTACGGAAGGTGAGCTGGCCCTGCGCTGAGGCCTTGGGTTTTGATGTCAGGAGGTTGGAGGTGGAGGTTGTTGGGGGGATGCTGACTTCTCTCCTTCTGTCTGTAGCTGGACTGATCAACACCTTCCGTGTGTTTGGCTCACTGAGTGTGGAGTGGCCTGGTAAGGATGGCAAACACCCACGCTGCCCTCCCAAAGGTAATATGCCTAAAGGTAATAGCGACACGGTAGGGTTACTTTTTTCCCATGCTATGTTACAGCACGGATGCTGGGATGGTACGGCTGCATGCTGGTGACTGGATGGTACAGAGCACCCTAGGGTAAATGTCCCGCTCTCACTTGGGTCAGCACCAGGGTTGCAGAGCACTGTCACCTCAAACCTGGCATCCCCACCTGTCCCTTGCAGGGCTGGGCAGGAGTGGGGGGGTGGGGGAAAACTCTCTGGTGCTTCTGGAGCCCCACGTGGGGGCAATATTGCTCTGGGCAATAGCTGCTAGTCCCCTCTGCCAGCACAAGCACCCAAAGCATGTGCACCCTTGGCATAAAGCACACACAGTTAATCCAAATGTGTCTGCAGCAGGCTGGCAAGCTGGGGGGAACTGGTGAGCTGAACAGCCCCCAGGGCAGAATCCTGTCTGAAATTGCTGGGCAGATGTGTTGTATAAGCGGTAATGAGTTCTGGGGTAAGGAGTGGGTAGGTTGTAGGCTTGGTGGTGCTGAACAGCCTCGTTCAGTCACCAGAGCAATGTAAGGTATAGAGTGCTGGCACTGACGGAAATTATTTTAAAGCCCTGAACTTATATTTCTGGGCCAGGACATCCTAAATGTGAAGCAAAGTGTTTTCCTGCAGACCACACTGTGGCCAGGCTGGTGGTCCCCACTTGTCACATCTAGATGTGACTGCGTGTATGGGGGACAGTGGCCCACATGGCACTGAATGTGGGCAGCCTGTCCCCATGTGCTGTGCTGAGTTTGGGCTCTTTCCCAGCTTGGCCAGGCTCTGTGCACCACAGGCAGATCTTGTATGTAGAGTCTGCTGGGCCAGGTGCTGCAAATCACTCCCTCCCCTAGAAGGGGCTGGGGACAGCAAGGGAGCTGCAGTGCAGATACTTTGGGTGGCATTTGGGGGTCATTTTGAGGGTGTCTGCGAGCCAAGATGATCTTTCTCTGCTGCAGTTCTGATAATGGTTTCTTTTACTTTACCTCTAAAGGATATGTGTACCTGGTGTTTGAGTCGGAGAAATCTGTGCGTGCTCTGCTCCAGGCATGCTCCCAGGACCTGCTGAGTCCTGATGGGCTCAGTGAATACTACTTCAAAATGTCCAGCCGCAGGATGCGCTGCAAAGAGGTGAGCAGACCCATGAGAGTAGCCTTACAGATGACAGTGGGGATGCTGATGAGATCCTTGGAGACAAGGGGGTGCACAGAGTTACTCTGCTCCAGGAAAGCAGGGCTAAAACAGAGCAGGAGAAGTCAAACTGACTCTTGGTCATCTTTCATTGATGTATTCTTGCAGTAGGGCCGGATGCAGGCAAGGAGGGAAGGATCGGGTCTGTTTGTGCCCTTCACAACAGCTGGTGTCAGGAATTGTGACCTGGAGCTTCTGGATCTGTGGCAGATCCTGACTTCATGAAGCTGAGCAGCTTCAGTTACCTGGAAAGGAGCACAGGAACAGGGATTTTACTGTTTCATGCTTTGTTCAACACAGCTCTGCTTGCAGAGGCAGACTTTGATCCCTTTGGTGCTTTATTAGACCTCATCTACTTGCAGAGCGAATGGCTTTCATGCTTGCTGCAGGCAGATATTTTGGATCCACAGCTGTAACTGCAGCTGCTCCCCAGCACAGCCTTGGCTGGCTGACTTGTGCTCTGGAGGCAGAGGTGCTGAGGCTGCCAGAGGCTCAGGTTGGGCTTCCAGTAAAGGGGGACCTTTGCTGTAGATCAGGTACAGCTGCACAAGTTTGTGGAGTTAAAGAATGGAGATTCAGCTCTTACCTAGACGGGCACAATCTCATTGTGCTCCAGACAGCACTCCCAGTGTCTGGCTACTGGCAGAACTTCCATGCTTGGTGATTTAGCTCTGGCAGAAGTTTTCTCCTCTTTGGAGCCCTGTATCAGCTGTCTAGCAGATGGAAGCTCCTGTTAAAATTGGCAATGGGCAGGTTGTTTCATTGATTTCCTCCAATAACAGGCTTCAGGCATCTGACTGGGCTGTAAACATAGGTGCAGGCAGTAGGTAAAATCTACTCGTGCATGGATTGTTTCCTGGCTGCCAGCCCCAACAGACTAGTGTTTTGGATTCTGGTGTGGCTGGAAGTGGAGCAGTGTGGCAGTTGGTTTTGTTCCCTTGAATAGGCCTTGTGGGCTCTCAGAGGTGCCTGGAGCAAGGCTGGAGCTTCAGAGCTGTAATGCCCTGGATGTGGACCCTGAGCAGCAGTAACAAAGGGACATTTGCAAGTTGGGGATAAAGTCTGAGGGTCTGGGATGGCTTCTGCTGTCAGCTGAGGGCACTGTAGAGCAGCACAGCCTGTGGCTTTGCAGGCCCTTGGCTGACCTGACCTGCCTGTCTGTGGTTTCAGGTGCAGGTGATCCCATGGGTGCTGGCAGATAGCAACTTTGTGCGCAGTCCATCACAGCGGCTTGATCCCAGCAAGACGGTGTTTGTGGGTGCTCTGCATGGGATGCTGAACGCAGAGGCCCTGGCAGCTGTCATGTATGACCTGTTTGGAGGGGTGGTGTACGCTGGCATCGACACAGACAAGCACAAGTATCCCATTGGTAAGTGGTGATCCCACCCGGATCAGTAGCTGCCCACGGTGTGCTCCAAGGAGGCTGCAGCAGTGCCCTCTGCTTGGTCCCTCAATGGGGAAGACTGCCCAGGGTGCCAGGCTCTGCCTCTGCCTGCTCTGAGAGCAGATGTCCTGGCAGCCTCTTCCACAGGCCATGCTCCTCTTCCTCCTGGCTGTGTGGAGGTAATACAAGCCTTGGGGAGGGCTGGCAGAGCCAACATGCCTGGGAACTGGAAGGTCCTAGATCATTCCAGAGCAGCTTGAGGTTTTTAGTATCTCTTTAGACATTGCTGAAGTGTTTCCTGCCCTTGTTCAGGGCTGTGCATGGCCAGCCAGCTGTTAATCGTAGTCAGATGCTGCTTTAGCTGTTCTGTCCCGGAGTGCAGAGGTGGCTGTGGCTCTTGCCCTGGTTGCTGCTGCCTGTTGTGGTAAGCTTGGAGCCACTGGCTGCTGAACCTTCCTGCTAGAGAGGCAGCAGGAACAGAGCAGGGCTGTGGGCAGCTTGGTTGAATCAGCACTTGTGGGCAGCATCCTTTCCCTACTGTCCTCTTTGGTTCCCCTTCAGGGCGCTGTCGCTTTGGGCTTCCAAGGCAGCTGGTAGCACAAGTGGAGGGGTTTTCCCTGGTCTCCTGACTGGATCTGCTGGGGAATGGTGTGTCCACCTTGGCTCAGGGCATCAGCTTGCCTAGGGTCAGAGGGGCACTGAGTGACTCTTGGATGGCACTCTCCTCCTCTGGGGCTGAAACAAACTGCTGCAGGCAGCGAGTCATCTGCCCTGGGTTCTAGCTGCTGGCCCTGGACAGTGACCTCTGGTCAGGTAGGCCTGCTGTGCTCTTGCGGGTGGAAAGGATGGAGCATCTGAGATCCCACCTCCCAGACAGGGCTGTGTGTTTGAGAAGGCCAGGTCATGAGCACAGCCCCTGTAGTAACCTGGAGAGCAGCCCTGTCCCTATGCCCTGCTGAGATGGCCTCCCAGAGGGGAGTTGAGCACTTGCCACTCATGTGACAGGAATCGAAACATATCAATGTCACAGCAGTGTCCCATGTACCTCCCTGGTGGCCTTTATGGGACAAGGGACAGGACTGGGGTTACTGGTCTGTGTTAAAAAAAAAAAATCTACAGCTTGAGCATGAGGACCAGCTTTCCAGGCTCAGGCTGCAGCAAGTTGTGAATCTCCTGCGTGTTGCCAGGCAGGAACAACGTTAGTCTGGCGCAGAGCTGTCTGCGGCTTATTGCTGTCCTTGGACAGCTGTTGGGTCCTTCTGGCCAAGGCTTGGTGCCCAAGGCCTGGGTTAGGACGTGCTTGTGTTGCTGCAGTGCTTCACTGCTGAAGTGGCTTTGGGGGGACAGTCCTTGGGTGGGAATGGAATTATGAGATTTTAAGCAAACTCTTAGTTCCTCTGTGACCATGGATGAAGTCTTGCATACCAACCTGCCCCGTGCTGGCACTGTGAGGTCCTAGAGCACAACCTTAAAACCTCCTGTGGTTTCATGCAGAGTCCAGGTTGCTCCCTCCAGCTGGCAAGATGTCTGGCTCCCAACAGCAGGCTGGCACTTCCAGCCTTTGTCTTAGAGTTGCAGCAATATGAACTCAGTTTTGGTCACTAAATTGTACCCTCATTTGATTCAGTGTTGATTGACGCATCTCCTCTGCTGTGATGCCCTCCCAGGCTGGCTTGACTGCTGCCCCTGATTTGGCAGAAGGCTCTTCAAGAGAAGGCTGCCGTGTAGAACCTGCACCTCACCGAATCATCTCGGGTAGGGGGTGTCCCCCCTGGAGGCACACACTGTGAGAAATCAGTCTGACTGTACTCACAAGGAGCTGCCTTTGAGAGTGGCTGGTCTGGGTCAGCAGAGAAAGCTGTTGTCTGGATACCTTTCAGGGGTCCTGCTAGGAGATGGAGTTGACCCTCTTAGAAGGAGGAGGAGGATCCCTCTGAGTGCAGCTGCAGTCCCTGTGCGCAGCATAACCCCGAACCAGATCCAGGCCTCCAGCATCCTGTGTGGTGCTACAGGAGAGGAGTAGATGGGTTCTGGGTAGTGCTTAGCACTGTGGCTGTCGGTGGTGAGCTGAGCTTTATCAGCCTGCTGGCATGCAGGACAGCCTTCTAACAGCCACAGTGCCCCTTATGCTGAGAGAACCTTGTAGGTAAGCACAGATGTGTTTTCCTGGAGCTTAATGAAACTTGGCTGGAGATAAGTGGTGCAGGAATGCTGCTGACTGGCAATGAAGCTGCAAAATGCAAGGCTCTGGGGTGAGTGCGAGCCTCAAAATAAAAGCTGCTGAGCTGTCTCAGCACTGGCTTTTTTCAGGTGCAGGCATGGAGCCTGCTGCTGCACTGCCCTCAGCAGTGGCCTGGCAGCCTCCCTCCATCTGCTCGGCTGCTGCCAGTCCTCTTGGGAGTGCTGCTGCCTGGGAGCTCACATCGTAACCAGCCTGGAGGTGTCTGTGGAAAAGGCTTTCTGCTCTCAGCTGCCTGCTATGTTTTCTTACTGCCTGAGGATGGAGGCAGGCAGAGCCAAGCAGGCCTTGGATGTGGTCTTCCTGCAAAATCTCCTTCCCTGCCAGTGGCTGAATGGCACCAGGAAAGGGTGGTGCTGGCAGCAGCTCCCCCTCAGCCTCCCCTGGTTCCTGCCATAGGTACCAGCTCAGTCTAACGCTTGTGGTCTGGCTTGTTCCAGGGTCTGGCCGTGTCACCTTTAACAACCAGCGCAGCTATCTGAAGGCAGTGACCGCTGCGTTTGTGGAAATCAAAACTACCAAGTTTACTAAAAAGGTGAGTGGAGCTGGTGGGGCAGCCCGGGAAGTTGGATCTGTGGGTCGTACTGCTGGGAGCACCATGGCCCACATTCCTTCCACAGGGATATGGAGCAGGCTGAGGGAGGTGGTGAATTGCTACTCTGTGAGCTCTGGGGGGTGCTGGTGATGGGTTTGGGGTACCCAGGGTGGTAGGTTGGTGCCACAGGGGCTGCCCAGAAAGCAGGTGGTCACCCCCAGCACTGCGTCATGCCAACTGCCTTGTTCTCCTGCAGGTTCAGATCGACCCGTACCTGGAGGACTCCATGTGCCAAGTCTGCAGCACCCAGCCTGGCCCCTTCTTCTGCAGAGACCAGGTGAGGCTTCCTGCTGCTCACAGCAGTGTTTGCTTTAGTGTCTGGGGATGCCTGCTGTCCCTCGTAGAGTGGGGTGGACAGAGTGTTCACACAAGAGCCCCAGGTGGGCCCTTCTTTAGGAGGGGGTGCAGCCTTCCTGAGAGGCAGCTCCAGTGCTCACTGGGCTGCAAAGGCAGCTTTCCACCCTGCCTTGAGCTGGGGCTGCTGTGGCTGCTCTGCTGCAGTGCTGTGGGCAGCAGTAGGTGGACCCTGAGGGGTGGCTGTGGCTCTGCAAGCTGTGACAGTCTTGGAAGGTGGAGTGCTGTCACCTTATGGTCTGACCTGGGGCTGACTGAAGTGTAGGGGACTCTGGTTGACCTCTGCTGTGGGCAGAGGAGCTTGGCCAGGGTCTGGCGATGTCCCGCAGGGCCTAGGTGGGAGATGAGCAGCAGCATACTCTGCTCCGCTGGGAGAGATGGCAGTGGGAGCGCAGAGAGTGCTGGCAGAGCCCGGCTGCTGCTCTGTCCGGGTGCTGGGCAGAGGTGCCGCAGCCCCTGCCCGCAGGTGTCCCTGGGGAGGCTGCTGCTGCCCAGTGCCCAGAGCCTGGTATCTCAAACCTCTTTAAAAGGGGCCATGCTGGAAACTCGGCACAACCCGCCCTCCGGCAGCATTTCTGGAATTCCTTCCCTCCCTCCCCTTCAGAGATCAGCTGTGCTGGCCTGGGCTGCAAAACCAGGGAGGGGAGGGATGCCACTTCCCCCAGCGGGCCGGTGCCCGGTTGCCTGGCCTGGAAACTGCTGCCCCATGGCGTTGTCCTTCTGCTCTCCCCCCAGATCTGCTTCAAGTACTTCTGTCGCTCCTGCTGGCACTGGCAGCACTCCATGGAGGTCCTGCGTCACCACCGCCCGCTGATGCGCAACCAGAAGAACAGAGACTCCAGCTAAAGAGGCCGCCGGGGCTCGGGGGCTGCCGCAGGCGCAGGAGAAAGTCCTTTTGTTAACCTGCCAAGTGGAGAGCGCACGAGCGTGCCTGCTGGTGCCAGACCCAGGCTGGGAACGCGCTTCCTGAGGACTAACGGGGAAAAAAAATCTTACATTCACGTTTGCACTTGCTGGTCTTTTTGTTTCTGCACTAATGCACAGTGAATTTTGTCGGGTTTTGTTTGGGGGGTTTTTTGAGGGGGGGGAGCGCCCCTCAAGTGATTCTGCAGTTCCCAGACTTTGGTTCCTAGTTTGCTGATGAGAAGCAAAAAAAAATAAAAGGGCCACGTGTTGAGAAGGTGTTTATGCAGATGCCTTCACCTAGGTTTTTTATTTATTAAAGGCGCTTTTTTACATTCCTTGCAATACTGATGGTAATAATGCAGGTCTCATTGGCTCCATTTTTTTGCAGTTGCCATACAGTGCCTTTCCATTCATTTAACCCCCATCTGAACGGCATAAACTGAATGTTCAGCTGGCGTTTTTTACTGTAACAACAAGGAGACTTTGCTCTTCATTTAAACCAAATCATATTTCATATTTTACGCTCGAGGGTTTTTACCAGTTCCTTTTTACACTCTTAAACAGTTTTTAAGTCGTTTGAAATGAGAGATTTTTTTCTTTCCTGGCAGCTTTTAACATTATTGCAATTTGTGTCTGGGGGCTGCTGGTGGAAAGTTGTAAATCGAGGGGTTTGCAACAGAACAGGACGGGCTTTTTTGGATTTGAAACTGGACCGGATAAACGATCTCTGAGCTGCTGTATATAGTTTTAAATAGTTTGTTGCACTTTTTTAAGTTGCACTTAAGGGGGGTTGATAGAGGTTTTTAATCACACAAAGTCACAGGACTTACTTTTCTTTTGTAACTAGCTAAAAAAGGGCTGCGTTTCGGTGGACAGATGAAGGTTCATAGGAGCCCTTTCTCCTAGAGGGGACAAGTACTTTTCTTTTCCTTTATGAAACGTACAGAGTAATGGTGCAGTCGACTGAAATGCTGCTGCTGGGATTTGAGAACTTTAATTTTTTTTTTACTTTCCCCTCTATCGGAAGCTGTGTGCCAAAGAACCAGTGTCATAATTTCTCCCTTTTTTTTCCTGCTGAGCTGATGTTGCATTGTTGCATATCCCAGCTGCTCTTTGTGGGGTTTTGTGAAGCTGTGTGTGAAGTCTCTACCTCATTGTAGTATATGCAGGCAAGACTGCACTCTCCTACAGACGCGTGGAGTAAGCTGTGGTGTAGTTTTTGGCACATAATAAACACGTTGCAGCAAAAAATCACAACTCTCTTGTGTTCCTTGCTTCTGCAAGATCTCCACGACCTGGAGGGGTGCGGTGTCTCCTATCCTCAGCTCCCATGTTGGGGTGTACAGGTGCTGCAGGTGCCTCTGGGATGCCAGGCTCAGGCTGGAGCCCCCCCACTTCCAGCAGCAAGTCCGGGAGGTTGGTGAGAATGTTACACCCCCTGTGCGCTCCTGCCCTCTTTGGCGTGGGGATAGGGCCCTGCTGTGGGGGGTGAGAGGCTCCAGGGGGTCAGGGCTTCTCACAGCAGGCACCCTTAGGTGCCCCATGTCCCTGGAGGAGGGGAGGGGAGGGGGTTTGGGCTCCCTCCTTGTGCCTGCTTCCATCCCCTGCAGTGAGTAACAAGCTGGCCACCCCTTGGCTTTTTGGCCCCCGTGGGGCCCAGCACCCCTCTCGTGGGTGCAGTGAGTTTGTGTCCTCCTCCATCACAGCCCGGTGTGGAGCCAGCAGCCCCCGCACCAGCCCGGGGGAGCGGAGCGGTGCTGAAGCCTCTGCAACCCCCGACGGGCGCTGGATCCGGTCCCCGCGAGTGCCAGGGAAGCCGGGGGCGCTGGGACCCGGGGGAGCCCTTGGAGCCACGCCCCCAGCCAGGTCACGCCCCCCTTCGCTGTAGGTGTCCTCCGAGCCGCGCGGGGGCGCTGTGGGCACCGCGGGTTCCCGGCGGCCCCGCGTGCCTCCCGCCGTCCTTTGCTCTCTTTCCGCGGCCGCCGCCGACATGGTGGGTGCAGGCCGCGCCCGCCGCCGCCATCCGCCTCCATCCGCCGCCGGGGTCGCTCCGCCCGGGACGCTGAGCGGCTCCGGGGAAGCGAGGCGAGAGGCTGCGGCTCTGCGGCGGGGAGCGGGGACCAGGCGGTCCGGGGGGAGGGAGGGAGGGCCGGCGGGCCTGCGAGGAGGGACCGTTGCCGGGGCTGGGGTGTGAGGCGTGTGGCTGAGGGGCCGCGGCGCTCCGGCGGGCCCTGACCGGTGTTTCCTTCGGCTCCGACCCGCCCAGGGACGCGTCCGAACGAAGACGGTGAAGAAGGCGGCGCGGGTGATCATCGAGAAGTACTACACCCGTCTGGGGAACGACTTCCACACCAACAAGCGGGTGTGCGAGGAGATCGCCATCATCCCCAGCAAGAAGCTGCGCAACAAGATCGCGGGGTGAGGAGCGGGGCGAGGCGGGGGGAGGCGGTTGGGCACGGGTGGCGATCCCTGCCGCAACCTGCATTCGAAAGTGATCGCGGCCTGGCCCGTGGCCCGGTCATCGATAGTGCAGGGAGAGGAGCGCCGAGAGCTTTCCCGTGTTTGGGGGCGGCCGTCCCCTCCCTCCCAAACCCTGTTGCTGTCGGACACTTTCCCGTCCCTGACGTTCCCCGGGGTGGTGGGGCGTGAGTGGTCGGAGCTGCGTCTCTGCAGCCGGCCGCGATTTTGGGGGTGTGAGCGTGGAGAAGGGAGCCCTGGACAGTCCCCTGTGTCCCCCGCAGCTATGTCACCCACCTGATGAAGCGCATTCAGAGGGGACCCGTCCGAGGCATCTCCATCAAACTGCAGGAGGAGGAGAGGGAGAGGAGGGACAACTACGTGCCCGAGGTAAGGCTCCAGCTGCGCTCGGGTGCCCGCTGCGGTGGCGTTTGTCTGTCTGGCCTGTCTCAAGGTGTCCTCACCGTTACTGGCTCGGGGTTTCTTCAGATCAAAACCTCAGCCAGGAGGAGCTGAGGAGGGTTTGGGTCAAGGAGGGCTGAGGTGGATTTTGGCCTCGTATTTGGGACCTCCTTTCAAAACCACTGCCCAGGTTAGGAGGAGCAGCTGACTTGTTGTGTTTTTGCACAGCAGATGATACCCATCCTCAATTTTCCTAACTTAAAATGAGGAGACCTGTAACTTGGTGGGATGCAGGAGGATATTTCGGAGGGGCTTAAAACCTGTTGTACAGTAGGTGTCACTGAAGAGAAGGGGATTGGTGAAACCTCCACTTCTCTTGAGCCTTTATTTGCAAGAGATTGAGGTCTCACCTGTGACCCAGTCACACATGCAGGGAGAGGAGCTCCAGAAGTGTTTCTTGTCTTCCATGGGTTCGATCTCACTCCCAAACCCTGTAGCCTTCATCCATGGCGCATCTCACCCCTCTTCCAGGTCTCCCTGATCACCTTCTGGTGGAGCTGCTGGTTTCTGTACTGCACAAAAATGCTCGGTTCTGTTACCTCAGTGCTCCCACGTTGTCAGTGCTAGGGTTTGGTTACCTGGAAGGTTATTTTAGGAATGGTCTGGGAGGAACAGGTATGATGGGCTGTCACAGGAGCTGCGGCAGCACGGTAAGGTGGGCTGAATCTTTCCCCTCCAAGCTGCCTCAGGAACGCCCTCCCTGCTTTGCAGCCTTGGTTTCACAGCCCAGGGTGAGGTGACACGGCTCTTGGCAAGAGACATGGGCTCGGTTTGACTCCCTCCCTCCTGGCAGCTAGAAATGATGCATGAAACGTGGGCAGCTCCGTGCAGATCCTCTCACAGATGCCTCAGCACCCTGAATTTTAGGTGTCAGCACACAGCTGGTGTCGGGGGCATGGAGGAACCGGCTGGGGTGACTGTCGGTGTGTTGCATGTGGTGACCTTCCAGCTGCCTTTCGAAGGTCGGATGAGGTGGTGCTGGGGAAGAGGTCACCCCTGGAGGGACCCCGAGCTCAGGAGGAACGTCGGCGCTGTGGTTATTGGTGCAGTGTTAGCTGAGTGGGCATTATTGATGTTTTCTTACAAAAACACTGGTGTGATGTAGCCTCCTGGGGAAGGAAGTGCACAGAGATGGGTGTTTGGTGTCCGGAGAGGGTTTGAGGAGATTGCTCTGGGTTTAAAGAGCAGGAGACCTCATGTCCTGGGGGTGGGATGGCCCAGGCGGTCACTCAGCGTTGCTGTGTGGCACTGCGGTGGTCGGGCTCCAGCCTTGGGGACTCGCATCGCAGGATAAGCGTGACTGTTGGTGGTGGCCACTGGGACTGGTGCAGTTGTGAGCCTGACCCCACCTCGGCAGCGTTGGTGTGGAGCTGGTTAGCCCTCAGGTTTCCAAAGCCTTGCTGTAAGAGAGAGCCTTCTCCCTGTGCGGGGCCTTTCTGCTGCCGGGTGGCTCTCGTGGTGTTTTGGCAGGAGAGCTGGACTCCGTCAGGGTCCTCCCGGCTCTTTCTGTTCCTGGAGCCCTTCCCCACAACAGGCAGCGACATGTTTTTTGCTGTGGGACAGGACCCAAGTGGGTGTGCAGGGACAGCCTGATGGCAGCAGGGACATGGCTGTGGGGCCTTGTCAAACTGTGTCCGTCTCTCCTCCGTCCGCAGGTCTCTGCCCTCGACCAGGAGATCATCGAAGTGGACCCAGACACCAAGGAAATGCTGAAGCTCCTGGTGAGTGGCCCCAGCCCGGGATGACCCTGCCAGGGTGGTGGCGTGTCCCCTCCCACTGCCCTGAGGGACTGGATGGTGACGGCTGGAGGTTCCAGTGCTCTGGGCACGTGGCGGGGGTCCCCTCTGCCCTGGGACCTGCAGGCGGGTTAATTCCCCTACGGCTCGTGGGACAGGACAGGCAGGGTGGCTTTGCTGGCACCCCACTAGCAGGGTGGGTGTGCTCCTTGTCCTCCCCTCCTCTCACTGGGTGGAGGTGAACATGGGCTCGTCCCCAAGAAGACCAGATCCCCCCTGTTGATGAGCTGATCTCCAGAGCGGGGCAGTCGTCTCCCCTTCTCTGTGGAGATGCGAACCCACCGTTTGTGCTGCCATGGCACCTGCACCCTTCCCACTTCTCCTGGGAGGAATCTGCAGGCTTGAGCGCAGATGCTGGGCAGGGTGGCGTGACCAGTCCTGATCCCGTGTTGTTTTCCAGGACTTCGGCAGCCTGTCCAACCTGCAGGTGACGCAGCCCACAGTGGGAATGAACTTCAAAACGCCCCGAGGAGCGCTCTGAGTCGGTCGCTGTATGTCACTTTTCCAATAAATGTGGGGAAACCATCTCAGCCTGCCTGGTCTTTGGAAGCCTGCGTCCCCAGGGATGAGGAGAGAGGGCTCGTGCCTTTGGGGTGCCGTGTCCCAGATACCGGGTGTCAGAGGCTGAGGAGCGCTGAATGCCTTCGCATTTGCTGGCATCTTTTTGGGTTCTTTCCTGGCTGTTTGGGGTGTGAGGCGCAAAGCTTTTATTTTACAGGCTCTCCTCTGGTGCGCAGCTAGGAGAGGACAGCCATGGTGGCTCCTCGTCCCCCGTGCCTCCCAGGTTTGCCTCCAGGTGGGAAGCTCAGGGGTCGTGCTGTGCCAGAATGAAAGCTGCTTTTTGTAACCACGTTTGTCGCTTTTAAGTGCTTAAATGGAAGGAAGAAGTCTTGTTGCCGGTTTTCTTTGTGTGAGGGGAGTGAGCTGGGCTGAGCAGAGCGCTGTGTCTGGGGCTGGAAGCTCCCCTGTGGAGCTGGGTCCTGGGGAGGCTGGTGCCGCCCTTCCCCCTGCACTCAAGGCCTCTGCAAACCCATGGGCCTCCCCGCGTGCCGGGAGGTCGCGGTACAGCCCCGCGACGGCGCTGGGTCCCAGCAGTGAGCGTGTACCACGGGTGACTTCTCACCGCAAGGAGACCTCAGCGTGTTCCTCCAAGGAAAACTACTGTTGGCAGTCACAGCTTGGATCCCCCAGTACAGACAAAAAGACAAAGGATTTGTTTTGGGGGAAAATGTCTATATTTAAGTTTGCTGTCGAATTTAAATAGTTACTTAAAAGAAGAAACTGTTGACAGTAAGTGTAGCCAGGTATTTAAATACACATCGAACAGCTGAGCTGCAGCCAAGGTAAGCCAAGCAGGGATAACATATAAATCCCCTGTGTACCGTGGAGATTTTGACCCAGAGTTTGCAGCTCGATACCACCGATCTCTTCGCTATTTAACTGAAACAGGGAGAACACAGACTGATGGGTAAAACAACCGTCCCTCTGCAGAAGAGAGGGAGCAAGGAGGCACGCAGGCATCGAACTACAGGATTGAATTTCCAAATGACCCATAGCTCTCCAGCAGCCCTTACTGAAGTTTTTGATGCAAAGAGCCACCTGTTACTTACAATTTTCTCTTCATTTTAGTCTTCACGTCAGAGTAAATGTTAATTTCATTCTGAATCCAATACACCGCGTAGCCCGAGGTGCCGGGAATGAAATCACGGAGCTCTCCGACATATTTCTTCATGTCACGAGCGGAGGGGTAGCCTATGAAGGGAAGGCACGGTTCTCGCTGGGGGAGCCCCCCTCTTCTCCAGCCAAACAAGGACAATGGAAAAAGCAAAGCGCAGAGGGGAAGGGGGTGATTCCAGTTGCACCCTCAGCATTTCTGCTGCTGTAAGTACTGGGAGGAAGCGAGGAGCGCACTTGGGGTCCCTGCTTCACCTGCAGTTGTTTTCAGGGATATTTTCCACTCCTTAAAAATCTGCCAACACCAAACATTACCTGTCACCATGTTGGTCATCGGGTATTCCTGGAGGGCACGGTATGGAAATTCCCCCTGGGCAGGTGCTCTGGAGCCTGTTTCCTCTTCACTGCTGTATTGTGGGGGAGTCGAAATCTGTGTGTTATTTCCTATGCGTTGGGGATCTCTTGAAATTTGGGGGGCACATCTAAATACCTTTCGGCCAGGTCTAGTATATCCTCTGCTTCTTCCTCCCAGCCTTTTCTCGTCACCTCTGGTTCGTCCGTCAGATTTTCATTGGGCTGTGAGTATCAAGACACATTTGAGTTAAAATTTTGCCCCGAGTACCCCACAAAACACTAGAGATGTGGTCCAAGAGCGGAATTTTTAGGACTTGTGATTTCAAGCATAATTTAGAATCAAATTTTAAATCTAATCATGGTTTTGCTTCAAGAGTACTGATAAGTTGCTTTGAGAAGAGCGGGCAGTGTCTCGGAGCTACATGGGGAAGGAAAATGCCACACGAAAAGGCTGAGCTCAGACCTCGGTGATCGGCAGCCCCGGAAGGACATCCCAGGGAGACTGGGTGTCTGCCTGGGTGAGGGAGAAAAACCCCTCCTGCGCATTCCACGCGGGATCAGGTGCTGTTCCCCTGGAATGTCATGCTAGGAGGGACATAGCGCCACAAGCACAAGAAGATTTGATTCCATATCTGGGTTGAGGGTCTGGGATGAAAACGGCTCCCTGAGGTTCGTACAACCCATATATTTTTAAGCTACTCTTCCTGTAACATAAATTTCTCATCTTACCTGTTCCGCGAGGGAATCATCTGCCTGCTCCCAGATAAAGCTACCGATTTTCCTTCTGATTTCTGCCATGAACAAAAAAAATAAATTACTTTGAGAGCAGTAAATAATGAGACTGCGGCAGTCGCCGCCTGTGCCAGCCCCTGCCTCTCACAGGTGATAATGGAGGCACTCGACAGCCCTGGCAGGAGCTCCCCGCTCACTAATGCGATATAAAAGCTGAAACATTAATTCCTCTGTTCCTGGGGAGGAAGAATCGCTCCCAGCAGACGGAAATTCCCTCCACCTAGAGCAGAAGTACCCAGAGGTTCCGGTTTGCTCCCCCAAAAGGCTCTTCTCACAGGGGAACCCTCAGGGGGGTCAAACCCTGATGGTTTTTTAGCCCTGACCTTCTTGCAGGCAGGCAGGTGGCAGGACAAAGTGGCCCAGAGCCACCAAGGGCTTGACTCCGGTGCCGATGCTCGCCCACACAGAGAGGTAGCGGGAGTGAAAGACTGTAGCTCTGCCCTCCAAGTAATTGAGGCTCTCGTGTATTCTGGAAGAGAAAAACACAGCTGGTTTCCAAAGGTAAGCCTGAAAAAAACCCAAACCAAAAAAGCTTGCAGGAATATCATTGTTAAAACCAACCTGCTCTGATATTTTTGCCAAAAGCACCTAATTTTCTGCAATTTTCTAACTATGAGACTCTACAAGCAATATCCCGTTAGGGTCCCGGCTGCTGGCACCTGAGGGCAGCCTGGAGCAAGGACACCCGGGACCAGGTAAACGTGTATTTTTAGGGATTAAATGGTACCACTCCACAACCTGCTCTTGAGATGAGACCTGTTCTTCAGGGAGGGGGAAAAAAAGTGATTTTTTTTTATTTATTCTTAACCCCACCGGTCCCCGCTCAGGCTCACAGCATGGTCCCCAAACAGCAGCGGCACTGCAGCTGAGTGAGGAAGGGTGAGTGGGGGATGCGCAAGCACTCACCGTCCTCCTTAGAGGGAAATTAAATATTGTTTGTTGAGTTTAAGGATATGGATAACGATTGCATTTTTCCAAGAAATAATCTGAATATATACATTGACTATATAATTCCCCCTGGGGGAACAATTGTCCAGTGGGATGCTGCAGCAGAAGGAAGGTCATCGCTCTGGGTTTCTTGGGATTCCCCTCCCAAAGCTGGTGTGGGTGGCTGAAGGATTACAAAAATCTAAGCCTGTTTTAAGCAATCAAGCATTAAAAGAAGCTGCTTAGTCCAGCCCAGCAAAGCCTGCTGCAGCACATTGCAATAAAGGATTGCAGTTCCCTTTCATGTAGATATATTTACATGATATTTACTATGTATAAATACTCACTGGGTAGAGGAAGATGCTCAACAGCCTTTCCTTACATTTGTGCAAACATTGTTGAGCTCTCTGAATTTTTATTTATTTATTTATTTATTTTTAATTAAGCAAACAGAAGGAAAGTAGCAATTCAGCCCTTTTCCGGCCATTTTTACCCCCAGGTTTGCTTTCACAGGGTTAATGCACGCTGACTTTTTTGCACCTGGTTCCTTCCTTGGGGATGGTGTCACCTCTATTTTAGACTCTGAGTTTTCCAGTAGATCAGTTCAAAGGCAGCAAGAAACCCAGTGCAATTGGTTTAATTTAGATTGGAGTTAAGCCAGCCTAAGGTGGGGATGGTTTTTACTGTTATTTTCTGTTTTGCCTAGGTACGGTTTAGTCTGGGTGGGAGTTTTCAGACCCTACTAAGCAGTAAAAGCCCGGCAGACCTGTACCAGGCACTTCACAAACACCACCCTGGCTTTTAGAAGGATGTTGGCATCCATTAAATACTTTAAATACACTAAAACTGTTAATCTCTGCTTTCCTTTCTCTTTCGCTCTCTACATCCAACCATCAGTGCAACCTCGACCCTCCAGCATGCTGCAACGGCCCGACAGACGTCGCGTGGAGAGGGCTCGACGCTGGTGCGAAACGGGGCTGCAGGGATCTCCCAAGCGAGGAGGGGGCTGCCGCCACGGTGCGACACGGGACGGCCGGGGGACACAGCCCACCTGTGGGTGTCCGGGTGGGCGGCGTCGCTGCTGAAGAGGTAGTCAGCATCCTGCCAGTGGGTGAGCACCCCACCGCCGGCCGCTGTGGGGGGAAAAGGGGGTGAGGAGGACAGTGGACACCCCAAGGGGGTGGCCTGGGATGGTTGGGGGGCCGCAGGGCCGGGGCCCAAAGTGGGAGCTGTGATGGGCCCCCCCCATGGCTGTGGGTCCCCCACTGCCCCACTGAGGGCTCTTCTGGACTTTTCCTCAGTGCGTGGGCACCGTGCTGCGCCCCGGCACTGAGGGGACCTGCCAAACCCACGCCCTGCCCTGCTGCGGGGGGGCTCAGCCGTGCTCTGCCCCACTGCGGGGTGACGGGGCCGTGCCCCCCCGCTCTGCCCCACCGAGGGGATGTGTCACCTCCCCGTTGCCCATCCCCGGGGCTCCGCCGGACCCCCTCACCCCACAGTTCCCGCGGCCCCGGGCTGACGCTCTGCGAGAACCAGGCGCGGTGACCCCGGAACATCGCGGCGGGAAGCGGCGGGAGGAGGAGCCGGAGCCCTGGGGGGCGGCGGGGCGGGAACCCGAGTGCAGCGGCGGGAACGCGAGGGGCGGCGGGGAGGCGCGGTGCCCCGAGGGGCCGTGGCCGTTTCCAGGGCTGTCCGTTCGGCCCCTCCACGAGCGGTTCAGGCACCGGCAAGTGAAGCCCCACGGGTTTCAAACCGCCCTTCAGGTCCCCGCTGCCACCTCCCGGTGCCTGTCTGCCTTCGGCTGAGCCCCCAAAATGGCGGCGGGTGGGGCTGCCCCGGGTTTGCAACACTGGTGGCCACTGCCTGGTCTTGGCTCCTTCCCTCTGTCCCATGGGGAGAAGGAGCTCCCCTGGCGATGCTCTGTGTTCATGTTCTCTGTAGGTGGTGGCAGAAGAGGATGTAATGAGAAGAAGACGGTGTCTCCTTGCCTGGATTTTGTGTCCTCCCATGCTGTCTGCTGGATGGGAGCCCGGAGCTGCTCGCCAGACCTCATCCCCTTCAGATGGTGCAAGTTTTATGCTGCAGAGGGAACAAACCTTCCTGCCAGGCGGTCTGTGATCACCAAACGGGGCAAGCCCAGCCCAGCAGGACACAAGGGCGAGACGCAGCCACATGAGTGCACAAATGAGGCTCGTTTCCTGCTTTAAACTGCCAAGATGTCCCTCAACAACTCCATCTCCTGGGAACTTTGCCTGGAAAGCCAGCAGCAGCAGTGCAGCTGCACTCCAGGTACCTGCCCCGGCCCCCCCCACCCTACACCCCAAGGATGCCTGATGAAAAAGAAGGTTGTTCTAGATATGGTCTGGAAATTCAGATGATAATCAAAATTACCCAGCCTCTAGGACTGGTATGCATTGTTCTTCCCTGGAGGGGGAATTTTTTGAGTAAGCTGTCAAAACTTTTCCTAAGTAAGACCACAAAAAGCCCATAGATGCAATCAGAGTGTGGGAAGATGATGTCAGTTTCCTTTGGACATGTGGTCATCTCGTGTTGTTTTGCCACAGCTTCTTCAGCTTCTGCAGTTGCCTCCACTCCTGTCCTAATTAAGATGAGGTTTTCCTGTTGGTGTGAGGCACCCGGCTGTTACTCTGTGATGGTCTTGAGGATTGTTTTTGCAGGACAAGGCCAAGTGCAAGATCTTGCACATGGGTTGGGGCAATCCCAAGCACAAATACAGGCTGAGTAGAGAATGGGTCAAGAGCAGCCCTGAGGAGAAGGACTTGGGAGTGCTGGTGGACAAGAGGATCAACATGAGCTGGCAATGTGTGCTTGCAGCCCAGAAAGCCAACCACATCCTGGGCTGCATCAAAAGGAGCGTGGCCAGCAGGTCAAAGGAGGGGATTCTGCCCCTCTACTCTGCTCTTAAGAGACCCCACCTGCAATACTGCATCCAGCTGTGGGCCCCCCAACACAAGAAGGACATAGACCTGTTGGAGAGTGTTCAGAGGAGGCCACAAAGATGATCAGAGGGCTGGAGCACCTCTCCTGTGAGAACAGGCTGAGAGAGTTGGGGCTGTTCAGCCTGGAGAAGAGGAGGCTCCGGGGAGACTTTATTGAGGCCTTCCAGTACCTCAAGGGGGCTGATAAGAAAGATGGGGAGAAACTCTTTAGAAGGGCCTGTTGTGATAGGATGAGGGGTGATGGTTTTAAAATAGGAGGTAGATTCAGACTAGACAGCAGGAAAATTTTTTTTACACTGAGGGTGGTGGCACACTGGCGAGGTGTGGCAGAAGACCCACCCCCAACAGGGCTTCTCCATGGGGTCAGCCACTTGCAGAAGAGAAAACCAGAAATGAAAGTCACTGGCATGCACACCTCTGTTTCCCCTTGGCCCAGTTTTACACCACACACTCCTGAGAAGCCTCAGCTGGAGTCCTCCCCCTGGAAGTGAACACCCCATCCTGCCCATCACTCCTTTTCCTCTCACCCAACTTTAAGATCAGACCCAATGTCCCCAAGGTCACTTTTTTCCCTGTTTTTTTAAACCTTGTGCCACCCCCTCAGAGTAACTCAGGAGCCTCTGGCCAGGCAGATCCCTCTTAAACCATTAACACTTCTTCTTTTTTTTTTTCTCCCTTAAAAAAAAAAAAAAAAAAAAAAGGTTCCTGCACCTTTGCAGCAGGGTAAAAAGTGCATGTGAACACAGTGCCACCACCCTCCAGACCCACCCAGCAGCCATCAGAGCCCATGAAATCAGCTCGAGTTGTCATATGACTCTGAAGAAACATTTAAGGACTCCACCAAAGTCTTCCACTTTTATTTAGATAACAAATGTAAGCTTTATTAACTATTTTTTAATAATTGCTTGACAAACCCAGCCAACAGCAGTTGCAGCTAACATGGTTATAGAGAGCAGATGTTGGAACAGAGCAGTATTTTTTCAAAATTATGGGGTTTGGGGGGTATTCATGGTTTGGGGGGTTTTGAATGGTGGGAGTTTGCATGACAGATCTCCCACAACACAGCCAAAATTTTCAGAATTACGCCACCCAACACCCTGACCAGCTCACACTGGCCGCTGCTTCATCATGACCATCAGGCCAGGGTAGCCTCAACAGCACTGCTGGACGCACAGAACATCTGCCACACGCCTCAGGGGTGCAAGCCCACCCTCCCTACATGTGCTTCTCCTGTCCTTAGTGCCTTGGATTTTATTTCCATGGTGGAGAAAGCCAGGAATGTGATCTAGTGGGTTCATAGGAGTAGTTTTAACTACAGGGGACGGTGTCCTATGAAGAAGGAATTTTGCAAAGACGATTACTCTTCTCAGTTATAACTGCAAGCGAGATGTGAATAAATGATAGAAGCTCATGGCTATTTTGACCTGCATGCCAGAATTCTACCAGACCTGTATGGAGGAGAGGAGATTAACATCAGTCACTCTGTTCACACCTTCAGTTATAATTATTTTAGGAAAAAAAAAAGTTTTCCACAAGGCGACTCCAGCAAAGTCACCGATGTCCCACCCTCACCATCAGTGACCTCCATGCCGATGTCTCACCAAAGCCACTGCAGTCCCCCGCTGCCACATAGGCACAGTGCACCCCAGCCCCTGCCCCAGGGCCAGGTTTCCATCCCCGCTGCCCAGAAGCAAGTGACAAACCAGAAGAACAGCTGTATATTATTTTTCAGAGCTCCGTTACCTAGAAGTGTGTGTACTGTATCAAATCATGAGCCTGTTTACCTCAGCATCCTGTCTCAAGAGGCAGTGAGAAGCAAACACTCAAGCACTTGCAGCTTCCCTTCTAAATATCCTTCCAATCCAACTTTTTGGCTCTGGGCGATCTCTTGCGCCTTTCCCCAGCCCCCAGTGCCACACCTCAGCTTTTCTGCTGCAAGTGAAGAGCCTGTCTTCTGTTGTCCCCCACTAGAAAGAAGGTCAACTGACCTCCCTTTTCTCTTCTCCCTGGAAGACTAACATCCCTCCTAGCTGTTGCTGCTTTCCAGCAAGGAAGGGCTGGAAAGCTTTTGAGGGAGAGCAGCATTAGACAGCGGCAAGTAAAGGACTCAGATCCATCTACATCTCCCCAAAAACAAATGCTCAAGAGAGCTTTTCTGATTTACGAAGTTCGCTTGACTCACAATTCTGTCTCTGTTTGAAAGCCATTGATAACATTTTTCTGGTCCAATATGAGGGGCCTTCAAAGTGAGGCCTTGCCAAGGCTTGTCCTGGGTGCAGTTAATAATTATCCAGCCTCTACCAGGGTACGCAACTATGACATTTCAACCAGCACCGCAACTACTTCAGCCAGGCCATGCATCTTTCATTTTCCCTATCAGTTCTGGATTGCTAAACCGAGACCAGTTACGCCTAGATACGCCCAGATAGTTTGAAGAACCCAGAGCCCTCAGACTGCGAGACACTGGTGAATAAAACCAAGACTGCTTCTGGTCTGGCAGCAAGGCACCGATCTGCGCCTCACAAATCCTACATTCCTGAGCTGACACACTGCGCGCTTCCCACCGTGTCCCGGGGATTCCCAGGCATGGCAACTTCCTCCTCCCCAGACAGCAGATAGCACTTCTGGTCTGGGGAAGCACTAGAGGACACGTGACAACTCTGAACGGTATCTGGCAGACATGTGGGGAAGTTTTGCTCCAAGGGGCTCCTTTCTTTTGAGCAAGAGAAACTCTTGTAGGCAAGGTGTGGCTGAGAACTGGCTAAACCTGGGTAGAAAGGGTGTGGGAACAGCATCCCAATTAGCAGCAACACTACTTTCCCCCCCCCCACACTTTTGGGTGGTTGCTTTTGCTCCTTGACTCTGCAAGCTACAGACTTCCCCCCCACAGAACGCAGTTCATGTTCCCCTTACCAGCACGGCACAGAACGCCAGTGTAACTCACCATGATTATTCCAGACATCACTTAGAAGTCTGCATCTGCAAGGAAGAAGGGGAGAGTGTTAGGCTTTGGGGCAGCTGGCACCCCCTCTCACCCACCACTGTAAGCCCACCCCAGCTGGAAACAGCCCCGCTGCAGCAGCCAGAGCTCTCCCCTTGCTGCAGCTGGGTCACCACCACTACATCCTTCTTTATATTCACCAAATAGAAAGCCAAAAACGCTGCAGGACCCATCACTTTCTAGGCAAGTACATCTAGAAAGAGATGAAAGTGGACCATCAAGAACGGTCAGACCCAGCATAACCAAATGCCTACAGATAATACCGAGGTAAAGTCTTCCCTGTCTGCTACGAACGATCTCGTTCACAGGTACGAGACACAGCCTTTTCATCAGCCCAGCTGCGACCAAGCTACTTTTCCACCTACAGCACCAGACCTTCAAAATCCACCCCACTACAGCACCCCATTTCCCAAGGAGGGGAACAGAGACACTGTGGCTGTAAATTAACAAGCTCCGGCTTCCGTGCGCGAATGGTGGCAGGGCTCAGGAAGAGGAAGGCGCACAGTACCCCAACGGAAGGACTGCGGCTCCGAGAAGGTAGAGTGGGCCACCCTGCACACGTAGACATCGCCCTTCCTGGGGGTGAAGGGTGCGTAGACCAGGCGTTGGAAGAACCACTTGTCGTTGAAGGACATGTCAGTGTACTTCACGCCGCTCATGGGCTCCCCGTTCTTCAGGAGGGTGATGTCGATCTTCGGGGGGTGGAAGCCGCTCACGAAGCAGTTGAGGGTGTTCTCCTCCCCGGGGGTGGCGCGCTGGCGGGAGTACACCTCCACCTTCGGTGCCTCTGCAGCGGGGGAAGGGGGTCATGAGATGTTGGGCTCCTCAGAGAAGCCAGTGCCCACCCACCCACCCGGGCACGGAAACTGTAACCGCCGCCCCCCCTCTGCTGCCCCGGGCGCTCACCATCCGCCAGCCCCAGCCCGAGCAGCGCGATCAGCAGCAGGACCCCGCTCCTCAGCGCCAACGCCATGGCCACGGTCGCTCCCGGCTCCGAGTGGCCCGCCCCGCTCCCCCGCCGCTTTTTATAACCTCTGCCGCCCGCGGCCAATGGCGACGCGCAGCTGCCCGCGCGTCATCAGTCTCCAGGCAGACAGGGAGCTGAGAGGTTGTGCCAGCCCGCTCGCCGCGGGCAGTTTCGCTTTCGCTTTCTGTTTCTGGTCCGAGGCGCCGCCCGGGGTTTGGCAGGAGCGGGCCCCCGCCGCCGCTTCTCTGGGCCTTGAGCTGAGCTTCTGCGGTCAGCAGCCCCCGCTGGGAGCAGGTCGTGGCAGAGCAGCTACAAGGTGCTTGCCCAGCTCCTGCCCCTCACCAAAAAGAGGGTAAAAGCCCCCCAAAAGGGCAGTAAAAACTGCCTCGTGTGGAAGATTTTGTAGCCAGGGCTGGTATTACGCTGACGGCTGCCTTTCTGAACCTCGGCTTGCTTTCTTTGGAAGCCTGTGCGGAACTGTCTTGGTCCAGCGGCTGCGGGATGGTGGCTTGACTCCATTGTTCAAGCACAGCATAGACTCCCTGACATCAAACATGAGAACCCCAAAGTCAAACCAGGCTTTCTGGTGCCTCCTCCGGAAAAACTGTGAGCGCCGTAGCCCGGCTGCGTTTGGTATGCCTGCAAACGGCCCAGTAATGCTGGAGAAGTACAGCAGCTTTTCATAGCAGCATGAAGAAAACCAAGGTTAAAAAAAGAAAGTGAACCAGTAGGAAAGAGCCTGTAGGTGTTCTGTACACCCAGGAGCTCATCTGCTTGTGGTCCTACAGGTTGCGTAGGTCTTATGTAGAGTCACTGTTTCAGACTGGGAAGCAGATATACATATGTTGTCGTCCATCCAGTCACACAAGGATTAAAAAGTGAAAAAAAAAAAAAAAAAAAAGAAAGGAAAGGAAGGTCACTACTAGTGGGCAGAAAACAGCAGTATCACAGAGCTCCTCTAGCACTAGGCCCCTTCTTCGTCCATCCCGTTTAAAAACCTAAGAGAAATCAGTAAAGCGCATACGGAGGACATCCCCCACCCAGAGGCAGCAGGTGCTCAGTAGAGACTGAGCAAATAAAAACAACCTGCAAATATTTGTTATCAGTCCCCACTAGGCTCTGAGCTGAGCTCTTGATGGTTTCGCTGGCTGCCCGGTGAGCGGCGCCAGTGGCCGCGCAGCTGCCGCACTGCGCTGCTGAATGCTTTTGCTGTGAGATAACGAAATGCAGCTGCTGCCAGAGCCTTATCGGGGATCTCAGGGCTCTCGCAGAAATAAACACCAATTGCTGTGTCGCTGGCTGAGCTGGCGTCGAGGGGTCGCTGCCTCAGAGCTTGACCCGCGGGCTGGCCAAACTCTGCCCAGGTGAGCGATCCCTTGGCTTGGGGAGGATTAATTAGGCAAACAGCTGATTGCAGGACACAGACCCTTTCTCTGGGCTCTCCCCGTTGGGATGGGAATCCCCGAGGATGACAGCTGTAACCAGCAACGCCCGGCAGGCTTTCACAGTAAAGAGAAGCTGAACCACAAGTTTCTTCCATGTGATACTTCTAAAAGGCTGCGCTGATTTGGTTAGAACACCCAAATCTTCCTCTTCTAGGGTGCTTCTGCTTTTGTTAGTGGAGAGAAATGTTTAGGGAGCACGTGAGGTCCGACACCACTGAGGTGCTCCCAGTGTTTGGTGGAATGAGGACAGCCCCCTGCGCTTGGTGGGATGCAGACATTTTCGCCTTAGTTTTGCTCCCCTGCGGTTGCACATCTGCTGCCGTGGATCTCCGAGGCGCACTGGTTTTGCGGGATGGGTTCGGAAAACGCTCTCACTGCGCCCGGAATGGCAAGAGCAGTAGGAAAAGCCAGGCTGGGGTTTGCGGTTTTACAGCCCCCTTCGCGACCTCCCCCTCAGCTCCATCCCCGTCTCTCCCCGACGGACCGGAGCCACGTGGGCGGAGCCTATCCGCGCGGGCGAGGCGAGGCGACTGCGCAGGCGCAGGATGCAGGTGGGCGCCGCCATGCTGTACGGAGGGCGCATGCGCGGCGGCGCGGCGGCCGGTAAAAGGCGGCGGCGGGGGCAGCCCGGCCCCGTAGAGGGACGCGGGCGGAGCCGCGGGATGGCGGAGGGCGGCGAGCCGGTTGTGAGTGCCCGCCCTGCTCCGGCCCCGGGGCCGCCTCCTCTCCCCCTGCTCCGGGTCACGCCCCCACCCACCCTCGCGGTGCCGGCTCCCTTGGGGCCGCCCCTTCCCCGGTGCGGTCGGTACCGGAGAAGGCGCTGCCCCGGAGGTGCTGGTGGGGTGCTCTTCCCTGCTTTGCGCTCGGATGCTGTTCGTGCCCCGGTAGCGGGGTGTTCACTCTGAAGCTTAATGGTGTCCCTCAGCGCTAGCCAGGCTGGTGCTGTTCCTGCACTGGCCACTGTCGCCTCTGGGCGGCCGCAGCCCTGGTCCCGTCACAGGCTTCAGCGGGCTCCCAGCCAGCGCTGAGCCGGCGGGTGCTGCCCTCACTGGCGGTGCCGGTGGCTCTCGCTCTTCCCTTTCCAGCTGCGGAGCAGCCGTGAGCCCTGGGGGCTGCCCGGCTCCAGCAGTGGGGTGTGGGGGAGGTTGGGTGCCCCCCATTTTGGGGGCAGGTTAGGGATACGCCGTCTCTGCCTATCTCCCTTAGCGGGGACCCTGCTACTTTTGACTACAGATCCTCGAGGACTACCTGTTGGTGGAAGATGCACCTCTGCTGGAGGAGATGGCTGAGGAGGATGAAGAGCTCGACCTGTACAACGAGATGACTTTTGGGTTAGGTAAGATCTCAGGGGCGCCCAGAAGGGAGTGAGGAGGATGGAGGTGGGGGTTGAGGAAGGTCTTCTGCCTGGTGAGGAGCTGGGTTGGGGGCAGCAACCCTGGCAGATGCTGCCCAGGCTCTCACCCACCCTAATGTGCTCTCCTTTTCCCCTCCAAGACCGAGACTCCACTGAGGAGGATGCCACAAAACCCCTGATACCTCCGGAGACGAGCCCCGAGCTGGCCAAAGGGGTGGCAGAGGAGACTGAGGCTGGGGAAGAACTGGGGCCTGGAGCGGCTGAGCAGACGGGGGAGCTAGGAGAGCCCCAGGAGGAAGGTGGGATGGAGATGGAGGTCGAGCAGGTCAGCTTGGAGTTGGAGGAAGAGGAGGAGGAGCTGGGGGCTGAGGAGCAGGAGGAAGACGAGGAGCCCAATGACCTGGGAGACCCAGCGGTGATGAGAGCCGTGCAGAGCAAACCCACACTGGAGGTGACGCGTGAGCGGGGATGGGGGGAGACCCGTGCCTGGCTGGTGGGCAGGAGGGCTGGCAGTGACCCATTGGTCCCCTCTCCATCCCCACATCTGTGGGTCCTGCCTCATGGTGAACACCAGGGAGTGGTTTGGTTTCTGCCCAAAGGAGGAAGACCCCCTGTGCCAGGGCTGAGTAAGTGCCTGTAACCTCTTCTTTGCCTGCAGAGCCAGGACTCGGCGGTACTGGACAGCAGGATTGGTGCTTGCTGGGCAGAGTTCAGCAAAGAGGACATGGTAAAAATGTCCCATCATCTGGTGACAAGGCTGAATGGCCACTGCAGTGTCCCCTGCCCCTCTTCTCCTCTCCTCCTTCCCCATGCTGACCATCTCCCTGTCTTCCAGGTGGCGATGGACCCTGCGGTGTGGGGCTCCTGCCCTGGCAGCACCCCGCCCCACCATGTGCTGGAGGTGGGTAGTGGCCGAGGGCTCCACGGTACCCTGGGCCAAGGGTCATGCAGGCAATTTGGGGGGACCAGGGGACCTCCAAAGCCTCCGCATGGGTCTGGAGGTGCACAAATGTGTCTCTGGGGTGCCAAGGCTGTGGGCACAGGTGCCCACTCTAATCAGAGCCTGGGTTTGAAGGCAAAGCTGTTGAGTTTGAGGGGACCAGGACCCCTATGCTGGCTTTCCCCGTGGGTCCCCTGCAGTTGCACATCACCAGGATGGGAGCCTGGCTCGTGCATGGTCTGGTTGAGCAATTGACCAAAGGTTTTGGTGAGCTTGCTTGATGCTGGGGGAACTCAACTGATCCCAGCTGGGCCCCGTTGCCATTTCCTGCTGCCTCCTCCCCACAGGATAAAGCCATCCTCCAGGTTCTGGAGAGGCCCCCACCATCCACCAGTGTGGCCCTCGACTTCCTTGGCTCTCCCGTGCAGAGGGGCTACGGAGGCTCTCCCCGGCTCAAGCGCCCCAACTTAAGACTGATGTCCCCCAAGTCTTTCCCCCAGCGCTTTCTCCGGCAGGTAACAGGTTTTGGGGGGCTCTTGTGTCCCCTCTCTCTGCCTTCCCCTCCCCAGAGGTGCAGCCCTGAGGACAGGCTTGTCCCAGCGACACCTCCCATCTCCTGCCCTGCAGCAGTCGCCTCTGATGCCTCCCTCCCCGTGTTCCCCTCGGCCCTTCACGCCGGCTCACAGACCCCCTCCGCTCTTCACATCTAACCAGGTAATGCAGCAGGCTGTGAGCCACCACTGTGTCCCCTCTGAGGTGACCTTGGAGTGGCAGGTGATGGGGACAGTGCCTCCCCAAACCTTTGACATCTGGGGCAGGCTTTGCAGCTCCCTCTAATCCTGAAGCCCATCTCTGGTGTCTTGCCATCTGGGAAAGTGGAGCCACCAGTGTAGCTGTTGCTTCGTAAACCTTTTGTCCTGGTGGCCCCACGGGACCTGCATGGGGCATGGTGTTGTGCTTGGTGTCATGCTGCGACACCAGTGATGGACCTGGGGCATGCAGTCCCTGGTGACACCCAGGTCCCCTTGCCCTGCTCAGCTGTAATGGCAGGATCCTTGGGGGTACCACCTTGCTGTAGTGCCCCACATGTCCCCTCCATCCAGGAAGAGGGTGGCCCCTGGGAGTGTGGGAGCCAGAAGCCAGCATGGAGCTGGCAGACCCCTCTGGGACCTTTGGAGGGGAAGACTCAAATACTTGATCGCTTCTCTCACTCTTGCTCCAGACTGCAGGGTATGCGTCTCCAACCCCTTTCCAGCCCATGTCGCCCAACATCAGCAGCCCGTCGCGGCCCCTCGCCATGCACTTTGGTCCCATGTCTCCCTCTTTGGACCCCACTCTCTTCTTCAGTCCGTCAGCCAGTGGCCAGCTGAACCTCAGGTAGCAGGACAGTGAGCGAGGGTGGGACTGGAGGAGCTCCACAAAGCGGCTGGGAGGGGTGTCCCCGCTCTGGGGGTGGCTCTAGTGTGAGTGCTGAGCCCCCTGACCCCGCTCTGGTCTCCTTTGCAGCGCGCCCAGCCATATGACGCAGCTGCACCCCCAGCACCAGCGGATCCTGACCCAGCGGCAGCAGCAAGGCGGGCAGGTGCAGAGGTAAGGGGGTTTCTGGGGAGCTGTGGGGTGGAGGCGGGGGGGCTCTGGGCAGTCACAGCAGCCTGTGATCTTCT
This sequence comes from Chlamydotis macqueenii, assembly GCF_036417535.1. Classification (NCBI taxonomy): domain Eukaryota; kingdom Metazoa; phylum Chordata; class Aves; order Otidiformes; family Otididae; genus Chlamydotis; species Chlamydotis macqueenii. The sequence continues at coordinate 15,244,721 of NC_141567.1, read as the reverse complement.
CCTGTGGCAGCATCTCCCCCAAGAAGTTGTGGTCTCCTAAAGTGGACCCTTACGCTGGGCTGATGACCTCCAAGGAGAAGGACTGGGTCATCAAGGTGGAGATGATCCAGCTGCAGAGTGAGAACATGGATGATGATTACTACTACCAGGTGAGCTGCTGCTGGCAGCACCAGTGGCTTGTTCTGTTCCGCAGGGCTGGGACTTCATCTCTTTTGGAGCCAGAGGCTTGTGGTGCCTCCCCTCCTGGCTATGCCTGTCCTTACAGACGTACTACCACCGGTTGGAGCGCAAACAGGCGGAGGAGGAGTTGCTTGGTGGGCGCAGCAAGCAGGAGCCTCCCAAGCTGGTCACACCGTTCATCCAGAAAGTGGAGACCTATGACTCCGGTGAGGGGCTGGGGTGGGCAGTGGGGGGCCAGGCGAGGGGTTGTGGGATGCGGTCTCACTGTATTCTGTCTCTCTTCCAGTGGTGCGCATCGCGGGCTCACTGGGCCAGGTCGCGGTGTCCACCTGCTACAGCCCCCGCCGGGCCATCGATGCTGTGCACCACGCACTCGTGGAAGAGGTAGGTGATGAGGAGCTGGGCTGGTTGGTGCCCCAGATGCCTGGGGACACCCCTCCAAGCTTTCTCCAGGATCTGGAGCAGCTTTAGCAGGAGCTGTAGGAGCTGCTGTGACCGAGCATGGGTGCTGCCCTGAGCCATGGGATGGGGCAAAGAGTTGGAGCGGGTGCCACCTTGGTGGTGGCAGCTTGTCCTTTGCCGAGGGGTGGGATGGGGCTCCGGGCAGTCGGAGCTGGCCGTGGCCTCCCTGTGGGATTGCTCTGTATCCTGAAGCCGCCTCTGATCCCCAGGGAGCAGCTGGCCCAGCGCTCTGCTGGCAGCGGTGTCTGGTGCTGACTGTAACTGTTGTGCCTTCCTTTCTCCCCTCCTGAAGGCTGCGGGGAGCCACCGGCTTCGGGCACTGCACAGGATTGAGAAGGTGAGCCTTGATTTGGGGCAGGGTCGGATGATGCACACGCTTGGTGTGCATGGTTTTCATGTGAGGAGCTCTGCAAGGGGACATATGACTGGGCAAGGGTCCTGGATAACTGGCAGGCGGAGGATGCTCCGAGCTGCCTCCTTACCCCATGTGTTTTTTCCAGCTCTTCCTGCAGCTGCTGGAAGTGGAGGAGGTGCAGCGGAAGATGTCTCTGGCCCCGGAGGAGCAGCAGCCCTGCTGTCAGGAGCAGAAGAGCCAAGAAGTGGAGCACATCTACCAAGCCTTGAAAATCAGGGCTTGCAGCAGTGAAGAGTGAGTTTGTGCGGAGGGGAGCAGGTGGCAAGTCCTGGTCCTCGTGGGGCTCAGGTGGTCATGGATGAGGAGTCCTGGGTGATGGTGAGAGTTGGATGCTGTCCTCTGTGTGTCACCGCGGCCTGTGCTGACCCTGCCCATAAGCCTCGTCCTCCACGGGAGCTGATGCTGGTCCTTCTGGATGGACAGAGGTGCTATAGGTCCTTCAGGATCTGTGCCAATGGAGCCTTCGTCCCCAGGGAGGCAGAGGATGAATTTCTGCAACTGCTGTGTGTGCGGAAGGGCAAGAAGCTCACAGCCCGGCTGCTGCCCCACCTGACCCGGGAGCAAGCAGAGAAGATCCTGCTGATCATCACCCACCACCTGCCCTTCCTCATGAAGAAGGACATGTTGGATGAGGTGAGCACCTCTGGCCAGGGCAGTGACATCCTGGGCTGCCTTCTTTCCCCCACTGCTCTTGCTGGGAGGGGCATTCTGGGTACAGTGTTGGCCCTTGCGTCCCCCTCCAGGTGTTGAGATGGGGCTGTGGCTGTGATGGGTCGAAGGGTCTCAGATCCCTGCTCTCCTCTCTTCCCTGCCCAGTCTCTCCCCCTGCTCTACAGTCCATTGAATGAGGTGGTGAGCAGGATGACCTTCAGCAGACTCATCGAGGTCCTGCAGGAGATGACCAGGCCTCTGCCCGAGTCCGCTGAGCTCCCCCTTGCCATGGCCTTGAAGAACCAGGTAGGTGGCCCCAAGGAGGGCAAAGCCGTGCAGTGTCCCCGGGGTGCCACCACCACCAGCTGCCTGTGACGCTCCTCTCGCTCCTCTTGGTGCTTCCCCACAGTTTGGGATCTCATTACTCTACTCCCTGCTGAGCCACGGCGAGAGGCTGCTGTCCTCTGACGCGCCGCTGGAGCCACGCAGTGGGGACTTCGAGACATGGTGAGGGGCCTGGTGAGCAGCGGGGTTGGGGTTTGCCGACCGATGGGGTGCTCACCCCTCTGCGTGGATGCCCCCAGGACGGACACGGTGTTCCTGGTTGCCCGGGAGCTGTCACAAGTGCCCAAGGCCTCGCTGGTGGAGCCTCTCTTCTTGCCCAGCAACCTTCTCTCACTCTTCTGCCGCTACCTGGACAAGCAGACCATCCACCACCTGGAAGCCAAGATGGAGTGAGTACTGCCTGGCAGGGCTCCCTGCCTCTCCTGGGGATCCCCTGGGAGAGGAGCAGCAGACAGCATCGGGAGCTCGCTGCTCCTGGCCCCTTGGGGACCACCCCGTTGGACAGGGGTCTCCAAACCTCTGCTGGGCTGAGCTGATCCTTGTGACTTTGCTCCTGCTTAGTGACCTTGGGGCCATGCCGGCTGGTGCTGGGTTTTGCATTTGCATCCGGCTCATCCCTGCAGGATGAATCGGAGCAGGGGACAGAATCCCGGAGGAATCCCTCCAGCAGTTTAACCAGCAGCTCTTGGGCACTGTGGGGTAGCTGGGCAGGCAGCTGCTGGTGGCCTGAGTGTGACAACCTGATACCCTGACCTTATCCCTTCCCCCAGGTGCTCCCCGCTGCCGTCGGAGGCTGCCATGCCGTGCTGAGCCCCGGGACCTGGGGACGGGAGCCAGGGCCAGCGGGGCTGGGAACGGGCAGGGCCCGATGCTGTGACTTGGAGTTTCAAAGTGAACACTTACCCTGGTGCGGGGCACTCTGGGTGAAGCGGGCACTGGCGGGGCTGGCGCTCCAGAGCAGCCACCAGCCTGCCCCGGTGCCTGGGAGCACAGATGGGGAGGCGGGTAACTTATTTTGGCCTCGCACCCGGCAGTGGTGAGCGCCGGATCACGGTGGGTGTTGAGGCAGGGTCTGCACAGGGGCGCTGGGAGCACCTGGGGGTGAGTGATTTTCTGTACAGCACTTGAAATAAAATAAAAAGGTGATTAATGAGCTCCTCTGGCTCCTGTGGGCAGCTGCTGCTGCAGGCACAGGGGTCCCAGAACCATCGCCTGGGCATGGAGACCCCCGGTGGGGCATGGCGGGGGTCTGACTGTGCAGTAAAGGGGAAGGAAAAGCAGGGAGGGATGCACAGAGGAGGATGACAGGGCTGGAGGAGAAGGCAACATGTTTGGAGCGGAGGAGAGAGGGGATCAGAGGACATGCACAGCTGGGAACAGAAGGGAGTGGAGCCCCCAGGGAGAGGAATGGGCTGGAGGAGAAGGGATGTGCTGGGGAAGATGAGGTCAGAGCTTGCCCTGAGCGGAAAGGAAAGATTTGTGTGTGCAGGAGGGCACGTCTGAGTGTGAATGGGGAGGATATGGAATGTGGGGGGGTAATAAAGCACCTCTTCTCTCTTCTGAGCTCCCGAAGGCTAATTAGGCTAAAGGCATGGTCATGATGAAGCACCTTGGAGCATCTTGAGCCACTTTAACTGACCATGGCTACCCCAAACTGACCCTCACTTCGCATCTAGGGGTGATGGTGTGCTTAGGTGTAATGTCTGGTCTCTCTAGAAATCTTTGTGGCTCCTGCCCGGCTTCCAGGGGCATATGGTTGGATTTCCCCCAACTCTATGGGACATCTGAGCCTAGGACACCTACACCTAAGCACCTGGATGTCCACCCAGAGGTCTAAACTCCACACCCAAAGCCTGGTGTATATTCAAAAGAGGTTTGCACTGGAAAATTGTCTCATGCTTAGACTGGTAGCTATCATATGTGCCCAAGCTCCAACTCTGTGTAGATGAGAGGAGGTGAAACTATGCCTTAAACTGACCTCCTCCAGAGGTCAAACTAATGCACAATGAGAGCTTGCACAAAATAAGGATGTGACCGTTACGGCTGAGCAGTTGAGTGGGATTTACCTCCACAGCTTATCAAGACGGCTCACATCTCAGCTTCTGAAATGCACTTCAGAGGAACAATGGAGATGCCTGAATACAGCTGTACAGAGACAAGAGGTGATGCAGGACCTTGGGGTGACTCCTGCCCTTCATGCTAGAGGTGAGGTGTAGGCTGTCAGTCATCTAAAAAGGTGCAAGATCCAGCTGGAAGGAGCTCCAGATCGTTCTAGCAGCTGCCTCTGTCATCCTAATGCTTCTCCTGGTCCTCTTGGTGTCCTACAGCCTCAGCCTTTCTGCTGCTCTCAAAATCAGACCTGCCAAAAGCAACTTCAAAGCCTTCTCCGCTTGCTCCTCACACTTCACTGTTGGAAAGTTGTTCTCTGAGATAGCCATGTTCATCCCTAGCCATCTGCTGCTATGTCACTTCAAAAGAGTGACACTGGCTGGTTGTCACTGGGGTGAAATCCTCAGTTTTAACCCACTGAGGTAACATGGGACAATATCTGTGTGGTGACCCACCTGTAAGCAAAAGACTGGACTTTGCCACTACACATCCTAGAGATGGTTTCAGACAGAAAGGAACTAGCAGCTGCTTGATAATTTGTAGGAAGAGAGGAGGACACCAAGCGAGTCCTTCAAGATAAAGATAAGCTGTGTTGTTTTTGGTTGCAACAGAGTGGAGCACAGACCTAGCAAGAGTGTGTCTTGCCTGAGAGCCAGCAGGGATGGAGGAGGAAAGCATGGTATGGTTGCAGTCACATATGAAACCAAATACTCCAATCTAGAAGAGCTGGAGATCTCTACTGGACTTTGCAGCTTCATTTCAGGAAGCAGCTGAGATTAAAAAAAAAAGGAAAGTCTGTCTCTTTGGGTTACTCTCCCATGACCGAGGGACTCGTACCACCCAGTAGCCCCCTCACCACTTTCCACCCGGAGGAGACCCTCTCCCTGGGGCACCACCTGGGGAATTAATTCAGCTGAGGGGCGTCCAGCAGGTCAGGGACCCCGTCTGGTTTACCCACACTGGGATCTTCTCCCTTAGCCCAAAGCTGATGATGGTCCAGGGTGTCTCACCTGGCTCTGCTTTACCTGCTGCCCTGCCTGACTCCTCCTAGCACTGTCACCAAAGAGCCACCAGCCCCAGGGGGTGGTGGTGGCCCATCGCCGTGAGTGAGCAGGTGGGCTGAGGGCAGTTGCTGTCTTAGGGATTGGGGGCTCATCCTGGGATATCTTGGGGGTATGGGACTCACCCTGGGACGCAGGGAAGAGCATTTTGGTCTTGCCCAAGACTTAGCATGGGATGTTTAGGGGAAGAATCAAAGGTGGGGAGAGGGAAGGGTCAAGCTGGTTTACAGCAGTGTCGCCCCTCTTGGACTACTCCCTAAACCCCTCCAGCTGAGCAGGCGGTCAGAGCGTGGAGGGGACTGCAGCCGTCGCGGTCAGGACACTGAAGGGGACCATGGCCAGCTGTGTTCGGGTGCTCAAGGTATGGTGACTGTCACGGTGGGAGCGATGGAGGGACCTCAGCCATCTTGGCTGGGGCACGGTGGGTTGGTGGCCGTCTTGGTTGGGATGTCACAGGCACCGGGGTCAGGGCACGGAGGGGTTGGCGGCCACCTCAGCTGGGTCTCGGCTGGGTTCCCTCAGTGAGGGGCCATGGCCATCTCGGTTGGGGCAGCGGCGGGACCGTGACCACCCCGACCGGGGTGCCGGGGGTGCCGCCGCCATCTTCCGCACGCCCCCAGGGATCCCGCCCGGGCCCGCCCGCCGCCCTCGCGGCCGTTTCCATGGAGACAGAGCGACGCCGGCCAGCGGAGGAAAACGGCTGCGGTCATTGGTTCCCCTGCGGGGAGAGGGCGGGGCGGGCGGAGGCCCCGCCCAATCCAGAGGCGGCCCGGCCCCGCCCCGGCGGGTTAAGGCCGTAGCGGCGGTTTCCGGCCCGGCGGTCGCAGGCGGAAGCGCGGAGATGGCGTCGGGCGGCGCATCCGGCTCCCGCTCCCCGTCCCCGGCCGAGCGCCTCCCCCCGCCCTTCCCAGACCCCCACAGCGGCGACAGCGACGCGCCGGGGGCGGCCGACAGCGACACGGAGGGCGAGGACATCTTCACCGGCACCGTGAGTACGGGGCAGGGGGCGCCCCGGGGATAGGCCCGGCCCGGCCGAGTGGGCGCCGTGCGGGGGGCCAGGGAGCGGGCCCGGGGGAGCAGGGTTTCCCCCGGGCTGTAACCTGTCCGTTCTTGCAGAGCCCAAGCGTCCTGAAGGAGCTGAACTGCGCGGAGATGGCCCTGCGCGGCTCGGGCGCGGCGCTGGGGGCAGCTGCTCGATACCCCCGGGTCCGGGTCCGGGTCCGGGTCTCTCAGCAGCCGGTTCGGAGCCTGTTGGCGGCCGTCGCTCAGCAGCTTGTGAGACCTCGCTGCCCTCCCTCAGCGTCAGCTCTCGTCCCTTCAGCATCCAGCAGGTGCTGGTGGGGCTGATGTGGTGCTCGCTGGCTTCAGTTTGCTGGGGGATGAGGTGACAGGGGGCATCCGAGGTCCCCCGCCCACAGTGAGGAGGGTCACCAGCGCCTTGGTGACCTCCCTTCCCTCGTACCAGCACGGCTGTGCAGGAGGGTCTGGAAAGGTTTGATGGTGCTTGTTCAGCAAACCGGGTCACCGTGTTGCTGCATTAATTCCCCGCTGTGGGTGGAGGTGTGAATGGTGAAGGGTTTCAGTGCCTTTTCTGTCACTTCTAAGGGTCTCCTATGTGTGAACCTCTGGTTGAAGGCTGCTGACATTAACTCTTGCCAGCTTTGGCCAGCTGCACCAGTGTTTGCTGTGGATGGTGACCAGCAGACGAGAGGGGAGTTAAGACTGACTGATACTTTCCCAGGCTGAATCCCCCCCCCCAGCCAGCTGCTGGCCTCAGATTTTTGGGTTTGGTGTCTGTGTTGAGCTAGGATCTCTGCTAAGGGGGGCCACAGAAGCTGGCTCCTCCAGCAGGCTGGTTACTCAAGCACCTAGAGTTTATTTCCTAAGCTCTGTGAGCTGAGGGTGGTCATGTTGTCCTCTGTGAGGGCTGATGCTGTGGCCTCTGCCTGCCTCCCCCGGGCTTTTTCCAGCCTGCCTGCTCCTGCTGGCAGGGCAGGAGGAGTTGGTGTCTCTGGCAAAAAATTCTCCAGGAACCTTCTCTGTGCAGTTTCCTAGCCCTGATGTTTTCCTTGTGCGGGCACAAGGAGGCCTCGAGCAGGAGACCATGGCTGTGAACATGCAGACCTGCCTGCTGCTGGGGATGGAGTTGGCCTGGCCAAACTTCTGCCACCACCACAAACCTGGAGCTGTCTCTTCCCCACTTCAGATGAAGCTCCTGACCTGGTGCTGCCCCAGTGTCCTTGAGCCGTGCTCGCTCAGCAGTAGGCTGTCTTCTGCTGGTGGCTTAGCAGCAGGGAACAAGGATGATCTGGGGTGATGTGGTGAGATTCTGCCCCGTGTGAGCTTGTGAGGATGAAACTCACATTGGTCTGGGCCAAACAGAGCTGTGGAGTTGTATGTTTTGAAAATAACACAGGAAAGTGCAACGCTGACCTTGCAAGAGGAAGGTGCTGGTACCTCTGGCTGGTGCTAGGGCACAGTGATGGTCCTGAACTTCTCGGGACCTTTCTTCACTGAAAAACTGGCAGATGTAGTAGGTGGCTCACTGCTTTGTGGTAAAGGCAGCCTACCAAAACGGACGAGTACCAGCTGCTGTGGGCTTTCATGCGAATAAAGCATCTCTTCACTGAAACTGGAGTCTGTTAAGCTAAAGCAGCTTATCAGGTGCTTAGTGTTGTTGTTGAAGCAACTGTCATAACTAATGCTTGGCTCTTCCGTGTGACCCGGTGGCTTTGCTTGTCTGTCTGCCCTTGAGCGTTAGCAAAATACTTTCTGTGAATCAGGGGAGTTGGACTGGTAAGGCAGATCCATCCAGCTGAGTGGGTTGGCAGCGCTTGGCTGTCATACAGTAGCCAGCAAAGAATTGCTTGGGTCAGATCCAAATATAACTGGAACTGGACCTCATCTGTCTGTTGACAAAGGTTGGATCCCTGCATGACCACAGTCCTCTCTAGGGATGCCCTCAAGGGCCAGCTCCTTTGACACAAGGTCTGCTTCCCCATGGTACGTGTCAGGCCTTCGCTGGGGGATCTAGGGAGCTTCTGCCTGCACACGTGAGGCTAAATCAGGCCTCTGAGGTGGCGGCTGTTGTGTCTTGAGCTGATCTAGAAGAGGCCACGGCTCTTATGTAGTAGCAGATGGAGAAGTAGGAACAGGGTGTGGTACTTTCATGGTCTTAGAAACTGAATTTAAGACAAACTGAGAACGAGTCACGGTAGAGAAGCAGATAGCAGTTTTCTGCATTTGCGTTTGAGAGCTGGGAGACTCTTTAGGGAAACTTCAGAGCCCACTTCACCTTTTCCTTGTAGAGGAAACCCCACCCTTGTAGAGCAGGGTTTCTGTACCAGCTTGAAGAGATCCCGCAGAAGCAGAGGATCTGAATGAGACCTGCTACAAATGTCCCTACTGTAGGTCACTGGTGGTAGCAGCAGCCCTCTTGTTGGCTTGGCAGCTGGCTAGAGGTGGTCACTGTGGTGGTAGCGCTCTTGTTGGCTTGGCCGCTAGCTGGAGGTCTGTCTGGAGGACCATATGGGGGTCTGGGTGTGATGCTGGGCGTGAGTCTCTGCTCCCCACTCTCCATCACTAGCTCCTGCCCACAACTGTACTGCTCCAGTTTAGGAGTGGTCCCAGCTTTCTCCTCCAGGAAAACATTCTGAAATGCAGGAGGACTCACCATCAAACGACACTGATGTTTTATGCATCCAAACACTTGGGCCCACCTCGAACAGAAGCTGCATTAGCACCGCTTTCCTCCTTCAGGAGCAGGGGGAACCGATGACTTTTCCTTGCTGAAGAGAGCGCCAAGGAGCTTGTCGGTTCGGAGTCACTGCTAATAGTGCTCCATTTACTGGCTGTCAAAGACCTGTTCTGTTCTCTGCTAAAACGTTACAGAACAGCACTTGCTGCCTGATCCTTGCTTGGAATAACTTGTACTTGCTTGTCTGCCTGCAAAATGAGGGGTGGTTGGAGATGCTGGCGTCCATAGCGCTTGCCTGCAGCAGGAATGCGGAAATAGCTCTGCCTCCTGGTGTGGTGGACTGGTTGGTGTGCGAGCTCTCTCTTCACCTTGTCCCCAAGCCTGTTCCCAGTAGCTGCGTGCTGTTCCCAGTGAAGCTGCGTGCCCAAGGGGCTGTTTGCTGTGGCTGGATCAGCTGTGTTGTAAGTCCTGGCCCTGGGGCTTGGACCTGGTTTGTCCCAGCTGAGCCATATGGGAGGAGCACGAGCTTTGGGTCACAAAGCACGATGTGCAAGATTTTGCAAGCGTTGCTTTGCAAAACACCAAGAGCCGTGCCCAGCTTTAGTCCAGCTGGTGTGAGGAGTGTTGTAGGAGAGGACGATGCAGCTCCATGAAGACGGCTCCCAGCAGCTCTGGAGCAGCAGAGTCCGTGAGCTCCTCTGGGACTGCTTGGAAGTGGAAGTGAGCTGCTGCATTGGAGTGATCTACTGTGTTAAAGCACAGCCCAGCTGCCTTCCTGTGGGCCCTAACCAGCCCTCTGGGGAAGGACAGCGTGGCTCTTGGTGGCGATTTAACTGCTAGCACAAGTTAAGCTGCTGCCAAGGCTCCCACAGTCCCTGGTGTCTTGCCTTTGGGCAAGCAAATTGCCACAGGTCTCTGCTGCTGGCGGTGACAGGGCTGTGATGCTTGGCCTGTGGGCTGCCACAACCCAATGACCTGCTAGCTGCTCCCGTTCTGCTAAAAATCAGGGTCACAACTGGCTCTGAAGTTTCATGGGACACTTGGTGTCCTTAATGATTCAGATGCCTTGGTACAGCCTAGCTGGCAGAGATCATAGTGCCCAAGGGCGGGTGGAAGGGAAGCAATCTGGTGTCCTTTGGCCACTCTGCTCACGTGGAATTTGTAGTAGTGATCCTGTGTGGCAGTGGCTAGAAATCTGAGCTATTTGGTCCTCCAGCCTCCATTCCTCAGCATAAATGACCTCTAGCTTATGTGCTTTTAATTCTTTTGCAGAGCAAGCCCACGGCACCGAAAAAAGAATCTCTTCTCCCTGTGAGCAGCACCTCCAAAGAGAATGGGGTTCGTGTAGAGCAAGATGATCAGGACTTATTTGCAGGTGAGTCTGTATCTACTGGGTGCTTGCTGGGGCTTTCTGAACTCTGAGCCTGGAGTGATCTGCTTTACATCCGTGACCTATTTGTCACGTTTATTCTGAGCTATCGCAGGTCCTTATCTCAAACTTGTGTTCCAGTCTGCTCTGGAAGCACTAAGCTCTGGTGGTGTTTTTGGGAAGGTCGAAGAGCCTCCTCCAGGTCTCTAGCATAATCATGCAGCAAGATTAACTGTTTGGAAACTGAAGAGGCTTAAAAATGGAGTTTGCTTTAGTTTTGTTGCCTTAAACTGTAAGGTGGTGAGTGTCTTCCCAGAGTTAAAGAATTTTGTTGTCTACCTTTTCCGTCCTCCATGTAGGTGGAGAAAGCATCTCTAGTCAAGATGGAATGGGAAATGTAACACCCTTCAGCAGGGGAAAACAAGGAGGGTCAGACCTTTCCCAGCCCTTGCATGGTGGGACATGTCTGGCAGAGGCAGCTGAGAGTCGGTTCTGGAGACTTCTGCTAACAAATGGAAGTTTTTACCTCCTATGGGTGGAGAAATGTACTGGGAAGGAGCCTATCTTCCAGGCTGGCCTATGTGCTGTGTGAAAATCCAGCTCAGCTTTACCTGTTTTAGTGTGCAGCTCTTCTAGCACACAGCAAGGAGGTGATGCCTGGCTCCTTCTAGAATAAGAAGTTCATTGGATTAACGTAATGTTCTCCAGCAGGATCGATCAAATGCTCTTACTGCAGTGAAGGTGCATTAAGTCATGCTCTTCCCAGTGCTTACAGGTGTCCTCCCTGTGGGGTTTTTTTGCCAATTAAGACTGTTGTTACTCCCTAGATCCCTTGAACCTCTCTGAGAACATCAAAATTACCTTTCCAGAAACCCAAATTAGAGAGGCTGACCCTTGCAAACTTCTCTTGACAGATGCCACTGTAGAGTTGTCTCTAGACAGCACGCAAAACAACCAGAAGAAGGAGCTGGCCAAAACATCCAATCCTGCCCCCTCATTAGAAGTAGCTGCAAGCTCTTCTAGAAACCCTCCAAAGAGCTGTGAGGAGGTGAGAACTGCGCTAAGCTTTCCAACTTGCTCTGCTGGTTTGGGTCTGTAATTGGCAGGAACCTGTCTGTTTACTTAGTTGTAAACATGCATCTTAAATGATGCAATTAGTGTAATTGGCATATTGGATGCCCTGGCTTGTATCTCAGGCCATCAGTCTGGGACTGACACTGCTGAAGTGGGGTTCAGGTCAGCCTGACGGCATTCTTGTTCGTGTGGTGACTCAGGCCGCTTCCAAAGTTGAAATAGCAAGCGGTGATCTGGTCCTGAGGGTCTGAGCTCTAGCACACTGTATGTGTGCTAGATGGGGCAAGTGGTATAAGCGCTCTTGTGTGTGTTTTTAAAAGAAACGGCCTCCTGGGTGACATGCGAGTGCAAAGACCTTAAGTGGAAGTTGTAGTCTGGCTGCCAAGCCCAGTTAGTCAGGTGGTACTTGGCCTAAGTCTGAGTTTTCTCCTGTAGAGAGATTGAAACTATTTTGGAGACAAAGCTCCTTTTCTGCCCCAGGCAGCTCTGAGCTCGTGAGGACTGACTCTGCAGTGCCGTCAGGAGTAGCGTCTCAGGTTGGCTTCAGACTGGCTTAAGTGAAGGAGCAATGCGGCACTAGGCCAGGATGCTGAGCTGATCATCAGACCGATAAGCTGTCACCTTCAGGTTTGGAGACCAAAGGCTCTTTGAGGCCAGTTTCAGCTCTGCTTTGCCCAGTCCTTTAATACCATTCCCCTAACAAGGCACTGCAATGCTTGCTAAGCAAGCCTGAAGTTCCGTGGCGTGGCAGAGGCAGTACTGCTGGTGGACCTGCCCACTGGCCTGTAGCAAAGCGCAGTATGACGAGAAGACTTGTTCAGATCGGGTCTGTCTGCAGCTGTACTGGCTCTCCATCCTTGTATGCCTACGCAGTAGAGCTTACCTTCTGCATAGGTTCAGTATCTTACGCTGTTTTGGATGAGAACTGAAATCGTGATGTCAAAGAGCCCAAAGGGAACTAACTCGTGCAGAGCTGAGGCTGAACTCTGCAGAGTTTCACCTCAGAGCTGAGCAGTTTGTACATCGGTCTATGCAGATAGCAGTGTTGTAAAGACAAGTCCAGTTTGGGATCCTTGGAACACGTAGCCTGGAGAGCAGTGAGAAGCTCAAGGGCTTTAAAGAATGGCCTTGGCCAGACCGAAATGCCAAAGATGCCTTGGCAGTGTGACAAACTCACTGTTATGTATGGGACTTGATGGTCTGGAGTGATTTGAAGCCTGACTTTCTAGTTTTAACTTGCTGTCCTCATGTGCTTCCTCCAAACAGCTGGAAGAAGAAGAACAGGAGGACAAGTTTGAGCTGACTGTGGGAGTGAGTGACCCGGAGAAAGTTGGTGAGTTAACACCCTGTCCTGCTGCACGGTGGAGCACAGTTTGACAAGCCAGGCTTGGCAGTAGGACCGAATGCAGCTGTCACCTCCACGTGCCGCAGCTCCAGTTTTCAAGCTGTCTCTGCAAGTGCAAGCTAGGAGTAATTTCTCCAAGGCTTCTTCCGACATCTAGAGAAGATGAAGCTGCACAAAACAAAATACCTGAGTTGTAAACAAGTGAGGCAGAAGCAGGTTCTGGAAAGGCAGGGACCTCAAAGGCAGGAAGCTGGGAGTGGGTTTTTTGGGAGGGTGAAACATAATGCTTGCAGTAGCAGAGCTCAGTGCTGACCAGCTTGACTTGACCTCCAGGCAGCACCGTCCTGTGTGCAGCTGGCAAGGGGGAGGCAAAACTGCCTTAACCTAAAACTGAGTGTGTTATTCCATGCACTGGCACCTTCCCTGGCAGCTGTGCTTGCCGGGGGAGCAGCTCTGGCCTCAAACTGAGAAGCAAGAGGATTTCTCTCTGAAAGTGGGGGTCAGAGGAACTTGGGCAGCTATGTGGCAGTCCCTGGGGTGCAGAGAACACAAGGTAACATCTCGTCCTAGCCGGTGAAGCAGCTTCACGCATGACAGCTTGTTCTCACTCTGTGGCTCATGATTTCTGGAGCTGGGAGGTGCACTGACTTGTAAATCAGAGGTGTATTGGGGATGACATCAGATTTCGTCAGATGCTTTTCAGTTGAACTACCAGGTAAACCCTCCCTTTGCCAAACAAGGGGATTTCTGTGTTAGCCGGAGAAAACTGCCTGTAATGTTTCCAGAATCCAACGACACGCAGCCAGGGGCCGTCTGACTTGTGCCCTCTGAATAGACTGCTTCATGTGCTGTACAGCCGCCGAATTGTTGTGTGCAGAGCAGATGTGTGGAGCCAGCCCAAATGCTGTCGGTGTAACAAGCGCCTGATTGTCGGTGCTGGCTGCCTTAGGAAGTTAAAGGAGGGCCAAGCAGTCAGGTCAGGGAAGTGTCTACTGGGCAGGGGTCCAGGGTCATGCAGTGAGATGCTGCCTGTAGTTCTGTGCAAAGATTTGGGGCTCTATCAGATCAAAGATCAAAATTGCTGAAGAAGGCAAAAGCCAGAAGATTGCAGGAGCCTTGTGCTTTGCATTCAGATGACGGTGGGAAGCGCTGACCTTGTGACACTAATGCCTTGTTTCTGTTTTCTGCAGGGGATGGCATGAACGCGTACGTAGCCTACAAAGTCTCAACGCAGGTATGTCTAACTCATTGATCCTGAGATGGAGTCCCATTATTTTTCCATGCTTGAAGGCAGCTGGACTGTCCTTTCTTAGGCAAGCCAGTGGTGACCTAAATAGAGAAATCTGAATGCCTTGTTATGTGGATTCAGGAGTTACAATCCACTCCTGCAGATCAAAGAGTGAACCTAGCTGAGAAATAGATTTTGAACCTGTTTGAAAGGAGACTTTTTTTTTTTTTTTCCAGCCAGCTACTTTTTTTCAGTCCTGGCTGATATTGGCGCTCAGTGTTGGAGCGAGCAGCAGGAATGACATCTGTTAGAGAGAGCTCTGGACACTGGGACTGTTGCTAATGGTTCTGTGCTGTGATGGTCGCATCAGATTAAGCTGACCAGAAGTTGGCTCTCACTGAAGAGCTGCTGCTGTAGCTGGTTTCACATCAGGACCTGCTCTCTGGGGCTAGTTGCAAGAAATGGAGCCTTCTGCAGCTGCTGCACTGCTTGGAGCTTTGGGGTGCTGCTCTCAGCTCCCCAGGTTGTTCATAGGTGTCTGTACAGCAGCTGCTGGACTACAGGCATCCTGTGGTCTGAAGCTGATGGTGTGTGAAGGAGACTTATTCACCTCCACTCCTGCTCTGCAAACACAGCCCCTGTAGTCTTAAGGTGATGAAGCCTGACCTGACAGCAGTCCCTGTTTCTGTGGGGAGCAGGGATGATGGGATTAGGCAATGGGCAGGGCTTACGAAGCAGCCTGCGGCCGCAATAACAGCTGCTCTGTTATTTAGTGGCATTAGTACTGCTGCTTGGTCCAAGGAGAACTGGTAGCAGGTAAGTTGCTGAAAACCTAGGCCGAAGCTTGCTCTGTTCATTCCTCATGCCTTGCAGAGCTCAAGCTGTCCTACTTCATCCCCAGAAGCGACAGCAGATAGTGCTAGCAAGGCTGTGCGTGCAGGGGCAAGCTTCCCTGGGTGAATCTGACCAGAGTCTCGTCTCTTCCCCCAGACGAGCATGCCAATGTTCAGGAGCAAGCAGTTTTCAGTGAAAAGGAGGTTCAGTGACTTTCTGGGTCTCTATGAGAAGTTGTCGGAGAAGCATGCCCAAAATGGGTTCATCGTTCCTCCACCGCCCGAGAAGAGTCTCATAGGTGAGTGGTGGAGGTGCAGAGGCCTGGCGCTGGTTCTTCCGATGTGAGCTTTGTGCCTGAAGGACAGGCCTGCCTGCAGTCTCCAAGCTGAGAGGGAAGCAGCAGAGCAGACATGGGAAGCAGGTGTGGAAAATAATCTGAGTTCTGTGGCACAGACAAAATTCCAGTTCCATACTTGGAGCTCTGGGCTTAAAGCCTTGTTTGAATTCGCAGATGCCTCCACATCTGCTTGATGTAGAATAAAACCTTATCCTCTGCACTGTCACTGAATTGCTCTTCTTCACTTGAGTCCATACCTGTAACCCTTCCAGTCTTGTCTGGCATTACTTTGCCTCACTTCTGAATGTTGACTTCTGCTGGACTTTAGGTATAAGCAGATTTTAAATTTCCAAGTAGCTCTTGCTGATGCAAGGTCTAATTCCTGTTGTAAAATGCTCACCTCTACTGTCACCCTGACAGTCTGCACTTTGTAACAAACCACGCTGCCTTGTGTGTTGAGTTTGAAGCAGTGCATTAATTGCATCTTCCTTCTGTGCTAGGAATGACCAAAGTGAAAGTCGGGAAAGAAGACTCCTCCTCTGCAGAGTTCCTAGAAAAAAGACGGGCTGCTCTAGAGAGGTACGGACCCCAACAGCTATCCCCTCATGCCTGAACCAAGCAAAGGACCTCTGAAAGGTCAGGCTGGCTGTACTCTCCTCCCTGCATTAGAAAAGCTTCTAGGTTTGCAGCAAACCTGGAGGCTACTGGAGTTGCAACTGCAGAGAGTTGCTTTGATTCTGTAAAACAATCTCCTGCTTCAAAAGTTCCTGCTGGTGTTTGGTCTGAATCTGATCAAACTCCACTGACAAGGCGGGGAGAAAACTGAGCTCTCAGGAGCCCAAAAATATGGGTATTAAGTAATTGTACAGTCTGGCAGGTCTGGTCTTGCAGTCCAGTCTAAGTCCACAGGAAGGCAGGACTCTTGGTGGGTGAATGAGAACAGCTTATTGGGCCTGGCTTCCAGCTACCAATCTGCCATTTCAGAGTAAATAACAAGTGTGTTGCAGCTCACCGTGGTGATTCCGAGCCAGGTTTGCAACAATCGAAGTAACTCTTGGTGTGTTCCTCTCTGCAGGTACCTACGGAGAGTGGTCAGCCATCCAACAATGCTGCAGGACCCAGATGTCAGGGAGTTCTTGGAAAAGGAGGAGGTCAGTAGTGTGGAATAACATATCTACAAGTACTTTGGAAGCGCAGAAGGAAACGATACACAAGCAGTTAACAAGGCATGACGCTTCAAAGCTCAGTGAGGAGCAGCAGAACCGTTTAAGAGCGCTTAACCAGTGACGATGAGAAAAGGAAGCACTGTACACTCATGAAGAACTCTGGCCTAGCTTGCATGCAGCACGGTGGGGGCACTTGTTGAGAGCATGGGTAGTCTTTGTTCTCCGATACCCATGACAGGAGTGTAGCCCGCTGTTTGGAGGTGAGGGGAGTCCTGTGCTGACTTGACCTGGTGCTCAGATGTTAAGGGAGGGCTGGCTTTGTGCTGAAACATGTGGCTGATGTGGTCCTTGCTCCTCCAAGGAGAGCATGACCTGCCCAACCTGATGTGGAGATGTCATTCTTAGAGGCTGAGCCCTGGGGAAACCCTAGCCTGAGTGATTCCAGCCCTAATGCCATGCTGGATGGCTGTGGTGTAGGAGCAGACACCATGGAAACACCTCCCTTTGCTGCTGAGCAGATGCAACTGTCTGGAAAACAATTGTGACTGGTGCAGAGAATTTCTCAGCATCAAAGCACCACTCTGCTCCAGTGTTCCCCAGCAGTGCAAACTGGCTTTTGGAGAGATGCTCCAAAGCACTTCTCTGTGCCTGTGTGACCTTAGGCAGCCCTCCATTCAGGGACTCAAGTAGCATGGCTGGTTCTTACAGATCTGTGTTAGCTTGGCCAAGCAGAACAGGCAGACCCCAGATACAGTCCAAGGTTTAGGAACTCCTCCATTGTTTGATAACCACTCCAGTCCTGTTACTGGAAATACTGTACAGGTTATGCCAGTGATGTCTGGCTAATCCTTTGCAGTAGCTGTGTGCAGAGAAACCCTGCCTATCAAGGGACCCCCAAGGGAGAATGATACCACTGCGGTGGCTGGTCGCCAAGCTACTGTTATCTCCTGGTGAAGTAGACTTTTCTATTTCTTTATAGCTACCAAGGGCAGTAGGCACCCAGACCCTGAGTGGAGCAGGAATACTGAAGATGTTCAACAAAGCTACGGATGCTGTCAGTAAAATGACCATCAAGATGAACGAATCAGACATAGTAAGTATTTGGGCACCTATGGGCTGTCCTCGTCCTCGCTCTGGAGCTGCGTGCTCTCCCTAGCTCAGGCTTTGGGTGTGAGATGCAAGGAAAGCGCTGCAGCCCAGCAGCGATGCCATCTGTGGGAATCAGCTCTGGGTTTACCCGTTTCAGTGGTTCGAGGAGAAGCTGCAGGAGGTGGAGTGTGAGGACCAGCGGCTACGGAAGTTGCATGCTGTCGTTGAAACGCTAGTGAACCACAGGAAAGGTAACAAGCTTGGCACCGCTTGCTCTGTAGCTTGGCCCATAACAGTTAAGCCTTACGTGGTGCCTGACTGGAGGTCACCAGCATGCAGGTGTCCTAGGAGGCACTTCAGAGACAGTGTGAGAGTGCTTCTTTACTATAAGGGACTCTTGGTCTCTTCATCATGGGAGACAGAAGTAAAACGGTAATCCCACCTCTTCTGTCCAGCCCTGCAAGCTTAGGGGGATGGTGCTGAAGTGAACCAGTGTCCTGCTGGATGAAGGCTGCTGTAGCAAACCTGAGTAGAGCTGATCTCCTTATTAATCCCAGGTTGTCCTCTGGCAGGGAGCAGGGATGTTTTTCTTCCTCTGCATGTTTTGTCTGACTTCTGCAAAGCTGTGCCTGTCCTCCCACTCTGCCGCTTCCCTTCTCCCTATCTGGAATTGCCCAGCCCTCCTCCCGCCGTGCTGCATAAGCTGCCAGCTCTGACCGAGACAGCTGATGTCTCCCAGGGCTACGGAAGAGCAGCTCCTTGGGCTGAACTCCAGGCTGGGGCTTTACTTGCAGAGCAGCCGGTGTAGCGAGGCCCATCGGTTGACTCTCTTATTCCGTTCACTAGAGCTAGCGTTGAACACAGCCCAGTTTGCAAAGAGTCTGGCCATGCTGGGGAGCTCGGAGGACAACACAGCCCTGTCCCGGGCACTGTCCCAGCTGGCTGAGGTGGAAGAGAAGATTGAACAGCTGCACCAGGAACAGGCTAATAATGACTTCTTCCTCCTGGCTGAGCTCCTGGGAGACTACATCCGCCTTCTCTCAGTTGTAAGGGTAAGCACTCCTCTGGGGCAAACTCTAGCCTGTGCTGCTGGTCCTAGACTGATCTTGGGCTTAGTTGTGCCAGGAGGCAGCTGGTCTTCTAAATTCAAGCACAGGGCCTAGCATGCGTCTGACCTCTCCAGGCAGAGGGCAGACTTGCTGCTTGTCCAGTTGTGCACGTGTTGGAGTGGTTAGATTGGAAGAGCGGGTAGGTGAGTCCTGCCTGTGCTGCTGTTCTCCAGGGGGGATGTGGAACAATTTCATGGCTTGTAGGTGGCCTCAGCCCTTCCAGAGGCAAATATGGTGGCTACTGTGGAGGCTGTTAGCTGATCATCTGTGATCTAGGTGTTGCAAATAGATCTGCCAAGCGCCTACTGGGGAAGAGCCTGAGTCTTCACAAGTCTGTACAGCATGCCTGCTATGCTGGCCTCCTTGCTGGACACTAAAAGAAACCAGTCTCAAGTGAGCTGCAAGTCTGGCAGGCTGACTTGCTCCTGCCCCAAACGTGTCCTGCCTCTGAGCAGTCATTTCTGGAGGCTACGGAGGCCAGAACGCAGCCTCATGAGTAGGCACGAGCCTCCTTGATCTGCCAGTCTGTACTGGGAGGTGTGGTGGGTGCTCCAGAGCAGGACCAAGATCTCTGATAATGCTGGAGGTAATAAAGACTTACCTGGGATGCTCTGGTGAGGTGTTGCCTCAGACTTCACCTGTCTCTTGGCTGCTCTGTCCTTCTGACCAGGCTATCAAACAGCGCTTACTGTTTTTCTAGCTCTTCCCCACGATCTGGCTGGGTGCGTTCAGAAGCCTAATGGGTCTCGGGCTGGTGATTTGCAGGCCTGCTAAAATAACCTGGGCTCCTGGCAGATGCCTGCAAGCTGGTGCAGGAGCACGCTGTGCGTTCAGCAGGAGCTGTGGGCACTTAACTCTGCAGGAGCTCGTGGTGGAGATCCAGTGTGCGACAGGCAAGGGTAACTGCACTGGCCAATCTTGATGGCAGGACTGAAATGGGCAGGCAGCAGAGCTTGGGGACAGACTAGACACTGCGCTTGGGATGCTGCCAGTTCAGCAGGTGGCCTCCGGCCTGTCCAGACTTGTGCTGAACTGTGGCTGGGACTTTTCCAGTGACTCTCTCCTGCCCAACCCTGGAGCAGGTGGGCAGCCTCATATGGAGGGAGGCCTCAAAGCTGCTCATGAAGCATGAATTGGTTGATGTTGCACCTGGGCTTCTTCACTAGTAGAGCAAGTCCATGCTCTGTTTCAGCTTTGGTTACACCAAGATGGATACAGGACATCAGTGATGAAGCAGCTCTGCCAGTAGCTGATGCCTCCCTTGCCAAAGGCGTGGTTGTCGCTGTCAGCAGAGCTCCTTGCAGTTGCCCGCCGCTCCTGGTGCAGTAGCGGAGGCAGAACAGAGCTCAGTCTCCTCCTTCCTTTCAGGGAGCCTTTGACCAGCGCATGAAGACCTGGCAGCGGTGGCAGGATGCCCAGAGCATGCTGCAGAAGAAGAGGGAGATGGAGGCCAGGCTGCTCTGGGCCAACAAACCCGACAAGCTGCAGCAGGCCAAAGAGGAGATCTCGGAGGTAGGGAACGAGGAGTGTCGGGGTCTCTGCTCAGCTCTCAGAAGGGGACCTTTTGAGCTGAAGGGACAGGTATCTGTTGCCAGGCTTGTACCAAAGCATAAGCCAGCCTTGAGCAAGCCCTGCAGGAAGCCACAGAAGCTGCTTGTGGTCCCACCTCCCATGGTTTCCTTGCTGAGCTTGCAGCAAGCAGAGGATGCAGCTTGCTGTGGTGGCAAGGACCAGAAATGCCAGGCTTTGCTCTGGCAGTGCCTCTCGTGCAAACAGTTGTGGCTACGAAACTGCTTGGAGAGGGGAGCGAGAGCTTTACCTCCCCTCCCCTGGAAACAGCACGCTTCCTCTCTCTGCAGTGGGAGTCTCGTGTGACACAGTACGAAAGGGACTTTGAACGGATTTCGGCTGTCATCCGCAAGGAAGTGATACGGTTTGAGGTACGTTTGGCCTGGCCCTTGGTGTGCAGCCCTCTGGCTGGTTGGCCTTGATGTGCCTTGGCTGGGAAGACCAGCCTGGGCCAGCCAAGAGTCACCTTGGCTCCTGACCCCGCTCCCAGTACAGTAGTTGGCAATATTTGTGTATCTGGACACGCGGGAGTTGGGGTGTCGCTGCCACGAGCAGAGCTCATGTCTTTTGGTTAAGAGGGGGCTTCTGTGCAGAGAGGCATATCCATAAAAATGAAGATGGATGGGCGAAGATCCTCTGAGCCTGCCCATCATGCTGCAGCCAGAGGTGATCATCACCCTCAGCGTCTCGTGCTGGCCTCCTTGTGAGGCTGCAGGAGGAATAGGAAAATCCTGGTGGTTTTTCCTTCCCCCCAAAAAAAGAAGCCAGAGGGTTTTGGTTGGTTGTTCAGCCTTGTAGTCACTTCTGCACCCATCTCTTGCAGAAAGAGAAATCCAAGGACTTCAGAAACCACGTCACTAAATACCTTGAGACGTTACTAAACTCTCAGCAGCAGGTGA
Source organism: Chlamydotis macqueenii (assembly GCF_036417535.1). NCBI lineage: Eukaryota > Metazoa > Chordata > Aves > Otidiformes > Otididae > Chlamydotis > Chlamydotis macqueenii. The sequence goes on along the minus strand of NC_141567.1, from coordinate 15,223,782 downwards.
GTAGCCCCAGCCCCTGCCCTGGTCTCACCTCTCGGAGCTCAGCAGCGTGAACTTGCACCTCGCTCATGCGTGATCCCTGCGGTGGGTGCATCCTGCTCCCTGGGTGTGGGGAGGGATGAACCCCTAGGGGCTGGAGCAGGGCCAAATGCAAGTGTTGCATCCCCCTTGATGCTTTTTTTGGGGAGGCTGTGACCTGTGGATGGGCTTCTACCTCCCTAAAATGCTTCTCAACTTGTTCAGGGCTTGAAGTGTGCTGGCAGAGAGCCTGCAGACTCCTGACTCTGTCTCTCTCCACAGCTGGTGAAGTACTGGGAAGCATTCCTACCTGAAGCCAAGGCCATTTCTTAATTGGACCGAGCAAACGAGCGTACCTGAACTTGCCTTTTTTTTAATATATACCTCTTCCTCTTTACACACGAACAAACCCTAGTTAAAACACTTTGGAGCTGGTAGAGGTTTAACCCCCAGACAAGCAGCTTGCAAGCCAGTAACTCTTCTAACTGTATATTTTTCATTTAGCAACATATATTTTCTTACTGAAGAGAAACTACGTTCCTGCTTCAAGACCAGACCTGTGGCAGGGGTTAACCGTGTGTGTAAAATGTATATTTTTCAGGCTGGGTTTTAGGGCTCTAATGACTATCTCACTCCTGCAGTGCCATTAAAATTCTGTAATAAAACTTCTATCAGGGCAAACAGGCTCTGTCTGCTCGTGAGCTGGGGGGGGTGGGTAACGGCCGCATCCTGCGGAGGGCGGGGGAGGCGGCGCAGCCTCCTGCTCTGTTGTGACGGGGACATGAGTGACCTTGGGCACTGCCCCAGCCACCTGCCCTGGCTCCTGATTGTGCTCTGGCTCTCAGCCTTGCTCTCTTTTTAGGGACTGAGCTCAGCGGGGCTGCGTAGTGGCCCCACTTGTTGTGGTTTGGGGGGGGGCTGGCCTCCGAGTAGCCAGCGTGGAGCCTTTTGGGGCTGTCATGCCCCTTTCCCCCTTGCTCCTTCAGCCTCCCCCTCGCCCCCAGCCATGGATGTCAGCAAAACCGACCCCCCCCCCGCACCTTAAAAAAAGCAAAAGGCCCCTTCTGCTGACTTCCCACTTTCCTTTCCCCTTGTCCCTGTCGAGCCGGCTCCCTGCGGTAGCTCCAGCCTCTAAATCGCCCTCCAAGGCTGCTGGGTTCGGAGCTGTGGGACCCTTCCCTGGGGGCGGGCTGTGGGGTGCCCACCCCCGCCGGGGGCCGTATCCGCCCCGCCACGGGGCTGACACCGCAGCCGGAGCCCTTCCCCGCAGCCCGGGGGAGGTTTGGGAGTCGCGGATCCCCCCCGCTGCCCCGGGCCATGATCGCCGTCTCCATCCCGGCGGCGGGGCCGCAGGCGGCGGCGCGCAGCCCCGACAAAGCGCACACGGTGAGGGCAACCCGGGGCTATGGATGGGGGGGGCGCCGGATGTTTGGGGGTCACCAGGGGGTCTCCACCTGCCCGGGGAGGAGGGGTGGGGGGGGTGTCTCGCCGTGCCCCGGGGGTTGGAGGTCCCCGCCTGTCCCCGGGGGTCCCGGCCGCTGGTGGGCACAGCCCCTCTACCTTGGAAAAGGGGAGGGCGGGCGGGGGGGGGTCCTGTGGTTCGGGGATCCCCTCTGGCCCCCCTGGGTAGGGCGTCCCTGTCTGCCCCGGGATGCCTCCACCTGCCCTGGGGATCGGGGGTCTCCACGTTCCCGCGGGGGACGCTATCTGCACGGGGGGGGGGGGTGGGGGGGTGGTGGTGGTGTCTCCCTGGCCTGGGGTCCCGGTGGGTTGGGGATTCCTGCCTGCCCCGAGGGGGTGGAGGTCTTTGCTTCCGGGGGGTCCCCACCTGCCAGGGGCACCCTCTGCCCTTGAAAGGGAGGGGGTCCCTGTCCGAGGCTCCCCTCTGGCCCCCAGGGAGTAGAAGGGGGTGAGGGTGGGTGGGGGGGAGGTGGTGTCTGTCTGTCCCCGGTACTCCCGTCTGGGGGGATGAGTGTTTGAGTGTTTCTCGATCTTCCCCGGGGGTGGGATGTCCGTAGGTGCCCCTCGCCCCGGCTGTCCCCGCATGCTTGGGGGACATAGCAAGTATATACAGCTTGAAAGGAGCGGGAAGGGGTGTTCCTGGCCTCGGGGCTCCCCTCTGTCTCCAGGGGGATTTCGGGGGGGGGGCGTGGGGGGGGGTGGTATCCTTGTCATCCCCAGAGTGCCCCACCTCCCCCAGGGGTTGCAGGGCTCAGCCTGCTCCCCTACAACCCCGGGGGGGGGGGAGGGGGTGTCCCGATGGGTGTCCCCCATATGTCCTTGGGCATGACGATCCCTACCTGCCCACTCTTCTCAGGAGGCTGGGTGTCCCTTCCTGTCCCCAGGGTCCCTGCCTGAGGGTGCCCCCATGTACCCCAGGGAGTGGAGTCCCTAAGTGCCCGCTCCCCATGGGTTCCTGCTGGAGGGGACCATCTCTCCTTGGAGGGGATGGAGGCGCGGTCCCTGTCCCTGGGGTCCTCTGTGGCAGTAGGTGAGAGGTGGAGGTCCCTGACCAGGTGGCCCTGGCAGGGGGGATCCCAAGTGGAGAGCCCTACCCGAGGACCCTCTACCCTCGAAGGCAGGGAGGTTTCTGCCTCCCCAAGCCCTCGGCCAAGTGCCCTCTGCTGCAGGGTGCCCTCATCTGGTTGACCCGTGGCGCAGGTATTCAGGGTGGAGGTGCTGTGCAATGGCCGGCGGCACACGGTGGCGAAGCGCTACAGCGAGTTCCAGGCGCTGCACAAGCGGGTGAGAGCCCCGGACGGCCGGGACAGGGGGCGGGACCACCGTGGCCTTGCGCTCATCTGGGGACGGACCAACGAGGCCCAGCCTCCTCCATGGCCCGTGCTCCCATGGCCGTCTCCACACGCTATCCCAGATCAAGAAGACCTGCAAGGTCCCGGACTTCCCGCCCCGCCATGTCCCCAACTGGATGCCCAAGGTGCTGGAGCAGCGCCGGCAGGGCCTGGAACTTTACATCCAGGTAAGGTGCTGGATGGTGGCAGCTTTTGGGTGGGTGTGTGTTGTGTTTTGTTCCCCCCCCCCCCCGTTTGGTTTGGTTTCTTTGGGGGTTGCTGACCCAGCCCTGGAACGTGGCAGGGTGTCCTGTACCATAACGAGGAGCTGCCCCAGGACGTGCTGGACTTCCTGAAGGTGCGACGCTGCCAGCAGGACCCCAAAGCCAGCAGCCCCCTGTGAGTAGACGAGGGGTGGATGGTTTATCCTGGTTTATCACCCATGTTAAGCACCCTGAGACATGGGGAGCTGGGGACAATGGGGCCAGGCAGGGGGCTGGCCTGTGGCTGGGTCACCCTGAGTGAAAGGGGACCCTTTGCCGGGCGCTGATGTCCCCTCTCCAATGGCAGCGCTGGCTGTCTCCCCTCCCAGCGGCCCGTCATCGGCTTCTGCACCGACCCCTACGCATGCCCACTGGGCACCGGTAAGGAGCGGGACCGCGCGTGCCTGTCCCCCAAGCCTCCAAGGGAAAATGCTCTTTTGGACTCCACCCCCCCAAAATGCATTTTCCCTTCAACGGGCCTGGCAGGGAAACAAAGCTGCTCCAGCTCCCCTTTTTCCTCACAGACCTGCTCCCCAACACCGTCCTCAGCGGGGTGCTGCAGGGTCTCTACCTCCCCCTGAGCCGCACTCCCCACCAGGCAGCACCTCCAGCCCCCAGCCCGCTGGGCTCCTGAACACCCAGCCAGCACCCGGCGCCGCAGTGGCGAGTGGCCGGGCAGCGGGATGGATCCCCGTGGTAAAAATACCTCCTCCCTGCTGGGACGGGGCGGGAAAACCGGGTGGGAGAGGCCAAGGAGTATGGTGCTCACCCACCACCCCCAAACTGCCTTCACTGGGAGAGCAGGAGCTCTGCCTTCTGCACGTGTTTCAGGGCTGCAGCAGGAGCCTTCAGACCCTGAACCGTGCTGGAAAATCCCTCAGGGGCCGGGCTTCCGTGCAATAAATGCCTTGGGCTCAACTGGCAAAAGATCGCTGTGCTCCGTAATTCTGCAAGGCAAATCCAGGGCCAAGCAGGGCGCTGCTCTCGGCTTAACAAAACCTGAAAGAAGGGGGCTGGAGGGTTGAGGGACGCCCAGTGATCTGCGCCCCTCCAAGAGAAGAGAGGCAACTCTTTAAAAAACACATTGGTCACATTTATTGGTGCATGTGCTTCTTACAAAAGTGATGGGAAGAGGAGCCCACGCCCCGTCCTGCTCGTGGCCGGCTGGAAGGCGGCAGGGTGAAGGGGAGGCCGAGCAGTGGGCGTGGGGCATAGCAGCTCTGCTGCTGCTCGCCGGCCCCAGGACAGTGGGGAAATGCACGGCAGGGGGAGCAGGGCAGCCCCAGCCCCACAGCCCTTGGCGGGAGGGTCCCTTGCGGAGCACAGGGCCCCGCGCCGTGTCGCGGCGCCGGGAGGGTGGATTACTCTTTGGCGATAGCAAACGGCTTCTCCACCTCAATGGTGCCACAGTCGGCAATGACGACATCCTTCAGGGGCTTGTCCCGGCTGTCTGTCTTTGTGTTCTCCACCTTCCTCACCACATCCTAGGGAAAGCAGAAGCGTGAGAGCGGGGCAACGCTGGACACGGGCAGAGCCAGCTCAGCACAGTCCCCATCCCAGAAGGCACCTCCCAGCCCGTCCTCCAGTGTTTTGCCCCCAGTCAGCTTCCCTGGACAGCACCTGCCTGCTCCTGCTCTCCCTCTGGGAATTGCTCGCTCCCTTACCATGCCCTCCAGCACTTTGCCGAACACCACGTGCTTGCCATCCAGCCACGGCGTCTTCACCGTGGTGATGAAGAACTGGGAGCCGTTGGTGTCCTTGCCAGCATTGGCCATGCTCACCCAGCCAGGGCCGTAGTGCTTCAGCTTGAAGTTCTCATCGGGGAAGCGGTCCCCGTAGATACTTTTTCCTAAGGCAGGGGAAAAAAAGGTTGTGTTGCTCTCTTGGGTAGAGGTAGGGGTGAGGATGGCAGCTCTCTCCACCAGCTGGCTGGGGTGAATGACCACACCGAGATGGGGGACGAACTACCAACACCGCAGGACTGCAGGGAACCGTGAGCTACCAGAGGGAGCTAAAAGCACCCCAGGAGTGGGGCAGGAGGGATCATGCCCCCAGGGGATCCAAGCAGGAGGCTGTGCGAGAGCAGACTGGACCCCATACAGCTGTAGGCTGTGGTGTGACAACGACCAGGTCAAATAAGAGCTTACAAGCCCAAATGCTGCTATCATCAACTCTACTCATGTTTGCTAAGTGCTGGTGGAAGGTTTGAACTCTGCTGCTACTGGACTCAATGTGTCCTGGCAGCCAGGACACCCAGCAGAGGCACCAGCTGCTGCAGAGGAGTTTTCTCAGTGACAAGCTCCAGGTCCTCCCAGGGTAGAGGCCACAGCCACACGGGCAACATTTAGGGACCAGCCAGCCAAGCCTCACGGTGCTCATCCCTCCCCAGCACCAAGCTCTGCTTTGGCGCTGGGTCTCTATGAGCTGTGCACCCACTCGTCCCCACTGTGGCACCCTGCTCCAGCTCCACACTGGTCCCCAGGGGTAGCCAGGCAGGGGACTGGGAGCGTGGTTCCTGTCTTGTATCAAGCCAGCACCTGGATCTCTGGTGTGGGATAAATTACCTCCAGTGCCATCTCCACGGGTGAAGTCTCCTCCCTGGATCATGAAGTCCTTGATCACACGGTGGAACTTGCTGCTCTTGAAGCCGAATCCTTTCTGGGGGTGGGGAGGGAGAAAACGGAGTGAGGCAAAGGGATGGCCTGGAGCTCGCTCCGTCAAGGGCACCAAGCAGGAGGCGCCCAGGGGGCCGGGTGAGGCCTAGCTAGGCAGCCGCTGGCCCCTCACCTCTCCAGTGGCCAACGCCACAAAGTTCTCCACCGTCTTGGGCACCGTCTTCCCAAAGAGCCCAATGACGACACGGCCCACATCCTCCTCTCCGATCCGCAGGTCGAAGAACACCTTGGGGAACGGGGTAAGAAGAGGTAGGTTAGGGGGTGGGGACACTAGCGGAGCGAGCTTCACCTTGCCGGGACAACCCAGCTCGCCCAAGCCTGACTCACCAAGTCCAGCCAAGCCTATTCTCACTGGGCCGGGCCTAACCTCTCAGGGCTGGGCCTTTCCCACACTCCCAGCTGCACACCCCCACAACCTCACCCAGGCATCCCCTCACCCCTCGCCTCCCCCGCCACCAGCCAGGCCCCGCTCACTCCAGACCCCCCCAACCCGCCCCAGCCGGGCCCCCTCCCGACCTTGGCGGTGACCTTGGGCCCCTTCTTGCGCTCGTCGGCCCGCGAGGCCGCGGGCAGGAGGAGCAGGAGAGCGGCGCCCAGCGCCGCCGCTGCCACCAGCACCTTCATCCTCCGCCGCTCGCAGCCCAGCCACAGCGCCCGCCGCGCCGCCTGCATCCGGCCCCGCCCGCCGCTCCCCCCTGCCCCCCGCCGCGCAGTGGTACGCGCCGCGCCCCACTCCCCGCCCGCCCGCTCCGGCTGCCCGGGCGCGACCAACGCCCGTGGGGGGGGGGGGGGGGAGAGGCACCTTCCGGCCGGGCGGGGGCGGTGCCGGCTTGAGCCGCCGTGCGGCTGCCACGTTGCCCCTCGCTCGGCAGCCGCGGCGCGGCCAATCGGGAGGGGGCGGCGCGCTGATTGGCGGCTGCGGAAGAGGAGTCCGGGGAGTAAGGAGCTGGACACTGTGGGCGGGGCCTTGAGTGTGGCGCTGGCCAATGGGCGCGGGCGGCGGCTTATGGGGAGGGAGGTGCGCGCGGCTGCCGCTGGGGTGCTGAGGGGGCGCGCGGTGGCCGTTGGGGCGCTGAAGGGGCGCGCGCCGGCGGTGGCGGGAAGGGGCGCGCGGCGGCCGTTGGGGCGCTGAGGGGGCGCGTGCCGGCGGCGGCGGGAAGGGGCGCGCGGCGGCGGCGGATGCCCTTGGTGCAATTCCCCCCCGCCCGCCCCGCAAAGATGGAGCCTTTGTGTGTGGTGCGGCCGGGAGAGGGGGGCTGCAGGGACTGCCCCCCTCTCCTCTTCCCTAGGGAAGAAAGGAGCCGGCGAGGCTGCGTGACAAAGCCACAGAAAGGAGCGAGAGAGGAGGAACGGTCTTCATCGGAGAGGCCCACGTGTCTCTCAAATACCAGATGGAGCCACGCTGAAAGCACACAGAAGTGTTTGCGGTGTTCCAGGTGCCGGTGTCTAACTTAGCATTCACAAATACTGGAGTTCGTTCAATACCTGAGAATTATGTTTTTTTTTTTTTTCTTAATGTCTACTCAAATAGATTTTAGTCAGTGTCAATTGCCTAGCTTACAAACCTTTAAAGGAATTGTTTGTATGTTTCTAAGGGCGCAGGAAAGAAAGGCTGAGGTTTGGCTTCCTTCTCAGAGCACAAGTGTCCCAAGACTAATTTTTGGGAATGGGAAATGAAAGATCACAGTAAAAATATCACATTTAAGGCTGGGAAATGGAAGGAGAAAAAGCATCCCAACAAAGATCCCAGCATGAAGCAGTTTCTAAGAGTGGGAGTTGAGCTGCAGGTGCTCTCCCTCTTGATACACTGAAAGCTGCTTTTAAAGATGCTATGTTTGGCTGGTAGGTGGTATCTCCTTTTATGCTTTTCTCTGTACTGAGAATAAATAAGCAGCAGCTATTTGCTGTGGTTGATTCCACAGAAGCAGCACAGTGCCTGTCCTTTCCACGCAAGATCCCAGTAAGCGGACAGAGGCGCAGAGGAAGGCGGCACTCCAGGCAGCAATGGTTGGGCCTGCGTCGTTGCCACCCTTCTCTGCAGGCAGGGCTGCCAGCACAGCGTGTGCTTAGGGATTTGGCTGGTGGTTACCTTGGCTGGAGCTGCAGCTCCTCAGTGTGCCCTGGCCAGCAGGCTGGTGTATGCAGTGCCCTTCCACTTGCGGAAGGCTTGCTTGACGCCTACAGCAGCAGCTGTAGACGCTATTCCAGAAACACGGGGACCACACAACAGCACATTTTGGGGTGGTTCATGTCTTTGTGTTCCAAGTAATCAATGGTTTAGCCATTCTGCTACCCAGGATGGCTTGAAGCAGGAATGTGCAGGCACAGGGAGAAGAGGAATCGGTGCCACCATGCCTTGGCCAAGTTCTGTGGGGCTGAACTGTCCATGGCTACAAAGCACAAGGTGTTGCGAAGGTCCCATAAGATCCCACACCGTGCACTGTCCTCTCAAAGGAGGGCTCAGAGCTTCTCACAGGAGAGGAGGGCTACCAAGAGAGCCCAACAGAAGCAAAGGAAAAGAAAATACAAGCCATGTTGTCAGGAGGAGGTAATAAATAAGTCTATTGATGGAGAACAATGCAGCAGTGCAATGTTTTATTGGAAAAAAATAATAATCATCTCACTTGATACCTCAGAAGACTGCATCGCAACGTTGGTGGGCCACACCGTGGGAGAGCTACACCAGGGAGGCCCGCACAGCTCCGGGTGCTCCCCGCCACGAGGATCCAAGAGCCCTCCCCTCATGCCCTTGGGGTCTCCCAGCTGCTAATGACTTCTGGGGCGAGAGGAGAGTTTGCCCAGGTCGGCTTAATGCCCTGCTTCCTACCACAGCATGGCTGGCTCAGTCTGGCTTGTGTCTCCGAGTCACCTCCGAGCTCCCTGGGGACAGCGGTCTCCTCAAGCACAGGACTTGCTGTTAACCTGCTTTATTTTCCTTTCTTTTTGTTTTAAAAAAAGCCACCCCACATCTTTGCCCTTTTGAAGAGTCCAACGTACGATTATAGTGCAAGAGGGCTTGGTACAAGTGAGCATTACCAGCATGCCGTGGGGGGACAGTCCTCCCCTACAAACACATCATCGTAGGATTAAAAGAACATCGTATCTCCAGAGAGAAGCGGTAGTGGGTCACCGTGAAATCGCTTTCAAACCGACCCACTTAAAAACAAGGTCAGGAAAGTTTCTAAACAATCAAATACATTCACTTTAAAAAAACAAAACAAAACAAAACAAAAAACATTTAAGAACAAAAACTGTTGAGATGGCCCCTTTCTCCCCCGCCCTCCCTCACCCTGCAAACACTTACATATGCTGCAACTACAAGCTGCTCCTTGACCGGAGGCAGCGAGGAATGACCAAACACGGCAGGAGATGCAGAAGGAATCAAGTTCTGGTGACAGGCACTTAGTGGGGCTTGGGAGGGCAGCAACAGAAGTGTCTCAGGGCCCGGCTCTGTCTGCAGCGGGCAGGACTGCTCCCTGGGGAGCGCCTGTGCCCCTTTCCCCGCCTCCCAAGATGCCAAACCATGGTTTCCTACAGCAGAGAGAGGAACGCCTATGCCAGAGATGCTGGGCTTCCGGGAGCCACTGGCAGCGGAGGAGCTCGGAAAGAGAAGGGTGGAACGCAGCCACGGTCCCCGTCTTCCCTCTGGCAGGAGGGGATGAGAGGGCAAAGCGCCCCAGCATGCGCCTGCAGGAGGTAAGCTGTCCCCTTCCTGCCCCGGCCCATGGTACGGCTCGAGGAAAGCGCTTTGCAGAAGCGGGGTACACGTGTTTCCTGGTGGACGCGCGAGCAAAGAGCTTTGTGCCTCCAAGCCGTGCTTGTTGGGATAAGGCATGGAAAGAACGCAGCAGAGAATGGTGGAGATGCCCTCTGGGGATCTGGCAAGGGAGCGAGGTTTTTCTGCCCTGGGACCACACCAGTGTCTGCCTGCTAAAGCACAAAGAGCAGCCCAGAAGCTCCCTTCCCAGGATGATGTCCTGCCCCCTAAGCCTGCTTCTGCCAAGCCAGGGGAACCGAACCTCCCGTGAGTGCCGCTCCACAAACTCCAAGCTATGCAGATCATCATTACAAAAATCAAAGATAATGAGATCTAGTCTCTCCCTTTCCTCCCTTCATGTTCTCATTGATTTTTGGGGTGAGCCAGGCCCGAGTTTATAACAAGAAAAGTCCCTCAAGTGAACAGTCCCAGCCTGGTCAGGTGTCATCGTGAAAAGACAAAGTACAAGGAACCAATTCACAACCTCCCAAAAGCTGCTCGAGTTCTCCCAGAGCTCTGACATGTCTGTGGTGACCCCCAGGCAGCCCTGGCCTCCTCAGAGTTTGGAAATGCTGCAGCAGGATGCAAGATTTTTTTTTTTTTTACACATATGCAAAGTGCCCCAAGCCCTTTGCTAGCTATTCGTTTGGCTCAAAAGCGGCGTGTGAGAACGTGGCTTCTCCTGCGGGGCGGGATGGCGTCCCACGTGCCCCAGACCCAGCACAGCTCCAGGCTCACGCTTGCAGAGGACATGAAGGCTATTCCAGTCAAACCTATCTGACCATCTGGAGATGAAATCAGTGTTAAGGCAGTGAAGTATCCTCTCCCCTGCCGGGGAAGCTTTGCTCCTGCTAACATTCACAACAACCCTACCAGAGGGATTTGAGAAGGCTGCCCGGTTGCCCACACCGAGAAACAACTACGCTTTGGGAAACAGCTGCCTCCCAGTTACCTCAATCCAGATCTACCTCTTAAGCCAGCGCAAACTCCTCCAGCTCAGCAAAGCTGGTGCTGCTCCCTCCTGCCAAGGCCGGCTACAGCCCTGCGTCTCCCGGCCGGCTGAGTCAGGCACGGTGTAGGAAACCATGGTAGGGACATTCACCGGCAGCTAGAAAGGGTGATTGAAAATTCAAGTATGCTTTCCTCAGCGCGCGGCCCAAGGCGGGCGTCGGGAACGCCAGACTGGCACAAAGGTTGTGCGGATGTCGTCGACATCCCCACTCAAGGGCATTCTTTGCACCCCACTGTCTTCCCAGCTGAATGTCTGTCTGCGCTGGCGCCGCGTGGCCACACAGATCCACAGATACAATGTGCATCTGTAAATGCTAAAAATAATAAAAAGTGCAACGACGTCAGCTTCTTTAAAACAATCCACATTGCTCTGTTACTGTCAGAGGAGGGAGGTGTCAAGGGAGCTGGAAAAAAAACCTAACTGGAACAGTAGATTGCAAATTTCTCACAGCTTGCATGTTACAGTGTAACTGTTCCCCAGGAGCCGAAAAGGGAACCTGTCTCTTACTGCGGCAGCAGTCAGGCCCTTCTCCCACACAACTCTCCTGCCCGCACCTCATCCTCCTGCCCTCTCGACAGCCAACTCAGCCTAAGTTATTTCTTCGCTTAATTAAGGAGGGAGGAGGACGGAGGAGCAGAGAGCGCAGGGGAGGGAGGGGACGAAAGTGAGCAGGAACTAAGCACAGTCCTCAGGTTTGCGTGAATGATGCCTTCGCCGTAAACAATGGGAAGGAGGGTCAGCCAGCCAGCCCCCCTCCCGGGGCGACCAAGACCTGAGCCAGCCACAGTCCTGGTCCGAAAAGGAGCTTCAGGCTTGGAGTGAACGAGGGAGACTGTTCAGCAGATCCACCCCAGAGTGGTTTGTTTTGGAACGTTTTCTTCTCTTTTTGGTTTAAAATGTCACTTTTTTTTTTCTTTCTCTCTTCCTTCTATGCCTCCTCCTCCCCTCTAAAGAGAAGCCCCTTCCAGTGAGACAGGGCAGGAGCTGCAGGCGCGGTGGTTCCTGCAAGGCCCAGGAGGCACTGGTCACTTGTGACGCTGAGCCGTCTTCTTCCGTTTCCTCTTAAAGAAGCAGCAGCACCTGAGGCACAAAGGACAAGGCAAGTTAGTCCCACACCTGGTACCCCAGGAACATCCCCAACCACCCCAGGCTTCCCTCCGCTCAGCTGCATGCAACAGCACCTCTGCGCGCCCGGCCCGAGGCCCAGACAGACCCGCCATCCAGGGGGATGGTCGGCAAGGTCGGCAGATGCTGGTGGATGGTTGACACCACCAGCCCGGGCTGGTAGACCAGCAAAGGCAAGTAGCCACATGCTGGGAAGTCCCATGGCCCAAAGGCTGTGGGTGACAGTGGGGCGCAGCCCCCGAGTGCTGGGAGCCGGGCTGTCTCCCTCCCGAGGCTTGACTGGGGCAGAAACACAAGAAGCCATCTGGGAAAGCAGTAAAACAAGTATCCAGATGCTCTGCTCCCTCTGTCCGAACCCTGGAGGAAGTGGACTGGGACGGTGAGCCCTGGCTGCTCTTCCCAGCTACAAGACACACCGTTTTCACTACTGTTCACTAAAAATACAAGTTCCAAAGAGATCTCGGCTCGGGGACCAGGTTTCTTTACTGAACCTTTCCCGATAACCAGAGCTTCCACCTTGGATAAATCACCCAGTGCCGATATGCAGAACCTCTGCTTCTTCCCTCATCCAATGTGAGGGAGGTGCACAGCGCGTGGGGATTAGGGAAAGCAAGAAGGATGGATAGCGGAGGCTGAGGTGGGGAGAAAAAGGCCCATCACAGCTGAACCGTTAAGAGTGGTGGTTTCACTTCTGGGATACACTGAGAGCAGCTGCCCAGGTTTTCTAGTCCTGCTGGCTTCCTACTGAATGACTTGGCATTTAAGACGTATCTGCCTTTCGGTCCTCAGCCTGCTGTCAGGAATCCTCTGCACAGAAGAAAGGTGTTTGTTCTGTGCAGGTTCTGCTCCTGAGCTACGTGTCTTTCTCCTTCTGCTGTTAGGGCCATCTCCAGAGAAGCCCGGGTGATGCTGAAAGACTACGTTTTCAGGCTGATGGAAGGGATGCCTGGCTAAGCGGCGAGAGCGGATGTGAGTATGCAAAGACCATTTTTTCCTACAAGCATCTTTTACCAACAGCCAGACAAAAAGCATTCAAAAACACTGTAACAACTTCTCCAAATTATTTTCCATTGGGTCCTTCATGGCTCTGAAATCTCAGCGTTACGCTTCTATCCTCTCAGAGCTGGAGGAACAGATTCATTCTCACTCGCACCCCAGAAGGTGCTTGCCCCTAGATGCATGAGCCTTACTATGGGGTGCAAAAGCGATGGGTGACCACCCCCATCTCCGCTGTGAGCCAAGCCTGCCAGCACAGATTGTCTGCTGGGGAGACTGCCCCTCCCGCCCCACGACATGGAGAGCTCAAACAGCCACAGCAAGAGGAGGGCCACCTTCCACCACACGTTCCTCTGGCCCGCACAGGCTAACGGCCAGGGGAAATTTAACATCCACGATTTGTCTTTAGGTTCCTAAACAGGCCCAATTTGGAGGTGAGCCAAGAGAAAACACAAAGCACTTGTCCCTGCAGGAACATGGGCTTAGAGCAACCTGTGACGACTCCATTGCTACCTGCCTAGCCTGACGCTTGCAGCATGCATCCTGACGCACCACCCAACCCAGGCTCCTGTGCATGGCTGGCACTCTCACCCACCCACCCGTCACTGGTCTTGCATTTTATTGTCCTGGGCCATCTGCCACCCTCTCCTGCTTTAACCACCCTCCTCACAGTATTTCTCTCCCACAGCAGCCACCTTCCTTCATGACTTGGGCAACAGTGAGTAAGGGGGAGGACGTTATGGGGAGAGTGGATGGAAAACGCATGAGTTATGATTTTGCATGCAGTGGTTAAGGGAAGAAGAGGGCTGAGCAGCACTTGTTTCCTTGGGCACCAAACAAAGGGAGCTGTCTGACTTATAGCTGTTTTCCCTTGTGACTGTCTTTTTAGGCTGTTACTCAGAGGTCCAGGGAAGGGTTCAGGAAAGGAAGTCCTGGCAGTTCAGACAGGCAGAGGCAAAACATCAAAATAAAAGAATAAGGCAGGCCGACAATTACAGAACGTGATCTCTCTGCATGCAGACAATGCCCAAGAGAACAGCCCCAGACTACGACATACAGAGAAGCCAGAGATGCCAGAGGTATTGGAGGCAATGCCTATGGAGAGCAGGGCAGAGGCGGTCAGTCTCCCATCCAACAAGGACATTCCTCGCCACACACGGGCCTTGTCACCTCGCTCTGTAGTGATTCCCACCCATCAGCTCTCCTTGGGACCTACAAACTCCTCATCCCGGTCTCCGCTTCGTCCTCTGCTTGCTGGGTATGGGGATTGCCCAAGAGGCAAGGGAGCGAGGGAACACCACCATGGGACACCTTGAGACCGGGACACTACAGCTGCGGCTTCAGAACTCTGATAAAAGCGTACACATGCCTGAGCTGGGCTTGGACCGGTACTAATCCCAACCCCTCGGCCCCTTCTCTCCTGGACAAGCCAGTTCACCTGCACCCTCAGCTGGCAGCTGCAGGGTTTTTGGAAAGGAGCCATCTCCCACCCACCTTCTCCAAGCAGGGGCTCTGTCACTGACGAGGACACCATGACCACGTCTTTCCATCCTCTCTAATCATACAGGCCCTGGCCCGTGCTTCTTCAGAGGAAACTCTCTGAGGAAGCGACTAACTCCCTCCCCTTGATACCCAGCACAGGGTTTTCCCTTCATAACCGTCTGCATGAGGAATTCCTGCAAGACGCTTGGCAAGCCTGGTCCCGACTCTGCCCAACTCCATTAGACATTATCTGTTCACGGACGTAACAGTTTGGGGGAGAAGGTAAGCCGGATAGAAAAGGATTAAAATCCATCTTTTGCATCCATCAGTTCAGAGATCAGCCGAATTGCTCGGCCTAATGCGGCCGCTCAGACATAACCCACACCCTCCCCAGTATGGCATGTGGTCCTTAGCACAGTCCTAAAATCAAAACAGCTCTGGGTTGGCTTTGACTTTGTGCCTTTTTAGGGTTTGGTCAGTTTGATTTTGATTGCCAACCCCAGTCTAGTCTGGTCCGCTCCCCCTTGCATGTGGACTGGAGAGAGGGACTCACCACAAGTTGAGCATTTTCAGGCAGCTACAGAGAGTGTAGAGAAAAAACACAGAAAGGAAGAAAGAGCAATTAGTTCACAGAGGTGGGATGAAAGCATGTCACTGCAGCCATGCAAACATGCAGTGCAGACTGGCAGACACACACCATGCCTGCCCGCCGCCCACCCCCAGCCCTCATACCACCTCTGCCCTTGATACGGCGCCACTGAGAACTGCCACGTTTTCTAGGGACGTGAGGCCTCTGACAAACACCTCCTATTTCCCATGAAGGCACCAGTCCCCTGACGTTCTTATCTGGGATCAGAACTGAGCTCAGGGCCACCAGGAGAAGAATCTGCTCTTGTCTGCTGCAGCTCCAGTGGCCGAAGGGCCAGATCATGGATCTACGCCTGGGACCTGCCCTTCGGTGAAACCCATGGCCAGGATCAGGAGCTTTTCTCCAACATACCCCAAAGCAGAAGCATTTGTGCAGCTCCTCTGCCTGCTGGGAGTGCCAGGGAAAGACCTTTCTGCTACTGCATCTTGTCTCAAAACACAGACCCCCAGCTGCACCTCCTTCTAGCTCTTCCTGGCCCACTTTACTGCAAGGCAGAAACCAAAAGTCCCTTGCCCTCCACATACATCTGAGGGGATTTGTGATCACAGATGCAAAGGATGATGAAGCCAGCCCTCCTTGTGGCAAGAGGAACGAAGCAGACTACACTTGGGAATTACAAGATACCCTAAACCCACCAGTGCAAAGCAGCCCATGCTCTGCTTCCCAGCACCTCCAAAACCAATTTGGGACCACCCAAACAGGGGCTGGAGGGAGACAGAACAGTTCCACAGGTCGCAAGACACAGCTTGGGCAGCCCTTGCATGTTTCTTTTCACTTGTTTTTACATCTCCCCGATACATGGGTATGGGGTCTGGGCCCTGGCCTTGCTGAACAAGATGCTGCAGAAACAGGCCGACAGTGGTCCTATCTCAAAAGCTGGCTCTTCCTTGCATTGGGTTCTTGTATCGAGAACTGTTGAGGGTGGTAATTTGCCCCATGCTTCCTAGGAGCAACCCCGAGCCACATGCCCAAGGAGGACTCACTTAAGTCTGACCAAGACGGAGCCTGTGACGCCAAACTGGTGGTCTCAGCAGGCCACACCACCCGTATCTAAGAAATATTGCTCAAGCCACAAGTTGCGCCTCAAGATCTCCCTCATCTTGATGAGGAGCCTGCACCAAAACCAAGGCTCACTCCTTTGGCTGGGAGGTGAAAGTGTATTTGTTGCTCGGGCACACTGCTGCCAGGATCACGCCCAGGCCAGCTACCAGTGAGCAAGATCACACACAAGTGCTTCCCGAAGGACAGAGGAACAGATGGCAGAAGACCTTCAGGACAACCAGCACTGGCTTCAGACTGACGGATACCTAGGGACCTTTTCCATCAACACACCCTTTCTCACACCTGCCAGTTTTCCTCTTCACCCTCCCACAAGCCATTCCTAACAGAAGTTCCCATAAAAACTGAGACAAACAATGTGGGACAAGCGACATCCAGACAAATTACAACCAGGCAGTTGGGCAACGTCACAGCACTGACCAGTTCAAAGGCAGCCCCGGGGCCTATCTACCCCTTGCATGGGGAGTGTCAGGATGCCACTGTGACCTGCTAGGGTCCTGGTCAAGTTCAGAGGCAGTGAGAAGGTCCCGTGCTGAGGATCATGCAAAAGGTGACATGATGGTGCCAGATGCAGCACGTGTGCAAAGGAGGCCAAAATGGTCAAAGCAGCAACTTTGTACATCAGTTCTCACTCTTCACCACAAACTACAGAGGAGAGGTCAGCTCAGAGGGAGTGCGCTCTTCCCCACAAGCAGGAGGGCTGCTTCTGGTTTCTCTCACTTGGCTTCCGTTGGGCGGGACCGAGAGAATCACAGGGAGAACTACCCATCCCTGCAAGAGTTACTTCAGGACTGCACTGGGTACCTGGCATCCACTTCTTGCAGCCAGAAACAGTGTTAACGTTCAGACCAACAATCTCCTCACTGAGCTGTGCTCAAGCTACTCCTACACTCTCAGCATGAGAGTACAGCGCGTTCTCCTTTTGGAACAGGGGATGCTCATTGGGATTCCTGAAAACAATTCACATTATTTTGGTAATTGTGCTACTGTCTATCTTGCAGTACATGCTCCGAGTAAGAGTTACGTTCTCTAGCCATGACAAGTGTAAAAAAGAAGCAGCAGCAGCACTGAAGGCACCATGCACAAAAGCAGCAATATGCAAGGAAAAGGGCATGGGACACGAGCATCGAGTACTTCACCATGGGTAAATACCCCGACTCGTTTCCCAGAAGGAGGATTAATGACCACACCAGTGGAAAGTCTGTTTGTAAAGCAAACGTACTTAGCTTCCTCCACCACCTCCACCTCTGCCTGCGCTGTTATTGGCGCGTTGGAGTGTGCCCCCGTTGGGTCGTCCACGTTCAGCTCCCCATTGGTCGAGCTAACCACCTGAAACACAAATGGACACCCCGTTAATGAAGTCCCCTTGCACATGATGTGTCTCCACCCACCGGGACACGGGATGCTGTGAAAATGGGAAATCTGCAAAATAACTTCTGTTTGCTCCTGTCTCTTTGCACACTCTTAGCAGGCTGTGGGATGCTTTGGATGCCTTGGATCATGTGCCAGGCATGGAGAGACCAGCCTGGTTTCTCCCAGGCAGAACAGCAGGCAGGGGACCGCATCTGTG
Organism: Chlamydotis macqueenii; assembly: GCF_036417535.1. Taxonomy (NCBI): domain Eukaryota; kingdom Metazoa; phylum Chordata; class Aves; order Otidiformes; family Otididae; genus Chlamydotis; species Chlamydotis macqueenii. The sequence goes on along the minus strand of NC_141567.1, from coordinate 15,206,387 downwards.
TTCACTAGTTCACCCTCCTTGTGTGCCCAGCACAGGTCTTCATATCTTTGGGAGGCTACACCACTTTGGGAGGTGTAGCCACGAGGGTGAAGAGTAACTGACCACCTTATATACACACACAAACTGTATCATGTTTTCTCCCGACACCTTCAGAGGCCCTTACAGACTCAGTCCTGTCACCTGCCACTACTGCGGGAAGAAGGCACTCCAGAGCCTCCAGTCTCACTCTTTACACAACCAGTTTCTGGAATTACATCCTCACCCAAAAGCCACTGATATGGTCTCTCATCTCTTTGCTTCGCAGCTGACATTATGACTTACTTCAGCATCTCCATTATAAGGATGATCATCCAGATCCCCAGCTGCCGGCAGCTCTGCATTTGCCAGGAGAGCACAACATTTTCTGGATCATTCATCATTGCTGTATTGCCACAACAACCGCCAAAGAAGGCTGTATGGGACCAAAGTCTGGCAATCCCTTCCGTGCTCCATCTGGAAGGTAGGACAGGCTCCTGCGCATTGCTGTGAACACCTAGAGCTGCCTCTGGGGTCCAGAACTATAACGATGCGTGGTTCCTCTCCTGCTCCAACCTCTTTGCCTTTCTACAAGGTAAAAGGAGGTTATCTCCCAAGGGGATATTGAGGTGCTACCCAGTATTCCTGGTGGCTCTTCCTTCCCTAACCACCAGACATGAAGGGAAGGAAGCCACTGAAACGATGTCCCCTCACATCTATTAAGTGCATCTATCTACGTTTGTTTTGAATACTTAACTTCTACCAGCAATTGCTCTTTCTGCAGATCAAGTCCTGTGGCCAGTCTCTGCCAAGAACGGTCAGGACTCAGCTCACGCAGTTTTCAGAGCTCTCCTCGAGTGACAACCCCTTGGGTTCTCTTAGCACCGCCCTTCCCAGACTCATCTCACTGTGCCCACCCAGGTTCTCCAGACCCTCACACTTCCCACACAAGTCTGCAAAATGCTAACACTTAATCGTGCTATTCCCAGTGATCTTCCCACACTTTCTTCAGCTACTGGTTAAACTTCATTTTACAAAAGGCTCTGATTTTCCTTCTCTTTTTTTACATGCTGCCACTTTATTTTGATGTGGCAAATTCAGCCGTTGCCTTAAAGGAAACGGACACTCGAAGCTACTGACCTCCCAAGGGTTCAGCATGAGCTGGGGCAGTTGTTGAGAAACAATTTAAGCATCCACAGCCCAGCAGCCATGCACAGTAAAAGATTTCCTGTTCTTGGCTGCAGATAAGCAAAATTTTAATGCTTATGGTGTCACATAACCTGTAGGCTTGTAAACTGCTCAGGCAGGCAACCCTCCCAGTCAAATTCAGACTAGGACTGTCTGCTACTCTGGCAGAGCACTGTTTGTGGGGAGACACAAACAACGTGCTGCCTTCACACAAGGAAACTATTCCCCTTATATTAAAAAAATATGAATAAAAACACCTACTCTGCACTTACTGAGAGCAGAATTCATAGAATCACAGAATGGTTTGGGTTGGAAAGGACCTTTGCAGATCATCTGGTCCAACCACCCTGCCTCGGGCAGGGACATCTTTCACTGGGTCAGGGTGTTCAAAGCCCCGTCCAACCTGACCTTGAACACTTCTCCAGTTTACTGTTTGTGCACATCTGAAATCAGAGCTATAAATACATTAGTTTCTCCTTATCTTTCAGTTTCTCTGCCACTCAGTAAAACACCTTCAAATGAAAAAAGGAATGTGGCTAATCAAGCCGAAAAATCATTGAATCCAACCAAGTATCAGGAATAAGTAAAAATTTCAATCTAATCTGCATTTCTCTTAGAGGCACCCTGCACTTCCCGTCTCCTCAGCTCAGCTCTGTCCCACTCTGGGCAGTAAACCCCACTTCACCAGAGCCAATTTTCAAAGTGTTGTGTCTGACACTGGAGCCCGCTCTCGCAGGCAAATCTCTGCCAAAGAGTTCACCTTGCCAGCAATATCAGACAGTTCTTGTTTGCTTGAATAACTCCTGAATCTTCTCTCTGCACGTCCAGCCATCTTACTCTGGCAGCAGAGCAAGAAACTCCCTCAGTGAGCCTGAGTGACAACCAGGGGCAGGTAAGGTTTCATAAACAGAAGCAGTCTTTTCAGGAATTAAAAAATTTATCTGTAGTGCCACCTTTGATGTTGTCTGGCACTGTTGCACATCCTCTGCTCATCCACCTGCCACAGTGCAATCACCCACAGATCCATCTTGCAGCCCCACACCCTTACACTTCTGCTGGTGCTGGCCTGCCACCGGATCCAAAACTAAAATGCAGGTGCACTGGGGAGCAAGAGAACAGGGTCACCACGCCCCCCCAGTTCAGCCTGTCTCCCCTCCATCCGGAGGGAGAAGTGGCTGTACAGTCTACTCGCACCAGCCATCCTGTGGGCACTTCTCCAGTCTGACACCCCTAGATTTCCATCAAGCTGCAGGAATTCGACCAGAACCTCACTTACCAAGCCTGAACTGAAACAGCTCAACTATTTATTTATATGGTTTATATGCAACAGACCTAATTTCAGCTGTCTCTTCCTACTTAAGAGCATCCCCAAGGTGGGGATAGAGTTGCTTTACAGACCAGACCTGCTAATATACACTCCTTTCTGTGTTCAGTTTCACAAGTCTGAGTTCAAAATAGCTCTCAGAGGAAAAGCCTCGTTGAAGCACTAACAGCAACGATGCTGGCCATCACAGCTTGGGTCCCACAAAACCATGGCTTGCGCATTATGTACAGGACCGGACCAAATCAGCTTGTGAAATCATTCTCCTGACCATGATGTGATTTGAGGAGAATTCAGGGAATTTAACACAAAGTCTCGCATCAAGGCTGTCCACATCAGGAGGAAGAGGTACCTGTACAGATCCTCCATGCCGATCTGCAGCCAAATGAGATGTCAAGTACGAGGTATTCGTCTGCCGGCTTGGCTGGATCTCCCACTCCCCTCGGCGATCTGACGACTCCTGCTCACAAGTTCAGAAGCGCGAGAGAAACAGAAGAGAGAGCAAAAGGTGAATGAGGGGTAGAAATAAACAGGTGCTTGTTAGTGGGTTAGTTTCTTTGCAAAAAGCAAGGCATTTAAACTTTTAGCTGGGCTAAAATTTCTTTTTACCAAGTGCACCTCATACTTTACTTCAGCAGTGTCTGCAGTAATCCACTGCAGGAGTGGATTTCTTCTCCTCTAGATGCTAAACGAAGAGAAAGCTCAGGTCTATTCAATAAGTTATTTCTTTTCACGGCTTCATTTCCATGGGCTTCAGTACAGAAATAAACACACTGACAGTATGTTTAACTACGTCTGTCAGGTCACACACACCAGAGCACTTGGCACGGCAGCAAGACCGGATACACAAGCTCGACCTCCCTAAAATACATATTTTTAAACTCAAATTTGCAACATAAACCAAAGCCATGTTTTATTTCACCAAAAGACAGTTCCACACACTGATTCACCTGTACAGTGCAGAAGGAAACATCCACCACACCTGCTTGACTGGAGAGAGGGTTGGTGGCTTTTTGGTTTTCTGCAGAAAAGTAGATAAGAAACTTTCGCTAACAGTTTCTTCTTTATTCCCAACACATACAAACTTTAGGCAATTAAATTATAAGAATTTGATTTGTTTTATTAGAACCACCACTCTGCACTTGCATGTGAAGCTCCTCACAGGTCGCCCAGCTTTGATGACAACACATCCAGCATTCACCTAAGACCCAGGGTGATCTCAGGGCACCTAAACCCAACCGATTAGCTGGAGGAACACTTCCTAAAACCGGGAAGTGTAAGACAAACAGGTAGATCTGTGCTGGCCAAAGACCAACAGCAGAGGATGTGGTCAAGCCTGAAGTGACCAATGGGACAAATTTAAAAGGTGTTTCTCTGGATGCCGTATACAAATTTAAGGAAACGTTTCAAAGCTGAAGCACAAATTTGAAAGAAGAGAGGGCAGAGCAGCAGAGTCACCCCAGCACAAACACACCTGGCAGGAGGGATGCTGAACAGAGACACCATGGACCTGGCCAGGAAACAAGGGGCTCAAGTGAATAAACACCACTACCAGCAGTAAAGCTGAAGGAGCTACCCAGAGAGGTGCGCACGCCCTGCCTCTTGCCAGCACTACTCTTTCTTACTCCTTGCTGCCACAGATGATGAACCTGAGCCCTGGTCTGAGCAAGAGATAAGCCACAGGGCTAAGCGCCACTGTAAAAAAAAAAAAAAAGAAAAGAAAAAAAAAAGACCGCAAGCAGCTCCACACAGGAGAAATACTCCAAAAACCTTTGAATAAACTCCAGCGCTAACTAGCAAATTGTCACTCAACTAGGAGCACCTGCAAAAGGAAGCAGAATGAAAAAAGAAGCCTGCTGGCATTTCATAAAACATTTGCTATTGTTCTCTTTGCATGGGACCTCTGACTCTCTCTTGGAGTGACCTACAGTGCCGCTCCTCCTTCCAAGCAGGATCCAAATCCAGTTCATAGGTACCATTTCCCTAGACGTGGTCTTGTCCAGGCTTGTCCTATTAAATCTTCTTATTACATGTTCTTCCCGTCAGCCTGAGACACTGCTTACACTTTTTGTACTTGGTGACATGCAAAGGAGAAGCACTTCCCTTGAAATATTTTTTTATTGTCTGCAAGTCAAAAGATTATGAACAACTGGAGAATTTAAATGCACGTTTTAAAAGCTAGCAGAAGACTGGCTCTTTTGAGTGCTGCTTCTTCCAAAGCACTACGCCATCAGGTCACTTGACCAGCCCAGGCGATAAAGTGGTACTATGCTATGTCAGTGTTGGGAGAAGCAGCCTTCCACCAAGGGGCCTGGAAGCAGTTTCCAGGGAAGGCTCTAGTAGCCACAAGAGCCAGATTTTTCTCTTTTAGCTCTACAGCCAAGTACATGATAAACTGGTTTTGAAGTAGGCTTGAGCTGAGCCGCCCAAAACGCAACCCAGGCAGTGACACTGAGGAAGTGACGCCTGTAAAATCTGAAAGCACGGAGTTCCCATTAACACTCATCACCTTCCTACCAGCTAACAAACTGCAAGATGAGACTGGCACCTGAAGACAGAGGGGGCAGGGCTCACCCATCTCTTATAGACAGTAAGTATCTGCACTTCCTAGAGGAGAAAGCTACAAAAAGGAGATCACTCTCTCATCAGCGTCTTTACTGGGATACCAAACACTATAAAAGAGAATCTGCAGTTATTATATCCAGGAACAAAAATACGGCAGTTAACCCTTGAGATCAAGGCAGTCACTTGAGCCAAACCCATGCCAAACCCATGCCTCCAATTCTATTTTTTTCTGCTTTTTCCTTTAGAGAAATTGTTTGCTCAACATGTAAAAGGAACATCCCTTGGAGGAGAGTTGTTTATGTTTTGGCAAGAAGAAACTGTTTTTCCCTGCATATTGGGAATATTAAATTATTCAGCATCCTAAGTAATGGTTAGGTAAAAACAAAAAAGACAAAAGCTGCCAGGCAATACAGCATCAAGACTATTTGACAGGCGCAGAAGAACAAGGACTGAAGGCTGCCTGTGGAGTATTTTGGGAATAGGATAGATTTCTCTGGGCTATGTATTATAATTTGTGAACTAACATGCTTGAAAATGAAGCCAGGCGTCATTTTCCCTCAAAGGAAACAAGATGCCTCATACATACACAGTGTGAAGGTCTGTTTTCAAAGCGGCCAACTAGAGAGTGCCACCCCGAGGAGGGGGGTTAATGCATTAATCAGGCAATATATTAAAGCAGATTATTTTACTAGTACTCACAAACCAGTCCACACTAATGAGCATGCATAAATACAGTACTGCACACGTGCCTCAAACAATCCAGCTTGCTACAAGCAACGCTTCTAATGAGGGGTATTCATCCTGATTGTAGCTGATGGCTTTAGATATATTCTGGTCTACGTTAGCGGCTCTACCATTCAGAGCCCAGCTGGGTGGAACAAGGAAAGCTGAGCCCAGACAGGTTATTACATCTCACATTCGATTCTGCACCCGCAAACTCCAGCTCGCACGAGCTGAGCAGGAGCAGAGGTGGCAGACAAAGAGCTAGAATGACACACAGCAGAGGAGCAGAGCGAGCCCAGAACCACTCACTGGGAAGTAAGAGCACCAACAGCTCTAACTAGGAGCCGGCAGTTGGAGATCTACTGAACTTCGGATCAGTTCTGTTAATACAGAAAATCCAGACTCTCAACACCACCAAAATATTACGGCTACACAGGAAAAAATGGGGAAATTCAGAAACTGGCAGTTCACCGGACCACGATGCCCAGCTTCCCCCAGGGACTCTACCCTGGCAGTCCTTTGTGCTCTGCAACACCCATGCTGCAAACTGGACACCCTGAGAAGGATTTATTGTGTGTACATGAGACACACACATCCTTATTGCAGCCGCAAGGGCAGGCTGCCATTGCCTCAACTGGTTGTATACTCCACGGTCCATGTGCTATGAGTAAAAGCATCGACAAGAATGTTGTTGACCAGATAGGTGAGGTAGCCTGACCAGGCTGGACAGTTGACTTAAACAGCTTACCCACAAACTACAGAAAAATGACCCATTCCAAATTGTACTCCCCTTGGTTCAAGATCCCGAGGAATTCCACTGGCTCATACAGTATTTCAGCAGCCTGTTACTTTTACAAAATTCCGCTCACATCACAATCTCTAAATTAAGCAATAATTGTGCTTGCCATGACCAAGGCGAGAATCATCCCCAGCCACCTCCAATGGCGCAGGCTTTCTGCTTCTCCAGACTAAGAGGAATTCAGAGAGGTGCTAAACAATGCGGCGCTGCTGAATCAGTTGTGAGCAACGTACCTGATTGCGTAGAGCCTGCTGTGATGGTCGATCCCTATGGACATGGCTGTCTCTTGTTACTGCAGACGCCCCAGAATCTACATGAACGGATCCCACTGGAGTAGGCTGGAAAACAAGGCGTTCATTAGGATGAAGCCAAAGCTGAAGATGCCCCTCTCTCTTTTGCATGCACAAACCTAACTTGTAGGGCTGGCTCCCATTGTGTAGAAGCAGGAAAACATCAAAACACTGCCCAAAGGTACTGACAATAACCATGGAAAATTAAAGGCAAGGCTATAAACCCCTGTGATTTGAGGGATATGTGATTTGATGCTGGACACCAGCACCAAACATCTTGTACAAAAATTAATTAAAAATATGTAGTTAGGTATCTGTATCGGTGTCAGATCACACCTAATGTGTCTCACATAGGATTATTACAACTGAAAATATACAGACTTGTTTTCCTCATCTCATCATCTTGCCACTTGCATAGAAACAGGACATGTTAAAATTAAAGCTTCATCTGCTCTGTTCTCAACAAAGTCATAATCCCTGCTCACAGCATCAAAGTCTCCATAGCAACAACTGCAGTTGTCAGCAACAGCACACTTGTCTTACAAGGGGCTTTTTATCAATTGCCTTTGTAATTAAACAAAAATGAGGAGAAAAATCATGATTCACAAAGAGAATGTTTTTTTTTGTGAAGATGAACTGTTTTGGGCACAGTAAACATCGGTAATGCTAAGTATAGTTGAGACGGTAAATCACCAGCAGCGGTACCAAGTTTAGCACTGAAGTCATTTGATCCGGCACCAGTGACAATTAATTTACAGATGCCTTTGCCATTGCCGGTGTACGGCCATTAGCAAGAAGACTATCAGCGGAACGGCAGAAAACACGAGCGACAGGCTGCACTACAGGCACGAATCAGACAGGCAGCCAGCGGAAGAGCTTTAGACTTTTCTACCATGTTTCCCCATGACACATCTTTTCTCCAAGGTCTTCTTGAGCATAAATGGCTTTTGACAATAGAAGCGACACAATGAGATCACGGTGATGGTCCATCTGGTCTCATGGAACTGCTAAATGAAGCTTGGTTACTCGCACATTTCCTTGCCATGTGCTAAGAAGAGCTGGTTCAGCATCCGGAGTAGGGTAAGCCTCAAGATCTTTTGAGCTCAGAACTGGTTTGCTGTTACTGTTCACTGAGCATCCATCAGAACCCTGCCTAGATCTCCCGTACTTCTCGATGAGAACTCAACCATTATGGGAGTCTTCCATCATTCAGTGCTGAGGTAGCAAGTATGCTCTTCTGCTTCAAGATGGATGACTTTAGATATTGGTCTCAAATCCTGTAGTAGACTACAGGAAATTAAGTCTAGTCATGTTCACTGCCACAAGTGGGAAAATCAGGTTTGAGTGCCCCACCAGGGCAAGACCAAAGAGGTGGGATGGAGACTTCTGCCCAGTCAGGACATCTCACTATGTTGAACCTATGTTAGCTAGAGAACAGAAGTGAAAGAATTGATCCTGGGCTCACTGGCACTAATAGAGATTATCAGGAACAAAGAGCCAGGTGGTGGGGAAGCAGCATCTGGAAGGCAAGGCACTGCATTTTGCAGGGACAACTTACAATTGGCCTGCCGACCCAGTCATAGGCGTAGTCAAAGGTGTAGCCTTTCTTTTCAAACAGCTCTGTGAAGATGGTTCGTAAATAATCATAGTCTGGTCTCTCAAAGAAATCTAATCGCCGAACATACCGGAGGTACGTGGCCATCTCCTCTGTTGGAAAAAAAGGAAAAAAGCAGCAGCATCAGTTCTGCTCGCACCTGAGCTCCATCACTCACAAACCACTCAGAGCTGACACACACACTGGAAATATGCCTTTCAAACTCACCAGAGCAACTCATTCATCAGTTTAGAGATTTTTTTAGGAAGTCAAGCTTATGATCATAATTTTTTTTTCCTCATGCTATTTTATTTCAGTGACATGATGCTTAGGGACATGGTTTAGTGGTGGACCAGGTAGTGTTAGGTTAACCTGTGGACTCAATGATCTTAAGGCTCTTTTCCAATCTAAATGATTCTATGATTCAATTAACTCCAACGAGGCTTTCCCACAGCACTAGGCTCAAAGTTGGTGCTCAAAGTTGGACCAAGGGCCAGATCCTCAGTGATGTGAGTTGTCCAGGCTCTGCCAAGTTCAGTTTAGCCATGCGGATTGACAGAAGCTGAGGATATCCAACAAGTCTTCACCCTCAGCGACCTACCCAACAGTCTTTTATTGCTAGATGAATCGCACTCATCTCTCCAGAGCCCTTCTGCTCTGCCCCAAGTCTAATAATAGCCTGCTTTTATTCTGAATCTTCTGAACAAGTTGCGATAAACTAGGTTCTGTGTTTTAGCATTGAGCACACGCTGTGAGAGAATTGTCTGAGCTGCCAGTGCTACTCCTGGCTTTTCGTATAAAAGTAGTGATTTTTAGTAACAGTTCACAACACAAATCAATTCAAGCACTTCTCAAGCAGAGCTGGAAGTCCTACATCTGCTCCACAGAGCTGCCGGCTCCACCTGAAAACCAAGTTCCACATCTAGTTTTATTCTATACATTTGTACAAAATCAAACACTAAAACACACTGTACAATAAATGCCAACTCTCTGAACCTGCCAACAGGATGCTCACGTGTATGTCTGCTCACACAGACATATTAAACAGCCCCATCGATTTCATCTGGGATGGAAAGCAGGACATGATGGTGGGCACCCCGTGGCACACCTGAGCTCCAGCAACAACTAGGGTCTGGCTGCCAGCGCACAGTGCTGCCCAAGGTCATCACGTCAGTTGCAGCCTTGAATATTTGAAACAGAACTTTGAAGGGGAGGCTCCAACATGAACTTACCTGGTGCACACAGAACAGAGCACCCATAACTCATATCCTTCTCCTTCCCACTTCTCCCTCGGCTCACGCCTAAAGCCAAGGTAGGACATTTGTGCAGAGCTCAGTACAAGGCGTGACCCTGTGCACTGCAGTATAAATGACACACCAGCCTGGTCTTTGCCTTTGGCTGACAAAAATAAGGACAGCATCACTTATTGATACTTAACTCTGTCTTTGGCTTGCAGCTTGCGTGTCACGTGGAGGTAAAAGAGGAAAAAAAAAGAGAAGAAAGGTAATGCCCTCTTCCTGCTAGTATCTCTGAAAGGTGGAGGACCAATAGTTTTCAGGCAAGTAAGGAATAGAATTGAGTTCTCTCATATCGCTCCAGCCTAGACCTGCAGGTGTGACCGAGCTCTGAGGAACGAGAAAAAGATGAGAACAGCCAACCTGAAGCTGTTCTGCTTGGAACTAGGTGGATTTTGGATGCAAATACATCTAGGGAATTAGCATGACTTCAGTGAACAACGATCCCCTTCCAGGCTTGCTGCTTCTCATACCAGTAAAGAGCCATGTGACACAATGGCTCCTACAGGAATGGGGGTGATTGTGGGAATCTGGGTCATCTCTCTGGTGTCAGGATTTCAAAACACACCAAAAATACATCCCACTGTGTGAAGGCCACAGACATACCTTGGGATAGGCCACATGGTACCTGGGGAGGGCTTTAACTTTGTGATCTGCTGTCCTAGCTCCAAGGTGGACTTTTGTTTAACTGGAGAAAAGGTGTTGGGCTTGGCTAGAAGCACGTCTTCAGTAACACTCTCCTTAAAACTGCTGTCAGAAGGTGGAATTCAAAGATAGACACATCATCCCATCTTCTAAGCTGGCTACCTACAATTTTAACATCTGCAAAACAGGTGTTAAATACAGAATCTATTTATTCCTCACAACACTGAGGAATACAGAGAGATTGTCCGAGCAACCAGGGATCACATAAGGAAGGCTAAAGCCCTGACAGAATTAAATCTGGCCACGGACATCAAGGGCAACAAGAAAAGCTTCTTTAGGTACGTTGGGGATAAAAGGAAGACCAGGGAAAATGTGGGCCCTCTCTGGAAGGAAAGGTGAGACCTGACTACCTGGGACATGGAGAAGGCTGAGGTACTCAATTATGTTTTTGCCTCAGTCTTCACCGGCAAAGGCTTGAGCCACATCACCCATGTCACAGAAGGCAAAAGCAGGGAGTGGGAGAATGAAGAACTGCCCACTGTAGCAGAAGAGCAGATTTGGGAACATCTAAGGAACCTGAAGGTGCACAAGTCCATGAGACCTGATGAGAAGCATCTGTGAGTCCTGAGGTAATGGGCAGATTAAGTTGCCAAGCCACTGTTCATCATATTTGAGAAGTTGTGGCAGTCTGGTGAGGTTCTCGCTGACTAGAAAAGGGGAAATATAACACCCAATTTTAAAAAGGGAAATGAGGAAGACCCAGGAAACTACGGGCCAGTCAGTCTCACCTCTGTGCCTGGCAAGGTCATGGAGCAGATCCTCCTGGAAACCATGCTAAGGCACGTGGAAAACGAGGAGGTGGTTGGTGACAGCCAACATGGCTTCACTGAAGGCAAATCGTGCCTGACCAATTTGTTGGCCTTCTACAATGGGGTTACAGCACTGCTGGATAAGGGACGAGCAACTGACGTCATCTACCTGGACTTGTGCAAAGCATTTGACACTGTCCCACACAACATCCTTGACTCTAAATTGGAGCGACATGGATTTGATGGACGAACCGCTCGGTGGGTAAGGAATTGGCTGGATGGCAGCACTCAGAGTTGTGGTCAACAGCTCAGTGTCCAAGTGGAGACCAGTGACAAGTGGCGTTCCTCAAGGGTCAGTACTGGGACCAGGCCTGTTTAACATCTTGTCAGCAACATGGACAGTAGGATTGAGTGCACCCTCAGCAAGTTCACTGATGACACCAAGCTGTGTGGTGCCGTCGACACGCTGGAGGGGAGGGATGCCATCCAGAGGGACCTTGACAGGCTGGAGAGGTGGGCCTGTGCAAAGCTCATGAAGTTCAACCAGGTCAAGTGCAAGGTCCTGCACGTGGGTGATGGCAATCCAAAGCACAAGTACAGGCTGGGCAGAGAATGGACTGAGAGCAGCCCTGAGGAGAAGGATTTGCGAGTGCTGGTGGACGAGAAGCTCAACATGAGCCGGCAATGTGCCCTTGTGGCCCAGAAAGCCAACCGCATCCTGGGCTGCATCAAAAGAAGTGTGGCCAGCAGGTCAAGGGAGGTGATTCTGCCCCTCTACTCTGCTCTTAAGAGACCCCACCTGGAGTACTGCATCCAGCTCTGGAGCCCCCAACATAAGAAGGATGTGGACCTGTAGGAGAAAGCCCAGAGGAGGCCACGAAGATGATCAGAGGGCTGGAGCACCTCTCCTACAAGGACAGGCTGAGAGAGGTGGGGCTGTTCAGCCTGGAGAAGAGGAGGCTCTGGGGAGACCTTATTGTGGCTTTCCAGTACCTAAAGGGGGCTGATAAGAAAGATGGGGAGAAATTCTTTAGGAGGACCTATTGGGATAGAACAAAGGGTAATGGTTTAAAATAGAGGGAGGTGGATTCAAACTGGATATAAGGAAAAATTTTTTTACACTGAGGGTGGTGGAACACTGGCACGGGTTGCCCAGAGAGCTGGTGGATGCCCCATCCCTGGAAACATTCAAGGCCAGGTTGGATGGGGCTCTGAGCAACCTGATCTGGTTGGAGATGTCCCTGCTTCTTGCAGGGGGGTTAGACTACATGGCCTTTAAAGGTCCCTTCCGACCCAAACTATTCTATGATTCTAAAACCTTCCATTTGAAAAGAATTAACTCAGTAGATCCAACATGGTCACTTGAGTGAGGGAAAATAACAAGGCCCTCTTCTGAAAGGAAGCCAAGAAAAAAAGCAGGGACATGATGCACTGTCCAGCCTCCTTGATGAGAAGCTAGATGCTCATTTTAACCCATGGCCACAAGCCCTCAGGCCCCGCTAATTTATAGCAGCAGCTCCAGTTGTCTGCCAGCTTGACGAACAACGTAATGGCCAAATACTTTCGGCCAGAGGAGCTCAGAACCATCATATTTAACAATGTATGTCCACCTCCAACTGCACTCAAATGGTCCCATCAGGTCTTTACCTGGAAAGTTCTCACAGAGAACTTCAACTGGAGTGTTTCTCTTTGTGTCCCCAATCTTCTGATACCTCTCTTTTAAGGTGTCAGCCTGTAGCGCACAAAGACAAAACAGTTGTGGAGAAAGAGTTCAACCATGTGATAAACGACATGCTGTATGGGAAGAAAAACAAGGTATTTAATTCCGATTCCGGACGGTATCAGAAGATGCAACTGAACTGCATCCTAAACTACCCTAGTAGGAATACTATCTTACCCTGTATAGCCCTCACTACGCATTTTGTGTGCTATCAGCAAAGAATATCCAGGGACACATTCAAAACATCTTCAGTACTTGAAAGGAAGGACACTTGCTAGTGTCCTACATGGCTGATTTCTTACCAGCCCAGTCCTGATGACTGTGTAGGGACTCTTTTCACGGGACAAGAAGACAAAGCTGCATGTACCATTACTGCACATCAGTACCCTGTATTAGGCTTAGCACCACTGGCAACCAAAATGCCTTCATAAACAACCATAAAAGTAGACAAATTGCAACGCCAATTTGGGTTTTACTGTGTATCACAGAATGCTACCACACAGACAACTAGTTTACATCAGTCACACTTCTCCCAAATCCCATGCTACTCCCACGCTGCCTCTCCTTTCACCTCCAAACTGTCTGTCACTTAGACAGCACTGATCAAACATCTGGTCATCAAGAAAAAACAATTTTCAGTTAGATTTCCCACCTAAAACCCCGCTGAAGCAGAGAACTCTGCTCCAGTTGGCAACCTAAGAATGGGTTTTATTGCCTCAATTTCAAAACATGCCAATTAGACCTGGGAGCAGCATAATTAGCATCGTAAGATGTCCTCTCAAGATGTTAGCACTGTCAGTAGAGTCCAAAAGTGTAAGCTGAAGAAACCTAGAAGAGTGAAGATGCCATATTCTACATCAAGCTGAAGAGTCTGTGTTTGTTCCAGAGCTAAAGAAATGCAGGACTTCAAGAAGGTGTCAACTAATTTTTATAAATTGCAGTACTGAACTGAGAAAATTTTGTAGAATCTTGCCTAAACCTGTAATTATTTTAGAATAATTTACAGGATTAATTTAAAGCAGATGAGTTCAACTAAGCCAGAAACAAAATATGTAATAGAATAACACACACTTACAGAGGTGTGAACAGAGAGTCAGAGAGATTCTGATTTCTTTCACAATCACTTTCATGCTTGAAAAACCTTTTATTTGCTTTTACGAGCTGTCGCCAGCATTTCTGGCACATGGCTGATACGGCTAAGCTGAGACTAGCTCTGGATAGATGGTGACAAAACAGCTTAGCAAGGTCTATCACACAACCCTCTGCCACTGACCACAGCAGCACTCCGCTGAGCAGCTTGCGAGCCCAAAAGCTTGTCTCCTTTTTCCAACAGCACTAACAGGTCTAACAGGAGTTATTATCTTCATTAATAAACCTTCTCCTAACCTGATCAAATTCGGCCCCTTCACAGACTGCAATTCCAAAGTGGAACACAGTAGCTTAATCATCAGGAAAGTGATGGAGAAGGGAAGATGCAGCTACCAATAGCTTCAGAGCCAGCAAATGACTTACTGCTAGTTAATTCAGCTGACAGATGTTAGCTGCAGTGGCTGTAACTCAATTGCTTGCAGCTCTCCACATTGTATATGACATTTCATAAACTTCTAAGCACTGAGTGTCCCTTGTCTCTGGAGGGAAGCCAAGCTCAATACTTCTGCCAGAAAACCAGTTTTTCAAGCTGAAGTCCATCTGCACATCTAAAATCATCAAACTGCTCCCATTATAAACACATTTCACAGATGCAGCTGCGGGACTGTGCGCTGTAATTGGAATTTCATAAACAGCGACTCTGTTCCAGTCGCACTCCAGCTTGGGGCAGCTTCATGTTACAGCAAAGCTGCTCCAGCAGCTCAACGGCCTTCTCATTGCTGTCCCTGTCCCAGCTGCTCATCTTCTCTCCAGACTGCTACTAATTCAGCTAAGCTAACGGTAACTTGAAGTGACAGGTAACATATTTCTATCTTAATATCTTTCCTGTAGGTAAAGCTAACACCTTGTCATTAGACTGCAAGGAAAAAAAGGAGAAAACGGCTTTTCTGTCTGGATTTTGCAGATGTTTCCCCCATCAGATTCTCATTTGGGCAGAGACCAGACAAAGTTTTAAAGGGCAAAACCTAAAGCTCAAACCTACCTTCAATCCTTGCCAGGGCAGACTGCCTCGGAGGAAATACATAAACATATGGCCGAGGGCTTCCAAGTCATCTCGACGGCTTTGCTCTAAAACAGAAGAGATGACAAATTATTGCTGCAGCTGCAGAAAGGTATCTGAGATCTGATCAGCAGTCACATCTATTTCCAAGATAAAGTTATCACAGAGAAGTTCACTTGCTGTCTGTAGCTCAGACCTTGTGCAAAAATACCCAGAATCTGTTACACAAAACCATAAAACATGTAAAGAAAAGATCAACTAGAAGGCATGAGGTGACACAGGAGCTGTAAGACTTACTGCCTAGTTTGAGTTAGAATGGATAAGATGTAAGAAGTATTAATCATAGAGGAATACAGCAGTTCCCCAGTTCTTCACTGGACTGCCAGTGCCAATGGTGCAACTGTGACCTTGTGCTGGGTTATGTTATTTCCTCCGAACTACACAGGAACAGGCAAGGGACCCTTGCAACCAGTTGCAGGGAACTACTGTGTTGCACAGTGCCAGTCCTTTCCCAGTCGCTTCTGCAGCTCATCACATCACAGCAGATCAAAAATAGCTCCTTCTAGCACTGTTTTTCCTTGTGAAACATGTGCTGCTGTAGCCATGCAGATGTTATGATTATTACTGAGGGGGGAAAAAAGGGGCCTCAAGCCAAAGCCAAAAGCATCCTTAAAATAATCTACCAAAATGTATCAAAAAATCCCAAGGGAGGATACAAGACAGAACAACAAATTTTGAGCGCAACAGCATGAGACTGCCACTGTGCTGGGCTGCATCATGCAGACTTCGGTTCGCTGAGCTCACGGACCAATTTGATGCAAACTCCTCTCCTTCAAATCTCAACCTGCAGGCAGACAACGTGCTCTGAAGTCACAGTCCAAAGCAGATCTAGTCATGCAGCCCCCACGCCACGACAAACTGCGTGTGAGCTGTGCCTGATGCTGCATCATCTGCAAGAGGAGAAAAAGGCAGTGCTTTGCACAGCATTACTTCTTCACAAGCAGCAGCAAATTTAACCCTCAAAAGATGCTGGGGTGAGGAGACTCAGCAGAAGGGAATTGAGATGACAGTTCCTGCAGGTTACCCTGATATAGCTGTAAAAAAAGGGTGTCCTGGGTAATTTAGTGCAACGATGCAAATGAACTTCTCGGGAAGATGGTTGAGTGTACTTGTCTTTCAGAAAAATTGCAATCAGACTCCTGTATTTCGCTTGGTCCTGAAATGTGAAGGGACTGACTCCGCCTAGGCTGGCCTCACCAGCAAAGCATCAGCCCCATGAATCCCTTCTGGGCAGAGACAGGCCCCTACACAGCTGGTACCCAGCGTTTCCTTCCTCAGATACATCGGCCCAGAACCATCTCTTCCCCCACAGGAGCTGTAGTGTGAGCTGCAAAACCTGCAGGGAAAAGAGTCCTAAAGAACAAACGTAGTGTACTTCCAATGCAAGTGGATCTTCTTTCCACATTCACTCACAGAGTGCATTCCCGGCACCAGCAATTCCCGAGCCTGCTCCCACTGTGGATTCTTATTCCTCTAGCCCTTCCTGACTCTTCACCAGGTTTTCCAAAACTAGAAGTTGGGCTCATCCTTCCTTAGTCCCAAAGAGAGCGAGCTCTCCAAGAGACGCAAAAGCCAGCGATGCCTTAATCTCACAGCTGAGAGGCTACTCAAAGAATATTCCATTATCTTACTACTTGTACAAGTTTAAGTGAATAAAAACATTTAATAAGGTTTTTTTTTGCCTTTCAGCCACAGAAATGTAATCTTCTGGTATGAAAGAAGGCAGTAAGGAGAGGAGATGAAAGCCAGGTTTAAAATTAGTTAAATCATTAATTTTTTCCAAGCAATCATTAGGTCAGGGAACAGCCAACTCTAACACCTGAAACTGGAAGGTACCAGTACAGAGCTGTGCTATGAAAATCTATTTGGTCACCATTTAGTGTGGCAATTACTCCCTGCCTACGTGCCTTTTATCAGTGCATAGTTGCTACTAGTTATTCAGTTCCTAATTAAAAATATAATTATGAGGCTTCCAACATCTCAACTGTCTCAATTTCTCAAAAGGGGAAAAAAAAGCACCTCACAACTGTAAACAGCACCATGGCATTGAGCGGTTTACAAATAGCTCAAAGGGTATGAGAAAGCCGTAAGCCAAGCCACCGTTGGAAGCCTACAGGACTCTGCATGGCAAGCTCCCACCAATCACACAGACCTTTGCCAAGATGAGTGTTGATGGACATGTATCTCGCTGTTCCAGTTAAGCTCTTGTGTTCCCTGTAAGGTATGTGTTTTTTGGTTTCCGGGTCAATGTACTCCTTTGCCAGTCCAAAGTCTATGATATGAATGACGTGCTCTTTCTTGTTGCCTTGCCGGCCAATGAGGAAGTTTTCTGGCTTGACATCTCGGTAGATGAGGTTCTTCGAATGCACGTACTCCATTCGAGATATCTGCAAAATGACGAAGTGAAAGTTATTTGCGAGCAGATCAGCTACTGTGCTGTCCTGGCTAACGAGGCAGCAAGGTTTTGTTAGCCCATCACCAAGCCGCTGCTCGGTGCTATCTCAGATTTCAGCTACTCTATGAGAAGTGAAACAACAGATGGAGCGAACTGAGTAAGTTACAATAGGAGCTGGGTCACGTCCTCCAATGCAGAGCTGGAAGAGGAATTTGTCATATACTCCTTTATGCGACGACTGTACTGTGCTCGCTGACTTTATTGCTACAGAAATTGCTAAGGCTGTTTCTGAAACGTACCACTGGGACATCGCTCTTGGAAGGATGCCACTGGGAATTGCAGCAGCCTTTTTGTATCGATTTTAAACATACTGAACTGGTTACCAAGAACTCTTCCCTTGCCCACAGCCTTCCCTTGTTGCTCTGTGTCTTACCACCTTCCTCCCTCAACCCATATGTTGTCTTAGACGTGCCAGATTCTTCATGGAGGGGGATTTTTGGGCAGGCAGAAGCCTTATGATCCTCAGCGCTGACTAAAAATAATTAATCTCATCAGTTGTCAACTAGGAATAGCTGGAATATTTTTCAGCTTTTGAGTAACTCTGTCCAGGCAGCATGACTGAGAAGGGAAGGTAAAAGGGCAGGAACCCCACCTCCAATGTGATGGAGGGCCATTTCCCCTCTAACAACGCACCTTATTCAGATGGTCATAATTAATATTGCTTTGGAAATTAAATATATTGCAGGTGAAGTTTGAATAGGTCAGCAAGCAGTTCTCCTTCAGGTTCCTAACTCATTAGATTATTCCAATTGGAAGTAATTCACAATTTCATTTAAGTTAGTACTTCAAAATTTTTTTAAAATAGCTTTTAAAAGAAAACATGTCAATTCCCACCTATGGCTGTTTAGGTCCATGGCAGCCCTGCATGCATGGCAGCTTTTTAAAGCAAGATGCTTCTTTGGAAAGGCCATCTACCCATCTGCATGCAGGCTTGTGACACTATAAAACCATCACAAAGCTCTCACAAACTCCAAATTTTGCACAAACGAGCATCAGTCTGTAGAGGCCACTGCCACATCGTTGTGGTGGACCTCATGGGGAACATCGAAGGTGAGAGCCACCATCAGGTTACCTCCTAGGGAACTCCCTCCAGTGAGTCACTGGTTCCTGAGTGGTTAGGCACTGGGTCGATACTGGCAGGACAGCTCCGCACCTCCTCCGTTGGGCAGGCTGGAGCTCTGGATCACTGAACCAGCTTTTCCCACAGCTGAACAGCTGTCCAGGCAGCAGTTAACCCCCTGTCAGTCCCTCCAACCACCCTACTTGCCTCAAATGTGAGCGCTGTTGGGCTGATAGACCCTGACTGGTCTTTGGTTTCTCGCACTGAATCCAGTTCTCAGCTGGTGAACCCACATCTCTCTCTCTTTACAGATCTTGGATCCACACTTGGCTGAAAGCTCCACATGCGTGCGATTGCTCCATCCTGCTCCCAGAGGTTTATCAGATACCTTATTTTTAAGGAAAACTTGCTGCATTTCCACCACTTAGAAAGAAGTAACAGGCAGGAGGGGGCAGCACTCCTTATAAAATAAAAAGTGCTGTACAGAGAGGGCAGTAGACAGGGAAAGATTGACTGCAGGTGACTGAAAAAGGACTTGCTCAAAGGCTCTTCAAAGAAGGTAACAGCACATGTAGCCACTCCCCTCCCCTCTAAGTAGTGATTTATTTCAATGTGCTGAGAAAATGGGTTTCACGGCTAACAGCCATTATTTCTAATCAATTATAGGATGATGCAGAACAGAGCAGATGCTCTGCACTTCAGCCATCCTTCACGCTTTGAATCACCTACAGGACACAGCAGCAGGGTGGAAGACAAAAAGGTATGTCGGGAGGCAATTCAAATGAAGATGCAACTCTTAAAACTGGAACAAAGCATTTCCTTGCCTCTCTATACATGACGAGCTTTCAAATAGAGCCCGACTGGCTCATTTGGTTTGTCTCTGCTACCAGAGAAGCTCAGTTATTGAAATGGCCAACAGCGATTACACAAGCTTACACAAGAATTTTTTTTGTTCCTTAAAACCTCACAGCAAGTCACACGCGCCAGAACAACAACCTGGAGAGCTGAGATGCCAGATGAACTGATACACTCCAGCAGCACTAGAAGATACTTATTTACCTGCCATTTTTTGCTTCCACCGCACACACAGAGATGCCGTTGGGTGTTTCATATTCCTTTTTCTTTACTTCCACCTGCCTGGATGCTTCATGATGTGCTGCCGGAGAGCTGCACACAGCCAGCGATGGCTGAAAGATGCTCTCCAAATTAGAAAGATGTTTCACGGTGTAGCCTCCACGCTTTATTCACCCTGACAAAACACTCACCCCGCTTGTGGCTGCTAGTGATGAGAAGCCAGTGACTATCTGTGCTGCATCACCCTTCCAGGCAGCGTAACCTCAGCCCAACTGAGACCCGTCGCAGAGCTGAAGAAAAGGAGGAGTGGAGTTCCCACTCCAGACACGCGCTGGATGCAGACACACGGTGCCCACTCCTTTTGTGTTTGAACTACAGGCTGTAATGTCTGGGCACGTCCATGTCATGGACAGAGAAACCACTGCAAGGAGCTGGGACTAACTGTTGGAATTGCTTTTGCACTGGAAAAACAGTGACTGGGAAGCAGTCACATCTGCTCTGTTATTTAACAGTAATAAGAACAAACTGCAGCATTTTATCACAGGGCACAGGAACACTAGGGGTGGATGGGAGACTCTGGTTGTGAACTAAAGCAGGATTTCCATGGCCACGGCCAGCCGAGTCCATCTTCAGAGCCACAAATCTCCATTTTGGATGTCAAAGAAACCCCTGGGAGAGCATGCCCTGGCACACAACAAGACCCCTCCGCTGCAGCTCAGAAATGAGAGGATATTTGTGACATTTAATCAGATGCCAAAGAAACCCATTTATTTTTCTTTCTCCTGTCAAGGAAGCAAGCGTAACAAATCCTCTTTCCCAAAAAAGGTAACTCTTGCAGACGTCATCTCACTGGCAATCCCATCTCTAGACCCTCCTGATAAATCTGAGCCCTTCTTCCACATATCATCTGCTTGAATATAGATCAGATCAGCTGAGATTAAAAATTTCTCCTGTTTAAATGCTCTTTTGGTGTCTCCTATGCAAGATGATTTTGATGGTCACAAGTAAAAATCTTCACCATGACTTGATTCAGATTGCAGCCTGAAGACTTTGCACAGTGCCTGACACAACAGGCCTTGTCTCTGACAGCAAGCACTTAAAACAGGGGTGAAAATAACATTTAATCCTGACAAAACTGAGTTGTCAATGAGCATTGCACATGTTGGACTTGGCCAAGAGTGAAAGCCAGAATACAAAGCATTCTCCCCCAGTCCGAACACCAAATCAGCTCTGCAAAGCTCTAAGGTGAGTTATGGGCTTTAGGGACTCACGTTAGTGAACACGTTTTTAATTGCCAAGCTTTGCTTCGTTCAGAAACGTCAACCACTCAATCTATTCAGCTGCACAGGGAGGATGCAGGAAGCAGTTCCAGTTTGATGCTCCTAGGAAAGCAACACGAAGCATCAGAGACGCACAAGTTACAGGAGTAACAGAGCTGGAAAACTTCCACCAGGAAAGGAAAATCAGAGGGTTTCTTCAATGCAGGTTTTCACCAAGAGGTATGAAACTGCGCATTAGAGTAAGAGCGCTTCTGATTCGACTCATGCTGTGTTTGGTAAGCTGCTGCCACAGCTCTGAACACAACACACCCTTACCAGAAGAACATGCCATCCTGGTGACAAACCTGAGGGCTGCGTGGCTCATCCCCTTCCGAGGCAGAACCTTCCGGGTTCCGGACCTTTTTCCTTGAAGGTCCATCCAGTCTCTATCTCCCTCAGCCAGGAGAGTCTTTGTGACATAAAATCATGTTTAAATTCTCCCACAATCACAAGCAACACTCCTTAAATAATGACAATACATTTGTTTCTCCTAGAGGGCTTCTCTTTCTCCTAACATCTGTAAAGTTAAATGGTCCAACCCAGGCCTAAGAACTTGCTACCTCTCAAGCTAAGATCAGCCAAGCACGTATGCTTACTGAAAAACATCTTTTTGGGATGCTTCCAGTTACAAATTGACCACCAGACACACACAAAAAAGGAGATAAAGAGCCACCACATCGCCTCCAAAGTTCCTGCTTAGTTTTAGCACACAGCACACATGTAGATGTGCCAGAGATGTGCTGCAGTAGCGGTCAGGCTTAACGAGGAAGAGGGGGGAGAAGGCAGCTAAATAGGACCTTGAAGGCAGCAACTGGCTGCTATCCGGCTGAGCCTGCAGCAGGCAAGGGCAAAGAGCTACACAAACAGCAGAGGAGGGACTGGATGCTCCTAGAGACGTGGACATCATTACATACAAGTGAGGGGAGAAAGATCTAGGGGACAAAGGAGTGGACACGTAACATCCCACTAGCTCAGGGCACCCCAGCTGCCAGTGTTGCTGCTTCAACAAGTGCAAAGAAATCCTTGGCAGATGATTCTTTCCTCCCGCTCTGGAGAGGATCAAGCCCCAATACAGGAGAGGCAGCACAAAGGTGACTCCCAGCATCGGTGTCATCTCCTGGGAGCTCCCCGCGCCCCATGCTGCAGAGTAATATTGCTTTACCTTTGGGTGGTTTTCCTGGGCCTAAAAAAAAAATATAATTGGTGACATTTTGGTGAGAACTCAACCAGAGTAGCAGTTTTCTGCAATGTGCTGAGCTGTCCTTCACTCGCTACATCAGGGCAGGGTGCTCCTCTCTGCTGTCTGGGTGGTGCTGAGCCATTCACATTTTTGGAAGACTCCTTAGATATTAGGCTTTGTTAGCAGGCATGGTCAAGCATCAGAGGAGAGAAACACTGCTCATGCTGTGCACTAGATTCTGGCAATGAAGTCTTACTTCTCCTCGTGCTATGGTTAGAATTACAGCAGCTTAAGCAGGCTTGGCTGGTCAAAAGCAAGAGCAAAACATGATTTGTGGAGGCAAACCCACTGTATTTGACAGTTCATCTTTCCTTTTCTGATGTGTCTCCCACACTGGAATGTGACACAGGGACTGCAATGATTTAGTGTAGGAACTAAGATAAATCCAAGACAATTTCCCCCAAAGCCTTGTGGCTGTAGTGAAGGCTTTTCATCCCAGTCAAGCAGTAAGTACCAGCCCCTTCAGAAAACATGTCTCTGAGCGCCAGCTGAGCCCTCCTCCCAGGAAACCTCACAGGGAAGGAGACGGGGCACACCTGAAGATGCTCTATCTGTCTCCTTAAATGCCTAGGATCCAAGCTCATGTAATTTTCCTGAGAAACAGGAAAAACATCTCCCCATGGAAAAAGGAGCAGCACGGCTTGCTCCTTTTGGAGAACATCAACTCCTCCATTTGTGACTACTTTTGGCATCCCCCTGTATCACTCTAAGCATCTGCTTCCCAAACCAGTACCAGTGCCTAAACGAGTTAGCAGGCCAGCTGAGATCACAAGATCAGCAGACGATGCCAGTGAAGATCATCCAAGTACAGAGCTAATCTGCAACTCTAGGGCTTGGCAAAAGGCAGATGGACACAGCTGTGACAAACTTGATTTCCACAGCAGTCTCACAGGAATAAATTTACATCTTTACATTTTACATCTTTACGACCAAAAGGTAATAGAAGCTATATCCAAGGCTTTGCCATCTGATGACAGGCAGGCGCTACTCGAACTTCTGCATCTGTGACCTCAATTTTCCATTTGAGATTCTGCTGTGACAAACCTCAGTTTATTTAGAAAGGACTGTGTTCCTCACTTCCTTACCATTTCTCTTTCCTTCAACGTTTCTCCACAGATCTGTTAATACGACTACACAGTCACACTTCTGCTGTGCCACTTGGGCACGTGCAGACCAGAGGCTGAAAATCAGAAAACTAAACTGAAATGGTAATTGGTTGGTCGTACCCACTCGTGGAAGTCCACTCACCACATTTAGTACATTCAGTTTTCACATCGTCCACTTCTAACACAAACACAAATCCAAGCTGCCACTTTCAGCTTGATTTCTTTTTCTTTAGAGGCAAATTAGAGGCTCTGTGATGCTGCCCTTAGATCTATTCCTTTCCAGTTTTGACCAAATTTAACCAAGGCAAAGACCTCGAATGCTGGCATCTTGGCTAAGGAGACCTCAGGTTTCAGGCTATGAGCAGTCCGTTATCACCAAACCAGTAAAACTCGTAAGAGGAAGGTGTTGTGCTCTCCAAGTCTCAGGGAGTGGGTAAGAAATGAGATGTTCTGGGGGATGTCCAAACAGAGAGAGGGAGCTGGAGTAGATACTGAGGTAGGCATGTGTAAGAGACACAGGATGCAAGTCCATAGGAATCCAGCTTCACTGGTTCTGCTACACAAGGAACAAGTTTTATCATAAGCATAATTTGACCTTCCCTTCATAAGCAAGAGTTTTTCTCAAACGCAAGAAACTTTCTTTTATAAGAAAGATTGAAGAGAGGCTTTTTACCAAGGTCTGTAGGGACAAGATATGGAGTAACATTGTTAAACTGAAAGAGGGTAGGTTTAGATTGGACAGAAATTCTTCATGATGAGGGTGGTGACGCACTGGAACAGGTGTCCAGAGAAGTTGTGGATGCCCCATGACTGGAAGTGTTCAAGGTCAGGTGGGATGGGGCTTTGAGCAACCTGATATAGTGAAAAATGTACCTGCACTAGATCTTTTAAAATCCCTTCCAACCCAAACCATTCTGTGATTCAATGATGGAAGGAGATTCTCTCTCAAACCAAGACACCCCTGAAACTCATGCTGACCCAGCCCCATCCTTCAGCTAACCCAGGACTGACACAAACACACGTTGGCATTGCGGAGGCTGCCGGGCAGAGCCCTGCCTGCTGTTACTCACCAGCTGGATGGCTATCATTAATACCGTCTTCAAAGTGAACGTCCTATCACAGAGGTCAAATAAATCTTCCAAACTAGGACCAAGCAGCTCTAGTACCATGGCGTTGTACTTTCCACACGGTCCGAAGTAATACACCTGGGGAAGCCCTTCAGCTGGAAGAATACGAAAAGAACTGAAATTAGTCAACAGGACCACATTAATACCCTTCCTCCTGGCTGTGAATCTTTTGCTGGGCAGAGCCTTTATTTCTGTTTCTCAAGTTGTCCCTTCTGTTTGATCTAGCCCAGCAAGCAAATAAGTTTTAGCACGCACTGTGCATGAACTGAAGGCCAAATCAGCACAGGCTTTGCTCAGCTACACCCTTGAATAGACAAATGGATTTCAAAGCAATAACACAACCACATGAAAGCATCTAGCTTTGGCAGTGTAAGTGCTTGGATTTCATGGAACAAGACACAGAGTTCCCTACGTTGCACTAAACATCAGGCAGAATACAACCCCAAACAAGGGCTGGCACTTGCCTGAGCAGTTAGGAAGATTATACCCCTTGCAGAAAATGAGGCATGTCCAAAAAAGGGCTGCTTTTTCAACCAAGATAAGATATAGTCATCATTTTTCAGCACAATCTTACACAAAGTTTACACTTATTATACTCACAAGAAAGAGAAAAAAAAAATTCCTATAAAAAGGAGCAGAGATTTAAATTTTTGATCCGTTATCATGTAAAAATATGCAATCATAGTCATTAAGCATATGTGCAAACTGTTTTGCTAAGTTGCACTCAAAACTCTCCACACTCAACTGTCAGGAGCCAGAGCTGACCCTTCCCACCTAAGGAAGCAACGGATTTCTCGCACGAGTATGCCATGTTTATACGCAGCTGACAGTGGCTTTTTGCGTGGATTAACTTTCTGAAAGGCTCCAGAAGAAAAAGGGAAAAAACCAGCCTCGGTGTCTTCAGTCGCTGAGCTGCACAGTGCTCCTTGAATTCTCTTTTAGTAAAAAAGAAAAATCAGAGCAGCCCGTGCAGGGGGGAATTCAGTGCAGGGCTAACTGTAAATTCTTCTAATCAGCATCTTGCACAGGCACTCAGCACCCCAGCAACCGCATCAAGCTGTGCAACACTTTTTTTAAAAAAAATGTTCCCAGTCTACATCTCCTAAGTAGTTCCAAAACACAACAGAAAGGGGTTTGTTTTGGAATACGGGGTTTTGTCCTATGTCAAAACAACATCTTTGCTTGAACACACACAGATACGACGTCGCGCTATTCAGTGCAAAGGCTCAGCACAGGAAGCACTGCTACATACGCAGCCCTTTTTACAAAGTCACATAGAGGTCCGTAAATTATTTAGCATAGGACCTGAAAGCATACTGATTACAAATTTTACAGCATGTTTTAACTAAACGCATACACACACTTGTATTTACAAAACAGATCAATATTAAAGGTAGCAAAAACCTCAATAATTACCAGACTCCAGAATTAAACTGTGTGTAACTGCATGGTTTTGTGTCTGCTCCGTGGTGTGCTCAGGCAGCCTAGCCCAACGAGGGTCAACGCAGTAACACAGGGATGCACTAAGGCTGGAGTGTGTCAGCAACATAATAACTTTAAGTCCTACTACAGATTTAAGAGAGCCTCGTTAATCTGCCCGCCAGAACTCATCAACTTGCCAACAATACAATAAATGCAGCACTGGGATTACTAAAGCTTAAGTATTACAGAACTCATGCTCCCATATATTACTCAAAAAGAACAAAATGCAGCTTGACAAAGATTACCGCAGGATGGTTTTAATCTCATTAACTCATATGCTTGGGGAATCATATCAGGTATCAGTCATCAGGATGCATTAACGAGACATTACAGTGTTGCAGGAATTCCCAGTCTAACTGGAGTTTTATGTCCTATGTAAAACATTTACCCAACCTGGCCTTGGGAGGCTACTGCTCCTAACAGAGCTCCACATTTTAGGAAGCATTAACAGCAATAAAGTCCTCTAAGAAAACAGGTTAGTTTGATGCAGAAGCAATTCAGAAAGCTGAACAATGATGGGATGTGATTCAGGCAGCTCCAAAACATTTTCAAATATCCCCAAACCAACACAAATGACAATTTAATGCCATCAGCTTAGTGCTGAAGGCTTGAATAATTGCAATAGCTCTTGAAGTAACCCACGGCAAGCCATCGAGATTTCAGTGAAACCTGATGAGGACTTACCTACGTTACCCCTAATACCAAGATGATCATCTCTACTTTTTAAAGAATAATAAAAGAAGTTTAAAACTGAGACCATTATAAATTCAATATACACACACAGTGAGTACTTCTACCACACTTTCTACATCAGAATAACAATCTTGAAAAGTGCAAATCAGGAACGAAACCACTTGGGTTAGGAGTGTGCTAATTAAGGAATACGGGAGAATAAAATTGCAGAAAGGCTCTTAAGGAAGGTGAGGAATCCCATACTCAGAGCAAGGGCAAAGGAGTAAATTTACAGCCTTACTTGGTAAAGAGAGAGCACTGCAATTAAAATTGAATTCCTATGGGATGCAAGAGCCAGGAAGATAAACTGCAGCAGAACTGAAAAGATGGGGATTTCATGTAGGGAAGGAAGCAACGCAACTATTTATCTCTCTGGGGTGCTAGCCCCTCGAGTTAGCTTTACCCACTCAAAGCCTTACGAGCACCCCATGAGCCTGGAGTATCCTTCTCAGCTTTGAGCTTCAGGAAGGCTCTGCTGTAGGCGGGAGCCCCTGCAAGGTGAAGCAGTAGTGAAGAACATTAAAAAAAGCATCCTAAGAGCCAGCCTACAGAAGACATTAATAGTTTCAGGCATATTTTTAGGGTTTGATTTCTCTCTGAGGGTTTTCAGCAGCAATGCTGCCAGCTCTGCAGTCAAGAGCGTAAGCTAGAATAAAAATGCTGTAACATTTATCTAGTTTTCATACCCAGGCTGCACCACTCACACATCCTGGACCCAAAGGAGGATGTCTGACAAGCCCTGTGGAGCCTCCCAGCCCAAGCCAGGGCTCTTCAGCTCCACACTAGTTACTGAAATAAAGTCACAAGGAACAAGGGGTAATGCACCCTCAGCTCAGTCAAACACAAGTCAACATTAGTGTCCTTTTAGGAAAGGGTGAAGCTTGAAAGAGAAGTGGTAAGCTTGATGTAATGTTAAAGGGTGCCTGTTGCCTGCAGGACCCAAGAAGAGAGATGAGGCTAGATGATTTCAGGGTGCTTCTCTCCAAACTTGAGACACAAGCATCTTTGGACCCATTCTTCTTATGAACAGTAAAAAGGGGCAGCCTAAGAAAATCTGCATAAAATTTTATTTAATCTCAGCCCATCTGCATAATTCAGGATGTAGCTTAGCTCTATTTCAGCAACAAGCAACGTTGTCCCACCGAGTCCTTTGCCGTGGTGAACCACAGGAACTTCACAAATATCAGCAATAGATCTGTAAATACTTAAGAAGGACGTTGCCAACGAAAAAAATTGATTGAGGAAAAAGTATCTTTTGTCTGGGAAGTCGAACTTGAGGTTTTTAATGGCGAGCAATTGTGTTGGCAGAGGACTGAAAAGGTCAAATGAAGCCATGGTGCTATGAAGCAATCTGTCCTAGACGAGCAGTTCCGGATTCAAAGAGTGCAGGACGAGAAGCCACAGGCAAAAGCCTCAAGATCTCCTCTTGAAGATTCAAAGGTACAACTCAACACTTGAAATGTAAACCATGATCAGTTTAATGTAATTAATGTACAAAATAACATCTAACCAAGGAATTTCTCCATGGTATTAAACACAATCAACATGTTAAGACGCGAAATCTAGGCACGACACGTGCAGGTTCTCCTTTAGAGAAAAAGAAGCCTATTACAGTGGAGGCTGCTGCAAGCAGAAATCATCTGAATTTGCTTAACAGCTTCAGTCTTGCTGCTGAGTGATGTGGCTTGACTGTATGTAAAAGGCCCCACTCCACCCTTGCTCTCATGGGAAGTTTATCACCCCAATAAATACAGACTAATCATTGCACTGGAATCTACAGGCAAAATCCGCTATTTCAGCAGTGCGATGTCTTGGAAAAAATTCAAGCTGACCACAGCGAAAACCTAGGATAGCATTTCAGAGATTAAAGCATTGTGGCTGGAATGAGAACAAATGCAGATATCAAAGCCGGAAACTCAGACTTTGCTTCCACTGTGCTCCCAAGCAGCCACGCAGCTCCGGCCTTGGGTTTCCTGAGATGCTGAAACTCTAACTGCTCCTGCGGGCTGCCACCAAAAGGGACTGTCCCACCCTCACCCGTCCCACCACCTCCCTGTGCTCACGTGGCCGTGGAATAAGTTGGATCAACCCCAAAAAAGGCTTGGTGTTTGCTTGAGCTTGAATGCAAGAACAGGAACAGTAACGAAGAGCGGGACCACTGCTCTTGGAGAAAGTTTCCTTTGAGCTGGATTAACATCAGGGAACTACACCTTTCAGCAAATTTCCATCTCCAGTTCAAGCATCCTGGCTGATTCAACTAGTGCTGTCTTGCTGCCACATGCTTTACAGCATGACTAACGGCCCTAATAACTCGTCAGACATCCAGGGTACTCTAACAAGCCACATTAGTCCAGACATCAGACATACAAGTTGTACAGACAGTCCAAAGCCACTTCCAGGACTGGCTATGAAATGGTGACTGGCTGAGAGACGCCAATCAAAGGTTATGCCCAAGGGAAATCCGATTTTGCCACATCCATCCCACGTGAAAGGCATGGAAAGCGGAAACCATCTGCTGCAGCACAGAATATGCACTGATGCTCTGTATATGAGCATCATGAGAGGCTATGAATAAACCTCGTGCAAGAGCCCAAAATACACCCAAGAACAGATGAGGTAGCAAGTGCAGGAAGCTACATGTGGCATCTACACCAGCGGAGGCACAAAAGCCAAGTCCCCTCACCAGGAGACAACTGCAACCTGTGAAAACCGAACGATACTGGTAGCTTCTGAATCACCATTTTTTTTTCTCCCATAGGAAACTGGTTTCCACTGCTCTTAGATGTGGTGTGGCCAAACAAAGAGGAGCTGACGTCTTCAATTTTAAGAAGAATTACAGAAGAATTTCATAACCTCTCTTCACATAGGCTTCAAAGCCGAGATCTATCGCAGAGGGAGACACTTCTGAGGAACCCCAAATTAGATACCTGAAGGTGGAGGGAAGGGAGGAGCAACCCAGTGACAAGCAAACGACTGATGCTCGATGCAGGAACCCACTCTATGTGAACAGCATGAACTATTCTTCATAGAAATTAACGTGGAGACACGACAGCAGCATTAGTGCACAAAAAGTTCTGCGAGATTTTAAAGCAGCACAGATGAATGGGATGTATATTGTCACGAAATTCTCATTCAGAGCAGAAAGTTTATTTTTACAAATGACAGAACACAAAATTACATGACAAACAGCATAAATAGAAACTGTGTGAGAGCTGAATATCTATAGCTAAAATTAAACATGTTCCAAACAAATTAAAACAAATTGCTTTAGAGTAGTCAACCCATTTAAGCTGATTACACTAATGAGGATCTACCCTTCTCTTAATTTTCAAATCAGAATAAAATCCTGGCTGAAACAGAAGCTTTGCTATCAATGTCGACTGGGCCAAGATCTCATCTTTTAAGCTCTTAAAACACGCCTCATGATAGCAGGTTTAAATCTACCTGAATACACTGGCTAACAGATTACATCTACGAGCTGGAACTACTACCAAGGCTCGTTCTGACCTTCAGGTTTCTGAAGAATCTGCTTCAAAAACAGAAGGAGGGCAGAAAAGTTAAGATAGGCTTGTTACTTGGAATAAAGTTAGCCTAAAGGTCTTTGAAATATTTGACTGCATATGTTCCAGAGATGTCTTATTTCAAAGCAGGACTGCAAAAGGCTTTCAGTGCAGCCCTTCACCTTCAACTGTAACTGGAGGAGTTCGGGGAAGGACAGAGATTGTGGGTGATCGAGAATATTTTCTCTTGTTTGTTATAAGAAAACACCAAAGAGTTGAAATGCAAAGGAAAATCAGCAGAAAATGCAATTTCTGACTCTAGCACCAACTCACTTTCAGCTGTGCTGCAGGTGGAAGAAGACGGGATGACACAGGATCCACCTCAATCTTGCCAATCGTTCCAAGACCACAAACCTTGAACTAGCATCAGATTAGGGAAACAACCTAGAAATAGTAAGCTCATCCAACACACACACAAAAACATCAACGTACACAAGTGGGGCTAGAGCACTGCTGTGACTCAGCAGTGCCTGCAGCTGGAGAATGGTAGGCGCTGCGGCAGCTCCCTTCCCACCACTCTGACGGAGATCAGAGATGACCAACCTGCTGGGGAACCACGAGTGTTTTCAGCCCACCTTATGCCTGTAAACGTCCTGGATAATTTCCTGGCTCTCCTAAGCTTTGATACTCTGGTTTCAGAGCCCATGATTTACCTTTAGTGTTCTCACTCATCTGATCAAGGTGAAGAGCAACTGGACCTGTTCAGAGCATCTGGCAGCATGCCACTGTCTCCTGCCTCCTCCTCTGTGATGCTGCCTGGGAGGCAGCTGGGTCACCATTGACTTTGGCTCCTCTGGGAGAAGGGGCACTCAGCAGAGCATTGCTTAGCAAGAACCGGTCCCAGCTGCTCCTGTCTCTTGCCCAAAGCCCAGCAAGGAAAGCAACGGAGAGGGTTGCCACAGTAGCCACTAAATAAAACACCTCCTCAAACCCTGACTGGCCTTTGTGCTGGCTTTCTCTGCTCCCAGCCCCATTTATTCTGGATATCTCCTCCATAACTGCTCACCCTACTCCAGACGGTATCTCAGCAGCCCTTTTATAGAGTCATTATGAGCTCCTCTTATTCACGCTCCCTCTAAACATCCTCCTGCTCCGTTTGCTCCAACTGCTGCCAGACATTCGCCTCTCTGCTGCCAGCTTTTCACAACATCTTTTTCCTGCCTCAGCTGGGCAATGAATCATCTCCCTTCTAGCAAATGCTAAATGTTCTAGCATCACTGCCCAGCACGAGTAGCTGCAGCAGGACTTTCCACTTAGTTGCGGCAAAGAGCCCGTCAGCGGGCCAGAAGCCTACAGAGCAGCTGCTGAGAGAGGGGAGAGGCAGAGCAAGGTGCTCCCCTGCCCTTGGATGTGGCAACAGCTCAATCACTCTCTAAACTCAAGAGGTACTTGGAAATAACGCAAGGGAGAATGTCACAAGTTGGATCAATACTTTCTCCCTCGATGACCGCAGAGCAAGCTGAGTTTTTAAAGGAAAGAGATGACACTCAGCACACAACCGTACAACAGTTGTGTACAAACCATGAGCAGACACAGCTACTCTCATCTCTGATGTGTTTGCAAGTAAAGCGTGGCTTCCACACAGACTCCAAGAGTCCAGCTTCACTCCAGAAACCCAGCATATTTTGTGCATCTTCTCAGGATATGCAGGATGTACTGAATCCTTGCTGTGTTTTGAGTAGCTTGTTAGTATTTGAATCTACAAAAAAAAAAAAAAAAGGTATGGGAAAAGGAACAGAAGAAAAACAGACATGGGAAGGACAGAAGGAAGAACATATTTGTTCTTGCTGCTGGTAAAAATCCAAACGATTTGATTTTTACTTCAGTTGCAGAAAAACAATTTTTACGATTGTTGTGTTATTAAAATGGGGTGGCATTTCGTTTTCCTTGAGTTGTAGAAGCTGGTTTGCTGATATCACAGCTTGACTCTATTAACAACTTCTCACATACAGAAAGAAGTCATTCCAGAGAGGGTTCCAGGAGGACGTTCACATTTGTATTCATAAAAATAAAAAAAGACTGGCAGGAGAATCAGCCCTATCTGGAAAGGCTAAGCTGCAGGAAGACTTTCAAAATCTGAGAACTTTATCCAGAAACACCCATTTACAGGCAGTTTTTTTAGCTGTAGTGGGTAAACTACAGTCAAGTGAAAGTGTTTCAATTCTTGACAAAGACAAAAGAATAAAGCACAACACAATAAATTGCTTTTTTGGCAAGTTTAGGAGACTGAATTCACATTTCATCTCGGTTCTGGTGGTTAATACCAAAGAGAAATTGTTTCACATTCACTTTTCCTTGGCTGTGTAATTCTTGCATTGGGTCAGCTCCGTCTGCTGAAAGGAATTAAGCAGCATTCTTCATTTTAACCAGGTAACAGACAAGCTGAGATGGCTACGGGTACGCTCTGTGATTGCATTTTTTACCTTTGAGAACAAGTTACGCATCTTAATTACATTACAGGTATAATCTACAGGAAGCTTAAGAAAAACCAGCAGAACTTCTCAGTTGCAAGAGAATGCTCAGCAGCACACAAATTTAACTCCAGAAGCACTGCCAAGGAAGAGGCTACTTCCTGGCAGACGAAAAATGCTAAGAAAGCAGCAATAATAAAAGACTTCTGCTGAATCGCTCCTCTGCTCTCCAGAGAAACATTTTGATTTGATCACACCAAGTCCCAGGTGGCCCCTGCCCTTCATCAGCTCATCTCCATTGGAGACTGTTGGCTGGAAGCAGAGCTCTTACCGGCTCTCTACTTCCTCCCCATCCCCATGCCAAAAATCTATACACGAGTTAAGCGATACTTTAAGCTTGTGGTGTGCTGGCCAGCTGCAAAACAGGGTGAAACCGCTGTGATAGTAATGCAGAGGGAATTAGACAGCTTGAATTCCACCTCAGCTGCAACCCAAATCTCTCTGCAATGACCAGGAGTCATTCCAGCCAGGACGGCACAGCGACGTAAGGCAAAACTGACACATAGAGGCGGTATTCGTCGTTGATCCAACGGCATGCAGGTCTTGGATGACAGATCAGACTGGTCCAACTTAGCCAGATAAAGCAGACAACGGCATCAGACACAAGGGTAGCAGCCCCTGCGTTGGGTGCTCGGGAGTGAGATGATGCTCAGGTAGGTGAAGCTGGACAGTTTCTGCACGTCAGACCATGGCGGGACAATCTGGGTGGCATTTCTGGCAGCACAACCCTACGTGCCATCCCCTAGCTGTGCCGAAACTTGCTTGCAAAGCCGTGGGTGCAGCTCAGCCCCACAAACACTCATGCTGGTCCTACTGGGAGGGCAGTTTGATAGCAGGAATGCTTTGTGCTGCCATCAAAGCTGCTTTAGTGTCACTGCATACCCAACAGGAGGATCGATTAAAAAGCCAAGAGACGGACATTTGCTCCTCCAATAGCATCAAACTAGTAAGTGATGGATGCTGAGAGTCAAACATGTGTAAGCTTTCCATAACAAGTAAAGAGATTGGCAGGAACATGTTACCCACATGGTCCCTCCAGCCTGAAGGAAAACCTCCCATCCCCTATTACAGGAGAACGTCCTGCAAAACAGAAGTTCAGAGATGCTGAATAAGGTTCAACAAGGCCAAGTGTCGGGTCCTGCACTTTGGCCACAATAACCCCATGCAGCGCTATAGGCTTGGAGCTGAGTGGCTGGAGAACTGTGAAGAGGAAAGGGACCCGGGGGTGTTGGGTGATGCTCAGCTGAACATGAGCCGACAGTGTGCCCAGGTGGCCAAGAGGGCCAACAGCATCCTGGGCTGCATTAGAAATAGTGTGGCCAGCAGGAGCAGGGAGGTAATCATCCCCCTGTATTCGGCACTGGTGAGGCTGCACCTAGAGTACTGTGTTCAGTTTTGGGCCCCTCACTACAAGAAAGACATTGAAGCCCTGGAACGTGTCCAGAGAAATGGCCACAAGTTGTACCAGAGGAGGTTTAGATTGGACGTGAGGAAAAACTTTTTCTCCCAAAGAGTGGTCAGGCACTGGAATGGTCTGCCCAGGGAGGTGGTGGAGTCGCCGTCCCTCGCAGTGTTCAAGAGGCGGCTTGATGAGAAGCTACAGGATATGGTTTAGTAGCTGTGGCAGCAATGGTAGTGGGAAGACGGTTGGACTAGATGATCTTATAGGTCCCATCCAACCATGTGATTCTATGATTCTATGATTCTATACTACCTTCAGATATCACCTCTTCGTTTCACCTTAAGAT
The DNA here is from genome assembly GCF_036417535.1 of Chlamydotis macqueenii. NCBI lineage: Eukaryota > Metazoa > Chordata > Aves > Otidiformes > Otididae > Chlamydotis > Chlamydotis macqueenii. The sequence goes on along the minus strand of NC_141567.1, from coordinate 15,171,840 downwards.
AGCTGAGTACAAGCAGGTAGGAGCAGAGTTCTGAAGGAAAACTCCCACTTTCAGACAGAAAAATTGTTACAAAACTGCAAGTCTCCATCCAAGGCAGAGCTTGGTGAAAAGTTCTTCTGGCATAGCTGGATCCGTTACAGCTCCAGGGGCAGAGTCCATGGCTTATCTTTTAGAGAGGGAAGGAGGTTTTGAATAGCAGGCAGGGCACAGCTCAGAAATGCAAACTCCAAACTCATTTAACAGTTGGTCTTGGCTGCCCTACGTACCAGAACTTCACTTGCGTCAAAACCTCCCTGGCACAGCTCAAACATTTCTCCCTTTAAGGTGGAGAGCACCTTAAAACCTTCAGCATGCCTAGGATGTTTCTGATGCTTAGGAAGCACAAACATACGAAAGGGATGCCACTAAACCAGGCACCCACCTTCCAAAAGGGAATTGGCTTTGTTTGAATCGAGGCAGCACTCAGCTATCCAGAAGGTGAATTGACTTTCATAGCTCTAGATCTCAAATTAGTTTCTATGTGCAGCATCCTAACAGCTTGAAAAATTTTCACAGAAGGGCCAAGAAAAGGAGACAAGCAGAACAGCAAGCCTAACCAGATGCATCCTAATTAATTATTACAGCCCTAATCATCAAACCGGGTTTCCCATTCAACACATGCATCCCAAATCTGAATTCCAAGGTTATCTTCAAACATTCAGTATTTTCATTTCCTCACTCAAATGACACGGGGACTCAAAGTCCCAGGTGCAACCTGGGCTGCTAGCAAGCATGAAATATTCCAGCTTGTGGTTTGCTAGAAAGCACCACAAGCAGCACAGAAACCTTCATGATTAAACAGCCCAGCCTTCTCAGGGAGGAGACAGCTGGATCTTTACAGCAGCTGGGCCAGCGACACATCACACAACACCCTGTCGAAGTAGACGGTGCCGTCTGTCAGAAGAACCCAACAAGGCATCCGAGATGGCTCAGATGAGTCCGACTGCTACAGATTTACGACAACCGTGGGGCATGTCAGGCTTCAAGGAAAAAAGTCTGCAGGAAAGGCATTTTTCAGCTTCCCAGCATCCAGCCGTTCCCCTCCACACACTGCCCGGTGTCGGTGGACTTTGATTTGTGATTACTGCAATGAATATCGGAAGAGTAAGAGATGCATGAGGACTTTTCAAAATATAAAAAGGAAACTGCCCTAATCTCATATTCAAATATTAATGGCCTTGCTTTAAAAGCATCTGATAGCTTCCAATTGACAAAGCCTAAATTTAGCCCAAGGAAGTCAAAACTTCTGATGTTAAAAGAGATGCTGAAATGTGCACATTCAGGAAGCCCTTCCTAACAAAGGAACTGCCACATTAAAAAAAAAAAAAAAAAGTATTTTTAGATAGTAAAATATTATTCTCCAGAGATCAGCAGCAAGTCAGCTTTGAAGCAGATGGGCTTTAACCAGGTGTGTTACAGTAATCCACTACATTTATTTTGCAATTCAAAAGCTCTGAAGTCAGAGATCCCTCAAGTTCAAAAGTTCATTGGACTACACTGACTTTACAATGAAGCTGCTGTTCACCATTCTTCAAGGGTGCAGCTAAGTGTGAGGACTTCCACAAGTTGCACATTTTGTTTTAAAAGGATATTTTCAGAGGAACGAAACCATGCTTCCTTGCTGAGGCATCTCAAACCTATCTCCAACAGCACGTTTCTTTACAGGATTTGAGAATGAAGGCAAAAGAGTTTTTCCTTGCTGTTAGAAAATTAACCCAACAGCGTAAAATGAGCGCTAGGGTCTATCACAGGAATCTGAAGTAGGGAAATGATTAAACACGCAATGTGACCCAAAGGCACAAGCTGCTTTCTGTGCAAATGGATGTCAGTTTTGTATCATCTTGCACAGGTAAGTAACTTATTAAATACAGCAACTGAACACTTTCCATACAATGAAGCAGGACACAAACACACTTCAGGTGATGGCCACATGTTGCTCCGTGCCAGCACAAACCTACTTCGGGGCGCAGAGGGGCAATCCCCACCCAGCAGCAACATTCTGCCCCAAACCAGCTCCTTGCTGTGGGGTGATCTGCTGGCTCAACTCCCAGCCATGGCAGTGTTTCCACCAAGGTGGCAAATATGAGTGCGGTTTCTGAAGATTAAAGTGGCCACAGCAATGGCTAATGCATACGTTCACACTCCTTAATTAAACCAGGGTGTAGACATCTTGCATAAACCCCCACTTACGTGGCCTTGAGTTACTCCAGCTCCCCTGGGGAAAAGTGTTGCACAGAGGGAGTTCCCCACGAAATAGCTGGTACTGGCAGCATGCTCCGCCACAGTGACTTGTTTACATCCATCTGTGTAACAAGTCTTACCGAAATGACCCCTACCTAATTGCTACCTGAATGACAGCATTGTGCAACTGGCACGGAAATAATTTCTTTATAAAGGACACTGGTACGTATACAGCTTGCAGCAGGTCATGATTAAAGCAAGAGCCACACAGAATGAGAAAAACGCGTTCAACGTAGGCAATTCCAAAAGACTAACTTAATACGCAGTATGAAGTAGCAGATAGCCCAGCTACATTGAAAAATATATATGCAAATATTGACTAGAGTATGTAAAAGGCTTGGTTATTTATACCACCTTCATTTTCCTTGGTCCTACTTCCTGACAAGTAAACAGACTGCTTCACTCCAGTGAGTTGTGCAACAGAAAAAGGTCCAAAAGTAAACACACAGATTCCATACCTCATTAGAGGTGAACTTGTTTACAGAACAAGAATTAAAAAACCACAGAATCTGTTGATATTCTATATGTAACGACATACCCCTCCCTGACTCAGTATATTCTGTTTGTACGCTGTGACTCATCTAGTGCGTGGGCTGGGGAGAGTAGAGATCATCTCAGTTTCCTGGGATTCTTCAGCATATCAGACTCCTCTCCTGCTTTCCACCACAACACCGTAGACACTCATTGCTTTTGACATCCACTTGCCAATGTCACCTCCCCATCCTGGGGACAGGCGCTGGCGACAGAGCTCTTGCATGAAACTCAACGCGTGTTGACACCGGACTGCTATGAATCACATGTGCCAAGGTGGGATTGCGAGGGAGTGGGGGAAGGCGTGACTCATCTGCCAGCTGATATAAAAATAAGCTACTACTGAATCAAAAATGCATGACTTCCTCACACTATGTGCACAGGCAGAAGCTGTCACTATGCAGGAACTCAATCATCAGCTCAATGCAGTCAATAGAAACCTGAAAATAAGCACTACGCCATTTCACCTTTCAAAGGCAGAGCTTACAGGGAAAGCATTAGGCACAGCATTAACGACCACAGGGGAGAGATGCCAGAGATGCTTTGAAATCTAGTAACAAAAAAAAAAAAAAATTCCTGTACATCTACTGGTCACTGCTGGAAAGTCAATACTTCCCAGGACCATGGTGAATTATTTATTTGCGTGGATGCACAAGATTAAAGAGCAGTTTCCTGATTGCGTGGAGATGTTTTTCAGCCATGGTCATGTCCTGAGAAAGACGAACTGGGCTCAGAGTGGTACGGTAACAGTCACACAGCAGTGGGCTCCCTGTCCTTAAGAAAAGGCTTAGAATTCGGGAGACAAACACACTTTGGGGAAAAAAAAAACGCTTTGCAAGTATACATCAACACAGCAGACATGTTTGCCTCAACTTCTCAGCAAAGCAAGGCTTATAGAATGAGATAAGTCTTTCCCACCCCCCCCCCCCAACCAGCATAGCTGGAGAGAAAACAAAAAAAGCTTTTGGACAAAGCTCGTCTCAGCATTTGGCTCCCAGTTCCATTGAGAGGCTCTGCAGACACAGATATGTGAGCTCCATGGGATGTGACAGCAGCTGGATGAAGAGAGGCATCAGCTTTACGGCTGCACAGGCAGGTGCCTGCAGCATCCAGCCATCCTCCTGCAGCACATGAAGTGACATGGAACAGCTCCATGGGCTCTGCTGCCATGTCCAGGAGACAGGGCAGCCCAGTGCCCCGGCGTGCAGACAGCTTTGTCACGCTTCTCTTCCCTGGAACACAACAGCTTTCTAGAAGCGTTCTTGAACAGCATCCTCAGTTTCCCTTTGGCAAAGGGATGTTAAACAGCAGACGAGAGATGTGTTTATGGCACTGAGTAAGGATATAAAGGTTCCTACAGCAGGAAACATAGCAGTGTCTTAAATTTAAAAGGCTTCACAAATTTAAAACCCATTTAAAGTGTTTTCTACTGGAGCTGAGAGCAGTAGGATCCATCTTTCACACTACAGGCTCAAGAAACACTGCACACAACCCTGATTGCCAGCCCAGGTCCTGATCAGAGCAGTAAGTCAACAGGAGAGGCCAGTATCTCCATGTGCTGGTTGGAAATACCAGTGTATGCAAAAGGATGTGTGGGAGCTGTGGCAGACTGCAGCCAAAGATCCAAATGATGGGATGTGCAGAGATAAAAGCATGGCCGTGTACTCCTGTATGTCCACATTATGCACAGGAAAGAGCAGCTCAAGGCAAAGGCTGCTGAAGAGTGAGAAACAGAGACTGGGAAATATGGGCACCGCTTGCTGATAAAAGATGAGTTTCCAATAAAACCTTTGGAAGAGACGTTTCCCCAGGAAGTCTGCAGGAGAGTTTAACTTGAAGGAAGGTGAGAATCTGGAATCGGCCTTAAAACAAAAAGACTATTCCTGCTGAAGGTCCTCAAGCAAAAAGAGCCCACAAGACAAAGCCAATGCAATCACTAAGACCTTAGCTTGTCACCAGCAGGACCCAGCTGCTGAAGGTGGCCCAATGGGCCTGGCAGGGCTCCTGCAAGCTGTGTGAACTGCTTTATTCACCCCAAACCAAGTAGGAGGGTCCTGGGATGCTGCTGGGTGGGCAGGGGGCAGTTTGAGCAAAGCAAAAGCTTTGCTTTTCAATACGCTGCCCATGAAATGCAACCATCTCAGGAGAGAGGACCATGGTCAAAGTAACTCAGTTTCACCCTGCCAACACCAGCTTCCCCACCCCAATATTTATGCAGCACCAAACACTCAAACATCAGGCAGGGGTGGGGATGGAGCTCCTCCACTCACCATCCTGCAAGCTGTGGAGCTTGATTATTCAAGATTTTTTGTGAACAATAAGAAGCCAAGCCTTTATTCCACAAACTTTAAGTACAGGGGACAAACGACATGCTTAAGTGACTGATCCAACTCTGGAAACACGCTGGAGACTTGAACTGCTTCTGGCAGCACTAGGAGATGTAAAAGTATCCAGTCAAGTTGGAGGGGGAGCTCCTCTTGTCCCCAAGGTATGGAAGCTGCAGATTTAAGTAGTGGTACGAAGCCTCAGAGCAAGGGGAAGCCCAGCAGATGAGGAACCAGTTTTGAGGAGGAGGGGAACACCTGTAACAGCCAGTCTTCAAAGAGAGTCATAAAGCAAGAGCCTAATTTTGGGGAATACCCATTACACGTGGACTTCTTGTGGATAGCTATGCTACTCATTTTCACACACAGGTAGGTACTATGTAGCAAGAAAGAAAAAAAAAATCAGGACTGACTGTGCCACCACCAGTAAAGTGAGATCCTGGGAACAGCCCAGGCCAGGATGAATCTTCTGTGTCAGGATGTTCATGCATGCTCACATGGATTTTACGACAAAGAGCAACCATGAAACAGTAATACAACTAGTTTGCATAGATATTGTTAAAACTACTCCAGTTATCTTGGTCAGCAAACAAATCGTGTCTCAGATTACTTAAAACCTAAAGGAATTCTCTTTTCGTCCTGAGACACCCTATGGATTGACCATCAGGTCTTTGACTCCGTGCCTGCAGTGTGCTTTTTTTTTGTTTCACTGCCTACATTAAAGCAAAGCAGTCATACACTATTTTAGGTTATTAAATATTTAATTCCACAGTGAGACAGAAGAAACCAGCAGATGGTCACTGTGCAGCCGGCCCTTGCCTCTTCTTTCTTCTTTTTGGGAGGGGTAGAAGAGTTCAAGGAAGAATCATGAAAATCCATTTCTATAAGCAGACATCTCTCCATAGAGGGGCAGCTATTAGTTTCTCTTAGTACAGGGAGGCATCAAAACATCAGAGATAGCACCAGTTCCTGCAAAAGCTCAGAGATGCCGGTTAGTTGGTCCTTCTGACCCAGGACTACCTTGATTGGCTACTTCTGAATCCAGAAGAAATACAGTCTTCTCCTCAGCTAATCCAAGCTGACTAGTGATCTTCATCCCAGTCACATGGCAGACGAAGAAGCTGGTGCTGAGGTAACAGATGCAACTCCGGTGCCTTGTCAGAAAGTCTTTAAACATCGATACTGACGGAGCATGTGGCACAGGAAGCCACAGAGTAGCTGCAAAAGGGAGAGGCAGCTATCACACAACTGTGCTGCTTCCTCCATTCACACAGAAACATCTCACACAGAAGCTCATCCCAGGAAGAGCTTCTGACAGAGCCCTGAATTACTGGGCTATTTGTTACCCTGTTTAACTACACCAAGGACAATGCAAAACTAGACTGAAATAGACCAATTTCACTAGTTTTTGATGATGGCAATAAGTGAAGCAGGTGACAGATACAGACGTACATCCTTCAGGCACTGAACTGTAGAATTGTTCAAAAATTTGTATTTTAAAAGTATTCCATGCAACATATGGAAGGACCAGACTCCAAAGTCACCATTACAGAGCTAACTGCAAACTTCTCTCCAAAAGTAGCACTTGTCCTACCAGTGTGATTGAGCACTTCAAGCCTCCTTAACAACACTGCTTGGGCTTCTGCAGGGGGTTTGATGCACAAAAACTAAGCTCTTGAGTCTGGATGTTGCACTTCTTGATCTGGTAGGTTGCAAGGAATTAATGACCAAGCTTTCTGCAGTCTTTAACATCCAGGAACATTCTCTTGAAAGGTCGACTGCTACAAAACACATCCAGGCTTAGCTAGTCCCAACTTGATGTGGATACATCCAGCCACATACTAGAGATGAAATGCCTTTTTTAACACACACAAAGCTATCCCACAAGAAATTTCCTACTCGACCCATGGCCCAGCAGGTTGGTCCCTTCCAACCTAAGTTTTCCTATTATTAGTACTCAAGAGTAATAAACTTCTAAAATGTTTATTCTGAACGTCCAGGGAAAAGGAAATCACCATTAAAATTCTTCTCATTAGGAAAAAAAAAAATCATTTTTCTCCAAATGCTGCAGGTGATGACAATTTTGACTTGTCATAGAGATGGTGCTCACTGAGACCATCTGGTTGTATACGCAGTTGAACGCAGCAGTTGCACTAACACAAGGGCCACGCTGCTACTGCCGCATTACAGCAATGCTTTCACTAGTCTTAATTTTTAGGCTAACGGTGGGAGGTTTGCAGTCAGCCACGTTATTTGGCAAGATTAATTGGCTAATTTATTGAACAGCATGTCACACACAACACTACTGTTGTTCTCATCTGAGTCATACGGCACCATGGGTTTGGACACTTCTAGTCTTAATTTGGCAAGTCTACGACAATTTCAAATAACCAGTCCTGCTTCCTGAAAGTTCAAGGCTGTCTGTTTGAGATGCTGAAGTTGTTAAGCAAGGACCATTAAGAAGAGCCTGGCATTAACAACATCACTGAGAACAGACTCATCTTCTTTCCCCAGAGTCCACACATATTTAGCATCAATCTCTTTTCACAGGCAGACGGTCTTCCCCTAATTCTCAGCATGGCGTGCAGACACCAAGTTAAGGCTCCCCGGTCCTGGCAGTCTGACTCCACCAAAATGTATTTTGTTCAGCTTCCAAGTTTCATGGACAGACCAGAGATGTGGCTCACATCCTCCATCCAAGCTCCTGGCCTATTTCCAGTTGTTTCAGCAAAACTAACACAAGACTTCTAACAGCATTCAACAGATTATCAGAGCTTGGTCTGCGATGCCCATGGGGCCACAAAGAGATAGAAATAAAAGTCATGTTGTTCATGAGGCTTCTCAGTCTCTTGACAAATATTGGCAAAACGGCTTGAGATGACAGTCAGTTCCCCTCCCTAGAATCAAAGGAAGAGAGATCCTGAAGGCAAGATCCCCATGTCTGAGGGCAGCATACACAGAAATACTTCCATCAGCGTGCATCAGACAGGGCAGAAATCCCTGTGTAGGTCAAAAAATGTCATAGGATGAAAAAGTTTAGATTCATTAGGAACAGCAGAAAATCCATTCAAAAATACTTAATATAACCAAAATAAAGCCAAGCCTCCAATATTTGATCAGCTTTAAAACTCCTCAATAACATCTTGAAAGAGTGATAGAAAGCCACCAGGTGTAGAGAAAGTAGATTGGGATTCATCCACGAGAGACATTCGTTGGGTTATCATAGAGACGGCAAACATCAACTGAACTGAGGTAGGGAGCGAAGAGCCACAATTAAGTGTCTTATTCTGTGAACTTACATTTGATTTATTTACTACACAGGCTTCAGCAGAAACACCGAAGTCTCAAAAGCACAGCTGTCTGGAATTAAGTGATGACACTAACCTATCAGAAGCTTTGTGCACAGTACCAGATACCACCACCAGAATACAAAAGACAGAAAAGAGCACCTTATTTCAGTAAACAAGTGCTTTTTTTTTTTTTTTAAATAACAATATTTCAGTGTTTCCAACAGTGACAGCTTGTTTGGTTCCCACTTCCCAGATTTTACATCCTATAAGGAGCAAAGAAGCCACAAAACAGAGTGCAATAGCACCCAGTCTCCAGAGGATGGGCTACACAACACTAAGGAAACTGATTAGAAAAATTAATCGGAACAAGCAAAAAGGAAAAACGCAGGATGACTGCTCAGGTACTGCATATTATGAGCTCAGAGCCGGTATCTTCCACTCTGTTCAACTCAGTGTTTTCATAATATGAGAGCACATCCTCTGCAAGTAGGAGCTAGGTCCATCCAGGGAAAATACGAAAAATGAAATCAGAACAAAGTGTAAAAAAAAATTTACACTAATGTAGGAAACTTGCCAAAACGCAAGGTCAGTATATGATCAAGGCACAGATGCAGTAGAGAAGGTCTTTGCTTCTGTGAGACTTCCTTGTGCAGTGTGTAGTCAAGGCTGTGGAAATCTTAGCATAGGAAATGCTAGAAATTTATATAGGTTTAAAAAGCAACCATGAATTCATAGAATTATAGAATAGTTTGGGTTGGAAGGGACCTTTAAAGGTCATCTAGTCCAACCCCTCTGCAAGGAGCAGGGACACCAAATTCAAGGAAGAAAAATCCAAACACTACTAGACACGAGCTCAAGCCCTATATTAGGGAAATCAGAGAGCTTGTCAGAAAAGAATTTTTAAAATAATAAAAACCACCTTTGGCTTACCCTGTGATATTCTTCTCATATTTGCTGTAGACTATTGTCACACAGAGGATACTGAGCTCACAGGCTTTTGGACGCTCTTATGATTTAGTAAATATCAACAAAAACAGTATTTCAGGGCTTTATTACAAAAGCTTTATGCTTCTTGCACAACTTCCTAGCTTTTAAGACTTTGTCACCTTTTTGAAATCTGTCATTCTATACACAAATAACTTTCTCTCCATCAAAGGTTCCTATGTTTTACAAACACACTTACATGGGTATTTCCCGTATCAGTCAACCCTCACAAACTTGAGTTTCTGGGTCCGCATAATTACCCATTATCGTTATGGTATTCTGAGCAAGTATCTTCCAAAGCTTGTGTGAGGCTAAAAGAATTTGCCCAGATCAGTAAGTTCAAGTCAGAATTACATAACAAATATGATGGCAATGTTTGATTTAATAAAGAAATCTCAAACTTTCTATAAGTTTAAGGTAGGTTTACTCACCCGCACTTCCAAGTTGTTTATAAAACCTGTATTCTAAATGAAGCTGTGGTGCACGTGATTTTATTGGTTCCTAAAACAGGAAAAAAAAATGGTTAAAATCAGTTTGACTGAAAAAAGTTCTGTCCTATACTTGAAGATTTGTGACTGTACGTAATGCTTCAAGTTTCAAGATAAAACACCCTTGACCAAAAGTCTAACAGACTTCGCCATTAGACATCATTTAAATAAGGTGAGAACAAAAAGCAATCAGACCTGCAATATGCACTCGGGAGGAGAAATAACTTCCTCATTTAAATACAAAGCTCATTCATGGCAGTGAAATTCAAGAATTGTTCAACACAGCTCCTGGTCCTTGAAGAATGACCCTGGCCATTGGCAGGAGGAAAGTCAAAGCTGCAAAAGACCAAGTCCCAAGTTGAGTTTGTGGACTGTGGCCCACAGTATTTTTGTTGGTTACTACCCTCTATGTCTGGAAAATGTTGAGTCCTATCTGTGTTTTAAGTCAGACCACAGTTGTATAATCCTACAATCTTGCTTGCAGCAAGCACTACAGTGCAGCCAGGTATCTAGTAGAAATGTAGGAAGAAGTTTCCCCCTTCAGTAGTGGGTGTCAGTCAAACATCTCAAAGCACTCAAGAATATTATATTTTTATACATAGAATTAAAAAAAAAAGGGAGATAAGTCTGCAATGCACTCAAAACATTACATTTCTCAACTGTTACTCATCTGCATTTTACGTACCAAACTTAATGCTTACGATCTACAAAGGCATTAACATGCAAGATTACAAAGCCTCTAAAAATATAAAGTTGAAATGGACAGGATTAAGAGACTTGAGTAATTACATTTTCAATAAAACTGTGCACTTGGGATAGGCGGTAATGTGGACTGACCTACTGTCCAGACATCAATGAAATGGAAGTTAATACTGGCCTCAATTTTGTTTGATGTTGCTTATTTCCTTGCTTCTGAGAAAAGAAATGCTCCATGCTCAAAACCAGATAAATCTCATAGCACAGCACCAAAATTAGCGTGAATTTCAAAAACCTGCTAAATAGCCCTCTATTTGATGAACCCATCATCTAGAAGTTTGCTTACAAAGGAGCCCCCTAAGATCAACACTAAAAAAAGTTCTTTCATGTTTCTCATCAGCTCAGACGAGTCAGAGCAAGAGCATCCAAAGGAGGTTCAACAAAGAGCTTGAGCCAACACCTTCGATACCGTGGAATAACTCTTCTGTCTGCAGGGGAGGACATGAAGGCTTTAGCTGATCCACTTGTCTTGTTTCACCTCCGGTCTGTACTGCAAGACTAACGTCCACATTTGGCATGAACTCCATGTTAAAGACTTATTTTTAAGTCAGAAGGATTATTTTTGTACAGGAATTCAGGCAGGCAATTTGACTTCCAGTCAAGCTGTTCATCACCAGCTCAAGTCATCCCCTCCATTTGCCAGAAAGGGAGAAAAAAGCTTTTGGTTGCTTCTCAACTTTCTGATGTTTAAAAACTCCAGAAGTCAAATATGACCAACTACTTAGAAAACAGTGGTGAAAAATATTCTGAAGGCAAAACCAAACCTCTACTGAAGACAAATATAGAGCAACACAAACCCAAGTTTGCTATATAAGTCACATTTAAATTAAGATAATTGTTAATGGTGGCTTGAGGGAGTCTACAGACACCTGCACAGCAAAGGCATTTAGGGCAACAGGAACTCAGACTGTTCAGTGGATAGATTATTTATCCAAATAAACTATTTGGATAAAGGTAGAAAGATCAATATATCAGGATGTGAGGCTGCTCATAACAAAATGAGGGAAAGTAAGCCCAAGTCACTTCTGCATCAGGAGCTGCTGGAGCCTGAGCTCTGGACACTTGCCAGCATCATGGCAGCTTCTGAGAAGATCATACCAGAACAGATGGTTGTCCGTAGGCTAAAGGCTTAAGGATGCTGGCAGATGCTGCGTTTCTAGTGAGAAGAACTGAATTGCTACTGCCCAACGTTCAAAATTGACAGCTCAAACCAACGGGCACTGCAATCACTACGAGAGGGGTACAGCTTGGTATCTGTGCTCAGACTACACCGGTATGTTAAATGGGCTGGCTTCATGCAGGGAGGAAATTCTGACTATGTGCAACTCAGCATTAAAAACCGTCAGAAAATTAGGACAGTAAATAGGACTAAGGCATTTCAGAAGACAAAGTTATTCGCAAACCAGATGTCCTTAACCAAATAATGTTCAGATGAAGAGCCGGACAAGGAGCTATATGGTGACACCATACAAGTCAGAAGACAGTGTTCTCCATTGCCAGCAATTTTCCAAGATGCAACACAATCCTCATCCCCAAAAAGAAACCATGAGACATTAGCACTGAATTTCACAGCACTTTGTGATCAGCTCTTTGGCATCCATCAGACAACTCTCCAGTTTTCCAGCTTTAGCATCACGGCAGGAGGCACAAACAGCTGAGACAGCAGGGTTGCAGGTGCAGAAGATGATCTCACATAGCTAGAAGGACTTGGAGCAGAGTTTTGACTTGGTCCAACGATGCAGATAAAAGAAAATGTTGCCTTCGAGTACATTGAATGCAGCAACTCTACCACTAGTCCACAAATTATTCAAATGATAAAGAAAATTAGAGTTAAGTACACGTCAGAGAAGCATAGGTGCTCCTGATGAGGCTGAGTAATTCTTACTCCTGGCAAATACGGTCTAAAATCAGGAGACCAAAAAAACCCATCTCTTTACTGTTCCCTCATTCATCTTCTCAGAAATGGAGTGGGTATGTGAACGTCTGGATGGCCACGGGATGGCAATTTCAGTCCTTCAAATGTGAAGTACCAGAGATTTTTAAGCATGAAACACAACAGAACAAATAAAATTGGAGTGTGTTGAAGAGTAACTGCTTTAACACTCAGGGGTTTTTTTGTTTCTTTGTTTGTGTTTTTTTGTTGTTGGTGGTTTTTTTGAGGGCACAATGTCACCAGGAAAAAAAAAAAAAGGTAAAGAAAAAAGGTAAGATTAAAGTAGCAATAAAGGTAATGCCATTCAGCTCTGTCATACAGCTATTGAAAGGTTTCAGGTTACGGGGCGGTGTCACTGCAGGCACTGTTTAGAGAGAAACAAGCATCCTTTGGGCTAATACAGCTGTGTTTTTCCTGTATTATTACTTCCTTACGCCTTCCATTGCTGTAACTTTGTGGGATTATCTTTGAAAACAAAAGCAAATTAGAAGTCCTATGGATTCAATAAAACATCTTGTCTGTGAATACAGGGCATGTTCTACTATCAGACCTGCCTAAAAAGAGAGCTGCAGAACAAGCACTGGCCCTCCTTCCTGATGTGGATCCATATCCACGCACGTCCTAAGGTCCACTGCAGGCCTTTATTTATATTTAAAGAGTATCTTCTGACATTTGTCAACAGACCTGAAAACAAGTCCCTCCTGCAAAGCCCTAATTATTTTTCATCTACTGTACATCATAAGAGAACAGTAGAGATGCAAGATCTGTGGCACTTGAACGTGATCAGAATCAATGCACCAAGCGCATCTTGATCTTCTGCAATCTGAATGACTCCTGTCATTTTGTGAGGCGGCATCAGTTGGGCAAACAGGCGTGTTTGCTGCTAATCCCAAATTAGTGTTACAAGTTTAACTTCAGATTCTAGGATTTGGATCTGTGATTAAAGAGCATACGGATGAGAAAAGAGCACATCAGCCAAAGACATCAAATTTGAAAATCCCAAGAGGCTAATGAAAGTCTTAGTTTACAGAAAGGAAAAGTTAAGGCATAAAAACAAACTACTGGGCCATGACTTTACAAATCTGGTAGAGCTACGAGTTAAAGAGCTTCCCCATCCCCTAGACTCCTACTTCAAACCACCACTGACTACAGTGCTTTCATGCCCTGAAGCAGTCTTCTGAAGACTTTTTAGCTGGACCACTCGTGGCTCCAGGTAAAAGAAACATCAGAGCTGTTATTGTATGCACCCGGGGAGGGTTACCATCAAACATGGGGCAGAAAATAACCTAACAATTGGTACTGAGGTTTGTAATATAGGATGAGGAGAGAGGTGTGAACAAAAATGCTTGGAGAAGTTCTGAAGTTCATTGCTATTGGGGCTAGGGTTTTTTAATACAACTCCCGAAATGCTTTGGTAAGCCAGTTTGATTCATTTTTACCATCCTATGACATAAAAAGAGAAAATCATTCTGAAGATGCTGTGGCTATATATCCTCAGCAACCCAAACCAGCCAGAGGAAAGACTGACCTTCGCTGAAGTGGATCTTGTTTTGCCTGTTGTATCTGCCATCTCTCAGCATTGCACAAGGCTGAGCTGTGCTATTCTCCCCCAATGGAATTTTAGCCATCGAAACACCCGCTTTCCTGCCTCGTCTCCAAAAACATGGAGGAGCATGCTGCTTAATGCCACTCCTAACCACTCTGACAACAGTCCATCTAGAGAGAGGTCAGGATCTGGAGAACTGATGGAGTCCTGAACAGAAAGGCTCAACCCAGGGAGTGGCAACAGGTGGCAAACCTGCAACTGGTGCCATTCACTGGGACCTGGCAGCCAGCTTGGAAAGAGAGACAAGGCTCTCACACGTATAAGATCTATCAAACCTAAGCTACAGATCATTTAGGTACCAAAAATGTTCAGCAGGTGGAGGGATGGGTCCTTTCCTCATTTTTAGTGTTCTCAAAAATTTATCTTTGTTTAAATGAGTTACTCTAGCTGAGGGTAAGAACAGCATTAAGCCCAAAGTGAGAAAGTTGCTTTTTAACTAAGTTTTTAAGATTAAGTACAAATCATTTAAGAACACCTGAAGCTTCTACTTACCAGTTTGATCGCTACATATTCATTGGTGTAGAGATTTTTACCTGTGAAGGAAAAGAAAAATGTTTTAGTTCCACATTCAATACTTCCAGCTAGAGAGACAACACAGAAGAACATCACAGATGGCAAAAAGCTGTCTTTTCTCTATTCCCCACTGAAGTTCATGCCTTTAACAAAGGGTAAGCCTCACAATAACAAGCTGCAGCAGCTCACCAGGGCAGGCAAACACTGTCTTCCATTCAGCACAAGGTAACCATGTTTTATGGTAGCACTTAACGTTCAATGCAAGTGCTTGAGGAGGTATCCCAGACACATTAGGTTTTATTATCCACATTGTGCCAAAAAAGTCTGGGGAACAAAAAATGAAGAGTCAGAGCATCATTTCTTTCATGTCTTCAATCTGCTAGACACTGAACAATTTTATCCTATGATCTATAGGGAGCTTCACTAGCTTAATCGTGCTATATATCAAAGAGACTACTGCAAGGAAGCATATGAAAATAACCTTTGTACCAACACACAGCTTTTATTTCTTCCTCTACGAACAGGTAAGCAGCGTGTATAAAATGCCTTCTGTATGCCAGCAGCACAACAGCAATCCTTCTAATCTAATAAGGTCAATAATTCTCAGTTGCAATATGGTACCAACGATGTTAAAAAATACGCTAAAAGAACAAAACTCGTTCTTGGGACCCCAAGAAACACAAAGCAGCATCTGGTCCGATACCAACTCTGGCAAGCACAAAGGGCGAGAGCCTAGGACAAGTATAACCAGGCAAGCACACAGCCAGCTGACAGTGTATTGTGGATTGTTGACTTCGAGCCAGAACCGGTACCTGTGTGTGCTACAGCTGGAGGTGAATTTTTCCTCCAGGAACCTGTCTGATGTTTGAACCAAGCCCTTGGCCTCCTTAGTGATCTGTGGCAGAGATGCACAGCCAAACGTGTCAAGAAGCATCTCTCTCTGCGTTCTGAGCTGCTAGTTATCATATCATTCAATGTCCTCCAGTTCCTCTGCTAGGAAATTTGAGCAATCACTCCCCGTTCACGTTCTCCACATTGCTCATGACTGACAGCAAATTCTCCTGGAAGAGGTATCACTGGGGAAGGATGCTCAGGCAGTCCTTGTACCTGATCTGTTCCATCATCCTGACATCTCTGCTACATTTCTGACCTCCTCCAGTACCACTGTATCCTTTGAAGAGGGCAGCCTCCACTGCACAAAGCCCCTCGTGGTTTCATGCGGGGGAGCGCTGAGCTTCCTTTGCTCATCATTCCTAGCACTGCTACAGCACAACTCATGCTTTCACTGAGTGACTGTGCAGCTCCAAAATTCAATAGCAATCTATACTGGTAGCTATCAGTGCCTGTTTGTAGCATCAGCTTTGCCCAGCTCTATTCCACATTTACTTTGCAACTCCTGTAACAGACACTGATGCTCAGAACAGACAAGCCATTGAGACAGTCCAGGATGGGAAGCGACACACTTCAGAGCAGGTAGGAGTGTGAGCAGCTCCAGCATATCTCCACGACACCAGTAAAAAACATGTCCTGTCCTCCTTTGCATACAGATACAATGCAACAGCATTGGAAGACCCAATAAATTTAAAGACATTATGAAAATGAGAGAAGACAAAGTCATCTTCAAATCCTGAAATATCAGGGGAAGTTTATTTCACTTTATAACTTTTCTGCATGTAACTTCTTTTGATACTGTCCCCACTATACCGCTCAGCATAGTTCTGGCCTCCGAATTTCAGACTGGGCACTCCCAATCCAGGTCCTGCACGACTAGGTTGCTTTAACATCCATCAGGATGTAAAAAAAAAAAAAAAAAAAATTACAGAGAGCTTCAACCTGTTACAGTAACTGGCGGTGCTGTTTAACACAGGGCAGGCATTTAAACGTGAGGTTAAATATCCGTAGAGCAAGTGTTTTGTGTAAGCAGATGTGTAAGCTGAGCTTCAGCATTAACCCTTGCACCTCAGTCCATTGAAAGAGGCCCTACTATTTCTTCAGATCTTTTAATAAAAGCTATTACGCCCAGTCTGCAAACAATGGGTAGAAAGAAGGTTTTGCCATCGCATCAGGAACACTCAAGACATTGGGAAGTGGCTTCAAAGCACTGGAAGAGCTGGAAGGCTAAATCAGCAGAAGAGCAGGTGGCAGGATAAACTGCTTCACCCTTTGAGACAGATCAGGGCTCCAGCCTGATGCTATCTGCTGGCTGAGGGGGGAGAACATGCAAGGACATTAAGAGAAGGCAGCCTAAATACACTTACATTATCTACTCTGTTGTAGCTACCAGCAAATGAGTCATATCGGCAGCTCCAGCTGTAGCTTGCCCTCTGACACTTTCTCCTCCCCTCCCCTTGATGAGGATTGAACTCTCAAGATGCTCAGTTTAAGGACAGCGAGCGAAGGGAAGCTCCAGGGCAAACACATGAGAAAGTCAGACGCTTTAAACAGCAAAAAACCCAAGGAGGGAGCCATGGGAACACTACCCCCTACAGATCCCATGACCTCCATCACAGTCTTGGGGATGTACCATTTCAAGGCAGTTTTGGCACTCAGCATAGGGTATAACTCCATCCAGCAAACGATGACCCACAGACCTTCTAGCAACACTTGCGCTCTCCTACCAGCGTAGGATCATAGAATCGTAGAATGGTTAGGGTTGGAAGGGACCTTCAAAGGTCATCTAGTCCAACCCCCCTGCAAGGAGCAGGGACATCCCTGACTAGATCAGGTTGCTCAGAGCCTCATCCAGCGTGGCTGGATAATGATATCGGGGAAATGGTGCTCCTGAAGCTCGTTTCAAGGCACAGGAGGACACTGCTAGCATCCTCCATGTACGCAGAGCCCTAATCCAGCCTATTATGGTCTGGTTCATAAGGCTGAGGACTAGATAGAAGACAACTTTGGTAATGAAATTCCTCACATAAAAAGCTGGGATTGGCAAAGCACTAGTCTGATGTGTCAGATCAGCAGCCAAAGGTAAATGCACTGATTCATTCTCCTGTTCATCCCCTTCAGTGCCTGCACTATGGGGAGACTCTGACCGTGAGGGGGTCCAGCTTCTGAACTCCACACTCTTCCTAAAGCTTCAGCACGAGATGCTTGCTTTGCCAGCTACAACAGCAAAAGTCCCCAAATCTTTGTTGGTCTGCACCAGATCAGGTCTACCCCATGGTTTCGCTGTCACACTGTCCAAGGTGTAATGGTTTCTTCTTCCTTCTACAAGGCAGCGCTGGTATGCAAATGGAAAAGTAAACACAGCACTGCTCACAGGAGAAAGTGAACCTGCACAGTAAAATAAGCCATTAATAGAAGCTGCATCCTATTTTAGTAAAACAAAAGATCTGACACACAGTTGAGATGATAGAACTGTGCTAACAAATGCCTTTCAAGTTCAGACAAAGCTTTGGATGGGGTAACGATTAAGTTTATGCCTCAGTTTTGGGTAGTTCCACTGATAATTATGAACTACATATTCTAAATGAGAAGTGATGCATTAACTCACTGGAATTCACATGGGAAAACTAACAGAGGGGATTTCTCAAGCCCTGGCAGTAAGATGTGTCGAATATACAGACAACTTGTAGACCAGCTGAACAGCCCAAAGTGATCAATCTCTTGTGTGTGTCATTCTCACAGGTCAAAGTTAAGAGCCACAAGTACAAACCTCTCATGAACGACACAAATCAAAAACACTTTGACCCTTCCTTCTAGCTTGTTGCTATATGGACAATACATTCTGACGACAGATCAGGGCTAGGTAATGGGGCAAACATCCAACCAATCACCCTAAAGACCAAGCAGAACTCACCCCAGGCAGCACAGAATCTGCAGAGAGAGCAGATCCCACGGGCGGGTGAACTCGCGAGTTCACATCAGTTCTGTAGTGCCAGGTTTGTTGTCCTTTCTAGAGCACGTGTCTCCAAATAACGGCTGCTAGTGCGCATCCTACACAGGATCTACTCTTACCCATGCCCTCCACGTCTGGCATTATTCTAGTCCAATATTCACATGATTATTGTATTACTTGGGAAGTTGAGACAAAAACAGCCCAATATAAAAAAAAAAAAAAAAAAAGCATTTGAGTGTTTTACTGGTTTTAACGCAGAGCTTCCAGCTTCAAACTGCAGCCTGAGAGTCAAATGGGTGGTTCTTGCTTTTGAGGAGCACTTTCCCAGATCCAATGGACCTGCTCTGGCTCGGTAACACACAAATAAGTGGCTTTTCTTCTAGTCTGGGGTTTGCTGCCAAGACACACTGAATCTTCACGAAACCTCTGTGTGAATCATCTGACTTCTAGGGACCATGCTATTTCTTTGGGTAGCACATGAAAACAGAGACTTCTCCAAAAATCCTTTTGGTGCAGTAGTCTATCAAGGGAGAATACAAGCAACATACAGGAACTAACCCTCGTAACATATTTTTTTTTCCCTCTCCAAACAGAGAAAAAAGGTGCATTAATCATAATTCTTAAATATAATTGAAAGCACTGTTTTGAAAATGCCAGATAATGTTTGCATTACAGCAAAGAGATTCGGCCTTCAGTCTACAGCTCTGCATTCAAATAAGCCCCTGGTTTATTCAGAATGTAACGCTTATTTTAGAAAACTCTCCAACCTACCTTCAACTGGAACAGTTTTACACTAGTAACCATCTAATTCCTTTGCTAAATAAGGGTGGTGAACATTGGGAAAAATTAGACATTTGCATAGGCTTATTTATCCCTAACACAGCTCCTGGTTCAGGATTTCAGGTTAACACAGAAATACTCGCTCCGTCCACGAGTCACTGTAAGGAGGCAGTTTGTAGGCTGAGCTGCTGAGATGTTTTCTATGGGGAAGTTTACAGCCGTGGCTTATCACAGCACTGGATTGTAACAGTGTAAATCCCATTTTTCCTGAGCAGTGAGCACCCACTGACATCACACAATTTTACTGCCCAGCAACCCTGTTCTCAGGCTATTTTACATACCGCTGGTTCTCCTGCCAGCTCGGGGTGGAGATGCAGGACCTCGTAACGGCAGAAGTCACGCAACAGAACTTCAGGCGCACTACAGCTCTCAAGTCCGCACGAGATCCTGGCAGATAACCAGGAGCTGCACAACAGGGCTTGGTACTGCACGAAAGGCAATGAAATCCCATAAGTGCGCAGAATTTTGCCAGGGATGGCAAGCAGGACTCTCCGCTCCTTGCTTGCACAGAATCTCTGGTAGTAGGTTGAGCTGCTTCGGAAAACAAAGTTTTTACACGTCACTGAATCTACAGCCTGTCGGAAGAAAGACCATCCAGTCAATCCCACTTTGTCTCACTACTCTGGGCCAGACACTGAGTTTTGCATTCATCTTCCCATTTGATCTCCTCTACGGGCTGGAATCCAACTGTGCTGCTCCTACGTGTTTCAAAAAAAAAAAAAAAATTGTATCTCCAGGGGTACCTGTATTTGTAGCAGGAGAGAGCAACCCTAAGCAGTGAGCTTGATATTTGCAGAAAACAGCTTTTGTACATACATGTCACCTCCTCCCTGAACAATCCGTCCTCTATCTGGCGCTGGGGCGCGATACAAGAGCAGCTTAGAGTGAAAACACAACACCTGAACAAAGATAAACTCCTCGGGGAATCGGAAAAATGCATCTTCTAGCGTGTTTATCAGTGCATGACTTTGTTCTTCCTCTGTTACTAAAAGCATTCATCGGTGCTTAACTTCTCCAAAACCACAGAAAAAAAGCCAAAAAGCAGAGGGCACGCCACTCATCTTTGCAGGACAAAGAGAGAGAGACTTGTTTGCTTGTATTTCAGATGTGCTGCTTCTCCTCCCCCCCCAGTGATAATTAGCATCACACCTGGGCAACAGAAATATCTGAGCAAAGGCGAGCTGTTAAAGCTACAGTGACTGGTAAAAACCAACACTAACACAGCTTCTATAAGGACCTTACACCTAACTGCTGTTATCAGCGTGTATGGCACGTTGCCCAAAGACAGCGTGCTGCTTAGCTAGCCAATATCAGCAAAACATTTACCAGCGTACCAAAAAAAGCAGCCACTCAGTTAACAGGTGTTGTTAAAATTGAATTTCTCTCTAAACCGACTTTTTCAGAAGTGAAATCTCTTGCGTAGCATCCGTGTTTCGAAACACTACATTAGTCAGAAATCCAATGCTGCTAAAATTTTGAGAAATGTGAAAAAACAACCATGGAAACAGGATCAGCATTTGGGCACCAGAATAAGTACAAGAGCCATTTACCTGGCGGGATCCACTACAGCTGCTGAACCTTGAAGCAGAGCTTGGAATACAAAGCAACTCAACATCTCCACGGGGATCCTACTGCCGTGACATTTGCTGTTGGGGGGAGGCCCTTCAAAATGCCATACAGCTATTCTCATTATGTTACTGTAAGGATCCTAACTTATCTTCAGCTGCCAGTTGCGCTCATGTTCATGAAGGTGGGAGTTTTTGTCCCTGCCCTTAGTTTCTCTCCACCTTTGGAGCATTATCTCTGCTCCTGCAAGTCAACAAAACCTCTCTGATGTAATGCTGAAACCAAAACTACCCGTTTACCGAGACAGATCATAAGCAAGCTGGTTAGTCTTCACGCTGTGGAGCAGTGGCACATCATGTAGATGCAGTAACCAAACCTTAGAATGAAAGATCACATAGACTGGCAGAAACTTTCTAGCGGGGCCTGTTGCGACAGAACAAGGGGTAATGGTTTTAAACTAAAAGAGAGTAAATGCAGACTGGACATAAGGAAGAAATCTTTTACACTGAGGGTGGTGGAACACTGGCACAGGTTGCCTAGAGAGCTGGTGGATGTCCCATCCCTGGAAACGTTCAAGGCCAGGTTGGATGAGGCTCTGAGGAACCTGATCTAGGTGGGGATGTCCCTGCTCCTTGCAGGGGGGTTGGACTGGATGGGCTTTAAAGGTCCCTTCCAACCCTAACCATTCTATGATTCTATGATTTTATGATTAATCTAAGATTACGTAGACTCTGAGCAGGAATCACAAAGATACTATTAGTAGTTATGTGTTATAACCCTTTGGTTACTTGAAGCAATTTCCTAATCAATGTATTTATCCCTTGTGCCTGATGCCCAAGTGATTTTAATTTAAATTCTAAACACAGATCAAGTTTCAGGCAAGTGGTATGTAGAATAGAATAGAATCATTAAGGTTGGAAAAGACCTCTAAGATCATCAAGTCAACCCAAGTCAACTAAGATCATCAACCCAACACCCCCATGCCTACTAAACCATGTCCCAAAGTGCTATGTCTACATGTTTTTTGAACACATCTCCAGGGATGGTAACTCCGCCATTTCCTTGGGAAGCCTGTTTCTATGCTTGACCACTCTTTCAGTAAAGAAATTTTTCTTAATATCCAATCTAAACCTTCCCTGCTGCAACTTGGGTCCATTTTCTCTCACCCCTTCATCAGTTACTTCGGAGAAGAGACCAACACCCACCTCACTACCTCACTACTACCTCCTTTCAGGTAGTCGTAGAAGGCAATGAGGTCTCCCCTCAGCCTCCTCTTCTGTAGACTAAACAACACCAGTGCCCTCAGCTGCTCCTCGTAAGACTTGCACTCTAGACCCCTCACCAGCTTCATTGCCCTTTTCTGTGCACGCTCCAGCACCTCAATGTCCTTCTTGTACTGAGGGGTCCAAAACTGCACACAGTATTTGAGGTGCAGCCTCACCAGTGCCGAGCACAGGGGCACGATCACTTCCCTATTCCTGCTGGTCACACTGTTCCTGATACAAGCCAGAATGCTGCTAGCCTTCTTGGCCACCTGGGCACACTGCTGGCTCACGTTCAGTCAGCTATCAACCAGCACCCCCACAGCAGCTTTCCAGCCACTCTCACCTAAGCCTGTAGCACTGCATGGAGTTGTTGTGGCCGAAGTGCAGGACCCAGTACTTGGCTTTGTTGAGCCTCATACAACTGACCTCGGCCCATCAATCCAGCCTGTTCAGGTCCCTCTGCAGAGCCTTCCTGCCCTTGAGCAGATCAACATTCCTGCCCAATTTGGTGTCATCTGCAAACTCACTGAGAGAGCACTCAATCCCCTCATCTAGACCATTGATAAAGCTGTTAAAACAAGACTGACCCCAAAACTGAGCCCTAGGAAACACCGCTTGTGACTGGTCACCAACTGGATTTAACTCTGTTCACCACAACTCTGAGCTCAGCCACCCAGCCAGTTTTTAACCCATTGCAGGGTACACCTGTCCAAGCCATGAGCCGCCAGCTTCTCTAAGAGAATGTTGTGGAAGACAGCGTCAAAGGCTTTAGTAAGTCCAGGTAGGTACATCCACAGCCTTTCCCTCACCCACTGAGTCATCTGGTCACAGAAGGAGATCAGGCTGGTCAAGCAGGACCTGCCTTTCATGAACCCATGCTGGCTGGGCCTGATCCTCTGGTTGTCCAAACCACATGCCTGGTGAGTGCACTCAAGATGAACTGCTCCATAATCTTCCCTGGTACAGAGGTCAGGCTGACAGCACTGTAGATCCCCAGACCCTCCTTCCAGCTCTTCTTGTAGATGGGCGTCACATTGGCAAGCCTCCAGTAATGTGGGACCTCCCCTGTTAACCAGTTAAACAATGGCGAGTGGCTTGGCAAGCACCTCCATCAGCTCCCTCAGTACTCTTGGGGCGGATCTTATTGGGCCTCATAGACTTGTGCATGTCCAGGTGGCACAGCAGGTTAACTGCTTCCTCCTGGACTATGGGGTGTTTATTCTGCTCTCTGTCCACATCTTTCAGCTCAGGGAGCTGAATACCCTGGGGATAACTGGTCTGACTATTAAAGACTGAAGCAGAGAAGGCATGAAGTACCTCAGCCTTTTCCCCATCCTAGGTGGCAATGTTCCCCCTGGCATCCAATAAAGGATGGAGATTTTCCTTGGCTCTTTGTTGTTAATGTATTTATAAAACATTTTTTTTGTTAACTCTTACAACAGTGGCCAGACTGAGTTCTAACTGGGCTTTTACCCATATTTTTATGTCAGCCAAACAGTCTTCACCACCCTCAAGTTCATTAGCACAGCACTCCAACTCATTCAGCAGAAGAGAAATGCAACTGTTCTGAGAGTCAAAACCATCACAAGCTGTTGCTTCTGATCTACATCAACTACCCCAAAATCACATATTGGCAGCTCAGGGGCATGTAATTAAAATGACCGTCTGCTTCCCCCACCTCATTTAAAAAACAACCATTGTTTGTTTAGGATGACTTAAGAGCCCAAAACACTGCACTGCATTGGGCTCTTAAGTCACCCTAAACAAATGATGCATTAGTGTAGCCATCTGTTTGGGTGACCAGCTGCAAGACATGTGGTTAGGAGACCAACAGACCACGAAAAATCACGGGCTGCTGGGCCGGTTCAGCAGCTGAGAGGCAGCAGCCAGATGGCCGGGCAGCACACCCCACTCTTCGCCAGCCAGCGAGTCAAACACATGGGACAGATCAGGGAGCAGGTGATGGGGCTGAAAGTAGGGCACTGAGGTTAGCAAGAGACATGGAATAGAGATGATGTGTCTGAGTGCTGGGGAAAAAAAAATCTCACCCATTACTTTAATATAGGGCACCCTAGCTTACAAAAAAGAAATTGAAAGCAAGATTTAGCAACCTAGGCAGTTAGGAAGATTTTTTTCACCTTAGACAAGACATTCAGCGCTGAGAACAGTCTTCATTGTTGGGATTGTTCAAGATTTGCATCTTTGGCTTCTCCAGCGTATTCACTTTGACTTTATGCAAATAAAAATAATGCTAACAGTAACATCTTCTGAGCAACAAGCTTCAGGTGACGCAGCTCAACACTTGGGAAACAAGACAAGCACACGCATTTCTCAAGCCAGGGTAAGTTTTTATGTATTTATATTCCAGTGGTGAAATACTAATCTGCATAATGCAGGCCACCAAAACTGTTACTTCTTACCTAGTCTGAGCTCTCCAAAGTTCCCACACCCAATCTTCTTGCCCACTCTGAAGTTGGGTCCCACCATAAGAACGCCAGAAGACGCCGATGAGCTTGGTCGAGAACCGTGTCCACTCCTCCCCGGCATTCCTTTCGTCGTCCGCTGCCTTTCATCCTTTTCCCTATTAGGATGGTCCATGATCTTAGTGAAATATATCTGCCAGCAAGCTGGCAGAAAGGAACTGGAGTGTACACTCTTCTCTTTAGAATAGAAATATATATCCAAAAGTATCTGAGTCAGGGTCCAAGAGAGTCATGGAAACGCATGGAGTTTTTGGCACTGTATCCAGTTCCCTAATGCATCTTGATAATGTACCAAGGAGTCGATTACGTTCTCGAGAACTCAATAAAGGCCGGTTGCTTTTGGTTTCTTACCTGGGGAAAAGAAAAACAATATATGAAGTAAAAATTGTTATTTGAAAATATTGAGCAAGAAATGTATAACAGGGCCGACATCCAGAACTTTCCAGGCCTCGAGGAAATTAACAGCTATACAGGAACTTTATCATTTTCTTAACAATTTTCTGATAAAAAGCCCCAGTGTCGTGAAGAGGTGCAAGTACTGCCCATCTACTGCTTGCTACTGGAGGCACTGCAGCCTGACAGGACAGTCCAGAGGTACCAGCAGTGGTGAGTGAGCTTCCCCTTCACATCCCAAGCAATCAGTAGGATGAAGGGAAAGGCTGCAGCATCTGTACAGACAAAGCATGCCGCATCGCGAGCCGGTATTAGACAGCAGATGCGGACGCTCTGGAGATCCTTGTGGTGCAGTTCTTAAGCACGAACTGGAATAAACATACCTGGAGCTATCCCCCACATCCCAGGACCTACACGTATAGGACTGTACTCCTTTAGAGGACACTGTTGCATTCAAAATTTTCCAGATGCAAATGGAAGAGTGCTGAATAATTTCAGAAACAAGGTTTGTGTCCTACTTCTGCATGGATGCCTACAGCTGAAGTTTCAATATTTGCACGGAAGTTGGCAAATATCTCCAAAGTCAGCAGAGAAGTGCTAAATAAAGCCATGTAAACAAGAGTCAGTGTTCAGTTGCTGATGTCCTTCACAAGATCAGGTATGCCCAGAAACACAGCCATATTTATGAGAGTTCAAAAGTTACTAAGATAATTGGCTCAAGACATTTGTAGATGATTTAGCAAGGGTTTCTTCTGTTTGTTTCATGAGATGGCAAAGCCAACCTACCTACTTCCAGTCATCCAAAAATAAAAGACAAGAATTATTACCCATCCACAAACCAGTGGCACAGAATAAAAGCATGAGCCCTTTTGAAATATGAGTACACTTTCCCTAGCCTTCAGCTGCGGTATAATTTTATTTCTGGAAATTTTTGTTTTGATCTGAGGCATCTGTATACAAGGCAGAAGTAATTCACACTACATCCAAAAAATGCAGGCAGTTAGCAGTCAGAAATTCCAGTTTCTGAACATTGAACTTGTCTTTAGCACAACTCTGACCTTTTCATTTCCATTCACAGTTCTGTATGTTTGCACAGAAGAGGGCATAGTTCTCCCCAGCTTGAGCTTTTTCCCTAAGTCATTTTTTTTTAAATAATTCTGCAAAATAGCAAAGATTAAGTACAGAGAATGCACAACTCTAACATCACTTTGCAATCACTTTCCACTGTTTTTGTTCATATGTTATTGGAGGCTTCTGTATCAGACTGGGAATTTCAAGGACTCTGAACTTCCACAGGAAGGATGCTGGTCCCTCCACCATGCACTAGGGAGACCTTAAATAACTAATATCAGCATAAAGAAACATCCATACAAGTGAATGGATGCTTCACACAACATAATAACCCCACAAACCCACCCATCTTTAACAGCTTATGCTAATGCTCAGAACCCAGCTCAGGCTGCACAGGTTACAACCCACAGGATATTTCACGTAGCCCGTGACTCAGCAGCCCTCTTTTCTAGAGTGAAAAGCAGAGGAGTTTTTGTTGTCACTCTGCACAGAAGTGGATCTCTGCAGAAAATGCCATACAGCACGTCTGCAGCAAATCCAGGAGGTCTGAAAATCATCAGATAACCTGAGAACCACTGTATCGTGTCCATACGACCAGTTTGGCCATACCAACCCAGAAGCTGCAGCGTCAAGCTCCCAGCATGGTGTGCAAAACACCGTCCATGATTAAGCATTGCTGGCCTAGCTAGAGACAGAAGAGTTGAAGATGTTCACATTCAAGAGACTCAGTATTTAGTATCACCAAGCTTCGCCTGTACTTCAAATTAATTCAAGATTTAATACCTAAAACTGAATATGGATTAGCAGGAAGCATCCGTTACTGGCAAACAGGATGAACTGGTTTTTCATCAGACATCCCCAACATACTTTCAGCAGCAGCATTCATTTCGAGGGGGTGAGTTAGCACTGTTTCTCAAAGCTGTTTGCGTAGACGCAAGTACAGTTGTATTTGCTTAGCAAAACCACCTTGCAAAAGCAATGACAATCCTCCATCAGATATCAGGAAAAACACTTTGACTGGACCCCACCCTAGCCTGTCCTGGGAAGAGAAACTTGCTTCAAAACAACCAACATGAAAAATGGACAGTTACTGAAACTAAGGAAGTTTATTGCTGAACAGAAGTCAAGTGTGAGGATGATGGAGTGCTTCTAGGGCTGGATGACTAAAAGATGAGCAGAAGAATCCTATGAACAAACAAACAAAAAAAAAGTAGCACTTTGGAAAACACACTTGGTCCTACCAAAGCCAGAGAGGAGGACTTTTTTCCCACTGGAGACCAAAGTCATTACTTTCATCAAAGTTGGATAATTGATGACCTCACAGAAGTGTAACAGAGAGAAGTCTCTAGCAAGAGCACAACCCCTGCCCGGATCACTCTTGGAAAAAACAATGCACAGCGTTTTGTGACACGTGAAGGGCAGTACAGCTGTGATACTACTGTGAAGGACTACATGGAAAAGGAGCTAAAAACCCTGATAGAAAGAGGCAAAATCTGCATGACAGAGACTGATAACACTGAAGGAAGGAGAAATGACAGAATTTTGATAAAGTTGCAAATAGGTTGTTTTTTTTTTCCCTTAAGACTTCTTTTCTCAGT
Source organism: Chlamydotis macqueenii (assembly GCF_036417535.1). Lineage (NCBI taxonomy): Eukaryota > Metazoa > Chordata > Aves > Otidiformes > Otididae > Chlamydotis > Chlamydotis macqueenii. The sequence goes on along the minus strand of NC_141567.1, from coordinate 15,144,075 downwards.
CAGCTAACAGTTACATGGTCAGTAGAGAGCGCAAGAAAAGCCAGTGTAAGCTAAAACCACTGGAAAGCGTTTCTAAACAACCCTGATGAACATGAGGGGGACTGGGAAGAGACAGGCTGTTTAAGAACGCACTACAGATATTTTCCTGCAGGATGCCAGAAGCTGTTTAACCCCCCTTCTCTCACGAAGTACTACCAGCTTTCAATCTGCAGAGTAGATGGATCCAGATAACGAGGCTGTTTTGCAGCAGAACCCGGTGTGCCTAGGTGCTGATCTTTTCCAGGTTGTTAGGCCACCTGCTGGCACAAGCATCATTATAGAAAAGCATTTTGCTAGCTATAACAAAAAGGAGCTGAAAGCCCCCGAAAGGCAAAGGTGTACAATTAAACACCTTTCAGATAGTCGATACGAGTTAACCTCAATCTTCAGCGACTGCAGGGCTGGCAGTGCTCCGCCAGTGCTCGATGACACAAAAGTACGTAATTCCTGTATGGGCTGCTCAAGCCTCTTGTGAGCACAAGCCCAGTGTGCCAAGTTTCAGATCTGACATCAGAAATACGCTGCTTGGTTTGACACTTACACCTTCCTGCTCAGTGTAGCTCGGATGGGACAAACAACTCAGTTCTTCTCAGGCAGATTAAGCACAGAGCTCCACCACGCATTTTCCAGCTAGTGAAATAAGATGTTAACAGTTACAAGCTACTACATCTCCATCCTTCCCCTGTTCCCTATCTGTATAAGGTCTCCCCAGGGGGAAAGGATGGAAAGGTCACGCCTGACAGTCTGCAAACACTAAACATCCTCTTTCTCAGCTGAAAGCCTCCTGCAAACAGGAATTCAGATCAGCAACGAATGAGTGAACCAAGCATTTGATAACCTCTTCATTACGGCCAACCCTACGAGCAGATCCCAGCTGTCAGTACACCAGCACTTGCACTGTTGTTACTACATACTGAAAACAACTATAATAAATACGGCATCAAACATGGCTTTCGAGGACTAACAAAGTGCTCGGCTTTGGAAGAGGAGTGGCAGAACAATGAAGACCAGACTATAATCTGGAGTCAGTTGCACCAATATTTAAAGACTACTCAGAATGCCAGGACTATTCTCTGCCACAATTCGAACTTTTTCGTAATGATTTTCCTTCCTACCTTTCCACCCACTCAGCAAGATTGCTACTGAAAGTTACTTGCATTTAAACAAAGCTGCATAAAGATATTTCCTTAACGGTGACTCAGTCCAATTCCAGTATTCGTTTCACTACAATATAGCTGGTGACATGGGAGCAGTTATTTAATGAAAGATACAGGCTTGAAAGGAAATTACTTAAAGCACAGTTAGCTAAATAAAAAAAAAACAAACAAATAACTTTGTATCCTACACACTTCAAAACACTTAGGACCCAAGATCTAAATCACAACCTCTTCTCCATCAATAAAACCGCAGCGCTAGAGCTACAAACAAGCTTCTAGGCTGTGCTGAAGGCGGCTGCCATTCTTGTCGTGATCCACAGCACAGTCCAGCACGAAGAAAGGTTTATCACTTACCAAGCGCTCACTACAGCACAGTGTTGCTCACAGCCATCTCATTTTCTCAATGAAATTCTTAAGTTTGAATGCAGCAGCAGTAAAGAACAAACAAGAGACCGGTGTGAAGAAGCCAGAGTAAACCCTATTCCTACCTTTCAAAGGAAAAGTTTGCTTCTCTTGCACTGAAAATTTCTTTGACCTACTTGAGATACTCCGTAGACCCTTCCAAGATAAGAACAAGAGACGTCAAAGTCTTGTTTTGTGGCATAACTTCAGAAAATCCATCCAAACTGAAATTGCCAATGAATCTCTTTCTTCAACTCAAATCATGCAAACCTGATCCAGGTCTGTGTGCAGTTTTAATCCATGAGAAAGCCAAAACATGCTAGAAATCAAAATGCAAATACTTCGCAGATGGATCACCACCCTAAAAAGCCAAAGTAGTTCGCCCTACAATTACTTTTTTCCTTCTTTTAAGGAGAGACCCTCTAGAAAGCCCCATTTTCTCTTGAGATAGGGGATCTCATCCTACTCTGTACAGAAACTGGAACTCAATTTCTCAAAGCAACTCCAAGATCATTGCTTTAGGGCAAGGCACATGCCTCCTCACTGGATTTTCCAACGTCCACCCCACACGCTCGTGTAATACTTTTGGTAAGTTTCTTGATCTGCAGAGTGCTTTCCAGACAAGATCTGCTACTTCCCACATGACTTCAAAGACTGTAAAATCCTCCAGGGCTCTCAACTGACATGTTATAAACATACAGACATGAGATCATCAGCTTCCACCCTCATTCTGTGAAAAAAGAAGAGCCTTCAGCAGCAGAAAGTTTTGCTTACTTTGCCACAGATTGGGACAAACGGTTCACCCTCTGGAAAAAGTACAGCAGCCAGGATGCAGGTAATGAGGAATATTTTGAAACCAGGGCATGAGTGAGCACACCACCCATGTTCTCAGCATCTGCCAACTCATTTTATTAGCTTCTACCCTTAAGTTTCGAGGAACAAGTTGGCTTTGTGTCCTCTGCTTCACTGGATATATCAACAGCTTCCTAGGCATCAATGCTCTTCCTATATTAAAGCAGGATTAGTAAGCCTTTCACTTGCAGCTTTGCTCTCTTCTACGTGGACACACATCTTCACTGGCTTCAGGTGCCTGCAATACCTTCTCATCCCACCGCCTCATCTCTTCCTTTCCATGACGTTACACTTATTGTCCTGCTTCTGCCCAATGCTGCCTTCCAACTGGACCCAACAAAAATTTCACAAGCTAGTAGGAAGGGAGGATGTAGAGGCTGAAAGCTTTCTCCACTCAGCCACGAGAAATACACTTTTTTCCCTTTTTCTCTTCCACTCAAGAGCTTTCTGGTGACCTAGAGGGTCTTCTACTGGGAGATACTTCTCCAGTAAGCCTCCTATTACGGAAGTGTATTTCAACTACCAGCCTGCACCCCAGTAGTACTCCACACTCCCACCACTGAAAAGATCAGCACTTATCTGTGCTTTCCCAAACAGCATTAGACAGATCTGGTTTCAGTGTCCTCAATGTTGTGCAAAACAATAGAAAAAAAACCTGAAGAAGTAGGTCAAAATTCACTGTTACAGTTTGAAACTGGTAACAAAGTTGGCTGCAGACTACGGCAAGCAGGTGTACATCACGTCATATGTCCCACACTTGGGAGGTTCATTCCAACCTTGAAGGCTATAGGATGCCTTTTAAACATTATGAGTTGCTTCTGTTGAATCACTTGATCCAACAATTTAATCTTCAGCTTGTGCAGTTAGTTTTGTTCAGCACTTCACAGGCAGAAAAAAATGCCTTAAAAGATGAGGCATACAAACAGTATTTAAGTCTAAATTGCTGGGAAGGAAGAGGGATGGACAACTGCGGATCACTACACTCATTCGTTACTCATGAATGCACAGGACTGTCAAGCTGACATCCTACAATTACACAGTTTTTACAGAAAGGGATGAACTCAAACGAACTCATGCTGTTTTCCATCCTAGGGAAGTGAACTTCCATTAAGTCTTTTCCTTTAAGAGCTTGTGAACCTGCTAAAACACATTAGTTCTATTACCTTGACCTAAATGCGTTGTCAAGTTACTTTTCCAAATGAGTCTTGGTTGATCGTTTCACCAAGAGTGGTCCAAGCACCCATTCTATAAGTTCATTCCTGAACTTTTTTCTCAATACTCTCTATGGAAACTCAGCATGAAAGCCAGAAATGATAGGGAAGGAAAAAGTAATTTAGTTCTTCCACATGAAGAGAGTCAAAACAAAGAATAGACAATTTTTCAGGGAAGTAGTTTGTGCGACACAAGCTAGATTCATTGACTTCTCTTCCCCACTCGAGTTCAAGCCAGACGTATGCCAACAGCCATGTACACATATTTCTACGCATTTAACAAAGCACTACAGACCACAATCTGCCAGAAAAAGAGTTAATGCTCTTTATGAAAAGTTGCATTATGTTGGAACAGCTAAAGGAACAGTTGAATGCTTAAATAAAATTTAGAAATCCCCTAATGAAACCTAAGCTCTGCATATTTTAATTTTTTTATGCTGGGAAGAGAAAAGAAAAGAAAGGACTGAAGAGCAACTGCCAGAGTAGCTCCCCTCTATCTTCTGAGGCTTGCTGCAGAAGTCAGACACACATCCCTCTGCATAAAAGCCTGACAGAGTGCCAAATCCCTGTTTGTCAGCAGCAAGCACCTCTGAACGACGCAGGTGTTCAGCCCACACACAGCTGCCTGCACACCACCAGCCCCAACGGTGCATCCTCAGCAGCCCCAGCAGTCCTACAGCCCCTGCTGCACCGTTGCCCCAGAAGAGAACTGTCACATCCACAAGATCTCCCTCTTGATAGCTTTAAAATCCAGTGTTTGAAAGGCTTCTTGAAGACTGAAAAAAGCATGACCTTTAGGATATTATCTCTGGCTGCGTAAGGCCACTCAAGATCAGGTTCCAGCAGAAATAGATACTGATGAGGATGCTATGGAGGAAGTGAGAAAAGAAAAGACCTGGCAGTAGCAAAGCATCTGCAACAGACCTGGGGCAGGATGACAACCCTGCAGATGTTCTCTTCTCTGATATCCAGGTATCACATATACCCGTATTTTTTTCATCTTAAAATACCAGGCTGCTTAACAGTAAGAAGAGAGCCTCAGATATACCTACACCACTCCCTTCCTTTCAGGCAACAGATTTGAAGAAAAAAGGGGCAAAGCCTACCAAAGACGACACGACTTCTAGACAGCTCTGTGCATCTTCAAGGAATAACCCGCATCAGGCAGATTCAGGTGCCTCCGTGGTGGCTGATGGATGTAGTTTGCAGTTACTGCTGCAAACGATGAGCAAAGTCCTTGATGAGACCACCATCGTGGCTTGGGCTTTGGAGCAGGCTTGGATCACTGGAAGCAACATCACTTTTGCAGATTTATAGCATAATTTAACACAGATGCACCTCAATAGTCTACGACTGTTTTATCTGCACACTGCCTGGCAAGGAAAAGCAGCCTAGAGGATGAATTGCAGACAGGCTCAGAGAGCTTGAAAAGACTGGTAAATTTGGCGGTTAAACACAAAAAAAAAAAACCCCTTTGCACTATCCAAACCATAAAGTGCTTTTTGCTGCTTTTGGAAAGGAATGCAAGTATCAAGTTCAGAGCCAATACAGCTTTCACGGTGTGTGTGTGGGATGCAGTGGAAAAGCCTCTTACTAGTAGAAAAGTCCTTGTGAACTTCAAAAGACACTGTCAAAGAAAACTGAAGACCCCTTGATAGCAAGGGATAGGTAGAAGCTGCATTAGTGAAACCCAGCTTGAGCTGACAGGCAGCCCTAACAAACTCAAAAAGGCGTTGAGAAGCATTTGGCCACACATCAAGATGAACACAAGCACTCATCAGGCATGTTTCCCCTGTTGAAGAACACATTTGTGTCGAGTGCCACCCAGCATCAATAAAAAGCGTCATTACAAAACACCAATGAAGTGGGACTCAGATGCAGGCTTTCTGCACCTGAACTTAAGAGCAGCTCCAGGCCCTCAGACTTGGCTTATGGTTGCACCCAGGGCGCCTCAAAAAGCTGAGGACAAAAAAGCAGAACAGTTTCCTGGTTGCCTCAGATGAGGGGGACATCAAACCTCGGCCAAGCCTCATACCAGCTTCTAAAACGAGCTCCAGATACCACTGGCCAGATTCAGGACCTCAGCCTCTGAAATCAGGTTAAGTAGAGACCTGGGATGATGCTTGCTAGCTGTCTGAAGCAGCAGTGCACCCTCTGCTTGGTATTAATCAGCACATAGATAAAAAGATGTCCAGTACTTAGCTGCAAAGATCAAAAGACTGCTAGATGAGGAAGAGAGCATGTGCTGTGTCTTGTCAGTGTAAAACATCACATTAACGCTGCTGCTGAACATTTGCACCTGGCAGTTCAGGAAACAGAAGAAAACTAGTCCAGCCTCCCAGAGCACAGAGCCCTAAACGTGGGTGTAAGGGCTCTGTGTCCAAGTGTCCGCTATACAAAGTTAGCAAAGCCTTATAAAAAAAACACTTCCATACAAAAGAAACGAAGTTATGAAGGTGAATCCGAAACTGGTGCCTTAAGAAAGGGAGCTTCACACACGTATCTAATTCAGTGCAAGGGTTCAGGCACTGAGTGCTGACGCAAACCATAAATCAGGCAAGATTCATCCCAGCTTAGGTGTACTTCCAGGGATGCATACCAGCCATCAGCCAAAGCAAATGTGGCTCTAAGAGGCTACGTGCATTCATGTCCTACTGTGGGGACATTCAGCATCACAGAAACTGAAGTTGTTCTTCACCACCGCACAGCCTCATATGAAGAGAGGACGAAAAGAAAAACCTATCAGGGGATGTGACCCAGAACAAGTTCAGGTGGGTAAAAGTCACAAGTACACTCTGTGCGGCCTGTGTAGCCAAACTTTAAGACCCAGACTGGCAGGCACAGGCCATACGCCCCACGGAAAATAGGGGAGTGGACGACCCTGCCAAGTCCACATGACTTCATCCCACAAACTCTTGTTGTTGCCCAACAGACTTGACTTGGCCCCTGTCTCTGGGTTGCTCATCACCAGAAACTCCTCGTAAGAGCTGGTGAATAAAACAAACACAGTGATGTAAGAGATGGTGAGCCGGAATATCTGCATCTCAAAAATAAATACTAATGGTGATGTCAAAAGGAGAGACAAGTAGTGCATTACAAGGAAACAAAAGCAAAAGTGATACTTAATGATTTAATGTGTCTTTTCATTTTAATGCCTGAACTTCACCTTCTCCTTACTTGAATATACTGCCTTTTCCAGCAGCCATAGGACAGAGGATCAGACCACGCTGTCACTTCATATAATGAGATGTTTGGCAGGAGTTCAACTGACACTACCTACATATTTTACTTGCAATTAAACTATGTCTCGAAGAGGAAGCTATGTACCCAAGACCTATATACACAGAGAAATCTCCCCCAGCCTTTAATGTGTGTTTATTTGGAGGCAAATTGCTGTCAAATAGGGGTTACAAACCTTGCAACCGCAAGCAGAGGTTAAAGAGCATACGGTAGCTGAAAAGGTAAGAACCAAGGCTCCTGAGCAATAAATCCTGCTCGTTTGGGCTTAATAAAATACATTGCTTCGGCCTAAGCAAACAAATTTCAAAGCTGCTACTAAGAAGTGGCAATAGTTGCCAGCAACCCAAGTCCCTGTCATTGCCTTATTCTCCCCATCCCTCTATTTTTGGTAGGGTAAGGTTTTTACTGGTATAGCTCACTTCCGTTAAAAACTGACAGAGCTTAATAGTTAAGGCACTGTTACATGCAAAGCCTGAAACGTGCTGCAGCGATTTGTCTTCCCTTCCCATTATGGGATTATAAAAACTCCATGAAGTCAGCACTGCAGCTGTGTTGCAGCCCCAAAACAAGCTGCCAAAAACCCCATTTATCCTACAGGGTAGCATCCTTACAGCATAGAAAGGACAACCTTTCCTTTCTCTCTGAGGCTTAAGATCCCCTTTTCTCAGATATCCCAACTGTGTACCCTTATGAAACAGTTCAGCTGTCACAAAAGATTGAGCTGGACAGCCTACGCGATTGAAAGATGCCAAGAATTACATGCAGACCAAGGAAAATACCTGCTGGAGAAGTACAGCCCTTGCAGGAGGGTCTAAAGACACTTAGAAGCTCTGTGATAGTTTTGTGAAATAATCTTGTCTCTTCTCTCTTCTTACTTTTATTTACTTGATTTTTATTTATTTATTTCTAAAAAAAGCAAAGGTCAATCCTTTTTCTGGCAGCTACGAGCTGCCTCCTCCCCAGTGCAAGGTACAGGCTTGCTTACCGGTTTCATTCAGTGCCCGCAAGTGGCCAGATAGGCTACACCCACACAAACATCATCAGCTCCATAAAAAACCTGCACTTCCTCAGCAGAGCAATTAGGCATAACAATCCCAAGGTACACAGTTACATTTGTTCACAGAAAGTAAATGTTTGTGCCTAGTTATTTCCCCAACACGGCAAGGAAGTGGCCCACATCACCAGCCCACAGCGGAAAGCCAAGCAGAAGCCTTCAGTACTCCAGAGAGCAAGCTACGTGGCTTTAAACATTTGTAATAGTTGAAAGTTTCCATTGTTGGTTGTTTTGTGGGTTTTTTTCTTCCACAAATCTGAAGGTAGCAAGTTGACAGCTGGACGGGTGTTTCAGCTTCGTCCAGATTTATTAGCAAGCACGATCTCATGCTCATCATTTTTCTACCCATGCTTCACAAGATGCAACTTCTTTATAAAAATCACCTGCATCGCTTGCTGAGATTCTGTCTGTGCACTACATCCGGCAAATTGGCATCAGGAGAGGCAGCCTCTTCACGCTGGCATCCCATGTAAAACCATCCAGCATACTGGGATACGTCTGGGCAGCATGAGCAGCCTAAGAGATGGCAACAAATATTATCCGGTTTCTCACAGTGACAGTATTGAGATAAGCTCCAGAGGTTTCTTTTGACTGCACCCATCCAGATGACAGCATTTGCCTTCATGCGCCATCAGGCTCATCAAATTTCCCCTCCTTAAAGATCCTTTGCAGAAGATCAGTCTGGTGACAAGGCACCACCATCCCTCCCTTGTTCACGCTCTTATCCTGAACACAGGTTCACAAGTACGAGTAGTCAGACATCACTCTGCCTTCGCACTGGGTGATGGAGAACGTGCCCAAGATGTGAGAGGGCGTTAATGCCAGCAAGGACATCTGGCAATTCACAAATTCCCTGCCTACCGAGAAAAAAAAAAATATATACATATATAGTCCTCTGCCTCGGCCAAAAGGCAGTCGGAAGGCGGGCAACAAGTGTCCGTCCCCGCCTCGCCCCCCCAACAGCCCAGATCCAGGCCCACACAGCAGGACCACTTGGTAACTCTGCAGCTTGCTAAGCAGCCCCATTTTTCAGCCCCAAACAATGACTCCAAAGCCATATCCAGCTTCCACAGCACGTTTATTTTCATTATCAAAGCCAGGTGTATTCAGCAACGCCACCATGCTAAGGTCATGGTAGCAGATTTAATAAACATCAACCTCTGCTACCGATAACCCTTTATCTGCATCTCAGCACCATCCCACCACCTGATCCTTATTTCTCCAATCAAGGAACAGTAATTAGGTAGTAATTGAACACCTCTGCTACCTTTTTTCCCCAGGTCATCTTGCCATTTTGGTTACTTCCATTCAGATTTGGACTCCCCAGTGCCAGAAGAGGATCCTCACTGAAGTTATTCAACACCTAAACTAAGGATACTGGATGCCCAACCCACGGCACGTTTGGTTTTGAGCAACGACTGTGAGCAGCAGGAACAAGCAGCACTGACACAAGCGTTCAAGCTCACGTTGTGTTTGATGAAACAATGTCAGCTTAAGAAAACAGCATGCGAGCTAGCAGGAGAAATGAGCTGAAGAGATGTTTTGGTTTCTGAGAGGTAATTTTACATGACAACTTTCCCTACACTTCTCTCTTTTCCCTGGTGTTAAGGACTTTGCACAGTCAACAGCCTGGTTCCTCTGTTTGCTGTAAACTTGAGACATGCCTATGTAAAGCGAATATTATGCCAAAACAAACAAATCTTCCACCCACTTGCGGTCCGGCAATCTACTAGGAAGGAAAGGCAAGGCACATACCATTAAAACTATAAATACCACCTAGTTTTGTTAACTTGCGATTAACAAAAAGTAATATTTTGCTCCGTTCCTCAAGGAATTAGACTTGCGTGTTGACTTTAGCTGTGTTGCTATCCCCGTTTTGCAAGCTAACCCATTCATGTGTTTCAATCCCATTGGACAAAGAATTCAAAGACCTTAAATTTCTCCAGCTATTATGATAAAGCCAGAGGAGACCGATTCACATGTGCTCCCTCACAGAGGAAGATAATTGCTCAGTTATGCAATGTAACACAAAGGAATGCACACGGGAGACGAGTTGCTCATCCCTATCCGCAAGAAAAGCTTCACAACTTGGGTCTTATTAGATACTGGATTATTCAAACACTGAAACTACATTTCCTAAGTTGTTCTTGAAGTCATTTACTCCCTCTGCTACAGGACCAGTATTCAAAAGACCCTGGGGCAAAGCATGGGTATTTGTATCTCAGCTAAGATGAGATACACCCTGATGGGTGTAACCTTCCTCCCAAAGCACACGGTATCAGCTAGCTTTGCTGCTGTTCTTTCGTATAAAATAAACACGCTGGCAACCATACAAGCTTGCTTGCCATTCAGCAAGTGGGAGCGAGCACTTGGCAGATATTTCAAATTGAAGCTGGTTACTACGTATGTAAATGAAGGTTTAAGGAAAAAATGGAAACTGAAGAAGTTACAGGAAGTACAGCTCCGTGCTACTGTATTTCCCATCCTATGATGACTTAAAAATTAGTGACACTGCAGAGAGAAGCCTAAAGATTTCTCAAGAACCAAAACAAATGCCTGTGATAAGATTAAGGCAACTCAGACGAGTTTGGTGCAAAGTGATTAGAAGACACCTTATGGCTTCAAGGGGAGAAACTGAAGCTAATGTCCAACAAAGAAACAAACAGTAAGCAAAGAGCGACAGTCAGAGGGAGTCCCTGGCTCCTGAAGCAGGAGGAGAAAGCTAGCTGTTTTACTCTTTCACACTCATCTAGACTTAAGAATAAAGTTTATCTTTTAAAATGAAGTAGAGATGCAACACAGGTACTCGCAGAGCTTTGTAGCCAAGGAAAGCCCATCCTGATGACAACATTCCTTTGCCCTGCAACACACGGCCTTGGACTAGCTATGGCCAGCCAATTTTTTCGTGTTGAGCTTTAGCATTTCTTTCACAAGCACCAATCGTGCTGAGCAGAGAGATGACACCTTATTCCACCCTATTAGTTTTAATATCATGATCTAAAACAAGAAGTGGAGTTTCCCGGCCCATGCAGAGACTTACCTCCTAACCATTGGAGAAATCATGCAAACAATGAAACCTTGAGAAATCTGAAAAAACAAGCTCAATTCTTCAGCCTACAAGGCAGTTCTTCCACGAGGAAAGAGCACCTCTTGACAGCATCTCTATATATACAATACCCAGTATTGGCCTGTACATCAGGTGCTTTTCAAAAGTCATCTTTTGTGTTTGGAAACCTGAAAACAGCTCCGTATTCAGCTACAAAAAAAATCCCTTTGAATCACCGCATGTGAAAGAAAATTCATGCTATTTCCAGCTTAATCTTCTCAGTCAGATCACGAAAACTGGCAGGTGGCACAAGGACATTTCAGATTTTTCAGAAGAAATTCATGCCATGAAAGTGCAGGTGCAATCAGAGCATGAGCAAGCAGAGATGCACAAAGGGCACATTTGGTGCAATACTCTATCTTAGGTGGCCAGTAGCAACACCTAGCCAAGGCCACAGGAGCATGCGAAATACACAGCAATGCTCTCTGTCAGTGCTAAAGACTTGAAGACCGTTTCACAACCTGCAGTGATACCAGTACAACAATGCTGGACTGATCTTCACCACTTCAACGAAATTGTCCTGTCTTTCCAAATCTGTGTAGCCTTCTGGTATCCACAGCTCACAGAACAGTGCTCTGCAGCTTGCATGAAGTGAAGTATCTCATCATCTTTTTGAACCTGCAACCTTGAAAGCTCATTTGAGGTTAACCAGCATCCTTGTTCACAGGACCAGCACTATGTCCCCAAAGACAGCATCCCAGAAAATGTGAAACTATACAGTTTCAGTGTGGCCAACTTAGACATCTACATCAGAAAGGTATTTTCTTTTTTCCAAGTGACATTTCCATTGATATACAAGAGAACAAGAACTGGAAGAATAATGTTTTTTCACTGAAACTGCATGGATTTGATTCTCATTCAGCTGAAGAAGAAAGGAGAGAAGGACACCGAGGACAATCTGACATCTGCTGCCTTTTAAAGGAAATGCTAAAAACCGGACTTCCCAGCATCTGAAGACTGAGTATTAAAATGGAAAATAAACTTTAAACCACAGTGGTCTGGCCATCATCCCTCTGCAGGATGTGTCTCAGGACAAGGTGAAGCCGCACATGGAAAAGGGGACAGCCTACTTAATACAGTCAAGCCCTTGTTTGTGATAGATCATTGCTTGACCATATCTATAAAGCACCAGCCAGATGTCCAACAACCTCCCCGGGGGACCACGCTTCATTACCTCTACTCTCTGAAGTGATTTCCTACAACACTGCAAACCTCTGCTGCTGCTTGAGGGAGAGAAGATGACAGCAACCATGTATTTGCCTTTAGAAATTGCTTACCGTTACTTGTCAGCTGGCTAGGAAGCAAGTAGTATAGCTCCTATCAAAAGCTTATCTGCTTTTCTTCCACAGGGCACATCTGCAAATGCAGCAGAGTACAACCCGATACCTCTCTCATCAAAGGAAATAGAAGATACAACTTCCAGAAGCCATTTATCTGAGCACAGCTGAGTTATAGCAGCCAGCAAACCAGTGCTCCTTAGTCAGGCTGCTCATCACCGACTCAGTCGCCTAGGAGTTTGCTAAATCACTGCTTGGACTCTTTCAATTTCACCTGAAATGTTACTGAATACAGGTGTCAACACCCACGCATTCTCTGACCTCTTACACACTCATATGCTGAGAAAATGAAAGGATTAAGATTTTACAGCCTTTTATGGGAATTATTCCCTGGATTACTGTGGAAGGTGCATGTTAGCAGTGGGCTTTCAGTTGTTTTAAGGAAAGGTCAGTTATATCACATAACAATTCATGTATACATATAAGAAAGGAGTTTATACCTGATCTAAGTGGTGATCACACACACACTGCATCAATTAATAAGCTTTCGTTTTTCTGGTGTTTTTTTTTTTTTTCCCCAGGAAAGCAATCAGTGAGACTAAGCATCCATGTGCCGCTCAAAAACAGCTTTCACAGATCTATTTACGACAGCACAACCACAGAGTTTGGGTGCGAGTCAAAGCTCCATATGTACTCTGCTTCTGATTTTGATCTTATAGTAGCTCAGATACACGGCGACATGTTTGATATTCTATCAACTGCAAGTGCTGAAGCACAGCAAGAGGGTTCACAGTGATGAAAAACCTCCAAAACCTTAGAAGTGAAACAATTCAGTATTTACCTCTAGATTTCTCATGACCCAAGGGAAACAGTAAGCAAACTTTTCTCAGACAAATATCAGTTTATCCCAGTAACATTTTCTTTCCGCTTTCCACGCTCTTCCTAGTGGTTACCCTCAGGTGAATCCCCAAATGGCTCCACAAGTCCTGTACAGCACCTCGCAAGCCTGAAACGCTGCTTCCACATCACAGAGCGGTTCAGACTCCTCCACCCCATCCCTGGGGATGTAACAGACCATGATTAGTCTAGACTATGGCAGCTTTAGCAGTTCAGCAGCCATGCTGAGACAGGCTAAAAATTGAAATTAAGCAAAGACGAGGTAACTCCAGCCCAAAGGAGCCTCCCAGAGTCAGCAGCCACAGGTGAGGGTCACAGCTCTTCAACTACAGGGCAACACCCTGCCCGTGAGTACAGGACAGCTTCACAAACGGCACCAGCAGCACACTGGCATGCTACAAACCGGGGAGCATGGGACAGACAAGTAGTGGGAAGCACCGAGTCCAAGCACTCCCAAGCCTGATGCTGGGTAGGAGGGAGAGATTTATACCTTGTATCCCCAGAGCTGGGTCAGGCAGAGCAGAGCAATGCCCGAGTGCACCATCACCTCCCTGCTCCCATGCACCTCATCCTGACCTTGCCTGTTCCCAGCTTCCCACTCTGCCCACATCCTAGGTGCAGGGAAGGACAGAGTGGTAGTCAAAGCCAGGCTTTAGGTGTCTCCTGGGGGCTGAAGGAGACAGAGATGAACTGGTTAGAAGAGCGGAGTAGCCCCTAGGTTACCAGAACAGCCATGACTGATACATATACATCAGATGGCTTATCCCATTTAACATCTAGCTACCCTAAAAGGCATCTTCCTGCTCTTCAATTCAAACACCCTCAAGTCTCCATTTCACCAGCTCCAGCACTCGTTTGACCTTTCAGCGAGCGAACTCCAGAACTGCATGGCTTTCTGTCAGGTTCCCAAGCTGAATCGCTACAGAGACGTTAAAAAAAAGCCTCAGAGACAGCCTGAGGAAAGGTAGAGGTAGATGGTATCCTTCTTTTCAGCAGCAGCAGGTTGTCACACACTGCTGTGCCATTAAACAAACAGGTAAGGAACCTGCAGACACTTGGACATTCATGATTCTTCTAACATCTCAAAATAAATGCATGTACTCCAGGAGCTCTGGTTCCCCTGTTTGGTAATTTTCAGCAGCTCTTTTCATACCCTGTATAATAGTAGAATGTCAAGAACATAGAGACTTCATTTGTGTTAACTGCAGTACCAACAGCTTTCACTGAAGACGCAGCCACATCCTCCACCCTCACATGTTTTTGAAACACTGGGATGTAGCACAGCCTCCCTCCCTCATTCCACCAGGAGAAAACAGGATAGGAAATGCTGAATTTCAAAACTGGCATATATTTAGTAAGCAAAATAATTTGGCAGCATTTTCAAAAGGAGTTATCTAGCATGTACTTACAGGAGAAACAAACGCGACTCGTGCAAGGATGACAACAGCTGGTAAATGCAGTAAAATCCAGCTAGTGGCCAGTGAGCATGTGGTCCCCATGAGCTCATTTCAGCAAAGTCTTACTGTAAGTATCCCCAGGTACCAGCTTTGAAAATTATTGAAAACGTGATTGTGATGCAAGCAGTACAAGGGAAAGCAGTTTGAGGTACTGCTTCGAGTACCAGTCTCATCTTACTAGAAGAAGAGAACATGCAAGTTACCTCCTGCTCAAGCTATGTCAAAATTTTGTGGGAAGGCATCTAGAACTTCTGAAAAAGCACCAAAGCAAAGGCTAGCATGGATCAAAATCCCCAACTGTGAAGACTGGAGCATCCACACTTTGTCCTGAAGCACTTCCAGCAGTAGGTAAGTATTAGTTCCAGCAGAAGCATCTCTAACCTAAACTTTGACCTCTGAAATCTTGAAGCCATTTGCAGAGCCACGCTTCTCTACTCAATCTACACTTCTTCGGTATGAACCTGTCACCAATACTCCCAGTTAAAGTACAGTAGATTTATTCTTGAAGACTATCTGTGCAGCTTTTCATGCATTCAGATTCTTAAAAGCTGCATCATACCCACACCAACCATGCTGTTCAGAGACTGACTGAAGGTCCAGCCACGAGACCACCATTACTGCCACCGTAGCTGTCCAATACACACACCTTCACATCCAAACTGCACAAAAGAAGCACCATGGGATCTGGAGCAAGATATCCTTATGGGGAAGGGAAGGCAAATGGTACAGCTCTGCTTTGATTTATCTAGTCTCTGCAGACACAGGGGAAAACAACAGAACCAAAAATCCAGGTACCAGATCATTCAGCCCCCGCAGAAGAGTCCCTGTACAGTCTTCTCCCATGCGGAGCAGTCTTGGAAGGACAGTGCTACTTGAAGCCCTAGAATGAGGATGTTTCAGGGACAAGAGCTGTTTGGACCTTCCAACAGTCACCATCAGGACTACTCACGCCATGTCCCCCCCAGTAAAACACTGGAGCACTCTCTTCACCCAGCTGGAAAACTCGGTAGGAGTAGGTCTCCCATACAAATATGAAATAGTCAGTCTAGCAAAGCACAAGGGCTGATCACAGAAGACCTACAGGTAGGTCAGAAGCCTAGCTGGCAATCAGAATCCATAGGAGGATCAGCACGGTGGCAAATCTGCCAGACAGACCTAGCTCATACAGTGCTAATTGCCTGAATAATGTTAATTCTCATAAGACAGCTTGATCCCATCCTCCCCTCCCAACAGTACATTTATGGAAATATTAAAAACCATGGCAAAGGCCTCACAGAATACCACAAAAAGTAAGGATCCGTCGCTGCTCGAATGAAACTGCAAGGCTTGCACTGGGTTTTTAGCAAGGAAATGGAAATAATGCTGACATACAATTGTTCCACCCCCGTGCTCGCCTTCACACATTTCTTACAGGTCAATTTTAAAGAATTAAGTCTTGTTCAGCTAAACATCTGGTGGCTGTTGCTAGAGGAAACAGACTATCTGCAACATTTGAACAAAAATAATGAGTTACATAAAAGCCAGACTGCACAAGCAAGAACAAGTGTTTTGCCAGTCTATGAATCTCAAACATTACGTGAAACCCTGTGTTTGATTTTTGGGTTAGAATACAATGAAGTGAACCCGTACGCACTACAAAAGTCAGGAATATTTGAGTTTTAAGTTTATGAGAATACCATTGTGCTGCATTGTAACCAATCTTCTAGCTAGCAGCTGTCCTAAAGATTTTCCATAAGCAGAAGAGACAGATGAATTGCAGCTTAAAAATGGTCCAGTTCAGCTGAAGGTATTTTCAAACTTAGATCAAGTCTAAGAAGAGTTACAAAAGATGGTTTTGGTCACTATTTGCGTTAGGGGCCCCCACCATACCTAGTGGAAGAATATTTTTCCTTAACACTACAGAGAACCTTTCCAGTCTCCATCCCCTTTTCCTTAGGCTTTATCTGTGTCTGGAGACCAGCACCCAAAAGTTGAAGCTACGCTGCAGCGAGCAAGAGGCGTGATTTTGTGGAAAAAGTTGAGAAGTAGCTCTAATGGCATCACCATTCCAGTCCCTAAGACCAACTAGAAGCCTTGTTAAGATTACAAGATGTTTGATAAGGGCTTTACAGATCATGAAGTCCCACAACAGGAGAGGCAGCATTCCTGAGAACATCTCAAGCAGCGTAGCTCTAATATACTGGAATTGCACTTCACATTATGTACCTTTCTACAAATAGATATTGCTGTTCTTTGAGGAGAGCTTCAGCACTTAAATAATCCAGAAGCCTGATGGATGACTAATACACCTAGAAAGCTTCTTGTACAGAAAGATATTTTAGCTACCACACATCATCAGGACCGCTCTCAATACACAGCCCAAGAACAGTAGAGGCACATACAGCTTTCACTGCTGTCTCCGTTTTTTTGACGTAAGCTCCTAGAGTTTGGTTCCAGCTAGCTTCCTCCAGTACCACCTGGGCAGTCCACTCTCCAGTCAACCCCAACTGCTTAGATGGCACAGCATTCTCCTGTGCAAGCCACCACCATTGGTCCAGATCTATCACAATACCACTACATACTGTATCTACTATGATGTAGAAAGCCACTCCAGCACACCACTTAGTGAGCACAGGGGAGATATGCCACGTGAGCAACTGTAGGAATTTAACCATTTAATCAGCAGCTGCTGCGCTCATTCGTTTATGCCATCCGGGAAAAAAATCTGCTCCTAAAGCCAGATTCTTCAAGCTGGACATACTGGAGGACAACACAGCAGAGCCAAGAGCTAACTCCTCACTCGCACGGACAATGCCTGTTTCTGGAGCACAAACACAGGAGTGGAAGCACCTGGAACTGGTTTCACAGGAGCTGGAAAGTAGTCAAGCCAGCACACCTCTGCACGGAGATCCCAAGGCAGGGAAAACTCAGATGAAGACACAAATGCTCCTTGAATGAGCAATGATGTGAGCCAGGGTGCTAGCTTATAGAGAAGTACGGGCAAGCAGAAGTCACGAAATGGGAAAACCAGAGCTTCTTTGAATATTAAATTTAAATATACAGAAAGATAAAAGCAGGCAGGAACAGTGTCTCGGAATTGATAAAGAATTTCAGTGATGTATTGTCAACTTCTACTGTATTAAAAAAAGACAAGACAGGTCTCTTCAACGCATCATTTAGCATTCATGCTGCCTAGCACTCTGTGCTGAGAATCCACGTTCTCAGGAGTAAGTGGCTGAACAGAAAGCAAGGAGGGGAACAAATTAGACATCGTGAGCTGTGTAAAAGCTTCGCTCAAGTGAAAAAGCAGGCTACGATCCCAGAACTCATGAAAATAAGTTGATGTAATTAAAAAGTTCCCAAGATCCCAGACATGTTACAGTCAGATGAAGAAAAACAAGCCAGTGACTTCAGTCACAAAAGAAACCCTCCACAACATCACATCAGCAAAGCTCTAGACATCAGGGGCTCATCCTTAAGGCAAAACAATATAAAATGAAGTGCAGTCAGATGACTACAGTCTCTATTGGACTCATATGAAGATATTAAAAGCACTGTACCGCACCAGTCTGAATTGCTCAAACTAAAGACTCTTCAAGCAATTAATGGCACTCCTACTACTGGCACCAAAAAAAGATAAATGGGTTTTAGGGGATGAAACTGCAAAACAATTTGAGATACCATATCAAGCAAAATTGAAAACAGATTTCTCCTCCAGGCTGGAAGTTACTGAAAGCATGAAACTGTTGTTCATCCATCTGCCCCCCCTCTGCTGAAATTACCAAAAGGCAAGAGCTTTCATTAGGCTTTCTACCTACAAAACGCAAAATGGAAGTAACAATTTAGAAAGAATTTGGTTTGTCACGTCATTTTGTCCAAGAGCACAAACAGTATTCACAAAGGAAGATACACAATTATGGCCCCAAACAAAATGCCCCAACTACTTAATCAGTATCACTTAGTCCGCACTGGCTTATGGATCAACAGAAATAGTTTGTCACTATGTATGGTTTTTTCAGAAGTCCAGAAAGAGAAACCTAGTGCCAGTTTCACTCCTGCGGTACTCATTATGTACACCCAAAAAACTTCTCCTGCCAAGCAGAGACTTGCACTGCTCTCAAGGTCATCACTTTTATAAAATCAAAACACTTGTGTGTTTTGTTTACTTTCATTGCTATTACCTGTTTCACGAAATCAAGGTATCTATCCACACTGGAGTCAGTCAGACACTCTCACCCTACAAGTGGTTTTCCCTTTGATTTCTCTGTTTTGGAGAGGAAAATTTCCCCAACATCTTCAGTTTCAAGTTTTCCACTCATTTCCTAAGTCAGTTGTAATAGAATAGGCAACCTACCCCACATTTTACTGTCACGCTGTAACAAATGCTTAGACACAGAGCACATCAACTCTCCTCCCAGTAACAAAGTCAAAGCAGTTTTAGAGAAGCCTCAGTTCACCAGGAAAGCCTTTGGACTCTCCCCGTCTTTAATCCTACCCAATTTCCTTGCTGGAGATATTCATCACTGACAAGCAGCATTGCAGCTACCTACTTCTCAGCTTAACACACATTTCTAAAAATAAAGCCAGGGAGAGTAGAAGAGGGATGCAAGTTCCCGGAGAAGTTACTTCAGATGAAAAATGCTGACAAAATTGAGACAAAAATATTATTGAAATAGAAATAAGGAATAAGAATTGAAAAACTTGCATTCAGGTCTCCAAGCATCCTTCCACAAGCTTGACAGATATTTTACATACCTTGGTTATAAGTTACTGGATTTTATAGTGTCTTCACTTATATATCCTTTCTGGGGGGCTTTTTAGGAAAGAATATTTGAGTTGCATGATAAGATGATGCAGAATATCAAAGGCATATGATACTCATCACACATTTTCTAACTCACTACTTACGTTTGTTACCTGAAATCACAGGGTAGCAAGTGCTGGGGCACAGGAGCAGCAGAGCAGCCAGGCGGTCATATCTGTACTGAATCTGGAAAAGAAGAAAGGACATTTTTAGAAAGTATTAATGCTCATAATGTTCATACAAGCAACTTCCAATCTTGCTTTATTCTGCTAAAAAAAAACCAAACACAACAACAAAAAAACCAAACCACACACTGTTTGCAGTTTTCACTTCAATACACCAACTTCCAATATACTGTGGATGAGTCAAACACCACTTCTTACAGGAAAATCTAGTATTTCTCCTTACCCCATGTCAGGGCAAACTAATAGCTTTCCATGCAATAATATCAATTTTGGTTCAGAAGATGACAGTGTTCTCTTAAAATATAGATGTTTCCAGCTCTTCAGTCATTTTGAATTTTGATTTTGGTAAACTGTGTTTCCCCACCTTGGGAAACAGGTTCCCAAAATGAACTCCCACGATGCAATGTCCCTGGGCTGGCTCCATCTGCTGCGACGCTCCAGGTACTTTGGTTAGAAGGAAGCATAATACATTTTTATTTGTGCCTTTTTCCCCCTAAATAACACTCTCCAGAGCATACAGCTCATTGGGCCGAATAGGACCCAAACACTAGTTTCCAAGGGGGAGTGCGTTGTAACAGGGATGTGAAGGTTGAGCTAAAATGAAACTGTTCTGGAAAACTCTGCCCAGGCTGACCAGAGACACGCTGTTCTGTTCCGCATTCAAAACTCAGGCATTTAACTTCCTTCAGAAGTACATGCACAGATTGTTCTAACAAAAATTAAACTTTTGTCGTGGTTTTGTTAGTGAGGGGGGGCCTAAGGTGGTAGCTTCTGTAGGAAACTGCTAGAAGTCGCTCCCCTTTGTTCAGTGGACTCGGCTGGGCCTAGGGCGGACCTGCTGCTGGCCAAGGCCAAGCCGATTGGTAGCAGAATGTCCCGTGATAACGCCTCTGCGATAACGTATTTAAGAAGGGGAAAACAGAAAAAAAAAAAGAGAGAAGAGAAGATGTGAAGAAGCTGAGTGGGGGCAGAGGCGCAGAGGGGGAGGCGCAGGCCTCATGGGCCTTGCAGGCCTCACCCTCTGGCCTCTCCCCAGGCAGCCGACTGGGCCCGACTCGGCCTGGCCCAGCTGCAAGAAGTGGAGAGGAGATGAGAAGTGAATAAGATGTTAAAAAAGATCCTGAGAGACATCTACCAGCCTGTTGTGAGGAACGGCTGCAGATGCCAAGGTCAGTGAAGAAGGAGGGGGAGGAGTAATGCGGCTCCTGGCCAAGATTCCCCTGCAGCCTGTGGTGACGACCATGGTGGAGCGGGTTGTCCCCCTGCAGCCCACGAAGGTCCACGGAGGGGCAGAGATCCACTTGGAGCCCGTGAAGGACCTCGTACCAGGGGAGGTGGATGCCTGAAGGCAGCTGTGGCCCGTGGAGGGCCCGCTGGGACAGCTGTTCTGGAGAGACTGCACCCGTGGAAGAGATGACCCACGCCGGAGCAGTTCCACAAAGGACTGTGGCCCGTGGGAGGGACCCCACAATGGAGCAGGGGAGGAATGTGAGGAGTTCTTCCCCCGACCATGAAGCAGCGGCCTGAAACAACGTATGATGAACTGACTGCAACCCCCATTCCCTCTTCCCCCCCTGTGCCGCTCAGGAGGGGAAGGTAGTAGAGATAATGTTAAGCTTGGGAAGAGGGAGGGGTGGGGGGAGGTTATCTTGTTCTCCGTCTCATTATCCTGCTGTTTGTAGTAATAAATGAATAGTTTTCCCCAAGTCGAGTCTGTTTTGCCCATGACGGTAACTTTGAGGATTTCTCCCTGTCCTTATCTCAAACCTCGAGCCGTTTTTCCTTATATTTTCTCTCCCTGTTCTCTCGGAGGGTGGGGGGAGTGAGAGAGAGACTGAGTAGTCTGGTCCGATCGGGGCTGAACTACGACAACTTTTAAAAAGTAACTTTAAGTTCTGAGAAGCTCTGACCATTATCTAGAAGAAAGGTTCTTTTGATGCGCTGCAGTACCGCCTCGGACTCCCTTACACGTGATGCCGATGCACTATAAGCAACCAGGCTCCCCAGTGCCTATGGACATTCAAAGTTTATGCTTAAGCTGGGACTTTTATCCTTATTTTTGTAACTATTACAGTAAGGGTAGAATTTTAAAGGCCCACACTAACCTTTCAAGCTGCGTGCTCTGTAGGTGCATGGGGAAAAAAGAAAACTGTTGCTCTTTACCCTGAACACAGCAGAAGGAAATCCTGTCCCAGCGAGCATTTTTGCTTTCTCCAGCACCGATCCAAGACAGACAACAGCGGCCATCACCGCGCTGCCAAGAGATGCTGCTTTGACAGAAGCGTACAGGAATTTGCTCTACCTCTGCCCTACGCTTTCATAAACTTGTTGTCAGTCCAGTCCAAGTCACATGTGAGCTCTTTCAATGTCCTTCATGATTCCTGTCCTCAGGAAGTTAGGAGGATTGCTCAATGGCGTTGCATGAGACTTCAAAAGTCTCCATGAGCTCACAACTGCAATCATTAATTAATCTTCATCTACAATTACCCAGCACCAACTCCTGAATGAAGCCAACGACTGGCGTGAGGAACGCACACCACCATGTCACAGCTTCAGCATACAAGCGGTGAGTGACATCCATTCCTCTAAAATGAAAAGGAATTAGGTAGTTTAACATATCCCCCAATATTAAGTTTATTGCAAAGCACTTAAGGCAAGCTTTTATTCTACTTGACACTAAAGCTGTGAGTTATTTGACTGGGTCAAAGGCTGCAGCAAGGAGGAACCAGCCAAACTTGTCCCAAACTAAGCCCTCTAAGGAAGGGAGAGCACAGGCACCTCTTTCACAGGGAAAGAGGGACTGCAGCTTTATTTAGTTACTCGACATCACAATCCTAAAAGCACTTTTGGGCAAAGAAGACGACCATCCCATTAACATCAATCCACATATTTAAATGCTGAACACCCTCTGACCTGGTGAAGCTTGCTCTTTTGCCACTTTGAACACGTCCTGATTAAACTTAGAAGGAAAAACAAGAGTTGTGCATAAAAATTCCAAATAGAGGTCATTGGCCAGGAACTGCCTCACTTTCTTTACATAAATATCAACCTCCAGTAAGAGGTGGCATCTCCAAACAAGGAAGCTAAATGCAAGAATATTTATAACTCACTCTGTGCTACAATGATTTACTTTAGGAATGAAAGTAAATAAATCAACTCATGCTATCTTACAGGTCAGGGTCGAACTGGGGGTTAGATATTATTCATGTTCTGCTTAAAGAACAAGACAATAGGCGCGTTACGTAGGAGCCAAAGTGTAACATGAGAAAATCCCCTGTGTTGGTCAGCCTCTGCCACTTCCTACTGGCAAGGTCAAGTGACAAAAGCCTGTCCCCACCTCATACAAGACATTTACTGACAGTCTGCAGCCCAGCAGACACACCTCCTGCCATGTTCGCACAGACAAGACTCCAGCATCTTGAGAGCACCTGAGGTTCAAAAGGCAGAGCTCCTTTTCCATCCTTTCCCTGTCTGTACACTGACGGTGCTGGGCTCACTCAGCAATCCTGACCAGTAGCAAGATGGCTCAAGCAAAGCGCTGAGGAGCTCAGAGTAACGAAAGGATGTCAGTTCATGACTGCAGCATGGGTTAAACCCAGCCAAGAAGTCAAGGACCTCATTTAGCCACAAGCACAGCATGATACAGAAAGCCACCTGTCGCAGCAAGAAGTGGCAATGGCTAACAAGCGAGAATATGTGGACGACCCGGTTGGAGCAGCAGTTTATCATGGTAAAAAGCTCCAGTCTTTCCTTTTCCAGAAAGCCTCGCTGCCCAAAGCCTAACATTACACAGAACCCAGAGGACCACGTCCCTTCTTGAAGGGAAGACTAAGGCGGGTGAAAGAGCTGCTATTGAAAGAAGAATGACAGTGAAAGAGGCAGTCCAACACAACAGACAGCAAGACGTCTAGCTTTTGACAGATAATTAAACCTTTTCTGTGTTTAATTAGTACCTCCAGACACTGAGTCCATCTTCTGTGACATCTCCTTGATGGCACTAGCTAGGCTTGGAGACACACATCTCGGCGTGAACTCAACAGACCTTGGCTTCCTACAACCACGCAGAAGTAACGCAGAATCCTTCCCACCAGGCAACTCACATCCAGAAGAATAATTACTTATTTCACAGAGTGCCAAAACCAGAAGGATACAAAGTGTCCAGGGGTGTGGAGCTGGGCAGAGACGGGTCCCATGCACCTGTATTCAGGACATGCTCCTCTGTGTCACTCGACATAATCACAGCAAAGCTGCCTCTTCTCAGCACACTGCTAACAGTAGCATTTCTGTTCAGCCTTCAAAGGCCACAATATTCAGATAAGCACCATCACATCACTGGAGAAGCCCCACAGATCCCCAAAACGTCTTCCAGCTGTTAGTAAAGAGAACAAGGAAGCACCAGAAGGTTTAAGCCTTGCAAGATGTTTTTCACCATTACTTTTCAAAGTAAAAAGCAAATGAGAACCTTGTTTCAGTTGCAGAGTAGAAACTGAAGTCCCTGAAGGCAGCTTGTGAAGAGATGATATTTGCTACCTTAGCGTACACAACCAGGCCTTTCATCTCCTCTGGGGGCCAGGGAAATCTGTGTCAGCCTGAATCGGGAAATGTGATTTCCAAGGCACAGTGCTTAAAAGTTCTAGGTATCACAGACTTTTGGCTCCTGGAGGAAGACATCGCTTCTGCAGCAGCAGGGGAGATGACTCTACAAACCCGCTCCTTATTAGTTCTCTTGGGAAGCTGGCACACAGATAGTATTTGGAGCTTTTGTACTTCAGCTCATTATTATTTTATTACCAGTTAGCAGCACAAAACTCTGGATAATACTTTTAAAAAGCTTGTCATATTTAGACTCAAGGCATTTATAGCCTTACCCAATTAAAGCACGGGAACAATACTAAAATTTCAACCTAATGGACACCACCCTACTCCAAAGCCTTCATGCCGTCCAGCATGGAAAAGAGGTAAGACAGCTCCCAATGGCACTAGATGATGGAACAAAAACCTCAAGAGCAAACACGATGCTCCAGCACTCATGTCAAGCTTGAACAAGAACTGCTTAGCAGTGCATAGAATGTGTAGTTCTCCAGAAACAACTGCCTTATTTGAAAAGCAACCCATCAGTCCTGGATCAACGTATGTTCAGGTGAGTAGATTTTCAGCCAAAGAGTTCCACGCTCATGTGGGAAAAACAAGGTCTCTGTAGATCATTTCTGGTGTGCAGGAGAGCCTATTCAGGAGATTGCAACACTGCCAGATCAACACAAAAAACTTTAAACATATTTCTGTTCCAAGTCAAATCCATAAGCATTCAAAAGCCTTGTCTAGAAAAAGGCTTGCATTCCCTCTTAGGAGGTGTCACTTTTCGGAAGGACAGAAGCATGCAAACAATCCCAGGGTAAACACCATGTTCATCGGCTTCATTTCACAGCTCAGAATTTTGTTCTCCTTTCACAAACCTTTAGTCAGAGCTACTAAAAGAAAATCTGGAACACTTAAAACAGCGAAAACAAACTCCAAAAATATTAAGGCAGTTTCAAAACTTCAAGGGGTACTGACATTTTTAGAGACTCCACAGGCAGTACCTTTAGTGGCTAGGGGAAAACTAGCAAAAGCGTCTTTATGTATTAAAGCCTCACCTCAAACAAGCAAGCTCTCTCAAAGAATCTGACTAATGGTTAAAGCCATCAAATTAGTTTCTAGCATGAAACTCCCTCTCCTACTCTGCCAATGCACAAGGAACAGCTGTTCAGGAGTAACAAAGATACCAGTATGACAATTCAGGATGTCCAGCAAACTTAAGTTGCACGTTTAACGCAAGCAAGAGGAAGGAGCGAGTCCCCATTTTTAAGTTCAATCAGATAAGAGCAGCTAGAACGTATCACCTGCACCTCCATCCATACACTCCTCTGGTTGCTCACCAGTTACAGAAACCATTAACAGATACAGCTCAGAGGACAGCAGCAAAACACTTAATGCTGTGTTCTCCAAGAGTGAAAGAGGTGAACCGAAGAATATGGCGCATCTAACTTAACCTCCAGCGTGAAAAAGAAGCCAGAAGCAGACATCTGGGAGAGGGAAAGAGGAGGGTAAACATACGTAACTTCACGTGCTCTTCCACCTCCAGTGGTTTTTTTTTCTGGGCCTTTCTAAGACAGTTTGTGCTTCTGGGTGTTCAGGGACGTTTGCTACAGCCTCTTCACAAGCACGTCCAGTTCCTCTATGAACTCACCTGAACTTTTTGTAGCCACCATAGCCCTTGACTAGTTCAACAAGTCTCCTACTCTCTGCCTGGAAAACAATATCCTCCTTCTTCTGAACCCACCTCCTGTTAGCTCCATCTGACCCTCCCCAAATCTCACAGCAGACCATTCTCCCACATCCACCACTGATGATTTTGTTGAGCTGATCTTACCCCCTGGTGACCCTTTAGCTAGACATAAGCAACCACTTCTTGTCAGAAGGGAAAGAGTAAGAGACTAACTTTGATTCCATAGACTGAATAAGCAGCATTCTGTGCCAACCGGCTGTGAACAAATAAGCAGTATTACTTGCCAGTTACCAGTAGATACTAAAACTTACGTCTACTGGACAGCAGAGCAGCAGTGAAGCAGAGAGGACCCAAACTCCACATTAAGGCTGTCTGCCCTCAAAACATGGAAAGTAGCAGTGTCAAACGGGGAAGAGTCATACTTTGGGTTGATTTTGCTCTCTTTTCACCAAAACCAAACGCATTTAACACCTGGAAAAGAGCTGGACAGAAAGCTGGATGCCTTAACAACCGTACTTGAAACAAAGCTCCTGCTTGGACTTGGGAATTTGCCAGTTCCTACCTGAAGACACCCCAAAGTTGACTTCTACATTCATTCTGCTCAACTGAAGAAAGAGAGCCAGCTTTTATTCTGACATTGTACTTGGTTATTGCTCAGAACAGTATTTATCTGACATCTAGGTTAAAAAAAAAAAAATTGCTGTGTGCAAAAATCATTTGACATCTCTCAATTCCCTTAACTCATGAGTAGCCTACACATTTCAAATGTAGCAAAAGAGTGCTGCAAGCAGGTTTAGGTCTCAGTTTTGCTTTTACAAAAGCAGAATAGGAAACAAAACTTTGAGTTACCAGCAGCATGCCTAGCTGCTATTCTGCATGTGTAAAGGTTTGATATTCCCAGCAAGCTGCTGAAACCCGCATGTACTTTAGTGCATAACAGGAAGCCTACCTTTTGTTAACAGCAAAATATTGAAGACTTCAGAACTGATGCCAAAGGTCTTTGTGATGAAAGGGAAGAGAACAGTGTCTTGAATGAGACAAGGAGACTATAAAATTTAGAGAGAATGTGGATAAGTTCAGATAGAGTCTGCTTGCAACACAGGAATATAATGAAATTAAATAATTTAAGTCTTTTGACCCATCCAGAACAGAGTTCTGCTTACTCGAAATTAAACTCCATTACGTAAAGCTTTCCTGCCTATAACTTCCTTGAGATATTCCTGATAGGGAGCCAGGCTGTGTCTCCAGCGGTAAGCAAACATTGGGTATTACGTGGTTCAACGGTACCTCAGCCTGAGCGCGCAGAGATGCTATGACCTTGCCGAGGATGCTCACAGAGATAACTGTATTGTATCCTTTGGATGCTAGCCTCCGCTCCTGAAACTCTGACCTGCTTGAAAGTCTCCAAAACCTGAAACTCAAACTGGGAAAGCCCACCCAAGGAGTATTTTGCTTTTCACTTCCAGATGATTCAACCTTTTTCCCCCTGCCCTGCAACAGCTGCGGATACTGTGCAAGAAACAGTAGCCTGGGAGAAAGATAGCATGTGGCTCTGGGAAAAACAAGCACGTATCTTAATGCGAAACATCTGCTTTTTACTTTTTTTTTTTTACCACAGAGGAGGGGAGAAAAAAAAAAAACAAACAAAAAACACAACACATTTCCCTGACTTCCCTTGAACCAAGAGCAGAGCGTACCCAACGGAATGGCACTGAGTAACGGTCTGGGTGCCACGAGTTCAGAAGGGAGGACTGAAACAGCACCCACCTTGATTAAACATTGAGTTATGACAAATATTTAAAAGCGGAATTTTGAATTCTCTCTATCATATTGAAAAAGGCTTTAAGGAACACTCTGATCACAATCTTACGAGCATCTACACAGCACTCTTACCTCACATCCTCCTCTGAAACACACAGATCACACACTACCTATTATTGTTATCACACTGCACTTTGCTCATATTTTGGCTTTTTTTTCTTCTCTTCCAAAGATCCCTTCATGGATTACAGGAGTCACAAAGCTGATATTCTTCTAGCATCTGCACAAGAAACATTTCCACTCATAGTCCCTCTGGGAGAAGATGTAAACTCCTCATAAGTCTAAAAGAAATTGTCCCAAATAACTTCTGTTTTATTAGACACTGTAAAGTTCACACTCCCAAGGTTTCGATCCCAGCCTGGATCATGCAATAACACTCAAAAAAAGAAAAAATCCCATCTAGTCTAAGGAGTTTTCTTGCAAGACCTCAGATTCCCATCCAAAGACTAGTTTCTTCAGTTCATCACATGCTGCTGAGTAAAAGGGTAACCAAGCTCTATTATAGAGCACTCACCTCTCCCAGTCTTCGCAGCAAAGATGATTTGCTCCACATTCCCCCACTACACTGGTTTACTAAATCATGAACAAACTAAATCAAATGTTCTTTAGAACAGTTGCCTGCTCAGCTCATATTTCTCCTCAAGCCTAAGCACGAGCCAGTAACCCAAATGTAGCTACTTGGGATCTTTTTTCCCTACCTGACAGATTCAGAAAGCTTGCCACATAGTCAGGTGACATCACTGGCCCCCTAAAGAGAGAGGATGACACTTTCCAGAAGACCACTCCTCTTATCAAGGTCTACTGCTGCTCCTTAAGAGTTTTTGTAAGCTTTAGCTTCTTTGCAGCTTCTGGTTATCTCTCATGGTTCTCCTCCACATGTCATCTCCATTTAGGAGAAACCAACAATCCACACATGCCCCAAAATCTGGTTAGATGCTTGCAGTCTGGAACTTGCACCAGGATGAAAGAGATCTTTGAAGGAAAACCCAAGACTGCTCTCCATAAGATGGAGCAACCAGAGAGCTGAAGCTACCCCAGCAGGAATTCCTGCCGGTTTCTCCTCTGCCTGTGCTTATCAGACTCATTCACGAACAAGTCTAACTCATTATAGCGACAGGAAAAAAAACAACCCCACAATATCTGGAGAGCTTTGTGCCGGGTCAGAGAGTTAGGGCAGCTCAGGAACAGGTTTGACGAGCACCAGCAGCAGTACATGGGAAAGGCAAGACCAAGATCTCCCCTTTTGGGCACAGCAGCTCCCACCACAGCCTTGCAAGCTTTTAACACTCCACAACAGGATGTTTCTGTACCAAGCAAGGTATTGAAACACCAAGTTTCATGTTTAGGTACAAAACTACATCAACAGGTGCTCAAATGTGCTGAAAAGACAACTGGTTTCATAGTCCAGTTTCTGATTAAAACCAGATTTTTAGCACAGGTCAGCAGCTAAGAAACTACAAGAGCAATCCACAGTTGGTCAGCCACGACACGAACACCAAATAGCACCAGGGAAGCACTGAGAGATCATCACTGTATATACCGATGTAATTAGTGTGACACAGAGCAGGACATTAATATGTGCATGCTTCGCTCGTTGTTGTCCCTGCTCTGGGCTATCAGCCAATCACCGCCTGCAAGGAACGCCCGGCTGCCTGCTGGTCACAATCCCACACTAGCAAAGCTGAAGAGAAGCATTGTGAACACCTCCTCCCACTTTCTGCATAAAAAGTTTCAAGGGTTTTTTTTCCCTTTTAAAGAGACCAAGAACTTCATGTTCAATTACTTTCTTCATTTTTTTTTTTTTTTCCCCTCTCCTGGTTTCAGTTTTACTTACCCCACCTTGAGACGCTTTTACATGTGAGCCACAGTGTTCTTCAGTAAATCTTCTCTGAATGTGCACAGCACGGGAGATCTGTACGTACGTACAGTATGCTGAGAACCACTGAGATTTTCTTTCCAGCAAGTATCCATAAGGCAGCTTCCAAAGCTCTTCAAAAATATTGCCTCTGCACCCTGTCCCAATATTCTGGAAAGGCAGGGGGTTCATAAAGTTGGAATAACTGAAATGAGAAGCGTGCTCCTGTTCTTCTGTCTCCATCCATGATGATCATAGATGCTGCAGGGAGCAGGAAGCTTTTCCAGTCTGCTCCAACATCCACAACCGCTGGATTACAGATGTTCGTATGGACATGTCTGCCCAGTCCTACCAGCATTAATTTTATGGACCTGCTGACCACAGCTTTGTCTAACTTCTGAATGCGTCTAAACCACCAGCTGCCGCAAACTCCTAGAATACCATGATCCAGAAGTTTGTTGCTTGCTTTTTAAAGAAATGCTTCCAATCCTAAGAGCCTGAAACATTTTAGACTCCCCAGGATAGGCAGCTGCTCCTCTGCCTTCAACTCTACTGCCCTCCTCTATACGTTCTCCAGCTCCGCTGAAGATGCAATGACCAGAAGTGTACAACATAGTCACACACTCACCTATCAAAATTAACTCAGCATATTACTCAACAACCCTAGTCCTTAATCAGATTAATATTTCAGCCCTCCAAAAAAACTAAACAATGTGTACTACCTGTAGCAAACAAGAGGCCAGTATGCCAACAATAACCAAGTCAATGCCAGGGAGATAAATCCCGACCGACCCAACTGGCAAGCCATGCCCATGCCAAACAATAAGGATTTTGCCCACTCATCTGCAAAAGAGTTTCTTTCACAAGCCAGCAGAACCACACCACTCACTGCACTCCCAAACATAAGCAAGCACAGCAGACACTTGAAAATCCTGTTCGACTTCCCAGCAACAAGTTCTCCCATTCAGTTGGCAGCATGCTACCAGCTTCTCTGAAGTTTGGCATTTTCAAGGATGGCAGAAGAGCTCCAGAAGCCTGATTACACACTGAAGGCACCTTCTTCATTATGCTCGTAGGATGAAGTATGTATTTAATTAGAAGCAGCTTTAACAAAAAGCTGCTAAAGTTGAACACGGAGGATAAGTCTCACTTCACCCAAGGAGGCAAACCCACGCAATGAAGCGGATGCCAGAATTGTCCACCTCTCTGTACCGTCTCACACACACTAAAAACTTCTCCCAGAAGCTGGAGTAAAGTGCTATTTTGCACAGATAAACTTAATGTTACCTCAAAAGCAAACACTACCATTCACACAATTAGGAAACTACATCTATATGAAGCCACTTGGATTCAACTTCCACTTTCGATCCCTAATCTTCAGTGTAGCTGTCAATTAGAAGTGTTCATTACCAAGTAATCTGTTCTATGCACCAAGTAGCATCTGTCATCTTTGAAGCCTTAATATCTGCCAGTGAAGATCACTTTGTACCAGTAGATCACCTGTGAACCCTTTGAACTGCATCCAGGGACAGAGTTAACCACTGCCAACAGCAGCACTGGAAGTGTCAGCCAATGATCCAATGCAAAAAGCTTTTCAGCGTCACTGAGCCCCAAAGCTCCATTCGCCAGAGAAAGTCAGCATCTATGTTTTGATATAGACACAAGCAGAAAGTCCTTGTAACACAAGGTCATACCTAGCTTGCTAGAAGACTAAATTTAGCCACCTGTGCCTCAGGCAAGTCTGTTAGTTAGGGGAAGCTCAGATGCTGGTGTTAAGCACTGGTCCAAGCGTAAATCCCTTGGAAGGCCTGACTCCATTTAATTGCAAATGATCTCAAAGTTATTAACAGGGAGCGTGATCTCAATTCATCAAAGAGGAGATGTATTTAAATACCGCACAAAACTCGCATCTGGACATGGCGATACTGTTATAAGGCTGGTTTGCTTGTGGTGTAAATTATTACTACGTTCAATGTTAAGAGTTGGTAAGAGAGGAGCTCAAGAAGATTTAACAGATGGGGCTTCAGCAGAAGCGTATTTTAGAACGCCTCCTTAGCAAGCACATTTCCTACTCCAACACACCTCGCGCTACAGTTACAACATGCTATAGAAGAGCAGATCAGCAAGAACACAGGGATTATTCCAAGCTTTTGTAAATGTTAGCAGAGACCAAACAGTTTGTGAAGACAAGTCCCAGTTTACCAAAAGGTGTCACAGCGAACAGCTTTGTTAAACATCCAATAGTTTTCCAAGCCAAAAAGATGTTGATGACTCAGATTTTTCAGCTGTGTTGGGTCTTAGGATCAGTATCAGCCATGAGCCCACAGAAGGACCACAGCACTCAAGTGAGGTTCGACATCCAGGATCACTGCAAGCATTCAACAGAACTTACCCATAGGAAAAAAAAAAAAAAAAATAAGAATTTGGTTTCAAGGCACCCCTGTGGAATATCTGCATTATCTCCCTCAGCCTTGCAGGCCTTCAGAGACTCCAAAGAAGCTATTTTGGTGTAAGAAACCCAAACAAGACTATTAGCTCAATCACACAGACAAAACCAGGATTATTGAGAAGACTGCATCAAGTCCAAATGAGCACAAGGTTTCTTACATAGACTCACAGAACAATTTGGGTTGGAAGGGACCTAAAGATCATCTAGTTCCAACCTCCCTCCTATGGGCAGGGACACCTTCCACTAGATCAGGTCGCTCAAAGTCCCATCCAACCTGGCCTTGAACACTTCCAGGGATGGGGCATCCACAATTTCTCTGGGCAACTTGTTCCAGTGCCTCACCACCCTCACAGTGAAGAATTTCTTCTTATATCTGATGAAAACCTACCCTCTTTCAGTTCAAAGCCATTACTGTAGCTGTTGAGTATTACCACAGATGTTGAGTATATACGCTCCAACTAGACACCTCTAAGTCACATTCCATCCCCTTGAGTCTCTGCAAACAGATGGTAACACAGAAGCCCGCCTGAACATCCAACGTTCACCCCACATATAGCTGCTCTTACACCCAAACCTGTCCCTGCAGCATCCCCAGTCAGGAGGATGCTGAGACCCTCAAGTCCCCTAGCCTACATGCTGCAAGCCAAAATCCTCAACTATCACCACAGTAGCCAACAAGTTACCCTCAAAATCCTGCCTTTGATCACGTTGCCTCCTTAATGTCAAAACACTCCGTTTTCTGCAGAGACCAGAAAGAACAGAACAAGTGGTTCCAAAACACCATGCTCCCAATCATAGATCTCGACAATTGAAGGCACTCTGGCACACGCAATAGCTAACATTTAGAAATGACAAAAAAACACCAAGTACCAGTGCTGTATCCAGTAAATCTAGACAAAAAAAAAAAAAAAACCACCAACAAAAACAACAACAACCAACCAAAGAACTGCATATTGGTTTGGAGCATAATACCAGTTTTGGATCTTAACCACTGAGTAACACAAATTTCAGAGATATTCTTCCTGCAGAAGCGGAGCACAATCTAACTAAGACTTACCATCACTGGTGTTGCATCTATCACCAGTAAAACTGAAGCCTTAGTGCTGCCAACACTGCACAGAGCTTTTTCAGAATTAGAAACCTGTCAAAACCTTTCCAAACAGAGGACAGCTGGGAAGCAACATCAGATGCCAAAGTGGCTGCAGGCCTGATCTCAGCTGCAGGATAATAATCCAGCCAGCCTGAGGACCTCCGAACCATCTAACCTGGTACTGAGGCCAAGCCAGCTGAGGTGGTCCATGGCTAGCAAAATGGGACTGCAACCATGGAGCAAACATTTTCAGGGTGAGGAAGAACCTCCCTACCTGGTGGATGCACACACAGTACGTATTTTGGAAACATTTATTTCCATCTAAGAAGTTACTTAATGCATGTGCTGACACAATCCCTCCCTCCCAGTGCAAACCAGTGTGTTGTTACCTGCCACTGCAGCCCTGCCAAAAAGCGACAGCAAGAACAAGCCTTCCTGAGCCTCCTAAAGGTGAGACCTTTGAAGTCTAACTTGGACTTGAAAAAGAGACAACTACAAAGTATGTGGTTTCTGCTTCATTAAAGAAAGATATTATAGGTTCTTAAAAGAACAAGTTTCAATGAACAAATGAGACTTAAGATCTAGGAAACAAAAACAAGCTGTAGAAACTAGCCTTGCACATCACAAAGGAAGACAGTTACAAGGTAGCCAAGGACAGCTAGACTAGCCAAAACCAGGCCTGCTACAAGACTTAGAAGTTTGCTACAAGTTGCTTACTTCATAAAAGCTGCATTGTTTCATTACACTTGCCAGAACTGGCTCTGTCAATAGAACATTATAAGCTGTACTTTAGAGGACTTCCTCTTATTTGCTTTAATAGATCTAAATAAGCAGAAGTCAGATCTACAAGGAATCTTGAGTCATGAGGAATGAAAGCTTGAAGACTCAGGAAGTCCGACATGCTCGAGATTGCCACGCTTCAGAAACTCACCCAAAGAATTTTATCCAAGGGCAGTAATAACTCAACTCACATGCTCCTCCTTGCTATGAGGAAGACAAGACAGATGCAGACAAATTTCCTTCAAGTCAGTTTTTTCTGTAGTGTGCTCTCCATTAACATGAAGGAAGACAAATGACTGCATCTGAATCCATCCTCTGATTTTAACTCAGAGTGAACACGCAGCAGCTAGCGAAGGAACACCAAGGTCAGTTTGTTATTTCTACAAACAAGATGTTACCCTAATGACAGGTGCAACAAGGAGAAGTATTTAAGAAAACACACACACCAATTTCAACCTCCTAAGCACACAAATTTTTCTGTTATATTAGACGAGTTAAATTATGAACTGAGCTCCACAGCAAATCACTAAGATGGAAGTGATCATATTTTGCAACACAAAATAAATAGCTGCAAGAAACACATACTTCAGACCGGCTGGCTTCACAGAGTTCAAGTAGGTTTTTCCTACAACTTAATTACCCCGGCTCCAGCACTGAAGCACAGCAATTCCTTGTGGGTTGGAAAAATGGAGCAGCTCTACAGAAAGCAGGTATTTCAGTTTTCTTAGCATCATCATGAACTGTATGATCTCACCAAGCTTTATCAATAGACATTAAAGCACATATACAGGACAGCATCTACTCAGGACATTTAATAAACTATGGGGCCTCCTCTGATGTACCATGCACAATATGGTCAGCTCATTTTAGAAGACTGCAGAAACAAGACAGCTTCAGAAAAAAGGACAGCAGATTCAGGACTCCAAAGAAACCTTCACTTCTCTGTAAACAGCCACAATTTTCCCAGCCTAAAGGAATGTCATAATACAATCATAAGAAGGAAAAAAAAAAAGCAGTATAGCAGAGGCAGACAGTTTTCCCATCTTACCACCAAATATTCATCCCATTAAATGCTAGGAGTAGCAAATCCAAGCTATTCAATTGTGTCCCACAAAGAAGAAACTATTGGGCTAATCTTCAGGGCAGAACTGCTGTCAGCTCTTCAGGCTATTAAGTTATTATCCGGAAGAGATTTGCTCAGAGATGAGCAAACCAAAACAGAAGATTGAGACATGTAAGACATCTATCCATTTCAGAAGATGAGCTGCTCTAAATAGATTTAACAGGAAGGAATAACATATGAAAAGCCAGCAGAAGATAGTGGTAATCTCACACTGATTGCGTTTCATTGTTGGCTTCCTCAACTTCTACAAATAAGTGGTCTTTTAAAAGGTGGGTACCGTCTGATGAACCAGAAATCAAACAGGTATTTTAGCAATGAGTTAAAATGCCTCCTCCTCCTATTAAAAAAAGAAAGGTCTAGGAGGATTTAATATGGAACATAGTGATGAAGTAGCCACAACAAGTCTGAGATTTTACCTCTTTGCAGAATCACTGAATGGTTTGGGTTGGAATGGACCTGTCAAGATCACCCAGTCCAACTCACCTGCTGTAGGCAGGGACATCTTTCGTTAGATCAGGTCACTCAAAGCCCCACAAAACGCAGCCTTCAACACTTCCATGGAAGGGGTATCCACAACCTCTCTGAACAACCTGTTCCGGTGTCTCATCACCCTCATCATAAAAGTTTCCTATGTCCACTCTAAACCTACCCTCTCTCAGTTTAAAACCATTGCCTCTCATCTTGTCACTACCAGGCCCTAGTAAAAAGCCTCTCTTTGTCTTTCTTATATGCCGCCTCTCTATATCAAAATGCTGCTGCAAGGTCTCCCCAGAGCCTCCTCTTCTCCAGGCTGAACAACCCCAACTCTCTCAGCCTCTCTCCACAGCAGAGGTGCTCCAGCCCTCTGACCATGTCCATGGCCTCCTCTGGACCCACTCCAACAGGTCCATGTCTTTAGCGCACTGGGGATCCCAGAGCTGGATGCAGTGCTTCAGGTGCGGTCTCACAAGAGCAGAGGGGGAGAATCACCTCCTTTGAGGCAATTCCTTTCCATCCTGCAGATCGTGCTTTCCACGCTGGCATTTCAGCCACTATAGACTAAAGTCTTCAGTCATCTCACCTCTCTGCAGGTCAAGGTGACCACTGTCATAACTTCATCAAAATCGGGAACTGTGCAGGACTCCAATGGGTGTATGTTCAGTCACCACCTCTTTGTGCAGCAACACACTACTAAATAACATCAGGAAGGAGCTGCTGCCCGTGGTCCATAAAAGTACAGCTAACATGATGAAGGGAAGCTTCTGGAAACAAAATTCAGGCCGAGAATACGAAGGTTAAGGAACAAGACTTGTGTGACAGCTTCTCAGAGAACTGATCCCACACTCAAGCTTGGACTCATCAGAAACTGAGTAGTTTTTTTGACAACCGGAAGCCCATACAGGAACGAGGACTGAATTAACCAAAACAGCACCTGGATACTCACACTAGGTATCAAGACCGAAGGCTCCTCTGACACTTCAAAAGAAAAGCAGAGAAAGCCAGCAGAGAGACAGGAGTATGTATCTGAGGATGATACAGATTTGAGGGGAAAAGAAGCTGATTCATAAGAACTTCAGCTCCTCAAAAACCCCTACAGATGGAACAAGAATTAGCCATGTAAAAATCCAAAGCTAGAAAAATCAATACGGTACAAGTAAAATAAGACAGAAAGACAAAACCGAGGCACAAGTGTGCTTCCTCACAAACACTGCAAGTCTAGAATTAAGATGGGAAAACTCAAATGTCTGTTTTTAAAGCAATAACATGGACATAGTGTGTTCATTCAAAACACAGGGGAGGGCAGACAAATCAATGGGACATTCAAAGCGTACAAGGACTAAGTAAGCTTTTAGAGGATCTAAGCACTACCATTTCAGTAACCCAGGTTCACTGTATCAGCAAGAAATACCCTATAAATCACAATTCCAAGCTTAAACCAGAAAACTATAGTCTCTGCCATCCAAGCAGCGATAGCACCGGTCACGCTATCACCAGGGGGTTCTACAAGCAGGAAACTTGGCATTAAATAGAGACTTCAAAAGCCTCTGCGTAAACTGCGCAAGTGTCAGGCCAATATATAACACCAAGATCAAGTTCCTCAATAGCACAAAGTGACTCCTCCCCAGCAGCAGATGAGAGAAGCAGTAATTCTTGCCTTCACCATGAACGGCGGCTGGAGTACTGTTGTGAGAGCCTACTGTGCGATCTGACTGTGCCATAGAAGTAACAGGAAACCAATCCAGCCAGTACAGCAAGGCTAAATGTTCAAGAAGGAAACTAAACAAAAATTAGTACGGTTTTAGTATTAAAAAAAACCAAGGAAATAAGTCCCACAATTTATTACTGGGTTAAACAATTACTAGACAATGTCTCCCAAAAGTTCAAATTGTGTTTCACACCCAACGTGTTGAGCTTGGCCATCTCTACTCTCCCTGCTTGACCCCAGTAAAGCCAGCCCAGCAAATAAGGCTCCAAGTGGCAAGGGACTACTTGGAAGACAAGGCGCCAGCAACAACCTCACTTTACACAGCAAGGCACCCAGGAGGGTGGAAGTTCCCTGCATAGTTTCTCGGTTAAAGCTGCACCAGGTACCTGAAAGACACTTGCAGCAGCTTTTACAGAGGGATTCAGAGACATCTGAGCAACCACAACCCAGGCAGCCATGCTGGACAAATCAGAGTTGTCGTAAAGAACGGGCTAAATGGACGCAGGGCTAATTATATTTTATGAAATGAAGTAATGTCTCAGGAGTTGTCTGTCTTTTTTCTTTTGCAGGAGGCAGAGCACATGAACAAGGAAAAGGCAGCTGATACACTTCATTGAAAAAAAATCCAAGCATACTACATGACAAGATCCTTCAAAGCTCTTCAGAGAATGAAACTGCTACAGGATAAAAGGAAAAGTCCTTCACATACGTAAAGAACTGGTTAAAAAAAAAAGATAATGAAGGGGGAAGAAAGGCATCACTGGTCAGTTTTGTAGCAGACGGGACTCACCAAAGCATTCTGCTCTGCTCAATTACGTTGAGCCACGGAAGAGAAGGCAGAACTAAGACGACAACGTT
The DNA here is from genome assembly GCF_036417535.1 of Chlamydotis macqueenii. Taxonomy (NCBI): domain Eukaryota; kingdom Metazoa; phylum Chordata; class Aves; order Otidiformes; family Otididae; genus Chlamydotis; species Chlamydotis macqueenii. The sequence continues at coordinate 15,105,989 of NC_141567.1, read as the reverse complement.
TGCTACTCTGAATAATTCAACATGATCAGTAAATAAGAGCAATGACTCTAAGGAATTGCAGTAAAATCTCGTGATACGAGTGGGTGATAAAATTCAAAGCACAGCACGTCAGGAACAACCACCCTAACTTCAGCTTAAAAAAAATATGACAGACTGAACTCAAGCCAACACTCGGGAATAGGACACCAGGGCTACAGCAGAGCCTTGAATTTCTTCTGAATTTGTTTCTTGCTAGTTTTTTTGGACATCTGCAGCTCTTGTTACATGGCCTACAGACGAGGAAGAAACGGAAAACAAGCAGCCTACACACTTAGTGTCCAGCATTGTGACTCTCTATGCAAGCCAGCGAACATCACGACGGTTCAAAGCGAGCGGATAAACCTGTGAAAGAGAACTCTGAAGGTTACTAGATTCAAATATTACTACACACGGTTGAGGGAGGTCACAAACTGTGGGAAAGGTAAAAATAAAGCAATACTTCCCCGGATTAGACCAGCTGTATTTGTGGACTCCCCTCCCCAGGCATCTGCTGCTGGTTACTAGTGAGCAGGATACTGGGCCAGATGGATTCCTGGTCTCATCTGGCAGCACTTTTTAAGGCATTACACAGGGTTTCATCTGTTAACCTGAAAACATGCAGTAACTGATTGCCTCAGAAGAGCTGGAAATCAGTTTACAAACCACAAAAAAGGGGGGCAATCCTGGTGAAAGGAAGGCAGCAAGTGGCTGCAGACTAGGTTGCACTTACAGTCTCATCCAGATAGCAACCCTTCTCACAACAGAGCTCTGTGAACCTGCCTGCTCAATCAATCCCACCAGAACATCTTCCATTAGCGGCTTTGACATAGAAAGTCAAATTGTTGTCAAACAGAGAATAGGGAACAGCATAAAAACTCTTATGGAAGAGTAACACAGATGGACTGGAATGAGGCAAGGTTATAGACTTAAGACGTCGCAAGAAATGTTACTATGAACTGGAAAGCTCTTTAACTGAAGCAAAAAGAGACACACACACAGGGTATCAGCTTGTCACTGGGACCTGTGAGTCACAGACACACAAAGAAATTACCTGCGGGCACCGCACAGCATCCCAGAGAGATCTCCCCTGCCACGCTGTGCCCTGCACCGGTCAGCGATGTTCAGGGATTAGCTTTAAGCAAATACACGCATGGAAGAGATTGACAGAGAACCTGAGAAAGAGCAACTACAAGGCTGGTGTGCACGGTTTGAAAATAAGAAGCCAAGAGTTGAGTGCTTTTTGAAAGCACCAATGGAGAGAAGAGCTGTTTTTATAAGAGCCAACACCGGTACAAACGCAGATAGGTGCATACTGGCTGCAAATATCATGAGAATCAGGTGCAAGTTTCCAGTTGTCGTGTCCAGCGGATAATAGAAGAACTTTCCACATGAAAAACACAGCAAGAAGCCCAAATTGGCCTAAACCAGCAGGACTTCAGGCCAGCAGTTGAAAATATGCTGCTGTAGACTTGCAGAGTAAAGCAGAGAGTTGCGCCTTGTCTTTCTCACAGCCCAAAAGCTCTTAAAAAATAAAAAAAAAGGCACCAGCTGGACGCTTTGCTGAGTTCAGAAAAAGCAATTTCAGGGCAGGCAACGTTTCAAGAAATACTTACATCTAAACAAAGGCTAGGTACTTATGCAAGGCATAAGTGTAGTCTAAAATTTCATTTGAGTCAGCAATATTTTTGCCAGAAGGTTGCAATATCAGCTGCCAGGGTACCACCACACCAGCAGCCGGAACTTCAATATGGAGAACAGCGATTTGCCTGGCCAGTTCTCACCATGATCCTCCACGCTTTCCAAGTATATCAGTTTTTTTTTTTCTACTAAGATTTTTTTTTTTCGCTACACACTGATATTTAAATTCCTTTCTTATCTGATCACGCCTTGCTCGCAGTCACCTTCCCCGTACAAGAACCCTTGCTGATATTTATCATTGGCAGCATCTCCAGCTCCAAATAGAGAACACTGCTTTGTGCATCTCTCTACAACAGCCACGTCATAAAACCCAAATTCTCCTATCAGTAGTGTTTCACTGCCTAGGCAACACTTCCAAAACTTCAGCAACTGGCAAGCAGTGAGGAATCCCCCATGGCTTTTGCAGCCTGAAGAAAGCAATCTCCCCAAACTCGTACCTCAAAGGCGCTCTTTGTATTTTTTGGAATGCGACTGTGGGAAAGCGCTACTAATATTTGATAAGAACTTTGCAACGGGAACAAAGCTCATGCTTCTCAGCTCACCCATCGTCCTCTCCCAGCAGGCTGGCAGAGACGGAATTACCAACAGAGCATTAAACTGGGGATGTAGAGAAGATGGTTTATTTAGGTAAATCACAGCCAGGAGCTAGGGAGCCGAGAGAAGGAAAAGGTAAGTCCTGAAGAACTTGGGGAGTGGCAGCACAAGCTGGTTACACATATGCATTAGGTCACTGATTAAAAAAAAAAAAAAAAAAAAAAAATCAAGTCTGAGATCACACCCGGTGACAGCCAGGCCACTATGAGCCCGGTAACACCAAAGGGGAAGGTGGAAAGCCTCACATGGAGTCAGGACACAGCAGGGAGCAGATATTAAGGACTGACCGCGAGCTTGGACTCGATACACAACACTTCCATCACCGTTGAGAAGGCTGGAGAGGAGAGGACAGTCACCAGTGGTGAAATGGATTAGGAAGGGAAGATGACAATCCCATGAGCAATTTGGACAAGAAAATAAACCCCAGCACTGAAAGCTTCATACCGTGTCGAACAGCACACATCCAAGTTTCACAGATAAGGGGGAATATTCAACTTCTTCACACAAAGAGGCCGTACACAACTCGCTTTGTTCCCCTCAGAGCTGGGGCCACGACCAGGTGTAGATCGAGCTCCCAAGCACCCACAGCCCCTCCTTGGCAGGTGCCCTGCCCCACGCTCCCGGCTGGGCTCGGGGCTACAGCCCACCAGAGACGCTTGCCCACACGCACCCCTCCACGTGCGCCCACCCCTCCCCAGTCCCCCCATCTGCTCGGTCAGCCAACGACAGCCGACTCGCAGGGGAGAAAGCCACGGGGTCACCGCACCCCTCACCAGGCCGGTTCCCCTCACGTCCGCCGCGGGGCGAGGCGAGACCAAACCCCGGCGCCTCTGGGAGCCCAGCTCGCCCGGCAGCCGGACTCCCTCGGGCCGTTCCAGGGGAGCCCCCAGCCCCGGTCTCCCCCCGGGCCGCTCCACGCCCCAGCCCCCGTGCCTCCTCGGGGGTCGGCAGAACCGCGACCACTCCCCGCCCTCCACGCCTCGCCCCGGGGAGGGCTGAAACGGGGAGCCCCGCGGAGCCTCCTCCGCCGCCGCGCCAGGCGCGGCCCCGGGAAGGCGGCCGGGCCGCGCCGCGGAACCAAGCGATCGCCCCCGCAGCCACGGCGGCCCCCTCGCCGCCCCCCGCGCTCGTACCTGGCTCCGGCGGCGCTGGGCTCCCCGCGCTGGGCTGAGCTGGGCCGGGCCGGGCCCCGCCGCTGCTCTCCCCGCGCCCCGCCGCGGCTCCTCCCTCCGCCGCGCTCGACGGGGAGGGCCCCGACCCGGAAGCGCTCATCGCCTTGGCCCCGCCCCGCCGCGAGCACCGCCCTATGGCAACGGCGCGCCCGTATCGGCCGTAACCGCTTCCGGGGCGCCGCGCCGGCGGGTCGGCCTTAGCAACCGCGTTCCGTTGCTATGCGGAAGTGGCGCCCGGGGCGGCAGCGGGCAGGCCTCGGCGGGGGCGTGGGGGGGGGGAACCTGCGGCCCCACGGGGCTCAGCACCCCCCCTCGCCGCGAACCCGGTTCCTCCCATTCCTTCCGCCCTGCGAAAAGCCACCGCGTCTGTGAGAGAGGAAAACCTGGCCCTAAAATGGGAAAAATACCCACAGAGAGCTGGGGGATCCGTTAGGGAGCTTGAACGGGGTGGTGAAGTAATCGTTGCCTCGAATCTCCGCCGCCTGCAGCACCCCCGGGAGGTGCTTGCGACAAGGGCTGAAAAGCGCTGAAAGCTCATCATTTCCCAACTTTCAGCAGCCACCGAGGAAACGTGACAGAACAGCAGCAGAAACCCACCACAGGTTGTCACCCAAACGCTCTCGGGCCGCTTCCGATGAAGAACTTGACATTTTCCAGATGAATATTTTAAATTGCAATAAGTCTTGAAAATGGTTAAAAAACACCAGGAGGAAATCCTTCGTCCTCTGCCTGTGGCTTGCCAGCCCCCGAGCCCGCGGGCAAACTTGTTAACGGGCCACCCAGTCAGAGCTTGTCAGCACGTGGCCCTGCCAAAAATGGGTTAATTTGGAAAAATCACCTGGAAAATTTGTTTAGATCCAGAATTTAGGTGCTAAAATTATATATTTTCCCCACAACCTGTATTCCCGAGGCCGGGCTTGTAAATTTCCCCCCAGGGCCACAATTAAGCTGAAAATAAAGCCCAGTTTTACCAAAATTTGCTAATATTTCACTTTAGCTTTTTTGCTTACTCTTTCTTTCAATATATACTCACAATCTGGTGATTCGGTTACAATATTTGATCTTTTAAATCAGTGGTAGTATAAAAAAATAAAATGTCTTCATCCATCCAGCCACCTAAACAGCCTGTCCTGGCACTGTCGTATCTGACACTATCCTGCACCTCTGCTCCGGGACGAGCTTATTTTGCACTTTTTGTCTCTTTTGTCATATTACTAATGAAAAAAAAAATTAGCATCACCCCATATTTGATAAAAGGAAGAGGCACTGGGGATAAAGCACTTTTATGACGTTAAGTGTCAGCACTCCCATTTTTTAAGTGCCACAAGGAGAAAATGGTACGGCTTCACCGCAGCACCTGATTTTCTGGGGCAGGACATGCATCCCCATGGGGCTCAGGGGCAGCCACATCCCTGTTTGCATTTTGCGTACTTCAAAATGGTACAGAAATTGTACTATCATCTGAATTCTCCCCATTTCTGCTCTGAACCATCCAGGAGCTCCCAAGGAGTATCTTAGTTCTGAAAAACTGTTGTCATCAAACAATTTTAGTCCGAGTAATTCTTTTGGCAAGTTACATTAAACATGCGGATTCTCGTTAGCCCTGTGATAACACCCTGGGAGTTTATCAGAATACAGGCCTGCCTGTTGAAAGACGAGTGGGGGTGAACGGAGCTCCCAGCTGATCCAAAACCGTTTTGGGTGGGTTAGGACCACCCCACCGGAAGTTTTAGCAGCCAACACTCAGCTCCTCATCCTCAACCAAGACAGGTGAGAAGCCAGCCCGATTCCTGAGCGCCTTACTATTAACGGAAAGGAAACGTCCTGCTTTTATTCTTGAAACTGCTGCAGCGTCTCCAGTTGGGATGAACCGGCTCGTTGCGGCAGGGCGGCTGGCGGGAGTTGGTGGGCAGGACAATGCCCCTTTGTGCGTGGCAGCGGGAAGGACAATGAAGCCCCTGTTCAGAATCAGGCACAGGGAGGCACTACCCCGGCACAAGCGCCGGAGCAGCGTGGGCAGGGGGGAACCTCACCGGACAAGCGCAAAGAGAGCTTGTATCCTTCTGTGTAACGCTGGCTCTAAGTGAGAGAAAAAAAAAAAGTCAAAGAAAAAACAAAGATCAAAGAGCATTTTTTGACAGGAACATGAGAGCAGAGGAGTAACCATGCAGAGTGAGGAGATATCAGGGTCTCATCGAGATATCAGGGTCTCATCCTCCTCTCTCTCGATGGAAATGGCCCCTGTAAGCATTCAATGCAGAGCAGGAATATACATTAACAGGCTTGGCATTTACTGAAATTAACAGTGCTCCTCTGCGAGAGAGTGTCCTGTGTAACTCCCTTAGCTTAAGCAGGCAGCATCTGAACTCAAAACGGCAGCATCTGCAGCAGGGAGGCTTTATTTCAAGGAGTGGGAAGTAAAAAAGCCAACAGTATTAAGTGGACATTGTACGTGGCACAGGGCAGCACAGTCTGGTAACAGCGTTTTTTTTAGGAAAAGCCTTGAAAGTCAGAAAGAGATGAAAACTCCTCACCTGGGGGGGTGAGGTCCCCAGGGTTTCGCATTGGATTTCCCATGGCGGGGTGAGAACGCGCAGCCTGACAGCTGACAGCCCTTTCCCCCCTCCCCTCTGGCTGCGTCCCGGAGCCAGGGACATCTGCTCTCCCCGCCGAACACCTGCCCCCCTGCACATCCTGGCTGTGGGAGCCGGGGGATGGCCTCATCCCATCGGGAGAAGCGGAGGAGATCCTTCCAGCCCAGCCTAGTCAGATTCAACAGAAATGTTCGGTCTGTCCTGTTCTGGACGTGAGGACAGAAGCACTCCACCAAGAAAAGCTTGAAAACGCTCTGAAGCAGCAGGACTTTGTGATTATTCCACGTTACTTGAAGGGGGGAAAGCAAATAACCCTGCACGCCTTAGGCTACGGGGATGGAGAAGGACAAGCTCCACCCTGGCACTCACTTGGCCAGACAAAGAAAATTTTGCCCCCTAAGATTTGAAATTCAACATATTAGACCCTTAGGATTTCTTATCTTCTAAATGCTACTAGCTCCTCTCCTAAACACCCTGGTTTTGCAGTTGTTTTTGGAGCACCTACTAGAAGACACATGCAGAAGGGGCCTTTGGCCATTCCGTGGGGAGAAACCCTGCTTCTGCCAGCCTGGGTTGGCTTGACAGACCAAGAGCCATCAAAGAGCCAGGACCAGCAACGAACTGCTCGCAACATCAGTCCATCCAGCATCCCCCAGGAAAGGTCCAGGTGCCCCAGCCTGAGTCAAAAGGAGCTCGGGGACATTTCAGGCATGGGTGGGGGTCCCAGCAGAGGCTGTTCAGGGCAGTTTAACGTTCATTAATGCTCTCAGGGCTGTGATGTTCTCAAAGTCAGGAAAACAATTTGACCTATCTGCAGAAAACTCCATGGGCTGGAGATGGGGAAAAAAATAAATCAGTTTGGGGAAGCAGGTTCCCCTCACTGCCCATCCCTGCTCCTCCAGCGCAGGGTTTGAGCAAGCCACGGTGAAACAGTGGGTGATTTTGGTGGTGCCATTTTTCTGGGGAAACCATTACCTGGTGAAATAACACTGCCTCTCAGGAATTAATGAGCGATTTCAGTCTCTCATCCATACCCTTACACACTCCTCACACATTACCTAAATAAATATTTTGGAAGAAGGCAAAATGAGTGTTGCCCTGGTCACTGACACAGCCAAGTTCAGCAGCTGGAGATGCTGCTGACATCTATTGTCAGCTCTGGGTACTTTTTTTTTTTTTTAAAGTGGATGTTTGTAAGTGTGTTAATAAATTGAAATTAATAAATTGGTCAGTGCTGGGTCAACAGCACTAAACTGCTATTTAATGAAAAAAAAAATTGAGCCTTAGCTTTAAGATTGCAGTTCCTGATGTACAAATTAGGGTTTTCTTTTACCTGTGAATGAGCATATTTATTTTTATTAGAAGCAAACCCAATTTTAGCTGCTCTTTAATACTGAGTTTTGCTCTTTTATGAGATTTTATGGTAGAGTAGACATGTATCACGTAGGCAACTATTTATCCTGAGCTGCTTTTGTGCGTGCTCTTCTCATCCCATCCTCCCACAGCATGTCATGTTCCTGCTCCAACAGATTTTAACTTTTTAATGACTTGGCAGTCAGAGCGATCTAGAGCTTGTTTGTTAAAGTCTGCACCAGTGTTGTTCCTTGACCGTGGGCCTGGGAGAACAGCCCTGGTTTAATTTCGTCAAAAGTAGCTCTTAGACCTTCTCCCTTTCCCAGCTCGCAGCTGCTAAACACAATCAGCACAGGAGTCGATGCCGGTGACACGCAGATCTGATAAGAGCACAATGTTTTTTTGCTGGCTCCCAGGCAGCTTTAAAGGAGAAACCGCGATGGAGGCCTACAGCTCGTCTGGCAGGTGAAATGGCAGAGAGAAGAGCCGCCCGCGGTGCCTCCGTAGCCGCAGGATGGGAAGCAGCACGGGCACCGCTCAGCCGTAGCTGCGATTGCCAGTTTGGGAATGCCTGCCCCAGATCTCGTTAAGTGCAAGCATCTGAACTGTGCCAGCCCATATCTTCACATAAACGAGCCCTCAGCCACACCAGCAGGACTTCTCCCAGGCTAAGGAAGTATTTCTGTCCCTTGCCAGAAGGGCTGAGATAACGAGCAAATTTACCCAGCTCATGAAGATCTTCCTGGCTGCTCTGCACCAAGAAGGAAAACCCCAGCTCTCAGAGCGCTGGCTGACCCATTTCCTGTGTGACGCAGGTACCAAACTGTTTGCGACGGGGAACGCCGATAAGATCTTACGCAGCTGCTTACAGAGCAGCTGGTCGGTTGTTACCTCGCTGGCACTGTGCTTCCATTCGCTAAAAAAAATCAGCAGAAAGCAAGTTTTTTTGTTATTCTGTGTGACATCACGACAAAGTAGTCTGTAGTTTTACAGCACGTTATCACAAGCTTATTGCCCTTAACTTATAAAAATCTTTTAAAAAAATTCTGCTAAAGAGAAATCTTCACTTGCTTCTTCTCATCGAAACACCTTTAACTGCTTTTCTGTAACAACACTCCTTGTTATTCACCAAGTTTTTAGGAAGAGGCTTTCAAACAGTGCTAACTACTTTCCCCATGACAAATACACCAGGCTGACCAGCTACAGCTGCCACTACCTTCTCCTCACACGCAAACACTAACCTTTTAATCACCTCAACCATACTCAGATAATTTGTGGTGCTTCTAAGGAAGAGCAGAAGCAGAACCCCTGAGAGTAAGACCCACTGCTTCTCTTCTACAAGACTCCACTCACTCTTTCACATAAAGTACCCCGAAAGCTGTGTTACAGCCTCAGGCCCTTCATGGTAGCAAGTTTTATTTATTTTCAGCAGTTTATTGCCTCTCAGGCTTTCAGGGTTTTGATTCACTAGAACAACCCAGTCTGTTTTAATTAAACTTCACCTCTTAAATTATAGCAATCCACATCACCGGTGTCTTTTAAAATCCAGCTTTCCTGTCTTCAGACAAAGGTCACCATTAACAGTTTTCACTCCAATAAAGACATGACACAGATGTATTTTCTGAATGCTTCAGTGTATTAGAAAACTGAGGATCTGCTTTCTAAAAAGAGAACACGCACAATCATTCAAGTCTCAGGCAAGCACAAGGCAACCAAAAGATAAAAGCCGCACGGTACGCAGGAGTCACTGAGGAACTCAAGGAAACCAAGATAAAAACTAAAACTGAGTTATACTGAATGCTAAGCTTCAAAAAGCACATACAAAATTCACCAGAATTTTGCCACAATGTTCCTGCAGTCTGTCATACTTTTAGTTCTGTACAACAGCAGAATATAAGCCATAACACACTCTATAAAAACTATACAAATATACAAACAGCTGGAGACGCGTGGTTTATCATTACAGTCAGGTTCAGATCATGTCTACTCTTCTTCAGAGGACTCCCCATCTTCTGCAGGGTCTGGTGGCAGGGGCCGAGCTCTGTAAGAAGCGTTACCGATTCAAGAGTTAACAGAACTCAACCAACTCTGTTTGAAAGGCTACAGTGTACAAAGCCCTTTTGTTAGAGGCTGAGTGACTCAAATGACTTCAATTAGCCCTAGACTGCCCTTGAGACATTAGGACCCATACAAGCTCCTTCACCCTAAGTGCTAGAAGCCCAAATGAAGCAGCACACACCTGCCTTTCAAATGGGAAAGCCTACTTCAGTGCAGAGGGCCACACGCAGCTGCCACACCATTTCTAGGAAGCTGAAAATTTAACTCCTCTTTCATGCTTGAGTTTCAACCTGACTAACTTACCCGTGTGACTTAAAAAAAGTTGTGCAGTTCAGTGAGTACAGCTCTTGCTTCTTCCAGAACACACTGGGAAGCTGTATGTTGTTTTAGGTGGTGACACTGTGTGCTCTGCAGTGTTATCACCATCTGGGCCTTACTCAGCCAAACAAATTTCAAATGGAAGAAACGAAACTTTTGTAGAACTACAGCACGCGTCTTTAGTTTCTCTAAGAGGTAGGGTGCATTTCAAAGACTTTGCTTGTCCTTCAAGACACTTCAGGACTCATTCTTACAGGGGCCTCCCAGACAGTTCAGGATTGTCTATAGTTGGTGACAAAAATCCCTTGCCAATTGAGAACAGAGCGTCTGTAAGACAGCGTTTCACACCTTTTTAGTCAGCAGTGCAGCCTACAAGTTAATCTTTGAAGCGTCAGCTGGTTAAAGCAGTTCAATTTCTGACGTACAGAAGTTGCTAGCAGTCTCCAAAGCTTTTCTGAAACAGAGCTGACAGCCACAGAGAGTCACATCGCTCTGGTCCGTATGCAAACGAAGCCTGTCAGAGCACAGAGAATTTGCCTAAACTACCAACAACTGCATCCACTTTTAGAAAATCCCCACAAGGTCAGTGGAGACAGACTTTTTTTACCAGACTTTGCTCAGAAACTTTATTTCAACCAGGACACGAAGGTTAACAGACACGTCAACTTTTCAGCGGTCGCTTGCCCCTTCACAAATAAAGCAGTGTCAAAGCACCCGCGGAGGAAAAAACAGACACAGTTTGTTTCAGACACAGTTTGTTTCACCCACGGGCGCTCTCGCAGCCCTCCCGCAGGCACCAGGCACGCCGCTCTCGGTGTTGTTTCAGAGCGCCCGGGATTTTGCTGTTCAGTGTCACCCCGCAGACCACACTGACAAGACTGACACCAGGTTCAGAGTATCGCCGCGGCGCGCTAGACGCGGCCATGGCAGCTGCGTGCCTCGCTGCCGCTCTGCAGGTGGTTTTAGCTCTGTTGCTCTTCAAATAGTTTTGTTTTTTTTTTTTTTTAAGGAAGTGAACACTAAATTCAAGCCCCGCGTCCCAAAAGCTGGGCTACAGCCGACCCCCAAAACTGCTGAAGCATACAAAACCCGCTCGGGAGCACCTTCCGCCCCCTGACAGGCCCGGCCCTGCCCGCCCGCCCCGGGTGCGAGGCCGCCGCACCCCCCTCCGGCCCCGCCCGGCCGCCGTTCCTGTTCCTGGGGCCCCGCGCGGCTGCTCCCGCGGCTGCGGGGAAACCCGCCATTAAACCCGCTCCTGAGAACGCCCCCGGCAGCCTGGGGGGGCCGGGGCTGAGGGGACACAGACGGGGGGCTGCCTCCCCCAGCCCCGCGGGGCCCACACCTACTTTCTGGGGGCCGGCCCCGCGCCGCTGCTCCCCGCCGCCTCTCCGCCGGGGTCCCGGTTCTCCTTCTGCAGCCGCAGGAACTCGCCGATGCCTCTCTGCCAGACGGGGACGGGCCTCACGCACACCGGGTTCCCCCCCACACGGCGGCCCTCGCCTGCGGGGACAGCGGCCGTCAGCCCCGCACGGGCGGGGAGGGCGCGGGGTAGGGGGGGGGAGCCCCGCTCTCACCTCTCTTGGCGGCCGGTAACGGTCCCGCGATGGGGCTGCTGGAGCCCAGCACCTTCCGAGGGGCCCGGGCGGCCAGTACTGCAGGGAGAATGGCGCGTTGAGCGGCGGCGGCGCGGTGAGCCCTCCTGCCGTGTCTCCCCCCTCCCGCCCCGCACCTTTGCGGTAGGCCCCGCCGCCCGCCTTGGTCCGCACCATCCCGGCCCCAGCGCCACGCGGGAGCCACCGCTGCCCGCGGGGAAAAGCTATTGGCCAGCGCCCGCCAATGGCAGCGCGCCGGAGCGGCGAGGCCCCGCCCCTCGGCGAGGCGCGGCGGGCGGCTCCGCCCAGCCCGTTCCCGCCAGCCCGGACCCCTCGGGGCCGCTCCCCCGCCGCTGCCACCGGCTGCCGGCAGCCGCGGCCTCCGCCGCAGCTTCTCCCCCCAACTTCGGGAACGGGGCGGCGCTCGGGGGTCCCGGGCCTCCCCTCCGCGGCGGCGGGGCTCTGGCTGCCGGCGGCTCGCTCCCCGCTGCGGGGGCCGGTCCCCACCTGGCACTCGCCCTGAGCGGTACCGGGCGGGGGGGAGGAGTGGTGGCCCGTCGGGGGACGGGCGGTGCCGAAGGGCTGTCCAGGTCCTCTGCTGCCTGCAGGCAGCCTGGAGCTCCCCTGTGAGTGAAGCCTCGCCCTGCAGAGACGGCGCTGAGCAGCGCATGGGGAGGAGGGCCAGGCACCCCAATTTCAGCTGGGACACGTTAAATCTCGGTCTCCCCGGTGCCGGGCTCCCCCGCGGCAGCTGCGAACGCGGTGTGAGGGTCTCACTCTGCTTCAGTCTGGCAGCTGCCGGGACCAGAGGCGAGGAACCTCGCTCTCCGATCCCCAGCCGGCGCTGGTTTTTCCTAAGAAATCGCGCTGTCCTCCTCCGGTGTGTCCGGTGCCTCACCGAATGTCGGTGCCAAATGCGTTCCCTCCCTTTCCAGCGGTTCTTGCTCCCTTTGCCTTTTAATGTTCGTCCTAGCGTGTGTTTGCTTAGCCAGGCTTTTAGGGATGGATTTTTTTTTTAAATGACAGCATAATTCTCCATTCCCTTCTACTTTGTGGTGCTGGCACACGTGAAACGTGAGCTAAGAATACTTTGTTGTTACTCTGCTTGGGATGTGGGTTATTTTTTATGTTTTAAAGAGTGGACTGTGACACCCTAGGCCTAACCCTAAACATTCCCTCATCTCCCTGCAAGCCTGTGTAGAACGGTGAGCTGCCTTTATTTTTAATGCAAACTTACACCGCTTCTGCCCTTTCCCTTCAGCGTTTTTCTAAGCAAGAGAAGAACTGGCTCCGCAGATGTTTCCCAACTGGGAGCCAAGGGAAGGGAGTGGGTTTCAGCGGCACAAGTGCGCGGGGCTGGCGGTGAGCGATCCTGGGACACGGCGAATCTGTCTGTGGGCGAGAAAAGCTCCTCGGTCAGTAGTCCGCAGGTAAGAGCAGGTTTGCGGGGCGTTCAGAGCGCACCTAGAGATGAGGGTGCAGCCAGCGCTTCGGGGAAGGAATCCCCCACCCTGTTTGCAGAGGGAAAGGCGCTGCGGTCACCCCCACAGCGAGATCACAGCCAGCCCTGTCCCAACGCAACCCTCGGCCCTTCCTTTCGGGCAGGGCAGGAGGAGGCCGCTCGCACCGGCGGGAGCCAGCCGGCACCTCGGGGCACCTTCCCTGTACCCCGCCGGGCCCCCCGCTCCCCCCGTCCTGCCAGGCCCAGCCAGGCCGGGGGGAGGCGTCTCAGCGAGGGCAGGGGCTGCTGTCTGTCCCCCACCCTCTGCTCCTATCCCTGCCCCATCTCCTCAGCAGCGAGGGGGGGACAAGGGCCGCAGTCGCTCGCCGTCAGCCCCGGGGTGGGGTGCGGGTATCCCCGCGGGGAGAGCCGGGGCCGGGGCCCGGAACGGTCGCGCCGCGGCCGCGTTCCCGGGGGGGTTGGGGAAGGTGTTGGGGCGGTGCGGCGCTGTTTCCCTTCCCCAGCGCGGAAGATGGCGGCGCCCAGCCAGCTCCTGGCCTGGTGCGTCCAGCACCTGCGAGGGGACTTCGGGCTGGACGTGGGCGAGGAGGTCGTGAGGTGAGCGGGCAGGAGCCACGGGCGAGCCGCGCTCTCCGCCGGGGCCTGGCGGGTCCCTACCCTCCGGCCCGCTGTGACAGACCACTGTGGCGCCTCGCGTCGCCTTCGGGGCCCCCTCGGCCAACACAGAGGGAAAATGGTGTTTTCAGAGCCGCTTTCGGGGAACTGGGGGATTTGTGTCCTGCGTGGGTGCCCCATGAGGGGACTGGGGGGTGGGAGGTGGTGGGGAGGGGTGCGGGGTCCATGTGAGTGGGTGAGGAGGGGCACGCTGCTGTGTCCTTGTGTTTAAGCAGGAGCTGCTTGGTTTATGGTTAGACTTTTTACGAGACTCAGTGGGAGCTGGAGTCTCAGGGTGGATTTTTTTTTAGTGTTTGGCAGAAGGGTCAAGGGGGATGTCACTCTGTGCTGGAACACAGGAAGAAAGATAATTTATCTTCCATTTTTTTCCTGTCAAACGGCCACAAGGGATTTCCCCAAGTGTCTGTCTCAAAATGTCACAAAGATTTCCCAAAGCACCCAGGTCAAAATTTGGCTCATAAACCCATTCCTTACCATGGTCTCTGCAGAAACCTGATCCGAAGAGGGGAGATAAATTGCGTATGTGTGCGATTAAACTGTTGGTTTCCTCAGAACAAAGGCCCCGTTCCCCATTTTTCTCCATCCCATGCCCTTGCAGGTACATCTTGTCCATAACAAATGAAGACGAGATCCGGGAGTACGTAGTTGACCTCATTCAGGGGACCGATGGGAAGAAGAGTTTGTTTGTAGAAGAACTGCTTGCCAGGTGGCGGAAGTCCTCCCAACTGCCATCTGAGTCTTTGCCAGCGTATCGGAAAAAGGATGGTAAGTGGTACGAGGAGGAAAGAATTCAAGTTTTAAATAAGTTTGTCTCAATTATTCTGTTTATAAACAATTACATGCCACGAATGCCTGTGACTGGTCATTTTTCTGTATGGCATGACAGTGTAAAGCTCACTTTCATTCACCAAGAAAGAGTTTGAGCACATCTTTCTTTTACTGGTAGTTACCCAGCCTTTCTTTGTGCTTACGCACTCTTCCAGAGACTGCAGAAGTGCCTCGGGCTGGGGACCACGCAAAAAAGGGTAAACGTAAAGGGAGGAACAAGCAGGAGACACCTGCGTACGCTGAGCCAAGTGCACACGTAGAGGAAGTAAAAACCCCCCTTGACCTGGCCAAGGTGAGTGTGTCTGGTACGTGGGGCAGGCTGTGCGTCACTGGGTGCTGGGGCCACGCTTTGAGCCTGGGTCACGGGGAAAGGTAATAACGAACACTAACGAACACTGCTATAACCTGAGCAAATAATTGGGCAGCTGTTGGGATAGGCGAGGGCTGCAGGCTGCAAGTGCACTGTCCATGAGTTGTGTGTCCACCCAGTTGCAACAAGAGGGGCTGCTGTTCCTGTGCATTGACTGTTCAAAGCTGACCACGGATTTGGACAGGCTGTGCTCGTACCCTGTGTGTGTGTCCAGGAGTCTTTCACTGCGGCGGGGCAAATCATATGAGGGTGGGAAAAAAGATTGTGTATGTTTGCGTCTATAACAGAGAGTAAAACCATCATCAGGGAGCGATTCTGGCAAAATGGATTTTACTCCCTCTCACAGAAACCTGGAGGAGAGAGCGGACGATGGAAGTAGCTGCTGTAATTAGGAATAAAAGGTATTTTTTTTAAAGTGGAGGTGTGAAGGTTGAGGAATTACAGAAGCCACCAAATGGACAGGACTTTCCTTCTTGCTGTATTTAAAACTTCCTAGTTGCACTTGGGTAAAGAGCAATTAAAGCTTTAATTGGCAACTGAAATATTTCAGGCTGCTTTAGGGAGCTAGGTAGAGGAATCAGAGCTGTAGTGAGTGCCTTCCACTCCTACACCTTTAGTGCTGAGATTGAGATCTTGTTCGATTTTGTGGAGACTTTTTTTTTGCAGTGTTCATAAACAGTCTGAGCTGCAATGAAAGAAACTGCAAAATAAGAGCATAGAAACACTAAAAACCAGGAAACTGCTATTTTCAACCCGCACAAGCAGCAGTTGCCTTTCTCTGTGACAGTTAACTGTCTTTTTGCAGCAGACTTGCTTTCTGTTCAGCAGAACCATTCCCACGCTCTGCACATCAAATATGGCAAGCTTTGTTGTTGTAATTACCTAGGCTGAATTTCTGGATTTAATTTCTAATGTGGGTTTTGACTCGGAGCTGCTTGCTGGGAGCCCAGGCTCCTTTCTGAGGTACGGATCCAGCTGTACGACTGCGGTGCCAGGTTCCATCAAATACAGCAGATTGCTCTGTCGCTGTCTGGGCACAAGAGCGTGCTCCACAGAAGTAAGCATGTGGGTGTGCAGCACCCCTGGATTGTAACTTTGGACTTGCAGTCCTTCAGCTGTAAACACTGAGCACGTTGCACCTCTCAGAATTAAATTCAAGGATTTATCGAGGTGCAAGCCTGCCTGAGCAACATCAAAATCCTGAAGGTAAGGAAAACATCTAAATAAATGGTGGAACTTAAAGTTATGTTTTTCAGTTGAGGCTTTTGTAGCAGGGAAGCTGCAAATGCTTAAAAAGGTTGTAAAAGTATTTGTTTGAAAGATAAAAAAAACCACATTTTTTGAACTGGGGGTTAAAAATGGACAGTGGTGTTCCATTTCCGTGTAGTTATCTTCTAATTAAAAAGAAAACTGAGAAAGCTCTATGAAAGTTTGCTTTATCTGGGTTGGTTGGGTTTTTTTTTTTTTTTCTTTTTTTTTCTAACAGTAGTGTTTGGATCTGGCAGTTGGCTGGAACCGGGGAGACTGGAAACACTATGTCCACTTGTCACTAAACCAGTAGCCTGCTGCTGTTGAGAGCCGGTAAAAAGAGTCAAGACAAGAGGCGTCCTAATGCCACAGCATGGCGTTGTCGCTGAGAAAAGCAGCGCAGGAGGACGTGGGATGCAGAAGCAGTGCTAGCTGAGGTGTGGGTCAGGGAGTGAGAGCGATCCTCTAGCTTACAGCGAGCAGAGAAAGCGAGTTGTGTGGTGAATAAAAGCAGGTTTCCTGGGAAAGTGCTTCTGAGAAATCCTCTTCTCTATTGTTGAGAGAGACTGTGGAGAGGAGAGGCAAAGAAAAGCTGCAAGAGGATTTTCAAGTGTATCACAGATAGGACAACTAAAGGCCAGAGAGTGCATTTATGTTGGAGTGCTGGTAGCTGGAGTAGATAAAGGTAATAAGTCCTCGTTTTCCTTGGCCATGGCCAGCATTCGTGGTTGAAACCAGCCTCATCTCGTGTTACAAGACAGATTTGTGCCTGGAGTGTATTGTGCTGACTTCTCAAAGCATCTGGTTGTGACTGCTGCCAGAGAAATGGTAGCAGTTGCCTTTGTTCTGTTCCTCTGGAACGATTTCTGTGCTGTAATTAATTCCTACAATTACCTTCTCAACAATTCCCTTCTCAGCTGGTACCTGTGGGAGATGTCAGGTGGAGGAAAAACCCTTTGTTTCTTTGATCAAGGTGTAGGGTCCGAGAGAGAAAAATCGAGAATTCCACTGTTAGATTTTTAATCCAGCCATCATCTAAAACATCTTGCTTTGTTTCTGATTAGGGTTTCTCTACTTTGGCCTGACCGAAAGCTTAGATATGCAGTCTCGGATTGAAACTCAGAGAGGCGGATCACAGAGTCACTGACACCAAGTCACGAATGAGGAGAAGAATTTACACTACAGCTGAATACTTGAACATGCAGTGCATGTAAAATCTCTGCTCGGGTATCTGTGCCGGGTAGAAAATTTTAAAAGTGCTGGATGGTGAACTGGCTGTGAATGAAGAGGACCTGCTGCCACCAGCAGCTCTTTTTCTAGGGCTAGGCACACACGGGACTTCGTAGTTACACACAGGGTGTTGCTCTAATCTAAATAGCCCTTGAAAATAAAACTGGGAGTGGCTGAGCTGCTGTTTGAAGCTGTTCAATAGCCGTGGGCTGATGTTGCAGATCCAGACGACTGACAGCACACCTGCCACCTAGACCCAAGCAGTTTTAGCTTTCAGAGGCATCAAGTGGCTCAGCAGTATCCTGGTGTCCTTGCTTTGTTTAGATTCCTTGGCCCTTTTCTGGCAGGCTTAAGCTTGTGTTTCTGTTGAATCTGGGGCCTGGTCCAAGTTTCATTCCAATTAGTCAGAATAACACTTGTCTGAGTCTCCCCAGCCTGTTCAAGGGTCAGTGCTTTCTCTTTGCTGCTGGTATTGCAGTGTGAATACAGTTTGGTTGTTTATTTTTTTTTGCTTCTCAGGCACAGGAGAACAGCCATGGAGTCAGCAGCAGTAGCAATTCTGCTAAGAAGAAGACAAAATATGTCAGCCTGTATACCAAGGAGGGGCAAGACAAGCTGGCCGTTCTCATCCCTGGGCGTCACGCCTGCGAGTGCCTGGGCCAGAAGCACAAGCTCATCAACAACTGCTTGGTGTGCGGGCGCATCGTCTGCGAGCAGGAGGGCTCCGGACCCTGCTTGTTCTGTGGTGCTCTGGTTAGTAATGAGGTGGTTTTTAATTGCCGTACTTAAACGTGATGTCGTTTGCTCAGGGCTTTGGAGTGGCATGCAGCTGAATTAACCTCTCCTCTCTGATCAAAGCTCCTCTAGGAAAGTTCTCCGAGATCTAAAGCTATGCCAGAAAGAACCTGTACTGTCTCCTTCTAGGGGAAGGAGAACTGTTGTGGCTTTAAGTCACTTGTGTTTCTTTTGTGCTGTGCCATATCAGAGAGGTTTCCCTCATAATTTACATTATTTTGGAGCTTGCCTGATTTATGACAGTCTCCTGTGGCTGTCCTGTGCACTGCAGGTGTCCAGCCCCATCCTAGGCACAGCCCTGTTAGGCCTGTAAGGGGCAGGAGATGTTGCTGTGGCCAGTGTACTGACTTTTCTTCAGCACTTGCGCTCTGTGCCTCATTTGGGATACGTGTTACACCCTGAGTTTGGTTGAAAGGGCACCTATTGGAGAAAGGAGGAGAGGAAAACATTGGTTGGAAGAAGAAGATGTTTTAAATCAGATCAGTTCCTATTTTAAAAGGTCTGTTTAACTCCAAATGACCAACCAAGAGAGCAGACCTCTGTGTTAAGCGTTGTTCTCATCCTTTAAGATTACCTAGCAGTGTGCTCACCCACAGAACCAAGAAAGAGCAAGCTGTACATTTCTCATGGGTTGCTTTTAGTGAAGAACGAGCTTTCGGAATTCTCACCATATAAATAACACTGAAGGGAAGGAGGGGTGGAGTATCTTGGCCATTTTAAACAGCTTACCCTGAGCTGTTGTCCAAGGCTCGGAAGTTGGTCAAGCATGTGATGTCCTTCCTAAGTCTTTGTTTTCTTTTTTTTTCCTTAGGTGTGCACTAAAGAAGAGCAGGATATTCTTCAACGGGACTCAAACAAGAGCCAAAAGTTGCTGAAGAAGCTCATGGCAGGTCAGTAGCAATTACATACCTGTAATACAGTTAATCCAGTCAGCTGTACAACAGCAGGCGCCCTCCTCTTCCTCACTCTGCTACGGTTGCCTTGATGTTGTATAGGAATGAGTGTGCCTGTGCCCTGGTGCGTAAGTTATCTAGATCCATTCATCCAGATTTTAGAGAATAGCTGGCAAGTTCTAATTCTTTCCCAGGAGCTGACACCTGAATGTTTCTCTGGGATGTAAATTGCCAGGATGGTTTGTGAACTTTATGTGCTTCAGACTTCACTGAGCCACTTGTCCTCACTGCTGCACGGTGTCTGTGGTGGGCATTAAGAGGGTGCTGGGAAGCTGGCTCCTTGTGCAAGCACTCGGCAGCATTTGTGGCCTTCAACAGAGGTAAAAACTGTGAGTGTCAAATGGCAGTGTATAGTGTCCTTAGCCAGCGGCCCCAAGGCTGCTTGTTAGGCATTCCTGAATCAATCACATGAACTGGATCGTTGTAGCAGTCCTTGGAAATTAGGATAAGTCTCACGTGGAATGTGTGTTGTGGAAGATGAAGTGCTGCTATCTTATTTGCTGGGTCTAGAGAGGTGATGGTTAATATTTTCTAATGACTCTTCTTGTCTAACACTTATCTTGGGAGCTAAAAATAGGAGCAGAGCCAAGGAAAGCAAGAGGAAACAATACCCGGTCTCCCAGCAAAGACCTGTGCATTATGGGGATGTTTGTCTGAGTTTAGCTGAAACATAGCCAAGGTCACAGTGTTCTTGGTTGAAAAATACACTTTGCTGAAGAACTGGGGAAATATTTACCCTGGGTCTCAGTGTCAACTTCTCTTTAGAGCTGCTGAGGTGGCAGGAGGTCCTGTCAGTCCTAGAGAGTAACAGCTGATCACAGAGTTGGTCTGTTTTTAACCTTCCTGTAGACATCCTGATGGACTTCAGGATCCCCTTTTCTTACCCATTTTATCAACCTTCCCTTCTGCCCCGGCCAGGTCTTGCTTTGCGCATTGTCTGTGTCGATGAAAGCTGAAATGTGGAAGCTGTTTGTCTTGGGAGTGAAAAAAGTGGATTGGCAATGACAGGGACATAGAGGCTTTTTTGTTTCCCTGAAGTAAAGGCGTTAGCCTGCGTGATGTCTTCTGTGAAATACACTGGTTTGTTCCATTGTGGCTTTGATGCAAGCCCCTTTTTTTTTCCCTGCTTTGGTTGGTTTGGTTTTCAGCCCCTTGCCAGAACTGGTTGCTGGGAATAGATTTCTCCATGTCTGATGATAGCTGGTCTGAAAAACCAGCTGAGGTGTGCTGGGGGAGGATTTCATTTGTGAGAGGTTCATACAGCAGCAGACAGAAGGCTTGCTCTGTGTGTAACTGGGAATTGTCGGTGATCTGTCATGACCAAGTGTCTCTTTGTGGAGTTAAAAACACTTAGGAAAGAATTTGGCTTTTAGGAGGGGACTCAAGGCCTGTGGTTTGGGATGGGTGGGATTTGGACTGCCCAGATTGTTAGGGAAGGGTGAAGCAGAATCAAAGACCAGGGCCTCTCTAAACACTACCTAGACGTTGTCACTGTAGTATTTGAATACTTCCTTCTCTTAGGAGGAAGGAGTCTGGGAAAGGAGCTAGAGGGAAGATCGGGCCTTGAACCTGCTTTGGAAAGGTGCAAGGTTCCTCTTTTAGTTCCTTGAATGGCATTTTTCTTAGGGGGTGTTTCTGCGGCCAGGCTCACCAAGACTGGGCTTTAAACAACTGACTATTGAGCTACGATTTGTTTTCTCTCTCAGGTGCTGAAAGTTCAGGGAATTTGGATGCCATAAGCAAAGACTTACTGCCTCGACAAGAGGCTAGGCTCAAAGCAGGCCTGGAGATGGCTGTGAAACACAAAGAGAAGTTGCTGGAATTTGACAGGACAAGGTAAGATACAAGCTGTGAAAATATTGTGAAATAGCATACATTATCGGTCAGACTAAGCTGCCTTTAACAGAAATGTTACAGAGTTTCTTCTAAAACCTGGGGTGTAGCTACAAACAGCTTAATGCTGGCATTTGGTGGAAAAGGAGTGAACCCCTTGAGTGGGTCCTGTTTGGAAGTCCTTGCTTTGTGTCCCTGACAGTCCAGCTTGCTAGAGAGAGCAGAAAGGAGCTGGTGGGAAGGCACGTTTTGGGTAGGCAGCGCAGAGTCACTGTTCTGCTGAGCTCATCTTCTACCATTATCATTGTTTCTCACCAGCGTGCGCCGAACCCAGGTCATTGACGACGAATCAGATTACTTTGCCACGGACTCCAACCAGTGGCTCTCCAAGCAGGAAAGGGAAGCTCTCCAGAAGAGAGAGCAGGAACTGCGGGAGCTGCGTCATGCCTCTCGGCTTGCCAAAAAAATTACCATCGACTTCGCTGGCAGGCAGATCCTGGAGGAGGACGACAGCATGGCTGAATACCACAGCAAGTGAGTGAGAACTGGCAGCGTGAAGGCGTCCCCGAGAGCAGAGGAGTGAAAATCATTCCGCATGGTGGTCTGGCTGAATCTAGAAGTGTGTGTAAGGAAAGCTGAGCAAGCCCTTCACTTGAAGGGCACCTCTGACACTGGGATGCGGTTTTGCATCCTTTTCTTCCTTGAGGGCCGTTTTGGCTTGCAAGGTATCATCTCTTTCAGCCCAGCTCTGCTGAGACTCTCTCGTAAGCCTCACTGTGCAAGACTTGCATGGGGTTTTAGTAGCTGTCATGTCTGTTAAAGATAAAGCTGCCCTGGAAAGAGATGTTGCAGAAGGCGTATCTCAACAGAACCAATTAATCTCAAATTCAAACTAGGCTGAGTTTCTGCAGTAGAGAAGAGTGACTGTTTAAATTATAAATCAGATTGAGCGAGGGAATGATTTAGTTAGGGGAGGTGGTAAAAAATGACTTTGGGTCAGAAGTGTTTGTGTGGGGAGAAGGGACACGTTGCCAGGGAGAAGCAGGGAATTTTCATGCATCTTGTTTGTGCTTGCAGACTGGATGAAACCATTGAAGCCATTAATAGTGGCACGCTGAGCAAGCCAGCTGGGAGCCCAGAAGCAAAGATGACTCTGAATTCTGGTGTTTTAGTGAATCCTCATCTTCTTCAGCCTGCTCCTTTGGTCAGTATGAATTTAAAGATTTACACCAGAGTAATGACTAACTTGGGGACAGCTGAGCTTAAAAACTGAATTCTAGCGTGTTTGTAGTACCTCTCCCCTCTCCAGTGTCATTAGCCCTCTGAGCTGGGGATGGAGAAGAATGCCCTGCTCTGTTCCTTGCTCTTGGAAGGTTTGGTTTATCTGGGTTTTAGTCTCCTGCCTTTCAGGAACTTGGAAAAATTCTGAAAGCCAGCCTGAGGTTGTCACTTTTTTAGCAGATTTGTGAAGCCTTTTTCTGCCAGATTTCAAATTTCCACAGGGCATAATCTCTACCCTCCCATTCCAGTTCAATTGTGGTGTGTTTGGTGCATGCTAAGCATTTGGAGGTTGGACGATTCCCAGTTTTGACTGTTGATGGCTGTGAATATGCTTTGAAAATTGTATCTTCCTGTGAATGCTCTGAAACACCAGCAGGTAGATTTATTCTTTAAATGGATAGTTTAGCTGTGATGCATAGAAAGGAAAAGCAGCATAGAGTGGAGCACTACCTTGGCTTTTCTCCTGCCAAAGTGTAGCATGTGAGCGCAGTGAGCTTGCAAGGAAGGGTAATCCCAATAAGAGTAATACCTCTGTCCTTAAATGAAGGAAAACTTCAAATAGGATTTCACTTGATATACATTTTTCCTAGAGAGATGCTAACCTTCTTCTTTTTTCTTTTGAACACAACGAAGTGGGTGGACCAGACTGGTTCACTGCCACACAGGAAAGCTATCCATTCCATGGATGCTGCAAATGAGTCTGGCTCGGAGCGGAACAGGTTGCGAATTCAGGATCGAGAGTTGCAGGAGATCTCGGATGATGGCTGGTGCCTCAGCATGCACCAGCCTTGGGCTTCCTTGCTCATAAGAGGAATCAAAAGGTAAAGGGGTGGCCTGAACTGTGATGTATCTTTGTCAGCTCTTGCTTTATAGCTAAAATGGAAAGTTGTGTTCCTCAGAGGACCTCCGTGGACTTGCTTGCTTTGTACAGTGGCTGATGCCTACTGATAGCTTCAGGTTTGGAAGCCATGCTTCCTCATCCACTGTACCGAAGGTCTGAGAAGCTGATGAATCCAATTTTCATAGAATCATAGAACGGTTAGGGTTGGAAGGGACCTTCAAAGGTCATCTAGTCCAACCCCCCTGCAAGGAGCAGGGACATCTCCAACCAGATCAGGTTGCTCAGCCTCATCCAACCTGGCCTTGAACATTTGCAGGGATGGGGCATCCACCACCTCTCTGGGCAACCTGTTCCAGTGTTCTACAACTCACATTGTAAAAAAATTTTTCCTAATGTCCAATCTAAATCTACCCCCCTCTATTTTAAAACCATTACCCCTCGTCCTATCACAACAGGCCCTACTGAACAGTCTTCCCCCATCTTTCCTGTAGGCCCCCTTGAGGTACTGGAAGGCTGCTATAAGGTCTCCCCGGAGCCTCCTCTTCTCCAGGCTGAACAGCCCCAACTCTCTCAGCTTGTCCTCATAGGAAAGGTGCTCCAGCCCTCTGATCATCTTCGTGGCCCTGCTCGGGACCCTCTCCAACTGGTCCATGTCCTTGTGTTGGGGGCTCCAGAGCTGGATGCAGTACTGCAGGTGGGGTCTCACCAGGGCAGAGTAGAGGGGGAGAATCACCTCCCTCGACCTGCTGGCCACACTCCTTTTGATGCAGCCCAGGATGCGGTTGGCCTTCTGGGCCACAAGGGCACATTGCTGGCTCATGTTGAGCCTCTCGTCCACCAGCACTCCCAAGTCCTTCTCATGAGAGTAGCGAACCTGGCAGGTACAAGCTTCTTCACAGTGGGTAAATTTAGAGAGAGGCTGAGATTTCCACATGTTAATTGGGGCATACTTTTCTGGAATTTGAAAGGCAAATAAGCTGAAAGTGTGAAATATGTTCTTCTGGTCTTCTTGTCCATCATAAAGAAGCCAACAGTGGCACCAGGCTTTGTTTAAAAAAAACAACCACATGCGCACACCCCTTGCCACCACCTTCCCCCTCTGGGCTAGGAATCAGGGTGCAAAGAGAAGCTCCTTCAGCCCAACATCCCTGGCATGTTAATTCACCTTTCCTACCATTAATATAGAGCAAATAATTTCTTTAGCCTTTTTTTTCCTTTCCTTCACAGATTTTTTCATTTTAGAGAGCAAAGCTTTTTCACTTCCCTAGCTAAAGATGCTGTAAGTCTTAGTGTGCCTGGCTTCTGCAGCCGGGTGCTCTGGGGATGCTGTCAGCCGCTCCGATGCAGCTGCAGCACTGATGCCTAGCGCCCATGCTGGGATCCTGGAGAGCTGCAGCTAACAACCGCTTCGTACAGATGCGTGGTCCGTTATTACTCCCCAGATTGCATGCTTACTGTGCCTAACTTTGAGCTTGTAAGGGAATTGTCTGAGCGGATTGTCCTACACATGTGTCCGACAGGCAGAGGATTGATGTCCTTTTTTACTGTTGCTCTAAAGCACTGAGGACATGCTCTGCTTCTGGCGTTATTTCTTGCCCATCTTAGCTTTTCTCTGTAGTGCTGACAAGTTGCTTGAGTTTAAACAGTCAGGGCAAAGCTTAGCAGCAGGAATTCCATAGCGAAGTGTTTGGTTGAAAAACCTGTCCGCGTGGCTGATTTCTGCTGAAATTTAAGTCCCAAATTCTCCTTTGTTCTCTAGGGTGGAGGGCAGGACCTGGTACACATCTCATAGAGGGCGGTTATGGATTGCAGCTACTGCTAAAAGACCTTCCCCTCAGGAAATCTCTGAACTGGAGGCCACCTACAGATTGCTGCTCCAGAAAGGTGAACTTCTCTCCTTGGATCTTTGTATTATTTGGTACATTGAGCCACGTAATGAGCAGTGTCAGAAAGCCCTTTCTGCTGAGCAGCTATTACCGCTTCGCTTTTTAATCTTCTGTTCTTGAAATTCTCTTCATCCTTGCTACATTTTGTCAGCTGAATGAATACGGTGGCAGATTTTAACTCCGTCCTTTAGCTCGTCACGCACTCCAAGCACAGAAATCGTCAAATTGCGTCTGACTTCTGTGATAGCTTTTGACAGCAAAGGACTTCATTTCGTTCTTGGCTCAAGCAACAAGCTGTTGAGTGTGTGCTTGCATGCGTGTGAGGTGGCTTGTGCTTCAGTCTGTTTACAGTGATGTTAAAGGCTTTTCCTGTGTTCTGACCTTGTGGAAATCGGGATTGAAAAGCTGCGGGTTCTCAGGAAGATGTTATTCTCTCCCGTGGGTAGGAGGATGCTGGTGGCTGCACTGCACGCCTGTTTGTGCGGTGTTTATGCACGTCACCCGGCTTAAATGTCATACAGCAGGATTGTCTGCTCCCTCACCAGGACCTGGGGCTCCGCCTGCGCTGTATGTTCTTCTGCCAGAAGCTAAGCAAGGAAAGGTGGTTGTATAATTAAATCTCCCAACATTAGTCCTGTCGTGGTGAAGATCCTGGGCTGGAAGAAGAAAGGGTGTTAAAATTGCTCTATGTTTTATTGTGCCTCAAAAAGTAGAAGTGCATGGTGGGAGGGAAAGGCACCTGGGTTTTAGAAGACCCCAGCTATGTGTGTGGGTATGCGGGCCTCCTTAAGAGATATTTCTTTCCATGCAGATGTGGAATTTCCAAGCGACTATCCCTCAGGGTGCCTCCTAGGCTGTGTGGATGTGACCGATTGTTTATCACAAGAGCAATTTAATGAGCAGGTGAGTACAGTAAATAAACCTTTACAGGTTTGCATTAGACAGCAATTTCTAAAGTAGTGTAACTCACCTCTGTGAGATGTTCTAGAGAAGACATTGAATGGAGATTTCAGACTGTGTTGAGAGGAGACACAGCTACTGCATGATCTTGTATGGCTAAAAGGAGAATGTACTGAGAAAATGCATTTCAGCAATGGTGGAAGGGAGTGGTGGACTGATACAGACTAAATCCATCATCAGCCTCTCTGGCAGTGAGGTAGTTTGGTTGAAACTAGTTTCTCACATACTCTGAAACTCTTTTTAATAAGGACTCATGCCTGTTTAATTAAACCAACACTGGCTTGAGGAAGACCATGCTGCAAGGGCTCACAACAGTCCTTGCTTCCCTTGCTGCACAGATGGATGTGCACCAGCTTGCCGTGGCTGTGCTGGACTGTGGAAGACAGGAACTTATCATGCATTAATGTTGCATTTCTGATTTTCATCCTCATTTGGCAAACTCGGGAGCTTACATCTTACCTGGATGCGGTTCCTAAAGTGCTCATTGTTTCTCTTAAAGAAACTTCAGGGGCTTGTAATAGAAAGAATTGCTCCAAGTTTTGCTCAGCCAGGCAGAATTTTTTTCCTACCTCTGGATATAACTGTGCTGATTTTTCCATCTCAGGGAGGACTCTGGATTAGGAGGGGTCAAGTACCTGTTTGGCTGCTTTTGGAGGGCAGGTAAACACTCCCTCAGCACAGCTAGCAGAGACTTTGCAGTTATTGCAGGGATTTGTGCCCTTGTATAGGGCTTGATAGTGAACCAAGAGCATCTTGTGAGACAGAATAAATGGATTCCTTGGGATGGAGGAGGAGGACACACCAGGCTGATCTGATGGGTGTGTTCTTGCTATGAAGAGTTGGAGAGGCATCAGCAGCTTGGGGCTGTTTCTCATGAAGTGCTCTTCTGGATTTCCCAAACCCTGGGAGGTTTTTTAGCAGAGAGAAATGCCCAGAAACGACAGATGAAGAGAATATTTTTGATGAGGTTATGTCTCTTCTCAGTCGTGGGTGGAATGGGGAGAGATTGGAATATGAGCAGCAGAGGGAGCTTTGGGACTGGGATACAATGAAATCTGCAGGAGTGTTTGGCCTTGTATGGGAGCAAGCCTTGGGAGAGACAAGAGGAAAGGACACTGGGGCCAGTGTAGGGTTTTTGGTCTGCATCATCTGCTGACTTGCAGTTTGGTCTTAAATGGAGATCCTCATCCTTCTTCTGCTGTCTGCAACATGGTGGGAAAAGATATCCTGGTCTCTCACAAGTACTTTTTTCTCCCTACCAATTCCTCCTCTTCCTTTGTGGATACGTTCTTCTGGCCTTGGTAAAATGGCTGTAACAGCTTTTTACAATCTGGAAATCAAGCTGTAGGTAACTAGCTTTTAATCTTCCCATAGAGGAGCTGCACAATTAGCTGTGTTCTCTATAAATTCCTCCCAGTTTGCTGGCACCGCTTGGCTGCAGGGGCACTGGGGAAGCGTAGTGTATTCCGGGAGCACTGTTATCAGACCAATGGTGAGAGATTTACCTCTCTTCTCCATGCCATGATGCCATGGCAGGTACAGGTGTATATCTTGCTGGCTTTTTGCTGCTCCCATGTTGCAAACTATTTATGATTCCTAATTTGTTGCCTTTTTACAGTGGTCCATTTTTTTTTTTGCCCTGGATCGCTTTATGCGGCGTTCATTTCCCTAGCTTATAAGATTGGATTCAGAGACCTGAGTGTCCTTCTGAAGTTGATTTATGAGGAAATGTGTGTGTTTGTGGACTATCATAAGCAGCAAGTACATCAGAAGGAAGCTGAGACTAATTTAACTGCGAACGCTAGCAAGATAAAGTGTGCAGCACCAGCTCGGAAATCTGAGTTGGATCTCCCTGGGAGTAGGAAATCCGTGTTGCTCGTGCTGATGATTCAGCCCAGGTTCATCAGCAACCAGCACCAAAGCCACATGTCAGCAATGTGATCCAGCCGTTTCTTGGTGCACAGACTCCTCCTCGCTTCAGGGGAAGAGGGAAAGGAAGATGATGTATTTTTGCTGTTTATGGCATGCAAAAAACATTGAATATTTTCTAAAGATCTGCAGTATGTTAGCAAGTAAGGTAATGTGATGCAGCAGCAGAGACCTCTTGGAGATTAAGCCACTGCAGACCTCTTTTCAGGCGCTGTGCTTTGACTCGCACCTCTCCTCCTCACCAACTCTTGTTTGAATCTTCTGCATTTTCTGGAAGAAATCATTTCACAAGTGCAGCGCAAGCCACGTTTGGAGATTATACCTACCACCCGAAGATGAAATAGTTCCTTGTCTTGTTCATTGTCTTTTGATGGTGGCTCTGCCTTTTTTAGCAGCTGCAGAAGTTTATTTTGACTCTTGAGACCATTCGTTTCCGTAGGCAAGGGAGAATCTTCCTGGTCTGTCCCTCCTGTGACTTTTCTATTATTTCTCAGTATTTTTAATGCTGTCACCCACTCCCTATTTAGTACCGTCTGCAGATTTAATTTCCTTGCTGTTTGCATGCTCTCTCAGGTTGCTAATGAAGATGTTAGTGGCACCCTGCTGATATTTTTCTATCATTATCCTCATCTAATTTTTTTTTTTTTACACTTGTACTTGAAAACAAAAATCAAGCACCGATGCCCCGTTTGCTGCATCAGCAGACTCAGACCAAGTCCTGGCCCTGAGAACTTATATTTTTATTAGGCACTGGTTATTTATCTGCATTCTTGGTGGACGTGCAAGTCTGGCCTCGCGTCACCCCTTCAAGAGGGGTTAGTCCTGCAGCTCTGCCCTCTGTACAGTATTTGAAGACCAACTGACGTTGTTGAAGTCGTTTGCAGATCTTCAGAGCCGCATAAGAAGTGATGACAGCACAGGATCTTGTACGCAGTAGCTGGCAGAGAGCAGAGGAAGAGCAGACCAGAGGTGTCCTTGTGATTAAAATCAGCATCGTGTTGGATGACATTGCCCTAATCCCAGTTGTGCTACTAATTGCATGAATTAGTTAAATCTGTTCCTCTGGGTCTCGTTCTCACGTGGAAAATAAAGCAGTGCTTCCCTGTCAGAGGTTATATACACCCCATTTTACCACTCAAAGCTGCAATCTTTTAATTGAAGCTGCTCTTGGAGAGGAAGTTGTTATCAGGTAGGAAAGTCCACCCCAGGTATCGAGTGTCATCTGCTTTGTGTGCAGGGAACTGAAGCAAAAGCTGCTTTCTGCACTCAGCCCTGTTGCTGAGGGTGGCTGGTTGGCTGGTGCCCGGAGCTCCGTCCGCATGGCTCTTAAATCTCAGTATTTCCAGTTGAGCTTTGCACATCTTACACCACCTCGGAGCGTGTTCTGGGCTCGTTTCCTTCTCTTCATGGCAGCCACCCAAAAACCCTTGCTTGAGACCAGAATGATCCCTTTGTTACCCTTTTCGGCGCTGAGGTTGACCTGGAAACTTTTTTTTTTTCCCCTGTTGAGATCTGAGGGTTGACGAGACGGCTTTTCCTTGCTCCGGGGCTGACGTCACCAACACCTTGGGCAGAGCAAGGAGCTGCCTTTCTTTTCCTGCGTGAGGTGTCGGTGACTTCAGCAGCACTCGCTGGGGAAACATGGGATGGTGCAGGCAGGGCTTGGCGAGAGTCTAAAGCAAGGAGGGAACTGTTTACATTTATGCCGTTTTAATGTGCTCTGAAGTCCATGTTCATTTTGCTAACGACTTTGATCCAAGAGACTATTACTTTAACTGGAAAAAGAACATTTCCGCTGCGGCTATTTTAGTAGTTGATGAGTGTGTTTGGACTTATTTTGAATGCGAGCGCGCACACATGCCGATATCTAGATGTAGCTATTATCTCAGGTTGAAATATTGGGTAATTACATTTGACGGGAGTAAAGTGTTTATTTTTCATTTCTAGGTGATCACTTAGTGTCCTAAATCTGCACAAGGGAACACATCTAAGCTATTTTTGTGCCACAAGATTGAAACTATCATTTAAATAGGCTCCATCTTTCCCTCTCAGGAAATTTGCATTTAATTTCTTGCCCTCCTCTTCCCTCCCTGGTGAAAATAACAGCAAAAAAAATGAGACTTGGGCGCCAAGCATACAGGACTTGCTTTAAATGCTCAAAGAGGAGAGAAAAAGAAGGGTAGAAATTTTCTATGTTTAGACTCCAGAAGGTGCCTGGATAGATTATCTCCAAATAAAGGAACAACAGCCCGCTGGCAATATTTTTCTAGGAAAGAAGTTAATGAGAAAAACACAAATATATACATTGATGTGTACTTTGAAGAACAGTGTAAATACGTAGGGACTTTTTATGAGGACCTTTTCCCTAAGGTAAAGGTTTCCTAGTGCAGGTTCTGAGTGAGACAAATGCTCATTTGTGTGATGCTGTGGCTGTCCTGGCACCTTCATTCATGCCCCTACTAACGAGATATTTGCCTTCTCGTTCCCGAGGCTTAGTTGTTGCACCTCTTGCGATGACTGGTGTTCAGCAGGGTTTTGAAGGCCAGATCAGATATACTTCCTTCTGCAGCAATCTAGGTGGCTGTTAATGATTGCAACTGATGAAAGGCCTTTGAACTTTACAGGTCCCTGAATTCTCCTAAGCTGAATTTGTCTTTCACGTGTAGCCTGATGTTAGATCAAGAGGTATCAGGCATTAATCTGGCTTGCAGGGACCTATGGGTGATGTATCTCTTGATTCAGTTTCTCACCGCGTAAAGCCCCCCTGGTTTGTGGTTCTAGCAGTGGAGCAGAGCAGGCATGCAGCTGGTTTGGATTATAGACAGTAAGAGATGGGGGAGTTTTTCCTTGTGTGAAGAGCTGTGGTTTTCATCAGAGACTCTTCGAAGGCTCCAGCTGCCTTGCGTAAGCCAGCAGGTTTACTGAGGCCACTGCTCAGTCTGTTAAGATGAAGGAGAGATTGTCACTTGATGATGATTAATTTAGGAATGCATTAACATGCCAAAGAAATCGAATGATAGAGGCTAGCTTGCCCTCTCCTCCGGTTTCCTAGACCCTAGGGAAAAAATGAAGCCAAGGCTGAAGCGTATGACTTAATTAATGATGACTGTGGACTTAGCCTCTGCTACCATTTCAGCAAACCAGTCAGCGATGTGGGATTTTTTTTTAACTCCCTTCAGATGTGGTCACTTACGATACTTGCCATCCTCTCGGTGTATGGTTTTTATTAATCCTGAAAGCAAGTGTTAGATAAAACTGACCTCGAGCCTACCTCCTGCTCAGGTGCCCCACACCCTTGCCATCTGGTTGTAGCTCCACCAGGTTGAGCTGTGACCACTCTTTAGGTGGTGACCCTGAATGACAGGGGAGCTGGCAGCTGCAAAATATAACCACGGCGGTAGATGTATGGGTGCCCAAGGACTGTGCTTGCTTAAGCTGTCACTGGCATGTCATCGATTTCATAACCCTGAACAGACCGGTCGCTCAGATGTGGATCCTGGTTCTGCCGCGCGTTGGGCCGTGAGAAATCCCGTCACGCTGGTGGGATTGAATCAATAGCTGGAAGCAGCCACTGGCGTCACGCCTCCTGGGGGAGTAGCAGCAAGGGTCAGTGTGGGGCGTGGCAGCTGCTGAAGTAAACCAGGGCAGGGCTGCCGGTGCCTTGTCTGTGCAGGGCTGTGTTCACCGGAGTTAG
This sequence comes from Chlamydotis macqueenii, assembly GCF_036417535.1. Classification (NCBI taxonomy): domain Eukaryota; kingdom Metazoa; phylum Chordata; class Aves; order Otidiformes; family Otididae; genus Chlamydotis; species Chlamydotis macqueenii. The sequence goes on along the minus strand of NC_141567.1, from coordinate 15,074,607 downwards.
GTTTTTTTCAAAGTTCAGCTGATCTCCATCACCTGCTGTGCTCGGCTGCGCCGTTTTACCCCTTTGCTTTGCAACTCTGATTTATGGAAGGACTTTATGGAGCTGACTGAAGCTGTCTGACTGTATCTAGCAGGGTGCAGGCACTGTGAGCTACTTGAGCAGAAGCAGGTGCCCTAGTTTTCCCTCGTCTCCTCCTTCCCATTGCCTCTTTCCTCCTCCTGGCCAGGTCTTGTCCGACAGTGTGGGTTGTGGGGCTGCATTGCAGCAGAGGTTAGTCCTGGCTGTACCATCCCTTGGCACAGGCGTATGTAAGCGCCTCTTTCAGCTGAGCCTGGTACGCTACCAAGCATTTCTCCAAGTCTACCCAGTTTCCCCTGATGGTCATCAGGCACTCCGTGAACATCTCAAGCATGGTTTACCATGGGCTGGGATTGGAGCTGCAGAAAAGGGTGTTGTGGCCGTAGGTCCTGCAGTGCTGGTTCAGGGAGAGCAGGGGTCATGTAGCGTGCCCGGTGTTCGCCCGCCCTGCTGGGTCCTGCAGGTCTCCCTGTGCACTGGAGCCATGGCATACTGCTCAGTGTTTTAAAATCTGAGTGCACCAGCACGAGTTTGAATATTAAATCTACATTTCAAAGTCCTGTTATTACTTATTACATTTTAATTGCTTCCCTTGCCCTTTGAATCAAAGTACAGCTTGTGGTGTAGGAACATGACGAGAGCCGAGCTGGAGGCTGGGAGGCGGAGAACACCCACCGGATGGATCCGACTGGCTGGGGGAAGGATCCTGCGGCGATCTCAGCCTGCTGTGTCTGGATCTGGTTGCGTACCAGCTAAGCATGCGAGAGGCAGAGCAGGCAAGGACTGACAGGCATCATTGTGGGAAGAAGGGGAAAGGATGGCAGGCTAGCAAAATTTCTTGTGCATCCTTGTGAAGGGAGCCTATGCCAGCGCGTGATCTGCCAGCAGCAGATGTAAGCTCTCAGAAACAGCAGGGAGGATGTTGACTGCAACAATGCATCAAGGCTGCGGTTTGTAACCTCAATAGTAAGGCAGTTAACTTTTTTTTTTTTTTTTTTAACAAAGACATTTTGATTGCCAAATCCATAACCATTAGCAGCTGTGGTTTCGAGCTGTTCCTTCCTCACACGTTGCAGTCTAGACCTGACAGGCTTTCAAACAAAAGTTTGGCTGCTGGCTTTTGTTTGTGTTTTTTTGTGATCCTGCTTTTTTTCTTCTTGCCTGTTCTGTTAATTCAGATTCAACGTTGGCGCATATCCCTTTTCTAACCTAGCCTCCACAGAGTGGCTCCTCTGCATCCATGTCATCTTCTGTGGCCGAGGGCAGCATGTAGAGTTCCTGGGGTGCCTGTTCACAAGGCTGCAGTACTGGATGTTTCTGCCTCAGGCTAGAAAAATTGGCATTTTTAGAAAGTTGAAACTGCTTTGGGGTTTCTCTTTAGGAAAATGCTATGTTTCTCCTGGGCCAAAGGCTGGCTGGCCTGTGCTAAGGCAGAGGGAACGGGTCTTTAAAAGATGATACTTGAAAATGTGCTCCAACTTGAAAGTGTGATGCAAGACCATGTTGTGAGGGAGAACAAACCTCAAAGTGAAGCACTTGGTGCTCTGCAAGCTCTGTCCAAAACTGGAGGTCTGAGTCAGGAGATGGTGACACAAAGCAGTGGCAAACCTGGATCTTCTGGCTCAGGCGATAGCTCCTGTTGCCAGTCGGGTGTCACCTTTGGGTGAACGTGCTCTGGAGCCCTTCAGGATGAAGGCTGGGTTGGAACATGGGCTAGATAATCCCCAAAAGTGAATGTCCTTGTAAAGAGGCAGCGGAGACTACCTCTGTTAGAACAACAGACGGGGAAATGATGCTTCAACACCATTCTCCTTGGAAAAGCGACAAGGACGGATGCTGCTCGGGCACAGCAGTTCTCGAAGGCTGATCTTGCGCACTGCAAGAAGATTGAGATTTTTTTTTTTTTCCTCTTGATATTAAATAACTGCTACCTGCAGATGGACCACAGAGCTGAGAACTGAGTGTCAAGGGCTGGATTGTTTTTGGCTGCAGCTGTACTAAGGCAGCTCCATGGGGTTTCTGTAAGCAGGAACAGGGATTATTGCTGGTGGTGCCCAAACTGTAATTGGGGAGTTTGGAGCACCCACAACTGGTTAAGCATCATCTCTAATTTTTGAGGGCTCCGTTTCTCCTGCGTCTGTATGTCCATGTTGCAGATCCTGCAAGTGCCCCTCTTTGGCTGTGGCACCCCCATCGCTCGCCAGAAGCTCTCGACTTTCTTTTCCCCTTTTCAAACCACTAAAGAAACATTTTCTAGCTGGATGGTGAGCAATTTCCCTCCGGAGAGGAGGAGAAAGTGGCTGTTTAGTAGTTAATTACCTGTTACGTTAGTCTGACAGCTATGAAGCTTATGAGGCGTGAAAGAAGAGCGGATCCGCCTTTCCCACAAATCACCAGGAAAACGGGGTGAAGGAAGTTGTGCCCGGCGCTCAGGGGGGTGCCTCGCATCTCGCTCCTCTCCCTTGCACCTGGCCAAGGGGCTTCTCGTAACGCCTGGGGAAGAGCCCAGGGTGAGTTTTTGCCTGCTGGGGAAAGCTGATTTATTGCCACTGCTGGTTACGGCAGCCCTGCTCTTTCAGAGGGGACACCATCTCTGCCAAGATTATTTTTTTTTCCCTTTGAATGCATTTTACGGTGAGCTCTCTTGCCAACACATGGGCTCTGCTTGCTTTTATTCTTTCCAGACAGCGTTGCTTTCCAGCACTGCCTCTTTTATTTCAAAGCTCTTAGAGAGCAGCAGGGAAATGAAGACTGGAGCTGGTGTCCTGGCCCAGGCTGCCTGGCAGAGTGAGCTGTATTTCCCCTGTTGTTCTCCGCGGAGGCACGCCAGGAAAATGATTCAACCCTTTCCACTATTAACCTTGCAGAACATCTCAACCACCTCCTCGCATCCAGTGCCAGCGCCCCAAGGCCACCCCTGGCAGCCGTAAGATGGAGAGGATGGCGGTGACTCGCCAAAGGACTACAGGTTCCAGCGTGCAATTCTCCGCCGCGCTCCCGCTAACCGGGATGCGTGTGGGGCCGTGTGCTCGCAGGCTCAATGGGCAAGGAAAGCAGAGGAGAGCTCAGGCTGCATTGCAGGACTCTGTAGGCCAGCAGTGGAAAATGCCGGGGGTATTGCCACCCCCTGTTAGCATTTGGTCTCTTGTGCCATGTTTGCTTGTCTCCTTTTGTGTCCAGAGACCTTAATGAGAGCAAAGGATGCTCTTGAAAGGTCGCTAACAAAGCTGCCAGGGGAGTGTTTTGGCTTTGTGCTGCACAGAGCCGCTGCTCCATTGCACGTGGTGCCTTTGTTCCTTCCTGGGATGCAGCGGAGCAGAGCTCATCTTGTTAGCGATGGTTTGGCTCCCTCCCGGCACATTTTCCTTTGGCTCTTTTGATTCCTCTGCCTTCGGTTTGTGGCACTCAGGCTCAACTGAAGACGGCTTGATAGAGAGGGGTGAAGAAATCTCGAGGAGCTTGGGACAGCCCTTCTCCATGGGTGTTTTTTTTTTTTCCACTATTGAGACAGGATCTGGACGAGCTAAGGGTCCCAAACCCCGCATTGTTACCAGCGATGCTGGGCAAGCCTGCATGGCCCCTGCGTCCTGCTGCAAGCTTTACCCAAAGTAGGGGGGAAAAAAAAAATATTTTTTTTTAACGGGTTGGTGGGAGGAAAAAAATAAGCAGGGTGGTTCTTTTTTTGTTTTGTTTTTTTTTTGTTTTTTTTTTTTAACTCATATGTCAGAGAAGGTGGGTTCACATCTCTGCTGGCTCCGAGCTGGCTTGTCCCCTCCTTTGCTCTTTTGCTGTGGGCTGTGAAGTGGGGAGGCTGGGCAGCCCTGCTGCTATTTCTGGTGGTGACGAGCTGGTGACAGGAGAGGAGGGACGGTGAAAACAAAGTGTAGGGAACATTCATTAGCAATTATCCCTGCTCACAGCTTGATTGGGGTGGCTGTTGGGGACATCTGATAGCCACTTAATGTATGTTCAAAGTGCCAGCTCCAGCAAGAGGGCAAATCTGTTGGCTGGTTTTCGGAGGAGCCCAGGGCTCAGCTCCTTTTCCCGGCTTGTACTGAGCTGCTGCATTTAACCTCGAGATCTTTCTGTGTGTGGTAAGCTGCCTTGAGATCTGCTTTTTTCTTTTTTTCCCCTGCTAAACTCTGCAAAGCTATGATCTTAGAAACCTGTTAGCAGCAAATTGAAGCCCGACAGGTGCCGTCACAGAGATGGGATGAGGAAGGAGGATGGTGGTTGTGTGGAGAGCATACGTGGGGTTTTCAACTGTGCAAAGCAGTGGGCTGGAGCAGCAGTTGGTGTGCCGTGCCGTGCCGTGCCGGCTGTTTGCAGCCCACGGAACCCACCATCCTCCCAACTGCCTTGTTGCAAGTCCGCTACAAGGTGGCAGAAGGTCTGAAAGGAGACTGAATAATTTTTTTTTTTTTTTTTTTACACCATGGTTACATTGCATAACACGTCGCGTTTGAGCTTTCCTGCTTTTCTGTAGGATTAGAGGGGGGTGGGTTTTCTCCTTATTGAGGGACACCCTGGCCTCTGGACTTTATTTGTTGTAGGGGGCTTTTTTAGCCACCTTCTCCTAAGTGCTGGCCTGGTTCCCAGTAGAGGCAACATCAAAGCCTGGAGTACTGGCACCTGTCTTATTTACATCCGCAAGATTATAACCATGAGTGCCACTGAAATTAGGAAGGAACATCCCCCATCAGACTCCTGGCTGAGTTTCATTCTTCGTCTCTTGTGGAGAAGGAGTGTGGTTTCTCTCTAAATGGACCTTTTATTTAAAAAATTGCTGCTTCAGATCCTCTTTACTGGAGATATGCTCTGTCTTCTCTCTCTGGCACACTGGTTGTGGCTTTTGGGCTTTCACTACAAGTCTCAGGTTTGCTGAAGCGCTGATGGGCAGTGGCCACCATCTGCAGGGTGTAGTAGTTGGAAGGAAATTTGTTCTCCATCTCCTAAACTTAGTGCGTTGCAGATGCTACGGTGACTCAACTGACCTTTTACAGCAGAAACATGAGAAGTTAGTTTTTTACTCATTAGATACTTGGGCAGCTTTGGCAAATGTAACAGAAGCAGTTGTGTTTGCTGTCTTGGTGGCAGCGTCTCCGCTGAGAGCGTCAGTCAGTTGCCAACAGGAGAGGCGTCTTTGGTGCGGGGCAGGCAGGTGCTGATGTCCCAGTGCTGAGCTAAGCTGCAGAAGAGCCGTAGAGGCGGAGGAGTGCTGCCGTTCAGCCGCGCTGTCTGTCTTGATCTTGTTGATGACAAGACAAGATAGTGTAGATACAGTCCGTAGGTGTCTACAGGCGACGTTGCTCATGGTGATCGTGCGTGACATGAAGAGTGAGCGCTGTTTAGGGGACTGAATAGGAACAGGGAGAGATTTTTGGGTAGGAAATAGTAACAGCTCCAGTGACTTCTAGGAATGAGGTCCGTGAGGTGGTTTCTAAACCTCTTACATTTTGGCAGCTTGTTACAGGTACACTAGGGAGGGGCTGTGCTCTTGGTCCTGGTGATGTGTTGTGTGGCAAAAGAATATCTCGCTATTTCTCTGTTCAGGTTGCAGGCAGTGGTTTCAGGAGGTACAGTGGGCATGCCTAACCTTCTCTGAGAGGAGTCTCGGTTCCTACCAGCCCCCGCCATGTTCTCCTGTTGTTCACCCACTTCACCAGACCCTTCTTTGAGCGGTTCAGCCGATTGACCCAATAGAAAACTGACTTGCCCCAAAACCTCCCTAAATTTCTGAAAGGGTTCGAGTTGAATTGACTTGTGGAAGGGACCGGGGCAAGAGGGGAGCCTGGCCATGAGATTGGCTCAGCATCTTTTGGGAGCTCAGCCCCGTCTTCTCCACCTGGGAGCATCTTGTCTCTAGGCAGAGGAAAGGGTTGCGGCTTTTTCTCAGCTTTGGCAGACAGAAATATTCTGCTTTTGTTGTTCACCAGGATGGGATAAGAGGTTTCCGGGGTAGGTACAATAGGAAGCCTTAAATGTAGCGGCTGGACGAGGGGCTCCTTCCCTGCCTCCTGGGAGTGAGATGCCGGAGGAAGGATCGAAGCTTTTAAAATGCAGGACACAGGCAGATTTGGCACACGTACAGAAATGTACCCTGGGAGCGAAGATGAAAGGCTGCAGTGTGGAAGCGTAAGCCTAAGTTGCAGCTGTGGCATCCACCTTGGCCTTCAGATTGGACTGAGCTGGAAGCTTTTGGAGCTGAAGATTTGATCCTGGTTTTGGATGAAAGCGGTGGAGAAACCAGCCTGGCTGTTGCTTTTGCTGCCTATGCCTGGGTACCTGTTATGGGGACAGTCCCTGCATGAGGGCCTGTAAGGTGCGTGAAGGGGGACACGGTGATGTCCAGGTCCACATGGGAGATGGTGGCTGAGGAGATTTGGGAAGCAGCTGTACTCCAGGCAGCAAGACCTCTATGGCACAGTGTTCCCGGACACACAACCTGGCTGAAGAAGCCACTGGCAGCACCACGTGTAGTAGAGTGGGGATGGACCACCTCTGCGACCACATCTGGGTGATGGCTTTGTGGTGTGACCTTCGGAGGCCATGCTAGAGTGGGAGACTTACCTGCTGGGTAAGTCAGGTCCTCTGGCAATGGAGGGGCCACCAGTCACCCGCGTGATGCTGAGAGCAATAGAGCGGCGCCAGCATTTCACACTCACCAGGCGTTGGCCGGGGATATTCACATTGGCTCTTTCTAACCTTTCAAGATCCTCCTTCCCCTGCAGATGGGAAATGAAAATCCCTGGCTTTGGCAGGGAGCAGTGGAAGCAAGTCAAGTAATGTGGCCCAGCCGTAAACAAAAATAGAGGAAGAAACCTGTCCAACCCCAGATCGGTACAGCAGGGCATCCGCATGCGATGCAAATCAGTGCGGCTCTTTCTCCCCCGGTGTGAGTGTTGTACAGAGCAGCTAAGTGCACGTACATCTCTCTCTCTTGCTTGGTGAACAGCTCTTACACGCTGTTGTAAAATGAGAGGGGCTGGAAATGCTTTCTCTGGTTGATCCAATCCCAGTGTTGGGCTTCTGTAAATCTCCCCTAACCGCTGGCAAGGCTGCCAAACCCTGCTACAGCACAGGGAGAGCGGGTTGCTCCCTGCTCCCTTCTCCGTGCCCAGCTGTTCCAGGGCAAATCCAGACTCATCTTGGCAGGTCAGTGAGAGCTTTTCAAACACTCAGCCTAGGAGTCATTTGTTAGTAACAAATGGGGGATTTGCCAGGGCGCGCTGCTCCATCTGGTCTGGCATCCTGTCCCCTACAGCAGCCTTGACGGATCTGCTCGAGGAAGGCAGGGGAGAAAAAAAAAAAAAAAAAAAAAGGCAGCTTTCCCATGGAAGGAAAACCGCTTCCGCAGTCTGTTTGCACAGGGTTTCCTGGGCTGGAGCACCTTCGCCTCAGCACCTGTCAGCACAAGGTCTGCAGTTAATGGAGAATCTGAAGTATATACATGTTTTATCACTGTTTTGCATTTCACTTCTGAACAGCAGCGTGGCTGAGCTGCATCCAGACAGGACTTTAGTGCACTTCCCTCACTAAGTGGGATTTTTTTTTTTCCTCTCCTTTTTCCCCTCATGGCTAATGAGAGAAACAATCTGTTTATACTCTTCCTATAAAATTCCCCCATGTCTTCATTGCCATGAAGTCTCCCCATAGACTCCATGCGCGGAGCCAGCCCTGCATGGAGACAGCCAGTTTCTCGAAGACGTCACCCTGGCAAATTGCAAGCGTTTTTTCTGTTGCTCACTCTTTAGATGCAGACGAATCTTGAGGGTTGCACATCCTACTGCAGGATGGTGCACCCTCTCCAAATCTCAAAGCCCTGGTGTTTTGATTGAGCTGCGTGGGGAAGAGATGGGGATGTACCTGTAGCAGGGGCAGCTTCTTCAGTAGAAGAGGTGGCCACCCTTCTGGTGGTCATCATCTCGTTGGGTTCACTAAGCCGTTTTGGTTGAGGTGCTGGTGTGCTGCCCATGAGTGGCTGGGGTTCAGCGGGGGTACCTGCAACCCCACTCAGCTGAGTCTGGGAATGCTTTGGGCTCAAAATCAGTCCCATACTTGACCCAGCGCAAAGCAGGCAGTGAGAGGGCAAGCTTGGGAGGGCAGAGCCCCCGACTGCCTCTCTGTTGACACCCCATGCTCTAGATTAGCATAAGTCAAGTGTGAAACCACACCTTTTAGGTGGCGAGGTTGGTGCTAAAGGAGGCTGAAAATGGTTAGGGAGCACACAGAGAAGCAGCTCGGTGAGCTGATCCGAAAAGGGAGTAAGCTCTGGCAGAGGTGCGATGAGAAGAGGCTTAGCGAGGGGCTCACTTTGATTAAGACCCAAATCTGCAATATTTTTTTTTTTTTCCATTAAAAGTTCTTGAACTGGTTTAGTCTGAGCTGCTACAGCCTAGCTGGAACTCGTATCTTAAATAAAAATTTCACTGCCTCTGACCGCCGAGCTCCTTTCACGCCCGTGGCAGTCGCTCTGACTCTGTTTTGTGTGTGTGCTGTGTTTCGCAGTATCCGGATCTGAGCCAGGAGTCCGGGTCTCCATTTGTCTTTATCTGCACTAATCCCCAGGAGATGGTTGTGAAGTTTCCCATCAAAGGAAAACACAAAATCTGTAAGTAGTAAAGTTTCCACAGATGCCCCCCTTGGCCTTTCGTGCCTGCTCTCATCACCACCTCTGCTTGCCTTTGCCAGATGAGTTCGCAACCTTTGCCCTGTGCTCTTTGATCTGTAGGTGTTTGTTTAATGACTCGAATACATCTGTAATATTTTTTTTTGTCTTCGGTTCCCCTTTCCCCAGATGTTGCTTCCTTCAAAATACATGCCTCTTCCTGCCTCTGCAAACACTCTGGAGTCAAAGAGTGCTCGTGTCTGCAGCTGATCTGCTTCTGGCATCAGCCTGGGTCAAGACACGAGCCGGTGCAGCGATGCTCGGGCAAATCCACCCCTGCTCCTTGCCTGCGGTTTGAAATTACCCTCTCGCCTGTGAGGACGGTGAGGGCTTGAAGCAGCAAGAGCTGCAGGGCCAGATGGATGTTCTCCATCCGCAGGCCGACGGGATGGGATGTCCTGGCAGAGCTCGCGGGGAAGCGCCGCAGCATCTGTCCGCGCTCCGCTTGCCAGCGTCGTTAGTCCCTTTTATGAGCCACCAGCCCTTCCGCAGGCTGCCAGTTATTCCTGCCCGCTGCCATAAAAAGGATGGAGGAGGGATGCAGCAGCTGGGGAGCCTGCAGTCAGCTCTGTCCTTATTAGCAGCCTCCCCACCACACAGCCTGGGGAAGGCACCGTACACGCTTTCAGGGGATGTGAAAAATTAATTTGACGGGCTAAAAGCAGCATGAGCAGAAATAGTCTTGGCTGTTTGTTTAGCAGAGCTGACAACTTGGTTTTCTTTCTCGTTTGCAGCATGGTTCTCTGGGAGTAGCTATCTAGCGGCGCAGGAGTGGCAGGATTTCTCAGGACCGGTTAATAAGGGCTTTTGAAGCACAGTGTAGGGTTATTTTTGTTGGGTTTGAGGTTGGTGGTTTTTTTTTCCACCTCTCTGCTCAGAGAAGCACTGTTCTTCACAGCTTCAGTCTCTTCCTGGGCATTAGGGGTATTCCTGCCCTGCCGGGGTATTGAGCAGGGCAAAACGATTTGATTTCCTTCTTGCCTTTTGTAGCAACATCTGGGAGGTGCATTCAGCGGATGGCAACAAACAATGCTTGGTGAGCTGCAGCGCACGAGTCTTGCTAGCAGCACTGTCCTCCCCCAGGGACGGGTCTTTCCCAGCGCACCGCTGAGCAGGCAGCGCTGCGACGAGTTATTTAGGATTCAAAGGTCTTTGCTGCGGTAGAACAGCCTTGTCGCTGTTGCGTGCTGGAGCAGCTGCTGCATCTTTTTTTTTTTTTTTTTTTTTCCTTTTTTTTTTTTCCCTCTCCATATTTTAACCTCTCCTTGCTCTTGTACAGGCTCTCTCATGCCCCTTCACTGCCGCATCTGCCTCCATCCGGTCACGTTCAGGAGGAGAGCTGCTGGCGGCAGCTGAAGGGGAAGCTGCCGTGAGGTGTGAGCACAGGGCAGGCAGCTTCTGCGTGTCTGCCTCGCCGGGTGCAGTCGCTGCTGGTTCCCTCCCCATCTGTCACATTGTCTCCTTTGTGTTGTGACACTTTCCTGCTTGGAGAAGGATCAGTCTAACAGCCTGGAAGGAAGCCGGCTGTGCTGGCGGCTGCCTGCGCTGCCCACTCCTGCTGCTGGCCCTGCCTTTCCTGCCCTCCATCCCGACAGGAGCTGTCAGGAGAGCAGCGGTGGGGGGCCTGTGGAGTTGCACGTTCCCCTGCCGGAGGGGACGTCATCCGTCTGGGTGATATTTGTGACAGCCTAGGGAAGGAGCAGGGAAGGCTTTGACCTTTCACTGGGGTAAGGCGCTGTTTTAATAGGAGCTGGCATCACATCCGAGGCAGTCAAAAGCTTAATTCTCCGAGCTGGAAGCAGAGCAAGGGGGAAGGCACCGGCTCACATCCCCACCTGAGCTCGCTGGCTGTCCTGATCTCCTTGAAGCCTGGCTCAAGCCATGACAAAATGCCAGTTTGTCTTGTTGGGAAGCCAAGCCAGAGTGTTTATTCTTGCCAGATAACAGCGTGGACCTTGCCGCGATGACATCTGAATGCTTCTGCGTTGCAAATTAGTCATTTCTAGCAGCCCAGGGATGGGGAGAAAAAACCCAAACATAGCTTGATTTTTGCTGCCAGGGTTATTGTTTGTGTGGAAGGGATGAGCACTGTGTTTGCATCATATTTGGGAGCACGGCTGTCCCCAAACACATCCCCACTTAGTTTCAGTGCATGAGGACAAAGCTCGGTGGCAGTTCTCGTGGGAGATTTCCTTGAATCTGGGCCAGGCTTCCCTGAAGCCTCCCTCGAGCATCGCTCAGAATCCTCCCGCGGAGCAGCAGGCGAAGGGACACGTCACAGTGCAAGACAAGAGTCCTGAAATCACTGAGCGGAAAGAGAAGGGGACCCTGGGGCCATTGCCTTATTTTTAGCCTTTTCCTAAGGGTTACCCACGTGATGTTTTATCTTTGCCAGCTGATAGAATTGAGGAGCCTCCTGATCGCTTTTGGGGTCTGGGTGGAGCAGGCAGGCACATTAAATGTGAAGCTTACACCCCCAGAGGGAACACAGCATTGGTGGAGGGGGACCAGAGCATGGAGCAAATGTGAACACGCCGCCTTTCTCCTGCCAAAAACCCCGCGGCTTGGCGACACGGTGGTCCAACATGCTGCTTCCAGACAGTCTGGCCGTGCTGGCTTGGCCTCATTGAGTGCCTACTGCTGTTTCCAGCCATTGCAAGGAGGGAGCTTCTTCTCCATCCTTAGGCACGTGGGGAAAGTCTTCTCCTGTACAGGGCGGCAGAGAGGATTGTGGTTCTCGCAGACCTTGTAGGAGAGCGTCTTCCAAACTCTGAAGCTCAGGGTGAGAACACTGAAAACAGATGCTTCAAGTAATGCCCTATTTTGCGCTTTCACTTGGCCTCAGATTTAATTTTCTCATTTGTGATGGTGGAAGAGCTTTCTAGAAGCACTTTTGTGTTCCAAGGGCTGCAGGTTGGCAACTGCTGCACCGAGACGTGGTCAGCTTCTGGTTCCTGCTTCCAATGTTGACCTGACCGTAGCTGTGTTTCAGTTTGTGGATCTATAGCACAGTGATGTGCAAACCCTTGCTCACATTTGTTTTGAACGTGTTACGGGTTTGATGTATTGAACTTCCCTCTCAAGCTCAGACAAGAGATAGGCTGGCCCAAAACTCAAGCTGAAGGAGGAGGACCAGTTTCAGGGAAGCTGGGTTGTGCTGGTGGTACATCCTGAGGGAAGCAGTTCTGTAACCTGCCTTTCCTGGGAAAAGCATTGTCAGACTCTTTGTGGAGCTGAAATTGAGAAGTTTTCTCAGTTTGAAGAGAAGGTGATGGTCTCTGGCTGGTTTGGAGCCATTTTCCTTGGACAAGCACCTGCTTCTCACGGCACATGGTGGCTGCCCGTGTCCCTCCTGAGGGATGCAGAAGATATTCCCTAGGAACTGGGGCTGCCCTCTCCAGCTCACCACAGGCTCTGCAGTTTTTCCTGCTGGCTTCTGCAACTTGCTGGAGCCCTGTCCCTGCTCCCAGCTACAGACAGAGACAGGATGAGGCTGGCAGTTGGAGCATGGGAAGACACAGGGGAGCAGCAGCAGGGATGTTCCCAGGGAGACGTGGCACTAGAGGATTTGACTGGTGCTGGCTGACGGCAAAGCCTCTCCGGGAGGCTGGCTCTTTGCCGTGCTGCCTTGCTTAAGGTCACCTTTCCTTTCTTCCTCTCCCTTTTGGAGGAGGGAGCTTTGCCTGGGAGAGCGAGAGCATCCTTGCTTTTTTATGGGCAGGGAGAGGGGGACAGGGACACCCTTCTGAGGTGGCCCACTGCCCTCCCAGCTTGCTCGCTGTGCCTGGTGCTTGGCTTCTTCTGCAGGAGTTGCCCAAATCCCATGTGTTGGTGTCCTGCTCCTCTCCCAGGTGGAAAAGCGGAGCTGGTAACGAAGTCACCAAGGGCTGTGAAGCTTGGTGGGACGAGGGAGGGTGGCTTTTGCTCCAGGTCCCATCGGAACAGCTGGGTGTGGGCACCTGGACTCCCCAAGGTGCTCCCCAGTGGCAAAGGCAGCGCAGCCCTCCCAGATGGTGGCCTTGGAGGCCACCAGCCTAACGCTTGACAGCACAGAGTGGTCGGTCCCCATCACCTTCTGCGTTCCATTCCATTGTTATCCCCAAGATGGGGGTTTATTGTCCCCAAGCCTGGCTTTCCACCACACCATGGAGAAATGTGTCCCCAACATGATGCTTAACGGTCCCTCATCTCCCTCAAACGCGAGGACACGCATCCTGGGGCAAGCAAAGGGATCAGTTTTCCCCCTGGTAGCAGCGGATGAGCGCTGGATGTTAATTTACTCTCCTCCTTGCTGAATTTCCCCTGCTCCGGCGTCTCTTTGCCGCATCAGACATGCTTGCCCCCGGCTCCCCGGTGTTGCGCCTGCGGAGGGAAGCCACAGCGGCTGGAAACGCCTGGCTCCTCAAGCAGGATAATTGAATGTGACAGGAACACACTAACTAGGAGACCTTGCTGCCTCCAGCTGATTTGCATTGCAAATAGCATTTAAAAAGAAAGAGTGATGAGGGTTTGTTATGTTTTTTTTCTTAATCCCCTCTCTACAGGGAAGCTGGATGCAAAGATCCATCAGGGAGCAAAGAAGGGGTTAATGAAGCAGAAAGCGATGGGGTGAGCCGAGGGGGAGCAGCGATGGGTTCCCACGCAGCACCTGTCTGCCACCGAAGGGTGCCGGGATGGTCCTCGACTCTGAAAGCAGGTGCAAGATGGATCCCAGAGCGCTTTTAGGTATTGCTTTATCTGCTGTATTCCAAAAGCATTAAAAGAGACGTGTTTTCACCGAGCTCTCACCGAACAGCACCGTGCTTGGGAGGTCACATGCTGTGGACACAGGTGGGTGGGAGATGGAGCTTGATGGGATGGAATTCAACCAAGTGCTGGCGTCTCCTGTGAGCACCGGATCGTCTCGGCAGGCAGGGGTTAGCTCCATCCTGGCTTGGGCAGCATCTCCCTCCTCAAAATGTGCCTTGAGGTCTTTTGGCTGGATGGAGTCAGACACATCGCGGTGCTGACCTCACAAGAGAAGGACGAGAAGTGGGGGACGAGGGGGATGGCTCCCAACAGCTGGAGAGCCCATGCTCGAGGATGCAGGGGACTCAGGGTGAGAGGTGTGCTCTGTTCCTGCTCGGAGGCTTTCCACTCTTGGAAATGCCGGGAAGTACCCAGCCTTAGATCTTCTGTCAAAGCAGCAGCTGCCCTGCAAAAGCTGACCCCTCCTCCAGCAGCTGTGTGCATCAGTGAAAAACCCGCTCTGCCTTATGAATAAGATTAATTTCTCTTTTTTCTTTAATCCTTCATATTCAGCATCTCCCCACGTTGCGTGCCTGTGCTCGTTCAGCATGTGTGTTTACTGGGCTCTGAGCTTTTCGTGCCACATTGCTCCAGGGTCTGCCTTGCCATGGCCTAAGTGCTCCTTGTTCCCTGGAGCCCACCCTGCTCTGGAGGGGACAGAGCAACCCCTCAGCACTGCCAGCATCAGGGCTGTCACCAGCTCAGCTGCTTGGCACAGTCACTGGTTGCGGGTTGTCCCAGCCCTCTGCCTCGGTTCTTATCGCAACCCCATCAGTGAGGAAGAGGAGGGCGTTAAGCCTTTGCGCCAGCTGCCTGTGCCCCCTGAAGCTCAACAGCTGGATGCTACAGTGCTGGAAATCATCCCACTAGCACTGCCATTTGCCCTGGGAGTTGTCTTTTGCCTCCTTTTGGTGCCTGTGGGATCTCAGAGATGCTGGAGATGGTGGATCTGGATTGGACGCCCACCCACATCATTCCTGGTTTGCTTCCTGGGACAGATTGCCCACCCTGTTACAAGCCCGCTATTTGGCTTCCTATTAAACCAGATCCAGCTTCTGCATCCACCTCCGTGACAGCGGCAGCTGCTCTTTGTCACCACCCTCTCCTTTATATTGCTCACACCTGGATGTCACCTGAAGGCTTCACCCCCAAGGATTTCACCAGTCATTGGTGGAAAGCGTGGAGTCCCGTGCGGCTCTGACAGCCCCGTGCAGGCTGGGTCAGGGCACCGCTCATGGTCATGGCAAAATGCGCCATCGGAGGGGTGCTGAGATCGTTTCCAATGAAGCCGCGTTGTCCAGCAGTGTTTTTATTTTCCTGCAGTATTAGTGACATAGTTTATGGTTTTGCTGCGGAACAAGCACCGACCTAACCCTGATTTGTTCTGCATTCCCAGCAGAAGCTGGTTTTCCGACCCTCGGACCCTCTGGTCCGGGATGTGCTCAAAATCAACACTCAGATTACCTTTTACCCAATCCTTTAATATTTTTTGTTAAAACCAACCTGAATTTGTTAATACAGGTTGTCTCGGTGCGCACCAGCATTGGGTTTGTGCTGTGCGAGGATGGTTTCTCCTCTTCATTGTGATGAGGAAGAGTTTCTGCTCTTCATCCCTTTCCAGTTTAATGAACACTCTTCTCATCCCCTTTTCTTTCTGGCTCCTCTCCTACCTGTGCCAGCCTCAAAAGCCAGAGAAACAGGGTGATGGCACCAAAAACCCAACCCTTCACGGCATCCCACCTCCTTCGCGGGGTCTGGGTCTCACATTGTCTTCGTTTGAGGACAAAAAACATCGGAAGAAATCGATGTCTCCTTTGGTGCCCTCCTGAAACCGTGCTGGAGGAGGACACCCGCCAGCCCCAGGAATGGTGGCACCTCTCTGGGCTGGGATGCCCCACGCCGGAGCCTGGGTGGGTGATGGAGGTGGTCGAGAGCAGAGGGTTTGCGGGACAATCCACCTCTTGGGGATGAGAGCTGGGGATCCGGGTGCTTTTGGGAAGGAGGATGCTCTGTCTGTCCAGTGCCAGAAACCTGTTTGGGGAGGAAAAATGTCTGCGTGGGGAGTGAGTTCATGAGTTTTTAGGGTGGATGCGGGTACCCCAGGGCGCATCCTGGGTGGTGACCCCCTCCTGCCCGCTCCCCGCAGGTCTTCCTGAGCGGTACCTTGCCCAAAAACCAGCCTGATGGTTTCGTGCTGGCCCAGTGAGCCGAACCGGCGGCCGGTGCTGCTGCCGGTGCAGCCGTGGGAGGATCTTCCGGGGCGGGGGGAATCTCACACGATACCCCACAGCGTGTAAACCCCCCCAAAAGGTCTCCTGCCCCTTTCCGAGCTGATACCGCGGCGGCTCCGGCTCCGCAGGGGAAGAAATACTCCGCTCCGGGCTTTCCCCGCCGCTCCTGCGCCCCGGCTCCTGATCCGGTTTCCGCGTTTTCCGGCAGCGGCTGCCGGGCCCCGGCGCTCCCGTTTGTGCGGGCGGCGCCGCGCCGGGTTTTCCTCCCCGCCGGGGGGCGGTGCTCTCCGCCCTCCCGCTCCGCGTTCCATCTTCCGGGTTTTGCGTCGCGCCCCGCACCAGCCCGCTCCGGTTTGCCGGTCGGGTCCCGGCTCCGGGCAGCCGCGTCCCCGCCGAGCGGAGCCGAGCGCAGCCGAGCGGAGCCGAGCGCTCTCCCGGCCCGGCCCGGCCCGGCCCCGCCCCGCCCCGCCCCGCCCCGCCAGGCGGACACCGGCGCGGCCTGCGCGGCGCGGCGCGGCCCACAGGCGCGGGCGGCATGGCGGCCCCCGCGGGCGGCCCTTGAGCTACCGGCGGAGCGGAGGGAGCGGCCAGGCGGCCCTCATGGAGGAGACTTAGGGCCGCCCGGGACGGGAGCGCAGCCGGGTGAGTGCGGGCCCGGCCCGGCCCCGCGGCGCGGGTGAGGGGGGGCGGCGTCGGTGAGGGATCTCCTGCGGGCGTTGGGCCTGGCCCCCGGCCCCCCTCCCGCTCCGGTGGCCGTTGGGCCCGGGCCATTCGTCCGCTCCGCGACCGTTGTGGCCTGAGTTCGCCCCCCCTCGGTGACCGTTGGGGTCGCCCCCCGCGGCTGTTGGGGCTGGGACCCTCCCCGCCTCCTCGTTGCGGCCCTTACCCCCCCACCCCGCCCCGTGGTTTAAGCCCCCTCCCGTGACCCGGGGGCGGCCCCTCCGTGACCGTTGGGACGGGGTTATGTGACACCCCCCCCCCCCCCCCGATCTTTGGGATCGCCCCCTCCCCTCCGCGTGTGGGGACCTGTGGGGACGGGTGCCCCCCCAGGGGTGCAGGGTCACCCCCCTGCCACCGCGGGGGTCACCCTCTTCGCGGGGAGGGGCCCGGGGGCACCCGCTGGGCAGTTGGGCCTGGGGCGCCGTCGTCCGTCCCCCCCCCCACCGGTCTCTGTGATGGGGGCTCACCGTGTGTGGGGTGGGGTGGGGGGCGATTAGGGACCGGTCCGCCGCGTGTCTCACCGCCACGGTGCGTGGGGGGGCGTCACGGAGCCCTCGCGGGGCGGGAGGAGGGGGAATCCCCCGTGTGTGGGGTCAGCGCCGGGGCAGGTTTGGGGGTAAGGGCTGCAGGGGGGGCGATGTGTCCGGGCCCTGGTGGCAGGAAGCGGGGATGGGATTTCCGAGTGGGCAGCTGTGACACGAGGAGGGGGCGTGGGGGCTGGAGGGGCTGGTTCCCCCCTGGGGGGGGGCGTGGGGGTCGGATGACTGGTTCCCCCTGGGATGGTGCACCCCAGCCCTTTTGGGGTGCTCGGAGCGCGGGGTACGGCCCCTCGTGGGGTGTTCTCGGCCCAAATCACACAGAATTAAATTTTTCCGACGGCGTTTTAGCAAGCAGGGGTTGTCTGTGTGTGTTTGGAGGGGGGGCAAACACGGACGGCACAGCTCCTCCAGCCCCTCTCCACTCCCCTTTGCTGAGAGCCCGTGGGCCCCTGCGTGATGGGGACCCATCCTTCGGGAACCCCGCTGGTGGGGGTGACACCACGGGTGACAACGTGGCTGTGGCGAGGCGTCCCGTGAAGGCTGTGGGTTTTTGTAGGTGAGGGCGGCGCGGGGAAGGTCACAGGTTCAGGTCTGCTTTGCCAGACTTGGCTCCCTTCCATCTCCCAGCAGCCCTTTTTTTTTTTTTTTTTTTTTTTTTTTTTCCTTTCTTTCTTTCTTTCTTTTCTTTTCTTTTTCCCCCCCTTCTGGGAAGGCCCTTTCCCTTGGAGGAGGTGTTCAACACGCACATTTTCCGTGGCACGCACTGAAGAGCTCACAGCCTTTTTTTCCCCCTGCTCCAGAAGAATGAAGGATGCCGGTGTTGGGGCTGGCTTTCGGGCTCCAGCGTGCACAGGAGCAGCACGGCTGCTCGCAGCCTTCCTTGCCTGGACATCCTCAGGAAAACCTATTTCCACGCTTTGTGTGATGACTCCGGCATTGGATTATGCTGCACATTTCTAGCTCTTTGTTGGCAGTACACGACCACGCACGCACGGCACTTGAAAAATCCAGTCAGCTTATTTTATTGATTAGCTCTTGACCAGAAATAATTTATAATTTATTATTTTGAAACCGTTTTGGTCTGGAAACAAAAATCCCTGGCCTTTTATGCCCTCATTCATCCTGCAAGGTTTTCTCCTCTCCCTGCGGGATACAGCTCGCTGGAGAAGGGAGATGTGCTCAGCACCGGGAGCGCGGCTGTCTCGGAGGTGCGAAAGGACAAGGATTTAATGTTTCACCTAAACTGGCCTCGCGTTGAGGACAAGGGCTCCGAGCCAGTTACAGCCACCGGAGGAAATTAATTATCAAGCAAGTTGTAATGATCTGTAATTGAGTATGGCCAGGACATGGGGATTTTTTTTTTAATTTTTTTTTTTTCCCCTTTTTTCAAGCTGGGCACTTGGACTTGGTTTCCAGTGGAGGGTCTGTGTGTTTTGTGAGTCGCCATTAAGCTGCTGGGTAGCCGGAGGGGCTGGTGCGTGCGCGTATTTGCACGCAAGTGTCTCTTAATACACGTGTTATCCTATTGCGGCGTCCTCTGCGCATGCTGAACATGGTGTTATTTTGTTGGGGGGAGAAGCTGCTGCGAATAAGGGTAGTTCATCCTGTAGCCCTGTGCTGCGGGCTGGGTGGCAACCGCAAATAACCTCTCCCTCTCTGCAGTTGCAGGGTTGCAAAGTCCCGTCGCGTTCGCTGCACCCTACTTGTCGGACATCAAGGGGCACGGCATCTGCTTCTGCTGCCTCTACAGCTTTTCCCTTTAAATCGTTAGGCTAGCTGAAAATGTGACTTTTTCGGGAAGAAAGAGCCCGCAAAGTCTAAAGGCAGTTGAGGGGTTCTTACACTGTGTTGGAGCTACCTAGCAGCTTGTGTGTCTTTATTATGTATGAACAAGAAGGAAGGGCCAGAGTTCGCCCTGTCTGGTTTATTCTCTTTGAGAACCAGGCTGCGCTGAATTGAAATTTGCCTCCAGACTATATTTACAGTATCTTTTAAATTTTAATTACCTAAATTAAAGAAAACTGGAAGCTGCCTCATGTTTCTAGCACTTACACGTGGGCATCCCTACGGAAACAAAGTCAACGTCCATGAGTTGTGTCCATGCCATGGCAGAGGTTGAAGATCCATGCTGGGATCACGCTCCCGGGGCTCAGCCATGAAAGAAAGGCCGTTGGGGACCAGCGTCGCGTGTCATGCCCCGTGCCATGATTTACTCGGTATTTTCCGTGTGTATGCTGCCTAAAAAGAGATCTTTGTCTGCTTACTCCTGGAGGGAAGAGGAAGAGCTGGGCTGTGTCATGTTGCTCTCAACCTTGGATGGGCTGGGAGCGGGGATGCACCTCGCCATGACCCTGCTGCCCTGCACGGCAGGGCTCCGATTTGGATTAGGGCCTCTGGGCGCTGATGCAATACTCTTCCCAGATGTAATGCAGTAAGCCTCTTTGTCCCCTTTATCCGGAGTATTATGTAAATAAGATGGTATTTATGGTCCCAGGTATGTTTTTTCAGGGATGTGTGATGTCATGCGTGTGCAGTTATGCCCTTTGAGTGTTGACACTGCTGCTTCTGGCCTGCTTCTCCGGCTGGAGGCAAGGACCTTCGGGGACAGGCAGTGAGCAGGCAGATGCTCGCGGGGAGCATGTCACATGCCGGCTCCCTACCGAAAGGAGGTGAGGCTGCTGGTGACCTTGCCAGGAGCTGGTGACAGTTTAACTGTGCTCGGTTGCTTGTACGCAGTGAACGGATTGGCTTTGGATAGTCCGCAGGAGATGGGGTGGTTTCCCACTGAGTTCAAGGTGAAGTTCAAGGTGAAGTCTGTGTTTATGTTTGTGGGCTTGCTGCAGAATATGGACTGATGCTCCCCCAGCCTTTCGGTCATGAGTTGCAGTTGCGTTCCCAAACCTGCCTCCTGTTTCTTCACAGCTGATGGTGGTCTGTGGAGAGATTTTTTTTTTTTTTTTTTTTTTTTTTTGAGAAGCACCTGAAGCACCTGGAGATGGCCTGGGTTGTCTGCAGTTCTCCTGTGATGCCTCTTCTGCTGCTTCATGGGCATGGGTCAAGTGCATGTGGGGTCTCTGGGTATGGGGAGAGCCAGTCCCTTCCCCACACAGCTTGCCCACTAATTTGGGAAAGTCATAACTTGGATGCTTGTGCTGCAGTGGTAGTGGCTGGAGAGAGGATGATACCATTGTGTGGGGGTGCCTGACTCCAGCAGGGTTTTGGGGATGTAGGGGTATGTCGAGGAGCTCATCTGGTTGCGAAGTGTCTTTTGTAAGAGCGAGGGTAGGTAGATGAGCCACCTCAGAGCCTGCGGCTGCCCTGGGAGCTCGTTGGTGGCCACGTGTAGCTACTGAACTAGAGCTTTGGCCACCTCAGCAGCAGCCCGTCTGCTCCACGTCCCCGTGCCAGGTTGGCTCAGATGAGGAAGGGGTGCTGCTTGGTTTTGGATAAGGGAGGAAAAAGATATCCCAGCAGGAAGTGGCTTTTTTGCCATGAAATTTCATTGAAAATGCGCTTTCCTGCTGATGAGGTTCAGTGCCTTGTGGAGTGATGTGGTTTCAGAGGACGGCGTAAGATTTTGTTCCGATTGTCCTTTGGTAAAGAAAACGGGAGGGCTGCCTGTCTGGGAAACTTACAAGCAACTGGTGCCACAGGGTGTGTTTTGGTTTTGTTGTTGTTTTTGTTTTGTTTTAAATATAATTTCTTTAAAGGAAAGATCTATTTAACTTCTGAGTTTTGCTGAAAAACTGTTTTTGAGATGAAACCTAAGAAGCTGTTTTGCTTTTGCTGCAGCTGAGTGTCCTTCACGTGCACAAAAATTACCGGCTTAGCTGGTTAAGCGTCAGCCCAGATGTTGTGTGAGGGGAGTGTGTGTGTGTGTGTGTGTAGAGAGAGGGTATAAAGGATGCAAGGGCATTTTTGTGGATGAATGAGGATATTTTCAGGAGAATCTTGATATTTTGTATTTAAATGTTCAACTTCTACAATTCATTTCCTTGGTTATGGAGTAAGAAAAGAAACAAAAAGAAAAGATAGCGTCGTCCCTTTATGCTGCTCCTTCCCCAAGCAGATTGTGGGCATGGAATGGTTTTGTGGCATCAAATTTTCCCTCCGAGCTGTTCCTGGGCCCACTCGACTGCTCTTCTGAGGGCTGGAAGGATCACAACTTTGTACAGTGCTACAGCATGTGTGATGTCTCAGCTTTTTGTGTAGTTACGCCAATTTATTGGTAACAAAACAAGACAGTTTGAGAAAGATTTTGATAAATTTTCAGAGCCCGCCTGTGGTTTTGATTAAATGAAGCGTTCCTGGCTCAAGCAAGTCCAAAGATTTGGCTCCAGTGGGAGAAAGGGTGGCCCGGGAGAGGATTCTGCTTTGCAGCTTTTAAAGGAGTGAAAATGAGGTGTGTAATGAATTCAGTTGAAGAGGTAGGGACTTGCTAATCTCCAGGAGAGTTACCGCTCCTTCCCCAAAGATTTAGGAGCTGATACCATGGTTTCTTGTCCTGAAGATCTCATGTTTGTTTATTTTTTTAATTTCACATCTAATCTGTCCCTTCTGTCTGTACCTATTGCCACAAGTAATTAAAAGTGAACTACAACTACCAAAATAAGCCAAGTACGCTTTGATCCATGGCTCTTGCTCTTTTTCATTGTATTCCTTTACATGCTGGCTAATTCACAAAATTCGGCAATTTGCAATGGGTCATTAGCGTGAATTAGCAACTTTCTGATGTATATCATAGCTTTGCAAATGTGCTTTATTAATCTGTGAAATACACCTATTTATTATCCCTCCCAGGGAAGGGAAAAAAAAGGTATTTATTGGCATGGTACTCGCTGTGCTTGAATTTGTTCCTGTCTGCAGACACCTTCCTCCTTCAGTTTGCAGCCTGGTTGATTTTCCCGAAGTGTTCCCAGGCTGATGGCCTGACAGCAAGAGAGATTACAGCCGCATGTATGGTCCTCTGCTGCAAATGAAGCCTTAGCTTCTGTAGCCAAGGTGCCCTAATTGGTTATTGAATGAAGGGAATTAAAGGCATTAATAGGTGAAGTGGCGGCTCCTTCATTTTTGGAGCAGCGAAGAGATGTTTGTCCTCTTCTGAAGCTTGGGAAACAGCCAAGGCTGCCTGTGTGCTCTTCTCCGGAAAGGAAAAATAAAGCCCAGAAGCTCCCCCTTATCTTGGAGTAGCCTGTGAGTGAGCAAGTGAGCGTCTGTCCTCTCCAAATTGCGCTGCTACATACCCCTCTCCTGTCAAGGTAGAGCTGTGGCTGGGAGCTGCGGCTCAGCTGAGCACCACTCAGTTGGGATCACTCCAGCGCTCTTCCTTTGGATGGAGAAGCCAGAAATGAGACGTTGACTTCGGCGTGGAGCCCTGCCTGCGTCTGCCAATGCAACCGGTGGTTTCCCTTTCCTGCTGTACCTCTGTGGAGGGTGATCCTTATTGGAAACCTGGGTGGCTGCAGCTGTGGGAGCCCCAGCTTGGGACTGGGACCACCATGGGGTTGGGGGCAGCAGGGATACTAGGGTGGCTGGGAGTGAACCAAGAAGCCTTGCCACCTCCAAAGCCCGTAAGCGAACGGTACAAATGGCCGGTTCAGAGGCGCCCACTCTACTCCCACCAATGCCCAGGAGCTTGGGCCACTGTCGAAACTGTGAGTGCCTTCCTGCAACCCTGCTGATGGCATTGGGCGAGCAAGGGGAAAAGGGCGAGCTCCTTTTTTCTGGCGCTCACTCCAGCAGTTATTTATGCCTGTTGATTGTCTTTGGTCTTTGCCAGCTCTTCTTTATTCCCATCTCCGTGACTGATACTTTGGGGATCTTTCCTGGTCACATCCATCTTGCTACTTCCTCTCTCTGTTGATTTTCTCAGGCTGCTGGCAGTCTTCCAGCCTGTGCAGAGCTTTATCTGAAATTTGTAAGCCTTTTTGGTTATTTTTATGTGCTCTCTATCCCCTTCTAGGTTGCGCGTGAGGACAGGCCACTGATTCACATCTCTTTAAGCCTCTCATAAATCAGTTCACGTCTGCGTTGGGGTGAGCAAGGGTTTAGCCAGGCTGGTTTTAAATCCGCATGGCTGCTCCACTTTCCCAGTGGAGACCAGCTCTCTGCTCAAAGGAGACTCAAACCCCGCGTTCATCCCGTGTGTCCCTGTGGGACGCATCGCAATGCAGACCTCAGTGCCAAACAGATTTGCTCAGATGTCCTGTTTTGAGTGTTTAATGTTGTTTTTGGCGGCAGCCAGCAGTGGCATTGGCTGGCTGGGTTCGACAAGGACAGGCTTTGCGGCGTTAGGAGAGCACCTAAGCCGTGGCTGGTGCTGCCGGCAGCACTTCCGATGAGCCGTAGCACGCCGGCTTGTCTAGCTCAGACTCATCTGAAGTGCTTCCGAGGTAATCCTGGCTGGGTGCTGCTCACAGGGTTGCTTTTTGCTTTGCCACAGTGTAGCTGCCAACGATCCATGTGTCAGCCTTTGACAGCCAGACCCTGCGGTGAGGTCTCTGCTCCGCCATCGCTGCCCGTGCCTGCCAGGCACCCACTGGGTGTCGGTGACGCTGTAACACCTGCAGTCACGCAGGGTGGCACGTAGGGATCACGTGGGGGGAGGCTGGCTTTGGGTGAAGATGGGGCTGTAATTTTAGTGATTGTTAAACCATCACATGCAGATCTAGGCACGGCAATTACACAGTGCTGTTTTCCAGTGTGCAGACGCAACGGTGAGGGGTGAATCCCTGTTCGGCGTCCCCAATTCAGGAGAGGTCAGAGGGCTGAGCTTGCAGGAAGGAAGCTGACTGTTGTTTTACCCACTGAATGCTTTTTCTCCCATGCATGTAGGTTTTTCAATTCCTCTTTCCCAGCCAAATGTTGAGAGCGTGTATTGGGTCTGCGTGGCAAGGTTTCGGTAGCGGGCTGAGCCCATCAGTGACGGTGGTAGCACCTCTGTGATAACATAGTTAAGAAGGGGGAAGAACTGCTGCACAGCAGCAATTGCAGCTGGAGAGAGGAGTGAGGATATAGTGAGAGGAACAGCCCTGAGACACTGAGGTCGGTGCAGAAGGAGGAGGAGGTGCTCCAGGCGCCGGAGCAGAGGTTCCCGTGCAGCCCGTGGTGAGGCAGGCTGTCCCCCTGCAGCCCATGGAGGCCCACAGAGGAGCAGAGATCCACCAGCAACCTGTGGAGGACACCACGGTGGGGCAGGCGGATGCCTGAAGGAGGCTGTGACCCTGTGGGAAGCCTGTGCTTGGAAGAGGCTCCTGGCAGGAGCTGTGACCCCGTGATTAGGAGCCCATGCTGGAGCAGGTTTGCTGGCAGGACTTGTGACCCTGTGGGAGACCGATGCTGGAGCAGTTTGTGAAGAACTGCAGCCCATGGGAAGGATGCACGTTAGATAAGTTCATGGAAGACTGTCTCCCATGGGAGGGACCCCACACTGGAGCAGGGGAAGAGTATGAGGAGTCCCCTCCCCTAGGAGGAAGGAGCGACAAAGACAACGTGTGATGGACTGACCACAACCCCCGTGCCTGCGCACCACTGGAGAGGAGGAGGTGGAGAATTCAGGAGTGAAGTTGAGCCTGGGAAGAAGGGAGGAGTGGAGGGAAGGTGTTCTTAAGATTTGGTTTACATTTCTTGTTATCCTACTCTGATTTGATTGGTAATAAATTAAACTAAGTTTCCCAAGGCGAGTCTGTTTTGCCTGTGATAGTAGTTGGTGCGTCCTTATCTCAACCAGTGAGCCTTTCGTTATGTTTTCTCTTCCCTGTCCAGCTAAGGAGGAGGAGTGATAGAGCAGCTTTGTTGGGCACCTGGCGCCCGGCCAAGGTCAACCCAGCACTGGGCACCAGTTTATGTTTATGGATGTGGATCTGAGCGCTGGGGTTGCTGAGAAAGCTCTTGGCCATTTTCAGCTGTCAGAGATTTTGAAGTCTGCAAGGTCATGCTTGCTGAAGAGATCTAGGCTGGTGGTTTTTCAGATGAGCAGGCTACAGCCAGCCAGTGTCCAGAGGAACAGCCAAGCCTGAAGCTTACTCTTACCTGCTTATCTCCATGGCAGAGACTTGGGAAGGGGATGTGACTTGCACAGGATGGTGCCATGAAAGTCATAATGAAGCGCTGGCACGGCTCACATTTGCCCTAGCTGTGCTTGATGCTCCTCTACTCCATACTGCTGCTTTATCTCACCGCTGTGACCCTTCCTGCAAACCTGGCTCCTGCCTGGCAGGCGGTCCGTCAGCTCTCCGTGGGAGGGCTGTGCACGCAGGCAAGTTGCTGGGCTTAGAGGGCAGCTACTAAGAGGATGAAGACTCTCTCTTCACAAGGAGCCACAAGGAGAAGTCGAGGGGCAATGGATACAAGTTGCACCGGGAGAGGTTTCATCTCAAAATAAGAGAAATTTTTTTACAGGGAGAGCAATCATTTACTGAGAAAATATCCTCAGGGATATGGTAGAGTCCACATCACTGGAGGTTTTCAAGATGTGACTGGACAGGGTAGTAGATAATCTTGTCTGTGCTCCCTTTGCCATGAAAGGTTGGACCAGGTGGCCTTTTGAGGTCCCTTCCAACCTGGTCTGCTCCACAGTTCTGCGACTTGAGTCATGTTGACACATGTATTCCTGCTTGTGTGTAACGATGGTGCTTGCTCAGCTTCCCACCGGAGAAGTGACTCCAGCAGTGTGGTTCAGCGGAGAGCAAGTGAGAACAAAATGAAGTGACGTTTGGTGCCTTTGTGCAGGTCTGTAGGTATTGATGTGCCTCCTGCTTGAACTGAGGACGTGCACGTGAGTGATGTTTCTCATGCCGTTCATTTTCTTGAAGTATGAAGCTCTGGACTTCCCTGTGTGTTGGCGGAGGAAATCTGAGTCATGTTTTATTCAGTACAGAGGTAGGTAGCTTGAAAAAAAATGCAAGGGTTGAGAGACATCGAAATCAAATAATTGTAAATCTGGAGAACTGCAGGCTCTCAAGGCAAGAACAAACAAAAATTTGAGACTTTGGTGATGACGCTTCCAGGAGTGATGGGAGGATTAAAGAGGAGCTTGTTGCAGTTCTCCCTGTTTCGTGATATGATGGAAGGCCTGAAACGTTTCCTCCTTTTTGTTTTCCCCCTCTTTGTGTACGTCACGTATTGGTGATATTGCTGCTGGTTCTGTTTGGCTTGTTGGGAGCTGAGGGAGGTGAGGGGCTCTGCCAAGGGCAGCTTTGCTATTGAGCTGTGTTCAAGAACGTTGGGTTTTTCAGCCTTAGATTGAGTGTTTCCTCAATGCCTGTCTGGAACCGGGGCTGAAGAAGTGTCAATAGGAAGCAAATGCTGAGTTTTAGCTAATCTGGTAAAGCGTTTTCTTCAAACACAGTCAGGCTGAGATTTGGCACCACATGCCCTTATCTTGTATCTACGCCTTTGCTGGATTTCTTTGTGTGCTGCAGTCTTGTCGAATATTGCCTTAAAGGTCGTGTTTTAAGGTCATGAGCAGATGGGGGTGGACGTGAGGTTGCGTTTCGATCTGAGCTGCATCTTTTGACCGATCATGACTGTGGAGTTGACACTTGAGTGTATTTGGTAGTGGCTGGTTGTTGTGGCTGATAAATCTCCTGAGTTTTGCTGCAGATAGGGTGATTGCCTGGCCACCCCTATGCCAAAGAGGTCTTTCCTCTCTTCTCCCATCTTCCTCCGTCTCCAGCCTCTTCCCGTGACCTCGTCTGTCCTGCTTTTGTAATGCTTGCACTCGAATATTTCAGGCTTTTCTCAAGAATGCCAACAAATGACTCATGACTCAAGCGCTGGCCTGTGTCAGGTTCATCTCCAGTGTCAAGGCTCAGCCTACGGAAACTTGGAGTCCGGGCATAAGTTTCTCAGCATCTGACTGGGCGCTCTGGCTGCAGTGCATGCTGGAAGATGTAGTCTTGGTGGGGTGCACCTCCATATTAAAAAAAGAAGGGTGTCTCCATTTTATTCAAATTGGGTTCAGCCTTCTCCCTCCTGGCAGCTTGCTGGCGCTGTCCTGCTTGGTCCCGAGAGCCACCGAAGTTCTCCCGGCTCCTTGTGTGAGCGAGGAGATGGGAGTGCAGCTCCTCCATTCAAAATCTTGCTTAATTCCACATTGAACAGCTTGTTTTGAAGCCCTGCGCTTCGACGTGTTTTGCAACAGCTCGGACTCCTGCCGGGCGCAGGCGATTGAGGGATCCTGCCCCCGTTGGGTGGCAGTTCTGGAGGGTGTCATGGTAAATCTCCTTTGTCTGCTACGGCTTGATTGATGTATGGGGAGAGCAAACCCTCCTCCCCTGCGTGATTTCTTGAGCTGAAAGCAGCAAGTGAGTGAGGAAGCTCCTTTGTGCAGATTTCTCCGTCTCCTCTTGTGTGTGCCAGCTGGCTCGCGTTCAACATTTCTCTTTTTTTCTCTCTTCTTTTTTTTTTTTTTTTCCCTCCCCCATCTCTAGAGAGAGGGGGCGGGGGAGAGGGGAACATCTTAAAAAGAAGCCTGCAGAAAAGACATGAGAGTTACTTAACAAAAATCTAACCCAAACAAGCCCAGCTGGGGGATTACAAATGCGGTGGCAGGAGCCGAGCGGGGAGCGAGCGCGGCGGCTCGGGAAAGGCAGGCGTGTTTCCCCCCGCTCTGCCCCAACTTTCTTTAGTCATAAAAGAAACAAAAAGGGATCTTGTGTGGAGGCAGCGTATGGGGAGAGCTGCCGGCTGGCTGCCAGCGGCAGGAGGAAGGGCCTCGGCACTGCGGCCCTTCGTGCCGCTGCCTTGGCGGACCGGGGCTGGGGGCTTGCGGGGAGCCCTTCTGGGTCTTGGCAAGCAGGGACGGCCAGCATCTCTTCCATGGTTGTTCGCTACCGGCATTGCCTTCGCCTCTCTCTGGGAAGGAGCGGAGGGGTCTCTTTGCTCTCCGGGGTCACTCCCGGCCAGGGCAGTCATCTCGTTGTGACCTGCTGCTCCCTGCCTTGTGCCCTGGTGGAGGAAACGCCGCGTCCTGGAGATTTCCCCCCCTCCGCCCCGTCGTCCTTGCTGTTCCTTCTTGCGGGCATTCCTGAAGGTTAATCAGGGTGAAAATTGCAGTCGGTCATGTCTGGAAGCCACCAGAGGCTGATCCTGGAGCGCTGCAGGCTGGAGCACATGAGTATGAGACAGTCTCCCTACGTGTGGGCTGGTTGTTGCCAGGAGAAGAGCTTTCTCCTGCATCTCGCCGCCCTTGGGCGTTCAATCCTTCCCCACTTTGGTTTCTTGGCCTCCGGTAACCGGTAGAAAAAGCCAGAGCGGCGCAGGCTCGGTGGGTTTGCTGCCGAGCATCCTGCGCATGTTTTAGCACAAAGACCTGAGGGCTCGTGTGGTTTCCTCGCTTGCTTTTTGAAGGCGAGCTATTCTGTTTGAACAGCTTTCTCTAGGTGTGTTTGCAGCTCTGAAAGTGAACTTTCAGGTTTGTCTCTTAATACGGTTGGCTCTGTCCCAGCCTGTAGATGTGAATTGTAGAGGTCTCGGCACCTAATGGAGCTGAATTATTCATGTCTGGTGCTGTGTGTGTGCAGCATTCCCAAGCAGAAAGCTGTCTTCTTGTAGGATCTGCGCTCCAGGACTGCTCTTAAAACGCTTTGTTGGCAGGTCTCCAGGCCAACAAGTGAGCACATGCTTTTCATGTTGCACGGGGATCAATCCCGCGATGGCAGGAGGTAAGGGGAAGGACACGTTTATAGCTGAATCAATCTCCTCTGTCTGTTTTCTGAGATGCTGTGATTTGTGGCAGCGTTACTCCCCACCCGGCAGGAAAGCGGGGAGGATCTGGATAGCACCCGATGCTTCTCCAGCTTGGGTAAACCAGGCGGTGGGAAAGGGACCTCCTTCTCTGGACTGTGGGCTGTGGTAGCCAGGGGTTCCCATCTGCCCGAAGTAGCGATGCCGTGGCAGGCTGGGGGTCCCTGGGGGTCTTGCGTGGGAGGGGGACCCAGAACGCTCCTCTGGCTGCAGAGGTTGAGCCTGCGAGAGTGGCTCTTTGGAGAAGATAAGTGGGTGATCAGGATGGGAGTTCCAGGGAGCTGTGAGAAATGCTGTAGAGCCACGTGCAATGGCTGAATTGCAGGGGATCCCCCCTGGATTGTGTACCGGGGTCCCAGCCTGCAGCTCCATGCTGGAAAGGACTGAACCCTGTCCCAGTCCCTCTCCCGTGGTGGCACATCTTGAGCTCCCAGTCCCGCTCTCGGCATGACATGCCTTTCCTCCGCTCCTGCAAATGCAGCATGTTCTCGTCTGTCCTGTTTGCGGTTCCCTTCCCTCTGCATTAGCAGAGCTCAGGCTCCCTTGATGCCTTCTCCATAGGGTAAATGTTTTCTCTCCTCTTGTTTTCTAACCCTTTGATTGTTCCTGGCTCTCGAATCTCCAGCGAACTTCTGGGCTCCGTCTTCCTTTTGTTGTGGTAGGAATTGGCAAACGCTGCTGCTGTTTGCATGGTTTCAGACCAAAGTCCTGCTCATCTGCTCTCCTTATTTTGTGTATATAAATACTGGTGATGTCTACGTGTGTGCAGATGTATGTATGCACACTTAAAACAGCAAGGCGAGTTCCCCGGTGTGAGCTGAGTGCTGGCCGAGCCAGTGTCATGGAGGCGTTGCGTGAGCGGGAGATGCTGTGCCTGTCACAACCCTGCGGATTGTCCATTGCCTTCCTGCAACTGCGAGGCCAGATCCTGGTCCCTCTGTCTGTCTGACCCCAGCTGGCCGTGCGGCCCTTTGTATGCTCCAGCCTTGGGTAGGCAGCTTTGAATTTGAAGGCTGAGCCCGGTCCTTTCCTGGTAGCTCGCGTGTGCTGGTTCTGTGCGGTAGCACCGTGTCACTGAGCCCTGTCTGGCACGGTTGTGGCTGGACGCTGTGCCTCAGCTTTGGACCTGGAAGGGGTCACTACCAGCTAAAAATCGGGTTCATCCACCATGTAACCAACTTTCCCCATCTGGACAAAGGAATCGCTGTGGATCCATGGCACAAAGGGAGTTGGCTGCAGCAACACGCACCAGCCGGGGAGGTCTGCGCTGTGCGGAGATGAGATGGTTGCTGCCGATCGCTGGCCCCGTTGGTGGTTTGGAGAGGGGCTCTGGAGAGGGAGGTCCATGGAGCCGGGCTGGATGCCCTGGCTCGGGGCTGGGGAGTGGGTGCTGGGGCAGGAGGAAGAGGAACAGGAGGACGCAAGAGAAACGTGGTGCAGCTTTGGGAAGCCGTTAGTGATTCTGGTGCACAAAGTGATCTCCTGATTCGGCACTTTCTCTGCTGCTGAAATGAGAGGTCAGTGCTTTTCATTTCCAGCTTGCGTGCTAGCCCCCCGGCTCCTGGGGTTAAAAATCTCCGTAATGACCTGTCAGAGAGCGGATTATTAGCTGTACAGAGCCGAGGATGTTGTGGGGAGCAGATGGAAAATGGTCTGGCTGCAGCAGCCTGTCTGATGAAAGAATCCCTGGCATTTTTACAGTGTTTGCATCTCTGGAAACGCACCATGAAGCTGATTTCCAGACTCCTGCCTGCTGGGGTTTGAAGAAATTTGTGCGTGTGTGAGGTTTTTTTAGTGCTGTGGGTTTTGGTTTTGTTCCCCCCCCCCCCCCCTCCCCCCATTTCTCTTTAGGTCACCTGTTTTTGAAGTGTTGCTTGTAAATAGTACCAGGAACCGGCAGACCTGGAGCTCGGCAGGGAAGGGGAAGATAGTGCTGCTGGAGAGGAGCTTTGTCCAGATGGGTGGTCAAGGATTTCTTAAGAGATCTGGAGAGCGGGCAGCTGGGGCTGAGTAGCTGGCTGGGTGGCTGCTGGGAAGAAGCAGTTTCATGTGTTAATTATGTCTCGTCAGTGTAATTGCCACGAGCTAATCTCAGCGAGCAACTCGGCGCTTGTTCAGGTTGCGCGTGGGTGTCTTTTTTTTGTTTTCCTCCCCTCGTCGCTGCCTCCGAGGATGGGGCAGCAGACAGTGCATCTGGGAGCAGGGAGCATGAGGGGCTGGGAAGCTGGGGGGTGAAATTTTGGGCTAGCTGGGGTTGGCCACAGCGCAGGCAGGTACGACTGGTCTCTCTCTTCCCAGGTAAGATCAGGTACTTGTGCAACTGTGCCTTGGTTTCCCATCCGTCAGTGTGCTACACGGCTCATCGTACCGGAGGTGATGGCAGTTTAAGATCCTAAAGCTGGGTGCCGTGTTGTGCTGCTTGGAGATGTGGGATGGCAATCCTGTGCTTCCCACTGCCATTTGGCCTTCAGCGGCCGCTCGGACGCGTCCCAAGTTGTCACAGGCGCTCTGAAGCTTGGGATTTATTTCCCACCAAGGCACTTGACTTCCCTGGTGAGCGGCTCTTGTCCCTCACAGCGAGTCTGGCGCGGAGAGGAGCCCTCCCCCCCGGGTGGCATCGGCAGGAGAGGAATCAATCCTCCCTCCCAGGGGCAGCGCTCGATAATTCAGAGGGAAATGGTGAGCGGGGAAACGTGTGAGTAATGTCTTGTTGGAGCCGAGAGCTGTGACCTGGCAGGGCTGGTATTGATCGGGGGACGGGTGCCAGATGGCTGCTGCTGCGGGGACGGCTGAGGAGCAGTCCCCAGCCTGGGGGGGTGGCAGGAGGATGCTGCTGCATGCCGTGCAATGGGGGATTTGGGAGGCTGGGGGCTTTTGCCCTGCCCAGAACGTCTCCTGCCTGCATGTGTGGCTGCTGCTGAAGGCAGATCTGCCTGCCTGGCGCTCTGTGTGTGTAACCTTGTTCTCTTTTGCTCTCCCTTCCAGCAGCGATGCCGTCACCTGGGCAGACCCCGACCGCTGGAAGCCACCTGAGGACATAGGTGACCCCCAGGGAGTGGAGGCAGGGAAGAGCCTTGAACCGTGAGGGGCTGTTAACTCTAAGATGTCCTTGAGCAGCGGAGCTTCCGGAGGGAAAGGAATCGATGCGAACCCGGTTGAGACGTATGACAGCGGGGATGAATGGGACATTGGCGTAGGGAATCTCATCATTGACCTGGACGCTGATTTGGAGAAGGATCAGCAGAAATTGGAAATGTCGGGCTCCAAAGAGGTGGGGCTCCCGGCACCCAACGCGGTGGCAACCCTACCGGATAACATCAAGTTTGTGAGCCCGGTGCCGGGCCCGCAGGGCAAGGAGGGCAAATCCAAGTCGAAAAGGAGCAAGAGTGGAAAGGACAGTGGCAAGCCAACCCCAGGGACCTCCTTGTTCACTCCCAGCGAGGGAGCTGGTGGCAAGAAGGAGGCACAAGGACGCTCTGGGGACGGCACAAACTCGGGTGGCTTGGTGCCTGCCGTCACCCCAAAGGGCTCGGAGAAATCGGCCAAGGCATCTCGCAGCGTGGCCGGCTCCAAGAAGGAGAAGGACGGTGGCTCATCCAAAAGCAAAAAGGAAAGGAGTGAGGGTGCAGGGGCTGCTGCGGAGAAGGAGCCCAGCGTGCTGCAACCCCTGGCCCTGGCTGTGAGGGTGGGACAGTATGATGGGGGCCAAGGGACAGAGCCTGCTGCTGCCGAGCAGCTTGGGAGTATAGCTATTGACACGGGAGCTGCGCTCAATCCCTTGGGAGTTAAGTCAGAACTGGAGGATGGGGAAAGTGAGTGCCGACAGTTGAAGAAGGTGAAGTCGGAGAAGGTAAGAAAGGTGGTGGGGTATGGGTGGAGGTGGCATTGCTGCTCGGCCCCGGCGGTTGCTCCTGCACAGAGATGTGCTGCTGTGGGTGATGGAGGAGTGGGAGCTTTCAGCAGAACCGTGTATCTTGTACCGTTGCAGGCGACGCTGGTGTATGGCTGGTGCCTCCTGGTTCTGACCTGAAGGTGGTTTGGCTGTGTGATGTGCTGGGGTCTGAACGCGATGGTGGGAGGGCACCGGTCAAGTCGGGCCTGGCTTCTGGGACCTGTGGACCAGCAAATCGCCTGCAGTCACTGTGCATCAGAGTACCATCCTGCCATACCCTTGAGATTTTTTGTGTTCGGTGCTGTGCCTCTCTGACTCCTGTTGCTCTGTGGGAGGAGCCAGGGCCCGGGGTGAAGGTGATGTCCCAGTCCTGTGCCTGCTTTAGCTCCCAACAGGACAGGGCAGTATCTGTTGGCTGCCGTGCTCTGCTTCCCAGTGGCTTCACCATGCGTGTCAAAGCTCCTTGCAGCTCCCTGAGGGATTTATTTCTCTGCGGTTGCATCATTTGCAGAAGAGGAGACCTAACACGTTAGTAAATGTGGGATCTGCGTGGGTGCACAGGCAAGCACAAGGTGCAGGGTTGGCAGGACTTACTGCCTCGTTTCTTGGTCTGCCATTGGTACGTGGGCTCTGTCCCACTTGTGGTGACAATCAGCCTCAGGCCGATGTGTTGCTGTGGGTGATTTTTTTAATGTCACTCTTCCACTAACATGCAGCAGCTATGCTGAGCTGGTGAAGCTGCTCTTCCAGGTCATGGGGGGGCACAAAAAGCCCTGCCAGTGGCACACAGCTGATGGGCTGAACAGCTCTCTGTCCACCCCAGCAGCGTTTGGCTTGCAGCCATTTCTGGATAGGGCTGCTGGAGCAGCAGCTCGATTAGCTTGTTTCTTAGTAATTGCGGTGTCTGATGTGATTTCTGTGGGCGGATGGGGGAAGACTTCAAGTGTGTGGAGTTCTTTGTGCTTGGAGCAGAAGCTTCTCTGCGCTCGCTGCATGTGTCGTGCCACCAATCTGTGCCTATGAAGCCACATGTTTGCCGTGTGCAGGGTGAGCGTCACGCGTGTGTGAGTTTGGGGCGGCTCAGCCCTAGTGCCATCAAGACATGCTGGGGTGTCGGGAGAGAAGCTATGGAGTATCGGGTGCATGTAGCCGTGTTTGCAGCCGGCAGCTCCTCAGGAGAAATTCTGCTTTGGTTTGGGGGTCACAGTGCTGGGTGCCAGGAAAGGATCGATGGGGAGTGCTCAGTGGGTTTGGGATAGTTGCTGAGACCAGTGAGGTGCTGGGGAGATAGTGTTTTGTTTTGTCTTTTTTTTTCCGATAGTGCATATATGGAGAGAAGACTGGTGGGGATGGTTGGTCATGGGGTGGCACCAGGAGAGGAGCTGTTAAGTAGGTCGATGCTTCCTCTGCTCAAGAGGAAGACTCCTGGGGCAGGCAACTGAAGCCTGTAAAATTAAGGAGTGGTGTGGAGACAATGTGTTGTTTTCTCATCCTTGCCAGTAGCAAAACCAGAGTGAATGGAACCAGGAAGAGGAGCAGACCCTTTTGCATGATGGACTTGAATGCTGCTTCAAAAAATTATGGATGGTGAAAGTTCACTGATGTTCTGGGGCACCTGGGTGGGTTTGTGGAGGAGGAACTAATCAGGGTGTACAGGGCAATGTCATTTGGCTTGGGAAAATATGAGGAGGGCTGGAGGTTGTGAAGCAGTTTGGGAAGTATCCCGACACACTTGGCTGTTCTGTTCCTTCGTAGCCATCTGCTGCTGTCAAAGCCAGGAGCCAGCACAGGAACTGACTGGACCTTTGGTTGTCCCTCACATGGCTTTTCCTGTATTTTCACTATGAAGACTTATTTCTTTCACTGATGCAATTGCAGAAACCCTCTGCAGGAAGAAATGCCAAAGCGAGGTAGCGATTATAAGGACACATCATGGACCTTGACAGACCTGAGGCATGGGCCCTTTTGAACATTACAAAGTTCAACCAGGCCAAGTGTAGGGTCCTGCAGCTGGCTTGAGGCAATCCCCAGTATCAGTACAGACTGGGAGGTGAATGGATTGAGAGCAGCCCTGTGGAGGACGACTTGGAGATACTGATGGGTGACAAGTTGGACATGAGCTGGCAATGTACCCTTGTATCCCAGAAAGCTAACCGCATGCTGGGCTGCATCACCAGCAGTCTGGCCAGCAGGTCGAGGGAGGTGATTCTCCCCCTCTACTCTGCTCTCGTGAGACCCCACCTGCAGTACTGCATCCAGCTCTGAGGTCCCCAGCGCAAGAAAGACCTGGACCTGTTGGAGTGGGTTCAAAGGAGGCCACGGAAATGGTCAGAGAGCTGGAGCACTTCTGCTGTGGAGAGAGGCTGAGAGAGGTGGGGTTGTTCAGTTGGAGAGGCGAGGAGAGGGTCTCTGGGGAGACCTTACTTTGGCTTTTCAATATATTAAGGGGGCTTGTAAGAAAGATGGAGAGAGACTTTTTTAACCACGGAGGTAAAGAGGGTAGGTTTAGATTGGACATAAGGAAGAAAAGTTTTAGATGGTGGTGAGAGGTTGTTCAGAGAACTTTTGGATGCCCCATCATTGGAAGTGTTCAACGTCAGGTTGGATGGGGCTTTGAGTTCTAGTGAAAGATGTCCCTGCCCTTGGCAGGGGGGGTGAACTAGATGATCTTTGAAGATCAAACCATTCTGTGAGTCTATGTTCTCCATACAGATGCCCTGTGAGGACAGTTCTGGCATTTTACTTGTCCCAGTTCTGTTACAACCATGTCGATGAAAGCTCATCCTCTGGGGTTGAGCCCTATTTTGAGAAGTGATTTAAGGTCTGGGTCTGCAGGAAAATGTGTCATGTTTGGGCTCAGGAGGAAGTGCTGACTGTGTCTCGTCAGCCTCCTAAGCACAGCTAGATGATATCCTTTGGGTCGAGAAAGTCATGGGTGAGAAGAAGAAAGGTGTCTGAATGGTGAGGGGTGGGAAAGCAGTTTTATTGCTTGAAGAAGAGTCTGAGGATAGGCCAGTGACTGGGACAGGGTGGAGGATGGAGGTGAGCAGCAACATTGTGGTGTTCCTCTCTCCTGAAAGCTGCAGAGGTGCTGCTAAACAAATTCTGGAGGACAAGCAAAGAGCAGAGGTACGTGCTGGCTGTGGGAGGGCAACTCCTCCAGGGAGTGCCTTGGGGGGACGAAGGGGACAGGTTCCTGCAAGCCTGGGGACAAACCCTGGCTGGGAAGCGAGAAGCTTGCTCAGACTGAAACAGGAACGGCCACAATGTGACTCAGCCCAACCTTTGGTCTCCAGCAGCTTGTCCTCTATTTAACCCTGTGCTGCTCCCACTTCCGTTCTGGGTAGGGAGGCCAGTCTGCATCGGAGGATGGAGAAGGAGACCGTCTCTCCCTCCACCAGCTTCAGCCTGGGGTAGGCGACCTCCCTGCGCATATGTGCGCGTTGAGCAGTCAGCCTCCAGCCAGGAGGTTTTGTTGTACCTCCTTGGCTGGACTAAAGAGCACTTTAGCAGCGAGTATTTTTTCCTTGATGAAGTGCTTCGGTGCCACAGTCAGCTTGCCGTTTACCCCTCCTTCTGCTTTTGTGCTCTTTAAATGACTCACGGTAGGGTTTTGCAGCCCTCCCGCCGTTGCTGGGGTGTAGGAAAGAGATTTATTTGGTTTTTTCATACACTCTTTCATGTCTGCAGGTGCTTGAGCTGGCACGGTGTCCACAGGTGAGATCACCCTTGCTCCTGTGTCTGACATTGCAGCGACGGAGCCTGTGGACGTGGCCCGTGGGCTCAGTGGGAGGTGTTTTGCTGGTGTGACCCCATGACTCTTGTGTTGCTTTCCAGGCTGATGCCCTGAGAACCGAATATCCCAAACGGCCTTTTTCTAGGTGTGTACCTTGGCTGTATCCAGCCTCCTGCTGTGCATGCCCTGGCTTGTTACGCGCTCTCCTTGAACCTGGTGCCATCAGTGTGTTGGGACACAAGTGGTAACTTCACTGGGGATGGGGCTGATCATGACAAAACTTGTTGGCAGTAACCCTGCCGAGACTTTTCAGGGTCTCTGAGGTGGGACAAACGCGGGCACAGGTTTCTCTTGGGCTGTGATTCGGCACCTGGGCAACTCCGTGCACCAGCCCGTGCTGCTGGAGCCCTGGAAGGTGTTTGAGGGGGCAGCAGTGGGAGCTGAACGCTTCTTGCAGCAGCGAGAGAAATGAGCCTGTGCTGATGGACCTGTGTCTGGAGCGTGTGGACCAGCAGCTGGGTCTGGCCCTGAGTGGGTACGCAGTAAGCCGTGGGTCACTGGGGCCGAGCTGGGTTTGGTGTGTGGGGTGCACCCGTGTTCGGGAGGGAACAGCTGCTCTGGGCGAGCAGCCATGCTCAGCAAAATGGCCGTGCACGGAGCAGCCGCGCCGGCTGGGCTTGGGAAGCCTGGTTTTTGCTGCCTGCCCCGCCGGCCACGTTCGTGTCCCTGAGCTGCCCCGGGGTCTGTTTGCCGGGGCGGTGGGTGCTTGCTTGCCGCCTCTCCAGCCAGGCTCGCTGCCTGTGCCATTGCCCCGACACCCTGCTCCTTGGCGCGCTGGGGCGAGCCGGCCCGGCCAGGGGATGTTAAGCATTAAACAAAAGAGCCTCCCAGCTCTTGGCTGCCGCTCCAGCTTTGTTTTGATTGAGAGCTTGTTCAGCAGGAGGAGGGCAGGTTTTTTTTCTCTCTCTTCCCCCCCCTGCTCCCCCCCTTTTCTGACGAGAGTCCAGATGCAATGCTGCTGCGAACAAGGGAAAGGCAAACAGAAGCCGCTGGAGACTCAGCTCTTCTGAAAAGCCTCTCTGGGTCGCATGCGCTGCGGTTTTGGGCAGGGAGGAGGGTGGATTTGGTTGTGTCCCTCTGCGGGAGAGGGGGTAGAAGCTACGGGTGCATTTTTTTGCCCTGAATTTTTTTCCCCAAACCCAGTGTGGTTATGTCCTGCGCGTGTTCAGAGTGCAGATCCCCTGCTATGGGTGGCCCGATAGTGAGAGGATGTTGTAAGGTGGGGGATGCTGCAGTGGATGGCCCCCAAAGCTGGTGTGAAAATACATTTCTGGTTCTGTGGGAGGACAGCCTGGTGTTGGAGGTGGTGCTTGAGCAGTGGCTGGGAGGTCAGAGGGTGGTGGAAGAACTGGGGTGGATATGACACGCTGGTAGCAGCTGCCAAAAATGAAATACTCCCCGGAAGTACATCCCTGGGCTCTCCCTGCTGCCGATGTCTCATCTGGCAGTTTGCAATGTGGCTTTGGTGTCATCTGTGCAGACCTTCTTCCCCTAAATCCATAGAGGCAGGCCTGCATGGTGTCTTCAGCGCCGTTCCTACGGTTTTGACTGTAGCAGCCTCATCTGTATGTGAGATGACACCCCCCCCACATCCCCAACCACGTGCTAGGTGTCCCCCACCAATTAATTCTTTCCCT
Organism: Chlamydotis macqueenii; assembly: GCF_036417535.1. Lineage (NCBI taxonomy): Eukaryota > Metazoa > Chordata > Aves > Otidiformes > Otididae > Chlamydotis > Chlamydotis macqueenii. Next base: position 15,036,510 of record NC_141567.1, on the reverse strand, counting down.
AGAATCGAAACATGGTTGTGTTTTTTTATTTCTTTCTATTTTTGGTGGGAGGGATGAGGTTTGGTGGTGGATGGAGCAGCAAGTGTTGGGATGAAGAGATGCTAAGATGACTGCAGCTTGAAGAGGTGAAATCTCACCAGAAGGCAGTAGCTGTGCTAGGTCCAAGCCCGATGGGAGATGGCTGTAGACTCTTAGGGTTGTTTTAATGTTGAATATTGCATTTGCTTCCAGCTTTGTATCTCAGAGAGATGCTCTGTGTAGAGCCCAGAGACTGCCACAGCCTTGGCCTCAACCTGATGGTGCAGGCAGCTCCTTGCGCCGTGCCGTGGAGTTGTGGCACTAATCCTGTGCTGCTGCTTTGCATCATCCTGCTGGTGGGTGTAGACATCTCCAGCTCTGCCGTGGCCTCTTCTGTTGCAGTATCCCAGCCATCGCCAGCTTCTTGCTGTCCCTTAGTGTCCCTTAGCTGTCCTTTTCTCCTTTGCTAGCTGGTGGTGGCACCAGTACAGCAGCACAGCTGATTCATGTTGCTTAGAGCTTCCAGCTCTATTCTCTGTGCATCCTTTTAGGACTTGATCTCACCCTCCGCTGACGACTCTGTCTTGCTCCCATACAAAACTGTTCAAATGTGGTTTGACTGCCGAGCTCCCCAAGGAGTGGGAGTGTGCCAATGGCTCGAGCCCTCTGCGTGCTGAGAGCCTTCTGCACTTGCATAAAAACTCAACACACCAAAATAGCCTTTCCCACCCCAAATGTCAAGATGTTTGACACGAGGCTTCAGCAAAACCTGAGCTGCTCTGACCCGAGATCCTCATTGAGGTGAGGCTGAAGAGGGTTCCTCTGCTTCGAGATGGTGGTTTGGGAAGCTGAGTCACTTGGTGTGGGACAAAGCTGGGACAGGGTGTTGTGGGCTGGTCCCAGCCTTCTGCTTCAAAGTTGTGCTTGTGATTTTTGGCCCAGATGTGATGGGTAGCGCCCAGCATGGGTTTCCTATTTTTGGGGCCAGAGTTTGAGTGGAGAAACTCCCAGTGGAGGCGTTTCAGTGAAAACAATTTTTGCTTTCCAGCCCCTCCAAAGCTCACCCCGTCCATCCCTTCAGAGCTGGCGTTAAATCTGTAATTCCTTTTTCCCTGGAATTTTTAAGGCATTCAGAAAGCTGAGCGCTTGGAGTAGAGACCCCCTCTTACCAAAAACCCTGGGCAGAAGCCATTTTTCTGCCATCTCAGCGCTGCTTCCCACCCCTCGCTTCACAGGGCTTGGCTCTTTCTGGGGAACGGCAGCCGGAGCGGCATTGGCAGCTCAGGGAAGTGGCGGGGGGGGGTGCAGGCAGCTGCCAGCTCTTGCCTGCTCCTCTTGCTGTGGTTTCTTTTCTCCAGCCATGCTGGAATCGGCCGCCTCCAGAGCTGCTGACAGGGCTGTGTTGGGAGGCCTTGGGAATTACACCACTCATTTCCTTATCGTCCCCAGACCCGCTGCCCGGAGCCTTCTGCTGCAGGAACAAGGCAAGAAGGCGGCACGCAGCCAACATGTGTCAAGAGCTACAAAGGAGGAAATTGGCCTCGTTCACTTAAAACCGTGGGGTTAGTCTTTGAGTTTTGGCTCCTGCTGAGAGGTTATTTATATGTGAGCTTTTTTTTCTCTTTCTTTTTTTTTTTTTTTCTTTTTTTTTTTTAATAACTGCTAGATGTAGGAGGCTGGGAGTTTCAGCTGATCCCACCTCTGAAGGTTTTATGTAGGAAAAATTGCATCTACCTCTGTTTGCTTTCCCGACTGGCAGCGTTAGGAAGGCTTAGTTAAGGGATGAGTTAGTTTTGATGCCCAACCCGTTGGCGTTGCCGTATGCTGCTTAATAGGTCATCGTGCCAAAATGCAGCCCCAACTCCACCAGAGCGGGAAGCAGGACCTATGGGTCCCCGTCAAGGACAAGGCTGGAGCCACTCTGAGGAAGCGGAGAAAACATCTCCCGTTCCTGAAGTGTGAGGGCAGAATGACAAAGTGCTAACGAGGAGGCTGATAGAGAGGGGACAACTCCATCTCAGTGGGGTTGGTTCACTGCTTCCTTGGCATGAGCGAGCTGCAAATCTGCTCCCCTGACGCTTTGATTAGAGATTTTGATGAAACAACCGGTGGGTGATTGATCCTGCTGACTCATGGACCCGATTTCTCCTCTGATGGAGATGGTAGATGCTTGAGATGGGTCAGATTTTGAGGCTAACCAGCTTGGGTAGACTCTTGTGTTTGTTGCTTTGCTTCCAGGCTGGCTGTGGCTGCTTATTAGCCTAATGACCCCAGTTACCCAGCACCATTTATCTGCCTCAGTGAGATTTCTTTAAAGGAAGATTCACGCGCCTTGAGCGCCGAGCGACCCTGAAGGCTTCAAAACCTGCCAAGTTGCTCCCATGGCCCTGCCTGGGAGCTGATACAGGGGGAGTGTGCCAGGAATAACCCACTAATGAGCAAAGCTGCTCCTCCACCTGGCAGCCGGGGAGGCTGCTGGAAAGGGCTGCGGAGCAAAGCGCTGCCTGCTTTTCCCTTCCTCTGCTTTTCGAGGCTGGCTTGTTGGGGATTTGCTGCCTTTTCCTGGTTACCTGCAAGCATGATGTCTTCTGTGCCGCTGCTTTCCCAATGTTTGCCATGCTGCGTTGCTCTGCTGCTGCTCTTGAGGATGCTTCAGGCTGGAGCTGTAAAATCCATCTTACCTGTGAGTCCTCATTGCAGGCAGCCTTGAGGATGTGCCGGGTGAGAGGCTGCTCAGATGTTCAGAGCAGATGGCAGGCAAGCACCGCTGTGCAGGAGGAAAGGCAGCTGGCAATTGTAGTGGACTTTCTGGGATGACTTCTTGTGATATTTCCACCTCGTGGTGAGCAACGCCTGGAGCTGGAGACCTCACTGGGCTGCAAGGGGAAAGCCACCACAGGTTTTGTAGATGTTGAGCCAGCAGCTGGAGTTGGAGAGCTGGGGAGACACAGCCCAGGGTTGGAAAGAAGTCGCTGGGCTCTGAAATGATTTAAAGCCACCAGCAGCCTGACGATATGTTGTATTTGGTGACAACATCTGCTGGAGATATTCCTGTCTGTGTTACTCATTCCTGCCCACGGACCAGATCAGGGAACTGATCTGATGTAAACACACACGCTCGGGGTTTTCTAGGGTGAGCTCAGGTTGTGGGCTGGCGCGGGTGGGCGTGCTGTGCCGCTGGGATGGACAGGATCGTGGGCAGCGGTGATGCTGCCTGGGGCTGGTGATGAGGGCTTTTCCAGGGCGATGCTGTGGTGTAAGGGGTTGGGGGGCTCTGCCTGGCCGCCAGCCTCTTGCAGGACTCCCTTTGGCCAGCAACACTCAATCCAAGAGGGCCTGTGGTGCCCGTGCCGTCCATCTCTCCTCCCGCCTTGCCCTCAGCCTTGTCCCTGGCCGGCTGAACAGTGCCGGCTCCATCCCAGCATGCTGCGGACAGGATAAATCCCTTTGCAGGAAGACATTAACCACAAAGCTTTTATATGGTGTGGTAAGCGCACGTGCTCATATCTGCTGATGTTTCCTCTGTGCTTGACACTGAAATTGGTTTAAAACTCGGTAAGTGTCTAGATTTATTTTAAAATATTGTCTGGCCCACGTTCACTTGGGGTCTCTTGAAGCGTGCTGTGATTAATAATGCTGAGAGCAAGGCTGCTTTGCCGGCCTAAGCTTTAATTCTGGTCGTGACATGGAGGTTGCCACGTTTTACATCTTGTTAAGGGGATGGGATGTGATACAACTCAAAAGTGCTTTTTGTCTGGTGCCAAGGGAGCAAGAAGAGCCATTTGGGCTCTTGGCCACCCTTCCTTTATGCAGGCACTGAAGCCTCCATGCCTCAGTTTCCCCCGCCCTTGGTACAGGTCGATGCTCCCCTGTTAGGCACAAGCACAGCCTTTGTTGAGGAGAGCAGTTGAGGTGCTCCAGGTGGAGAAGGCACCGTTACAGCTACAAATCCTGTGATTGTGGTGGTGGTGGGTTTTTTTTCCCCCTCCAAGCCAGAAAGTAATTTCATTCTGGGAAGCTCACTCCCCTAGTTAGCTATGTAAATGCAATGTTGTGGTTTTTTTCCCCAGGTGCTATGCAAACGAACAGTGTTCCCAGACTCCCCCCGGCTCACCCCCTGTCCCTCCCTCCACTCGTTGGGATGCAGGTACGCTGCCTCCTGCACTGGGAACAGGCCCCGCTCATCTGTTTAACAGATGGATGTGGCTTGTTCTGGAGTGAACTGCATGCGCCATGGCTGGCAGCCACCATCCTCGTGCTCACAGAGCTGGGGCTTGGTCCTGGGTTCAAGCCTGTTGCCGTCCAGGCTGGAGGGAGGAGAGCTGCATCCACCCAGCGGCTTGTCCATGGATGGTGGCGAGTGGAAGCATGGTGTGTGTTGTCTGAAAGGGTCTTGTTCCCTGGGGAGGGCATCCCAAAAATAGTTGGAATTGCTAAAGCTGGTGGCAGTGGGGAATGCTGCATTGGTGATGTGGTGTGATGAAGGGACTGCAATGTCCGTGATGTCCTCATGGTCCTGCACTGGGCACTGTGCGGCTGTGTGTGCTGAGAAGTGGCTGACGTGACTCTACCAGCTCCAAGCGAGTATTTCCAGCTGGTACTGCCCGGCCGGCCTGGGATCCCAACCCACCCTCCCCAGCGGGATGCGCAGCCCCGGTTCTCTGTTCTGGTGCCTCCTGTGTCCCCTTGACCCACCATGGTGTAGGCAAGAGAGGCCCTTTGCAATTAGAAGGCGGCAAAGCCATGGGAGAGATTGGGGAACATCGGTGCTGGAGCTGAGCTCCAGCGGTTGAGTGAGGAAGGGAGCCTTGGAAGAAGAGGAAAGAGCTGGGGTGTGCGTGCTCGGCGCGGGGGCCAGGGGAGGTAGCTTTCACAGGCTGAAAAGGATCCTGTAAGGGGAGGATGACTGGGTGCCAGTCAGCTCTTTGAGGTGGTAACTAAGTCATCAAGAGGAGCTGGTTGACTGAGCAATTCTAGCCTCCTGCCAGCAAGTGGAGACATTAAAACCCAGTCTCCTTTGGGAGCTGATGGTCTGATACAGGAGATGGGAAGAGAATAATTTCAATTTCCCATTGATCCTAACGAGCTGGTGTGGGAGACTCGGATGGCCCAGCTGTGTCAGTGGCTGTTAGCTCCGGCACTCGGTGCTGCTCTCAGGTCTGCTTTACTTCTCAGTGCTAGGAAATCTAATAAAGAGAAAACCACTTAGGAGGATTTTAATCAGAACTTGGCAGAACTTAAGGAAACCCAAGAAATCTTCTGACAACCGCACTTCATGCTAAGATTGCCGATGAATGGAAAGGGCAAAGATGGGGCCGTGGCTCGAGTGGGTTGGATTTCTTCTAGCCGGTTTAATGGGATTGCATTAGTGTTCCTGCCTCCATGCCCAGCTGGGTGAGAGGAGGGAGAAAAGAAGCCTCCTTTAACATGTTGGAGACTTGCTGTCAGCTGGAAATGAGGCAGAAGCTTCTGGGAGCAGTACATGAAAGTAATCCCAGACCCGCTGGAGATATCCAGCATGGCTTGGGAGGAGAAGATTGCTTAATTTATAGTAACAGTGGCCTTGCAGATTGGGGCAGTAGTGTGATATGGTTGGATTTTTTCAAGAAGTTGACCTTGACAGGCTTGAGGAGTGGGCCCATGTGAACCTCATGAAGTTCAGCAAGGCCAAGTGCAAGGTCCTGCACATAGATCGGGGCAGTCCCAAACACAAACACAGACTGGGTAGAGAATGGATTGAGAGCAGCCCTGGGGAGGACTTGGGGGTGGACGAGAAGCTCAACATGAGCTGACAATGCGTGCCTCCAGCCCAGAAAGCCAACCGCATCCTGGGCTGCATCCAAAAAAGAGTATCTGGCAGGTGGAGGTAGGTTTTTCTCCTCTTCTGCTCCAGTCTCGTGAGACCCCACCTGGAGTACTGTGTCCAGCTCTGAGGTCCCCAATGCAAGAAAGACGTGGACCTGTTGGAGCGGGTCCAGAGGAGGGCTGTGAAGACAGAGAGCTGGAACACCTGCTGTGGGTTTGGGGTTGTGATTTGGGGTTGTTCAGTTGGAGAGGCTTTGGGGAGACCTTACTGTGGCTTTTTCAGTATATAAAGGGGGCTTGTAAAAAGATGGGGAGAGACTTTTTGCTCTGTCACTACAGATCTCAGTAAGGGGCAGCAGCTTTAAACTGAAAGAGAGCAGATTTAGATTGGAAATAAGGAAGAAATGTTTTTATGATGAGGGAGGTGAGACACTGGAAGAGGTTGCCCAGAGAAATTGTGGATGCCCCGTCATTGGAAGTGTTCAAGGTCGGGTTGGATGGGGCTTTGAGCAACCTGGTCTAGTGAAAGATGTCCCTGCCCTTGGCAGAGGGGGTGGACTAGATGATCTTTGAAGGTCCCTTCCAACCCAAACCACTGTATGATTCTCTGCTGCTAAGTTGTTGATAGTAATCATAAATAGTGTTTAGAGTGAGAAATGCTTTGGTGAGGTTCAAAGCACTCGTGGATGGCCACTGGGTTCAAACTGAGGTGTGTGTTTAATGGCAGTTCATGGAGTCTGCAACCAGGCTCGCACTGGGAGAAGTGTCTCCTTGCTTGGACAAGCTTGCTTCTTTTGTTGTGGTGGGAGATTAATCTCAGCTCTCCAGACCTTCGCTTAGAGCTGATGGCGAGTTTCCCATAACATCATCTCATCTCAAGTTTCTCATTTTGGGGTTTGGCTCAGTTGTAACTCCTTTTGTAAATTGTTATTTTGGAAAATTTGATTAAAAATCCCTTGAGTGGTATGAGTCGCTTGACTATTTAGGGGAAGGAGAGCTGCAGGAGCAGTTCTTGCATGCGTGTCCTGCAGATGGGTAACCCAAACCAGCTTTTATTTTCCGATTCCAGGCAAGGTGAGCATGTAGTTTTGGTTTATGAGCATGGGCCTGGCGCTGCTGAGCAGAAACCCCCCAAAATTATGTTTATTTGTAAAGGGCTCTTCATGACTGCATTGTACCATTGCTTTTTGTTTTATTGATATTCCAACATCTGGTCTGTTTCTCTAAGTGTACTTTCATCCAAGAAGAGGTTAAGGGAGTGAGAACTGTTCTGATAAAGCTGCCAAAAATAATCTTTGCTTGAGACTAAGTACCACTCTCAGGACTTTCTCTTGTAAAACAATTTGTGGGTGAGCACAATGAACAACCCTAGGAAGCCCCCAAGTGCTCCAGCTGCTAATTCCTGCTGGGGGTTATAGGACTATAAATGCTCTGTGATAGTGTTTGAATTTGTCACGTGCTGTGTGAGATGATCTAATAGCGGTCAGGGAAGTTGCAGGAAATTGTGGTTGAGGTGGCTGAATCTTTGAGAAGAGGGATCTGCATGCACGTGGTCGAGTTAATGGGAACAGTCTGGAACCTGCTGATGCACGCATCCGTCTTCCTCGCCCCCTGCAATGAATTGCTTTCGCTCCTTCAGGATGACATCTGATCCTGTGACAAGCTGATGTAACAAGCCTGGTAGCTGGCGCAGCTTTAGGTGTGAGGATGCAGTGGTGACAATGTGATACAGACGGGCTTTAGGGCATTGTGTGAGGAGCCATCTGAAAAGTAGGTTGGTGCAGCATCAGAGTTGAGTGTTTGGCTCTCAGCACCTGGGAAGTGCAGAGCTAAGCTGAGTGCAGCAGCCTTAACTCTGCCCCCTTCGTCATGCTCCTTCTGGCAGTGTTTTCGCTAAAAATCACACGTCCGTATGCTGTGACTTTGTTTGACAACTTGTGCAGTGAAAAGGAGCTACACTTCTTCCTTGATGAGACGTGTAGGTATATGCGGCATGTGTTCTCCAAAGTTGCGTGGCCATGAATCAAAATATGTTTTTGATGCCATCTGCTTCACAGGGGGCAGAGTTAGATCCATTGGAGGAAGCTTAACATGCTCCCTGGACTTGCATGTGATCCATCCCTGGCTTTGTGCTGTACTGTACCTCTTCCAAAGGGCCTGGGGTTGGTTGCATTGGGTCAGCTTGGTTAATTCGCCATTAACTGAATACAGACAGTTCTTAAGATGCTGTTAAGAAAAGCATGCTTGTAGGAGGACTTTCTTCTGAACCACTTGGCCTAGTGGCTTGCGGATCCCATCAAGCCTCGGGATTCATGTTTTGTAGGTGGGACTTTGCTGGTGACAACATCAGTGGCTGTCATGTCCTGTTGAGTAATACGCAAAGCCAGACCTTGAGTGTGCTGCTGCTTAAGTTCATTTAAAGCAACCAGTGGCTTTGGAGAGAGCAGGAGGGAAGGGTGAATGCAACCAAGGGCTGACACCACTGCCAGTGAAGAGAGGATTAGAACTGTGACCAATAGCCTTGACTCCATAAATGGTTTTGCCACCAACCTGGAGGAGGTTGTGTTGGTGGGATAGCATATTCCTTCTCAGGGGCTTCTCTTGGCTCTAGAAACATGAATGCTGGAAAGCACCATCAGTAGAGCTCGCAGAGCTCCTCAAAGCTCCAGGATGGCTGAGTGCATCCACGCTGGCCAGGAGCTATGCTGGCTCCCACCTGGGATGATGGAGTGTGGGGCAGGATGTCTCCTCCAGAGACTCACTGGAGGACTCCAGCTGGCTTGTAACTCAATGAGGCTGAAAGCAGCCACTGTTCTGCCTGGGCCAAGAATTTGTAGAGGCTTAATTGACCTGTTCTGGCGCCAAGCTATAACGCCATTCCAGTGTCAGATTTATTGCTATTGGCAGGTGGTTGCCCAAGCGCCTGGTGTGGCTTCTGCAGCTCATGCATTCCCCATGGGGCAAGCGCTGCTTGCTTTTTCTGGACTGAAATTAAAATCTCAGCATAGGGTTGCTCGTTAGGCTTTTCTGAAGTCCAGTACTGCTCAGCACAAAGATTTTGCTTGGGCTGGGCGTCGTTCGTAAAGGAGGCAGGCCAGCCATGTAAAACACTCCCTGTAGGTGGCCCTGCTTGAGCAGGGGATTGGGCCAGATGAGCTCCAGAGGTCCCTTCCAACTTCAACCATTCTGTGATTCTGTGCCACAGTGGTGCCTTACTGGCAAGGTCTCCCACCAAAGCCACCTTGCACATGAAAGCAGCAGTGTCAGGATGTGGACGCATGCTGAAGTCTGCCTGCATCTCAAGATCTTGCTCTCTCCTCAGCCAGGTATGAAGAATAGTGACCAGTGCCCTGGACAAGCAAAGCTTCATTTTATGGCATTTGCTAAACTGCAGCATTTTCTTAGCCCCTCCATGAATCTGTCCGGACATCAGAAGTGGACTGTTCCGCCTCCTCTGCCACGTTGTAGCCTGCTCTCCTTGCTGAGCATCCTCTGAGCACCTACACACAGCTTGCCTGTTGCTCATGGGTTTGCCACTACTCTTTGTACCCTTATCCTTAAGAGCTGGGCTGTCCTGGATGATGACTGGCTGAAATGTGAGGTCCTACCTTTCTCCCTGCTGCCCAGGGGAAGACCGCAGCCATGGTCTTCCTACCTGATGGCTTCTGTCTGGAGAAGGGAGCAGGGTATGTGGCGCCAGGAGGCAGCGCTGGGTATTGTTCTGCTTTGGGATCTCCAGTCTTTGCTGTTGTCCAGGTTTCAGGATACAGCTCTCTGGACACAGCAGATATTTGTTTATGATCTCTTGCAAGATGGGCAATCTCATAAAGTTTGTGTTCAGCCTGAACTTGGGCACAAGAACTTTCCTGCCTGCTTGACGGTCACTGGAGCTTTGCTGCTACACCAGGAGGCGTCCTGCCTGCTGCCGGCCACCTCTTCCCACACCGATGCTCAAGGGTTTGTGCAGCCATGTGGGGAACAGGGTCAGGGAAATGATCCAATTAAAAGCTACGCCGAGCAACATCAAAAGCAGCTTTTAACCAGGTGGTTTCCCAATGATGCACAAATGCTTGTGTTGGTAAAACAGGGCTTTGGGTCAGGGCAGGAATGAGTGGCCGTGGACAGAGCATAGTGGGATAGTATCTTCTGGAGAGGGCTGGAGCACCTCTCCTATGAGGGCAGGCTGAGAGAGTTGGGGCTGTTCAGCTTGGAGAAGAGGAGGCTCCACGGAGACCTTATAGAGGCCTTCCAGTACCTACAGGGAGCCTACAGGAAAGATGGGGGGAGACTGTTCAGTAGGGCCTGTTGTGACAGGACAAGGAGTAACAGTTTTAAAACAGAAGGAAGCAGATTCAGACTGGATATGAGGAAGAATTTTTTTACACTGAGGGTGGTGGAACACTGAACAGGTTGCCCAGAGAGGTGGTGGATGCCCCATCCCTGGAAACTTTCAAGGCCAGGTTGGATGAGGCTCTGAGCAACCTGATCTGGTTGAAGATGTCCCTTCTCCTTGCTGGGGGGTTGGTCTAGATGGCCTTGGGAGGTGCCTTCCAACCCTAAGGGTTCTATGATTCTGATTCTATGGTACTGGTGGCCTGTGTTGCTAGGCAACCGTAGGGACAACAGACCTGGACTTCTGCTGAGGTTCTGGCTGGCGAGGGTTGGTTTTCTTCCTGGAGAGCCTAGTCTTTCTCCCCTGTGATTGGATTGGCTTTTCAAGGCTGCCGTTGCTCATGGAGAGCCTCCTCAATACGCGTTTGGTAAGCTCCTTCTCTCCCAAGGGTGCAGCGCAAAGGGCTGTGGGTGCAAGAGGGGAATACCGGAGCTGCACCACACCCATGCCCATCCTCGCTGCCTGGGGCAAGGGGGGGTTGCCTCAGTAATCCTGACTAATCCTTTAATCTGTATCAACACTGATAGGTATTAAAGCAGCAGATAAGGTTCAGACCATGGCTTCCAGCTCAGCGATATCCCCACCCTCTTCCAGCTAAATCTGTGCTGATTGTGCTTTCTCTTAAGGGGACCGTGCTTGTTTGCTGAGCAGCTGGGGTGGGTTGAGCCAGGTGGATTAGCAGCTCCCAGCTGGACCATGCCCTTGTCGCTGAGCTCCAGCTTGCCAGACAAGTCTATTGATCTGTCTACATATGTTCCCTGCGACCAGCATCCTGTGCTTGCTGGAACGAACCCCTCCAGTTGCATGTTCCTCTGTGCATAGCTGAGCTAGAGCAGGAGATCTGCCACCTCCTGCTTTTTAACTGTTACGTCCACCTGGACATAAGCCTGGTTTGGCTGTAAACACTTTGTAGAGCTCTTGGGCAACAAACGTGAGGCTTTCCTGGATCAGCCAGTGCTGCTGATGTGCGGTTCCTTGCTGCCTGCTGCTCTGAACAGGGTTTCCCTCCTACCCAGCCTCTAGACCAGGATTCCCACCACCGTGTCCTTCTCCAGGCCTTCTGCACTCTCTTTTTTGGGCACCTCATGACCGAGGGCTATGGTGGCCTCACTTGGACACCTTCATTTCCCCAAATGATGCAGTGCTCTCGGTGGGACTCCGGAGCTGGCTGCCCCCCATATTTAGTGGGCAGCAAATTAAGGTTGTTAATGACTGGAAGAGCAGCTCCTGGTTGAGTTCCCTGTGCAAACTGTCCCTGTTTTTGCTGTTGGAGGCTCATTTCCCTCTTCCCTGTCCTCTTCCAGCTTCTCCCCGTGCTCATGGGGTTGCTCCGAGTTTGCCACCGGTTCCCTCATCAGCAAAGCCATGGTTAATCCTTCTCTTAAATCCTTTAAGCTGTCAGCAAACAGCTCCCTTCTTAAACTTGTAGCACACAAGCTTGGCTGGGACGGAGCCTGGCTCACAACCCCAAGGTTTTATTTTTGTTCCCAGATCATCAGCTCCTCGTCCCATTTTTGGCCGACGCTGGAGGCTCCCCCCACCATCGCTGTGCAGCACTGGGTGGCTCACTTGTGCGTGGCCTGCAGTGATATATCTTAGGTGTAAAAATATTCGGGTTCTTAATTACCTAATGACAGGTTCCCAGTGTGTCATGGTGTTTGAAGTAGTGGGTGAAGATTTGTTGCGTAGATTCAATGCAGCTGAGGTCTTACCTCTCTGAGGAGCCCCCTGTCCCACAGGGCAATGTGTGTTGGCCTTGTTTCTGGTCTACGTGAGCTAGACGTGCAGCTGGTAGGGCCAAAATGGGAAAAAAACCAAGAATAAATTGCCTCTCTGTGGCCAAACCCTCAAATTTTTGCGTAGCTATTTCACTCTGAGCGATGCGGTGGTGCATTGGTAGTTTGGCTCTTCCAGGCTTGTTCATCCCTTCAGAGCACAAGGTCGTGTCATTGTTTTGGGTTAGGTTAGGTGCTTCAGTTGTTGGACATCTTCTTTTGGAGGGTATCTGCGTATCCCTTCCTTGGAAAATTGACATCCTCCAAAGCATTTGGCAGAACCCAAGGGAACAAAAACAGCAAGCACCTCTCAAACTCTCAACCTGCATGTCTGGAGTTTCTTTCCCTTGTAATTTGGTTTCTCTCGTAGAATTCTTACGCTTCAGAATGGATGGGATTTGCGTTGCAGTGCCTCTCCAGGGCTGTCAAACAAGCACTGCAAACCGTTTCCCACTCTTGATCCCAGGGGGAGGAAAGGCTCCATGACTCCCTGAGGAATATCGAATGGCATCTTGCTGCAGAGTGGCTGTGTCTGGGGATTACTCGGTAAAACAGAAGGAAGGAAAAAAGGTTAATAAGGCCTTGGCAGCTGGCAGCTCCAGAAGCTGTGTCCTTCAAGCTGTGATGGCTCAGCTTGGCGACTCTCAGCTGACTTGGGTGCAGGTGGTTCTCAGCTTATCCCTCCGCTCTGGCAGAAGAAATGGGATTTGGAGGAAACAATACCATATTACATTTTAATTTCTTAAAAAATCAAATTCTTAACACTGATTTCTTAAAAGAAAATAATCAGTGTGCTTGTTAGCATGAGCTACTTGCGAAAGCCACGTGGCTTGTGAGAGCTGACCTGTGAACACCCTCTTCTTGCACAGACGGTTTTGCTGCATTCAAGCAGCTCCCAGTTCAGGCATCGTTGCACCAGCGGTGGGCTTCACGGAGCAGCCAGCTCTGCCTCTGAAGGCTGTAACGCCGCGAAAATCCGGGGCCAATTTGGGGTGAGTCGAGGTGGGAGGACACCTGCAGGCAGGTGTCGGGCAGCTGCAGAGCTGCTCAGTGAGCAGGGCTCCTGCCTGCTGGTTGCCATCGCTCCTTCCAGCAGCTCCAGGGAGGATCAGCCTCCAGGCGTTACATGCTTTCACGCAGGCTGATGTGCTTGCTCACCTACCACCAGCAAGCATGGGCTTGAACAAAAGCCAGTTGCCTGCATCTGCGTGGTGGTGGTTTTTTTTTTTCTTTGTGGGGGTTTTTTTTTTTTTCGGTCTTTTTTGCAAACAAGCTGGGTGATCTCTGCTTGGCTGTTGGCACCGTGTCTTGCAGCATATGACAGATAATCGGCCTGGCTCCCCGCCTGCGGAGGAGGCGAGGCTTCTATCGATATGTGACCTGGAATGGCACGTTGGCTTTATAAATCACTGCCTGCTGCTGCCGGTGCTTCATGCCTCTCTCCTGCTTCTTGGCAAATTCTGTATCTGCTGTGAAGCTACTCGATCGCTCCTCGCTGCTGGGCAAGCGTGCTGCTTGTGATCAGAGCCTGCCCAGGGTCAGGAGGCAGGGCAGGCTTCCCTTCCAGTCCCCTCTCCTCTTTGCGTGCGGTTTCTCAAGGGAGGAGCAGAGAAACTGATAAACTGCAGGCTGCCTGCACTCCTTGTGACATGGAGGGTGTCTCCTGACAGGCACTGGGACTGCTACCGAACCCCAGCCGACAGCCTAAATCTTTGATGCAAAGATTGGTGCGTGAATGATGGGTTTATGTTGGTTTTGCTGTAGCAAAGCTTGGATTTGGAGCAGTTGGCTGGTGCTCAGCCTTGGAGTGCATCAGGTTTCCAGCTGGTAGGGTTTGAACTGCTCCAGCTCTCCACTGAGCTGCTGCCAGCAGTCGCGAACCATCCTGGGAGCAGCCACACTGCAATCGGGGTCTGCACCGCAGATCCTTTTTCTAGAAAATGGTGAAATTGATGCAGCGAGATGTTGTGGTGTCTCCTTTGGGGGTGCCAAGCGGGCTGTTCCTGTGGCTATCCTTGGAGAGAAGCCCCTGCTGCCAGCTGAGCCTTTCCTGCCAGCTTCCTGCTAGAGCCGGCGGCTTTCTGGCGAAGAACAACCTGTGCTTTCCTCCGGGCGTACCTGAATTCGGAGCCCAGCTTGTTGGATTTTTTGGAAGCCACCAGAGGGTTTGCTGACAAGCAGGAGGAGGGCTTGGGATATGGCCAAGGGTGGCTTCCCTTGGCTCCATGCTCGATGGGTTACCGGCACTGAATTTTGGGGTGTCTGTAGCTGTCCTGTCTATTGTAGAGAGCAGGGGGGATGAATCCCCTGATCTCAGCACAGGCTTGTTAATTAGCCAAAAGCCCTTTTCCATCACCAGATGAACTGCAGTGGGAATTGTTCGCAGAGGGCATGGTCAGGCCCTGAGCTTTGTGAGCGCTGGCAGTCCCCGGCACTCGCTAAACAGAGCAAAAAATTGCTGTAGCGCTTTATTTCAACAGCGGGAGCAGAGGCAAGCGGAGCTGCCAGCCTGCTTGTGCTCGGCTGAGCACAGGGAGACCATTGCTGCTTGACTTTTCCATCCTGGAGCAGGCAACATCACCAGGCTGGGCTGCCAGACATGATGAAGAAGAGGGTTAGGTGAGAAGGCTGCAAACCAGTTGGTGGACAATTCCCATGGATGCTTTCCTCCTTTGTCTGCCTTCCTTTCAGGGACGGCTTTTCCAGCCGGGAATCAGACCAGCAGCTCCTGCTTGATTTCCCCTTCCTTGAAGGTCTTTGCTCCAGCTGTTGGTGCTGCTGTATTTAGGCTTTTCCTTAAGCATCTACTTCTCATGGCTAAAGATGCAGCAAACCTGGTCATGGATCCTGGCACTTGGTTTGCTGCTTTTCGGCAATGATGCATTTCCGGCATCCCAGCACCTCTACTTTCCAGGCTGCGTTTGGGTAGCTGCGATCTCTGGGATCAAGCCACGGAGGCTTTGAAGGACGACATCATCCTGGGGATGAGCTTCGCTCTCCTGCTTGCTGCGGTCGGTGGGACTGGCGAGGGGTGACGACGGGGACTGGGCTGCGCTTTGGGTGGGAGCTGTGATGCCTTTGCAGATCAGAGCCCCAGCATGGTGTGGAATGCTCTGTTTCCAGTCCCTGCTTGCCCTTGGTGGTGGTGTTTGCCAGACACGGGGTTTTGCAATGGTTTGTGGCTCTTGGGAAGTGTACGGCAGGGTTTGTGCATGTGGAGGGGTTGAAGACCTCCGTTAGGGGCTAGGAGATGACTTCAGGAAAAGGACTTTGGGGCTTAAAGCACAAAGCAAGCCGTGTTAGCAGTATGGGTACAGGGCAAGGGATGCTCTAGGAGGGGGATGCAGTGAGTGGGCCACCGCAGGTGCAGCTGCAGTTGTTAATAGTGCCCCTCTCCTTAGGGAAACAGTGAATTGTTTCCCCTTGCTTGCTGCGTCCCTTTCTCTCTGCCAGTGCCCTGTTCCTCCTCCTCTGCCATTAATTGCTTAGCGGTTGCTGATGCAATTAAACCAAGATGTGTCTGCAGCCTCTGCGCTCGCCTCCCTCCTCCGAGGTCTTCCTCCACCTGCGTGCGAGGAGGTGGGAGCTGCTGGCTCGGGAAGGCAGCTCAGGTCCCTGCGTTGGCTGTCTGCCACCCACAGCGTTGGGCCGCGGCTGTGTGGTCTCCGGAGAAGGGGAAGCAGCTGAGCCAGGGCTGGAGCAGGGATGTCTCTCCTGGCCTGAGAAGGGGGCTGTTTGACTCTCGCTGTTCCCAAACAGGCTAGAGCAGAGACTGGCTGCCTTCTTGCAGCTGATGTCTAACAGTAAACTTGGTGTTTTCCATTGTTTGGGGACCAGTGTTAGGTTTGCAGGTGCGATGCTGTATGCGTCAGCTTGATCAAGTGCTGGGCAAAGCCTCCCAGGTTGGGGAAGACCTCTGTGGGGGATGCAGGAAGTGGGGAGCCCTCCCCATTGGTTTCCCCTTTTGAGTGGTTTCCACGCTCCAGAGCATCCTCCTGCTCTCCATGGCCTTGGTATGGTTGTGAAATGCTGGGTTGAAACCCTGAGCTGGACTTGGCCCCTGGGAGGACTGCAGCACTGGTTGTCCCAGCATGGCCGTATCCGAACTGGGAAGCACATAGTCCTGTATGGGCCAAGGAAGAGGTGGAAACGCTCCCAAGGTGACATAAACAGGGGCTCCTCTGCATCTTGTGTTTCCAGCTCTGGAGTGGCTTTTCATAGCCTTCGGTTAATGCCTGCGTGAGGTTTGCGTGGGTCAGTGCCTCTCTGGCAGAGCTAGGGCTGGCTGCGCTCTTCCTCATGCCTCTGCTCCAGGCTGTCCCAGAGCTGCCAGGCTGAGGTTGTGATGACTGATGGGCAGGACATCTTGCAGGGCTGGGGATCATTCGTGCAGCAACTAAAGCTGGACGACTGATGAGTCACGGTCCCTTGGCTTTCAAGGGAAGAAGAGTGACAACTGTGGACCATGGGAGATGCTCAGCTAAAGGAGTGGGACCCCGGCTCAGTAATCTGAGGATGGCAGCTGCAGGGGCTGCTGGTGTGGAGGCCAGAGAGGGCATAGATGCCGTTTGCCCCATTCCAGTTGGGATGATAGGTTGCTAATATAATGGAGAAAGGGTTTTCTCCTCTACTAGTCTGCATCCCACTTCTCTCCCTGCTTGAAAAGCTCTGCCCAAGGCTATGTCCCCTGACATGACTCCATCTGGGCATCTTCCTCTCTCTCTGAAGCCTTGTGTGTCTTCTAGTCTCTTCACTTGCTTCTTCTGGAAGTTGGTGCTGCTCCCCCAGTGCTGCCCATTGGCTTTGGTGTATCACTTTGGCTTTTTGCATCCTTATTTTTGTTCCTCTGGTTACTGTTACCTTACTCAGGGACATTCTTCAGATCTCCTTCTCCATCATGTCTGTGATGGGGCAGGTGTTGGCAGAGACCCAAAGCAATGGGCAGTGGGCGTGAGCAGGGCTTTTGCTGCCCACACCACTCTGAGCGCAGGGGTTGTCACAAACAGCTGCCCATCCATCTGTCTCTTGCCTTTGTGTGCCCCTTCCTGCCCCCTCCCAGGGTGTCCAGTTGTGCACAAGCCCTGCTGCTCGCTGGCTGGTGCCCTTCTTCATAACTCCAACCTGGGGCAGCCCTGCCGTCTGCAGACAAGCAGCCCATTCACATGCTCTGCATCCTGGAGCTGCTCGTTGGCATGTTGAGGACCTTCTCCATCAGTCCAAATGATGTCTCATAGGATTACTGTCAATAAAAAGCTGTTACTCCTTTCCATGAGGAGGCCAGAGTAGCTGAGTGTGTACAGACACGCCACTTCTGTGTTTTCAAGAGATGGTGTGACTAAAGGTCAGATGGGTTTATTCCAGGAATTTGCAGGCATTTCTGCTTCTTCAGGCTGAAGTAGAGGTGTTTAAAGCTGTTGGCCAACTGTTCCAGTACTCCTGTAGCTTCCAGTGTAGGCTCTGAAAGACTATGTAATGTAAGACATTGGTAATGGGGAATACTCTGTTACGGGGTGCCTTTGAGTCATGACACTGACCCGGGACAGGCATATGACAGTGACATGTCCCACTTGCCTTGGTTTGGGTTTGTGTTTTTTTTTTTTTTTTGTTTTCCCACCTCAAGAACCTGGACTTGGAAAAAAAAAGCCTAGTTAGGAATCAAAGGCCAAGAAACACGGGGACATGCTTCCCAAGCAGCCTGGAAATGTGGTGCTGTAGGGTAGTGGGGTCCTTGTGTGATAAGAGCATCCTTTTTATGGTGGTGACCAGAAGGATGACTTGAACAGCACATGATGTCCACCCGTGGCTGCCAGGCCAGCTCTGACCCTCCGCATTCTTGGACAAGATAACTTTTTAATCATCCCTTGAAGCCAGCCATTGGGTGTGGAAAGCTCTGGGGAGCAGGTAAGGGCTCCCCCGTCCCTCCCTACCTCTCATCAAGGCAGCAGGGGAGGATGTAGGAGGTGGAAACACGCAACCAGCAGGTAGTTGCCCCCAGCGCTAGCTGCTTGTTGACACTCTTTGCCTTGGAAGAGCTCTCTGCATGCAGGTGTTGGGATGGTCAACAACTGTGGTGGGATTCCCTCACTGAGCCCACAGCTGCTTTCCTGGGCCAACTGAGGTGCTTGGGGTGCAGTGTTGGCACTCCCTGTTCCTGCCAAGGGCTCCCTCTGTTTACGCTCCTCTTGCTGGGCATAAAAAACCTCTAGGCTCTGCTTTACAACTCTGTTGTGTCTTTCCAAACAGGACTTGTGTTCTCCTCCATGGGTTCCCTGTTTCTGCATGACCCCTCTCGGCCCTACGGGAACAGCTGGTTTTTAATGACGAGTGTCTGAGCTTGGGGCTGTGGTGGCCAGCAAAGCCCAATATGCGGCAGGGCTCCTTGAGCATGGTGTCCTTGGTGCTCAAATGCCTGTATTTGTTATTATTCTGCTCTTTTTCATGATATAAGGATTGCTCTACCGTAGCTGGCTGTTAATTTGAAGAATCAATGAAATTTCAAGGGAGTGGGGAATAAAATCGGTGCAGATCTGGGCTTGTTTATGGTGGGTCTGTCTCTAGCAGCATCTTTGCTTTATTTTAGGAATGCTGCCTAAAAATCCAGCATGTTAGTTAAATATAACCTTGGGTGACTTTCAGGCCCGCTACCGCCCTGACCCGTGTGCCTGCCAGCCCTGGCATCTCATTTTTGCTCACGTACGTGCAAAGGGTGCTGCTGGGGTGGAAGAGGCACAGTGGCTGCTGGCGTCAGACGGTGTTTTTTCTGTGGCGACTGTTTTCTGTCTCATTTCAAAACAAGCGTTAGGCTTTGTTATGCAGCGAAGGGAAGTGATTTCTCGTTGGCTGGAATTTGGTGACCCATGGGTATCCCTGCATGCCGCCCGAGAAACGCGAGGTTAGAGGCTAAAAACCTTCCTGGAGCCTAATTGGGCTGGAAGAAAGCTTCAGCTGTGGGTGGTGGCAGCATCCCCCGTTGGTGGGGGCTTATTTGGATTTCAGATAGGAGCTCTTCCCCTCGCTATGGTCTGGAGGAGCTGATGAAGCAGCCACTTGAAGCTGTTTTTCTATTTTTACATCTAGTGCTCTCAAGGAAGAGCATGGCTGCGGGCGGCGTAGTGCTGTGATGCGAATCATAAAGCTCTGCTCCCTTCGCTGTGCTGCGAGCCCCCAGCCTGGCTGCACCGCTCTCCAGCTGGCAGGTAGCCTGCAGGTGATGAGTTGTGGTCTGACTTGACTCTAGCTCATCTCCTCTTCTCCCCGGTTGCTCAGCTTCCCCGGGAGCAATTGATCCTCTGCAGTTGTGCTGTGCTTGACTGCCGGTGGCTGTCGGTCGTTGGCACAAAGCTTGCCGGGTGAGACCTTTAGGCGTTGCAGCCCAGCTGTGCCCAGCATCTGGGGCATCGGCTCGTGGCAGTGTCAGTGGCATGGGGTTTGCAAGGCTCTGCGGTTGATACAAAGGTGTCTTTTTTGGCAAGGGCAGTGCAGGAGAAATTGGACCCAGGATGAGTGCCCAGGGCTTGCCTTGTGCCACACGGTGGGAGTGGAGATGCCTTCCTTGATGCAGTCACGCTTGAGATATTACAGATGGGCAGCGTCGAATGCTGCAGCTCCAAGCGAAGCTGAGGTTATTGATCTGGTGGGTGCAAACCAGACTGGTACTGCAGGAGGGTTCATCGGCAAAGCCTGGATCGGGGTGAGATGTTCCACCTGACGCAGCAGGCTGGTAAAGCCCATTCTCCTGAGGCAGAACCTGGCTTGGTTCACCCTCCTCCTGGCAACTGCTTTTGACCAGAGGCACTTGAGCTGAAGAAGGAAGAGCTGCTTTTCACCTCTGAGACTGGCAGGTGATGGGACTCCATGGGTTCACGTGCAAAGCTCACTTCTCCTCCTCTTGCGACTCATCAGCAGAGATTTCATGGCAACACGGGCACGTGCTGTGCTGCTTTGGGGTTGGTGGGTGTGACTGGGCATTGTTCTGCATGGGGGTTGGAGAGATGGCAGCTTGATTTCAATAATTAAAAAAAATCTAGAGGGTTGGCTTGAAAAACTTCCTGTCTAAATTGCTGTCCTGCAGGCACCGATGCCTGTGTGCTCCAGGTGGGAGCTGATGGACATGAGTGCAAGCTGTTGCTTGAGGGATTGGGAGGGCACAGCAGATATCAGTCAGAATAGAAGTATTGGTTTGTCCTGCTTTAAAAATAGCGTCAAAAAACTTGCTGGAAAGCGGAATTTGGGGAGTGGAGGGAGATGCAGGATTCTTGGGACCCAGTGCAAAAAGTCAAGATGTGTGTCATCCCCTATCTTAGCATGAGGTTTCCATCTTCAGTGCTGGGGAGACAGGGGAATTTACTTGACGAGTGATGCTGGAACCCGCTCCTCCGGATGTGACTCCCCAAAGGGCAGCACCGCGCTCATCCCTGCTCTGCAGCTGCCTTGTATGGGACACGTGCAGTGACACCCTCCTCTTGCTCACCTACACCCTTGTATATCGTGTGATTGGGCTTATTTCTTGCTCACTCCCCTCCTGTGATCTTCCCATCAGGCCATCGGATAGAGCTGGCTTTGTGTCTGGAAACCACCAGGATCTCTCCTGGCAAATTGAGTAAAACCTACAAAGAAGGGGAGATAAGAGCCAAGCGGGCAGCTTCCTAAATGTGCAGCCTGCAAGGGCTAGGATGTGAAAATTATACCAAAAGAGGTCTTTAATGTTAAATAGATGGCAAGAAGATGGTCTCCTCTTGCCTGAGGGATAAATAGATCTGAAACTCCTCCTAGACTTTGCTGCTTGTCACGTCTGAGGTGCGTATGCCTTGCCCTGGAATGAGCCTGTCCAGGAGCCCCAAATACCCAGCTATGACGTGTGTGTAAAATGCTCCTGCTTTTGTGGCCCCTGTGCAGCGTGCCAGCAAGTCTCCGGGTGCAGCACCCAGCAAATGGGTTTGTTTCTTTTCCATACCTGGGTGCAGCCATGGTCTGGATGGGGGACTGAGACATGGTGCTTCTCAGCATGCCACCAAGACTGCAGTCCCCTCAAAGTGATACTTCTCCAGTGCTGGATCTCCTCCAGGAGCTGTGCAGATGGCTTAGGAGATGCACCTCATCTTGCAGAGACCTTGTGTAATCTCCTTCCCCACCACTCGTTCCCCAAGCAAATTTTCTAGGTGTGAGCACTGAGAGCACAGCTTGGCTTCTGATGCCTTGGAGACAAGAGTCCATGAGACCTTCAAGACCAAATGTTGTTTGTTTATAGAATCATGGAATGGTTTGGGTTGGAAGGGACTTTAAAAATCATTTAGTCCAATCCCCCTGCCCTGGGCAGGGACACGTTCCACTAGACCAGATCACTCAAAGCCCTATCCAGCCTGGCCTTGAACACTTCCAGGGACAGGGCATCCACAGCTCCTCTGGAAAAGCTATGCCAGGGCCTCACCACCCTCGCAGTGGAGAATTTCTTCCTTATGTCTAATGGAAGTCTATCCTCTTCCAGTTTAAAGCCATTAAAGTAATTGTTGCTGCGGGCTGTTGGTTTTCTTGCGCAGGAGAAGGGCTTAGAAAATACTCCAGCTTGCTGACTGCTGTTTGTAGGTAGATCGATATGATGACAGAGGGATTTTTTTTTTCTTACCTGCTTGGCTGTGGACCTCCTGGTCCAACCATAGAGGTGGACTTCTGTGCTGTCATCACAGCAATACTCGTTATTGTGGTTGCAACATGGAAGAACCTCAGGAGAAGGTAACCCTGCCAAAATTTGGCCAGCCTGAGATTTGCTGGTGCCTTGTTTGAACTTGGGCAAGTCTGAAATTGCTGGATGTTGACTCTCTGTGAAAGAATGAGGACTGCTGCTGTGTCTTGGGAGTGCCATGCGTGTCACTGTTGGCGATTCAGAGCCTAGCATGGGGAGGATCTGAGGTGTCAGCAGCACTTGGCTGCTGAGGGGGTGTCATGGGGAGAGATGCGGGTGTCCCCTGGGTACTGATGGAGGGACATGGGGAGAGGGGAAGGATGAAGGATTTTCCCACTTGGAAAATACTGGTGTGTCTAGGAAAAATTTCAGTGCCAGGAAGCTACAGCCAGCATTTTTAATGTTCCCATCCTTGATTTATTCCATTCCTCCTTGCTGTCACCCTCTGCATCACCCTGTGTAATTCCTCTCTCTCGTTTTGGTGTTTTCATCCCCCCCGTTTGTAGATTATGACTGTGTCCCCACGTAGCTGTAGCTGAACCAAGTCATCCATATTTAGCTCCTTTAATCTCCTCTTCCAAGCCAATCTCTTCAGCCTCCTTGTTATTTTTGTTCCTCTTTGAACTTCCTCCGATTTGTCTATGTCCTTTTCAGTCATGAGATGTCCAGAGCTGGGCGTAATTGCTGCTCTCTTGAGAAGAGCCATCAGGGCAAAACTATTAAATACCCTGTTGTCTGATACAATGTCCCAGCTGAACTGGATGTGAGAAGGGCAAGGACGGTTTGGTGTAGACATGGCTGAGGGAAGTACTGTTTGCTGATTCTGCCTCAGTCTCTCTTGCAAGCTGGCCTCACTGCAGTAGTTTCCCGGTGGCTATGGAAGATAGGATGAGCATAGCCAAGCCAGCTTGGTTGACACAGCTTCATGCCTCTGTGCCATATCTGTGCTTAGAGGAACCCCTAGGCCATATTGCATGGATGAAGACCAAGAGAGTACATTTAGATTGCACATAACAGATTTTTTACGATGAGGATGGTGAGGCACTGGAACAGGTTGCCCAGAGAAGTTATGGATGCCCCATCCCTGGAAGTGCTCAAGGCCAGAGTGGATGGGGCTTTGAGCAACCTGGTCTAATGAAAGATGTCCCTGCCCATGACAGACAGGTTGGACTAGATGATCTTTGAAGGTCCCTTCCAACCCCAAAAATTGGGGTTGCATCTTGGAGATGATCCCTTTCTAGATCATTGGAAGGACTGAGTTATGTACGTCTCTAACTCCGTATCCCCACTGCTTTTCTTGCATGGTGACTTCAAGTGTGACTGACACTTGCTTTTGGACCCATTTGCAGCCCTTGGATACTGGGAGACACAACCAAATGCTGTAGTTCTGGTTGGTGTGGAAGGTACAGCTGTCCCTTGGAGGACCTGCAAGCCAAGCCCATTTTCACCCCACGCCCCAGCTGTTCTTTCTAGGCTCTTCTCTGAAAACACAGGCACCTTTTTTCACATCATCTCTTGTGCTTTACTGAATGTAAAAGTTGCTTGCTTAGCGGTGTAGTAAAACTACATCTGTGCATGCTGTTGTGTTGTCCATCGTGAGTCCTTTGGCTCATCAGAAACAGCAAAGTGGTTGCGGTGGCTCGTGGGCTGCACTTTGTCCCTTGTCACCTGAGAATGGGTGCTAGCAACGCAGTTGCTGTGGATACTGGGATGGGTAGGGAGAAAGATGGTCCCTGGACTGTGTGCCCAGCAAGCAGAGGAGCCCATCCTAGATGAGGCGTCTCTGAGCCCAGCTAATTTTTGCTGCGAGTCTTGGATCCATCTCCTCCCTTCTATATTTACTGGAGTCCAATTTTGTACCACAATTGTTAGTAACTCCTGAGCTGTCTCCCCGCTGGTTGACTTTATATGTACTGCAGCTTTGCAAGGATAGAAACTTTGTGCAAGACATTGTGCCTGGATGGGCATCATTAATTTATTAAATGATTTAATTATGAATGTTCCGAGTTTGCAGGTAGCTGTGTGCGCTTGCATGGCTGTGCCCTGGTGCAAATTGCTGGGGGCCCAGCAGCCACAGCGTCTGGACTGCAAGAGTGAGGTGGAGAAAAGTTGAGTGAAAAAAACAGAAGGAAAGGTTGAACCAGGCAGGTGGAGCTGTGCCGTTTCCGAACTGAGAGCTGAGCTGCTGAGCCAACTTCTCGTGCTCAACCCTAACCTACCAAGCGTCTGCCTTGGCTTGTGGTCCTTGGTTGCTAATCCTGTTCAATGGTTGTTGGTAACTTTTGGGTTCTTGTTGTCTCCAGAGGGCTTGTTTTCAGTCTTTTATAGTGCGTGGCAAATGGGGAATACCGTGGTTTTCTGACCTCTTTGAAGGTGGTGGAGGAGTCAGATGTCTGCCAAGAAGGACCTGGATCTGGGTGCCAGGGTGCTCTGTGGCACAAGGCAGACCCCAGATCTTGTAACCTGCTGAGGGCTTGGCATGCGACCAAGACGCTGCTTTTTCATGTGATTTCCCTTGCCTGCTTTGCGGATTTGGGTTTTAGAGTTGTCTCTAGCCTTGGCTGTTTGCAACCTCTGTATCCTTCGGCTGGGTTTTATGTAGCCGGTGGTTATCAGCGGGCTTTTAACGGTGGCTGGAGCTCCATCACACTGTGGTGAGCGGTTCGCGAAGAGCCTGCCAGATTGATGTCCTCCTTCCGGGAGATTGATGCACCAAGGCACTCGTGAAACCTTTTATGTCGCTGCTTTGCCAGCTCTAATGTGCTGGTCAGAGTGGTAGTTATTAACAGTGGCCATCTGAGTGCTCTTTGGGTTTGGGCATGAATTTCACATGGGCCCAGGCAGAAAATGTGTCTGCTTTGCTGTCATTGTGGCTTTGGTCCTTTTGCTTCTGCTCTTCCTATGTAAACACCTTTTAGTGGGAACAGGCCAGAAAATGAACATGAAGGTGCTTGGTTGAGAGCCACTGGGGAACGACAGCTGGAGGAGCCTGGTGTAGATGGACGTCGTGAGCTGGGGGTGGTTTCAGGGACTTGAAGAGCTATCTTCTGCAAGAAGGTTGAGTGCAGGGCTGAGACCTTGCTGGGGAGCCAGTTGCTGGGGAAGAGATGATGGCCTCCAGCCCAGAAAGTAAAAAGAAGATTACATTTACATCTCTGGAGGCGGCTGGGCAGCAGCAGTGCTGAAGAAGGGGCCAAAGGCTGGATTGGTCAACGTGAAGGATGCTTGCAGCTGCCTGCAGCGGAGCTCTGTGTTTCCAACCATCTCTGCCCTCCCTTGACCCACATGCGTCTCTAGTGCTTTCCCACGTGGGATCTTTCCCCTTTTCACCACCAACGGAGCTGCTTTGCATTTTAATTCAATAAAGGAGGTGAGCCCGATGCCGCTGCTCTGTGGGATATTGGTTGTTGGCAGCAGGTAAGCTGAGACCCTAACAGCACCTCCTCAGTCAACTGGTGTACAGACATCTCAGCTTGGATTTCTTCTTTCCCATGTCTTTCGCTCACATCAGCCATCCCTTTTCATCACTGCTTTTTGCTACCTCTCTCCTACCGGAGACACCTTTTTTTTTTTTTTTTTTTTTTTTTTCTCTCTCCCCTTCCTAGAGCAGATCTGATAGTCTTCTAAGTGGTTGGAGCAGGTGACTTGGTGCCAGCACGTCTGTCTTGGATACTATTCCTGGCTTTATTGAAGACACAGTAATATGCAAGACGGTGCCTCTGCAGCGTCTGCCTCCTCTTGATCTCAAAACACTGCAAGCGCTGAGATAAGACTCAGCAGTGTTCTAGCAGGGATTTTATTCCCCTCTCTGCCGGAGAGCTGTGGCCCAGGGAGGGAAAGCGACTCATCGGAGGTCGTGCTGGGTAATATTTTAATTTCTCCAGCAGCGTGGCTGGGGTTGATATGCATATGACTGGCTGGATCACCTGGGAGCAGCATTTGGATCAGTCCCTCGTTACTGGTTTGGTGGGAGGTTATACCTCTGGCATTACCGGATGGGCTCACGCCCCGATAGACCTGTTACCACAACTGGGTTTGTTTTCAGTGGTGCTGGTGGTGGGACCATGAGTTTTGCACAAAAGTCCTCGTCCTGGTTTTTGTGGTGTACTCAACGTGTGGCCAGGGCGGAGTTCCCCAGCTGGATCCTCCCCAAAATGCTCGGCTAAAGATGAGTCTGGGTTTGAAAAGTGCCTGCTGACCCAAGACAATGCTGTGTTGCGCTGGCCATTTGGCCACCATCTCCTGCTGTTCTGCAGGGACTTGCTGGCCAAGGAAGGAGTTTTCATGGATGGAGGCAAAGCCCCTCTGCACAGGGGACAGCTGGACCTTGGGGCTGGGATGTGGGTGCTGGGCATGGCTGGGAGAGGACGTGCAGGCAGGCTTTTCTAGGCAGAGCCTTCCCATCACACCGTGCCATCAATGGCAGTCGTGCCATCCAGCCAGCAAACAGTCAGGGTTCATTGCCACTCATGCTATTTGAGGAGAGGGTCTTCTGGAGCCTACTCTATGCTGCCCGGGGTTGTGTGCCTCCAGTGTGTCAGGATGTTGTCAATGGGGGGTGTGTCTGGGAGCTCTGGGTGAGTCTGCTGGAGCTTACTGAGCAATGCTTGCAAGTAGGTTCCAGACTGAATCATAGACGTGGTGGGCACTGGTGCCAACAAAGGGATTTGGCTGTGCGTACCCCCAGCTTTGGAGGTCAGTTGGGGAAGACTTTTGTTCCTCTTTGAAATCCTTGCTGAGGTCACTGATGATAGGGGAGAGGCACCTTGAGTGCTGTGGTTTTGAGGTTTGGAGATGCCCACCAAAGTTGCTCATCAACTGCATGGATCTGCTCCCTGGTTATCTCTTGTCAAGGAGTTGTAAGTTCATGTTCCCAGGTCCTGCTCTAAAAAAAAAAAAAAAAAAAAAAGCAAAGCTGTTGGGGATGTGGTGACCGATAATGATGAGTGGCAGCATCAAAGCTCCCAAACACTGAGCTGAGCCATGCAGTGATTTGGGAGGTGTTGGCTGCAGCCTCGAGCAATGCTACTGCGATGGGACAGTTTTGATGCATATTTTGTGTCCTGGGACACAGCTGCTAAGAATTTGTGACCAGTAATGAGGCTTCCCTTGGCGTTTGTTGTCTGTTTGTGTTTGCAGGAGTTGAGGGACCCTTCTAGATGACAAAAATGGGCCACCGCGCTGTGTAGCTCATGAACGTGGGGATAGACTGGAAGCCTAGCAGCATCTCTGATGCATCAGTGGTCTCATGCTGACCACTGCAAGGTCTTTGGTGACAAATAGGTGCAGCTCTGTGGGTGTCCTACACCATGTGGTTGTTCGCACCTTCTCTGTCCTTGTAGGTGCACCACAGATATCTCCGCTGGTTGCCCTTTTCTGGGTTTTTGGCGGCCCTGTTGGCTTTTATTGCTCAAAAATGCACTTTTCTTGCCTGGTTGAGTTTGATTATTGGGAGCAAACCAAAATACTCATAAATTGAGTGAGTGGTCTGGGTGGTTTAGGGGTTGGCATCAAAATAAGTACTTTTATTTTTGTTACACCCTCTTACCTTTCTCCCACTAGCTAATTGCTACTGTGAAGTCCTCTTAACAGTGACTGATGTTAACGAAGCCACGCTAGCACAGCTCTAAGATGGCAGGAGCTGCTTTGTGTGCATTTCCCCATGCCAGCACCCACTACCACGCTTCCCTTCACGTGGGGCCCTGTTCCACCTTCGAGCTATGATGAGGGCTAGGTTTTAGTTGCTCACCCAGAGCCCTTTCCCCAGGACCGGCATCGTGTGGTGCCATCGGCATCGCCCCGGACTCTTGGTGGATTTGCTTTTTCCCCATTGAGCAGAGCTGGCCACCGCTGCCGCCTGGGCTTGGCTCCGTTCCACTTCTCTCCTCGGCGGTGGTGAAAGCACGTTCCTCGTGATGGGAAAGCCTCTGCGAGAAACACAAAGGGCTTTCATTAGGGGAGGCAGCGGCGGGCAGACGCGGATGGCCAGCGCCGGTACGGGGAAGCCTCACCCCGTCGAACTCTTGCAGAGAGGTTGCTGGAGACACGTGAGCTCCCTCCAGCAGCGAGTGTGTAGCAACTGTGTTTGCATTTGCCAGCATTTAATCTTAGAGCCTACCTGGCAAGGAAAGAGAAATGAATTTTCCTTCCGCAAAGGGGATTTAGGGCCCAGAAGCATTAAATGATTTGCCTGGGGCGGGAGTGTCTGTTGGAGCTGGAAGCCAGGAGGGTGCAGGGCTTGCTCTGGAGAGCTGCAGGTCTCCGCTAGCTCAGCCTCGCTGGCTGGAGGCGATGCAAAAGCTGCTGCTCGAGGGTATGAGTGCTGCCCAGTGGCCCTGGTGCCAGCATCTCCCTTGGCTTCTGGCCCAGCGGAGGGAGCAGGGCGCCTACTGATGGTGAGAGTGGCCAGCAGAGCCGCCCCAGCGAACTCAGCTGTCCTGCAGCCAGCAGTGGGCAAATCTCCTGACCTTGCTTAATAAAGCAGGAGGATGAAAAGCCATGGCACTGGGAGATAAGACGCATGCCGGGAGGGTGATGAATTCAGGGACTGATCCATCTGTCTCTTCCTCCGGCGCGGCTTTTGGCTTTTTTTGGATGTATCCCAGCGAGGCAGCTCCGTTCCTGCCCTCAACCTTGGAGAGAGAGCCACCCTGGGCCTTTTTATTTTGCTCTTGAGCTTTGGGCGAGGGAGCAGGAGAGCCACCTTGTCTCCCTGCGGCTGCTGAACGAGGCTCTGTTTGTTCCAGAGCAGGGTGAAATATGAAATCCAATCAAGCCTCCTCGCTTATTAGAGAGATCTCAGCGAGCTGCTTATTATGCACCGTGGCGTAATGCAGATTACGAATGTGACCAGGCGATAATTAGCAGAGCTGGAACTGTAATTAAACGCTCCTGTGCTGTGCTGTGGTTTCTGTCGCAAAGTGGAAGGAAGCTGAACGGTTCCAAAACCCACAGGTTCTCAGCGTGCACGTATGGCCGCTGCTCCCAGGGTGCTGGGGGCGAGCGCTCCCCATCACCGCCTGGGCTTTTGCTGCTGCCCACCAAAATCAGGCAGCCCTGCCTGGTTCCTCTCTGGCTATTTCCTTACCCAGGGACTTGTTTTTGGCTTGCAAAACATGGCGTTCATGAGTGGTTTGCTTTCCTGAGCCCCTTCAAAGCAGCCTCGTGCTTCCTTTGAGCACCTTTCTGGATCCACTGAGATGCGCAGGGTGGAGTTGCTGTATTTTTTGGGGGGGTGATTTGTCTGCAGAGGTGCAGCCCTCGTCTCCAGCAGACTCATGAGGAGGCCAAAAAAACCTTCTCAAATCCCATGGGATACAGCTGGAGCACCGGCCCTGGGTCAGCCTTGGAGGCGAGGGGCGATGGAGAGCTGGGGATGGGCTCCTGGAGAAGAGCTGGTCTTTCTGGTGGGAGGTCGGAGGCAGTGAGTGGGGAAAAGAGCTGTGGAGCAAGACCTGCACTGCCGGTGGAGGAGAGGTTGCGGTCCAGACACTTCTGGACCAACCACCTCCAGGCTGTCTCAGTGGAGTGGATGTGCTCTGATGAGCCATCCAGGGGCAGGACGGACTCAGGAGGATGAGGAGAGGGATAACATGTGAGCAGAAGGTGCTTTGTGTTCTTCTGCTGCAAGAGCAAATCCATCCAACCTGGCAGAGTTCTCCGCAGGGGTCACATTCCTGTCCCCCACTGGCAGCCACCCCCATGGGAGCAGGCAGAAGCTGCTGGGTGGATGTGATCTCCTCCTCTCTGCTCCTCTGCCTAGAGACTTGCCTCTTGTACCTTCTTCATTTGCAGATGGTGTTTGTGTCGCTGGGGATGCAGAGAGGTTTTGTGGGATCATGAGTTGATGGGGAGATGGGATGCTCCAGCCACTCGCTGCAGTTGTGGGCACCATGTTGCACGGGCCAGGCAAGGTTGGATGTGCAAGCTTCTGATGGGGTTATTTATCTTGCTTAAAGGATGGAGGCATGTGAGCAAGAGAGGCAGCAGATATTTTTGGCAGCTGGTTGGGACCAGGATGCCAGTTCAGGGTGGGAGTCTGGCTGTTTGATGGCTGTCAGCAGTATTGGCCAAAGAGAGCCAGCAGTGAGGTTGGAAGTGGTTATGGGCCGGTGTCCTTGTCCACTCCTGGTGACCAGCAAGCTTGGTCTCTCCAGGGTTGTAATCATCTGTCCTCAGCAGAGGCTTAGAAGGCCATCTCTTGGTATAGTGCTGGATGCTCTAGAGGGATCTTCCCCCGCTTGAAGCTGAAACCTAGGTCAGTGCTCGCTGATGATTTGATTAGTTTACTCAGTATGCTTCTGTTTTGAGGTTGCTCAGTATCGTATCAAGATTGTACACCATAAAGAGAGGAGGTCTGAGGAGAGGATGAGCAGCTAGCTCGCTGCAA
This sequence comes from Chlamydotis macqueenii, assembly GCF_036417535.1. NCBI lineage: Eukaryota > Metazoa > Chordata > Aves > Otidiformes > Otididae > Chlamydotis > Chlamydotis macqueenii. The sequence continues at coordinate 15,006,451 of NC_141567.1, read as the reverse complement.
ATGCTCATGTGCCGAGGTGAGGGGGTGACTGACTATGTCTGGCTTGGCTGATGAACCCTGAAGGACAGTAAGATCTCCACCCTACCCTTCCCTTGGCCAGCAGCAATATCAGCCCATCAGCCATCCTTCTCCTAACACTGCTGTAATCTGCTAGCGTGGCAGAGTGACTGAGGACCTTGGCTTGTCAGCAGCAGGGTGACTTGGCTGTGGTTTTGCTTGGCGTATTGGCTTGTTGGCTTTCCAAGCCCGGCTCTGGCCATGAAGATGCGATTTCCATGCACAAGGAGAGAACGATGACTGGCGCTGAGCTGGCTCAGCTATTGGCCTGATCAGGCTGTGAAGTGGATTCTTGCGCAGAAAAGAAGGTTGTGATCTGAACACGTGCATCTTCAGGTGGTCACAGGGTAGATTTGGGAGGAGGAGGATGTGGGTTTTCATGGGTGCTGGTGGGAGACTGCTACTCGTTTGTCCTGTCCTGCCAGTTGAGCAGAAGCCTGTAATTTTTTTTTTTTTTTTTTTTTTTTTCTTCCAATGAGCCATCAGGTCCAAAGTCACTGACTATGTTAACATCTGAGCAATAGCCAAAAGCATCATAACCTGGGATGATTACACTGGCAAAAGCTCTCGGGGAAGGAACTTGGCACAAACTTTCAGCAGGAGAGCCGATATCTCCTGCGGAGGGACTTCTGAGTGTGATCTGTGTGACTACAAAGTGCTGTCTCTTCAGGGTTACGTGGGTATGGGTACACCTGGGTGGGCGAGACCTGTGAGATCCTTGTCCTCTGTCAGGGTGTGGGACTTGAACTGCCTACTGGTGCAGGCATTGAGAAGGTGACAGCCCTGGGCTTGATGTTCTCCAGGAATGTAAATGCCTGTTGAGACTTGCTTTCCTTCCTATATTCCCGATGGTGACCGGCATGTTTCTCCTTCTCCACAGATGGAATCTCCGGTCTCTACACCTGCAGTGTTGCCCTTGCACCTCCTCGTCCCTGTTGTTAACAATGACATCTCGTCGCCGTGCGAGCAGATCATGGTACGCACCCGCTCGGTGGGAGTGAACACCTGTGACGTGGCCCTGGCCACCGAGCCCGAGTGCCTGGGGCCCTGCGAGCCTGGGACGAGCGTGAACCTGGAGGGGATTGTCTGGCAGGAGACGGAGGATGGTAAGTGTCACTGGAGAGCTTTTTGCTCTCCTACAACGTCATTTTGGAGTTACGGCAATCCCTCCCTTCCTGTGTCCCTGCTGTGTTGCTTGTTGGGCTTTCCTGGGCTTTCCTCCCACCATCTGGGTGGTCGGGACACAGAGGAGCCCTCAATCTCTCCAGCAAAGTGAGTAACGAGCTGAAACTTGCGTCAACCCAATGCGTTGCGGTATCCCCTTGCCCAGACAGCAGGCGAAAATCTAAGCTGCCGTTTCTCTGCCTTTCTGCAAGAGCTGACTTGTTCTGGAGGTGCCAGAGGAAAGGCTGTGCCAGCCTGCATGGGAACTCAGTGGAGTTGACTTTGTTTCTGCTTGGCAACCCGCAGGTCTGTCACAAAAACGCTCAAACCCTGGGAGGCAGCAGAAATCTCCTGCTGGATTAAAAAACCCCAGTGGAGCTTTCAAAATCGACTCGGCAGGAGATCAGGCTCTTGTCTCTCTTGCCAAGCCAATCGAACCTTTTTTTTTTTCCGCTGGAGCTCGTCTCATCTGTGCACAGCTTGGTTTGCTTTCCCAGGTCCTTTGATGGGTTTTCGTTGCTGTTGGGGCTCTGCCAAGTAACACGGAGATGAATAGGTGGCTCAGTGGACCATGGTGAGCGCTGGAACCTGGCCTTCCCTCCAGCCTTGTTGGGATGCTGGAGGTTTCTGTTTCGGCAGGCTCGGGGTGAGCTCCTCATATTTGTGTCTGGCTTTAGCTGGGGTCTGGAAGCAGAAACAGAGCCCAGAAGCTCAAAAGTGAGAAAGAGCAGGGTGGCGGAGGCCAACTGATGGTTCATCTCGGCCAGGTAACCCGGAGCTCCCCTTGGACATCTGCTCTTGCTCTTCCATCGCCGTTGTGTGTGGGGAACAAAGCTGTTGGCCTTAATCCCTTGACTGCTCTTTACTGCAGCTGTCTTCGTTATGTCGGATGGAAGGTGAACTGAAACCTGTGGACATGATTGCTTGGGATAGGGACCTCCACCAATGTCACACTCTTCTGCCCTCTCTTCTTCACTGTCCGTTCAGTATGGACAAACTTGTCCGGATTGAGACAGCCAGGAGCTCTAAGTGTGTTTTTTCTACTGCTCCAAGGAAGGAGGGAGCCACGAGTTGTCAAATTGGACCCAAGGAGCCTCTTCTTCAAGCTAGGCTTGCTGGTGGGGACGAGGAAACACAAAGCAGAAACAGTTCAGGGGCCCTGCTCTGCGTACCCCAGGGCTGGGGTCTCTGACAGGGGGATCTCAGAGAAAACACGGAGGTCTTCTGCTGAGCTGCCTGTGTGCTAGCACTGCTTGCTCAGTGTCTGCAGAGACTCCGATTGCTGTACGAGGTGTAATACTTTCAGCTAGGGAAACTGAGGCATGGCCGGGCTGAGTGTTGGGACACCCAGCAGTGCAGAGGAGCATCAGCACCCATCACTTCTGGGGCTGCACATTAAGCCCCCCACCACCTCCCCATTCCCACCAGCATGCCGTTCTGGTGCGATTTCCCTCAACGCAGAAGCCCCAGAGCTTCAGGACTACTGGAGAACCCCACGGACAGCAGCGAAGCCAATGAGATCTTGGACCTTCTAGGGGTTTTTTTGGGTGGAAATCAGGAGAAGAGGCTCATGGTGGGCAGAGGAGCCCAAGTGGCCATGCCAAGAGGGACAAAAAGAGCATCCCCGAGGCAGAGAGTATAAAACATCTCCCCAATCCTGGTTGAGATACAGTGACATGGGAGCAGTTTCTGGTTCCCTTTTCTCCTGTTCCTCACCCCACTGTGAAGCTCTGCAGCCCATCTGCCTGTCCATCCCTATTTCCTACCTGCTATCTCTCTCCTACCTTCCCATTGTTAATATGAGGGTCAAGGGCAATGCTGGAGGAGGTGCTGGACCTGGCTGTCCAAAGCTGGAGCTTGTGAAATGTATAGGGATGCAGCGAGCATCTCCCCTCACCTCACGGATACAGGGGAGAAAGCTGTGCCAAGGGCATGTGTACAAATCCAAATGAAGTGTTTTCAGCATGACTAGCATGTTTGTGTGCCTGGATTCCCAAGATGTCCATAGGGATCCTGCATCTTCACCAAAAGGGATCCATCTTTCCCCCCGCTCCTTGTGATGCTGCAGCCTTGCCAGGCTGCTTGGAAGGACCCCAGGGCAGCAGGAGCAGCGGGATGGAGCACCCCTGCGAGGCTGATGAATCCAGATGTGTGCATCCTGCCTGCTCCCACCAGGTTAATGAGAGCAGAGCTTAATTGTGAGAGATTTGGCAAAGCAGTTGGTTCGGAAAGCTCCTTCTCGCAGTGCTTTGCTTGCATCAAGCACCCTCTCTGGTGGTGGAGAGGAGCTTCGTAGCTCAGCTTCAGCAGCTGCTTTCTCCCCAGGGGTGATATCCCCAAATCCCCTGGAGCGATTGGCTCAGGGAGCTGCAGAATTACAGTTGCTCCCAGTTACGTTCTGACTTCTTGAGCGGGACTCTTCTGTGTCTCGGTGAGACCCCCGCCACTGAGCAGCATCACGAGTAGTTCCTGCTGAGCCTCTCAGGAGACAGGCATCTCCTCTCAGCAGCACGATGCCTCCTTGAAAATTGGATTTGTGTCGGACGTGCCCCTTAGACTCCCATGGTAATTGCTCTGACGTGGACCTTCTTGCGAGCTGCTCTTCTCCCAGCTGTGCAGTAATAGTGTGTGCCCCCAAGACAAGGGGATCTGCATTGCTTTGTGCACACTGGCAAAACATATCTGGGCTCAGGTGGATGCAAAACTTCCCTTCCTGTGGGGCTGTGTAGAGCGAGGCAACGTGATTCTCCAATCATAACTCCCTTTTTGTAAAAAATGGTTGTTGGATTGGCTGTGGGGCTGTGAAATTGGAGAGAAAGACTCCTAAAGCCAAAGCCCGGCAACACTGCAGCAACCTTAGAAGGACAAGCTTGAGCTGACCCATCTGAGATGGGAGCATGAAGCTCTGAGGAGCCCCATGACATCCCTCCTGCCTCAAACACCAGCTTCATCCTCTCCCCCCTCTAGGAAACATGCCATGAGACTGCGATTGCCACCAAAGGCATCCCAGTGGGCACTCACCACCACACATCTGGTGCCGGGCTCGTGGTCAGTTTGGTCCAGTGCTCTAGGTTGGTGCTGGGCTGAGGTCTGGTCTTGCCGGCAGGTACCAGTCATACGCACTCCGCCGTAGCCGTGCTGGTGACACCATCCGTTTGCCAAGCCCATCTTGTGCCGGGAATGTGTTTTTTTGAGACACCTTTGGTGGAAGCAGCTATCTCAGCAGTTCCCCTAGTTCTTTAGGTGTGATTTTGATCTGCAGGAAGTATTAATTGATCTAATTATTCTAGAAAGCATTGCTCCGTTTGCTGCCTCGTTAGCTGCTGAGTCTCCTCCATCCCCCTCTGCAGAGCTGGTGTCACCTGGCTTGGAGGATGTCACCACCTCGCCTCTGCCCGCAGTGAGCAGACTGTGTCCTGGCACCATGCTGCTGCTCTTCGCAACCAAAACAAGCCAGCGTCTGACACACAAACCCTCTGAGCAACGAGGATTGCAGCATGGCAGCACTGCAGCGAACTCTCTCCGAATCCCTTCCTCCATCTCTGTGCTGGAATGGCAGCAGCAGGTCTCCCATGGCTGAGCTTTGCACGCTCCAGGTGTTTTGATTGCGCTTTTGCCAACATCTCATGAGGGGATGCTGGAATGTGTGTGTCCTCGGGGTCTGCAGATGCCAGTGTGGACGTGTCCTTACACGGAGCAGGAGAGAGATGCAATAGGTTGGGAGAGGATGGGGAAGGTTTGGAGGGTGAGGGCAAAGACTGGAAGATTTTACTGTGAGGAAGCCAGACCCCAAATTTGATGGCTTTGCATATTGAATGTACTGTCTCGCTGTTACCCACAGCCTTCAGTTGCCACTCTGGTTGCTCTTTGCCTCTGGGGATGTTTTAAAAGAGGGATGTGCCAAGATTGTACTGCTTATGGGTGAGCTTTGGGGCTTCGAAGGGGGCTACACCACCCCCTGTGTACACGCTCCAGTCTTCATAGCCACGTGTACTCGAACTCAGGAACAGGAGGTGAATTTTTAAGGCTGATGCAGCAAGGACGAGCAGCGGGAATATGGATTTTTCATTTGCTTTAATGGCATTTTCCAAAGTAACGAGCAGTTGTAAATCCCCTCCAAGGTTGCTGAGCCAACGTACGGGCTCAACGCGCTCCTCTGAAGCCTCCTAAAGCCATGACAATGCGGCTGTGACCGCTCTCATCTTCAGATCAGCAATCTGGCAGCGTGCTCTGGGTGGGAGCGTCATCCGGCACCGCTTGGTGACGGAGCATCTCATCTCCGGTGCTGCGAGGGTTGCTGGTGTTTCAGGCTGCTGCCTCGCACCCTCCTGTTTCACCGATGGATGGGGAGGCTGCAAACCCCTCCGAGCGCCATGACTGCTTGTGCGTCAGCGTAGAGAAGCGAGAGCTTTATTATGCATCATTCCCCAGTGCTCCCCCGGCGCCACCGCTTCGTGTCTAATATCTGCTGGCTTGACAGTGCGGGGAGCTGGAGGAGAGCTAATGCACCGCTTATCGCTCTCGAAGCATCTGTCAGCTTTGTACGGAGGCTGTTTTATCAACAGGTGAGCAATATTCTGCTCCAGACAGGACTGTTGCTCGCGTCCGTCTCCCTAAGGCACGTCTGTAGCTGTCCCAGGTAATACCAGCTGGGGCTCCTGCTTTAGCTGCTCAGTGCTGGATTAAAGGGCTTGTTTACAAGCAGGCTCTCGAGCTGCAAGCTGCTCTGCCACTCTTTCCTGGGAGCTAAATTTGTTTTGATTCTTCTGCTTCCCTTCTCCAGGAGCATGAGGATGGAAGTCTGGGCTGCTAGCAAGTGGCCCTGGGGGCTTGGTGCTGTGGCTGTCCTCTGCCCGCCCTGCCAAGACTTTGAGAGGCACCAAGGTCCCCAAAATCCTGGAGGCATCTTTTGGATAAGCTTCAGGTCATGGGGAGGGAGCTGTAGCCCTCAGTCCCATGTGAGTGCTGGCCAGCATGGATTGCGGTGGGATGAGCCATCCTCTTGCAGGACAACGTCAGGACCTTGCTTATAGGCACATCATCACTGTTACCAAAGGTGGATGCTTGTTGCGGGTTTAGGCAGGAGCGTGGCAGTGGGTGTTCTGCATGTTCAGCAGGTCCTGGTGAACTAAATGCCCATCCCATGGCATCAGCAACAAGTGGTGCGACTTCCGATGTCGGACAGAACCGGCTCCAGCCAGCTCCAAGATGGACCTGTTGCTGGCAAATGTGAGCCCATCAGTGACGGCAGTAGCGTCTCTGTGATAACACGGTTAAGAGGTGAAAAACTGCAGTGCAGCTGCAGCAGAGAGGGGAGTGAGGATATGAGAGAGGAACAGCTCTGCAGACACTGGGGTCGGTGCCGAAGGAGGGGGAGGAGGTGCTCCCGGTGCCGGAGCAGAGGTTCCCCTGCAGCCTGTGATGCAGCCCATGGTGAGGCAGGCTGTCCCCCTGCAGCCGTGGCAATGCCACCAGCTGTCATGCCATTGCCTTGCAGAGGTCCCCTGCACCGCAAAATTAGGAGAAAGCTAGCACAGCTCTCAGCAGCTGTCCTCTGTAACTGCAGAGGCAACATCTCCTTGCTCTCTACAAGGCTGGGGATGCTCCTCCAAGCACTGTAGCCGTCTCCATGATGCTTGAGGACCTGGCCTTGCTGGAGACAGCTCAGTAGCATCATGGCTTGGTGAAGTTGAGCCACGCGATGAACTGGCCATATATGGGTCTGAGAGTATCCCTGCTTGCCGTCGGTGCTGGCACCCTGGTTTCTCAGCAGGGTTTGGAGAGATGTTCTTGGCTGGACTTGGGTCTTCATCTTCACAAAGTGATGGCTCCTGGTGCCCACGGCCGCGATCTGCAAGCAGACACCATCACCTACATTTTAACATGGAAGAGCTGCACCCCAAAGCTTCGTCTGGTCTGATTTAGGGCTGCGCTGGGACGGAGGACTTCATGTAGCATTGCACTTGTCCGTCCCACGTCCCCACCAGCTGAGTGCACCCACTGAGCCTCAGCTCCCCTGCTACAGAGCCCCCCATATGGGGACCATACAAGGACCAGGTGGTGCTTTCTTGCATCCCCCAGCTCTCTTCATCTCTTAATCCTGTAAAAACTTGTCCTCTGTCTTTCTAGACAGCAAACTGGCACCGTCAACCCACCGTTAATTTTTCCTGCTGTGATACGACTCTGTGGTGATGTGAGCACTCGGTGGCCGGGATGCTGAGTGGTTTGCAACCAGGTTTGGGTTGTATTGGTTGCTTAAGAGCATCCAAGATGTCACCTTCCTCTGAAACCAGGTGGGGCTGGAGTTATCCGAGTGGGATTCCTCCTCTGCAAGAGCATCACTGCCAGCTCTTTGTTCATGAGCATCTCCAGCCTCAGGGATGCGAGGGCACTGCCTCCTTGCTGTCTGCCCTTGCCCTGCCTGTGCCTGCTCATCATCCTGCCGTGGGAGGGGGACACGGCGGGTGAAAAAAGCTGCTTAGGATCTATCCTGGGGGTTTAAATTGTCCTGGGTTATTGTTGGAGGATTAGGAGGGGATTTGGTATGATTGGTTGCAGTGGGTTAAATATAGGCTGGTGTGTGTTGGAGGGTTGACGCTCCAACAGGGAAGGGAGGGACAGGTCTGTGCTGGTTTGCTTCACCCCTTCGTCTTTTATCTCTCTGCTGTGATCACAGTGACGGGGAAAAAAAATGCCAGCACGTCCTTTCTAATATCATATGCAGGGCTCGGGATGCGCAAGAGCCTCCAGTGTCATGTTGTGCAATTAACTTCCCAGCGCTGTATGGTCTTCGCCAGCTTCAAAGAGGAATTGGACCAGGCAGGGAGGGCAGAGGGAGCTGCTCCTCTGAGCCCTGTGGCTGGGAGGGGTGAACTGGTCCCCAGGATGGGGTCTGCTTTGGGGCTGCTGGTCCCTCAGCTGCTGCTTGGTCGTTCTGCAGCTCCTGGGAGCATCCTGCAATGGCTCCACGGAGGTGTCCTGGTGATGGTGGATTTGGACTGGGGCGTGGGACACAGGTAGCAGCTTCCCTGGGTTTTAAGGAAAGAGGGAACAGTTCCTGCCTGACAAAAAAAAAAAAAGCCATGTTAGGAGGTGTGGGGGGTGAAGACCACCCTCTGCACACTCCTTGGAACACCTGGGATCAGCATCCCCATCTTTCCCTGTGTGGGGCTGCAGGCTCCTGACAGTTGGTTTTGCTGCCTGTTTCTACCCTGTGTTGTCTCCAGCATCGTGTCCTGGCCACGTCTGTGTTAAGGCAGGTCCCCAGCACCTTCCTCTGAAGGCAGGACTCAGCCTTTCCTGCCCACCGGGGTGAGCCAGCTGTAAGTCTTGGCCAAGTGCCGGCCCTGTGTCTTCCCACGACCTTCTCCCACTGGAGCACCTAACATTTTCCAGGAGGAGAAGGGGAAAGAGAAGACCTGCATTTCATTTCTCTTTCCGAAGGAGACCCACGTGTCAGACCTTGACTTCGTATATTATCCCTCCCAAAGCCTGCAGCTGGCTGCTGGCACGGCACAACGGGGGTTACGGGCTGAGATTTATAAACGTGCTTCAGGCACAGCTGCTCTGGGCTCCCTCAGCTCCATCCATCTCCCGGGGCTGTGCGACTGTATATCTTGCCGCGCTCATCAACCCTTGCAAACGAGTTTCCTGTCTCCTGAGTTCTACCGTGCTCAGATAAATGTGCTCAGCGCAACAGACTCTGCTCCCAGTCAAATCAGTTCTGCAGCAATCAGAGTGGTTCCTGGCAGGGAGGAAATACCCACAAGGCTGAGTGGTGCTGTGAAAGACCCCCCCACCATCTCCTAGAATAGGGTCCACGTCCTCGGCACAAGTGTGAGCTGGGCTGTTTCTCTTCTTGAATTGGTGTGAAAAAGCTGAAACCACCAGGTTTCCCGAATGCCCGATGCCTTTGCTCCACAATGAGAGGAGGTGCAGCCCTGTAGATGGTTCTCCAGGCAGAGATGTGGGGCTGATGAGCGTCCTGGGGGTGCGGGAACAAAGTGAAGCAGGGAGATGAGGGTTGTTCCCCCACGGTTGAGTTTTCCTGCCAGGGGTGGTCGCCTGTGTGGGGATGCTGGGCTCAGCTTGCCATCTAGTGGTAATAACAGCCTTTTCCAGAGGGCCGTGGGGTTCATAGCTGCGCTTGGTGGGTCTTAGCCCTGCTGCGGGGTCTGCAGCTCTGTGTTGCTGGGGGCTGTCTGCCTCTCCTCGGGGGGGTTCCCAGCCCTTGCTCCCCAGAGATCACCTTCCCTACCCTACTCTGCACACGTGGGTCAACGTGGATCTTCAGGTCCCCCCTAAATCTTGCAGCCATTTGGAGGTCACTGGTTTTAGCATCCCTATGAAAACAGGGAAGAGTGCTGAGCAGTTCAAGGAGAAGTTGGGTGGACACCAGACAGAGCCATGCCAAGGGGGTGAGCCAGGGGTCTCCAGCTTTCATCTTGGTGCCCCTCCAGCCCAGAGCCCGGGGCCTCACCTCTCCTGAGAGCCCAAGACCCATTGTCTACCTTCCTCTGGCCTTAGAGCTGAGCTCTTCCTCCTGCTTCTCTCGAGGGGTAGATCCCCCTTTGCCCCAATTCCCACAGAAGGGCAAGACACCACGGGGTCTTGCCTGGCCCTATATGACCCTCTCCTCTTGCCTTACAGGTATGCTAGTGGTCAACGTCACATGGAGGAACAAGACGTATGTGGGGACGCTGCTTGACTGCACGCAGCATGACTGGGCGCCTCCCCGGTAAGCAGCTGGTGGGATCTGGCAGCGCTGTCCCAGCCCCCTTTGCCCAGGCGCAGGGGCAAAGTCGGCCACGTATGGCCCCCACAGCACCTAGTACGCTCTGCCCTGTGCCCATGGGGCTGCCCGTGGGGGTTTGCATCTCCTCGTTGCCCAACCGAGCTGCTCCTGTGGCTCTTTGCCCTCACAGTCACAGGCTCCCTGGTCCTGGAGACTGGAGATGGTTTAGCATTTGCTAGTGGATCTCTCCAGTTCCTCTTTACTGGTCAGTGTGGGGGACAAGCCTGCAGGATTGGTAGCGAGGGGAGGAAGGGGGTCCCCACCACGCAGTGGGGATGACTTAGCCCAGCACAGCTGTTTCTCCATTAAAACCTCCTTGTCCTCCTCCTGACAGGTTCTGCGACTCTCCCACCAGCGACCTGGAGATGCGTAACGGCCGGGGTAGGGGCAAACGCATGCGCCCCAACAGCAACACGCCCGTCAACGAGACTGCTGCCGCCTCGGACAGCAAAGGGACCAGCAACAGTAGCAAGACCCGGGCAGGAGCCAACAGCAAAGGGCGCCGGGGAAGCCAGAACTCCTCGGACCACCGCACACCGCCCGGCAGCACGGCGGAGGATGTGAAGGCCAGTCCCTCCTCCGTCACCAAGCGGAAGAGCAAACCCCTCTCCGACATGGAGCTGAACTCCAGCTCGGAGGACTCCAAGGGCAGCAAACGCATCCGCACGAACTCAATGGGCTCAGCAGCCGTGCCACCTGCCGCGGTCAAGGTGGAGCCAGCTGTCCTCGACCGAAACTGTCCTTCTCCCATCCTCATCGACTGTCCCCACCCAAACTGTAACAAGAAGTACAAGCACATCAACGGGCTGAAGTACCACCAGGCCCATGCGCACACGGATGATGACAGCAAGATGGAGGCGGATGTGGACAGCGAGTATGGTGAGGAGCCCTCCCTGCACGGGGACGTTGGGAGCTGCAACGGCGCTGCTGTCTCTCAGAAGGGCTCGCTCTCACCAGCTCGCTCGGCCACCCCCAAGGTGCGCTTGATGGAGCCCCACAGTCCCTCCCCATCCAGCAAGTTCAGCGCCAAGGTCCCTTGCAAGAGGAAGCTGGGTGGGGAAGGAGACACTGACCCGGGTGCCCTGTCCAATGATGGCTCTGAGGATGGTCCCTCAGTGGCTGATGAGACAAGTAACGATGGCTTTGATTCCCTGGAGAAGCGATGTGTTGACAAGGACAAGTCAAAGAAGGCATCTGGTGCTAAGTCAGAGAAGATCACTTCCAAAAGCTTGAAGTCCGCCAGACCCATTGCGCCAGCCATTCCCCCCCAGCCAATTTACACCTTCCAGACGGCCACCCTCACCACAGCCAGTCCTGGTTCCTCCACGGGCCTTGCCACCACCGTGGTCCAGACCATGCCCAACAGCCCTCAGCTCAAACCCATCCAGCCCAAGCCTACGGTGATGGGAGAGCCCTTCGCGGTCAACCCTGCCCTCACGCCTTCCAAGGAAAAGAAGAAGAAGGACAAGAAGAAGAAGGAGCCCAAGGAGGTAGAAAACCCTCTGACTCCTGGCAAAGCCTGCAGAGCGGAGGAAGGCAAGAGCCCTTTCCGAGGGGAATCCAGCGACCTGGGGACAAAAGGCGAGGGGCTGCTGAATGGCTCATCCGACCCCCACCAGAGTCGACTTGCCAGCATCAAGGCTGAGGCGGATAAAATCTACAGCTTCACTGACAACGCCCCAAGCCCCTCCATCGGTGGTGCTAGCAGGCTGGAGAACACCAGCACAGCCCAACCCATGACCCCGCTGCATGTCGTCACCCAGAACGGGGCAGAGGCGAGCTCGGTGAAGACCAACAGCCCAGCCTACTCAGACATCTCTGATGCTGGGGAGGACGGGGAGGGCAAGCTGGAGAGTGTGAAGGCAAAGGATCCGGAACAGCTGGTCAAGGAAAGCGCCAAAAAAGCTCTTTTCCCCTCACAGCCGCAGAGCAAAGAGTCTCCCTACTACCAAGGCTTTGAAACCTACTATTCCCCTGGCTACCCCCAGGCAAGCCCTGGGCCCTTGAACCCCAGTGGCCAGGCCACGGCTGAGACGCAGGCCTTGAAGCTGAAGAAGGATGAGGAGCAGGAGAACCCGGAGGTTAAGGTGAAGAGTGAAGGCTGCGAAGAGAAGAAGGCAGAGCTTGGTGGCTCCAGCCAGCAGCCCTCGGTCATCCAGCAGCGTCCCAACATGTACATGCAGTCCCTCTACTACAACCAGTACGCCTACGTGCCCCCCTACGGCTACAATGAGCAGGGCTACCACGCTCATTTGCTAAGCACCAATCCTGCCTACCGGCAGCAGTACGAGGAGCAGCAGAAGCAGCGGCAGAGCCTGGAGCAGCAGCAGCAGCGAGGGCTGGAGAAGAAGGCAGAACTGGGTTTGAAGGAGAGGGAGGCGGTGCTCAAAGAGGAGTGGAAGCAAAAGCCACCCATGCCCCCGACGCTAACCAAAGCCCCAAGCCTCACGGACCTCGTCAAGTCGGGGCTGAGCAAGGCCAAGGAGCAAGGAGGTCCTGACATGGCCAAATCTGTCATCATCCCCAAGCTGGAGGACTCATCCAAGCTGTCCGGCAGCCAGGTTGCCGAGGGGCTCAAGGTGAAGCTGAGTGAGGCCAGCCACCTTGGGAAAGAGACCGCTGAGACAAAGGCTGGCTCCGAGTGTGGCCGGCAAGCAGACGTGGACCCTGTGCTCTGGTACAGACAGGTAATGCCCACCTGCTGCCCACTCGGCCCTCCCCACCAGCTCAGTGGTGGGCTTTCTCCTGGAAGAAGCCCCTTGCCGTGGCTTCGCTGTGGGGGTTTGCTGAGGCCATCACAGCAGAGAACATGTCTTGTCCTCTGCTCGTGTTGGGTCTCCATGAGGTTCCCTTGGGGCCAGCAAAAAGATAGGGCTGGGAGGCTATGAATGGGCCAAGGAGAGCCTGGGGAAGGGGAGCGAGGTTTGCTGGGATTCAACTGCTCTGATGGTTGTCTGGTTCTTGCAGGAAGCTGAGCCGCGGATGTGGACCTATGTGTACCCAGCAAAGTACTCGGACATCAAGACAGAGGATGAGCGGTGGAAAGAGGAAAGGGACCGAAAGTTGAAGGAAGAAAGAAATCGAAGCAAAGAAGCTGCATCCAAGGAGGATGGGAAGGAGAGCACCAGCTCTGAGTGCAAACTGACCCCCACCGAGGAGGCTCGCATGGTGGGGAAGGACCCCAGACCCAGCGTCCATGTCCCTGTGTCTTCACCCCTCACGCAGCATCAGTCCTACATCCCCTACATGCACGGCTACTCCTACAGCCAGTCGTACGACCCCAACCACCCCAGCTACCGGGCCATGCCCACCGTCATGATGCAGAACTACCCAGGTAGGGAGCTGGGGTCTTCTTGGGGGTGTCCCTTCCAAGGCTGTCCCTGCTCCCGGAGTGAGGGATGGCTGTGGGACATCTTCTCATTCCTGGAGACACACATGCAGAGCTGCGTGCTCCTGCGGTGTTGCCCGGAGACTCCTCATGCCCTGCCTGCTTTTTCTCCCTCCCAGGATCATACCTACCCTCCAGCTATTCCTTCTCCCCGTACGGGAGCAAGGCATCTGGCAGTGACGACAGTGACAAGTCCCGAGCCAGCCCCAGCGTGAGTTGTAAATCCAGCTCAGAGTCCAAGGCCCTGGACATCCTGCAGCAGCACGCCAGCCACTACAAGAGCAAGTCACCCACGGTGAGGGTCAGGAAGGCGCTGGCTCTGTACGAGCTTCAGGATGGTCCCTGGATCCTATAACCAGCCCAGAGGAACTCTCCTTGCTATGGGTTTTTGCCATTCCTGCTGCTGTAGGAGACCTGGGGTCAAGGATTAATCCCACAGCCCAACCCTTTTGGGACAGGCAAGCCAAACCGGTGGGCAGGGCTGGCCCAGAGGAGCACTAGGGCTTCTCCAGGCCCTGCAGCGACTGGGCAACACTTGTCCTCAGCCCTGGAGCTGGTGGATGGGATGCAGGAGCTGTCTCCATCCCATGGCAGCATAGGGTCACGAGCTCCTCCTGGGCTGAGCTGGGATGACACAGTGGCAGCAAACCCTGGTTTTGGGCAGGAAGGAGCTGCCTGAAACAGGACCTGCGTCTGTCCCACCACTTTTGGGCTGGTCCCAGCAGTGTCGCTGGGAGCCTTTGGGCAAAGGCAGGCAGAACATCATCCCGATGGGGCGCCCAGTGTGGGTCCAATGCTGCCCTGCGCCCCGGGGTAGCGGGTAGTGTCCCTCAGCATGTGTGTGTTCTCTCCTCTCCAGATAAGCGAGAAGACATCTCAGGAGCGGGACCGCAGCGGCTGCGGGGTGGTGGGAGGCGGCGGGAGCTGTAGCAGCGTTGGGGGAGCTGGTGGGGGAGAGAGGAGTGCCGACCGGCCTCGCACTTCACCGTCTCAGCGCCTGCTCTCGACACATCACCATCACCACCACCTCGGGTACTCGCTGCTGCCGGCGCAGTACAACCTGCCCTATGCAACAGGTGAGAGCCGAGCCTCACCCCGGCACCCAGCCAGAGCAGCGGGAGCTTGGGGGATCTGGGGAGGAGCCATGACCACCTCTGGGCGGTGTGAGCTCTTGTGCTGAGCTTTGCTTTGACCACACCCAGCTTCCCCAACACAGCTGGGTGCCCATCCTGGGCTGCCAGCTCCTGACGCTGCTTCTCCTCCGCAGGTCTCTCCTCCACAGCCATCGTTGCCAGCCAGCAAGGCTCCGCTCCCTCCCTATACCCACCTCCCCGGAGGTGAGAACGGTAAGGTTCTCCTCCCATGGCACCGGCACGGCCACCTTGCTTTGCCCACCGGCAACCGGGCTGGGGTGGAGGTGGCCAGGATGGGTGCACAGGGGGTGAGGGCGGAGGGTTTGGGGTTTGTCTGGGGCTGCTGGCGGCGGGAGCTGACTTGACCTTGGGTTGTGGCAGGACGTGACGTGCTGCGGCGCCTGGGCTGTACAAGACATGTGACTGGCTCACATGGGGAAGCGCTGGAGACTCCTTTAGACATCAGTTGAATGGTGTTAATTGTTCTGCTTGACGTTCCTGCCATGATCTGAGGCAGACTGTCTTCTCCCCCCACCCCCTGTCGGACACACACTGACTCCCCCCTCTACACCCTCCCCTTTGCTGAGTGGGCGAGCTGGTACCTGCGGAAATATTTATTCTACTGGGCACCAGCGCTCGGGATGGAGGTGACTCGCCTGCCTGGTGCATATGAAGAGGAAACGGAAGCACTGAGGTTTCTCGATGGATTTGGGACCCTGCCCTGTCTCTGCGAGCCGCTGCTTCACGATGGGGTTGAGCGCCATGGAGGCGGGGGCAGGCAGGGGTGCTGCCTCCTGCCTGCTCCTCCCCGGGGCTCAAAGTGCGGGGCCGAGCCGGCCGTGGAGTCGCAGTCTCAGGAAAGGGCCTAGCTCACGGGGGTGTCAGACAGCTGGTGCAAGTGGGGGGTGCCTGACCAGAGGTGGCTGGGGGAGATGGGGATGTGCTGCATCTGGGGTGCACCCTCTCCTAGCCCCATGGGCTGCTTCTGCACCCCATGGCACCCACTGCTCTGTGCCCCTGTGGACAGGAGCCACTGGTGCGTGGCCGAGGGCCTGAGCAGAGGACTGGGGGAGCCAGGGGCTGCTCTGGGCCCCAGTGAACCAGCCTCTGCCCCCACAACCAGGGCAGCTGGGACTCAGTGGGGCTGGGGGCAGCTGGGCACAGAGCTGGGGGCTGCCAGGGCTCCTCCCCAGTGCCTTGCACGGTCCAGACCTGCCTGAAGCTCACGCGCGTGGATTTGAGTTGGTTTTGAGCTGTGACTCTGCAAACCCCTGGTCTTTCCTCTGCCCCCTCCCACCCCAGCAGGTGCTCCCCAGGCCCCAGAGCAGCACATCCTGTTCGGGGCCTTGGCTGCAGCTCCCCTTCACATCCACCTTCTGCTTTTAAATCGGCTTCCCCAGGCCCTGGGCAGGGCCCAGCGAGGAACAAGCACACTTAGGCTCTGCCAGAGGCACTTGGGGCCGTGCTGGTCCCCACTCAGGCCTCGTGCCAGGGCTCGGGGCACCAGGCCCTAGAGGAAACCGGTCCCCACTCCCGGTGCTTCCCCGGTGCCCGAGGACAGGGGCTTTCTGGTCCTCTGCTCCCCCAGCCCCAGAGCGGCTCTCCCCGGGCTGATGCTCTACCTCGGCCCTGCAGCAGCCAGGCTGCCCCGGTCGCTCCCTGCCCTTCCCCGCTGCCCGGCCAGGGAGCACGGGGGCCATCGCTCTCGGTTGTGTGCGTGTATCCGTGTCGCACCCGGCCCCGAGGGGCCGCTGTACCGGGATGCTCTGCGTGCCGGGCTCTGTACATACTGTAAAAAGCAATTGTTTGAAAGCTGTTGTTTTGGGTTTTGTTTTCTTTCCCCTGTTAAACCCCATCCCACATTACCCAGTT
Source organism: Chlamydotis macqueenii (assembly GCF_036417535.1). Taxonomy (NCBI): domain Eukaryota; kingdom Metazoa; phylum Chordata; class Aves; order Otidiformes; family Otididae; genus Chlamydotis; species Chlamydotis macqueenii. The sequence continues at coordinate 14,990,043 of NC_141567.1, read as the reverse complement.
GGAAAGGAGGCACTTGCTGGTCACAGCCCTGGTTTGGGTGCTGACAGCGCGGTGGCCCCAGCTTTGTTCTTCGACTCATTTTTCTTCCGCTCTTCATTGTCTTCGCAAGGAGACGAGGTTGCGTGGCCCAGCACTCCTCAGGGCTGAACAGCAGCTCAACCCACCCTGCAACCGTTAAGGAGCCACATGCAGCCACCAAGCTGGGGTCCGGTGGTGTCGGGGGGAGTGCCACATCCCACCCATAAGGAGCTGCTACCTCCAGCCTTGGCTGGTCCTGCAGCACCTCGCTCCTGGCACGGCCGGGGCCCACCAGTGGCATGGAGGAGGGTGTCTGGGCTGGGGCAGGGGGTGATGGGGGTGCCACAGGCTTTGCCAGCAGTCAGAGGGGGTTGGGGGGCAGAGGGGGTGTGCTGCTCCCCACCTTCCCAGTTGCGTCCCAGTTGAGTCTCCCGTTAGGTGTTAAATGAAACAACGGTTTAAGCAGAATAGGTTTGAGGTTTGACGTTTTATGGGTTTTCCTGGTCAGTTCTCACCCATGGGGCTGGCACCCCGGCCCCCCGCGGCGGTGCAGCTCCCCTGCCTGTGGGGTCCCCAGCCCTGTCCCCTGCCCAACTAGGCCCCGCGGGCAGCTGGCCAGGGCGTCAAACCCTTGGTGTTTATAGCTCTTGTTTCTATTGACGTTGCTGTGTTGGGTTTCATTTCAGTCTTCCTGATTCTGCCCTTCTGTAAAGTGTACATTATTACCAAGTTCCTTGTTTTTATATATATATATATATAAAAATATATATATATACAAACTGTACTCTTCTTGCCTTTGTACATTTGGGCAAGGAGAGAGAATAAATCTTTTTAAGAGACAATCACAAACCTGTGAGGGTGGCTTTTTCTTCCTGCTCCCCTGAATTCTGGTCCTTTGTCCCCAAAAGCTGTGGCCAGTGACTTTTGCGGGGGGATAGCGGGCACCTGATAGGGCTTCAGCAGCTGTGCTGCTCCTGGTGCCAAGCTCATCAGTCTGCGGCTCTCGAGGCTGTGGCGGGGTGGCCCAGCGTGGCAGCAGGTCCTGCGCCCCAGCACCCTTCCGCTTGCTTGCAGACCCCACGTGCTCGGATCCAGCTGCTTTGCTGTGCCACCAGCACGCACAGCTCCACCGCGGGACGCTGCAGCCAAGCTTGGCCATGACAATTTGAGTGAGACCCCCCCAGGCTCAACCCCCTACCCCCCCACCAAGGGACAGCTGCTCCATGGCCTATGCCAGGCAGGCCCATCTCCATTGCCCCATGGAGCTGGACGCAGCTAGGGCAGGGCAGAGCACGGCTCCTTCAGCTTCACAATGGAGGAGGCCTGTGCAAGAGGCAGCACCCAGAGAATGCAGAAGCATCTTTTAAATTTTCAAGAGGGCATTTCTGAAGACACTCGGCCCTCTGAGACCTTCACATTTGACCGCACTTGCTTGAGCCAGTGCAGGAGAGTATTTGGTACTTGTCAGAGAAGCACATGCACTGGCACAGCCTCTGCACTGCAGATTATCAAGCTCAGATCCTCCTCACTCCCAGCTCCCCTGCTGGGAACCTTGCACTTTACCAGTAAGGAAGGAGCAAAGCCGTTCCCACCCCATCACACTGAGGAGGTGCCAGCAGAGGAGCACCATGGGGTTGCAGCAGGGCCCTGGAGCACGCACCAGCCCAGGGAAGCAGTGGGGGCAGCTCCAGCTACAAGAAGGGATAAAACTTGGCCTTTCAAAAGCCAGAACTAGAAATCAGCATTGTTCCGGCTAGGGAATAGGTGCAAGGTCTGCTCTGTCTCGGCACCACACCTGCAACGAGGAGAGGAGGCACACCACCCGCACTGGATGGGCTGTAAAAACTGTGGCAGAGGTTCCCAGCAGCACAGCCCAGCCTCTGATTTTAAACCAGACTTAGGCTGTAATGCTCCACGGAAGAGGGAGTAGAGCCAGCAGCCCTTTCATTTTATTGGAGGGGAAGGAGGGAAAGAGAGACACAAACTTTAAGATGATTTATTCACACAAACTTGTATCCTAGCCCCACCTCTCCCCCAACAGAAAACACTGACCATGACGTTTATGGAATGGCTCTGCTTCAGCTTTTAACAAAATCCTCCACAGAAGGGCGAGAGCACAACAAAGCACACAAGGACAATTCCGCACGCAAGCATCCAGGCCAGGAAGAGAGCTCACGGCACGCCTCCGGGGCACGGTTTATAAATACACCCTTCTAGACAGCCAGCCAGGTTACAGCCACATGGCACAAAGACGAGCACAACCTCACTCTCCAACATGAGAAGGGGCAGGGTTGAAACGTGAGCTAGCGCTGGCACTGCGGCCCCATCCCTCCATCCCAGGAAAGTCCCTGGCCGGGAGAGCATCCCACCGTGACCGGCGGAGCCACCATGCATGCCCCTACACGGAGCCCCCTTTGGTTTGGATACAGCTGTTCGCTCAGTGTCTCAAGTTTTGAGATCATCTTTTTGGAAAGGCGTTGGAGGAAGAACAGAGGTGACAGCCAGGGGCCTGCTCCTTACCCGTCCTCATGCAGAGGATGAAGGCATGAGGTTTTTTGGCTCTCTGGACCATTGCAACCGTCACACAGCAGGCAGGTAAGGAAACGTTCCCCTGGAGCAGAGGGGGAACACTCCAAACACTCGCTTGACCCTCTGATACCATCGCAGCATTACAGGAGGCCCACCCCAGGCTCTGCTCCTTTCAAATAAGCAGCCCCAGCTGTGTGAAGTTCATCTGAATGCCCCTTTTATTGAACGCTGTGCTAGTGCAGTGGTAACATTGAACAGAGTTAAGACTGCTTAAAACAAAAGCTGGAAGAGCAAGAATTTAAAAAAGAAAAAAAAAAAAAAAAAGAAAAAAAAAGAAATTAGGACCAGTTAAAACAGCATCGGTCGCCCCAAAGCAGAGACGCACTGGGATTTTAATGTAGTGATAAAGGTTAATTGGAACATGTCTCCTCCACGTGCCTAACACCCAAAACATGCCTTCTACTTAAGAGTCTGAGTGAAAAATGAAAAGGTCACCTGTCAGAGGAGCGCACACCGGGCGATGGGGAAAGGACCAGCATGGGTTTAGAGAAGTCAAGGAGTCGATACCGCACCTACTGCTGTGCTCCCCCACGCGCGGCCTAGGCACCAGGCACCCCTAGGCTAACACACCACACAGCTGCATGTAAGGAGCTCCTATGCCAGTTCATAAACATCTTCCATTTACTATTTGGTGATTACATGTGTGTATATATAGGTCTCTAGGCAACACATTTCAATGAGATAGTCAACTCTGAGGATACACAGGCCAATCTAACAATGAGAAATGCAGTTTCAGTCCAACAGAAGCTTGTTTTCCCTTTCCTCAAGAAAGGAGATGTAACCCTATCTCCCCTCAACAGCATTTTCAGGTCACACTGGAGTCCCCCGCTGCAGCTATTCTTCATCAGAGGAAGAGTTCTGATCCAGGGGGTACACCATGAACATCACGTCTGGCCGCGACGGGACAGAGGGGTGACCAGGCCTCACGATTTCAAAGCCCAAGAAGCTGAATGTCTTCAGGAGTGGAGCTACCAAAGAGAAGGAAATCTGTTACCACCAGGAACAATCCTCTTTACCTACATCACCCTAGAAGCCATGAATATCAAAGTGTGAACACCCTCTGTGAGCACATCTAGAGCTTCTTGCACAGAAAGAAATCATTTTAACGTGACAGCCCTCTCAGATAGGTTTCATCTCTTCCTGCTCTTGTCACAGCTGCTCCTAAGCATGAAGGGGATTTTAGTTGTGCAGCAGAGCAGGTTCATCCGTGTTTATCCTGCGATGTCTGTTCTGTCCCCTCTGAGCAACTGCGATGGTGGGTTACCTACCTGCACAGATCTGCTTTGCCGGGATGCACGTGGCCATCCTGCAGCGTATCAGAGTTTTTATTCTGTATTTACGTGGATCCCAGCACCCTTTGAGCCCTTAAAGTGGATCAGACAGCAATCTGTCTTACTCAGGGCATCTGAGAAATCTACTTAGGGTCTAGGTAGACATTTGCTGTCTGTGCGAAGAAGACCTGGAGCTCAGTGGAAACTCAGCTCAGCACAGCCTGGTGCGGTCCCTCAGGAAAGCCACCATGGGTTATGCACAGAAATTCAGAGTGCGGCCAGTGCAGAAGCACCTCCCCACCTTGTCTCAGTTAGACATGGCTGTATCATGCAGTGACTGGATGCACGGTCGCTTGTTACTAAAGCGATCACTTCCCTGTGAAAGTTACCTGGGTGCAGCACCTAATCTCCACAGCATGCTCTGATGATCAACTTCAAGCCACTGAATGGTCTCGTGGAGGAGCTCCTATGTATTTTTAAGACAGCACTGAATTATAGCTGCAGAGACAAGGGCTCAGGATCCGGAGTGCTCCGGAACTCATACAAATATGCCAGGTCCAAGAGCAACACATAGCCCATTTTTAAAAAGAAAACCCAGCATCAGATGTCTCCTGTAACCAGCTACTGTGGGGGGTCACCTATGCAACCAGTGGTGGTGGTAGCTTTATAGCAAGAACTTAATCTGAAAATTATTCTTGGCATCATAACACAGAATGACCTCTTCCTGGGCTCAGCACAGCTTAGCTCTAATAACGCATTTTCTGTCAGAGAGGACAGTGCAGCTTGTGAAGCAGCAAAGTCAAAATTAGAATTAAGGTTTGAATTACTCCTGCCGTGGCGATTGCTTGGTTACTAGCTCACGTCTAGTAAGATTTAGAGTGACACATCCATAGCTTGGTACCTCACCACAAAACTCCTCCAACTTCCGTACTGTGATGACTTATCCAACACGTCTATCTTTAGATCCTAATGCAGCCCTGTAAGCCATAAGCATCTACAGCCCGGGTCAGGATTACCTGTAGGTCTAGGAAGGGCAAAAGTGCCGGGAGATCTTTAAAAAGCAAATGAACATCAGGGCAACACACTACAAGAGTTTGTTTCCCCACGTAATAACCTCTCCCTGGTTTCTCCTTCCGAATAGCAGAAGCCTGGTCCCAAATGGAGACCTTCACTCCTTACCAAAGGAGAAATAGCTAACATACCTGCTGGAGAAGCCAAAAATACTCCTTCTCCCTTAGTCTCAAGAAAGGGCTTATTTTCTCCACAAGAAACCATTTCTACTTTGTAAGAACAACATGAAAATTACGCATGTAACGTTTACTGCAACAGGAAGCAGCTCCTGGAGCCCTGCCTTGGGACAAGCAGGTTTTGTACAGCTTCAGCAGCGCTGTTTTAGATCCAGAGCAAACCTGACAGCAGGGGCAAGTTCTCACCTCTGTCTTCTCTGCTTTTTCTGAAGCAAATAAAGACATAGTTTACTTTCATTTTTTCTTCAGCAAACTCCAACAGTGCCGATAACCTGCCAAGGAGGAAGAGGACAAAAGAACATCAGCTATAGGAAGTCCTGTCCTGAGGAAGCCTCTGTGCATTATCAACTCTCTGGATGTTTTCAGGCAGAAAGATTACTTGTTTACAGACCCCTTCCAGCAAACAATGGGCACTGAAACAATGGGCTTCCTGCTTCACTATCCAGCCCTGCAAAACCCAGAGCTATCCTCACACCAAGTCACCCAACAAGTCACTGTCCTCCGCATCTGCGTGCCAGTGTGCACAAGCACCCATCCCCACCAGTCAGTGACTTTGTACAGAAGCCTTTATACGCAGGAAGCTGAATACTGCACCTTATCTTCAGCCAGGCGACATCCCCTCTGCTGGCAACATGCACGAGGGGATCTGCAAGTTTTGCGCTTTAGGAAAAAAACAAAACAAACCAAAACAAAAGCTCATGCCAGGCATAAGATAAAAACATCGCTGAAGGAACATGTGCACAGGGAAAGCTGTTCCCTGAACACATCAGCTGGATGGCACAGCTGATGCACCCTGAATCCACGCTTCCTGACTCTCCAGCTCAATTATTTCTGCCACCTCTTGATGGAAGCAGCGCTGCATTAACCCTTCTCTGAGCCCCGGAGAGCAGCAGGCAGAGCCGTCACTGTCACTGCTGGCCTTGTAACCATTTAGGATGCAGGCTGCCAGAGCAGCGACAAACAGGGCTTCAGTTGACATCCAATTAAACAGCAGTCAGCGAGACTGGAGTGCAGTGAGGGAGATTAAATTTGCAAGGGTTTTGTTAATATGGTAATGAACTATTTTAATTATAGCCTCTACCAGGCTGTTTTACCTAGCTAAAAATAACCTTGACAAAATCACGCTTTAAGTCACGATGACACAGGCAGGTAAATACCCTCCCAGAAGAACCCGCTCCCAAGAAAGCAGGCACATGGACAGCGGAAGGATTTATGGGCTGACTGAAGGAATTACGCAAACATTTATCTGGACTTGGATTTAAATGAGACAAGTGTGAGACAGCAAGAATACTGGCACTTACCAAAGGTGCCCAATGAGGTTTTTTTTCTTAATTAGCTCATGTCATTTACGGATGAAGCCTACTTGGAGATTTAGAAGGACTTCAGAGAGGTCTGCAGAGGATTCCAGTACAGCCACATCTACGCTACAGTGCTCCCCGCCAGCGGAGATCTCTGGCAAAGCACTTGGCAGGAAGTAGCTGCTCTGGAAGCTGCATCTACACAAACTTCCCGGAGCAGAGCTGTCTGGACAAAACACTGCCGTATTCTGCCAACAGAGAAAAATCAGAGACTCTGGCAGAGCCCAACGCCTGCGTGGCCACACTCCAAGCCCAGATCCACCTACTGATGAGAAGGAGTGCATCAATATAATGGAGTTTTTTTTCCCCTGAAAGAGAGGAAAACGCCTGCCAAAATAAGCTTGCCAAGTGGCCAGCAGAATAAAAATTGGAAAAAAGCTCGCAGATTTTCCATACCAAAGTATGCAAAGAATCACTCTGCTCATTTATTGCTTATTTTTCATTAGCATAGGGACTCAAAAAACAGTAACCCATCTGAAACAATCACTAAGTGGGAAAAAAAATACATACATGGAGGACGAACAGGAGGACAGTTCTCTGAAGACAAGGGAGCAAGGACATACACCAGCCACACAAACCAGGACCAGAGCTGCCGCACAGACAGCCCATTCTCCCCACACACACACAGCATCACCCACGTAAGCAAAGTCCTGCTCCCCGAGGAGCCACGAACACAGCTCTGGGATCCTGAACTTACCCTTCTTTGCTTCCATCAGCTAATAATCCGTCAGGGATTTCCACAAAGAGGCTCTGATTAGAGAGCACTGCATCCCAGGAGGAGGTCTTCACCTCTGTAACCTTGTACTGAAAGTGGACAATATGAGGCTTCCCTTCGTGCACTGGGACATCTTGGTTAACAGTGATCTTCTCGTCCTGTGCAGGAGAGGGAGGAGAGCTCATGAAATACATGTTAGGGTTAAAGAAAACTATCCATGAGATTGTAGACCAAAAAAGTGTAAGAGACCATGCTTAAGTGAGCATGCAAAGGGACTGTTTTCAGTGGGGGTGCCCTCCTGAAAAAGGACCAGCCCTTGCAGACTGGCATGCGTCCAGAGTTTCAGCCTGTCACTAAAGTTCACCACCGTGAGACTCACCGTGGCTCGTGAAGGTGTGCACAGTCAGCTGCAAGCTCGTGTCTGAGTCCCAGCACTCTAATCAAGTGTGTCAGTGGTTAAGAGCTATTGTTCTGAACTACCTGCAATACCTAGCTTTTACTCTAACCTAACACAAAAATAAAGAACAAAAAAGTAAAGTCTGTTTATAGTAAGAGAGATGCAAATACAAAATAAATTGTGTTACAGTTTTTCTAAGGAGATTATGCTTTTCCCTTCCCCTTTCACTGGCTCAGGGACACACCACGAGTACTCAGACCTCAGAGTGATTTCCTCATCATGTTTTCCTGTTCAAGGGAATGCAGTTTTGCATATTTACATTGTATTACATTTCTGGGTAGCGAGAGTCCATTCATTCACCGCAGGTCCCAGCCACATCTTTGAAGGGCGGTTCATAAACTACCCATCAAAGAACACAACTTGAACCGACAAGCTGGAAGAGCATCTGCTGCCGCAGTCTGACCAGTTTTGTTTTTTCCCCAATCCCCAACAGAGTCTTTTTGTTTAAGAGATGACCACAAATTGCTTTCCCAGATTTCACAACCAACTGGTATGGCAAATGGTTTGCGGGAGGAAAACACACAGCATGGAGAGAATCCCAAACCAGATAGAAGCTACATAGATTTGAAGATTGTGACGAGGTCTTTTCCAGAGACCACAAATGTACACATCTCTCTCCAATACTGCTCTAACTAGAATGCCAAGCATGCAGACCGCCTCGGATTCAGCTCAGCAGTTCCTAGAAAACAAATCTCGTGGTTAAACGCCATCCCTCTTCCTGACAATTTTTGCAGGCAGTTGGTTTGCCCAGTAATGATTTCCACATTTCACAGCAAAGAGCCCCAGTGAAACGATGAAGAAATTCATTAGGTTCCTGAGTTAACGTTGTCAGCTGCAGCTGAAGCTAAACTGTTCCCATCTGCTTGGTTACGGGCTCATGCATACGGACTGTCTTACATTCACAAAGTCACCTGCACAGCTCTGAAGGGCAGAAGTAAACCAGATAACACCAGTCATGTCTGCTCTATTTCTGAGTCACAGGAGTGCTGTGTGCCCCTCTCTCAACACCGTCAACAAGCAGGGTGGGAGGTGGTTTACTCCATCAGTTCTTTAGGTGAGCAACCATCCAGCCTCTGGTTATTTTTTATTAAAGTAAAAGCACCACTGTTTAGCAAAAATGTCTCTGAGAGCCTTTCTAGGCTCCTCAAGCCTGTGTCCCAGTGCTTTAATTCCTTTAGCACATGTATTAAAATAGATCTCTCTTGGTTTGACTACTGTGACAAGGAAGAAGGCATCGAGTATGTTAATGCTGGTGACAAAGTAATGCCACATGCAAATGAGGAAGCGTCTGGCTTTGGTAAACGGAGCAGAGGAAGCTGCCATTTGTTTAAAGCCGACAAAGCTGAGTTGAAAAACAAGTTTACACTTCATCAGAATAAATATCCTGTAGGAAATAAGTTTATTCATCGAGTTTGAAAGAAGTTTTTGTGCTTGTGCCTGCTGTTGGGTTTTACTACAGTTTTAAGCCAAGTGCACCAAGAAACCTACCAACAGCTGCTCAAGTTCAATCAGACTGCTGCCGATAAAGCCACCGGCGGAGCCAGCAGCAAGAGACAGATTTTAGCCCAGCGAGAGCTCCGCACTACAGAGGTGTATTTAAAAAAAAAACAAAACAAACCCAAGGGGATTATATGCACATTCTTCACCAGTGACTTTATAGGAGCCTTTTACAGCTGTTGTTACTGTGCAGAAACTGTCTCTGTTTCAGAAAAGATCCTTCTCTCAAGAAAAGCTCACAGATGCTTCTTTTCTTATACTTCATGAAAACAAAAACAGAGTGATGAAGAAGTTGAGAAAAGCAGTCTGGGATTGACACATTGGAGGGGGAGGCACATGCACGCATTTGTGCAGGAAGACTGGCAGAAGCCTGTAACAGGGCAGAAAAATCTTTCTGAGCCTTCTGGCTCAGCCCTTCTTTCACCAGAAGTTATGCCCTGCGCTTCAAACCTAGCAAGGTTTTTCCACTTAAAAGCCCCCTAAAGTTGACAGCCCACTAACCAAAGGCAGCATAACCACTGGGATTAAGAGAACCAGTTCCCCTGGTTCAGTGGGAATTACGTTTACACAGCCTGTCTTGGGCAGCTGATGTTTTATTTCTAGGCATCAAAATAGAGACAGCGAGATGCCGGGGAGAGAAGCTGTTCCTGTGAAGCAGCAGCCCAGAATTCTTTGGAAGCTGCTCAAAGCAAAATCTGTTTACTCAAGAAACGTAGGTTTTTATAGGTTTTAGTTCACCCCTGCAAAATCCCCCTGCCACACTATTGTGGGAAAAAAAACCCCACCAGGCTATCTTTTATACACAGCTTCCTGAACCACCGGCCCTCCAGCCCTGGGGTCCATTTCAGTGAAGCCAAGCTGCAAGGACCAGCTTCCACTTGGTTACAATCCATTGAGCACAAGATTTTCCAACCCAGCTATGCTCCTCAGATGTCCCGAGAAGGACGGTGGGGCGGTCCCTACGTGCTGGCAGCGTAAGAAGAAAGGATGTTATGATCCACCACAGCCAAGCGGCCGGAGAAACCCGTGTAAGCAGCCTACTGCTGGCACGCGCTACACGTGCAGCCTCCTGCCAAGTTTGCTAGCCAGAGCACGTCCGTTCACACAAAGCCCGTCCTGGCTGCGCAGCACCGACGCCAATCGCTATTGCGTTCCCAGCTCCAGTAAAACTCCCCTGATGAAGGGTCGAGTATTAAGTCTCTTAGCACAAAAATACCAACAACTATAGGGAGCCCCAGCTGCTTAATTTATAGCGCTGCTGTATACGAGCACCGTGCTGCATGCTCCGAAGGAGGCAGGCTCGTTCAGAAAGGTCATTCCTTGAACTAGAAAGCTGATACAGCTGGAAAAAGGACTTAAGCTTTTGGGTCCAGATGCCTTTCCAGGTCACGCCGAAGCTTGCTGGCTGAAAAAGCTCAGCCTGCTGTAACTACAGCACTGCGAGATTGAGTGGGTGACAGAGGAGCAGGGAGAGTCCCAGTAACCCCCATCTGAGGTTTGACTTTAAACCACTGGGCAACACAGCCCACTCTGCTCTGGGATGAGCTGTTACAGAAGGGACTGATGTTCTGACAGGTTCTGCTAGGTTTTGTCAGCAATAAATCCAGAAAGAATTATAACTGTATTTCTGGGATGCAACTATCTAGATGACAGCCCCACAAGCAGCAGCCCCTGCCTGCACACCGCTGCCAAAAGCTTCTGTGCAAATTTGAGGGCATACTAAAATCAAACACCTCAAAGCCTCCAAACAGTGATTCTTTCCACCAGCAGCTCTTCCATCTTGAGCCCATTTTCTGCCTTTGGACCTTGCTTGATGTGTACGCAAGGCTTGGCAAAGCTGGCCTGCAGGAGTTCAAGTTGCAGGGTCCCTTATTTCTCATCCCCTTCCACCCAGAGGAAATTAATTACTTGTCCTAAGCCCTCCTGAAGCTATTTATGGATCTTTTTTATCTGAGAGGAAGCCTGTTGTGCTCTTTGCTACCTCTCTGCTGCTTCTCTGGATTTCATACCCCTCTAAGATCTGTGATGATTCAACTCGATAGCATTAAGCTGACGTTACATTATTAAGAAACTACAGAGGCTGACATATATTCACAAGTGAGGCACGCGCTAAAAATTCACCAAGGCTGCATTGAAGAAAACTCCTCTGAAGGCAGCGGTGAGGTCTGTGAATCTCTGGTAGCTGTGACCCAAAAGGGTTTGTATCTTTTCATCATATAAAGTCTGCATGCCTCCCACAGGGTAATTAAAAATCAAGTCTAACACCTATGACAACACCCCTGTCTGAACAGCCAAATCTGCAAGCTTAGCATAAATTTAGGCTACCTCATCTGATAGCACTTTACTCCCTGGCTTGTGGAAAAGCTGCCCCTGTCCCAGAAAGGAGACAGGTATCTACCACCATAACACAATACAAAGTTGCCCAAGTGCCGAGTATTCTACAGCAGAGAACCCATAAGCCATCTGAAAGCCAAAAGGAAAGGTCCTGTCGAAAGCAGCGGGCCAAAAAAATGAGAGCTCGACTGATCCACGTGCTGCTAAGTAAGTTAAGACAACACAAACCCTTCCTGATATTGCCTCATCCTATGCACACGTTCCAGAAATGTTCCAGTCTGTGAGATGGTTCAGCTGCCTCACTCTTCTGTGAAGTCAGCAGTTACTCTGTACACCGGTTCAGGCAGCTCCCAGGCCCTGACAGCTTTACCTTCCGGACTAGGGCACAGGAAGGAGCTTATCAACCATTCTCTCTCTGCATTTCACCTTTCTGCTTGCCGCTTCCTCTTTTTGCAAGACATGTTAAGAAGCTGTTTCATGTTTTTCTAATGCTGGCTCTGCACACAATAGCTGAAACAGGCCCCTGGGAACAGGGCTAGCGAATTATTTACTGCGCACCTTTGAGAAAAGGTCTCACAATTCTTAATAAACAAGTGCTATTTAAGCAGGAGAGCACTGCATGCAGCTCAGCAATCTGCCAACAGGGTCGCTGAAAAATTAGCTGTTCTCCCACTTAGTACCTTGGAGTTCTTTACATTTATTCCCATCAGAACGCAGAAGAAACCGAACGCTGTTGCAACATGGGTACAGGTCATTATTTAGACGTCAGATCTTTCTCACCTTATATATCAGAGCTGAAAGAGAAGGATCCCTGCTACCCCCTCGCCCACCGGGGATCTTCGACAGTGGGTGAGGGGCATCAGGAGCACCACAGAGGCCCTGGAACAATGTGCCTGCAGCACTGCAGCTGGGGACAGTTACTCAAAGGTAAAATACTACTGCAAGAAAAAAAGAGAGAGAACACCAGGTTACATTAGCAGGGATGACATTTCAGATGCTACAGCTCCTCACGACTCCAAACCACTCGTACCCCTGCTTCTCTACAGCACGTCAGAGGCAGCTATCAGGGCCTTAGCGCCCAGACATCTCCACTAAGAACACCGGCTGCCCAAGTCAAATCAGAAACCGGCGGTGTTTTGTTAGAAATGGAGGAGGGGCTTCGCAGCCAACAACCCTGGAGAGAGTGCTGAGCAACCTCATGCTAATAAGGGACATCTGGAAGGCTGCCAATAGCAGATGGCTGGAAACGCATGACCAGAGGAGCACACATTTTCTACAGACAAATGTCTACAAATAGATCAACAGGACCCAGGAGGAGGAGGTTTAAGTTTCACATTTTCAAAACGAGAAGGAGTGAAAGGGCTGGTTCTTCAGATATTTTCAAGAGGCTCTACAACATCCAAGTTGACATTTTCATACGCAAATGAAACATCATACAAGCATCCTTCCCCCCAACCCTAAAAACTACAAGTTCACCCCACAGATCTACTTTTAAGAGCAAGAAAGTAAGTTTTTCTTGCTTGCAGTTTCTAAGTTTGTTTGGTTGTCCTACACACAGTCTTTCAGGATCACTTTGAACTCAGGCTTTAATATCTGCCCCAGCTTTTAGGAAAATCATCAAAACAAATTATTTTACTTCTGGAGGGTTGCTCCCTTTATCAGTACCACAAAAGCTGGTTGCTGAGGCCCGGCGCAGCAGTGGTATTCCTCTAGCAAAGCCTGCAAAAGCAACGCAGAGAAACCAGTCTTTCCCCAGCGTTCCCATTATGAAACACGCCAGCGCCAAGCTATGTAAACACCACCAAAATAAAGGGGAGCGGGAGGGTTCTCAATAAGCACAGGGAGCCAGGAACAAGGCCATAAGGGACAGCCTCTGTAGATGCAATGACAACTTACTGTCTGTCCTAAATCTTCTCACTCCAGCTGTTCCCAAGACATTGTTTTTCTGCTCCAGTCCCTCTCCATGAGGGAACAGACTTACGTATCCAAAGACCACGCACCGAGCTGCACTACCAGAATCACCTGAACCGTCTATACAGTATGCTGGAACATATACCAGACTGCAAACAAACTACTGAAATCTGGCATTTCTGTGTGCCAAAAAAAATAACTCGCAAACGCAGTTACAACACAGGCAGAACTTGCGAAGAACTTGGCTTGCCATCTCATACCAAAATAGTCTTTCTACAGGAAACACAAATATTCTTCCTCCGCATATTTCCTCCTCCTCCTCCAGGTTGGCGAGACCGGGCTCTTCAGCAGCGTTCCCATGCGCCATGGCCTACAGCAGGCACGGTTTGGGAAAAGGCTGTTTAAAGGCACTGGGAAAAGATAGGAAGCAGTTGCCCTGAGGACGTCTCAGGGCAAACCCCGTCGCTCACACGCTCCGTGGCGTTGTGTGTTAATACAGCCCCTCCTCACGCACGGCTATCAATGGACCAGTGTGCATTCAGTAGTAGTGGATGTCGAGAGGCATGACAAAGCACTTTGCTGTGCAGTTCCCCACCCCCAGAAAGCTGTTGGCAGCTTTGTTATTCCCTTCCCTCCTCCCTCACCCCTCAGTCAACAATGTACTATTGATAGCTCTCTCCAACTTGTGGCCAAGGCATCAAGAAGCTGGATAATGAAGTGTAGTTGGGGGGGGAGGGGGGGAGGGAAGAGGCTGTAGTTTTCATGCAAAGCAGTTCAAGACACTTCCCCGTTTTGCTTCCTCTGGCACATGCAGAAGTCAAAACACAAGACCCCTTTAGCCGCTGAGCCCTGCCTGTGGCACTGGGGCTTTGCTTAACCCAGAGCTGCACGCCACCGCTATCCTCCCCCAAAACTTGGCAGTGGCAGCCAGGTAGGTTCCTGGGAGCAGCACGCACAGGGCAGAGCCGTGAGGCAATGCTAGCGAGCAAGCGTGCGTGCAGGACAGATTAAAAGGGGTTTTGCTTCCTCCAGATGTGTGTTAGCACCCTGGGAAGAAGTTTGTGCAAGCACCTGACAAAGTCTTATCCCTTCACGCATCCATGTGCCAGCGGCCCACTGCAACTCTGCTCCCTGAGGCCTGATTATAGCTTAAAAATTAGGGTTGTGCTCCCTTCCAGCTTCTCTTCTCTTCTGAGAAGCTGCTTTCCAGCAGCTTGGTTTAGCTTAAGATGCATTTAGATCACCAAGGGCCCTTCCCTGAAGAAAGTCCCAACCAAAAGCTTCTCAAGCAACTCTTGCCTGAAACAGGAGCTGGAAGCAAGCGTACGTTTTCAGTCAGCGGGTATAATTTTAACTTGCTAAGCTTCCAGTGATCTCAACCCCGTGCCCTGTCCCTGGGAAGCACAAAGGACAACTCCTCAACTTTTGAACCCTGTCACGGCTGCACTTCAACAACCCTCGCGCCTGAAGCCCCAGGCCAGCACTGCTTACAGTCCACGACAACAAACCAGCACCTTGGCAGCTAGAAAGCTGCCCATTTTCATGGTTTTTGGGGGGTTTTTATTTGCACTGAACACATGGGCCTGATGGAATGATCCACGCAGCTCCCTTGACATTATAGAAATTAAGGTTTTTTGTTTGTTTTCTTTTCTCCCTCTTTTTAAGCCAGGCTCTGAAGATACAGTTACGCTTAGCCCACGATCATAAGCCATCATGCTGCCAGCCATGGCAAGTCGTATATTAAGGAACCTGATTTGAGGAGCAACTGGTAAATGACTATCTGATGAACCCAGCATAGCCCATCCCCGCACACGGTGGCCCAGAAACAAGGCTGGTTTGTACACATCCTCCAGGTGCTTATCTGCACGGCGCGGCTCAGGAAATGACACTTTTGGGACTCTAAACAAGGAACAGACACACCAGATAACGCGGTCAGCTGAAAAAAATACCCACAAACCGTGTAAGTTCACGCCTGCTGATAACTGACCTGCCAGGAAAAAAAAAGAAAAAAGAAGCAAAAAAATAATGACCTTTCCTTAGAAATGCACGGGGACTGCGGGAAGGGGGGCACAACCCCCCCCAGTGCTCAAGCCCTGTTATTAGCAAAGGGTGCTCAGACACTCGCTGCTGAGGTGCTGCCCCCCCCTCCAGCCCCGGAGTGGAGAAGGGAGGCCCCGACAGGGATTTTGAGTGGGAGGGAGGAGGGGGGGAGCCCCCACCCCCGCCTCACGGCCCACCCGCAACCCAGGCCCCGCCGCCGCTCTGAGGGGCGATGCAGGCCGCGGCGGAGCAGGCCTGGCAGGGAGGGTGTGCACCGCGCCGCCCCGCACCTGTCCTGGGTGTTTATCATCCTCGGCTCGGTCTGGCTCCGGCTCGGCTCGGCTGGGCCCGCCCGCTCTCAGCCCCGCTCCGCTCCGCTCAGCCCCGCTCGGCGCCGCCGCCCTCGCTCGCCGCCGCGCTCCGACTGACCCCGCGGGCCCGCGCTCGGCCCCGCCCCCTGCTCGGCGCGGCCCCGCCTCCCCGCGCGGCCCCGCCCCCTCCCGCGAGCATCACCCACCCCCCCCGCCGCCGCCCCGAACAAAGGCGTGCGCCGCGCCACGCCCGCTCACTGCGCGTGCGCGGTGCTCCCCCGCCTCGCCTGCTGACGGCAGCGCGGGGCGCGAGCGGCGGCCGTTGGGCCTCGCCCGCTGCCCGAGGGCGCTGCGGGGCCGATTGCGGTGCAGGAGGCCGGGCCCTGCGGCTGGAGGCCTTGTGGTGGGGGGGTAGGGAGGAGTGAGGCCAAGTAACCAACCGCTGGGCCCTGGGGGTACCGGTACGGAACAAGCCGCTGGCCCTGGTGTGCGGTGTCCTGCTTAAAGTGTCGTGCCACTGCTTACAAGGTGGCCTGGGGAGCTGCAGGCTCGTAACCCGGATGAACAGGAGTGAGTAAGGAAGAGAGGAATGAATATGGGATAACGGGACATCGGGCTGCCCACAGCAGGTCTCTGCAGGGACTTGTGACGAGCTGCATACCCGTAAGGGAGAGGCAGTGACAGTGACCCCAACAAAGACGAGCAGCCTGGAGAAGCAGGCAGTGAGTAACCTGTGGAGTTCAGTCCTGCAGAGCTTCATGGGTGCTGGGCCTTCACACGGGCTCAGAAACCGAGTGGCTCACCGGAAGACGAGCTCTCTACACCCTTTGGATGCAAGTCCTGCAGGTTAGAGTCCTGTGGAAGTCTCACCCCTACTCACCTGGTCTCACACTGTCCGTCTGCTGGTGCTCATAACACATCAGAGAGCACAGGCATGGCCCTGAGCGGCAGCAGAGCAGGTTCCACAATTACATACGTGGCAGCCCAAGGCGTGATGCCCCCGACGGGCTCACAGACTCTGGGATCTGACAGGCAGCCCCCGGCCTGGGCGTCCTGGTTCCCAGCGCAGCGATGCTGGCTTTCGTTTGGCAGGAAGTGACCAGCTGTTCTGCAGAAAGCTGGATGCTGGCCAGAGCCCAAGTTCAAACAGAGCCCGTTAAATGGCCTTTTCCCCCTTCCTCTGCATTTAAAGCCCTACTTGCAGCCGTAATACTATTTATAATACCCAGGAAAAGCAAGCTGAGACTTTCCCACAGTGCAGGCTTCTCAGGCAATTGTTGTTCGGGAAGCTGGAATGTACGCGGTATTATTTTTGTATCCCTCTGGGAAGGTTGTTTTTTTTTTTTTCTGTTGCATGTCGCTCCGTGTCCCCATCTGTGCCGAGGAAAGTTTCTGAAGTGCGAGGTCTCCAGCTGCTGCTCACGGCTCTCAAATGCTTTGCCGAGGTGCTGCTGGTTCGCGTGTCTCTGCCTGCGTGCCCCTGTTAGGGAGGGTGATGGGTGCTCTGAGAGATGTCCTGATAGCCAAGGGGCTCGAAGGCGAAGAGGCTGTCGCTGATATCCTCCGTCTCGTCACTGAACCCCGGGAGCACCCATCGCATCGCTTGCTTGCTCTGTGCCTCAGTGTCCCTGCGGGTGGAGAAGGGAAAACAACACTCCTGCTCAGAGTAACAGGGGCTCAGTGTTACTGCCCTGCCTGTGGTTTCGGCAATGAGAAGCGCTGTTGCGCTGTGGTTTTGGGGTGGCGCAGAGATGCCGCATGAGGCTGAGCATGACGACCAGGTCACGGTGTCACCGTTCGTTGGGGTGTTGCTGCCAGCGGAGTCCAGTGGGTGCTTTTTTTGCCTTTCTTGGCCATGCGAGGCCATTCCCTGCCCGGGGAGCTGCTGTGGGATATTCTGGGCAGGCTCTGGCATGGCCAGGCTGTGGCAGCTCCACACTGCCCCTGCCCTCCGCGAGTTCCCGGCAAGCACCCCCAGGCCCCATGTCTCCCAGGCAGGCAGGTATTTTACAGAGCCAGGAAACACCCTGCTTGGGCTCTTATTCCAGCAGAGAGAATGCCCTGCATGTCCTCTCCTTGGGCACTCGTCACCTGGCAACGCTGCCTGCAGCAGTTGTGGCTTTCCCGGCTCTGCAAGGCGCTGTGCACCCTTCAGGTGCGCAGGAGGGTGTTTCTGCTGACCCTTGTCTGCTGCCCTCGCTATAAGCAGTGAGCCTGTGCCGGCTGCTGTCACCCTTCTCCTAGCAGAACTGTCACCCTTCTGTCCTTTTGTTATGTCTCAAATCAAAGCTGTTTGCAGGCAGTTTCCCAGCTCTGAGAGCTCCACATGTGATTTTAGCCTGGTACCCAAGAGGCAGCCCAGCGGAGCGTTAGCTGTTTCTGTCATTCTGCCTGCACTGCATTGCTCCTTTGCAAAATCATTTCTGCCGTCTCCTGTCCTGGCCTGGAAACGGTTTTATTACCCTGCCCACGGTTTCAGCAATGAGAAGTGCTATTGTGCCACGTTTTTGCATGTTTTTTTTTGCTAGAGCCAGTCTGGTGTAGGATGGGCACCGCTGAATAGCTTTGCTGTTTGTCACGCTGGGTTTTGGGATTGATTATCCCAAATTCTAGATGCGGAACAGATGACGTCTGCAGCCTGTGTATTTTAGAGGCTTGCAAACATTAGTTGGGCATCTTCTTAATTATTCTCATGAATTATTGTGATTAATTGTGGACTACATAGCTCTTAAACAATATTTTCCATCAGGACAAACTACCGAGAGAAGTGTTCCTTTTTACCCCAGCTGGGAACGGAGATCCGGAGCTCATCTGTGCCCGGATCGTGGGCTGGGGCTGGGCAGGCAGGTAGCCCCAGCCTCCCGGAGCTGCCTGATGCTAAGATGGAGGACGCTAGATGGAGACAGGCGAGGACACGATGACAGGAGGACGACCGCTCCGTCACAGCCTTCTTGTGTGCAGGACTGACAGCAGAGACGCTGCCCAGATGTTCGGGGCCATGGAGGAAAGCGGGGTCCCTGCGGCACGGGCCATCTCTTGAATATTTGCTCTGTGCTCTTCCTTGGCCGCAGTCCTGGCCGCGCTGTCTTTGCCTTTGTGTGAGAAACAGCCAGAAGCGAGTTCACCCGCTCGACCGGCTCCATGGTGATGCAGTCAACAGGGTCTCCTGCTGACCTCGCAGCGACGCGGCCGCTCAGATAAGGCAAACGGCTCTGTTGCAGAGGCGATTGCACCAGGGAAGCAGTGGACTGTAGCCCTTCCCTGTGCCTGTTCCCAACCACCACACGTCTGTCCCTTGACTGTGCCCTCCCTGTCGGAGCAAAGCGCGGCCAGCGTTGGGGTGCACAATGGGCGCCACGTCCAGCCAGGCCTCGATGCGGTTCCTCGGTACCTACAGCAGTGCTGCATAGCTGGCTGAGCTTGAAAGGTGTTGCCTAACGGAAAACACTTCCAAAGAGAGGGTTGAAAATGAAGATAGAAAAGGGTTGGTAGCTGTATATGTAGTTAATACCCTGTAGTTATTTAAAACCTTCTTTAGAAATTGTCATTCAGAACTTTCTAGGGCTGTATGTGTATCTGGGAATGTAATTATGTTTTTGATAGCAGCCTTTTCATCTTCTGTTCTGTGATTGCTTTTTTTTTTTTCTTTAATGTGAGGATCTTGTTTTGCTGGGGGAAAAATAAAAATGAACACTGCCAGGGAATTTTGTTTTCATACCTTGGTTCTCCCAGCCCAGCTGCCAGTTTGGTCTTCCTGTGCCGACATGTCTATATCGTGTTACAGCTGCAGCAGCACCAGGAGCGTTCCTGGGATTTTGGCTCCCTGTGTTTCTAGGTGAGCCCTGGATAAATTCCCTAAAGCCAGCCCATCATTTCAGCCCTGGGGCTGGAATTGCAGCTTAAGGTTTTCCTGTGAGCGTCCACCTCAGAGGTGGATTTTCATCGTTTAAACTGTTGGACTGTTTATCGTCACTAACCTGCCTCTCCTATCTGCTTCACATCCATAACAAAAAGAAGCGGTTCCTTCCAAGCTGTGCTGATACAGTTTTCTGCTATTCCTTTATATTTCCAATGGGATGAGTTGATTCCTTGGCAGACCCGCCAAGGGGGGTCAGATTTAAGGCATGTTGCTGACATCAATGGCTTTTTTTTTTTAATGAGCTTTGTCAGAATTTGTTATTTAGCCATTAAGCGGTGCCAGTGCAGAGTTCACGCATGAGCTGAGTTGAAAATCTACTAGGTGTGAATTAGTGATGAGAGAAAAGCAGGTCAAGGAACGTCTTGTTTCAGAGGATGCTGAGCGTCAAGCTTAGCTTGGGCAGTAGCTGGCGCATCCAAGGCCTTGAACCAGGCTACGGGCAGAAGAAAGATTGTGGAAATCACGGCAAGGGATGACTTCCCTCTCCTGTGCTCTGAAGAAGCATCGTCCCTCTTCATGCCAGTGGGATGTGCGTCGATACCAAGTGAAGGTGTTCTGGTACAGCACAAATTTGGGGCATGTTGGAGTGGGATGAGGAGCTGGGTTGTGTCTGGGGGATGAGAGCTGGTGATATGACATGGTGGCCCACCGTGAGAGGGGTCTGTCGTGGGTCTGTGTGTCACTGGTGAGCCCCACGCTCTGGGACGATGCTCTGGGCCAGCCCCAGCACCTTTGTGGACGCTAGAGAGGGCTCTGCTGGGATTGATGGGACAGGCATGGGGTGAGATGCTACTGTGAAGGACATGCCAGAGCCAGTTCCTAACAAACGTGCTATCCCTCCAAGTTCAGAGGGTCGGGGTGGGTTGCCCTGGAGAGGCAGGCAGGGGTTTTACCAGCAACACTGGAAAAAGGCGGTCCCTCCACCCGCGATCTCCTGGCACAACAGAACCTGGGAATGGGGTGTGATGGAAAAAGTAAGCTGTGAAGTACAAAGCCTAAAGCAAAGACAGGAACATGTAGGTGCGAAGTTCAGGCATGCGACTCCCAGCTTGAGGCCTCGTCAGCTGAGAGCTGGCAGCAATGCATACCTGCAGGACCAGCGCTCTCCCAGCAGAGATTAGCTCGGGAGGTCACCTCTTTCTTGGCCAAAAATAAATGCCTCTGTGTTTCCCCGCCTTTGTTCCCCCTGAAGGAAGCCTTGCCTGTAGCTGCTTCTCTGTGTCATCCCTGCTCCTCTGTGCCCAGAGCTCTTTTCCTTGGCTGCTTACAGAGTAGGTCATGCTCCAGGACACAGCCAAAGCCTCCCAGTGCAGGGTCTGGTGGGTGGCACCAAGAGACAAAAAGGGGGAAAATCTGAAGACAAACTGGTAAAAAAGAGCATAAGGAAAGCACACAGGTGGTGAGGAGGTGTCTTGCTGCTGGCATGTTGCACATCTGAATCCACCTAGGTCTTTGCATTGATTTTTGTAAAAGCTCTTTCAATTATTTTTACAATGAGCTCATCTTTTCTGGCACATCTCTGCTCCCTTGTTCATTCAATACAGGCACGGCAGGCTTCCTTTTACCTCTCTTTAGTCATCTGCATTGAACCGGGAACAGACAGCTCCACTTGTTGTCCCTGGAGAAAAACAGGTACCCTCAGGGTGCCTTGTCTTGGCTGCTTTCTGATGCTGTGTGAAGACGGGATGAATGGAGCTGGAGGTGTTTCTAATAAAGCTGCCTCATCTTAGCCAAAAATCACACCCGTGTGCTGCCTCTGTACAATGGGACTTGCTTGGAAGCTGGTTTTACTTTTTTTTTTTTTACTTTTCGGTGTGGTTTTGGTGGTTCAGGATACATTCCCAGGAACGAAAACGGGGTTGTGGAGAAGGATGTCTGAGCGGTGTATTGGCAGGGAAAGGCACGATGATGATGGGAGCCACTGCTAGTCTGCCCAGAAATCTGAAAGGTGGCTTGGAGTTGCATTTTTAAGACCGTAAGCTGACTGCACATTGCAAGGATAATCTAAAAATTAAAGCCTTGCATCTGCTTATGGCATTTCTCAGCATGTGAGTGAGGCTTCTTAGAAATTTCGTGTGGCAAGAAGTCAGAGCTATGCCTTGGCGGAGCTTGTTTGGTATCATTTCTCTTAACCTATGGCTGTACCATAAACTTAAGAAATCTTGGAAGGGATATCTGGAGCCCCTGCAGATCAGAAATCCTGAAAGCACCCTCTCAAAATCCCTAAGCAGAGGGTGCACGGTGGTGAGGTGACACTGGCAGCACGGCAAACCTTGCTCTCCCATCACGTTAGCAGTGTAGATTTAAGCGGACCTAGCCTCAGAGTGGGTCTGACACTCAGGTTCCACGGGGCAGCATGGATGGTTCAGGGCTGAGGATTCACTCACGGCTGGTTGCTAACACCTCTCGAGTTGGCGATGAGGCTGTGGGAAACAAAGAGCCAAGAAGCTCGAGGACCTGTCCAGGCAAAACACCTCCTCTTTTGCTTTAATAATTTTGTTTTTCTCAATTCTACACCCGCATAATAATGTGCCTGGGCCTGTTTTAATGCACTGGATCACTCAGAGGCTTCAGCTGAGGTCTGGTATCCAGAGATTTCTAGAACACGATCCTGCCTCTGTCCCATCCTTTGGGAAGGTAATGTTGTTCCTTTCTTTCCGCGCTGCACGTGCAAACATGGACTTCGCTGCCTGGGCTTGGGGATACGCTCCCTGTGAAACCCCCAAACCTTCGTGCTTGGATTCATCTTGTGGTTCTCTGTGCACTAGAGGCTTCTGCTCCCTGTGCTTCTGTTCCTGTGCAGTTGGATTCATACAGCTCATGTTTTTGCAGCCACGCAGGAATTTGCAGGCTCAGTGAAATTGCTGGGGGCTCCCTGCTGAAGCTGGCTGGGTGTTAGCACTCCGGATCGTTTGCGAACAGAGGCAAAGAGCTGATGGAAGAAGATTTTTCTGCAGAGCTGCCTGCCTTGCTCACGGACTGGGAGCTGAAGCATGGTTTCTGGCTGCTCTCCGCAGCTGCGGCGTGTTAACCGCAGGCCAGGGCGCTGCTGACCGTCCAGTGGCTGATTTTCTGGAGATGAGCTCCTTTGTATTTTGCAAATACTGTTAAAACTGTTCTCTGGATAGCTTTATTATGAATGTATATATACATAGGTGCTTGTCTCCTTGACTTTTGTGGTTCTTTATGATCTAACGGATATTTTTCCAAGAGATGCAGGTCAATCATTTATTCACAATATGGATGGCTAAATTGCTTCTACGATATAAACTTTAAAAACTTTCCTTTAGGGAAAGTGATAACACCCTTACCTTTCTGTTGGCTCTTTCAAACCCACCAAATACACTTTTCCCTAGTGATTCAAAGTCGCAATATTCTGATTTTTCAGATGGGATTTAATTTATTGTTAGAAAATTACATTCTTTATCCAAAACAAACCCAGAAGTCACTTCTTAGGCATGCAGAGAGGCAGAAACATCTTGGACTCTGGAGGAGTTGAAAGTTTAACTTAGGGGATGGAGGGCAGTTTGTGAGAAGAATGAGAAAAATGCAGTGAGCTCTTTTATGACCAAGGTCTGCACTGTCTTCATGAAAGACTCAATGGTTTGATCACCTGTAACTCTGGTAGCAAACTGGTAGAAAGGAAGGAAAGTCTGCGTTTCTTATGCAATTTCCCTTTAAGATAGATGATTAATGGCTTGTTTTTTATCTTGCGAAGAAGACTGCAGACCCTTTTGGAGGTTGTCACCACGTGTCCGTCGCATGTCAGGTGGGATGCATACCTGCGTGGGAGCCGGCAATGCAGCTGGGAAGATTTTGTGCACCCACAAGGTGGGAGAGGAGGATTTCCAGCGCCTTTCTTTTGTTCACAGAGCACCTGCCAGCATCTGCTGGTGCCTGAAGTGACGTTCTCTGCTCCCCTGCCTGCATCTGCCTGGTGGGCAGCGCCTGCCCTGTCTCGTGCAAGCACTCTCAGTAGGTTTGCTGCGGGGGTGTGGGCTGCATGTTGTTTTCCAGCATTGTTATAACAGCAATGGAAAATGAAATGAGGGTTTGTCAGCTCAGAACACGTCCAGATGCCAAACCTTTTCATACCAATTACCTTGCAGTTTTTCTTGTTCCAGGGAAGTGTTGTTTGAACACAGCTTTGCACAAAGAATGGAGAGAGGAAAGAAACAAGGGAGAGACAGGAAAAGGGCCTCCCTGGGCTCTGTGCAGCTTTGCTTGAGATTTGGCACAAAACCACCTTTGCGTTGCAGGTGACTCCGGCTGGATTCATCCCGGTGTGTTGGTCACCAAGAGATATCCCTGAGAAACAAAATGCCTTTTTCTTCAAGAGCCCACAGCTATAAGTATTTCCAGTGACCTCTCTCCTTCAGGAGACCCAAACCAGGTGCACAGCTGGGCTGTAGTGTTCATGTCTTTCTGTTACAGGGGCGGCCTGCAGTCTTTAGGGCTCCACTTCCAGCTGCCAAGTGAGCTCAGGAAAGGTCTAAAGGTTTTGCAAAAAGGAACTTGAGAAAATGCCAATCAAAGAGTGAAGTAAGGGATTCATGGGCAGGTCATCTATAGTCCTTTGAAACACTGATAGAAAGCTTCATGAGCTACCTGCATGGAGGACATTCCCAAATACAGTACCAAAAGCTGAGTGTACATATGATACTGAGCTCACCTCTCGGTTTAGGGTGTGGATAAAGGTATTACACCTACTGGAAGTGGCATTACAGCCTCACTACAAACCTGTGAGCTGGTAGGAGGGCATGGTGTCCTGTGGAAGGAACTCATGAAGCCTCTCAAAGGGAAGCTGGCACTTGGATCCTTTGGGTTTGAGTTTTCGCGTAGCTCTGACTCGCTGTGTGTGTGATGGGCCTTATGCAACGTACCTGTGATAGATGGCACTCGCAGCTCTGGTGCCCGGCGTGCAAGGGCTGAACCTGACCGAGAAGGCATCCTTACTCCCTGCCTCCTCCTGCGCACCTCTGGAAGAAGGGATGGGAACCACTGCAAGACCAGCAGCACTGACATCTGCCTCCCAGAGTGCCCCCTTCAACCAGGCCTTTGGGAGCGAGAGGAAGTGGTTTTGGGCTGGAGCCAACCCTGGGCATTTTGCAGAGTGTTGTATAACAGCTCTGCTCGGGGCTTGGCCGTGCTCTGGACGTTGAGGAGAAATCACCTGAGACCAAATTTCCCAAGACCTGCTCTCCCATGGCATCTGTGGAATGGTTGGGGAGCAGGCAGACCAGTTCCTGGCTGTGAGCAAATCCCACCCCAGGTGTCACGGCCTGGGGGAATGCCGCGTGGAGGCCGTTCCCAGGCTGGGGCCAGTCCTCGGCCTCTCCTTCCATCTGGATCACAGTGCTTCCGCCACCACGTTCCGGAGCCGTCCAGCGGCCGCCAGCCGCAGGAAGTGCAGCGGGTCGTGGGAACCAGCCTGAGGACAGGAGGCTGAGCCGCCGCGGGAGCCCAGACCAGCGCCCCGGTGTGCTGCCTCCACTCCGCCGGGTGAGGAAGCATGAAATGACATGAGGAGCTGGGATGCATGGTACGCATGCCACCAGCTCAGGCATGAGGCCCTCTGCGGGCTGGCATCATGCATGGACACATCCCATGCGTGTGTTCCCACCATCGCACCCCACGTGCCCCTCAGCAAAGCGTGGGCACCCAGCACCCCTCTTTGCCTTGTTCTCTGCTCAGCCGTCACTCCCACCAGCTGTACCCCCAGTCTGAGTGGGCGCTGATCGCTCTATGGAGCCGGACAAAGAAGCAGGTTATTATGGACCACCTGAAATATCTCATGTGCCTTTTAGTGTTTTCCTCCTTTTTATTAAGTGAGGAGCCTCTTCTGAGCACTGAAACCTCTGAGTACTTGGGAAATATTAAAGTGCCGCTTCTGGCTCTGCCAGCATTTTTTAAAAGCATTTTAAAAAACATTTGCCAAGTTCTGCTCTCAATTGATTGAAAAATGCCCTGTTTTGGAGTTTCTTGTCCCCTATATCTCTCCCAGGACTGGCTGGGGCCATCATCCTGCTGAAGGAGCCCTCAGAATGTGGGCACAGCAGTGCCCTGTCCTTGTACCCGAGCGTAGCCTCGTTGAGTGTGCTTTACCCCATGGCCCTGCCATTTTTTTAGGAGATATTTGCCTCAGCCATCATATCCCGACTGTTTTAGTCGGTGCTTTCCAGCTCACTTCTCTCACAGCAGGGCTGGATGCGTGCAGGGAGGTTGGTTTATTCGGGACAGGAGTGTGGGATTGCTTGGAAGCCAAAGGGAACAGCAACAGAGGGGTGAAGAAAAGGCAAAATGCAGACAGAGTTTTTCTGTTGGTATTGGTGAAAAAATAGTAACTTTCTGGCCTGAAGCTGCGGTTGCCCCTCTCCACCAGCCCCCTGGACCATGGGGCAGGTGCAACCATGAGATAGCGATGATCTCTCGCACGCCGCACCATCCGGCTCCGCTGCGTCTGGGCCCCTGGGCAGCTGTGCTGCGAGATGGGCGTCCTCCGTGTGGGACTGTGCCCAGCAGGTGTGGGGTGCATTTCAAGGCGCTAGGTGGATTTATTATTTTGCAGCGCTCCCAGTCTGCTTGGTATTTCCCTGGCTTGTGTCGGTTGCTGAGGGTGTCCAAACTGGGCTGCGATGGTGTGAATCCAGGCGTGAGAGGGAAGCTGAGGGGGCTGCACCCCATCTGCCCCACAGTGTGGGGTGAGGGGGTCCCTGGGACCAAGCCTCAACCTCATCTTCACCCTGTGGCCACTCTGCTTCCTTTGTGCCCCAGCTCCAGCAGTGTCACTTGTCACCCCATCCATTACCTGGTCTTTTGTTCCTCCCTTAGTCCTTTGTCCCCTGCATTCACACTAGTGATTGCATTTTCCTCCATTTTAGGGGGTTTATATCAACTCCTGCGTGCTCTTCCCGTGGCCTCGCAGGGGCACAGATGGCAAGCGCGGACCAGGAGGGCTCCTGGTCCCAGGAAGGTGACACCAGGAACAGTGGTGTGTCTCACTGCTGCTGGCAGTGGAAATGGAGAAATCCAAGCATTTAAATCCCCCTTGCTAACACCTGAAATTTTGGGGGCTCAAGTATATTTTCAAATGCAAAATTAGGTTTTTCTCCTCATCAGCCTCCTTCACCCCGCCCCAGCGATCTCCTGCTGGAGAAGGAGACAGGGCTACATCACCTGCGATACCCCATAACTTTTGTTCTTGTCTTGTGCCTCCCCACAGCGGTTTCACACTTTGCCCTGGAGATGCTGGCTCTCGCCATCTGGCGTCGCACCGGCTGAGACGCAGCAGAGGTTTCCTTCCAGCGTGACGGTTGGGGTCACTCTTTCACAACGAGCGTTTTTCTCCTGAGCACGAGTTGTGCTTTCGAATGAACCGAACTCTGAGCAGTGCATTCTGGTAACGTTGTACCGGCTGGGATTTCAGGCTCTTGGGACTATGTTCTCTGGACAAATGCAGGGTCAGCAATATCCTTGCTTTTAAATAGTGCAGCCATGCAGGAATCAGTTTTATACACAGCCTCGGAAGCTCGATAAATTAGTGTGCAAGCTCTTTGGGCTTCTCTGGGTCTGGATCCAGAAAGGGAGCTGGGATCTGTTCATCATCTGGCCGCTCCTGGCTGTCTTAGGTGTGAAGGGAGTGATGTGGCTTAAGCTGACAGCGTCATCCCTGGGTCTGGCACCTGGAGTCACGCCATGGCGTTTGTCACGGTCACGGCAGCCTCCTCCTTGGCACCCCAAAACCGCTGCGGCCCCGGGACAGGGGGGTGTGGGGTGATGCCAGGACCCATGAGGAGAGCTTATCCCATGTTTGGTTCCTTGCTGCCAGACTTATGATTTCTCCCAAAAGGGCCAGTGGAAAATATAGTTAGAAAGCAGCAAAAAAAAAAAAAAGATTGTGGCTGGTGTGCACTGGCTGACAGAGACAGGCGATCTCCCCCCAGCTTGCTCTCCAACCCCTCCCTCATCCCTGCCCATCTCAGCTCCTTCCTCAGCTGCTTCCCCCACCCTGGCCGTCCCCAAAACACCTTCCCAGTGTGAGCAGGGTGCAAACCCACCCAACCCATCCTCCACCTGCCCTCACATGCCCTGCAGATCCCGGCCCAGCTGGGGAGAGGAGCTGATGCCGTCGCGGTGCGTGGGTCTGGCTTGTGGTGGGCCCAGCAAGGTCCTGCCCTTGGGCCAGGCTGAAGCCCCTGGGCTCTTTCCTAGCAGCGAGGGGCTGGGGGTGGCCAGGCTGGAGCATCCTCAGGGGGTCCGGCCACGCTGCCGTCCCGTGTGAACGCGGCCTCTCCCAGCCCGCCCGGAGCATGCGCAACCACGTGGGAATGTCCTGTGCTGGCGGCGGAGGTGGAGGGACGGTGGGGGAAATGCGGGGGTGGGAGCATCGCCGGGCGATGGGAACTGACCGCACTGAGGAGGGGGTCTGCAGGGATGGATTTAGTGGTGGTGAAAGAGCCCAGCTGGCTCTGGCTGGCTGTGTGAGGAGCCAAACGTGCCAGGAGCATGCGTGGCTCCTGCCATCGCTGGGTGACAAAGTCCTGCTGGAAAGCCCCAAACACCTGATGGGGGCAGGAAGACAGGGTGGGAAGGGGGCAGCACTGACCCACGCGGCCCCAGCCAGCCAGACCCCGCTGGTGATCCTCCTCAGTGGCTCGGTTATTGCTGGAGGAAGAGGAGCTCAGAGAAGACGGGGGCTGATTTGGGAAGCAGATCACCCAAGCACAGGGTGCTTTGCATTCTGGGGCGGTGGCTTTGTGGTGTCTGGCCAGGGCCTGGCAGAGCTGCTCCTTGGAGGACGTGCCCAGCGCCGGGGAGCCAGCCCCAGCCCGGCACCATCAGGGAGCCGTGAGAAGACCAATTGCTTTATTAACAGTGGGGATGGAGGTCCCATCTGCTGAGCATGGGGACCAGCCAGGCCCGGTGACACCCTGCTGCTGTGTCATGGGGACATGGTGCTGGCAATGTCCCGGGCCTTGCTGCATGGCCAGTGCACGGTGGCGCCAGCCAGCCACTCCTCCCAGCCTTGCGGTGCGGCAGGGCGGTGTGACGGGTCGTATTTGCTTGGGCAAAAGTGTTTCCCCCTCTGGATCTGATCCTTATGAGGGGGCAGGCCTGGGTGCTCCCAGTTGGTGCTGGCAAGGAGGTTTTCACACTGCTCTTCATACATTTCCCTGCGCTCCCAGTCGTGCTGATCCTGGGAATCCCATCCCTCGGCTTGTCCTTCGGCATTTACACCCCTGGCCCAGGTGTGGTGATGGCTCAGGAGTGCTTATCCCGTCTCTTTTCCCCATCCCATCCCTACCTCTCCCTTCTCATGAAGATGTTCACAAGGAGACCTGAACATCTCCTGGAGAGGTGACCAGGCTCAGATGTCAAGCCATGCTGCCCTCTCCTTGCACCCAGCTGTGGAAAACCAGCCTCTTCCGGCAGAGCCGGGCATTGCTCCTTCTGTAGCTCGGTGCTGTGGCCTGGGGCTTTCACGACTTTCTGCCGGCCTCTTCGTGCTGAGCAGCATTACTTTGTGCTTCTTTCCTGAACTGGGCAAGCACTTGCTGTGTTACTCATTAACGTGGTTAGTCATGTAACTGCAGTGCTGGACTAAGTATTGTTTAAACCAGTGAACCCCAGCCTCGATTCGCTCGCTCCTTTCTGCGCTGAGGTACCGCAGCTCCACGGAGGGGGACGTTTGCACCGTCAGCTGCCCCGGGGAAGGCTGCAACGCAGAGATTTGCAGGGGGTGAAGGAGCCCTGGCGTAAGCTCTTTGGGGCTGCAGTGGTCTGGGCATTCCCAAAACCTGGGCTCGGTTTGGCTTTGAACGCGCTTGGCTTTCGGGGCTGTGCCGGCACCCTTTGCTGCTGCGTGTGCCAGCAGTGCCGCCGTTCCTTCCGCCTCACCGAACGGCAGCCGGCCCGAGACAGAGTCTGTTTAATTCAGCAAGTCATAAATTCATAATGCTTATTTACCACGCAGCGCCATGAATATTTGATAGCGGCCACTGGCCCGCTGCAGCACGGCTTGTGAAGGAAAAGGAGGTGGCTGGTGAGGGGCTGGCAACGGGGCTGCCGCAGAGCAGGGCTGCCCGGGCCAGCGCGGCTGTGCCGAAATGGGGCTGGAGAGACGTGGGCTCCTCCTCCAGCCCTTCCAACCTGCCAGCGGTGGATGAAGCCGCGATGGCTCAGTGGAGAGACGTGTGGGGGCCGGGACGGCAGCTGGAGGCTGTCAGGTCGAGGGAGGAATGAAGTGGGGAGCTGGGTGCAGAGGGGGAACCCGGCAATTGGTGATGAAGGGGGAAATTCTGAGATTTTGGGGGAGATAGGACTTGGTTGTCCCCAGAGCGTCTCAGGGACAACCACGGGGGGCTGCCCCAAAAGCACCGCTCGACGCTGGCTCCGCTTGGCAGCGGTTTGGCCGTTAGCGCCGTGAACTCGGGAAGCCCCTTGACCCCCGACCCCATCTCACTAATTGGCTGTGGGGAGGAACATTGCCGTCCGCGGAGGGGTAAGGAGGAAGGAAACCTTCTCCCCGAGAGCTGCCGAGACTTCAAGGAGAAGGCACGGGCAGGGGAGTTTGACCGTGCAAAGACAATATTTTGCAGTTCACTCCAAAAGAGCCTCTTCCTGCTCATGGATCTCGAGCGTTTTGCCTATCGTAAGCAAAAGCTGTTGCAGTCAGCGGCCCCCCCGCAGCTTCCCTTGGGCCCCCGCTCCGCGCTGGCAGCGCCGAAGGTCGCCTTTCTTGCTCTTTTGGAGGGAGCTGCTGTCTCCTGCCTTCCCTTCGCCTGAGGTCCCCGCTCCCTTGGGTGTGCGAGGGTGACGGAGGGAGCCAGGCACAGGCTGTACCCCTGGGCTCCCCCAGGAGCCATCCCGGCTTCCCAGTGAAGGGCCGCAGAGGCAGGGGAGCCTGATGGGATGTGATGGCCCCAGCCGGGCACGCAGCTGCAGGTTGCCATCACAGGGGGGACAGGGCCGAGGCAGCTTGGAGGTGCCCGGGTGGGTGGATGCCTTCCCCGGCATCGCTCAGCCAGTGCCGGGGGCCGTGGCACACCGCCGATAAAGTGGCCCTCAGCCACCGGAGCTGCAGCGGCACCCGCTCGCTGAGTGGTTCACCGCGCTCCCGCCGTGCTGAGACAAGCCAGGCCAGCCCGGGTGACAGGTCTCCCCTTTTACGGTAGCTTTTATCTGTCTCTGGGGAATGCGGCCCCAGCGCTGGCTCAGCCCGCGGCGGCACCGCCGACAGCCATGCCGCCTTCCCTCCTGCTAGCCTGATCTTTCCCATCAGCTGGCTGCGTCCCCGCTCCACCAGCTTCCGGACCGACCGCTGCCACACCCGGGGGACGTAGCAGGAATTAAAGCCCCTTCCCAGCACACTGGGGATCCTGCCCTGCGCTGGCTTCACTGGGAGTGAAGCGGGCATGTGTCCGGTAGCGGCTGGCAGCTCCACACCAGATCAGGGACAGCGGGGTGCCAGCACATCCCTGGGTGCTCCATCTCAAACCCCACAGCCTTTGCCCTACCCTGGGGGCTCCCCCAGCTTGGAGCTCAACTTTTCACCCAGGACATGACTCCACACACTCCCCTGGTCATCGCAACGCCGGTGCCGAGGGAGCTGCTATCTGGGCTGCGGCTTAGGGGATTTGGGAGCGTGGCAGATGTGGGCAGCTCTGGTTTAATTTATGGTGACAAGTGTTTATGGGCCTCATGCTAGAGCCCACACTCCACTGCCTCTCTGGTCGGCTTCCTCCTCTTCCAGCCTAGAAAGAACCAGATTGCCGCTGGCTGGTGCCGGGAGAGGGGTTTCCCATGACGACATGCGTACCCTCCATACCAAACACTGTCACCTTCCCCTTACAGTGAGCCCAAAATGTGGGGTGGCAGTGTAGGAGCACAGCGACCACGCTGCTTGGAGGGTTTGAGGGAGATGGGGCTCAGCTGGGAGGAACCGGGAAGGTGGGGGTCTGTCTCGGTGTTTGCTGGGAAGCAACTCTGGGGTGATGTAGGGTGGCTGATGGGTGGGTGGACAGGTGTATGGGAACAAGCCCTGGCTGTTGTCACATCACTGGGAGCAGTGTGGGAAGACACCAGACACCTCCAGGAGAGGTGTCCTCCTCGGTCACTGCCCCAGCTGGCTGGTTTCGGGCTGTCCCAGAGCTCTGCTCTGCTAGGCATCTCCACCAGCGTGGCCTGATCCTCCCAGTCGATCCCTGTCAGACCACGCCGTGGCCGCTGCAGTTACAGGGTGGCTGTTTGGCAAAGCGCTCAGCCGGCGCCCAGCCCTGCTTTGGGTGCCTGTTCCTCTGAAATATTCATCCGCGCGCTCCACGGGAGACACGGAATTGCTCTAAACCTCTCTGAATATTTCATCCCCCGCCTTGCGAATGGTACTGCCGTTCTGCTGGAGCTCGTGACGTCCCCGGCTCAGATCCCTCTGAGATAAGCTGCAAAGAAAGGCAGGTTGGTGTCCCACAAACCTGCCCGACACGCAGCCCCCTTCTCCTCCTCTGCTCCCCGCTGTCTCTGTAACACCTCGCGAGCGCAATACTTCTTGCCCACGCTGTTCCCGCAAGTGACTGTTGGGGTTGAAGGATCCGGCGGATGGACCCAACGGGAGCAGGCAGGGGCAACTCTGCCTGACCCCCTGTGTTTGGGTGCAGTGAGTGGTGAGGTGCAGGCATCAGGGCTCCTTGGGGTGCAGCGATCAGGGGAGAGGCAGGGTGCAGGGATCAGCAAGGTTGCAGGGATGTGCAAGGATACAGGACTTAGCAGGGGTGCAAGGCTGAGCCCGAGAAACAGGGATTACTGGGGGGCGCAGGCATTAGCAGGGAGCAGAGGGTGCCAGATTTTGCACAACAGCTCCGTCTGTCAGCATTCGACCATTGCCGCTGAGCTTCAAGGCACCCAAGTTACTCATTATTCTGATTAACTCGTCAGCAGTTTTGACCAAATAAGTCAAGAAAGTGGAAAAATATCTGAAGAGCTTCTTGCTCCTTGCTGTCCTGCCTGGAGTGGGGTGTGAGCTGTCGCTGCAGTGCCAAGGCTGGTTGCCAGCCCCTCCGCCGGTTTTGCTCATCTCGGGGATGAGGGATGGAGGGAAATTGGGGTTGGCCATCCTGGGGACACAGAGAAACACGTCTGGCCCCATCCCACTGCCTCACTCCACTCCTTGCGGGGCTCTTTCTCCACCTCCCTTCTTCAGGAGTTAAAACCTTCCCTCCAGCCTGGCGTTGCTCATGGAAAGTTTATATATAGCCTTTTGTTTTTGCCAGCGTCCTCCTTGAGTTTAAATAGCTCTTCCCCATCCCTGGTGTTGACCCCGGATGTATTTATAGAGAGCTATCAGATCTGTGCTCAGCACCGAGCAAGCCAAGCTCGTGTCATCCCCACGTGGGAGGCTTTTACATCAGCGTGGCTTCACGTTTAGCCTTGCCCCTAAGGAGGAGGCCTCGAGGGCTGGAGGGGGGCTGCTTGAGGGCTCATAGCTGGGGCTGTGCCAGGCTGCAGACGGTTTCCTTTGGGGTGGCTGCACCAATTCTGGCTGTGGAGCAGCTTTCTGCATTGCCATCATTAGGATTCAGAGTGAACGCTGGCTTGTGAGGACCGGTGCTGTTTCTCCTGAGACTGCCATTCCGTGTGTTTCATGTTGTGGGGGTGAACCGTGTCTCCGGTGCCACGGGCCACGCAAAGCCGGGGCTGCGAGCGATCCCGCAGGGTGGTTTAACTCCCCAGGGTTAAGTGGGAGACTCCTGCCACCTCTCCCCCTGCCAGCCAGCTCCCTCCACGGGTGCCAGCTCCGCTCCTGCCCTGGAGGTCCGGGCTGCTGGGCGGCCTCCCCTCCAATCTCAGCTCTTGACTATTTAAGGCAAATCTCCTCGCTGGACTTTTAAACAAAACCCGGGCTCCTCTCGCTCTCCTCGTTTTAAATAACTCGCCTGGCGTAAACAGAACAAGGCATAAGACCATAAATCAGGCATTCCCGGGATCTGCCTGGCAGGGCGTGCGCGTGGGGGGCTCGCCAGACCCCTGAGCTTCACGGGGAGCTCTTTTCGGTGCCTGGGGGGGGGGGTAGGCATACACGGGGAGCGATAAGAGGGCAAGAGGGGCTCTGGTGGGGCAGGCGTTCCCAAGGAAACTAATGAGATTACTGGGCGAGAGGCGCTGCCTGGGCTGCTGGAATTTGGGGTAAAATAATTCAGGTTTCAAAACAGTTTCCATTCCAGCCCCTTGCTTGTCACTCCTCACCAAGGCTGGAATTTTCCAGGCCATATTCCCTTCCTGAAAATGAATTTTTCCTGAGAAGTTTGCGCTGGCGATGGGCAGCGATGTAATGGGTGTTTTGTAGGAATTTGGGATTCAGGGGGAAATGCTGCAGGCATGCGCCCACTGTGTCGGTCGTGGGGACACGGGCACTTTGCGCCACAGCGCGTCCCCTCCCGTCCCATCAGCCGAAGCGATAGGCAATGGCCGGCTCTGGAAAATCGGCCCTTGCTGCCGTCGGTCCTCAGTGTTTGCATGCTGTGGTCAAAGAAGAACAGAAGTAATTATAGCTCGTCCCAGGGACCAGTGCTTTCCATGATAAAACTCTTTGTTTTCTGTGGTTTTAGGGCTTTGCCAAACTTTAATCGTGAGCTGCAGTCTTTCATGCTGGGTGTCCAGCATACCAACATACACAAATTCATCTAAACAGTCCCGTTTAAACAAGTCTGGTGTTTCTGGGACAGAGAATCGGGAAGATACATTGCTTTGGTTTGCTGCCAAGGCTTCAGGCTCCGAGGGGTGAGACTTGGGGTGCCCTGGGGATGGGGACAGGGCACTAACTGTGCCCATCAGGAACCCTGGGCTCTGGCCAAGCCAAGGAGCCCTCAAAAACCCTGCAGGTTGTGCAGGCTCCTTGGCTTTGCCCGGCTGAGCTGTGGTGAACGTTCCCTGCACGGGGACGGCACCGTAAGGGTGCTGCGGCGGCACGTTGCCTTTCATACCCCCAGCTCCAGGAGGGCAGAAGCGACCCGTGGACCTGCGCTGCCGTGCCTGGCCTGTCCGCTGGTGCTGCCCTCTGCCTTCCCTTCTCCGCCCGAAGACAAGCGGGAGAGATGGGATGGAGCAGCCTCTTGCAAGGTGACGCTTCATTTAGCTCTCACCATCCCCTGACTTGCTAATTCCTCTCGTTATCCACATGACTGAGGAGCAGCCTTCGAAGTGCCGGTGGTGGCTTTTATAGAGCAGGTGGCACCCTTGGCTGGGAAGTGTCATCTCCAGGAGGAGAAGGGAGGATGGAGTCGGCAGGAGGTCTCCTCCATGCCATGCTGGGTTGGCTGGGATCTCCTCTGTGCTGGGCAGTAGCACTCAGGGTCTGACAACAGAGGTGTCCCAGGCTGCCCTCCGTGGTGCTCGGTGCAGCAGGGCTTTATGTTCACCTGGAGAACAGTGGGGAGGAGGAAGGAGGCTGCAAGGAGACTTCTTCCCTACCCTTGAAGCCACCCATGGACATGTACCCTCGGGGTGGAGTTGCAAGGGGCTGGACCAGGAGAACCTGTGGGAGCAGGAAGTATCCTGGGGAAGGGCATGAGAAATGAGCTGATAAAGGGCTTTTCCAGGCTCGTGGCTGCCACAGAGAAAGCACCACATCCAGGCTGGAGTGATGGTGATCCTGCACGTCCCCTGTTGCTCGCTATCTTGTGAACCACGGTGCATCGTGGGCCGTTGCCGGCAGTGGCGGCAGCAGGGGAGCCAAGCCATGCCGCGTGCAGTGGGACTGCTCGCTCGGGTTTTTGGCCATCTGTTTTCCAAGTCGGAAGGTCATGTGTACGTTGGTCGCGTTGCCAAGGATTCCTCCACAACAAGTCCTTTTGTTTTATTTGACAAGGTCTCCAGTGTGTGGAAGGGCTGGACATTAATAACCTTCATGAAAATGGGATGCCTTTTCTCTTAGGTGAGTTCGGGTAATGCTTGTTGTGATGACCAGGGAACATATCACGTGGCAGGGCTCAAAGCTGCCCACCTTCTCCGTGACAAAAGTGGCCCGTCCTGGCTGTCTAGATGCTTACTGGCAAGGTTTGGGAGCACTTCTGCCCTCATAATATCTGCTAATTAGGTATGAAGGTAATTTAACAGAGGTTGAAGAGATCTCGACTGGAGAGGCCAAGTTGATGGTTAGAGGTGGATCTGCTGAGCAGGATGGGACATGGGTCCACTTGGTAGCACCTGGCTGAGGGACCTTAGCTTGGGCAACCTTGGTTTGCCGACACTGAGCAGTACTGGTGCCAGGTCCTGGGGGCAGGACAACACACGAGGGCTCAGGACACCGATGACACTGATCCTCTCTTGATGCCCTGGGTCAAACCACGTCCTGTCCCTGCTGCTCCAGCCACCCACGTGGATACCAAAGCCAATGTTCTCACTGAGCAAAACTGCAGCCAAACAACCGCAGAGGGTGGGAAAGGGCAGAATCTGGCCCAGCAAAGGCTTGCCACAGCGCGTCGTGCCTTTTCCCTGCCGTCGGGATAGATCTGGAGACTGTCAGTGCCACTTTGTCGGTGCTGAGTGCCAGACGCTCAAGCAGAGCTGCAGTTGCTGAGGGAGGCGGTGATAATGGGGGCGGGGGGAGCCTCTCCCCCCGCAGAGCTGGGAGTCTGTCCCTCCAACACCAGGGCAGCTCCGGCGATGGCTCAAATGAGGAGCAGATCCAACTGCAGACGTCCCTCCATTATGGCCCGCGTGGGACCGCAGCAACCTGGGTGGCTCCCCGCTCCTCTGTGGATGAGGCATCCTACTGATCACATCATGGGTGAGGTCCAGCTGGAGTCTGGGGATCATTTTGGCGCCCGAGAGCACCATGGTGGCTTCAGCTGCTCTCCTGGCTGAACGGCAGTGGAAGGAGCTACAGGGGACAGACACGGAGGGAGAGCCCTGATGCTCAAACCTGTGTGCAAGGTCTGGGCACATCGCATGGACCCGCTGCTGGACAACCCTCACCCCACACTTGGCAAAGCCGGGTTTCTGTCTCTGTTAAGGGCCAGATGTCCCTTGGGCAGCGGTTCAGTGCAGCACAAGTGCTGGAGCCAGTCTTGCAACACCCCCATGCATGGGGTTGGGCTGCCTCTGGGGCCTTTAGTAAAGCCCATATAAAAGATTCCCCACTGGTTTCTTCCCCACACTTCATACGCCCGGACAGTGCAAGTGGCTCATTAATTGTGACACGAAAGAGATAACAGTATGTTCTTTAAGCACTGCACAGGCAAGGAGGAGTGCTGCCCTTCTTTTTCTCCAAATTTCGTCTTCAAGGCAAAAATCAGAGAGTTTCGGGGCACACTGAAGTGCTGTCTTCATTTCCTAGGTGAAGAGACGGCAAAAGCCCTCCGTGCAGCAGCGCTTTTTCCACCAGGAGGTTGCTGGCATGCTCCATCTGCAACCCATCAGGGTTCATTGTTCCTGCTCCTGGGTCCAAACAGGCTTTTCTGTTTGGCAGCATTTTTTTATTCAAATTTTGTAAACATGAGCTCTCCTCGCCCCTTTTTGGTCTGAAGCCTACTCGGTGAGTTCACGTCACTGGGCGCCGCGAGTGTCTTCAGAGCTCAGCTTCGGCGGAGCTGCCAGGAGCCGCTCTGAAATGCCCATAAAAGCAGCTCTGTGGCGATCCGAAGCGTCTGAGCAAACATTTGCGCACACCTCCCAGCCCTTGTCTTTCTCGGTTAGCTTCAGCTTGTCCTCCTGGGGGAAGGCAGAGCTGGAGAAGATAAGCGGTGACGTATGAAAAGGAATTAAAGTTTGAAAGCACCCACCGCTGTTCTCAAAGCAGCTACTCCAGGCATGTGATGCTGGATGAGCCCTGCTCTTCCCCTGCTCCTTGTCTCTGCCTAGCACCCACAGGGCCACCCGAAATCCCATGCAGCCCCCGGGATGGAGCTATTTGCATCTCTCATTTGGTACCCAAATATCAGCCACCGGTCCCCGATGCCAATTTTCCTGCCATGACTTTCATGCTCTGCCCTTTAGCTGTGCTACCAAATCAAGGGGGGAAGGGGCCGGCAGCACCTCACTGATTGGCTTGGGGCACAGAGTGCGTGCCCTGAAAGGTTGCTCTGGCCATTACATGGGGTGACCTGGGTTAGTTTGGCTCAAAGGAGGTAAAAATAGGGTCTACTAGCAACTTACAATGCCTAGAAGCATAGTTACAAAGATGGTGGAGCTACACTTTCTGTGATAGTGGCAAATAATATAATGTGGGGCAACAGCCACAGATAGTGGCTTGGGAGGGTTGGGTTGGGTGTTAGGGAAGACTTCTTCCCTGCAGGATGGTGCAGCCCTGGGATGGCGAGGTGGGGTTGCTCTATCCTTGAGGGTTTTCAAGGCAGGACCAACTAATCTAGTGCTGGTGACCGTCCTGCAGGCTGTTGAACGGGAGACTCCAGAGGTCCCTTCCCACCAAGGCTGTGTGAAGCTGTAACAAGTCTCCAAATGTTTGGATGCTGATCCATACCAAAAGCAGTGTCTTGGCCCTAAAGCCTCCTCCTGCCTGTGGCCTGAAGGGTCTCTGAGAACTCCTTTGAGGTCCTGTAAAGAGTCTTTGGTGACACCAGCACCCAGCTTACACGTGCCCGTCACTTGCCGCAGCAGTGTCAGCCCAGCCCCGTGGCACAGTGGGGTCAGCTGGTCTGCACTGCTTGCTCCGGATCCCATGGTTTGTGGCCTCTTTCCAGCCGGTGTTGCGAATTCCAGTCCAGAATAACTAACCAGACAGACTAAGGGCATGAGGCAGGAGCAGCTGGGATGGATGGAGGGGTGTACAGGCGTCTCTGGGGCAGGATGGAGGAGAGCAGCAGAGCAGCGCTAGCTGGCGTCCAGGGAGACGTGGGGCCTTCCAGGCAAGGACAGGAGGAGGAGAAGTTGGCACCAGCTGCAAGAAGAGGAAATCCTCCCTTCACCATACCTCAACACGTTGGAAGTGGCACGGGAGCATCCTCTCTGCCCTGGGACAAGCGCCAAGGCTCAGCTGTTGTCCCAGATAAGCAGTGGGAAACAGCAAAACAACCCAGCACCTCATCTGAAGCGTGGCACAGCCTGCGATGGCCTTGGTGGTAGCAGGGACCCAAGGTACCCCCTATGACAACGCCCGTGATCCCCAAAATGAAATTTGTTGCCTCTCTACAGATGGACAAACAAGTCCTGGGATCACAAAATGAATGGGCACCAGGTACAGAATGCAGGAGCCCAGCCAGAGATGATGTCTCTCCATCATTACCCATAACCAGCGTCTGGGCAGCTGGACCATGCTCTTGGCTGTCCCATCTCCTGCACTGGTGACCTGCTTGTTTAAGGGCAAGGAAGAGTTCTTGGAAAATGGTAAACTGAGAAACAGCATGTAAAAATGCTAGATTGTCTACAGGTGGTTGTTGTTTCAAGTCCCACCTTGATTTCTCAGCTGATTACAACCTGTTTCTATCTCAAGTACTTAAGTGACCCCCTTCCTAGGACCTGCTTGATGGTGGTGATCACCTCACAGCTTTTCCTCCTTTTTGTGGGTGAGGCACTGCAGTTCCCATCATTTCTGGGCAGGACAGTGTGGCTGGAGCTGCTCTGCACAGGACATCATGGCAGGGTGGCTGAGGACAGGTATAGCCCTGTGTGCGCTGCCCATCTCCATGTGTGGAGGAGACCTGGAAGTTGTTCTGGAGATGAAGGTGCTCCTTTCCAGCTGGTAGTGACCTGGCTGGGGCTCATGGCTTGGAGGCCTCCCCAGCAAGATGCCCTCTGAGCCCAGCCACGTGCTTGCGGTGGCACATTTAGTTTTAGGGGGGCATCGCTGCTGAGTGACCCCACGCTTGCTGCATGCAAGCTGAGGAGAGCACAACACTGCAGGGGAGGCATGTATTCAAATGACCGCAGGAGATCATGCAGTCTTAGGCCTAAGAGTAGCTTTTGGGTCTCATTTAGATACCTTTTGCACCTAAAATTGGTGGACTTGGCTTCACTGCCAGCTCATCCACCTCAAACAGGAATTGTCCACCCTTGTAAGCTGCTGGGGGCAGGAAACATCTCTCTCTCCTGTTGGTTGGACCATCGAGGGCAAAGGGACAAGAGCCACAAGATGCTGGGATGTAGGGATGCTGCCACAGCGTGCAGCTCTGAGGGGTGGTCGTGCCAGCAGGATGCTTCTCTTGCCCAACAGCAACACAATGAACTTGCCTACAGAATGAACCCCAGGTTACGGGTCATCAGTCTGGCAGTGATGTGGTCCACCTGCCATTGTTATCCCAGCGTGATGGACACAGCAGCTCTTCCGCTTGCGGCGGGTGTTTTTCCTGCCATGGAAGAGGTGGCATGTTTCTTCCATGTGTGCGTGCAGCACGGCTTCCTTGGCGGTCTGATAAAAACCTGCTGCTGCTTCTGACTTCCACCCCTTTGCGTCTTCCTCTGCTTGCTGCAGGCTCAGCAGGCATGAAGTTTATAGAATAAAAAAAAAAAAATAACCCACAACAAAAAACTCCCAAACAAAACCAAAGCCAAACCCTAAACACCAAGAAAGTTTGGCAAGGTTATGCTGGTTTTTGCTTAATTAGCACAGGAAGCAAATATTCCTGGTCTTCATCAGGGCAGGCTTGCTCCAAATCTTTTCGGCACGGCAGGCAACATAATTTTGGGGAGTTATTCCCGTGCAGCCTGCTGTTGGGGGTGACGTTATGGGGAAGCACAGCATCACTGGAGGCTGGAGAAAGCCCCTGCTCTGCTCAGGACCTGGCCGTGCCGAGTGCTGTGAGTGGGTTGGGGGCTCTCACCGCGGTTTGGCAGGGCCGGGCATATTCTTTGTGTGAAAGGTCTCCAAAAAACCACCCTGTAGGACATTGTAAACAAGCAGATTGTTTTTTTTTTAATTAAAAAGTGAGATTTTTTTCTCCACACTCTCGTTCCTGCAGGACCTGGCCGGGATCGGGTCCTCTGGCTCAGCAGCTCGTTGCACAGCCTTACGAAAAGAAGCGCTCGCTTCGCCGCTGTCTGTATGAGAACTCGAGACACAAATCCGCTGTACTGCATGCAAACAGCTGCTGCTGCTAAAAGCCCTAACCTAGAAAGTAAGGAAATGCAAAGCCGATGTCCCAGGAGGACCCGCACATTTCCTCCCCTCCAGCGCACCTCTTGCGGTGAAACTGCGTGGCCCCGCAGGCGTTCGCTTGGCTTTGGGAACCACCTTGGCGGTGGTGCCGGACCTGGAGCTCCTTGGGTCATGCTGGACGATGCTTGCACGTGGGGATGGCTGAGTTTAGGGTTAAATTTTCATGGGGAGCCTCTGCATAACCAGGTGGCAAAGCCAGGTGGAGGCTGGGGCTTGAACAGAGCAGTAAACCCAGGTGGCAGTGGAGAAATCAGCTGTGATTGCTCACAGCCACGATCACACCTCTTCACAATGCGCACATGAGCACAATGTTATCCTGAGCTGCTGCTGGGAGCAAATGGTCGCTCAGCTCCAGTCGTGACTCGGTTTGATTCTGAAGCGACACGGGTGCCTTAGAGCATCTCCGGCCAGGGCTGGTGAACCAAGGACTGGGAGCACATGTTGCTTTAGCAGCTTGGGGTGGGCTGTGGGACCACGGGGGCAGGGTAGGGCTGACGTTTCCCCTCACTTTCACGCAGCCTCGGAGCTGGGGAACCAGTGAGGACAGAGTACAAGCAAGGCTGGTTAAGCTAACGTGGCTCAGATCCCCTGAACATCTCCCACTTGTGTTGACCCCAAACCCTTGGGGTTTTATGTGTTTGCCTGTGGGATGCAGCATGCAGAGACGAGCTGCATACCCCGTTTTCTGCTCCCGTTTCACATCCCCAGCTGTGGGCTGCCCTTTTGCACAAAGGCCTGGAAGAAGGCAAGATCCTCCTCATCCTCTCTGACTGCCATAGCAGAGACGGGAATGGGTTGGGCTTCTCCCTGGGCACGGTGGGGACTTGTGCAGGCTGGCACATGGCCACGCTGGGGAGCTGGGGACCCTGCCAGAGCCTGGCACCGACCCGTGCCGGCCTCCCTGCCTGCTTTGTTAGGATGAGGCTGGTTGGGCAGTGGTGCGGCAGGGAGAAGAGCAAGAAGATGGATGTGCCTCAATCTTCCTCCTCCTCCCCGGCCCGAGAGCAGGACTGTGCTCCCGGAACCCAGCAGCTGCTTGTGGGGACAGGAGGAATTGGGCTGCTGTCCCTAGGGAACTGGGGGCTGCTCTCCTGGGGTCTTGGGGTCACTGTCCTGGAGGATGTGGGGCTGCTGTCCCAGGCTCATAGGGCCACTGTCCTGGGGCACGTGGGGCCGCTGTCCCGGTCTCGTGGGGCCACCATCCTGGAAGATATCGGGCCACTGTTCTACCCTCAGAGGGCCACTGTCCTGGGGGATGTGGGGGTTACGGAACTCAGGGTTACGGGATCCATGTCCTGAACTCCTGGAGCTGCTGTTCCTGGAGATCGGGGTTTTCCTCGGGGGGTTACCGAGTTGCCGTCCCAGTCCCAGAGGGCTCGGACCCCCGCAGGATTTGGCCACGGCCCCCGCCCCCATCCCGCCCCGCCTCGGGGATGCCCGGCTCGGCCCCGCTGCGGGCGGAGAGGCCGGCGGTCCCTTTAAGAAAGTCGAAGCCCGAAAGTTCATCAAAGTTGAGAAAGTTTTTCGTGGAAAGGAGAGAGGGAAAAGAAAAAAAAATAAAATAATTGAAATAACTCGAGCCCAACAACAACAACAAAAAAGCAAGCCCCGCACCCCCGGGGGGCCGGGCCGGGCCGGGATTGGCGCGGGCGGCGCGGGGGCGGCCCCGGGCGGGCGGGGCGGGGGCGGGCGGGTCCCGGCCCCGCTGCTCGGTGCGCGGCGGCGGCGGCGGCACCGGGAGCGGCGGGGGCTGGGGCTGGGGCTGGGGCACGTCGGCCCCGCAGCTGCGGCTCGTTGAGCTCCGCTCCGCCCGGCCCGGCCTGGCCCGGCCCGGCCCTTAACAGCGGCGCGGTCCCGGGCCACCGCATGTGAGAGCCGGGAGGGCAACGCCGCCCTGCACCGCCCTGCACTGCCCCCGCGCACCGGCCCCGCCGAGCTCCGGAGCAGCCGGCACCACCTTCCGTCCTTCCCCACCCTCCTCCACCCCTTCCCAGCCCCCTCTGTCCCGGCACCCCACCATGAGCAACCTCAACAAGGACACCGAGCACACCAACGGCAGCGGCAACGTCGAGGAGGAGGTGGGCGACCGGGGCGTCAGGGAACCGGGGATGGAGCGCGGCGGCGTCGGGGAACCGAGGATGGGGCGTCGAGGATGGAGCGCCCGGGGTGTCAGGAACCGGGGATGGGGGACTGGGGCGTCGGGGGACCCAGGATGGAGCGCAGCGGCGTCGGGGAACCGGGGACGGGGCGGTGGGGACGGAGGACCGGGGCGTCGGGAGAGCGGGGCCGGAGCGCGGCGCGGTGGTCGGGGAACCGAGAACGCGGCGTCGAGGCTGGACCCTCGGGTCGTTT
Organism: Chlamydotis macqueenii; assembly: GCF_036417535.1. Taxonomy (NCBI): domain Eukaryota; kingdom Metazoa; phylum Chordata; class Aves; order Otidiformes; family Otididae; genus Chlamydotis; species Chlamydotis macqueenii. Next base: position 14,946,921 of record NC_141567.1, on the reverse strand, counting down.
AGGGGACCGGGATACAGGCGGGAGCCGGGGTACAGAGCTGTTGGGGCCGGAGCCGCCCGGGCTGGGAGAGGCTCTCGGGGCTGGAGCCCCGCGGGTTGTCCCGGGATTGTGGCTGGGGGCCGGGTAGGGTGAGCCCATGCTACCAACTGGGAGTCCCCTCGTCAGCCCAGTGTCTCCTGTGTAGGGCAGGGGACTGGGAGGTCCCCACTCCCTCCAGCCTGGCCGTGGGGAGGGTGCCCTGTCCCCAAGCTGCTGTGGCTGGAGGGCACCAGGCTCCTACCCCCCGCAAGGCTCTGCCCACGCAGGCTACTGGGGCCGTGCTTGGCCCAGGGCAGTGGAGACCTTGCCCCGTTCCCTGTGTGCCGGTCAGCAGCCTGGCTGGGGCTGGAGGGCTGCGAGCTGCCCTGCCAGCCATCCCCTTCCCCTGGATGGCCAGCCAGAGCCCGGGTGCCACTGGACCCTGCGCTACAAGGGTTGTTTGCCCGTAGCTCCAAGCCGAAGCTGAGCTCACAGCTCTGCACGCTTGCCCTCCGGCTGCTGGAGCCACTGGCCGGGTGCTAGCATCGCTGCTGGTGTAGCGCCTCTCTCATCATACCCCTCAAGCAGGCGTTGGCGCAGTGGGTCACCAACCGCCCTCCATCTTGGAGAGGGCGTTGGAAAATGCCTGGCCTCAGTAGTGTTTTGCTGCAGTCCTCCGTGCTTGGCCCTTGGGACTGGGGAGGTGCTCTGCCCCCCTCCCCTTACTCTCCTCCAAAGCGCTGCCGTGCGCTCGCGCCGCCGCAACATGGCGCCTGGCTTGTTCCACCACCCACCGGGGCTGGACAGTCCCCGTGCACCAGCTGTCTGGGGGCCATCGCGCCCACTGGTCTTCAACCCTGGCGTGTGGGAACCCGGGTAATGGGGTGGAATGGATTGGCAGGCGGTGGCCATAGCGTTTCTTTCCTCTGACTGGAACAGGGCTTCAGTGATGCAATGGGACTTGGATGTGATGCTGCTGGTGACACTTCCCAGCCTCACTGGGTGGCACTGGTGTAGGTGGGTAGAGAGATGGAGCACCTGAGGCCCCCGTGCCGCTTCCCCAGTGCAGGGAGGCTCGGTACCAGGGGGTTTCATGGGCTGTGCACGCATGCGCAGAAGACTCAATGCGGCTCCTTGATCCAATTATTCACTGGCCTGCAAAGCTCCCAGAGGTCGATGCCGCTTGATGCATCCCAGCGGTGTTGCTCTGGCTGGTCTGGTGCTTGACTGGTGGTGGCCGGATGAGCCCTTGGTGCTGGGGCAGAGCTGGCCTGTTCCCTGCTGCTGGGTGGTGGTTTGGTGAAGTGGGTGCTGGAAGCTGTTGCTTTTTGGGAGCCTGGAAATCCTCGCCCTTTGGGGAAGCTGGTCTTCCCTGGAGTGATGCTGGGTGGCTGGAAAATCGAGTTTAAAGATTGGGTCCCTCGGGACCAGGGCAGGGATTGAACAGCAGCAGCCCCATCGTGAACAGCAGCAGCCTCCATCGTGCTGCCTCTGGGTGTGTGTGGGGAAGGGGATGGCATGGCCCACCCTGCTAGGTGGTCTGCAGCATTATAGGGTGTGTTTGTCACTCTGCACCCAGGGGTGCAGCAGAGGACCCACCACCATGGAGGTGGCTGAGGATGCTTGGGAGGTGGTGGGCTGGGACTGGTTGGGGGGGTGTCCCCATCCCTGGTGGAGCTGCTGTTGGAAAGCCCTCTCTGTGCCAGGATCCATCACAAATAACGCTACGGGTGGTGACCTGCTGGTTGGGCTCTGTGGTGGCTGTGCTGAGCTTGCGGGAGCCCTCGGGATGCTTGTTTTTCCTGTCTGTCCTCCTGGCTGACCAGGATCTGTTCCTCACTGCAGGAGAAGCTGATGGTGGCACAAGGAGCGACCTTGCGTTCAGGGTCCCGGCATGGTCTGGGGTCTTGATTCCCACATCCCACCCAAATTCTTGCCCTTGATATAGAGTGATAAATAAGTTCAGTGCAAAGTGGAATCCTTCAGTCCCAAAGCACGCGGGAGGCTGTGCTGGAATATCTTCCCACACTGCGTGGATAACGCCGCCAGATCCTGGCGCAGCGGACACTCCTCCATTTTCCACCCCCCTCCGTGAGTTTCCTTCGCTGCCTCCCCGAGCGTTTGCAGAAGGGTGCTGTGTGCCCCAGATACAGCGGGGCGAAGCTCCCAAATTCAGCCTTTCCCTTTATCTTATCTGCAAGCCCCTGGATCTCGCAGCCCCTTCCTGCCTGGTGACATGCGGAGGACAGGAATGCCTCTCGCTCCTCTCGAGGTCGTTAAGGGGAATGTTAAACAAACAGGGCCTAATGTCAGTCCCTGCTGTTCCTCACCAGACACCTCCCCAAACCCGATCCCTCCCCGCTTGCTGCTATCTTCTGTTTAGTTTTCCAGGCAGCTGCCAATCTGCATGACAGCATATGTCCCGGTGCTCCTGAGGGGTGGTGCGGGGCGGGCAGCTGCCTAGGTGCTGCGCACCCCCGTCGCGGGCAGAGCTTTTTCCGGCAGCCAGAGGAACTTGCTTACCGTCAACACTGTGTGTTGTGTTCGTGGCTGTATTGCAATAAGGAACCCGTGCGCTCACCCCGCTGTCTTCGGTGTCTGATGCAGAAGTGTTACTTGTACTCTGGAAGTCCATCCTTGCTCTCCTAGAAGGTCACTGGGAAGTTGTAGGTCCGTGGGGAGCGGGAGGAGATCTGGAGCTGGCTGTTTAGGTCCCCCAAGCAGGTGTCTGAAGTTGTGGTTATCCCGTGTGTCCTCTTGGCCCCTTCACTCTAGATGACAGCGACCGGTCTCAAAGGCTTGCTTGCAGCTCCATGGGTGGTGGCTACTGCTGTCGTGGTAGAGCTTGGATGTCGTGGACTGCTGAACATGGAAAGATTCAAATGTGAGGCTGTGCTGGCTGGGCAGAGCCCAGATGAGGACCAGGAGAAGCTACGTGGCAAAGCTCTGCTTGGAGAGGATCATCCTCCCTGTTGGGCCATGGCAAGGCTGCAGTATTGCACATTAGGGTTAGAAAATCCCTGTCAGGGGTGTGGAAGGCTCTCTGCCCCCAGCCAGCCTCCCCGATAGCCAGTGCTTCATCCCTGGCCATTCTTAGCTGCTGCACGCCAGGGCTGCCAGAACCACCCGGGAATGCCGCTGGTGAGCAGCCTGTGTTACGTGCTGGGTGCCTGTAGCACTTCATGGACTAGTGCCAGGCATCTCTTGACTTCTGTAATCTCTGCTTGAGTAGACCTAGATACCTCTTGCATGCATGGATTTTAGCTCTCTGACTTGAAACAAATAAGGTTAGTGTAATTGCTGAAGTCAAATGACTCTGCGGTGCTGCTCTTTGTAACAAAGAACTTGAGGGTGTAGTAGTTACGGTCACCACTTGCTAATCTTCTTGTACTTGGTCTGGCTGAACCAGGACGGTGCTTCAGAGCTGGTTTTATGTGTCATAAAAGTCCCCTCGATGTTAGATGCAGCTTTCTGTGAGCAGATACCCTGAAGTCACCACGCACACAGAGGTTCTGGGAACTGGTGTGTTCCCAGACCTCCTCTTGGTCTAGCAATGAATTGCTGTTACTGGGGGAGGGATGTGGGAATCTCCCCATTATCTCCTCATGTCCTGGTGCCTTTGTAAATACCCTGTAAAGGACCTTCCTTCTTTCTTGCTCTTTCAAAGCTACGTTTCCTAGACATGAGTCTAAGTTGCTTTGAGCATAAATATCCCAACTACTCCCCGTGATGGGGTAACTGTTCTTCCTCCTGCTACCTGACTCTGTAGCTGGTCTAGGAAATGAGACCCAGCTTCAGAAATCAGTCTTCCTCCTTGGCTAATCTGAGGAGTTGCTGGGCAGAGCTTTCCCTACTTGGCCTCAAAATGAAGGGCTTTCTGGTGGTGTCTGCAGATGTTATAAGAGGCCAAACCCAAAGGCTCCCTTGCTAGCAATGGATGCTGCTTTCCCCTTGTCCAAGTAGGAAGGATGCCCTTGGAGATGTCTGGAAGGTAGCTAGAGTGGTTTGGGCGCTGCTGTCCTTCCTCATGCCTCTGCTAGGTGAACTGGCACTGTGGGAAGTCAGCTATGAGTCTTGTTGGAACTGGTACGGAAGACTTTTGGAGCAAAAAGATCCTTTGGGCTTGCTGGTCTTGGCCATGCCAAGTCATGAAGACTTTGCTACTTGGATTACGGAGCAACGCTTCTGCCTGTCTTCTGGCTGCAACGACAGCCACCATTACATGAGGACAGCTCATGCGGCAGAGGCTGTAAGCCCAACTGTTGTTCTGTGGTAGGGCAGGGTGGCAGAGCATAGATATGAGATCCTGCCTTCAGCCAGCCCAGCGGCTGATGGGCTGGGTTTCTCTAGAGGACAGTTGCATGGGACTGCATGTGCTGGCCTTCACATTGCTGTCCTTGATCACTGAGCCCAAGCTTACCTGTCTGCAGGCTGTGGTTGTTGGAAACCCAAGGACCTAGTAGGGCAGTCTTGCCCATGTGGGGGATCTCCAGCCCCACTGCATAGTCCAGAAGAGAGTATGGAAATGTTGCACCTCTTAGTTTTGAGTGCTACGTTCCCTCTTGTGCTGCAAAGGACGTGGTGATGGGTTCTTGCATTAGTGTGGGGTTGGGTCTTGCTACATGGCCATGTGTCAGAAGCTCTTGGGAGGGACATGCATCCCCAGGCCATCTGCTTTCAAGGGCAGGAGGCCAGCATTTGTCTGAAAGTGAGACTCCTCTGGCTCACCTGTAGCAGTGGCTTGAAGTGCAGAGCAAGCTATGGACTTGGAGGGAACACTCAGCTCCTCTGGAGGTATTGGAGAAGGGAAGGAAACTTCACCTCCTGGGGTTTCCCTGCTCACAGTAGGATGCTATGGACATGTGTCTGGGACACAACCTGTTTCTAGTGGGGGGCTTAAAACCTGGGCTGTGTGTCGTATCTGTTCTTGCTACGCACTCTGCCCTGCTCCCCATGCTCTCCTTCTGGATTGGTGGTCTTGTGGGGAGAGTGCCCTGTGGTGCAGAGGGAGGTCAGGGCATGATGCTGGTTAGGGTTGGCATTTCTGGTCCATTTTTGCGTAGTGCAGCCCCTCCCCACTGCCCAGTGGACCTGTCTCGCCAAGAGCTGGACTGATGAAATGGTTCTAAGTCCTGTGTCCCCAGAAAGGTCTCCCTGTGATTGGGAAGATGCTCCAATAAGCACTGTCAACAGTGGAGAGCTGCTGCAAACTTTCAGCTCACCATCACTGGGGTTTTGTGGAAGACGTGCTTGCTGTTGGGCCATGGAGAGAGCAGGTGTGCTCCATGGGGCTGTGGCATGGCCGTTAGTGTGCTGGCCCAAATCGGGTTGATTTGAGGAGACATGCATGTGCCTCTTTGGATGTGTCCTGGCCCTGTGGGAAGAGGAGGCATAGGACAGGAAAGTGCTTAGGAATCACCTTGTGATGGGATGAAGCAGAGACAAATGTAGTTGCTTAAGGACCTGAGGTGAGGATGTACCTTATGAGGGTCCTGCATCCAGGCCAATGTCCCCTGCCTGGGGCAGAGGCTGGCAGGAACTCGCCTTGCTTCTGTGTCTCGTGCCAGGAGAACAAATGCCTGAGTGCAGCCAGGAGGAGCTGGTCTGCAGCAGGTTCACCTGGTGTGAAAGCTGTCCCCATGGGCAAGGTCCATGGCTCCAGCTGCTGGTTAAAGATGTCTGTAGGTCCCTGAACATCAGAGGGTGGTGACAGATGTGCTGCTGGGTCTCTGGAGCCGGAGGCTTAGTGCAGTGGGCTGGGTAATGCAAGCATGGATGCGAGAATCCTTTGGCATGTTGGCTGTGATGTTTGAGTGTCTCCTCTAGCTTAGCAGACCTCCTGGCAAGGTGGAAGGCTGTGCTGGCATCCTGAGGGTGCTCAACCAGAATCTCCCTGCTTTGGGCTGGCCTCCCCAAATGTTTCAACAGCTTTGAGCTGCTGCTGTGGCCCAAGCCCTGCTGGGTGCCATCCTTTCCATGAGGTCCTGCAGAGGCACGGGGGACTCGATAGCAGGGAACAGGATGGACTCTCCATTGCAGAGCTGTACCAGCAGCGCTTCCTCCGTTGGGGCCACGGACTATTCTTGGGTGCTGCCCCGTTGTGCCTGGACTTATCGGCTCCCATGTGCTTCCTGCTCCCCCAGGGCAGGGGCTGGTGCCTCTCCCCATTTCCCCCTCGCTCGAACGCCTTCCTGCCCCGATCGCAGACGTGGCCGAGCCCCGTTGGCATCCCCCTGCCTGACACGGGGCAGGAGCGATGCTGGGGGGGCTGATCCAGCTATAAGCTGTATCAAGTGTGAAACGCCCCAGCCCTGGGGAGAAAATGCTCATGCACTTGGGCTTGTGGTCAGCCTGCCTTCCTCCTTTCTGGGGGAGCAGGATGTTGGTTCTTGGGTGCCTTTTGTGCAAAAGGCTGATTTTGGAGGGAAATTCCTGAAGCCCTCCTTGTTTCAAGTGCTGGGGGAGGCTCAAGGCCCCTTTTCCCTTCTGGGGATGGGTGAACATCTTTCTGATGGGGGGGGATGCCCTGTGGCTGCTTGGGACTTCCTGGCTGGAGCAGCTCCTGGTCTGATCCTGCGCTGGGGCTCAGCGCTACCCTGCCTGCCGGCCCTGTGAGCTGCACAAGGACGTCGGAGCTCTGCCAGTGCTGGAGTCACAAGCAGGCAGCCAGCTCCTGCAGCTTCTCGGGATGGAGGGGAAACTGAGGCATGGAGCAGGGAAGGAGCCTGTTAGCAAGCCTCTTCCCCTTGAGACGCACACTCCATGGCATGGAGGCTGCCCTGCTTCCTGCCGAGCTGTCCCTAGCACAAACCAGTCATCTCTCTCCCCCAGTTTTCCCCTCCCCTATGTTTTCCGGGGATTTGATGTGCTAAGGAGCAAAACTACCCAGGGCTGGGTCCACCTGGCGCGGTGGTGGAACCCTGCAGCCCCACATCCCATCCGGGGCAGTGAGATGAGGGTGCTGTCCTGTTTTCAAGCCCTGCGGCTGGGTGCCTGAGTGTTCCCCTCCCCGCAGCCCTGTTTTGTAAGCTCGCCTCCCTGCCTTTTGCTGCCGTGCCTTATAAGTCCTGGCTCTCAGGGCAGCCGGCAGCCTTGCTGCATTCCAGCGGCCTTGCGTCAAGTGGCCCTGGTTGCATCATGGTGGCCAAGACCGGGGCTATGTATCCCCCCCGCAGCTCTGCCAGCAGCCCTGGGTGCCTGAGAGGCACCGCACTCGGATGCTGTCCAATGGGAAGAGCTGTAGCCCATGTGCCTGAGCTGCTGGGACCTCGGGGTGGCTGCCTGGAGCAGGGAATTGCCTTTGGGATGCTGCGGCAGAGCTTGTCCCTGTCCTCGGCAGGATGGTGTGGAGCTTGCCCACGTCGTTCAGCATGCCCGCCTTCCACTGGTGGCACGGGAAGAAGGCTTGGTGGATGTACTGGTGTGAACAAGTGCGACATGGCTTGGCTCCAGGAGAGAACAGTGTGTAGCTGGAGGTGACCTCATGGAGAAGAGGGATGACCAGTGGCATGGTGTGGATGAGGCACTAGAGCACGTTCCTGCTGTAACTGTCCTCAGGTATCTCCTAACCACTGGTGGTACAGGCCTGTGCACTCCAGGAGCTGGGAGCGTGGCCCCGGGACCTGGACAGTTTCTCAGGGCTGGAGTGGCTGTGCAAAAGCAGGGCTGTGGGCAGTGGTCAGCCTAGCTGGCTGCTGGGGGGATCCGGCCAGTTTCAACAAAAACCCAGCGCTGGACACCTACCAGAGTGGCCTCACTGGAGATGGGTACTGGTGCCCTTGCGTCCAACGTTTCTGACATAGCGTGACCCTTGCTAGTCTGGCTCAGCTTGGACTCCCTTTTGGAGCTCTTAGTTAAAAGCAGACATGGCCAGGAGACGTGGATGCTGTAAGACCTGTGCTGCCCTCCTGGCAGTGCTGGAGCTGTGGTAGGAAGAGGCAGGTATTGCTGCTTGACTTCTTTAAAGCCTTGGGGCTGAGTACCTGGCCGTGCTTACACTGGATGTGTCTCTTCTGGGAGACGCAGCTGTGTAAGGGCCGCTTTAGAGCCACTGAGGACATAAGCGCTAAATGGATTTGTCCTTGTCCCTCCCTCCTCCTGTGTGGGAAGCTATGCTGGGATCCTCCCTCTCCATGAGATGGCCTAGATGGTCTTGTCCCTCCTGGCACAAATCCTGTTTTCCATGGCTCTCCTCCATCTCTGCCGGGTGTTTGGACTGGGGACATCCCCAGAGGGGGCAGGGATGGGAAAAGGAAAGCGATTTCTTCAGGGCCTCCAGCAGCATGACCCCGCTGGGCTGTCCGAGGCGAGAGCTGCTCCCTGCATCGCTTCTCTATGTGTGTGTGTGTCCAGTTAAGATCAGTCATCCTGGGTGAGATGGGGTTGCTCTCACCTGGTGTCTCATCTTGAGGGGCTGGTAGCGGAGTCCGAGCTTGGTTTTTTTTTAGTTTTGTTTTGTTGTGGTGTGTTTGTTTTTTTTTTTTTTTTTTTTTTCCTTGTGGCTCTTCCAGCTGCTCTGTGGGGAGGCTGAACATCTAGATAGATCTGGTGTCTGGTGGCAGGGAGTTGAAGCAGGGCAAATACATTTAAGCAGAAGCCCACCCTCTCTTGGCATGTTGAGTGCAAGGGCTGGAAGCCTGGATTCATCAGCCCTGGGTGGTCCTAGTGGCCCCTTGGAGCCCGTGGGACTTGGGTTGCAAAGGGGTGACTGGAGAGTCCCAGTTTTGTTAATCCACTGGAAGATGCTTGTCCAGACTCTTGTCCTCATAGACAGTTTCCTCTTTTTGGGAACAGGTGAGGAGGCTAGACCTCAGGGCTGCACGTGATGCTCAGACTGGCAAGTTACCTCCTGCTTTTCTCCTGTGGGATAACCCAGATCTTTGCTTTTTAATTGCTGCTGATCCCATGTCAACACCTGGTCTCAGAAGCAATCTCCCTCTGACTTACCTCACTCTGTCCCTCGAATGTATTGCTTGGGTCTCTCACCACCCTTGCCCTCCCTTCCTGAATTACTTGGTCTCACTTTCCCCTTACCCTTGTCTAGATCTCCTGTGGATGTGCTGAATTGCAGAGATCTCAGAAAACCAGCCACTTGGTCTCGTCGCTTCTAACAAGCTCTTGTGGGCAGGGACCTTCCTTAGTCTGTCTTGAGACCCCTGGTTGGACATGTTAGCTGGTGGCATTTGGGATTTTCTTTGGGGCGATGCCAGTTCTTGGTGGATGCTGTGGGTTGGCTGGGATCCCCCTTCCAATGCCGTGTATGGTGACAGACTGGACCTGGAGGCCAAGGAAAGCTTTTGGCCTGCGAGAGAAGGTCTCCTGCCATCCTTGGCAGCAACTTATGAGGCTGGCATTAGGAGCTTGTTACCTCTGACAAAGAGCTTTCCTAGGCACCTGCCTTGCTCTGCTCAGGCTGTTGTAAGGGCTCTCAGTAGCTGGCTTCCCCTTCCCTGAGCAACTGCACATCTTCCATTCTGTCACGCCTGTCGCAAGGACTTACCGAGCGATACATCACGGGACCACTTAGAGACCCAGCAGGGATGCAGATTTCTATCTGCTTGGAAGAAACATCCATTCTGGGGTCTGAGCACATTCAGATCCTGAAATATTGAAAAGGGATGGTGCTTTCACATGGCTGAGGCACATGTGAGCCACCATGCTCTGCACAGTGCAAGAGATGGCCGTGCATCTTCTGGGAATGCACCGCAAGCGCTTCATGTTGCTCATGCTGAAGTGCAAGCGCCAACGTCTTCAAGGCAGCCAGTGAGCCGAGAGGCAGTGCTGTCACCCGCTCTGCCTGGGCATGAAGTGACCCTGGAGTGATGCATCAAATGAGGGGCTGGGCAGGGTGGGGAGACTGTAGGACTGCGCTTGGGCGTGGAAAGCATTTCTGGAGTGCTCCTGCTTCCCTAGACAGGGCAAAGCAAAAGCTGGGGTGTGCGGTAGGGCCATCTGTACAGTGGGATCAGGGGAGAGGATGGGAAGGACACCAGTGTTGGAGGGAGGGATGCTTGGTGGTTGCATTCTGCAGCAGTCTGGAGCTACACCAGGCTGGAGAAGGGCTCTGCACACTAATGGGGGGTGGTAGCAGCAGCCCACTGGGGTGTTCACAGGCTGGTGTCAGCATGCGTGGAGAGCAAGAGGAGCAGAGGACCCCAGGACTTTCATGATCACTGTCCATCCTGGAGGGCTTAAGCTGCCCCCTGAGTTGATATGAAGGGTATCTCTCTGCCCTGGCATGCCTGTCTTGGGTGCATGAGAAGGAGGTGTGTGTTTCCCTCTGTAAATAGGAGAAACTTCCCTGCTTGGAGGAGTCTAAATCTGGCTGCCCCTAAAGAGTTACAGGGTGCAGAGGTTCTGCTGCATGCTCCTGCTTTTTCAGGTGTCTCCAGCTCAGGAGCAGGGCAAGTGTGTGCTGCTTGCTTTGGTGGCAAAAGAGGCTTAACGAGGTATCAGATACACAACCCACTTTGTCTGGGGAGGGGGAAATGGCTGAGCAAAAACTAAAATGTGGGAGTAGAGTGCTTCTTTCCTGCAAACATAATGGAGTCACTCCAGACTGGAAACAGGCCAGGAGATGGGCTCTGGCTTAAATCTCCTGGTCCTGATGTGTGTTTTGCAGCTCAAAAGCATCTGGCACTGTTTGGTGCCCTTCTGAGCATTTGGGCATCAGTGCTGTCCCATGACCTTCTCATGGCTTGTTTGGGACTGGCTCAGTGGGTGGCATCCCTAAGCAATGAAAGGCAGGGAACACAGAGCTCCGTCTCATTCCCGTAGTCTTCTGTCTTCCCTTGCCTATCTGCCAGTGCTGACTGAGCTGTGCTTGTGGTCTCCTGGCCCTTCTTAATGATGACCAGTGTCTTGGTGACCTCTGTGCATAACATCCTTTTCCAGCTCTGTGCTGGTTTACAAAAAGTCTTGGCAGCTTCATCATGCTGCTTCGTATGGAAATAGGCTGCTGACCAGCATCTCCCAGTGCAGGGAGAAGGTCTGACCATTGAGCAGCGTTCTCCGAGGCCATGAGCCTTCAGCACTGCTGCTTCTTCCTAGCTATTCACGTGAACTATTACAGATAATTTCAACACTGTCTACTGAAATCTTCCTCTGGCACTATATTTTTGCTTATTCATGCTGAGTGCATTTGGGTTTGGTATGCGACTTCTACAGCTTGGAAAGAGCAGCAGCCTCCATGGACGTGGTGCAGCACAGCAGGGCACAATAGAACACACACTGCAAGAGCTGCTTTGGGAGCAGCTTCTGAAGGGTCTGATGTGTGTTGATGGAAGTAGCTGGGATGGACCCAAAAATCACCTTCCCAGTTGATGTTTTGGGACTTTTGCAAAAGATGTCAAAAGATGCGAGTGTAGCAGTGAGGTATTTTTCAAAATTGAGGGCTGTCTTGAGTCGGTGGCTGGAGTAAAATACCAGGATAAGCTAAGGAAAGGAGATCTTGTGTATGATTTCCAGAAAGAGCTAGCTAGAACTGGGGTTTGTGCTGGTCTCTTCTGGGCCTTTGATATGAGTCAAACTCTGTTAGTGCTTTTGGCAGAATATGGTCTTTAGCAGTCTTTTCAGGTTTGTCATCAAGGTTGAGTCAGACTGTGGGACTGGTGTTCATGACCTAGTCAGCCCAGACTATTCTGCTAGAGACTGAATTTTTGTAAAGGCCCAAATCCTTTGCACAAGGAGGAAAGGACTAGGTGTATTTTACCCTGGACAATGCTCTCTAATGTAGGGAAGGGTTAGTGCCTGCAAGGCTATCTCTGGTGCAAGGTGTCCTACTCTTATTCCACCTAGCTTCTGAACTGTGCTCTGTACTCCTGCTTTGGCACTAAGCTTCTCCTTTCAGTAGACCTTGTTGACCTCTCTTCTAGGTACGGACACTGTTTGTCAGTGGCCTTCCTGTGGATATCAAGCCCAGAGAGCTCTACCTACTCTTCCGACCATTCAAGGTAAGAAAGTCTTCATATTTGGTCTTTGGGAAAGACCATAAAATCATATCATAGAATGGCTTGGGTTGGAAAGGACCTTAAAGATAATCTAGTTCCAACCTCCCTGCCCTGGGCATGCTGTCTTGTGGCCTACCTTGCAGCAAAGATCTCTGTCAGAGGGGAAGCAAGGATGAAATGGGAAGGTAGGCCTTCTGTGACAGCTTGGGGAACCTGGTATGAAACTGGTATGGTATCCCATGGCTAGCACTCAGCTGGGTAACCTCTCCTGGAGCCTGTTGTTGAAATCATGCTGTCTCCAATCTTGATGAAGGCTGCTTGGTCAGCCCTGCTGCCCCACTGGACCAGCCATTCTTTAAGGATGTGTCCTGATCCCCTGACTGCCCATCCTGCACTAGATCACCACATGGACTGTCCTTTGGGGAAATGGGGTTCCCTTGCTTGCACTCTTCTAGCACAGGGTGCTCTGTGCTCTCTAGGCACTAGCCAGTCAGGGTGCTTGTCTTAACAGCTTGATGAAGAGCTAGGAAATGGGATTTCTTCCCAAAGGTCTAGAATGGACCAGCTAAGATACCTTCTCTGCCGTTAGTCTAGTCTGTCTTTTCCTTTCATGGGAAAGATGAGAAGTGTTGATGTACCTACTCCTGCTGCAAACCCTGCCTTAGGAAGGGTTTGGTGCTACAGGAACTCTTGGAGCTGGTGCGTCATGTCTTGACTATAGCTTGGCTTCTTCAGGAACCTGACACTGACTTGCTTTCTTCCTGTCTGCAGGGTTATGAAGGGTCACTGATCAAGCTAACTTCAAAGCAGGTACCTCCTCCTTCCAGTGTGGGCATTTTTAGCTTTTGCTAGAAAAACAGATGTGCCAGGAGGGGAGGGGGGGCAGATACCACTTCACTATGTAAAGCATTATCTGTGTTAGCACCATGTATCCAGCCCACCTCCCTGTCCTGGTGGCCCCAAGCTCTTGGCATGTGCTGAATGGCTCAGTATCTTCTACTGCTGCCCAGAGCCATGGGGGCTGGGTGAGATCTGATGCTTCAGCCTCAAACCCTGTGCTGCCAGAAACCTGCCCCAGTCCCATCCTAATTAAGACAATAGTTCTGCTTGTGGGCAAGGGGTACCCTTGCTGGGGGCTACCAGGGTGAGCAGTGCTCCCACCTGTAGGAATAGCAAAGCATTTTGGTGTGGTGGGAGCAGATACAGAGCATGAATCTTGGGCTGATGACACAAGACCCTTCAAGCTCTGCTTGAAGGCTCTCTGCAGCTTTAGGTGGTCTCCTCTGCTTGCTGTAAGCTGCCTGTGGCAGAGGGGATGGCAGGGTGCTATGAGGAGCTGGAAGAGGCTTCCAAACTGAAATCAGCATTATTTCTTTTAGCCAGTTGGTTTTGTGACCTTTGACAGCCGGGCTGGTGCTGAAGCAGCAAAGAACGCCTTGAATGTGAGTACCTGATGTGCTGGGAGGGCTGAGGGCCACACACCCTGCTTTAGCTAGACCTGGAGCTGCTGGCCAGAGTGATGCTTTGCTTGTCCATAGCATAGGAAGGGTCAGGCTGTCTCCATTTGTGCCCTTGAGTATGGAAGCTAAATGGTCCTGCAGCATCCCACCAGGGAAGCAGGAAAGCTGTTTAAGGCTGACACCAGCCTGAGCAAATGAATGCACACTGTCCCACATGTAGTGTAGGTGTAGGTTCTGACCACTGGAAGACTGCTCTAGGGCCTCTGAAGGTCTCGGGGAAGAACAGCTACTTCTTTTCTTGAGTCGGCATGCAGCTCCTTTCTCTGCAGTTGGCCTCTAAGAGGATCCAGGCCGTGAATCCTGTTCTTTATCCGTTAAGTGCTCACCCCTGTATGGGGAAGAGCTGTGGGCTGGGAGACTCCCCCTTGTTCAAATGAGTGTGGATTACTGATGTGCGTCGATATGCAGCCAGAACTACTTACTCTTCAAGGAGCTCTTCTTCCTGCTGTCCGCACTGAGGTGGGGGCTCATCCTACCTTGACTTGAGCTTGGCTTGGAGTACCTGAAGCAGGCAGGTCTCCTCTGGGGAGCCAACCTGTAGTAAACAGAGAAGAGAGGTGTTGGGGGCATAGGTGGTTTCCAAGCTTATACAGGCATAGGACAATACCCAGTTGACACCTTGCAATGCTTTGAGGCATGTGGAGCTCAACTTGAGTTTAGCATTAGCTGGTTGAGGTCACCAGGGTATGTGTGTAGTGAAGCAGGCTCATTGCGAAGCTACTCTCATGTGGCTGTAGGATTTGCTTGGTGCTAGCGGCTTTGTTTAAGCCTCACTTACCAAATGCCCGATGAAAGCTCTGTGGCAATTCAATGGAGTGTGTCCTTGTCTGGGACTCTGGCCTGCCAGGACTTCTGCAGCCGGGAGGTACTTGCTTCAGAAAGGAAGGAAACCAGCCTTCCTATGCTGGTGTTTCTATGGCAGGGCACGAGGCAGGACCAAAGCTGTCTGGTACGCACTCCTTGGCACGTTCATAGCACTTCCAAACTGCTGCAACTCAAAGGAAAGACTTGAGGATGGCCAACATGGCAGGCACACCCAAAATTACCTCCATCCCATGTAGGCCTGCAGAAGTTAGTGAGGCTGTCAGAAGGCAGCAAGAGATGCTGACCTGGTTCTGCTCTTGCGTTGGGCACTGGGACATGTGCTAGTGTCTCTGCCTGGGCTGGCAGTAGATGCAGTAGCATCGCAGATAGGAGCTCCAGTATAGGTGGGGTTATCCCAGCTCCAGCAGACAGACCTTTCCTGACTGGTGTTGGTAGCCAACACTGCTGTGCTGGTTGGTGAACAGCATGTAAGGAGCAAAACTGTGTCCCTTGTGCTGGAAGCAGTGGTCGTAGGCCAGCTTGAGTGTTGCAGTGAGGTGACAAAGATCTGGGCATGTGACTGTGGCATGATGGCCTTGGTTCCTGGGTTGGGCTTTACTCCATGAATAGACACAGCCTGTGCTTGGACTGGAAGCTTCGCCTCTAAGATTCCTGTGCTTTCTTCTGTGACAGGGCATCCGCTTTGACCCAGAGAACCCCCAGACCTTACGGTTAGAGTTTGCTAAAGCCAACACAAAGATGGCCAAGAGCAAGCTGATGGCCACGCCAAACCCCACCAACATCCACCCTGCCTTGGGCGCACACTTCATTGCACGGGACCCCTGTGAGTATGCTGGGAGGGACTTTTGAGATGGTGGCTGATCCGACCTTAGAGATGCTCAACCCTGGGAACACTGTCAGGGTGGAAAAGAATCCGTACTCATGTATGCTCTGGCTGAGATCTTCCTGGTGCAGGAAGGCCAGCGTGTTAGGGTTGCAGGAGACTAATGGGCATCTGGCAAGGTTTCTGGACAGCACTAGAAGTGTGGGGAGAGCAGAGCTGGTTTTGGTAGCTCAAGTGGCCATGAGTCCTTTAAACCATCCCTAAGTGCGAAGCAGAAAGGACAAGTCCTGTGTCCTGCACCTTCTACATAGCCTGGTGGGGCAAGCAGCCCTGCTGAGGCTCACTGGGCAGCCTGTGATGCGGAGAGGAGAGCCCTGTCTCCTGTCTCACCATTCTATGGCACCAGCCCTGTGCTGTCTGTGTCAACCAGCCTGCCCAAATTGGGGGGAACATTAGGCAGTGAGGGAGTGTGTTCCTGGCCTCTCTTGGCAAGGCTGGAGCAGCTGGTCACAGAGGTGCTGCGGGGGTGCTGTATTTTATACCTCACAGATGGCAGCACAAAGCTTTAGTCTGGGGTTGGAAATCCAGAGCCTGTCCCTGAAGCAGGCTGTTGGGCCCAGCAACTGAGATCCTGTCGCCTTGTCTCCTCCTGCCTAGATGACCTGACTGGAGCGGCTCTTATTCCAGCGTCCCCAGAAGCATGGGCTCCCTACCCACTGTACACCACGGAGCTAACCCCTGCCATCCCCCACGCTGCCTTCACGTACCCGGCAGCTGCCGCAGCGGCGGCTGCTCTTCACGCTCAGGTGAGTCTCTGCTCGTGTCCCGTGCCAGGACCCGGGCTCTCGTCTCTCCCCTGCCCCGGTGCTCGCTCCTCTAGGTCTCTGCTTGGCTGGTTCGACCCTGGCCTCTGCACCTTGGCTCCTGGGCAAAGCCTCCTCCTGGCTGAAGTGCATGGGGGGGGCCCCCAGCCCTGAGCAAACTGCAGGGGAGAGGTCTACGTGGCCGAGAGCAGTTGGAGCTAGGTGGTGATTTCTGACCCTGCAGGTCCAGCCTGCGTCCCTGTGAGAGGCAGGCAGATGGGAGAAAGTCAGGGCTCCATTTCTGGCTGGCTTTGTTGGTCCCCAAGGCTGGAGAACAGTGTTAGCTCAGTGCTGAGGCTGAGGGGCTTAGCTGGAACCCTCTTGGGCCAAGCGACAAAAATAATTCTGAAGCTGGAGGGAGGTCTCCTGCAGGAGATGAGAGATCGGAACCTTGCTGCAGCAAGGAACTGTGATAGGATGCAGGCTAGAGAGGGCCACTCCATACAAGCCTATGGAAATGCTGGTGGTGGTGCAGCCAGCTGCCTGGTGTCCCAGGGTACGCTCGCAGGCAGCTGGAGGTGTAGGAATGCCTGTACTGGTCTGAAACTGGAATGCTTCAATGTGCTGAGACCAACAGCTCTGCTGAGCGTGAAGTTCCTGAAACCATGGAAATACAAAGAGCCAAAACAGGGAAGTGTCCTAATTCCAGGTTAAAGTGCTTGGTTAGGAGTACCTGGAGCCCCTGTCCCTGCCCTGCTTGGTGTTACCAGCCAGCTGTGCTCTGCCTGCTTTGGTCCCTGCTCCTGTACTAGTGCCATGGGGGCCCAGGGCAATGGGGGCCTGGGGCTTAGACCCCAGAGCATCGGGGCTTGACCTCTGCTCTTTCTGCCCTGCCAAGCAGGGTGTTTTGCTCTACTCTTCCTTGCTTAAATTGGAAGGAAGAGCAGCTGTGTCCCTTCACCTTGTCTACCTGCCCATTGATCGGCTCAGTTGGCCCTTTGGCATCCTCTTGCAAATGTCTTGACTGTAACTGCCCGGCTTCAACCCAAGCTTGTTTCCCAGATGCAGTATGGAGGAACTGGATGGATGCAAGCTCCTGGCCTATGTAGGCTTGTCCATCCTGCCCCTCACACGTTTGCAGGCCTCTGCTGCTTTTGCCCTTCTATTGGTGAGATAGTGTTGGGCTGAAGCTCTTGCAGAGTAAGCAAAAAGTATGTGGGACCCAGGTCAGGATCATGCACTGACTTATTCTTCCAAGGGCCCCCAGAGCCAGGCTGGTCCTTCACTGGGAGGGTTGTGCTCCCTGATGTTCTCCAAAAGTTATTGATGGTGCCCACAGCTACAGGAGCATCTGAGTGTGCTCTGGTCCTGGGCAGCCCAGGAGAGCAGATTTCTTTCCTTTCCTGCCCCTTGCATGGAGGATGGTGGAGCCAAGGGCTGTTGTCATTTGAATTGCCCCTGTCAGGGAGGACCAGGAAATAAAACCCCTCTGACGTGGCTGAGGGAGCCAAAGCCATTACTGCAGGTCCTTCAAAGATGATCACCAGTGACTGTATGGGGACCCTGACTGTAAGGGTTAAACACCAAAACTTTATGGTTTATGGTGGGGGAGAAAAACTCTGCTGTCCTAAAGCAGAAGGTATCAAGGAGGCCTTCAGCCTCTTCTACCCCTGGGGTCTTAGTTCCTGCCCTCCAGTTGGGAAGTGACTTGTTCTGTGCAGACAGCTTAGCTTTCAAAGAGGTCTTTTGGTCTGAAGAATGACCCTGAGGCTCCAGGGAGCTCCGTGTACAGGCAGAACTCCCTCCCCAAGGAGGTCCACAAGTGGTGACATGCCCCTATTTCTTAGAGAACCAGTGTAGCCCCTCCACGTTGTGGCCGTGGCCAGACCCAGCCCTCTTCTGAAGAAGAGCAGCCAGGCTGGCTGAGAAGTTACAGCTGCTCCTTGCTACATCATGCTTGAGTCGGTGCTGACCTCGCAGAGAGACATTCTGGCATGGTATATGTTACCAATAAAGTTTTATGGAGTTAAACATTACTCAGGCTGGCAGCTCTGAGCTGCCTGGCCTCTATGCTGGAGCCCTTTCCCTTGCAGAGCTGAGGCAGGGTGGAGCTGAGCCAGTGAGATGACTTTTGCTCACAAACTGGCCTAAAAGCTGCAACCTTGGTCTTGGTGTGCTGAGCCCTCTGCTCTTTCTGGTAGGGGCTGGCTCACCTTGCTGGTGGTGTGGTGGGCATGTGGGTTATTCTCCAGGACAGCTGCAGTTCTCCCTCCTGAGACTGGCGCTGGGCTGGAGGACGTTCATGGGGATGGCTGGAGCTGTAGCAGCTAAACTGAGAGCTTGTTGCAAAAGACTTAAACCTGAAGTGCTCATCCTCTTGCAGCTCTGTGTTCAAGACTGGTAGTGAGTGGAGGTGGCTGTCCTCTGCGATGCACCTTTGCAACCTCCTGAGGGGCTGGCAGGAGATGGCACAAGGCTGGCCTGGCCTCAGCTCGTGTGTTGGGAGCCATTGGTAAGCTGCTTGCAGACGAGACTGATGGCCGCTGCTCCTGGCACTGCCGAGCCATGGTGATGGTCCTGGCAGGCACCAGGCTGCTGTAGATGAGACCATGGCCTGACCCTGTGCTGTGAAGAGCCTCTACCTATGGGGACACCACTGACTTAAAGATTGTCCCATCTGCCTTTCCTCCCTCCCACCCTCTCTCAAATCCCTCCTTTGATGTCCCTAGTGAACTCCAGCCATGATGCCAGCGCAGGCTAGCCCTGAAGCTCAGAGCTGTCCCTGGAGATGGGACACCCTAGTGATGCCTTATTGCAGCTAGTGGAGTGGCTGTACTACAGCTCCATTCCTAGAAGTGTTAAGCATGATGGCAGCCACGTCTGGAAAGACTGGTAAGGTAACCATCTCTCCTCCAAGGTGCACCATGGAATTTGCAAGCTTCTGCCCATCTCTGTAGCCCATATCTCCTTGGCAACCCAGTGCATGGGCCTCACGCTACCCACCCACCAGAGCCTGGGGAATGAGATACCAGGCCTTCTTTCTAACCCACATCTCCAACTTGGCAGCACATGACATGGCGCACACAGCATGGCACCATCTTACATCAACTCCTCCCAGCTGAGCCAGGCTCAGCCAGGTCCTGCCGGTGGGAGGGGAGCAGCCCGGTTGAGCCGGGGCAGAGACAACCCTGCCACTTGGCGTGAAAGAAACCTGGTTTCTCCCCAACCACAACCCTTCGAGGGCAACCAGAAATACACCTTGACCTCACTCCTGGCACACGGTGGGGGAGGTGAGTGACGTGATAGCGATAGCACACAACTAAATTCTAGTGGGCACGTTAGACAACAGCACTTGCCGGTCACTTTGTTCCAGAATTGCATACCGGGACAGACCCTGCCCTTAATCATGGGTCTAATCTCACCTCTTTCCTCTCCAGTTACTGGAAATGGAGCAAGTTCCTACCTGGAGCTTGGCTTCTCTCTTGCAGCCTGAAATCACAGGCAGAACACAAGTCTTGTGAGCCGTAATGAAGGCAATCGGCAGCCTGGGAGAGATGGGAGCGGCGCAGGAAACTGGGAGCTTGGGAAGAGGGAAGATGGCCTGGCCTGGGGCTGGCTGGCAGGGAGGGTGGTTGCTGTGGTCAGCTCTAACTGAAGGAACTGAGTCCTGGCACGCTTCTTGCAGTGATTCTGAGCTGACCTGTTTTTTCCCTCTGTGCGGTAGTGATATTGAGGAAAGACGTCATCAAAGATGGGGACTCAGGTCTGCCTTTGCCCTCAGAAGACCGAGGTGCAAAGATGTGCAAAGTTGGTCTCCTGGGAAGGTGGGAAGAGCTTGACACAAGCACAAAGGCAATGATACGCCTTCTCTTGTTCTGCTTGGACCTGGTGAACAGTTTCATCTATTGCCTGTGTGATGGGGTGGAGCTGCATTGCGTCTCTGATGTGAAACCACTTGTTTTGGAGTGCCTCTAAGCAGGCTCTGAGTGGGTGGTAGGAGACACCAGGGGCTATCGATGCTCCTGGAGCTGTTCTGGCAAGAGAACAGCTTCCAGCTGTGGCAGCACTCCTGAGGGCAGGACTTGCCCTGGAAAGCAGGGGCTGGGTGCATGACATGGTTGAATGGTCGTGGTGGTGTTAGGTTGATGGTTGGACTTGATGATCTTTAAGTTTGAAAAGACCTCCAAGATTCTGTGATTCTAACATGGGTGAGGCTGGTGGTGGATCATCCCCCCCTGTATGTGGTGCTGGTGAGGCCGCACCTCAAGTATTGTGTTCAGTTTTGGGCCCCTCACTACAAGAAAGACATTGAAGCCCTGGAATGTGTCCAGAGAAGGGCAACAAAGCTGGTGAGGGGTCTGGAGCACAAGTCTTATGAGGAACAGCTGAGAGAGTTGAGATTCTTTAGTCTGGAGAAGAGGAGGCCCAGGGGAGATCTCATTGCACTCTATAGCTTCCTGAAGGCAGGTTGTGATGAGCAGGGGTTTGGCCTCTTCTCCCAGGCAACAAGCAGGACCCGAGGAAATGGCCACAAGTTGTACCAGAGGAGATTTAGATTGGATGTGAGGAAAAACTTTTTCTCCCAAAGAGTGGTCAGGCACTGGAATGGCCTGCCCAGGGAGGTGGTGGAGTCGCCGTCCCTGGCAGTGTTCAAGAGGCGGCTTGATGAGGAGCTACAAGATACAATTTAGTAGCTGCGATGGCAATGGTAGTGGGGAAAACAGTTGGACTAGATGATCTTACAGGTCCCATCCAACCATGTGATTCAATGATTCTGTGGATACCACATGGTGCTTGTAGGAGACTAGGCTGATGTGCTGGGTACCCAGAGTCCAGGAGACTGTCTGTGGTCTCTCTGAAGCTGAGACCTGTCCAAGCAAGTAGTGGGTGGAAGGAGCAGTTCTGGCTATGTGGTGGTGGTGCAAGAGCCCAGCAGGACCCTGAGGCTTCCCAGCATTGAGCTGAGGCAGAGCCCATTGATGGAAGGGGAGGTCAGTGCTTCAAAAAAAAAAAAAAAACCTTTGCCTCTTGTTTGCTGCCTGGGCTAGCTCAAACAAGCTGGATCTCTTGAGCGGTGGCTGCAGTTGTGGATGGACATGAGGCAGATCCCAGGGGCTGTGTCCTAGAGAACTGAGGATGTGGGAGGATCTGCTGGGGTGGGCTCAGGTGCTGTGCTCCTCCTGAAATACTGTCTCCTGTTGGGATGCTGCTGTTCGTTTGGGTGCGTCACCACCTGGGTGCCACCAGCCTGGGTGAGCCCTGGATCGCTGAGCAGTGACCAGTATGGAGATCTGCTAGATTGGGGAATCCTGCCTTTGTGCACCACTGACCCCTGGACGGACTTCATGGTCCCATCTTCAAAATCTCCTGGACTTCATGTTGTGGCAGCTGAGCTCTGATAGACCCTCCCTGGGATGGGAGGCTGGGGACAATGATGGATTTTCTGTCCCTAGTATCCTGTTGCCTGTTCATTGGGGTTGTTGTGTAGGACTTGCCAGGATTAATTTTTTCTGGGCAACCTCCAGACTTCCTGGAGGTGTGAAGCACTAAAGACCTTCATGGCTATGATGTTTTCCTGAACTCTAGTGACTTGTTGCTGGCACAGGCTGCCCAAGCAGCCCTAGCGAGCTCTCCCCAAACCAGTAATTTCCTTCTAGCCAGAAGGAAGCAGGCAGGAGATGCTTTTAGCTCTTCCAGGTACCTGCTGAGCAGCGATTCTTGCTAAATCACCCTTGATGAGTGAACTGGACCGAGATGATGCCAAAAGTGACTTCCCGACCTATGGCTGGCACTTGCTTTCCTTGACTAGCTCAAGCCAAATAAAAGCAGCACAATTCACTCTGGGAAAAGGAGAAATGCTTGGTTGTGGAGGTTTGTGAGATGGGTATGTCTCCACAAGCTGTAGCACAGGCTGCCTCAAGGCCCAGGGGGGTACAAGGCAAAGGATGGATGCCTGTTGAAATGCCCCTTCCAAGCAACAGGATGGATCGGTGCCTGTCATCTTCTGTGTGCTCATCGTACCATCGTGTGGTACGATGCGTTCATCCTCCAGCTCTCCCTCACCGTAGCTGCCTGGGGAGAGATGTGCTGCAGCAAGGGGAAGGTTCTTAACTTCTAGATGTTTCACCTGACTTCTGGAAGGTGACAGGCAGAGGCAAAAATTTCTCTTCTCCAGCTGTTTTGTGGGACAGATGTTGAATGCAGCAGCACAAGGCTGTAGTCAGCTGGCGGTGTCTGTCTCGTCTCTGTGGGCAGGCGAGCAGGAGATGTTTGCAGTGGTGTGGCCAGACTCCTTTCCAACTGTGAGCTAATGCTGCTCCAGAAACAACTGCGTCTCTTCCAGTAAAAGGCTCCCTTGCTCTGCTTTCTGTGCCCAGTGTTGCATGTGTTCATTCACTCTTTCTCAGCTTCCTCCTCGACAGATCTCGTATTTTGAGAGAGAACTGATCTTCCAAAAGCCCTCGGAGAAATTTGCTCCCTGAAGGGAAGTACTCTGACTTGGGCTGCTGGGTTGTGATCCCCTTGGGACAGCCCTATGCAGCCTCTTGCGGTGCTGGTCTCCTCTTCCAGATGGCTCTGGAAGCCCCTGTTTGCAGAGCCTCTCTGCCCCCTGGCCAAAGCAAGGTGCTGGAGATGCTCTGAGGGATGTGAAGAGAGAACTGCCTTGGCATGTGCCACTGTCCTAAAGAGCGCATCCTCTTGCCCACCTACTGCCTCTGATCTGGTTCTTCCAATGCTTTCTGCTGGTTTCAGAAACACTCCCCCGGTGAGGGGGTGTTCCTGCCTCATCCCATCATGCCCTTTAGTTCTTCTGTGGGCTGCAAGAACTGGGAGGTCATTCCCTCAGCATGGCAGAGCCTTGGCCTGTACCCAGGATCACAGCATCTGCGGGAGCTCCTGCAGGGCTGTGCGGCTGGCAGATGGGGCCACCACGAGCCAGGCTGGTCAGGTCTGTGCGTACGAGCATCGGAGACCTACAGGAGGAAGGCAAGGAGTGGCGGTCCATCAGAACGCGAGGTTTATTAGTGCCAGAGCTATGAACAGTGTACGTTTATGGAGAAAAGCAAGATTTGTTGAAACTGGAGGTGCTGGAGGCTCTGGGATGGGGTGAACGTGTGGGGCAGAAGCTGGCTCAGGCCCCTGAGGACGGGATGAAGAGCCACCAGGCTTGGGGAGCGAGCTGGGGGATGGCAGTCCTGCATGTGTGCAGCTGCCAGGCCTGTGCTTGTGTCCAGCCCGGGGTGGGATGGAGCAGCCCTTGGGGTTAAGCGCTCGCAGCCTTGTGAACGCAGGGGGAGTTTCCTGTTGCTGCTGGGCAGGAGGAAACTGCTTCCAGCTGTCGAGGGGAGGGGTGCTGGAGTGGGAGTCCCTGGCCAGGGAGGAGGACAGCTGGCTGCTGAGATGTGGCTCTGCTGAGCCAGCACCTCCCGGTGACAGGGCTGGCGGGGAGCACATAACCCTGCTTCTTACACTGGCAGCTGCTGTGGTGGCCCCGTAAGGTGTTGGCAATGCTGCTGCCGGGGCCGCAAGCCTTCCTGGCCCGCGTCACTGCAGGGAGACAGCCATGCTGCAGAGCAGTGTGGTGGCCCCAGGCTGGGGAACGAGGGCACACTGAGGATGCACCTGGCTCGGAATATAATCCAGGGGATGTCACTGAGACTCCATGTGTCCCAGTCTTCAGCTCTGTCTCTTCTGAAGACCTTTGTGCAGCTTCTGGAGGTCTCATGCAGCTGGGGCTGGGGACACAGGTCTGTATCTCCGCTCCTGGATAACTGACTCTGGTAGAGCCCTGTTAAAGAGGCTTGCAGAATTACCCTTGCTGGGCATAGTCGTGCAGGGTTCAGATGAGCTGTAAAGCCTCTGCCAAACCAGCCGCTTTGGCTGTGGCTGCAGCTCTTTGCCCAGCTGGGACCTTGCTTGGAGAAAGTGCACCTGTCCTCAACCAAGGGTTCCTGTAAGTGGGAGAGTGTGGTGTACAGGGGTTGGAGCTGGCCTGGGAAGCTAGTTGAGGTTTTTTTTTTTGTGTGTGTGCTTTGTGGGTTTTTGGTTTTTTTTGGTGTGGTGTTTTTCTTTCCCTTCTGCTTCTAGAGTGGTGCATGTGCTTGGGAGGGCAGCATCTAGCCAGACTTCTTCAGGAAAGGAGACATCCTTGCCAGGATGGTCTGGCAAGGGGAGCAGTTCACACTGGGCTCTAAGGGGTTTCCTGCCTCTCTTACACCCATCTTAAAGCAAAGCCCATCGCTCTTCTGGTACCCAGAGCCCTGAACATACCTGCTGCTCTTGATGCCTGTCCATGCTGAGGCTGTGCTCTCCTCCCACCAGCTGGGGAGGGAGGAGAAGGGAGATGGCTGCTGTGCATCAGCTCCCTTTGCCGACAGCAGCAGCATGGAGCTGCACTGGCTGCTCCCGCTGCTGGATCTGCGCTCAGTCGAGCGGCACAGACTCACCTCCCGCTGCTCTCAGGCATGGAGCCACTAACTTGGCCCAGCCTGACGTACTGGTCTTGCGGACCAAACGGGAGCATCTGGATGTCTGATGCCACTCTACTGGATGTTGCCAGCTTACTCCATCTACTGAGAGACTGGAAAGTGTCAGTTTAGGTATTGTTCTCATGCCTGCTTGTTGGGTCCACATCCAGCAGTCCTTGCTCAGCAAGGAGCAGGCATGAGCAGTAGATGTGGCAGCAACAACCTGCCAGGGAAGCCTCCAAATCTTGCTGGTTTGCAGCTCTACTGAGTTCTTTCCATGTTGTGGTCTGCCTGGAGCCTCTTCTGGGCTGTGGCTTAGAAAACTTCATGGGTCTCTTCTGTGGTGGATGAGCCAGTTCTTACCCCATGCTTGTCATGTAGAGGTTGTCTGGTTTAAATGTGTGGTCTTGAGATTCCTCCTTCTGCTGGCTGAGGGCAAAGCGGCCACCACCTTGGGGTGCCGCATGCTTAAAGTGAACCAAACCTGCTCTTCCCTGTCTGAGCCTGAAGGAAGGGTGTAAACTTGGGATGTGTGGGGGAGTGGGAGTGTGCTGGAGGGGGAATAGCCCCTCCTTGTGCACACTTCTGCAGTGGTGAACTTCATAGCTTGGAGGTGAGGAGCTTTCCTGGTTTGAAAGGTGGTGTTCTGTGTGTTGTAGTGAGCTGGGGCCAGGCATGGGGGTGAATTTGGGGGGCTGTCTTGTGGTTATACCAATATGTAGAAAGTACTTGAGATGCTGAGGCAAGCCCTGAGATGGGGTGCTACCTTCGTTCTTGGATGTATGAGATCCTGCTGTGCTCCTTAGGGAGGACCTGGCTGGGTCCCAGTGCCTGGTGAGCCTGAGCCTCTCCTTGCACGAGCTGGCCAATGCAGGGCTGGCACGCAGGGTAGCACCGGCACTGTGCAGCTGCAGGTTGGGATGCTACTCAAGTAGTACTTGGGGCTTACCCTGAAGCCTCCTTTCCCATGCTGGAGACATCTTTACTCAGTGGACCTTGTACATGGCCTGAAGGAGCTGGAGGTTTGGGCTCTGGCTGAGATAATCCTGGATCACAGACCTCTGGCGTGGCTTTCTTTTCCAGATGCGCTGGTATCCTCCCTCCGAAGCTACCCAGCAAGGATGGAAGTCTCGTCAGTTTTGTTAGTTCGTTAGTAAGTAATTCCTCTTGGAGCTGGGTCTTTGTCTTGCTTGTCCTTGGAGTCTTGTGGGGAGGAGGGATGGGAGCTTGGGCTCAGGCCCCCACATCCACCTAAGGATGTGGTTGGGTTACGCTGATGGATGATGGGGCCAAATCCACCCTGATGGGAGCAGGGAGACCCACCAAGCCCCGGGGTGGGGAAAGAGCTGCGGGTGCCGCTCAGGGAGCGAATCCAGCCAGCCCTGCTCACTGCTGCTCCTCTCCTGCAGTGTCTCTCCTCGGCTTGTGTTCCTCCTCCCTGCCTCTCCGCGGAGGGATGTGCCAGGGACGATCGCTCAGACTCCTCTCAGTTTGGTTTGTGGCCAGCGGACAAAGCGCCTGGCCCCAGCGTGCTCCCCCCGGGCTGCCAGCATCCCCCCTTCCCGGACTGTGAAGCTGCCGCGGCCCCCCGCCGCAGGCCGTGCGCCGCCTCCATCCCTCCCTCCCTCCATCCCCAGGACATCCTCCCCGACTGAGCTTTGCCATCTGGCTGTGCCGAAACCCAGCCGGGGGGGCTTGGTCCTGGGCTTCCCCGGGCTCGCCCTGCCCCGGCGGCTCGGCTGAAGGAAACGAAAGGCAATGGGTTTTGCATGTTTTCTGGCATGAATTAAAACACTTAACTTGTGTATGTGTGAGTGTAAGTTTGTTTGTTCTAGCGTTTGTGTAACCGTTAGCAACAGGTCTTGGCCCAACGGATTGATCCATCAAGGTTTTCATCTTGCTTCGGTGAAGACTTGGCTTTGAGAAATACTAACTGTCCTTGTCTCACCCCTTCTCCCACCTCCGCCCTCCCCTTCCCAGTATGACCAGAAAAATTTGAAAAATGCTTGGTTTTTTGTTTTGTTTTTTTTTTTTTTTCTTTTCCAAGTACGATGCACTGGGTTTCTGTTCTCATCCATTCTTTAGTTTTAAAGTCAGGGTCGTTATACTTTTTTTTTTCCTTCTTCAGACTTCTATATATAGAAAGGCTGTAAAATATCTAACCACTTTTTTTTTTGTCCACATCCTTCTGATTGGAGAGCATCCAGTCCTGCCAAATAATCAGCCATCCTTATGGGAATACCGAACAAAAAAAAAGTACGAGTATTTTTGTACCATGTGTAATAAGGAAATATTTATGCATCATAAAGAATTTCTTGTGTGTTTGTGTGCAATTAATTATTATTATTATTATTATTAAAGAGAAATTGTAATCCTGTAAGATAAGTTAATGTTTAGTTAAAAGCTTGAAAGAGAAGGGTTTTCTTCTGTAACAATGATTCAGTCAGGCATAGTAAACAAGAAATTGTGCAATTTTTGTTTTAGCATCTTATTGCTTGGTATTGAAGTGCTTTAAGTATTATACGACCATGGCTGTCTCGCTTGTATTAAAAGAGTTGAGAATAAGTTGCTATATAATT
Source organism: Chlamydotis macqueenii (assembly GCF_036417535.1). Lineage (NCBI taxonomy): Eukaryota > Metazoa > Chordata > Aves > Otidiformes > Otididae > Chlamydotis > Chlamydotis macqueenii. The sequence continues at coordinate 14,919,937 of NC_141567.1, read as the reverse complement.
GCTGATCCTATGAGAATGTGAAACTGGATAATATATGAAATGCAACAAAAAAAAAATATACTCAGAGGCTGCTGTGACTCTCTTTCTGTGGTCTGTTTGTGTTTTCTTCTGGGGCTGGCTTGGGGTGCTGTGGGTGCAGTGTTACCTGTACCCCTTCCCCTCTCTGCCCTGAGTGGTGGGCTACTCTGGGATGCTGCTGAAGACCATGGATGGGGCTGGGGCATCTTCCCCCCCATAGGAGAAGAGCAAGTCCTTGCCTGCACAGGCATGGGTTGGAGGGGCAGGGGCTGTTGATGCTGAGCTCTTCTGAGAGGGCAACCGTGAGCTCTTTGGGGTGTTTTTGTTTCCCCCCCTCCCAGTGCCTGTGGAGGTTGAGGGCCTCTGGTCCCTGCCAGCGCTGTTCCTCCCAACAGCGGAGCAGCAAGGAGAGATGTCCATAGAAGGCAAACGTCCTCCGCAACTGCAGCATCGCCTCGCGCCTGCCCAGCTCCTCCTCTGGGGCTGCTGCCTCTTTTTGTGGCCTTATCTGTACCTGTTAGAGCAGGCGTGGGAACCACAGCCCTGGGATGGCGTGGCTGTGCTGGCGGGGTGGATGCTACAGCAGGAGCTGTGTGCGAGGCAGTGTCCCTACATCCCAGTGGGGTGGCCTGGGGGCTCTCCCCGCTTTGGCAAAGGGGTCTCTGGGGCTCGGCGCAGTGAGTCCCTGCCATGGGGTGCTCCTAGAGCCCTCCCACGCAGCTTCCCACCCCAGGGATCTGTGTTTTCCTCTCTTCCCCAGAGCTTCGAGGGCAGCACTGAGTGAAGGCGAGGAGGAGGAGAAAAAAAACTAAAAGAAAAAGCAAAATACAGGTCTAAAAATAGCCCAGCTGGCCACCGTGCATGGGAACGGGCTCGGCTGAGCTCTGCTGCTCCGGGAAGTGACTCGCTGCGGGGCCGAGGGCTGCCCCAGTCGGAGCAGCGCTGCCAGCCCCTTCCCCATGGGACCCCCCCCACCCGCGGTCCAAGCAAAGCTCGCTCCTGCCCAAATCCAGCTTCTGCCGAGCCAGATCTGCCCACACTTCGCAGCTCTGCTCACCTAAGCGGAAACATCCCGGAGAACAGTCGGGGCCCGGTGATGGGAGCGTGCAAGGCTTTAAATTATAGAGGAGATTTTTTTTAAAAAAAAAAAAAGCCTTTAGCACATGCATTAACATGGTCAGGCAATGAATAATTTACGCCCGACTCTATTAAGCTTTTACACTGGGACCCACGCAACGCGGCTTGCCTCGGAGCTAAAGTAGGTCATGCTTGCTCTGAGGGTCCCCGGGTGTCCCCCTCCCCGGCCGCTGCCAGCATGGCACAGGCGTGCACACACGTGTGCGCTTGCTGCCACGCTCCGCCCATGTCTGCTCGTGTGTGGGTGCAACGCCCCGGCCCTGGTGCATTTAAGGGGGTGGGAAGCTGTAGCTGTGGTTTTTACCCTGCCCCCCCCCCCCCCCCCTTCCAGGCTGCTCCCACTTGTGTCCCACTCAAGGGGCCACACTCTGGGCAGTGATGTGGGGACAGGGAATGGCCCCAGTCTGTGCGTGGGACGAAGCTCCAGGCTGCAGAGCAGCTCTGGATGTGGCACAGCCTGATGGTATCACCAGGAAAAAGAGCACAGGTTGCCGGCACCCAGGTCCTTCGGTCCCTTGTGCTGCCCAGACCTCTCGGGCAGTGGCTGTAGGAGAAAGCGGCCAGAGAAGAGGTGAGCGCACTGGGGCTGGGAAAAGAAGAAATAGAGGAAAAGGCTGGGTTTGGCACACTTTCATTCTACATTTTACTGGAAACCACCCCACTTCTTTTCCTCATTTTGAAGGTGGGACAATAAATCAATCGATCTGGGAGCTTTCAAACCATTTTCTCCTGAAAATGTTGTGCTCTGCCACACCGTGTGGCCCAGGTGCTGCAGCAAGGAGCACTTTGGAAACAGAAAATCCAGCTGCTCTGATGATAAAAGGCCTCTCCGCACAGCCGTGCTGGACAAGCTGGCTTGGGCCCCCATTTGAGCCGATTAGACACGCTTGCAGCTGGCCAGGGCATCTTCAGGGAGGCCGGTGGGAAGCCCAGATGCAAAACTCAGTCCCTGCTTGAAACCAGAGATGTAGGGAAGGAGACAGAGCATCTGACATCTGCATTCATCCAGGGACCACAGAGCTCCTGTCTCCGAGGTCAGGAGTGCCTAGCAGCGCTGATGCTCTCCTCATGGTCCCACATACCTGTGCTGATGGCTAAGGGTACCCAGATGCATTTCAGTCATGCAGGATGCACAATCTGGTGCCTTCAGCCTATTTGTGTGGCAAATGTGGATGAAGAGTGACTCAAACGGCTTCCGCAAAGGATCAAAATGGCTCCTGCAAACCCCAGCATCTTCCATCTGCTGGTCTGCACCGGCAGCGCAGAGAGAAGAGCCTCTGTCACTGTCTCCTTTCCCCTGCCTCTTTGCTCGGGCTGAAGCCTTTCGTGGTTGAAGAGCATTTTGACCTCAGGCTGGAGGACAACTCTCATGAGTCTCCAAGGACAGAAGCAGGGGTGTCTCCAAACCTGAGCTCTGCCTTCCGTGCTATTTCTCCATCTTTATTTCACGTCCTGTTGGTGGTCTCCTTCTGGCAGTTAAACTCCACTCAGCTGGTCAGAAAGCCAAACTCCATGGGACCACTGATGTCCTCCCAGTTGTTCACACGTTTGGCAGACATTAACAGCCACAACCACGTGGAGACATCTCAGATGGCCCCAGATCCAGGCTGCATCAGGAACTGCCAAAATTTCTGGCTTTAGCAGCTACTGCTCCCAGCTGACTTCCAAGAAGCTGCAGCTCATGTGATGCTGCTGGGATTTCCCTGGCAAATGTGTCTGCCCCCACCTCGTGGGGATGAGGGGCAAGTCTGCTGCAGCCAGGGAGCATCACACACTGGCTCTGTGGAGCCCCAGCCCGGCCACGGCACATGGCCAAATAAAATGAGTGGCCAAGCTGCTTGATTATGGATGAACTCGGTAGTGCATCTCTGGAAGAGGCCGGCTTGGCTGGCGGGTGTATGAGCAGACTTACCCAGGCCAGAAATGTCACTGCGAGGGCAGAAAGAGCTAGGAAATGATGGAGAAGAAGCAGGGAGGAGAGAGCACACTGTCTGCTCCTTATCTTGGGTTTCCTTACCACACAGTGCCCCCTCTCATGAGTTGTGCTCACCTGCCAGGCTCAGACATTGCCACATCGTCTTACAGCTCCAAAAATACCTTTGCTGTCCCCCTGCCAACCACCCACTTAAATTATTCCCCAACCCAGCAAGAAGTCTGTAGAGACTTGGAAGCAGCATCCCAAAACGCCAGCACGGAGACGCGGGTGATATGTAAGAGACTGCACGGGGGTTGTTGGGACAAAACACACCCTGCACAATACCTGCTGGTGAAAGGCAAGAGGGACCCAGCCCCAAATGATGGATCACAGCCCAGAGGGGCTTTGGGAGTCAAGGTGCTGCAGTGATGAGAGCACAAAAGACTGTAATATAGTAACGGTGAGTGGGCGGCTGGAGAGTTTTTGGTTAGAGGAGTTACCTCCATCCTGATTCAAAAATACGTGAGATCGGGTCAGCTCCTCAAAGAATCAAAGCTGCTCTGAACCAGCAAGGTTTTGCATGGCTTTGTTATTTCTGACAGTGTGATGGGAAAGGTCCTCCCGCTCTGCGTGGAGTCACAGCCCGTTAATGGAGATGCACAGTGCAGTGGGAGAGCCAGGAGGTGGCACACGAGACCTGAGCAGATGAAACCCAAGCAGGAGCTTAACAGGAGGCTGCAGCTGGGGACCGTGGAGAAAAGGTGCAAGGATTTCTGTCCTGCACCTCCCTCTCCCCCTTGGGCTGGTGTAGTATTTTAGACAAAGAATTTCCATATTATGTTAATACAGGAAAATATTTTTACTTTTCTGGTCAGCTATAGCACTGTTACAAAAAAACCCACTGAATCTCAGTGGGCTTGCTGGGGAGAGGGTGTCCATAGCCCAGCCTGGCTGTGGTGGGACGGTCACCAGCACTAAGTCAGGGCAGTGGTGGCTTGGTCCAGCTGAGCCTGGAGAACTCCCTCTTCTGGGTGGCTCTGCCAATGCATGGCTTCTGGTGCTACTCATTTAACTAAAAAAGAAGAAAACAGAACAGTCTTATCTGATGACACAGCGCTGAGACATTCAGCTCTTCATTGGGCATGGGGCAGAGGGACCACCAGGGCTTGGCAGTGGGTGGCTTGGTCCAGCTCTTCTTTTGGCTAGTGAGGTTGAGGATTGAGATGCTCAGGAGCATCACCACCACCCTCCAACAGTGTGGGGCCAGACAGCAGATGGCAATAGGAGATTAGCTCAGGAAGGACTGAGCAAGCCAGGATGCCTGGAGGGAACAGAGGCCACCGCTGGCCTGGCAGATCTCAGCCGGGCAGGGACTGTAGAGCTGCTGGGCAGGAGACCAAGAAGAAGGAAACAGCTGCAGCAACCCAGGCCCCTGGGACAAGGGAAAGCAGGGAAACACCAACCACTGCTAAAAACCTAGAAGTGTCTCCAAACACATCCGAAATATCCAGCTCCCTTGATCTGGGGCACTCAAAACAGAAGAAATTTCAGCTTTTCCTCTGTGATACAGATGGACTGGAATCTCCAGGGGGTTTGTCCTGCTACAGAAATCCACAGGTCTCCCCTTCCCAAGCTGTCTAGGCACAGCAGCCCATGCACACTTTGTCTGCTGGGCTTCATATGCTGGGCTTCATTGTGATTGACACACTCCTTTCATCCTCATCTGAGTCACAGGAGTGAGTGGGATCTCCTGAACATCTCTTGGGGGGCCAAATCTCCACGCTGCTCACCCAAAAGTTTCAACAGGCAAAGGGAGGATGCTAGCCTGTGCCAGCATGTCAAATCAAATTGCTGGTGCAGCAATTACTGACTTTCAGGACATGCTGGTACCATGACGAAGATATTTTCATTTGCCCTTTGACTTCTTGCTGTCCTTGGCATCCTGCTGAGGGCTGGGTTGGTTGCTGGGGGTCTGTTGGTGACAGCATGGGCTCCTTCCTGCTCTCTTGGCGAGGTAGGTACCTGCTGTCCTCCACAGAGGGAAACTTCTCTGCTGGCAAAGACAGCAAAGACAGTCTTCTGTCCACCACCAAGGGTGGGCTGAGCTCACACAGGGCGTGCTGGAGTTTCTCAGGAGATCTACCAGCTCCACCAGAAAGCAGACAGGGTCTGATCCAAGAGGTTCTCATGGAACCTGCCAGTGTTAGGGACTGGTGCTTGGGGGTCATGAACAAGGCCTCAGGCCATGCTACTGCCTGTTGAATGTTTCCAGCTTGAAAACCATGGATACTGATGACAAGCACTGGAAGTCCTCCTGCAACTGGCTTTTCTGGGTGTTTCCCCAAGGCAGCAGGGGAAAAGCTGTGCAGAGATCTGGACTGCAGTACTGGAGGTGGTACAGGGTTGACCTGCATGGAGAAAGCACTTACATCCTAGGGCTGTTATTGACTTTCAGGTTACTGTGTGTTCTCAGCACCAGCGGCAGTGGCCACGACTTGCATATGGCCTTCTGGGGCAGAAAGCTGAAGGGGACGAGTGAGCTTAGAGGGATTTTGGCAGAAGAGCCTGGACCTTGCAAACAGCTGGGAGAGGCTGCCAGCTCTGCTCTGTCCACAGCATCCCTGGTTCCAACCTGAGCTGGATCATGCCCTGCTTCCCCCAGCAACAAGCATCGTTGCTACCCAACTCCAGGAAGACCAAGCAGCTGCCACCTCCTCCCTGCCAGGGGCCAGGGGCTGGTGCATCTCTGCTGATGCCCCTAGAAGGACTCTGCGCTGGTGAGTGGCCATGAGTGGCATTTTACAAGGTGCCTGCTGGCACAGGTGGGTGCCAACTGATTCATGGGAACAGGTTCTGCTAATGCAGACAGTCTGAGCCATGGGTGTCTTTGTTGGCCAAAGTCAACAGCGTTCAGCACTGCTTCCGCGTGCTTGGCTCGATAGGGCGCCTGATGGGTTGATAGACAGACATTCTCGCATTGCAGGAAGCTTTGTGCCTTCATCTGCCTTCCTGCCAGTCACCTGCAGTCAGTGTTTTTGCTTTCCAAACCCAGACCTGACTGCCATGAGGAAATACGGCTTCTGTGCCAGAGCAACACTTCCTGAAAAACAGGGGTGAACAGTAGGCAGTGGGACCTGGGTGGAAAGGGCTCCCTGGGATTGGTCTTCCTTTCCAAGATGTGTGAGCATGTGTCCCTTGTGTTGTTTAGGAGATGCCCATGGGTTTGGGATGCAGGTGTCACCCCCAGCATCACCTCCACCTGCAGAAATGCACTCAGGCTCCCTGACTGGCTGTTGGGAACCCATCACCCCTGCATCTCCACTGCTTTGTTTGCAAGGCCAGACCACCTGATTAAAAAAACCCCTTTTGATTCTCATCCTCACTCTTGGATGACTGAAGACCAGTCATGATGAGGGCTTCACAGACGAAGCAGTTGATACCTTTAGGAACGGGAATCGCTACCTGGCCTAATTGCCAGCTGCTGTGCTCTCAGAAACACATCCCAGCCTCAGAAAGGGTCTGGATGCCACAATTTCAATAACTGACCATGCTGCTGCAGCTATAATGGTTTGGTGTGATTTTGGTTTTTTTCCCAGCTATGCTAACTGGTCTATTTGCATTTACCCACAAATGTATGTCTTTGAAAACAGAACAAGTTATTCCTCTAGAAATGAATGCTTTTATTAGCCTCACCACCACCAACCCCCCACGCCTCGCAGCTCAGTCTTTACAGGGATATTAATTAAGAAGAGCACCTCTGATCCCAGGGGCTCGTTTCTGCAAGAAAACCACTCCCGAACAAACCACTGACCGCAAGTCATGACTATCCTGCTCCTGAACCAGCCCCAGCATCTCTGTCCTGAGCACATCAAAATGCTGATGAGGACCAAATAGGGGAAAATTTGATTAAAGTTTAATTAAATATCCACATTTTTGGATTACCCCTCTGGTATAGGCACTCAGATGTGGGCTGAGTATCAGTAAGGAAATACAGCTTTTCCATAGAAGTTGCCACCTGTAAGTGTGTTGCCTCTTCCGGGGTGGTTTGGGGGAACTGGAGGGAAATAACTTCTCTTTTGTGGAGCTGCCTGGCTGTGCCAGTATCTTTCTGAAATGCAGTAACTGGATTTCAACAGATGCATCTTAAAATGACCCTTTCTTGGCTTGAACTGAGCACTTTGACATGGACCAAAAAAGGTGTACCTGGAAAACCCGGGGACCACTGGGCCTGTTGTCTTGGTTTCTTTTCTCAAAAACATGCTGGTTCTGAAAAATTTGCCCTTGTTACAGATTGAAAGGTTACAAGGGCATCCCTTGGGAAGATATGCTGAGTTCATGTGACGGATCTGGCTTTATTAAACAGACACAGGAAAGCTTCTATCCAATATATGTAACAATTTTGGTGGTGGAACCTTAAAAACTATTTTAGTATTTAACTAAGGCTAAAAATCCTTTCTGACCATTTAACAGTTTAAAATGATTATTTTTTACTTCTGATGGAGAGGTCCTGTGGCTGGGGAACAACCAACCAACCACCCTCCTTGGGAAAGGGGTGAATTCCAGTCAGATACAAGGGAAAAAGCCATCACATCCAATGCTTTTTGCCCTGGACTGTGGAAAATAATATTGTTATAACTACTTCCATGTAAATTCATCTTTCTTCCTCCCAGTATAACCTTCTTGCATGGACAAGGCAGGATGTGAGGCAGCATTTTGGGACAGTTACAGGAGAAAATCCAAGTGACAGAGCACTGCCAAGAACTAGCGAGGAACATCATCTCCGGAGCCTGCGATGAAGGAGAGCAGCTAGGAGAAAAGACATCGACCTTCCTGAGATAACGGAGCATGGATGCATGCCCTTCCTTGGACAAGATGGTCCATAAAACTGTCCCAGAAAGAACAGAGGAAACAACTGGGGGAAACCAGCTTCATATCAACCCAGCAAGCTATACGTAGCCTGGTTTTCACTTGATAACAGAACTCAAGGGCAGACACTGCTCAGAAATGCAACTGGCGTCAAGAAAGCATTTGACAGTCTTTGCTTCTCCTTACAGAGACGTACCTTGAGGAGTCCTGACTTGCCCACAGAAATCTCACTGCTGCTTAAAGCAGAGCCTTAGAGTAAACATGGGCAAACCCAATCTGTGAAGATTATGGGGCTAGAGAAATGTGCGCATTCATCTCCAGCACCTGAAAGTCCTGTTATGTGTCCCTTCCTCTGAACTTCTCCCTCCCATGGATTTTGGATAGATTTCCATACACCTTCCCTCTGTCAGCTGCATCCCACTCTTTTGTTCTTCTTCTAGGATCTCCTGCTACTGTGGATATTTCTGGTCACTATTAAAATGTGTATTAACTCTTTGCGGGGAAAACAGTGAGCTATTTTAAATAATTTTGAAAATGTTCTTTTAGGAAAAAGCAAATAGATACTTTATACCAGCACTGATGCTTGTGTGACTGAAGCCATTAGGAGCAAAGCTTGGTTAAAAAATGACAAAGTAAGTGTTGTGCAGGAAAACATGTATTTTGGCAGGGAAATGCTACAGGGACAATTTGGTTCTAAATAAGGTCATTGAAAATAATCTTATAAGAAGATGAATATAGAAAAGTAAAAACAAATACACAGAATGTATTTTCCTCATTTTAGGACAAAAACTCTTCTCTGTGCCATTGTGTGTTTAAATCAAACTCCTCTTAATAACTGCACAAAGATCTCCAGCGGAGAGCAGAAGCTGAGCTGGTGAGTCAGGCACTTGGCACAGGACCTAGGTCATGCTCAACTTAACGGAAGTGGCCACTTTAGATATTTTCCAGTGTAAAAAAAATTACAAAACTAAAGGACTGGGTTTCATTTGCCACAGCTGATCACTCTCAGGCTGCTGTGGGCACTTCAGTAGGTCTCTGTGACTCATACTGTTCTTGCCTTGCCCTCATTGCTCCTTGCTTGGCCCAGCAGATCAGAACCAACCCTTCTGGGTGAGCCTCAAGCACCAGAGTGAAAGCTCTGCCCTGGAGATGCTGATCTCGGTGCCAACGGTGGCAACCTGCAGGAGCAGGAGGTTTTAGAAGAGCTGTAGAGAGTAGAGGAGGTGGGATCTGACAGAGGCTGAGAGCTTGGATGGTGATGTGGAACAGCAGGTACTTGCTAGGTTGGTGCTGCCTCCCAGCCACTGCCTTGCCTGTTAGGTGGCTCAAAGCAACATTTCTGCTTCAGTCCAATGAAAACAACAGGCAACTCGGCTCAGCTCACAGTAGCAACAAAAAAATACCTCTGCTGCCTTCTTGGAGGGGAGCACCCTCCTCCACCCATGGAGCCACACAATGCCTTTCCCCTTGAGTCATCCTTGCCCGCAGCAAGACTGCGATCCTCTTGTCTTTCTCAGCCCAAGTCTTTTGGAGTATTGCAGCAGTGAGGGAGGACCCTGGCCTGATTCACAGATATAAGAAGCCTTCTTCTTCCAACCAGCAACTCTTCTGCATCCTGAGGTTCTTCACAGCCTTGCTCCTCCAAGACCACATGGTTCTCTTTCCCCATTGGCTGTTCCCCAGCTAAGAAACACCATCCTGGCTATGTCCATGTCAATGTGGACTTGATCTTTCACAGAGCTGCAGCTGCAGTGATGGGACAGGAGCTACCATGGGTGTCAGCAGTGCTTCCATGCTGCACCTGGGGCATGGAGTCTCCACATGTGCTAAGCACTCTAATCCTGCAGGAATTCTTGCTGGAGAAGTTGGTACAGCAGTAAATATCCAGTTCAAACAAACCGAAATTGCTCGTTTAACCGCTCTTGAAAAACCTGACAACCATAATGACAAAAATGTCAGAAAAATAAATTCTCTCCCTCTGAATTGTTGGCAGAGGCTGTCATGGCCAACATCATAAGAATACCTATGTGCAGCAATGAGCAGGTCTTGGGAAGGAGTGGAGTGGCCCTGCCAAAACGGGTTGGTGATGCAAACTGTAGGCAAAAGCTGAAGTCCTCTGTCAAGTTAGTTTTGCAGAGTAAGTGGTGAGCAGGTAAACAAAGACATCCAGCAGCTCAGCCTTTGCGTCAGCAGCCAACGTGTTAGCGATGATTAGCTTTTTAACAGCTGCGTCCACAAATATGCATGTGAGAAACAGGTAATGACTGCTAGTTGCTTTGCTGGGATATGCAGATGCGATGGCGATAAGCAGAAGCGATGGACTCAGCCGCAGGAGTGCACAATTTTGCAAGAGATGGGCTTACTCTTCAATTAGAAAACAGCTTCTCTGATAGGACCAGCAACTTCCAACTCAATCACTGCTTTGTAAGAGAAGAAAAGACAGGAGTGAGTCAACTCTGAAATCTCATGTGTAAGCCAACTGGTATGTTGGAAAGAAGAAGGGGATGAACAGCCTGTACTCAGCATCCTAAAGACCAATAAATTATCTATATCCTGCAAGTTAGGGCCAGACTTGACATCTTCCTCGCCTCTTTCCATCTTAGCTCAGGGATGTAAAGGATGGCCATCTGCCAAGGGTTAAAAGAGCAGCTGCCGTCCTGTGTCACCAATCCACCAAACAAGTCTGATGTAGCCTTTATGGGGTTTCTCAAGGCATCATCCTGTTTCTTTCTCGGCCCCAGGCTTCTACTTCTTGCCAGGGCGTGTTGCAACCCTGAGTCACCCAAACCCTTGTCATGCATCTCAGATTTCCCAACACCCCACAGAGAACGCTAGCCTAACAAATCCAGATATAAACTAGAATAGATCACTCTTCAGCTAAAGGGAACTCAAAGTAGCAAGGCTTGACTAGAAAACCAGTAAGTTTATAAAAATTTTCCTCCTGCATTGTGTCCTTACAGGTGTCCTGCTTGGGGCTTTGAGTTCAAGTCTACACGAGGCCATTGGTCCTTTCCCATCACCCCAGTGCCTGCTCTGTGTTCCTCCTTGCAGCTTCTTCTGAAGATGCAGCTTCTCATCTCCTTGTTGTGTGGATATTACTCCTGGGCTTTCTCCCCAGCCGGCTCTGCTGCTCCCCAGGGAAGGAGCCAACCAGTCACTGTTTTCCAAAAGGAACATAATGTGCAAAATTAGAACAAGCAAATTGCACAGGTTTGAGAGTTATTTGGGGGAAGCCTTGCAGATGAGCTGTTTGACTGCTCTCCAAAGCAAGTTTCAGAGTAGAATCTATCACCACGCATGTGCAGGTCAGTTCAGCCATGCAGCAGCCGAAAAGTTACAGCCCATGAGTGTCTTTTGCTACTGGTAGAAAGTCTGTAGCCCATATGCTGAAAAAAAGCTGAGTATTGATCAGTCGCACTCCCACCGGTCTTCAGGCAGGTGCAGAAGAGCCACCTTGTATTCCAGCTGGCAGCCCAACATCTGGCTTGCAGCTCAACAGGCTCCAGCCCACTCCCAGCGTTGGCAAGCTAGGCTTTCTCCCTAGCTCAACTCAAGCCAGCTTTCCATGCTCAGCTTCCTCCTTCAGTGGTTGCTTTTCCATTGCATTTCTGAAGAAATTAATTTTTATGTGGACAGTGGGCTGGTCATGCCAAGCCCAGCGTGCCTTTCCAAACACACCCAGCTTGTAGTTATTTGGCCCCAAAATGATGCTCCAGATCATTCCTGCTGCTCACAGTGTGAGGGTGAGTATGCAAATCCTACATACCTTTCGTAAAAGTAATGCACAGTCTCCTCTACCTCCTAATACAACACCTTATAAAAAAGTCAGCATTAGATGAAACAAATGCATAACAAAGCCAGTACGTGAGAGTTCAGCAGCTTCTCACCCCCAGAGGTGTCCAGAGAAGAACGTGGGAGCACTAGGAACGTCAGAACATCTCATCATGGTGGTTTCCAGACACTGGAGATACTCCAAGGCTATCTGAAATTACACCATTGAACAACTCTTGGATGGAGAAAATTTAATCAATGGTCCCTACAGACTGATAAAGTACCACCCAAGACTGAAACACTGTTGAGTAGCAGAAGAGCATAAAACTGGGGACTACCCTCCTCTTGCAGAGGAAACAGGAAGCCTGCCCAATGTCTGTAAGCGGCAAGACCAGGAGGAACCAAAAGGACAAGCCAAAGGAGACATCTGGCAGGAGTGGGGAGTGAAGGAGTGGGTGATTGCAAGGAGAGATGTTTACTGTGAGGGTGTTAGCCTTGAGCGCAAGGAACAGGGCTGCGTGTGACTCTGCACGAGACCCCAAAGGGGCCAAAGAGTTGAGAGGAAAGAGAAAAGGAGGCCTTGCAGGAGAAGAGGAGATTGCCAAGAAGGACATTTGGGGTTGACTGGAAAGGGGAAGAACTTCTCCAAGGGTGACATCTGGAAGGGTAGGATGTTCCTAGTGTTCCCACATTCTTCTATGGACACCTCTGGAGGTGAGAAATTGCTGAACTCTCACATACTGGCTTTGTTATGCACTTGTTCATTCTAATGCCAACTTTTTTTTTTTTTTTTAGGATGATTGCATTAGAAGGTGGCTGAGACTATACATTACTTTTACGAAAGGTATGTAGGACAGGCCATTCCTGTCCTTAGGATAGAATCCCAGGCTTATAAATGGGAATGGCCATTTAGCAATAGACAAGGCAGGGACTGAATGGGAACTGTGTTTCCTCTGTGGCTGAAGATTTCAGGGCGGGCAGTGATTTTGCGATGTCCCTTGGCAGCGGTGCCCCTCAAGCAGTCAGCAGTTTGGTCAGCAAGCAAGAACCATGTAAACATCTGTTATTAGAAGATCCATAGCCTTTGGAAAGGAGGAGTTTATTTGGCCCCAAATCCTGCTATTCTCATCAGTAAGAGAGGTTTCTCCGAGTCCTTCTGGTGTTTCGAGAACTGGAGTTTTGTGCAGCAATCATTGCGGCACCAGGGTTTGTCTATGTTTGTTTAATTTTAAAGTAATCTCTGGTTACTTTCTGCAGAAATTACGTCATTAAGCTCTCTTTGCCCTTGACATCCATCTGGCTTGGAGCACAGACTAGCATTGCCACAATCTACCCAGCTTGTTATTGTAGATGACATCTGGTTAATCTTTTCCCTCCTTGGGAGGAGAGCAGAGAAGGACAAGAGTGTCACACCTGTATGTACTTAGGATGTGTTTACAAGGAGGAAAACCCTCTTGGGTGACTTCACTGCTAGGCTTTCCATGTTTTTGGAAAGACCACTGAACAGGGGACTGCTGTGCTCTCTGAGGCCTTTTTGGTGACATTGGGAAAGCTCTCCAGGTGTCTGCTGGTGCCAGAAGAAGAAGCCTGGATGCTGCAGCTCCCCAGATTATCACTGGACTCACAACATGTCTTCTGCCTGTCTTTGGGTTTTAGTCTCCAACTAGTGCTCCTGCTGTCTGGGTAGATTTTTAGGTCAGTGGCACCCTAGCCTGCTAAAGTCCAAGACCCAGGAAGCAATCAAGAGCCTGTCCTTGCTCCTGGTGTATCCAAGTCCCTGCTCCTGGGGATAGGGATGTTCACAGCATCAACCACTTGCATTCTGCTCATGGTGCACAGCTTGTTTCTTCTCTCAGCATCTTCCCCCTGGACATTTATCCAGATACCCTAGATCATTTTTGTTAAAGTCTCAACCTCGTTTGCCTATAGGAGCTATTACCGCTACCCAAGGGCCGAGATAGGGAAATTCCACTGGGGCCAATACTTGGCCTCCTGCTCACACCTCTCTCAGCAATGGGGTCCGCGCCGCACTAGAAACAAAAGCTTCACCCTCTGCGAAGAGGAAGTTACCCAGTCCCCTGTGAGATCTAGCATTAATTTCTAGCCCTTGGGTGGTTGAATTTCCTGTAAATAGGTCACCTTGTTTAACAAGAAAGAACGTCAACACATTTTTAATAACTTCCCAAACAAACCTTGATGGGTAGGGCAACAAACTAGTACCTAGCTTCCTTGCTGCACTCGATGTTTTTGTTCCCCTGTGTTTCCTCGTCTGTCGAAGGAGTGTGGTTTGTGATTGACTCCATAGTGCTTAGTTACTTGAGATGTGTTTAAAGATGTGTGGGTTTTGGTTGTGGTTTTTTTTTTATAGTATTCCTTCATACTGCTGGCGTTGAACTTAGTGGTAGATGGTGCGGGTACGGATTAGATATGGCTACAAGCCAAAGCAAACAACTGCCTCCAGCCCTGTGCTGCTGGTGCTAAAAAAGGCCAGGCTCTTCCAGGAAACATACCCTGGGGAATGACCCAGCACAAGAGAGAGAGAAAGCGCAAAAATCTCCTATCACCCAGAGCCTATCTTGGAGTATTGATCCCTGCTGAGAAGTAGCTGGACATTCCGCATAGCCTGATTCCTGTGCTGAGAGTGCAGCAGTTTCCTGACGCATAATGCAAGCTCTGCGCTGCTCCTCATTACCCTCCCTGTCTCCATCACGCTGTGGTCCAGGGTCCCCTCTCTGCCTTCAAGCCTCCTTGCAGCTAATCCTTCTCCAGTTACTCTCAGCAAGCCCCGCTTGTTTTGTGCTCTGTTGTCCCGTTTCTCTGCTTCACTCACAAGGAGCTTTCTGCTCTTTCAGCCGGTGCCCCAGGTATGAAACTGCTGCCCCAAAACTGGCCTCACCTCTCTCACATCGATCTGCAAAGGCACAGCTGCCTTCAAGCCTCTTGGGTGACTCATGCTGCTGTGTATGTGGGCTCGGGATATTCCAGGGAAGGACACACCAAAAAAACAGGTGGACACATGCCCCAGCACCAGCCACACAACACACATCGCAGGTCCCTGGCTGCCATTGGGAGAAAGCTTGTTTGCAAAAGAGGTTGCTTGTAAGCACAATATTTCGGAGAATAAGGAAGCTGTGCAGACGGGCTGTTCAGACACTGGACCTCTGGTCCTGCCTCAGGCCTGGGGACAGGACAGACCCAGGTGGTTGACGTGCAGGGTACAGCCACCTCGTCCAGGAAGGAAGAATGCACATGCCTTCACGCTCTTAAAAAGCTGACACGTGATCACTAAACAATTGTCTCACAAGGACATTTCAAATGATTCCCTGAGCTGTACTCTTTGGGGAAAAATTACCTTAAATATTAATTGATGGGATGACATGAAGTATGAAGTCTTTTCAGCACACAAGGATGCAAACAGGTGTGGACAAGGAAGTCAGCGGCTGAGGCTGGCTTCTGTGGAAAGGATAAATCCGAGCTATGCAAATAACTGTGTGTTTAGGAAATATCTGGCTGATCAAATCGTGGCATCCATAGAAAAGACCAAGTGAGTGGTGGCATTTACGTGCAGGGATGGCTGAAGGTCTTGACCCAGAACAGAACAATGCTGTAAAAATGTATAACCAGAGCCACAAAAGTTCCCAGGATCTTCTCCTGCCCTTAACCAGCTGGCTTGGTGGTTGGAAATGTTGGATCCCAATATATTCATCTATCTATAGTCCCAGTGGAGCATCTTGTGAAGTGCTCAGAGGACAAAGAGCAGGGGCAAGCTCTGTGGTGGTGCACTCAAAAATCCAAGCGAGTAAACAAACTTTTTTTGGGAGGATAATAAATATTTAAAAATAAGGACTGCTGATAGGTATTTTGAGCTACAGCCCTGTTGGCATGTTCAACTCTGGGTTTTTTTGGAACAAATTCTCTCAAATTTTCTCTTCCCAGAAAGGTGGTGGGTGCCCCGTACCTGGAAACACTCAAGGCCAGGTTGGATGACACTCTGAGCAACCTGATCTGGTTGGAGATGTCCCTGCTCCTTGCCAGGGGGTTGGACTAGATGGCCTTTGAAGGTCCCTTCCCCACCCAAACTATTCTGTGATTCTAAGATAAAATTATCCGAGGGCTTGCCTCTGCAGGCAGTTAATATCTAAAAATACAACCTGGCTTTATTTCAGAATATAATTGGAGCTATTCCATACGATTATTGACCTTCATATACAGACTTAATCTGAACCTAGGTTCAGTGGCTGTGACCTACCATACGCAGCCCTAACAGTTGTGCTCACTTTGATTCATGTGCAGGTAAGGCTGTCACAAGATGGTGGCTTTATGGCTGAGGTGCCATTACATTTTGGACCAGGCAGAGGCTTGTACTGATATCTGATGCTTACAGCAGATATTTGCCTGCTCCACAACAGGGTCCCCAAGCCAACGCTTACACCCCAGGCTGCCCCACCACGTGGGGCTGCTGAAGGATCGCTGTAAGGAGCCTGGGGTCCAAAACACTGTCCTCATCCTCCATGGGGAACCAGCGAGTGTGTGACCCGTGACGCTGCCCTCTTCCAGGATGCGGAAATGAGTCCTCCTCATGTCATCTCACCCCTCTCCTCACCCAAGATGGTCCAGTGGGGTGTTTCCCAACTTGCAAACAAGGAAAATACACGCTGAGTTTGACTGCTATAAGTGGACTGAGTTGTAGTCATGTCAATAAAGCACCTACCTTCCTACCCAGCGAGGCAACAAGGATCCTGGTCATTGACTGAAAACGCAAATATATTTTTGCGGAGCTAACAAGAAGTGAAACTGATCTGGCAATAAAGATTGTTTTGCAAGGTCAAGTTATGATTATGACACAATTTTTATAGCACCGCTATTGTGTGCTTGAAGGACTGTGAATGACCTGGTCAGTAAAATCTGGATGCTGGTAAGTGAAAAAAAAAATGAATGTGCAACTAACTCTTAAGTGTGTTTTCTTTAGAGCTTTCTTTGGTTGGCAGTCAAAAAAGCTTGCCAGACAGTGTTGAAGGCAAACAAAGAGAAATGGACCATGGTAAGAGCTTCAGAATTTCTTTTAAATGAGGATCTTGGAGGACGTGTAGTGGCTGGCAAAGTCCTCATGATCTTGAAGCAAGAGCAGACCCAGTCTGCACACTAGAGCTAGCTGCCAGGCAGCAAATACTGGCAGAGAAAACACAGATGGAAAATGTGAAGTGGAGCTGATCCAGAAAGAAAGAGGGAAAGAGGAGGGAAGGAAACTGAAGACACAATGCTGACAGTCATGGCAGGGAGGAGTAGAGGAGCTCAAGGAATTCGTCCTCTTGCCCCAACAAAAAGCCACCTGTCTGCCCAAACGCTGGCAAGGAACCACCTTCCTCCCCATCTTGCTGCAGGGCAGGAGCAGAGGCTGTCTGGCCACATGTTGGCCAAGAGCATCACTGTGCCTTGAGAAGAAAAGCCAGCACCATCAGCTCCTCCGGGGAGAGAAGACGACAGAACCAAAGCACGTTAAATCTGCCACCCCACCCTATTGAGGCAGTGACACCCTGGGCACAGCAGCAGCCAGAGGCTAGGTTCTTCAAAGTACTCCCTGGTGTGCAAAAGCAGATCAAAGCTACTTTCAGAAGCCACTTTCACAGCAAGACAAAGCCCCTGGCAACTGAAACACACACTTTTTTGCCCCACACACCTGCCATTGGCCTGGTCTGTTTGATGCACACACAGAGAAAAATCTCGGTGTGTGCTGCAGCACTGCTTTTGCAACTGCAGCCTGCAACAGTAGCCCAGGGAACAGCGGTTGTTTTGAATGAAGAGAAATTATCTGGGGCAAACATTGAGCCTATGAGAAATTTCTCTTGAGAAAAGGAGGGGTAAGGCTGCATGGGAATCACCAGCTTCCCAGGCATCCCCAGATATGCTTAATTCTGGGCAACTCCACTTATTCAGGGTTATGTCTGAAAATTAGCAGTATTGGGGAAGAGAGTCCATCAGGAGAGTGAGATTTAGTGTTGTGGGAGCTGAAAACAACTCCTGTGACCCAAAGGACTTGTATTGTAGCAGGTGCCTCAGGTTCTCCTCTGAGCCCCAAGTACGTGCCTCCAGCGTTTCTTCAGATTTACGGAGCCAAAGGGCCAGGCTGCATGTTGCTGGTAGAGCTGTGGGATTTCACTGCAACTCCCAAGCTGGGATGCAGACAGAACAACGCAGACAATTTGCACAGTGTTTGGAGATTAGCTGCAAATATGTCCCAAAAAGGAGAGGTGCAAATGGGTGCCCTAAGAAAACGAGCGTGCCTAGGAAGAGACGGCTGTTCCTCACCTTTCCGTCATTTGCAGAAATGTAAATATTCCTGCTTCATCCACCGAAGCAGCGGATGCAGCAGGAATTGCATTGCTGTGTAAACACTACGGCGTTTTGTCATAGCTTCTCTTGCGCGCGCACTCCTTCCCCTGCCTTCAGAGCAACCACAGGGGCGGCTCACGGCCACTCATTTCATGCTTACTGACTCAGACAAACATTACGGGGAATGACACTGATAGGGAGAAAAGAAATGCAGCAGCCCTCCTCTGCGTCGAAGGTGAAACATTTTTTTTTGCAAGAAGGAAAGCAAATTCACAGATACTCCCATTCATGCAAGCAGGAGGAAGCAATTGATATCAGAAGTGCAGGCTATTTTTAGCTAGTTCTGGCAACTTTGCATGATATGTCCTGAACATTTTCTGTTTTTCCAAGGAAGTTAAGCTCAGAAAGCTTTCAGCTTCAGACTGCTCTTAGGCAGCGCTGGAGAGGATCACCTTCTTGAGATCTTTGCCAACTCCATCAGCCAAGGACCGTAGGCAGAGAACACCTTACCCCTGAAACCCAGAATCCCCATAATCTCAAGTTTTTTCCCAATAAGCCGTTCTCCCAGCTGAGATATCCACAGTCCAATGATGCTTGCAAGCACACGGGCCAGCGTTTTCCTGAATTTTAGCCAAAGCGCGCAGCGCCGCGTTGACGCCAGCTTCGCGCCAGTGGTGTGGGATGAACCAAGCCACTCCAATTACCACAGGAGCAGCAGGCACCTGGGCGGGCACGACGTGAGAGGGGACAGGGCCCGCTGGCACCCGGTTCCGCTCTGAAACACCGGGACCGCTGCACCTCTGCCCGCGCTGCCTCCAGCCGGGGCGGGGGTGCAGGGAGGGCGGCCAGCGGGCCCCCAGCTGAAGCTGCTCCCCAGGAGCTGCCGACCGAGGGGAGTCTGCAAGGCTGAGGAGGGGGCCCGGGCGCCCGCTGGGGGAGGCCCAGCCAGGCCGGGGCCGGGGTGTGGGGCGTGGGGCCTCCGCCTGGGGCCGGGGCCCGGACCTGTGGCCGGGCCTGCCCGCTCCGTTCCGCGGGGGCGGCGCCGGGCCTGGCGCGGAGAGCCGCCGGGGGCAGAGGGGCGGCCCCACGGCGGGAGGCCGCGCCGCCGGCCCTTGGACCCGGGCGCCGCGCCTTGCTCAGCCGCGCCGCTCCGAGCCGAGCTATGGCAGCGCCGGGGCAGAACCTGGCCGTGGTGGTGCACCGAGCCGGGGACCTGCGCCTGGTACGGGCCGGGGGGAGCGGGCTGCCCCGGGACCGCCGCGGCTTGGCTCGGCAGGGCCCGGGCAGGGCTGGCCGGGAGCACGGCGGCGCTCGGCGGCGCTGCGGGCCCGGGGCGGCCGGGCCGGATGGCGGCGGGGGCGGCCCCGCAGCCGGGCCCGGGCGGGGTGTGGGGGAGCCGAGCCGGGCCGGTCTGAGCCGCCCTGCAGCGGCGGCAGGCAGGTCCCACGGGGCCGGGGGGCTGAGCCCCTGGCACCGCGGGGTGGGGAGGGGGCCGCGTCCTTTCCCCCCGAACCCCCGACTGGTGCCGGGTCGGTGAGCTGAACTGGCCCCAGGCTGAGAGTGGGGAAGGGCAGCGAGCTTCCCCCGTCATCGGGGGAAAAAAGCCCAAAGTGTGGGGCTGCCCCATGGCTAAGGGCCGCCTGAGCCCCTCGTTTGGTCGCACGGGGGGACGGGGGGCAGGAGGGGACGGGGAGCGGGTGCTGTTCAGTAGACAGATCCGTGAAAAAAGCGTTCACAGAAAGCAGAGATGGAGGGTGAGGCGATGCTTGGTCAGGCTGCTGAGAGCCGAAGTGAGCAGCAGGAAGGAGGGTTCAAAGGGAGCAGCCCCATGGGTCACGCCTGTGCGGGTACCCTCGAGCAGAGCGGGGCCTTGATCTGTTTTCCGTCGGTGCTTCAAACGGGTTCTGCTTCTCTGGCTGCGGACGCTTGGATGTCCCAGGGTGCTGAATCGTTGCGGTGCTGCTGGAGATTTGTGTTTGCCAGTTTGGGGAGAGAATATTTACATGGGCAAACATTGACAGGCCGTTTTCTGTACAAACAGTTCTGGCAGGAGGGTTTAGGAACACACAGACTTTGAATACCTGCAGCAGCTCCTTTTGGGCGATGATTATCAGGGAAACAGTTGATTTTTTACCATTCCTGCACAGCTCAAGTGGCACGTGCCAAAGCCTAAGCGGTGTTGGTCTGCGTAATTCCTGTGTGGCTCCCAGCTGCCTTTGATACAGCTGCAGTTGCACTAGAGGCATGTGCAGCCTGACTTCTAGAATAAAATACCATTGCCACAGTGGGTGAGGATTGAAGTGGTCCCTCTGGTTCAAGAACGAGTTTCCAAAACCATGTGATTTAGAAAGATGTCTGAGACTTATGAGGGTGGATGCTGGCTCCATCCCATCTATGTTGCTAGTCTCTAAACTGGCTTACACCCAGGTGCACGAGTTTTCCTTGGCATGTTCATACTGATGTAGATATTGGAGGTGGTCATCAGTGCTCTCCTGGGTGTGATCCTCCCAGGCTCCTCTAAAATTTCTTTGCCACGATGTAACTGGCACTCATTACATTGCCCCACTGATCACATAAGGAGTCTAGTCAGTGAACTCTGAACTTGTTATCTGTGTTATTGATACCTTATTATAAAGCTAGGTGAGATCATCTTTCCCGTAATTCCCACACCTTCTTGATTCTTATGGACGTGCTGCCTGTGGGGAGAGTCACCGTGACTTCAATAGCTGACCTGCGTTATGTGAAAATGTGTTGGCTTCATTTTTGTTGACTCTCCTGTTGGATTTAGAGGGTTGACACAGGCTCACATTTTCTGCCACTTGAGGATGTATTGGTTTTTATGTATGTACCATGTCCTCTCTTTATATGTCTCCTTTCACAGAAAACATTTGCTGCATTTCCTTCCCATCCTCAGTTAACCAGTTGCTGTGTCTGGGCTTCTCAGTGATCGATGGCCAGTGAGCAGAACACACGTCCTGAAATTAGCTAAATGTCAAAACAGTGCTCCTTAAAGGCAGGAGGGGATACCCCACTTTCTCAGCAGTAGGGCAGCAGGAAATCTCACGTTCCTTGTTGTGTAGCAGCTTTTAACTGGTGCCACTAACATGTGGAGGACTGCTATAAAGCAATTGTTCATCTTTGAAATCCAGGGATCAATTTTCTTGCTAACTAGATACTGGAGATGCTTTTGCAAGGAGAAATAACTGACCATGGGCTCAGTAATGTATGTGTACCAAATCTTTGAAGAGGAACTGTGTGTGTAGGAGGTCTGCTCAAAGATCTTGTGCCCAGTTTTGGGTTGTAGGTAAAGGGGTCTAAGATGCATGAACGCTTGAGCACCAGATGGATTCTGGAGAGTTCCTTGTTGGCACTAACTACTATGGTGGGATCTTTCTTGCAGAGATCGTCCTAGAGGGGGGTGCTGGTTGGGTATCCTACTGTCCCGATATTGTATAATCCAACAAAATTATTCCTTTATCTTTTGAGGCAGCTGAGGCAGTTCAGTGAAGGCAAAGGCCTGCAGACTTGGGGCCAAGTGACTACTTTTATAATTCTGGTTGTATTGTTCATCCCATAAAGAGGTGTCATGCCAGTTCCAAGAAAATGTGACTTCACATGTGGTTTACAGTAATGTTTACAATTGATTTATACATGAAGTTATTATTAAGTGGTAAAAATATTTCCTGTTGTTTATAATAAGCAATATAAACACTGCAGTATTAGCACTTTATAGAAATAGGTGGTTCAGAATCTTCCTGGTTATAGAAGGTGAATTTTTTTTTGTCAGCCACTGGAATGAAGGATTCAGCTGAAACCTGAGGCTTTTCTGGGGCAGGAAAGTTTAGTATGTGGCTCTTGTCTGGGCAGGGAAGGGGAAATTACTGCAAAATAATTGGGAGAGTGGATTTACAAGCTGGCTGTGTGCTCACTCGTAACAGATGCCCGCATTACTCCACTATGCAAGCAAAATGAGGTGAGCTTAGGGAGGAAATGTGGACTGTGCGTTTATATCCCTCCGCGTTGCACAGCAGTGTCTTATTGAGCAGACAGAATCAAAAACCTGATCTGCTTACAGATTAAGCTGAGCTACCCTTGACTGACTTTCCATGAGATATTCCCATGGCTACGCACAAGCAATTGAATGCTGTTTTTTGGTTTTCTTTTTGTCCGTAGGAGAACCGTCCGATCCCAGAACCAGGTCCCAATGGTAAGTCTAGAGATGACTAGAGATGACTTCTCCTGTCTGCGTTCTTTACTAATGTCTTTCTTTTCTTGTTCTCACTTGTCACTCCTTGATATTATAAAGAGATAAAGTATTTCTGAGAAAGTGTAAAATAATCCAAAAAAGAATGTGTAACTGAAACAGATAATGCTGTGTTTCCACTTCAAAAGAAGAGCTGGAGCAGTGTCAGATACACCCCTTTATCTGGCTTTTTCTGCTTCCTGTTTCATCAGTTCATATATTTCACGTTAAACAGCTCTTGGGACATGTAAGATGATCTTATTGCAGGACTAAATATTAATAGGCTAGGCATATGGGCTGGTAGGAATTTGATTAACTAACTCTCCAGGGCTGAAATCGTAGCTTAGGGAGAAGGAAAGATTAAATGGTCTTGCTCTTTTATTCTTGCTCCAGTGATAGTCACACCCCCTCTTAGACTGTATTGACTTTTGTTGGCAGGAGTCTTACCATATTTTAAGCTTTCCTGATTTGTGAATCCTTGTATAGTTCTGTGTTTCAGCAGGTGTCTCATGAATATGCCAACCATCCTAATGTGTGCATGTGCGGTTCTGGTACATTTATTTAATGCCAGTAAATTCAGGTGTTCCAATGCTGGCTTGGCCTTTATTGTGGGGCACAGGGACAGCACACGTGTCACTCTCCCAGTGCCTGAGAAGGTAAGTTTTTCTACAAGGAACCTTTCTTCCTTTTCTGGCAGAGGTTCTCCTGCGGATGCATTCTGTTGGGATCTGCGGGTCTGACGTCCACTACTGGCAGCATGGTCGAATCGGGGATTTTGTCGTGAAGGCCCCCATGGTGTTAGGGCACGAATCTTCCGGGACTGTCGTCAAAGTGGGATCAGGAGTGACTCATCTGAAACCAGGTATTGGAATCAAAACTGTTTTCCTGCTAATCAGTTCCTGAGAATGTGTTGATAACAGGCAGTACTTTTTTGTTAGGTATATTTATCTGATGTTCTGAGCTGTGAATTGCACAGTGTGACCTTCTTCAAAGAGTGTCACTGTGCTGCTATTAATCACCCAGCTTGGCCACTGCAGTTCATGGTATTTTTTAGGTAGGCTTTATCCTGAGATATCTTGAATTTGTCTGACTTTATTTTAATTCAGAGCAAAGTGTATGGAGGTACAAGGCGTCTTTTGAAGAAGCTAGACAAAGCTTCAGAAACCATGTACATCACTCTTGCCAACAACCTGCTGTTCATGTTTCTTCACTGTGTGTGTTCTTGAGGGAGCAAATGGCCTCCTGCAATGGAGAGAGGTCACTGCAGCAACTGCACCAGGCCCCATGGTGTGACCTGTACGGTTTGCTATGCTCATGAATGCCTTAGCAAATGGGCTGAGCAGTGAATTTTGCAAAGTTTGCTGGTGATAGCGACTTAGGCAGGGTGAGAGGACTTGGGAGAGCTAGCAAGAGCTACAGAGAGACAAGGGTGCCTGGACGATGAGATGTAGATGAAATTCAATGCAGATAAACATAAAGTGGTTTCCACGGCAGAATAAACAAAACAAGCTTCATATCTAAAATGATGGGTTGACCATTACTGCTGTGGAGTGAGGCCTTTGGCTCTGACACAGTTCATGGGAATGTTGACTCAGTAATGCTGAAATATGTGTATCAGTGTTGGGAAAGGGACAGAGAGTCAGAGGACATCATTGCACATCTGGAGCTCTGCTTGCAGTTCTGTTCTCCTCCTTTCCAAGGAGATATAAAAGAAGTGAAGAAGTTTCAGAGGAGGACAAGGAGATGACAAGACATGTAGCAGTGTCTCTATGACTGAGCTAGGAACTTGAGCTAGAAGCTGGAGAGACAGCTCAAGGACATGTGACACAGGTTTGAAGACTCATGGAGTGCAGGGAGAGGGCACATAGAGGTTGCCTGGTTCTCTGGTTCCTCCAATACAAGAGCGAGGGACAGTGCGAGCCAGGTGCAGCATTCACCTAAGATGTAGCTTATCCGCAGGCCTCCTTGGCAGAGGATGATGTGGATGCTAAAGGTTTACATTGTGGAAGGTGGACGAGAAATTTTCGAGGGTTACTAAATACAAAGAAACCACATGCAGCTTATGAGGCCCCACAGCTGAACATAGTGAGAGGCTGGGAGAACATTCAGCATGTGCTTCTCCTGCTCCTCTCACCCGCAGACATCCCCTGTGGGCTGTATCGCAGGTGGTGTTGTGGGCTAGACAGCTCTTTATTTCCATCCGTGCTCGTGCTTGTCACTGTCTGACTGAAAGCCTGTTGGTGGAGATCTTCGTGAGAGATTTGGCTTTGATTGGTTTCCTCTGCCCAGTAAAAAGGGCTATCTTGTGTCCCTTGTGCACTTGCAAGTTGTACTGTGATCACACAGTTGTTTTCTTTAGTTCATCCTGCCTCGTGATGGCAAGTAAATAATTACTTTTTGTCCTGCAGCATGTGTCCTTCCAGCAGTCTGGGCTACTCCATCATAGCATCAAGATGTCTCTGTTCCCTGACAAGTCCTGCCCCGCTCCTGGCTGTGCTTGTGCACTGTGAGCTCCCTTCCCAAGGAACAGCACTTTTCATCTGGCAGCGCAGTGGCCAGCAGAGCTCACCTGCTTTGCCCTGATTATTTCCTCTTCCAGTTACTACAGATTCTGAAAAAAAAAATCTGTTCACCTTGCAATTGCCTGAGGTGAGGCTTGCCTTTTCATCTGCTGAGGCTGAGTGCAAGGCAGCTGGAGGGAAGTTTGGATGTGACTGAGGTTCCATCTGCTCTGCGTCTGTGCCTCTGAAACACTGGCTCTGAGGATCTTGGTGATGAGGCTGCCAGGAAGGAAGCGTTAGGAGCTTGCCTGGTGTGTGCAGTGTGATCCTTCTCAGTTAGCAGATGTCCCTCATGCCTCTCTTGTGCCAGGGTTTCATGCTGTCCTCTGTGGTTGTTTGGTGCTACTCATACCTGCATGCCCACCTTCTTCCTGAGTAACAGTCTGCTTTCACCCTGGCAGGTGATCGCGTGGCCATCGAGCCCGGCGTCCCAAGAGAAGTGGATGAATTCTGCAAAAGTGGCCGCTATAACCTGTCTCCAACCATCTTCTTCTGCGCCACGCCTCCTGATGATGGGAACTTGTGCCGCTACTACAAACACAGTGCCAGCTACTGCTACAAGTGAGTCGGTGCTCCCTCTGCAGAGAAATATATACTCCCTGGGGGGGATTAGCTGAAGCAATTGCCTCTTGGCCCTTTTGAGTATTGCAGTGAGCACTCTTTACTTGAACACAACAGGTTTTATTGCTTTCTGATCCGTAAATAACATGCATAGGGCTTGGATGGCAGCCACTTTGCAAAGGGTTTGTCAGGCAGGTGTATTTTATCCCCTCTGGTGCCAAATGTTTCTTGTACACTTCCTGAGATGTCACTGCTGCTTTACCCTTTAATTATTTTCCTTTTCCCGTTTTCTCCCTGCTCTTGGTTTCTTTTCTGCTGTCTCTTTTATATCCTTGCCTTCTTAGGATGGTGCCTGAAGGTCTTTGTCTGATTCTTTGAGCTGAGCTAGCTTTACTGCTGCTTTTCAGGAAGCACCACATCGACTGCTGACACCTTGCTCTGTCATTGAAACAAAGTCATCCTGCTTAGGGCAGAACAGGAACACAAAGCAGTATGCCTGCTAAGCTGCTTTTTTATATGGCCCCACTAAGCTGCCAGCATTACACATCTGTTTTCGTATCCAGTTCAGCAAACTTGAGTATTTCTTCTCACTCAGAAACTTCTTAATTGTGGCAGGACTGACACATTTGCTTAAAAGCAAGTCTGTGCTTCAGTATTCTGGCAAATAGGCTAGAAACCCAAATAAACCCCTGCAATGTTATACCCACATAAATGCATTTACACAAGAAGTTAAAAATAGTCTAAGGTAGCGGCTCCCTGAGAGCGGTCTACCTGTGGAGCTTGTCCTTTCTCAGTCTATGTGGAGCTGGTACTTCCTGGTAAGCAGGAATGTCCTCAGGATTTATCTTTGGTGTCTGCAGAGGAAGCGTTCGGGATCAGATCAGTCTGGAGGAGACACTTGAATGCTCTTCTCATGAGACTCCTCAGGAAGGAAGCTCCGTTTAAAGCGAATCCCAAGCAGCTGCTGTCAGGACGAGATGCTGGTCTGGATGGGACTGACTGCTCACTGTGCAGACCCGCTGTCGCTGATTTCCCCTGTGTTGTTAAAATAACATTTTCTGACAACATCACAAGTTTTTGCTTGGGAGGAAGCAACTGGTTTGTAGCTGTCTTCTTGCAGGGAGAGATTCTGCTTTTTTCTCTAATTTGAGTAAATATTACTTCAGCTAAATTTGTTTTTTCTTAAGCTGTGAAATGCAAAGCCTGGATCTGGTGTTTCCGGCTTGAAACCAGCAATGCCGTGGCTGTCTCATGCAGAGCAGTTTCCCTGCCATGAAGTCACTCTGCCAGCACAGATTTGCTAAGAGAAGATGATGGCTGAGCTCAGTGGGTTCTTGCATATTTGGGCAGGCAAACAGACTCTGTGTTGGGTACTCCAAGTAATTTGATGGAGATGGGATCATGCTGCAAAGCTGCCCTCCCTGTTGGCAAGGCAGCACCCAGACCCAATAGGAGCAAATATAACGCCAAACTCTCAGGCGACCGAACTTTTAGCGTCAGCCCTTCAGTGCCTCCTGGAGATAAGGGACATACAGACATCTTGCAGCTGCCTTTCCACAACTGTCGTTTCTATTGCATTTTCTCAGTGTTGGCCTGGCGGAGATCTGACCTCATGCTTCCCAGGGCTATCAGAAAGACTTGTCTCGCATACTTGGCTCCCAGCACCCGCTGTGCGAGAGCCCATGCTGGTGGCTTTCAGGAGGGCTGCATTGTGGGGCTGGATTTATTTCTCTCAGCAGTTCAGAAGGGTTTTGCCCTCCTCTGCTTTTTCTGTCACTTAAGCTAGCTGCACTACGGTGCTGTTCCTGTCCAAAAGGTGTTCAATACCCACTGTGCTCGTTGTCCCTGACTTCTGGGAGGGTGCGTGCTAGGACCAGTCCACTGGTTGAAGCACTTGGTGCGTCAGGGGAGGACATTCAGGGTGTGATGGGGAGACCTGCATCTGGCTGCCTTTGCTTTATGTGGTGTCACCACTGGCAGCAAGCTGTTTTCTGAAAGCATGGAATTGAATGACTCAGCCCAGATGAGGGGTCTGGGAGCTGATGGGTCCCAGCCATAGGGCAGCCTTCGAGGTGGTATATATGCAACTGTGGGGTTTATCCCAAAGGGAATGAGCGGCAAAGAGTTTTAGGGTTGACTCACCAAGTACTGGAGAGATGGTGTGGGGAAGTTTGTGGATCCCTGTGTTTGTTGCTTAGGCAAACCTCACTGGTAAACGGTTTAGGTGTAGTTGATGCTTCTTCAGAGGAGGGAAGGAGGCAACAAAACCTCTTGAAATGCCTTGCAGCCCTGCATTTCTCAGACCAAGGGTGAAAGTGTGTTTGCTACTGTGATTTAGACCCATGTTTGCTTTTCGGGTGTCATGGCTTTCCTCAGCAGCCTCATAAACCTGTTTGGTGACTGTTGCTTGTGCCTGGTTTTTGCAGGCTTCCAGATAATGTCACCTTTGAAGAAGGAGCCCTTATCGAGCCACTTTCGGTGGGAATCCACGCCTGCAAAAGGGCAGGAGTCACTCTGGGAAGCAAAGTCTTTGTGTCCGGCTCTGGTATGGTGAACATATTCAGTCCTTGCGTTCTCTGCCATGGAGGGGGCTGGACAGGGTGCAAGCTGTGCTTCTAGGCTCTGCTGTAAGCGTGGGCCGTGCCAGAGTTACAGGGATGCCAAGGGGGGCCTTGAGGCTGTCCTTGCCCGTGCTGCGCTACAGTGCTGCATTTTGAGCAGCCCAAAGTACCGTGTGTGGGCGTGCTGAGCCTACCAGCTTGAGGGAGTAGAGGAGCGGCTGGTGTTTTCCTTGGGGAGTCTCTTGTGTAGCAATAGCTGCTCTCTCAGCAGCTGATCTCACTGCGCTGGGATCACAATGATCCTGTCATCCCAGAGCTGCCCATCTGGAAACAGAGTTGAAGCCTACTTTAGCCTAGGAACATGCTGAGCTCTGGGCACATTCAGAGCCTGGCAGTCATATATGTTCTCTTTCTCCCCTTTGTACCCAGGACCAATTGGCCTTGTTAACGTACTTGTTGCTAAGATGATGGGTGCAGCAGCTGTGGTAATTACAGGTAAGTCCTTTTAACCCTTAAAAGTGTGCCTGTTTCCCGCAACACTTTGACTAGTTCTACGTTATTCTTTCACGGTAACTGCTGGGGGAGCACGATGGAAATTCTGTTCACGAATGGAGTAGTAGCTTGCCTGTCTGCAGGGAATCCTATTAAACACCTCGTTCTCAGGACAAGACTTTGATCTCTGCACTAATTGGGATCTGCAGGAAAGTGCAGGTTGCAGCTGGTGCTTCTCCGCTGGGTTAGCGGACTAGGGTAATAACTTCTGCTTTCCAGCACAGACTTTCTTTTTTTTCCATTTTGAGCTCTTCTGACCTCAGCTTTGTATATTCCCTTTGGCTCCCAGACCAAGCCTTGAGGATCAGGTTTCATCTTCCCTGTAGTGCTTATAGACCTTGATTATATCTGCTTCTAGTCTTTGCCTAGGCATGCAGACCAGGCAACACAGCATATTTTATACTCTGTTTGGAGCTATTCTTGGAGGTTTGCTCTGAGTAGGTTTTTTTTTCTTCCTCTTGTAGTGCTAGGTGATGACCTGGACACATGTTTTCACAGTCCTTTCTGTGTTTGGCCACATTGTCCCTCTCTAGTTCTCTTTTGCTGCCATTATTTCTGCAGTCCTGCTGGGGGGTTCCGTTTCCTCTGATTATCTGCAGCAACTGAAATGACCTTTTCAGGGTCCCTGCATTTCAGAAATGATCCTTCCTTGCATAACTGTGTCCTGGAGGTTTCTAGTCCACTGCTGCTTGCAGCCATGTTTTTGAGTAGCTGCGCCTGAAAAACTGCTGAGGATGGACATCACGCCTTTCTGGGTACCTGCTCCAGGATTGCACCACCTCCTAATGAAGAAGCTTTTTCTGGGGTCCACTCACAAACTGGCACTTGTGGGTGTTTCCTGCTACATTGTCTGCAACAGCTGAAATGAGTCTGTGTCGTCTTTGCGGCTGCCGTGCTGATTGTTCCAGACTGCTGTTCGATCCCCCCTTCTCTTTGCCCTGCTAACGCAGCCCAGCTTCTTGCGTCTCCTCAAAGGTCAGGCTCTTCTCTGTATAGCTTGCCCAGAAGAACTGAGAGCTGGAGTAACCTCAGGAGGTTGCCTGGTTGAAATTTCCACCTGGGGTTTTGACAGGGCATGTAAGTGGTGTTTCCACTGCTCTTTCGTCCCTCTGAGCAGTGGTGGATGGGAGGAGCGGTTGGTTACAGGTACAGCTAGACAACCAGCACACATTGCTGCAGCATTTTGTGGCCGAAGACCCACCATGCACCTTTCAGAAGGCTGTTACTCCACCTCCCACGCTTTGGGCTATATGTATTTTTGACCTCTCTGTTACTGTGTTTCTGTCTTTGGGTTGAGAGAGAAAATTAAGGTCCCACCCTCTTGCTTTTCCGGAAACATTCTTCAGTACTAGCTCATGTCAAAACCTAAGGTAGATTATTGCCTTCTCCTCCCTAAATCTTCTTGCTGCCAAGTCCAGGGCACTTTTTACTCTGCTGACCCCACCCTGCAGGTGTGTGCTTGGTGGACGTGATCAGTCCAGGCCTTAGATTTTGCAGAGTGGTGTCATTTGAGGATGCTGGTTGCTATAGCAGGAAAAGCAACTCTGCCTCATGAATCATGTCTGAGGAACCTTGTTGCCAAGCTCAGCTGGTGCAGGGGCTGGTGGGTGACCCGATCCTTGGGTGGGGAAGGGCTTGGTGATCTGGCAGGGGCTGGTGAGGCTGAGGCAGCTGGTTCAGCCTGCCACCTCATCCCAGGTCCTGCCTGAGTGTATTCTTCCGTGTGACCCTGGGAGCTGCCTGAAGGATACTCCTGGGGACCTTTGGCAAGCAGGTCTGTATAGCATGTGCCATAGGGCTTCAGATGGCCATAGGAAGTTCTTGGTGCCTGGTTTGTAGGATCAGCAAGCTCAGCTACATGGAATTTAACCCCTTCTTATCTTTACACCTTGGCCTAGGTAACGATCCTGACTGGTAGACATCTTCCACCTGAGAGGTGTTTGGCTGAGATGCTCAGAGACACTCATGGAGATGCTGTCCCTACTCAAATATTTGTACCTGACATGAACTGGGGAATGGGTTTAGTTTGGCTTGTTACCACTGGGGGTTTTGCTGCTCTCCTCAAGGAACTATTTTTTGTGTTGGCTTTAGGTACCAACAGCGCCTGTGAGGTGACTATCAGCCCAAAAAGGCCCTCTTGTACTTTGCTACCGGATGTTTTGAATTCATTGCCTGGAGTTTTTATGATGTGTTTGTCTGTGAAGAGCTTTGTCTGCACAGCACTTAAGGCTTTAAATGTTTGTGTTTGTTTTGACAAGCTGCACACACATACAGAAATACCTAGAAGAGCTTTTGCCTGACCTGGGGAGAACTCGCCTCCTACAGCTTCTGTAGTGAGTATCTTTGGCACATCTGGAGTGAACAAATTTTGGAAAGTCTCTGCCACAGGGTTGAGTCCCTTCTCTGGGACTCCCACAGAGGAGCAGGCACTGTAGTTAGAGTTGAGTGCACACTGTTGTGTGAGCCAAAACTTGCCTTTCCTCCCAAATAGCTTGCCTGCTAAAACGTATTGGTGCTTCTGGTAACCTTTGCTCTTCTCCCTGAACTGCTTTATTCCTGGCAGACCAGTGTTCTCCCTTTTGTGGAGGGCTGTTTGATGTGTTTAAAGAACTGCAGTTGCGTGCAGAAGATCGGTTTGTTTCATGCATCCTCATCTACTTTCCCTAAGGTCTGTGGCTTTCTCCCTTCTGCTGCTGAGTGAATGTGATCGGGATTTATGGGCAACCTTCTGTCCTTCTGCCTTGCTGTGGACATTGCTGTTGCTCTGAAAAACTGCTTTTCTGCTTAGAGGCATATAAAACAGCAGCCTTATTCCCCAGCAAGTGAAGTGACAGTTTGGGTGTTCATGTGGGAGTGTTGGGCTGCCTTGCCTTACTCTGTCTGTCACTAAAGGGACACTTAGTAATTCCTACTTAAGAGAAACTATTCCACCTCTGCTATCTAAATGTGAAGTCCTGGGTGTTGGTGCCTTCAGAAACCCTGGAAGTCAAGGTCAGGGAAGATGAATAACTGGACAGAGTTCAACTCCTTTGTGAAAGAAGATCAACACAGGAGGTGTGAGAACTTCAAGAATACTTACTTGCCTGTTAAGTTAGCTCATAAACATTCATGAGAAGCTTAAATATAATTTGATAACTTCCGTGGGAGTAGAAATACAAGAACAGGTTACTCTTAGTCTGGCAGCCAAAACTTTAATTACCTCCAACAGCCGGGAAGTGAAAACAAATTTCTGACTAGAGGCAAGATGCAACTCCTTAGTTGTATTAGTTGACCAGTTTCCCAAGAGCTGTGTGGGGTTCAGCCTCAGTAAGGTTTAAAATCTGAACAACTTGGTCCTGCTCAAGACTCACAAGTGTCTGAAGCTCTAAACAATATGACAGCCTTCTCATTTGATAACTTACAGATCTGTCGACTTTAGTACATGCTTAGTGGTGGTTCACTTAGGCCACATGTACCAAGATGTTGTCGCAGCCCTGACATGTCTGACAGTATTGCTGCTGCATCCTGTATCCCTCCGCAAAGTGAGGACTTCCTTCCCGAGCAGGTCAGCAAACCAGAGGGCAGCTATAGGAGAGGTGTGGGGTTTTGCTGCCCAAGGGAGACTTTAGTGGCCACTTTGAAATGCATTGGCTGACAGGACAGCCTGTTTCTCCTGTTGCTCCAGGATGCTGCCTCTGGATGTATTTCTACCAAAGAGACAGATCAAATAGATCAGTGAGTGGGCAGACACAACAAACAGGTGAGTCCAGCTGGATCTGCTGCGCACTCATGTTTTGAGCAGGGCACTTTGTGGCGAGTTTGGGCCATTGCTGGGAGGGCTGTTGAGCCCCCGTGGTCTCCTTGCTGTACATTGAGATTTGGAAGACACTAGCCATGCCAGGCAGAAGTACTTCTTAGCTCTTCAGGTGCCTCAAAAATAGTGGCTCTTGCCGTTTGGGAGGTCTCTTGAGCACAGCTCTGCTATCAGAGGGTCAAGCATGACCGTACCTGTGGCCCAAGGCCCAACAGTCGGAGCTTGGGAGGGACAGATTTGCCTCATGCCTCCTGCAGCCACAGAAAGGAGAGCCCATGTCGAGGCTTCCAGAGTGATGCTGCCCTTACTTTTCAGCCTTGGTTTTTCCTCCTTCGTTTGCATTTTATTACTCTTTGTTCTCGCTTCTTGGAACTCCCTTCCCAGATCTCCTGGGTGCTCATCTAGGTGGGTGTGCCTGCACCTGGCATCCCAAGCCCTCCTGCTGCTGGTGGGGGCATGCCCATCGCCTGCCCTGGCAGTAACTAACATCACATTCGCTGCATGGTGGGCAGGGCAGATCCTCTGGCCTGGCTTCCTCCCAGCACTGGGGCTGAGTCAGAGCGGCTTAGGTCAGAGCAGTGGCCTCATCGTCCTCTTTTCCCTTAATATTTCCCTTGTACCCCCATCTTTGACTTCTCTGAAGACAGCATCCTGTTGAGAGCAGTGTTTTCTTCTTTGTCAGGAGTAAGCTATGTGTGCTGGAGATGAGTGTGTCCCTGGCAAAGGCATGATTTTCTGAGTCTTCAAGCCTAGGTCCTCTGGCAGGAGACATTGCCCACCCCTCAATCTTGAGTCTAGGAAATCTTGGCTGTTAAATCCTTGTTCGATCCGGACGTATTTTCCAGTGTCAGGCCTCTGTAGACACTGCTTCAGTGCAAGGCAGAGAGGCTGTTTCTGCCTGGGGAGTGCCACTCTGCTGTCCACCTCCTCATCTCCAGAGATGTCCTGGTCACCAGTGGTGCCTGGAGGGGGGTGGGTGACTTCCTTCCAGGGGACTGGAGACACAAACAGGGCCCCACCAAGGCAGCTCGTTCCGTGGTACAAACCATTGTATGGATATTCAAAAGATATTTATAGCACTGTCCAGAGGTACTGGAATACAGCCTCACAGACGTTTTATCACCACCAGCTTTGTTGCTCTGTGTTGATAGGGTATCCAAGGTCCACCATATTATCAGCTCCACTCCCTTTTTCTTACAGGCTTGCCTGCTAATTCATCTGTGGTGGAACCTGCCTTCAGAGATGCTCGGCAGCTTCCAGTGCTGTTACAAGGAGGGTGAAAGGGTGGGAGAGGTCTGTAACAGCAGGGACGCACTTAGTGTTGCCAACTAATGCATTCTGCAGTGTGCTTGGCTGAAAGCATCTGCTGGTGGTCCATTGAGGAAACCCTCAGAGAGCTCATGATTGGCTCTTACCTGGTACCGTTAGAAGTGAAATGGCCGTGTTTATGATCCTCTGAGCCAAAAGTCTCCTTTCAGAAAGGCTTCTTGGTGCTGTGCTG
The DNA here is from genome assembly GCF_036417535.1 of Chlamydotis macqueenii. NCBI lineage: Eukaryota > Metazoa > Chordata > Aves > Otidiformes > Otididae > Chlamydotis > Chlamydotis macqueenii. The sequence goes on along the minus strand of NC_141567.1, from coordinate 14,886,128 downwards.
TCCATAGCCAGGTGATTTCTGAGCCACTGGGGTGCAAGGTCAGAGCAACCTTGCCTGTGCCTGGTGCACTTTGAGAGATATCCTTGAGGGTGTAGCAATAGCAAATCATCCTGAGAGCCAGGGAAGGAAAATGCAAAAGCGAGTGGTGGTTTTTTCCCTCATTGTAGGCTCCTCCCTAGAATAAGTCCCTGAATGTGTGTATAATGTGTTTTTTTTCACAGTCCTTTTTCACTAGCAGAAGCCTTTGGCATCTCCTGAGTCTTCAAGTTGTCCCTATTGCTTGCCCTTCTCTGCCTGCCTAAAAAAGTGAGCACGTCTCCTCGCTGCCTCCTGGCTGCAGGCTACATGAATTTGAGAGAGGGAGCGTAGACCCTGTCCTCTCCGGGTTGTGTGCTACCTTGTGCATGCATGTTGAGACCCCAGATGAGTGTGCTTCCATCAGGTGGCCTACTTACATCCGGAGTGGGAAGCCTTTTGGTCTGAGTGGTCTACATAAATTCTTGAGAAGGTACTAGCGGGCTGGAGCTTTCCATCTTCTCCCACTATGTAACAAATACTCTTCTCTCCTGAGATAGTTGACAGCTGGTCACCAAAGAAGGTGGCTCTGTTGAGACATCACATGGGGGTAGGAAGCAGATTGCAGGCTCAAGTTCTTGCTCTCCTTCTGCTTCGTATAATGCTCCAATTCTTGATTTGTTTTGTCTTTCCCCAGATTTATCTGCCTCTCGCCTGCAAAAAGCCAAGGAGGTGGGGGCAGATTTCACCATTCAGGTAAAGGATGAGACCCCACAGGAGGTGGCCTCCAAAGTGGAAAGTCTGCTTGGCTGCATGCCCGAGATAACCGTGGAGTGTACGGGAGTGGAGGCCTGCATCCAGGCTGGCATTTATGTGAGTACCACTTGTCCCCAGGGTAAAGCAGTGATGGCATTGGCTTTCCTCTTCTGGGGATGACAGTTATTTCGCTCCCATAGTGTTTAATTTGGATGGGCTTGGTGTGAGGGAGAGAAGGTGCTCGTTAGACCACAAACTAAGAGGGACAATTAAAGAGCTGACATCTTTGCAGACAGCGTGGAGATAATTGTCTGGTTTGATGCTCAGGTGCTTTAGCAGTTACCAAAGAGACTACGGGCTCCTGACAGCATCCTGCCTCTCCCCTGGCTTCTCTGCTATGCCCTGGACAGTCCATTACAGCTACAAAGTGCGGCTTTATTTTTTTTTACAGACTTCTGTGTAGGCTCTGGTGACTGTTTTTTGCAAAATGTAACATATTTGTGGGTGTGTTCTCCAGGCCACTCGTTCTGGTGGGACCTTGATGCTGGTGGGGCTGGGGCCTGAGATGGTCACTGTGCCCATCTTGAATGCTGCCGTGCGGGAGGTGGATATCCGGGGGATCTTCCGCTACTGCAACACGTGAGTCTTGTGCAGGGTGGGCTGATGTTTCTCCAAGTCTATCTTAAGAAATTCTTGCTTTCCACAAGGAGAGAGACTGTGGAAAAGGCTGTTTTTCCGTACAGCTGGTTAAACCTCATGTCATTGAAATACCAGCACTGCAGTGCAGACAGTGTGACTGACGCGTCTTGCACTTTTTGCCTTGGTTCCTGGAAAAGCCCTATGCAGCAAACCTGACCACAACAAAGCAGCCCAGTTGGATTATCCCACTGTCCTATTTCCTGCAGCATTTGGTGCAAAGAAGGGAAAAGACCCAACAAATCCTTACTCTGCTGTAAGCAAGCAGGCCAAAATGAAAAAAAAAAAAAAACAAAAACCAAAACCAAAAACCTTAACATTTGTGCCTTCGGCTCGTGCCCTGTAGGAAGGGAAGGCCAGGTGCTGGGGGTGTTTTGGAGGAGACTGGCTTGTCCACAAGTGTGCTGACTCATGGCACGGCAGGGGAGAACACACAGCTTTTAGCTGCTTCAGCCCTTTGTGCTGGGAGATGTCTAAGCAGCAGCTTGGCCTGGCGCTGACCCCCGCCCCCACCACTGCTTTGTGAAAAGCTGTCTGCCTCCTGGCATCCACCTTCCTAACTGTTATGGTGTCAGTTTTCAGGTAGTTTTGGTTTTCTTTCGATGTGTAGTTGTTTCCTGTGATTTTCGCTTACTCAGCCTCTGGAGGGTGAAGCACCGCCAGCTGTCTGTGCACAGCAGGGCCTGCCTTCTCAGTGCTCAAAAGCCCAAAGCAGTTGGCAGTTGGCTTGTCCCATCTCCCGTGCCTGATGTGTGATGTTCCACCTCCGGAAGATTGTTTGTGGGCAAAACTCCTCTTGGTTGTCTGGGCTGAGGAAATTACTGTCATTAAACCGGTCTCCTCTGTGCTCTTCCCTTGGGGCTGCAAACTGGTGACTGTTGTCATCTACTGCTCTCCATGTCCCTTGCAGGTGGCCTGTGGCAATTTCTCTGCTCGCATCCAAGCAGATCAACGTCAAGCCCTTGGTTACGCACCGCTTCCCCCTGGAAAAGGCTCTTGAGGCATTCGAGATCACCAAGAGGGGCGAGGGGGTAAAAGTCATGTTGAAGTGTGACCCCACTGACCACAACCCCTGAGATGCCACGGTGCCCGGCCCGCTCCCCCTTTACACCGTCTCCCTGAGATGCGAAGCATGAGGCCATGGGTGGCTGATGTTTGGCTGTTGCACGGTTACACAGTCACCTTCTGCAGGCACTGCTTTGTAATAGAGCAAAAAAATCAAATGATAATGAGGGTGAATGGCACTGAGGGATGCACCATTAGAGTGTTAACAGGTCACTACAAATGAATCAAATGCTGCTGTTTCGTTAGAGACAACGGTTCGCACAGTTGGCTCTTCTCCAGCAGACCCCACACGCAGAAGAGCCTGAGTCTCTGCACATATCAGGCAGAGCTGCCCGACCAGCCGCGGAGTTTGTCTGTGGGGATGCACAGCGGGAGGGTGTCACCAGCCACGTGGGTGAAGTGAGGACACAGATGCCAGCGCTCCACCTTTCTGCCTCAGCACTGCCTTGGGGCTGTGCTTGCTGCGGCTCTTGCCCCAGATGAAGGAAAGCGGTACGTGAATACTCCACTTCCCAGCCATACCTTCCCCTGGGGACGCTCAGGGACCGTAACAGCCTGTGGAACAAAGCCTGGCCAGCCCGTCTCCATGGAAGACATCTGCACATTCAGGTCATTCTCTCCATGCTCTTTGCAAATAGCAAACTGGAGGCCCAAAGCCCAGAGCCTGGGGCTTTGTTGGAGAAGGTAGTTTGGAGGCCAGCTGGGACCGTATCTGCTGTGTAATCCCACCCCAGTAGCTCCCTGTGGGGCAGAGAGGACAGATGCCAAGCAGGCTGGAGTGTGTTTGCAGGTAAACTGCCCTGTCTCCAGCTGGAACTGTAGAGAGCCCTGGCCTTACGTGGCTCCAAGAGGGGCTGCAGTTGTGGGACATAGCTCACTTTTAGCATGGAGGGGAGCGCAGGTGAGAAGTAAGGGGACAGCATCCCTCAAAAGGTTTTACCAGTGCGAATGAATTTTAACTTTTTTGGGAGTGTCAGGCCTTCCTGCTGAGTTTATGAGCCATGAACGAGGTACTAGCGAGGTAGCAGGTTGCAGATAACAAAATCTAATCTTTAATTACAGTCATGTTAATTTTAATACTGGGAGATCAGTCCCTTTCTTGGGCCGGTACTGACCTTTCCTCAATAAATGCTACCTACCTGATGTCTCTGTGTCCGTTACAGTGTTGGGTGGGTGCTCTGAAGGGGGTCTCTGGGACTGTGCAGACCCCTGGGCGGTTGCACTGCTCGCTCACTGGGTTGCCCGCGAGCTCAGTGCTGGCAGGACCATGAAACCTGAAGTGACCCCACTGCTTGCAGGTCAAAGCTTGTGTTGTTGCAGTGGTGGTGAAGTTAATCGTGGCAGAGGTAGAAGCCCTTGCTGTGTTTTACAGGTTGAAGACATAACCCAGCGGAACTTCCCGTAGCCAGAGGGAGAAGCAGTCAAGAGTACTGCTCAGAGTAAACGGGGTTGTTAATGTGACAGTCTGAGCAGGTAACACCTACCCGGGAGCCTGGCCCCATAGTCAGGTGTGGCACTAACAGAGTCAGTCCAGGAATTGCTGGAGGGTGTGTGGTGGCCAGGGACACAGCCTATGGGGCTGTGCCTGGGCTCAAATCTGTATTCCCCCGCTCCACCCGGTGTACATCACCAGTGCAGGGGAAACTCACTCCTGTTTAACCCATTTCCCAGTGGGCTGGCGTAAATACTCTGTAACAGGGGCAAGGCCGGCACTGTGCCATACGTAGTGCAAGTCTCTGGGTGACTGAGACCCAACTGCAGGAGGCAAAAAGATGTTTTAAAACCCCAATCAGCTTTATTTAAGCTCAATCACAGCCTGCGAGAGCAGCAGCCCAGCGATGCACAGCCAGGCATTAGTTAAACAAGCACAAATGATCCCTGATCAAAGGATGGTGAAGCTGCTGAAAGAAGCCAATGCAAACACAGCTAAGGCCCTGTGCAAACCTAGGGAGGGCTCAGAGCGCTAAGGAGCGGGCACAAATGAGGGTGTTAGGAAAGCTGACCCTGCTTCAAGGAGAGGGATAGTGGGAAACTCTCTGGCTCCTCATCCCAAGTGCATGCCACCCAGGTCTTGGGGTGACGTGCTGGGTATTCAGGTTGTGCAGGCACCAAGCTGTTCCCCAAAGCTGTTCAGAGCCGTTCCCTGTGCAACCCAGCAGCACATGGGCTCTTCCTTGTGGATTTCAGGTGGCAAAGCCGGGCTTGACTCAAACACTGGATTTTCTGGATTGGGACACGCCAGCCTGACCCTGGGTAGGGCTGCAGGAGTGCGTGGATGGTAGCAGGATGCCCTGGACTCAGGGATTCACACCAGCGCTGTGTGGGGAGATGCTGGGATGGCAACGCTTTGCTGGTGCACCGCGTGCTGGTCTCAGCTCTGTGGGTTTCAGCATCCGTGCTCTCGGCCACAGGTGGCTTTCTCCTGCAGCTAGTGGCGAGTGGCAGCCCAGGGCTGTGACCACCCGAAGCATCACCACACGGGCGCTGGGGTTGAACACACGTTTCCAATGAAGATGGCAGCCTGAGGGTGAAACGTCATGCGGTAGGGTCAGAAATTCTCATAGTGATGCGCAAAGTAGGTCTGGTCCTTCTTGTTCAGCTGCCGACAGGCCTTTTCCACACTCTTTGTCATCCCGGGTGGGCCACAGCTGAACACCCCAATCTTCTGCACCTGGGAAAGGAAGGAGCCAAAGGGGTAAAACACAGCAGCACAAGCTCTCCCCTCAGCCCAGCCCTCCTTGGTCCCTTGCCCTCCAGCAGCTTTGGGCACAGACACCAGCCAAGCAGTCTGTCCCAGCCTGAGGAGGCTTTTGAGGAGGCGTTGTCACCTCCCTTTGGACCCACTGGGGCTGTGGAGGAATGACGGGATCCCCTGGGGCCTTTGGCAGTGGCTGGAGCTGGAGTCTCACCATAGCAGGGCATTGGTGACCCTCATGCAGGCTCCGGAGGGAAAGTGGGGTTTATGCCCTTTCTGCCCTCCTCTTGGTGTGGATGCCACCAAGGTCTTCAGGACCTTGGGGAAAGGCTGGGACTAGTCCTCCACACCGCCCAGTGGGTGTCCACTCCTGACCCAAGCCAGGCACTGACCTCAGGGTGCACCTCCTGCAATGAGTTGAAGAAGGGTACGAAGGGAGGGCGCCCGAAATGGGTGATGGAGCGCAGCCCCGTGAACAGGCTCTTGTTCAGCACCTTCTGGAAGTGCCGCTCACAAATGTACTGGAAGAGAGATCATTGCACATCAAATGGCCTAGCATGGCCCAGCACAGCATGGCATCCTCCCCGGCGAGTGGCCAGGCTCACCAGCATGGTGGTGCGCAGGTCGAACTTCTCGGCCAGCTGTGTGATGTAGATGTGCACGGACACCAGGTCATTCCCGTCTGCCTCCTCCACCTCACGGATGATGTCTGCCAGCCACTCAAACTGATGCTGCGTGCGTGTCACCCAGATGAAGTAGATCTGTGGCACACGGGGATGAGGCTTGGCATGGGGCTCCTTCCCAGTCAGGTTGGGGGGGATTTTGCCCCCAAAGAGGCCACCAGCAGCAGGAGGCAACTCAGGAGGGCTCTTGTCCTCCAGATGCTTCCTTTTACCTTCTTACACAGCAGCTTGGAGCTGATGGATGACTTGAAGACCAGGTCCTTGAGGATGGATGCGAAGGGCGTCACCCCAATGCCTCCTCCCACCAGCACCGACACCTCGAACTTGTTCCACTCCTGGTGGCCCTCCCCAAAGGGCCCGTCCAGATAGAGCTGGAAGGGAGCCAGCCATCAGCAGATCCATCTCCCTCCTCCACTTGCCCAGGGCTTGGCCGCCTCCAAGGCTAGAGAAGTGCCTCAGGCTAAGCTCAACCGATGGCCAAGGTGTTCTTGGGCTCGGATGTCCCTGTCTCCAGAGAAGCAGTGTGGGGCTCACCTTGGGCAGCTTGCCAATGAGGGCCAGGCTCTTGGGGGAGTAGAGCTCCCGCAGGCGGGTGGTCCAGGGCCCCACGGCCCGGATATGCAGGCTCAGCGTGTCCTCGTGCGGCGCTGAGGTCAGGGTGAAGGGGTGGTACTCGGTGGTGCCCAGGGCCACGCAGGCGATGCGCACCCACTGCCCGGACTTGTAGTCAAAGTCCTGCGGCCGCTGGAACCGGAGGTGGGTGACACCTGGCGGGGGACAGGGATGGGGACTTTGTTAAAGTCACCCATTGAGCACTGGAGTGGAAAAGTTGGGGGAAATGAGTGGGCTCAGGAAAAGATGGAGCATTAGAGCTGTGTGCAGGGTGGGTGGGAAGGGACTTGGGGACAAGCTGTGGAGCCAGGCACAGGGCTCAGGATGCTGGAGAGGCTGTGTCAGCCCTGGGGCCAAGCAGTTCCTCTTGGATAAAAAACTGACCCCAGGGTGTGATGGCCCAAGCTGTGTGCCTCAGTTTCCCTGCCTGTGTGAGGGCGGCACAGGAGACCCTTGCCATGCAGGGGTGCTGCAAAGGCATCAGGCAACCCGTGTCATGGGATGCAGGTAACTCTTGGGGGTGCCAGCCTGAGCCACCAGCACATGTGACAGCCAGCGGGACATTTCCTGCGGCCAAAGGCACCTATGTACCACCTGGGTTGAGAACTGCTGCCGTCTCAGTGCTGGTAGCTGCATTTCTTCCATCACTGTAGCCCTGGATGCATGGCCGAGGAGGATGTGGTACCTGAGGGCAGGAGCTCTGCTTTCACCACGCTGATCTCCACCTTCTTTCTGCTCAGGCTGAGCAGCTTGTCCGCACCGTAGATGAGAGCTGGGATGATGAAGTAGATGTGGAAGCGGGGCTGCTGGATCAGAGCGTAGCTGCCGTGGATGATGACCTGGGCAGGGAGCAGCCCCCATCAGCACGGGACTCAGCACAGCAAGCCATTGTCCCATGTCTGATTTCATGGCAGCTCAGCCAGGTCTGTGGCCACCAGCTCCCTTGGGACCTTCCCAGCTATTTCACCTTGTCAACCAGGCTGACCCATGGGCTTGTGATGCATCGGTACCACTCCACCCTCCCAGTCCAAATGCTTTACCAGGATATAGAGCAGCACATAGAGGTGGTGGGTGATCCAGAAGCCCTGGAAGCTGACACGTCGGAAGTGGTGGGTGGCGAATACATACATCACAGCCAGGATCACGAGCAGCAACACTCCTGTCATGCCTGTGAGAAAAGGGGTTGAGCGGTCCCAGGGAGGGGATCAGGGCAGCCCCACAGAATCTCCACTTGAGCTGGGCAGAAGGCTGCCCATCCTGGACATCCCTCACCTGGAATAGTCTGGAAGAACCACCAGTAATACTTCTGTGGGAGCTGTGAGCTGGAGACAGAGAGGAGATGCATCATGGAGTGGCCAGAGCAGACTCCTGGTCTCCACTTTCATTCCTGTCCATGCCCAGGACACTCTGTCTGGGCTGTACTTTAAATTTCACCTACCCATCGTCCATAAAGACACTGGAAAAGAGGCAGGACAACACGCTGAGAGGCATGACTGAGAAGATGTAGACATTCACTACATGACCTGCAGTGTGGAGCACTGTAAGAGACAGAAACCAGGACAGAAAAGCATCACTGTTGCTGTGGATGGAGATGCAGCAGACCCCGCTGATGTGCCCAGGGGCCCAGCGATTCCTCCTCTTCTCTGGTGCAAAGCTCCCATGTCTCTGCAGGCTCTATAGAGGTCTTCAAGCTCCTCCTGTGCCATGATGGGCTGGTCCTCCTGCTTCAGCTCAGTTTCTTGGGCAGCACATCCCCCAGCAGCCCACCTACCTGAGAAAATCAGGGCAGCCATGGCAACCCAGCGGTGGAAGTCCACGGCGGCGTCGAAGGGGATGTAGTGATTGAGGAAGGTCTCCCGCAGGACGGTGATGAGGTTGCGGCACATGGTGAGCAGGATGTAGGAGTACATGAAGGAGATGCAGGCAGCCGACCCCCGGGAGATGATGATCCCCACAAAGGTGGTCTGTGCGATTCCAGTGCTGGGGGATGCAAAGGCATAGTCTGGGGAGAGAGAGCAGAGGGGGCATCAACATGCCTGGTGCTGAGTGCCATGACCCTTCCTGCAACAAGGGGACAGCCGCCTGCGTGGCTCCAGCAAGAAAAGGTCACTAGAGATGGGGCTGTGTGGGGACAGGGGCACGATCCTCCTTGTCAGACCCCCACTCCCCCCAGAGCTACTGGGTGGCAGTGTCAAGGGGGTGGATTGTCCTCCTCTGCCAGGTGCTGTGAAACTCCATCTTGGTACTGTGTCCTCAGTTGGGGACCCCAATATGAGAGGTGTCATCAAACTGGAATGAGCTCAATGGAGGCCACTAGGATGGGTGGGAGCTGGAGGACGTCACGTAGGGAAAAGGCTGAGGGAAATGTTCTTGTTCAGGCTGGAGGAGATGGTTCAGGGATGATCTTGTGGCTGTCTGCAACCACTTAATGGGTGTTACAGAGGGGAGAGAGCCAAAACTCAAGAGATGCACAGTGAAAGGATGAGAGGCAACAGCATGAGTTTCACTGAAGGAAATACGTATTTGATGCAAAATAAAAACTTTTCACAGGGAGGATGGTAAAAAACTAGCACAGGTCCAATGAGGTGGTGGGATCTCCAACTTGGAGCTCTTCAAACCTTCTCTGGACAAGGCCTTTGTCAGCCTGATTCAGCTTTGAAATTGGCTTTGCTCTGAGCAGGGCGTTGGACCAGACCCCTCCAGAGGTCCCTTCCAACCCCAGTAATCCTTTGGACCACCATTATTGCTCAAGGCTATGCCAGGACCTTTCACACCCCAGGAAGCCCCATGCAACCAGCAGCTTTGAGGAGCCAAGCCCACGCACCCCTCCACATCTGGGGCAGTAAGGCTGGATGGGCACTCACAGTAGGCTCTCTCCACGAACACACCAGCAGTGATGGCAGAGAAGAGGACCACACAGATGATATGGCGCCGGTAATTCTCAACGAAGCGCTTGAACTCCTGGATCTTCTGCTGAACTTTGTTCCGCTCATATTTCTTCCGTCGCGCTTCAGTGTATAAATGCAGCTGGTACTGATTCACCCTGGCAAATACAAGAGGGCTGATGTCATTTTGAGGTTTAGGTGGCAAGGTATGACTCTGGGCCATGCTGTCCAGATCTGGGTCCTCCTCCTTGTGCAGCACTGCAACCACCTCTGCACACCAGTGACCCACAGGGCATAGTGTTGGCGGTTCATCGCAGGTCATCCTGCAGTCTGCATGCTTTTGAAAGCTGATAACAAATGTGATAGTGACTCCTAAGTGAAACAGGAGATAAGAACTGTAAAGATAATTTACATAATAATAATCAAACCTCCAAACCAATCCCGGGGTAGAGGGAGGTGACTGGAGCTATTAGGGCAAATGAGGATATTCCAGCCATGAGTAACAACCGCTTAACTTCTTCCTTGCAAAAATATTTGCTGCTGCCACAGCAGTGAGGAGCTGACTCTCTCCTGCAACTCTTGCAGGCAGCCCATGGGTGAACCAGCAGCGTCCCAAGGGGCAGAGCAGTGCGGGCAGGACCTGCCAGGCAAAGCCTCTCTCTGTGGGCAAGGCATACGCTCTACAAACCGCTGTCCAAGGGGGCTCTGGAGTTGGCCATTTCATTTTTTTTCAATAGAGGTGCATCAACCAGACTCAGCTACGACACCATCCCCACCAAGACGGGGCTGTTCCCCCCACCCCTCGGCCAGTGTGATGTGCCTGAGGGGCTGGGGCATCTCCTGTGGGGACAGTCTCACGTCCCCTCCATACATTGCACCACCATCACGGGGGAGCTGGCTCCTTGCAGCAGTGCAAGGACCAGAGGACTACCTGGTCTGACACAAAGATGTGAGAAACAGCAAACGGGTTGAACCCAAGCCTGAGGAGCACACCTGGCAAGGAGAGGGCATACTCACTTTCTGCCTGGTCTCTTCCTCAGCTCTTGCCCTTCTCGCTCTGTATAGTGCCTCATGGTGTCCGAGTTTGGGTCTTTCTCCTCCTCTGAGATGGTTCTGTTGGAAATAAAGCTCCAAAGGTGTACTTGCAGAAAGGGCTTGCCAAAATTTTCCGCATTTCTCCACTTGGGATCTCAGGCTCAGCTGAGAAGGTGTCTGGCTCTTTCCTGCAAGCCTGCTTGCATTTACTTTAATTGCATGGTACGTGGGCTGGATTCACTCTAAGACAACACACCCTTCTGAAGAGCAAGGTAGGACTCCCATCCCCATGTAGGGGATGCAATGGGGGCTCTGCAGGAGGCAGTTCCTCCCCTCTGCCTGCCTGGGTGCCACGGAAGGAGGATTGCAGCCCCACCACAGCATCTGGCCTGCTCACGGCGACAGTCGCCCTCCCTTCCCCAGCGTTGGGCGTGCAAATACCCGGTGGGAGCATTTGTTGCAGAGGCTGAGGTGAAGGATGGATGTGCATCAGGGCAGAAAGAGAAGAAGAAAGCAGAAATAGCAGTAGCAACAAGACTAAGGAGGAGAGCTTACCCTTTTGGCTCTTTCTTTTTTATGAAGGAGACACGGTTGTGTATGTTTTGCTTGAGCACCTCGGGGACACCTTTGAGGAGCCAAAAGGACAAACAGCCATTCAGAGTGTGCGAGATGTGGTGTACAAGGGCTAGGCACCTTCCATGGGCAGGAGTGTGGTTGGGAGAGGCTCTGAGCTGACCCAAATGTGTTGCACATGGAGCGACAGCTGATGCCCCGTTACTGTAGTTGGGTTGGAAAGATCGATGGGACAAGATTTGGGAGCTACTTGTTGGATGCTGCCCATTGCCTCCAGCCCTGCAGGGCCCAGGGTGACTCAGTGCTCCTGTCCGCTGACCTTTGATGCAGAGCTGGGTGAGACGAAGCTCACTGTCGTGGTCCCGCAGCATGTAGTGGAAATCCTCCCATGTCAGCTCATCCCTGTCCTGAAACCCTGAGGCCCGGAACATGGACTCAGTCACCTGCTCTGCCTGGTCTCTTGACAGGCAGTTGTTGGAGATCTCGATGAAGGACCTGGAGCAAGGAAGGGAGATGGGAACTTCAGAGGACCACAGCTTGAGTCCTTCAGATAACAGAGGGCAGAGCCTTAGACCAGTTTCATGGGAGAAATGGGCTCTTGGTTGTGAGTGTTGAGCCTATGGGCTCTCATGTAGCACCCTTGAGGAGTGAAGCACAGAAACTGGGAGCTGCTTTTGAGGACATCTATGTTTACAGACATTGTGAAAACATCTAGAGGGATGAGGAGAAGTACCTGAGCATCCTCAGAAACTCCTCCTTGGAGAGGAACCCGTTCTCATCAATGTCATACATCCTGAACATCACCTTGGATTTCTCCTCTGGGGACCCTGGTGGGGAGGAAGAGAGGTGAAGAACAAGATTCTATTTTCATCAACAAAGATGCTTTCAAACGTTGTCTTTGAGAGGCTGGACTTGCAGCAGTGAAGCCTCACCTAGCTCTGAAAAGACTGAAAGCCACACTGCTGATCACAGCTTGAATAATGACTGACTGTAAATAGGGTGCCGCCTTTCCACTTGACTTTCTCAAGTGCAAGGTGAAAAATCGAGTAGATGCACGTTCTTTCTTGTGCAGTATTTTGCAAACTCAAAATGTGCTCTTGCACAGCAATGATTTTTCTGGGAGCTGCTGTGACTGAATCTGGCATTCACCACCTCCCTCTATGAATTCACCTTTCCAGTGGTTATTTAGGGAGGATCAGGTATGATATCAGATACAGTTATCATTTCTCAAGGACAGGATGCATGGTCCGTTCAGGAGACAGAGCATACTGGTCTATGGTGGCGAAAGATAGCTCTCCTCATGAATAGTCTTTCTCAAAACAGAATTACATTGTCACTGCCCCATAACTCAAGCTGAAGCTGTCCTAAGTGAAGGGAATTTTAATCTGTAGGATCATCTACAGATTGACCTGCTGGATGGATCTTGTCCTTCACTCTACTGGTGGCATTGCCAGAGCCTAGAAACAGGACTGAGGGGAACAGGTGAAGACACTAACCAGCTCCAGCTCTCACCTTTCATGAAGACCACCAAGATGTCCAGGAATTCCCGGAAGGAGATGTAACCGTTGCCGTCTTTGTCGGCCAGGGAGAACATGGAGTCCACAAACATGGAGTGGGCTTTGAGCCCCAGGGCCTCGGCAAACTCAGCCCTGCTCAGCTCACACGTCAGAGACTCCTTTGCCTTCTGTGAAGATTCGAAGTCAAGCTCGCCAGCATCAGACCTGTCGATTTCCAGCACCTGCAGGTTGTGTTCCACAAAAGAAACCTCATGAGTGCTGGCAGAGCAGAAGGCTGGAGTTCACTTGCCTGACCTATTGCACAAAGGCTGGTGGTTCCCCTGGCACAAAACTCATGGCAGATACCATGGGGAAGTCCTGTGTCTCTCCCACACAACATGACTTTCACTCTAAAGACCTCTGACCATTATGGAGACCTCAGTTACACCACCCAAAAGCCTCTTTGCAACTTTAGACATTTGTATCACCACAGCAGAACTCCCTTTGTCTTCTGCAAGGGAAAATGTCCCTTGGTCCTGGAAGTATTGGCAGCTTCCTTGTGTGTGGCTTACCAGGTCTTTCAGAGAGCAACAGCAGCAACATTCATTGCTTAATCAATACAGAAATATCTTCCTTCATGCATCAGAGCCTGCCACACCTCTACACACCTGAGCAAACAGGTGCCTGAAGAAAGTCTCCAGAATTTGTTTTCTCTGCTCCTTGGTGACTGCCCGTTTCATCAGGCTCTGCTCCTTCATCTCAGACATACGCAAGTCTAGGCCACTCTCCTCCAAGTAGCCTCGCAACTTCCCCATGAAGCTGCTCCTCTCTGCCTCCTCGCTGAAAAGCAGCACCTGCAAAAGACCTCACCGAATGGCTGTGAGCTGCAGAGGCTTAGTTGGGGTGCGAGTGCTACTGCTCTTCACCACAGTGGTCGCTCCATGGTATGAGCTGAACCTGGTGGTTCTCAGGAGGCCATAGCCACCCTTCAGGGACCTACTTCGCTCCCAGTGCCCAGGACTGAGTGGTACAGGGTGTATGTGACCAGCAGCAGAGGACTTGGGAGGGTCCAGGGGAAGGTATCATACCCCAGGCATCATGGTACTCACCAGGTCGTACTCCTTGGGGCTCTTCAGGAGCAGAGCTCTGTTCCCTTTGTTGCTGGAAAGGATCACCTCCACCCTCTGAAGGGCTTTCAGGCTGATGCTCCGAAGCACAGACCCTCTCTCATCCAGCACTTTGAGCACTTTGTCAGCTTGGAGCTGAATGTAGATGGGAGAGCTGTCTGTCTTGGGACCGTGCCACTCCATGGCTGATGGGAGAGAGCACAGGACTCAGTTGGAAAGGCTTATCTGGGCTCCTATTCATCCCAACATCTCCTTTACCCAGATGCCATTTGGGAGTGATTGCCTGACCAGATACATGTTAAGGGAAAAATTATGATCTCCCAACTGCAGAGCTGAAGCACATGGATACAGGAGCAGAACAAACCATGGAGCAGGAAGGCAGGACTTTTCCAGTGTCCAGAGCAAGGAGATACAGTCCTTGTCCTGGAGCTACTGGTGCAATTACTCTACATAGGTTTCCTTCAAGTGAGGTGTGATCTGGAGAGGGTTGCAATTAGAGGGTTATAGGATGACTCAAGTTGGAAGGGTCTCTCACCCAACCTCCTGCCCAAAGTAGGACCAGCTACAGGGTCAGGCCAATCTATTCAAGGCTTTATCTGGTTAGATCTCATAGAGGATGGAGTCTGCACAACCCCTCTGGGCTGCCTGCTCTGCTGCTTGACTGTCCTCTTGGGGATACAGTTTCTCCTTACATCCAGTCTGGATATAAGCTCCAAGCCCAGCCCTGCCTCGGTTGTGCCCTGACTTCAGCAACATCACCATACACCGTCGTAGGATTGATAGTGCCACCTCACCCTGTATCTCCTCTCCGGTCACCTCCCTCCGCACACTGGAGGACTGCTTCTTCTGCAGCTTCTGGAAATCTCTCCTGCGGAAAACGGCCACAATCCAGGCAACAAACAGAGTCACTGGGGACATATGGGAGAAGGAGGCATGAGATACCACAAAGGTCCTTCCCACTTTGGCAGCATCACCTGTGCGACTGGGGCAGATGGGTTTATTTCTTCCCCATCCCCCCCAGTTCAATGCTGTTTGGATTTATTTCATGCAGGGCTGCTCCATGAAAGCCCTGCTTCCTCCTAGTGTCCAAGGACCCTACCACCTCAAGGGCCTCAGAAGTGACCAAGACTCAGCAGCTTCTGCTGGGAGGTGCTTGGTCCATGGGCACTCAGCCCCGTTCTCTGGTAGCAGAGGAGATGGGTAAAGAAATGGAGCAGCAAACCTAAAGGCAGACAGCAGAGCACAACGATGATGATCCCAAAGCCTGTGCCACTGCCTTCGAAGTAGTCCAGTACCATCATGGGTGTGCAGTTGGCCAGGTGTTCAGCTGTCAGCTGCTGGGGCTGGGGGCATGGGTCCCCTGTGTGGGGGGAAACAGGCTGTGAGTGTCATAGAATCACAGAAAAGTTTGGAAGGGACATTTAAAGGCCATCCAGTCCAACCTCCCCGCAAGGAGCAGGGACATCTTCAACCAGATCAGGTTGCTCAGAGCCCTGTCCAACCTGGCCTTCAACATTTCTGGGGATGGGACCCTGTCATGGACCTTTTAGCCATTTCACCTCCATCGTTCCCAGGAACCTCTGCCTTAAGATGCTGAGAGGGTTCTTGCTGAGTTTTAACCCCAGCACGACCTTCCAGGGCATCAATTGCATTTTTGTACCCAGAGATCCTTCCAGGACTCATGCAATGTCCATGCCTGAACTTCATCCACTTTCAACACCTTGCTACCCCCCTTACTTACAAGCAACCCTTGCATTTTGCATACATTTTGCTGGCATAGGAGCACAGCAGGTGTCAGGCTTGAGAAACTGCCAGCCCGATGCTTTCCCTGTGTCACTGAGTCACCGGCTGTGTTGTTGAGATGGGTCTGCTTTCCTCCCTAATTTGCTGGTGCCATTTGCTCCCTGCACCCTGCCGTTGCACGGAGCACTCACCCTCGCTCCAGATGAACACCTGGGGCTGGAAGGCTGTAGGTTCTGCGTTGGTGATGGCAGCCAGGACATCGTGGAAGGTGGTGTTACGGATCTCCCTGCTTTCCTCTTCTGTGAACAGCCTGGGGAAAAAGACATGGGGCCAAGTGGTGGCCCTGGGTGTCAGTGGCTGGCAGCAGGAGGGATTCACTCCCTCCACCATTTTAGGAACCAAGGAAGCTGGAGGATATTTTTTCCTCCAGCCCCAGTTTTTGTGTGTTGTTACTTGGTCTTGTAGAGCAGTGGGCAACCTGCCAGATCGGGAAGAGGTATTTACCCATTCTTGGTGTTTTCAAACCAAAACCTGTCACCATCACGCAGCCGCACAAACTGGTCCAGGATGATGGCACTGAAGAGGGAGCCATCAGCCTCCAGCATGCCTCCAGGGAGCAGCTCCAGCCCAGCCGTGTTGTTGGCATACAGGGCAGCAACCTTCTCCAGGACCTGTCCAGAAACCCCCACCATGCATATGTGAGCAGAAGGAATTCTGCCTGGACTGCCCCAATGTCCTTTGACCCACACACTTTCCGTGCCCAGAACTGCTCCCTCTTACCTGTTGCTCCAGGTGTGGGGTCAGGTCTGACCAGTTCTCGAGAGGCTCCAGCCCAAATCGCTCCCGGGCTTGGTTATAGGTGGGCAGGCCAAGGTCTCGCCCTCGCTGAAGCCAACTGGCCACATAGTCGGTGCGGGAGTACTTCAGGGGTCCATACCAGTAATCTGTGGGTGGATTGGAAGCCATGGTGATGGCAAGGCAGAGCTGGAGGGACAACCCCAGTTGCCATAGCTGCTGGGCTGGCCTCGTCCCTCTGCCATGGGCCATGTTAAAAGTGGAGATCATCTCCATGCCCCTGCCAGGACAGTCGCACGAATATGCTTAACATGCCCTTCTCTGCACTTGCATTAACAAGGATGAAGCTCATCTGAGTGTGTGGTTGAGTGCTGATGGTAGGGATGGGACCTGCACAGCCCCAGGAGAGAGGGTCCCCCACCGAGCAGCGCAGGGGAGTGCAGACCTTGGAGATCTTCCACTACAATGTTGTCTTCCCGCTCTGCGATCTGTGAGCTCATCCCCAGCAGGAGGTTGTCCACGTCCTGTGGCCTGGTACTCTGAGGGGAGATGGGAAGAGCAGGTGATTCCTCGCAGGACTGAGGACATGGGGCAGCCCAGCACCCCTGAACTAGTGCCCATAGGGATATAGACTCTGAGAATAGGGGAACCAGCATCTTCTTCCAGGCTTATTTTCTCCATGTTGGCTCAACCTTGAGGTCTGAGCCTGCCACCGCTGAAGGCAGCATCTGGGGATGTCTGGATGGGGAGGATCTCACACCCTTTGGTTGGCTGTCATGCTCTGCATCTGATTTATTTTTCAGATCACTGTGGGGTCTTCCATAATGCAAAGCAAAGAATGAACCTCTCCCCCCACCCCGCCTATCATGTCCTTAAGACCCCCATGCTCCCTTACTCATACCTCTCTGCTCCAGTAGCTGTTGCAGAGCCGCACTGCTGGGAATGAGCCACCAGGGCCAGGCACTTTCTGGAAGTTGCACATGGAGTCTCTGGAACAGCAGAGGAGGGCTGGACCCACAGCCCCCAGCTGGGGTTGCCCCGAGCTTACAGGGCTTGGTTATCCCAGTGAGGGGCAGGATGCAGAGAAGGGACAGGGACCATCCCCGGCTGGGGCATCCCCTTTCCTGGCACAGGCACCACTCTCCCTCTGCCTCGCTGGGCTGTTCCTACCTCTTGTAAACGCCTGGTGGCACCATGGTAGCCAGGAATTGCCCTGCAGCCACTACAAACTCCGGCGAGAGGCTGGGGTCCAGGTGCTGCTGGTAACCTGCAGGGCAGCAGCCACAGTCCAGCAGCCAGGCTGGAGGGAAAGGGGGCCAAGCTCCCTCTCCTGCCCCATCCCCTGGCTCCTCTGCTCCCCAGACAACCCCTGCTCCCCACACAACATCGCCCACCATGCCCTTCACCTTTGTACTCCGGGACGGGTCTCCCCAGCAGGGCTGGCAGCCACTCATGCAGCACGATGCTCTAGAGCACAGTGGAGCCAGGTCAGGGCCAGCACCAGGGAGGATGTCAAGGGTCCCAGCAGAGCTGGGAGGTCCCATCCCTCACCTGGAATGTGGCGATGACCCGCTTGCGAGCATGCTGGAAGAGGTCCTCATCAGACCAGGTGGGGTGTGCCTGGGCAAGCTTTGTGGCCAGGTGGTTGTGGTACCGAAACCAGGCGATGCTCTCAGCCTGCAGGAAGCTGTTCTCATTCCCCCAGGCGCTGCCCAGGTCTGCAAGAACCACCAGGACCATCAGTGGGGGATGCTGCCACTGGATCTAGCTTTGCCCGTGGCTGGAGGAGCACCTCCAGCAGACCCGCATCCCCTTGTCCCCTTGCCCTTCCTTCCTCCCCAGGGAGACAAGCAGCCTGAGCGAGTGAGAAGCAGCATCACACCCCCAGCATGGACAAAAGTTTGGGCAAGTGAGAAATTCAAAGCAAGCTGAGCAGGTTTTTATCAGCGGCAGCTGCTTTTCTCAGAGGAGATCACCTCGGATCAGAGGGACCAGCACCCGCCAGTCTCTGCAAGTTGGCTGGGAAATGCCCTGTTGTCTCCTGGAGATGTGGCACCTTAAGTCCACAGTGTGTCTTTGCTGAGAGGCCTTCAATGGGGCACACATCTTCCTCCCCCTCAGACTGGGAAACTGCCTACTTTCCCATGGGATTTCTGACCCACGTGTCCCAGCTCACTGCACCCCCTGCCCTTTCCCATACTCCCCTCTGTGTGTAGCTCCAGGGACCTCCTACTCCCCCTGCTCATGGTCAGAGATGGAGCCAAGCAGGTGAAAACCCATTGAAGATGCCACCATTACCGTAGATCCCCTGGGGACCGCCCTGTCCCGTGGATGGATCGAGAGCCTTCCACATGGGGATCCTCCCGTCCGTCTCTCTCGGGAGGCGCCCGCCAGGCCCCGATGCCAGGTGTCCCCCCGAGAAGCTCCTCAGAACATCGCTCCAGGAGTGCGAAGGGCCGTAGATGGAGCTGCCGTCCAGCCAGCCTGTCACCTCGTTGGTCTAGGGCAGGCACAGGGAACAGGCATTAACAGGAGCTGGGGTCTCGGCAGAAAGGTGCAAAAAAAATTAAAAATTAAAAAAAAAAGGTCTGAAAAGCCCCTACCCGGCCCTTCTGTTCTTGCAACGCAGTCACCCCATCCCGTATTTGTTAACAAGAGCTATTAGGATGCAAATACACACAGCGACAATCTCTATGCAAACTGCAGGAATTAGTGCCAGGTACAGGAAAAGACCAGGTACAGGTTTTTCAAAAGTAAATTTTAGATTTTTTTTTTCCCCAATTGTTTTTAGCTATGCCGAGAAGCAAACATCTGTGAATCCCTACCTAGGCAAGACCAAGCTGGAAGGGGACTAAACCCATCTCTGGGGAAACTGGAAACACTGGAGCTCCCCTCCAGGGAGCCCTGTCCTCGCAAGCAGGGAGTCCCACTGCCCTGGCAGCAGGTTGAATAACTCTACTGCCCAATATTTGCATGAAAACATCCTTTTTAGTCCAAAAATATGCTGGAGTTTTCATTTTCCTAAGGTTTGAAAAACTGCGAAAAACATGTCTTGCTAATCTGGTCTCATCATGGTTTGTCATGTGAAAGGTTCAGGAGGATATTTTGCTTCGGCGATTTTGATTGGGAAGCTTTCCAGCATGAAGGAACAAGCATATGGGCTTGGGAACACATCCAGCCTCAGCACAGCAAAATACGGAGAAACTGGGGGAAATCTGGGGTTTTTTTTCCACAATGACGGAAGTTCGGAAGTTCAGAGAAGTTTTACAACTTTATGACAGTACTGGCTCAGTTTAGTGATATGTTATTAAAAATAAGAGTTGGTGCCTGAAAAAATGTGTCATAATTACAGACCTAGAGCAGCACAAGTCTATAAATTGCTCAGGGAAGTTCATTACACTTGTACTACAAAAGTTCCAGTTATCGCTTGCTTCCCCCGATACAGACAGCCCTACCTTTGCTTGTTTTGACTGAGGTGATAAAACTTTGGCAGCCAAGGAAGACTGCGAATTGCTCCTGCTTTATCCTTTCCTCTTCTGCCCTCCACAGACCATGCAAGATACTCAAATTTATGTTTAAATAGATTACACAGGCAGATCTAGAGTAATTACGTTTTATTTGATCAATACAAGCACCGACCTTGATGAAGCACAAACATCACCCCATATGAACCAGTACCTTGGAGGTTGTGCTTTGGGTTCACTTGCAAATGGTTGGAACACTTGAGAGATGTATATTTTTAAGCAAACAGTGGTGCTCTCCTTCTATTTCTGCAAACACGATCTTGGCTGCTACAGCCTCCAATGTTGGGTGAAGAGGAATTTAGCCAAAAGGCAGAGATCAAAGAAAACACTACCTACCTGTTCCCGGGGGCTGTTGGGGCTCTGTCCCGTCTCCATTGCCCACTGGATGCGCTGGAAGGGCAAGACCACATCTCCAGTGCCTGCGGGGTCAAAAACGAGGTCTCCGGATGGGATGTGGATGTTCAGGAATTCAGCAGGGCAGCCAGGTTTCTCGGTCCCCAGGATGTCCGAGAGCACGTGGAAACCTGCCAGAGACCCAAGCATGATCAGCAGCTGGGAAGACTGCCACTAGCACCTGGAGTAGGATGTGATGGTGGGCAGCTGAGCCATAGGTGGGCTGATGGGACCACCCTGAGTGGCTTCCTTCCTGCCTTCACTGCTGGTTTGCTCCATGACTTTGAAAAAGACACTTTGGGCTGAATCCCAGATGTGCTGATCTCCAGTCCACAAGAACAGGGCTCCAGGTGCCCCTGGTCAGACGTCATGTGTAGGGTAGGGTCATTCCGAGACCAGGGTGAAGAAACTCAGCCAGTGTATGTTCAGAGACCACTGGCAGTGGGACCATCTGCTGGCCACCACTTCACCAGGAACAAGGCTCTGCATTTTGCCACTATTTCCCTGAGCTTCTCCTTGTCTGTGGCCTTCAAGGCCCAGGGCTGCAGCTGATGCTGAGCCCAGTGGCTGCTGTTGCTGTTGGCCCATTTAAGCTTTGATGTGATGGGAAAAATGGCCTCCAGGGAGAGGCTAAACAGTGTCTGCCCCTGCTGTGGCCCATCTTGGAGCAGAGCATCCCTGGCTTGGGTGTCTGGGGACTTGTATGAACCTTAAGCTGTATGTGGAGCTAATTGTCTCAACATCTTTGACAATCTCAGCCTGTTTTCTCAATGAGCTGAGAGTATTTCCCAGAGACAGGCATCCCTGGCCTTGGAGATCCAGGACCCCATTGAGCTCCTCAGCCACAGCCAACTTGCAGTGATTCTGCCCAGCAATCATTCACCGTGTAGCTCTTATCGCATCTGTAAGACGTTTTACAAGGAGGTAACTGTACTGCTAAAAGAAATAAGGAAGTTCCCAAATAACAAATATCAGCTTTTGGGATAACTGCCAAAGGTCAACGAAAATTCACGCAAACTCTCTTGGCTGGATAGTACTTTGGTATGGCAATACCCAAGGCTTTATCGTTTGGGTGTGGGTCTGCTCTGAAGCAGTGGGTGAGGAGTGCTCTGACGCACTGCCTTGGGGTATGAGAAACCAACATTTTTCCACCCAAACCAAAAATTTCCAGGCCTCAGCTCTTACCAAAGAAGACGGCCAGCACGGTTGTGTTCCTACGGGATGGCAGACCGGAGGGTCCCCGCGCCACCGCATTGCTGAGCTGGCGAGCGTTGGGCACACGGGGCTCCTGTAGTGCCTGGTAGACACCGTCCGCGTAGTTGGCTGGCAGGAGACGCAGCAGCCTGGCACCTGCGGCACCAAAGCAACACAGTGTGGGTCTGCCAACACCCAGCCGCTGGGAGATGCAGCAATAGTGGGGTACACTGGCGTGTGCAAGGGTCCCAGAAGAGAGCAAGAGGATGGCATAGACACTGACAGTGGCCAAGAACATGTAAGTTTTGGTACCAACACCCAAAAGTTCTTACAACACTGGGATCAGTCCTCTTAAAACTAGGAGAGATCCTCCATGGGTGTGTTCCCTTCCAGTTGTACTTCTGTAGTCCATGTGCATCCCCATTGCCTCCTGGAGGTCTGGGGTGGTGTGCTCCAGTGGGTAACTGGAGTGGTGTTAAGCTGCCCATGCTGGCTATGCAATCCTGCATAAACATGGTGATTGCTAGCACCGTAGGAAACAGGAGAGGGACCAGCCAAGGAGACAGGGAGACTCGGGAGAAAGTGAGAGAAACGCTTCGACTTTGCACCTGCTGCCTGTCCTGTAACTGAAAAGCTGGGAGGTGGGAGTTCATTTCTTGGTGGCGAGCAAGCTCGTTTTGAAAGGCTCTTCACCAGTGTGATGGGCTTCATTTGCTGGAGCTCCCCAGAGCTGGGGGAAATCCTGAATTCCTGGCTTAGTTTTGGGTTTAGTTTCCATAGGTTTGTCTCCAAATGTTAAAGTCTGATCTGTCTGCTCTGGAAGAGGGAGATCTTACCTGCCAGGGACCTGCTGGATCTCCCTGACAGACTTTGGTGTAACCAAAGGATTGATGACACAAATGTCATGTTGGAGAGCCATTTGGACTCAGAAGAAGCTGTGTACTTGCCACCACACCTTGTGTCACCGTGTAGTTGACTGATCTGGGCTGCAGGAAATAGGAGGATTCATAATCTTTAGTATTTTCAATAAGATCCTGCCTGCTCTGCCCTGCCTACTGGCTCAGGGACATCTCCTAGAGGTGGGCCCATGGGCTGGTTGTAGGCATGAGAAAGCAGCTCACCACTGACAGCACATCCCACACGCCTGTCCCAGTACAGACCAGGACACGCTGCACAGCAGCTCAACAGTGCAATATCTGTCCTGTGCAGAGCAGAAAAGGAGTAGAGCCAGCATGTCTGGAGCACAAACTCTTCTGTCTCTGGCCTTGCATTGAGTGCTGCAAACTGCAACCTGATTTTGGCTAAAGATGCCTTTTCCCAGCTCTGGGATCCCTGATCACCACTGAAACACCTGCTGGGAAGAGCTGGGTCCTCCCTACCTTGAATATTTTGAATGGCCCAGCAAAGGCACACCTCTGCAGCGCGACCTGCAGCTGGTGCCTGGGCAGCAGGTGGAAAGTGGCAAGGCAAGGACATGGGAGACAAAGCTGGGTTGCTTGGCCCCTCCAGGCTGCCCTAACGGGGCTCTTATGTACATCTAGGGACCTACTTTGCGTGCAAAGAGCCACCTCTTGGGGCCACGGGAGCTGGCATTGCCTGGTCACCTGCCTGCTTCAGGCTCAAGTCAGAAAGGGTTTCTCTCTCAGTCATGAAGCAAGCCAGATGCCAAAGTGCCAGCTCGCCCCGTCCTGCCATCCCCAGGCCTGGCACTCACCCACCGAGCCGCGGCTGTGGTGCAGCAGGTTGTTGTACCAGCCATCGTAGCGCTGGACCTCCCAGGAGATGCTCTCCTGGGCTCCTGGAAGAGACCGGACCCACTTTGTGAGCAGCAAAAGAAATGCATGAAACTAGCATCTCCATTACAGAATTCTATTTATATTGTGATATTTTCCCATATTCTTTTTGAAACTTCCTATACAAACAGTTTTTTAGACAAATTTTGCACTCTTTTTGAGCCATAAGCAATATCTAAAATTAGAAATTCCTGCTTGTGATCCTGATGTCCCCAAATTGATTTCTGGCCCCTACCAGCCTACTCCCAAAGGATCTTCGTTTTCTCCTTCTCTCTCAGCGTATCAGAAGTCTCTCCTTACTTCTGACCCCGACAATGTCCATGTGAGTCAAACAAAGGCCTTGACACTGGAGTTGTGCTCTCCTCCATGTCTTGTATATCAGCATCAGCCTTTGTCAACAAATATATATTTTGTTTACTTCTTGTTATTTTTTATTGCTTTGTTGACTTAGTGTTAATTATTATTGCTTTTATTATAATATTAGCGAGAGGTTCCAGTTCCTGGTAACAAGTTGTATACACATACAAACAGCAGTAGATGAGTCCCAACATGCAGGCTTTGCAGGTCCAGCATTTTGCTCCATTTTTTTCTTATCACAAACTCAGTCATCCCCATCTCTGATATGATGCCCCATGAGTTAAAGGAAATTCCTCCAAGGGGCAGAAACTATCCAGGATCTCCCCTTGAGTCCCCTTCCCTGAAACCATACTTACTCCCCAAGGTCCTGGTCACCAGCAGAACTACAGTCAACTTCAGCATCATCTCCATGGGTTGCATCCGCCAGTGGGTCTTTGGAAGCAGCAACCTGAAAAGGGAGAGGAGGGAGCTGGAGCTGGGCTGCTCCCGGAGGCCGGGAATATGCACAGACCATAACCTCAGCTCCCTCTTGTGGGAGCTGCCATCATCGACCACCAGCAGTATCTCCCGATTCGGGCTGTGGGAAGGTGGCAGGGGGCACGCGAGACCCCATCACCCTAGGAAAGCTCTGTCAGGAGGCGCCAACTGGCCTGAGAAGACCTTTCAGCTGGAGCAGGACCAGTACCCCTGCCTTGGGGTACCTTAGCTGCAGGTTCATAACTCATCATCCATGGCAGGAAGATGCTAAGCTGTGCCAGCTCCATGGAAACACACTATTCGTTACAGAAAAAAAAACCCACGTTTCAGCTGGCAATTTCTCTGTGCACGCATTGTCCAATCCAAGCAAAATCCAGCTGTGAACACGATGGGAAAAGCCTCACCATGCAGTCAGGTGCCCCAAAGCGTGCTAATGCTGCAGACCAAGACCTCATAATCACCTCTGCGCTAACTCGACAGCATTTTCTCATGACCAGCCTTTCTCATAACACTTTACCAGCTCACTTTCCACAAAGGCCTTGGATCCACAGCAAATATCACCAGCAGGACCCAAAGCTTTAAAACCCCAGCCAACACCTGACCGAAGAGAGGGATTTCCAGCCATGAAGGCTACGTTTTTCAGTCATAAATGATACAATGCTGTTCCACTGGCTTTCCATGCGCAGGAATACCAATATAGGGTTTTCCACTAAAAACGGCTCTTTGTCCCTTGTTCCAGCACTGTGGGTCAGCACAGTGACCAGCACCCCTGGTCACCCAGAACACCTCTGTGGAAGAGGCCCAAGTGGTCTTTCATCCCACACCCCTCTGCTGTGCGTGGTCTTGTGGACATGAGATCTAGGTTGTCCAGACGGTGGGAACCAGAGGCTCCATGAACCCCATCCCATAGGAAGAACACAAAAGTCTGGCCAGTGAGTGAAGCATGGAGATGCCTATGACCTCTGCCAGGAGCAGCAGTGCCCAGTCGCTGTCACCACATGGGACTCTCCTGCCAGAAAGCTCTCTTAATTGAAACAGTTCTCTCCTGAAACAAATGCAGAGGGCTGTGTGGCTGGAGATACCCTGAGCAACCTGCAGTGGTTGTGGTTTGCTTGTGCGCAGAGGTCCCACGTGACCTCCTGCACTGTAGGAATGGAGTCCCCATAGACTTATCTGGATTTTTTTGCTGCTGACTCAAAATGCACAGAGTTGCAAACCCCATCTAGAGCTGAGGCCTGAAAGTGCTGCAGAAGTTTTACCAAAGTCACTCAGGAACCATGGGGCAAAGCCAAGGCTCAAAGCACATCACCCACAGTGTAGCATGTGTACCCCTTCCCCGTGGGTCTTCTTGCAGGGCTCCAGCAGAAAATGTGTTTTAAAATTCCTTCTGCCACTGAGGAAAACTTCCATCTCCTCAGATATGGGAATAGCTCTTGACCCACTCTTGACTCAAACCATGAGATGACATGCCAGTTCTCATGCACTTTTCATCTCTCCATGGCCCAGCACTGAAACACCACTTATTGCCTACTCAATCCAAGACTGAGGGGGGGTCTCTGGAGGCCTTCCAGCCTCGACCATGGCCAGCATGATACAGTGACAGTGGTTGTCTTTCTCCAAGCAGCAGGTTGAACCACAGACTTCTGAGGGCCTTTCCCACCATCCATGCCTTTACATTGCCCTTATGTCTTCCTACAAGTTGCAGGGCACATCAGCAGTTTGTCTCTCGCAACCAAACCTCAAGAATCTTTTCCCTTCCCCAGGAACAGCTCTCCCTGGCTGAACTTGATCTGTAAAGGCATTAGGAGACATTGACACCATGTCTCCCCTGCCTATCAAAACTTCTCCAGCTATTGCTGGGAATGTCCTCACAGGCAAGGCTAACTCACAGCAGTCCTTACAGGATGCACTTAAGAAGAGGAACATGCAGATTTGAGCTAGGGACCTCATGCCCAAGGACAATGGGCATCTCATGAGTGACACTCAGCTGTCCCACAAGCTCCTTTCCCATGCTTCAGCTGAGAGCTCCAGCTCCCCAGTGTGCTCTCCCATGTGACAAAGATCAGTTGCCAGGCTTCTCCAGAAAGAGCACCCTGCTCTCACACCCACCTCCCAAATCTTGCAAACCAGCCAGGGGGTTCCTTGACATAATGAAACCAGACTGACCTTGGAAGCCTATGGTGCAGCTTGCTGAGGGAAAGTTTTGCAAGCCTGGATGGGTTCCACAGACTTGTCAAGCATTCCAGGAATTTTGTAAGGTCTGATGAGCCCTCCAATCTCTGCTTTTCCACAGATTCCCTGTGCCACATTTGGAAAGTCATTCCCTCCCTCTGCACTTGGTGAAATCAAGCACTCACTTCCCCAGCCTTGTCTTCTCCCATCAGAGAGGATCCCTGTGCCCTATCAAGGCCTGAAGTTTCACACTCCTCCAAAAACCGTGCTGCACAGAGTGCAAACACATGGCTTCCCACAGAGCAAGGATCTCCTGCTCCACTTGATCTCAGCAGATTTGACTCCCCTAAAGTTAGGGCTTCAGTCTCCAGATGTCACCTGAGCTCTCCCCAGAGCCGTATGTCAGCTGAGACTGTGGGACACATTGCATCCTGAGAGAGGAGCAGCCTCACTGCAGAACTTAGTGTGGCCATACAAGTAGAGGAGAGCAGTTTCAAGGCATTTGAGAAGCCTGGAGCCTGATCCGTGTGGTCCTTGTTAGTCACAGCTTATTTCTAGCTCTCCCCAGTGCTGGTGGGACAGAGTTGGGGGACTGCTGCCTTCCCCCACCAGCCAGCCCTGGGGTTTCATAACAGGCTGCATCTCCCTAGCCTTGGGTGTCATCCAGAAAATCCCAAGCCTGTGCACATGCTATGGACAGCACACACACGGGAACCAGCAGCTTCTCCAGCTTTCCCACCTGGGGACACCCGTGGGGTCAGATGCCCCAGTGTCACCACAGTGCACAGCAGGGAATCCCTCCCCTGGGGGGACAGAAGGGGTCCCTGCCTGTCCCCACGGTGTCCTGTGCCCATGCAGGCAGGGACACGCATGTTCCCAACCCGCTCTGTCCTGTGCCCCTGCTCCCTCACAGGCGGGGATGTGCGTGGCTCCATCGCACCCTGCAGGTAGGGACGTGCGTGACCCCATCCCATCCTGTCCTCAAACACGACCCAGACCCCCCAGTCCTCCATGCAGGCAGGGACAGGAGTGGTCCCAATCTCCTAGTGCCCCATGCAGGTTTGTGTGCCCCGCGCAGGCAGGGACACCAGTGGCCCTGACGCCTTTGTCCCCCATGCAGAAGGGGATGTGTACCCCCATCTCACCCAGCACCCTGTCCCCCACGCAGGTGGGGACACCTATAGTCCAGCACCTTGGTTCCCATGCGGGGGGGGGGGGGGGGGGGGGGCACATGGTCCATCACACAGGAAAGAAACATGCGGCCTGATCCCCTCCATCCCCCCACGCATGACCACACCCCAACCTGTCCCTCAAGCAGCAGGAGACGGGAGAAAGCACGACCCCCTGCCCCCTCCACAGGCGACAACGCGCGTAGCCCGACCCCCCGCAGGTAGCAGCGTGCACGGCCCTGGCTCCCGGTCCCCCACGCGAAGGGGACGAGGAACACGCGTGACCTCGATCCCCTAGAACCTTCCCCCCCCCCCCCCCCCAACTTTCCCCGCAGGTGGGGACACGCGTGTTCGCGGCCCCCGGTCGCGGCGCTCACCTGCGCGGCGGCGCAGCGGGCAGTGCGGCGGGGCGGGCCGCGCCGGCATTTACATAGGGCTCCGCGCCCGCCGCCGCCTATAAAAGCGCGGTGCGGGACGGTGCCGCCCGAGCCGCGCCAACATCACCGCCGGCAGGCAGGCAGGTAGGTGGGTAGATAGGCTGGGAAAGGGCCACCGCACCGCACCGCACCGCACCGCCGCCGCCCGCCCGCCGCCCCCCTGGGCGGGGCGCCCTGCTCCTGTCCCGGCCCTTGGCGCGCTCCGGGGAGCAGCCTCCGGACGCTGCCTAACCTGCTGGAGGGGTCCCGGCTAGGCAAGGGTGAGGAGGAGAGGATGAATCCCCATCCTGAGTTAACCCGGCGGTTTTTCCTATCCCGATTTGACCCTCTTAGAAGGGCAGGAAAAAGCAGGGAGTCTCCCCCATCCCTGAATTGTAGCTCTGATTATTCAGTTTCCAGGGGAGAGAATTTCCCTTGTTTCAATGGAAAATACCAGTCTGCAGCCCTGAGCAACCCAGCCTGGGATTGCTGTTGGCTCTGCTGTGAGGAGGTTTTAGCTAGGCAGTTGTGAAAGGTCTGTTCCAGCTTGATTCATTCTGGGGCAAGAAAATGGGGTTTCTGCAAGGCAGACACCGCGGAGATTTGGTAAAAACTTTCTGCCTCCTTTGCCTTTCTCCTCAGCCAGTGCACAATATTTTAAACAAAAGCTAAGTTGTCAATTTCTGCTAAATTACTGATCTTTCCTTGAAGATGTCTGTTTTCTTTTCCATCTCCGTACTGTGTGACAGAGGAAATCACAGGGGGTCTATGGCCGCAGCTGTGCTTCTGCACGGAGGATGTTTTCCAAGGTTGTAACAACTTCAGTTTCCGCTGCCCTGAGCTGCAGGCACCAGTTTTCCACTTCAAAGCTGCAAAAATGCCAAGGAGCTGGTCTTCTGTGCAGGGTAATCAAGTGAGAAAGATTGGGCAGACAGCAGGGCTCTATAAAACTATTCCCAGCAGCTGCAAAGTGGGGAGGAAATGCAAACATCCCTTGAAATTGTTTGAAAGTTAAATTTAGATTTTAAAAGGCAACATTTTCCATGTTACGTTCTGCGTTTTCAATTGTTATGTGTTGTTGATCTGTTTTAAGCTGTGAAGAGTCGCTTTTCAGTGAATACAGATGTGGAAATCACTCCTTCCCTCATTGCATCTCATATGAAATTTGGGCAAAGATATAATGAAACCAGTGGAATTCAGGCAATTAAGATTTAACTTGCTTATGCTAAACTGTTTGTTTATTTCTTCTCTCACAGCCGCTCACGCTGTTTGTGGGCACGTTTGCTGGGCTGAGGACCCCATCGCTGGACTTCAGTCCAACATTGTAGCGTTGGGAATCAATTACGGCTCCTGCTTGCCAGGTAATCATAGCAGGAATGCTGCTTGAAGGCTGCCCTTCTCTGGGCTTGATTTTCTAGGAGAACAGCCCAAAACAGTTACGGCAAAATAGCCCGAAACAAGATTTGAAAGTACCGACGGCTCTGTTAGTCTGGAGCAGAGAATGAAGATAAGGTCAGGTGTAGATCAGCTGTGAGCCAGCTGTAAAAACCCCGTCGCTGTTAAATGTTGGCTGTAATGATCTGCGTTACCGGACAGAGAATTATTCTGAAAACCAAATATTGCTTTACGCATTGAAAAGTTACTTCAACCGCCCAGGTAAACTGTTTTATGGTACTTATTGTAATCCCCACCCACTTCTGGGGATTTGGGACTCCCTTCTTTTTTTTTGTGGCTGAATTGCTCTGGATTGGATCTTACCTAAAAATATAGTTAATCCTGTTTTCAGAAAATAAGAATAAATTCAACTCCTCCATGCAGGACAGAATGAAATGAGTCATATTAGCTCTGGCATTCGCTGACTTTAGAAGACTTCCTGGGGTAGTTACATGCAGAGATGTTATTAAATTAGAAAAATAAAAGGACTAAGCGTGTAATCAGTTTTGGTAGAAAAGTTCTAACCCAGGAATGGGGGAAGCTCTGTAATTGCTAGAACTACAGTGTTGGTGGGAGTTCAAAGCTGTCTATGGGAATTATGCACTTCGTCGTCTCGTGTAACTTAGTTACCTTCAGCCTTGAGATGTGCTCTTGATGTTGATGTGCTCCTTGGACCCCCATCCCAACTCCAGGAGTTGCTTCTGGCCCCTCTGGACCAAGTGCAGGAACAGTCCTCCCTCCCCAGATTGGACTTTGCAGCTCCTCAGGAAAAACCCCTTTGAGGAAAGGGGGTGCAAATGGGGGTGGTGGGCTTTGTTCTGCCTGGCTGGAGATAATTTTGCTACTGCTAAATTGATATCCTCAGTGCTTCCTTGTCATTTTGGAGGAAGGTTGCATCTGCCAGCAGCCACCAGCTGGTGGACTTCATCTAAGGGCGCGTCACAAAGCGGAAAGCCCTGGTTGTATCTGCTGGAGGGAAAGACTCTGCTCTATCTGAGGAGGAGCTGCTCGACAGGTTTCTGGGCTTGGGCTGTTCCTCAAGCTGCAGCAGGACAGTGGCTCGTGGTTCTCCAGGCTGCCACAAACCCCCCAGGCTGGTGGAGCCCTGCCCCAGGCACCTCCTCTCCTCCACTGAGGGCTTTTGGGTGGTG
This sequence comes from Chlamydotis macqueenii, assembly GCF_036417535.1. Lineage (NCBI taxonomy): Eukaryota > Metazoa > Chordata > Aves > Otidiformes > Otididae > Chlamydotis > Chlamydotis macqueenii. The sequence goes on along the minus strand of NC_141567.1, from coordinate 14,855,872 downwards.
TGTTTCTCTGCTAGGAAATATTTCACCCCACCTGTTTCCTTGCCGCATCACATTTCCTTGTCCCTTTGAGGAGTTTTGGGGTGGACTTCGCGCAGCTGGTTATTCCAGAGCTGAGCTGGAGCTGGCCACCACAGGCTCGAAGAACCCAGGCAGGGCAGTGCAGGGTCCCCAGTGTGACCACCTCTCTCCCACAGGCTGCTGGAGGTGCAGGATGACTCTCTTTGACGGCGTCTACCCCTTCTACCCGCAGCAGAGGAAGGTCTCCGTGTTCGACGTCAGCACCATCATAGTGATCGTGGTCTTCCTAACGTTTGCTTGCAGCTTCCTGCTCATCATCCCAGGCATTCGTGGACGGGCGGTGCGTGACCCCTCTCCCTGGGGATAAACATCTGCTCCCCACGTTTTGGATGCTGGGACACTGCATCTGCTCCCCACGTTTTGGATGCTGGGGTGAGGTGAGAGGACAGCCAGGGCTGTTCCTCACTGCCTGATGTCCCACCTCTCCCCCTGCAGAGGCTGTACTGGATGCTCCGGGTTCTCCTCAGCCTCGTGGTGGGAGCAGTGATCATCGGTAAGTGCTGCATCGCCCTCCGAGGGTGGAGCAAGGCAAGAGGAGATGAAGGAGAGGATTTGATTTAGTAGAAACCAGGAAGTCTTCTGTGATAAATGGGACTGGTGGTGGAAACCAGGTGGGATTTCCAACTCGGACAGGGCAAAAGGATGTGTAAGCAAAAGATGCACTGAGGGGATAGAAGATGCCAGACAGGGAAAGCAACCAGCCCTGACCCTAAATCAAAGAAACTCTCCTGCTGTGAAGGACAGGGTAGATTACAAGACTGCTTGGAGAGGGATGATGAAGCACAACCCACAATTTGACCAGACAGTAGATGTAGATAGCCAGGCTGTCATCAGCTGTGGGACTCTGGAGATGCATGGGCCACTCCAGATGCAGTTGTCACCCTCTGCCTGAGGATGTCCAGGTGCTGGGAGATGCCACCAGAGCTGCCCGGGAACACGGGGGCAGGCTGGAGATGGCAGAGGGGTGGAGGTCAGGGCTGGCTCCACAGCCTTAACCAGCTCAGCCCCGGAGAGCCATCCAGTGCCACCGTCGTTACAAGGATGCAGCTGGGTGCTGCTTGGTCACACAGGAGGAATTAATTGTTTTAAAGCCAGCACCGGGGTTTTTGTCTGGCAGCAGCAGGGCACACTTGACCCTGCAACTAGAAAAGGTTCCTGCAGAGCTGCTTCTGGATCAGTGCCCTCACAAGTTGATTCAGCAGTTGAACTTATTTTCTGGCAGGTTTTCTCACTCAGCCTGAGCTTAAATCATCACCTTCATTTTCAGCCCATTTCAGTGCTGGAAAATTGAGCTCACTGCAAAGTGAAAGTGTTTCATAAAAGGATAATATGTTCAAAAAAACCAAATTATATCGGAAATGCTTCACATTTTTCTTTTTCCCCCAGCTGAAATGACTGTGAGAGTTGTGATGGCATTTGCCACCCCTCTGCCCTGCCTCCGTTTGGCAGCGATCTTCACTATTCACTGACAGGGAGATTAATATTTGGGATGAAACTCACCTCTGTTCCTGAGGCTGAGGAACAGGCTCATTTCCGAGCCCTGTCCCCGGGTGCTGTGGTGGGGAGCTTGCAAGGAAGTCCCGGAGAGGATGTCCAAGAAGGAATCAGGTTCATGGGCTTCGTCCCTAGGGATCTGAGCTTCCCCGCTCCTGGATCGAGGGAGTGGATGCTCAGTGAGAGGAGGACGTGAGCTCTACCAGGGCGTGGGAGCTGGTTGAGGCATGTCCTGGTGGCTTAGTCAGCTCTCCTGGCCTCCTTACACTTCCTTGCAGTGCCATGATGGGAACGCCTGTGATCCCCCTTGAGCACAGCAAAGCCTGAGACCAGCCCCTCTTTAACCCCAGCTTTGCTTCTCCTGGCAGCTGTCCAGTTCACAGGAGACTGGGAGACTGGCTGGGTGAAGGCAAACACCTCCTACAAGTCCTTCAGCCGTGCCCTGGTGAACGCAGACATCGGGCTGCACGTCGGCCTGTCGGGGGTGAACGTCACGCTCATGGGTGAGTCTGATGTCCCCATCTGCAGCTCTGGAGAGACCATGGCCCCAGGAAATCTCCAAGAGCTCTGTGGGTGGCCCTGGTCTACATGGAGGCTCCTTGGACTCTGCTGTCCCTGGAGTGCCCGTGCTCCTGCCTGGCAGTGCCCAGGCTGCTGGGACATAGCAGGACCTCAGTCTTCTCCCTCTGGCAGGAAACCCAGTGAATCAGGTCAATGAGACCATCAACTACAATGAACACTTTGCCTGGAGCTTTGATGCAGACTACGACCACAGCTACAGCGAAGGGCTGGAGAGGGGGCTGCCCAGCCCCATCCTCTATGTGGCGGAGAAGTTCACCACGCAAAGCCCCTGCGGTGTGCACAGGCAGTACCGCATCTCTGGCCACTACGCATCGGCCACTCTCTGGTGAGCCTTTCTCTCCTGGTGCAGGCAGGGGAGATGCAAGGATGTGGGAAGGGCTCTGCTGCCTTGTCCATAGGCCTCTGAGATGGGTGGTGATCACATGGTGCCAGGAGGAAAGCCATGCGCATGGAGGGGCCTCTGCAAGGTCTACAGTCAAACCCATGGCCCTGTAGGCACCTTGGGGTCAGCAGATAGGAAGTCCTGGTTCTCTCTGCTTGTCAGCTCCACCAGGACTGGGCACAGGAGAGAGGAACACGGTGCAGAGCCTTGCCATGATATGGTGATGATGTCAGGGATCCATCCCCATGGAGGGAGTTGGAGCTGCTGTCCTTGGTTTCCCAGAGAGGCCCATGGGGATGTGCATAACTCTCCCATCCCCATTTGTGAGGGAATTTAATGTCTGGGAGCAGGACTAGATGAGGAAAATATGATGATGTTGTTATTGTGGGGTCTATCTCAATTCTTTAGCAGGATCTGCTGGGCAGTGACATGTTGCTGCTCACTTGGGCTGAGGGAGAGCTGGTCCACAGCTGTCAGGAGATGGCCCTGATGGGTTGTGGAGGGCGAGGGTCATTGCAGTGCTGTTCCCTCTGCTCTGGGATTGACAGGAGAGATGCAGAAGCTAGGAAAGGGGCATGGCAATGCCATGGAGGATGAGCTCCTGGCCGACAGCTGAAGGCTTCCCCTGTCACCCAGCACCTCAGCCAAGTTCAGTGGCTGCAACGGACTTGTGCCTACTTCTGCAATTATCCCAGTTCTGTGTGCTGCTCTCTGGGGTCTGCACTGCCACACATGGAAGAGCAGGGAGTAGAGATGGTCTAGAAATGCTGAGTGGGCTGCCATGGCCTCCTTGAGGCTGGTATGGTCTGTGGGCTGAGCAATGGGAAGAGGAAATCCAGGCTTCTGCCTTCTGGATATAGCAGTGTGAGCATTGCACGTCTGCTTGCTCAGCCTGGGAGGCTGGGGATCACTCCAGCCTGCCCACAGAGCTTCTTGGCCTCATGAAATGCAACCAGCTTCCTCATCCAATGTGGAAATCCTCACATAGAGCATCCTAGTCCATGGCACTTGCACAACTCATCCATTGGTCTTCTTTTGTCCAGGGTGGCCTTTTGCACTTGGCTCATCTCCAACATCCTCTTCTCCATGCCTGTCCTAGTCTATGGAGGCTACATGCTCCTGGTCACAGGGACCTTCGTGATCTTTTCTTTGCTGTCATTCTCCACTGTGAGGAACTCCCTGATGTGCCCGATCCAGTTTGGGATTGCAACCCTGCACACAGGCTATGGGGGATCTTTCTGGCTCACGCTGGCGATTGGTAAGGACACCAAGCTACATCACGGCACAACACCTTGTCCCTCTGGGCGTGCAAGAGTCCCAGTGCTTTCTACCCAGAAATGGAGGTGAGCGAGCTTGGGCAGTGCAGCCCACCAGAGCCCCAGCCTGTGCCTTGGCAAAGCAGATCCTGGCAGAGATGTGGAGAGGGCTGGTGGAACGGGGACCACCATCCCCATCTCAGGGCTGGAGGAGTGAGTTCTAGTCCCTGAGATGTGTCAATGCAAGGAGATGGGGACCACTTGCCCGGGTTTTAAGACCCATGCCTGTGTTTTATGATGCTCAGCACAACAGCTGAAGCCACCTCGTAGAGCAGAAGGCCATTTTCCATAGGAGAAGCCATTGTCCCCTGGCAGGGGGGCCATCAAGAGGAAGGACGTGGGGTGGAAAGTGTGCTAGTGTCTATAGGAATGCCCTCAGAGAGCATATTGTCTTCCAGGCTTGCTCTGTTTTGTGGCTGGGATTACAGTTGTCGCACTGCACTACTTCAACTTGGACCTACTGAAAACTTTCTTTGATCTCCGCGAGGACAAAGCAGAGGAGTACCAGGAGATGACTGAAGTGTATGTCAACCCTCATGTTGTGAGCGAAGGACTGTCGTCTTCTCAGCCTTCCAAACTCAACCCCAACAGCATCTAGAAGGAAATTGTTCTCACTCCTTCCCTGAAGGCAGGCCCAAAAGGGCAGAGCACAAGCCCTTCTTGATGTTCCCAGAGACCCACCTCCCCCTCCAGCTGCCTTTGAAGAATGCACAAGTCCACACTGGGATGGGTACTTGCTGGGAAGTACCTTTGCAAACTGTATCTCCCTGACCATGCCCTCTGGAAAAGGGCAAGCTTTGCAGGAAGCCAGCAGGCTGCAATCGGAGCAGCTTGTGGAACTTGAGCTGGACACTCACCTGGGGATCTCTGTCCCAGGAGAAATGCTGTTCCTGCTCCATGCCCTGGCACAGCTTGGTGCCGTGCGTCTCCGGTGGCCAGTTCCCGCATCAGAAACTGAGCTCGCTGGTAAGATTTCTCACAGGGAGGACCCGTGACTGCAAAAGCTGATGATTAAACCTGCTCATTTCTTTCACAGGCACTGATGTTTAGTGTAGACCTTCAGGCATACCTAGGAAAGCCAGGCACAGACCCAAATTCCTTCAGGCTGGATGCTGCACGAGCTAGAGTGAAAAAAGCTTCTCCAGAAATAAAAGCTGAGTAAAATTATGATAGAGTTTGGAGGTGGATGTGGTGATGCGATTATTTTCACTTTCAAACTTGGGCTTTATTAGATAAGACTTGTAGCCTAGCATAGGCTAAAAAGATGCCACAGGAAAAGAAAGAGGGAAGAATGAAGGTACCTGCATCCAGCTGGAGCACGCTTGGCCTGGCTGGGCTCATCACAAAACACAAGCCCGAGGCCAGGAGTCAGACCTGAGATTGTGAAGTCCGCCAAGTTGTGGACAAAACAGATGATGGGCTCTGGCACGAAACCCACCAGCCTGATGAAGTCTCCACGGGCTGGCACAAGGAGATCACTGTATCTGAATGCTGGAGACCTAGGTGGCTTCAGTGCCATTAATTCTATAGGACATATTTTCAGTATTTTGGCTCTTTTCTTTCTGAGAAAAGACCCTGACTGTTAAGTTACTTCTTTCTTTTGCATGATATTTGTGTTGCACTAATGTGTTTTGTTATGGACAAGAATTATTATTTTCAATAAAACTTTATTAAAAACCCTCTTCTTGGAAAATCTTTGGGCGTTTTTGAGGGCTAGTTTCTTAAGAGGGGGCTGTGGGGCATGTCTGCAGGCAACTGCTTGCGAGCCCCCAGCAGCAGCATCCTTCCCGTGGGGGAAGCTGCCCTGGCAGAGGTGCCCCCAAGGGAGGATGAGGCTCCTTGGCACGTGTCAAGGTGAGCCCCTGGGAAACCCTTGTTGTGGAGACCAGCACGCTGTAGGGATGCAGGAGAGCCTCAGAAGGACTTTAACTGGCTGAGCGGCAGGACAAAAGCCATAAGATTAAATCAGCAAAACTCCCTCAGGAAAAGGAGGATCCTTTCTTGAGTCTTTCTTGTGTCCAGGCATGTCAGGTCTGGAGGCATCATGGGAAGAAACTACAGCCAGCCACAAGTTATTGAGGCTGGTGTGGGACAGATCCCGTGCCCTGGAAGCACAGGAGGCTGGGAGGTTTCCCATCCTTTATGCCACCACATCTGGCACTGCCCAGCCTTGTCACTCGCTTTTAGGCATTATTGCCCCCAACAGCATCCTCACCAGAGGAAAAGCTTTGGCCTTTTGCATCAGACATACAGGGACAGGAACCCAAATAAACAAAATATAAACAAAATCCAATCTATTTGAAACACAGAAACACCAGCTCTCTGTGTGTCTCGCCTGCTTCCTCACAAACACGGGACAGCTGGGGTTTCTGCAGCGGGGCTTGTGTGAGGCCAGCTGAGCAGCAGCAAGGACGCAATGGGGGATGCAGAGACAGCTTCACACGTCGTGTCTCGTGCAGGGCAGGGAGTCAGGACAACAGGGGCTAGCTGTGTCACGAGGGCTGGCCACCAGCAAGGAGATTTGCAGGTGGAGGACTTCTTCCCTTGCCACCACAGGGAGGTGGACACATGAGGGCCATTGCTCAGGGGTGATTATTTTATCTCCCTACATGTTGTCATAGCAGCTGATTCATGCGCATTACAAGAGCATGATACAGCCTCTGGGTTGTGCTGCTGCAGGTCCTACCTCCTTTGTCTACCACAGATCTTGGCTCAGTTCCTGGCCGGACTGAGCCATTGTTGAACAACAAGAAGTAAAATAATTGCCATTAAATCCCTGGCCCTCGTCCCACACTGCCCGGGGAATCTGGCGTCCAACCAGAGAGTCCGTGCCAGCAATGCAGCAAACACAGAGAGAGCACAGCCTGGGACTCTGCACGGGCTGTGGTCCCCATGCCTGGAGACACCGATTGCACCAGGGCATGCAGCCACCATGTCATCTAGCAAGCAGCAGAGCTGCCCACTCCCCTGCCTCCCAGGCTGGGCTGGAAGGGGGAACACACCAGGGAAAGGTAGAGGTTTGCAAAGGCTGCATCTCAATTCACATAATAAAAGGGTTTTGTTGCACCTTGGATCTGGTCCATCTGTGGGCTGAAATGTGTCCTGGTAGATGGTTCTGGGATTGTCCTGGCTGAGGTCTCCCAAGCCCAAGGAGTTCAGCTCCAACCTATTTTTAAATGCCTGTTGGGTCCTCTAAGTCCTTATTGAAGGTTCTTCCATCCAGAGTGGGACAGGGCAGGCTGCCGTGCCTGAGTACTCTGTCCCCAGAGGGCCTGCCCCAGGTGGTCCCTCTGCAAACCTCTCTGCTTGGCTGGAGATTGTTCCCATTGAAGCCTCCTCATGCCCAAGGTCACTCCAGGAGGTAAAGGCCTCCCATATTCCCCCTGCTCGTTTGCTTGGGCATCCTCCAATAACCTTTTTGCTGTGCGTTGACTCGCCCCTATGGCCCTGCGCTGAGTGGCCGTGATCGGATGTCCCTGTGGGGCCACAAAAGGGCTCTGCTTTTGCTGTCTTCCATTCCCTATGGCTGCCATGTCACAGCAACAGAGCATCCCCAGCCTGCCTGCCCTCAGAGGGATGCCTCTGTGGACAGACAAGAGAAGACCAGGTCCAACTTACTTTATTGAGACAGAGAGGGGAAATAAGTGACCACAAAACAGAGGGAAAAGGTGTTGCAAAACCTGCACAGAGTTAAAGGGGTGAAAACCAGAAACATCCTCTCTCTCCTTCCTTGCATGAGCAAGGTATCTCTAGCTGTCGGCAGCCAGGAGTGGGTGGCTGCATCCACCTTGGGCATGTAGGATTTCGGCGTCACGTGCCCCATGACATGCGTATTTCCATGGTTGAGCAGGAGGAAACCAAGCCTCCCAGACTGTGTGTGGTGTTCACCTCTTGCTAATTGATTACAGCTGCTCTCTGGGGCACTGTAGCACCTCCATTCCCATCTCCTCCTCTGCTTCCCTCCCACCAAAATGTTTTGTCTTCCTTTCAGAGAGCTGTGAGAGCACTGATAACCCACAGGCTCGCGGCTGTGGTTTGGGATATTTATCAGCACTGTAAGAAGCAGAGGCCAACAACCCATCTCCCTGACTGTGCTGTCTCCAGCCCGCCGTACAGCCCAGAACATCTCAGACCCACATCAGACCTGAGCTATGGGGCACCAGGATGGGTCTGAAATCCAGGAGGCCTCCAAGATCTGGTACCACCAACATCCCACTAAATCGTGGGCCTGCTTGCCCACCTGCTCTTCACTCCAGACCGAGAGGAGGTGCTGGATACAGGACTCTTTGATGACCACAGTTCCACTTGCTCTTTCTGACCGCTGATAGGAAGAGCATCCCTGGGCAGAGTGGGCTTCTTGGGGGCCCTCAGGGTGGGGATGTTGTTGAGGGGGCTCTGCTTCTCCTCTGGTTCATATCCATGCTTCTGCATTTATTTGATTTCTCTCTGGTTTGTTCTGGTTTAGTCTCTACATCTTAGGGAGGGCTCTTAGGGCTTGTTGGGGGTGGACTAAGGGGAAGGGAAGTAGCCCAGTGCCTGTAACTAGACAGTCAAAGCTCGGGCATGGGTTCTCCTCACCCCAAAAGCTCTTCCAGCTGCTGGTGAGTACAACAATAGCAAAAAGAAATAGGGGCAAACTGTCATATTTGAGACATCTTTCCAGACTTGGACATTCTTGTCACCCAGGTCCTGTCATGTCTCTTCCCACCTGGGCTTCTGCAGGGGTTGGACTGTGTGAATTCAGGAGGGATGTCCTTGGGCTTTGCATTGCCTCTGCCCAGTGCCTTACAGCTGGGTGGTTGTCACCTCGCAAAGCTCGCCCAAGGGGACCATCAGCACGTCCTGAGCAGAGGAGCTGGGCTCGGCTGGCAGGTAGGACTTGTCCCACACCTCGTCTTCTTCTCCCTTTCCCTCATCCAAGTTAAAGACAAGCCTCAGCTTCTCTGGCTGCACAGAGTTCAGGATGATGACGCCCAGCCCCAGCAACAGGCACAGCAGCCCTGCAACGCACAGTGTGAAGAGAAATGTTGGCACCTCCTGCCTGCTGTGTCCCAGCTCCAGCCAGACCTGGATCTAGGGTTGCAGACCAACGGCACATGGCATCACCCAGGAGGTCAAGGGAAGGTGTTATTTCCCTCTCCACATTCTGGACTCTGCCATCAGTTTGGGCTCCCCAGTACAAAAGAGAAGTCAATGAACTGGGGTAGATGGCCAAGAGAGTTGAGGCTGGAGCTCTGCATGTATGGGAAAAGGCTAGAGGAACTGGGCTTGTTTAGCCTGAAAAAGAGTCTTCAGGGGGACCTAATTGCCATCTTCTGTTACTAAAAAAGAACCAGTCTCTTCTTACAGGTGTGGAGTTGCAGCAGGGGAAATTCTGGTTTGATAAAAGGAAAAAAAACCAGCTGCCTGTGAGTGGGACAGCTGTGGGGCAGGTCCTGAAGGGGAACTCTAGCCACAGGGATGCCCACCACCAGACTGAACAAGGCCCTGATGTGGCTTTGAAGTTAGCCCTGCTCTGGGCAAGGGCTGGGTGAGAGGCTCTCAAGGGTCCTTGCAGACCAGGACTTTCTCTGACTCTGCAATTCATTACTTTCATGGTGCTCCTCTGGGCACACCTCCACACAGATGACTTTGGCCGTTCAGATCTCTTGGCTGCTTAGCTTTTTCCCTCAGTCTCGATGATGCTATCCTAAGCTCTTGTACGCCATTTAAAAAAAAAAAAATAATAATTTTCTGTGACCAGCCATGGAGACAGAAGTGATGAGGCCCCGTTGGGGCATTACTGAGCATCATTGCTGCAGGGATGGAGAATAAAAGCCCTGGGAGCAAGCTGAGCACTCACCTGTCACTAATGTCAGCCAAAAGGATCCACCATAGTCTGTTTTCAAGGAGACTGGGCCAAACTGGATGGGGCACTTTGATGCGTTCCTCGCAGTGAAGAAGAAGAGTAGTGAGAAGAGCATCAGAGCGGCTGTGAGCAGGAGCATGTAGCCACCGTAGAGCAGGATGGGCATGGAGAACAACAGGATGGAAAGGAGCCACGTGCAGAAGGCCATCCTGTGAAAGGACCACAAAACCAAGCAGAAACTGTTATGGTTGGAGCCTCTTCTCAGGGTCTTCTCTCCACATCCCAGTGGAAAGATACAGCCCTGGGCAACCTACTCCAGCTGGCTTTGCTTGAGTAGGTGGGCTGGACAAGCTTATCTAAGGAGGTTCCTTCCAACTCAAACGATTCTGTAACTGCATGAATGGGGGAACTCCCACAGTTGTGGAGAGAGATCTCCATGCCTAGGGACATTCAGTGTTGAACTTCACGAAGCCCTGAGCACCTTGATATGGCTTTGATGTCAGCCCTGATCTGGGCAGGGAGTAGAAACCTCTGGAGGTGCCTCCAAATCAACTCTTTCTCTGATTCTTGTGATTCTCCACAACTGGCTGCCCCCAGGCAGTTCCCGCCCATTCAAAGGGAGAATGGCAACAACAGAGACCTTTGTTTGAGGAATAGCACAATGAGCCGTGCCCACATCTGATTCAGCACCTGGAGTGAGCCCAGCTGCCAGCCCTGCCCTGTGTGTGGGGTTTGGGTTTAGCTCGCTGGGGAGGTGAGCCTAACAAATTGTTCTGATTCCAAGGATAATAACAAAAAATAAGTTTACAGCAACATCCATGCCTTGAAATACTCCTTCTGAACAGCAGGAAGGTTTGGGCAGGGCTAGTTATTTTTCCTGAAAATAAAAAAAGAAGATGTAGACAGGAATCTGGAGCCTATGTCCATAGCAGGACTCGCAAGACTCACTGTTCCCTGCAGTGCGTTTCCCACAACCTGTGAGATGCGTGGCGATGCTCTGAGACTCCACGATCACAACACACACAATGTCTCTCAGCTTTACACCACAAGACAGTCTCTGAGCACCCTCTACGGTCCCTCCTGCTCTCCACCAGCAGGTCTCATGACCTCTTGGACATGCAAGAGGAACCTCCCCACAGCTGGTCTTACCAGGGCTCTGCATCTTGCTTGGGTGAGGACCATGCACCATAAGCCCTATAGAGTTGCATGTGATTTCCTTTAAATGAAGAATAATTTTTCTCCATCTGCAATTTTGCACATCAGGGCAGAGGACACAGAAGAGGACTCTGGGGACATGGGCAGGCCAGGAAGCATGAGCATCCCTGGTTCTGCAGAAGGGCGGGTGCCAGAGACCAGCCAAGGCTTTGGCATGGCCTTACAGGGGAGATGGTGGCTCCATCAAGCTCCCTCTGCTCTACTTGGTTCTTTCCACCTCCCCACTGAGCAGCGGTAGGGCTAAACTCTTGCTCTAACTTACCACAGTGTGAGGGATGCATAGTGGCCAGAGATGCGGTACTGCCTGTGCACGCTGCAGGGGCTTTGCGTGGTGAACTTTTCCGCCATGTAGAGGATGGGGCTGGGCAGCCCCCTCTCCAGCCCTTTGCTGTAGCTGTGGTCGTAGTCTGCATTGAAGCTCCAGGCAAAGTGCTCATTGTAGTTGATGGTCTCATTGGCCTGATTCACTGGGTTTCCTGCCAGATGATGTGGACTAAGGACCTTTCTCAGCCTTGGAGGCAGCTCCAACACTTCCTCATCTAGGAGCTCAAGGGCCCACAGCCCCAGTACCCAGATGCATGGCTGCTAAACTTGCACTCAGTCCCCTTCTGTTGTGATATGCACTTACCCACTAGTGTGATGTTCACTCCTGCCAGGCCAATGTGCAGCCCAATGTCCGCATTCACCAGGGCACAGCTGAAGGACTTGTAGGAGGTATTTGCTGTCACCCAGCCAGTCTCCCAGTCCCTGGTGAACTGTATGGCTGTGAAGACTTCAAAGGTTAGTCATGGCCTGGTGGCAAGACATCTAGTACTGGAAGCACCTGCCATGATGGTCAACATGGCCTGAGCACTATCTACCCCATTCTAAGGGCAAGGCCTGAGTTGTGAGCCCCAAGGAGCAGAAGCCTTGCATGTCCTTCCCCAACACCAACCCTGACCCTTGACCTTAAGAACCCCATCTAGGTTGGTTTCTCCCTAGCCCTAGATGAGCCCTAGCAATGAGCTGATGGGTGGGCACTGTCTAGGCACTGGTCCTCATCTAAGTACCTGCCAATCTGAGTCCCCTGGCAGTTGGTGGTGGGCTTTCGGCAGCTGTCCTGGAGGTAGTCTGCACATATGACTGCCAGCCTTCGGACAGGAGACAGATGGGTGCTTGCACCTCCCACCACTTGCTAGAGCCAGGTCCCAGAAACAGATGGGCATCGGTCTTCCCCATAAACTTATCATGTGGGCTGGACTTGGTGCTTGGCTACTCAGTTGACCTCCCTCACCTTGCTCCTCCATCTCCCATGTCTTGGGCACCCTTGAGCTTCCCCCCTAAGACCCTGGTACTCACTGAGGACCACTGCTCCCACGAAGAGGCCCATCACCATCCTCAGGAACCAGAAGAGTCGCTGCAAGGGGTCAGCAGGGAGGGGAACAAGTCATTTTGCCATGGGGACCTCAGCACCAAGCTTGTCATTTAGAAATGCCAGCCAGTGAGAAACAGGCCTGTCCCTCCTCTGGGGAGTCACCCCATGGGCTCTACATGTAGGTGGCACAGAGGGGACACGTGGCTGGGGCATCCCTGTTGTGTGGTGAGGGAGGCAGCAGGGAGATCTGGGAAGAGCAACAAGGTCAAAACAGCCCATTTGGGGAAGCTGTGCCATCCTCTTTCTGAGAAGGAGGACGGAGACACTCCCTTTAATAGTCCTGAGCTGGGATTTTGACACTTCGCCAAATCTCACGTGTTTGGACATGTTGGCAGCTGGCCACAGCTGGAGACAAAAGCAGCGGCCCGGCGTTCGCAGTGTGTTCCCCTTGCGGCCAGCCCCGCTGCAAAGCCGGGCACATGGGAAGTGCACGGCATGCGAGTGGTGGGCTGGCAGCGGGGTGTGCTGGCCATGCAGAGCCCTGCGAGCAGTGCTGGGGCACGCACAGTGCACACCTCCTTCTGGTATTGGGGTTTTGGGGAAGGTGGGGTGAGGTCTTTGAGCCTCGCCCTGTTTTTCCACTCCTGTGAAATCACTCGGGCTTGCTCACAGTGAAATCCAGCCAAGCTCTGATCTGGGTGCCTTGTAAATTTGAGATGGTGGAGTCTGGTATCTCCAGCATGGGAGTACACGCTGGGATGGGCTGGACCTTATCCCCATGACTCGCTAGAGATTCCAGGGCCCTGGCCATGAACCTATTGTTATGTTTCCTGGGAAGGAGGATGCATGTGGGATGCGCAGGGCAGGAATCAGAGGGCTGAGCCTCCCCTGCTCCTCCACTTACCCCCCTGCCCCGGATGCCTGGCAGGATGATGATTAAAGTGGCCAACATGGAGAGGAAGACGGAGACAATGACTGCCTGGGTGGTGTCGAAGGGGAAGCACGTATTGACGATGGGATAGAAGGGGAAGGAGCCATTCCACAGCGTCATCCTGCTGCCAGGAGGGCTGGAAATTGACATCGAGAGAGACACTGGGGAGAAGATCACTTCCACACTTCCACCCTCCCAGACTTCTCCACAGAGCAATCTCCTGCCCGCTTGCCAACATGCTTCTTGTCCCGGGCATGGCTGTGCGTGCATCCCCAGTGCCGGTGCACGTTGCAGTTCCACATCTGGGCATATGCTTAGGCATCTCCCACGGAAGCCCTCCATCTCCCCAGGGTACATCCCAGAGCAAAGCAGGTTTGGAACCACCATTGGGCTGCTCCTCACTGAGCCCTGGACAGAGGTAACTCCTCACCATTCAAGGAAACAGGAATAACCCAGAGGGGACAGAGAAGCTGCCTGTCCCTGGCAGCAGGTTGCCACCCACCACCTGCCAACACTGTCCCAAGAGCCAGCTGGAGGCAACGCCGTGCTGCGGCAGGCTAAGGGATGTTGCTCAGGAAGCTGGCTGTGGTTTTTGCCACCGCACTTGGCCAAGGCACTTCCCTGCTAGGAAAGGGCTGCTCAACCCTTTCGGGGCGGAACAGGGACTGTCCCAGCAGCAGCTGCAGAAACACCCGTGCCCGCTTCCCTGCACCAAGCCTACCTCTGCTGAGGCTGATCCCGAGGGATGGCTGCTGCGCGGAGCTGTGGCATGTTCCAGGATGCTGCCTGCCTGCCCGTGCTGCCTCCCAGGGCTGTGGGCGAGAAGCCAGCCCGGTGTGTCACGCTTGTGTTTCTCCCAGCGTTTTTTTTATGGTGCCCGCCTCCAGAGGTGGCTGGATCGTGCAGCCTTACCCACAGCGGATCGGCCCCCTCCGGCACCCCCGCTGAGTCCCAGAGCAGACGAGGGAGCTACGGGCTGGCACGGTGCCGTGCGGCGTTGCAGAGGTGAATGATCCCGGAGAGGCTTTGCCTTCTTTTCCTCGACTTTTCCCGTGGAGCGGTGAAAAGTCCAGCTGTTCCTTATGGCACGAAGACCCTGGGGCTGCCAGGCTCCTTGGGAGCCTACTGAGAAGAGCAGCAGAAGGCTTTAAAGCCCTCACCCGCATTGCCCAGTGAAGCATCCCAGCTGGGGTCATCTAGCACGGGTTGTGGCTCCACGGTCTCCTGGTTGACCCTGCTCCTGGCTCCATTCCCCAAGGGAGGTTCCCCGGGAAGGTCCTGGCTGAACTGCTGGTCAATAGGCAAGGTGACACAGTGGCTGGCAAGGGGAACCAGCAGAGAGGCACAGATCTAGAAGGGCTCCCAGCCCTGTTATGAAGAAGATGCTCAGTTTACTAACCTGGGCGTAGTGTGGAGAGCATGGAAATTAAAGCTTTGGGGGTTTGCTCTCATTCTTTGGCATCTTGGTTGGCTGAAGCAGGTTGCACTGATGTGAAGAGATCCCAGCATGGCAGAAATGCTCTCCTGACCCCTGTCTGGGGGCTTCTCTCCAAAACTGGTACAATTACTGCCATCCCCTCCCCAGGATGGGAGTACCCTGCGTCCCCCGTGATGGAGGCACTCTCAATGACCACAGCTTTGAGATGAGCATCACAAACACATCTTTTGGGGAGATGCCTTATTGCCAAAAACTGAAAGCTGGGGCGATGATGTTTCCTTCCTTCTCTAAAGGAGGTGCTGAGCAACACAGCATTTGTGTGCAAGGGCACTGGGGGAGCACACAGGGCCGCTCTGGTTCCCTCATCTGTCCCCAGCAGTGAGGGAAATGGGGTGTGATGGCAGAGGGGGGATGCTCCTCTTCCCTGGGGGACCCCTGATGGTGTCATGGGTTAGGAAGCATGGAAAAACTGCTGGATTTACCCCTCACCCAGTACTCTGTATCCGCTATCCATGGCCTGAGGTCATTATGATAACTGGGGTTTGGTGGGTTTTTGTTTTTTTTTCCCCTATCTTTTTAATTTTCTGGATATTTCTGCAGGTAGCACAGGTGTGTATTTTCTCGGACAGTTTCCAGGGAACAAGTCTGAGCTCATAGCCTCATGCTTCAGGGGCTGTTACCACCATCAGCACCCTGCCCTCCCTTGGACAACCCTCTTTACTGGGCAGCTTCTGCTTCACCCGTTTGCAAGCGATGGATGGGCTGATAAGGGATGAGTCACCCGAGGGAGGTGAGGGCGAGGGGAGCAGCACACATGACCTCTTGCGCAAGGAACCACACAGCGTTGGATCAGCCGCCGACTCTTGGGGAGCCAGGAGCCAAGGCGGGGAAGGCTCGGGGACGTGCCTGAGCAGGGAGTCAACTTTGGGGATGAAGCAGAAGCCTTAGAAGGCCACCCCTTGCTCAGAGGATTTCATCTGACCCATCAGTGGGACAGATGTGCTGTTTCTGTCCAGGTGTCACCTTGCCCCACTGGCTGTCCACATCGCCCCTCTGTGCCGCAACTGGGATCAAGCTGGGACTCTGTTGCGATGGAGCCTGTCCAGTGCCCCATCTTGACACTTGGATGCAGCTCCTTGCCCAAGATTCTTTGCAACAGCTGAATGACCCACAATGGAGCAGCTTGAAGGGAGGGACAGGAAGGACGGAGGGACCCCCTCTCAGGTGGACCAATTTATACCTAGCTGGGCAGAGAGGTTCACAGTGCTGTGGCCATGGCTTGGCTCTAGAGGTAGTTGCAAGAAGGATCTATTCTCCCAGCTGTGCTTGAAAGTTACTTAAAGATGTTGAGAGAAGGGGAAGGTGTCACTGTCCACCATGCTGCCCAGCAAGCTGGGTTTCATGTCTCACGATGGAGATAGCTCAGAGCCAACTGGCAGGGCTGCCAGGAGATGGAAGCAGAGCTCAGCAAGAGCCACCCATCCTCTTAGTGGGAACAGGAACGGGAGGAGCTTCAACCACACTTTGAGAAACTCTCATCCAGAAATTGTGTTGGATGTGCAGCCCTCTGCTTCTTCCAAAAGCCATCGCCATCGTGTGGGAGAGGAACTAGTTGCCTACAGCCAGGACCTCCTGCCAGTGCTGTTACAGGTATCCACATGCTCTCAGAGACCCAAGGGACAGAAATCCAGCTGCCCCGTTGCTCTCCTAAATATCTCCATCATGCTCAGAGACCCCATGTTTGACTCCATGATCACTGAAACTGGTGCCTGTGTTGGGGACACCTTGCTGTGGGGCTGTGGCTGGTCCTTGTTCCTTCCCCAGTGTCCTGCCCCTTGCTGCAGGTCCAGGCCTTCTCTCCCGTTTCACAGATCCCCAGTGCCCCTTCCAGGCTGCCCTGATCCCGGTGCTGTGGCTCTGCAACAGCTGCTGGAGCAGAGAGATGCAGGGAGGGAGCGTGGGAGGGTCTGAGTGGGTACCCTGAGGCTCTGGGAGGATGGAGCAGAAGGGAAGACGTCACTTCCCACCCCACAGCTGCATTAGAGATGTTGCGTCTCCACTACGGAACAAGTGGGAGTTCCAGCTCCCAGATCTGCTCTCCAGCCTCATCCCTGAGGGCCTCGCTCATCCGACAGACCTCTGCTGCCCTGGCACGAGTGTCCTGAAGTGCAGTAGCCTTTAGGACACGTCTTACCAGGGATTTTACGATGCCAGCCTGGCAAACCCTGTCCTTGCAGATGTCAGCCATTCCTGTGAGTTTGACGTAACTATCAGCCAGCTGAGCTTTTCCAGGCTTTGCTGGGGCTTGTTAATGATGCACTCTGTGTTAATTATCACTTTTGTCCCAGGCTGGAACTTAGAGAGAAGCTTTCTCTTGCAATCCCTGTTGCTAGAGGCCTAATTAAAGTGATACACATTTTTTCCACGGAGCTCCTGTGTCTAGTGTCTCCCCACCAGCCTTGAAATTAACACACAGAGCAATGGTACCCCACCTCAGACTCCAACGCAGGTCTGTGTCTGAGCACACAAACACTCTGTGCCCTGTATCCTGGCTGTAGGTAGGAGATAATCTGAATATCTGCTTCTTCCATTCAGGCAAAACTGCCCAAGGAACAGCGTGTAACAAGAAAACACGCATCTGTCTGAAAAACAGTGGAAGGACCTGAGGGCTGCTCCGCAGTGTGTGGGCAGAAATATAATTAAGATAAATTACAACCAACTGCTTGATTAATATTAAGAGAAAATTATGCACAGAGTCAAGGCAGTCTGCAAGCAGAGATGCGGTTACCTTAGCTTACGTGCAACAAATAGTTCAATCCAGCTGGAACTAGCACAGATTTTTGTAGGGCTTGTGGAACCACCTTCCACCTGGTTTTGATCTTGCAAGACCCCCTCACAGTCCCAGAGCCCCACAAGGACCGCTTATAAAGTCAGAGTCCCTCCACTCGGCTTTGCAGAACATACCTCCCTGATGCTGCAGAGAAAAGCTCACGCTTCCCCGGAATCACCTGCTCCTCCAGTCTCATGCTCAAAGGTGGCTTCTAGGAGAAGATCCAGAGGTGGGCTTTGCAACGCATCAGGTTCCAGAGGCAGAGGGCTTGGACCACCTCCTGTCAGGGATGAGCTTGCAGATCTTGTAGCAGGAGGATGAACATCATGATGGAAGATATCCGGCCCAGTTCTGTCTGTCGTGCATGTTCTGTACCTATCCTCTTTGGGTATCACAAGGGCTTATGGATTGTGGTGCAGAGCTCTTCCCATCCAGTGGTCCTGTCCCACCAAGCATCACATTGGGATAGTGCCTTGCAGTTGGTGACAGAGAGCGAGAGATTGAACTAGAGACCTTCAGAGGTTCTCCCACTAGCATTTCTATGAATCTGGTGGCCCTGTTCCTCCTACCATAGTCTCACAGACTTCCCAGAAGAGCTAGTTCCCTAAAATCTTTCAGGGCATGTGTCTCCCATCCTTCCAGCAAAAGGGCACATGACAGTTGGGGAAGGTGGTCCTTCATGAAAGGACGTGGTCTCTGAGGTCTAGCGCTGCCACCTGGATGTTCCCAGGCAGGATGAACAGAGGCCACCTTGTCCTGAGTCCCAGGTCTGCATTCACGCAAGCCCTCCTGCCCTGCTGGGAGCTCTCTTAGCCCTTCCTTTCCTTTCCCTTCGCATGGCATTTGCAACCAGGTCCTGGAGCACGTCGCTGCCCTCCACACCAGCAGCATGGTCAGGCTGGAGCTGCTCCCCGGGGGCATGCTGGAGGCTGGTGGCTCAGTGCCACCACTCTGAACCAGTTTGTGCAACATGTTTTGACCTGAAAACACCCGGAACAGGTGCAGATTTCCTCCCGGAGGAAAAAATCTTCCCTGGCATAGCAGAAGATGGGGGGTGCCAAGAGCATGGGCACACTGGGAGCTGGAAATGGAAAGAAATTAGGGTCCTAAGGTCACTCTTTCTAGATCCTACCCAGAGTAGGAGGGGTCGTACTGTATCCTACTGCTACACAAAGGGGACTTGCCAGAATTACCACTTTGATTGGCTTCCCACACAGGGAAAACACCTCATGCAGTATTGATCTACATTTATTTTAGAAAAGCCATCAATTACGCAGTAATTCTGCCAGCTCTACAACTGCAGGCAGTCTCAGTGTTGTACGAGGAGTCCAAAGGTTGGTTGGTGGACTAGGTAGCAGTTGGTTTATGGCACCTTCTTCTCTGCAGCGCAGCGGGAATAGGCGCTCCAGGAGCTGTTACCAGTGAAAAGCAATTTCCCAGGGCTGCATCACATTTAACACGCTCGCTGTATTTTATACAGCATGAGCCTGAAGAATCATTCTGCTCTCATGAGACCCCACCTGGTGTACTGTGTCCAGCTCTGGAGCCCCCAACACAAGAAGGACATGGACCTTTTAGAGCAAGTCCAGAGGAGGCCACGAAGATGATCAGAGGGCTGGAGCACCTCTCCTGTGAGGACAGGCTGAGAGAGTTGGGGCTGTTCAGCCTGGAGAAGAGGAGGCTCAGGGGAGACCTTATAGCAGCCTCCCAGTACCCAAAGGGGGATAGAGGAAAGATGGGGAGAAAGTCCAGATCTCTGTCAGGTCTTTTAGTGTCTACCAGAGCATGTCTCCTGCTCATCTGAAGGAGCATGAGGGATGGCAAAGGTGTTTAGGGATCTAAGATTGTTTTGCTTCCTGATGGCAACTTGATTTCCTTTCTGCCTCTTTGTCTCCCTTCCTCATTGCCTGCTTTGTTGGTCTCCTACAGAAGAGAAGTTTCAAGACACCCCAGAGGAAGAGCATGTCAACCTGGAGCCTGATGTCTTTGCTGAGGGCATAGCAGGAGAGCCAGTCTGGTGTGAAAGAGCACAAAAGGGAGCACTTTGCTAAGCCTGGGACACCAATGACACCAAGTGGTGGCAGTGGACTTTCACAAGCGTCCCTCTGAGTCAGCTTCACCTCACAGGGCACTTCCACAGCTAAACAGAAACAAACCTCAGTGCTGAAGGCGGCTTGTCTCCATTTCTCTTACCTCACTTCGCGTCCTTCTCCCATCCCTGAAGTCATACCATGGCCACAGTTTGGGAGGGAAGTCCAGGAGACCAGCTACGATGACAGATGTCTGTGTTCTGAACTGTCATGGTTTCTGAGGATCTGTGCTGCAGTTCTGCCCTGTGGTGGTCTATCTGGGCTAGGGAAGTCATCCCAGTGATCTCAGTTGAGTCAGTGGCCTCGTTGCATTTCTGCGTGTGGTATGCAGCAGCAGCAAGCTCTGCTGGGAGCAAGTTCTTCAGTCCAAGCAGCAGCATGGAGGGGCAGCCTTAAATCAGAGCAGCAAAGGGAACAAACACAGAGCTGGAAAAAATACCTAAGAATTTGCTCATTTCCTTAGGCTGGACACAAAGCTTTGGTCCTGGAAACTGCCAAAGACCGTGACCTGGTGAGTGAGAGGGCATTGTGCTGAGACACTGTGCATGCTGTGGACCAGCAGATAAATGTCAGAAAGGCAGACGCCAGGGCAGAGCAGGTACATTGCCAAAAAATGCCTCAAAAGTTTTCCTGACCCTCTCAGTTTGTAATTTAAACTGAAGAGGGACTGGGCGTTTGGGGCTTGAGTGGTTGCTTGCCTGTGTGGGAGAAGGAGAAACACTGGAACAGCCATGCAGTGGAGCAGATCACCCAGCCTTCATACCTGGAGGTTCTCAAGACCTGACGGGACAAAGCCCTGAGTAACCTGGTCTTACCCCAGAGCTGAACCTGCTTTGAGCAGGTGGTTGGTCTAGAGGTTTGCTGAGGCCCTCTCCAGCCTGAGTCATCCTGTGCTTCTAGGATGGTGTCCAAGGCAGGTAGTGGACACCTTGCTTCTCAGCAAGACGTGGCTCAGGAGGGCTAACACTGCTTCAGCGGTTTGCATAGCAGTTCAGAGGAGGATGAAGAGGTGGCCCATGCTGGAGCAGGCACTCCTTGAATGGATTGCTGCCCACCGAGGACTCATGCTGGAGCATACACATCCCCAAAGGGACTGCAGCCTGCGGATGAGCCCGTGGAGAGCAGGCACAACGTCAAAGGAAGATGGGAGTGTTGAGCCATCACAGAGGAGCACGGGAAAAGAGCAAGAAGGACAGAGCAGCAGAGAGGAAGCTGCTACGACCTGACTGCACTCCCCTGCTGTCGCCTGTTCTTCACCAAGGGGACCCAGTGTAACCTGCAGCAGTAACAGTGAGAGGGAGAGGTGCTTGGAGCAACGTTGAGCCTGGCCGAGGGGAGGAGAGGTGCTTTCCCCAGGTGTGAAAATGCTTGCGGATTTTTGCTTGTTTCCAAGACCTGAATCAGTACTCAAATATTTATATTATAATAATTGAATAATAATATAGTTACTAATTCATTAAATTATTGATGTATTATTAAATAATAATAAATTAAGTTAAATTCCCCAAGTCGAGTCTGTTTTGCCCATGATACTAATTACCAAGCGACCTCCCCATCTTTGTCTCGACCCACAAGATAGAGATGGGGGGAGATGAGGGACAGACAGACAGGCAGTTGGACAGGTTCTTGCTGGAGAATGAGGATCTCACCTAGGTGTCTCCTGGCAGGTTTCTGCTGTGATGCTCAGGAAGCTGCTCGCCCTCCCATGAGCTTGCCTGGGCAGGACGTGAACGGGTGGTCCCATGACATCAGGTCAGGAATTCCATCAGGCTCTGAGCCCATCACACTGCCGGCTGAGAGGCATCTGGTCTGCTCTAGTGTCAAACACGATAAGCTATGTCATTATTTTTCTTGCTTATAATTAGTTTTAAGCCGAGGCTTTGCTACAGCTAATGAAAGGCAAGCTGGGGGTCACTCACATCACAGCAGCAAGCCTGGGCAAAAAAATACAGGTTGGAGGAGGGCTTCCTGCAGTCCTGGGCATGAGTGACTGCAGGACAGTGGGACATCACTTGAGCGAAGCTGGTGGGTAGGAGACCATGAAGGACACAAGAAAGGAATAGAGGCAGCCATGGTGTTACAGGTGGGTTCTTCACCAGCAAGTTGGAGAACCTGGGAGGGCTCCAAGCAGTTGTGAGGTGATGCTCTCCCAGGGGGCTGCAGCCGTGCAACTGCTCTAGCAAGGCAGAGGAGGCTTAGCATGATCCGAACCATCATCATGTGCCTCCTGGAAAACTCCCTCCTAGCTTGGTCCTGCTCCAGGAGGATGCAGGGGTCTAGCACTGGGGCATTTGATGGGGAGCGCCAGGTTTTGAAGGCAATGTTTAGAGCAAAGCAGTTGTACGATGTTCGGTTTTTACCCACGAAAATGAACCTTCAAATAGCTGAGAAAACACCAACGCTGAAGGCTCAAAAGCCGGGCTGTACATGGAAAGTGCTCATTTAGGCTTTGGAGGCCAATGCATGAGTTTTGTGTCGGCTGCATGGGGGATGCTGGCTCTCTGTTACTGAAGCACATTGGTACCAGCTGGCAACGCCTGGGCAACTGCTGTCAGCAAACCCAGGAGTGGCAGAGAGGGGACTGGCGGGCAGCTGGGCAGACAGGCGACGCTGCAGACAACCTGCAGGCTCTTTTTTTTTGGCAAACATGAGCAGTGTGAATGCTGGTTGTGCCCACAACTGGGCCTGCACCCCAAGGTTAAGCTCAGAAAGGCAGTGGTGACCCCATCACACAACATTTCTGCAGCACCTCTCTCTTTTTCACCTCCCAGGGTTGCCAGCCTGCCCTAGGCAGGACCTGGAGATCCTGCAATGTCCCCAGTTGTCCTCTACATTGGTGGTCTCAGCTCTTACCTGGCTTGGGATGTCCTGTGTGACACCAAAAGTGGGTTTGCAGCACCATACCACCTCCTGAGAAGCATCTCCTGGGGCTGGGCAGGAGGCAGCACTGTGCCATAATACAAGTGGACCAGGGCATCTGTGCCTGTGTGCCCCACACATGGCCTGGGATGGAGACCAGCCAGTCTCTCCTGCAGCTCCCCAGAAAAGAGCCTTTCCCTCACTCATGAGTAAGTTCCTGCAGAGTAATACGTTCATAAACACCATCTGGGCTTCAAGCCATCCTTGAAGCAATAGGGACGAAGGTGGGGAGGTCTCTTACCATGGCTTTCTCATCTCTACTGGTGATAAGCATGTTCAGACACTGGATCATCATTCAGCTTGACATGATGCAGCTCCAGTCTCCTGTCACTCTTGGGAGGACTCTCTTCCTGTGGGATCTCAAAGGTTCGTGTTGAATTTAACATCAGAAGTCTAGGGGTGAAAAGCTTATTTCATTTATGGCATCACTCTGGGAGCTGCTGCCAGGTTTATCTCTGCCTGGGGCCATCCCCAGAGGCAGCTGGGGGACAGAGGGCATGTCTACAAGCAGCACCTTCAGAAGATGCAGAACCAGAGCCTGTTCACGAGGCTGTGCTACATCACTCCTTTTGGGCAGCCCCTGTTTTTGCCCGTCTTCAGCCGCGGAGGAGCCCAGGGCTGCACCTCTGCCCATGCGAATGCCTAACTACGTGCACAAGGTGAAGGTGCACCAAGCAGTCATCCCAAAGCAGGCACACAGAGGGGCTGAGCATTCATGGTCAGTCTCTTCACACGAGGCACAGCAGAAGAAGGTCCAGCCAAGGCCAACAAGTCTGCAGTAAACTCTGGGGGTCCCACAAGGCAGGGAACCTGCTTGAAGCAGAAATCCCAGCCATGCCACGAGCAAGAGGGTTTTTTTTTTTTTCCAGGAGGGTTTGCTGGTAACCTCCAGGGTTATAAAGATGCTCCAGTAGCGAGGGGTGTAATCAACTCATTCAAGCTTTAATTTCGTCATGCAGCAGTCAGGGTCTCCTTCAGCGAGCAGAGGCTGCAGGGACTGAATCCCATCCCCTCCTGGCTGCTGAGAACCAGGAGCTTCCCTCCATCCTCCCCAAGCTGCTCCCACTCCCCCTTCCTCCTGCACAAGCCCTGGCACTCTGCCTTCCCGCCCCCACAGAAAGATCTGAGCTAGTCTGTGCAAAGAGCCAGTTTTATTCACAGGGGCACATGAGACATCAAGACAGCATAAAACATACAGGAAATATACAGGAAGGCTCTGCTTTTCATACAGGCAATCACTATTAACAATATTACAGAAAGAATAAATAAAAGTGATGTTGCTGCAGCAACCCACAAGGACGATGCTCTCCTCCGTTTGCCATGCGTGGCTGAGCCTGCAGATTTCATCCTCTGTGGCTGTGCTTCTTCAGTTTGAAAAATACTTCTGCAGCACCTTTGTTAAGAGCCCTGTCTCCTACAAGAAAAGGCACAACCGTGAGACGCTGCGTCCCATACACAGCCTCCACCGGCATCACCTGCTGGGTACCACAGGGCAGAAGATCAGACAAGTGTCCCACGCTGGACCATGATGGCACTTTAAGGGGTGGCTTGGGACAGCACATGAGAAGGAAAGAGCCAGGAGCCGGGCTCCTGCCTCCCGTTCTGTGCTCCAACAGCTGGTCCACAGCTGACAGACAGAGGCAAACTTCAGCAGCCCACTGAGACAGCAGCCACTGGGTTGGGCTTCAGGAACAAGAGCAGCCTCAGAGCAGCCTTCAGCAGAGCGCTATGCGAGAAGGCAAAAAGAGGGAAAAAAAATACAGCATGGGAGAGTTACAGAGGGATTCTGTGGCACTGTGTATTGTCCAGAGGTCCCAGAGTTACGCAGTGCGGCATCTGCCTTCACAAAGAAGGGCCCTCCCCCCACCCCTGGAGCCTCTCCACTCCACACACATGGTTTCACACAAATACTGCCACACACCCAAGAAGATGACAAGGGATGGGGACGATTCTCCTTTGCCAGCCAGATCCTTGTCACACATGGCAACAGGGTGGCACCGCGAAGCCTCAACGTGCTGAGAGCCAAGCCCTGCCTGCCACATGTGGTTAAAAAGACAAAACAGAAATCTTGGTTTAAAAATCCCTTCTGCTCTGCGTGACTTCAGCCATCACGAGCACAGAGCAACACATGGGCTCCCGCTTTGCAAAGGGACGGAAAACATCTTGAGGCAAAACCCAAGGGCAGCAGGCAGGGCTAACCCATGCGAAGGGAGAGCCAGCAAGGAGACCAAGCCCGGGGATATATTTAATGCTTAGAGGGGCCCCACAGAAAGGAAGAACCTGTTTGTGAATGATCAGCAAAACCCTCAGAAAAGGAAAAGCCCACCAGGTTTTTCAATAAAAGTCAAGTTCCCTGGATAGTTACGCTGCCACAAAGCACAGCACATGTGCTGGAGCAGCAGAGCAACACTCACAGAGCACTCCTGCCTTGCTGAGCAGGGGGGCCCAAGGAAAGGAGAAGCATCTTTGTTTTTTTTAAACCGAGTTGAAATGGAAGTGACAGATCCTGAGCAGGGGTGGGCAGTTTCACGGAGCAGAGCTATGAAACAGCTCGCTAGGCAGGTGGCGAGCACGGCACACAGATCAGCCCGAGCGCAGGCTGAGCGCTGACCCCAGGTGTCCAACAGTCACACTGAGGGAGAAAGCTGGCAGGGTGGCAGGAATTTGCATTGGCGTTCAGTCACCCACAACAGCAAGAGAAAAAAAAAAAAAAAAAGGTCCCACAGAAAAGTAGAACACAGGCAGCACTCAAAGGCACCAGTGAGAAACAGTCCTGTAATATCAACTGGGAGCTCAGGGGCAAGGATGCCCTGGGGGATGGGTGGCGAAGAAAGGAGCAGGAAGGCAGGAGTTGAGTCTAGTGAGGTGCTCAGAGGTGCCTGAAGGGCAGAATCAGACCCATCACCCAGCAAGGTCTTCACTGCCCCTGAGAAAACAGCTGGCACACCAGGGCAGTGGTCAAGGAGAGGCGAGAGGCTTCAGGAGGAGAAGGTGAGGGGTAGGAGCCAGCTGAGCTGTGATGCCATGAGTGTGCAGGGAACTCCACCTCCCACCAGAGAGGCATCAGGGCAGTGAGGCAGGCAGCTGGCCAGCATCTGCTCGACCACGAGCTGAATTGCCCTCTGGCAGCAGAGCTCTGACGCCCAGCACATAGGCAATAAGGCTGACGTCCAGCGCTGGGTGCTGTCCCCAGCCAGGACCTGCCTTTGAGCACCAGGAATGAGCACCAATAGGGCACCAGCACCCAGATGGCAGCCTAAGACCAGCGCTCAGGGCAGCCTCTGCCCAAGCACATCTGCAGCGCGAGCAGTGACCGTGCGACTTACCTACACAGAAGAGAGCCACAGGGACGGCTTTTATCAAATGCACATTGCACGCTCACGAACATCTTAGTGGACAAGGCAGGGCAGCACATCCACCAACACTCCCATCATCTCAGGCAGTTCATGCAGCAAATACCTTCCTCCTCCCAGCTCCCCAGGGAGGATGGAGAGGGGTCCAGGACCTTCACAGCCCTCTCCTCCCTTTCAGCTGCATCTGAGAAGCAAGAGCTGCAGCAGTGCAGCAGTCACAGCACACAGCATCTGAAGGGGAGCAGGGTGGGCTGGTGTCTTCAGCCATGCCCAGCTGTAGCTTCATGATGGAAAGCCCTCTGTCCCAATGGGACAGCCTCAATTTACCTCAGTCTGCCAAAACCGACTCAAGAAAGCGCTTGAACCATCAGTGCCACTCAGACTCGCATCCCTACAACTCTGCTCCACTTATGCCTTCCCAGGAGCAAGCACTGCCTAAACCTGGATAACAGAAGTAGCTTTACCTGTGAGCAGTGTTACTGGATAGCTCCTCAAGTACAGCACCTCAGCGGGACAGCACATGCAGGATCCACCTAAGAGGATTTCATACCTTTTAGGCTCTCAGCTACTTCTTGCAGTGACTAGAAAGGGTGAGACACCAAGGAAGTGCACGTGAGGCAATGGACAAGTAGAGCCACAGGGATCGAGCAATTCCATCTCCGCACCCTGCGTGAGGATCTGTGTGGGTGCACTGCTCCCACGGGCAGGTTTTCCACTGGGAGTTGGGTGAGGTCCGAGGCAAAAGCCACACCAAGGATGCTGAGGATCTGCTGACACACTGCGGGACTATCGCAGCTCCTGCGAGCTCCCCAAGACCCGCTCTGCAGTGGTACAACTGACGCACACCTCCCCTCTGCAAGCCAAGCTAACAAAGCTACATGCCCCTCAGTCATGAAGGATCCTGACCACAGCAACACAAACCCAGGATGGGGACATCAGAAGCCCAAGACCTCTTTGCAGGACAGACTCCTTTCCTCAGGTGTATGGAACTGTGTCCCTCGTGACCCCTCTCTACAGAAATAGAGGGGAGAAAGGATTTCCCTGTCCCTGCAGCGGCTGGAAAAGGGGACATTTCACAGCAGCCACAGTGGCCAACCATTCTCTTCTGCATCTGCCCAAGGAAGACCCAGATGCTTATTAATAACCCCGGGGCTGGAGATCACCACTACCACAGCTCCATAGCAGCATCCCTTGCTCATCCTCACACCCTTCCCAAGCACTTGGGACTACTGCCCAGCTAGATACAAACCTATGGTGACGTCTCGTCTGCCTCTTTGTGGTTGATCTTAGGAAGTGGTTTAAGAAGAGCTAACAGGAGCAGAAGGGGGGAGCACACCTCTAGCAGCCGTGCAGATACTCCCACTTCCAGCAAGGCTGGCTGCTGCAAATTAGCACTTCCACCACCTCCCTACTCAGAGCATCTCCCTCCATCTCAGTCAATATTCACCTGGTCAGTGAGATCGTATTTCCCTTGGTTCTCATTCAAAAGTCTTTCTTGCAAGAGGATTTTCAGGAGCTCACGGGTAAGCAGTTCCATCACGTCCTCCAGCAAGGCTCTGAGAGAGGGACGGAAGGCCACTGGCACCACAGGCTCCTCCGGCGACTCCAGGTGTGGGGAGCCCATGATGCTCTTCTTCCCCATGAAGTGACCTGCAACACCGCACAACACGCTTGTGTGTGGGCACAAGCACCCAGGGGGCGAGCGGCAGGGTCTCCAGCCGAGCTCTGCTCCCTCACGCCAACAAGAAGTACCCAGCAAACCCAACACCTAAACTGGCGAGTACCGCACAGTGAGGAGAAACCAAGAAATCCCGTGTCCTCATTCCACACGGGACTTTGGGGAAGCTTTTCTCTCCCACTGGTGGGACCGCTGGAGTCAGAGAGATGCCGGGCTCCTCACCGAGAGGTGTGGATGGAGGTTGCCCCATCCCTGCCCTGGTCTTCTCCTGCCCCCCCAGGTGCTGCCGCACGGAACGCCCCGGGGAGCAGGGGCGGGATCGGACACCTCGTGTCCCACAGCCGCTCCGCGACACGCGTGTCCGTGTCCCCGTCCCCGGTTACCTGTGGCCCAGAGGTTGCCGCGGGGGTTGACCTTGATCTTGGCCGCCTGGCTGCGGTGCTCGGCGAAGTCGAGGTGCACGGCGGCCCCCAGCGCCGCGCCGCACAGCAGCAGCAGGAGGCAGCGCAGCGCCGCCGCCATGGCCGCCCCGGCGGGAACCGGTCCCGCCGCCGCCGCCGCCGCCTCGCCTTATAGAGCGGGGCCGGCACCGGGGGTGGGGCCGCGGCGCGCACCGCCCGCCCCTCACCCCCCCGCCCCGGGCCGCCGCTGGGGTCCCCGCCCTCGCTCAGCCCCGGGCTCACCCCTCGTCCCTCTGTCAGACCCCGTTCGCTGCCCCCCGGCACCACGCTCGTCCCGCCGCCGCCCCGAGCCCTCTCACTTCACCCCGCCGGATACGACGCGAGCCGGTGCCACTCGGCGCGGCTGCCCTGCCCTCACCCGCAAACCCGGGTGGGTTTGCCCCTGCACCCCGTTAGCTCCTGCTCCGCCATCTGCCCAGGAATGCGCTCCGTGATGTTAGAAGTGGCCTGGCGAGGACATCGGCCAGCACCCAGGGCCACCTCCCAGCAGCCTTGGGCTCACAGATTTTTGTGGGCCGAGCTCTCCCAGCAGCAACCGCCCTAACCCTCATCCACCGCTGGTGATGCTCTCTGAACCCCACCTCCACGGCCTGGGAGGCCTCGTTGGTGAAGACCAAGGCACCTCAGCTTTGTATCTGCTACCATTTGCAGTGGTGCCTTCGTGAACATCCTCCTGCTTCAGCTTTCTACAGCTGGTCTGTTGAGACGTACAGGAAACATCAGGTTGTTGTATCTTCTACTAGTTGTAGAAGATTACAACTGCAGTCGTACTTTAAAAGTGCTACTTTAGTTATAGAGCATCTGCTGTTCCTTGCACATCTCACAAACTGAGCTTTGGCTTCCCTGAAGTGGTTCTTACAAGCCCAGGTAACATTTCTGTATGCTTATATGCTTATGCATATGTATATTTCCTCTCCATGCTCCCACCTCCTTCACACTGCCTTTGTGCACTGGAGCTCAGGCATGAGTTTCATTCCCAGTTTAGCCAAACTCATCTCCCAGTAGGTCCACTTGCGTACCTGAGTATCGAGATGGGCTTGGAAGATCCTGTCCTTAAAGACCTGCCAGCTCTGCCAAGCTCCTTCGCCCTCCAGAGTTGCCTCGCACGGGATTCCCCTTTCCAGCTCCCTCAGTAGGGTGAGGTCCAGAGCCTGTATGTCACCACTCACCTTCTCCACTCCCTTCAGGACCTTGCAGACCACTATTTCATAGAATGGTTTAGGTTGGAAGGGACCTTTAAAGGGCATCTAGTCCACACCCCGCCCCACCTGCCCCAGGAGCAGGGACATCTCCAACCAGATCAGGTTGCTCAGAGCCTCATCCAAGCTGGCCTTGAACATTTCCGGGGATGGGGCATCCACCACCTCTCTGGGCAACTTGTGCCAGTGTTCTACCACTCTCGGTGTAAAATGAAAATTTTTCTTATATTCAGTTTGAATTTACCTCCTTCCATTTTAAAACTATTACCCCTTGTCCTGTCACAACAGGCCCTACTGAAGAGTCTCTCCCCATCTTTCATGTAGGCCCCCTTTACGTGCTGGACAGCTGCTATAAGGTCTCCCCAGAGCCTTCTCTTCTCCAGGCTGAAGAACTCCAACTTTCTCAGCCTGTCCTCATAGGAGAGGTGCTCCAGCCCTCTGATCATCTTTGTGGCCTCACAAAGTGGCCCCACAGGGGGCTTCCAGGCTCCCCCAGGTCCCACATTTATACAGGGGTGCTTGCAGGTGTTGTACAGCTGCAGGACTGAACAGCTGCAGAACTGCACAGCTGTATGTCTGAAACAGTAAAGAAAAGATGAGTCAGAGCACCCAGAAATCTCACCTAGCATGCTAGGCTTTGGATTATCTCCAGTTTGTGTTGCATATACAGACCACTGTCAGGAAGCAGAAAGTCTGAAGCAATCAGGTGGCCAGCAATGCAGCTCTCTCACCAGCCACAGCACCCAAGAGGGAAGCAAAGGAGACCCAGAGACAGGTTGAGAGAGAGTTCAAGTCATCAGGCACATTCACGGTGATGAGGCAGGTCCCAGGGCAAGCTGCAGGCCAGGAGGAGATCTGGGAAGTGTAACCAGTGTCAGACATGGTCCAGACAGGTCCACAGTGGTGAGGCAGGCCTGAGAACAGGTCAAGAACTCAGTCCATAGCCCAGCACTGCTGAGTTGGAGACCAATGCTCCTACAACACAGACCAGGGAGAGACTAAAGGCTGAGCTTAAATGGGTTCCTGGGCCCATGGAGGTGGAGGCCCCAGGTGAGACCCATTAAGGCCTTTTAGTGTCCTCAGGGCCCTGACAGCTTCTGCCAAATTTACAGCTCCATGACTTGGCAAGGAGGTGCTGGCTGGTGGGGGAGGAAGTGCCTGAGATGACCCACTTCTCCTGGGAACTGGCACAGGGGAGGTTTATTAGCAATGCCCTTCTCAGCATTTACCACTGTTCCAAGAGAAGAAAGAGAGGTGATGTGTTCTTCTTCAGCAGCAGGGGCTTAGAGTCCAAACCACAAACACAGCTTTGATGCTATGGGGAGGAAAAAATGAAAAAGTACTCCTGCATTAGACACGCCTTCTTCCAAACTGTGCGTGTGTCCCCATGGGTGGCCAGCTGGCCAGTCTATGAGCTCCCGTAATATCTGGGGGGTGTGCCATGCTGATGGGCATGGCCAACCAGGAGATGTCACCTAGTTGGTCCACCACCCATCAGGGATGTGTCTGCCTCCAGTGGCCTTGCATCCTGACCCTCATGCTCACATCGCGGCAGCTTCAGCTCCTCCATCAAGTCAGCTGAGAGAGGAGCCCTGAGGCCCTTTGTCCCAGCTGTGCTAGGTGGCTGTGACCACCACTTCGGCTCTGATGTCCCCTGTCAGTCCTCACAAGCCTTGCAGGAAGGTTTCACTGGTGCTTAATCGGGCTCACACACACACACACTCTCTTCTTATCTATTTCCTCTTGCAGCCCCTGTCCCTCCTCTGATGTCCTGCGCTGTCACTGTGTACTGATAAAACACGGCTTGAAACCTACTAACATAATCTCAAGCTTTTTGTTTTTTTTTTTTCCGAATAGTCTTAAATACACTTGTGGTCACAAAAGTTCTGGAAATTGAGGTGTCTGGAGAAGGCTTGCGATGTAGTCAGGGCAGGAGGAGGAGGAGGATGTGAGGTCCAGAGAGGCTGCTGGATGTGACAGAAGAGCCTGGCATTGCTCAGCACCAGCTCAGATGAGCCTGGTTTCTCCTCAATCTGGGAAAGGAACGTTATCCGGGAAGCTGTGCTGCATTCCTCCACGGGTGCCTTGCAGCTGCTGGCTCACGGCGTGTGCAAGCAATTTGTCCACTGCTTTTCCCCAGGAAATGCCAGGGCTTCACTCCAGCAGCTGCAGGGTGCTGGCAGTGGGGAAGCCTCTCCTATCCCAGGGCCAGGGTCCAGTCTCTGCCCGGTGTCCCAGCAGGAGCAGGTCTGGCCTGGCACTTGCTATGGCCCCTGCGTCCCTGCACACCAGCAGCCAGAGGTGGGGAAGAGTGAGACGAGGGGTTACACGCAGGATTACGGAGGATGAGACCAGGGATAAAGTGATACCAATTACAGAGGGGGCTGAGAAAAGAGCTCCGGGCAATTACGGCACCAACCGGAGCGTGATGGGGGTTAAGTGCGGCTCCTTCAGGGCAGCACAGTGCTCCTGGGAGATTAACTGAGGGACGTGGACGAGCAGCAGGAACCAGCACAGCATTTCAAACAGGGCAAAGGCTTTGCTGCTCTGATCTTAACCAGACACACAACCGAACCGACACACAACCTCTCCTCTTTTCCAACTGGTGGCTGCAGGCTGCACACGTTGTCTCAGTCAAGCTGGGAGGGGAGGAACAGGTATTTCTGATCCCAGGTGAGGGACTGCAAGGATGGCTTGGGAATAGCTGGGAAAAGGAAATTGGGGAGTTCTTGCCCTGCTGCAGTGTCATTATAAACGTTTGGAAACTGAGGGGAGCCAGGGTTAATTACCGAGTACTGAGGCTTGGCCAGACGGGGCACGTGTGGGAGAAGTGAGCCCCTACCCCTGATTGCAAGCCTGGGAAGAGCGATGGAAGAGCTCCTTGGGGACCTGGCGGAGGCTGGAAGTGGGAGCACAGTTCAGGGCAGCCAGTGGGATTTTTATGGAAAACAACTCGTGAAAAGGACCCGAGCTCACCGCTCGCTGAGCAGCAGCGTCGCTGCTAAAGGAAACTGCTCAGCTGTAATCTTGGCAGGGCTTTGAGAACACTGATCTCATCCTTGTTAAAAACCAGCCCCAGACAGCATCAGGCAGATCCCGAGCAGGAGGCTCAGCACAGCTCACCCTCCTCAGCGGCAGAATTACAGCCTAGCCGGATTTCCAATGAACGTGGCGCGGGTGCTGAGCAGCCTCTGGACAGGCATGGGTGCTTGACAGGCTGGGTCCACCCAGAGGGTGTGTTACTGCACCCGGGAATAAGGACGGCAGCTCAGTGCTGAGGGGCCGGAGCAGGCTGATCACGCTGCAGCCAAATTCCTGCATTCCACCCCGAGACTGAACAAACGCAGCCTGAGAGGGGGCTGCAAGAGAAGTGGCCTAGCTTGCACACGGAGAGCAGGTTTTCTTGGGTTTTTTTTTAGTCCATGTCTTTTTTGCAAAGAGGTGATGTGGTTCCTAGTTTGGGAAAAATAACTGGCACCTGCCTGGGAGAGGCACCGTAACCCGGACTCCAATCCTGGGTCACCAGCCTGGCAGGGCTTGTGATAGATTTTCTGCCTTCCTCCAACTTTTGACGTGCAGAGCTGGGCACCCCAGCGCCCGCACACCCACCTGCCAAGCAGCGGGGAGCCAGCACTCGGAAGCAGGAGGCGGGAGCCTGCTGGTGTGACAGCTTTGGTCTGGAGCCTGCTGAGACCCCTGCCATTGGGGGCAGGAATTGTCACCGCGGTGCTCCTTCCCTGCTAGCTCTCTCCAGCTCAGCAGAGGTTCACTTTCCCAACTGTTACCAGCCTCCAAAGTAATCTTTCCAGCTTATATATCAAAAAAAAAGACAGTACAGATTTTATTTTAGAAATTTATTTTGCTGGCAAAGGTCACCGTACTGGCTTCCATGGGTGGTGCAGGACATCGGCCTGTTGGCTACCGGCTTCCTGCGATGGCCTCGCAATGATGCCAGGGCAGGACAGAGGTGACTCAGCAAACGCCGGACTTCTGATAGATGGTTACATCCGCGAGGCAGAACATGTGTCTGCACAGAGCAAACCGTCCCCTTTCCCGGCGGGATTAACCCTCTGGTTGGGTTAACTGCGGCTGGGCGAGAGCCACCTGCAGCCACCTCTCTGCAACCCTGCACAGATCCACACCCGCCAGGAACGGTCCCTTCTCACCCCAAGCAGCCTCAAAGCTCCAGGGATCCTCAGCTTCCACCATTGGTTTCTGCTAATACCTCCAGTTGGAGGAAACAAGGATTCTCCGTTTTGCTCTCTGTTTTTGCCCAGTAATTCCTGCATGCGACTTATTTTCTTAATGGGTGCTGACCTCTGAAATGACATTTTCATAGCACAATCTGCTACAACCCCAACGTTCCAGATGGTTACACTTAATTCAGAACCCGTTGTTTTATAAATAGAGTTAAAATTGTTTTTTCCCTCTATGCACCATTTTATATTTATGTGCATTTGAATTCCATCTTTTTGATTGCCCAGGCTCTTTCCACAGTTGGCCTTTATCCACACAACCTTTGGTACCAGCAGCGAACTTCAGCATTTGCCTGCATTCGCTGATCTTTTTTGAATACACTGAACGCAGTCCCTGCACAGCTCCCTGGTGTTTTCTGCTAGATTGTTGCCTCCTACCTTTTGTTCCTCATCTTTTAGCAAATGATTTCTCCCCATAAGGACCTCACCTCCTATTCCAGGGCTGCTTCCATTCTTTAGGAGCCTTTGCTGAGGGACCTTGCCAAATACCTTTGGGAAATCCAGGTGGATGATCCCAGTGGGCTTGCCTTGCCCATACACCTCCTAACTCCTTCAACAAGCTCCGAGTCTTCTCCTTAAAGCAGCCCAGCACAGATCTGGCTTATAGCCTACAGATCCCTGCATCTCCACCTCAGCCACCATTCTGTCCCATGGTGCCATGGAGGGTTTGACAGAATGGTGCTCACCACAGCAAACAGTTCAACCCCTTCAGGCTTGCGTCCCTTCAGAGCCTGCGGGCAGCTCCACCCAGGCCTGGGGGTTCGTTGCTCTTCTCTTGGTCACTGATCTCTTCTGCAGGTTCTTCCACTGCTGGAGCTGATGGCAAAATAAATTTGTCTAAACCCGCATGGCTAAGAGGTCCTTGCTAACACTGAGCTAATAATGAACAAATATAACAGATCTGTAACTACCGGGGATCGTGGCGTTCAAAGCAAGGCCCATTTTGTTTCTTCTCTGTTGAATGATGCATTGATACCTTGGCATTGACCAATGTATCTCCCAGAGAGGTGGCCAGTCTCGCCTGGGACAGACTCAGAGCTGGAGAGCTCCCAAAACACAGTGCAGGCACTCCCAGGCCCTGCAAATATCCACCCAGGCAGGCAAATGCACGCTCAAAACCAATGGCTCCAATAAAACACAAACACAAAGAGCAAAGACCTCAAATCCCCCTGTTTGTCTCTTCCACAGAGCTGCTAGTGCCAATAAAACTCTTAGTGGCGGTTAAGTTGTTTCAGCCTCTTCTTCGCCGCTTTGCCAAAGCCAGGTCAAATTTAAAGTCCTGCCACATGCCTGAGGGTCTATTTTGATGCGTTTGTCTCTTGTTTACAAAGATTAAATCCCTCTGTTACATTCATTTGTCCACAGGCAACAACTGTTGTTTATAAAAGATAAAATTTGAAATCTCGCACATCTTGTTTTCAGCTCTTCTCCAATTTTCATTTAAGCCGTAAATGAGTTGTGGTTTTCCCTGAGGTTTCCCGCTCCCTCCACACCCACTGGACATCGTACAAATGAGAGCTCTGCAGGGAGGCTTGGAGACCAAAATCTTGTTTTCTTGCAGGCAAATCCAGGCCTAGCTCAGAAGTGTCCCAATCCGAATTATGTGGCAGAAATCTGACATCCCAGTTCATTTTCTCCACATTATTTTTACTGTTGTCTCTCTGGCAGCTGAAACTCTGCAAGGTTAGTTTCTACAGGAGAGGGAGAGATTGGAAAGGAAAGGTGATGCTCCGCAGAGAGAGCTCCAGAAAGTGTTCTTACATTATTAAACAGGAGGAGGAAAAGAGTCAAGAGATGAGGAGCTGGGCAGAGAGCAAGAGACAGTGAGTGCATCTGCTCCGTCCTGGATCACAGAGGGTGACATGTCTCTAGTCTGTCCCTAATTAGTCTGTTCTTCTCTGTGGAGATACTTGATTCCCCCAAGGTTTAGGGCGCTCTGCTAGATCAAGCTCAAAGGACCTGCTGGAATTGAACACGTGTACGAACTTCCCCGTGAGCCGGAACAGGCTGAGCACACGATGCGCTCAGCCAGCAGGACCCAGCACATAGGCATGCGCTGCTCCACAGGGAAGCAGCACTGCGTCCAAAGGTTTTTTTTACAGAAATTGAGGGGTAAGCAGGGACGAGCACACAGCAGCAGCAAAGCCACTGCCACAAACAGGGGCTTCTCGTGGCTGGGCAGACTACCAACCAGCAGGGAATCCACCTGATCATGGCTAAGCAGATCCAACAAGGCAGATCCACCAGGAAAGCCACCGTGCCTCTTCCCACACGCTTACTCCAGCATGTGTCAGGCTGGTGGGGCTACCTCTGCAGAGACCTGCTGCTTCCTGATGGGTGAGCAAGCTCAAGCAGCTGGATGCAGACAACAAAGGGATGGAAGTGTTGCAAGGGAGGGGAGAAGGTAAAAGGGGCAGGAAGCTATTAAAATGGCGCGAAATGCAACGTAGGTGCCATTTCTCTTTTCCCAGCAGCCAGTGATGAGATGGTCAGCCCAGTCATCTGCTACGCATCAAGTACCACCAGGAGCTGCTGACGCTGATGGGAACTGCGAAGGCCGTGCCTTTCTGGCATCACCTGGGCGTGCTTTGCAGGCTGAGGACAGGAACCAGGACACTCCCCACCTCATTCAGCCACTGAGTCACTGACAGCATGTGGGTCTTCAGCCTGGGATGTGTAAACACCTGCTTTGCGCTTCCCCTGCTCCAGCACAGGCGCCATCCCCAGGTGACACGCTCTGCCTCAGCCACCTCTCCTTCTCTTGGCCAAGGAGCTTAGTCCATTCTGGGAGATGTGCACTGGGTTTGCATCCATGTATTTCTCCAGCAGGAAGTAGTCTTATAACCATGCACAGGCATGACTTTGCCTTGCAGATTCTCCTTGGAAAAAGGTTGACCTGTTCTGATTTTAAGGGCAGGAAAACCACCATGAGATTATTCAGTCTCATTAAAGAATACAACTCATCACCTTACAAATCCAAGCCCCAAAAACCACTGCTAAGCAATATGCAGTGACAGATCTGAATGAACCAAGGTAACACTATTCCTGTTTAACCCACAGCCGTGCGTTCAAGCATCATGAACACGCAAAGACAGCCTTTGTCTCAGGCAGCTTCGACTTTCATCACCTCACTGCTCACAGCTCACCTCCCACCCATCACGTTTTCACTTATGCATTTAGCTTCAATACGAGGAGTCACCCAACAAAATTCTAGCAAGGATCAGGAACAGCCCAGCTTTGCTCTGGGGAACGGCTCCTGCCCATGAAGGAATCTGTGCCCTGAAATGCGGATGTGATTGAACAGTAATTAAGCAATGAAATTGCCTAGCAGAAAACCTGCTCTGCCTGGCTGTAACCACAACAGAGACAGAAGCAATCTTAGCTCTGACAGATTTTTTGTCTTTTTTTTTTTTTAAGTTTATAAACCAGACCTTTCAACACCTACATACTTTACAAACAAACCCCATTCCTGGTGTGACACAAAGATCTCCATCCTTCTTAAGCCTTAAGTCTCAAAGGCTTTGCTGGAGCCGGCCAGACAGCTTCACCTTTAACAAAAAGAAGAAAACTGAAATAAAAAACAAAGACACATCAAGTTCTAACAGCAAAACCCCTGGCTCTGCAGGAGCACAGCGGTTCTCACCAAACATTTCAGCATTAGCACTCGGCCAAACCTGAGATCCTGCACGCTCTGTAGCTTTTCTGCTCAGCAAAGCAGAATAAGTCTGGCGGGGATGGAGCCAGCAACAACTCTTTGTCATCCTGCTCCCACGTTCAGTTTCCAGCTTGTGCCCAGCACCCTCTCTTCCCACTGTGGCAGGAAAGGTGTTACAGGGATGCAGGAGGTGAGGTGGGAGGCAGTGCGGGAGCTGGTGGGCGTGTGAGCTATGAGTAGATTAACTGCTTATTTATCCTCACTCTAATTAGAGCCAACATCTCATTTCACGGCTGCAGATAACACAGAACTACGTTCTCAGCCACACTGAGCTGAAAATAGGCAGAACACGGGCCATAGAGATGAACTCCCACATCTCACACCGCAGCCCCTAATTTAGGGCAATTATTTCTGTTCTTAAAGCGTCTACAAACCTAGAAGAGAGGAACCTACCGAAGCCTGGCTGCAGTGGGCTTCATCCCACCCTTTGCCCCAGCCACCCAGCATTTTTTAAGGATTTCCTGCTCAGTTACTTCACACAGCATCATGCGAGAGCAAGGCTGGGAAAGGCCTTGCACCTTTCTGCAAGTGGCCAAGCGTGGGTCTGCACCCACACCGGCCAGGAGCGCATGTCCTCAGCCACACTGACTGCCAGTAACCTGCAATGCCAGCAGGGCAATCCTCCCACAAGCTGGATGGGTACGTGTTTACCTCCCAACATCTCAAAAGGACCATTTATTTTCTCTCAGAACTGGGGTTTCAGCAGATGCTGGTTAAGAGCCAATCCTTGCATCCCCTACAATCATAAAGCCTTTGTATTTTAGCCTTTTTGTTAAATTAGCTCAGTGACAGTAACACAATTGCTTCCGCATGCTCAGATTTTTGCAAAAGGTGCGAAAGCGAGAGGACTTGGAGAACAGCAACAGCAGCGCTTTCAGCGAGTTTTCTCTGAGAGGTGTTGATTAGCAGATTTCAGAAGAGCTCAACTCAGTCCTTTACGTGAGCCCAAGTTAAAAACCAATTTATGCACAAAACCAGTTTAAGCTAAAGTTTAAGCAGGGATTGGAGACTCAGCCTCAGTGCTACCTGCCAAGGCAGAAATGTGCTCCAAGGCCTCAGGAAGGTGCTCCACAGCAATGGCAGCTCTCACAGAGAGGTTTTGTTTTCCCTCACTGCTGCCCAGGTTTAGCTTTTGACAAAATATTCCAGCTGTGACTCAAGCATTTTGGAGCAGCTCTGTATCTAAATTATCTTCTCAAAGGTTACAGCACTGGGAGTGGGAGATACAGATTTTATGATCATTTTCTATTACAAAGTTATGATGACTCGAAGAGCCACAGGCCCCATGCTCAGCACTAGGGGCTGGACCCCTTCGTAAACTCCTTGCAGTGTCCCAAACACAAGATGATTTTTTGCTTCATCCTACCCAGGGAACAAACCACCCAGTTAAACCAACTGACTCTACTCCTCTTGGTCAGCCCAGTCACTGAGCAGTGAAGAAAATGGTCACATGGACATAACTGATGGCGCAATTCACCCCCCTAGATGGGACAGGCCTGACAAGCCTAAGGAGGTACATAGGCAAGAAACTGAAAATAGACCATAAACACCCTACTGGGTTTTGTCCTTGCCCTTCCTGGTTTTACCCTACACAAGCTGCGTGTATGGCAGCAGCACTCATCTGTACCAATCCCTGCTGCTGTGCAATCTCAGAGCAGTCACAAGGAAGAGGGAACATGGGACACGGTGAAATGCACCTGAAGAACACACAGGAGCTTTGAACTGTCTACAAGTTTTTCAAGATTGAAAGGAGAGCTGTTAACCCAGGGAAAGGAGAGGTGGGGAGGAATTCAGGGGGATGCTGTCCCAGCAAGACAACTGTTAGGTAACTGCACGAGGGTCAGGTTGCCTTGGCTGGAGGTAGCAATGGCACCGTGCTCCCACTGCTCGCTCTTGTGAAGATCTGCCCTAGCGAAGGGGAAGTAAAATGTTTTCATGAGTCAGTGCGGACACCACGGAGACGAGTTATAA
Organism: Chlamydotis macqueenii; assembly: GCF_036417535.1. Classification (NCBI taxonomy): domain Eukaryota; kingdom Metazoa; phylum Chordata; class Aves; order Otidiformes; family Otididae; genus Chlamydotis; species Chlamydotis macqueenii. Next base: position 14,816,762 of record NC_141567.1, on the reverse strand, counting down.
TCGCCACTCACTCAGTGCAAGTGGCACAAATTTATATAGAAGCTGGTAACTGCAGAGCCTCTGCCTTGTACCTCTTCCTTAGGCTCTCCTCTGACACCACCTCTACACAAGCAGGATCCCTGTCCTGAATGAGAAGCCTAGAAAAAAAGCTGTTGCACATGGTGACAAGCGGTTTCTTCTGTCAGACCTCAGGGCAGCAGCGGCTCAGCCTTTCTATGTCTTTCAGGGGAGCTGTAATACATGGCCAGCTGCAGGGATCATTAGAGACCTAAAACCCGTTTCCAAAAATAAGAAAATTTTACTATTGCATGCTACTAAATCATCCCTGCCAAACAGCTGTGGGTATTTCCCACCTCAATTCTTCTGTTCCCTAGTGCTGCAATGACAGCTTATGCACAGAGTAATCCTTTGCCACCTTCTGCCCAAACACCTTGCAGTCTTTAAGCAGATTATTTCAGTGTGATTTACAGAAACATAGAAAGACTGAACGGACCTGAGCTTCCAAGAAGAAATGAGAGGAGCAACTGCTATTGTTCTGTAAAGTGAGGGCAAGTTATTTCACTAAACTCCAGGAGTCAGACTGCATCAGCAAAGCCCAGGTAACCCCCCAGGGAAACTGGGCAATGAGGCTGCGCTCAGCAGGGCAGTAACAAAGACCGTGGCAGGGCTCATACTGGGCAAGATGCAAAATCTTTATTCCAGTTCTGAATTGGAAAAAATACCACCTCGACAGCTCACTGTTTGACAGTTCAGTCAGCACAGGGAGAGGTCACGCTTGCCCAGCAGAGGCACAGACGTAGAGGACACAGTCCTGTAGGCACTTTGAGAGGAAGCTCAGCTTCAAAGTACAAACACTGAACAGTTTGGCTTTAATTTTTAATATAAAAAAACTTACTAAAAATGCTAAAATGTGACAAACCATTGGAAATACTGTGACAAATATTCGCCCTTACGCAGTAAAAAACAAAACAAACCCAAACTGGCAAGAAGCTTTGAAATGCATGTTTTCTTCTTCCTCCCGGTACGTCAGACCATCATCGTTCATCTAAAACGTTCATCTAAAAAATCCATGGCACCTTCACCTCATACTTCAGTGCAAGAGGCTACTCTCGATGGACCAGCACAAATAAACCCAGTAAAAAGAGGACTGCATACTGTAAGAGAAAGAAGAGAAGACACAAGAGTGCACACTCACATCTAAAGATGCAGTAACAGCAGCAAACATACAGGGCAAATGGTTCTGCTTGTGGATACAAAGTTCTCATGAAGTAATTTTAGGTGGGGTGGGAGAAGCAGGTAAAAAATGAAAGAGCTCTTACCTTAAATTTTGGATAATCGTTCATTAAGATAGTCACTATTCCAATATAGGGCACAAATCTACAAGAATAAAAGGTTTTATTAAAACAAACTATTCAAGGGCGGATACGGGAGAAGCACTGCCCTGGTACTTGTACAATGAAAGAGCCACTCAAGCATGCCGAGGGCGACGGTCAACAGGCTTGGGACTTCTTCCCACCAAGCAGGGACGCCGTGGCAGTTGGGGCTGAGCAACAATCAGCCCCAGAGCGTGTTTTAGCTTCTGCATTCTTCAGATCTCACTTGTCTGCAAAGGCTGTGCCTTGCAGAATAATTCTGATGAAAATTCTGATCACGCCTGAGCGTGCACTGCCTTTGCATCAGTGTCCATCCAGCATCAAAATCTCAGGATGCAGCTCACAGCTTGATACCTCCGCTTAAGCCAAGCTAAGAACTGAACTACCTTTGTTTTTTAACTCTCCACAGTACCTTCTGAAATGCTTTCATGCAGGTCACAAAAACCCAGCAGGGAGAGTTCGAGAGGAGAGGGGGATTAACAGATGGCATTGGGGGAGGGCAGCGTAAAAAGCCACATCTTTTTCAACTTCACTTACCCTCTTGCTCGTCCTACGACGTCCTTTTTCTCCAACCAGTGCTGCCCTCGTTTGTACAGCCCTCTGTCATCAACAGCGTTATTGTCTCCCTTTGTCAAAAATTTGATGTCACCGTTTTGTCTAGCAAAGACAAGACAGCCAGGTAAGTCAGAAATAAAGGACTGATGAAAAGCTGTTTTAGAACAAGTGCGTAGAGACTAACACAAAGATATTAGAAGTAATCATGTCCTACATGTTCGAGTGGGATGAAAGAGGGAAACCCTGTAAAATGCAGTGGAAAGCAGACAGTTTGGAAAAAAACTGCCAATGAAAGAATGAATTCTGGCCCCAGCCAAGCTTTCAGGCAGAGTTCAAGAACAGAACCAGCAGGATGAGCCATTTCTAGCGAAGGTGCAGCTATCACCTCTTTGCTTTTGACCTCTCTCACATTGATGCTTCTCTTGTTTCATATACAGACGTTGGTTTCTGGCTTTCTACCACCCAAAATGAGACTTTGGGGTTAAAGCATATGGTTCTACGCAGTAGTGGTCAGGAGCAAGCTGAAACTTAGAAATTATTAGGAAAGAGGGACAGAACAAAACAAACAATACCATTATGATACTGCATGAACTCACGACGTGCCTACATCTGGAACGCTCTGTGCAGTTCTGAACACCCTACATCCTTTTTGGAAATGGAGGGAAGAACTGGCAAAGGTTCAGAAATGGGTAACAAGGTCTGGAACCACTTCCATACAAGAAACAACAGACCAGGACTCTTCAGCCTGGAAAAGACAGAACTGATGGGAGATATGACGGTAGTCCAATGCAAATGACACAGACAGCAACAATCAAACAGCTTTTCACTGCTTCTACTAGTACAAGACGTAGAGGGCACCAAACCAAACTCCAAGAGAACAGGTTAAAACAAGACAGAGAAGGTGCTGTGCTTAACTAACACACTGCAAACTGAATCACATCCCTCTGGAAGGATATTTTGGGTGCCAAAAAATTACCTCAGTTCAAAAAGTGACCAGATACTCCATGTAAAAAAGAAAAGGGATCTATTAATAGAGAACCGTCACTTTGTGCCTGAAATCGTCATTTGCAGAAAGCAGGGAAATTATCGCTACACACTCTCTCTAGTCTTTAGTTCCTCCTGAGGCAAATTAGTTAGCTTGTCAGAAACAGGATCCTGGAGCAGAGGAACCTTTGCTTTGACCTAGAAACAGCTGCTGTTATGCTCTAGCTTTACACACCACTTCACGCACCCTTCCCCAGTCATTTCCATTCAGCTTGCTGGATAGCCAGCAATGCCTGCTTCTAAACAGCAGCTTGTGCCACGACTCGGGGATAGGCAGGCCACTGTCATCTCCCTGTGGCATCTGTGACCAAGCAGAAGCGTTCTTGTTGCTTGACTGTCAGCTTACTCACATAAACGACAGATCAAACGCAACAAGGGAAAGCATGCAGAAGGTCTTCAGAGCTCGTGCTGTTTTCATCATGCCTGAATACCAACCAATGTGTGTTACTTGGCAGGAGAAGCTTGGAAGGAATAAAAGGCGGGGGGGAATAACAGATCTTTCTTCAAAGCACATTTGGCTCACAGCGTGGGAACAGCAAACGCTCTAGGAACTTAGAGACCTAGTCTGGAAAAAGATAAAGATACTCAAAGGTGCAGATAATGTAGTTTCAGCTCTGAAGACTGATAGTGCAGGAGCACACCATGTTATTGAGGAGATTCAATGCTCTATCAGGAACCAGTGCAAGAAGCCCACAGCACAGTTCTCTGCTGTCTGAAATGAGATCTGGTCTGAACGTCCTGCACCAAAACCACTAAGTAAATTTTGACCGCAGACTCTGTGTTTAGTGATAAAGAATGAACTCAATTTTGCTCCGAACAAACAAGAAAAGGCTAGCAAGTAAAAAACATTTTCTCACTGAAACAATACTGATGTGAACTGGAGCCCAAGTTGCCACGAAATCACAGAGAACAGGGTTTCTTGTCAGCTTTTGCAGAGACTTTTCACAGTTTTCATATTCACTCCATAACTACAGAAGAAATGGGAAACTCCAGCCGTTCAGAGGACACTCTTGAATTCCAGACTGGCACTAGAAAAACATTCTTTAAATAGTGAAACAAGGAATTGATACCTCAAAGTTCTGCCTTCAGCACCCAGCTTCAGGTCACAGTACGGATTTTTCAGTTTTATCTTTCCTAACATGAAGATCAGGTTTGTGTTTGCTTGTTTTATTTAAATGAAACCTAAAATACTTGGCTTTACTTTATTTTACAGAATCTAAGATTGGCACTATGGTTCTGTTACACCTTAAAAAAAAAAAAAAAAAAAAGCTCTGGATACCTTAATACCTAGTGCTGAGAGAGAGCCAGGCAAAAAAAAGAAGGGTGCATTAATATCTGAGGTGAACTGCTGCACAGAACGCACATTTCTGCTTCTCCTTCCCATACACCAGCTGAGAGAGGAGAGAGAAGATCCTGATCCTGACCTTTCTTGCCTCTTCAATAATCAGCCCAAGCAGCAGCACTGGAGCCCAGCTGAACCTTTAGCGTGCAATAGGGGAAGAGGAAAGTAGGATTTCACTTAAAAGAGTTCCCAAGACATCACAAAAAGTGCACATGCAATGTTAGATATCATATTTATGAAGTACACAGATCTTATTCTTAAAGTAGTGGTATCAAAGAACAGTACCTTGAAACCTGACATTGTTAAAAGTTTTGGGTACAGAATAAATCTGAACAGCAAAGAATCTGCTCTACTGGGAGAGGTGCCACTCAGGACTTCAGCTGGACTGTTTATGTGCACGAAGCTGGTCAGCCTTGATGTTGGGCCAGACAAATGGTCTAGATGTCCCAACAGCTGCGGCTGCTACGAATGCTCAGAGCAAGGGACGGTCTCTATCCCATCGACATCGCTTGACTAAAGCCACCCTCAAATGCCACCTTTACATACAATTCAAGTGATTCACTTAACAGATCTCTGAGTGCTGAGATTCATCTTGCAGCAGGCATTTACTCAGCAGAAACAGATGCTGGGATCCCATCCAACTGTTGCCCTCTCAGAGACTCAGTTCAAGATTTAGTTTTCACTCAAATGCCTCACAGGGCTGGCCTGTATCACCACAGACTGGCCTGAAGCAGCCACAGTTCCATCCAGCGGAACAGGAAGGCTCACTGCTGCTTGGAAAACTAAGCCCTGTTCAGCAATGAAACCAGAGTGACCGTGCTTCATTCCTTCAGACGTGCAACCTGCTAAATGCTCAGAGAACGAACAGTACATGTAGAGCACAGCGCATACAGAGACTCTGAGTGCAACAACACAAAAATTCCTACAAAGAAGAAACACCCTGCCTCTGCATGAGAGCAGGAACCAGGACCATAAAGACAAGCTTTAAAATAATGCACACTACACACAAAATACCCTTCTTCTCTAAGTTCTCTCTACAAAGCACCTACAGGAGACAACACAGCAACATTACGTATCAGCTCGGGATGGAAATGATGGCACAGGAGACATTAAGTGACACGAGAAGCCCAGGATACTGGCAGACTCCCCAGCTTGTGCATTCTGCTGGATGATCTTTGCAAGTAAACCAAGAAGGGCAGATGTTGTCTGTCCAAAACTTCTATGTCACTTCCTACAGCACCTGGACATCTGTTACTGACATCCCACCCACTCATTCACCCAAAGAGATGAGGAAAAATACAATTTAGCTAAACATCTGCAGTGCAACCCCTCAAATTCTCCACATACTTTTCATGAATTTTCAAGACGCGATGGACTATAGGAATTTCCCTTCCTTCTATCCTAAAGACCACGATTTCTCCCACTCTGATTGGATCTTCAATTCGGTTTGTGAGGAACAGGAGATCTCCTCTGTGAAACGCAGGCTCCATGCTTCCACTGAAAAAGAGAAGAGGAGCAACGGAACAATATTTAAACAGTCAGAATCAGGTTTCGGAGTTCATAGGCCTTTAAGAAACAAGAACTCACAGGAACTTCAATGAAGAGCTCCTAAGAAAACCGCCTTGGAGACCAGGCAGGTGTCTAACCTCTATTACAACCACATTTTCAATCACCACACTACCAGCGGTTTAGATTTCTTAGGAAAAAAATGCACTGCCATCAGTCAGGGTTAAAAGCACAACAAATGGGAAAAGCTTTTGCTTTCTTAATAACAATAAAGCTGATGACAAGCAGTATCTTCTCGACTTCTGAGCTCTTCATTAGTAGGGCTACACTGGTAGCCCTGTGGTGGTGGGAAGCTTTTTAAAAATTTTTTTTTTTTTTTTTTTTTTTTTGCAGGTAGACAGATCATCCTCGTGAGCAAAGCACTGAAAACATATGCGCTCTTGTGTTCCCATCTGGAACAGACAGACGGCTGTGCTAAAAATTCGTTATTGTGATTCACCGCTTTGCTTAACGATCTCATTTCAGGCACTGCTGTTCACGTTATTTTTCTCCTGTCTTGTAAATGGCAATTGTTACAAAATACTTAACCTTCTTAATTCCAAATAAATAATGCAGTACAAAACAAAATGATGAACTTTAAGGACCCCGTATATTTGTGTTTTATCTTGAGACAGCGCAGAAGCTGCTATTGGGAATAGATCACATCACCAAAGAAGGGACGTGACCGAGTGGCCCCTGTCTCACTCACTGGGAGGAAGAGCGTGAAACATCTCCCTTGTACTTCACACATTCATGAGGAGGGAGTTTTGTTAAATGGCATGCAGTAATTAATACTGATGGAGAAACACACAGAAAGGACAATGTGGCCACACAACAGGCCCTGTGCAATACCCACACCAGTGTCCGATGGCTGCCCAAGAACTCTGGCCACAGGAATTTGTCCCAGACAGTAGGAGGGTGGGAGTAACACTGGTGGGACCTACCACACCGCACTTCTGCGAGGACAACATGCAACACCTAAACCACATCCAGCTACAGAGCAATACTACTTATTTTCAGCCACGTGTTTAAAAGGGTACAGCTACAGCTCCCCTTTTCCTGGCCATGTTTCAGCTCACTAGAAGGCCAGGATAAAAAGTCAAGCAGCTGCAAAAGAAGAGTTACTAAATACTTTCAAGGATGCAGCGTAACACATAATAATGCTCACCGGCACGTCAGCAAGCCAGTTCCCATTTAAAAAAAAAAAAAACAAATCCTTTTTACTATACAAGCTTATTCCCTGGCATCTCAAAGGGAGATGCCTTTTCACTAACCAAGACTCACCACATACTTCAACTGTTCATGTAGCAGCAACAAGACAGGCTGACAGGCACAGGAGGAGACACCAGCGCCCTGCAATGTTCTGCCACCACAGCCTCCACTGAGGGAAGTGTCATTGGCCGTGGTGAGAAGCTACAAACAGCGTTTTAGACAGGGATGATCCCCCAGACCCCTGCTTCAAGGCCTGCCTTTTCCAAGCGACCCTCACTCACACTGCCGAGCATTTCTCCATGAGGTCTGGTACCATCCAGAAACACCCGGGTTGTGCTCTCACCATTATTTCTTTGAAGTCCTTCCTCAGGACCACCTCTCCAAGGCGCCAGCCCCGGCCAACAGAAGCAGAAGGGCGAGATGCTATTTTGAGGTGAGGCTGTCAGCCTCGCTTACCGGCTTCCTCTTCCCCTGCGTTACACGAGAGCACGAATTCTTCGAGAGGCGGGAGCGGACGAGAGCCTCCAGCCCCCCTGTCCCCTCTAGAAAGGCCGGCAGTGCCGGGGCCTAACCCCCGCCCGGTGGGGTTTCACCCCTCACCCCGCCGCCATTTAACCACCCCCCACGGCGGGATTTACCTCAGCACCACCACGATGGGGCTCTCGCTGCCCGTCACCACCATCAGCCCCTTCCAGATCATGAGGGCGGAGGAGACGATCATGCCGAAGTTCAGCACCTGGTAGTACAGCTGGGGGAGTGGCGGGGGTTCGGTCAGGCCCCGCAGCCTGGCAGGGAAGGCTCGACCCGGCCCCATCGCCCCCCCCGCGACCCCTCCACCCTTTCCCACCCCCATTCCGCCCCGGTTCAGCACCTGCCGCTTGTTCATCCGCCGCACATCGTCCAAAAAATCCAGCGACAGCATCGCCGGTACTGACGGCGGCGGCAGCACCTCCCGCCCGGCCGCCCGCCCGGCCCCGCTTCCGCTTCCGGCCCCGCTTCCGCCCGCCTCCCCGCCGCTTCCGGCCATGGCGGCCCCAGCCAAGAACGACGCGCAGGCCGGCACCCTTGGATGCTTTTATTTGCAATACTTTGAAGTAAACATCATAGCAAGGCACCAACGCCGCTGCGGGTTAAATAGATACGTGATGGCTCGGGAGTGCCCCCTGCTACCCTTAACTCTACGTAGGCTACCTGGTAAAACATCCCCTAGGCTAACGTACACCGTATCAAAAAATACAAAGAGTCCAAACTGTTCGTATCAAAACATGTCAAGACGAGAAGGTGAGCGATCCGAATGCAATAAGATAAATAGTTCTTAAATTATTTAAACATCGTCATAGTAAACAATAACGAGCGGGGGTTCTGGCTCAACATAATAATAAAAAAAATAATGGTATAGAGGATAATTGTGTTACACGAAGCGAGTGTGTGAAAGGGGAACGAGTAAGGAACGAGAGAGTCAATATGACTACATGGAAAGAAACGTCTCCCAAGTGACAACACCGAGCTGCAGTAGCAGAAGAGCCACCGACGGACGCCAGCCCTCGCAGTGCCGCAGGACGGCGGCTCCTGCCTGTGCCAGCTCCTCTGCGGGCTGCGCTCCCCTCCTCTGCTCAAAACGAGCCGCTCGGGGAGCTCCGGCACTGAGCCGACGCCGTCAGGAGTGCCGGGATGGTTCTGCTCCAGTTGACGCCACGGACAGGAGCAGGGGATGTTTTCCCCTTCTGGGTACAGTGCCATCCCGTCCCCAGCGCTGCTCACCTGCCCCCCGGCTCTCCCCCAGTTCCCCTCCGGGACGAGCCACCGAGCACCGGGCCCGGCTGCACTCACCGCCGGGACGGCCTCCAGCAGCGCAACTCCACCGACACGCAGCCAGCGGGTCCCCGAGGGGGACCAGGCCCTCCTTAACGCGACACGTGGCTTCGAGCTGTGCTCACCTGAGGATGGGGGCTACAAAATTCTCTTTCAGGACGATTCAGGTCCAAGACATTTCATTAAATCGCCTTTTGGAAAATAAGGTTGTTATTCGGGCAATTAAATAAAAACCAGCACAACTTACAGCTCAAACCCATCCCGCGTAACACAGAAGGTCCTGGATCGGCCCGCACGGTCCTGACAAGCATGTTTTGCTGAGACAGCGCTGTGAGTTAAAATAAGTAAAACAAAGGCAGGATGGGAGGAGAAAAAAGAAGGCATAAATAGAAGGAGAAAGAAAGCGAGATAGGAAAGGCAAGGCTGGGGCTCCGGGCAGAGGCTGGGGCAGTGCACACTCGAAGGAACAGAGCTCATCTTAAGGAAACTGCAGCTGCAGAAAGTGCTCCTTGATCCTCAGGAGTTGGACAGGCTCCAGCGAGGATTCTCGCCCTGCTTTCCCTTTTCACCTCTCTGGTCTGGCAGAGAGTTAGTGCTTAGGATGCAATGGCAGGGGTTTTTTTTCTGTTTTAAATTTCCCTTACAAATAGAAGTTAACGGAAAGCAGTGTCCATCCCAAGAAATCAACACAATATTTCAAAGTTTTGCCCCATCCCCACCCCTTATTTTGAGTAAAAACCCCCCAACAAAAAAACCCCAACCAACCAAAAGGGGTTTTTCTGTTTTTTAAGTCTTAAGAGACTTTGAATGATTGTTCTGCGAGGTGCTGTTAGGACCCTCCACGCCACACAGCTGACTGTGTTCACAAAGAGCTGAGTCACTTTTACACTCTTTGCATTTCAGGTTTTCTTCTTCCGCCGTAGTGTTCATCTCGCCATTATACCCCTCATGTCCATTCTCACTCCTCTGTCTTTGTAACTTCTGCCTTTCATCTTCCTCCTCCTCGTCTTCCTCCTCCTCCTCCTCCTCCTCTTCCTCCTCTTCCTCCTCATCTTTTACTTTATGGACAATGAAGAGGTGTCTGTTCAGAGAGATGTGAGAGGTGTAGCACAAGCCACAGAACAAGCACTGGTAGGTGGAGCTGTCTGTCTTGTGCCGAGGTATGTGTTCCTGAAACTCAGTACTGATGTCAGTCGCAAATCCGCACTTAGCACATTTCCAATGCGCTTTCAGTTTTTTGGCTGGTGGCGCGTCTGAACCCGCAGTGGTCTCTGCCTGACCCAGCTCATCTGTTGCCATCCTCTTTGGAGATTTTGCCTTAAAAAAATAAGATTACAAGTTACTTTATTGTTCGAGCCCATGTAAGAAGTGCTAAATTCCACACGTGTATCTGAAGACAGCTGGGGGTAAATGCACATCGGTATTCCGACACAAACTAAACGAAGCCACACCTAGGGACTCCTATTGCACTGCCTTTCCTACAGTACCTGAACACCTCACCTCAGCATGCAGGATCTCAACTGCTGTCCTGCGATGTGAGACGGGAGGGGTTGGCTAGGGAGGAAACGGTGATGGGAAAGGAGAATGGGAACTTGGTGTGGGAAGGAGAAGCCCACAAAGCAGGGACAGCTGAGGAACGCAGGGATGGTAATTAGCCCAGACAATGCTTCTCAGATCTAACTCTGAACATTTTCCTCTCCACTCAGGCTTTTTCCTCATGGCATCTCTCATTAACTCATCCCGTCTCTCTTACAATCCCACAGTGTGCTCCTCCTCCCATAAGGATGGCTCGCTTGCATATGTGATTTTATGATCTCTTTATCCAGCAGCACTGAGCAGTCTTTGATCAGGACACAGCTTACAGGCTGCTATTTGCAGACCCAGCTCGAGCCACGTGAAGCCACCGTCTGCCCCCATTCAGCCGGGTGCCCTGGTACATCAGCTCTGCTTGGGGGAAGCAGCCACTAGCTCATGGATGTGAATTCTTGAGTTACCCCAGGTAACGGCATAATTACAGAGGGGAGTCCGTCTTGGCTGCAGTCCCTCTGTGCTATGGTACAGATGAACAATAAATTGCAGTGATACAGAAAACCGACATCCTTTTTTAAAGGAAATGGAGCAAAGAAGCCAAATCAGCCAAGCCTCCACTCCAAACTAACATGAAATAAGATTAGTTGAACAGTAACATTTGCTGAAAAATATTACATAGTGCTACTTAGGAGTAATGCAGTTCTCATAGGTAATAAATCATAGTAAATATTTTAAAACCAAAAATAAATCTTTTGTAACTAGCAGAAAAAACAAGGGAAGAAGAGGAAAAATGTACCAGACACATGAACAGAATCAAGCGGAAACCAGGGGTAATAACAAACCTAAATTAGACCTGGTTACAAAGTATATTGAAAAAAGGCCAGCAAAACACAGGGCTACACGTTCAAGGGTATCTTGAAAAAATGCAAGATATGTTGCCCTGGTGCTGCTGCAGCCCAGCTGCGCTTTCAGTTCTGATCCTGTCCAACACTGCCAGGGAGAAGCAAACTGGATGGAATTGAGAGGAGGGGAAGGAAATCTGCCATATGGAGGAAAGGGCTTGACTGCCACAAGGCTGCAGCTCGACATAACACCCCAAGTGAACAGCTACTCGCCAGGTACATTTATTTTTCAATGAAAATATATCAGTTACTTCTGCTGTGTCTCTCTCTGGAGCTTTTGCTTTGGCCATCTGGGATAAGTCTGGGTTTTTGATACCGTGCATGAGGCTGATGTGATTCTCCAGCATGAATGGCTGAGGAAATGTCTGATTTTCATCTGTGCAGTACCTTGGAAATAAAAAAAAAAAAAAAAAAGGAAAAAAAAAAATTATTAGAGGAAATGCCCAGCTGTTTGTTTGATCCAAACAGCTCTTCGTTATGTGCCAAACCAATGGGTATAATTGGAGACAGATGCTGGTGAGTAATGTACTATTAGATTACCAAAATATGCAGCAAATCATCGTTTTAATAATAAAACATTACCCCTGAGAGAAATCTAGAACAGTTTAGTTTACCACAGTAAGCATGAATGAGAATGAAAGTAGGGCACTTCTTATTTACAGTACAGTACTAAATAAACACAGGCACTAGTGGAGATAAGGCCCACAGTGATACATGCTACACCAGCACAAGATAGATAATCAAGATTGAAAAAGCAAGGGAGAAAAACGACTCAGATGAGAAACCTATGCATAGAGGGACCTGTTTTTGAATTGCGTAACACCAAAGAGGCAGAACCAGGTTCTGCACCCAGCGCTCCCAAGCACCAGTGCAGCATCCCATCCACAAGACCACGTGTATCATAACAGACTTAAAATTCTTACGAAACTGCTGAACTTCCAACTTTGGTAACAATAACCTAGGCAGAAGCATTCATGAACGGATTATTTACACAGAACTATTCACGTCAAAACTTGGCAGGATTCAAGAGCTGCCAGAGAGCACGGTTGACATTTCAAAAGGAGATGTGAAGGGGATGTGCCATCTGTTAACCTTCACTCCCGAATGACCGAGGGCTACTGGAAATAAGCACCAGGTCTTGCAGACACAAACCGCTCCCCTGCAGCCTGGTGAAGTGCACAGAGGTCTCCATTAGCAATTGGGAAACTCAAGACTGACTTTGTACTCTTCTGCTGCCTGCCAGCATGACACGAGGAAGGTCCATCAACTACGCATCGACCCCAGCAACGAGGCAAGTGACACCAGACTTCTCTGAAATGCACAAATTGCAGTTGAAATGTAAGCAGCAAGGGATGAAAAGCAACAGAGAGGAGATGAAGTGTCTCTGGGCAACAAAGACATCTCCTAAAATGAGAGAAAATGATTCCTACTGATCTTTCAGTAAGCAGATGGAAATGAAACAACAGTCAGTAATGATGTGAAAATGCAGACGTGCTCATGGAATACTTCTAGTTTTTAACAGGATCCACTTAGATGATAAATCAATATTTAATAACAATGGAATTTTTCTCCCTCATGCAGGAAAGATGAGAGGTTATTAAGTGGTATTTATCAAAAATAAACATGTTGAAGATCAAGCGTTCCAGACAGTTTGTACTTTAGACTTGGAAAATAAGAGCAAGTCCCATAACAATAACCAAGTGAATTATGAAAGAAAATACACAAAACATCAGAATATTTTGCAATTTGTCTTAATTTAGAATTTTTTTCATATGAGCAAAGAAAGATGCTTTCCTAATTTGAATTATTCCAGTGGCACGAGGGTATTCAAGCAAGTCCTCCGTCACTGGTTTCTCACTACAAATTTAACAGAAGGCAGAGAACATAAGCAGGGCAGGGGGAGAAGGGGAAATCACAGCCTGAAATGTTAGAAGCCAGAGGGAGGGCACCTACAGGACAGCATGCTGGAGTCATAAAAATACTCAATTGTCAGATCAATGACAAATTTTACTCATGCTTTATGTGGCAATCCGGGAGCAGAGAGTTACATGAAGTTAAGGGACCAAAGCCCCTGAAGGATAAACAGGTGAGGCTGATAGAAGTGATTTTTAGAACAGCGGTCTGGACAAACTAAGAGGGATTGAAGGGGAGACTGGACAGAAGACCTCAGATCCAAACAAATAGAGGCTGCTGGAGATATTGGAATAAATGTTTCAAGGAAGAGGTTTCATTTGAAGAGTGCTGTGATTTCAGCAAGTCTCCCACTACAATGATTAAAGACAACCACTGTCCAATTAAGACTTCATCAGCAGATTTTAGGAAGGAGCAACTACAAACTTGAGAACTAAACATGACCACAATTCACTTCAATTTGTAGCTGTGTCTTCTCTGCTGTAAATGCAGACCCTTGGCTGAAGCTGTGGATCCACAACTGTGGGTCATTCTGAAAAGTAACAGAAAAACTGGACGCCAGGGCCTTTACAAGCTAATGCATACAAGCAGGCTGGCACGTCCCAGGCTGTTAAGGATTTCTATACTAATCCTTCTTCCCAGCTAGGCCTCATGTTCATTTTGATTCTGATACACTCCACTTTGAAAACATCTGATCCAGAGAGAACAGATTCATACAAACCCGGTGCACATAACTCGAAAGACCATCACCCACAACTTAAAGCAGAATGAATCATACTGGGAGCCAACGTTTCACCTTCTCCATGAGAGCACGGTTACAAGAAATGGAAAGTTTAGAAGTCCTGGCTGAAAAACACGTCAGGAATGTATTCCTGTAAGGCCCCAGTAGTGATGCCAATACTTTATGCATTTACTAAAAGCTATTGTGTCTCAACAGGCAGTCCAAAGAAATAAAGCACATGAGGGACGTACTCTTCAAGACAAGCTTTCAGTAACTTAAGTGCAGTAAAGTGACAGCACGTTCTTCCGAAATACTTGCATTAAACCAAAATTTTAGCTAGAAAAAAAAAAACCCAACCTACATCACTGCAAACTTCCCTCCCAACACAAATGTGCTTTAATTCTGTTTCAGAAGGATGTCTCAGAACAAGGCAGGAAGCAGGTCTGCACGGTCACTCAGTGTACACCTATTCTGCAACAGCAGATGACATCACAACAGTGGTAGAGACAGTTTTGTAAACACTGGGCTTTGTCCTGGACTGAGACTGTATTCACAGTCACCAGCAATGATTTTCATGCACTGCTGATTTACATAGCTCATCTGAAGTCTTTAAATCCATTTTCCAACTTTGAGATCCATCTTCCCAAGTAAATCCAGCAGGCTTAATTCTCCATTGCCCTTCAGCTTGTGCAGTCAGTTCTGCCTGTGTAAAGTGGCGGCAAAACCTAGTGTTCTGATTCATTAGGATTGTACACACTTTTTCTACCATTTTTCCAAAGGGAAGGCACAAGAGTGATGCAGGACTACACCAACCACAAAGCAGTGAAAGATCAGCCCAATATTTTATTGGCTGTTCACAAGGGTGCGCAGTATAATTCTCATTTTGAACCTGCAGATCTCAAATTAAACCTTACCCTAAGTTTCCAAAGGGCATTTGCAGTCAAAAGCAAGGGCTTATTTTAGCCAACAAGTCTCTCATATCTAACATATTCTTCATCTCACTCTCCCTCAGTAACTTACAGCCTGGAGTAGATAGGAGCAGACAGGCTCTATTACAAAGGGCTTCCAAACTTGAAGGATTTGGCTGTGGTTGAAAACAAATTTGAAAAGTGGTGTTCAGTACGTACCAGCAAGTATAAACTTTCTTTGCTGTGTCGTGATTATTGCGGATGTGTCTACGTAGACTGTTGGAGGCATTAAATGAGCGTTCACACTGTCGGCAGGGATATCTCTTCATAGACTAGCAGAAGAACAGAAATATCTTTTAATAACAGGGTGATGGAAGGCACTGACTGGATTTTAACATTCCCATGCTCTTCATCTGGACCTTACCTCTCAGGTGCAAAAAATCCCTCTTCCACTGACAAAGATCACTGAGATTTTGGGGTCCCACTTATACTCAGCCCAACAGTTGGTTAATACCAGCCCCAGTCTTATAAAAATCAGGAACAGTTGAAGCACATGCTTGATTTTTTTTTTAATAGGAATTGCATTAGCTGCTTCTCCTGAGGGGTCATTTCACTACAGGACCCTCTGCAGAATTAATTCAGTGGAAGGTCCTTTCTGCCCCAGAAGGCAGGACGCCAGTGAAGTAGAAGTCCACTTACCCTTCTGTCTCCTCATAATTCAGCACAATAAAAGGGCAAGATGTTAAAGAGCATCACACAGTCCCACTTGTTATCCACTTATGATATCCACGTCCCCCTACGCAACTCTGCCCCGTAACTGTCCTCCTTTTCCTAGAGTCCTTCCTATAACCTGCATGCATTCCTTTTAAAATCTTCTTAGACTTGTTTAATGAATACATCTATGTACCAAACTTAAACATTTCGCAAATTTCCTACTTGTCTAGAATTCAAATGGGAAAATCCAGCATTCTCACCCTGCCCTCATCTTCTTCTCTTGATACTTAACAAATGGGCAATCCAGCACTCCCCAAGTCAGGCTAGAAGCAATCAAAAGATATGATCCAGATTTCCACAGTCTCTGCTTATGGGACTTGAGAAGGGTGACTCAGTAAGCCAGACAAAAAGTCCTGATGCCAAAGTACTAAGAAATCTGGCTGCACACATTTTGGCCTAAGTTCTGCCAGCAAGCAAGGATTAGCTTGACAGAAGTAGGTCAAAGCAACTCAAGGCTTGAGCTAGATGAAGCCACAAAATTAAGATTTACAGTTCTTCTAATGACAGCTCTGGATTCTGCATGATTCTGTTACTCTTCCCCAATTATATGTAGTGATACCTACCAACAATACAACATCATGTAGAGGAACTGTATGTCCTTCTGTAACTTTCAGTGTCGATAGTTTAGATCAGACTTTTGAACTAGCAACTGGAAAAGACATGAATTTCCATCCACTTACCCAGATGAGCCGAAGAGGAAGCCTGACATTAGACGCAGTGGAAGAAGGAACAGCACAGAGGATGAGGTATGCAGGTTGTAGAGTATACGACCAAGGACAGAAAGTGTGCTTACAACAGGCTACATCATTTGTTTTTGTCCTGGCCCTGAGCTTATTGCTCAGTGAGCTGGCAAACAGATTCTCAGTTTCTTTTTGCCCCAAATATTAATGATTAACAGACTCTTTTGCTAAAAATATCTTGTTACCTAGTTGAAGCATTTAATTTGAGTCCTTACCCTTCCATGATTTCTCTTCATGTGGGACACATAAGTTTCGCGATCAGGGACCCACTGTGAACATTCCTTGCAAGTCCAACCAGTTCTTCTCAGTCTCGACTTGGATTCAGGATTGTATCCTTCCACCCTCATGTCCTTCCTCAGTAGAGAGGAGTGGGAAGTCCCATTGGCTACCGACAGCTCCTTTGGTGGGGTATGAACCTGGTTCCTTGATGCCTTCTCAGACTTCTGTCGAAAGTTTGAGAGCTCCTCAGGATTTTGGGGGACTCCATGAACACCCTGGATAACAGTAATAATGGAATCAAACATAACATTTCAATGTAATTCACATTATGCACCTGTATTTATAAACAAGGAACATTTACTATTTAAGTACAAAATTTAAGTCCCCCACCCCCCAAAACAATATGTTGATGTCTTGCTCCCGCATATCTTCCCATATACCCTTGAACCTAGTGCAGTGCTTTCCCCAGCAAGATATTTTCCCAAGAAGCTTCTATTTATGTTTCCTGTGTGACAAGAGCAGCTCCCTGGTGCTGCCTGTTTAACATTCTGGATGAGCTCTGAGAACTCTGGTTAAACAGGGAAGATGTAATGGAAGAGAAATGTTAATTGTCATTATTTCAATTGCTATTATTTCAAGCTTTGGTAAGCTCTGAATGAAATGTGTGCTGTTATCTTGGGGGCTCCAAAGCTGCTTCATCTTTGCTCAAGGGACGGGAAGAGACAATCTCTCGGTTCCTCCAACCCTACTTCCTTCAACTCCACACCGTCTACTGCTATTTACATTTTCATGGTTCAAAACTTTGCTCCTGACAAATAAAAGCAAGCAGAAATCCAGAAACCAGCCTTATAAGGAATATGTCTCCAGGCTCTTTGGTTGTTCACCAGGCCAAAATCCAAAGTCCCCCAAAAAGTTATTTTAACAAAGAAAATTGAACATAAGGAAAATAATCCAGAAACTAAGAGCTGTGGGAAAGAAAAGCAAATAAAATAGCAACATACCAAAGAAACCTCAAGAAACTCCCCTAGGAGCAACAACAGTTCATCCACACAAAAGGATAATTTAGAGGTTTAATTGTGCACAGTAATTAATAATGGGTAAAGTTTCAACACACGAAGGCCCCAGGCCTTTGGAAGCCTTTTTGTGGGCTAGACACCAAACAAACTTCAAAACACAAGGTCTCATCTGAGAAACCTGCGTGCTTTGCACCTGATCCAGCTGCTGTCTGCAGCAGCTCTTTCACCCAATGGCAGGGCAATGACAGCCGTGCTCCACAGCACTGCCAGCTGTTTGAGGTAACACGAGCACTTCACCTTTCTCCCCATCTGGAAATCCCAAGAGTGTTTTATGAGCAAAGAGTACATTAGTACCCATCACTCCGTTCCTCCTGTGATTACACCACCGGAAGGGAAAAAAAAAAAAACAAGCACAGAAAAATGAACTGACTTCTCTGCAGAATCAATAACAGGAACCAGACCTTCTAACTCCTACTCTTACACTTTAACAACGGAAAGCCAGGGAAGATAAGAAAGCACACTATTTCTTTATTTTGCATGTAGGCACAAATTAGACAGCACCTCCTATAAACTCTATATCGCATCAAGGAGTGGGATCTGATAAGAGAGGAGATGGGTTAGTGCAATTATTACCTGGCCACAGCCAAAAAGCCTTCTTCAATTACCATCTCAAAGACCTGTTGATGGCCAAATACAGCCTCGCTGTTAACAGACAAAAGTTTCTGTAGTGGAGAAGTCAGGGTGCTGGTACACAAACTGCTGCAGGCAGGTCCCTGGGGATGGGATTTGCACATGAGCCGCAACAAATCCGTACCTCAACTCAAACCACCTTTTAGCACTGGAGTTGAATGTCTCTTTGAAGGTCCCACCCTTAATCTCAACTCTATTTTCCTGGCTATAATACAGGAAGATTAGCAATCATCAGCTTCACAGGAAGGCGTCAAATTTTAATTCATTACTGCATGCAAAGCATTGCCAGATTTGCAAGTTAAAGGCATGGGGGAGAGAGCAACGAAGTAGTTCTGAATGGGTTTTGCTTTTAGGAGTGAGCTAACGAATCTTCTTGCTTTTTAAGCGTAAGTATAAACAAAATAAGTCACTGATTAAAAAAATGATGTCACTTTATTTCTAATCAAAGGGAATATGACTTTGCAAGCTCTTTCTTCAGAATGCCACCACAAAATCTTCTGAGAGGATTTCCACAGCAGTGTTGTTAGACCCTGTACACAGAAACATACCGCCTAAGACACAGAAAAATGCCTCGCTCACACATTCACGGGATAATCAGGTCTGCAGGTCCTCACATGCATCCTGCTAGAAACTGCCACCACATGGACAATAACTGGCCTCTCATATGTACAAAAGAGCGATGAATGATAGTGAGATTATTGCAGTGCCTATTGCAAAGTGAGCAGTTACTGAGGGAGGGCAGGTTCGAAGCACTCTCCGGACCACCATTTCCACCAAGTTTTGGGGTTGCACACAACTATCTATTTCAGATCATCTTCTGGAGCAGCCTGAGTGGTACCAGTGTGGACACAGACAACAAGGGGGTCCCACCTCTGGAAGGCTGGTACCTCCAGGGCAATCACTTCTGCCTCTGTCACTGCCCCCTCTTGCAATCTGGCATGGCTCTGTAGACAAGTGGAGCAGGCAGGGAACCGGCGTGTTAAATGCCACGCAGCTGCAATAGGCGCAAAGCTCTCTAGGTGAGCACCCAAAAGAGGGAGAGTCAGCTTTCATTATATAAATTGAGTAACACTGTGGGCAGAGAATACTTCTCCCTGTCTCCCAACCAAAGATACAGCTCTCGCCCTAGTTTAATCAGTTCCTTGGGTTTAATATGGAACAGTTAAAAATAAAAAAGATTTATCTGTAGAAAACAAGTCTTTGTCATAAGGTTAAGTTACATATAGATGAGAGTAACTGCCTGCATTATTACCAGCTAACACAAAAGGCTTCACTCATATTTCCAGATAACAGTGCAACTCACTGTACTCTATTTTTCCACTAATACATTGCTCAAGAACCTTCCACTTCTTCAACCAATTTCTTTACATGCGTGATGTAAATCCTCTGTGAACTCAAAAAACAGGACCTCCTATCAACACGTGGTAGGAGTTACCTACCTTAACGTGCTGCATTAACTGCTGTTTCTGCATATACACCAGCTGACACTGCGGGCACTTAAACACTCCCACTAACAACTTGTTGGTGTTCTGCTGGAAGTGCTCTTGGAGCAGCTTCTTCTTGTTAAAGACCGTCTCGCAGGAGCATTTGTAGATCACCCTGGAACAAGTGAAAAAAGTAAACTCAGTCTCTCTCCATTAGTTGTCTTAAGAAGACAGTGGAAAAAGTTATCTCAGATGAACTTCTGAGGAGGGCTGTGCTTTCACTGCATTGTCAACACACACCCACGTGGACAACTGAACCATTAACTCAACTGGGAAGAACAACAAAATGCCTCAGGCACACACCACAGCTTTCTAAAAATAAGTTACTTGTATGCATATGCATAACGACCTCAGTGTGCCTGTCGGGGTGTGTGTATGTGCACACGAGTGTGCACGCATGTGCCCTTGGTGCCATCTACCAAGAGGTGCCACTGTGGGTCCTGCTGGACAAAGAGGCAACACTTAAGTTCTTTTTATGGATATTCACCTCTTCCCTGCCCAAACTCCACTCCTACCCAGCAGAGCACATTCATACCAAGGAGAGCACGCTCTCACTAAGAATAGACCCCCTCGTATGAGGACAGAAACCAAAACCAGAAAAAAATTGGGAGGGAAAGGAGGAATCCTGGAGCTACCCAGCAAAGGAGAAGAAGAGATAAAGCCAAAATACTTACTGAGTAGTCTTGTGAGGCTCTGCTGGGTGCTGGCTGGTCATGTGAGCTGTGGTGGTGTCGGCCGACTTGAAGGCCATTGGGCAAAAAGAACACTTGTGGAAGACTTCGCAGTGTTTCTCGTGGATGTGCACTTTCAGCATGGCGAGAGTCATGAAGACGACTCCACAATGGATGCACCTGGGGGATGCACAAAGAAAGAGCCGAGTTACAGCCTGCAGAGCGGTGCAGATGGAGGCAAGCACCAAGCTACAGTGAATCCTCACTGAGCCTCTTCAATAGCAATGTGGAAGAGTCAAGGAGGAATATGATACAGGAATTCACAAGCTGGGTGTAATTTCATAACTAGATGTTAGCAATAAGCAAATAAGATCTATAAAATAAGGCTTCAGAGACTAAAACAACCCAGAAAGAATAAAGGAAGATGTGGTTCAGCAAAATGACAGCCCTGTGAAAGACAGTTCCGCCACAGGCACAAGTGAAGAACTAAACTAAAAGTATCTGATGAGATCTCCGGGTAGCAATAAGCAGCATAAACATCAGTTAGTTCCCAGTACAAAATAAAAAGAATATTCAGCTAGGAAATTTTCAGTAACCCTGTAACAATTGCTTCTTATACTCTACTAAGCACTAGAAAATAATGACAGCAGCAGCACAGATACTGAAAACAGCAACAGAAACACCCAAGGAACTGATTAAGCTCATTAAAATCATTCAGACACAGATGTTGTCTGGAAAGTGCTTGTCTGGGAGCTGCATAGATGCTCTGGGAGGAAAGAGAGGAAAAAGCAGAGATTACACGTGGAGCCAGAGGAAGCTCAGCAGCTGAAAACATAGACCTGGGGCCAGGAGGAGAGTCAGTCACCCCGCGTGTCCCAGCCTGCCTCTCCTCCCAGCGCGTGCCTGCGACAGGCCTTGCCTGATACACCCCCGAGATGGCAACAACCGGCAGCCTTGCTATATTTAACTTTACTGCTCCTCCCGAGAACCCACCCGCCTGCTGTGCTCCCAGATAAGCCACACACCAGCACTGCAAGGGCACATGAGGATGCAGACACCTGCCCTCGCCTGCCCCGGCCACACCAGACGCAGGGTTTATCATCCCCATAGGAGCACCTACGCTGAACCGGGACCAGAGTAGCCTCTCCTAAGAAGATTCAATCAAAATGAATAACCACAGATCTCCGCTTAAGCCCATGCTGCATGTATGGACCATTACAGCAGAGGAGCTCAGCCGGGCAATCCAGGGCACCAACGCTTGTGCCAGTGGGATGTGAGAGACATACAAGGGATAACTTCCTCCAGTGAGCGTAGAGTTAAGTCACCTCATAAATATATTTTTTCCTTCATTCTGAAGTCTGCAGTTTGCCTGTGGTGCTACTAGGCTTTGTGTGCTCGGCAGTGCCGTGGCACGGACGCTGCTGTCGCAGATGGACCCCAGCTACTGAGCAACTGGAAGAGCTCCAAGCCTCTATCAAAACCAAACAAGCCGCTAGATTATCCTTCCCTCCAAACGAGCCTCCCAACAGCGTTTAGGAAGCGAGCCTGCGCTTTGAAGCTACACTTCAAAAGATCGTTAGGCAGAAGCCAGCTTGAAGGAGCCAAACCCTCTCCCCTGAAAATATACACAGAAACGCTATTTTCTTAAATTTAGAGAGGGAAGCAGTGACAACAGCTGGTGTCATTTTTAGGGAAGCATGAAAACATTCTGCTTAGGTAGCTCTGTCTTCAAGCCTAATCCTCATTCATGTGAGACGGGGAGAGAGACTTTCTAGTATAGTAACACCAGGAACTGTGTTATCATGGAAGAATAAATTCCCCCAGTAAAAATGGAAGAACAAATGCTAATCCTGACAGTAAGGTCTGGCTGGTACATCCAGGAATATCCGACAGGCTTCTTCCACAAACACTCCCCAAAATAGTAAGAGATGGTGCTGCATTACGCTTCATTTTGGTAAGTACTTCACTTAGAATCAGGGATGAAATAAGTACTCAGGGTCAAATGATCACAAGTTAATTTAATTTACAGTAAATGGAAGTTTAAACAACAGCCACTTACTCTGTAATCAAGAATCCCAGTGCCAGAAGGATGAAGTTTGATAAAGTAAACTAATTAGCAGAACAAAGTGGATGGAGGATGTCAGAGGCTTGCCATGTAATTTCTGCAAATTGCAAATTTTGCTATCATCTCCACCCTTGCTGGGGGAATAATTTGCAAGAGAAGATTCTCAGATAGCCTCAGGATAAGGAGGGGTGGCGTAAAAGTCTTGGAAAGCATCGTGTGAGAGAAGATAAAGCTACAAGATGTTGTCTTAACCCTCTGAACATTTCCTATGCCGTCACCTTCCAGCCCCTCAACTCTTCAGATGGCAATGAGCAGGAAAACGGGTGCCACGTCAGTGGGACAGCTGGAAAGTGCTTGGAAAAAGTGGGGAGGTGACACTTGGAGCCAAGTGGAAAGGAGCATTTAGGACAGGCTTGCTGATTTTAATTTTTAACTGCAGAAGACCTTTCTTATTTTCAGCGTAAGTATTAGCCATGACCCAAATAAAACAATCTTACTCCAAACTTAACTGAATGCACTATGGTATTAGCAGAAAAGGAGACAGAATAAGGACTGATTACAGAAACAAAACCAAACTTACGCATCAGAAATTCAAGAAAAATAGGGATATAGTGAGAAGCAGCAAAAGTCAAGCTGATCCTGGGAAGGATTTAAAAGAACTCCTTGGCTTTTCAGCTCTGCGAGTAACAAAAGTGAAAGAAAAGAAGTAAAGTCGCTATGTGACCACAGGGCAGATGCCACAGATTATCTAGATACAGTTCTGCAGCTAAAATCTGTTTCTTCTGTTTTCAACAAGGCCAACGACATCAACTCTGCAGCAGAGACAGGCAGGATAACAAGGATGGCACAGCCAGAAGTTCACTCGTCTGGTGGACTCAGTTTTCACAGATGAGCTTGAGCAGATGCGAATTAGAGAAGTTAAAGAAATTTAGCTTCTAGAGAAGCTGGGTAAAGCTAAAAAATCTAAAGTATCATTCTTGAGCTATGTTTTGGTTTAGATCTTCATTAGTGTCCCTGGCACAGAAAACTGATATTTGCTCATGACATCTGCAGACGGATGGAAGATCTTGTTGCTGACAAGGATTAAAGCACCATAAAGATATTGCTGGAATATGACTGGAATGAATAATGTTTTTGAAGAATGCCAGGTCATACACTTAAGAGTCAGGACCAAGCTCCGCTGTTCCCTGCGAGCCCATCTGTTGGAAACAGAGGAGAAAGAACTCGCACTGGATCACTGCTAGAACCCTGAGCTTCCTACGTAACGCAGCTCAGGCCAGCGTAACTCTGTGACACATTAGTGATCGAGGAGGCATCAATGGGGATGGGGATGCTGCACAAGCAGCTCAGGTGATGAAGTTCTGCCTTGCATTTGGGATTCTCAGGTGCCAGTAAAGTCCAAAGAACTGCACCAACCCTGTGGTAAGTTTTCTGACACCTACTCCATTCCCATTTTTCCATCTTATGGAAAAAAAATATTTTCCCAGCTTTACTCCTTCTTTCAAATTAAATCATTTTTCAAACAGCCTGAGTATCACAGCCATTTAATTTGCAATGGAATTAGTTCTTTGTTGTGGGCTGCGCCCCCTCAAATCAGATCCCACATGAAAAACCTTATCTGTATATAATTAAATTCAGAATCGGTTTGTTATGTGTCTCTTGTCTTCACAGCTGAAAGAAAAAGCCCTGGAAAACCTAAGTGTGACTTCAGAACAAACCACACAGTGGAGGCTTCCTGAATTTGCAGACATCTTAAAAGAACAGCTCCAAGAGCAGAAATTGCCCTATTCATTTTAAATCTCAAAGCATTTAACGGCAATCGGAGAAAAAAACATGTCTTTTCTCCAACCAAATTGATTGCTTTAATAAAAGACATTACTTTTCCTTACAAGCCTTTCCTCCTTGGCATGTTTAGATCACCTCAGCTGCAGCACTGCTCTTAAGACATGGATCATTTGCTTGGGAGATGATACTAGCTGACCTTTTAAGATTCCTTGAAGTTATGTTTTTTTGCACATATACACCACTACATCCAGAACCTTGTGAGCCTTCCTCTAGCTGTCTCAGTTCAGAAGAAGTGTTTGGAGAATTGTAGGGGCATACAAGAAAATAATTTATGCCCTACTCATGAAGGCACACATCCTTCAGTCCATTATAACTGACGTGAACGCAAGTTCAAACCTTAAAGAGATTGACAGGATTAAGATCTGCAATCTTTTTGCTGTAAATATCAATCCTGAGACACCCATCTGCAACTTGAAGTCAACACAAGTGTCTTTCAGCTTAAAGCTGCCTCAAAATCATTTCTGCTTTCAGAAACCTCCTCTTAAATCCATTTAGTAATTCCCCATTTCAAACGTGTTTTGTCATGCAGAAAACCATGCCAGGCCCGGGCTACATCCTCTTTCGTTTCTGCTGTAAGGAAGACACATTTCCAAAGATCTAAATCCCGGTTTCCCATTCCCTCTCTCCATCTCGGCACAGACCCTCTGGAACCACACAAACCTGAATCCGACTTTGCGGGAGTAATGCAGGCAGTTCTCCTTGACGTGAGTCTGGAAGTAGGCGGAGCGGCAGACGGCTCCGCACTCCGGGCAGCAGTATGGAGACTTATGAGCATGGATCCTCTGATGAGCACAGTAACTGCACTGGTTGGGCAGCATCATCTGGCACACTTGACACGTCTGATGAAAGAAAAGTCACACTAGTCAGTTATTCTCTATTTATTTTTTTTTTCTCTGCATAATTCACCCTAGAAAACTTTCAGGTTTAGAGGAAGTTCCAGCACATTCCTCTAGTATTAGCATTAACTCTACGAAGCCCTTCGGCGAGCCTCCTTATCATCCTTTTCCACAACAATCCTAACAGCTTCCACCATTAGCATTCCCAATGACAATATCTACTCTTAAACCATGTCCCCTGTGGTTTTTTTCCTATTTTCCCCCTAAAAAATGAAAACAAAATCTTTCACCTCTTAGCTCTGAAGATGCTCTGCTTGGTCACTGCTTTCATTTCAGCATTAATGCACTTGAGAAGTAAAGAACTTCTCTCAACAAGCCTCAACCCTGCACCAAAATCACCCCCAAAAAGCAGGAAAACTTCATTATACTCCAACTCGGAACCCTTACTGCTGAACGCAGTGCAGTCCTGACGTGCAGCAGCCTTCCCCACCAAACACACAGTTGTGTCTCTTGCAAAATTTTTTTGGACCAGATGAAATCTGAACTTTCAAAGACCACAAACCACGTGTACTATGATACCCTTATAGAAACTTCTTGACAACCAGAAATGATGCAATGACTCTTTCTCTCCCTGTTTTTGCACCCTTTATGAAATCTTTTTGGTTTTTTTGTTACCCTTAGAAGAACCACACTCACTATCAACACAGCTTTGCAGAAGAAGTATAATTTACTTGACATGTCAAGTTTTTTATGTGGATGTATTGTCCCAGTTCCAAGAGCTGTCAAACCTCTGCTCCCTTTCACAGGTGTTTTAACTCTTCTGCATTCCTTCAATGCCCAGGAGCAGCTACTCATCCTCTGCAGGGTGCACATTACTTGATGCCTAAGCAGAGAAGAAGGAGCAGATACCAGCCCTCCAGGCCTGAATCCTCTAGGAGCTCAGACTCTCTTCTGTCATTAACAAACCCATGCAAAATTACCCCTCTGGACCTAACTCTAGCTTAAGAATGAACTAGAGCAAGAAGTTAATTATGGATTATCAAATCAGGTAATTCAACTACATCATTTCTTCCGCTACGGTTAAAGGTTATGGGGCTCATTCGATCAGAGATGGTGAGAAGTTGTACCAGAGGTCAAGCAAAGCTTTTAATGTATGGGCCCACACAGATGGACCAAACCAAGCCCTGCAGGCTTCACTGCTGGCAACCAGGGTAGAAATCCAGGATAGAAGCCCCTAAATCTGACAAAAAAAAAAAATCAAGGGCCAACTCCATTTTCTATATCATTGCTATTTCACGCAGCAACTCTGTGATGCTCCACTATATAACATCCATCAAGGAATTGTCCAAAACACTGCAGGTAATAGAAAACATAATTTATAATAAAATGCAAAGCCATGACAAATCTGAAAAGGTTTGGGGTGGGGGGAGGAGGGAAAAAAATTAGGCTCTCAAAGGAGGAAGCCGCAGAAATTGCCAAACACATCAAAAGCCTCAGACACATGATCTGAGACATGTCGCAACCTAAGCTGAGGGGACAAAAGGTTTCCCCAGGAAAGAGAGAAATGAGTGGAAGAAGTTGTATTGCAGGACCCAAATGCAACTGAAATAAATTCAGGAGTATTTCAGTCCTTCCTCAAATGCTGGAGAAGCCCCCTGATGTCAGCAAAGAATAACAGCACTGCTGAGCCATGGTCTGAGCCATGAAACATAAACAGGAATGGGAAAATGGGAAACAGAAATGCCCCAGGACCTCCGCGAGAAGCTGAGCAGGACCGTAAATTCTCCAAAGCTCTCTCAAATCTCCAAAGAAGAGCCATGAGAAGAAATTAATTTTCAGGGCAGTTTTATTGTCTTTTATGGCACTTTTTTCTAACCAGGTTTTGATTTGCTACAGGAAATGTAACTTTTTGGCATTGCTAAAACAGGACTCCTCTTGCTTTGACGCCACCTAGTATTTAAAGCAGAGTCAGCACAAACACAAGCAGAAAGCACCTTTGCCCTTGTAGCTTAGTGAGGATCCTGCCTTATCAAAGCCAATTCAGCCTCGATTTTAAGGCAGCAAAGAGGCAGTCTGGGGCTCAGCTCTTCCTCCCCGGCATGCTACATCCACCGCTCCCAAAGGCTCCCTTGGCACCCTGGCAACCAGCACATGCTAAAAACCTCAGTTTTCACTGATGTGTGTGCCTGTGCTGGATCTAAAATACACCAAAATCACCTGAGATTTAATGGGCTCCATGCCTGGGCGCTGCCTGGGGATGTGCAGGCTATGGCAGAAGATCTGCGAGCTCCCATCACCTCCCTCGTTCCATGAAAGCCTCAGCGGGGACCAAAATACGCTAACGTAGGTCAGAAAAGTGTGGGAGACAGCTAGCAAGAGGCATCAAAACCAGTGGTTATCTTCTTCAGGCTCTGCAAGAGCAGGAAGCCTGCCAGAGAGTGCGTAAACATGATATGGGAATAAAAAGCAAGACTCGGTGAGGATAAGGCTAAATGAATTTATTGCGTCTGCAGACGCCGGGGAAGAAGCTGGAAGGATTCCCACGCTGACACCACGCTCTGCAGGGGGGGCACAGAAAAACCAGCCCAAGCCTCCGAGTTCAGATTGTCTCGCGGAAGAGACAAGAAGGGAGTAAACAGACAAAATGAAAAGCAATGAGTCACAAGGATAAATCAGTAAGAATAAGGAAAACTGTCATCTTCAACCAGCATTACTTCTGTACTTGGGAAAAGTCAAAACAGCTTCTCCCTTCCTGCTTCACGAACCCATCCAAGCTCTCCAGAGGAGTCAACAACCACGTGGGTACGGAAGATGCAGATGGGTCAGGGTACCTGGATTTCCAAAGTGGTTTTGCAACAGCCTTCACTAAAGGATTTAAGGAAACTAAGCTGCCCTGGCATAAGACAGGAAGGTTTTTACATGGATAAGTAAGTAGAAGAAAGGAATAAACAGTCAGTTCTTCGATGGAGGAAGTTCCGCTGGGATTTGGGCTCTTCAAAATACGTTCAAAGTATCTGAGAAAGGGAAACAAGCAGTGAAACAGCAAAGACTGATGATCACAACCCAGTAACTCAGCACGTTACAGATAAGGGCTGACCACAAAGAACTGCAAAATGACTGCATGGGACTGAGTGACCCGGTGATAAGACAGCAGGTTATATTTATCTATGGAATCAAGAAAGGAATACAGTAGAGCTAAAAAAAGTTCAGTAGATGGAAAAAATTATAACCAGCATCTTTATGCTCATGCTTATCCTTTTGTTAACAGGAGGCCAGAAATCCTGCCCAGGGGTACTGAGGAGGGTCCGCTCACCCATTTTGCACCAGGAGCTGCTGTGTTTATCAGGAGCAAAGAGGCAGCCACGTGCGGGCTCCCCCACTGAAGGTTTCATCTTGGAGACGGAGTGGCTTTTTCTTTTGCAACTCTTCTGCTCTGTATGAGAAATTGTAACTTGGTTCCAGATGTCACATTTTTATCTCTCTCCTAGTTTTCCATGACTTTTCAAAGAAGTCTGGCAGCAATTTGAGACATTCATTAGTCAGTTATTTCTAAAGCATGTTACCAGGATATGATTTTGAGTTGTGTAATGTCTGTGTTTTTCATATACTCCCATAACCTACACTTTAATCAAGAGTTATTTAAGACAAGTTTTCTTTAATTCAGGCTTGCCTGCCACATTTCATTTGGGCTTTTCTTCCAGAAGTCATATTAACAGACACACAAATGCTCAGAAGCTCAGCCATTTCAGAACACTTGATTTTATTCCCATTTTTACTTATTAGCTTCTTCAGAAGGGGAAAAAAAAAATTCTGACTGAAGTAGAATGAAGGTTGAGAAAACATGTCACTCCAAAAAAGTTCATCTATTAAACCCAACCCGGTGGCCACAGAGGCGTTTGCAAATCAGTAAATTCATATATAACATACAGTTTTGCTCTGCAAAGTACCTGCGTAGAGGCAGCACCGTTAACCCTTCTGTTTCACTGAAAGGACTGACTGCACAGCTCTGTGTCACATCTGACCCATTCATGAGCATGTTTTCTTCTAACGGCCAGCCGTGCAAAGCACGCCAGATCAGAGTCAGAACAAGCTCCCATCTTCTCACATAGGCAGCACTGCAAAATTCCTACGGCCCATTTTCTTGCTCAGACAAAGCCTGTGAGCAACGAGGGCACGATCCCACCAAGGCACCACAGAAAGATGAACCTGGGGCACAAAACTCTTTGCTTTCACTTACTCCCAATGTGCAAGCGGAAAGGGAACTGGCTTCAGCACAAGCAAAGAAACTTTACACCAGTTTTGAAGTCTCTTTGCTGTCATAGAGTTAGGTGATGTTGATGAAGTTCTCATCTATTTAAGAGAGCCCTCAGACTATGAGAGTCCTCCTTGATATGATCATCATGTAGCTTCAGCTTCAGCTAAAAACACAGGATGGGATCAGGGCTATGAAAGAGGAAAAGAGTTATAAGTCTAATGATCTCTACATTTAAAAAAAAAATATTCTAAGGACTCAAAGTGAAACAGTTAGAGGGGAACAGAAATTATATTTTCAGAATGCATATGTTTTAAACACTGCTTGTCCTTTACATATTAAAACCAAAAATCCCCCATCAGTGGTGCCCCAAAGCCCCAGTTCTTCCCAGTTCCAGCCTTCTGTGAGCTTTAATTTTTCTACTTTAGGCAGAGCTGCAGGAGCAGCTGATACTTCTGGCAGCTGAGGGATCACAGGCAGTTAGAGATTAGCAGGATGCTTCTGCTATAAAAAAAATTAGCAGCAAATTACTACTGAAAGTTAACCTTTAACTTCACATTAGCTTTCACTTACTGCCTCAGTGGGGTAAATGCCAGCAACCTGCATCCTTCAGTGTAGACGCTCCAGTGTGCAGCTGTGTGATGCGCTGGCTTGGGCACAGCTGGTCTCAACACCTTCATCTCTGCAACTCCGTGCTCCCCTTCCCCACCTCCCACCAGTACGACTGTTTGCTGGGCCACGCTACAGTCAAGATCCAGACGCCTGGAGGATTATTTTTAACTTGGTTTATTTCAACAATCCAGTTTACAATGCTGCTACACAAAATTTTACCAACATGAGCAGAAGTGGCGAGCAGAAAAATTCTTTCAACTACACTGTGCTCCTCCTCAGGCTCTCCTTAAATGAATAGGCACCATCACATTAGCATGTTCGACTTATAGATGAAAAAACCCCTACAATAGAAACTCAAGATTATTAATTTTAAGAAGAAAAATCTAGAACCCAACTGATCTGCTAAAACCAGTGCGTTCAGGTTCCAGTGACAGAACACGTGTCAAGTCCAGCCCTAAAGTGGTCATTTTACCCTAAATAACTCCTATACACTCATACACTGTCATACCCAAGCACAGCAAAGATATTTTTATTTCCTTTGTTACAGTCGCCTGTTTTGAGAGCCAGTGCCACTGAGGGAGTGTGCTTGGCCTTCAGCCTAAAGGACACAACCACAAGACACCCTTCAATCCAAAACATCTCCCATCCATCCTTTCTTCTGCTAACTCCAGCTTACTCACATCTTTTCATCCTCAGCCTCATCGTTGCATTCCACCTGCTCCTGTTGACCTTGTTCACTCTCCTTTCTCGCTCACTGCCCAACGCTCCCAAACCTAGTACCCTCCTCAGGTCTTCACCACGACTCCTACACACACAACTCAATCATCCCAAGACACCAGGGTGCTTAAGCCTCAATAAAATAAGGCACTTGACTAAAACCTTACTCCCTGGAAATTAAAGCTGTTCAATAAACACAAACTACATTTTTGTGTATGTGGAAAAATCCCTGGTTAAAGCGTCAATGTAGACCTGGAAACTTGACAGTTTTAGGAAACAAAGTGCAATTGCAATGGAAAACAACGCTAGTATCATAGATCTTGGACAATGTTGCACCAAATAAGCTTAGTTCTGAATTTTCTCAGTCTGTAGCTCTTTTCTCTTTATGATCTCAGCTGTAATTTCAAGAATTTCACTTTCTACATCTTTTCTTCTGACCCACTGTACTGGGTTTACATGGCAAGGTTTTGGTAGTGGGGGGCTGCAGGGGCGGCCTCTGTGAGAAGATGCCCCATGTTGGACAGAACCGGCTCCAGCCAGCTCCAAGATGGACCTGTTGCTGGTGAACATGAGCCCATCAGTGACGGCAGTAGCGCCTTTGTGATAACACGGTTAAGAAGAGGTGAAAAACTGCAGTGCAGCTGCAGCAGAGAGAGCAGTGAGAATATGTGAGAGGAACAGCCGTTGTTTTTATTTTTATTTCTCACTATACTGCTCTGCTACAATTAATTCACACTAAATTAATTTCCCCAAGTCGAGTCTGTTTTGCCCACAATTGTTACTGTTAAGTGATCTCCCTGTCCTTACCTCAACCCACAAGCTTTTTGTCACATTTTCTCCTCTGGGCCTACTGAGGAGGGGGAGTGACAGAGCGGCTGGGTGGGCACCTGTTGGCCAACCGAGGTCAACCCACCGCACCCACCAACCAACCAGTCTGCCTCTCACACTGCGACTTGAAATCTGAACTCCCAGTTGCTAAAATGATCACTTGCAGGATTACACTGAGTTTTCACATGCGTATCAGTCATCAGTATAATTCCTAAGGCTACACAGCACATGTTCCCTCTCCTTTCTTATGACAACAACATTTAGACCTCTGCTCTTCCCTCTACCCTGCAGAGCTGATTTCTGCCCATCCATCCGAGGTGATGCTCTCAACTTCACTTCTTCCATCTCATCTTGAACTTCTTTGTGCTTGCACCCCATGAAAGACAGTACCACAGCTGTCCAAATACCATTCTTGCCATGATCTTCACCAATCACTTTGCTTTTTCACTGATTCTCTTTCTACTTGATCAACCATTTTTTCTGCTAATCCCAACTCAAAGGTTTCAGCTCTTGCTCCAGAAGGAAGATACGCAGTAAACTCCTCCATTCTCCCCTTCCAACAGCCTCTTTCAGGCCCCATCACTACTAGTGGCTTCTTGCTTCCTAGGATTTCATGACTGGTTTATGCCAAACAAATGAGTGCCTACCAACCCAGGTGCAGTCATGGAATCACAGAACAGTTGAGGTTGGAAGGGACCTCTGGAGGTCATCTGGTCCAACCTTGGCCACCTAGAGCCAGTTGCCTACGAACATGTTCAGACAGCTTTTGAATACCTCCAAGGATGGAGACTCCACAACCTCCCTGGGCAACCTGTGCCAGCGCTTGGTCATCATCACAGTCAAAAAGTGCTTCCTCAGATAGTGCCTCCACTTTGCTCTCAGGTTACTTTTCCCAGCTTCCACCTTGTGTACACTCCCTTTTTAAGTCTGAGCTTTGCCAGAGCTCCTTGTTCATCAATGCAAGCATTGTGGCATTTTCACATGACTTGCTGTTTGTGGGCACAGACTGCTTATGAGTGTGGAGGAGGTGGCTCTTTAATATCAACCTCCTTTCTTGGACCTCTCTTCCCTCCAGGGCCTTATCCCACTGAACTGTCCCAAGCAGACCTCTAAAGAGGCCAAAGTCTACTCTCCTGAAGTCCAACGTTGTAATCTTGATTTTTGTCTTCAGGCCTCTGAACTCTACTAACTCATGGTCACTGTGTTTGACCTTCATATCCCTAACAAGCTCTTCCTTGTTGGAGAGTATGAGGTCCAGCAGAGCACCTCTCCTCATTGGCTCCCCTATCAGCTGGGTCGGGAAGTTGTTATCAATGCTGTCCAGGAACCTCCTGGACTGTTTACACCCTGCTGGTTTGTCCCAATAGCATGTATCAGGATGGCTGAGGTCCCCCATGAGGACCAGGGTCTGTGAATGTGAGGCTGTTTCTAGCTGTCTGTAGGTGGCCTCATTCACTTGCTCTTCCTGGTCAGGTGGCCTATACCAGACATCCATTACAATGTCACCCATACTGGTCAGCTCTTTAATCCTGACCTCAGTTGCTCTCAACTGGCTCCTCACCCATCCCAAGGCAGAGCTCCAGGCACTCCAGCTGCCTCATATAAAGGACAACTCCACCTCCTCATCTTCCCTGTCCTTCCTAAAGATCCTGTGTCCATCCATTGCAACGTTTCAGTCATGTGAGCCATCTCACCACACCTCTACGATGCCAACGAGTTCAGAGCCCTGCAACTGCACACAGATCGCCACTTCCCCATGTTTGTTCCCCATGCTGCGTGCATTAGCATTAGACACTACAGAGAGGCATCTCCTCCTCATGTCCTTTCCTCTCACCGGCAGGACTGACCAGACCACTACCTGGGTCCACACGCCCCTGCCCATCACCCTCAGAACTCTGCAGTCACTTCTGATACTCTCCTAGTTGCCCTTGGCAGAATCACTGGTGCGCACATGGAAGAACAGGGGAGCAGGAGCTGCCTTCTTGGTGCCAGAAGACACCAGCTTCTGGCCTCAGTTTCCATCCTGCCTGGGACAGACTCTGCCTCCAGTTGTCCCCTCCTTCCTGCTCTCAGCCATGTGTGGCCCTCAGTTTGTACCCATGCTCATTCTCCTCTTCCCCCAAGCTGGTCTCTGTCCCCCAAGGGCTGCAGAAGCACCAGGGCCAGGCAAGCAAGCATGGGTGGGGAAGGAGAGGGTGGGATTGTCGCCTTGTGTGGCAGTGGATCACACACTGATTTAAGCAGACCATGGAACCGCACCCTAGCTTTTCTTCCTCCCTAGCCTCTCCTCCTCCTCATCCCTACTCTGTTTTGCCTTCAGGGTGCAGGCTCTCACTCCTACCCTTCACTCATCTCTTTGCCTGCGCTCCCAGCGATCCCTGCCTGCAGCTCCATTCCCTCAACATGCTTTCATCGTAACATTCTCCATCCCTTCGCTTCTACAAAATCCAGAGGGAAAATTTCCATATAAAATAAAATCTGTCCTCGCTAGTACCTAAGAACTGCATTAAACACCCTTGGTTGGAAGAGGGAAAAAGCAGTGCTTTATGGGGCCAAGGGAATTTTTGTTGATGTTCAACCCCCTTGTTTTCTAAATTAAAAGAGGAACATGCTGGGGGAAAAAAATATGAAGAAAAGTATAGCAAAGATATGGCTGCTGTCTTTCTTGCTTGCTACTTTGCTGCTGGGAAATTACCAGTGCAGCATGTGGTCCTACTAGCTTCTGGCAACTTTTAGCCAATAAATTATAAAGCATTGATTTAAGAGGGGGAGGGAAGAAGAAAAAGGCAGCAATAAAATTACTTTTAAATAACTCCAGTGTAGGTGGTGCGTAAACAGGATACGTCACAACTCATTGAAAAATTCTTATTGGACAAATAAAGGGCAACAGAAGAAGAAAGAGAGGGGACAGAACAAAAGCACAAAGGTAAGAAAGTTCAGAGGTCCTTAGTTTACATTTTGTACTTTATTCAAGCCTAGCTCCCTCAGTGGATTTTGGGTGGTCAAGTCAAAAAAGACCAACAAAAAAAAAAATGAAACATCTCTGGTTACCAGTAGATGGACAATTATGCCCAAGAGGGTCAGGAAGTACTCTGAGTTATTGCACATGTTATTGTGCACTGGTCTGTCCTTGCCAAAAAAACCAAATAAGCTCTGTCTCAAAACCAGTTTGTCTTTTGTTCATTACTTCTGCTGCAAACCTCTTCCAGAATCCACTCCTCTGATGATTACACACTGTCCTCTAATTTTCTGTGTAAATCTATTTCAGTCTGTTCTTGCATCATTGTTGCCCCTAAATTTAAAAAGCTCTTTTCCATAAGCAACACATTGGATACAGTTCTCTGTATCCTCTGTCACTCTTTAAGGAAAAGCACATTAAGAGGAAGGCACCAGGAGCTCCATGGCTTTTGTTCATCTCCTGTAATTTGAGTTCAGCTCTGAAAAGGCTACAAAAAACTGTCTGATGCTGATGAACTACCCAGGGTGACCCCTGCAAGTTCAGGAAGCACTTCTTTTTCAGATTTAGTTTCTGGTGAGGAAAAAAAAAGTGCCACAAACCCTCACTTTAATACTGTGTCTACCACAGTACTGAAGGAGACCCACCCTGATTTACCAGGTCTTTGCTAAGCTAAACTCATAAAGGTTTTTTAATTTCCCCGCAGGAGATCATGTTTCCATTTCTCTGGTCATTCTTCACTCACTTATTCCGGTTTATCCCTGATAAACAAAACAATACACTTTTCTCTAGCTAGGTCATTTCTAGGAACGACAGGGAGTATTAACGCAACCCTGCCTGCTTGCAGGTGAACATAAATCCCCTGCACAACCGTCATCCTGGTCATTCAGAGTCTTCTCCTGACCAAACACACACATCCTGCTTCTCAGTCGCTTCATCCCATTTCTACTCTGTATTGAAGATCATCTAGGTCCTCCTGTAAAATACACCCAGGTTTCCACGATTTTTTACTCTGATGGTTCACCAAATTTTACCTACACATTCATCCTCCACGGTCCTTAATACAAACACTAACTGCAGATGTTAAAGCCACCCCTTGGGAAATTTTACATGCAACCTGTCCCCAGTTGCAGTTTCCTCCCTTTTACCTGATTTTGCTCCAACCTCATAATTCAACTTCTTCAGTACAGCCATTCCTCACATGGCACTCCACAAACCATCCCACTGACCACCAAGAAATTAGGATCTACTTATTTCTTTACTCCATAAATAAATGCCAGAATATGTATATCACATTAATTCGGCATAAATTGCACTTATTTAATCATATCCTTTTTTTCCCCCCAAGAAAAATCTTGCTCTAGAACATAACACTGCTGTAACCAGACCAAACAGACCTGAAGTTACACGAAACATCTGCTACCACCTTTTGAACACCTGGACAAGCATAAAGTCTACATGCAGCACAGCTTCTAGTCTGAACAAAATCCAACCTACCAAATATTCCAATTCACATCCCACTTTCTTCTTGCAGTTCTGCACTTGAAAAGCAGCAAACAGATCCCATCAAGTGACTCAATTCACAAGCTTGCAAAAATGGCAAAATTGGCCCCACTAGTTTCCAAAAAAGTAACTGCAATCCGTTAAAAGACGGATCTGCTCCAAACATATATCCAGTAAATCCAGTTCTATTTCTGAAGTGGATTAGCTCACAATTTGCAAACTCTGTATCGTCACTGTAAGCCACAGAGATCCCACTGCAGTATTTGGCTGAGATGAACTGCCTTTGTCTTATGCATATTCCATACAAAAATAAGCCAGGTGGGATTTCCCTGCTGTACTTTGAACAACTGCAACCGTGTAGCCATCCCAAGTCTAAAATGTAACATTAAGGTCAAGCTCTCAATCGTTTGCCTAAAGGCCTTTCCACTCTACCTTCTCAACCACAGTCCCCTTCCCTTCCTCTCACCCGCTCCAAATCTCCTCCTTTCCCTGCTATCCAGACCGCATCCATATCTTTCCTCCTTCCTCCAAAACAACTGTGACCCAGCCATGTCATTCTCATTTCAGCCACACCTAGGAAACTCATTTACCCGTTATCAGTCCTATTAATATGGACTTTACCCAAGGCCACTCAAAAAGATAAGACCAAGTATTTCCCAAGCCACCAACTGGAACAAACAAACAGAAAACCCCCAAATCACCTTATTTTCCTTTTAAACAGATACAGAAAATGTGAAAATGTCAAAGTAATTCACAAAGTCATGGTAAGAAATTCCAATTAACGTGAGAAGTTTTAAGTATCAACACAGGATAAGTTTTCTCATGGAGCAGAGCCAGCTTAGGCCGTTGCCCCCTCTCCAATCCAATCATTCCTGCCTCTTACTGCAGCTTGTGTGTCCTTCAGCTAGACCACAGCAACTTCTGGGTAACTGAAAACATCATATTGAAAAATAAGTCTTTTTCCTGCTATTTCTTTTCTTCATCAACCCTGATGGATCGACCCTTCCTTCTTAGCAAGGTGACACACCCATTCTGTATGAGGTCAAAAAAGGTTTTTGACTTAAAAGCACTGTAACTGAGCCTTTCAAAGTCTGCTCAGTTTCTCAAGTTATGGTTATGTTAGATGTGCAAGTCATGGTTAATAATCCAGATCTGGTAGCATTTAACAGAAGAGCTTCTAAGAACATCGATCAAAAATCCTCCTAGCTCGTTTTCCATAGGTCAGGGGTCTCCACCTTCCAGTACAAATCCAGGTGCTGCAGATGAATCACTTCTACCCTTTGTCTTCATCCAAAGATGCTCTTTCCCGTATACATCCATCTATCCTTCCCAAGAATTCCTGGGTTTGGGACAATCTGGTACCGGGTCCCAGATGATAAGCTTTAGGCCATAATACAGCGGGGATCTGCCTTGCTATTTCTTGAAGCTCTTTAAAAGGTGTAAATCAAGCCACAGCTTTAGGTAGATATTATCAAGATATTCCATACTTTCTCAAGGAGGCACAGTGAAAAATTTGTGTCTCAATTCCAGTCCTGAGTAAGAAATTTAAAAATGGAAAAAAAAAAATTTCCAAAACACTAGAGTGCAATTTTTTGTTAGCTTTAAGGAACTATGATAATCTTCCCCCCCACCCCATACAGGTGCTTCTAAACCAACGTTTCAATACAGTGAGAAAAACACCAGGTATGGAGGAAGAAATACACATTATTGTTTACTCAAATGTGCAAAATTATGATAAATACTAGATAATTAGTCTCTTGAGATTTGGGGATGTGGTTCATGTCTCTGCTTGCCCATGACTGTTAAAGCCACCTCTGCATCCTAGCAGATTGCTCTGCAACAGCAGCGTGCTCTGGATTAAGCACAGGTACACGACTGCTGCTCACAAGCTCTTTTTTTTTTAATTAGAAATATCAGTCTATACATCAATGCCTTCTGCCAGGTGGAGGTAGTGGTTTTGATCCATTACTGGGGGCACGAAAAGATTTGTTATGTTGAATACAGGTGTAGAACTCTGGAGATGGAAAGCAGAGTGAGAGCAAGAAGAGAAGACAGGAATATTTTCCAACTGCTTCTTCTACCACCCAAGAAAGTGTCTGTAAAATCAGTCACTCGATCAATATCCAGCTCCTACCACTATTCCTCTTTTTTCTGAGTGAAATAAAAATAGCAGCCCAAGAAATCAGCTTCACTAATGCAGAGTCTGGCATATCCACAGCATCTTCTCAGAATGGGTTCGGCCAGTTCATGTCTTCCCATTGTGGGAGCTTATGAGGCATCCTCCAACAGCCTGTATCCTTCTCACACCACGTTTAATACCATACTTGCTTACGTTCATTAAGAACTACTACATTCATAACAAGAATTATTATTTCCTTTAGAAATGTAACAGTTTTGCTGAAGCTGATGTTCTGGGAACAGCATGGAACACCACTGGGCAGTCTGGAGAACAGCAGATTCAGTGGAAAAGGACTCCCAGAAGCAAGAGGTTGAATGCACGCATCCCGTTGAGCACAAGCATGAGAAGATCGGACAGGGAGGAGGTGGTTTTACAAGCTCTAATGTTGCCTCTTTTTTCCAGCTTTTCAACACTTCTATTTAGAAAAATACAACAAAAATAACCTCACATCTAGCAGACCTAACTCAAAGTGAAAGGCTTAAACTATCTTCTTGGTTAAGTTACAGAATAAATTATTTGATTATAGGCTAAAAATACTTACTATCAGACATTCCTTCTCTCTTTAAGGAGCTCTTGCATTGATGCTCCCACAATAAAAATAGGAAATACATTTTTAATGCGACTGATTAACATTTTAGCGCACTTTGGAGCACTCACTGTATCCCTTCACCTGAAGGTTTTAATTCCAGACTGCTGACATTTCCTAAAAATGCATTATAGTTGAAAAATAAGCTATGGTGTTGACAGAGTGCCGTGCTCGTTGGTCTGCCTCGGGCAAGAAATCTGATTACGTGGCCATGCCGATCTCTTCTGGCCTCACCATTTTTCATGACATAAAAACCATTCAGCCATAATCTATTTTTTTTTGCTGATGATGAATTTAAGAGAAAGATAACAAAGCATCTACAGGGGACCACAGCGACCTCAATACTCCTGCAAGCCATTTAACAAGCAAAGGGAGGCTCTGGAGCACGCAGATACTACGATGGCCATGGCAGACTGGCAGTCATCTCCCTGAATGTCTCATGTTGGCATGGAGTCCTTGCTCGAGGAGCTTGTGGAGGAGACTGCACTGGGAGCCTGTCAGCTGTGCTGGCAGACAGATCAACATGGAAAGGCTTTCACCTCATCTAAAGAGACAGGGAGAGAGGACTCCTCCCCCTGTTCAACTTCAGGTCGGTTTATACTTAAACGGGATTGACCATATCCTCCAAAATAAAGAAAATAACCCCCGAAGTCTATGGTCTTGATACACACTGAAGAGCATCTGCCCCTCTTCATCATTACAGATCCAAGCTGGAGTTCCAAAGTGGATTCAGACCCCTCCCATTGCACCTACGATGGAAGTCAGCAAAGGCAGTGGATACCCCAGCAGTACAGCACCGGAGCAAGGCGGAAAGCCACTAACAGGGCTCCTGAGCCCTCCTATGGAAACGTGGCACTGGCTCATCACTCTCCCACCCAAAGTGGCAAAAGTAGCCTCCCGCCCCACATACCACACTTCTCACCTCTCAGCCAGTCCTGTCCCAACATACACTTTACCACGCTAAAAGTAAAACCAGCACCTGAAGTTCAAAGTGTTACACAGAAGATTTTGGCAAAAGTTCTAGGAAAGGTAAAATTAAATTGTGTCAGATCTCCTCTAGCCATGCTTAGAGCACAAAAACCTGTTTCAGGTGCTGGTCCTCCCCTCCCCAGGTGGCTCCTGCACACCTCATCCAAGTGACCTTTGATGATCTTGATAACACCTTCCTTTGATGCTCAAGGATCTCCATAGTCTCCTTATTACCCTCTTTTGGTTGGCAAAGGGTAAAAAGAGGGCAAGCAAGACATGCTAAACACTTCTTCATGCGCACATGTCCAGGTTCATGCATATCCCAAATCCTCCCCACAAGCAATTTTTTAGGCAAAGCGACTCATTTGCCACTGTGATGCCTATTTTTTTTCCCCTAGAGGACAATCTCTTTAAACTCAGAGAGATTTCACTAATAACATTAAAATGATGACTTACCAGTCTCTCATTATCTTCTGAGGTTCTCTGGTAATGAGCTGCTAAAGCAATGTAATCCTGTGCCTGCTTGTTACACTCTAAACACTTAAGTCCATGACGGATTAGTCTCAATGGGTCCGTATAGAGAGGCAAGGCTGGCTGAGCGTTAGCAGAAATTCCTGCCCCACCTCCTGAAGCAGTACTGGGCTTACGCGAAGGAGAGGGCGAGTGCAAAGTCTGAGGAGTCGGAGAGGCCGAAGAGCTTGTAGGAGAAGGTGAAAACATTTGGTCTAAGGAAATGGGTTTCAGCAGCAGCTGAGAACATTGCATGATAAATCCTTTGCTCTTGTGATCTCGCGCATGTTTAAGTAAGCTACACTTATTAAAAAAAAGTAGCATAGTTGAACACTGAGTGCACATGACTTCAATATGAACGCTTCGTCTACTATAGTGTTGAGTCAGGCTTTTCTCTAAAGCGAACGAGTCCCCACATTCCAGGCAACAATACCCAGAGGCAGGTAAATTAATACTGGTGTCAGGCGGAGGGCTAAGGTTTGGAGTATATATTGGCACCGGATTGGCACTCTGCAATACTTTATTAAACGCCTCCACAATGATGGGAGCAGCTTTCTTGACTTGGTGCACCAGCGGCACAGACATCTGTGTAACCTGAGGCTGATTTCGCCTCTGCGTGGACGACTTCGCCGTAACAGAAGCGGCAACGCTATGTGGGACTAAATTGAGATTTGCCAAGTGCACGGCTTTGGGAAGAAGGCTGGAGGTGGTTGCGTTGGACGGCTGCATCACGATACCCTGCTGCTGCCTCTTAACACCCACTTTTATGGCACCGCCGCCACAGTTTGGCAGTGGAGATAAAGACACGGTACACATGCTGCTTGCAGCAATATCTGTTTTCATACCATCCATGTAAGGACTCGCTACATTTGACAGCTGGATAGCCACAGCAGCCCCGTTTTTGGTTGAATTCTTGCTAGCCTCGCTTTCCATAACTGCGCTAGTGTCAGGGGATGGGAAAGATTTGCTAAACTCTTCAGCAGATGAGGTTTCCATAGGCGACTCTTCTGAAGACTTGCCCAACTCATCATTTTCTGGCAAAATTCTAGTTACAGTTCTTTTAATTTCACCAGAGGATGTCTTGATAGTCTTTATTCTAACTTTGGGAATAGCTGGCGGAGAGCCGGCTGCCATGGAAGGAGAGCCTTTCCCACTGCTGTCGCTGCACACGCTTCGAGGACTCTCGGGCTGCTTGCTGGCCTTCCTCACCACCTCTAAGGGGCTTCGGGGACTCTTTGGCGACTTGGGCATTTTTGGACTTCCCTTCGTCCCGTCTTTAAAAGGACCAGGTTCCTTGGTAAGGTTTGGCTGATCACCTTTTGGAATACATGCAACCTTTTTGGCCTGAAGAGCTACTAATGCTGCCACACAGGATGACAACTTCGAATGAGTTGGCTTTAACCTCTGGCGAGGGGGTATTGACGAAGACATGTTCAGCTCGGGCACAGACCCTTTACCTTCTCCTAAATTATTGTGAGGGAGGTCTCCAAACACCAAGCCTTCTCCAAGAAAGCTATTGGTATCTACCAAGCCCTTGCTTGACTCCACAAACCTCTCTGTTGCTTTGTCGTGTTCTCTCCTGCTCATTTCCAGCCTACTCTCCGCCTGACAGTGGATTTCCATCTTTTGGTCCTTTTTACAGTACTGATCAAACATGCTTAGCTCAGGTTCTGGTACCTTCCTAAGATGATCTAATACTGAGGCTCCTGTCGGTATATACATCGAAGGCGGTGGAAAATACGGAGTTTGGGCGTGTTTGGGTTTATCACCAATACTGTTCTCTTTGAACGCATCCTCTGGTTCAGGGCTGGAAATCGGGCTAAACTGACTAAACGTCGGCAAAGGCTCCGATTTGGACTGGTCCAGTTTATCAGAGTAACTTCTTGAGCTGTCACCATTAATAAAAGTTGAGTCAAACTTGCCATAACTATGCACTAAAGCGTGAGCCTCCGATGACAGATCGGACCCACGAAACCCGTTGTGTAGCAGAGCAGTCCCGAGGTGATTCCCCTCCTTTTCTGCTTCAAAGGACTCCTGGCGACTCGTGTTCTTCACTATCACACTGACAACAGGAGCATCAGAGGGAGGTAAAGAGTGGGATAAGGACACATTCTCATCTATGCAGATTCCTGATGACTTCAGGTGATTCTCGTTCTCCTCTCCAGTTGATGGAATGGTCTCCTTGGCATCAAGGCTAGTTGGATCAGGGATGTCAAAAGCAGCCAAGAGGTCATCAAAGTCTGGGGTTTTCATGTCACCCATGATGAAAGCTACAATTAAAAGCAAAAAAAAAAAAAACTTTGTCAGGTACATTTCCCCCAAGGACAAACTTTGTAAGACTCGTTTGCATAAACATCTTACACGACAAAAAATAACACTGTCCAAAACACTAACACAGCAGGCTAGAAACATCTGCTGCAGACACTTCAGCTCCCATTTTAACTATTCTAAGACTGACTGTTTATACACAAAGATATCAGCCCAGCTTTTTCAGCACAGCTTTCAACACAACAGTGCTGTCTTGCAGGGCATCACAGATAGGGAACCAACCCTGCCCTGGCTGCACCTGGATCAGTGAAAGCTCAGGTCCCATCCCGCTCAAGCTGGCAAAGGGAGGTGACAAGTGACAGGAGCTGCTCACTCCTGTCCTGCAACACAACCCATCCTCTCCAGGTTGCGGGCAGAGCTGCTCCTGGCACTTGAAGCAACATCGTGGAAGACAGCACCCCCTTCTCCTAGGATCACCGAGAACAGAGCTGGTTCAAACGTGATCCTTTGAAATGACACTAAGCTCATGTAGGGGACATCTTTTCAACCTGTCAGATGCATCACTACTCCAAAAACAGTCAAGCCTCGACAGAAACATTCAGAAGTACATCACTACAGGGTTTCTTTTTTGTTTGGTTGCGTTTTTTTTCCTCAAGCTAATAGGCAACAATCACTGCCTATTTTGCAACAGAGGGTCACATGTGAAGAATTCAGTTCTCCTTCAAGGAAAAAAAAATGTAGGAGTAAACAGGTGGCCCAAGAGAAACAGGAGTGAAAAGTGAGATGATTTCCTACCCAGAGCAATTTAAATAATAGAAGTCTTCAGTAAATATTTCAATGCAGCAGCTCAAAGCACAGTAAACCAAGCAGGATTTATTTCGAACAGGGGCAATCCTTAATTAGGTAACGATGCAAGGCAAAACTGCCCGAAGACAGAATAAAGGATCATATCCAAATCATAACAAGAAATGGTGTTCCCAGCCAGCTCTCTCTTTATAAGCCCTCCAGAAGGGAAGCAGGAACTGAGACGCTCACCACAGAGACCTACGACAGCAATAATCAAGCTCTGATGAGATGCATAATGAAAACTGACAGCACAGAATTACTTGAACATACTGTCAGGGATGCTGGTTTTCCCCCGTTTAACCAGACTGTTTTCAAGTTGGTGCAACATATAGACTTCCCAAATATTTAATAAGCCATCCTTCTAATATATGTTCCATTTAAACCCCAAATTTATGCGAACTGATTTATGTTGTATGCAGGCGAGGAAAAAAAAAACAAACCAAAGAGCATCAACTGAACTAGCAGAGCACCAGTTCCTACTTGGCAAGGAGCACCCACAGGCAAGGTAAGTCCTGCCACGCTCACTTGACTTGGCTGCACCAGTGCTGCCAAAGCCAGCGGCAAGCGAGGGAGGTGAGGGTGACAGAGAGGGTGGCAGGAGCCCAGGAGAGGGAGTAAGAGCTGGGAGCAGAGCTGCAGGCAGAGAGGAGGATCCTAGGACAAGGCGGAGGGAGAGAAAGGAGCTGTCTGACACCTTCTCAAAAGGCCACTGATTTAAGGCTGCTTTCATTGTTTACAATTGGGTTTAAAAGTTTATCAAGCATCACATTAAAACCAAACAAAGCACAACCCTTCCTGCCAGCCTGCTGGTATGGGGAACAATTTACAGAGCTGGGCCAGGACACTGGTCTTTGAGCTTCAGTTCAGCTGTGCCTACAGACAAGGCCCAGAGATGTTGCTTTAGTTAATCTACTGCAAAACACCCTGCGGAGATTTACTTGGCTTAAGAGTGGCTTG
This sequence comes from Chlamydotis macqueenii, assembly GCF_036417535.1. Taxonomy (NCBI): domain Eukaryota; kingdom Metazoa; phylum Chordata; class Aves; order Otidiformes; family Otididae; genus Chlamydotis; species Chlamydotis macqueenii. The sequence goes on along the minus strand of NC_141567.1, from coordinate 14,772,384 downwards.
CTGTGGTTTAGCTTAAACTTGTCCTCATTCTTAAATTAAACCACAAATATGAATGTCCACAGAGGGCTGTGCAATAATTTACAATCAAATCCCTCAGCAAGGTAGGGTAGCTGAGTCCCTGGAAGGCCAGAAGATGATTATCCATACGCTTCGAATCATCAGCACTTGATAAGGGCTTCTGAAACATGGCAGATTACTGCAGTTGGCACAGCAGGACCTGAAACTTCCCCATCCTTTGGGTGGGAAAACTTGTGCCAGCTGGGAGAGAGCTAGGCAACACTTAGCTCCCAAAATTTCTGGCACACAAATTCTTCCACAAAGAAGACATTTCATCCATAACCTGGAATGCTCAAGTTTTATATAAAGAAAAATGAGCTTGCCAGTTGCTCTTGACTTTTCCATTCTTACTCTCAAACACCTATGCACATCTTTGGACGCGGCAGTGTTTTAAAACACCAGACAAAGTCAGTCTGAAGTATCTGTAGCATTAGAAAATATGCTTTTCTTGGAAGACACTGCATTTTCAGAAGCTTTCGTGTACATATCTGAGTCCTATAAGACTAGTTTATGCTCTTTGCTATTACAAGAGCACGAGTCTCTACTCAAGTACTTCTCCACAAAATTGCACCTTAAACTTGTCATACATGAAGCTAAAACATCTCAAAATAAAGCAAAGCTGGACCCAGACTCTAGAGAAGACCAAGTATCTTGCCAAGAGAAGTGATTTTTGACAAAACACCATTTATTTCTGTTCTCAGACAACAAACAGAAGAAGTATATTAAGGGAAATTACGTCAAAGCCTCCTGCAAGTGGGCTTGTGAGGAGAGCTGAGAATAAAGACCTCCATCCTTACTCCATCCTTCTTGTGCAAGGGTCTTGCCTTAGAACCCAAGCTCGGAATCCAATTTTCTCTCTCCACTTGCCTATGAAAACATGGAGGTTGAGATTTGCAAAGCAACAGAAGTTAATGAAATGAGCACAGAAGAAGGACTTACAGAGTGGAGTGCATGTATTTCAATGCGCAAAACCAACCTCGCAGTAGTGCGTTTCTCCAGGAAGAGGAGAACCTAGAAGCCTCCAAGCCATCCAAAAAAACCCCGTGAACTCGCTTGAGGCAGTATGTCCAACCCCAGGGCCTTCTGCTGTGGCTAAGCTTCCAAACTCTGCAGTTGGGCAGAAGTGCCACAGGACCAGCGGGACGCACACACACCACACAAACCTTTTATACTAGCGGTGCTATTCCCGGGGACTTTCGGAGATCTGCAGTAGCTCCTCTGCAGCTTTCAAACCAGCGTGTACCATACTGTTCAAGAAGGAGGTTCAAGATTGCCACCTAATCAGAAAGCATAAAAACGCAATTACACCAAGGTTAAAGAATAAAGGAAAATAATAATAATAAATATTGATAAATCTGCAAAACAACAGGGAGGTACAAGAGAAAACATCCGCCAAGGGCTGCTCTTGTGGGTCCCAAAGAGGCAGGCATCTCCTGGAGGGGATCCAGGGAGGAGGCAGACAGAGACTGCCTGCCAGGGGAATGCTTTGGGAAGGCAGGGACACCAGGAGCAGGGGCCGAGGAAGCACGGACAGGGATTGCCTGCCAGAGGAAGGCTTTGGGAAGGCAGGGACGTCAGCAGCAGGGGCCGAGAGAAGCGGGGAGCGCAGGCCAATGGGCAGCGGCCGCGCAGGCCGAGGGAAGCGGCTGCCCAGGGGCTGTCAGGCCCGCGGGGAGGGCACGGGAACAGGGAAACGCAGGATCAGCCCGGGGGCTTCAAGCGGCCGGCGGGACCCAGCGCTCTGACAGGTGTTAAAGTTTCAGGAGCCCTGTCCGGGAACGCGGCGCGCCCCGGGTTAACGGTGCAAGGGCTGCGGGGGGTTCGGGGATCGCCTGGACCGTGGCAGCCCCACCCCGGTCCACGCCGTCCCCACGCGCGACCCACCTAAGACAAAGGCCCGGGGGCCTCCCCGGCCCGCCGCCCCCCCGCCAGCCGGGCCCCGCCGCCCGCCCCCGCGCTGACAGCCCGGCCCGGCCCGGCCCCGCCGCCCCCCGGCCGCACGTGGGCGAGCCCCGCTGAAGTTAAGTTTGTCCCGGCGTCGCCGGGGCGGGTTGGGCCAGGACAGGGCCGAAGCCGGAGCCGGAGCCGTGCCCGGGGCCGCCGCCGGGGTCGGTTTTGGAAGTGGAAGGCGGCGGGCGCCCCGCGGGCCGGAAGAGCCGGTGCGGCGGGCGAGCGGGCGCGCAGGGCTCCGTCTGCCGGCGGCGGGGCCGCCCGCCCTGCCCGCGGGGCGGCAGCACCCGCCCGCCCGGCCGGCGAGAGGGAGGGAGGGCGGAGGGCGAGCGGGAGGGGCGGGCCCCGGCGCGGCCAGGCTCGGCCGGGCTGCACTCACCCACGCAGGCGGCTCCGCTGAGGGCCCCGCCGCCGCCGAGGCCCCGCGCAGGCCTCACCCCGCACCGGGCACCAACGGCCGCAACATGGCGGCGGCGGCGGGCGGGGCCGGGGGCGGGGCGGGGCCGGGCCGGGGCACGGCGGACCGCCCTCCCCCCCCCGATCCCCCTCCCCGCTCCGGCGCCGGGAGCCGCCGCCTCGGCCGCGGCCTGCGCTGCCCCGGTGGGCACTGCGGGCTGCCCGGGGCGGGGAGGCGGTGGAGCCTCGGCCGCTGCCACCCCGGCCGTGTGGCCCGGCCCCGTCCCCGCCGCCCCTCCTCGCGGGCCCCTCACGCCTTCCCAGAGGCCACGCTTCTCCTTTTTTAAGGTTTTCTCACCAAAAGGTGTTTTCTAGAAAGGCACCCGCTGCTGATCCTTTCTCCTTGTCTTTCAGCTCCTTCCTCATTGTGTCCCACATCAACACTGATGGGATTTTGGATTTTGCTCATGATTAGGCTAATTGACCTGGAATTAATCACTTTCTTTTCACAAATGCGCGGATGGCGTTGGGTTTTTGCCCTCCCAGCCCTGCAGAGCTGGCACAGGCCATTAGTATTTATTGCCTGTCGATGCTAATTGCTTGGCATCTTCCTTGGCTAATAAAACTCATGGATATGGACTATCAAGCCCTACAGTTCAAAAAAAATAATTGTAATGGTTTGTGCTTAACATCTTCTATAGCAATGGTTCAGAAGTGGTGGTGAGGCCGCTCCTGGAGAGCTGTGTCGTGTGCTGGGCTCACCACTGCGGGAGAGACTGGCGAGTCCAACAAAGGGCCACCAGGATGGTGAAGGGACTGGAGCGTCTCACATACGAGGCAAGGCTGAGAGAGCTGGGAACATTCATCCTGAGGAAGAGAAGGCTCAGGAGGATCTCATCCATGTCTATAAATAGCTGAAGGGTGGGTGCAAAGAGGATGGAGCCAGGCTCTCCTCAGAGGTGCCCAGAGCCAGGGCCAAAGGCAGCGGGTACAAACTGAAACACAGGAACATCAGGAAACATCAGGAAACACTTTTTCATTGTGAGGGTGACCAAGCACTGGCACAGGTTGCCCAGGGAGGTTGTGGAGTCTCCATCCTTGGAGGTTTTCAAAATCCACCCAGATTTCCTGGGCAACTGGCTCTAGGTGGCCCTGTTTGAGGTTGGACCAGATGTCCTCTGGAGATCCCTTCCAACCTCAGCCAGTCTGTGATGCTGTGAAGCATTTCGTCTTCAGGTATGATGACTATGTTAGCCTGCCATCATAATAAAAGACAAGTATTTCTTGAGTTTGTCTTTCCTGTGACATGACATTTTTACCATCTACACCTGGTACTTGATGCACAGCACTGTTCATACTGCAGTTGTTTCTCATCTAGTTAAATAATTTTTTCCCTTGTCATCAGTCCCATGGGCAAAAGATTTGTTCTTTTTTTTTTTTTTTTGACACCCGTAGCTTCACTTCCTTCATTTCTGAATTGGTGTCATCACCTTTCTCCTTTTGGAGGTGACAGCTGGTCCCTAAAGACCAGCAAAAGGGCAAAGGAAGTCCTGCAGAGAAAACATTTTCAATATCATGACTGTTACCTGTATTTTTAGCACCTCTCTATGAAAAGCTGCTCAGGAGGTGTAAATTGTACCTACTAAGAGAGCTGACATTTCTTACACAATTTATAAAGATCTGCCACAGTCCTGAACATGTTGTGGCTTGCAGGAAAGCCACTGTAATTTGAAGGATTGTGCTAATTAAGAAATATAATGCCAGTGGGAATTTAGCTCCATCCCAGATGGCCAAGGAGGAGAGGCAGCCCTAGAATGGCTGGGTAGGAAGCTACGTTCCCTTCCTCAGCGACACAAAACGAGAAGAATCTACCTCTATATACGAGGAGAATCTATATCTTCTGCACGATCTAAAACTTGCATTTCTTTTTTTATTTTTAGTCCAATGTGGTAACTTGATAGTTTTGGAACTAAAAAAATCTTCCTCCTTTTTTTTTTTTTTCCAGGTTTAAATTTGTCCCTTTAGGCTTGTTTCATGATCCGAACTAAAGGATTTGATGTGGTAGAGACGAAAGCTGTGCACCTAAAGGAGATGCTGTTACAAAGCAGCCCTCTGCGCTTGGGACGTGCCGAGGCTGGAGCGAGAAGCAGCATCAGTTGGAACCCCGGTGTCCTGGTTCCACCCCTGGATGAAATACTCAAACGATGTCCAGCTGCATCCAAGATCTTCACTTTTAATCCTTCCTCCTGCTTGGGGTTGTTGGTGCTTGCTTTTTAGCTGGGGGAAACTGGTTCTTCGCAGGTGCTGGCTATGCTGGAGAGCGTGCGTGTGCGTATGTAGGCAAGCAGGCTGGCAAGTATGGTGAGACCCATTTTATTTATACATAACAAACGTAATAAAGTCTTGAGTGCTCATGCCTAGGCAACTGTCAGTTTTCAAATCAGCTATTAATTTGTTTCTGTCAGAACTCGGTGTTAGAGAGAATTACCTTGAGCTGGTTGCAAAACTTGCGCGTTACAAAACTATAATTAATGTTTCAGAAACTCCAGGGAAGGTTTGTTATTGGCAGCGTGAGAATGAATCTCTAGACACAAACATTCCTCTAAGATAACAGTGTAGCCTTTGGCGTTATCTACACACACACACAAAAAATCAGTGTAACTTGAATCTGGGCAATTAATTACACAGTTGTCATCTGTATACATTTAAAACCACTTACACCTTTCACCCTGGCTTTCTGGTCTCCCTGACTCCCAGGGCATGCCCTCGGCATTGCCCAAACAGATTTTTTTCCCCTCTTTTTGCTTCTTGACACATATGCTGGTAAGCCAACATGAAGATCTCTGTATACAACCACTGGTCCACCACAAACATGGAAAAAACTTGCCCTTACCCTTACCCCATATTTGTGCTAAAGGCAGCTTGTAGTCAGTGGTGGTGGTACTCACTTGCAATGGTGGAGACCTGACCTTAAATTCCTGCATCAAGTCAAAGAGAAAGAAGCTGTGTATCCCAGCGAGTTTGGGAGTAGGACTAAGAATCCTAATTTGGCAAAATCTGGTTAGAGAAGAACTGTTCCATGCCCTGCCACACTTCTGATTCCCATTTAGTGGAGCTGGAGACGCGATGAGATAGACTGATTTCTTGTGGGGAGGTTGTGGTCAAAGGCTGCTGCAATGGCGAGGATGCACATTTCCCATATCGGCTTTTGCTAGCACAATAGCAAACCTATTTTACTACTTGACTAGAAAACTGAGAGAATAACTTCCAAACAGCCAGTTTTCTTCACCCACGAGAACTGCAGGCTCCGGTGCGGTACGGACATGCTCCAAGGTCTGGGCAAGCAAGGATCCTTTGCACAATCCTCTGTGCAGACAGCAAAGATGGCGCAAAGCCGTGGGCTTCGTATTGCTTCGCCTGAGCAGTGGTGACGCAACTGCTCGGGATGTTCTGCACCTGATTGCTGAACACGAGCTGGGTTCAAAGTGACCCCCTTCCTCTCAAGGTAGCTCCAGGTGGGCTCACTGCCATGCTCCAGGCTGTGGCAAGAGGATCTTCTCAAGATGTTTCTCCTGCTGAAGCAATGTTTCATGTGACTGCAGCTCCAGGCCTGGCCTCGGGACTGGGGTGGCCAGGGGACATAGTGGTTTCCTCATACATTTCCCAGGGTGACAAAACTGGCTTGAGCTGTTCTTTGCTTTTGTGCCTCCAGCTGCCCCATGTGATGGCAGCGGGACTGCTCTGTGAACTGGAGAGAACTGATCCAGGCTTTATAAACCTCTTTGTGGAATAAACTTTGTTACTTCTCTCATCAGCTTGGACATAGTCCCACAAGCAGTTGTGTGGGCAAAAATGAAAACCGGGATAGTTGGCTCCCAGGTGGGAGCCAGCCAGAGGGAGAGCTGCTGGGGCAGAACAACCAGCAGCGTCAAGCCACAGCCCACATCGCTCCTACAAACTCTCCTGAACTTTGCTAGAAAGTTTAACCAAAGTTTGAGAAAACTGTGAGAAGAATAAATCTGCAAGGGTTCTCATCCTGAACTGCCCACAGCACCCTCCCAGCAATTCCAGTGCAGTTGCACCTTGAAAAGCCTCACCAAGAAAGCTCAAGGGATTGCTTTGCCCGCTCACAAAAAGAGAGAGCAGTGTAGATGCAGGTGCAAAGTTGGTCTGTGTTGCAGGCATGGCTGGGGGGTAAGTGAGATGTTCTTGGCTTAGTGGTAGCCGTTGTGTTGTCCCATAGTTTGGCCAACACATTTAACTGCAACAGGGCGGTCCAGTGTGGGCAGGCTCAGTCCCAGACTGGCCTTTCTGCACAAAGCCTTTTCTTCAGTTAGTTTCTCTAATTAAGCTTAATAGTAAAATGTTTACATCAAACAGAAATACCCCAGAAACCCTAACAGTCTGCCCTTTTGCTCCGTCCTTACCCTCTTGAGATTAATTTGTTGGGAAAGCAAAGCTCATGTCCCTACGTTACCACAGCCTTTGGCTATAACAAACTCTGGATTATTTTTCCTACAGGAGGAATGGACAGTCCATACCACCCGGTTTGAAGGTAATGCAAGAAAGGATGAAATTGCACTACATGGAAATTATCTCATATAGCTAGGAGAGTCATTTAGGAGAATGAATTACTGTGTTTCCAGGTGTCAAACACAGATTAAGCACAATGTAGCCCCAAAATGAGGTGTAGGATTTTTGCTTTCTGTGCAAATGCACTGATAATCCTAAAGTAAATCTGACACTTCTGGCATCATCCAGTGGCTGGAGGGTTTTCATATTTAAAATGCTAAAACTGCCATCATGTACAGAAGCTAATTTCAGTGCTACAGTGAGAATGAAATAGCTCAGCCCCACTGACCGTGCCGTTTCTGCCCTGTCCCGTACACACTCGAACGCCCATCTTGTGCTTCTTCGTGTTGAAATGATCTCAGGCACTTTCCCAGGTGCTCGCAGGAGACCCACTGATCCTCCCCAGGGCATGGGGGAAAGGTCGCTGGGGACTGCGAGGCATCTGAGCAATTTAATCTACAATTGGGCGGCACGCTGGGCGGTTTCGGCCCGGGGCAGGGTGGCACATGTTGAGGCTTTATCCCACAGCCTGGGCTGAGAAGCATGGACGGATTTTAAACTGTGCCCAGTCTGGGGCGGAGGCTTTTCTTCATAGCTAGGGTTGAGAGGATAGCTAGCAACCAGAGGATTTTTCTTCTTGCTTTCCAAACATTGTGAGTTCCTAGGAATCCCACAGATGAGGAAACAAAATCTTCCGTGTTTGATCTCCACCCTTTCATAGTTCCTTTTTTTTTTTTTTCCTGGAAAATATTAACAAAATCTTTTCACTCACTCAACACTTAAAAACTCAGTGGATTTTTGTTTTCATAATTGTATGTTACTATTTTCTCTCTCAGCACAATGGTAGGAAAACACAGCTGAACCTTTACACTGGAAACGTTTATGTATGAATTATGTTCATCACAGCATTAGTCTCCGAGTATTTGTTATCACACCGTTATTTAAGTTTACATACTAAAGCAAATGGTTTGCTTTGCCAGGATAGTCTCCATCACACCAGGAAATATTAAATTGCCGTGCACCCAGTGCAGCTCACTTCACGCTTCTCCAGGGAAACCCTGCACCTTGGCCGCACAGCCAGGCTGACGCTGGAGGTAAGGCACCCAGAGCTCCGTGCCTGACTCTGCTCTCTGGGAAGCAGGGCCAGCTCTGTGTCACCCTTTCCCAACACTGGAATGGCTACACAGTCCCGCAGCGACACAGGATGCGGTTCAGCTCATGCATTTGCGCTGGGAGCTGGTTTTCACCTGTGTGGTGCCCCGACGTGTCTCCACTGAGCTCCCCTGAGGTGTGCTCCAGGGCGCTCTGCTGTCTCCCGCTCCCTGGTTAGTCCTTCCACCAAGCTCTCAGTCAAAGGAAAGATCAATGTCTCGGAAAAACTGATAAATTTTCAATCTGGTTTGGGTTTCGGTAATGTAAATGTCTTGCCTTCATCTGTGTCTCGCATTATTTCACACATGAGGGCAGAGCCCCCCACATCTGCTCACTTTCCCCAGGTTTATGCAGCAGGGGGATAAATGTAGACAAGTTGCTGCAGCTGCAGCATGTCTTGCTTTCTTCCTCAGCCCTCTGCTTGTGCTGCCTGGCACATGTGTGCCTCTCCCTCCCGCATCGCCTCTGCCTCCCGCATCACCTCTCCCTCTTGCGTTTCCTTTGCCTCTTGCTTTACCTCTGCCTTCTGCATCGCCTCTGCCTCCTACACCACCTCTCCCTCCTGCATCTTCTCTCCTTCCTGCATCGCCTCTCCCTCCCGCATCTCCTCTGCCTCCTGCATCGTCTCTCATTTCCGCGTTGCCTTTGCTTCTGTATCACCTTTCATTTCTGCATCATCTGTCCCACAGGAGGTGGCATGGACAGAGCCATTCCAGTTTGGGGAGCCCATACTGGTGTCACGTAGGACACAGTTCGATGCCCCTCTGTAGGCCTTACTGAGAAAAAGCTGGAGGAGGAGGCTGGTATACAGCAGCAGTAATTACTCCCCTGGAGAGGTCACAGCCTTCAGCAGCATCTCTCAGTGCTGCAGCTCCTGAGAAGCAAAATCTATTTCCTAAAAGTTCATCGTTGCTTGCCAATGACTTTCTCTCCCTTCTCCAGACCTTTGGCTTTTTATCCCTAGAGGGATATTTGGGAATTTATACACCAAATCTTTCCTTCCTCTCTCACCTTGCTTTGTCCTGAAATTCAAACCTGGTTTTAGCCAAGACAACTGCTGGTGTGTCCCCTGTGACCCACAGGCTTTTGCGGCATTATCAGACTGAGCAGGCAGAACTGGTCTCCACTCTGCCTTTGGTAACAAGTTGCCTTCACACTCACAAGTCCCTGGAAAAAGAGCTAACTCCTGCACGCAGGGTCGGGCTGCGACTGCGGAATCGCAGCCTGTACACTGACACAGGAACTGCAGAGTGTCAGCAGGGCGTGCCGCTGCCTGCCTCCCAAATCCTGTCTCCTTGGGACCGGGATGCAAAGCAGAGGTTCCTTAGGCTTGCGCCCTGTTGGCAAATTTGGGCTACAAGTCAACAAAAAACGGGAGGGTTCTGACACCAAAAGGCACTAACTTTTTAATTGTTTTGTTCAAAGGTAGAAGCTATCTCATCTGATTACTTTTCCGTAAAGATGACTGGGGTGTGGAGAAAGGAAAAAAAATAACACTGTGTCTCAGGAAACAGCATGTCATGAAAGGTGCAGGCGCTGAATACTTTTTGTTCTTTGGGAGAAAGATGAAGAAAAATAGGAAACTATAAGGGGCTGTGACAAAGAGGCTTTTCAGAAAAAAAAAAAACAATTTTAAGATTTGTTATGGAGAAAATTATTTTTATGCTTTAAAAACACTAGAGACTGTGATGATAAGAAAGCACTGCACTAGCACAGTCAAAAGTAATCTGAAAATGAAGTTTTCCATAGTAGGCCTCCTTTGACCCCATTAACTGTGGGCATTAGAGTATTTTCATGTTCTTTTTTATCCTCTTAGACATTCATTGGGCCCTCAGTTACACTGTGCTGTCACTCAGGATGCTAAGCGATGGGCTGTGGTTGCTCTGATGTGTCAGTGAAAGACATTTAAGTGGAGGACAAACAAATGTCTCTGGCCTTCAAGAAGCAATTTTCCAAAGGTTGAACTCGTATTGGCTCCTACCAGCGCAGCAGAGATGTGCTAAGCACTCTTATTGCAGCCTACCTGGAAGCAGAAGAGTTTCCTGTGAGAGAAAGCAGTGGAGAGGAGCCAGGAATAAATAAGCAGCTTTATTGCATTGTGGATTAAAAAACCTCCTCCTATGAAAGGGCTGAGTAGGGCTCGTTAAAACATTGATGAAGACAAAGAGTAAAATTACAATGGGGTAGACAGGGTAAAGTTATAACCTACAGCTTTGGTGTGTGGGAAGGAAGTGAGCAATAAAGGAATTTACCTGTGCGGGAGGCAGCAGGTTTCTCATTTTCTCCTGGAGCATCTTGCCACGTCACATCGCTAAAGGTGATATACTGGGCAGAAGGGGTTTCTGGAGAACGTCCTTTCTATTCCTGTATTCCCTTTCCCCAGGGCAGTGCTGCCCAAGTTGGTCAGAGTTCTTTCAGAGTCCTCAGCATCAGCATGTTGCTCTCTAATGCCACTGCTATCAGCATCACCTGCAAACCCCCAACTTTAAGGTGCTTTTCAAAGACAGTGTTTGATCCTGTAGATCCCATGTTTCGGTTAAGCACCTGCACATTGTGCCCAAAACACGCTTGCACTCAAGGCATGGTGTCGTGGGTCTGGAATGGATGGCGGTCTCTTTTCAGACCTAAGCTTCTTCAGTGGCCATCAGCCTTACCAGGGCTGAGAGCAGGAGCAATGCGTTGCTCTGCAGATGGGCTTAGACCCTGACTTTGGAGCCAGGCCCTGCAGAGTCAGGGCCAGCAGAGAAGGATGCACAGCACACAAGTACTTCAGGAAGAGCTGCTGCGCTTCTGCCAACTGCACAGGGGCCTTGTGTGTCTGAGATAGTCCTTTCGATCCAGCCACTTAAGTTGCCTGAAGGAAACCACTGGAGTTTGCTGATGTAATGGGGGTTTGCAAGACATTTCCTAATTTCCTGCTGGTGGAGTTGAGATGGGTTGACTGGGCTGATATCAAAGGCAAGAGCATTGAATAGGCTCTTGCTTCGTCTCACTGAGTGATAAGCATCCCTCACCTGAGGAACTTCAAAGCCTGATAGACACAGCATGCCAACCACTTAGAAGGATCAGTCTTACACTTTCCATAAATATTCTGCCCAAGATCCTTCCATTTTCCCTCCCAGACTGATTGTACTTTTCAGCATGTTTCCTGGTGTTCTCTATTGCATCCTCAGCAGAGCTGTCCCAAACCAGTGCCGAGACTGGACCCTCCAGATGAGATCTCACCTTTCATGTGAAACTATTAGCTTTGATGTTTATTTGACATCACAAGCTTCATTCAAGGCATTCATTCAGACACTTCATTCAAGGGCTACATGCACAAAAGAGCTAAAGACACACATCTATCCAAAATTAACTGAAATTTGACCTCAAGCTGAGGCTGCTGCCTGCCCACAGAGCTGGTCCAGGCTTACAGCTGCGGATCATCTTACTGCTTCTTGTGATTTTAGTCACCAGGGTGGGTCCATGGTGTCTCCCTGGCTGCAGGAGAGGGAGGCTGTGGGCACCTGACTCAGTGCAGCCTGCATCACGGGGAGTCCCATCAGTGATGACGATGTGGTGGGTGACTGCAGATGGGCACCTGCGAGACCGCAGTGGGTCTCAGCAGTCTCAGAGGGGAGTCCAGTGGCTCTGTTATGCCAGCAGTGCACAGGGAAAGATGATCTCCAAACTGGAAATGTTGTGTTAGTAATTAAATTTCAGATTTTGTGTAATTAACACCAGGGAGACTCTTTGGAAAGACATAGAGAAAGTGGAAGGATGAGAGTAACTTAGCAGCAGTGGGACTTTGGAGAACAGCACAGTGAACAAAGCTATCAATTTAGCAGTAGTGATAGTGGTCTAAGGATGTGACTTGGCAAGGGCTAGAGAGAGAGTGCATAAATCTCATTGGACCAGCTGATACTATTGGGGGGGAAAAGACAAGCTCCCCTGTTGAACCTCCACTGCTTGTCCCCTACCGACTTCATCTGGCACCTCTCCAGAAAAAACATTACACAAATGGCACGTATATTGGAAAAACCACCATCCTCTGAAGTCTTTTCCCTCTTCTCCCTTCAAATGCTACCAAAGCGATCATCCAAACCAAACTTGCAGGCAGCAGCAGTTGCATAGAAGCACACCAAGCGGGAGCACCACATGTGAATCTTGTCCTGCAGACATGGCCAAGATCGCTGCCCGTCACAGTACGATCGAACTGTGCTGTGTCCCTCCCACACCATGAAATCCTCTAGCCTGGGAGGATTCGAGCGGTCTCACTGAAACTAGGTGAGAAAAACCAAGCCTGCCATATGAATTTGCATAGCCAATGTGCGTGAGAAGCCCCCCCGTCAGTCCTCCTAAAGCAGCTGCTCCGCGCTGTCTCTGACCTCTCAGGCATGGTCCTCCAGGGGGACCTACAAAATAACTTCAGTCGAGAGAATTACAACTTTTAGTAACAGGATTCACAATTTGTATCTCTGCTGAACACCGGGGATGCACCACCTTTCTCTGCCCATGCTCTTTGCTAAATGCTTCTGCATTCAAGAGGCAGAGACAACTGCCTTCTCTTTTGCTCTCTCTCGGCTAGCTGTGAAAGACGTAATCCCATCCGTCCTAGCCAATGTGCCCTTCTGCTCTCCAGGAGCCATCTCTTGTTCCTCTCAAATCGATCTATTAACACAGTCAAGCTGTGCTTAGAATTGTTCCCAAGGTACCATTTCATCTCTCAGGTTCATAAAATAATTTTTCAGGAAAAGTGTGAATCCCCATCCTACTACTCCAGGCATCCCTCAGAGTATCTGCACACATGCCCATCCTCTGCCGCCAATGGGATGAATGACCCAGGACAATGTGAAGCTTCAGCCGGTGTGGGAAGGGAGGAATGTCCTTGTGTTGGCCACATTTCTGTTTTTGTCTTTTCCTCATCAAAAACAAGCTCCAGAAGAGCGTGAAAAGGCAGAAGACTGCAGCTGAACAGAATTTCACAGCAATTTTTATAGGCTCCTAGACAGACTTTGGGCAGAACAACCCCCTTGATGTCCCAGGCCAGCCTCCTGCTCGAAGCAAGGCTGTTCACAGGCCTAAGTCAACTTGCTCAGAGCCCCATCGACTTGCTCAGGCCACTCAAAATGTGTCCTTTCAGTATATAAATGGGGCTTATAAGAAAGATGGAGAAAGACTTTTTTTATCAGGGCCTGTAGTGACAAGACAAGGGGCAACGGTTTTAAACTGGAAGAGGATAGATTTAGATTGGATATAAGGAAGACATTTTTTATGATGAGGGTGGTGAGACATGGGAATAGGTTGTCCAGAGAAGTTGTGGATGCCCAATCACTGGAAGTGTTCAAGGTCAGGTTGGATTGGGCTTTGAGCAACCTGATCTAGTGGAAGATGTCCCTGCCCACAACAAGGGAGTTGTGCTATATCTTTAAAAGGTCCCCTCCAACCCAAACCATTCTATGATGCTGTGATTCTAATGTCTAGGATATCTGTGACCCTGATGGTCAGTGCCAGTTTGCAGATCTGTATTTATCAGCCCACATGAAGACAGGGATGTGGGGGGATCTCCAGTGAGAACCAATTCTTTCCTAATGTTTCTGGTGTTCGAAATTCTGACAGTCTGTCTTGGTGCTCTGCTTTTCTCTGGAAAGCAATGAGATTATCAGGCCGTTACAAGCCCCCTGCACTGGGGCTGTTTTGGGATGCCAGGGAATGACATAGTAAAAATCAAGAGCCTGGGCAAAAATCCAGTAAGACCCAAAACATTGAGGAAAACATGCTTTTGGAAGCACCTTCCCCGAGAACAGTACAAGTGGAGCACCATGGTTATGTCCGTCGCTGTCTCTGGCTCGTGAACTATGCTTCTTACTCAGCCCATCACTTCTGCACGGTGCAGTGGAAGCCAATCTAGACTGCAGGCTGCAAACGGTGCCACACACCTTGCTCATCACGAGAACTGCACGCGCTCATGCGTGCATCCCAGCACAGGCTCACAGACAGCTGCTTCGAAGAAAGGAAACCAGAAGACGGAGCCCCAGGGGTGCACTGGTGCGCAGCAGTGCGGATGCTGCTGCGCAGATGTGCCACTGGAGCGTGGTGGACCCATGCATGCATGCTCCCCAACGCTCACACTGCAAACTGCAGAAGGGCGCGTACCCACAAATATCAAGATGTAAACATCAAATCCTTCCAGAGGTCAATCCATCCAGAGCTCTCCACCACACCAGCTCTCCTCCAGATCTCCAATATGACAGCACAGATACATTTCTATTCCCCAGGTAGTTTCCCCTCAAAAGCAGCTCAAGAACCCCACGAGTGAGCACCTGAGAGGATGCAGACACCTCAGGTACCTGGAGATAAAAGCAGTCATTAAAAAGGCATAAACAAAGGACATCATGATTGTTTTGCCACGTCTCCAGACTTGAGAGGAGGCTGAAATAACCTTTACATAATCCCATTAGCATTTCCAGGGAAAACAACAGCATTTTAGGAGGCAGAACAATGTATTTTCTTATCATCCAGAAAGGTCAAAGGTATTTATCTGATTTAATATTTTATAATTGATATTAAGCAACACAGAAGAATAAGGCAGGCAGGCAGGAGGTGGCTGCAGTGAGATAGCAGAAGCTGCCCTCTACTTTTCCAGTAATGTATGGTCCAGCGGGCTGGGCAGGAGCCAGGTCTGGAAGCAAAAGCCCTTTTCTATCGCCTCTACAGAAAAGAGGGCTTCCTGCCATGCCCTGCTGTGGTAAGGCCCCCAGATGCAAAGGCAGACTCCTCCACACTCACAACGTTGACACTAAATGCTATTTCACTGTCACATCTATGCAGGAGCTGACCTTTGCAATCCCAATGGATGAAGCATCCTCAGCCTGCCTGACATCTTCTGTCCTTCACCTGGTCGGGCAGAGTGCTGGCACAGCCCTGGCCAAACTGCTGCATCCTCCACAGTGGGAAGAGGTGAGACAAAAAGAAAGCTGAGGAGAAGAGACCGCTGTGGGTTTGGGAGGGAGAGTGAGAAAAGAGGAAGAGGGCTCAAAACTAGGTCATGATGCCCAGCAGGAACCAAGGCAATCAGCACACACATGCATCAATACTCTCCACGATGATGACTTTGCCTCCAGAGTAGCAGCAGGTCAGGACCAGCTCCTGTTCTCCAGGCCCATGAACTGCCTCATCTCACGGGCCCTGCGGTCCAGCAGGGACAAGCTGTAGGCTCAAGGGACCTGTGGTCCAGCGTTACAGTGGGTGCCCCATTGGTGCACAGGACTTGTGACCATGTAACACTTGGGTAAGTATCTCATATTTTTCATCTCTGGTAGGGAATGGAAATTAGGAGATTATTCTTTGCTGAAACATTTTGGAAAGTCATAGCTGAAATCTCTCACTTGTCTCTTCCATCTGTTTATTTTTACCACTTAATGTGATGTCTGTCTCATCAACTATCCCTGACACCATGGCAAGAAAATCCAACTCAGTGAAGACAGCTTTATCAAAGAGACACTAGATCTTCGTTACTGTGTGACACCATGTCAGTGCTTCTCATGTGTATGAAGTCTGGTCTGTAATTTCAAAGAGCATCTTCCATCTCTTTGAGGAGGTGATATGACCAATACATTTGAAATTGTTGATTATTATGCAAAAGGTTATCCAAACTGTGAAGATAAGAAGGAATTTCAAGCACTTCAAGGAGTCTCATTTGTTGGTGATATGCTTTTCTCTTCACTGCCACATGTCAGGGACCTAATTTCAAGTGATTAGTAACAATGGCAAAAGAGTCATTGAAATAATCTTTGATAGAGGAGGGAGCTCTGGGGGCATACGAAGAAGCTGTGCTATCGATAGTTTCTCACCATATATGAAGTCTCAGTCTGCAGGTTTCACCGTGACACTAAACTTGCTTCTGTCTTTGCTCTCCAAAGAGGCATCCCAGCGCTCTGCAGAGGGGTAGCTTGCCTGAATGCAGATCGACGGTGTTTATCTTCTTTTTAATTTGAGTAATCTTGGGTTTATTGTCTTCACAGTGGATGACTTCACTCACCTCTTTTATTTAAAACTATCCTCCTGGTTTCATTACTGAACAATCTGCTTGTTGAAGAAGCCTGGAAGAACTGAATCTGAACCATCTTGCATTTTCAAATGAACTGTTTTACCACCTTCCCCTTATTTCCTACACCTGCCATAAGTTTTTGGTTTTTAAAGCTTTGGAACCAGCTGAGCTGAACCAATGTCCTTGTTTGCTTTCTGGACAGGGAGCATGGATATTTCACTGAAAACACAATCCTGCATCTCCCAGTTTGCTCGCTGTTCAGAACCACTCAGAACATGTATAGTCTTTTGAGCGTATATTCTAGTAGCAGAATCACAGAAGGATTGGTTGGAAGGGGCCTAGTCCAACCTCCTGTTCAAAGTAGGATGATTGCCAACGTTAGGAGAGAGAAGAACAGAGTCGTGGGTGTCTCCAAGTGCAAAGCATGATGGATAAAGGCCATCTGTGACACACTGCCTTGGATAGCACCACCTGGATTTAATGATTCAAGACCTCCTTACTAGTCCTGAGTCTGGTATCTTCAATTTCTGTCTTCTGTATGGTTCTCTTATGCCTATGGGGAGTAGTTTGCACTGCCTGGTATTGCAGAAGCAATCCTCAGCTAATGATGTAATGAGTGAATTTTAGAAAAAATAAATTCCCCTGTTAGATCAGTTCAAGAAATCATTCTCTTCAATCCTTGTCTACAAGAAAGTAACATAACTGCTAAAGAACACAGTAACCTGCCCTTAGGGGAGGAATGGCTAACTGATGCCTTCAGGATCTTTCCTGCCTATATGAGAAGCTACTTCCAAAAATTAGGAAAAGAGGACCAAACCAGCATTCTTGAGTCTTGCAGTTTCCTTCCTATGTCCCTCTGTATATTCTACTATACTGCACGCATTTGTTCCATAAGACCAGTTAGGTTGCCCAGGAGGCTCTTCAGACCTTGCTGTCCTGGGATAAAAGAAAGAAAATCCTCAAGGCTGCAAAGTTCCAAATGCTCCTATGGTCAGAAAGGTCAGAAAACAGCATGAGATTGGCCTACAGCACAGAAAATTTCAGCGTGTCAGTTCGGCAGCTATAAGCAACAGCAAACAGCATCGATAGTGGGAGGTGTCAAGCAAGTGTATCAGTAGACAGCACCACTAGCTCTGCCTTGCAATGCGGAGTAGGAAATGATCTGGCAGGTTCTGTAGTAGTTGTTACGGAAAATCTCTATCAAGTGGAAACTAAGGAGAACCTAACAGTTTCTAAAGAGTAAATTCAAATTCACTCTTGTGTGAGGGAGAAGGATTTGTTCCAAAAAGCTGGAAAGAGATAAGTGAGTTGGTAAGTGAAATGGCTCAACGTTCCCACATATGGACATTTTTCCCCAGAAACAACTCTTTCAGTGACGTTGTGCTTTAGCCATTGCCTCAGGTGTGCTGCCACACTGCTGCACTGCAGACATTACATGATTCCATCTAGGGCTTTTCCTAAGTTCCTCACGGAGAGGAGACACCTCTGGGATGCTCCTTCAGCCCAAACAGCAACCAGACCTGCACGGCAGGCAGCGTAACCCTGAAAACGCAAATAAGAAGCTGCTGCTTTGCATGGAGCAGACATTTTCCGCCCTGTTGAGGCCATTTAATTAAAACTGCACAGTGTCCAGTGGTCCTGTCTGTGCACCACTCTATAAGGTATGCTTATCACCTTCACTTTGTGCTGACAGCATACGTGCCACCCATTTTTCTGTAACCTACCTGGGTTACAGCACAGCTTGCAAATCATCTCGGTCAGCTGGGCTAATCCAGCTATAAGCATGTCGCCGACAACCTGAATATCACCAGGTTTTACCAGATAAGCTGCGGAACTCAATGGCTGGCCAATATGGCTGGGATTAAAATTTGGTTCTTCTGTACTCACTAATGTGACTACGGTGAGAGATGACCCAGGAGTTGATGGAGGCATTTCTGTTCCTCTATTGCATGGTCTAGCTAGTTAAGGAAGAAAACGTGCCTACGCGCTACAGGGAATGGAAGTGTTCACAGGTCCCAATCTTTCTCTTCTTTGTTGAGTCCAACAGGAGACAGCTCTTGCCCAGAGCCAGCAGGGATGGCTCAGTGCTGTACAAACCAAGAAACATCCCATGTTCTACCTTAGCTTCCACGCTGCTCCCTGGACACACGAGCACAGCACATGGTGTCTGAAATACAGTGACATGCAGCTACCCAAGGGTGCCAGGAAGGTCCTCCTGGCATGAGGACATGCTCTGGTGTCATCCTCCACCTACCTGGCCCAAGACATGAATCCATTGCTTCTGCTGCCTCTTATCCCTAACTTGCTGGTTTACTTGCGTGACCAATTCTTCAGGTGCAGAAAGACCTGCCTTACGCTTATCTGTCTTTGGGTGAGGCTGGAGAGTGGCTGATCTGAGACAAATCTACCCTTTCCTTGCTTTGGTCACAAAAAAAAAAGGCAACTGAGAACAAGCCTTAAGGAATCTGCAGCTGGGGGAAGTGTGCCAGGTTCAGATATAGATGCCAGTGCACATACAACACACTTCTCAGCTGCGTGCTGGGCCAGTCATCTTCCAGTAACTAAATAAAACCAGACAGAAATGGCATTTCCCTGATTTTCACTGCCTTGTTTTCTCACTCCTTTTGGGCATGCTCTTGCCTTGTTTTGTCAGGAACTGCCAAACGTCAGCAAATGAGCTGAGATGTGCATCCCAAATGAACTCCGTCTCTAGCAGAAGAACACACCAGGCTGTTGACCAAGGTCCTTCCCTTCAACACATCTGCATTAGCAGAGAGGGAGGAAAAGGGCATCCATCTAAAAATAAAATGATTGAACATTCAGGTGTTGCTATTTTCACCAGCGGTTAATGGATGTTTTAAAGCTTTGGTTCGCCTGGTGCTTCTCAAAGAAAACATAGCAGATTTGGGCAAAGTCTGCCCAAGACAGCTGTACTACCTACACAAATGCTTCTGAATGCCGAGCGGCTTTTCGTAGCCTCTGGGCACAGACTGGCCCAGAAACAGTCGGAATTAGAGGGCGATGGCTGTGGTTATGAGTGTGTAAGTGAAGGTATGGAGGCAGAGAAGGAATGTAAATTGGAGCTGATTTCTTGGGCAAACTTTGCTTGCAGTTGTGCATCTGATGAAGGAGTCTTAGCCTTAAATGGGTCTTGTAGTCCTTCTTGGGGAATCAAACCAAATAGTGGACTGGTTTTCTTACTAAAGGTAATATGAAAACTAGACACAGCGGAGCCCACCCATACTGCCCAGCCAGAGGATCTGACCAGGCTATGACCCTGCAAAGAAATGCAACAGGATAGCATCAAAGTTCCAGGGGTTTAAGTTTGGAAATATCACCTGCTACTTCAGACAATGTATGAAAAGGCATGGAAATCTACTCAAAGTCAATGGGGATGGAGGGACAGCCTGAAATAACATAGCAAGATGGGGGGGATACATGCTGTCAGGTGAGAAAGGGAAGCGATAAGAATGGCTGCTTGCTGCAGGGTCAGTGCCAGGGCAGAGGACAAGACAGAGAGATGCAGCAGCAAGAGGTGAGGATAGGTCATGTGAAAGTGGGGGAGAAGCAGCATTGTCCAGGAGACAACGGATGGAAGGAGCAGCAATGAAGAGAGAAATTTAGCATCGAGTGGGCAGAGGCTGTTTGGATTACTCAGCCACGGGCATGCCATGAGCAGAGTACGAAATGCTGGTCCATTGCACGGGGATGGGTGCTCCTTCCTTCTTACCCTTCCGGCTGGCCACGGGGAGCTTATGGAGCCCAAGGATTACGGCTGCAGATTGGGAAGGACATGGTTCAGAGAAACACAGTAATCTTGGATGAGTCATCCATCCTCCATGCTGGGAGACGGAGACACAGGTTCAAAGGAAAATTTACTGGCACTAAACAGTTATACCACGATGGGGGAGTTTGGATTTCATGTGTAAGGTAGGGGGACGAAGGCAGACAGAGCTTCACTCCCACCTACAATGAACCCAGCTGGCGGCAGGGCAGCAGGCTGTCGTGGCCAAGAGGCATGGGACGCAGTCAAACTCCACCTCTGCAATTCAGCTTTGCAAGTGCTTACGGTCTCAGGTATAACGCACTGTCGACAGAGGTGCATGGAAACGTGGTGGCCTTGGCTGCAGGGTCCTGTTGTTGGCACTGGGACGGGAGGCCTCCTAAGCCTGACCCAGTCACCTGAGGGCTACACTTTACGATACTGACAGATAATTCACAGTGAATCCTGGCACTCTGTCTACATATTTCACCTGACATTATTTCATCCTATCTAGTGTCATTTGATCCAGCTTCTAAATCCACACTTCAATATGCAGTTACCTAAAAGAAGAAACAGTCCTCACACATAAGAGCCTAGAAGCTAGAGCTCAAAACAGAAAAACCAGTAGGTCAATATTAAGTCCCACCCTGGCAATTAGAGGGAAAGAGAAAGGCAGTTAACTCGGAGCCACGTGAAGCTTCATGCAGGCAAAAACACCAATAGTGTTTTATTCAGAGGAAATAAACAGCCTCGCTTGGAATGAGATTAACATTCACATGAGATGACATCTGCCATGATTATGTGAGCCAGAAATATATTTTGCCCCAACAGCATAGGAGGGCTTGTGTAATCCTCATAGAGGCAACGAGACTCCCAGCTGCTCCCAAATGCCTGCATAGCCATTCCCACTGACCTCTCTTAAGTTTCTGACGGTTTTGAGTTGATCTTTGGTTCCCCCTTCAGTTTGTTTATTATTTTCTGGTTTAGCTTTTCTATCAGTCCATCTTATTTAAACTACACCCTGTAATTTTTTTTTTTTGAGCTTTACGTTTTTTCCTAAGAGACTTTCTAGACTTCAGCCAGATGAGGCCTCTCTTCTTTCCCTTGGCTCTACTCACTGTGAGGAGAATAAAAGCCTGCTCTGTTCTCTTTGGACAGGTTTCCAGCTTTTGTAGGATGGTTTATCTGGAAGGAGCATCTAATATTCTTCCATGCTGCCATAGACACCATAGACAGAGATGCAAGTATCTTCACTGCTGAAGAAGATCCAAAACTTAGAAAACGCTCTCTTCCATCCCTCTTTTAGACCAAGACAGAAGACAGAGCTTGGGCACTCTCCCCCCGCCCCCCACAATCCTTGAACTCTCAAGAAGTCTCTGATCCCCAACTTCTTTCTTTCACAGGACCAAAACAGACAGAAGGGTCCTCCGGCCGTCTCTGGTCCAGCAGATCTAACAGCTTAGATCAGTTCATCAGTGCCTTCTCCAGTCCAGAGTGAACTATCTCCAAGGATGGAGATCCCACACCTCATTGGGGTTACTGGCCCCTGTTGAACTGTTTGATCAACCTCTCAGGCTCTTGCTGAGCAATCACCTGGAGCTATGCTGAAACCTTTATCAAACAAATATTAGAGAAGCAGGCAGGGAGGGGACTGCACCCACTCGGGTCGTCCTTTGGGCCCTGCTCACCTGTGGCTCTCTGGACAGCTGGTTCTCCATGAAAGGCAGTGTTTGAGGTTGCCCACAGTGAATGCACAGAGGCAGGCACTTAGAAACAAAATTTGCACTAATAATTATTTTTTTTAGGTTCTTCCTCCTCCATCTTGCTCTTTTCCATCTCCCACATGTAGGCAATTCTGTATTTGAGAGGAACTGAGGACTGCAGAGGACTTAACAACTTTAATGCCCCTGTGTATCATCCTAGAAGGGGCACGTGGAAGTGTACCTGCCTGGTGTGGCTACTTGATGGAAAACCAGCCTTCATTGTAAACACACCCTTGACAGAACATCGGACCTTCCTTTTCCTGGAAAGCAATTGTCTTACTCCAAGTATAAATAAATTCTTTAGAAATATATAAATGCATAACTTAAAACCTGCTTTGACACAGGCAGGACTCACAAAGACAGAAAACCGCATTGGGACAGCTTATACATTCACACAGTTTTGTCTAGGTCCCTTGTTCAAGACTTGTGTCCCTCGCACAAGTGTGATAAGAGTCAGCAGCCGTAGTTGGGTTTTGAGGCTGTGTCACTGCTGTAGGACAGGTCTGTAGTGTTTATGGGCTACTTAACACCTTTAATGCTGTAACATTTGCTATCAGGCAAAGCCACACTGGAAGAAAACATCAGCTGGTGTCCTTGAATTTAAGTGATATTGGGTTTTGCCTGGAAATGTTATGACTTGTTGGGTGGCCCTGTTCTCTGCCAGACATGACGACGACTCCTTGCTGATCCCAGCTGCTCCCATGGGACAGAGGTTATTTCCAGCAGGCTTCAGGCCCTGCACGCCACAGGGCACAGATGGGAGAAGCCTTTCTGAAAAAGCAGCCTTGGCCTCGTTTGGACAGGGCGATCGCTGAAGCTGGAGAGCAGCTGAATCACTCTGATGTATTTAGCACTCAAATAACCGTTGCCTCTATTAAAAACAGCAGTTCCCAGGGCTGGGCACGCTAGCCCGTGGGGGTCAGGGGTAGTTCTGCCCTGGGCCAGCCCGGAGCATTGCTGAGCAGAGCTCGCTAAGGTCGCTCTCGTCGTTCTCCTCCGGCTCGCTGCTGGAGTGGGAGGGGTTGCTGCTGGGCAAGCTGTGGCCAGAGCCTGTCCTCAGAAACACTTGCCCCTTCAGGTCTGTGCTCAGTGTCGACGCATTCCGGAGCCACATGCTGCCTGCACAGGCAGGAGTTCTCTGATAGTTTGGCTGGGGGTAATTCCTCTGGCTGAAAAACTGCCCTAACAGAGATTTCTGGAGGGTTGTTTGCAGGCTTTCACAAGTCCTCTGTTTTGTGCTCAGCTGGGTGTAATGCAAATCCAACTGCAGGATCACGTCCGTCTGGAATGAAACAGCAAATGACACAAAGTGAATCAGATGCTAAGATTTGAAGCAGAGCTTTTTTGCCGCCATCAACAAAAATGACAGATTTGGCTGGCTGTTCTGCAGGCTCACAGCCCCATGCTGTGGCGCAATGGAGCAATGCTACTGACAGAGAAAATGAGCTGTCACATACACTCATGACGTTTGTGGGCCCGAAGCCATAGTTTCTGGATTTCAGGACTTCTGAAATCGGGCCACCTCACTTGAGACCTCATCAGCCCCATGAGGACACTGTCACAGGGAGCACCACCTCCAGGATGCTGGGACAGGGGAGCAGGAAGGGAGAGGGACTGCAGGCAGGCAAGCTGAACCCACACAAGGAACAGCACAACATCCATCCTGGCCACAGCGCAGGACTGCCGCACAGACAAGAGAAAAATGTGCAAGGGGAGGGATATGAACCCCTTAAATAAAACACACATCACACAGTAAAAGCCAACAGCTTTAAACAGCAGCGTTCCACAGGGAGCCATTCACAGTCTAGCACTATTTCAGATTTTTATAAAAGATGGTGAAGAAATCAGAAAATAACCATATTCATGGCAGCTAAATCCCTGAACATGAACTCATAGGACGGAGCTGTGCCTGAGACGCCTGGCTGTACAAAGTAGAGAGACGTATAATGGAGCAAGAAGATGATTTTGGCAGGCAATGCAGGGTCCAGGTCTCATGTCTGCACTTTAAAAGCAAAGCTGAACGCTTGGGAAGGATTCAGAAAAGAGCTCCAGGAACAATCAGGAACTGAAAGAGCTGCCATATGCTGAGGCACGTCATGCACTCGGCAAACGGAGCTCCTTGTAGGCAGATCCAGGCAGCAGCTCGAGAGCAATGTTCGTTGTGAGCCTGCATGGAGCAGAGCAGATAAGCAGCTGGCAAGATACTCTGGTTGGGAGTTAGAGGGGAAAAAAAAAAAAAATCAAATGAGAAACAAGGTGCACACTGCTTTTTGGGGAGACATAATCTGCTGGAAGAGACAAGCCAGGGGACTAGCAATTCTGCCTCTCTCATGGTCTTTAAATAGTTTGAGAATCTTTTGAAGTGTGCACAGCTTGGATCAGGCTTGGTAGTATCACCCTGATGACAAAGGATAAACCCTCGCACTGCCTGAAATCCTGGCCAGCCCATGAGCCCATCTCTCAGGTAAGCACACAGCCTAGAGAGAATATTCAGCCTTCAGCTGAAATATTTGGGCTAATCTGATCTCCCCTACAGGCAAAGAACTGCCTTCCTGGCCCAGCAGCATGGAAGGACAGAGCAAACCAACAGAAAGAGGACTGCTTTTGTGCCTTGAAGATCAACAAGCTCCTCTAACATCAACGTGGATGTTACACTGACACAGGCATCCCAGACATTATCCGCATGGAGTCACAAGACATACGGTCAGAGGGGCACATCCAGCTCGTGCCAGTGGGAATGGGGAGTACCAGTTATGTGAGGCTGTAGGAGAATTGTAGAGATTTGCACCTGGCAGCTCTCTACCTGAATTTTCTGTAGTCCCCAGAGCTGGAAGACGCAGTCCAGCTCCTCCCGCTTGTACACAGAGGCGAGCAGAGACTCCATGTGGTCCAGGCGGCTCTCCTTCTGGATGGCCATGTTGTCCATCTCCTGGGTGAGGAAAACAAGAGGAAATTTCAGCATCAGCCTGGGCATGGAGGCACAACCGCCCACCAAACACGCTGCTTCTCTACACTCAGCAGTGTCCGGAGCTGGTTTGTGCCCCTGACACTTTGGCTGATGGAAATGCTGCATGCCCCAATGGAAGTACTACAGAGAGCAAGCCAAAAGAAGGAGAGGTTTTACACACCTGCCTCGTGCATATCAATGGGAAGATCTAGATAAACATCCCCTGAGGGCATCCACCAGGAAAACTGTGGTATAATGGGATTTCCAGCAGTGTAGATAGCAGCAACAGCTGGTATCACAACCACCTGTAGCATAAGCAGCGTGTTGAGGAGGGAGCAAGTTTTCTGAGGGCATAGCTGGACGAAACTCTGAGTTATGCCCCTCGCTATCTACAGCACTGTCAGTTCTTGCTCAGTTACTCAAACTTATCCAAAACATCTCTATGAGATCCTCTTCAGTAACGGTCTTATCTTAGAGCTGCGAATAGCACAAGAACAGACAAGGGAATAGGTGCCTTGTGAAGGTGCATCTTGCTTTGGATTTGAGCCCTCTAGGATAGGTGACAGCCCACAGCCCACCAGCCTCTTCCATACAAAGACTCCTCCCTCTGCCAGCTGGCTCTGGCATCTACCATGGCCCGATCCTGCCAACCCGCCTTGGCCAACACTGGAATGCGCTGGCCTGGTTTTGGCCATGGGAGCTGAGCAGCCCGGGTGGGCTCACTGCAGCCACACATAAAGCTGGTGGCACGTAAGCAGGGTCTGACCCTTGCAAAACTTTCTCGCTATTGGCAGAAGTTGCACTGAGCGATGAAGGAGGCTGCTAGGACATTGCAGGGAGGCAGAGGTTAGAGAAGCCCAGGAAGCTCTTGCCAGCCTTTACACACCTGCTTTGAACTGCTGCCTACAAGTGGCCAAAGCAATTTCTTTCTGGGCAGGAAAATATTGGGAGTAGAAGCTAAAATGTTGGATACCAAATGTTGTCTGGGATCTGCAGGCATCAGGGTCACCTCTGCTTGAAAGGCTGGCAGGAGTAAACATGACTGCTGATCCAGTAGGTCTGCTGGAGGCAGACTGAAGAAATACCATTTATATCTGCACAAAGCAAAGCCAAATCCCATCTCACACTTGACAACTCATTACTGGAAAGATAAATTGGAGAGAGCTTAGGGAAGATCAGGGCAGTGAATGGAGCTGGCAGAAAGGCAGATGGATGTGCCAACAAGCTCACAGGGGGATGGAGCAGCTCTCTTGCCCAGGGAGCCTCATCCTGGTTCCTTCCACCAGCCTGAACTGTGCCTGAAAGAGGAGACAGGCTGCAACACACACCACCTCTGCAAATGAACAGTGCCCTCTCCTGCTCACTCCTTCCCTGCCTCATTGCATCAGGCACCTGCTCCCAGCTACGCTGATGCATCACTGCTATGCTGAGCCCAGCAGCCAGGTTACACTAAACCTAGGGACCAGAGACAGAGACACAAAGCAGATCAGCCTGGATGCCACCAACACAGGGCTTTGGCAGAAGAACTGCAAAAAGGAGCGGAATGGCCCTATTGTGTCCAGACGGCTCCATCCTCCAGCTCATGCTTGAGGAAGGACAGGATATGCATGCTGCCAGCCCTGCCCAGGGTGAACCTACTCTGCCAGCCTGTTGCAGTTGGAAAATCGGCAACTTTCCAAGTCAAAGGTGGTGTCTGTGCTTTCAATAGCCTTTATAGATTTTTATGAAGGTATCAAAGTTATTTTTGAACCCTGCTAGACTTGCAATACCCATGAGATCCTAATCACTAGGAGGAAAACAGTCCAGGGCCAGAAGTCCTCTTCATAGTCATCCCACCGCTACTCTCCTCTCTTCCCCATATCTGATGGTGCTGTAGCACTCTCCTCCAACCTTCTCCATAGCCATCTCATGGCTGTTTCTGCATGTGTCTTTTGACTTCCCTTGATCCATCCCCACATCTGTGACCTCTCCAAGAGTGGCTCCTCCAGGGATTCATCAGCCTGTTGGAGCTGGGTTTGGGCAGCATTCCCTTTTGTCTCTTGCAGGCGCAGATGTGCTCTGGATCAGATGACCTCTAAGTGCCTGCTTTTGCAATTGTATTAGCAGCCTTTGCAGACACTCTGAATCTTCAGCGATTAACATCGCAGTTGGCTTTATGCTAGCAGAGCAGGGATGCTCAGATCTGTGCTAAAGCACTGGACTCTTCTCCCAGACGTCTGCTTATTGCTCTGCAATTTTGAGCCCTTGGAAATTGAGCTGCCCTTTTTTTTTTTTCAGCCTAAGAAATACCCCGTGTACTACAGACGTGACTAGCACAAATATAACAATATTGCATCACAAGTTAAACTGCAGCTCATGAAAAGCCAAGCAGCATCAGGAAGTTTGGATGGGGTGAACCACACAGTCACCCCAAGTGGAATGAAGCCAGTCCCAAGGGCTGAACATTCAAAACAGATGTGCCGTTTCTCTCTGGCGCAGACCTGGGAGCATCTTGAAGCGAAGGAGCAAATGCTCAGCGCTGTGGGGAAATGTCCAAAGTCCCTTCAGCATCCTGCAGGATCTCCCAGCAGCCTAAGAGATTAACTGATTAAATGACTCCATTGTTAAATGATTTTGTATTCGACAGCCATCTTTGCTGTGAGGGCACATTGCTGGTTCATGGTCAACCTGGTGTCCACCAGGACCCCCAGTACCTTTTCTGCCAAGGTGACTACCAGCCTGCCAAGCACCAGCTGTACTTGTCCATGGGGTTATTTCTTCTCAGGTGCAGGACTTTGTACTTCCCTTCGTTGAACTTCATAATGTCCTGTTGGCCCATTTCTCCAGCCTGGCCAGGTCCCTCTGGATGTCAGCACAACCCTCAGTTTTGGGCCAGCAGCAAGCTTGCTGAGGGTGCACTCCCCCCATTATCCAGATCATTAATGAAGATATAAACCAGTATTGCCCCAGTACTGATGCCTGGGGCTCCCCACTAGTGGACTCCAGCTGGATTTCATGCTGTTGATCACCTTTTGAGCCTGGCAGTTCAGCCAGTTTCCAACCCACTTCACCATCTACTTATCTAGTCTGTTATCTCGTCTGTCAGATTATCTATGAGGATGTTACAAGAGAGAGTGTCGAAAGCCTTGCTAAATCAAGATAAACAATATCCACTGCTCTCCCCTCATCCACCGAGTCAGTCATTCCAACGCAGAAGGCTGGTTACCAGGCACGGCTTCCCCTTTGTAATCTATGCTGGCTGCTCCCAGACATCTTGTTCTTGCTGTGTTTGGAAATGACTTCAGGGTTTATTGGCTCCTTGGGATCAAGGTGAGTTGACCAGCCTGTACATACCCAGATTTTTGTTCCTGCCCTTCAGAAAGGTAGAAGTGACACTGGCTTTCTTCCAGGCCTCACAACGGTGAGTGGCCTCGCAGTCTCATCACCAGCTCCCTCAGCACACGTGGGTGCACCTTGTCAGGTCCCATGGATTTGTCAGTGTCCTGTTTGTTTAATTGCTCCTTGACCTGGTCCTTCTCCAGCAGGTGTAAGTCCTCCTTGCTCCAGACCTTCCCCCTGATGTCAGGGGTCTGGGAGTCCTGAAGGCTGGTCTGACCAGTAAAGAGCAAGGTGAAGAAGGCATGGAGTACCTCTGCCTTTTCCATGCCCTGGGTCACTAGGGACCCTGCCCCATTTAGCAGAGGGCCCATATTTCCTCTTGCTTTCCCTTTGCTGCTGATATACTTGTAGAAGCTCTTCTTGTTGCCACCAGATTCAGTTCCACATGGGCTTTGGCTTTCCTAACTACATGCCTATGTGCTTGAACCACATCTTTATAGTCTTCCTACATCATCTGCCCTTCCTTCCAGCTCTTGCATACCTCCTTTTCATGTGTGAGCTCAGTCAGGAGCCCCCGGCGTATCCATGTAGGTCTCTTGCCACTTTTGCTTGTCTCTCTGTTCATCGGGGTCCTTGAAAATCCAGCAGCTCTCCTGGACCTCTTGTCTCTCAGGGCCATGTCCCACAGGAACACAGCTCTCCAGCCTAGTGACCTTCAAGATCTGAGCAAGGAGTGACCTAATCTCAAGAGATCAATTAAGGCCCTGACATGTGAGATTCAAAGCCCCTCAGCTGACAGCAACTCGTTATCCACAAGTATCTGCACTCTGCTAAATTCCCAGCCTCGACAGCCTCCTGTGCCAATGACTTCCACAATCTAATTACAGTGCATGCAGGCAAGTATTTCCTTCCATTATCTCTTTTATCATTTCTGACTGTTCAGGAGTCAGGAAATAGAGAAAAGGATTTTCTAAATTAATTTTTTTAGCCCATTCATAATTACTTATAAATGTTTCCCTGTGGTGGAATGCATTGTTTAATGAAGATGATGCCCAGGAATTGGCAAGGCCAGAGTTTTGACTGGCTCAGAGTTTCAGATATTCTAAATAAACTGGGGAAAGTTTATTTAGTGACTGGAGAGGCCATTAGGTCAAACAGCTCCAGATCAAGTGACTTGAAAACAAGGAGATCCAACATAAAAGTTTTTTTAAAGTAAGCATTTAAATCATACAGAGCAAAAAAAAAAGGAAATGTCTTAGCTCTCAGCATCATTCCCTTCTACCTATGTCCTAAAACAGCCTCTCTGAAGACAGTGCTTGTCAAATAAAGATGCAAGCCAGGCAAGACTAGGAGAGACCACTACCACTGGACAACTAAAGAAAATGGATCAATGCTAGAAAATCCCATCATAATTGTCTCTGGCTCTGCTTAAGTCACTTTGATAAGCAGAACGTGGCAAATGGTGGGAAAACTACCATTTCCTCAACCAAATGGCTCTCTGGGTTCACTCCCCAGGGCTCCAAACACGCATCTCACATCGAGCCTGTTTTTGTTGGCCTCCAGCCCCCAGCTCCTGCATCTCAGCACTGCAAGTGTGGCTCAGACAGGCCAACAGCTCCCCTCAGCATCCCCGAGGAGGGCTGGCACAGTGAGGACGCAGCCAGCTTGCCCACACCCTGAAAGGAGCCGGGTGCCCTCCAGCAGACACCCATGCATCTCCCTGTGGTCCCACAGGCGAGAGTGGGTGGCCTCGCTGAGGATGTCTAACGTGGGGCAGACGAATTGCAATGCGGTGAGAGGACTGCTGCCGCCTCAGCAGACACCACTGGAGGTCAGTGTGAGCCAGCACCGCTGTGGAGCAGGGTCAGGATGTGGATCCTACCGCCCTGGCTCTACTGGGGCCCCTTTTTGGTCTCCTCAATCCCTCTTGAACCAGCTCCAGACCCAGGAGCAAACAGCTGGGTCCCTCCTTCCCCACAATCGCTGATGGGGGGTGGATGCACACAAACATGTGCAGACACACATGTACACACACACAATTTTCATGCGTGGTTAGGGAGCTCACGAGGGGAAACGACGCTCCGGCTTGGTAATGGGCAGGATCAGGCTCCAAACCTCCTGCTGGACACACCACTCTGCATCAGTGACAACGTACTTAGGGGCAGCATCCTTCCACGAGCAACAAGGGCTGAAAAATCCACCACAGTCACGCTACGCTTCAGCAAAAGGACTACAGAAAATGAGGAAGATGGTTAGCAAAAAGGAGCAGCAAATTAAATCCTTAGAGATGGCACAGAGACCACCAGAAAAGACCACACTGGAAAGGTGTGAGAAAGGGTGCAAGGAAGCTGGTACGGCTCAACTGGGAACAAGTACAGGAGGATGTATTGTTCCATTAAGATATATTAGCACAGAGGGCTAAGAAGGCATCATTCAAAAAGCCAGATCTGCTTCCAAACATAGAAAACAGAAAGGCTCTTCATCTCAATCAGATTAAATGCAATAATTTAATCAGACAGGCCAGAAATTGGTCCGAGGAGTAACTGGTTAAAGGCATCAAAACTGGCACCAAATCTATTTTGCAATGCATTAGGAGCAAGGCTGCCAGTCTGTGGAGCACTGATATGTGGAAAGGGCACTCAAAGAAGTGTCCTGCAGAGAGGATTATTTGCATCAGAGATAGCAAAGAAGGGAATCCTTTTCCATTTGGGTCCAGCCTTTGGGGCCTCTCAGGCTTGCCATAACCCTCCTCCCTCCTCTGTCCCAGGGAAAGAAGCCCGTCAGGAATTGAAGGGAAGGGGATCAGTATCTCTGCCAGAGGACTCACGGTGGGCCGGCAGAGGAGGAGGCGGACATCAGTGATGTGGGCTGGCAGGGGCTGCAGCTTGGCGCACACGTAGACCACGTTGGTGAAGAGCCGGTGGAAACGGAGCTCCACTCGCGCCCCGCAAGGGAAGGTCACCATTTTGCTCACTGGCTCTGGAAGGGAAAGCCCAGCAGGGTCAGCTCCTCGGAGGATCCCACTAGCACCTCCTTGCAGAACAGTGTCCCTGAGGGGCACAGGGACCCCCAGCCCCTCTCCTCCCCCCAACCTCGTAACCCTCCCTGCGCCCTGCATGGCTCACCATTGCTGCGTCCCCAGCACTCAGCAGCTGCTCCTGAGGGACAGATCGGGTCCGTCAGGGACCGGGCTTCCTTCAGAGTGTGTTTGATCTCCATCACCTGCTTCCCAGTGACCAAGGGATCCCGGCCAATGTCTGGGAAAGAGATATTGGAAGTGCAAGGGTTACTCCCAGTTCCTTATTTATTGCCCTGCCTGTACATGAACATCTTGATACTGCTGCCAGGTTACTAAAAGCTTGCACAGGGCATGGCCTACAATTTGGTTTTTAGGCATGGGTGGCTGGCTAGGATGGCTGGGACGGGGTGATGTAGAGCCACTCACTTTCTGCTGATATCTCTTCTCATCACTGCTACTGTAGCAAGTGGTTTCTAGCTCATCTCTTACCTTCCAACACATCTTCCAGCATGTGTGTAACCTTCTTCTCCTGCAGAATATGCTTCTTCAGATATTTCATGAAGATCCCAGAGCTAAACTCCCCATCCTGCAACTCATAGGCTTCTGCATCTTCACTCCTGCAAGAGTAAGGACTTGTCCTCACCTTTCTGCAACAGAGCAAAGCCCTGGGGGTGACTCAGGGCTTGCCAACTCCATCCAGACTCTGTTGACTCAGTCTGAGTTCGCTCCTCATGCAGAGGTTCAAAGTGCTTGTTTCTGGCCCAGGAAAGGGTGGGAAGGGCATGGGATGGGAAAAAGCAGTGGAGGGGGACAAGACAGGAGAACACAGCCTCTGTTGCCAGTCTAGGTGGGTGACAGCCATTGAAAAGCCAATGGAGCTGGCACTGGAGCAGTAAGCAACGCTCATCATCATCTCAGGAGGCTTCAGGTGGCATGCTTGTGGCACATGTGAATCAGGCTCAGGCATGGAAGTCAGATTCTAGGAGCTGATGCCACCTTCACGCATAACCTGTAACTGATCCACAGGCTGCCACTAGTGACGTCAGGAGGAAGACAAGAAGTGTCTGAACAGGAAATGCTAGAGATGGAGGGTGAGAGCCAGAGGAAACATGAGCAAAGCTCTCTCAAGCCTCCAAAGCCACCATGCATGAAGGGATGCGAGGAGACAGAGCTGTGCCAGCATTTGGTCCTGTGCTATGGTGTGGGGATGGCAAAGTGCACTTACGTGGCATAGCCATAAACGGTATTGCCCCAGGGCTCCAGCGGCTGCACCTGGGAGAGGGCACACTGCGGGTTGTACCTGGAAGAGGAGACAAAGGTATAAGTTAGTGTAGAAGACACTGGAGCCAGTGTCAAAGATATCCATCAGTATGTGCCTGGAGGCGATAGAGCCCGTGTGCTCCATCAAATCCATCTCCTGCAGATGGCAGTAAGATGAACCCTCATGCCAAATACAACCACCCATGTTATTTGGGCAGCAACAGAGGCTAAGGCTAGGAGTCCTACAAAGAACTCAAACCATGGGAAAATGAGTAGATAGGGCCAGCTTTGACCTATCTGCACTGGTAGCTGCTCCCTACCCTGCAAGCAAGGCTGGAGCTGTGGGTGCAACCATGCCTCCTCCCTCCTGAGGCTGTTTTGTCACAAGGCAGTGGTGCAGGGCACACACAGGTTCACTGTGGCCCAAGGGACAATTGTCCCTAAAGGACTTGGTGGTGTGCACATTGCACGGCTACAGCTCAACTGCCTGTCGCAGGGGTCTGGGGTGCCCCACAGCTCCCTTCCAAACCATGTACACACCTTCTGCCCCAGGACACCAAAGCATGCTACAGCTGATACACCTCCAGATCTCATTTAAGAGATGGGATCAGGACACACACTGAGGTCTTAAAGCCCAAAATGAGCACAGACCCTGTTATTTCCAAGATGAGGTAGATCTGGGGTGACAGTCCTGGTTTCCTCTGAAAAGGAAAAGTGGTTGCACTTAATGGCCAAGCCTTGCCCATCTAACTCCCACCAGACTGAACAGCATGGGGACTGGCTGCCTCCAGTTTACACCAGTGACTTGGAGCCATTTCCAATTGCGCAGGGATAAGAGCCAGACACAGAGGCGGCATAATTCGGTGTTATTCAACTCCAGCACAGTTTGCTGGGGCTGAAGCTGGCACGCTAAGGAGAGCAGAAGGGACGGTTGTACCGCCAGCAGCCAGCATGTTACCTACTGCTGGTGGCGCAGCCTGGAGATGTTTAATGGCAGTATTCTTCTGGCTTGTGTAAGTTTTCTGAAGATGATCAGAAGAGAGAATGTGGAAAAGGAGATAGGCTTCTAAATATGAACACTTAACAGAGAGATTTATCTGCCCCTTAGCTACTCCTAATGAATGCAGAAATCTGGGATTCCAGGTCCAAGGAGAAATGAGACATGAGATCCCAAAATAAACAGAGGTCCCGTTGTCCTCCTGCTGGGGACATCCACTCAAGGCTGTGCAGACATGAGTTGATGTAATCCTTCCATGATGACACCAGCAGACATCCACACCTCCAGGAAGGCTGGAGATGCGCACAGTGGAAATGCTGGCTGTGGTCACCTGCACTAGCAGAACACAAGCTTCAGCAGGGGCTTGAATTTCCAGAAGCATTTCCAGATGGTGACCAAGCACAGGGAGAGGCTGACAGCGTAGAAGGTGGCAGCGCTCTCTTCTGTCTTATTTACACAGCACATCTCATGCAATCCAGTTCTGATCTACATCCCAGACAGGAGATGGTGTCCTTCTGACCTAAGCAGCACACACTACAAACTCTCATAAATCAAGGAATTCCTGGAAGAGGCAAGCACACCCACCCAAAATGTGTATGACACTACACACAGGCTCCGTGTTCCTAGTTCCTCCTCTGCTGAAGCTGAACATCTGCTACCACTTGGCACAGGAGAATGTGTTTCTCATCCCCTTGGCATTTCTGATGCTGACATACTGGGTGAAGAGATACTCTGGGTGAGATCCCTCTTAGCACAGACACAGCTCCTCCTGGTTCAGCATGGCTGAGTGAACCGTCCACAGACTCGCAGCATCAGTCCAACTAACAGGGTATTGGGAAAGGAGGCCCCAGCAGCCCTGTTTTAAGAAGCAGTGTAAACACACACAACTATGAAATCCAAACTCTTGGCTGAGCTGAAATGGTGACTTTTAAAGAAAAACAAGCTCAGGAGAGAGCTTCTACAGCAATCCCCCGCAAGCCTGGGGATAACACCTACTGCAGTAAGTGTTGTCCTTGCTGTGGGAAAGAGGAGGAAGGAAGTGTGAGATCTTGAGGCGGGAAAGAGAAAAAGAGCCGCGCAACCTGCCTAAACATCACAGCAGATCTCACA
Source organism: Chlamydotis macqueenii (assembly GCF_036417535.1). Classification (NCBI taxonomy): domain Eukaryota; kingdom Metazoa; phylum Chordata; class Aves; order Otidiformes; family Otididae; genus Chlamydotis; species Chlamydotis macqueenii. The sequence goes on along the minus strand of NC_141567.1, from coordinate 14,738,051 downwards.
TTGCATCCTTTTCCCAGAGTGTTAAGATTCCACTAAGCACGGAAAACACTGGTGACGCCAAGAAAGGAGACATCGGCTCAAAAGCTATTTCACAAATCATCGCCATTTGTGTTAGCAATCCCCGTGCAGCCTCCACATCACCACACTGCCCTTGGATGGGCTACCAGCAGCCCAGAGGCATGCTAGCCCATCTCCACCCATGCATCTGCAAAACCCACATCCCGCTCAGCTGCAGGCCGTCTCCTGGCTCATATCGTGCTGGAGAGAGCAGCCAGGTGCTGCCCTGTGTGCTGGTGGGCTACGCAGCAGTGCAGGGACGCAACTCACTCTGCTCTCAGCGGCAGCTGTGAGCGAGATGGAGGAAGGGGATGCTTTGCTACAGGGCGTTCAGGGCGGGTATCAAGGGACAGCAAGCTCCAGCGATGCTGGCAACTCAGAGCTGCAGCAACAGGATAAGACCCAGCACAGTCAGCTTGTAAGCTTGTGAGAGTTCCTGCCTCTGCAGCTAAAAGGCATCAAAGACATAACATCTTTCTAGGGGCTGGCAGCAGCTTCAAGGCAGTGATATCAAAATCCTAGTCATCTTTCTGGTTCTTAGTGCAGGAACCACAGAAGGAAGAGGGAGACTTTTCTGCATTTTCCCTCCAGGTCTTTTCTGACCTGTAAATCTGCCTCAGGAGACCAAAATAAATGAACTAAAGACAGCTTCTACTGGAATAGTCTGCCTACCTCCGCTGAAAAGGGGCAAGTAGTAATTTTCTGCAGCCTACAAGCTGCAGAATGGAGGGCAAGGGAGGATGACGGGCTTTTTGCAGACAGAGGGAAAAAGCTGATCCCTAACCTTGGCAGCAGCCTGGGTCCTACACATACTGTGAAAGCCCAAGGTCAGCGAGGTGCTGCTACAGCCTGCCAGGGCCAGGTGGTTCTGGGCAGGGAGTTGAAACAAAGAGAAAAACCCTATGCTGAGTTTCAGCCAACAATTTATGCTAAGGCAGACCAGCCCTCTGCAGGCTTTCAGTGACTTGCCTGTATTTGCCAGGCTTCTTCACCCTGAAAAATCAAGGAAGGGTAAACAGCCCCTTCTTTCCAGCAGATCTCAGGCAGCATCTGATGCTCTCTGCACCCAACATGTGGCCGACTGGGCTTCCCAGGAGATCCTGCAGTCTTGCTGATTTTATGACATAGCCCAATAAACTTTGACAGAGGCCTGGGCTCAGCAGCACAATGGGGGACGTGGCTCTGGCAATCCACAGGAACACCCTACGTGGTTGTGGAGAAGCCCACTGCCAAAGCAGGGGCTGAGGCCCACAGATGTTTCTCCCAACCCTCAAAACATGATGCTCTGCCCATCCTGGGCGAGGAAGGGGGAAGAGCACCCTACCATTTCCTGCAGGTGTCCAGCAGGATGAGGTTCAGGGCCGTCCGCTGCTGCTGCATCTTCTGGAGGATCCTCTGTACACTGATGCAGTTCTCAGGAGCGTAGGGTTGTGGAGCATCAACAGGGACCATGTAGTTCCTCCCCGAATGTTCATACCCATGACCAGCGTAGTAGAATACAGCTAGGAACAGGGAGAGCAGAGGATGAGTCACGATGCAAACCTGCAGGTCTGTAACCAGCTCCCCATGGCCATGTCCCACCACCTGTTCTGAAGGGATACTGGTGCAGGGCAGACCTAGACCAGTAGCACCTATGAAACTGGAGATAAGCTGACCTCACAATTTCAACTTTTTTCCAGCCCATTCCCTTTAGCAGAGTTGGAGGCAGCCCTGAGAGGCTCTCTGGTACTTGTGGTTTCCAGCACCGTTTGTCAGGAGACCCTGAAGTCACTGAGTTTAGAAGTTTCCATAACCATCCGTGCTACAACAGCCAAGCTCAGCATCTGCCAGGCTTTGTTACAAGTTTCGGTTAACCATCATCCCTTTGCAAGAACATGACAACAGATAAAGTATTTCACCATGCTGAAAAATTAACAGGCTTTCAAATGAGAAGCTCCTCAGCTTCCTAGTTCTGGAGGAGACACTAGGAATAGATTAGGTGGTGGGAAACACTCTCCAGCTTTCAAAGGTCTGCCTGTATTTACACACTACAAGCTGGTGAAAAATGAGATAAAGACAGAGATGAGAGGGATGAGTTCTCCAGATGTCCAGAACACATGGACCACATGCTTCAGCAACCTCAGACCAGATACCAGCCCTGTAAGGCGGGAGAGGAGTCAGACTCATCCCTGTGTTGGTGGGATGTCCAATACCCAACAAGAATTTGGTTTCCGAGTTTTACTCTTAAGCATGTGAAACTTAGTAATGGTTTCCGCCTTCACAAGAGATGGCAACATGGGGACATCCAGCTTGGAAAGATAGCGCTGAGGAGCTCAGCGTGGCCCAAGCTGGTGCTTCTCTCTGACCCCTGTGTTCGGCGAAGGGCTTTCCTTCTGTAGAGGGATCCCCACGTGGGCTGTACACGCACAGCAGCCAGCACTGATGCAACTGCTTGGGGGATGCTGGGAAAAGCCAACTCAGGGAACTGAAATGGGTTAAAAATAGCTCTGTGAAGAGACACAAACAGTTGCACTACTGCAATTGAGGGACAGTGAAGTATGAGAGGTCAGAAATGGGAACAAGTGGCTAAGAGGCAAAAGCAGGAGAAATTCTCCAGTCAGATTAACTGCCAAAGCCAACGCTTCATTGAATAACCTCCGCTGTTTCTGCCCTGCAGTTCGCAGGACGCTCACTTTGATCTCTGATGCTGCAAGGGATGCAGTGAACAGGACAGGAGCTGAAGGACTGAAAGCATGATCTCATCGTATGGAGGAAAGAAGCATGATCTCATAGTAAAAAAGGCCTCAAGTCACCTTTGGTTTCTATTCTCAGGGGACAATGGAAAGTTACTCAAATGGCTGTTTTCACAAGTGCCCACAAGGTCTGGGTTCCTCTTCTTGTGGATCGCCAGCCAAAGACAGTGGGCTCTGATTTGCAGAAGTTTTAAACTTCCATAACTTGCAAATTAAAGCCACAAAACCCTCCCCTGAGACTATAAGAGTATAAAATAGGAAGCCTTCTGGAAAAATCAGATGCAGGAGCTTCAAGTTTGGCCCCTCAAGTCATCGTGCACTGATGGCTTTCATCCCCCTGCCTCTCCTCCTATATGTGAAAGGGAGGTGATGACATCCATTACCAGGCAGCATCACTGACACTTGGAAAAAAAGTGAAATATTACAGAAAAGCCCACAAAGAATAATTCAATCATTCAATCTTCTAACTTTTGAGGTCTTGTTGCACACCATGAATGCACCACCAAGTGCTCCCCATGCTAGATAAACCACAGACTCACATTCAAATCAAAAAAGATGTAAGCTTCACATCAGCTGAACAACTTTGCAAACCTCTCCTGGACTTAATCTCACCTCCTAAACAGGAAAGTCAACAATCTGTCTAGAGAAGAAAAGGATTTTTTTTATTCCAAGCTAACATTTCAACGCTCTTCTCACATCTCACAAGTCAAAACTGCTGATCAGAGATAAGCCTCCAAGTACCAAATTAAAAAGGGGAAGCTCCAGGCACTGCTTATAATACAGGAAATGTCAGCATGCAGCTTAATTAAGGGATGACAGCACATTCCTAGTATTTCACTCGCAACTTTCTGCTCTCATTGCATTTCTGACATTATTTTTTTGACTCAGGACTTTTTAGGATGCTTGAAATAACATCTAGGGGGATTCCTCGTTTGCCTGAGGGTTGCATAATTATACCATTCAGGGGATATTTGGGGCTTTCAAAAATCCTCTGCAGTTTCTCTAAAAAGAGATCTGGAGGAAAAGCAGCCAGATGATTCACCATCTCCGCACGGTGAACTGCAGAAGCCTTTGGATCACCTTGAACTTGCAGCCAAACAATATCCTTGTGCCTGAAAACGAAGTCAGATTTTGCTCTAGGCTTGAGAAATCTCAGAGAAGGTTCAGTAATAAGGAGGACAAAGTCCTGCATGGGGACAGAAAGCCCCAGACAGCTTTTTGGCTGGGTCTGGGCGCTGGTTGAGCAGTGAGCCTGGGGTCACAGTGGGCACCATGCTGAAGAGGAGTCAGCATTGACTGTGGACAGAGCTATGCCAGGAGATGCAGGATTGCCAGGGAAGCTGTCACCGCTCTCCTTGGCCCCAAGTAGACACCGCTTAGGTCCTATGTCCAGTTTTAGGGAGCTCAGTTCAAGAGGAAGGTGCAGAAACTAGAAAAAGCAGAGGCTACCAAGATTCTGGGGCCCTGGGCCTAGGAAGAGAGGAGGAAGGAACTGGGCTGGGATGGTCTAGAGACCTGGAGGCGAACGGAGATCTAACAACAGCCTACAGTTCCTGGAGGCAGTTACAGAGACAATGAAGCCCAACTCTCCTTGTTGGTGTGGACCACACAACACGGGGCAATGAGCACCAAGCCAGGGAGGGTCATATTTGACAGAAGGAAAGACTTCCCTGGAGTGAGGTGCAGTCCTGGGACAGGCAGGCGGAGAAGTGAGGGACTCCATGCCTGGAAGTCTTCAAGACCTGATAAGGAGAGCCACAACCAACTCTGACCTTGTGTTGACGACTCCAAAGCCCCTTCCCACCAACCCCTGTAGGAGTCTAAATCACAGACAGGTCAGTGAGGGAGGGCCAGCCATCCAGAGAGCTCCACAATAAGAAAGAGGTCTAGGGAGATCAGACACATCTTGTTCAGTTCTTATCAGCATCCTGAAGCTAAATAAAACTCTAGAAGCAACAACAAGCACTGTGCTCAAACATTAACCCCCGTGGCTACGTCCTCTCTTCTGATCCACACCAGCAGAAAGATGCATGAGTGCCTCAGCATCTCTGCTGCTGGAGTTAAACTTCAAAAGGCAGCCAGCCTCACTTCTTGCTTCTCGGGCATGCTGAGAGGTGTGTCTGTGTTACACCAGTCTCCCACTTCAGTTCAGTGACAGTCTTTCACCAGTCAGCCCTCTCCTCCCAGCTCCCTGCTTCGCTCCATATATCTACGCAAAGCTCTCCTGACTTCACCTGTGGCGATTGCTACACAGGACATGGCACCTCCAGGTTCCTTGAGCAAGAAAAACCAGGTGGAAGCACCAGGATGCCCATGTGCAACTGTACGTCTGAGACACCCATGTGGATGTACATGACTGGCCACCACAGGCACCTCTGGGTCTTTGTAGCTTTAAGAGGATGCCTAGGTTGTTCCTGGAGCTGCTATCTCACCACTGTCTTCCCATGCATATAAGTCATGTGAATTCTAAAAGTCTCAGTCAGTTCTAGATGTTTATCCTGGAGCTAGTGCCTGGAAAAATTGATACATAAGGTTTAGGAGGAGTTGTTAGCTTCTTCTAAATGTGTGTTTTTATTAACAAGACAAGTTAATTTCACTTCACTTGGTTCTTTTAATTTTCTGTAAGGAAAACAGCTGAAAAAAATGCTGGAAAATGCATCACAGTGAGAAGCAGCACACTTCCGATAGATAAACCCTGGGGCACTCAGCAGGCAGACTGACCCATCGCCCCACCATTAGGTCTGGATGCCACCAATTATGGCAAGAGTTCTCAACTCAATTACGCTGCTGGGACCAGCTTGCGCTGGGGTTCACTGCCTCCAAATAATAGCAGACCACTCAGCTTAGAAAGCTGTAAAGAAAACCACCACCCAGAGCAGGCTGTGCCTAGCAAACACTTGAGGCTTATCAAGGTTCAGTAACTCAGCTGTTAATGTTTTCCCTGCTAGTGAACAAAATCAATTTCGGCAGGAAGGATCAGTGGCCATGAATGCAGAAAAGCACTAGAAGTTTAAATAAGGCATGACAGCATGAAAACTTTGCCATTTCCAAAATTTTTTTCTCTCTAATGCTTATGAAAACAAGGGAAGCGCTGTGGACAAAATGCCATTTGGTCATCACGTGCTGTGGATAGAGGGTAGGAACGACAGTGCTGTGGGAAAAGCGTAGCAGCCCCCCAGGGATGACTCTGGCCTGGGAGAGGAGGTAAAGCCTGAGATGCAAGGGGATTTTGGAGAGCAACCACAAAGGGAAGCTGCAAGTGAAGTCAGAGGAATACGCTGTCATCAGATGACGCGCTTGGCCGGAGCAGCAACAACCGCGTGCTGGCCTTCCCCACCAGCTCAGCCTCCCCGAGTGAGTCAGTGCTTCCCGGAAAGAGATGGCTTTGCAGCATTTCACTTGTGGCCATGTCCCTGTCCATTGCACAACCTGGAATTGGCCCAGACTGCTTTCGCTGTCTTAGTGCCCCTGTATCCCATACAGCTGGAAGGGCAGTGAAGATAAGCCTCATGCTGAGGTTTGGAAGCAAAAAAAACCATCTGCATGGTGTTTTCAGGGTATCTGTCAGGCTGGAAGAACCTCAGAAACCTCAAAGAAGCTACTTTCACCACCAAATCTGAACACCTGCTTTAAGATCCACAAGATCTGCTGGTTGGTTTTGTGTTTGAGGAACACTTCCCACTGAGGACAGCGTGCAATAAGCTCAAAGCCCAACCTCAAAGCAGCTGGGAATGCACTTCTACAAACAGGCTATCAGAGGCTCAAATTAGACCATCAGGAAAGAGAAAGAAGGAAATTCTGGCTAGTTGTAGCAGTCAGGGCTCAAAAGGAGCTCCTCTCCTCGCAAAGGAACACGATGGGGGCAATTGAAAGTAAATCTCAATTTTTCATCTAAGGAAAAATCAAAAGACCTTCTCCCATTTGTCATCAGAAGTGCTGGCTCCCCAAAACCTCAGCATGAGACACCTATTCTGCCTGCCTGTAACCTGGCCAAAACTGAATAGCATTTACCTGGGGGCTTCTGCAAAGCCTGGCACGACTGCAGACTGTGCTGCAGGTCACCTGCAAAGGAAAGTTCCATTTCTTCTCTTCTAATTCATCAGCTCTTCAGAATATTGCCAAATCTCTGCTCATCCCTGGCATCGACTGCTGCTACCCACACATTGGCTGCTGCCCGCTCAGCGCTGGCAGGTAGCTGGGCTAGCTTTGCCTTACCGTAGACTCCCTTCCCCAGGAGCTGCAGAAACCGACTGACCGCTGTCACCATCTCAGCCTTGTTCAGGTCCAGAAGGGAGACAACCTGGAAGCCCAGCTGCTTCAGAAGAAGACTCAGCTCAAACACATCCGTGACGGGAGCCATCAGGTTGGGATGATGCTGGTAGCAGTTGTTGCCCACTAAAAGCGCTATCTTCTCTGTAGCTAACAGAAACACCAAGCAACAAAGCTGTAAATGCTCAGCAGGAGGCAAAGTCTCACTTTCTGTTGGACTAAAGGTATGGAAAATCTTTTCTTACATCTAGGCAGAAAGGATAGAGCCTACACTGCCAGGAGCCTGGAGCACTCTTGGCTTTCTGAACACTTTGACAAAATACACAAACCATCATTTTGAAATAAAGACTTGAAAAGTTTTCTGCTTGGCAAGCAGAACCCCAGGAACACAGGAGGATCTGTGCTATCAAGGTTATTTGGCATCTGCCCTACCAAGACTACAGGTCTTGTGTGCCAGCGGTGCCTGGGAGGGGGACACACCGAGCCGAGCTAAGAGGTCCTTTCCTCCATGGGGCTGAAGGAGAGAAAATCCAGACTCCTGCTTTCATTTTATCCCCACCTTCCACTGTAGGAAAACCAGATTTACGGCACTTAGCAGTGATGGGAGCAAAGAGCTTTGCCCTGCTCGGAGGGGGTATTTCAAGGAAGGGAAAAGGTGTTCATACGAACAAGACTTTGTAAAGTCATTTGGTGGGTACAGAGGTCGAGACTGGGTTACTCATCAGGAATAATCTAATGCCACTTGCTGAGATTGATCAGGGCTTGGCACAGGACTCATCCTGTGCCTCACAGCTCTATCCTGAAAGTGCAGAACCCATGGCAGTGTGGGCATAAAAGCTTCAAATGGTGTCTGCAGGAAAAGCACTCCTGTGCCCTATCCTGCCATTCACCCTGGAGCATGGTTTTTAATTATGGGAATAATTGCTCAGGAAGAAAAGATGACTACTCACCAAAAAACTTTTCAGAGTGACAGGTACCTGGAAAAGAAAGGGGGAAGCGATAAGCTCAAGCACTCCAGTGTCACCTTCCATTGCAGGTCTGAAACCTGCTGCCACAGCCCCTGGCAATGCAAAGCTGGATCAAACACTGCAGAACATCCGCACAAGCAACACTCCTTGGGCAAGTTCTTCATAGCCTGACTGCTAAACTTAAAGACACTGGTCTGATGATTTTGGGAGGATTTATGAAATCCTGCCTGATTTATGAAATCTGAGCAGGTGGGAAGCAAAGCTTTGGAGAAGGGGCAGGCCAGGGGAAGGAGGGCCAGCACGGAGGAGCTCGTACCCATCAGCAGGTCTGTGCTGTTTGTACCAGCCCTGCCTGGGCTGCTGCACTTCCCGAGATTATTTGCCTGCTGCCTCACTGCAGCGAAAGCAAAGGAAGCATGACAACTCAAGATCAACATAAGCTTCAAAACAGAGAGCTTCTCCCCATGAGCGGTCAGCACAGAGGAAGCCAACTGTTTGCTTTTCATTGCGATAATATTCCCAGCTCCTTTCACAACCCTGCTTTGCCTTTCCCTGCCTTTCAGCAGTTCCGGCTCAGAAAAGCCACCCCAACTGTGACTCACTTTCACGAGCTCCGCAACCTCCCCTGCCTGAGCGCTCCCAGCCTTTTAAAATCATCATTACCCTAACAGCTCCAGCTCTTCCTATTTAAATTAAAAATAATAATTTAAAAAAACAACCCAGGAGAAAACTCTAAAGCCTGACAGGCTCCAAAAGAAGAAATTAAGGGTATCATTTTAATTGCGTAAATCTCACGGGTCTGGAAGACCTTTAGCACCTGAACCAGTGTTGCTAATGCTCCAGGGATGCCTGGAGAGCCATCAGAACAAGCCCATTCATCCTCTTCTGCCTCTGACAGAGCTGCCTGTTGCATGTTAAGGCTACCCAGCCATAACATTCTGAACTCAACCTAATCCTCTGCCCCTTTCTTGCTGCCTGTCCCGCTCTGAATGCTGTTTTGGCAGCTGCAAGGAGACAGGGAGAGGGCTCTCTGGCTATACAGGAGCGATTTGCACTCTGAAGGAATTTTAAAGCCAGCCTAAAAAGAAGCTTATGGCATAGAAAAATCTCTAGATGGAGTAAAGAGCCAGCAAAGCTAGCCCACGCTATTCCTGTCTCATGGCAGGGCAAAGGCAGAGGGCCAAAGCGGCTGTCACTCCAAAGGTGGAGCATGCCTGCGGCTCTGGGGACCCATCTTCTCCCCGGGATCCATCAGCTCACGCAGCACCAGGCCTGGGCTGCCAGCCCGAGCGGCCTGAACCTTTTCAAAATAAACACCATCCTTTCCAGCTCTACATGTTCTGAGAACATCACTTCATCTCAGCAAGGCTGTAAATGAGTTTTAGCAAAGGACCCCACTGCAATTTGGCAAGGGAGCTCTGAAACCAGCACCTTGATAAGGCAAGAAAATCACAGTAAGCATCTGAGAGCGCTCAGCCTGCTCTAACACAGCAGGTTTCCGGCAGACTGCAGGAACCAACAGCAGCCCACGACGCAGTACAGTGGATCACAGGGTTTTTGATTTTTTTTCTTTTATAGACACTACTTCCCTTGGTACATCTGAACCCCACTATCAAGGAATCCTGTTTATCATGGGGCTGACGGATGCCTGCTCGGCAGGGCTTGCGCAGATCTGCTAAGATCACCGTATCCAGTACATTCAGAGCGTGAAACTGCGCTTTGCAGGCTGTTCCCGTGACAGCCGCCGCAGGACTGCCAGGACACTCCAGCTTCCCTGCTTTCCCCCATGCTGCTTTTCTGCTCTGAAGTGTCTTACCTTTGGCTCCCTGCAGAAGTGGTATTTAAAACCGGTGGCCGCTCTTTTTGGTAATAATGCAAGATCCATCCAAGCTGGGGGAAGGTGCAAGCGCCCATGCAAGATCCCACGCCCCGGAGCCCAGCTTCCCCTGCACCGATTGAGCCACAGGGTAACATGTCAGCACTGGGATTCTTCTTCACCAGCCTGGTGCTTCCAGGTCAGAGCACTAGACTCCTGCCTGCCCTCCAGTTATTTTCATGCTAGAAAGCGATATGCATCAAAGCGGACATGGGTTGGTTCTGCTCACCTACGTGAATATCCACGGCGTTGGTCCAGTGCTCTCCATGGCTATTGGAGGCACAGCAGAGGTACGTGCCAGAGTCACTGACCTTTGCGTGACTGATCTAGACAGATCAAAAGTTAAATCACATTATTTATAGTGAAAGTATGCAGCCCCCTGCTAAATGCACCCGTGTTCCTGGAATAAAAAATCTTTTTTCTTACTGTTTGCTGAGCCTCAGAAAGCTAAGAGATTTCCCAAGACTTTTGTCTTTCTAAGAAGGTCAGTAAGGCCACGCACTAAGGCCAACCTCAGCAAGAATCCTTTGCCCAAATGCCCTCCTTCCTTTTTCCAGCAGCCCCCAAGCCCTGTGTCATAGCCATACTCTGCCCAAAGGAGCCTCACTGGGAGGGTAGGTCATGGCCAGCATCAGAAGGTTACCTGTTTTTCCTCTTAGGTGACATTTTCTAGATTTCTAATTATGCCTATTGTTCTCTTCTGGCAAGTTTCCAACTCTTACCCATCTCTCTTGACATGGGACAAAAATCAGAGCAGTACTGGCTGGTGATGACCTCTGTGGTTCTCCAGCCCAGGCTCCTGCTCAGAGAGGAACTAAAGCCATCACTGGGTCAGGTTGGCCATGGCTTTGTCTAGTCAAGTACTGAAAAATTCCAAGGGTCTCACTGCCTTTCTGGCTCCTTTCCACCTCCAAATGAAGAACTTCTTCCAAATCCCCAGCCTGAACTTCCCCGTCAAAGCGCAATCTGAGGCCACAGTCCCCATAATATCATCTGCCACTACTGAGAAAAGATTGGATCTCTTGTCTTTGTTACCGGTCACGTGATGCCTCAGAAGAAAATATGCCTTTCTTGCACCAGGAAGACTGCACTGATTTACATTCAGCCAGTGACCCAAAATAAATGCAGACCTTTTGCTGCCTCCCTGACTCTTTTCTGTCAGGACTAACCACTTTTCCTTCTAGCTCTCCCGCAGGCAGGCAGCACTCCTGCAGTTCCATCGCTCCTCAGTCCCCTACGCAGACATACAATAGCTGTTCTTCTGCCACTGCTGCAAAAAGGCACAAGAGATGTGCTGAAAGCCCTTGACGCATCTATGAATCGGATACTTTTTAGAGAAACATCCACAGCTTTGAAAGCAGCCCATAAAACATATTCCCTTTTCACCCGGAGTACTTCAGTCAGCTATCAGAGCAACAGGGGTGATACGTGGAGTGCTTTCTCACAACCCTGCAACGCGGCAGGGTTGCTGAGCACAAGGCTGCTTCACAAGGGCTGGAGAGACAGGGAGGACAGGCAGGGAGAGACTGCTTTCTGCTGGCATTCACAGATCAAAGCACACCCAAGCCTTCACAGGCAGATATAAGCCATGCTTAAAGACTGCCACCTGTCCTGCCCAGGATGACAATAACACAATTTTCAGCAGGCTCTCCAAGGCTTCTGAGGCTCTCCCACGCCCATCATCCAGCAACAAGCTTCTCCCATCACCCACCTCAGCAGCCAAAGTTTCTGAACTATCTGAAGGCAACATTACCCAGAGTTTTTTTTTCTTCTGGTGTTCCAGCAGGTTCCCATTCTGATACCACTGGTAGCTGGGGGCTGGGACCCCCATGGCAGCACACTGCAGCTGTAGCGGCTTCCCCACCTCCACTCTCTGCTCAGTGGGGTTGAGGACGATGACGGGATCTCCTCGCCACAGCCGAGGGGGCAGTCCTGAAAAGCAGCAACACAGAATTGGTCCTCCCTCCCCAAGGACAGAAAACATCAGTGACTTTTTTTTGCCCCTGTATAAGACCCTGTGTGTACTGCCAGAAAAGCAAGCTTTTTCCACCCGCACCAAGAGATGCTGTCCCACAGGATGGCTGCAGTTGCAGTGTCACCACTTCACCTTTCTGCTTTGGGAGCAGGGAATCCTTGAGAGCGACATCGCAATAGTAAATGACACACCAAAGCCTGCCTCTGGCTTCCCAAACCTGATGCTCGCCCTTTCCTGCCAAGGGTGCAACCAACATGCTGAGGTCAACCACACCCAGAGTTATTTTTGCTCAGCTTTGAAATAGCCAGGTTACCTCTTCCAGTCCCTCTGCCCAAAGCAAACAGGCAGACACTCAGTATAATTCTGGGAAACCCACGACGAGTGATCAGCAGGAGGAGCAGGTACATACAGCTGGCGTTATTTGGACCACGACAGGGACCCAAACCATCCAGGGGATGGATGCAGAGGTCTGGCTTAGACCTGCAAGCTCACGTCACTGGAACAATCTTTCTGTACTGGGATTTTTAGGCTGGGAGAACACACAGACCTGGGAACTGCACAGGATCATTCCTGCAAGGGCAGGAAAAGCCTAAAATATAGAAAAGCTGGATGACACACTCTTACCTCTGGCAACGCACTGATGGACCTCCACCTTCACCCAGTCAGAGAAGACGGCATTTTTGTAGAGGTCATTGATTCTGCAGGTGTAGAGTTGGGTCTGCTGTGCAGTGATGGGCAAGTCTGGCTTGGTGGCACCAGGAATCTGGCGGCAGACAGACTAAAAGAAAAACACAGGAGGTAGGTAGCGAGTCTCCCCTCATTGCTAGTAGTAGAAGGCACCAACAGGCCCCTCATAAGAACAGGAAAAGTGGATATCTCTGGTTTTCTCCCCTCCTCCAGCTGCAGAGATGCAGGAGAAGAAGCTTTGCCATTGAATGTGCCCACTCAGCATCTGCAGAAGCCCCTCTCACCGGCTCTGCCCGCAGAGGATCAGCTCCATCGCTGCGGGCACAGACCCGGTCTGGTGCCATACCCAGGGCCACCTCTGCTCCCACCCTTACCTGCTGCTGACAAAACCACTGGTACTGCAGCAAGGTGCGTCCCTCAGCTCTGCACCGCAGGGTGAAGGTGTATCCCACGGGGACAGAGACAGAGACCGGCTGCTCGGTGATCGCAATGGCTGCGGAGAAAGAGGACGTGGAGGTGGAAACAGCCCGGGAGACGCAACCCAGGGGGTCGCTCCCAGCCGGTGGCCGGGCACGCTGGGCTGTAAGACACCGGCAGCCATCCCGGGAGGAAGGGAGATTTGGAAAACCAGGGATGCTCGGCCTCCGGTGCCCAGGGCATGTCACAGGGCTTTTTTGGGGGCGGTCTTTCGGGGCCCAGCACTTTCTGCTGCCGACAGCCCAGGTCGACCTGCCCACGGACTCCCCGGCAGCCGCTCACCTTCCTGCATCGCTTCGCCGGCGGCTCTTCCCTGGCCTCAACGGCGGCCGGCCGGGCCCGCGGCGGCTCCTCTCCCGGGGAAGCGGCGGCAGCACCTGCGGCGGGCGGGACAGCAGCGGCCGGAGCTGGGGGGGCGGCTCGGGGCCGTCCGGCGGGAAGCGCTCACCCGGCGCGGCGGCGGGCGGGCACGGCGCCCTCCGGGGCGGGGTAGGCCGGGCTCCGGGGCGGGGTAGGCCGGACTCCGGCCTCCGGCCGCCCGAGCCGGAGCCTCGACGGGCTCCCCCACCCCGCGCGCGGCCGGGCCGCGGCCCCGCACTCCCCTGCCGCCGGCCCCGCCGTCCGGGGAGCCCCGCACTTCCGCGCCGCCGGGCCCGCCCCGCTCCCACAGCGAAACCGCGAGGGGCGGCACCCAACGACGCCGGGGCTGCCCCTCGGCCCGGCCCGGCCTGGCCCCACACGGCAAGGCCCGGCACGCTGCGACGGGGACGCAGCGGGAGGCTCCCCTCGCCCGGGCACCAAGGCTGCCGTGCCTTCTCTGCCCACGGGTGACTTCGCTTCCGACCCCACGGGTGTCCTCACCTCCTGCCCACGGTGTCCCACTCCCTCTTCTTACAGATTTCTTTGCCCACTTCCCCACGGGTGTCCTCACCCCCTTCCCCAATTGTGTCCTTGCCTCTTCCCCACAGGTCACCTCACCCCCATCCCCACAGCTGTCTTCACCCACATCCCCACGGGTGTCCTCCTCCCCTGCATCCCCACGGGTGTCCTACCCCCCACCCCACAGGTATCCTCAGCCCATCCCCATGGATATTCTCACCCCTTTCCCGAAGTGTGTCCTACCCACCTCCCCACAGGTCACCTTGCTTCCATCCCCACAGCTCTCCTCTCCCCCTCCCCACGCGTGTCCTTGCCCCCTCCCCATCCCCATGAATGTCCTCACCCCCATTCCTATGGATGTCCTCACCTCACCCTCACAGCCACTCTCACCCCCTCCCTGTTGCCCTCGCACCCCATTCCCCATGGCCACCCTCACCTCTCTCCTGGGGGACACAGCCCCAAGGCTCATGGTGGAGCCACAGCTCTGCTGCCCCTGCTCAGCTGGCCCAGTAGAAACTTGCTGAGCTGCTTCCTCCGAGAAATCCCCGCCGCCGGCTGCGCCCGGCATCACGAGGGCCCCACGGGAAGTGGCGCTGGGCCAACCTGGCCGGAGGTTGCACAAGCCGCTCCGGCCTGCTGCTGCTGGGGAAGCGACCCAGCAGCCAGCGTCAGGACTCGTTACTGCTGTGCCGTGACTTTCATTGTCACAGTTAGGGCAAGTGTGATCAACCCAAAACCTGTCACCTTTCAGGAGACGGCAGGACCACATGGAAAGGAGCTGAAGGTCTGTGAAATGGCAAATGGAGAGGACGGAGAGTGAACAGGGAGCAACTGGTTGTCATTCCCAAAGGACTTTACTCTGAATTGACTGGGCAGGGGGTGTGACACAAAGCCAACAGGGATGAAGCAGATCTGAGCTCAGGACTTGGGGGGCCCTGCTGAGAGGTTCCCAGCCCCAGGGCAGAGAAATTCCCACCAGGCTGGCTTTTCCCCAAGCCAAAGGTCCTGGGCAGCAGGTCCCCGTGGTGCCAGGAGTGTCAGGGACCAGGACTTCAGCATGAAGGGGACCGCGGACCATCTGGAGAAGAAAGTGTAAAAGAGACTCTTGCTCCGCTGCTGATACTTCTCTCTCCCCGGGCTGCAGCAGTGGCTGTGATGGTGGCTGACCAAGGAAAAACAAGGCCATCAGGGACGTCTCTCTCAAGTGCCTTCAGTGGCAGCATAGGAGGGCACAGGCAAGTCTCCGGGATGGCAGAGAGAAGCAGTGGTAGCTAAGAGCGATCATGGATGACCTCCATGGTGTTCCCTAGGGAACGCAGGGCAGGGCTGGGCCATGCCATAGGGTCGGAGGGACTAAGCAAGGCCGAGGAATGCAGCTCTACCCGCTGCTTTTCTCTTACAAGGGATGGGGAAGAAGATGGTAGGAAAAAGCCAAACCCAACACAATTGGTGGATGGAGGAAGGATTTTCTCCCTCCACATCCTCTCCTCTGTGTAGGACAGTCACACTGCACTCCTACAAAACTAGGAAAACATGCTACACTCCATCCATCCAATACGATCCAGAGCAATCCCTGCTCCTGCAGGCACAGGTTGTTTCCTTTCCTGGGTTCCCGATGCTTAGCATAGACTTGTAGGATTTTTCTTTGTGCTCATCTCCCCAGTTGTCTCTGAGATCACACAGACCCGCCTTTTTCTTAATTTCTAGAGGGTCCAGCCAAGCATTTGATGATAAACCCTTGCAGGTTTAAAATAAACATATTAATGTATTGCAAATTAAGGTTCCAGCTGAATATGTGCCAGTAGCTCCTGTGATGCATGTAACTCATGCCTGTGATGCAGAGTTGTTATAAATGCAGTGCAGGTAGCTAATGAAAGTGATCATTAAATTAACCCCAGCCCTTTCCCGGAGCTAAAGATGACACTTCTGGTTGATGCAGCACCTCTTCAAGCAGCTGCAAGTTGCTGTGTTCCCCATAGACTGGTCTTCAGAGAGAGCATCCTCCATCGGGTACCTAGACAAAATGTCCGTGGTGCTTGTCCTCTACAAGAGCCTTGGCCTGGGACAGTCTGCAGGAACATTTGGTGAAGAACCAGGAGTGAGAGCTTGTTGACATCACATCAGAGAGCAGGAAGAAGCCTGTGATTTTAGAAAGGGAAGAACCTACGGGTATGCGTGCAGGGTGGGAAAGGGAAGGATATATTGTGTGAGGGGAGTGAGAAAACGTCTGCGACTCTTGCTGTGAGTCAGCGCTGGATTTGCAGGCAGAGGAGGAAGCTTTGCTAATAAGGATTGAAGCCTTGTGGCTGCCTGGCTTAGGCTTCAAAAACTAAACGGTGAGAGAGTGTGTTTCAAAACGGAGACTGGAGCAGAGGGCACTGTCACTTTCTGTGAACAAAATGATGGGAGAGCAGACGCTGTAAGAGGAAGCGCTGTCTCAGCAGAGCAATGGGCACAAGAACCATTCAGAGTCTGAAAGGGCTCAAAAAACCACATTCATTGTGTGTCTGGGGGGAGGATCAAACACCACAGCAGGCTTCGTGTCACCACAGTCGAGCTAACCCTGCGCTCACCATCCAGGTTTCCCTCCACTGCTGGGGTGAGGCACAGAACCATGGTATGATTAGGGCAGGACGGGACCTCTGGAGGTCTCTGGTCCAGCCTCCCACTCCGAGCAGGATGCTGATCAGTTGCTTGGCACCTCGTCCCATCCACAGTTGACTGTCTCCCAGGACAGAGATCACCCACTCATCCTCTCCTCCTATGTCATGTGCCTGAGCTCCCTGAATCATCTTGGTGGCCTTCACTGGACTCACTCCAGTATATCTGTGTCTCTCCTCAATTTGGGAGTGTGAAACCAGACACAGTTCCAAGCCTGACACAGAGATCCACCTGTTCTGGACACCCTTCTCAAGATGGTCTGGGCTCTTTTCTATCAGATCAACACCCCAAGAGATGGGGCTTATGGTGATGGGATGGTAAAATAATGTGTAGTTTATATGCTCGACTTGAACTCAGGTTTCCTAAAGCTGTGGGACCTTGAAAGTCCTCCTCCTTTCAGAGAAAGAGATGGGAGCAGCAGAACACCACCTCGGGTCCTCCCAGCCTAGCATCCTGCCTTCCACATCAAGTGGTAGCGAGGACACTGCGAAGAGTGTGAGATCACGGCACACGCACTGTGAATACCCACTTTATTCCCCATATTTCCTAGGACCACATCCAAATGTCTTAGAAGGTCCATCTCCTTTGCATTTGCCAAGACCAAGTATCCTCTCTGTTATCACAAATCCAGCTATTTACATGTCTGATGATGTAATCTGCTGCCACGGTGGCCTGAAAAAAGCAAATAAACTCCAATACCTACACCTGAGGTGACAGAAAGCTGCTTCCAAAACACTGCTTAAATGCAAGACTATCCTGAGATCTGAGCTGAGAAAAAGCACCACTCTACTGGATTGCATGGCTGAATCCCCCCCAGTCACCACCTCTCCCTGTGAACTTGTCCCCAAACCCCTGGTACCCAGATGCCACTGCCCTCCCATATGCCCAGGTTTGGGCATCTGCTGGGCTTGGCAATTCTTTTTGGGAACAATAGTTTCTCCACATGCAGATCTGGCTCAAGCTGTAACACCCCCTCCATTTAGACAGAGGTTTGATAGACCAGTGACAAGAATGGTGTAGGCCAAGGCAGAGTTATATCAACCTGGAGCACACGCAGTGTGTGTGTCTGTGCCCACGCCGTGCCCGTGCGTAGGTGGTGCACACACTGTGTTTCTGTGCATGCCCGCATACCTGTATCGGTGATGCACACACTGCGTATGCCTGTGAACCCCTGTGCCAGTCCCTATCCAAAGCCACCTTCCAAATCACAGCATTTGCTGGGGAAGAAGAATCAGGGTGTCCCGCACCAAGTGATCCATGCAGCCATCACCTGCCCTGCTGCTTGCTGCCATACTCATCTTCTCTCCTGCCCAGGGAGGATCAGCTCAAAGCCTGCTGTCTTTCCCGGTCTGGAGCTCTCTACCATCATCTTCCCACTCCTGCAGCAATCGCTGCTGTGCAGTCGTGGGCAGACAGCTGATCTGCAGCAAATCTCCTCAATCTCTCAATCCCAGGCTGGAGAGATGTGGTGCCACCAGCGACGTGCCTGCGGCGCACAATACAGCAGCCTGACAGGCAAGACGAAGGTGGAACAAGAATAAACCCCATTTTATTCTGTGTTATGTTTTCATTTGGTATTAAATCAGAGCTGGTAATAATTTGTGACATGTACCCACCTTTTATAGCCCTCTTTTGTGCTGTCCTTTTCATCGAGACTGAATAAATACCAGCACAGACGTTCTCCCAGGCAGCCTGGGATAAATATCAGGATGCCGAGGGCTGATACGCTCCTGAGGCCGATGCGAGGGTGCGACTGCCGTGACCACAGTGTGCGGTGCTGCTGGCCAGGGCGGGAGCCTTGTGCCTGCAAGAAATCAGGGAGCGTTTTAGCTGATCCTGAGACATCTTCGAGGTGTGAGAAATCCCCCAAACCGAGGTGAGGGGTGGAGGTGATTATAAAAATAAATAAAATGCCATTTCTCCCAAAAAGATTTACTAGAGATGATGGAAGGAGGTGGAAGCAGGTGGAAGGAGGCGGAGGCCGAGGAGCCAGGCCCCCGAGAGGCCGAGGAGCCAGACTCCGGGGCAGGCCAGTCCCCGGCCCCGGCCCCGGGGAGGCCGGGCCCGGCCGGGCCGCGTCGGCCGCGTCACGTCGCCACCGCCCCCGAGTGACAGCGGCATGTGCGGGGCGGCTATAAATGCCGGCGGTGACGGACAGGGCGGGCAGCGGCGGCTGGGGCAGGGGCAGCCGCAGCCCGGCCGCCGCCATGGGCTCCCCCAGCCGGGCCGTCGCCGGCCTTTACGGGAGGGGAACGGAGAGCATCGAGGGGGCGGAGGAGGCCGAGAAGGCGGCCTGGATCGCCCGGCCCGACCGTCGCAGTTACCTGCTGGCCATCCGTCCCCAGAACAGGTGAGGGGGCCGGGGCCCGGGGGAAGGGGCTGGTGCCAGGCGAGTGTCCCCCTGCCCAGCTGCCGCCATGGGCCTTGGGACGGGGACGTGGCCTGCAGGTGACATTGCAGAGGCAGGCGTGGGCCGAGGCGCAGGGGAAGTGTGGAGAAGCTGGAGGGGAGGCGGGAGGGGAGCAGGCTGGCGGCCTCCCAAACCGTAAGGCAATACCCCGGCCCCCAACCAACCGAGGTGACAGCCGAGCTGGGAGCGTCATGGCCACCTGGGCCTTTCCCACCCCGGAGATCTCCAGGGTGGAAAAACCAAGCCGTGGCTTGTGCTCGCCAAAGCAGCTTGTTTGCTGGGGGCCTGCCTCTTGCTTCCCAGAAAAGGGATGTGGGTTTTTTTTGCGGTTGTTGCTGGGGCAGCGGTTGTCAGAGTCACACATCATTTTATAGAGGGGCAGGTGTGCTAAGTCAACTGCCGTGCTGTAAAATCCTGATGGACACGAGCTTCTGCATCCCTGGAGTTAAACTTGCGTACAGGATACTGTGCTGACCTTCCTGCCTTCATTGTAGTGAAGCGGCTTGTGTTATCGACACCAGACTCCGAGCAAGGGGCCCGCTGCGCGTGTGCTTTATCTTATTGCCAAAAAGGCATTTCTACAATGTAGATAGGGGCCGAGCAGTGATGAGAACAGCATTCCTGGGTCAAAAATGGCCTTAGGCAGGGGGTCTGTGGTAGGAATAATGCTTTGTTCACATGGGAGAAAGAATGATAAACATGTTGTCAACTGAGACTGGCTAAGGTTAGCAAATACAAGGCAACGTGCCAGCAAAGGCAAAGTTGTTGGTAATTGTGTTTGTCGTTCAAAATAAAGCCTATAAATTACTTTGAATTCACTAGAAACACTCTTCAGTCTGTAAGCTCTTGAAATGAATGTGCCTCTTCACTGTTGATGATTTCTAAATAATCCATTTCCAGTGTGTCAAGGATTGATGCCTCAAAGAATCTGAGATTCGTAGAAATAAATGTAAGACCAAAAGAGATAACAATGTACTGCCTGGAAGTCAGATGTTAAAACTGGGGTAATGCCAAAGTTAAGTAGCCTTAATTCAGTTCCTTGTGCTTGTATAGTAGCGTATGATCTAATTTAAGTCTATCTGCATATCGTGGCATCTTCAGTACCGACAAACGCCCATACAGCATCCACAACGAATCTGTGACCTCAGACCATACCATGCGAATGAAATCTGTAATCAAGTCCAATGATTCCATTCTACGAATTACAAGTAGAGAGAGCCTTTCATGAATAAGACGTTGAGGTGTTTTGGTTGCCCATAGCTTGCCTCCTGAGTATGTTCAAATTGCAGCATTAATCAGTTTAGCCATCAAGGAGGGTTTGTCAGTCCTGCAAGCAATACCTTCGATGTTCCCAGCCGACTTCCCGAAACTGCAGAAGTTTCACTCAAAGCTGCTAAGGAAGGCGCAGAGCGGTGTAGCGCTCACATGAAGTGAGCCTGGTATCCTCTGGCTGGGTCAGCACTGCAGCTCAGGCACAGTAAATCCAGGCTGTGTCTGGAAAGGTCTTGGCCATGAGCACCCTGAACTTGTCAGGCTAGTGCTACGGGTGGGTGCATCCCAGTTTCCATCCATGGGAGCCTAATGCGTTTGCAGGCAAAGCGACACTGTACTGCCACACTGAAATCACCAAGGCATTAGTTTTCCACAAATTGTCCAATCTCCTTTTCAACCCCCTTATGTACGTGGCCATCAAAGTCTATGACAAGGTAATTTCATTTTACCCGTTAACTTCAGTGGTTGCCCCTTCTGTTATAAGAAGCAGTGAATAAATATTCACTAAATAGCAAAACTGACCTTTCTGTGTGTTCGTGACACCCTCGAGTTTCTCTAATGAATAAAGGAGGAGTAATATAAAAGTCTCGTTCCCTGCACAGCCCTGGGTGCACCTCAAAGTGCTGGAGATTGAGCCAGGATGTGTGGAAGCTGTGTTGTTGTCTATGGTGCAGTGCAAGGGCTTGAATGGAGTGAGGCTTTTTGTCCTGTAATTAAATAATGTATCATAACAATTCTGGAGAGCAAGTGAGTAGAATGGTGTAGCAAGAAGACTTGCAGAAAGCAATTAGGAGTTTAATTAAATCCAGGAACATCTGGAGAGCTTGCCTGGGAGAACTTGAAAAGCGAAATGAGCGACATGCATAACAGCAGATAACATTCCGGAGTTCTTTTTAACGCAGAAGGTATTTGAATGTGGTGAGTTTGGAGCTAACAAAAGTACACAAGTGACACAGACACAGAGTTGCAGTGGGAGGCTGCTGTGGTGGTTAGAAAGCAAAAATGGATATTTTGATATGAAGAAAGTGTGGGTTTTTTCAGGCTTCTCCTTTTCTTTCTTTGTATGTATTTGTCAAGTGCATTTAACCAAAATATTTGCCTGCTGTCTTCACCCGTTCTTAAAGCTGTAGAAAGTGGAGCAACATGACAGAGGTACTTACAGACATGGAAATACCTTTATGAAAAGAAACTGAGGCTGGGAATCCCTTCTTCTGGGGTGACTCATGAATGTTTCACCTATGTGCTTGAATTCATGATCCATGTAAGTCTGGATCGTCTTACTTGGTCTCCCTAATCCTATAGGAGGCAAAGGATGTTGTGTAAATTGAAGGATACTATTTCAGAAACCAGTACACTTTTTTTCCCCCCTGTGTTTTTTTAACTTGTAGAATTTGTCAGAGGTGGTGCTGCAGGGGCCAAAAGGATAGAGGTGTTGAAAATGGCCGTAGAGAGAACATCTTTCCTTTATTAAACAGAGTAGTAGTCAGGATATTTACGTTTTTTGCCCTTAGGAACTGGCCTTTAGGAAAAATCTTCCTTGTGAGCAGATGGCTCAGTGACAGGAGATTCCTGACTTTCCTTTGTTGGTCTTTTAACATACCTGATAACAGACAATGTGAGGAGCAGCTCATGGTCATGGTGACTTGCCTTCTGCCCTCACAGCTGACAGGACTTTTATTTTGGGATAGGTTTTGTTTTTTTTTTTTAAACTTTTTGTCTTAAAGCACTTGACTATAAGTACTTCACAAAGTGAGACGAGAAGCTGTCAGTCCTATCCAGAGTCTAACTTAGCTACATTTGTGGAGCACAACTTCAAGATGTCTCTTTAGGTCTCCTTTTTGTAAGAACTAGCTGAGTCTGGAGAATGTCTTGTGCAGAGAGATGCAATTTTATGTAAAATCTTATGGCAGAGGCTTCATCTGAGTCCTAGGCAAACTCCTCTGCTGGAAGTGATCTGCACCTCTCATCTAATGCAGATGTCTGCTCCTCGATCTCGTTACAGCGTTGCCTCCTTGCTTAAATATCTTTCTACTGTCATAGCTTCATCATATGCAGATATTTTTAGAGTAGAGTGACATTGCCTCTGATCTTTTCTTGGACGGCTCTCTCTGGTTGTGGTGGCAGTTGAGCTCAGGAGAGTGCTTTGCCACCTGGCTTTTCTGGCTAGAAACCATTCCCAATCTTGTACCTCTTGCTTTGCACATAATATCAAATGAAGGAGAAAGATCTGTTACTATAATAAAGTGAGCTGAAAACACAGGAGTGCTTAGTTCCTGAAAAGCATGTTCAGCTTTCTTTGTTTAGAGGAGTTCCCTCTTCAGCAGTTGGGCACCTGTAACTTCTTACGGGACCTTGCTTTTGACAAGAAGTGGTGTAAATCCCTGATAAGAAACCAGCTGTGGCATCTGAGGGAGTTAGTGCATCCATCTTGTCTGACAGAAACATCCCAAACTCTGAGAAGAGGCATCCAATACACACTTGAAAGGCAAACATAAAGGCATTGGTGTGTTCATCTCCAGGGTCTCTAGAGTAGAGATGTCTTTTTCCTGTTGGTGTAATTGTCTGCACAGTAGTGCCCTGTTTGAGTGGGGCTCCTTGCCAGTTGTGCACAGTGAATAAAAATCCCAAGCTGCATTTTGCAGCCCCCTTTCTAAAGTCTCCTGTCCATATCTCTTAGAACATTAAGCAGAGCTGAAATATGTAGGCTGATGAGCCAATAACCTAGGCTGGAAGATCAAGATATGGACCTGGACAAACAGTGCCCTCAGGACCACTGTTAAAATACAGAATATATCACGTGTGAACTTTGCTCTTCTCTGGAAACCTCATAAATGGAAACATTTCCCAGGCCTGGGATCCTATCTGATTGTGTGGAGGGGAGAGTGTGGTCTTCTCTGAACCTCTGCCACAGCAGAGGCAGCTTCCAGGAGATGGAATTAAAACCTCCTCAATCCTGACTCTGTTTCAGCAAGAGGAGCAGGTCTCGGGTGAATGAAGCTGTTATCTCACAGCGACTCAATCTCACCATTCACAGCATCGCCTGGTCCAAGAAGAGGAAGGCAGAGGAGCTGTTACAAACAATTGAGTATTTTCATCCTGCTTCTTTTGTAACCCACAGCCATAAAAATCTTCTATGCAGAATGAGTTGCCAGGAAGGTGTCAACTTGCCTAGGCATCTCGTTGTCCAATTTTGCTTTTCTTCCTTCTCTCCATTCTCATTCCTCGATCCCTTTCACCTAGCTACCTGTTTAATTTGGACCGTAAAGGCAGCAATAATTCAGAGTTAGAATACACAGATCTGAACTCTCTTCAGAGAGTTGCAGAGGCTAATAGAGGAACATGTAACTTAATTTATTGTTTTCCACCTTCTCTGTTAATGAAATCTAGCTCTAAATTGTTACATGTAAGTCCATGTTCATCTTAGCTCAAAGCAAATTACCTGCGGAAAAACCGCCGTATTTCTCCAGCTCCGACATTGATTCGTTCCGTGACCTTGACAAGGAAAGACTCAATACATCCATTTTCCAGTCTGTGAAATAACAATGTGTCTTGTACAGCTCCATAGCACTCACAGCTGCTTTATCGCAGCAGTGCTGATAATTACTGCCATGGTATATGAAACACAAACACACCCGTTCTGTGTGTGCATGAAGTGCTTGATAAGAAGCAGGATACATGGCAGGAAAGAGGTGTTAAGCATAACCATATGTACATGAAAGTTTCATTGTTGTCTTTTAAACGTTGAAAATGGCTGGCTTCTGACAGGTGAAGAGACGGAGTGGCTTGTATTTGTCTCAAGTAGTATTAACCTTGGAGGCAGAGAAGTTCATATGAAATCTTATACTTGGAAGTCTGCATGTGCAAAACATGCCCAATAATGTCACGGGTCAGGGTGCCAGCAGGAGGGAGTGTCTGCAGGGGACCGCCAGGGCCATCCCTCTGTCCTGCTCCCGGGAGGGAAGGGCTGCCCTGTTTTCGCTGGGTTCTTCTGAGGAGCTTTTGTGCAATGCTGTTTCCTTCAAAACAAAACTCGGAGGTCTCAGCTTTGCTGTCATTGACACATTTTGCTGTTTGCTTGCTGTGCTGGATAGCTTGTGTGACTCAGTTTTCGTGCTGTGGAAGAGCACTGAAATATATTAATGACTGTTTCAGCTCAAGCAGATCAAGTCATGTACTTGTACATGTGAGGATGGAGCCACCGTGAAGCCTATTTCAGGGTCTCCTGAGCTCTTGTTGACTTCCATGTGAGGATATGGACTGGAAAGAGAAAGATTTCTTTTTCTTGGGAAGAAGATACAGAAAGAGGAGAATTTCACGCAGCAATTGCATGAGAGGGCTTGGAAAAAGCACTGGATTTAAAATCCATGTTTTTCAAGCAGTTAACTTGTGGGGTGATGTACGAGCCTAGGCCATCAACTTTAGCAATATTTTTAGTGATTAAAAAAAGTCAGTCTGGTTGACAGTTCTGCCTCCTGCCCTTGCAGCAAGACTGAAATTTGGCAAGTGCATGAAAAATGGGGAAGACTGTCTTTACTTCTGAAGAAAATTATGAGTAGTTGAAGGGCCAAAGCCTTCAAGTAAATGATAGATGTCCAAAGGAGTTTGAAACCATCTGATGAAACTGAATTTAAAGAAGAATTGAGACTGGTAGAAGGTACATAGTAGAGGAGTATAATTCTCAGGATTGAGTGTAACGGCAGTTAATAACCAAACCTGTATTTTCAGGGCTAGCTTTTAACAAGTTATGCTTCACTTCATAGATGTGAGACACCTGAGGAGACTTCCTCCCACTGATGCCAGACATGCCTGTAGCAAACCTCTCTGAACTCCTCCAGTAGAGAGAAACCAGTACCTTTAAACCTCAATTCACCTGTTTTAGATGTGTTCCTCAGGATAAGTGTTTGTCTTCATCCAGTAACTATAATGGCCCCAAGCTTGCTCGGGAGACACACATCTGGTGCCAGTGCTGCATTTCATTAGCAGAGCCCTCTATTGTGTGCACTAACAAGTCTCTGGAGAGCTGAGGACACAGACAATCCAATCCCAAAGCATACCAGACTAGGCAGGCTGGGGTGTCTATCATGCCTTGCTCAGGAGTCCGACGTTTCCAACTGGATAGATTTGGTTTAGAGTCTGATGTAGTTATGCTGTCGCAGCTCTGTGCGGGTATGCTGTGAATGTAATTAAAATTAAGTGAAATGCCAGCTGCCTGCAGGCAGGGCTGTTCTGGCTGAAGCGTTCGGAATTTGATCTTGCTCTCTCTGGGCTTAAATCTCTAGTCTGTAAAGCAAATTTTGCTTGGTCCCTTAGCATATTGAGGTTAAACTTTAGTTAATATGTAGATCTTTGTACTGATGGCCTTTTTCTTTTGATAATATCAAGGCTCTGCAAGAGACCCTCAATCCAGTATTCAGCACTGTGTTTCAGGATGTGCAGGGAATAAAGCCCAGGTTGTGTGCTTGACGCTGGAGATTAAAAAAAGTACTCAAGATGCTCTCTGTTTCATCACATTCATGAGCACAAAGGGCTCGTGACACAGGCACCCTTCATTCTGGCTCTTGCTATTTGGGTGATTTGCTTTATGTCCAAGACAAGACACCTTCCCATTTGTCTTATGCAAGAAAGCATGATTAAAACCACACTTGTGCCTACACTAGTGCTCTCCAGCAAGCGTTTTAGGATCTTCACCACCAGCTCGTGAAGCGATGCCCACATCCTTAGTATTCCTGAAGGCCAAAAGGACATTTTTCCTTTGCAGTGGTTTGCAAAATGGTTTTGGGTTCCTTTGCTGCTGAAAAGCTGGGAGGTGAGACATAATTCCTACTTATGCCTGTGAGTTGTGCTTCCAGCTGGACAGAGCTGCCTGGGGTTACCGCAAGGACACAGTGCGTCGGTGCTGCTGCCCCTGAGATCAACTGGGGTGGCAGTGCTTGGGAGGGTTGTGTGGAGGAAGAAGCTCCATCCCCTTGGGAGGTCAGGACAGGGCGAGAACAGCTGGAGGTGAAATTAGAGCTCACTAAGCTGTTAGGGTGGCTGGGAGTGGTGAGGACAAGGTGACATGCTGGTCAGTAAGGCAGGTACTGCCTTGCAGTGCTGGAAAGGATATGGGGCTCAAAGGATGCGGGGCCCAGCTTGAATGACAAAGTTCCTCTGTCTGACTTCTCCCATGGGCCAGCACAGCGCATACAAGATGGATTGAGTGGCTGATCCTCAGCCTGTTATGGTTAGCATTTGATTTTTCCAGCTGGATAACGCCTGATCTGCTCATCCTCTGGCTGTGTGAACAGCAGTTGGCACTGGGGAGGGATCAGGATCGCGTGGCTGGGGGTGGACAGAGTGCTGCCAAAAGGGCAAGCGTCACCCACGTTTGTTGAGTTGAAGATGCTCCTGAATGACTATCTAAAACATCTTCTGTCTTTGCTCTCCTGATCTGAAGAAGAGGAGTCAGTGAGCTCTTCAGAGTGCTGCGTTTTTTTTCCCAATGAAAATATGCAGTTATCTGTGTGAAGTGTCAGGCCTTCAAGCTGAACTACATTTTAACTTACTATTCGCATGGAGATTTTCTCTCCACAGGTGGAAGTGCTACATCGTTGGCAGAAGCAGTTTTCAGAGACCCTCTGTGGTCATTTTTAGGGCAAGACTTGAAGTCCGGCTGACTCCTGTGTGATTGGGACTTGCACAGAGCCTGGACGTGGTCAGTTGGGTAGGAGACCTGATGAGGTGCACCCTTCTGGGTTCTTCATGTTGTCTTCTGTAGCATCATCATAAAGCATTGAAGTTCGATTGTTCACTGGTGGTCTTCAGTGCACAAGGCTGCAAAGTTTGATCTGTCTGCATGTAGTGATGTGGGACTTCTTACGTCCCAAAGGGGATGGTCTGCACTGCGTCACTTCTGAGGCCATATGGTGAGGTTGTTGTGTAGGCATAACTAACGTGTATCTCAGTGTGATTAAATAGCTGAGCTTATGCACTGTGTACTGGCTGGTACCTAGTTAGTTTTAGGTTTTTGATTGCCATCTGGGTGAGCTCAGCGTCTGAGGACTGCTCCTGACTGCTGTGGGTCAAAGCCAAGAGGTGTTTTCCTACAGCCTGCAAGGGGCTGCTGCCACAAAATGGTGATGTGGCCTTTTGGCTCGAATGTGAGTCCTTGAAGAAACTTCTTTGGGAGAGCTGATGGCCGCTGGTAAGTAGCTCATTTGGATGTCCCTTGTGTAGGACTTGGGTGTTTGATTTTGTTCCCTGAACTGGTTAATGTTATAACATGTTCCTGCAAAGAAAGCAAAACCTGTAGATTCTTCTAAAGTCTACTTCTTTTATTTTATTTTAATTTTTTTGCCAGACCTTAGTGATTTGATTGGCAAGCTGGAAAGCAATGCATAGTGACCAGAGAGTTTTCAGCTTCTCCAGAGAGCTGTCCCTGGGAGCGCAGAGCTCAGGTCACCTGCTTGCCGGCAGAGAAGTGGGCTTGCAGCGGTCTGTACTCCTGCCTGCGGTTTAATCGAACATCTCCCGGAGTGGAGTTGCCTGCTTTGAGCACAGCGCTGCGGATGGTGCATGGAAGGCTCAGGTGCTGCTTCTTGGAAACCTACTTGTACAGATGTCCTTACACTTATTCTCTGCAGTTAATGACCGTTTCATTTTTACAGCCTTTCGTTTCAATTGACAATGTGGCTTGCTCGTCCTGGCAGTCAGCCTGAGTGAGGCAGCTGTACCTTCTTTTAATAGGAACTCTGACCTGTGCAAAACGACTCATCATTAATACATCTCTGTAATGGTTTGTTTATTTCAGCTCCTTTCCATGCTTCTCTGTCTAATGGTTTTTATGCTGTTTTTTGCTTAGCTTATCAAGCAGCAGATTCTCTCTCTCCAGTTTAGGAAGGTAAAACTACATTGCATTAAACTGCTCTGACCACACACTTTGCACACTTTGCTGAATCTGACTGCACATGATTAATCTGTAATGCTTTGGTACTAATTAATTAGTAGAGAGCCCTGAAGTAATCTAACAGCCTTATTCTGCATGATTGGAGCCCTAATACTTGCTTGAACTGCAGACAGAAAAGTGAATGTTCATTGTAATTCCTGATAAAGTGTAAGAAATATTCCTCTTTCTTAGCCAAAGGATGAGTGTTCAGCTACTTCTTGATATTAAAGTGAGACTTCCATACAGAGATGTTTAAAAATCAGATGAGCCTGCCCTAAGAGTTTCAAAGAATAAATTTGCTTCTCCCCCTGCCATTTCTTGCTTTATTTTGAAGATCTTCATTCATTTGGACTCTGCCCTGAAATGCACTTGTAGGGCTGTACTTTGCCTCTGTGTGATAACACACTTGTAAGTCTGCTGGCATTACTGGTTTGCTGCAGAAGCAGGTAGAGGAATGACGGTGGAGGGAAAGGCCTCTCCGGAACATCCCTATAGCTGTGGGACTGCTAACCAAAAAGTCAGGAAAAGAAAATAATGATAAAGAGGAATCTCAAATCTAATTTTCCTGCAGGCTGCTTTTGTATGGAAATCCCTCTTTAATGTAAAAAGGCTACTGAATTGCTGGTGTCCTCTTCCGAGGCTCCAGGGCTTTTTCTGCAGCAAAGATGCAGCTTCAGCAAGGCCCGGAGGAAGAGCGGCTGCCACCTTGTATCAGATTTCTTGAATGCTCTGTATTACTGGTTTAGAAAGCAATTTGAATTGGACAAGTCTGGTTGCAGCTAGAGTGAATCAGCTGAGAGCCCCACAGTGCTACAGTCTCTAAAACCTCCCTGTGACTAATGCAGTGGTTTCTTTGAAAGATTAAATAGACCTTCCAGGGCTTCCTGCCAAGTGTACGTTGGGCAAGTCTCCTCTAATTCATCTGCTGTGCCTGTGGAGCCCCCAGCTTCTGGGGATGCTGCTTTCCTAAACCATTCAGTAGCCTTTGCTTATTTCACCTGACTGTGGGATTTGCACTGAATGGACCAGACTTATTCCTGGGGCTGCCTGCTGATATCGATGGCATGGTACTGGGATTAAACGTGATCCCGAGTGTCACTCTGTGTGTGTCACTTTTTTTAATATGCTGATCTGGTTGCTCTCCTGCTGGGGTAAGAAATGTTCACTGATGCTTGGGAAGTTCATTATGTGGATCTAAAAGGCATTTACTGGTCTAGGGCTGGGGATCTGTATGGAAGGGACCATCAAAACCCCACCAGTAACTACCTTGGTACTGGATTGTCTGCTTTGCTCTTCGGAAATGAGAGTTTTTTATCCTGGGGTTGGAGTATGGGAAGGTTTCTCTGCTTTGAAACACCTGTTGGCTCCCACAGCCCTTTCCTGACCCTGCAGTTGTGTGAAGAGTTGCTTGCCAGGACCAGTCTCCTGGGGACCATTGATTTCCACTGAAAAGAGTCTGAGCTGTGGCATTTGTTATTTTTACCCCATCCCACGTGTGTGTTTGGATATAGACAGTGCTTATAACCCTCGTTCAGTAGATGAGTCAGGTTTGCAGCAGCCCCAGCTGCCCCTGTCCTGTACCCTTACCTAACACAAAGTGCCTGGGAGCTAGATGAGACTCCTGCTGCATCCCAGTTGTTTGTTGCTCAAGAATTCCTCTCCCTGCATCTCTTACAAACCCATTCTAGCAGGAAGTGAGAGTGAAAATCATAGCACTGTAGCCTCCAGGTAAGTTTTCTGGGTGGATGAAACCAGGCAGTTGCTGTGGCTGGAGCTGTGCTGGCACCTTCGGCCATGCGTGTGGTTCAGTCCCTGATGCAGAGCCCGTCAGTGCATCTGCCTTTGCTGGGTTCATACTAAATGTGGGGGTTTTTTTTGTTTTTCCTGAACAAGTCTGCTTCCTCAGCAGGTAGAGCAGCACCAGCATCATGCCTGCAAGCCGGGGGCTGCTTGTGAGGCCAGGGCCCCCCTTGTGGAGTCCTCACCACGTGCTATGAGCCCTTCTGCTCGTGGTGGAGCTGTGTCAGGAATGGTTTGGGGGTTTGTTCCACGTCTTGCATGTCTCTAGCAGCTGGTCACTTGTTTAAGGAATGTCTTTCACTGCTGGAAATTGTTTAAGTTGAGCTGCCAACTACCAATTCTTTTGCAATATTTGCTGTTTCTCCTAAGATCCTTGCACTTGAGACCTTGGAGTCCTCTCTTCTAGTATGAATGTGTAGTGCTTTAATTGCGCAGGGAAAAATGAAAGAAGAAGCTCTTCTCTTCGAAGAGTCCCAGAGCACTGTCCAAATGAAGACCCAACTTGGAATGAAATAATTTTCCTTTACTTAAGAAAGCCCAGATCTTCTGGGGCCTCTCTTGGTGATGCTTCAACAGGGTTGGCAGTACTGTATGAGTATGCTGATTTGTTGCTATCATTGAACAGTGCTTAAATGACTGGAGAATGTAAGGTCCATTTTTGAGCTTTAGAGATTGCACTGTTTGGATATTTCTGGCTATTTGGGGGTTGCAGCCTGACCTTTGAGGTCTGTGCCTGAACTCACGTAGTACGTAGTGTGAGTGCCTAGCTGCAGCGGTGAGAGGTTAAACAGGGAACGGATGTCAGCTTCACATATAATTCCTGAGCTCAAAAAGCTGCAAGGCAGGCTCAGGGTCTCCTTCAGTCCCCACAGCAGGCAGCTTTTCTTAATTCCAAGCTTTCAAAGAGTGCTGTTGTGTTCAGAAGGCACGTTCAGTTCACACTTGGCCTGAATTACAATGTGAAGTCTTCACATAAAAAGTCAAATCCCAGAGAACAGAACAACACTTGAAACACTGATGGTTCAGTACTGGGAATGTGAAGCTGACTTTGTTAGAGTTTTGCTTTGAGCCTGCTGATTGATCAAAGAAATGTTTGGGTGGAATCAAGCACTAAAATGGTTCTTGGCATTCATTACACACCCCCCCCCCCCCCCCCTAGCCATAAGGGCTAAGACAAAGGGAACATCTCCCAAATGACACTTTAAAGTGACTCATCTTAGGAGTGAAAAAAACAGTCAAATACCCTGACAATGGACTGGACTTGTGAACGACCTAGTGTAGGGATGATGGGAGGGAAGGAGGGCACTTGCAACAAGAATTCAGGCTTCTGAGAAGATATAGGAAGGGAAGCCTTTGATTTTTTTTTCTAGTACTTTGATCTCTAAGAACTGCTTCTTGAATCTTCCAGGAGCACCTTCTGCGCAATCATTTCTCAGCTGACGGAGGAAACCCAGCCACTATTTGAAACCACTATCAAATCCCGTTCTGTATCCGAGGACTCTGATGCTAAATTCACGTGCATAGTGACAGGTAACAGTGTCTTCAGTGAATAACCTGGTCCTGCCTCACTTGCTGGACATGCGCTGGTTAAACTCTAGAGCAAGTGATAACAAGGCAACACATTAACAAGTCTGTGTTGTGAGGCTGCCAAGTAAAGATTCAGCAATTGCATGATGATTTCAGCATTAATTTAAAAGGGGGGGGGAAGCTTGAGATTGTAAAGAGGCAAAGGCATAACCCAGCACCTCAAACAAGGCAAATTAAAGACCAGAAAATTGAATATGCTGGTCACTGGGCCAACTACATTTTATTGTCCTAATCTCTGCTAATCCTGGACTCCATAACTCAGGAATGTGCAGTTTTGAAGACTAAAGCTATCATACTGGAGCCAACTCGGGCTCTCTTTACTGGCTGTAGATGGTTAGAGTGGAGCTGCGTTTGCATCAGTGATAAACTTCTGTGTTTGTCAACGTCTGAAATAAAAGCTGGTTTCTCCTCAGTGAGCTAAAATCTAACCTTGGGCAGGAAGGGATTAGGCCAGTAAGAGGGGACGGGGGAGGTTGAAAAAGAGGGCATTGTGGTGATGTGACATGGCAGAGCATTGGTGCAAAGGCAAGTGGCTCCTTTGCTGATGAGCTTTTGTCTTTTAAACATGGAGACTCTAAAACTTCTTTTTTTTTTTCTGTAGTATGTACTTGTTTGCAACTCTGTGAACTCTGTTACTCCTTCCTGATGTTGGCCATGTTATTTATTCTGACAGGTTACTCAGTGAGAGACATTAAACAAGTTTGTAAGTTTTGGAAAGAGGAGGGTCTCTCCAGTGAGCTTCTTAGTCACAAGGACCAAGACTTTACTCAGATTTAGGAAGTCTAGTTTGCCATTAGAAACATGCTGTAAATAAGCCGTGCACCAGGAAACACAGACTGAGACCTGAGAGCTGCTGGGTTTAAATTCTTGGCTCTTCTCTTATGGATTAACTTGTTTTATAGGTCTGACTTTCTGAACTTGCAGGGATACAACTGATATATTGATTTTATTGACACTTAACTTCAGCAGACCACTTCCTGCTTCTAGGGCAAAAGGAGGCTGCTAGGGAGATACCTCCAAGCCATGCCTCTCAGTGATTTGTGAGAAGAGCTTTCCCAATTAAAGTTTTCTAAAAGCTTGATATATTGTATAGTAGCATGGGACTCACTATTCTGCAAGCCGTGAGCGTCAGAGGTCAAAAAATGAGTAATGTTTAGATACACTAGGAAATCCCAAGAGCAGATATAATTATTTCTTCTATCTCCCCTTGCTGCACACTGTAGAAGTGCTGCAGATCCAGAGCGTGACTGCCTACTGCAAGGACATGGGGTAGCACTGCTTTCCCTGTTAGAATTTCTTGCCCTTTTTAAAGTACCTAGTCCTGGCTTCTCTCACTGGCTTAAGTCTTCATCAACTGTGCCTCGAGGTTGACAGTTCCCTCTAACATAATTAGGTGACCAGAGTGGAACCAGCTCAGTCCCACTGCTGTGGCTGGAGTCCAGGGACGCTTTGGTTCATAGACCTGCAGGAGGCAAAGGGCAGACTGTCAGCCACTCCTGTTTTGACTCTAAAGCCTCAAATATGGATACATGACCTACAATAACATTTTAATACTTTCTTTTTTTCTGCTTCTTGACCAATAATGAGAGTTACAGGGTAGTTCCACATCTGTGAATACGAGTGACTTGCTGGACATGTCCTAGGAAGGGAGGAAGATGGAAGTGTTTGAAGAGCCAGTCTCCAAAATGTGCTGTGTGGTGCAGGCAACAAAAAATCAAGTCAGGCAGAGGCAGACTTCCTAATGCTTCTGGGTGGTTGCACAAACCCTCCTTTCCTCCTGTTGCCTAGTTCTGTCTGCTGCCAGTGTCCCTAGTATGTCTGATTTGATTGTTTTGGGTCAAATCTTGCATCAATTATGACATGTTTTCTTTTTTAGTCAAAATTAGTTCATCCTTTGTTCTCTGAGAGATGTGAATAAGGAAACGAGAACACTTCCATTACTCTGCAGTTTCTTACAGAGCAGAGTGTGCTCCACTTTTCTACACCAAGTGTTTTGCTTGGTGGGTCTGTCCGAACTTCAGGATCTTAAGGATCATCACAGATCCTTCCCAGTGAGTGAATATTGACCTCTTCTCTTCAGAGAGCGGCCCTTATTGGAGGTGCTACTACAAGGATTTTGCAGCTTTTCAGTCATTTCTGTATAGTGTGGACTGAGAAGGAGAGATGTCAGCTGATGAAATGTGGGGCTTGGATGAAGGGGCCTGGATCTGTGTCTGCTTGTTAGGGAAAGAGGTGAGCCAGGAGAGGTGATGAATGGATCTAGCCAAGACCGTTGTATGTCAGTACACAGTATTGCCTGCTGTTGTACAGCTGCCTCTTCAGCGTCGTTTCAGCCCTTTGTAGGCAGGTTCAACCCCTCTGACCTGGTTAATGAAATAATCAGCTCAGGAGCTCGGCCCCATCACTCCCTTCATGGGTCAGTGCTTGTACTGAAGAGTTGTCCAGCCTGGTACCTCTCCCATGCAGGTGCTCAGTCAACGTGGACATCTGCACAAGGTTGAGCAGCAACATCCCCAGAGGGGATGGTAACAAAGCAACGTGCCCAGAAGCAGTCTGGTTTTATTGTAGGGCTACATACAAGGGGCTTGGGCAAGAGAGTTGGGGTAAAGTGAGTAGACAGTTGCGTGCTTAGTGGATGAGGATTTTAATAAGCATGAAGGAGTTCAACTTGTTGCATCCGTGGTGTCCCTCTTAGGGAAATGTTTGAAGGATGAGAGTGAAGTGCTTGGATGGAGGATGTCTGAAGAAATGCAGGGGCTGCAGGAGGGGTGGGTGGATGGGTTTGGGGATGGAATAGTGAGTAGAAGAGCAGAGAGCAGGCTGGTGGGAGATGGGGATACCTGGGTTTGGGGCAGCCAGGGCAAGAGAGGGATGGAGGATGAGCACCTGTCGCAGGCTGGTGGCATGGGGAACTACCGCTCTTAGTGAGTATCTGTCCCTCCTCTCAGCATTGCTGGAAGCCTCATCACCTTCACGTGGTGGGGAGGTTTAAATCCATAATGCCAGAAAGAATGAGATCTTACCATGACTTTTCCTCCCAAAACTATCTGAAGCCCCCACTCCACATAGCTTGTGTAGAGCAGAAACAGAAAACCATGGAGATTATGTGTAATTGTTCTCAACTCTTTCCACCTTCCCAAGTTTCAGAAAACTGTCTCCTCCCCACTGCCGCCCCCGCAAAAAAAATTAAAAAAAGACAGTTGTTTTAAAGAGAGTTTCTTTGGGTGATTTTGGATTGCTGTTGCAAGAACTGTTTTGGATAAGGATACTAAAGCTTTGAAGATTTCTCAGACTGTAACAGCTTTGGAAAAAAAGAATGTTTGATCTAAACCTGACAGTCTCCACAAAAAAAAAAAAATCCTTGCTCAGAAAGGTCTCCTGGATCTTGCAGTGGCTGGCCATCATGCTAGAGTCATGCTGCTGGAAGACATGCTTCCCAAAAAACCTTTTCTAGGCTCGAAGATGCCTGGCGGATGCCTTCCCTCCTCCTCAGGAACACCTGGCACCACTCTGTCTGCAACTGCGGGGCATCACTGGTGGACGCAGGGGACCAGCTGCTGGCAAATCCCTCTCCACACCAGCTGCATGGGGGGTCTGCGGGAGTGACGGGTTTTGGAATGGCCAGTGCCTGATTTATGAATGGCTGCTCTGTCTTGCTACGCGCTTACTGGTGCCCTGCAGCATGGCGATGCCTGCCAGTGAAGCCCTGGGCTCAGCCACCCCGTCCCATCGCAGCAGCTGGGTGAGCTGCGGATGTTGTGGCTGCAGGGGTTCAGCCAGAGCGATGCCTGCCCGCCCCCACTCCCAGACTGGGGAATTTATTTTCTCGGCAGCCTGAAGATAGATGCCTGCAGCGTCAGCAGCAACGGAGCGTGGGGCATGCCAGAGAGCCTTGTCCCTGCACAGGCATCTCTCCATCCCCTGCCTGGCTCTGGTTACAGCCCCTGGGGAGGGATGTCTGGTGTTTGGACAGGCAGCTGGGGCTACTGTTTCTGCGTGGGAGGTGGGAAGACTTTCCCTCTGCCTGTGGGTTTCCAGCCAGCACTTGCCTTTAGCTCCTGTTGCTGCAGGCTGGAGCATGCCGCAGGGGCTAGTCCCTCCTTGCTGGGCTGGTATGGCTTTAGCCCCTGGTAGGGAGCAGGTAGCCTCAAGGACACCAAGTGCTACAGGTCAAAGGGAGTTTAGGCTTAACAGGAGGAAAAGCCTTTCACTGAGGCACTGCACAGCTATAGAAATTGCAGCTCTTTCCGGCAGATGTCAGCTGGGAATGGGAATCAGCTGCAGAGGCCATGGGGGGACATCACAGGGCTTCTCGGAAATGATATGCTTGCAGTTCCCAGAATGAAGTGCTGTGATTGCTGTTCAGAGGGTATTAGGAAAATCTACCTGCCAGCTCCCTGCGTTACAAACCATGGGGGCCTCCTGAAGGTCTCTCCTGCAGAGCAACCCTTGGGAAGAGTAGGATTGCTCTGGGCGAAATGTGACTGTATGAATGTTGTTTTGTTCCTCATCCCTGGAGTAGAAAGAAACCACCACAGGCTCATTCAGCCCAGGGTCCTCCTGCCAAGTACAATCTGGTTTGAAGGGCCAGAACAGCAGCGAAGAGCAGACTGTGACGAGATGGGGACCGAAGGGGAGGTGGAGAGCCTTGCAGGAAGGGCTTCAGGAGAAAATAATGACTTGGCTTCCTGCAGACCAGGAGGAATGAGGCGCTACCAACAGCAGTGAGGATGGAGAGGGTGGATGCCAGGGGCAGTGCAGAGTAAAAGACTTCAGTGAGGAAAGGAAAATAAGAGTAAAATCTGGCCTGCGGGGATGTCTGGGCTATAGGAATGGCTGTTGTTCATGGAGGGGAGTGGGAAAGGAAAATTCTTCTGAGACTATTTCCCCAACTCTGTCTGGTTCCAGTGGGCTAAATCCCTCGAGGAACAAGAGGACACTGGAGAGCCCCAAAAAGCAAGTGGTGGGGACAGGGAGTGTATCAGAAGAGCAGATTGGGGCGAGGGGAACCAAGCAATACATGAGGAGGAAATTTGGCATTTGCTGCTTTTGTGGTCAAAGGCATTTTAAATCGGCCAAAACGAGGGTGAATTCCTGATGAGTCTCTGCTCCTGGTCTTTCAGTCACACTTTGGGACCTTCGTGGGAGCAGGCGTAAGCTGGACTCAGGCGTTGTTACAGACTGCCAGCATCTCTGGCTGGTGCAAGTAGGAGGCTCCTCACCCTGGAGATGAAATGGGTCCTGGTGAGCCCAACCTGTGGGTTGGCAGCTGGGAAGTATCTGGGATAAGTAGCTAGTGCCCTGTCCCTGCCCTCTCTCTATTTCAGAGCCACCAAGTCCAGACACTTTGGATATTCCTGGAGAGCCCTCACTGGCCCTGTGCCAGGGCTGTCCATGAGAGCTGACCCCCACTGCGTTTGGGGTTGTGGGGGGGTGGTGGGGAGACCCTTGGGGACTAGTGGAGGGGAGCAGCATCCCGAATGCCTTCACTTCGGCAGCGTGGAAAGGCAGCAGGGGCATTTGGAGGAGATGAGTTTCAGATATCTACCTTGGGGCTTCAAACAACTGTAGAGGGCATTGACTTAAGCAGAGGCATGATGTGATCATTGAAACTTTTATCCCATGCCCTTAGGGTCAGCTTGGCTGTGCCGGGAACCCTGTGTGAAGTATGGGAACCAATGCTGGCCACTGACTGGAGCAGTTTTCTCCTGAAAACTGCTCTTATTCTGAGCTAGAGCTGCTGTCAGTGGGAGATGGGGGCTGTGGCTGTGGCTGTGGCTAGTACTAGTCCATGTGGGGCACTCATGCTGATCCACCACCACTGCCAGTGGCGGGGAGCGTGGCTGCGTGCCTGGCCTGCTCGCCAGCCAGTCACACATGTCATGATGTAATTCTACTGAAAAGGCAGGTGACATCTGTTGTCAAGTGACATTTGTAGGACACCAAGCTGGCTGTGATGCAATCAAGGTTGTTTCTGTTCAATGGAAACTTTTGGATCAGTTTACAGGCTGTGACACTTAGTGAAATGCTGTGAGCTCCATGGAGGGGCGAACGCCTGTTTTCTAACCTTAGCCTTAGTCTCATCAAAACATGCCTCTTCGTATAAAAGTGACAATATGCTCACCTTTTCCTCCCAGTGTTACAGGAGACGATCGTGTGATTCACTCCCCTCTGTTCAGGAATGAAGTGCTGGGATTTTTTTCTCAAAAATAGCCCTATTCCTAGGAGTGATAAAAGACTTGGATAAGCCCATCAGGTTTCCACTCACAAAACTTTTTCTGCTCTGTGATTTAAAGAATGCGGTGAGCCCAGAATAACACATATCCTATTCTGCCGGAGTATTTCATTTTGCTATTGATACCTTGTCCCCATAGGAGCAGGTTTGCTGTGCTACTGGTCGCGATGTTTCACACCCTGATGTACCATCTGTCTGCTCCCCAGGATACCCGCAGCCGGAGGTGACGTGGTATAAGGATGATACAGAGATGGACCGGTACTGTGGCTTACCCAAGTACCAGATATTCCGTCATGGAAATCGCCACACCCTGCAGCTGTACAAGTGAGTAAAGAAGCTGAGGAGCGGTTGGATTTGGTGATGGGAGCTCTGAGCATGTTTTCAGTATTTGGAGAAGCTGACTGTCAGCAGTGATCTCCCCCCAGCACCTGTGCTGGCCACTTCTTCTCCCCATTGTGATGTTCCCAGCTGTGCCTTCTCCTTCAGCTCTTTGCTCTGATGACTCCCTGATCACATCAGTATGAGATCCATTACTGCATCCAGGGTTAGCTGCCATGCTGGAAGCAAAAGGAAGGTCAGGAGAAATTCCTCTCTCTGGGGCCTTCTGGTGCTGGTAGCAGCATGTGCTGTGGCTGCACCAGACAGGAGCTGAGTAGAGGGCTGGATGAAGGTGAATGAAGGGAAAACACTGGCTGCCTCCAGGATGATGGTCCAGTGGATCAGGCAGGACAAGGACAGAAACAGTTCATAGGAGTGTCCTAAGCAGGCACAAAGAGGGGAAAGAGCTGCTGCCCTGTCCTGGGAGGGCCTTTCCTAGCTCTCACATTGAGGTCAGGGAAGAAAAGGGCTCCTTTGGCACTCAACTGATGGAGCCAAAGGCCTCCTTTATTCAGCCCTGGCTACCAACTTCTTTTAAGTTTACCCAAGGGCTGTGTTTCTGGAGAGCCAGGCACACCATGTCCCCAGCAAGCAGAGAGCTGTTGCACCTTGAGTCCTGGATTTGGGATGTCAGACAGGTGTGGCACTGTCTGAAAGTGCAGAATATCAGTATTGCTGATAGTCCCGTCATCCTTGTGCCTGGGCTTTTCTACCGCCCCAGGTGTGCTCCAGGTTTCTATCAGAGGCTGGCCCACCTCTCACAGGAGCAGGGATCTCTGTGAGCCAGGCACTCCTGAGGGATGACAGCAGGGATGGCACGCGTGTGCTTGTGCTGGTGCCTATGATGTGGGGTGGGAAGGCTTTGGTAAGGCAGTAGGGTGGAGGAAGAACAGAAATGTCAAGTAGGCTGTGAAGAGCTGAGAGGAGATGATCCTGTAGAGGAATATGTCCAAGAGCAGTTGGGAAGCTTGGTGCAAGCTGTTCCTTCTCCATCACAGCCCTCCCCCCCCACCCAGGGGGGAGCTGGGCACTGATTTAACGTCCAACTTGCTTATCAGCTAGTGCTGAGAACAGGCAAAGCTTGGGGAGGGAGGCCAGCCCCTGGCCTCCAGGCCTGCTACAGACAGCTCAAGGGCCAGATCTTCATCTTCTGGCTCCTCTGGAGCAGGAAGTGGGAGAGCATGCATGCCTTTGTGCCCAGTGGTAGTGCCTGGGGAGGACGGGCAGGTCTCACGCAGAGCTTTTGGTTTCCAGGTGCCGAGAAGAAGATGCAGGTATTTACCAGGCCTCAGCTAGAAATAACAAAGGCATCGTGTCCTGCTCTGGTGTGCTGGAAGTGGGAACCATGACGGAGTTCAAAATCCATCAGAAGTGGTTTGAAAAAATTAAGAGAAAAGCTGAAGAAAAGCTGCGAGAGATAGAGCAGGGCAAGAAACGAGGGAAAGAGAATGTGGAGGTGGAGAAGTTGCAGAGAATGAGCCCCGATCGGCTCCAGAGGAAGCGGAGACTGGCCAGGGATCTGAATCTCCGGTCGGGAGGCTCTCAGTGGGAGAAGGAGGATGCAGCAAAAGTGCATGTCACCAATTCTCAGACGAGATTACGTGAAGATATTGCTGAACCAAAGGAGCAGCCGGTCAATGCGATCAAGGGCTTTCCGAACAACCTGATAGCACCTTTGAAAGTAGAGGTGACCGCCAATGGAGATGCCTCTTTGGAAAGTGTGGAGGAGAACGGGAACAGCTTTCTCGCGTACCTCTACGAGACGGTAGAGGACCTAGCGACTAAGCCAAAGGCGAAAGAGTCTGCAGCTAAAAAGAAAAAGAAGGTGGAGGTTCCTCCAGCAGCAAAGCAGGAAGTTTCCAAGCGAGAAGAAAGTGGGCGAGACAGGGCCAGCCCCTCTCCAAATCCAAGGTTTGCCCCTCCCGTCCCCTTACGCAAGACTGCGCGTTTGAGGGTTGCAAGTGATCAAGAAGTGGAAAACAGTCCAAAAATCAAAGAGGCTGGGAAAGCTGTCAGTCAGGACACTAAAATCAATGGCGACATGCACTTCTCTTTGAAAGAAATGTATTTTGATAAGCAAGTGAAGCCAGCAGCAGGGAAGGAGGAGGCAGGAGCCAAGGAAGAGGCGGCGAGCGAGGCTGCCCTACAGCCTGTGGCAGTCAGCAGACAGACAGAGAAGGCTC
Organism: Chlamydotis macqueenii; assembly: GCF_036417535.1. Classification (NCBI taxonomy): domain Eukaryota; kingdom Metazoa; phylum Chordata; class Aves; order Otidiformes; family Otididae; genus Chlamydotis; species Chlamydotis macqueenii. The sequence goes on along the minus strand of NC_141567.1, from coordinate 14,697,681 downwards.
CGTCGTCCTCAGAGGGGCCGGAGGCAGGACCTGTGCCGTCCGAGGGACAGAAAGGCCAGCACCAAGCACAGAAGACAGAGGGAAACAAAGCCGTCAGTCCAGAGGTAACTAGGACAGAAAGCAGCCAACACAGGGGCTGCAACAAGAGAATATTTGTGCCGCGTGGTTGTACTGTGGCACCAGCCCTGGGAGGCTGCGCGTACCCCATGGGATCTACTGCTGATGCTTTGTAGGTCTCCACTGGCAAAAGCACCCAGGAAAAAAGGCTTTCTGGACTTTAGGTGTCCAGACAGCAGTGCTTCTACCCCAGCTCTGAATAAATGTTAGATCAGGTGGTGAGAAGAGATGTACGTCAGGGCCCTCCGGCTGAGCAGCTGGTCTCCGGGTGGCCTGGGGCACGCTGTGAGCTCTCCTGTTTAATCGGCAAGCTGACCTCATGCGAAATGTTTCCAAATCAGTTCAGCAGGGAGCACTGAATGGCTATTTATAGTTGGGGGTGGATGCCTTGTGCATACAACGGGCAACGAGACTGATGACATCTGTCCAGTTTAGCAATTGAGCCTGAGCTTCAGCCTGCGTTTAATGAGCCCCTATGCAAATGAGCACAGCGTGCCAGGTACGCCACGTGAGCTGCGCCGGGCAGGGCGCTGAATTTTGTTTACAGTGCAACATGTATACAGTAGATCTGGGCTATTTTTTGGCTCTTCCCTGTTGGAAAAAACTCTCTTGCAAGGCTCATTGTGGTGGTGATGCAGTGCCAGGCCGCAGCACCTGCTGCTGACCCTCACTGCGTCTTTTAGTCAACTTCTATTTTTGTCACTTAACCTGAACCATTTTCCATGAAAATGTTAGACTGGAAGCTGCAAGTCTTTTTTTTTTTTTTTTCCTTAATGACCTCTTCTGTGGTAAAAGGTTCTCCCAGTCCAATTTGCAGGTGCCATCAGGATTTGGCATTTGAGCTGTGGTAGGTGCACGCTTTCGGTACAGACCAGGGCTTTCAGAGGAGGCACTCGGTGCAGCAGGGCTCCCTCAGTAGGTAATGCAAATACTTCAGGATGTGAAAACATCCATAATACAGAAAGTGGGACTGACAGGTGCTCCAGTGAAAAAAAAAATTCCTTTCTTCCTCTTCTAGTGTTCTTTAGGCATAGGTAGGAGCACCGTTTACTGGTAAGAAACCTGCTGTGTTATGCAATGAAGCAAGCATCTGGGTCCTGCTCTTGCCGCAGTGCAGCACCGTGAACCCATCTCTAACCTGGCCCATCAGCATCACATATTGCTGCAGAAATTATTGCTGTGCATTCGAGCCCGTAGCAAAGCAATTCGTTTTCTCCCTCTGTTCGTTTTTACGCCCCTTGCCCTTAAGGAGGGTGGAAAGTGTTGGTGTGTAGCAGCCAGGCTTGGGCTGTCATCCTTGAGCCTTTGACATGCATCAAGGTATTTTCCTCTTCAAAAACCCACTCACAGAGGGAAACTGGTAACTTGTCAGCTGGTGTGCCTTTGAGTAGACAAAAGAGAATGCTTTTGATTTGAATTTGAATGCATCAGCTAGTTGGTGATGCTGGGGAAAGTGCTCAGGCTTTTGTGTGACCAAATAAGCTATTTTAGAGCACTTTAAAGCTGACTCCGGATGTGTTTGAGGATATTTTCACTCCCCAGGACACGGGTTGCTTGTCTTTTTCTTTTTTAATCTTTTTCTTAAACAAGACAGGATCGAAGCATGAATGTTTTCCTGGCCTTGGGACCTAGCTGGACCTCATGCTCAGGAGTTCTCTTTTGAGCTGGATTTATCCGTAGCAGAAGGGTTTTGCAAAATCCCTCTGAACATCCTCAGACAGAAGAGCAGAGAAGGAACTGGATTTCCATTATGAACACTCTTGCCTAACTTTGAAACTGGTTATTTTATTGTAGTTCTTTTATATGCCTCTAGTTTGAGTGTTTTACGATTACTTAAGGATAGATACTTTTCTGAAGAGCTCCCAGAAAGCTTTTCTGAGTAAGCCTTAGTTCCTGCACCAAGGATAAGCAAGTTTCCCCAAGGCCCAAGTCCTCTTCAGCCAAAGAGATGTCCCTGTTGACCAGCAGCATTGCATGGAGCCTCCTCTGTGCCACAGCCCTCCTTTCCCATGGACCTCATTTTGGAGGCTTAAAGCTTAAATCAGAGACCTCAGGAGAAAATCCTTAGCGGCAGATCCTCTGGGATGGAAGGGGAACCCGTTGTGTGCACGCCCTGTTCCCATGCGATTGTCCTGATGTTGCTAGCTGAGCGTCAGCAGGGCACAGCGTTTATCAGCGGTATCGCTGCCTCCCCTGAGCCTTATCCTACAAAAATAGATAGTGCCCCTTGGCTGGAGGATTTCGCCAGATCTCCTTGGGATAAAGCTCAGCCATCACAGTGGGCAGCTTGCTGAAATGTTTGCTGGTGTGCAGCTGCAGTCGGAAACATTTGAGCTTCCCGAATGTCAGAGAAACAGGATGGTTGAATAGCGCAGATAACGTCACGGTGTACGGTTTCATTATAAATCATTTGGGCAGCCTCATCCAGACAGTGTGTGACATGCTGATCACCCCCTCTCAGAGTACAGATTGCAGTACGGGGGGAGCACTGAGTCTTAAAAAAGAGCAAGGAAATTATACAAGGCAACGGCTGGTGAAAATGGGAAAGTTCTGCTCTTTGGGAAGGCACCATGTCAGAGGAGATTGAATTAAAAGCCATTGAATGTTTTAGAGAGGCAGATCTCCTGCCTCTTTGTGCACAACCAAGGCGCTGAAAGGCAGAAGAGTTGGAGCTGATTAAAAGAAAAAACATTTTGTGCAGCATGACAGTGGGCTGTGGCACCCAGTACTGTGGAATGATGGTGGAGCCAGGGGTCCCTGGATGACTATCAGCAATACCAGCTGAATACTCTTGATTGAAGCAGAAGTTGAGCAGTGTCATATGGTACAGATGGTCCACAAGTCCTGCTGAGCAGACCCATGCAGTAAAATGGTGCTAATTTTCTGTTTTCTTTTTTTCACTAGGTTGTAGCAACAGTGGGACAGTCTGCTAGTGAGTTGAAACATCCAGTATCCGGTCCAACCGTAGAGACGGGTCAGCAAGCCAATAAGTTGAAGGAGCTGAGGAAAGAGATGGCTGTCTGCCAGGAGACCAGGGGGGCTGGGAAAAGGACAAACCCTCGGCTGAGGCCTCAGGAGCCACCAAAGCCACCAGCACCTTCTCCAGACCACTTGCAGTCCAGCAAGGAGCACCTTCCCTCTAGGCAGCAGGCAGAAGGACATTCCTGTGCTCTTGAGGGCAGAGAAACCCAACAAGGACTGTTAAATCAAGACGACAAAAGCCAAGGTGAGGAAGAGCCATTGCTAAAGAAATCAAGTCCTCCAGAGCCTGGAGAAAACACTCGTCTTGAGCAAATCACACTTCACACAGCAGCCACAGATGGGGAGAGCAAGGAGGCAGGAGTAGAGCTGTCTGTGAGCCATCCCAGTGCAGAGGCAGGAGGGAGCGGTGCAGCAGAGACATCCCCTGGGACTGTGCACAGGGAGGCGGGAGGGACGCCTTTGGGACATCAGGAGACTGAAATGCCAGTTCCTACTTCAGTTCGAGTTGCCAAGGAAGAGCCGCGTCCTGCTCCTGCAGCAGGGATGTCGGTGGTTCAGGAGGCACCACTTGCAGCTCACGGTGCCCCAGAGATGGAGGCCACAGCAGGAGAGGTCCTGTCTGGAGCCCAGCTGCTGCCTCCTGCAAGCAAAGAAGCTGAAATCGAAAAGGCAGATGAATCTGCCCCACAAGAGGAGTTTTCAGCCAAATCTGTGCCTGTGGGACCTCAGGGGAAGGAAGGAGGAGAGCAAACAGCCACAGCTCCACATCAGGAACTGGCAGCACCTTCAGGCACTTTAACAGCCACAGCTCCATGCCAGGAATCGGCAGCACCTTCAGGCACTTTTGAAGGAGGTGCTGAGGTTCAGCCACAAGTACCACTGGTCCTGCCTAGCTCCGAAAGACCTCAGGAAATGTCTTTGGAGGAGAAGATGCAGCACAAAACCCTTGTTTCCTCCTTGAAGAACTATCTGCTGCTGCTTTTAAAAATGTCAGATAGCAGTAACGATGCCACAAAAGAAGACAAGGACAAGGAGCAGCCCGATGCTGAGGAAGTCATCGTCCCGGAGATAGGCATTGCAGGCCTGAGCCCCCGAACCTCAAGGAGAGTTTTGGAAAAGGTGCAGAACAATCAGCTCTTCCAGACAGCAGAGAACTTGCCTCTGACCCCCAGGACGTCCAGGCGGATCACGGGCATGATTAACGAGGAATTCATCACCAGCAAGGAGATGCTGGCTTGCAGGCCTGTGCCACCAAAGAGGCGTAGCCGCGTCGCTTCTGAGGCGGAGGGGCCACCCCAGCTCTCTGTGCCCTCCATCGTGGTGGGCAACATGGTGGCAGCAGGAGTGGGGCAGTCTCCTAATAATATTCCTGATTTGCCCCCAGAGAGCCCTGAAAAAGAGAGCCCTGGTGACCCTGTGGCAGTGCTACCTTGTGCCACACCGGAGGAGCTTGCTTCTGGGGCCCGTCGCAAAATATACCTGCCAAAACCCAAGCAGGTTGAGGAAGAAGAGGAAGCAACCCCAGGCAGCCCAGGGCGCGTGAGAAGTCCTAACATTTCGCCACAGCAATCCAGGAAGAACGCGACCCTGCTGCAATCGCCTGCCCTGGCTCCATCCCCTCCCTCAGAGCAGCGCTCGCCAACCCTCACGAGGAAGATGGCCACATTGGAGGTTCCTAAGCTGTATGAGGAGCCCACAGGTGACAGCAGTGGTGACCAGGAGGTCTCTGAAGATACTAAGCCAGAAGCACAGCCAGCAGAGTCCAAGAAAGAAAATAACCCATTTAAAGGTAAGGCATGTGGCAATTCCCATGAAGCATGTTTCCTTGTTGCCCACAAAGGAAGCCTGGCCAATTGAGCTGGGGATAGTCAGCTGGGGCCACATGAGTTTTGTGCATTTGCAGGGTTTCCAGCGTTGCCCTTTAGCCATGTGAAAGCCATAAGTCTGCCCCAAGACTTCTTTCCTTAGTGCAGAGAGAGTGGAGGAACGCAAGAGACAGCAGTGCTGAGGCTGGCTGCCTCCACGGCCTGAACTTCCCTGGCCAAAGGAATCATATAATCCTCTTGTTCTTTGTCTGCATGTCCTAGTTCTCACCATGCCTTGTGTTGGTTGGGGGTCCAGTGGGCATCAGCGGGGTGCACACCCCATTTCCACCTCCATAGTCGAGGCTAATTTGATCTCTTGTGAAAGTGAATTAGAAGCAGCATGATCCTGGTGTTGAAGTGTTTGTGGGAGCCAGGTGACACCCTCAAAGGAATCAACACTCTTGCAGAAGTAAGGGTAACCTTGATAAATCCCTACTTCAGCAGACAAATTTTTCCTCCATCATCGCGTAGTGTTTTTCTGCATTGCCTCTGGCCGAGCCCCACTAGGTATTGCAGTGCTGCGCTGTTGAACAGATGGCACCACTTGTATCCCACCATCTTTATCCAAGTGGAGCTCTGAGACCTTCCCTGGGAAGGCAGCGTTATACCGGGCTGTGCTGACATACGTGTGATACCCCCAACAGTCCTGAGCAGCACCGCCGGGGTAGGCTCGCCTGTCCCCGGAGCTGCAGCCAGCGCTGTGTGTCTCACCATCGATCTCTTTGCACCCTGTCCTTAGCTCCACAGGTGATTCGTAAAATCAGGGCAGAACAATTTTCCGATGCATCAGGAAACCTGAAACTTTGGTGCCAGTTCTTCAATATTTTGAGTGATTCTAAGCTGATGTGGTACAAGGACGAGATCCCTGTAGCAGAAGCCCAAAGGAGGTAACCTGCCAGCTCCGCTTTGTTGTAGTCCTTGTGCGTAGCCCTGGGTTCGTGTGTTCAATCGAGCTCCTTGCATTTACTGGGGTGAAGGTGCCCTGTCTGTTGGGCTGCATGGGAAGCTCATTGCATGGCACGGTACGTTGGGAACTTTACCTTCTCAGTGCCCGGGGAGGGAGGGATCGCCCTGGGGAGCTGGGGCGCTGCAGCTGGGGAGCTGCTGCCAAATTTCTCCTATTGATGCTCCATTTGGAGCCTGGCTTAAGGGCTGATGCTTTGAGTAGCAGGGCCCTGAGATGGACAGGGCTGACCCCGAACCTCAGGGAGGGCAGGGAAGGTCCTGTGCCCATCTCAGAGTTTGAGAGTTGGGTGTGAGCTCCACAACTGGGACCCCAACTGATACATGTGAGGGTGGCAGCTGTGCTGGGAGGGTCTGCACTCAAGCAGGTGCTTCCGTACCACCAGCACTGGCAAACACCCACAGGGAAAAAGCAGCTCTGGCTGTGCCTTTCTATCCCTTGGCACTGCCCTTGCACAGGGAGAGCATGTTTGGACCGCTGGGTGGCTTGCTGTATCCTGGGTGCTACTTTAGGTGCATTATGGAGGGCAACTTGTTCTCAGGCCCAAGGGAGCTTATATGTGAACATCACCCACATTGGGTAGGATTTGCCTGATACCTTTGAGCAGCATCTCTTGAGCTCCCTTTATAATGGGCAGCTAGAAGGAGGTGCTTCTGGGGCAGAAGCTATCTCCTACAGCAGATATTTGAGCTGGGGCAGATGGACCAGGAGTGGCCATTGCCTTCTAGCTGACCAGAGCAGAGCCTGCTCAGCCAGCGGGTCTCAGGATGACAGTCCCAGCTCTTCCCTCTGCAGCCTGCAATCCCCTTGCTGGTTCACGCTGGCCATACTGGGCAGAAACAGGTCTTTGGTTCTTGTGGAGACCAAACTGCCCAGTATGTGTCATCACCTTGGCTAGAGGAACTGCCAGCCTAAAGCTTGGTGCCGCAGGCTGGAGAAGACCAGCAGCCTGCTGATACAGAGCTTGTGCTTTTCCGGTCCCTCGGAGAAGGGCAGGCTGCAGGATGGGGAGTGGTGTCTGCCCTCACTCGTGAACGGCTAAAGATGAAGCTGGACACCTCTGTGGCTGTTTGGCTTCCAGCCATCTCATCCAGATGTGGGTCTCTTAGCCCAAGCATAGGCCTGACCCAGCCACACTCAGAGGCAAGTAACCTTTATCAGTCTGTAGCCCAATCCCTGCCAGAATTTGCAGGGCTTGCCTAGAAGACGAGCATCTCTGTGAGTACAAACTGCAGGGCAGGACTCCTGGTGCCATGAGGTGCCAGGGGAGCAGCTGAGATGCCCTTGGGCTGGCTTCCTTTGTAGCCCTCTTCCAGCTCTCCAAGGGCAGCGTGGTGGCCACCCGCAGTGCCTGTGATGGGGCTCCCCTGTGTCCCTAGTGTCACATGGGGCTGAGGCCCATGCTCTGGTTTCTTCCAGCGCTGGTGACGAGGGCCAGGCAGCCTTGGCTCTCGTGCAGGCATCCCAGAAGGACTACGGAGTCTACCGGTGTGTGATCAGCAACGAATACGGCACTGACTCCACTGATTTCCTGCTCAGTCCAGAAGGTGAGGAGCCCTCAGCAGGCTGGCAGCTCTCTTGGCTGCCTGGGTGTGCCATGGGGCAGCACGGCAAGCCATGCAGAGGGCTTGGTGCCAGGCTGTGGTGGGGGAGCGTTGCATGCCCCAAACACCAGCTCTGCAAAGGTCATTTGCCTCCACGTGCTAATTTATGAGCAATTCACACCATCCTTCTTGCCATCCCTGGGTGTGGAAGTGCATGGGGCAGGGTGGGATCCTGGCAGGACTTTGACACCTCTTTGCTTTGTGTCTCCTCTAGTGCTGTCAGGATTTATCTTGCGGGAAGAGATCGAAGGTAAGGACCGTGTGCTGACGAGCTGCAACTGCTGCCCCTTGCTGCAGGAGGGGCAGGCAGCTCTGGGGAGGGGGCAGGATGTGCCCCCATTGTTCCCCCTCACCAGCTATTCCCTTGCACAGTTGGAGAGGAGATCGAGATGACGCCCATGGTGTTCGCAAAAGGCTTGGCTGACGCAGGCTACTGGGGGGATAAGCTCTTTGGGCGCGTGGTGAGCGAGGACATGGAAGTGGGTGCTGGTTTCCTGCACAAAGCCTGCCGTGCCAGAGCCATCTATGGCCTGGAGCCCATCTTTGAGTCTGGCTGCACCTGCATCATCAAAGTGCACAATTTCATTGTCTTTGGGACCAAGAATGAGAACAGCCTCATCGAGAAGAACTACGATATCACCATCCAGGTGGGCATCCTTGGGGGGCTCCCTCTGCCTGTGTCCCCCACTCCTTCCCTGTCTGTGTGCGCCACGCTCCCCAGCTCTGTCCTCACTTTATTTACGTCCAATTTTCTGAATGCTCTGGAGGAGCTGAGCCATGCCAGCGGGCTAGTGATGTTCTTGTTATTCTTGGCTTCAGTTCTCTCTGAGCAACACAGAGCTGCTCGAAGCTTTCCTGTCGCTTGTCCTTTGACCGCTGGGACATAGAAACAACTGGCAGCAGCCCCAGGAGATGCCTGGCCAGGTGGGGGGTCCTGGGGAGGCATTGGTGCAAGGCGGGACAGTGCGCTGACTCTTCTTCTTGTATCTCCAGGAATGTAAAATCCAAAATTCCAGCCGTGAGTACTGCAAGATCTTTGCTGCTGAGGCAAGGGCCGTCCCTGATTTTGGAGCAGTGCCCGAGTAAGTAAGGTGCCGCTGCTCCACTGACTTGACATCCCAGCAGAGCACCTCAGGGGGTGGTGAGAAGGTTCCCCATGGGTGCTGGGGACATCCCAAAGGGCAGCGTGCTGTTTTCCCACTCTCATGCAGGAGTGATATTGGGCGGGGGGGAGGTGAAAGCCAAAGTTGCAGACTGCAATGTGCATCTCCATGTGCTGCGGTGGGAGAGCTTGCCAGCTGGTGCTGACCCCATCTGTGTGCTCCCATGTAGGATAATTCCTCTGTACCTGATTTATCGACCGGCCAACAACATCCCCTATGCCACGATGGAGGAGGACCTGGGCAGGCCTTGTGAGCAGTACTGTGTCACCGAGAGAGATGGCAGCTTGGTGGCACGAGACACTTCAGAGATTGTGCTCAAATGCTGCACCTTCCAGCACTGGGTCTACCAGTGGACAAATGGAAACATCCTTGTGACTGACATGGAAGGTAAAGGGTTTTTCCATCTGATCCCTGTGGTCTCTCACCACCCTCTGGCCTGCAAAAGGAGGAAAAGCCCCACCTTTGTCCTCCTGCCTCTTTCCCACGTGCCGTGGAGCCCAGCTCCCAGGGCTGCGTGCCAGTGCTCATCCTTCTCTCTGGGCAGAGACTGGTTGTCCTCCCTTTCATTGCAGGAGTGGGCTGGAAGATGACCAACGTGCGGATCGCTACCAGTATGAAAGGGTGAGTGACCCCGAGCTGCTGGGTGGCCTCAGCTGTCGGCTCTGCTGCTTACATGGTGAAGGGCCATGGTAGTGAGCGCAGCCGGGCTCCGTCCTTGGCTCCCTGCTTCGGCGGGACATCTCCTGGTGCAGAGCAGGGGCTGAGGATGGCTATGTTGGCAGGTTCCAGGGGCTGAAGGAAAGCTGCTTCCCCTCCCTGCTGGAGCAATTCGTGGCCACTCACCAGTGTAACCGTTACTGCGGCATCCTGGGCCTGAAGACGCTGGAGCCAGCCAAGCCCAAAGGCTCCAAGAGCCCCTCCATGGGTAGGAAATCCGGCCAGTCTAGCCCGCAGCTCCAGAAGAAGGGGATGGTGAGTCCCCAGGGTACCCGCAAGGCTGCTGTGAGCCCCAAGAGCTCCCGGAGAGCTGCAGAAACAGGGGAGGCCCCAACAGCCTCCAAACCCAGGTCAGGAGAGAGCGGTAGGTCTGGCTGCCCACAGTAACTGGAGCTGCTGTGGCTGGGACCCCCCGCTGCGGACCCCAGCCCGAGCAGCCCTGAGGCAGCGTGCAACCAGGCCAGGCAGGGGAGATCCTGGCAGCAGCTGCTGCCGCTGCTCTTGTCCCTTTGGCTCCTGCCCTGGCCCACGGCGCTTACGTTGTGTGGTGTGTGCTAGTGTGAGCGGCTCGGCCAGGGTCATGGAGGGGCTGTGAGCTGGCAGCGGTGCAGACCCCCTCACCTGTACCTCTTTACAAGAGCTGCTGCCAGTGGTGGAGCCTGGAGGCCATGTGTCCCCCCACGCTCGGGCTCGCTTTCCTCTCTCCAGTCTCTCCATTTGCCTTCCTTAAGGCAGCGGCAGTCAGAGCTGCTCCCTCGGGCTTTGCTGGCACCGTGTCCCCTGCTTGGCTCGCCCGAGCAAACGGGGAGTCTGGGCTGCCCTCCTGGCTTCCAGCACCTTGTGCCCCTCTTTGTGTCCTCTGTAAAGCCACCGTGCCAAGCCCTGCCAATGCTCTGTGTCAAGGATGTGAACCCCCACAGCTCCCAGGCGGTCTCATTTGCCCTGGCACCCCGTGATTTAAAAGGTTTTGCTGCAGAGGGGTTTAGCGGTGAGCTGCAGGGCTCCTGCTGCTATCACATGGGACTCCGGGCTGCAGGCCTGTCCCTTGGCGGGGTGCTGATGTCCATACTGGCGGCTGCACGGGGATCAGATTTTGCACCCCTGCTCTCCTGGCCTCCCCTGCACCCTGGGGTGAGCCTCTCACCCCCTTGCTGGGTGGAGGCTGGCAGTGCTGCTGTGGGTGCCTGCCAGCGCCACGATAAGGATGCTCTACCTCACATGGGGCACCCAGGAGCGGGGCGAGGGGGTGACCTCCCTTCCGTGCCAGGTGCTGCTTTGACACGTGTGGGTGTCCAGCCCACAGGACTCGCCCCTCCTTGCCCACCTGCCATACGCAGACCCCATAAGCACTGCCCAGCCCCATAGCACAACCTAGTCATGCTTGCTTAGCGTCAGCCCTGCTTGGCACATGTCCTACCCCAGTGGCAGCTAGCAGCACCCGCTCCACGCCCTGCTGCGCTGTGGCGGGAGGCGGCGATGGACAGGCAGGGATGTTCATGCTGGGAAGTAAAGCACCCTGTGTTGCATCGAGCCTCCTTTGTGCCTGTCAGCTCGTTCAGGCGTGCAGCAGCTGGCAGAGCGTGGGAGTGGCCAGCGAGGCTTGCAAAGAGCCCCAGCATTGCCTGCTTCATCTTGCTGCAAGAGCATCACCTTCCCTAGGGCTTTGGAGGAGGGTGCCGGGCATCAGCAATGCCACCCAGCATGGTGGTGTCCAAAACGGTGGCTCGGTGCAGCCTGCCGGAGGAGGGAAGGGACAGGGCTGGGTGTGCAGCATGCTCTGGGGTCCTGGTGCTTTGTTGTTGGGTCATTGTAAAATAACGATGTACATAATGTGGCTGTGCTGGCGAATGGGTGCTCTCGAGTGCAATAAAGCAAGAAGGACTGGCCTGTTCCCCAGTGTTGTGGTCCCTGCAGAAAAGATGCACCCAAGCACAGCAGGATGGGGAGGCTTTGTGTTCGGGGGAAGAAGTGTCTTCAGGTAACAGCTTTACCCCCATCCGCACTCTGTGGGTGAAAAGAGGGGGGCCAGGGCTGGACCCTAAAGCTGGCACGTGGTGCAGGCTCAGCTTGCGAGCTCTGCAGCAAACACTGGCGACAGCAGCTGGAGCTGTGGGGTGCAGCCTGAGCAGAGCGCCTCATGCCCTGTGGGACAGCTGCGGGTGCGGGCTGAGGGCAAGCACACGGGGATTTCCATGGTTTATTTGAGAGCAGTTTTTTTGTGCTTGCAAAACCAGTACCTAAGGGTGCTGGTTGCAAGGTGCACAGGGCTGTCCATCATCACTGCACTGGAGATGACCGGATGCACAGGTCTCTGACGGGGTTTCTTCTACTGTTGGGGTCAGGCCTGGCAGACCCTGGTGCTCCCAGCCCCTTGCCCCTGGATCGGGCAGCTGTCCTGTGCGTTTCTAGGTTGTCCCTGCACAGGACGTGTGGTTGTAGTGCCCGCAGCACTGTGTCAGGCTCAGCACGCTCTCCGCCACGCCGGCCCAGGCTCCTGTGAAGGAGAGCGTCCCATTCTCGAGCACCGAGCTGGAAGGAGAGAAGCATGGTCAGAACAAGCTGCTGCCCCACCACCTGGGTCCCAGGCAGGGCTGTACGGCTCTGGGACACCTCACACCCACCTGGAGAAGAGCTGCTTGCAGCACGTGTACATGGTGTAGCTGGTAGAGCTGAAGTTGGCCGTGCTGAGGAAGGTCACGCAGTCACCCACCTCCGTTGGCACGTGAAGGAGACCTGGGGGACACGGTCTCCTGGTTGGGGCTCTTGAGAGACTATGCATACAGATCCTGTACCCTGAGCATGTTTGCAAATCCTGTACCCCAGCCCTGCTCACAAATTCCACACCTTGACTGTGCTTGCTTGCAATTCCTGTACCTGGGACTGTGGTTGCAGGTCCCCTGTGCCGTCCCACCTCACCCCCAAGATGGTTGCAGCAGTGAGCCCAGGGAGCTCCTTGCAGTGCCCCAAATGTCCTGATACCCACCCAGCTGTGGATGAGGGGCCCCAGCAGAGCTTTTGGGCTTGGGCAGCACCTGAGAAAGTCATGGAGGAAGAGGAGAGGGTTTGGAGACTCTGGGGACAACCCAGTCATCCCCATCCCTGCACCTGCATTTATAGGGGTCTTCAGCCCTTTGCCTGTCCCTGCTCGGCTCTTTCTGGCCCTGCTGGCGGTGGACAGGGACCTACCTGCCAGGCAGGCGTTGAGCATGGAGACGCAGATGCCGGTGAGCAGGGCTCGCAACACGACAGAGGCCAAGTCACTCTTGCGCTGGGGTACCATGGAGGCTGCGGGGGCAAAGCAGAGAGCAGGGCGACTCAGATCCTTGCTCTACCCAGGCATTGGGACAGCATGCTGTCTGTCCATCCTGGCAGCGGTGGGTGCTGGCAGAGCACCGTGCCCGCCCTACACCCATGGGTGATCAATCAGAGCTCTCGGCATTGAAGTCTCTGCTCTTTGCCCCGTGGCTGGGTGGCACCTGGGCTTGTGGGACATGCATGTGCTCTTGCCCATGGGTGCAGTGCAAAATCATCCCTATCACCTCATGCAAATTCTGTTTCTTATCTATGTGCTGGCAGAGACGGAACATGGAGGCTTGAGGACAGCAAATTCCTCTTGCCCACACCCTGCATTGTGCCCAGGCAGCCAGGACGCGAGTCACACTCACTCAGGCCTCCCAGCATGATCCCGATGGAGCTGAAGTTGGCGAATCCACAGAGTGCAAAGGTGGCGATGCTCTCAGCTCGCTCCTGGAGGACACAGTGGCAGGGGACGGTCGCCTTGGCCCAGGAGCAGCCCCAGAGCACCCAGAGCTGAGCGCCATGTCACAGCTCCCAGCCCAGCCAGACACAATGGAGAGAAGTCCCCCACCCCAGTGCCTTCTCCTTCAGTTATTTTTGGGAGCCAGGATGCAGGTGGTGGGCAGCCTGCCCCTGGGAGAGGCTGAGCTGGGGGCACAGAGGGCCCTGTAGCACCCTGATCTGCCCCACCAAGGAGCAGGATAAATGGGACAGGGCTTTACTGATTCCTTCAAGATGACCCCATACCCAGCAGTGAGTGGACATCCAAGTCTCGTTAGCCATAGGTGCCCTCACACCCCCAACACCATCATCCCCCTGCCTGCCCAGCACCCGTCTGCCTGGCCAGGTCCCATGCCCCATTTTGGCTGGCTCCATCCCTGCCCTGTGCCCAGCAGGGTGGCAGGTGTCCCTCACAGATATCCACTGCTTCCGGCTCCCATCCCACTCCTCCAGGCCTGACAGGCGGTTCTTCTTGTACGTGGCCAGCTGCTGGTATGCCACAAACTCGTTCAAGAAGATCTTGATCCCCAAGAGCTCGGCCACCAGCGGCGAGTCTGCCCAGTCTGCGCCCATGAGAAAGGCCACAGGCATGAGGACATAGGAGCAGATCACCTGGGAAAAGCATCCCAGAAGGGAGATCTCAGAGCTGACCATCTGCATAGCCCCCGGCTTGGACACCCCTTGCCCAGCAAGGGTCTCGGCAGCCTACCGAGGCAACGGGGAAAGGTGGGGATGGGTGGGAGATGTGGGATCTGGCAGCCCGAACCATGAGGCTACCCTTGGGGATACCTGGAAGGAGAGTCCCTCGATGTCCACCATCTCCCCGAACCAACGCAAGGCAGCGTTGATGAACTCCAGCACGGCCAAGAAGGCAATGAGGTTGGCCGCGATGTTCGCCACGAGCCCCACAGAGGCGGCAGCCCCGTTGCTCGCAGCTTCCAGGATATTCTGCTCTTCCCTGCGTGGAAAATGACCCCGATCAGCTTGTGTGGCCAGGTATCCCCTGTGCAAGGTCAGCTCTTGCTCTGTGGATGTCTCCACAGGCTCTCCCAACCTCGGGCCACCTGCAACTTCCACTTTTGCCCCTAAATTGCCCACGCAGCTTCCCCACCCTGGCAGGACCTGTGCAGCCCCACTCCATCCCTCTCCACACACTCACCCGCTGGAGAGGCGGACACTTGCTTTGCCCTTGAACTTGGACTCTTCCACCTCGGGGTAGACAAGTTTGGACATGGCGAGGGCGCAGGGCGCAGCCATGACGGAGGCTGCGATCAGTGATGCTGCGTCTATCTGCAATGCGCAGACCGCAGGCTTAGGCACCTCGGCACGAGGCTGCACCCCGTGATGTGCCACCCCAGGGTATCCCAGCACCCGGCTGGCATCAGCCAGCGACACTCGGAGCAGTTCAGGGCTCTCCGTTTGCTCAGGGTGGGAACAAAGGTCTCCATTTTTCCCATCTTAGCCAGCCATGGCACGTAGGGCAGCTTGCCTGGAGGGAGGCATTGCTGGAGCCGCAGCGATCACGCCTCGGAGATGTTAATGTCTCCTGCTGTTTGACCTCATCGTGATTCTTGTCCCTTCCCTGTCCCTTTTTATCGGTATCACAGCAATATGTTGTGCAACACTGCGAACTTCTCCCCTCTGACAAGGAACCAAGCTCCCAGTCTCGCCCTGCCGGCCCAGTGACACCGTCTCATTTCTCTGACCTTTCACCCTCAGCTCCCCATTTAAGGAGACTAATTAATGTTTAAATAGCGGGACCTCAGCCAGCAGGTCGAGGGGAAGGTTTATTCCCCATTACGGAGCGCTGATGAGGCCACGTCTGGACACCGTGTCCAGGGCTGGGACACTGATGAGCTGGAGAGGGCACCTCCCCGGGGGGGCCGGGGCACAGGACCACCAAGGTGATGCTGGAGCAGCGGGACTTGTTCAGCTGGGAGAAAAGAGGGCTGGGGGGGGTTGTAGGTGCCATTTCCAGCTACTTAAAAGGAGAGTAGAGGAAAGATACTGCTCAGAGGTGCCCAGTGAGAAGCAACGACACAGTTTCAGTGGGGAAATTCCACTTGAATATAAGGAAAAAATTATTCCCCATGACCAAGGCACCTGTGGGGTGGACCAGAGAGGTGAGGGTGTTTACCACCAACCTAGACAAGGCCCTGGGCATCCCCTTGGGCCTTGCCATCACCTCATTTGGGCAGGAGGGTGGATCAGAGACCCCCTAGAAGGTCCTTCCAGGCTAAATTATCCCACGATTCAGTGAGATCTGCCCTGCTTGCTGTGCAACGACACGCAGTGAGGATCCCACTGAGGTGCCTTCTACCTGGCAGGGCTCCGGGATCTTGGCCAGGCCAGCAAAGGTGAGGCTGGACATGGAGGCACCCTGCCTTCATCCTGCTTATGGAGAGGGATCATGGGGCACCTGCTGGGGGTCTTCTCCCACCTGCAAGTCCAGGGCAGTTCTTGCGTGTCAGGACCCCATAGCAGGGAGCCTGTGGCATACATCTGCTTGTGCACTCACCCCAAAGGATATGTAGGCACCCATCACACTGCCTGCAATGGTGGAAAAGCCACCAGTCATCACAGCGTGGATTTCTGAGTGGGTCATGTCTGCAAGGTACGGGCGGATGAGTAGCGGGGCTTCAGTCTGTGAGAGAGAAAACCCTGTTGTCCTTGAGAAAGAGCCACAGAGGGCCACAGGTCTCATTGGAAGGGAGGAGAAGACCCTTCCTCCAGGGCAGGCTCAGCTGCAAGGGCTGAGGAGCTGGATCTCCTGCCCAGGACCTTACCTGTCCCACGAAAATGTTCCCTGCCACACTCAGAGTCTCAGTGGGAGTGGTGCCCATCGAGACCTGAAGCAGCCAGGAGATCTGGGGAAAGACAAGGCCACCATGTTCACAAAGGCTCCTGGCATCCTGCCACCCACCCCATGAAGCAGGGCACTGTTTGACCCTCAAGCTGCGCAGAGCCGATCTTGAGAAGCGCCCACAGACCAGGTAGCAACATCAACTCCAGGGCTGGGCTTTCTCAGGGGAACGTGCAAGAAAGAGAGGTTTTGTGTCTATCCTTTTAACCAGGACAAATCACCTCAAATTAGTACCACCCCAAGTTTCCTGGGACATTCCTCAGCTGATCATAGCCAGGTTCTTTTCCTTTCCACCACCACCCAGAGCCAGGTGCAAGGCCCTACCTTGACAATGAGCCACTGCATGACGCCGAGGTAGTAGAGGATGGACATCACACAGCTGAAGAAAACAATGATGGGCAGACTCTGCAGGCAAGGCACCAGGGCACAGGGTTAGAGGAGAGCTGAGCAACATGCCTAAGTACACTTGGGGACCAAGCCGCCCTGTGTCATGAGCTGGGCATGGCATGGTATTGCATAGCCAGCCCACGCTATTGGGGTGCCACAACACTGGGCCAGGCTGGCAGGAGGGACAGGGACCAGTGCAAATCCCCCATGGTACTGCTGAGGCCCACGAGTGGGTACAAAGCTGAGGGAGACCCATCCTTGAGCTGGCTGAGCTCTGCTGCAGCAAACCTGGCTGCGTTTGTGCTCTCCAGGACCCAGCAAGGCAGCCAGACCAGAAGAAAACCAGGCTCTGCCTCTCCCTCCCCGTAGCCCATTCCCCAAGCTGACCTGAAAGGCAAAGACGTCTTCAATGAGCGTGTTCCCAAAGACGAAGCTGGAGCCAGCTGTGGTGTAGCCCAGGAAGAACTGCAAGTGGAGAAGTTACATGGTAGGACAGAGATCTCCACTAGCTCCTTCCCTGACATCTCACCTAGCAGGGATCTGTGCTCCCATTCCCACAGCTCACTTCACTACCCCTCCAGAAAATGAACGTCTGAAACCTAAGCTCTGGACACTGGTGGGCTGTCTCCAAGCCATGGGCCACTGCACCAGCCTGCAATGGAGACTGCACCGAAGGGTCTGGGCTGCTGCAGAAAACCAGGAAAAGGCTGGCTTTTCTCTAGTCCCTAACAAACACATCTGTGACCGCGCAGTTCCTGCAGCTTCTCCGCCCCATGCCACCCTCTGCTCTTCTTGCTGGTCCCAGGGGGGAGCTACACGGAGGGCACAAGCACGGGATGGGATGAGCAGATGTAGTACCTGGACCTGGTCACCCAGCCACTGGAAAGCTTGGACACCAGGAGTTGTTCGGAGGACAAAGAGCCCAAATAAGAACTCCAAGCCAAGACCCCAGAAGACAGCTCTCCAGGACACCTGGGGACCAAGAGCAGAAGGAGGACTGAGATGTTAGCAAAGCCCACAGACTTCCCTCTCTGGCTTCCTACCCCTGCAGCAGCTGCACGTGACAAACACCATTACACTGTGCCTTGGGTGAGGGTCACGGGGTTGCTAATAAAGTGCGACAGAAACCTACGGACCTATGTTGGTGATAGAGGAAGAAGACAAGTTGGTGGGACTCAGGAACTGGCTGGTAGAATATAACCTGCCAGGCTTACCCAGGAAGAGACAAGCACAGAGACCTTCTGATGGTTTGACTGGTGGTACAGACTCCCTAGATCAAAACTTCCTCTTCATTAACCCTTTGGAGGAGGAGGATGGAGGGATTGCCCAAAATATTGAGGCAGGTTGAGTTGGAAGCCACTGGGACTTCAATCACTTCCGCCCAAGACACCCAGGGTACCCAAAGCTCAGGCATGGGTCTGGTGCTGGGTCTCTGGGTCTGACCCACTGTGAGGGACACAGTGGAAAACAGGATGGAGTCACTGTGAGGGAGCCCTGGGTTGAGCAGGGGGAAGGAGAGCAGTGAGGTGTCTTTGGGACTCCATTCAGCTGACCAGCTCTGCTCCCCAGGCTGTGCCCAGCTCTGCTCAGGAGCCCTGCTGGGCTTCTGCTTCCTCCAGGGAGCTCCAGTGATGGGCCATCAGGGGATGGAAGCACTTGTTCCCCAGTGCTGAATGGCCATCTCCTGCAAGGGGACCAATGGCCAAGCCACACCTGAAATACATACTGCGCCGTGGTGCTTGGAGCAGGCAAACAGGAACAGCACCAAGAAGCAGAAGCCAGCTAATGAGATGAGCTGCTCTGGATTTCTGGAGGTGTCCAAAGCCAGCCATGCAATCAGACCTCCCAGGATGGCGACCCACAGCAGCCTGCAAAGGAAACACCAGACTGTCACAGAGACGATGTCCCCATGAAGGGCGTGGAGCTCACGAAGGGCAGGAGCTAATTGTGTGGGAGGTGCTACTGGAAGGTCCATGTATCTGAAGAAACCTGGGGCTTGGACACAAATGAGGGGTGTGAACAGCCATCACGCTACTGAGGTAGAGTAGCAAGATGTTTCTGCCATGGCTTTTATGTAGTCCCCAGGGTGGGCCATGCCTCATCATTCGTGAGGTGCCTGCTTGGCACTAGGGCACGTGCCTAATGCCATCAGCTGTTGGTTGCGCTGGCAGGGCAGCCATGGGAGAGGGGACCTGGGTGCTGGGAGGGATCTGGCCCTGCCTTTTCCTGACTCACCATTTCAGCCATGGCCAGGACTTCTGGAAGCATTTCCAAACGGGCCTGAGGAGCAGCAATACCTTTGCCCCACAGTACTTCTTGAAGAGGCTCCAGCAGATGAAGAAGACAACCACAGCAGTCATGACAACCAAGGCAAGGGCTCGCTGGAAGTTGAGCCAACAGGCCGCAATGAAGTAGCACAGGTAGGCTGGAGAAGGCATATTGGGGGTCAGAAACCAGAGCCATAGGATCACGGATTTGTAACACTAACCAGGGCCAACAATGAGGTTCATTTCATACAAACGCCCTTCCCTGGCAACCCTTGAGGCTCCCATCTGTGCGTGAGAACTTCGGGAGCATCGCCCCAGCAGCCAGGCTCACTGGTGACAGCACCTCAGCTGTCTGGGGGCATGTGGAGCAAGCAGAAGAGGCACAGCAAACCCTTTGAGTAGATGGGGTAAGGGGAGGAGGACAGTGAGGTGCAGGTGGCCCTCATGGAGTGGTGGGGTGAGGAGAGGGCAGGCAGTGGGTCTGGTGAGAGCAGATACAACCTCCACATGGATGAGCATGCCCAGTGCTTGGAGGCTAGGGGCACAGCCAGTCAAAGGGATGTGGAGATGGAGTCTCAGTGCCGGGAAGTCCTCACCTACTCCAAGGAGCCCCAGGACAACCCTTCTCAACACCTTGGCATGAGCCTTGCAGAAGCGCTTTGCCTTGGATGTCGGCTGCAGGGCCTTCCTGGGGAGAGTCACATGCCAAAGACATGAGAGGTGCAGAAGATGGATCCTGAAGGTCAGCCCAACCCAGCCCAACTCAAGTCAACAGAGCCAGGTCATGACCATGCATCCCAGAGGGTGCTTGTGGTGGTATGGGTGTGCCATGGCGTCTAGCAGCTCTGCTAGGGGGGAAGCGAGCTGGCCCATTGTGGCAGGGGAGATCTCACCACATGCTCCAATCTGGGAACCATGAGTGGAGGCTTGCTCTGAGTGGCTGCTCTGGGGACAGAGACCTGCCACTGCCACCCTACAGAGCCATATGGAGCCACTAGGCACTGTCCCCACTATGTGGTCAGTATGCCCTGCTCTTCTCCCAGATCAGGTTTGGCTCCAGAATCGCTGGCCCAAGGACTGCAGACTCGCTATGACATCTGGAAATACCCTACATACCCGCATCTCCGGGGGCTGACCTACCTGCAGTAGGAGGAGAATCTCCCTTTCCCTTCTCCTCTCCTCTCCTCTTTGCTCTCACGAGACAGATCATCGCATTCCTCCCACAGTCTCTCTTCCCCCTGGAGAACATCATTAGCTGGAGCACCCTGAGCGGCTCCTGTACCCGGACAGGAGGGGAAGGGGGTAACTACCACAGAGCTGAAAGCTGGATTAACTGTGCCCTTCTCAAGGTTGTCCAGGGTTATCTGGTTTTCTTCCATCTCCAGAAGTGCCGCAGCTTCAATGCATTAGATAAATAGCACTGCGAGGGACCAACGCTGGCTGGGGAGAGAAAGATGGGATCAGCTCTGGGAAGGACAAGTGTCTAACCTCGATTCTCAATTTTGGGTCTCCGAGAGGAGAACACCCTTTGCAGTAGGGATGCAGAGCAGTTCCTGCACCAGCACACAAAGGAACCATCCCATGAGGTCCTCGAGCCATGGGGCTGGTGTGCTGTCTTCCTTCTGCTCTTGTAACTCTGGGAAGGTCTTTGCTCTTCCGTGCTTCCAAGGAAATGCAGAAGACAATTAGATGCAACAAGGAGAGGTGGTGCTCCTCCTCCAAGTCAATGTCAGTGGCCACTGGCCTCCATGAGCCCCTTTGCAAGAGGGATTTTGCAAAAAATAAATCTGGCTGCATCCCTCATCGAGAGCTCTTGGTGCAACCAAGTAAGACAAGGAAGAAGGTCCTCTCATGCTGATGACTAGCACAGCACAGGAGCGATGGGTAGGAATAAGTGGTAGTTTGCGTGGAGACTGCTCCTAAAGGAGGATCATACTGGGAGAACTGGTCCAGCAAAGCCAGAAGAACCAGTGTTATGCCAGGGCAGGAACCCTTGAAGCATCCCATTTGGATACCCTCCCGGTTCCTCTACCTGGAGAAGGACGAGGGAAGAGCAGAGAAGTCACAGAGAAGGCAGAGATCGCCCGTAGGAGCACTCCTGTGTGAGGAGAGAGGCAGTAAGAGTTGTCCTTGCTTTGGAGGAGAGTCGTAGAGGTCTGCATGGAGAAGGTGGAGTTAGCAGAGTCATTGCCCACATCCTGCAGTGTGAGAATTAGGGTACGCTGAAGCGAGCCACCCAGCCTCAAATGAAATGGGTGGAGGTGAGGAGTTTTGGAGAACTTTCTCCTCAACGTGAGACATCACAGCAACTGAAGGTGGCGGTGGACTCCACAGGCCAGTGGAGCCACCAAGGGGACCTCTGAGGCAGGCTGGCCCCCAGCGTGTCCCTGGGCTCGTGGCTTCTCAACAGCACGGCAGCAACCCAGGACCCCAGACCTCCTCCATGGCCTCCAGCGACCTCAGTGCCCCCAAGGCCCAGGGACCCCTCACCAGGACCCTGGCAGGGATCAGGAGGAGCCCCCCTCCCCAGGTCCACCACAGTTTAAGGGACGTCCCCCCGGGACCCCGCAGTGCTCAGGGACCTATCCAGGACCCTCAAGACTCTGGACCTCCCCCAGGGCTCCTGGCTCTCCCCATCCCTCCCAGGCTCACTGCCTTCCAGGACCCCTGGGCTGATGCCACCTCCACACCCCCCTCCAGTGCCACCATGCCCCCCCCCCACGTGGCTCATTCACCTTTTGTTTTGGTGAAGCCTCATTGGTCGCCGTCCTCTTTGCGGGTGGGGCCACACAGACAGGCAGCCAATCAGTGGGGCAGGGGGTAGGCGCCCCCTGCGTGCCCCCTTGCTCCATGGCGCCCTGTGTCCCCACTCTGTGTCTCCCTGCACCCTGCTGTCCCCTGTGGACCCCCACGGCCTCTTGGTGCAGCATGGCCGCACGCCCTTCTGCCCTCCAACCCAGTGCCCCTGTGCCCACACCCTCACGCCCCCCATGTCCTCGTGCCCCACGCCCTCACACCCCCCGGCCCCACGCCCTCACGCCTCCCCCATAGCCTCATGCCTCTCCCCGTGCCCCACAGCTGCCCCCCAGCCCTGGCACCCGCCGGCCCCATGCGCTCACCTGCCAGCCCCACAGCCGCCCGGCTCCCGGCCCCGGTTACCGATTAACAGCTCGGTCCAAAGAGCTGGGCTGGGCGCCACGGGGCCGGAGCCACCGCGGCTCCTCCCGGGGCCCACGCCCGGGCACCCACGAGGGCGTGCGGGGCAGCCCGGCAGGACGGTCGTGCGGGGCACCACACCGCCCAAAAAAGTTTGTCCCGGGATACTTTCACACCCAGGCGAAAGGAGCCTTGATTGAAGATATCGAAATCGGAAACCCAACCTTTACCCCATCCCAGGAAACACTTCCTCGGAAACCAGCCGGGCACACGCGGCCTCCACAGCCGCAGCGGCGCAATGTCGCTCGCGCCCGGTCCCTGAGCGGCGTGGGGTGACGGGGCTGCAGCCAGCAAAACCGTTGCCCACCAGCCTGTGCTGGAAAACGTATGTCATGCGGGACGGTGGGAGTCACGTCCCCACGTGCGTACACCCAGCTGGTGTCTCCCAGCCCTTTTTTTTTTTGGCGTGGGTGACAGGGAGTAAAGAACCCTGGATGCGGCTCTGCGCAAGGCTGGTGTGGTCCCGTTCTGCACCTGTGAGGCTCCCCAGCCCACTCGTGGGCCACTCGCGAAGACACCGGTGGGACCCACGGACCCCGCGCCGCACTTGGCGGGGGCAGAGCCCTACGGAACACCTTCCCACCCCCATGGCGTCAGCGCTAAGGGCCGCCGCGCCGCAGCGGTGCCGCAGAGCCCCGGTAGCGCGCCGTGATCGTATAGTGGTTAGTACTCTGCGTTGTGGCCGCAGCAACCTCGGTTCGAATCCGAGTCACGGCATCGCCCCGGCGGTACCACGGCACACGGGCTCCGAGATATTTTTGTTCGTTTTTTTTTTTTTAATTTCTCCCCCCCAACTCCTCTGCTCCCGGCGGGTCGCGGTCTGAGGGGCCAGGCCGTGCTCGCCCAGCCCGGGGACTCTGTAGGGCGGCGGGGGGCTAAGTAACGGCGGAACGGGAAATTAAAATAAAGTAGAGTGAAATAAAATAAAGTAAAATGAATTAAAATAAAGTAAAATAAAACAAAATAAAATAATAATGTACTAAATTTAAAAAACCGTAAAATAAATAAAGTGAAGTAAACCAAAGTAAAAGAAAATAAATCTAAATCAAAATAAGGTAAAATAAACAAACCAATATAAAACAAAACTAAAACAACGGCGGGCCCGGTGAAGGGAAGAAAATATTCCGGAGCCCGTGTGCCGTGGTACCGCCGGGGCGATGCCGTGACTCGGATTCGAACCGAGGTTGCTGCGGCCACAACGCAGAGTACTAACCACTATACGATCACGGCGCGCTACCGGGGCTCTGGGCGTGCCGCACGGCGCGGCGTCTCTTAGCGCTGACGGCGTGGGGAGGGCGCCGCGGGGCGGAGCCGGGAAGGTCGCGCTCCGCCCCCGCCGCGCGCTGTCTCCACGACGACGCGGGGTGAATGGCGGGTGTTCGTCCCCGCCCCGCCGCGGGGCTGGGCTGTGTGCGCCTGCGCGGCCGCTAGGGGGCCGTGCGGGGCTCGGGCCAGCCCGTGGCCCCGGATCGGGCCCCTCGCCAGGCCCTGCGGAGCCCCCTCCCCAACTGGGCCCTGACCCCGCCCGGCCCCCCAGCCCGGGCCACGAGCCTGGTCCTCCCCGCGCCCCTGAGCCCGCACCCTGGCCTGACCCTGCCCTTAATCCCTGCTCCTCACCCCAGCCCCGGCTTAACCCTGCGTCTCATCGCACCCTCACCCCAGCCGGGTCTGAACCCCCAATCCCACTCCCAGCCCTAACCCGCCCTCTCCAGCTTGGCCCCGCTCCAGCCTGAGACCCTGTCCCTGCCTCCAGCCCTAACCCTGACCTGCACCCAGCTCTTCCCCGACCCTTCCCCTCACCCTGTCCCTTACCCCAGCCCCTCCCTGTCCCCAAGCTCCGCAGCCCCAGCTGTAATCCCCCCTCTCATCCCCCTGGGTGTTTCTCAGGGAATAAAGTTTCATTTTACCGCAGCACTGAGAACTCGGCCCACCAGCGTGGTGCCTACAGAGAGGAAGATGAGGAGCTAAGGATGAATTTGCCTCTGTGGCCCGGAACAGCGGCAGGTATCGGTCTGCTGCGGTTTCAGCTTCTGCCTGGTGAAGCACACATTAATAGTTAATGACTCTTTGCCGTCACCACTGCTGCTGGTTTTTACGATGTTCCAAGTATTAAAGGCTCTTTTATTTTCAGAGATATGCAAAGAATTCAAAACACCTGAGATCAAAAGGATTTCTTTGTGTAAAATATTTTTAGAGCAATCACGGCACTTCAAGGCGTTCAGGTGGCCCCGGGTGACTCACGGCTCTGTGCTGTGTCCCGGGAACAGCTGGTCACAGAAACCTCTGCTCCTGCCTGCGCAGGTTTTACATGACATAAAATGCTTAATCAATATCATTTTAGAATAATATGATTTTTGAAAATTAAATATCAATATGAGGTGATTCTTGCTAACTATAGAACTGTAGTCACATAGGTTAAATTTTATATGAAATTTATTTGTCCTTAGAGGGAACAGGGAGTCTTAGAACTGTTACAACACCTCGTTTGTTAGAGGTTAGCCTAGCATGTCTGGGGTAATCAAGAAGAGTGACAGAACAAAGGTAGGCCTCAAACACCAGCTGTGAAGATAGGCCCTGAGCCACCATTTTGGAGACAGAAAACCAAGGAGCAACGCGACCTGTTCTCAAGACCATCTATGGAGATTTCAAGGAGGGGTTCCACCAGCGAATTCAAGGAAGGGGCGCTCTGATGACCCCCAAGACCACCAGAAGACCCTCGACTCAAAAGACTGAGCATGTGCAAGTGGGTGGGGAATATTATAATGATTATTAAGAAATCTGATGATTATGTATTAGTGTTTTGAAAGTTATTAATGATTATGCATGAAATCACTAAATATATTCTGTCCAGATTTCCAGACTGGCATGCGCGCTAGGTGGAAGGATCCTCCGTGCATCCGGCACCGCAATAAAGAATGCCTGCTTCTTAATGCTATGTTGGTGTTAAGGAGTTTGATTCCTGATTTTGGTGACACAGGGAGCACTTGCCATCATCTGTAGGCACCTCTGTGCATTTTGCCTGCAGGTGAGGGGGCGCTGGAAGGGGCAGAGGTCTCCTGCAGCCATGGGGTATGTCGCTGCACCATGTCCGTCCTTGTGTATCTGCTGCAGCTGGTGAATCCTAAACCTAAAAGAATCTTTGTGAAGCTTGGGACAAGCCAGAGGAAGGCCCTGTGCACCCTGATTACTCCGTGAAGTAATGTCTCCTGCCACCCTGAGCGCCTCATCTTGCTCGCATCCAACTCAAAAGAGCTCAGAGTGGTGGAGGAAGACAGAATGGCCTTTTGTGTTGACTCGCCCCGGGACATTGGTGTGCGTGCTGGTCCCTCAGTAATGGTGGGAACCTTTGTCACAGGAGGTGCTCTCCACAACATCAAGCCAGGCTGACCAGGAGATGATGGAGGAAGGGCTCTTTGGTGGTATCTCTGAGTGACATGGGTGTCTGCGTGGTTTTTGGTACTGCCCTCCTGCCCCGGTGCTGCCTTTCTCCCTCCCTTGTCTGCCCTCCAAGGATCCCAGTCTGTCCCTGCAGCGACCCTGCTCTTGGTCATCTGTGGCCCACCATGTCACCACCTGTGTCCTCACACTGGACCCAAAGTGTGTGCATCGTCACTGTCAGGAGACACCTGTGTCTCCTCCCATGTCCAGGGAGTTTAATGCCGTCATCAGCCCCTTGGCTGCACCGTGGAGAGACATCTGAGAGAAATTACGCCAGGTTGTCACGGTGCCAACAGCCATTTGCTGTGTGGTTTTATCCCCAGGATGCTGCTGGTCTGGCCCAGATGGTTCGGACCTGCCAAGATGTGTTCACACAGCGTGGAGGAAAAGGGGTGAGCTTGTGGGGGCTTTGGGGGACCGTCTGTCTGCTGGATGACCTGATCCCCTCAGGTTCTGCTCAGCACCTGTGCAGGACAGCTGCTCCAGGCAGGCTCCTCTGCTTTTCCCACCCTGCTCTGTCCCTCAGCGGCTTTTCTCCAAGCCTTCTGATACCTGCGGGTTGCGTTCAGCGGGATTTTAAAGGTGCCTGCAATGTCGAAATGCTGGTGCAGCCAGGCAGAGAGTGCCGCTGGGCTCAGACGTTGCCACTCCGTGGCACAAACATAAATCTTCCGGCTGGCACAGGGACAAGAGCAATTCATCACTGCACGGCTGTCTGGGCTGCTCTGCCCCTTGGGCGGCCTCTCCAGCTGTTCTCTCGCTGGGGCAGGTAACTCAGCCTCCTTTCCCCGGCTCGAGGAGGCAGATGGGAGCAGAGCGATCCCCACTGCCCCCTCTTTCGGTCTCAGATCCCTAAAACAGCCCCAGGAGCAGCGCTGGTGCCTGGGGACGGCTGCCAGCGCTGCAAGGAGGCACTCTGTGTTGTACTGGTGACAGAAAAGCCTGCGCTGATGCAGGCAGCACTGTCATTTCTGGGTATTCGGAGGCCATAAATTCAGCTTGCAATTTGCTCTGCTGCCACCTTCCTTCCCAGGGAAACCGGAGCTACTCCACTGAGTAACACCATCCAGCCCATTGTCCCATATTCTCATACCCACAGGCAGTGACAGCATTTCTAGCTCATGAGACGTGCACTGAGGACTGAAGGAGAAGGACTCAAGCATTTATTGACATGAATATTTGGCTGTGATGGTCTTGAGAGGCTTTAGGAGCCCACAGCAGTGCATGAGGTGGTCCTGGTTCTTCTAAAGGCCAAGCTTCAAAGAATATTTTCCAGTCTGCCAGAGCTATGTAGGGCAGGCAAACAGGCTACAACAGATGGATTTGCTGCTTGGTTATGTTTTGGGATCCCCTTGCCTGGCTCCAATGTTCAGAGATCAAGGAAAATGGTCCCCAAAATGTCTGGAGCAGGGATTTCCCAAAGCTGTCCTGTCCCCTCCAGGGAGCACAAAGCCTGCAGCAGCCTCTTGAGCCCTTTCCTTCTGGGTCCAGCATCCAGCTGAGATGGGATGTGACAGAAGAGTCCCAGGGGAGGGTCAGCCACCCCACAGCCGTATATAAACGCTGCCACACGTTCCTGTGTGCCCTGCCTCATTCCAGCTGCCAGCCCGAGCTTCCGCTCTGCCTTTGTCTGCGCCAGGAGCAGGAGCCTCCTCCCGCAGCAGGGATTTATAGCCCGCATGCAGCCACCCCTTCACCCCTCCTTGCGATGCTGAGCGGGCAGTCTGCCTGGCCCTCACAGCTCCACATTTTGGACTCTCCTCTGAATTCACCTTCATTTTCTGCCTCCCAGCCCTTTTGGAGACACAGAGCTGGGCTGGTGACAAAAGCAATTGTTCCCCTCTGCGGGGGGGGAATGGCCTCTGCTTCGCTCTTGTTCGCTGTGCCCATCTTCCTGATGGTTGATGACAGCCCTATTAAGACATATAAGGGGGATGCCAAGGGTGGTTCACACCCCCAAGGCAATGTAAAGCCAGTGAGAGTCTGTCTGGAGAAGGACTCAGCTGTGTGGGCCTGGCCATTGCAGCTGGATTAATCAAACCCGCCATTAACACTTTCCTGGGGCGCACAGGTCCCCCGCCAGCCCCAGAGCACAGGCCTCCAACCGGCACGTCGCTCTGATTGAGCTGCAAATGCTCCAGCTCCTTAGTTTGCTCTGCCTCCGATCGATGAGTGCAGGCGGCTCCGATCAATTCCACTTTACCACTTGCTATCGAGTTCAGATCCGCACTCTCCCAGCTGGTCCCGCTTCCTTTGTTCGTTCAGAGGAGGAATTCAGGAATCTTATCCCCCCTGGACGCTGCTGTGCCCTTGCAGGGTCCAGGGTCAAGCCCCCTGTAGGGGCAAATAATACCCCGCGGATGCTGATGTTCCTCCCTGCCCTCCCCATCGGAGGGGCAGCAACGGAGGGGTTGAATTTGTGCTACAGCTGGAGCCCTAAAAGCGTCAACGTGGCTGGGCAGAGTGTGAAAGTGGGTGGCTGGATGAGGCCAGGAGATTTGCATGATATAATATAGCTGTTGCCACCAAGCCAGCATCTGTCACGAGGTTCCCCTGCCACGAGCCTGCTTTTGCTGGGGAAATACTGGAGGCAGCTGCAGAGAGCTCCTGTGGCTTGGCTCCCCTGTCCCCGCGGGCACTGCGTGCGGCTTCGGCTCTCCAGGGCTTGAGCCTACAGGAAATGATTTTACAGAAAAAAAAAAAAAAAGGCAAAGAGTTTACATAGTGTCTGTTTGGAAATATCCCTCAAACCCATACCTGGTACTTGGCGGTGAAAGAGGTGTTTCTCATGCTCTGTGTCAGGCTTGGAGTAATTTTTTTTCTTTTATCTGTCACCCAGCTCTCTCGCTGGCCCGTTTCCAGGGTGCTGCGCCTGCATTTGTGGAAATGAAGTTCCCCACGGCTCTCCACACCTTGTCAAGTGTTAATGAAATAACGGATCACACCAGAGAGCAGTTATGACGCTCAGGGTCGTGGATGTGCAGAGGGCTGTCAGCGCTGAGAGCAGAGGCAGAAAGGGTGCTGGGCGCAGCAGAGGCAGCAACCAAAGTGTCTGGCTCTGAGCTGGCAGATGTCTGTCAGCGAGTTGTCATCTCTTCTTTTGGTCAATTAGCATGGTTTCAATTATATTATCAACTGCATAATGATTTCTTTTGACAGAAAGGTTGGGGAGCTGCAAAAAGTGTCTGCAAGGATTTTCTCCATTTGGTAAACGCACATGCTTTGGGCATGTCCCGCGTGTCTGGACAGACAGCGTCCGAGTGGCTGGAACGTGATTGCAAAGCCCGGGTCTGCATCGCGTGTGTGAGTGTTGATGCAGAAATATCCTGGTTTGTGATGCTCGGGGGGAGCAACGTGTCACATCATACATGGGACTTGGTGTGGGCCCATGTTCTCTGCAACTCACTGCGGCAGGCTGGGGTGAGAGGGGGCTGCAGAGCATCTTATGCAGAGCATGCCTTCCATGCCAGCCTGCTCCCTGCCTTCCCAGGGGAACCGGGCAGCGAGCTGGGGTGGGTGGGCATGGCTGCTCTGTGCCATTTCCTCCCAGCCTGATGGGAGCTGGGACATCTGGAAGGCATGAACAAAGCTTGCAGGTTCCTAAGTGCTAGGGAGCAACCTGTGGGGGACATGCTCGGTGTGTGGATGAGGGGCTGCTGGAAGAGGGATGCTTCCAGCCTGGGAATGGTTTGCCAAACGAAAGCAAGCTGCCTGCGTGATGTACCTGGGAGCAGTATCCCCCTGCACACGGGCTGCTGCTGTGGCGAGAGCAGCCCATCTCACCCACTGCCCAGCCTGTGATGGTTTCCTGGTGCAAATGTACAGCAACGTTTCCCCCGGACACCATCCCTGCCTCTAAATATTTGCAAGGCTCCTTGTGCCAGTCTGTATTTAGTGGTGCTCGATGGATTTCTTTCTGTGGGTTTGTCCGGTCTTGTTCCTAAACCACGTAGCCATTTGCAGCAGCCCGTGGCAGGGAGGTCACCTCCTCGTGTTTATCCCTGGTCCATCAATCTCCCCAGCCTCTCCCTGCCGTGCAGATCTCTGCCCTGAGACCCAAGTTGTCTCTTCTCCATGCCAAAGAGCCCTGGTCCATCACGCACCCCATGTGCAGAAACCTTTGGTCATCCTATCGCCCTTCTCTGTGCATTTTCCAGCTCCGCTGTATCCTCGGGACAGGGGGACCAGGATGGCACACAGGCTGGGACTGACCATGGAATAGTGGCATCTCTGATGTCGTCTCTACCTTTTCCTAACCCTTTCTATCAGTTTTGACAGAGAAGTTTTGCAGTTTTGACCTCCACTGAGTGCTGAGGGGACGTTTTCACAGACTGTCAGAGCTCCCAGTCTCAGAGCCCGTCACTTTCGACATGAGGCAGGGCTTGGTTTCCCCGTGTGTGTCACTTCCCTGACACTGGCTTTTGTCTCGTTTTATGGACAAGCTGCTCAGCCTCTGAGAGTCCTCCTGCAATTCTCAACATACATCCGCAGTACCCAGAATAATTCAATATTATTAGCAGATTTTGTCACTTCTCTACTGACCTCATCTCATCAAAGGATCTGCTTGTGGAGCTGCAGGTGACCTCTCTCAGCTGGATCGCCTGCAGGTGCCTGCTGGCTCTTTCCAAGAAAGCCACTAGCTTTGGAAAAAAGAAATTTGAGAGAGCCGTGTCGACTCTTTCCCAATATGTCACATTTATCCATCTGTCCCCTCACGGTGCCAGTTTCCTACTCCTTATGCCAATTTTTGTTCATTTGCAGAGAACAGATGTATCATTTATCAGGCTGGGGCTCCCTGGCTGCCTCCTGGGAAGCATTTTTAGTGTCACAGTTGCCACCTTCCAGTCCTTATGTCCCCTGCTGTACCCAGACCTTGGGGGAGGCTGGGGTGTCACCCAGCTGATGTGACACCCTCCCGGTACCTGCTGCGCTGGGCAACAGGGCTTATGTAGGGTGCTCCTGAGGAGGGAAGGGGCTGGAGTCGCCACAGACTCATTTCTGAGCTCCTGGGGATGGCTTTTGCTTGAAGCTGCGGAAGAGGTACCTGGGGATTTGAGGGGCTGCAGGCTTCCCTGCAAGCCAGGGGAGATGCTGGCATCAGGGCTGGCAGCCGACCTAGCACCTGACTCAAGTGACACGCTGGCAAGTGTCAAACGCTAAATTCAGCCCCCACATACCCTGTGGGTGAATCATCTCCCAGCACTTCCTCCAGAGCGTGCAGGAGCAGAGACCTTCTCCTCTGAGTCACCAAAAGCTGCTGCCTGGGGGACGCTGGGCTGTGTCCACACCACCCAGGGTGAAGTTTGAGTGGAAGGTTTACTGGCACGATGTGGCCTGAGCCCTCTTTGACCCATGGAACGCCCCGTGTCCTGCTCTTGGCCCAGCTGCCAAACAGGGCTCCTGTCCCCAGCTGAGGGTGAGCAGAAGGAGCTCTCGGGGTAGCTGAAGCAGCTCCTCATTCCCAGGTGGACGGATGAGGGCTGAGGATGCACACACCTCTACACATGGCTGGCAAGAGCCCGGAAGATGTTGCCTGGATTTTTCTTCCTGGTGCGTGCTCTGACCTGCCTGGGAAGTGTTTACCCAGGCAAGCAGCTACTGCTGCCTTTGGTGAGAGGAAGGGCCATGCTGTGAGCTCCAGCCCAGAGACGACAGAGAAGAGCTCCTGGACCCTCCAGAGATGGAGGAGAGGGTGGGAGCAGAGCTCCAGGTGCAGAGGTCCAGCCCTGAGTCCTTGTAGGCCACTTCAGAGAGCCTCCTGTCTCCCCTGTTCCCGCGGTCCGTAAGAGTGAGCCAAAAATCACTTCCATGCAGCCATGGGTTGTCCTCCTCCTGACTGAGGACAGTGTGTGCAGCAGCTCCACTGCCGTCCTTCCCTCCTTCCTGGGGGCTCCGTGGGCAGTGCGAGCAGCAGGCAGCCCCCAGAACTGCGCATCCCGCTGAGGGGCTTCCCACTGCGGCTGCGTGATAGAGCAGCCGAAATGTGGAGTCTGGCACGCAAGTGGTGCAGCCTGTGCTCCCTGATCCTCTCCCGTCTGCCAGTCCTGCCCCGCGTCCTCCACCAGTCCTACACCAGTGATGCTACGTGACAGCCATCTGTCACAGCGATCCGCCGGGATGCGGGGACTTACCGGCAGAGTAGCATTGTGGCCATGGTTGTGGCATCAGGGCCAGTCTCTGCGGCGCAGGCATCAAACCCGGGTCCCAACGTGCATCAGATATGAGGGACGTAAACAGTTGGGGACTGGAGTAACACCAGCTGCAGCGTGAGACGCAGATGGAGCCTGGCTTTGGCGGTGCGAATGCAGAAATCTGTCGCTGCTTCTTCCAGCCTGAATCGAACTGCTGCGAATGGAAGGATGTTGCTAATGTCTCGCCATGACTGCAGAAAAAATAGGAGCAGCCCGTGCCTGTGTGGAGCCACGCAGGGTGTAAGGAGCTCATTTGGTCTCCTTCTGGACTCCCCTCACAAGCACAAAGAAGTCTCCTGAGGAGGGTCCTGCCCCAGCTATGTTCTTCTCACCCTGCTACCCCATGCTGCTGTCTGGGAAAGCCAATATCCAGGGAAGGTCAAATCTGAGGGCTTGGGTGGGTCCCAGGATCTTCTTGATGCTCCTCCAGGCTCTGCTGTGAACCCTCAGGCGAGAAGGGGATGCCCCACGGGGCACAGACCAGAGAATGGGGCTACGCTGGGCCAGGTGCCCGCCTGCCAAAAGGCTGCAGAGGAATTTGGAGGAGAAACAGGCCCAGCAAATGGTGAGGAGGTGCTGGGGTCCTAGGTGGGCTCACACCGCAGACCCTCTTTGATCCCCAGCAGGGCACTGGTGCAGCTGCCTCTGTGTGACAGGACGGGATGGGAAGGAAGGGACCTCTGCAACTCCTCTGGTACGACAGAATTCTTTCAAAAAAGCCCACCACCACAAGCTAGATCCCTCCCTCCTTGGTCACCTCTCAGGAGATGCTGAGCGTGTGTTTCCAGGCCTGAGGATTTAATAAGAGCCATCTCCAGCAGATGTTGCTGAACATCCTCCTTGGTTACTGACAGAGGGTGGAAGTACTCTAAATCTCATGTGCCATCAGCCCTGCATCCTGCTTCCTTCCAAATGCCGGACAGATAGATTTATTGAGAACCTCTGTCTTTTCCGCATTTTAATAACAATCTCATTATCCCCATCTGCTGGGGTTGAGGTCTGCTGCTAGACCTCAAACACTGCCTTGTATTCACTCTGTTCCTGGCAGACGCTTTTTCTACTCCTGATGCCTTTTGTGTATTGCATTCCCTACACTCTGAAATTTCAAAGTCTTGTGTTTCTGGGTGCCACAGCTGTCTCCTCCCTAGGGAGGAAGCTCACTTGATGTCCAGTTGGACCTGGGGGATCTGGCTGGGTTTCTTGGGCAGGAATGTGCAATGAGCACGTACTCAATAAATCAGCAAATCCGGGACTCGGTGGGTTCACTGGGCACGTGTTCGGCCTGTGCCATGCCAGGCTGGCACAGGAGGCTCAGCTCCTCGGCAGCGCCATCCCAGCTTTCCTGTGCAGGGGCTGGAAGGAACACAGGGGGGTCACCAGGAGAAGCTTCTCTCTCCGGGCGTCCTCTCCCCCCTGCACGCCGACAGCCACATCCCCACATCCGTTCTCATACTGGGGCAAGAGCCCTGCTCACAATGTGAGGACGGGCAGGACCACACTGTGGCACCTCTCCCCCCTCGCTGCACAGCTTCACCTCTGCCGTGGTCCTGCTTTTGCAGCATCCTGCCTCTGGCTCCCTTTCCTTTTGGGGATGGCTGACCACGACCTTCGGGGCATCCAGCCTGCGAGCAGGGCTGGGAGCCGTTTTGGGCAAATGGTGTGTGCTGAGGGAGGGGTGTGGAGGATTTGGGGGCACAGGTCTGCAGCCAGGGCTGTGCATGGTGGCTGCCAGGGGTTCGGAGGGTGGGGGAAACTGTTGGTCCTGGGTGGTGGGTGAGCTGGGGTGGTGGTGGCCGGTGATGGGGGTGTGCGCGGGGGTAACAGTCAGAACACAGGTAAGCGTGCTGCTTGCCACTGCGATGGCTTTGGCCTCCACAGCCACGCTCCGGTGCACAGCTCCCAATGCACAGCTCCCAGTGCTGCTTCCCTGCTCTGCGTGCTTGTCACCGCTGACCCCTTACCAGCAAACCCAGCCCTGGACTGTGCCCCAGGGAATGTCCTCCAGCCCGTGTCCTAGCCCTCTGTGTCCGGGGGCTCAGCCTCCTTCCCCACCCCCTTCCCCTGGCTTGTCCTGCTCACTCCTGTCCCGCAGGTGAATTGTGGGGGTCCACGGTGTTTTGGTGACTCCCCTGCAATGATCTGCTCCGTGGGTCCTGCATGGGGCTGGTTTCACGGACACCTCCCAGGCAGTGGATTTGCCATCGAGGGACCCTTCGATCGCTCCCGTCCCGTTAGCAGCCTCCCCGGTGCCACCGCAGCCGCCTTTCCTCCGCTCCCGGAGCCGGGCCATGCTGCGGGGGCAGCGGCTGCCAGAGCCGGATCAGGCCCGCAGTCACCGGGCTCCGCAGCAGCTGGAGGGACGGGGCGGCGGGCACCCCCGGGGAGCGGGGAGAGGCGAGGGGGGGAGCGATCCTGCCCTGGGGCCGGGGCGGGACGCGGGGCCCGCTGGGAGGGAGCCAAGAGCCGGCGGCCGGGAAGGCCGGGCCGGAAGGCGGGGGAGCGGGGCGGGCCCCGGGGGAGGCGGGCCGGGCCGGGGAGGGCAGGCCAGGCCGTGCAGTACCGTGCCGTGCCGTGCCGTTCCGTTCCGGGGGGAGCGGGTCCGGGGGGAAGCCCCGCTCGGAGCGCGGCGGCTCCGGCAGGTGGCACTGGCCGCCTCCCCCGGCCGCCTCCCCCGCTCCCCCCCCGGCCCGGGCTCCGCCGCCGCCGCGCTCAGTCCGCCAGCGCCGATGCTGCTGAGCGGAGCGGCGGCCGGCTCGGAGCGCGGCGGCGGCGGGGCGGGAGGCGGAGCGGGGGCCGGCGGGGCCCCGCAGTGCGTGGGCACCATGGCCCGCTGGCTCCGCGAGCACCTGGGCTTCCGCAGCGCCAAGCCGGCTCCCCCCGCGCCGCCCAAGCCCGATTACCGCGCCGGGCCGCCGCCGCAGCCGCCCCCGCCGCCCGGGGGCGCCGCCGAGCCGCTGGCCGCCGCCCAGCCCGACATCGTGGCGGCCTACCGGCTGCAGAAGGAGCGCGACTTCGAGGACCCCTACAGCGGGGCGCCGCCGGTTGCCGCCCCCGACGGGCCCCGCTACGTCTCGCCCAAGCACCGGCTCATCAAGGTGGAGACGATGGAGAAGGTGCCCGCCAGCCCCCCGCCGCTGACCCCCGCCGCCCCCAGCCCGCCGCCGGCCGGCCCCGAGCCCCCCAGTGAGCCACCGCAGGAGGTGAGTGTCCCCGCATGGGCACCCCGTCGTCCACCCTGGGGTGCCCCGGCCCCACGGATGCTCTGGGACCCTCAGCGCCCTTCTGCGAGGAGCAGGGCCGGGACCCCTGGGGCAGGTGGAACCCAGGCACCGAGGGCGAGCCAGGGCCAGGCTGCGTGGGGGCTCCCGCTCCGTGTCTCCCCGCGCCCCAACGGCACCGGCATGCTGGGCACACGTCAGCGGCACTGCGAAGGCGGCCCTGACTTTGCCTCCAGCTCCCGCGGGAGCCAGGTTTCATCCCCAGCAGGAAGCGCGACTCGCCGAGGTGCGAGAGCGCAGGCCCTGCCGGCCACCTTCCCCCTCTCCCTTCTTGGCATTTCTTTGCAGCCCAGTGCTTGGTGCTCTGCAGAGGTGAAGACCTTCCAGCCGGGGAAGGCCCCTCACGGCACAGGACTGTCTTCGGTGGCCTCTGACACTGGGGCCAGTGGCCCTGGGCCTCCTTCCAGCCTGCGCTCGGCGGCATGGATCTCCCTCTGCCCGCTTGCCAAGGACGGCCGGTGCCAGCAGAGGCGGACGGGCCCCTCTGAGCTGCCGTGCTGCTTTGTCAGGGAGCCTCAGCGCCTCTTTGTCTGCCGCCTCCCAGCCGGCTTCTCGGGGAGCGAGAGCGGAGCCTGGCGCTGCCAGTGCCGGAAAGGAGGCGAGAAACATCCCCAGTGAGAGGCAGGAGCTGGGGAGAAGCTCCCTGTGGGGAGATGGGCTCTGAGCGTTGTAAGACCCGGTAAAGGAATAAACCCGCCAGGGCTGCGGCCGTCGGTGCCGGGCTTCTTGGCAGAGAGGCTGATGTGGGGACTGCACAAATAAAGGCAGGAGGGGTAATTAGTGCCCGCCGGCGCTGCTGCCTGCAAGACAGGGCTTGTCGAGCGAACTCGACGGGATTGCAGATCTGGCTGGCGGAGGGAATGGTGGATACAATGATCCCAGCCGTGGTCCTGGCAGCGCCGGGCGGCACGACGAAACAAGCGCCGGGCAAAACCTGCTCAGGAGTTTTTTAAGCAGATAGAAAAACTTTTCGCTGGTGTGTCTTGGAAAGTTGCTCGTACTGACTAATCGCTTTCGGAAGGTTTCTGGAGGGTCCCGGCAGAGACACCCTTTTGAGCCAGGATCCTGTAAACTGTCCGTTGCGGGCAGCGGAGGAGGAGGAGGGTGCTGGCAGCGGGGACCGGAGGTGCTGTTGCGGTGATGCGGTTTGCTAAGGCAGGCTGGATGGTTTTTCTTCTGGAGCGTGTGGTGTGGGATCCGAGGGATCAGGAGTGGGTGGTGGTCGTAGGAAGGACTTGGGCTGTGATGTGCAAAGGGCTGAGTGGGAGCTGCGGGAAGTGGGGGCTGCCGACAGGTACAGCCAGGGCTGTGTGGGCATCTGAGGGCTGGGGAGAAGCTGGGAAGTTTAGAGAAGAGCCAAAAGCTGGGATACATTTGGTGAAACCCTGCTAACAGCACAAGGCCGAAGAAGACCCTTCATCTTATCCAAGATAGGCAGTGATTAGATTATCTCCTGATCTCCTGTGTGCCTCTGTGGGGAGGAGGTTTCCAGTTCTTCAGGGCTCCGGTACGTGATGGATACAAGCAGAGCTCTGGGGGCTGGCTGAAGCTGGAGATAAGGTGGGGAATATTTGGCAGTGTGTGCAGCTGCTCATGAAAACAGTTTTTCTGGAGGCGCTGGAGAGTGTCCACCATGTGGAGCGTCTCTGTTGGGCTTGAGTGCCCTTTGAAGCTCCCATCTGCTGACCTTGACCCTCCTGCCCGGGCCACGCCGTGCTTTGCTGTTGTAACACGAGTTGTCTCATCTTTCTGCCTTGCATAGGATCTGCAACATCTTGTGGGGACCCGCTTAGAGTGAGCTTTGCAGTGACTTGTGCTCCATTACAAATGCTTGCTGGACGTGGCGGGGACCAGCACGGGTCTTCTCCATCTGCTTGGTCTGGGCAGTCCTTTTCCTACAGCAGTGGACAACGGACTGGCCCTGTATGGCTCACCTGAGTGAGACAGAGACCCTGGAGATGTCTTCTCTGCTGTGTTTGGATGAGGCGTGAGGAGCAATGCCACCATGATGCAGCGGGGAGAGATTCGGTGAGGGACCTCCCTGCGTGGGGACGCCTGTGCCCAGGGCACGGCGTGCTTGGGGATGAGGTTGGGGATCTGCCTGGGGAGGACTTCGCCTCGTGCCTGCCGGGTCCGGTCGCTGACATTTTTGCTGGGAGCGCAGGGTCAGTGCTGCGGGGTGTGGGATCGGCTGGCCAGGAAGCTCTTGGGCGTGTGTCTTTCCTGCGAGAGCCTCCCCGTACTGAGTCATCCTGTGCGATGCCGTGCTGTCTGCCCTGCGCTCCCTCCTCCTGTGCCACGGGCGCAGCCGTGGGGTCACCGCCTGGCCCAGCCATTCCTCTTGGGCAGGCGACCGAACCCTCTTTGGAAGACCAGCGCTCAGTTTGCTTTTGGGTTTGGCTTTGGTGTCTGCTGAAAGCCAAGCTGCCAGAGGGGTAAAACTGAGGAAATTTTGCACTTGACAGAATGAACTGAGTTTGTTTGTAGCTCAGAGTGACTTCAGCGTGAAACCCAGCAATCTCCTGGGGGGACCCCAAACACGCTTTATCTCCAGGGCAAGAAACTTGTTTATAAAGTGAAGAATCTTCCTAGGTGTCATCTGGGAACCTCTCTGTAGAGTGGAGCATCTTGTCGTGGAAAAAGGTGGGGGCAGGTGGGATGTTTGTAGGCAAAATGGGCTGAAGAGCCCCCGCTCTGCCCTGGGAGAGCTGTGAACTCTCTTGAAAAGGCGCCAGCTGTTGCCTTTCCTGGTAGGCAGCATAAAAACTGTTTCGCTGCGAGAACCCACTGATCATCTGGCCCTTTGCCGTAATTTTCTTTTGGCTTTCTTTTTTTTTTTTTTTCTCATAGAATCATAGAATAGTGTAGTTGGAAGAGACCTTTAAAGGTCATCTGGTCCAACCCCTCCTGCAAGAAGCGGAGACATCTTCAACCAGATCAAATTGCTCGGAGCCCCATCCAACCTGGCGTTTTCTTACATTTGACATAAATAATAGAGCGAGAGCAGCCTGGGTACTGCAGCAGGGATCTGAGTGTGCATTGCCACGGCAGAGAAACGCGTGAAAAATGCTCATGTATGCTAAAAGGACGTGTGTCCAAGTGCTGGTGATGCCTGGCTCTGCACCAAGAGCTGTCCCAGGTCGGTGGCGTTGCGTGTCAGGCGTGCGCTTTGCACCCAAATTATTTAAAATCCAGCAAAGATTGTGCTGTGCATGAGCAGGCAATGCCTTGGTACCGAGGCATCTCAGTGGTGTGCTGGGAGGTGAGCGAAGCGTGGAAATGCCTGGCCTTTGACCGGACCGGGGCGGGTCTGGGGCATCCCTGGGAGCTGCCTGGCCCACGGCTGCAGCCCCCTCCTGCGCTGGGGGAGCGGCGGCCGCAGAGAGCCCCACGCTGCTCGTAAAGTCCAGCACTTGGATTAGGAAATGTCAGAGATGCAGTTTCCCGGGCAACCTTAATTCGGCCCCACGTGGAAGGGCATTAGGATGCAATCAGTAATTGCGTGATCCCCGCTCTTTGCCCTCCAAGTTCCTGGCGCTGGCTGGAGCCTCCAGCCTCGGGGCCCATGGTACCGTTCTTGCTTGCTTGCCTGGCATCCTGAGGTTGCAGTGCTCCTGGAGACAGTTGATTTGCCTTCCCAGCTTTTCCATGGCTGTCCACTGTAATATCTGATCATTTTAAAAAGGAACTGGCTTGTTCTCAGCACCGTACGGTGGGAGGCTCAGCTCCTACGAAGCGGCTCCTTGAGACAGTGGAGGAGTAAAGCCAGTGTGGCAAAACCCAGCCAGACCTAGGGAGCTCGCAGACTGAAGCCCCTGATCTGAGCCGTTTGCTTTGGGTCTGAGCTAAGCCCAGCAGATCCCATCTAATTGCTGCTGAGCACCTCTGCACCCCCCTGCAAGCAAAATACCTGGTTTTAGGGCTCTCAGCAGAGACGTGTTGAGGTTCCCCACCATCCTTTGCTTTCTACACCTGGAGGCACCTGAGTGGGGGCCACGCTGTGACCTTGCTGGGGCTCATGTGTCCCTCCCTCCCTGGGAAGACAGACCCAGGCGCTGAGGAAATATGAAAGGGGCTTTCCTCTGGTTTGGAAGCGTGACCACCGTGTGTGGAGGAGCCTCTCGGCTGCTGAGCTGCTGCGCTGGTGCCCTGTCTTGTCTGCAGCTGCTCTGTGTTTACGGGGTGGGAGATGGAGGGCCTAGGGCTGGCGCCAGCATTGAGCTGGGTCTGTGTCTGTCTAGCAAAATGCATCCAGGAAAAAGGGTTCATGGCAGGTTTGAACGTGGGCAGGTTGGGCTGAGGGTGGGAGGAATGAGCAGGCAACCCCTTTCTGAGCCCAGGAGGGTCAGCAAACGGCGTTTCACAGCCCGGCCGCACGCGTGGGGCTGTGAGAGCTCTTTGCGAAGGGTGAGCGTGGGGCATGGTGCTGCCCGTCCACTCGGCTCGCAGGCGCTCGCGCGTCGATCCTGTGCGCTTGTCCGTGTCGGGACGCCTGCCAGCGTGCTCCTGCCTCCCTCGGCACCAGTGTGTGTGCGAATGAGCTGTCGCCGGTGCGGGGCTGTGCTCTGCAGATGTCGTTGCGGCAGAGCAAAAGCCTTTCTGCAGCTTTCTGAAGATGTGGGTGCAGCCCATGGGATCTCCTGGCTCTCCCAAGCGGCAGGCAATGATCTGCCCTCAGGATCTCGTGAGCAGTGGGTGGGAAGCACCCGCCTGCTGCAGGCTGAGCCCCTCTTTGCCTTGGAGAAGAAAAGGGTCTTTAGAAAACAGAGGGGCTTCCCACAGTGAATTTGCAGTCACTGTTGCTCCTCTCCCTGGCCCATGGGTGTTAGGTGGGGTCTCAGTGACCAAGCAGCTGTGAAAGTCACTGGTGGCTTAGATTTCCCTGGGGAGTTTGGCCCCAGTGGTGGCAAGCAAAGGGCTGCAGCCCCCTGGGCTCAGCGTTGCCCCTTGGTGTCTCCAGTGTCCAGTGGGGGCTGAGCGATGCCGCGCCTCCCTCGGATGATGGAGCTGAGAGCAGATTTCCTGCCTCCCACTGCAAAGCCAGGGGCTGGCTGTTCCTGCAGCTCCATCCCAGCTCGCTGGCACCAGGCTTGTAGAGCCAGCAGGAGGTTTTGCTTTTTCACTCTCGTCCGGCAGAGCCCGGTACCCCGAGCAGCCATCTGTCCTGCCGCTGCCATGCCGAGGGGCGAGAGCGTCTGCCTGCTCCCACGTTTGAGCCCTCTTTGCGCTTGCCTGGGGCGGCTGCGAGTCCTGTGGCTGGCAGGATTTGTTCCAGGGATGATGCTCTGCGTCTCGCTCGTTCCCCAGTACAGAGGGGCCAGCCTTGGAGAGCTGCCCCAGCTCTCCGCTGCATCACCGCCCAGGGAGCCCGGATCCGGGACGTTTACGGAGGAGCTGGTGAGCTGGGGCACAGGGAGCCGCGTTCCTCCCACAGCTCGGAGGGATGCGAAGGCTCGGGCCTGCGCCGAGGTGTTTACAACTCCAGTTCCTGTTCCCTTTTCCTGCTGGGTTTTGCTGCTCAAGGCTATTGTCGGGCCATTTTGCACAGGAAGGAGGAAGAAGTGTTTTGTTTTAAGCTGATTATGGGAGCCGGAGAGGAATGAATGCATGAGCGGCCCTGGTCTCCAAGGCTGGCCAGGAGCAGGGACAGCATGGCGGTGAGGACAGAGCCTGGCACTGCGTGGGATTAGGCAGCCGCCACGCCGTGCTCAGGCTGTTTGGTCCTTGCTGTAGGAGCTCTGCGTAGCTGGCATTGTGGCAAAACTCGTCCCGCTGGATGGTCCAGGGTGGACCTTTGCATCCTGGTGGGCGAGCAGACTCCAGCAAAGGTGCTTGGGTGCACCCAGACCCTGCTGGAAATATTGCCTGGCCCCGTTTTGGGACCAGGCTTTCAGGCTGCAGGTGGGACGTACAGCTGCAGGCTTGCTGGGGGCTGTGGCATCGTGCGATGGGTGATCCGGCCAGGAAGCTGCTGAGGTGCTGGAGCAGGCCGGTGGCTCCAGCGCTGAAGGGGATCAGGCTTTGGGATGTGCCCCATATCCTGCTGCAGGATTGTCTCCTTTTCACTAGTAAGGGCAAACCTTGGGTTTTTTGTGCTGTCCATGTGACACGGCACTTGAGAGGCTTCTGGTCTTGCTTCCCGGTGACTCCTGATCGTGTGGAGGAGCCCTGTCTGGTGCTTCCTGGGACATGTGTGGAGCTGCTGCTGGGGCCTGGGAGAAAGGGGAGAGGAAGCTGTAGGCTGTTTGTAGCCCTTTTGTTAAGAAATGTCTTCAAATGAGCCTGCAGGAGCCCTGGAAAATAACCAGTGAGTTCCCAGTTGTGCCAGTGCCAGCTGACACCCCTGTACTAGGGCCTGCGCCCCTTCTCCGCCTCGGGTGAGGAATCACGGCTGCACGCAGGGAGAGCATCTGCGTGTGGTGGCAGGGGGACGGCGCTGCCGGCAGCCCCGCACTGTGGTGGGGGCCTTGCCGGGGCATCTGCATGGGTGCTGGCAGCGCTGAGCCGATGGTAAGGGAGGAGGCCGGGCCGCCTTCTGCTCTGCTTGGCTCTGTCCCAGCTTTTGGGACAAAGGCTGGAGCGTTTCCACGGCTGAGCGCTGGTGCCTGGAAAGCCGCCGGCTGCCAGCACCTGCTCTGCGGGGCTGCCATGATGCAGGCTCAGGGTTCCGGCTGCCTCTCTGGCTGCTGCTAGTGGAGCTTGTGGTGAGGTTCCAAGGGGCTTCAGCTGGTCCCTGAGCCCCCGCCAAAAAGGCAGGAAGTACCCTAACCCTTCTTCTACCCTTCCCCTCTTCCAGCTGCCTGTCCTGGAGGACTATGCAGATCCCTTCGATGCGGCGCAGGTGGCTGGCAGCCAGGCAGGGCTGGAGAAGGTGGCGGAGAACGATGGATACATGGAGCCGTATGAAGCCCAGAAAATGATGGCTGGTAAGGAGGAAGGCTCCGTGAAAAGGCTGCTCTTTGCGCCTCTGTTCCCTGCTGTGTGAATTTGGTGGACACCGTACGCTGTTCCTTACAGCCCTTTACAGCACTGAGTTCTGCAGACAAAGCAGACCTGGCTGATCACTGTGGTGGTGCACGGTCACTTTGCAGGCAGATTTTCACAGCGTTAGCTGTGTGCGACGGGCTTGCCGTAGCCAGAGCACTCGCAAAGGCGACCCGAGCAATAGGCACCTTGATATTTCTGCCTGCGATGCTGCCCCCCGGGAGCGCGGTGCCTGCCTGCCAGGCTAAGCCAGGGGAGACCTGACCTTCGACGCATCTGGCATAAAACTAAGATGGATGTGGGAGCCATCTAATTTGGTTAGGACTGGGCCAGAGCGTGCTGTTGTCTGCCGTAGCGGTGGGGTCCCCAGTGGGCTGGTTTATGGCTGGAAAGCAGGCGAGGCGAGAGTGTGCGTGCCCCAAGGCATCGCTCTTACTGCTGCCGGCACACACAGGGTTGCCGAGCCAGTTTGCGCACTCCAGGCTCTGGCTCTGCTTTGCAGTCCTGTGGTTTTTCTGGAGCGAGTGGTTTCTGGAAAGCTCATGTGGCTTTTTGGACCAGGCCATTGCATTTCTTGGAAAAATCAGCAAGCGGCGAGGAGGCTCCTTATGTCCATGGGACAGAGTTTTGTTTTGCTTGAGGGAACGGCATTTTATTAAACTAGCCACACTGGGTGCCCAGGGAAGAAACTCAGCCTCGTGGCTCGCAAGGAGTCAGGCTCTGGGATGCTCTGTCCCCACGGACCCTGCTTTGCAGGACTGCCTGAGAGCGGCGATGTTGTACGGTGGGGAGAGAAGGCATCCTGGTGCTGTGGACTGCTCAGGACCCGGCTGCCCAGAAGTTCAGGCGCTTCTAGCAGGCGCTTGCTGAACTTTTTTGGGATTCTCCTCCATCGTTGATTCTCCCTACCCCACATCACCCTCAGGTGAAATCGAGCCCTTTCATCTAGCAGGGTGTGGGGGACCATGGCCATGCTGTGTTGGGCAAAAAGCTCATGGTCTTTTCCCTCTTCTCCGGCTAGAGATCCGCCAGAAGGGCTTACGGGAGGCTCCCGCCCGGCCTCTGCACCTCTACGACACTCCCTATGAGCCTGTGCTTGGAGGGCTGGACGTGGACGGTGACCGCCCAGCTTGCCCCAGGCCCAGGGAGTCCCGGCTGCCCGAGGATGACGAGCGGCCACCGGAGGAGTACGACCAGCCCTGGGAGTGGAAGAAGGAGCGGATCTCCAAAGCCTTTGCAGGTGAGTGATGGGAGCAGCCATAAAGGATGGGTAGCAGCCATAAAACAACCGATGCTGCGTTGCGTTTTGCAGGCGGGAAGCTGGCTCCTTGAGATTCCTTTTGGGGGTCAGTAGTGTTGGTCTCTGCATTTCTGTGGCTTGGGGAGCACCCGTGCACTTGCACAGGCTGTTTCTCTTCAGCAGGGAGCCAGGCTGGGTGGAGTGGTGGATGGAGCTGCCTACGCAGCCTCTCCAGTGCCCATCTCTCATTGCCTCTTCCCCCCTCTACTGATCACCGCCTCTGGTGCAAGCTGACCTCCCCCTCAACCCTGAATTGCAGGGGAGAGGCTCGACCCTGGGCTCAAGCAGATCCCTCCTTCCTCGAGGCCGGAGGAGAGCTGGGCGCTTGCCCAGGAGCCTTTGGCCAGGCGATCGTCCGGCCCCCTGACCTATTTATCCGTGCTGCGGGATCGATTGTGTTTGTGTTTGTTAATGAGGAAATCCATGCTGTGCATTAGCGCTGGCTCCTCTGCTGGCGCTGGCTAATTGCCACGCTCTTATCTAGGATGCATTTTAATTGCAGCAGCGTGCGCCTGCGCTGTGGCCGGCACGCACAAGGTGCTCGAGCAGGTGGTTGTTTATGCTGCGTAGGGATGGTGGCAGAAAGAGATGTGGAGATTCGGGCTTAGGAGTGGTTCACCTTTTGGGTTTGGGCTCTGCAAGCTGGAGGTCTGTGTGCTGGACTTGGCGCCACGGTGGCTGCTTGTGCCTGGAGTTGTGCTCACGCGGCTGGGACTCGGCTGGGCGCAGGGCCGGTGTGCACAGCACGCTGTGCTGAGGATTCGGCGTATCGGGCTCCGTCATGAAACGCGGTGCGCTGCCGGACCGAGTTTGCTCTGAGGTGTCTGTGTTCTGGGCCGCCTTACTCAGTGTCCCTGGGCGGAGAGAGTGTGTTCACAGGTCTGGCTCACACGTGGATGCAGGTGGGCGCAATCCAGGGCACTTCAGGCTTGCTCCATGTCCCCAGGGAGTCAGGTGGCCATGCCCTGGGCCATGTGAGGACCTGCTGCCTGTTTTCTTCTGGAGCCAGAGCAGGTCCTGCTGTGGCTTGTAGGGCATTTCCTGTCTCCTGTGATGCTGGGACCTCTCTGCTGGCCCTTTCCCCCTTTGGGGGGCCTGCGAGACCCCTGCACCCGGTACTGGCATGAGGCAGCAACCTCTGGCGTCTGGCATGGGAATGTGGACTCCATGGAGTAGCTGGGAAGCACCAGGGGCAAGACGGATGTGCGAGCAGGACAGATGGCAATGGGATCCTTGGCCAAGGTCCCCTGGACAGACATGCAC
Organism: Chlamydotis macqueenii; assembly: GCF_036417535.1. Classification (NCBI taxonomy): domain Eukaryota; kingdom Metazoa; phylum Chordata; class Aves; order Otidiformes; family Otididae; genus Chlamydotis; species Chlamydotis macqueenii. The sequence goes on along the minus strand of NC_141567.1, from coordinate 14,653,284 downwards.
GTGGGACTGGGGGGGGATTGCAGGCTCCTTCCTACTCCAGAGATGGTCAGCTGGGAAAGCTGATGGAGGAGCAGGGTCTCTCGACTGGGAATGTGCCCCACTTCAGCCCTGTTCCTGCTCGGTGCTGGGGAGGGGACGAGATGACAAAGCTGGTGTAGGTCTCTTGGGAATTTAGTCCTCAGGTCTTTCCCCCTACAACTACTCTCCTTTTCCATGGGCCTGGTGTTGCTGACATGTTTTTTCTAAGCCCTTTCTTTCTCTCTTTCTCTTTCTTTCTCCTTCTTCCCCCTGCCCCCATCTAGTTGAAATCAAGGTCATTAAAGACCTGCCATGGCCACCGCCGGTGGGACAGCTCGACAGTGGTGAAAGCCCCCCGGACGGTGAGGCCGGTGCCTCCGTCCCTCCGCAGCACGGCCAGCCCAGCTACGAAGACGCCAACGGTGGGTCTTACGCGACAGCGAGGTGGCCAGGGGGGCTGCGGCCGGTGCTCGCTGTGACCCTGCCTTGCTGCCCCGCCAGCGCTGAGATGCTGTGACGCCTCGGAGCTTGTCCGAACCTGGCAGGGCTCTGCCTGCTGCCTGCAGGCGCTGCCAGACACCCACCCTCCTCCTCCATCTTCCCCCCAGCTCCTCCTGGTCTGTTCAGTTGTCCTGCGCCAGATGCCAGACATTTATCCTCGCCTCTTCTGCATCTTCTCTAGCTCCACGATGCCTCTTTGCATGCAGCAGTCGAGCTGCACCGGGGGATTATTTGGTGGCAGAGTTATTACCTTCTCTTTTGTTCTCTCTTGGCCTCCAAATTCCCAATATTTGATGGCTGCTTTTATGATCTTCTTGACAATTGCTGTGAGCATTTAGCTGACGTTTTCTTGCGGCTCTTAATACCCCGGTCCCTCATAGGTAGGGTAGCAGCAAATTCGGATCCCACCCCTGAAGTTGAGGTTGTTTTTTCCCCGTGCACCTTGCTTCATCATTTAGCACTGCTCCGTTTCCTCCAATATTTTATTACCTTGCTGCTCCGTGGCAGGAGGTCCCTCTGGATTCTTCGCTCTCATTTTTGCTATCTTGAACAGCTAAACCTCCCAGGTACACTTTGTCATCTCAGGTTTGCCTTGTTGTGAAGCCTTTTTTGTGTGTGCCGAGCAGCAGAGCCCCCGTGTAAATCCCCCTTGGACTCTGCTGGCAGCCTCGCTTATGAAAGCCAAATGTTGCTGCTTCTCTTTTAACCTGTTATTAATATTGCAGGGACCTTGCTCTTGTGCCGTGCTGGATTAGGGTTTTGAGCATTAGGTGGGGGAAGTTGTCAAAAGCTGCCCAGGCTTTCGGGGTTGGGCTGCCGCTCGTGCGGAGAACGAGGACGGATCCGCGAGACGTGACTTTTTCTCTGGAAAGCGGCGGCTGCGCCCCGGCGTGCTGTGTCTGCTCGTGCGTCACTAACGCTGCTCCTGGTAGACACTGCGACGTGCCAGGTGCAGATGTCTGATTTCCTTATCTGCAGTTACCCAGGTCCCTGCGGAGCTTCGCAAAGAAAGAGCAGCATGGCTGTTGCTGCCTCCCGGGTGGGTTTGAGCATGAGGTTGCACGTGACAGCCGATTTCGCTGCCGATCGTAGGGGCACTCCAGAGTGATGTGGCTGCTCTGCCGGGGCTGTGTCGGGGTACCGTCCCAAATCCGCAGGGATGCTACAGACTGAGATCGCTCCTCAGACAGAAAGGTCTTGGCAGGGGAAACTTCCTGATCCTCTTCCTACAGTGAATGCGGGTGTCAAGAAAAAATAATTTCTTTGCTACACAGCCTCTTCTCTTCCCTTCTCATTTATTATCCCTGCAGTCACTGTGACATGCATCCTGCTCCTGATGAACACATCAGTTTGTAATTTTTCCTGGTTTTAGCAACACAGAGTCTCTTTTTTTTCCTGACTTGCTTTGTTGTGTTAAGTTTATCTTGCCAGAATTTTGTCTCATTTTCTACTTCCCCTGTCTGGGGGTGACTTGAACTTCTTGAAGGATGTCTTCTTACTCCTGGGGGCTTGTTTTTAATATCCTGTTTAATCATGCACATGCCTCTGCCTCTCTGTGGCAGGTGCAATGCATTTCTTCTGAGCCTCTAACTCGATGACTTCATGCTGCCAGCAAACACTTCAGTGTTTTGATTGTCTGGCTTTTTAACCATCGCCCCAATTTATTAAGGTGTTGAGTTGAAATTGAAGCCTGGATGTTATCTACAAGGGCAAGCTTGGCCAGGGAAAAGCCAGACCGCTGTAGAGGCAGGGCTTGTCAAGCCTTACTGCCGGGTATCTCCTCCCCAAGCTCCTTCTCGGGGGGGGTTTAAGCCATGCTAAGCTGCGGAGGATTTTGGCTGGGTTTCCTTTCGGCTACCTTCTTCTCTTCTCAGTGCTGGGGGGGCTGGAGACCTGCTGACCTGCATAGGGCCCAGACACAATATCCGTCAAATAGCCACCTTAGAGGATGCTCTGCTAGAGAGAAAAATGTCCCTCTCTGGGTATTTTTTGCCTCTGCCCTCCAGCAGCGTGGCCTCAGCATCGCCCTGCTTTTGCCTCTCCGTCCAGGGCAGCATGGGGAGGGGGGAAGCTGCCCAGCTAAGGGCAGCTCGTCCAGCTTCCCTCATCCTGGGAGCTTCGGTGCCCGGGCTCAGCCACCTCCGGGGCAACCGTGGCTCTGCGGCGTCAGCCACCGACAGCCTCACGTCAAGGCAGCTCTGCCGATCGATAAGTAATTTGTGTGAGGGGGCTCACATTGCAGGGGAGCAATAATGAACTCTCTGGAGGAAAGAGAAACAATATTGTTAATGCTGAAATCATCCCGCACGGAAATAACAGTCGGCGGGAGGCTGGGTCCCCGGGGCACGTCTTGGTTAATCCCCTGCCGCTTGCTGGGCAGCATGCACTGGCTGCTGTGCTTTGTCGGTGCACGGGAGCCCGTGGCTGGGCTGGTGCTGGAAAGGCGGCTGCGTCGGGAAGGCACCTTGCAGTCGAAATGTCCCCTTCCCACCTCGGGGAATTATTTTTTTTCACCCTAGGAGGTTTACTTGTGCCAGAAGAAATGTGTCTGTCATTTCCAAACTGTCTGGTCCCTTTAGCTCCACTTCCTCTCCTCCTGTTTTTTTTTCAAATTTAATTTATTATTTTTTTCCCCAAGATTGGAGATCCTCTCCTTGCTGCTTCTCGCTTAACTCTATGCTGCAACCCTTAATCTCTAGTTCCATTAGCGAAACCTCTCTGAGCTTTTGAAACCTCCCTGGAAAATATTTTCAGGGGCTCAGGTGCTGCGAGGACCGCAATCCTGGCGTGGTGGGGACCCAGCCTGGTCTACCCTGGGGCACTGTGGTGAGCAGCAGGCCCTTCCTTAGAGCAGGGGGACGGGGCAGCCTGAGGGGACTCAGCATTGCGTGATGTGGCTCTGGTTCTTTCTGTGGGCTCCCTCCACGGAGTGAAAGCTCGGAGCCCAGCCTGTCCGCCTGTCCCCACAGCCGGCTGTGATGTGTGTCTGTCTTGCAGGTCCATCAGAGGGGCTGGGGTATGGCCGCACCTCACCCTGCAGGGAGGAGAAGGCCAGGGTTGCCCTCAGGCATGGTTCCAGCAGCCTCAAGAACACAAAGATGCTGATCACCGAGCCTGGCCCCTTCGTCGGAGAGAGGATTGACCCTGCCCTGCCCCTGGAGAGCCAGTGGTGAGTCCTGCCTGCCCCGAGCAGCTGCCTGACCCTCCGCCTGCTCCAGGATCCCTGTGGCCACACCATGAGGAGCCCTGGGACAGACCTGCTTCTTCTTTTCTTCCCTGGCCCCACATTTCCATATGCTTGTCTCTGCCACCCATCTCACGGTGGTGATGTCCCCATGTGCCCTCTGCACCCCTCTGAGTTGTTCGGTGGAAGCCCTGCCCTTTGTCCCCCAACGCCGGTGGTGCCACCCATGTCCCTCTCCCTGAACGCGGCTGCTGTCCCCGGGGAGGTGCCAGGGGTGCTGGCATTGCTGCTGCCCCGGGGCACAGTCCTTCCTGGGGCATCCTGGCACAGTTCGTCCCTCTCCCACCTCCAGCTGGTACCACGGGGCCATCAGCCGGACAGACGCGGAGACGCTGCTGCGGCTGTGCAAGGAGGCCAGCTACTTGGTGCGCAACAGCGAGACCAGCAAGAACGACTTCTCCCTCTCCTTGAAGTGAGTGAGCCCGGGTGGGGCTGGGGGGTGGCTGGACCTGCAGCAGAGGTGACCCGGTGCCATAGGTGACTCCTCGCGGGTGGGTGCCCCACGAGAACGTGTGCCCGTGCTGATGGGTAACTCTGAGATGGTCAGAAATGGCTGGAATGCAAAGCCTGCACTTCTCTGCAGTGTGGCACTGACTTCTGGTTTGGTGTCTGGCAAAAGTATCTCTCGGGAAGGCTTGTAGGGAGGCACGCTGCTCTTCCCTCGGCAGTGCTAGTGATCCCTCAGATGGATAAAATGTTGTGCCTTGCTGCTCGCTTCAGTGTATCTGGTTACAGCTTCCAACTCTGTCTTCTCGTTATCCCATTTTTTTGTAGCTTAGTTTCATGGGAAAAGAAAGCTTGTGCGATCCCATTGTTGATGGAAACATGGGTACTGATCCCTGCCTCCCCAGCCCACGTAATCATTGAAGCCGTTGCTCAGCCGTGCGGTAGAGAGGGCATTACTCTGCTTTGGTTTCCCAGCTGGGAAACCTCACCCCCAGAGCACAGCTTGGTTTCTGCTTGGGTTTTTGGGAGGGATCTTTGCACCCTCCTCAAGTTTTCCAGATCCCCTGAGTGCCAAAACTACATAGAGCATTGCTGCATGTGTTGTGCCCGGGAGGAGCTCTTTCATGACAGCTCTTGGGGCAGCCTGAACCCATAAAATCAAAGCTGTTACTGTCCTGAAGATGATGATGGATTAGCAAATAGGTTCTTGCTCTTCTGCTGGACAACTCTATTAGCTCTGTTTCTGGCAGATGTGAAAAATGTGTTTATTGAGCACCTCGGTCATCTCTGCCCAACAACAGACCACGTATCCCTACGCTTTTCTCAATACACTTCAAGTTTCCCCAGTGGTCTCTGTACCTGCATTGCTCCCTGGTGGTTTCAGCCTCCTCTGTTTGTTTCCCAGTGACACAATTGTGAATTAGATTGCTCCATCTCTCTCTCTCAATTTTTTTTTTTTCACATTTTTCTGCCTTCAGCCAGGGCAGAAGTTTAGCTGAAAATATTCTTTCTTCCTTCTGTGCTTGTAGCCTTCAGATCAGTCAAGAAGCCTTTCCAGAAAAGCTTGCTCCTTTCCTTTATTTTGTCAGAATTTTTAGTGATGCTTTGATTTTCTCAGTATTTTTTCCTTGCCCTGGCTTGTAAGCAATTTTGAAACAACAGCTTCTGGTTGTTGACGAGTTGTCTTCGAGCCTGCGAGGGGTCCTCTCAGCCATCACCTTGTGGGTGGCATTAGCCAGCGTCTGTGTTGCAGAGCCTGGGAGGTGGCACTGGGGTTGTTGATGGGGCCTCCGCCCTCACCAGCGTGGGTGCTCCTTTCCGTCACCTCTCTACAAGCCAGTCACCCATTTCTTTGCGTTTTTTTTCCTTAGTTCTTACTGTCTGTCCTTAGCCTCGTGGCAAAAATGGCTAAATCCTCTTCTCCATCGGCGTGTGTGGCTGGGACGTGGCCCTGCAGCGGTGTGCCACCTCGCCAGAGGAGACTTCAGCCCATCCAGGAGCTGCCTGTCCACTGGCTGCGCTTGCAGAGCCCACAGCCTCGGAAGCAGCATTTTTACTCCATTGCCTTTCTCTGTAGAGCCTTTTCAAGGAAAATCCCCTGGGATGCTTTTTATATAGCTGTAAGCTGTAAGCTGGCTGTCTGTGTCTCTCTTTTTTTTTTTTTTTTTTTTTTAACTCTTCTTTTTTTTTTTTGCCTCAAGAAAGAAGGCAAAGCTGAGGATATGGTCTGAAAGAGAGCTCTGCTGCTGACCTACAGCCCTTTTGTGCTGCTTTAAAGGAAAATATGCACAAGAGAGAGTGGCTGTACCATAGTGTGTCAGGTAGCCAGAAGGATTTAACCCTGCCGTGACAGTCCTGCCTGGTCCAGCCCCACGTTGCCTGTCGTGCCGGGGTTGTAGTGTCATTGCCTCAAACGCTCAGAGAATGAGTCTCTCCTGGCTTGCACCTCAGTGAGAGTGGCTGAGGGCACTCTGCAAAGGTTTGGGTCCTTCTTCACATCTGTAAGGTGCTCGGCAGGAGCAGCACCTGCTCCTTGTCCTCGTCCCATCCCTGCTGCTGGCTGCAAGGCTGCTGGGTTTGCAGCATCTCTCCTGGGGTCTGACCTCGGTCACCTCCCTGAGCTTCTGACAAAGGCTCATGGAGAGATTTGGGCAAAACACACCCAGCATCACCTCCTTGTGGCAGCGCTCTGGCTCTGGACCAGCACTGATCCTGCACCAGGCAAGGGCTGGGTCTATGTGCAGACAGGGTGCAGCGCTGTTAGCGGTGCGATGATGTGCGTGTGAGTGCAGGATAAACCCATGCACCTTCACGGGGTGCCACTCACGGTGCAGCTGCCGCAGCTCTTCTCTGCACCCTGCCGCTGGGACGCAGGATGCGGCCAGCTATCACTTTCCCTCAGCCTCTCGTAGGGAGCTGTGGCTCTCCCCCCTGCCCTCCCTCGGGGTGGCCGGCTCCTTGCCTCTTGGCTCTAAATGGATTGCAAACCCATTTTGCTAATGCAGCTCGGCTGTCCATTACGGACACCGTCTCCAGCTGGGGGGATGGGATCGGCCCGCACAGCACTGGAAACGGCTCAGCATCGCTGATGAGGTCCTGTCTGCTTTTAAGTCATCAATATTTTGCCGTAATGTGCATTCCAGACGCTGCAGACAGGCTGTGGCTCTCCTCAGAGACGCAAATTAATAGCAACAGGGCCATTAGCCCGTCACTTGGAATCAGCGCTCGTGGCAGGATCTGCCTGCGCAGCCTCGCGTGGCGCGGTGCCCGTGCTGTGCCGGGAAATGGCCTCGCTATGCTGAGCGGGTTTTATGGAGCCCGCAGTGTTGGCGGGGGGGCGGGGGGGAGGTTGAGGGCAACGCACTGTGGGCCAAAGAGGAAAATCCTGCTTTGCCACGGTGAGGCTGGAGATACATGAGCTGAAGTCCTCCTGTGTGAGGTGGGGCAGCTGCAAAAGGGGCTTTGCCCGAAGCTGCTGCCCCTGCATCACCCTGCAGCGGCAGCCCCTGCTGCTCCTGCCGCGGCTCTGCCCTCGCTTCCCTGCCTGCATGCACCTACCCCAACCTCAGCACCCTCCTTGTCCCCAGAGGGATCCCTCACACCCCGCTGCATGGCCGTGCTCCCCAGGAGGCGCACAGTGCAGCGTGGCCGGCTGTGTCCTTCCCTTGCGCCATGGGCTTTGTCTGGAGTTGGTCAAGAGTGGGATGGTGCGGGCAGGGCCGTGGCTGGGGACAGGAGACACCAGCATCCCCCACGGCTGCACCCCCTAACCCTGCCTCCGTCTCTCCTTGCAGGAGCAGCCAGGGCTTCATGCACATGAAACTGTCCCGGACCCAAGAGAACAAGTACGTGCTGGGTCAGCACAGCCCGCCCTTCGACAGCGTGCCGGAGATCATTCATCATTACGCCAGCCGCAAGCTCCCCATCAAGGGGGCTGAGCACATGTCCTTGCTTTACCCGGTGGCTATCCGTACCCTATAGTACTCACCCCCCACGAGCCAGGCTTGAGGCCGGGTGCACCCGAAACTGGCCCATCCGCAGGGCCGAGCGCCGCCGTGCCGAGGACAGGCTCCAGACTGGCAGCCCACGAGCAGCTCGCTGGGCACGGCCGGCACCGTTGGGGATTCCTGCAGCCAGACCCCATGGCACTTTCTCTGGGAGGGCTCCCAGGCGCTGGTTTGCCCGCTGGGACGGCGCCGGGGGGACCCGCTGCGCAAGGAGCTGAGTGGGGTTTGCCGGCTGCCTGCTGCCCTCCCCTGCCTCCGGGCAGAGCTCGGGATGCAAAGACTGGAGCTGGGGCCTTGGAGAGGCCGGGGAGGGGGGTGATGTATGGGAAAATGGGGAGAAATCATCCAGCAGCACGCCTGAGGTGCCTCCGTGAGGGTGCCTGGCTCTGCCCACGGGAGACAAAAAGGCTGTGCCTGCAGGTGAGGAGGCTGGCGGGGGGCGAGCAGGGGCCTGCCCGGGGATAGCGAGGCGTGGCGGGGCCAGGCAGGCCAGTGGTGGCCTCCGCCCGCACGGGCGCTCGGTACTCGCCGCCATCCTTTGCCAAATGTACATAGTGACTGGTCTCAGCCGCGCGTGCAGCACCACTGCCTAATAAAGCGGTGCACAGTCGTCTGCTGCTCCATGGGGACTGCGTGCCCACATCCCACCGCCTTGAGTGGGGGATCAGTGTGGCAAAACAGTGGGGAGGGGGATTTTATTACGCAAAATCTCTAAGCAAATGGATTTTTCCTTCGCTCTTGTGTACACTGAGACCCGTGTGCCTGAGCGGTCCAACCAGCTCGCTCCTCTGAGAGAAAGGGACAGTGGTAGTTGTGTCCTTGCTATGTCTTTGGGACCCTTTGCAGGCAGCAATGAGCTGATTTTGGACTTACCTGTTGTTCCCTGTAGAAGGGGGTGCTCTTTGAGATCTTTTGCCTCCTTGTTTTCCTTCACCCCTCGTAAGTCTTGGGCAAAATCCCTGAATTTCACAGATCTATTCTCCTCCTCTGGGTATTTTACTGGCTCCAGTCCTGTTCTTTGTCTTCCTGACACCTTGCCTTTGGGCCAGCCTCCTCCTCCTCTTCATTTGGCTGAAGCTACATCTGGTGCTCTGTAGTATTTAACGCATACCTTGCCTTTTAACCTTGTTCCTGGTGTTGCTTGCTGCTGTACCCACGCACATACATTTCCTCCATCCGTGCGTCAGACGGAGCTCGGTCTCGCTGTTGCTCCCCTGCAGCGCATTCCCTTTCCCCTCCGCTCCCTGGGTGGTCCCGCTGTGCTCAGCAGAGGGGATGGCGGCGGCAAATTCGCTGCTGGACCAGCAAACCCTTTGCGTCAGCAGAGCAAAGCGCTTGGGGCATTAGTGGGATGTGCTAGCAGTGGGTTGATGAAGGCTTTGTGAAAAAGCGTCATCCTCCCCACTGCTTGCTCCCAGGAAGGAGCTGGTCCTGCTGGTTTGCTAGGGGGGAGGGAGGTCATCAATGGGACCTCGAGGACCTTGTGTGGGTGAGCACTGTAGCCAGAACCCTGCTCTACCATCCACAGCTCTGGGGTTTTCCAGACTCGATCTGTAGCTGGGGGTTCACAGTCCTGGCTGTCCATCACGGCTTTAAGCTGCTGTGGGGACCATCGGGCATGACCAGCATGGTCCCTGAGTGCACACCGCAGTTGAGAGCCAGCAGAAACTGTGGTGGTTTGTTCCAGGATGCCTCAGCCTCTGCCGCTCCTTAAAAGGCAGCGGTTTGAGCTCGTCGGCTGCCCGGTGTCTCCTTACAGCCCTGCTTGGCTGCTGGCAGCTCTCCGGCTGCCTCTCTCCATCCCGGAGAGGCATCTTGTCCGGCAGGGACAGAGGCAACTCCAACTGGAGGGTTTTTCTCCTGGCAATGCCACACCAGAGCCTGCAGAAAGGGCTGGAGATGCAGAAATCTGCAGAGATGCTCTTGGATGCCCTTGCTGCATTTAAAAGGTTTCAAGGGCCCTTGGCAGCCCTACAGTGCCCTGATGGCTTCCAGCACAGAGCTCATCCTGAGGGATGCTCTGCCTTCTCTGTGGCTGCCACTGGGAAAGCAGAGGCTTCTTGGGTCTGTGCAGCTGGGGAATGAAGGCACAGGAGAGCCTTCCCACATATTGTTGTTTTTTTTTTTTTTCTCGAGAAACTCTGGCAGGGAGCAGGCTCCCTGTCAGCCAGTGTTGGCTGTATCAGCGAGCTCGCAGCCTTATGGTGAAATCCTGCCCAAGCAGCCTGGCTGTATCTCAGAGGCATCCCTGCCGAGCACCAAGAGGTGTGAGATTGCGTGCATTGCACCAGCTCCCCAGAAAGAGTCACGGACCAGCGGGACTGCTCTGGAGCTGGGCTTTGTGTCCAAGGGCTTCAACTAAGCAGCTCTCAATCCTCCCTGAGGCGATTACCTCTCTCCCCAGCCCTCTCTTCTCCAGGGTAAAGAAGCCCAACTTTTCAAACATCTCCTTGTACAACGTGTTCTCCAGCACTGACTATCCTAGTGACCCTCTGCAGGACTCTCTTCTTCTACTTGGGGTCCAAACTGGACCAAGTATCCAGATGTGGCCTCACCAGTGCCAAATAAAGGGAAATAACCATTTCCTTTAACCTGGCTGTGCTCATATGATAACTTGGATTAGAAGGGACCTCGGGAGGTCTCTAGTCCACCCTCCTGTTCCAAGCAGTGTTAGCATTGACCAGAGTCAAGAAGGGCTTTTTTTTTGGAGAGAAGCAAAACTGCTCTAAGCCCAGCTAGGTTTCTTCCCCCCCGCCCCCCCCCCCCCTTCCTAGCATTTCCAGGAGGGACTGGACTCCAGGGATAGAGGGCTGCAAAATCATTGCAACCTAGGGGTGATGCTGCCATCCCAGCGGAGCCTCCAGCTCCATGTGGGCCCTCGTGGTGGAGGAGGTCCAACAAGAAAAATGGAAGGAGCAGGGTGCAGGATGCAGAGCCATATTAGCAAGGAGCCAGCCCACAGATTGACATTGGGTCAGAGGATGGACCTGATCTTCTTTACAACTACCTGAAAGGAGGTTGTTGTGAGGTGGATGTTGGTCTCTTTTCACAAGTAACTGGTGATAGGATGAGAGGAAATGGCCTCAGGTTGTGTCAGGGAAGGTTTAGATTGGATATTAGGAAAAATTTCTTTTCTGAAAGAGTGGTCAAGCATTGGAACAGGCTGCCCAAGGAAGTGGTGGAATCACCATCCCTGGAGGTGTTAAAAAACCTGTAGATGTGGCACATCAGGACATGGTTTAGTAGGCATGGTGGTATTGGGTTGACAGTTGGACTTGATGGTCTTTTCCAACCATAATGATTCTGTGATTCTATGATTCTCAAATGTGGCAGATCCCAGCAGGTCCTGGGTCCTGTTTGGACCCAGGGGGTTTCATTTTTGGATTTCCACAGAAAGTATATGACTCTGGGTCTGGCTGGTACATTGCATCCTCTGTTTGTGGTGGGAGAAAAAAAAATTTGAATTGAATCTCTCTTGCAAGGGTATTTTAGTGCTACCTTTGCCATCCCATGGCTGAAGTGAGTGTTGTTTGCGAATGAGGCGGGGAGGGGCAGCCATGTGACAGGGCTAGAGAGGTGATGGAGGGGGCCCCATTAATGAGGATGCTAATCCCCAGGCCTGACAAGGGCCTGAGCAACCTGATGTGGCTTTGAGGTTAACCCCGTTGGGAGCGTGAAGGTTGGCCAGAGACCTTTGTAGCAATTCCCAATCCACTTGTCCTGGCGATCCCCCATGTCCTCCCAGCTGCCTCTGTTCTCTGTCACTCCTCCCTGCAAGTGAAACAGCTCTGTCATTCATCGCCTGATCTCTAGTCCCTTGCTAAGCCCTCCGTAAGCTGTTTTAGCATGCTGCAGGCCCTAATAATGAAGGAAGGAAGTTTGTTTTGTAATTGGATTAGCACTGCTGGGAACATGCTCTTGCAAGGCGGTCAGGGTTGAGCTGGCGCAGCCCCCAAGCCCCGTGCCGCTCCGCCTGGTTGTGGGCCAGCCTGGGGCTGCGCTTGCTCCTGCACAGGACTGCACTGGCCAAAAGATGTGGTCTTGCAGGAGGAAAGCAACCCAGAGAGATGAAAGGCTGATTCAGGGCAGAATTAGAGTTCACCCTCCTTGGAAGCTGGGGTATTTTTGCTGAAACTCTGTCACAGTTCCTAATGTCTCCCACCTGCTGGAAATGAAGCACTTGGGTTAGCATCAAGCCTGACATCAGCCTCATCACCCACCCCAGCGCAAGTCATCAAGGCTCCTGAACACCTCAGAGGCTGGAGAGCATCACCAGTAACTGATCCTTGCGGGACTGCATAAAACCCTCAGATGTGTACAGGGTGTGGTCCATCGTCCATGCCCCCTCCCTGTCCCTCTGGCCTGGAGAAGCTCCCTTAAGCCCAAGCCTAGCGATTAGTTTAAAACCCCAGCCCTAGCAGTGATGCCTGAGTTGCTTGAATATCACCAAAAAAACAGTGCCCTGTATTCTGTCTTCAACCACAGCAATGTGCAGAAGGATCAAATAACCCAGCAGCTCAGCTGCCAAAGTTTGTAGCACAGGAGATGAATTTGTTCCTGATTCCCGCAGGCTACCAGCAAAACGTGCAGTGTAGCACACACGTAGCACACCCATGCATGTGGCACACACATGGCCCAGCTGAATGCCTCCTTTCAGATCTTCTCGTGAAGACCAATGTATTTGATGCAAGGGGAAAGTTTCAGCTCCTAACTCAGAGGCCACCCTCGCTCAGTCCCTTCGGTACGCTTCCCCAGCATTGTCTCAAACCAGTTACTTGCTCCTGGTAGCCTGTTTGAAAATTGTCTCCCAAAACATCCATGCTTGGATGCCTCCACCTAATTTTCAGCCTACGCTAGTGAGCAGTTCTCTCCTTTTCCTTTCACGGTTTCAGAGGCATGTCTCCAAACCAGCATGCTCAGGCAGATTTTCTGGGTGAGATCTTTCCAACACCTCTAGTGATGTGGCTGTGTCCCTCCCGAAAACGTATCCCAGGCACGATGACCACACTCCCAGCCCTGCACTGCTTGCTAGTAATGTTAGTGGGGTCATCCCAAGACTGGGGTGGAGGAACAGTGCTAGAAGCATCTCTGCTCAGAGACATCCCTTTTAATACAACTCATCGTTTACTTATCAGCTGGTTCCTCCTCTGCTAAATCCATACCCATGGCTTCCAGCATTGGAAACTGGCTCATACTGGGTAAAACCAAACTCCTTCCTTAAATCTAACCAGCCTAAATGCACTGCATCACCTTGTCTAAGTTAATTACAAAAATCATTACATTACACTGAGACAATGTGTCTGTGATAACTTGTTTCCATTTGCCTTCCTGTCTTGAAGCTGGGCTTCTTTCAAAGAAACCTGAGAAAGGTATGAAAATCTAGATGTATTTTAATCTCTCTTTTCCCTTTTCTGGATGTGGGAGGCACATCTGCTGCATTTGTTTGCTATCTGAGCCGTATCCAGGTTATCCTAAATCTGGTCCTTCCTTCACAGTGAGGTGACCTTGCTCCTTTCCTCCCCGATCTCATGCAGCACCTCCTGGTTGACCCTCATCTCATGCATTCAAAGCGTGTCCTTGTCTGGTGGTCGTGCCTCAGGCGTTCTCTGTCCTTCACATCTTGCTCAGCTTGACGACCTGCGCAGATACAAGTCTTTCTCTTAATTTCCAGGATAAATGTATGCATGCTGAATTTTTCTCCATTAAATGGCAGCGCACAGCAAGTCCTGATCTGTGCCAGCGTGGGACCGCGGGGCTCTCTGCCCACGTGTGCCCTCTCTCACTGTTCCTGTCTGGGGCAGCCTTGCTGTGCACGTACGGTGCGCTATGATTTACTGCCCATATGCAGCGTTACAGCCTCTCTGCGCATGCACAGCATGCCCTGATTTACCGCACGCATTAAGGGTTACCTCTCTGCAAATTCACAGCACGTCTGGTTTTAGTGTGCTCTCTCTGACCGTGCGCAGCGTGTCCTGATTTACAGGGAAGGCTCTTGCATCTCTTTGCCTCCACGTAGAGCACCTTGAGTCACTGCTCCCCCACGCCACTGCCCCTCTCCAAGGGGAACAGTCTGCCTGATTTGCCCCTTGTGCATGCAGCGGTCTTGGATTTACTGTGTGTGCAACGGGTGGGCACTCCATGATGCACGGCATGGCCTCCACGTGCTCATGACATCCTAATTTATTGCACGTGCATTAGCTGCTTTCCCACGCAGGTGCTTGGTGGTCTCTGGACAGGCACATGGCAGCACTGCTTTCTGCGTGTGTGCACGGCAGTAGCATCGTGTCTCGATGTCTGAGCAACCCCCAACTCTAGCTGGTAATTTAGGGGAAAGATTGCAGTGCTGCAGCTAATTCCCTTTTCCCTCCACACACACAGGCTCTCTGAGCCTCCTCTGCCCCCGTCTGCTCAGCCCCTCTTGTAACTGTGTCTTACAAGCCTGGCACCACCATCCTGGGCTGTCCTGGCTCACGTCCTGCTCTGGAAACTGTGGGCTGTATGTTATTAGGTGATAAAGTCCTGCCAGAGGTAATGGAGGGTGTCTCTGGTGGGCAGCAAGACCCAGTGTCCTGTGGAGTGTAATTTAAGCCAGAGTCCCAGGTGCTACCCAGATTGCAGCTCCAGTAACTGAGGTCTTCTCAGTGGATGTTTATGGGATCCCAGTGACTTCCTCTACCGACCTGTTGGCTTGGGAGAGCAAAAGGAGAAAAGTGGGATATTAGAGCCCCCAGAAATGCTTGAGAGAGCAGAAAGGACCATGCAGTCCAGATAAGAGTGTTGTCACTTGAAGAAGTTGCAGTATGTGCCCATCCAGGCCTACACCCCAGAAAGGTGAGGAGGGCACGACCCACAGCCATGGCCTATGGCGGCCTGTGAAGGAAGCATGGAAGAGGCAGGGTCTCCTGTCCCTCGCCCTGGAAAGGTCTCCAGCCCTGTTGGTGACCAGAGGATGCAGAGAGAGCTGCCAGCTGGAGCTGCCTGGAGCTGAGAAGGAGGAGGTACAAGCTGAGGCTCCTCCAATTTGTTGTAGGGAAGGTGGTTCCTAGTTCTCTTCTTTTTTTTTCCAGAGAGGGGCTGATCTAAAAAGTGTCTTGCCCTCTTCTGCCGTGACTTGTAGCTGAGCTCCTAGATGCCATGGGCTGGGGAAGGTGGTCCAGGTGGGACCAGGAAGGGTCGGAGAGTGCATCACCCACGTGGTGCGGGCTCTTGCCCTTGCATTGACTTCCAGGCAGTCCCAAAGGAAGCAGCACATCATGCAACAGAGCAGGCAAGAGAGCAAGCATAGGGATGTTGCCTGGTCCCCTCTGCATCGTAGAGGCCGCACTGCCAGACTCAGCTGAGGGTCTCTCTGAAAGTCCATCATTCAAGGTGACCTCAGGCTTTGTGGCTCTGGCATTGGCAGCCCCACAGACAGCACGGTAATTCGCGCTGGCAGCAGCTGCTCCCGCTATCAGCACCGTGATAATTGTCCCTGCTGGGCTGGTCTCGCTTAGGGCCATTAGCAGCAAGATCCTTCTTTTATCATCGTACATCTCATTCCCATCTTGGCAGCTGCAGTAAATGTCTGTCTGTTAGCGAGGCCGTGTGCCTGTCAGGACACAAGGTCGGGTCGCCCTGTGGCAGGTGATCATTTTGACACGCTCAGAGGTTGCTCGGGGTGTGGAGTGGGAGCATGTCTCTCCCGTGGCTTGATGCAGGGATGGGACGGGATCTCATGGCACTGGCGGGGGACACCCCTGCATCGTGCTCCCTCCTGCTGTGCTGTCCATTCATCAGTGCAGCTGGTCTGTCCGTGGTCTCTGTGTGTGCTGGGACGAGGAGAGCGGGGACAGGTGATCCCTCCCTGATGGCAGAGGCGCTGCTCATTTCCATTTAGATAGAGGAATTTCAATCTCAGCGTGACATCTCGCCACGGTGCGACTCAAGACCCAAATTTCCAATTTTCTTCCCTATGTAACGCCAGATGCTCCCTGCTGGCTTGGGAACTGCAGTGCATTAGAGATGCCGCAGCCCAGCAGAGGCGGACAGTTGGGTGTGTGAACACGGATGTTTATCTGTGTGCAGCTCCAGAAGGCAGGTGGCACATACGGCTTCTCTGCACCCAAATCTGCTGCACTGCCTGCGCCCCAAAGCGCTCCCATTGCCTCTCCCTAGCTCCCTTCCCTGCCCCTGTCCAGGGACAGGAGTTTAAAACCAGCATCCAGAGTTGGCCCCTGCGACACAAGATCTGGATCACCTGGAGGACAGAGAGTGGTCACACGAGGAGAAGTCAACCAGATGACCACGTGAATGAGGACAACCAGCTATTTCTGTCTTCCAGTGGGAAAAATGCAAGAAGAAATCCATCAAGCAGGTGAGCGTGCCCTTGTTTGCTGCCTGCATCAAGTACATGTTCACTTACCCAGAGATGGGTGGATACAGGGAAGCTTGTGGTCCTCGATGTGGTTCCCTCCACCACGTACTTTGTGTGTCTGTTCCTGTAGGAATAAAGAAAGGCCGTGGTTTCGCTCAGCTAAAAAATGTGACAGCTTGTGGAAAAGAACCTGAAGAGGGTTGGTAGGGCGAGCCACTGTTGTCCCCCAAATCAGAGGTTCTTTTACCCGGTGTGCAAGAGCCAGTCACACTGAGTTGAGATATTTGTATTTATTTTGATTCTGCAGAAGCGGGTGCTAGGCATCTAACACAGCCAGCACACCACTTAGGAATGTAAAGGGTCTTTTATACAAAATAATGAGGCAGAAATTACAATGCAGTAACTGATTGGTTACCCACACTTTTTGCACCGTCCATGATTACATATGTTCATGTTTTAAACATTTCGAGAGGTCTTCTTCGTTAGCGTACCATTAGCCATAAGAGGGTGTAATTTTTGGCATTAAAATCACCCAGGGGCAGTTCAGGACATGAATTTGGTTAGGGTGCAGTGTGGGCTTGTTTAACAAACCATGGATCACCTACACACAATACACTCGACAGGTCGGTGAGTACGTTACTGTCCTTGACCAGGGTGCATACCCTGGGTGGCAGGGGGAGTTTCCATCTCCAGGGATACCTGGCCTTTGTAATTGCTGTATTGCTCCTGCCTACCCCACCACAGCCTCGTGGGCGATGACCAAAGACTCCAGTTTGGAGATCGAGGGCAGGTGTCTACCTTGAGAAAGGTTTAACTAAACCGAGGTGAGGGAGGCCAACGAGGGGCTCCTTCCAGCGAGCTGACGGCACCTCCGTGGAGGGGGCATGCAGTACGGCAGCCCACTGTGGGTCTGAAGGGCAGCCTGACACCCAGAAATCACCATGAGCGCTGCTTTCCGAGCCTGGGGCTCAGGGTGCCTGCCCGGGGGACAGCAGCGGAGCCCTCGGGGCAGCGGGAGGGTGAGGGCTGGCAGAGAGAAGCCGCGGGACGCCGCCGGGCACCCTTCCACCCCACCGGGCAGGCCTCGGCGGCGGCTGGAGCGCGGCTGCCACCTGCCGGGCCCGGGCGGGAGGAGCGGGGCCCGCCCGAGGCCCAGCCCGCCGGCACCGGGGCCTGCAGCGGCGGGCGGAGCCCGGCCGCGCCGTCAGCGGGCGGGGGGCGAGGCCCCGCCATGTCGGAGGCGGCGGCGGGAATGGCGGCGGCCATGGCGGAGGTGCGGCTGCGGAGGAAGCAGCTGTTGAGTGCGGAGGAGGCGGAGCTGTTCGAGCTGGCGCAGGCGGCGGGCAGCGGGTTGGACCCGGAGGTGTTCCGGTGAGCGGCGGGGGCGGCCGCCGGTGGTGCCGGTCATGCCGGTGGTGCCGGTCCCGCCACTGACGGGTGTCCCCGCAGGGTGCTGCTGGACCTGCTGCGCATGAACGTGGCGCCGCTCGCCGTCTTCCAGGTGCTCAAGTCCATGTGCGTCGGGCAGCGGCTGCCGCCGGGACCCGAGGGCGGGCCTTCCGCCGCTCCGGCGCCGCTCCCCGCCGACACCCGAGGTAGGCGGCGGGCAGGGGCGGGCGGGGGGCGCGGTGGCGGCGGTCCCTAATCCCCGTGTCTCCCCGCGCAGAGCCTCCCGAGGACGGCCGGCCCCGGGCCTTCGCCCCCCTCTCCCCCGCCTCCGCCCTGCGGCCGCCGCGGCTGGGGACCCGCCCGCCGCTCTCCCGGGCCTCCCCCGCGGCCTGCCCGCTGCCCCGCCCGCTGCCCCGCGGCCTCCCCGCGCCTCCCGCCGGCCGCGCCGCTCGCCCCGCCGCAGGGAGGGGGCCGCGGGCCGGGCGGCTGGGCCCGAGGGGGAGCTCGGCCGGGCCCCGCGGGGCCCGCTCGGTGTGAGCCGTGGGGCCGGGCCCGCCGGGGGCCTGCGGAGGGGGAGCCCCCTCACCCCAGGGGCGCTGCGCCTCCTGCCCGCGCCCCTCTTTTTTTTTTTTTTCTTAATTTTTATTATTTTTGGGCAGCGTAGCGTGCCGGGTGCGGAGGAGCGGTGCTGTGTGTCGGGGGGGCAGGTTGCTGCGGTCGCTTGTGCTGGGTTTTGTGGCTCTGCCCTCCCGGCCTTTAACCAAAAAAAACCCAAAACCCCCACAAAAATACACAATGCTGCTTCGCTTGTATCTAACTCAAAAAAGGTAAAGTTTTTGGTGCATTAGGAATCCCCGGAAAAGGAGGGGAGCTGCGTTGCTAATTCTGCTCCATCCCCTGGTGTCCTCTGCCGCTCGGCCAACGGTTTCCTTGCCCAGCAGATGTTATTTAGGGGGGAATGTGAAATGGGAGGCTGTGGGGGGTTGTTGGCTAAGATAGTGACTGCTTTTGAATGTAATTATCTTCTGTTATTGCCCCAGTCTCAGTGGACACTAACAAATATACCCCTGAAGTTGTGCCATATATATATTTTATTTTATTCCAAATCAATTCTAATAAAACTTACTTCCTGAAGTGACTTTCGGCTGGTAGCTTGCAAACTCAGTGGATTTCTTCAGAAAGGTTAAAAAAGAGGTAACTAAAATAAGTTTCTTGTCACTAAGCTGGAATTCACTGTGAAAAGGCTCTCATTTCTCTTGTGTTCAAAAATACAGTAGAAAGGGGCAATGGCCAAAACAGCAAGGCTTTGTGATCGTTGTCTGTGGTCACCGAGAGCAAAACTGCACTGGCTTGCTGCACGCCTCAGCGCTCCTGTACCAGTAATGTGGGTGTGGGAGCCTAGAAATGGATGAGGTCAAGTCAAATTGTCGTGTCCTTTTCTCCCTTCTCTGTTTGAGGGTAAAAACACTGTTGTAGCGCATGGGTCTCTGTTGACCCATGATGAATTTTGAGGCAAAACTTTAAAAAGTAGCTGTCACTGTCAGCAAGGGCTGTGCTGGGAACACAGAGAACCGGGCAGGAAGGAAAAGCTTTGTTGACGTAAGTAACCTGAGCAGAGCAGGGGGCAGAGTGAGGTTTCCCGGTTGTGGCAGCGTACTACCACTTAGTCTTGTCTCAGTGTGAGGCTGCCTTGGTGGTAGGGGGTGTTTATTCTCATGGCTGTGCTTGCAGGCCTGGTGGTAAGTCCTGTAGAAAGCGAAGTTGAAAGTCAAGATTGGTTTGACCAGTCAGTAAGCAGTCGCTTTTAGGCTAAGGGCGATTATGCCGCAATCCGAGGCACCTCCACAGCAGTAGAACCTGCTGCTTCTGCTGTGGATTCCCACATGGTAAGAGGGTGAGAATCGCCTCATTGAGCAGCTGAAGGTGGCTGCACAGAGGGACTCTGAGGAAGTTGCTAAAGCCCAAATGGGAATTGGAGCATGCGGAGAAAGTGTCTGGAACTCCACGAACTTCACTGCGAACAGGTTCCCCTTTCTCAAGAGGTGCTCTTAAGAAATTCCTACAGAGAAGCTGGTTGTGGTAAAGAGAACAAACACATCTGATTGAGGAGTGACTCTAAATATGCACAGGGGAAAAAGAAGACACCCACCTGACCACTTTTTCCTGAGCAAAAAGAGAGAGGTGTAGCACTTGGATATTTTCAGTAAGAAGCAGCGTGCTATTCCGTTACCACGTTGAGAGGAAACATCTCAAAAGAGCAGTGATTTTTGAACAAAAGATGCTGTTAAATTTTGCTCTCTCTTCTCCTCCTTTGTGGGTGCTTCAGGTGTGATGGGCCACTCAAACTATGAAGGAACTTTGGTAAGGTTTTTATTCCTGTCTGTCTGTTAATCTGGAGCAGCTTTTGTTCTTTCATGTATGCTGTTTGTGTGGTACTTCCTGTAAAAATGAGATTTTTTTTTTTTTTTTTTTTCCCCTAGCACTGGGCTAGTGCCACAAGCTAGTGTGGGCTAATAGTAGGCTGTCTCAAGTTTGAAACAATCAGATGGCAACTTGTTAGTTAATCAGCGTTAAATTTCTGAAGGGGAAGAGCCAGAAACCCTAAGGTAGAGTAGATAGGCCTTTAACCATTGCCTCCTACCATCTTGAGCTGCTGCAAACACCTCAGAGAGGATATGAATTTGCAGGAATTAGTATCTGTCCTGGGAGCTTAATTTGGTTGTGCCTGCCTCAATCCAGGATGCTCATTCTGCATCTTTAGCAGAGCATCTCCTAGTCCAAGATGGTGCCCAAGTCAGATTGCAGTCCTCGTGT
Organism: Chlamydotis macqueenii; assembly: GCF_036417535.1. Taxonomy (NCBI): domain Eukaryota; kingdom Metazoa; phylum Chordata; class Aves; order Otidiformes; family Otididae; genus Chlamydotis; species Chlamydotis macqueenii. The sequence continues at coordinate 14,633,012 of NC_141567.1, read as the reverse complement.
GTCCAGCCAGACTTTCCTCTCCATAGTTGCCCTTTAAAATTGACACGTTGATATCTTGAGTGGGCTGGGACAAGCCCTCAGAACAGAGGGCGAAGCGTAGTGAAGTTCAGAGAAAGATGGCGTTAGCTCCGTGCTGCTCCTGGTAAATATTCGCAGTATTAGTCTGACCTTCAGTGTCTCCTGTTGCTGTTTTATTTCACAAGGCTAAAATACGTCTTCAGGGCTAGTTGATGCACTGAGATCGCCAGGTCATACACAGCCTGCTGAGACAGGAGGGGCGTGCCCATCAAGCCACAGTTTCACTGCAGACATGTGGTAAAACATTAAATGCTGAACCTGGACTCACTGTCTTTGCAAGCTGGTGCTCAGTAACGGTGACAAAGGGGCACATTGGCCTCTCTCATGACACTCAGACCTGACCAAATTCTGATGGGCAGCATTTGCACACATTGCCAGAAGGTTTGGTCTTCCCAGCAATGTTGGGTTTTTTTTTTTTTTTTTGTTTTCTGGAAGTTTGTGTTATGTTAGAGCTGTAACTCACTTTGAATGAAAACTTCTCTTTTTAGTTTCTGCCAGCCCATGTGGCTTTGCTGTCACCCAGCGCCTGCTGACCTCAACTAATTCCTTTGTGAATAAAATCACCATTGAAAAGCTGACTCTCTCAGAAAATTCTTTGAGTAGAACTTAAGCTCAGCAGTGGCTGATCACAACCTTAGTCCTGTGCCCTCATTTCTGTGAGTATAAGTGCTGGTAAGATCTCATTAATACCAAGAAGAGGACAGCTTTTGTCCAGCTGTGCTTGTGAGGGTACATTTCTGTAGCCTCTTGGATGGAAGGCAGATATCTGTGTTTACTGTCATTTAGTGGAAGGAGGAGCTGTTTAGCTCAGCGCCCAGCCTGACCTAAGACGGGCATGGAGTGCAGGTGAACAAGCTTCTGCAGCTTTAATTGCAGCTTTGTGCAAATTTTGGCTAGCTTATGTCTGGCTCTGCAGTGCTGTGTAGGCACTTGGAGCAGTGTGCCTGGAGTGTCTGAGGAGGATGCGTAGGACTCCTGTTTGTTTTCATGACCTTCAACCAGGTGCCCAGAGAGATCTCCCAGTCATGGAAACTGGTAATGATCTGAAGCAGAACTGGGCCATCAATGCCAGCCTTGTCTGTGTTTTACTGGACCACCTTGGGCTGAATTAGGATTTGAATTATCTAGCTCAAGACAGGAGTTTGTTTACTGTAGGCCGGGGTGGGGAGGGGGAAATCTGTTGCTGAAATAAAGATCCCATTAAAATCAGCGTCTCTTCATCAGAGTAATTTTCTCTGCTTAAAATGAAGAAACAACCAGCTAGCTCAAATTGAAGAGGAGGAGGAATCACTCCTCATTCACTGAGCTTTCTAGTTCTGAGCACAGTCCAAGTCCGTCATTCCGGAGCGGGGTAAGTGTTAATGGAGTGACTGGGGGTGTCCTCTGGGCTGGGTCTGTTCTCTAGGAGTGTTTGGCTTGCCTTGCGTCCTTTCCCTTTAGGAGCTGCTGCAGGGAAGGGGAACCAAAGCTGTATCTGCTGTTGGCTCCGCTGTCTTTGTTGGAAGATGCTGCCTCCATTTAAGAAGAGGATGATGCGGCTTCCATGCAGGACCAGGCATTTGGAGATGGGAGCTGCTTCCTCTGTGTAGCTGGGACTTGTGTCTGCTGATAAAGCCAGAGCTCCTTGCGCTAATACTGAGAAGAGCGATTGTCCTATATAAGCTTGCCAAGCTGCTTTGCACAGTGTCCTTCAGCTCTGCATATCTGCTCTTTCTCCTGTGCTTCCTCCTTTGTCAGAAGTCAGACAAGTGACTGAAGTAATCCAGGTCTCACTAAAGATTAGCCAAGACTGCTCTACTTGAGTTTTGTCAGTAACGATGAGATATCGGCTTAGGCTTCTCAGCCCATCCTGGTGCAGGGAGGGTTTTTTTTTTTTTTTTTTTTAAAGCAGCTAAAAAAAGACTGTTAGAGCATTTCTGATCAGCGCTGTTGGCAGGCGGGCGGGGTGTGTGTGTGCCCCCTGGTAGTTATTTCAGCTTTTTTTTTTCAGCTGAAGCAACAGAGAGTCTGATATGAATGACTTGTATTTTGCATTTTCCCATAGAATATAGCCATGGTGTTTGCATGGAGCTGTGTTTGCTGGTAGCTGAACTCGTGATAGCTGAATCCAAATTTGAGCATCTGTCTGGCATTTAGGTAGATACAAGTTCATGCAAGCTGCATTTGAAATGGTTCTTCAACAGTTGTTGGTTTCAGAGGGAAAGAGGTGATTTTAAAGAGAAAGGATATCCAGGCAATTTCTTTCTGTGCGAGGAGGAGGTGTGCATACCCATTAGGACAGTGGTGTTGGTTTTGGCCTTCACTAGGTATGTAGCTAATTACTCCATTTTCTGAGATATTATTTCCATACTTTCTGTTCCCATCAGCCAACCCAGCTTTCTCCCTCTCTATTGATGTACATATGTCTATGCCCTACTCTTTTTTTTTGTAGGCCGATGAATATTCTTTGATGCTTTTCTCACTCTGCGCTCCAACTGGTTTTTCCGCATTCCCTGTTTCCCCAGCCCAAGTGTCTTCCATAAAGTTACTTCCCAAGCCTTGCCCTAGCTAATTTCTCATGCTAAATGTGTGGTTAACATGAGCTTGCTTTTCAAAATCCTGTCTCTGTTGTGGGCCTCAGAGTTCACCTTGATTCGGGATTTGTAGTGCTGACTTCTGTATTAAGGAGCTAAGGATATTGCTATGTGGAGCTTGGGTATGGTGGAGGGAATCCCCCAAAAGATGCTAAGGATTTCTCTTAAATGTATTTAATCTGGTTTTTTTTATACATCATACTATTTCCTAAATTCACTAAAGAGAAGTCAGAATGAATGCCTTCCAGATCTTTATTCTGCAACTCTCACTCCTTGTAACTCTTCCTACCATAAGCAGTAGAGTTCAGGTGTGATGTGTCTTGTCAGTACCTTGAATAGGATCTGGGACTTTGTTAATGTCAGCTTGCTTTTGTAGTGGTACCTAGTAATGCAGTCGAATACCTAACCTGCTACAAGGAAACAGGCTTGCTGGAGGAGGAGGAAGGTATAAGTTCTGTGCAGGTGATTTGTGGGCCTATGTAGGTCTCCACTTATTTTGTTCTCTTCTTTCTCCAGGTCCTTCTCTTAAGATAAGTGTTTGCAAGAGAAAACATGCTTAAGTGATGACCCTCTGCTCAATGCAGACTTAACGTCTTAGTTAACTACTTTGAAAATAATCTTATTTTTTTCCCTCTTCCTCTGTTTCAAAACAATTAAACTGGATTTGTTGAGACATATTTTGCCAGTCTTCACTATCTGCTTTACTCTGTCTGTTAACGATATGACAGCAGCTTTAAAGACATGAGAACCTGCCAGTTTGTATTGCAGAAGAGGGCTACTTGTGATATGTGTACAGGGATGTGAGCAAGACTCTGCAGGGCAAACCTGACAGTCTGGCAAAGGATGGAGTATAACGAGCCACAGTTACGTACTGGGACTGCTTTGGGAAGTGGTCTAGCTGTGTCTCAGATTGTTCTGTGGTCAGGAGATTAAGATTTGAAGTGAGACCCATCACTGTGTGCACTTCTGGTGATTGGACAAAGGTATCTCTTTAGTCCTCCAGGTAACACACAGTGATTGCAAAAAGGAGGAACTTCTACTCTTACAAGTGTGTTGGGTTTTTTTTTTTTTTATTCACACCTAAAAAAGATCCTTTGCTTGTCTAGAAAGGCCAACAGGTTTACTGTACCTGGTGTAAGCCCTACTGTGAGACAGAAACAGGAGCAGGATTTTTGAGAATTTAAAAGTACTCTTGTGGTTTCTCTAGCCTGTAATCACTTCCAGCGTGTGCTAAAGGAGGTATTTTGGAATTATTGCAGCCCTGATATCCCTGACTGTTACAAGTAAATGTACCAATAGCAATTTATTTACTAGCAGGAGGAAAATCTGTAGTCCCTGTTAACTGCTCAGAGGCAGGAGAGAATACCCTGGGGAAAGTAGTAGGTTGAGTAGAGAGGACACAGGAAGAGAAGAGCTTTAAATGTCCATTTCTGAAAGCATATTTGGGGTTGGGGTTCCTTTCCTAAATCTAATCAGTCTTCACTTGCCTCCTGCTTGCCACAAGAAAGTTCTTCCTCCCTCTGCTACTTAGGGCTTTCTCTTCTTGCCTGCACTGCGGACTCCTGCCTCGGTATCTGGTGGTAGCCCTCTCCTAGAGGTGACTGTAGCCTTTTGGCCCTGGGTTTTGTCAGAGATCGTCAGCAGTAACGTGTCCAGTGAGCAGCCTGATCACGATGGGCACTGCTGTTTTTAAACGAGGGGAGCTAGCAGTGAGAGGTAGGTTGGGTGCACTTCTGCCACTGCTTGCATGCATATTCCATTCTTCTCAAGCTGTGTCTGGCTTTAAAGGAGACACACACGTAGCTGCTGCTTTTGGAATCATCTTTGGGGAGGGAGGTGTTTGATTAGACTCTGTTTTGGCTTGTCTCTTGCATCTGTAGCTATTTGGGCTGCAGTTGTTCAATGACAGCCAGGCGTATCCAAGATAAGGGCATCTTGTGTCACCAAGGAAAATATCAGTGGAATCCTTTTGTTGGTGCGTAGTACTTGAATTGCAGAGAATTTGTGTTGTTCAACTTCTTTTGTGCTCTGAGTTAATTGAACCTGTTATCTCTGATAGTGTTTTAACTGTTGGAAGTGTACAAACCGTGCCTGTCTTTGTGTACTTCATGAGCTATTCTTGACTGATTTCATGGGTCTAGATAGGATGCTTCCAAAAATATCATTGGTTTTCATGCTGTTGAAGTAACTGGTTTGTTTTACTGTGATTTTGAGGCTAATAGGATGGAGAGCACGTGCTTTGTCTGAGTGCAGCTTCTCTCCAGTTAAGTGCTTCTTTCTCCCTGAGTCATTTCAGCTAGGTCAGAAGATCAAGGGCCTGACTCCCGTTAGCGCTTAATGGTACAGTTGTGTAGTGTGTGCACAGGATTAGAGTTGTCCTATGCAGGTGGAGGACCCGCACTCTTTAGACGCGTGTGGGAAAGGGGAGGGCATTCACCTATGAAGGTGTCCTGGATTGCTAAAAGCATCATGGTGAACTCTAATGCTTTTTGTTCCTGCCGATTTTTCTCTCAAATGCTGTGAGAACATGTATTGCCTTTGTATAATTTGTTTGTTTTCATGGGCAATACTTGCATTAGTGAAACTGCTTGAGTGCTTGAACTGCAAAGAAAGGTGGCAAGGCTGGTTGGCTGGCTTGGGCTGATAGCTGCTGGCAGCTCACTCGTGTAGTTTACCGTGATGGACTTTAAGAGCACCTGTCTTGGCTGGGATAAGTGAATGTATTTCTTTTGCCACCCTAGTATGTAAAATTTTACAGGTATGAAGGGGCCACATACTCTTTATTTGGAAGTTCTCAGGTTGTCTTTCTGGTGCTGCAAGGTGTTAACTTGTGGTGTTGACATAAGTCCTGTTCTCAGACAGCTGCTCCAAGGAGACGGGACCATTTGGTGAGTAAAGCAGACGTATCTCCAGTCTGGGTGCTGTCCGTGGCACAGATGATCCAAGATGATGATTTCCAAACCACGCCCATGGATACTCCACTGTGTGGAGTAGCTGTTGGTATTCTGGAAGCTGCTCTGATAACGATTGCTAAAATGTCACTCTTATTTTAATTGCATGCATGTAACTGCTGTAACTACAGCTCGTTGTATTCTTGTGTTTTCTGTATTCCTGTCTTTTGTCTCCTCCTTGCTATTATTAATTTTTACGATGCTTCTTAGAGCTTACTGTCTTTAGTAAAATCTGTGACGCTTTTGCCTCATGTTTCTTTTATTTTTATTATCTTTCCTAGTGCAAGTACTACTTCTCATCTAAAATAGTTCTCTCCAGTGCCAGGAGAAGTCGATCTCCCTCGCTTATCCCCTCCTGTCGTTTGTTTGCAGTACCCCTTAGTCTGTCACTCTCTCCTCTGGCTGAATCCAGCAGAATGGGCTGCGTGCCCCTTGCCTCCCTCAGCTTCTGCCTTTCTACCCATTGCTTCTTGCTGTTGCATTTTAGGTCAGTTGTGCCTACAGAAGGATAACTCTCCTCTTCTGAACACAGTAAGAAAATCCGTGAGGAGGTCCTTTGTAGGAGTTTGAGCTCCTGGAAACCCCAGAAAATGACAGGAAATCCAAACTTACTCATGAAGACACCAAAATGACATGAAAAGAAGGATTTCTGATCTGGTAATGTGGCTGCAGGCTTCGGAAACTGGTGGATGCCAGAACATCGATTCACTTATCCCAGCCTTGAGGTGTTAGATGCTCTTCATGTTCTTCTTGAGGTGCTGTTTGCAGTGCTGGTGTTCCTGTGCTGAATGAAAGCAAGTGTTTAAAGAACAAAGCGGCTGGTTACTTGTTAGATTAAACCTGATGAAAATTAACAGTGTTCCTACTGCAACTTGTTTTGGTTTTGTGGCCCTGACACCTGTTGAGCTGAACTCACAAATTTGCTTTCTGTGTTGGATGCTGGATACATTTGCGGCACCTGATACAATTTTGCCTTTTGCATGACTTCCTGAGGAACGCTTGCAGCTTAGATGCTGTGTGGATGACACATGGGGTTGGGACTTGAAAACTAATGTATGTTTTTGTTTATTCAGGGAGAAATAAAACCAGTTCTGCTGTCAGTGGGACCCAGGTTCTTGCAGAAAGGAGCAGCCGGGAAGGATCTGCCCAGAGGATGCCTCGGCAACCAAGTGCGAGCCGGCTGCAGAAAGCAGGAGCTTCTGGAAAGAACAGTGGAGGAGGCAGCAGTGCCTAAATAAGGCTCTGGAACCGATGTGTTTTGATGCTTGACACTGTATATACGTGGTGTTTGTTTGAACTGCTTTGTGTTGTGTGTATTGATGTGACAAACATGATTTGTAATAAATGGAATAGAGCTGTTGTTTTTTATTTCCAAAACTTCATTTGGCAACACAGACTACTAGGGGTTGGCTGAGGGGACCTGGGACAAAGAAAGAGGTGTGAAGCCTAGAAAAGCCTGGAATAGTGCTCGGGTTGCCCTAGAGAGGTCATGACTTGTCTTACAGGCCAATGCTTCTCAGTGCCTCCTTCCCTAAAATCCCTTTTGATATGTTCCTGCTAGTTGTAACAGCGGAAAGTCTGGTTGGCTGAGTTATGAGGTAGGTCCTCTATTGGTATCGCTGAGCCCTGCACTGATGGTAGCTTGCACTGGAAACTTGACTGTCTGGGGAGGATGTGTTCTTGTACCTTAGCTGGTGGTTGCCCCGTTCCTTCACGTGAATGCTTACGTGGGTTTCTCAAAACCAGTTTGACTTATCACATAGCACAGTCACACAGCATTTGGCCTTCCTAGTGATGCTAATGTGATTATTCTTTATAAAGTGTTACAGAACCTGTGCCTAATGAGCTGGGTTAAATGAGGAGATTATGATGGATAAGGAAGAGAGTAGCTTCATCACCTAGTGTGCGATACATGCAAGTGGCTAAAAAGGGTAAGTGGATTTCTTAGAGCTTAAGCGTTGCTGTTCATCACCCAGGCAGTGGCTGTGCCTGCTGTAGCCCTGGTAGCTCAAGAGCTGGCACTGAAATCCATTTCCCTAATTAGCAGAAAGTGCCCCCATCCTTTCTGGGGGATAGATGATGTTTCCTAGACTCAAGGAGATCTCATGAACCTGATTCAACAGGTGCTAAAATCTCTTCCTGACCAAGAGGAAAAAATGCTGGAGAGTACAATGTTCTTTTGCACAGGTTTTTGTGCACAGTATTAGTGATGCTCAGATAATCCTACCTTGTAGATTCCTCTTGAACAATATTGCAGATTAGTGTATAGATATTCCCTCCCACCCTGGTGACCGCCTCTTACACCTGGCTGCTTCCAGTGCCATCCATGGGCCCAGAGGTGGCACCCATCACAATGGCTGATGCGGTCAGATCACCTCTCGGAGTGAGGGAGGTGACTGCCTGTGGGTGGGGGACACAAGGAAAGAGCATTTTGGGATTCTGTGAGACTTACTGTGGGATGTTTGGGGGTGGAACCAAAGCTGGGGAAAAAGAGGCATCAGGGTGGTTTGATAAGCCACAAATGTGGGAAAATAGAGGGATAAGGATATGAAGGGGGCTGTGTATCGTCTGTCTGACTACCCACCTGCCAATTCGGGGTGTATGTGCCTCCTGGGGAGACAAGCTCAGGCTTGCTCCTGGCTGAAGCTGGGAACATGGACCCACGGCACCCTTAGCCATTGCAGACTGTGGGATTTGGCAGCGCCTCGCAGAGCACCCTTAGGTGATACACAGAGGATGCTGGTACAGGCTCACAGGCACAAAGAACTGCTAACAGCATCTGTAGCTGCTGGCATACTTTGACTCTAATGATAAATATTTATTACTGGCAAAAACAAAAAAAAAAAAAAAGGAGGAGAGAGACATACACGCACACACACACAGTGGAGGAAGGGAAACCTCTCCCCAGAGGCTCGTTGGCGTGAGCAGCGCTGAGCTCCAGATGACCAGTGGCCGGGGTCCCCCTCCACCACGGCAAGCTGTGACAGCGATGACGGTGACGGTATATTTTGTATTCTGCTAGATCCCATTTGTCACACTGCTTAATCAGATGCAGGTGTTGCACAGTGACCAGTCACTGTGTTTCTATGCAAAGCTGTTGTTTGACAATTCTTCACTGCCTACATGGGTGCCCTTGGCTGCAGAATCAGAATAGTTTGGGTTGGAAGGCAGCGTAGTTTAGCCCCGCTCAGGACCAAGCTATGCAGTCTCTCGGTCACTCCCCCCACCCTCCAGTGGCACAGGGAGGAGAATTGGTAAAGAAAAGAAGGCAAAACTCATGGGTTGAAATAAAAAAATGTTTAAGAGAACAACAGAAGAAATAAAACAAATAGAAAACAAACAAAATCCAATAACAGAAATTACTTAAGCATGCAACTTACAACACAACAGCTCACGTGGCTCCAGATGCCCAGCTTCCTCCCAAACAGCGGGGACCCCCCCCTCAGCACCCTCCTCGCTTATATACTGAGCATAACATGATGTCACAAAGTATGGACTAGCCCTTGGGCTAATTTGGGTAAACTGTCCCAGCTGTTGGCTAGTTAGTAACCTATCCCAGCTGTGTCCCCCAGCCACAGGGGCTGCCAGCTCCAGTTCCTCTCCCAGCTCAGATGACAATTAACTATTCCAGCCAGACCAGGACAGAAGGGACCTTTAAAGGGTCTTTAATCCAGTCCAACTCCCCCCTGCAAGAAGCAGGGACATCTCCAACCAGATCAGGTTGCTCAGAGTCCCGTCCAACCTGGCCTTGAACGTTTCCAGGGATGGGGCATCCACCACCTCTCTGGGCAACCTGGGCCAGTGCTTCACTACCCTCACTGAAAAAAAAAATATTCCTGCTGTCTACTCTGAATCTACCTCCCTCTATTTTAAAACCATTACCCCTCATCCTATCACAACAGGCCCTGCTAAAGAATTTCTCCGCATCTTTCTTATCAGCCCCCATTAGGTACTTGAAGGCCGCTATAAGGTTTCAGTAGAGCCTCCTCTTCTTCAGGCTGAACAGCCCCAACTCTCAGCCTGTCCTCATAGAAGAGGTGCTCCATGCCTCTGGACTTGCTCCAACAGCTCCATGTCCTTCTTATGTTGGTGGCTCCAGAGCTGGATGCAGTACTCCAGGTGGGGTCTCACAAGAGCGGAGCAGAGGGGCAGAATCACCTCCCTCGACCTGCTGGCCACTGTTCTTTTGATGCAGCCCAGGATGCGGTTGGCTTTCTGGGCTGCAAGCGCACATTGCCAGCTCATGTTGAACTTCTCATCAGCCAACATCCTGAAGTCCTTCTCTGCAGAGTTGCTCACAATCCATTCTCTGCCCAGCCTTTATTTGTGCTTGGGATTGCCCTGACCCATATGCAGGACCTTGCATTTGGCCTTGTTGAACTTCATGAGGTTTTGCATGGACTTGTGCACATTCAAGTTCCTTCAATTGTCTTGAACCTGATCTTCTGCTACAGTGGGTGGTGGTTCATTCTCTCAGTCTCTGCCTTCTGTGACTTGGGCACTGTGGCTTGAGCCCTTGCCGTTGAAGACCAAGGCAAAAACGTCATTGAGTACCTCAGCCTTTTCCATGTCCCAGGTAGTCAGGTCTCCCACTTCCTTCCAGAGAGGGCCCACATTTTCCCTGGTCTTGCTTTTATCCCCGACATACCTAAATAAGCTTTTCTTGTTGCCCTTGGTTTCCCTGGCCTGATTTAATTCTGCCAGGGCTTTGGCTTTCCTAGCCTGACCCCTGGCTGTTCGGACAGTGTCTCTGTGTTCCCCCCAAGCTGCCTGTCCTTGCTTCCATGTTCTGCAGGCTTCCCTTTTGTTTTTCAGTTGGTCCAGGACCTCCTTATTCATCCATGCAGGCCTCCTGGCATTTTTGGCTGACTTCCTCTTTGTTGGGATGCAATGCTCCTGAGTTTGGACAAGGTGCTCCTTGATGATTGACCAGCTTTCTTGGGGCCCTCTTCTCCCAAGGGTTTTGTCCCATGGTACTCTGCCAAGCAGATCCCTGAAGAGACCAAAGTCTGCTCTCCTGAAGTCCAGGGTAGTGATCTTGCTCTGCCCCCTCCTCTCTGCCCTAAGGAGCTTGAACTCCACCAGTTCATGGTCACTGAGCTCCATATTCCCCATCAGCCCCTCCTTGTTGATGAGAACAAGGTCCAGCATAGCACCTTTCCTAATTGGCTCCTCTAGCACTTGGAGAAGGAACCTCCTGGATTGCCTGTGCCCTGGTGTGTTGTCCCTCCAACAGATGTTGGGGTAGTCCTCCATGAGGACCAGAGCTTGTGAGCATGAGGCTGCTCCTATCTGTCCCCCGAATCCTGACCCATAAGCTCTGGGTGGGCTCCTCACCCATCCCCGAGCAGAGCTCCATGCCCTCCAGCTGGTCATTGTGGCATGCAGTGAGGTTTGTCGTTCTCGAATGTCAACGAGAACCTACAGATGAATAAGTGGGGAAAGCTTGGGGAGGGACTAGAGAGGCAAGCTCTCCTTGGGGACCATTCCTTGGGTTTGGGGGTTGCCAACAGGACCCCTGCAAAGACAAATCAGAACGCAGGTGACGAACGCACTTACAGGTGCCTCTAAGGAGCCCGGGCGGAGAGCGTTTTACAGTCAGCAGAGTGGCGCAGCGGAAGCGTGCTGGGCCCATAACCCAGAGGTCGATGGATCGAAACCATCCTCTGCTAACTTTTTTTTTTTTGTTGTTGTTTGTTTATTTTTTTGCCCCCCTCCATCTCCTCCGGGGTGTTTTATATTTTTGGCCCCTCTTCCCCACACGCCGTGGGTTGCGCGGTCCCGAGGAGAACCCTGCGGACCCATGCGCGATCGCTGCCTGGCGCTAGGCGAGACAAAACGGAAGGCCTGAAGAAAAAGGAAAAAAAAAACCCATGAGAATGGAAAAAGTTGCGCTTGGCCCGTACGGGGATCGAACCCGCGACCTTGGCGTTATTAGCACCACGCTCTAACCGACTGAGCTAACCGGCCGCCCTGCGAGTTTTTTTCACGCCGCAGCCAACTCTCCCGTCGGCTCCTCCGCTTCGGGAAAAGGTGCGGCGGGAACCGGGACAGGAAAGAGACGAGAGAGAAGGAGGAAAAGAGAAAAAACGAAAAGAAACCGCTTAGCAGAGGATGGTTTCGATCCATCGACCTCTGGGTTATGGGCCCAGCACGCTTCCGCTGCGCCACTCTGCTCCTCTGAAGATACGTTTTTTTTGCATCTCTCTACACATTCCCATCCGTGTTCCCCGCCCCAGCTCTGGGGGATGCTGCCATGGGGGGCTCAGCTCCCACCCCAACCCTCAGGGATGCTGCCGCTGGTCTAGCAGCCTCATCCCAGCAGCACCCACATCCCCCGCGAGGTGCCGGTAACAGCCCTGCTGTCCCCAAAGCGGGAAGACGAATGAACGCTCGGCGGTGCACGGCTGTCCCATCTGCAGTAGGAGCTCTGACCTCTCCCGGGGACTGGAGAATTCCCCCATCGCGTTGCTGAAAGCTGAACAGAGAAAAAGCCCATCCGGGATCTTCTATTTTTGGGCCAGGCTGATAGGAGCTGCCATTGACCTGTTGGATCCAAACACCTGTGCATAAGATTTTAGGAAAACAGGCAAGTGCCCCGTGTGGAACATAAAAGAATGAAGATGGGTATATTTTTGCATATGTTTCTCACAAATTTGGGGGCCTGGTTTGCAAAACTGCTGGCACTTGGGAGATTTAATAAAAAACAAAAAACCCAACAACAAAAAGAACATAAAGCCTGGGACCTGGGCTACTCAGCACATCCTGCGCGAGTATCCACCTCAAACTGCATCAGCGTATTCATGCCAGCTCCATGGAGAGAGACTTGGGTGCAAAAGGAGGACACCCTGACAGCGCTGCAATTTCACTCCTCCTTTTGCAGGAGAAGCTGAGGCTCTCACGCATGTGCTTCCCCGGCACAGAGCCTGTTTGGCCTTGTGGTGGGTTTCTGACTGCCTCTCTTCCTCCCTCTTCACTTCCACAGCCCATTTCCAATGGATGCAAGTAAGTGGAGTGGACCTCCTGGGGGCTGGTCTTATGCCACATTGGTGGTACACAAATCTTTGGCTAAGCCCTTTCCTTTTCTTGTGTCCTGAGATGACAGTTAGGGAGTTGCCTATCCTATCAAGATGTTCCTGCCTTGTAGCACATCTCTGCTTTGGACTGCTGGTTGGATTGTATTGACTGACTTGATGGCCAACCTCCATTCAGTGGGGTATCAGCCAGATGTTGTGTTGTGCCAAGTCTGTCACAAGCCACAGCTCCATTACTTTGAGGATGAGGTGAGTCTAGAGATCTCCTAAGGCATAATTCACCACAGCCTGAAAAGTCAAGTCACAGTGTAGAAATGCCTTTTTCCATTTAGTGAGTATGTTGGGAAACGAGATGACTAACAGACATGCAGAGTTTGTATGGCAGATGTCTAAGTGTTCATTGATATCCATTATGGTAAACAAAGCAACATAGACATTTCTGGGGCTGGTTAATTTGCCCCATTGTAGTTACCTGCTGTGGGACAGATAGACGTGTATTCTTAAGTTCTGAGCTCTAATTAGTTGTCTAAACTTAGCCAAAGCATAAGAAAGTTTTACTTGTCTCATACAGCTTTGTGTGGCTAGTGGCACCTACTCCTTCCTATTTTTGCTAATCCTCTCTCCAGTCATTCCCTCCTCCTAGAGATGTTTCCCATTAGTCGTTTCTTTCTCTGCTCCCTGCTCTCAAAACATATATTTCCTTACCGTGATGGCCACCCCACTCCTATGCTACTTCTTCTTCACTGCTCATTGCAGTGTTAAGCACTTTAGTGAAATGTGAAGCTTTGCTAATCACTATTTAAATTTTTTTTTAACCATGTTAAATATAAGAACACACATAGCAATCACAGTTCCACAACCTAAGCAGCTCTTCCTGTTTCCAAATTGTTATCAAGGAGAAGAAAAACTACACACTCAAAATGAACTAATTTCAGGTTGGTAAACATCGTCCTTTCCGTTTTTATCCGCTCCTCTCCATCGAATGCCAACAGAATGGGCATTCATCTTTGGAAGTTGTTGCAATGCTGTTGTGGGAGTTTTGCTTTTACTTTAAGGTTTTAATTGTCAGTCCAAATAGGGATAGTATTTAATTAATTTTATAGTGGATGTCTACATTGTGTGTTCTTCTGTATGAGCTAGAAGTTCTTCAGTATATTGAACTGAGCTCTTCTAGAGTTTGGCTTGTATTAAGGAAAATCATTGAAAGACATTCAAAATAGACCAGATTAACTACATTCAAGCAAATATCTCTCACTCTTTTCATTTGCAGTCAAGGGAGTCCAGGTAACCATTTTGGATGTAGACATCTACACCATAGATGTAAAAACTAAGAATAATCCAGAACATAACATTAATAAAGGAACAATCAAGACACTATAAATTAAGTTGCACCTTATTCTGAATTTCGGCTGTAGTGAGGAAAAAGAAAGCATGTAGGCAGGCGAGACGATATCTTGTGCAATAATATATATACAATGACATTCATAGATTTATTTTGCTTACTTTACAGTATTCACTATACATTAATATTCTGTCTCCAACTGATAGCAAGATTATTTACCTACTTTTTTCCTCTGCACAAGATGCACAACTATGTATTCCCAAGTTATTCGAATTGACTATATTCACATGACATGCAGCTGTGTCTGAACCTGTAACTCGTTAAGGATTATTACTCCTTTTTTTTTTTTAACAGAAAGTAACCCTAGGAAAGCCAGAAATTTATTTTTCTGTTTTCGCAGAGCTTCCTTTACTTCTTTGTTTCTCAGACTGTAGATAAGAGGATTGACCAAGGGAGTGAGAATGGTGTAAAAAACAGAGAAGATTTTGTTTGGAGATATTTGGGTATCATGATGAGGAAGTACATAAACAAATAATATTGACCAGTAAAAAAGTATCACCACAATAAGATGTGAGGAGCAAGTGGAAAAGGCCTTTTTCCTTCCAGTGGTAGAAGGAATTCTCACGACCGTGATAATGATGTAGATATAGGACGAGAAGGTCAATAGAAATGGAGGGAGTGAGCAGACACCTGCCACAACAGAAGTGACAAGTCCTGCCACATGAGTGTCACTACAGGAGAGTTTTATTATTGGGAACGAGTCACAGAAGAAGTGTTCAATTTCATTAGGCCCACAGAAATCTAAATTTGAGATCAGGAATGTTAGTATAGAATTAGACAGAAAGCCACTTATCCAAGATGCAGCACCCAGCTGGAGACAGAGCTTGCTGTTCATACGGGATGGATAGTGCAGGGGTTTGCACACTGCTAGGTACCTATCATAGGACATCGCTGCAAGGAGATAGCACTCTGCAGCTGCCAAGCAAGCAAAGAAATAGTATTGTGTAAAACATCCTTTGACTGAAATACTTCTGTCTCCACTCAGATAGCTAAGCAACATCCTTGGCAAGATACTTGAGCTGTAGCAGATTTCCAAGCAGGCCAAATTGCCCAGGAAGAAGTACATTGGGGTGTGAAGGGGCCGATCAGCAACCATCAGCATGATGATGAAGATGTTTCCAGTGATGGTCACAATGTAGATCAACAGAAACACCAGGAAGATAAGTGAATCCAGTTCAGGGCCATTCCCAAATCCCAGGAGGATGAACTCTGTAACAACTGTTTTGTTTTTCCACTCTTGCTTTGTCATAGCTTTGGTTCTAGTGACAAGACAGGAAATGTTAGCACCAACGAAGATCTTGACAGTAGACCCAAGTAATGGAAGTTTCTTCACAGTTCTTCACACTCTTCACCTGAGTTCTATAAAGATTTCTTGCATACTAGGAGTCACATTACTTATTACTCCATGTACTGAGAAGAGCACTTAAAACCGAAGTCATGTCAGTGTTTCTTCTCCGGCAAAAGGGTACTTCCTAATTTATTTCCAGTCTATACAAGCAAATTAAAAATCAACTTCTTTCATTAGATGCCATCATGAGTTTTGCCGTATTCTTTTCTGTTGTGAAAAAAAAATAAGTATTTGTTCTAATTGCTCCAATATTAAAACAGTAATATTTCCATTGCTAATATGTATTGATACATATTCTATATTTGCTCTATATAAATATGTAGCATTTTTCTTATTGGAAGGAGTCTGCAAAAGAATCCAACTTCCACCAATGAAAATAAGCATGAAGAACATCTATACCACCCTCAGCATATGTTCACTCTGCCAAAACATTTCAAAAATACACAAAAGCACCTTCCAGTTGTCTCACCCTTCAGGCTTGTCAATGGGTAGAATGAAGGATTCTAGACTTAAAGAGTTTAATTTACCCTGAAACAAACAGGATGAACCATCTTGTGAAGGTATCTATCTCTCGCCACTGAGAACTCAGAGAGAGTTTAGTTGCCAGACCCTTAATCAGAAAAATACAGTTTAGATAAATTCTACTGCTTGTCATACTGCTCTTTTTGATTTTCCTCTCATGTGTACTGAATCACCTCATTCTCTAGATTTCCGTACCAATCCAATTTTCCAAAACTCTTGAGGCCTTTGCTGATCTTTTCTGAATTTGTTTAGTACAAAAAAACTTTAAAAGAACCCCAACAAACAAACCTCAGTGGCCAAAATGAGACACACTACTGTGCTTAAGGTTATACCAGCAGAGGAACTGAACAGAAAATGTACATCTTTTTTTTTTTTCTTCTGTATAGACGCTTCTTGTCAGGTCTGTTTTTATCCAGATGTGCATGGGGCTGAGAGAGATATAGGCAATGCATTAATGGGGTGCATTTTTCAAGCCCATGCACCTAGCAACAAAAATCCCAACCATGACCCTTCACAGACTAGGAGGGACAATTTTCAGCCCCAGGGTTCCCAGAACACATCGCTATTACAAATACAACTTTGGTGTGGTTTGTTTTTCCCCGACTGTCTTCCCAGATCTAGCACTCCAATTTAGCAGCATCTCTCCGAACTATCTTCAGTGGGATTAATGCCACCTAACTTGGAACATCTGCATCTAAGGCACTCACCTCAGACTCTTCTTATAGTCTGCAGAGGGAAGTAAGCGCTTTGGACTGTAATTCATCCAACACATTTTATCCATCTACTTTCTGTGAGCTAAATAATCTAAGGAAATGATCTATTTCTTTCCATTGAAAATAGCAGGAGTTTAGATAATATCTCAGAAGTCAGCTTCTGTCATGTAGACAGCATCTCCTTTTTCATGTTGCTCACCACATTTAGACACCATAGAGAGGTGACCAGACACTGTAACAGTGAAGGACATATAAGGACACCCATCCAATTGCTTATATCCAGACCATCTACGATAGCATATCGTAGTCTTACGCATTTCTTTCTACAGATCTAATTTTAATTTTTCCTTTAAACTCTTATTAATTCAAACCTGTAGTTTTTAGCCAGTTTTCCAATCTCTGACAACTGAAAACGTTGGAAGTGTGTCCTGTTTCTCTGTCAATCAATAAGCCTTTCAGACCAACACTGTTTCTTACCTGAAACCACAGGAAGATTGAAATTCAAATAAAAAACATTTCACTTCTCAAGGTTTTGTATCCATCTTTATTTTCTTTAAAAGCTTCATTTTCTCATTAAAAAAAAAAAAGAACTAGACCTCCTTGTTTGGCAAAGATCCTCCTCCCCAATTGCCATACTTTCCTTTTTTTTTAAAGCCAATTGAATATACCAACTCTTCTTTTCCACTCTCTTAAGTGGAGAATGTTCCTCCCTTCTCCTCACTCCTTAAAAACCTTTTCAGAGTTGAGACTAGTGAAACACCCCAGGGGATAACCAAACAAGGAAAAGCCTTGGAGAGGTTGTTGTCATCCACCTCATATGCACGTAAATAACCATTCTTTTCCTGTACACTCTGACTGGAATTAGTGTTTTCTTAGCCTACATTTTTATTACTTTTGGGTCTGGATGGAATTACAAGGCTTTTTTTGCAAAGCTTTTGACACTGTCCCGCATGAGATCCTTCTCTCTAAACTAGAGAGACATGGGTTTGATGGACGAACCACTCGGTGGATAAGGAGTTGGCTGGATGGTCGCACTCAGAGAGTGGTGGTCAATGGCTCAGTGTCCATGTGGAGACCGGTCACGAGTGTCGTCCCTCAGGGGTCCATGCTGGGCCCGGCCCTGTTCAGCATCTTTGTGGGCGACATGGACAGTGGGATAGAGTGCACCCTCAGCAAGTTCGCTGACCGATAGTGGTCTTCCAGTACCTCAAGGGGGCCTACAAGAAAGATGGGGAAAGGCTGTTTAGTAGGGCCTGTTGTGATAGGACGAGGGGTAATGGTTTTAAAATACAGGGGGGTAGATTTAGATTAGAAATTAGGAAAAATTTTTTTACGATGCGAGTTATAGAACACTGGAACAGGTTGCCCAGAGAGGTGGTGGAGGCCCCATCTCTGGAAATGTTCAAGGCCAGGCTGGATGAGGCTCTGAGCAACCTGATCTAGTCAGGGATGTCCCTGCTCCTTGCAGGGGGGTTGGACTAGATGACCTTTGAAGGTCCCTTCCAACCCTAACCATTCTATGATTCTATGATTCTATTCTAAGTGCCAAAGTCCTGCACTTTGGCCATAATAACCCCATGCAGCACTATAGGCTCGGAGCTGAGTGGCTGGAGGACTGTGAAGAGGAAAGGGACCTGGGGGTGTTGGTTGATGCTCAGCTGAACACGAGCCGACAGTGTGCCAGGTGGCCAAGAGGGCCAACGGCATCCTGGCCTGCATTAGAAATAGTGTGGCCAGCAGGAGCAGGGAGGTAATCATCCCCCTGTATTCGGCGCTAGTGAGGCTGCACCTAGAGTACTGTGTTCAGTTTTGGGCCCCTCACTACAAGAAAGACATTGAAGCCCTGGAACATTTGTTTTTTTGGCAACAAAGCTGGTGAGGGGTCTGGAGCACAAGTCTTATGAGGAGAGGCTGAGAGAGTTGAGATTCTTTAGTCTGGAGAAGAGGAGGCCCAGGGGAGATCTCATTGCACTCTATAGCTTCCTGAAGGCAGGTTGTGATGAGCAGGGGTTTGGCCTCTTCTCCCAGGCAACAAGCAGGACCCAAGGAAATGGCCACAAGTTGTACCAGAGGAGGTTTAGATTGGACGTGAGGAAAAACTTTTTCTCCCAAAGAGTGGTCAGGCACTGGAATGGCCTGCCCAGGGAGGTGGTGGAGTCGCCGTCCCTGGCAGTGTTCAAGAGGCGGCTTGATGAGGAGCTACAAGATATGGTTTAGTAGCTGTGGCAGCAATGGTAGTGGGAAGACGGTTGGACTAGATGATCTTATAGGTCCCATCCAACTATGTGATTCTATGATTCTATGATAGACCGTAATTTGTTAGTCAATGTTCAGACTGCTTAGTCTGCAAGGCCAGACAGAAGCAGCTTGTTGAATCAGTATCTTTTGCCAAAGAACAACTTTGCCCTAGCGTGGTAAGCCTCAAAAAGAAAAAAAAAAAAACCAACGTAAGAACAAGGGGGAAATTCAAAGACCGCATGAAAAAAGTGAAGTCCCCAAAAAAGTAGAAGGGGAAGTTGTATTACGCAAACACCGCTAGATGGGAGTATAGTCAAAACAATCTAGACTATCAATCTCCGTCAGAGTGACTTCTGCCTGCGCAATTGCAGAGCTGGTCCTACCTGGACTGCAGAGGCTGAATGTCATCCATTTTGATTGCTAACATGAGATGGAATAAATCTGTCTCAAAAAACCAAAATCTACCTGTTGACTTTCACATGGGGTAACCTTAGTTTCCCACTAAGTAGCCACTCTGTCAGCTCCATAATAGAAATAAAATGCTTGTGTTCAGCCAGATAGTCTCAGCTACATCCTTGCCGTGGTCTCTGTGTGTGAGTGCCATCTAGACCCTTTAGTTTGGAGGATAAGACACACACCAGAAGACAAATCTCTGTTCTTGGTGACAGAATGCCTTTATATAATTAATTGACAAACTAGTAATTTGTACCTAGCTCAGAACGGGGTCTATCCATCATCAGGTCACCAGGTGATGAGAAATTCTGCATTGTTTGCTTTATATATTCCCTTGTTGTTGTTATTATTATTATTATTAAAATTATTATCTTTCCCTTTGCTGTCCTAGGAAACTGTTTTTATCTCAACCCACAAGTTTTCCTTTGTTTTCGATTCTTTCCTCCATTCCACCTGGGAGGGTACAAGGTGAGAAAGTGGCTGCGTGGTACTCAGTTGCTGACTAGGGTAAAACCACAACACTATTGGAGGTGATTTCCACAGCAAGTATGTGGTCAATGATGTAGCAATTTGCCTAGTTGCAAGTGGAGTTGGGTGGTTGTTTGTGAGGAAAAAAAAAAAAAAAGTTTTTTATCAACTTCCTCAAAAAAATGCCTGTAAAACCAAAATGTAAGCACACTCCAAACTAATCTTGATTAAATTCATAGAGTCATAGAATGGTTAGGGTTGGAAGGGACCTTCAAAGGTCATCTAGTCCAACCCCCCTGCAAGGAGCAGGGACATCCCCAACTAGATCAGGTTGCTCAGAGCCTCATCCAGCCTGGCCTTGAACGTTTCCAGGGATGGGGCCTCCACCACCTCTCTGGGCAACCTGTTCCAGTGCTCTACAACCCTCATGGTAAAAAGATTTTTGCCTTATATCTCACCTAAATCTACTGCCTCTATTTCAAAACCATTACCCCTCATCCTATCACAACAGGCCCTACTGAACACCTCTCCCCATCTTTCTTGTAGACCCCCTTGAGGTACTGGAAGACTGCTATAAGGTCTCCCTGGAGCCTCCTCTTCTCCAGGCTGAACAGCCCCAACTCTCTCAGCCTGCCCTCATAGGAAAGGTGCTCCGGCCCTCTGATCATCTTCGTGGCCCTCCTCTGAACCTTCTCCAACTAGTCCATGTCCTTCTTACAAAATATATTTGTCATATTTTCCATATTATTTCAGTCACTTATGAAATGAAAAGCCACAAGAAAAAAAAAAAGTGTCTTATGGCTACAGATACATGAGGTATAGAATGTGTGTCAACATGGGTATGGCTGCACGGGGCACAGAAGATGACTGGCCAAATGCCATGTGATGTGGCAGGACTCAGCTGCCCAAGTGTAGAGATATAGTGTCCTTCAGGCGCTGTGGGGATCCTCCCCTGGACTGTGTCTGCCACTGCTCTGAAAGCATGTAGGTCTCTCCTAGGCCACAGGAGACTTCAATGACCTTTAAACAGTGGCTATGTAGATGTTTACATCTAAGTTAGCTACTTTTGGCTCTCTTAATATCCAACAGTCAGGAAAAAAAGTGCTTTTAAGGTGAAATTAGATCATCAAATCATGTCCTCTCTAGCAGGAGATGACTCTTATTCCAGGTTGTGCTCACCGTACTATTTTCATCTAGTCTAAAAAAATGGGAGTTGAAAGCCAGATATTCACACTTATGCCAGAGACAGACCTACTGAATTAAATAAATTTTTCTGCATTAGTAAACTAGGCTTCCCCTCTCATCTTCTTGGTAAGCAATAGTCATGTCTCAAGAAAGATTGATCCCATTGTAACTTTCAGGCTTTGCTTTCAAGTGTGTCTGAATCCCTCAGCACAAAGCCAACCTGCCTTAACATTGAGACCTGCTGAGACCTGCCTTCAGGCTTGAGATATTTAAGAGTTCTTTAATAATTAATATGTCTCTATAATTTCCACTTAATATCGAGAGTTTCTCTCAGTTTGCTAGGTTTGTACTTGGATGGTAGTAAAGGGGCATTCTACATTCAGAAAGACATTGCATGTAGGCATGTGAGCATGTGAAGCCTGCTCAGATACTCTGTAAATTTACTTGTATTACATTTGTGGGCTGCCACAGAGAGAGACATTTCATTCCCAAGCAAGCTGGTGCAGATAGCTTCTTATTCACGTTGCGAGGGTAGACGGTGGATGTTGAAATTCAGAACCTGACATCACCTGCAGTGATGTATGCAGTACATCAGATCAGTTTCTGTATGCAGACCCTCTTACCCTGAATTTTGCAGTTTTCTGAAATAACTGTGCCAAGATCTTGGTGTACTGCACATTAGCTCCCCCTGCTATGGTCAAACCCAGTAAGCGTGCAGGGATCTTTGGGGCTGCTGTTATTCACTCCACAGAAGATAAAGGACAAAGTTAACCTTATGTTGCAGGCACAGGAGCTGGATCGAAAGTGGCAACCTTATACAAATGTCAGCAAACTGCCTGGGTGGAAGGGCACAGCTAACCGTGGTGTTCTACAGTGTAGATATGCCAAGATATAAGAATCCCTTTATAGCCAATACAAAAGCATTGTCACTTCTTCGGTGTGAGTAATCTCATCCTTAAGAAGATACCTGAAATAGTCTTCTCTAACAGTATCCTCACTGTATTTGCTAAAATTTATTTAATTTACTCCAGTATATGCTCTACATTACCATAAAGTCCCATTCTTTCTACTTATCTCTCCCTTCGTGTATATGTTCTATAATATAATAATAATTATACGTGCCAGAGGATTACTATTTTTCTAACGAAACATTATTCTGGGAGGATACAATTTGAGTTTTGGATGAGAGAGAACCTAATGTCTTATAAACAAGATGTATTTCTTCCTCTCTTTTTTGAAACGCTTTCCCCTGACAACAGAGATTAAACAAGGTGGTGAATCAGGGTACAAATAGGCAGAAAAAACAGAGATTCTTTAATCAAAATGTTTATTGTAGAACTTAACTTTCATACAATCTGAACTGATACTCCTATTTAATTTAAGCAAAAAAAGATAGACCAAATGAAATAGAAATACGTAATTTGACTGTATCTGATGGAAATTTGAAATCTACAACTGAAGAATATTTTTTTTTTTATAGAGAGGGGAAGGGGAAAGTTGTTTCCTGCTGAAATGTAAACATTGTGAAACTTTCTAAATAAGGATATTTAAAAATATAGGGAAAAAAAAGGAGAAAAATGATGTCACTCTTTTGAAAAATGCAGAATGATACGTGCTATTTGGACTGGTGAGGATTTAGGGCCAAGATAAGCCTTGACAACCCAGATGAGGATATCAGTTAGAGACCAGTTTGTCCTGTTTCCCTGGGAGAATCTGGTCCAAAGGGAGTTGCAAAGACTGTATGAGTCAGACGGTTCAAGAAAACAGTGTCCTATCTGCTAGGCCTTACACGTTTGCCAAAAAGGCAGGTGCACAGTCCTCAGGGCAGGCTGGCTGTCAGGAAGCCAAGGGAGGAGTGTTCCTGGAGGATCTTCAGGTATCGGATGTCTGCCATTTTCTGGTGGATCATGGATAGATAAATCCCTGCAGATGACCACAGCTCTCTTCCTTGGATTCCTAGGATACAGTTCCAGGATCAGCACTAATCATATCTTGTGAAATCTGGATTTTTTTTTATTTTTGTGTGTGTATTTGGCTCTTTTTTCAGCAACTGAAAAGAGTAATGATGCATTGCTCTTTATGAGGGCTTAATCTAATAATAACAGCTTAATCTAATAATAGTAGCTGTGAGCCAAGAATGACTGTATAGGCTGCCACTTGACACATATCCATGAACACCAGAGATTTCAAACTGGGCTGAGCTGTCTTCTCTGAACTCTATGCACATTCTGAGTTATCTTAGTTAAGATATCTTTAGCATCTGCAAAAGATGAGCTAGTAATTTAGTCTATCTTGAAATACTCCCTCCTCCTTTCTATTTATGGATTTCAAGCCATCTCTTCTTTCTTTTTTTCTATTTTCTTTCTTTTTTTTTTTTTTTTTTTTTTGTGAAACAGACTGGTTTTCACTTGGTTCTGTCTCAGAGGTTGTGCATTTATGTGTGCATCCCTAATGTTCGTGAAACCAGGCCCAAAGACACTGTGAACAGACATTTATCTCTACTTTGAGACAGTGACAGGGGAACTATAGTTTTTGAGCACCCACATCATGAGTCAATGTGCATATTACTGTTGAAATAACTCTATTCAGTAGAGAGGAACCCATACCTTGATCTCAGACACACAGAATCTCTGCAATGACCCTTTGACACAATCATTTCGATTGAACATCTCACTGGGGACATTTGTAGAAGAGTGATGGCAGTTCAATGAGGGGCAATGAGTGATCTGGTTGAGGATTGCAGAGGCAGGGAGGATCGGAGAGGACAGTACTTCAGGGAATTGCTCAAGGATTTGGGACAGGGAAGGGGGGTCTGACATTGAGAGTGGGAACTTGGGCACTTGCTGAACAGAGGTAGAGGGTGGGCCTGGAACAGCTGGGACCTGCACGCTGTCACCATCATGGAGAAGATGCTCTTCATGGCTGCAGGGCTCCCATCCATTTCTGGAAAGCCAGGGGAATGATCTGCAGAGAGTGGACGTTCAGGGGTTGCAGGGACACTCTGCAAGGCACCGTTGAAGCAGTGGGGTCTGGCGGGACGGGGATCTAGTCTGGCGGGGGAGGGACTCTGTGTGGAGAAGCTGGGTGCCATCCCCATGGGGCTGGGCTGCCAGGGGCCTGCAGGCCTGGCCAGAGGGGTGTCGGGAAAAGCGAGGTGGTGAGGGCTGTGTTTCACAGCTGAGCAGCAGTGCTTGAGCCTGGGGTGCGCAAGGGAGGAGGGCAGCCCAAGGCTGGGGCAGCGGAGATGTGTGGGCCATGCTGAGGCACCTTTGCTCAGGCAGCTTTGCTGCATGGCCGCTGCAGCTTCCCAGGAGCCTGGGTGTCTCCTCCACACGCCCGACACTGACCAGAAAGGAGCCTCAGGCGGGCAGGGCCTGAAAAGGTCCTGTTGTGGGTCAGCACTGAGCCCCTTTCTTTGACAGAACACATCAAAGGAGCTGCTTGGTGAAAGCACTTATTCCCTCCTTTATTTTCTCATAACCATGCTCTGATTTTCTGCTCTGATCAGCCCCCCAGGAGGACCACTTAGATTTCCTGCAACATCTCCATCTCTAACAGCCTCAGCAGGCCCCATTAAAACTCCAGGAAAGTTTACTCCTGTGACCGCCCTTCACACTGCGTAATTTTTACCCAAGGGCTTGGCAGACTAAGCAAAATGTAACAAGCTCTTTCTTGCTGCTAATTCTCTGGGCAGTCATCAGGTGGCTAATAGGAGAAAGAGCGTTTGAGAAAGAGTTTTCCTAAACTTCAAGTTTTTAATGAGCATAGGATGCAACAGGGGATTTCTTGTTTCTTCTTCAAGCCTGATGATGTCAAACGAGTATACTCTAAACGAAGGTAATAAACATAATTTTCCCACAGGGGCTGATGCTCTCAAAGAAAACTAAACAATGTTAACTTCATGGTCAAGCATCTTGTGGACTGTGAGTCTTCGACTTTTTCTTTCAGGAGTCATGAAGGACAAAGCTGTCCGTGATAAAATTGGCCCTCTTATCATCTTCAGAAACAACACTGCCTTGCAAACCCAGTGACAGCTCCAATTTTCTCTAGTACTATTCTTGTAAAATTACCTGCACACCCTGTTAGGATAAAAAAATACACTTATGTATAAAAAATAATGACATATATACAATTATTAAAAAACAAAATAACATTTTATAACATTTTGAAGATGAGTTTTCAAACTCTTTCACTTGACTACAAGATACACCAACACAACTCACCCTGTCCACGGTACTACAGACAGGCGTATGATCAGAAGACGTAAAAACCAATATACGGGTGCAAGCATCATCATAAGATGAGAGAAGATCAAAAGCAAGGATTAGTGGTGGTACTTGCTCAAGAATTAGACAAATATTAGGTAGGAAAAATATCAAACTGGTGGAAAAAATATTGGACAGACAGGAACATAAGCACTTGTATAGACGTAGAAAATTTAGTGGATAGTGAGCTAACTAAAGTATTAAGAATGCAAATAAGTGTCATGAACACACAGACTTTTTTCTTTCAACAGATGGAAAATATAGAAGCATGAGGAATATTTACCAGATTTCAGTCAATTTTATAAAAACATCTTGGGCAACTAAATTAATGGATTAAAATTAAGAAAAAACTGTTGATGTTTACCAAATTTGCATATTTTAAATTTCCAAACAACAACTTTTCCTTTAGAAATATGTCAATATATATTGTTAAAATAAAATGTTAATTTTAAGACATTAAGTGGATATGAACAAGCTAAAACATTTTGCTTCGGGATGAGTGACAGCAACAAACCATAGCCTAAAATTAAAATGGGGAACAATCTAGCTTGTCAAGATACACAAAGACGAGCAGGTGGATAGACTAGACAACCACTTATGGTCATTGTCATGCTGCTTTCTTTAGCCCGTAGGAGGGAACTGTTGTGAGCTTGCAGTATAGCTCATTGAAAAAAGACATCTTCATGCTGTTTCCAGGAGGGCTAAATGATTTTTTCTTTCCTGTGTTCTTCTTCTGACCTGAGGATAAATATAAAACTTAAAGGACTTGCCTGAAGCAGAAGGAGAATTCAATGGGATGAGTTCAGCTCCTCTGTTTTCTTTTTTTTTTTTGAAGGGGAAGGCTGTGTCAACAAACACCGGCAACTAGGAGTTTTACCGTTTTCTGAAATTCACAGCATGTTATTTCAGAGGTGTTTGTGCCTCAAAAGGATGACCTCCGTGCTTTCCTAAGGAGTCTTCTGCACTGAGCTTACAGGACACTAACTGCAAGCTCAGATTGCAGGTATAATATGTGAAGTTACAGAACTTATCCCTGAATATTCCCTAGAAGAAGACTTCTCTGATCTAACTGTTAGCTGCTTACACGGTAGAAGCTTGGTGTCAGCTCAACACTCAGAATCCATCAGTAGTTGGTGGAGGATAAGCATACCTGCAATTTATCTCCACTCATTCTCAGAGAGGGGCCAAGCATAACAGGATGAGTCTTCCCCAAAGTGAATTTAAAAAAAAATTTCTCAGACCTTCATGTAACATATCTAGGCAGAAGTAAAATGAGATTTTTGCAGTAAAATCTGTCACCAGAATGCCAGTTCTAATGAACAGAAATAGGAACTTCTGGAAGATAGCTCAGCTGATTGCTCTTTGTCAGCTGCATCAGGATGAGCTCAGATGTGATCTAGAAGTATCTGACTCCCTCCATATCGAGTTTTATAGTGGGTGCCTTGATGATTAAATTCGATGCAGAAGTTAGTAGTTCCTACAAAGATAGATGCCTCTGCCTCAAGGAGTGATCCCTAGCCTTCAGGAGTAGAGAGTCACCCACATGTACTGGTGGTGGAGGCTTGCATCCTAATGGGTGCTTGGGCTGAGACTGCATAGCTCTCAGCCCAAGTCTCCTCTTGGCCCTGTGTGATGTTCCAGAGTATCTCAAACGTAATACTTCTTTTTTTTTTCTGGGTGCTACTTTTCCATTCAAAGTGCCCAAAATAGAACAAATGGTTTTCAGAGTAACAATTTTGTATATACTGTGATGCTGAGGGTATGTGTTTCATTCCTGAGGTTATAGGAGGGGGCTGGGAAAAGAAAGGAGAGATTAAATAGTTCTGGAAGAGTATTATAGTGAAAGGAGACAAACCTTGCCTTCACCCAAAGTCCAAGCCTGCTACCTATATTCCTTTTATAGACAGCACCTCTGAAAAGTGATTATTCCACCTTTGGATACTGATCTGCTTCGATATGCAGATCACTGACTGAGGCCTCCCTGGCTTGAGCCTCAGCTAACTGAACTGCTAGGCAAGACATGAGATAACGCTGGTCATGATGGAGACCAAAAGCTAGAGAGCTCCGTGAGGGGTGGCTGGGGTTCACAGGTGGTTAAGGAGGAGTGATGTGAGAAATGGCCAAACTTCACAGATAGAAAAAGGGAGTTTGAGGACCTTTCAGGATATGGAGTAGGATCACAGTACGTAGGTAACTGCACCAAGTGATCCATGTAAAACTGACATGACTTATGTAGCAGTCATACCAAGAAATACCAAATTTGGGTACAGGTATAGCAAAACTGGGACAAAAAGGAAAAAGTTACTAGGGGAAGATGAGGTTTCTTTTGGGTGAAGACAGGGGCAGAGAAAGAGAGGTGGACCAGGGTGGAACAGGCCTGGCAAAAGGAGAGGATGGGGACAAAAAGGGACAGGTTATGTCCAAAAAAGTTGCTCGTCAGCAAGCTTCTCTGACCAAGACTTCTACCTGATCACCAAAATGTGACTCATCTTATTAAACTCTGTTCCTAACTCTTTTCGGTATTGATGTCCTGTGTATGACACTATGGGTGTGTGATTTGCTGGTGAGCTTCAAGGTGGACTCACCCATGGGTAGGAAGAGATCAGCATCTGGAAAGAGCCCCAGTTAGAGCTGGAGACTGGTCCAGGTCTGGGCATGGATCCTGGATGATAAAGGCACTGCTCTGTGCCTGTGTTGATCTGTGTGGAAGGCTGCATGAGTGCTGTGCATGTGTGCGTGTACTGGCGATACGGGCTTAGCAGCACCCCTGGCTGAATCTGGGGAATGGGGAAAAGCAGCAGTCTTACCTCCAGAAAACCAGGGGGACAATTCAGAATCACAGAATCACAGAATTATCAAGATTGGAAAAGACCTAAAAGATCATCCAGTCCAACCATCACCAATACTTCTCAGCTAAATCATATCCCTCAACACAACATTCAAACGTTTCTTGAACACCCCCATGGTCGGTGACTCCACCACCTCCCTGGGCAGTGCATTCCAGTGCCTGACTACCCTTTCCGAGAAGTAATATTTCCTAATGTCCAGCCTGAATCTCCCCTGGCGCAGCTTGAAACCATTGCCTCTAGTTCTATCACTGTCTACACGAGAGAAAAGGCCGACCCCTAGCTCACTACAACCTCCCTTCAGGAAGTTATAGAGAGCTATAAGGTCTCCCCTGAGCCTCCTCTTCTCCAGACTGAACAATCCCAGCTCCCTCAGCCACTCTTCATAAGGCCTGTGCTCCAGACCCCTCACCAGCTTCGTAGCCCTCCTCTGAACGCGTTCCAGGGCCTCAATGTCTTTCTTGCAGTGAGGGGCCCAAAACTGAACACAGTACTCGAGGTGCGGCCTCACCAGTGCCGAGTACAGGGGGACAATTACCTCCCTGTTCCTGCTAGTAACACTGTTTTTGATGCAAGCCAGGATGCCGTTGGCCTTCTTGGCCACCCGGGCACACTGTCGGCTCATGCTCAGCCGAGCATCAATCGGTACCCCCAGGTCCGTTTCCTCCACACAGTCCTCCAGCCACTCCGCCCCAAGCCTATAGCGCTGCCTGGGGTTGTTGTGGCCGAAGTGCAGGACTCGGCATTTGGTCTTGTTGAACCTCATCCCATTGGCTTCAGCCCAGCTCTCCAGCCTGTCCAGATCCCTCTGTAGGGCCTTGCTACCCCCAGGCAGATCCACACTCCCAGCCAATTTGGTGTCATCTGCAAACTTACTGAGGGTGCACTCAATGCCCTCATCCAGATCATCAATAAAGACATTGAAGAGGACAGGCCCCAGCACCGACCCCTGGGGAACACCACTTGTGACTGGTAGCCAGCTGGATTTAACTCCATTCACCACCACTCTCTGAGCCCGGCCCTCCAGCCAGCTCCTTACCCAGCCAAGAGTGTACCCATCCAAGCCATGGGCTGCCAGCTTCTGCAGGAGAATACCGTGGGAGACAGTGTCAAAGGCTTTGCTGAAGTCTAGGTAGACCACATCAACAGCCTTTCCCTCATCCAGCAGATGGGTCACTTGATCATAAAAGGAGATCAGGTTGGTCAAACAGGACCTGCCCTTCATGAACCCATGCTGGCTAGGCCTGATCCGGCCATTCCGCACATGCCGCATAATCTCCCTCAAGACTATCTGTTCCATAACCTTCCCTGTAACCGAGGTCAGGCTAACAGGCCTGTAGTTCCCCGGATCCTCCTTACAACCTTTCTTGTAAATGGGAGTCACGTTGGCAATCCTCCAGTCTTCCGGGACCTCACCAGTCAACAAGGAGCGCTGATAGATGATGGAAAGCGGCTTGGCTATCACCTCCGCCAGTTCCCTCAGCACTCTTGAGTGGATCTCATCCGGCCCCATGGACTTGTGGCAGTCCAGTTGGAGTAGTAAGTCTCTGACCGTTTCTTCCAGAATCACTGGGGGGTTAGCGTGCTCCCCAGCCGAGACTACCAGGTCAGAGAGAGGAGTACCCTGAGGATAACTGGTCTGACCTTTAAAGACAGACGTAAAGAAGGCATTCAGAACCTCCGCCTTTTCCTTATCCTCAGTGGTCACATTCCCAGCCTCATCCAGCAAAGAGTGGATATTCTCCTTTGTCCTTCTCTTACTGTTAATGTATTTATAAAAGAGTTTCTTATTCCTTTTCACCCCAGTGGCCAGGTTAAATTCAAGCTGGGCTTTTGCCTTTCTGATTTCACCTCTACACATCCTAACAACTTCCTTGTATTCATTCTCAGTTGCCTGTTCCTCCTTCCACAGGAGGTAGATTCTCTTTTTCTCCCGGAGCCTCAAGAATAGCTCCCTATTCATCCACGCCGGTCTTCTTCCCCGCCGGCTCATTTTGCGGCTCAGGGGGACCGCCTGCTCCTGCGCCCTTAAGACTCCCTTCTTGAAGAGCAACCAGCTCTCTTGGACCCCTTTGTTTGCTAAGACTGAATGCCAGGGGACTCCCCCTACTAGTCTGTTGAACAATTCAAAGTCCGCCCTCCGGAAGTCCAAGGTAGCAGTTTTACTATTCCCCCTCCAAGCTCCACCATGAATTGCGAAATTTATCATTTCATGGTCACAATTTATCATTTCATGGTCACATGGTCACACAATTTTCCTAGATCTTGAAGTTCATTGTATCTACCTTTTCTTAACACAATCTTCACATGGAATAATTTCACTTTTGGAGGTGTTCATCCCCAGTGACAACAGGTGAAACTAATAAAGAGTTGAACAATTCTGCTGGACACATCTGATGTTAGATGTGGTGACCTAGACAAGCGGTTTCATCAGACTAGTGTCACTGCAAGAAATATTGATCAGAGGGATGAAATAACAAATAAATTATTACATCCATTGAGAAAACTGATGTCGTTGTTATCATTACACTTAAAAGTCATGCAGATATCCCACTACTCCTTACCTGGGGAGCCAAATCTTACCTTTGGTGATTATTGCATAGTGGAGAGTTTTACTTAGGGTTAAGTAATATTTATTAGGCATTGATGCAGTACTTTGCATCTGTCAGAACACAAAACCAGTAAAATTGCACAATGTAACTGTTAGCACAAACAGTTAAATCTACAGTGACTCGAGAAGCTATGATCTTGGTCAGGATAGTGGAGGACTAGAGAAGGTCTCCAAGGACTAATTCCAAAATTCCAGTGAATGGGAGTAAGCCAAAGCCAGAACAGTGGTAAGGATGTTTCTAGTCATGATCATCATGTACGTAATTAAAAATAATAGGAAAAGTGGAATGAACTGTTCAGAAACATTTCATATTCCAAGAGGATTAATTCTGTCATGCATTACTGAAGTCATTTCTTGTCCTTTTCTGTAAGGTGAGGTCACACGTTGAATACTGTGTTCAGTTTTGGGCCCCTCACTACAAGTAAGATATTGAGGTGCTGGAGAGCATCCAAAGAAGAGCAACGAAGCTGGTGAAGGGTCGAGAGCACAAGTCTTATGAGCAGCCGCTAAGGCAACTGGGGTTGTTTAGTCTGAAGAAAAGGAGGCTGAGGGGAGACCTTATCACTCTCTACAACTACCTGAAAGGAGGTTGTTATGAGGTGGGTGTTGATCTCTTTCCCCAAGTAACAAGCGATAGGACCGAAGGGAATGGCCTCAAGTTGTGCCAGGGGAGGTTTAGATTGGATATTAGGAAAAATTTATTCACCAAAAGAGTTTTCAAGCATTGACACAGGCTGTCCAGGGAAGTGGGGGAGTCACCGTCTCTGGAAGTATTTAAAAGACGTGTAGAGGTGGCGCTTAGGGATATGGTTTAGTGGTGGACCTGGCAGTGTTAGGCTAATGATTGGAATCAATGACTTGAGGATCTTTTTCAGGCTAAAGGTTTCTATGACTCTAACAGATCATTACTTCCAAGTTATTTATAAAAGCTTGTCAAATCTTCCATCTTTCTTAGGGGCAGTTGTTCTTAATGGACAAGAGAGCTGAAGGGAGCATGTGAGTGCTCTGGGAGGGTAGAGAAGTGCTACCTGATTGTTCAGTGAAAAAGGATTGTGCTGACAGAAGTAACGTCTATCTTGCTCGTAAGCTGCTTTCTGGAAGCTGGGGTCACTATCTTTAGAACTCTTGAGGAAAGTATTTAACACAGTTAGGGGTAAGTAAGATGTACAGGAGAGTGGAACTCAGCTCAAGGCACTTGATGTAGTTGTCTGAAAACACACACTTGATGCCATTAAAGATACTTTCTTATACCCAAGCCTTTAGAACAAGACCAGTAGGTTTGATTAAGGCACAACAAGACTTGCATGTCATTTTGAAGTGACCGCTTGAAGACCATGCAGTATACCTTTGAACATCTGAAGTAGCAGCAAGCTCCTACACTGAGGTATCGGCATCCTGATGGAACTTAGATGCTTAGTTGACATCTAAGCCTGAATCTCTTCAGGATCTGTTGCCAAAATCCAGCTGTCTGTTCACATCTTATATTGATACCTTGCACGTTCCACAGGACTGCAACATATGAAGCAAAACCAAAAGTATACTTGGATCCTTCTAGAGCAAGAGGTGGAGGACACACAAGTCTCTTATGAGATGCTTATAAATGGCTATTCTTAGGTGAATAATTCACACACATGTTGTTATAGCAAGTTTTTTTAAAGTCTCTCTGTCAGATGCTTAATGCTATTGCATGGACCTGAAATGTGAAGGTGGAAAGGATGAATTTTTTTTCTAAAATCTGTGGATTGCAAATGCATGGCCAAGTGGGTCGAGGTATCATCTCCAGAAATCGTACCTGTAGCATGGAGTTTGCCCTCCATTCTTTGCATCTAGGCCTTTATGCAGACAATTCAGAGTACCCCTCTGTTCTGTCCTCAGTAATCCAAAAGGCAGACCCGGCACATCTAGTGTCCAAGAAAGTCATATGCTTTTCATCTAACTCAAGATGGAACTGCAGTCCAGGTTAAGACTGAAGGTGATGAATGTTTGTACAAATAACCACAGCACCTGAAAGTGAAGCACTTCTAAACCACTGCACTCCACATTGAAACTGGCATTTAGTGCCTAAATAAAGGTAGACATCTAAAGGTGTTTGTATAACCGTCCGTCCTTCACAGCCATGAGTACTGCAACAGACCTGTGACAGAGCTGTTCTGTTCTGGATCCATGGGCAAAGTCTGGGTAGGCTACTTGTGGATATTTAACATGTCTGCAGTAGTCTTTGTAAATGCAAATCCACTGTTTAATCATTGACCATAATGCGAATCTGGAAATGTGACTAGGCACATAAATCCATTTAAGTGTGTAAATCTAGGCAAGACAAGCCACACTGCTAAAGTCAGTAGAGGTGAAGCTCACAACTGTTTTTATATTTACATTTAAATCAAGGTTCATTAGTAAGGTTCCCCTTACACTTCAGTCTCCAGAGGGCTGACTCAAGTCAAATGTTGACAACATCATTCTCAGGCTACGCCCACCCAAAATGTAACACATGCCATCTCTCTCCAACTATACAGAGAGTCTGAATGACAGGAGAGTCATTCAGCTGCCTAAACGTAGCTGTCAAGTAATCATTTAGTAATTATCCAAGACAATGGCATGGGGCTGTCAGCTATGCCTCAAGTCCTGCAAGAGGCACACATGTTTGTGTATGGGAAGGCAGACACCGGATGGAGTACCGTGAGACATCTGAATGTGATGGAAGAAACATCAGGTCCTTGAATATGTTTCTCACTTTAGATCTACACAATTAACTTCTCAATGTGTTAAACTACATGAGATAATCAGTAGTTTTTCAGTCTCTTGCTGTACAAAGTCCTTTTGACCTCTTTCCTTACAAATATGAGAGGTGGAGTATCCACATTGTGAGCCTTGTCCTTATTTCCGTCCCCTTCCTCCAGGAAAAGAGTTTTCTCCCTAATGCTTTTTTCAGGGCAGATCTCATCTCCTGATTCCTAAGAGTGTAGATCAAGGGGTTCAGAGCTGGGGTGACAGCACTGTACATGAGAGATATTTGCATATCCCTTTTAGTGGAGCTTCCTGAGGAGGGTGGTGTATAATTGAAGAGC
The DNA here is from genome assembly GCF_036417535.1 of Chlamydotis macqueenii. NCBI lineage: Eukaryota > Metazoa > Chordata > Aves > Otidiformes > Otididae > Chlamydotis > Chlamydotis macqueenii. The sequence goes on along the minus strand of NC_141567.1, from coordinate 14,599,260 downwards.
ACTGGTACGTAGAACAGTGTCACAATGGTGAGGTGTGAGGCACAGGTGGAGAAAGGCTTCCATCTTCCTTCCTGGGACCAGACTTTCTGGAAGATGAAGGAGATGATGTAAAAGTAGGAGAGGACTATGAGAGTGAAGGGGACTAGAACAACAGAAGTGGTGACAACATTGAGGAGGGTCATGTTGAGGCTGGTATTACCGCAAGCCAAATTCAACAGTGGCTTGATGTCACAGAAGAAGTGATGAATGTGGTTGTGGCCACAGAAACTCAGTTGAGAGGTCATGACTGAGTGCATTGTGGCATGTACAAAACCAGTGGACCAGCTGGCCACGGCCAGCAGCAGACAAGTCCGTGGGCTCATCACAAGGGCGTAGCGCAAGGGATTGCAAATGGCCACATAGCGGTCGTAGGCCATGGTGGCCAGGAGCACAGCCTCAGTACTGCCCAGGAAGTGGAAGAAGTGGAGCTGGGCCAAGCACCCACCAAAAGAGATGGGCTGATGCTCAAAGAGAAAGCCAGTCAGCATCTTGGGAACAGTGACCGTGGAGTAGAAAATATCTAGGCAGGACAGGTTCCCCAGGAAGAAGTACATTGGTGTGTGGAGCCGGGGCTCCGCTATCACCATGGTCACAATGGCCCCATTTCCCAGAAGACTGGTCAAGTAGAGCAACAGAAAGGAGATGAAGAAAAAGTGCTGCAGCCCCCGGATGTCGGTGAGGCCCAAAAGGAGGAACTCACTGGCGTCTGTCTGGTTCAGCATGGCTGGAACAATAGGAAGCAAAGGCAAAATGTCAAGGTTCCACAGCTGTGAGGAGAAACAGCATCACAAAACTCATTTGTTTCTGTGCTATTTTAATGCAAACAAGTGCAGAAAGGAGCAAAACATAACGCATGGAATGAAACGTAAAAGCTGCATAGAAACTCCAGAAATTATCATGGACGTAAAGAACTTTAATGTAGTCTTCTACTTTCTGTCTAGACCAGAGAAAAGAGTAAAATGTTACAGAGGTGGAAATGGTAAAATGAAACCTTCCATCTATGCATAACAGCAGAATGTGTAACATGGAAAACACTGCTGCTGCTTCACCTTCAACCACATTCCTATTGCAATTCTGCTCATCTCTAACTTCCTCCTACAACCTTTGATCTCATCAACAGTGCTTCCAAGTCATAATGTGAATCACTCCTGATGCTTTCTTTCTACTATTGTGCCTGCATTTCATTAAGCCAATTTCTACTTTCACGTTTCTAATGGTTACCATCTCTTCCAGACCACTCCTTGATCTTAAAAACTGCATCTCTTCTGTTTCTTTATCCACAGCTGCCAGAAGATGCTCCAAGGTACTGGAACAATCATCGGCACCTCTTGTGTGTGTTGCTGAGAGTAGAGGAAGAGGATGCCTTGGCATGTGATGGCAAACTGGTTTTGTTATTGGGCTGGACGCTTTGCCTAAAGAATGTCTTTTTATTTGGCAGCAGCAGATGAACGGACAAAAGGCAGCATCTCATCTCCCACAACACTGTGATGGAGAAAGAGTGAATTTGGAGGAGCTGAGTCAGCTGGTGCAAGCTGCAGGCAAATTGGCTCATCCCACTGGAAGCTGCTTGTGCTGCCCCACTGAGACAACGTTCCCAGTGCTGTCAGTATTGCTGCTCTTCTCACGGGCAAATGGGTAAACACGTGCTTTCACTTATTTTCTCTTCCAGGCAGGTTTCTTTATCCCTATGGGTAAGTCCCAACCATATACAATAAAGAACAAAGTCCTGAGATTATTTCACAAGGGCAGGTACGCACAGCTGTCTCTAGCTGACAATATAGACTGCAGATTCTACAAGACAAGTGCCTTTCTCTGTACATGCAATGCGGTGGTGATTAATACCGATGAATACAACTAATAACAAAATAATGACTTCCAAAATACTTCTTGTAAAGATGTTAAAATACGTGCAGATACTTTTCATGGTCTTTCTTGTCCATTCCATTGTACTAAGTACTTTTCTTGAAAGTAGGGGATTTTTGAAAGTCATTAGGATACATCTCCAGCCCAGTCACTCTCTTTCTCATACTTCTCATACTTCTCGTACTTCTTTAGCTTATTATTTCAGCATGAGAACGATAAACAAACAGAAAATTTCTAAACCGATTTCATCATAAAACAACATGAGCATGTAGCCTAAAGGTAACTTGCACACATATGCGCCCACTCTGAAAAACTGATCCTATTTCTCTGAAAATGCTTTTAGTCTGATCTTTGAACAAGCTCTACTGGAAACATTGGATTTGATCATATTACAGACTTAGACAAATTTTAGTCAATCACATACATTTGAAGAGGTATAGATGCAATTTTCAGTGAAATACAAATGCTTCAATTTCTTACACGTTATTTGCCACCTTTAGGCACCAAAGTCCTCCTCACTGAAATCCGTCTGTGAAAATACATCACTCCATTAAGGGGCGTCCCACAACCTCCTCTGATTCTGCCTGTTTTCCTCAGTCCTCCACAGGTTACCTATTCCCTTTCCCCTACTCCTTCTAAACATTTTTTCCTCTCTTTCTAACCTTTCCCTTTCTGTTTCACAGATTCACAGATGCTGACTAATACTTTCTCCAGTTCGCTGATTTACACCTTCAGCCAAAGGAAAATATTTCTCCCAATCTTCTATTTTTCATTTTAAGACTCTTGCAGAAATGCAAATGCAAAGCAAAGGCTTTACATGCTGAAACTTCCCTATTTTTCCATTTACAAAAATTACATAAGAAACAAAGGTGAATCTGCACAAGCCTCACCTCACTACCAACCAGCATTTTTCTCGTTGTAGTCGGACCCTCTGACCGTGAGCCAGAAAGCAAAGCTGAGGACAATCCAGCTTATTTTGTGGAGTTAAAAGACTGAGAATGCCTCTTCTCCTTTTTGCTTCTGTATCTACTTAGTAGTCAGGTGCGATGCAAGAAGGAAATCTACCAGAAGTCTCTGATGACCTAGTTAGAAGGGGAAAAAACTCTTTTTATCATATCCAGAACGTGCAAAATATCAACAACATCATGTGGGAAGTAAATTTCCTATGGCCTTGATCAGTCTCCTGAGATGAGATCTGTGAATCAAAGGTGAATTGCAGAGCAACAAACAAAGTGTTCTCTAAGCAGAGATGAGCCACCTGCAAAACAGAAAACAAAAACCAAAGCAGCTAGTTAAAAAAACCCCAATAACAATAAAACAAACAAACAAACAAAATCACTGAAACCCAATGAAACGCACACAGGTAGACACAGGAAAAACAAACACAAGTGTCTCCATCTCAGTGCAGGGAGTTTATGGTGGAAACTTCCACTGGCCATAGACGTATGAGTTGTGCAACCTCAGCTGAACCGGAGCACTGTTTGGACAATGTTTCTTAAATCTCTTTCAAGTATTAGGTTCTGTGAAACCAAGTATGTGTTCTATCCATTCTGATGTATTAAGACTCTGATGTTTTATTTTTGTTGGCATTTCACAGATAAGGAGGAGTTTCTGGCCTCTTTGTACTCAAAAACATCGCAATTTGCACCTCAAGCTTTGTTTTCAATCTTGTGTAAAAATTTCTACACCTTTTACAGAAGTAACATCTTCAATGCAAATCCAAGTGGTTCAGCTCTCCTAGAATCATGGATTCATAGAATAGTTAGGGTTGGAAAGGACCTTTAAAAGTCATCTAGTCCAACCCGACTGAAAGGAGCAGGGACATCTCCAACCAGATCAGGTTGTTCAGAGCCCCTTCCAACCCAGCCTTGAATGTTTTCAGGGATGGGGCACCTACCACCTCTCTGGACAACCTGTTCCAATGTTCCACCACCCTCAGTGTAAAAAATATTTTCCCAATGTCTAATCTGAATCTACCTTCCTCTATTTTAAAACCATTACTCTTCGTCCTATTGCAACGGGCTCTGTTGAAGAGTTTCTCCCTGTCTTTCCTGTAGGCCCTCTTTAGGCACTTGAAGGCCACTGTAAGGTCTCCTGGAGCCTTCTCTTCTCCATGCTGAAGACTCCCAGCTCTCCCAGCCTGTCTGCATAGGAGAGGTGCTCCAGCCATCTGATCATTCTTGTGGCCCTCCTCGGGACTCTGTCCCACAGGTCCATGTCCTTCTCATGTTGGGGGCTGCAGAGCTGGGCACATTACTCCAGGTGGGCTCTCATGATAGCAGAATAGAGGGGCAGAATCACCTCCCTTGACCTGCTGGCCACACTTTTTTTGATGCAGCCCAGGATGAGGTTGACTTTCTGGGCTGCAAGCAGAGATTGTCGGCTCATATTGAGCTTCTCGTCTACTAGTACAACCAAGTCCTTGTCCTCTGAGCTGCTGTCAATCCATTCTCTGCCCAGCCTGTATTTGTGCCTAGGATTGCCCTGACCCATGCACTTGGCCTGGTCGAACTTCATGAGCTTTGCATGGCCCACCTCTCCGTCTGTCACTGTCCCTCTGGATGACATCCCTACCCTCCAGTCTGTCGAGAGCACCATGCAGCTTGGTGTCATCGGTAAACTTGCTGAGGCTTCACTCTATCCCACTGTCCATGTTGCTGACAAAGATGTTAAACAGAGTCGGGCCCAATACAGACCCCTGAGTGACGCCATTCGTCACCTGGACATTGAGTCAATGACTACCACTCTCTGAGTGTGGCCATCCTTATCCACCAAGTGGTCTGTCTGTCAAATCCATGTCTCTCCAGTTTAGAAACAAGGATGTCATGCGGGACAGTGTCAAATGCCTTGCACAAGTCCAGGTAGATGACATCAGTTGCTTGTTTCTTGTCCACTGATGCTCTAACCCCATCATAAAAGGCCATCAAATTAGTCAGGCATTATTTGCCCTTAGTGAAGCCATGCTGACGGTCACCAAGCACGTATTTATTTACCATGTGCCTTAGCATGGTTTCCAGGAGAATCTGCTCCATGACCTTGTCAGGCACAGTAGGTGAGACTGACTGGTCTGTAGTTCTGCAGGTCTTCCTTGTTGTCTTTTTTAAAAATGGGGGTTATATTACCTCTTTTCCAGTCACTGGGAACCTCACCCGACTGCCATGACTTCTCAGATACAATGGCCAGTGTCTTGGCAACTTCATCCACCAGTTCCTTCAGGGTTCGCGGATGCATCTCATCAAGTCCTGTGGACTTGTGTGACTTCAGGTTCCTTAGATGTTCCTGAACTTGCTCTTCTGCTACAATGGGTAGTTCTTCATTCTCCCAGTCCCTGCTTTTGCATTCTGTGACTTGGGTGATGTTGCTGGAGCCCTTATTGGTGAAGACTGAGGCAAAAAACTCAATAACTACCTCAGCCTTCTCCATGTCCTGGGTAACCAGGTCACCCATTTCCTTTCAGAAAGGGACTACATTCTCCCTTTTCTTGTTGCCCTTGACATCCCTGGCCTGATTCAATTCTGTCAGGGCTTTAGCCTGCCTTACCTGATCGCTGGCCACTTGGACAACCTCTCTGTAATCCTCCCAGGCTACCTGTCCTTGTTTCTACACTCTGTAGGCTTCCTTCTTGATTTTCAGATGGTCCAGGAGTGCCTTGTTCATCCATGCAGGCCTCCTGTTTTTTTTTGGCCTGACTTCCTCTCCATTGGGATGCAGTAATGTGCTCTTATATCAAGTGACATGCTCTTACAGCAAGCGACATGCTCTTATAGCAAGTATTTCTTTAAAAGTCTCTCTGTCAGATGCTTAATGCTATTGCATGGACCTGAAATGTGAAGGTGGAAAGGATGAATTTTTTTTTCTAAAATCTGTGGATTGCAAATGCATGGCCAAGTGGGTCGAGGTATCATCTCCAGAAATCGTACCTATAGCATGGAGTTTGCCCTTCATTCTTTGCATCTAGGCCTTTATGCAGACAATTCAGAGTACCCTTCTGTTCTGTCCTCAGTAATCCAAAAGGCAGACCCGGCACATCTAGTGTCCAAGAAAGTCATATGCTTTTCATCTAACTCAAGATGGAACTGCAGTCCAGGTTAAGACTGAAGGTGATGAATGTTTGTACAAATAACCACAGCACCTGAAAATGAAGCACTTCTAAACCACTGCACTGCACATTGAAACTGGCATTTAGTGCCTAAATAAAGGTAGACGTCTAAAGGTGTTTGTATAAATGTCCATCCTTCACAGCAATGAAGTATTGCAACAGACCTGTGACAGAGCTGTTCTGTTCTGGATCCATGGGCAAAGTCTGGGTAGGCTACTTGTGGATATTTAACATGTCTGCAGTAGTCTATGCAAATGCAAATCCACTGTTTAATCATAGAATCATAGAATGGTTAGGGTTGGAAGGGACCTTCAAAGGTCATCTAGTCCAACCCCCCTGCAAGGAGCAGGGACATCCCTGACTAGATCAGGTTGCTCAGAGCCTCATCCAGCCTGGCCTTGAATGTTTCCAGGGATGGGGCCTCCACCACCTTTCTGGGCAACCTGTTCCAGTGTTCTATAACTCGCATCGTAAAAAATTTGTTCCTAATTTCTAATCTAAATCTACCCCCCTCTATTTTAAAACCATTACCCCTCCTCCTATTGCAATAGGCCCTACTAAACAGCCTTTCCCCATCTTTCTTGTAGGCCCCCTTGAGGTACTGGAAGACCGCTATCAGGTCTTCCCGGAGCCTCCTCTTCTCCAGGCTGAACAGCCCCAACTCTCTCAGCCTGTCCTCATAAGAGAGGTGCTCCAGCCCTTTTATCATCTTCGTGGCCCTCCTCTGGACCTTCTCCAACTGGTCCATGTCCTTCTTGTGTTGGGGGCTCCAGAACTGGACACAGTACTCCAGGTGGGGTCTCACCAGGGCAGAGTAGAGGGGGAGAATCACCTCCCTCGACCTGCTGGCCACGCTCCTCTTGATGCAGCCCAGGATGCGGTTGGCCTTCTGGGCCGCAAGGGCGCATTGCCTGCTCATGTTAAGCTTCTCATCCACCAGCACTCCCAAGTCCTTCTCCTCAGGGCTGCTCTCAATCCATTCCCCGCCCAGCCTGGATTTGTGCCTGGGATTGCCACGACCCAGGTGCAGGACCTTGCACTTGGCCTGGTTGAACTTCATGAGGTTGGCACGGGCCCACCTCTCCAGCCTGTCAAGGTCCCTCTGGATGGCATCCCTCCCTTCCAGCGTGTCGACGGCACCACACAACTTGGTGTCGTCAGTGAACTTGCTGAGGGTGCACTCTATCCCACTGTCCATGTCGCCGACAAAGATGTTGAACAGGGCCGGGCCCAGCACGGACCCCTGAGGGACGCCACTCATGAGCGGTCTCCACATGGACATTGAGCCGTGCGAATCTGGAAATGTGGCTAGGCACACAAATCCATTTAAGTGTGTAAATCTAGGCAAGACAAGCCACACTGCTAAAGTCAGTAGAGGTGAAGCTCACAACTGTTTTTATATTTACATTTAAATCTAGGTTCATTAGTAAGGTTCCCCTTACACTTCAGTCTCCAGAGGGCTGACTCAAGTCAAATGTTGACAACATCATTCTCAGGCTACGCCCACCCAAAATGTAACACATGCCATCTCTCTCCAACTATACAGAGAGTCTGAATGACAGGAGAGTCATTCAGCTGCCTAAACGTAGCTGTCAAGTAATCATTTAGTAATTATCCAAGACAATGGCATGGGGCTGTCAGCTATGCCTCAAGTCCTGCAAGAGGCACACATGTTTGTGTATGGGAAGGCAGACACCGGATGGAGTACCGTGAGACATCTGAAAGTGATGGAAGAAACATCAGGTCCTTGAATATGTTTCTCACTTTAGATCTACACAATTAACTTCTCAATGTGTTAAACTACATGAGATAATCAGTAGTTTTTCAGTCTCTTGCTGTACAAAGTCCTTTTGACCTCTTTCCTTACAAATATGAGAGGTGGAGTATCCACATTGTGAGCCTTGTCCTTATTTCCGTCCCCTTCCTCCAGGAAAAGAGTTTTCTCCCTAATGCTTTTTTCAGGGCAGATCTCATCTCCTGATTCCTAAGAGTGTAGATCAAGGGGTTCAGAGCTGGGGTGACAGCACTGTACATGAGAGATATTTGCATATCCCTTTTAGTGGAGCTTCCTGAGGAGGGTGGTGTATAATTGAAGAGCGCTGGTACGTAGAACAGTGCCACAATGGTGAGGTGCGAGGCACAGGTGGAGAAAGGCTTCCATCTTCCTTCCTGGGACCAGACTTTCTGGAAGATGAAGGAGATGATGTAAAAGTAGGAGAGGACTATGAGAGTGAAGGGGCTGAGTGCAACAGAAGTGGTGACAACGTTGAGGATGGTCATGTTGAGGCTGGTATTACCGCAAGCCAAATTCAACAGTGGCTTGATGTCACAGAAGAAGTGATGAATGTGGTTGTGGCCACAGAAACTCAGTTGAGAGGTCATGACTGAGTGCACTGTGGCATGTACAAAACCAGTGGACCAGCTGGCCACGGCCAGCAGCAGACAAGTCCGTGGGCTCATCACAAGGGCGTAGCGCAAGGGATTGCAAATGGCCACATAGCGGTCGTAGGCCATGGTGGCCAGGAGCACAGCCTCAGTACTGCCCAGGAAGTGGAAGAAGTGGAGCTGGGCCAAGCACCCACCAAAAGAGATGGGCTGATGCTCAAAAAGAAAGCCAGTCAGCATCTTGGGAACAGTGACCGTGGAGTAGAAAATATCTAGGCAGGACAGGTTCCCCAGGAAGAAGTACATTGGTGTGTGGAGCCGGGGCTCCGCTATCACCATGGTCACAATGGCCCCATTTCCCAGAAGACTGGTCAAGTAGAGCAACAGAAAGGAGATGAAGAAAAAGTGCTGCAGCCCCCGGATGTCGGTGAGGCCCAAAAGGAGGAACTCACTGGCGTCTGTCTGGTTCAGCATGGCTGGAACAATAGGAAGCAAAGGCAAAATGTCAAGGTTCCACAGCTGTGAGGAGAAACAGCATCACAAAACTCATTTGTTTCTGTGCTATTTTAATGCAAACAAGTGCAGAAAGGAGCAAAACATAACGCATGGAATGAAACGTAAAAGCTGCATAGAAACTCCAGAAATTATCATGGACGTAAGGAACTTTAATGTAGTCTTCTACTTTCTGTCTAGACCAGAGAAAAGAGTAAAATGTTACAGAGGTGGAAATGGTAAAATGAAACCTTCCATCTATGCATAACAGCAGAATGTGTAACATGGAAAACATTGCTGCTGCTTCACCTTCAACCACATTCCTATTGCAATTCTGCTCATCTCTAACTTCCTCCTACAACCTTTGATCTCATCAACAGTGCTTCCAAGTCATAATGTGAATCACTCCTGATGCTTTCTTTCTACTATTGTGCCTGCATTTCATTAAGCCAATTTCTACTTTCACGTTTCTAATGGTTACCATCTCTTCCAGACCACTCCTTGATCTTAAAAACTGCATCTCTTCTGTTTCTTTATCCACAGCTGCCAGAAGATGCTCCAAGGTACTGGAACAATCATCGGCACCTCTTGTGTGTGTTGCTGAGAGTAGAGGAAGAGGATGCCTTGGCATGTGATGGCAAACTGGTTTTGTTATTGGGCTGGACGCTTTGCCTAAAGAATGTCTTTTTATTTGGCAGCAGCAGATGAACGGACAAAAGGCAGCATCTCATCTCCCACAACACTGTGATGGAGAAAGAGTGAATTTGGAGGAGCTGAGTCAGCTGGTGCAAGCTGCAGGCAAATTGGCTCATCCCACTGGAAGCTGCTTGTGCTGCCCCACTGAGACAACGTTCCCAGTGCTGTCAGTATTGCTGCTCTTCTCACGGGCAAATGGGTAAACACGTGCTTTCACTTATTTTCTCTTCCAGGCAGGTTTCTTTATCCCTATGGGTAAGTCCCAACCATATACAATAAAGAACAAAGTCCTGAGATTATTTCACAAGGGCAGGTACGCACAGCTGTCTCTAGCTGACAATATAGACTGCAGATTCTACAAGACAAGTGCCTTTCTCTGTACATGCAATGCGGTGGTGATTAATACCGATGAATACAACTAATAACAAAATAATGACTTCCAAAATACTTCTTGTAAAGATGTTAAAATACGTGCAGATACTTTTCATGGTCTTTCTTGTCCATTCCATTGTACTAAGTACTTTTCTTGAAAGTAGGGGATTTTTGAAAGTCATTAGGATACATCTCCAGCCCAGTCACTCTCTTTCTCATACTTCTCATACTTCTCGTACTTCTTTAGCTTATTATTTCAGCATGAGAACGATAAACAAACAGAAAATTTCTAAACCGATTTCATCATAAAACAACATGAGCATGTAGCCTAAAGGTAACTTGCACACATATGCGCCCACTCTGAAAAACTGATCCTATTTCTCTGAAAATGCTTTTAGTCTGATCTTTGAACAAGCTCTACTGGAAACATTGGATTTGATCATATTACAGACTTAGACAAATTTTAGTCAATCACATACATTTGAAGAGGTATAGATGCAATTTTCAGTGAAATACAAATGCTTCAATTTCTTACACGTTATTTGCCACCTTTAGGCACCAAAGTCCTCCTCACTGAAATCCGTCTGCGAAAATACATCACTCCATTAAGGGGCGTCCCACAACCTCCTCTGATTCTGCCTGTTTTCCTCAGTCCTCCACAGGTTACCTATTCCCTTTCCCCTACTCCTTCTAAACATTTTTTCCTCTCTTTCTAACCTTTCCCTTTCTGTTTCACAGATTCACAGATGCTGACTAATACTTTCTCCAGTTCGCTGATTTACACCTTCAGCCAAAGGAAAATATTTCTCCCAATCTTCTATTTTTCATTTTAAGACTCTTGCAGAAATGCAAATGCAAAGCAAAGGCTTTACATGCTGAAACTTCCCTATTTTTCCATTTACAAAAATTACATAAGAAACAAAGGTGAATCTGCACAAGCCTCACCTCACTACCAATCAGCGTTTTTCTCGTTGTAGTCGGACCCTCTGACCGTGAGCCAGAAAGCAAAGCTGAGGACAATCCAGCTTATTTTGTGGAGTTAAAAGACTGAGAATGCCTCTTCTCCTTTTTGCTTCTGTATCTACTTAGCAGTCTTCTAGCTGAGCGATTAATAATGCAGGCGTGATGAAAAGGACAACTGCAATTTCCCAGGGGCTTGTAGTTATTCAGGTAGGATGCAAGGAGGAAGCTTTGCAAACTCTACCAGAAGTCTCTGATGACCTAGTTAGAAGGGGAAAAAACTCTTTTTATCACATGCAGAATGTGCAAAACATCAACAATGTCACGCGTGAAGTAAATTTCCTATGGCCTTGATCAGTCTCCTGAGATGAGATCTGTGAATCAAAGGTGAATTGCAGAGCAACAACCAAAGTGTTCTCTAAGCAGAGATGAGCCACCTGCAAAACAGAAGACAAAAACCAAAGCAGCTAGTTAAAAAAAAATGACCAAATGTCGTAGTTCAGCCCTGATCAGGACCAGACTACGCAGTCTCTCTCTCACTCCCCCCACCTTCCGAGAGAACAGGGAGAGAAAATATAAGGAAAAACGGCTCGAGGTTTGAGATAAGGACAGGGAGAAATCCTTAAAGTTACCGTCACTGGCAAAACAGACTCGACTTGGGGAAAACTATTCATTTATTACTACAAACAGCAGGATAATGAGACAGAGAACAAGATAACCTCCCTCCACCCCTCCCTCTTCCCAAGCTTAACATTATCTCTACTACCTTCCCCTCCTGAGCGGCACAGGGGGGAAGAGGGAATAGGGGTTGCAGTCAGTTCATCATACGTTGTTTCATGCCGCTGCTTCATGGCTGGGGGAAGAACTCCTCACATTCCTCCCCTGCTCTGTTGTGGCGTCCCACCCCTACTCCACAGTCCTTTGTGGAACTGCTCCCGCGTGGGTCATCTCTTCCATGGAGTTCAGTCCCTCTAGAACAGCTGTCCCAGCGGGCCCTCCACGGGCCACAGCTGCCTTCAGGCATCCACCTTCCCCGGTACGGGGTCCTTCACGGGCTCCAAGTGGATCTCTGCCCCTCTGTGGACCTTCATGGGCTGCAGGGGGACAACCCGCTCCACCATGGTCGTCACCACAGGCTGCAGGGGAATCTTGGCCAGGAGCCGCATTACTCCTCCCCCTCCTTCTGAACTGACCTTGGCGTCTGCAGCCGTTCCTCACAACAGGCTGGTAGATGTCTCTCAGGATCTTTTTTTTACATCTTATTCACTTCTCATCTCCTTTCCACTTCTTGCAGCCGGGCTGGACCGAGTCGGGCCCAGTCGGCTGCCTGGGGAGAGGCCAGAGGGTGAGGCCTGCAAGGCCCATGAGGCCTGCGCCTCCCCCTCTGCACCTCTGCCCCCGCTCAGCTTCTTCACATCTTCTCTTCTCTCTTTTTTTTTTTTTTCTGTTTTCCCCTTCTTAAATACGTTATTGCAGAGGCGTTATCACGGGACATTCTGCTACCAATCGGCTCGGCCTTGGCCAGCAGCGGGTCTGCACTAGGCCCGGCCAAGTCCACTGAACAAAGGGGAGCGACTTCTAGAAGTTTCCTACAGAAGCCACCACCTTAGGCCCCCCCTCACTAACAAAACCACGACACCAAATAAACAAACAAACAAAATCACCCAAACTGAAAGAAACAAATACGCAGACACAGGAGCACTATTTCGACAGTGTTTCCTAAATATCTTTCAAGTGTTAGAAATTGTGAAACCATGTATGTGTTCCATCCGTTCTGATGCGTTAAGACTCAACTAGTGTTACGTGGTCTGGAGAAAAGGAGGCTGAGGTGAGATCTTATCACTCTCTGCAATTACCTGAAAGGAGGTCGTAGCGAGGTGGGTGTTTGTCTTTTTTCCCCAAGTAACAAGCAATAGGATGAGAGGAAATGGCCTCAGATTGCACCAGAGGAGGTTTAGATTGGATACTAATAAAAATTTGTTCACGGAAAGGGTTTTCAAGCATTGGCACAGGCTGTCCAGGGACGTGGTGGAGTCACCATCTCTGGAGGCATTTAAAAGATGTGCAAATGTGGCACTTCTAGGGACATGGTGGACTTGGCAGTGCTAGGTTAACTGTTGAACTTGATGATCTTAAATGTCCATTCCAACCTAAATGATTCTATAATTCATTCACAAATCTTCTAATTCCTCCCCCTTTGAGCAGTGTGGGATTGCAGTCAGTTCATTACAGTTTGCCTCTGCTGCTCCTTCCTCATTACACTTTTCCCCTGCTCTTGTGGAGGTCCTCTCTGGGGGCTGCAGTCCTTCAGCATAAACCTGCTCTGGCATGGGCAGTCTCCACATCAGAGTTCTTTCAGGGAACAGTCCACTCTGGGGACTGAGGTCAGGCAGAGGTGTCCCTGACAGGTCAGGGTCTACAGAGATGCAGCTGGAGATATATGCGTTCAGGTCATTGAGCTCTCATTTGTGATGCTGCTAGGCCTGGCAAGGCTTGCTTCCACCCTAATACATACGCAGGTTATGTTACTTTAACAATGAGCACAACTGTAAAACGAATTTTGCCCGGCTCTAGATCTGCATTTCTTTAAGTATAACTGGTTTGTAAAACAAAACAAAACAAAACACCCCAGTTTCCTTTCATATTGAGATGATCCCGGTTTCTTTTGCAACAGCTGTGAACAATTCCTCTGTCATCCTCCCCTGGGTCTCAAGGGTTCTTGCCTCTGCTTGCATCTTCAGAGCATTCCTCAGGTGTGTGGTGCATGTATGTGCATGCACGCGCATGGGTGGGAGTTTTTTGATCGGCCAAATAGGTATATAACCTAAAGCATATGGCTGGCAGTCTGCATGACAAAAGTGCATGAGATATAATTAAGAACAATTATTTTTCAAACATTAATGCTCTGTCTGAGCATGCAGAGACACAGTTACGAAAGCCAATGCTGGAATGGAATTGAATTGACCAGGGATGTCAAAGACAGCAATAAGGGCTTCTGTAATTACATGGGTGACAAAAGCCAGACTAGGTAAAATGTGGGCCCATTGCTGGATGAGTTGGGGGACCTGGTGACACAGGACATGGAAAAGGTTGATGTACTGAATGCTGCCTTTGCCTTGGTCTTTATTAGCAAGATCAGGCTTCAGGAATCCCAAGCCCTAGAGATCAAGGGGAGACTCTGGAGGGAAGATGGCATATCCTTGGTGGAAGATCAGGTTAGGGAGTACCAGACATATGTAAGTCTGTGAACCCTGACGGGATGCTCCCATGAGTGCTGAGGGAGCTGGCTGACGTCTTTGTGAGGCCACTTTCAATAATCTTTGAATCATCATGGTGATTGGCAGAGATGTCTGAGGACTGAAGGAACGCAAAGGTCACTCCTATCTTTGAAAGGGACAAGAAGGATGACCCAGAGAACTACAGTCTGGAGCCTCATCTTGGTCTCTGGGAAGGTAATGGAGGAACTAATCCTGTGGACCATTTCCAGATACACGAAGAACATGAATGTGATCATCAGGAGTAGTCAGCATAGCTTAGCCAAGGGGAAATCATGCTTCACCAGCCTAATAATCTTCTGTGGTGAAAAGACTGGTTTGGAAGATGAAGTGAGAGCAGTTAGAAACCTTCTTTGCCCTTGCTGCAAGGAAGGTGGGTGGTATCCTGGGCTGCATTAGGATCAGTGTTGCCAGCAGGTTGAGGGATATGATGCTTCCTCTCAGAACTGTTGAGGCTGCGTCTGAAGAGCTGTGTCCAGTTCTGGGGTCTTCAGTACAAGAGACATAGACATACTGGAGACAGTCCAGCAAACAGCCACCAAGATGGTGAAGGGACTGGAGCACCTCTCCTATGAGGACAGGCTGGGAGAGCTGGGACTGTTCAGCCTGGAGAAGAGAAGGCTCAGGGGGATTTTATCAATGTGTATCAACATTTGGTGAGGGGAGTAAAGAAGATGGAGCCAGGCTCTTTCCAGTGGCACCCAGTGCCAGGACCAGAGGACATGGCCACTAACAGAAACACAGAAGGTTCTCTCTCTCTCTCATCAGCAAATGCTTTTTCCATCTTCATACTTTCTTCATGATTTTACTACTCATAAAAAAAAACCTCAGCCCTTCCCAGGGGACAGAAATAAACAATGCAAACTGTCTAATTTAATATTAAAACAACCACATTATGTCTGACTTTGAATATCTAGAACGCAAAAATCCACCTCTTACCTAGTAAGGATTAATTTATAACTAGAGGAGAGAAATAGATATTTTCTTGGCATTTATCTCACGGATGAGACAAATCATTCCTCAGGAATTCCTGTTTCTCTGTAATGACTACGAACAGTCAACAACTAATTAAAATATAAATGGCTACTTGAACACATGAATACCCCCAAAGATGGAATGATTTTATTAGCTCAGTAAGAAATAGATGACAACAGTTAAAGGGTAACAATGCCAAAAAGTTAAAACTCACTCATCAGTTTCTGGTCACTTCCAGTACAAGGCTGTTGTCCCTTCCTACAGACTCCAAGCAGCATCAGCCTCTTCAGTTAGCTGTGAAGAGCCAGTGAATCACTGAAGCTTCAAACAAGAAAGTTGCCTGAGAGAAACGCAATGGGATGGACTCCTTGCAACACCTGCTCTGCTGATCCTGTTTAAAGAGGTGAGGTCCCTCCCCCTGACAAACTGTTCCTGCTGTCCTAGGCAGCTTCTGGCCTTGGGATATCGAATCCGAAATTGTCGCTACTGGGGTGATTCTCTTTTTTTTTTTTTTTTTTTTTTCTGTAGCAACACTGTTTCACTATTGTAATTCCATAGGTAATGAAAGAGTTTCAGCTTCATATTGCCCCATAGGTAAAGTCTGAAGTTCAGCTCTTCACTTCAGCTGGTTGCGCAAGAAGGCTTCATCTGCAGTCAAAAGAAATATGTGCCTTCACAGGCAATTTAATCTAAAGCATTCATATTAGTGTGCCACTCCAGACAGGTAAGAGAGAGATTGCTGCCTATTGGTGAAGGGAACTCAGGTATGGGGTTCTGTTAGTCCTAAATATGTCATCCTAAAGGTAGGAATCTAAATCTGAGTCTGCCTTTAGAGTCAGTGGAGAGAATATACATCCGGGCTTTACTATGCCTCTGAGATAGGAAAGAGGTTACTATGACATCTAAAATTAGAAAGGAAGGTCAGGTGGGTAGACATCCCCACCACACACAGAGACAAAGATGTAGTTTCTTTAAAATCAATGGTTTCTTTAAGCACATGCTCCAGAAGGACATCTGCCAACATAATTAAATGTGGCAGCATATTTTTACCCTTCATACAGCAAAGGTCAGAGTTTAAAAGATTAAAAAGAAGATTAAAAGGAAAAAGATACTCTACTACAAACAGTAGAAGGAGATAGATTCAGACTAGATATAAGGAGGAAATTCTCTACAATGAGGCTAGTGGAACAGTGGCCCAGGTTACCCAGAGAGGTGGTGGATGCCCCATCCCTGGAAACACTCAAGACCAGGTTGGACAGAGCTCTGAGCAACCTGATCTGGTTGGAGAAGTTCCTGCTCCTTGCAGGGGGGTTGGACTGGATGACCTTACAAGGTCCTTTCCAACCCTAATCATTCTATGATTCTAAGATTCTATCTCTTGAAAGTCTCTTCAGCTGCTGGGAAACCAAGATATGTCAATTCCATTTCTTTCCTTAATGTTAGTAAACTAGATAAGAAAAAGAATAAGAGAATATCCTATTATTACCATTAACAATAGTATAAGTTACTTGTACAATTCTGAAAACATTGCTTTTACTTAGACTGCTAGGATGTCCCAAAACACACTGCATATTTGTATTGACTATGGGTAAAAAAGGATTATTTCACATACAATTTCATCATACCAAAAGGTTGCTCTCTGGAGACCTGATCCTATTGGGAGCACATGAAAATTCAAATACCTCCACTCATCAGCTGTAGGAGCCTTTAGAATCAGAGAGGAGATGCTGCCTCTTACAGAAGAAAGCAAAGGGATTTATTTTTCTTTTTTTTTCTCTCTATTCATAGTTTCTCTTCCTTTCTGCCTTGGGAATTATTGCCCCTACTGAAGAGAGAGAGAAAACTCTACTGGTTTTAGTAACACAAGGTAATATTTCAGTTTCTATTCCTCATTGTTATTTGATTCCTAAGGCAAAACCAAAACAGAAGTCTCTTTCCACGGTTTAGTTTTCTAGTTGGAGCCTGGAGCTGCTATTACAATGTAGAAGAAGAATTTATCCCACCTACCTTTAGGCACTGGCAATGCAGATTTTTACATCTGAATTACTCCCTCACTTGTCCAAGAGAAATAGGAACCTCCATGGTATCAGCAATTTGTATTATTTTAGATGTCTCAGGTGAAGAAACATTAATTATGCTGGCAGTATAGCTGCTTATTTCTGTTGTCTGGAGAAAACTTTGGCAACCGTAGCTGCCTATTCTGCTGACAAATATGTTGATCAAATGAGTCGCGGTGTCTTTACTTTCTCATCTCCTCATTTTCTCTTTCATCATTGCTAAGGAAAAGAGAAAGGCATTTTCAGAATTCCTGAAAACACAAAGACTCCAAAATCTTAAGCTATTTTATCATTATTAGTGATACAGTTAGACTGCTGGGTAGGCAGCAAGAGTTTTCCTTCATCTGCGGGTGGAAGCCAAAATCCCACTGGACGTATAGGTGTCTTCATGGGAGTCTAAGCAATTTATTTCTCATTTTTAGCTTGGCATTTTTCTTACACATATGTACATAGTCTTGTCTCATGCATGTGAATCCTGAAGAGAAAATGTTAATCCCTAATTCTCTCAAAGTAAAACTAAACTCCAGGTCTTATGGGCTGGATTATCTCAATACCAATGGTATAAACATGGGCGGGGTGGGGGGGGGTGGGGAGGAAGGTTTTATTATTGTCTTTAAGTGTCTTTCAAAAATCAGCCAAGTGTATTTTGGCTGAAATAGTCCAGGAAGTTTCTCAGACAAATAATTCTGTTAGCAGATCTGATGAGATGATAAATTCCCAGAAAAAGGCAGCAAGCTGTAGAAGCTGTTGACTGCTTTTATGTGGGCAGCTGTTTGTATGCTGAGCATCTTTTTACTCTCCAGAGCTTGCCTTAAATGAAAAGTCAGAATACGGATTTTATATGGTTAAATGAAACAAACGTAAGTGCAGGAACACTGCTATTAATGTAAGCTTGTTTAGATTTGGATTGTACTTTGGCAGGGTTAACAGTGAAATTAATGTGTGTAAATCACTTCTGCTTGAGTCAAACCGGTAGGCGGAAAGCCACAGCATCTCCATATGACCTAGCTTAGAGCACCAGGAATTAGGTGAATTTCAGTTTATTCCAGCTATCAAAAAATTTAGTCATTGTATACTCACTTCATTATTAATGATACCGCCAATCCTAGCATCCTTGGATACCCATCTTAGAAGGAAGGAAACTGTTCTTCCATCTTGTGCGGTATTTCTTGCCATTAAATACAAAGTGATTTTAAGACGACCAGCTCACATTTAGATGTCTATAGATATTTAGCTGCTGAAGTTAACGGAGAGACATCCAGCCCATCCCAAGTGAAATTCTTCTGTTTCATCACAGATGCCACTCTTACGCTAAAGTGACCTGCCCTTTGGAGGAATTCATTTTTTTCTATATAGAATAAACACAGAACGGTTATTCCAAATTTGGATGTCTACCTTCTGTTCACCTAATTTAGAGATGACGAATCCCAGCCTGTGACTGCTAAAGATGATCTTGTACAGGTTCTCCAGCAGAGATTTTTTTACACCGGGGTCACTGTCATGTTCAATCCAAGTTTCACCTTGTGTTTTAAACCCCATTTTACTTGCAACTGTAGCTCTTTCTGAGACCACAAGTCTGTCCCAAGCTCCTAATGCTTTTGTAGTGTGTCTTTTTTTTCTTTTTTTAGGATGGGACCTGTTGAGGAAATGAAGCCAGGAAACAAAACTGTCACTACTCACTTCTTACCTTTGGGGTTTGCCTTTCAAGGCAAGATGCAGCTCCTATTTTTCACACTCGTTTCCGTCATGTTCCTGGCCGTCTTGATAGGGAACTCTCTAATTGTTGTGATCACAACCATTGACCGTGTCCTACACGTGCCCATGTACTACTTGCTAAAGAATCTTGCCTTGACAGAGATCTGCTACAGCCTGAGCGTTGTCCCCAAGATGCTTGTGATGCTGCTGGTGGAGAGAAAAAGGATTTCCTTCACAGCTTGCGCCTTGCAGCTCAACTGTGTTATTCTTTTTGTCACCTGTGAGTGTTTCCTCTTAGCTGCAATGGCATATGACCGGCAAGCAGCAATATGCCACCCATTGCATTATGCCACCATGATGAACAGGGATCGCTGCTTCAAGATGGCTATTGGGTCTTGGCTGTCCGGTGTCCCTGTGGCTCTGGGCTTCACCACATGGTTAT
The DNA here is from genome assembly GCF_036417535.1 of Chlamydotis macqueenii. NCBI lineage: Eukaryota > Metazoa > Chordata > Aves > Otidiformes > Otididae > Chlamydotis > Chlamydotis macqueenii. Next base: position 14,579,910 of record NC_141567.1, on the reverse strand, counting down.
TTACCCTGCCCTTCTGTGGGAGAAACAGAGTCGATCATTTCTTTTGTGATGTTTCTCCGATGTTGAAGCTGGTGTGTGCAGACACAGCCCTGTTTGAACTATTGATTTTTATTGCTACTGTCATAGTAGTGATGATTCCCTTTTCTCTGATAGTCATCTCTTACCTTCGCATTATCCATGCTATTCTTCAGATACCCTCAGCTGTGGGCCAGAGACGAGCGTTTTCCACCTGTGCTGCTCACTTGGTGATAGTGACTCTTTTCTTCAGCACAGCCGGTGTCATTCACCTGCGACCCAAGTCCAGCCTCTCATCCAACATGAAGAAAATGGTTTCCCTTTCTTACACAGTTGTCACCCCAATGCTCAATCCCATCATCTACAGCCTGAGGAATCAAGAAGTCAAGCAAAGCCTGAGGACATGTGTTGACAAGTGGTTACTTAAGAAGCAGATGGCTGTATTTTTTCCACCCAGGTGATGGATTCCTTGTAGCTATGCAGAACATAAGTGTTTCTCTAGTAAAAAAAAAAAAAATAAAAAAATTGAAAATAGTGTTGCTAAAACACCAATATTTTGACTGTTGCTAAACAATAAAAGCTCAGGGAGTGGAGGAGGAAGGGGGAACGTTCACAGTTAAGGGGTTTGTCTTCACAAACAACGGTTAGCCATGCTGAGCCCCTGCTTCCTAGGAAGTGGCTGGACATCTGCCTGATGATGGGCAGTAGTGAATGAATTCCTTTTTTGCTTATGTTTACACCTTTTGCTCTCCTTATTAAACTGTCATTACCCCAGTCCACAAGCCTTTTGACTTCCCTTTGATTTTCTCCCCATAGGAGAGGGGAGTGGGCAAGAGTTAGGATGCTTATACAGTTGCAGAAGATTAAAGAATAAACTGAGTCACTTGGTATTTTGCAATTAATCCACTGCCTCATACAAAGAGTTTTCTACTTTTACTTCTGTGTTAAGTAAATACCTTGTGCTTGTATAAACACGTCTTCTGTTGAAACATATACACCCAAAGATCCTGTTTGTGGTGTTATGCTGGCGTGGAGCCTGAAGTCGCCACAGCCCATACCCCCCTGACACTTTGATTCTCAGTTGGACACAGTGAATTTCTTCCTCAAACATAATGAGAAGTCACAGGCGTTAAACAAAGTTAGCAGAGGCAGTGTAGACATAGCCTATATGGTGAAAAAATTAAACTCCTTTGTAAGGACATGTGGAAGGGCAGTGCCTGCTCCTTACAGGTATCTGGTCAAGGATCTTTTTCAGCGTGGCAAGGGATGATAAGAAAGGGAGGAAGTGATGAACAAGAACTTACAGGGGCACAAATCTGACCAACAAATGACAAGGGAGACAGTGAGGAGAGCTAAACCTGGCTAATCAGTGACTCAATGAAGGGGAAACAGAGAGGAACAAAGGGAGAGTAGATGGCAAAGGGTATAAAATGGTCTGGTCACGTGTGAAACAGGGCCAGTCAGTGCACTTGTCTAGCTGAGCCTGCACCTCATCTCCACAGTCTGTCCCATCATCTATCTTCTTATTAGATCTTTTCCCAGCTACTAGTGGGACCTGTGTATCTGTGAGTGAAAACCGGTGCAGCTACTCGAGTCAGACTGGGGGTGTGGATGCCCTGCAGCCTGTGGTGTCACCTACAGCAGCAAGTGGGGCCAAGAAGAATAACCAGGACTGTTTTACTATTAGAGTGGTATGTAGGGCAGCCAGATCTCTGTATTGCACCCACACTTTGTGTGGGTGGCTGTTTTGCTTCAGGAAGGATACCAGGAGCCCTCGAGGTGACTCCTGACTCCCCTGGCACAAAGAAGAAAGGAAGTACATAGAAGGTGGAAGAAAAAAGAAGGCTACAGAATATGTAGGTCCACTGGTCAATGGGCAGCAGACCTCTTGACCCAGGACATTGAAAAGGCTGGGCTAGGCAATACCTTTTTTTGCCTTACATTTTGCTGATAAGATCTGGCTTCAGGGTCCCCAGTTCCTTAAGCCTACTAGCAGAGTATGTGGGATGAAGCAGCACGAGCAGGATCAGAAGATGTGGTTAGAGCACTTGAGGGCAATTTTACATCTAAAAATTCATGAGACCCGATGGGAAGCATCCAAGGGTGGTGTTGAAGGAACTGGTTGATGTCCCTGCAAGTTCACTCTCTTTTGTCTCTGAAAGGTCATAGTGACCACAGGAGGTTCTGATGCCTGAAAGAAGGCAAACATCACACATCTCTTCAAGAAGGGCAAGAAGGAGGAGCTGAGGAACTACAGTCTCATCTCACTATCTGGAAAGGTGATGGAATAAATCCTTCTGGGAGCCATTTTGAGGTACATGAAGGACAGGAAGGTGGTTTGGAACAGCCAGCATGACTGACTCCTATGATGAGATAACTGTCTGGATAGGCATGGGAGGGCAGTGGATGTTGCATACCCTAATTTGAGTGAGGCCTTCAGTATGGTCTCCTACAGACTCCTTAGATCTAAATTTGGTAGGTATGCACTGGGCAAGTGGAAAATAGTGCCAACGGTGGCATTGCCAGGCTCAAATGGCTATGTGCTAAGAAGTCCTGCTAGCAGCTATTTACTAGTGGTATTTCTCAGGGATCAATACAGTGACTACTACAGTTCAGCAGTCCTATGGGCTTTCCATTCTGACATCTGAACTACTAGGATTTCAATTGAAGATGTTACTTCTGTAAAAGGTGTGGACATTTTTTTTTCAAAAGATTGAAAACGAAGCTTGAGATGCAAACTTGCAATGTTTTTGAGTACAAAGAGGCCAGAAACTCCTCCTTATCTGTGAAATGCCAACAAAAATAAAACATCAAAAGTCTTAACGCATTAGAATGGATAGAACACATACTTGGTTTCACAGAACCTAATACTTGAAAGAGATTTAAGAAACATTGTCCAAACAGTGCTCCGGTTCAGCTGAGGTTGCACAACTCATACGTCTATGGCCAGTGGAAGTTTCCACCATAAACTCCCTGCACTGAGATGGAGACACTTGTGTTTGTTTTTCCTGTGTCTACCTGTGTGCGTTTCATTGGGTTTCGGTGATTTTGTTTGTTTGTTTGTTTTATTGTTATTGGGGTTTTTTTAACTAGCTGCTTTGGTTTTTGTTTTCTGTTTTGCAGGTGGCTCATCTCTGCTTAGAGAACACTTTGTTTGTTGCTCTGCAATTCACCTTTGATTCACAGATCTCATCTCAGGAGACTGATCAAGGCCATAGGAAATTTACTTCCCACATGATGTTGTTGATATTTTGCACATTCTGCATGTGACAAAAAGAGTTTTTTCCCCTTCTAACTAGGTCATCAGAGACTTCTGGTAGATTTCCTTCTGGCATCGCACCTGACTACTAAGTAGATACAGAAGCAAAAAGGAGAAGAGGCATTCTCAGTCTTTTAACTCCACAAAATAAGCTGGATTGTCCTCAGCTTTGCTTTCTGGCTCACGGTCAGAGGGTCCGACTACAACGAGAAAAACGCTGATTGGTAGTGAGGTGAGGCTTGTGCAGATTCACCTTTGTTTCTTATGTAATTTTTGTAAATGGAAAAATAGGGAAGTTTCAGCATGTAAAGCCTTTGCTTTGCATTTGCATTTCTGCAAGAGTCTTAAAATGAAAAATAGAAGATTGGGAGAAATATTTTCCTTTGGCTGAAGGTGTAAATCAGCGAACTGGAGAAAGTATTAGTCAGCATCTGTGAATCTGTGAAACAGAAAGGGAAAGGTTAGAAAGAGAGGAAAAAATGTTTAGAAGGAGTAGGGGAAAGGGAATAGGTAACCTGTGGAGGACTGAGGAAAACAGGCAGAATCAGAGGAGGTTGTGGGACGCCCCTTAATGGAGTGATGTATTTTCGCAGACGGATTTCAGTGAGGAGGACTTTGGTGCCTAAAGGTGGCAAATAACGTGTAAGAAATTGAAGCATTTGTATTTCACTGAAAATTGCATCTATACCTCTTCAAATGTATGTGATTGACTAAAATTTGTCTAAGTCTGTAATATGATCAAATCCAATGTTTCCAGTAGAGCTTGTTCAAAGATCAGACTAAAAGCATTTTCAGAGAAATAGGATCAGTTTTTCAGAGTGGGCGCATATGTGTGCAAGTTACCTTTAGGCTACATGCTCATGTTGTTTTATGACGAAATCGGTTTAGAAATTTTCTGTTTGTTTATCGTTCTCATGCTGAAATAATAAGCTAAAGAAGTACGAGAAGTATGAGAAGTATGAGAAAGAGAGTGACTGGGCTGGAGATGTATCCTAATGACTTTCAAAAATCCCCTACTTTCAAGAAAAGTACTTAGTACAATGGAATGGACAAGAAAGACCATGAAAAGTATCTGCACGTATTTTAACATCTTTACAAGAAGTATTTTGGAAGTCATTATTTTGTTATTAGTTGTATTCATCGGTATTAATCACCACCGCATTGCATGTACAGAGAAAGGCACTTGTCTTGTAGAATCTGCAGTCTATATTGTCAGCTAGAGACAGCTGTGCGTACCTGCCCTTGTGAAATAATCTCAGGACTTTGTTCTTTATTGTATACGGTTGGGACTTACCCGTAGGGATAAAGAAACCTGCCTGGAAGAGAAAATAAGTGAAAGCACGTGTTTACCCATTTGCCCGTGAGAAGAGCAGCAATACTGACAGCACTGGGAACGTTGTCTCAGTGGGGCAGCACAAGCAGCTTCCAGTGGGATGAGCCAATTTGCCTGCAGCTTGCACCAGCTGACTCAGCTCCTCCAAATTCACTCTTTCTCCATCACAGTGTTGTGGGAGATGAGATGCTGCCTTTTGTCCGTTCATCTGCTGCTGCCAAATAAAAAGACATTCTTTAGGCAAAGCGTCCAGCCCAATAACAAAACCAGTTTGCCATCACATGCCAAGGCATCCTCTTCCTCTACTCTCAGCAACACACACAAGAGGTGTCGATGATTGTTCCAGTACCTTGGAGCATCTTCTGGCAGCTGTGGATAAAGAAACAGAAGAGATGCAGTTTTTAAGATCAAGGAGTGGTCTGGAAGAGATGGTAACCATTAGAAACGTGAAAGTAGAAATTGGCTTAATGAAATGCAGGCACAATAGTAGAAAGAAAGCATCAGGAGTGATTCACATTATGACTTGGAAGCACTGTTGACGAGATCAAAGGTTGTAGGAGGAAGTTAGAGATGAGCAGAATTGCAATAGGAATGTGGTTGAAGGTGAAGCAGCAGCAATGTTTTCCATGTTACACATTCTGCTGTTATGCATAGATGGAAGGTTTCATTTTACCATTTCCACCTCTGTAACATTTTACTCTTTTCTCTGGTCTAGACAGAAAGTAGAAGACTACATTAAAGTTCTTTACGTCCATGATAATTTCTGGAGTTTCTATGCAGCTTTTACGTTTCATTCCATGCGTCATGTTTTGCTCCTTTCTGCACTTGTTTGCATTAAAATAGCACAGAAACAAATGAGTTTTGTGATGCTGTTTCTCCTCACAGCTGTGGAACCTTGACATTTTGCCTTTGCTTCCTATTGTTCCAGCCATGCTGAACCAGACAGACGCCAGTGAGTTCCTCCTTTTGGGCCTCACCGACATCCGGGGGCTGCAGCACTTTTTCTTCATCTCCTTTCTGTTGCTCTACTTGACCAGTCTTCTGGGAAATGGGGCCATTGTGACCATGGTGATAGCGGAGCCCCGGCTCCACACACCAATGTACTTCTTCCTGGGGAACCTGTCCTGCCTAGATATTTTCTACTCCACGGTCACTGTTCCCAAGATGCTGACTGGCTTTCTCTTTGAGCATCAGCCCATCTCTTTTGGTGGGTGCTTGGCCCAGCTCCACTTCTTCCACTTCCTGGGCAGTACTGAGGCTGTGCTCCTGGCCACCATGGCCTACGACCGCTATGTGGCCATTTGCAATCCCTTGCGCTACGCCCTTGTGATGAGCCCACGGACTTGTCTGCTGCTGGCCGTGGCCAGCTGGTCCACTGGTTTTGTACATGCCACAGTGCACTCAGTCATGACCTCTCAACTGAGTTTCTGTGGCCACAACCACATTCATCACTTCTTCTGTGACATCAAGCCACTGTTGAATTTGGCTTGCGGTAATACCAGCCTCAACATGACCCTCCTCAACGTTGTCACCACTTCTGTTGCACTCAGCCCCTTCACTCTCATAGTCCTCTCCTACTTTTACATCATCTCCTTCATCTTCCAGAAAGTCTGGTCCCAGGAAGGAAGATGGAAGCCTTTCTCCACCTGTGCCTCACACCTCACCATTGTGGCACTGTTCTACGTACCAGTGCTCTTCAATTATACACCACCCTCCTCAGGAAGCTCCACTAAAAGGGATATGCAAATATCTCTCATGTACAGTGCTGTCACCCCAGCTCTGAACCCCTTGATCTACACTCTTAGGAATCAGGAGATGAGATCTGCCCTGAAAAAAGCGTTAGGGAGAAAACTCTTTTCCTGGAGGAAGGGGACGGAAATAAGGACAAGGCTCACAATGTGGATACTCCACCTCTCATATTTGTAAGGAAAGAGGTCAAAAGGACTTTGTACAGCAAGAGACTGAAAAACTACTGATTATCTCATGTAGTTTAACACATTGAGAAGTTAATTGTGTAGATCTAAAGTGAGAAACATATTCAAGGACCTGATGTTTCTTCCATCACTTTCAGATGTCTCACGGTACTCCATCCGGTGTCTGCCTTCCCATACACAAACATGTGTGCCTCTTGCAGGACTTGAGGCATAGCTGACAGCCCCATGCCGTTGTCTTGGATAATTACTAAATGATTACTTGACAGCTACGTTTAGGCAGCTGAATGACTCTCCTGTCATTCAGACTCTCTGTATAGTTGGAGAGAGATGGCATGTGTTACATTTTGGGTGGGCGTAGCCTGAGAATGATGTTGTCAACATTTGACTTGAGTCAGCCCTCTGGAGACTGAAGTGTAAGGGGAACCTTACTAATGAACCTAGATTTAAATGTAAATATAAAAACAGTTGTGAGCTTCACCTCTACTGACTTTAGCAGTGTGGCTTGTCTTGCCTAGATTTACACACTTAAATGGATTTATGCGTCTAGGTACTTTTCCAGATTCACATTATGATCAATGATTAAACAATGAGTTACACAAAAAGCATATGACTTTCTCGCACACCAGATGTGTCTGGGTCTGCCTTTTGGATCACTGACGACAGAAGAAAGGGGTACTCTGAATTGTCTGCATAAAGGCTTCGAAGTAAAGAGCGGAGGACAAACTCCTACAGGCCTACAGGTATGATTCCTGGAGATGATACCTTGACCCACTTGGCCATGCATTTGCAATCCACAAATTTTAGAAAGATTTTTAGAAAGATGCCAATACCTCTATACAGGATCTTGCTGCCACTTCAGATGCTCAAAGGTATACTGCATTGCCTTCAAGTGGTCACTTCAAAATGACATGCAGGTCTTGTTGTGCCTTGACTAAACCTACAGGCTTGTTCTAACGGCTTGGGTATAAGAGAGTATCTTTAATAGCACCAAGTGTGTATGTTCAGTCAACTACATCAAATGCCTTGAGCTGAGTTCCACCCTCCTGCCCATCTTACTTACCCCTAACTGTGTTAAATACTTTCCTCAAGACTTCTAAGCATAGCGACCCCAGCTTCCAGAAAGGGCATCACAAACAAGATAGATGTTCTTTCTGTCAGCACAATCCTTTCTCACTGAACAATCAGGTAGCATTTTTCCACCCTCCCAGAGCACTCACATGCTCCCTTCAGCACTCTTGCCCATTAAGAACAACTGCTCCTGAGACACACAGAAGACTTGACAAGCTTTTGTAATACACTTGGAAGTAAAGATGTGTTGTGTAATAATGTTTTGTAATAACATATGTAGGAACACATAAGACTTCAGTTTCAACATCAGCTTTATTTGAATGTGGGGTGAGTTGGAATGAAGAGGAATGCAGCTACCTTCAGCACTGGGGCCTGGAGTCCATGAACAGATGCACTTTTTTTAAAAATTAACAAAAAACCCCTACCCAAACCCTGATAAAAATTCCGCATGCCCAAACATTAGTCAGTGACAAACACTAATGAGGAAGTGATTGCATTTGAATCAATGGATATTAATTTAGCTGCTGTATCTCACACAGACAATTTCAAATTTGATGAACTTTAAGAGATTCTGAGAGCTATGGTCCAGTGTGTGTTAAGAATAGTTGAATCCAATGTACTAAAAGAGCTAGGGAATTCCTGCAGTGCTAGGGAGGAGAGTTGAATGACTGCTCTTTACCATCATTTTCATGTCTTGCTAGAATCATAGAATCATAAAGTCATAGAATCAAGTCATAGAATCATTAGATTGTAAAAGACCTTTAGGATCATCAAGTCCAACCGTTAACCTAACACTGACAGGTCTACCACCACTAGCAGTGAGCCTGAGCATGAATTCCCAATAGATGCATGTACACACACACACACACACACACACAGAGCCACAAATGGATCAATATGGACGAAAGGACTAGTGTCCTTCTGTCCATATTGATCTTTACAGATATCCACATAACACAGACAGCATGAATGTCAATCTCTACTAACAGAAAATCCCCTTCATGTGTTTCTCTATTTGCCAGACTTTTTGTTTGTCCAGTTTTTGTCTCTCAAGATCTTGGTCTTTTCAATGTCTGATGTCCAGAGTCTCAGTCTGTCCAGCAGTTGGACTTTAGACTTATGGTCTATCCAGTATCTTGCTCCCTGACACCAGTGTCTCCAATTTTTGGCCCTTAAACTTCTGCCACTCCAGAATCTGGCTTTCAGGCCTCTTGTCCTACTCAGTAGCTTTGTGCTCATTACCAAATTACTCACTCATATGCACATGCACACATAAAAGGGAAAATCTTGAGGCAGGACATAGTTTAATAAAAATGTGAGACAGATTGTGATAATCAGGTGCAGTGGTTGGCCAGACAAGTGTATTGCCCAATAGTCTGCTTATGCATGAACTGTCCCTTTTATCTCCTCTTCTCTTCACTTTCCTATACTTGATATCTTTCTTTACCTTTCTTTGGCCTTTTTTCTAAAAAAACTGTAACATCTCCAATTCTTTTGTCTAATCTCAAATTTTCCGTACACTCCAGACTTGTTACAGTAGATTTTATACTAGCTTTATGCAATAGTCCCTTTTAGTTTGCATAGACCTTGGGAGAGTTTAGTTTGTTGAATCACCCTAGTAGGTTTCTGTTCTAGTTACAGTGGCTCAGTCATTCACCTTTCATGGTCTTATGGATAATTGGTTCAGATGGATCAGGCTCTCGGCATTCTCTACCTTGTTATTGTTCCTCTGATCACTGTCTGTGTCTGTTTTGAACAATCATTAGCCAGATATCCTTGTGATGTTCTTATTAGTTCCAGTTTACCATAGGTTATCCTTGCATTTGAGCAGAAGGGATGCATCTGGAGACCTTAGAGATACCAGTTCTGTCACAGAGAGCTTTTTTCAGCGCTCTTTTAACTTCCTGGTTCCTCAGACAGTAAATGAAGGGGTTTAGGACAGGAGTGACAATAGTATACACAGCTGACACAAGCTTATTCAAGTCAAAAGGGTCAATCTTCTTGGGCCGGGCATATATGAAGAGGGCTGCTGAGAAGAAAATGGTGACCACAGTTAGGTGGGAAGAACACGTGGAGAAGGCTTTCTTCTTACTGTGGGTATTGGGGATGTGCAGGATTGTCATGATAATTAATAGGTAGGAGACAATAGTGATGAAGAGGGGAACAAGCAGTATGAATAAGGCCAACACAAAGTCCACCATCTCTGCCAGTGACATATCAGTGCAGGCGAGGTTCAGCACAGGGCTAATATCACAGAAAAAATGGTTGATAACATGGTGACCACAAAACTTCAACTGAGAGATAAAGGAGATCTTGATCAAAGCCACAGTGAACCCACTGAACCAGGAGACAACTACCAGGTATATGCATATTTGGTATGTCATCATGACTGGATAGCGCAGTGGTTGACAGATGGCCACAAAGCGATCATATGCCATTGCAGAGAGAAGGACACACTCAGTGCATATGAAGGCGCTGAAGAAAAATAGTTGGGTCATGCATCCCACAAAGGAAATGCTCCCATCTTCAGCAATGAAATTGGCCAAGAATTTAGGGATAGTGACTGAGATGTACCAAATGTCAATGAAGGAGAGGTGACCAAGGAAAAAATACATGGGTTTGTAGAGCTCACAGTTTGTCTTGATCAGGGCGATGATGACTACATTCTCCAGAACAGTTAAAATGTAGGTCAGTAGAAATACTATGGAGAACAATACCCGCAAATTCGCTAGGGCTGGGAATCCTAGCAAGAGAAACATGTGGACCTGAGTGGAATTCTTCTCCTCCATGCAGAGAAGTGCAGAGCTGAGCCTTGGAGATTAATCATAGACAACAAAAAAAAAAAAAAAAAAAAAAAAAAAAGAAAGCAGAATATGGGACAGTTAAAAGTTAAGCAAAAATTCCAATCCCTAGATAGGATTTGTCTGACTAAGCTTTAGATGCTTACCTTGTAGCTTCCCTTTTCAGTCAATGGAAAGAAACAGGCAGTTCATCTGACCTATTGACACCTACCTTAAGATGACATACACAGCATCAAGAGTGCAGGTCCAATAATAACAAGAGAAACGTAGATGACTAGTACAGGAATAAGCATTCAAGTAGAAGCTATTTACCATACATTCTGATGAATCCCATCCCCAGTTCTTATGTTCATCTTCATTCTAGCTGTTCACTAAATATTTGTTCAGTTTTTCAAAGGCATTAATGGGAGCTAGATAAACCAAGCATCTAGCCTTTTGGATTCAGGTGTCTCAGAACTGGGATCCTGAAGTTATGGGTACAAAAGAGCTGATCATCCTCTATGACAATTTTTGCCTGTTGAAACAGTTTGCACATGGAATGTACCATTTTCTTGAAATGGGAAAATTTACAAGAATGGGTACATTGTTATAATTTTAAAACTATATTTTTTGATTTTTTTTCCTAGGAAAATGAGAAATTAAAATGATTTTCTTTCAGCTTTAGAAGAAAAAACTCAATAATGACACGGAAATTCTAGTTCCTGGATATAGACCACAGGTGGCTGACTTCTTCAACATTCCTTTATAAAACATCACTTAAATATTTGTGAAGTCCATGAACTGGGTTTACATGCCAGCTAACATGACTACATCCTAGATTAAATCCAGGATTTTCCTTAAATTATCCAGAAGCAAACCCTTGCTTGGTGTGTTTTCTTCCAGCTAGTTCACACATCTGTCTGCAGATGGGATGACTCGTTATTAAAAGGTGCCCAACATTAATCACAGAATACTGAACTGCCTAGATGTGAGACACCAGATGCTAAAAAAGAAGGATCCTGTCCTTGATAACTTACTCTCATTTAACTACAATAAGATCTGTACATCTAGCTCAATGACCAGCACTTTCTAAGATTTTGCTATGGTGAGAGGTTAAAGGAATAGATTTTCTACTACTGTTGATGTTTATGTTAGCCTTGTATTTTGTTGCTTAATTTAAGAGTCCTGTTTGCGAGTTTGTTTTTTTTTTCTTTTTCCCCCCACTTATTTTTAAGATGATAATCACAACTGTCACAGGCTAACCTTTGTATCTGAAACTTCATTTAGGCACAAATATTACCTACCTGAAGTTAGGCTGCCCAAACCAAAGTTTACTGTTTGTTCTTAAAAAACAGACAATAGGCTCCTGATCTTGATGTTACCAGGTGTTGCATGCACTGCTCCCTACACACTCTGACTCAACTCTAATGTAGACATCCAGGTTCTAGGCATCTAACTCCAAACTAGCACTTTACCCCTCCTCTATAATCTGTGGAGGGAACTAGGCACTACCAGTGGGAGAGTCATCTCCTCCTAATACAAGTGTCTAGATAAGGACAGACCTATCACATACTAGGAGATGGCATCTGCTGATGACAAAGGGCATCTTGAGCATTGGCTCAGATGTAGTGGTTCTCGTGTGGACACCTAAATTCCACCCTTGCTCCTTCGCTTAGGGCAATATTGTTATGAACTGCTGTTATCTTAGACAATATACAATCTGAATAATCACATCAAAGTAAGTGCTAAAATAACTTTTTTTTTTGAGAAAGATTAGTAATGAGACTAAATGAATCAAAACAATATTCTGTTTCTGTCTTTTTGTTGTAATCTCTGCTCCTGCCACTTCTCGCTCTTCTCTATGCTCTCACATTACTTCTCTCTTTCTTGTGCCTTCTGTATCTCTCCCTCCTATTTATCTGTCATTCCCTGCAATTCTTAAAAATAGGTCTTGCAATCTAACTTTTAAACATTTCTAAATAGTATAATTTCCAACTGTAAGAAAAGAGAACCACCCCTTCAGATCTCCAGGATATAGTATTAAAAAACATATGCACCTTTTCCTAAGTCACTTTTTAATGTGACAGACTATAAAGTGTCAACAACTTCATTACAAAAACAAAGGAAACATTGGCTGTATGGAACTATGAAACAGTGGAGTTCAAGATCCTGAGAGGAAATAAAAAGTGACAGCATAGTACAGACCCTAGACTCAGGGCAGCAGACTTTGGTATATTCAGGAAAGAAGCTAAACAGGGAACACATAATGGAGCTCCAACTCAAAAAGGCACTATACAGGAGATGGAAACAAACCAGGGATTTAGAAACTACAAAGCAGGGATTTAGAAGCACTTTCCAGGGACATAGGCACGGAGTTAGGAAAGCCAAAGCTCAGCTAGAGTTCAGACCAGCAAAAGACTTCAAAGGCAACATGAAGAGCTTCTACTGCTACATTAGGAGTCCAAGGTTGAACAAGGAAAATGGGGCCCTGTTGCTGAACAACACAGATGAGTAAGTGACAGCAGATACAGGTAAAGAAGAGATGCTTAATTCCCCCTGTCTCAGTCTTCACCAAGAAGGTACATTTTTGTCAAATCTTCAGGTGACTCCACTTCCAGGGGACCAGTTGATATGCTCATGGGCAAGGATGTCATCCAGAGGGACCCGGACATACCAGAAGAACAAGCCAAGAGGAAACCCACGAAATTCAAGAAAGATAAATACAAAGTCCCACCTCTAGGAATAAAGAAGACCTTGCAGCAATATAACCCTGGGACTGGTGGACTGAGGAGTAGCTCTGCAGGAAAAACTGGGAGATTTTCAAGACTTGAGAGAGTAAAGCTCTGAGACACCTGATCTGACCTCATAGCTGATTCTACGTTGAGCAAGAGCTTGTACGAGAGACCTCCTGAGGTTTCTTACAACCCTTAAGATTATAAAAATGTAATTTACACATACAGAAAAAAATAATGAAAGAGGATTTAGCATCTTTCTGTAAAGATAACCACCAATTCAACCTCTCTCCTCATTTATATCTGGTAAGAACACGTGCAATGCATCTCTCCAAAATAAAATAATGGACACTGGGTGTAAGAACTTACAAGACTGAGAGTTGAGGAAGTTCACAAGCAAGGCTGAAGGAGATCAAAATTGGAGCCTCGTCACATGAAATCAAGATATTCAGCTACACATTCGTTCCATCTTATGAGGCTTCTCCAGATTTTTGTGTTTCATTTTTATCCCTGAAGTCATGTATGGAGAAGAAATCACAAGTGTCTTTCAGTAGCCGTGAATCCAGAGACTTCAGTGAATCTATGAAAGCTTAGAGCAGGCTGTGACTGCCTCTTGCACGCAGGAGCATATTTCTACACATAGGCCTTTGAGACCTTGTCAGGAAGCCTTCAGGCCATTCCCCGAAGGATCCTGTCTCTCGATAGATGGCTGCAGGGCTGACTTTATTTTTTTCTCCCTGCCCATGTCAAACACTGCTCTCATGTTACTAGATAATTCTAAGAGTTCTGTGGCCCAGTTGTTTCAGCACTGAGCTGGAAAACAAAATCTCTAAAACTGTGATCAAATATCTGAGTTGCAGATAGATGACAAGGGCTTTACATGTGCTTGTCATAGATTTTGTGCATGGGGCAGGAGCAGGATAGGTGCCAGTAGAAACTTCAACGCTTGCTATTGCTTTTTTTCTTGTATCTAATAAAAAAGATAAGGAGGAGGAACAAAGATGGGAGGAAGCTAGATCCTGTAGAAGGAGACTCCAGTGCCTGAATCTGCAGCATGCAGAATAAAGATCTTCTAACATGATGAATGCAGTTCTGGGTACAGTTTAGCTGACCAAAGCTGTAGGTGTCATTGATCTGTCCATGTCACCATACCTAAAGGGTTAGCAGGCCTGTGGTTGTGTACAGATTGTGATGTTTGTAGGATTCCATAGTACACAAGGACATGGAGGCTTTATCCTCAAATTTTCTCTACTTTATTGCAGATTACCACAAATACCACAAAAATCACTACTAGCAAGTATAGCTATGACTAGTAAAGCAAAGTATCTCAAGCTATTGCAAACTATTATCAGCAATCAATAATACAGCAGCAATCAATAATAACGGCAATACACAATAGCAACAGTCAGTAAGAGTGACAGTCAATAATACCAGCTACAAATGTATATATATAATTACAGGTTGCGACCAACTTATTGCTAGCAAAGCAAACTTATCAGTAATATAACAGCATATATACTTATGATAGATCACTTATATACACCTACACGGTACCAAGAGCATTACACCAATCCCAGAGCAGGGTGAACTGTCACAGAGGGTAGGACAAACCGATCTCAGAAGGGGATCCAGCCACCTCAGAACTGGGAGGACAAACCACACTGACCCCACAAGAGGGTCCAGAGGGGGATCAAGTGAAATAACAGAGTCTCACTTCCAAAGTGACCCACACCGTGGAGTTTGGGGGAAGCCAGCTGTCCCAGGCGAGGGTGCAAAAGCTGGTAGAAAGTTAATGCAGAGGGCTTGAGCTGTTCAGGAAAAGGAAAAGTATGTGCAGAGCACAGGCAGGAGGAAGGGGTGGCAGGGGGGGCAGAAATGGTGATGGTGTGAGTGTGAGAGAGGGTGAGTCTGGGCTGGGGGAGGTGGTGGGGGAAGTGTTGTGTGGAGGAGAGTGGCGCAGCGGAAGTGTGCTGGGCCCATAACCCAGAAATCGATGGATCAAAACCCTTGTCTGCTACTTGCCTTTTCTCCTTTCCCCCCTCCATCCAGCCGCAGCAGGCACTGCCTCTCCCTCTCATCTTTCAGCAAGTTTTAAGCCACACTTCACCTCTCTGGACATCAGTGGCTGCAGCTCTGCCGCTGCCACTTTCTCCTTTGCTTCCTTAGGAGCCGGCACCCATGGAGTGCCCATCAGCAAGGCAGACGGGTGTGTGGAGCAGCTGGCAGAGCTCTCACCGCAAGGCACTGGCTGTCCTGGGGACACTGCTGTCTCTCCCTTCCCAGCAGCCAGCTCAATCCCAACTTCCCAGACGCAAGCAAGGACCTCCAGGAGTCTGCAGGTGGGGATGAGAACAAGGTTGGTACCAGTTTGGGAAATACCAATGTGATCAACTTGATCATCTGGGGATTTTCTCCATCCCAGTCTGTTTGCTGCCGTGCCCACGGCCAGGAGCAGGGCCCAGCAGGTATTGCCAATGGGCGCTGTGCTGGCCGTATGTGGTTTGGTGTTGGCAGTGAGGGGAGAGGGGGTGCTGCAGGGTGGCCTCTGTGACAAGAGCTGAGGGGCTGCCCTGTGCCAGACGCAGCCGGTTCCATCTCCACAGCAGATGCACTGCAGGGCACAGCTGAGCCACCAGCAAAGTTTGTGGCCTCTATGAAACCATAATCCAGGAAGGGTAGAAAATGCCAGACAGAGAGAGGAGGAAGGAAAAAAAAAGGTCAGAAAGAGCAGAGGGAAAATGTGTCCCCCCTGTGCTGGGTAGATGGGCAGAAGAGTCTAGTGTGCAGGACTGAATTTGAGCCTGGGTAAGAATTGGGTGGGAGTGTTGATCTGCTTGAGGGTGGGAAGGCTCTATAGAGGGATCTGCACAGGCTGGATTGGTGGGCTGAGACCAAGCGTATGAAGTTCAACAAGGCCAAGTGCTGTGTCCTGCACTCAGATCACAACCACTCCAAGTAACGCTACAGACTTGGGGAAGAGTGGCTGGGAAGCTGGCTGGTGGAAATGACCGTGGGGGTGTTGGCCAATAGCCAGCTGAATATGAGCCAGCAGTGTGCCCAGGTGGCCAAGAAAGCCAAAAGCATCCTGGCTTGTATCAAGAGTCTGGAAGGAGGCCAACTAATGTGTTGAAAAGCAGGAGGTGGAGAGTCCGTGAAGTGGAGGAGCAGGACCAAATGATTCACAAGCAGCGTTGGTGGTATAGTGGTGAGCATAGCTGCCTTCCAAGCAGTTGACCCGGGTTCGATTCCCGGCCAACGCAGGCATGTGGTTTTTTTAGTTGGGCTGCAGAGTGCCCTACCTTGCCTGCTCCAAACCTGCTGGCTCAGCATCTCTCAGCAAGTACAGCCCCCACCAGCAAGAAACAAGCACATGGTAGCTGCTTGGCAGTCAGCTCTGCTCCTCCCAGTGCCCACAGCAGCCCTGGTTCCACACAGCCTCTGGCAACACCTGCGTGCCCCCCAACTGAGGCATCTCTGTCTGCTCCCGGAGCTGAAAGGCGGGGAAAGCCTCAGCCCTGCTGCTGGGTCCAAGAAAAAGTAAAGGCTCACTGGAGTGAATTTTCTCTCCATTCTCCCATGTATTTTCCATCTCTCCAGTGCTGGCTGCTCAAAGGTGGGCTTTCACCCCCTTCAGAGGGGATGCTGGTATGTACAATGTCTGTGTTCAGCAATGTTTGTTCTGGACACGGCGTACGATCAGACTTTCCACAGGTGCTATAAACCCACTGGCCTCGGTTGGTCCAAAAAGCGGGACTTTAATTTAGTGATGGCAATTATCAGTTTTGCAGATTGTTTTGTATTTTGGTCCATGCTCAGGCATTGGACAATGCTTACCAGTATTAGCAAAAAGGTTTAGCAATACCTGTTCTTCCAAAACAAACTCTCTCCTGTCTCTAAGTCATCTATACCTCCCACTTATTCTCACTTAGCTCCTCCACAGTTTTTGTCAGCCAGGCTCCACCTTGCCCTTTCCATAGATCTCTCTCACTCTTGCAAAGCATTCCTGCTACACCGCAAGAAACACATGGCAGTCGTGGTCTTTGTTCAAGGGCTGACGCCACTCTAGGTCCCAAAGAGGCTGGAAGTGATGCTGGGAAGTCACCATCTTCCCTGCAGGAGTGTTCCCACCCCAGCGCTCACAGCAGGCTTGAAGCTCCCCTTAGATCAATTTGAGAAGTAAAGTGGGATCTAATATCCCACCCCACAACCACCACCATCTGTAGATGTCTCCACACAACTGCCTTCCCTTCTTCCCTGGAACCAGTAAAGACCATCTGGGGAGTGAAAGCATCCCCCCATAGCAGGATAAGCCACATGCCCAGCTGAGGACAAGGCACTCGGGTCTGCAGCTGTAGCTCCTGGGTTTAGGCCTCTCAAGGACCCTGTAAAGCTGGTACAGGTGCCTGTCATGCTCATGACTGGTCTTGATGGCAATTACCTAGCCCTGAAACTCCCAGGATTTCACTGGGTGTCATTGCATAGGGGAGGTGATGAGCAAGGCAGAGAGGGCTACAGCAGGTAGTTATGGACTAGAAATCCATTGGGGTTTCCCCACGCAGGCTCGAACACTGCCAACTATGGGGCGCACTCCTCTTTTGGGCCGCCTGCAACTGACCACACTGCAGCTGTGCCCCTCAGCTCCACAGACACAGTCCCTCCAGCTGGACAGGGCACCCAGAGACACAACTAAACCCCCTTGTGTACCGCACTTGTTCTTTCCTCCATCTAGAAATGCCTGCATGGATGGGGAATTCTTCTCCCAGTTTACAAAGTAGGCAGGTTGAGGGAAGAGAAAGAGCCAGTAAGAAGTCCAGTTTTGTTGGTGTTAAGCAGAACTTAAGAGTCTGACCTTACCATACATCCCAAGCAGCACATACCAGCCGTCTTCTCTACACCTGAAACTACAGCACCTCATGTCCAAAGATGGCTTGGAAAACATGGCCCTCATTGCTAACAAAGAAGAGAAGACACCTCATGGATTAGAGACTGTGCCAGCACTCACAAAATTACCCTCAATTCAGGTCTTACAAAGTCAGATTGGTGTGGAGAAGCAGGCAAGCTTTTATCTCCTCTGTCTGTTTGCTGCATGCTCTGGCCTGTGGAAGGGAGAGGGAACCAGAAGACAGAGCACAAAGATGCAGGCCTCAGCACTACCACTTCATGCCTTGTCCTCGCCAACAGGACCTACCAGCTCAGCCAGCTCAGAGCCTTCCTAGAACATCTCCCAGCCTGGTGAGCATCCAGTTGGGCTGGGCCAGCCCTGCCCAGTGGGGATTGGAAGCCACCTCCACTCCAGTAGTGTTGGGCAGGACAGGCATGGCTCCAGACACAAAGAGAAGGCATTTCTCTGGCTCTCTGGTGCGCTGTGTGGTGGAGAGGGCAGTTCTCAACTGTCAGGGAGCAGCTAGGACAGGGCTGCACCAAAAGCAGGACAAGCCAGGAGCTACATGGGAGCACAGCACAGCAGGGGCAAGGGAAGGCACTCGTAGCTGATGTGAAAGGCAAGGGACTAACTGCTATGCTATTTTTTACAATGAGGATGGTGGAGCACTGGAACAGGTTGCCCAGAGAGGTGGTGGATGTCCCATCCCTGGAAACATTCAAGGTCAGGTGGACAGGACTCTGAGCAACCTGATCTGGCTGGAGATGTCCCTGCTCCTTACAGAGCTGTTGGACTAGATGACCTTTAAAGGTCCCTTCCAACTCTAACTATTCTATGATTCTATGATTGGAGCAAAGGACTTCCAGTGGTCCCTTCCAACAATTATTCTGAGTGCACTGAGTCTCACGGGCCCTTGATCAGCCACCAAAAGGCAACACCTTGGAAGGCAGCAATGGCACCAGATTGCACAGAAGTATCAGTTGTTTCAGGAGTGGTCCTAAAATGTATGGAAACAGCTGAGAGGTAAGTGGCACTTTTAGAGGAATGAGGCTGTGAGCTCTGGTATCCCTTGCATGCCTGAGGCTGTGGCACCATGTCCACAGCAGGGTGACTCATGTTTGCCTGGAGTTCAGGGTTTTTCCCAGCTCTCCCACATCACTATGACTCCCAGGTGCTCTGGGCAACTGAACCAATGTCCCTTTATAATTTGAAATGCATGGAATTGGCCACCCCATCCCTGACCCAGGAAAGAGAGCTATGACCTTTTGTCTCCCTGCCCAGATCCTGTCCTCAAAAGCAGGCTATCCAGGCCTTTGGCCTCTGGGATGAGCTTGCTCAGCAAAGCAGGTCAATTTGCGTGTGACTCTGTTTCAGAGAAGGATGTGGGCATCTCTTTGATCACCCTCCTACGCCTCAATCTGCTTGTTTCCAGTAAACTTCCACTTCCCAAGCTGAGTCCACATCTCTGGTTGGAAGAAGTGTGAGGACCCGATCAAGTCATCAAGAGACATGGCAATGGAGATTCCATGGAGAGGTCACGTGAAAGAGATCTGCTTGACGATCTTTTCTACTCTTCATTATTATGAATCTGCCTTCATTCCCTGGGCTCATGTGCAGAAAAAGTAGGATGTGACAGAGCCTGATAAGCATAAGCAAGGTCCTTGTGGCTGTCAGTCCTACCTGCAAGGTGCTTCCCCCGGCCGACAATGGTTGCTCCTTACTACTGGGTTTTGCCACATGCCTGGAGGAGCGAGTCTCTTCATCACCTCCTGTGTGCCTGCAATGATTTGCAGGGAGAGACATCTTTCAGGATTAGCCTGATTCCCTAGACTGAAAACACTTGAGAGCTGGCTTGAGGTGTCTTTCATGGCACCTAGAATTAGATGGGTTTTAAAAGTGGGACAAAACCACCGAGCTTAGAATAAGAGAGAAAAGTGGTTGTTCCTGATGTGTTGTAACACAGACCATATGAAAACTTTTATTCAACCCAATTAACAAGGAAGGCACGAATAAATACATTTATTGTCACCCCTTTACTGCACAGAGTATTTTCCCTAGGACAGTGCCTTGAGATTGTCTCATGAGCAGGAAACCTTTGCAAAACAGCCCTGTCCCCTATGGATAATCTCCACCCACCGAAAAACACAAAAAAGGAACATTACGTCTGAGGCTCTAATTATTATTTGCATGGGGTGAATCAAAGGGTTTTATTTAAAATGAGAACAGCTGCAAAGAACGATACAGTCACAGAAAACACAGTTGGAAGTCAGTTGCATGTGTGTAGTTCAGTGTCCACTATTAAAAACCACCTAGTTCTAGATTAGATATGAATGAGTTCTTAGTGTGCTCCGTGGCACCATGGAGAGCACAAGATCTAGATGCGTGCATGGAATGCCACCTGCTCTGCATTTCACTTACACGCCAGTGACTAGAAGCCCCTTCTGGCCAGAAGGGCTGGGAGGAAGAGGAGTGAGTCTATTCCAGCTCAGCTTTCACTGCAAATTCCAGAGCTTCCACTCCTAATCCTGATATTTACTTCCCATCCACCTCCAGTCATTACCTCATAACTCTGGGATCTTCTCACCACTGCTAGCACCCTCAGTACCATCTGCTGGTGGTCTAATTGTGGGCCTGGGAGGCTCAGCTGTGAGACTCCCTGGCTGGTAGGGTGGGGACCAGGCCTCAAGGCCCTGCTCAGGTGAAAGTGTTCCTATTTGGTGGATACATGGTTGGAGTCCATCATGTCGAAAGGTCCTTTCCAACTGAAGCTGTTTCATGAAAGCAGAGGAGAGGGATTGTTGCCCTTCCCTTGGCACTGCAGAGGCCACATCTGGATTGGTGTTCCTTATTTTGAGTCCCTAGGGACAAGAGAGCTGGTGATAATCTCTCACAGAGAGAGGTACTGGCAGAGGACCAGGCACAATGAAAGAGATGGAGCACAGGACGTATGGGGTGAGGATGAGGGCACTAGGTTTGCACAATCTCACTGAGATGAGCAAGGTAGGGAGGGATGGGGGGATGAAACGGCTGCCTCCCACCGGCTACAGGAGGTTATGGAAAGGCTGGAGCCAGACTCTCCTGAGAGGAGAGTCCACCTTAGGACTACCACCTTAGGCCCCCCCTCACTAACAAAACCACGACAGAGGTGCACTGCAAAAGGGTAAGAGGCAACACTCACAAGTTGCAAGAAGGCTCATGCCAGGTGTCTTTGTGGGAAAAGAAGTGACAGGGTCGCAGTGCAGCCCTGGAAGAGCTGCTCAAGAGACAGTGAGCTCTCTGACAGTGGCAGTGTTCAGAAGTCAAGGGGCCTGGAGTTACCTGCTGAGGCTGCTGAGGTACTAGGGAAGTTTTGTCTGTCAAAGCAGTGGATTGGCTCAAAGGACCTCCAGGTGTCTCTCCATAACTTAATTTTCCTGTGGTGCACTGTGTTGCATGTAGACACTGCCAGGACCCAGCTAGGAGCATATGGCTTGGTGAGAGTGGCTACAGGCAAAGACAGTAGGTGTCTAGGAGGTCCCATGGTGTAATGGTGAGCACTCTGGACTCTGAATCCAGTGATCTGAGTTCAAGTCGCAGTGGGACCTTCACCTTTTGGCTCTCTCAGGACTTTCCTCAGCATACTCACACCTTATCCCTTTGCCTCGCTCTTGTGTCACTTATTTAATGCACTTGGATCTTCCTTACTTTCCTGTGTTCCCAACTCTGGGACTGACAGGAGTGCCCCTTCTCCTTCCCTCTCCTGGCTGAGGGGGTCCAGCAGTGGCTCAGAGAATCACACAACAGCTGAGGTGGAGATCACATAGTCCAAGCCTGGCTCAAAGCAGGGCAAAGTAGAGGAGGTTTTTCAATAGCCTTCTCTGGTTGGATGTTGGAAATCTCCAAAGATGGAAAATCTAGTTTCCCTGGGAAACTACTTCCCATTTTGACTACCCTCACAGGGTTCTTGTGTTTGGCGTTACTTGTATCTCCATGTCTGTCCATTGCATCTTGCTCTCTCAGGTTCTGAGAGGCTTTTCTTTCTTTGCTTGCTTGTTTATTTTGATTGTCTAATATCACTTCAGGGAGCTCCACCCACAACAGCAATGTTCCATTTGAGGTTCTAATTGATGGCACGGGAGAGGGCTGAATGTCCCTCTTCCTTGCAGAGCAGGTGGTTAACTGAAGGAGAAGGAGAAAAAACATCCTGAGTCTCCAGCTATGCTGCACAAAGTCTTTAATAAGAAGGAGTAAATACAGTAGTACAGAACAGACATAAAAGAAACACATCTGGAGGGTTCAGGGAGGCCCAGAGAATGATCCATTTCTCAAGGACAAGCTCCACACAAAGTGCTTGCCTTTTGCCATACTGCTCTCCCTCTTGGCAATCCCAGACCAACAAGAACAGTCCCTAACTCCAGCACCCTCCCCTCATCAGCAGGAGATTCAGCAAAGCAGAAGACAAAAAGTCCTTTCCTGAGGAGCTCAGAGCAAAGCAGAGCCAGAGGAGGCACAGCGAGATCTGCCGTGCAGAGAGGAGCAGTGGGCACAGGTCCCTCCTGTCGGGTGGGATGAGGACCCCCGGCCTGTCTGGAAGCCCTGGCCACGTCCCTGCTCCTGCAGTATCCCTGTCCTCCTTCCTGCTCCAAAGGAGATGATCTGCCAGCTTCAGCAGTTCAGAGTGCAGCGGGGAGGACGCAGACACAGCCCTGATCCCCCCAGACCAAGGGAGCCCCCAGAAGAGATGGGAACCCCCCCAGAACTGAGGGAGCTCCCAACAGCAGCTGACAGAGAGGATCCCACGGCTGTGCTCTGAGGGAAAGAGGTGAGGATGGGCCCTGGCAGGGTCACCACCACCGGGGAGGCCTCGATGAACACCGCTGAGTCAGCGCAGCGGGCGACACAGGGCTCACTGCAGCTGCTGGCAAGTGGGGTTGGGCCAGAGGTGCCACAGGTCTGTGGGACACAGGGTCTGAAGCAAGACATCTCTGCGTGAGGGAGGCAAAGCTGAAACACAGAGCAGATAGGAAACACACATTCCCATGTCAGACTGTCTTTCTTTTCCACAACTGTCTCTGCAGATACACCTTGCTGCCCTCCATCTCCATTTCTAGATTTATGTCCACAAAACGGCCAGCTGCTGATCTTGCTAACATGCAGAACAGGCGTTGCATCTCACTTTAAGGCTGGATTTGAGTGACGAGGAGCAAAGATCTGCCTGACTGGCTGCTGGTTCCCTCACGACCTCCTCCTGCATTTCCCAGTGCAATAGTATGAATGAAGACTGATGCAATGATCCCGACACACATAGGCTGGGTTGAACAGGTGTCTCAGAAGCCAGCTTGGAAAAACACACCCTGTGCATGCAGCTCCCATGGATCTCAGTGTGCCCTCCGAGTTGCACAGCACAGGAAGAGTAACGCACTTTTGGGACAGACCAAACCCTGTGGGTTTAAAGCACCTGTGGAAAGAGTGATCATACTCCACATCCAGGACAAACATTCCTGCCTTGAAGAAGGCACTGGGTGCACTTGACCATTTTGTTATAGACCATCTGCCTAAGGTAGGAATTCTGTTGGGCAGATCTCCCTGCAGCTGAGCCCCACTGAGCCCCTTCTGCTTCAACCATCCTCCATCTTCCCTGCTCTCCCCAGTCACCTCTGCAAAAAAGAAAGCGGTCAGAGCCCTTAAGCTGTCCTATTGCAGGACCAAGCTGAGACAGCCCAAGTATCAACTGCAGTACCACCATGACAGCAGTTCAGCCCACAGAGAGATGGAGCGCACTCAGACTCACCTCGTTCCACAAGGAAAGGGAGACAGGAGAGGAGGATGCAGAGCCTGGAGCAGCGCAGGCTTTTATGCTGCATCCCAGAGCCCTGGGGCACCTCAAACATTCCTTGCTCATGAAGCATCTAAACACCTAGGAGTTGCCACTTACTGAGACCTGGTGATTAAGCTCTTGCCTCTTTCACCTGAAATGTTTTACTCCTGGTGCATACCATCTATCATCAATAGAATTAATTTGTGTCCATGGCTGCCTAGATCTATTTGCTTTCCATCACATGGATCATGTTAGTTTCATCATCGCCTTCACATTGACCCTGGCTCCCAGTCATGGTGAAATTCAGCGATGAGGGACACCTCAAGTCAGCTCTCAAGTGCTTTCTGTGCATGGCCTCACACTAAGAGACATCTCTCTCCCAGCGAGTCATCGCAGGCTCACAGGAGATGGTTGGAGAAGAGACGTGCCTCTGCAGCAATGTGGGAAAGCTCAACAGCAAGGAACAACCATTGTGGGCTTGCAGGAGGCCCCTTGAAGGCCGGAGTGAGGGCCAGGAGGACCTTGCTTATGCTCATGAGGCTCTGCCACAGCCTCTTTTTTTTCTGTGAAGGCAGGGAATGAAGGCAGATTCATAATGATGAAGAGTATGTCAGAGAGTACAACAAGTATCACCCAACTGATCACTCCCTGGGATCACCATAGCCACGTGCCTTGAAAATTCCAGCAAGCCTTCACGATTCTTCCACTCAGGGCTCTGGTCTCTGCTTGTAAAGTGGAGAACCTGTTGTAAGCAAATAAATCAAAGCATGGAGGGGACATCAAAGGGATGCCTGTGTGGTTCCCACAAAGGAACTCAGACCTCTTTTGCTCACCAACTTCATCCCAGAGACCAAAGGCCTGTATGGGCTGCGTTTGAGGAGAGGCAGAGGGCAGGGAGCCAAAAGGTCATGCCTTTCTTTACTGGGTCAGGGATGGTGTGGTCCATTCCATGCATTTCAGATTTCAAAGGGACACGGAATCACTCTCCCAGAGCACCTGGGACTCATTGTGATGTGGAAGAGTTGGGAAAAACCCTGAACTCCAGGCAAACATGAGTCACCCTGCTGTGGACATGGTGCCACAGCCTCAGGCATGCCAGGGACACCAGCTCTCATAGCTTTGTCTGTTTTCTTCAAGGGCATTTCCACACAGTGCAGCAATGATTCCTGAAACAACTGATACTTCTGTGTAATCTCTTGCTACTCCTTCCTTCCAAGGCATTGCTCTTTGGTGACTGCTCAAGGGCTCGCATTACTACATGCACTCCAGAATAATGACGGTTATAAAGAACTTCTGGAGATGCTCTGGGATGTCCTCCTGCTCTGAGCAGACCAACCTTCCCAGTTACCTCAGGAAGCTCTGGGCCTTGTCCCCTTGACTTCTGAACATTTCAGCTAACAGAGAGGTCAGTGTCTTTTGTGCAGCTCTTCCAGGGCTGCACTAAACCCTCTGTGGGATGGAGGTTTGTGCAGCCTTGCAGAGTTGAACATGGTAGGGAACAGAGGATGGAACTGCTGCCTCCCACCAGCTACAGGAGGTTATGGAAAGGCTGGAGCCAGACTCTCCTGAGAGGTGCACTGCAAAAGGGTAAGAGGCAACACTAACAAGTTGCAAGAAGGCTCATGCCAGGTGTCTTTGTGGGAAAAGAAGTGACAGTGTCTCAGTGCAGCCCTGGAAGAGCTGCTCAAGAGACAGTGAGCTCTCTGACAGTGGCTGTGTTCAGAAGTCAAGAGGACGACGACAAGAGCATCCTGAGGTATTGGGGAAGCTTGATCTGCTTGGAGCAGTGAATGGTCCCAGAGGACCTGCAGAGGTCCATTCCAACCTTCATTATTCTGGGGTACTCTGAGTCACATGAGCCCTAGAGCAGCCACCAAAAGGCAATGCCTTGGAAGGCAGCAAAGAGAGGGGATTGCATAGAAGCACCAGTTGTTCCAGGAATGGTGCTAAATCATGTGGAAATGACCTTGAGGAAAGCGGCACTTTGGGACTCCGAGCTCTGGTATCCATGGCACGCCTGAGGCTGGGCCACCATGTCCACTGAAGTCCACAGCAGTACAATGACTCATGTTTGCCTAGAGTTCAGGGTTTTTCCCAACTCTTCCACATCACGATGACTCCCAGATGCTTTGAGACACTGATCCAGTGTCCCTCTGTAGATTTACATGTGTGGAATGGGCCACCCCATCCCTGACCCAGAAAAAAAGAGCTGTGAGCTTTTGTCTCCCTGCCCTGAGTCTCTCCTCAAAAGCAGGCCATCCAGGCTTCTGGCCTCTGGGATGATCTTGCTGAGCAAAACGGGTCAATTGGGAGGTAGTTCTCTTTCAGGGAAGAAAACAGGCATTTCTTTGATCACAAAACCAGGCTCTGGTAGAGCCTGCTGAGCATAAGCAAGGTCCTTTTGTCTGTCACTCCTGCCCAAAGAGGTTTTCTCTCCAGCACACCATGGACTTTCCTTGCCGTTCAGCTTTGCCATATAGATGGTGAGATGTGTCTCTTCTTGCATGTGTGAAAATGCAGTCTCGATGATCTGTCTGTGCCTACCCACAGTCTCTTGAGTGCCTACAATGACCCATTGGAGACACGTCTCTTGGGGTTTGCCTGATTGCCTATGCTGACAGCACTTGAGAGTTGACTTGAGGTGTCCCTCATAGCTGCATTTGACTGTGACAGGTGGCCATGCTCACCATGAAGAGGGAAAAGAGACAAAGGCAATCCATGTGACTCAAACCCACTTAAAACCTCCTTGTACACTAGGCTGGTACTTCTGTGTTGTCCATACAGTGAGTAAAATTATACATACAGGGAGTAAAACATTTCAGGTGAAAGAGACAAGAGCTTAATCACCAGGTCTTGGCAAATGGCAGCTCCTAGGTGTTTAGATGCTTCATGAACAAGGAATGCTCGTGGCCCCCCAGGGCTCTGGGATGCAGCATAAAAGCCTGCGCTGCTCCAGGCTCTGCATCTTCCTCTCCTGCCTCCCTTTCCTTGAGGAACGAGGTGAGTCTGAGTGCGCTCCATCTCTCTGTGGGCTGAACTGCTGTCATGGTGGTACTGCAGTTGATACTTGGGCTGTCTCAGCTTGGTCCTGCAATGGAAATATTCCAGAGTTGTGTCCTCGTTTCTCTTTTGATGGGATGAGGCTGGCTGGGGAGAGCTGGGAAAACGGGGGTTAGTTCTAAGCAGATATGGATCAGTGGGGCTGAGCTGCAGGGAGGTCTGCCCAAGAGAATTTCTGCCTTTAGCAGAAGGTCTTTAACCAAATGGCTATGCTTATGCAGTGCCTTCTTCATTGCAGCAATGTTTGAGGTGGCATGAACAGTCTACCCACAGGTGCTTAAAACTCACTGGGCTGGGTCCTGTCCTAAAAGTGGGTTAGTCTTCCTGTGCCATGCAACTCAGAGGGTACGATGAGGGCCACGGGAGCTGCAGGCACAGCCTGTGTTTTAAAAACAAAGCGTGTCCAAGGAGACAGCAGAGGAAAAGAAAGACAAACTGATATTGAGGTTCATGCTCCATACCTGCTCTGTGTTTCAGCTTTGCCTCCCTCACGCAGAGATGTCTTGCTTCAGACCCTGTGTCCCACAGACCTGTGGCACCTCTGGCCCAACCCCACTTGCCAGCAGCTGCAGTGAGCCCTGTGTCGCCCGCTGCGCTGACTCAGCGGTGTTCATCGAGGCCTCCCCGGTGGTGGTGACCCTGCCGGGGCCCATCCTCACCTCTTTCCCTCAGAGCACAGCCGTGGGATCCTCTCTGTCAGCTGCTGTTGGGAGCTCCCTCAGTTCTGGGGGGGTTCCCATCTCTTCTGGGGGCTCCCTTGGTCTGGGGGGATCAGGACTGTGTCTGCGTCCTCCCCGCTGCACTCTGAACTGCTGAAGCTGGCAGATCATCTCACAGGGATGCTGCAGGAGCAGGAACGTGGCCAGGGCTTCCAGACAGGCTGGTGTCCTCATCCCACCCGACAGGAAGGTCCTGTGCCCACTGCTCCTCTCTGCACGGCAGATCTCGCTGTGCCTCCTCTGGCTCTGCTTTGCTCTGAGCTCCTCAGGAAAGGACTTCTTGTCTTCTGCTTTGCTGAATCTCCTGCTGATGAGGGGAGGGTGCTGGAGTTAGGGACTGTTCTTGTTGGTCTGGGATTGCCACCAGGGAGAGCAGTATGGGAAAAGGCAAGCGCTTTGTGTGGAGCTTGTCCCTGGGAAATGGATCAGTCTCTGGGCCTCCCTGAATCCTGCAGATGTGATTCTTTTTCTCTGTTCTATGTCATTGCATTTGCACCTTCTCATTAAAGACTTTGTGCAGCATAGCTGCAGACTCGGGATGGTTTTTCTCCTCCTCCCTCAGCCATCTGCTCTGCAAGGCAAGGCTCTGGCTTCTGCCCTGAGCCCACTGTCAGTTGAGGGCGGAGGTTCAACACACCAAAAATCTACGGCGTTCTTTTGAGCAGGAGAGGCTGCCAACAGAAGGAGTAAGGAATCCTGGAGCCAGGGTTTCATTTCCAAAGGCCTCCTCCAAGCAGGGCTAGCCCCAAAGCTGGAGCAGGCTGCTCCATGCCGGAGCCCCACTGGCAGTTGACTGTGATACCCAGGCACAGAGAATCCTAAAGGTCTCTGGGCACCTGCTCCAGTGCTTCAAGACACCCTGAGAATGGTTGAATGGTGCAAAGCAGCCCCTGCAGTGTGCTTTTGCCTAGCAGGGTCTTGCGAAAAGCCAGGCATGTGTCTGTTGGGCTAGCAGGTGCCCAGAGGCCTGGCCCTGAGGCAGGGCTGCAGGGGAGCAGTCAAGGGGAGAGGGTGGCCCGGGCCATGGGAGCGGAGACTGGTGAGGGAATCTTAGATTTGGAGCAGCAGAGGCAAGGCAGTGTGGAGATGAGCTGAAGAAAAGCTTGTCTGCGTTGGCCAGGAATCGAACCCGGGTCAACTGCTTGGAAAGTTGACTCCTTCCAGCTCCCTGCACATGGACATGACCTCAGCCTCTGAAGCTGCCTGTCTTCTCATGCCAGTCTCACCTGTTCCCTAGGGAACATCAAGATGCACAAGCCACAAACTGAGGGCTGAGGGAACAGGAGGCCTGTTCACAGAGACCTAGATCACTGCAGGGGAAAACTTGCTGGCATGAGGCAGCAGGTGCCAGCAGCAGGGCAAGAAAAGGCAACTAGCAGAGGATGGTTTCGATCCATCAACCTCTGGGTTATGGGCCCAGCACGCTTCCGCTGCGCCACTCTGCTCTGCACAATGTCTATCCAAACACCTCCCCCAGCCTGGACTCACCCTCCCTCACACTCACACCACCACCGCTTCTGCCCACCCCGCTGCCGCTTCCTCTACCCTCTGCCCTCACACGCACAACAAAAATCTCTCCCTGGAAACGTCACGGACACTGCGCCTGGACGCAGAAACACAACGCCCTTGCTTTGCCCTTCTCCACACATCTCCTCCCCTCAACCCTGCATGGACACTTGCTCTCTCACCACCCCACCTGCCTCTGCAGGTGCTCAACACACCCACACCCATGGGGCAGCCATGTGGCTCTGCAGCCCACACAGCACCTGCTCTCCAGACACATCATCAGGGCTGCAACCCTGCC
Organism: Chlamydotis macqueenii; assembly: GCF_036417535.1. Classification (NCBI taxonomy): domain Eukaryota; kingdom Metazoa; phylum Chordata; class Aves; order Otidiformes; family Otididae; genus Chlamydotis; species Chlamydotis macqueenii. The sequence goes on along the minus strand of NC_141567.1, from coordinate 14,550,527 downwards.
TGCAAACCCACCTCCCAGGGCTTGCAGCACGCTGCTGGGCTGCAAGGGCCTTGCCCTGCCCGTGCTGGGCTCTGCTCCCCACAGCTCCCAGCTTCTCTGTGCTCCTGCCGCTGCCCTGCCTGTGCTGCTGGGCCTGTTCTACTTGGCATGTCAGGGGAGATCAGCCTCTTCACTTCTGCTCAACAACCAACAACACAGGAGCTCTTTTCATGGCCCATACTCAGCACTGGTCCTTTCTCTTCCCCGCACTTGCTCAATTTGGGGATAAGAGCAAGAAATCCCGTTCATTTCAGAGGGAGGTGGTGGGGCCAGGACAAGTGCTGGAGGCCAGGGGGTTTTGCTGTCTCCCTGGGCAGCAGGCAGAGTGTGGAGCTGAGGGGCACAGCTGCAGCGTGGTCAGTTGCAGGCCACCCAAAAGAGGAGTGCGCCCCGTAGTTGGCAGGATTCGAACCTGCGCGGGGAAACCCCAATGGATTTCTAGTCCATCGCCTTCACCACTCGGCCACAACTACCTGCTCCAGCCCTCTCTGCCCTGCTCATCACCTGCCCTGTGCAAGGACACGTGGCTCCCAGGGAGCTCCAGGGCAATGCTTCACTCCAAGCCCTGCATTTGGGACTTGCACTCACCATGACAGCTGCCTCCTGACAGGCTTCCAGGGACCTTGAGAAGCCCAAGGGAGGGAGACTGGAGTGCTTTTATGGGGGAATAGCTATGTCCTCATATGTCTATTCTAACGCTGGTAAGCAGTGTCCAATGCCTGAGCATGGACCAAAATACCGAAACACCTGCAAGATCGATCATTTCCATCACCTCTGAATGCAGCTCCAGTTCCTTTTTGGCTCTGAGGCAGGAAAATGTCATTAATGAGTCTGTATGGAGGTGGTACATCTGGCAGGGCCTCTCTGCAGGCAGAGCAAGGGTGGCAAAAGAAAGTCTTTAAGAAGAAGAGGAAAATGAAATTACATGCAACAGACATAAAAGAAACACATCTGGAGGGTTCAGGGTGGCACAGAATATGGCCCATTTCCCAAAGACAAGCTGCACACAAAGCGCTTTTCCCATTTTGGTGAATCAGTGGCAATCCCAAACCACCAAGAGCAGTGCCCTGGAGCTCCCTGGGAGCCAGGTGTCCTTGCACAGGGCAGGTGATGGCAGGGCAGAGAGGGCTGGAGCAGGTAGTTGTGGCCGAGTGGTGAAGGCGATGGACTAGAAATCCATTGGAGTTTCCCCGCGCAGGTTCGAATCCTGCCAACTACGGGGCGCACTCCTCTTTTGGGTGGCCTGCAACTGACCACGCTGCAGCTGTGCCCCTCAGCTCCACACTCTGCCTGCTGCCCAGGGAGACAGCAAAACCCCCTGGCCTCCAGCACTTGTCCTGGCCCCACCACCTCCCTCTGAAATGAACGGGATTTCTTGTTCTTATCCCCAAATTGAGCAAGTGGGGGGAAGAGAAAGGACTAGTGCTGAGTATGGGCCATGAAAAGAGCTCCTGTGTTGTTGGTTGTTGAGCAGAAGTGAAGAGGCTGATCTCCCCTGACATGCCAAGCAGAACAGCCCCAGCAGCACGGGCAGGGCAGCAGCAGGAGCACAGAGAAGCTGGGAGCTGTGGGGAGCAGAGCCCAGCACGGGCAGGGCAAGGCCCTTGCAGCCCAGCAGCGTGCTGCAAGCCCTGGGAGGTGGGTTTGCAGGCAGGGTTGCAGCCCTGATGATGTGTCTGGAGAGCAGGTGCTGTGTGGGCTGCAGAGCCACATGGTTGCCCCATGGGTGTGAGTGTGTTGAGCACCTGCAGAGGCAGGTGGGGTGGTGAGAGAGCAAGTGTCCATGCAGGGTTGAGGGGAGGAGATGTGTGGAGAAGGGCAAAGCAAGGGCGTTGTGTTTCTGCGTCCAGGCGCAGTGTCCGTGAGGTTTCCAGGGAGAGATTTTTGTTGTGCGTGTGAGGGCAGAGGGTAGAGGAAGGGGCGGCGGGGTGGGCAGAAGCAGTGGTGGTGTGAATGTGAGGGAGGGTGAATCTGAGCTGGGGGAGGTGTTTGGATAGACATTGTGCAGAGCAGAGTGGCGCAGCGGAGGCGTGCTGGGCCCATAACCCAGAGGTTGCTGTATTGAAACCATCCTCTGCTAGTTGCCTTTTCTTGCCCTGCTGCTGGCACCTGCTGCCTCATGCCAGCAAGCTTTCCCCCGCAGTGATCTAGGTCTCTGTGCACCCCTGGCTGTGTGCCTCCTGTTCCCTCAGCCCTCAGTTTGTGGCTTGTGCATCTTGATGTTCCCTAGGGAACAGGTGAGACTGGCATGAGAAGACAGGCAGCTTCAGAGGCTGAGGTCATGTCCATGTGCAGGGAGCTGGAAGGAAGTGTCCATGCAGCCCAGGAAGTGCAGCAGCAGGAAGGACCAAAGCACAGGGTGCCTTGGTGGTATAGTGGTGAGCATAGCTGCTGTCCAAGCAGTTGACCCAGGTTCGCATTCCTGGCCAACGCAGACAAGCTTTTCTTCAGCTCCTCTCCACACCGCCTTGCTTCTGCTCCTCAAAACCAAACCTTCCCTCAGCGCTTTCCAATTCTCCGTGCCTGGGTATCACACTCAAGTGTCACTGGGACTCAGGCATGGAGCAGCTGACTGCAGCTTTGTGGCTAGCCCTGCTTGGAGCAGCTGTTTGCACTAGTGACCTCCTGAACCTCCTTGCTGCCTACCTCCTTCCACAAAGCAATAAATCCCAGAGGGAGCTCTGCCCTCCTTCCCTGGCACCATGGGCAGTAAGCCATCCTTTCCCCTACAGGAACTGGAGCTGAGCCATTGCTCAGCACTTGGTGGATCTGCTCTCCTTTTGCCGTGACTCTCCAGCCCCTTGCCCACACAGTGACTCCCTGGCTTCGGGCCCAGCCCTGCTCAGCCTTTCCAGCCCCGAGCAGGGAAGAAGGAAGCACCCTTGTTGCCCCACAAACCGTCCACGTGGCAGGATTGCAGGCCATGTTATTGGTCTTGCCATTTCCTGAGACTCTGGAGGGAATGGAGGAAGTCCTGCGAAAAGCAGATGTGTGCCTGGAGCCCACCCTCTCAAGGAGCTTGTTGGCATGTGCAGAGCCATATTTACTGGTGGTTCCTCTGGTTGCTCCTGTGAAGGATCTTTGCAAGACGCGTTGGAACTGTGCTGCCCCTCTCCTGAGTTCTCTTGTTTTGTGTGGTGTGAAGTGCGTGTGAGCAGGTCTAGGTGGGAGCAGAGCAAGGGTGCTGGCCCGAGGCAGGTCCCACTGCAGCAGTGCCAGGAGGAGGCTGGATGAACTGGGCTGCCTTTGGCTGTCGCAGGAGGAGAAGCAGCACAGGCAGCACCAGCTCCATCCCCAGGTCAGGATGGCCAGTGGTCTAAGGCGCTGCATTCAGGTTGCAGTCTCTGTGACAGGCATGGGTTCAAGTCCCACTCCTGACAGGCTCCTCTTCCTCCCTTCCTTCCCACCACCTTCCTGGCGGGAGGGTCTTACTCTACATACTCTGTTCTCCAGGCTGTGGATGAGGTGTTGCTACAGGTCCCACACCCTCATTCTTCCAGTCTCCCCTACAAAACTCACATTCTGTGTGCTTCTTGCCTCAAATGTGCATCTCTGCACATCCTTCAAAATTCACCCACAAAATCAGCTCTCCCTCTTTACACTTTACCCTACAACAGCCCCTCTGCTTGGAGGCCATGTCAGGGAGGCAGACAGTGCGTCCTCTTGCGTCAAGCAGCCTCACACCAGCTGATCACTGATTTGGCCTTTAGGGGTATAAAATACCTTCAGGACAAACATTTATTTCGCAGCCTCTCTGCACCCCTCTTCCCGTGCTTGGCACCCTCAGGGTGGTCATTTTGTTTGTGTGGCCAGGCACAAACTGCCTGTGCAGTTTCTGACCAATGGCTCTCATCCTCCGGCTGTCGCAGTAATCTCCTTGTAGGCACTGGGAGGCTCCCATTAGATCCCCACAAAGCATTTTCTACTCTCAGCTAAGCAAGCCTTGGCTCCTCAGCCCCTCGTGACAGGGCCAGAGCCCCTGGCCCCTGACTGTCCTAGGGATCCTCCACTGAATATTTCTCAGTTCATCATCACCTCTTCTGGGTTCCCCAGATAGTCTTCCTTCCCCTTTTTTGGAAACTGGGGCAACTTTTCCCTCTGGTTCATCATCAGGGAACTCCCCTGCCCTCTGCTCCATAAACTACAGAGATGTGTCTTTCTCTCTTTCAGCCAGAAAGACCTCAGGAGTGCAGGATCAGGGAATGACCTTGTCTCCTTTGTGGGCCAGATCTGTTTGACTTATACCTCAGCCCAACTGGGCTCGTAGTAGCCTACAAGGCCAGAGGCACATGACTAAGACATTCTCTGGTTTACCAAGGCCTACCATCAGCCAGAAAAACCTCAGGAAGGTCTTTCAAATTTCAGGGGAGAACAGCAACCCTCCTGGGCTCATTTGCAAAGCCAGAACCTTCAGAAAGGCCATGGAGGAAGCAGGCAAATGTCTGGGCATGGAGGACTTAGCCTAGCAGGGCTTCCAGCATCTTTGAGATTTATTGCTGCCTGTAACGTGATGGCACTGAAGGAAGGCTGTACTTGGTCATGGCCAACAAGATACACTCACTACTGGGCTCAGCTGGGATATATGGCTCAGCTGGAATGAAAGAGGAAGATCCTAAACACTCAATAGGTCCCATGGTGTAATGGTAAGCACTCTGGACTCTGAATCCAGCGATCTGAGTTCAAATCTCAGTGGGACCTTACCCTTTTGTCTCCCTCAGGGCTTTTCTCAGCATACACGAACCTTAAGAGTTTGCTGTTTGATCAGTTGTTTCATTCCCTCTAGTCTTCCTTCCTTCCCTGTGCTCCCAGCCCCTTGCACTGACATGAGTGCCCCTTCTCCTGCCCTCTGCCCACCAAATCTCTGCAGATATCCTGAATTCTGGCCCCTGCTCTTTTGTGCTTGAAACCTGCTCCTCATCAAGGGAATCCAGCAGGGGCTCAGAGAATCACACAACAGCTGAGGTGGAGATCATACATTCCAGGCCTGCCTCAAAGCAGGCTCAAGTAGAGGAGGCTGTACAGGGCCTTGTCTGGCTGGATGCTGGACATCTCCGAAGACTGAGACTCTAACACCTCTCCAGGCAATTATTTTCCAGGTTTCACAACCCCTATAGTAAAACAGGTTTACAGTGTGTGGAAAACTCACGGACACTGCGCCTGGCTGCAGAAACACAACGCCCTTGCTTTGCCCTTCTCCACACATCTCCTCCCCTCAACCCTGCAACTTGCACCACCCCACCTGCTTCTGCAGGTGCTCAACACACTCACACCCATGGGGCAGCCATGTGGCTCTGCAGCCCACACAGCACCTGCTCTCCAGACACATCATCAGGGCTGCAACCCTGCCTGCAAACCCACCTCCCAGGGCTTGCAGCACGCTGCTGGGCTGCAAGGGCCTTGCCCTGCCCGTGCTGGGCTCTGCTCCCCACAGCTCCCAGCTTCTCTGTGCTCCTGCCGCTGCCCTGCCCGTGCTGCTGGGGCTGTTCTGCTTGGCATGTCAGGGGAGATCAGCCTCTTCACTTCTGCTGGCAGAGTGTAGAGCTGAGGGGCACAGCTGCAGCGTGGTCAGTTGCAGGCCACCCAAAAGAGGAGCGTGCCCCGTAGTTGGCAGGATTCGAACCTGCGCACCGAAACCCCAATGGTTTTCTAGGCAATCTCAGGTGAACCCTGAGAGAGATTTCTCCAATGGGTCATTGTAGGCACACAGAGGGCAAATTTGGGCAGAACATTGAGACTGCACAATTCCACATGGAAGAAGAGACACATCTCACCATCGATATGGCAAAGCTGAACGGCAAGGAAAGTCCATGGTGTGCTGGAGGGAAAACCTCTTTGGGCAGGAGTGACAGACAAAAGGCCCTTTCTTATGCTCAGCAGGCTCTACCACAGCCTGGTTTTGTGATCAAAGAAATGCCTGTTTTCTTCCCTGAAAGAGAACTACCTCCCAATTGACCCGTTTTGCTCAGCAAGATCATCCCAGAGGCCAGATGCCTGGATGGCCTGCTTTTGAGGAGAGACTCAGGGCAGCGAGACAAAAGCTCACAGCTCTTTTTTTTCTGGGTCAGGGATGGGGTGGCCCATTCCACACATGTAAATCTACAAAGGGACACTGGATCAGTGTCTCAAAGCATCTGGGAGTCATCGTGATGTGGAAGAGTTGGGAAAAACCCTGAACTCCAGGCAAACATGAGTCATAGTACTGCTGTGGACTTCAGTGGACACGGCGGCCCAGCCTCAGGCGTGCAATGGATACCAGAGTTCAGAGCCTCTGCAAGGCTGCACAAACCTCCATCCCACAGAGGGTTTAGTGCAGCCCTGGAAGAGCTGCACAAGAGACACTGACCTCTCCGTCAGCAGAAGTGTTCAAAAGGCAATGAGAAAAGGCCCAGAGCTTCCTGAGGTAACTGGGAAGTTTGGTCCAATCAGAGCAGGAGGTTGGCCCAATGGATCTCCAGAGGTTCTTTCTCATTGTCACTATTCCTGAGTGCACCAAGTAGCATTATTCTGGAGCAGCAGGAGTCTGTGAGCAGTCACCAAAGAGCAATGCCTTGGAAGGAAGGAGTAGCAAGAGATTACACAGAAGTATCAGTTGTTTCAGGAATCGTTACTGTACTGTGTGGAAATGCCCTTGAAGAAAACAGACCTCTTGGAGGAATGAGGCTGGTGACCCTGGCACGCCTGAGGCCGTGGCACCATGTTCACAGCAGGGTGACTCATGTTTGCCTAGAGTTCAGGGTTTTTCCCAACTCTTCCACATCACGATGAGTCCCAGGTGCTCTGGGAGAGTGATTCCGTGTCCCTTTGAAATCTGAAATGCATGGAATGGACCAAATCATCCCTGACCCAGGAAAAAGAGCCATGACGCTCTTTTAGAGAGGTCTAGCCTCTGGCATGAACTTGATGAGCAAAACAGTTTGATTTGGGTCTGGGTTTCTTTCTTGGAAGGACACAGGCATCCCTTTGATCCCCCTCCTATGCTGTTATTTGCTTATTTCCAACAGGTCTCATGAGCATAAGCAAGGTCCTCCTGGCCCTCACTCCTGCCTTCAAGGGGCCTCCTGCAAGCCCACAATGGTTGTTCCTTGCTGTTGAGCTTTCCCACATTGCTGCAGAGGCACGTCTCTTCTCCAACCATCTCCTGTGAGCCTGCGATGACTCGCTGGGAGAGAGATGTCTCTTAGTGTGAGGCCATGCACAGAAAGCACTTGAGAGCTGACTTGAGGTGTCCCTCATCGCTGAATTTCACCATGACTGGGAGCCAGGGTCAATGTGAAGGCGATGATGAAACTAACATGATCCATGTGATGGAAAGCAAATAGATCTAGGCAGCCATGGACACAAATTAATTCTATTGATGATAGATGGTATGCACCAGGAGTAAAACATTTCAGGTGAAAGAGGCAAGAGCTTAATCACCAGGTCTCAGTAAGTGGCAACTCCTAGGTGTTTAGATGCTTCATGAGCAAGGAATGTTTGAGGTGCCCCAGGGCTCTGGGATGCAGCATAAAAGCCTGCGCTGCTCCAGGCTCTGCATCCTCCTCTCCTGCCTCCCTTTCCTTGAGGAACGAGGTGAGTCTGAGTGCGCTCCATCTCTCTGTGGGCTGAACTGCTGTCATGGTGGTACTGCAGTTGATACTTGGGCTGTCTCAGCTTGGTCCTGCAATAGGACAGCTTAAGGGCTCTGACGTCTTTCTTTTTTTGCAGAGGTGACTGGGGAGAGCAGGGAAGATGGAGGATGGTTGAAGCAGAAGGGGCTCAGTGGGGCTCAGCTGCAGGGAGATCTGCCCAACAGAATTCCTACCTTAGGCAGATGGTCTATAACAAAATGGTCAAGTGCACCCAGTGCCTTCTTCAAGGCAGGAATGTATGTTCTGGGCATGGGCTTAGTCTTTTTCCGCTGGGATTGGTCTGTCGCAAAAGTGCGTTACTCTTCCTGTGCCGGGCAACTCGGAGGGCACACTGAGATCCATGGGAACTGCAGGCACAGGGTGTGTTTTTCCAAGCTGGCTTCTGAGACACCTGTTCAACCCAGCCTGTGTGTGCCGGGATCATTGCATCAGTCTTCATTCATACTATTGCACTGGGAAATGCAGGAGGAGGTCGTGAGGGAACCAGCAGCCAGTTAGGAAGATCTTTGCTCCTCGTCACTCAAATCCAGCCTTAAAGTGAGATGCAATGCCTCTTGTGCATGTCAGCAAGATCAGCAGCTGGCCCTTTTGTGGACATAAAGCTAGAAATGGAGATGGAGGGCAGCAAGGTGTATCTGCAGAGACAGTTGTGGAAAAGAAAGACAGTCTGACATTGGAATGTGTGTTTCCTCTCTGCTCTGTGTTTCAGCTTTGCCTCCCTCACGCAGAGATGTCTTGCTTCAGACCCTGTGTCCCACAGACCTGTGGCACCTCTGGCCCAACCCCACTTGCCAGCAGCTGCAGTGAGCCCTGTGTCGCCCGCTGCGCTGACTCAGCGGTGTTCATCGAGGCCTCCCCGGTGGTGGTGACCCTGCCGGGGCCCATCCTCACCTCTTTCCCTCAGAGCACAGCCGTGGGATCCTCTCTGTCAGCTGCTGTTGGGAGCTCCCTCAGTTCTGGGGGGGTTCCCATCTCTTCTGGGGGCTCCCTTGGTCTGGGGGGATCAGGGCTGTGTCTGCGTCCTCCCCGCTGCACTCTGAACTGCTGAAGCTGGCAGATCATCTCCTTTGGAGCAGGAAGGAGGACAGGGATGCTGCAGGAGCAGGATCATGGCCAGGGCTTCCAGACAGGCTGGGGGTCCTCATCCCACCTGACAGGAGGGACTTGTGCCCACTGCTCCTCTCTGCACGGCAGACCTCGCTGTGCCTCCTCTGGCTCTGCTTTGCTCTGAGCTCCTCAGAATGGACTTTTTGTCTTCTGCTTTGCTGAATCTCCTGCTGATGAGGGGAGGGTACTGGAGTTAGGGACTGCTCTTGTTGGTCTGGGATTGCCACCAGGGAGAGCAGTATGGGAAAAGGCAAGCGCTTTGTGTGGAGCTTGTCCCTGGGAAATGGATCATTCTCTGGGCCTCCTTTAATCCTGCAGATGTGATTCTTTGTCACTGTTCTATGTCACTGCATTTGCTCCTTCTTATTAAAGACTTTGTGCAAAAAAGTGCTGACTCGGGATGGTTTTTCACCTTCCTCAGCCATCAGCTGTGCAAGAGGGAGCTCTGGCTTCTGTCCTGAGCCCACTGTCAGTTAAGGCTAGAGGTTCAACACACCAAAAATCTACGGCTTTTTTTTGAGCAGGAGAGGCTGCCAACAGAAGGAGTAAGAAACTCTGGAGCCAGGGTTTCATTTCCAAAGGCCTCCTCCAAGCAGGGCTAGCCCCAAAGCTGGAGCAGGCTGCTCCATGCCAGAGCACCACTGACTCTTGACTGTGATACCCAGGCACGGAGAATCCTAAAGGTCCCTGGGCACCTGCTCCAGTGCTTCAAGATGCCTTGAGAATGGTTGAATGGTGCAAAGCAGCCCCTGCAGTGTGCTTTTGCCTAGCAGGGTCTTGCGAAAAGCCAGGCATGTGTCTGTTGGGCTAGCAGGTGCCCAGAGGCCTGGCCCTGAGGCAAGGCTGCAGGGGAGCAGTCAAGGGGAGAGGGTGGCCCGGGCCATGGGAGCGGAGACTGGTGAGGGAATCTTAGATTTGGAGCAGCAGAGGCAAGGCAGTGTGGAGATGAGCTGAAGAAAAGCTTGTCTGCGTTGGCCAGGAATCGACCCCGGGTCAACTGCTTGGAAGGCAGCTATGCTCACCACTATACCACCAACGCACCCTGTGCTCTGGTCCCTCCTGCTGCTGCACTTCCTGGGCTGCACGGCCTCCTCCTCCCTGCACATGGACATGACCTCAGCCTCTGAAGCTGCCTGTCTTCTCATGCCAGTCTCACCTGTTCCCTTCGGAACATCAAGATGCACAAGCCACAAACTGAGGGCTGAGGGAACAGGAGGCCTGTTCACAGAGACCTAGATCACTGCAGGGGAAAACTTGCTGGCATGAGGCAGCAGGTGCCAGCAGCAGGGCAAGAAAAGGCAACTAGCAGAGGATGGTTTCGATCCATCAACCTCTGGGTTATGGGCCCAGCACGCTTCCGCTGCGCCACTCTGCTCTGCACAATGTCTATCCAAACACCTCCCGCAGCCCGGACTCACCCTCCCTCACATTCACACCACCACTGCTTCTGCCCACCCCACTGCCCCTTCCTCTACCCTCTGCCCTCACACGCACAACAAAAATCTCTCCCTGGAAACCTCACGGACACTGCGCCTGGACGCAGAAACACAACGCCCTTGCTTTGCCCTTCTCCACACATCTCCTCCCCTCAACCCTGCATGGACACTTGCTCTCTCACCACCCCACCTGCCTCTGCAGGTGCTCAACACACCCACACCCATGGGGCAGCCATGTGGCTCTGCAGCCCACACAGCACCTGCTCTCCAGACACATCATCAGGGCTGCAACCCTGCCTGCAAACCCACCTCCCAGGGCTTGCAGCACGCTGCTGGGCTGCAAGGGCCTTGCCCTACCCGTGCTGGGCTCTGCTCCCCACAGCTCCCAGCTTCTCTGTGCTCCTGCCGCTGCCCTGCCCGTGCTGCTTGGGCTGTTCTGCTTGGCATGTCATAGGAGATCAGCCTCTTCACTTCTGCTGGCAGAGTGTGGAGCTGAGGGGCACAGCTGCAGCGTGGTCAGTTGCGGGCCACCCAAAAGAGGAGCATGCCCCATAGTTGGCAGGTTTCAAACCTGCACGGGGAAACCCCAATGGATTTCTAGTCCATCGCCTTCACCACTCGGCCACAACTACCTGCTCCAGCTCTCTCTGCCCTGCTCATCACCTGCCCTGTGCAAGGACACCTGGCTCCCAGGGAGCTCCAGGGCAATGCTTCACTCCAAGCCCTGCAGGGAAACCGCAATCCTTTACCCCAAGGGAAAAGTCAGAACAAGTGGCAGATGCGGAAGATCTTGAGGCAGACAGGAGAGCTTTCATGGTGGAATAGCTATGTCCTCAACTTTCTATTCCAACACTGGCAAGCAGTGTCCAATGCCTGAGCATGGACCAAAGTATCACTGCAAGATCGATCATTTCCATCACCTCTGAAAGTAGCTCCAATTCTTATTTGGGTCTGAGGCAGGAAAATGTCGTTAACAGATCCATATGGAGATTGTGCATCTGGCAGACCCTCTCTGCAGGCACATCAAGGGTGACACTTGCCTGCAGTTGAGGGCGTGAGCGTGGGGAGCAGCTTGAGGCAGTGTGTGTGCACTGGTGCTGGAAGATGGAGGCTGGCCAGTCTGTGAAGAGCAGGAGCAGGAGACAGGCCAGGCTCTGGTCCAGAGGAGCAGGAGGCAGCACTGCCCACACGTGCATTGGTGGAGTAGTGGAGAGCAGAGCTGCCATCCAAGCTGTAGACCCATGGTTTATTCCTGGCCAATGCTGACAGAGATCTCAGGAGCATGCACTGTTCCTGACTGAAAGGCCAACCCTAACCCATTCTTGCAGTCACACTGCCTACGTTCAGACATGAAAAGCAATGCTTTTCACTTTTCACTCCATATCCATGCTCTCAATTTCATTCCCAATGGAAGAGAGAATTGCCATGACTGGTTTCCATATTATGTTTGTGTGCAGCGCTTGGCAGGACTGATAAGTTGACTCAAATGACTGGAGTAGCATTTGCAAAGAGCAGTTGGGACACTGGGCCACAGGACCATGGCCACCAGGTTAGAGACTCATGCTCAATGACTCTGAGGATCTTTGCAGCTCTTGTATCCTCAGTTCAGGCATCTCTGTCCAACACTGCTGCAAAGCTCAGAACAAACACCAGTGCCTTGCCTTGCAGAGCAGATGGACAACTCAGGGAAAGGGGTAACAAACCACAAGTCTCCAGCTATGCTGCACAAAGTCTTTAATGAGAAGGAGCAAATGCAATGACATAGAACAGAGAAAAAGAATCACATCTGCAGGATTCAGGGAGGCCCAGAGACTGATCCATTTCTCAAGGACAAGCTCCACACAAAGCGCTTGCCTTTTCCCATACTGCTCTCCCTGGTGGCAATCCCAGACCAACAAGAGCAGTCCCTAACTCCAGCGCCCTCCCTTCATCAGCAGGAGATTCAGCAAAGCAGAAGAAAAGAAGTCCTTTCCTGAGGAGCTCAGACAAAGCAGAGCCAGAAGAGGCACAGTGAGGTCTGCCGTGCAGAGAGGAGCAGTGGGCACAAGTCCCTCCTGTCAGGTGGGATGAGGACCCCCAGCCTGTCTGGAAGCCCTGGCCATGATCCTGCTCCTGCAGCATCCCTGTCCTCCTTCCTGCTCCAAAGGAGATGATCTGCCAGCTTCAGCAGTTCAGAGTGCAGCGGGGAGGACGCAGACACAGCCCTGATCCCCCCAGACCAAGGGAGCCCCCAGAAGAGATGGGAACCCCCCCAGAACTGAGGGAGCTCCCAAGAGCAGCTGACAGAGAGGATCCCACGGCTGTGCTCTGAGGGAAAGAGGTGAGGATGGGCCCCGGCAGGGTCACCACCACCAGGGAGGCCTCGATGAACACCGCTGAGTCAGCGCAGCGGGCGACACAGGGCTCACTGCAGCTGCTGGCAAGTGGGGTTGGGCCAGAGGTGCCACAGGTCTGTGGGACACAGGGTCTGAAGCAAGACATCTCTGCGTGAGGGAGGCAAAGCTGAAACACAGAGCAGAGAGGAAACACACATTCCAATGTCAGACTGTCTTTCTTTTCCACAACTGTCTCTGCAGATACACCTTGCTGCCCTCCATCTCCATTTCTAGCTTTATGTCCACAAAAGGGCCAGCTGCTGATCTTGCTGACATGCACAAGAGGCATTGCATCTCACTTTAAGGCTGGATTTGAGTGACGAGGAGCAAAGATCTTCCTAACTGGCTGCTGGTTCCCTCATGACCTCCTCCTGCATTTTCCAGTGCAAGAGTACGACTGAAGATTGATGCAATGATCCCGGCACACACAGGCTGGATTGAACAGATGCCTCAGAAACCAGCTCGGAAAAACACACCCTGTGCCTGCAGCTCCCACGGATCTCAGTGTGCCCTCCGAGTTGCCCGGCACAGGAAGAGTAACGCACTTTTGCGACAGACCAATCCCAGCGGAAAAAGACTAAGCCCATGCCCAGAACATACATTCCTGCCTTGAAGAAGGCACTGGGTGCACTTGACCATTTTGTTATAGACCATCTGCCTAAGGTAGGAATTCTGTTGGGCAGATCTCCCTGCAGCTGAGCCCCACTGAGCCCCTTCTGCTTCAACCATCCTCCATCTTCCCTGCTCTCCCCAGTCACCTCTGCAAAAAAAGAAAGACGTCAGAGCCCTTAAGCTGTCCTATTGCAGGACCAAGCTGAGACAGCCCAAGTATCAACTGCAGTACCACCATGACAGCAGTTCAGCCCACAGAGAGATGGAGCGCACTCAGACTCACCTCGTTCCTCAAGGAAAGGGAGGCAGGAGAGGAGGATGCAGAGCCTGGAGCAGCGCAGGCTTTTATGCTGCATCCCAGAGCCCTGGGGCACCTCAAACATTCCTTGCTCATGAAGCATCTAAACACCTAGGAGTTGCCACTTACTGAGACCTGGTGATTAAGCTCTTGCCTCTTTCACCTGAAATGTTTTACTCCTGGTGCATACCATCTATCATCAATAGAATTAATTTGTGTCCATGGCTGCCTAGATCTATTTGCTTTCCATCACATGGATCATGTTAGTTTCATCATCGCCTTCACATTGACCCTGGCTCCCAGTCATGGTGAAATTCAGCGATGAGGGACACCTCAAGTCAGCTCTCAAGTGCTTTCTGTGCATGGCCTCACACTAAGAGACATCTCTCTCCCAGCGAGTCATCGCAGGCTCACAGGAGATGGTTGGAGAAGAGACGTGCCTCTGCAGCAATGTGGGAAAGCTCAACAGCAAGGAACAACCATTGTGGGCTTGCAGGAGGCCCCTTGAAGGCAGGAGTGAGGGCCAGGAGGACCTTGCTTATGCTCATGAGACCTGTTGGAAATAAGCAAATAACAGTATAGGAGGGGGATCCTTCCAAGAAAGAAACCCAGACCCAAATCAAACTGTTTTGCTCATCAAGTTCATGCCAGAGGCTAGACCTCTCTAAAAGAGCGTCATGGCTCTTTTTCCTGGGTCAGGGATGATTTGGTCCATTCCATGCATTTCAGATTTCAAAGGGACACGGAATCACTCTCCCAGAGCACCTGGGACTCATCGTGATGTGGAAGAGTTGGGAAAAACCCTGAACTCCAGGCAAACATGAGTCACCCTGCTGTGAACATGGTGCCACGGCCTCAGGCGTGCCAGGGTCACCAGCCTCATTCCTCCAAGAGGTCTGTTTTCTTCAAGGGCATTTCCACACAGTACAGTAACGATTCCTGAAACAACTGATACTTCTGTGTAATCTCTTGCTACTCCTTCCTTCCAAGGCATTGCTCTTTGGTGACTGCTCACAGACTCCTGCTGCTCCAGAATAATGCTACTTGGTGCACTCAAGAATAGTGACAATGAGAAAGAACCTCTGGAGATCCATTGGGCCAACCTCCTGCTCTGATTGGACCAAACTTCCCAGTTACCTCAGGAAGCTCTGGGCCTTTTCTCATTGCCTTTTGAACACTTCTGCTGACGGAGAGGTCAGTGTCTCTTGTGCAGCTCTTCCAGGGCTGCACTAAACCCTCTGTGGGATGGAGGTTTGTGCAGCCTTGCAGAGGCTCTGAACTCTGGTATCCATTGCACGCCTGAGGCTGGGCCGCCGTGTCCACTGAAGTCCACAGCAGTACTATGACTCATGTTTGCCTGGAGTTCAGGGTTTTTCCCAACTCTTCCACATCACGATGACTCCCAGATGCTTTGAGACACTGATCCAGTGTCCCTCTGTAGTTTTACATGTGTGGAATGGGCCACCCCATCCCTGACCCAGAAAAAAAAGAGCTGTGAGCTTTTGTCTCGCTGCCCTGAGTCTCTCCTCAAAAGCAGGCCATCCAGGCTTCTGGCCTCTGGGATGATCCTGCTGAGCAAAACAGGTCAATTTGGAGGTAGTTCTCTTTCAGGGAAGAAAACAGGCATTTCTTTGATCACAAAACCAGGCTGTGGTAGAGCCTGCTGAGCATAAGCAAGGTCCTTTTGTCTGTCACTCCTGCCCAAAGAGGTTTTCCCTCCAGCACACCATGGACTTTCCTTGCCGTTCAGCTTTGCCATATCGATGGTGAGATGTGTCTCTTCTTGCATGTGTGAAAATGCAGTCTCGATGATCTGTCTGTGCCTACCCACAGTCTCTTGAGTGCCTACAATGACCCATTGGAGACACATCTCTTGGGGTTTGCCTGATTGCCTATGCTGACAGCACTTGAGAGTTGACTTGAGGTGTCCCTCATAGCTGCATTTGACTGTGACAGGTGGCCATGCTCACCATGAAGAGGGCAAAGAGACAAAGGCAATCCATGTGACTCAAACCCACTTAAAACCTCCTTGTACACTAGGCTGGTACTTCTGTGTTGTCCATACAGTGAGTAAAATTATACATACAGGGAGTAAAACATTTCAGGTGAAAGAGACAAGAGCTTAATCACCAGGTCTTGGCAAATGGCAGCTCCTAGGTGTTTAGATGCTTCATGAACAAGGAATGCTCGTGGCCCCCCAGGGCTCTGGGATGCAGCATAAAAGCCTGCGCTGCTCCAGGCTCTGCATCCTCCTCTCCTGCCTCCCTTTCCTTGAGGAACGAGGTGAGTCTGAGTGCGCTCCATCTCTCTGTGGGCTGAACTGCTGTCATGGTGGTACTGCAGTTGATACTTGGGCTGTCTCAGCTTGGTCCTGCAATGGAAATATTCCAGAGCTGTGACCTCGTTTCTCTTTTGATGGGATGAGGCTGGCTGGGGAGAGCTGGGAAAACGGGGGTTAGTTCTAAGCAGATATGGATCAGTGGGGCTGAGCTGCAGGGAGGTCTGCCCAAGAGAATTTCTGCCCTTAGCAGAAGGTCTTTAACCAAATGGCTATGCTTATGCAGTGCCTTCTTCATTGCAGCAATGTTTGAGGTGGACAATGTGCATGAACAGTCTACCCACAGGTGCTTAAAACTCACTGGGCTGGGTCCTGTCCTAAAAGTGGGTTAGTCTTCCTGTGCCATGCAACTCAGAGGGTACGATGAGGGCCACGGGAGCTGCAGGCACAGCCTGTGTTTTAAAAACAAAGCGTGTCCAAGGAGACAGCAGAGGAAAAGAAAGACAAACTGATATTGAGGTTCATGCTCCATACCTGCTCTGTGTTTCAGCTTTGCCTCCCTCACGCAGAGATGTCTTGCTTCAGACCCTGTGTCCCACAGACCTGTGGCACCTCTGGCCCAACCCCACTTGCCAGCAGCTGCAGTGAGCCCTGTGTCGCCCGCTGCGCTGACTCAGCGGTGTTCATCGAGGCCTCCCCGGTGGTGGTGACCCTGCCGGGGCCCATCCTCACCTCTTTCCCTCAGAGCACAGCCGTGGGATCCTCTCTGTCAGCTGCTGTTGGGAGCTCCCTCAGTTCTGGGGGGGTTCCCATCTCTTCTGGGGGCTCCCTTGGTCTGGGGGGATCAGGGCTGTGTCTGCATCCCCCCCACTGCACTCTGAACTGCTGAAGCCAGGAGATCATCTCACAGGGATGCTGCAGGAGCAGGAACGTGGCCAGGGCTTCCAGATAGGCCTGTGTTCACTGCTCCTCTCTGCACGGCAGACCTCACTGTGCCTCCTCTGGCTCTTCTTTGTTCTGAGCTCCTCAGGAAAGGACTCGTTGTCCTCTGCTTTGCTGAATCTTCTGCTGATGAGGGGAGGGTGCTGGAGTTAGGGACTGCTCTTGTTGGTCTGAGATTGCCACGCAATTCACCAGAATGGGAAAAGGCAAGCGCTTCGTGTGGAGCTTGTCCTTGAGAAATGGATCAGTCTCTGGGCCTCCCTGAATCCTGCAGATGTGATTCTTTGTCTCTGTTCTATGTCATTGCATTTGCTCCTTCTCATTAAAGACTTTGTGCAGCATAGCTGGAGACTTGTGGTTTGTTACCCCTTTCCCTGAGTTGTCCATCTGCTCTGCAAGGCAAGGCACTGGTGTTTGTTCTGAGCTTTGCAGCAGTGTTGGACAGAGATGCCTGAACTGAGGATACAAGAGCTGCAAAGATCCTCAGAGTCATTGAGCATGAGTCTCTAACCTGGTGGCCATGGTCCTGTGGCCCATTGTCCCAACTGCTCTTTGCAAATGCTACTCCAGTCATTTGAGTCAACTTATCAGTCCTGCCAAGCGCTGCACACAAACATAATATGGAAACCAGTCATGGCAATTCTCTCTTCCATTGGGAATGAAATTGAGAGCATGGATATGGAGTGAAAAGTGAAAAGCATTGCTTTTCATGTCTGAACGTAGGCAGTGTGACTGCAAGAATGGGTTAGGGTTGGCCTTTCAGTCAGGAACAGTGCATGCTCCTGAGATCTCTGTCAGCATTGGCCAGGAATAAACCATGGGTCTACAGCTTGGATGGCAGCTCTGCTCTCCACTACTCCACCAATGCACGTGTGGGCAGTGCTGCCTCCTGCTCCTCTGGACCAGAGCCTGGCCTGTCTCCTGCTCCTGCTCTTCACAGACTGGCCAGCCTCCATCTTCCAGCACCAGTGCACACACACTGCCTCAAGCTGCTCCCCACGCTCACGCCCTCAACTGCAGGCAAGTGTCACCCTTGATGTGCCTGCAGAGAGGGTCTGCCAGATGCACAATCTCCATATGGATCTGTTAACGACATTTTCCTGCCTCAGACCCAAATAAGAATTGGAGCTACTTTCAGAGGTGATGGAAATGATCGATCTTGCAGTGATACTTTGGTCCATGCTCAGGCATTGGACACTGCTTGCCAGTGTTGGAATAGAAAGTTGAGGACATAGCTATTCCACCATGAAAGCTCTCCTGTCTGCCTCAAGATCTTCCGCATCTGCCACTTGTTCTGACTTTTCCCTTGGGGTAAAGGATTGCGGTTTCCCTGCAGGGCTTGGAGTGAAGCATTGCCCTGGAGCTCCCTGGGAGCCAGGTGTCCTTGCACAGGGCAGGTGATGAGCAGGGCAGAGAGAGCTGGAGCAGGTAGTTGTGGCCGAGTGGTGAAGGCGATGGACTAGAAATCCATTGGGGTTTCCCCGTGCAGGTTTGAAACCTGCCAACTATGGGGCATGCTCCTCTTTTGGGTGGCCCGCAACTGACCACGCTGCAGCTGTGCCCCTCAGCTCCACACTCTGCCAGCAGAAGTGAAGAGGCTGATCTCCTATGACATGCCAAGCAGAACAGCCCAAGCAGCACGGGCAGGGCAGCGGCAGGAGCACAGAGAAGCTGGGAGCTGTGGGGAGCAGAGCCCAGCACGGGTAGGGCAAGGCCCTTGCAGCCCAGCAGCGTGCTGCAAGCCCTGGGAGGTGGGTTTGCAGGCAGGGTTGCAGCCCTGATGATGTGTCTGGAGAGCAGGTGCTGTGTGGGCTGCAGAGCCACATGGCTGCCCCATGGGTGTGGGTGTGTTGAGCACCTGCAGAGGCAGGTGGGGTGGTGAGAGAGCAAGTGTCCATGCAGGGTTGAGGGGAGGAGATGTGTGGAGAAGGGCAAAGCAAGGGCGTTGTGTTTCTGCGTCCAGGCGCAGTGTCCGTGAGGTTTCCAGGGAGAGATTTTTGTTGTGCGTGTGAGGGCAGAGGGTAGAGGAAGGGGCAGTGGGGTGGGCAGAAGCAGTGGTGGTGTGAATGTGAGGGAGGGTGAGTCCGGGCTGCGGGAGGTGTTTGGATAGACATTGTGCAGAGCAGAGTGGCGCAGCGGAAGCGTGCTGGGCCCATAACCCAGAGGTCGATGGATCGAAACCATCCTCTGCTAGTTGCCTTTTCTTGCGCTGCTGCTGGCACCTGCTGCCTCATGCCAGCAAGTTTTCCCCTGCAGTGATCTAGGTCTCTGTGAACAGGCCTCCTGTTCCCTCAGCCCTCAGTTTGTGGCTTGTGCATCTTGATGTTCCGAAGGGAACAGGTGAGACTGGCATGAGAAGACAGGCAGCTTCAGAGGCTGAGGTCATGTCCATGTGCAGGGAGGAGGAGGCCGTGCAGCCCAGGAAGTGCAGCAGCAGGAGGGACCAGAGCACAGGGTGCGTTGGTGGTATAGTGGTGAGCATAGCTGCCTTCCAAGCAGTTGACCCGGGGTCGATTCCTGGCCAACGCAGACAAGCTTTTCTTCAGCTCATCTCCACACTGCCTTGCCTCTGCTGCTCCAAATCTAAGATTCCCTCACCAGTCTCCGCTCCCATGGCCCGGGCCACCCTCTCCCCTTGACTGCTCCCCTGCAGCCTTGCCTCAGGGCCAGGCCTCTGGGCACCTGCTAGCCCAACAGACACATGCCTGGCTTTTCGCAAGACCCTGCTAGGCAAAAGCACACTGCAGGGGCTGCTTTGCACCATTCAACCATTCTCAAGGCATCTTGAAGCACTGGAGCAGGTGCCCAGGGACCTTTAGGATTCTCCGTGCCTGGGTATCACAGTCAAGAGTCAGTGGTGCTCTGGCATGGAGCAGCCTGCTCCAGCTTTGGGGCTAGCCCTGCTTGGAGGAGGCCTTTGGAAATGAAACCCTGGCTCCAGAGTTTCTTACTCCTTCTGTTGGCAGCCTCTCCTGCTCAAAAAAAAGCCGTAGATTTTTGGTGTGTTGAACCTCTAGCCTTAACTGACAGTGGGCTCAGGACAGAAGCCAGAGCTCCCTCTTGCACAGCTGATGGCTGAGGAAGGTGAAAAACCATCCCGAGTCAGCACTTTTTTGCACAAAGTCTTTAATAAGAAGGAGCAAATGCAGTGACATAGAACAGTGACAAAGAATCACATCTGCAGGATTAAAGGAGGCCCAGAGAATGATCCATTTCCCAGGGACAAGCTCCACACAAAGCGCTTGCCTTTTCCCATACTGCTCTCCCTGGTGGCAATCCCAGACCAACAAGAGCAGTCCCTAACTCCAGTACCCTCCCCTCATCAGCAGGAGATTCAGCAAAGCAGAAGACAAAAAGTCCATTCTGAGGAGCTCAGAGCAAAGCAGAGCCAGAGGAGGCACAGCGAGGTCTGCCGTGCAGAGAGGAGCAGTGGGCACAAGTCCCTCCTGTCAGGTGGGATGAGGACCCCCAGCCTGTCTGGAAGCCCTGGCCATGATCCTGCTCCTGCAGCATCCCTGTCCTCCTTCCTGCTCCAAAGGAGATGATCTGCCAGCTTCAGCAGTTCAGAGTGCAGCGGGGAGGACGCAGACACAGCCCTGATCCCCCCAGACCAAGGGAGCCCCCAGAAGAGATGGGAACCCCCCCAGAACTGAGGGAGCTCCCAACAGCAGCTGACAGAGAGGATCCCACGGCTGTGCTCTGAGGGAAAGAGGTGAGGATGGGCCCCGGCAGGGTCACCACCACCGGGGAGGCCTCGATGAACACCGCTGAGTCAGCGCAGCGGGCGACACAGGGCTCACTGCAGCTGCTGGCAAGTGGGGTTGGGCCAGAGGTGCCACAGGTCTGTGGGACACAGGGTCTGAAGCAAGACATCTCTGCGTGAGGGAGGCAAAGCTGAAACACAGAGCAGAGAGGAAACACACATTCCAATGTCAGACTGTCTTTCTTTTCCACAACTGTCTCTGCAGATACACCTTGCTGCCCTCCATCTCCATTTCTAGCTTTATGTCCACAAAAGGGCCAGCTGCTGATCTTGCTGACATGCACAAGAGGCATCTCACTTTAAGGCTGGATTTGAGTGACGAGGAGCAAAGATCTTCCTAACTGGCTGCTGGTTCCCTCATGACCTCCTCCTGCATTTCCCAGTGCAAGAGTACGACTGAAGATTGATGCAATGATCCCGGCACACATAGGCTGGATTGAACAGATGCCTCAGAAACCAGCTCGGAAAAACACACCCTGTGCCTGCAGCTCCCACGGATCTCAGTGTGCCCTCCGAGTTGCCCGGCACAGGAAGAGTAACGCACTTTTGCGACAGACCAATCCCAGCGGAAAAAGACTAAGCCCATGCCCAGAACATACATTCCTGCCTTGAAGAAGGCACTGGGTGCACTTGACCATTTTGTTATAGACCATCTGCCTAAGGTAGGAATTCTGTTGGGCAGATCTCCCTGCAGCTGAGCCCCACTGAGCCCCTTCTGCTTCAACCATCCTCCATCTTCCCTGCTCTCCCCAGTCACCTCTGCAAAAAAAGAAAGACGTCAGAGCCCTTAAGCTGTCCTATTGCAGGACCAAGCTGAGACAGCCCAAGTATCAACTGCAGTACCACCATGACAGCAGTTCAGCCCACAGAGAGATGGAGCGCACTCAGACTCACCTCGTTCCTCAAGGAAAGGGAGGCAGGAGAGGAGGATGCAGAGCCTGGAGCAGCGCAGGCTTTTATGCTGCATCCCAGAGCCCTGGGGCACCTCAAACATTCCTTGCTCATGAAGCATCTAAACACCTAGGAGTTGCCACTTACTGAGACCTGGTGATTAAGCTCTTGCCTCTTTCACCTGAAATGTTTTACTCCTGGTGCATACCATCTATCATCAATAGAATTAATTTGTGTCCATGGCTGCCTAGATCTATTTGCTTTCCATCACATGGATCATGTTAGTTTCATCATCGCCTTCACATTGACCCTGGCTCCCAGTCATGGTGAAATTCAGCGATGAGGGACACCTCAAGTCAGCTCTCAAGTGCTTTCTGTGCATGGCCTCACACTAAGAGACATCTCTCTCCCAGCGAGTCATCGCAGGCTCACAGGAGATGGTTGGAGAAGAGACGTGCCTCTGCAGCAATGTGGGAAAGCTCAACAGCAAGGAACAACCATTGTGGGCTTGCAGGAGGCCCCTTGAAGGCAGGAGTGAGGGCCAGGAGGACCTTGCTTATGCGCATGAGACCTGTTGGAAATAAGCAAATAACAGCATAGGAGGGGGATCAAAGGGATGCCTGTGTCCTTCCAAGAAAGAAACCCAGACCCAAATCAAACTGTTTTGCTCATCAAGTTCATGCCAGAGGCTAGACCTCTCTAAAAGAGCGTCATGGCTCTTTTTCCTGGGTCAGGGATGATTTGGTCCATTCCATGCATTTCAGATTTCAAAGGGACACGGAATCACTCTCCCAGAGCACCTGGGACTCATCGTGATGTGGAAGAGTTGGGAAAAACCCTGAACTCCAGGCAAACATGAGTCACCCTGCTGTGAACATGGTGCCGGGGTCACCAGCCTCATTCCTCCAAGAGGTCTGTTTTCTTCAAGGGCATTTCCACACAGTACAGTAACGATTCCTGAAACAACTGATACTTCTGTGTAATCTCTTGCTACTCCTTCCTTCCAAGGCATTGCTCTTTGGTGACTGCTCACAGACTCCTGCTGCTCCAGAATAATGCTACTTGGTGCACTCAGGAATAGTGACAATGAGAAAGAACCTCTGGAGATCCATTGGGCCAACCTCCTGCTCTGATTGGACCAAACTTCCCAGTTACCTCAGGAAGCTCTGGGCCTTTTCTCATTGCCTTTTGAACACTTCTGCTGACGGAGAGGTCAGTGTCTCTTGTGCAGCTCTTCCAGGGCTGCACTAAACCCTCTGTGGGATGGAGGTTTGTGCAGCCTTGCAGAGGCTCTGAACTCTGGTATCCATTGCACGCCTGAGGCTGGGCCGCCGTGTCCACTGAAGTCCACAGCAGTACTATGACTCATGTTTGCCTGGAGTTCAGGGTTTTTCCCAACTCTTCCACATCACGATGACTCCCAGATGCTTTGAGACACTGATCCAGTGTCCCTCTGTAGATTTACATGTGTGGAATGGGCCACCCCATCCCTGACCCAGAAAAAAAAGAGCTGTGAGCTTTTGTCTCGCTGCCCTGAGTCTCTCCTCAAAAGCAGGCCATCCAGGCATCTGGCCTCTGGGATGATCTTGCTGAGCAAAACGGGTCAATTGGGAGGTAGTTCTCTTTCAGGGAAGAAAACAGGCATTTCTTTGATCACAAAACCAGGCTGTGGTAGAGCCTGCTGAGCATAAGAAAGGGCCTTTTGTCTGTCACTCCTGCCCAAAGAGGTTTTCCCTCCAGCACACCATGGACTTTCCTTGCCGTTCAGCTCTGCCATATCAATGGAGAGATGTGTCTCTTCTTCCATGTGGAATTGTGCAGTCTCAATGTTCTGCCCAAATTTGCCCTCTGTGTGCCTACAATGACCCATTGGAGAAATCTCTCTCAGGGTTCACCTGAGATTGCCTAGAAAACCATTGGGGTTTCGGTGCGCAGGTTCGAATCCTGCCAACTACGGGGCACGCTCCTCTTTTGGGTGGCCTGCAACTGACCACGCTGCAGCTGTGCCCCTCAGCTCTACACTCTGCCAGCAGAAGTGAAGAGGCTGATCTCCCCTGACATGCCAAGCAGAACAGCCCCAGCAGCACGGGCAGGGCAGCGGCAGGAGCACAGAGAAGCTGGGAGCTGTGGGGAGCAGAGCCCAGCACGGGCAGGGCAAGGCCCTTGCAGCCCAGCAGCGTGCTGCAAGCCCTGGGAGGTGGGTTTGCAGGCAGGGTTGCAGCCCTGATGATGTGTCTGGAGAGCAGGTGCTGTGTGGGCTGCAGAGCCACATGGCTGCCCCATGGGTGTGAGTGTGTTGAGCACCTGCAGAAGCAGGTGGGGTGGTGCAAGTTGCAGGGTTGAGGGGAGGAGATGTGTGGAGAAGGGCAAAGCAAGGGCGTTGTGTTTCTGCAGCCAGGCGCAGTGTCCGTGAGTTTTCCACACACTGTAAACCTGTTTTACTATAGGGGTTGTGAAACCTGGAAAATAATTGCCTGGAGAGGTGTTAGAGTCTCA
Source organism: Chlamydotis macqueenii (assembly GCF_036417535.1). Lineage (NCBI taxonomy): Eukaryota > Metazoa > Chordata > Aves > Otidiformes > Otididae > Chlamydotis > Chlamydotis macqueenii. Next base: position 14,526,662 of record NC_141567.1, on the reverse strand, counting down.
GTCTTCGGAGATGTCCAGCATCCAGCCAGACAAGGCCCTGTACAGCCTCCTCTACTTGAGCCTGCTTTGAGGCAGGCCTGGAATGTATGATCTCCACCTCAGCTGTTGTGTGATTCTCTGAGCCCCTGCTGGATTCCCTTGATGAGGAGCAGGTTTCAAGCACAAAAGAGCAGGGGCCAGAATTCAGGATATCTGCAGAGATTTGGTGGGCAGAGGGCAGGAGAAGGGGCACTCATGTCAGTGCAAGGGGCTGGGAGCACAGGGAAGGAAGGAAGACTAGAGGGAATGAAACAACTGATCAAACAGCAAACTCTTAAGGTTCGTGTATGCTGAGAAAAGCCCTGAGGGAGACAAAAGGGTAAGGTCCCACTGAGATTTGAACTCAGATCGCTGGATTCAGAGTCCAGAGTGCTTACCATTACACCATGGGACCTATTGAGTGTTTAGGATCTTCCTCTTTCATTCCAGCTGAGCCATATATCCCAGCTGAGCCCAGTAGTGAGTGTATCTTGTTGGCCATGACCAAGTACAGCCTTCCTTCAGTGCCATCACGTTACAGGCAGCAATAAATCTCAAAGATGCTGGAAGCCCTGCTAGGCTAAGTCCTCCATGCCCAGACATTTGCCTGCTTCCTCCATGGCCTTTCTGAAGGTTCTGGCTTTGCAAATGAGCCCAGGAGGGTTGCTGTTCTCCCCTGAAATTTGAAAGACCTTCCTGAGGTTTTTCTGGCTGATGGTAGGCCTTGGTAAACCAGAGAATGTCTTAGTCATGTGCCTCTGGCCTTGTAGGCTACTACGAGCCCAGTTGGGCTGAGGTATAAGTCAAACAGATCTGGCCCACAAAGGAGACAAGGTCATTCCCTGATCCTGCACTCCTGAGGTCTTTCTGGCTGAAAGAGAGAAAGACACATCTCTGTAGTTTATGGAGCAGAGGGCAGGGGAGTTCCCTGATGATGAACCAGAGGGAAAAGTTGCCCCAGTTTCCAAAAAAGGGGAAGGAAGACTATCTGGGGAACCCAGAAGAGGTGATGATGAACTGAGAAATATTCAGTGGAGGATCCCTAGGACAGTCAGGGGCCAGGGGCTCTGGCCCTGTCACGAGGGGCTGAGGAGCCAAGGCTTGCTTAGCTGAGAGTAGAAAATGCTTTGTGGGGATCTAATGGGAGCCTCCCAGTGCCTACAAGGAGATTACTGCGACAGCCGGAGGATGGGAGCCATTGGTCAGAAACTGCACAGGCAGTTTGTGCCTGGCCACACAAACAAAATGACCACCCTGAGGGTGCCTAAGCACGGGAAGAGGGGTGCAGAGAGGCTGCGAAATAAATGTTTGTCCTGAAGGTATTTTATACCCCTAAAGGCCAAATCAGTGATCAGCTGGTGTGAGGCTGCTTGACGCAAGAGGACGCACTGTCTGCCTCCCTGACATGGCCTCCAAGCAGAGGGGCTGTTGTAGGGTAAAGTGTAAAGAGGGAGAGCTGATTTTGTGGGTGAATTTTTGAAGGATGTGCAGAGATGCACATTTGAGGCAAGAAGCACGCAGAATGTGAGTTTTGTAGGGGAGACTGGAAGAATGAGGGTGTGGGACCTGTAGCAACACCTCATCCACAGCCTGGAGAACAGAGTATGTAGAGTAAGACCCTCCCGCCAGGAAGGTGGTGGGAAGGAAGGGAGGAAGAGGAGCCTGTCAGGAGTGGGACTTGAACCCATGCCTGTCACAGAGACTGCAACCTGAATGCAGCGCCTTAGACCACTGGCCATCCTGACCTGGGGATGGAGCTGGTGCTGCCTGTGCTGCTTCTCCTCCTGCGACAGCCAAAGGCAGCCCAGTTCATCCAGCCTCCTCCTGGCACTGCTGCAGTGGGACCTGCCTCGGGCCAGCACCCTTGCTCTGCTCCCACCTAGACCTGCTCACACGCACTTCACACCACACAAAACAAGAGAACTCAGGAGAGGGGCAGCACAGTTCCAACGCGTCTTGCAAAGATCCTTCACAGGAGCAACCAGAGGAACCACCAGTAAATATGGCTCTGCACATGCCAACAAGCTCCTTGAGAGGGTGGGCTCCAGGCACACATCTGCTTTTCGCAGGACTTCCTCCATTCCCTCCAGAGTCTCAGGAAATGGCAAGACCAATAACATGGCCTGCAATCCTGCCACGTGGACGGTTTGTGGGGCAACAAGGGTGCTTCCTTCTTCCCTGCTCGGGGCTGGAAAGGCTGAGCAGGGCTGGGCCCGGAGCCAGGGAGTCACTGTGTGGGCAAGGGGCTGGAGAGTCACGGCAAAAGGAGAGCAGATCCACCAAGTGCTGAGCAATGGCTCAGCTCCAGTTCCTGTAGGGGAAAGGATGGCTTACTGCCCATGGTGCCAGGGAAGGAGGGCAGAGCTCCCTCTGGGACTTGCTGCTTTGTGGAAGGAGGTAGGCAGCAAGGAGGTTCAGGAGGTCACTAGTGCAAACAGCTGCTCCAAGCAGGGCTAGCCACAAAGCTGCAGTCAGCTGCTCCATGCCTGAGTCCCAGTGACACTTGAGTGTGATACCCAGGCACGGAGAATTGGAAAGCGCTGAGGGAAGGTTTGGTTTTGAGGAGCAGAAGCAAGGCGGTGTGGAGAGGAGCTGAAGAAAAGCTTGTCTGCGTTGGCCAGGAATGCGAACCCGGGTCAACTGCTTGGACAGCAGCTATGCTCACCACTATACCACCAAGGCACCCTGTGCTTTGGTCCTTCCTGCTGCTGCACTTCCTGGGCTGCATGGACACTTCCTTCCAGCTCCCTGCACATGGACATGACCTCAGCCTCTGAAGCTGCCTGTCTTCTCATGCCAGTCTCACCTGTTCCCTAGGGAACATCAAGATGCACAAGCCACAAACTGAGGGCTGAGGGAACAGGAGGCACACAGCCAGGGCTGCACAGAGACCTAGATCACTGCGGGGGAAAGCTTGCTGGCATGAGGCAGCAGGTGCCAGCAGCAGGGCAAGAAAAGGCAACTAGCAGAGGATGGTTTCAATACAGCAACCTCTGGGTTATGGGACCAGCACACTTCCGCTGCGCCACTCTGCTCTGCACAATGTCTATCCAAACACCTCCCCCAGCTCAGATTCACCCTCCCTCACATTCACACCACCACTGCTTCTGCCCACCCCGCCGCCCCTTCCTCTACCCTCTGCCCTCACACGCACAACAAAAATCTCTCCCTGGAAACCTCACGGACACTGCGCCTGGACGCAGAAACACAACGCCCTTGCTTTGCCCTTCTCCACACATCTCCTCCCCTCAACCCTGCATGGACACTTGCTCTCTCAACACCCCACCTGCCTCTGCAGGTGCTCAACACACCCACACCCATGGGGCAACCATGTGGCTCTGCAGCCCACACAGCACCTGCTCTCCAGACACATCATCAGGGCTGCAACCCTGCCTGCAAACCCACCTCCCAGGGCTTGCAGCACGCTGCTGGGCTGCAAGGGCCTTGCCCTGCCCGTGCTGGGCTCTGCTCCCCAAAGCTCCCAGCTTCTCTGTGCTCCTGCTGCTGCCCTGCCTGTGCTGCTGGGCCTGTTCTGCTTGGCATGTCAGGGGAGATCAGCCTCTTCTGCTCAACAACCAACAACACAGGAGCTCTTTTCATGGCCCATACTCAGCACTGGTCCTTTCTCTTCCCCGCACTTGCTCAATTTGGGGATAAGAGCAAGAAATCCCGTTCATTTCAGAGGGAGGTGGTGGGGCCAGGACAAGTGCTGGAGGCCAGGGGGTTTTGCTGTCTCCCTGGGCAGCAGGCAGAGTGTGGAGCTGAGGGGCACAGCTGCAGCGTGGTCAGTTGCAGGCCACCCAAAAGAGGAGTGCGCCCCGTAGTTGGCAGGATTCGAACCTGCGCGGGGAAACTCCAATGGATTTCTAGTCCATCGCCTTCACCACTCGGCCACAACTACCTGCTCCAGCCCTCTCTGCCCTGTCATCACCTGCCCTGTGCAAGGACACCTGGCTCCCAGGGAGCTCCAGGGCACTGCTCTTGGTGGTTTGGGATTGCCACTGATTCACCAAAGTGGGAAAAGCGCTTTGTGTACAGCTTGTCTTTGGGAAATGGGCCATATTCTGTGCCACCCTGAACCCTCCAGATGTGTTTCTTTTATGTCTGTTGCATGTAATTTCATTTTCCTCTTCTTCTTAAAGACTTTCTTTTGCCACCCTTGCTCTGCCTTCAGAGAGGCCCTGCCAGATGTACCACCTCCATACGGACTCGTTAATGACATTTTCCTGCCTCAGAGCCAAAAAGGAACTGGAGCTGCATTCAGAGGTGATGGAAATGATCGATCTTGCAGGTGTTTCGGTATTTTGGTCCATGCTCAGGCATTGGACACAGCGTTAGAATAGACATATGAGGACATAGCTGTTCCACCATAAAAGCACTCCAGTCTCCCTCCCTTGGGCTTCTCAAGGTCCCTGGAAGCCTGTCAGGAGGCAGCTGTCATGGTGAGTGCAAGTCCCAAATGCAGGGCTTGGAGTGAAGCATTGCCCTGGAGCTCCCTGGGAGCCAGGTGTCCTTGCACAGGGCAGGTGATGAGCAGGGCAGAGAGAGCTGGAGCAGGTAGTTGTGGCCGAGTGGTGAAGGCGATGGACTAGAAATCCATTGGGGTTTCCCCGCGCAGGTTCAAATCCTGCCAACTACGGGGCGCACTCCTCTTTTGGGTGGCCTGCAACTGACCACGCTGCAGCTGTGCCCCTCAGCTCCACACTCTGCCAGCAGAAGTGAAGAGGCTGATCTCCCCTGACATGTCAAGCAGAACAGCCCCAGCAGCACGGGCAGGGCAGCGGCAGGAGCACACAGAAGCTGGGAGCTGTGGGGAGCAGAGCCCAGCACGGGCAGGGCAAGGCCCTTGCAGCCCAGCAGCGTGCTGCAAGCCCTGGGAGGTGGGTTTGCAGGCAGGGTTGCAGCCCTGATGATGTGTCTGGAGAGCAGGTGCTGTGTGGGCTGCAGAGCCACATGGCTGCCCCATGGGTGTGGGTGTGTTGAGCACCTGCAGCGGCAGGTGGGGTGGTGAGAGAGCAAGTGTCCATGCAGGGTTGAGGGGAGGAGATGTGTGGAGAAGGGCAAAGCAAGGGCGTTGTGTTTCTGCGTCCAGGCGCAGTGTCCGTGAGGTTTCCAGGGAGAGATTTTTGTTGTGCGTGTGAGGGCAGAGGGTAGAGGAAGGGGCGGCGGGGTGGGCAGAAGCGGTGGTGGTGTGAGTGTGAGGGAGGGTGAGTCCGGGCTGCGGGAGGTGTTTGGATAGACATTGTGCAGAGCAGAGTGGCGCAGCGGAAGCGTGCTGGTCCCATAACCCAGAAGTCACTGGATTGAAACCATCCTCTGCTAGTTGCCTTTTCTTGCCCTGCTGCTGGCACCTGCTGCCTCATGCGAGCAAGCTTTCCCCCGCAGTGATCTAGGTCTCTGTGCAGCCCTGGCTGTGTGACTCCTGTTCCCTCAGCCCTCAGTTTGTGGCTTGTGCATCTTGATGTTCCCTAGGGAACAGGTGAGACTGGCATGAGAAGACAGGCAGCTTCAGAGGCTGAGGTCATGTCCATGTGCAGGGAGCTGGAAGGAGGAGTCCATGCAGCCCAGGAAGTGCAGCAGCAGGAGGAACCAGGGCACAGGGTGCATTGGTGGTATAGTGGTGAGCATAGTTGCCTTCCAAGCAGTTGACCCGGGTTCGCATTCCTGGCCAACGCAGACAAGCTTTTCTTCAGCTCATCTCCACACTGCCTTGCCTCTGCTGCTCCAAATCTAAGATTCCCTCACCAGTCTCCGCTCCCATGGCCCGGGCCACCCTCTCCCCTTGACTGCTCCCCTGCAGCCCTGCCTCAGGGCCAGGCCTCTGGGCACCTGCTAGCCCAACAGACACATGCCTGGCTTTTCGCAAGACCCTGCTAGGCAAAAGCACACTGCAGGGGCTGCTTTGCACCATTCACCCATTCTCAGGGTGTCTTGAAGCACTGGAGCAGGTGCTCAGGGACCTTTATGATTCTCCGTGCCTGGGTATCACAGTCAAGAGTCAGTGGGGCTCTGGCATGGAGCAGCCTGCTCCAGCTTTGGGGCTAGCCCTGCTTGGAGGAGGCCTTTGGAAACGAAACCCTGGCTCCAGGATTCCTTACTCCTTCTGTTGGCAGCCTCTCCTGCTCAAAAGAACGCCGTAGATTTTTGGTGTGTTGAACCTCCGCCCTCAACTGACAGTGGGCTCAGGGCAGAAGCCAGAGCCTTGCCTTGCAGAGCAGATGGCTGAGGGAGGAGGAGAAAAACCATCCCGAGTCTGCTGCTATGCTGCACAAAGTCTTTAATGAGAAGGTGCAAATGCAATGACATAGAACAGAGAAAAAGAATCACATCTGCAGGATTAAAGGAGGCCCAGAGACTGATCCATTTCCCAGGGACAAGCTCCACACAAAGCGCTTGCCTTTTCCCATACTGCTCTCCCTGGTGGCAATCCCAGACCAACAAGAACAGTCCCTAACTCCAGCACCCTTCCCTCATCAGCAGGAGATTCAGCAAAGCAGAAGACAAGAAGTCCTTTCCTGAGGAGCTCAGAGCAAAGCAGAGCCAGAGGAGGCACAGCGAGATCTGCCGTGCAGAGAGGAGCAGTGGGCACAGGACCTTCCTGTCGGGTGGGATGAGGACACCAGCCTGTCTGGAAGCCCTGGCCACGTTCCTGCTCCTGCAGCATCCCTGTGAGATGATCTGCCAGCTTCAGCAGTTCAGAGTGCAGCGGGGAGGACGCAGACACAGTCCTGATCCCCCCAGACCAAGGGAGCCCCCAGAAGAGATGGGAACCCCCCCAGAACTGAGGGAGCTCCCAACAGCAGCTGACAGAGAGGATCCCACGGCTGTGCTCTGAGGGAAAGAGGTGAGGATGGGCCCCGGCAGGGTCACCACCACCGGGGAGGCCTCGATGAACACCGCTGAGTCAGCGCAGCGGGCGACACAGGGCTCACTGCAGCTGCTGGCAAGTGGGGTTGGGCCAGAGGTGCCACAGGTCTGTGGGACACAGGGTCTGAAGCAAGACATCTCTGCGTGAGGGAGGCAAAGCTGAAACACAGAGCAGGTATGGAGCATGAACCTCAATATCAGTTTGTCTTTCTTTTCCTCTGCTGTCTCCTTGGACACGCTTTGTTTTTAAAACACAGGCTGTGCCTGCAGCTCCCGTGGCCCTCATCGTACCCTCTGAGTTGCATGGCACAGGAAGACTAACCCACTTTTAGGACAGGACCCAGCCCAGTGAGTTTTAAGCACCTGTGGGTAGACTGTTCATGCACATTGTCCACCTCAAACATTGCTGCAATGAAGAAGGCACTGCATAAGCATAGCCATTTGGTTAAAGACCTTCTGCTAAAGGCAGAAATTCTCTTGGGCAGACCTCCCTGCAGCTCAGCCCCACTGATCCATATCTGCTTAGAACTAACCCCCGTTTTCCCAGCTCTCCCCAGCCAGCCTCATCCCATCAAAAGAGAAACGAGGTCACAGCTCTGGAATATTTCCATTGCAGGACCAAGCTGAGACAGCCCAAGTATCAACTGCAGTACCACCATGACAGCAGTTCAGCCCACAGAGAGATGGAGCGCACTCAGACTCACCTCGTTCCTCAAGGAAAGGGAGGCAGGAGAGGAGGATGCAGAGCCTGGAGCAGCGCAGGCTTTTATGCTGCATCCCAGAGCCCTGGGGGGCCACGAGCATTCCTTGCTCATGAAGCATCTAAACACCTAGGAGCTGCCATTTGCCAAGACCTGGTGATTAAGCTCTTGTCTCTTTCACCTGAAATGTTTTACTCCCTGTATGTATAATTTTACTCACTGTATGGACAACACAGAAGTACCAGCCTAGTGTACAAGGAGGTTTTAAGTGGGTTTGAGTCACATGGATTGCCTTTGTCTCTTTGCCCTCTTCATGGTGAGCATGGCCACCTGTCACAGTCAAATGCAGCTATGAGGGACACCTCAAGTCAACTCTCAAGTGCTGTCAGCATAGGCAATCAGGCAAACCCCAAGAGACGTGTCTCCAATGGGTCATTGTAGGCACTCAAGAGACTGTGGGTAGGCACAGACAGATCATCGAGACTGCATTTTCACACATGCAAGAAGAGACACATCTCACCATCGATATGGCAAAGCTGAACGGCAAGGAAAGTCCATGGTGTGCTGGAGGGAAAACCTCTTTGGGCAGGAGTGACAGACAAAAGGCCCTTTCTTATGCTCAGCAGGCTCTACCACAGCCTGGTTTTGTGATCAAAGAAATGCCTGTTTTCTTCCCTGAAAGAGAACTACCTCCAAATTGACCCGTTTTGCTCAGCAGGATCATCCCAGAGGCCAGAAGCCCGGATGGCCTGCTTTTGAGGAGAGACTCAGGGCAGCGAGACAAAAGCTCACAGCTCTTTTTTTTCTGGGTCAGGGATGGGGTGGCCCATTCCACACATGTAAATCTACAGAGGGACACTGGATCAGTGTCTCAAAGCATCTGGGAGTCATCGTGATGTGGAAGAGTTGGGAAAAACCCTGAACTCCAGGCAAACATGAGTCATAGTACTGCTGTGGACTTCAGTGGACACGGCGGCCCAGCCTCAGGCGTGCCATGGATACCAGAGCTCGGAGTCCCAAAGTGCCGCTTTCCTCAAGGTCATTTCCACATGTTTTAGCACCATTCCTGAAACAACTGGTGCTTCTATGCAATCCCCTCTCTTTGCTGCCTTCCAAGGCATTGCCTTTTGGTGGCTGCTCTAGGGCTCATGTGACTCAGAGTACCCCAGAATAATGAAGGTTGGAATGGACCTCTGCAGGTCCTCTGGGACCTTTCACTGCTCCAAGCAGATCAAGCTTCCCCAATACCTCAGGATGCTCTTGTCATCGTCCTCTTGACTTCTGAACACAGCCACTCTCAGAGAGCTCACTGTCTCTTGAGCAGCTCTTCCAGGGCTGCACTGAGACACTGTCACTTCTTTTCCCACAAAGACACCTGGCATGAGCCTTCTTGCAACTTGTTAGTGTTGCCTCTTACCCTTTTGCAGTGCACCTCTCAGGAGAGTCTGGCTCCAGCCTTTCCATAACCTCCTGTAGCTGGTGGGAGGCAGCAGTTCCATCCTCTGTTCCCTACCTTGTTCAGCTCTGCAAGGCTGCACAAACCTCCATCCCACAGAGGGTTTAGTGCAGCCCTGGAAGAGCTGCACAAAAGACACTGACCTCTCTGTTAGCTGAAATGTTCAGAAGTCAAGGGGACAAGGCCCAGAGCTTCCTGAGGTAACTGGGAAGGTTGGTCTGCTCAGAGCAGGAGGACATCCCAGAGCATCTCCAGAAGTTCTTTATAACCGTCATTATTCTGGAGTGCATGTAGTAATGCGAGCCCTTGAGCAGTCACCAAAGAGCAATGCCTTGGAAGGAAGGAGTAGCAAGAGATTACACAGAAGTATCAGTTGTTTCAGGAATCATTGCTGCACTGTGTGGAAATGCCCTTGAAGAAAACAGACAATGCTATGAGAGCTGGTGTCCCTGGCACGCCTGAGGCCGTGGCACCATGTTCACAGCAGGGTGACTCATGTTTGCCTGGAGTTCAGGGTTTTTCCCAACTCTTCCACATCACAATGAGTCCCAGGTGCTCTGGGAGAGTGATTCCGTGTCCCTTTGAAATCTGAAATGCATGGAATGGACCACACCATCCCTGACCCAGTAAAGAAAGGCATGACCTTTTGGCTCCCTGCCCTCTGCCTCTCCTCAAACGCAGCCCATACAGGCCTTTGGTCTCTGGGATGAAGTTGGTGAGCAAAAGAGGTCTGAGTTCCTTTGTGGGAACCACACAGGCATCCCTTTGATGTCCCCTCCATGCTTTGATTTATTTGCTTACAACAGGTTCTCCACTTTACAAGCAGAGACCAGAGCCCTGAGTGGAAGAATCGTGAAGGCTTGCTGGAATTTTCAAGGCACGTGGCTATGGTGATCCCAGGGAGTGATCAGTTGGGTGATACTTGTTGTACTCTCTGACATACTCTTCATCATTATGAATCTGCCTTCATTCCCTGCCTTCACAGAAAAAAAAAGAGGCTGTGGCAGAGCCTCATGAGCATAAGCAAGGTCCTCCTGGCCCTCACTCCTGCCTTCAAGGGGCCTCCTGCAAGCCCACAATGGTTGTTCCTTGCTGTTGAGCTTTCCCACATTGCTGCAGAGGCACGTCTCTTCTCCAACCATCTCCTGTGAGCCTGCGATGACTCGCTGGGAGAGAGATGTCTCTTAGTGTGAGGCCATGCACAGAAAGCACTTGAGAGCTGACTTGAGGTGTCCCTCATCGCTGAATTTCACCATGACTGGGAGCCAGGGTCAATGTGAAGGCGATGATGAAACTAACATGATCCATGTGATGGAAAGCAAATAGATCTAGGCAGCCATGGACACAAATTAATTCTATTGATGATAGATGGTATGCACCAGGAGTAAAACATTTCAGGTGAAAGAGGCAAGAGCTTAATCACCAGGTCTCAGTAAGTGGCAACTCCTAGGTGTTTAGATGCTTCATGAGCAAGGAATGTTTGAGGTGCCCCAGGGCTCTGGGATGCAGCATAAAAGCCTGCGCTGCTCCAGGCTCTGCATCCTCCTCTCCTGCCTCCCTTTCCTTGAGGAACGAGGTGAGTCTGAGTGCGCTCCATCTCTCTGTGGGCTGAACTGCTGTCATGGTGGTACTGCAGTTGATACTTGGGCTGTCTCAGCTTGGTCCTGCAATAGGACAGCTTAAGGGCTCTGACGTCTTTCTTTTTTTGCAGAGGTGACTGGGGAGAGCAGGGAAGATGGAGGATGGTTGAAGCAGAAGGGGCTCAGTGGGGCTCAGCTGCAGGGAGATCTGCCCAACAGAATTCCTACCTTAGGCAGATGGTCTATAACAAAATGGTCAAGTGCACCCAGTGCCTTCTTCAAGGCAGGAATGTATGTTCTGGGCATGGGCTTAGTCTTTTTCCGCTGGGATTGGTCTGTCGCAAAAGTGCGTTACTCTTCCTGTGCCGGGCAACTCGGAGGGCACACTGAGATCCGTGGGAGCTGCAGGCACAGGGTGTGTTTTTCCGAGCTGGTTTCTGAGGCATCTGTTCAATCCAGCCTGTGTGTGCCGGGATCATTGCATCAATCTTCAGTCGTACTCTTGCACTGGGAAATGCAGGAGGAGGTCGTGAGGGAACCAGCAGCCAGTCAGGCAGATCTTTGCTCCTCGTCACTCAAATCCAGCCTTAAAGTGAGATGCAATGCCTCTTGTGCATGTCAGCAAGATCAGCAGCTGGCCCTTTTGTGGACATAAAGCTAGAAATGGAGATGGAGGGCAGCAAGGTGTATCTGCAGAGACAGTTGTGGAAAAGAAAGACAGTCTGACATTGGAATGTGTGTTTCCTCTCTGCTCTGTGTTTCAGCTTTGCCTCCCTCACGCAGAGATGTCTTGCTTCAGACCCTGTGTCCCACAGACCTGTGGCACCTCTGGCCCAACCCCACTTGCCAGCAGCTGCAGTGAGCCCTGTGTCGCCCGCTGCGCTGACTCAGCGGTGTTCATCGAGGCCTCCCCGGTGGTGGTGACCCTGCCGGGGCCCATCCTCACCTCTTTCCCTCAGAGCACAGCCGTGGGATCCTCTCTGTCAGCTGCTGTTGGGAGCTCCCTCAGTTCTGGGGGGGTTCCCATCTCTTCTGGGGGCTCCCTTGGTCTGGGGGGATCAGGGCTGTGTCTGCGTCCTCCCCGCTGCACTCTGAACTGCTGAAGCTGGCAGATCATCTCCTTTGGAGCAGGAAGGAGGACAGGGATGCTGCAGGAGCAGGAACGTGGCCAGGGCTTCCAGACAGGCTGGGGGTCCTCATCCCACCTGACAGGAGGGACTTGTGCCCACTGCTCCTCTCTGCACGGCAGACCTCACTGTGCCTCTTCTGGCTCTGCTTTGTCTGAGCTCCTCAGGAAAGGACTTCTTTTTTTCTGCTTTGCTGAATCTCCTGCTGATGAAGGGAGGGCGCTGGAGTTAGGGACTGCTCTTGTTGGTCTGGGATTGCCACCAGGGAGAGCAGTATGGGAAAAGGCAAGCGCTTTGTGTGGAGCTTGTCCCTGGGAAATGGATCAGTCTCTGGGCCTCCCTGAATCCTGCAGATGTGATTCTTTGTCTCTGTTCTATGTCATTGCATTTGCTCCTTCTCATTAAAGACTTTGTGCAGCATAGCTGGAGACTTGTGGTTTGTTACCCCTTTCCCTGAGTTGTCCATCTGCTCTGCAAGGCAAGGCACTGGTGTTTGTTCTGAGCTTTGCAGCAGTGTTGGACAGAGATGCCTGAACTGAGGATACAAGAGCTGCAAAGATCCTCAGAGTCATTGAGCATGAGTCTCTAACCTGGTGGCCATGGTCCTGTGGCCCAGTGTCCCAACTGCTCTTTGCAAATGCTACTCCAGTCATTTGAGTCAACTTATCAGTCCTGCCAAGCGCTGCACACAAACATAATATGGAAACCAGTCATGGCAATTCTCTCTTCCATTGGGAATGAAATTGAGAGCATGGATATGGAGTGAAAAGTGAAAAGCATTGCTTTTCATGTCTGAACGTAGGCAGTGTGACTGCAAGAATGGGTTAGGGTTGGCCTTTCAGTCAGGAACAGTGCATGCTCCTGAGATCTCTGTCAGCATTGGCCAGGAATAAACCATGGGTCTACAGCTTGGATGGCAGCTCTGCTCTCCACTACTCCACCAATGCACGTGTGGGCAGTGCTGCCTCCTGCTCCTCTGGACCAGAGCCTGGCCTGTCTCCTGCTCCTGCTCTTCACAGACTGGCCAGCCTCCATCTTCCAGCACCAGTGCACACACACTGCCTCAAGCTGCTCCCCACGCTCACGCCCTCAACTGCAGGCAAGTGTCACCCTTGATGTGCCTGCAGAGAGGGTCTGCCAGATGCACAATCTCCATATGGATCTGTTAACGACATTTTCCTGCCTCAGACCCAAATAAGAATTGGAGCTACTTTCAGAGGTGATGGAAATGATCGATCTTGCAGTGATACTTTGGTCCATGCTCAGGCATTGGACACTGCTTGCCAGTGTTGGAATAGAAAGTTGAGGACATAGCTATTCCACCATGAAAGCTCTCCTGTCTGCCTCAAGATCTTCCGCATCTGCCACTTGTTCTGACTTTTCCCTTGGGGTAAAGGATTGCGGTTTCCCTGCAGGGCTTGGAGTGAAGCATTGCCCTGGAGCTCCCTGGGAGCCAGGTGTCCTTGCACAGGGCAGGTGATGAGCAGGGCAGAGAGGGCTGGAGCAGGTAGTTGTGGCCGAGTGGTGAAGGCGATGGACTAGAAATCCATTGGGGTTTCCCCGTGCAGGTTTGAAACCTGCCAACTATGGGGCACGCTCCTCTTTTGGGTGGCCCGCAACTGACCACGCTGCAGCTGTGCCCCTCAGCTCCACACTCTGCCAGCAGAAGTGAAGAGGCTGATCTCCTATGACATGCCAAGCAGAACAGCCCAAGCAGCACGGGCAGGGCAGCAGCAGGAGCACAGAGAAGCTGGGAGCTGTGGGGAGCAGAGCCCAGCACGGGCAGGGCAAGGCCCTTGCAGCCCAGCAGCGTGCTGCAAGCCCTGGGAGGTGGGTTTGCAGGCAGGGTTGCAGCCCTGATGATGTGTCTGGAGAGCAGGTGCTGTGTGGGCTGCAGAGTCACATGGCTGCCCCATGGGTGTGGGTGTGTTGAGCACCTGCAGAGGCAGGTGGGGTGGTGAGAGAGCAAGTGTCCATGCAGGGTTGAGGGGAGGAGATGTGTGGAGAAGGGCAAAGCAAGGGCGTTGTGTTTCTGCGTCCAGGCGCAGTGTCCGTGAGGTTTCCAGGGAGAGATTTTTGTTGTGCGTGTGAGGGCAGAGGGTAGAGGAAGGGGCAGTTGGGTGGACAGAAGCGGTGGTGGTGTGAATGTGAGGGAGGGTGAGTCTGGGCTGGGGGAGGTGTTTGGATAGACATCGTGCAGAGCAGAGTGGCGCAGTGGAAGTGTGCTGGTCCCATAACCCAGAAGTCACTGGATTGAAACCATCCTCTGCTAGTTGCCTTTTCTTGCCCTGCTGCTGGCACCTGCTGCCTCATGCGAGCAAGCTTTCCCCCGCAGTGATCTAGGTCTCTGTGCAGCCCTGGCTGTGTGCCTCCTGTTCCCTCAGCCCTCAGTTTGTGGCTTGTGCATCTTGATGTTCCCTAGGGAACAGGTGAGACTGGCATGAGAAGACAGGCAGCTTCAGAGGCTGAGGTCATGTCCATGTGAAGGGAGCTGGAAGGAGGAGGCCGTGAAGCTCAGGAAATGCAGCCGCAGGAGGAATCAGGGCACGAGGTGCGTTGGTGGTATAGTGGTGAGCATAGCTGCCTTCCAAGCAGTTGACCCGGGTTCGATTCCTGGCCAACGCAGACACGCTTTTCTTCAGCTCATCTCCACACTGCCTTGCCTCTGCTGCTCCAAATCTAAGATTCCCTCACCAGTCTCCGCTCCCATGGCCCGGGCCACCCTCTCCCCTTGACTGCTCCCCTGCAGCCCTGCCTCAGGGCCAGGCCTCTGGGCACCTGCTAGCCCAACAGACACATGCCTGGCTTTTCGCAAGACCCTGCTAGGCAAAAGCACACTGCAGGGGCTGCTTTGCACCATTCAACCATTCTCAGGGTGTCTTGAAGCACTGGAGCAGGTGCCCAGGGACCTTTATGATTCTCCGTGCCTGGGTATCACAGTCAAGAGTCAGTGGGGCTCTGGCATGGAGCATCCTGCTCCAGCTTTGGGGCTAGCCCTGCTTGGAGGAGGCCTTTGGAAACGAAACCCTGGCTTCAGGGTTTCTTACTTCTTCTGTTGGCAGCCTCAAAAAAAGGCCCTAGATTTTTGGTGTGTTGAACCTCCGCCCTCAACTGACAGTGGGCTCAGGGCAGAAGCCAGAGCCTTGCCTTGCAGAGCAGATGGCTGAGGGAGGAGGAGAAAAACCATCCCGAGTCTGCTGCTATGCTGCACAAAGTCTTTAATGAGAAGGTGCAAATGCAATGACATAGAACAGAGAAAAAGAATCACATCTGCAGGATTCAGGGAGGCCCAGAGACTGATCCATTTCTCAAGGACAAGCTCCACACAAAGCGCTTGCCTTTTCCCACACTGCTCTCCCTGGTGGCAATCCCAGACCAACAAGAACAGTCCCTAACTCCAGCACCCTTCCCTCATCAGCAGGAGATTCAGCAAAGCAGAAGACAAGAAGTCCTTTCCTGAGGAGCTCAGAGCAAAGCAGAGCCAGAGGAGGCACAGCGAGATCTGCCGTGCAGAGAGGAGCAGTGGGCACAGGACCTTCCTGTCGGGTGGGATGAGGACACCAGCCTGTCTGGAAGCCCTGGCCACGTTCCTGCTCCTGCAGCATCCCTGTGAGATGATCTGCCGGCTTCAGCAGTTCAGAGTGCAGCGGGGAGGACGCAGACACAGCCCTGATCCCCCCAGACCAAGGGAGCCCCCAGAAGAGATGGGAACCCCCCCAGAACTGAGGGAGCTCCCAACAGCAGCTGACAGAGAGGATCCCACGGCTGTGCTCTGAGGGAAAGAGGTGAGGATGGGCCCCGGCAGGGTCACCACCACTGGGGAGGCCTCGATGAACACCGCTGAGTCAGCGCAGCGGGCGACACAGGGCTCACTGCAGCTGCTGGCAAGTGGGGTTGGGCCAGAGGTGCCACAGGTCTGTGGGACACAGGGTCTGAAGCAAGACATCTCTGCGTGAGGGAGGCAAAGCTGAAACACAGAGCAGAGAGGAAACACACATTCCAATGTCAGACTGTCTTTCTTTTCCACAACTGTCTCTGCAGATACACCTCGCTGCCCTCCATCTCCATTTCTAGCTTTATGTCCACAAAAGGGCCAGCTGCTGATCTTGCTGACATGCACAAGAGGCATTGCATCTCACTTTAAGGCTGGATTTGAGTGACGAGGAGCAAAGATCTTCCTGACTGGCTGTTGGTTCCCTCACGACCTCCTCCTGCATTTCCCAGTGCAATAGTATGAATGAAGATTGATGCAATGATCCCGGCACACACAGGCTGGGTTGAACAGGTGTCTCAGAAGCCAGCTTGGAAAAACACACCCTGTGCCTGCAGCTCCCATGGATCTCAGTGTGCCCTCCGAGTTGCCCGGCACAGGAAGAGTAACGCACTTTTGCGACAGACCAATCCCAGCGGAAAAAGACTAAGCCCATGCCCAGAACATACATTCCTGCCTTGAAGAAGGCACTGGGTGCACTTGACCATTTTGTTATAGACCATCTGCCTAAGGTAGGAATTCTGTTGGGCAGATCTCCCTGCAGCTGAGCCCCACTGAGCCCCTTCTGCTTCAACCATCCTCCATCTTCCCTGCTCTCCCCAGTCACCTCTGCAAAAAAAGAAAGACGTCAGAGCCCTTAAGCTGTCCTATTACAGGACCAAGCTGAGACAGCCCAAGTATCAACTGCAGTACCACCATGACAGCAGTTCAGCCCACAGAGAGATGGAGCGCACTCAGACTCACCTCGTTCCTCAAGGAAAGGGAAGCAGGAGAGGAGGATGCAGAGCCTAGAGCAGCGCAAGCTTTTATGCTGCATCCCAGAGCCCTGGGGCACCTCAAACATTCCTTGCTCATGAAGCATCTAAACACCTAGGAGTTGCCACTTACTGAGACCTGGTGATTAAGCTCTTGCCTCTTCCACCTGAAATGTTTTACTCCTGGTGCATACCATCTATCATCTATAGAATTAATTTGTGTCCATGGCTGCCTAGATCTATTTGCTTTCCATCACATGGATCATGTTAGTTTCATCATCGCCTTCACATTGACCCTGGCTCCCAGTCATGGTGAAATTCAGCGATGAGGGACACCTCAAGTCAGCTCTCAAGTGCTTTCTGTGCATGGCCTCACACTAAGAGACATCTCTCTCCCAGCGAGTCATCGCAGGCTCACAGGAGATGGTTGGAGAAGAGACGTGCCTCTGCAGCAATGTGGGAAAGCTCAACAGCAAGGAACAACCATTGTGGGCTTGCAGGAGGCCCCTTGAAGGCAGGAGTGAGGGCCAGGAGGACCTTGCTTATGCTCATGAGACCTGTTGGAAATAAGCAAATAACAGCATAGGAGGGGGATCAAAGGGATGCCTGTGTCCTTCCAAGAAAGAAACCCAGACCCAAATCAAACTGTTTTGCTCATCAAGTTCATGCCAGAGGCTAGACCTCTCTAAAAGAGCGTCATGGCTCTTTTTCCTGGGTCGGGGATGATTTGGTCCATTCCATGCATTTCAGATTTCAAAGGGACACGGAATCACTCTCCCAGAGCACCTGGGACTCATCGTGATGTGGAAGAGTTGGGAAAAACCCTGAACTCCAGGCAAACATGAGTCACCCTGCTGTGAACATGGTGCCACGGCCTCAGGTGTGCCAGGGTCACCAGCCTCATTCCTCCAAGAGGTCTGTTTTCTTCAAGGGCATTTCCACACAGTACAGTAACGATTCCTGAAAAAACTGATACTTCTGTGTAATCTCTTGCTACTCCTTCCTTCCAAGGCATTGCTCTTTGGTGACTGCTCACAGACTCCTGCTGCTCCAGAATAATGCTACTTGGTGCACTCAGGAATAGCGACAATGAGAAAGAACCTCTGGAGATCCATTGGGCCAACCTCCTGCTCTGATTGGACCAAACTTCCCAGTTACCTCAGGAAGCTCTGGGCCTTTTCTCATTGCCTTTTGAACACTTCTGCTGACGGAGAGGTCAGTGTCTCTTGTGCAGCTCTTCCAGGGCTGCACTAAACCCTCTGTGGGATGGAGGTTTGTGCAGCCTTGCAGAGGCTCTGAACTCTGGTATCCATTGCACGCCTGAGGCTGGGCCGCCGTGTCCACTGAAGTCCACAGCAGTACTATGACTCATGTTTGCCTGGAGTTCAGGGTTTTTCCCAACTCTTCCACATCACGATGACTCCCAGATGCTTTGAGACACTGATCCAGTGTCCCTTTGTAGATTTACATGCGTGGAATGGGCCACCCCATCCCTGACCCAGAAAAAAAAGAGCTGTGAGCTTTTGTCTCCCTGCCCTGAGTCTCTCCTCAAAAGCAGGCCATCCAGGCTTCTGGCCTCTGGGATGATCCTGCTGAGCAAAACAGGTCAATTTGGAGGTAGTTCTCTTTCAGGGAAGAAAACAGGCAATTCTTTGATCACAAAACCAGGCTGTGGTAGAGCCTGCTGAGCATAAGCAAGGTCCATTTGTCTGTTACTCCTGCCCAAAGAGGTTTTCCCTCCAGCACACCATGGACTTTCCTTGCCATTCAGCTTTGCCATATCGATGGAGAGATGTGTCTCTTCTTCCATGTGGAATTGTGCAGTCTCAATGTTCTGCCCAAATTTGCCCTCTGTGTGCCTACAATGACCCATTGGAGAAATCTCTCTCAGGGTTCACCTGTGATTGCCAACGCTGACGGCACTTGAGAGTTGACTCGAGGTGTCCCTCATAGCTGAACTTGACTGTGACGGGTGGCCATGCTCACCATGAAGAGGGTAAAGTGACAAAGTCCGTCCATACGACTCAAACCCACTTAAAAACTCCTTGTACACTAGCCTGGGACCTCTGTGTTAATTGGCTTTGTGAAACTGGGACAGTGATGAATTGTTTCAATGTTCAGTGGTATGAAAAGGGAGTAGAACATTTCTAATGGGAGAGACAAGGGCTTAATCACCTGCGAGCCCATGGCAAGAGGCAGCTCCTAGGTGTTTAGATGTTTAATGAACAAGGAATGCTCGTGGCCCCCCAGGGCTCTGGGACGCAGCATAAAAGCCTGCGCTGCTCCAGGCTCTGCATCCTCCTCTCCTGCCTCCCTTTCCTTGAGGAACGAGGTGAGTCTGAGTGCGCTCCATCTCTCTGTGGGCTGAACTGCTGTCATGGTGGTACTGCAGTTGATACTTGGGCTGTCTCAGCTTGGTCCTGCAATGGAAATATTCCAGAGCTGTGACCTCGTTTCTCTTTTGATGGGATGAGGCTGGCTGGGGAGAGCTGGGAAAACGGGGGTTAGTTCTAAGCAGATATGGATCAGTGGGGCTGAGCTGCAGGGAGGTCTGCCCAAGAGAATTTCTGCCCTTAGCAGAAGGTCTTTAACCAAATGGCTATGCTTATGCAGTGCCTTCTTCATTGCAGCAATGTTTGAGGTGGACAATGTGCATGAACAGTCTACCCACAGGTGCTTAAAACTCACTGGGCTGGGTCCTGTCCTAAAAGTGGGTTAGTCTTCCTGTGCCGTGCAACTCAGAGGGTACGATGAGGGCCACGGGAGCTGCAGGCACAGCCTGTGTTTTAAAAACAAAGCGTGCCCAAGGAGACAGCAGAGGAAAAGAAAGACAAACTGATATTGAGGTTCATGCTCCATACCTGCTCTGTGTTTCAGCTTTGCCTCCCTCACGCAGAGATGTCTTGCTTCAGACCCTGTGGCACCTCTGGCCCAACCCCACTTGCCAGCAGCTGCAGTGAGCCCTGTGTCGCCCGCTGCGCTGACTCAACAGTGGCCATCCAGGCCTCCCCGGTGGTGGTGACCCTGCCGGGGCCCATCCTCACCTCTTTCCCTCAGAGCACAGCCGTGGGATCCTCTCTGTCAGCTGCTGTTGGGAGCTCCCTCAGTTCTGGGGGGGTTCCCATCTCTTCTGGGGGCTCCCTTGGTCTGGGGGGATCAGGGCTGTGTCTGCGTCCCCCCCGCTGCACTCTGAACTGCTGAAGCTGGCAGATCATCTGCTTTGGAGCAGGAAGGAGGACAGGGATGCTGCAGGAGCAGGAACGTGGCCAGGGCTTCCAGATAGGCTGGGGGTCCTCATCCCACCCGACAGGAGGGACCTGTGCCCACTGCTCCTCTCTGCACGGCAGACCTCACTGTGCCTCCTCTGGCTCTTCTTTGTTCTGAGCTCCTCAGGAAAGGACTTCTTGTCCTCTGCTTTGCTGAATCTCCTGCTGATGAGGGGAGGGTGCTGGAGTTAGGGACTGTTCTTGTTGGTCTGGGATTGCCACCAGGGAGAGCAGTATGGGAAAAGGCAAACGCTTTGTGTGGAGCTTGTCCTTGGGAAATGGATCAGTCTCTGGGCCTCCCTGAATCCTGCAGATGTGATTCTTTGTCTCTGTTCTATGTCATTGCATTTGCTCCTTCTCATTAAAGACTTTGTGCAGCATAGCTGGAGACTTGTGGTTTGTTACCCCTTTCCCTGAGTTGTCCATCTGCTCTGCAAGGCAAGGCACTGGTGTTTGTTCTGAGCTTTGCAGCAGTGTTGGACAGAGATGCCTGAACTGAGGATACAAGAGCTGCAAAGATCCTCAGAGTCTTTGAGCATGAGTCTCTAACCTGGTGGCCATGGTCCTGTGGCCCATTGTCCCAACTGCTCTTTGCAAATGCTACTCCAGTCATTTGAGTCAACTTATCAGTCCTGCCAAGCGCTGCACACAAACATAATATGGAAACCAGTCATGGCAATTCTCTCTTCCATTGGGAATGAAATTGAGAGCATGGATATGGAGTGAAAAGTGAAAAGCATTGCTTTTTCATGTCTGAACGTAGGCAGTGTGACTGCAAGAATGGGTTAGGGTTGGCCTTTCAGTCAGGAACAGTGCATGCTCCTGAGATCTCTGTCAGCATTGGCCAGGAATAAACCATGGGTCTACAGCTTGGATGGCAGCTCTGCTCTCCACTACTCCACCAATGCACGTGTGGGCAGTGCTGCCTCCTGCTCCTCTGGACCAGAGCCTGGCCTGTCTCCTGCTCCTGCTCTTCACAGACTGGCCAGCCTCCATCTTCCAGCACCAGTGCACACACACTGCCTCAAGCTGCTCCCCACGCTCACGCCCTCAACTGCAGGCAAGTGTCACCCTTGATGTGCCTGCAGAGAGGGTCTGCCAGATGCACAATCTCCATATGGATCTGTTAACGACATTTTCCTGCCTCAGACCCAAATAAGAATTGGAGCTACTTTCAGAGGTGATGGAAATGATCGATCTTGCAGTGATACTTTGGTCCATGCTCAGGCATTGGACACTGCTTGCCAGTGTTGGAATAGAAAGTTGAGGACATAGCTATTCCACCATGAAAGCTCTCCTGTCTGCCTCAAGATCTTCCGCATCTGCCACTTGTTCTGACTTTTCCCTTGGGGTAAAGGATTGCGGTTTCCCTGCAGGGCTTGGAGTGAAGCATTGCCCTGGAGCTCCCTGGGAGCCAGGTGTCCTTGCACAGGGCAGGTGATGAGCAGGGCAGAGAGGGCTGGAGCAGGTAGTTGTGGCCGAGTGGTGAAGGCGATGGACTAGAAATCCATTGGGGTTTCCCCGCGCAGGTTCGAATCCTGCCAACTACGGGGCGCACTCCTCTTTTGGGTGGCCTGCAACTGACCACGCTGCAGCTGTGCCCCTCAGCTCCACACTCTGCCTGCTGCCCAGGGAGACAGCAAAACCCCCTGGCCTCCAGCACTTGTCCTGGCCCCACCACCTCCCGCTGAAATGAATGGGATTTCTTGCTCTTATCCCCAAATTGAGCAAGTCGGGGGAAGAGAAAGGACCAGTGCTGAGTATGGGCCATGAAAAGAGCTCCTGTGTTGTTGGTTGTTGAGCAGAAGTGAAGAGGCTGATCTCCCCTGACATGCCAAGCAGAACAGGCCCAGCAGCACAGGCAGGGCAGCGGCAGGAGCACACAGAAGCTGGGAGCTGTGGGGAGCAGAGCCCAGCACGGGCAGGGCAAGGCCCTTGCAGCCCAGCAGCGTGCTGCAAGCCCTGGGAGGTGGGTTTGCAGGCAGGGTTGCAGCCCTGATGATGTGTCTGGAGAGCAGGTGCTGTGTGGGCTGCAGAGCCACATGGCTGCCCCATGGGTGTGGGTGTGTTGAGCACCTGCAGAGGCAGGTGGGGTGGTGAGAGAGCAAGTGTCCATGCAGGGTTGAGGGGAGGAGATGTGTGGAGAAGGGCAAAGCAAGGGCGTTGTGTTTCTGCGTCCAGGCGCAGTGTCCGTGAGTTTTCCACACACTGTAAAGCTGTTTTACTGTAAGGGTGGTGAAACCTGGAAAATAATTGCCTGGAGAGGTGTTAGAGTCTCAGTCTTCGGAGATGTCCAACATCCAGCCAGACAAGGCCCTGTACAGCCTCCTCTACTTGAGCCTGCTTTGAGGCAGGCCTGGAATGTATGATCTCTACCTCAGCTGTTGTGTGATTCTCTAAGCCACTGATTCCCTTGATGAGGAGCAGGTTTCAAGCACAAGAGTGCAGGGGCCAGAATTCAGGATATCTGCAGAGATTTGGTGGGCAGAGGGCAGGAGAAGGGGCACTCATGTCAGTGCAAGGGGCTGGGAGCACAGGGAAGGAAGGAAGACTAGAGGGAATGAAACAACTGATCAAACAGCAAACTCTTAAGGTTCATGTATGCTGAGGAAAGCCCTGAGGGAGACAAAAGGGAAAGGTCCCACTGAGATTTGAACTCAGATCGCTGGATTCAGAGTCCAGAGCGCTTACCATTACACCATGGGACCTATTGAGTGTTTAGGATCTTCCTCTTTCATTCCAGCTGAGCCATATATCCCAGCTGAGCCCAGTAGTGAGTGTATCTTGTTGGCCATGACCAAGTACAGCCTTCCTTCAGTGCCATCACGTTACAGGCAGCAATAAATCTCAAAGATGCTGGAAGCCCTGCTAGGCTAAGTCCTCCATGTGATGATGAACTGAGACAAATTCAGTGGAGGATCCCTAGGACAGTCAGGGGCCAGGGGCTCTGGCCCTGTCACGAGGGGCTGAGGAGCCAAGGCTTGCTTAGCTGAGAGTAGAAAATGCTTTGTGGGGATCTAATGGGAGCCTCCCAGTGCCTACAAGGAGATTACTGCGACAGCCGGAGGATGAGAGCCATTGGTCAGAAACTGCACAGGCAGTTTGTGCCTGGCCACACAAACAAAATGACCACCCTGAGGGTGTCTAAGCACGGGAAGAGGGGTGCAGAGAGGCTGTGAAATAAATGTTTGTCCTGAAGGTATTTTATACCCCTAAAGGCCAAATCAGTGATCAGCTGGTGTGAGGCTGCTTGACGCAAGAGGACGCACTGTCTGCCTCCCTGACATGGCCTCCAAGCAGAGGGGCTGTTGTAGGGTAAAGTGTAAAGAGGGAGAGCTGATTTTGTGGGTGAATTTTTGAAGGATGTGCAGAGATGCACATTTGAGGCAAGAAGCACGCAGAATGTGAGTTTTGTAGGGGAGACTGGAAGAATGAGGGTGTGGGACCTGTAGCAACACCTCATCCACAGCCTGGAGAACAGAGTATGTAGAGTAAGACCCTCCCGCCAGGAAGGTGGTGGGAAGGAAGGGAGGAAGAGGAGCCTGTCAGGAGTGGGACTTGAACCCATGCCTGTCACAGAGACTGCAACCTGAATGCAGCGCCTTAGACCACTGGCCATCCTGACCTGGGGATGGAGCTGGTGCTGCCTGTGCTGCTTCTCCTCCTGCGACAGCCAAAGGCAGCCCAGTTCATCCAGCCTCCTCCTGGCACTGCTGCAGTGGGACCTGCCTCGGGCCAGCACCCTTGCTCTGCTCCCACCTAGACCTGCTCACACGCACTTCACACCACACAAAACAAGAGAACTCAGGAGAGGGGCAGCACAGTTCCAACGCGTCTTGCAAAGATCCTTCACAGGAGCAACCAGAGGAACCACCAGTAAATATGGCTCTGCACATGCCAACAAGCTCCTTGAGAGGGTGGGCTCCAGGCACACATCTGCTTTTCGCAGGACTTCCTCCATTCCCTCCAGAGTCTCAGGAAATGGCAAGACCAATAACATGGCCTGCAATCCTGCCACGTGGACGGTTTGTGGGGCAACAAGGGTGCTTCCTTCTTCCCTGCTCGGGGCTGGAAAGGCTGAGCAGGGCTGGGCCCGGAGCCAGGGAGTCACTGTGTGGGCAAGGGGCTGGAGAGTCACGGCAAAAGGAGAGCAGATCCACCAAGTGCTGAGCAATGGCTCAGCTCCAGTTCCTGTAGGGGAAAGGATGGCTTACTGCCCATGGTGCCAGGGAAGGAGGGCAGAGCTCCCTCTGGGATTTATTGCTTTGTGGAAGGAGGTAGGCAGCAAGGAGGTTCAGGAGGTCACTAGTGCAAACAGCTGCTCCAAGCAGGGCTAGCCACAAAGCTGCTCCATGCCTGAGTCCCAGTGACACTTGAGTGTGATACCCAGGCACGGAGAATTGGAAAGTGCTGAGGGAAGGTTCGGTTTGTAGGAGCAGAAGCAAGGCGGTGTGGAGAGGAGCTGAAGAAAAGCTTGTCTGTGTTGGCCAGGAATCAAACCCGGGTCAACTGCTTGGAAGGCAACTATGCTCACCACTATACCACCAACGCAATCTGTGCCCTAGTTCCTCCTGCCGCTGTACTTCCCGGGCTGCATGGACTCCTCCTTCCAGCTCCCTTCACATGGACATGACCTCAGCCTCTGAAGCTGCCTGTCTTCTCATGCCAGTCTCACCTGTTCCCTAGGGAACATCAAGATGCACAAGCCACAAACTGAGGGCTGAGGGAACAGGAGGCACACAGCCAGGGGTGCACAGAGACCTAGATCACTGCGGGGGAAAGCTTGCTGGCATGAGGCAGCAGGTGCCAGCAGCAGGGCAAGAAAAGGCAACTAGCAGAGGATGGTTTCGATCCATCGACCTCTGGGTTATGGGCCCAGCACGCTTCCGCTGCGCCACTCTGCTCTGCACAATGTCTATCCCAACACCTCCACCAGCTCGGATTCACCCTCCCTCACACGCACACCACCACTGCTTCTGCCCACCCCGCTGCCCCTTCCTCTACCCTCTGCCCTCACACGCACAACAAAAATCTCTCCCTGGAAACCTCACGGACACTGCGCCTGGACGCAGAAACACAACGCCCTTGCTTTGCCCTTCTCCACACATCTCCTCCCCTCAACCCTGCATGGACACTTGCTCTCTCACCACCCCACCTGCCTCTGCAGGTGCTCAACACACCCACACCCATGGGGCAGCCATGTGGCTCTGCAGCCCACACAGCACCTGCTCTCCAGACACATCATCAGGGCTGCAACCCTGCCTGCAAACCCACCTCCCAGGGCTTGCAGCACGCTGCTGGGCTGCAAGGGCCTTGCCCTGCCCGTGCTGGGCTCTGCTCCCCACAGCTCCCAGCTTCTCTGTGCTCCTGCCGCTGCCCTGCCCGTGCTGCTGGGCCTGTTCTGCTTGGCATGTCAGGGGAGATCAGCCTCTTCTGCTCAACAACCAACAACACAGGAGCTCTTTTCATGGCCCATACTCAGCACTGGTCCTTTCTCTTCCCCGCACTTGCTCAATTTGGGGATAAGAGCAAGAAATCCCGTTCATTTCAGAGGGAGGTGGTGGGGCCAGGACAAGTGCTGGAGGCCAGGGGGTTTTGCTGTCTCCCTGGGCAGCAGGCAGAGTGTGGAGCTGAGGGGCACAGCTGCAGCGTGGTCAGTTGCAGGCCACCCAAAAGAGGAGTGCGCCCCGTAGTTGGCAGGATTCGAACCTGCGCGGGGAAACCCCAATGGATTTCTAGTCCATCGCCTTCACCACTCGGCCACAACTACCTGCTCCAGCCCTCTCTGCCCTGTCATCACCTGCCCTGTGCAAGGACACCTGGCTCCCAGGGAGCTCCAGGGCACTGCTCTTGGTGGTTTGGGATTGCTACTGATTCACCAAAATGGGAAAAGCGCTTTGTGTGCAGCTTGTCTTTGGGAAATGGGCCATATTCTGTGCCACCCTGAACCCTCCGGATGTGTTTCTTTTATGTCTGTTGCATGTAATTTCATTTTCCTCTTCTTCTTAAAGACTTTCTTTTGCCACCCTTGCTCTGCCTTCAGAGAGGCCCTGCCAGATGTACCACCTCCATACGGACTCATTAATGACATTTTCCTGCCTCAGAGCCAAAAAGGAACTGGAGCTGCATTCAGAGGTGATGGAAATGATCGATCTTGCAGGTGTTTCGGTATTTTGGTCCATGCTCAGGCATTGGACACTGCTTACCAGCGTTAGAATAGACATATGAGGACATAGCTATTCCCCCATAAAAGCACTCCAGTCTCCCTCCCTTGGGCTTCTCAAGGTCCCTGGAAGCCTGTCAGGAGGCAGCTGTCATGGTGAGTGCAAGTCCCAAATGCAGGGCTTGGAGTGAAGCATTGCCCTGGAGCTCCCTGGGAGCCAGGTGTCCTTGCACAGGGCAGGTGATGAGCAGGGCAGAGAGAGCTGGAGCAGGTAGTTGTGGCCGAGTGGTGAAGGCGATGGACTAGAAATCCATTGGGGTTTCCCCGCGCAGGTTCGAATCCTGCCAACTACGGGGCGCACTCCTCTTTTGGGTGGCCTGCAACTGACCACGCTGCAGCTGTGCCCCTCAGCTCCACACTCTGCCTGCTGCCCAGGGAGACAGCAAAACCCCCTGGCCTCCAGCACTTGTCCTGGCCCCACCACCTCCCTCTGAAATGAACGGGATTTCTTGCTCTTATCCCCAAATTGAGCAAGTGCGGGGAAGAGAAAGGACCAGTGCTGAGTATGGGCCATGAAAAGAGCTCCTGTGTTGTTGGTTGTTGAGCAGAAGTGAAGAGGCTGATCTCCCCTGACATGCCAAGCAGAACAGCCCCAGCAGCACGGGCAGGGCAGCAGCAGGAGCACAGAGAAGCTGGGAGCTGTGGGGAGCAGAGCCCAGCACGGGCAGGGCAAGGCCCTTGCAGCCCAGCAGCGTGCTGCAAGCCCTGGGAGGTGGGTTTGCAGGCAGGGTTGCAGCCCTGATGATGTGTCTGGAGAGCAGGTGCTGTGTGGGCTGCAGAGCCACATGGCTGCCCCATGGGTGTGGGTGTGTTGAGCACCTGCAGCGGCAGGTGGGGTGGTGAGAGAGCAAGTGTCCATGCAGGGTTGAGGGGAGGAGATGTGTGGAGAAGGGCAAAGCAAGGGCGTTGTGTTTCTGCGTCCAGGCGCAGTGTCCGTGAGGTTTCCAGGGAGAGATTTTTGTTGTGCGTGTGAGGGCAGAGGGTAGAGGAAGGGGCGGCGGGGTGGACAGAAGCGGTGGTGGTGTGAGTGTGAGGGAGGGTGAGTCTGGGCTGGTGGAGGTGTTTGGATAGACGGTGTGCAGAGCAGAGTGGCGCAGCGGAAGCGTGCTGGTCCCATAACCCAGAAGTCGATCAATGGAAACCATCCTAGTTACCTTTTCTTGCCCTGCTGCTGGCACCTGCTGCCTCATGCCAGCAAGTTTTCCCTTGCAGTGCTCTAGGTCTCTGTGCACCCCTGGCCATGTCCCTCCTCTTCCCTCAGACCCTTCTCTCTGACACAGACACCTTCTTTCCCCTTCGCCTTCTTGGCAGCCAGCACCCCCATAGTGCCCCTCAGCGAGGCAGACAGGGGTGTGTGGAGGCGCAGGATGAGCTCTCATCACAAGGCACTGGCTGTCCTGGGGACACTTCTGTGTCTCCCTTCCCAGCAGCCAGCTCAATCCAGCTTCCCAGATAGAAGCAGGGGTCTCCAGGACTCTGCAGGTGGGGATAAGAACAGGGCTTGGTGCTACTTTCGGAAGCACCAACGTGATCAACTTGACCATTTGAGGATTTTCTCCGTCCTGTTCTGTTTGCTGCCACGCGATTTGGATGTGTCTGCAAGGGAGCTCCCTGCTACGTGAGTGCCTGCTGGGCCCGGAGCCAGAGGATCGCTTGCGTCTTGACTGTGAGGTCACCTCTGCCTCTGCAGGACATGGAACCTGCACAGGAGTAAATTTGAGCCTGGACAGGCAAGTGGTAAGATGGTGGTTTATATCTGTGTTTTTCTTTCTCACTACGTGCTTTTGTATCAATTGGCAAAAAATAATTATTTTTTCCTAAGTTAAGCCTAGTTTGCACACAGAAGGTTTTTCTAAGCCCTGTCTTTGTGTTTTTCTTGACCCATGAGGTTTCTCATACCAGGACAGACACATACACAGAAAGGCACATACACTTGCAGGGTACATGCACATGTGGCAGAGGTCTGAAGGCAGCTGCGGAGTGTGACAATTGCCAGCACCTGTGGAAGCAGCATGAGTACTCAGGCAGGCATGAAGAAGAGAGATGGCATGATCCTTTTCTTTGCCTCCGTCTGCTTGGCGGTGCAGATGCGTGCTGGACACAGACATTCTCCACCCCACAGGGAGACAGTCAGGTCCCTCAGACAGCAGTGTGTACCCTACGTCAGTGCAGAGCCCATGCGTGGGGCTGAGTGTTGGTTTCTGCAGTGCCCTGGTACAAGGCTGGTGAGTCCCTGATGCTGGTGTCCCCTAGTTGTTGGCTTGTGCATCTTGATGTTCCCTAGGGAACAGGTTAGACTGACATGAGAAGACACACAGATTGGGAGGCTGAGGTCATGTCCATGTGCAGGGAGCTGGAAGGAGGAGGCCATGAAGCTCAGGAAGTGCAGCCGCAGGAGGGACCAGGGCACAGGGAAGTGCAGCAGCAGGAGGAATCAGGGCCCGAGGTGCGTTGGTGGTATAGTGGTGAGCATAGCTGCCTTCCAAGCAGTTGACCCGGGTTCGATTCCTGGCCAACGCAGACAAGCTTTTCTTCAGCTCATCTCCGCACTGCCTTGCCTCTGCTGCTCCAAATCTACGATTCCCTCACCAGTCTCCGCTCCCATGGCCCAGGCCACCCTCTCCCCTTGACTGCTCCCCTGCAGCCCTGCCTCAGGGCCAGGCCTCTGGGCACCTGCTAGCCCAACAGACACGTGCCTGGCTTTTCGCAAGACCCTGCTAGGCAAAAGCACACTGCAGGGGCTGCTTTGCACCATTCACCCATTCTCAGGCCTGGGGCTCCGGCATGGAGCAGCCTGCTCCAGCTTTGGGGCTAGCCCTGCTTGGAGCAGGTTTTGGAAACAAAACCCTGGCTCCAGGGTTTCTTACTTCTTCTGTTGGCAACCTCTCCTGCTCAAAAAAATGCCCTAGATTTTTGGTGTGTTGAACCTCCACCTCAGCTGGCAGTGGGGTCATGACAGAAGCCAGAGCTCTCCCTTGCAGAGCAGATGGCTGAGGGAGGAGGAGAAAAACCATCCCGAGTCTGCAGCTATGCTGCACAAAGCCTTTAATGAGAAGGAGCAAATGCAATGACATAGAAAAGAGACAAAGAATCACATCTGCAGGATTCAGGGAGGCCCAGAGAATGATCCATTTCTCAAGGACAAGCTCCACACAAAGTGCTTGCCTTTTCCCATACTGCTCTCCCTGGTGGCCATCCCAGACCAACAAGAACAGTCCCTAACTCCAGCACCCTCCCCTCATCAGCAGGAGATTCAGCAAAGCAGAAGACAAGAAGTCCTTTCCTGAGGAGCTCAGAGCAAAGCAGAGCCAGAGGAGGCACAGTGAGGTCTGCTGTGCAGAGAGGAGCAGTGGGCACAGGTCCCTCCTGCCGGGTGGGATGAGGACCCCCAGCCTGTCTGGAAGCCCTGGCCACGTTCCTGCTCCTGCAGCATTCCTGCCCTCCTTCCTGCTCCAAAGGAGATGATCTGCCAGCTTCAGCAGTTCAGAGTGCAGCGGGGAGGACGCAGACACAGCCCTGATCCCCCCAGACCAAGGGAGCCCCCAGAAGAGATGGGAACCCCCCCAGAACTGAGGGAGCTCCCAACAGCAGCTGACAGAGAGGATCCCACGGCTGTGCTCTGAGGGAAAGAGGTGAGGATGGGCCCCGGCAGGGTCACCACCACCGGGGAGGCTTCGATGAACACCGTTGAGTCAGCGCAGCGGGCGACACAGGGCTCACTGCAGCTGCTGGCAAGTGGGGTTGGGCCAGAGGTGCCACAGGTCTGTGGGACACAGGGTCTGAAGCAAGACATCTCTGCGTGAGGGAGGCAAAGCTGAAACACAGAGCAGGTATGGAGCATGAACCTCAATATCAGTTTGCCTTTCTTTTCCTCAGATCTCTCAGTGAACACACTTAGTTTTAAAAACACGCACTGTGCCTGCAGCTCTCACAGCCCTCATCATGCCCTACAAATTGCATGGCACAGGAAGACCAACTGGCTTTTGGATCGAACCCAGGCTAGTGGGTTTAAAGCATCTGTGGAAAGACCGATCATAACCCACCTACAGAACAAGCATTGTTGCAATGAAGAAGGCACTGGATGCGGATGCTCCTTTGGTTAGAGACCTTCTGCTAAAGGCAGAAATTCTGTTGGGCAGACCTCCCTGCAGCTTAGCCCACTGATCCTTATCTACTTAGAATTAAACCCCCTCTTCCCAGCTTGCTCAGGTCTGGAATGTTACCATAGGAGCATCAAGCTGTGGCAGAGCAAGTATCAACCTGACAAGCCTCCATGACAGCAGTTCAGCCCGCAGAGAGATGGAGCGCACGCAGGCTTACCTTGTTCCTTGTGGAAAGGGAGGCAGGAGAGGAGGATGTAGAGCCTGGAGCAGCACAGGCTTTTATGCTACATCCCAGAGCCTTGGGGACCTCAAACATTCCTTGCTTATGAAACATCTAAACACCTAGGAGTGCCATTTGCCAAGGCCTCACTGGTGATTAAGCCCTTGCCTCTTTCATCAGAAATGTTCTACTCCCTTTTCGTACCACTGAACATTGAAAAAATTCATCAGTGTCCCAGCTTCATAACAGCGATTAACACAGAGATCCCAGGCTCATATACAAGGAGATTTTAAGTCGGTTTGAGCTATAGAGATTGCCTTTGTCACTTTACCCTCTTCATGGTGAGCATGGCCACCTGTCATGGTAAAATTCAGCTATGAGGGACACCTCGAATCAAAACTGAGAGACATTTCTGCAATGGGTCATCGTATACACAGGAGACTCTGGGTAAGGTCAGGCAGATCATAGAGACTGCATAATCCCAAATGGAAGAAGAGACACATCTCTCCAAGGATGCAGCAAACCTCAATGGCAATGAAAGTCCATGGTGTGCTGGAGGGAAGACCCACAAGAGCAGAAGTGACAGAGACAAGGACCTTGCGTACACTCATCAGGCTCTACCACAGCCTGGTTTTGTGATCAAAGAAATGCCTGTTTTCTTCCCTGAAAGAGAACTACCTCCAAATTGACCTGTTTTGCTCAGCAGGATCATCCCAGAGGCCAAAGGCCTGGGTGGCCTGCTTTTGAGGAGAGAGTCAGGGCAGGGAGACAAAAGCTCACAGCTCTTTTTTTGGGTCAGGGATGGGGTGACCCATTCTACACATGTAAAACTACAAAGGGACATTGGATCAGTGTCTCAAAGCATCTGGGAGTCATTGTGATGTGGAAGAGCTGGGAAAAACCCTGAACTCCAGGCAAACGTGAGTCATCTCCCTGCTATGGACATGTTGTCACAGCCTCAGGCGTGCCAGGGATAGCAGAGCTTATTCCTCCGAGAGGTCTGTTTTCTTCAAGGGCATTTCCACACAGTACAACAATGATTCCTGAAAGAACTGATACTTCTGTGTAGTCTGCTGCTGCTGGTTCCTTCCAAGGTATTGCTCTTTGGTTGCTGATCAAACGCTCGTGCTAAAAGGCTGCACTAAACCCTCTGTGGGATGGAGGTTTGTGCAGCCTTGCAGAGTTGAACATGGTAGGGAACAGAGGATGGAACTGCTGCCTCCCACCAGCTACAGGAGGTTATGGAAAGGCTGGAGCCAGACTCTCCTGAGAGGTGCACTGCAAAAGGGTAAGAGGCAACACTAACAAGTTGCAAGAAGGCTCATGCCAGGTGTCTTTGTGGGAAAAGAAGTGACAGGGTCACAGTGCAGCCCTGGAAGAGCTGCTCAAGAGACAGTGAGCTCTCTGAGAGTGGCTGTGTTCAGAAGTCAAGAGGACGACGACAAGAGCATCCTGAGGTATTGGGGAAGCTTGATCTGCTTGGAGCAGTGAATGGTCCCAGAGGACCTGCAGAGGTCTATTCCAACCTTCATTATTCTGGGGTACTCTGAGTCACATGAGCCCTAGAGCAGCCACCAAAAGGCAATGCCTTGGAAGGCAGCAAAGAGAGGGGATTGCATAGAAGCACCAGTTGTTTCAGGAATGGTGCTAAAACATGTGGAAATGACCTTGAGGAAAGTGGCACTTTGAGGCTCTGAGCTCTGGTATCCATGGCACGCCTGAAGCTGGGCCACCATGTCCACTGAAGTCCACAGCAGTACAATGACTCATGTTTGCCTAGAGTTCAGGGTTTTTCCCAAGTCTTCCACATCACAATGAGTCCCAGGTGCTCTGGGTGAGTGATTGGATGTCCCTTTGAAATTTGAAATGCATGGAACGGACCAACCCATCCCTGACCCAGGAAAAAGAAACATTAGGCGCTTTTAGAGAGGTTTAGCCTCTGGGATGGACTTGTTGAGCAAAACAGGTTGATTTGGGTCTCAGTTTCTTTCTGGGAAGGACACAAGCATCCCTTTAATTACCCCTACTATGCTGTTATTTGCTTATTTCCATCAGATTCTCCCCTTCCCAAGCAGACACCAGAGCCATGGAAGAATCACGAGGGCCTGGTCAGGTTATCAAGGCACATGGCTACACAGATCCCAGGGAGTGATCACTTGAGTGAGACTTGTCATACTCTCTGACATACTCTTCATCATTATGAATTTGCCTTTGTTCCCTGGGTTCACAGACAGAAAAACAGGCTCTGGCAGAGCCTCATGTGCATAAGCGAGGTCCTGCTGGCCCTCACTCCTGCCTTCAAGGGGCTTCCACGAAGTCCACAATGGTTGTTCCTTGCTGTTAAGCTTTCCC
The DNA here is from genome assembly GCF_036417535.1 of Chlamydotis macqueenii. Lineage (NCBI taxonomy): Eukaryota > Metazoa > Chordata > Aves > Otidiformes > Otididae > Chlamydotis > Chlamydotis macqueenii. Next base: position 14,494,003 of record NC_141567.1, on the reverse strand, counting down.
ACATCCCTGCAGAGGCACGTCTCTTCTCCAGTCATCTCCTGTGAGCCTGTAATGACCCGCTGGGAGAGAGATGTCTCTTAGTGTGAGGCCATGCACAGAAAGCACTTGAGAGCTGACTTGAAGTGTCCCTCCTGGATGAATTTCACCATGACTGGGAGCCAGGGTCAATGTGAAGGCAGCGATGTAACAAACACGATCCATGTGATGGAACGCCAATTGGTCTCAGCAGGCATGGCAAAATTAATTTTATTGATGTTAGATGGCATGCATCAGGAATAAAACATTTCAGGTAAAAGAGGCAAGAGCTTAATCACCAGGTCTCAGCAAGTGTCAACTACTATGTGTTTAGATGTTTCATGATCAAAGAATGTTTGAGGTGCCCCAGGGCTCTGGGATGCAGCATAAAAGCCTGCACTGCTCCAGGCTCTGCATCCTCCTCTCCTGCCTCCCTTTCCTTGAGGAACGAGGTAAGCCTGCGTGCGCTCCATCTCTCTGTGGGCTGAACTGCTGTCATGGTGGTACCACAGTTGATACTTGGGTTGTCTCACCTTCGTCCTACAATAGGACTGCTTAAGTGCTCTGACCACTTCTTTTTGGCAGAGGTTGCTGGGGAGATTGGGGAAGATAAAGGATAGTTCAAGCTGAAGGAAATCAGTGGGGCTCAGCTGCAGGGAGGTCTGCCCAACATCTGTCTTAGGCAGATAATCTGTAATGAAAAGGCCAAGTGCATTCAGTGCCTTCTTCAAGGCAGCAATGTTTGTCCTGGACCCAGGGTATGATCACACTTTCCACAGGTGCTTTAAATCAATTGGTCTGGGTCTGTCCAAAAAGTGGGTCACTCTTCCTGTGCTGTGCAACTCGGAGGGCATGATGAGATCCATGGGAGTTGTAGGCACAGGGTGTGTTTTTCCGAGGTGGTTTCTGAGACATCTGTTCAACCCAGCCTATCTGTGCCGGGATCATTGCATCAATCTTATAGAATCATAGAATGGTTAGGGTTGGAAGGGACCTTCAAAGGTCATCTAGTCCAACCCCACTGCAAGGAGCAGGGACATCCCTGACTAGATCAGGTTGCTCAGAGCCTCATCCAGCCTGGCCTTGAATGTTTCCAGGGATGGGGCTTCCACCACCTCTCTGGGCAACCTGTTCCAGTGTTCTACAACTCGCATTGTAAAAATTTTTTTCCTAATATCCAAATCCCAATAAATCCTAATATCTTCATTTGTACTATTGCACTGGGAAATGCAGGAGGAGGTCGTGAGGGAACCAGCAGCCAGTTAGGAAGATCTTTGCTCCTCGTCACTCAAATCCAGCCTTAAAGTGAGATGCAATGCCTCTTGTGCATGTCAGCAAGATCAGCAGCTGGCCCTTTTGTGGACATAAAGCTAGAAATGGAGATGGAGGGCAGCGAGGTGTATCTGCAGAGACAGTTGTGGAAAAGAAAGACAGTCTGACATTGGAATGTGTGTTTCCTCTCTGCTCTGTGTTTCAGCTTTGCCTCCCTCACGCAGAGATGTCTTGCTTCAGACCCTGTGTCCCACAGACCTGTGGCACCTCTGGCCCAACCCCACTTGCCAGCAGCTGCAGTGAGCCCTGTGTCGCCCGCTGCGCTGACTCAACGGTGTTCATCGAAGCCTCCCCGGTGGTGGTGACCCTGCCGGGGCCCATCCTCACCTCTTTCCCTCAGAGCACAGCCGTGGGATCCTCTCTGTCAGCTGCTGTTGGGAGCTCCCTCAGTTCTGGGGGGGTTCCCATCTCTTCTGGGGGCTCCCTTGGTCTGGGGGGATCAGGGCTGTGTCTGCGTCCCCCCCGCTGCACTCTGAACTGCTGAAGCTGGCAGATCATCTCCTTTGGAGCAGGAAGGAGGACAAGGATGCTGCAGGAGCAGGAACGTGGCCAGGGCTTCCAGATAGGCTGGGGGTCCTCATCCCACCTGACAGGAGGGACCTGTGCCCACTGCTCCTCTCTGCACGGCAGACCTCGCTGTGCCTCCTCTGGCTCTGCTTTGCTCTGAGCTCCTCGGAAAGGTTTTGTTGTCTTCTGCTTTGCTGAATCTCCTGCTGATGAGGGGAGGGCGCTGGAGTTAGGGACTGCTTTTGTTGGGATTGCCACCAGGGAGAGCAGTATGGGAAAAGGCAAGCGCTTCGTGTGGAGCTTGTCCTTGAGAAATGGATCAGTCTCTGGGCCTCCCTGAATCCTGCAGACTTGTTTCTTTTTTTCTGTTATGTGTCATAGCATTTTTTTCCATTATGTGTCATTGCATTTTCTCCTTCTCAATAAAGTCCTTTTGCAGCATCGCTCGCGACATGTGTTGGTTTGTTCTCCTCCCTCAGTTAGCCACCTACTCTGCCAGAAGACCACTGGCTTTTCTCCTGACCTTACTGCTTACTACTGGAAACACGGCAATGAGTGTGTTTTCCAGCATTATACTCTGCCAGTTATCGGTGGAGCTCCCTGAACTGATACCAGAGAACTAAAAATAAGCAAGTGTATAAGAGAAAGAGAAAAAGTCTTAAAGAAACGGAGCACTACAGCTTCTCATCATGTCCTTGTAATGTCTCTCATGGTCCATCTTGAGTCCTGCTACTGAAAGCACTTGAGAGTTGATCTCATTTCTTCTTCCACTGTACCCAGCATGCCTTCCATGAATGATCAGGAAGCACTGACTTTTCACTGACTTTTCCTGCCTGCCCTAAGTATTTCCTGGATAGAGGAATGCTTATGAACTGGGCTGAGATTACAACACAGTTCTATGAGTTTGAAGGCCCCCAGGCTGCCTGTTGTCCTGCCAAAAGAGAGGAGACTGGAGATTTTTGACCTTTTGCAGGGAAACATGGCTACAGCTGTAGCCTGCTGTACTGCTGTGCAGGCGTGGGATGGGGAGAGGCAGATGGTACAGGGTGTAAAGGAATGTGCTAGGAGACTGGGCCACATGGCATCTTTTGAGAATAACACAAAATGTGTGGGTTTTGGTGAGGATTAATGAGGTGGTAGGCAAAAAATGAACATGGGTGCTCAGCTGAGTTGTTGAGGGCACCTTCTGTAAAAGGCAGGGACAAGTTGTCTTTCTGAGCCTAAATCTCAGCCAGAGTCCTGGCATCTGGGAGTCAGGTTTATGCCCCTTTCTATGGTCACTCACAGGCATTTAGAGTCAGAAAAGCATCTAAGCTGCTCAGCCAACACCTCCTACATGCAAGCAGAGAGGAGCAGTGGGCACAAGTCCCTCCTGCCAGGTGGGATGAGGACACCCAGCCTGTCTGGAAGCCCTGGCCATGTTCCTGCTCCTGCAGCATTCCCACCCATCGTCTCTCATGTCTCCCGTCATGCCTCTCTCCTGGCTTCTGTACCAGCACTGCAGTGCAGATCCTAGCCTGGAAACACAAGTGGCCAAAATAATTGTCTCAAGGCTGGGGAGAGGCAAGGGGAGAGGTTAGACCCCACAAGGGAACTGAATTTGATAGGGGAAGTTGGGAGGTCATTGAACACAAGAAGCTATCTGCAGGAGATACAAGGTACCCTGGAGCCACGCTGAAGAAAAGCTTCTCTGCCTTGTCTAGAAATTAAACCCAGGATGGGCTGCTTGGGAGGCAGCTATGCTTACCACGATACTACCTGTGCACCTGACTATGTACTGCCTCTTCCCCTTCCAGTGCAGAGCCTTGCTTCTTGCTCCTCCACAGACTGTCCGGGATCTGCAGCCAAAGCCCTTGGGCTTCTCAAGGTCCCTGGAAGCCTGTCAGAAGGCAGCTGTCATGGTGAGTGCAAGTCCCAAATGCAGGGCTTGGAGTGAAGCATTGCCCTGGAGCTCCCTGGGAGCCAGGTGTCCTTGCACAGGGCAGGTGATGAGCAGGGCAGAGAGGGCTGGAGCAGGTAGTTGTGGCCGAGTGGTGAAGGCGATGGACTAGAAATCCATTGGGGTTTCCCCGCGCAGGTTCGAATCCTGCCAACTACGGGGCGCACTCCTCTTTTGGGTGGCCTGCAACTGACCACACTGCAGGTGTGGGACTCAAATTGCCCACAAAGATAGAATTGGCCCAGCTGCACAGAGTGCCCAGGTCCACAGCAAAACCCCTTGCTCCCTGCTTTCTTTCTCACCTCCTCCTAGAAAGGCCTGGATGGATGGGAAATCCTGCTCCTATTGACAAAGTAGCCAAATGAGGGAAAGAGATAGGGCTGGTGCTGAATATGAACCATGAAAAGAGGTCCACTCCTGTTGGTTGTTGAGCAGACCTTAAGAGCCTGATCTCACTTGAAATCCCAAGCAGAACAGCCTCAGCTGCTGTTTTCCTTACACCTGAAACTACAGCAACTCCTCTCCAAAGAGAGCCTGCACAACGTGGCCCTCATTGCTAACGATGTACATCCACGAGCTCCATCCATGAGGCAGTGGATGTCCTAGGGACAAAATTATTTCTCCCTTCCCATCAGGCAGCTCAATCCCCAGCTTCAATGCTACAAGCAAGGATGTCCAGAACACTGTAGATGGTGAGGAGGATGAGGCTGGTGCTACTTCAGGGAAGACCACTGAGATGGACTAGATGATGAATTGGGGCCTTTTTCCATCCTGTTCTGTTTGTACAGATCTTGCTGACAAGAGAAGAAAACTAAAACTGATGACTGAGACAGCTTGTCTTGGGTCTTCATCACCAGCTTTACTAGACCCTTGGTTTTAAGACAAGTCCATGCCTGGGGATGCTGGTGGCTTTGCCCTGGAGAAGCAGCTGATGCCAGGCCTGTGCTTGGATATTGGGCACAGGCTCTGGCCTGGTTACTACATGGTGGGAAGTGAGAGCTCCACACTGCTGACCTCTTTCAGAGCCCTGCAATACCCAGATCTCCTGCAGGGCTGCACAAGTCCCTGACAGTGACATGCCTTCCTGAAAATGTTGCTGGGAATAAGAGCAGGGTGAGTTTTGCCCATCTATCCTGAGCCTCTCCCCTGTGGATATCCAAGTGAAGCCCTGGAAGTTCTCTCAGGCTTTGGCTTCCAGCAGACACCATTGTCTGACTCACATCTCAGCCCAGCTGGGCTCCTGGTAGTATGTAAGGCCAAAGGCACATGGCCAAGCAACTCTCTGGCATACCAAGGCCTGCCATCAGCCAGAAAGACGCCAGGATGTTCTTTCCAACTTCTGGAGAGAACAGCAGCCTTACTGGGCCCATCCACCAAGCCAGAACTTGCAGAAAGGCCAAGGAGGAAGCAAGACAATGTCTGGACATGGAGAACTCAGCCCAGAGGGTCTTCCAGCATCATTGAGTTGCACTGCTGCCTGTAACCCATGTGTGCATAGCCGTCCAGGGAGCAGCCCTACTGGAAGCCCTCTGGCAGGGGCTGGACCCCTGACAAGGAGCCTTGAGGGCATTGGGAAGATCTCATCTTCAGGGCCATCTGTAAGGATCTGGGGCCTGGTGCAATACCCAAGAGTCACCTGGCCTCCTGTGTGGGTCAGCCTGCCCTCAGCAGTGGCTCCTAGGTGCTGAGCAGCTCTGGGAGATCTCTATGAAGCATGTAAAGGGGACACAAAGTGTAATCTGTGCAGTGTTTCCCAGGAAGGAGAAGCATTGGCAGCTATGGTGGAAAGAACATCAGCCGTGACTTTAGGGAAGCAAATGGGCTGTGAACAGCAGCAGCTCCAGTAGGCAGTACACCCAGGAGGGAAATCAAGGATAAAATGCTCTGTGGAAGGGAACTGCCTACAGTGGCCCACACAACCCGCTGGACCAGAATACTTTCTCCCTGGACTAGCAGAGCCCCAGGAATACCCTCCATTCTTTGGAGAAACACCTTCTCAGCCTTAGAAGGGACTCCCCTCCTCCCACAGTGGCATAGCTGCTTCTCTGGGACATGCTTTCAGAGTTGTGACTCTGTAGAGATTTAACCCTACTGCAGTGATTGGGTGTTCCTCATGCCCTTTCTGAATGTAACTTACCATCTGGTACCTTAGGCTTGTGCATGACAGCATGGCCTGTCCTGTGGGTTCAGAAGTATTGGCTGCCAGCCCAGTGCTTCTGGCAGTTCAAAGGTACTGGGAGGTTGTGTCTTCAGAGTCCCAGGCTAAGTCTGAGACCTGGTAGACTGGCAGTCCAGCATGTGCAACCCATAGCAAGCTGTTTTGGGTCCTTCTGCAAACTCTTCCCTCTCTTAAATCTCATCCCCTGCTCTCTCTCTTGGTCCCCTCGTTCGGTAAGGTCATAAGCTTAGCTAGGACTGCAACCAAGAGTAAAAATATCTGCTTAATGGCTTCTTGGTATGAACTGCAAGGTGAGAAACAGGAGAGGCAATAAGTTACACAGGCAGATCAACAGGGTTGTCCAGCACGGGGGTGAAGGGAGGCAGCAGCAGAGACTGCAAGTGCAAGTGTCAAACCACCGATTGCTGGGCCATGAATGTACTCCATGAGGTGCAATGTTGAAGAGGTTCTGGTGTAAAGTTTGTAATGATGTCTAATTAGGCATAAGTTGGATTGTCCCAGGTTATCAGCCTGGGACTTGTGAGAGAGGGCATGTGTGGCTTGTGCAAAGAGCTCTGTCAGTCTCTTGCAAGGCCCTCTGAATGGACAGTGCTTGATGGTCCTGGAAGAAGGCTGTACTTGGTGAAGGCAAGGGAGATGGAGAACCTGTCAGGCTCACCAGAGTCAGATTCTTCAGACAGCAAAAGTATAGGAGGTCCCATGGTGTAATGGTAAGCACTCTGGACTCTGAATCCAGCGATCTGAGTTCAAGTCTCAGTGGGACCTTCAACTTTTGGCTTTCTCAGGGCATGCTCACAACCTATATCCTTGCCTGTTTCATTCACTTGTTTAATGCACTCCCGTCTTCCTTCCTTTGCTGTGCTCCCAGCCGCCGGCAATGACACGAATGCCCCTTCTCCTGCCCTCTGCATACCAAATCTCTGCAGCTTTCCTGAGGTCTGGCCCCTGCTCTTTCATGCTTGAAGTCTGCGCCTGGCTGAGGGGATCCAGCAGTGGCTCAGAGAATCACACAACAGCTGAGGTGAAGATCATGCATTCCATCAAGAGGTGACTGCCCTTGAGCCTTTCCATGTTAGGGCCAAGCTGTGGCAGCCCAAGTATCAACTGCAATAGCCACCATGACAGCAGTTCAGCCCACAGAGAGATGGAGAATCAGGCTTACCTCGTTCCTCAAGGAAAGGAAGGCAAGAGAGGAGAATGCAGAGCCTGGAGCTGTGCAGTGATTTGTGCCATGCTTATCATGAAGAGGGCGATATGGCAAAGGCACTCCATATGACACAAACCCACTTAAAATCTCCGTGCAGCCCAGGCTTTTATGTTGTGTCCCAGAGCCCTGTGGGAGCAAGGAAATGCTTCCTTGCTCTTGAAGCATCTCAACACCCAGTAGTTGCCACTTGCCAAGGTCTTGGTCATGATTAAGCCCTTGCCTCTTTCATCTGAAATGCTACAGCTTCATACAACTTAACATCAATCTGTGTCCTAGCTTCACAAGGCCAATTGTCTTGGATGACTGAGGCTACATGCAGAGAGAGCTTGGTCTCCCTCCTGCGCCTCCATTTCCCAATCTTGCCTCCCTCCTCCTCTCTCACTTCACCTACTGGCCTGACTTCTGCTCCTCCAGATCAGAGACTGGTTTACCTCCTGCTCATTCACTTCAGAGACTGGCCACCCCCTCCTTCCCTGTACACACTCAACCTCAAGCTGTTGGGATGTGTGCATTTTTCTCTGGGTATGTGATGTTGAGTAGGAAATCTCAAGCTGCACTAGCTGCCGACTACAGAGATCAGCATCAGGGGCTGCCCAAGGTTGGAGCAGGTCATTGGACACACCAGGACTGAGCTCCGAGCATGGACTCTGCACAGACCTATGGTACAGCTCAGGGTTCAAGGGTCCTGCTGGGTGTGCATGCAGGAGGGAAGGGGTCTGTCTGTCCATTTCTGAGCAGCCAGAGGGAAAGAGTTGGGACATCTGTGTCATTCATGCTTGTGAGAGTGCTGTTGGTGCTGTTAGTGGCGCTGCTCCCCATCTGCATTCATGTGTGGGCCTGCTGTGCATGTACAATGCAGGTCTGTGTGTGTTTGTGTGTGTGTCTACCTGTGATAGTATAAGGACAGCTAACAGCCAAACACCTGCCCAGCTGCTCACTCCTTTACCCGACCTCTGAGGGATGCAGAGCACAGAAAACAGTACAAGAAATCTCATGGGTCAAGATAAAAACAAGGACACAGTGTAGGGCAAATAAGGCTTGATTTGGGGCAAACTAATTTTTTGCCAACTAAAAGAGATTCACATAGTGAGAAACAAAAAAGGAAAAAAAGCTTCCATATAACATGGCCTTTCCTCTCCCCTGTCAAAGGCTCAATTTTACTCCTTCACACCCAACTCTTTTACCAGTAGAGGTGGTGCAGGGGGAATGAGTCTTCCCTGTGCTTTTTCTCACTCTTTTTGTTCCTTCCTCCTCTCCCTGACCAGCTTTTCTGACACTTCTAGAATATATTTTCTCAGAGGGGCCACAACCTGTGCTGGTGGCTCAGCTGTGCCCTGCAGTGCATCTGCTGTGGAGATGGAACCGGCTGTGTCTGGCACAGGGCAGCCCCTCAGCTCTTGTCACAGAGGCCACCCTGCAGCACCCCCTCTCCCCTCATTGCCAACACCAAACCACATACGGCCAGCACAGCGCCCATTGGCAATACCTGCTGGGCCCTGCTCCTGGCTGGACCTACACGTGGGCACGGAGGCAAACAGACTGGGATGGAGAAAGACCCCAGGTGAGTTGATCACGTTGGTGCTTCCCAAAGTAGCACCAGCCTTGTTCTCCTCCCCAGCTGCAGAGTCCCGGAGACCCCTGCTTGCATCTAGGAAGTTGGGATTGAATCTGGCTGCTGGGAAGGGAGAGACAGCACTGTCCCCAGGACAGCCAGTGCCTTGTGGGGAGAGCTCTGCACTGTGCTGGTCCTGCTGCTCCACACAGACCACTTTGGCTTGCTGAGGGGCACTGTGGCAGGGCTGGCTCCTAAGGAAGTAAAAGACAGGGTGGCAGTGAGAAGGGCCTGAGGGAGTAGGGTGGCAATGGCCATGGGTGCCCGGAAAGCAGGAGTAGAGCAGTGCAGACTAAAGCTTGCTGAAAGATGCAAGGGAGAGGCAGCAGGTGGCAGGAGCAGGGCAAGAAAAGGCAACTAGCAGAGGATGGTTTTCACCCATTGACCTCTGGGTTATGGGCCCAGCACGCTCCCGCTGCGCCACTCTGCTCTGCACAATGTCTATCCAAACACCTCCCCCAGCTCAGACTCACCCTCCCTCACACTCACACCACCACCGCTTCTGCCCACCCCGCTGCCCCTTCCTCTACCCTCTGCCCTCACACGCACAACAAAAATCTCTCCCTGGAAACCTCACGGACACTGCGCCTGGACGCAGAAACACAACGCCCTTGCTTTGCCCTTCTCCACACATCTCCTCCCCTCAACCCTGCATGGACACTTGCTCTCTCACCACCCCACCTGCTTCTGCAGGTGCTCAACACACTCACACCCATGGGGCAGCCATGTGGCTCTGCAGCCCACACAGCACCTGCTCTCCAGACACATCATCAGGGCTGCAACCCTGCCTGCAAACCCACCTCCCAGGGCTTGCAGCACGCTGCTGGGCTGCAAGGGCCTTGCCCTGCCCGTGCTGGGCTCTGCTCCCCACAGCTCCCAGCTTCTGTGTGCTCCTGCCGCTACCCTGCCCGTGCTGCTCCATGACAGCCGAGGGCTGCCCCTCTCCCCACAGAGCTTTCCAGGTAGTCAGAGAAACCCCTCTTCTCTGTGCCTTACCTGCCCCACAGTGCCGGGACTGGAGGTGGCTCCCAGTCACCCCAGGGCAGGGCTGGAGAGATGCACTGGGTGGTGGCCAGTCTGAAGTGCTGCCAGGCGGCCCAGGAAGGCTCTGGGCAGTCTGAGCTGGTAGAACCTGTTGGTGAGAGTGAGGGATGAGGTGGCAGTGCTGAGATCTGCATTTCTGGGCATGTGTCTGCTGGTTCCCTGTCCCATCCACACACCAGAGCGTGTAGCAACCAGGCAGAGCAGACAAAGCAAAGGCAGGACAGAGAGGGCTGGGTGTGCAGATGTGAGTGTGTCAGCACCTGTCAGGGGAATCTGATTACACACCGAGGCCGTGCTTATATGGCTAGCTTCTGGAGGCAAATCTCCTATTCTTTTTGTTGTCAGTATTGCATATTCTCAGCAGATGAGAGCCAACTGAGGTTGGGTTTTCAGGTCCTGTCAACTCTGGTTAAAAGTTCAGGGTCTCATATAGCATTTCTTCTAAGCAACTTGTGTTGTGGGTAGCATCTTGCTGTTCACAACCCCACTCCCAGTGGCATGGCTGCAGGGGACAAACCATGCACTAGCCATGGGCTTGTGTCACCTTTTTCTCTGGGCTCCCTTTACATGGGCCCGTTGGGGTTCCTTTTTCCTTAATATGCTGCACCACCCAGACAGACTATCATAATTAGCAATGAGAGCCCTGTGTACACAGAAGGACCTCTTTCATGGCTCACATTCAGTGCTGGCACTTTCTCTGCTCTCACTTCTTTACCTTGTAAATGTGAGCAAGATTTCCCATCTACCCAAGCATTTATTGGGCTGAGTCCCACACCTGCAGCATGGTCAATTGCAGGAAGCCCAAAAGAGGAGTGGACTACATAGTTGGCAGGGTTCAAACCTGCACAGGGAAACCCCAATGGATTTCTAGTCCATCACCTTCACCACTCAGCCACAACTACCTGCTCCAGCCCTCTCTGCCCTGCTCATCACCTGCCCTGTGCAAGGACACCTGGTTCTCTGGAATTTTCAGGGTCTGCTTTACTTGAAGTCCTATGGTTTTGACCTGTATGGAGCATGGTGGGCACCTGTTGCCAAGCTCTTCAAGAGGCCTTGCGAGGTGTAACCCCAGGGGCTACAACTGCAGCTCCCAGCATCTTGTCCTCAGCCAGGTGTCTGGGATATCCTGCCAATCTGGGGGCAGTTTCACTTCCCAGCTGACATCTTCGCTGCTTCTGGGGAAAAAGAGAAGGCAGCTGTGTGGAGACAACCAGGGATGGTGGTGATTGTGGGGTGGGATATTAGACAATTTTCTCAAATTTATCTGAGAGGGAGCACTGGGGTAGTGACTCTCTTGCAAGGAAGATGGTGACCTCCAGGCAGCACCTTCAGCCTCTTGATGCTGGTTTTAACCCTTGAACAAAGACTATGACACTTGCCATGCAGGTTGTTGGTGCGTAGAGGGAATAGCTTGCAAGAGTGGGAGAGATCTATGGAAAAAACAAGTTGAGCCTGGCTCCACCTGGTGAAGGCCAGGGAGATGGAGGCCCTGTGAGGCTAATCTAGGCGCATATGGCTCAGTAAGGGATGGGCAGAAAACACAAACAGGTGAGGTCCCATGGTGTAATGGTAAGCACTCTGGACTCTGAATCCAGTGATCTGAGTTCAAGTCTCAGTGGGACCTTCACCTTTTGGCTTCCTGAGCATGCTCACACAATATTACTGTGCCGCCTTAGTCTGCCACAGTCTCCAGCTCAGTTGCATCCCCAAAATAATGGTAACTGCTTCTAATATTGTAGCCTGCAATGCTGCTCCTCCCTGGGGGACACTGTGGAGAGGGCACTTTCTGCCCTTACAGGCTTCAGTGGGCAGCCAGAGGTCTCCCAGAGGAGCCCAGCGCCTAGGAGCCACTGCTTAGGGCAGGCCGACCCACACAGGAGGTCAGGTGACTCCCAGTCCTGCACTGGGCCCTGGATCCTTACAGGTGGCCCTGCAGATGAGATCTTCCCTATACCCTCAAGGCTCCTTGTCAGGGGTCCAGCCCCTGCCAGAAGGCTTCCAGTAGGGCTGCTCCCCTGGATGGCTGTGCACACGTGGGTTACAAGCAGCAGTATATCTCAGATTGATGTTTTGACTGTCAGCATGCTGAAGAATATAGTTTTTCTTTATGCAACTCTGGAATCAGAGACTTGAGAAGTTTCATCCCCTTGAGATAGTGAGTCTAGTTGTGAGAGCCTCCTTGTCCTTCCCTTGGCCCACAGGCCATAAGCTGCAAAAGAAATGAAGGTGTCTTTTAGTTACTTCATACTCGAAAGGAAATTGAGAGAACTTTCACACAGTGCTAGAAATCATGTTTGCAGCATGCTTTTCTTTTTTTCTACCCACTCAGGAATTAGAGCTCTTTTGCCAGTGATGAGAAAACGCACTATGCAACCCAGTTCTGCCCATAAAAAGTCTTTTTCCCTCCCGACCACTCACACTTGCTATTTCTTCTGCATTTTCCCCTTTTTCTATGCAGGGTTAGAAAGCCTCAGAAGGCATGGATTAAGATTGCTTTCTGTTTTGGAGAGGAGGGTTCCACTTGTCAGGCTGAGCAGCTGGTGAAAGAGCATCTGGAGAGAAATGCTGAGCGAGAACAAACTGAAAACTCCATGGATGTTCTATTGCTGCCATCCCATGGACATTTTGGGTACTCTCATTTTAGTCTGCAACAACTGAACAAGAAAGCCCCAAGCCAAAATAACTCTACTGGCTCCTTGCTGCACCTCATTTTGGAACGTTTCAGGGAATGCCTCTGTCTCTCATAAACTGCCATTTCATTGTTCAGTAAAGGAAGACCCCAATGCAAACAAACATCCCTCGGGAGTGGGTCTCAGTCTGTTTGTCACCTATACCCATAAAAACAGTCTCAGAGTCCTGACAGGCTGCAATAAAGCTGCAAGAGGCTGAGCTGCCCATGGCTCCGCCCAGGGAATCTCCTGTTGCTCCCTGAGCAGGATGATGGTCCTGTGCTCATCTCCTCCTTTCCTGGGGGTTGCTGTCTTCTTGCTTCTGGCAGAGGCTTTTCTCACACTTTAGCTCACCTCATTCAAAGTTCCTGCACCCTTGGCCTATCCTATCTGCTGTCTGGTGATTAGTGTGCACATAGGAATAATCTACCTTCCCTGTGGACAGGTGAAATTTTGGCTGCTGCTATCTCCTTCCTTAGTGCCAATTGACATCTATGATCAAGGCATTGGTGTCCCAAAACGAGCCCTGCCTGAGCATTTGGGCTGTGCAATCCTGTGTAGTAAATAGTGGCCTGGGGAGGTAGTATGTGAAAGGGCTAGTGGACCTGGCATCCATTTCACCATGGGAGGTGAGGCTGAAGCACTTGGGACAGATGAGACATGAGGTGATCCACTCCCCTGAGTGGAAACAGTGGTTCTGGGACAGGCTGGAGCAATCAGGGCAGAAACAGGAATGCCTTGAGTCTCTGGGGACTGATAGATTCAGGGGTCCTGAAACCCCCGAACCCTCACCATGCTGAAAGATACATGAAAAAGCCGTTTGTGTAGCAATTAGAAACTATCTTATTTCTGTCATTGCCCACCCCAAGATTCCTGCTCCCCATGCATGTCACCAGGGGCCTTCAACTGCAGGGAGAATTTCTCTACCTGACCTCTCACCTTGAGCTGAATCTGGCAAGGGCCATGAGGGGCAATAAGAAAGTTTTCTACAAGTACATCCACCGCAAAAGGAAGACTAAAGGAGGTGTGAGGCCACTGCTGAATGGGAGGGGAGGGAGAGTGGGTGCTGGTAACAGAGGACATAGGAAAAAACAAGGAACCCAATGCCTTCTTTATTTCAGTCTTCACTGGTAAGTTTTGCTTTAGGAAAACACAGGCTCCTGAGCCCAGCTGGTAAGTGTGGAGCAATGAAGACTTATCCTTGGCAGAGAAGGATCAGGTTAGGGAGCATTTAAAAATACTGGCTATACCCAAGTTCATTGGCCCTGGTGGGATGCATCCATGAAGGCTGAGAGCTCACCAATGTCAATGTCAGGCCACTCTCATTGGTCTTTGACCAGTAGTAGTAATCAGTAGAGGTTTCTGAGCTCTGGAGGAAAGTGAACACTACTCACGTCTTCAGGAAGGGCTAGAAGGAAGACTTGGGGAACTGGAGGTAGCCTCACCTCAGTCACTGGGAAGGTGATGGAGTGTATAATACTGCAAACCATTTCCAGTCATATGAAGTGTAGGAAGGTGATTTGGAGTAGTCAGCATGGATTTATGATGGGGAATTAATCTCTGATGTGCATACCTAAACCTTCAATTAAGAGATTACTACCTTGGGGACAATGGGAGAGCAAGTGACAGTGATCTTCTTGACTTGAACAAGACTTTCAGAGCTCACTCCCGTGATAGCCTCACAGAAAAATTAATGAAATGTGAAGCAGATAAGTGGCCAGAGAGATCATTGAAAACTGATTTAAATGCCAGGCCCAGAGGGTTCTGCACCGTGGCACAAACTCCAATTGGAGGTCAGGCACTCAAGCTGCATCCTAATAGTACAGCTGGATTCTATACTGTTTAACACTTTCCTTTAATGACCTGGACAGTGGGCAAAGTGAACCTTCAGCAAGTTTACAGATTATACAGATCTCAGGAGTGGGTTATATGGTTCAAACCATAGATAGACCACACTAGCAGCAGCAGTAGCAGCAGCAGCAGCAGCACGGTGATCATAGTGGCACAACTTGTGTGGGCTATTTCCTGAGGCTGGTTGTTCCTTCCCTGTCTCAACCAAAAATAACACCAGTGATAGTGTGGACAGTAAATACAGACCTGAACACACAGTGTGAGGTAGAAGAAAGAGGTGCCCCCTCTCCATCAGCATGCCTCCAAATGCCCCTCTCTGCCTTTCTCCAGTGGTCCTTGCCATTTCCATCCTCTTTTGCTCACCATGGAGGCTTGGTGGGAGACCAAGTGAAAGTCCGTCTCAAAAGGACTGACCTGCACATGACCAGAGATGAGGCAAGGGCAGTGCAGAATGGCTGAGCAGGAACCTCTGCGTCAACCTGTAAAGAAAATGAGCAGTCCCACAGCACACATGTCCAGGAGAGAGTCACAACTTCGGGAGAAAGGAACACAAGGAGACTCAGGCTGGGATGCAGCATTTCTTTAATGAGAACAGAAAGAGTGCATTTCAAGGGGAGGAGGAAGAGCACTGAGCATTGGAGGTCGAGGGCTCCACAGAGCAAGACAACATCATCCTTTGCAGCAGGATAAGAAGTACGAGAAAGACACTTCTTTCTCCTCATTGCAGGTGCAGCTGGTGAGCATCCTCTCTCATCTACAGCAAGGGTGGGTGATGTCTGTCGCCTTGGTCAACGGCATAAGCTACGAAGGAAGCTCCCAGGAAGGAGGATGAGGAGGTTTCTTGAGGGTAGCAAGGAAAGCACAGAAAGAACAAGAGCAAGAAGAGCACGATATCAAGGGATGACACACAGCTCCCTTCCATTCAGAGGGAGAGGCAGGTGTCCCACACACTGGGAAGTCACAGGCATCTCCATGGTCCTGGATCCAGATCTCATTTCCTCGTTCCTGGTTGTTCTTTCCAACCTCGGCGATCCGCTGGCCCTACCAGTACAGATTGCACGAACGCAGGGGCCCACAGAGACCATTTCTGAGGCCTGCGAATCTCCCAAATCCAAGGGCACCCCCGGAAGAGATGGAGACCCCCCCAGCACTGAGGGAGCTCCCAACAGCAGCTGACAGAGAGGATCCCACAGCTGTGCTCTGAGGGAAAGAGGTGAGGATGGGGCCCGGCAGGGTCACCACCACCGGCGAGGGTTCGATCACGGTGGTGGAGTCAGCACATCGCAAAGCACAGGGCTCACTGCAGCTGTTTGCAAGGGGGGCTGGTCCACAGGGGAAAGGGAGGCAGGGTCTGTAGCAAGACATCTCTCGGCGAGGGGGGCAGACCTGAAACACAGAGCAGGACATGAGCATGAGACAGAATCTGAGGGAAGAGGCTGGGTCAGAACCACAAGCACCTGCAGAAAGAGCCCGAGTGGGTTCAGACTTACCTAGCTGACTGAGCAGAAGGCAGCAAGGGCAGTGGATGACAGGCCTGGAGACGCATGGACTTTTATATCCTGTCTGCAAGCCTCAGGGGACCTGAAGTGTTCTTTATGCATGAAGCATTTTGCTAACTAGCAATATTTGCTTGCAAAGCTCTCCTGGATGATGACATCTTTCCCCCTTTCATCTGGGAGGTTTTGCTCCCACCTAGCACGTGGGTAAGACTGAAATGTGTCTTTTGAGGTTCAACAGTCATTACATTGCTCCCTAAGGCCACAGGATGTTGTTGTCCATCTTGTTTCAGCTGCTCGCAGAGACGCTCAGTGGCTTGCTGGCCACACACATTTCTGGAGCACAGTCATCACCACTGCCTCTGCACACTGCACAGTGCCCTTCAGGCACTGAGGAATTCAGCACCTGAAGTCACCTTGCCATTCTTTCCAGCTCAAGGCCTTGGTCTGAACAGTAGAGACTCACACACTTAGCAAGTAATGTTTAGACATTTGGGTGATCCCAGCCAGCCTCTTTTGGATCATCCTCTGCTCATCCCATGCAGTCTTCTACTTTCCTGGACCCAGTAAGGAAACAATTTCACTCTGACCCTGACCCCATAAAAGCACCTGGGAGCTCTGGTTCCACATCCCACAGCTGCTGTTGGCCTCCAGGATGGGCATGGGGTGAAAAACAAATCCATTTTGGCTTGGATCACCCTCAGGCAAGCAGTCATAAGGCTCTTTGAACATCTATCCATTCCTTTGATAGACTTGTTTTTCAGTAAACAATAAATCCTCTGAGCTGAACTCATATGCCTGGTGGTAAGAAGAAAAGCAAGGGTGACATCCTCTAGGAACAACAACATTCACATCCAGGAGTGAAACAACTGGACCTTACTGATGAGAGTGACCAGTTCAACTGCTTGGCCTCCCTTTTGATGTAGTGCTGACATTTGTATGACTTGGGCATATGGTGAGCCCCAGGTACTGCTGAACAGTATGATCATCACAAAGCTCATTGAATGAGTATGTCAACAGGTACTCACTCATGCACACCTGCGGCACACACAAGGACACACACAAAGCCCATTGTCCTTGTTGGGAAACCAAGTCAAACCTAACCCAACTCAGTCACATCCAACCCAGCACAGTGCAACCCAACTGAACTTTTCTAAACAAACCAAACATAAACTCAAACAATACCATTCCAAACTAAATCAAATCAAATCAAGCCACTTAAGAAAAATCATGTCTCTCCTTTGTAACTCTTCTCTAGACAGGAGTTATTCTGCTTTTTGATATAAAAAGCCAGCATTGGGTGAGCCTCTGCCTTCCCCTGGGCTGCAGTTATCATGCCTTGGTGGAATTCTCATTCTTAGAGGTACAGGATGGGTAAAAAGTAGACTCAGGACTCTAAACCTCAGAAAGGCACACTTCTGGCTATTTAGGGTGCTAGTGGGTGGGATCCTTTCTGAAACTGCCCTCAGAGATAAAGAAGCGAACAAGAGCTGGGAGATATTGAAAGACATGTTTCTTAGGGCACTAGAGCTCTCAATCCTGACATGCAAGAAGTTGGACAGGGGAGGCAAGATGCCAGCTTGGCTAGGCCAAGATGTCTTAGCCAAACCAAAACACAAAACCAAAATGCATAGGCAGTGGAGGCAAGGATACACATCCTGGGGAAATTATAGGGAAATGGACTGGGAGTGCAAGGAGGGCATTAGGTGGAGCTGGAGCTGAACTTGGCTAGGGACAAGAAAAATTCAAGAATGGCTTCTTCTGTTTTACATAGGACAAGAAAGGAAGATGAAAGAAGCTGTACTCCCCCCCGCCGATGAGCAAAACGGGACACTTGGCTACAACTGACATGGAGAAGGCTGAGGTACTCCACAACTTCCTTGCCTCAGTTTTCTCCAGCAAGTGCTCTAGCCATGCTACCCAATTCACAGAATTCAAAGGCACGGACTGGCAGAACGAAGTACTGCCCACCGCAGGAAAAGATCATCTAAAGACCACCTAAAGAACCTGAAGGTACACAATTCCATGCCACCTGGTGAGATGGATCCACGGATCCTCAGAAGGCTGGAACACTTCCTCTACGAGTACAGGCTGAGAGAGTTGGGGTTATTCAGCCTGGAGAAAAGAAGGCTCTGGGAGACCTTATTGCAGCATTTCAATGCTCTAAGGGGGTTTATAAGAAAGACAGATAAAAACTTCTTACCAGGGAATGTAGTGACAGTGTTAAACTGAAAAGGGGTAGACTTAAATTAGATATTAGGAAGAAATTATTTCCTGTGGGAGTGGTGAGACACTGGAACAGGCTGTCCAGAGATGTTGTGAATGTCCCTTCTCTGGAAGTGTTCAAGGCCAGGTTGGATGGGCCTTTGAGCAATCTAACCTACTGGAAGCCCATGGCACGGTGGTTGGAACAAGACAATTTTTCCAGCGCAAACTATTCTATGATTCTGTGTGGACTCTTGTATGGGATGGTAAACGTGCTGGGGGCTGGAAAAATCTTATTCCTATGAGACTTCTTTTGAGTCATGTGGGATTGCAAGAGAAACTGGAAAGCAACGTGCAGGACGTGGCTGTTTAATATAGTATTTCAAGTGTAATGGGCTGTGCCACAGGCAATGAACAAAATGAGAAGAATTGTGACTGTGTGTCTGTTAGAGTGCTTCTGTCTGTTTGAACAGTAATGTGTCCAGCTGAAAGAAGAGCATAGTCATAGATTCATAGAATCATAGAGTACCTTGAGTTGGAAGGGATCCAAAAGTATAATTCAGTTTAACATCCTGCTCATTGCAGGTCTACTAAAGCTAAACCATATGAATAAGAGTGTCGTCCAGATGCTCGCTGAACTCTGGCAGTCTTGGTGCTGTGAACACTTGTCTGGGCAGCCTGTTCCAGTGACTGACCACCTGAGTGAAAATCGTTTTCCTAATATCCAGTCTGAACTTCCCCTCATGCAGCTTCATACCATTTCCACACGTCCGATCACTGCTCACTAAGAAGAGGAGATCAGCACCTCTCCCTCTGTTGCCCTGCTAAAGGAAGATGTAGACTGTGATAAGGTCACTCTTCAGCCTTCTCTTCTCTAAGCTGAACAAACCAAGTGATCTCAGCCACTCCTTGTAAGTCTTGCCCTTTAGACCTTTCACCATCTTGGTCTCCCTCCTCGGGACACACTAATAGTTTAATGTCCTTCTTATACTGAGGCATCCAAAACTGCACAGAGTACTCAATGCGGGGCCACACCAGTGCACTGTAGAGAGGGACAATCACCTACTTCAGCTGGCTAGCTGTGTGGTGCTTGATGCACCCCAGGCCAAAGTTTGCCCTTTTGGCTGCCAGGGCACACTGTTGATGCATGCTCAACTTGTCATCAACCAAACTCCAGATCTCTTTCTGCAGGGCTGTTCTCCAGTCTCTCATCCCTCAGTTTGTATGTATAACCAGAATTACCCAGTCCCAGGTGCAGAATCCAGCATTCACTCTTCTTGAATTTCATAGAATTGCTGATACCAATAATGTAACTCAGGGATCGATACTGGAACTGGTGCTGTTTAACATCTTTGTCGGTGACATGGACAGTGGGATAGAGTGCAGCCTCAGCAAGTTTACAGACAACACTAAGCTGTGTGGTGCAGTTGACACACTGGAGGGAAGGGATGCCATCCAGAGGGACCTTGACAGTCTTGAGATGTAGGCCCAGGCAAACCTTATAAAGCTCAAAAAGGTCAAGTGCAAGGTCATGCACATGGGTCAGGGCAATCCCAAGGACAAATACAGGCTGGGTGGAGAATGGATCGAGAGCTGCCCTGAGGAGAAGGACTTGAGGGTCCTGGTGAACAAGAAGCTCAACATGAGCTGCTAATGTGCACTTGCAGCCCTGAAAGACAACCATATCCTAGGCTGCATCAGAAGAAGCATGGCCAGCAGATTGAGGGAGGTGACTCTGCACCTCTCCTCTGCTCTCATGAGACCCCACCTGGAGTACTGAGTCCAGCTCTGGAGCCCCCAACATAAGAAGGACATAAAATTGTTGGAGCAAGGCAGAGGAAGGCCATGAAAATGTTCAGAGGGCTGCAGCACCTCTCCTATTAGAACAGGCTGAGAAAGTTGGGGCTGTTCAGCCTGGAGAAGAGAAGGCTCTGATGAGACCTTATAGTGGCCTTCCAGTATCTAAATGGGGGCCTACAGGAAAGACGAGGAAAAACTTTTTAGAAGGGCCTGTTTTGATAGGACAAGGGGCAATGGTTTTAAACTAGAAGGAGGTAGATTCAGACTAGTTATCAGGAAGAATTTTCTTACAATGAGAATGGTAAAACAGTGGAACAGGTTGCCTAGAGCGCTGGGAGATGCCCCATACTGGACACATTCAAGGTCATGTTGCATGGGGACCTGAGCAATCTGATCTAGTTGAAGGTGTCACTGCTTCTTGCAGGGGGGGGGTGGACTAGATGATCTTTAAAGGTCCCTTCCAACCCAAACTATTCCATGATTCTATGATTCTATGATTGTCCATCTCTCTAGTCTATCCAGAAATCTCTGTAAGGTCTCTCTACACTCAAGAGACTCCACAGCTCCTCCTAAATTAGTATAATCAGCGAACTTAATTAATGAACGTTCTGGGTTTCTGAGTCGCTTCCAGTGGGAGTAGTTGTGTGGGATCAAAACTGTGTGGGTGGCTGGCCATTGCCTAAATGTCTAAACATTACTTGCCAAGCATATGAGTCTCTACTGTTCAGACCAAGGCCTTGAGCTGGAAAGAATGGCAAGGTGACTCCAAGTGCTGAATTCCTCAGTGCCTGAAGGGCACTGTGCAGTGTGCAGAGGCAGTGGTGATGACTGTGCTCCAGAAATGTGTGTGGCCAGCAAGCCACTGAGCGTCTCTGCGAGCAGCTGAAACAAGATGGACAACAACATCCTGTGGCCTTAGGGAGCAATGTAATGACTGTTGAACCTCAAAAGACACATTTCAGTCTTACCCACGTGCTAGGTGGGAGCAAAACCTCCCAGATGAAAGGGGGAAAGATGTCATCATCCAGGAGAGCTTTGCAAGCAAATATTGCTAGTTAGCAAAATGCTTCATGCATAAAGAACACTTCAGGTCCCCTGAGGCTTGCAGACAGGATATAAAAGTCCATGCGTCTCCAGGCCTGTCATCCACTGCCCTTGCTGCCTTCTGCTCAGTCAGCTAGGTAAGTCTGAACCCACTCGGGCTCTTTCTGCAGGTGCTTGTGGTTCTGACCCAGCCTCTTCCCTCAGATTCTGTCTCATGCTCATGTCCTGCTCTGTGTTTCAGGTCTGCCCCCCTCGCTGAGAGATGTCTTGCTACAGACCCTGCCTCCCTTTCCCCTGTGGACCAGCCCCCCTTGCAAACAGCTGCAGTGAGCCCTGTGCTTTGCGATGTGCTGACTCCACCACCGTGATCGAACCCTCGCCGGTGGTGGTGACCCTGCCGGGCCCCATCCTCACCTCTTTCCCTCAGAGCACAGCTGTGGGATCCTCTCTGTCAGCTGCTGTTGGGAGCTCCCTCAGTGCTGGGGGGGTCTCCATCTCTTCCGGGGGTGCCCTTGGATTTGGGAGATTCGCAGGCCTCAGAAATGGTCTCTGTGGGCCCCTGCGTTCGTGCAATCTGTACTGGTAGGGCCAGCGGATCGCCGAGGTTGGAAAGAACAACCAGGAACGAGGAAATGAGATCTGGATCCAGGACCATGGAGATGCCTGTGACTTCCCAGTGTGTGGGACACCTGCCTCTCCCTCTGAATGGAAGGGAGCTGTGTGTCATCCCTTGATATCGTGCTCTTCTTGCTCTTGTTCTTTCTGTGCTTTCCTTACTACCCTCAAGAAACCTCCTCATCCTCCTTCCTGGGAGCTTCCTTCGTAGCTTATGCCGTTGACCAAGGCGACAGACATCACCCACCCTTGCTGTAGATGAGAGAGGATGCTCACCAGCTGCACCTGCAATGAGGAGAAAGAAGTGTCTTTCTCGTACTTCTTATCCTGCTGCAAAGGATGATGTTGTCTTGCTCTGTGGAGCCCTCGACCTCCAATGCTCAGTGCTCTTCCTCCTCCCCTTGAAATGCACTCTTTCTGTTCTCATTAAAGAAATGCTGCATCCCAGCCTGAGTCTCCTTGTGTTCCTTTCTCCCGAAGTTGTGACTCTCTCCTGGACATGCGTGCTGTGGGACTGCTCATTTTCTTTACAGGTTGACGCAGAGGTTCCTGCTCAGCCATTCTGCGCTGCCCTTGCTTCATCTCTGGTCATGTGCAGGCCAGTCCCTTTGAGATGGACTTTCTGTGGGAGCCTTGTCACTGCTTCCTGTCATCCTTCTCTAAGCCCACTTGCCCAGGAGAACTCTGGAGAAAGGAAAGGAAGACAACAGCAAGTCCAGGGCCTGTGGCACAAGAAAGAGGCTTGCCAAAAACCTCAATATTTCTCTAGCAGCTAATCAAACCTTTCTGTCCTACCTGACACTTGAAGAAACTCACCACCTGGTGGTCAAATGACCTTTGAGGAAATGGTCTTTTGGGCTGTGACAGAGTCTGATGCTGGTATAAGATTGCACCAAGCCCAGAGGCCTCACTGTTCATGTGCTGTAAGGAGAAAGTCCCTGGATACCCAAGGGCCTGTGAAACTTCCCTGGCCAGGTTTCAGGAGTGTCCTCTCTCCCACAGGGGATGGTTGAAAAGCAACAAGCACCATTTCCTAACCTTGACACAAACAGCAGCGGGATAAACTTCTTGCCCTGTGTGAACACACTCACCGAGCTTGGCCCTGCTGTGTACTTTTCCCTGATTGTTGCAGCAGCAGAGCAAGTGGGGAAGGGAAATTCCCTCTATGGGGAGCACTTTTGGAACTCTTTAACTGAAGGGGAAAATAAGACATGAGAAACCGGAGAAATCCAGGTCATCTGATCTACAGTCCTGTTCCCCCTGTGTTATACTGCCTGCTCTTGATCCAGAGCAAAAGGTATCAGAGGAGGTTTGGTCTTTCTGTGGAGGCTGGGATGTGGGTTAGGATCAGAGATCCTGCTGTTTCATCTACCCTTGAGACTGTCCCGATGTGGAAGGGTGCATCCCTGGTAGCCCCTGATGCGTGTCCTTGCGATGCAGTAGATGAACATGTTTGGCTGCTGTGTGGGAGGCTGCTGGGTCAAAGGACAGCAGTATGAGGAACTGCAGGACGTTAGAGATAATCAAAGTACAATAATATATATGCATATGACCCCAACCTATGGCATCATTAACAGGACAGAAACATGAGAAATGGAAGCACGTGTTATGCATCAAAGGGGTTAGTAGCTTTAGAGAGTCCAGCATAGAAATTAACAGGATATTCATATGAATTTGAAATAAGAGTATAAAGTCTTCGGGTCTTCAAGCATAATATTCTTCAAGTACAAGAATTGTTCGTCCTGAGCCTCTAGAAGAAAAACAGACACATCAGAAGACCAGCTTAGCTAAGCAGGAAACTCAAAGCTACATTGCAAAACAGCTCCATGAAGGAGGTGGGATCCAGGACAGGCTACAATTTAGTTAGTAATCAAGAAACATTGATCAAGCACACAGGAGTGGTGTCAGGAAAGCCAAAGAGTTGAGACTTGGAAGGGAAATGCAATAAGAAAAGCCTCTACTTCCTGTACAGGTAGTGAAAGGCTGAACATGTAGCAAATGGCTGAACGAGGGAACTGTGGGACCATTGCTTAATGAGCAACAGAAACAGACAAGACTGTGGTATTTAATACCTTCTTTGCCTCAGTCTTCACCAACAAGGTCTCCCAGGCCTCTGTGGTTAGTTAAAGGGTTCAAGGACTTGAAGAAGTTGGGTTGTCTCAGTTCTCAGCCACTGCTGGTACTACTTCTCAGTAACATCAGGTGGCTAGTTGGTATGTTCAAATGCAGAATTGCCATCTAAAGAGATACAGACAGACTGGAGGAATGGGCCAAGAGAAACTTTATTAAATTCAACAAGAATAAATGCAAAGTCCTGCTCCTGGGAAGCTAGACCCCCCTCACAACAGCACGGACTGTGGACTGAGTGACTGGTGATCAGCTCTACTCAAAACGACTTGCAGAGGTCTTCTCAGACAGCAAGCTGAACATGAGCCAGAATTGTGCCCTGATAGCAAAGAAAATCAAAAGGATCTGGATTCCATTGAAAGGAGCTGATCCAGTAGATCAAGGGAAGAGGTTATTCCCCTCTATTTATTCAGCACTTGTTAGACCACGTCTAGATACTGCTTCCAGTTTTCGGACTCCAGGTAAAGAGAAGTGAAATATCAACAAGCTGAGTTCAGTGGCGGGCTACAGGATTGCCAAGGGGCTAGAGCACTTTCCCTGTGAGGAGAGGCTGAGGGAGCCTGGCTTTATCAGCTTAGAGAAGAGATGGCTTTGGGGCAACCTCATGGCAGTCTTTCAGTGACTCTCTTTTGTACTGTTAAATCTACTTGGAAGTAGAAAAATAATGAGAAAATTTTCTTTAAAGTTTTCCTCATCAGTAAGCTTTCGTTGTTTTTTTTTTTTTTAAAAAAAAAAGCTTTGATGTTTTACTCTTTCTAGATCATTAATTGAAAAAAATATCATAAATAGAAAATAAGTAGCAAAAAGTCTTCTTGTTTTTTCACAATAATTTCCTTTTTTTCTCTTCCTAGTCTGTTCCTGTAACATTTGTAAGATAATTAGAAATTATGACAAAGCCCCTTGAAAGCTCATCCCTGGTGAGAAGCAGCAACAGAAATGTTTTGCCTAGACAGCTTTCCCAAAGTGTCACTCAGAAGATGTAGTGGAAAGATATAGCCTGCGTGAAATATACTGTGAAAATGTCCCAAGCTGAAATTTTTAATGTATTTTTGTAGGCTTTAAAAAAAACTTGCATTCTTCGAAACAGAACTTGACTTGAACGTTGTTTGAGCTGCTGTATATGAACTTTTTCCAGAAAGCAGTTTGGTTAGCTGAAAGATCTATAATGTTTCTAGTGAATTTTGGGTGCAGTTTTTCCAGAGAGTTTCTTCTCTTGCTAACAAGCTCTTCCTTGCAGATGTGTCATCAGTCCATTGTTGCTAGGGTGCCCCATGGAGTGTCTCTACACATGGGATTATTCCCCAGAGATCCTCAACGATTGAAACCAGTGCTTGGTACAGTTCAGCCTTTATCTGTGTCTGTCTTTATGAAAATCAAGACTGACTTCAAGGTATTTCACTCTAAAAGGGTTTGTATCAAATAGGATTTTGTAGTCAATGTAAGGATTTAGTAATAAGACTCAAACTGCAGAGTAAAGGATGATTAAATTCACCAGGTAACTATTTTTCTGATACTGTCATTAATTGTGCCTCAACTTGAAAAACCTACGTTACTGATGTGTGCAGTCTGAGACAAGGACCTGAATGCAGACTGAAACTTAGCCCTACCTGATGTGTTCACAGCTTGGAGAACAGCTCTGTAAGAATTGGACACACACTCAATATTATGCATATTGGTTCATATGTAAGTAACTGGACACCACTGCCACATGCATCAGCCTTATTATGGATAAGGGGAATGCAGTTTATTCTTATGAACTACATGGCTCTTAATCAATTTCTAGTAATAGATTATACTCTAGGGTTTCCATTCTTGAGGTGGAAATTATACCTTTACTCATAATATTTAACAAGAAATTATAAGATTGCTGGTGAATCTGTGTGCAAGTTTGTATTCCTCCATGACAGAGTATTTTGAGAGAGTTCTTGTGTGCCCTTGTATGTGTATGTTCAGGACCACGCAAATGAGTATTTACATTTTTATAAAAAAATCACATGTGCATTAATGAGTGGAATTTTCAATGTAATAATTGCTGTTGATTATGTATATGAATTTTTCTATTTCTTTCACTGAAAAACAGATCTTTGGGGGATATGTGTGTCTGAGTTCATGTGCTATATATGTGGAAGTTTAGGTATACCCTTCTACTATGGATTAGTAAAAGTGATATCTTTATATATTTCTGTACGTTCTTATACACATCCTTGTGTGCAAGTGTGGACAGTGGCTGTCTACTAGACTATTTGCAATTCATTCTATAATTGTTTATGTGAAGTTAATGAAATACATACTAAAACTTACATTTCAGGAGGGAGAGAGAGCAGGATGGGAGGGAGGGAGGGAGAGAGAACAGAAGGACAGACCGGTAGTGACTTTGATGCTGTTTCCAAAGGTTTATTTGAGAATCTTTAGAGATTGTGCTTTCACCACTGAAAGCTAACATATTCTGATACTGATTATTTCCTTAGCAGACAAATCCTAGCTCTTTTGAAGAGATGACAAATGTTACAGCTGTACTGGAATTCAGGCTACTGGGCTTCAGTAGCAACCCACGCTGCCAGATTCTGCTATTCACAGTATTTTTTGTTATTTATATTCTCACCATCCTAGAAAACACCATTATTATTTCAGTGGTGACACTGGAGCCGCAACTTCATTCACCCATGTACAAATTTCTCAAGAATCTCTCTTTCCTAGAGGTCTGTTACACCACCACAATTGTACCCAAGATGCTAGCCAATCTACTGGCAAAGAGAAAGAGCATCTCCTTCTCAGGATGCATGGCACAGCTTTACTACTTCATTTCCCTGGGAGCTACTGAGTGCTACCTCTTGGCAGTGATGGCATATGACCGATACCTTGCAGTCTGTGAACACCTGCACTATAATGTGACCATGAGTGCTAAGTCTTATACTCATCTGTCTGTGGGCTCCTGGGTCACTGGTATTTTCACTTGTTTTCTGCCCTGTCTGATGGTATCCAGATTGGATTTCTGCAGTTACAACCTCATTGATCACTTCTTCTGCGATATCTCTCCACTGTTGAAGCTCTCATGCTCAGACACCACTGTCACAGAAGCCGTCATCTTCATCCTCTCTCTCCTGGTCCTTTCCAGCTGCTTCCTGTTGACTCTTGTAACATATCTAATTATAATTCTCAGTATCCTGAAGATACCCTCTGCTTCTGGAAAAAGAACTACCTTCTCCACCTGCAGCTCACACCTCATGGTAGTGATTATATACTACGGTACAATGATTTCCATGTACGTCCGTCCCACCTACAACCTGTCTTCAGAGCTCAATAAGGCTGTATCTGTGCTCTACACGATGGTCACACCCCTTCTGAACCCAGTAATCTACAGCCTGAGAAACAAGGCATTCAAGAAGGCCTTGGGAAAAATAGTCATCAGACACTACCGCCTTCACTCTTTGTAAGCTGGGGACACTTCAAGACTGACTCTTGTTGATATTCAGGCTCTTTGTTGTATTCTGAGATACGATAAAGAAGCCTTAGGAGACTTCTGTCCTTCTGCAGCAGCTGCTTTCCTGCATTGAATGACACATGGACCCCAAAATTACATTGGTGATAGGGACTGCAAAGAGCCAGAACAATCTGCAAGACACACAACTACCATGGTGCTGCTAAAGACAAACACAAGAGCAAGAGCTCCACTGAGTTCTTAGTTTTTGCATCTGGAGCAATTAAATTGTCTATACCCATGCCTTCTCACTGACTCTGGCCAGAGCACAAGGTACTTAGGAGCCCAGGTCAGAACTGCACCAGCGTCTGAAGATTACACTGAAGACCGCTGTAATAAGATGTTTAATGCAAACAGCGGTGAGAGTAGTATTGCCTGACTTCAGCCAACCACAGTTACAAGCCTTAGACTAATAAAGTCATCTAAATTACAATTCATTATAGTTAGTTGAGGAGACCAACTCAGGTGCATAAATAGAAACCTCTAATGATATCTTTGTGACATATTAGATGCTCCAGAGTAAAGCTTTTGGTCGGTGGAACTGGCACTGGATTTGCCATAGAGCAGCCCCTCCTTTTGGAGTGACAGCTGGAGGCCATTCAGGACACTGTAGGGCACTTACAATGACAATAAATGAGTGTGTTTAAGCAGCTAATGGTACACACTTTGGATGAGATGAATGGCTTCCTATAAAGCACTGATGATACTGGCTCGTATTTCAGTTTATTTTCTGTCTAAGATGCCTTAAGGTAACTGAGACACTCAGTGGGGCTGGCAGACACAGAACAGAATAATCGGGGAACATGCAGTTATCTGGAGGCACCCATACTGGAGGCTTTGACAGAAGTTCATAAAGATATGCATACACGCAGAATGTCTTAATTCTGTAATAAAAAAAAAAAAACATGGAATGGTCTGTAGTAAAAAAACATGGATTTTTGTTTTTTTTAATTCCTTCCTGATGTGCAAACATCTGTCTGCAGCACCTGCATAATTAACTGTTCAGGTCTGACACAATAATTAATAAAATCATAGGGAGTGGCTGTAGCCTGTTCCAGCACCTATTCCAAAGATCCCTTCACACTCCTATCATTCTGTGATTTCCCACACCATTTCCTTTTCCGTACAGTCTTACAATAATATTACAAAAATGCAAATAAATTGGATCATAAGACAGTCCTCTCATTATCTATTGGCAAACTTTGAATAAATATCAGTGGATGGACAGGCCCAAAGAGTTGTGGTGAATGGAGTTAAATCCAGTTGGTGGCTGGTCTCAAGCAGTGTTCCCCAGGGCTCAGTATTGGGACCAGTTTTGTTCAAGATCTTTATCAATGATCTGGATGAGGGGATCGAGTGCACTCTCAGTACGTTTGCAGATGACAAGTTAGGTGGGAGTGTTGATCTGCTTGAGGGTGGGAAGACTCTGCAGAGGGATCTGGACAGGCTGGATTGATGAGGCCAGTTGTATCAGGTTCAACAAGGCCAAGTGCCATGTCCTGCACTTAAGTCACAACAACCTCATGCAGTGCTACAGGCTTAGGGAAGAGTGTCTGAAAAGCTGCTCAGTGGAAAAGCACATAGGGGTGTTAGTTGACAATTAGGTGAACATGAGCCAGCAGTGTGCCCAGGTGGCCAGCAGGAGTAGGGAAGTGGTTGTCCCCATGTACTTGGCACTGGTGAGGCCGCACCTTGAATACTGTGTTCAGTTTTGGGCCCTATTATTATATTTATACCTATATTTTAGGTATAATCCTCTAAAGGTCCCTTCCAACCCAAACTATTCTATGATTCTATAAGGGTTCCAGCCCCAGGACCATCTTGGTGGCCTTCGCTGAACTCACTCCACTTCATTGATGTCTTGTACCAAGGAGTCCAAAACTGGACACAGCATTCTAGTTAAGGTCTACTGAATGGTGAGTAGAAGGGAAATTTTTTTTTCCCTTAATCTACTGATTATGCTCTATTAACATAGCTCAGGATGTTGTTGACCTTCTTTGTTGCCAGAGTGACATGTTGTCTTATGTTCAGCTTGATGACTATCAGGAACTTCAAGGCCTTTCACCTGAGATGTTCTGCAAACACTCAGTCCTCAACCTATATCACTGCAAGGGTCTTCTTCCTTCTCAAGTGCACGACTTCCCATTTGCCCCTGTTGAATTCATAAGTTTGCTGTTGACTCAGTGTCCCAACTTGTCTAAATCTTACTGACTGACAGTCCTGTTGTGGTTTAACCCTGGTAGGCAGCCCAGCCCCACACAACCACTTGCTCTCTTCCCTCCAGTGGAATGGCAGAAAGAATTGGAAGGGTAGAAGATCAAAAACTCATGGACTGAGATAAAGACAGTTTAGTAGGTAAAGTAAAAGCTTTGCATGCAAAGAAAGAAAAATAAATTTAATCACTACTACCCACTGGCAGGCACATGTTTAGCCATTTCCAGGAAAACAGGGCTTCATCACGTTACAGCTACTTGGGAAGACAAACACCACAACTCTGAAGGTCCCCCCTTGCACCTTCTTCTGCCAGCTTTTATCACCTAGCATGATGTCATACAGCATAGAATATCCCTTTCATCAGCTGGGGTCAGCTGTCCTGGCTCTGTCTCCTCCCAACTTCTTGTGCACCCTCAGCCTATTCACTGTGGGGGGACAGAGTGAGAAACAGAAAAAGGCTTTGATGCTTCTATAATTATTTTTATTTGTTGAAAGAAAATGTTTTTTTTTGTACATGATGAATGCCTGTATTCCTAACATTTTAGCTAGCTAAATAATCACTACACATCTGCCAAATTTTTCTTTTATAAAATAATACATTAATATCTCTGCTTGACTATTTGTCAAATATTTTTTCCAACCATATTTGTCCTATGTAATATTTGTCTTTTTAATTCTCGGACAAATACTAACAAAGACTGTTGTCATTAATTCCCATCTCTAATCATTTTTGTCCCCATCTTATTACATCCACATCTATCTATCTGTGTACCTTATGATCATTTACCCTTCTCTAGCAACGTGAACGCTGTTGCTTGTGTGGGTACATTTTACAATTAGGTGAAAATGGTTGAAAAATCATCTTCAAACATTATGAAATCCTATCAATTTTCTAAATTACTTTATACATGCTATAACTTTTACATGCTATAAGTAACTACAAAGATCAATCATCCTGACTGCATGTCCAGTTAATTTCACAAATGTTGTAGTTCAGCCCTGATCAGGACCAGACTACGCAGTCTCTCTCAACTCCCCCCACCTTCTGAGAGAACAGGGAGAGAAAATATAAGGAAAAATGGCTCGAGGTTTGAGATAAGGACAGGGAGAAATCCTTAAAGTTACCATCACGGGCAAAACAGACTCAACTTGGGGAAAACTATTCATTTATTACTACAAACAGCAGGATAATGAGACAGAGAACAAGATAACTTCCCTCCACCCCTCCCTCTTCCCAAGCTTAACATTATCTCTACTACCTTCCCCACCCCGAGCGGCACAGGGGGGAAGAGGAAATGAGGATTGCGGTCAGTTCATCACACGTTGTTTCTTGCTGCTGCTTCATGGTTGGGGGAAGAACTCCTCACATTCCTCCCCTGCTCTGTTGTAGGGTGGGTCCCATATGCCACAGTCCTTCGTGAAACTGCTTCGGCGTGGGTCATCTCTTCCATGGAGTGAGTGCAGTCCCTCCAGAACAGCTGGGCCTCCACGGGCCACAGTTGCCTTCAGGCATCCACCTCCCCCGGTACTGGGTCCTTCACGGGCTCCAAGTGGATCTCTGCTCCTCTGTGGACCTCCACGGGCTGCAGGGGGACAACCTGCTCCACCATGGTCGTCACCACAGGCTGCAGGGGAATCTTGGCCAGGAGCCGCATTACTCCTCCCCCTCCTTCTGAACTGACCTTGGCGTCTGCAGCCGTTCCTCACAACAGGCTGGCAGATGTCTCTCAGGATCTTTTTACATCTTATTCACTTCACTTCTCATCTCCTCTCTACTTCTTGCAGCTGGGCCGGACCGAGTCGGGCCCAGTCGGCTGCCTGGGGAGAGGCCAGAGGGTGAGGCCTGCAAGGCCCATGAGGCCTGCGCCTCCCCCTCTGCGCCTCTGCCCCTGCTCAGCTTCTTCACATCTTCTCTCCTCTCTTTTTTTTTTTTTTCTGCTTTCCCCTTCTTAAATACGTTATCGCAGAGGCGTTATCACGGAACATTCTGCTACCAATCGGCTTGGCCTTGGCCAGCAGCAGGTCTGCCCTAGGCCTGGCTAAGTCCACTGAACAAAGGGGAGCAACTTCTAGCGGTTTCCTACAGAAGCTACCACCTTAGGCCCCCCCTCACTAACAAAACCACGACAAGAAGAAAAGCACCAGAGGGCATTGAAGCCGACACAGGATTTGCAATGTAGTTTTACTTCTGCTGTGGGAAGGGCTGGTGAGAAGGAAGAATTTAGAAGAGAAACCTTAATCCTTGGTTACTAAGGAAAAATATTCAGAAACTGTCCAAAAGATGTTGAACCACAAGGACTGAAACATTACTTTTATGAGTTATTTGAAGCAAACTAATTTAATCGATCTTAAAAATGAGAAACAAAAGAAGCCTTGTTACATCATGTTCTCATTGAAATTGCCAAGCCTAGCAAAACCTTTTCCAAAAGACAATCTCTCCTATCAGGCATCTGATGACTGCATGAGTTATAGGTAACAGTAAACTTATTACAGTTCCTCACTCTAACAAGCCCATGTGAGAAAATTACGCAGTGTGAAGGGCGGTCACAGGAGTAAACTTTCCTGGAGTTTTAATGGGGCCTGCTGAGGCTGTTAGAGATGGAGATGTTGCAGGAAATCTAAGTGGTCCTCCTGGGGGGCTGATCAGAGCAGAAAATCAGAGCAGGTTATCGGAAAATAAAGGAGGGAATAAGTGCTTTCACCAAACAGCCTCCTTGATGTGTTCTGTCAAAGAAAGGGGCTCAGTGCTGACCCACAACAGGACCTTTTCAGGCCCTGCCCGCCTGAGGCTCCTTTCTGGTCAGTGTCGGGCGTGTGGAGGAGACACCCAGGCTCCTGGGAAGCTGCAGCGGCCATGCAGCAAAGCTGCCTGAGCAAAGGTGCCTCAGCATGGCCCACACATCTCCGCTGCCCCAGCCTTGGGCTGCCCTCCTCCCTTGCGCACCCCAGGCTCAAGCACTGCTGCTCAGCCGTGAAACACAGCCCTCACCACCTCGCTTTTCCCGACGCCCCTCTGGCCAGGCCTGCAGGCCCCTGGCAGCCCAGCCCCATGGGGATGGCACCCAGCTTCTCCACACAGAGTCCCTCCCCCGCCAGACTAGATCCCCGTCCCACCAGACCCCACTGCTTCAACGGTGCCTCACAGAGTGTCCCTGCAACCCCTGAACGTCCACTCTCTGCAGATCATTCCCTGGCTTTCCAGAAACGAATGGGAGCCCTGCAGCCACGAAGAACATCTTCTCCATGGTGGTGACAGC
This sequence comes from Chlamydotis macqueenii, assembly GCF_036417535.1. Lineage (NCBI taxonomy): Eukaryota > Metazoa > Chordata > Aves > Otidiformes > Otididae > Chlamydotis > Chlamydotis macqueenii. Next base: position 14,461,412 of record NC_141567.1, on the reverse strand, counting down.
ATGCAGGTCCCAGCTGTCCCAGACCCACTCTCCAGCTCATCAACATCAAAACATTTCAACCAAAACTTACTTTCACAGCCAGGATACTTACACCAAAAGTTTCTTTATACTAGATTTTATATCTGCTTTAAGATAAATCCTTAAAATTGTATTTTCATAGAAACAAAAAAAGGAGTTTGTTTCCTTTGTGCTGTGTTAGTGTATGTGCATTCAAAAATATTGACAGGGCTAAGAAAAAATATTTGAAAGCCAGTTAATCATCAAAAGATGCTGAGTGAGTTCCAAGAAAAGAATTAGTAAACCCTCTAATTTTTTGGCTAGCTAAATATTATAGATTGCAATGTCAAATAGTTGTTTAGAAGTATGTTTTAAAAGTGATACCTTTTGAAAGCATATCCAGTTTTTTAGAAGACACAAAAATTGCTAGCTTTAAAATACAAAACTATAGCTACCATTTTAAAATACATAATTAACAGCATGAGAAATAGGCGTAGACATCTCCTTGGCACATGGAGATAATTTAATGTTTTGCAATCAGGTGAAACAACAACAAGAAGAGCAACATTATTGATGTTTCAGTTTTCTAGGAATGAGATGTTTACCAGGGAAAAGTACTTGAGTGTGTGAAGAGAAATATAGAGCTTTATCAGGATAAAAATAAGGACACTTGTCAAGAGATTTCAAGCAGGTGAGTGGAAACTATAGGAAGACAAGGACTGATGGCTCAGTAATATTTACAATCCCAGACAGGATGTAGTCACTGAGAATGAGTTTAAGTACCACTAAAACTTCTCTTCAGAAACTGTCATCTACAAAGACACATAGTATATTGAGATAAAAATTGACTAAAAGCTATTTGCTTTAGACTTGGTCATATACAACTGTCATTTTAACGGGGTGCATCCCCTACAGGAGTATCCCGTACATCAGAGTTAGTCATTGTAAGTCACTGTAAGTTTTGTTCATAAATAGTGGAGATCTAGACAACATCGCAAAGTCCAAAACATGATGCATTTTATTTACAAGAAGAATCTGTATTACATATCTGTAGATATGATCCCTGAACTGTCTGTTTTCTGCACTAACAGTAAAATGAACCTAAATTGACTGCTTATCGCTTGGAGCAATCCCTGCCTCAGTATTGTCCCAAAGCCTTTCCTGCCTGTGCACTCAGAGGTCCTGTTACCAATCTGTGCATGCCATGAATGATACTTGTTTTTACTCCATGATCTAACCAACCATAATGTTTCTCATTCTGGGTCTTAACATAGGGCACTGATTATATTTCAAGTGATACTTCTCAAACCACTCAGTACAGAGCTGCTCTGCCACTTTCTTATGGGTGACTACAGACCCTCTGTCAGTCATGAATGTTCTCCTGTCCGGGTTTGATATTGTGGATGGGTGAAGTGTGGCACAAAATGTGATGCTTTGAGATATAATACTTGAAGACTAAACCAAGATGGGAAGACAGGATGTGGTTTCACCCTTGCTGATGAAAAGAGAGCACAGGAATTATGATATCACTAAACTATATTTGAATCTTATTTGGGAGTGGGCCAGAAGGGATCCTTGAAGAGTTTTGTCATTCATGTGCTGTTAAAACATGGGATGCACGCTGCAGTAAAACAAGGAAACATGCACATATTGAATCCTGTACTCAATTTTAGGAGTAAGACTACAACAAATATCTGAGAGAGACGAGATGAGCTATGCCTCAGATGTGCCTGTTTTCTCCCCTTGCAGAAATGGGAGCATAGAAATTATCTCACTTATACAAAGTGAATCCCATCTCAGGTGAAGACCTGATTATTGGAGCACCCAGGGGAGTCCCAGCCAGCTGCTGGAGAGACTGTAGGGTCTGGGGATCTCTAAAGGTGAGACCTCTGCGTGTGTGTGTACGTGCACATGTGTGTGTGTGTACATGCACGTGTGTGTGTGTGTGAGAGAAGTGGTCTTGGGAGAGATAGCGTTGGGTAAGAGAGACTTTAAACACACTAAAGGAAAAAAAACCTCCCATTTCCCTCTTCTGTCTATCCATATACATACTTGAATATTTGTCTACCTAGATTTTATTCAAAAATCCATTGAAATAATATTTAAGAATTCTTCTAATTTAGGAATTAAGATTTTTTTTTCTGTTTACTGAAATTTTAACTAGATGAAGAAAACCTTTTGACACAGGTTAAAGCTGACAATAAAGACAAAAGGTAAATACAGGATGATGGAGAATCTTGTTCATTTATTTGGTCACATAGTAGTAGTATCACAGGATCTACATGGAAATGGAAAATTTCAGAGAAAATTATGGTCGAATGGGTGCTCATGTAACAAGTTTCTTCTTCTAGCCAGGATTCCCATGATGCAAACTTTTTTTTTTCTCATACATAGGATATCCATCTTTGTAGCATGCTTAATAGGAGATGAAGACTACTGAACAACATCAACCACTTGTCCTGAATGCCATTCCACCACAAACATGTCATCTCAGTTATATTTTTGTAAAACTGTGGTAAACCCATAGATGACTGCCACACCACAGCTGCAAAGATGCTGAAAGGGGATCAGTTACTAATAGCTGCTTTCTTTGGCACACTAGGCAAAATACACACCATTACAGAAAGCCAAGCTAGGGCAAAAAGTCTTTTGATAAAAAGCAAAGAGAGAATGTATAGAAAAAAAGGGAAGCTGTGTCACCTCTTTCTACTGCTGTGGTATGGTAGTTCTTTCAGATGGGATACATCTGTTCCTATTTAGACATCTAGACTATGGACACCAACAACTAAGCAACTTCTCTAGTTTTCCTTCTGCTCAATACAAAGTAAAAATGAATTTCCGAGACATAATTCACTTCACTCTCAGGTAAACACCTGACATAGGGAGAACAATTACTCTCTGTAACAGCGTATTTCTATATAAACTATATATGGACATTAAGATACAGGTACATGAAGTAGCTATCTGTCTCTGCTGTTATTTGCATCGTAGGCACCAAAGATTAGGAGAATAAAATCTATCATTTAGACAAGAGATAAGCAATAAAAGAATCCACAATGTGAAGCTTTTCTCAGATGATTTTGAGAGCGAGGGATGTCTGTAATATTAATGATCATTGCTTTTAATTCATCTATTAATTTCAACCAAAATATCCAGGATATGATGATTTATTTTACTTGGTCTCAGCATTACTTAGTAGATGTTTTGTGTTTCCAGTATCACTAAACTAATTTCTCTAGTATCATGGAGGCCATAGGTACACAGCAGTCTTCAAAACAGAATAGCTAATGAAAGGAACCATAAGGTACAAACTGGGAATATAAGAAATTAGCTAATGGCCTATTATTTTTTTTTCTGTCTTGAAATAAGCTTATTAGCTTCTGGTCCAAAATATTCAGAGTTTCATCTCAAGAGATAATCGTCCCAGAGGCAGACAGGAAATATTTAGGCTTCAAAAGCAAGGCTAAGAATTTAGAGCTAGGAATATGGAAAGAGATGAGCTGCAAAGCAAGAGGTGTATAATTGACTTTCTGCCAGTACATCGCCAGGACAAACACAGAGGAGCATCTCTTTCCTGTGGTAAACTCTATTGCATGTTTTTACATACAATGTTTGACTTCATGATGCAGAGATTGAGAGGGACGATGAAAAAGACTACAGATGTAGTTCAGAGATGCCAGAGAGAAGCTCAAGAAAGTTTTATGTTGTATTTTTTGAAACATTGACTTATATTTTCTGTCTAACAATTCTATTAATACAAAAGGCAGTCAAGAGGAAAAAAACATGTCGTTTAACTTGTATGCCATGAATCATTCTCCCTAGTTATCTGTGTATCTGTCAATGTATCTGTCTGTCTATCTGCTCAGTTTTGACCTGTTTATCATTTTCACATTAGATATTGGTCAGTTCACTGTTATTTTGCTCTTTTCTATGGGTTTGAGAGTATGCATGCACGGGCATTAGTTTATTTTTATTTCATCACAATATTTTCTACTAACTAACTCATTCAATACATTTTAGTATCTTTTCCCAGGAAGAGGATACAAGAATTGCATCTTAAGAAAAGAAGTAACTTTTTTTTTCTTTGGTGAGTACATAAGTCCCAAACCAAGTAATTCAGTGAATGTACAGTTTTTTTTTCAAGTGCCATGAGTTAGTGTTCATGTTCATATTCATCATATAGGCTCTTTTTTTAGTCAAAGGAAACAACTTGGCCATTCCAGGAATGACTCAGAGACAGACAGAATGAATTTGCAATTAAAGGTGCTAGTCTCCACTAATTATCTTATCTGCTATCTGCTACAACTAAGCTTTGGGCTCTTTTTAAAATTTACAGAGAAAAACAGAAGCTTTAACAGTGCTATGTTTTTTGTTAAATTCCTATATAAATGTGAAGATAATAGAAATGTAGGAATAACACTATTAAATTCACTATAAGACTAGTGAATAGCACTACAAAATTTCTCTGAATGGGTTTAAAATGGCAGTTGGCAATGCCTAGTGTCATCAGTGCTGTAGAAGACTAAAACGGTAAAAGATATTCCACCTTTAATATCAAATTGCAAGATCAAGTGCACTGTAATGACTTAACTCTCGCTCTCTGCCTATCTTCTTATTTATTTTTCCTTTTTAGCTTTCAAAACTCAGAATGACTGAGCAAAATATAGTTTCAATTTGACATTTACAAAAACACAAATTGAGTTCTTTAATAACTGTTGATTATTTGCTTCCAGAAAAACTAGTTTGTGTGCAGTTTTCAGAAATGACCATAAAATCTTCTCCATTGCAAAATTTTTTAAAACGTCACTTTCTTTTAAACATCAGGGAGTCTCTCTTCTGTAAATGGACAGGAGAAAAATGTTATTACTTGTTTCTCATGTAGTAAGTATCATCTTTTAGAGATTCCTGTACTTTTTTTTTTCCTAATGAAATAACAGGAGGATCTAAGCAACTAGCTTTGAATTTTATGAATAGCTTTTATATTAATCAAACAAGGAGACAGTACCCCACTGGTGGGTACCTAAGAACTTGTTGATAACAAAAATTTTCTGAGAAGTAATGAGTCTCCCATTTCCAGACTCGACTGCCTAAATGAAAGAAAACAAGATGTTGGTAATGATGTAAATAATTCATTGCTATGTTGTAGGACATCATGTGACACTGTGAAGGTCTTTGAGCTTCTCATAGTAACATGATAGCTCTGGGATCAAACTCACACTCGCATCTAATCTGCCTCAGTTCCATAAACATTGCTTGATTCTGCCTGAACTCAGGAGTGGACCCATTGGCTCTTTAGAGAAGCAAACCAAAGCAAAAAGTGGGGATGGAAAAGGTGGGAACTGGCTCATAGTGTAGACCTGCTTCTTGAGATGCTGAAGGACCAAAGCGGAGGGAGAGACCTGGTTCTGAGAACTTGAGTTTGCACTCTATAAATTACCAAAGGGAAGGTGAATATGGTTCATCTCAATCCTTGTCCCTGCTCCTTGCAGGGCGTTGGACTAGATGACCTTTAAAGGTCCCTTCCAAACCTAACTATGATTCTATCATCTATGATTCTAAGATAGCTTTCTAAACTGCTTTCTCAACTGGAAACACCTATATAGTTGAAATGCATCATATGTTTGTGATCTTGTGGCATCTCTCCTCAGTTATGTGACTAACAACATAACAATAAGGAAAATATTATATTTTGGACTACTACTTTTCCTGCTTAATCTCCACTGATATATTGGAGAGTGTATTTGGAAACTTTGTTTTGCAAAGTGTATGTGTATAGGAAATATTCCTTGGAAATTCTCTGCTTTAAAATACTATTATCTGTTATGTGGTCAACCTCCTGGCAGTAAACATCAAGATGTGTTTTCCCCAAAATTCCACTTACCCCTGGCTTGGAGTGGAGACCTTGAGCATGTTCATGTCTGTATATCTGGAACAGTGAGCCCATGGGGGTATTCTGAAGACACAGCATTTGGATATATCAGATTTTGACTCTTAGTCAAACCAGAAACACATAGAATAGACTTCCTAAGAGCTGGAGCAACGTTGCACTGAGTGTCTAGCTCAGGGTTAGGGTCATGAGCAGGAAGGAACAGACTGGTCCAGTCAGAATTGCTGGTCACTTCTGCGATTTAAGCCTGCTTGTCATAAGGAAAATGTACCTTAGACAAGTCAGAGGACCGTAAGGACTTCTTTCCCAGGCCCCTCCTTGTGTGGAGTTTGAAAGGCATTTGTCAGAGGACAGGAAAGAGAAGGAGGAAATGCCGGTTGGGGTCAGTGGGGAGGACAGCTCACATCTAACCCTGTCTCTACAACTTTGTTGAAAACCCTGTTTCTCAGCTAGAACTGAAATCAACTGCACCCCAGCCCCTGCTCCTGACATTGAATACTGCACAAAGTTGTTTGTTAGCCTGTCTCTGTTACCTCCTACCAGGAGTCAACTAGTGTAACTTCCACTTGCTGACATGATGGTTTTTTTTCCTCCTCTTACAGGTAACATATTGTGAATGGAAAACCAAACAAGTGCAAGTGAGTTTGTTCTCTTGGGACTTACAAGTGACCCACACCTTCAGAGCCTCCTCTTCTTTGTGTTTTCAGTTATTTATTTCATCACCCTGTTTGGAAATATGGTGATCATGATTGTGATAAGTACTGATCCCCACCTTCACTATCCTATGTACTTCTTCCTTTTTCACTTAGCCCTCATAGACATCTGTTATGCCACCACCATTGTCCCTTATATGCTGGTGAATTTCCTAGTGAAGCAGAAAAGCATTGACTTCAGTGCCTGTATTCTCCAGATGTCCTTAATCCTTCTGTCAGCTGGTAGTGAAATTTTCATGCTCTCAGCAATGGCATACGACCGATACGTTGCCATCTGTAAACCACTACACTACCAAGTGGTTATGAACAAACTTGTCTGTAGTCAGCTGGTGGGGGGTGCATGGGCAATGGGGGTCTTGCACTCCATTATAAACACACTGCCGATGCTAAATGTGCAATTCTGCAAGTACACAGAAATTAAGCATTTCAGCTGTGAGTTGCCCCCTCTCTTAACTGCAGCTTGCGGCAGGATCTTCCTCAATAAACAACTTCTTCTATCTTCTGCTGTGATCTTTGGGTCAAGCTCCTTTCTGCTCACTCTCATCTCCTACATCTATATCATCTCTACTGTCCTGAAGATACAGTCTGCAAAGGGAAGGCACAAAGCTTTCTCCACATGCAGCTCCCACCTCATCGTTGTGATTTTGCTATACACAACTGCTCTATTCCAGTACACAAAACCCCGTTCAGTTTCATCATTTATTCTAGATCAACTGTTTTCCATCCAGTACAGCATTTTAACCCCCATGCTAAATCCCATAATCTACAGCCTGAAAAATAATGACATGAAAACAGCTTTAGGAAGAATGTTAGGGAAAATTCAAGTTTCACAATCAGTGTAACTATCTCTAAGCTGTACTTTTCAAATAAATGCAATTTAAAATATGGAGCTATAAAAAGCAACCTGTCCTGTACGCTAAGGGATGTTAAGAGTGATCATCACCTCCCACAGCTTTGGACCCAAGACTCCTTCCTGCCTGGCTGCTGAATCCCAGAGGCCATCCGAGAAGTCATCCCAGCGGCCTCCAACAGACTTTCTGTTTGGCCCAGGAGCCTCTGATGCCCTTCTGTGAAGCCCTAGCCCTCCAAGGGACTGTCTGTGTGCCCCAGAGGCTTCCAAGTGCCTTTCTGCTCAACCAAGGGGCCTCTGAGAACCATGGGTAAGCACCCCTGGGTTTTGGGCCCCTAGGGTTATGGGTCCCTATGTCTCATATTTCCTAGGTCTAGGAACTCCTAGAGTTTGGGGACCCAAAAGTCAGCACCTCAAAGGGTTATGGGCACCTAAAACTACAGGCTTTAAGATTAGCACCTCTTAGGTTTATAAGCCTGTAGGATTATGGGCCATTAGGGTCTCATACAGTCCCATAGGCACATAAGGTTACTGGCATCTGGAGTCTTGGGCCAGCCCCTAAAGTTATGGGCCCTTGGATTAGCCCTCACTATTTTTATTGCCCCAAAGGCTTATGGGCCTCTAGGATCACGGATCCTTAGGATTATGGGCCTCCTAGTTTTACGTGCCTCTATTGTTAGAGCCCAATAGGGTTATGGGCCTGTCAGTTTATGGGTTGCTAAGTTTACCATCCTATTTTTTTAGCAACATCTAGGGTTATGGGCTCCTAGGTTTAGAGATTCTAGGGTTATAGGCCCCTATGGTTAGTGATTCCTAGGGTTTTGGGACCCTTGCGTTATCAACACCCAGGGTTATGGGTCCTAACAGTTAGCATCTGCCAAACTTAGCATCTCCTGAAGTTCTGGGTCCCAACAATTATGGGCACGAATGGTTAGCCATCCTTGTAGTTATAGGCCCCAAGAAGTAAGGGCCCCTAGGGTTATGGCCCCCAAGTGCCCCCTCCAGGTGCCTTTGATTTTCATACCAGGGCCTCCAAGTGACCTTCTGTTCAACCTAAGGGCCCTGAATGTCTTTCTGTGCATCCTATGCTCCTCTAATTGCCTTTTCATTCACCCCAGGGTCTACAAGTGCCTTTCTATTCATATCAAGAGCTTCTAAGTGCATTTCAGAGTACCAAGGGGCCTTCAAGTGCCTTTTTGTGTGAGCCAGGGGCCATCATGTACATGCTGTGGGTTACTGAGTATCTTTCTGTACATAATGTGGGTCTCTGAGTGCCTCTCAAGACCTCTCTGTGCCTCTCTAATTGTCCCAGAAGCCTCCAAGTACTTTTGCATTCAAACCAGTGGCATTCAAGGGGCTTTCTGTGCTACCAAAGGGCTTCCAAGTGCCTTTCAGTGGCCTTCAAGGGCATTCAAGTGCTTTGCTTTTCCAGTCAGGGGTATCTGAGTGTCTTTCTGTTTGACACAGGGGCTTCCATGTGCCTTCACATGCAGCACAGGAATATCCAAGTGTCTTTCTGTTCAACTCACTAGCTTTCAAGTGCCTTTCTGTGTGCTCTGAGGCTTTGGAGTACTTGTCTCTGTGGCTCTGAGATCTCTGAATGCCTTCCTTTGCTTCCAGGGGCCCATCATGTGCATTTCTGTTCAATTCAGAGGCCTCTAATTTCCTTTTTGTTTGCCACAGAGGCCTACAAATGCCTTTCTCTGTGCTGCCCAGGGGCCTCCAACCACCTTTCTCCGTGCCCAAGTGGCCTCAAACTATGTTTGTATGTACCCCAGTCACCTCTGGGTGAGTTTCTATGTAGCTCTCACATCCCTGTGTGCCTTTCTGTGTTGCCTGGGAGTCTCTGGTGTTGCCTAGGAGTCTCTGAGATATTCTGTGAGGCTGAGGATCCTCTCAGCACTTTTATGTATGACCTAGGGCCTTCCAAGTGCCCTTTTGTGTGTCCCATGGATCATCAAGGGCTTTTCTTTCCAAATCTCTGGGTCCCATACTGCCTGTCTTCTCAATGGTGGTTTTCTTCAGTCCTCCAGGCTAAAAGGGTCTTCCTTCTTTGTGGCAAAACTCTCTTCCTCCTCCTGAAGGAACATCTTCCCAAAGAGCTGTCTCTCAGCAACCTCTATCATGGCATCCTGGGGTACTTCCTAGAAAAGATTGCTCTTTTCCTCGCTCAGATGGACCTTAGCCTGGGATCTGGCACAGGATGATGTCCCTTTCACAGTGCCCTGGGACATCGTGGCCGTGTTCCTGGGGGGTAACACTGTGATGTGGGCGCCTGAGGCCAGACCATAGCTCCCCCACCACTCCTCTGCCCAGCACTGTTGTGAGGAGGAATGCCTTTGGGGTGTTGGCCTCAATGCAGTCCCTATGTCCAAGGGCCTCAGGGAACTATCCCTGCCCTTGGTAGCCATATACTGGGAAAGCTGGGAAAGTCTGCTGAGCTCTCTGCCCTGTGACCATGTGTTCTAGGGTTCCTCCATCACAACAGAATGGGCAAGAGTCAGGTCACAGTCTGGTGTTGGGAAGTATTCTCCTGCTGCCCTACATTCAGTCAGGTGGCAGAGCAGAACAGGGGCAGTGCCAGGAGCAGAGCACTGATGACCATAGGGAGAGGTAGGTGCTGGAGTAGAGGGAAATCTGAGTTTAGGCACCAGACCATTGTCCCTCACATTTGTGTGGGATTGTTTGTCTCCACTCTCTCCAAATCCCACCTGACAGCATCAATTCCAGGGTCCTAATCTGTCTTGTCAGGTACAGGACAGCCTCAGGTCCAAGAACTGAGGGAGGTCTGTTCTAAAGACATGTTCATGGTAAGCACCAGCCCTGGAAGGTGACATGGTGGTTACAGTGGCTCTCAGCAGCAATATAATGATCTGAGATTGACACAGGCCTTGAGACATGTGGCTCAAATCCCTTGTGCCTAGGATTTTCTGAAAGATATATAAAGCATGGCTCTTCCACAGATTGATACGGTTTCTGTTTGACAGGTTTGGATCAAGTCTGCTGAAGACCATGTGCTCCTGTAGTAAGGGGACATGCAGATGTGCGCAGCTGCCTGTGTGGATTAGAACGCAAGGACCCATGGCACTCTGACAGCTGAGCAGGTGATTACAGCTCCAGAAGCTGTTGTCCCAATGCACTTGGGGATACATAGATGAGGAAGTTTACCTGGCTGATAGAGAAAGCCTTTCTGAATCCCACCACTTTTCTGGATTTTTTTTGTTTGATAGTGTCAGTCACAAGAAGGAGCAGTAAGCGAGGCTTGCGCACTTGGTGGAGCTTGATTCTGTAGGGATATTCCAGTTTCCACAGGCTCTTGAGCAATTTTGGGAATTGTAGATCTAGGCACAGTTTACTCCAGTCAGCCTCTGCACTAAGCCTAGTGGCTAGCTCCCCTCCCAGCTCTGCAGCAATGTTCTGAGGTCTTGGCTGTACACCCAAGACCCTTGTCGTCTTGTGCCCATGTTGTCTTGTGCAGCAGCTGTTTGCAAAACACTCCAGTAGTTGGACAAGACACCTTCATATTTACCACAGGACGCACAACGTACAAAAAAAAGGCCAAGAAAGGCTTCTGAACTGGACATAATTGCTTTGAGCACAGACTGTCAGGAGGACTTTTCACAGTTCATAGGTTAGTTGTGATTCTGAAGAAATGTGTGAGTCACTCCAACGGAAGGAAATAATCACATCTCCCCCCGCCAAGAGGGCAGTTCCTGATTGTTTGGATGTTTGAGCTGCAGCAAAACTGTACTGGCCCAGGTATGAGTGTATGTGAAGACAGCTTCAGGATCAAACAGATGTGCCTCACAGCCTTTCCAATCTAAAAGGTATGTGAGCTTTAGCTTTCTTCGTTTTAGATTTCATACCTTTTTATTTTATTGAAATTGATGATTTAACCTTGTGGGTTTGGAGTGGGAAACTGAATAATGGGTTCCCATTTTCTCAACTGTTGTTATACAATTAGTCCTAAAGCTTTTTTTACCCAGCAAAGAGTATATCTGTCCAAGCCATGAGCAGCCAATTTCTCCAGGAGAATGCTGTTGGAAATGGTGTCAAAGGCTTTATTAAAGTCTAGGTAGACAACACATACAGCCTTTCCCTTGTACACTAAGTGGGTCACCTTGTCATAGAAAGAGATCAGGTTAGCCAAGGAGGACCTTCCTGTCATAAACCCATGCTGACTGGGCTTGATGACCTGGTTGTCCTGTATACGCCATGCAATGGCACTCGAGATGATCTGCTCCATAACCTTCCCTGGCACTGAGGTCAGAATGACAGGCTTGTAGTTCCCCGGATCTTCCTTCTGGCCCTTCTTGTAGATGGGCGTCATATTTGCTAACTTCTAGTCAACTGGAACCTCTGTGGTCAGCCAGGACTGCTGATAAATGATGGAAAGTGGCTTGGTGAGCACTTCCAGCTCCCTCAGTACCCTTGGATGGATCTGATCTGGCCTCATAGACTTGTGCGTGTCCAAGTGGTGTTGCTAACCATTTCCCCTTGGATTATGGGGGCTTCATTCTGCTCCCCTTCCATCTTCCAGTTCAGCAGGCTGGGTACCCGGAGAACAACTGGTCTCTACTATTAAAGACTGAAGCAAAGAAGACATTAAGTACCTCAGCCTTTTCCTCATCCTTTGTCACTATGTTTCCTCTCCTATCCAATAAAGGATGGAGATTCTCCTTAGCCCTCCTTTTGTTCCTAATGTATTTATAGAACATTTTTTATTGTCTTTTACAGTAGTAGCTAGATGAAGTTCTAGTTAGGCTTTGGCCCTTCTAATTTTCTACCTGCATAACCTCATAACATCCTTGTAGTCCTCCTGAGTTGCCTGCACCTTCTTCCAAAGGTCATAGATTCTTCTTTATTTTCCTGAGTTCCAGCCAAATTTCTCTGTTCAGTCAAACCAGTCTTATTCCCTGCTGGGTCATCTTTTGGCACATGGGAATGGTCCACCCCTGCGCCTTTAAGATGTCCTTCCTGAAGAGTGTCCAGCCTTCCCAGACTCCTATGCCCTTCAGGACTGCCTCCCAAGGGACTCTGTCAACTAGTTTCCTAAACAGGCTAAAACCTGCCCTGTGCAAGTCCAAAGCAGCAGTTCTGCTGACCCTCCTCCTTACTTCTCCAAGAATCATTTCATACTTACAATGCACTTGTTGATTGACAGAAATAAAAACAACATTCTGATTAGCTTCATTTTGCCTGGGGCTGGGTTAGTCGAGTGCCAGCTTTGTGAGGTAAAGTCCATAGTTGAGCAATATCAGCAAAAAGAAGCTTTTGTTTTCCCTGTGAACAGGCCACTGATGATAGCATCACAATCCGGAAAATCTAAAGTTTCCATCTTCATAGAACCATAGAATCATACAATCAAAGATTCATAGAATCATATAATGGTTTGGGTTGGAAGGGACCGTCAAAGATCATCTAATTCCACCTCTGTGTCATGGGCAGGGACATAGATCAGGCTGCTCAAAGCCCCATCCAATCTAATGCTTCCAATGACAGAGCTTCCACAACTTCTCTGGGCAACCTGTTCCAGTGTCTCATCACCCTCATAATAAAACATTTCTTCTTTATGTCCAATTTAAATCAACCATCTTTCAGTTTAAAACCATTGCCCCTTATCTTGTCACTACAGGGCCTGGTAAAAAAAAATCTCTCTACAACTTTCTTACAAGTCCCCTTTAAGTATTAAAATGCCTCAATAAGTTCTCCCTGGTACCTTCTCTTCTCCAGTCTGAACAACTGCCTCAGCCTTTCTTCATAGGAGAGATGTTCCAACCCTCTGACCATTTTTGTGGCCATGCTAGCAGGTCCATGTCTTTCTGCTGCTGGGGACTCCAGAATTTGATGCAGTACTCCAGGTGGAATCTCACAAAAGCAGAGAGAATCACCTCCCTCGACCTGCTGGCTATGCTTCTGTTAATGCAGCCCAGCATACAATTGGCTTTCTAGGCTGTAAGCACAGGTTGCCAGCTCATGTCCAATTTTTGACCCACCAGTATCCCCAAAGCATAGTCTTCTCACAATCCCTTCATCCTCTAGTATGTATTGATACTGGAGATTGCCCCAGCCCAGGCACTGAACTTCACACTTGGTCTTGTTGAACTTGTTCACATGGGTCCACTTCTCAAGCCGGTCAAGGTCCCTTCAGCTTGGTCTTATCTGCAAACTGCACCACTCAGCTTGATGTCATCTGCAAACTTGCTGAGGGTGCACTCAATCATGCTATGTCATTGATGAAGATATTAAATAGCACTGGTCCCAGTACAGCCACTTGAGGGATACCACGCATTAGAGGTTTCCACTTGGACATTCAGCCACTGACTGTAACTGTTGTATGCAGCCATCCAGCCATTTCCTTATCCATCAAACAGTTCATCCATCAAACCCATATCTCTCCAATTTAGCAGCCAGAATGTTGTGGGGGACCATATCTTTGCCCAAACCTTCAAAATTTCCACTGAAAAGATTTGGATTAGGCATCCTGTGAACAGAGATAAAAAATAGAAAACTCGGAGGCAAAAGGAAGATCAACAAAGCTCTGCTTCCTCTTTCCCTTCTCTACTGCACCTTGTGATCGTGCCACTGTTTGGAGAGAGTCAGAACAATTATTCCTCTACCAAGGATGGGAAGGTGGTAAAGGATGTGGGAAAAACAGTGATGTGCTTTGGAAAATTCAGCAAAACTGCTTCTCTTACCCACGCCAGATAAAGGTGTGCCTCTGAAGAAACATGCCAATCTGATGCCACGTCTGTTTTGATATAGAACTGACATGATTGGGGTGGCCGCCTGCAAACAGGTAAAACCACATCATTCTAGGACAAAGGCGCATAGCTGAGATGAGAAGGACGCACTGCAGTTCTGTTTATGACCTAAGGATCACTGGGGCTGGGCACAGCCCATGTTGTGCAGAGGAGTAAAGCAAAGGAGGAGAAAACCTGCCTACCCTTTTATTTCCAATACAGATGATGAGGAGAAACTTGTGTGCAGGCATTTTTAGATAACTGCTACAGAAACGAGATGGAGAAGGTGTCAGGGAGTGGAGCCAAGGCTGTGGAAGAATACCAGAGGAATCATTGCCCTGGAACAGCTGAGGACGGCTTTAGAGGAGAGAGAATACTACTGACTGGTATTGGCCCATGATGCCTTCCAACAGGGTACAGCGGTATTCACTGATAACTCCATGGCATGCTTCAGCATAGGCCAAGAGAAATGAGTTCCCTACCACCCCTTGTGTTGGAGGTTGTTTTGCAGAGAGCTAAGGCAAGCTTTCAATGGGAGATGGTGCCAGAGAAGCCCTGGGCTGGGTGTTTACACTGACCAGCCCAAGTATGGACTTTCCTAATTTCTTCTGTTCTCTTAAGTGTTCTCCAAAATGCCAAACAACATTAGCAAGAAGGACTATATGAAGGCAGGAGTGCTGAAGATGCATAAGCTATGGGTCATGCTGCTGACTGTAGCTGCAGTCTCGCTTGTCTCCATGTGCTTTGTGGTGTTGAATGACAGGTGAGTGAGGGACAGAGGGTGGAGGAACTGTGTCTCCTTAGTCCTGGAAAGGAAGTGGAAACATGGAGGATCACTCCAGGAGGCCTCCAGGGGAGGAATCAATCGGTTAGGAGTGGAGATAGCATAGGGAACAGATGCAATGATGCTAGTTTCAGGTAGATATCTCAGGGTGAATGTGGTTGCGGGCAGGGCAGTGGGATGGTCAAGGGGAGACACTGGGGGTACAGGATTGCTGGGGTGGAGCGATGGAGGAAAGCTGTGTGAGCACATGGTATTCTGGCTCAGCTTAACCCTTTCTTTTTTTTTCACAGACCTGACATCAAGGTTCCAGAAGCAGAAGCATGTCAAGGACTGCTGAGCAACATAACACAACCTCAGAAGTGAGAGTCATAGGCACAAGTGTACTGGGCAGTGGTAGACAGGCAGTTGGCTAAACTGAGTCACCTGGTGGCCTCAATGAAGGTCCAAGGGATGCAACAGAGAGTCATTTGTTTGCAGTAAGTCTTTCTGAGAGCATTCAAGTTGCTTACAAGTTCTTTCTGCCCTAGGGTGAATGAGCTCTGGAGCCTGAGACACGCGAAATTAATCCAGAGCTGCCGCTGGAAGCTCAACGCTACTGCCTTGGCCCAGTACAGGTGATGCCCACTAGTCTCAGGAAAAAAACTACTCAGTTCACTTGCTTCCAATGAAATAGCGACCAAAGCGGTCTACTGATTTATCGATGACACATGCTTAACTAGATATTCAGGATCAAATATCAGCAACAAAGCAGATAAACCAAAATGTTAGACACTTACAAGATGGCAATATACAACCACAAATTTCTTACAAACAAGCCCAGGAAGTTCTGGTAACATACAGCCACACACACTGACACAGTTACATGCACATGCTCCTCCTCACAGCATGTGCATGTGCTTTAGACTTCTGGGAGCCCCTTCTGCTCTCTAGGACTTGTGATCCACAAGCCTGTGAAGAGGTACCCCATGAACCCACATATGCACACCACCCGTGCTGTGGGTCCCTTACTTGCTGCAGCCAGTACTGACAGCCCACTGGCTGGATGCAGACTCTGCAATGTCTGACAGGGAGGCTTCTCTGCCTGGCCGTGGCAGAGGTTATGATGCTGGTACGGCAACTTCTGGCAGAGTCAGATCACATTTTGACTGCTGATCTTTCTATTCCATAGTCATTTAACCCTCATGAAAAATGTTGAAATTCCTTTCACACTTTGTTTCAGATGACTCCTTTACGCCAAGACTCTCTTGGTCATCCTTCTCTTTCACATGACTCCCCAAAATTGTGGGGCACGAGAAGTGCCTGCTCCGGAGGCTTCTTGCGAGCAGCGCTAAAGGCACACGAACATGGCATCTCTGTGCTTTCCTGAACAGCTTGCGCTGGGACAGTTACAGCCGTGTTTTCCAAGCTGTCCGGGGTGCTGAGGCACTAAAAGTGCGGATGTGTGGCGACTGTCCAAGACGAGAACCGGCTGCTCTGAAAGCCCTTACTGCTCTTCACGTGTGCTTTCTAGCAGATCTCCGGACACACACACGTCAGCCTCTTCACTGTCCTACACAGCTAGCACGCTGGCAGTTACCGTCAACTTGGAACCAGCCGCGCAGAAGGAAGTCGCCCTCCAACCGACGAACAGCGGTTCATCGCCGCCACAGGCGAGCTGGCCGCACTCGGAGCTTTCGCGGCTCTTCTCTCACTCTTTCCCGCAGAGCTCCGGGGATCCGGACGAGGAGGCTCTCTGCCTTCGCTGCACAACTCGAACCGCGAAAGCCGCAATGATCTTTGTCCAAGCTGCGCAGAAGAAACAAGGCACTAAACCGGCCAATGTCTAGCTAATCTCCCACGTGAAAAGGGTCAGCAAGGAAAGCTCTTGCTGCTCTTCACTCGCTCTTGGTAACGGCCCAGAAGCATTGCGGCTCTTCGCTTCTCTGGATGATTTGCCCACCAACACTTCACATCAGCTAAAGCCGGCTGCCCGGACGAAAAGAGGCTATGAAAGATCGTAGAAGGCACGGTTGTTGCCGCACGAGAAGTGCCTGCTCCGGAGGCTTCTTGCGAGCAGCGCTAAAGGCACACAAACATGGCATCTCTGTGCTTTCCCGAACAGCTTGCGCTGGGACAGTTACAGCCGTGTTTTCCAAGCTGTCCGGGGTGCTGAGGCACTAAAAGTGCGGATGTGTGGCGACTGTCCAAGACGAGAACCGGCTGCTCTGAAAGCCCTTACTGCTCTTCACGTGTGCTTTCTAGCAGATCTACGGACACACACACGTCGAGCCTCTTCACTGTCCTACACAGCTAGCACGCTGGCAGTTACCGTCAACTTGGAACCAGCCGCGCAGAAGGAAGTCAGACAATTACTCCAACACCGGATGTGCCTGCTCTAAAAGTTCTTGCTGCTCCTCACCGACTCTTCCCACCACATCTACAGGCTCAGAAACATTGAGTCTGTGGGCTTTCCTCCACCACCAGGACTCTGACACTTACCATCACCTAGAGCTGCTGCACAGTGAGAAATAAATCTTAAAAATCACGAACGTCAGATGATTGCTCCAACACCAAAAGTGCCACCTTTGAAAGTTTACTGGTGTACATGGTGGCAAAAGTCAGAGTCCTGATTGTCTAGGAAAGAACGGAGCCCCAATGTTGCTGGGCTTGTAGATGCGGTGGCAAGAGCCACTGAGGGGTTTTCAGAGCTGGCACTTCTGGTGTGGGATCTATCGTCCAACGTTCATGATATATGAGTGTTTTCGCTGGGCGGCCATAAGTGCACGGTGGTAAACGTTGGAGTGCTGGTGTTCTAGGAAATCTCGCAGTCCCAATATTTGTGAGCCTGTAGATGCGGTGGCAAGAGCCAGGCAGGAGAAGCAAGAGCTTTCAGAAATGTCACTTCTGGTGTGGGAGCAGTCTTCTGACGTTTGTGATTTTTAAGATTTTTTTCAAAAGGGACTGCTGAGTTGAGGTTATGGTAGACGTCGGAGTCCTGGTGTCCCAGGAAATGCCGGATCCCCAATGTTTGTGAGCCTGTAGATGTGGTGCCTAGAGCTGGTGAGAAGCAGCAAGAACTTCCAGAGCTGACACTTCTGGTGTGGGAGCAGCTGTCCGACATTCATCATTTTTAAGCTGTGGTTTAACACTAGCTTGAGCTGGTGTTAAACGTCGGAGTCCTGGTGGTCTAGGAAATCCCGGAGCTCCAGTGTTTCCTGGCCTGTAGATTTTTTTTACGCCTGTAGATCTTTACCACCCTGTCCGGGAAAGCCCGGAGCCCGAGAGTTTGGAGCCTGTATGTGTGGTAGCAAGAGCCGGTGAGGAGCAGCAAGGGTATTCAGAGCTGGTCACCGTGTAACAAAAGGTTCAGGATTTTTAAGATTTTTTCCCACTGAGCAGTAGGGACTGTTTCTCACTCCTTACAAATGAGTCCTTCGTCAGGAAAATAAAAAAAAACAGACTTCCTCTTCCATTAATTGTTTCTCTAAGCTATATGGGTACGTGACTATGTTTTATAACTGTATTCTTGTCCTGGTTCTGGCTAGGATAGAGTTAATATTTACCTGAGCTGGGTGGAGTACTGAAGCTGGTAGCCCCTATGGCTGGGATAGTTAACTAATTAGCTAACAGCTGGGGCTCAGTATATAAGTGAGGAGGGTGGTGAAGGGAGCCTCCTGCTACTTGGAAGAACCTAGGTGTGGAGATTTGTTGTAAGCCATTATACTATATTTGTATTCCATCACTGTTTTGTTTTCTTCTGTAATTACTGTTAAATTTACTTTTTGTTCAATCTCAACCCACGTGTTTGGTTTTTTTCCTGGTTTTCTTTTGTTTACCAAATCTCCCCCTGTTCTCTTGGAGGGTCGGGGGGGAGTGAGAGAGAGACTGCGTAGTCTGGTCCCGATCGGGGCTGAACTACAACAATTCTTTAAGTGCATACATATATAGTTGTGATTAACTTATTGTCACCTATATCAATCCCCCCTTTTTATCACACTAAGTAAATTCTTTTACTTAAACAGTTTCCCTGAATGATATGAAGCATCATATGTGGTTTTGTTTAGTGACGGGGGGGGCCTAAGGTGGCAGCTTCTGTAGGAAACTGCTAGAAGTCGCTCCCCTTTGTTCAGTGGACTCGGCCGGGCCTAGAGCGGACCTGCTGCTGGCCAAGGCCGAGCCAATTGGTAGCAGAATGTCCCGTGATAACGCCTCTGTGATAACGTATTTAAATAGGGGAAAACAGAAAAAAAAAAAGGGAGAGATGTGAAGAAGCTGAGCGGGGGGCAGAGGCACAGAGGGGGAGGCGCAGGCCTCACGGGCCTTGCAGGCCTCACCCTCTGGCCTCTCGCCAAGCGGCTGACTGGGCCCGAATTGGTCCGGCCCGGCTGCAGGAAGTGGAGAGGAGAGGAGAAGTGAATAAGATGTAAAAAGGCTCCTGAGAGACACCTACCAGCCTGTTGTGAGGAACGGCTGCAGACGCCAAGGTCAGTTCAGAAGGAGGGGGAGGAGTAATGCGGCTCCTGGCCAAGATTCCCCTGCAGCCTGTGGTGACGACCATGGTGGAGCAGGTTGTCCCCCTGCAGCCCATGGAGGTCCACGGAGGAGCAGAGATCCACTTGGAGCCCATGAAGGATCCCGTACTGGGGGAGGTGGATGCCTGAAGGCAGCTGTGGCCCATGGAGGGCCCGCTGGGACAGCTGTTCTGGAGAGACTGCACCCTGTGGAATGTTCACCAGTCTCAGGGGTGGAAGGAATGGGAGCCCAAGCTGGCTCTTCCTGATCTAGGCAGATCTGAGCTCTGTCCTCCTATGGTATCTTGAGCCCTCTCTCCAGATCCCTAGAGCATCACTCAGCCCTGCTCTGTCCTGCTGCGGGTGGGAATGGGGAGAACCCAGTCTGGATCTGGACTTAGCTTTGGCTGGAGAAGGAGCAGGGGCAAGATGGTCCTGATGCTGTCATGTCTCCTCTTGGCAGCAACTGCAGGAGGTAAGACAGGTCCCAAGAGGGGTCCCAGGAACACAGAGCCATTTCTGTTCTCAAGTATTTCCATGCCCTGCCCTCTACCTCCAGCCCCTCCAGTTTCCACCCCAGGGCACTGATCTCCCCGACACAAGGGCCAGTATGAAGGACCACAGGAAAGAGGATGGAAAGAGTGCGAGACAGTCCTGTGGATATAAGAGGAGGGGTACTGCTGGGGAAGAGAGAGTGGAGCCTCTTTCTGCTGAGCCAGGGCTGGAAGAGCCTAGCAGGATCCAGGAGGGTCCCACCTCTGGCTTGTACTTCTGCGGGGCTGCAGAGTACACTGGGATCATGGTTTCACAAACAGTGCAGATAAGATGAGCCCAGCATGCTCAGCCCATCTCTACCCATGCAGTGGCTGGGACTGGTTTGTCCCAAGGCCAAGACTCCGGTTTTGTGCACCCTACAGCCCCAGGATGGACTGCTGCACCCATGAGTGTTCTCATAGACGCTCAGATCTCACACCTTCCCTGTGTCTTTCCAGATACTCCTTCCCCTATAAAGATGGTGGCATCTGGTCCGAAGGAGGGGAAGGTCTCCAGATCACTCCAGCTCACCTGTACTGTGACAGGAGCACCTCTGGATAGCCCTTGGTATGATTGGAATTGTGTCCGTCAGGCCTCAGGAGGGGAGCTGCGATTTCTAGGCTGGATCTATCTGTTTGGGAATAACACGGGCTATGCCCCATCCTTCCAAGACCGAGTCACTATCTCTGCAGATAAAGATAAAAACAAAGTCTCCCTGCAGCTGCGTGCCCTCACAGCCTTAGACACAGCCACCCATTTCTGTGCCAGGCAGCACACAGTGATGCCAATGGAGAGACAGGCAGCATGAAATGGGGGAGGACTGCTATGGTGACAGGGCCCTTTCTCAAAATGATGGTTGCCTGTACTTGCTTTGGGAAATATCAGTGAGATTTGGGATTAATAGATGTTGGAACTTCCAATCTATCCATGGGTAACAGAGGCCTGGAGGAAAGGTGACTCAGGAGGATCTTGTCTGTGTAAATACCTGATGGAGGGCATTAAAGAGGATTAAGCCAGACTATTCTGACTGGTGCCCAGGGACAGGACAAGAGGAAATGAGCACAAACTGAAATACAGAAAATTCCATTTAAACATGAAAAAAAAGGTTTTTAACTGTGAGAGTGACTGAGAACTAGAATAGATTGCCCAGAGAAGTTGTGGAGTCTCCTTATTCAAAACTCAACTAGATATGGACCTTTAGCTGACCCTGCTTTGAATTGCTTTGGGACTTGACAATCTTCTAACATCCCTTCCAGCCTCATCCTTCTGTGATTCTGTGTTTCTGGAACAAACACCACCATGCCTCCACCCTCCCACACCCCGCCCAGTTTTAGCAGATCCACACAGAAAAAGAGGCAATGATACTAACCAAAATTAACCTCTGAGGAATTTGTGGATCACAGACTCCTTTTGCTAGAGTATAAAAATATTAGAGATATAAAAATGTTAGGTCCGGAATAGTCCTGATATGTAAGAAAAAATTAAACAGACAGTTAATGTGTTTGGGATAGCTGATCCTTGACATTCTTAAGAAAATATCCTACCTTGAATCTCTAGAAGTTTATTAAAAATGTATCTGGAATCAAGTAATTTGAGTTAAAAGAGCTCTTACAATCCAAATCAATCCATATTCAGTATCACCAAGTATGGGCAAAATTTAAGTAAGAGAGTTATATTATTACCTTGATCTATCATAAAAGTGATGCTGGCAATGCTATTTTTAATTTATGGCAATTGCTGTGTGGTTTGATTATCCAGCAATAAAAGAACAGAGGAAGACAAAATGCAGCTTTCAAAAGACATCAAAGAAGAGGTGTCACCTGACACCGAAATGAAAACCGAAATGTTTTTGTATGACTATTCATCACTGTGTGGACTAGGTATCACAGTGGTTGAAGGGGACTGAACCACCCGACGTAAACTGACTTCCTGAAAAACCTTAAGGTGCAACATACTCCACTTCCTCATAATGTCATCTCCCCACAGACAACTGCATCCTGAAGAACGTATTTGATGCTAATTGTGATTCAAGCTTTGAGACAATCACTCTATAGCATGCCAGTTTTTCTTGCACTCAAATATGGATGTTACGTTCAAGACCATTTGATTTTGAACATATAATGGTCAACATCAGTTCAGTGGAAAGGTTTTTACCTCCCACAGTTTAGAAGTTTCTATCTAAGTTACTCATTGTGTCCCCTTTGTAGTCATTACAGAGAAACAAGTGGTTCTAAGAAGAAATTTGTCATTTCCCAAGGTGTTTTAGACAGGCAAAATAGCTCAGTCAATTGCACTTGGGGCATGACTCCTTCTCCATAACATTCAGATGACTACCTCAAATGCAGCCCCTGGAAGCTAGGTGAGAAGACTCTGACACCATGTGGCTGGAAGACAGCTTCAGTTTTGCCTGACCAGTCACACGGATCATGACCCTAGAGTCTGCCACGGAGCATCACCACTGAAATGGGCCCCTCCGTCTTCGTCTCAACATGCAGCAAACAATGCCCCTCTATCCACCACCTCAATCTAGTATTACAGTTCTCCCCACCTCACCTCTTTTCTACATCTGTTTCTTCTTCAACTCAATTATTTAAGAAATCATGCATTACTTCCCTCTTGAACTGCATGATTAATATTTTTATCCATGGCCCAGATTATGATCACCTTGTCTTTGCCCATAACAGCTGCAGCTTCTTCCCATTCATTTTCTCCTCAAGGGTCACTTCAAGGAATATTTTCTGAGTTGCTGACAATACCAACTTACTTCACTGTCATAGGAAATCTAAGTTAAAGCATTACTGTGGTTTAGCCCCAGTCAGCAATCTCATACCACGCAACTGCTCGCTCTCCCTCCCCAGCGGGATAGCGGAGAGAATCGGGAAGAAAGGAAAAGTCTTGGGTTGCGATGAAGACAGTTTACTAGAATAGCAAAGGAAAATTACAATAATAACAAAATCCAGAGATACCATAATATACAAAACGAATGACACACAATTTCTCACCACTTAACTGCCCAATGGCCATTATAGCCCATCCCAAGCAGCGGTCATGGAAACAAATCCGAGCAGCAAGCAAATGAGAGAGAGAGAGAGAGCTGCCCCTCAGGCAATCCCCACTTATTTACTGACCGTGACATCTATGGCATGGAATACTTTCTTTGGCCGGTTTGGGTCAACTGTACAGACTGTACCCCTCCCAGCTTCCTGCACCTGCACATTAGCAAAACCTAGGAAGCTGAAAAGTCTCTTTAGCAACAACTCATAACATCAGTGTATTTATCAACATTCTTCACATACCAAATCCCATACTAAATCCAAAACACAGCCGCTACTGAGAAGAAAATTAGCTCCAACCCATCCAAAATCAGGACATGCATTCATTCTTAAACACCTTCATGAGGTATAGATAGCTGTGGAAGATAAGAGATGCAGAGTTTCCATTGCTGCTAAACTCTAAGGAGGCCTTAAAGCTCGTTTGAAATCACCCATGCAACTAATAGCTTTGGGGAAGAGAGCAGGGCCTGTCCACTCTTGGGCCATTTCCAGCTGTGGCCTCCTTATGGCATGGT
Organism: Chlamydotis macqueenii; assembly: GCF_036417535.1. NCBI lineage: Eukaryota > Metazoa > Chordata > Aves > Otidiformes > Otididae > Chlamydotis > Chlamydotis macqueenii. The sequence continues at coordinate 14,437,846 of NC_141567.1, read as the reverse complement.
CAGCAGCTACAGGTCCCCATCCTACCCCCTTTTTTTTGTGTATGTTTGTTAACCCTCACTGCCAACTTTCAATACCACTGTTCAGACCAACAGTTTTACACCCTTTCCCCTTGCTGCCCCTTTCACTTGGGCGGATCAATCCTGTAGTACCTCACAATTGCCTTATCATCTTCCTGCATGTGCAATTTTTTTTCATTTTCAGGATGTTAATAAATTTCCCTTCCTTCCTGCCCTCTTCCAGCTTGACAGCAGTTAGAGAGCAGTATTAAATAATATTTCCTCGGTACGCCAGCTGTGCCTGTCTGTACCCAGGCCTTCTTTTTTTTCCCTGTAAAACTGTTAGTGTGAGGTTAGCTTAGAGTTACTACCTCAGGGTAAGAGAACCATAGTGTGTCCATTTTCAAGGATTGTTCTGTTTAAGTGCTGTCCGTGGTGGAGAAGTGCTCATACACGTACCCTAGTGCAAATACCAACTGGTTAATGTTTCAATAAAATGTAATTTGTTTGTATCATGGGGCTGTGTTTACATCCTTGCATTGCAAAGTTATCTTTTATAGCATCTTCAATAACAGTCAGATAATACCTAGCCACCACAGCTCTGCTTCCTTCGTAATCACTGAAGTGGCAGCTGCTTTACTGTCTAGCCTGTCTTTATGAATACATAAGGAGTGTATTCAACCAAAATTTATCTTCACCTGCATATTATGCTTCACACAAGTCTTTAGGTGCAGCTGGCACTAAGGATGCAGAACTTGTTCATCGCGCAGAATTTGATCAATCCACTTTGCACCATCTAGAGCAAAATCCTTATTTAATAACTCCTCCCATGGAACAGCATATCTCTACCTAATAAATAAAAATAATTTATTTTTCACTTTTAAAGATACCAAAACCGTGACAAAGACCTCCTGAGGCCCCAAATGACCCTTGGCACTGGCCCATCCAGAAAGATAACAACTCTAAACCCCAAGATTGAGCGTATTCCTCTTCTTCCTGGGCAACAAAAAACATGTCAAAGTGGAAAAAAAAATAACACTTCTGCAACTCTGAGGAATTTTGCTAATTGCTGTAGAATGATACTCAAACAACTTTTGCTTTTTCATTAGACTAAGATCTGAGCCTTCCCAGGGCAACATTGTAATGCTTCATTATAATCCTACAGATCTCAAGCAAGTTCAAATCCTCTCTTTTGGCCCAGCTTCCAGTACTTCTTTTAAAGTCTATGTGATTTCTTCATGTAGTATTTTGGGTGTATGACTACCTGTCTCATGTGAAATACTGCACAGTAAAAGGGAAGGAAGAGGCACTTTTTGTAACTAGGTATATCACTGTGTTGTGAACTTGGAGTTGCACAGTGACACAAACACTGTAAGGTCTCATACAAAAAACCTGAGACTGCAAAAGGAACAATATATTTTGAAGAAGAAAGGAAAAAGGGAATTTGTTGAAGAAGGATTCCTGTGAGCATTTATTCTGGAAGTATATTGCTTACTGAGCTAAAAGAAGAGAAAAAGGGTTTTAAAAGCTTTGGCCTGGATCAAGTTGTTTGAAATCACTTTACTATGAAATTATGGTTTTCTTCCCTCACGATTTTGGGAACAATGGTGACTTTGGAGAACTTTCATGGCAGTCCATGTATGGATCCTTTGGACAAACCACTAGCATTTTATTCCCTGATTTTATATAACTTTAGAATCTGGTGAAGAAAGTGGGATTATTTGACTACGTGCAAACGGTGTGGCAACAGACAAGCTCGTGTTTGGAACGGGGATCACTTTTTCGGTTGAGCCAAGTAAGTTCCACTTGTTCTACTACTAATGTATTTCTTAAGTTTGTGGTGGGGTTGACAAAGGGATTATGTGATGTGACAGCATAATGAGAAATTTCTGCTGCCTTGGATCTCTTGAACATGCATTCTCCAACTAGGTTTTTGAGTCCTCAGCTCATAGTTAGTTACCAAAGCTTTTCGGGAACAACTAAGATAGTTTCTTAGCTATGTACACCAGCATTAGTCCACAGATCCTCACTACCTCCTCTAGCTGCACTGCTAAATTTAAGACTGTTTTTATACCCAGTGGGGATGGTGTCTTAGCCCAGCTTCAGTATGACGTGAAAGTATTTCCTTTCTTTCTTTTGTGTAACACTAAGGTGTATGGAAAGGAGAAAAGGAGATATAAAGAATTGTGGGAGAAAGTAGTTCCCATGGAAAGACAGGGCATATTAGTTTTTGCAGCAACTGCTCGAAGTGTGAGCAAGCCTTTTGTATTTAAAAATGGCACTCTTCTGAATGTGGTCTTTATAAGGATGGACCATCTTCCCTAGCTTTTGTGTGACAGTGTGAAAGTTGGAGCAATGGGTGAGTTTGTTGTGTTGATTTTTATTGTTTGTTGTGTTGATTGTTCAGTTGTGTACCACCACCTGAACACACACACTCCTCAGACAGGTGTGGGACTCTCTTAGATGCTAGCTCACATCTGCAAGCCCCACACAGCTTTACAACTGCCTTTAAATCTTTAGGGCATCATATATGCCTATTTTGGAGTAGATGAATGCAGCTCTAGTTCTTGTGGGAGTAGGGAATCCAAAGATACTATTTTGAAAACATAATTTGCAGAAGTAGGACAGCAAGATACTGCCAGCTTCCATCATCCTGAGTCTATGCTAATATAAACTTGCCAGTTATCAGTACAAAAGGTACTCTGCCCTGAATGATCAGCCAAAAAAAGGTGTTGGTGGGTGAAAGTCTAAGTAATGGTATTGCCTCTTCAGACAAATGCAGTAGCCCTAATGTGAGGTTCAGTTTCTACACAGAAAGTATCTTGCATACTTTTTAAAACAAACTGAATTTCAGACCTGTTATATCAGTAATTGCTGTGTCATGACTCCTGTTCTTCAGGAAAGAGGGAAAAAAAGTCTTTCCCCAAACAGTCAGCTTTAGAAACTATTGGGTCCCCCAAAGACAAGAATAGATTTTCCAGGTTTCCAGAATGCTGGTATCTTGAGTCTTTTTAGTGCTTTTTTTTTTCAATTTTTTTTTTTTTATTTCTGTGGGAGATATTCAAAAGGAATTAAACCAGCTAAGAACACTACAGGAGCTGAGCCTTCTGAGAATTTCCAAGCACAAAGCACACAGAAAACATCCTTTAATGATACACAGTTTTTGAGACATCTCCTGAGAATTCAAAAATAAATTAGCTAAGGAATTGTTTAGTTAATTCCCTCTATACTTCTCATTGGAGGAAGCCAAGATCCACAGGAGGATGGAATATATTGCCATGCCTGTGATTTTGTAAGATTAAGAGGAAAAAGAAGTATGATTGTTTGGATAAGTATATTAACTGCTTTTTGTGTGCAATACAAATATAATCATCCGCCCCCAGTACAAAGATGCCCTACGGATGTACAAGAGCTCTGTTTCTTTCTGAAGAGACAGCTAAAGAGAAGACAGAATAAATGGTGTATTTGAATGGCACTAAACTCCTCTCTTAGAAACCCCAGTGTTGTTCTTTAGGATGGCTCAGTGTTATGCAGTGAAATGGTCTCCTGACTTGGAAACCTCTCCAGAGCTCACAGAACACTATTCACTTTTTAACTTAAGAGAGGTTTATATACCTGAGTCAAGTTCCACACAGAAAATGTCAAAGAACAGAATTTGGAAAGAAGACCTCGTTGGAACTGAACATTTGTTCATGAAAGATTTAACCTCATCTTCTACTTTAGCAACTTTATTTTGTATCTGCAAGTAATCTCACTCATTGGAATAGTAACAAACAGTCTTTTCTCCCTATGTGCTATGGGTTAGCCTTTTACCTTCATCATGTAAAGGATTTTTGGGTGGTAAAAAAAAAAAGGATCTTTTAATATGTATCATGTATATAAGGCTACCCTTGAAGTAAGTGTTCTTTTTGTTATCTAAATTGTTATGAATTCAAAACTAATATGAGCATTTGTGTTGCATTCCCTCACTTAAAGGAATTCACACACACACACACGCACACACATGTATGAGTTCTGGTAAAACAAGTTTAGGAGCCCAAGGGATTAGAAGCTCCAATGAAAATCCTACCCTTATACTCCCTTTATGTCTTTAATCTGCTCTTTGGGAAACAGGAGGAAGAAATAAACAGAGAAAGACACTCAGTTGTTGGGGGCAAACATGGCTGGGTTGTATCAGAACTATGGATGATTTAGTTCTCAGAAAAATATGCAGAAAATATAGTAATTCCAAAATTATGCTTCTTTTTCAGACAGTCAAGAAGAATCTGCCCCAGAAGTCATTGTGCTTAAATCAAAGGAACCCAAGCAATATGACAATAAACTGAACATGGCTTGTTTGGCAAGGACTTTCTACCCAAAGAACATCAGCCTTGATGTGCCTGAGAGTGACATTGTGTATGATCTGAAGGCGCCTCTTGTCACATCTGAGGGGATGTACAGTACCATGAAGGTGGTTGGAGTGGAACCAGATGCAGAGGTGACCTGCATGGCTTTGCTTAAGGGGAAGAAGACTACAGCCAGAATCATTCTGCCAGGTACAGTGTTGTGGTCCAAATGCAACATGATTCTAGGAGATGCATCTTCCAATATTTTTTTCTTACCCTTTGAGAATTTAGCAGGAACAAGTAAGTACAGTCAGAAAGGTATTTAGTTGCTTAGTTAGGTGAAGACAAGATTTTCAAAAGCACCTAGCATACCCAACCTTATTCAACTATTTAAGCACCTGAAATTTTCTTCCCCAAAAAGAAAGAAACAAACAAATAAAACCCCCCTAAGCTTCCCCCCTCAACCCCTCTAATATTTGTGAGTCTAGCTTTATCTAAGCCAAAATAGTTCAGGGAACATAAGTATAATTGCCTGCTAGAAGAAAGCTTGAATTACCTTTTATGAAGAAAAAAAAAAAAAAAAAAAGATGTGATTTTTTTCCCCCAAATCTTTTGGTTATTGGTTTACTTGGTATTTGGTTATTACTTTCTAAATTGCTCTTTTCCTATGGTAAAGTTCATTTGTAAAGGGAGAGAAAATAAAACTCAACAATCTTGGCAGTTTTTTCTGCAATCACATGTAGAAAGCTAATTTTTCTCTTCAAGTTAATCTTAGAATTAATAACCTGCCATCTGATTATCCAATAGTGCTAATCTACTGCCAGGAAAAGAGCTACAGGTATGTTTAGTGTAATTTTTGTTTTATATAGTTTGGATACAATTTATAATGTCTCTTAATCCTTCAACAGAAGAGAAGACTGGAGAATTTGAAACTGGTAATGCTTGCCACATTACAGATGCCTCTACAAAAGGTTAGTTGACTAAAGGAAAAATAGAGTAGGGTTACTTTATTATGGATTTAGTAACAATGCACGAAAATGCATTGTCTTTGGTACAGAAATATCTGAATTCTAGATACTTATTAAGCAGTAAGATGCACTTTTTGTGGAGTCAAGAACAAAACAGGAAAAATTCACTTCTCTGGCGCAGAAATGCCAAAATTTGAAATAATTATTGAAAAACAACCTGCTGTTTCATGTTAACAGATGAAATAGCTGACAAATTTCCATGGGATAAAACAGCAATGAGAAGTAAATTCCTCACTGGACGGACATCTTCTCTCCCATGGACTTGATACATTCTTCTGTCATCTTTTCTTTTGTTCCTGCTTCCCTCACCCGCCTATAATGTGTGGATTTTCCTTCATTTTTGTGAGGAGGTGAGGTGGGATAATATCAAGACCTCACTCTCTTCCCTCTTCTTATTCTTTTTAAAGCAGATGTCAAAATGGAGAAAGTGAATATGCTGTTCATGGCTGTTTTGGGTTTGAGAGTCCTGCTGGCAAAAAGCATCGCCTTCAATACAATAATGAGTATCAAGCTGTTTCTTTTCTGAGGTAGGAAACACATCATTCAGTCCCTGGGAACACAGGAGGCAAGTGCAAGGAACGACCAGTTGGCTTTGCATCCTTCTGTAACCCCCCAAGGAGTGACATCAGTTCAGCTGTTCCTGTTTCCACTGGATAAATTAATATAACCCCCAAATTGTACCACATCCCCAAATTGCTTTTGCATCAGGCTAGTCCAGAGCATCTCAGGTTCTATCCGAAGTCTTCTGCTGGTTGTTTCAAGTGGCAAAGAACAAAGTCTGGATAAATGTCTGTAAAAGGAGAATCCCAAAAGCCAAGAAATATGAAAAACGGGACAGAAAAAGGAGGAGGGACAATTCTGAAAACAAGCAGCCAAAGTGACAAACAAAATTGTCCAATCCATTCCAGATTGACAGAAACTCGGCACCGCTGCATTAAATGTGAATAAGAACTTAAAACAAACATTGTTTGCTCTTTCAGGTACAGGGTAAGTGAGCCAGCAATGGGCTGAAGAAGAGCAGGAAAGAACACACAGCAGGATAATTTAATCACCATGGGCAGCTTTGCTACCAATAACCATTTAAAGAATCAACAAACTCTCCAGTTCCTGTAGATCCATGAGTCCCTTTACTTCATCAAGGTGCTCTTCAGTTGACACCATTTGGAAGCCTTCTTAGACAGCTACTAGTGCTGAAATACTGCTGTCCAGCTTAGTTTCATTAATTGTTAGAACAATTTTTGTTACTTCTTATTTCCATAAGAAAATTCCCTCATCCCTCTGCTAAGCAGGAATAGTTAGCTCTCCTAGTCCTATATTCATCACAGTGAAGCATCCAAATTGCTTAGATAATTTCAAAAACTTAAAATTGAGCTTTATACTTACTATGCTTTAAAAATAATCTCTGGTCATATTACATTATTGTCTACAGAAGTAATGCTTTTCTGCTTAGACATCCCAGGCACAGAGGGAGCATTGTATTATTTTAATTTTTAGAAGCTTTTATTAGTGGCAATTTTCTAGTGCAAGTAACTAGATCTCCACTGGACCTGAAGGAATTTACTTTAGACAGGTATACAGTAGTATTTTCATCTTCATCTCTTCTTTAGAGCATTTTTAGCTTTTGTTAAGAATATGGTACCTGCATTTTAGGTTTGCTTGATATACAGCAAAATAAAGTTTTGTTACGCTTGCTTTGCACTGTGCCCTTTCTTCTGAAAGTTGGGTGGAAATTGTTGAAATTCCAGTCTTCTATCCAGTGACCACTGAGAGCTAGAAAACCATCTATTACAGCTTAGATTTCCTTGTTATTGAATTTGTCTTGGGCATTCCACAGGGAAAGAGAGAGACTCCTTGGCACATTTAAGAGACTTCAGGAGGGCTATGAATTCTGATCCTATTGGGTTTAAAGGAATTTTAATTATTCATGCCCCTTTCCAATTACTCAGGCTCAAAATTGTGGATCATAACAAAAAGAAAGATGGGTCTAAAGAGAAAACAGTTAAGACGAGGGGCAATATGAGCATTAATGTACCAATCTCTGAAGGTGAGAGAACAGGCTGTGGATTTTCCGCTCATCAATACTAGGAAGGGGCCAACAGGAAGCAGTGTGGGGTGTTTTGATGGATAACCTAACCGCTTGGTTGGCAGTTAGAAAAACCCAGCGCTGACTTTTGTCTCACAAGCTGCAAGGTGCTGCCTTGCTTGAAGCAGGATAATGTGGTTAAAACACATGACTAAATCACGCTATGCAAGACAAATTCCCCCCTGCTTTTAAAAGCATATTGACCACTTCCTGGGGGGCTGGGCCCACAATGATTTTCAGATGCTGACTGAACTACTGCTGGCTCCAAAATGCCCCCGAGAGGAGTGCACGGCAAAACCTGTTTAATTAACCTTGACAAGTTTAGTCATTCAAATCCTCACTCCTGTCCAGAAGATGGGACATTTCTGTGGTGAAACCAGTGTCTCTAGGTCCTGCAGCTCTGTGCTTAGGCCTCAGGAGCGCACACTTAGTGGGGAAAATCATGGTGGTCATGTTTTTATTTCCTAGGCATCTCAAAGGCCAGATGGACATGGGGAGCCAGCTAGACTATCAACGTTCCCTTGAAACAGCGTCCTTCCTGTCCCCGTTAAAGCAGGTCTTATTGCACTTGTGCAGTCTTAATGACTCAGTCACACCACCAGACCAGGCTAGACTGCTCTCACAGCAGCCAGATTCTACTGTTTTTCTTCCTTGCCACTCTGGCTGCTGACTCAGAGTTAATTTCCCTGTAGGTAGTGCCCAGCATCCCTAAGCATGGTGCTGTCCCCAGCAGCTCTTTAACATCCTCCTGCAAGTGGGGTAGCCCAAGACCAAACTGGGCCATGTGACATAGAGCCTGCAGAAGCAGAAAGCTGCCCTGCAGCACCCCTTGGTTGTCACTAGAGCCCCAGGAATTCTGCAGCAGGGTCTTTGCATGGTGTCAATGTTATGTACCTCATCCCATAGGGATGTCCTCATGACTCTTTCTCAAAAGGGCAAGAACTGATCCTTTTTGCTTCTGTGGGGCAAGTGCACACTCAGAGGGCTGTGGGCTAAAAGCATCTGCCCATAGAAGCTGCCTTTGAGTGGTAGGCAGTATTGCCAAAAGGACACTATCTTTCAAGCTTCTCCATGTTGGCATTGATTTGCTTCAACAGAAAACCCATATACCCACTCCTCTTCCTGTTAGTCCAGTGTGTGGAGGTGAACATCTGTGGGCATGAAATCTGCTATCACCGCAGCATTTCTTCTTCAGCACAGAGCATGTTTCTCCAGGTGTCATCCATGTGCATTGTCTCAGAAATCATCATGCACTAAGCATTTCTGTTTTGGCCAATTCACCTACTCTTCCAAAGACAATTCTCAGGGATGAAGGAACAAATCCTCTTTAAACTCGCCCCTCACAGACAATGTTTGTCTTATCCAGCTCTGGCTGCAGCTGGACCTCTGCCCAGCCCCTCTGAGATGTTTGGCCCTGCAGGCAAGGGGGAGGTGGAGCCTAACGGGGACGGAAGGAAGGAGGGCAGAAGGAGAGTTGCCCGTCAAAAGGGAAACTCTTCTTGGGCAGGGATAGGAGAATTTCTGCTACTCCCTGATTCTGCTGCTCTTTTGGAACAGACCCTCAGATCTCCATCTCCTGCTGGACCTGTTCTCTAGCACTACACGGTGAGCACCTCATGGTCAGGCACTTCAGGGCTTTGTCCACTGCCCTGTAGTGCTCTGGCCAGGGACAGTTCTGAGGGTTGCGGAAGCTCTGGACTCGTGTCCTGCTTCACTCCATGCTTGTGCCTCAAGGGTGTTAGTTGGGCAAGTGGGCATGGCTCTTTCCTGGCTCCTTAAGGCACAGCAGGCTTGGGGCAAGTGCTAGCAGTGTGGGATGGGACATGGGTCAGCCTGGCCCCAGAGCCCAGCCTCAGTCCAACTGTCAGCAAGAGAGGAGCATCCCATAGTCTGTGGGGCCAGGGCATGCTGGCGGTCCTGGGTTCGGACAGCAGAGCTGAGCTCTGCCTGCATTGCTCGGTGTCTGAGAATCTGTCCAACCCCTGTCCATATTTGTAAGAGGGTGATTCTGAGGAGTGTCTCCAGCAGCATCTCTTATTTGATGGGACAGATCAACCAGTGTCTCAGAAATGGCTCCTCTGAGAGATGAATGCAGCTCTTCCTAGTCATGAGGTGAGACCTCAGCATGGTGATCCCTGTAGAAGAGGATTGGGAGTCCTTCACCCAGATGTCTGACCATGAGCACTTGGCTTTTGTTGTGTTCCTGACTCTGGATTTCTGGTTTTCCTGGCTGGGCAGAGGGGTTAAGGAGAATCTCTTGTGAATACATGTTTTGGAGGAATTGAGACTGCCCTGGAGCAGGGCTGCTTGAGGGACCTATAACATTGGGTCCAGGATGAGAAGTGAGTGCTCAATCCCCTGCAAAGTTGCTCAGCCTGACCATGGTGCTTATATTGGCCTGCCATGTGGAGTTGGAGTGTGAGATTTGATGCTGTCTGGCTGGGTCAGGACGTAAGGTTTCACTTTCAGAGTCATTTCTCCCTGCAGCATCGGTCACTATACATTGGTCTCAGAGTCTTTTCCTGCCTGTTCCTTATCTGGTTTTAGCTGTATAATGGATGAGTCAGTTTATGGAGGCCTGTTGGAGTGGGTCAGGTGTCTGCTCTTTTCCTGGACATGGCATTAATTTTTTTCTTCTGTTCGTAGAAAGGACTTTAACAGCACGTGGACTGTGAAAGGCCTTCCTTTTCTGGAGAAATGAAAGAATTGTCAGTCAGACCAGAAGCCTTGAGAGCGCTCAGCCATCATGGAGGGACACAAAGAGAAGGGCTGCCCTTGTGGAGGTTTCTTGCTGTTAGATCAGCTGAGGAGAAGCAACACCCAGATCTGGGTCAGACTTGTAAACTGCTGACCCGTTTCCTGGCTCTGTGTACAACAGAAATGCTCTGCTCGGTGGTGTGGCTGGGGAGACAGGGGACAGAGAACTTCCTCATCTGTCAGGATGCTGAAGCTGTGCTGGAGAGAGTGCTGTTAGCAACAGTTCCTCTTTAGAAAGCCACTGTCCTTCCTTCTGCTCCTAGCACGCTAATATTTGCTCTTCAAGCATCAAATACAGGCTTTCAGAGATGCCAGTAGAGGACTGCGCAGGAGGGCAAAGGGTGGCATACAGAGTTTTAAGGATGTTGGCCTCATGGTGAGATCATGTATCAGAGTCTTCCTTTATTTTATTTGAAGCAAACATAAAGGCACTATAAAACTGCACGTAAGGCTTCTGATCTGCTTGACAGGCAGAGCCATTGTAAAATAATCTTTAAAAAACTCCCCTTTCCATTTTTCTCAGGTCCATTCAAGTTCTTTCAGTAGAAACTTCAAATAAACTGCTTCAGTTATGCTGAGTTGTGTTTTGCAGAAGTGCCTTAATAGGCATGTCTGCTTTGACTGAAGAAAAGAGCAAATACAATCACATTTTCTCTGCAGTTCTGCAAATGCTAAAGGGCATTTTGCAGAATATTTAGTCATCTTAATTTCTTTGGACCCATTCCCCAACGTATGAGCTTCTGGTTGTTTGAGGTTTTGTTTTAGTTTGGTTTGGCTATTTTAAATACATTTTCCCGGTATTTAAGCATCTACAGTCAGGTTTTGATCACAACTTCTCTTAAACTTTTTTTCTTATGGGATATTTCTGCTTCATACGTAAAAGGAACTGAGTCTCTCTCCCACACTCACAACCCCACCCCTCCACCCCAAGAATTAGATCCTCTTTTTCCTCCTCTTGTAGTTTCTGAATAGTTTTGAAGAACCTCAGACAAGCTTGTCACAAACCAAAACCATATTTCTATATCCTAAAGAATGTCCCTTCATACACTTTCCTTGATTTTTATCTCATTTTATCTCATAAAAGCTGTTTGCATTTTTAGTTTCGAAAGAGTACAAACCAGTGAAAGTGTATTTGTGCATATGTGCAAGTTTTCAGGAACAGTGAATAAAGTAATTGCACAATATAGTCATAACTGAAAAAAAAAAAAGCAGTAAGGTTTTAAAACAGACAATCCTTAGAGTGAAAATTAAGGCATCAGTAATATTATCAGAAGGCAGTATCACATAATAAAGGCCCTTGCAGCTGTCAGCAGATCCACCACCCTGATCTAGGAGAACTTCATCCGCCTGCACCTGTGACCAAAAAGTGCAGAGCTGGAAGCAGGGAAACACTGTGGGTAAAATGAGAGGTGTAGTGATCCAGGCTCTGTGGACTAACAGATTCCTGGAAGAATTTACACAGGAGAGCTAGCAGTGCCTCTGGTGGCACCGGGACTGGCTCCAGGAGCACACAGAGCAGCCACTCTCCTGTGAGTCAGTGAGTCTTTTCCCAGGGTGTGCCTCGGGGCTCTCAGAAAACAATTTCTTGTTGAACCTCTGCTGTTTTCCAGGGTATCTTTAGCATACTGTGATGGCAAGAGAGAATACTAAGGACATTCTTTTGAAAGCACTAGAGGACCTCACACTGGATATGTTTGAGAAGTTTAAGTATAAATTGTCATATATTGATTATGATGAGATGGCAAATCTCTCCAAGTATTTGCTCAAGAAAGCCAACGATCCAGTTAAACTTGCAGACTCCATGTGTGACCACTATGGAGCTGAGCTTGCTGTGGATGTAGCAATCTGTGTGCTTGAACGGATCAGCCAGAGAGACACTGCAGCTAAACTCAAACAGGAGAAAGGAAAAGGTAAAGGAACTTTGTTTACTGGCACTTTTCTATCCTTCTTTTTGATTATTCCTACCAAATATGTAGTAGAACCTTCATCAAATAAAGACAGCGCAGATTTCAATCCCTTCTGGAAGCCTGAAAACCCAAAGGACCCCAGGGTGCTGCCTCCTTATGCCTGGAATTGCATCACTCTCCTCTTGCCATTGGTCTTCCTGCTCATTTAGGTGACTGCTGCCACAATCTCTGCACACTCTGCAGGACCACCTGCTCCTGGCCTGTAATAGAAGTATACTAGGGTCTCCAGAGGCACTTGCTCTGCTCTCTTGTCTGCTCTGCTTTGCCCAAGGCATTTTAGGGGAATTTCTAAAGGCAGAGGCACCAAGAGGACTGTTTAGTTCCCCGCCAGACACACATCACTGACAGTCTCTGTATTACTACTCCACTAACAGCTACATATAATTTCTCTTTCAGCCCTGAGGTCCAGTCCACCCTCTGCTTCATTAGGCCAAGGTATGTGTCATTGGGATAGATGTGTCTGAGTTTTATTGCCTACGCACTCCACCTACTAGTAGAAAGTATATGATCATAGGTGTAGTCCTGAAGCCCCAGCAGGATCAGAAGGAAAATAGCTGTTATATGCCTATGGACAGGAAAAAAAAATTGAAAGTGTGCTGCTATAAAGGTCACTAGTAGAAACTGGTTCTTAGCGCTATTGTCATGTTTGACTGAAGTGTGACTGCATTTCAGTGACAGGTGATGGGCATTTCAGACTTTTTTTTCATTTCAACATCAATAATAGAATAGGAAGAACAAAGCCTATTGGATGGTCCAGAGGTCATTTAAAATGAAAGAGATGAAGTAAACTCAAGGTACAATAATTTTGTGTCTGAAATGTTTTAGTTTTAGCTGGAGAACGAACATTAAGTTTAATTTCAAATTCTTTTCTTGCATATCCTTGATTTAGATTACAAGACAAAGTACAGAGATCATGTACAAAAGAATTACCACTGGATAAAAGACATGAATGCTCGTATTGGTGAGACGGTGACTCTGAACTCCAGATATACAAGGCTGGTTCTTGTTAGTGGACATCGCCATGAAAAAAAGAAAGAACATGAAATCATGGCTGTGGGACGGAGACATGCAGAAATCATGCAGGAACAAGTGAATTCTTCTATTACCATAAGTGATCTTTTTAAACCTGACAGGGATAGACAGGCACCGAAGACTGTCGTGATATTAGGAGCTGCAGGAATTGGGAAGACAATGACAGTAAGAAAGATTATGCTGGAATGGGCATCAGAGGGACTCTATAGACAGTTTGACTATCTTTTCTACATGCATTGTCGGGAGGGTAATCTCACAGCTCAGGAGAGTATGGCTGACATGATCTCCAAATGCTGTCCTAGTGATAGTCCACCTCTTGTAGAGATCTTGAGGAGACCAGAAAAACTCCTGTTTATCATCGATGGCTTTGATGAACTGAGGTTTTCTTTGGACCGGCCACAAAATGACCTGTGCTCTGATCCCTGGGAGATGAAGCCAGTGGAAATAATCTTGAGCAGTTTATTTAAAAAAGCCCTTCTCCCTGAATGCTCAGTGTTGATTACAACAAGACCAACTGCCCTGCAGAAGCTGGAACAGTGCTTGGTGTATGAACGCTCTGCTGAAATACTGGGATTTTCAGCAACTGATAGAGAAGAATATTTCCACAAGTTTTTTGAAAATAAGGAAGAGGGAAGGAAGGCCTTTCAGTTTGTTAAAGGAAATGAAATGATCTTCACCATGTGCCTTATCCCCATCATGTGTTGGATTGTCTGTACTGTTATGAAACAACAGCTTGAAAGTGGTGAAGATCTTGCACAAACTGCCAAGACAACTACAGGAATATATATCCTTTATGTTTCCAGCTTACTGAAATCTCTGAGCAGCAAGTTGAAACAGAACTTGCACATTATCCTAAAAAGACTTTGTTGCCTGGCTGCTGATGGGATCTGGAAGCAAAAAGTCCTCTTTGAGGAAGAGGAAATCAAAGAATTCTTCTTAAATCAGAGAGACACTCTCCCACTTTTTTTGAATGAGAGCACTTTTCAGAAGGGCATTGTTTGTGGGAGTGCCTACAGCTTCATTCATCTGAGTGTCCAAGAGTTTTTTGCATCTCTATTCTATGTACTAGAAGATGATGATGAAACAAGAGATAAGCAAGAAGATCCTAAGAGGGATGTGAAAAAATTGTTAGAAAACTATGGAAACTCAAGACAGGATTTCATGTTAACTGTTCGGTTCCTATTTGGTCTCTTAAATAAGGAACAAATAAATGCTTTGGAAAAAGAAACAGGGTGCAAAATTTCTCCTGAAATTAAGGAAGAGTTACTAACGTGGCTTCAAACTAGCCAAAAAACAGCTTTAACGATTAATGCAGAGAAAAAAGCAGTGATTCATGATTTGGAGGCTTGCCACTGTTTGTATGAAATACAAGATGAAAGTTTTGTGAAAACCGCATTGGGTTATTTCACCGGAATATATCTACGAGACATCAATTTTACCCAATTAGATCAAATAGTTCTTTCATTCAGTATTAAAAATTGGCCTAGACTGGACTCACTTCAGGTGGGCTATTGCTCCTTTGTCTCAGAAGACCACGAAGAACATTTAGACCAACAGCTAGCAAAGCTGTCACATTTGTAAGTAAAATCCTAGGTCCCTAGCTTGCAAATTCTCTTAGCAATTGAAAAAGTTTCAGTAACCAATAAATGACTGACTGACTTATGAAAAAACTAAGGCTTAAGTTTTCATAAAGTGAAGGTGCAATGATGGAAGTTGCTCTGTGATGAGCCTGATGGGATGTGCACTAGCCGTTACTGGTGATGAGTCAGTTCAAGAGTAAGCATGTAAATACAAGAGGGCATGTCAGCTTAGTGACTAAGTTCCCACTGTAATCAAAGAAGACCAGAGTCCAAGTCATCTACCGTTCAGATAGTCACCTGCTGGCCAGTCAAATAAGATCATGCTGTAATCACCACTGACTGAACTTAAGAGAAAATGATTGACTGTGGTGAAACTATGGAACTGCCTGGCTTCTTGTGCACTGACTTGGATCCTGATCCCACTTTGGTTAAGGTGGGTGAAACAACTTCTTTGCTGAGGCTCTCTGTTTACCAAATGCTGGTCCTGAGAAGACAGGAGGTGGTACTCAGACCCAGTGAGAGGGGAATTTTCCCCCATAGGCAGTAGAAATATAGGTCTTTGCCCTTTGTGCACAGGGAAACATAGCATACTGTTGATTTGTGGTTTATGAGTACAAACCTGCTTTCCATATTAAGAGGGAATGCTCTGAGTGTTTGGAGCTCAGCTACCATGGGCAACATGTGATATCAGTCTGCTTTTCCTCTTCTTTTCCTCAGCATATATCTGTACCTCATGATGCTGTAAGGTAGGGAATGAACGCAACCTGGTCAGGTATCAGGAGCAAACCAGCTACAATGGGATGGAGTTCTCCCCAAGCACATTTGTCCTTCTCAGAGCCTTGTGATATCCATGAAATGCCCAACCGGGTGCTTTTTGTGGAGGCAGCCGAACTCAGAGAATCATTGTTACGGAAGGGGCAGACAGCACCAGCACCTCAGAGTAACTCTGGGGACAGTTCCCAGCTCTCTGGGAACACACTCCAGATCTGCACAGGTGTGTTTTGCTGTGCAGGCAGGACCACACAGAAAGGTACAGAAACAATCCAGGGATGACAGTTTCCTGAGCTTCTCCAGCTCTATGGCTTTCTGTGCTGCAGCGTGCCAACATAAAGAAATTTTTCTTAGTCCTCCTGTTACTACAAAAGGAAGACCCCTACCTGTTTGGGGCAGCTCCTTCTATTTTAAGGTGCAAGCACATGAACAATTGTTGCACTGTGCATAATGTACCCTGACCCAAACAGTATTTGCTTGGACATGTGAATTCCAGAGTACAGAACATTTCCTTGAGACAAATCCCAAACAGAGGTGCCACGAGTAAACAGAACTCATCCACATAGCTGCCTTTAGCACACACAGTGCATAGGGATATCTGGAGTGTTCCGAGCAGCTGGAACCCTCAGACCCTGGTGAAGTATTATATGTGTTTACCAAGGTGATTTGCTTTGAGCTGTGACTGTAGAATATTCTGCCATTTAACATCTCACCTGTAAGGGCACTAGTTTAATTTTTGTGAAGCATAAATGCAAACTATAGCCAGAGAATGATACTAAATTAACCTCTACTTTTTATTTTTATTTTCTTCAGGGAAAAGCAATCACCTGATTACTTGAAGCAATCACCGATTTACTTGCTTTGTCAGTCCCTGAAGAATCCAAACTGTACATTGAAGATCTTAAGGTAAAACATTATTTTCTTTCAGAAAACAAAAGAAGCCAAGGAAACCCTAACCTTTATATTTTTCCTCCCTCCCACACTCTCTGACAGAAGAATTCTCTTTACTGATGCTCCTATGACAGCACTAATGTTTTTCAAGAGGTTTTGGAAAAGCATGCAACATTTCTGGGTTGGCACATATTTTTGGAATTTTCACCTCTTGTTTCCTTCCTGTTATTTTCTTCCCTCTCATTCTCCCTTCTCCACCTCTTTCAGGTCCTTTTTAGACAAAGGCAACTTGATCTTATGGGACCGAAACCCCAGGGAAGGGTGATGTCCGCAGGCATGGGAGAGCGAGCTGGGGCCATGTACTGGCAGGCATACTCACTGTATTTCATCCAACTACCCCATGCGTTTAATTGCACAAGTATGCTGGAAAGGGCCAACCAAACTGGAATTCTCTTCCCTCACTCGAAGGAGGAGCCATATCCTTAAACTAGAGTTTTTTCTTCTTCCTATTGAAGGAGATAAGGGTGAGGTTGGTTTTGCAAGGTCTGGCAGGTGCCCCTGTCCAGGCCTGAGGGTAGGTATCAGCCCTGTGGGGAGAGGGAGAGCCAGGACACAGATAGCTGGGGGTTGCACAGGGCCCTAGCCGAGTGCAGGACTCCCGCTGTGGTCCTGGACTGGCCAGGACTGTTCCCCACCAGTGCTGAGAGCATCCTTTGCTCTTCTTTGTGCATCTCCTCAACAGGCTGGAGTGGTGCAAACTCACAGCTGCCTGCTGTGGCATTCTGGCCACAGTGCTCAGCACCAACCAGTGCCTGACGGAGCTGAAACTGCGTGGAAATGCTCTGGGAGATCCAGGAGTGCGGCTGCTGTGTGAAGGGCTGAAACATCCCACCTGCCGGCTGCAGAAATTGGGGTGAGAAACAGCAAGCAGGCTTCTCAGGGAATTGTCCAGTCTGGGACCTTGACAGGGTTTGTGGCTTGGCCTGGCAGCTGCAGGGCTAGGGAAAGGCTGAGTTATGTGTCTCTGTCATGGTCAGTCACTGCTCAGCCCATGCTCCCAGCCTGCCCTGCTAAGACTGTGTGAAGCAGGTGTAAAGGAGGTGCCCCTCCATGGACCCTCCTCTGCAGCACGGAACCGGCTATTTCAGGTATGCACAGGCAAGCCCAAAGGAGCACATATTGAAGGTAAGCAGGCTTACTTCTGTCTGTGTGCAAAAAAAAAAAAAATGCTCTTCCTGGAAGAATTCATCATTCTAGAGTGAGACCCTTCCTGTTGAGTGAGTCTTCCTCTGAATGTTTCTGTTACATAGACTCTCTCTGAACAACCAGCTTACACCCGGGGATACTCTGTGCTTTATGCCTCCCCAGTGCTGACCTGGAGGTGGACTCCTCTACACTAGTTATACACCAAGTCTGCACTGGCACACTGCAGCTATGGTGATGGGTGGGTATGTGGTGAGTCACACAGTTCCTTTTCTGGTCAGTTACTTGGACATGCAGTCCAGGGCCTCCAGTGAACCCTTTCAGGGGTTTAGGGCTTTTGTGCAAGGTCTGTGTAATCCCTTTCAGATGCTCCCACCAGGGTATCTGAGTTACCCTGCAGCACATAGCCTTGGACCCTCCTTAGGGAGTGGAGTCCAGCCCTATGCCTCTGGTGACATCCATGGAAGCACTAGCAGGCAGTGTCACATGGCTTATGCTCTCATGAAATCCCTGTGACTGGTTTTATCTTCTCTTTAGAGGGTCCATAGGGAAGACCAAGGACAGAAAAGATTGGAAATCAGATCAGACTTCCAGGGAATAGACAGTGTGTCCAGCACTGGTCCACAACTGGCCACTTCTGGGCAGGGTTTCTGGCCATTCTCAGTGTTAATTGGGAAGGAGAGGGGCTGGTGGTTGGGGTTATCAAAGCAAACATGGTCTGACCTGAGCCCTCCCTGTGCTTCTTCCCACAGGTTGTGGGGTTGCAGTCTGACAGATGCCTGCTGTGGAGATCTGGCCGCTGTGCTCAGCACCAACCAGACCCTGCTGGAGCTGGGGCTGGGTGCTAATGCCCTGGGAGATGCTGGAGTGCACCTGCTGTGTGCAGGGCTGAAACACCCTGCCTGCCAGCTGCGGGTCCTAGGGTAAGGACCGCTCCCTTTGGCCATGATGTTGGAACCCCTGCTCTCAACAGCACACACCGACTCTGCATTTCAGGGATGTACTGTCTTTTCAAAGAGGAATTTCACTGAAAGTGTTTCTGCCTTTCATCCTCCTTCAATATTTTGTCTCTGCTCAAAAAGTAGAGAAATAACCAGATGAAATAACCAGATCTTTCTTTTTAAACCTGTCCAAATCTGTCTTTAAGCAAGAAACAAATGTTCCCTTTTTCTTCTTTTCTTCCTCCAGAGCTCTCTACTCATGCTTCCTTTCTTGTTCTCACTCCTCAAGAGATTCCCTCTGTCCATACCACTCATCCATGACTTATCTCATGGGTCCTTCTCATTTTGGTTACCAAAGTAAGTCTTTTTGCATTGTGCTCACTCTGGGGCTGTGCTTTCCTCTGGATTTGTCTCTGAAATTTGCAGGCCTCGTTCCTCTTCACTAACAAATTAATTTTTTCCTGTTCAAATGAGGAGATTGTACATTACAAAGTTTATTGTTTTAGCCAGAGAGGAGGTTTTATTCCCTCTTGTGTACTCTTCCTTCCTTTTCTGAACTCTCACTTGTCCAGGAAGATTGATCCTGCTTTTTAAACCTCATCTCAGCTCTCTATAAAATATGATAAAATGTGCGGCCTTTCAGTGGAAACAGCCTGTCTTAAAGAAAGATCTCACACTGGAAGGGAGCCCGCAGAGAAGAAGATTTCCAGGTCCTGGCTAAGCTTGTCTCTGTGTGTGATTTCTGAATATTCAGCTCAAGGAGGGGCAGACTTTCACCAAGCAGTACCTGCAAAGTCTCTATGAAAGACCAAAGGGCTTAATAGTGCCCAGAATAAAAAATGGTCATTGGTAGTTGCAGCTGCCGTGATGTAGTCACTGACTGACTGCATGGGTCCTGGATGAGACACCAGCTTGCCTTGAACTGAGTCTGTTGGAGATCTGCTTTCTGCAGATCTCTTCTCCTGGTTCTCTCAGGCTTTTTTCCCTGGCATAACTCTAGCAGAGGGTATCAAGACTGCTGGAGGCTGGAACACAAGCATTATGAGAAGAGGCTGAAGAGCCTGGTCTGACCCCATAGCCAAATCTGCTTTGAGCAATAGGTTGGACTAGAGACCTCCTGAGTTCCCTTCCATGCTGAGCTGCCAGGTGACTCTGTTGAGGGTCTGTGTCGTGCCCAGATGGGGCTGAGATTGGTCTTCAAAGAGGGCTAGGGAGAGCTCAAAGATCCCTTCCCCTCCCCTAGCTGCAGATTGGCCAGGGCAGAACTGCAAGGCCCAAGCCATTTGGGCCATTCTTACCAGCTGACTGGCTGATGGGAGGTAATGTCACTGGGCAGACAGTGTGTCCAGCACTGGTCCATCACTGGCCACTTCTGAGCAGGGTTTCTGGCCATTCTCCGTGTTGACTGGCAAGTAGAGGGGCTGGTGGTTGGGGTTATCAAAGCAAACATGGTCTGAAACCCTGGGCCCTCCCTGTGCTTCTTCCCTGCAGGTTGTGGGGTTGCAGTCTGACAAATGCCTGCTGTGGGGATTTGGCCGCTATGCTCAGCACCAACCAGACCCTGCTGGAGCTGGGGCTGGGTGCTAATGCCCTGGGAGATGCTGGAGTGCACCTGCTGTGTCAGAAGCTTAAACATCCTGCCTGCCACCTTAAAGAATTGTGGTAAGGGACTTCACGGTTCTTCTGGGCATTTCCCAATATGACCATGGGGAAAATTTCACAACCTGAGAATCTTGTGGGACTGGTGCTGGGGAGGTGCTCCTTCATGGATGGAGAGAGGTCAACAGTAACAAAGCTGTGATGTTGCTTATAATTTGCACCTAGACTTTGCTTTCTGAATAGCATGAATAAAGAGGGAACACCAGGCACTTTCTGCTGTAGAACTGCTAAGAAGGAATGAAACTCTCCTAAGTATGCTGAGCAGAATTGCCTATCTTTGATTTTGAGTAATAGCAGGGCAATGTGGAAAGGGAATTGAATGAAAGTAACCTTGCTTTGCTCATTTTTTTTTTTCTGATCCTATGGGACTGCACTCTGTTCCATGGGGAGCACAGCCTGTGCTATGTTTACCTTTGGCCTGCAGCTCATTTCGTCGTAGGGGAGCCCTGCTCCTGCATCTTCCTGAAAGATGCAAGCAAGCTAAAAGTTTTCTGGGCAGTGTTGAAGAAAATTTCTTCACACAGATTACAGAACACCTCATAGTGGGGTACACTTTTCTGCATCTGTAATTTACAAGTAAGGAAGAACTACCTCATGCCGATCTCCTAGAGGTTTCAACAGCAGTCTACCTAGAGGCAAATCACTAGTCGTGCACCTATTGTGAATAAGTGGAATGCACGGCACTGAAAAGAGAGAAGCAGCAATATGTTTCACTGAGGTAGAATAGTAATTTGACAGAGTTTAATAAATGATGGAATTTAACAAAGTTTAACAGTTGTTTACCAAGGTTCAATAAGTTTGATGGCAAGATTGAGCTTATTAAACACTACATGGAAGAAAAACACAAAGGAAAATTGAGTTAGAATTGAGTTAGAATGATTGACACATAGAACAGAGACGCAAAAGGGTAAGGAATACCCTCCCATTGAGTCATGAGGTTCAGAGTGGACCCACTTGCTTTCTAAACTCCTTTTGGAGCCTAGGTGTGGCTAGGTCCAAGCTTAGTTTCAGACTTGGACAATGGTTTATGTCTAATGGAATTATCTATACAAAGTTTATCATAATTAATATTGAGGAATGACATGGATTAGTAATGTTTCATTAGTATTAATTCAGCTTACTGTAGATCTACCATTGGTAAAAGGTCTCTCTGCCTCAAGGAGCAACCTTGTGTGGCATCCAAGCTCAAGGGGAAATCACTGTCATGCAGGCATGCTGCCTAGAAGGAAGAGCATAAAGAAGGCCCTCTTAGGCTGTCATATTTATGGGATACAGTGGTTGGCTTATAGTCACATTACATGCAACAGGACAGGTATACATGAGACACCCTGTATCCACAACTTTATTTGTTCCTTGATAAATGAGTCTTGGAAAAGCCATCCCACTATTCATGTGTTAACTTCATCATCAGTGTTCCAAGCTCATCTGCCTTGATGCTCATCATGTTGCTCTGCTTCTTTGCGGGTTTTCAGAGAACACATTGAAACTAAAGGAGTTCTTGGCCCGTGGACTTTGTTGGTTTTGTCTCCTTGCACTGGAAGAAATGCTGTACAAAGTCTCTCAATCTGAAGGGGGCCATTTGTAGGCAAGGATTAATGGGTCAAGGATCATTCCTACAGCTACTGGGATACTTCTTCAAAAAGACAGTGTCTTGCACTGTGTTCTGTGGCTGGGAAGGTTATTATAGCAGAAGCCTCACTTTTTTCCCTCCGAGGTACTATCTACGCAGCTCTATGTACTCAGCTTATCCTGGTGGAGCATTGTGTGTGTAATTAATGCATAAAAATTGGTGTCTGTGGTTGGCCATGTGTGTGTTTTAGCTGATGGCGGGGCACTGAAGGTGACAGGTTTCAGCCTTTTTTTAACAGAGTCGTGGGTATGGTGGCCAGTTGGGAAAGGAGTGTTTTGGGGACAGTATGATGTGCTTGGCTTTATTGTTCAGGACTCTGGGGTTTTAGGCAAAATAAAATATTTAAGGTAGATTTTAGATTATTCTTCTTTCCTTCTTCTCTCCAAAGGCTCAGCAAATATGGACTCAGTGAAGAAACTCATCGAGAGCTGGCTCGCCTAAAAAAGATCAAGCCCAGCCTGAAGATAGGGTACATCTCTTAAACAGGACTTTTTGCAGCCTAAGTGTCAGATCTCATGGCTCTGACACTAGTGTACCACATGAGTTAAAAGTTAAGAAGAGACCAAATAAATATTTGTTCCATTTTAAGGATTCTCCTTTAATGCCAGTAACAAAGGTGCCTATGTGGGGCTTTGACTGGTCACATAGTCTCAGGGCAAATCATCCTCAGGACAATGGAATCTGAATTTTATCCAAGTGCAATTCAATTAGATACCCCTTCACAATCATATCTGAGTGGGGAAGGAATCAGAAGACAGAAGGAAATGGGACGGAGCTGCAGCAAGCAATGAGGATACAGATGAGTGCAGGAACTTCCTTCTTTCATACTGCAGTGATTTGGGGTTCAGTGGACTTGCATCAGATGCAAAGAGAGATATTTCTTCACTTTCCATGGCTCTTTTATAAGGATTTGTATACTCATGGCGCTTTCTGTAGGTTTGTCTGATTTCACAGTTGTCAAGTGCACAATTTCTGTCTCCATTTTGACTATATATTTGTCAAGGATGATGTTTGTACCACTGTTACTTAATTCAAATATAGTTCTTTTTGCACTGTGACATCATTCCTTCCTGTAGTCAGTGTTAATCTCAGACTACTGTCCGGTGATCAGGGCCAGGGCAGTGCCCAAGGATAGTCCCTTTGGCTGAGTTGGAATGATTTTTCCCCCCCTTCTGTGGACACTCTGAGCTTTCTCAAGAAAATTATGTAAAGGGCTACATAGGTCCCTGGATGCCCATGGACGAGTGGACCCTCAAGGTCCAAAACAGAACTGTGAGACAGTGGAAGAATTAAACCACTTCCACATGAATTTGAAGCTTTTTCTTTTTCTGCCATGCTATTGCTTTGTGTGTTGTGGGGTTACATTTGAGAAGCATTCCTAAAACAGGAAATGCAGATGCATGGCATACAGAGAAGAACATTTGTAGCCATTAAAGTGTAGAGAAGTAGAGAGGGAGATCACTTACCAAATACTATCATGGGCAGAAGAGACTTGACTTGGGAAAAAATAATTTAATTAATTTCCAATTAAAATAGAGTTCAATGGTGTGAAACAAAGACAAAATCAAGATAACAGCTTCATCTACTCCTCTCTTTTTCCCAGGATCAACTTTACTCCTTCATTCCCAACTCCTCTACCTCTCGCCCATTGTCCAAATGGTGCAGAGGGGAGGGGGAATGGAGCAGGAGTTACAGTACAGACTGGGGAGCTGGGGTGAGTTCATAACAGTTCGTTTCAGCTGCTCCTTCCTCCTCACACTTTTCCCCTGCTCTAGCATAGATCCTCTATGTAGTCCACAGTTCCTATCAGGAGAAACTTTCTCTAATGCGAGCTCTCTGTGGGCCACAGCTTCTTCAGGAAACACCCACCTGCTCCAGCATGGAGTCCTCCATGGGCTACAGAGAAATCTCTTCTCTAGCACATGGAACACCTCTGCCCCCTCCTTAATCTCTGACCCTGGTGCTCACAAGACTGTTCTCATACTTCTTTCATCACTGCCTGTGCAATGTTCTGACCTTTCTTAAATATTCTTTCACAGAGGTGCCAATGGCTTGGCTGACAGGCTCAGCTGTGTCCTGTGGTGGGTCTGTCAGTGCTGGCTGGAACCTCTTCTTACAGGGGCAACCCTGCAGCCTTCCTGCTACCAAAACCTTGCCACGGAAACTCAGTACAGCCTTTTTCCTTTGTATTTTATTATGAAGGGCACAGTCCTCCAGGGGTTTCTTTTTCAGTGGGAAATTAAATCCTAGGAAGCTGAAATAATTGATCTGACTTCACAAATCAGCAACATGAGGTCAAAGCCCAGATAGGTGGCAGATCGATCTGGCTGGATATGCTAACTTGTTCCTGACTTTCCAGGATGAACAGGTAATCCTTGCTACAAATGTGGTTGTAGGTGCTTGTCGTAGCTTAGCCCCTCTCAGGACCAAGATGCACAGCCTCTCACTCACTCTCCTCACCCTCTGAGGGAATAGGGGAGAGATAATAGAGCAAAAAGCTGAAGGTTTGAGGTAATGACAGAGAGAGCTCATTCAAGTTACCGTTATGGGCAAAACTGTGATGCAGTTGCTAGCCACTCTTCATCATGTTTGAAAAGCCATGGTAGTCAAGTGAAGTTCCCAGTCACTGGAAAAAAAAGGGAATATTGCACCCATTTTTAACACGGTAATAAGAAGGGCCCTGGAAGCTACCAACAAGTCAGCCTCACCTCAGTAAGATTGTGAAACATATCCTCCTGGAAATTATTTTGAAGCATATTGTCCTGGTTCCAGCTAGAATAGAGTTAATTTTCACCTGAGCTGGGAGAGGAACTGGAGCTGGTGGCACCTGTGGCTGGGGGACACAGCTGGGATAGGTTACTAATTAGCCAACAGCTGGCAGAGTTTACCCAAATTAGCCAAAGGGCTGTTCCACACCATGTGAGGTCATGTTCAGTATAAATCTGAGGAGGGTGCTGGCGAGAAGTCCCTGCTACTTGGGAGGAAGCTGGGCATTAGGATCTTCTGTGAGGTATTGTACTGTAAACTATGTGCTTAAGTGTTTTCTGTTATTTTCTTTTTGCTTTTTGTTTTTGTTTTTTATTTTTCTCTCTGTTTCCTCTTTTTCTATTGTTCTCTGGAACTGGTTTTAACTAAACCGGTGAGTTTTCCCATATTTTTTTTTTTCCTGACTCTCCTCTCCATCCCATTGTGAGAGGCAGTAAGGGGGCAGTATGTGAGCAACTGTGTGGTATTGTGGCTGCTGAATGGCGCTAAACCATGATAACCAGCAACAGCTTTCAGTGCTGGCATTTCTCATGTAGGAGAAATTGTAGAATCATAGGATAGCGATTAGTGCACGTGGAAAATGGTTACTTGTGCACATGGAAAATAAGGAGGTGATTTGTGACAGCCAACACAACTTCACTAAGGGCAAATTGTGCCTGACAAATTTAATGGCTTTCTATGACAGGGTTACAGCATTGGTGAATAAGGGACAAGTAACTGATGTTATCTACCTGGACTTATGCAAAGCATAAGTTAGTGACGCTGTTCCACATTACAGGTGCTCAGAGGGCTGGAGCACCTCTTCTATGAGGACAGGCTGAGAAAGTTGGGGCTGCTCAGCCTGGAGAAGAGAAGGTTCTGGGGAGACCTTATAGCAACCTTCCAGTACCTAAAGGGGGCCTACAGGAAAGAAGGGGGGAAACAGTTCAGCAGAGCCTGTTGCAATAGGACAAAGGGTAATGGTTTTAAAACAAAGGGAGATAGTTTCCGATTGGATATAAGGAAAAAAAAATTACGATGAGAGTGGTGAGGCACTGGAATAGATTGCCCAGAGAGATTCTGAGCAACCTGATCTGGTTGGAGATGTCCCTGCTCCTTGCAAGGCTATTGGACTAGATGACCTTTAAAAGTCCCTTCCAACCCAAACTATTCTATGATTCTATGACTGAAAACTTTTCTCTTGCAGGAAAATGCTGATATTTCTTGTATTTTGCATAGCTGACTGACTGGAGATGTTCTTACTCTTATACTTACTCTTATGTTCTGGGTACTATTGCACTGTACCTTGAGATCTGTCCTTTTGCAGCACAAAGAAACATAAATCAGTTCAATATGACATGGTCACATGTGTCTATGGCTGGAAAAGCAATGTAGACAGCTGCTAATAGGTGCAGAGGCTTGTGTCCCAGGAGACAATATTTCAACCTCCAGCTTGTTCAATTCCTCAGTTACTGTTCTGGCCTCAAAAATTCAATCTCCTTCACAAGCCTAACTTATTTATGGGTTGCACTGAACTGCGACCAGGGAGAGCAGAAAGCTGACATAAATCAAGCACTAATAAAATTGTTTAAGTCTGCTTGCTGACTGCCTGTCTATTTTTAGATCTCAATTTAAAAAGGCCTTACGTAGAGAAGTGCTTAGGTTATTTTTTTTTTTATTGGTAACACCAATAATTAGTCTGTGGTGTTGTTTGCTAAACACAAGGAAGTTTTCTTTCCTAATTGTGACCTAATTGTTCTGATCATAGCTATAGCATTTTGAACAAGCAGCATTGCTTGAGACTGGGAAGGAACAGAGGGAGAAATAAAGATTTGTGGAGGTAGCTGAGTCAGAAGACGTTCTTTGCTGGGTTTGGTGGTTTGTTTTTATGATTGATTTGTTCCCACTTAAATTTTTCATAATATATTTAGTTCAGTAAAGTCACTATTGTTTCTTAAACTGCTGTTGCTTTACATTTAAAAAGTACCCAGAGAACATTTTACCTTACACATATATATGTGGCAGTAAAGGTCTGTACTGATTAAAGAGGGATATCAGCTCTTGCTCTACAAGCAGTGTGATTTATTAGTGGTGATGTTTCACTACAGGGAACTGTCTCCTGAATAATAGATGTGTTATTTATAAGGCAATAATACTGGGCATCCACTCCTTATCAGCTAGGATCAAGGCAGGGGTCTCTGCATAATTGAAAAGAAATTCTTGTTTACAGTTTTAAGCTGTTTTCTGTGAAGCTTCACTGTGCACTAAACTTGCTGATTAAGATAATTGCTTTGGTAATCCACATTGACTGCAGCGATTCCTGAGTGGAGAATCTGAGATGTTTCTTAGTACTTGTCAAAATAAAAAGTTGTCAGGAATTCTCTTCTGTTGAAGCTAGCATTGGTTACAGTATCTCTGTTTATGCAAGATGTTGCCAAAAGTAATGTTTTCAGTCTTTTAGCCTCACTGCAGAAATTGACTCTAAAAATCGGCACTGGGTAAGGTAAGTGATGGAAAGACCAAATGATTTTCTTTCATATAACGACCATTGCCTGCCATGCCCAGCGTTCAGCAAGTTCACATTGCACTTCAAATCTCCATGTATTCAGGCTTTTTGTACTCCCTGACACAAAACTTGAGGGCAGAGGAGCACAGGCTGTTCAGATTTAGCTTGATTTGTGAGAGTGTCAGACTTGAATGCAGTGGTCTTCAGATGCAGCTGTGAAGACAGCTTTTTCTAACTTGCCTGATGAACTGATGGTGAGTTTGGAAGTTGGAAAGAACCAACCAGGCTGGTCCCCTGACAGCTCCCACCTTCTCTGTTTGGTTAGTTGTGCCTGGGTACAGATGGAGAGTCATCCAAGGTTAATTTGATTAGCTCGACACAGCTTCTGAATAGCCTTTGGGGAAAATATTTCTTTTGAAATAGAAGATACAGATATTGCAATGTGATCCTAATTCATATGTGATATTTAGAAAGAAATAGTATTTATCCTTGAGCTAGGAATTTAGAATGATCTATGCCTGAAGCACACTCAAATCCAGATTTCTTTAGGGCATGGCCTTGCTTAGGATGCCTCATATAGAAGATCCCTCAGGATATCTGGGGAATACTGTGATGCTGCTTTTAAAGAACTTGTGCTTTTTCTCTGTAGATGTCTGCCTCAATGTCTGGTGTTGATGTGGGAGGAGATTGTGTGCCAGATTTTGTCAGTGGTGCTGTCAGAAAGCTGTGATACAAAGGTGACAGGAAGCATTCTTCAATTTTCACAGCTGATGTAGATTCATTTGTTTCGAAAAGGAAGAAGAGCTCTCCGAAAATTGCTTTTACTGGCTGTTGAAGGCTTTCTACAGCAGATACATAGAATTCTGCTTAAGAACATACGACTGTGAAGACAGAAGGCATTCTTAAGTCAAAATAAAGGTGCTTGAGCAGGGTAAAAACCTGTAGGCCTCTAATAAGAAATTTATCTACTTCTTCTGTTGATAAGAAAATAGTGTCTATAGGCAGGAATATTGCAGCTTTTTCAGGGATCATCATAGTGTGCACTTCACTCAAATTTTTTTTTTAATGTATCATATGTAATGATCTACATGAACCTGGTCATTTGAGGAACATCTAATCTTACTCCCTCTGTTTTCTAAGGATATTCCAATTTTTGCTGAACTACTTTTCCTAGACTGTGTACTTTTTTGTTAGTCATTTAAATCTGCCCTAATTACATGAGTGTCATCTGTTTGTTCAAAGTTCTTAAGTTTTTCACTTTTCATGACAATCATGTTGAATCCAATTTTGGAAATCTTTAAAGCCTTTAGACTGGAAATAGAGGAACTTTCATGCTGGTTCATATCTGAAGTCCATTTAACCTAGTACTACCAGTGGTGGCTGGTATGACAGATCCTTTCAGAGAAGTATAACAAAGTATGTATCTGAGTGATCTTTTCCATGGATTATCTTCCTAAATTCAAACTCAGTAATGTATGAATTTATTTGGAAATGGGAGGTGATTAGTGACAGCCAACACACCTTCACTAAGGGCAAATTGTTCCTGACTGATTTGGTGGCCTTTTATGACAGGGTTACAGCATTGGTGGATAAGGGACAAGCAACTTACCTGGATTTGTGCAGCGGATTTGACACTGTCCTGCATGACATCCTTGTCTCTAAACTGGAGGCCCCTGGATTTGACAAATGAACCACTCAGTGGATAAGGAATTGGCTGGATGACCACACTCAGTTGTTGTCAATAGCTTGATGTTCAAGTGAAGACCGGTGACAAGTGGCATTCCTCAGGCATCGGTACTGGGATCAGCCCTATTTAACAGAGCAGGACTCTGAGGAGGAGAACTTGGGAGTGCTGGTGGATGAGAAGCTCAACGTAAGCTGGCAGCGTGCGCCAGAAAGTCAACCACATCCTGGGCTGAATCAAAAGAAGTGTGGCCAGCAGATCGAGGGAGGTGATTCTGGCCCTCTGTTCCACTCTTGTGAGACCTCACCTGCAGTACTGCATCCAGCTCTGGAGTCCCCAACATAATGAAGGACATGGAGCTGTTGGAGCGAGACCAGAGGAGTCCACGAAGATGGTCAGAGGGCTGAAGCACCTCTCCTGTGAGGACAGGCTCAGGGGGTCTTAGGTAATGAGAGATGGAAAGAAACCCTTCAGGAGGGTCAGTTATAATAGGACAAGGGGTAATGGTTTTAAAATAGAAGATAGATTTAAACTAGATATAAGGAAGGAATGTTTTACTGGGAGGGTGGTGAGGCACTGGAACATGTTGCCCAGAGAGGTAGTAGATGCCCCATCCCTGGAAACGTTCAAGGCCAGGCTGGATGAGGCTCTGAGCAACCTGATCTGGTTGGAGATGCCCCTGCTTCTTGCAGGGGGACTGGACTAGAAGACCTTTGAAGGTACCTTCCAACCCAAACTATTCTAAGATTGTGATTGCTGGTGAATCAATATTCTATGACTGTAACCTAATTGTGAACCCCTCTGTACTTTCATTTCTCAAATGTAATGTGATGATGAATACTCCTGTTTGATTGCTTATTGTGAGGAAGAGCTTATTTGTGATTTGAGTTTGATACCATTGGGTTTTCTGTAGTTCTGGTATTGCAAGAAGCTGAATACTCATTCTTTTATCACCCTCTCTGCAGTGTTTGCAGTGCTGTGGATCTCCAGTTACCTATTTCCTAAACCAAGGGTCCTAATCTGTTATCCTGTTCTGCAGGAACGCATACTCCTCTGAGCCTCTCTGCTTTTTCTTACATCTACTCGTCTTGTCTGGTTTTTGGGATGGAATGATGATAAATTCTTGCAGTTTTCAAGATATGGATGTGCCTTGGATGTCTATACTTTGCCCTTTGTTCTTTGTTTCTTTTGTAACTAACTGTCTTTTTAACCAATACCCCAGATTTTTCCTGTATGTTTTGCAGAAAGAAAATAAGTTTCACTGTTCAATGTTTTTTATTTAGAATTTGCTGGGTCATTCACTGTTTTTTTTCTTCCTAAATATTTAGTAAATAGACAAGTCCATGACTACCTGAATGTATTAAACATAGTTAGGATTTTGCTTTTAAGAGAAGTGAGACAACATTATTAAAAAATAAACAGACACACAAAAAAGAACTGCAAAGGGATTAAATTGTGTCAAAACAGATCTCAACAGATGGGCAT
The DNA here is from genome assembly GCF_036417535.1 of Chlamydotis macqueenii. Classification (NCBI taxonomy): domain Eukaryota; kingdom Metazoa; phylum Chordata; class Aves; order Otidiformes; family Otididae; genus Chlamydotis; species Chlamydotis macqueenii. Next base: position 14,407,562 of record NC_141567.1, on the reverse strand, counting down.
CTTCTGCTCTTAACAAGCAAGAAGTATCACCTTGAATGCTCTTTGCTCATGAGAACTGTGAATTGGAAATGAGGGGTGCTGTTGTCTTAAGTGCTTGAGCATAGTTGATCATAGATGCAGAGAAGTGTTCACTGGTATGGAGTTTTATGAATAACTTACGTTTTCAGAAGTAAATTCTGACATCCTAAATGCAGTATGCTGTTTTGCTTCCCACACATTACATGCAATAGCTGAGCAGTGACTAGATAGCTACAAGTCAGCAGACCTGGATTTTATTCCTGGCTTTGCTTTCCTCAGTAATTTTATTCAAGTTGCTCAGCTTTTGAGTCCTGTCTAAAATGGACCACCTGATCCCAAGGAGTACATTCCCTCTCTTCCAACTTTTCCATGTAAGGAAAGGGAACACTTCACTAAGGAACTGAAGTGGTACTTACCCCAGCAATTATTCTTAATTTTATCTTAGAAGCCTATAGGACATTTTTTTAATGTCATTTCAATCTTACTTTCCCAACTCTGAAACAGAGTTCCTTTCCTTTCCATCTGGTTTTTTTTTTTTTGATAGGTTTGTGTCACCAACTGCGGCCCCTAGGGCTAGGTTCAGTCATGAGACAGTTCTACTTGCTGCTATGGAAGTCAGATGGGACTGTTAATGTGTGTGCCTGAATACAAATCAGTGTAATACAGATCAGCCATGCTGCCATTCAGTAATGACTCTGGCCTGACCCCAAACACCTGGCTGGGAATAACAAAGTTCCCATGAAAACAAGCAGCTGACTGTTTTACTAGGTGAATGCCTAGGATGTGGAGCATCTTATTTCTGGTTCTTCTGTTGAAGTTAAATAATTGAACATCCCAGTAGTTCTTATATCTAATAATTATTTGTATTCTGTATGATTTTTCCCTTAAGCCACACTTTGGAAATTCTGCTCATTTAATTTGGAAATCCTAATAGACCAGTGTAAGTTTAGTAACCAACAAAACTTAGCACTGAAAACTTAGCACTGAAATCTGTGTTTACTGTCCCTAGGGAGACAGGACAAAAGAGCTGAAGTATTCCTAAACTATTCACTAAGGATATAGTCACATGTATTTTGTGTTTCCAAGGTTGCAGGTTTCATGATTTATAGCATGAAATGTAATCCAGTATTTTAAAATATAATTTAAATCTTTTTGTCTTAGCCCTCAAACTTATGAAGAATGTATCTCAGTCAAGTATGAATGCCTTGAAGTGATGTCTTACCCAGTCTGCCGACAAGCAAAACAGATAAAAGTTGAGACACATGTCCAGTATTCTAAATCCAGTTTTAATTCTGAAACTTGGGTTAATCAAAATCAAAACAAGCAACTCTTTAGCTTGTTGATCACAGCAGCATTTGATTTCATCTCACTGTCTGAAAATTGCTCTTATTACCTGATAACCCTGAAGATTTTAAAGCTGAAGTTACTGATGATTAAAATCTTTCCGACATACTGAAAATTCAGAGAGAGGCAATTTCAGCATTCAAATAAAGAACATATGGGGTGCTATACTAACTATGTGATATATTTCCATAGATAATTCTTAAAATTTCTCAATTTATCTTTAAAACAAAACAAAGGAGGGCCAGTTAATTGGTGTCAGGTAAGAGTGGAAAATTGAGGAAGAATAAAGCTCTTGGTTGAAATCAGATTTCTATGACCTGTGTTGTAGGAACTTGATCTGCTTGAGCCATTGCAGCCTGAAGGAAACAAGTATCTTTCTTGAAAACTTGATGATAGGATCCCAGATAATCAGTAACCTAGGGCGTACTTCTAAGGATGCAGAAAGTGCAATCAGAAAAGCTTTCTGTTCTTGGATGATAAAAACTTGAAATGAGTCTCAACATCCAGTCATGGAAATATTTTTGCTCTTTCCTCAGCGTTATATTTATTAGATTGTAAGAATTCAATACAGAAGCCAGAAGCTGAAGGTATTCAGTGTATTGTGATTTGGCTGCCTGGCAAAAGATCTTGCTTTGGCAGTCCCCAGACTGATCTTGTGAAGTATTCCTGAGGGAAGGAGATTTCTTTCCAGAACTGTCCTCCTTTGGTGTGACCATCTGTCTCTATACAGTCATTTGGGCAAAAATATAAGTGACAAACAGGAAACTGCTCTGTTGCCAGATTAGCTGCAGAATATACACTGATGCTGTACTCGCTCATGAGGATTTAGGGCCAGAGTTCTTTGCTAGGGATAAAACTGTATCATATTTTCCCTTCTTGTTGGTGTTGGATTATAAACTAAATCCTGCTTGTTTTACTTTCAGAAGTAGTCCCAAAGGGTGGGATTACTTGTCTATGAAAAGCAAGCAGGGTTTGGCATTCTGTGTACTTTGAAAATGAAATACAGGTAAATATTTTCAAAAGCTTGAATTTAATGATGCTATTTCAGCTTGGTTTGTGATCTGAATCTTTTCTGCTGAATACTTGTTTAAAGATGCTCATAGTTTCAGAAAAAGCACTTAAAGTTCTGAAAGGGAAAAGGAAGAAATCTGTGTGTGGGACCTCAATTCAGCAAAGACTCAAAATAACTAAAGTCTCTCTTCTTCCCTGAAGTTAGGCACGTATTTAGGTGCTGCTTTGAACTTGGGAGTTCGCAGAGAACTTTACTCCTTTTTTTTTTTTATCAAATGCACATTTATGTTTTGCTGCAGTTTTCCCCTCTAATTTTCTAGAGCAGGGGAGAGGATGCAAAACATCTTTATGATGCAGTTGTAATTTTTATGGCTTTTCAGTGAGGCTTTTTCACCTACCTCAGTCTTTGACCTTTTTGAGGTTGCCAATTTGTAATTACGGATTGATTTTTGAATGCTGTGCGGAATCTGTTTCAATTATCTATTCTCCTGCAGTTTAACTGAGTTTACAGTACTCTAGAAGGATCCTTTGGGCAAGTCTGGCTTTCCTGAGGAGGGAACAGAGGGAATCTGGATGTCCAAGTGCCATGGGAGCACCAAGCACATATGGGCAGGGGGATGAGGGAAGATATCATGTAACTTATCCAGGTCCTTCACAGTGTGTGGAGCTAAGGTGGGAGCCAGAGTGGCCTGGTTAATCCCAGTGCCTTGGACACCATCAGTTTTTAGAAACTAATGTCAACATTCTGATCAGTAATAATCCTGGGTGAAATCAGTGGGCTTGTATGGAGGCTGAGCCATGGAGAGGGGAGGAAGCACTGTTGGATGCCTTGAGCATGAGAGCTGCAGGGTTTCTGTGCAATGAGGGTTCCTTGGTGCTGGTGGTTTTCTATCTGTAAAATTAAAGTTAATACTTTGCAAGGATAACATCTACAACAGCTTTTGTGCAGGCTGTGTAACAGCTAGAACAGCTTTCCATAAAGAAGTTTTTCTTGTACTTCCAGCTGCACTGCAGCTGTTTGCTCCAGTCATCACCATTGTCCTTCAGTTTCCCCCACAGCTCCCTCCATACCTGTCCTCTGTCTCCTTGCATGGCAGTGTCTTGGGAAATGTAACACATGATCAATACTTTAGCTGCCTTTTGCAAGCTCCATACAAACAGTGTTTGAGTGAAACCCAAGTCTGTGATTCCTGACCTGAATTTTTGCTCCAAGGAAGCAAATTAACTTCCTGAATTAACTAAAATTACCTGAAATGGTATGATGTGGCTTTCCCCTGGGGCAAGAACACAGTGCTCTACTTGTCTGTATCTCTACATTTGCAGTCTTATCCAGTTACCACACATATTGGCCACCCAGGAGTCTTTATGGCAGCATAGGTAATAAATCCTACATGATAACTTTCTTACTGTTGTTGCATGATCTGGGTGATTTAATGATGCTCTCAGATGGTGACAGACAGCAGCAGAAAACATTAGGCCCCAAGATCTAGATGTGAAATAATTGCTGTGGTGCTCTTTGCCTCTAATTTCAGACAGAGGAGAGACCTGATACATGGCTTAAGCACTGAAGTATGTAATGCATTTTTAGTGTTTTTATGGGAATCTTTCACATCGTGTTTAGGTACTCATTGATCATGTGGTGTCCTGGTTGTTTATGCCTTTGGTTCTTGAATTTTTTTTATAATTTCATGTAGGTTGATATGAAGGGAGCACAGTGTTTGTGAGATGCTAGTAATTGAAATATTTTTGACTAAAAGTTAGCAGACTCATAAATAAGAAATTCTTGAGACAATTTCGCATCCATTTTTGAGCATTTCTGTTGAGTTATCCTGATTTGATCTCGGATGTTCTCTAGTCTGTTTCAGCCTGTCTTCTCTGAATATTGATAGTGATAGATGAAAACGGAAGATCCAATTACTTAATCTTTTCACACATGTTTTCACTTCTAGCAAAGCAGCAAGGTGCAAAATTAGAGAATGTTTAAGGCAGTTTGAGTCCTTGCTTTCAGTTGTGGTACTTTGCCTCTACAAGAAACAGCTTGATGGTATGTACAGCATAACTACTTGAATGAAATCTACGTACAACATCTTTTAATTCTCAGTGCCTGGATGTTTGGTGTGAAGAGCTATTTTATTGGTTAATATTGCTTTGCAGTATTTAGTAGGGAAATGGGAAACATATAAAGAGGTTCTACAGATACTGCAATGTACCAGAGAAGCAAGCAAGTTATTTTTATCCTTCAACAAATCACACCCACTCCCTGGTCTGAGATGCATTTAATTTATTTTTTCATCTATGTCTTATTGATCCCACAGTTGTAATGCTTTTCATTTTGTTTGTTACCAAATCTGCACCAGTCCGATCTAGAGGCATCACATTTAGATTTTTGAACTGCGTCATTGTCTTGCCATCTGTTAAAGCCTTATGTCTGCTGAGCACTATTGAGAGAGCACTGCCAATTGCTAGCAAAGTCAGAGAAGGTAACAGATTTTTAATTATGAAGACAGGATGGAAGTGGTGGGAGACTGAAGAGTGAGTGATTATTGCTCGGACAGTGGTTGTGTCTCTCAAACAGCCTGCTAACAGCATGTAGTCTACCACAAGTGGGTAATGTTGTGCATGTGTAACTGCTCTTTGGAGATCAGCTGAGGAAAGTGGACTTCCTGGGGAGAGGGGCTGTGATTGATGGGTGGCCAGCTGTGTGAGAAAAGTGGGCATAGAATTAATTTAATCACAAGAAGCTGAAAGCTCCCTGTAGTCTGCCTTCTGACCTAATGTGTGCTGAACCTATAGCTTCTTGCTTTGACAAATGAGAAGACTCATGTAAATAATTGCTTCCCCTATTTTTTTCATTGATTAGTATTCAGGATAGGCCACTTTGGAACTGAAGATGAAGAGATTAGGTGTATGTAACCTCTGCCTGTTGGATGCATACAATCTTCAGACCATTTTCCAACCAACAGGTTGGCTGCTCACTCAGGCAGTCTCCACATGGGGATCTCCATTTCAGCAAAGGAGACAGGATAGAAGAGATCTCAGCAGGTCAAAGCAGGTCTGCTGTTTGGTTGGGACAAAAATCCATGAAGCTTTAATAGGAACTGATTCTGCTTTATCCTCCTTTCTGTGCCTTTATGAGTGTACTTGGAAAGAAAAGGGGATTAAGAACATCTATGTCAGCACTAAACTGAAGATCAAAGAAGAGAGCCTGTTTGCAGGGGTTGTGACTGCTTAATTAAAGGCTAGTCTGGAGGTAGACTGTAGGGGACTTACTGCTCCCTTAGAATTACTGTGGGCAAAGTGGGTGTAGAATGAATTTGTTTAGGATGTAAGAAGGAGGGTATGCCATCTCCAGGCAACAAGGATGCTTGCAAGCAGTCAGGCTGGGTCTGGGTCCTCTGAGAGCATTGCAATGCTATCTGGTATCAGGACCCTCATACTGGGACAGAACTGGGGGCTTCAAACTGCAGGAAGGTGATACATCCCCACCTCCATATACTGGGGTTGGGCAAGAGGGATTGCTCTGCTTCTGGCTTTTGAAGCATGGCTATTATTCTCTTGTGGTTGACCTTACAGCAAGAGATGAGATTTATGGGCTGGAGCCTTTCACAGGTCTAAACTGTCCTGGCTAGTTTCATTTCAGCCCTGGATCCTCTAACTGGAGTGTTTTTAATCAGGGCTTTCTTGTCCTAAAGAACTTGCACTTGTACCCTGACATCATGGAAATAATTTTTTTTAAAAGGCAAGAAAGTCTGAGTTTGTGTTCCCCTTTCATCTCAATTCTGCCTTTCTGCCACCTCCAGCACTGAAGGGAGCTGTAAATTCCCTTCCTGGGCTGCGGGGCAGCTGCAGGGGCTCTCTGCCTGGTGGGTGCTGCCTGCCCTGGGCTTCCCCAAAGAGGATGGGGAATCCTGATTTTTCACACACAGAGACAGCTGCTGGAGGTGCGGGTGGACAGGTCCCAGTCCCAAAGAGTGGTTGATGCCCTGCATCTGTCAGTGCAGCCTGTAAGGGCTTGTGTGCTGCCTGCGGGCTGGCGTTGTGGGGCTTCCCGCTCAGCGGCAGTTCCTGTGCGTGCACCCAGTGCAAAATACCCCATCCTGGAGGGGTTTGCCAAAAATGCTGTTGACTTGCTGATTAATCAAAGGAATGGTTAAAATAAGGGAAATAGAAGGTATGCTATTGATTTGATTTCCCCTCTGCTGTGCACTTTATTAGACTACACTAATCTGTGTTATGACTTGAGATTTTTTTCTTCTGTTGATGTGAATATAGTCAATGAAATCAAAACCTCATGGAAACTCTAATCTTAGATCTCTAATCTTGCTTAATTACAGACTTGTTGTCAGAGACAGGCTTCATGTGCTTCAAATTCCCAGATCGTTACTGAATTGTTTTGTGTGTAGCTGAGCCCATCTTTGCAATGTTACTGAGACAGGGATTTACTTGGTAATTCTCAGTGAAAGCAGTGTTCTTGGCTGATTCAAGGGTAGCTTGTTGGAGAAATGCCAATAAAATTGGAGGGGGGTTGATGGTTTGGGGGCTTCTTTGGGGTTTTGATGCAGGAAAGATATATTTTCAGCATGGTACCAGTTGGAAAGGCATTGCAAATACCAGCTTCTGAGTCAGCAAAGAGCCATCCAAGTTAGGAATTAGAATGAATGGTATAAATTTTTTTGACAAATGAATCTATAAATGTACCTGCTTAAGCTAATAAATCTTTTCATAAGTATCTATGCCTTGCCCTGGTGTGATGCTAGCAAATACTTTTATTTTTGAAAAAACAGAGGAGAGCTTGTGCAGCTGCTAGTGATGAACAATATAAACAATTTAGGTTAAATGAGGATAGGGGAGGAGAATTTGTGTGTCTTGCCACAATTAATTGGAATTACAAATTATGTCTTGTAGCCAAAATAAGTGGTGCACTTGTAGAAGTAGGGAAGTATAAGTTTCACGGGGTGATGTGCCAGGTATCATTGATGGTCTTGTCTGTGCTCTCATCTGTGTTGCTAATGTAAATACGTTTCAAATGAGCCATCTTCCAGAGCGTTCACTCTTGTACAGTGGCCTGTACAAGCTAATACTAGGGCTTAGTCATTTACGTGTTTGTAACTAATTAGGACCTTCTCATTATGGGCTCTGGTGGACAGTAAATTCAATTATATCTTAAGTTCCCTGGGCCAATACTGAGGGAAGGCTCTGTGAAAAGCAGAAGTGATGCTTCTTATTATTTGCTGACTAAAACCTGTAAGGAATGTAACTTGGTTATTTTAATATATTACTGTTATGTTCCTCTGTATCTGAAAGGCCAGCATACAGTGGATGTTTTCTTGCCAGGAATATCTGATTTAAAAATTAATGAAAAATATTAAATCCCCTCTCTAGATATATCCAGTATTAATATTACTGGTGCAGCACACTCATCCAAGCTATGAACATATTCATGATATGCTTTTACATCTTATTAACACTTGCCTATGTTTGTGAGTATGGTTCCCACAAAACCTCTCCAGTTCTTGCTGTGTAACCTTGAGCTTTGTATTGCAAGCACGAAGAAAACACATAGAATCACAGCTTTCAGCTCATGTTGGCACATTGTTAAATCACAATTGATAGTGAGCTTCTACAAAAGCAGATCATGCACTTACATAAAGTGGTTTTTCCCTGGAAGATCAGATGCCTCCATTGGTCAGGTATGTGCATGTATAGCTACTGGGCTGGCCTCCCAGTGCTGTCCCAATGCAGGGGCCAGCCCAAGTGGGTGCTCTGGGGGGTTGCTTTGACCTGCCCTCCTGCCATGGTGCCTGGTAGGTTTGTTCAGCACCAAGGTCTTCAGAGCCGCCTTCCAATGTTAAAATGCTGAAGTGCAAAGTTTACCGAAGGGATAAGGCAAACAAAGCAAGCGTGGCAGAAAGGGCATTGATAGATGGTGCTGGTGGATGGGGAGAAATGATGCATTTCTTTCAGCTGACACAGCAGGGACAACTTGGATGGAAGTCATGGACATGGAAAGTAATGAGGTGATTTTTTTCTGTTTGGGATCCTCTACATCCTCATAGCAGTGACAGAAAGAAGATCAGGAAATCTTTATCATTAAGAGGAGCTTGTAGGAGAAGAAAAATACAGTTTGAATATAATTTTAATTATAATTAGTCAAGGGGAATAACCTTTAAGAAAAAAGCTTAAGATGTGAACATATTTTAAGAGCTAAGCCAGGATTTGTTTCTTTTTTAACAACTTTTTTTTTTAATCTGTTGAACAGCCAAAAGCTATTTTGGAGCAAATCCAAGGAAGTAAACCTTGTACAATAAATAAGGTAGTTGTTATAAAACATCAGCATTCTAGCAACTGCAAAAATATAATTAGTATAGAATCATTTGACAGTGTAATAAAGGAGGCCTTTAAAATTTTTCGGAACATATGCTCTCTCACTGCTTACAGTCTGAATTTTAAAGTTGAAATATTTAATACACAATTGTAGAGATAATGACTGTGCTTGTCCTCATTAAGATCCTTATTTGGAAAAATAAGAGTGGATAATAAGTGTAAGTAGGTATCTAGACAGCAGGGTCAGTAATAAGAGTAACAGTAGCCATCTGGTAATGACTGGGAGCTATACTTACAGAAGGAGAAATTAAACAGAGGCAATGGCTTCTAATTACGCAGCTAAAAAAAGCCCTGGCTGGTTGTTTACAATACACTGCTGAAGGCATATTGCAGCTGGGGCATGAGAAGAGATAACCAGTCCTCTGATAAATGGGAACTGGGAAAGTGCAACAAAGAAATACCACTCATATTGGTATTTTGTCTTTAGCAATGCCTGGTTTCACATGCTCTGCAAAATTTTCCATTGACCTGGGAATTCTGCCCATGTAAGAAGTGATCTCGCCTGCCAAGGAGGCAAGTAGCTAGAGGGAAAAAAAAAAGCAAATTCTCCTGTGTATTGAGAGAAGATATTGATGTAACTTGATGGTAAATATGGAAAATGTGAGTGAATAATCTTTGGGAGCTTGATCTTGCTGGCCAAAAGTATCCAGTGTTACCCCCTCAGGACTATATTGGTGGATGACCTGCCTACCCAAAGGTGAAACCTAGCAAAGCTCCTTTTGTTTTAGTAGTGCTGCAGCTGCAAATCAAGCTAAAAATCTTGACACCATGTCTCTGAGTTTTGAGAGGGGAGAAATAATATTTTTAGCTTTTAGCGCTACATTTCTAAGGACTAGGAGTAGACTGTATGATTTATATTCAGAAAAGGTACTGACTCCTGTCAAGCTGTCAATTACAAGCATATCAGCCAAAATCAGCTGTGAAGAAAGCCTCCATAACAATAATAGAGGTTTATCAAAGAAAAGTCTAATTTCATTAGAAACACACATTGGTTGGTGATTTTGATTAAAAAGATAGTGCGATTGCTGGTGGACCTTCTCTAGCACAGAGCAATCCTTCGCATTTATCTTGCCATAGCAAAAGATGCTGATAATTTTGTTGAAGGAAGAGTAAAATTAAAAGGTCAACCAGAAGAATACAAAGGGAGAGGAATGAGCATTTTCATGGAGAGAGATTTGAAAGTGATGGAAACTGTAGTTCTGTGGGCAGTTTCACATACAAACTGTCTTATTCTTATGTATAGCTGAAATAGCAGATTCTGCAGAGCAGAACTTAGTATTTTGGTATATTTAGGAAGATGGTTGCATCTTTTGTGCAGTGAAGCAGCACAAAATATCTACTTCATCACATGCTTTTGTTTTGCTTTTCTCCAGGTTAAATAAGATACTTTATAGTAGAATTCCTTTACTGATTTGCAGATCTCATTTGAGCAAGAGGGTAAATGCCAGAAGTAGGAAAAATTGAAAGATTGGCCTTGATGATAAGGGACAGCCTCTTGTCTGCACTCAACTTCTTTGTGACTGGAAAAGTCAGGCAGGTGAAGTCTCCAAAGAGGCACCTACATCTCGCTTCACAAATCAATTCCTGGATATCCCCCTGAGGACTTGCACTCTAGCCCTGCACAGACACCCCAGCAGATGTGAAAAAATGCACTAGACTTAATTCCACCATCTCCAGACTACGCCTATAGACTCATATCGTGCCACATTTGTCTTGTAGACTTCTACAAGATGAATGTTCCCCATGTTTCCCTGTTTTTAGGTTCTCAGCAGTTATTAGAACAAGTGGCTGTCATTGATTAGTGTGCCTGTCATCAGCCCTTTCATGGATCACATGCCTGGTGTTATTGTTAACACAAGGTATTTGGTGGTGTCACTCACAAGAGTTAACTGGTTTAGACTGGATTTGAAACATAGAACTGTTCTAATGGACACCAGAAATTATATGTCCCATAATCTCTAGACTTATAATGATTTTGTTGTTGTTCTCCAGCTGATGTAAACTGTATTTTAGAGAATGCTTTATCTCTGTTAATTGGCTTACATTATATGCTGTTAGCAGCTGGTGATTTGGAGGAAAAAAAAATGCTTGCTTTTCTTGTGAGTGAAAATAACAGCCTCTGTTTTGAAATTGACTTTGTGTCACTTGTTGTTTCACCTGCATGTCTGTTTTCTCAGCAGCACTGCACTGCTCCCAAACGTGTGTACTGCTTTCCTTATTCCTCTGTAGGGTGGAACACTCAGCACTTCTGTTGTGTTCACTCTTCTTTCTTCCCTCTCCTTATTGCACTGTTGGTTTCCTGCTCCAACAAAATGAAAAACCTCTCTGGTCTGTGTGCTCAGCAGCTGGATTTTTCATTCCTAGAATTTTTCCTTCTGTTTGAAAGCTTGGTGTGCTTGTCTCTGGCTGTTGTGATTAGAGCGTGAATGTCTCAATCTTGAACGGGTTTTTGCAAAGCCTGTAGCATGCAGATGATGAATTGAGGAGAGTGATAAGGTCACAGAAGATTCATTGGCAGAACTAGGAACAGAGTTGTGTTTTAGCTGTGAGGCCATTTTGCTCACTGCATCAAGGAATAAATTCTTAATTTTCATAGTAACATTTTTTTAAAACTTGAATGATTTTGGGGTTTGAGCAGAAGTCAGAAGTATGTGTCCATTTCTTTTGACAGCAGTGATTTTGAGGGCAGATTTGATCTCTGGGCCTGTTTCACACCAGCATTCCCACTGCTCTCCCAAAAGACCAGGAGAGGGAGCCTGACATAGGGATAAGCAGCAGCCAGAATGGAAATGGTGACAGGTGCTGCTTGTGCTAGAGCTGTTGCTGAAAGAATTGTAATCATGCTCAACCTATGCAGTAACAGGACCTTCCCTTTTATTCCTTTTAAAAAATATAAACAGCCTCTTAAAGTCTTTGCAAAACAAATTTTCATTTTCTGAATTTTGAGGTCTTAAAATAAACCTTTTTTCCTGCCTTGAAAAAAAAGGCTTGTTCCCCAGCCATTGCAAAGGATCTCTTCCCCATTACACAGAAATGAGGTGAATTAGTGTGCTTGTGGCTCTGTGTCATGGAGGGGTCTCTGCTCTCCTTCTGCAATTCTCCCTCAGCTTGTTTCAATAGCAAGCAAAGTTTCCTGTTCCCTTTGCCACCTGTGAGGCCTGCAATCTCAAGCTATGCAGCTGACAAAACCAATTCAGCTTTGTAAGCAATTATTCTGCAAATGAACTGGCTGCAAATGAATTCACAAATCTCTTCTGACTCATCCTCTTTGTTTATAAAGTCACTTTTCTTTCTTTTCAAGTCCCCATCCTTGTCTTACATGTTCTTTGCTGCTTTTCTATTGCTTTCCTCCCCCTCACTTTTCCCCCTTTGTTATTTGTACAAATCCTAGTTCTCCTATTTCCTTTTGCCATTCTTTCCCTATTTATTGTCTTCTCTCCTCCATCACTGGAGTGCTATCTCCTTCCTTTATCCAGGATACTCTGTAGGGACAGATCAGTAGAAGGTGTCATGACTTTGTTAAGGCCAGGAACTATGTGTGGCACACAGCTGGTCTCAGCTTCTTCCTTTGTCTCTCCTTTTTTGCCTCTGGCTCAGTCCCTGCAGCATAGCTTTTTACTGAACGCAATGTCACTGAGAGGATGGCTTTTCTCCTAGACAAAGATGCGGCAGGCAAATGTCACACCAGATGGGTGTTGCCAAAGAGACATGGGTACACACCCCTGTTTCAACACCCTGATGCATGATGGCATTCTTGTCAACTGAAACAGCTGCTAAAGGTTTTCAAAGTCTGGCATGCAGTCTACAGCTTGTATACTCTGTCTATACTTGTCAAAGTGCAAATGGTAGACAGTGATGGATACAGTGTAAGAACATAACTGAAAGAGCTGTATTAGACTTTCAGGGTCTGGCAGAATTAGATTGCAGTGAGAAGGTCTGCCAGCTGAGCTGCATTGCTCTTGCATTTTCAGTGTTGGGGAACACAAATGTCTGCTGGCACCCACCTCAAGCCTTTTGGGCTATTGTCCAGAAAAAACCATCCTGAAAAATCAATAGTTGATTAGAAAGGAGTTTTTTGTTGTAATGCACACCATTTTTTTTTTCCTGTTGATAAACCAACACAGAAATGGACCAATGGCCAAGTCCCACAGGAAATACAGAATATGACTGGTTTTGATTTCTGCACTGTTACAGCCCAGGATGAGTATGAGACATCAGTGTGGTGGAGTCATAAATGTACACAGATGTTTCTGGAGGGGTGTACAGCTGATCCTCTGTTATTTATGGGTGCATAACCTCAGCTGCAGGTGTATGGGATGACACTGTCAGGGATACCTGGCTCAGCACTGTATGGATCCAGCCTGGCTCTGGTGGGATCTGTCAGCTGTGGCCCTGCGTCACTGGGATTTGGCTGTACAGCTCCTGTGGCAGGTTTGAGCTAAGCGAACTGGTCAGATGTGAGTGATTTAGTTTTATGCCTGGTGTCAGCCTTGCTGGATGCAGGCTGGCTGAGCGCCCAGCTGGTGCTGGGTGGCTGCATCAGCATGGGTGGGATGGTCTGACAGCATGCAGGGCCCTGCTGATGCCAGTGCTGGGGCTGTGCTGCTGTAGGTCTGTGGAGCTGGTGGGGCCCCAGATGTGGGACACTTGCCTGCTGCCTAAGCATCCTGCAGCCTGGCATTATGCTGCTGCTTCTCCTCTCACCCTGGCTGAGGGCAAGCGACGCTGAGGGCCATTGCTCGAGGCCTTGGTAAGCCCTTCACCGTGCCAGTATGTACAGCCCTCCTGGCACAGGCTGGAGCAGGTGCAGAAGGAATTGCAAGGCTCATCAGGGAACAGAATATATACAGTGAGGAAGCTTTGGTTGGCTCAGGAAAGCAAAGCTGAGAATAGATGTGTTACTACATAAATATGCCTAAAGAACAAACAATTTGCACGATAAATGTTGGCACAAGTAATGGGCAGAAACTGACAGTGAATAAACATGGATTGGAAGTGGAGTTCCTAACTGTCAGAAGAATAAAACTCAGACAATGTACCTATAGCAGAAGCAAAAAGGGAGTTCAAGAGCAACTATTTTAGTTTAAGAAATGATTTTCTGAAGTGAGCATGGTAGCAAGTTGTTGGATTGATATCAGGAAGCACCTTTGTCCTGTGCACTTCATTTGCAAACTGCTCAGGGTCACTTTGTGAGCTCAGACTGGATAAATGTAATACTAGAGAGAGAAGGAAGCAACAAGTAACCGTGAAACAACAATTTGTACTGTTAACATAATGATTTTTTTGTGATGATGTGAATATACAAAAAAGTCTAGGGAGAATAATTAAACACCTTCTTAAAGATAAACTTCAAAATTATAATATAATTTCAAATATAGAACACTTCCAATTTTGTGTTCTGAATTTGTGATGCTTTGAGGCTGTGTGAAGGTCAGCTAGTCCAATCATCTGAATTATCTGATGATTGTGCAGAAGGTATTGGAAAATACAGGTGATCTGGCTGAACAGCTGAGCAATAACAACACAGCTGAGAAAAAGTTCATATTGGAATGGTGTTTGGCTATGCTGAAAACCATGCCAGGCTAAAGCCTTTTCCAACAAAGGGGAGTCTGTACTCCTATGATCCCTTGGGATCTGTCACTGTTGTGACCATTCTTAACAAAGAGGCAACATTAACATGCTGTTGCCACAGCAGCTAAAATTGCTCGGGGAAGGAGAGAAGACATTTTGCTGTGATTGCTTTTATAGCAGCCTGCTGGTGACATTCTCGGAATTAGTGGTAGAAAAATAGATACTCTTAAGTTGTCCCTGGGAAAATTGTTTTCTCATGACCAAACAATAGAATCAAGCATGTAAGGCTACTGCAGACCATTGCCATGGAACTAATGCCTAACTTTTCTCACTTATGTCACTCCTGGTTTTAGTCTTTCAATTAAGTTAATTGTATCCTGGACTGCATCAAAAGAAGTGTGGCCAGTAGGTCGAGGAAGGTGATTGTCTCCCTGTACTCTGTTCTTGAGACCCCACCTGCAGTACTGTGTCCAGCTCTGGAGCCACCAACATAAGAAGGACATGAACCAGTTGGAGAGGGTCCAGAGGAGTCCACAAAGATGATCAGGGGGCTGGAGCACTTCCCTGATGAGGACAGGTCCAGAGAATTGTGATTGTCCAGCCTGGAGAAGAGGAGGCTCTGGGGAGACCTTATAGCAGCCTTCCAGTACCTCAAAGGGGCCTGCAGGAAAGATGGCGAGAAACTTTTCAGCACGACCTGTAGCAACAGGACAAGGGGTAATGGTTTTAAGCTAAAAGAGGGTAGAAAGCGACTAGACATAAGGAAAAAAATTTTTACAGTGGGGGCGCTGGAACACTGGCACAGGTTGCCCAGAGAGGTGGTGGGTGTCCCATCCCTGGAAACATTCAAGGCCAGGCTGGATGAGGCTCTGAGCAACCTGATCTGGTTGAAGGTGTCCTGCTTCTTGCAGGGTTGTTGGACTAGAAAGCCTTTAAAGGTTCCTTCCAACCCAAACTATTTTATGAGTCTATGAGTTTTATACCTTGCAAATTTTAATTTTCTCACTGGTTTCCTTGTCAAATCAAGAGATTATTTTCCTCCCACAGATTTCTTGCTGATGTTTATTAGATGCTCAGTGGGTACCAGAGATCAAGCTACCTACCTTTAACTTGGTATTCAGAAATTAAAGCTTCCTTTAATTTCTGATAACTTTAATATCTTGTGAATGCTACATATTGAACTGCTAAAGTGATAGGAATAACTATCTAGATGGGAACTAAAGCCATTTTCTACTGAAAGCTGAATAAAACATGCAGGAGTGCCATCAAATTCTGACTCTTGTCACCACAGGAGACATTAGATGCAAAACTTGAGCTTCTCAATATTTAAGCTCTTCTATTTTGTGAAATGTAAATTTTGAAGTTATTGTTGTATGGAAGCTATTAGCAATTAATATGTCTATCTCTTCTTGCTAGCTAGTACACTAGAAATCTGCAGAGGGAATTATTTGCCTGCTTAAAATATTTGGGGGGGGGCAGATGGAGAATGTGCAATTTTCATTAGCTGTTTTTCCACTGACTGAGACACTTGCTTTTTAATCTGTTGAAAAACCTTGACGATTAGCCGTGGCATTTAAAAGTAAATGAAAAAATTAAAATAAATGTTTTTAGATATAAAGTCTTGATGTAGACTGAGGTATTTTCACCTGAGCAGTATTTAAATCTGGATTTATGGCTGTCTTCTTGTTCAAAGAGCTAGGAGCCTGCATACTGGCTGAGCTCTGTTTTTGTTCTTTTTTTTCCTCTTTGGCATTGCAGCAAAGTTTTGTCTCTGATAACACCCTAGAGAGTGATTTCTTTAAATATTAAATACTATTCTCATTAAGTCAGGAGACTATGTTAATTGGTACACATTGCACCCAAAACCCAAGGATTTATGAAATATCTTTTCACAAGCAGAGTGTAAATTTTGTTGAACCACTTAGGGAAGACAGGCTGGTAGCTCTTGTGTGCTAGTGATCTTAGCCTTAAAAATAGATTTGCCTTTGCTTAAAACTTGAGTTTCATTTATAATTAAATCAGACTTCCTTCTGCAGCTTTTTTTTAGATTAAATTTTAGATTAAGTTTTGTATGTGAGAAAATATTGTGAGTTTCTGAAAAAAATATATTTGAATAAGCTTCTCAGTGGTCACTCTGACCTTCAGGCCTCAGGTAGGCTAAATAACACTTGAATATAAATCATTCGTGATCCTCTAAAGCATCTCTAAAACTATAGTTAGTGTGAAATTGCTACATTTGCTAAAATAGAGTAAATTATCCTAAGTATGGCCTTTACAGGCCTACCTGTATATGAACTTGCTTTGATTTCTTTCATTTGGTTTGAAGTCCTTTGTTCGATACTCTCATTTTCAGTTTTGTATCAGCGTATTCCTAACTGACTTTTAAAATCAAATTGCATCTGAATTAAACTCAACTCTTCTTTTAACCTTCTATACTGAAATAATTAACTTAGTTCAAAAATAATTACACCTACTTTAGAATAGCGTGGCTCATTTTGTGGACAGGCCATTAGCCTGAATAATCAGTTGTATTTAGCCTCAGAAATCATTACTGGTGAACAGTACATGTAAAATATTGCTCTGTGCCAGGGCAAAACCTGTTTTCATCAATAACTACAAAAATGGTGCTTCTCAAGTGGGCACTTAGATTTGCTTTCCTGTCAGTAGATGCTGTCAGCAACCAACTGCAAAGTCAGGCTTCAAAATGTGGTGTTTAGTGTACCCAAAGGAGAGCATCGGCATAGACTCTTCTTCAGAGTCCACTGGTTTTGGTTGGAAACAGCAGCAGTTTCTTTATGCTGGCATTTGTGGGATTCCTGTATATCAAGTACTGAGTACCTAGGGACATCCAGCTCGCTTGGCTCCTTGAGGCACAGAAGCGTTATGGATAATTGTGGCACATGAGAGCCCAAATGGCAGGATGGGATTCTGGGAGTGAGTTATCTATTTCCTATCTCCCCAGAGCTGTAGACACAAGCAAGCTGTCTCTTACTTCATCCTGCTTTCCTGAGTTACTGTGATTTGCTTTTTGTATTTGCATATCAGCTGCTGTCTGCCCGCCTCTTGCACTCTGACACTGAGAAGCTGTGATTCAATATACCAAAAGTGTAATTTCAGAGATCAGCTTTTTATAGTTGTGCCTATCCAGATTCAGCAGGCACATGAGGCAGCAAATCTCCATACACACAAAAATGTCAAGACTTTCAGACTTC
Source organism: Chlamydotis macqueenii (assembly GCF_036417535.1). Taxonomy (NCBI): domain Eukaryota; kingdom Metazoa; phylum Chordata; class Aves; order Otidiformes; family Otididae; genus Chlamydotis; species Chlamydotis macqueenii. The sequence goes on along the minus strand of NC_141567.1, from coordinate 14,390,022 downwards.
AGACTGGATTTTCCTTCACTTGGGTGATTGAGATCCAGTTCTGCCTTAGAGTAGGGTAGATTTTAAGATAATTTTTCCTGTAAATATTGAGCTTAACTAATATTCCATAATGTCCACATTCCCTAGTGAATAAGAAGTAACTGACATCCTTTGCTGCTGTATTGCTTTGTGGTCATTAGCTTGCTGGATTTTTAACCATGGTGAAGTTTGTGTGTCCCTGCTGTACTCCTTGGAGAGGCTGCTCACCAAAGCTCCCTGTGCTCAAGCATATTGCAAGAAGCTTCTCCCTCTCCCTACCTACATTTCTACAATCTCCAGATAGAAGTCTTCATACTCCCCTTTCCTCTAATACCATAATTTCCTTTGCTCTTCTTGATTTCATCTTGTAGTAATAGTTACCTCTGCCCTTCCCAGACTAGGCATCCCCTTCACTCCATTTAGTCAACCTTGCCATATTTGCTCCCTTCCAGCATGATACCAGTTTCACTATTTGACTGGCTTGCTTACAAGAGTCCTCTCCTCTCTTTTTAGTGTAAACTATGCTGGCATATTTAGTTGGATCATGTGGAGAAGGCTGGAGGTGACAAAGGAAAGTGGAGGCATTTAAGTAGATGGGATTGTCATAATGAGTATTGCTTAGACAAGAATAATCTCTTAGATAAACTCTGATTTGTAATTGTCAGTTGCATTTTCTGTATCTCTGTAACATGTATATAAAAAATATTGAAATTAGCTTTTTGCCCAAGTGAAAATATACTCATAGCTGTGAAGGCTGCGGACTATCCATTCTAACAGCCTTGCTGTTATGATTAGGTGAGGACCAAAGCCAGATTGCCCAAATGTCCCCCAGAAGAATGAAGCTAACATCTGAGCTCTAGTGGAGTCCTGACAACTTTGCTGAGAACTCATATGTATTCAGAGGACAATTAATGGGTCAGTGTCCTGGTTCTGGCCAGGATAGAGTTAATATTTACCTGAGCTGGGTGGAGAACTGAAGCTGGTAGCCCCTATGGCTGGGATAGTTAACTAATTAGCTAACAGCTGGGGTTAATTTACCCAAATTAGCCAAAGGGCTATTCCATCCCATCTGACATCATGCTCAGTATATAAGTGAGGAGGGTGCTGAAGGGAGGCCCCTGCTAGTTGGAAGAGACTGGATGTGGAGATCTGTTGTGAGCTATTGTACTGTATTTGTGTTCCATCACTCTATTGTTTTCTTCTGTCATTACTGTTAAATTTACTTTTTGTTCAATCTCAACCCGCGTGTTTGGTTTTTTTTTCCTGGTTTTCTTTTGTTTGTCAAATCTCCTCCTATTCTCTCAGAGTGGGGGGAGTGAGAGAGAGACTGCGTAGTCTGGTCCCCGTTGGGGCTGAACTACGACAGTCAGGAAATAATAATTTTAAATCAGTTACAAAATTCTGTGCAGTATTGCCTTTTATTTCCAGTACTTTGCCTATTTCCTGTTTTTGTGATGGTTTCATATTCACAGTATTCTTTTTTTACTTAAAGTTGTTTGTTATGATGGGGGAAAGGATCTTTGAAAATAAAATAACTAAATATGTCCTGTAAAAGATAAAATAGGCTTTAAGGAAAATACTTGTGATTGCACTAAACTTCAAGGTGAAAACGAGCATCTTTCAGATGCTTCTTGGGTTATAGAAACAGTAGAGTAAAAAAACTTTGAGTTAGATATGTGGTTCTCATTAGCATCAAGACTAAATGGTTGGCTTCTCAAGTCCTATATAACATGTTAATTGAACTCTTTATCTAGTACATGCTTTGTACAAGTTTTGAATGATGCCTTTTTTAATCTGTCTCCTTTATTTTGATTTTTTTAAAAGTATTTTTAATGAGGTGTGCTTACGCACAATAGATCGGCTTATATTTGCTTGGAAAGCTTGGTCTTAAATTCAAGATCACATTTTCAGCATGACTTATTATATACTTAAGGCTGGTGGGCACTGCAGAAGTCATGTCAACAGGCCATATGCCTTTTCTAATGAGCACATTTTTCATCCTAAATTATGGAGAGAAACTGCATAATCTGTGTGCTTAAATTTGGTGTGAACTTGGCTAAGAGTCACGGGGTGAGAAGGGAAGGGAGGAAGGTAAGTAGAATAGAGAACTTAAAACAAACAAGAAGCAAATAGAGCCCTAGGGAGGCTTTGAACAGAATTGTGTTGTTGTGTGTGATGCCCAGACTGAATTACTGACAGGACCATTTGTCACCACCTGCATGAGATTTTCCGCAGTGTAGAGCGGTCTTGGGATCTCTTTCTGGTGTGCTGCCCTGCTCTGGGTGCTCAGTGCTGGTGGGAAGGCAGCTTCTCTTTCCCTGTTGGTAAAATGGGAATGGCAATACTCATCTTGCAAACAAGGAGGTAAAAGTGTGGGGTTTTTTTGTATGTCAGAATGCCTCAGTGAAAACTGGCCTTACTGTGATGAAAAGAGTTTAAATGCGTGACACTGGTGTGTGAATGCTGGCTGTTGTGTTCCTATGTCAAGTCCTGCTTGTTTGGAGAAAGTGTTCAGCTCTTGCCTATTGTGAGGATGAAAAAGAAGAAGGGCAGTGTTGGGAGAGGCCCTCGAAGTCCATGCTGTGATACAGAGGTGCTCTGCAGCTCACCTGGCTGCACCTAGGGTCCGTGTACAGAGTGTGGGCAATGGGAAATGGTGGTATCTCTGTCCTGTCTGTGGCAGCTGCACTGAGGTTGTGCACCTCTGCGCTCAAGTAATAATGTGGACATCATAAAAAAAATTACAAAAAAGTATATAAATCTGCAGTTCCCAGAATGCTGGACATTCACTGATTATCAGGAATGCAAGTATTCATTTCATTTCCAAATGGATTTGGGTCTGTTTTCTAACACATGGCTAATTGCTGATGAACTTCTCTACTTGGAACTCAACTAATTGTAATTTTTTGGCTGCTGCCTGATCACCCATTTTGGAATTCCTCCTGTGACCAGGAACTTGGCTGAGAATATTAGTTGACTGCAATGGAGCAATCGACTTTGAGCGGTTCACTTGCTAAATTACAGATTGTGGTTCTAATTATAGACACACAGTTGTGGAACATAATCACACAATTCCCAGAGGCATATCTGGGTTGCTGTGTCCAGATTTTGACAGCTAGAGGGTAAGATATTGGGCTTTCCTTAATGTTAAATTATGAAGTGAAAGCCAGGGACCTGGGGCCACAGGGCTCAATACATGCTGTGCTAACAAAATAATGAAAGCCTGCTTTGAAGTGAAGCAGGAAAATCTGCCTTCCCTATAAACAGCAACCTGAGCATCAGAACAGTTATTTTTGAATCTTACTCCTTGTCACGGGGCAAGACTCCCTGGAGGGTATCACCCCTGCAGTAAACTGTAATCACAGAAGACAGCTACTCCCCTGAAATAACCTGCTGAAGGCTCCCAGTGCTGGGAAGCAGCAAAGGCGACAGAGGGAAGGCTGAACTGTGTCAGTGTTTCGTTTATGTAATGGATAACCTTCTGCTTAATGAATATCTGACATCAAAACATGTCATTTTATACCAGCAGGTTTTGGGTGAAACATAGCTCTTTTCCGCTGTACTGTGGTGTGTGAGCCTGCTCCTCATCGGCAGCACTGCAGCCATGTCGCTGTGTAACCTGTATTCATTTTGCCATTGGAGCTGAATCCTATTAGAGCTGCAGTCAAGGAGCCAGTCTGTGCTGCAGCTCCTCTCGAGGGGACGCACCATGACCAGTGTATCCTAGCACATGAGCTAGCAATTTGCTTCTCATTCCTCTCTTCCTGACGTAATTTTATCCAGTGGGACATTGAGGCTGATCCTGCTTTTTTCTCAACAATTTTTTTTTTTTCCTGGCTTGGTGCAGCAGAGTGGTATTGCCTCTGTGATTTAATGTCAGGGGAGATGGCAGTCAGGGACATGAAACCAGGACACTTACCCTTCTCGTGCTGATGCTGGCTGTGTAAGGACAGCAGTCAGAACGGTGTTACAGTTCTCATAACCTGCTCTTGCGTGGTTGTCTGTCCTCTCAAAAGACAAAGACCAGTCAGATTGCAGCTTCCTTGCTAGTGATCAGTGATAAACTTCTGGTGTGCCTTGGAGTCTTGGGGCACTGACATCTTTTAGACTTTTCTGCTTAGAGCAATTTCCAGCACCCAGGGGGTGATGAGATCTGCTGGGATGACAACACACATCCAGTCTATTGCTGTTAAGATTTCTTGCTTGTTCTTCCCATTGCATTAGCAAAGGCCACAGAGAGAGAGACCATGGGTTGCTAGAGATCCAGGACTGCTGGAGGCATTAAGCATTTTGTGAAAAGGCAGAAAAATCAGAAGTGTTAGTTAGGAGAAAATGCTATTGCATATTAGGAAAAAAAATGTAGGTAGTTAAAATATTAATGGTATTTTGCTCTTATTAGTGCTGGAACTGTTGAAAGGCTGCATATTAATGACAACATTGCCTTTAATCTTGTCTGCAAAGCCAGAGTCTGCTGGTATTCTTGAGAGGTTATAAACAGATTCACCAGGTTTGCTTTTGGACCACTGCCACTTGGGTTATTAATTCCACTTTGCTCTGTGCCTTGTCAGGGTGCCTTTGTTTTGTTTGTGGTTACATCTGATGAGCTAGCAAATGTCTGCTGTGCTCTTCCTGAGTAATGAAATTCTAGTGAAATGGTTTGGGTATATATCTAGAACTTTCCTTTTCAGTAGCTTAAAAAGAATTTCTACATCAAGCAAACTGACTGTTGCATGTTTATTACATGTGTATAAAATCCATGTATCTATTTGCCATGCTTCTGATGCAGTTTTGAAACTAACTTATATTGCAATAACAGTTCTCTTTGCTCAGCAATATATTTAAAAGGAGTTTTTGTGCCACTGAATCATACTGTATAGAAAGGAAAGAAAATGACAACATTATTATCCTTCCTTGCTTCCTCAGATAAAAACATCTGGTTTTCTGTCTGGGTTTTACATATTCAGGAATAAAGTAACTCTGGTCACTGTCATCAATCTGTTTGCTGGCAAAATATACTCTGATACATTACTGCAACGTGCCTCACTTCAATATAAGTACTGAAGTTCAATAAACTTTAACTTTATACTGAGTAGAATTGGATGTAGTTTTTTAAATCCCTTAAAAAGATGCTGAATTAACTTCTTATGAATACTTTTTGTAATGCAGCTGATGAAAAATAATTCATAACTATGCTTTTTCTGTTATGTGCAAAAGTAGACTATGGAATGCTATATCTGAACTACTTCTTGCGTTACCATCTCCGAGTTTATGGCTTTGTGAAATAGCCAAAATGGCAATGGCTTTAAGTGTTTAGCTTGTATGTGTCCAGGTGCTAGGGAAGGAAAAGCTTTGTACAAATTGGTGTGATGGGACTTAATCTTCTTTCTGACTTTCTAAGTGCTAATTGAGTTTGTAATGGTAATTGCTCTTGCAAAAAGTGGTAACAATTAAACCAAGTGGAATTCCTGTAAAAACTGTTACCAGACTTTTCCCAAGAATACATGCTTTGGTAGCAGTTACATATTTTTCTATGCTTTTGTTCAATTCTGTCAGCTAAGTAGCAAATCACTTAAAACTACATATCAACTGTTATAATTCCAAGGTTTTAAGATAAATTAACAGCATTATTATGTTTGAGAGATTACTTCTGTTTAGTTTGTCTTCCTTTCATCTTAAGTACTTACAGTGTTATTGCAAAGATGAGCAGAAAGCATTTTACAATAAAAATTCAGCGTGTTTTTCCATTGTGAAGATACACCAAGCCATCTGGTTCCTGGAGCTGTGTTGTAAGAGGAAAACCTGCAGAGGGCACTGCGTTGTCTGAGATGAATTTGAAAGGCGTCAGCCTCAGTGAGGATGTAGGATTTTTTAGGTTTCCGCATTTTGGTAAAATTACAATCAGAAAATATTTTTTTTTATATATGTAGTGATAAGTGAAGTTACAGACTGGACATAAGGTTGACAATCTGTTTCTTATATCTTTGAGATGAAAAGGTACAAACCAGAAGTATCGTGCTGTGTTTTCAATGCAATTCTTGTCCTCATCTTCCTTTTTTTTTACCAATGAGGATTGAACATTTCAGCTGTGCAAGTGCTTGGGAAATTAATGTTGTAACTTAATAGGGTAGATCCTGAAACTGCCATGTGTCAGAAGAGATTTGAAAAACACTAATACAAAGTGTGCAAAAGTCACTTCCATCCATCTGAAGTAGGGCTCAGATCTCAGACATGAGCTCTCCCTCCCCATCAGGAGTTCAATACAACTCTTCTGAAGTGATTCAAGAATGGCAATTTCTGTTGATTGTGCTCTTCCAGAGATTAAAAATTGCCCAATTCCGTTTATACAGACAAAGCATTTTTGATGGTTATAAAAAAAAGTGATCAAAATGTTGTGTTCCACTACGTGCTTGCTGAGTGGATTTAAGTTAATTTGTGGTCTGAATTTTAAAGTCACTGAAGTTACTGCATATCTCCAAGTGTTCTTAACATCTTTGTTCAGACTAAAGGTTTCTCTGTGAGCCAGCTGGTGCCCAGCATTGCAACAGTCTGCCTTGTTTTTCTTCTGCAGATAATTAAAACAGAATTTGCTTTCTAGTTTGATTTTCACTAGTGTTAAGTTTTGTCTGAAACAGTCATGTATCTTGGGTATTATTGCAGGCTCGATCTGGTTTTAGTCCCTTCACATATACCACTTACAAAAGGGCTTGTTGCTTTAGAATTATTTCTTTTTGAGGGCTGGACTACAAAACCGACTTCAAGATCGGCCCTTGTTACAAAGTGATGCTGTATAGAGAACAGTGACAAAGACTTCCACAGCTGGTAAAGCGCTCAGCTGAAAAACATACAGATGATAATCTGCCTTGATTTTTATCTTGAGTCTTCTAGGTTTTTTTCATATTTTGAACAATCTGTCTTCTAGTTCTGTAATTGGAGGATATTGTGCGATAAGCGATAGGTATTCCAGAAGCTCTGTATCTGGCCATCTAGTATTTCCACTGCAGTTTGGCATTTTTCTCAACCTGTAAAATCAGAAAAGTACCAAAAATAAAATATGCAGACTGAGAAAAGCTAAGTAATTTTGTTTCAGATTTTGCTTTAAAAGGGGTTACAAATGATCTTCACCTTTCAGGCTTGTGGCCAAAATTTAATCCTTTCACTTCCATCAAGGGGACTCAAGACAGGCAAATAGATTCCTGTTCCTTGATAAAGCAGAATTATTCAGCCATCAAGGAAATTTATTTGGCAGAGGATAACTCCTGTTCAATTCATCTAAGGTTCACTGGGCTGGTACTTCTGGTGGAGTTTGCTTTTCTGACTGGACCTGCAAGTTGTCACCTGAAAATTGTGTTAGAAATCATGCTAATCATTGTATGGCAGAGATATAGGAGCCACTTGTATCTGAATGCTTTTACTGAACAACAACGAGACTTGATACCAAGTTTGTAGTTTGCTTCTCTGCTTCCATGCCCGCTGGGACCTGTATGTGGGACTTTAGTGGTTTTCTTAGTACTGCATGGCTAGACCTCTCAGAACAGGGGTAATTGTCACAAAAATAAAATCTGAAACTGAAAAATCAATTTTTGCCTGTGATGCAAAATGATGTTATCTATATGTTCCTCCCGATCTCTAAAATTAAGTTAGAGCAGGGTGAGCTGTAAAGTCATAGAAAAGGCCAAAAGTCCTGACAGTACCCCAGTGTCCTTTTGGCATTGTAGAAGCACCATGTATGACAGCAAAGAAAATGGAAAAAAAAATCCTGTCTTTTTTTTTTTGTTCTTGCAGGCATCAAGGGGCCAGGCTCCACAGGCCTTACGTCTCCAGGTTCCTACTTGGTATTGTGAGAGGGAAAGGTATTAGCAGCTCTGCAGAACAGTGCCTGAGAATTGTGCACAGCTTTGTATTTCCCCTGCAAAAGAGCACATTTAATTCACATCCTGTAGAAGGCAAAGCAACACTAAAGCACTTGGAGAAGACAGATTTGTTCAGATCACTCAGAAGATGACCCAGAGCTTTCACTAGTCCTTTCTTGAAAGCCTCTACTGACTATTCCCTGAAAATAATTATTCTCTGAGAGCTGAATAGCAATAATATGTATTTGTTTTTACCTTGTGCTGTCTAGAGAGCATGTCACCCTGATACCAGGGTAAGTGGGGAGCTGATTTAAAAAAAAAAAATCTATCAGTTGTTGTGGTTTGCTACCCTGACTGACAAAGCACAGATATTAAAGATTAAATTAACTGGACACTCTGTACTGCTCTTGGCCCTCTCAAGTCAAGGTTCAAGTGTGCTGCTGTTTTTGAACATTCTTTCCCTTGATCTGGGGTATTCTGGATACATGGTGTGGTTAAAGTGGAAATGCACAGGCAAGTTTTAAGAGCATCAGACTCACTTGAATATTCACTTAAAAAAAAAAAGTACTTGCATTTCTTCTAAAGCTCCTCTTGCAAACTTTCTAATTGAACTTTCCTACACCCAATAAACAGGGATAGAGGTAGCCTATGCCAGTGCCCCAGATCTAGCAGCACTTGAGGGCTCCTGTAAACCTTCGCACAAGTCTGTGCCTGGCCACCCCTTCCCTGAGGTCGCACTCCAGGAGAACGGCACTCAGCTGCTGTGTGGCATGGATGGCCTGCGTCTACAGTGTTCTTACCTGAATATGGAAGCAGGAAAGAACAGTCATTTGCCATAGCTCTTTCTAAAAATAATCAGATATTAAAATAATTTAACTTGCTAATGAGCAGCTGTCTCTAGAGTGTACTACAGTGGCTTATTAATAAAGTCCAAAATACTGTATCTTGGATTACAGCAAGGATGAGCCTTGTGTCCAAATGAAACTGTCCAGAAAGATTATATGAGCAGGCTATAATCTCTTTGATCAGAAGTAGGGCATGTCACAGTCATGAACACCTCTTAACCATAATAAAACATGCCACAGAATCTGTAGTGATCCTGAGTACTCTGGATTGCTGATCTGGTCTGAAACACCAAAGTCCATGAACAGTCTGAGCTGTTCCCGTGCTATTTCTGCTTGGGATCTGATATGGGAATTATGAACCAAGATTATTTCCCCTTCTTTTTTTTTTTTTTTTTTAACTTTAAGCCCCTAAAAACCTACATCTAAAACTTTTTGTGCAATGTTGTGACCCGAAGTCTGTTTCTGTCATGTAGTTATAAACGTCTGTAAATGAGCTTCTCTACTGAACTAGCTACGGATTCATGGCAGTAGTGCTGCCAGTAGTGCTCCTCAGAAGCAGGCACAGGGCTGCTGTGCATCCATTGTTGTGTATATGTTAAAGTAAAAACCTGTTATTGTCTGTTTGGGTGTATTGATTTATGCAGCTTGACTGCATGGCAATTTAAAGCAGATTAGAGGAAAGCGAACATGTTTGTCTCTTCTGTGCTGATTCATGTGGGAGACTGTCTCAGCAAACAGTGATTATTATTTCACTGAAAAGGCTTTTAATACAGTAAATTTCACCTAGTGACAATATAATGTGATTCTTTCAAACAGCAAACTGTATAGAAACCTGCTGGGAATATCGATAGCCCAGCGCCGAATTAGAGGTGTATGCAGTAGGCTGTCAACTGCTTTTCTGCAAACTGACTTAGAAATGCAGAGCAACCAAATTCTTTAAGACTGGCTTCCTGTGTTCCGTTTGCATCTTCCTCAGGTTGCTCTCAAACCGTCTGAGTGTGTAACTAGGGATTACATTTTTCTTTTAGGAACAGGAAAAATACTGAGCTTGTTACAATATTGCTTCAAATATTATTTTATCTCCCTGAGGTTTCGCTCATTTAGTCTTGTCTGAGCCTGTAATTACAAATTTGAAATATTTAAATGCACACTTCTGACTCACTCCTTGTGTGTTTGCTTGTTCTGTCATTCCAAATGCTTTGACTGATAATATATCTGGCGATTATAGAAACTGTATTTATCCAATATTTTCATGTATTTCAGTTAAGACTGATTCAACAAAAATATTCACAATGTATTTTACTGAATAGTTTCAAGTTGATATGATGACAGCTTCCCTTTCAGTCCCTCCATGGATTCTGTGATTTGGAATGTGCTTTAAAAAACAGTCTGTAGGCCTATCTTGGTACAGACAGTGACATTTAAATTACTCCATTTTTTGAGGAAAGTGAATCAGTTTGAAGATTGCAAATAATCTCAAATTATAAAACTATTTTAAGCCATTTACATCGTGGCTGCGTTGTTTCTAGGGATTAAACTGAAACGCAGTCTGATCAACGATGTGTCTGAGATCTTCTTTGCTCCCTGTGTTTGTTTATTGCGAAGTGGACGTGAGAATCTTTGAGGCTGTGGAGGCTTGTTGGCCCTTCACCTGTGGAAGAGGTGGCTTTAGAGGCTGCAGAGCAGGTGAAGTAGGCATGGCAGGGAGCTGCGTGTCTGCACCTTGTGCAAAGGACCCGTAAGGAGGAGCAGGGAGCAACCTGCCGGGTCCGGGACGAGGACAGACAGAATTGCCGGGAGAGCAAAGGGAACTGGGCTGAGTTTGCTGCAGCTCAGAAACTGGTGAAGTGGCAAGCCTGGAAACAAAGACCACTTGCCAGAACAGGAGCAGTCTTGTCTGCAAATCTTGTCTCTGTCTTCTTTTTCCAAGTTAAGTTCCATCTGTTAGCATAAGGGTCTTCTGGGTTTTTTTTATTTATTTATTTATTTTTCTTTTTTGAAGGTCTGACCAGATCTGGCAGAAAGATCTGGCCAACTTAATCTCTCAGACTTCTGTTTCCAAATGCCCAGCACAGGTTGTTATTGCTGCATTTGCAGAGGAGTGACAATCTGGGCAGGAGTGATGACTGGTGCATCTGACACGTTTACTGCAGAGAAGAAGTTTCTACATTCTATTTTCTAGTGTATCGCATCCCTGACATTTTATATGCATAAAATGTAGAAAAGAAAAACCTGTCTTGGAGTCTTGTAGCTTTGGTGGTTTGTTTAATTTTTTTTTTTAAACCCTCAGAAGGTGAAAAACAGCAGATACTTTTGCCTATAACTTTCTATCTCCTCTCAATAAAAGTTCCAAATTCTTTCTTGTATGTGATCTTAATGCTATTGTACTGAAGTTTCCTTCAGTGTTTTGTGGAATTCAATGTCTGATTCTGAAGGATATTGAATTGTAAGTCCAATCAGCTGGAGAGTGTCAGAGTCTTTAAAAGATTCAGTTGTCTAACATAAGTTAATCCATGGTGGCATATGTAACCCTTAGCTTTTACTGTCCCCTGGGTAAAACATTTTCTGTCAGAGTAAACAGAATCTGTGTGTAGCTTATAATGAATATTATTACATTTCACAAAGCTTGTAAGTCTTTTCATCAGAAAGAAAACAATTTTGTCTTACACTGAAAGTAGTGCTGAAAAAAGAATTTACAACAGTGATCTTGGGAGCTACAGCAAATGCAGTCTTATAAAGAGGTGTCTGAGGATGGAAACAACAGTAAGAAATGATCTACTGAGAATGGGCTTCTTCATTGATATCTGCTACCCAAAATCCTATGCTAGGGAGATGGCAGCTTTTTGGAGAAGAAAACACAGCTGACACTTTATTCGTTACAGCTGTATTAATAGTTAGCTAATTAGTAATTTGCTCTATACTATAACATAAAGCAAAGCATTTGGGGCTGTAATTTGCTTTTGCACTTCTGTTGTGCATTAAACAAATGAAAATTAACTAAATCTTTCTTGGCTACTACGTACTGCAGGCTGGCTCATATTAGTAAGAAGAAATCTCTTCACTATAGACTGTGATTTAATAAGGTGAGGAAAAGACTTCTACTCTCTCATATCAAAACTTTTCAAAACCACACAAAATGTTAGGCTGTTTGTTTACCTTCCTTGTCCCCTTCCTTTCTGTGCCTGCATTTTAAAATATTCAAGATCTTTCTGAGGTCTATGTATTCACTTGAGTTTCCACAATAAACCCCAAATTATTCAAGACTGACAACATTTGTGTGCATCTCTGGTAATCCTTCCACCTCCAGGAAAGATTAAAGAATACAATAGAGCTTTGGATTCAGGAAGAAGGCTTTTCTGAATCCATATAGATGTGATCTGTAGAGAATGAAGCTTGTATCAGTATTTTATTAAAAAAAAAGTCACAGGGAATGACTAGGGCAAATAGTAAACTCCAGAGTTTTATCGACAGTGAGATCTGCCTAATGACCTGCGATTTTTTTCAGTGTTTCTGTTGTGATATTAAAAGCAAGTTCAGAGGCTGTGCCGCACAGTCTTAGAAGTTCCTGATATTTTCTCAGTTCTACTTTTATTTTGTTAATTCTATGTATAGAAGAGTAATTAAATACTTTTTTCTAGTATCTGATTTTTAGTTCAGTTTATAATTAAAATAGGGAAGCTAAGACAATATAATCTATAATTTCTCAGTAGACACCAGCAAGTTCTCTACAGTCTGACATTTCTTTCTATCCCAGTACTCATGAAGCTCTTTTTCACCTTGTTCAAAGTGTGCATTTGAAAAAAAATTCCACATAAAACATAAGCATAGAAAGTCAGCATGCCAAGCACTTAAGTCTTTTTTGTTCACTTCCCAGTAAACTACAACTGCTCTCTGTGTAACAGAGGAACAATTTTCAGCTCAGCTGAAGTTTTCTCTCAGTTTTATGCCGTGCTCCTACTTATAACCTTTGGTTACCTCTAAATAATGACTTCATTCCACTGTTACTCTAATGGATTGAAGTAATGAATCATGGCAGAAGAGAGCCCAAACTGATGCTGGAATTCATTTGGCCTGTAAAAATGGGGATTTGGCCAGTGGTGCGGTAATTATAACATCTCCTCAAGCTTTTGAATAGCTGCAAACAGACATGTTTTATACTGCCTGGAAGGCAGGTAATCACTGAATCAGTCTTTGATGGAGCACTGGAAGTATTGACTAATACTTAATTTTTCATAGGTGCTTTTTCTCCAGCTGGGCATTGTAGGCATGAAAGTGAGATCAGTCTGGTTGGATAAACGTCCTTAGTGATGAAGTGTTTTGCACTTTATCTTAGTAAGAGTGTGGTATACTCCACTCGAATGTAAATGGCTGTGGCAGTCGAGCAGTCTAACTAAAGGGAGGAGACAGAGACACTCAAACCAGTTTAAAAAATTTTTCTTTGGTCTTTCCATAATTTCAATATGTTGTGATGTGTTCATTCACATTGTGTTAAATGCTGATGTCTTAAACCTTGAGCTCTTTCTAGATCTCTCCCTCTCCATCCTTCCCTCTGCTTTCCAAAAGAGAGGAAACTTTATGCTACAAAGGCAAGTAAGTTTTGTAGTTTCCCTCAAAAACAAAGATTTTGTTTGTGTGTGTGATGTCCTTTATTCTGTAGCTGTTCTTAGCTCCAATGGAAACAAATTTTCTACTCCAGAAAAGGTATTGAATCACAAATACTCTTTACTTAGTTTGCTCTCCAGGGAGTTCCTAATGCTCAGTCACAATACAAATTGCACCTATTAGTTTGCAATTTTGCCAAATTACTTCAGTTACAAATAATCTGACTTTAAGCAATCTCGTGGGACTCCTTAACAGAAACAAAACCAGTTAGTAATTTTAAATTATTTTTCTGGTTAAGCAGCAGATAAAAGTAAATGGAATCAAAGATGATACATGTTTTGGAGTAACTGAATGACAGACAAGAGAGAGCTTTTTTTCCCTGCTCCAAACACTTCAAATTTAAATTCTGAAACAATGCTCTACAGTATTTTTCAAGCTTATGACTGTCTGTAGTAGAGCTAAAATGTAGCGAGTGACAGTTATAATGCAGACTGTAGTCATGCTGTGTACTCTGGTATGCTTTCTGCTTTAAGGAAGATAAAACTCAGCTTTGGCAGGGGGGTGAATGAAAAGCCATAATTATTTTAATATTAAATTTCTAACATTATTCTTATCTGAACATAAAGATTCATCACTGACAATTGTAAGCTGATATAAAAATTCATTCGGGGAAAAGTCAGTGTTTGTGACAGGTCCTCAGTTAATATTTTAGTGTCATTTTCCGAATGCTCAGAGCAGATGCTGTGATTGCAGTTCACACAGCCCTGGTCTCTTACTCCCAAACAGCAGTCATAGGAGAAAGGGTGGGTGCTCACAGCATGTAACAATTAGCAGAGTGGGTCTGGGCCAGGCTGACTTAAAAAAACCCAAAATCCAATACTTTCTGTGACCTAATGCAGCACTGAGTTCCCCTTCAGTAATTTTCCTTGTTTTCTGACTTCCATCAATACCACCTTACAGCAGCAAGGACAGTTCCTTTACGTGTACCCTGTGGTCTGACTGTCATCTTCTTTCTGGCTGCAAACTATTCTCACCAGCTTGTAAACTGCCATGCTAAAAGGGCAATGCTTTGGGAGGGCGAGGTCAAGAAGAAAGGACTTTGTTAGCAGCAAATAACAATTAAAAACTGACATATTGACAAAATTGGCATTCCTTGCTTACATCTACTATACAAACTAGATATACATTCAAATGATAAAAAAAAGATAATTTCTTGATTTAATTTTTGGTGTGATGAAGCTCTAAGGCAGGCAGAGCTTTGAAGTGGACCTGTCTAGACAGTCTGCTAAGTGAGGTGCCCAGCACCTCCAAAAGAATTAAACTCAAAGATTTAATGTTTAAAAAAAAAACCAAACCAAAACAAAAACCAACAAAAATCCCAGAGAAGATGGAACAGGGGTTAGACCTTATACATGGTTCTCCAGCCCACTGTCCTTGCAGGTGAATCTAGGTACTGAAGCTTTGTATTGCCTAACTCAATAAATTTTGGCACCAGCAAGCTCTGCCCAGTTCCCATTAGTCCTTGGGGAGTTCTACCCTGAGCAGCTCTTTCTTCCCTGTTTCTTTCCATATTTCTACTTGGGCCTTTGACCTCTTCCCCCGCCCCACATATCACTGTGCTTCTGGCTGGGTCCTGTCTGCCCCTTCCTCCAGCATGCTCCACCTGCCCTTTCCCAGAGACAGTGCATCTTGCCGAAGCCATGTGAACATAACAAATAACTTGCCTCACTTCTTTTTTATTTATTATTTTTTTTTAAGTTTGTTATGGCAAGGAGAGATGCATCTATCCAAAAACCCTGTCTTGTGCAATTCCAGATGGAGGAAAAAAACCCTTTTACTTTCTAAGAGTAAAATAAAAAATAAAATCCAGATGGTAAAATCCAGGGAGGACTGCTTGGCTCTACCTCTTGCAGAACTTACTGGTTTGGGTCTTTTTTTTTTGGCGCGTGTGTATATATATCTGCTGAGCTAAGCTCTATGTCATAGAATTTTTAGTTGTCCCTGTCTGTGCAGCGTACACTAGCTTTTCATCTTGCACTGAAGCATCTTTGTACCTCTGAAATTATATAACTGCTAAGAATTGTGACTGAACAAAGCTTGAAAAGTGTAGGAACATTTATGGAGATTTCCTCCATTTCTCCTAAAGACTGAATTGTATATTTGCGCCAAATACTTTATATTTAGCCATTTTGTTTTACTTTAAATTCTTGGTTGTTTCTTACCTGAGAGAAGATGAAAAACAAAGCTCTGCAATCTGGATAACATGAAGATGAAAAGCTTAAACTCAAATTCAGATATAAAGTACAGAGAAATGTGGTAAACTGTATTTTCCTTATTTGTTATAATGTAATAGCTATTAAAAAGCAGAATTTAAATTATATTTAATTACTGCAAATGCGAGAAGCCTAATAATAAAGTAGGAGAAAAGCCTTCTTTTATGCCAAAGCAATAATTCTTGCAAGTAAACTGGTGTTTAATCAAATGTGTTAGACTTCAGTCCTTTCTGTTCCTACTTCTGACGTTTTTGATTAATTTGTACACTACGAATGTAGTGAGGTGAGACTCAGCCTATAGAAGCACTGGGGAAATGTGAAGCTTTCCAAACTGATTTCTCATGGTCAGATGAAAAAGTAGCTAAGTGAAAATTTATTCCATGAAGCTTCAAGTGGCTGGATTCAGAGAATGTTTAACGTGTATTTGCTATTAAGCTAGGAGTTATTTTTGTGAAACTGCTATTGGGTAATTGACGGCTATTTCATGAGCGGTAAGATGACAGCATAGGTGCTCTATGAATCACTAAAATTAATGTTTGTCTTGCCTTATTATAATAGCACTGTTCTTGATTAAATCGACTGGGCTCTGCTCTCTCCTGGAGAAATCTTGGTGCTGATGTTGGCGAGGCTGTCAGCATCTCATTCACAGAACAAACAGCCTGGCTACTCTCAAAGGGTTCCCAGTTCTCACAATGAAAATAGCCCTTTCAACATAAATCAATACCCCAAAGTCACAGAAAGTCTGTAGCAAGGCAAATAAATAGTTGTACTAGAATATCCTTAGGTCCTCCTTCCACGTTTTCTGCGATCACTGAAGTGCTATAAACATCAGCAGCTTCAGAAATGAATGAGGTGTTAAGTGGCTCAGTTAATGTCATTACCTATTTAGGTTGGGTATAAAAGCATGCTTTAATCTCCCTCCCTACCTACTGGAGGAAGAACAGTTAATAAAATGGTGCGAGTTCTTTTCATGAGGAATACCAACGCAAGACCCTCCTTTCCTGGAAAAATCCTTCTTGGGGAAAAAAAACTGCTCATAGCTGTGTGGGTGGGGAACAAACTTATTATTCAAAGGGCAAGTTATGCAAACTGGGCTGACTTCATTTGCATGAAAGTATGGATGTTTGCACTGGAATAGCTGATCTTTAAGTATATTTTTTTCTGATTTTGTTCCCCTCCATTTCTGACATTTTTGTGGGACTTTATCCTTGTCATTTGTGCCAATGTGATTTCATGTAAGTTAGCATCTCAGGACAAAAAAAAAAAGAGCATTAATATTAGCCCTGCTTTAAGCAAGGAAGCAATCTAGACCTAGAGAGCTTCTTTCCAAAATGTA
Source organism: Chlamydotis macqueenii (assembly GCF_036417535.1). Lineage (NCBI taxonomy): Eukaryota > Metazoa > Chordata > Aves > Otidiformes > Otididae > Chlamydotis > Chlamydotis macqueenii. The sequence goes on along the minus strand of NC_141567.1, from coordinate 14,373,098 downwards.
TTTTTCTATAACAAAAGATCACAGATAACACAAAGGTTTTTCCTGCTGGAATTTAACAGGAACTGAATATTATTAGGGCTTACATTTTGCAGGGATGTATTCAAATATTCAGTTTTGATTTTTTGCAAAATGTACAAGAAGCCAGAGTGTCAGCTGTCCATGTATCTCACCAGTGGGGAAAGGCAGGCACCGAGCCTGAAGAACTGGGTGAAAGCAAATATCTGTGCCTGTGATGAACCGAGTAACAACAAAAACTAGTGAAATGGGCTCACCGTGAAACTAGCACCTTATCTAATAGTAAATGCATTTGGAAATTTTTTTTTTGTTGCACATTTAAAATGCTCTTCTTTTAATCAGACAGTCACCCCTGAAGGTGATTCAGGAGCTCCATAAACTGCTGCAGCCATCCTGAATACTCCCTTCTGATTGGATGGCATCTGATTCTCTGCTCTTACAGGAGGCACAGTGAGACTCTGAATTTCCTATAGCTACTCAAAATCTTATATAAAGTAGGCTGAAGTTAACATACACATTGTATGTGCACTAAACCATGCCTTAATTCTTGTGACAATAATAAAACATGTTTATTTACGGGGGGAAAGCTCTAATTTCTTTCTCTGAGTTAAATCCTCCCCTCTGACTTCCTCTTCTCTCAGTTGTGCTTCTCCTTCTCATCTTACTGGAAGAAAGTCTATTTTCCATGAAATAAAATATTTAGAAATCACTATACGAAACACCAGCACTTCTAATTTTCTCTGGTTGCTTCTGACAGTGGTTAATGAAGTCTTGACAGTCGCTAATTAGCCTGCAGACATGTCTTCTAATTGTAAACGTATTTCTAGTCAGGAAATGAATTATCTTCTTGAGAGGACCCCTTTCCTTGCCTGCTTATATTGAAGCTCTGGTCTTTAATGTAATGGCAGGCAGAAGAATTACTGAAGACACCTGGATGCTCAGCATGCTCTTCACTGGCTCTCCCGAATGTAGGTTTCTATTAAAATAATAACAACAACAATAATAGATGGGGAGCTCTGATGCCTGCCTTCCTTGTAGCCTTGCAGGGATGACACCCTGGGACTCTCAGCTCAGGGTGGCACTTCCAGGCTTCTAGTTTTATTGCAGGAAACTGGGAAATGCTATGAAGAGCTGGGACAGATGGGATGGCGAGGAGACAGGCAAGTGGGCAGGAAGCCAGAAAGCTTCAGTCATTAGAGTTGACTAAACTGACTTGTCCTTGCAGAATTTTGCTGGATTGGCATTTTTCTGATGGAAAACTTTTGTCTCTGTTGAGGAACAGTACTGCTTTTGAACAAAGAGCACCTTCCCTGCCAGGCTGGATCTGTCACCTCACTTTCCGTGTTCCTAGGAGTAGGGTTGCAGGGCTGGGGTGGGTTGCTGCAGTGGGGCAGCATGGTTGTCTCTGACGTGGACTTTTCAGCAAGAGGTACTTGGTACCCTCCACCGAGACCCTGGGCATCCTCTCCAGGAAACTGGGGCAGTCACAGCATTTCCTGACTATGAAACCCAGAACTACTCTCTCAGCTCTTCACTAGACTAGAGACAGGGGAGTCTACTGGTCCATTTTGTTGAGCTTATATTTTCTGATTTCACTCTGAAAATGCCTGAATTATGTGAGTGGATTTTAAGCAATTGAAAAAAAAAAAAATACTGTAGTCTAATGGTACCATGTGAGATTCCTGCAGTACGTACTAAAAACACCCACCTTGGTTTTGTTTTGCAAGTACCCAAGAGGAATCCTATTCTGTGATGCTGTTGCCACCATTAATGAAGCTATGTCTTGTCGTGTGTGGACTTGTATCCAATTTCTCAGAAAAGTTACTTCTATTTATTTATCTGTTTGTTTATTTATTTTTAGCAGACATAGCTATAGCAGCTGTCTTGCTTCCTTTGCCTTGCCTTTTAAGCATGGAATTTTGATTACATCCTTGTCACCTCTGAAGTATGAAAAGCCATTTACAGTATTGTTGACGTGTCAGTTATAATGCCTTCCCTTCTGCTCTTCTGAGAGACTACCAAAGGGCATTGTATTGGAGGGAGATCAAGTTTTTTTTATGATCGCTTTTAATACAGGCAAATGAACAGAATCTTAAAATCAACTGTTTGACTCCAGGGGGAAAAATCCAATATATACCATGATGATTGAATATAACTAATCTTCATATACTTTGTTGTTGATTTTGTCTCTTCCTTCTTAATTTAATAAGAGCTTTGCATATTCATGTGAAGAAACTTACTGACAATACATTGGTTTCTGCATATTTTCCAATGCAAATTAATTTTTGTGTCATGGTTTACTTTACCTCAGACTGTTTTCCAAATTTTCTAATTGAAATCTGGGTTATTAACCAGATGAAAATATTTCCCTGGGTTTTTTAACTTATTTGACAATGTTTACTAACTAATAGTAGCAAACTAACAGGTAGAAAAATAAGATTTGAAAATTTTGCTTGGATGAAGCAGAAGACAGCTTGGATGTTAAGACAGAAAATATTAATATCAAATGTTAAGACAGTCTCTTCTCATTTCTCAGCCATTTGTGCTCCAAACACCACCACAGGCTGTACAACCCACTGCAATGCCAAAGTGGGCTGTGCCTCTATATAGAATCATAGAATGGTTAGGGTTGGAAGGGACCTTCAAAGGTCATCTAGTCCAACCCCCCTGCAAGGAGCAGGGACATCCCCAACTAGATCAGGTTGCTCAGAGCCTCATCCAGCCTGGCCTTGAATGTTTCCAGGGATGGGGCCTCCACCACCTCTCTGGGCAACCTGTTCCACTGTTCTATAACTCGCATCGTAAAAAATTTGTTCCTAATTTCTAATCTAAATCTACCCCCCTCTATTTTAAAACTATTACCTCTCGTCCTATCGCAACAGGCCCTACTAAACAGCCATTCCCCATCTTTCTTGTAGGCCCCCTTGAGGTACTGGAAGACTGCTATCAGGTCTCCCCAGAGCCTCCTCTTCTCCAGGCTGAACAGCCCCAACTCTCTCAGCCTGTCCTCATAAGAGAGGTGCTCCAGCCCTTTTATCATCTTTGTGGCCCTCCTCTGGACCTTCTCCAACTGGTCCATGTCCTTCTTGTGTTGGGGGCTCCAGAACTGGACACAGTACTCCAGGTGGGGTCTCACCAGGGCAGAGTAGAGGGGGAGAATCACCTCCCTCGACCTGCTGGCCACGGTCCTCTTGATGCAGCCCAGGATGCGGTTGGCCTTCTGGGCCGCAAGGGCGCATTGCCTGCTCATGTTAAGCTTCTCATCCACCAGCACTCCCAAGTCCTTCTCCTCAGGGCTGCTCTCAATCCATTCCCCGCCCAGCCTGGATTTGTGCCTGGGATTGCCACGACCCAGGTGCAGGACCTTGCACTTGGCCTGGTTGAACTTCATGAGGTTGGCACGGGCCCACCTCTCCAGCCTGTCAAGGTCCCTCTGGATGGCATCCCTCCCTTCCAGCGTGTCAACGGCACCACACAACTTGGTGTCACCGGCGAACTTGCTGAGGGTGCACTCTATCCCACTGTCCATGTCGCCGACAAAGATGTTGAACAGGGCCGGGCCCAGCACGGACCCCTGAGGGACGCCACTCGTGACCGGTCTCCACATGGTCCAGCTAGCAAAAGCAGTATGTATCAGAAACGTTGGATTTACTGCCCATGCACAGGTCACCTGTGCCGCATAGTCACAGCAGGTTCCTGGGTCAGATTCTGTTCCAGGGGATGCGCAAATGCATGAGTTCAGACATGACGTGCAACTCTGAAGTTTATGGTTTTTGAAGCCTTTTCTGTAATAAATTTCTGCTCCAGTCCATCTGAGGTTTGATTTATAACTTAGTCATGTCTTAATCACTGGACATAAAATCTGCAATATTTGCTTTCACATATGGTGCGACCGCGGCAGAGCCTGAACAAACAGAAAAGGAAATGAAGTAGTAAAATGGAAAACCTGGGAGAATAGTTGGTGTTAATACAAGTAGCGTTACTGTAGAATAAGACATTTGCTGCCTTCCAAATAACAGGAAAAAGTCAAATGAACAGTGATTGTCAGTAGACAATTCTCTGCTTGTTTTTCTTCAGAACGATTGATTTTCTTCTGACGGATCAAAGGAAAAATCCAATATCTTCACACTTAATGGCTAATAGAAAACAAGGAAGCAATAGAAAATAAAGTTGCCAAACTGCACGTCCCTTTTGGATCAAGGATCATGGTCATGCAAAGGGACATTGAAGAAGCAGAACGTAGAATTTCTCTAGAAGAAAAATAAAACCACAGATTTACTTTCCTCCCATTCACAAGGTCAACACACACTCTCCTCTGCTGCTTCAGTGTAATTTCTCCATGAGACCAGCTTGGTCAGGTACAGTGAAACAAAACAGCATTAACTGCAGTGCTATGAAGATATTTTTGTTTATGGAAACATGCATTTGTCTTGAGTTAATGTAATGTATATTGGTGTAGTAGAACGATACTCGTTGTAATTGAGACTGGGGGCTGTATTGCTTTCCATGCAATAATGCCTTTTATACAGCTTGTCTTAATTCCTCTGTGAACATGTGGTCTGTACAGAAACGGGTGTTGTGTTCTTTCTTTTTTCACTGTGGCATGTTTTCATCTGGCCATGCAGGTCTGGTCTTTTCCCTGGACTTACAGCTATGAGAGGTTCAGAGAGTAAGCTTGGTGTTTCTACTGGCATTCTTGGCAGGGAAAGAGGGCTCCTTCACTGGATGACTTGGGAATATGATGGTTCACAAAGGGCCATAGAGCCAGAAATGATCTTTGTAGGTGTGAGGGATGTCAGAAGTGCATTTATGGTGTGGTACTTTGTTCTGCTCAGGTGGCTTCAGCTGGGTGGCAGGGGGAAGGCAACCTGTGCTGCAGGGTGAGCAGGGCTGTGGGGAGGAGGAGACTGCATGTATGCAGGGCAGCTGGGCGAGCGGCCCTGGTGAGAGAGGCAGAGCCCACTGGAAACCCGCAGGAGGAGAACAGCGCAAAGCCAGTCCTGTGGGCGAGAGAGAGGACATCTCCAGAGAGGGCTGTTCATGGGTCTGAGGAACTTGTTTCAGCAAGAACTAAAAATTGCCATATTAGAAAGTGAAGAGCAGTGGAAAGAAGCATAATGCAAGGACACAGTAAGAAGGGAAAAAGACATTTGTTCTCAGGTCATTCAATTTTAATCTGTCCATTCCAGCAGGTCTGTGTTTTCTTGCTTTAAAAGGTTACCTTGGTCTATTTTTCCATATGTTTCATTTTAATGAAACCTGGCTTTACAGATTGGAAGTCTTTGCCTTTTGGCTTTGCAGTGGTGGAGCAGTTTCACCCTGAGGTACCAGCCAGTTCAAGTCTTGTAATATACGGCAATCAGAGGAGAACAATATATATCCTAGTATGTCCAGCAATTTTGAAAGTCATCCTTGGAAAAAGGAATGATAAAGAAGAAAAGAAGCCTCCAGTAAAAAGCCCCAAACAGCCAAAATATCTAACACCTTTCTAATTTTCTTCTTCTAGCATATGCTGGTGGGAGGATATGAGACAGTCTTACTGCTTCAGTTCAGGAAAATAAGAAGTAGCACAATGCAAGAGATCTCAGAAAGGAAAAACAGAGTTTTGGCATATGTAATTTTATTTTTTGAAAGTTAAATATGTGTAAGTACTATAACTGGGATAGTCAGTGAACAGACTGTCATATTACAGGAATATTTTCCGGTAATCCTCCTATCCCAGGTAAAGTAAGCAGGCCCAGCTTCCTATTTACATGTTCCCCTCCTCACTTCTTTCTTTGGCTTCAAAAATCTGCAAGGGTATGAATTGAAACAGAAAAGCACTCTCTCTGCAGAAAATATATTATTTTTCTCAGGCTATGGCTATTATCCTTAGGGCACTGCCAACGTCACAGGATTGGGTTTGTGCTGAGATTACTTGGCTGTTTTGTTTTCACATTATTGTTCCATTTCATAAGAAATTCAAATGTCTTTCAAAAGGGTTATCTTCACAGCTGTGTGTTTTTAAATTGGAACTGATAAGCAAAGTAGCTGTTGAGGGTAATGCTGGCATCAGATTCACCAAATACTTCAGTTTTACCTCCATGCACCCACATTTTAAACTTACAACCTTCCCTCTTGGATAATACACATTAACTTCCATGTTCTTCTGATTAAGACCAAACAGAAATTTATCGCCTTCATATCAGAATTATTTTGACGTAGTTCAGCCCCGATCGGACCAGACTACGCAGTCTCTCTCTCACTCCCCCCACCTTCCGAGAAAACAGGGAGAGAAAATATAAGAAAAAGGCTCGAGGTTTGAGGTAAGGACAGGGAGAAATCCTTAAAGTTACCGTCACGGGCAAAACAGACTCAACGTGGGGAAAACTATTCATTTATTACTACAAATAGCAGGATAATGAGACAGAGAACAAGATAACCTCCATCCACCCCTCCCTCTTCCCAAGCTTAACATTATCTCTACTACCTTCCCCCCCCCAAGCGGCACATGGGGGAAGAGGGAATGGGGGTTGCGGTCAGTTCATCATATGTTGTTTTACGCCACTGCTTCGTGGTTGGGGGAAGAACTCCTCACATTCCTCCCCTGCTCCATCGTGGGGTCCCTCCCATGGGCCACAGTCCTTCATGGAACTGCTCCAGCGTGGGTCATCTCTTCCACGGGTGCAGTCCCTCTAGAACAGCTGTCCCAGCGGGCCCTCCACGGGCCACAGCTGCCTTCAGGCATCCACCTCCCCCAGTACGGGATCCTTCATGGGCTCCAAGTGGATCTCTGCTCCTCCATGGACCTCCATGGGCTGCAGGGGGACAACCTGCTCCACCATGGTCTTCACCACAGGCTGCAGGGGAATCTTGGCCAGGAGCCGCATTACTCCTCCCCCTCCTTCTGAACTGACCTTGGCGTCTGCAGCCGTTCCTCACAACAGGCTGGTAGATGTCTCTCAGGATCTTTTTTTACATCTTATTCACTTCTCCTCTCCTCTCCACTTCTTGCAGCTGGGCTGGACCGAGTCAGGCCCAGTCGGCTGCCTGGGGAGAGGCCAGAGGGTGAGGCCTGCAAGGCCCATGAGGCCTGTGCCTCCCCCTCTGCGCCTCTGCCCCCACTCAGCTTCTTCACATCTTCTCTTCTCTCTTTTTTTTTCTGTTTTCCCCTTCTTAAATACGTTATCGCAGAGGCGTTATCACGGAACATTCTGCTACCAATCGGCTCGGCCTTGGCCAGCAGCAGGTCCGCCCTAGGCCCGGCCGAGTCCACTGAACAAAGGGGAGCGACTTCTAGCAGTTTCCTACAGAAGCTACCACCTTAGGTCCCCCCTCACTAACAAAACCACGACATTATGTTACCCATGGACATATATTTAACCTCTTAGTATGCCATGAAAAGGCACACCGATGGCTTTTTTTAATACCTACTTTATTTTGCTTGAGTGCCTGTCAGAGCCTTTAGCTTTGCTTTGCATTCGAATAAATGTTACAAAAGTGGGAAGAATGTTGATGACATTGAACATTTTAGCTCCAGGGTTTGACACTCAAAATCTGGCTAAAATCTAAACTCTTTAATGTTTCTTTATCTGTACTGACAAAAAGAAAAATAGGGTGGGCTGAAACTCTAAATGTTCACTGAAATTCAGCAGTGCAGTGATTTGCTGGCTTTAGCTATAATCTTTTATGTTTCCCTGGCTGTTTACACTGATTTGTCTCTCCTGTAGCATTTTGCAGGCTAGTGATTGAGAACCTTTTGGAGAAACTGTGTAACACAGCAGGAAGTTATTCAGATCCTATATTTACTATTAATTTTTTAAGACCTATGGTTACAACGAATGACAGGTTTGGGGAAGGCCGGTAGCTGCTTTGTAGTTTTCCCTTCCAACGCATCCTGCAGCGTCGAGCGCCGCACGGCACCACCCTGATCACAGGGGCACACTGCTGCAGAGCCGCTCTGACTGTGTTTCCCTCCAGAGCTCCCATTCCAATAAGGAAAGTGCCAAGTGCCAGATTTCTCTATTGTAAACTAATGACTTCTGATTTGACAAGTAGAGATGAAAGTCAAATAATTTTTAGACAGCAAGGGAGTTCGATACCTTGCTTGTTTGACACTACTGAGGAGCTGTGCTGGTGGTGGTTGTGCATGTTAATAAGTCTGATGTGAAAAGGTTTGGTGAAAATCTAAAGAAATGCTTGTTTCTTTAGAATTGGGTCTTGGGCTAGTGATGGGAGTGCCTGGCCTGTCTGGAAATGGGGATAGTTACTCTCAGCCCTAGAGAAGTGTTCTGAGCTCTGGGGGTGGAAAGTGCTGTGGTTACTACAAAGATCAGCACTAGTCCCATCAGGGCGGCACGGAGGGAATACTCTTGCGCAGAAGATATTGAGATGTGATCAGCACACGTCTGACTGCAAAGTGATACCTAGGTGTTGTTTTGTGATATGAATCCTTTCTGATTATCAGTGAGATGGTTTGAATTTGCTAGGCAAACTAGGCGGTTTTAGACTAACAAAACGGAATTCAGAGTGGTGAAATCTACATTCTTCTTTCTGCAAATTGTAACTTTTACACAAGAAAGACAAAGACACAGCGCAGAGTTTCATGGAACACAGCTTGGTAATAACACTTTAGATACCTTATCCGTATTACTGTGCTGGGTTTTTTTAAATGGAAGTTGTTGTTGTCACATGAGCCTCTGGTGTTTTGTGACAATAAATTTGAAGAAAATTATAAGAAACCAAGTCTTGATAAAAAAAGTGCTAGCAGAACTTAATTATTGGCAGAGGGCAGCAGGAAGAAAACTGTTTGTCAGATGAATAGCTCCCCTAAAGGTTTTAATTTTTAATTATAGATTAAAGAAAGCCTTTGCTGAGTTCTCTAAGATCAATATGAAATACAGATCATTCATCCGCACTACAGTGCACTAGTGACATTGTTATAAATATTCAAAAAGAAAACAAAAGTAATATGAACAGCTATTTTCCAAATACAATTGCTTCAACTTATAATACTTTCATATGCTGTGCCATGCTGCAGACTATTAAAAAACAATGGCCGTGTTCATAAGTAAGTACTCTGTAAGTATGCAACAGAAAAAACTATGTAATTAGCGATTGCGTATATTCATCATAACTGAGTTTTCCCCAAAGGCTCCTTCTGGTGGATTTTTGCCTGGCAGGTGAGCGAGCTGCATTGTTATATAATGGCGTTTTCAGAACGCAGTGTCTGGCGCAGCCCTGGGAGCACAGTTCAGTGCAAGGGAGTCGTACTTATGGTCTGAACTGTGGCATTTTACTTCTTTGCTTAATTTTTGCTCAAATTTAGTTGCTAAATTACTGACCCTTATCCCCTCTGAGATGGTTATTCTGAATTTATTAAATTAATAGTTAATGTATTAAATTATGATGTTTAACATAGCCAACAACCATGCTCTTCTGTACAAAAGAATACAATCAGATTCTATTTCAATTTAATGAACCTTTGATCATTTTGCATTCTGAATAATGCTGAAGCAGGTATGTTTATTTTAGTTTTATACCTAGGTAACAGTATTATTATTATTATTGTAGATACACTTTTTTTTTTTTTTTTGACAAGTGAGGTAGTTATCTCCATTGACATTTTTCTGCAATAAAACAGCTGTAATCAAGGGAGACACCCTGGTGAGCTGGCTGCGTGGCCGATGTGAGCTCAGGTTACGCTGTCTCCAGGAGGATTTACTCTTATCTCCTGGTGCTGCAAGCTGGCTCACTTTGTTGTTCACAGAGATGCTGACATGCTAAGTTTTGTTTTACAAAAGCCAAAAGAATATAAAGTTACACTGACGAGAATGAGGAACACATAGTGCAGGAGCTGTTTGCTGCAAATGCCAAAGGGGCCTTCAACGAGCCTAGTTGTGGAGGTATCTAATTCACTATGTAATTGATTAGTTGCAATTATGTTTATAAGTCAAATTAACAAGACTACACCAATGTTCTTTCAGTTACCCATCACTCTGTCAATACTGCTACAGTATTGCGGCTACAGTGGGCTACAGAAATATTGTCTTTTTTTCTGCTTTGCATGGTGGAAAGCAATGCCAGAGATGGAAACAAACTGATGACTGAGGCAGACTGTACCTATTAATAGTATTTCAGTTGAAAGACACTTGTCACCTGTGTAAGGCTGCAGAAGAAAATAGCTTATGGTGACAAAGTCCTTGAGTGAGACAGTTAAAATATGCAAAAGGTCTTATGTGCTGATGTGTGGGAATGGGGCCGATGGTACTGTCTTCAGCTTGTGGAGCTGGCAGGGAGAACAGGACATGAGCAGCACACCCAAAACAGCTGAGGCTACTGGCAAGTAATTAATTCTCTCAGGGGCTCCTTTTTGGTGACCTCCTCTCCCCCAAATGTCTTATTAAAGAAGGTAGATACTAGAAATCCAATTAAAGATAATAGCTGTACTCCTTTCTGTATGGCAACTCATAGAGAAATATTGAGTAATATTCCTTGTGTTTTACCATGTAGCAGATTTAGGTGTCAAAAATGTGAAAGCTTCTTTGTGCTCGCTACCAACACAGGGAGCTGTGAAGAGGGGGACTCGCTCTGCAGAAATGTTTTAAGTGAGGTATTTTGACAGGTTTCTTGGTTTTGCTTTTTAGCGATTAGTATTCTCTGAGAGAGAATGTCCAGAATCCTTCATCTTTCAACAATGGGAATAAAAAACTTTGCACGATAATTCTGGCTTAGCAGGCACACATTGTTTGTGAGCTCTTTCCCTCTTGCCTGCAGTTAGCAGAAGCAGGTATCTGGGCTGTTACGATTCTGCCTGCAGTGTTCTTCATTTGATGTTGCTGTCTGAGAGCACCAGAGGTGGGAACTGAGGGATGCATTTATGCCAGGTAGGAAGCTGCAAGAAATCCCAAGATTATTTCAGCACTAGGTGTCATAGAAAAACATTGGTGCAGGGGAAGAAGTAAAGTTACAAGGTGAAACGCTAAGACGCAAGCAGCGGATGCAAGTGGCAGAAGTGTCCTGGTCACCAGCCAAAGCCTCAGACTGCAGTAGGTACAGACTGGCGTTTCAAGGGGAACAAGTTAGTGGGTTTCTAGCATTAGATAGTCCCAAAGTGTGTATTCAAGAAGGAGCATAAAAGTAATCATTTCAGGATTTTTCTTTATAAGTCTTTGTAATTGTATACATCTGAGAAAACAGTAAGTCAATGAGAACACTTTAAAAGTAATGTGTGACAGTACAGAGACTCCTGAGTTGTGTATTGCAAACACTGTGTGAATGTGTGTGCTTCCTGGGCTTTTGGGAGGGCTGCACGGACCCCATGCTTCTCCAGAGTCCTTCTGGAGTTCAGTTTCTTTGGTCAGATGGCCTTGCCAGAGCACTCGGGTGTTAAGATGACTGACACAGAGCTGCTTCTTGTAAAGCAATGTTATTGCTTCTTACTCCAGTGCCCCTCTGAATGGCCTTTCTGTCTTCTTGTTATGGCTCATATTTTGTATGTCTACTATTGTAGAATATACATTATCCAAAATATTTTAGAAATTAATGTACTGTATCAATATTTTAAAGAGCTCTGAAGACTTTGAATGTCATAGAGAGAGGAGGCATAGTTTGAAAATTAAGGCACAGGAGGCAGGAGTTGGAAGAGGTTTGGGCTGCCTGCCCATGTTGGTCACAGATGTGCTGTATGACCTTGACCAGCTGTGTAGGACCGCCTCAAGCTCAGACTCTCATGCTGAGAGTAGTTCTGATGACTGCAGAGGAAACTCTACGTACTGCAAGATACTGTGCAAAACAGTAGAGTGTGATCTTTAATAGTTTTACCATATTCTAGTCTGTAAAATATTTATTTCTTTCACAGAGGTGCTAGATTAACCGAACATCTCATATTCATAAGTGCAAGGGCTATTGTTACAGCAAAGTGGGTTACTGCTGTGTGGAGAAGATGACTTCCAGATCCCAGCAGAAGTGTTTCAGGAATAGTGTGTTTTGCGTAAAATCTAAGCAACTCCAAATTCTCTATCTGCAAATTAAAATCTTACAGTGAAATTCAGCAGCATGTGGGGATTATCCAGGCCCTGTCTGTGGTGAGACAAAAGGACAAAGCAGAACTTCATGGTAATTCCTGGAGTTCTCTTTCTGCTTGCAGGATTTTGTATGGCAAATATTATTTTCGTTAAATGTAGTATTAAAAGCCAAACAAAACCACAAGTGTGATAAATAATCCTTTCTCCTCTGCTTTGGAACCCAACTCCTCAATTCTAGATGATCTTTAAGGTCCCTTCCAAGCCAAACCATTCTATGGTTCTATAATGGTTCTATGATAATTCTGTAATTTCAGAGGCTTTCTTTTCCTTATGGCTTCTTTCATCAGCAATTTAGAGCCCCACTTCCCTGGACTGAACTCTTAGGAGTAAATTTAACCTCTTGCTCTAATGGGAATCATTTGAGTGTAACTGAGAGCGTCTTTGGGTTTCACTGGCACTCCATGGGCCATCCTCGAGTGAGAAACCGGAGCAGGTTACGCATCAACAGTCATTATGGCCTTTTCAATAGTGAGAGGGGTTCAAAGCAATACAGCTTGGTTTTGATCTTGAAACCAAGGTATACAAGTCTGAACCTCCACAAAAAGCAGAGATACTAAATAAAGAAAAAGTGGTAGGGACTTTGTATGAACAACAGGAAGATATTTCAAAGTCAAAGGGGAATTTAAGCTGTCAGGGAGTAATTAAAAAGTTGGAGCTGGGCCAGCATTCAGAGAATGGTGTCTGTGACTTTTACAAATGGCTCCATGAAATCTTAATGATGAGAAAATGTCAAGGCCTCAGGCTTTACTCTTGGGAAGAATGTCATTTCTTGTATGTATTCCCTGAGGTGTTTTTGGGCTATTTGCTCTCCCCATAAAAGGAACCTTTTCTATGAATCACTAGCATAAACCCATGTAACACCTCTAGTTTTGTGGAAGGTCTCCCGCTCAGATTATTTCACTACTATAGGACTTGAAATGAGAGATTTCAAAAAATTGTACAACATGTGTGAATTTAAAATTCTTGCAAAATTGAAAACACCTAGGAGTTGCCTTCATTATAAAATAGCCTTAAAACAGTTTTTGGAGAACTTAAAGCTTAAATCCTTGTAGTGTTCTGTAGAGTCAATTTGGGTTTGTAAACTGTCATCCTGCTATGTTTGTTCATCTGCTGAGAAGGGAAGCCAAAGCTTAATTTCCTGTTGTATCTTCTACCTATAAGACTTGATGTGCAGTCTTACTGTAAAAAAAGGTTATCATCCATCAGCCTGTATGGTCCTAAGGGGAAAAAATTGCTCTCTGAAGAATGCTAGAAGTAATCTTTAAAGAATTTTGGAGTCTATAGATTTTTACTTAGGTCAGGGATTTGGAGATGTACAATTAAACTACAAAAGATCTCAAACATTTGCAGTAACTTCTGTCAAGATTCAGCTGTCAGCTACAGTTTTGTCCAGAGCTTTACAATAAAATATTATAGACCTTATTTACTTTCTCTAACTTTTTTTTTTTTCTCCAAGAGGCATGGCAAGTATGGTAACTACATCTTGTATTCACCCTGCAGAGCATGCATAAATTTAAATAAAAGTAATAGAGGTTAGGATGTGGTTGATGTTGTTTGAACTGCTCAGTACCTATTAACAAAGAATCAGGACAATTTTACAGGTAAATTCTGATCTATCATCTCCTCATAGACTACTGTCATAATATTAATGTAAAAAATGTAATGTTCTATTTGATGAATTGTGACCCATGTCATGAGTCTTGCCTGAAGTTATCGGTGGCTTCCAACCTTTCTCCACTTGTGGAGTACTTACGTTTTTAAAGTGAAAGTTTGGTTGCTTGTACTGCAAGTTTAAACTTTCTGCTCTTAGTTACATATTGTGGATATTTTGTATGTATTGCAGAGCCCCTGCAGGGGTTCACAGGCCACAGCATGAAAACCTCAGGTTTACACAAACCTCTGTTGGATGCATGCCATCCTTGTCTGGATGGATACAAAGGTTTAACAGCTGTGTGAGTGTGTGCAGCATTGATGGAGTCATACAAGAACAAGGGAATCAGTAAGTAAATCCTCACTCAACCTTTTCAAGCTAAACCTATAAGCTTCTTCATCCATCAGTTCTCTCCACCCAGCATGATCTACAGTGCACATTTCTGACTTCTGCTTCCATAGACTGTTCCAAATAGGTGAAGTTGCTTGAAAGTAATGTCTGCTTCATGCTTCAAATGTCGAATAAGCTTTCCACTAAGAAAGATTACTGTGTGTAGTATAATTTTATAATAGGGATGTGTTTTGATGGTTAAGTTTGCAAGAGTTATGCTTTATAGCTATGTAGAAACATTTGCAAATAACTTTACTCCTCTGTTTTTTAGCTCTTATTCAAGAATATCACATTGTTACTTTTTATTGTGCTGAAGTCAGAAAACAGATCAGGCAGTGCTTGCAGTGGAAAACACTGGTTTATTTCAAAGTTTTAGATGTACTGAATTTTTTAAAGCAGTACACTTCTAATTGCAAGCTATGGCTTCCAGGTCTTTTTCTCACTCAAGATCCACTTGCAAGAGCTGGAGGGATGGAGGTTTTTCACAAATTTCTTGATGTACTTCAGGTTCTATGTACTGGTATGTTTAGCTCTAAAATGTGTTGGGTTTTTTTTTTTTTTTTTCTAAGAAAATAAAGTGGGGGACATTTTAAACCAATCAGCATACACTAATAGTGGTTAATGTATAGAAACTTTAAAATATTACAGGAGAGTTGAATTTCTGGCTGTACAAAACAGAGTCAGGAAGATGGGATATGGTGTAACAGGCTGGAAAAAGAACAAAGATGGATAACTGTATGACACTACTTACAGTAGGTGCATATATAAGCTATAAACTGGAAGCTGCATGTGGAACACTAGTTCCTGATTAAACATGATGTATAATATATTATTAAACAAGATGTATAATATAATTGGAGAGGTTGACTGAGTTTTTTTTTGCATAGGAAATAAAATAAGAGTATAAATGAGAAGAGTGTACATCCAAAAAAAATACTGACAAAATTGTCATTTGGCTGCACTGAGAGGGAACATTGGCAAGAATGAGAGACAGAAAGGTCAGGGAAAGAATAATTGGAAATAGCTATTTATAGCCACTACTGCATACCTCCTAGGTGTTTCAGCATATGAAAATGCAGACTAAACCAGGAGATATTAATGCAGGTAAGAAAGGTCAGAGAGATAGTCATTGCTGAATGGCATTAACTGGATCTTAGTGGAATTGTTGAGGTGGGAAAACTATTTCTGTATGTGGAGCAAATAGCTGTAGGAAACATAGAAAGTACTCAGATAAAGACATTATTATACTTTTAAAAACATTAATTTTGCCTCCTGCATGAAAATGTTTTGGAGATGTAGGAGGAAAGTGCTGTAGGTCCACACCCTGTATGCAGAGCAGAACTACTGAAAACTCTGTGCTCCTAATGGAGGTTGTTAATGAAAATATGGACCTGAAAATGACTCTTAAGAAATCTCAATTTTATGGTCTGGGTTAAGGGCATGAAACCCACAATGATCGTAAATTAAAGATCCTTACTGAAGGCATTACTAGAGGTTATACATTAATGAGCAAAGCAAATCTAACTTCCACTTGTTCTTAGAATAAAACAAAGTTGATTTACAAATATCAGTAAAGCTTGGGCTAAGATATTCAGATCTGCAGAGATCTAATACAGCCCCTCTGCGGGAAAGGCTGCTGCCCTTGGCTAGCTCTGGGCCACTGACAGAGGAATTAGCCTGTTGAGGTGGGTGAGCTAGAAGAGGTTTTGAACTTTGAAAGGTTGTCTAGACATGCTTGAATCAGGTCACCTTTCTTTGTTATTGCGGTGATTCCACATTGTTTTAACCATTGCTCAGAGTCACTGAACTTTAAAATAGCATTGCTTTGCTGAGCTCTGCTGACTAATGAGCTTGTCTGTAGGAGGTACCAAACTCATCGCTATTCACTACAACAAAAAGCTTATTTGAGCTCTGCCCTCCCTGCCTGCCCCCATGATAGTACTAACTATGGCAGGCTTAAAAGCAGAATTAGAGTCCTCACACTGGACTTTTCTGTTAAAGCTGCGAGTACCATCAAACATTCACTGTCAGGTACTCTTTGAAAGGAATAGTACTGCACCCATTATTGTGGACTTTTGATATCCTCATTGCCTGCAAGCAATTTGGGTCAAAGAGCTCCTGTTTGAGTTTTCTCTTTTCAACTGATCTCTTAAAGAACAGTAATAAGAGCTGAACTGGAAAATCTCACTAAAAGTTAGAAATAACAGTTGAAAGCATTTAATCTTTTCATGACCATTAGCTGGATTTTCATTTGTGTCTACAGGGTCTGACTGTGATCAGGTTGCTGGCAGAGGAGACAAACATTTGTTCTTTAGTTATCCATTTTGCAGGTGTGGGTTTTGAAGAGTCAGTAAACCAGGTTATATGATTGGTGGTATGGCACGTAAGGAGATTATTTTTTTTTTTTTAATTGATACATACAATCTGCAAAATAGTCTTTGAACACTACCTCATCACCACAAATTGCTAGAGGTAAGCATATGAAGTAATTGCAGGGGGCCTCCGTGCCCAGCACACAGCAGTCCGGGATAACTATAATTGCAGCATTCTACTTATTTGAACACTTGTGTCTTTTTCATGGTGATTTTTTTTCAGGCAGATTGTTTTTTTTTTTTTCCCCTTTAATTTGTGGGAGAAGAATAAATTAGTTTATATCTTCATGATCAGTCTTTGAACAAAAAAAAAAAATCATTTCACTAATATATTTTCAGTAATACTCTAAAGTTTTTCAGAATCATAACCTCATAATTTTTTTTCTGTATGAATTAATTCTAGTAATCCCAGAATTTTCAGTCCATGTAGTACTATGTGCATAAAATCTATTTTGTAAACTTAGTAGATCTATGAATTCAAATGATCTTCCTTGAATTTTCTTTCACTCTGTTTCGTTGGGTGAAAGATGTTATGCATTTTTTTAAATGAAAGAACAAACTTGTGAGCTGTCATGTCTTGGTATCACATGAATTTCCTTCTAAAATATCCCAAATAACCCCACTGTGACTTTATTGAATTCTCTCTTTAATAATGTTTGATTTATTGAAAAAGACAAAGCTGAAGTGATAAAGCCTTGGAGCAAATTCAGATTAGTTTAACTAATTGGCTTCAATTGATTTAGATTAGCAGCTAATATAAGACACTTTTTATTTCATCTATGCTACCGCATTAGCTTAGAGTTCTAGAGACAATAAGCAAACTAGAAGTCAAACCCATAATTGAAAGTATTTGTCTGGTTTATCTGGAGTTTCCAGATAACCTTTAGTTGTATTTCCAGCTTCCTTGTTCAGGAATCTTGTTCCAATAACCAGTGAACCAGAATTTTCTGCTACATGAAATGTTACCAATTTGTTGATTCATCAAAACCAATTCAGTATAATTTCTGTTTATTTTGCCATGATTGGCAAATATGGACATGGATTTTTTCATGCACCTTGAGATCTGACTGCTGTAATAGTTCCTGTCTGAGAATCATGAATAACAATAATGAGAACCATAGTCCATGTGAGAGAAATTCATGATGCGTATGCGTATGTTTTTTGGACCATTTT
Source organism: Chlamydotis macqueenii (assembly GCF_036417535.1). Lineage (NCBI taxonomy): Eukaryota > Metazoa > Chordata > Aves > Otidiformes > Otididae > Chlamydotis > Chlamydotis macqueenii. The sequence continues at coordinate 14,355,432 of NC_141567.1, read as the reverse complement.
CTTCTATAATAAAGCTCAAAAAGTCTAAGTAGCGCGACATAATGCTGTAGAAAAATATGGTAAGGGCAGGCTGTGAAATGTGCTACTTTATACAAAATGTCTTGTCAAGGGTGCAGTACTACTGAAATAGATGCTATTTATGTTTCATATTTAGATTTTAGATTTTTGTGTACAAAAAGCAATTTTGTCTTCCCAAATCAGTTTTACTTTTTGTACTTTGCAAGTTTTTCCTTGAACCGCCTTTTCTTTTTGTGTTGGAAATGACAGAATAAAAATGTTTCCATGGAGCAAGTGGTTTTAAGAAACAAACTACTAAATTTAGTTTAATTCAAGCTCCATCTGAATGTCTGGGGCATTAGGTGATACTGGAATATTTAGGAGGAAACCTGCAGTCCATGTGGGAACCTTTAACTCTAGCAGAGAACACTGAATTACAGAAAGGTGACCAAGAGGGATAAGAGGCTAGAGGACACACAGAATGCTGCAGTGTTTTCTCATTTATATTTTTAATGTATATGGGTTGAGATGTACAAATCTAGATGTCTTCTGGCAAATTTAATTAAATATGAGAATTGTCGCAAAACTAAGTGGCAGATATGTCCCAAGGGAAAGATCAGATATTGAACTATGTGATGTTTCCAAAAGTATCTTGCACAGGCTCATAAGAGCTAATGAGGATGCAGGAAAGCATGACTGCAAACAATTGAGAAATTTGTCATCTCCAGTTATTAGTGTTGTGATAACTTTGAGTCCCTAATTCACACTAAGAAAATGTTGAAATATGAACTAGATAGAAGACATATCTTCTAAATGACAAAGCTGTTTCTTTTCCAGAACCACACAGTACCATTGCTAATCCACTTATGTTTTGGAAAAATGTTTTTGGTGTTGCTTTTGCCATGTCCAACACAGATCCAGCTAGTTGTTTTGTTTGTTTTCTGCTATATGAAGACTTTCTGCTATGTCCTTAAGTTATAATTTTTTTGTCTCCAAATTTCTTCTTTGCCCTTATACATGAATTTGTTGGGTAGAACAGCACCAGATGCTTTCCAGAGATTCTGGTACTTTTCTGTTGTAGTTTGATACTTACCACTTCAGTAGTGAAGAAGAAAAAATACTAGGTCATAATCTTCCTTCCATAGATCCAGTTTTAATCTTTCTCATGTATTTCAACGTTATTTATCTTTTGTTACTTTAGTGCTTCTAATATGTTACTTGCTGTCAAGTTTGATCACTCAGTTGTCCATCTCATAGTTTATTATGGTTATTCTGTATCATCCCATTTTCTGCTCTCCCTTTCAGGGTTGTGTAATGCACGAATAATGACCTGCATTCTTGATGATTTGCTGAACTTAATTGTGCCATATAAATAATTTTTATCAACATAATTCTGTCATAAAATTCTTGGTCCACTGAATAACATTTTAAATCTTTTCGCACTCTCTATCATTGCGTAAAACTCTCATTTGTCTCTGCCATTTAACATTTAACTTCCAAACTGAGTTGACTGGATAACTAAACTCCTTTAAAGCAGAATATATTTTGAGACTGGGTGAAAATATTGAATATTTGAAAAACAAATATTAAACAGCCTCTGAAAAGCATTGAAACAAAGGCAGGAATGGCCATAATTTGTTCTTCTTCAGTGACAATTTTTTGGATCTTGCTCTTCTAAAATATTGGCAATCTATTGAATTGTCAAGATCTTAATAGCAAAAGAAATGAAAACTGTCAAATAAGTGCAAAGTGTTTTCACTCTCATTCATTGGAACATAACTGATGTGGTTAAAAAAAGAAATCAACGTAAAGCTATGTATTTTGTTCTGTTCTAACCTTTACAAGTGAAATCTCAATAGCAGGATAAAGTATCTTCCCTGTAGGCTTTAAATTTAAATAAACAAAACAAATTGTCATTGAAGATGTTCTGATCATAGCAATGCTTGAATATTTAAGGCACAGAAAGGCTAAGGCAGAGCTATAGCTTTTCTTTGTTAAAAATGTCACATTAAAGGCAAAGCAATTTGAGGAATGATTGCTGCTGTTAGTATTTTTACTTCAGGGTGGACCCTCACAAGGTGAAAAATTGAAAGACAGAGTAAGAGGAGAGCAAGCCTAATAGCTGCATTAAACCAAATGGTACCTTCAAGGTGTTGCTAAAATATATAGTGTACTGCAAAAATATATAGTTTTTGCAACAAAATTTTAAAGCCTTTGGTTTTTTTCAGTGTTAAATCAAAGTTTATCTGTTGCTGTGTTCTTGACAGCATCACAGTAGAAAGGTATGTTCCCTCATTTAGCAAAATAGCCTAATTAATGAGTAGTTCTCTTTTGTTTATAATTCTGTCACTTGTAGATACTGAAAACATAAAATGTTGGATTTCTTTGTATATGGAAGTATATATGTGTATATGGAAATATATATGTATATATGAAATAATTATGCAGTAGCTTATGAGTCCCTTAACTCTGCTGAGGGCAAACATATCAAGAAAGGGTTACATGTGTTTGAGGTAAGATAACATTTCTAACAATTTACAGTAGAAATTTGAAAACAATTTTTTTTTTCTCTTTAAAGAAAACTGTCTAGGCAGAGATTCTCTCCCCTATCCCTACTTCTTCTACTATTGTATGTTTATGCAGTGTTAAAATCATACGACTCATTCGCAGATAAGGCCTTCTGGCTGTTTATGGGACCTAGTGGAAACTTCCCAAGAAAAAACACCTTCCCTTTGGGGCACTCCTGTGGAAAAGCACCACTTGTTGCTCTTTTGTGAGAACACCACCTGTGGGTGTTGATGGTCCACCCAGCCCAGGATTTGTACTTCGTCAGTGGTAGCAGGAAATGTGGTTTAGGGAGACATTGATGGACTTGTTAATATGGAGAGAGACAACCAAACCCAACAAGACTGAGAGAATAATGGATATTATGAAATGTAATTCTTGTCAAAACTGATTTACGAAAGGCAGACAATAATTGAGATAAATGACTATGCTCCATTGCATCTCTTTCTCCCTCCCTTCCCCCCAGCACTACAGGGACATACGAATGTGCTTTTGCTTTTTTTTCGTGTTGGCTCTTTGTCAAGGTTACCGTTACTTGACTTTCTGACACTGAGTTATAAAGCTCTAGACAAATTCTGTTGATGTTGTGTCTGGAATACAAGGATGACTTCTAGGGCTTCTCTGAGAAATATGCACTAACTGACTGGAAGGAGTTGCATGCATTTCAATAAATACAATCGTTTGACTGGTTTGGAATTCATGTTATTCTAATGAGTAACAAATTTTTGCAGGCAGCAACCGGAGACTCTATAGCAAGTGGGAATGCTGCGAAACTTTGTGTTGAAGAGTATAATTTTTTGTTGCGTAAGTTTTAAGAGGGTTTGTTTTTTTTTTTTTTTTTTTTTATAATGGACCACTTCCAATGTCAGTTGATTAATGCTGTGAGACTTGGCTTAGAAATGTCTGAGCAACCTCAGGACATTGTAACTGCTGGCATCTGAGGAGCCATCCCTTAAGGTGGTCTGTGGTTATGGTGGTCAGTTTGTGCGGCAGTGGGGTGAAGGCAGATGGGATTGAGCTTCCCATTATGCTGATTTCCTGGAGTAGGATGCCCTTGATAGAGATGAAGTCAGTATTACAGGCAACCCTTTTCTTCCCCTGGAGTGAGAGAAGTGGCTCTGAGGTGGCTCTGAGATGGCTCTATGAACATGTGTCTGTCCAGAATTTCTGAGTGCTGGTTTGAGTAGCTAAGAAACCAAAAAGTATCTGATAGAAAGACAGCTACATTTCAGAAGAGGAACTATTTAGAGCCTTCTGCAAGGAAAAGGTCGTAAAGATTTATCTACCAAAATGACCATCAGGTCATTCAATTGACTTCTCAACAATGCCAGATTTGGGCTCTGACTCAGCAATACCCATGTGAGTAACTTCCATAGTTCCAGTTTCTGAAGTGGGTTTTAAGAACTAAAGTCTTGGAAATGGAAGTCCAACACTTAAATGCAAAAATAAATGCATCGTAGTCTTCTAAAATAACTCTGAAAAGCAGCAGGTTAATTTTGATACAGAATACTGGCAGAGCACAGGGGGAAACTATCCGTTACTATTTCTCAGCATCCAAAAGAAGTTGAGCCGGTACTAAAAGGAAATGCATACTTGTAGCTGGGACGCGGTCCTTGCAGCTGGGCTCCTTTGGATGTGGGGCCCTACTTTCTGGTGCTTCCCTTCCCCTTTAACTGCAGTGTGTGTCTGTGGTTTCTCCAGCTTGTGGATCCCTTTTGCCTGATGTGCTGGTTAGCTGCTTGCAGACCAGCTGCACAGGACTGGAAAAGCTGGGGCCCTGTGCACACCTGCAGGAAAAGGTAGAAGTGAGTTAGCTGTGTGAGCTTCACACTGCCTCTGCCGAGAAAGCAGACGCTCTTTCTAAAGGCATGTGAGTCCTCTGCGAAGTGGTTGAACTCAGGGACAGAGAACCACTTTCTTCAACACAGCCCATCAGAGAGCTCTGTAGACTTCCATTGCTCAGTCTTCAAGTATCCAAAAATCTACTCATTTCTTTATGTTCCCACTACACTTTGAACTTCTCTCCTAACCAAGAACACACTGCCCCTATGTAAGTTGTCTTACATATCTCTCCAAGCCTTATGGAGCCAGGCCTTAGTGCTGTCTCTGTTCTTCTTCTGCCACAGCATCACCATGCTCCTTCCTTACCCAAACTTCTGAGTTCCCATGTCCTGACAAATGAGATGTGTCCTCTTTAGGACAATCTGTTCTATGATAATCTCCTCACTCACAGTGCTGTCAAAGGACCCACTGCTTTTGGATTCTGTGTACAGCCTTCCCAGAACTGGTTTCTACGCCATCCAGCTCAAAACTGTGCAATACTGCAGAAACCAGTGTCGCAAGAGCAGATCGCAGGGCCTCTTCCACTTCCCTGTGAACCTTGGTGCTGGTGGGCACTATCTCCCAGCCAGTGAGGCTGGGAGCAGGGGGCTGTTCCACAGCACTTGGCCTCTTTGGAGGCCTGTGTGGCTAGTGAGCTGTGCGTTGGCCACTGCTGTGGTGCTCCTTTTCCTCTGCATGTTATCCAGAGTGGGGTTTGTCCTTCAGGTGCAGAGATGATACCTGGTTTCAGTGCATCCTTCTTGCTAAATCAGTTTGGCAGCAAATTTTATTTACATTTCACAATTACCTTAAAGTCTCATTGCAGCAGACACCTGGTACTTGCCATCACATTTAAGGCTGCAAAACAGTTTCCATAGCAACAGCTGTCTGCACACCGTGACTTTGTAGAGCGTTCCCCTATTGGCTAAAAAAAAAAAAATCCACAATTGCTTTCTGTCCAAGGTTTAATTTTCCCATCAATCAATTCTGAATTAATTCGAGGTGAAATAATATATTATTAGGAAAAAAAATATTCACCCCTTTTCTTCTGGGAGAAACTATTGCAAAAATAGGCAGGCTGAGGACTACTAGTATTGTTTGAGCTGTGAAAAAAGTTTGGTTTTAATTTGATTTTAATTAAAATAAAATAATACCATGGATGTATGAGGCAGGGATTTGGTTTTGACCATTTGGTTGTACTGTTGTGTGTCTGTCATTTTACTTGACTTACACACCACTTTTATATACTTAAATATTTTTTAAAAGTAATAGCTATCTATCTTTAAGATTAGCTTTTTTTTTGGCACATATTGTACTTTGAAACTTAGCTGTCCAAACAGTAAAAATGACCCAGTGTTTTCAGACAACTCTTTCGTATTAATGTACGTGTTACATTGTTAGAATCAGTCAAAGCCAATGCCATGCTGGGAGATTTGGAGCCTCTAGCTTGGAATTTATCCGCTCTGACACGAACCAGACATAGGATTTGCTGCTTTAAATGTTTTAAACTTAAAAGTAGTAAACAAATTTTCTTCAGACTTAGACTTGTACTGACTCCTTGAGACATCTGGAAAGCAAATCTGATTTGAAGAAAAATATAATTTTAGTTCTAAAGTTATTTAAATTTAACAAAATGAACTGTAAACTGATATAATCTTAGTGATGTTATTTCAGTTCTCATTCTATCTGTGTTCAACCATTGTCTCTTAATTTTATCATTCTTGGTTTTCTTCAGTTTCTCAAGCTTTATGAAAATTCTTTGTATTGTCTTTTCTGAATATTCTGTGTGGTCTGCTTTGTTCAGTTTGGTAGATTTTAAACAATATAAATCCCATTTAAACCATTTGAAGAATCTGAATTTTGGGCTTGTTTAAAGACCCAAATTTGGGGGACAGCAAAATGCATTAGGAGTCAAGAGGTATTTATGTTTCTTTTAACCGTATATGTACTATGAACATTAACCTAGAAATACATGGTCAGCTGTTACACTATTGAGAGTTTTGTGTACATCACCTTTGTGTCCACAGCAGCTGCAGCAGAATTACAGCACTCCCATTGCCCTTGCTGGTGCCTAGCAGTTCTGTGCATGGTGCTTCAGAGGCAGGGCTTCCAGCTTGACCCCAAACACCCTCTTATCCAACAGATTACAGCCCAGAAGTAGCCTTTTTTTTTTTTCTTTAAAAAATCCAATGAGGGTTAATTGAGTATTTGCAGCTTGAGAGATCAGAAGAAAATAACTATATTACGTTTAAATTACTTTTATTCTTTGTTACAATAATCTTCAATAATCTGAGGATATCCATTTTACTGATGTAATGAAATAACTTCCTTCAAACTAGATATATGTGTATCAGTTTTTATACTGCAACACTTTTTGTGTGAGGGAATGAGTTGATGGAAATTACTTAGCTATAAGTAGAAAATTAAACACATAGAATTACATACTGAAAGTGTGTTATAAAAATACAGTGCAAAAAACTCTGAACACTAAAGCTGGTAACATTAATGTAATGTGACCATATTTGTTTCATTTAGCATTAAAATTTACAACATTGCAATTTCAATGTATTCAAAATAATAGGCTGTAGAACTTGGGGTGCAAGTCTGGGATGGATTTATTGTATTTGAAAGCTGTTAAAGTAATGACAGAGATTTTTGGAAGGAAATAGCTTTCCAACAGCTGTAATAATATTATTCCCAACTCCCTTAGATATTCTGATGAGCCTTTGAGGACCTTGCCTGAGGCTGCTGAAGTTAGAGATTGGATTACAGTAGATTACATTCTATTATATTTTGTTATTAAGTGTGATTTATATCCACAGAGCTCCAAAAAAAAAAAAAAAAAAAAAACAACCAACCAACCAACCAAAAAAAACGGAAAAAAAAGTTTTCAGTCATGGGACTGTCATTTTTGCTAGAAAAGTGAAGAGTTGACGTACAAAGCATTTTTACCATGGAAATCACTGCAGCAATTGAGGAAGTATTATTTTCAGTTCACACTGTCCTATAGAAAACTTTGGGTGATTTCTTATATCTCTGTTAAAAACACTGGAATTTTTGGCAGTGACTGGAAACATTTCCCTGATTAGAGGCTGTCTGAAGAAAGGAGGCAGCCCACCTGCTCAGTCACTAGAGGATTTACAGGTGGGTTTTATGCTTGCAAGACATAATGTGAGCCACACTGGTGGTCCGCCCTTACCTATACTTGCTTTTAAGCAAGTTTTTGAAATATGAAGTACATTCCTTTCAATCCTCCACATGCAAGGTTTTCATTTTAAATCAAGTCCCTCAGAGAAGCCCAAGCAGACTGCACAGACGCAGCTGTGTCAAACAGCTGTGCACTATTCTAAAAAGAGAACAGATTGTTTTCACAGGACCAACTTGCTAGGAAAACATAAGTTGTTATATTTTGATTGTTGACTGGCATTGGTGATATTTGAATCTGTTGGCAGTTACAAGGTGACTGTTTCAGGCTCTGCATAAGGCTGACCGGTTTCCGGTTCCTCTGCCACCACTTTTACTGCTTGCAACACTGCAGTAAGGTTGGGTACATTTTGTACTAGAGGATTTCCTTAGATTTTCCGGTTTGTTAAAAAGTTGTGAGTAGTTTAGAGAGCTTCTCAGCTAATTTTCTGGGCCTGTTGATTTGAAATTGTTAAATTTTTCCAGATTATGCTGTAGATCATCTTTTATTACAGGTCACGCAATTCTCTTTTGTTCACAGTCAGGTAGGATGAATGTATCTTTGTGCTCTGTTTTAAACAGAGCACAAAGAATTAAGAAGCATGTCTTCCTTTTATGAACTGATATTTGGTGGTACTACCTGTATAAAGCACTAAGTATATGCCTTGCTCACAAGTTCTTTTTTTCAGAATTAGCTTTTAAGAGCTTGTTCTTGACGTCTGTGACCCCATTGGCTATTTGATTCCTTCAGTGTCTATTATCAGCCATTTGCTTTATAAATCTTGTAAGATGAGTATTAACCTTGTGCTTTGTACCTTTCTTTTTATGCTAGTATGTTTTATTGATGATTAAACTGCAATTCTGTTCTGTTTTTCTTGGTTTTAAGTCTACTGCATATTTTAGGTTTGTGAAAGTGTGGGTTGCTGGCATCCAGTAGGATTTTTTCCAGTGTTTTCAATTTGAAATGTAGTATTCTTAGAAGGGATGTTTGTACCATTACACATGCATAGGATGTGAAAGACGTAAAAGGTTTCAGGAGATAGATACTTCATAATTCTGGTTCTCTCTTTTTTTTTTTTTTTTTTTTTAAAAAAAAACTTTTTCTTTAAGGAAAGAAGTTACAAAGCACATTGGATATAGCACTAAATAAAAATAATGCAGAAAGATACCAAATCAGAAAGAAAAAACTTCTGTATAAAAAAAAAATAAATCTGAAAATGGTCTGATTATACAAGAGAGGTTTTATTCAGAGGGAAAAATGTCAAGGATTTTTTTTAGTTTTTATTTTGACTTTCAACTTCCTAGCTAAGCACAGAAGTCATGCAAATGAGGGAAAGGTGAAGCAATTGAGTCCTTTGAAAGTGAAGCAGTATGTCTCATCTTAGAATCAGGAGGGAATTCAATGAACTATTTAATATGGACTACCTTTCAAGTTTATTAAATAGGGTTTGTCAAATTCTGAACTTGTGCTGGAAAAAGTTCTAGCTGATATTGAAACTATTTGCTCTATTTACGACATTGTGGTTCAACTTAGAGACAGTAAAGGCAATGTCACCCAGCTGAAAGCTGACCAGAGTGGATTTATTACATGGATTGCTGTCTGGTATTTCGAGATCTGTGGAGAGCAGGATTTGCTAATTACATCTCTTGACTTAGACTGGAAGTAAATATTGGCAATACCAGAAATACCAGCTGAAGTTTTACAAAAAGCAGATTTAGTTTGAATCATAACACACTATGTGCTGTTAGCAAGCTTTCGTTGCTTATGTGTAGCACCGATGGCAACACAAGGAACTTATCAATATGAGGCAGGAACACCGGTGATGTATTAGTCAGACCGAAAGCTCAGTTTGTTGTTCCCATTATTAACCCACTGTGGTTTGTTAGGCTTCTAGAAAACAATTTGGTCTTCCTGAGCTGACAGTTGTTTATGGACTAGTGTACACACACTAGAAATTAACAGACCCATTTCCTATAAGTTTCTGTAATTATTGCTTTTGGTCTTATGCTTCTGGAATGTATCTGGCCGTGGTTAAACTGGTGTACAGTTTAACTGTGCACTGTGTAAAGAAAGGTACTTGCCTTTTGGCTTGCACTGGCAAGTCATTCTCTAACCCTTCTCAGTACTATGTTGTAGCTTTCTCTGCACCAGAATGGCTGTCCTTATGTTCTAGCCCATATCAGCCTCCTGTCATCTCTTTCTAGAATTGAAATTGTGTTTTGTGGACTTTAATACTGGTGATTCTCATCTCTGCCCTTCTGGCAGGAAGATACATTGAAATCCTCATGGTAAGTTGCTCAACAAATTCATATTTGCTTTTTTTTTTTGTCTTTTAAAGGAAAATTTTCTGGTCCTAGTAATTTTCCCCCTCCTTTTCATCATTTGTTTCCTCTTCTGTGCATTAATTCTGATGCAATTTCTCATGTTCTTCCTTTTCAAAGAATTGAACTGTTATAGGAACCCTCCAGATGTTCACTGCAGTGAACAGCAACACAAATAATTCATTTAGTTTCTCTGCTAACTCAAAGTCCTTCTAGCTTGCTGGTTTTGCTTCTGATCAGCCACTACCCTGTCCTTTTAAGAAGGGATGAGACTGTGCATCCCTCATACACAGAGCAGCAAATCACTGCTGCAGTGTCACAAGGATCTTGAAACGACAGAGAGATCTTGCCACTGAAAAGACAGGACTCATAATCTACCATTAAATTATTCAAAGGCATTTTGAGGGGTTTATATACTTGAATATACAGAGTTACAGCACTGCTCCAATCTAGAAGCAGAAATAGTATTGCGTGTTTTCTGAAACTCAGGGAGGCAAACACTTGTTCTCATAAACTTGTTCAGAGAAGAGAAAGAACAGTCCCACTTGTCACTGTGTGGCTTAGATGATTAAGGACTCTGAAACTTACTGTGAAAAGAAGCGTAGGCTTGTGGCTGACTCCTGCCCTTCTCTGGACTAGCCAGATGTGAATTGAGTCTGGTCGACAAGCCAGCTGGCCTTGGAGTAATGTTGTTCCTGAGCTAATGTAAGGCACTGGTGATTATCTCAATGTCCTGCTAATGCAACTACATTGGCTGCCTTGTGTCCTGAGAGAACTAAAGCTGCCTCCCATCCACTTGACTTGGAGCACAAACAAAGAGGTGTCTGCATGGTTCGGGGTAGACACAGTATGAACCGTCAATACGAAAGGTCTGAATGTTTTTGAAAATGCAGGCTTCTCAAGTCACTTAAGCCTTGCATATTCGAGCCACGTCTAAACGGTTTAAAAATTCTCAGTCTAAATTAATACAATTCAAATAAAATATTTAATTGTCACATACATGGTTGCAGCAGTCTTCTGATGATGAGTTATTCTCTAGGAGAAACTATGAATAGTCCTGACAATAGCAAATTGGAAAAGTTTGTGACTAAATTACATTCTAACTTCACTCTTAAATTGTGTAAAGTTAGATACTTGGTTCTTCTGGGTTTTTTGGCTGATTTTGGAAACAAATCACATACAAATCATCTCCAATTACAAAGTAGTATAAATGTTTACAGTGTGACAGAAACACTGCTCGTTCTGCTATTGCAAGTAGCAGTTTGTGTTTCATTGCTGAGAGCTGCTGTTTCAAAATATGCTTTCAAAGACTCAGAGGAAAATAATCGTATTTGCTAGAAACTTTCCAAATGTCATATTCTCCAATAACTTCATGCAATTCAGTAATAGAATGGCATGTTTGCAATGCGTTTAGGAAAAAAAAAAATTTTTTGGAAAGCTAGTATGAGGTAGCTGAAATAAGGAGAGCTTGGGCTGTTTGTTTGCAGTAGATATTATCTCTGAGAAATAAAAGCATAAGGAACGCCATCTGGCCCATGAAAACATGCCATTGAAAATTACTATGGTATTAAAGAAAACAGTATACTAACATTTAGCAGTGTAATGAATATCATTGCTATCAATTTAAATAGGATGGCAAAACCGAGGATTTGTTAGAGCAAGAAAATTCTCCATTGTGAGAGGAGCAAAATCCTTCTATGTCATTTATGGCCTCTGCTCACCAATTTAGATAAACTCCTCAGCTGATGCAAGACTGTTAGCAGTGCAAAGCTGGTGCTGCATTACCATTACAGCTTCCCTTGTGATGAAAATGTGTGTCTGCAGCTGCAAATGTGAAACCACCTACAGATTTTCAATGTTCTGTGCCTTAGATAGCTAGAGTTTCTCTTGGCACTTAAAGAACCCTGTATTCCTCTCTGGAGATATCAAAATATTGACTGTGACAGCAATGCATATATCACAAGCTGTACAGAATGAATTTATGTCACGTCACCTGTAGAGCCTGATAACCATACTGAATATTTCTAGCTGTGGAAAAGCTTTTGTGCTCTAATGTGAATAAGGAATGCCTGGATGGTTTGGAAGTGATTAGAAAATGGTTATCGTTTTGCAGTGCAAGGCTGGTAGCTTTTAACTTAGCTTGGTGAATATATGTGTCTGCCTCTTTCAAAAAGAGGCAATAAACTTTAACCAAAAGACCATACCAATTACTTCTGTCCTACCTGAGCAATGCCCTTGCAGCCAGGAGAGTGTGGTACTGAAACCTTCTCTGCCACTTACACTACTGACAGGGTAATTTCAGCTGTATGTGCAGATGATATGGGAAACAAACAAAACTGTTCTCACTTATTAATTTAATACTGGACTCTGGGCAAATTAGTGAAGTTCCTGTTTTCAGTTTCCTGTTTCATTTTTAGGTCCTCCACACTTTACAGGTGTCTAATATTAGCCATTTGCTTTTTCTGAATTCAAGAGGATTTTTCTATTAACTGTGGCTTAAAGTACACTCTAGATTTGTAGAAAAGAAAATAAAAACACCATCTGAGAATCAAGTAATGAAATTTGAGACATTTTTGAAATATTACTTTTAATTTCCTGCACTTCAGTGTCCCCTTCTGGACAATGGCCATTGAGCTGGACATTGAGGAGGTTTGTCAGCTTAGCAGTAAGCTGGAAGGAGGTCATTAGTACTGTTCTCAGATTGCGTTGTAAAAACTCAGGACAGGAAAAGTCCATGGTAATTCCCTTTCCCCCTTGGAGCTTTTTCCTTGCTGCTCTGTCAGGGGAAAGACTGAACTTCTGTTGCCCTTCAATGGACTTGCCTCTAAATCTCACAGGCATTGGGCCCTATGCAGAAGCTCTGAATTTCCGTGGCAGTTATGTGCCAGTGGTGGCCGTGTACATCTTGTCATCACAACCTTAAGGGATCTGTACTGTCCACTAAAGGATCCAGTGGAAACAATGCATATCTTCTTGCACTGTACTTCTCCATCCTTTTGTGCCCTTCCATCAGCACGTACAGAAAGTGAGGAACATGGTTTAGAAGAGCGCCTTCTACTCAAATACACATAACTGGGGCGCTCTATGGGGAGTTTTGTAGGCCCTTATCTGTCCCCTACAATATGGTGGTGATGTTGGTCACGTAATGTTTACTGTACATACTAAAAAAAGTCCCGCTGTGAACTTGCCAGGCTGGCTGTTAAATACAGTAAACTCTTCAACTGGGAATGCTTGCACTGAATGGTAAAATCCTGGGTCTGATTTACCCTTGCAGTGTGTAATTAACTCCCTGTGAGGTCATTCAGGCCTCAGTTTTCTAGGAGTTATGAACCAATCCTTAATTCTCTGTTAAATGTAGAGAGCTCTCATTTTAAAAGCTGTCTTTTATATATTGAAATTTAAATAACTTGAACATCAAGTAGGCATTGAATGTTACTTAATTTTCACCTGGAGCTTTGATAAAGCAGTGAGCCTGTACAAAAGGTAAAATTGTATAGCTGACCACCCTGAGCAAGCCTGCTTTTGAATAAAACTTTCTCTTTGCTGACCAGTTAAAACTTTGTGGAGATTTTGACGATACGTGTGAAAGGCACCTTGCCTGCACACCAGAGTGGCTGGCAGCCCTTTGCTGGATGCTGCAGACCAAGGCAGGTGGTTGTGCAGTACCGGGCAGCTTCCCAGGTCTTGCCTTCAGTGCTCCTGTGCTGCAGGTAGTGGTGACCCATTCGTTGCCAACTTTTATGTGGAGTCATTTTGATTTATGTGAAACTCCACTTATGAAAATTTAGGTTTTCAAACCTTTGATCAGTCTCCCACCTCTCAGAGGTATTACATTCTCAGTAATGTATCTTGTCAAAGTCTCACAATAATATTTACAGAGCTTTCGGTCATTAACAGCTTCTGATTGGCAGTTTTGAATTTTTGGTGGCTAAAATAGCCTGAATTTCGAATTTCTGAACTTTACAAGCTATGTAGGAAACTGTGTGAGAAAGGTTTTCCACTTCTACGGTAGGATTAAGATAGAAAAGGTAAAACAAACTTAAAAACAATTTGATCTTTTTTTTTTTTTTCCCTAAGCAAGGTTCTGACTAATTTATCTATCTTACTCATTCTATTTGAAAGACAAATATAATACTTTGATAAATAGAAAATAAATTGGAATTTAATAGTAAAAGTAGTTGTCATCTTTTATATTACCTGACTCATTGTGTTATTGCCTGGAAAATTACAGCAATCACAGACCAGTATCAAGGGCAGTTTTACACACACCCTCCTACGTACAGTATTAAGTACATTTATGTTTACTGCATCTATTCCTTGGGCTTATACAAGATAACGTCCCCCACACACATTCATTTGCAGGTGACTTATTTCCTTAAAAATTTTTTTGCTTAGTCATTATCAGTGGGGTTATTTATTAATTTCCTACTGATTTTCATGAAGCTAGCGCTGTTGAGAACAAATGTGCTGCGACGGGGATACAAATGTAAAGATTATATGGTTGATCCTGCTTATGCATGTTGGGATAAATGAGCTCCAGTGGGGTGATGGAGCTGTACCCGCCAACTCTGGCTATAATTGGAGATACAAAACAGATAATTAGAGGCATGATAATTAGAGATGTGAAAACCCCTCCGGCAGAGGGACACAATTAAGTGGTTGTGCCTTTGGTCTCTCAGTAAGGAAACTGTGCTCGTTGAAAGAGGATTGTGTTTTAATAACATCTGATTTCATAAAACCAAAAAAAGCTATTTGTCCACCATGGAATAGAATGCTATAATTCCTATTCTGGGGAAAACAATGCTGAATTTCAGATATGTATTTGGATCAAAATCTAACACCATCTATTTCCATCTAAAAGCTTAGGTGCATACCAAGAGTAGCAGCAGCTACTGATCTACTGATATTACAGCAGTTACTCATTTTTTATGTTTCTATGATATTAGAGTTATTTCAAGGGCAAGATAATGTGGAAACAGAGACACTGCAAGTGGCCCAAGGTCATAATGGTGGTACCAGTTAGAAAAAACAGATTTTTTTTTTTAAATATTGCATTTTATAGACAGTTAAAGATGCTCCTAAACAGCTTCACTCATGAATATGATTTTCTGTTTTAATAACCTGTGGGTCTCTGAAAAGCAATGACAACCACGTGATTGTTCTCCAAGTGTATTTCTAGGGCAAAGTGTAATGACATAGTCACACAGCATTTTTGTAACACAGAAACAGCAAGACTATGTTCTGATTCACTTGTTAAGCTGTTCTTCCCCCAGATAAGATGTGAATGGATGAAAATAACACCACCACTTTGAGGATTGCTTCTGGTTTAGATGAGCAAAACACTTTTGTTTTTTCTTTTTTTAAAAAAAAAAAAATTAGGACTGTAGTTCAAAGCTAGTGACTAAGTTAGTGTGATATGATTAGTGACTAATTTAATATGATATGATAAGGCAGTGTCCAGTTTATTCCATCTGCCATTATCAACGTGTAGAAAGGTAATTCTGAGTTTAGGCAGGAAATTTTTTATCCAGTGAAATCTGCATGGAGCTTTGCATTTTAAAATAGAGGGAGGTAGATTCAGATTAACATAAGGAAAAAAATTTTTACCATGACCCTGGTAGAACACTGACCAGGTTCCCCAGAGAGGTGGTGGATGCCCCATCCCTGGAAACCTTCAAAGCCAGGTTGGATGAGGCTCTGAGCAACCTGATTCAGTTTGAGACGTCACTGCTTCTTGCAGAGGGGTTAGACTGGACGACCTTTGAAAATCCCTTCCAACCCAAACCATTCTCTGATTCTAAGTAGAAATACACAAAAAATAAGTATAGACAAGAGCATCCTCATACAATAAATCTGTTCCAAGAAGATCTCTCTGCTGCAAACTAAGGTGGTGATAGGATGGCACCAGCTGCAACTCAAGTAATTATTCAGGAAATATTACATATGACAGAACATATCGAACATGACCACCTGCTTAAACTGCTGGTCAAGTTTGTCTAAGGGTACTAAAAACGGGAGAAAGAAAGCAAAAATTAAGGGATGGCTTTAGCAAGCAGTAGTCAGTTATCTTAGATGAAACAGGTACTGGAGGGGGAAATAGACCTACAAACGAGTGAATACTTGCAGGCTATTTTGATACTTTAGAGATGTCTTTTTCTTCTTTTACACATCTTTCTCATCCCAGATCTTAGTTACAAAAGACATTTTCTGGATGTTTTTCTTCCTTTCTGTCTAGGACGAATCTCTAAATATTTACATGAAAGATACATTGCATATAAATATTTAGATGTTAGAGGAAAGATGCTCTGAAATGTCTTTACAGAGAGATTCCTTTGCAATAGTAAGATAAACCTTGTCTCTATTTCTGTAGACAAAATTAACTGAAGTTATTTGCCTAGAAGATTTTGATCTGTAAAAAAATCAAAGATTTTTCTGTGTAACTATTGTGCTAACTGTGGTATATCTGTTATGGTATGAATAATTTCTGTAGATCTGGAGACCTGCTGTACATTTTAATGTCTTTCAGGCAAATGTATTTATTTTACAAATAGACAAATCAGATGGTTAAAAATTGGTTTTACTTTCTGGCCTAAATCACTCTGAATGGTGATTAAGTCCAAGTTACGGCCCTTGACTCCATTGTCTTGATGCAGTTTGCGCTTAATCTGTGCAGCCTCATTGCCTTGAGATTTTGCCTGACAGTTGTAAATGAAAGGTCCTGGAGACCAAACCTGGTTACTGGTTGTACGTGGTAAGCAGGGTAGAAACAGGCTTTCTCTCTGTGTGGCACTAGGTCTGTGAGCCAGTGAGAATAAAAACTAACTACATAGTCTGAGCCACTCTTATCTTCAGCAGTACCCTGGAGATCACTGAATACCTAAAAGAAATTATGCTGAATTTATAGCCTTAGATTCCAAGTTCTTCTTTTAAGTACTTTTTCACAGAAATGCTGCAGCTGGAACACACACACACACAAAAAATCACATTTCCAAGTGGGAAGAGTTTACATAAGAAGGTCCTTCAGACCAGGGCACTGTCTTGCCTGCAAACCATTGTGCACACAGAGGTTTCCCTGCCAATGACAGCTCAAGGGAACTCTCATGGGTTAGTTTAACCCTGGAGCAGCATGGTACTTACAAATGAGGGTAATTAAAAATGTATTGCCTGTCTTATTGCACTATTTCTTATTGGGAAACTGTGTGTTTTGCATATTGCTAAAGCAAAAAAAAGGCAGGTGATGGTGTAAGGAAGACAAACCAAGTCACTGGCCAACCCACACGCATTTTTCACTTTGAAGCAGCATGGAGGGACTGGGATCTAAAATCATAGAAACATAGAAAATTTTGGGTTGGAAGGGACCTTTAACGGCCATTTAGTCCAAACCCCCTGCAAGGAGCAGGGACATCTTAAACTTGACTGGGTTGCTAAGAGCCCCATTCAACCTGTCCTTGAGTGTTTCCAGGGATAAAAATGCAACTGGTAAACTTGGTGCAGTTCATCCCAGGATGAGTGAGTTGTGCTGATTTATATGGCATTGTTCCCAGAAGTGCAATCTTTTGAAGTAACTACTATTTTGCAGAATATTAAAACCATTAAACGAGTATCAAATGGCATCATTCTGTGTAGGAAGGATAGTTAAAGGAGTGGATCCTCATACACACAACTTTAATTTTTAGGTCATTATATATAAAGCTCATGAATCTCCACCAAACTGCTTCATTCCCTGAAATCCATAATTGATTTTTTTTTTTTTTCACCAGGAGAGTTGTGGTGAACAAATCAATTTTCAGCATCTGTCTGAAAGTAGAGGTCATAAATCGCCTACTTTACTAAAAACTCTTGGGATTTCAGTAGCAGGTTTTTAAAGCCTATTGGACTAATTTTACATAAGAGATATATCTACTTATTCTGCTGTAAAATGTTCTTCTCTAGTAAAATGTGTGCAACTTGGGGAGGTTTTACTTGTTCTGTTATTTTGGCTAAAGACATTTTCTGGCTTTGGTTAAAGTAAAAAACAATGGAAAAATACTTTAAGCTTAGTATTTTCTTTGATTTTTCTTTTTGGTTTATTTTTATATAATGTTCTGTAAACTCCTTAATGAAATTTAGTATTGTCCTTATGTTTGTTTAATCAGTTACTTAATTTGTATTCCATTCACTCTTAAATACCTTGCTTGGAGTCAAAGCCGTACTATATTACATGCTGTGGAAATGTGAAGGAAGAGGACAATCTGGTTTTACCATCCACTACTTCATTTTGTGAATATGCACTTACGTGGCTCATTTGATACCACGTACACTGTTCCTGTCGTATTAAAAGTAATGTCTGCCGTATATTAACTGAACACATGTAACTCCTTGTTTAAAGTTTCAGGGCTACAAGTGCTGTTTGAATAGTTCTTGGTAAGAGGTTGTTGTCAGTATAATGTTGTGTGTGTGTTTGTTTCTGTAAGAAAGAGCCGCAGGTTAAAACACATTTAGGGAAGGAGCAAAAGAAAATGACGATTAGTGTCTATGAATGTAAGCTACCTTCATGTACAACAGGTTAGTTTGTTTCTTTTATAAGTCATGAACTGCAGAGAACAGATTGTATAAGAACTACCTACCACAGAATTTCCTACTCCAAATTAGCTGGCTTCCCCTGGGCATTTGGGAATAAGGTCTCTCCACACAGTTCTGCCACCAACTCAACACACGACATTCATTAGCATGCGTGCAGTTATGTTTCAAGGTGTCAGTGCTCCACATCTCTAGGGTTTTTTTTGCTGTTTAAATTGGGATGGTGGTGTCTTAATTTGATGCATCATCTGCCGGTGAAGCTGAGCAGGTTTGCAGATTTATAGGATTTTGCATAATTGCAAAAGACGCAGGTTGCCCATGCTCTGGAACTGGAGCAGAGTGGTTTTCTTGTCTCCCAGTTCAGCTTCTGTATCCACAAATTAGAGATTATAGTTAACCTTGCTTTGTGCAAGACTTGTAACTCCTCAGTTGATGCAATTCCCTAGGATTAACTTCCTTTATTTTATAGGTTGTTATTTTATTTCATTCACACTCCTAATAAAACAAAGTTTTACTTTCTAATAGAGTTCAAGTTACAGAGCAAATCCTTAAACAATACGGATATCAAAAAATAATTATGCAAATAATTCAAGTATTCCACTGAGACTTTAAGAGAGTCAGACTCAATTAATCAGTAACAATTGAACCCTTTTTGTGCTTATTGTGTTTGGTTTCTATTTGGCAAAATATTTTAAAATGTGAATTACGGTTTAACATTTTTTTTTTCTAACACCCCTACAAACATAATGCACCCAGCTACGAACTTGCAGGCTGTGAATAAGCAAAACCAACTATGAACTTCACTGGTCTGAAAACTGAATGGTTTACATATTCATGAAGCTTTATGATTGTTACTGATGGATAACACTGTCTGGTTTATGTATTTCCTACCTCTCTCTACGAGTCTCCAAAGGCAAATCTCTTGTGATTTGCTCTATGGAATACAGAGAATGCTTGTCAGGCATATTGAAGAACAGAAGAATAATAACTAGCTCTTTATTTATTTGTCCTATTGCAACATCTTTCATGGGGGTTTATACATGTTAGTGATTTACCAGCTACATTAATACATTTGTTTTCTGACGATTAAGCTTTAAAATGAGAGAAATGTATTTTCTGAGTAGTTTACCATGTGTAACCTATAATTTCAGATACTATACTGATTATAGAGAAGAATTACCTTAAACCCCTTGGAATAGACCTTAAAAAGTGGTGCTTTTCTGAAGTCAGTATTAAGCATCGTTGTTGTTTAATGCAAACTGTGTATGCTCCAGAGAAGGGGTTAATGAATGAAGCTGCCTACAGCCACCACTAGCTATGGTCAGCTAGGGTTCAGGTCTGAAGGTGGAAGAGTAGTGGTTATTTGTAGATGAACAGAAGGGAAAGCAGCCTGACAGCAACCTTGCATCTGTTAAAGATGGCAATGGGAGAAGAGGGAGGCCTGGGGATTTAGGAATGTTTGTCAGGTGCAAGGAAGACTGGTATATCACTAATGTCAGGGAGCAATTCCACAGCCAGCAGGGCAGGGGTCTCTCCAGCCTTTTTTGGCACATACAACTGAGGAAGAAAAAAAAATTCTCCATCCTGAGTAAGGGTTATTCTTCAGCTTTCTCTGAAGAGCTATAGCTCTGACATTTTACAGGTGAGGATAACAGAAAAATCTCCAAGCTAATTCCAGTTATGGCAGCAGTGTATCTTACCACTGTCACCATGTCCATGGGAATTGCCTCTGCTGCGAGCCTAGGATATCTCTGGGGTTTTTTCATGACAGAGACACACTGTTTCTATACAAGTGGAACATTCCTAGTGACCAGTTTCATTTGCATTAGTTTAGGCTTATTTTTGGTAGCAATAAGCTTTGCATCCACAAGGTTCACAACAGTAGGTGCTTATTCTGCAGAAGATTCAGAAAGCCAGAACAACACACACAAATTCATGTTCACTGTTCAACAGAGAACGCAGGAGAAGGTCTGAAATCATACGTAATACTTTATAGAAAGTAATGGCAAATTTATTGAAACAAAAAAACCCCTATAAATTTCTCCTTTCAGATTGGGGAGTTTCTGACCTGGCACTGGAGTGAAGCTGCTCCTGCCAGGTGAGTTGCCAGTGCCTTCTCCCCAGAGTAGCAGGTGTCTGGTAAAGCACTTCCTTGGGGCCAGCAGCCCAGGGCTCCTACATCCCCATACAATGGAGGGAACTTAACTGTATGAGTGCCCTACCCACGGAATTACTTTTTATTTTTTAAGAGGAAAGAGTCCTACAATGGTGCCAGCCCACTACTTTTCTGACCACATTTTCTAATTATCAACCCTGAAATAACCAGCCCCTCTGGATTGCCTGTCGATTGATACAATTAGAGAGACACAATTCCATCACTCCAGAGAACGGCTGAGATTGATTCATGAAAAGCTATATACCACTCTGCCCAGACTGGAAACACTCTGCAAAATTGTGGCACATACAGAAATTCCATGTGTAAAAGTTATCCATTGTGAACATCAGTATCCCTGGAGGTACCTGAGGGCTCAGTTGTGGTTTTGAGTATTTCAGTTTTTCCTTCTGTTGCCTAGATCATGATCTACATCTTTTGGATGTAGATTCACACTTTTTCCTTTAAAGCCTCTTTATTTTATATGTATTTTTCTCTTTTCTGTTTCTCTGTATGCAGTATTGATGCTTTTTAATAAATAAGACGTGAATTCAGTTAATTTTAAACCTTTTTACCTCTCCTATTACAAAATAGCTTCACCACCTGTGTGAATAGCCTTAGTGTAAATATTTTGAGGCTTTTAAGTTGTATTTCAAGTTGATATTTGGGAAGTGCTATATGTTTAGAATAACAAACAAAGCAGAAGAATCACCAACTGGCAAAACAAGCACTGGCAGTTTGGTCTTCCTAATACCGAAACAAAACCCCACCCAGAAACGTTGTTTCCATAGTGCATCAAGATGAGAAATTAAATTGAAACTTATCTGGAAATGACAAAGGTGCTCTTGGAGATGAAATCTGAGGAAAATCCTTCAGTACGGCAGAGAGAGATTGTATTTCAGGGCAGCTCACCAGTCTGAGCTGGAAGGACTCTGAAGCTGCAGACAGGGACAAAATGCTGGGTCTGTTATTTGCATGTTTATGTCAAAGGTGAAGCTTGCCAAATGTAAAATGTCCTCCTAAATTATATCCAATGACAGGAAACTTGAGAAGGGAAATAGCATAATTTTTGTAATTAGAGTGTCATTTATAATATGGCTGCTTCCAGAAATCTCTGTTTGGGTATCTTGCAATGGGTGCATTTTTCCTTCCCATAGTAGTAGTTAACTTTGATCAACTACTATTGTATATTATTTAATCTGGATGTGTGTGGTTTTTTACACACAGATATATTCTAGCGTGAATGGAGGGTTAATCTTAGAGTCATATTCAGTACAATAGTGATGCTGGTACTAAAGATGATGGAATTTGCACCATTTCCAATGGCTAATTCTTTGATTCTTTTCTACATCTCCTTTAGAAAAAGTGCATGGGAGCCAGCATATGGAAGAAAGTTGGAAACTTTGGAGGGAATTCTTAAGCCAATCACAGTTCATTTTTATGAGCAGAAGCTGATCAAAGTAATTGCATTTTTATTGGTTATCTTTGTTATTGGAGATGCATGACACTGCCCTTTTCATTTCAGTGCCTCTTCCATGTGTTTGTACAGCTGTGTTATGCTTAAGACATCTGCAATTGTTGCTCATAGTGAAAAATAACATTTTAAAAGATGTTAATGTACCATGTTTGCTCAGAGATTGTGTGATCACACCAGAGAAGCTGGGACCATTCTCAGCTGGGTAGCTACACAGAACAAGAACTGTGTAAGCAAAGAAATTATTTTTACATATTTTTACATATTGGGATTTCATGGAACTACGACACACTGAAACGAGAGTGAACAACACAGAGTGGCAATTAGTATACAATTACGTTGACAGACCCTGATTAAACATATTTGCTCGGAGGGATCATTCTAAAATTCCTAATGTTAACAGGAATAGAATGCAATTTTAATACTAAGCTAATGCAAAATTTAGAGAAGTTATTACCTGTTTTTCTCATTGAATAATTTTCCATTGCATTTCCCACTCTTTCCCCTCTAACACCCCCCCCCCCCAATAGCTGCGTTTTCAGGTTAAGCAATAATGTGGCAACTGAAATTCAGGATGCGCCAAAGCTGGAGGTGTCTGTTCCTGCCCCGTACAGCAACAGTAATTCCGATTCTTCTGTTAAGTCAGGGCAGTCAGGATTTCACTCTTTCACTTTTGAAAGAAGATGTTAAAGCTAACAATAAGTCTCACCTATGTCTTTTCTACAGGGTGGAAAGGGCATTAAAGCAGAGGTGAAAACAATCTGCTTTAAGTAATGTTTAAAGCTCCTGTAAGCGTGATCTTTTCAGCACAGGCCCTGTAAAGAGCTGTAAATGTATTAGCAGACACCTAAGGTTCGCCCAGTTGCTTGCTTTGTTCACACATCTACGCTCACAGGTAGATTCAGATGAGTGAGGTAAGAGCACCACCTCAGAGAGACCCTGCCCATTCCGCAAATTTGATGTGGCTGTCCTTGGACCTTGCTAGTGTTTCTTTGGTGCTTGCTCTGCAGGTGTTTGCACACTCAAATTTGGTAGCACAACGCTAAATTTCATCCAAACCAATAGTTAAAGTAGTGGATACTTAAATAGATAGGTATCTAGACAAAATAATTTTTTAAACATATGAATATCTTCAATGGATGTACTTAAATATTTATGTAATGAAGCCCCTTGGTAATTGTACTTTTCCCTGCCCAGGAACAACAGATTCTATTCAGAACATTTGCAATCAATTCATTGAAAAAAGTATTTTAATATTTTAAGCTAAAATGTTTTGAGTAATTTGCTAACTGCTTGAAGAGAGAATCTTAATTAGTTGAAAAAGGTTAATTACTCATTCAGCTCTAAAGTAAACATGCTTTTACAATATAAGGGATTTATATTGATTATAATGGAATCTGTGATGGCGTTGAAGCCAATCTCAGATTTAAAACTTAATGTGATGGACACATATGGTTACATCTTAAAAATCTGACTCATTAATACTTTCATTCTTAGCAGTTACACTTATCACACTGGATGTCCTTTATTATAGTTTCAGAATTTCTGTAGTGGTTGTGAGCTGGAAGTATAATCATGGCCTTTAGGTATAATATTCTCAATTTGTGTTTGCTTGGAAAAAATACTGTTTAAAGTAAAATAAAAGTAAGGTGTGTCCTGAGGTTCTTTTTCATATTGAGGTGTGTTCATGATAAGACATCCCTAGATATCTAGTCTAGTTTGTACAGAGTAGCTTTTTCCTGTATAAGCAGTAGCACAAGATTAGACATGCTATCTCAGATTTACAACACAGATGTATTTAAAGCTGTCCTTGATTCAAACTTCACCCTGGTTGCTACAAGTAGTGTCACTTTTAAATCACTTTATTTTCTTTCTTGTTTTGTACCCATGCTTTCAGAGACTTGTCCTTTCAGAAAAAGAGTAAAACATTCTGTTGGGGCCAAATTCTGCACTCGTGTTAATTGAACAATATATTCAGGGCAGTTGTGTGACTTTAACCAAGGACACAATTTGATATCAATTCCTAAGGACAGCTGTGCATCAAGATAACAACAGAGTTACTGACACCTGTATGGTTTTAAATAATTGTTCTTACTCTAGTATTCTATTTATTTAATATTAACACTTCTTAACAGTTAGCCACTTGAAACGCCATGTCTCCCACCAGCTTTTTTGTATGCCAGTGATCAAGTAGAAATGGTAATTACAACTAACAAATAATGACTGGCTACAAATCAATCCAGATATCAAATTTCAGCAGCAGACATGTCATATAGCTGTTTGGGTGTGTGAGTTGATTGAGAAAGCAGTTGTTTGATGTTCTACCAATTTTACCTGAATGTTCTTTGGGTTTTACTTGATTTTAAAACCTATTTCTTTTCTCCATTTCAACGTGGGTGTTTTTTTTTTTAATCTCTTGGTAAAATGTCTGAGACTCTTCTTCCAAATTTCCTGATATGCTGTAGATTGGTATCTGTACTACAGGTGCATTTACAAATTTTGTCAGTATTTTCAAAAGTGGAGGCCCAAGAGTTGAGCACTTCTCTTGAGAGCACCCAGGTAGATTAGCTGCATTTCCTGGAATTACTGCAGCCCTTTTCAAACTAATTATTTTTATCTTAAGGTTGAAATGGAAGACTCGAGTTTTTTGGGTTTTGGGTTTTTTTTTTTTAATTTTGTTTTGTGGTTTGTTGGTTTTATTTTGTTTTGTTTTACTGCATAACTGAAAATGACTCTTTGAAGAGTTAACTTTTAGAAGCTTTAGGCATCAAATGCTGGCCAAAGTGTTGTCTACCTGACTACTGTTTGGGTAGCTGAGCTGTCTTTCAGGTTTGTCACAAGGAACACACACATCATTGATTTCAATTAACATACTAATTTCTTTAGTTTTTAGGTTATGGTATGTTTTATTTAGGTCCAGGGTTGAAATTCACTTAGTATCAGCTTTTAAATACCTCTCCTCCGAACACACTCTGTAAGTAGCTACCAAAGAATGTAGAATTTGAAACATCATTTAGGAGTAGAGCAAGGGCAAAGTTAAAGCCTCACTTGGTGACTAAATGCTGTGAGAATTAATTGCATAGTTACCTCACCTGGAACTGAACCATGATTAACACTGACTGAGCTCCGTGCCTGAGATTCAGAAGTGTCTGGTTTTCATTTCCTGATGCCATCCCACAAGACAGAAAAATGCTCTGGTTTTATTCCCATTTTAGCTTCTTTAACCCTTTACATCTCATGAGCTGTTTGTATGTTGAATTCTCCCTCCTCACTAGTTCACAGCTTCTGAATGAGAGTAAAAGTATTTTGCAATTAATTTGACTAACTGCTGACCAACCTTCTGTCATGCTGGCACTTCTGCATTCAAACCACATAGAAATTGGTGCTGTTTAATCAAACAAAAGATGTGTAAGCACATACAAGTGAAAACACATAAATTACACAGTAATGAAAGCTGTATTATGTTATTAGAGATGTTAATTTTATGTTATAAAGTAACAAAACGCATTTTATTTGCTAAATGGAAATTAAGGGTAAATTGCAAAAACCTGTAATGATGCTGAAAGCTATCTTTGATTTAGAACCATGTTTGAGACTTTCCCTTGTAACATGGTGACAGTTGCTTTTGCTGGTAGCTATGTTAAAATATAAAATGTAAATGGCTGTGCAGTGATGTATGAAATCAGTGTTATGATTATAATCTGCCCACCAATTCTATCTTTGAAACCTGAGGCATTCAATGTTAAGTTTCTAGATTCAGAGGTAGAGACATAGATTTTTTTTTTTATTATTATTATTTTTATTTCTATAGTACAAAATCTCTAGACCTTGATCTGCAAAAGGCTGATGGATGTGTTGTAATTTTGTCGTCATTGTAAATAGTTAGTTGAATCTCTGTACCTTTGCAAAAATCCTGCTCATGATAGATAAAAGATTAAAAGCTTCATACTTGCACTCCTGATAATAAAGTAAAACAAGTAGAAGACTTGCGGCTTGTAGAATGAGCATTTTGCATCAATTATCCTACATACTTTGCTTTTGTAATTATTTTTCCCACTCATTTTTACTACAGACAATGTAATGGAAGTTTTTAGTGCATAATGTCATTGGTATCCATTACCTTCTAGAGTCCATGTAACATATGGAGGTCCTTTAAGTTGTAAAATAACATTTGTGTCCATATGCTATTTTAGCTACCTGTGATGGCACAGAAGAGCCTTTTTTTTTTTCTTTCTTTCTTCTATTATTTTCCTCAAAAAGCTAAATTCCCTCTACTTATTCTTTAATATTCCAGATAGTGGCTGTATATCTATTACAGTCTATAGCAGTAACGAAAGTACTACTGGTTGGTTGTAGTTTTCTCCCTTGTGTATCTCCTTCAGCTCAGTGTGCGGACTTTCTAATGGTGTTTAGGCTTGCACCTGTAGGAAGCTCAGCGCCTTCCTTCAGGTTGGGTGTTCAATGCATGTAGGAACACGACCAGGACAAATACATGAGCTGGGTTCTCCATAAAAAGAACTCATAATGAGTTCACGGGGGAACTGATGATTCACTGCTTTGAGAACACGAGCCTAGAGAGCTGTGGATCTGTAGTAAATACAGAGGCCAGAACTTTAAAAATGCTCATAATGAATTTCTTAAGTGAGAAGGATTCCATAAATTAGCACTTCCCACAAGAATTTTAGGGCAAGGTAGTCCAGTCTCAGAAATTTCTATTCTGGATTTGTGGTCAGACTCCATATCAGATATGGAATACCACAAGTGCTCTTTTCATTAGAGCAATGGTTGGAAATCTGTGGGTGGAAGGAGACAGTAAGTCGAACTCTTGTTTGAAGTGGAAGTTTCCAATCTGCTTTAGGCATGGAGAAGGGAAGATTTTGTATTAAAAATTTAAATGTTCAGGTAAAAAGGTGAATTGGGGAGCTCATTTTCTAACCCAAGTATTATTCTAATGTTACAAAAGTACTAAAAAGGTAACATTAACATTGATTAATACTGTAGCCATTGATCATGATAACATGTTGCTTTGATGAGATGGCTGTGCACACCCAAACATGCATTATTGATGTTCTTCATTTTTAAAAAAATTCTTATTACTCTTTATACCAAATGGTGTTTTTAAAAGAAATATATTTTCCTTCCTAAATCTTAACCTCATTACTATATGTAAAAAAAAAAAAGCAAAGAATCAAATATGTTTAAAGCACTTTTAGAAAGTCACCTTTTAAATAATTAAAACAATTTTACAGTGTCAGTGACTGAAACCATTATAATAAATATTTTTCTCCTGGAAATCATTCATTTAAGAATATACCAGCTGCAGTCTAATCATTTTACAATCTGTTCTGCAATACATAGGACATTGAGATCTAACACAATCTAACTTGGGACACTGAGATTTAATAAAATCTAACTTACTGAATGTTTCATCCTTTGGAAAGCATTTTCAGACTTCTCTGGGACTTGTTTGAAATATTTAGTAGTTCCTCAGACATAATTTTGTAATTTTGAGCAACAATATGAGATGGGAAAATATATCTTTTCTGTAGATACAAGAACTCTATGCTTTTATTCAAATTCTGGAAATGAAAGGGAATTGTATTTCTAGTTCTACAATGATTGTCATTGTACACTAATTTATATCCACTTCATGTATCAGAAAATATACTGTAATTTTATGACGCAATATAAAACTGAAGGTCAGGAAGCCCTTATTAATATTACAGTTACGAAAGTTTTATAAGTTTCTTCATCAATCAAATGAGGATTAAGTATATTCCTAATTATGCTATGCCATGATAGTTTTTGATTAAATTCCCTAATTTAAAAAAAAACTAATGTACATAAAGGGAGAAGTATAACCTTACATCTGAAAATTACCTTTAGACGCTTTAAGAGTTACATCATACTTAATAAAGATCTGATTAATAGCCTAAGCAATTTGAAAAGAAAATTGGGATAAAAACATTTGCTGAAATTGAAAGGGACTGCAGGAACATTTAGTGAAAAGTAGCCTTTGTGACATGTTGTTCCTTTGATAGAGATATTTACGTTTTATTCTGGAATACATGTTATACAGGGATTGATAATAAAGCGCAGTTTTGTAGAATGACTATTTTACAGCTTTTTAAGTAGAATTGTTGGTTCCTTGGCTCCGATTTGTCAACCCGTCTCAGTAGGATAGGTACACAGGTATCAAGTTTCATTAAGAAAATTGTGTTTGAAATTATGCAACATGTATAACTGCTGTATTGAAACCCTGAATTGAGAAATGATAGTTAAAAAGCCCTGCATCCATGTCTGGTGGTTTAATCTTCTGTAATCCTGCCTTGGTAGAGTACACAGAGTTCAGTATTTCATAAAGCAAGAAACGTATTTTTTTCAGCTGAGCCACCTAAATACTTTTGATATAGATAATGTAAGAGGAATTTAGTGCAATTCTAGTCTTCAGCATTAAACCAAGAGCATGCCCATCATTTTTAAAGTACAGATTCAAGCTGGAAAGTTACCTCATCTCATCTCCCTCCGGCACAAAGTTGTTCTTAATCAGACATTTTAATGCATTGTAGTGAGAAGTAGTCAGTGTGACAGTGTTCAAAAAGGAATTATGGTGATATGATCTCATTGCCTAAGAGGCTTCACTGTACAAAAATCTCAAAAAAATTCTTGTTGTCATTTCACACGGATATTTCCTTATCTAAACCCTACTGTGTATATCTCAGTTTAATTTCCTTCGGGCATTTCAACTTTCAGTCCTCTACCTTACTATGTGTCTGTATCATAAGTGTTGATGATTCATATCGTTTCGGTGGAAGAATATAGAATATTTATTGCTTTATTTCAATTTTCCGTGACCATCAGGATTAGCCTATTTAGATGTTGAAAGCATTATATTGGAACATACATTGCAAACAAAATGTAGAATAAATTTACTGTGTGTATGTATGTGTTGCATGCAGGAAAAATAATGACATTGATTTGCAGCATTTATTAAGGGATGACATTAATTCAGAACATTTTTGATGCAGGTGTAAAACTTGCTGCTGGTGGATGTTAATATTGTAGATGAAATCCAAAACAAATAAATGTATTGTTTCCTGCAAATATAACACTGGGTTTTATGGTTAAGTATGCATACAAAGAAGATAAAGTGAATGAAATGTACAGGGAGACTTTGTTAACTTCTTTTTTCTTTTTCTTTTTTTTTTTTTTTTAGTGTATAAACATGATGATGTCCAGACATATAAGGTGTGCTTTTTGCACAAGTATTATGTTCATTACCTTATACAAAGGACATGTTCCATCTAGAATTACAGTTAAGTGTTAGAAATAATTTTTTGCTAGTGGTTGATCTTGATTATTTTGAAAATGTTTGAGCAAAAAGACATCTTCTGAAGCAGCTTTTGCTCCATAATAATCATTGTATCACTCGCTGTGTCTTGGGTCAAGATTCAGGTTTTTGAAACTTGACCTGTGGAAGACACACTGAAGTTGTTTCTAAGAAAATAATTTGAGGAAAAAACTCCTATTCCATTTCAACTGAAGTGGACTAGTTAGAAACCTTCACAGACCAGAGAATTAAAAAAAAAAAAAATTCAGTCTGTTTTCATAGGACAGATTAACAGAGACAAATAAAACGATTACACGTTTTTCAGCTTAAGATAAATACATATTTTTGATGTACTTTTAAATTTTAAAATATATTAGAAGCTTTTATTTTTAGGTAATCTCTTGTACAATCTGTCTTTCATAGATTTATGTGCACAATGTAAACTGATCCCTACTGGAATGAAAGGACAGGAAGAGAAAACATTTTTATTTTGACAGCTCAGTGTAATGGCCAAGACAAGGACTGTTTAGTGGGCCCAGTAATTCTTCCAATTGACATCCTCTGTTGTGTTTTCAGATCCCAAGAAGCAGATTAAGGCCAAGTGAAAGATCTTGGTAGACTATTCCTAATTAATTTAAATTGCTTGTAGACTCTCTTTGGAAATGAATGATTAAGTTCAACTTGTTTTCCACTGATTAGAGAAAACAAAAAAAAATTAAAATTATTATTTGATTACCACAAAATTTTACATGTAAACAGAGTCATTTTTTGGTCTAGTTTAGTTTTGTTTTTTTTTTCTTTAATCTGTTTGTATGACTAAAGCATTTTTGATGCAGGGGTATGTATGTCACCCCATAGATTCCCAAAAGATGTGGTATACCAAAACATAGTCATAGGCAGCAGTTTAGATGCAGCTCTATTTAATTTAAAATATAAATATAATGAAGACTTGGGCAGCAATAGGAAATTGTTATTGATTTCCATGCATGATGCACCACTGAGTTCTGACAAAAAGCTGATTACAGATATCCTCTGCTCAAGACAATATCCGAATGTTCTGCCTCAGGCAGCTCATAGACGGTGTTCAGCTGTGACACAGCCTTTGTGTCAGGACCCAGATGGAGCTAATGAAGGGTGCACGCGCTGCCACGGCTTGGACAGGCTGTGCATTAACTAGAAGTGCTGCAGCTGCTTGCAGTGGCAGAGTTGTTTTTCTTTGAATTTACCTATTGCTCAGGAAGTAATTGGCAACAAGAGCTTGTGGGAGATTTTCTGATAAAATACCCAGCAGATATTGAAAGGTAGTCTCATCCAGCAAAGGATGAGACTAGTGGGTCAGTCCCACTCGTGGACAATAGAAACCACGGGGCACAGCCCATAGGGATTTCCCACGACAAGTTTGCTCCAGAGGTGTTGTTCCTGAATGTGTTTAATTCAGTCCTCAAGGAATGAAGTGACCAAGGGGACTTTGTCCTGAGTCCTACTATACTTCAGAGTGAAATTTTGTTAGGGTTAGTGCTGCAAGCTTCCTGGCTCCTTGCAGTCCTGGGGTCCAGCTTGTGTGAAGCATGGTTGCTCTGCCCGAGGAGCAGTGTGGGAGGAGCCCTGCCTTGCTCTCAGGGTCTTCTGTGCTTCACTGGTCCTATGAACAAATGGTTGAGTTAATTTGACATGACTTCAGGACCTTTTGTTTCAGGAATACTGCACTTCAGTGTTTTTAGGGCAAAATGTTCTCAGAATTTTGGTTCCAAAAAAAACTAAGAGAGAGACTGATGCCAAATCAGAATTAAATTGATGGTTTTATGAAACACCTATCCAACATTTAAAGTCAGGGTTAATGACCATAGGGACGATTCAGCTCCTAGAATTATATAATTTAATTGAAAGACAGTTACAATATTTGTAGTGTGAAGTACAGTTGAAAGAAAGTAAGAAAGAAAACTGTTTTTTCATACTTTATATTCTTTACTAGATAGGTTTTCTTTTAATTGATTGAGATGTCATCAAGTGAGCTATTTGGTGATTTTTATCTATCCTTATTTACTAGTATTTAGATTATCTATAAGTGCAAGCAAATACCGAAGTTGATTCTCATAGTGTATTAGACTAATTATTGTATGCCGTTTTTAGTCTGAAACTCAATTAGATGTAGCAGGAAAACAGCAATGTATAATACAGAAGAGAACTTGAAAGTACTTGTAAAATCATTGCCAAAGTGGCTACCAATTCCTTAAAATACCACTTCAAAATAAAACAGTTGTTTATTCTTCTGTGGAACTTTTCCAGCAATGATGAAGATGCACCTTCTCTTTGATAAGCACAATTCTTTAGACTGCCTCCTAACTAAAAACATTAGTGTAGGAATATGTGCTTGAAGTGTTCCGTATTCTGAAGGCAAAGCCATTTATTCTGAATTTTAAGAGAATAAATAAAAACTCACAAAGTTATAATAAGCGCTTTGTAGAGAGTTTTAGATTTGATCTTGTTCTTTTGTCTATTGTTTTCTCTTATGGACAATATTTGAGTCCTTTTATGTTTTTCCTGCTTGTAACGGCATCAAGTTTCTTCAAGATTGGGCGAACTGAGTCTACCTGGAGAGGACGTTATGAAGACTGCACTGACAGCGAGTGAGAAGGCTTGAACTGGGAGCAGCCATCCTGGCCTTTGAGCATGTGGAACTTCCTAAGGACCAGAGGAGACTGGGTAGATTTTTCTGCAACTTGGAAAATTAATAAGCTGAGTAAAATCAACTCGAGAACCAAAGATGTGCTTGCATGGACAGGAGGCTGGGAAGAATTGTGTGTACTTTATTTTATTGTGTTCTGCCTTATTTTTCTTTTGTGCCTTCTCTGTTTAAGAAGGCAACTCTTTTGGTTTAATTACAGTGAAACTTTTCTCTTTGGAGTTTAAAAGCCTTCCGGTATTCTTTTGGGAGCTTGCTACAGGTGAAGGTCGCTGCAGATGCACCTGAAAGCCCTGGCCACCTCAGGGTCACCGTTTCTGTTAACTTCTGAGATAATTGTGCTTGACCTTGAATCCTGCAAGGATTGCATGAACAGCAATGGCATTGTAGCTGGCTCTAGAGTGTTTTTATTGCTCATCTAGGGAAACTTTAAACTCTAGCTCTGTTCCAAACAACTTTTGGTTTATATATTTTTTTATTATACTGTAAAACATAAGCTTCATAATCAGTTGTCAAATGTTACTTTGGTATAACCCTATGAAACTTCAAAGAGGATGATGTGATTGTAGATCACAATATTTGAATTCAGTTGTTTTGCTTACAGTTGATGTTATGAACATTAATCAGCAGATTTTTCTGTCTCTCTGAATATTAACTCCCAAATATACAGGCTGATCTTGTGTGATCATGCTCATTCTCTCTGTAAGATGTTAAGCCAAATGTTTTCCAAGAAATGTATTCTTTGTAAAAGCACAAACATCTTCATTGTACACAGGATGGGCTATGCAGGTGTTCAGTCACAAACCCATTGTGGAAATCAGTCATTTTTGCCCTGAGGATAAATTCCCTGAGTTAACTCAAGCTGTCCAGTTAACCTGGTTCTACTCTTTCCCGAACTTCCATTTGTGTCTTTTTGTGATCCTATGTTGTCTCCTCCACATCTGTCTTCAAGTCTTGTTTGTTTCTGCTAGAACTTGCCATACTCGGAGAAAAGAGGGACCATCAGATAAGTCTTTTTCTATTTGACTCCAGGTTTTATGTTTCTGTTCCTCAAGGAAGAAAAAAAGTTCTGTGGTGCTTTTAAACATACCAAAAAATACTTGGTCATAATGATGCTTGCCGAAGTATGAAAGTTTTTCATCCTGCAATGATAATGTCATAATTGTTGTTTTCTTTGCTGTTTGACTTGCTTCACTGAGGTTTACATGTTTTGGTAGGAAGATTCAAAGGCTGTTTTCTCAAATAATAGGAACTGCTGCAGAGAATATTTTACAGCTCTCTTGAGGGATTTCAGTGTATACTGCAGAGTGAAGGTTTGAATCTGAATGAAGATGTATTGTTTTGAAGTTCTGAACAGGAATGTCCAGAGGATTCTGCTGTACGTTCTGGCACCTGGATTCTAATGTCCTCTACTTCCCTCATTGACAGCAGAGAAAACTTCCATTTTCAGTAAAATACAGCAAATTTAACGACTGTAACATAATCTTCCTTGAAGTTTTCTCCAGGAAAACTTTAAATGATTGGAGTTCTATGGTACTTAAAGCATACTCTGCACTTTGAGAAAACTCATTGCTTTCCTGTACCACTCTGTATGTGTCTATCTGATGTACTTTGCTATATATTTGTATTGTAATTGCTTTAACAGAAGGAATGCCTTTGTATTTACATTATGAATACTAGTACTTATTTGTTAGATCAACATCCATAGCTAGATATATGATGAGGGAAGAATTTTTTAAATTTATTTTTATTAAGTATGCAAAAAATATTTCCTACACATTTTTGTTATCAAGAATTCTTTCCCTATCTTTAAGCCAACGTTACTCAAATTGCCATTTATATGACTGAGTAGCAAACCACAGGCACAAATAGTGATCAGTTCTCAAATGCTTCATAAACTGCAATTAGTTACCAAGAAATGATTCATAGTACCATTGAATAGTGAAAAAAAAATTGATAATTCCTATTTTTTTAATTTTTTTTTTAATATGACTGGCAAAGGAAGAAAGTATGAAGTTTTTCTAGAAAGATATTCATTGGGCATTGCTAGCCTAATTCTCAATTCTTCAATGTTTTGAAGGCAGATAAACTTCTGGCTAATGTGTGTTCAAGAGGGAAATTTTAATATGAGAGGATGAATGCTGACTAGATGCAAGGTTGACTTGTAATGTCAATTTTTGCTATGTTTGAGAAAACTTCAGATTTTTTTTGACCTTGATTTTTTTTCCCAGTGTATAAAGTAATGAAGAACGAAGTGTTTTTAGGAAAACTAATCTCCCACTTGCAGAGCAGGATAGATGAGTAATGGTTAAATAGCTGTGAGCTGCAAATCAGCATTAGTCTTGCGCTGTATTGCTAATGCTGTTGTCAACTACTTTTTTGTTAACTTACACGTTACCTGTATTAAAGGGAATTTTTCTAGTAAGAAAATGATCGTTGCTGGCAGGAATAGCTGGATTATTTGAGATGCTGTTCTAATTACTTCTAGGAGTGACAAGAGCAATAAAGCACGTGTTTACACAAAATCTGCAAACTTCCAAGGGTTACCCTGAGCAGGAGAACTAATACAGTCTTTTAAAAATTATTTTTTGTTTATGTTAATTTCTTTTCCACAAACATAACACAAAGCTTATAGTACGTGATCAGTACATAATATTACTCCCCAGTACAGTGATTGGAGAACCTTCTCATCACCCCAGAGCTTTATGCACCTGCTTAATATCCCTGATATCCCCCAGTTTGCCTTTAGCTCCCTCCCATGTCACTTACACATCTGACTGGCCAAGAGATAGAATATTTGCTGTGGCAGATATAGAGCTGTGCGTATGCTGTTTGCCCAACTGGCTGCTCTTGCTTCACACAATATTGACCTCTTTCTTTCATACAGTGGGAAGCTGGCTCTTTATTGGTCACTGCTTCTGATAAAACCTCTGAAAACTGCCTTTGAAATATTCACAGGTTAAAAGAGTCGAATGGCTTTATGTGCTTTTTTTTTTAATTTTTTTTTTTTTTTTTTTTTTTTAAATCAAGGCAGTGTACGTGCACTTTTTTTTAGGGTAATTGCTGTCCACAGCAAGTGAAAAGAACATCTTATTTTTCACACAATGATTAGTGGAACCAGACCTCATACTGGATAGACTAGAACCTTCTCATTTCTGTTGATCTTTACCTGGTGTATTTGAAGCTGGATAAGGAGACGCTGTAGAGTTGTTATGAGTCTAAAGTAATGCACTAATAATTAATCTCCTAGAAATCCTTGTCTGGAATGAAGTAAAATACAAAGTTTATTATTTATTTCAGCATGTTTTGTTATAGCCTGCAAGTGAGAGCTACAGAAAAAGATTACAGGGGAACACAGAAGTTCTAAGTAACAATAATTAGTAAAGCGATTATATCAAACAGTACTTGAAATATTTCCAAAATTGCAAATATTGTTTTGTTGTGAAGCATGAATTCTTACTTTATTTTAACTATTTATCCATTTTTAAAGAATAATGATTTTATCCTATAATCTCGTTAAAATATTCTAATCAAAGCATATACTCATATTCTTCCTGTGGAATGATTTGGCTGGGTATATTATGTTCTGATATTCTGGATTTACTCTTTCTGAGGTCTTTGATGAGCCACAGTAGAGGTAACACAGTAGGAAAAACATAAACACTGAACATAATGTCTGTACACTAGAAGAGGCATCACTGTGTTCGCGGTTAATTAGGCAAGATATTTTAAATAATGTTTTCTGAGTGGTTTTAATAACTACTTGTATAAATTTAAATAAATTTAAACTTGTATAAGTTTAATATTCGCATACTTTTGTATAGTAATAGGTATATTAGTGTATATATTACCAAATACATAATAGTCATGTAATAATATATGTTGTAGTATTTATGATACTACATATAATTATAGATTATAGTTATTGACAATTATTATTACAAAAATATATTAATTGTCATTAATATAACATCTGCAGAAAAGCGGATGGTACTGTTATTAGAACTGTGGTATTAATAACCTTCCCAATTTTTAGTAAGATCATGCAAGTACTAACAGTAAAAAAAAGGTCCTCAAATGTGCTGGGCAATATGTTTCAGAAGCTGTGAAAAGCTGTTGGAGCAGCCATTTCAGATCAGCTTCTGATTAACAAGGGGGGAGCTAAGAAGCGAAGTTGGAAGTACAAGGTAAAAAAAAAATCATAAAAATAGAACTCACCTTTTAAATGAAAGAAGATATTGGAGCAGCATAATAACACAGTTCAGAGAAACAGACTTCCACAAATTCAGGGAATTGATATGTGTTGGATTTCTTGGGAAGATAAGCCAAGGGATAAAAGAGTGTACATGCTGAGGGAGAGTTTCTACGTATTTTGCAATGTGGAGGTGAAATAGGAATGACAGAAACAGACTGTAAAGGCTGTATCAGGAGCTCTTCAGGGACTTGAAGATTAAATAGAAATCATACAAAACAGGGAAAAGAGCATGTAACTGAGGGTGAATGCAAAGGAATAGAACAAATGTGGAGGGATAAAATTGGATAGGTATTTCAGTTAAGAAGGGACACAAGATAACAGGCAACAGGGCTAGAACTAAGAGGAAACAAAAGAGGTGTATTTCCACTACTAAACAGAAAAAGCTTAAATTCTCTGAATCAAAGAATGCTTAAGTGTCCAATAACTTTTCTGTCAAAACGCTTAGTGTCTCAATTTTTACAAAGATTCATGTTAACAAGGAAATAGAAGTTTGGGTCACAGAATTGTAGGATACCTAGGGTTGGAAGGGACCTTTACAGGCCATCTAGTCCAACCCTCTTGCAAGGACCAGGGACATCTCCAATCAGATCAGGTTGCTCAACCTGGCCTTGAAGGTTTCCAGGGACAGGACATTACCTAAAAAAATGTTTTGGGATACTTCAGGGATAAAAGTTCAAATTGGTGAGATCTGATTACATTGTCCTTCCAGTGCTTTGCAAAAGGGAGCTGAAGTCACTTTTGAACTCCTTTATGTTTATCTTTTCAAAATGATGCAGCCAGCTGCTCTGCAGGAGTGTCAGCACAACTATGCTGGTTGATCCGGCCCATTCCTACTGGGGAACAACCACCTTCCCTACCTCTGAGGGAAGTCCCAATTTGCTGATCTTTCATATCAAAGGCTTTCGAATACACAGTTCCAGCATTTCTTTGGACTTCCCCCTAGATGAAAGGTGGTTCAGGGAGTTTTGATTAGGTTTTAAATCTGCTTATAAAGGACAGCGGTTGATTTGCAGCAAATAATAGACTGCACTTGCCTCCCTTGTACTTTCTAGCTAATGATGTTTGCTGTGATGCCTTCTGTAAATCCGGAAATGCGCTGTGACTTTTTGGTAGTATGGCTATTAGCTAACTTTCCCTCTTTATTTCTCTCTCTCTGTTTTGCTTGTGTGGGGATTTTTTTAAATTATTATTTGGTTTTTTTAAGAAGTGGAAATCTTTCTTCTAGCAATGAGCAATATTGCAAGTGTGTTAAGATTTTTACACTAAGATGAAGTAAAATGAAGTCTCCATGCTTATAATAAGGACAGAGGCAGGAATCTTTGGGCAGTCCTGAAAATAAGTAAATTCACTGGCTCCTAAAACAATAAATAAAAGTACCAACTTTTTTTTTTTTCTAGAGAAAGAGTCTCACTTTCATGTAAGAGTGTCCTTTTGCACAGGAAAGGTGGACACAAATTGGAAATTAAATATAAATCTGAAGGGTGAGACAGAAAGTGGAATATCATCCAGCACGTTTTGAAGTTTTATATCCGCGATTATAAAAAAAGGAGGAGGTTCCAATGACCAAGGATAGGGACCGAGAGAGAAAGCAGCAGGAGCTGGAGTGGTGGTGCAACTAAGCGTGAACTGGGTTCCTGCTGATGCCTGTTACTGTAAATTGAACGCCCCATGAGTTGAGCTGCATCACAGCACAACCTCATCCTGATCTTAGCGCAGCCAAAGGACTGTGTCTTAAGTAAAACTTGAGGGAAGGAATTGAGCTAAAAAGGGTTAAA
This sequence comes from Chlamydotis macqueenii, assembly GCF_036417535.1. NCBI lineage: Eukaryota > Metazoa > Chordata > Aves > Otidiformes > Otididae > Chlamydotis > Chlamydotis macqueenii. Next base: position 14,317,316 of record NC_141567.1, on the reverse strand, counting down.
AGCAGACTGTGCCTTTCGGCTTACGGAGAACCTGATGTACAGTGAGCTGTCATCTCTCTGTAATTCTTTAGTACTAATTACCAACTTTTAATGTGTATTTATGCCACACGTCTGTATGCTTATTATTTCTCTTTCATGTAAATGTTAATAGACTTAGCTAGTGTACTGAGCTGTGGAAATGGCTGGACCAAAGCCTCGATTTTTTTTCTTCTTTTGCATTGAGTGTTAACTGTCTTTAAATTACTTTAAAGTAATTGAGTAACTCGCTTGAAGTTGTGCTTCTGATTGACTGATTGATTGATTTTTAAGGTAAGTCCAAGAAAAAAGGAGGAAGGAATCACTGTCCACTTTATCCAGTACAATCTTACTTTATAGCTAACATGAAACCTTTCTCCCTGGACTAAAACATAAACACATAAACACTCATTTTGTTGCTAAGAGTTTAAATGCTTCTCAGGATGGAAAGTCATATAAGGCCTACAAGTGGAGAAGGACAGCCTGGCTACCTGTCCTGGTTTCAGCAGGGATGGAGTTAATTTTCCTCTTGGTAGCTGATGTGTTTTGCATTTCCTATGTGAAGAATGTTGATAAACACATGGATGTTATGAGTTGTTGCTAAAGAGACCAAGGTCACTGTCTGGCTTCCCAGGTTTCGCTAAGGTGCAGGTGCATGAAGCTGGGAGGGATATATTCAGAGTAGTTGATCCAAACTGGCGAAAGAGAGTATTCCATGCCATAACGTCCCACTCAGTACTTAAGTGAGGAGTGGGCAGGTGAGTTGGTGATCTTTTTTCTCTCCCTGTTTGGAATTGTTCCGAGATCGCTTACAGGTTGTTTTTTTTGTTCTGTGATTGCTGCTCAGGAAGGGCTGTGTTGGTTGTGGGGTCATCAGGTGGTGAGAAATTGTGCATCATTTGGGGTTGTTTGTGCTTTTTTTTTTTTTCTGTGTGTGGTTTTTTTCTGTGTGTTTTTTTTTTTGTTTTGGTTTTATTATTGTTATTCTTACTATTGTTCTTTTCTATTATTATTATTATCATTCTTTTATATATGTATATTATTATCTTCTTCTTTGCTATCCTAGTAAACTGTATTTATTTCAACCCATAAGTTTTCTTTTCTTCCCAATTTTCTCCCCCATCTCCCAGCGATGGGGAGGGTGATTAAGCAGCTGTGTGGTACTCGATTGTTAACTGTTGCTAAACCACAATACCAGGAAAACATTGATATACTTCTGTTGCTAAAACGAGGTTATTAGAACTAGACTGGAGAGTTCTTCATGCCGCTATACTATTACTAACATACCATAAGTACCTAAGTATGCTGTTACCAATCTCTGTAGCATAATAGCAGGCTAGATTGAGAAAAAAATTTCAAAGCTATGAAGGGTATTTCCAGAGAGTAATGTATAAATCTTACAAAAGGCATAGCTGTTTCTGCTGATAACTGGTGAAAACAAAAAGAGACTGAGAAACAAGTTCTGAGTGTATCTCTTAAAGACTTTCCTTGAATCTCTATGGAAAAGCAGAAATAAGCTATGCACACATAGTTTGAGAGCATATAAAGCACTACAAACTGTTTTCGACGCGTTCCTTGTGCTACCACAAGAAAATCTTTGGAGAGTCTCATCTGTTAAATCTACTCAGGAAAAACAAATTAAATTTTAAACAATCTTAAAGCATAAAAATAAAAGCTCCATTTCTTGGCACATCCCTCTTCCTTGCAATTCATATTTAAACGATTTGGGTCTTAAATATTACTGATGAAAAATCAACAGATGAGGAAGTACTGAAAATAATTACTCTTTTCCATTTTGTTTTCTGGTGTTTCTGAAATCTATGTTCTTTATTTAGATTTAAGGATCCCAACAAAGGACATCTACTAGGTTCCTTATTGTGTTCATGTTCTGCTTTTGCCTAGAATCGAAACTGCCAAAGAGTCAGAAACTTTATATACCACTACAATTTCGTTTAGGTTTAGAAATAATGATTAAGGGCTGCGTCAGATAAAGCTGAGTTTCCAGAAATCTGCTGCACATGTCTGAGTTCAGTTTACTGGGATGCTCTCTGACAATAGGAAGAGTTCTGTTGTGTTGCGTCTTATAAGGCCATAATCTTCCTTGTAGATTAATGGTGGTTGAATGTGAAGAGCACTGTCACCTATCTGAATATCTCACCGTATTATATTCATTGCTTGAAGAGCCCTCCGTGTTGCATGATGATTGACCTTATTGCATTATTTACAGTAATCATATTAAAATACAGCTTGTTCTTTCAGAGTGCAGTTTAAATTTCCACTTTATTGAACAATAGATAGTCTTCCGTATTTGTGAACAGGGCAGAAAAAAGGACTATGCCTTGAGATTGTTCATGTGCACACTGCGGAGATAAACGGTAAGCAGAGCTGCTGGAATTTTTTTTCAAATTTGTGAGATCTTTTACTTTTTTTCTGGTTTCCTATTACAATAAATGATTTTGACATGTCCACTGAAACATCTGTAGGTACAATTCAGTGAACACAGAGACTTGTATGTCTGTCCTGTATAGTTCAGAGAAAAGCTTTCCTTCTGCCTTCTTCCTCCTCTGTATTCCTCACCGTTGTTGAGAAGAGAATGAATATGAGATGAATTCTTGTTTATACATGTTTCGCTGAAAGGTTTTTGCTTTGGGCTAATCTTTTCCACTTGGCCAGCCAGCAGCTTTTCTACTGGGACCTCTCTGACAGTTGCTCTAGTATTTGGCATCTTCTGGCTCTGTAAGGTGTGATAGCTAGCTTTAGATTTTCTGGTTTGTTCTTTCTGGTGGTGTAAGTGCTGTATATTAGCCTTTTCTTCTTTTGAGAAGAACATACACTTGTAGACGTTTCAGCTAGAAGTAACCAGAAGAGTAGAGCAATTATTCCTACTAACTTTCTCCATATCATTCTTTGACATTATAGGCAAGTCAGCATGAAAATACTTCCATTCTTCATTTGAGCAAAAGCGATGCAGTTCTGTGTTAGGACTCCCAAGTTCCTTTGCAGTCAGTCTACATCTTTAATTTTTCATTTATTTCTTAGTGTACCACATAAAATATGAAGGTTCTTTCAATGCTGCCCATAGTGTGAAATTTGCTTTGTTTGTACAATGTGTCAAATTTTTGTGCCCTACATTTGCACTTATTAAAGTGAATTTGAGTTGTCACATCCCAAACTTTTTTCTATTTCACCAAATGTGTGTGGAATTTTCGCATGACAGAGTAACTGTTGTGAACCAGCCTCTTTGGCAACTATTTTCATGCTCAGGAACCAGATGGAAGGGCACTACAGTAGAATACCTTCTTGTTTAAAATTACATGAACTGGAGACCATTTCTTGTTAATTGAATTAGTGAGGTCAGTGAGATATTTCTATTAATAAATTTGGTCTTTGCATAATTTTGCATTCTTGTAACCACTTATTCTGAATTTGAGAGCAATATAATAATTCCTGGCTAAGAACTTCAGAGATTTACATTTTGAAATGAGTATTTATGTTGATACAGCAAATCTTTCTGGAATTCACAGTTTTTGCAAAAATCCAGATCATTGTTTTAGATTCCCAGGGGAACTGAATGTTTCCTGGAATTGAACTTTGTATTTCTCAGGTGTTATTTAATAAAAAAAGACTCCTTTCCTCAAACAAAAACCCAATTTGTCTCCCCATTCTGACGTATCAGAAAAGCTGGTATGGTACTACTTAGAAGTTTGGTTGGTATTTATCACATGAGTGGGAATTTGGAAAAAATGCATGGGATGAAAAGGGTTGCTTTTTTCTCTTTGCATTTTGTATAGTATGTTCTTTTGTTCTCCTCTCAGACCTAATTTTTATTTTATGTGTTTACCTTGTATCTTTGCTCTTGGCAAAGGCTTTAGAATTCTATGTGCTTAAATACTGGTATTTGCCCCCAAAAGATGATTGTTTTCAGGATAGACCAAAAAGGCAAAACAAAACCAAACTGAAAATGTCTTTTATGAAACAACTTTTGAGGTAGAGGATAAGTTATGGTGAAATCTTGGAAATGCTACTTAATGTTGAGAGAACCTGGTAAGAATTTAACGTGTAATAGGTTTTTAACTATTTTCCACTGAGGTAGCCCAAGAAATGGGGAATTACAGAGTCATGTAGTGCATCTATAAGAATAGTTCTTGTTTTTAAGGGTGCTATTACAGGAAGAATTATTATATTCCTCTGAGAAATCACTGTAATTCCTTAATGAGTCTGACAGAGGTTTTCCACATAAGTTACATTTCTGCTATCTTTTTAAAATGCACCCATGAGAATTAAGTGCTGTTCATCTGCCGCCACTGAGCCTCAGGGTCACCTTCAGACAGTGCATGTGTAAGGCTTGAAAGAAACCCTGCAATTCAGAAAGAAAAACAAAGCCCTTTACAATTATCTGCTTTAAATTGTCCAGACTTTGCAGAAAAACTCATATGGTGTGTGCAAGATGACTCCATAAAGGTCACCCAGTGGGATTTCAGTACAAATTGTTTCTTAGAAGAATTTACTCCAATCCTCCAGTGTGAAAAAGAATTTATACATCCAGGCTCGTACTTACTGTTCTTTCCTAGTGCAATTCACAGTGAAAGATAGCTCTGCAGAGTGAGTGGGAAACCACAAATTACTACAGAATACCATGAAAAAACCGTGATGGTGGTTTCAGACAACTTTAATTTTATTTCTGATCAACAACTGCAATTTTAACATTATTTGACATGCTCCACATATATTACCTTAGCTGCTGTTTAGAAACAGCCCATGCAGAAAGCTTGCTGTGCATTTTCAATTTATTTATTTATTTATTTATTTTTGCATGTTGAGTAATATTCTTTCCATGGTTATTTCTGGATTCCTTATTATTCTTTCCTTGGTTATTTCTGGATTCCTTAGAGCTAGAAGTAACATGAGAATTGGTGTTTCTTGGCATGTCAAAACCTTTGTGTCAGACTAAACCCAAATTATAAATTAAAAAGAGATATTTGAATCGACATTCATATACTTCGATTCCTAAGGCAAGCTGCTCAGGGTGAAGGCATCAGAAATAAGAAGGTTATTTTAGATGAAAACAGTCTATTCTGTTTCTGCCCACACTAGGAATTATTTTTTATAACTGCTGAAAGTCAAGAACCCTTGTGAAGTGATTTACTTTGGAAATTCTATTGAAATCAAACCTGCAGGGGAAACTGGATGGGTCATCAGCTGACAAGAAGTAGGTGAAACCATCTCTTGCACATCCAGGTGCAGAACAGAATGCATTTGCCTTACTTCTGAGGAGTGGCATGTTGCAAGTCTTCCCCGTGAGTGGTGAGAACAGCTGAAACTGAACCTAAACCGGGGTGAAGGTCAGTAAATTCTGGCAATGTAATTTGCATTTTGGATGCAGTCTATAATTTTTGTCACTCTTGAGCCTGTTGCTCCCTCAACACTCCTGGGCCTTTGGTTATTAAAGCGTTATTTCGTGAAAAAAAAATTAAGTAACAGGCAATTACTTACTTATGATGACTCACATATAGGTGCTTGAGTGATCCATAGGGTTTTTAAAACTTATTTTAAACACTCTAGGTGCTGAAAAGCTTTAGTTTTTAAAAGCTGTGCTTTCTAATTCTAGAATATAAATGATATAACCTTGCAAGTTACATCAAAGATCAGTGTTATTTGATAATACGCATATATATTCTTCATAAAAATCATTCTGCATTGTCTGAGGGCTTTTTGTTTTCAGTGTTTTCTGCTTGTCTTCATATACTGAGCTCCTCCAATTGCACTGAGTTATCTTTCCTTGCTCTCATTTCCAGACTTCAGAAAAAAAATAAAGGAATCCTGCTACTCCCGCCAGCTGGTGTTGCTAACCAGAAATGATAGTTTTCATGTGGCAGGGGAAAATGTGAATCAGAACAAGGAGACACAGTTTGTATTGGAAACAAGATCTGTTCTTTTAGGTTAAAGAAATACAAGTGATTGTGATGTTCATGCAGCATAATTAGATCACAGCAAAGGAGTAAAGAGTACTATCAAGCTTGCTAAAATCCAAAACCCAAACCAGTTCCCTGCCCCGAACCAAATACGTCCGAATACTCTTCCTTCAGCTCTGGACATGAAGTTGTGATAAGCATGTGCAGGGAACAGGGAGGGGGAACAGAGTGGTCTCATTACTGTCCACACCTGGGGCTACAAAGGAGTTAAAGATGGGAGGCCTGTAGGAGCATCTGGAGGGGGACCCTTCTTGGGCAGGGCAGCAGCTGCCAGGGAAAGAAGGTTCTGGTGCTGGCAGGGTGCACCTGGGCAGTGCTGGTGGTGGCAGCTGGATCTTCAGGGCTGCAGGTCAGTTCCTGGACTGGCTCTCAGTAAAGCTCTTCTGAGTCCTGTCCTGAGCTCCTCTGAGTTTTCTCTACTTAAAATGTGAAATCTCTTCTGTCTTAGGAGGGACTTGATGCAGGAGAAGGTCTCAGCAAGCCCACCACCAAACTTGGTCTGACTTGGGGAGTCCCATAAGACAGGGTTGTGCTGGACAGAACTGGGACCTGCCCTGAGAGAGCGGGACAATGGTGTTGGGAGGAACTGGCAGCGGCAGGGTGGCGAGCAGCTGAGGAGGATGGTGGCCCTGGGAAGAGGCAGCTGTGCACTCTGTATCTTTTGGACTCTGGTAAGTCAAAGATTATTTCCTTATTTCTGTTTTCCGTGTAGAAGCAGAGGGGAGAGTTCTAGGAGATAAAGGAAACGGGACCTGGTTCTGTGGTGTGAGTCATCCTCAGCTGGGTTAACCTGGTGGGAGCAAGCCCCGTGTCCTCAGGGAGAGGGGTGGCATGGAACAAAATGAATACCACGCCCACCACAAATTAAACCTCTTGAGGGAGTTTTTTGAGATTCAGTAGTTTACTGGCTGAATTATTTATTTAGAGTGCTACGTTTTCTAGCTCGAGTCGCAGCTTGTAACACAAAATACCATGAGTGCTTGTGAACTGAGGGACAGCAAGGAACAGAAGTCTCGCCAAACTCATCAGAGTAAATTTTTAGTTCTGAGTTCTGATCTAGAAATAAATTTGACAAAGATAGTGGTAAATCTTTATGTTCATTGTGTCTAACCATTGCAATTAATCTGGGACAAGCGTTTATGAAATATTTATCTGTTACCAAAAGTAAACAGCTAACAGAGAAACGTAACTGCCAGCTTAACTTTTAAGGTAGTGTACTAATTTGTTCATTTCAATAGAAAGCTAAAGCTGCTACTTCTTACTTGAACGGCTCTGTTTATCAATAAACATACAGAAATAATAATATAATCTGGAATATCCCCACTTTCCAACTTTCTTTCCCCAAAATAAGTAAAACAGCTTCTACCTTCTCAATGTTTCTCATCTGAATTCTTTCAGTGAGTCTTAATTGTTGGACTTTTTATTTGTAATTTCTGCTGGGTTCATGCCTGCTTTGTGCTGCATCCTGGCTATGTTTTCCATTAGCCAAGGAAAGAAATGAAAGGATACTGAATGAATGAAGGTTGTTATGGTGTTTTGGGAGAGTATCAACCTGAGATTAAAATCATCCCCCCTTAGCTTTTAGCTTATCTCAACTTATCTCAACTTCCACTTCTAAGAAGTTTTTTGGGTTTTTTGGGGGTTTTTTTTGGTTTTTTTTTTTGGTTGTTTTTTTTGTTCGTTTTTTTTTTTTTTTTCCTGGAAATCTGAAGTGGCTTCTGGGCTTGAAAACTATTATTATCTTCTACTCCTGCTGCTCTTACAATGCTCTCCATCACTGATGTCATTCTGATGAATAACTGAAATATATTAAGTGTGTAATTCCTATATTAGGTTCCAGTTGCACGGCTGTGCTGTATGGCTAATGGTAATGCAAGCATGTCAGGATGAGAGAATAATCTGAAACAGTATTTGATCAAAAAAACCAACCTAAAGCAATAACAATGGGAAATTTAGCTGCTTTTCCCCTGAAACTTGTTCTCTGATTTGGTTGGGTTTTTTTTTAATCTGTAAGAGGCAACTCAAAAAAATCAATTTGCATCCATCTCTGACAGTTTTAAAAATTCTTTATTAGTTGTCTGTCAGTGCAATCAGGTAGACATCATGGAATCTATGCAGAGTGTATTTACAAGTGCATACAATTCAAATTAGTAGCTAGGCTGTCAAGTGTCTGGCAAGATACAAATGTGTTATCTTGCAGACATTAACATCACATGAATGACAGGTTGTAATGTACTGTCAGTCTTAAAGGAATTTGTGCTTCTCAGATTAAGGAAAGGTAGGGGGCCTCAGCAAATCTCCTGTGTTGAATGATGAAGAATGTGATGAAAATAAAGGAGGTGATTGGTGACAACCAACATGACTTCACTAAGGGCAAATCGTGCCTGACAAATTTGTTGGTGACATGGACAATGGGGTCGAGTGCACCCTCAGCAAATTTGCTGACTACACCAAGCTGTGTGGTGTAATTGACACGCTGGAGGGGATGGATACCATCCAGAGGACCTTGACAGGCTGGAGAGGTGGGGCTGTGCAAACTTATTGAAGTTCAATGAGGCCAAGTGCGTAGGTCCTGCTCATAGGTCGGGGTAATCCTCAGCACAAATACAGGTTGGGTGGAGAATGGATTGAGAGCAGCCCTGAGGAGAAGGATGCAGGCAGGGGTCTTGGTTGATGATAAGCTCAACGTGAGCTGCCGGCATTGTGCACTTGCAGCTCAGAAAGCCGGCTGCATCAAAGGAGACATGGCCAGCAGCTCAAGGGAGGTGATTCTTCTCCTCTATTCCACTCTGTTGAGATGCCCCCTGGAGTACTGCATCCAGCTCTGGAACCCCCAACACAAGAAGGACATGGACCTACTGGAGCGGGTCCAGGGGAGGCCATGAAGATGATCAGAGGGCTGGAGCACCTCTCCTGTGAGGACAGGCTGAGAGAGTTGAGGCTGTTCTGCCTGGAGAAGGCTCTGGGAAGACCTTATAGCGGCCTTCCAGTACCTAAAAGGGGCCTACAAGAAAACTGGGGAGAACTTTTGACAAGGGCATGTAGTGATACGGCAAGGGGTAATGGTTTTAAACTGAAAGAGGATTGATTTAGATTAGATAGAAGGAATAAATTCTTCACTGTGAGGGTGGTGAGGCACTGGCACAAGTTGCTCAGAGAAGTTATGGACACCCCATCCCTGGAAGTGTTCAAGGCCAGGTTGGATGGGGCTTTGAGCGACTTGGTCTAGTGGAAAATGTCCCTATGCAGCGCAGGGGGATTGCAACTAAGTGATCTTTAAGTTCCATTCCAACCCAAACTATTCTATGATATGCTTTTTATTGTATTGCTGTAGTTTTATGTATTATAGATATTCATTATGCCAATTCAATGTGGTTTCTATTTTATAACTAAGCTTAATTAGTCTGTCAACAAAATTATAGGAGAATGAATGATAGCTTTAAATATGACTTTATACTTAGTTTTGTTTCTGTCACCTTCTAGCTTCCTTTTCTCAAACTTTGGACTGCTTAAACTAATAGTCTCTAGTGACAGAATTACTTTCTAACATCCAGTTTTAGAAGTGAGCTATATTTTTATTGCTCTGAGCTAACAGAAAAGCACGGTTCCCCTAGAGGCTGTTTGAACCAACTTTGTAAGAAAAGAGACAAATATTTCAGGAAACAGATTATCTCTGACAAATATATACAGCTGTCTAATAGAGCAACGTCCTCAGACCCCGTCCATGTCACAGGATTTTTTTTTTTTTGGTCTCTCTAATCTTCTTACTTTTACAGAATCCAGTTTTGTATTCCATTAGTATGCATGTGTATATTCTAATAGACTATAAAACTGCTGCATGACCTACTTACGGAGAACCTGGTTTTACATCCCATTAGTGGGAATGTATTTTCACAGTAATAGACTTTTAAAAACACTGTGTGACCCATTTAATCTGCTTCATCAGTAACTCCCTATCTACGGTGTATCTATATGTGTGTGTGTATATATATGTCCTTTTTAATTTTTTGAGAAAATAAGAGAAAACCTTCCAATGCTGAACAGGAGTTCTGTACTGTTTGAACTACTTAGACATTAATATGATACTTAGTCTGCATAAAATAATTCATGATACTTGGAGGCTTTTTCAATGTAAGAAAACAGAATGTAGATAGAGCGACCTGTACTTAGAGGAGGATTAATATTGCAATGTAACCTGACCTATTTTTAAAGGAATTTTTCTCATTTTACTGATTTATGATTCCCTGTTGAACTTACTCACGCCTTACTTGATTCGGTTTTCTCTGAGATTTACTCAAAATGTTGAACAAAAAGGAATTCTTATAAATGAAGGTTTCTTCCTTAGTGTAATTCCTAGTGAATGTTGTAAAAGACCACATTTTCTGTTTGTTTGGAACCTGCCATGTGCCTGTGTACTTTGGTATGCTTTATTTTCCATGACATCCTTGATTTTATAGACTTCTATCAAAATTCTCCCTCAATCTTAAAGATTGAGGAGTCCTTGTTGATTCTAATACAAAGCTATTTAATAGCGCTTTTTTTTAATCTTTGTTAGCCCTTTTTGTACTTTCTGTTGTTCTATTTTATTCTTTTTGAGGACCAGGAGACAAAAAAAATGACAGTGTTCAAGATGAGTCCATCATGAACTGCATAATGGTTTTTTTTGGTCTTTGTTTCTTTCTTAATCCTGCCTAAGATTCAGTTTACTTTTTTGACTGCCGTTAAACAGTAATCTGACAGCTTCATGAAATTAACTATTATAACCCCAGATCTGAAATCCAAGTGAAGGAACTCTCAGCTGAGAGCTGAGATCATGTACACAAAGTGACCACTTCCCTATTTTTATCATGGGGTGTTATTTAAATTTGGCCTGAGCTGCCAGAGAGGGTACTTCAGCAGATCTTTTGTTCTTTTGCCTTGTATGTTTTCAAGGAGATGCAGTGTCTTGAGGCATCCTTGGAGTGTCCCCAGGGTGCCATGGATTTAGATGATCTATGCAGAGGGCTATCTGTTTTCAGGTGTATACTAATGTTTTACATCCTGAATCAGAAGCATATCATAGTGGTTTTACAGTATCCCTCTCTTTGTATCACCCATACTGGTGAGGACACTATGCACTCTATGAGGTATGAGACTTGAAAAATGAAGGTTATCCCTTCAGGTTCTTATCTGCTTGTGGGACAGAATTATCCTAGGAGCAGCTGTGCCACTTAAACTTACACAGTGGTCTGGCCCTCAATTGCCTTTCGCATTGTCCTTCCTTAGGTGCACCCAATAGTCACCAGTTCATAGCCACAATGCAACTCAGAGATGAGTCCCAGAATTCAAACAGAAGGTAGAGATAAATATTCTAGTGCCAATAATAAATGGGCATAGCACTGGAGAGGAGTACAGGTCAATCTAGTTCAAAGGATTTATAAAACTATGTGAACACTAGTAAGAGAGGGTATTGTAGTCCTCTGGGAGCATTAATGTGTCACTGGTGTGAAGTCAATCCACTGAATTTTTTCTATTTAATTTAGGGGTTTACATTGTACTTCTGAGACAGAAGAAATTGCATGGAGGAATAACACAAAAGCATATGAGCAGATTGCTCTGTTATACCTCATCAGCATGTAAATGCTTTCCCTTTGATTATATTACAGCAGCTTGTCTGTTTTTTTTATTTTTAACATTATACCTAGGTTCATTAATTTTAGTATTGGAATTCGTAGTGTAACAGGAAAAGTTGATCTATCAAGACAGTGGCAGTTGTAGCTGACTCCTGATGCATAGTTTAAGTATTTGATCTGCAGTTAATCACCACACACTAGTAAGGAATCGTATAATATTAAATAGTTTTTCTACCAACTATATGTAACCTACAAGCTAGTGTTTAGAAGATGGCCCTTTTGTTTTTATTTTTCTATTTGGGAACTCAGAGTGTGAAGAACTCAAATTATTTTATTTAATTTGGAAGCTTTACATTAAAGTCCTGAAGAAGTTCACTTACAGTGAGTGAACAAAAGAGATGGGAAAATGCGTAGGAGCTACTGCTTTCTGAAATCCTGTTTAGTCTTGCAAAACAGAGAGCATCTTCCATTGTGTCACTGATAAATCATTCAAAGTAGCAAGTGTTACACGCCTCAAATAAATGGCTATGTGACCTGGAAGGATACAATATGAGTTTTTATTTTGTGGAGGTACATTAGATGTGGTAGTTGATCCATTCGATATGCAGCAATGTGAGATATACAGCGTTTGTGTTATACCTGATTGTTTAAGGGAGCCAACGTTAACGTTTGCATGGTTTGGACTCCAAACAGTAAGTTCTTAGAGTTGTAATAAGAACATGTCCAAAAAAAGTGACAGAAGTCTGAAAATGAAATAGATTCAATAGGAATAGCTGTGTTAACATAAACATATTTTTATTGGTTAAGCAAAGTCTGTTAATCATGCAGGGAGGTCTTCACTTTTCACCACCATAAATCTAAGATACACTGAGTACTCAATGGGAAAGGGGAAATTGTCTGCCTTCATATAAAACTGTCAGGATTTTATCCAGTTGAATTTTGGTTATATTTACCTAAATACTCTCTTCCTCTTGAATGTCTGTAGCTGCTGGTGTTCAAACATATATTTTAAAAATATTTTTTTAGAACTCGTTTGACATGTTCGCTGAGATTTTTGCCTGACTGAGGGAGGGTTGCAGAAATAAGCTGTCAGGCTGTTGCCAACAAAGTAATCTCTTAACTTGGTAGTTAGGAAGAGTTTATAGGTAAATAGCCAGTAACAGTGCTCTCTCTTTGTGGTTGTTTTTGTTTGATTTAATAGTTGTTTGCTTTTTGAAAAAAAAAAAAAACAAACCAAAACCAAACACCCTCCCCTTTTGTTTTCTCCTCTTGAGTGAATGTCCTTCCGATTCCTTACTGCAGGTCAAGTAGGTAGATGTGGCTTGAATGGAACTTACTCCAACTTGCAAACAGACTGATTTTGTTATATTTTTAACTTTATGGAACCATTAAAAAAACCAGTAAGTTCTGAACATGTTTAACCACTCCCACTCTTTTGTTTTAACTTGCAAATACTTCTGCCTTGAGTTCAATCTTGGGAAACAGCTCCTGTTTTACATAGGATGAATAAACCGAAGAGGGGAGTAAGCTCTTTACTTGGCACATAGAAACATGACTACTCAGAGATTGGTCATTTTATTATCCCACAGTGATACTAACAAGTGTATAAGGTAAAATGTCAATTTGTATGTTTTCACTTCTTGTCTTTATTACCTATATTTATGCCTCAGGACTTCAGCTGGGGGATCTAGCATACCTCTAAGCCTGAATGGTCTATTGCTTTTATTTGCTAATTGCTAATAAATTTTAATATTATGTTTATTACATTTGTCTTGTTTATTTTCAGAACTGCTTCCTTCTCTGATGTGAGGTTTGACTTAATGACATATCGTTCCCCACTTGCCAAAATATTAGCTGCTGATTAATTATAATTTATGATGTCTAGGATTAAACAGTCAAGTTCTGTTGCAGAAAATGTGATTACAGAATATTTTAAAGCCATAAAATGCATATAAGTATCAACATTGCTTGTCAGAAAAATGGTCTGTTTAGCTGTGAGAATAACTGTGTGTAGGTTTCAGCAGAATAGTTGATCAAGATTTCAGTTTTTCACTTAGTTCATGGATATCTGTGAATTTTCATTGTGTATTTTTAATGATCCATTGGGTCCAAATTGTACATGACCTAACTACATTTAGTGTCACAAAAAATTAGTTATTGCTTTCATAATATAAATCAAGAAATAACATTGCATTTTATTTAAAAAAAAAAATCTTTAAAGACTTTTTAGACAAATATTTTTATATTTGAATAAAGGATCAATTGAAGGCTTAATTCTTACCATTTATATTGGTGATAAAAGCAGCGAGTGTCTGACGGTTTCTCTGATTGTATCTTTTGAGTAAGAAAGAATAAAAATAAATGGTGTTTATACTTTGCAGTGGTGTTATAATTTGCAGTTGTAAGAAAGACCTGCTGCATTAGATGATCAAAACAGATTATTGTAGAGAGAGTGGCTACCAGAGGAGATGACTGTGGAAAAAATTAACACTGAAAGGAGGCTTAGAAATGTGTCAAATTTATGTAAGGCTTAAATTAAAAGACCAAACAATGATATACTTATCCAGTTGTTTGTGTTACTTTCTCCTTTATGGGTTGCTCAGTAAGTAATGAGAAGTAACAAGTCTTTGTTCTGTGTGCCCTCTCCTGTGCCTCCCCCTCACAATGGTACTTTTTTTCAATTTGTAAGATTGATCTTTCTCAAATAATGGATCTACTGTACTAATTTCAGTGATACACTTACTAACTTTATTTTACACAAAAAAACTCAATTGATACCATAACAGTTGTCAGAGGTATGATACTACACCTATTTTTTTACTGTTTAGTTTATTTCTAATATTGAGTGAAGGTGATTCTGTATATCTCTGCAGCATAAAAACATTAAAATTACATGATATGAGATTGTTACTTCATCTCATTGCCTACTATATCAGCTTTGGAGAACTTTACTCTGCATCTCAACATATGAATCAAAAATTAACTACCACTAGTCAATGACACTAAAAGACGTAGATTGTCTGTCCTGTTTCTGCCTAGGACAGAGATAATTTTCACCTGAGCGGGGAGGGGAACTGGAGGTGGTGGCTGGGGGGACACAGCTGGGATAGGTTGCTAATTAGCCAACAGCTGGGACAGGTTACCCAAATTGGCCAAAAGGCTGTTCTATCCCATGGGACACCGTGCTCAGTATATCAGTGAGGAGGTCCCTGCTACTCAGGAGGGAGCTGGGCACCAGGATCTGTGTGAGCTGTGGTACTGTAAATTATGTGCTTTGGTTTTTTCTGTTAGTGGGGTTGGGTGGTTTATTTTATTTTTTTTTTTAATTGGTTGGTTTCCATCTCTGTTTTCTTTTCCTCTGTAATCTTAAATTTTTTTTGGTTAATCTCAACCCACTGCTGGTGGGGGGCGGGGGATGACATAGTGTACAGGCAGTTGATCTTACATAAGCATAGACACCTCCTGGATGGAATTCCAGGGAATGTAATAGAGGAGGGGTCATATTGCTGCTGGGGTGAAAATATGTGCTTGCCCTCTGCCTAGTAAAGCCTCAAACTGGTACCTATGCTGTGGGAAAACTAGGTAACTCTTTAAAAAAAAATCAAATTTAAACAGGGAAGTTATATCTTAAAGATTCATTTACAAATACTGTGCTGTAAATTATGCTACTAGAGACTTGGAAAAACTGGTAAGAGCCTAAGTAAAACACATATAGGGGAAGATCTTTCTTTTGCTAGTTTTTCTTTTAGGTCTATGTTACAAGTTCTCAGGAAAAAAAAAAAAAACTTTCCTAAGTGCTGAAAAAGGCCAAAAGTGAATTTCATAACACTGCCCATAAAAAGATTCCACATTAAATTGGACCAGTTCCCTCCTCAGTTCTGTGGCACACTGCTAAACAGTTAGTTACAGGAACTGATTTCTGTAACAAAGGTATGAGCAGGCGGTAGCGCTCTATTCTCTTAGAGGAAAATAAATTAAGAGGACCACTAAATTTTCGATACTGTTACTACATGTATTTATAGCACCCTTCATCATGACCTTGAGTAGTATTGTTTTAATTTTAAATTAAATCTATTATATCTGTTATACAAATTTGTATGGATTGCTACTGTTTACTTAATTAGTCTTTATTCAAGGCTCCAGCATTTTGCATTTTTATTTAGTAAAGCCAATAGATTTTTTTCTTCGAAACAATGATACTGTATAATCTGAAGACTTCTTACATGCTTAGAATGAATGTTAGTGACAATCCCTTGAAATTAATGCTTCTTGTAGACAGGGAATTAAGCGTTCATATTTATAT
Organism: Chlamydotis macqueenii; assembly: GCF_036417535.1. NCBI lineage: Eukaryota > Metazoa > Chordata > Aves > Otidiformes > Otididae > Chlamydotis > Chlamydotis macqueenii. Next base: position 14,301,414 of record NC_141567.1, on the reverse strand, counting down.
AACTACTATACTGTCTTTTATGAAGAAAGAAGTTAATATTACAAAACTTGTATGAAAAGAACCATTATTATTAACCTCTTTTGAGCTGCATTTACTTTTTTTTTTTCCCCCCATGATAATTTGTGAGAGAACTTCCGCATACCCTTTCCCAGTAAATACCTCAGGCATGGTTAGTAATATAACATAGAAAAATATTCCATTAAAATCTGCAGCTGGTGCAACTCAGGAATTTAGTTTTCTTTTGTAGCTGACCTAAGCTAATTTCCTACTTTGATTCATCTCATGTGGATCACATGATCTCTTCATTTAAAGCGGTAAATCTTTGTTTATGTAACTTCTTGAGAATCTCTGTCCGATTATTTGGCCAGTACTGTTGACATTCCTCCATTTGAGAGCAATCAGATTAGAGAACTGCTGGGAATCTATCACTAATTCATCTGGCATTGGTTTAGATTAAGCTACTGTACCCAGTAGCTACTGAAACTGATCTCTTGAAAGTGAGGAATGAGGGCATTTAGGAAATTAAAACTCTCTTAAGGTGAAGTGTTTCAAGCGTAGCATGCTAGCATAGTTCTGCAAATAGGAACTGTCACTTCTAACGACAGTAGTAGCCTTTTGGCATCTTATTTCATTGTTTACTCAAAATAGAGAGTGGTGTAAAACATCTCGAATATATAGTTTACAATCTCCTCCATCTGTGAGTGCACTGAAACAGTCTTGTTCTCCATCTGTCCCTTGTTTCTGTTATATGCTTGATTTAGTAAAATCTATGGTTGTTTTCTTTGGAGGAGTCTCAAACAGAAACTCAGGGCGCAGAACTAAGTGAAATGCTGTGTGTGTAAGGATATTGCTCTTATTTAAATAAATTCATAATTTTAGCACTAGTGATTTAGATTTTATATAAATACAAATGTGTCTAGAAAAAGCTGTAACCCTTTGGTTCACTTATTAATGAGAAATTCTGCATGTGATTCTAAACTATCTCTTTATTTGTCCTTTGTCCTTGTTATTTGTGTCTGTATTTCTAGTGAAATATGGGATGACTGACAACTATGGAGGATCCTGTAACATTCAAGTTAATGCCAAAGTTTATGTAGGTCTTGTGAATTAAATTAGAAAATCAGATTCTAGTTTTTTTGGCTGTTTATCTGGCGTTATTGGTTTTAGTGCAGACAATTCTAATTATCAGTGGAATGACTGGAAAGATAATTTCCCCCTATCCCACCCTCTTTGTAATGTTTTCACATGTAACTTTTTTTTTTTTTTTTTAAACGATGGTACTTCCAAAGGCAAGTCCTTAAAGATGTACAGATTAGAATCCTGTATTCCTTTTAGTGCAATCCTATTTCTCTGCTACTTTCATAATAATACAAGATGTTAAACGTTGTTTAACACCTGAGGAAACAGGATTATATTATGCTGGAAAATGCAGTAGATAAAAACATAAATATATTCACTGACCCTTTTTCATGGATTACATTTAGTCTACAAATTATTTTGAGATACTGAACATCATAATTTGAAATCCAATTCATGAAGATATTGAAAGATGGAAATTTCTTGGATTTTCCTTTCTGAACTTGATCTAAAACTATTTGACTACAATTGGCATCATTTTAGCACTGACATATCTTAATGAATTACTTTTATGCTTTTTTCAAGTTTGGAAAAGAGCATTATAACATGCTGTTTGATATAGTCAGTAAAGTACAGTAGCTTTGTTTATTTCAACTTTTTTTTCACATAGGCTCAAATCGGTCTTTGCTTTATTGTTTCATTATAGGAACTGCTCTCATTAGTATAAAGCTCCTGCCAGATGCTTGTATTTTGCAAAGAAAAAGCAATTTTTCACAGCATAGTATTGATTTACGTGGGAGGTACTTGGTGTGATAGGCTCTGGTGTAAACTAGTTCTAAGTAAATCTTTTTGCATAACGCACTTCAAAGTAGAACTCTTGCTCCTGAGAGCAAACAGAAAAATACAAGAAGTTTAAATCAATTTTATATGGTCTTTTATCCTTATAATTATAACATATATTTACAAAAATTGTTAATTTGATGAAGTTGTTCTGGCTTGAGGCGCTGATCCCTATTGGGGAGCACTGAGTGATTCATTATGTGACAGAAACAATTGTGATTTCAGCTAGCATGGTGGGCAACACTCATGGAGAATCTGCTGGAAGGGTGGAGGAGAGAAGGGAAGTGACATGAAGTTCTCTACTCCACTGCTATGTCAAGCACTAATTTCTATCAGAAACTACTTTTGCTCTACTTTAAACATTGTTAATTTGTTTATTGCTTGGTTGATTTTTCATTTGCTCTATCATGGTTTGAAACCTTAGAATCTCCTGCTGTATTAATAGCTTGTTTATGTATGTTTGTATATAAATGCTATTATTGACATGTAGTTTGAAGAAATCCTTTCTCTGTATTTTGGGTATGGACACAGAAGGTTCTTTACCCCCCAGCCACAGTTTCGCTGGATTAAAAGATTTTCAGTCTTTGCTTCTTTGATTGTCTCTCTAGTTCATCTCTATGTTTTAACTAATATGAATTGGGAACATCATTTTTATTGAACATATTATCAGAATCAATTAAGATATGCTAAAAACTTTTTTATTGCCTTGTACATTTGCCCTAATGTGTCAGTATGTCTCTCAAAGATGTTTGACCTCTCCTTTTCTAATCTTCCTGCTGCACAAATGTCATTCTGTCTTCAGTTTTCTCTTGTCACCTTCCTCATAGAGCAGGCTTAGGCTTTTCAAAACTGAATTTTGCTGTCTCAGAGTAGAGGTGCTGGGCCATTCTGGACATAGAAAGGAAAGGAGTTGAACTGCTAAGGAATGAGGGGGAAGCAGCTGGAGAGTCAGATGGGGACAGCAAGTGCTGTGTTGGTGGGGGAGGAAAGGAGGAAAAAAAAAGACCATTTTTGTAGAAACATAGAATATCCTGAGTCAGAAGGGGCTACAAGGATCAATTAATCCAACTCCTGACTCCGCACAGGGCAACATGAAGTTAAACCATATATCATCCCTTCACTAGCAGTTGCTCCCAGTATTCCAGCCCCTCTGTCTCACCAGTGCAGCCTGTTTTAGCAGGCAGTGTGTTGTAGTCACCTGCCTGGGCAGGGGTCTGTATTGCCATCTTCAAATTCAGTGCCCTTTTGTGACTGCTACTCCTTCTACGCTGCTTTGCCAGTCACTTTTTTTTTTTCTACCTCTTTGTTTTTCTAGCATTATCAGAATTGTTCCTCAACTGTATTTCTGCCTCTGTGGTCGCTTCTTTTCCCTGTGCCTTGTCCTTGTTGACAGAGATCAGTGGGTCACTGTCATCTTGAATGGATGCCTGCCAAGGTCTCAGCTCAGCTACTGGCTGGTAGTCTTAGCTATAAATATAACCTCCCTCTTTTAGCAAGTTCATAATAATCTTTGAAAAATACCTCTGAAGAGCTGTTCCATGCAAAACTTGTAAAAGTGCCTTATTTTGCTAGTCATTGGCAAGTAACTGTTGGTGGTTCTGTGTTGTGTATAAATGTTCAGAGAGGCTGTCTGTCTTGTTTGTTGTTTTTGCAGGCAGTCTAGCACAACAAAGCCTCAAACTTGTTGACCTGCAGATGCTATCTTGGTAAATAACAGGGCTATGGTAGGTGTCAACAGATGGTACTATTACATGCAGTCTTTCAAGAAGGTTTTGTTTTGTTGTTTTTTTTTTCTTAGCCTATGAGCATATGTTCAGTCTTGGGAAGACATGCTGTGTTGCTGTTAGCGTTGGTTGTGCAAGTCTTGGTATAGTGACAGGTCTTTTGGAGAGGGTGTATGAGAGCAGCAGGAGGATTTGCTCTCTACCTAGGCTGCCGTTTAAATTCAATTCTTGAGGCAGAGCTGCTCTTTGAGAACTGCCCACTGCTGTTGGGCTTATTATTGAAGGAAGATACCGCCTTGAGGCAATTTGATAATTTCTGTTGCAAGCCTTGAGCAGAGATCCTGCATAAAATAGAAAAAGTTACACTTAAATTACACCCGGACTTGATGTCACTGGTTTCTCTTCCATTAGGAAGCTGACCTGCAAGGCCACGGACATCTGCCATCATTTGGAAGAGCAATGTCAGAATGAATGCTACTGTGGGATGAAAGGTAAACAAGGGGAAAATATTTCACAATATCATACACAGTGTATGGTATTTCTTTAAAATTATCTGTTTGACAAATTCCTTGAACTCTACTTCTATTAAGGGAGAAAGCAAAGAAAAAATAAGCAACTCAATACGTGTGTGTTCTGGTGTCCTCACGTCTTATGCTGGCCACTACTCTGTGTACGAGTCACTACTCAGCCCTCCTTGCGAAAAACCAGAGTTCTGCATGTGGATGCTACGTCATCTCTTGCTTTGGGGGACTTACTGGGTAAAACCATTCTCACAAACATAAAACATTCTGAAAACATGAAGCCTAAGCCAGGAACTAGATCAGAAAGTCAGACTGGGAAGAAAGAAAGGTAAAGCAGGAGAACACTGAGATAAAAGGATGACGCATATATGTCGGATGAAACATATATGTCTTTTTTAGCTATCCTGTTTATGGATTTTCCCTGCACTTGGCTGCTTATTCAACCTTATGCCTTCTCCTTGTTTGTGCTAATACAGCAAACTAATTTAGGTTAAAAATAACCTCTATCTGGAGCACATAGAGTCTGAAAGCCAGTGAGAAAAGAATGAGAGTGTATCTAAGTTTGCCTAGCTCCTCAGGCTAAATTCCAAAGTCTGCAGAAGAATAAAGCTCAGGAAGGAAAGCTTGAAGGGTGGTAACAGGTCTCTGAGGAGATTAAATGAATGCTTATAGGTGGTGTAAGGGGAAAGTTTGCCCAGGAGCATCTTATAATTCAGAATTGTGTGATCGGAGAGAAAAATATTCATTCATCTATTATGCTGAAAACAAGAGAAGCTTTTTTTTTTTTTAAAAAAATACATTTCCTTTCAGCTCTGCAATTCTCTTTTTGGTAATGGGTTCTAGGAAGCCCCAGAACAGGCAGCCATCAGCAGTAAATACCCCATGTTCTGATGGAGATTTTACTAAAACCAGTAGAGGTAATTGCTTCTTAGTGATGCTTTGGATATTTATTTAATTATGGTCTTGGAAGTTCTATTCAGATCATTCATTTAAGTGTAAATTATCCTGTTGTATAGTTTAGGTGTACAAACAAGTGAAATAATTTTGGATGTGCTGGTTTGCACAAAGTTACATGTACAGCAATTATTAAATCTGCCTCTACTGAGTTGCTACACTGAACATTGCAAGGGTTTTCTTGAGAGGATATTGTCAAATCGGAGAGGATAAAAAGAGATTAGGTATGTATGGAAATGGAAGTAGAAAGAGAAGGTTTAGAATATCTTCTTTCATGGAGGAAGTGTATACAAATATGCCTGAATGATACAGATGCTGCCAGATATAAGATAATGCACAGTGGTTCCTGGGATATGTAGTGATGCAAATCTTACACTGCAAAAGATGAAGTAAAGGAATCGATCAAGGAATTCCTTAACTTGGATTTGTGTGTCTAGTGGGTTTGGTTCACACAGATGAAATCTCCATACATTTGTGTCTGCAGAGAAACAGGCCTTTTAAGAATATTCAATACTCAGCTTTATATTGGCTGTGTCTACAGCAGGTGTTATCAGCTTCAAACTGGATAGATTACCTCATCATCAATATGTAACATTGTGTATTAGAAATATTTACTTTCATTCTTCCTTCTGCACCCCTGGAACAGGCTTTGAAGAGGACTTGGGGACCATAGGTTCCAGAATATTAAGGCTGCCTCTTCTGTAGATATTTATAGTGACTTTTGCAATCTTATTTTTCACTTCTTTCTAGGAAGTATGTGAAGTCTGTCTGCACACATTTAATCTTTTGAAATACACATTGATCAGATGAACTGTTATATGTATAGGTGAAGGGACCTTCAAATGAATTTGGGAAAAAAAAATAAACCAAACCCCCAAACTTCTGCTGCTTCTAGTCTGTGTACATATATACTTTCAGGATGTATATACTGCACTGAAATAGTTATGTATCATCATCTTGTATTTCAACTCTTGTTTATTTATATCAACATATCTGAATGCTCCAAAACTTGTTTATATTTATAATAGCCAATCAGCATGGAGAACTAAACCATACAACTTGGGAGTTGCTCGTATAATGAAGACAAATGGCATGTTAAATCATGTAGTCTGATTATGCAAAAATAGCTTTTTATGACAGCAATGACTTTGCTTTGCAGTCTGTAGAAAGCCATGCACCATGCATCTGATTAATCATGCAAAATAAGGTGGAAAGAAAAAAAGAAGAAAAAAAACTACAAAGGTGCTATGTATTCTCGGTCTCTTCCAAGCAGGTGGCTCAACTTGGTGCTGAAAATCTTGTTCTTTGTGGACAGACTTCAAGGTTGAAAGAATATCACAGGATAGCAAAATTGTAATGAGCCTAAGTAAGAGTTGGTTCTATTACTGTGACTTTAAGAACACTCAATTCAACCTCTAATGGCAAGTATTTGCCAGGATTGGTTAGATCATAAATGATGAAAAGGACAACCAGACGGTCCTAAATTCCTGATCCCTTGGCTTCCCTGTGGGATCTAATGATGAAGATGATTTGTTGATGGTATCTGTGATAGTAGATTCGTGTATCCAAATGAATCCAGCTTTTATTTGTCTTGGCTGGGAGGTGCTTGGGACTGTTTCAACCAGAAGCCAGTAGTGGGGTTTTGGCATTTGATTTTTTTTTTTTTTTGTGTCTATGCCTTGGGTTTTGTGTTTTTGTTTTTGGTGGGTTTTTTTTTTTGTTTGGGTTTTTTTTTTTGAGTTGGAAAATGCACAAACTTCTTCCATAAGTTTTCAGCTTTGTCCTTGACATCTATTATAAACATTGTAATGAGACCTCTCAAAAGGCACAAGATGGCTGATCTTCCTGTGTTCTTGACCCACTTTTTACACAGGAGAATCACAAATCTCCAAAGACTTGCAGGTGTCTTTTCTCAGGAGATTTTGAGATCGACACAGTTCAGAACTCCTTTTGAAAAGGAACGTTCTCTTATCACAGCACCCTGGGTCTGTGGAGAATAAGGATTGTTTATTGTCACAGCAATAATCGACAAATTTTCTGTACTGTCTGTACAGTAAATGGCTGGAACTGTTTTTTTAAGGCATAAAATAGAGGGCTGTGTTGGAAAGCAAGGGGAAACTGAGTCAGATGATATGAGTATGTCTGCCATTCATCCTCAGACTTTCTGTGAACATCAGGGCAAATATACACCAATGAAAGCAGAATGTGTTATCTTGCAGCATCACAAAAACTTAAACCTGAGCACTTGATGTGAATGTTTCTCATTTATATGCCAGAAGATAGCTTGCTTTTTGCAGGGATTTTGTGTCACAGCACAAAGCAGTATTTTCTGAATGTTACTTTTGTCACTAGCACTGCAGCTCGTCTCATCAGTGATGTCCAACTCCATCCTCTCTGCATTATTACCATGTGTATAACTACTCAGTATTTCTACTGTGCTGCAGGAGAAACGTGAGCTAATTGTACAGAAATAGAGCCTGGTTGGGGATAGGAAGCTAAGGTAATGACTGCACATTCACTTTAAGGCGATTGATTGAACCTAGAAGCATTGTGCAACGTTTCAGGGCTGCTCGGTAGTGACATGGTAAGGACTGATAATGAAAGACAAGACAGGACCGAACAGGCTTACAATGTATATAAGTGGCTTACCAAAAGGAAGACACTCATGCTTTCTCTCCTTATTCACACAATCTCTACCTTTCCCAGCTCGGAACTCCACAACAACATTGCAGGGAAGAATTTGTAATGTGAAACTGTGGTTTCAGAATGTGTTTTAATCTCAGGGCTGAAATTCAGTGTGATTCCTAATAGGAAGCTTCAGCAACGCATGGGGAAAGAGTCAAGGAGAGCTGGTTAAAAAATGTCTTAGAATTAATTCAATAAAACAAAGATCACTACTTTCAAACCTAAAAGAGAAGCTTTCATCTTCATGTGGTTTAATTACTTGAACTTAGATTTCTCTATCTTCCTAACTACTTTGTTGTAGACAGAATGTGATGTTGGCTTCTGGCAGTATTTAGACTATGCCATGTTTTCATCTGAAGGATGTACCCTGTTTGCAGGATGATCAACAGTACTGTGAACATGCTGGTTTTGACATAGCCTATGCAGTTGTTCCCTGATGAATGCATTTGCCTTCCAGGGTCATGGCGAGTGAAACATTATTGGGGAAGATTCAATAAGGAAGCAATATCTCCTGAGTCTGTGAAAAGACAAAGTATAAAAGTTCCGTTCGCACAGTGTAGGGTAAGGAAGTACTTGTTCAAAATGCAATAAACAGGACATCTTTGACAGATTTGCTGACAGCTGGTTGCTAAAGTCAAAGTTGGAAACTCACCTTGGCCTTATGACAACAGTGTGGTGTGGATTTAATTCTCTGTTGCTTCGCCTCTTACACAGTTATTCATACCAGGGCAGAAGACTGCGAAAGAGGTGTAAAAAATTTGGTAAAGATTCTCTTACACGTTCTTCATACTGGTGTTAGAGTTCAGAATGGGGAAGAATCAGACCTTGGTAAGTGTGGATGTCTAGAAACAGTCTGACAAGGTGTCAGTGATCCAGCAGAGAGCAGTTCGTGATGACATGGATAATAATTTTGCTTTAGAGTCTGAATGAAAGAATTGGGTTTTTTTATATGCCAGTGCAGGATGCTGATCCACCTTTTTAGATCAATTTTTCTCTATAAATAGTTGTCCTTCTCTCTAAGGGCTCCACTATGCAGAGATTGTCTTTGTGGAAGTGCTAAAAGCATTGAGGAGAAGTACTGCAAAATCATTCTCCATTGTGTGATTTTAATTGAACACCATTTCTGCATCCTCAGTTAGGAAACAGGAGAACAAGAAAGGTGACAGTCTTTGTATTTTGTATCTTACCTGTGTCATCTTTCCTTCTTTCACTCAAATCATCTGTCTTTATGATTTACAAAATTTGCCTTAATTCCATAAACATTTTGTTTATTTCTTTGGGAAACGTTTACCTGGTAAAGGTTTTTCTCTGAGTGGAGAGTTTAAAGGCAAACAAATGAAATAAAAATGAAAAAAAAAAAAAACCTCATTGAAAAATATTGTCATGTATTGCTAGCAACAGGTTTAAAAAATTCTATCTGTATGGTCTTTTCCCTAACCAGATGGAGATGGTAACATCCAGTCAACCTTCACTAAGTAATTGCCGGGAACATTGAGTATCTGAGCACAGGAGCTTCTCTGTGCTCCTCAGAGATTTGGCATGCGGTTTCAGAACAACCTCTCAATGGCATACAAATGTTTGTCAGTTCCTCAGGTGGTGTTTTTCTTGAACTTGATTATCACCTGTAAACTCCATACATAGATGTTGTTTCCTTTTCATGTTTGATTGTTACAGGTGTGTAAACTCTAAAATTAGTGTCTCAATTCTGGATATGTTTCTGGTTTGTAGGCACATTTTTCAGTGAAATCTGTTCCGGAAAGTGAGAATTCTGAACATAACTGCACAATAGCACTTTGTATGTGCCTGCTCTGCACTCAGAAATGCAAAATCTACCCATTGATATCAAAGTCGGCAGAGGTGAAATGGTGTCAGCAATAGTGGGGTAATTATGAATGTCTCTCCTGCTGTAGACGAGGTCTCGCTTAGCGCTGCTAACTCTGTAGATTCCAACTGTTAACAGAAGGATGGCATACATAATTACTGATGAGACTGACAGTCTGTATTGACTCATTTATAGTTTTTAAGTGTATGTTAACTGCTTCTGTGCAGCTGAGTCAGAATCTAAAGCCCTTATGAAAACATAAGAACGCTGTGTTGCTGTGATTAAAGGAAACCGATGCGTGACCTAATGGCAGCTTAGCTAATAAGAAGAAATGGTGAAGCATTTCTTTTGTGGGATTTATCTTAGTGAAAGAAGCTCACAGCTAGAGGCTATATTGACTGATGTGTAGTTTAGGTATTTTCTAAATAATCAGAAAGTGTGTGTATTCGTGAATACTTTGAAAGAGTGAGGGAAATTAAAATATGGTTTTCTATAGTAATATTAATGAAACATAATATTTACTGAAGGAAAAAATCACTCTATATTTAGGGCATCTGTAATTTTATATCTAATTTGAAGAAGATATTTTCTCTTACTTCTTAAAGATGCTTCTGTTAATGGAAATGTCGGTATTATTCCATCCTGACTAAATGCAACACAAGTGGCTCATTTGAACGTTATAGGATAATAGAGATTTTTTTTTAATTTTTTTTTTTCCTTTTGAATTAGTATTATTAGAATCAGATAGCATACTTAGTAAATATCTATCTGTATTTGGGAATGTAATACACATTTTTAAAACTACAAAAATAAACAGAATTATTAAATGTACATTCAGGCAGTGAGGGTGGGTTTTGTTTGTTTGTTTGGGTTTTTTTTTTTTTGTCCTTTTTCATGTGTTTCTGCACATTTTGTTGGTGGGGTTGTTTTTTTGTTGTTTCCTGTAATATTTGAATTAATTCCTTTTTATCTGAGCTTGTTTTTCAGAATGCATTTTTCTGTGCGCATATGATGGTGATCTTCATTTTCCAAGTCTAATAGGCATTCAGGAATGCACCCAATTACATACTCTAATTACTCTGGTTTTCTGTGTAATGGTACTGTAGGCTTAACTGTTAGGAATGCTCACCAGTGTTATCTACCAAATAGCGTGAGCAAGCGCGAATGAAAAGAGGCTTTATCAAACAATGGAACCTAGCACTCCAATCAAATGAGATCTGTTATATTTAGTATTTGTGTGATAATTCTGCATGATCTGGTAGGAACACTTCCATATGTTTCTGACACTTGATAATTAATAAGCTTGTGAAGAAGGTATAATGTGGACACATTCAAAACAGAGCACTCTTTTATTTCAGATTAATAACTTTCAAAGGAAGAACTCTTCTTCATGGAGATGGAGAGTTCCTTAAGGAGTATTCTTGAACATATTTTGAAACAGTATCCCTAAGTAATTATTCTGAATTATTATTTTTTAAAAAATTGGGGTGTACTGAAGACTTGAAGGCTAACTATATTCTAAATAATTAAATCTCTTTGGACATAGGATACCTTTAATGAATCTGTTCTGAATTGTAGTCTTGCTGACAGGCTTCAAATTGAACTTGCTTTGTATCTTGGTCTTTTTTTCCTTCTCAAGTCCTTGGATTGACCTTTACTTAAAACTTACTTATTCTCAAGATTTTAATTGAAAAGAACTGTGCATGGACACTACATTATATATGCATCTTTCTTAAAATTGACTTGATCCACTTTGTGTACAGACTTACAAGTTACATTTCAAATACATTTTGTGAGAAAGGCCAAACCACTTAAATAGTTGTTGTGTCAGTTTTTCAAGTGTAGAAGTTTACTTCTTTGATAGCTTAAGTTAAAGGGAATTTGAGGTTCCAATACACCTCTTTTTTCTTTTTTTTTTTTAAAAAAAAAAAAAAAGGTATGGGGTTTGTGCTTTGTAACTCCTGCCAGCTGGCAGAATAACCTTGACAGAGTGTAGGTGTTAGCCTTTGCTGCTTTTTCATATGTGTTTATCTTGCTATCTTAGGACCATCCAATGGGAATTAATTACTTCAGCAGTGATTTAAGAAATCTCATTTTTAATCAAATAATTTTCTGTGAAGTTTAATTCATAACAGAAAAGCAGCACCTGGCTAATAAGTAAAAATGATATATTTTTAATGAAAAAGAATTGCCTTGAATCCTCATTGTCCAGCAGACATGATTGACTCTCTCCAACAATTACAGCAGATCTTAGCTATATAATGTTTAATACAACCTTACCTTTTAATTACTGGGCAAATTCAAGATTAATAATAAAAATTGTCTTGACTGAACTAAAGAGCTTTTAGAGATGTAGGGGAGACTGGTTTCCAGTTCAGTTCTCTTACATTAAGAAATATGAAATGGATTTGGGAAGAGCTCAGGCTAATAAGACTTAAAGTCCCTGTTTTTCTCGTTTGAACGCAGGCACAAATTTATCAAATAGGTGTCGGATTGTGTGTGTAGGCTCATAGAAATGTTCATAGTGATGTTTCCAAATGACCCTTAGTTCTCTGCCTTTTTATGTTTTGAATAATTTTTAGCAACGTCATAGTTGTAGTTCACAAATAGTATGGTCACATGCCAAGGAAGCAAAAAACTCAATTTATTGAGTTCTTTGGTTAGTTAGTAAGAATAATACTGCAGAATAACTAACTGTGAAGCACATAACCTGCAGATAGATGACTGCATTGGCATGCAGAAGCCTGGCTCTGTTCTTTGTTCTGGCATGGTTTTATTGTATGACCTTAGACACCTGTCTCTGCTTCTGTTTCCCTTTCTTATTCTAGTGTGCCTTTATTTTGAGAATCCCCTTGCAGCAAAGATACCTACTTCTGGTTGCATTTTTACAGATAATAGGTAGCGCACATTATACTTTATATATATATATATATAAAATGTATCTGTACCAGCTATGCTATCAAACATGTTCTGCGAAAACACAAAAATAAGCAGATAACTCTTTCTTCCCTACTTTTTATATATAAAATACTAGAGGAAAGTATTTTCCATAATTATCTGTAACTTAATTTAAAATTCAGTATAATCATAGATGAGACAGCATGCTAAGACTTGGATTAAAACCTTGACAGCTTTGAATTTTAAATTTGGATCTCAATTTGTCCTTGTAGCTTAATGAATGTAAGTACTTCCTTTAAATTTAAGAACATTCAGCCTTTTGGGATATTTGAATTTTTGCTTTGGACTTGACTTTTTGATATCTAATGATGATAAATATAAAAGAATTTTGCCAAATGAAGTAATATGTGAAAATGACCTAAAACCTCACAGGTTTTTTGGTGTTTTTTTTTTGTTTGTTTGTTTTTAATTATTCCATATTTTATTTGTGAACTATTTTGCTTCAGGGAACAGCTCCCAGTTCCTATGGTGTCATAAGATTTCATTTTTACATAGTATTGTTTTAGCTAGGGACATTTAAAATAGCCAGAGGAATCACTGTATAACTATGTGACTCTATAACTTGCAAGTGAAGTGTACATGAAAAGCTTAAAAAAATACTATGACATATGTATAGATTTACTTTTTTTTTTTTTTTTAATAGGGGAATTTTTAATGTATTAGTGAGGCTGTGAAATAATTAAGTACTTAGGTAATCTTGTTATTTGCAGTTTAGCAGAAAAATTGCTAATTGTCTTGCAAGAATTATTGATGACTGTGGTGCATGCAACATCTTTTATTTCCTAGCAGCAGGTCTTGCATTTTTAGCTGGGGAAGGCATAAAATTATAGCATAAGCTCTTTCAATGAAAGTTATCTCTGAGTTGTGTGAGAGAAATTAATATAACTGCAGAATATGGGATGTATTTTTCGTATGGAATAAAAATGTAATATTTCAGAAAGTGTGAAGGATGCTGGCTTTTAATGGTGAAAACTCAAGTAGAACTCTAATAGCTTACTGATGAATAGTGAAAAGAAACACTCAAACTGGTCATGTATTAGTTGAGACAACAGAAAAATCAGTAAAAAGGAGAATAAATTTACATGGGTTTAAACAGCACTAATATCTGATTCCCACTCTCATTACTTAATCTCAATCCTTGTATTATGGTTCAATCTCAGGCAGCTTTACTGGCTGATAACAAAGAAAATTTTATTAATGATAATTGTCTGTGAGTATATGACATCCTAGCTTTAGTTTTTAAGTGAAACCTGCTAGCTTTCTTTCAGCAATGATGATGCTGGGTATAAGTGGCAGTTGTACAATGTTCTGAACTGGGAGAAAAAGGTTCAGATTTTACTTTGCTGATTCATCTGCCTGTTCAGTTGTGTAGTTTCCCCAGGTTTATTTTTTCTTTCTTTTTTTTTTTTTTTCTCCTGTTAAGAGCTACAGGGTTGAGCTGCATATTTATGTTCCACTTCAATAGTCTGTGTAAACTGTGTTCTCAAGTGCCTCGTGCTTTTGCTTTCATTGTAATCAGGATCCCAAAAGCTGTGTTTATTACAGTAACCATTTGCCCATATCACACAGAAAAGATTAAGAGGAATTTGACTTAAGGTGTTTGTTAGTTGCACAATATAGCTGTAGCTGATTGTGATCTCTTCAGATCTTCAAAAGTGGTTGTGGGGTTTTTTTGGGTTTTTTTTTTGGTTTGGTTTTTTTTTTTTAAAGCAAATATTGGATATACAGGTAAAGAACCACTATGAAATATTCTCCAGTGATTACGTTTAAATTATGAATTATTTGTTTGACTCTGAGTATCGATACCTTCACTACAGTAAAAATTGATTTCCTTTTCATATTGATATCTCCCTCTAGAAGTTTCAAGGAGTCTTATTATTCATGGGGTTTTTTTTACTTACAACCTCCAATTGCAAGAGGTTTACTTGAAAAGTTGGTTGAAGTCTTCCTACTTGATCTAATAAAATAATTGAAGTATATCCAACAGTAAACACCCATAGTTATAGGAAGAGATAATGACATATCCCATATTATGCCTCAGGAAAAAAACAAAGTACAATGTTTAGAGAGTAAATTTGGGAGCTAAGGCTGCCTCAGTTTCAATTCTGATTCTGTCACCGGTTCCCTATAGTTTAAACAGATTGTTTAATACTATTTCCTCAGTTTCTCTGTGTGTGAATAATTATAACGGGGCATTGCTTCCCTCAGAAAAATATGATTATGGATAGGTTAGCAGCACAGGATGAATGCTGAGAGGTACACACTCTTCTTGAAATCCTGTGACCTTTGGCTCGCTGATGGCCTAATCAGAAGTCTGTTCTTATAATACCACCAAGAAATATTAATTAAAAAATGAGGCTTCATGTTAGAATAATGGACATGTGTGTAGCAGAGACTATAAATCAATTAATCTACACATGGGACTGCAGATTATCTTCTTTTCTGGACATGTCTACTTTTACGTGAAGACATTGCCCATCATGCTTGGCATATCTCTTTCTTAGGGAGAAGAGAAAAGTACATTGAATTCAACAGTAAAAATTCATGTTGTTTTCAGTGGGATATGAATCAGACCTCAGAGAGGAAAAACAAAAAGGTAAATTCTGAAATCTGGTGGTTTTCAGAGGAGGAAACTAATTCTCTGAAGTTGAATTTACCTTCTGTATACCAAGTTGGTTGTTTATGAATGTAATCTTAGTCAACGTTAAAAAAAATTTCTAATGAAATTTCATTTAAAAATGATATCATCTTTAATTGTCATGATTATAATACTATTTCTTTGTTAAAATAAAGTAGAATTTATTTTTATTAAATTAACAACAAAATAGGATATAAAAAAAATATTTTAAATTATCTGATAACCTAGTGGCCAAAGGTGACTTTGGCTCTTCAAGCTTTATGAATTCTTATTCTTCTTTTTGAATCTTTTAGGATCCAGTCATGCCATTTTCCCAAGAGTAGTTTCACAGAGCTCATTCCTCTGTTGTACAGGTTACTAATCTCACTGAGGATGAAATTGGTCTAAATAATTTACAGTGTAAAAGTCTCAGAGGGCTCTCTAGCTGACAGGTCTGATTTAGAATTGTGCAGTCTTTGTTACAAAGAAAGGCCTTTTCTTCTCTGCCCTTTCTTCTCTGTTTTATTGCAATATATCTGTTTTATTGCAATCTTGAGTTGCCCGGAGGGGTGGTGGGTCCCCCATCCCTGGAAAAATTCAAGGTCAGGCTGGATGGGGCTCTGAGCAACCTGACTGAGTGGAAGATGTCCCTACTCCCTGCAGGTGGTTGGACTGGATGGCCTTTAAAGGTCCCTTCTAACCCAAACTATTCTGTGATCTTGGTTTGCGTACCTTTTTTTTAGTGATATTTTATTTGATGCTGTCATCCAGATGCATCCTGCTGCTGTAAATAATGATGTTCTTCCAAGCTTTCCTCCTCTGTTTGGCAAGTTTCTAATGAACTTACTTTGCTCTCTGTATAAAGACAGATGCTATTATCTAAGTATTCTAGTTAATTGCATTTATTAATGGAAACAATGTATGAAGCACTGGATTTTAAACCAGTTCTGTGTTTCAATAACCTGTTTCTAGTGGTTGCGTTCACCAGATAGGACTTTATTAGTTGGCACTAACCTCAATAGCTGACTGAAAGCATTGAACAAAGATTTAACCCCTTCTCACAGATCATTTAGCCAGCCAGTCTAAATAATAGCCTTTCTCAAAATTGCCAGCTGTTTATAAGCACTTGGTAAATGGAAGAGATTTATTTCATGTCATGAAATTTGTATATAAGCTTTACTTATATACTTTGTCTGTGTGACAGTGAAGGATATATATTCAGAGGTATACTCTTCATTGTTTCCATCTAATAAAAATGCCGTAACCAAATATTAAGTGTAATCAGTATCCCTGGTTTCTATTTTTTTTTTTTTCTGCTGTGGAACTTGTCCCTAATCAGAAATTGAATTCTCTGCAGTGGAGAGATGTGCTGCAATTATATGGGCTATTGAACATTATAGAGCGTGTTTGATACAAGTTAATTTCAGTGCTGCTACTGATGCCAGCTCGCTTCGATGTTTCGTCTCTAATGTCAAGCTGAGTAGGGGAGAATAAGGGTCTTTACCTAATTGTGGTCCTTGTTCTGAGGAAGCACAGTCTGGCATGAGTTTCGCACAAGTTACATAGGAAAAGATAGCATTTTAAGGGTGTATTGGTATTGTCACCTAGGTGCAAATTAGTGTGTTGATACATTGATGCATCGTTAGATGGAAATTGCTATTGTTTCTCGAGCTCCTCAAGAGAATATTCCACCTAGTTAATGCTGTTGTGTCTTGGATAGGTATTATTCAGGGAAATAATCTCTGCAGACTCGTTAGCTTAAACTTGTTTGTGATGGCCTCCAGGCTGGGAATATGTTTATCTTTTTGTAACAGACTGTAGTGAAATGCAGACTCCACTTAGTACAAAAGGAGTGAGGAATCCCTCTCAGGGATTGAATTCTGTCTTGTACCTCCACTGAAATCGCAATCAACAGAGGAAACTCTTAGACTAGACTAGAACAGGGCAAAAATACAGAGAGATATCTACCTTTCTGTGTCTGTTATATCAAAGTCACACCTAGTGCCTTTTGGCTCTGCCATGAGTTAGGAATGCAATCTGAGGGTGGGCTGCCTGTCAGCCCTCTCCCATGTCCTTCCCTCTCCATCTTTTCCTCTGAGTTTCTCCTCATTGGAAAATATAGTGAAGGTGACTGTGTATAAAAAGATCTTCACTCACTGATTATGTTATGAAAATGATTGTTCCCGTTGCTTATCTCTGTTAAATACCTCAATACTCTGCCATTTTACCCTTTACCTGTAATGCAGCCTTCTCCTCCCACCCTTGCTGAGGTTCCTCACTCTTTCTTCACAACTATCTCCTTTTCTTCCAAGGTCTTTTCTTCTACCCCAAGAGCAATGATGGCAGCTATTCATTCAGAGCACCCACACTTTATCACTTCAATTGTAAAAGCAAGGCAAGGTTATGGTTTGCATTTCTGTTTCTTTTTTTTTTACATATCTTTCAAATGCTAATGTCTTGGTCACTGAGAATTGTAAAACATAACGGTGCAGCTGTGCTGTGTATCCAGTTTACTTGCATGCAGTGCTATTTATGTACGACTGCTGTGTAATGTATGTAAACTGTGTGTTTTTTTTTTTATGGAGGAAGCCCTGCCATGAGTTGTAAACTAAAACCAAGCTAGCAGGCGTTGTGTATGTACAGTGCCTTACGTACCCAGTGCAATCGAGGAGACTGGTGTCTAGAGGAGAGGAGCATATTCACTATGCAGTAGTTTTCCATTAGTGTTCTGCTTTTCAGTGCATATTTTGGCAATTCCTTTTCATTTTTTTTGGTTTGTCTTCAAATTAGGTTTTGTAGATTCATAATTTACAAATCAATTTATACTCTGTGATGTGTGTATGCATTCACTCAGAGTAGCAAAAGAGAAGCAGATATTCTCCAGATACATGCTGTAGTTTTTCTTTATTTCAACAAATACTTATAGTGACATCTTTTTGTAATATCCCAGTTCTGCTCATTCGTCACAGTCTATTGTTTGTCTCCCACCTCTTGATTATAGTTTCTAAAATAATTTAGAATTCATTTCCTGAAAATTCATTTCTATGAATTTTTGACAGTACAAGTCAATCATGGAAATGTGATGCCAAAAGCCAAACACAAATGATATGAAAATATCATCAAAATAAGCAAGTGTAAACAACTGAATACTTTCCAGCACTTGCCCAGCTGTATTTTTCAAATAATACTGAATCCATTTATGCTAATTTTATGTCTGCTAGCTGAATTTAATTTAATACAATAATTTAATATTTTTCCACATATTTGTTCAGCTCTTTTCTTTAGTTTTCAAGGAGTTTGTAAGAAATGGGTATTTAATTCAGACTAATGAAGTAATGGTAAATTAATCTTCTGTTTTCAGTATTTGCCTACAAATTTGATTTCCACAGTCACTAGCGTGAGAATATCAATGAAAACTAGTAAAATAGATTAGAGGGAAAAAAGAGAATTATTATTATTATTTCTATTCTGTGAGCTTCTCAAGAAATTTTGTTGGTAATCTGTTGGAGTTAAAGATATTCTTTTCTATTTGACACTAGCTGGCATGTTTTCCACACAGGACAGTTTTTGATATGGAGCTGTTCTGTATGTACAGTGTATGTGTGGTCCAGAGACTCCTGTTGATGTTGACTCCAGAATTTCAAGTCAGATTTCTCTTGCTTAGGGAAAATATTACTTTTCTTGGTTTAAATATACTGGATTATAGTCTACCAAAATATGCAGTTTCAAACATCTGTATTTTATTCTGTTGTGCACATTTGATACATAACACTTTTTTTTTTTCTCAATTTGAATAAGAGAGAAGAACTTGGACATGAGTCTTTGTTCTAAATACGTTAATGCAATAACTTTCCAGTTGATTCCACCTTGCAGATCAGCATGCATTTAGTCACAGAGGGCAAAGGGCAAGCAGAAGGGATGAAATGTCTCCACAAGCAAATTCTGTGCAGTCTCTTTCTTACCATAAAATAGTGTTAGAAATTAGACATACCATTTACAGCTGCCTTTGGACAACTGTGAATTAATGGAGAACTTAAAACCAAAATAATAATTAATTCTTCATTAGCATTAACTGTAATGATTCAATCCATAAACTCTATGTTCTAGTTTTGTTACATCTTGTTTTCAGAATGAAATATATTTATATAGAGACCCTGTACAGATTTTGTAATTATCACTTTTAAAAGGCAATTAAGCTAATTTTGTTAGAGGTCCACTCAACTTCATTAGTTGTATAGCCATGCAAGCTACTGTTTATATGTACTGCGTGCCATATGTCAAAGCTATGGTTAAGCTATTTGTAAGACGATATATCATCCTAATTGAATCTGTCTTAAGGTGCAAAATGTGAAGGTACATCTGGTTTTGCAGTTCTCCATGGTAACAGCCTGTTTTCTTTATCCAGCTTTGAGAGTGAGGTGAACCAGATGCTCTCCAGAGGTCCTCTGCAACCAAAGTTATTCCGTGTTCCTAGGGTAGGCATTTGGCACTTTAATCCCTTCTCATGTAAGCCTTGTACTAGTGATGCAGTCTTGACAGGATAATGGGTGTTTATCCAAACACATCCAGCACTCAGAAGGAATTTAACTTCCCTCTGGCACATAATTCTGATTGAGCCAATCTTAACTTTTAATGAGTTTCAAAGTTCCATGCAACCTGTGAACTGGAAAACCATATCCTGAGTGGTTATAGTAAATCAAGCTGAATTGCTTAGCTTGAATGAAATGACTGAAGAGCAGCCATTGGACAAAGCTCCCACTGACTTCACTGAGAACAGATTCCTGTCCTCCTGTGTATCTTCTGGAAATAACGATGACAAAAAAATAAAGCAATTCGGTTTCTCCTTTAAACATGAGATTTATAGTGGCCCACCATTCCTGTTAACAACTAATGTAAATCAGTTGGGTAAACCACTTCTTTAATTCACAGGGGAAACAAATGTCATAACTTACAAAGCTTCTTGGAATTAACTCTCCTTTTAAGTGTGGTATACTTGTATTAAGTAAGCTTGTGTAAATGATCTCTTTTTAAATTAAAATGCCTGTGAAGAAGCTGCACAAAGGAAATAGTAGTCATTAATATGCTAAAATGTGTATGGGGAATATAGCTAGAGTGATAACTAAGCCAAATGGTGGCATTTGCATATGCACACGCATTTTTTTAATTCTTCATAAAAGAGCTCTTGATTCTTCCAGGGTACAGAAAAACTTTATACAATTATTTGCAAACCAGTAAAATAAAAAAAAAAAAATCTTAGAGGGATTTTTCAGTGATGGAATATATGCAACATAAGAGGAGATTGAAATCTGACTAAAGTCTAGATTTACTTGCACAGAAAAGATTATAGTAACAGCCGATAGAGAGAAAATAATTTGAAAAATATTTTTGTAGTTTGTTGCTGGGACTTGTTGAGTGTCTTGGTGGTAGCCCAACACCTATGTATTTATTATTTTAATGCAGATTTAACTCCCCAAAAGAGATAAATTGTATGAAGAGCCCTGCAGATCTACTTCCATCTGATAGATGTTTCCATTGGTATTTTAGCAGTTGTCTAGGTTCAGAGTTCCATATGAAGTGCTAAAGGCCAGGTCAAGTGCAGATGTCATTCAAAGATGGCATTAGACAAAATAAAATTATTTTAGATATGTTGTTGTAGATTTCAAAATGTCTGCTAGTATTAGCTTCATCTTCTATTTAATTCACATGTTACTAATTCCTTTTTTTTTTTTTTTTTTTTTTTTTTTTGTCAGATATTAGCTATGAAGAACATTGAGGAAAATCTAATTCAATTTCCTGTATTTGGCTATAATGTTTCCATCCTAGAAAACAAAATATAAAGAAACTTTATTGAACTGAGTTATATAAAATTGTCCATTCCAAGTTTACTGGTTAACTTGAAGTGTTGTCACATCACAAACTTCTCTAAATGTACTTGGTTTTCCAGGTGCACATCAAATGGTTTCCATCTAGTAACTGTTTCCTGGAGAATGGAATATTTGTTCTCAGATTAATTTTGCTGTTCTTCCATGTGTCTTTTCTACTTTATTTCTCTAAGTGTATGTATTCAATATCTTAACAAACCAATACAAATGAAATCCCAACTAGAATTTTGATTACATCAGTTGTCACTGAGAAGCGAAACTGCAGAAACAGCTGTCAGCTTGCTAAGGTTAGCTCAATTGAATTAAGAAAATGTTCTCATAAATTGAAACTATTTTTTTTTCAAATGGAGTATTTACTTCCCTAAAAGAGAACATAAAAGCTTTTAAAACAGCACTTTTCCATATCAATTACACTTACTACATGAAATGTGAGTTTGACCTGCCTGTGCTATGCCATTGGATAGACTTGCATTTTGATTCATAACGATGCTTAAAACAACCCTGTGATGCAGAGTTAACATATTTTCCTCTCATCTTCTACATGACAAATTTTGATGCAGAAAGTAAATATTTCTGTTAAAAACAATGCAATGTTATAGTGTACCATTTAAAGCTGTAGATTACAAGGGTTTGCTTTACCAGGTTGCCTGATTACTTCTAGTGTATGCAACTGAGGGAGATCATTAAGAAAGCAGTAATTGACTTCCTTGACAAATTCAGTTATTCCTTTATAGGTGAATCTCAGGGATAAATGTTTAGAGCAGCTGGTGAATACATTATGCACCAAAATGCATGCCATTTTACAGTAGAATAAACAGCTACAGAAAAATACTAGTGCTCCACGTAAAAGAACGTAAGCTGTCTACCCCAGCCTTTGTTTTTAATTCACAAAGCCACAAATGATTCATTGTGTTGTGGAATTATCTTTGCATTTTATCTACAATAATGTTATATATTGCAGGAATCGCCTCATTTCTTGATTATTCCCCTTTCTTATTTGAGACTGAGTCTGCTGATGTTTTCTTACATTAAATCTTGTTAACTGTTAACAGATTCAGTGTCTTAAGTGTCATCCACTGTAGGCCCTTTGGGCTATACCTTGCAGAAACAGAGTCAAGAAGCCGTATGACTTGCACATACAAACGGTAATTTCTCAGAAGGTGGTATTATACAGACTCAGATAAAGTCCTCCTTAATTTTATTGAAGTTCCTGGAACTACATCTGAATTTTACTTTTAAGTATACCACCACTCACAAAATACATCTGAAACATTAAAAGGCTTGGTTCAGTTTCAAGATTGATTTTTGGGGGTCTCAGTCCTTAAGAGAGTTTTGCAAGTATTTAAAGTGACATGCAACCTATAATTAGTAGGTATTATTAAAGTTACATTCTCAGAATTGTTTAAGGAGTCAACATCTAAATTAGTGAACTGGTTTTAGAAATGTGAAATTATCAGCATTACTTTTCACATGGAGAAATGGCTTTCTGAAGTGATGAGTTAACAGGTGTACCCGTCAAAATCTCCCTCAGCCATAATGTATTCTTCAATGCGTAACTATCAGCTGGATGTACAGTAATAAGATAACTTGTTTCCCATCCCTCTCTGCCCCCACTATAATCTTAGTGAAGTATTGTTAACTCTCTAAAGGCTGTGCAGATATTCTCTAAATGTACTTCTGGCAAACCTACTTTTTAGTATTCAGGCAAGAGGATTGAGGGTGTTGAAAGACATCCAGATATCTCACAAAATGATATCCTGAAAAAAATCTGGTTTACCTACGCCAAGTACTACATTTTTAAAAGACTGGCATCGAGATAGTAGCTATATGTCCTCATTTCCTCTTATGTATTTCTGTCCCTAAGCAGAGTTGGAAGCTCCAGCCTGTGCTATTCGAAACACTTGTAACCAAAACCAATGACAATTACATATGTTATGACAGAACATCATATGTATTTGGTGTATTGTTACAGAACATCATATAATATGAAAGTGCATTAACAAAATGCCTACCTCTTTCATTACAGATTTTTAGGACACTGACGTATCAAATCTTACACTTATAAAAGAGTCAGATACTAGACACTGGAAATCGTACTTAGATATATTATAAGGCTATATTGTAAGTCCATTGCATGGACTTTACATGCACGTAAAATCTATAGGTACATAAATAATATCAAATGACAAATCTAGAAGCAGTTTCTTCGTCCTTTATTTTACAATTTCTCACTAAATATATTTACAGGACACGGAGTTTGCTTTAGTGCAATACATAGTAATGTTGCATAAGTACAAACTGTCGAACTTTTCTAAAAAAAATAAAGAAATAAAGCACTTAACTGATGTTACAGCTAAGTATGTAAAGCAACATTAATAACTCTGAGTGAAAATGCTAACAGCATCTTTTCTTTTAATAAACAATTTCTAGAAACAAACCACAACCCAGCATTACATGTTCCAAACTACTACCCCTTGTACAGGGCCATATCATTTTAAAAATGATTTTTTTTTTTAAAAGCACATAAACTGTACCATATAGCAATCTTTTTCTACAGATACTGGTTTACCTTTTTAATACAAATATGATATTACCTTGGCAGTTTTGAAGAACAAAGTTATCTCAAGATATCAAACATCAGTAACAAACTCTAATAAGCACAGCTTCTTGAGAACTTGCTTTGACAGCATTTCTTCACAGTGATATTTATGAAAGGTTGGAAAAAGATTAGCATAAAATATTTCCATCCTTTTTCATTTTTTATGCAAAAAAATCATTACTTTATATTGGTAATTACAAAATTACAAACACTTTCTATAAGTAACTGCATCTGTAGTAATGATAGAAAAAGTCACCAGTAAGATACCTAAAATGAGGTTTGCATAAAATGATAGTTTGAAGAAAACTAGGTACATCTTTTTTGAAATAATAGTAAGGGAGGTAACTTAATTTAGAATAAGCAACACAGTAGTTTAACAGAGACAACCTATTAACCAATTTTAAAAGCTAATTATTTCTTAATAAGTGGTAAAAAATAAAGGAATTGTGATGAGGTGAAATCAACATTTAAAAAGATAAGATGAAACATTTACCCTTAATATTAGTTTTGGCACTTCATTGGAACAATTACTTTACCAAAGACCAAAATACGTATAAAAGATATACAGCTCCTTGACATACTTTGCAAATATAGTACATAGGTACTGGCAAACACTGAAAACATAGTTAGTTAAACATTCCCACAGATTTGCACATGCATGCACTATTCAGACAACAGCACTCTATGTTCTTGGCGGCAACAATCTCGCATTACTTGGGTATTTTAGGCCATTTCTTCAGCAGATCTTGTTTCTGATTTAAGTCTCACAAATTCTTTAGCAACTTCATCATTGGTCCTCTGAGAAAGTATTCTAAGAATTGTCAACCCAGTTTCATCTACAGAGATGTTTCTCAACAAGGGGTACCAAGATGCACAGCTACCTTTCTCTGCTATGTTTTGCAGCTGAATAACTGTCATTCCTATAATGCGATCTTCCCGAGCAAAGCAGTAATCTTTCACTGAGAGGTGAAGCTCGTAGGCTCCTGGCTTATCTTCATTACTCAAAATGCTGCATGGATTAAAAACATGAATTTAGAACAAGGAGTTCCGTTTAATTCCCGTAAGGAATGAACGTACTTTAGAAATCTTGTAAAAATTAAAGTAATAGTGGTAGTTTAATTTTTTTTTTTTTTTTTTTTTTTTTTTTTTTTGCAACAGAGTATCATTTAGTTTTAAATCATCTATACAGTTAAACTCTCAGGTGCTACTGATGATGTAACCTCTGTTCCTGCTGACCTGGACAGAAACAGAGAATTCATCATTCCCTCAATATCTGAAATACACTGTTACCATTCCCTAGAATGTACCTAAAATGTTAAACTAGTTCCATAACTACCATAACCACATTGTTACATCAACTGAAAAAAAAAAAAGAGATAAATAATACCATTAACACATGCACAACCCTTTACATATTTAGATATCTCAACAATCATAAAGGCCCAGATACCTAGCAGTAATAATCAATGCTTCAGTCCAGATAACAACTTAGACAAATAGATTCCTGGGTATATAAGTAGTTATTCCTGTGTAGGGAAACAAATTGTGCATTTTAACCAGCTTTTGTAAGACTGAAAGCTTAGCAGTTGTGATCTTCATATAAAGAGAAGATGGAAATTAATAAATAATTGTGGTGTCTATATCTATGGACTCTGATGTGTACAGTGTCCTTAGGATGGGGTTTTTTATAATCTTACCAATTTAACAGCAAGACATTCCAACAAAATTTGCATAATATATGCAATTAGCAGACAAAAAAGACTTACAATTGGAAAGTTTCATTGTATTTTGGTGACCAGGTGTTGCTTTTTGTCTTGGTTCCATGTTTTCTTTTCTTGTCACTTAGGTTAGGACCTAACATGCAAACTTCCACAAATGGCCGGAACATAGCTGTTGTTTGCCAGTTTAGATTATTAATTGCTACAACTATAAAGAAATAATATATTTGAAGTTAAATGAAATTCCATTTGAAGAGCTCCAACTGATTATCTAGTATGACTTTGTACAGCCAATGAGAGGTGACCTGAGAGCTTTCTGACAGGATACCAGAACCTGGCAAGCCTAGGGAGGAACTTTGCCTGTTCTCTGCCAGGTAAGATGTCTGAGTACTTCCAGTTACAACAGCAGCAAATATAAACATATGTCTTAAAAATGCTTTACATTAACAACTCATTTATCTGATACCTTTGCTGTAATTAAAAATTCAGCTTATACTAATGTAAATGGTATTAGGTTTCCCATGGAATTCAGGTTGTGCAGAACAAAAGCATTTTGTTAAAAATGGAACATTTTAAGTCTTGGTGTAGTTATTCACCACCCAGCTTTCCTACAGCTTTTGGAAAACTTAATTATGTGCAAGAAATTCAGAAGTATAATTTGGCACATTAGAATGCATAACTCCATAACTTCATAGAATAAATTTTAACTGTCTACGTAGAGAAACATAGATAGCACTTACCTGCATAATCTTAACTTCTGCTGATGTTGAGCAAGGAAAAAGTTAAGTGTACTTATGGCTTTACAAGTACTGTAACGTTTAATATTTGTTATTTCATTATTGGTATGTTTTACTTAGGATGTAGCACTTGGGGGTTTTCAAGTTTCTGGTTGCTTTCTTTTTAAAATTAGCTTTTTGAAACTTACCTTTTACAGTGACTTTATGCTCACCAGTGCCAGGATGTGTAGAGACATCCACCTGTATAGATATCTCACCCACTGAATTATTAGTGGTTTGACCTGAAATAATAATTAGTAGGTTAGCACACTGGGCTTCACAAAATGTCAAAAGAAATAGACAGTGAAAGAAGATAAGTGGTACTTTTGAAACACTTAGAAATTTCTGACATATGTTTCATATTTAAGTGGGAATCCGTTGCAGATTCATAAGTGACTTTGCCACAAAAGCACCTAGAAATTGCAAACGTCTATGTAAAATGCCTCAGCAAAATGAACAAATCCACAACCTTTCATTTGAAACCTTCCATTCTGTTGTCATTAGAAGTGTTTGCATCCTGAAATGCAAAAGATGGTGGTTTCATCCAACTTTGTTTGCATGTGCACCCAAAAATCTTGTTCTGAGTATGCATTTGGAAAGTTATTCCTACATTGTTATTGATTAATTCTTTGCTGGGAGTAAAGTTCTGTTAAGACTAAGCATGCTACTAAAGTTCTGCACTAGCACAGACACAGATGCTTAAAAGAAAAAAAAAAAAGGGAAGGTTTTAGGAATGGCAGAGGAGCCAGAAACTTGGTTCTATAAAAAGAACTCTCAGTATGTATTGAAAGGTCCTTTAATATATCCTCTTATAACAGTACAATATAAAAAAAATGGAATATGTTTACTTGTTCTTTAATTGATTGACTGTGAACACTGAACTCTGTGAACTGTGCACTTGCTCCCCTGTCTAATCTCTGTGAACAATATACTAAAGCAAATTACTGCCCCTTTATAACTGGCTATTGTTTCTGTGGGTTAGTAGAGGAAAGATTCTCTCTCTTATTTCTATTTATACAGAAAATCCTTACCCCCTTGGTTCCTCATCCATATATGTGAGGAGAAGAAAACATTGCTTCTGAAGTTTTCCAGCAACTCACATAGGAATTAAGGAAGGGGTGCTGAGAAGAGGTGTGTCTTGTGTAATCATACTGGGAGAAATGATTCCCCCCCCCACCGAATTAGTTTATACCCAGAATATATATAATATTTTCTTTATCATATATATTTTTTTCCTCATTTCACCATCAGCGGCTTCCTAGAAATGTGTTCTACAGTGATATTTATTGGTTGTGTTGGCATAATCTGTAATTATGTTCTCTACACTGGTTGAACATTGCAAGGTCAATTAAATACTCTTACTCTAAGCATTACTGCTTCAGAGAACAAGTGTTTTTTTTCCTGACAGATCAAAATGTGGAAATTCGGTAGCTCAATTAACTTGCTCGGAACCCATGAATACTGTTCTACATTTCCAAATTTCAGGCGAGTTTGGCTTGGAATTATCATGAATCCACTTTTGAAGTGTAGTTAACAGTGTTTTAGCAAAAATACAGTCTTATAGTTGCTACTTCTGAATCCCAAAGTACCTGTACAAATTTTTCTGCTAGATGTACTAGCCAGAGGGTTTGGACCACTTCTGACTTGTCAATAGGTAATTTGTTAGATACCAGATTTTTAATCACAGAGGAAGTTTAGTTTCAGTGGCAGCCATTAAGCTTCTTGTTGTATTTGAATAATTACTTAAAGCTGCACTATGCAGGACCTCTAATTAAGTTGAACCTCTCTACATCTTGTTCACAATAAATAATATATAAATTCTTTTTAAGAACATGTATAAATAGATAGGAATGAAATGGACTAGAAAAACTAAATAAAATCAGTAGAACAGCTTTATTTAGAAGAGTAAAACAGTGAATTATCTGATTGTGCAGTAAAACTAGCTTTTATTTAGGAAGAGAAAGGCAATTCTCATTTGGTCAAGGTGACATAGTTACAGATTATTTCCTTCCCTCTTGCAAACATGGTATCTTTACATCATGTATCAGTAGCAGCATAATATTGACACTGAGTTTATGCTTCTTGAAGTAAAATTTATTTATAAATTTAAAAAAATAATTGGTGTACAAAGTGCTATTAAAAAACATTCTGTCCAGAAAAACAAGATTTAAAAAGAGGCCTCATTTTTATTATGCACAGTGTTTTTAATGGAGTTACATTCCTGACCCACTGGTTAAGTTACGAAGTTACATTTAACACAGTGTGCTGACTTGTATGAAAACTGCAAACACCTCCCCTTATATTTATGTGGATTAACACCTAAAATTCTTTAAACCTGAAATTCAGAAGGAAGTTTGTCTGCACTAATACTCCAATACAATATATAATATACATTTATATATAGATCATTCTCATTGGCTTTCTGATACTGTAAAGTAAATCAAAGAGAGTAGAAGTTGGAGCTTCTAGGGTGTTAATTTGTCTTGTTCTTTCCTATTGTGAAATTCCACCTTTTCAAATCGTTACAAACTGCATGCAATTCAACCATAACAAGCTCTTTTTGTGGTGGTGGACCTTTTTATGAATGATGCTTTTGCTTCCACATATAGCCATCTTCAGCTATGAATTTTGAGTTGAGCTTACTGTAACTAAGCCATTACTCTCTTGTTCTGATTAAAAAGCTTTCATTGCCAAGCTGAAGGAGAGAAGAGAACCAGGAATGTACAACATGTAAATCACAGGGACACTAAATGGACAGGATAAACTGAATGTCCTGAGAAGAGCGTATAAGAAGTTCTCAAACTCTCTCCCAAGGAAAATTAACAACAATTTACCACTGGCTGCAGTAGAAGGTGAGTCAGGCTGATCCTGAATATCATGGAAAATATCAACCAGTGTACATTACTTGTTTTAGCCTTTAATTTAAAAAAGCCTTTTAGGATAAATGTTTTGAGAGAAAACAATTGGCTTATACAGCAACCTGTGAGTGATGTTAATAACAGAGAATGCTGCATTCACCTATAATAGTGGCACATTAGATCTTACCAAGACAAAATCTAAATCTACCAGACAAGTCTTGTTCTGGTTTTCCAACTTTTTTTTTTTTTTTTTGACTATGCAAAGTATATCCTTGCAAAGGCCTCCTTAATTCCTCTTTTTCTTCACATTTCCTAGTAGTTCTTAATTCACAACAGTGCTCTAAGCATTACTGCAAATATATAGTGGGATTGGTCCTGTATGTATAGTACTGTTTGATGTGGTTATAAAGAAATCTGTGTAAAATGTCACACAGTTTTATACTGAAAACAGCTGGCATTGAAGTGGCCCTTTGTTTCACTATAGTTGAGGAAACCTCCCACAGCAGAATGTCTCAGCAAGCAGAGACAATTTCTAGTGGAGCCTAGAATAGAAGCTTGGTTGCGTTCAGTTAGCACCCTGTGCATCTTGTATTTGCCTTGTCTCGCCCTCTCTCTGACCTGCTGAAGAAACTAGAGATGTAATTCTAGGTCACTCAGTATTTGCTTATATCAGCTTTTGTTGACATTCAAGAACTATGGCACTTCATTTTAAAGTCTCTGATCTCTCTATTTCTGCTGGTTTATTTTCTTTCTTGCTACCAGTCCTTGTAAAGTCACAGGAGGAATTAATGATTCTGACTGCACTATAGAAAGGTCCGTTTATCCTGCCACATTTAACAACTCGATTTAACTGACAGCAAATATCTAGCTCTGCACTGCAGAGGATGATTGTGCTTTTCTTCCTTTAGTGCTGTAATGTAACTCATTAGAATTTTAACAAACTTATAAATAATTCTGCTTTATGTTTGAAAACTTTATGGTTGCTTATCTACTACTTCTTCCACTATAAATGCCGCTTTAGATTTTATTTGTTAGGTTATCAAAAACTGATGTGGATCTAGATTGACAGCCTTTTTCAGCTCAAGTTCCAGAGAACTTGGAAATGTATTATATCCCCCTCCTAATGTGAGAAGTTATGTATCTCTGTGGAGAGAACGGATTCAATACCTGGAAGCTGGGATCTAGTAAGCAGTCTACACAGTGTCCAAAAGAGATCGGTGTTTATTCTCAGGTGTTTGAAAACAGGGCTCCTACTTGTATTTGAAAAGCTTTTATACTATAACACAATGTAATAATCTATTATTTATTTTCAAAAGAAAGCGCTGAGTGTCAGAATTTATTGAATATATAAAAATATATTGTTAGAAGTCCTTTACTTGAACTTACTATATATTTTTTCTTCACACAATTATAGTCCAATTTTCCATACATTCATGGTTCCTTACATTTATTGAAGAGCTGAAACTACTCCTAAGTTGAGAAGATAAATGTGAATTAAATATTTTACTTTATGCAGATGGAGCACTTCATGAAGCAGAAAAGGAATCTGACATTTACCTAACACCCATCTGAACTTAAATACTAACGTGTTTTTGTACTGAACAGTGCTTACATAATAATTGTAAAAAGGTAAGATGAGATTTGACAAAAACTTTTTTTCTTTTGTTCATCTTGGAATTTCATGATTTGCTCATTCCTTAAATTCATATTACCATGTTGACATTTCGTGTTAATCTTCTTCCAGGTGGCATGCATCTACAATCAACTTGAGATTTGATTGTTCCTTTCTACCCTACTTGAGCTCTCCGATTTCCCCAACTTCCCTACCAAATGTAAGTCATTCTTTCTTACGGAGTTTTTTTCAGCCTTTCCATTAACTTTATATTTATTTGATCAAGTCTTTCTATGTATATCTACACTGCCTCATTCTCATGTCTAAGGTTCCTAAATTTTTATGTCTGGGGAGAACTATAATACTGTCTTCTCCCTGGACTGTTTTAGCTTATTGACTTTCTCTTCCTCCCATCCAGGTACCTATAAAGGTGTTGCAAGTAAGTGGTGACTTTTGCAGTATTTTTGCCCAGAGTAGTCAAAAGTAATAAGCTAGGCTCTAAAACAATCTTTCTAGCTGTATTAAACATCCCTAAATCTATGGAGGTTAACTTTTTTTTTCCCTCTTTTTTTTTTTCTCTCTGGCTTTTAGGATTCAAGATTTCAAGACCTTGTTTACCTCTCCGGGGATTAGAAATTTAGTTTAAAAGAAAAACAACTGCATGCAAACTAATAATCATGCATGACATGATTTTAGTACCTGAGACATAGAAGAGCTCACTAAGCACTCTGAGCCAGGCAATAAAACCAGCTGAACTGGCAATATTGCCCTGTGGTAACCCTATCCTATCCCATTTGCTAGCTAGCTTCTTCATCATAAATCTGACCTTTTATTGGAATACTGGACCTATGCTTTAACCTTATTTTTCTGTATAGGACATAAGAACGAAAAAGTTGAAGAAATATTCAAGCTTTTGCAGTGCCCAATGCTCCAGGAACTACATAAGCTATGGAAGCACCGTTTTAATTCAGACAAGCATATGTTGTCATCTGATGAATAATGACAATAAAATACATATATTTGTCTGGGATTCATCTGCTAATTTATTAGAAGACAAAAGATCAGGGTGACTAATCAAGTTATTTTTCAGAGGATCCTGAGGCTTTATAATTTAGAGGAAAATTTTGAGGGCATGTTTTAACATTTTCACTTAATACAAAGAGTAAGTTAAAGCTGATAGTTAAGAGCTGGATGTTGTAAGCTATATGATCTCTTCTGTATGTGTGTTTGTTAGAGAAAAGGAAGGCAAGCAGGGAAAACTGCTTTTTTAGTAGTGATAACTACGCTAACTGCAATGCATACTTTGCTTTAAGAAGACGCTATACAAACTATTGATAATTGTTTGTTTTCAGGGGTTCAAGTTCGGTTACTGGATGAGTGACTTCCAGCAACTATTCTTTCACCAGGCTGCTATGAAAAGATTGAAAAGATCTATCAGGTTTGTATTTGATTAGAAAACAAATAATTTATTTGAAGGATCATTTGGTGTGAACGTATTGAGGTTGACAGAAGATTCTGCAGCATCTGTAAACCTTGCAATTGTACAAAGCCAAACTATCAAAATAATTCTCTCCTATTTATCTGAATTGTCAGAGCGATATGAGGAATTGAGAAAGCATAATATAAAAGCAGAATATTATGGTATGAGTAGAAGGTACTGGTTTGAGTAGAATCTCCACTTAAGGTTTTCCTCTTAATCTCTACCTCGTGTAAGACATGCTTCAGACAATGCGGGCTGGCAATTGTACAAACCCTTTGTGACTCTCATCTGTAGCCACTTGTCATTTGATGTGGTAAGAAACTGGGGTGAGCTGGATTTGATCCGGGAGACCAGTAGCGAGTTAGCATTATCCATTCATTCATGTGTGTGTACATGGACAGATCCAGATAGACAGACACGGACGGGGACAGACATGGACACATAGACGCACATGGACAAATGGACAGACACAGACACACACACAGACAGGGACAGACACAGAAGGACACAGGCGGACAGACAGGGATGCACAGGGACAGACACAAGTGGACAGACACAGGCATGGACACAGACAGGGACACAAATGGACAGACATACATACAGACAGACACGGACACAAATGGACAGACGTGGACAGACAGATACATAGACAGACTCTCTCACACTCAGACTCTCTGTCCAGCATTTTAACCAAGTGACATACAGATGAGTACAGCCACTCAAGTTAAGAGGTTTATATAAATGTAGTGAATGGTCCACTGATTCCATTAAAAAGTAATTTTTAAATTTTTTTTTCTTAAAAACTGATGTCATATAACTGATGGATACCAGTAGTTTGTGTTGATTTTTTTAAAGATTTAATAGAAACTGTAATATACAAATTATTTCTAAATTATGTGCTTTACTATTTCATTTAAGAAGTAGCCAAAGAAATTGTCTCTTGTGACAGTCTCTTAAGGGAATATTCTGTAAAAACCTTATGCTTCACCAGCAGTCTGGTTTTTTTTTTAATATGTGAACTTTATTTATTTTCTGCCACTATTCTGAATGCATTTATTTTTATATTAGCATATGCTAGAATACTTCTATTAGTTGTCATTCTGCAACTTTCTTCATGGTTCTTATGTTTTCTGTTGTTTGCACGCTGATTTCTGCAGCTTATAATGCAAGTCTGTTTTCTTCTCTCATGGAATAAGGTTGTGTAACACATGATTGTGACCTCAATTTGAAACTACAGTGGATGAAGCGGGAATTATTTCTTGAGTTAAATTCTGTCTGAAGTGTAGGTTGCGAGAGAACTGCAATTGCTCTGTAGGACTTAGAAGTTCGTAATAAAATACAGGTGGAGCTTTCAAAATGTGACAGTTATATATTAATATAACAGTTTTGACATGCAAAAGACTAGGAAAAAGAAAGATCTTTCCTTTTTCACTTATAAGAGCTGCTAAACTATTTTTTATTTTCTGTAGTCAGGTGTCATCTATCTGGTGGCCTAAACTACAGTACATTTGCTGTTTTCTAAGTTAACTATCAGTTTAGTATTTGAATCTGATTTCCATATATTTAAGAATATAGAAGATAGTGAGGTTCTGCTTTGCCTCGTTCTGTTACAGGTTGCCAAGGAGCACAGAATTGATTTTTGACTTGGAAGTTGAAAAGAATTTCTCTTCATTTTTGACCATGTAATTTCCTTCCCTATGTTGTGGCAGCACAAGACAAGTATGGAGTTACTGTTATAGTTACTCATTCTCATTAGGTAAATATTTTTCATTCTGCTTATTTTCTTGTTTTCAGATGCTTCTTCCCCTTTTAGCCTTCAGTTGTCCAGCACAGGAATGAAGAAGTCTGATACAAATCAGCTGGTGTGAAAGAATAGCCTTTTCTGCAGCCATTTAAACACACAAGTAGAGACTGTAGTATGAGCTCCACATTGTTAGATGAGTACTGATTTTTCTTCTTGTGTAATAAAAACTCTTTAAATTCAAGCTAAAAAGTATATTGCAGTCCTGCTATGGATTGCTATATCATATACCTTACAATAACAGTAACGTTCTCTAATGAGGTTTATAAAACTAAGCTGCTGTAAGTGTGTAAGAAAGAATATTTCTCTCACTATTTCCAGTAAGTAAACATTTTACATGCAACAGTGGCATTTATTTTGGAGAAATTAGTGGTAATAAATGAAAGCAAATTCAGGACACTGTAATGTTAGAGGTGCCATCTTTTTATGTAGTTTGCTAAAAGGAAAATCATATTAATCCAAATATTATTAGAGTTGATGTTAATCAAATGTAAACATTCACAACACAGACTATAGTTTATTAAATCACTGAAGATTTAAGACAGTTGCTAAACTAAATCACAGCCATAAATCTCCTTTTAATTTTGATAGCTTTTAAATTAAGTAGTCCAAAATGTGAAGGTATAACTTAATTCAATAAAAAGGTGACTGCCAGGCTGAAAAATTCTCTCTTTTTTTAGGAATAAATTTTGAGAAGCATCACCAGGACCATCTGACCTTTGAGTAACAGTAAGTCAAATACACAACAGAATAGGTAAGTTTGTACAATAGGCCAATAAATATGGATGTAGTTTTACTTCAGTGTTCTGAGTCTGTTCCTTCTCTTCTGAAATACAGAAATAGAGCAAGAGTTTGTCCTTCGGCTTTTATAGTTCTGTCTTTATTGCAAAACTGTGATTGAGTTTAGCTCAAGTTTAGTTAAAATTAGCTTGTCTGCCTGAATTGAGATTTGACCTTTTTGTCTAGAGTTGATGTAGGCTGACAACTTGTATAAATACATCAATGTACAAATACATGCTCTTTTGCAGAAACATTTGAGCTTTCCTTGCTGATATTCTGTGCTGGCTTGCTGGTTGCCATCGAGCTGTTAGCCAGCCATGGTGTGTTTTATCCATACAGCATTGCAGGGTTTTCTAGGTCAGGCTTGACAGTGCGCTACTATTTTACAACTGATTCATGCCTGGCACAAGTGTAGTGTGCACAAAAAATTGTTTGGTCACAAAAGACATTTAAAACAATCCATATTATAGTCTCAATTTATCAAAAAAGGTTATCCTGCAGCTGAATTTAGAGGAGAAAAAAAATAACTTTTACAGTACAATCTAATGTATATTTAGTAGTGCCAAATCGAAAAGTGACAATTTAAAGCTGACGAAAGTCCAAAAGAAAGAGAATCAATCAGAGATTTGAACCTCAGGGGATCTACTTGGTAACAGTTTACTGATGCTATGAGATTCTCACTTGGCTGTGGTTTTGTGCTCTTTGCAGAAGTATCAATGACCACATAGTGTGTAAGACACCAGTCGCTCATTCTTTGAAATGCAGCTCCCTTCACTAAACTACCCTCAGGTTTTTCAAAATCCATTAGATCTACAGCAGTGCCCATTTTAGAGACTCTAAAAGTGACCTGCTCCATGAAATGGTTCTTGGCAGTGCTAACACTAGTGTATGGTTGATTAAGAAGAAAACACTGATCCAGAAGAATGTGCTTACAATAGGCACTGCAGAATCACCCGGACACTTTCTGGTTAATATTACATGTGAACTTCAGATAAGCAGAACTGAGTTTCATTAGCTGTTTATGATTAATTGAATGTAAAACTGTAAAAGTTTTCCTACTAAACACTACTGATAATTTGCTGAGGTTCTGGATTTACAAGGGATATGTAAACTGGTTTAGGAATTGAGGTTGAAATGACTTCTTTAATGTAAAACATCTTTAGAAGAGACTTGAGAATAATCAGAAGTTAAGAATATATGAGGCGGTTTTTTTAATAATGTGTGTTGCAGGTGAAAATAGTCAGTCAAATAGTTACCTCGGACCAAAAGAACTTGTCATCTCTATGTAGATGCAGGTTCTTCTGTCAGCAAAAGTCCTTGAAGACAAGCCTTGTAACACCATCATGCATTTCGTACTGTGGTGTGTATGAGTGACTCATAAATTCCAGGTCAAGCTCTTTGCAGAATTGGAAACGTGGAAATATAAATGACATTCTGTCTAATTACATTCAGTTCTGTTAGAAATAACAGTTCAGGAGGTAGACAGCAGTTATTTGCTGAGTAATTTGCATTTTTTAATTTTTTTTTTTTTTAATTCTTGGATCCTTTAAATAAGAGTCAAGGATTGAGACCAAAATTATATCATGGCAATACTAATCTAATAGGTTAAAATGAGATTCAGAAGCTAAAAATAAGTAATGAACAAAAAGGGGAAATTAGTTTTTTTTCAGAAGGACTAAACTTTTATCTACAGTTATATTTATTATTTAATATGCTATTTTATTTAAATTTAAAATATTTTAAATATTTTAAAATTTCTTTAAAGTACTTTTTAAAGTATTATTTTTTTCCACGGCTTTGAGTTTAATTATATCTGTCTATTGATTACAGATTGGTTACATGCACAAATATGAGGGCAGATATAAATCTAATTATACTTCAGAGGAAGTTTCTGATTTGCAAACAGGATTATTTTAGCTAAATGATAATGATACAGTTACAGTTGGAGGTCATAGTAGACAAGTTTTCTAGTTCTTTTAAATGAGACATTAAAGGATGATGAAAAGCTATGAGTCACTTTTCCTTAACTTTCATTCCCAGTGGCTACACTTCTGATAATACGTGGTGTGCAATTGTAGGCACATTAATGTGTGCAGAGGAATGAGCACAGACCTCGGGCTGACTTCATTATGAGAATCAGAAAATTCAAGTTTGTGGTTCAGGACTTATAATTTTTTCATCTGACATTACAATGAAAGTATACATAAAGAAAAGCAAAATATATTGGTAATTATTTTTTTTTTTGCCTAAATCCATATTGTTAATCTTTTTTGAGAGGAGGGGAAGAAATAATCTGTTCCTTATATATCAAAGTTTAATAGCAATTTTCTCACTTGTAATATATGAATTATTATCAGAGATCCTCAGTCTAATATGGAAGCTGCCTAGCAAATAACTTCTTGGAATTAATCTTGGGGCAAGTTACAAAACTAACATTTTATGCTTTTTATACTGTGAGTAGTATACTGAACTTTAAAGGTAAAAGCAATTGATTTCCAGCTTAACTGTCCACGTAAAACTTTTCTGATTTTCACGAGTGGGAGAGGGGTAATTCTTTAAAGACCAGCAAATTGTATTCCTTCCCAAAGATATTAAGTGATGGACAGGCCATTTTCACAAATGGCCATTACATTTGAAAGAAATCTAGTGTAGATTACTATTATGCAAAAATCTGCAGTTTTTAGAACGAAGAAACCATTCAACTTGGAATATAACACACATTATCTATATAAAACCAGTTCCTGTATGTACAGAAGTATGAAAATATTGTTCTAGATCAATAAGAAAACTGGTAAGAAATAGCTTCTTTTTGAAAACAGAAGGAATCTTTGCCTAAAAATATAACTAGGAATATTCTTGCCCTCTAATTGAAACCACAGAAAGTTCTCTTCTGAAATGCATCATTAATGAATGGTGTATATATATATTTTAAATGAAGAGGACTTTGTGTTTCTATTTTTCTTGGTGCACTACATCAAAATCTAGAGCAGGAAAAAGTGGCTTCAGTGTTGCTGATGTCCAGATTCGAAGTACACCTAATATATTCTTGCATGTTCTCTGCCTTGGTTTGCTTTTGGGAAAGTATCCAAATTTTGGATCTTGGTAAGCAGGCATAAAAAGTGATGCAATATTTTCAGCAGCATGGTTTTGAATCTGAATTCTGAAATGCACAAAGAAAAAAATCTAGACAGGGAAAATAATGCTGTATTTTAGCCTACAGAAACCTTCTATTCCTTTGGAATCCACAGATGACAGGCTAGAAGGAGAAGTGTGGGTTCTGTAACATGGAATCAGTATGCTACATTAAGGACATGTTACTCACAATTGATTGTTCTTAATCCCAAAAGGAAGCCTTAAAGGATATGTCATGCTTTTTGTAGTTATTTGTGATTAGTAATTTATATCCTCCAGGTCTGAATGTATCTTGAGCTGCCAGTATACCCTATGAGTTTACTCTGGTTTTGCATTTATAATATGTATTCTGGTATGGCCTCTGCAACCCTGTTTGCATGTGGAGTGCTCCTATAAATAACTCTGATATTCAGTATTCATATAGAGCTATGGTACCTATTCCTCATGTAAAGTGACAAGCTGAGAAATGCCCTGCCCTCAGATAAGCTCCTTTGATGGACAACAGCAGTTGATAGGGGATAACATCACATGGGCAAATTTGTGACAATAAACTCTAAAATTCATTTAAAATATAATTTGATGCACTTACATCTTTCTTACAGATCACTTACTTTGTGATTTCTGAGTGTCTATAAACTTCTTTATCAAGACGTCCGTAGTTTGTGTGTAAAGGCTAAGAGCGTATCTCAGGGACTGCAAATCTGGGCTCTTTTCCAGGAAATTCTTTTTCAGCCCACTTCCTCCAGCATGGAAGTATTGCTAAAATTTAAAAGAGAAAAAAAAAAAAAAAAAAAAGTCATTCAGAGAGGCCAACTATCTGAGTGGCCCCAGTGACAAACATACAAATTTAAGTAAAATTCTTACACAAACTTTTAAAAATAACACTTGGTGTGTGTGGCTAGATTTATGATAATAGCAGTTGAGATATCTGTCATCATCTCTCCTTACAGAGCATCTCTCCAAAGGTGAAAAATTAAGACTTAAATTTTGGTCTTCATGATCTGAAGTATTTATATGTCAAAACTGGAGAGATATATATAGATAGATAAATAGATAGAAATATTTGCAGGGTTATTTTAGGTTGTGGAGAGTGGAATCAGTTTTAATCCTTTATCTAAAAAGAAATCTCTAAAATCAAGGCATGATATATAGCACAAGTAAATAATATAATCTTTCTGAAAGAAGAGGGAATTTTTATTAAAATTTTAAAAGAGGAGATCCTAGAATATGAAATTTTGGATTAGCGTTGCATTGTAATTGTGCCTGAAAAGATGATTCTGCTTTGGGAAAGTATTAGAAATTCCATGGAAATTTCCATGGTGATTCTTTGCTGATTCCAATTTTGACCTGTTTTACTGTGGATATGCAAAAAGTGCACGTCATCTTTGAGTGACCACATTAGGGTTACCTGGACTGTGAAAGGAAAAGGAGCTCATCGGTTGGTACTGCCCTTGAAGAGGGGGAGTAAATGTCAAGAGGATTTCCTTTGGGGCAGAACAGCTGTACAACAGGTCTCTTTATGTGCTCCTATGAATGATGCAGCAGCAAGACTGCATCAGCAGTGCTTCCTGCAAACAACCTAAGAGGGGGGCAGATTTTCACTCCACCAGAAAATGTAGAGATTACAGCCAGCTGTTCAAGGCCTGCTTACAAGACAACACCCTGCCTTTCACTGTCCCAATTATACTGATAATTTGAGTGCTCTATTCCTTCTTTAATGGAAAAAAAAAAAAAAAGCTAAATTTGTATAAATACTTTAAACAAAATATGACTCCTTGTCTACCGACACGCTAGATTTGGAACAAAAAACATGTTTACCACTTTGATGCTATACTGTGTAAACTGTTGCAATTATTATATTTTTTTCAATCCTACAGCTGAGTTCAGAAAAATTAGGACAGATTGTTCTCTTCTGCCTCTCAAAATGAAGGACTTTCCCTACAATTTTATACAAGACAGTGGCTGATAAACTAAACTAATGCACTTAAGCTACAAAGAAAAGATATATTAGCTACACAAATTTAAAGCCAGTGTTTTGTTCAGTTTGCAAAGCATTTTGCAATCTACATTACAGGTCTTTGTCTTAAGATTGATGAATGAAGCTCCCATTAATGGCTACTTCCTAGCAAAAGTAAACAATGTTTTTCAGAAACAGACTGTGACTACTTGATGACATGCAATAATGGTCCAGTCAATACAGGGAGTGTTAGGAACTGTAAGTAAAGTAGAATCTCTTCTCCCTGCATTTTCTGGACCGTTTACAAAGGAATATATGCAACAGATTATACATTTCAGTTCACATATACACTAAATGCTTGATCCTAAGCACATTTGTGACAAGCAGACCTACAGCCTATACATGCCCATTGCATGTTAGTTTACACATTTCAGCTTTCACTTATCAATATTCTTCCAGATGAAACATAAATGTACTTTTCATAACAAAGTCATTATTTACATTTCTATGTTGATGGCTACTGATTGTTACAGGGAAGGAATATCTATAGGAGCAAAACAAAGGATTCTATGTCATCAGACTGAAAAGTTTTATATTGTTTTAAGTTAGTGTCGGTTTAAGAGGGTCTGTCTAAACAACCTTTATCTTTTCATCATTGCATATTTACATGAAATTTGTATCTTTCCAAGCAAATTATTTCATACTGTATGTTCCAAAGACATCTCTATTGTCTTAATTGTTTAAAAGTATGTTCACGATCTCACCAAGGACCATGATTAATACACAAGCAACTGCAAAAATCTGTTAATATTTCCTGCTAATGTGACAATTACTGTATTTTTTTTGTGTGTGTGTCTCCCAATAAAATGTTATCTGCAGCAGCAGCTACAAAGGACGAAAAGCTCTATGATAGCTAACAGACATTCAAAGAAAAAAAAAAGGACAGCTGACCCTAATCATCTTGAGTTTTTATATTTGTTTGCTTTTGCCTGTTAATGGCAAATTTTGCTTGCAAAAATCACTAATATGAATATATCATTATAATACAGAATCAAATAAAGAAAAATAGTGAGTAAACAGGGTTTTACAGACTCAGTTGGAGACTTAATAACCTGTTCTTCTGAGCAGTTTCAAGGTTCATATGTGACAAAAGAGGCTTGAAAGTTATACTGAAAAATGAAAGGTGCAGACAAACGTGCATAAGGTCAAGTGTGTGGAAATCAATGCTGTAGGCACTGCAATCTCAGCCAAAACTTGGCACATGCCATTCAAGTCATTTCTCTCTGTAGAGGGCATGTTGGTTTACAGTGCTTGCAAAGACAAAAATGGAAACTAGAATAATATTATCAATGAACATTATTTCTGGCCTGAGATAATGAGTTGTCTCAATAGCTCAGTTTGTGATAACTGAGGACAGAAAGCCACTTCTCCTAACAGTAAATTGCAAATTAAGCTTAAAAGAAAATGTATATATAAATTGCTAAGGTTCTTTTATACAAAAAAAAAAAAAAAAAAGAGGGATGATGATGATGAAATATTCATTTATTTTATGCTATTCAAAGCATTACTAGCACCATCATCTACTAAATTATAATTGTAAGTAAGTTGCTTAATGAATTAGTATTTGGTACTAAAAATTAGGCTAATGAAAGGAAAAATTAACAAGACTGTGCAAGCAGAGATACTCTTCCCTGCAAAGCCTTTTCCTTACAGTAA
Organism: Chlamydotis macqueenii; assembly: GCF_036417535.1. NCBI lineage: Eukaryota > Metazoa > Chordata > Aves > Otidiformes > Otididae > Chlamydotis > Chlamydotis macqueenii. The sequence continues at coordinate 14,259,905 of NC_141567.1, read as the reverse complement.
TCAATTACTTAATTTTTGAACAGATAGATACCATATGCCATTTTTACTATTCTTCTATTCTTATTTGGGCAGCCTTTTTATTTGTTTTTTTTTTCTTTTAAACAAACCATATCTACCTAGCATTACCAAAAAGTGTATATTTTTATCATTAAAATAACTTGTGAACTGCATTCCTAAATCAACATAGCAGTCTCTATGCACACTCACTCTCTCACAAGAGTTAACTTCTAAAGAGTTCACTTTCTAATAGTGTAAGATCAATTTCTGCATGATCAAGAGTATCTGCTTAGCATTTTTGGAAAAAAAAAAAAAGATTATGCCATATCATGTACCAAGTACAGGAACCAGGTTATAATGCTGTGTCATTGCCTTAAAATTTTTGGGGAGCATTATTTTGCTCAGTTTGTTAATTTAGTGCACAGAGATAAGAATACTGAATTAATTGCGTATTTTCCCTGTTTCTAACCTTTTTCCTTCAATTCTAGACTTTTGTTTAATAAATTATTAATAACTATCTATCTATGACCCTTAAGAGGTTAACCAGAAATTCAGACAATGTTAGAATTTACATGTTTCCCAACTTTTATTTATTTAGAACAAATGCTTTGAAAGGAAAACTATTTGGTTCATATACCAAACTGAGGACTCCACAGGGCTTGATTTGGAAGCACACAGTATTTCAGCACTTTGTTCCATTTCTGCTTCCACAGTATCATTAATCCTCAAATATTTTTATTTCTGAAAGAAATGCCAATTCCACTGCAAATACAAAAGATGGCAATTGGGAGCCCTCGTTAATATTTCATTCTTGTCCTTTGAGATACTATTCTATTGCAGTTCATCATGAAAATGTCTCTTATTTATATCTCCAATTTATACTTAAGTAACTGGCTCCTTATGTTCCTGATGTGCTGTCTCTGCAGCAGCAGACATGAAAATATGCTGTTAATCTATAAATCAATTGCTTTCAAGTTATTTACACTAAGTGACTATCCAAGCCAATGTAAAAAAAGACTGATAAGTACATTAAACAATATTCCTCAACGTTTTTTTTTTTTTACTTCAGAAACCCAATCTGTAAAGGCTGATTCTAAGGAACCATTCTATATTAAAATCTGTTTACGTCAATCATGTTCTTGGTCATTCCAGCGCAAAACAGAAAAACACGTAAAGATGTACCTTTATAGTAGCTAGCGCTACTTCCATTATTGCACACTGCCTCAGGGTCAGGCTTCTGGCTTCCTCTCGAATCACATGGTCCTGCAAAGCAAGTTAAGACTCTAGTGGATTTTGAAAGAGAAACAGTATGTGGCCTGTGTATTCTTGGAAAAATAAATAAACAAAACTGCAAACTGCCCCCCAAGACCCTACGATTAACAGGGATTAATTAAAATTCAGACTTTTACAATACATTATAACCTACAGCAATCTTGAAAACATAGATTTTAGGGAAAAAGAACCAATGTTTAATACTGAACGTCTATGTAACTTTATTTCTTCTCCTAGGATGCATTATTTCTCTGTTCTAGGGGGTAGGAAAAGGTTAAAGTTGAGGTTAATTCATTTTATTCAATGATACTGAAATAATTCATTGTATTAATGAACCTGACAGTTTAACTAATATTTATCAATGCCCCATGTTTAAAAAAAAAAGGGGTTTCCTATTAGAACATAAGTCAAATAGAGTCAGAAAGTGACTATACTCCTGTGAAATGTTAGCCTAAAATAAGCATTCTGTGATTTACTTACTTAGGCAACATTTTAATACCTCTAGCAAACTGAGCAATTACTCATAGATGCACAGATGATGACATCTCTGCCCAAATCTGAAATCCTAATAGCAACATTGTTGGCAAACAATTGGCATTAGTATCAAACATCTAAGGTCTCTAACAAGTGTATTATGGGCTTCAGTAATGTAGTGCTGAAGAGTTTATTGCAGAGGTACATGCTGTTTTATTACATACCATGAATAATATGCAGAAAAAAATTGCTAGTGTTCCCACCTTAGAGTTTTTTTTCAGAACTGGCTCCAAAAGGGAAAAGAGAGATCTCATAATTTATTTTTCATTATTTTTAATGCTTATATAAGGCCTAGTTGTGCAATATGGGAATGACATCTTCTTGACCCATCTAGTGATCACTTTACCATATAAGCATACAGTCTTTTATTCTTAATTCAGTTTTATGAGACAGACTACAAAGTCATTACTCACCTATGAATAGTTACTGCCATATTCAGTCTTATTATAGTAAATAAACACAAGAATGAGACATGAGGCTTGGCCTCACAGTCACTAATTTTTTTTTTTTCTTTTCTTCATTAAAGCAAGCCATTCACAGCTTCATTTGACTCCATTACCTTGAGTTTTGACAGTTGTCCAAGATCTTTGGCTGCACTGAATATCATCTGGGGCCCCTGTAATCACATTGAAAATTCAGGAAACAGACTCACTACAGCATGTTTGCTTTTTATGTCATAATGATCTTATTTTCTGCTAGGACATCAGCCAAAGTCACTGTTTTGCAAAGCTAAATGAACATTTCAATTACACAAGACACATTTTCATTCAGTTGATAAGGCCAGTAGTTGAATGCCTGCAGCATGACTCCCTCCAGGATCCTATACTTGATACAAATATTGCATATTCTGTTGACAGTGGTTTAGTGTGCTCCTGTCTGCTCTCTCATTCTGTATTTAATGTTTTTAAGCTAAGCCTGGGATTGTTCTTATACAGTGTGTCAATGAGACATTTGTCCTTAATCATAGCTCTCAGGTGCTGTACTAATATAAATAATCATCATGGGAAGTGAGCAGCCCTGAGGAACCTGCAAAAGTTTAACTGTCTACAGTGAAATCCTCAATTGAGTAACACATAGCATACCAGCATACTGTTAAGCCAAAGACTCTTTTTTTTCAAAGAAAAGATACTGAAGTGTTGTGAGGTTAAACCAATATTTTACAATAGCCAAATTCTGGCCTGATACCAAAGGCCAATGTCTACATGTTTGTCTTAGACAAACAGAATCCTCCTAGAATTCTATTCTCACAATTACTCCAAGAAATATAATTTCTAGTGCAGTTCCTTGGCAGTTCAGCAAGACATAGTTCCGAGTGTCTGGATTTTAGGGAAAAAAAAAAAAAAGTCAGTCCAATTTACATAGCACAATACAGAATTTTTCGTTAGTCTTTCTATTCCAAAAGATTTCAGTTTCCAGAAATAATTTTGCTTCTGTATGATTCAGTTGCAAAAGATGTAATATAGAACTGCAGTTTTATTTTTCATTATTTGTTAGTAGTGAAGTAGTATTCTGCTTTTCTTTGTTTTGTGTAATTGTGTGTTCAAAAGTAAATAGAAGTAGCAAAATAAATGCAACTAGCTATACATCTTTCACCATGCCTGCCAACTGGGACACTTTATATAGAGGCTACTGCTAGTAAAACCTAACAGCTGGTGAAGTGTAGCATACACAAGTGATACTGCAAGCACTCTGAAAGCCTGATCCAGTAATCTTTGTACCTATTTTTCATGTTCTTTAATCATTAGAGACTATATATTTGAGGTATTGTATCTTCTTCTATACAAATGTTGAGCAAAATTTGGAAAAAAATATGCTGCAGACAATTTCTAGTCAGAGGCTCATTTTTTTTTTTTTTTTTAAGTGTGTGTGGAGAAGTAAGGGTTGTTTCAGTTTTATGAAGAATGGGGGCAAAGCAGTTGTAGAAATCCCAGCTGTCACAATTTAAAATGGTCTCAAAGAGTCTTGAATGATAGGTGCAGTCTCTGCCTTTAATCACTAACTAGCTGATAAACAGAAGCCACCTTACCTTTGGTCACTAACCTACCTAACATCCATCCAGAAGACTATTCATTCTGAGTGAGGGGGGAGGAGGGTTCCTTGTCTCTGCTTTTTCACCACCCTTTCCGTGTTCTGCCAGAAAGGTGGAAGTTTGGCATCCAGATGTACACACATAGCTTAATGAAGTATTACCTTCTAAACCAATGATTGGAATAAGCTTTTCTGAAATGGGCTATAGCACCAGCATCACAGATTATTGCTTGGTGTGATTTCTGAGCATCGGTAAGGACAACAGAGGAGCTTGCAGATTTAGGCAGATGAACTGAAACCTGAACTGGCAATCAAAGTTTATTTTCACTGTGGTTGAAAGACTATTATATTTTTTTTTTTTTTAAATAAAGATCATTCAGACTCCTGGGGGGGAAATGTTTTACTATCCTAAGTAACCGAAGCCTATTGTGCTGTTGTCCAAGTGGGCTTACGAAGTCTTTGATAGGTAATTCTGTATTCTTGGCAACCAATTAAAAAATGCAACAGAAAAACCCCTTAACTCTGAACTATGCTGTTCTATGATTCAGAGTGTAAAACTGATCCTACATAAAGCTAATACATTCTCCTAACAGGAGATGCAGTTACCCAATTTAAATGCTACTTATATATTTGTAGATAAAATTTGCACCAAAATGTTTGAAAAGCAAATAAAAAAACCTCAGAAATATAAATTTGACACAGTCACTCACTGAAAGAGAGGCCATGTCTAATTATGCATAGTGAACAGGAACATTATAGTAAATATGAAAAAATTTGGTGAATGGAGTCCTTGCCATGATCTTGTGATTGGCTGTAGTCTAGAATTTTATTAGCTTAGGTTATTTCATTACTACCTTAACACCATTTATACATGTTCTACTAGATTTTGTGCCTCTCCAGCAATATTCTTTCATGTACCTTTAATATATTATAATATTGTTTAATGATATGTCTTTAATATATGGATACTGACCAATAGATTTTAGCAGCTTAACTGATACCATGGGATGTATACAGTAAAGTTGCCCAAAGGCACACTATGGCAATGTCATGACTAGGTTGTGATAAAGATGATGGAATTATTTTAGACAAGATTGAAAACTACAGTAATTAATATTTATGTTATCCCAGTCCCTCAAAAAGCAATTTTAAAAAGGCACTCTAAGCCAGGCTCTTTTTCTTTCATTCTTAGACAGAATCAGATTTTACTGGTGCCCTCAGCTCTGTCACCAGGCAGGGTTCACGTCAGGCCATCACCAACACTGGCCTGGTTTGTAGCAGCACTACTTCTGTATTAACTTACAGTTTCTCTCTTCTTGTCAGGCTGTAAATGTAGTCCTGCCCAAAGAGGACCTCCTACCAAGTCTGCTATTAAAATATTAAGCTAGAATTCGCTTAAGCTTCCTGATGTCAAGTGCTGCCTCAAGATGAGGAATGTTACAGCAGGCAGGGCTGGAGAATGGGATGGAGCATTCCTGGCTTTCTGGGAGCTGCAAAAACGGAAGCGATTGAATTCCTGGTGCAGCTGGGAAGGGCAAGGAACATTCTTGGTGTTATTGTGTATGACGAAGTGAAGAGAAATCAAACTTTAAAGCCCATATGTGAAAGCACACTAAAAAGTGATTCAACAAACCACACCAAGTTGGGGCAAGGCAGTACATGAAAGAGCCTGGTCTTCTTGACCAGCTAGAGAAGAGCAACCGAGCTACACTACTTTGAAACACTAGAAAGCAGCACACTGCATACAGTCAATATATATTAATCCTTCTGGTCAACGTATAGAAAAGGAATGGAAAGGTTGGCAAACACCTGATTAAGCACAGTATTACAATTCTTTATAACATATATGAAGTACTGCTGGGACACTTACGGTTTGGTCCATCAGTGGTGGAAGCACAATTTGTTTTTCTATTTTGTTCAAGACTAACTTCCATAGCTCTTTTAAAACCCGCTTCAGAACTGTCTTCTCACAGATTTTCGCAGAGACACTTAAACTGAAACAAAAAAAACAAACCAAAACAAAACAAAAAACAACTGAAAAAACCAAAACACAAACCAGTCTCCAAAACTAGCATTAAGACTTCAGAGGTGCTGTATCACTATATGCTCAGATTAATGACCATTATGGTTTACCTTTTTCCTACCAATAAGGATTTCTCAATGGCTTAGTCATTTTGCAACATTATCAGTAAATACTTTTGGTCAAAAAAAAAAAAAAAAAAAAAAAAAAAGGCTTGTAGATTATAAAATAGTGTAACTCTCCACTATCCAATTTATTGCTTAATGTATTACTGACAAAATGATGATGAGTTATGAAGTCTGATGTATGATACAATTTAGCACTCCTAAGCCCATAAATTAAGGTTTTGGTATATAATTTATGTCTTAAAAATAAAAACCAAACATCTCCCTTATTGTCTTATATTTCTACTGTAGATGTAGAACTAGGTGTTGATAGCTAGTGCAAATTTAGGACTACCATTTGGAAGCATTTACTTCTATATAGTGGCATATCTGTGCAATCATACTATCTATTACAAAGGGTAAAATTACATTTTTGGAGGATCTATATACTTAGATTTTTTAAGAGTATAATCATAAACTATCTTGCGTGTATCATCATGAAAAAGTAGTGTTATGAATAACGTGCTGCAGTTTTCAGGCATAGGAAAAATATTTCAAAATAATATCAAAAAAATGCATACGTGGGGAATTTTACAGAATTAAGTCTAATATATTAATGTAAAAGAAGATTACTGTAAAGTCATTATACATATCATATCATAAATATGCCAGTTCAATATTTCTAGCATCTCTTACTACCCTTAGTAAGAACATAAATAAAGGCATAATTAAGAAATAACTAAAACCCAAACCATATTAATATGACATGTTTGTAATCCTATTATAAATATGTATTTGTAATAAAAGTGATATTCTGTAGTAGTGTTTTGTTGGTTTTGGTTTGGTTTTTTCTTTTCCATTTCATATCTTTATTTTCTCTGCATGGGTTTGGCATCTGCTAAAATTCCATTTAACATTCCTGGGTGAGGAATATTTTCTACTCAGACAGTCATTTGGAACCCATTTTTGTTTCCATTATGAAATTATTTAGTTAAATCTCAAAGAAGCTATGAAGATGGCTTTGAGAAATGGCAATTTGGAATTGAACCTGACAGGCGAAAGTCAGCTTACTCAGTTTTTTAAATGATGAGCTTAGGATAGCACATGTAAGTGTATAAATGCTTTTGGCTTTTCTTCAAGACTTGTGCTAGGAGTAAATATCTTAGCTCAAAGATAATTAAAATTTAAAACCATACTGCTTGAAAGCAACATATACCCCTCTTGTAACTTAACACACAAGACTAGGTAGATTGCTAAAAATAAAAGGCTGAGATAAAGCAGATGATACTTTTTTTTTTTTTTTCCAGGCTAGGAATCCAGGCACTGCACTTGACAGGGCTGCAAAAAAAAAAATCTGTTGCAAATCTTATCGAGTATATTAAATAAGCATTTGCCTATTGCCGGTTGTCATTGAAATTCATGTAATTGCCAAAGTCTTCTAAAAATGAAGCCTAGAAAAATTAAACTCCCAAAGAAAAAATAAAATCCCCTTCAATTCCCTCCCCCATCCTTAATGCCAGTGACTTAGACTCTGGCTATGCAGATATACAGTTGGGAGCTGTGATTCTAGTCATATTTCCAAGATTACAAGTTCATCAGTCCTATTTTTAGAAACAATAGGAATGTGAAGTAATACCCTGGAGAAAGAAAAGGCAAATATGTAGCTTACGTAGAAATTGTTTAGTATAAACATGTTAAGCATAGTATTCTGCACACAAGTGAATACTACAAATATTAAAAATACTACAGTGTGTTTCTAGGTATTGATGCTTCAGGATAAAGCCGAGTATGCGTAACTATAGCATCCAGTTCCTAATCTGCCACACAAATCAGTCTGCCACACTTACGTTTTGTCCAGAAAATCCATGAGAGGCCGAAGCACCATCTCAGCATCAATGGCTGCGCTGTTTTTATTGGCTGCTGCATTCCCATTTCCTCTCATTTGATTCAGTTCATTGCTCATTTGTCTTACACAATCTTCAATAATAAATTGGAAACTACAGGATGGGAAAAAAAAAAAAAAAGAGAATGAAAGAATTCTAGGACAGAGAACAACATTTACTATTTTGCATCAGGGCCACAACAGGATTTAAATCTTTTCTGCAATGATATAAAGTTCACAAAAGCAAGATACTGCAGGTATTACAGACTGAAAATTCCTAAGGATTACATTTCATATAACTAATTAATGTACGGTTTTGTTTTGGTTTTTTTTTTTCCATCATTATGCTTGTCATTCTGTTCCATCATTATGCTTGTCATGCCCTTGTAGGAGTGCCAAGTAATTATTTTCTGAAAGCAAAAGTTGTATCAGACTCTGTAGTTTGGGTATAATTGACTACCAGCTAGCAACTTCTCAAGATTTAATTTTTGGTGTGAAAGTACAACAGGAACAGGTGACTATAAATTATTTTTCTCTTGATGGTTACTATGAACCAAGCTTTGATATTCTTCTTGAGGACAAATAGAAAACTTTCACTGATTTTGTCCTGTTTGGCTCAGTTTGGCTTTTTCCTATGTTTCACACAGAGTCAGTACTATCAGAAGCTTTGCTTACTTCTTTTCAGCTAGAAAGAGCTAAATCATTTGGACTGTTTAAAAAATTATTTTGCAAAAAAAAAAAAAAAAAAAACAACCAAAAAAACAACAACAACAACAAAAAAAAACCCACTAAGAAATAGTTAGACTCTTCCACCTCTTCGAAGTGAGTGTGAACAAATTCTTGCTCCTCAAGTTGTATCTGTTCAGCTTTTCTGAAAACCGTTCTGTTTCCTAACTGAGCTGGATGAGCAATGTGTCTGACAATCTTGTAGTGTCATTGGTGCCATACAGTTTTCAGCCAGCGTATTTAAACAATGTAGAACAGCAGTTAATCAGAGTCAACAGTTCAGAGGCAGAATAAGGCTCTGCAGACATGGTAATTTGGTTTATGAATTGGTTTATAATTAATTGAATTGGTTTATCATTAGTTTATGAACAGAAACACAAAACAGAGGCCATAAATATACCAAGCATTTTAATGTAAAAAGATAAATGGCAAAGATTAACTTGAGGAAAGTGAAAGAGAATTTACTATGAGAGAAAAGAAGCATTTTAATTAGGTAGTAAGCTGTTCCGGCGACATAGCTAACCATAAAGAGAGAGATGCAAATCTCCATACTAAAACACTGGAAAAACTGGAAAATTTTCCAAGTACACTTGGATGTGTACTTACTTATATACTTCAAACCCCCAGATAAAAACAACATGAAGCTGCTATTGAAGCTGCTCATATAAATCCTTCAGATCAGTCCCTCCATTAAAAGTCAAAACAATGCATTGGCTTTTCTTGACCTTAGCTATCTTTCTAACATTGTTAACCTCACAAACCTCAGCAATAAATTAACACATGAGGAATATTCTAGCTATCTGGTGCATATCCTCGATTGAGCTATTCCTGGGTTTTCTTTTGCAGAAACCTAGCTGGTTCATTCAGAAAGAAGCCCTGGAAAGAAACAATATTCATACATTGTAAATGATCAGAGAACCAGGACCTGGGAGCAAAAATAAAGCAAGACAATATGACAAACTAAGCATACTCAGAAAAAGTGAACACTCTCTACCCAGACAGTTCATTGATGGATTAAATAAGCAACTACAGACTTTGCCTAACGAATACCTCTACAGCACTAATCTCTTTTTCTTAGATTCTAGTTTGAAGGAAAAATAACTTGCAGCTTCTTATACACAGGCACTGCTGGCACAGCACCATACTTGCTCAAGACTACAGTGTGCACTCTGACAAATGAAAGATTTTGAGAGTAAGGTTCAGTAGACCACAGGCAAGCAAATGACCGAAGAAGGCCATTCCCAGTGACCATTTAAAACAAGCTAAACATAGGCAGACATCCCTGGTTGATGAAGGCCACTTGGAAAAAGCTGTCAGTCTCAGGAAGTAACATAAACACGGTCAGAAAGGACAGTAACACAGAATCAGTCAAGAACAAACCATACATTTTTGTTTTCCAAAAAGCAGAACAAAAGTCATTATCCTCACTTCGGTAACATGTTCATATCACAGACCATTTTGAGTTTTCTTTACAGTGAGGTTACTGCTATGTGTTTCAGAGTCTAAACACATACACACACACACACACACAAATGGACACCACTTCATCAAGGCAGAGGCAAACTGTACCTCAGGACATCCAAACCATCACTCAGACTTAATCAACCAGGTAGATTTTTGAGCAGGAATATTTCTCTAAGGTTTGCACTAAAATAGGTTTATTACCTTGCAGCATATGTTATGCTGAGTTCATCCAATACATTGCTGAGTTTCACCTGAAGTTCTTTTAGAACAGTGCTAGCTTCAGGATCCAACTGCAAAGAGATAAGTAATGTTAGATTTAACTTACACACAACGTTTTGGGTTTTTCATTACAATTACTGAATTAGGAATTATATGCAATGATACACTGCACTATGGAAAACCAAATGTGGAAACACCTGTTACAACACAGGATTGCTTTAGTAGGCCTAAAAATCCAGTTACCATTTAAAAGAAAATATTTTATTGTAATAGTGAAGAATTACATTGTTAGAAATCAAAACTATGTCATTAAACAACAGCTTTCTATGGGATGGTGCAAACTGTGTTGCCAGTCACAAGAACAGAGTTACTATTATCAGGTAAATGGTATTCACAAGGCATACCAAGAGCAGGACAGAAGATAATTTAGTGTTTGTGTTCATAATACTGCAGATGTTTTAATCTTTTAATTTATTTTTTTTTTCACGTTTCACCACCATCAGTAATTTTGTTGTGATTTGCATGGAATTGCGTCCCATTAATGCAGTGTAAAAGTAGAACAGCCAGCACCGGGAAAGATGGCTTGAAGACTATCCATGCTGCTTCTACTGATATAGTATAGGGGAAGGGGATCTATTGAAATTCAGTACTTCTGTTTCTAAAAGCCATTAAGACATAAATAATTCAAGCACAGAGCAACACATTCTGATGTACGGGGAGAACAGCTCCTGTATCTCTGATGTAATTTTTCTAAACACAGGAAAAAAGAGAATGCAGGGCAGAAATCTTGTTTTACATTTACAGAGATAAGGGTTCATGCATAGATATTTTATCAAAAAGGTACTCTGTTGATATTCATCATTGCTATGCATTCTTTTTCAAATGAGAAAAAAAAAGTCACTTTTTGTCTCCTTGAGCTTTTAGCGTTTAGGAAAAATAGTTACATTCCATTGTGGGATAAGACTGATGATCATTAGGATCAACAGATGAATGTGAATTAGTAGCTGATGTTTCAGGTCTTTCAGCTATCTGCATCACAATGTTAGGGAATGATTTTCAGTGATAATCCTCAAATTCCGGGCTCTGTTCTGCAGTAAGGCCAGATACAAATCTTCTGACAATTTCAAAGGAAACTGCGCATTTAGAATACATAATCAGGTCTGTCTCTCTCTATTTGTGTTTTTGTGTCTTTCAGCTTCATGAGTAGTGTTTAGTGCTTATTCCTCATCTGATGCTTCAGACTACTATTGTGCAGTAGGTCAGCTCCTCTAATCATACTTTAGAGACAAGGGGAAGCTGTGTCACAACACATTGACGTGAGACCACACAGGAATTCTAAGGCAAAGTAAAGAAAAAACAAACTGAAACAACCTCAAAGATCTACTGTCTTCTAATCTTAGTCCATCCTTTCTCTCCTTAGAAGTTATGTGTGGTTTCAAAGCATAGAAAATAAAAGATTTTTATTACAGTTTTGACAAAAACCCGAAAATAGGTGACAAGGAGAATTGTCATACATCCCTTAGAAGATGCTCAGTGATGTGTAGCACTTTTTTAATCTGAGAAGCTCATATTTTAACACTCTGACTACTTATTGGTTTAGTTATTAATTGCTTTGCACTGAGAGTTCTGTTGCTTCTCTACTTCATGTCTTAGTAGTTTCCCTGTCAGACACATTCTGACAGTTCATAGTGATTGTTTTCCTTCATATGACATTAGAGATTAAAAAAAAAGCTAATTTTACTGAAAACTGGTTAACAAAGATAGGCAAAAATTTTACCAGGAAACAGATTTCACTAAGGAATTATACTGTCTCCTTTGGTGGGGTACACACAGAACGCAAACTTAAGACCTCTAGAATATTAACATTTAACAAATACTGAACACACAAGCATTAGCACTGAACACGGTACATATCAGAGAAAGCACAAAAATACCAGGCAGGCAGAAGACTCAAAATTTCTTACCACATCATGCACAAGCTAGAGAGTCATCTTGTTACTGGGACTACAAAGGCCAATGTAGTTACTTTCTATCAGAGGTTGTTGTGATAACAAGAAAACACAATATATTTGCTAAAATCACCGCAATTGGACTTAGTTTGGCCAATATGGGATTAAATACTAATATCAGATTCTGGACACAGCAGATATTATAGAAAGGTGCATGCAAGTGCTAGACATTTTAGAGGGCTTTGTGCTCACAAATTGCATGAACAATTTTGTGTGTGCACAGCTGGAGGCATTTGGCAGGATATCCAGCCTTGTGTATACACATGCTCATGCTTATTAATGCAGTGTCATAGGGAGGAGCAGAATATAAAGAGGTATGCGGGCTGACTATCCAAATGCTAGGCACCTGGTGATGGGACGACTAAGAATATGTTAGCAAGGTTTTAAATGCTACTGTTATTTTTGTTTAATTATTGGAAAATATGGCAATTTGAATGTCTCACCAGGATTAAAATGTGCACTTTTCATTTATTTTACCATGTACCCTGTATGTGTCCCCATGGCAAATCAGAGGGTCCTCAGGCATCAGCCCTTGATTGGCGTCATCCAAATATACCACAGCCATGACCTACTTTTTTTTTTTTTCTGATACAGTACAGCTAGGATGGGAATTATTATGATGGTTCTATAAGTCACTTCCAACCCAAACCATTCTACGTTTCTATGATTCTGTACTATGAAATTCTGTAGGGACTTCACAACTGGTCAAGATGGTTTTAGGATGACCTTGTGCAATGGTGATAAGGTAAGTCAGCTTTTGGTACCTCTGCACATCACACACACAAACTATTGTGGATTATCTTCTGTATATCTTATATTTTATGCATAAATTAATCCACTGATATTTTTAAAGTGTAAAAAAATATGTTCAGCTATGATGCCTTACTTAAAAACCAAAATATTTGAAAAAAAAAAAAAAATCAGTGTTAGTAGGAAGAGTTTCTGTCTCCCTCTTAAATAGTCTAAAAGGGTGTAGTTCTTAACATGACTACACTTTGCAAAACCATCAGTCTTGCAACTGCAAGCTTAAAAATGAATTTACCTGCAGCCTGTGGAGGACCCCACGTCAGAGCAGGCAGATGCCTGAAGGAGGCTGTAACCCCATGGAAAGCCCACACTGGAGCAGGCTCCTGGCAGGAGCTGTGGACCCATGAAGAGAGGAGCCCACACCGCAGCAGGTTTGCTGGCAGGACTTTGTAACCCCATGGGGGACCCATGCTGGAGTAGTCTGTTCCTGAAGGACTGCACCCTCTGGGAGTGCAGATGTGGTTTAATGATAGGGCTAACCTAGCCCTAATGTTACCCTACTGTGCAGTCGACCGGAAGGAAAGGATGAAAGTAAGACAAAAGGCAATGCTGATCAGCATCTGAAAAGATGTCATATAGGGATATACAAATATGAAAATGAAGTATCTGCAGTATTAAGGACTCTTCTTTTTCACCCTGAGTCTCATCTGCTCCATAGAGTTTGATGAAGAAGAAGAAAAAAACCATGCCTGAACAATTTTTCAGGAAAATAAAAGAAAAAAAAGCCCTAAGTAGATCATTGTTGGGGGGGAAAAAGATGAGTGCCATTAATGTGCCATATCTAAGAATCTAAAGGGAGAAAAGGCCATTTGTCCCTTAGCTTCTTGGGTTCCATTTACACTTCACACCATGTGTGGGCTAGTCTTAAAATATACTGCTAGGTTGCTCAGGTGTCAAAATTTGGATTTTTTTTTAAAGAGCAAACTTATTTTGCTAGTGCAAATATTATTAACCTGTCAATGTGTAAATCATACTTTTTTAACAATTCTTAATTTGCTTGGCTTTCTTACATTCATAAATATTTTTGTTATTTTACCATCTTCTTAAATGAGTTAATTTTTACCCATAAGAGAACATACTCAGATTTGTTGGCACACTTCGTAAGATCTGTTAATGATGGATTATTAAATAGATAATTAGAAGTTTGACTTTTTTTTCTGAATGCTAAACAAAAGCAGAGAATACTTTTGCTGAACAGATAACAAAATAAGAAATATTTGAACATCATTGTTTCCAAATGCTGCCTAAAACTGTGAATTTTTTTTATACATACAAGCCTTGGAAAAGAGTTAAAGATCTGATGAACTTGGCTGCTTTCAACACAATGTGTTAGATTGAGCTATTCCATGCCGTAATTTAATGTCTGCTAGCACAGACATAATCTTGTTAACTGCAAATTTGGTAGTGTTTCTATAGGAAACTACAGCAAATTACTTTTGCATGAGTTAAAGGGAATCTCTTTAATTGGAATTCCATTTATGCATGATTTCACAGGTCTAATTGCTTATAGATTCCTAAAGGCACAATCTGGTTACTTCTGTTCAGAAAATAGTTTAACATATTATATGTACATCTAGGGAAGATACAAGTATTTATCAGATCTGTCACTTTAATGGTTCTTTTTCACTCTAATAGGCATCATAACTCCTCCACCCCCACCTGAATATCTAGGTACAGTGAATCCCATTTTAAGATGTTTGGTTGCCACTGCTACAAATAGTTAGGCCTCTGACTTAATAGATTTAAAGATGGACACTTCAGAACTATTCTGCTTAAGTCTGGGCCTCTATCATCCCATCAAAGTCTTTAGGACCACATACAGACTCCTACAGGAATTCCTAAGCATTACATGTACTGTTGGAACTGGACTTACTGATGATTGCAGTCCTGCAAACGTAACACTCTTGTACACCTTTTTTTTTTATCCTAATTGCTTTAACTCATTTCTGCCATGTTCTGCCATCTGGTGAAAAGCAACACAAGCATTAACTTTTTTCTTTCCCTTTTATCAGCTTCCAACTTGTCAGATACGAAAAAATGATTTAGTGCAAATGTATGCACTCCTTTTGGACAAAACAAACAGGAGCTAAACCAAAGCTCTACATTATTATAGTATTTCACAATTATTTTGACCTTGATTTTTTTAAAAAAAAGATCACAGGATTCTACAGCTTGAAAAGATGTTCATTTCTTCATTAGCTTTCAAAACAGTCAAAGTCTCCAATCAGCAAAGTATTGAAGCCCATGTTTATGCCCTTTTACTGTTGACCGGACTTCGGGCACTTTTAAGTCTTCTGAAATATGAAGGGAGATAAAGCTAAGCATGTTCTGGATTCTTGGCAAAGTGGTACCAAATCTTGAATACAAGCAGGCCCTCAGATACTGAAAAGTGCACTTAAAAATGTTTTGTACATTTTTTTTAGAAATTCTGAAAGACTTTACACTATTTGCCTAGTAAAACTTTTCAATTTAGAGTGTCAACTAAATGCCCAAGCATAGCTCTTTTTGATTTTAAGTCATAGGGAATTACACGAATGCATCAATGGAAATTAGTAGGAAATGTGACTGTTCTTAACCTGAGAAAACATAGTCAGGAATAATAAAAGATGCTTACTATCACAAACCTCATAAGAGAATCTCTCTCCTTCTTTCTTCTGCTCAGTGGATTGCGAGTCAAAGGCATTAGACAAAGACATGACACATTACAGACAAAGCACAAAGCACATATTCCACAAAATCTTCAGGTACAGGCAAAATGTACCAATACATAAAAAAGCAAAGTATAGCCCAATACAAACATTAAAATAAAGCTGGCACTACAGATTACAACACAAAACACTCAGTGCTGGTTGAACTTTACAGATCATTAGCATGTTTTTGTGAAAGTGTTAGGTCTTTCTAGCATTGTCAGGGCATTAATTTGTTCTTGTAGACTCTCTTTTAAAAACATTTTTATATTCTTCACAAGCAATAGTAAAAGCTGTGACCAGGTTGAAAACATGATGCTAATGATCTCTAAGGAATTTTGAATTAATCAGGAAACAAATATGACTCACCTCCTTTCCTCCCATGGACTCAAACATTTTCTCAAGCTGGACTCTTAATTGTTGAATGTTGTTCATCAAGATACAGGGCTACAAAGAGAGTACCAAAGGTGAGAATCTGCTTGTAATTTCCCTTTTATGTATGAATATGTGTATTCACAGCCTCTGGGCTGAAGATCAGTTCTTCAGCAGCCCTACATTCATGTAATTGTGGTTTTTAGAGGAGGATCTCGGGTTCCTGATCACTGCTGCTTCCACTTCCTTTTTTATTTCACATTTTTCTTTGCCAGGTCAGCAAACCCACTCAGCCAGAGACTGCCCATTACGCTCTTAAGACAATGCTGTCCCATAGGAAACCGAATACCTTTTCCCAGGCAGCTGGGCAGTTTTCAGATCCCAGTATTTCATGTCCTGAAACTTATATCCCATGTAGTTGCTAGTCATACTTAAAGAAATTACATCTGGTGGATTAATGCAAGTGGTACATTGTCATCTCTTTGAGAGCAGACACAATAATGACCAAAGTACTTTGGGAGTGAAAATAGATTGAGGGAAACGGAATGCCAGATTGCTCTCTAGACCCATCTTTGCAGAAAACTATGACGGCACTTTAACCCAGATAATGGCTGATGTTAAGTATTTGAATAAATCAACAGGCAATTCTGTTAATAACAGAATAATATTTCAGACAGGTATATTTTGCATTGCTTGAAAAGTTGGTGAATGAATTGGGCAATGGAATTTTGTAAATATATTATTTTAGTCTAAAAATATTACTGTTTAAGCTGATTTCTTTAAGGCAGAACGCAGAGCCACAGTGTAAAAAATAGCAATTGCTGGATAAATATAAGTTAAAAAGTAAAACACAGATAAAATTAAGCAGCTTATTACAGAATTACAGAAGAAAGGATCTATTACTAGAATTTTGTGTACTCAGATGACATTATTGCCAGTTTGGTATGATGCGGGGGAACCAATAAGACAATACTTGCTAAAAGAGTTCTGGTTGGCCAAGGTCAGTGTGTTCTAGTGCATGATTGGATTAATTTCGACATTGAGGTAATGCATTTCAATAAAACACATATACCTTTTTTTTTGGACAACAAGAAGGTGATGGAATGATTACAGTGATTGATACTCATTTGTGCCTTTCTAGTTAACAGCATGTTCCAATGTAGTCCTGAAACACAGGAGGGTTAGATTTGGTATTCAAAAGATCAATAATATAATTTAGCTTTAATTAGTTCTACATTACTCTCAAAGGAATTTGGTGTCAGAGTCCTTCTTAACTGGAAGGAAAAAAAAAAAAAAAGAAATTTCATCTAACTACTTGATCCTTATATTACTGCTTCCCAGTAAAGCATGCTGTTTAGCATTCTGCAAAAGACAGCAGGCTGTGTGTAATGGCTGAAATATCACCTCTCTTCCTGTCTCCTGAAAAATCCATAAACCCCACTACTTCTATTTATCTACCTTCTATTAATTTTTGATCACTAAGACTGTGTCCTCCTCTCCTATGCTATCTCCTCTCTTCTGATATATTAATTATTCTGGAAATTATCTGCAATATCACAAATCAATGATTATGATTTCTGATTGGGGAATAAGTAGCTGAATAAAATGTCTTTGTTCTTTTGTTCAAACCAAGTGCAAATGCTTTTGGCAATATACTGAAGCTATGAGATAAATACTTCATCCTGAGGCAGTTTTCAAAGTTTCCTTTGAGACAAGCTAAGGTTGCTCTTTCAGAGCAACCTCCTTGGCTCAATGGAGAAATTTCTATTGCTCTCAGTAAATAACAGAACCAGAGCTTAAAAACATTCTCATCTTATTATTTCATTATCATCTTGTCCTTCAGAATACTCTTTGCAGCAGTTTACAGGAATCAGCCAGCCAGATGAAACACGTAAAAGTGAGTGGCAAGTACAATACATAAAACCAGACTTGTTTGTAAACTCTGACAGGAGGTGGAAGATAAGAGGATGTTTTTATATTAGATACATATCTTTATCAAAAGCATCTTTGGCATGCTTTTATTTGAATAGTTTATGTGCACATTTTATAGTGTTTAATAAAAATAGTAGAAGTATTGACTTGAAAAAGAATGCAAAAATCTAATTATAAGAAGTATTTGTTTTAATCTCTTTGATCAACTCTAATGCAGAGATGACCTTTTAATACATTTAAGATCATCAGATCAAATGGTCTTTTATTAAGATAAAAGTATGTGTTTCAAAAAGGTAGCTTCTGTTAAAAATAAATTATGCCCCTCAAAGGCATTTGATATAATACTTTATATCATAATGTCATTAATTCCACCTAAAGTTTTAGTAAAGACTGCCATACCACGGTGACTTCAGAAATCAACTGCTCCAACAACTAAAAAAAAATCATATTGGACAGGTCAAAAGACTACACAAACAGTTTGACTTGATGAGTCAGCATTATGTATTAAAACTCATTTCTTCTAGAAAGCAGTAAGTTTTATTTAATATTAGCATTAAATTGAAAGAAATTGAAAAACATAGCTACAAAATGTATTTCTTTTTTACATTAAATTTTTAGAATAGTTCTGGCTTATATTGGGTCAAATAGAGAGATTATTTTAGATTAAGCTTGGTTTGGACTGATTAACATTAAAAGTAGAAGACTTGTAATGCATTCACTCCTCCCTCCTGGGGAGAGAGTGGGTTGTATTCTTTTTAGCTCTGTATTTGCCCTGGAGAGGAGAGAGGCAAGGAATATGTAGAAGGTTTATCTGTAAAGGTAAAAATGCCTTAGGATTTACATCCTGCTAGATTATGAGGAAAAAAAAAACACTGGCAATAGGGTGTGCCGTTCTATCATATATCAGCTGGTATCCAATGGCAAGACATGTGGAAATGGCTTAAAGCTGCACCAGGGGAGGTTCAGGCTTGACATTAGGAAGCACTTCTTTACCCAGAGTGTAGTCAAACACTGGAACAGGCTTACTAGAGACGTGGTTGAGGTCCCAAGCCTGTCAGTATTTAAGAGGCATTTGGATAATGCCCTTAACATGCTTTAACTTTTGGTCAGCCCTGAATGGGCCAGGCACTTGCACTAGATGATCATTGTAGGTCCCTTCCAACTGAAATAATCTAATCTATTCTATTCTGTTCTATAACTGGCTTGTTTCCTAGTGTTTCTGCAGCTGTAAGACTGATTCTCGTTACACAATGATTGCCAAACTTGGCCTAGTGCTTTTACTCTTTTCAGATGCTGAAAAGATTTAGTACTGCCAGAAGAAAATGAGTGGATATCTGCTAAAGTGAGTCTTTTCAATGTGTTTACTGCAAAAGGCTTCAAGGTTGAAAAATATCTGAAGTGGAAAGTCAAATCTGAGACATGACAGTTCTATATAAATAAAAGTCACTCCTCTGCAAAAAAAGCTTGTATATAAAACTTCTACTTAATAATAAAGCTTTGAGTTTGGTATTTTTACTTACTAATTCTATTTTAGATAAAATTGTGTAAAAGGAACAGAATGGTGTAAGTCTCTCCTAGCAAATATATCTGTGGCTGAAAAATTAGTGAAGTTAGACTTTTGTAATGTTGCTTATAATAAGAACCACCAATAATTTATATTTAGCTGCAATAGATGTCTTTCAGAATTCTATTATTGTATGTATGTTGGTGACCTCTAGATTATGACACTGTCTCACATGACAGAGAGCACTGGTAAGAATGAGTGCGTCCTCAAGCCATGCACAGGGATATGACAAATACAGCTGAGATCTGTGTATGAGCTAAATAAGGGCTGTACATTCAAAGGTGAACAGTATGAGGATGGTGCTGCAGTTATTTCTCTAGTTGTAGATTGATACATCTGTACAACATACTACTAAACATTGCAGATATAGCACTAAATGTCAGTTGCTTCAGGACTACTAGCTTTGACTGAATATCAATGATACAAAAAAAGTCAATTTACAATAACAATTTTCTTTGGTCATGTTAAGCTACTGATAATGTCTTGATTTGCTTAACCAGATCTTTAATGTTTATATCTCATTTATTTCCGAGTTCATAGCAATCTGGTCCTTCATTAGGGAATACCTTGGAAGCAGTGAGACAACAAAATAACACATTATTTTTTTTCTCACTGCTGCTCAGAGAGTGAGTGGTAGTAGCATAAAAGTCTGTGCACAGTCCCTGCACAGGGAACAATGACCCTATAAATGATCTCATAAATGATCTCTAGTGAATAAGTTAATAAAGAGAACCAAGCCAATGCAAAATGAAAACTCAAACAAAAATATCTTCTGTTTGGAGAAAAAGATTAAGGTATCTTCACCATATTCACCATTGTACAAGCATGTTATACAGACAGCATTTCTGTCCATCTTGTAATTTTTTTTTCTGTTTTAATACTGAAATTATTTACCAGGATTCTTAACTAATCCCACCTATTCCAGCTTTTACACAGCAATGTAAGCAGCTGTGAAAACATGCTGACCTTATTAAAGAATAAAACAAACCAAAATTCTCTTCCTCTAATGATACTTTTTTGCATATACAGAAGTGACTACATTTTCAAAAAGTACAGTAAGTCACTTAAATTTAATTTCTGAGGCAGAAACAAAATACATCTTTTTACTCACCACATTTTCTTTATCACAATACGAGCTGAAGTAATTTGAAATAATTGCAGCATACTGAAGAAGCACTTTGTTGATAGTCTAGGAGAGGAGAAGAATCTTTTAAATGGTAAATTTCAGCATACAAAACAAAAATAATGAAAAAAAAACACAAAAAAAGGAGTTGTATATAAATTACAGATTGTACAGGTGCTTACACATGTAGCATAG
The DNA here is from genome assembly GCF_036417535.1 of Chlamydotis macqueenii. Lineage (NCBI taxonomy): Eukaryota > Metazoa > Chordata > Aves > Otidiformes > Otididae > Chlamydotis > Chlamydotis macqueenii. Next base: position 14,238,970 of record NC_141567.1, on the reverse strand, counting down.
AGTATTTTTTTAGATACAACGTAAACAATCCTGTGAGAAGATTTTCAAATCCCTGCACAACAGATGGTGGGTTGTTCTTAATGGAGTGTAATCTTCAATAGCAGAGATACTTTTAATTTTAGTCATACTGGTTTTGAGAAGCCATGAGAGCTCTACTCTTTGCAATGTGCAACATACTTAATGGAACAGCAACAAGCTCAAAAAATCCCCTAGGGTGACAATGCATAGATTAAAAATATAATGGAAAAATAAGACCAAGGGAGCATTGTTCAAAGCCTGGCAATATGAGCTTACCTTACAATAATCATGTAAATACGAACTTTGTTTGCAAACAGAAAACTGTTGCAATGGAAGAACAGGAAGAAATGTAAGTGTAAACTCTTTAAAAGCCATCAGGACTATAATGGAAACCTAAAGTTTCTGAGGAAATATTAAAATCCAAATAGAGATCTGGCCTAACAAAGCTGACATTATCAAACAGCAGATGAATAAGAACTACCGCCTCAGGGCTTCAACCAACAGTATTTTATTGCCATTCCTTGAATTTTTCCCTTTGCTTGCACTAACTAATTAGATAATTGCATTTCACGGAATTGCTGCATTAACGAAATTGTAATCAGTGCTTAACGAGAAGAATAATTGATTGTATAACAAATGTAAATATGAAATCTCAGAGAGGATAAAACTTCTCAAACTGTTAAACGATTTTGACAAAGTAGATGAAAAACAGTCTTAAGCCACAGACAGCATGTCCTTCCAAGGATCCCAGTCAGAGATAGAAGAGATTGACTCTAAACAACATTGGAATTACTTAGCTTTTAAGTACATGGCAACACAATGCTGAAGCTTAGTTGAGATGCACTGAGTTTAATTTACCTTTGCAAATCTTCTCATTAAATGAGAGAGTGCTTCTGGATTAGGACACTCCAGTTTCCTAATAATCTCAAAGCTTTGATTCAGCTGTGTGAAGACATCAACCACAGAACAAGAGAAGAGGGCATGATCTGATGTTTGTTGAAACTAGAGAGAAACAACCAAATGAGTTAATACCTGTCTAGAGACCAAAACTGTATTAACTGATTTTCTTACATTTGAGATTCTTCCCAGAGTCATAAAAAGTAACAAATAAAAATAAATTTAAAACAAAAATCTTATTGATAATATTGAGAAATGTGGCTTTTCACATTTTTATTACTTTCAAGTATCTTAAAAATAAAAACCAGAATTCCCTTTCATGACATTAGTGTCACGTCAGAGTTTAGCGAAACCATGGACTGAAGTCTATGGGGAATTTAGGCAGATGAAATTGGAGCAGGAAATTTGTCCACAGGTTTATCTTCCAAGAACCGTGACGGATTGTGTATCTTGTGAGGTCTAATAAGGATACTGTGGGACCAAATGTACTTCTCCACAGTAGTAAATAACTCTCTTAATACTTTCTTTAAAAATTAAAGGCTCACCCCATCTTTTTTGTCCCTTTCTAGTGCTCCATTAAGAAATTCCATTGAGACATCTTCATTTTCATCCAGCCACTGAATGACAAAGGGTTCAAACCACCTGAAAATTAAAAACAATTTTTTAAAGTAAGCACATTTCATGAAGATCCAGAAAGAATCTTTATGCCATACCATCCAGCAGTTTGGCATCTTGTGTCTTCGCATTTGTTCTAGTTGCTAAAAAGTCTATAAATCTAGATTTATTTTTTTTATCACCAAAGACACTGTGGCTACTAAAAGGTCTTTGAGGCTTCAGTTTCACAGTACTTTAACTGGTCTACCCCAGTGATGTAAAATTAGCAGTAGTCATCAAAGAAATGTGTCCATGTTTTGCAGGGTATCATATTCTGCACTTTTTCTTTTCTATGTTAAAATGTGTATTTTATCAATATTGGTTCTTTCTTAACATTTTTTTATTTATTTATATGTGAAATAATTTGGAGAAAACTTTGCTTTAATAAAACATCAGTTGTGTTTTATTGCTCTTCAGTTTATTTTAAACAGATTTAAAGCAATAACAGGGCCCCAAACCATCTCGGCAAATCAGCAGACTTGCAGAAGATTAAGGAATGTGATTAAGGATAGCTCATATAAAAGGACAGGATTGAATCTATCAATTGCAGAAGGAAAGCCGAAAATGAAAACATCTGAATATTAACCCAATGCAGTAAGAATAATTTCAGCAGTATATCCCACTAGCAATATATCTTTGTACAAATGTGGGTACAAAACAAATGTAGGGGTCTATAAGGAATACCACTGCAGTTCCCACATTTCATACCATCCTCAGGCATTTTCTGACCAAAATATTTTGCCATCTATGAAGAGCTGCAGTTAACAGTTAGAGAAAGAGTCTTATGGAATAGCTAATAGCACTTTAAAAACCTGGACTATTTCATTTGATAAAATGAAGAATTAAAGAGGAGGAAGTGCAAAAAGCAGAGCAGAGCTACGCACCTTCAGATCTTGCACAAACTTAAGCATAAATATTTGACCAAAATAAACCTTGCACCAGGCCCAGACTCATGGGAGACTTCCCTATACACTACTTACAAAGAGTATTCAGGCACTGCATCCTTGAAAGCAGAGAGTTCTCGCACATATTCATTATAAAACCATTTCACTTTGAAGTGCAAATTCATATAATCTGTGCTTTTGCATAACCGCTGCTTTTCATGTTCTGTAATAGAATGAATTGAAATAAAAGCATTTAATAGCATTCTAACAGTAAATAACCTTGTTGTGCCTCCATGCAGTAGTGACATAATAATACAGTACTTGCATTTTAAAGCAAAATTGGTTTGATTTTTTTAAAAGTAGTAGTACGCACAGTTTCAATCTTCAGATTCTAAGTACCCTCAGGAAAAAAAAAAACAAAACAAAATCCAGACCACAAGTTAGGCTTTTCAATTATCTTCACTGCAGTGAGGAAAACTCGTGAACTTGCTGACTTCCTGTTCTTTAGATGCTTCTTTGCTTGTTATAACATGGTAAAGAAACTATGTCACATGTCATGTTAGAAAAGACAACTACAGCTGTATGGTAGCTAAATGAAGAAACAACTATAAATGCTAGTCCTATATGCATCTGTGAAACCTGCATTAGTAAAAGGGCTGCATTTACTCTGTATAGGTATGAAAAAGAAAGATTACAATTTCGCAGCTCTACAGCATCTGACTTATACATGGCACAAGAAGAAAAGCTGTTTTAATAAAGTGTTTCTGAAGTTTTTCAAATGGGGTTCTGCACCTTCTCAGTGCTCTCCTGTTTTCAACATAATGGATAGGCAGATGATCATGGACGGTAGGAGTCAGGGAGCCACCTGTAACCACCTATTCTGTCTGATTTAACTGCTTTGGAACTAATGGCCATCTTTCTTCCAGGATTATGATCCTTGTTTTAGCTTATCCATAGCGCTCTGCAGTCTTTCCCATCCAGCCACTTCAGACCCTGGACAACTCCCTCCTTTCATTCCACCCGCTAACGGCCGCTTTTTATCCTCGCTCAAATCTTTCATTTCCTTCTCCCACAGCAGGAAACCATGGATCCACAAATCTTGGGCAGAGGAATGTTTCCTTCACTTACAGCTCATAGCCTCCTAAAACCTCCACAGATCTCATCTGTTTAAGCTGTCATCTCACATGCACATTCTTCCTTAAGCAAAAGACTGATATCTTTTCCGAGCCCCCTTAAAAAGTGATCTAATACAGATGTTTGGCAGGAATGACGTTCTTGTGTAAATAGTAGGTATTAAGAACTCACCTCTTCCAAACTTTGTTTTTGCTTCTCACTTCTGCTTGCATCATAATGTTACACAAAGTTTTCATATATATTCGGATGTGACCCTGATTTTATATAACAGCAGGAGCATCTCATCCTCTGTCATACACACACCTGAATACCACTGAGTTCTCTGTCAGTGCAAATGCACTGTGAAATACACATTCTATGTTTTTCAGATCTGCCTAGGTAAAATAACAATAAATTTTAAATTTTATTATTATGCCAAATAAGCACTTGAAATTATATCACCGTGCCATTCAACAAATAACTGTTTCAGAAGCATATTATTATGCAGTGAATTACTAAGTTTTATGAGAACCAGCTTATGAAGTGCCCCTGTGAGCTATTACTGCCTTTTTAGCATTGTGTTAGCATTTTTACCTTCGGTGACATTTTATCACACTCCAGAAAAATCAGTAAATCAGTTTCTGTCTAAACATTGCATTCATTCACACCTCATTACTACTTGAGAATACCACAAATTGTCCCTAACATAATATCATTAGCTACTAGCCTTTAACAGATCCTCAGAGAGAAAGATGTATGCCTACTCTCACGGTTCTTACTTTCTACACACCTAAGGAATCTTATTTTTATATTCTGCTAGGGTTTTTTTCCACAATCTATTATTGTAAACAGGTAGATAACCAAACATTTGCTCAATAAAAGCTAGTTCTTACAAGTGAGACCAGTCTTTGACTGAGAACAATAATCTTATTGCTATCAAATTCACTGCACATCCCCTGCTTAAGTCATTATTAAGAAAAATCTGTCTTACATTGCATCCCAAGTGAGTAGAATTTCTGAAATGAATAGCATTATTTCATTCAAGTGTTGCATGAATGGGTTATTAGACTATACAATGCAACTTAAGATTGTTTGCTTTAGTATCACATACCAAGCAAATGCTTATTTCGATTTTAGAAATAAGCTGCTGCCAACAACAGGCAGACTTGTCCAGGAGGGTACAACTTACACAGTTCCATTTACTGATATTTTCTTTTTTAAGCTAAGATCTATATCATAACACATTAGAAATGAGTACAAAAGTAGTTCATGAATAATTGAGGTTTTTTCTCCAGGCTATTTTACCTTGGAAAGAACATTTTAAAAGAGTCTCCTAGGACATTATTTCTAGCTACACATAAGTGAATATTGCATCCTCAATTCCTAATATTAACCTATAAGAATATCAGAAAATACTTCACATTATCTACAAAGTCATTTTATATCCATGCACATTACCTCTTCAGTTTATATAAACCAAAGAACAGAGAAAACAGGTGCCCATATGAGTCAGCTCATGACAATTTTAACTAAGTTATATTAGATGGGTTTATCCAAAGTAACCATGCATTTCTGTTATAAACCATAGGAATATCACTGTAGGCATTGTGAGTTTATATTAGGACCCACTGATTACTTTCTTAATTTCTGAAAAACTTGCACAAGTTAATGCAAATGTAAGACAACACAGGATATGTGTATGCAGTTTGAAGATCTGTGTCCTTTTTCCCTGAAGAAAGCTGGCACCATGTTTTCCCATACAGATACATCCATTTTGGACTTTCTGGAAGACAGATGTAGTAGCTGCACAATAAAATTCTTTCTAAAAAAAAAAAAGTCCACCCTTGCTTTGCAAAATTAATATAATACTGAGTCAGTCTTGAACAAAATCTGTCAATTGTATGCTGTGTAAATGTGTTCAGCAGAGATTATTACAGAAATACTAGAGCTTTCTCATAACTGATTCTAGATAAACAGAATCTCCAGTATAGAAAACCTATTATTATTATTAATCTTATTTATTTGGTGCTGCTATTTTATGAAATGTTCCTTGGAGTGCAGCATATTTTTATAAGCATCTATTAATCTACTGGGTTTAATTACAAGGACATTTGCAGTTCCCATTAATGATAATGGAACATTATTCTACCGTATCATGAATCAATGGAAAAAAATAGTTATAAGATTTCTGTTAACCGTAAAATCCGTAAACTGTAATCTGTGTGTACAGGGCACTTTAGATGCTTTTATCTATGATAGTTCCAGTAATGGTATCTTCTTTACAGTATTGATGACACCTTGGGGTTTTTTTAGTATCTCCTTAGAGGTAACACTCTAATGCACATATGCTTTCCACAGTTTTGCAGTGCTGCAGCTACAATGCAAACTGTATAAAGAGCCATTCCATCTCAGTTGTACAAATTACAATTACAGTAACACCTTTAAGAAGGCTTCCAGTATGCAAGAACACTGAGGAAAAAAAAAAAATATCTTCTGTTCAGGTGCTATTTGTGTAACCAAGAAAGAAGAGAGATTTTTTTAAAAAGACTATTGTGTGGAGTGTATTAACATACGCAAATATGTTTGGCGTGTGATGAAATCAGCCACTGACATGGTGACACTGTGTCTAGCAAATAATCTAATTGCAGACAATTGTTCTTTTACAGAAAAATGTATAAAGAGACATTGTAGAAAGAACTATAATCCAAAGTACTTTCTTCACAGACCTGTGACCAAAGAGCACTGCTTTGGAATCATGTTTGATTTCTTGCTCATTTTTCCAGCAATTGCTAAAGAAAGCCGTGCAGATTTTCTTAAGGCAGCAAACAAAATAAAACTGCAATGCAACTATTATGTTTTGGTCTGATGCTTGTAGGGTCATAGTATTTTGTCAATAAAGTCATAACGATGACTTAATTAAGCAGAAACATCTACATGACACTAAAGATATAATGCCATTTAATAAATTGGAATAAAATATCATTCACTACAGAATCCTTCTTCCTTTTTAACCCTGAGGTAATAACATCACTCTGAGTATCTATGTAATTTTAGATGTGTATTAGTTGCTAAAAAAAAAGGAAAAAAAAAAGAGTAACCTAACAACCTTCAGAAAAGATAAACATTTTAAATATTTAGGTAATCCATTTGATATTTTGTTCAACTCTAATTTTCTCTTATTTGGGCACAAAAGCTGAGAGCAAACTTTTTTTCTACAGCAGTTTCTTAGATACTGTTTGCTTTTTTTTTTTTTGTAACAACATATAGTTAAACTGCTTGAAGGATTCTAACAACATGGTTTTAAAGAATGTTTCAAACCCTTATGAGCAAGAACTGCAAGAAGGAAATTTGTCTGTAAAAAATAAACAAATTAGATACACATACAAATATATCAATATCTAACAAAGAAACCTTGTCTAGTTTCTAAGCTTTAAAGATGTTTCCGAGATTAATAGCTACTACAAAGAATATTTATGCATAGCAAATTAATTAGATGACAATGACTTGGTTTGACTGTTACACACATGCTACTGCACTACAGTTTATTAAAAAGAAAACTGAGACTGAGCATAAGGGAATTGTGTTTGGATAAACTGCAAAATTTTCCATCAAAACTCAGATGCTATTTCCAACCGTTGTGGCATAATTCCATATTATTTGCAATAATTACTTACCAATCATTCTAGAGATTACCAGTTGCCTATTTTATCTATTGCTTTAAGAACGCTGTTACAGAAAATCTGCTGTTTCTGAATTTTCAGTTGTAAAATTGGCAAGTATATGCATGGCACAAACTGAGTATTGGTAGTGGAAGAAGAGCTCTTAAGAAAATCCTATGAGGAGTGAAACTGATTGAGTATGAATTAGTATTCCTCCCTCTGAATCACTGTGGAAACATCACACCAGTATGACGCACCTATGTTTTGGATAAGAGCAGTAGTTAACGTTTTGGTTACTTGATTCCAATGCAATTTCCCTACAGTACAGGAGTTGGTTGCTATGCCATTGCCTATTTTAATGTGAGTACTACGCTTATAGTGCTCTAGACTTACTCCCTGTACCACTGAAATTAACTGGAAGACTCTGATTGAATGTAACATATTGGATGGGGCCACAAATGAAAAAATAAATTGTAAACTCAAAGTTCATAACAGATTTGGAAGAAAACATTACATTCTACTAGACATCTCGTCCTGAGGTTTTTGTACTTTGCTAAAGGCAATGGAAGTCATTAGTTATTAACTGAAATATGGAGCAGGACACAACTAATTGACAGTTATATATAGCTTACATTGATTTTGATAACGTGAAATACTACTGGCCTTTCTGAAAGGGCTTTTTGTGTCAAGACAAATATAATAAACTGAAAAATTTTTGTAATTATCTCCTCTTTTCAAATTGCACTTACAACTGATTCACAACTTAAAAACCCTCTAATTCTCCATTTAAAAATAAATTGTGTCTTTCATAAGACTTCTACATATTCAATCTTTTCTCTGCATTTGCTTGTAAATTGTCATGAAAACATCTCTGAACACTCCAGAAACATAATGGAATACACCTTCACCATCTCTGTGAGGTGATTAAGCTGTGGTATTCACATTTTACAAGCAGGAAGCTGAGGTACAGCAAGATCATGTGAACTTACCAAGGGAACATATGTAAACTATGAAAGGCAGTATAGATCTTAAAAAATTTCTTAACCAGACATACATATTTCATCACTGAAGAGAGACCAGTGAAGGAAGGCAGACTGTCTTATTCAGAATTGTGAGGAAAAAGAAAAAGTGGATTTACTGTTCTTTTTGTCTTCTTGCCTGCAGTGGAAGTGGGCTAATGAATCCTTGACTTAATGCAGTTCACTTTAAAAGTTGATATAACATCACCCTTTATATCCAAGGAGGAGCTCTCAAACCCAGAGGCCATTTGCTCAGAGTGCTCTGCTTTGCTTTGCTTCACCCAGTGAGTTCTGGGCAGAGAGTTCGTAGCATCTGAAAAGGCAGAGCTGTACTTTACTTTCTGGGAGAGGCAAATGGCTTACAGGAACCGCAAAGGCATCAAACACCAATGTTACATACTATCTAAGAGGTGCAACATGTAATTTCATAAGGGATGTGTGAATCTGCAGCAACCAACCTTATTTTCTACTAAAAAATATTGCATTTGCCATTTTTGTACATACTGTGCCCAAATATATCAAATTACTTCAGGCAAATTAACTTTGGTATCTTCTTAACATTATTGAGTTGCTTTTTTTTTTACTCCTTATTGACAAATTAGCATATTAGTCTCATCAATTAATTACTATGTCACAGCCAAATACTCCCAAAATGTTCCAGAAAATTGGACGGGTGTATCGCCAACAGGACAACTCAAGATGCAAGACACGCACCTTGATTAACCATGAACTTGCTCTGCCCTGCTTGCAACTAAGACAAAGAAAAATGCCAGTACAGCAATTAACTGTATAAGATCAACCTCAGTGTAGCTTTTACCATTTAGTTATCACATCAGACTGAAATTTATGTACCATGAAAGCTACGCAGATCAATAATATTAAAAGAACAAACACCCAGAGACAAAATTCTGTCTTTGGATATAAACGGCTACTATTGATTACAGAAGGAAATAAGCACTTGGTTCCAAGGACTGAAACAATCTAAATTGTGCTTTTTTTATTATTTTTTATTTATTATTTTATTTTTTATTAGCAAGTGGAATTCTTGCTTTGTACATGAATAGACCGCAGAAAGCCTAAGGAAATGCAAGCTGTGGATGAAGCAGAAGAACTTATTCACCCTATCTGATTTGAGATCTATGATGATATTAAAGCCCTGGTCCCAAAGAATATGATGGAAGTTTCAAATACTTCGTATTGAAGTTTCAACATTTAGTCAAAGTAATCACATAATCAGAAAGCAATAAAAAGAAAACTGGTACATGAAACTAGTTTGCATTTACTTTGGCTTTCATAAATCTCTAATATGTATAAAAACTACAAAATAAAGAAAGAATATACATGCTACTTGGAAAATACTGCTTCTCAGAAAATGTTACTGCATAATGAAATGCTATACTGTAATGCTTCAACCTGAGAGGAAAAAGAGAATAAAGATAATAAAGGCAGCCTTAATAACCTTGGGTCTTAACTGCTGAACACTCAGTTTTGCATTATCAATGTTATTTTTATAAAGTTACTTTCATTTACTTATTGTTTCATTTTTTAAAAAAATGTATCTTTCCATGAAGGAAACATTTAGACTTGATTCTCTGCTCTTTGGCTTGTCACAAGAGTGCAAAGTGAGCATAAATCATTACCAAACAGGCATGTTAGCATTTTACAAGCAATTAGTAGAAAGAAGTACAAAACAGGAATAATCAGGCAGCAAGATAAATGTGAGGCTGCACTTTAATAATTGCCGGTATTGTATCTGGATCTGCCTGTAAAGCAGAAGCAAAGGCAAAAACACAGAGGTGTTCTCTAATTGTTACCCAGCAAATTGCACTTAAGGCTTATTAAAAGATAATGTGGAAACAAGCAGTTTTAATGGATTTATTGTATTCTCCTGGGGCACTGGGACCAGTATAAAATGTTTAGTTGGGAACTAATGCACTTGCCCCTAAGGGGAAATTTACCAGCGTATCTATAGGAGAAAAAAGACACTAATAAATCTCCATATGTGGAAAAGTCTAAAAGACTGAGTCTTCAACTTAATAAAACAGAGGCTGAGAGAAGAACAGTTGTTTGTTGTATGAGGAAAGCTTTTACAAAGTGTTCTAGTGTGAAGTTTAAGAGTAGGCAGGATTAAAGCAGCATGCAGGTTGCTTGCTATTTTAAATTTTCTTTTACTCAAATGTTTTATTCTAGTTGATAAATAAAAATATTTTAAGAAAGCTCGTATTGGTTATTGTTTCTGCAAGGAAAGAATCCAAGATATAAGTGGATTCACAGGGTGACTAGCTCACAGCATTCATGAAGAGATGGGGCAGCTAGGTTCTGCTCCGACCACGTGAGCATTATGCAGCTCCACTCTGACAGAGAAAAGGGGAATAAACCCCTCAAGAAACAGGACAGGGAAATTCTAGCCCTAGATAACTCCTAATTATTAATCAATGTAGTGTTCATGTAAAGTACCACTTACAGTCTAATAGTCTATCTAGCTTAGTAGTAGTAGTATATGTTGATAAGCAAAATTGTCTTGATCGCAATTAGGCAATGCTGGAAAAGTTTATACACAAACTTTTCACAGTCAGTGACTGCCTGGGTAAGAGCTAATAACAATGTTTCAAAACAAGATTAATAATAAGTGGTTAAAAGAAGATTAAATAAGGTCACAGCTTTCATTATTAAATATATGGGGTAATAGATACTGCTATTATTGAGTGACAACTTTAACACTAAATAATGAAGTCAGGCATTCACTGATGAGATACATTTTTTTTTCTAGTAATATCTGGCACCATTAATACACATACAATCAGAAATAAAGAAGCTTTAACTTATTAAGATTACTGTAGACTTTTACTGCAGTACAAGCACTAAGTAGTACTTCTTGTTCTCATTATGGTTCAGTATGTAATACCAAAGGAAACAGGTTAGGGAATGACAAAATGATACAGTGGGCATGCCCCCACGGGCAAGGTTGTGCCACATCAGAGATCTCTGAGGTAGTTCCAAGTAAGATGACAGACACATTGATACAGCACAGTACAATGCCATTAAGAAATATTAACTTAGCTCCTGGAAAGAGTTCTGTCCGCTTTATCTGTCTTAATTAGTGGGTCTAATTAACTTCAACAATAGTCCCATTTGGTATGGCTACAGTGCTTTTTAGGCAAGCCTGGGGATCTCTCTGTTGCACAATAGGTACTCAACTGGATTTCCATATTCGCAAAGCTCAGCCCTCTGAGCTGTACCTACAGTATGTAGCTGCTGTTATTAACATTATTGTCTGTATGCTGACCGAAGAGCATTTCTAACTCCCTTCTTCCTCCAGTCATGTCATATTCAATCTTATTGATTATCTGCCAAAGGAAAGTTTATTATTAACCCCAACAGTAATCTACTTGTCTTTGCCTTTATAGTCTCTCTGAATCCTCCATGAGTCTACGTATGACTCTTTATTCCTCTGGTGTCTGGAAAAACAAGGATGGAATACATTTCTTGAAATTTGTGAATGCAGAATGAGATTCACTAAAATGAAAAGGTTTCATGTTTTGAAACCCTGTGTTCTGGTGGATGCTGCCTTGTTCTCCCTTCCATAACCTCAGCACCACCTCCCCAAATCTGCTCTGTAGCCTCCCTCTAAGCCAAGGCTATATTCTGTCTTAAAGGGAACTTTGCAAATTGTAAAGTTGGAGTGAAAATAAACTTGAAATCTGCCACCAAATGGTGTGATCTTTCTCTGGGCAGCATTAGTCTTTTTGGTTTTTTCTATGCTGTCTCTGTACTCAGCATCAACTCACAGACCTGCTTCTTCTCTTTCAAATCACTTTATCAGTTTGTCATGAAAGAGGAATCTCCCAGAGAAACAGGAAGATGATATCTGCATATGCAGATAAAAACAAAAATAATAGGAAAACAGCAAACTAAAAAGCAAACTTATATTAAATACAAAATGGCGTAATGACTTTCTTGTTCTTCTCCTGTTTTTATAAGGCCTGACACTTCAGAATCTTAGCTCTGCAGGACTGAGACTGCCTATTGCTGTACTTACGTAGTAGCTAATTCATTTCTGGCCTGATCCTGGTCTTGACTTCTGGCCACTACCAGAATTAGATTATCATAATAACAGCAATTAGAATGTCTTCTTTCTAGCTGACTGGATAGCTTTGGACATTTGCTCTGACCTATTCAAAAGTTAGAGATACGAAAGATGTGAAAAAGACATTTCTGAGGACACAGAACAAAAAAAAGATACTTTTGTAATTGCACATCTAATTTCAGCTCATTACTCTTTCATTACCTTTTAACCTTCACATCGTCATACTTGGAAAGGAAAAGATTTTTCACCATATGAAGTCAGTAACAAATCACTTGCACTGCTAGTGAAAAACTCTCTCTCTGTTCTCATTTTTTTTTACCATAATTACAGAATAAATTGAGGACCAGACACAAAAATATTAACATCCTATAAACTCCAATATGTTTGTGTAAACTAAGTGCCAAACAACAATGTGTAATCTATCAAGCAAATCACTATTGCTTCATGAATAACCTGTAAAGAAAAAAAAAAAAAAAAAAGGTCAAATCTAATGAAGTCAGTTCTCAAAGAGAAATATGTGATACCTTCTCCATGCAAAATCTATACCTGAAAATAATCCCAAGCTTCTTAGATTAGAAAAAAAAATTAGAACTGGTGTGGACTTAATTTGTTAGAGTTTGCATAAAACTTCTAATACCATGCAAAGGCTAAAGATTATTATTAATCTATAAGGGAAGAAAATCTAGAATGAAATTATGAACTCAATACCAGATTTTAGTACACTTTTGTTTGCAAGACATATCAGCTTGGCAGTCTGATCTCGGCAGCTGTGAGGACTTGAACTCTGCTTTGAGATGTCCTTTTCTCCCTCACCCAAAAAGAGAGCTGCTTCCCCCGACAGCAGCCATCCACCCTGTCACATCCAAATACACTGCCTTGGTATTCACAGAGACATGCAGCCGCCGTACTCCTCTGTAGCCAAAGGCCACAGCTATGGAAGTTGCTGTTCCCTCTGTCTTCTCCATGTCAGCAGCCTCCTAGCTAGACTGTCCTGGGCAAGAACCAAAGGAGAAGACAAGGCAGAGAGCTGTAATGACTGCTGGTGCCTGACTCACAGGGTCCATTGGCTCCTCTTGCCAAGGAGGCAGGCAGCACTGCCGCAGAGCAGTAATTCCCCCCAGCAGCAGCTGCGGCTCCATAGGTCCCCTGAGCAGATGCAGGAGGCATCCAGCTGTACAGTCAGACATAGCCTGGGCAGCCATTGTGACCTCTCAGGAAAAAGGAACATAACCTTGATGTTCCTGTATTGGTCTTCTGTTAGAGAATGGAGTTATGACATACTCATTTCCTGGATTTAAGCTGATGGGAGTAGCTGGATATATTTGGGAATATATAAGGTGGGGAAAAAAAACAGAAATAGGATCTTGGAGGAGCTAATTTAATCTTTTTTTATCATATCAGCAATCTTTTTGCAAATGATTTGGACTATTTCATTGCTTCTTGGTTAGATGCAGAAAGGAATCAACTTTATAACACAAAAGATGCTGCTTCAGGAGATTAATACTAAATTGAATCAGGCAAAGATTGCAGTCACAGCCCTGGACGCTACATATGAACAGATGGCAGCCTATGTTAATATCTTGGAAGGCGAGACTGGCATAGCAGAATGCAATGCATTTTAATCAAGTCCATTAAAACCATGAGGATCGAGTGTGACCATATTTAAGGGCTTGCTCCTAACCTTGTAGAATTCGAAGCAAAAAAATTTATTGCCATTAACAACTGGAGAATCAAACTCAGCTTGTGGAATATCCATGGGAAAAAACCAATTGTTTTTAAAAACGAGGAAAGCTGGAGAAAGAAACAACATGCTGTTCTATATTCTGTAACTAGATTTATTGAGGTTTCTGTTTAGGAATGAAAACATAGAAAGTGAAATTACGTATACTGATAATAATTTATAATTAATTTCAATTTCCTTTAATTATGATTTATACACAGGAACTCTTTCACTACTGATTCTGGGACTGACTTAGAATTTCTAATGACAAAAATGGCATTTACTGTCCTCAGAAAGACAGTCTCCGCAGCGACACAGAGATGACACCATATGCAGGGCAGATGTATAAAGTCAAGTGCCTCCTAATGAGTACTCTATATATCTCTATCTGAAGAATTATGATATTAACATTAATATTTGTTTTAAAGTCCTGATCCAGCCCAGTCTTCCACACTTAACTCTTCCTCAAGAGCTTCCTGTTCTATTCTTTAAAACCAAGAAACAAACCACAGCTTGATCTGAAGCTGCCTTTTGAGTGATCAGTATGCTCTACTTAGCAAATAGAGTGAATTATATTTTGTGAATTTTCTTGTTGCAGTACAGAATTTTTATAGTTCAATGGCTAAAACACTACAAGCACTGAGGTGCTCAGGGATGTCTGTCTACAGAGTATAACCGTATATTTGAAGTTATGAAAGCATGACAATATAATGGCTAATAGAAATTCTTATTTATCTCTGCTAGCTATCTATAAGAGCAATCACAACACTGAGGTGCTGAACAGCCATATTCTGATACCTATTCCTGATTTACAGCCTCTCCAGATATAAGGTTGTTCTCACTGATGTAACCAGGAGCATATTCTAACCCAAAATAGTGGCTTTCATTTGGTCTTCATGCTTCTCAGCTCTTGGTAGCATTTGACTTCATCAATCACTCTCAAAGGACGATCTCCTGCCTGACACTAGCTTTCTCCAACTTGTACTTTTGATTCACTCTGACATGACTATAGAACATCACCCTCAAATATTAGTTTGAACATGTCTTCTATACACATCTTAGATTTGATTTATCCTGTCTTCTGCTTCCATTCTACATATTATAATCACCACTCCTGTAATAAATTCCTTCCTTTCTTCCTATCTTTGCTGCTGTGCTTAGTGTGCAAATTCCACATTCAAATAATATAATTAACAAGATAAAGTAACACAAAAGCAGATGAGCAAAATAACTCTTCCATTAATAACAATTCTAGTCACTTAACTTTTCTTTTTTTCTTTACCATCATAAAAATCTACAGTATCATCAAAGTACCACCACACTGATATTATTACATTAGATATTCTGGAGCAAATAATATAGAAATTAGTCTTCAAATATTCCTCTTTTTTTTTAATCCTTTATTCCTGTTGAGTTGCATTGCTGTTTAAGTCCAACCTCATGCTTATTTTCACCAATGGCAGACTTGCTCAATAGTTAGTAGCAGGCTTGACTGAAGCCAATGTGAGTTTTGCTTATCTAAACATCACAATTAGCTATTTTTGCTGCCATAAAAGTAAAAAAAAAAAAAAAAAAAGGCTAGCACTATTATTTTGTTTTTAAAAAACAGTGCTCTATATTATAATTTCTTTCTCATCATGTTGGGGTTGACCATGAGATTATAAAATGCACTGACTGCTTTACAATTTCTTGCTGATATACTTGTTTTTAACTTTTTTTTCCTTTCTGGAGAGAAACTCTGTAAAGATTGTATAAGTACAAGACCAACAGAATACATTTTATTATGTATCTTACAAAGAAAAAAACCCTAGTTTTTTATCAAATTCAGATTTGATCTATTATATTTTTCCATAGTTTCCAATTCATCTTAGCCACACTCTTGATGTCTGATGGAAATTAAAATCCTCTTACATTTCTCTCACATTTAAATCTGAAATATTTTTAATAGGTGAAGCAAATTAATGAAGTTCAGCTAATGCCATCATTTTTCATTCTGCAAAAATACTACTACTTAGCGAGTGTTTGATGAACTTATTTTCAAGAGTCATGATTTTAATAATGATCTAAAATTTCATATGAATACACGTATATCGGTTGGAAATACTTGTATCATTAATTAAGACTATTTCTTTAATTCCTTCTCTTCAGCATTTTTAAAAAGGTTTCATGCAGGTATTTCTACTTGGTTTTCTGCAATAACCATATTTTAATGAGTGTGTTTGAAACCGTTAGTTGGAGATTATCTGTTATAGAGAAAAAAAGTATATTTTACCTACGGTTAATCACAGTTCTATGTTAAAGAATAAAAGGAAACTGCAATTGATTCTGTTGAAACTAGAATGAATACAACCTGCCTTTTGTGTGTTTTCTCAATAACTTCATTCTGTAAATGTTTCTTACAGGCAAGTTCGTAATTTTCAGCTGGTAAAAAATATTGAATGCCTACAATACTCTCTAGCAAGTATATTTGTGGTTCCTTATTCTCCTTCTTCCACAAATAACTTCATGTTGTTGCAGTGCAATGATTTTCTTCCTTTACAATGCTTCTTTTTCACTAACTTATGAAACATCTTAAACAAGTATGCCAGAAAACTCTTACCAGCCACAGAAATCTGATACCAGGTGTCATTTGCAGTGGAAATTAGTCTTGGTGAACCCTCTAGTGTAATTAATAGTCTAATTACCTTCCAGAGCATACTTCATGTCCTGGGTAAACAGAGTCCACATGATCTCAGCACTGATTTTTCCCATGTTCAGCTCCTGAGGGAACCTGCAATCAATAACATTACATCAGTTCACCTGCTGCTAGAAATTATGCTTGCAGCTGCACAGCAGAAAGGCAAATATTTCCACAAAATAATTCCCCTAGTATGCACTTATTGTATTTTGTACAATTATATGAACCATTCAATCTTCAAATAAAAATTTCCCTTAGTCTGATGTCAGGGGCCTAAGTAAGTAACTAGTTGAATGTCACACAAATTCCCTCACATGATATTTTAAATCAAGAAACATCTATCTATCTTGCAGAGAACTCTTCAACTTTACATAAATCAGATGGCTTATGAAAAATCTGAAACAAGTGGCTGTTCTGTTTAGCAGTTGCAGGTTTTCCTTAATTCCCTTATTACACTGGAAAATAGTGAAGCTGTCTGTGAGGCTATATTGGTTTATACTAGTTGAATCCAATTCACTGTTTGAAGACTTTCACCTTAAAACATGGATAAAACAGTAAATAATATAAAAGGCAGAAAAACGCACACTTTGATTCAAAACTTTAGTTTCGGTCTTATCCTTCATGTCATCTTTGAAAAACAGTCCTTTTAAAATATTTTTTTGCCGTTATCAAGAATTTTTCCACAAATTCATAGATCCCAGCTGCTTCTTATTCTATGTAAAGGAAAAGCTTTAAACTTTGCTACCACCTTCACTGTTAGCGACTAGCAAAAGTTGACATTTTAGTAACAGACACTGTACGTTTCACATCATATTTAAAAGGAGAGCTATTTGTCTGTCATTTTAATAGGAAGCAATTGCTATCTCGGATCACTGATATACCTTCTTTACACTGATGGCTGCTCAGTTACAGACCTTTGTGTTAATTTCGTGAACACAAAAGTAATTGTTGTTCAAAAGCTCAAATGTATTTCAAATGTCTTGATTTCTTTTATCTCCAGTCCAGTCTGAGTGATACAGGGAATTAACTGTCTGCTACATATTGCTTGATTTAGAAGACTAACTGTCTGCATATTGCTTGATTTAGGAGACTAACTGTCTGCTAGACAATGCCTAACAATCCTGTTTGCCTTGAAACTCACTTAAGCTTATCAGGGACTGGTATTTGTCAAGGACTGATATGTCAAGCAAAGGACATAACAACAGGAGCTGCAATGTTGGTCAGAAGTCGTTAAGAAACTGCTGAAATCGCCAAGTGAAAGGAGAGCATGGGTGAATGCCTAAAGTTCATCTAGAGGAAGATAAGACCCCTGAAGAAGTAAACGACCATCAGAGACAGATCTGAAATGCCAACGCAGGTGTTTTTTTAATAACCTCGCCTCACTTATGCATATGTATGTCTGTATTTTGCAATCCTATGAATATGTATACCTGCACCATATAAATTTTTGGTAAAACGTGCTGTCAGTGTGCATGCTTTTGGAGGAGCGATCCCCTACACACCCAGTGCCAAATAAACATGCCTGCTTTATAATTCTCTCCGAGTTCTAGAGTTTGATCTGCACGTCATGAGTGCTCTTTTAACGCCAGACTTGAACTTTGACAATGTTGCTCTGAGGAAGTATTTAAAAGTTGATTTAATATCGATTTAATATCTTTTATCCATAATGCAAAGCTGGCCATAATGCAAGGCTAGGTCTGATTAAAAAAAAAAAAAAAAAAAAAAAGTATCGTATGTTCCATCCCCCTTATCTTCTTGGTTGTACTCCAGTTTGACAATGTCTGTCTTGTACTGGGGAATCAAAACTGAAAACAACCATCCAAATATACTGTCACAGGCTCCAATCAGAAGGAAGCAATCACATCCTTCAAACTGTGGGTTGTGGTCTTCCAACTGCAGCCTAATATGTTATTATGCAAAATAGAAGTCACTGCACTAGCAGCAGGGTTTGGTCTCCTCTTAAGGTCCTTAAATTGCAAAAAAAAAAAAAGGTAGCTGAGCTTTTCATAGTACCATGTTTTGATTAACATTCCTCTGCTACATGGAATTTGTTTTAGCAACAGATGTCATGGTTTGTAAGAGCTCCTTTATCAAATCTGAAAAGAGGCAATTAAAAGCACCTCTTCAATAAAAAAAAAAAAAAATTGAGATCTCCATAGATAAAAAAAAACAAAACTGAAATCCAAATGACCTTCTAATTTCTTACTCTAGTCAAACAATCACTTATGGATTTTAAATATAAACCCAAGAGAAATCCATTGAAACACACATTTTAAAACAGTTAAATTATCCAGAAAGGTCTCAATTATCCACTTCATTTCCATTTGACAGAGTTCTTATGCAAGCATGGGCACATTAAAATAGATCTCAAGAAAATAAGCTAAAGCCTTGTAAAATGTTAAATAGGCACATTTTTAATATACTTTGTTAAACGTAGTGCATCAGAAACAGAAGCTTCTTCCACACTTCTCCCAAATGTGTCCAAAGTGAGGTTCTTCATTCATTTAAACCCCACAGTATCTATCAGTGAAATTGGTTCAGCTTCACTAATTGTAGCGGAGGTGGCACCTTTGAAGCAGATGTTTTAGGTATTTCTTATACCACATCCCAGAGCTTGTGCTGATGGGCGTGGTCCATTGACCTCTGTGCTGCTGATAATGCAAGGTATCTTCCTCTTTCAGCCACATTACTGTTAGGACTTAAGGTGATAGCAAAACTCATTAGACAGCACGATCTGCATGTTCTGCACTATGTCACAGAGATAACGACTTTGAAGGTCTCATTTAGAAGAGCAGCATTACTAATGCCAACACATGTGACGAGGGCAGGCTGACTTAGACTGTGCTTGAAATCTAATGTCAAACATACATCAGCATCTCTATGGTAAGTACAAATGCCGATACAAATCAGTCCTACCAGAACAAGTAAGGAAACCAACTGTAAAATGACAAGCTTGAAAGGAATGTTCCATTTAACTCCATCAGCAGGACTGTTTATGTGAACAATGTTGGATATGTCTGTATTATTTCAATGACTATTAGGCTTATTTTTGTTGATTCGATTGTTATGAAGCAATCTGTCATACAGTGACAAGCTGGTTAACACCTGCATGACTTTTTTCCAATCTTCATTCTAGGAAAGAATGAAGAATGCTTCTAGTGGCTCACTATCTGCCAGGAGTTACTGGACAGTACTGGCAATTTTCACAGTATGCTTCTAGTCTCTGTTACTTGCTGGGTGGTTTGTACCTTAGATAAGCGAAGAGCTAAAAAATGTGTCATGTCTACTTCACAATTTATACTAACGTTTTTAATCTTCCTAACTTTTACTATGTATTTTAAACAATCTACCCCATTGTTATAATGGCATTTGGGTATTCCATTAAGAATATAAGGGCACATGCAAAACTTGAAACTGCAGAATACTAATGAAGACTTTATGTATACTTGTACTGTATACAAGTGTGAGCCTTATTCCCTGTGGGGAAGTGTAATTGGTGTGGCTACAATATGCTGCACTCCTGCCACAATTTTCCTCAGAAATAGCTTTACGCATGAGTAGTCATGTTTACTTTAATTTGGTTACTCATGTTTCTAAGATTACTCTTGTAATAATAAATAATTTATTATTTCCATTACAGCGGCACTTAGAGGCTTCTGGTAGGTTTAAGAAATTACTACGTAGGAATTTTAAAATATATAATAAGAGAAAACCACTGACCTTCAAAACTCACAGTTTAAAAAGACAAGACAGAGAATAGGGAAGAAGATAAAGTAGAAGTGACTTGCTTAAGATCCCATGACATGTCAATGTCAGTTAGCAAGAGAATTTAAGTTTTGAATCTTTCTTCTGAGCCTTTTTCCCAACCAGGACAGGGTTATAGCTTGCCTTAATACACAGACATACATATAAATACATATACACATACTATTACATGAATATTCATGTGAAAATGTGAAATAAAAAGAATTTATGTAATTACATGATCAATTAGTATTTTATATTTATCTCCAAGTACATGACTCCCAAAAAGCTTACTCTTCTCTTGTTCCCAGCTTGCACTTTGTCAGAGAGATGCACTTGGTGTTCTGTCAACCATATTTCACTATCTGACTGACAGGCTGAATTATCAGCATTATGAAAAATGGTCATGTTAAGAATGTATACAATAAACAGTAACATAAACTGCAGAGTAGAACATGACTGAGATTTTATTATGCCTGTTATTCTGTAGTATTAATCTGTTCAGATGTTTTTGCTTCTAAGTATATTACGTACATTTAATATTTTCAACACTCTCTTAATTTTCTAATTCTAACATCTACACGTCAACAGGCAAAGAAGAAGAGCCTAGGAGCCTAGGTTTGACATTTGCTGCCACTGTTAAAACTGCTTGGAGGACCCTAAAAATAGAATTATAAAAAGAAAGATAAGTTCTTATAAACTCCATGTTGTATTATATTCCTTCCTCACATCATGTTATATAATGCTAAAATCAGTACTTGACAATGGTAAGTACAACTTTTAATTTGTGCTATAAACAGTTCTGGCACATCTTGAGTTTGGTTCCAAATATCAGAATCAGTAGTGATGGTTTTTTTTTTTAACTCTAATGTAACTTTCTGGTAAAGAATAATGACAAAAGAAGCTATATTATTCTGTTTGTTTTCCCTAAAAGTGACCTTCATATAGAATACTCAGACACTGCTCAAGAAAGTCGTATGTCACAGTTCACAGCAGTCACCACTGACTTATCACAATTGAAGGCAAATTCTGATTTATATAAAAATACACGCACAACTGAAAGCAAAAATTAGCCAAAGCACTAAAATAAAAAGAATAAACAAGTCCCCAAGAAGATTCTTTTAAATTCACCATATTTAAAAAATTCATAGCCAAGTTTTTCACAGACCCAGGTAGTTAGATTAGTGTAGAAGTTCTCTGGTTCTCTGACAAATTACACAACATTTAGAGCAACATGCAGAGCTGGTTCTCCTTTTCTTACTAAGGTTTTATCTAAGAGAAATTTAATCTATAGATGAATGAGCTCAGTGAGAAACTATCCCTCACTAAAGGACTGAAATTATTCCAAAAAATATAATAATACATAATTCAAAAAAAATGTTACAGGCACCTGAAGGACTTCTTAGCGTGATTTATTGCTTTGCACAAGATATTAATGCATGCTAAAGCTGGGGCTTGGATTCAAAAACTAGTCCAAATAAAGTCAAAAGGTATGCCAAGCACTCTGACAAGCTCAAGAGAAAGAGATGATCTCCTCATACTGTAGAAAGAGCTGGACTGCCTAATAAACCACTCAGATGGTTAGTCAGAACTAAGTTGGATAAGTCTAGGGTTTATTTTTAGCAAATACCATCTTTAATTTATCAAAAAGCCTTTTCCTTTTGAGATCATTTGTTCTAAAGGGATGATGGTTCAGGACACAGGTTAGTAGGCATGGTGGTGTTAGGTTCACAGTTGGACTTGATGATCTTGGAGGTCTTCCAGCCTTAAGATTCTATGATTCTACGGTAGCCATGATCCGCTCTCAAAAGAAGAGGCGCTGTAACTCTGGAGGCTGTAAAGCAGCACAGAAAGAAGATAGCCTCCTTCCGGTCTCCTACATTGTGAGTATCTGCCTAAAAGTCATTATTAAATTCATTATTCTACAATTTGGTTAATCTCTTCTCATCATGGTTATGAAGCACAATTGTATTAGTCTACACATGCTGGTTTTTTTTTTTTTTTTTTTTTGTGATCTAAGAACTATGCAAAATGGAAAATTTGGGTTTCCTTCCTGTATGTGAGCTCACATGAAGATTTGCATTTTCTGTTGTCGTGGAGTCAGTCTTCTCTCTGTTTCCCACATCTAAGCATTTAGTAAAATAAGTGTTTCCATCATCCGTATACTTTAATTTACTGTTTATGGGCTACATGTATACTTAATGCCAAGTCAACTCTAAACTTCCTTTCTGAAACTCATGCAAGTTTCCATACTTACAACAATCAGAGACTGATGAGTATTACACAGCTATCATAGTTATAGGTGTCACACAACTATCACAGTTATTGTTGCTGTGTTATTATAAGTAAGAAGTTATCAAAGCTGAACACACAACAGAAGCATACAAAATTTTCCACATGGTAAAGATAAATGGTGACAGCAGCAGTCGACTTATTAAAGGGAAGTGATAATCAAAGGTCAAATTCTAAAGCATCTATATAAGTAAGGAATTCTGTATTATTTGTATTTTATCTGTATTTCAACACCTTAGGTAAAAAGATTTTTTTTTTTGCAAACTATTTCAGAATTTAGTCCCTAAGCAGCAATATATCAGGGAAATTTCCCATGCAAATCCCAACATATTACGTTTTCTAACCTTTGCATAAAAGCCACACATTTTCAAATCTCTCAGTGGAGCAAGAGGAGGACCAGGAGAGTACTCTATTAGTAGTTTTGTTTCTTCTCGCTACAATTATTTCTGTCTCATAAGCCATAGTTGTCCCAACTTCTGTGTCATTCTTGGAGCCATACTATAAAATCTCAGTTTATCCAAAACATTGCTATTAAAATCACCTTCCTTACTTGCATGACAGTCTCTAATTGTCATCTCATATGACAACCATACAAAACTATCTGGTGGAACTTCTTAATAAACAGAATATGTTAGGTTTTTCTGGGAAATAAATTAACCATTAAGTGGCATATACATAATCATTGCCACGTATTTCCAAAAATACTAAACTGCATATAAAAGGTAACCACTTACAAATGTCTTCTCACTATTGATTTTAATGAAGCAAAAATTTAATGAAAACTGCTTACACTGGCTAGTTTTAACGAAGTGCTATATATAAAACCACAGATCAATGGAATGAAATGGAACTCAGTTTGAAAAAAAGCAAGAAGAATCAATGTATGAAGCAAAAAATTAAACAAACCCCAAAAGCATTTATCCTAGATAGTACTGAATGACTCTACTTCAAGCCTAAACTAAGAAATTCCTATCATGACAATTAAAAATGCTTTTTCTTAATTTGTGCTGTCAAATCTGCAGTCTGCTACATTTTAAGAATACTGAAGTCCGTGAACCTCAGATGCACATTCTCAGAATAGCTCATATTCCATACTTGGTAGGCTCAGGCTCATTCAGGTGCTAAAGAAAGTCTGCTCCTGGTGTGTAAATACATTAATTTTTTTTTCTGTGCATGCAGCAACAGGTTAGATTGCACTGTCTGTGGAGCGCTGGGCATAGTCACAGCTTCATTAGTTCTCAATACAAAAGTTCTATCCAATTCAGGAAAATATGTATTCTATCTAAACCATGAGCAAAGATTTCATTTATTCTCACTTTTTTTTTCCTTTGCTCTAATTTATTTTGTTTTGCAATGTTTAATATATCTTGACTTTTTAAATTTTAAGCTAATGCTTTCTGAATTCCAAAATGTAACTTAGCTAATCATATAACTTTTTTTTTTCCCCTCTATTTCTTCTAGGCTCTGGTTTTTACCCTAACATTCTTTCTGAATTGGATATTCACTTTGTCTTCTCTAAGAACACACTACTGACATTCTTATCTCTAACTGCAAATACAAGTTCCTAACAGATTTTCAATACTATTTAATATTTGAGTACTTGATCTAAGTATCTTCGGTCAGCTCTTCTGAAACACCATTTCTACCGTCTTTATCCAAATAATAAATGGTATCACTTCTTGGTTCTTCAGTGAATCAGATAATTTTGCGGGAATCCAATCCTAGTAATCTCAGACAACATTAATAGCATTTGTTCTTGAATGGTAACTATTTTTATTTTCGTTTCAAAATTTTTAGCTATCAGATAAAGACTAAAAATTTCAAAGGCTAATAACTAAGCCAGTATTTCAATATGCTCTGCAGGAGTCACTAAAGCACAGTACTAAAATTTACTAAAGAAGTACTAAAGTACTAAATAAAAGTATGAAATACACAGTGTTCAAAGAGGAAAGAAAACAGATCCTTACACTGCAAATATGTAAGAATCAGTAAATAACAAATTTAGAAGTCCCACCAGAGCCGTCTTGTTTCTTAAATTTGTATTAAAAGAACACACATCTATTCTGAGTGTATGTGCTATACCATTAAATGGAAAGCTTTTTACTAAAGATGTGCAGAGGTATTCATTTTCTTTTCTGGGGTAAGCAGGGGGGAAAAGGTTGTCTGTCATTTTCCTCAACAGTTTTTACATGCTGCTTTTGCATTATGAGAAAGTTTTCTTTTAAAAAAAAAGTATATATCCAAAGCAACTCTGAACAGTTTTTCAAGTTTGTTTTTTTTTTTTCCTTTTCATCTCTTGCTCCTGATGTCTCCTATTTCTCAAGACACTTTGTTTCTTGTGTTCACCTTTCCACTTCCAAAACAACAATGAAAATGGGAGAGAAGTCACACACAAACCCTCTCCTTTAATCTGTCCCAACTACGTTCACTCCTGATTCTTTTTTGACATCTTACACAGTCACTCAGCTGTACTTCAGAGAATCTCCTAATCCCTTCAGAGGAACTCTGTCGTTTATCCCTTTCCTTTCTTCTCCATATTTGCATAACAATATAGCTAGAACAATTTTTAGGATACTTAACCCCCAATTACTCTTGTTTAATTTTGGCAAAAAGACTGAAATGAAACACATGTATGTACTTGTTCCAGTTAGATGTTTTATAATATTTGTTTTACAGACAGTTGGACAAAAAGAAAAAGAAGAGCTTTTGTTAATGAGGCACTTCACACTAAGTTGTATAAATGGAGTAAACACCTCTGTAGGGTGAGAACTTGTTCCTTAATAAGGTCAGAGCAGGACATGGTTGAACAAAGAGATGTTTATTATCCAGGACTGAAATAATCCTTCTTTTATTTAAAGGAAAAGAAGGAATCAGAACACAATGAAATATCTTCCAACTTCTGGTTATCACCCGGAGGTTTCTTTGGTAATTATTCTGTGGGTCCATAAAAACTATGGTACCTTTTATCAACAGACAAGTACATCTTCATGTACAGGGTGCTTTCCAGTATCTACCCTATTTTGGCTGAAATAAACACACTTGTTCTTGCTCCCCTTCAGACCATTCCATTAAATGCCAATGTAGATCCCTATTAATAGTTTAGCCATAATACAGATATAAGTTTCAGTTTTAACTTTTACATAAGTCATCATAGCTAGACCATGCCTAGATTTTCTGGAATCTTTCTGTAAAATAGCTCCAAAGAGCTAAAAGAGTTAAAACTTTTTTCTAGTCCCTCATCATGTCACATTTCAATTAGTGCGACACCTGTTTCTGTGCTCTTAATATGTGAAATGTCTTCCTTTGCACTCTGTCTGTATATTTCATTTTCAAAACTCAGCACTCTATCTCCTTCTTCTGTGTTTATCGACTGGCTCTCTCTTCTCTACTAGTGTAGCAGCCATAAATTATTCAGCTTGTCCTGGTTATTGATTGTACCTCCTTCATCTGTTACATCTTCAATTCTGAGAAATCAACTTCCATCTCTTGTAAGTCAAGGATATTGCTCTCCATTTTACAAATTTTCAAGTCAGCCTGGCTAGGCTTTCTGTCTAGCCAATCACAAATTTGGAGAGGGTCTTTTTGTCAAGTTCATTGTTCTTTTACAAATGCATCCCTAAAACTCTATTATAATGCCTATAAAAGTCTCATCATGATTAGAACACCTTGTGTGCCAAGATACTATCATAACATTAATACCATCACACTCTTTCACTGAACTTTCCCTTCTGTCTGTCCACTTAGTTCTCTTGCATAATATTTTGCTGCTTGACTTTTTGAGAGTGTTCATGCACCACGTCTTTAATGTTCCTAAAACAAAAGGTTCTCTTTCCATGGTAAGGGCACTAAGTCTTTATCAAACTATGTCAATGTTATATTCTGTACTTTTTAAAATCCCTGCTTAGATTGTATTTAAAATACAACTAATGATTCAGGTGTATTTCCTGTCCCAATTTTAATAAATCCACAATTGTTGATTTTTATGAGGAAAGTAACTACTTACTGGTTCAAAACAGGTGTATATGCTGTTTTATCTTCATCTATGATGGTGACCATCAGAGTAATAAGCTGTGCCCAGAAATCCAAATTCTTTGTTGTCGGTCCCTGTTCCTCTTTAGGAATTTCTTGTTTCTTACTCTGTTAAAACAAGATTGAATATATTTTATATTAGAGAAATTAGAGAAAATATTATGGGATTTCCACCTACAGATTATTATTTGGCTGAAAAGAGTGACATATTAAGACTCTTCAGAAATTTTGGAAAAAGACTGTCTATCTGACTTAGAGCAAATTGTATGACAGATGGTATCTGGCCATGGACATATATAAAAAAAAAAAAACATACACACTGCAAAGACAGCCAGGTCAACAAAGATGATCAACAGAGACTTTATTCTTAGGGCATGCCCACACATACATTCTTAAATTCTTTGTTGTGCTGAAACTGAGTGCAGGTAAAATTGTCTGCTGAGGCAGAAATTTATACCCTACACAATAAATACTGAGCAAAGCAATGAAAATAAATATTTCTTGTTTTGTTTTGGATTATACACTGAAGTTATTGGGCCTAACAGCTGTTACAGTTGTTCACTCTAAATGAAGAAGTGGTTAAATTTCCCTTTATTTTTAACAGCCAAAATAAAAAAGGCTATTGCCTAAAGTATTCTGCATAATTTTCCAGGAACTTATAGACTGACTGGCAGAACCACAAAGTGTGCATCTAAGAGGGGCAGAGGAAAACATTACAAAGCAGAAGAGGGAAAAAAAAATAAAAATCCCTGGACACATAAAAATACTAGGACAAGATACATAGGAATATCCAAAATAGAGGCTTGTGAATAGAAGCCTTGCCAAGGATTTTAAAGCTATGAGCAAAACCAATCTGTTACTTGATTCCTTTCTTATCCAGAGATATGGGTTTTTTGTATTTGAAGAGAACCGCAATCAGTTTCACATCCAAAACAGAGAACCTGAGATGTCCCATGACATTTTTGTAATAATCACAAGGAAGGACATGACACGCTGATATATCAGATGGATTACCAACATGACTCTCCAGTCATTAATTAAAAGTTGGTAAGGAAAGCAGTGGTTTTTATTCCTCTTGATTGAAAGTCTGCCTTTTGCACCTTTTTAATAAGTATGTATTAATATTCACCACTTACAAACTTTTATTGAGAAATTTATACTTTTAAATCTCACTAAAATGTGCATTTACAGCTAGATTTTGTCTCTACAAATTTGACAAGAAGTATTTTTATCTCTATATGGACACACATATATGTACACACACAATTTCTGCCGCACAGAGGTATGTCTGCACACTCTATATCTCTCCTACACAGCTGTCAGAGATAGAAAGGGGTCTTTTCGCTCAACTAGTAAGTCAGAGAAAATAAACTTGCCTATTGTATTTCAAGTTTAAACATATATTCCCCTGTATTTCTAATTTGTAGTCCAAATATGACCACCTCAAATGGACCTCATATCTCTTTGAATAGATATGACACTATATTACTGTCATAGCAAATTAATTAAATGTTATCTTAACCTCAATTAACTTTTATCTATTAACAACATTTAGAATGGCAGAAAGGGAATTTCAACAACACTTAATTGAAATTGTTTTTGTGGTCACTGTGGAATATTTTAGAAAAGTATCATTAATCACACTGTTACATACTCAGCTGATCTACAAGTGCTATGGCTTCACTGTCTAAAGCAATTGAAATAAAGGCCAGGCTTGGAAGAAGTTACAATGGATGGTGCAACTAGGATCACCAGCAATTTATAACCACACATGCAAACAAGAGTGCTTTTCAAAACAGAAATGAACATTGAAGCATTAATATCACTCACAAGGGCTTTTCCTGGGGTACAATATATCTTTATTAAATGACCTTGTTTCTGTATCAAAGATCTATTGCTAATATACCATTTTTTTTCCCAGCAACCTGCAGTGGCATATAGCTGAGACAGCTTTTCAAGATTGTGAATGTGAATCACAGAATGTAAAATTCTGTTCTTTGTTACAGATAGAAAAAAAAGTGATTAACTTAGAAAGTTGTACAATGAGGTGCTTTCTACAAAAATTCTCTGGCACAGAAATCTTTTAAAAATCAATATGATCTTTTCAAAATCCCCAGAGAAGGTATTTTTAAAATAGTCTCACACATTAACAGATGTAATTTTATGCTCTGAAATGAAAGTGCATACTCTGACCATGCCCTATTGTATTTTCCATTCTTTATCCTAAAATCTAACCAATGGGTTAGAAATGCTTAGAATCATTCAAGCTGTTTTTACATTAATTGTTATTATTGCGGGCACTATTATTTCTTTTATGCCATTTCTGTCTACAGATGTCTTCACAGAAGCATTATAATGAGGTAAAACAACTTTGGAAGTTTGATTACATTGATTAGTTGCAAACTGCACAACTAACAGAAGAAAGTTCCATCTCTGAATAAAAATTAACCTGAAATAGAGCTATTTGCACATCCAAAGGTTTCGGTGATACAATTTGTTTGGCTTGAAAATGTTTCTATTAGCACAACTAAGGGGCATAGTAACCTGCACAACAGTGTAGAAAATGCGAGTGGGAGGACAGCATCATACAATTATACTTGTATTTTAACATTTTCTTAATTAAATAAAACACCCTTTTAAAGGCACTGAGGTTTAATTTGTATAATGTTTTGCTGAAGTACATTTTGGTGACATGGGTTCACCATCAGTCTGTTATGAACAGTCAGTAAGAATGTCATCTTATTGAATTACCTCAGTGTTCACAAAAGAAATTCATCTAGTCTGCTTTTGTAACTGAGACAATAATAGTTCATATGTCTCAGTCTTGTGATTTGGTCCCATATCCAACCAGTTCTCAATAGTATATATCTTTTCAGTTTAGGAAATAATACTAAATGCACTTACATGGTAGAGAGTGTTTACAGTCTATGCAGAAATTGTGGAAAGGCCATTTAAAATGCCAAGATTAGATTAGCTCGTACATAAGCAAAGTATAGCTTAAAACAATTTACACACACACAAAAAAACCACCTCTGGAGTATAAACATGGTTAACTATATGGTCTATTAAGTGGAAAAATCTTATCGTGATAATAGTAACTTTACTTTCCCCCTCAAGTTACATCCATTTGAAAGAAACTGCCAGTATAAAAACATGAACTAAATACCCAATACACCCAACTAGTGCCACATGGGCACAAATACAGTGACAAGTTATATGAACCACTGAATACTGCTTATCATTATAAAGGATAATATGGATAATGGTATTTTTAAAAAATACGTATGGAAAGTTAAAAAGGAATATAAATTTTCAATATATCAGGATGACAAAATCACTAGTTAACATATACTGTTCATGACTCATGACTTTTAAAAATAGTTTTCTGAAGTTACCTCTCATTTTTAGTGGATACATAATTTGCTGAAGAAGCTAAAATCACAGATTACTCTTATAGTAACCATGAGAGCTTTCAGGAAGTATCGACATGAATTAAAGTTTGCCAATTAGCAGAATCATTTTCCTTTTCACTAGTCTTTTCTCTTAGGAAAGACTACTTAAAATATCTTGACTCTCTCAAACGTCACTTGGAATGGTCATGCTGTCCACATGCACAGAACTGTGAAATGCCATAAGAAAATATTGTAGTAGATCCTATACTTAAAAGCTCAGTAACTAACTCGCCAAAGGCAGAGTAGTGATATTTGTAAAAGGTATCTGCTAGTAGATCAAACAAAAAATAATACCAGATGATGTCTCACCACCAAGACAATACAGGTTTTTATATGTTCACATTAATTAACTCGGCTACTTCTTGTCTTTAGGATTACTCTAAAGTTGTAGCATATTGTGTATCCTTTACCATGTAAAAATGTCAAGCAACAAAATGGAAGTGGCAAACTTAAGTAATGAAATATTCTAGAAAAATGGACTATATGAAACAGGCATGAGAAGTAAATGTTTTCGTCAATTTCCTTTTACTATCAGCTTCACAGTCACATGAGTTCATACACAAGCAATGGATCATGTGGCGCAGAGACACCAAAACCAGCTGCTGGAATTTTAGTATTCTCTTAAAGGAAAAGATAAAATGTAGAGGGATTTTTCTGAGTTTAAGGAAAAAAAAAAAAGGCTAAACTGTTGACAAGCAATCATATTTCGCACTCTGGAAAACTGGCTGCAGATGGAGAAAGCAATCTCAGGCACAGTGTGAAACAGGATTAAAATCTGCATCTATATTACCCTGAGACAAATCTGTAAAGGCTGGTCTGAGGAACACAGGGCTTTCAACTTCTCTCATCATTGATTTTACCAGTTTTTATATATATATATGTGTGTGTGTATATATATATATATATATATCTCACAAATTGAAAGGATAGAAATGTTGCTTTTACTTTGGAAAATCGTAAACCACAGCATTTCAAGTTTTAAGAGAATCTATCAACCACTGTATGTCCCTGGCTTTTTTAACTGTGTAATGTGCTTACTTAATGCTCTGAAGGTGATAACATACAGGACAGTCCACAAAGGACTACACCTCAAATGTTATTGCTTACAAGGTTTTAAATTCAAACCCACTTCCTAAAGAAAGGAGAAACAATGATGTTTTAGACCAGTCATGTACAGCTTCAGCAAGGTAAATCAGAAGTTTTCTGACCTAACGGGCAGAGGGGTAGTTCTCTCTAACACTGTTTCACAAGCTCTGTTTCCTAATCTAGGGACATAGCAGTCAAGATTACCATATGTCCCACACACTTTATCTCCTGCATATTACCCCGAGACTGTGAGTTCACCGTTGCCACAGGAGAGATATTTTAAGGTTATGCTAGATATTTCCATGAAAAAATCGGTGCAGTGATAAAGCAGCAAAAAGAGCAAATAAACCATGAAGAACTATCAGAACAGAGCACACAATGCAGAACATCCTTATTCTACTTCCTCTCTCCATGGGGTGATTGTATTTTGAATGTGGTGGACAAATCTGGCCTCTCCCCTTCTTCGCATCCTGAAAACAATATAGCAGAACTGGAAAATGCTTAGAAAAGGACAGTAAGGTTTATGAGAGATACAGAATGAGTTAAAGGAATTAATATATGAGCTAAAGTTTATATAGTTTATAAAGCTTGTCCTTAGCTAGAAGTTTCTCAAGACGTCTGCTTTGCTCACAGAGACAGGATGAGCCAGATGCATCTTTTGTCTCATGTGGTGTGGCCAGTCTCATGCTCTCAATCTTTTGGCCACAACGTGGTCAGAAACATGAGGTGAAATGGGAGGAGGCATGAACTGAAATACAGTTGTTATTAGTATATTTTATTTGTAAATAGAAGTCTGTTTACAGCATGGATAAATATATGCATGGTCATGATAATCTTGATAGAAAGGAGACTGAAGTACTTTGGCCTCAGCTGAAGTATGTAATCAGGACGTCAGAGAGTTTTGCTTACCTGAATTGATGCCTGACCTGTAATTGCTGCACTACTGTACAACTTTACTTCCTGCTTCATACTTTTGAATGTGTTTGGAAATGACAGATCACATGCTTCATGATTCAGTTCTTACAGTAAGAATTAATAATCTTCTCTAAGAATTAATAATCTAATTACTTTTGTCATTTCTACTAAAGAAAAAGAGATATACCTTCAAAAGCAACTAGGGATTTGGGAACCCAAGTCACTAACTGCAAAAGTGACCAGACACTCACAGATGAGCACAGCAAAACTAAGCCAGCTCTCAAAGCACAGGTCCATTCACGTGCTACTCAACAGCATCTTGCTCATACACAACCTCCAAATCCCAAAAGCTAGGTTATTATTAGTACATTATCCACCTGATCTAAGGTGCTGTACCTCTAAACAGAGACCAATCACAAGGGAAGAGCACTGTGCTCCTGCATCTGCGTAACACCTGGCTCCAGAGCTAGTTAATTGGTTGCTAGCTCCTGGTCTTCTACATCATGCTTCACTGTGACAATACAAAGAGCTTGAGCATTAGATAAATAAAAGGTCTGTAAAAGCAGGCAGAATTTCAATATTATTCTGCTGAGCAGGTGTCCAATACAGAGTATCTCAGGTTTGTTTTTTTTTTTCCAGTATACTGGTGCTATTAGTCACGAAATTATTTGTATCAATCAAGAGCTCTTCAGAGAACAGGAAGAGTTTGATTTGCATTTTATTGGTTTCACTCAGTGGAGAAGACTGCAAGAAGAACTATTGAAGGGACTTCAGTCATTGTGAGCATCAGCCAAGATTTAATTTTTTTTTGTTTGTTTTCTTTTGAAAACAGAAACGATGACATGTTTGTAAATTGAGTCAGAAAGTTATCAAAGTGCTTCCTAAACTACTTTTTTAAGGCATTATTTTTTTTCAACATAAGGCAGCTCACTCAGATCAGTGTTCATTAAAAAGAGAAAATACTACATCTGCTGCATAAGGAATTAGGTAGTTCCTCATCAGACTTCTTTGTCTCAAATAATGAGGACAGTAATATACACGTCAGTAAGATTGTCAAGATGTTATGTTTTACGATCTGTAGTACTCATTTGGTTTTTGTCACCAGCTGTTCTTTGTATTCTGGTATGAAAGTACAGTATGACATTTTTGCATACTGTTAGCATTTACCATGCTTCACCCCAGGAAATATTGCTGTTCCCCAGGGGTGATATTTTGCTGCAAGACATTTACTTTATAACAGTGATTGTCTCTCTGACATGAAGGTAGAGAGTAATAAAAAGAGAAAGTGGAGATTGCTGAGCGTATTTTGTCATTTACTTGTTACTCTTCTCATGGTGATAAATTTCCCCAAACTCCAGCTTGAGCACTCTCAATTTCATCATTCATTATTCTATTTTCACCTCCAAATCAGACAATTACACACATTCAGACATTAAACGTATTTTCTAGAAACAATGTGGCAGACATCTTTGAGAATTTTAGGCTTTAGACAAAAGCAAATGCAGAAGGTGATAAACAGGAGTTACAGACAGAGATAATACATAAAACACGCAGGAAACTACCACTTCTGACCAGACGGAAATACCACTGTTTAAGTAGACTATGTTCCACTTTTTCATAACATCATCCACAATATGATTCAGGCAAGAAATGAACCATGGTAAACCCCTGAGCCTGCAGTGGGCCTTGACAGGACAACAGCTGCCAGTCTTTCCGGAGTGAGAGCAGGTGGTGACCTACATGTGAACCATTTCTTGGTGCTTTGGAGTTCATCAATTTCAGTTCTCACTGAAGAAGACTTAAGGGCCTGGTATAGTCAGACTAAGGGGTCTGGACACAAAGCTAATGAAATGTTAATTATAATATATGCTTACTGCTTCATTATTACAACACTGATACCACAAGCCAGTCTGCAATGTATCCGGATTCACTGGAAAACCAGTGTAAGTAAGGAACCAAGAGGTAATGTGATAAACACAAGGGCACGTGCATTTAATATTAGGAACAGCTAACTATACAGCTTGTTGGAACCTATTGCTGTGGAGGTTTTCCAGTGAATCCAGTC
This sequence comes from Chlamydotis macqueenii, assembly GCF_036417535.1. NCBI lineage: Eukaryota > Metazoa > Chordata > Aves > Otidiformes > Otididae > Chlamydotis > Chlamydotis macqueenii. The sequence goes on along the minus strand of NC_141567.1, from coordinate 14,204,659 downwards.
TGACTATACTGGACCCTTAGGCCTTCTTCATTACCCATTCTCTTGTTTCTGCTTGCCTCTCTGTCAGATGAGGCCACCTCCTCTCAGAGGGAGGAAAGGAGTTCATCCTAGCACGGTGGTGCAGCACTGGAGGTTCATGTTTTAACTGCACAGCTGAGATTTGAGCAGTAAGTTGGTACTGGTATACAATATTGGTAGCAAACTGTAAGAGAATAATGCAGAAGGCAGTTTCCTTGTACAACTCTAGAGTTGATGCAAAATTTAGGTAGAGGTTTGAATTATTTTAATCATCTCTCTATTGAAGGTAGTTTACTTAGATTATCTTCCTTAGAATTGCCTCCACCTGCTGTGAAACAAAGCTTTACTATCTGTTATTAAGATTATGCATGATTGTTGTTTGATTATTGTTAGTGATGAGTTATTTTTAATATGGTCTATTTCTTTTTATTTTAAAATTTGATTTTTGCACATATTCACTAAAATTCATTGTACTTGCTAGTGATTGTAAATCTATAGACACTTGTCGGCTTGAAGTTTCTACATACAAACTCAAGTGCTGGAAATCTTGCTGAAAGAGACTTGAAGAAGCATATAAATACATGAAACACACTTAATTCCATTTTTCAGCCGAGTGAAAATTTGTGGATTTTTCTTTTTTTTTTTTTAAATTTCAAAACTTCATATTGCTCTATCACTAAGTAGAGTTGTGTAAGAGAAAAAGAATATGACGACATTGCCCATCCTTCTGCTCAAGAAAAAAAAAAAACCAAACTGGAGAGAGGCATCACTTTAAACTTGTTTTACATTCTCCATCAAGTAGAAAGGCTATAATATTCCTGCATTTTTAAACCATCTACTAAAAACAGACAGGCTAAACTATTTTATGAATTCACAGGAAAAAAAAAGTGACAATTTTAAAATAAAGTTAAGCTTTTACAGGTATCACAGTGGTTTGCAGAAGTAAGATTATTTCACTTTAAACTGTTTACTACAGCGGCTAGCATCTGCTGATAAACTCTGCAGACTTACGTGATGCTCAGTCTAGCAACAGCTCATATTATATTTAACAGACAAGATCAAATTGATGCATAGTAAATGTTAGCAAGAAAATAGAACAGTTCATGAGCAAAAAGATGTGATGATTGAAATGGCTCCTTCTACTAATTTATACTGCTACTCAGCTTGCAATATGATCTATTTGATAATAAACACATACACAAGCACTCAGAGTGTGGGGTGCCTACGCATGCTGGTGAGAAATTCTTATGTTCAAAGTTTGAGAGCTAGAGATAAGTTCTCTTATGTAACAGGAATTCAATTCAACTTTAGAAAATAAATTATCATTTCAGAAAAATTGAATATATAGCATTTTGGATTCAAGTGAAATGTGCTTTCAGATAAAATTTGACATCTTATGTCACGTAGTATGACTGTTCTTATCTATTATGTACTACACAGCAAATGTGCATTTGCCAAACAACTTAATTAAACCTTTTCAAGGGAGGAATAGTCACTGAAATATCATTTTTCCAGTGTAAGTAAGTAAGGAACAAGAGGTATTGTGATAAAGCAGTGATGCTCCTTTTAGATAGTTGTATAGTTTTGCAGATACAAATGTCTAAATTTTAGCATTGCTTATGGAATAAACTCTGGCCATATTATAGGGTTAAAAAAAAAAAAAAAAGCATTCTCAAGGCTTTTGCATGGCATTTGCAATAGAACAAATGCTATCATTATTTTGCATTGAAAGTTCAGCCTGATAGACTAATATTAAGAAACGTTATAAAATTATCCTCTGCTTTCTTGAAGCAGTTACTGAAGTTTGGATCCAAGTATGCATCACAGGTGTTAAAATATAAGGCTGGAAAAACAGTATATAATTTTCAGGAAATTATAATGCTTATTTTCTAAAGCTACTGAAGTTCATACTGGCCTTACCTGATCCACTAATTGAGAGTAGAGTTCATAGCAATTGTCAAAAATGTATTTGTAAGTTGAGTCCAGGCAGGCTCTTACACAATCTTTCACCACAGTACTGGCTCGAGGTGGGCTCTGCAATTCAAGGACCTAATGAAATATTTCATAAATGGTAGAATGTCAGAATTAGATTGAACACAAAAAATACAAGCATTGCAATGAATGTAGGTAATACAGGATGAAAAATGTTGAAATATAATGATAAAAGTATTTAAAATTGTATAGATGTAAAGTAATCTTAGTTTAAAGATGCATTAAAAGACATAATTATGTTAAGACATAGACTGCATCACTAAGTTTTATTTTAAGAAAATTATTCATATGACGAAAGAGGCATATGTGCCCAAGGGTTTACATCTTTAGATTTTCCACTAGAGGTGGAAAACCTAAAGATTTTTCCATTATTTAGGAAGTAATTAAACTACATAATTATGTGCTTTCCTCTGAAAAATAATATTAGCCAAATAGCTCTTCAGTTTTTAAAGCAAAGAGCTCAGCTTTCTGGATCTCCACTTTGGATACATTAATTTGAACTCCAACTTAACAGATTATTTTAATTTTCTTTATACAGTGCCTAATACAATGCAATCACACGGTATTGTGAAAAACATTGTTTTATGTTTCTGTATTTTTCACCCAGTAATATCAATGTGTACCATTCCATTCTAAAAATAGTTCAGAACTTGACCACCTAGATATCAGCATCTGCAGTGACTAAAGCAAGTATTGGTTATCAGACTTATTTTGCTGTTCGACATGTGATATTATGATACTACTCAGAAAACATAATTCTATATGACATATATTCCTAAGCAGTTCAACTGAGTTTGCTTTATGGAACTTGACTTTAAACTAATTAAAAAGGTAAGTTTTTTGCTTGCTTCAGGTGACGTAAAAAAAAAAAAAAAAAAAAAAGATTGTTAAAAAAAGGAAAAGATAGTTGTTTATTTTTCAAAGATAATGGCTTTTACCACATTGTTAACAAAAGTATGAATAAGATGACTTTGCTTCAATGATCTTCAGTAAGCTGAGAGATTTAATTTAAAACTGAAAGAGGTTAACTGATTAAGAGTATTAAATACAGTAAGATTTTCATGGAAAATAAAGGCAATAGCTTTTATTATTATTATTATTTATTGTACAAATAGAGGACAATACCTTCATACGGAAAAAAGTAATGCTGGTAAGCAGGTCCACAGTTGATTTCAGATCTTGGAGTCTTTCAGAATTGCTGGCAGGAAAATTGTCCTGATGAATCAGGGAGAGAGGAATCATGCAAAAATTGGAGTTACAGGTAAGATCCTTGAACAGCTAGGAAAAAAAAACCTCTAGGAAAACAAAGATGCTGCTTGGAAGGATTAGAAATGTCCACACGTTACCTGAATTCTGCCTGTGAGGAAGGTAGTGATGAGTATCCCTTTGACATGCATAGGAACACTTCTGATAATGCTCCTATATTTGTAATACGGATGATTTAAAATATTGTGATATTTCCAAAACATTAATGGAATAAAAAGTACCACAAAAAAAAAGACTGGAAAATGTTGCTAATAAAAGTAATTTACGGATTCTCCATGGTACATAAATCACTTTTAGACATAAATGCAGTTGTAAGCTTAATGAAGAAATGACATATGAGATTTTTGCTATGATCTCCAGGTTAAGAGGAAAACTGATGGGAAGTAGTGTTATTTAAATAGCTTCATACTAATGAAACATTAGCCAAATATCCTCATACTCCAGTATTATCTGGATAGCATTCTTCATAATGAAAAGATCCTAGGATGAACATATCTGCTGCATGAAGGTTATGGTCTTAAAACTGAGTATGTGCAACTTCTACTACCTCTAACGCCTTGAAGTTCTTTTAAATATTCCCTTTTTCCTTCAGTTCTAGAAAGCAGGCCAGATGAACAGAGAAATCCCTGAGCTGGAGGCTGCCATTCCTAGAAGCTGAAAGGAGAGCCAGAGCTGATGACCTAATTAGTTATGTATAATAAAAAAATTTCACGATCCAGTGGAATGGAAAAGGAGAGGGAGTTCAGAATGGCATGATAATGATATGGCAGGTATTCAGTGCATGCTTCTTTCCTGAAAGGCTGGGTTTGGAGCATACCTCCATGGAAAGAGCATCCATGAGGCAGAAATGATACTGGAATTTCTATCACATAGAAAAATGAGGAGTCAAGTCTCTTTCAACATTCCTAGAATCTTAACATGGAAGTTGTAGGAAAGATGTCAGCCTCTCAGAATAAATACAGCAGTATCTGCAGTTTGCATTCATCAGTCAGAGAAGGTAAATGCCAGATGAATTAACTTAATTAAGTTATGGATTGATTTAACCAAAGTTGTTGAATTCTAGTCTTTCTTGAATGTCTGGTCATCCCTTGACCCATTCTTAGCTTTTGGAAAGAAAAGAAAAACTTTATTCCAATTGGAAAAATATTGTTGTTGAACTGCTTAAATTCTGTAAGTTTTTGTTCTGAAGGATTTGGGGTCTCATCAGTACCCAATATTTTCAGCACCTATGCCACAAGAGGGATTAACCTCTAAAACTTCTTTAAGCAGATAAAGTGCACAGGGATATTTACAAGAAAAAACATGAGAGTTTTCCTCTAGAAAGAATATGTTGCACATACCCTGTATTTAGATAAATCAATCCTCAGAGAATTGTGCAATTGATCCAGGAGTTTTATGAACTTTTCCCTCTGTAAAAAGAAAACAAGAATATGTTGCGTAAGAACTTGCAGGTTCCTGTAATTGATGCATTTTTAGAAAGCTGCTTCCCATTCTTAACTTATTTGAAAAATAGATTGTTTTCCATTATTTAATATAAAAATGTTGGGATGAGATATCTGTGTTTCAAGGCCAGATAATACATCTTTTATAACTTTATTTTCCCTTTCTATCCTCTATTGTGATTTACTCAGTACACATTCAACACTGTGCAGCTGTGCAAGATATTAGTGAGGTGACAGAGTTTCCTATGCAGCGTTTTCCTTTCTTAACAACTGATGTGTTGTTAAATAACTAAAATACCTAGAAATTGAAAAGCATTGCCTGATGTCTCTGACCAAAAATGCAATAATAGCATTACATCAGTATAAAGTCCGAAGTTTTAAGTTATGTTAGCAAGGCTTACTAAAACCGATAAGCTTGTTAAATTTTTATATTTGCCTTGTAATCACTTACACTCTTGAAGAAAGCACTTCCCCCTCCCTTTAATGTGTAAGAAAAGACGCTCATTTACAGCAATTTAGTGTAAAAGTATGATTGAGAATTATACTTCATAAACAGTGGGTTTTGTTAGAATAAGCTATAAGCACTTATAGTTTTCCCTTTCATGTGTGGAGATTAACTTGTTATCTTGATAGACGAAGGTGCAGTGAAAACATTTTGCTGTGAGATATCCAGCTGAGTTGTGCCATTTGCAAGTAATATTAATGAGAGTTTCAATTTATCAGTCTTAAGATTAGAACATATTCCATAGTCCGCTGCATAAAATTTGTAGAAATCCTTGCCAGCCTATGTGAAAGCATCAGGCTTGTGGAAGTAGCAAGATCTGATAGCTCTCAGAAAGCATGATTGTATCCACAGCATCCCTGAAATATGATCAGGACTAATATGAAAATAGAGTTCTTCGTGCACTGTCTCTCATCAGTGGAGCACTAACCTACACCAAAAGCCACTAATTTGGCACAGTTCCCTTAAGGGATCAGTCAAAAGGGAGCTTTTTTGTCATGTTATAAATCTGTACCAAAATATTCAGTCAGCCAAATCCTTCCCAGCTGTAGACTGAGGATGTGAATGTGAGGTGTTCTTTTTGATGAATGACATGCAGCTATCCACTAACGAATGCCTTTTGACCCAAGAGAGAAAAATAGTCCAATATTTGGTCTCTAAGTCAATTGTTTGATAAAAGAGCTCTAAATCTCTATTAGTGATGCTTACTACTCTCTTTCCGTCCATCTGTTGAACTAAGAATTGGATTGGAATTTGCGTCAAAGGTAAACTGACATTAACATCAGAGAAATGACTTAATCTCTGTTCAATCTGAGGATAAAACTAGTTCTCATGATTTAAAAAATTGAAAAAATTCAGCTAAAACATTCTAAATTTCCAAAGTTGGATCAAACTCAGAAGTCTAATAGAGCTTGAAAATTGAAAGAGAAGCCTTGTTTCAACAAAGATGTTGAGTCATTCCATAATAAATCTTTGATTAGCTTACAAAAGAAAACCTGAGTAACAACAGAGCAATATTGTGCTGTCATGGTAATGCAATAATTAAATCATAAATATTCTGATAGTGCTTTTAGTCTATAAAACTTTTTTACATTAGAGTAATGGAGCAATGTTAATATTCATCTTTCAAATCAAACCTCTAGCAGCAGGAGATAAAAGTTCCAGTTCAAGAACATACTGTCTCCAAGCTGAAGACCCAGACCTGGATACATTTATATGGGACTACTTCCACCAGACTTAACATTTGAAAGAAACATAAATTGATAATTAGAGTAAATATTTCCCTAAAAAAAATTACTGCACGGATCTGAAAATAATGACCTAATAAATTCTTATTTAACAGACTTACGACATACTTGAAATTTGAGAGTATATTAATATTAGTACTACTTTAGGAGTATTTAGAACTAACTGTTTTCTACTTACAGCTGTAAGCAGTAGCATCAGATCCTAAGAACAGTCAGGATTCAGCAATAATAAGAAAAATCAGTCTTTGATATTATTACTACACAAAGTGAGTTTTATAGATATAAGTTCTATCTTAAAGATATTTGTCCACTAAATGCAAACTAATATTTAGTTTCAAATATTTGAGGCCCTGTATGAAAAAATTATGCAAGAACAGAATAATAGAATCATCAAATGGAAGGGACTTTTAAAGACCATCCAGTCCAAATCCCCTGCAAGCAGCAGGGACATCTCCAACCAGATCAGGTTGCTCAGAGCCTCATCCAGCCTGGCCTTGAACATTTCCAGGGATGGGGCATCAACTACCTCTCTGGGCAACCTGTACTTAATAAACTGTTTGCTACAAATCAAAATTTGTTTCAGTGTCTAGAGGAAGTTTTCTTTACAAAACTAAACATTCATATTTTTTTCCAGGCATGGATTGAATTACTCTACTGAGCACAGTTTGATAATTGTGTTTCTAGCTTCTGATGGGAAGATAAAAGCAAAACCAGAATTAAGTCTTTCTTAGTTCACTAGTTAAAATGTTTAATTTCACACTGCTGTTTCAAAAATCCTGAAATTCATAATATTTCTATTATTCTTAATAGCCAAGAAAAGCATTAGTAAATCTAACGCTACTTCAAACAATTATAATGTGTATTTAATGAAGTCTAATTCTTTTTAATATTTTATTTCATGTCAATAAATGGTATTTTAAAAACCATTATCACATTTTCATAGCTACTGTTAAATGAAAAATAGCATTGCTATTAGCCATACCAAAAAAAGGAAGGAATTAATGCATTTTTCAGCATCAAATCACGTTTATCTCTGACTATATCATGTGCAATAGTAGAGATACAAAAGCAACCTCTTTGAATTATTGCTCTCCTTTCCTCCTCTCATCTTCCCAGTGAGAGTAGGTGAACAAATTAGAATACAGAATGAACATATCCTTTATTTTTTATCATGTTGAAAGACTAGGAAGTCCATACTGTGAGATACTTATCCACAGAAAGGAAGTTAGCAACAACAACAAAAAAATACTACCACATCCTAAGATGCTTGTGTTCCTTCTAATATTTCTGATACCTAAATCCAGGACTTGGACAATGTGTAGTTATTTCAGCAAAAATAAGAGTCCATCATTATAGGGTCTTGTAAGAAGAATAGTATTTGTGGCTAGATCCATTAGGTTAATAAGAATTCACTGATGACACATAGCCCAAGAAACCAATTGCAACCAATACTTAGTCTAGTGCAGTTAGAAGCTTGCAAGCCCTACTACAATAAAAGCAAAACCTGACTGTTGAAGATTTTAGTACTATGCATGTGTGCCAGTCCTTTCTACCCTATATGCCTTAAATATCACTATATCAGTTCCTTATCTGTATCTTATCTAGCTTTTATAGTGATTGTAAAAGACTCTGGGTAAAATTTTCAAAAGCTAACAGCAACTCATTCTTCAAAACAACCAACTTTTAAAAAATTTCAAATTTAGAAGTTAATATGGTATCATATCTTAGAAAAAAGATGATCGGGACTAGTATTCTATTAAAAATGAAAGTCTACTTACCCCAAAGTTAGTAGCTGCAAACCGATCTGAGGCAGATACATTAGTTGCTGCTGTAGTATGCGCATAGAAAGCATTTATATTGGCCAACAAAGTACTCATAACTGCTGGAACACCAGGGCACATGTATTTGGAAGACAGACAAGAAAAGTGCCTACAATTCAAACAAATTGACAGTTGTTAAAGATGGCAAAGATTCTGCTCTTTCCCTCACCACAATTTCTTTTCAGCTCCAGTGTAACTTTCAAGCTACATTGTTGATCATGGACAATTGTGCAGATACCTATGAGGAAAATCCAGACACTTTTGATATAATTGCCACTTGTTGCACATCAATATTTTCAAATTGAACACATTAGGCTCACATTTGCTTCTCACTTTGCTATTCATAAATACAAAAACATAATTTAACTATCTCTATCCCACATAATGTTGAATTCTACGGCAAGGAAAGGAAGAGGGGAAAGGAAGAAACCGCCACACAAGGTTGCATGGCAGAGTGCGAATACAACTAGTCCCCAGGCTGAATATCATCTCCCTCAGGATGCCAGCATTTAGCCATTGGAACCTTTAGAGCTGGAAGCATTTTTTTTGACGGAGTTCCAGCTTGTATTCAACAGAATCTTAGAAGTAAGAATGTGGGCTGAGTGCTGCTGACAGACAAAATAACAGTGTGAAGTGGTTTTCTATTTAGTTTTGAATACTTTTGACTCCCTGACTTGCTAGCAACCTTTCTGTTTCACTTTTCTTAAAGAAACCAAAGACCATTACCACTCACAGCACCCCAGGCAAGCAAATTTAAGAATACCCCAACACTGGCTTCCACCCAGGTCCAAGTGTATTAAATTCGCTCCATTTTTTAAGCGGTCTGGTTCATGGGCAACAAGAATTTATTAGGTGAAATTTTAAAGACTGCTGAATCAGAGAAAACAATGTCAGGTCATTAAAAAAAAAAGGTAAATCTGTTGTCAATATACTGTATGCCAAGTGGGAAGGAAGCAATGTACAACTAATTTACACTAAATTAAAAAAAAATTATGTATTCTCTCTGTTTTTTAGAACACTAAAAAGTACAAAGACAATACATGAATTAAGAGTAGGTCGTATGTTTTATTACTTTGCTAGTTCTTAAAGCTCAAAATCAGCAAAGCATTTAGACTTCTAATTTTAGTCAGATTCAAAAGCTTAACTGGAAATTAAAATTTAGCCTATAAAAATTAAAGCCTAAGCAACTTGTTGTACTGCACCAGCCAAAACCAGAGCTGCAGGGTAGCAGCACTGTTTGCTTGTTCAAAACAACAGAAGATGCCTGCTTATAATGTACAAAGCTCTTACAACATAAGAAAATGAGAGATACTGAGAGACAGAAGATGGATGAACAATCTAACACGTGAGGAGAGTGAACAACATCATTGCAAAACATAAAATCTTAATTTCAAGATTTATAGTTAGGCAGGATTGTGAGGAAGATAAAGGGATAGAGTAAAGGTACAGAGATGGGAAAGAGAGTGAGGGAGATTAGGCAGAGATGATGAGGATCAAAATGAGTATACAATCAAACAAAAGATGATGAAGAAAATCCAGTCACTCTGGGGCTCTCTGTATGTCTGAAGGTCCTGATTTGGCAGTATGTTCCTCTTAGCTGGAGTTTCTGGCTCCTCTCTACTGTTTCTCCTTAGGAGCATAAGGCAGAGTCGTGTGCTGCACCTGAACCACCTGGGCCCTAGTGCCTATCCAAGAAAAAAAAATTAACACAAGGCACAACTTAACTCCGTCCTGCTGAACTTAAGCCAACTTAACTGCTCTCACTGCCCAAACAATCTTCCAATCACATCATTCAAGATTATTTGCATCTTGTATTTGGATTCCTGTTCCTAAAGACATAAAAAATGAGCTCTCGACACTTTATTGCAAGCCTGCACACAAACTCACTCTATCTACGTTATGCTTTCTGATACCCTCTTATTGTCCCAGTGGTTCTCTAAATTCCTTCACTCTAAGCCTCATGCTCTTGTGACTAACCTCATTCATCATATTCCTGCTGTCTGATGTTCCAGAGCTGCAGAACTTGGTTCTGCCGAAGATACAACAGTATCTTTTCTAGGGTCCCCCATGCCACTGACTTAGTATATTTGTAGATGCCTTTTTCCTAATGCTTTGAGGTAATCTACAATTTCCCATCCGCCAAACAACTCTTACTTCTTCTATTAGCCAATATTTTTTAAGAGGGAAATTGGGGCAATGGAGTGAATCAGCAGAAGCCAGCACAAAGTCTCTCTTGCTTCTCCTTTTCCAGTACGCCCCTCTCAGCGCACAGACTCCTACTACAAATGCTCATCCACAAATTCAGAAATGGCCTGAAAACATGCTCTGAGCTGTCAGTACCTCACATGATTCCAAACCAAGCCCTATCCAACATTTTCATTTACTTTGCAAATGAGACATCTAAATTCCAATATTTACTTCAGAAATCTGCGTCAGGTCACGGATACGTTAAAAAAAAGAAAATTCCAAAACTCCTCACGCCCAGGCCTAGGACTCAATCTTCATTAACATACTTACTATCTATTCAGTACCTAGATACCAGAAATGGACACCATAAAATTATTGGCCAAACTGCTCACCTCAAAAGCTTTAGTCACCTCGTATGATGTTTGAAATAGAATCAGCTACTTGCAGTAAGGTAAATACAATTCTAAACACATCCACCTATCACTACAGTTACATGATTACTATAGTCAGCACAGGACAAAAGTTTTGGACTCATTCAAGATGTAGTGTTTTTTTTTATTACCAACGAGTTCTCAAAACATCTGTGTGATCTATAAATTAAAGTATTTTTCTTTTTTTTTTTCTAAAAAAATAAAGCACAAGAGATGTATACCAACTGACCCTGTAACTGAAAAGCAATTGGCTGGAAAACTTCTAAAATTGTGATTTTCTAACTCTTTTGCATGTCACAAGACAAATCCTCTTACAATTTAAGTCATCATTCCCAAGAAAGAAACAACTCATTAATATTGCATGTATAAATACCTAAAGAAAATCCCAGCACACATTCCTACTTTGCTACTTTAAATTATCATCCAAAGTGTTAAGGACATAAGATTTCAACAGCAGTGGATACTGGGATGAATCAAGCCCTTAATCCCACTGCAAAGCTAGGCTGAGGAGCTGAATAATTGCTGGATTTTGCAGTTTACCTGACCGAGTAAAGAGACTGGAAAAGAAGGGATCTGAGCAGGGATGGGAGGCAAAATAGGCAGGCTCATATTAAAGAGAATCTAGGTCTATAGCCTTCATACATGGGGTTCTTCTGTACTTGCAGCCTTTCCAGGCCAAGTGAGGAGACCCATTTTGCAGACTTTCTCTAGCATTAGACTCTTTATATTTTCATGCTGGATTTACATACTGCATAGTCTTGCACCAATGTGGTAATATATACTAATACTTAAAACTTGTATCATGGTAGTCATGTTCAAAGTGCTTTGCAACTATTTCTCAGCCTTCCTGTAAGGTAGATTAAGTGCTATTATCTCCATTTTACAAAATTGAGAGAAACTGCTAAAATCTACACAGCAAATCAATCACATGGGCCAGGACTAGAACTTGATATATTCCCAGCTATGTGGCTCATCAGGATACTACTACCAAACCTTTCATTCATTGCCTGCATTTTTGAGAAGTGCTTTTAAATACCACAATGTGAAGCTGACAAAATTGCAACACAGCTACCTACTCCTTAGGAAAATCTTTCATTGTATGTGACACATTTCCTATCAACTAGAAGAACAATAATTCCCTTTGTATAAAATACAATAGTGATGTCAGGTGACTCTCATCAGTTTCAGGTAACCTTTAAAGTTAATAGAAATCTCACCTGATCTATTCATCACCTGGCTTTTGAGAAATATGTGTAGAGATGATAATTTAAAAACTTGACACCTAAATAACTAACATCATATACTTTTACCATTGACCTTTAATTTCCAAAAATATTCTAGTGCACCTAAAGGTCTTTAGTGCATGAAGAACCCAAAGCTGGAGATAAGAAGATAACAACGCTTAAAGTCATACCTATAACACATGCTCTGCTGGGGGGGGGGTGGGGGGGGGTGGGCAGAAAGAAGGGGTGGTCAGGAACAGTCACTATGTGAAGAACCATCAAGCTTGTATCGATTATCTGCAGGGAATATGACAGACCGTTTGGGTCAGCATTTTATGTTCAGTGAGGTGTCTTCTGCAGGTTCTTCTAATGATTTCACATTGAGCTACCTAAGGCCTGGACTGAGCTCTTGTCTTGAAAATAGACCTAAATTATACTAATTTGTTTTGAGGAAAATCTAAACCTATTGATGTAATTTATTTATGTACTTCTATTACTACACTGTTCCACCCGTAAATTTGGTTAATGATAAAGCATCTGTTGCAAGTGGCAAGTTATGTAAATTTTTACTTCTCTCCTTCATTTAATTGAAATCTATAAAGTTCACATAAACTATTAAGTTTGTTACACGCAGTATGGGTCATGACTCAGAGTACTGATAACCCAGGTAAGAAATCTGCAAGCCACCTGACTTCCTTCTGCTTGCTAAAATAAATAAAACAAAGAGGAAACTCCATTCCTTGTTTTTGTATGTCTCTGAAAACAGCAGATAAAAGCATGAGTTACTAACCATTTCTAATGGGCACATGTCGTCACAGAAACCATTGCTAAGTCTCACATGTTTTACAGCAATAAGGCATTGCTTAAGCTAAAGTTACATGTCTACAGCTATGCCCGCTCAATTGAACTTTCTTACTATGCAATTTCCTGACCAACATGTGGTGTCTGTGATTCTTCCAATCTTACTGCTAGCATGAATCAGCAAAGAAAGAAGGCTAATTAACGTTCTGTAGTCAGTAAGCAAATGCTATCAATGAAAATTACTTGTGTGCTTTTTGCAATACAGCCACGTTAATTGAAAACTAGCAGGAGAACAAAATGGCATAGTTAATGCCCATTAACCTGCTGGAATGAGATCTATATCACTGATTTAGAAGCATTAGGTTCTACCTGTGGTGACTCTTGCCAGGAAGAAGAAAAGATCTTGATAGAGCTTTTATTGTACTTGTCCCCACCACACAGTAAATCCAGGATGCTGACATTATGTATAATTTCAGTGTCTAGTCAAACACCGTTTCAACACGTACTCTGCGTTTTGCCTTCTAAAGAGAAATAAATTTGTTGAAAGATTAGTGAGATGAAGAACATTTTTTTTTTCTTGGTGGTGTAGAGATGGCTTAATATATGCAGGTAAATAAGTTGTCCCTTCAAGACACTGAATTTACAGCTTAAATCACCATCCATCACTGCAGTCATTAAAATAAAGGCCAAGTGGATCACCGAGCTGTTCTTCTGCTTTTGATAACCATTTTTCTGTCATATCTCTTTTCTTTTCTATTCTCCGACATATACGCGCTTTGACTTCTGGGAGTATACGCATATCATTCATGTGGCTAACAGTGTCTATTTGGCTGCTATCACAAAAAAAAAAAAAATCTCTTCTGACCCATATAAGTACGGCTGTAATTGTCTTGCATATATTTTCCCAATATAGACTCCATGAGGAGTGGAGGAATATATTTATAAGAAAGAAAGTGGATTATGGAATCCATACAATCAAGACATTTCTAAGAGATGCAGTTATCACAAGAGAAGCAGGTTTTTTTGTTGTACTTTTGTTTTGGGTCAATGGTTGATTTTCTATTCATAGGAATTCCACTTCTGGTAACTCAGAAGCAAATTTCCTTGCTTGTGAACTGGGCAGTTGGAATTTGTATCTTGAGAGTAAGATACTCCTAAGTCAGAATCCTTAAGGGAAGAACTATCTATATTTAGTATCATTACAATGTTGATGTCTCTGCCTTCAACAAGATGTGTAATCACACTTGAATTCATTCTCTCTATGAGTTTAATGAAAAAGTCTCAGGTCTCATTGGGCACAATAATTAAGGCAGATAAATAACCACCTATGGGATATCTTTTTGGTTGATATCTACGTTCCAGTAAGACTTCAGTGGTGCACAGCTCATCATCTGATCTAGCATCAAACACTGACTCACACATGACCTGTTTTAAATTCAGAAAATGCAGAATTTCTTTGCTGGTGCTAGTTGAGAGAAGAAAAGACCTTAAGCTTTATGTTTTCAGAACTTTTAGTTGGTCATCTATTGGAATTTTACATGATGCAGTCAAGCACTGAAACAATAAAGAGATCTAAATTCTTGTTTATCTTTGCTGAGCTGCCACAACTGTGGCTGATGAGTATACTCAGCATATTTGGAAAATCAAGACTCTCTTTTCGAAATATTGTTTCTGTGCTCTAAAGGAATAAATATAAATAAACGTTAAGTTGAGAGCCAGAAACAAATCATCAGGATCTACTAAAAGGATCACAGATAACAAAGCCACCAGCATGAACCTGAAAAAACAGACAAGTGGAGTTTATTAGCATAGCAGAATAGGATTCCCAATTGTTTTAGGAAGTGGTCCTTTCGGGAGGCTTAGATTTACATTGTGTGCAGAAATGCAGAATGGCATATGTTCCTACTCCAGCACATGCTGTCTACCCATACTTAAAAGGGTCAAGATTGCCTATTAAGTGGCACTGAAACTTCATATAATAGGTAACATTAAAACTGCAAACAAACATAAATTGAAAACATTACATTCAGACAAAAAGAGAAACTCATTAACAACACCCTAAAACTCACTTGAGCCTGATACAGTGCATAAGAAGCATGTGGATGCTCTCTGGGGTCTGGATCATGGGATATGAAAGCACAGTCAGTTTCGCATTTACAAATGCAAACGTTTTAATTTACAATGTTATCATGAGACATGCAATAGAAATACTCCGCAACTAGATTCTCAAGTATAAAATGCTTACACAATGTTCCTTTGGGCCAACTGATTATATTCAAATTCTGTCTCTGTTGTATGGTAGAAAATTGCTTTTCTTTTAGTAGGAGCACATCATTACCAAATGGAATCTCATCATTCTATTTTACAAATCAAGAAGCTGTACATTTTCTCCCAGTCATTACAGTTGTTACAGGAGAAAAATATTCTCTCAAATACAAATAAAGCCAACAGATAATAGACTAAAAGAAAATTCTCCATGACAGATCTAGTGTCTTCACTACTCTCCTCCCCAAAGTCTACATGCTCTTAGTGAGAGATGTGTCTGCAGATGAATCAGCAAAACAATGTATACGAATATATAAGTTCTTCTCCAAGTATTTGAGATTACATTCATTATTGATTTTATTTCTAACTTAAACAGGATGTGGTCTTAAACAGCATATGGTCTACCCCTCAAATAGGGATTGCTCATTATTAACATGAAACATTTTAAAATGTAAATGGACATGAGTATGAGGGCAATGAAATCTTAGATTTTATTTTCTGTGTAAATTACCTGTGACTATCAATATCAATTCACTTTCTTATTACATCTGTTTTCAAATGCCTGATTCGCAGTCATCAACAGCAAGGAAATTGGTGGAAAAGGTACACAAGATAACAAGAACAAAACGAGGACAAGCTGAACTAGGTCATTTAACTTAAAATAGCTTGGCCAGAATTTTTGAGTAAGGAATCCTGAAAAATGTGTTGTACTACTTGCCCAGTTCTATGTTAGATGTTCAGACTAAATTTACTTCCTTGTCATGAATATCTGTAGGTTACATTATTTATTGATACTAAAATAAAGCAGCATCTTTATATGAAAACACAATCTGTCCATTTCTAACACTGTTAAAATTAAAAGGCTTTTTAAACACTCGCATGTCAATTATGTCGCTATTTTTTAATGCCTACTTTTTTAATTGCTACATTTGAATTTCTAAAATTAGTTTCAAATTTTATCTGGAAAATTTCAAAGTATTGGCATTCATTGAGAGGTGAATGAAAAGAAACTTCAAAGTAATTTTTCAGTTGAGGTTGTCCATCAAAAAGACAGTCATGTTGTATTGAGATAACCAACTACTGGAGTTACAGTTAAGAGGAAACACTAATGCTAAATCAGTTATGCTTTATTTCCTAAGCAAAACAGCAATAACAGCCCTCAGTTGGCATTAATAGCTCTTGACAATTCATCTCATAAAACCTTGAACTCATTTTGATATACACAGCAGGAACAACTCTACAATTTTAGATATTAACATTTTTTTTTAAATGTCATATCAATTTAAATTAAGGTATAAAACTCAACAGAATTTAATCAAATTGGGTTAAGAGAAGCTAAACATGAAAACACAAATATTCATGAAACTCAATGCATTAGTTCCTCCATATGTAGTATAGATACACAATACAGGGCAACTGCCAAGCTTAATAAATTCTTTTGTGCAATATTGTTTAAGGTCCTTGGAGAAAAATAATTAAAAATATATATACTACAAATACATCCTTTACCTTTCTGTTAGATGTACAGTACAATAAATCACAATGAGCTACATAAAGTGAAAGACATGTTCATTGCAATAGCAGATTGTGTCATTATATCCTGCAATAAAAGCAAAACTTCACATGTTTATGTGCCTTCATACTTACCATAAGATAATTTTTTCAGGATGTACTGTAAAGAGATGGATGAAACGAGATACAAGTTCTGATTAAAAATTCCATAATATCAGCTTTCTACAAGAAAATAATTCTATATTCCCTCTTTAGAGGAATCATTTGGAGTCCCCTGCTTTCCTACGGCCGCATTAGTAGCAGAATATAGTCCTTTTCACTGGCAAACTTTTCACTGGACAAATTAAGAATACATGATGGAGCTCTTGTGTACCCAAGCCTCTAAGCTCAGTGGTGCTGTGCTCTAAAGTGATCAAACAGTTATTTCAGTACAGACAATGTAGTAACAGGTTCTAATACTGTTAAAAATGGTTTGCATGAATTATTTACATATACTATTGAAGTCTACTACAGCCATTGCTGGTGTTGCTCCTCTCTCGGAGTACAGAGTTTGTGAAGCCCTGTTCTACCACAGCAATCTTATCCAAAACAGTGGAAGTCTTTCTGATCCTTGCCACGTATCCATATCATAAGGATTAAGAAATGCACTAGCAGTAATACCAGTAACAGCTTATAAAATGCCTATAACAGATCTTCATTCCATTGCAGAAGAGAAGCACTTCAATGAGACAAAAATGATAATGAGAATTTAAATCAAGAATGGGAGTGAAATGAAGAATGAAAGCATGAAGGCTTGGAACGAATCACTTCCCACAAACCACTCCTGACAGTAGAGTAGAAAACCAGACATGGTAACACTTACGTCATAGCTTGATAAATATATTCAATTCCATAGCGCATTGCAAATTCATCTACAATTTCTTGTGCAGCGTCATCAAAGTACACCTTCCAGGCTTCATCACCTCTCACTTCAGGAATTTTTACAACACCATTAGATTTGACTTCCGTCAAGTAATGGAATAGATTCTAAACGTAAGAAATTTTTCAAAGAGAAATTTTTGGCTTTTAAGTGTCATTCTGAAAACATATCCCAGATAATAGTCCTCCATATGTTCATTGTTAGGGCTTGGGGGTTTCTTCCAAATTTTCTGAAGTCTAGCACTAAATAGTCATCATTTGGTAAACAAAAAACCCACAAGACTCTAAAAATAATTTTTTTGTAATGGAACTCTGATAGTGCAGGCTTGTTATTCAGTGCATTGATCTATCTCCTTGATACAAGGTTATGTCAGTTAAGCAGCACAGAGGGTGCAACACAAAGTTATGCAGAAACTTCCTCTTCTCTATCATATGACCTTCCTAATGAAAATGTGATGTTATAACCCTCACTACATAGTGCTTCAACTTTAATTGGATCTGTGACCAATAAATTTTAAATTAATTATTGAAGAACTGTAAGTTACAGGAAAGCCAACCAAGTAGTGAAAGGCACGCAGTAAAGTTTAGGTTTAGTAACCTTACAATCAAAGCTAATATTTAATTTGATGTTAATGTCATAAAATGCTTCTCCAATTACCCAGCTCCATATGTATCCACAAACTGAGCAGCAGATTGATTTCCTGTTTTCAATGATGAAAAAAAGCCTAAAACTTTGAAATAATTTCAGTTTTGCTAATTAGCCCATAATTGTCATGTGGATTATCTTAAAGTAACAGAATTTTGCCATTTACTTCACAGGTCAAAGGTCAAAACATTTGCAATATCAGGTCAAAATCTACGAGCACAAATGCCCCAAACATTCAGTTTTACAAATGGTGAAGAATGGGATTTTGTGGATACGTGCTAGCACTGAACTTTGAGCCATATATTATCTATCAGCTTTCAGAAAGTACTTAAATTTTTAGAATAGAATTTAAATGTGGATCACTGTTTTAGGGAAGAGGAATAAAACATAAAGATAATCTTTCGAAAGACACACTAGTTTATCAGTGATCAACCTTTTTTTCAACGTTGAGAAAAGCAATCTAGATTATAGGAGAAGCACATTTTATATTGCCTGTGCTTCTTCAGCTTTTTCTTGCTCTCTACAAAATATGAACTAATGTAGCAGGAAAGAAGTCCTTTAAAATTAATAGCTATTTCTGTAATATACAGAATTGTTTGTTTATTCTTGATGTTAGCAAGCACATATGGAGCATCAAAATACAGTACAGGGGGAACTTAGCTGACTCCACCTCTTCTTTTTCTGACTCCTACAGGCAGAAATGATCTGTTAGTGTTCCATTGTTCTGCCTTTGACTCTGAACCTGATATGCCATCAGCAATACAAAGCAGGAAATCTAAAATAAACTTGTCCTGAGGTGTAGCAGCAGTTATTTGTTTCAGCGTTCTAATGTCCTGCAGCCTTTTTTCCCTATCCATGCAACAACTGAATAGTAATTTCTGTATAGTATATTTTCTTTAACTTCTCCAACATACCTCATGCAGACAGGTGTACTGCACATGGTAGGGAGCAACTTTCTCCTCTCCTTTTATTTCAACATTGATTTTCAATCTAATGGCACCAGAGACAGCTGATTTATCTGTTCGTTTTTCTGAAGAGCAGAAAATAATATATTAGTAACTACCAAGAATACATGTACATCATGTGAAAAGCTTTTATAAATCATTCTAGCTTAATAAGAATGTTTTTCCAGAAAGTCAGAAAGCCCTACTGTTGAGAACAACAGTATTTTTTTAATACCTCGCATACGGCTCAGGGCATGAGGCAGAATATCAAACTATGAGGTAAAGAATCTTTGTTATTTTATCTGCCAAATCAAACCAAGCTGCATAGCAATGCATTTAACACTTGTTCCTTTTCAACAGAAATTACTTCTATTTTCTATCTGGTATCTGTACTAATTATCATTATTTTCATTATTGATATTTTCCTTTAGTTACAAAGACTTCAGCAACAACCTGAACTCCTATGACTGAAAGAAACACAAAATGTTCTTAGCAGAACTCAATTACAGAGTTAAGCTGAAATTTTGCAGAATAAATTATATGAATAACTTGGTTTATGCTACCTGTACTAGTCCTTTTAATTCCCATCTCTCATTGTGAAGGTTGATTAGAAAACAAATGCTCTACAATTTCAGAAAATTGTGTCACATAATTCACCTGAAGTTTTCACAGAGCAAGCAACCTAGATAAAAACGTTACTATCACATTTTCATTATCAAATATGGGATATTACCTTTTAAAGGGCTACTCCAGAACATTTAGTGCACCCAAAGAGATTTTTAGAATTAAAGAACAGTTGTATGCTTAGATTTAGGTAAAGGAAATATATTCTGAGACACACTTTCATTGATTTATTTCTGGTCTGGTTTAAGGCACGGTATTTCGTAAGACCTGTCCAGACAAGAAAGTGCAGTCATTAAGGACAAGACAGAGCATTCTGAGCTTCAGCAGGCTCCCTTCAGTTTACTACTCTGCATGTAAACACATTTGACATGTACAGAACAGAAAACTCAAGCAAGCAAGTTTCATGAAGAACCACACGTGTAAACACAGTGAAAACCAAAGATGATTAGGTCCAAAATGGTATACTTTTTTTTTTTTTTAAAATATGCTATAAAAGGAATGTGGACAACAGGCAAAATACTTGATAGATTTTTCTATGTATCTTTGTAGCTATATTTTCCACAGAACACTGCTGTGAATGGACTAGCCTAACGTGCTGGGGTTTCTTACATATTTTTGATTTTGCATTAAAATGAAATATTTTTCTTTGATATTGGTGTGATTAGTCTGTTCTTTGTAACTGTCATAACTCTGGAGCAAAACTAAGGAAGTATCTTTAATTTTCAAATCAACCTGTAATATTTAACATATTAAAACTTGTATATTAGTACCAAAGCTGTATATTTTGAAGTCTCAAATCTACAGATGCTGAAATTCTACCTAAATTTATTTTAAAAAATCATTAAGAATCATACCTAAATTATACCATACATCCATTTCTCCACTCAGTGTTCTTACTTCAATGATTGTTTGGCCAAGGAAGTCATCTGATTCCTTTTTGAAATGTTGTTTTACTCTAGATTTGATGTCATCATCTTCATCCCATACTCTCACTTTTATTCTATCTGTAGAGTTATGGCATTCACTGTAAAAATAATAATAAAATACAAACTGTGAGTGATACATAAGCTACATACATTTGTACCGCTGTCTAATTTTCCTCGATTTCCATACACTTGCTTAACTGCATAACGTGACAGAATACAACCAACTTGCAACATTCAGTGGAATAAAAAGCCATATCACATTGCCATGGACAAAACCACAATTAGTATATGTAAGATATAGTAAAAAGACTAACTTGACTGAATTATATATACACATATAGATTGTATTTAGGAATGTCACAAACTCCTCATTAAAATTATTAATTAATTTACAATGTGTACTTCTCGATGCTACTATTTTACAAATATCTTAGGAAAGGTAGTTAGCATTTCTAAATGAATAAACCTGATCCTATGTAGTATCACAAAAGCGGTAGTCTAGAATGTTATAATACAAAAAGTGACAAAATCTTAAAGAATATTTCCAGTATGTGCCTGAAAGTTTTTGGAAGAAAAACCCAACAAGTATGCACAAAAATCACAGCAAGACAAGACAGGCAATCAGAAAAACCTAGGCAAATAAGTAGCTGCTTTCTTTAAAAGATATATTACTTTTCTTCAAGATCTCCATTCCCTGGTAGGAAGAAGGAGTAGGGACAGACTTCAATACACTAAAAAATTTGTTGCAAATATAAGTGGCTTACTAACCCACCACGAGCAGAGTGGATTTCAGAAACTACTGGATGCATGAGAGAGTGAGGCGGCTTCAGTTGCAATCTGCAGACTTCCTCGTGGATAAAATTTTTTATTCCTAGCACCATTCTGCATATATTTGTGCAGAAATAGAAAAGAAACTGCTGCTGCTTATTCCTATAAGCCACAATGAAGACTGTTTGCTACTGGTCAGTGTTGGCTTTTGACGACTTAATTGGAACATCCGAACATTGACTGCAGAAATCTGCAGTAGTGAAAAGCTTTCTGATGCCAGTAATAGCTAGTACAGATTTGGCATCATAGAATCATAGAATGGTTAGAGTTGGAAGGGACCTTCAAAGGTCATCTAGTCCAACTCCCCTGCAAGGAGCAGGGACATCCCTGACTAGATCAGGTTGCTCAGAAGCCCGTCCAACCTGGCCTTGACCGTTTCCAGGGATGGGGCATCCATCACATCTCTGGGCAATCATGCATCTGTATTAGACAGGGGTTTTTTTTTTAATATCTGTTCAGTAATACTACAAAAATATTTCAAATATTAAAAATCTTTTGTTATCTTTAAATATAGCTCTAAAGTGTATCAGCAAATTTTCATCTTCAGCAAGGTCTTAGTCTGACACTAGATTAAGAGTTCTTACTTGAATTCTATTCCAAGCACTATCACTGCTCAGTAATCTGTCTCAGCACTTCCAGCATTAAAAAGAGTGATATTGTAACTTATCTCCCAATTGGCACCCCTCAGGGGTGTTCTAAGAATTAATTATTGGTGGTAATGGGCTTTGAAAGTTCTTTAAATGGTATTATTACTGTCAAGGCCAATCATCCACTAAAAATTACACGCACAGCTTTTACTCTGCCTCACTGTGACATCATTCAGTATCACAGAAATGCTTGTGTCTGTCTGTCTTCCAAATTTTAACATTGCAGATATCTTTGGTAATGAAAAACCACATTGTTCTGTGATTAGCAAAACTAATGAAGCCTAGTTTCCTTTTGTCTTATGACTGGCTTCCCTGACATCTCACAAGCTGCAATCACCTATTGAATCTTCTCACATAATTGGGATATTGAGAAATACCCCTTCATATGGACTCCCTGGTGTTTATCATGGGGTAAGCTCATACTGAGGACATTGTTAAGATCTCATCTCTATCTGACCACCTGTTTTCATAGAATATGATGGACCTAGTGTTAGCCAATCTGTGAAATTTCTCTGACTGACCACAAAATTCAAAAGCTATTGGCAAGGACATATAAAATACAGGAATATACAGATAGATCAAAAAACCACCTTTGCCTTAAGAAACTAGGCTAAACTCAGAAACCATTTAATTTTCCTAAAATGTAGCCCTGAATTATCGCTTAACATTGCTAGAGTCCTGAATTGCATTTAGTTGTGCATCCAAGAGAAGTTAAATTAAACAAGATTTCTACAGTGGCATAGGAAGATCTATTGCTGGTGAGGCATATATGTGACCCTCATCACCATATCTGTGCCATCAGTAGAAATCTTGTTCCTGCTTTGCTTCTCAAGGAGATGCTGCACATAAAAAGTCATTAAATGGTACTTCAGTACAAATAACATTTTTATTCTGCTGAGACAACACCCTCCCTCCGATGTACACTTAACTGATTAAGGAATATTTATTCAGATGGTCAGGATGACTGCACTTTTCCCTAATATCCTCATTTGTCTCTCCCACATCTTTTTCTCCTTCAGTGAAACATAGTGAGACCTATCACAACCAATGGGCTTACCCACATGTTCATCTTCATGTCTAAACCTTTAGCACTGAGTCAGCTCTGCTGTTTGTAACATTTCTGTGCAAGATTGCAAAACTAGCACACATCTGTGATGCAGGAATGGAAGGGTGGATGAACACGTTCTTCTGCTAGCCTGCCCCGTGGCAGTGAGACTGCAGGGAGATTTACTATTAAAGTTACAAAGCTGTTTCTGCACGATTCTACTTCCCCATCCAGCCTCTCAGAAACAGCACTATATAACGAGATACACATTCTGCTTTGGTCACTGCAGACTAAACATGTGCACAGCAGCTCCGTGGCTTTGCAAAAAGCACTGGGTGGGATTCCTACTTCTGCTTACTTTGTCCAGGAAAATCAGCCCAGGCAATTCAAGGCAAAGACAACATATGCTATTTTCAGTGTTTCTC
The DNA here is from genome assembly GCF_036417535.1 of Chlamydotis macqueenii. NCBI lineage: Eukaryota > Metazoa > Chordata > Aves > Otidiformes > Otididae > Chlamydotis > Chlamydotis macqueenii. The sequence continues at coordinate 14,180,950 of NC_141567.1, read as the reverse complement.
TTCTAGCCACCCCACTTTATATACTCAGTAAAAGTGTTCACTAAAGTCTGATAACAGGAAGGTGAGAAGTGAGTTGCTCTTTAGCACTCAAAGAATGAAGATACTGATGCTTTTGAAAGCTGGAAAGCTGCAGTATATTCAGAGATGCTAGATAGAAAAGATAGTTTTAATAATTTATCAGTTATCTGGAGAGGTTACATTACTTCTGCATTTACAGAATGCTGCACAGACATGAACTAATCCTCACAGCGTTTCTGCTTATTCTAATGGCTAGAGTACTGTACTGTAGTAGCCCCATGTAAATTTAATATTAGGTGCACCAGCATAACCTGATTGTACATCTCCATCTAAGTGATCTGCACTCAGTGTTAAAATAACAACTAATTGATACTATGCTACTTTCAGTAAAGAAATAAATGCAAATGAATGAAGAAGCTAGCAAAGAATGTATGGAGACTAATTTCCCACTGTCAAAATGAAATACATGCATCATAACAGCATTCTTCGCTTGTAGTCTTCAGTAAAAACTCTTATATCCACTAACAAATTCGCATACTCTAAACAGTTAGTCTAAGTGGAGAGGTTTTTTTCTCCCCTATGGTAAAGAAGTGTTATCTCTATAGCTCACAGAAAATATTTTTTTTCCAATAAGATACAGGATCTTGGTGAAATTCTGTAAGCAATTTGCAGAAAAATTATTCTATGTCTGTGAGGTAGAAAGTGAACTTGACTGACAAGCCTTTGCAACACCTTTGTCTGCTTACTTTGCAGCTTACATGATGAGAACCTCAACATGAGCTGGCAATCCAGACTTGCAGCCCAGAAAGCCAACCACATCCTGGGCTGCATCAAAAGGAGAGCAGCCAGCAGGTTGAGGGAGGTGATTCTGCCCTTCTGCTCTGCTCTGGTGAGATCCCACCTGGAGTACTGTGTCCAGCTCTGGAGCCCCCAACATAAGAAGGACATGGACCTTTTGGAGAGGGTCCAGAGGAGGGCCATGAAGATGGATCAGAGGAGTGGAGCACCTCTCCTATGAGGACAGGCTGAGAGAAGAGAAGGCTCCAGGGAGACCTTAAAGCAGTCTTTCAGTACCTAAAAGGGGCTTATAAGAGAGGTGGGAAGAGACTTTTTAGCAGGGCCTGTTGTGACAGAACAAGGGGTAATGGTTTTAAAATAGAGAGAGGTCGATTCAGACTGGATATAAGAAGTAAATTTTTTTACACTTAGGGTGGTGAAACACTGGCACAGGTTGCCCGGAGAGATAGTGGATGCCCCATGCCTGGAAACAGTAAGACCAGGTTGGGCAGAGCTCTGAGCAACCTGATCTGGTCCTCCCCTTGCAGAGGGGTTGGACTAGATGGCCTTTAAAGGTCCTTTCCAACTCAAACTATTTTGCGATTCTGTACGTTAGATGTCTTCCACAAACTAAAGGAGCAGATTTTGGAAAATAATATTTTGTTCTTTCTATTATTACATTCATTCAGTGAGTCAAAATTGACTTAATTGGAAAACAGATAAAAATCAAGATGCTGCTCGGTTGCATGAATTATGTATATGAAAAAGTAGTTAAAAACATAGCACAAATTAAAAAAAACAACAAACATAGCAAATGACAGATAATTGTTTTTTTGTAAACCTGCTTACAAACAAGCATAAGGAATACATTTTGTATAGTAAGTAACGCACATAAAACAATACAACAGTTGAACCTTGCTAAATTCTTACTCAATTTTATTCCCTTATACTAAAACACATTGGATGCCATAGATGGGAAATCGAAGGTAATAACAGAGATTTTGTCCTAAAAGTATAAAGAAACTACACTGTTGTGGAAGACAGTAGCAGAATAAGATCAGGAAGTCACTTATTGCTATTATTACCCTCATGTTTATTATTATTGCTATTACTGCAAGCCAAAACCAGATGGATGTGTGGCATTGCCATGAGAAATCTATTAACTCTGTTCTTAAGTGTTCAGTGATAGCTCCATAGTCTCTCAGGAAATCTATCTATTCCAGTACTTCACTAGCCCCACTGTTGGAAAACTTTTTCTGAATTATGATTTAAGCCTCTCTGAAAGGAATTTCTGCCTATTACTTCTTGTTCTACTATAACAGTAAGCATGGAAAATAGATTATTCCTTTCCTCTTTGTGGGAGAAAGGATGTGTTTAAAGACATCCTTACCTCCACTACTTGTCTCTTCTCTAGTCTGGACAGTCACAATTCTTTAACAGTGTGGTCACGGGCCATGCTTTCTGTTTCAAATAGAATGAGACTAATTATGCCTTTTATTGTGTTAGTTTACTCTCTCATGACAAAAAGAGAGAGTTGTATATAATATAACCCGTATTGACAGTAGTTTGAAAAAAAAAAAAATACTCAGACCAAATGTGCTGTACTGTGAAACCAAAAAACATTACTGCTGAACAAACAATTTATCATTTGAATTGGTTCTTAGAGGTGTCCTGATCTCTTATTTTTTCGGGTGAGGCTGTGAGATACAGTTATTTTAATTAGTAGGGTGTCTCTCAAGAGACTTGACTCCTTATTGAAGGATATTTAGAATGGATCAATCCAGTACAGTAATTTGCAGGTTTCTATTACCCAATTTGTTTTGCGTAACATAATTCTCTGTTATATACTCTTGCTTATGAAACAATCTTTAAGCTGTTTCAACAATGCTCACACGACTGTGTTTAGATAGCACTGGAAATTGGAATATCATTTAAACAGTTAACCAATCCTATTGTCTTCAGGGACAGTCAAGATTATACTTTATACAAGTCAGTTCAATTGATCAAGAATGTATAAAATGACAGTAGGAAAGGACTTTGGTAATGCACTCTTGTTGTATTTATTAGCTATACATGTTTGCTTACAGTAAGTATTGCTTTAAATGTATCCACAAATCACCTCTTCACAGTATAAATAAACTGTGTGAGTGCCGCTCTTTAAGCAGCACTAAGGGAAGCACTAAGGAATTGCTCTTTAAGCAATTCTAAGGAAAGAACATCCACAGCTGAATGCCTGAAATAGCTTCCAGAAATTCTCAGTTCATCAGAAACTCTAGACTGAAATACATGAAATATGATGGTTCTATCATGGTCTATAATCTATACCAATGCTGTTCAGTGCTAGAGGATACTTTTTTCCCCCAGTATTATCTGCTAAAATACACAGCATTAAGAATTCTCAGCAACATCCTAGCTTGTTTGAAGAAACAGGTTTGATTTGTTTTTCTGCAAGCAACTGTAAATATTCTCTCTGTTAGGTTTTGTCTGCTTTGATGTTTTCAGAATTATCACCCGGAAATAATCAAGAATGTCAGAAATCAGACAAATTCTAACAGTTTAGGGATGACTATTATACTGGCCTAGTGTTTATCATAGTCTTCAAGAAAATCCTCCTCTTAGGTCTTTTTAAATCAATTAGACCAAATGTTTTCATGCACTGAAAGGAGCAATAGATATCCAATGAAGGTATTTATCAGAGCCGTATGGTGGCCTAGTGACAACCAAAATAGAAAGAATAAATTAATTTAAAATAATAATCCAGTTATATGAAAGACTTCTGTACTATACAACTGTATCTGATGTGTTAATGAGTGGTCGGAGGAAACATGATACCTGCAAAGTCTGCAAGGCAATTTGGAGGTGTGTGTTTGTGTGTTTGCTAGACAACACTGCCAGGAAAAAAAAAAAAAAAAAAAAAAGGTAGATTTCCATATTTCATATTTCAGCAATCAACTGTTGAAAACAGCCAGGAAAAGAAAAAGAGTGGAGAAGAGCTTTATTTGCGTGTATAGATCTGTACAAAGTTGAAAACTATACAACCAAAATATCTCTGCCTTGTAACTAAAAAATAAGAATGCAGTCCCTTTTCCCACATCAGATGCTACATTCACCAGAAGAAGGAAGGTGACGGAAAACTGCAAGACTCCTCCTTTCCTCTGATACTGAAAAAGTTTCTCCTATCACTGATGTTTTAATGCAAAAATAAAAACTGCTCTGTTATCTCCTTTCTAATAATGCCCATAGAAAGGATCAAAGCCCAGCTATATTACATTCATTAAAGAAACTTTTGCTGGCCTATTTACTTCTCTATCTTCTGTACAAAACACATACATTTCAAGGAAAGATGAATTTTTCTTCTGATAGTCTCAGTTTTTTACTGATATACATGCAGCTGTATCAAAGCTGTACATTAGTTATGGTTTATGAGTTCTCATGTTAAAAATCTATGCTCTACTAGAACACTGTCCTCTCTCTATTGGCTATGACAGAGCAAATGCACAGCAGGGAACCAATGTTTTCTCCAAGTCCTTGTTTTGGAGCAGATCATAGGATCATAACAGTTGGATAAGACCTCTAAGATCATCAAGTCCAACTGCCAATGCAACAACACTATGCCTACCAAAATGGGAAGATTTAAATGAATGTTTTGATATTTTTTGGCAAGATTTTGAGATATATTTTATTTTTGCAATTTATCATTTAGGAATTATAATTATGATTACTATTTGATTTTAAATAGGACTATCAAATGTACTACTACAGCCTAATTGAAATGAAACTTCCTGACTCAATTAAATAGTTACATTGATCTATTTTAGATTTAATCTTGTGTTTAAACATTTACAGTCTATTTAATACACTTTAGAAATTCTCATATACTTTCAATTTACATCCAATGCATTAAATAAGTCAGAGAGACAACTTTATTTTAGAAAGTACAAGTGCTATAAAAATGATTGAAAATTTATTCAGTTCAAAGCAGTTACTCAGAAGATTTATGCTACAGTAGGGTTTGGGGTATTTTTATTAATGTTATTAAAGTTATTGCAAGAGTGCTGGGTGAAAAAAAAAATGCAATATTTTCAAGTTTCCGGAGATTTTATGGTAGCCCTTGCTCATATATTTGAGAAAATAGATTTAAGATTTCATACCAAATTTGCTGGAATTCTTATACAACTTTTGACATTCTGCAATGTATAGAATTAAATGCAAGAAAGTAATTAATTTCCTTCCTTTGGTTGCTCACAGTCATTCAATGAGGTATGACTGTTACTGGAGTAACACAAGTAACTCTAAAAGAATACAAGATCTGTATAGGGGAAATCTGTAAAAAGTTTCTGAGTGTATGTTTTGTCTGAATTAACTATTCATTTCTAGTAGTGGCCTTTGAATCCATGAAAGGAATGGGCATACATTGTTTAATATAGCTGGGTTACCTAGCACCTTTTCCAGAAAAATAGAAGTAGCAGCTTGGGTCATACCTCTCTCAAACTCACTAGTCAAATGATAACCTCCTCAACAATAATGCAGTAGATTTTAGTCCAAAAACAGGGAAGAAAAATAGCTGTTCTTCTACATGACAAAAAGGTAACCTCCCATATCATGACACAGCATATTCTTGGAGAAAAAAGAGCTCTATTTCTAACGCTTGAACCCTAACAGAAATCGTTTCCATGGTTTATGCAGATACAAATAATGACAACTGATGTCTTCATTGTAAGAGAAAAAGAACATTAAGAAGCAGCTAAACAACGTTATAGCCTGAAGTCAATTATTTTACATTGTGCTGAGTAGTTATTTTTAAATTGTCAGTTGCTTATGGTGACTAACTAGAGATTCTGAAACTTGACTGTGCAGTCTGTAGGATCCTGCGCTGTTCTGCTGCTGTTCATAAATTCAGGGTTGCTTATAAAAATGATACATCGTTTTTATCATCTCTGATGCAGGGTTTCATCAAGTGGTATCAAAGTAACATCCAGTTTTGAATAGCACTAGTAGGCATAAACATATTACACTTTTATAATGCAGTACAAAAATGTTAGACTATTATAATGTGTCAACAGTTTGCATATATTCTCAGTAAAAATGCAAATAAAACTTATATTTAACAAACACTGAAATTGTATATCCTTTTTCTATTATTATAATTTCTTCTTCTCATAATTTACTACACTAGTGCTTTCACACAGCTTCCATAAAATACCTACTAACTTCATATGATAATTCTGTGGTAGGTGCTTTCAGGGTAGACTGGAACTATTCTGAACAATTAAAAAAATCTGCTAAATAAACAGTTCTCTCTCACTTAAAATTTTCCAAAGAAAGTCTATTAGCCTTTCAGAATCCTTAATTGACTTTAACAATAATAGTTAAGTGCACATCACATACAGAGGCACGTAGTAATCAAGCTGAGAAAATAATAAATGATTATATACTTCTGCGACATGTAGAGGAATAACACTGAGGAAATGGATACTGTCATCAGATTGGTCACATTCTCAGTCGTGAATGTGTTCTATCATAAGGCAATATATTCTGGAAAGGAACAGTATAGCGCCTGTGAATTGGAATTTCCTGCACTGTACCATGTCTTTCTGAACAAAGTTCTAGGAACACTGCCAGAAACACTGGCACGAAATCCTACTCAAACCTTAGTCAATGTATTACAGATTGAAACTACTTGCAGTCAGGGTTGAAGTTCTGTGATATACTGACAACAAACTATAGAATCATAGAATGGTTAAGTTCTGACGCTGTGGACAAAGAAAGGAGACGGGAGCACCATACTATACTCTCATCTGACTGCTGGACAACACTCAGTCTTGGAAAGGACAGACACCACAAACAGCCCAGCCCAGAGCCTGAGGCATACTAGTTACTACCAAATTCCCGAGTTTCACCTACAAGAATCATCATATTGAACAAAAAAAATGCATTTAACTTGCATAGTCAGTATCTGAGAAGTAGGAAGGCATTTTTAACGTGAACATTTGGTATGTAAGATCAAAGTCTGGAAACTGTTACTTAAGTTCCCTGAAAAATTAGAATAGACACCATCAATAGATCCCCCAAAAGACATAATTGTGAGCTTGTGACTATATCGTATAGTAGTCATACATAGATGCCTATGCTCTCTCCATTCAGAACTTGCTAATTCATTAATGCTATGAATATGCATAGCATAGACAACAAATATTTTCAAAGTAAGTAATTATCTCACTTGGTAGCATTATATTGCCTAAATGTAAGTCAAAAAAAGCAAGAAACAACAGTAACATCTATACTTACAAATAGAATTTTTCATCCCATACTGGATTTAAGTTTCCAAAAATAGTCTTTGTTCTCCGCTTGGTTTTGCCAACTTGCACAGTAACATATGGGTCACTTGAGCCAGTTTTGTCCTTAGCCTGTAAACCCTGAGCACAAAGAACTGCAAGAAAAGGAGAGAAATGTGCTTTACCCCTCATAGCCTTCATTGCCAAGAAATAAATGAGACAGCGACAACAGCGACAGGAAACAAACCCTTCAAACCAAGGACTCCTGAAACAAACCTTTCTGGATTAATTTTCCCAGAGTCTGTTACTCTGGAGATAGACAAGACTTATCTAACTACCTTTGTGGACTGTATAAAATTTACAAATACAGTTTAATGGAGTAATAAATTTAAAAATTCACTACAGAGCACACAAAACAAATAGTTTTCTTGCCATGCACAATTGAGATGCTCTTCTCAAACTTTATTTAAATCAGCGTGGCAAGTAATATAATGTTATATAACTTGCCTTGAGTCTAATAGTGCTCTAAATTTTTTTTCCCCCAATAAATAAATATTCATTTTCAAAGTGCCTACAAAGATTCAAACTAAAATGTCCATAATAAAACCTGCAGCTTTCAACAATCTGCACTGTGGATTATGAAACTAACATGAGGGGCTTGGTTATGACTTTGTCCTTGTTTTCCATGAGAGATGAACCATGAGGATTTTCAGAATACTTTCTGTTCTATCATAGAAAGGGTGACAGTTCAGATCAATTATCATTAACTGTTTATCTATTTGTCAGCCTTTCTGACAGTTAACATGGGTGTACTGTTAAATGTATATGCATTTTGTGGCAAATATAAATACATGCAAGTTGGTTTTCCATCATAATTCATAAAAGTGGAAATATCAGGAGAAAGCAGAACTGTCACATAGCAGCCTACAAAACCCAGAGAGCTGCAGCTAAAACACTTGCTATACCTCCTAGCATCAGCAGAACTTGGTTTTGCACATATTATTTAAATAATCTCAGTGGTAACATTTAGTTAACATTCTCCAACGTCAATCATTTAGGATAATGAAGCTCCCTCAGCATGCTCAGAAAAAAGGTTACATAAAAATGGCACATTCTTACTCAGCAGATCAGCTCCCGGTGGGAGTGAAGTTATATCTGCTGACTTCAATGAAAAAAAAAAAGTTTGTTACTTTTTTTACACATTTTGTTCCTGAAAAGACCAACTCTTAGGAATGAACTAGAACATATTTTGTCTTCCCCATTCACTGTAAATCCCAAGGGAAATTTTTAGAAGGCAAGGAAGTATCCCTGCCACATAGTATGCAGGAGAATTAAGTGCCAGCTTAGAAAATGTCTTCCAGAATTGTTAACTAATATATCGGCCTGAACACAAGGCAGCTTTGAGTATCCTTTAGAGGTAGAGCTACAAGTAAGAATCTGAATTAAATATTTTCCCTGACATACCCCTCCATGTCCCCAGTGCTTGGTGACAGTCTCAAAATTCAACAAGTACTCTTTTGCGTTCCATGCACTCTCCTACAACCTTCATAACGGCCTCTCTTTTTCCTAATCCATCTCACAGTTTCAGATTTTCCCTAGATTTATTCTGCTAGTCTTCAGCTCCATGTACAGTTTAGATACTGCCCCAAATGTGACTGGGCTTTAGTTTGGACTTCAGAACCATGCATAGCTAACAACAGAACTACTAACTCCTGCAGAGTAATTCATTCATAGTCAATTGCCAAATGCTTTTCTCCTCACCTTCCTAAATGCCAGCTTTACATTTCAGCAGTCGAATTGGCAATTCTATCTCTCAATGGCCCTTCCCTGATCTATTAAAAAAAGCTGCCATGCATCTAAAAAGTACTATAGTAAAATTTTTTGAGTACGTAATCCAAATATATGTATATAATTTGTAAATAAATAGATGTACCACTGTACTAATACATTATGTACCATTGTAAAACACACACAAAACTAGAAAATTTAAAAAAATTAATATTTAAAAACATTTTAAAATTTTATTAATGTCAAAAAATACTACTAATATTTTTGTGAGAAATGTGATTGAATATGCTTCACTATTTTTGAAAATACTGTTTTAACACTTAGTGATACAGTGATTTGAAGATCTGGATCTAAGTCCAGTTTGTTTTCATACTCAGTTTTAATGGCTGCCTTAGCTGGAAAAGATACCTCATAAAGATACGCAGATCCAAACATTAGTAGCGCATCATTGGCTGCACTTACTAAATCACTATACTCATTTTTCAATCCCATCTACCAATTATGCAAAGGTTTTGTTTGAAATTCAGTTGTAAATTTCCATTTTCTCTGACGTCAACCAATTGTTCATGTGAACTAATTGGAAACTGTTGCATTTTTATATTTTTAACAAATGGGTTCAAAACTTACTGGAACTCCTCACTTGGAAGTTTTTAAAATAAGGTAAAAAATTCCATTTCTGAGTTTTGTAAGTGTACAGTTAGAATCTTTGTAGGTGATATACATTGCTTTTGGCAGCAAAATCACTTAATGACGGAAACATCCAAACCACTTTCACAGTGCTCTCACCATAGCACGAGTTCCTTTCAAAAAGTAGTTACTCTCTCACTCATTGTTAAAACGTCACCTTTGCCTTGAAAGGGTATTTTAATTTTTTTTTTTTCAAAAAAATCTGCTAAGTAGCATACTACTGACAGTCACTTGTCATTACAAAAAGTGATCAAATTCAAAACATTTGTCTTCTTGTAAAAGAAAAATGTATTACTCATCTTTAAGTTTGACAACTCTTTTAACACACTGCCACGAGATAATCAGCAAACCTCTGCAGTACAGAGGACTTTCACTGTCACTCTCCATTTTGTTACTAAGTATTGTAAGGACTGTAAAGAACAAAGACTTCAATGTCATACAACCTGGCTTAAGATGTTTAGGGTAAATGGTAAATGCAGAATGAAACTCTGGGTTTTTTTTGGTTTTGTTTTTAAACGATGGACAGAACATGATGCTAGTCAGAGAAAGAATTAGAATTCTTCTATAACTTGAGATCAAACATACACTAAGCTATTTATGTGGAAGTACACATCTCAAACACCAGCAGGGAAAGACTACTACTATTCCCTCTCCAGATTATCAATATTTTGCTCCTCAGGAAGTCTGGATTCTCTTTCCATCTTTCTCTAAGATCCATCAACTAGCTTAGTTTTGCCTCTAAGTTTCTTCACTTGGTGTGGAAAATTCTCTCATGAAGAAAGAATCTTGCATTCTCTCTTCCTGGTACAGCCAGCAAACTGAAGGGAGTATTTACTTCCATCTATTTTACACCTGTGAGGCCATACCCAGATTAAATATTGTTTCTGCACTTTGAAGCTCCCCAGTAAATAGACTGGCAAGCTGAAGAAAGTCCAAGGGACAAAGCCCTGAGCAAGCTAATCAAACTTTGAAGTTAGCTCTTCTTTTAGCAGAAGGTTTGAATATATTGCAGAAATCCCTTCCAACATAATTTCCAAGATTTTTCTATGATTCATTTATTAGGTCATGATTCTGCAGAACTCAAGTCAGTACGAGTTTTACTTCTAATTGAGGAAAACCAAGCCATTCAGCAATACAAGTGAGTTTTGTACCAACACTAGTAAAATTATGTTTACCAGCAGGCAGAGTCTGAAAACATTTGCACACATTTTCCGAGTAACTTCCTAAAGTAATGCTATCTATCTGCTCAGAGTATCCTACTCACTTGATTCATAAAGAAAAGAGTAGTAAAGGACACTTTTTTTAATTGTATGCATGTGTTTGATCTTACAGAGGTTATATGGAAAACATATTGTAAAATAATTCAGGAAAATTACCATATGTACACATGTGAAACATCAGGCATCAAGAATTAACTTAAACATACCTTTTATGAAAATTATTGTTAAGTAGTGATAAAAGTGTGTATGTTACTTAAGTACACACTACTGTTTATTTTAAAAATATAGCTTTTGTTTCAACTCATTTTTATCAAAACTGACTAGTAAAAGCTAAAAATAAGTTCCTGAAGTTTATCTTCTTATCCTCCGTTAGAGGAATAATGCGAATCCTGGAGAAAGAAAGTATTTAATTTACTTTTAATATAAGAAGGCTTATTCTGGAATGAGAATTTGTAATCTAACCAGAGTCCTTTAATGTTTCATGTCACTGCCTTTCAATTCTTTGGTCTTTTAGTTTAATCTCTATTAGTCTCTAATCTAATATCACATAAAGTCTGGTTGACCTGTGTAGTCAGTTGAGCTTTTATTTAGATTTTCTGTGCTGAAGTTTTAATTAAAAAACTGAAATGTCAAAGAGGACCTGGAAATCTTTATGAGCAACCAGGCTAATGCAGTTGGAAGCTATTCTGAGTGTGTTCTGGGTGCACAGGTTTCCCTGGCTCAGCATCACTAAACTGGAACACACGCTTAGTCAAGCAACAAGAATGGATGATGAGTTTCAAACCAATGGGGTCTGGAATTGCAAGCTGCAGTGTTCTTAGCATTGCAGTCATTAAAAACCCATAAACGCAATTGTGAACTTTTACTCTTGCAATTGCTGGCAAAAAGTTCAGCACCAGCACAAGAGATATTGGTAGGAGGCAGAGGAGACAAGACCATTTACTTATCTTCCTTCCTAGAGCAATGGAATATAAAGTAGTTTTGCCAACAGCTGTAACTTAAATCTCTTCCAGTTAGCATGCTGTAAATTCAACCACTTATAGATGCACCAAGTATACAACTGAACACACAGTCCCAGTTCTAATTACAGTAAATCTTGCTCCTGAACTAGGAGACTACAAATGAAAAAGCTCTTAGAGCAAATAGTTTAGAAGAAAATTTACCTGTGATGGTTATTTTTGCTGACCATTTGGATGTTCCATCCAAAACACTTTGTTTTGCTGCTTTTGTATATTGTACAAAGTCTTCTTTGGAAATATTAAACATTTCCTGGATCACTTCAAACACCTCTGGTCTATTTTTCTCTCTAATCTTCATTCTTTCCTTCATTGCACTAATAATATTCTGTGTTTTATCTTCTGCACCATGTTTGGAACTTTTCTCAGCAGCTCCTGAAGTGAGAGAAAAGGTCAATACTTTTATTAAAAAGTTGCTATCTTAGTTCTTTTTCTCTTCTAGAGTGTCCAGTCAATTCTTGGTACTGTAGTACTCAATGGAGATGTGGAAAATATCAAGCCTCTTATATTTTTTTTCTTGGTGATACCTAAAATTATCAATTGATTTAGTTTAACATGGCAGGTTAATATTCAGCTTCAGTCAGGTATGTGTTAGATCTAGAAGTATTTATTGAATCAGTACTATTCAGCACTGATCAGTACTGTGAAAGTATTCAGACACGGGAGTAACTTTTCTTACATTAAAAAAAAAAAAAAAAAAAAAAAAAAAAAAAGAGACTATAAGGAGACCATGCTGTTACAGGTTTTATTCATAGTTCTTCCCAGGAGAGCTCTGGAAAGATTTGTCTCTCTAAAAGTCATAGCTGATCTCAGAGGCCCTTCAAAAGCCAAAGTGAGGATCCCCTTATAAAATGTCCTCTGTCTGTCATAGGAAAGTGTTTCTGATCAATGTCTCTACAATACATATTGTATTGGAATAACCTAAGTGTACTCTCAGGAAAAAAAAACAGTCCATCCTGCAGTTGTGTGTAAGAAAAGAAACATCAGACTTGCGTGGTCTGAATGGTATTACAAATGAAAGCAAAAATTGAAATTGCTGCAGTTCTAAACAAGCTATTTCAATTCTCAGTGACACAGACATATAAAGCAAGATGCAAGAATACCACAAATTTTATAATCAATGACACATTACCGCTTGCTGCAGGTATTGTTGAATTTTAGCTCCTGTTAAACACTACTAAAGGGCTCATGGCTTTGAGTGTGACAATCAAAATTGTCATTATCACTAGCAGCAGTAAGTACTTTACCCTTCCAAAAGGTTGTGAAAACATAATCCATCTAGTCATCCTCAACTCCTGGGAGGATCATGTTATTGTTCCCTTTAAATGGATAGTAAAATTAAGACATAATTATATGTTGAACTTTCTATGCAATTAGAATTCAGATATTTCAACAGTGAAGAGTTCCTTCTTTACAATACCATCAAACACCATTATATTCTTTTGACGGCATTTTTTTGTTGAGGTGCTCTCAGCTTGCAACGGCTAAAGAATAAATTATCAACACACCTATAGAGCTAGAAAGGGTAATCTTTCAGCATAAGATCTCAGTGTTAGAGAATAAATATTTAATGTTTTGTTTTCTTTACTGTTTTCATTGTGTCTAAAGGTTTCTCAGCACATTGAGGACAAAAAAAAGATATATATATATACACACACACACACATATAGTAAAGCAGGAAGGCACAATGTTGCATGATTGGAGAAGTGTGGAATGAAATACTAGATATCAGTGATTCCAGATTATCAAAGACTGAATTATATGACTTCTTCAAGTTGTTTTCAATGGCTGCTAAATCTTGAGAAATCCTGAAAATCTCTTGGTCTGAGTACATGATTTTTCTGAACGTGGAAGATCAAAGTTCTAGTGATTAAGGATTTTCCACGCTGAAAAATTAGGAATTAGTAGAAAAAGAATTAAATGCTACCTTGAAACCAAATATCAGTTAAAGAATTCTCTAGTTATTTTATCACAAAATAGATGGTTGCTGAGTTGCCTGGAAAAGTACAGATACAACATCATAACCAAATAATACACCCTGGTCACAATTTGAACAGCAATAACACATTCCTGTTGAAAAATGTTTCTGATTTTTGAGACAATACAGATAAAATTTGAATATGCGTTAAAATGCAACTTCCTTTATGCTTTACTGAAAAATCAGCATAGCCTTCTATTGATCCTGAGTTATTTATTATGGCTATTTTTACATCCTTTATTGCTTACAGTCTATCAACAGCTCTTTTCATGCAGTATTGATCAGACCAATTAAAACAATATCGTAACTTATATTGCATAGGAATTTAACAAGTCTCTTATACCCTTGGGACTGATACAAACTCAACATGATTGAAATAAATTCTGATTTAATATTGCATCTACTACTAGAAAGGGATATCTTGTTGAAGATGAGAAGTCTAATGAAAGTACTACTGATTTTTTTTAAAACCTAATTTAGAACAAGCTTAGATATTGACCTTAAAGAACTTGAGATGTTAATTAATTTCTACAGTCTACATTACCAATCATTACATATTAAAAAAAATTTTTAAAAAGTCACAGAAGCCTGAAGGCCAATATGTCCTAGTGATTATGAGATGGCCATGAGGATAACTGTGATAAAAATAACCACAGTGAACCACATTCATTTCACAAGTGATACTTTTAGCATCAGCTTCTTAGAAACAGAGATTTAACCAACTGCACTAGTCAACTTATTTTTTCAGTGGAACATTAAATATCTTTAACATAAATAAAACAAAGTATATGAACATCATTTTCTAAAGTATTATAATATTCAAACTTGCTGAGCAATTAATCTGTTGCAAAAAAAATATGACAGGATGCTCAAAAACATCTGCATACTAATGGGAAGATCAGGATGTCTTAGGGGTGTTAAATATTTTTTTAACTGTAGTTTGTCTTCCAGAGATTTACTCTTTCAAGGCTCAGTTGTTTGATGATTCCAAACTCTACACCACAGATGACTGTCAATTCTATTTATTTTTGAAAGGCTTTCTCTCAATCATATCATTTAGATATTTGTAAAAACTCTTCAAAGGCAATAATGGTACTCTGAAACACTTATGGTTTTTCTGGGTTGGTGATATGGGCCAGGGAACCTCTGGGTTGAGCTTTTCTTCACATGAGAGAAAAGGAAGATTAAAAGGATAGTTTACTCTGTATGTCTTTTGCAACTTTTCAGTTTTAGCCAAGATTCAGCAGTTACGGGGATGGACACATCTCTCATGCCACCTGCATGGTTGTGAAAAAAAGCAGCTCAGCTCTTTGAAAGTTAGTAGCAGTTTATTTCCTTGACAGTAGGAAGGGTGGAACAGGAAGAAACATGGTCAGCATGTAAATATCATAGGAAGGTGTTTTAGCACACAGGTAAAGGATTAGTAGTTTTGAGAATGTGCAGAGTAAGCTTCAGTTAGGTCCACTGCGATTCATACAGAATTGTTTTGAGGCCTTCCTACAAGATGAATCTCATATTTCATTTTGAGAATAATAGAATCAATTCAGTGCCGCTTCTCCATGTTTTCTTCCTCCTGTACATAAACAGTGCTAAACAAGATGTGCATAAGGGAAGATATTAAATTTCAGAAAGCTATTTCTACTTCCTACTTCCTCCATCAACTTAATGAGCATTTAGTTGGTAAGTGACCTGCGCACCTGTTACAAGCATAAGTACAAGCTCATAATACTTTTAACTTATTTTCATGCCTCTAAGCCCAGGTAATATAAACCAAGTGATTTCCAGCAGAAGTAGTTGTATCAAATGACTACCTAAAACAGAGAGATCAATGGGTTGATGTGTAATTAATTATTTTTTGCTAGTCTTAAAATATACCTAGAATGAAATGGGATAATTAGTCAACAACAGCGAACAGGAACTGACATTATGAAAGCATACCTTCTTTTGTTACTGCCTGGGTAACAGAAGTTATTTGCACTTATTGAAGAAGCTACTCACAAGTATCTTCTCTACTTTACACACTTTTGAAAACTCATCGCCAACAATTATATTAATGCTGCACAATATACTTATACAATATCTGATTTTCAAAGCAAATATTCTTCTCTCAATTGTGAAACTATGTCAAAAGCTCAGCTGTCAAACACAGCCCAGTTTCCATCACAGTGTAGAATCACAATTAAGCACAGTTAAGCAGATTGATTTAGAAATTTGTCATTGATTTATGTTCCATGGGGTCAGTTGCTCTGGGAAATTGTGATTAGTTCCCGAACAATATAAATCTTAAGAATTCGTCCCTTGTGACAGCTCCTCACATAGAGAACACAGTAGGAAGAAAGAAGATCTGACTGGAATATCTATGTAATTTTCTTACATGTAAAAGCTAGGTAAACCTTCACAAACGTATCAACAGTGACCAATGTGGAATAAGTTCAGAGTTGTAAAAGTCCTTTCCATTAAAAAAAAACAGAATATGAGAAAGTTTGCAGGTCTTGGTTTTTTATTGTTTAGAACATTTAGGTATGGCTTAAATGCACCTCAGTTATTTTTGGAGGAGAATCAGTGATGGCTGGAATCAATCTGGCCAATGGAAAAGCAAAGAAAAAGGTTGTTTCACCTTAATTCTAGTCCCAGAGGACCTCCTCACTAATGTTTTTTCTCCCATACACATTCCTGGTTTGATATTTTGAAGGGATAAGATTCTACTTAGTGTTTCATATTTTTGGCTATTCTGTAGCATACTAATATGACTACAGTAAGTGTGAGGAAATTTTTTTTAACTTTGCGTTAACATTTCTTGTGTTCTGAATTAAATAAAACAAAAAGAGTTTACATCATGTAACAAATTGCTCTGGATGTTGCCATAGGGAGTAGAAAGCAAATAATATACTGATGCTACCAAATATTGTCTTATAACTGACCAGCAACATTTGGCAAGTTCCAAGGACAAAAGCAAAAAGTTTCTGCCTAGCTCCTCAGCCAATGAACATCAACATGCTTTCACTGATTTCTGATGATCTAGCCCTTAATTTCAGGAAATATCTGAGTGTACACACAAAATCAAATAGTGTGAGGTATTGCAAAGCTTTAGCTGTCAGGAAATACTCACTTTGCAAACAGTCAGCATTTAGGAGGTCTTGGCACTTCTCATGGCATTTGACACCACATTCGGTGCACTTCATGCCTTGTCTGGCTATGCCCCACAGTAGACCTTCACATTCATAACAGTACGTGGGAGTTGTAGCTGTCCAAACTTCAAAGTTATGAGGTGTAGTTGATGATATTGGGTAGATCAAAGCCTGCAATGTCTTCTTGAAGACATGTATTTTCTGTTGGGTAAGAAAAAAAAAATAATCAAGACTTTGTTTGAAGTACTGTTTAATACAAGTGAACTGGAGCTGAAGTATATGTCATTACACTTACAATGTTACAAAATATCAAACTAGACATACAAGTATGAACTAATTTGCAAAATACTGATTTATTCATTTTACCTTGAACTTTGATGACAGAAGAACCCTGGATGACCGTTTTGACTGATTACAGAAACACGAGAGTGAAGCTGGAATCAGGTCAGTTAATTAACACAGAGTCCTATATGTGGGGTTTTTTGCTGTTGTTTTTTTGTTGTTGTTGTTGTTTTTTCCACTGAATGCACACATTGCTGCCATGACTGTATTAGAAGTTCAAGACTTGTTCCCTTATAAAGGAATAAATTGTTTCTTTTAGGAAAAAAAAAGAAACTGTATTAAAAGAGATAACACAGTGGGAAGTGGGCTATTTCTGAAAGTCTGTTCAACTGTCTCCTCATGTTGTGTGGATATAATGCAAGGCAGCTGTAATGCTGGCTATGTGGCTGCAGCAAACTGGGGAACAGCATTTTGGAATTTGTGTGGTTTGTCCATACAAACATTAACATCACTGCCACAGTTCTGATAGTACAGCAAACACGACTAACTTATTCCGTTAAGCATTTGTTAACACTTCTATAATTTTAATATTCAGCTGTGGTAAGTATATGCCAAATGCAAGATATTAACCTGACAGCACACTGACATGCTCTTGGTTTTATGTATCTGCATCTCTGCCCCAATATGTGCGATATTCTGCTAATATTACATTGTCTGACAAAAATACAATATTTTATGTGCATATTTGCAGAGAGACATCAATTAAAGGACTTTTGCTACCATGAGAAAACCATTAACATGTAGCCATAAATCTACTGATTCATACGTTCAAGCACCACAAATAACAAAACCAAATGTTAAGTAGCTTAGGCTGCAACAGCTCCTATTCAAGTTCATAGTTACATGCTAAAAACAACTATCCTGTGAAGCCTGGCCAAACAAATGTGGTCAGACACTTCTTGGACATTTGATCCTAGCACCTCTGAGAACACTGCAGAACCGAATTAAGAAAAGCTGATATAGTAGGAATGACTAAAACAAATATTGAATTGTTCTCCAGGGTGCTTTCTTAGCCTATCCTAGACAATTGCCCATCTAGTAACTCTCCTAAAAGCAAGCAAAAGTCTTGCACTGCTTTGATTTGGCAGATCCTAAGAGGGACTGGCCTAGTCACGGCCACCCAACTTGGCAAACTTCATCTGTGATGAATTTGCATTTCTCCACTCTCTGCCTCCCATGTCACACCTTACCAGCTACAGGAATCAGAAAGAAAACTTCAAAAACAGCCTAAAATGTATTTATGCTTCTTGCTGAGGAATCACGTTTCTCAGAAGATACCAGGTCTTTGAAGATTCCCTTGCAGATTACACTCCCGCACTCCAGAACCCTAGTAGTATCAGTACAAATCCTGCCCTTTCAACCCTGTTCAGCTGGTTTTTTCACAGTATATATAATTTTAGAATTTTACCAGTAACTTTTCTCTGTTTCTGAAATGACAGTAAGTAGTGAAACGGCACAGCTCAACAGGCCTTGAAATAAACATCTGAGGGTAAATGAAGTTTTCGTTTGAAAGACAATTTATAGATTGGTTTTGCTGCTGAACGTGATCTTTCCCCTGTTATTACTAAAGCTAAAATCACAAAGGAAAATTTTATTTATCTTACTGTTTAGAGCCTTTCATTCCTAACACTCTTCTCTGTTTAAATACATCCGTTATACGCATTCACTGAGCTCTGGGCATGGCAATACTTAACACTGTTAATAAATGGGAGAATTATTTAGTTATCTGCTTATCCTCCGAAGTGAAGTTTATTTCTGTCATATACCACTTGAGATACTTTTTGAATGCCATCGATGTATTATTTTCACAAACTTGCAGCTCTGTCTTCTTGTTCAGCTAAGCAATTAAATGAATGCTCAATTGTAAACATATGCCTAAGCATCACCGAAGTTGACACTTTGACACTGCTTAAAATGTCTTTGGATCAGTGCGTGAGAACATACACAGTATCATGAATGTGTCATACCAGGAGGATAGCAATGTTGGGTGGAAAAGCTCTAAGCATTTAACCTTAGGCTTTAATTTTTGGAGTAAGTGGTATTTGATTTTTAATAGAAGGTATCGGTTCAAAAATTTCCAAATTAAACCTAATCAGTCAAATTATCTCCTTCCATCAGAGTTATTAATATTGCCTCCAGAAAAAAAAGTTGAGAGAGAGTAAAAATCAGAAAAGCCTTTATCAGAGGAATAACTTGTCCAAAGGGGATTTTCTTCCTTATCTCTCATCAGTGACTGCACTTCATCCAGTTTTGTGGAGACTATATGGAGTCCTTTTGTGCCTGAAAAAGTCTATTCTTTTTGTTTCCAAATCTTGCTCTACTCAGTTTTGATAATACCTTAGGGCATTAAGTTCTGCCCTCCAAAGTCACAGCCTAGTAGTTTTTGCAGAGGGAGACATATAAATAAAAATTTGAACCTGTATTTATTATCATAAAAGTAGCAATAGTTATAAATTGGTTTAGTTTTTTGTTTAGTAGACATCTTTTAGTAAAGCATATGGAGTATCATGGTCTTTTACTGAAACTAGGTATTTTTGTCACATCTATAACATAGATGGAAATCTTTATTTTGCACCAATTGCATAGCATAAGTTTGCTCTCTGTAATTTTCCCTCTGCCTTTAACTTCTTTTTAAGATTCCATAGTTATTTTTCATTCTATCAACCTTGCTGCTATTTTGAGATAGCAAAACAAAATAACTACTGAAAGACCATTTCAAACACCAGCTGCTTCCTACCTCATCAATCCATCCCTGAGCACTACCAAATTGTTCCTTTATGATTACTATATAAGCACTGAAAGTTCACAACAAATCAGAGAAAAGTGATGGACATGTGTATACTTATGCTATGGGTTTCAGTTCTCAGAATATCTGTCAACATATTCTGCTCTTCCATTCTTCTGCTATGGAGCTTAACAACAGTGTAAGAAAAATTTAACACTTCTTTTTTTTTTCAATGCAGGATATATTCTAGAAGGCTGTGTTTGCACTAGCAATTTAAGGAACACAAAGGGGGCCCTTTATTTGTTTAATTAGTGCTTTTGCTCAGTTCAGCTCTGTAAATCTTATTGCATCACACTAAGTATGTTCTTGAAGAAAATGGCACTTGTTGAATTTTTGTTTAAAACAAATTTATTTTGCAAAATGTAAGTGAAGTCAATAATGGAAAATCACAACACACAGGTTTTACTAGCTATGAGAATATGATTTGTCAAGAAATTTTACTGGTCACTTCTTGTATAAATGAAATATTTCTTCACCTAGACTCATATGTGTTATCAGCAGGAGTTGCATTTACTAAATCAAATAAGGTCCCAGACACTTATAAGAACTGGGAAAAAATAATAATCACACAAATCTTCTTGCACAGTCCTGTCATTCTAATTGTACTCACAGTGCAAAGAGAGACAGGTGCTGAAAGACTGCAGGTAAAGCACAGTGCAGCTGGACAATTTAAAATAAAAGGTTTCCCCAAATAACTATTTTGTAAAACAAATGTTTCTTGCTTAGTTGAAGCAAACCTGGTCTTGTCACTGTGGATTAGTCAGTAAATTCTGCACAATATCTCTGAAAGTTCCTACAGAACAAATGGAATGCTTATACACACTGTTTTATCCAGTTTGGAGTGTTTAAGGCTGACATAATTTCTGAAGAGCTTTGAACAAAAAATTCTCCATTATTTAAATGACTTAAATCTGCCATTGAAAACACTTACCATTTCATCATCATTTATGGAGGTCCGGATGAGCATGGCCACGGAAATACCAGATTTTCGAGCGGCAAGTGTCTGTTTAAAGCAAACGCAAAGCTGTTAAAAATTATACTAGTAACTCCAATTGTGGAATCTAATGGAAGGCAAGTAGTACTTGATTATGCTATCAGAGTTAAGCAGAAATGTAGGAGTTACAAAAACTTTTAGTTAACGTTTGCAGCACACAACTTTTAAGGTTTCAGTATGTAATGTAAGCATGTTTTCCATCATCATTACTGTTCCTTTCAGCAGTGCCTAGCTGAACTGCCATTTCTAATATAAAACCTGTTATTCAGAGGTTTATGACTCATTTTTTTTAAACCACAGCCTGTCACTGTTCTTCCGCTTTGCCAGCCAAATTAATGTAGTATAAGGATAGGCATCCTGCCCTAATTTGGAAGCTGTCTGTGCCTGCAGCAACATGGGAGATCATTTTGCAATAATCTTATGGTTCAAGTCATCAGAATGGATAATTTTTTGTAACTCACTGAGCATTTTTAAGCTGTGTATATGTATATAAAGCACTATGCGTCTGAAATAAAAAGTCTTTGGGAAACCTAAAAGTAATCTTCTCCTTAAAGACACTACTCATTCAGTACTATGACTAGCTATATGGAGAAATGCTCTGGTTCTTGGAGGGAGCAAAAAAGGCTGAACTCTGTCTCAATCTGTCCTCTTTTGCCCATATGATGCTAAAGGTATATGAAGGCCTCCCTGTTCCAGGGACTACATCCTTGGTTGCTGAGACAATCTCATTTGCTCTAGTATAGTACATGCAAAGGCACTCAAAATAAAGTATTTTAAATATACAATAAACAAAGAAATTTTATCTTGCCTACTGCAATATCCCTGTAACTTAAAATGGGTGCTTGACAATTAATTAGAGAGTATAATGATCAGAGGGAGAAAGATGCTGGGAAAATGAGTTCTGTGTGTTTTCCAAATAATATTTCAACTCTGAATATCACTTCTGCTATCAGTAGTCCTTCTGGTCTGACAGAAACAGGTAAGACATATTCCGCTGTATAAAATACTGATCATAACGCTGCTATATTTACTGTATTTTACTTGAAAAATTCGGCTCATACATCCTTCCCCCTACTCTAAATAATTCCAGGTGGGCCTCTATACTTGTGCTTTATCTCTGTTCTTCCACAATCCAGCACCTGCTTTGTCCTACACTGTTGCCCTCATAGTCTAGCAATATAAGGATGATCAATTATACTACCCCCTAACTATAAGTCTGTTGTTGTCTTTGTTGTAACGATACAGATTTTCACCTTACTGTGAACTGAGTCTCTGTAGTCCACCATTATAAAGCTATTACAGCAAAAGTTTAGATGATGTTTTGCATAAGACATTCTTATTTTTATGAAATACATATTGGGTCAGAAGCAATCTGGGTTTACATCAGCAGAAGAACTATACCATTAATCTTTGGATGGAGAGACAATTCCAATTTCTTCCCATTTTATAATTTTAAATGGACTTTTTTTTTTACTTAGAGATACTAAAACTGTTAATTTTAAATACTTAATTTCCCCTGAGAACACACTCATTCAATTTTCAATAACTTTTCCCTTGATAATAATTAAACTTGCAGATAGACACAAAATTATTAATCTTGTGAAACCAATTATAGGCTAAGAAGTCATCCTTGGCACAGAAATATTTGATTTGATTAATCACTGTCCTATTACACTTAATATGGAATCAAAATAACTCCTTTCCCTTTTTTTTTTTTTTTGCTTTTGAACACTCATCAGTTAACCAAGCCTATGCCATTAATTTGCTATCGCTTTTCCCCCTCTATTATTAATAAGTAAATAATTCTGTTTGCTTCCCTGTGACCATCTTTTCCTTCCATTCCTTCTATGTTTGTGAATATGGGAAATTCCATTGGCGTGCACCAGTGAGACTGAAAAATTTACAGGAAATATTTAACAGAGCCCAAGCTTTACTTTTTCAAACTTTCTGTGACAAAATCTAATGCTATAGGACCCACATATCAAAGTGAGAAATGGCAAGCAAAAAAGTGTTGAGGACATTAAGATAAAAAGAAACAATTTTTATAATCAGTAGAGGTTTAGGTTTAAAAAGTTTCCTTTTAAAAGCACCCATTTTTTGATCCCTCTTGAGGCAGAGGTTTATTCTCAAAGTCTTGGAACGTAGCCATTTACCTTGACTTGCCCACAGTACGTTAGTTTTACAGTTTCGACCTCTAATCTTTACATCCCTTACACTTAGAAAGTTATTTGACCCTTTTAGGTCTAAAATACACAATCCTTGCCATTCCAGGCTAGAGCAAGGTGGAACGCTTGTTAGGGCAGAGTTACAAAGGGCATAACAACATTAACCTTGAATGACAGTGTTCTGTCCTCCAGCAACATATCAGTCAAAGTACACGAGCAAGCAGGAAAACTGCAGTTTCATGCTATCAGTGTAAGTCAATAAACAGATACTATTTCCTGTGAAAAAACAGGAAGTAGGGAAGCAATTTTGACCCTGTCATGCATCCTTGAGGCCCAATTCTCCCAAGGGCTCCTCCTGGAATTACGTAGCTTAACCATTTTGCTCCTTAGTCAGCAACGTGTCTAAAATCATAGTACAGTGTCCTATATAAAATAACAAAGCCTAATAGGAAATATATAATTAGGCTGTTCTTAATAAATCGTTTGTCATATTGGAAGGATAATAGAAGAAAGTGACATCTAGAAGGTTTTGTGATAAACCAGTAAAGTTAACAGTCTTACAGATTAAATTTACAGGTAATTTAGTGAAAAAAATAAAAAAAAAATTCACTGTCAGAATAAACTATATCTTCAAGAGAAAACAAATAAATAAAATGTTTCTGTTATGAAATACTGTCCTTGGTGATAATTCAACAGCTTGAAGCACTGAACAAACACACAACAGTGTCTGCTCTTAAGAATGGAATGAGGCAAGGAGGAGTGAGTATTTTGAAAAGAGGAAGAGAAAAAATGCTGCCAGACTAATTTATGGGAAACAAGGTGACAGATTACAAATGTGGCAAGGAAACTTTCCGCCTGCTACCCTTCTGTTTTGAAATAGTAGCAAAGAAGAAAGGTAACTGCAGCTAATTATCTGTAGCCTCCAGGAACAGGGTGAGCAACAGGAGCCTGAAGCATTTCACTATTCTCCTTTAGCAAGACACAAGCCTTGTTCAGCTGTTTACACTTGCTTACCCTCCCAAACTGATCGTCAGATAGTACCTCATGTCTGTCTTTATATGAGAATCTGACCTGCAGAGTGTAAAGATCTATGTAGGTACTATTGCATCATAAATATATGAACAAAAATATTTTTAATAGCCAAATAATAAGAGAAGATGATAAAGCAGACCACTGTCTATTTATTTTCAAATGTTTTTCCAAATCTCTGATATAGGATTTAAAATAACTTAGTCTCCTTTGTGCTTTAGTCCTTTTAGAAACTCTGACAACTTGTATCTAAACTATATTATGTATTACCTCCAAATTTGCCTTAGCAGCTAAAATAAATAAATTAAGTAACTCTAGCAAAAACATTGAATAGTGGTAACCATAACTAAAAGACAATTAGGCTCAAGCTACAATTAAATGTTAAATGAAAAAATGTGTGCATGAAAAAAAAGAGCCACCTGCCATGATGAAATAAAACAAAGCTGTGTTCTTCGCAGCCAAAGTAGCAGGAAGGAAGTAGTAGTCAAGCTGATGTTTTTCAACTGTTCATGAATGCTGGCTGTACCATGCAATACTCATCCCTCTGTTTTTACAGGGGGTTTCAGTTTTCCTGAACATCTTTTCCCTCACTTTTTTTTTTCTTAAACAGAATCCATAGACTGCTAATACCAGGGAAAAAAAAAAAAAAGAAAAAAAAAGAAAAAAAAGAAGTTGAAGACAGAGTTACCACTTTACAAATACTGTTATATTTCTAATGCAATGTAAAAGTTACCCACTGGAGGTGAATCTGACAGAAAAAAAAAAAAACAAAACATGTTTTCAGCATTTAAAAGCTGCATGATGTCAGAACTATTTCTTTTTGAGCAACTACAGGTAATTGATCACTCTAGGGATCTCGACTTTATTATTTGGAAAGATGATTTGTACTCTGTTGCTTGTGGGGGGGAGGGAGGGGAGGGAGGAGGAAGTAGGAAGGACGAAGAAATTACTCAAAAGGAAACAAGCTATTGTCCAAAATTACTTACCGACTTCCTATAATTTTTCTACTAAAAATGTTGATATCTAATCCTGAAATGTTCAGCAGAACTCCAGTATTAAGCCCAGAAAACAGATTTAGAAAGGAAATAGCAACTCAGCTTAACCACACAATCATTACTGGACAACACTGTAATACCATTTACTTTTTCTTCATATCTGTTTTCACAGCACAGACACAACAGCATGCCCCATCCAGCCTCTAAGAACATTCTCAGTATTAAGGTTAGTCAGAAACGGCACTGAAAGCAAACAAAACCAAAAAAAAGTTCATAAATAATTTCTTTATTTCCCTACAATTAATTCATAATTCCTGGAACACATAGGTGTGAAATAAAGGAATGTAATCATATTATTATGATTTTCATTGAGTAGAATTAAGAAAGCTCTACAAATATACAAATACTGTTTGAATATTTTTACAGTTTATTTATTTGATGTATGAGTATTAAAATACTTAATCCCATTTTGTCTGTTAATCATTAAAGGAGTTTAAAAAATGGACTACAAATAGGAGATTTACTGTAAAACAGTCCGAATATTTAGCTTTTGTCTAATGATTGCTCTGATAATGTACAAAACCAGAGAATGAGGCAGCTGCAATTTATATGAATGCCTTCTATCTTAAGAGAGTTAAAGCTACCATAATTGATTTCTAGCCTCTACAAATACTTTTATTGTGGAGACACTTACATAAAAAGAAGTATCAGTGAATTATTGCTTTAGCTGAAATGAGCAGTTGCTTCATCTGATGTGTTCACTTCAACAGTATGAACCAAGCAGACTGTATTACAACAGCAGCAAGGATTCACGAATTATTCTTGTACTCTCATAATCAAATGATAAAGCTAAGTAATAATACATTCTTGAGTGATAAAAAGAAGAAATTTGCCTGATTACAGTGATTGTAGAGTATAAAGTCACCTTTAAATCAAATAAACCCAGGAATTTTCTAGAGTTTTCATAACATTCGAAATGATGACTTACATTAACAGAACCAAAGATTAAAGAATAGTGAGACAGAAAAATAGAGCCAGCTACCTTTGTGTATGACTGGGCAGGTCACCACAACTATTTGGACATCGTGAATTAAGCACTTCTAACCTCCACTGTAATTATTGCTATTCCTCTCCCTGGTTGTAGTCTCACCTCAAATAAAAGCTTTAACTAGTACAAAAGAGAGAACAAGTTGTTTAAAAGTAAAAGCTACAGCCATTTACATCTGCAAGTGCACTTGACTTTTTTTCTGGCTGTTCAAGCTCTCTGCATTGTTACTCAAACACCTCTCTGTATTGCTACTCCACTTGAACGATCACTTCTTTCATTGTCTTTCCCTCCTATATCTATATTCTATCAGATCTCTAATAATGACCCATAGTGAAACTCATGACTACAGTAAAGAGAACTGTTCCTGTAGATGGATTTTGACTGCCTTATCCTCCCTAGTGACTCAATTAAAAATAAGCAGGAAAAGCAGAGGATCTCAATGCCTTAGTGGAAATAGTGCTCTCAGAGACTTAGGAGAAAGAGAACTAGTAATGCTGCAGTTGAAAATTGGATTTTTTCAAAATGTGAATTTATGGAAACAAATGGGGGTCAAAGATATCATCTTAAGAAAATGTACATCATTTTAATAAACCTTATATTGAGATACCATGCTGAAAGCATGAAAACTAATGTAGAGAAAAATTGTAGGGGGACTAGGAAAATGAGGGACCTTCACAAGGTGGTGGAAAAAAGAAAATATTTCCATGAGTTATTAATTTATTTACCAGAAAAAAAAATTACACCATAGTACATGAGAGCCTTTATTTGCTTTGAGAAACTCACTTTTTACCAGGATTTAAAAGCAGGGAACACTTTCAACTTCTCTTTATCTAGGTACCTAATGTTGTTCAGTTACACAGTGGAAGCATGACAACTGTGCCCTAAACAATCTGCTTGTATCATTACAAAGGATATTTGGAATACACGGACAACTTCTTAACATAAACTTTTTCTAATAATTTTGGCACATATGATGCAGAGGACAAAACATGAACATTTTAGAACATTTATCAGTATAAAAGCACTTACCATAGCCTGAAAAGTCCAGCCGAGATAGGAAAGAAATTACAAAGAATATTAATAATTTGTCAGATTGATTGCAAAAAAAAAGATACCAAATGATATCTATTTCAGTTAGTGTCAAAAGAGTCTAGCACTCATTTGTAGCATTATTTCTTCTATTTTTCTGAAACAGTCATATGAGTAAACATATAAAAAGATAATTTACAATGTAACATATCTCACAAGGACCTGAGAATTAAGTTACTGATTTAAACAAGCTATTTTGGAACCAATCTATTACAAGCTCAGAGCTCAAAAGATTTTGCTTAAAATGCACATACCTTCAAATACAAATACTCTTTCAAAGATGAAGATGACCTACACTAAGTCTAAAATAAGTTCCTCTTAAGGTGGCAAAATTATTTTAGATTTACAACTGCAGAACTGAATTGTAACACAATTTACTATTTTAAAGAAGTATACAGTTAAAGAACACATAGTTAAGATCTATGTTGTAAGTCCATAGTGCTTAAATTGTAGAATAAATTTCAGTTTTAAAACTCCACAACTTCCACTTATTAAAGGTAGAACTCCTTCAAGAGGAGTTATCATTCAATAACTGGACAGTAAAGTAGTAATCATTACATAGCAATCATTGATTGCTATGTAATGATGTTTTATTCCACCATTCAAAATGTGAATTTTCTTTTTTTGTTTCACTTTGATAATTATTATGTTTTTTAAAGTGAATAGTAAATACTAAGATTCTGAAGTCTTAACTCATTCTGAACAATACCCATCAATACCCATTCTGAGCTTGTAATAGATTGGTTCCAACAGTTAAGAATAAAGTGCTATGTAATATGTACAAAAGTGTCATAACATGTCTGTAAATTATACTTATGCATAATACAACTTACAATGGAGTGGCTACTGTCAAAAAGATAGTTTCAATGAATGCAGGCTCTACTATGTCATAAATTGCAACTTTTCATTTATTTCAGAAGGAATTCTATTCTTAAATGTTTGCTATGCTTTCTCTTTGCAATCATTTACATAGTATGGTATATCACTGTAGAGTAACTGAACAGAATAGGTGAGAAAACATTGAGCAATAATTTGGCAAATATTGATCTTTCAAAGACAACTATAGTAAACATTTACTTTGGCTGACTCACCATCATTCCTTTACAATGAGAAATTGGATTGGATGCTCACTACTATCAGAGACTAAATATGTATTTTATTGAATTATTGATTTGATACTTCAGAAAAAAAGAAATGTGAATGGCCGTTAAAATTCTTCAGAGCAAAGAGATTCTATTTGATCTTGTTTAGACAGGAAATCAGAATAAATCTCGAAGAAACTGCCATTCTTTTCATCTTTCTGAAATCTATTTGCCTAGATTATTATTGCTTACAATAACTGCTAAAATAACATACTTCATCTTGTACCAAAAGTATGCATAAATCTTTAAAACATTAATACTGCAAGAGGGTTGCTTTTTAAAGGGAAGTTTCTTCCTCCTTCAGTATAATAATAAATCAAGTCAATAGGTATCACAAGCACTCAATAACAGCTGTCTTTATAAGCTAATTCAACATGAAAATTAGTAGTTTATTTTTGCATGAAACACACATTACTTCATTCCACAAGTAATACCTAAATATTCTGTAAGATACTCAGACTTATCTAGTATATCATAAAAATCGCATCATTGACTTTTACTGGCCTCAATCCATTCTTTCAAGATACATTTTTTTTTTCCATAAAACTATCATTCACATGCACAATAGTAATTACAAAAAAAAAGTAGACAAGTGATGAATGAACAGTTTCATGGCGTCAGAAGTCACTTACCACATCTCGAACAATGGGAAAAGATTTCTTTCTACGCAGGTCTGGCATGCTATCAATTCCATACAGCCCACGGCCAGCACTGTAGGAGATTAAAAGGCCAAGAAGAAAATAAAAACCTGTGGCTTACAAGTTTGAGTCCTTAAGAACTTCTTATAAGATCTGTATTTACTGTTAAAATCAAAATTGGCAGTTATCAACTAAAGAAGGTAAGTGTTCTAACTCTTATGAAAAATTAACAAGAGTGTTCCTGGTGTGGCTGACTTTTTCTCGTGGCATTCACTCAAAGCAAAGAGTAGCTGAAAGGTTCCTTAATACCTCCTAAAACTTTTTACCATAGATTTAGAAGTTATAACAGTAGCTTTCCATCAAGAGAACTTGCATATCTGTCAGTTGGAACGGAGCCCAACATTGTAGAGTATATAAAATTTCATAAAAGGAGTAAAATATCTACCTAAATACATAATCATATTTTCTCATGAGTCCATGTGAATGTGGAAAGCAGAACTTGTCACATTTTAAGATAATTCCAGTGACTATAATTATTTTCTTTTGCCTGGTTTAAGCTTTTTCATTAAACACACATTTAAACTCCGTATTAGAT
This sequence comes from Chlamydotis macqueenii, assembly GCF_036417535.1. Lineage (NCBI taxonomy): Eukaryota > Metazoa > Chordata > Aves > Otidiformes > Otididae > Chlamydotis > Chlamydotis macqueenii. The sequence goes on along the minus strand of NC_141567.1, from coordinate 14,151,241 downwards.
CTTACATACAACTTCAAAACGATAGTAAAGAACAACTTGAAGCCACTTGAAAGAATAAAAGGCTGACACACACTAACAAGATTAAATAGAACACACACTGATCCGGTAACAGTATGCCATATTCTCCCTGACTTTTCAGAATAGGCAATATTGGTATTATCCTTCTGATTTTTTTTCCACAGTGGATGTTGGAAGATTACTATATACCTTGTCAGACCTAATTCAGAGATACCTTGAGACTGTCAGAGAAGCTGTGACAGCATATTTTTCAAGACCCAAAATTCACCCCTCCATGCTCCTTCTGTTTGGCACTGTCTTAAATACCCTGTTCAGTTGTTCTTATATTTCTCTCTCTCTAAGTATAAAAAGGACATGTCACTGCAAACAGTTTATCATCTAAACACTCTCATATTCTTTATACACATCACCATTATTGGGTGAGAATAGATTTAACTGAAATTAGTGACACAATTTTCACTTTCTCCTGAAGCGTCAGTACTTTGTCCCAAATAAACCTCTCTGCTGACTTGAGGATTATAATCCCCTGCCACTACTAGAGTTCACAAATTCCAGAAATGGACATAGCGATGGACTGGCAGTATTTATTTCCATGCTTTACTTTAAACAGATGTGGAGCAGCAAATATACTTTCTTGGAGTGTGCTTGATAGAGGACTCAAAGAGTTCAGCTTGGGTGAAGCTTAATAGAGCTAAAATCAGAGGAGAGAAAAGGTAAAGCGGCATAATGGCATCTGTATTTTGGGGGGTATTTCTTCACCTTCTGTTCAATAACTCTCATACTTTGAAATTCTGGTGAGACTTTATCTTTGGCAGTATCAGCACCACGGACAGGTCCAGCTGCTGATCTGGAGGGAAATGGGAGTGCTTTCTTGTCCAAAGTCCTAACATATGTGAGACACAAGCGTGCTTACACCATAAATAAGAGGTGAATTTAATACAGCAAATCTGGGCTAACAGACTACTTCGTAGGCAGCTTTCCAAGCAGAATAAATTGCAAAAGGAATTTGAGAAGCTATCCTTAAGGTGAAAGAGTATTTTTATATAGCAGGGAACAAATCCCTAAGATGGAATCGAAAGTAAACTTACAAAACCACACAGTGGAAAAAAACATTTGGGTTAAAACCAATAGGTATTGTGGCATGGAAAACACTGAAGTCTGTGCTTTGGATGCAAGACATTAATTAGCATCAAGGAACTGTTAACTGTTAAAGCTAATACTAGAAATAATGAGTCAGAAGATACTGCTGCACACTACACTCCCACAGATTGCATTACTGTGATGAAGCACTTACCATAGCTGCCAAATACTAAAGCTCAGAAGTAAGTTAGATATTATATATTTGGAGCTGTTAATACACAGATAAAGCCCATAGAGTGAACAAAGCCCATTTCTCATAGTTTTTAATTAAAAAAAAGACACTCTGAACATTCTTTCTAATACGGATTTTAAAAGATTAAATATAATGTTCAGGATCATCTACATGTACATTTAATCTTGTAGTTTAACACACCTGCAAAGACTGTGATAAAGGTTTCCTAATATTTACACTGATATACACAAGATTCAACCCCCAAAATTGATGAATTTAACGTTTAAAACCTCTGTGGAGTCAAGAATATTTCTCCACACATTCTAAGAGGACTAAGAACAAATTCTAAAACCCCATGCCCAGCTCTCCCAACACCATCAATCATTTAGACTTCAGAGATCTTTCCTCTGTCTTAATAACTTAGTATTCTTTTTCATATGGTGCCAGACTTAGATGATTTTTCCCCAAGTAAATTATAACTATTAAAGATTTTCCATAAATTGTATCCTTTTCCCCACAGATTAAAAAAAAAAATAAAAACCACACCACATTTCACTGTCATATCACAAAGCAACAACTAATTTCAGATAGCTGGGAGGAGTAAAGCTAGTAGGATAGTCTGAGTTCTATTTTATCATATGATCACCTATTGATTCACAGAGAAGTTCTTATTCTGCAAAAGTTGAAAGTAATCAATGGCAGTGGATTAATAATTTCTGAGCTATTCACTGCATTGAATAAAAGATATGTTAACAGCTGTGACTGACTCAAATAAAGATTTACTGTACACTATAGAGGCCTGTCAGTCCAAAAGATATTTGCAGGCAAAAGGATAAAATAATGTATAAAAGATATAAACTGGTCACATAAGAATCATTAACTAGTCTAACTATGGCAAAGAATTTAAAAAGAATGGTACAAATATTCCTACATTTTCTGGAACTGTCCAGTTTTGGTGAAATGATATTTCTTATCTGTTATCTATTTGGACCTTTTTTTTTCTACAGTCACATGAAAGCTCAGTGCATGTATGATACATTATGCATGAAATATTGTAACTGCCTGAGAATGAGCAAGCTGGCTAAGACAGCAGCAAGTAGTTTTTCCCTACAGTTGATCTTCCGCTTCACAGTCTTTGAGTGGGGCTTGTATGGACCTATTTTCCCATACTCTCTTTAGATATAGTACAGGACACAGTGAAGTGTTAGGTTCACACAAAAATACTTAATCAGATAAGCTGTCACCCTACTCATTCAATTCGCTTCATCTCCATCAGCAACTAGACAAGAGAAAACTAATTATTCCAGAGTTTTACCAAGTTGGGAGTCACCTACTAGGATTTATTTTTTAAATTTAATTGTAGCTAAAGTGGGAGCTGAAAAATTCATTAGTTCAAAATGTCACCCAAAGAACCAACAGGATATGGAGAAGAGAAAAGCAAAAATACGTTTTCAGTGCAAGGAGAATGTCGTTCTGGTGCAATTTTCCAGAGACAATTGGGTTGCCTTAAGCTGACTTTTGGTCAGCTTTGGTCAGCTGTCTGTACTTCTTCATAGAGATTCTCAAATATTTGAGCTGTCAATAAGATGCTGAAGAAAGTTAAAATAAGATAGCTTTAAAGCATCACAATAGATCTTTTTCCGTTAGTTACAGCAGCAAAAATAATACCCTGTCTAGTCTAACCCTGCCAGCACTCATGAGCTTTATACTGTTCATCCAAGTTAAATTATTCTTCTTTCTTTATTATAGACAAATGTAGGACTTTAAAGTTATAATCAAAACACTCAAAATGAACTCTGATGAAAACAATAATATCTTCTAATAAAATCCGATTTTTTTCCTAGATTGGCAGTTTAGCACAGCAATCCAGATGTAACTCCCAATAGCAAAACATGCAGTAATTTCTGTTCTATAACTGTATGGTGAAGAACGTGACAGGTTATCTATGCGTATGCATATGTATATACACATGTACCCTTTCTTGTAAATGAGGACTTAATCAACTCTGGTTTCCTTTCAGCCCATATAAGCAGACAGCTCCTCTACTAAACTATTCAAAACCCCGTTTTGAAATTTTGATTCTTGGTGTGCTGCTCTTTTCTGTATACTTGATATAACACTACAAAAAATTCCAACACTTTTACCCTAAATTCAGCCCTCAGTTTTAGAAGACTGAATTACAAATTGAGAGTTGTGGCACTGTACATATTCACTAGTGGTTCTTAGAAAATTACAGTTTTGGTAATATTACAAATACTTAACAGTTTTAATTTTATGAAAGGCATCAATCTTAAGTTACAATATCTGTATTCGATCAAAATAAATAATTGCAAAACTGTTAGTATTTTTGTCACTAAAAATGAAACATCTCACTGTCTCATATAAAGAGGTTTTTCTTTTTTTTTTTTTTTTCTTTTCACTCCTAGGTATAAAAAATTTGGAAGGAATCACAGCCACTCTTCAAGGTCTGCATAAGTGAGTTAATTTCCAGAGGAAAATAATTACAAAAATGAAGAGGTGAGGTTTCATCGTTTTGGTTTTTAAATCAGTCTGCATTGAACATAACATTTTAGGTTACTGGAATACTTCATTTTCTTGAAGTTCTTACGATTATATAATATTTCAGATTAGATTAGTCTGGTTGATAGTATAATTAAACTTATGTAGTTAAATGGGATAAATAAAACACCTTGGAAGACCTAATAACTTAAAATGTTTATCTGATGTCATGAAAATTGAGATTAATTTTTTGAAGATTCAACCACAGGATGAGGAATGGAAGAAGAAATGTATCATTGCTGCATATTATAATCATAAAATGTAGCCAGTGGCTTTCGTAAAAACTTAAAAACTGAACCACACAAGTTAATGAAAATAATTATGAGACAGCCACACTGCCTGAAGACCCACAAATCCATGCTTGGGTAGCAATACATAATTTTTACTGGAGTGGAAAACTGAAATTGGAGTTCTAAAATTGTGTGTGAATACTTGGAGAAAATGCCAGCATTACAGAAATAATTACAGGACTGGATTTACAGCTTTTTCTCATCCTCAGTATATTAAAATGTCAGCAAAGAAATGCCTAGCACTTTCTTTGAAAATGAAAGTTGGATTAAAATGGTCTTAATATGATCTAAAAATACTATATTAGGAAATGAAAGAAATGAGCCAAATACCTCCATGGAAGAAAACCTGTTATCCTAGTCAATTCAAGAAGTTGTCAAAAAATTTTGGAGTAAACTAGGCTAAACTAAAGGACTACATCCACCCAAATTTCAACACACTACATGCTCAAATGAGTATGCATATTAATGTCATTAAAATTTTGAAATTATGTTTGTCAATCATATTTCTGTAGTAAATATATGAATTAATCACACATTAGGATATATTGACACATGCTCAAATTCTAGCTGAGGCAATAAAACAGACTTTGTGACTACAGCTTTGAGTCTCCCCCTGCCGCCTTCTGATCACAAATCTGTTGAATGCCTCATCCCCAGGTGCAAGCAAAGCAGAACAAAAGATATTCTAAATTGTGCTAACAGGTCTCTGGGGCCATCTCAGCTTTTGGAAAAAATAAAGTTGCTTTCAAAGAAGTTCTGACCTCATTTCTTTTTTTCCTGTCATGCTTCTTGTCACATTACAAGGAGATGATGCTAGACAATTAAAATGACTTTATGCTAGCCTTAGGCAGTGTGGCCTCAAAGTGCCACCATTTCAACTTGTAAACTTTTTTTCCTTTATTTTTTCAATATTTTGAAAAAAAAACAAAACAAAACAAAAAACAACCCACACAACCTCCCTCAAAACACTAAAATTATTTCCTAAGGCCTAAACTAAAATAAGTTTTTAAAAACAAACATCAGCAAAAGAGCATTAAAACTACATTTGCTGATATTCTTTACCCTTACACCAGAGCAAATCAGTAGCAACATTAACGGAGACAGAGTATTCACAGTGCTGCAAAAATTATATAGATGGAAAATCTGGTCTCAACATTTACAGGGAAGAGAAAAATCTGAACATCCTTCTGAAAATTAATGCTGCCTTAGCAGAACTGTTGCAATACCATAAAACCAAGGGCACGTTTTGAATTCCCTCTACTATCCTTGAAATCTATGTAAATGGTTTCCTTAGTATCAACACGACAATAATGAAAGGAGACCAACAAGGGAAAGGAAAAAAACAAACCAAAACAATTTGCATAAAGCTTGTGAGAATTTATAAGGTGGAAATAGGAAGTTCTACAACACAAACTCATTTGCAAAAACAGCGCGGAGACCTTCCTAGAACCAGATGAGGTAATAACATGCCACATTCAGTTTAACTTTGACAATATACATCTCTATGGTTGTCATTATCATAGGATCATAGCACCTGACCAAAATAAGAATATAAACCTCCTGGAGCAGAAAGAGGAAAAATAGACTGAAAGCAATATTGAAACATCAATGACACACTAATGATGGTGGTGAGATTGTATCTTACAAAAAAAAAAAAAAAAACCCCAAACCTTAATTATCTTTTAAATCCAGATATTTAGGCAGCTGTGAATTTTCAGCGTACTGTGTCATCATGGAATTATGGCCAAACAACTTAACTACATTTCCACCTCTGATTAATTAATAATTTCTGCAGATGTGACATCACATGGATTTAGAAATACATCCACAGGAACACATAACTGACTGTTCCTAGCCTACACACGTCTGAATCTGGGTAGCATCCAAATGTACGTATTCTATCAGCATTACTGAAGTAAGAGAGTGCATTCAAATACTAATTTATTCCTAGGGTTTTTTTTGTGATTGACATATTAATCAATAACTAGTCTTAGCCTCTGCTTCAATCATCATCCAGTTGATGTATCTCTGATACTTGGAAACTCTCTTGTTTCACCAAAGTGAAAGTTTTTAATAGATGTGATATTCATATTTCAAGATAGTTAAAGACTAGGAGTAACAAGTTTGGAGTTTGTTTGTTTCTTTTTGGTAACGCTTCTACAGATAATAACCAATATATCTCTATATGGTATTCATGTTTTGTTTTCCTCCCATTTGTTCAGTCCAGGTAAGAGTTCTTGTCTAGTTCAGCTGGAATTTAACTTTATCTAACAGCAAAATTTTTTCAGCAGCGGGCTGGTAGATTGCATGGTTGCTTTTCCATTCCCTGATCAAGTATTTTGTACTTCATCTGACAAGGCATGAGTAAGGAAATCACATCTGGCTTTCCAGCAGCTTGTATATTAAGATTTCTAGACATTCTTCATTAAAATGCCTCATGGCAATTTAAAAAAGTATGCTTACTGTTCTGGTCTAGCCCTAGTCACCACACAGTTTCTCACTCACCCTCCCCCTCCCCAGAGGATGGGGGAGAGAATCGAGAAGAAAGGAAAACTCATAGGTTGAGATGAGGATGGTTTACTAGAATAGTAAAGGAAAATTACAATAACAACAAAATATAAAGGTATTAAGATACACAAAATTAACAATGCACGATTCCTCACCACCCAATGTCCCAATGACCAACACAGCCCATCCCAAGCAGCGATCGTGGAAACAAAACCAAGCAGCAAGCAAAGGAAAGAGGGAGCCATTCCCCTCCTCAGCCAACACCCACTCATACACTGAGCATGACATTTATGGTATGGAACACTCTCTTCGGCCAGTTTGGGTCACTTATTCTATCTGTATCCCTCCCAGCTTGCTGCACCTGCGAGACCTGGAAGGCTGGACAGTGTCCTTGGTCTCATTAGTAACAACTCATATCATATCAACATTCTTCATATACAAAATCCAAAACACACCACCACTGAGAGGAAAAGTAACTCCATCCCTGTTGAAACCAGGACATTTGCATTTGATGATCATAATATAGAAGTCACATACTATTCTTCAGTATGTGCTAGAGCTGCCTTAAAGACATAAAGTAGGGAAAAATTAGACTTAATTTACATTGGCTTTTTGTCCCAGTCACAGCAACTAAAGACCAACAGCATACTTCAGTGGAATTAGCATAAAGTCCCAGTATAAATAAGTTTAAAATACTCTGTAACAAGTAACAGCTATGAGGCAATCAATCATCATTTCTATGGTAGGAACTGAAAGTAGTAAAGGCATAAGAAGTCCTTAAAATCTCCTTTTTTTTCCCCCTATGATCTTTTCTATTATTTTTTCTATGCATTGATTGAATGCTGGGCAAAGAAGAAGCAGGAAGTATTATTATCTTGTATTAATTAATCTGGTCATTGGTACATTGCATAGAAGAAAGGAGACAGTTTCCTTCATAAGCTGCAGTTTCAAAATTGCGGTTCTTCCCTGAAGTCTAGTTAGTTTCCTTAATGTCCTAAAAGTATTCAGGTGAACAAGCATATGTGTGTAAGAACTCTCTGACATTGTCATACTTTAGCAATTAATAAAGTTGCAGGCAAGTTGCAGAACCAGCTGGTAGCATACATAAACTTCTTGATATTAGCTACAGTACTGCCTTAGTATTGTCAGAAGAGATGGTGAAGCTCATTTAAAACCAAAATATTCAATGTCATTAATATTTTGCAGATGATAACTGGAATAAGTTTTAGTAATACTTTTAAAATATAACAAAATGGGCACTTCTTGACCTTATATAAAGTTTAAGGAAATATTTGTGATATTGTACAGATACTCAGAAAAAAAAAAATCGGATTTAGACATTTCTGTGAAGCTGAACTTGAGCTTGAAATCATAATGAAAAGATTGTAGGGGGAAGTACAGACTAAGTAGAAAACTAAGCTATTTAAAGGAGACAGATGTGAGTTATGGCAAATTACTGACTGAGCGTAAATTACACTACTAATGTCATAATAAAAATATCTTCATATTATGTACTCATCTGTCTTGATTCTGTCATTCTTGCTTTTCCTCAAAAGTCATGTTGTCCTTTCCTTTCTTTGGTAAGATCATCAACATTCTTAATTCAGACATAATTTTTCTTCCAAGAAAAGACTATTAGTCATCCTTGAATTTGTATTTTTTTTCCTTGCTATATGCTACTCCTTAATGACCAGTAAAAGGAGTCCAGCAAGAACCTTAATTTGAATCATACTTTTTCTTATAGAGCAGAATAACAGATGGAAGTGATTTTACAGACCTTGCTTGTCAGAAGTAGCTCTTTGTGGCATAAGGATGTCTTACACAAATGAGGAGTTATTCACTGTTGACGGAACTGCTCCTGAGTAACAGAGTCCTGAGAGTCTGAGTGTCTGAGTTTATCTCTTAGTATCTGTACATTGTTATTTGTATCTGTACAATGTTATTTTATTTCTATTCTCCTTCTGCTGAGATTTGAAGATATGTCCCGAAGTTGCAATTAGTGTCTACCTTGATCGTTATGCTCTTGAAAATAAAATTATAATATCAGAACCCTGCACCAAAGACTGTTTATGTGAAAATATAAAGGAAATGCATCAACAGTATATGAATCTCTTTCCCTTTCTTACAGAATGGTGCAGGTGCCTCAGAAGGAGGTATGGGAGAAACAGATTATCTCCTAAATTTATAGGATAAGAGTTAGGATAGTGCTTGGAAACTGGTAATGTTCTTAAGGGTTAAAATAAACTCTCCTGTACCCTAAGTGCTTTACCCACTCAACTAAGGTTTGAATGGGATTACCATTTTTTTTCCTCTTATAACTAGAAGTGATTCTACAAATGGAAACAAAGCTGTCACGATTGTTTGAGAGGTGGGGTTCAAAGGAAAAGAACAACAAAGACCATATTTTTAAACTTGTGAGAAGCTACTAGCATGGAAGGCTGGAACAAAGGAGCTTGGAGCAGATACAAGCCTGTACCTATGTTTCGGGCTTGGTGGGAAGACAGAGGTGGGAAGACAGTGCATAAGCAAGGGAATATGCTAAAGAAGAGCTACATCAGAAATTCTGATCACTACCATTTAGGCTGAAGACTGGTAGTCTGCGGAAACAGGCACATATGGAGGAATAAAGCTAATAGCCACTGGACTCCTGCATATATTACTGTGTAGGGGGAAGCAATTGGAAGGCCTGTAGGCAAGTTATTTCCATGCTACTCCCAGTGACATGAGCAGGTAGAGAATTTTATATTCTTTCAAAAACATTTTTAAATGCTGTTAATTAGGGGTTTTTTTCCCCAGTATAAATATTTAGTTATATATCAATATATAGTTTCCTCTATAAAGAAAAGAAATTACAGAACTAGTTAAAACAAAAAGTATTTCAAGTACATAGACAAAACTAAAAGGTAACAGCACAATAAGATGAACAGTATCCAGTAGAGACATGGAAAAGTTGACCCACCAAACTCTCATATCTTACAGACAGATAAACAATAAATGTACACCTGCCTGGTGTACATTTCAGTTTTAAACATTTCAGTTTTAAGTGGAGAGTAGAAGAATCTACTGGGAGATCCAGTGGGAAAATACAGTTCCGCTAATATATATGTGGTCTGAAAATACACGTTTCAATCTTATTCTTGGAGAACTGTATATTTAGAACTTTTTCTTGCATCTTTACTGAAACAGCTCTGACTTTGTGGATATGATCTAGAAATTCTCCTATGCACAAATTCCCTGTACAAGAACAAAATTGACTATTCTAATAACATTTAAGAGGAATGTAAGTATGCAAAGACTGCTAGCTATCAGCCGGAAGATTCATAGACTGATCTGGATTGTGAAATCAATTTTTTTTAAAAAAAACAAAAGAATAGCTACGTTACCATAACTTACAAACTGGGGAATGCTGTACTGACAGTGAAATATCAGTCTTAGTATATAATCTTTGGAACATTAAACACTACAGCCGTAGACAAACTGTTCACGTTATGTAGGTGATACATTAAATTCTCTAGTCCCTTCCCCACCTCTCATAATAACAACCCAACAGCACCCTGACATAGAAGATTATGAAGTTGAAGACACACAAGTTATAATTCAAAGTAAGAAAAAAACCTGTAATATTGACTATTTTTATGTGCTTCTAAAGATATTCTGCATAACAATAATCAATTTGAATTTATCAGATAATCCAAGAAAAATAAATTTGTTTTACCACCGAGAACACGCCACTGAAGGAAAGGAGTAATCATCTGTACGTGGCACCATCTGTGTACCATTAGCAAATTTCAGAATGGATTACACCATGTGGTAAAATTATCAGTCTCTAACATCACTGCCATCAGGCAAAGCAATGAATTAATATAGAGCAAGCTTCTAGAAAAAGTAACACAGTACTACCCTAGGTTCTTACACACAATGAAAAGCCCAGCTGACCTTAATGTACTTTTAAAAAATACTGAAAGAATTAATTCTAAAGCATCTGATCTTCAATAAATTGAAGAAGAAATATAAAATGAAGAAGATATTATTTAATACTGGCATGGGAAAAACAGAAAAGAGGGAGCTTTTGCCTTTTAACAGAAAAGTAGCATGAGAAGCCTGAGGAAAAGTGCCTTGGGTCTCTGCCTTTTTTTTTCTCACCTTGGCTTTTCTCTCATTTCATGCAGCCAGGTGGAGATCATTGCAAAGAATGAAGAGTTGCTGTCTGTGCCATGGACTTGGGTGGCACCCCATGTGGGTGGGTTCACAGCATTGTGCTATGAGAGAGAGGGAAGAGTAAGGCAGAAAAGAGGAAACTGAGATATTTCTACATAGAAAAAAAGCAAGGTATCAAGGGTTTTGAGGGAAAGAATCTCCCCTTACTTCAAACAGCAACATCTTTTGGGGAGAGCAAGAGGAAAAATGAGTCATAGCTAAGACTGCAGCCAGTTATGCTGGCAGGGAATAGGCTGAGGGATCCTAGAACTCAGGATTGAATTTGAACTCATTTTGATGTTAAATACTGTTCTCTTACTAGCTCTGAAAACTGTGCAGTGACCTATATACCAAACTTCTCAAAAAAAATATTTATTGAAAAGTATGAATAGCTGCTTTTTAAAAACAAACAAACAAACAAACAACAACAACAACAAAACTCTGAAGTTTTGTGCCAGGCTTACATACTAATGCTTCTGTGTATGATCATTCTTAGTTTCAGTAGACCACAGCTTACTGTGTAGTTTTTGACATGTCAGATTCCTGCTTCACAGTGGTGAGGTACATTACTATTACTATTAGTGGTGCCTCAAATAATAAATTACTCAAATATGAGGGCATCAAAGCCTATGAGTAAAATGATTTGACATTGCACAGCACAAAGGAGAAAAGTAAGATACAACTTATTTGCAGATATGACTAAGAGAATTTGAGGCAAGTATCACAAGATGCTGTCGTGATGTCTTCTGGCTCTGATATGCATTAATTTTTTCAACAAAGACGACACCAAATCTAGATTGTCATACATCAGATACAAAGGTTATTGTTGTAATTTGCTAGCACAGTTGCAATAGATCTGATGAAAGCCTCCATGATTGCAGTGGGATAATAATGTAAACACAAGCATAGACATATAGTAAATGTTTGTGTGACTAAAACATTGCTGAATAAGTATTAAAATCAGTAATCTAATCAAGAAAAATGAAGTTGCTTCAGATGTGCTAGGTTCATGTTGACAAACAATATAATTCAAACAGAAATACTAATGGTTTGCATTTCGAAGTCAGGAAAGAAAATTCCCTACACTTATATTGTTCTATGTTTAAAATGTAAAGAGATACAGTACTCGGAAAATATACTTAGATACTTAGAAAATCCCATTTTCTAAGAAGGAATAGTGGTTTTGGCATAGTAAGAAATAATGCTCATCAACATACAAGGCAAAAGTTTTTATCACCCCATGCAGCGCTATAGGCTCGGAGCTGAGTGGCTGGAGGACTGTGAAGAGGAAAGGGACCTGGGGGTGTTGGTTGATGCTCAGCTGAACATGAGCCGACAGTGTGCCCAGGTGGCCAAGAGGGCCAACGGCATCCTGGCCTGCATTAGAAATAGTGTGGCCAGCAGGAGCAGGGAGGTAATCATCCCCCTGTATTCGGCGCTAGTGAGGCTGCACCTCGAGTACTGTGTTCAGTTTTGGGCCCCTCACTACAAGAAAGACATTGAAGCCCTGGAACGTGTCCAGAGAAGGGCAACAAAGCTGGTGAGGGGTCTGGAGCACAAGTCTTATGAGGAGAGGCTGAGAGAGTTGAGATTCTTTAGTCTGGAGAAGAGGAGGCTCAGGGGAGATCTCATTGCACTCTATAGCTTCCTGAAGGCAGGTTGTGATGAACAGGGGTTTGGCCTCTTCTTCCAGGCAACAAGCAGGACCCGAGGAAATGGCCACAAGTTGTACCAGAGGAGGTTTAGATTGGACTTGAGGAAAAACTTTTCCTCTCAAAGAGTGGTAAGGCACTGGAACGGCCTGCCCAGGGAGGTGGTGGAGTCTCCGTCCCTGGCAGTGTTCAAGAGGCGGCTTGATGAGAAGCTACAGGATATGGTTTAGTAGCTGTGGCAGCAATGGTAGTGGGAAGACGGTTGGACTAGATGATCTTATAGGTCCCATCCAACCATGTGATTCTATGATTCTATGATTCTATCATTTTAGTACTGAGATACTTTTGAACTTTTTGGCCTTACGAGAAAATTGCAAGGGACCAAAGTGAAACCAATGTGTGGTTTGCAAGCCAAGAGAATTGTACAATAATTCTATTCTAATGCCAAAGAGCACATTAATAAAAAACCCATCTCAATTATCTCTTACTATACTTAAGATGTTTCACATTGTATTTGGCAACTAATCCTGCAAAATGTCACGTATGGTCTCACACTGCTACAGCAACTCCGAAGTTTCTATGAGCTGGAAAAAGAAGAAATACAAACTGTATGAAAACTACCTAAACCACTGAAAAGCTGGAGAGTGCTCTTAAATTCATTTAAGGTTTGCCAGCAAGTACAAATGTTACCCTACCTATACCTTCCACAGCAGCATGTGAATTATATTAAGCAAACTAATACCATTAGTACATTTTAGGCAAAAAAAAAAACAAAACCCTCCAAACAAAGGAATCTAAATGGGAAAACCTAATAGTGTCTAGAATCTGTTTTACAGCCTTTAAGATGCACAAATGAGGAAATGGAAGATAAATTAGATAATTTGGTCTCATCTCCTTGTCTTTTTAACAAAGCATAATTATGGCAAACAGTGCTTATCACTGCACCAGCAAGAGGGTAGTATCCCTTTTATATAGTTAACTAATATAACTGATAATTTTTACCAGTGGCTTTTACTTTTTTCCCTTTCCAACTGAATTTATAAAAAGGTATTCAAAATAGGAAGGAGAGATTTTCCTCAAAGGAAGGAATCCCTAGAAATTGATCTAAGATAACTCTTGAGACAACCAAACAAAATGTACATATTTCTGCCACATTTGCTCTCAGCAACTCGAAGATTTTTTTTGTCCCTTGACCTTTTAGATTGCAAACATTAGACTGATATCATTATATTACTACACATTTACCAAAATGAATGCAAAGTCAAACTACAGCTTCAAAGTATATTTGTTCTCTATACAAAAAGGTAAGAAATTGTCATTCAGTTGGCCTGAGCAACTGAATTGTTGTATTAATTTATTAAAAATTAGCGACTTAAAAGGAGAAGAAATACACAATAAAACTGACTATCTTTCTTTTAAAATAACTCAATTTCCTATAAGAACAAAACTTAGAAAAAACAGTATAACACTATGAGACTCATGTGCAGATACAAATAACAAAATTCACAGTTATTTTGGCACTTACCCACTAAACGCCTGGACTGCATAAAACTTTGAAGTATCCAAAGAACTTCCACTTACTATCCGAGCCTTTAATAAAGACCAAAAATAGTATAGTTACTCAGTTGCTCTTAGCGAGTCTTGGACAGAATTTAACTGCATCAAACATATAACACCCAATATGAAAAAGTTTAGCAGGGTCAGCTCCAGGCCAAAGTTGGAGTAACTATTGCTTTGGAATACATTTTGGTAGCATTCAGCATTTAGTGAAACACACTGGAAAAACCCAGGGGAAGATAAGATATTGCTTCCCAAATATTGTTGTCCTTTATGTCCTCTAGTGCTTGCAGTGCAGATGATAATTAGAGGCAAATATCCCAGATACCATGTTTGACAGTAGCAGACCCCTGTGTTGGCAATTGTGATAAGCACAACAGTGAGGGCTATCCTGTTTACAAATGCAACACATTTGCAATACAGTCAAAGGAGAACAAAAGAGTGGAAAGCTGGGAAAAAAACATGCAGATTTCACAACCAAAATGAAGGAAGCAAACAGGTCAAATAAGTCACAAACATCAACAAAATACATGATCCCTATAGTAAATAGGTGATTTTAAACCTTTTCATCCACAGAACCGCTATCTGAAAGAGAATTGGGAAGAAGGGGAATATAGGTTAGACAAAACAGTCTTTGAGAAAATATCTTATGCTATAAAAATTTGTCACTGTTTTAATTTGCTAATGCAGAGAATCCAAGTAACACCTGTGCTTAGCTGTATCACTGCAGCAAGACCAGAGTTACTATATTTTAAACAAGCAAAAATAATTTTTCAGTAGATTAGAACCCTTGCCATTTATGCAGGACTGTATGGATACCATATAACTTATATACTGTATCCCATCTTCACATGATTTTTAGGTTTGGAGATTTTTTTAAAATATATTTTTAAATATTAGTGAATATACATTTAATATAGTTGCAGTGTTCAAAAAAATAACACTCTATTTTCAAGGAAAACGTGTTTCTACTAAGAATACTTTTAAAAGCCCCCCAAAGCTCCTGAACTGTAACTATTCTACTCTATCACAGCTATTCATACAAAGACAGAAATTACCCCCCAAATGCCAATAGAAGAATTACAATCGTGAAAATAAGATATCATATACATGAATATTATAATTTGCTTAATGCAAAAACGTGAGGTATTCACATTGACTATCAGACAATAAATATTTGCTGACAGAAAAAGCTGCCCTTATTTTATTGTCTTGTAAATTTTAAAATACAAGTATATTTAGGATTGTTTTTATACACTAATACCAATAAGTTGGGGAGTTTTTTGACACTTTATAGTACAGTGCATACATGAAACTGCATTGTTTTAATTGTCACCTTACTGATCTTTCCATTTTTTTCTCCCCAAACAGAGTACAAATTCTACAGGTCCTTTAAATAGTTCAGGTATTTTTAAGATATTTGGAGATATCCCACATTACATACATTACAAAATGATCATTTACACCTTAAACACATGCAGCACTTCATTTTTAAATCAGTTTATCTACAAGGAAATATCACATTCAAACACATACATGAAAAATATGTAGGCAAATATAAAGGTGCATACAGTATAGTAGCGACAATCCAGGGAAATAAAAGGCTTGATTGTGCCACTAATTTCAGAGGTTACTTGCATGACTGAAGCAATCCATATGAACAAGAATGGGGAGAATAAAAACTGCAGATAAGTTGTTCAAAACAAGTTTTACCAGTCAGATTGTATCTGACTTTGTATTATTTTAAAAGGTTAAAGAGGACTGAGCTACTAGATATTAGTAATGTCACAACAGCAGATTTGAATCCACAGAAAATCCAACTATGCAACAGTCTCTCCTCCTTTGTGAGACCACAAAATTGGCCATTTTCTTATGCTTGACTACAGATCTTAGCTTTTCTTTCACAGCTACTGTGAACAATCCTTTTAGAAAGGGTATGGCTAAAAGTTTAAATAAACTACAGTTTATTGTCTGAAGGAAAATATGTTTTAAGTTACACAGAACATTGAGTTAAAACTATAATAGTAAATTTCTTTATTTAGTAAAAATAGAGTAAGCACATCTCTGCACCAAGGATATTTGCTTGCCATGAATTGGTACCTTTCATAGTTCTTCTATGAATGGACATGGCATCAATTTTTATTTCTGTTTTAGAAAAATCCATTAAGGTATTTTCTCTGAAGGGACATGAACTATTCTGATGTTTTCTCACTTCAAAGCTTCCCCCACCCCCTTCAGAAATACTAGAATTTTTATTTTGCCTCAAAAAATATTGACTAAATTAAGCTAGTGTTTTAGTTGTCAAATTACCCTCGTTTGACTGAGTAGATTTATAAAAGTGAGTTTTGTCTTTACATTTTCCTTTTTTTTTTTTTTTAATTTGTGAAACGTATCTGTCTGACAACATCAGATACTATTTGCTACTCTTGCTCCACAAGCATATAAAGAAGATTTGGAGAACTATATGATCCTATTTTCCCACTAAAAATTATTACAACATTTTCAGAAGCAGAGCCAGGAGTATCTAGATAACTGTAAGCTGAGCTGCCTGTGGAAAAAAAAAAAAAAAAAAAAAGGGATATGCTTTTATGATGGCTAAAGAAAATAAAGAGGAATAGTTAAAACCAAAGTGCCAGAGCAGCATCCAGGACAGGTGAATGAGAGCAAAGGCAAGAGATGATACACCAACAGGACTAAGTAGGACAGACTGAGACTGAATCAATTCTAAAACTTGTAAAAGGCAGAGTCCAAAAGCTGAAGAGAAATTTGAGGACTGAGGGAAGTTTTAGGCAGGACACCACTTGTAAGGTAAGAAGCCTCACCATAATCTGTTCATGCAACATACACCTTCTTTCTAGAATATCTAATCACAACAGTATTTTAAGACTGCTATTTAAAAACATATTACAAATCTCAGTATTATTTATGTGGAACACAATTTTAAAATAGTTTGCAGGTTCTTTGCTACCAGTGGCCTAAAGAATCACATGGATTATATGTTTAATTCAGTTGTTTAGAAAATTATAGGAAAATGACAGAATTGTTGATACTTGCCTTTCACATTAAATAGAATTTTGTATTTCAGAGCACGAGAGATAGACATATTACATTTTGTTTACCTCTCTTGAGTTTCAGCCAGTTTCATCTAATTTCACTACACTTTCTTTACCTAAACCTAGTTTTGCCTAAATTTAGGAAGGAGAACAACAATCAAAATTTAAGAAGGGCGGGAAGTATTACATTTTTGGTCTAACTTGTTTTTCTTTATAGTTGCTACTTAAAATAATAACAAAAATCGCACCAGTCTAATAGCCTCTTTTCTCAATAGAAATTGCAGAAAGCAGACAACTTATGCAAATTTCACAAAATGAGATTTTGAGAGCATTGCTTTTTTGTAACAAATGACTACATCTTCAGAGACAAAATTAGTTTGAACAAGTCACTGTTTATTGCTGCTTCTGAACTCACTATGAGTTACATCATCTGAACTGTCGATGTGTTTTCCGTGTGTATGAGAGCACCAAATCAGGAACTGTACAGAATCACCAAGCAATTCACTTTTGTAGTCATTAGGCTACTGGAACAGACAGCAACATTCCTTGATGTAGATAAGAAACGAACTGTGATTATGTAAGAGTCCACTGAATGTATTTTCAAACCAGGGATACAAGGCTAGACATTTCAGATTATACTGCTGAATGACAATGGTTTACTTAAAAGAACTTATCTTCATATAACTCATTTCTGTCATCCACACATTCTATGGCAAACAACTAACCTAAAAAAGTTATGAATGTACTAAAAATAATTTAAACACTTGTTAATTTAGTTAACCTATGGGATACTATTTATTTTATTTCAATTAGCTTGTTCCTCCTTAGATTTTCATCTTATGTGAAAATTCACTATATTACAAACTGCCACTAGAGCCTTCATGTTATACCTCTATACCATATGTCATTCTAGGTAACAGGAGAGTGTTTTACTAGGATTATAAGTAAAAAATCCATCGAGTTCTATTACTCCATAATTGTTGTTATTTCAGCTCAGTGCACTCCATATATATATACTTGTGTAGTGGAATGATGAAGAGTAGGATGGTCATCTAGCTATTTACTACTGAAAACTGTATTTATAAAATGTCAAATATTGACAGCAAAAGGAAAATCCCCCACCCCTCCTTTTTCTTAGGTGGTCTGATAATTTCAAACTCATTTATATTTAATTAGGTAACTGGTAAAAAGAGAAAAAAACCCTGTTTTATCTTAGTTAAGGATACTGTAGTGCTACAAGATTTCTGTTGTTGATTTAAATTTATATAATTGTAACAATTAATACAAAAAGACGAAAAGGTACATATCACTAACTACAGCAAGGAAAGCACCATGATCAGCTATCGTATCACATTTCTCCAAATAAGCTCATTTCTATACAGAATTCTTAAGAGTAAATGATAGAACACAAAAACTTTAGGAAGGAGAAGACAACCTTAAGGAATATCTAGCAAATCCTATTTTAAAATGCTCCTGCTTAGCTAGAAAGTTATCTCCAGCTCTCTACCATTCTTTACCACATATCTCTAATCCTCCTTCTTTACTACCACTCCCTAAGCCTCACATAAACAGACATAAACCCTCAGGTAAACATGAAATTCAAAGTATTCTCTAGTTAAAATTAGTCTTTAAAATTTCCAACAAGTGTTTATTAACACTGCATAATTACCATTCAAACTTAATCTGAAAACTAATAGACGTTACAAAACTTGAACTTTACACCATTATCAACTATTTTCACATTAAAATATCATCTGATTTATCCATTTTTAATAGCAACGTTGTCACTTGTAACTTGGTACACAACACAGGAATTCATCATACAAGAGAACTGCTGAAAAGTCAGATTCTTCCAGCATAAAAGATAAACTAGCAAGGAAGATATAGAAGTGAAGACACGTCTGCTTTTGTAGCTTATGATATCATCAGAAATGCAACTGGACAATAGTCTCATCAGTCAGCAGAAATATTTATCAAAGATTCACAGAATAGTTCGGTTTGGAAGGGACATTTAAAGGTCATCTAGTCCAACCCTTCTGCAAAGAGCAGAGTCCTCTTCGACTTCATGAAGTTCCTCAGAGCCCAGTCCAACCTGGCCTTGAATGTTTCCAGGGATGGGGAAAGATATTCAATCAAAGATGTTCAGAAGATTTCCATTCCCCCAACCCCTCCCTGGTCATAAGCATGCTTCAAAGCCTTGTGTCATTATTTCACTTCTGCATTTTTCTGTGCATCAGAACAGCATCCTAATACACTTCTCTTTCTTTAATGATTGCAAAAAAGGCAGTTCACCACCCCTTTACCATAGCACAAGAACTGTAATAAGGTCAACAGAAGCCTATACTGTTAGGAAACCCTAGGATTAAAATGGTATTATGCATACTACCTTGATTTTCCACTCCTATAAGTGTAGCTAATTGTATAACACCAAATTGGAAAAAGATTTAAAGTTCATTATTCTCTCAAAGTACCATTTTAATCTTTAATCTGCAAAATGGTTGCAAGAACGTCAAACTGACTGATAATTACGTCATTCCTGGAAGCAAACCCTTTAGACATAATACTTGCTGGAATTAGATAACAATACAGCTGTTCCATGGAAATAACATGTATAATAACCATAGTTAGAAGTAGTTTGTAGTCTGAGCTGACAATTCTAATTAGTAAGTACTGCTAAGAACGTGAAATAAAGGATGAAAAATAGGATGAAATAAAAGTAGCACACTAAAGAAGTAGATTGTCTGTCCAAAACAACACTAATTAAGCCATGCTAAAATAATAAATGCCATACCCAGAAGCCAACATTATCACTACAGAACAGAATATTACAGCATGTAAACCTAAAGAATGTTGTGTTGCTGAAGCATATTCTAGGAAGATACACTGTATAACGCTTGAAAGATAATAATAAAGCTAGCACATCATAAGAGACGAGTGATGCTTGTCTGACAAAGAGAAGGTCAAACTTGAATAAAGCTCTGCTGACAGGAGAAAAAGAATTGCTGCTAGCACTTTACTAGCAGTGATGTAGAAAAATTACTAGTGGATACATTGAGAGACAAAACAGGAGGTCAGCTTAGTGAAGATAAAAACAGCATTTGTGTCTTTATTAATAAACTGTCCTGCAAATCTGAAACAAGAGGACAACCCCGGTGTTTAGAAATTGAGTCCAATTAGACTCCTAATGGGTCTCGTTTTCTATTGTCTTTCACCAGCTACTAGATACTTTTACCAACTTCTGAAACTTACCTCTAAAAGAATAAATTATTGACCATCAAGAGAACTATTTGATTACAGAGTGTGGTACCATTCTAGCGCTTCTAAATTTTTGGTGATCTCAAAAAACTACAGCCCTTTTGAAGATCAGGATTTCTTGACAGTCTCTGGCTTGTCAGTGTGATGGTAGGGAGTAAAATGCAGAGTGCATTTTAAGCACTCTGTCCCAACCCCAGAACACCTCACAATGGTAAAATGTACATTATTCACAAAGGATAAAAAGGCATATTTTATCTCTTTTGATAGAAAGGATAACAGTAAATTAAACCAAGTAATTAATTATAGCCTATGAAAGCAAACACATAATTGATTATTACATGTCTTTCCATATGACACAGCCAACATAGCCACAAAATATTTGACGTGGACTGCTATATTAGAGTCTTGCAAGCTCAAGTCCCGTCGTGTTTCCTCCAAAGAAATTCAAGCATGCAGCCATGGTGTGACACCAACTGCAAGAGCAGTCCCTCAGGACTCTAACAAATAAAAGCATGTTCCTTGGTGCTTCTTACACTGAACACGAGGATTTCACTAAGACGTGCAAGTTGGTTTGTGGTAACAGCACAGACAGAAGTGACAGTAGGGCAGGAATGTTAAATCACTGCCTGGGATGTAGGACTGAGCTACTGACCATCTTGGGCAACAAAGAGTACATGTGCAATAGCAAACAGTTTAGTGTCATAAGAGCAGCTCAGAAGGTCAAAGCACTTGGTTTTGAAGACCTAAGTGTCCACATCACAAATGTTTTGGGGGCATTTACATCATACCAGTTCTATTTTTGGCCCTGGGGATTGAAAGCCCATTAATTGCTGAGCACATCTGTTGTGATCTTGGATAGCAACATCTGGCTTGGTGGCTAATGATGTTAAGTTACATATCAGACGTCAAAAAAAGGCAAGAACACATGCTTACTCACAATCACAAAATGTACAAGTAGCATTCATGTATCAAATACTATAAAGCTCAGCATATTTTGTTCTGTAATATATTTTTTTTTTAGCAGAACCAGTATAAATAAGTCCTTACAGCTGACATTTACACTTGGGTTTTTTTCTTAGCTCTAGCAAAACTATTTTAAATCTGTTTAAGCACAAAAAGAGCAGGCAAATGGCATGCATATTAATAAATTCTAAAGTCAGTGAAAATAGCATTAAATAGTCTCCTGTTCTCACAAGGAGTAGGGTAGTAGAGATTTTCCTCTTTTATGAAGAAAACTAGCAGCTCTAATGAATTAGTTTTCCTAAAAAAAAGGAAGTCATTCTCTAAACATAAGTGGTTTGAGGTCATTCGTTTTGGTTTTTGTTTGTTTATTTGATTTTAATAAACAGTGAAAATACGGACGATTTCTGCTAAACCTTACTGATTAAGGACGTGGGGTTTCTTGTTTTTTCTTTTTCTTTGGTTTGGGGTCTTTTTGTGAGGCTTTTGTCTTTTCTGATTAAAGAATAAGTATAGTTATTCCAGCAAAAGGTCATCTGATAACAATAGTGGGTTTTTTTATTCCCAGACTGTTACACAAGTGTCTTCGTGACATACATTTTCCTGATGCACACTGATTCAGTAAGAGTTACTACGCTAAATTAAACTGTTGATCTTTAATTTATTTAGTTACTGTCCTTTTTTCAAAGAGATGTAGTATTATAATCTAAGATTTTCTGGTAAACATGAAGCCTGTAACTACAGAATTAAAATACAATGAGCCACAAGAACACTACTATGTTTTCTGAAAGACACATTAAAACATTTTTAAAGAATCCTTTCACCTAAGGTTTCTAAAACTTGGAATTTTTTTAATAGTTCTTGGAAAAAAAAAATCCTAACTTCTTGTTAATAGAGATTTGCTTCTATTTGAATGGTAAAATTCTCTAAGATTATGATCACTACTCTCAGTATAACTATCCTTACTCTAATCCTTCTTTTGAGGAACTGAACATGTAGCAGCAGCAAGCAACCAATGCAGATCATCCTTTAATGAAGGTCTAACTTTAGAGAAGGTAGTGAATGTAACTTCTTGCTCTTTCTTAACAGGCAAAAGATGGATCTATCATCTTTACCGTTAACTGATTAGATTTCCTCACGTAATTTTTCTGAAGGAACCTTTCTACAATTCTATTAAGCTCCAGTTGAACAGACTGTCATATACTGTCTCATATCCTAATATCCCTTTTCCTCTTCAAAGGACAGAAGAGAAATGAGAAGGGAAGGGTACAAAGACTTATGTATGACTCTTGAGTGAAACCAGCAGCAAGAAAAAAAAAAAAAAATGCAGAGACTTTTGTGTGCATGAAACACAAGCATATGCAAGACAGCCTCAGTCAAATCATCATCTGCAATATCTTGAATGAATTCATAGAGTTGTTAATAATTATTTGGAAGACTATTTTACTTCCTGTAATATTACTGGAGGATTTCCAGAGCGCATATATATATATATATATATATACAGGGAAAAAGATTTTCTGGAATTTCAGCTAAGCAGATTGAGTGCAGGAATATATTCTATTTATCAATTCTTATCCACATCATCTGAGAATGTATTTAGTTTCCCCCCACTTCAGCCTCTTATTCCACAAAAAAAAAAAGTTAACGATATCCATTTTTTTGCTTACCTAACAAAAAGGCAAGCAGAAATATGAAGTCAGAGAAAAAAAAAAAAGAAAACAAAAAGACAGCTGGAAAAACTGGATTATTAAATTCTGTAGTTCATTGTCATCCTCAATACAGCACAAAAATAGATTCCTTAACTTTCAATAAATCTTGGTTTCCTCAGTACCACACATCCATTCAAGCGTATAGCAAGGGTATCCAAAGAGTACCCATTTCTTCCCCAGTTTTTTGGGGGTTTTTGTTTGTTTGTTTGTTTGTTTTGGTTTTGTTTGTTTGTTTGTTTTTAACACAATACATCTGTTCCATTGTTACCATCTTCTGATGTGAATATGGGAGGGAATTTATGCTGATAAAAAGTTTCTGTAATCTGTTTACATTTTTCACATACGAAGAGAAGAGCGACAGATGAGTCAGCTTCTGTTGAAAAGTATTATGTTCTCAAATACAGCTCTTTATACCTCATACATTAGCTGAATACTTTTTTTTTTTTTTTTTAAAAATGGAGATTAACCATCAGCCACACAGCACACACAATGAACCCATATATTAATGAAGTCTTTCATCACTCCAGGTTAAAAAAAAAATAAAAAATAAACCTACTGGGGATATGATAGAATACAAACAAAACCTTGTATCACTGAATACTGTGGTTTCAATACTTTGAAACAGAACAGAAAATTCTGGGGCTTGGTATTGCTGTTAACTTATATTAACTATATGTGTTCCTGTGTGGACTATTCTTTCACAATGATGGAAAGACCAAAGTATTCATTAACAACTTGTTTGTTTGTTTGTTTTTTTTTCATTTAGACTATGCCTAATATTAGAAAGATGAGAAATGCCATTGGGTTCAGTGAAGGAAAAGCATCTCAGAGAGACAATGTTTAAAAAAAAAAAAAAAATTGGTTCTTTTGTACAAGATGATCCTAAACTAAAGGAAACTCAAAGTGTAGCCACAACTCTGCTTCAAGCCTTCCAGTAGAGGTTTCTGGTGAGCCTTTACAGTGATGTGTGCCTAAAGCCGTATAAAATAGGTCAAAACTGTATCAACTGAAAGCTGCATTAGTTCAAGATAGCTGGTTTAGATTTAATTACACTCAGGCATTCAATAGTGCCACAACACCATTATTTACTAATGGATAAGTATAAACCTAAGTTTGTATTTAATTTTTTAACAATAAAATACTTGAAGATATGAGGTGGTAATGTCAACAGAGGAGTCTTAGATTTCAAAGAATTCCCACAAGACAACAAACTGTTACTTTTGTTATGACAATGGCAGACTCATTCAAAAGGGGAAAAGCTGACCATTATCAATAATGTTTTTATACTGTGGTATGAACAACACTGACTGGCATTAACTGTTTACTGCCAGTCAATAAAGGAATTAGTAGCCAAGTTTGACATAATACCTGTAAATATACATGTTTTTATTAATAGCTGTAGTATTTTATACAATAAATTAGAATTCTGACACCTGACTAAACATCCCATCCTTCCATTACCCAATCTGCACCACCAGCCTGGGAAGGAACTTAATTTTTAAGGAAAAATTCCCACAAACTCAAACACAATTCACAATATTTTAATCAGTCAACATAGCTACCTCAAACAATTAAGAAATACAATGGGATATATGTCTACATTTTATTTCTCTTTCTGCAAACAGTGGACCTTTCTTAAAGCCTACTTCCCAACATAGCTAATGTAGATAGAGTTCTCCTACACTCATTAATATTTAAAAGCAATTTATCTTCTTATAGGCTTCTTATTTCCCCAGTACAGTCACCATCAACAAATATGCAGTTGCCGTGACCTAAGTAATGGTTTTATTTATCCTGTTTCCAGCCAAATGGCTATAAAAATGACTGATTCCTTTACTAAACAATATCAGATCAATTGATTTTCCTCTGGGCCAAAGCACTGGCCTTTTCAAGTCTAAATCCATTATTTATATTCATATAAGAAAACTGGTACAATACCATTAACTACAGTTATTATTTAACTAGTAACTGGGCACCTATACAAGTGTATTAAAAACAAACATGGCAGAGGTAGAACATAAAGGAAACAAAAGCCTGAGTACCACAAGACAAGGTTAGAATAAATTCTAAAGCCTATACGCTTTGGGTAAATACAGTTGACACAGACAGTTCCACCAAAAAGGCTAGAAAAGTTGTCAAAATAAGAAAATACGTACTTGTTTCAAAAGAGTGGAGTTTGAATAGACAGTCTGAAATATGCATTAGTAACATACTTATTTTGCTGACAGCTTTTCTTAATGTGTAACCAAATTACCGCACTGCAAAGGGGGTGTGGTAATATATTACTGGCTCATTTGGTTTCAAATGTTAGCATCAAATGTCTTCCTTTAGGCACATACAAAATAAAGCTGTATTGATAGTGACCTCTAAGTTCTGTTCTTCTGTCAAACACCACTAAATGTAATGGAAATCCTTCCTATAAAATGCTTTCATCCACTGTCAAAGACGCAACTCCACCCCTGGACCCTGTAATCTGACTTACCACTGTATGTATACAGAGTAAAACAAGTTCACCGCCTTGACACCATAAATGATCTACAGGCTACTCTATGACAGAAAATTCAGACCAAAGGCTTGAAAAGAAATCTGACTGATCAACAAATGATCAGCAAGATCTTTATCAATGAGATCAAGAAGCTACTCCTTGTAAACTACCATTCATAGAATGAGCCTGTATTATAATTAAAAGCAACTCAGAAGAGGGCATGTAACTCTGGAAGCTTATCCAGAGTGACAATTTCATCAGGAGAGAGAATGATGCTTATTTTAAGGCATTTGTAAAAGATAGACAGGGATGAAATGACAAAAAAGGGAAAAAGAAAAAGGGAAAAACAAAGCTAGAAAAGAGCAAGAGAGCATTGGAATACTAAATAAAAGGGTAAGAGTTATTCTTGATTACAGCATACAAAGAAACCACTAGCATTTCTGATATTTTTCTAAAAATCCATCAATCCTTCCATTAATATACATGCATCATCATAATACCTCTATGTCCTTACAGAACTTTAAATCCAAGTACTCATGTACTGCTCACGTCTCCTCTCATCCATATACCTTATTACTTTCATTCCAGTATGCCTCCAAAACCACACTGTAACAAATAATACATAAGCAATCAGCCCATTGTGTATTTTTCTCTCCAGCTATAGACAGAGAATAGGAATGTCCGATGGGTCTCTTGTGCGCTAATAAATTATTTATGTACCAAAGTTTCAATGACCTTACCTCATGTGTTACTAGAATTAAAATAATAGCATTCTGAACCTTTCTCTTGTACTAAATTGAAGAAATAACACTACCATATTATCTGGCTGTATCTCTGGTTAGCCAGATTTCTGTCTAGCTGCTCCCCACCTACATGGATAGATGAAACAATTCATTAAACAATACGTTATGCATTGGCTACATAACTAAGATTAATTCAAGGAACTTGATCTGCAACTAGTACTTCTCCAAATAAGAAATCAGAAGTTGACTGTGAATCAGTTAGAGGGGTAATTAAAAAAAAAAAATTAAAAAAAAACCCCACCAAACACACTCATAAAATTAATGTAAACTCTAGATCAGCTATAAGTCACTTTTCATTAAAGTTATAACTGCTCCTGAAAACATTAAAAGGAAGATGTAATACTCCAACCTACTATTTGCTTAAATGATAAAGTGCTCTCCGGACGTGCATTAATCCACATGTAAATAAGAGGAGGCAGGTTACAAACTGTTTTGTAGAACTCCTTTAAGAACTGATTTACAAAATTTTTTCCTATACTAAATCAGAACTGCAGTGCAATTCAAGTAATGAACAGAAGTTAAACATGTTTTGTCTTAAGGAACAAACTGACATTAAGAGAACATCCCTCTTCAAAGGCTTTGTACAAAGTATTAAAAAATGTATTTCCATATCACAGACCAGTTGAGGCTGGAAGGGACCTCCGGAGGCCACCATGTCTAACAACTCTGCTCAAGTAGGGTCACCTAGAGCAGATTGCCCAGAACCACATCCAGATTGCTTTTAAATATCTCCAAGGATGAAGATTCCACCCGTGGATTCCATTATCTATTAATTGACTGTCTATAATATCAGTCACCCAGCTCATTAAAAGTAAAATCAAGAACAATTTTACTCCAATAATTCTGCATGTCACTCTGCAGAAGTAGTTTTTCAAGTAATGTATACTCCAGCTAGGAAATATATTTTGAAATTTTAAATTCTAAAGAATTGTTAGGTGTTCTGCAGACATTAAAAGGTAAAATATCATATTCATCCAGTAGATACAAAACATGAAAGACTGTTTTGTTAATAAGTATTACCAGGCCTGCCACAGGATCTGAAGATACATCTGTAACAAATCAGTAATTGCTCTCTGAGGAAGAACCCCTGATTGAAACACATCCTCCTTGTTGGTGTGGAAAACAAAGCATAAAGAGCAAACAGAACTGCTACTCAAGAGTCAATGCATATTGTTTTCATAATAATCTGAGAAATAGTATTGTAGTAGTTCATCTGTAACTTCTTTAACCTCTTGCTGTATTCCCTTCTCCTCTATTTCAAAAATGGAGGTCCTAGCATGACATTTTATAACCGTGCAAATAATTTATACCCCACAGATTACACCGAATAACACATTCTCATAAACTGGCCTTGGTGTGTGTTGGCTTCTCTGTAAATATAGTGTAATAAATGCTTCAGTAATTCAGAAGAAAAAAATGTTAGTAGACTAATAAACTGAAAGAGGTCTTTCACTTGATCCGTTAAAAGAAGAATAAATAAATTTAATTCATAGAACTGGTTACATAAGATGTAACATCAAAGTTAGTTTTCATTTTCTAACAGGTATGTTATCTAATAATGCATGCAAATATATGGACTTTAAATAGTGGAACCCATTTGGGTTTCACTATTTTGGAGCTTCCCTGTATGTTTTCTTTAATTAGGTCCTCAGACCATTATATTCCTATTGCACAACAATGACTTGGTAAAATGACTGTGGTCCCCCTCTCCCATGCCTCATAAAATCATGAAAAATTAATTTAAATACTAGCTGTTTCTTCATACACACACCGACTAATATCTAACACTACTGTTGAAAAATATCTGCAAAATACAAATCTACAATCTAGTGTCACTATTCGAATGTAAAAATAGACTTTAAAATAACCTTTCATATTAGCAATCTTCAATTGCTCGTGTAACATACTTTCAACTCAACTATATGTTTATTGTAAAAGTACTTGTCCACGTACAGAAGAAATTTTATAATAGCTCCAGCTGTGGATGCTCATTACTACTAAATACAATCATTGGCTAAAGGCACAATGCTTTATCTTTAAAATGAACGTATCAGATAATTGTTTTTTCAAGGCAGATAAAGAAAGCAAAGATTCAGTCAAGATGACAATTGCCATCTGGCTAGCTATGGTAATTACATGTTCCCAATTAAATGCACATGCAATATTGTAATGTTAGCATTACAGTGTACGTTAATATTAATGTACGTTAATATTAAAAATCACCACATTTGTATATTACTAGAGGTATTAAAATTATGTATATGACTGTCTGCTTCGACATCTGTTAACAGAGAAGATAAACCTAATCATAGAATCATAGAATGGTTAGGGTTGGAAGGGACCTTCAAAGGTCATCTAGTCCAACCACCCTGCAAGGAGCAGGGACATCCCCAACTAGATCAGGTTGCTCAGAGCCTCATCCAGCCTGGCCTTGAACGTTTCCAGGGATGGGGCCTCCACCACCTCTCTGGGCAACCTGTTCCAGTGTTCTGTAACTCGCATTGTAAAAAATTTTTTCCTAATTTCCAATCTAAATCTACCCCCCTCTATTTTAAAACCATTACCCCTCGTCCTATTGCAACAGGCCCTACTAAACAGCCTCTCCCCATCTTTCTTGTAGGCCCCCTTCAGGTACTGGAAGACCGCTATCAGGTCTCCCCAGAGCCTCCTCTTCTCCAGGCTGAACAGCCCCAACTCTCTCAGCCTGTCCTCATAAGAGAGATGCTCCAGCCCTCTGATCATCTTTGTGGCCCTCCTCTGGACCTTCTCCAACTGGTCCATGTCCTTCTTGTGTTGGGGGCTCCAGAACTGGACACAGTACTCCAGGTGGGGTCTCACCAGGGCAGAGTAGAGGGGGAGAATCACCTCCCTCGACCTGCTGGCCACACTCCTCTTGATGCAGCCCAGGATGCGGTTGGCCTTCTGGGCCGCAAGGGCGCATTGCCTGCTCATGTTAAGCTTCTCATCCACCAGCACTCCCAAGTCCTTCTCCTCAGGGCTGCTCTCGATCCATTCTCCGCCCAGCCTGGATTTGTGCTTAGGATTGCCACGACCCAGGTGCATGACCTTGCACTTGGCCTGATTGAACTTCATGAGGTTGGCATGGGCCCTGCTCTCAAGCCTGTCCAGGTCCCTCTGGATGGCATCCCTCCCTTCCGGCATAAAATAATGAATAAATGTGTCAATACCCTCTGTCAGTTAAGTTCCTTTCTACCACCTCTTCACACTGGGATGTTACCATTTACACTTCTTTTCTCTTTCTTCCATACCCTTCTCTTCCCCTTTTTGAGGACTGGCTACTTGTTCAGGGGCTTACTGGGAGTACAACTAAGAACACAATTAAAATCACTTCAGATTTGCGATCTCACAAGTACATAAGAAGTTATAGGTTGCATACAGGATGCAGAACACTGCTCATCAGGATGAATATAGAACTAATCATACCTTAAAAACTGTTAAAGAAAGCACTGTAATATCTGAACACTCTGGATTACTCCTGAGAATACATTTACAGAGCTATAAGAAAACCAAGAACAGTGCTGTGTTTAGTTCTTTTTGGAAGATTAAATTTTGCAAAATTTGATTTTCAAGTTACTGAAATTCAAAGCAATACTATGGCTTACAAACATGTTGTACTAAACATATTCAGAAAATTCCTTCAAAACAAACTTGTAAAATTTTAGCCTTTTGACTTTCATGGGACTATTTCACCCTCTGAACAAAACCAGACATAAGCAGAATTTTTGTCATCAAATTCAATGGAAGCAGGACCATACAGAAATTAATGTCCAACTCTACTAAGAAAAATATTTTACTTAAAAGACAATATTAAAATACTATTACCTCCAGCAAAGATCTTCTCTTCCAAATCATTCATTTGTTTCTTGTATGCTTTTAAGGCAGCTTCTTTAAATGATGGTCGCATTCTTTTTTTCTTTGGAGTTTCAGTAAGCACCTCCGGGACATTCTGATTTTCATCTTCCCTTACTTCTATGTCAGCAGCAATGTCGCTTTCAACTTCCAATATCTCTTCAGTGACTACACTGTCAAACTGTGTGTCATATTGCTGCTCTGGTAGTATTGCATATGGAATTTCATATGAAGGTTGCCTCTGTTCATATTCTTGGATCTGCTCACTAGTTTCACTACTATTCGTTCTATTTTCTAGTTTAGCAAGGACTTGTTCCATGACTTCTACATAGTCTGTTTCATTCTCACCAGGTGGTTCAATTAAGTCTTCCTCATACTCTACTTTGTAGCAATAAGGTTCAGCATAAACGTCAGAATCGAGTGTTGTACTTGATTCGTTTGCAGTAGACTGAGATAAAGTTCTAAACCTTCCTATAAAAGATGATCCACTGTCTTCATATCCACTCAAACTTTGTGTACTTTTATTCCAGACTACTTCTAAAGCTGACTTAGCGCGTTGAAGTGTAGATCCAAATTTAGGAAAGCTGAAAGTCTTATCAGAAAGATCTATACTTAATCGACTATGCCACGATTTAGGGGCTGTTTCTTCTGAGTCATCACTCGGTAGTTCACTTTGACTTCGGTACATTATAGGCAATCTGTTTTGATTCTGATAAGGGGAGACAGAATTTGTTTCCTGATAATCATCATACTGACCGGTCCACTGACTTTGTGATTCACTATCCACACCCAGACACGATGGAGAAGTACCATCAAGGGTAAAATCATAGCTTTCTGTATCATACTGGAGATCAGAACTTTGGCACTTTTCAAAATCTGTTTGTTGATCTGAAGGGCTGCTCATATCATACACAAAAACTTCCTGTGTGGATGAGTCCAGGCCCAAATCTGCCCCTTGTTCCAACTGATTCCAGTCTTTCCATGGGGAAATATCATCATGTAAAGAAAGCTGAGAATCGGTATAGTGGCTTCTATCTCCAGATGCACATATTATTCCATTGCTTACTCCACTGTCAACAGTTTCTGTGTTCTCTACTTCATTTTGCTCTGGATACTGTTGCATATCTTGGACAAAAGTCTGTTCCTGGGAACTGCCATACCAGTTTGTAGAATCATCTTGCCTTCGCTGCCAAAGTTCTCGATCGGAGGAAGACAGTAGCGAACTGCCATTTGTTCTACTAAAATACTGATTTTCTGAAAAGTCCTCAGAGTAAGACTGACACAATTTTGAAAAATCCGACTCTGAACGGCTAAGTTTTGGTGTTGCAAAGTCATTCTGTAAATGCCATAGAGAAGTCATGTCCGAATAATAATTCTTCGATTGTTTTTCCACATTGTCAAATCCTGGTGACTGACTGTCATCATTTCCTCTGTTTGAAAAAGTGCTATTGTCAGCAGTTCTATTAGGCGACTCGATATCCTCCTTTGTAGTGCTTGTTTTTATCTGAACTGCTGATTTAGATACCTTTGCATAACTGTTCTTATTTATATCTGGTTCCAAATCTTTATCGCTGTCAGGTGACTCCCAGTCATGTATTTTAGTTTTTGTCTCCACACTTAAAATCTTCATATCCATACTCTCATATGTCTGAGAGGAAGATAGTCCTCTTTCTTTTTTATCTTTTATGTCATGGGAAAATATATCTGTAGAAATTCCAATGCCCGTTCCCTTAAGTTTATAAGATTTTTTTAAAACCAAATCTCTCTGCTGTGATGACTCAAAGTAAACAAGAATGGGTCTTGGCTTTGCATTTGGACAGTCTCTTTGTTGCCCCAGTCTTTGGGCAAACTCAATTTTGATAGTGCTTTGTGCCTCTGAGAATCCCATTTTACCTATTAATGTTTTGTAAACTACACTTTCAGTTTTTTCAAGTCTCTCCTCAGGCACATTTAGAAACCTAAGACTTGCTTTGTTTCCTGGATGGCCTATCTGCTTAATGTAGTCATGTATGTCCCGAGTTTCTCTTCTAGACTGTACAAATCCAGTTCGCAATTGTTCAATTTCATTTTGTACAACTTCCACACTACTAGAAATTTCATCAATTGATTGTTTCAAAGCATTGACATGCCCTCTTAATTCAGAGAGTTCTGTTTCAATCTGACTTATTCCCTGAAGCTCTTTAAAGATCATTTCCATAACATCATGGGTTTGACTAATACAACCTGTTGAACTAAAACCAGGTTCAAGAGTATTTGATTTCTGGTGATGGCCAGTTCTGTCTAGAGATTTACTTCTTAAGCCCCATGTTTTCTTCCATGTACTTAGTTCTGAGTCTGATGAGACACATTCTTGGCTCTTCTTCCATTTCCTAAGTTTTCGTAAAGCTCCCAGCTTCAGTGTGTGTAAAGTGCGTTCTCCATCTGAACTTCCATCAGATGGTGCAAGGCTGTTCAAGCTTTTTCTGTTGCGTCTCACAGGCATTGTGTGTGATAAGTATTCGTTTTTCCTGCTATTACTTTTTACTTCACCTAATGACTCAGAATATGAACTATCATTTGAAGACAGATCTTGAACTATATCTTCATTATTGTTTGTTACAAAAATGTGCTTTTGTAGTCCATTGGCAATAGCAACTCTGTAGCTGAATGTCGGAGAAAGTGAAAATTCTCTATTAGTTTCCTCTTCTTCAGTTGATAAGTTGCGAGCAGATGGACACTTGGCAATCTTTTTAACAGTGCTTTTTAAAGTATTCGAAAATTTTGGATTCTTTGTTTGTCCAATCTGAGTTAAGTCTTGTTCCTTTTTGCTCTGACAACTCTCTTTCCTTTTTGTACTATTCCCAGATTTCTTTGTAAACATTCCTTTGCAAATCTTATATATGTAAGATGAGACCAGGCTCTTTAAGAAGGCAGAAACCATGGAGTGTAATTTATATTAAGCTGTCTCCACAAAACACAATATTGGATCCATACAAGTATTTGTATCTCCAACAGGATCATCAGCAAATATTTCATCAACAGAGACTATAGACATATAAACTACTGATGCTCTGGCATCACTTGACATTAAAAAAAAAAAAAGTCACATATCTGCTTGTTTGAAACCAAGTCCTGAAGAGGTTTTGTATGTCTTGCAAAATCTCACTCTGGTGTGCATGGCTTCTTGAAGTGTCTAAAAAGGAGGGAATGACATTACAATGGCTGCCAAACAAACTTATCATTCAATAATACTGATGTTGTTTTAACTGGATTACAATGGAAACACACAGGAGTTAAGTATTTATTCATACTTTTCCCATAATTGTCTGAACAGAATTATATTTGAACAATTTAAACTGAAAAGTTCTAGGCAAGTGTTTTTAACATAAATAAGCTATACTTTTTAAACTTACTTGCAGGCTCCTTTGTCCAGTTTAATTGTCTGACTTTAACTGAGATACTTGGTATTAATCCTGTCTGCTTTCTTTCAGAGTAATGATATTTCAGTTTAAATCCATGTGATATACAGCAGTGGTCAAAAAACCAACAAGGAAACAAGTTGTTACTAGCTAGTAAAATAGAAGTAGAAAGGTGTCTCTTGGTTTTGGAGCAAGGCAGGATTCTGTGCAACAAATAAGTATTGTATCCATTAAGTACTGTTCTGTCTTGAGACTGAATTATGCACATGACTGTAGTTTGAGAAATAGATACTTTATTTTTATACCAGACTTTAAGACATGTTATGGTAAGCCAGGACTTGAAGTGGGCATACCTTCTTGATTTCTCTTCTTTAAGAAGAAAAAAATAATTATATATATATAAGAAACAGAAAATCATAATGACAACAGATGGGACATTCTCATCTTATCTATTACATTTTACATTCTTCTGGTTACAGGAAAAAAAAATTCTACACAAAGAGGAAGAAACAAACATTATTTACAAGTCTTGGGACATAAACAGGTCCCACTACAACAGAAAAGCAACTTGATCTAAAATATGGAAGAAAAGATTTCATGAGGTATCTGGAAGCTTCTATTCCATAGAAGAAAAGCTCATATTCCATAGAAATGTAGTCAATGCGTTTTAAACATATAAATGTACCTTTTTGTACAATGTAACATTCACCTCCCAGTCTTATAGCTGCAGAATAAAAACCAAGAAAAATAGCTCAGAAAAATCCAACAAAGAAGTACTTCTTAAAATGATCATTTCACTTTCTAAACCAGCTAAAAATTCTTTGGCAGAATAAGAAGTTTATTTAGATACATGTTATATGAAAGGTTAAAATTTGCTCTATAGTGTCTTAAGAGGCGTAAAGGGTACAAACTGTCCTCCTTGTCTGCAAACAGCATGGCACTGTACGAAACATTATGGTCTGCTCCCATACCTCAAGATCTAGTCTTTTCATTACAGAGCTTGTCTTCACTGATCTTACTACTATACTCGGATTACGGTCAATAAACAAACACTAACTACTGATTCATACTGCAGGAGCAAATTGCACTATGTTGAACAGAGTCCAAGCAAAGCTGGTAAAAGCCTGGTTGGCTTCTGGAATCCTGGAACAGTGGATGTAAACAGAGTTATTTCTTTTCCCGTTATAACAAAATCACAATGCAGCCCAAGAGCGAGCACAACAAGAGACAACATTCTTCACCCTTCCCGAATTTGCTGCCTGTTGTTTTCTAAAAAGGTGAAATATTTGTGCAACATGAATCACATTTTTAACATACATGCATCAGCATAGCTTCCTCTAACTTCTTTCTCTTCCAGGTTTATGCCTGCGTTGGAATTTTAAGATTAAATTTAGAGCAAGCCATGTTTGGAAACAAAAGAATGCTCAATGAGATGGCACACAATTGTCAAGGCATGCAAATGGCATCTCTCAGAATATTACAAAGCTCTCACTAGGGCCAAAACAGCCTTGTTACCACATATCAGTAGAGGAAGGAAGCACGTGGGGACACTTTTCAATATCAAAGCCATGTTTTTAGATGTAGAAACACTTGTTAACCATTCAGCTCTTACACTGAATGTTTGTAACCACTTATTGAACAAGATTTGAAGTGCGACTGCCTGCCGCCTCTGCCCACACAACCCAGCTTTTGAAGTGCCTTCTTACATAAATTTCATTCAGATGACTGGGACATTCTTCTCATTTGAAAGACTTCAAACCTATGTATAAATAAATTAGAAGGCTTGCTTACTGGCTCAGCCTACAAAACATGAAGAAATAATGAAGTTATCATTGGAATCTGGAACATTTCCATTCATTTTAAATAAGGTTTAATTCTTCTCTGTAGAAGTATCTTGAGTTCATAACCAGCCATATATATACTTTATCCAAAGCCTAACCTATGGTTTCTATCAGAGGTAACTGAAAATATTACAAGTAGCTGCAAATTCAGTACTCTGTTTAAACTCAGTTTCTGACAAAGTAAATTAAAAGTTGTACTGTTACGAACACACAGAGATCTGCTAAATGGAGCAGATTTATGTTCTCTCATGCGAGTACCATTCCATCTCAGCTATATTAGTCATATGATCTGTTCATCAGTTTACAGCCTACCATTGCTCTGTCAAACACTTTTTTTCTAAAATTGTACATCTGCACATGGAATCAAATTTGAGTCATTATAGGTTTTGTCCATTTATTTTTGTAAAGATTTGTATAGGGTTGTTCTTACCATTTTAAATCTGTGTAGGTTAAAACTCTAGGAAATAAGGAACAGTCTTTTGAGAAGCACATAGGACTAAGTCAATTATTTGAATGAGCTTCAAGTTGTCAATCAATGCAGTGATCTTCTGGTTTTATCCAGGTCTCCCAACAAGCTATCATGACCCTATTTTTTATTTTCACTTTGCTTGTTTATTAGTTTAAATAAACCTTGTGATAAAGTTGAACACAGATGCATTAATGCATTTTAATCCATCCTAAGGAATCAAGCTGAAATGTTACACTACAGACTTTATGCTAGACAGTTATAGAGCAGGAAACTGGAAAGTGTTATGGATTGTGAGATTAGAAATAAAAGAAATTGTTAATGGGTTCCTTCCATAAAGAAAGGAGAGTCTGAATATAGATTTTTTTGTCAATCAATTTAACGGCGAACAGGTAATTTTGATTGATTTCAAGGACACTGTTGATAACAACACATTGTCAAAATAAAACTTGTCCGTTGGAAGCATCAAGTATAAAGGATCTTATTCACAAGTCTGAAACTAACATGTCAGGTAGAAGTGCAGTGGAGTGGGTTGGGTTAAGAACAGTAGCTTTTAAAATAATGCAACTAGTGTATTTTAGTTACATATCTGAACACCAGATCCTCAGAGGTTCCCCCTTTTTTTTTTCCTCAGTTTATCAAATCCAGCCCTCTATTTTTATAAAGAAGAAAAATAATCTTAAAAATTAATTTCAGTATTTAAAAAGAATAGCTAGATCACTGTTGACCTTCTATTTGGATCACAGTAAATTAAGCTGTAGAGCAGCAGCCCTCTCCCTTCAAAGGTAGCTTTGCAGACACAGACTGTCCCCTCAAAACAACAAGAAACAGGCAGAACCATAGCCCTGCTTAACCTTTACACTATTAATCAACTAGAAGGGGCATGTGTGTATTGGAAGGGTACAGAGAAGATGAGACTGAGGTGCAGTCTCTCTCTGTAAAAAGGCATACGGCAGTTTGTGTTCACAAGATGAAGACAGTAGGGGAAAACAAAACCTAACCAAAGTCTTTTTCTGCAGTAATACCACTCTGCATTACTGCCAAAGCAGTCACTACTGCCTATGAGCAGCAACATCTATTTGTGATATGCAAAATGCTTCACAGAAATTAATCACATATTACAAACAAAACACAAACAATCCACTTTGCAGCTGCATAAACTGAGGCTGCGATCTCTTACTATCAGGAAAAATAAGGAATCAATAACAGAACAACCAGAATTCAGATCTACAGATTTCTCAGTTATGGCCTTTACTAGTCTTCTGGTCATCTGGGAATGAGGTTATCCTGACAGAACTGTACTTACCACCAGAGTGTGCCTGTTGGGCAAAACCTACACTATCCTTCTTCAGACAAGAATAACTGCATATACTCCAGATTGCTTCATTAGTTTACTACAACAGTAGTATTACACTGACAATCATCTCTGATGACCCAATTCAGAAGAATTAATTCAGAACAGTTATCTGCTCCTTTATACTCTTCTTAAATTCTCCTTATATTCTTATAGACTGACATTTTTAATCTGTGTTATCGGTGAGTCACTCACGGTAAAGTAACAGTAATCTTAATACTGTACATGCTACACAGATGACCTGCCTGCAGACCCTGGCAAAGTCAGGGACAACAGCAAGAAAATAGTCCTGCTTTCTCTTTTAGATAATGACTCTTTGTTCCAGGAATTCCTCAGGTTTTCACTAGCAGAGTTTTGCCCTACCCTATCACCCCTTCCAACATCCACAAGAAAGCATGGAGTGCTCTCTCCTTTTGGTTAAAAAGCTATTCCTATTGTCCATCGATATCATTTGGAACGCTCACTATATTTGTTTATTTCCTCTGGGGATATTTCTTTATGGATCCTGCTATCAATATTTCTAATCAGCATTAAATATGTTGCCTTTCTATTTATGAGGAATGTTACCAATACACCTAACCACCAAACTGCTGCTGCAAACTCTAGTCTAAAGAGACTACAATGCTTACTTTTTAACCCACAAGGCCCACTGCTGTCCTGAAGAGTCCACTCATGTGCTCGTCAAGTACACTATGGAATCCATTCCAAATATTTAACAGTCATATTGCAAGACTGGTCATTCACATCTGTTATTTGACTTATCTGTTCCTTCAGCATACAACTTAATTGAGTTTAAGGATAACAACAGATGCAGATGCAAGTAGCACATGCTTAAATCTGACTTTGGCTCATTGCGATTTAATGCAGCATCTGAAACAGAAACCAAATACAGAAATGTGCATATTACTGAATTAACTCAGTGGCTTAAGAGTTATTTACAATTAAACTACTTCATAATACATAGAAGCATATTGTCTTCAGGATAGCTGAGAAGAAAATACAAATTCCCAGCTTGCTAGGATGAGTAATTATTCTGGAGATAAAAGTTGTCATCACTGCTCCCCAACTGCTATGACCACTACGGGAAAACTGGATTTTTTTTCAGAGTTAAAGGTGTTTTTGCCTCAATTCCTGTTGAAGATAGACAGAAGTTGGAAAAAAAAAAAAAAAAAAAAAACCAAAACAAAAAAAAAAAAAAAACCAAAAAAAAAACCCCCTCTCTCATTTTGCAATAATTCTTCTTACTTTTTTACACTATTCTCCATGCCTTTGTGTGTATCCATCATATTTGCGTTTCTGAGAAGTCTTGTTACAGCAAATGTGAGGCTAAAGCTGCCAATCAATTCTTTCTGAAGTACTAATAAAATTGTTGAAGACATTTAGAACACTATTTCTTTAGAAACAAATGGGTAGTATGGTATTTATATTACAAATAAGAAAATTATATTTGAAGCAATTATCCTTAAAGGCAATTGCCTTGACTAGAACTAAAAACAAAAGGAAGATATTTTCCAAATAGATTAATACTTAAACATAAAAAGCTATTGAACAGATTCCTAAAGTTAAAATGTGCTCCACTTGGAGAGTAGTCGATAACCCAGTATAGTGCAGTCGAATATATTAATGCACATAACAGTTAAGAGACTGTAGGAGATTTGGAACACAGCTTCAATATTATGGGCTTAAAGTACTAACCTTTTTTTTCTTTAATGTTTCCAGTCCTTTCCGCAAGTTTTTAAAGAAAAAAAAAAAAAAAAACCACAAAAAAAAAAAACCCACAAAAAACCCCCGAACTCTAGTGCATTAGTAAGGCAATAGTGAATCTGAGAGACCTTTCCTCCCCCTTTTACAGCTGTATATGTGATGTACGCTATCCTACATAAACTTAATTTTAGTCAATTCTCTCACTTCAAAAGCTGCTAAGATTTAGAGATAATTCAACTTAATAGTCCATTCCTATTTAAATGTGGGCTACAAAAAGAACTGAAAATCTGGAGAGAAAAAAAAGTTATTTGCTGACAATATGGGGATAATTGTATTACTAAGTTAGCACCAGACATATTAGCTTCTGAGTTAGGCTATTATATGCATGCTATTATGTCAGATTATCACAAATATACAAAAGGTTTACTGTATGGAGAATAATCAGAGCCTATTTATTGTCTTTAAAAATTAGAAAGTATCAACATGTATTTGACCAAATCTCAGTTCTGTCCTTAATTTTGTCTGTGTTTTTAATAAGGAGTTTTCTTCAGAGCATTATAACCTGAGAGCTCATCTGATTTAATTTACACTGAAGCATAACATATATGCAGAGGATATTTTTCAGTATACTGAGTGTACATTCAAAATCTCATACAATACTAACATTTCAAACTTTTCAGAAACTTTAAACAGTCTCTATAATAATTTCATTAAAAAAAAATTAAAAATCCCTCTACTTTCTTCCGGGTATAGAATTTTAATCCTTTAATTGTACTAGCCTGAGCCTTGGGACAGGCAATTCTCTGCTCTGAACTAGATCTCTTCTGGACAGAGACCGCCATGGAGTCTATGACCATGTGTGCACTACAACACTCTATATAAAAGATTATTTTATAGAGCTGTGATTTTTTGTTGTTTGCTGAGTTGTTTGAGTTTTTTTTTAAACCACTTACAAAAATCCTCTGAAATGTTTAGATTAAGGGAACAAATTTAAATGGGCAAAATATGACTTGTAAGCCCTCTGGATTCCATCCTTCCCCCACAAAAAGGTCTTAAATATTTCCTAAAACATAGGTAACTAATAATTCCATTACATTTTTACAACACAAAAGTTTTGGGCAAAGAGGTCTTCCATTCAATAAATGGTAGCAATCATCTGTGACATTTACATTTGAAAAATGCAACAAGCACAAACCATTAAAACTACTGTTGACAGCAACATACACTAGGATGAGTGGGCAAACACAGACAGGAGCCATGCTTGCTAAACACCTGAAATGACATTCATTGATAAGAATGGTAGATAGTAAACACAGTTCTAAATATGCTGCAAAACTTCTGTAAGAAAAAATTCTCTGCTTTCTTTGCTTCAATATACTGACAACTATGGAGTGATACTTAGACTTCCACCCGAAAGTAAAACCCTCTGCTTTAGAGCTATCAACCTAATCGAGTAACACAGATGAGAAAAACAAAACCTGAATAAGAACCTTCTTAGGTGCCAAAGAATTTTTATGCTTCAGAGCTTCTGTAATGGTCTCACAAGGCAGAATCTATTATACTACTTCATTTGTCCTAGATTTTCACAACACTACGCTTAAAAGAAAATTTGGAATTTTCAGTCCTCCTTGGTACTTTAATAAATTGGAAGATATTCTGAGCTATCAGTCTTCTCCTCCTTGATAATAGTCTGGAATCCCAGTACTTCACCTGTGATTTCCTAAGTGTTTCCACAGCAATATACAGTCATTATGATAATGTTGTGCTGACACCACTGCAGGATCAAGCAAATGGTACAGTGACAGAAAACCTTTATACAACTCTCGTCAGGCTGTGTAAATTCCACTGAAAAAAAAAAACCTTATTTATCTTGCATCATGACTTCTTTCTCTATGAAAAGTCTTTGAGATGACAGTTAACTAACTTCTATCATAATATGCTTTACAAAAGTAATTTATGATGAACAAAAGATGTTTTAACCTTAAATATTACTTTTCAGTCTTCTTAATGCTTTTAGACTCAGTAGCAGTCTCTCAACAGTTTTCTCAGTATGGTGATTTATATGGTAAGAATTAGCATTGATTATTAGAACACTCAAGTGTGTCAATTAACCTTACATTTTCAATTGCCAAACCATAGTTGCGTATTACAATGAAGACATCTGTTTTACATAACCACCAACAGCTTTGTTCAGGAAACAAACATTCTATCACCTCCTCTGTGAAAAATAACTACAACTTCATGATCAGATTTTATTTTCAGATCAGAAACCAATTCAATAATGTTACACAGGGTTCTTACACAAGAATTCCTGTCAGCCAAGGGTTAACATCAGTATTAAGATACTGGAACTGATATTAACCCTTTTTGTATCAGCATGTTATAAAAAAAATTCTCTCACTTAAAACTGGGCTGCATTCAAATTAGAAATGCAACAGAACGTTTTAAGAGATTTCAGGACTACTGAATAATCAGATGAGCATTGTTTTTTTTCAATGTCTTAAGTGTTTTTAAACACATTTTTACTAGACATGGCCAGCATGTTAGTTTCAGTTTAAGTGCACATAGCTTTATGTTCTATTTCACTTACTACACAAAATCAGTAGTCAGTTGAAAGAAAATATTATTATTGAGAAAAAAATGCAACAGGACTCAGGTGACTAAAGAAAGTAGGGGGTTAATGAATACAGTCAGATTTTTATATCTGCATAATTCTTCCTCTTAAAGCAAAATGAACCATCAATCTCATAGTAAGAAATTAGTTTCAGCTACTATTACTTGGACCCAGGAATTGTATAAGGAAAAATACTAATGTTATCTTCTTGAACTTAAGAGGATGAACAAAAAATTATTAAATAGCTATGGGGTTTTTTAGGTTATGGATTGGGGGAAGTACATGAGAGAAGGTATTTTAACACATAGGTTTAGCTGTGGAACAGAATCAAGCATGTATTCTAAGCAAGCTGCCTCTTCAAAAGAAAGCTGCAGGGTGTTCATCTTGAAGATTAATCAAGACCCAGAAATACATAAGCATCCTTAAAGCTCGATTTGTTACTAATCCTATCATGAACCAGGAAAAAGTACTAGCATATATAAGCAAAACATACTATATTTTCACCATGTATTCACAGATCCTAATGATTTACTATATCTTAATAGCAGTTAGAATGTTACAACTCATTGTGAAATCAAATACTATACTGTCTTACTCAACTTACATTATGAACTTAATCAACATTAGAAAATAAACCTCCCACTTTTTAATGAAGTGTTGATTCTTAAGTCCAGAAGCCTAGACAGTTTCATTAACATTATAGCATTAGAAAGCAAATCAGTTACAAATGAAAGCCTTTGCATTAGCTAGAACAGTGGGAGGTATATTCAGAATGAAAATAAGGAAAGGAAACAAAGGAAATAGATAAATGTATGTAAACTAGGTACAAAAATACGAAAGGATACATACCTGGATAAAATTCTTCTTAAAAATAAAATACAAATTACATACCACCATCTTTATATTATTTTCCATTTACGCAGAAATACTGTACAATTCCATTACTATCTTGCCGTTCTTCCTTCAGCCTTAAAAACGGTACAATGCAACACGAGGCTGCTTCTCAGTGATTCAACTCAAGTGTAATCAGGCATGCTGTTAGTCTACAACAGTATCTGTTCTAAATTCCACTGTATTCCCCAGGCAGCACGAAAAGCCTTTTCTTCCCCTCCCTCTCCTGTTTTTGTCCCCTTTCCTACAACTTGTGCTAACAGCAAAGAGTAATCATGGTGTTAGCTACTAATTCATCGCGCAGCTCAGCTTTATTTCTCCTCTACAGGATCAAAATAGGAGTCAGGGTCCTAACTCCTGCTCAAATACAGCATCAACATGAGAGAATAGAAATCATCTTGGTGTTTTCTGTGCTGGTAACTTCACTCGATGCTGTTTTCTCTTGCTACCGCTTCTGAATGCGGTATTCGCTGCAATAGCCACAGCCCTCCTGCGTGGAGAGCAGCCCCTCTGCTTCACAGATAGAGTAAAACAGGCTTATTGAGAAACCTTGCTCACAGAAACAGATGCAGTACATCGTGAGAGCTAGCAGGTGTGTCAGTGGCCACAAGGATAACAGTAACAGATAGTATCTCTCACTGTGGCAGGGCCACATTTCACCCAACCTTTTATTTATCAGTATGACATGACCCAAAGAATCAATTGTATAGCTACTTCTTCCACCAACAGCTGATCATTTTTGTCAATGATTCTGCGAAGTAGATTCATAACTATTGTCATTCCATGATTAATTAAGGATGCTCCAGATAATAAGCAGCATGTCACTCTGTTTACCACAAAAAGTATTTTGTAAGCTCATAGTTAATATCTAGACAGTAGGATGCACTTACTGGGATTCAAATAGCAGAATGGATTATTATTGTGCATGCAGAGTAAGTTATCCTATACAGATTTTTCAAATTGTAACTGGTATAATAATGTGTGTAAGGCCTTACATATATTGAAGATATATTTAAAACCCTAACATATGAAGAACTACAGAAATACATCCAGAATGATCCTATATAAATTCATTTCACATAAAAAGTATACACATAATCTAAGTGTAAAAGTTTCACAAAACGTGTGCAAGCATAAAACCACAGGTATACTAGTATCCCCTTTCATCATCGGAAATAGTAGCACTGAAATGCCATATAAAACTCTAAGTTTTCAGCTAGTAAATTATGCATGTTTCCTGTAGAAAAATAAACTAAACTTTGGACTTTTTAGTAACAGTTGACACACTTGTAATTCTGTTATTTACTTGAAAAAACACATTAAGAATACCTTGAAGAAAACTTCAGCAATATTCGTTTAAAGCTTTATTGGTTGTAGCTTTCACTTTCTGCAATCGTTGTATTATTGTTAGCAATGCTATCTTGGGATACAATGCTTTTTAAGTACAATTTATGAAATAGAACAGTTCTAGAAT
Organism: Chlamydotis macqueenii; assembly: GCF_036417535.1. Classification (NCBI taxonomy): domain Eukaryota; kingdom Metazoa; phylum Chordata; class Aves; order Otidiformes; family Otididae; genus Chlamydotis; species Chlamydotis macqueenii. The sequence goes on along the minus strand of NC_141567.1, from coordinate 14,107,268 downwards.
AAAATCTCTTACATACAGAGATAGAATTCTATTTCACATTTTTTAAAGATCTTTTAAAAACTAACTACGGGCCATCATCTTTTTTTATGTCCTGCCGAAATGAATGCAACCTGCAAATACTCCATTAATTAGATTTATAGTTAAGAACCAGATGAATAAATGCTTTATTTTTCAAATCTTATTGTAATTATTAGCCTGTGGCAGTTACTTAATAGTCTATCTAAACTTAAATAAAGTGATGCTTTGAATCTGCCACGTTGCACACCAATAAAGAACACAATAAAACTTTTATGTAAGTGCACAATAGAAAATATTCCACTAATATCAATACTCAGTGGTATAGTGCTAATTACATAAGATGTAACAAAAGTGCCTCTCAAAATCAAAAGGACTGCTCATGTAACAATTAAAGAAAAAAAAAAATAAAGAAAAATCAGGCAGCCTAATCGAGCATTGTCACCCACAGTAGACACACTCTTACAAGAGAAATAAATTGGGTTTTTATCAAGATTAAGCAAATGGTCCTGAGACTACACACAGTAAAATCAGTAAATATTAGGAATGTTCTGTAAAAATATAAGGTTTTGTCATTTAATAAAAAACTTTTTGCAAATAATGTTAACCCATAACACTTAGATTAATGTTGTCATACTCAATCAAGTTCCTAAGTATTGACACTGTTTATACTAATCTGCATGTTCCCAGATGTTGAATGTTTCAATTTGAAGATATTTATTTGATAGCCCAGCCTAACTGGGGAATTTTGTTTTGCCAAATGTATCACTGAATTGATATTTAAGAAGGGGAAAAAAACCCAAAAAAACAAAAAAACCAACCCAAAAAAAAGAACCACCCACCAAAAATCAATCCAAAGACCGTCACAGCTAATTATGACTTCTCTACCCTGGAATTAAAATTCCATGTAGAACTCACCGAAGCCAGCAAAATGCTGACTTTCCTTGTAATGATTAAGAATTTAGTTTCATGTATAAATACATGTTATTTACTTGCAACTGGAGTTAACCAAATTCATCTTCACAACAAAATTACATTGTACCTCTGTTCACATGATCCTCACATAGATACGACATTAAGAATTTTCTGTAGTAAATATATGAGCAGAAATTTTCATTCTGTACAGTAGCTAAAACTCTCAGTTCTGCAAGCCCAGATGCTTGTAAGCCAATGGCTGGAATGAAACTACTGTGCATCTTGAAAAGACATCCACGTCACCCTTCAATAAACAGGAGCAGTTTGCACATCTGGGCCATGTGTGTTTGTGGTTACTTGCCAGTAATCTCAGAAGCTGACAAAGCTGCCCTTAAAGAACCACACCTTTAGGGGTTCATACTGATTTACTATACTTCACAGGCAGTGTTAAAGATATAACTCCTGCATGTAGAAAGAATAGGAGAAATACCAAATACAGAGATGTTGCCATTTGTTACAGAATTCTAGCCAATCCCTGTATCTTAACAGAAAAAAAAATAAAATAACTTCACCAAAAGCAAACACCACTATCACCCTCCCACCCAAAAAAAAACCCCCTCCAAATGATACCCCAGACCCCAATGGGCAGCTATAAGCCTCTTCACGGAGAGAACAGCTATTCTGTGTGCCTTCTTCCACGATTACGTGACCATGACCTTCAGAGATGATTCTTGGACTTCTTCGGAATAGAAGTCTATCCAGTGAAAATATTGCAATAATACCCATCACTATTTCTGAGTAATAAAGCCAGTGTTAAGTAACATAACTATTATAAATACTATTTGACTATTTCTGCTGTTCAATACTTATATTGAAACCGTGACAACTATAATCTGATGTAACAACTTGGAAGTAATTCATATTTCATGATGGATTTCAGCCTGAAAGTTGGAAAAGCTGTCACAGAACTTATGTCTCCTGCCCCCCATCTCCCCAGGCTGCTTAAGGGATGGATATTTCTTCCCTTTCATGGAAGAAAGGCAATAACTATGTCAATCCTTAAGTCTGACCAATCAATTAAAAATAAATCTAATCAATCAGTTCTTAAATTATAATTTAAGAGCTGCTCAGAGGTGTCCAGATTGAGGGCGTGTGGGGCTGCCAACCCAGGGAGAGCGGAAGGGAAGCTTCTCCAGTGACGCCCTCCCGGAGAGGGGCGGCGGAGCCCCCGCCGGCGCGGCAGGAGGGATGGAACGGAGCGCGGCCCTGCGCGCCCAGCGCGCCCCCTGCTGGCGGCTGTGCGGACTCGCCGGGCCCGGAGCCGCCCCGCCCGGGCTACCGGTCTGAAATCGGGCAGTGACGTCATCCACGAGCGCGACACTTGAGCCAAAGGAGGCGATGGAAGGGTTTTCACGGAATTTCGTGTTAGCCACGGGACGGTTCTCACCCCTACAGCTCTCAGCAGAGTTCCCGGGCTGTTCAAAACACAGGGCAACGTACAGAATACAGCATCCCCGCCCACTTGTTTTGGAAGCACACACACAGTTTTACAGATACTCTTCTCCACATAAGACTTTTTCTATACAATTGTTTTCTTTACTGGAAAGCTCAGTGCTTTCTTGTAAAAAGAACACTTTATAATAAGAGGGGAAGAGAGAAAGTAACTATTGATGAGCTACCAATCTTGGTATTTCCTAAGTGCACAGAATCCACCTCTGAGCTAGCTCAGATTTTACTTCAGATGACTATGATAGGTGTTTTGGAGCTTCTGAGGTTATGAAGGCTAGCACCGTTTCTTATTCCGCATTAAATCTTTTCCAAATACTATTTCCTTAAAACAATTGCTAGGTTTATGAAATTATGCCATTTAAATTCTGCTAAGTGAAGTAAAACCACTTTTGAGATTTTTTTAAATAGCAATTAACATGGAACAGGCAAACAATTTAAAAGCATAAGAACAGCTTCTTGCCAGCTGCAATTGAAACAAAAGTTGGCCTCGATTTCAGAAGGAATCGCAAGATGGGATCACAGTAAAAAGCAAATACCAAAGGGGCAGTGGGGTGGGCAAAGCGCTCAACAGCTAAAAGAAAAAAAACAAAACAAAACAAAACAAACCCCCAAAACAACCAAACAAAAACCACACAAAAAAAAAACCCAAAGCAAAACAAAACCACAAAACCCAAAAAAAGGCCAATAACTAAGCACATTTTTTCAGGAAAATTAGCTTTCTCCCCATCAGGATATATCAAGCACCCAAAGTCATAACGTTATGCATTTGAACTGGTAATTTAAGAACAACATACATTGCTCCTGAAACACAACTCTCTCATGGTGTTCTTTCCTTACAACTATCTTGTTCATCGCTGCCCTCTAGGTACGTGGTCATTCTAGAGACTGTTTGTTTTTCTTGTCTAGGAAAGTAGAATGTTTGCTAAAGAATTCTTTCTGAATCTATGATCTCACTCAGTTGACACTTCTCACGTAAGGAAATGTTTTCAGTTTGATGCTGTTCATTCTATTATTGTGTCCCTTTATGTTCTGCCATAATTATTACATTTTCTGCAGTAACCGAACTCTTACAGATACTACTATCAAAGCATTCAATTCTTCATTAATCACAGAAAAGAGTATTTCTGTTTCTAAATATAAATCAAACTTTTATTCTCCTAAACTGCCTCTAATTCTGGAAAAAAACAACAGAAGTTTCAGAAGAATATGACTCTTCATTATTCTTCCACTACCACAATATAACTAAGTAATTGTGCAGCTTTGTACTTTATGCAGAAAAATATGTTGATACTTACAGAAATTAATGTAAATGGTCAAGGATTCACATAAGCATTATATTTCTGGAATATTCTTTTTTCTTTTATTCTAAAATTGTCAGTTATCAGCTGCGTTATGTAAATACTTATTTTTATTCTCTTAAAATTACATGTAAACTTACTACTGGTGCTACTGACAGGAAAGTATAATGAATTCAGAGTAAATATAACCTGCCTGCTTTGTCACGTTTGCCCCATTACACAAGTCAATTTTTATTATTCCCTCTTAAAAGTAGTTTATTTCTATTAATTTTTTTACACCTTGCTTCCAGACAAAATAACCCTTACAATATGCAAGTGTGCCTCAGATCTAACTATATGCATTAGGCTTTCTTGGACCTTTTCTGTCTCAGGTTTATCAGTGCATGCATTGCAGTCCCTGCTGAGGAACCGATTGTTACCTTCAGCGTGCAGGTTCAAGTTTCTTTCATCCAAGGTCTCCTCAAATACAGTACAGGTCTATGACCTTGGCTGAGCTTTACCAAGACAGCTGTAATTACAATGTGAGCAAGACAAGAAGGAGGGTGAGGGGGGAGACCAAATAACAACAACAACAAAAAAAAAAGGTGGTAAAAAGTTAGCAGCTGAAGGATTTCAGAGGTAGCTTACTGACTGAAAAGCTATAAAAGGGGAGAGGAGGGAGTAAAGAGAATCTGAGGACGGCAATTCCTTATCAGCATGGATCAGCAGGGATCAGCACATTTCAAGGATTGGCAGAAGGACCCCTTCCCTGCTTTCCCAGACCAGTGGAATATGAAAACAGAACAGGAACACTCAGTCTTATCAGGGTGATGCACATGTCAACAATTAGGCTAGTAACTTCCTAATCCTAGCTTTCTGATATTCATATTAAGAAATAAATAGTTGCTCTGGACTCAAGTCACATTTATCACGCTTGCAGAGTCTCTTTGCATATGGTAAAGCTCAGTGCAACAGAAGTGATCTAGAGTGGGAGAGTTACAGCATCCCCATTCCACACAACTCTCAGTCATATACTTAAATTCAAGTATATATTAACAGCACTACTAACAGCACTAATTAAGAGTCATCTTGAGACTTGCCATGAGTGGCAGCAGCATGGAAAGATTCAGCAATAAAGAGCACACCACCAAACTGGAAAATAAAAATTTATTCAGTAGTGAATTAAAACAACTAACCCCACTAATATCTGAAAATGTGTAAGGAGGGCAGATGACAAGAAAGATTTGTAATGATGAAGTAGGAACTCTAAGGCAGATGCTGCAAGGATTCTAGAATTTGAATGCTTGCAACAATCCTGCTCACAGTGCTAGCACTGCCAGATAAAAGGGTTATATCATCTATCATAAACCTCAAAGCAAGGTAATTTGATCTCCTGGTTCTCCTTTTTCCCCGAGCCCTCTCTCTCTAGCCATTGTTTAGATTCCATCAATACCATTCATTAGCTTTTCACTGTGTGACCAGTCACTCTCTTTGCCAGGATTCTGAGTTGATCAGTGCTCCATTCCTGCCTGCTCTCAGCTCTTTCCTATCCTAGATCTCCCACCGATATGATTGCTGGTCATCCCAGTATTTCTCATCACCCTGGGACTTCTTTCCCTTTCTCGCCATCATGAGAGGTTCTCTGCCAATCCTTATAACAACCTCAACTCTCTCTAACTTAATGAATTCTTGCCTTCACAATCCTAACTGTTAATCCTCAGCACCTTTACTGCATTCCAAAAGCCAGCTTTTGCCTCCACAGGATGGTGCCCTTAAAGGATGGGCCATTTGATTCATACTAACTGGCTTATTTTTCCTGCTTTATGTGAAGCACACATTCTCACTTGTAAACTTCCTCTGTTAAGAACCCTGTGGGGTTTCACAGTCTTCCAAGCATTGCCTCAAACGTTCACAAAATGGTCTATAATTCAGTTAGGAATATGCTCCAGGAGCTGTATAGTTCTATAGCACATTGACTTAGCCACAGGCTACAAATAAAACCAGTAATAAATTATTTAACTGGAGTCTAAAGACAACCTGTGAAACACCAACATGGTTACTCAAAACAGATAATGAAACAGAAAGAAGGGAAAGAATGTTACAATGGTCCCTTTTTGAACTCTGAAGTAAAGGAGAGAACTGAAGTTTAATTGTGGAAGAGAGTATGTTAGATTCCTGTTTGTTCGTTTTCTTTTATGCCAGTCAAGAGAGAAAGCTTAGGTTTCTTACCCTCTATTGGGAATCATGGTATCTCAGTTTTTGATGATGAAAGCAAAGTGATAATTCTTTTTCTAACCCTGCCTAACAGAATCCTCAAATAATGGTGCAGTAGATCATAAAGGTTTTTCCCAGGGTCTATCATTCTTAATACCTTCAATTAACTCAAGAAAGCAATTTTTAACTTTCACAGTCATATGGGGAGGGGGATAAATCATAAAATATCTAAACTCACAATGCTATATGAAGATTTAAGCTAAAGTAAGACTTCAAATAATTTAACTGTAGCTTTATTCAGATAAAAGACATCTCCACTTTTTTCTTTTCTTCAACATTGTTTACTTTTTGATAACATTTCCCCCCTGAGAAATTTTCAGAGGAAGTAATTCCAGAAAAAAAAAAATCCTAGTAAGTTTACTTCAAAAGATAGGAAATAAAAGGAAGAAAAGTAGTTCTTCAGTCAAAAAGTGAGGTAAGTGCAATTTTATGTTTTTACATGGTATGTATGTATCCTGCACAAAGCCACGAGACATGGAAGGCAAGGTGATGGAATAAATTTTGTCTTAAAACATAATCCAACTATAATTAATCTGTGCTAGCTAATTACCAACAAGGCAGCATAAAACTTGCAATTGCTTCCATACAACTAGTAGCTATGTTTATCGTTTTTTATGACTTTCCTTCATGCCTGTGATATGAGAGTTGTTACCCTGACCTGAACTTCTGATCCATTATCTCTACTTAGAGCCATGTATTACAGGCTGCGGTCAGGATGAAGTCATGCATGACTCATCTTTTGTCAAAGTAAACTTTCCAAACACCAGTTTTTGAAAGCCTCAAGGGCAACTGTGAAGTGATCTTAGGACTGTTATCCCAATCTCCCCAGGTTGACTTTTTTCGCTTTTTCATGTAAAACCAAACAGTTTAGGCACAAGATAGTCAAGATCAAGTTCATTTGTACCATAGAAGTAAAACTTGATATAACCAATCAATAATAATCTTCTTCATGTAACAACAACAACAAAAAAAAACAAACCAAAAAAACCCCCCAAAAAAATAGATTCATAAAGACAGGAAATCCTGGAAAGTCGTTTCACTCCTCAGGTATTTTGAGCTTCCTCATAGCATCAATTAACATTCTAAACCATTGTTAAAATGTCTTAAAGCTGACAAACTTACACTGATAATAAATTCACTTAATTTAAAAGTAAGCACACTTCAACTTTCCCTGGTTTTCAAATTGTCAGTTTGTCACTTTTTGTTTAAGTATTTAATCTTTGAAATAAATTCACAAAACTTTAAGAAATGCAGCTTGTTTGCTGACAGTCATTTAGCCTATTCAATAGGCTGATCGTCACTTGAACATTATTATTACTTTTGAATTGCATCAGGATACAAAATATCTATTAGTAACACTTCATTAAAAGGAAACACCTGTTTATTCCCACTTCAAGGCACACTTGCATACAAAATATTACTTCAAAAGCAGGGTTAAGAAATTTTTCAACTGAAAGATTGATTTTAAAAAAATTGCAATTTCTTCGGGCCTATTAAAATCTTTTAAAGGGAATCTTTGCATTAATCTCATAGCCCCATGGCTTCTAGTTTGCTTACTCGGTCCTAAATTCCAATTACTGTCACTGTGTAATATCTAATTTAGTATTAGTTTATCAAGTTTTGTTTCTGAATAAGACAGTAAATCAATAGTGCTGACAGACAAAGCTACTGATAACTTCTCTGTTATGAGAAGTATGAGCATTCTCATACTGAGCATCACCACTGCATCCATCATATAGTTAATAATGAATTACAAAAAAAAAAAAAACAAACCAGCATAAGAATGATCCACAGTAAATATTTAATTCAATATAACCTTTAACATTGGAAGACATAGCAATATTTTTTTTATTTAACGGCATAAACTGTGACGTACAGGTGTGCTATTCTCATTTTGCAAACTAAGAAAAATAAGGCATTTAGGGAAGATTTGTCCAGGCAAATTTGATTCACTATCACTGTTGATCTCCAGGTTATAAGACCAGTCAATATAGTGCCACTTATCTCACCATCTTTTGTTTCCAGTACTCACTATTATCACTAAACACAGCTGTGGAATGATACAAGGGGTAACTCACATGAGTAGTCTCCTGCTTAATGTTAGCCTTAGGAATCCATTATTATGCTCTGTATCTCCATCTCAGAGAGGTGACAATTATTTATTCAAGTGATTATATTTCAGCAGCAAAACAGTCTCTACTACATATAGGATTAGTAGCTAAAGATATAATCAAAGTGACATACACAACTGGGATGGGAGGGAGGAAAGGGGAAAATCCATTTGGTTATATCCAAGGATAAAAAGAACATCTAAACGCATTTTTTCATAATTACTCCCAGTACTTCATAGCACTCATTTCAAATGTTAGAGAACTAAAGCAAACAAACAAAGCCTCACGTGTTCACTGTTCCTAGCAGTACAGTGAACATAAAACTGAAAAACAGATACTAGGATTGGATTATTTAAAAGCATTCTGTTTTGGATCTTGTTTTTAATCGCTAAGCAGAGCGGCAATTAAAGGACCCTGTCTAGTCCTGCATTGTCTTTTTAAAAGATAATAATGCCTGATATGCAGTTTCCCTTCAAATGCTTAACTCCTCTCCCCTCCCAAATACGGGAAGGATTTCCCTACTACTTTTATCTTAGCATTGCTATAGCCTGTATGATTGCAAGAAGGCCAAACTATTGCTAATTCAGACAGACACCGAGGCAATTTGTTGCATAAAAGGAAACATTCTCCAAAACAACAGTTTGGCACTTTTCCTATCTGGCCAATACTTGAGTAAAAATTCATTAGCTACAGTGCCTCTGGTGAACCACTGGATGTCATCTCATGTTTGATCAGAACTGCCTAATTCAATTTCTTATTTCCATAGGTTAGCATTAAAAGCATACATTCCAAATACTCTTACTGGAAGGTAAGCCACCTATATGTTTTCTAGTGCAGTAAGAATTCATGTTTGTTTCACCTCTGAGGGAATACCTGAAGCAACAGCACTCCATATCTCCTTTATGGGCAAGTATTTTGTAGTTGTTTATTTTGAAGAACATCTGCCTGAGAAACCTCCCCACGTACACTCACCTCTGTTCCAAGCTAACCCCACTTCCCTAAACCTCCAAGAATAGTTAAAAAAACAACCCCCAAAATTGTTACTTCTCTGTTTTTAAAGGCCTTCAGTGATGGATAGCCTACCTACAATCTGCTCCAACGCCTAAAAACCTCTCTCGCTGTTACTAAAGGTCATCATCTTTTTTTCCAGTTCCTTAGGGACAGGGACAATTTCCTTCTTGTGGAAGCAGAATCGTACAGTATAAATACCTACATATAGATATTACTTTCTGTGGAAAATTACTTATTTTGCTTTATCTGTTTGTTTGCCTCAATTATGAGGCTTTGTGTTATACGTTATGTCTCCTGTAAAACACATCAGGATTGTTTAGTTTTCTGATCCTCTTGTGCTACATATTATTTTTGTTGATGGCCCTTTTTAAGCCACAAGAATACTTGCAAGTGTAAAGCTTATTTTGATAAGGCATTGGCAGAGATTCATCCTTCACGCCTCTCAGATTTTCTGAGCAAAGAATGGCACTTAATGTCACATCAATTGTACTAAATCAATGATGGGATGATACCAGCGTACTGCTTCTGAAAACCAGCTTATCTTCAGGAAGAAAAGAAAGACAAAAGACCAAGGCAACTCACAACCTAAGCTACTGAAGCATACAGGACTAAAGACATAGGTGTATTTCAGACAAAAGAACTTCATCAGGAGAATAATATTATTCAAATTAATTTGTAGGTAAAAAAGAAGGAAAATAAATTCTTCACATCTAAGCAAACTACAAATCTGATGTAACAAGTGATCAGATCATGTATTTCATTTTGCTTTGTGCAAGACCTCTTAATGTGTGCATAGGTCCAAAGTCAAAAGCTTAGTTGAATAAAATGCTAGCATGTAACTTTGCATTATATACACATCTACTTTTCACTTAAAAAAAGGCTGTTTATTAAGAACAGGTTTAGAACTGAGTTCTGACAAATCTTTAGCTTTAGGCACACGCTTGGTGCAGCATCATGGTAAGAGCACAAGCTACCCAACTACAAATACAAAAGGTGTCCATTTCCCCTTATTATCATCTCTGTGGAAAAATCCTAATACAATGTTCAGTTATGTAGCATTAGAATGATTTAAATAGTTTTTAGATTAAGGTTTTCTCCCCTTTGATATCAAGAGCTGTGTATTCATAGTCTCCAGTATCACAGATTTCTACTAAATGTAGAATTAGAAGCACATGAAGATCAAAGTTTAACACAGAGCTTACAATGAAACTGTAACTCAAGATTTAAATGACCCTCAAAATATTTATAGAAATTTTCCAATTCTTTTTGAAAAAAGTTCCACATGAGGTATTTGCTTACACCTCACATCCACATGATCTTTGAACTCTTTAAAGACATACAATAACTTTGTCACCATCTTTCAGCTCCAACCTGATTCCAGATTAACTCCTGAGCAATCTGTCCTTATTTTGGCACAGTGAAATATTTTGATTGCTTTGCTACAGCAAACAGTTCAGTGGCACAGTGACAACCCAAGGTTCCCACGCATGCATATTAACTTGTTTACTGAACCATATTCTAACAGCTGACCTCAAAATTACTTTAAAGAATAGTAGTGGGAAGAAAGGCAATATTAACATTTTTTTTTATTCAAACATATCTTATTTTTAATATCTGAATGAAATGCAGCTGATTCATCAAATCATAAAGTTACTGACCACACAACATTAGTTATTTGGTTTTGAACATGGAAATAAATTTATCCCACTGACTAGGCAATTAGACAAGCACTGAAAGGTGACAGTTCAGAGAAGAAATTTTGAAAAAACATCTTAAGATTTTTGTAATCTCTTGTCTACAAGACAAAACTAGATTCTTTGGCATAAACAAGTGTTGTGTTTGATGTCAGTGAGACCAGGATTGGTCCTGTCTGCCTCCTCTAGTAGGCTAACATTTGGCATAAAAAGATGAAATAATTTCCACTCAAACACTGTATGGTGGAGACAGCTACTTTATAAGCACTGCTTCAAGAGGGCTTGGTTGCTTTATAAGAATTGAGGTATTTAAAGGGAATTACAGAAAAGCAAAAAAAAACCTCAAGAAAACAAAAAACACTCCACGCAACACCACACCTAAAAAACTCATTCAGTCCATGACAAAAGATAATGATACACTGTTGTTTTTAACACTTTTTTCCCCAGAAACAGATTTTTTTTTTTTTTTTTTGAATACAAGCATTGCCTCATGAAAAGCTCTGGGAGTGCTTCTCCAGTGTACACTCTCTTGGATGACTGGTTACCTAAGCTTAGGTACATGACATCTTCCTGCTCTGACCAGTGATATTCACTGATCTGTTTCCTTTTCATGGGAAAGAAAAAACATAACTTAAGGCAGTGACGCCAAACTTGCAGCAATTTGATTCAGTTCCTTTCAAGTGTAGAAACTCCCTGCCACATACAGCCCTTTCAGAGAGGCTAAGAATACTGGTAGCGGCTGTGAGGGTGGGGAAAACAACTTTGTTCTATGGAGAGTTATACCTGCACTGCAAGAAAGAGTCACACAGAAGGACTGCACAGCTGTACTTACCTGAGCACACCAAAAATTAATAGCAGCCAAAGCTGAACAGTTTAATGCAAAAAAAAAAAAAAAAAAAAAAAAAAAAAAAAAAAAAAAAGAGAGATTTTAAGAGCTGGATTATTAGTTCCTTTCCTTTAACCAGAAGTGCCACAGAACTTAAATAATAGATAGTACTACTGAGCAACCTGGGCAAAAACTGACAATGTCTGAATTCCCAAACGTTTATGCGAGGCAATGGTTTGTACAGGTAGGAACAACAGTGAGAAAGAAAATACTTAGTACCATTATTGACCACATAAACACAGCAAGTGATCATAATTATGTCCCTTAATTATCACATTTAATTTTTAAAAATGCCTGTTTAGGCAGTGGTATCGTCAGTAGAACTTACAAGATTTTTCTAGAAAAAAAAATTAAAACAATGTTCTTAAAACCATTCTTATTAAATATTATTGAAGTAAAGATGTTTTTCAATATAAAAAATTATTCACAAATAGATGTCTGAAGCTATGGTTTCTGGATTAGTATGCAACACAGATAAGATGGTCAAACTACAATCTTTTCTCCTGCATCTAAAGAAAGTTTCAGAATTTATCCTCTTTCTGTTTCAGAAGGAAAAAAAAAAATCGTGATGTGAGAGAACCACATACATTTAAGAACAGAAGAACTGTCTCTACTATCAGAAACTCAGCAGTCACATCATCAAATCCTTCTGTAACTGAATAGCAGTTTACATGAACTAGAAACCTTACAGTAAATTCTCCCTCCATCTGAGAAAGTTCTTCAAGTTACACTAACACATCAGTAGTTTTAAGAGCAGCTCTTACCTTCTGAATAGCCCTGGCCCATCTTGCTTTTGCAAAATCACTTCCATTAGCTTGATCTTTATTTTTCCTGGAGAAAGAGTGAGGTGGGGGAAAAAGCACTTAGAGTAGCAAAGGACAACTGGATGAAAGTCAACTAGAACAATCATCCGTTTCCTCTGTATATGGTATCCTCTATACACTAGAAAATATTAGGTCTGTGGAAGTTATTCTTAATATAAAATTATGAAAACTTATCCTGTTAATTAGCATAAGGATAACTTCACACTTAGCAGGAAAAGAGCTGATCCAAGGTTGCACACTCTCATGCTCCTACTCAGTATGATAAACTGTTCAGTAAGTATTGTTTCAGTGAGTGGATTCACAAGTGGTTTTGCTTCGTCAATATTAAACCCAAACAAGCTATGGAAAATAATGGAGGAAAATATTTAGTTAAGATCCATTTAGCCCTCAACATGGAAGATATATTTTACTCATATCTGATTAATGACATGACACCATGAGCTAGATCAATATTTGTTACAGGGGATGACCAGGTTAAAAAACAATAATCTAATATATTTTTCCATTATTTAAGTCTATTTTCAACTCCAGCCTACTTTTTTCCAAAAGGCAAATAAAAATAACAATCTAAGAAAATCAGATATTCCTATTTCAAACAACTTTGTTTCTCTGCTAGAATGTGAATGTTAAAATCAAGTATAACAAGTTGGGTTTTTGGCTTTTTTTTTGTTTTTGTTTTTTGTTTTCTTAAGTTGTGATAATTAATACTTCCATTACAATTGAAGATAAGGGTAGAAAAATACATTTCTGTCCTGTCTTTTCGTCATTCATTTCCAACTACCTTGCCACTCTCTACTTGGGCTGTTAGTTGAGAAAATAAAACAATGTTTATGGTGAAGAGTCCCCAGACCCGGTGGTGATTTGGCTGTAAAGTTAAAACGCAACATACATATAGTTGATTCAGTATACAGGGAAAAATAAGCGGACACTAGACAGTAACTACAGCAAAACACATGGCAGTATCTCCATACGCTGATTTTCTCCACTGTAACAAAATATTAAAATACAGTTCTGAAACAATTCCCTTCTATCCAGGCATTCTGAAGCAGTTCAGATACACTCAAGTACAGCAGACTGCCTCACAGTATACCCTGGGGGCTAAAGGGGGTTCCGTTAATGCTAAGAGTATACGGGCTTGAGAAGATGTAATCCCTGTTCCTTATGTTATTAACAGGGTATAAAAGAATTGGTAAAGTAATATATTTCCCTGATTGTAGTGGTTTGTAAATCAGGATTACAAGAAAGGAAAAAAAAAATTACAAAAGAATTACAAAAAATTACAAAGAGAAAAAAATAAAAACAAAACGCACCCCCCAAACACCCAACCCACTGAGAGAGGAAAAAAAAAGGAAACCTTTATTTCCTCAGTAAAAGCATAATTTTGTGAGACACAGAGCTAGCAGCGTCACCAAGTCTTTGTATACTGCACGAAAGGAGTTACTGAGAAGACATCCCAGAACCATTTATACCTCTCAAGGCCTAGAATAAAGCTCTACAAAGGAAGAGAGAAAAAAAAAATAAAAGAAAAAAAAACTAAAACAAAACCACAAAGCAAAACCCAAAACACCAACAAATCAAACCAATACCTCCCACAAAAAAAAAAAGCCATCCCAACAAAAACTTATATTTGATCATATAGGCATCATTAATAGAACTCTAACAAATCTTAGGCAATTGGTTGCTCCCACACAAAAGTTGTATAGCGACACCGGCCAATTTTAACGAGGTTTTGTTACTCAACTGTTTCACCACACTTGTGAAGAATGTTGGTTCAAGCTGAAAAATGCTAATTCAGTTCATGGCTGTTAAGCACAGGTTAAAATAATTAGCATAGACTCTACCACTCTTGCAAGAATGAAATTCAAAAGATACTGCCTTGTGCAGTAAGAATTAAGTAGCAAAATAAAAGTATACAATAAAATTCTGTAGGTACAATCTACAGAGGAGAGTAGCAGCCTGTCTACTAAGTAAAGTTGCAGTGTATTTATATTATAATTCAGTGATATCTCTAAGTCCACACATTACTACTTAATTATCTTGGACTTTTGGAATAGTGCTCTTTTATTTGAGGAGAAAAATGTTCTCTCTGATATGCACAGCTGAGTGCACATGATGCAAATGAAGTGTGAAGAGGCTTGTCTTCCCCTGCCCTCCTCTCTGAGGCTGCATGTTTGCAGGCTCAGCCTTTTTCCTTTCCACATCTATTAACTTCTTTATTGTAAGGTAAATCAGTCAAGTGATACTAGTAATTAGTCCACCCCATCCTGCAGCTGTTAACTAGACTGGAAATACTAGGTAATAATTAACCTTAGGAATTATGAGGGTAATTAGTCTCAAGGTCAGATGGAGAGTTGGTTGTCAGTGTTGATCCAGAAGGAACCAAGAAAAACAGCTTTCCCTTCCTTAACGGAAAACAAGTAGGGTCAAGAGTATTCTCAATTTTTGAGGCATAACATACACAGGCAGACAAAACCATTTAAATGGTGTAAAACATTTCTAGAAAGTCATTGGTCTTGATCAGACTGCTGAGCAGTACAGAAAAATAAGCATTTCAATACATTTCTCCTTATTAGGATATACTTCTTATGCCACATAAAAACTCAGCATAGACAAAAAGCAGCTTTTTACCTGTCCACTTCCAGCTGATACAGAGATTGGGTCAGTTTTGACGACAAAATTATTGTGAAATTTCTATCCAGATCTATTAAAACTAATTAGTTACCTGTCAGAAAATAGTTTCTCAATACTAGATAAAGCCTCCAGATGACATGCAGTTTACAGAAATTCTAAGTAGCAAAGACCACCAGATATTGCTGAGAATGATCTGTACTGCTAACTGAACTATGTACAAAGAACATATTTTTTTCCAAGCAAATATATCGCTGTAATTTTTTGAAACAAAGAACATAAGCAATAACAACAGATTAGGAGAACTTCACACAAGCATTAAGTCAGAAAATACAGGAATCGTAGATGATAATTAGAAAAGCATTAATTCCCCATGGTAGGAAAAAAAAACAACACAACCAACAAAAAACCCACAAAGCCGAAAAGTTTGGAAACAAACAAGACCAATGCTTTAAGAGTGCCTGAAAATCATACTGATTCACTGTACCTACAACATAATGCCCAACTGTGGTCTCTGAACCAGTGCAGTTCACAAGAACAAAGAGAACGGGAAAACTAGAAGAGAAGATTCGTAATGAGAACTCCAACAATATTCAGATATGAGTTGAACAAGCAGCCCAGGTCAAGTTTTGATGCACTGTGCATTAAACTTAGCAGGCCTCCACATCTCCTAGCCTTAAGGATCAAAATAACCAATCTTGTTGCAGTCATTTTACCAACAGAAGACAGTTACGTGCAAAGGAATGCACAGGCTAGATAAACATGAGGACTGTTCAGTTTGATTTATCAAAAGCTAAGGTTTTTTAATAGAAAACAAGTGTTACACTGACATTCATATTTAATAGATGTTTCCCCCCTCAATTATGCTGCCCAAATACATTAAAATTGGTCTAGCATTTCAATGACAACTTGCATTTTCGTGGCACTTCTTGTAAAATTAAATCTCACTACAGACTTTGTTGTAAGGCAGTTAATGATAGAGCAGTTGCAGCATGGCCACATACAGACAAATAATTACATCCTCTGAATGCTTATTTGTTTGCAGTAGGTAGTCCTGAACATCTGCATTGATTTCTAACTATTCATTTTTAATGTCAATTTTGTCAGCTTTGAATATAAATGGAAATAAACTATGGAAGAAAAGTGAAATAATTACACTGTATCATGATGTGTTATGACATTATTTTAATTGGCAATTTCCACTCCCCACTAGCAACAGTCATGCTGGAACTAACATCTTGTCGTTAAATCAAGCTCTAATGGACAGATCAAGCAGAGACGTACTTGGGTACTACCACAAAACTGATTTTTTTTTTTTTTTCTATTTGTTGTTTTGTTTTGCTTCCTTTAAACATGCTTTTCAGGAAGTTCTGATAATGGTCATTCTTGTAAGAATATGTGATAAGGATGCTGATAGTAATTTCTAATTTTATTCTGCTTTATTTTATAGTTCAGAAGGAGGATAGGAAAGAATAAATAAAGATGAAGAACAGCTTCTGTGTTCTTTAGAATACCAAAAAGATTACTTTCAAGTACTAAGCTTCTAATGCTGTAACTTCTGAAACATGCACAATTTAACATGCATTGGAAGGATATAATAAGTTCACAAGTTATTTGCAACTTCTAGAGGATTTACACATTTGTTACTCATTTAGACTGCAGCAGCACAAGTTCTTTCGGAGTATCTCTAACTGTTGGTGCAGTGAAGGATTAGATGCAGAAGCTGCTACCACAGCCTTGCACATAAGGCCAAAGTGATATTGGAAATGCAACGTACACTTGGGCTACAATAAACTTGTCCTTATTAGAGCACCTGCCAGGAGATCATCTGAAGCTGACTGCACTGAAATAGTTTCCAGCTGAAAACAAGGTGCTTTGCATCACTAGCTTTCATGTTAACTCATGTTAACTCATGCACTTACTAGAAGGGAACACTATTCTTATTGGAAAGTGTATGTGGGATGGAACTATAAAAACGGTATCCCATTAAGGATTATTGAACTATAAAGCAATAATTCAATTTAACTCATGTCACAGGCCTCAATTATGCAATAAAAGAATCAGTATAACATTAAAAAGCTGTGCAATAAGTAGCAGTTTAGTAAAACACTAGGAAGAACTGTAGGCAGTACACGTCCATCTTAGCTATAATCACATCAACAGGAAGTGACTTGATAAAATTGCAAAGGAGAATTAAGTGAGCTAGGCTTTCCACAGTTAGCTATACAATGTAACACTTACTTTTTTAAGCCTCACATAGATTCATATAATTTAGTATCACCCAACTACCTCATATAGATATATTTACGTGTCTTAGTGACAACAGAAGGCAGACTTTGCTCCAAGATGCTTTTTTTTGTAGCATTAAATCTATACCCCTACAAAGGTTCTCATGTACAGGTGCTCAAGTTGCACTTAAAAATTTAGTTTCAAAAAACTAAAGTAGAGGGAAAAAAATTGCTTATAGGCCAGCAACCAGTTACTCATCTCTACAGTAAAATTTTAGATGTTAATTTGACTATACTTTGTTTTCTTTTGCATTTGCTTTACTATTGTCTACAATCGTAAGATTCAGTAGCTATACTATCATCTTCAATCACATGTTTACATCAGTTATATTACTGCTGGCTTTCATGTAGAATAGTTTGGTGGTTTTTGTCTATTTGTTTGTTTTAAAACCAAAATTGTGAGGCCTTAGTTTCTTTGGCACAAGATACTAAGTTTTCTCCTATCAGCTTGTATTTTCAGAGCATCATCACCTACAGTAATGAAATAACATTTTCTGATTTCTTTGAGATCACCTTGTGTACCTGCCTAAAACACATAGGACAGCAATATCATCTATTTATCTATTCAGATACAAATATTTAGAAATGCACAGACAGGAACTAAAATACTTACATATATGCTTTAGTCAAGTCCTTAAGAGTTTTTTTTTCCCCTCCACTATTTTTCAGGTTACCTACCTAATCATTAAGAACTTAAGTCTTATATAAAAGATCTACATCTCTGGAGAAAAAGAATGAAGTTTCAAGGTATGCATTTATCCCCAGAGTAGAACTTAATTTTTTTCAAAGTTTGAATATTTTCTCCACTTCTCCCCAAGATTTTCAAAGGCATAATTCACATAGACTCTGATCTTCATATTTTCCTGAAGGAAGATGCCTCTTCCTGCTTGCTTTTAGAAACAGCCCTGAGTCTAGTCCATTATCTGCACAGCGGCCAAAGATAACCCATCAATAACTGCAGCCTGAATACCCCTCATCTTCCTGGGCATAATTAATTATTTGTTGCAAGGGAAGTACTTACTTTTCTCTAGTGTGTTTTCACCCTTCAGACTACATGCATTTATGAGTAGTTGCTGCCACTGTTAAAGCTGATTCAAGAGGTCACAGCTTACTTTAACAATTCTTTTCCAGTTAGGTTATTTTAGCATTCTGACTTACCATATGACCCAACAAACTTTTGTTTTATCGCAGACAGAGAGACAGTAAACTCTTCTGTGTAGCTGAGAATGTGGACTGGGAAAGGAAGATAACTACTTAAATTTCTGTATTTGACAAAGTCATTAATTGGATACTCTATTAATTTCATTCATAAGTTGTACTTGTCCTGAATTTTACTAACATAATTGTAATTTAATTAATAACAATTTAATTTATTTAATTATAATTAATTATACATATGTTCACTGCCTTCTTTTGAGTAAGGCCCATCATAGTAGCATCCAAACCTCTTGCACAGGCTGTGATGTACACCGACATGAATTTAGTGCTCTCAGCATTTCAAAGGACTAACTGATGTCTACATGAAATAACAAGTTTTGTCACTGGTGTGAAAGGCAGCAAAATCTGACTCTAATATAGCTTTAATTAATGGAGCTGGACAAATCCCATGAGCTCAAGATTAAGAATAGTTTCCATATATGAACAGGACAGTAGCCAGAATAAAGGGTCAAAATACAATGAAATCAGATAAATTATCTTTATGATCATAATCTGAAAAATTAAAATGCACTGACAGAAGAAGCAGAGAGGTAAAATTATACATTTTGTTTATTAGGAAATGGCAATTTAGAAGGATTAAATTAGAACCAATAGAGGAATATGGAAGAAAAAAATTTGAAAAATGTTCTAGAACTGAGGGATCCTGGATTATGAAGTCTGTTCTGCCATCTTTGGGTACTTTTTTTTCTAACGCAAAAAATAAGCAAACAGGCATAAAGCAATTTGTTGTTCAAGACCTACTGTTAGATCCTCTGTGAAATACCTTCATTTATACTACCACTTACATGTTGTGATAAACTAAACACTCTCCAGGGCACAACTCTGCAGTATGATAAAGTAATTCTATTGTACTTGGACAGTAAAATTCTGAAAGATAATCTTTTTTGTGAATCTTCAACAGGTAGAATTCCATCAGTGTAGACACTACTATACACATATACACAGAAAGGCAAGATGTCTTTTATATAGGAACTTGAAATCATATTGAGAACAAATACTTGGACAGAGTTTACAGTGACAGCCAAAGTAATGTGACATTTTGTTATACTTCTGACACAATCACAAAATTATCTAGGAATAAACTTCCCAAGTGCATAGATTCCTACTTCTTCTAGGTAACTTCAAATGTTTAGACCTCAAAAGATGTAGATGCACTTTGGATTCAATACTGTGTGAGATTTTCTTGTTATTTAATTATTTTTCTCAAACATTAACGTGCACCTTTCTCAAAAGGTTTAATTTGCAAGACTAGGTGGCATCTTGTTTTCATTATGCTAGAGGAACTTATTCAACTCCATTACACCTTATTCTGAAGAACCACTGCAACTGAAGGCTTGGTGCTAAAGTCTGTGAAAACAGAAAGTTGCAGTAATCCATGCCTAAAATATTTTAATTCCAATTCTTCCCAAAGCTGTGAACTGGACTGAAAGCTGTCATTCAGATTAGTCAAAATCACAGCTTGTGGTTACTTATATATACTTAATATTGTGCCAGTAAGTAATAGCTCATGTTTTCCCCTACACTGCTATAGAACAGCAGCTTTGGAGAGATTCTATTTTTTTGAAGTGTACTAAGAGAATAAATCAACATCTTACAAAGTAACCTCCAAGCTTTTCTGATGGATACAAGGATACTACAAGGCAGTCTTCCTCCCTGAGAAATCCTCTCAAGATACATTATCTTTTCAGTGCTACATTCATTGTTTCCCAAGTGCAAGATATTTATCAGAACAAAAGAATATGCAATTAGGACATAAACTGATTGATAAGACCAAAGACTATCACAGAAGACAGGTAACATGAAGAAACACATGCTGGTGTGAATAAGACACTAGCAAGGCACTGTTCTGCTGTCCAGTGAAGTGCAGCTTCCAATCAACCTTGAATCTGTCAAAGCATCATCTTGAACTGTTCCCAGAAAGAAAATGATGTCTAAACTAACATTTAGGAATGTTATAAATTACTGCATATTTTGCCTTGGTTTGTCACTATGCAGCTACTTGTTAGTCATTTATTTCTCATGTTTTTCAATGCTGCATCAGTAAAACCATGTCCAACTCAAAAAATGATAATGCAGATAATTTTTAGAAACCTATACTGGAAAGACATTTTTCTTTATTCAACTGAACTCAATTTTTCTTGTACATTATCAAGTCTCTATTCATAATCAATGTTTAATCTTTCAATTTTTAAAAGAAATTCAAAATCAATAAACAAAATAAATGTGACATTTAGAAGTACGATGGGCCTATAGAGCATCTTACATCACACTTCCACATCTAGATCTCTCCCTCCATTTCTAAATCAATCTTAGAAAAAATATCCAAAGCTTACTTACATGTAAAAGACATACAGGAAAATCTCAGTATTTTGTAACATAAATTTCACAGAAGTTGTATTGTGACTATTGCCTGAACTTGGCCTCATGCATGAAACTGTATGTGAGTATTTGAAACTTATCTCATACCTCAAATAGATCCTTACATGGGTTTAATCTGTCTCTACTTCCAGACTAAGTGAGGCATAGAAATACATAACTACTGATAATTCCATCGTGTTGAATAGCTTAAGATTTTTGGTTTATTATTTTAGCTAATGAAAGTATATAATAATAGCCATATATGATAATTACTACATAATAGTTAAGAAAAAGAATAATAATTTTTGGAGGAATCTGTTTTTCAGAAATTCTCAAATGGTTTAAGAACATGAGTGTCCTTGCTCTTCTCCTGCATCAGAATGTTGAATACTTATCTAGTGTTTTACCATCATCCTTATCTGCTATAGCAAAAGTCAGAACAGGATTTGCTTTAAGGATCTACTGCTATTCCTATTTTCTCCTTCTGTCCAGCTTGATTTGCAACAAGTAAGGAAAAGGAATAAGAAAGGAAGCTCTAATGCTACATAACCTTCTTTAGCTTAAAGCACAGAAAATTTTATATGAGAGCACGTGTCCTAGTTTAGCCCTGCTCAGGATCAAGCTACACAGTCTCTCACTTGTTCCCCTCCACCCTCCAGTGGAACAGAGAGAAGAACTGGTAAATAAAAGAAAGCAAAACTCATGGGTTGAGATTAAAAAAAGTTTAAAAGAAAACAGAACAAAATAAAACAGGGATGGAAAACAAACAGACAAAAAAAAACCCCAGTAACAGAAAATACTGAAGCACATAATTTACAGTACCATAGCTCACAGTGGGTCCTGATGCCCAGCTTCCTCCCAAGTTGCAGGAACCTCCACTCAACACCCTCCTCACTGATACACTGAGCATGGTGGCTCAGAGGATGGAACAGCCTTTTGGTTAATTTGGGTAACCTGTCCCAGCTGTTGGCTAATTAGTAGCCTAATTCCAGCTGTGTCCCCCAGCCACAGGGGCCACCAGCTCCTTTCTTTCCCAGCTCAGGTGAAAGTTAACTCTATTCCTGCCAGAACCAGGACAGCATGTATATTACTTGCTGTAAATTAGATCTAATCAGCCCATATTTAAAAGTCATGTTTATCCTGGTTTCGGCTGGGATTGAGTTAATTTTCTTCCCTGTAGCTGCTGTGTTTTGGATTTAGTATGGCATTTGGTATGTGAAGAATATTGATTGTACACTGATGTTATTAGTTGTCGCTAAGAGATAAAGGACTTATTTCAGCTTCCCAGGTTTCATTAATGTGCAGGTACAAGAAGCTGAGAGGGGTACAGCCAGTACAGCCAAACTGGCCAAAGGAAGCATTCCATACCATAGACATCATGGTCAATATATAAGTTGGGGCTGGCTGGTGGGCAAATTCCTAGAAAGTGTTGTTCTGAGATTGCTGCTCAGGATCACACTCTATTCAGCTCCATGATTCCTCCTTGAGGACTAGCTGGGCATCGGTTAGCTGGTGGTGAGTCGTGTCATCACTTGTTTTTTTCTTTGGTTTGTTTTTTTTTTTTTGTCCCATCTTCTTTGTTTTCCTTTTCATTACAATTTAATATTATTGTCTTCTTTTATTTTTATTTCAATGATTAAACTGCTCTTATCTCAATCCATGAGTTTTCTTCTACTCTTCCAATTCTGTCCCCTGTCCCACTAGGGGGGAGGGAAAGAAGATGAGCAACCACCTGTGTGGTACTTAGTTGCCAATTGAGGTTAAACCACAACAATCATTAAACAGACTCTTGCATTGCAAAAAAAAAAAAAAAAAAAAACGGTAGAGTTTTAGTCCAAACTTAATCTGTACCTGTAGCATCTGCACTTGTGATCAGTGTTTTCCTCCACTTTCAGCAATTGCTGCACAATGAAGCAAAAAAGATGCCTGCCATCTCTCCATATCATAGGCTTATATAGCTTTTCTAATCTTGAACCCCTATATCCAAGTCAGAAAATGTTTCCAAGGGAGATGATTTTACTATTTGGACTACATTTGAGTCTACTGCACAGTAACTTATAGCAACTACAAGTTTTCTGGAGGGTGATTTGTTCAGTCAATCTTTTTAGTCATATATCAATGATTGCTAGTCCAGAGACAATATGCTAGAAAAGTCTGCACTGATTATCCACATCAATACTTGACATTTCATTGGAGAAATTCATGCAAATAGGTAATCAACTAATGAAATGAGGGGAAAAAAAGAGTAATAGGAATTTATAATAAGTAGCTTACTGCTTTCATTGTAAACCAATCAAACTCAAGCTATGAGTTTGTAACCAAGCAATTGCTATGCAAATGCAGTAAATGAATTCCAGTGAAGTTTGCCCCACATGTGAATGTGTTGGTATCTTTCAGGGAAGCAGCTTAAAGATGAAATATGGCACAGCACTAGGAGCTTAATGAAACATTTCATAAACATTTGCTCCTCTTCCCATGGGAGCTCTCTTTTATCCTCTTATAGCTCTTTCTGTAGACTTCTTGTGCCTCTAACTGAAATGTCTGCATTCTGTTTTTTTCAGATCAAGTCATACAGATAAGGGAAATTTCCCTGCACAAGAACTGATACTCTACTATTTTAGCTTTTCTATAAATGAACAGCTTCTCTAGTAGTTTTAAGGGAATATTTGCACAGAGATTGAATATACATCTTTTATACACAGCTGGAAGTATTAATCAGTTAAACTAGTTCCCAGAAGCTGACAAAGCTACCTAAATACGTTTTTTATATTAAGGGTGGTGAAACACTGGCACAGGTTGCCCAGAGAGGTGCTGGATGCCCCATCTCTGGAAACATTCAAGGCCAGGTTGGACAGGCCACTGATCTAGGTGAAGATGTCCCTGCTCCTTGCAAGGAGGTTGAACTAGATGACCTTTAAAGGTCCCTTCCAACCCAAACCATTCTCTGATTCTATGAAATAACTACTTACGTAAGTAAGGTCTAAGTGCGTTAAGCTTTATAGCATGCAAACCTTTTGTGAATGAAAGATTAAATAATTGCATATAAGTGTTAATAGAGTTACATGAGAACAGGAATAGCTAAGAAGGCATAGATCTTAATTAATCTAGTACAAAAAAAAATCCAAAAGCCTTTTCTATTCCTTTCACACCTAAAGAATTAATCATGAATAATGTTATTACACAGAATATCAGGGGAAGTCAGAATGATTTGTTATTTATTATGAAAGTTTGCCACCATAACAAACAATACAAAGTCATGAATATTAATAATGAAGTCAATTAAAACTCAATATCAGGTCATAAGAGGATGTAAAACAATCACCAGAACACTTCCAACAACCACAAGCAAAACAGCCACTTGTGAAAAGATTTAAAGAAAAGTTAGAACATCTGATTACTGAAAGGAGCGAAACAGCATGGCAGAGAGGGGTAGATATTGGAAGAAATGAATAGTGACCTCTGCCCTGTGACAAAGATATCTACATTTTATTTCAATACATAACCTATTTTATAACTAGGTTTTGTAGGTTATTTATATATATATATCACAGGATACCGAACTTGGCTGTATCTTTTGTGCCAGAATTAGGCACTGTACCTCTTCTCCTATTGGAAGTTTTTCCGTGATTATCTCATTCCTGGTTTGGAATACCAGGTCATGTTCAAAACCAAGGAATGACCTGAAAAATGTGCATATTTAAGAATTGTACTGTATTAAACCAATTATCCAAAATTCAAACCCTCATTTCTACAAGTTATTCAGAGTACCTCAAGGAGATCTGCTGAACAGTTTGTCAGATAAATTCCTTTTAATTCTGCAACAGAATGCCTGCCTTTACAGAGACATAACATGGACATAAAGCTCTACATTATTTTTTAAAATTTTAAATAATTTGGACAAGTCTGTTGAAATAAAAATTCATTTTTATAAATTCCATTTATCATAAATAACTGAATAATTTTTAAAAATCTGCAGCAGTAATTTTCAATCAATATTTTGTGTCTCTCTGTCAGGCCTCTGAGTGAATAGACTTCATCAGACCAACCTCACCTAGGTCCTCCCCAGGGGATCCATGAGCTCCACAGCTCCGTTCAAGTTCAGCCCTGGACCTCCAGTCTCTGCCTGAGGTTATGTTACAGGAGTGGCATCTCTAGTTCAAGCACAGCTCTGCCTACGTACCCACTGATCTAGACCCTCACTCTTGGACTGACTTTCTGGCTTGAGCATGACCCTGTTTCATTGTTATGGTCCTGCCTGGTGGTCATTGTGCTGTATTGCTATCACTAGACCTGATCCTGACCTGTAAGAGTTGACTTACCAGTTTGACCTTGGACCTGTTTCATCACCACAAACTTGTCTGGTCATCTGCACTATTGTTTGACCTTTGCTGCTATTCCCAGGCTTGCTGAAGGGTAGTGGGTTGGGGCACTGGCTAGCGAGGCCCCTGCCTTCCTGTGCAATCATGCCTGACTGCTCGTGCCTTGGGAAGCAGCTGGCTGCACTGGCTCATCTTCAGTTACCTAAGGCCTTCATTCTGCATTCTATTTTTATAAAAACTCAGCTAAGTATGATGATTTTTTGCTTTCAGTTGTGCCACAAAGATCAGATTCATAGCTGCAAACTATATAATTTTACAGCAAACGTTTAAACAGATCCTACTGATACCTTCATGATGTGAATTAAAGCATTTAACTTTAAAAACAAACAAAAAAATAACCTGCAAAAATTTATTTGGGATTATTCTAGAAAAGAAAAATTAGATCAATATGTCATATCAGCTCAGGATCATTTGCTCTAAACTGCCATTTGCCTTGCCAAAGTAAACCTGTTAAGAAGAGTAGTAGGAAACAAAACAGGTTTATATGAAATTCATTGGTTTTTCTGAAAAAATTGTCAATTCCCTAAATGTTTATTTTCTCTTTTTTTTCTCAGTGTCTTTCAAGTACAATGTTTCCTCTACATAGTGCTAACTGCTAATTTATCTTCTTTTCCATGTTCTTCACTCAATTTTTTTTTAACATATAAGAATAAAACTGGTAACAATTGTAAAATTGACAGTTATAAATATAAAGTAGAGGTACATAACAAAACCCATAAAAATATCTTAAACTTCAAATTTAATACATTTATGAGACTTAGTACTCTCCAGTTCTAGTTGTAAACTTCGTTGTTCTAATTGTAAACTTTTTCTATACTTTTCCTGCTACCACAACATTCTTTAAAAAAAAAAAAGTTTCTGAAAAAATTTTCAGTAGATTTTGAAAGAACTACTTTTATTCCATTCAACAGCAATAGTTCTAGGCCACAGAAGATCTGAAGGAAAAAACCCACATCTGTGAAAAGCAAGAGGGTGGAACTGAACTCAGAAAGGACAGCAGAGCAGTAAGGATCATCAACGAGCATGTTAGCTTGAGTGACAGATGACAATTAAGCCTGGGGAACAACGGAATGAACTCTCAGCACTACAGTGCTATTCAAAAGGGCTTAATTTTACAGAAGTCTGTAAGCCACTATTACAACACTTCTCTCTTATTGAAAATGTCTGTCTTACTGTAATAAAATAAATAACATCATTTATTTGCAGTTTTAAATGACTGATTTATAAAACTAAAACCGCACCTAAAGAAGAATGCCTTCCTACCCACACTGCTTTCTACAAATCAAGTAGAAAACAGATACCCAAGCAGCCAAAGAGCTTAGAGGAATGCTCTTTCATATGTGAAAATAGTTCACATTCAAGGAAGTCACTCAGTTAGTGGGCATTTGATGTAAACAGCCATTTTATCTTGCCTTCAGAAGAGAGAAGTATTACATGAGTTAAACTGTTATCTAGAGAAGAAAAAATAAAACAGCTCTTTTAGAACAGCAAATCAAAGAAATAGTTGCAGCAGCTACTTAACCAAGATTCACATTCTCTTCTTTTGAACTATTCTGGACATCAGATGTTTCTTCTTATGTTTTTCTTCTCTGAGGGGACTTTCATATAGATGGTGTTTTCAGAAAATGCAGTGATGAGTGTCTAATACTACAATACCAGCTCAGAGAAAGAATGCAAGTAAATGAGTTTCAGCTGAGATGAACAACAGCTTTTGCTAATATTAGGTCTTAACACAGCCATTTAGTTAAAAAATTCTGCTAATAGTCCCTTATTATACTTTTTCAACAACTAAGGAAAAGTTGCTTTAGCTACCTTCCCATTAAAATAAACAAATAAATAATGTTTACTCCATATTTTTTACTTGCATTTAAAACAAAAATTAGAAACCAGTAATTTGTGCTGTAGGAAATAACCACATATTGTAAAAGCATTACTCATATTAAGCAGCACACAGATTCTAGATGAAGATTGACACTAGATATTATAAAAAATGAGAAAATAATATTGGTTTCCATCTTAAAGATCTGTATAGTTTGCTATTTATGCAAATTAGAAGTTATCATGAGAAACTCATTTTCTCCTTCTATGTACTGTGAAGACTCTTATATTTCAGCTGCAATTTCTACATCCAGACTCAGTCATTATCTTGAAAATAGATTTGATATAGCTCAATTAGTCATAATTGTTTTATCTAGACTATTTTTTTCTCATCAATATAGGGTTTGAGAAGGAATAGGAGACTGAGTATTTAATAGGATTTTTAATCCAGTAGTTCTATTCTGAAGGAAATACAGGGAAATTTCAAATGGCACTGGACACCTATGTTTAGCCAAACTGAATTCTACTCAGCTCTCTGCCTGAAGAGTATTCCTTCAAGACACGCAGCCTGCCCTCACAAAAAAAAAAAAAAAAAAAAAAAAAAAAAAAAAAACACCACCAAACCAAAACCACAAAATATCTCGGACACCAGTAAGTACAATACTTCTGAAAATGCAGTACGTCATTGACTGGGACAGCTTAACCACTTAAAGAATACGCACTTGTATGAAACATCATACCATGAGATGCTCCTCACAGCTTTCTAGAAAAAAATTAAGCTGCTGCCTTGAGAACTAGTAGTCCCCTTCTTCAAATGTGTGAAAAAGCATAATATAAGCTATGGAAAGTAAAGCACAGTGATACAACTGGATCCCTCTAAAACAATGACAGATGGACTGCAACCATGTAACATGTGGCTTCGTTATAGAGAACAGTCTCAGAATAATAATTACATGCAATAAAAATCCCCACTAATTACAATGTCAACTTCTTTTTACATTTCAAAAGTAATATGACAGTTCTGAAAGGCTGGAAATCAGTGGACAGTCATAGCCAAAAGATTTACATGTGACCTACATTTTTTGTTAGCCTGCCTTCTCCTTTTCTTTCTTTTGGACCTTTTTTGTTTTTAGCAGAGAACATGAAAGGAAATACTAACACATCATGGAAGACCGGTTACGCTTAGCTATTCTGTAATATAACTTTGAGGAACAATCGGTCATTGAATGATCACACAGAAGACAAATATTATCTGTGTAGACAGCTATGGCTATGTGGTGGAAATAGTGGTTTTGATCAGGAACTCCGCCAAGAGGTGGAGGTGGAAATCCTCATGGTTTAGAAATAATTTTATGCCTGCCTATCGATTTTTCTGTTATACGGGCATGAATAATTAAGCAGATTATTGGACAAATGGCTGTGAAGTGACCACTTCAAAAGAATTTAGACCTTAGCAAATGTTTACTTCTCTGTATT
Source organism: Chlamydotis macqueenii (assembly GCF_036417535.1). Taxonomy (NCBI): domain Eukaryota; kingdom Metazoa; phylum Chordata; class Aves; order Otidiformes; family Otididae; genus Chlamydotis; species Chlamydotis macqueenii. The sequence continues at coordinate 14,078,587 of NC_141567.1, read as the reverse complement.
TAAAAACAGAGAAGATTGATTACATTTTAAGAGGCCATTTAACTCTCAGGATGTTTCAAGCGTTAAGAAACTTCTAACACTATCACATTTAGGATTTCTTTTCAGTTTTCATCCATTAGAAAAAAAAAAAAAAGAAAAACAAAAAAAAACCAAAATCTCTATGTTGCTGTCATACCAGTTTAGTTTAATGTTATCAGTTTAATGACTATTACATTAAAATCAACATTGCTAGTAATTGCAGATCATGAAGTCCAGTTTTAGTAAAACACCTCCTTTTAACACTCAGCAGTTACCATCACCAAGAACATTAGATTGGAGGAAACAATGTCGAAACTAAACACTGTAGAACCAACTTTGTCCGTAAAATCTACATAGGTCTAGTATGATTTTGTAAGCAGCATATCCTTCCTTCATTTCCTGTGTGAACACAAGGATGTATGATGACGTCTACTCATATGGCCAATGTAGGTAGAAATAAATAAGCCTAAAGAATGGATATTTCTTTAAGGTAACCAAGTCTTTTTCCGTCCTTGCCCAATGATTTATTTATACTCTGCAGAGAAGAAAAGTATCACAGGATATATCAATATTTGTTTTAAAAAAAAAAAAATCGTTATCTGTGTTACTGTACTTCCCTAGGGTTTGGTGGGTTGGTTGTTCATTGTTTAAAAGAAAAATTTTGTTTAATTTGGCTTGTTTTGGAAATGTCCCTAAATAATGCTATTCAGTTTAGTTTCTGATTGATAGGCCTTTACATAGTACTTTCTTTGTTTAGGTGATTAAATGTGGACCACTGCATTAATATTTTCTAATTATTTTCATTAATATTGTCAATGTATTTGCTGTTTTTAAAATACAGCAAACTTCTAATACAAGATTTTGAGGGTAACATTTTCAGAGGGTGAGTGACTGAGTTCCTTTGAAAATGGACACAAGAGCTTATTTTTTTATGCATAGCTTTTTTTTTCTTTAGTGTATTTTTTTCACTACAGTCTATTTGTTTCAAAGAGTAGTTGCTCAGAACAGTAATTTTACAAAACACTCTTTTTATTCTGAGATCTAGATTAATGAATTGGTTTCAGTCATAAGGAGTATTTTCAATTTTAATTTTCCAATTAGGTGAAATGTCTCTAGAAGAAACACTACAAACTTATTGAGAATACAAGCATTGATTGTACTATTTTAGTATTTGTGTGTTTCAAGTTGCAAGTAAATTACTTGCATAGATTTATTCACTTTTATGCTAATGTAGCTTGACTGTAAATAGAACATATAGTTTTCATTTTAAGCTTTTTATCAACTTCAACATTTCATGTAATATTGTGTGTACTTTATTCACTTATCTGTAGTTCTAATTAAAATCATTGTAGCTTAAGGTAATTATGCCATACCATACTGCTAATAAGATAGATGTGTGTGTTACTTCCTGAGTATGATGACACACAAGAAGCACGCATGAGAAGAATTATAGTCTTTGGTAAAATGATACAAGTACTCATAGAATCATATGCATTTTTTTCCTTAAGCAGCAGCATATAATTATATGAAGTACTCATTCATTGTGTCCTTCTCCATAAATTATATACTGTTAAATTGTAAGGCATTTTGTTTTCACTCATACCTGAATGGTACCAAAGAGATTAACCATGAAATCCTTATTCTTGCAAGTAGTAACATTCATCACTGGATACTAACAATGCATACAGAATGAACCAATTGATTGATTGTATGGTTATTATACACAGACAGAATTAAGTATATACTAAAACAGTTGATTGCTGAATTTTTAAAAATTAGTAATTTGTTCACTAATTACATTTATTGGAGCAAAATTCAGATTTTTCTTTTTAAACAGTATTTTCCCCTTCTTTTTTTTTTTTTTAAGACTCTGTGAGAAAATGTATTGCTCTAATAAGAAGTCACTTAGTCACATACCACATCCTTTAAATTATGATTTAGTTAATTTATGATTTATGGGAAAAGTTAATCAGTTACACTTAATTAGCTATCAGTCTACATCTAAACTCAACTGCCATAAACACCATTTATGTGTATAACCAAAGAACTGACAAATAAATATTAGTGTAAACAACAGATCAATGAAGAAAATTTATAAACATTAGTACTTAAATATTTAGAGATAGTTAAATTTGGTGTTTGATACAGCCATTCAAAACAAACAGTCTAATCTACTTCCCTAACTTCTCAGATTTTTCTTATATATTTTTACAGTACAAATGCAGTTATTTTTAATAAATACATATCTCTAATTAAGCTTTAAAATTATCAGAATCTTTCTGGTCATTATCTTTGAAAATATCTATTATGTGATTAAAAAAACCTTTCAATTTAAAAATATTGTCTTGTAATTCAGTGGTGACCCTGAATTTAGTAACACGAAACTTCATTTAAATTCAATAAAATTATCTAGGACAAAGAGGCAAATAAAGGAATTCCATAGTCAGGTTAGGTTAATTTCTTTTGGTTTAGCTTAACCTGCTCAGAGGCTCAGATATCTGTTGAAAAACACGTCAGCCCAGATATTATTCTAATGACTGGACATGCCCTTCAAATATAGAGAAAGAGCTCTTGAATATTGCCATTACTGACAGCTCTCACCCTAAGGAAGCACTTGTACTTCTCTGTAAATACCCTGCAAAGACTTGCTAGTAAGTGCAAACAGGCCAAGGATCACAACAGCCAAAAAGATGCTGTAGCACCTTGCATATATACAGTCTACCGGCTAACTGAATCCTTGAGATTGATTTTGCAGACTCTTATTTCCTGGTAACTTTGTGTTTAAGCTATATGCACTAGGACTCTGCTTCTTTTACTGTACATGAAAAGGTAACTTAAGTGCATATACAACGTTATCCCCTCAGAAAATACATAACAAAAATGTAATAACTTTTATTACCTTTTCTACTGTGTTTCAGCTATTTTTCTGATATCGCTGCAGTTAGGCATGGCTTAAACACAAGCCAAGTGCCTGATACTCCATATATTCTTGCTGAATTTCCCAAAAGCCTGTTCTATCTCTCATCAAGAAAACGTACCTTTTTTAGTGTCAGCTGCTCACAGACTGTGTCTTTCCTGAGTTACTATAGACAGAGGACACCATGAATGAAAAATAAGACAGTCTGCAACAGCTGATATAAAAGTCAAAATTAACAGTAAAGAAAGAGAGCGTGCTTTTTTTTTTCTCCCCAGTTTGCCTTTGCAAGCAGAAGGGAAGTGATTATATCAACACAGAAAGCTCTCTCTGCTCGGAGACCACTGATGAGTGATGTTTTTAGAGGCTGACTGGACTCCCTCCTGAGCATTCAACTCCATTTCACAGAAGGTGATGGCAGGGAAGTCATATAATTATTTCTACTTCAGTCCTTGCCCCTTCCACCTTATTATGCATCATCATCTTCCACACTCAGGGAAGCAGAAAGACAGCAATTATCTTTCCCTTATCTTTTTTTCCACAGCATTGTTGCTTGTTCAAAGCAAAGAGAGAAAAAAACAACTGATTTATTTCTGGAAAACTTCCAGAAAATGTGGTAGTCTGCCTAGGTAAATGTATTAGTTTCAAAAATGGAATCAAATGCCTTTCACGTTCTCCAGGTGCAATCAATTAGTTACAACACCCAAATCATGTCAGTACTTGCTTCCCTTCCATTTTTAAGCTTTCAGAAAGTCACTACCCAATAGTTGAACTCTATGTAGACACATGTCCAAGGGTACGAACAGGACAGACACACAAAGCCTTATGGGTCAACACTGTCAATCGGTCCAATTTAATTTAAAAGTAGTAGTATATGTTGAGTTGTGAAACACACTACATATAACCATCTGCTGTTACAGTTAGTCACAAAACCTCGTATCACTAAGACCTGTTGGATAGAAGCTTTTAAAGCCTCCCCCCCCCAAAAGGAGACATTTACGTCATTAGCCTGCTTTGGTTTTAATAATAAATAAATAGTTTTTCCCAAGTCGAGTCTATTTTGCCCATAACAGTAACTTGAATTATCTCCCTTTGTCCTTATCTCAAGCCTCGAGCCTTTCTGTTATATTATCTCTCCCCCATTCCCTCAGAGAGTGGGGGAAGTGAGCAAAAGACTTGGTCCTGAGCAGGGCTAAACTACAACAATTATACATTACTTTTTTTTTGTTCAGACATTATTTTGATCTTCTTACCCTAACCAATAGCTGATGTTCTTCCAGTCTAGCTTTCTTGACATAGTCTTGGACCAGATTAAGCGGATCATCTCACCAAAGCCTTCGGTTTGAGTATCAAGACTGATGATTAAGAGCAGCAGGTACACTGAACTGCTCTCTGGAGTTTCTCAGTCTCCCCGCCCATACAGAGGAAGCAGAGCTAACTGTAACCCAACTAGGCAAAATGTTCTTCTCCATGAGTATTTATGAATCTATTGTAGAGAGTGCTCTAACAGAGGATGACAGTCTGCTGGCTATAATCTTTTGGTCACCAGTATCTCCAGTTCCACACTGCTTACTCTCTACCACAAAAAAAAAAAAAAGCAATAGCTAAACATGTAATTGCACCAGTATCTTAGAAAAACAATTCATGTTGTAAGCTTCTAAATATGGGTGATAGTTCAGTTATTCCACTTAGATGAGAAGCAAGCACTCACCTTACAAGCACTCTTTTGTCTCCTCTAAATATGCAGTTCCACAATGCAAAGCTGTTAGCAACAGTTCTAACCTTTTCCTCCCATCACCTGCCCTTTATAACTGTACCTATTCAACGGCATACTGGAACAACTATTTGCACTAGTCACTGCCAAATCTGTAAAATTATTCAGGTAAAAGATTTGCGTTTAAAATAACCAACTTTACTTTTTTTTTTTTTTTTTAAATAGGGCGAGGATAAAGATTTGTACCATTGTACTCAAGCTGAGGTCAGGGTCGACTAATAGGAATTAAGCCAATTCCGCTTTTGTGGAATGCATTGTAAAATCATGGTCTAAAAACATACAAGGAAAACAGAGGATACAGGGAAACCTATCTCCACAGAAGCAAATATCTACTGGTGTAGGATCCATTAAGAAACCAAAACCACTTATGGAACTTGCAACATACCAAGGAGTCCAAGGAACTGAATAACAGTTACATTCCATTGTTCCATCACTTCCCTCCTTATATACCCATTAACATACGTGAAACAGGAAAGCATTTTAGTGTCTCAGTACAAACAAGGCACATAGAAAATCTTTGCAATACTTCAACAGATACCTGCATTCTCTTTAAAATATTATCCTTTAAAACATCACCTTAAAAAGAAACCAACCAACCAACATATTTGCCATCTGTACATACATAACTTGCTGCAAGATTCTAGAATGTTATTCACCCCTTTTGCATCATTAACAGATTATATTATTGTTTCGTAGGAATTTACCAAATTTACCAAAGATGTTTCTGGTTGCCTTTCATATCTACATTTTTTGTAAGCTAAAATCCTCTTTTCTGACCACCAGTGATTCACTGAGAAGGCACACATATTTGCAAGCTGGTTTGGCAGGCAACAGTATTCTTCATGATTTTTCTTTCAAAAGAATATGAACATTTATCATGCTCTGTCCCACCATAATAATGGAAACATATGCCTTATGGTTTTATATGTTTATAAAACTTCCAGTCACATTCGTGCTTAAAATAATTTTATGTGTATCGCAATGCGATTCAGAAATTTAAAAAAAAAAAAAAAGCAACACAATAAATGTTGTGATACATGTTTGATATGACAAATTAAAATACCTTAGTTTGCTTTCTTGTACACTGATACCACTTTCCACGGATGACTGACTATCATATGTATCTTGATGTGAATGTCTCGCACCTTGGAGGGTTGTCCCTCCATGCCAGCCTCTGCAATCTAAATCTTTGTGGGTATCTGGAGAGAAAGAAAATGTTGCTAGAAATCTTTCCATCCATTTTACAGAAGGAACTTCTAAAACAGGAAATTAAGTAAATTAAATAAATTAAATTAATGACATTAATTCATTAAATTCATAGTAATAGGGAATTAATCAGGTCAATTACAAAACATTATAAGTAAATCACTTTTTACAAGAACAGCAGAAAAAGTTCCAAGATCACCTTCTGATTTCTGCTTTGAAAACTTCAAGAGGCCTAAGTCAGTTACTTTTTTGTTACACAAGCTTGGAAAGAGTTCATTTTATAATTGAAAAATGAGCTCTTGCTGAATTGGGAAGAAAATGGATCTCTTAATTTTTCCAGTCCAACTTCAGTTCTTAACAGGCCATGTATTCTTATGTGCCCATGCACGTAATTCCAAGATGTGGGATGGTTTGTTTGTTTTTTTGGTTTTTTTTTTGGTTTTTTTTTTTTTTTTTTTTTGGGGGGGGGAGGAAGGTGTTTTAAGTAAGGAATCAGGTTTTACTTTAATTCCACATGCTATTGGCCTAGAGCTGACCTTTTCTTAAGTTCTTATCTTCTCTGGAGAAACGTGGCAAGTCTCATCTGCAAATCAAGGTAAAAACTGATTTCCTGCAGAACATTTTACTCTATAAATCATCCTCTTAGCTGTAGTGAGAGGAAAGGGTTCATGATCTGGCCCTGAGTGTGAGGAAATTTTCTTCTGTACTAATCAGACCAATTTGTGTGCCCATGTCTTTTCTTCCATTTTTAAATATTTTGGTTACATATTAGGATCTATATTTTGATATCTTTCCTCTCACAGTATTTATTCACACATCATTAGCTGCCAAAAAAGTAAAGTTTATGTCATATCTTTTGCTCAAAACAAAAGCAATGCTGTTGTGAAACAAAGAGAGGATAAAGATAATACTTTGGAAAATAACAGGATCATGTGGATTTCCTACTGCGTAAGTTAACAACAACTTTTAGGTTGTAAGTATATGCGAATTATTCCACTAAAATGTTTTGTACTTAGAATTTTATATTTTGATGCATGAGTTTTCCCAACCACTCTGCTCTGATTTTTCAGGCTGATCAAAACTGTGTCAAAAAAATTCATTTTCTTATTTGCTATCCCTTGATGTAACAGTGAATTAGTTTAGAGACTAATGCAGAAACAGGGAGTGATCTCATCATTGCTACTTTGTTCTTGTTACCTCATATCCTTATTTGCCAATTAGTGTATATGGCTTAAAGTGATAATGACATCAATTTCAACCAATCCTAAAAGGTGAATACCTGCACAGCATTTTCCAAAATTACTCGTGAGATTGTAGTCCTGTTGACTTTCAGGAGGCTACTTGGAAAAATGAGATCTTAGTTCCCAAGTCACATTAATTACTTTCAAAATTATAGCTATTACCAAATATATTCCACTTAAGTAAAATTATCTTAAATTTCTTTAGCTTATACTTTCTATGTAAGGTATAATTGAATGTTAAAGAGCAAGATATATGTCTCTAATGCTGGATTTAAGGAATAAAAAAAATAAGTGATGTCCTTTAAATTTTCTTCTGTCTTCTCTTACAAGAATAACCTAATAAATTTGAAGCAAAATTATTTTATTTTATAACAAAATCTGACTATCCTTTAAAAAACTTTTAGAAATATTTAAAACATTTGCAATTCAGTTGTAGTCTTTATCTGGAGTCCTTATTTTATTACTGTGAATTGACTTGCAGAATTTTAAATATATAAGATCCTCACTTTACTCAGGGGTTTTTTAATGGAGCTTAGTCTATATGGCAATGGTGAAATGACAACAAACATTAGATGATACTTCCAGAAAAAAAAAAAGCACTCATGAATGAACTAATGATTTTAACACTTCCCTGTTACTATATGCAGTGTTTCAAGTCCAAATGAATCCATATTGTTAAAGCAGCGTGGAAGGCTCTCATATTTCTACCAAGCGTCTGGCATTCTTAAACGGACGTCTTTCAGGAAATGTGAAAAATAACCGTAGTCTTCTACCCTTCCAGTGTAATTTGTCATAACAGAAAGGCTGTACCCATTCCAGTAGTCAAGGACAGATTCTCAGCTGGTCACAGCTGAGCTGAGAGTCATTCAACAGAATAAACAATCAAAATATAATCCCTTAGCCAAATTCCAGGTAGAGGGTAAACATGTGGCTTTCTCCATTCCCGATACTTAATGCTTTTGAATGCGTCCCTCTACACCAAAAACCATAGAGTGAGAGTGACCTCTACAGGATTTCCACAGTTCTCAAGGACTACAGTCCCAAGGACTGTTTAAAACAGTCTTTCAAATATATTTATTTGAAAACAAAATATAGGCATCAACCTATACAAACCAATACTCTCTCCAAGTAGCAGCATACAGCATAAATGGCACATAGCATAAATAAAATTTGTACCAATTTTTCTCCTTTTGTGATGGGTATTCCATTGTCACTGCACAAACTGTCATCTTCTCCCTGCTCCTTCTTTGTACTACTATTCTCTTTTTACACTTAAGGACTCAGTTCATTTGACACACGTACACTTTCCAACATGCTTAAAGGAAATAAAATTATCATATAAGTGAGAATAAATCTAGATGGAGGTACATGTGAATAGCAAGAAAAAAAACTTCTTCCATATGAATTTTTACTCTGACAACCGAGAATTGCTTGTAGCTGCTGGGGAAAATATACCAAACAAACAAAACAAAGAAAAATGAGAATGTGTCTAGTGCTTGTGCTATCCTTTATTGGCTAAGAAGTACTAAATAAAGGTAATTTTTGTGTTAAAAAAAATAAAAATCTATGCACTGTTGTGACTCATAAGAATCCACAACAGTCCACAGTTACTCAGTGAAAAGGTACACGTTCTACCACATGTATTAACAGGAGTGCTGTCATGCAGACTACACCCAGAAATATCAGAAATAACTAGTCTGCTCTAATCAGCATTAGCTGTATTGCCAAGTTCAGTTTCAGACAATGCATTTCAAAAAAAAAACCTTGAACAGCTGCGGAGCGTATTTTTAGGATTATTTCTATCCCTTCCTTTTAAAAAGATAAATTATGTTTCTCATTTACTTTTTTTATGGTTTTTACTTTTACTCTTGTATAACTTTTAGTATTAGTCTTTTTAGCCATATTTCATTAGACTATGGCTAAAGAGTAAAATATTAAGCTAATTTATCTTTGTGAACTTAATTGGCATATTGGACCATGTCATATAGATGGACTGATAATCTTGATAAAGTCAATCTCTTTGTATAGTATCTGGAAATAGTGTGAGCTCGTGCATTATCTGATGTTCAATTTCCATTCTACTTTCACATACACTATTTTCTTTCACATATATGCAGTTTCCATCTTCATATGCACTATTCATAAAGGCAGACAACCTTTGCTAATACAATAAAAAACGCTCTGAAGCCCTCAATTTTACTAAAACTTACTCTGTGCAAACAGTTGGTCAAAGCTGATGTGATACAGAGCTATAAACACACAGGATCTAGTAGACAGAGCCTTAAAGAAGTACTTCCTTCTTTAGCTCTACAGTCCACATGTGGATAAACATTAACCAGTGAAATAGTTCATCCTGCTCCTCACGGGAAGTGGCTTTTAGTGATTCTATTACTTAACAGTATCAACCATACAAATGCCTCAGTGATTAATATGCATTTAAGATTCTGTAGAAAAAATTACTACTGCCACTCTATTTCAGGAACTTAAAGTAGTTTGAAAGCTGGAGCACGACCTCAATCCATAAACTCACCAAATGGTAATGCAAAGTAGACATCCAGTAAGATCTCATGTGAAGTTGGTGTTTTTGTGCCTTGAATCTCACTCCCATTTTTTATTACTTCAGAATGCAATGTCCACCAGGAACCTGGACCTTCCTAGGAAAAAACATTATGAAAGTTACCTGGGTAGGATTTATAGCATTACCCCCTTTTTCCTGAATGAAGGTTCCTTTTGAGTTAATAGGAGTTTCTTTATGATACCAACAGGCTTATGATCCATTCCAGACTCTTTCAACTTTTGTTTATGTAAGTAGTAGTTAGGACTTTATCAAGTTCTCACATGCATGGAACTCTAAAAAAAAAAATATATATATATATTTGCTCAACAATATAGACAAATACACATTAAGATGGTCAGATGATTAAGATGCAAGAAATATGAATACTCAAAATTACTCTTATAAACAGATTTTCCAGTTCCTCTTTGAACTGGTGCCAAACAAGTACATTCTAGCAAGACTGAAGCAATCAATATATGCTAATAACAAAGCCAAAAGAGATCTTCTGAAGTAACACTCCCTTATAGGTTATTTCTGAGTTACTAAGCCCAAAGCACAGCTGCAGAGTTAAGATGAGCAGGATAAAAAACTAGGGAAGTTCCACGGTGGTCTAATTATAAATGAAGGCTTAGATGGTCTGAAGAAATTAAGAAACAATCGCTACTCTTGCATCTTCATTTAAAGTTTCAGTATTTACTGTTAAGCCACAACCTCTACATCAGCAAGTTGTAACTCAACAGCTAGCGTAGCAGAACAAGACAACTTGCCCTGGGGCCTGAAATGGCACTTGGCATCTGTGATACAGAGCAACTTCTAATTTAAGCAGGAATTACTTTCTTCCCTTGCTTCCTTCCATTCTCTGAGTAGAATCATTGAGATGTCAGTTCAATGTATATATGAATATTTATTAGTTCCTATAAATAGATGACTGCAGAGACTCATGGGACATGCTCTAGGAAGAAGTTTTCTGATTCTCTCTCCTTTACCTCATCAACAATTGCCTTTTTTTTTTTGTATTTTACAAAATTTAAAGAAAGCAAACAGTTTTATTTGCAAAGATTAAATTCATCTTCTCTAATTCTAAGTTACTTTTTTAGAAATTAACTCCATGGACTCTGTGTAGGAAAGCATATGTATGAATGGGACAATTGTGGAGTATTAGAATAAGGTACCCTCTTTCTTTTTCTGATTTCAGACAATTTTGCAGCACTTGAAAACTACCTCAGTATTTTCACATTACCAGAAACCTTTTTGCTTTGTTTTCTAGCCTACTGAAAGCAAGCATGCTCATTCTGATGGCTAACTATGCTAGATACGTAACCCTTGGGATTGACCAATTTTCTCCACCCATCCTTCTCTGTGCACTCATTGTACTATTAATTTCTTGCATAGTACCACAGGGTATATTTCTGTTTTCCTTTTTGAGACAATGGCCAATTCCCTTGAGAGACAGAACAACAGTATTTTGCCCATTTTAACAGGGATTTACCCAAGGTCACACAAGGAACCCTAACAATGGTTCCAGGCCAGGAACCTCAACTTGAAAATCCCTCACTCTAATCACATAAACCAAACTGTCCCTGCCTCCCTAATAATTCATGAGTGCAGATGAACTCTAACCTACTTATTGAATTATACCTGACTCGGTATGTGAGCCACTTCTCCAGGGTATATGGCTAATGCATATCAGTTGTCACTTTGAGAGTCACGTGTGCATTGTGCCTCAATATTAGACAAACAAATGAAAGAATATACATCAATCAAATGTCATTACAGAATTTGGGGAGGCTAAAAAAGAGAAATTAATTGGATTTTACTCAGTGTTTTATATTTCCACAGAAAGTCAACTTACATCTGATGCATGTTCCACAGCTGCAAGGGGAATCCATAAAACTCCTAAAATGCTATCCCAGAGCAAGCCTTTCTTCCACAGCTCTATAATGAAGCCTTTCCCATCAGCACAGATTTCACTAAAAACAATGAACACACAAGCCATTAAAATGAAAACACAGTCTCAACTGCTCAGTCATCCATCATAATAACTTGAGTTATTACAGCAGATACAGAGGTGTTTGTTTTCAGTATACTCATAAAATGCAAGATTGTGGCATAATTCAGAGGTTAGATTGGACAAGCCAAGTCTCAAGTCTTCTTATTCAGGACTGCACTTACAAACTGATGAGGACAATTCTACTGGATATGTGGCACAGAAGTCAGTTGCTTTCTTTTGGTACAAGACTTGGCCCTATTGAATATAAGTAAAGAAGAAACTAGGACCAGGAAATGCCTTTAGGTCAGCTTTAGCTTCTTCTGAGTAGCTTCAGCATACAGAATTCTTGCAAGACACTGGTCTCCTCAGGACAGCTCTGAAGAACCTGCATTCCCAGGTTCCACTGTAGCTAACTTGTTAGGTGCAGGAGTAGTATAATATAGATAGCCTTTTGTCAGGTGAGTTCTTTTAGGTAAAACTGGGATCCACAAAAATTATCAGTGTTTTGAACATAAAACTCAGATTAATATTTTCAATGAAACAGTAAGCGCTGGAAATGTCAGCTATGATGGCACACACTGTCAATCAACATAGGCCATCATCTCAGAATGATTTATAACAGTATGAGAAAAAGTCCATCTTCCCTCACAAAAATCTAGAGGAAGGAAGTGCCAGACCATTTCCTACAGGAAACTGAGCCAGTTTCTTATTTTCATGGTAAAAGAAAACAGGTATAAAAGGCATTTGGAGCTTATTCCCTTCATTAGAATTGACAGGTTGCACTACACAACAAAAATATAATGGGAAAACAGCTCTCAGCTTCAAGAGTTGCAGATCCAGGTTCTATTTTAATTCTGCTTTCAGGATGCATGCATTTTATTACTAGCTCATTTTGAGAAAAAAAAAAAAAAGAAAAACACAACAAAACAAATAAACAACAACAACAACAAACAAAACACCCCACCACATACCATAACCTTATTTTGCAAGAATTTAAAAAAAAAAAAAAAAAAAAAAAAGGTTTCCAGGCTCTATGACTCACGCATGACATTGAACTAAAATTAAGAGAGAAGTTATTTAATCATGGAATGTCTTGCATTCCTTTGTATATTACTATTAGCAGTTACAGACCAGTTCTGTAAATATGAACAATATAATAAAGTAGGCATTGGTGTCTGTTGTGACAGATTGTATGTAATCTCCATTTGACTGAATTAAGTTTTAAGTATTAAAAATAATCTTCAACTGGTTTTTAAGGTATACCACAATGCATTACTGTGTACTTAAAGTTACCAGGAAAAGGACAAGTGAAATCTGAGAAAGAGAAAGGAGAGACCAAAACCAGTAGCGATTAACGTACTATGTCAGCTTCTAATGAGGTTATATATTTATTGGTTTTAACTGCTTTGAAACTGACAGTTGAAAGCAGGTTTCCTCAGAATGTCATCAAGTATATTTGGACCCTCCTGACCAATGAGGTCTCTAGAGTGTATAACGCTCTAAAGAAAAAGAGGAGAACAAAGACTGAATAACAAGATGGAGAGTTGAGTGAAGTGGACAAAGATCTGCAGACAGAAGTAAGAAACAGTACGAGTCAATCATAAATAAACTACCTAAATTGACAGCTAAGTAGATAAACATAAAATACAAGTCACATAGAAAGGAAATTGAGTAAAACAAAAATCAAGTTGCATGAGGATCAATTTGAGTTATCCTTCTTCACATTCTTGTATACCTAAAACATTACAGAAATTAAAGATACTAGAGACAAATATTTTCTTCTTCTTGTTAATTACTGGTCTTGATCTGCAATGTGACTCACAAAATTAACTTTTATTCTGTTCCCTAGAACTAGCCTGGCAATTTTTCTCTGGGCTAGATATCTTTTCCATGCTTTTCCAGGCTGCAGATGGTCTCAGATGTTATTAATTGCACTAGTCTATCCAAATACAGCAAAGAGACATCAAAACCAATTGATAAGAATTGCCTGTTACTTACAACATGAAGTCCTGTTCCCAGCAAGGTTCACTTCCCCTTCTGTCTACTGTAGTGCTTTTTAAATTTTGGACTTTTAAAACAACATATGTTGTGAATGCATCTGAAAAAGAAATCAGCACATTAAAACCCACTTTATTTCTTCCTAGAAGCTGGAAACATTCAATTCCATGGTAGCAGGGTTTTCAGCTCTTACTCTATACAAAACATTCAGAGATGTGGTTCAAACACATGGATTTGAACAAGGAATTTTTTATTAATTCTAATGGGATTCTGACAGGAGAATCTCTGCCTATCACAGGTGGGAGAGATGATAATCCTAAATGTGAGCAAGTATTTTAAGGATCAGCTTCCAGATGTTATTTATCAATCTCCCTGATAGATCTTGCACAAAACCAGTACACACTCCCTTTCTTCAAATTAGGATTTTCTTTGCCTTTCAATTGGTATTGGTGACTACCTAATTGGCTTTTATGTCCAATTAAGGCAAGGCCACAGACTTGTAACAAGCAATTCAGTCTGGTCTGTGTGTGAATCTAGTTCTGTCTACAGATGCAACAGCAAAATGGGTTTCAGACACAGTCCTAAGTGAACTCAAACATTTTTGTAAATATCCTTGTAAATTCACAGTGCAAGTATTCATAAAATTGAATCTAATCAGCAAAAAGAATAAAATTTTAAACATTTCAGTGTTTGAAAATATCATTGACAGAAAAAAAAAAGCAAAAGAACTAAGGGAAAGCTCTACCCTTTAGGGCCTCACACAGGAATCTAAGGCAGTAAAAGCCATATTATGTCATCTCAACAAACGTGGCTGTTCAGAAAAGCTCTTCAGCTTGCATACATGTAACACATCCTTCATTAGCCTCCAGCATCCTACATAAACATCAACATTGACATATGGTTAAAAAAATCCCAACTTTTTTAGGAAAGAAAAACAAACTGAACTACTGCCAAAATACACATGTGACATGTACCCAAGAACAGAAGCAATTTTTGAGCTGTCTGTGTTACTACAGGTCAGTCAACCAATCCGAGTTAGAGGGAAGCTCTCACTGTCTACAACAGGCTATTGACTAGGTTGTATCAAATTGCACTATAGTTTAAAAGTGTGAAGGAGAAGAGTTAGCTCTGTACATACTGTATGTAGATCTTATTGATTAGGACTGATGATAACGTTTGACAAAAGGATGTTATGTAATGGGAACTACTTTTTTCAATAAACAAAATCAACAGTGATCGATATTATCTATTTATTTTCTATTATTTAGTGCACTAGTCTTATCAAACATGTCTTTGTTCTTACACTGAAAAAACTTGACATAGTCAATAAAGATTTAGAAGTCTGGTGAATTATTTGTGACAAATGGTGTCAACAATGTGCGATTCACATACCATCCTATTGCTCATCCTGTGTAACCGAGGCAAACAAAACACAACATTTGCAAAATGTTTTGTAGCTACAAAATTTCTTTGTAGTTTGGAGACTTGCAATTCAAGGTTTGAGAAGTTTTCAAAAGAACTCTCCATTAAATCACTTAGCTGAAAAATAGCAATCTATAATGTTTGATTCCAGCCAATTTGAGCACCTACATCTGTATCTACACTTAAATGAAAAATACGACAACCAATCTCCCCCAAAATTAAAACTTACTTCCTTTAAATGAAGCCATAGCTGACAAGATAGAGTCTTTTTAAGATGCATTTTTAGTGGTAGTCTGTTTCATTGTTATATCATCTTCATAATCAACTCTATAATTTCTTTCTGATTTGAAAATGTCATGTTCCTATCTATCATGCCAGGTGATCAAACTCAATCACCTTCCATCTTTCCCCAGCTCCATTTCTAGCCCAAAATGTAATGAAATTACAGACTGCCCACATTATCATTGTCTTGCCTGGAACCTGAAAATTACAGGTTGTCTGAGTCCACAATCTTGTTTGTTAATGTGATCTTTAAAATATATATTTTATTTCTTTCCTCATTTATTTTGCACTGAATTGTTCATGAAATGCATGCAAGTAGCCCCACACTTAAATGGTTCTTTAGTGGGATACACACATGCATGCCCAAGAAATAAAAATGAAAAGCAAAAATTAAAAGGGAAATCAGACTTACCAGCTCCTTTATGCAACCTTCCTTTTTTCACTATTAAAAAAAAATATTATATTCAGATAATATCTTAACATAACCTGCCAATAAATTTCATGAAAAAAAAAACAAACAGGGATTTCTGTGGTATAAAAAAACTCAACCAAAAATGAAAATAAATACTCAAAGAAATGTAAGCACCACTGTGGTAAGATAATGTGATTAGTAGGAATTATCTGAGAAAGAAAATATGGGGAAAGTATTTGCAGTTTACAGAACATTAGTAAATACATGGATACAACACAAAGGGTGGAATGCAGACCAGGTGACCAGGAAAGGTCATGCTAGTTCAAAATTCTTCTCAATAATAGTCACAGAAGGCTCACAGACTTCATATAATTTAAAGCAGCTTCTTTTACAAAGACTCCTTTATTACATTGTATTTACTCTGCGTATTAGAAAAGACATACTGCAGTAAACATCTTACCAATTAAAAAGTTACTATTTCAAATCCTGACTTCATTCAACAGTCTTAAGGCCCATGCTATGATATCACTTTCATTAATGAAGAATACCCTGAAGCCAATAGGATTGTGATTCAGATAGTCATCATAATTATGAAAATCTAACCTGGTTGTCATTTCTTATCAAGTGTCTGACTACTAAACTCCATTGAATTTAGACTTTTAAACAATACAATTAAATATTATTTAAATTTTCCTGACATATCAATGCATGTAAGACAGTTCAGTTCACTTTGAATGAGACAAGACTGTAGTCTTACAGAAGTTAAACCTGCTCCAAGAAAATACTTATGTATACCATATATTTCATTACTATACTTCGGACCTAGTAATTGCAAATAAAACAAAATATTTACTCTAAAAATTCACACCACGAAGGTTCCCAAAATCTTACCATTGTTCTCCAATTCCCTTCCCACTTGCCTAAATTCACCTTCACCTTTCTTCCTTTTCCTTATTTTTGCTTTCATCTATCCCAAAGCATCCCTACGTATTCTATGAAATCGCATCACATTTGCGAAATGTCTGTCTGACAGCCTGAAAAATTCCAGCACATCTCACACTGAGAAAGCTTTCACTTTCCACGCAAATGGGGAAAGGCCAAACTGTCCCTGAGCCACAAGCAGAGTCTGAACACTGCAGCAGTTCGACCACACTGCAAGAGTGCAGAATTTACACACTGCATTTACTTTACTTCCCTTGAAGGAAATACTGCAAGAAATATTCCTACTGATTTAAATAAGCACTGCATGTCTGCAGTCTAGCAAGTTCCTTTTTATAGCCACCTACTAAATATTTTTCACATTCGTGAAGGAGCTTGCATGATAAGAAAAACCTACCTTTTACAGAGAGAAGTTCCATTCCAGTAGAAAAATATTTTATTTATTTTAAATAAATTGAGATTAAGCTTATTATAAATGGGAAAAAAAAATAGTTTAGCTTGGAAACTAAATTGCTCTTTTCCTTCTGCGTCCTCACTGCAAGTGTGTTTCACTTTTCCTGACTGCTCCTCCCATGTTTCTCATGGAGGAAAGCCAGCCAATTGATGGAGCAGCGAAAGACAAAAAAAAAAAAAACCAAATTCTTTCTCCCTTTATACACACCCTAAGATAGAAGAGGAAAGGAGAAGTATTACAACTGTTTCCTCACCCTCACTTCCTCAACTTCTATCTGCTGTATGCAGCTGTCTATAGCCTAAACACATTTCTGAACACCATCTTTGCCAGTAATAGCAAACTCTGTGCAACTAGTTCATTGAGAACATACTCTGGGAGTTCTTAAACTTTGATTTTAATACTTCAAAAGCATCTGAAGTGGAATACAGAAGGTTAATTTTTCTCTTTTTTTTTTTTTTTGAAACACATAATCAGAATTCTTTTTTTACTCTATTAGCTATAGCTAAGCGTAAGTAGGCTAAATTTTCTAAAATAAAGTGTGAGTAACTATTGCACAAAAAGACAAGCTGAATTTTAATATACTTTAAGAATTTCTAATTCTATCATAGCACTTTGTTGAATAGCAAATATCCTCATGCAATGTTTTACAACAATACTCAAAACACTGAAAACAAAAACTGGGTTTTATGACTACTTGTTCAGATTAATACTGGGGTTTAACTTCTTTATTTTTAATTGTGGTTAATAGTACATATGCATTTCCACAGACATGTAATATTTTATTTTTTTAATCTCCATCATATTACAATTGTAGCATTTGGTCTTAGGCTTTAAACTCAAGTAGAGGAGTGTCCTTAGAGCAGAGGGGAGTGCATATGTTTTCTGAGTTCAGGAGTGGTTGTTTGCAGTTCCAAGAAACTAGGTTTGAATGATGACCACACCTCAAACGAGAAGTGAGGGCTGAGACTGATTAACCTGCATAAGAGAAAGTTCGGGGAGATGGGGTGGGGTTAGCCATGTTTATAAATACCTGATGAAAGGGCATAAACAGACTGACTCTTCTTATTGTTGCCTAATAACAGGTGAAGAGGCAATGGGCATGAATTGAAACCCGACATTTCACCTGAACATAAGAAAATTCATATTTACTGTGAGGGTAGTTTAACACTGAAATAGATTTTCCAGAGAAGATGTGGAGTCTTTGTCCTTGTCTCCAAGGTCTCAAAACCTGACTGGACACAATCCTGGACAACCTGCTCTTGCTGACCCTGTCTTTAAGCAGGGACGTTGGACTAGAATATCTTGAAAAGTTCCTTCCTTGTGATTCTATGACAGCCCTCAAGGTCAAAAAAGCTGGTTAAGTGTGACATCGAAGAAAATTCAGTGCAGGATTTTATTGAAGTCTACAGTCACCGTGTGTAACGTGAATATTGATTCTTTCCCCCCTGCCCCAGAAGTGTCTAGTTCTACTATGTCATAATGTGAAGTTGTCAACATATTACTTTTTGGTCTTGTGGTTTAGATAAATATATTTGCATATGTCTCTTCAAAATTCTATTTATTCTGAACACGTCTCCCACCACAGTCCAATAGTCTTAGAGCCAGGTTTCCACTTCATGCAAGCAATGGAGTTCCACTGAAGTTAATAGAGCTAGTCTGGTACACACTGGCTGAGAATGTGATCCCAAGTGTGCATTTGGGTCAAAAGAAAAAATAGCTACTTGGAACAAAAACAAAACAAAACAAAAAAAAACCCAAAAAAACCCCCAAAAAAATCTAATCACTGTTGACTTAAGGCCCAGTAAACAGAACCCACAGTAAGCCTTAACATGAGTCAAAGTTACACAGCTGTATCTCTGTATTCTTCTGAAATTGTGCAAACTTGCGTCCTCTTCCTTTCTTCCAGTCACCTTCTCAGATATCGGGGCCCTTCATGAGGGATGATTTTTTTCTTGAATCCTTCAGTTCCAGCAGCAACGGCAATCGTTGTGGTTCATTTTAATTCCCTTTACTGTGATGTCATGACTGTTTCTTTTGTATGCAACTGGGAAAGATGTTATAGCTTTATGGTAGGAAATACTCAGACAATACTTGAACATAGGCAAAAAGTCACTGTGGCATGAGAACAGGGCACATGCAAATGCTCTTTCATTTGGAAAAAAAAATTTATTACAGTTAACAAAAAATAATGAAAAGCACTGAGCCAGAACAAGCTGTCAAGATGGTGTTTGGCTAAAGGGCACAAAAGTAGAAGCTGCAGTACAACATGCATGTTTCACAAACTGCTAAGTTTCAGTGCGTCAGGTAATTACCCTATTACTCAGTCATGCCTTCCCCAAAGTTCTTGATTTTTCATATTACCATTTCTTATTTAATGCCTGATACTATATTTCAGTCCTATAAGTTGACTTCAATTAAATGGTCCCAACATTTCAGATCTATATGCAGAATCAATAATTTAGGAAGACTTTGAAAAAAAGAAACAAAAGGAATTGTTTACATTGCATTTTTACCTAAACTATATCAAAACAGTCTATACTTTCACTTCACTTTATTCAAAAGTAGAGTAACTAGGTATAGCACTGTTATTAAGGATGTGTCATCTGATACCTGACACTGTTGAATGATCTGCTTCCAAACGATGTAATTATTTTTCAATTCAAATTCTCAAATGATATAAGTAGGATATGGTTCTTTTCATTTGTGAGCTTACATAGTTATTCAGTGAGAACCTGCCCTTTTTTAAAATTATCTTCCTTTTCTTTATATCAATTATATATATTTCTTTATATGAATTATATATGTATTTGCACATATTAGCAAATTGAAGCCTGACAGCATCTTTCAGCTAATTCATCAAAAGCAAGATTTCAGTCTGATAATTCACCGGCTTGGCATTAAAACTGCATATTGTTCTTCTCAGGAAATTCCTCCTCTACAGGATATTTGTAATGCAACAATGACAGTAATGAACTCAGATTGTAATATAATATTTTGCTTAAGGAAAACAAGGAACTAAGCACATTTGAATACTGATTGCAAAAACACGTGGAAGGTAACCTCAACTTTCACAGGAAAATGTAAACAGAGCCTATTGGTGTGTTAATACATCTTAGTTATAGAAGAGAATATTAACAAATAAACTTGGTGGGAAAAAAAATTAGTCACATTTAAATTGTTATTACAAATATAGAGTGTAGGAGCAGTTTCCTTGCATCCCCTACATTTCTATCCATGAACATTATAAAGTCATCTTTTCTTGACTATTTTTATGCTGACCCATGTGTATTTTTAAAGACCTTGCAACACCAACATTTTAACTACCTTTCTTCTAAAATTCTTGCCTTCAGAAGAAAGGGAACTTGCTCCTTCATAAATTAATGTAATGAGTGAAATTTTCAGCCAATCAACATTCATTAGTATCTCCTTACACTAGCACATGAAAAAATATGCCAGTCATCTCAGAAGACTAGGAGATAAGTGGTTTTTTTGCCTTCCCCTTGAAGTTCATGATTGACTTAAAATGAGAGCTAGTGGGAGAAGAAGATTTTTGTCTCTCATGGGAAAAAAATTGCACACTCTTCAGATCAAATTCAAAGATAAACAGCTATGTTATCATTATTGTGATGATAACAACACAGAGAGCTGAAACCAGTGAGAAGAAATTCAACCAGGGAAGCAAGGGAAAAAAAAAAACACCAGCAGTTCCTCCAGCCAGTTCATTCTACCTTGCAGAAATATAGATTCTGCATCCTCAGGTGTATACTGTATTTTTCAGTAGACTCCATAAGTGATAAAAGATAGAAATAATGAACTCTGTAACAAAACATGCTATCAAGAGATACATCATCAAAGCGACAGAATAAGGAGAAAATCAATCAGCTGATTTCTGACCCTGAGAAATTATGAGCAATATTGAAGATAGGAACTACAAATTAGATCAGTTTTACGCTTGCCTCCACAAGATAGGCACAATTATGGCTAAGGATAATGGGTGATGTGTTCTGGACTTCACAAGAGTCACCTGGATAAATGAGTTTGATGCATGCCATTTACCCTTTTCCAACAGGAAACAAAGGAAGTGCTCTCCTTCAAAATGTTATGTGTTAATAACCACCAAGTACATAGATACAAATTTTATTGAAATCTATTTGCTATCAATCTTCAAAACTGTAGTGAAAAGTCAAGCCACAGCAATAAAAAATTCTTATGTTTTAACACAAAGAAAAATACAATAACTTGCCATTGACCTGTCATATTTGTGATAGTCACAGGAGCTAGTAGGTTATTAGACTAAAAATAGACTTATCCCATGTTTTTTTTTTCTTATTCTATGACAGAAAATTGGTATTTCATCTATAAATAAGTGCTACAGATTTCTAAGTTCTGAATAAATGAATACTTGGAGTTAATGAAAAAAACTGTATAATTTTTAAATTAGTTCTAAGTTTTAGAAAAAATAGATTATTAAGTCCAGATTAACCTCAAGGCTTTTGTGTACAAATTTTGTGTGTCACTTCACATCTCTCCTTCCTTGACTCCAATTTCATAAAGACTGAAAAAACTATCACTTACCTGTCTTATGAAAATAGTGTTGGAATTCACATCTGTAGAGTCCTTTGGGATCTTCTCATTAAGAATGCTTCAAAAAGAAAGATAAATATTTTAATTATTTCACACAAATAGAAACTGAATATGTACAAACCAGTCATTGTACCACTAGACTGACTAGGAAAAGGATCACATACTTTTGATCATGGTCCTTTAGTCTGTGTACTGTTCTGCCCCCACTGTGACCTGTGTCTCTTCAATACTGGAGTCATTTGGACCACTGAAGTCACATGCCCCAGAAAGCATGCCTCCTTTTTACAGCAAGACAGATCAGAAAAACCTACTTTAAACAACGCAAAGAAATCTAAATCTGGTAAATAAAAATGTATTTTCTTTTTAGAATTTATTTTAAGTTGACCAAGATTTTTCTAAAGTTTTTATTTCATTCTTATTAGCTTTGTTCATTGGCTTGATTTCTGTAAAATTGCTTGCTGCCACGCAAAAATTAAACCATGCTCATCATAATTAAGGAGGAATAAGTTTCAAAAGAAGCTTAGCTCATCAGAGACCAAATCAAACATTTGTACTCAGTAACTGATTGTTAAAAGCACAAAATTTGCTCCCTATGAAAGAAAATGTTTTCCAGTTCCCTGCATCTCTATTCCACATGTTCTTGTGTAGTCTTAGCTGTCTTCTGGTCTACTTTTATTTTACATTTAGAGACACCTGGTGGCTCAAGTCTGATTAACTCTGGGAAATAGCAATGCTTTCTCATTTCCAAATGAACATCGGATGTTTTCAGATCTTACTTATCTCTTAAAACACAGCACAGTAAATATTTTCCTTTACCAAAAAAAAAAAAAAAAGTACTAAAATATAGAATTGTATTTCATAGTTCATATGAAAAGTGTGAGATTACAGAAAAAAAAAAAAAAAAAACATTTTGTCCTCTTTTCCTTGACTTAAATACACTCCTAAAGAGTAAATATATCTAGTACTTTTTTGAAAATTACTACAGAAATTGTACCTTGATTTTTTCATCAGAATATTGTTTTATTCATCTTATGTAACAAATACATTGCTTTAACCTCTGTATCTCTTTCTAAACATAAGTCTCAAACATATACCATTTTTCATAATTTCATGGATGTTCGTGTGCATACAACCATTACTCACAATTTGTGTTTTAGTGGAGTGCTTGGACCTAGCTGGGTTTCTTTGTGTCAGTAGAATTGTTCTACATGCAGGAAAAGGTGGCAGAATAAAGTCCCTACCAAGAAATTAGGTAAGGCTCAGTAATTATTTCATCTCCACTCTTAAATTTAAAAAAATAAAGTTTCTAAGCAAACAGATTAAGTTTGACTACTCTGTGATTTAGTAGAATGTTTTCTAATCCAGTCAGCCCTTATAATCTTATGAGTCTATAATTAGTTATCTATGCGTTAATGTGCGTTTTCTTAATGCTTTCAAAATTTCTCCATTCCTAGGACACTCAATGATTGCATTTAATCTGTATGAGTTCTGTACTCATGTTTTTTAAATTTTAATCCTCTCTTCAGCTCACTTTAAAACATTCATAGTCAAAAAAACCATGGAACCATAGTGGAAATCAAAAGGTATAAGATAACTTATTTCCTGTATCTCTGTTTAATGAACATACATGAAGTGCTTAAATTAATATTTCTAAGATATCTGTAATAGCACAGTACTTTCAGCCTTTTCTTTAAAAAAAAAATATATATATATATAAGTCACTTTATATTCTAAAGCCACATTAAATACATATCTACCAGAAACCCAAATATTTCCTATTCTGCTTCTGTAGAAAGGTAGAATAGGTAATTTCTTTCTCCTGGATTTTCATGTCCCACAAAAGTAAGAAGTGAGGAACTCCTAGAAACAAATATAGCTGCCATAATTGCCTACATTACATGGTGTCACAGGAGCAAGAACACTAGAAAGGTAGTCATGATGCTTATTATGAGGAATTTTCAAATTAGGAAAAATTCTCATGAAAATTCCTGTATCCTTTTCCCTTAAAAATATAATTTAATATTCCACACTTATCCTTAGAAAAACACAAAGAACAAAAACTAAACCCATTTTACGCAGGTAATCTTGCAAGTTAAAAGTGCGAAGTGAGTAATTATCACAAGGAAAACGTCTTCAAAATTATTTAAGATAAGAACAAAACAAGAGTGTTACTTCTACAAGTTTAAACTGTGGTTAAACTGCAATTCAATAATAACAAATCACGTTTTCTCATTCTGAGCAAAATGAAGCAGGATTTAACTTTCATACATGTTTCACTTTGCTCCCTCTAGCGTCTCAAAGAGTATATTACATTCCTTTACCATTACAATGAATAAGGAAAAATTTATTTTAATATTTTAAAATTAATAGTATTGTGAAACTACCCTATTGTTGGACCTACTGGCCACAGTATTACTATTTTCTGTGAAAAAAAAACTCAATAAAGTAGTTTGTAAATCTAGTAAGACAGACATTAAGAGATTTAATTACATATTAACCAACACTGCCTTGCTTTAATTCCAGAATGTAACAAGTACAGACTTATCTCACCCATTTATCCGATAGCAATTTGTGAAATTGCATTTATTCTCATAAAAGCACGGATTTAATCAACAGCATTCTTAGGTCTTGAGAGTATATCCAATGGTGAACATACGCGTAGCTTATCTTTGCAAAACAATAGCTCCATTAACATGAAATGTGACAATTTTTCATCAATATTTCATCACATTATACGTAAGATAATACAATAAATTCTCAATACTTGACAACTACCCCCTAATGTAATCTAAGCTAATGCTGTTTCATATTTCAGTATGTGACATTGTCAACAATGTTAACCACTAATTGTTCTTATTCATCTCAAAAACATGCCTTGATTGCTAATTGAGGCCAGATAAATATTTTAGTTTATTGAAGTTACTTTGCTGCCCATTCAAATAAGGGGGAAAATCCTTAAAAACAGCTGAAGAGGAAAAAAAGCTAGAGAAATTAATTATTGGATGTCAATAATCACAACAGAGACTGAAATTATTACAAGGTCTGAACAGTTAATAGATTGGTGAGCTGGCAGTACTTTTTGTGATAAATAGGAACATACAGGCACCTACACAACCCCAGATCATAAGAAACAGATCCAAATCTTTACATTTCTAAAAGTTTTTTTGAAGGCTTTTCATTAACAGATTTCAGGACTTTTTGTAATAGAAATGAATATCATTTACTTATATTTTAGGGGAAGATAAAACACTGACAGGGGAAATTAGCCACCAAGTGTCTCCAAGTAAACCAGTACCCAAGTCTGCAATGCAACATAGCATTTCTGAATCTAGGATTAGGTCACCGAGCCAAAACAAATCCTCTTCCACAAAAGAATCTGAAAAATATTTCTCAAAACATGTTACTCCTTCTGTTACAATTATGTTTGGATAAAATGAGATGAAGTGGTCTGCATGTCAGACCAAAAATCAGGCAAAGAACCAGAATTAGAATGCAAACCTGTAACAGCATGTTAAAGCAATGCCCAAAAATACAACTAGCAACTGACGACTGTAGCTTTGATGCAGAAAGTTCACTTTTGACAAGGTTTTATTTCTTTCAGAAGAGATTCTTCCCATGTCTACATCATTCACTGTCTACACCCTTTTACTTTACATACTTATTCACCTGTGAGCTGCCCTTGCCCCCTTTGCAGAGATCCAGCAGTCCAGGATAGATCTCCTTTTACTCCCACAGAAAGCAGCGATCTCTGTTGAGCTCAAGAGCGTGACCAGTTTTAACTACTTTTCCTTATGGATGTTCTCCCTTTTCTCACCAGTTGTCAGGTGTGATATTTCAACTTGAGATCCGATTCATTTTGGATTTCAATCCAAGAATATTCTGTAAACATCACAAGTTATTAATAAAAAGTGTTTTCAGCCAAGTTTCATTACCCTCTCTGAGCATAAGATGCAATTAAGGTCTTTGGAGTGACCTTCCCTTTGTGTCAAATTATGCTAAAATGTATGTGACAGTTTTTCTTATGGGAATTTCCATATATCAATGATTAAGGAGAGGCTATCAAAATCATTCAGGCAGAATTCACAAGTCAAATGAAGTGCCAAAAAGCAGAAGCGTTATCTAGATTTTATCCATTAGGTTACTTGGTCTCATGCAATTATTTAGCTTTCTTGTTAAGCATCTTCTGACTACAAAAACTTTAGCTGAGGTTCCAGTTATCACTATTGACTTTAAAGGGACAATGTTCATCTTTCTGAGAAAAATTATATTATGTTTTTTAAAGTAAGTAAACTTACATCATCTCATTTTGCTTACAGTATGATTACTACTAAGTTCCCCAGAAACAAGCCCAGAAAAGAGTACCTTTGTAAGTTTTCACCTCAGATACTATGTTTCAGTGTTCTTCACTTGGCCTGACGCAATCTAACCAAACATCACCCTTTCCATTAAGGTTCTATTTTCAGGCTTTATCACTTGCCTACATAAAATCATTCATAAGGTGAAGTGGTTTAAGAAGTCTTATCTTTAAAGGTTTTTATTTTATTGCATTAAAAGTCTTCTGAAATCTGAACTACGGAACTGCTTAAACAAAATAAAAACTAAAATTCAGGAGAAATGTATTTCAAAGTGTTACAGACACTTTACTTCACTTTAAAAAAAAAAAATTGTGTTAACTTACTTCTAAAATGTAGCCCATAGATGCAAACTATAATTGTATTAACACATTTTAGAATATTACTGTCTATCAAGGCAAATACCTCAAAGAAATAGTCTTAGTGTAGACATAAACTCAATACTTCAAAAACCCCACCACTACATACTTCAACCACCATGCTTTTTATATTAAAATAAGAGAACCATGGGCACTAAAAGTACACTTAAACCTCTTCACAGAGTTCTAACTCCCTGTGCATTTCAAGGCTATTAAAGAAAAAAAAAAAAAAATCAGGTAAACACATTTAGGAAGCCACAATTTTAGAGAAAAAAAAATTATAATGATGAGTCTCATGATTTTGCCTACAGCCCTGTATGTAGCCCTGACTCAGTACTTCAGCAACTAAAATGAACTCACATGTATACTGTAAAAGTTCAGCTTGCCTCCTCACAAGAGCCTTTCGCAGACCATAGCTTCTCTGTGACTGACTTCTGAACCAAAAAAAAAAACAAACAAACAAACAAAAAAAAAAAAAAAAACCCCACAAATTAGACGATTGAAGAAATAGGCATCACGTTTCGTTTTCTTACTGTACTCATTCACCATAGTCTATTTAATGTTTTCAAGCAGAAGTACCTGAAGTTAAGAAACTCACGCTCCCAGCGACGCGCACCCCGCACAGCACGAAGCGCCCAGCCCCGCAGTTCACCCCCTCGCATACCGACCCCCGCAGCTGCTGCCGATTCCCGCACCTGGGGGAAATCAAGCCCCACCCTCGGAGCACCTGGCTGGGGGCTCCAAAGGCCGGCCGGCCCGCTCCCGTCGGGAGAACCAGCACCCCCTTGCAGTTGCACCTCCGTTCGACTCCCGCTTGCGGAAATAGTCTTTCCGCCGTGTTTAAAGCAGGGCAGACACCGGAAAAGTTTCCCGTGCCTCATCGCCGGGCGGGGGTGATCTCCGAGGGGCGGCTTGGGCTCTCACCTGCCAGTCCCGGCGCAGGTGGGGTAGGGCACGGACGGCCCCGCCCGGCTCTGCAGAGGGGCAGAAGGGGAAGTAGGGAGGCTGCAGCCCGGATTTAACCCCACATACTTTTTCTCTGACCCTCATTTCCCTTCGCTGTTTTTCCCGGAGCGGCCAGGGTGGAGCTGCCGCTCTCGGCGGGCGCGGACAGGGCTACGGGGGGCGGCAGGCGGGGCGCGCGGCGCCGGGGAGCGCGAGCCGGAGCCGGCCCGCGCCGCCCTCGCTCCAGCAGCCGGCGCGCGGCCGGGGCGGGAGCGGGGCTGGGCGCAGCCGGTTCCGAAAGGGATAAAACCCGTCCCCGCTCCACGCCCCACCGCGTTCCCCTCCGCGCCCTCGCTGCCGCCGGCCGGTCCTCTCCCGCTCGCCTCCGAGGTAAGGGGCTGTGCCGCGGCCTCGCCTGCTCAGCTGGGCTGCGGGCAGGGCTCCGCTCCGCCGCCTTCTCC
Source organism: Chlamydotis macqueenii (assembly GCF_036417535.1). Taxonomy (NCBI): domain Eukaryota; kingdom Metazoa; phylum Chordata; class Aves; order Otidiformes; family Otididae; genus Chlamydotis; species Chlamydotis macqueenii. Next base: position 14,050,679 of record NC_141567.1, on the reverse strand, counting down.
CCGCCCGCGGGGCCGGTGGGACCGTGCGGGCAGGGGTCCTGCGGCCCCGCTTCCCCGGGCGCCTCGGGAAAGCGGCGTCTGCGGGCCGGGTGGGGTTTTGCCGTGGCCAAGAGGAGCGGAAGCGCGGGGTCCCGCAGAGCTCTTACCGTGGGCGCTGGCGCGGCGCTTGTTCTTTCTCCCTTGGGTAAATTTCATCCAAGTTTCTGGGAGTTTTGTTTGGTCCCCTAGACGTTTAGCATCAACTATGTAACTTCATTATATTTTAGCTGTGGTATCTGATGTTAGGTGTCTGAAACTTTTGATTCCAAGATAATCTAGTGAATTATATATGTTCCGTCAATTTTCTTGGAGTGTTCTTATTTACTGGACTTCTTGGAGAAAAGCAGTAACGTGAGGACATGTCGGAGTTCAAAATACTACTCACGGAAATGGGCAAATGCTTTTGTGCTCTTTTTGTGATGCATTATTGAGTGAGTAGGTGCAAAACCTTCGAGTAGAAATAAATTTATATTAGTTTTATAGCAGTCCTGTTTTCTCTTGAAAATAGTTCTGGTTAGAGATTTTTTGAGACTTGCTCAGTTACAAAATTAGTCAGCGTGGCTCACTTAAAGCCTTGGGGTATTTCTGTCACGACTATTTTTCTAGTCACTGGTAGGAACAGTAGTACTGTTGTCTTAATATATCATGAAATTTTAGCATATTGGTAATATCACTGGTACAGAACTACGATCTTTTGGGAATACTCATTGAAAAATGGCTGTCGTGGTGAGCTAGTTCTGCTCAAAAGATTTGTGTCAGTAGGACCGATTATGTTGCAACAGCAGGTTTTTCTCATTTAAAAATTTTCAATGTTAAAATTAAAAGTTTACTGTAATGAAAACTGCAATCCATGAGCTGAAATGCATTGAATCAGTTTTGGACTTTGATTCTGCTTCACAATAAATAGTGTCTTTTTACTTAAGCAGATTTGACTGTGTATGTATAGTAAATTGTTCTGAGCTGTTTACAGTAAACAGCTGCATGCCCAATAGGGAAGAACACTGTATAGAGGCCTGTTTGGTAGTTAAGAGGATTCAAAGAGCGAAATGGAAAGATAACGAGTTCTCGATGTCAGAGTTTGGAAATCCTGAGTATGATGTAATTGATTACACTATTGACTGGCGATTATTATATCACAATCCAAAAACCAAAAGCTGATGAAATGTTTTAGTTGTTTTATTTAGAGCATCTGATTCCAGTTCTGTTTGTTATTTAAACTTTCCAGAGTACAGTGTAGCTGAACCAAAACATCACCTCTCTGATCCACAGGGTTTTTTATCTTAAATGAGTTCAAGGTCACTTAAGGAAGACAAATGAGTGACTTAAAGCTTTGATGCAGATTCACTACTTCTCAGTTTGAGATTTTTGTAAGTTGTTTATTTTTTTCTTTAGGTTTCATGTGTCTTGACCTTACTAGATTTCCTATCTTTTGTATTTAATCAATGTAAGTAAGAATGAATTCTGTAGGCTTCATTATGGCTAATTCATTACAGAATCTGTGATATTTCATAAAAATGAAAGTCTATCAAAGCTCTTGTAGATTACATGTGACTTTTGCTTGCATCTATGGGAAGTCTTGACACAGACTTAAAGATTATTACTCTCAAAATTTTCCAAGGCCATAAACTTGGAGCTGACACCACCTTAGTAGGCCCTTTGATTCATGTGCGATTACATTGGAATCATTGACTCTTTGAAGGACATAAATGTCTCTCTGCTCAAAAGACAATTTATAATTAAAAAATGCATGGACTTGTCTCCTTACTAAAGTAAGGAAGCAGCCCTTCCTGACATGGAAAACTGTTACTTTCAATAAAGATAGGCATAACAATATATATAAAACTAAGGTTAAAACCTGTCTTTAAAGTCAGTAAGATGCAATTTTGTAGAAATCAAAGCTTACATTCTGCAGAACTTGATGGCCCTTTTCTATCATGTGTGCTTTCCTTTAAGAACTGATGACTGAATATCCCAAGACCTGATTAAAGCTCTGCTTCAGCAAAGCATTTCACTATTTGAATATGAGTAACTCCACTGAAGATGACTTAAGTTATGGTATTTGTATGCTTAAGGCTTTGGCAGTAGCAAATAATTCACGTATATGTTGTTCTGTATAGTACTTAAGCAACACTTCATTTCTTGTAGGTAACTATTCTTGTAGTTGTTCAAATGTTCAGACACTGTATTTCAGACACTAAAAACAAATGTTTGGTTTGTTTTTGTTTTTTTTTTTTTTCTTTAAAAACATCTTTTATGGCTCCAAACATACTTGTGTAATGTATTTATTTTTCAAATAAACTTTGTATAGATACAGGGTCCTTGATACATGTGATTTAAAAACAAATTAGCTAGCTCACATGTGGTAATTGTTGTCTGTATCTTTAAACAGCTGTTGTATCATTGATTGTTGTTGTTGTTGAAGTCTTTAATGACAGTGAAAGAAAGTGGAAATTTGTGTTTTGCATGTGTTTTTAATTTGAGAAAAAGACCATCTCATGATACTTTTCTAGCAAGATTAAAATAGTGTAACATTTTATGGGGTAAACCGTAACTTCAAGGAGGTGAAGATTAGTCTACTGTACCTTACGACAGTGTGTAAAGCACAAGTGTTCTGAGTTGTTGTTTTCACTGCCCCATTTTCCAGCTTAGGTGCAACATAAACTATTTTAATTAATATTGTGTCACCAAAAGGTTTTGAGATGGCCAATTGAATTCTGCCAAGATAGAGTCTGTTGATGAAAACATATCTTTATTGATTGTAGAAGAAGAAAATCATTCTTAAAATGAAATCCAGAGAAAAATCATATCCCTCGGAGAAAATTTCTGAGTGGCAGGCTGAGATTAACATCATAAAATTGAATTTGTGCTGCAAACCTTTGATGTAATCAGCAGCTGGGAGATGGTGTTGCCCTTACTGTGCTCCTTCTGATTGTGGTGAATTATTGTGTGGAATGAAATAAGTGTTTCTTGTGTCACTCGTTCAAGAAATACAAACAAGGTATTACTAGGTGGTTCTTGCTAGTTAAAATGGGTTGTATTGATTGCTGGTCCCAGACTCTTGCTCCCTTGGACTGCAAAAGCAGTATGTCCACACCCCAGGGGAGATCTGGGTGTCACTCAGCAGTGATTCCTCCGGCCGATTAGGGTGTAGCCCTGACAGGTCTCAAGGGAAGTCCCATTAAATCTTAAACTGGAAGCGCAGTGGCAGGCAGGCAAGGTCTCCAGGATGGAGCCGCAAAAAGCAAAGTAGAGGAAAAGGTGGGGAATGCTGAGGGTTCTGGCAGAATATGTTAAAACACGAGGAAGGAATTGGGACATAGGATAGAAATGTTGATTACTGGGATACTTTACTTGTTGCTTGTGATTTGATACATTAACTAAAATGTTTGAAATATAGAAATAGTTTTGCTGCTCTGCCCGCAGAGAGCAGACTCTGTCTTAAAGGAGCCAGTTATTTGTTCTCTTGTATGGTATGCTAAATATGAACTAGTTTTTCATTACCTTTTTAAAAATATCTTGATAAATCTTTCATTGCTTTGCTTCTTGCTATTAATTACTTCAAGTGTCTTTTTGTTACTTTTATCTTGTCTTGCTGTGTCTCCTATAATTTCTTTGGTTGTCATTCCCTTTTCACTTACCTAGCCTCATACATCTTCTTTTTCCTTTTCCTACGTTACGCATCCTGCCTTCTGCCTGGTAGCCTCTGTGTCTCCATTGTATTTCCATTTCTCTGTTAAATGTCTTTCTCAGCATTTCTCTTTTCTAATTTATTCCATTGCTCACACCTATACAAATGTGTATGTACCCTGCTGCTTCACAAATTGTAAAGTATTGTTGAGCTGTATTTTCAGATTCGTGGATGCAATAGGCTTCTGAATAGCAACTCATTATAAAGACCAAATCTGTGAGCAGCATCATGAGCGTCAGTGTGACGCATGTGCAGGCTTACAAAGACAGCACTGTCACTTCTGCATCTTTAGATTTTGTACTTTAGATCATTTTGTAAATACAGTATGTTTTATTATTTATGCCTCTTAGATGGACTTGGTATATATTGTGGCCAGTTGGGTGAATATAACTTTTTGGCCCTGGAAAGATTATATCTTTGTTGATTACCAGAGACAATAAAGACAGTGTGACGTTTACATCAGAAAGTAAATTGAGAAAGTTGTGAAAGCAATATAGAATGGATCGGTAACTGCAAGTCAAAGCTATTTTTAAGGAAAACAATTAGCTTTTTACTAACAGAACAAAAATGATAGATCTTTTATTTTCTTAGGTAGACAGTAAGAGAGACTGTGGCAGATAAAGCCAAAGAATACACAGGAATAGGAGAATGAGATAGGTTAGGAGTGCACAAACCTTGTGAATTTGTCATGAAAACCTACCAGGCTCTGCCTAAAATTTACTTCCTAACACTTTACTATAATAATGAATCTAAAGAGGTCTGTGAGGGGAACTTAGATTATGTTACTTGGCCATGAAGAATGTTGAAGCCTAGGCAAATAGAATTTTGCTAGACTGGGAAGACACACTGCTCTTAAAAAATTGACAATATTTTTTTTGTCATAATTTTGGCTCATCTATCCTGTTTTGGTTTTTTGGTATTTTTTTTCCAAATATTCCTGGTTTTAGTCCAATTCAGTCAGTAAAATACTGCTAATCTCTTAATATATTGAGGACTTAAAGCCAATTTCTGCATCTTTTTTGTGCCTGCACTTATTGCCACACAATTAACTGGACTTTGAAACAATTGATCTTGTATTGATAGTTTAGGATGTATAGGAAACATGAAATAATTATGAATGTAAATTCAGAAAAGGTTTTTTTGGCAGGTGTACTATTACCTGTAGAGTGATCTTCTGTTATACAAAGTATTTTCTCCTTCTATAAATAAGCTATAAATTCCTATTTATTAGCTTTTGTTATGGGCTGTAGCTATGAGGAGGTTTCTGTCACAACTGGTGTTTTATGATGTGAATTGTTTGAGATGAGGTCTCTGGGAAGTTCAATTCCTAGTTTTAATGACCTTGATGTATGTGAGAACTGGTGAATTCTGAATTGTTTTAAAAATCAGGGTATGTAATTTCTTTATCAAGAAATATGATTCTTATTACTGTGGTTAATAATTTAATATCATTCAGGGTGTTTCATACTGGAAAGCTTCCTTTATGCTTTTGAGCAATGTCTGCATGTAAACACAAGGACCAATAGGGAATGTGAGCTGCAGACTTAAGTGGGAGCAAAACGTGACCCAGATTCTTCACTTCATATCACTGTGAGCACATGTGCATGCATGCTTCTAATACCTAAGCACCTCTTCCATTCTAAAGCAGGTTCCCAAACCACCTGCTTTAGGATTATAATTTTTATTTTGAGAAAATGAAGCACAGAGATGTGTGCCTGTGGTTAAACTGTAATTATATCGCAGTGATTAAAAGGTCTGAGAGGAGCCTAATAGAGAAGCTAAGGCTCTCTATTAAGGTCTGTAGAGGAAGCAGAGTCAAGATATGCTTACTGTATTGGAATTAGGGCTCTATAGGAAAAGCGTATGTTGAGTTATGATAGCACTGTTTCTGTATGGTATAATCTGACCTTTTTCATTTTGCTCTGTTATGACTAGTCCCAGTCAAAAAAGCTGAGCGATGAGGAAAAGCCCTTGTGTTAATATGTGCTTAGAAAGGCATTCAAGGTCAGACCTTCTGTTCTCTGGCCCATTAAAGCTTTTGACTGGACTTCTAAATACCTCATGACTTCTGTAGAATAAAAGGTGGTGTGCTCAGCTTTTCAAATGAAACAAATGGTCCAAAGTTGCTGAAGTAGTATGGCCAAAGCCCTTGAAGCTGTGCAAATTAGGTTGATTTTACAAGTTAACAAAGGTTTGTGATGTGGTTTCAGTGAGAAAAACTGTTCATAGAGCTAGAGACAGGATGGTAGAGATATGACAAGTGGGATGAACTGTTATGGTTTTAACTAAGAACTTTTTTTTTTTTTACAGTCATGAGGGAGTTCTTTTTGGCTGTGTGATCCTAAGGGCAGGACAAAGAAAGAAGTTTTTTAGGTTGTAAGCGGGGAGAAATGGGGAATAGGACTGAGGAACTTGATTTAAAGTTGAATTACAGGTTACTGCTGTGAATCAAGGCATGCTTGAGTGGGCAGAGCTGGAGGAATTTGACATATGCTGATAAGCTACATGCAGCTCATATGCCTTGGGCTATATTTGACTTTGTGGAAACAGTTTTTACCTTTTTTTAAAGGAGCAGTCTGATAAATATATGTTGATTTTTCTTTTTAAAATTCGCTCTAGGAGCCATCAGCATCACTAAGTAGCTCAGACAAAATGTGGATGTGTGCATGTGAGTATGCAGTATTTCTAGGGAAGTGATGGTATTCTTAGAAGAAAAACTTTAATGCAAAATACTTAATCTTCGAAACATCATCATAATATCTTAATCCAGAAGAAAAGTTAAGCAAGAGGGGGGAAAAAGTTAAGGACAGTTATATTAACATGGAAGTTCATATACCTTCTGTTTTCTTTTTATCTTATGTTTCATATAAAGGAAAAAGTATAAAATGTTCTTGCAACATTTCAGTCTAAATTTAATTCTCTTCTATAACCAATGTTTTGTCTGTAATAGTGGCTGTTTATTAATTCACAACACTGATGGAGATCTAAAACAAATCTGTGCAAATAGATCATCTATATATTAGCAAATTCTGTCAATTTGTTTAGATTTTAACTTCTGTTTATCAGCTGAGTTCTCTGTTACTTATCACTTGCTCAGCAGTAGATCTTCTGCTAAGAATATTGATCTTGATACTATGCTGCCTCTACAAGAAAAATGTAATTTATGACTTCATATTCAGTGCAGTACAAACCTGAATTCTGCTGCCTTATAGTGTTTTACACTAATGGAACACTCCCATGGCACAAGTATAAATGACTACATGATATGCAAGAAAATGCATTTTAAAGACTTGGGATTTGGCTTATCAAGCTGTTAACTTGGCAGCCACCATTTTATAAGTTCTATGAAAATAAACAATTTTCTTTCCTTACCTAAAAATGTATCATGAGAATTTGGCTAGAACAACTTTCATTTCAGGGCATAAACTGAAAGAGAGAAGGACTTAAGTGTTCACCAGTAAGCCTAATACTTCATATGACTACAGATTTAAAAAAAAGATTTTTAGAAAAGTCAGATTCTAAAGATGAGATCAAGAACATGTCTCAGTATTTTGTGATATGCCCACAAAGAGCTTTAAAATGAAACTGTGATTTAGCCTAATAAACTCTTGACCTCAATTATTTTTCTTTTAAATTCCTCTTCCTCTGCCTTTGGTGTTCTGGCTGAGATTGTATGGCAGGACCTTGATAGTCTCCCATACCAGTGTTTTCACCCCTTTTTCTCAGTAGCTGAGCCTTTTGTCTCATATTCTTGTCAGGAAGACCATTCCTCTAGTTCTATGTCACTTAAAACTTCTATTAGTAGTAACAAAGATATCTCTTGTCTGTGTCCCTGCTTTCAGCTGCTACCATGCTGGATTTAGTGATGATTTGTATTACCATCTCTTTAAACATAGCTGAAAAGGCTGCTTCTGTGCTGTTTCTGTCCTGTGGTCTTTTCTGAATTATGACAGGAACTGCTCTTCATGTCACTTTGCATCACTCCTCTATTACTTCCTTTGGCTGTCTCTTACCTGCTGCTGTGCATTTTGTTCTACCCAGTTCCTGTCCCTTGTCAGAAGAGGTCAGCTTTACTGTCATTTTTTGGTTGACCTCTGCCAACTGCACTGTTCTAGCATTTTGTTAATGGCACCAGTTTTATTTGAAATATCTTTGCTAAGGACATGCCAAGAGCTCTGTTGTCTCTCCTTTCTCCAGGACTTAATAGGAGTACACCCTCTCCAAGAGGTGGATTTTGCTTAGTGACTTCAAAGCTACTTCATAGTAGCTCTTCAATTGTGTTATTTCTATTTGGATAAAAAGTAGGTCATGTACAATATTTCAAAAAGAAAAATTAAAATATTTGTTTATTTAAGTGACATTGGATAAAGGTGCATCTGAAGAGCTTAAAATCTCTTCTTGTTCACTCATACTTGGGAACAATATGTTGACGTATACAAATATTTATTAATGTTGCTCAGTGTCTGTCAGCTGTCTGTCCATCACCTACATGGTGATGGTAGTCAAAACTGCCCTGAGTAAAGTTTAAGAGAATTTCATTTTTAAGAGGAGTCACTTCACAGGCAGAAGTCAACTTCATAGCCCTGACAGCAGTTAGAGCAGGTGACAATAGTCATCTGGCACTTTCTCCAGAAAGCTGAAAGGGAAGGGAGGTAAACAGAGATGCTTCAGAAGCATCTGTACATGCTTTCTGGAAAAATGAAGGAGAGAAGAACCAAACCATCATAGGATACAGGGAAGGAGTGCTGGAGGCTATTGTATGCTCAAGTTAACAATTTGGGGGTTTTCATACAACTGACTTCCCAGTATATATACGAATTGTTTGTAGGTAGGATAAGTTGCTGCACTGGCAACTTAGTGTAGCACTCTTTCATGTAAAGACACTGATGCTAAAGATATTACTCATCTGTGTCTGTTCTTAACAATCAACCCTTTAACATAAGTTAGACCCAAGGGAGACATACTTGCTGGATGTGTTACTAAGTCCCCTGAAAAGTCTTAACAGGATATATATGATTTTTTTCTTTTTAGGTGAGTTGACTATTTAAGTGCCAAATTATTTGTGGTCGAATATTTACTGGTTTTTTTTTTTTTCATTTTGACGGTATCATGGGGAATTCTCTAGAAATGTTGGACACATTAACATGGGAATTTGAACAGCAAACAACGTCACGGAAGGCTTATGAGGTGACAGAAAAGTTATCTCAAAGCTTTTGTCTGAAGCAAAACAAGAGCAGAATCTAACTAGCAAGTGGAGGTGGTTTTGAAAGGAATAGGCATCAAATTTAAAATCAAGCAAAGTAGAGCTTTTTTAATAAGGAGGATTTGGGGCTATTTTGTAAGTACTGGTGTTTGAACACACACTGAAGTAGTTTTCTGGAAATGCAGTTCATAACAATCTGTATTGAATTAACTAATGACAAGTAGTCATTTTCAACAATTCAATTAAATCTTTTTTTTTTCCTGTAGTGACTAAAATCTATTATATGATAATTTTTTTTTGGACAAGGGACTCCTGAGTTAAGCAGCAAGAAGGGTCTGTTCTTTCTCGCTGTTTCCTAGCTTGCAGCTCTCCCTCCAGCTTTCTTCTGAATATTATCTCCATCTGTTCTCTCCTTCCACTCCTATTACCTCTTTCTCTTGCCTTATCCTCCTAGGAACCACAGACTCGGATGGCACCCTGCTCCCATGCCATCTCCATGCTTCAGCAGTTAGCTGCTGAGAATGAGCAGCGCTGCTGGTAGGAGGGAATAGGGAAGGCATGGTATACTCCACCAACCAAAACTAGGAAGATGACAGTGGCATGAGCCCATCAGTGCTAAGCCAGGTTCTGTGGAGCAGCACACAACTCCTGTTGCTGATATTTCAGTATTGCGGTAGTGCTGGTCCCTGGTAACTCTGGTCCTGTTTGATACTGCCTAGGTTTAAAGTAATGGCATGTCACTGTCCTGCTGCATACTTAGGCTATTAGTAGGTAGCTGTCTTAAAGAAAGTGTTAGTGTGATGTTGTCAACAGCTAGAACATGTTTTAATGCCTCATCAACTTTTTTGCAGCAGTATTTTGTAGCTCCCTTTTTCAGATGTTGATTAACTTGCCTTTGAGTTGTTTGTTTGGTTTTTTTTTCTGTTATTTCCTGTTACTTAAAATCATCATGACTTCTTTCTGTTTTCAGGTGCTGTCTATAATGGTCTCAGTACAGGCTGTGGCAATGTGGGGGAAGATGGCTCCCTCTCACAGCATCACTGCTATTATGATTACAGATGACCAGCAGACTATAGTTACTGGAAGTCAAGAAGGACAAATAATTCTCTGGGATCTTTCATCAGAATTAAAGGTTTGTGTCCAGTATGCTACAGTCTGCTGAATAGACAGATTGGCGTTTTATCTTTTAACAATGAGATTATCCAGACTTGCACTTAGATTAAGTTTTAGAGATAATGTGATGTTTGTTATAGGAAACTCACGAAGCAAAAAACATCGAAATGCCTATATGAGCAACCAGTTATTTGCAGACTGTGGAAAATTTTTCATAGATTATCATGATTTATAGATTATAATTTGAGATTGTGTGCTGTGATTAGTGACAGCAAGTAAACTTAAATAATTATCATGTTTCCTGTTGTGTAAAGTATTTTTTCTTTTTTCTTTTTTTTTCCTTTTTTTTTTTTTTAAATCTTAAATCAGTTGCTGAGTATGGCCTGTTTAAGGACAAAAATATCTGTTTATAAAACCAGAGCTCTCTACCAGCTTAACAATAAAAAAAAATTGTAGAAAGATGGAAGTAGTAAGATGAAATATGTATTTTTTGGTATCATTAATCTGCAAACCTCCTGACATGTTGTTGCTATTACTTTGACTATTTAATATTTATTTTCCTGAGAATGGAACAGAGCCAAAGCAGTTCCAATTTCTTATTCTGCGTTCCTAGAATGATGGCTCTGTTCTTTTTGGGTTTGGCTGCCCTGTTTGTGTTCCAATATAGCTTGAAACTTTAGTTTGCACTTTTACGGGGATACTTTTTTTTCCATTAAGATCTTTGCATGCAATGAAGGTAGTCAAAGGGATTACTTAAACACATTTGTAACTTAAAAGCTTTGCTATATAAATTCCCTACTTCACTCTGCCATGTTTGCTGTATGCTGTAGGGTGAAGGCCTGCACGTTGCCTGTTTATAACATTTGACACTCCATAAATTCTTGATAAGGTGCAATTTTTAGACTGCATTGAACACAAAGACTGTACTTTATGCAAACTGCATAATCCATCCACATCTTTGTCCATTCCAGAAACATGACTGAAAAACATAAGAATATAAAGCAAATTAACAATTATTCATTAATAACAACCTCTACAAGTAGTATCCTCTCGCTTTCAGATCTCCTTAGGTTATACAGAAAATTTAAGTTAAACCATTTTATTGTTCTTCCAGATCTCATCTAAAGAAATTCTCTTTGGCCATACTGCTTCTGTAACTTGTTTGGCAAAAGCAAGAGAGTTTGAGAAACAGCCATATGTAGTAAGTGCTACTGAAAATGGGTAGGTAACTGAATATTCAATTATTCATTTCTTAAATCATGAAATGTATGGCAGGAGTAGGTCAGATTCTGCATTTGTCAGAAGGTTTTTAATCCACTTTTTCCATGCTATGAAAAGGATAGCAGCTATTTAGGATAATGACTGTATTACTTATATACAGTAGTCTAACTAGGAGTTTATCACCTGGACAGCAGAAGAGTTTGGTAGATTCAGATACCCAGTTAACAGGAGAATGAATTGTTCAGAGACTCAGCTAGGCCCCCATTCAAAGGTACAATGACGGGCTATTGGAGGGAATCAGCAGGTTCAGAAGCATTTTGTTATCAAGATGCTTTTTGCTGTTCCTTCCTGAGCTCAGTCTTGAGAATTGAATCAGTACAAGAGGCTAATGTACTCTGGTCCAGGTTATGCTTGCTCAGTGAGTATATACAGAAGCACAGAAAATATTACCCTTGAATAAAAGGCATGTATGTTCTTTGTCTTCGAAATCTGACTTGCTGTTTTGGAGTACATCCTTGTAGAGGCTCCTGATCTTGCAGCTTTTCTCCTGTGTGTTTGTTGTGACTTGGCCCATCACTTGAGTCATACTGATTTCTGCAGTTCTACTAGGTTAGTATTCAAGATTTTTTTTTTTCTCTCTGAATATTTGATAATCTTTTTACCTGGGATCTGAAGCTCATCTGTTCAGGATTTCAGCTGTTGAAAGTAGTTAGGGCTAGCTTCTTACTTCTTCAAGGGCTTTCCTTAAACAACTTTGTCTTGCTGCTTAATGATGTTCTCCTCTCATTTTGGGTTCATCTTTTCCAATTAACAGGACACCTCTGTTAAAACCTCTTCTGATTAACAGTTCATTTTAGTTGCCCTTCTTCAGCTATACCTTCCAGGACCTTAAGGCTACTACTTTCTCACTGAGGACCTTGTTTATCCTTTCCAGCTGCTAGGAGCTCTGATTCTCTCACTCAATCACGAGTATGCAAGAAAGGGATAACTTGAACAAACTGTTTCAGGCTTCTTAATCTTCGAAGGTTAGAGTGGAGTTAGCACTGGACAGATAGTGGTAAACAGTTCTGGTTGTTATGTGCGGAGAGGAGGGTAAGAAGTCTACAGAACTAGTTTTGTGTTGGCCTCCTACAATTCTACTCAGAGGTTCAGAGGTGAAACTGTTTTTCATCCTAATTCTGAAGTTCTGTTAGTGCAGTACCGTTTCCAGATCATACTAGGAGAAACGATACCATATTTCTGAAAAGCTGGTGTGAAAAGCATTAAGAAACAAGTAAGGCTTTTGCTATAGATACACCATACAGAGAGATGTTTATGTCCTAAAAGTTCTGCCTCTGGAGGGATCATTGGGCTTGCTTGAAATGTGTTTAGGTGGGACTGAATACTATTCTGGCCCCTTGAATGTTTACTTTTACCTAATTACCACTGACTTCTCATCTGTATTATGTAAGGGCAAAGCATCCATCACTGATCCCTGGAAGGCTGCAACATGAAGTTGAGATAATTACAAATAGGAAGCCTCATCTTCAGGAGATGCAGGATTTGTTGAACTGCATTTTCCAGCTTGTGAATCACTCACTTATGCCTTTTTCAAGCTTCCATCTCCTTGTATTGAGGGTGGAGGAAACAGTATGGGAGATGATACCCTCCCCCCATTCCACTTCAGAATCCTTTAAGTATTTGTATAACTGACATCCCAGAAGGATGAGTATTGAACAGCAGTTTTGTATTTTTTGTAATGTGGAAATCTCTAAATTAAACCGTAATTATTCAGAAGTTGTCACTGATGTCCCATGCACGCATATAGCATGTGCTGTAGGACAGGTCTATCAACATGTGGTATTGCTCGCTCCCTGTTAGTACACACAGTAAATTAAATGCAACATGCAGAAGCTGAAGTTACATTCTAGTCTAATTTGTACATGTTTGCATGTATGTATCAACTTTACTGCTTTAGCTATGTTACTGTAACTGTCATTCTGATATAAACAAGGAAATTCACTGCCTTGAAATGTTTAACAAACAGCACAAGCATTCTGATTAAGTTCTGATTTTTGGTTTACAAATTCTGATGCTACACTACAGATGTATAGATTTCACTGATCTTTTTCAGCTGAAAAATATAAGTTAATATTTAGATTATTGTAAAATGTGAAACTAGATGAAAATGTAAATCACTAATATTTCTGATGTAATAAAATATTTTTCCCAATGTGTTCTTTAAGACGTCATGTGGAAAATATCTTTATGTAATTTCAGAAGTCATAAAATGACTATTTTAACTGCAGAAATAATGGTTGCTGTTTAAATGAAATCAAAAAGCATCAAAGTTTAACATTCAGTTGCTGAGCTGTGACAGATTTACAATATTTAATTTGATTGTGTTTCTGTTGTACTCTAGTCCCGTAGCATGTTGAATAAAGTCTAGATGAGAAAGAATGGCTAACGCGTCTTTCTTAAACATTAACCTTGATTGTAATTAAGTGTAGCTGGAATGTTACAGAGACATTTAGATTGTCAGGAGGCAAGTGCTGTGTCAATAACTTATTTCAGGAATAGCCTCATGGTGGCACTGTTTCTTCTTAACAGAAGTTGCTGTTCCTCTCAAGGACTGAAGTCTTGATGCTGCAGAAGATGCACTATGATTTTCCAAGCGTGTGGTTTAAGTTCAGTGAAATGAATAATTTTCAGGAGGATGTAGTTCCAACAATAGTTACAGTGACGTGTTGACGAGCTGTAATGGTAGTATACCTACAATTTGTTGTAGACCAGAGTTGGCCTTAAAGTCAGGTTTGCTGCAAGGCAGCAGGATGTGATTACCAAAACAAAAAGAAACAGATACCGTATGTCATCCCCTGCTAATGACTACAACGTTTTCTTACCCAGTAATCTGTAACAAAAAGCCACATAAACTACCAGACTGCACTTAAGTACAGCACTAAAGAAAAACTTAGTGGCACAAAATTATTCCAGCCAATTTAGTGGAAAAGACAGAGAATAACATGAAGTTATCTTTGGCAGGGAGATGTGTGTTTGGAATGTCACTAGTGGACAGTGCATTGAGAACGCAAGGCTTCCTTATAGGCATACAGCAATCTATGTAAGTATAGTGACTTTTCATGGAATATCTCTGGCTGTGACAAGAGCAGTTTTGCTTTATTAACATGATATTTATCAGAAAATTACAATATTAAATGTATAGTTCATAACATACTCAATAGGAGAAAAAAACCTACTGTAATATAAGTAGTTTTATATCTGTTATTTTTCCTTTTTTGACTTCCTTCTAAGACGACAAGTGAGACTATTATGTTCCTCTGAACTCTTTAATCAAATCAAACTGGTTTTTGGTTTTTTTTTTAAGCTGCAAATGTCAGGAATGGATTAAAATAAATTAACTTAGTGTGAAGTTTGGGCGCTGGGTAGCAAAGTGAAACTGTCTTAATCTTTACTTTTGTCCTGTGTTACAATTGCATGGAAGTTTCATGTTTAGTGTTGGCTTTTTGATGATATATTTTAGAAATACAAGCAATCTAGCCAAACATTGTGAAACAGCCCATTGAAGATCTTATTTTTAAATGTTAGAAAGCCTTTGATGCCTAACTGCTGACCACCAAAAGACTGCTCTGCCTCACTTCCAAAAATACACTTTTATTCATTGCAGAACTCAGGACAGAACTTATTTTCACGGGTCAAATTCCTTTAAACATTACTTGAGATAATTTGAAGTCTGCTTTCAACTCTATCCATGTACACTAAGTATCTAGATGTTGGAGTGCGAGGCTCTGTTTGAATTACATGTGTATTTATGATTGAGGAGCCTAGCACATATGGATTTGATTCTGAGAGATGGCTTATTTCTGGATATATTAGTAGGTTCCTATAACTCAGGGTTCCTAGGTTAGTGAAAATGCTTTTTTTTTTTTTTTCTTCAGTGAGGAAGTCTAGGGTGGAACTAAGCCTCAAAATGATGCAAGTCTGAGACCTCCTGTGACTCAAACCATGGCTGAATTTAGAATCTAGATGGTTTTAAAGCTTTCAGAAGAAACACTGTTTTTAGTGACACTGTTTTGTTATGCATGATGAATTAAAACACAGTTGTAATAATAAAGGGAAGGGAAAAAGCTTGGATAAATTACCAAATAAAAATTATAGAAGAATAACATCTTAACAATCTATGCTTTTATATACATATACACACATAGAATCATAGAATCATAGAATGGTTAGAGTTGGAAGGGACCTTCAACGGTCATCTAGTCCAGCCCCCCTGCAAGAAGCAGGGACATCCCTGACTAGATCAGGTTGCTCAGAGCCCCATCCAGCCTGGCCTTGAACGATTCCAGGGATGAGGCATCCACCACCTCTCTGGGCAACCTGTTCCAGTGCTCTACAACTCTCATTGTAAAAAATTTTTTTCTAATATCTAATCTAAACCTACCTCCTTCTAATTTAAACCCATTACCCCTTGTTCTATCACAACAGGCCCTACTGTATATGTAAAAGCATATATTAAGAAGTTATTCTTCTATAATTTTTATTTGTGTATATGTTTAAAGCATATGTATTCTTTTTACATATGTGCATGTACAGACACACAATACAATACCTCAGTTACAATGTAATAGAGGTGCAGTATGACTTTGTGGTGTTGCTTAGTTAGGTTTTAATAGTTAAAGTTATGGAGGAGTTCTGCAGAGAAGTAGATCTGCATTATGGAGATTTTTGTGGAGGTCAGGAAAACTAAGAGGAAAACTTTCTTAGGAAAAAGAATAGACATCGCTAGGAGGGGAAACTATTCGTAAAAGCAACCTTCAGATATTTGTAATAAATTGATATTTGGGTCACAGTTTTCCGGGGATTTGGGTATTTTTATTGTGGTTTTTTGTTTTGTTGTAGGTCTTGTTGTTATTCCGTGGGAAATGATTGCTTGTGGTGTAATAGTACCTGAGAGAGTATAATTTCCTACAGAAAGTTATTGTCTTGGAGGTTTTGTGCAGATTGATTTTGATAGCATCACCATTTAAAATTGTTGCATTATTTTTAGTCAATGTTTTAGTAGGTTTTAATTAAACTACCAACCTATCTGGCCTAGTTAGGTTCCTTTTGTTCAGCCTAGACAATTCAACTACAAATGGCAGATGTCAAGCAGTGCAAACTGAATATTTGCCATTTGAAATGAAGTTTAACACCAGGGTCAACTCTTAACTATTTGTGGACTTTAACCAGTGTGGGGTTTTCTCAGAGGACTGACTGACTATTTAGATCTTCCAGATGAAGCCTAATTTAAGAGTAAGAGTAATTACAAATGGTTTCTACTGCTAAGCATTTCTACTTCTGATAATTCCTAAGATCTGTGGTAATACTTACCCTATTGTCAGTTATTTACTCTTCTTGTTTTCAGCCTTCAATTAGTTGACTGATCAACCAAAAATTATTATCTGAGCAAAACTGACTGTACAGAGAACTTGTAGTAAATAAGGCACAATTTTGTGGGTCTGTCTGATATTTTACTCTGACTACATGATTGTTCCCTTTACTAAAAGGGTACTATTTGCTTCTAAATTCCATTTGAGGTGACTGCTTATGCATTTATAACAATTATGTGTACAATTACAGGTAGATATTACACAAAATGTAAATGTCCTTGCACATAGAAAACAGCTAGCAAAAAGGAAGTCTTCATAGTCACTCAGTCATCTCTTCTTTGGTAGTCATCTCTACTTTGCTATGTGTCTTTTTTTTCTTTCCTTTATGTGATTGTTGAGAAAGAATGAATCTTCTGAATACTGGGGCGTTTAGTGTCATAATGAAGAATATCTCTTGGAATAAAAATTCTTCCTGGAAAGTAATAGAAAATGCATTGTGAATCTTTTCAGTTGAATTTTTTCATCTTTACATGTATCTTGATAACTAGAGCTTTATCAAACGTTTGGAGAGAGATGAGGCCTCTCAGAGAAACAAGTCCCAGACTGTTTAGGAATTTCTAATGAAAATTAACACCCTGAATGCTTCCGAAAATCCTAATATTTAGGCACAACAGATACCGCTTTCAGAAAGCACCTCTTACTAAGCCGTATGCCTGTATTAAATCATTATAAATATATGTAAAATGCTTCTGTCTGTAGCAAAATAGTGTATGGTCTCACATATGCAGTAGATATCTTGTAATGCTACAAGCATTGATTACAATTCCAAGTATGACATGCTTAATGTGAAAAATAGGTATGCACATTTGTGTGACTATATACTGACTCTCTTCTTTCCACTTGTACAGTATTACCATTGCTCATTCCGAATGACAGGTGAAGGCTGGCTTCTTTGTTGTGGAGAATATCAAGATGTTCTTATTATTGATGCTAAGTCTTTAGATGTTCTTCACACTTTATCATCTTCTGAGTCTTCTGATTGGATAAATTGTATGTGTATTGTACACTCTGCAAGAATTCAAGGTATTCATTGTAGATGTATTTATGTAGGCCAATTAAATCGTGATAAAGTATTTTTATATAGACAGTACAATCCTACTACTTTTAATATCTAATCATGTTTTACAGAGCTGTTATGTACAAGATGTTAACATTTCTTTGACAGCACCTAAGAAACTGTTTTTAATACTCTTAATGTTGATCTTATTTCACTTAATAAGTTTCTTAGAAAAACAAGCAGCCTCTGCACTGGTTTTAAGCAGCTCATTTCTTGGATATAAGTACAAATTAATTTTGTAATATCAGGGAAATTAAAGGCACAAAACCACTATTCTGTGCCTTCTATTGAAATATATCTGATTGAATAAAATAAATATTCACTATTTGATTGCATGTTTTCAATTTCTATAAACCAATTAGTTATTTTTGTGTAAAATTAGTATTTCTTTTGAACAATGTCCTGCAGAATCCTTGTTTTAGTGCTGTATATATAGACCAGTGTCTATGCCAAGGTTCTCTTTTGGTGTTAGGCACTGTTCGAACATGGTTTCAAGTTGACTGTCTCACTGTTGACTTTTCACAGAAGACTCGCTGGTTGCAGTGTCCATAACTGGAGTTCTTAAAGTGTGGGATCTGTCTGCATCTTTGAATAGCATACAGGTCAGTCTGTATGAGGTGTGAAACAGCACTTCGAAGGATAACATTAATGTAGTAATATGCTGAAGTAAATGATACATTGAAGCAGAAAATGAATAAATTAAATCTTCTGGATATGTATTAAATTGAATTGATTAATTTTGTCACAAAATTCTGAAATCATACTTTCATATAGCTATTTAAAATTAGTTGGGCCATTGGACAGTTCTTGCCTTGATAACTGCAATGTCTTTCGCCCAGGCTTAACATCTTTCCATGTTCCGTGATGCTAAAGTTGTAACACTTTCTTTCTGTCCTGATAATGTCACTTGGTTCTTTGAACTCTGAGAGCTAGATTCACAAAGAGACTTTAGTATTACAGCGAAGTACTATGAATCATCAACAGAAATGGCAAAATGTCAACAATCTTCTCTCATCATCTGTAATACATTACTGCCTTACTCAACAAACTGCAGCACTACTTGTTAATGGGTAGGATTGGGCCTCTCAGGAGAGTCTGTCAAATTTGGTACCATACTTGTGTTTTTTCTGATGCATTTTTGGTTTATATGCAATTTTTTGGGAGGGAGGTCTTTTCAGCCTTCCCAGGTCAAAAATACTGTAATCCTGTAGAAGTTCTGGGGACTGTAACAACTGATTAGACATCAGAGGCATATATGGTATGGTGGCATCCTTTTGCTGCCTGGAGCCTTCTTTTGTGAAGGCAGGAGTGCAGAGTTAGTAACAGTCTGGCTACTTCATATGTTAAAGAGCAGTATTTGATAAATACTCTTGGATTTAATTGGAATTAGTTGGAGCTGCAAGGTGCAGTGAGAAAATGGTTTGCAGTTTGATAGCCATGATTCCATGACCAGCATACCCCTTCTTTGAGAGGTTTTTGATACTGGGAGTATCTTTAAAAACAGAAAGCATCATTTATTTGTGATTTAATCAATAATTAATAAAAAGAATTCCAATATAATTTTGAACTTGATGATGTTGATATGTATTTTCACCCTTTTTGTGTACCAGACTTTTTTTTTTAAAACCATCTGTACATTTAGCAGTACAAAGCTAAGAAAATTTAGTTACTTTTTAGAGGCGTTAAATTCAGTCCAGACGTAGAACACCACCATACCTCTCAGATTGTCCTAGTTGCAGCAAGGATGAGTGGAAGAGCAGAATATTCATCAGCCATTTTGGGTTATTGTAGCTATTTTTTTGACTGAAGAATACTTACCAGATATTCATTACAGCAGATGCTATCTATGATTTGCCTTTAGTTCTTCTCCATGTTCATTATCACTTCTTTAAGTGAGATCAAGGTCTAAAGCCATGATGAATGTCTTCTGTTTACATGGTATTTGTGAACCCTGCTGCGGTCTTATCTCATTTTTACATAAGAATTATATGTTGCTTTACATTTTGAAAGTGTATGCTCACAAAATTATTCTCAGTGATTTGTTTCTATTCTAAAAGAGAAAGCTCAGATATCTAAAATAAATCTTATGGCTTTTTTTCCTCTGTGCTGTAAAGGAGAGACAAAGTGTGTGTGAGAAGGAATCAAAATCTCTGGACTGTATTAATTGTCAAGCAGTACGCTTTTGTACTTACACGGAGAGGCTCCTTCTTGTTGTGTCCCCCACGTGCTGGCAGGTACATTATTGAGCGTTTATACTTTCTTTTAAATTTTCTTTAAAATCACATTAGCTCTTCAAAATGATTACATGCAAATACTTGGTTTTTTCCTCATCTTAAAGTGTTCATTAATTGTCAGATATAATAGTGCACTATATTCTTTCTCTGCTTATCTTAACTGTGCGGCTGAGATAGTGTTTATTTTTTATTAATGAATTTCTACTTTAAAAGTTTAACATTAAGTTGGCTGGGTAGAAAGGGGTTTACTTGAAATATTAATCAGTTTTAGAGCACTGGTGCATTATAGTCCCCTATGCAGTGCCTTACAAAAGGAGACAAAGATGCACAAAACTGTTTAAGTATGACAGAAGTAATCACAGTTGGCAAGCCCTTGGTAACCATGGGCTTTTGTTCCATCAGGGCCAGTGCCTGGCTTCCACTAATGAAGCCAGCACAACTAAAGATGCCAGAGTATATATCTTTTTCTTGTAGCTGTAAGAAAATAAATTCATCGTGTAGTTACTGAAACTGTTACTGGTTTATTTTTAAATTTTAGTTAAGTGGAACTTTTTTTTAAAAAAAAAACCAAAACAAAACAAAACCAAAACTATGTATTCCTTTTTTTCCAGTGTTATAATATTCCTCTTAAAATAATCCTGAGCTATTAGTGCAACAAACATACCTGATCCAAACACCACTGCTGGTGGGGGGAGATGTGTGTGTGGGGGGGGTGGTGCAGCAGAAATTTTTCGTACACCTGAGTCAACTTTGAATAATACAGTTGTAGGATATTCTTGAGACTTCTCTTGGACTGTTTAAAAAATTCTGTATAGAATGGACACACTTTTCATGGAAAAAAATCTGTGTAACATGCATTGTTTTCTATCTGTTCCTATAATGTTTTTCCACAACAGGTGCACTTTTCTTGTAATATCTCCATTATGCATTTGAATAGTTACATTTTATTACTTAAAGTAGTGTTGGATTTTCAACTTCTATGTTTCAATGAATATATAGCTTTAAAATAAGGTGATTATGATCATACTCTTTAATTAGAAAGGTGTGTGATATGTAGCATAGGAGAGATTCACATGTGTGTTTAGAGTTGCTCCTTAACCCACTTCTCTAATAATGGAAAATATAGAGCAAATATATAGCTAGAAATTAGCGAATAAATAGAAATTAGCTATGAATAATTTTTAGAAATTCTAATTCTGAAATCTGTTTCCTCACAATGCTGGAATAAATTGTAAAAATGTGGCTATGAATACTCTCTCCATAAGGCCACTAGGAAAGTGAGCAAGCAGACAATATCCTAGGTTGCCCTAGTCATATCCTATTTTGGCTTAAAATGGGAAGGTCAGAGGAAGTAAACAAGTCAAGTTTTTTACCGGCTCTAGAAATGGAAGAGAGAAGAACTCATGCAAGCAAGGGGATTGTATGTTCTTGGCTTTCGATTAACTTGTGAAAGTAAAAATCTCTATTGCTCCCCAAAGAAGAAAAGAAAAAAATCTACTTTAAGATATGTGCTGTGGTTACCCCAGCAGATCATGTTTTAAAAATAGGCAGAAGCATTTGTAGCTTCTATCAAAGTCTGCCATGTCATACTTATTTGCTGAATTCATTACCTACCTCTCTAAGAAAGTAATAATCCAGTGAACATTATTAATGAATGCAAGGCAAAACAAAGTGAATCCCATCCAAAATCCCCTAATGTAACAGAAGACTATAATGCTGCTTTTGTTTATTGTCAGTTTCTTTATCTTTGAAATTCTGACTTTGCAGTAGTTTGATAGCATGAAAACTGCTTTGGCTTTAAAAGAGGTAGTCAAACCACAAAGAATCAAGCTAATGTTCTCCTTATTGATCCATTGCCCAAAACCAGCTTGAATTAAAATGAATGTGCCGATATTGTTTGTTTATATTTTATTGTTTTTTTCTAAGCTTAGGTCTATGATTATTGTGATTTCTCCTTGCTTTGTACTGAGTTCTGTAAAAGTGGTCAGTGCTTTGCTGGTGGAGAAGTACTAGCAGCTTACAGACTTATCATCTGGACAGAAGATGGCCACAGTTACATCTACCAGCTGCTAAACAGGTGGGCTCAGATGGGAAATTCACACAAAAAGTTCAGGTACAAGATGAACTTTGGGAGGTTTATTATGGAAAATCTCTGCATGTTGCAGATGATCAAAAACCAGAACAAAACCACTTTGGCACTCAAAGATTTACCCTGAGTTTGACAGCCCTCAGTCTTTGTTTGGCACAGCAGGGAACACAGAAATAAGATTAGCCATGTAGAACTTGAGCAGCTGGCGCTGCGATTTCAAAAAGTCGCTTGTAATTACTTATTTGGTAACTTTTAATTGAACTTGTGAGTCTTAGATGTTACTGTTCTGCTTTCTAAAAAATACGACTTTATAAAGTTTTTACCTTTTTTTTTTTTTTTAAATTATGCAGCGGGCTTTCTAAAAGCTTATATCCTGCTGATGGGAAGGTGCTGAAAGAAACTGTTTATCCTCATTTACTCTGCTTTACTGGTATGAAGGAAAATAAGGTAAATTGATAAAGGTTTACAGTGAGCTTCAAAAGTTCATTTGTTATTTGTTTGCAATTACCTGAATGATCCTGGAAAAATTGTTGAATTCATCAGATTTAATTGCTCTTTGAAAACAATGAGGAAGACTCATTCATTCATTTCAAGATTTTTACTTACAAACTTGGAGGTGCTCTTAGCATATTTTTGTCTTAAATTCTGGCAATATTTATTTTCTCTACAAGGAAAAATATTCCTGTATTTTCAGCTATAGATAAACTAATTGAAGTGTTTTGGTTTTTTTTTATTTTCACAAAAAGGGGAGAGCTTTTTTTTAGTTAAAGGTGGTCTAAAATAGCTTTAGAAACTTTTACTTTCAAATCTGTTTAAAAAAAAAAAATAAAATAAAACTAAATACAAACCCTAAACAACAAAAAAGCAACCCACAAGCGAAATGTAAGCAAGTTGCTTAGTTCTTCTATTAAGAAATGTATGCGTGTTTCAGTGGAACTACATAAAGAGGTTGTTTCCCATGTGTATCCATTCTAAATTGAAGGCATTTGAATCTGTGACATCTTGTCCAGAATACTGTTATCTTGAGCCTTCAGAGGCATGATCACATGGCTAACTTTCTTACACTGTGAGCAGACTGACAGTACCCACAGTGCATAAAATTAAAGACATATGACTCTTTAGAACCGTGGTCTCTGCTTGAAGAAGCCTCTATAGTGAAGAAAAGAGGAAACTAAAAAAGCAGGTGATATTTATACTTCTGATTGAGAATTCGTGTTTAGCAGAGCATGTCATACCGATTTAAAATTTCTAAGTTACTGCTTAGATAAAGTAGCTCAAGTGAACTCAGATGTGTTGGAAAACCTGCATCTTGACTCACTTCTTGAGTAGTGCTTTGTGTGACCACAAAGAAATAGGTAAGGAAAAACAGTTGATTTTAAAAGGTAGAACATGTATTAGAGTTAGGAAGTTGGGGGGGGGTAGGGGGGTGGAAAATTTGTAGTAAGGATCGTTATTTGGCAAAAATTGAACCAAAACAAACATAACAGATTTTTCTGTGTAGCTTTGCTTCTGGTTTTGTTGCTAAGTCTTATTGCTAATACTGTTTATGAAATTAGTAATTGTTGGAAGATGTGGATTTAATTCCTGCTTTCAGTTGTATTTGTTTGTGTATTTGTGTGAGAATTCAATTTAAACAGTTTCTGAAGATATGCAAGGGAGACATATTTTTATTTGTACCTGACTAGAAACACTGACACCAAGGCCAGGTTGGATGGGACTTCAAGCGACCTGTCTAGCGGAAGGTGTCCCTGCCTCTGGCAGGGGGATTGGAACTGGGTGATCTTTAAGGTCCCTTCCAACTCAAACCATACTTACATGAGATTTTTCTAGTGTTCTTTTTTTTCTTTCTGTTAACAACTATAGACTCTTAGAAAGCATTTTTGTTGCCTACTCCCGTGAAGGCTGACAGATTTAATTTTCAGTTGCAGGGCAATAGCACAAGTCATTCAGTTTTTCTACCAAATGCTACTATCTAAAATCAGATTGGATAGCTGCCGAAGAATGCCAAAAGGTCAGATACTGTGAGGGAAAAGAAAATAGCCAAAACAAATAGCTTAGCAAATAATAGGGTTACAGTGGTGGTAGGAAGCTCATATATGCTTCCCCTGAAACATATGCATTCTTAAAATAATGTCCCCTACCCTTTTCTACTATTTCTGCTTTAATATTTAGCTTAATACTTGAAAAAATTTTATAGCAGATTTGTGAGACAACAAAACTACCTGTGTGACGATCTGTTTTGGTCTCCATTCTAAGATTACAACTGAATCACGTTACGGTACAGTTGCTTATTGTAGGATTTACTCCGACTTCAATGTTGTGAATAAAATACCCAACATATGGGGATGTTATTAATATGTCTAGAAGAAGCGAACAGAGTCAAGCTGTGTCTATGCTATCTAAGTAAAGGTGATGGGTAGAACAAAACAGTTTGTGCTGATGACCTTTCATCCACACTATCTACAGTACAGTATGTGCTTTTGGAGTTTTTTGGTGTGGGTTGTGTTTTTGTGTGCTCCTGCACACATCTCCAAGTTTACTTTAATGCAAAAAGAATCCTGATTTGGTCCTCCAAGACACCTCCACAACACAAACCTTAAGTTTTCACTTCCAAAGTACATGCCTGGTGTAAACTCAAACTTACCATTGTAGATATACCTGGAGATTCTAATTTTCTTGACTTTTGCAAGGATTTTGAGCAACTAAAACCTTCGCCTTAGACACCTTAACTGTTTTTTAGTATTTTGATACTTGAGAATTAAGCTTACGTAACAACTAAACAGGATGTTCTTAGCAAGTCACCAGTAGGTTTTCACATAGTTTGGGTGTTGCTGATGTAATATAGAATTACCTGTGGTGTTATACGTACAGGCAAGGAAAACCTATAGATTTCTAGTCTTCATGGGAGAGTAAAAACACAGTGTTTGTCTGAGATACTGTAATAAATTTTAATGTTGACTGAATAAAACTACATAGATGTCATTAAGTCTGTTTATCAATGATATTATACCTCTGTAGTATCTAACTTTTCCAGGTGACTGAATGATGTTGTTATAGACTATTACCATCTATGTAAAAGCAAAGCATAATTCTTACCTTTCATTATTTGTAGTACTTTAACTTATCATGATTGAAGCTTTACTGAATTTCTTTTGATGTGGAGATTATCAGTGTTCCACTGCATATTTTTTTTTTTTTTTCCCCCAGCCTGATCTTGGTGCTTATTCTGCCACTTTTTAATATGCTAGTGCTACTCTTGATAGATTTAGAGACAGTAATCCTAGGAAGCTCGCCAATTCTGCTTTTCTCCCTGAAATGTAGGCTTAGCCAAGGATACTGGCAAAGCAGAGGTGGTCTTCAAGGGACTTGCACCAGGCAGATTAGACCTGATCTGAGCAGAGCTTAGTGACAGATGAGGGTTCAGCCATTGTTTGTTTTATATTTCTACAGCTTTTGACCTTCAAATCTACAGTGAATTGTTACATTATTTTATAAGCTGTTTTGTATCGGAATTTTAATTTACTGTTATTTTTGTCAGAGTTTTCCTTTTGTCATGGGCTTCATGAATGAAAGAAAGGAGCCTTTCTATAAGATTCTTTTTTCTGGTGAAGATTCGGGAAGAATCACTCTGTGGCATGTTCCTGATGTCCCTGTGTCAACATTTGATGGTTCACCAAAAGGTTTGGTAATTCTGTGCTCTTGATACAGTCTTTTTCATTATGTATTTAAGTTAATTTTCATGAAAACTTAAACCCTAATGAAAATATTGTCACACTAGGAAGTGACGCTCGTGCATTCATCTTGCGATGATTGCCTGTAGTTAAAAGGAGCAAGACATTAACAAATATGAGCGTCTAGAAATTCTTCATAGAACTGAAAAGTGTTTCTATTTCCTTACCATCTGTCCGTAACCACTTCTCTACCAAATGTCATGAAAATTTACTTAGTTGGTCCTACTTATGATTGTTCGTATGGAGGTATAAAAGAAAGGATTTAGTGACATGTGATTTAGTGCTGGAATAGCAACTTCTGACTTTCCATCACTAGACTGCAGAAATGACAAGTTAGGGGAAATGATGAAGAGATGAAAATGTATATTTTTCTTTGGGGTTTTATTTTGTTTTGAAGAAAAAAAGAAATCCTGATTCTTTTCCCCCACTCTCTAGAGATCCCAATTACAGCAACGTGGACTCTTCAGGATAATTTCGATAAACACCATTCCATGTCAGAGGGAATTATTGATCATCTTTGTGCATCTAAAGATGGAATTAAAAGTGCGGTTGTCAGTTCCTCTGTATACATACCCAGTCTTGATAAGCTTGTGTGTGGATGTGAAAACGGGAAAATTTTTGTAACACTAGGTTTAAAAACTGCAAGAGCAAGACTTTTAGAAAACATATCTTTGCTGAAAGGTAAGTTTTCACAATTTTGTCCAAATTAATCTCAGTCAAGCAGAGAAGACTGCATACTTCTAACATCCCCTCCAGTGATCCTTGTAAAAATTATCTGAATAATAGGGATGATGGTCAGGGATTGAATGAGTATCATGAGTATCATGATCTTTCTCCCTCTGTAGCTCATCTGTTAATCACAGCTTACTACTACCAAGATGCTTTGCACTATTAGGAGTCTTGGAACGGCTGTGGGGATGGAGTCACCTAGAAGTGAGATATATGGGATGTCACAATACGGGCAGTAGTAGTCTTTGCCATTTTCCCTCTTAAAGATCATTCCACTGAAAAAATAAAAAGGGTATGTCTCACTAGATGAAACTCAGAGTACAGATGTTTGTCCTTCCTTTTAGGAACATGCCCAAAAGTCTTTGATCTCATGTTGTATTTAGTGTTTTGAATCTCCTGACTTTTAGCCAATGTACTGTAAAATATGGAACCTCTATTCTGAAAGAACAGAAATAATTTTTGTACCATCTCGTTTCAGATAATCTACCTTATAAGGTTCTGAATGGTCATAGTAGCAAAGTCACTTGTTTACTTTATCCACATGATAAATCAGTAAGATTTGATCCAAGCTGGCTGTTATCAGGGGGCCAGGACTCTATTGTGATTTGCTGGGATATATTTACGGGGGACATCTTACACCAATTTAGTTTGCAATCTGGTCCAGTGATGGAGCTCTTACGATCTCCAGAAAACTACAGAGTAAGTAAAAGCATTATAAATTATATATATATATATAGGTTTTTTTTAAAGCATGTCTATATATACAGACGCGTGTGTGTGTCTGTACATGTATATGAGAGGAAGAACCCATCTGGCAATACTTTTATTCTGTGACACTTTATCCTTGATTTACCTTCTTTTAATTGTCTTGTTTGGAAGTGGCTTTCAGGGCGTTGATTTCTTGTTAGTTTCTAGTTTGCTCTTTAAAAAAAAAAAAAAAAATCCTAAACAAGTAACATATTGAAGGTCTTAATATCTGTTCACTATTTTTTTGTATCATGATTGTCAATCTGTTTGTTAATTTGATTATCTCCTAACTTCTGAAGTTAAAAAGTCTAATCAGTAAGGCTAGGGGTTTGAATGTAGTAAGAAAATATTTAGATCAAGAGTATTTTAATCTAAATGTGTATGTTTGATTTTGGTTCCTGACACATCCTTGTGGTTATTGGCATTTATGTTTTTGTGTTTTGAGATTTAGAATAATTTTGTATGTTTTTAAGTTAATTTTGAAGTAAAAATTTATAAGACTTAATGTACTGAATGCTCTGTTAAATTTTGTTTAACAAATTCTGTCACCATTGTATTCCATGGGGCAGAGATTTAATCTTATTCCTTTTGAAAAACCTATGAAAACATATTTGATAATTAGAGTTGACTTACATGCCAACACTAAGTAGTCCAAAAGATGTTTTGCAATGGCATAAGTTCTTAATGCTTGTAAGGCTCTCTTTAGCCCTTTTTCTGGAAACTAGATAGGATTTAATGCTTGCTTGGATGGTGTTTCAGTTCTCTTTACTGGGCTGAATTTTTCCATAGGGTGAAATTCTTCATGTGTCACCAAAAATTACTTGCAGGAAGGGAAGGCTTTGCAGAATCAGATCCATACAGTGTCAAATTAAATTGTAACATACCTAATTTTTAGTTAGAGATACATTGGCCTTGGCTTTTGTGTCCTAAGATCTGAAATAATTTTATCACAAGAACAGCAGTTTGGTTTAAGGTAATTTTTTGCTACTTATTCTTCTAAGACAACTTCTACTGTATATTTGGTTGTATAATCACTGCTTTCTTAGAGTTATTGTGAATAAATTATTATTTTTAAAAATTGAAAAGTCAGAGATTGTATGTTTTTCTGTCAGGAGATCAGTTGTACCACTAGCCTGTCAAAAACAAGTTGAAGATGTAGTCTGAAATAAGACATAATTTTCTAAAATGAGTGTTTTCTGGGAAAGAAATCACTGGACAACTTTTACCAGGCTTGTTAAAATTGTGTGATTATGACTGTGGTTATAGTGTTGAAACTGAAGTTGTTTCTGTTTTGCAGTTAAAAGATCACAGCATAGTGTTCTGTGTCTGTAGTGATCACTCAGTAGCAATTCTACACCTCCAGAAGGGAGCATGTCTCTTACATGCCAGAAAGCATCTGTTTCCTGTGAAGAAGATAAAATTTGACCCTATTGAAAATCTACTAATTGTTTTCTGTGAAGACTGTTCAGTATATATTTGGGAAATTGAAACAGGTAATAGCAGAAGGAGTTTTTTCTTCACTTTCCTTAAGTTTTGTTTGTCTGTCATGTGATGTTATGCAAACCTAATTTATGGAAAAGCAAAGCAGAAATATGAACACATTGAATCTATTAATTAAATAGTTTAAATATTTGTATAAACAAGGAAGAAATAAAATTTTTATATGGTTCAAGATATGTCACTACTAAAATGGTAGCTTAAGTCAGACAATCAGATGATTAGCTGACATGGCAGTGAATGGAGTAGAATATTTCTGGAAGCTATAAATAAAATGTAAGTTGCTCTAGTTATTAAAAAGAATAAAATTTGCAGTCCTAACATTCCCAAGTTAGAGACGAAGCTCTGCTTTCTTCAGCAAAATCACAATCTGAGAAATGTTTTGAGTTAATTGATAATCAGCTAATAGTGGAAGATAATTGTAAAGCTCACAACTGTGTGTTCAGGAAAACTAAAGCTCAGTGTTTCAGGTTAAACTGTAGATTCCCAGGTGATTTGAGTGTAACACTGATTCACAGGGGTAATAAATGTAGTTATTTGAACTTTGACAGAACTATTAGAAGCTGTAACGGTACTAGACATTACAATACAGTGTTTCCATGTGATTCAGAGCTATGTGTTCTGGGAGGGAGGAAGCGCATAATGGGTCTGGAACCACCCAAATGCATGGCATATTAATACTATATAGAAACATAGTTTTACTAATTTAACACTGAGATCTTTCTTCACAAGTTATGATTTACTTCACAAGTTATTACAGCACAGCGTCTAGGCTGTCTGGACAAAAATTTCATTGTTTTAAAGTACAAAATATCTGCATTTAATGAAAGACTTGGCAAAATGAGTACAGCGTAGATTACAAGCCTGTTGTATTAGTAGGTTATTTAGTATCATTTAACTACTGGCATAGAAATCATTTCTGGTACTTATTATTTTCCCATATCTACGGAGTTACTTTAAATAAAAAGGTTTGGAATAAAATTGAGTTAACAAATATAGTCAGTGAAGACCCCTGGGTTTACACTGGTGGGTTTTTTCTTACAGCTACTCAAAAGTATTAAGTGCTCATATTTTTGCATTGTACTTTGAGATGTAAAAAAAAAAAATCTTTAAAATTTCTTTGTTCAAAAACATGGATAAAAATTAAGATGGGAAGGTATGACCTTAGGAGACTGTTAGATTGTATATAGTGTTGTACTTATTTTTCTTTGTTGTTTTATTGTTGCTGAGTGACTATATAATGATTTTGCTTAGACTTTTTCAGTGCATTTTCTCCAGTCAGGAGGGGGCATGGGTTCTGCCCTTCTGCTCAGTCATCTTTATGGAAGGTTTGTGGAACAGTACTGTCTTGGGAACCTTCTTCCTGTCTTGTAATTCCTTTAATACCTTCATTTTACTAGTCTTTCTCAGCGCATCTGCAATATTGCAAATTACTGCTTTCCTCTCCTCTTTTCTCCTCCCTGTAAAAGGAAGAATATTTCCTTTTCAATGTGTTCTTTTCTGTTCCTAAAGCTATTACTAGATGTCATTGTTTCCCTCCCCTGTAGTGGCAGCATGCACTTAGAAAAGATGCTACCAGTCTCCAGCTGTTCTGTCTGTCTTCATAGCTCTTTTAAAACTAGTGTTGAACACAGTTGAGAAATTTAAGTGGGGGATATGTTGATATAGAATGGGTTGTTTTTATTTCACAGAAAAAAAAAAAGGCATTTCTCAAAACCATATAACTGTAGGTTGGCTGTTTCTTAAGTACATATCAATTTAAGTGTAAGACATCCTTGAAGGTCATCATACCTAAGTATTTATTAGCATTTGTTGTGGAGTCATCTTTTAACCAAAGGATTAGTATGCATTTGGAACTCTACAATAAAACTGTGTCAATAAATGTAATGAAGGACCACAGAATATTTTGTTTCCTTATAAATCTGTTATATCATAGCTATCACTTGTAACTGATTTGCATCAGTTATTTTCCATAAGAACTTAATCACTTTGCTTAAAACAGGAAATAGATGAGATATTAAAGCTCTAAAACACATGTTGAGCATGCAATGGATTATTCTTATACATACTTTTATGATTAATTTATTGTGGATCCATCATAGTCTGTGCTGTTGTATGTGTAGGATACAGTGTAACAGCTCCTCAGGTGCTCCTGAGATGTGAATTGAGGCTAAAGCTCACCAGGTGGCAAGTCTTAATGTGCATCTTGACAACACAGTGGATTCTAAGGGGACTCAGACCCCATGAGATGTCAATGCAACACTTAATTGCCTTTTTGAAAAAAAAAAAAAAAAACCAAACAAACAACCAAACAAAAAATTCACAAAAAACCCTCAAAACCTAAACAAAAAAAAACCCAACAGAAATCCTCAAATCAACCCACCAAACAAAAAAAAAAAACCAGACTTTAAGCTAAAACAACTATGCCAATGACATGAGAGAGTTTATAATTTAATCCATCATAACACAAAAAGTTAATTTGAAAGTTGAATTATTAACAAAGCCTATTTCTAGAGCTGTAGAGACATCATGAAGAAAAACATTAGTTCATATCTTAATAGGACTTGTGTTGCACACTAGTGTCTGCAAGAGGATAGCAGTGTACAACAGGATTGTCCAAAGGGGTCCAAGAGAGCTGGTTGCTCTTCAAGAAGGGAGTCTTAAGGGCGCAGGAGCAGGCAGTCCCCCTGAGCCGCAAAATGAGCCGGCGGGGAAGAAGACCGGCGTAGATGAATAGGGAGCTATTCTTGAGGCTCCGGGAGAAAAAGAGAATCTACCTCCTGTGGAAGGAGGGACGGGCAACTGAGAATGAATACAAGGAAGTCGTTAGGATGGGTAGAGGTGAAATCAGAAAGGCAAAAGCCCAGCTTGAATTTAACCTGGCCACTGGGGTGAAAAGGAATAAGAAACTCTTCTATAAATACATTAACAGTAAGAGGAGGACAAAGGAGAATATCCACTCTTTGCTGGATGAGGCTGGGAATGTGACCACTGAGGATAAGGAAAAGGCGGAGGTTCTGAATGCCTTCTTTACGTCTGTCTTTAAAGGTCAGACCAGTTATCCTCAGGGTACTCCTCTCTCTGACCTGGTAGTCTCGGCTGGGGAGCACGCTAACCCCTCAGTGATTCTGGAAGAAACGGTCAGAGACTTACTACTCCAACTGGACTGCCACGAGTCCATGGGGCCGGATGAGATCCACCCAAGAGTGCTGAGGGAACTGGCGGAGGTGATAGCCAAGCCGCTTTCCATCATCTATCAGTGCTCCTTGTTGACTGGTGAGGTCCCGGAAGACTGGAGGATTGCCAACGTGACTCCCATTTACAAGAAAAGTTGTAAGGAGGATCCGGGGAACTACAGGCCTGTTAGCCTGACCTCAGTTACAGGGAAGGTTATGGAACAGATAGTCTTGAGGGAGATCATGCGGCATGTGCGGGATGGCCGGGAGATCAGGCCTAGCCAGCATGGGTTCATGAAGGGCAGGTCCTGTTTGACCAACCTGATCCCCTTTTATGATCAAGTGACCCATCTGCTGGATGAGGGAAAGGCTGTTGATGTGGTCTACCTAGACTTCAGCAAAGCCGTTGACACTGTCTCCCACGGTATTCTCCTGCAGAAGCTGGCAGCCCATGGCTTGGATGGGTACACTCTTGGCTGGGTAAGGAGCTGGCTGGAGGGCCGGGCTCAGAGAGTGGTGGTGAATGGAGTTAAATCCAGCTGGCTACCAGTCACAAGTGGTGTTCCCCAGGGGTCGGTGCTGGGGCCTGTCCTCTTCAATATCTTTATTGATGATCTGGATGAGGGCATTGAGTGCACCCTCAGTAAGTTCGCAGATGACACCAAATTGGCTGGGAGTGTGGATCTGCCTGGGGGTAGCAAGGCCCTACAGAGGGATCTGGACAGGCTGGAGAGCTGGGCTGAAGCCAATGGGATGAGGTTCAACAAGACCAAATGCCGAGTCCTGCACTTCGGCCACAACAACCCCAGGCAGCGCTATAGGCTTGGGGCGGAGTGGCTGGAGGACTGTGTGGAGGAAACGGACCTGGGGGTACCGATTGATGCTCGGCTGAGCATGAGCCGACAGTGTGCCCGGGTGGCCAAGAAGGCCAACGGCATCCTGGCTTGCGTCAAAAACAGTGTTACTAGCAGGAACAGGGAGGTAATTGTCCCCCTGTACTCGGCACTGGTGAGGCCGCACCTCGAGTACTGTGTTCAGTTTTGGGCCCCTCACTGCAAGAAAGATATTGAGGCCCTGGAACGCGTTCAGAGGAAGGCTACGAAGCTGGTGAGGGGTCTGGAGCACAGGCCTTATGAGGAGCGGCTGAGGGAGCTGGGATTGTTCAGTCTGGAGAAGAGGAGGCTCAGGGGAGACCTTATAGCTCTCTATAACTTCCTGAAGGGAGGTTGTAGTGAGCTAGGGGTCGGCCTTTTCTCTCGTGTAGACAGTGATAGAACTAGAGGCAATGGTTTCAAGCTGCGCCAGGGGAGATTCAGGCTGGACATTAGGAAATATTACTTCTCGGAAAGGGTAGTCAGGCACTGGAATGCACTGCCCAGGGAGGTGGTGGAGTCACCGACCATGGGGGTGTTCAAGAAATGTTTGAATGTTGTGTTGAGGGATATGATTTAGCTGAGAAGTATTGGTGATGGTTGGACTGAATGATCTTTTAGGTCTTTTCCAATCTTGATAATAATTCTGTAATTCTGGTCCTATTCACTAAGAGGGTGATTATGTTTTGTACTTAAGTTTTACACTCTTAAGATAAATGTAATATCTTTTTCCTTGTTTTAGATTTTTCATCTAAAGTGTGTATCCTGGTAAAAACTTCGAAGATTTAAGTATATACCACATCTTAAAAAAAAAAAAAAAAAAAAAAAAAAAAAATTGTGCAAGTTCCCGACTTTTAAATTCTTCAGCTTTTCAGTATTCTTACTACTTCATGGAACATACAGTATTAACCAGAAGTAGTGCTGACACATCATAGGTATTCCAAACTTCTGAGGCTAAGTAAATAATTGCTAAATAATTCACTCTGTCATTTTTAAATTTAAACTTTTGGCTGTTGATTTAAAGTAGTCCTCTGTGCAGGCCTGAGAAAAGACAGTTCCATGTGTGATGTTAGAGAAGGCCAGGTCTGCACTGCTCAGAAAGGGTGTCTTGCAGGATTAAATGGTACTTAGGCAGTGTATGCCTTTGAATTAATTCCTGAAGTGGGGATATTTTTATCCCTACTATTGTGGTTCAATGAGATTCTTTCGTAGTTTAAAAAAAAAAAAGAAAAAATCCAAACCCCACAATCATTTATTTCCTAGATTTCAGGGCAGTAAATATTGTGGAGTGAATTCAGTGCTGCTGCTGTATGTGCTTAACAATATGGAAAATGACTGTAACTCATGAATTCTATAGAGGTGCTAGACCAAAATGCAAATTGCTGCACTCAACAATATAAGAACTAATAGTTACTATCATTATGCAGTGCCCAAGACAGACCAAAGAAGTTAAGGGTCTGGAGACAGAATTATATCTGAGATGCAGCTTCCTTTAGTACAGCTCAATAACTTCACACTAAAGTATAGTGAATTCTTTGTAAGTCATGAGATTTAATAGCGTAGGACTGCAATGGTACCATAGAGGCAAAAGTCAAAGTATACTTCTAACTGTCTCTCCTTTAGCTGTAAAAATGCTGCCTATTAAAGATGAGGTAAAATTGATACCATTGCTCACGTATGTTACATATTCAGAAAGGGTGCATGCAGGTGGTTAAAAGTGTGGGTTTTTAATTGCTGTTTCTGTAGCTTTTGTTATTAATAGCAAGCAAGAATGAGAGCTACAATCACCACTTCTTAAGGAATAGCTGGAATACAAGAAGGAATGAAGGGATGCAGTTATTTTCTGTTAGCAATTAACATTCTTTTTCTTTTGTTCCTGTTATGCATTGGTAACTAAAAGATGCCATCTAGGGTGAACACCTGGGAAAGCCTACTAGGATATGCTGTAGTTGGTCTAATGTGAATTATATCTGTATTGCAGGAGAACACAAGATGTCATGGTATTGATCCCTGAAATTGGCCTGACCTAGATAAAGAGCTGTGTAGATACTTCAGTGCCACTCAGACAGAGTATTGTTCAGATGTATGGGAAAGACATATACAGCATCATAGACAAACCTCTGCAGAAATGCAGCAGCCTTTCATTATGATTTTTGTCTGCTGGCAAATAAATAGGCAGCAACTTGCCTGTACAGCTACCTGTGAGCATGTTCCATGACTTACTTAAATAGGATAATGTCTGTGTGGTAGCCTTGTGCTTGGATACTGTTGCAGAAATGGACTTAAGATGAAGTTTTTGTTGTTTTTATAGATGCTTTTCTTTGTTTTTCTTCTGGCTAGGCAGTTAGCTTTGTGACTGAGGCTTTGCCTCTTTAAGTGAACATCAGTGGAGGACCTCATTTTGTGTCAGACTCATATATCACTGTTTGCAGTTTAAAAAAAAACCTGAACAATGTTACTGTACTAGAGTTAATGGATAACTGGGAAAACAGCCAGTCTGTTTATAATTTCAGACTGTAGATTAAGGAATTTCCATGAATATTTCAATATTTACACACTTGTAGAGTCAGCAATAATTCTGTTGAATTTGACAGATGACCTCATGAAAGTTTAGGGGCGTCTAGTACCTATGACTGTCTTTGAGTTATACTAGTTTAGCCCCAAAACTGTCTGTCCACCAGGTGATTAACAGGATGACCCCTTAAGCAGATGAAAGACTTCCTTATGTATAACAGTTCATTGTCCAATTTTCTGACAGAAGCTGACACTTCTTCAAAAAGCATTTTGAAGTTTTAAAAATATCTCAGTTGTCTTTTAGCAGGGTTTCATAATAGTTTGTTTGGGTTTGTTTTTTTTTTTTTTACACTTTATGGGATGGGAGAAACACTGTCACATGGATTAAAATCTAAGCCAGTACAACTTCATGTACAATTTATTGTACCCTCTCTTCATGAGATTACCAAAGATACCTTATTTTGCATGGTCAATGGGAAGTTGCCTTTGTTCCAAATAAATAAGCGTTTCAGCATAGTTTATACTGAAATATGTTAAATACCAAAAGTATAGTTGACTTAAAGTG
Source organism: Chlamydotis macqueenii (assembly GCF_036417535.1). NCBI lineage: Eukaryota > Metazoa > Chordata > Aves > Otidiformes > Otididae > Chlamydotis > Chlamydotis macqueenii. Next base: position 14,014,775 of record NC_141567.1, on the reverse strand, counting down.
GAATTTACTTTATTTACCTTGAGACTTCTATCTATACTTAAGATCTCTATCTATGAGCTAGTAGTTAATGTTGGTTTGACTACAAGGGGAGTCTAAAGAAGCAGGGGGAGAAATAAGGTAAGCTAATTGCCCACTGCTGTTACATGTCTAGAATGAGATAAATTTAATCCCGTCCTTCCAGTCCTTTGTTTGACGGCACAAAGTACAAGTATTCTTTTCTAAGTTTAAGTGTTATTATTGCATGTGCATGTAAGTAGTGAGATAAAAAACAATACAGCCATGAGGTAATGTCTCTGTAGTTTTATGTATTTTGCCTAAATTTTAATATACAGATGAGGCAACTTTCCATTACAGTGGAATACCTTTCCATGACAATAAATATTGATCTAATAATACATTTGGAATATTAATATAGAATGTGTACAGGGTTTATTCCAAACTTGTGTACTAGAAGACAAATATGAAAATCAATAACAAATTTTATTCTAATTAAAGCGCAGAATATTTCTTCCAATAGCCACCACTTGAAATTCACTTCAATAAGGAAATAAGCTGTTATCTATATTGCTTTTACATTATCCTGTGGAGTTGGTATCTTTGAGAGTTTTTTTTTTAAAAGCTAAATATCAGTGCAGCAAGATGTAGTAATAAAAGGACCAGTGGGGTTTTTGTGCTGTATACAGCATATGGCAGCATGTCTACAAGCTACATTTCTATCAATATGTATTGAGGGTGAGGAAAGAACGGGTAGACATCAAAGAGCAATCTTCCTTGCTCAGAGGTAGCAATCTTCATTTATCAAAGGTAGTTTTAGTCTTTCAATTAGTACTAGTTTAATATTAATTTATTTCTTGAAGTTCATCATGCTTGCAGAATTAATCATCTGCTAATTTCCTATTCTTTTCTTCTACCTTGCAAGTCTTGTTCTGTTTCGTTGTTTTACAACATGCTTAGTGTGAGTTTAAAAATAGAATAACACCACTTAATAAAACTTTTTGTTAAATTATCATAATGCTCAGTTAACTTTACCCTGGCTGCATTGTATTTTTCATACTTACCCAGGGAGTGGAAACTTTGAGAACTTTCTTGCATGATGCTAGCCACAACAGAAAAATATGAAACTTGGGCCTAAAGAGTTACTTCTACTGAGGTCAGATATCATGTATAGTAAAAATTAAGTGTATGCTTACAACCCTTACTTGAAAAGGTCAAAATCATTAATAAATAATAGTTTTGATTTGTGTAGTTAACCATGTTTTTTGGAAGATTGTGTCCAGTTAAGTCATGAGGCAGATGGCAGATGAAATAGTTTGAATAGAACGCACGTAAGATATTTAGGCAGAGGAATTATGAGACATGTTGGGGTACTACTGCCCTTCAGTTTGAGAAGACGTGATTGCGTAGTCATCTTACAGGCTTCTTATCTGAATACGCTGGAGATTGTCTTGTTGTGTCGTCATCTATGATGCTGTCACTACTGTTATTGCTAATACGCTGTATTAGAATAAATTAAAGTACGGATACGGCTCGCTTGTGTTTGTATTATCAGGGTGAACAGTAACCCAGGTAACAAAGGAAATCTGTCGAAATGCAGAAAACCTATTCCTTTGATCTTTTTTCAGAGGACCAGTAAGGGTGCTTTCACATGTTATTGTAGTAGTGCCATTCTAATTTTTCACTGCTTGATTAGAAGCTTATTTTTAAAATAATTTGTGAGCTCTAAAATTAAAGTTAAAAAAAAAATGTCATTTTTCTAAGCCCCTAGCCTGGCTGATCTTGCTTTTTACATACAAAGAGACAATTATTTTTTTTTTAATACACAAAAACTGATTTCTTAATTTTGCAAAAGCACTGAATAATCTGAAGAATGATCCAGTCCATCAGGAGCAAGAAACTATGTCATTTTTTTCTGATTGAAAACATCTAACACATTTTTACAAAACACTTTAGGTAAGTTATTAGTATGTCATTTTCAAATTCAAAACCGTTTTTTACCACGTTGTGCTTGCTATCAGTAGAAAAGCTATGGTGATCATAGTGATTTTTAGTACATAATCTGTGCTTTTGTTCTGGCAGTGGTGATTTTACTGTATCTGCTTGAAATATGCACTGCTGGGAAACATAATTCATATGATGATATTTAATTCTAAATGTTATAATAAGCTTTTTATTAAGTACCTGCTTGACTTTTTTTTTGTTAATGACTATCCTCACCTCTGAATTGTTTATGGATCCTTTTCTTTTACTTGCTAATATTTTGTACTATTTAATTATATAGAGGGCAACTAAATTAAAGTTTTCTACATAAAATTTAATTGCTATAGATGTCAAAATAGAAAAACATAGAGACTATTGAAGTACAGTAATAAAACTCTACACTTGAGATGTGTTTGAAGGAAAAGTTTATGAAGTTAAGCTTTAAAAAGCTCAGAGGTGTATAAGGTTAAGACCATTTTTGTAAATCTAATTGCACAAATTAATATGTGCAATTTTTCCTTTAGTTTTCTTTTCGTCTATCTCTGAACTCTTGAGGACTGTTACTAAATAAACGTCTGTATAATTTTTATGTAACTTTTAAAAACCTGTTTTAATGTGTACAATACACCAGGGACTTCCATAAAAGTGCCTGCTACCTCAATTCTGAGATTTTCTTTGCCATTACGACCTATTTGTGCAAACTTAGCATTATGTTGATACTCATACATAATTTTGTACATGTGTATAGCTTAGTTGTTGTTTTTTTTTAACAGGGGTAAGTGAAAGACTATTTCTTCCATTTTCTGTAATAAGATTATATATGTCATCATGTGGGACAGATTCTGTATAGATCTCTCTTGCTTAAGCAAACAGAAAAGGTAACGGTGCTTCAATTAAAATTGTCATTGTGGTAGGGACAAGCCATCAGCATTGGCAGTGTATTTCAGAGGTGTAATGCTCAGCTTTCAGTCTGTACTTTAAGGAACGAAGATTTTTATGAATTACCCATGTGTTTCATGACTTTAACATGAACGATACATGTTTTGAAACACTTTTGCTGAGAAGCAGGAAAGAATCCTACCATCCTAAGGCAGCTGTCAAGCATAGAAAAATTGAACTCAAGTATTTAAAAACTACTCAGTTATCAGTAAATTAGAACAGGCTTTTAGTGATATTGGCAACCCTCATAAAACATGCAGTGTCTAACATTAGTCAAATCCATCTGCATGATCACTTCTGTCACAAAAAAAACCCCCAAACTTTATAAAAAGTAAACAAGAGTTCAGAAGTATTCTGAAAATATTTCTTGCAATGTCAATGCCCCATTGCGTTACATAAAAACTCTTCTATTTCAGAAGTATCCTTACTGTAAAGAAAATTACTCTTCACATAGTGGTGTTGTAGATCAAACATTTCATCATATTGATGGTCAAACATGCTGGAACACTTTCAAATACTATTTAAAGATAATTTATATTTAGTTATATATGCTGCAATATTTTTATAATTGGTGCCAACAGTATCAAGTCTTCTAAACCTCTGGTAGACTCTATGCAAGTATCACGAGTTGCAGAATGTGGGGGATTTTGTTTGGTTTTGGTTTTTAAGTAGACCTTTATTTAGCATGTCTCAACTTTTCTTGTCTCTAGAATAATTTAGGGTTTAAACTGTTTAGAAAACTAAGGTTTAGGTTTCATCAGGTGACTGAGGAAATAAGTGGTACAATTTTAATGAAACTCTTAGAACTGTATTAAAGTAAACTGTTATTAAGTTACTATGCATTTATGCTTTGATAATTGTAAAGCAACAGTAATTGCACTCTTTTGGCCCTTCTGTCCTTGCAAAAATTAGCAATTTAGAGTGTCTTTTGCTATCTTTTTCATTTTCCCTTTTTCTCCCTGTCTTTCTGTCTTTCTATCTCTCTCTCTTCAGGTCATTGGTCAGAATTGGATTTGAGTGGGGGAGTGTGGCCTAGCTGATAAATCCTGCCGTTGCACTTCATATGCTGGAGGCTGTGGTGTAGCGGGGGTCAAGGTCATAGCGGTCACTACCTTTTTTTGTAAATTTTTTTTTCCATGAACTCTGCATAGCCTAAAGATGCAAAACTAGATTTTAGAGTCCTTAGTAACTACATCTGATTAGTCTTTTGTGAAACACACTACACGCATATTTTACAAACAAAGGAGAAAAAAAGCGCCTATTTAATATTAAGTTTGTGATGTCTGTTCATTAATTCACTTTGTCCTGGCTAACAAAGTTTAGCTGTATGGTCCTATGCCCCTGGTCAGAAATCCAAGTCATTTATATATTTGTGGGAGTAAGGTGCAGTAGCTGTGAAATGGTTTTATAGGAAGGGGCACTAGGTTGATCTCTCTGCAGTTCATGTGACTAGGGCAGTGAACTTTGATGATAAAATCATAAATCTTCAAAAATGCCAAATGGTCAAATTTTCATAAGTGTTACTTGATAGAAATGCTTATGGAGTTGTTTTAGCGAACTCTTGTTAGACATTTGGATAGTAAGACTAAACTTTTGATAAAATCGCCGTAATTTCTGTGAATGAAAACATTCAAGTGTTAGAAGGCTTTTGGAGGGATGCGAGTTTTTCAGAAAGAGATGGTATATGGCAAATTGTTTCATTAATTTTTGTGCTTCTTTCCAAGATACTCAGAAGATGGAGTAAAATTTCTATTGTTTCAGTCTAACCTTATGCTTTAAAAAATGTTCTGTCATTTAATCGGTATCGTACACACACTCAGACTCACACTTAGTCATTCATGCCACACTATCTTTGCTTTCATTCATTTTAGAATTACACAATATAATATTAGTAAGCAATTTGTTTAAATAACAGATTTATCTTAGTCATATACATCTGTGAGTGCATCCAGAATACAGGCCTGAAGGTCTGTTTGGTTATACAAAAAAAACCCCTTTTGTGCATACTCTCTCTGATATTAGGAAAAATAGGTCTCATTTGATATTCCTAATAGTGATCTCTTAAACAGTTATTTTGCATCTAATTTAGTCATCCTTTGTGAAACTCTAAAGAAATAGCCCTTATAAATCTCTGGCTCAAATATTAAGTACCCTGTTGGAGGCGTTAATTGAAGACTGTGAAAGGCTTGTATCTCCCCTGAAGGGAGCTTTTCATATTCGCAAAAAGGCTCTAGTGATTTAGCTCTTGTGTTCTTAGGTCATGGTCTGACCTTCAACATTAACAGTCTGGGCAGACACCACGTGGGTTGAGATCTTGACTTCTCTCCCCCCTCCACCTTCGTGCGTAAGAGGCATCCTTAGAGAAGGGAGAACCTGCAGGGAGTGAGTTAACCCAGCTGTGCACTATTGAACTAGGACAAGGTAACTTCTTGGGCCAAGAGTACTGTAACATTAAACAATTAACACTTAATGCAACATGAAACAATTTCTAGTTTAGACGGTCTTTTTCTAAGAAAGCAGCTCTGTGAAGAAATTCAAGATATGTTAAAGGTAACACATATGATGCAAATAATAACATGCAATAGGATGGAAGGTTACCATTATACTGTAGTTTCTCTGCACATCTTATGCTGTCACTTAAATCCCTTTCTAAAAAGAGATAAATGATGAGGAAACATTGGTTAACACATTTCAAAAATGTAAATGATTCAAAATAAGTTATAAGCATTAATACATGTGCTTTGTGGAAGTTTAGTGTTTGCAATTTTTACATTTGTTTTAATTTGTCAAGCTTAATATTTTGGGGGTTTTTTTATGGCACCTTGTATTTTATACAGGTAAGCCTCACATCAGTCTGTAGCTTGCACTTGAATATTTCATAGTTATTTAAATTTGAGTCGGTTTTCAGTAACTACCTATTGACATAGCATAATAAAAAGTAGTGGAGCTTGGAGAAGTCTATCTCAGAACAAAATGCAATGTCATTTTTTGCCCAGTCTACAGAAGTTAAGGACACACTGTTTTATACTGAAAATACCCAGGTATCTTTATATTCATATGTATACGTACTTTTATGTACTTTATATATACTAGGTGGAATATGTATGGAATTTAGCTGTATGTGTCTGTTTAAAAGGATGCATTTCTTGCAGTTGATAGTTGATCTTCATTCTTAATAATGAAGTAAGATTATATATATTTAACAAAGAAAAGTGGAAATGAGAAGTGATTGACTTCGGTGCAGTCAGACAGGAGAGTTTGTATCAGGGAGAGTTTTCATACTGGATATTAAGGGATGGACTCTCATCATCATTCTGTGTTTCAGAGGATAATAAAGAAATAGATAGATACTGCTCACATCTCTTCCAAGTTCAGAGCTGGCCACTTCCTCTGTTCATCCCAGTTTAGCATATATGCTGTATCTCTACAATTACTGTTACAGGATTATTGTCCTTTGCTGTTTAGAATAGCTTAGACGGAATCAGGGAGAGAACAGAGGAATCTTATTTTCCTTTCTTTTGAGGTGTTTTGTCTGCAGCAGAAATCCAGGGATGAGGACTGGCTGCCTTGGAGAACTACTCTTTTTACCTGCCTATGTAAACCTGCATTACATATGATATTCCAGTAGTTCTTTGTATTGTTCTTCATTGTTGAAAGATATTCTGACAATAGTTTGCTGATGCAATTATGAAAATGTGTTTTCTGAAGAACATCAGTAATGTACAGCAGCTGGACAATAGGACAGAAATCTTCCAAATGCAAAAAATCATTACGGAGTGTCTGCCAAGACACTTCGTGCTTCTGTATACAGTGCTGTATACAGGGTATCTCCATTGTTAATCTATTCCTATAGGTAAAATATCCTTTTAAAGATTATTAGATTTTTAATAGGTGGGGTTTTGTTTCCTCTACCCCATTTCTATTTGTTAGGTTACGTTTACTTCTGTCTTGATATTGATTGAAAATACATATGCTTACTTAACACAATGTTTGTTTTATCTGTTTCGGGCAATTTGGTATTAGAGTAATAGCACTAGCAGTTAAGAGAAATTTTTGACCACTGTCTTGGAGCAGGAAACTTGTTAAAATTCAAGCATCTTCTAGTGAGGAATATAAAATTTCTGTTTGATTCTAACAGCATAGAAGAAAGTGGATGGGAGTTTCTTCTGAGATTAAATAGGTGTTCATGGGAGGGGAGATCTTGACAGAAAATAAAACAGCTAGTATTACAGAAAATACTTGTTCTGAAAGGTGAAGTTCTTGTTTTGGCTGCTAGTAAAGAAAAGGATTTGTTCTTGACCAAGTGCTCTTTTTAACTTAAGTGAGTTCTGAAGCCATTTTTCATTCACAAATCACTGTTATGCTGTAGGATTCAGCTGAGTTACTAGGTTACAGCAGCACTGCAGTATTGAGGATTTTCAATACTTTAGCTGTGGCAGCAAACAGAAAGCACTGGAGCCTGGTGATATGACAGGTCATGTGATGTCAGTGAATACCTTGTCTTGAGGCAGGATAATATGTGTGACCTCCCCAGTAAAAATGCATCCTTCAGTAAGAGCAGAACCTGGAGAACTGTGTGGATAGTGCTAACACCAAGAGACACAATTTGTAGTACTTGCTCCAGAAGATGATGTTGTAAGAGTCTCTAGCCGGTCACATGTGGTGGTCCAGCACTGCCCAGGAGAGTGGAATACTCCACTCTTGTCTGTTCCTGAGACTTGGTTACCATGGTCACAGCTTTACAGAGATAAAGACTTTCTTTTCCTGTATTTTGTATGTATAGTAGGGGGTCATAGCAGTGGTGTTGCTGCTACTTAAAAAACATATCTTTTCCCTTTCACCCTTTGTTATTTTCTACTCCCAAATCCAAAGCTTTTGGACTCATTTGCGTTTAAAATACTTCAAGTTTGAGAGTTGTCTTTATTTCTGTCTACTTTCTTTTACTTTCATGTACAGGCTATGTCTTTTCTTACTCTTTATTTTTATTTTCCTTTAAAATCAGAGACAGCATGTTCCTAACAAAAAAACTGTTTCTGGAGTAGTAACCACCTTGCCCCAGTATTCTTTTGACTGTTTGCAGTGGTCAGAATGTCTCCTTCACGTACACAGGTTTATTTCTGATATATGGAAAATAATGCAAATCTTGAATGCATTTTCATTTTTACTCCTGAGTGTGTATTCATATATAGGAGGATAAAAAGTCAGGCAACTCATGTCTTGATTTTTGTTGGAAACATGGTTTTATCCTCTTTTGCCACTGTAGTGTGATAGTCTTAATTAAATGATTGTATTCTATTATACATTCAGAAGACTCTTCTGCAGAATAATGTGGTTCTGAGGGATGACTGGTAGCGAGGCACTCAGAGATGCGTCTGGAGCTAACAAAACTTGTTCTGAATTTTTTAAGTTCTGTTTAATGCAGAAAAGTATGTATAATCAGGTCTTCAAAATTAAATATTATGCCCCCCAAAAATTATTTGATTTATTAAAAATGTATTGTAATCTCTGCCTTTGTTTGCCCATAAAAATAACATGATGCTCAGTAATTTTACAGGGATGTTATGGTAACAGTCTTTCTGAAGCACCTGATACTCTAGTAGGGAATTGCACAGACAGAAGTGATACAGAAAACAAGGATGGATATGTGTGCATGTACATATAAATACTCTCTGCATTGTGGACTTGCTGCAGAAGATAGCGTGAAGCTTTCTCTACTTAACAATAAGGGAGAACAACTACTTCCTTGGTGTCTTTTGTTTCTCTTGTGCTCTGAATGATGCAGGGAACTCTGTGAGGAAATGGATCATGCTTATGGCTTGAAAGACTACATGGCATATATAGAGAGACCAAAATAATATTAGCTGAGTGACTGTATTATTTCCAAACGTATTAACTTTCCAAACACTGAAATGTTAAGAATGTGTGTTTGAATGTATAATCCTTCTTTGTAGGCTTCTATTAATATAGACACTGAAACACTGAAATGCTGCAATGTGGGGAGCTTTGTAGCCAGTATTGTTTTGAAGTGCTTGTAAACAGTCCAACTGTAAAGATCTTTGTGCAACTTGCTTTCCTCCCAGTAAATATTTAGTTCTGTGATGATCCCTGACACTGGCAGCAAATCCAAGGATGAAGAAAATGACATAGTAAAACCAACTAGGAGTGATCTTTATTTTTTCAGTGTAATATTATAGTAATCTATGGTATGGAGTTGATTTTGTAGGAGACAAAGAATCAGTTGCACTACTTTATTCTGCTCTGAATTCAGACTCTTGGCCATATAAGTAACAGAGGTGATACTACAGTGAACAGAAATGAATGAGTTTCAGATAATTTTAGATAGAGAATTTATACACACATACACACAGAAACACTTAAATGAGATCCCTCAATCCCAGTCCAATATTTTTAGCAGGTGTTACTGATAGAGCTTTAGTGTTACACATTTTTTTCTGGTAGTAGTGAAAGGGAAAATTCATGTTTTATCACTTGAGGCTACAAAGAATTCAAACTGGGGGGTTATAGTAGGTATTTAATACTTTTTAAATCCTTCACATGTCTCTTATCTCTGATATTTATAGGGCACATGCAACTTCAGCAATTTCTTGGTAGTTTTATTCCTGTAGAAGATGTCTACTATGTTAGAGGAGCGCATTTCAAATACATTTAAGCCCAGTTTAGGTCTCTTTAATGTTAGTTATAAATTAGTATTACTAAAATTATCACTAAGTAAATTGTTCCTGAAATAATCTAAGTATAAGAGTTAAAAGGAATCAAATTGCCTAGAGCCACACAAGTGATGAAATAGTCTCTGAAATTTTGTATTCATATTCCTGACTGCTAAGCTACATGTAGTATATTCAGGTGTTTAAAAAGTATCAGAGATAAAGATGGTTTTTAGGAATGGAAGGAAAAATATGAGCTTTCCCTTGCTATTTGTAATCTAGAACACTAGAGGACAGCACTAAAATATTACATAAATGTGTTACTGTTTACACTGTTAATGATATAGATGCTCTGTGAGGGCTTCATGAGAAGAAAAGAAATGATGCTGTTTTGAACAGTTAGGGCAAGTGGTATTCTTCTGAATTTACTTTACTCCTTTTGAAAACTGCATCTGACCACACATTATAGAAAATATCTTAAGTTTCTTGCAGTCTGAATCTAAGGTATTTGCTGCAGTGGTTTCTTTAGAAATTAAGCTTTATATTTTTTTTTCGTATAGCAATGCTGTAGAATAGACTCTTGTGAAAAAATACATTTTTAAGGTCCAGTTGGTTCATCTGTCAATGTTTCATAATTTATCTGCTCACATGACATATTTTATGTTAATACTATGATACTTATGCTGAAATGCGAAATAGTGTAATTCCTTGAAAATATTACAACTTCTGTTGTGTTTCTCTAGGCACACTGGAGCGACATGAAACAGGTGAAACAGCAGAAGCAATTCTTACTTCCATTGAAGATTCAGAATACTTACTGGCAGATGCTCTACTTCCTGTATCTCAACAGTCAAAAAGAAATAAAAATACTGGATACAAACTCTCTAGCTCTTATAAGCATGGCATGGTCTCTTACAATCTTACTCATTCAGAAAAATCTTCAGATAAGGTAAGAATGAAGAGTAGAGTATTTCTCAAAAGCAATGAGTTGCAATACAAATTCTTTACCTTCACTGATATGTAACCCTGTGTAAGTGGTGTGGACGCTTGGTTTTAAGTTTATAAAGCCTTCTTCCAACTGGTTCACTTTTTATGCCTTCAACTCCGTATCATAAAGCAAATGGGGAAGATGAGGGGAGTGCCTTGTGAAAGGTTACCTGTAGGTCACCTCAGAAGGATTTTCTCAGAAACTTACTGTTTCCTTATGCCTCTAGCTTATGACTCCATCTATTAGCAGTATAATCGGAACAATTGTATCACCAATTTGGATTTATATGTCTTGAGAAAAAGCACATCATGGCATATTACTACTGGCCTTTCCATTATTGCTTTTCTACAGAACTGCAGGTTCTTATTGTCATTCAATGCTAGTTCTTATTGGATGTTTGTTTTCTTTTAATATCATCATAGAAGAGATTGCAGGTGCCTTACATTTATGTTAGTGAGATTAAATTTGGCACTTTATTGGTTAAAAAGAGGACGGGGATGTTCCTTGTGAGATGCTAGGCTGCAAATGGGTATGACAGTCTTCAGGAAAGATTTGGCCAGGCACTGTACTTAGTTTTATCTAACTTTTTTTTTACAGATGTTGTTAAACCAAATAATTGTGACTGATAGAAAAGATGCGCTCTTACTTTTTGTTTTGAAAAAAACAGTCGAAGGAAATACTTAACAGAAACTACTGTTAATGTGCTGTTAAAGCTTAGAAAATGAGTACAGAGACACGATGTGAGAAGTAAGGTTGACCATGCAATAGTCGTTCTATTTGCTTGTGGCAAATAAATATTTTTGTCAGTTATTTGTAAATTTTAAAAAAGCTTGTATTTGCTAAATGCAAAACTAATTATTAAAACTGTCTCAGATTTAGTACAATCACAGATTCAATGAGGTAGGTATTACCTTACTCAGATTGGAAGGTAAAGGTACATACACTTTTTGGAAAACTCTGTGCATCAGGAGTGAATATATTCACTGCACTCTTGATATGAGTGTATCTTAAGAATAAGGCCTCAGTGTTGTTTTTTTGAGTTTACCACTTTTTAATTAATGGATTTTGTGAATTCCATTATCTACAATAAACAGAGGAAGTCATGTCTCTAGCCTTTTTCTGGCTTCATTAATTATGGTAAATGAAATACTGGATATTCCAAAATTCTGTCTTATGAAATGCAGCTTAATCCAAGTCCTCATTCTTTAATTTTCTTTTCTGGTCTGTCTTTATTGTACCTACAAATTTACATATAACTTTGAGTTTATAATGATTATTGTTTAACTCTTAATATTTATCTTTGACCTTTTACTAACCTTAGTCTGATTTCTAAAGTTCTTTTTGATCCCATTTTCTGAAAAGTCTTATTAGAGCGTAATCCTGCTGAGCGTGTTGTGGGGCAGATGGTGCACTAGTTGGCCATTGACACAGAATCTGATCTCACTGCTAGATTATTAAAGGGACTAGTTTCTTGCCTTTTTAAAGAGGAACTATAGAAAAACTTATAGCAGTTATATTAGGAGTGTAGTTTCAGTCATACTTGCTAAATTGATGATTGTATGGATTTAATGAAGTGGCTAGAAAGAAAATGTGCTGTTCATGGAATATGGCAAAATAGTTTTTGGTAAGTTTTAAAGTGTGGGGTTTAACATACTTTGAGGATTGTTATGATCTTAAACTGGAAGCAATATCACAATAGACAGCAGTGGAATTGTAATAATTTATAGCATTTTTCTTGGTCAGACATACACCTCAGCTGCTCTGATTTCTCAATAAAATATTCCATTTTCTTGTTCAAACTTTGTTCATTAATTATCTTGCCCCAGTGAAACTTTTTATTGAGAGAGTATTATTGATGTCTCTTAGACTTCCTTATGATTGTCAAAATATCTTTTCTTTTTATTTCACCTTCTCTTTGTCATTATAGTCATGTTATTTTAATTTCCTAACAAATGAAGTTCTATACTTGGGAGACCGCTCTTAATTCATCAAAAAAATCTATCATCCATTACATCCAGTGCTTCTTCCCACCTCCACCTCCATTAGAGCACATTCTGTAGACTGGTGTGGGAGATGCTGGAAGCTAAATATATGGGGTGTAGCTGAACATGGGAAGAATTTGATAACAGAGGGTCCCCTTAATGCTATTCCTGTAGCCCAGTGCAGGATACACAAAAGGAGCATAGAGCTCTGCAGCTTTAATGCTGTTTTGTTGCTGCTGAAATGAAGGCTTGTTATGGACTCAAGTGTTTTTGTTTTTCTTAGTTCTTATGCAGGAAACTTTTTTTAGGTTTTTCAATAAGTGTGATATTGACTCTTTTGGGTCTTTATATTTTAGCATCTTGAAATAGTCTTCTGAAATCCAGGTCCCGTGAAATTAGTCAGAGTTCTGCGGATATAAGAGAGCTCAACATTTCATACCATATTAATGATCACACAGATGAAACTATTGTAAAACTTTCAGATTATCAAAAGGCTTTAGTATGCAGGTATACAATGAGTATTTAATTATCAATTTGCTGTATTAGAAATTTACCAACACACTTAATTGTTAATAACATTTCTGTTTAAAAAAAAAAAAAAAAAAACACCACAGTCAATTTTAGCCCCTTTTTTTAACAATTCAATTTCAGAAGATTTATGTAACAGGAAAAATGAGGGGTGGCTATTCTGTCCTGTTCATGTTATGCTTTTGAGTGATCCTTATTTAGTACAATGAGGTGATCCACAGGAAGATCGCAAGCAAGATTCAGCAATTGGTAAAATATTTATCATTACTTTCTTTTATTAGTAATATTATGTTTAAAAGAAACTAACATTTGCAAAATAATAGTATCTCCACTCCATCCAAAGAAGAAGAAAAATATCCTCACACAGCAGTCCAGCTTCAAAGGCTTTCTTTCAGAACATTTATCATCATGTAAATCACAGATACAAAAGCAGAATGCTTTGATTTCATGGTGTTTTGACCATTTTAATTCTTTTATTGTGCTGCACGTGCCAGTGGAAGTACCAATAACAGATGAGTGTGACAAATGCAGTTAACACAAGATCCATATTAATGTTGTCACATCCCCTTGATATATTTAAACAGATTTTAATTATTTTCAGTGTCAAAAGACCCAAAATATATAGCTTAATAGTTCTTCAAGAAAGCTTTACTTAATATGTGAATGTAAAACCTCTCATAAAAATGAAACTTTTATATTGGCCTTAGTCATTGACATAGGGTATTCATCAAGTCAGCAATTTGTGTGGCAAAGTGCCATTTGAATAGTGTATTGTTAGAATACTTATGGTCCACTTGACAAGGGCTTTTGCTGTAAATAGTGCAATTTGACTCCAGCTGTTAAAGAGTGGCTTTGACAGCAGCCAAATAGAATGGAGATGCTTTACTGCACCGCAGAAAAATCAATATTGGGTTCTTGTTCATAGTAACCTGTTTTTTCTTTTTTTTGCAGATTTATACAAGACTATCTAGAGTTCATTTGTGGAAGTTTAAACATTATTTTTAAAGTGGGTTTGTTTTATTTTCAGATTAATGTTGATGATGAATGATGCTTGTGTTTAGTAAAAAAAAAAAATGAAAGTACTTTGTGGATATACATAAACAATGTGGTAATGCAGCATTATTTCAACTCTCAGCTTATACGGATGGATATTAGGATGTGGGTGCATAAGTTATGTAACTAATGACAAAAAAAGTCTTTCCTTCCTCTCTCTATTTTTTTAAACCTTTTGTAGTGCTACTGTAGTATCTCTGTCAATTTTCTAAGCATAGGGTTTTTTAAAGCAGATTTCTTTGTTGTTCTCCCTGTAACAACCCCCACAGATGTTGACAATCTGTAGTGCCATTGTAGATTTTCCTGAAGCATAGTCTTGCTGGTGCTGAACAGTTTTCCAGCAGTATTCAGTGACACAAGGTTGCTATGATACCTGGCCAGTAGCAATAGGTATTGAATCACTGGTCTTAATTACAACAGACTACACACTAGATTGTGTGCTCATGGTGTTTATATGGAACTAGTTCTCATTATACCTTTAAGTCATAGTTATATTTGAAAATTGGAGCTGTGTGAAAAGCTGGTTTAAAAAAAAAAAGCTTCACTGCATCATATGAAGATTTCACTGATGCACATAAAAAACTGGATATGTCTGAGAATTGCTTTCCTGATGTTCCAGAAACGTTTCATGTTAGAAAGTTTCCTCACTTTTTATCTTAAATAATTTGGATATAGATCTGTGTTTATCATACGTTGTTATTTCCAGTGATTTCAATAATATAATTAGAACTTCTTCTGGCTGCTGAATTATGCTACCGAAGGGCTAGACCAGAAAAGGGAAAATTTTATTGTGTGTGTAAGACAAACAAGACAAAGATGGAGGGAGGGGGTATTTGTTTACATATCAACTTTTATAGGAGTGTTAGGTATGTTTATTGCCTGATATAATCACTTCACAATTTCTTAAAATACTGTTCTTTGAGCATTAATGTATGGTGCAGAAAGTAGAATCAAAACATCTAAATAAGAATTTACAGAAGATCTGTAAAAATTCATTTTGATTTATGAAGTTATTAGAAATAATTATGACCAGAGTACTTAAGTACCAGTTAATATAACACTTGTAAATTCATTTTAAACATTTTAAATTGACAATACCTAGTAGTAGCTTTTCTAAAGAATTATTATTCAGTTATGTAATAGCATACATATTCTGCTCTAAACAAAATATGTGAAGGCAAGATGTTTCTGAAAGAGATACTTTCTCAGTAGGAAAGCCAAAGTTTATCTTTTTGTAGTTCCTTAAAACAAAAAACAAGAATGTACAGAAATAATAAATAGTAGAAGAAAGATATACTTTATGTTGCTGCATTGAATAAGTAAAAGTCAAATGAATACTGTAGCACAATAGCAGTTATTTGTTTTAGTATAGAAAAAGATGCAATTTGAAAATAAAATTGTTATTGGAAGCCTGGAAAATCACTACTAGTTAAATGTTACTGATGGAAAAATTGATAGAAAAATGGTAATAAGTTGTAAGCACAAATACCAAAATAATACTTACCAAATACACAATCAAGAGTGACACCATGAACAATAGTATGTTAGATGGATTCCTTTTATTTCTTTCCTTTTGTAATATTTAGAGTATTATTGTGAGGAATTACAGATCTTGATCATTTGTATGAAGTGGACTGTTAAGAACAAAGCAAAACAAAAAGCAGTAGAACATTTCTCCTTAAAGTTAGTAACCTTTATGTTGTTACTGCCAGGGTATTTATATTTTTTTTTTATTTACTAAGACTGCTGTTCAGAAGCTGTATTTAAAAGTATATTAATTAAGTGTAATAGGAAAATAAGTGAAGAAACAAAAGTGTGTATATATATACACACATATATTTCCTATAACCCAGATGCAAAGCATTTCACTACTGCACTTCCTGTGAGATTTGACAATTAAGTATTTTATCAAGGGATCAATGTAGCAACATAACTGAAGTAAAGTAATAACTTTAGAGTTACAAGATTAAATTGGTAAAAGTTAAAAGGAATTATGATCCTGAGAGATATTGACAGCTTGGACCACACGTCAGCTTTGCTGAAAGTTACTGCAGTTTTCTGAACTGGTCCACCAAGTCAAGAATTTGTTGATTTCAGTGTTTTTTCTATTGATTACCTCAAAGCAAAATGAAAGCAGAAAGCTGCCATTGGGATCCTGTAGCACACTTTACTCCTGTAGATGTGGATAAGTAAGTAACACAGGCTGACAGAAATTTGGGAATAAGCCTTAACTATTTATTTCAATGTTTCAGACACTGTTTTTATATACCTTTACAAACTTTTTCTCTGTAGTTAGACTGAAGGTGACTGACTCAAAATTTTTTATTTCCCACACCGAGACAACTAATTGGACCCTTCACTAAAGCTGAATAGATGCTAGTGTCCTACCAGAAATAATTCTAAGGTCAATATCAGTAGTGCTTGTGAAGTGTTTCATGTTGAAGGACCATTTATTGAAGCTAACCTAGCTGTTGCTGTCTTCGTCTTCTTCATCTTCTCCCATACCTCAACTGTCATGCTGCAGTTCCCTTCTCTGTCCCTTGGAAACTGTAGGAAAGTTTGTATTTTGGTTTTTTTTTTTAGGGACATATCATTTATGAATAGAAACATACAGTTTCTATCATACTGAAGAGCTGTTCATGCTATCTTATTATCCACTTACGATTGTTTCTTATAGTTCTGGATGTGGAGTCATATATAGTTTGAATTTTCCTGTCTTACATTTTACACTTACTACTTTCTAGTCCCTAAGATGAGATTTCTTTTGTAGATCAGCCTAATTGATTTTCCTTGTAACTTATCTACCTAATTCTAATAATTCTAAAATAAATTTGAATTCTCTTGTTGTCCAGTGATGTTCTTGAGAACTCTTCACCATTCATGACAGGAGGATGGTGGAGTATTTACACTTGTGATTATAATCTTTTCTATTCTAAACATTAAGTTCCAGACCTCTTATAGTTTAATATTATTTTAGTGAGGAAAAGTCAACAGAAATTCAGATTTGTGACATGCTCCTAGATTTCCACCTCACAAACCTATTTAAAAAAAAAAAAAAAGATCAGTGACTTTTTCAGAAATGCACTGGCACCTAGAACTAGGAGTTGCAACACCAGTCCTTACTGTGCAAAAGATTTACTATCTGCTAGCTTCCTTCTGATAACTAATTGAATCTCTTGTCTCAGTTAAATAGCAGAAATAAAATAGTAAGCTAAACTGTAATTCAATTTAAAACAAACAAGGCAACAGCAGTGGTTACATTTCCATTCTTTTGGCGTATTTTTCTACATGTTAATACTCAAACCTTAATTTGTTCTGGTGGTTAGATTTGGTTCTTGCAATACTTATAGGAAAGGATTAATCAGCTGACTAGATATATCTGAAAACATTTGCAAATATTGTCCTCTTGGGAGCCTATGCAGTTCTACTGCCTTCAGTAAGATTGAACAGCACTCAAGGAAAGAACAGTATGAAGTTTATGGGTGCAGAGACTTAGCTACTGTCCTGATACATCCTAGAACGACATAGGACCTGAAGAAAGTCCAACTTGCCTATTCCTGAGTTTTCAAGAATGATAGGATTTTAATATTTAAGAATTTAATGGTATTATTTTTTTTTTTCTTTAGTAGAAAGTCACTTGCTTAGGATTTGATCTGGTACTTTTTATGTAGATAAATTTTATGGGTGAGATGCTTGTAATGCACTATGGAAAATGCACAATCAGAGCAGCCTAGGGCAAATATGTTATTTCATTTGGAGTCAGCAGCCAGCTGTGGGTTGGTAACTTAACTTCTATATGCATCAATCCTTCTTAGCACAAAGCAATATTCTCATGCTTTTACCCTCCTTCTAAGGTCGTGTTGGCTGTATCTCTGTTCAGCATTATTCTCACAGATATTGGGGTGTTTATTCATCCAATAAATTGTTCAGTATAATAATTCCTAGATCCATGAGTCAGTAGTCTGGGTTTTGTGGTTTGCTGTAGCATTGTTTGTCCAGTTGATGTTCGAGGAAACATGGGAGATGCTCCATCTTATGGCATTTCTTCCTAAGTGCTGAGTGAGGCTGAAAATGTTTTGGCTACTATCCATCTGTATATTTCTAAAGATATGATTAGGGAATTTACTTCTATGTTCAAGAGAAGTTAATATATTAAGCTATAGACAGAATATTTGAATATTGAGTATATAAATGAATAAGACTTAATTTAAAAACACCTTATCCTTCGCTTCCATCTAAACTTTTCATGCTGCAGAGACTGTTCATGTCAAAGACTGATTTTATTTTGAGAGAAGTGGATCACAGGTTCATTTTTTGTATTCTTTCTGTAATTAAAATGTTAGAAGAGACTTTGTCAAAGGTATTGTGATTAGAATTGCCTTTCTGATAGAATGTGCCTACATAGGTAGTGATGCGAATTCTAGAGCAAAGCAGAAGTTGTCTGTATAAAGCTATCTGTATATCATATATACTTATTCAAATATTTTCTTGCAAAACAAAATGTAAACTTGTTTACTGCTGTTGAAAACTAATATGAAGAATATTCTGATACTAGCTTTACTTACCTGTTATTCTTTTTTCATAATGTTATGATTTGTCTCCAGGATCATTTTAATATTTTTTTTTATATTTTACTTGCAATAAAAAATTAAGTTCAGTCTTCGTGATGGAGAGACAGATGGACATTGTGGACATGAAAACACAACATAAGAAATATTTAATTTTTATACAATGTCTCTACATTGAGCAATAGATGTGCTAGCAATTCTTCCTGAACAATTAAAAATTTGTTGAGCCCAGTAGATCCATCTGGCCAACAATCTGCCTGATGGTGGCCTTCCGTATGTGATAAAAAGGGGGGTTTATCCAGTTGCTCAGTCTATTAATCACACAGCTTGAGCTTGAAGACTCCTTGGCTTAATTACTTACTTTGTGCCACAGACTCATCAGGAGTGATGCCACAATTACTGTTCAAAGTGCTGCGAAGTTAGTAACATTCTCCACTGGGATTTAAAAAAAAAAAAAAAAAATCATAGTGTTGGAAGGCAGGAGGCTGACTTTGCTTATATTACGGTTAAATTGATAGATAAACATGGGTGATGTAAGCTCAAAAAATACTGCAGCCTTTTCTGTGTGGGAGATTGATTCTTAGGAGGATCTGGGCATCCTCAGTAATATGACTAGAGGTGTTGTAATGAGTAATATAGTAAGAATCATGTAAGACAAGTTCAAAGCAGTTTCTTTCAAGTAGTTAATATTGGAAAATTCATCATTAGTTAACACCTTTGTTTGGGACTGCGTTGTCCAAATGATGAAGCCTTAGATCAAGCATAGATTGCATGTGAAAGCAAACTGGGACACCTTTGTTGACTCTAGGCTTTTTATGCTTGGTTCTTTGTATGTGAGTACTGATATTTTAAAAGGGTAAATGAATCAGAAAAAAAAAAAAATTGAGTGCTCCCCTCAAGAGGATCTGCTGTCCTGTGATTAAGTTAAGTGTCTGAAGGTAAGGAATGTGAATGACCTTGGTACAGTAACAGCTTTACTCTGTATGATTCTCACCTTATGTATAAGGCCAGCATTGCTCTGATGTGAATAATTCTGACCTGCCTGCCCACTCTGGGAGGCTTGTAGTGACAGAAACTGTTCACATGCTCCCTAAATTCGAAGCCCCAGGAGGTAGGCGGGATTAGACGTGGGAGTGTGCTTGTGTGGATTGCCAATAGGAGCTATATTGGATTAGAGGGTGCGTATGTGGAGAAGGTCTTTATGTGGAGATGAAAGTGTAGCTGATAATTTGCATCCTTTCTTCCTATGCAGGTTCTTTTAGAGATGGTGTATGTTTAAGGGCTATTTCGATTATATACCTGCTTGTTGTAGTTCAGCCCCGATCGGGACCAGACTACGCAGTCTCTCTCTCGCTCCCCCCACCCTCCGAGAGAACAGGGGGAGATGATATAAGAAAAACGGCTCAAGGTTTGAGATAAGGATGGGGAGAAATCCTTAAAGTTACCGTCACGGGCAAAACAGACTCGACTTTGGGGAAAACGATTCATTTATTTCTAAAATTAGCAGGAGAATGAGACAGGGAACAAGATAACCTCCCCCCACCCCTCCCTCTTCCCAAGCTTAACATTATCTCTACTACCTTCCCCTCCCGAGCGGCACGGGGGGGTGAAAAGGGAATGGGGGTCGCAGTCAGTTCATCACGCATTGTTTTACACCGCTGTATGATCGTCGGGGGAAGAACTCCTCGCATTCCTCCCCTGCTCCAGCGTGGGGTCCCTCCCACGGGCCACAGTCCTTTGTGAAACTGCTCCGGCGTGGGTCATCTCTTCCACGGGTGCAGTCCCTCTAGAACAGCTGTCCCAGCGGGCCCTCCATGGGCCACAGCCTCCTTCAGGCATCCACCTGCTCTGGCGTGGGGTCCTCCACGGGCTGCAGGTGGATCTCTGCCCCTCCGTGGACCTCCATGGGCTGCAGGGGGACAACCTGCTCCACCATGGTCTTCACCACGAGTTGCAGAGGAATCTTGGCCAGGAGCTGCATTACTCCTCCCCCTCCTTCTTCACTGACCTTGGTGTCTGCAGCCGTTCCTCACAACAGGCTGGTAGATGTCTCTCAGGATCCTTTTTACATCTCATTCACTTCTCATCTCCTCTCCACTTCTTGCAGCCAGGCCGGGCCGAGTCGGGCCCAGTCGGCTGCCTGGCGGGAGGCCAGAGGGTGAGGCCTGCAAGGCCCATGAGGCTCGCGCCTCCCCCTCTCTGCCCCCCGCTCAGCTGCTTCACATCTTCTCCTCCTCTTTTTCCTGTTTTCCCCTACTTAAATACGTTATCGCAGAGGCGTTATCACGGGACATTGTGCTACCAATTGGCTAGGCCTTGGCCAGCAGTGGGTCCGCCCTAGGCCCGGCCAAGTCCACTGAACAAAGGGGAGCGACTTCTAGCAGTTTCCTACAGAAGCTACCACCTTAGGCCCCCCCTCACTAACAAAACCAGAACACTGCTGTTTGTAACTATTTTTAACTAAATGCATCTTTGTCCAAATCCTGGATTGTTCATGCTTTCAGCTGAGCAAGAAAATAAGACGGCTGTTTATTTGCAAATGACAGTGGGTTCATTGTTAGTAAGACTGATTTGAATTGTTGGTTGAATCGAGATGATATTAGAATGAAGGATTAAAATTACTTTGGGGAAGTATTTCTATGAAACATCCATGACATCCTTCAGAAATATGGAGATCAGAATTTTACCTCTTCGGAATTTATTCTTCTGAAAAGCAGGCCAGACCTAAAAGAAAAAAAAAATAAATCCCACGGTTTTATCCAATTTAATAAATTTTCAACACTAAATCTAGTTAAGTCTGTATAACATTTGTTTATTTAAGGTTATGAACTTAACAAGGCAGGTTTGCTGGTGTGATTTAACTCAAAAGACTGTTCAATATTATTATTAAACAATAGATTATTTTTCAGTTAAAAATAGATAAATACAATCATGAGATCACATTTATATCTGATTATTACCACTTCTTCAGGTGTTCCTCAAGGAATTTGAAACTTTCTCCCGTGTTGTGTAACTAAAATTTTGGTGCAGTGATTTAAAGAGCAAGGACTTTTAAGAAACTTAAGATAGGGAAATTTGAAATTACTTCTCTGAATGCTCTGTAGTATTCGACTGTTAGTATTCTTCCACTGAATGATCTGTTTGATCATGTGCTGTATGCTGCTCTGACTGACTGTCGTGTTAAAAGGCTATATTAAATTTTCTTCTTGCTTGTCTTTAAAGTAATTAATTTAGGCTTTCTAAAGTCAGAAGTGACTTTGTACTAACTAGACATGTAAGTTATATCAAGTTTTCAGTTTTACTTGTAGAATCTACAACAAAAAATACCATTTCCTAGTAGATAAAAGAAGGCACTGTGTTCATGGTATAGGTTTAAGATGTGCTATTTGAAATCTGAGATTTTTGTGGAACTTGCTAACAATATTTTATGCTCATAAACCAGTTTGAAGCCCCAAACACAATTTCATTTATCTTTATATTCTAAGCTTTATAGAGTGTGCAAAAGTGTCCATCTGTTCAGCTGAGATTGCTTCAAATAGTGAGTGGTCAGAGAGACTTAGCTGATAAAGGTCAAAGGAGCCTCTTGACCCTGTGATACTTGCTGAAGCAATTGGAGCATAGGGACTGATATACAGTTAGATATAGCTCGCTAACGCAATCTCCACTTTAATTGGTAATGATAGCAGGAATACACAGTAAAGTCATTGCTGAAAGAAAACAAAAAGTATCCAATATAGTAATTTATTACCAGTCAGTGGGTTTCACACACTAGGTTGTTTTACCCCTGCAGTGGTCAGAGAAAGCAAAAAGGTACTCTAACACTTAACTGAAAATGGATGCCCTGCTGCTATCAGGGATGCATGGTGGTCAAATGATTGCCTGTGCCATTAGCTTGGTAATGTTTTCTCTATTGTAAACTCAGCTCCCCATGTTCTTCCTGTGCATCAGCTGCAGATTGAAGGCTTTCTCGTTTGTCTTCTATTTGTGCTGCCAATCATCAAGCTGCTGTCCACCAAGCACTTCTCAAGGAGGCAATTTTTTTTACTACTATTGACTACCATCTCTAGCAACTGTGGGCTCAGAGGATTTAGAAATGAATTTAATGCTTTAAT
The DNA here is from genome assembly GCF_036417535.1 of Chlamydotis macqueenii. Classification (NCBI taxonomy): domain Eukaryota; kingdom Metazoa; phylum Chordata; class Aves; order Otidiformes; family Otididae; genus Chlamydotis; species Chlamydotis macqueenii. The sequence continues at coordinate 13,991,963 of NC_141567.1, read as the reverse complement.
TTACACTGTGCCAGCCATTTTGTGCATTGTTTATGTATTTTTTTTTCTGAGACAATTACAGGTTTCCTATTTTGAAAAAACTGTGCATGAGATAGCACCTGCAAACCTGTCCCCAAAACATAATTCGTTCTTTTATGTATATTATATGTAATGCCACTATTTTCTTTAAAGAGGCTGAAGAGTAAAATGTCTGTGTAGGTAAAAACATTTACTAAGCTATTCTGTATTAAAAAAAAAAAAAAAAACCAAAAACCAGCAAAAAACAAAACCCAAAACAAATGAAACCAAACACACTTATTGTTTCCTACAATCAAGGATAAAGCATCATGGAGAATAGAATAGAGCTTTCATTGGCAATATAAGTTAATATTTAAGACCCCTGTATGTGGTAGCCATGCTTCACTTGAAGCAATTCTTCCAGTTCCATGAAGTGCAAATGTAAGAGGATAGGAGTAGCTAGATAACTTTTGCAAGTAGCTGTGTAACATGCTTATTTTTTGTGAGCCTAGTGCCAGACCAATTATGAGATGTGACTTTAAGAAAAAATCAGGAGCTCTGAGCTTCTATTGACACCCCAGTGAACTGACATGGTAAACACACAGAATGTTCTTAGCCCTCGATACATTTTTGTTGGCAAATTCTACTGCCCCACCCTCCTCTTCATGTTTTAGTATTTAAAAAATAAACACTCCTATTTATTGTCAATGTTATTGATTGCTACAGAGGTAATGAACAGTAAATGATTCAAACATGTAAATGGTCTTTAAAGTTTCTGTTGTCTTTGTAGTGTAATTAAAGCTCAGATTACAGCAAGACAGGTGACAAAAAAGTATGAATTTTATTGAAATGAGCATATTTATATTTTGCTTTAAAACTTCACTGCGATATTTCAGAAATTATTGTATCAGAAACTTCTTAAAGACTGTAAGATGCACTGGTTTTAATGATTCCATATTGAATTTTGCTTAAAAATAGTTGTTTGAAAGAGTGAAGTGCATCTACTTTGTTCACAGCTTGTCTTCATTGAATACCCATGAGCACATAGTAGGATAGCGGTATTTTCCTCAGTAAATTAGCCGATTTCTTTGTAGTAGATATATTTAATAATGAACTAATTACTCTTTGAAAGAGGAAGTCTTGCTTATCTGACAGACTTTTATCATGTAATTAAGTGTGCTGTTGTTGTATTGGGCCTGTGTTAAGAGCCTATAGTCTAATGAAAAATAGAAAAGTATAAGTCTGCCCAAAAAACTCAACACATAAGAGAGAGAAAATCCCCCACCCCAAAAAAATCGTCAGTGCACATTCTGTTAATGGAATAATCTTCCAGTCTCCTTTCACAATATTTAAATTAAGCTCACTCCTTCCCTCCACCAAAATCTAACTAAAATTTCACCTGTTGTTCAATTTCTGTCTAATATTTTCTTGAGCCTTTGCAGATGGCAAGTAGCAGATAAAAGAGGAGTCTGATCTTTTTTTGACTTGTTTAATGTTAATGGATCAAAATATACTCTCACAAGAGAAAACTCAAAGGAACATGATTAAACCCCTTGAATGTTACCTAATTAAAAAAAAAAACAAACTTATTGGATCAGCAGAATAGCTCACATTTATGTTTTATGCAGCATGATTCATTCTGCAGGAACTGGGAACTTTGGGGCCAATTTTCTGTTCCTTTTATCTTGTTACATTTGGGATAAAGCGAAAGCACAGTGGATAAAGAAGGCCGAAAGTCTGTAAGAAAAAGTCACTTTTACTACTTCAGGACTTGTTTTATATAGAGGTTGATACTACCCACACAGTGAGAACTGAGCAATTTCTTTTCAGTGGTATTGAAGTGACATCTAAATATATTTTGGGTTTGGTTTGCCTTCTAAAAAATCTACCATGTGATTTTGCTGCTTTATTTCCTTTATGTAAAATTAATGTCAAGACCATTCTTGTCAAACCTGTTTTTAGCACAAAGTCCTCAGTAGAATGCATCTGGTAAAGAAAGCTGGTGCATGGAGAAAGTATAGACACATGAGGAGTTGAAACAGTATGGGAAGCCCTGCCAGCTAATGAAAGTGTGTATTTGTCGTAGTTCAGCCCCGATCGGACCAGACTACGCAGTCTCTCTCTCACTCCCCCCACCTTCCAAGAGAACAGGGAGAGAAAATATAAGGAAAAACGGCTCGAGGTTTGAGATAAGGACAGGGAGAAATCCTTAAAGTTACCGTCATGGGCAAAACAGACTCGACTTGGGGAAAACTATTCATTTATTACTACAAACAGCAGGATAATGAGACAGAGAACAAGATAACCTCCTCCCACCCCTCCCTCTTCCCAAGCTTAACATTATCTCTACTACCTTCCCCTCCCGAGCGGCACAAGGAGGGAAGAGGGAATGGGGGTTGTGGTCAGTTCATCACATGTTGTTTCACGCCGCTGCTTCATGGTTGGGGGAAGAACTCCTCGCATTCCTCCTCTGCTCCAGCGTGGGGTCCCACCCGTACGCCACAGTCCTTCGTGGAACTGCTCTGGCATGGGTCATCTCTTCCACGGGTGCAGTCTCTCCAGAACAGCTGTCCCAGCGGGCCCTCCATGGGCCACAGCTGCCTTCAGGCATCCACCTCCCCTGGTACGGGGTCCTTCACGGGCTCCAAGTGGATCTCTGCTCCTCCATGGACCTCCATGGGCTGCAGGGGGACAACCTGCTCCACCACGGTCTTCACCACAGGCTGCAGGGGAATCTTGGCCAGGAGCCGCATTACTCCTCCCCCTCCTTCTGAACTGACCTTGGCGTCTGCAGCCGTTCCTCACAACAGGCTGGTAGATGTCTCTCAGGATCTTTTTTAACATCTTATTCACTTCTCATCTACTTTCCACTTCTTGCAGCTGGGCCAGGCCGAGTCAGGCCCAGTCGGCTGCCCGGCGGGAGGCCAGAGGGTGAGGCCTGCAAGGCCCATGAGGCTCGCGCCTCCCCCTCTGCGCCTCTGCCCCCGCTCAGCTGCTTCACATCTTCTCTTCTCTCTTTTTTTTTTTTTTCTGTTTTTCCCTTCTTAAATATGTTATCTCAGAGGCGTTATCACGGGACATTCTGCTACCAATTGGCTCGGCCTTGGCCAGCAGCGGGTCCGCCCTAGGCCCGGCCGAGTCCACTGAACAAAGGGGAGCGACTTCTAGCAGTTTCCTACAGAAGCTACCACCTTAGGCCCCCCCTCACTAACAAAACCACAACAGTATTTTAAGTGGAATAATGTTCCTAGAACAAGCTGGATCCCAGTGGATAAAAGGCCTTTAGAGATGAGAAGGCAGCTAGGTAAAATAACACTTGAATCGTACTTCCAATGAAACTTTTATGTGGTATGTCTGTCTTAGACCTGTTAAAGATAATGGCATGTATTGATGTATTTGGGGGCCACAGTAAGGATAGCCCCCTGCCTCCCCCTTCCATAGACACGGGCAAATTTTTCTTTGGGTGCTAAGGTGGTTTGGTAAAGATGTGTAAAGGGAAAAGAAAAGAAGCAGAAAAATAGGCTCTTAAATTGTGGAGGAGGAATGGATTTCATGCCAGAAGAAGTCAAAGTGAGTTAGCAAAGTTTGTTGCCGCAGCTCTTGTCTTGTCCTGGCTCAAACATCTTCAGTGACGAACTAGGGAGCTATCACAGAGGTGGTAATTGCCAAGTGTGGAATATAGCTTGCCATTTCAAAGCCTCCCTGAATCCTGCTCTTTACTGGGTATAGAAAACTTGCCCTGCTGTGGTTCAGTCAGAGGTGATGCACGAGAGCTTCATGAGTCTCTGGTTGTAATTTTGGTGTGTAGCCAGACTTCTTGCCACTTTAGAGGTGAAGGCCTTGTAGGAAGCCTTATCAAGTGATGCAGATCTCAAAGCAGTAAAAATGTTCCAAGTTCCAGTTGTTAAGCAGGAATGTTATCAGCACACAAATGGCTTTATTTTGAACTAAGGAGTTTTTAGCCTCATTACTAAACTATTCAGCTTCAAACAGTGACTTTTTAAACTAAAAAAAAAAAAAAAAAAAACCCAAAAAAAAAAACATTAAAACAAGTAGACAATTTCACTTTGGGATTTGGAAATGCTTAAATTGAGATCTAATAGTTAATTACAGAAGGTATTTATATTAAACTTATTAATTGTAGAGATACTTATTCATCAGTTTTTGTTATGGGCTAGCCAGTATTTTAACTGAAATGGCTGATGGTGCTATTAGATTACTTTTCAGATAATGCATACGTACACAAAATAAAATTAAAAAGTGCTTCCTACTTCTCGGTTTCCAACAAAAATAAGTGGTAAGCTGTATCATGACAATGAAAACCCTGGTTTTAGCCCTGAGCCTGACAATTTTTACACTTTATGACAACAATTTAGTAACTTTGTTACTGAAGTTGCCTTTCCTGGCCAACGTACACCTCATTTGGAGTAACTCCTTGTTACACTTACCGCTAGTGATGCGCAAAAAAAAGTGGCATGTTCTGCTAATTTTCAGAACTGAACTACAGAAGGAGACCTTAACGTTTATAGTTGTTTTAGATTCATACACTTGGACAATGACAAAGACGACAAAGATTAACTTTCAAAATCTGAATAAAACTACTGAAGCTGTGAAAAATTATACAGTTTGCCCTGTCTGTAATACTTTCCAGAAGATTTGTTAAATTAATAATTTTTTATACCTTCCAAAATTTTCAGCTGAAGAATAAAAGTAGATGGAACACTGGTGGTCAGGGGAGAGTTGTAAATAAGGAATTAAAAAGTTGAGAATGTCAAAAATAAAATTTAAAACTAGCAGTGGTAAACTAGGAAAAAAGGCCTCTGTACTGTTTTTCAAAATGATGATTATAAAAATCTGTAGGTTGTGTTGAGTGCATCATAGTGTGGTGGTCATTTAACTTGCAGAATTGAAGGAAGCCTCTTCATTACTGAATTAATTCTTTTTTTTTTTACATGATTATGTGAAATTCACTGGGAGAATAGTAAGGCTTGAATGGCTTGATATTTTGATATGTACAGTACTATCCCCTTAAGCAGTCTGGAGTCGAAAGAGGGTTCTGTGATAACTGAGCCTGAGTTTGGAAAAAGTTGTCAGGAAAGAAGGAAAAGGGGATTTTTTTTCATTACTGAAGCCTGTATGTTGGCAACAGGGAGGCCTCAAAGTTGGGCTGTGTGGTTCAGAGACAAGTCACACTTTGTTATTGCTATTGTTATTAGTCTGTTTCTTGACACCGAGTTACTAAACTCTTCATGTGTACCTTTGAAAAAAACTAAAGGTAATATTTATCTGAGCATAGTAATATTTATTTTTGTTAAATACTTCTGGAACTTCAGGAAAGGCACAGTACAGAATGTAAATATCTGTTAATCTGTTTTTCAATGTCCATCATCAAATGCTATTCCCAACTCTCTAGTTCATAGTTAGTTTTATGGGTTTCTTTCCATTTTCTGTCATCTTCTGTTACAGAGAATAGCTTGTCCATATTTCCTAAATAGTGTTTTATGTCTAAAGCTTTAGATGTCCACCTTCTTTCACTGGAATGAAATGCCTATGGCAGAGAGCTAAGATGACTTGGTAGATGCTTTTAGGATCAATGTCAATAAGCTTTCATATTGCCAATAAACATTTATTGTGACTTCACACACAGTAGCATCACCAAATGCCTCAACAGATTGACATTGTCACAGTATTTTCCTTTGTTTGGATGATGATTTTCCTAAAGGTTTCTAAATATTAATCAGGCGGATATAAACGTATAGAACAGAGAAAATGAAAATGATAGGCCAAATAATAATAGCTTCTGTTAATGTCAAAGCTAGCTAGTGAATTCCAGTGTTTGCATTCCATGGGGTTCTCCCTATGTATTAGGAAACAGCATAATTAAAGATTAAAATAATCCTAGTGCTTAACTACAATGTATTATTTTTTAAAAAGGAAAAAGGAAAGGGATAAAAAGAAAACCTGAACAAGCAGTTATAATCTCTTACTTGTGACTCCCTACAGAGATCTTTAAATAAGATTATGTATTTAGAGTGCATCCTCATCTGGTGGGAGCGTCATTCTATAAATAACAGAAAACCAAATTATATTACCACCTAAAACTGAGTAGTCAAGTAACTTAGTTATTAGAGTTAAGGTAAAATTTTTCCTTATTTTATTTATAACTACAATATTAACAGTTTAAAAATAGCTAATCATATAAAATCATAGTTTGCAATGTAAATGGAGTTAGGCAAGGAGTGGTCTTGAGAAAGAAGAGTTAATCACCATGGCTTTCAAGTTAAAGCCAGCTGTTGCCCTGTTTACTAGCACTTGGTTTCTTTTAAGATTCAGCTATTTTCAACAGAAACAGTTCTTTACATTAGTGGAATGTTTCTAATTAGCACAAGAAAACTAAAACTGACAGAATTATCTAGAAAAGTTTACATCACTTATGACATGGAAGCTGGCGTGGTTGTTTGCAAAAGTATCGCTGGGCTGAAAAGTTGCTTATTGGTGCTGTCTTTCTGCTCATACATGCTTGGTTGTAAATGTGAAATAGCTAGAGTGAACCCAGTGCTGAAAGCATAGGCTTGTGCAGGACAATAAAAACATACAAGTCATAAGCACTTAAAGAAAAGGGCAAAAGCATCAACAAGGAATTTATACTCCCTCATGTCTGCTCTTCCCCTGAAGGTAAAAGATTTCTCTTTAATAGATACAGCAGAATTCTGATATAAGATGTTGTGTCACGGTCTCATAACTTAAGTTTACCATTGGATGATCCTCCTAGTTCCTTCATGGAGTGCCACTTAATAGTGCTGCATGATGATTCCTATGAAATAAAGTAATTGCTCTTCTACAAGTTCATTTGGATTGTGTGCATCAAAAATTTGGAGTTTTGTCCATATAATGAAAATTTACTGGACTATTCTTAAAGACTCAACTTATTTAGTTCTGTTTCTGATATGTTTTTTAGTTACATGTAGAAGTAACAGGATTTTTGTTCCAAATTACAATTGGATATTTGTCATGTGTTTTTTTCCTCAGAAAATGAATTCTGAAATACTATCAGTTTCATAACAATATCAGTGATGTGGAAGTCTGTAGAGCAGGAGGTGTGATGAGATGACCTACAGACATTCCTTCCAGTAAACATTTCAGTGATGTCTATGATTCCATGTAATATTGCATTTCCTATGAAAATATATTTTGAAAAATTCATAATGCCCAAAGTCAATATTTACAAAATACTACTTTTTTTTTTTTTTTACTTTAAATGAGTTATTGTTTCAGATTTTATTTTATGGTTTAAGATGCAGCTAAAACTAAAATTGAGAAGGAAAAGACGTTTTATTGAAACATTAAGATCATCCTTTTAAAATTTGAATATTTATCATTAACTGTCACTGGTAACACTACTATTGCAGGCTTTTTATTGGATGGTACATAGATTCAGTCCTTTTATAATTAAAAAAGGAGTAGGGAAGCAGTAAAAGAGGCTGATATTCTACTGTGCTCCCACTAGTAAGTTTTCTTCTGCTTTCTGAAGGCTGCAGAAGCTCTGTCATAAAAATGCTGTCATGCTGGGAATACACAGGCATAGAAAGTTGCAGAGGGAAAAGGGCAGCAGGAATGTGAAATGTTTTTCTCCTGAATTTGCAGATGTGTGAGGTAGAAAATCCACACTTGTAAGCAGATCTTGATTGTAATATGAAAACTGAGGTAGCTTGCTGTGTTTCCTCTCCTCAAAGACTCTCAAATTAGCTGTCATAGAAGGCCAAGACAGAGCATCTCTGCTGAAGTATTCATGGAAAACTGAGAGTGTGAGAAAAGCAAGTATGGAATGTTTTCCATATATAGAAATATCCCAATGGCTACAAGACAGATTTTTGGAATTTCAGCCTCTTGACTTGTTCATCCTTAGGATCTTATAGCTGCCTCCATATATTCTCCATTCACATGGCTTTATATTAATATTTTTCTTCATTTTTATGTTCATTCTTACTCTTTCCTGCTTTCCACAGGTTCTACTTGAAAAGTATCTGATCTATAGAATTTATGTCCGAATACAGAAGACTTTCTTATCTTAGTTTATGTTCTCAAATATTTTATTCTTTCTGTATGCTTACACTACATTCTGTCTAATATTTTAATGTCCTGGACAAATTGTTATTGATGGGCATTTGTGTGGGTAAGTTATTCTGTGATATCTGTATGAGGAGCTGATTTTTAATGTGTCCAAAGACACTCGCTACCTGGGAGTTTGTCACAGCATAGCATCTACCCTATGGCGAGGGCATTGGCAAACTAAAAATTAATTCTAATTAACTTTTCTTAATGATCACTTATCATTTAAATAATAAAGCGACAAAAATGAAACAGTTTTTATTTTGAACATTTTCTGATGTTGTTCAGCTGACATTGTGTTATAGTTCATAATCATTAGGTTACTGCTATCATAGATTAATATGTCAGTCCAAAGTTGTGAGTAACTGGAGCTGTTCTCAAATCTTAATTTCTGCCAGATTTTAGGGGGATTCATAAATTATTTTCTTTGGGTGCTTATTAACAGTAGTAATCAGATGTGTATTTATACCAGCACAATTATCACATTAGTATGTGGAACTGAAATGATGCTCTGCAAGCCTGTTGTCATTGAACGGCCTTTAAAGTTGGTGGAAAAGTATGGGGAAATTTTAGAAATATCCAGATTGGAAATAGGGTAGCACAAGATGAAGTCAGATGATCACAAACATCGTAGTAGATCTGTAGCCTTTTGCTCACAATTATTTTCATCTAAGGTAATGAATTTTGTAACTGGAGAACTAATTACATAAGTTCTTTATTGTTGCTGATAAAGTATGTGTAACTTAACTCGGAATTAAGTAACTTTAAGATAGTTTTACATGTTTTAAAATGACAAAAGTCATAGTCTTTGACATATCAAATTGCTACAAAGCATACAGATTCTCAAGGTTTGAAAGAATTTTGCAACATTGTAGGATTTGTGTTTCCCTAGCTTTATTTTTGAAACAGAAAGCTATATTCTTCAAAACTTTCCTAAAAACCTTTGTTTGAAATGAGACCTGGCAGAAGAAATACCAGCCTAGAGTTTTGGCAAAGATGTATGCAGTCTACAGCAGGGCTGTATAATTGAAGATGTTAGCAAGCCTGTATTTACATGCATACGTCTCAGTGTATCTTAAGCTATTTAGAAGAAAATCCTTTTTTCTTAGTAAGAAGCGAGTAAGTATAATTGAGTTCAACTTAGTGGTATTAATAGATTTGGTCTATTCCGTATGCAATTCTATGCTAATATCTTGAAAATTGCAAAATACTATGGATTTGTGTTTGGATACTTAATCTTTTTTTTTTTTTTTTTTTTTTTCTCCAGTTAACAGATACCAACCTCATCCAACAGCCCTTTACTATTTTACCAGTTAAGACAAAATGGAACAATGCAAACTTTCATATTCTCTTATTTGATCTGGAAAAACTTGATCTTCTACTGTCATCTCTACTCAATGGATTGAAGTCATCAAATTCATTCCACAACTATGACACTCTAGAAAGAGCCAAAAGTACTACTGAGAAAAGGAAACTGACATTAAAAAGAAATAAAACTTCTGGCTCCGTATCTCCAGTGGGTGAGCAAGTAGATACTGTTTGTTCAGACCAAATCTGTAGGGATAATAATGCAACTAGGCCTTTGGACGAAAGCGGTGGCATGAAAAAACAGAAAAAAATGAAGAGTTCAAGAAAGATTAGAATGCAGCCATCAGGAAACATTGATGTGAACGTCACCACAGATATAGCTAAACTGTTTTTGTCATGTCTCTTACCGTGGGGTGTAGATAGAGAAATAGACAATCTTTGTGTTAGACACTTGGATGTCTTGAGGCTTAAGTGTCCTGTTACTTTTGGACTTGTGTCAAATGAAAACCACCTATCACTAATGTTGCCAGGATGGAGATGTACTGATTGTGGTGTGCTAGGAGAGCATGCAGTAACCAACTTGTTTTCAAAAAGAGTGCTTGATTTATCAAAAAAATACCTTGCTGCAACTGAAGGACAAACTGGAAAGAAGGATGGACCCGAGAATGATGTTTATGGAACAAAGGAATTGGAAACAGTATTCTTCTTAATTAGCAGAATAGCTTTAATCAACAGGATAATTAACATACCTTCAGCAATTACAGGTGAAATTGAAAGGTAAGAACCTTTTAATTATTAATTTTTTTCTTCCTTTGTTGTGTTTAAAAAGTGAAAAATACGAAAGAAACGCTTTTCTGAAATACGGGCTTTTGCAATAAATTTTACATTCTTTCTCTATAGTTTTTTGTTAGGACATTCTTTGAACAAAAGGAGATCAAGATAAAGTTTAAGTATCTTTATTTTATTCTATTCAGTAGATGAGAACTGATGCAAAAAAAATATCTCAACAGAACAAGAACTTGAATTATCCAGCTTCACACCCTGTTTTTCCAGAGATCACTCTTCCTCGCAGTTTAAACTAAGTAGAATAAGATTTCTTTAGGCACATTGAGATGTGCGTTAAGCATGTTTGTGCTGTTTTAACTTTCATTTTCTATAAGCAAGCAATGTGCTTCCTTTACCATGAAACCCTTGGCTCCATCCATAAATAAAACATGAGGGACAAGAACAGTCTGTCCTAGTTACACTATCTGAAGTACAACATCCCCAATAATAATGGCAGTTACTGGGAATGAATACCTCGTCACCCTTATGTTGTGAGAACCATTCCAAATAACACTTATGTTACTCAAAACAAATTTATTGACTAAATGCTTTTTCAGCATTAAAGAAAAAATAGCGTACTCGACATTATTTGACTACGCCAAATAGAGCATACTAATCAGGCAATGGATATTGTCCACAGACTTTTGTTTTCGACAAACCTAGCTTGGTCTATATTTAGCATTTCAGGGACAATTAACTTCAGTGTTGGTGATGCTGTGGCCCAGAGGCAAGAAGGGGAACAAAAAATATTGATCTTGACGCTGCAAATATCTGTGCGTCTTCCACAAAGCTCTAGGCATTCAGCCTATCTCAAGAGATATGCACCATCTCGTAGGACAAATGCGTATTTCTCAGTTACTGCTAATCACATTGACAATTGGTCCGTATTCAACACAAACTCTTACATGGAAGGTTGTTTCCAGGATTCCAGCTTGATCATGAATTCCTTTCCATGCAAGAAAGGACTTTATGCTTGTGTTGTGTCTTACAATACTCTGTTCAAAAGACATTGTGTAATTCAAGTTAGTCATCATACTAGAATCAAACATTTTTCCCAGACATACACATCCTGGCTTTAGAACATATCTCCTTAATCATAAGTATTAAAGTTGTTGCAGGAAAAATGCAGGGATTTTTTTTTTTTTTTGTGAAAAATATACTATGTCATTTATAGTTTTCTCCAGGAAAAGTAAAGCCATAAGAGCTACCATCTCTTGTAGAAATAGATAAATTTTTTTTTTCTACAAACCTGGGGGGCAGGGGAAGGGAATTTGCCATAAATTTTCGTTACAAAAAAAAAGTGTTAAATTTTATTCAAAGACCCTGAAATGTTTTATTTTGGATTTTGACATGTTTTGGTTTGCCTTGTGTCTTTTTCCAGAGCTGAATAGTGTATTTACTTATAGCTGTCTTGTAGCTTTTAGTCTGGTGCCGTTTGTGATGCTCTAACATGGGCTATTGTCCCTCAATGACCTCATCTGGATAAGAGCACTTGAGTGATATTCCGTTTTTTCTTGATTTTTTTTTTCTTTTTTTCTTTTTTTTTTTTTGTCTGTTTTGTAGGTTTTAGTTGGTGTTCTGGGGTTGGTTTTTTTTTTTGGGTAGCAGGGTGTTTTTCTTTTGTGTTTTTTTTTTTTTTTTTTTTCCCTGAGCTCTGTATTTTCATCTTGAGTTCTGAAGCAGCAACTGCAAGTGCTATGGGTCTGTTCAGAGACAGCACTTAATTTTTTTTTCCTGGCTGTGCTTGCTCTCTTGCCTACTTTCAAGGCTGTACTTTCTTTATTCTTAATCTCTTACACTTTCAGAAAATAAACAGACAAGTAGCCACAATTTTTCTTTGTTATTGAAGGACTAAGTCTTCTTTCTTAGGGAACATGATCAGAACTAGAGTACATTTGCTGCATTTCTATCAACACAGACCTCAGATTTTAGTCACCTGGATATTTTCATTTTAAATGTTGGTGATGAGTTGTTTTTTCTTTTTTTTTTTTTCTCTCATCATGGCTCTGTCCCATAGTAGCACAGAGTTTGTCTTTTCCCCTGCCTTCCAAGAGCTGTTTCAGAACTTTACATGTGTCAGTCATAATTCACTTGTTCATTTTTTCCCCAGTAAAGATCAGAACAGTTGAGGTTTATTAAGGGTTTTGTACTGTTTCCTAACCTCTGTAATAGTGCAGATGATGTCCTACTGCAGTCAAGAACCATCATTTTCACATAGAATCAAAGTTATATGGGTAGAACCAACGAGACATCACTGTGTCAACATTAGAAGAGAAGTGAATTACAGCCATGGGAAAGAATTTATCCTTCAGACACTTAAGAATAAAATAGTGATTCCATACATGGTGTACTTTAATGTGATAATGTTATCTTTGTGTCTGAATATTAAATGCATAGTTTTGCTATCTGAAACTGCTGTCTGAATGTATCTATAATTTCTGTATTGCCTCAAAACAAATTATGCATATGCAAAGTTATCTCCCTTTCTCCACCTAAAGAAAAAGCTCCTTTCCTGAGAAGTCTACTCTCCCCTCCTTCCCCCTGCCCAGTAGTAAGCATAGCATGAGTAGGAGTTGGCCTGTTTGCCATGATCTTAAGATTCAGCCTTCATTTCAACTCTTCCTCTTGCTGATAATTTGGGTCTGAATGAACTATCACAATACGTATTCATTGATTCATTAAATGTTTTTTTTTTATTATTATTTATCCTTTTTCATAATTTAGTCTGTATTCAGGGTTGGAATTAATTTTCTTTGTTATGATGAGCTGTTAGAACTATGTACTTTCGCCTAATTAAAGTTTGAAAGAAACCAAGCAATGCTATTTCGTTCAGTTTGCTTTCTAAAAGTACATCATGTAGCCACATCTCTTTGGGCAGTTGGGGTCAGCTAAAACCACAGGATGCTCAAGGGAAAAAATTACATACTGAATTCTAATTCACCACAGCATTTCCAGAAAGAGTTAGTAGGGGAGCTCTTAGAGCTTGTAAGGGTCCTGATCTCCTGCTGTACAAACAACTCTTACTAATTCACTTACTAATATGAGAGAGAAAATGCATTCTTATCTCCTTTCATTAGCTTATCTGTCAGCAAAGCCATGAATGTTTCTCCACCCTGTGGAAGTTTGCTTTCTATTAGGACACTGGTACAAACTCCATAGCTTTTAAACTTCTAAATTAAAAACAGGAGGAAAAAAAAATACCAAAAAAATACCTGAAAAGATTATCCACTGATTAGGACACTCGCTTAATGTATATTCAGCTTGTATTCATAGTTCTGCCTACTTTGATGCTGGGGAATGGACTTGTTTGTTTGTTTTTCAATGCAACAGAGTGTCTAACCGCTGTTTAGGAATAATTTTGGGATTCCAACTTTCTGTTAGTCCTGGTCCACTTTGCATGTAGCAATGAAACATTCATTGGGCTGTAAGGAGAATTACCTTAGTGCGAGTCAGCTATGACCTTTATCTAGGGAGTGCAATAATAAAATTTAAATCCCTCTTCTTTGTCATATTGATGATTTTGCTGTTACAGGGGAGTAATTTTTAATAAAATACACATATACATACTTTTAATCTAGAGAGTCAGAACTGGAAAAATGCATTTGATCAATTCATAGGCTATTGGCTATTTTTGGGTAAGTCTGATATTCTCATTTTGAGCAGAAATTGTCTTTATCAGCATGTATATATATTTCTGCTTAAACCATGTGTTTGACAGATGAACATTCCACAATGAAAAACATTTGGTTGAAAAACTCTTGACTAGTTGCTATCATAAGTTTTCAGCTCATGTTCTGGATGAGTAAGTTTCAGGTTATAGTATTTCTGTGAACTATTAGCTATTAGATTGGATAAATTAAATTTGTGGAATGTGAAAAATAGTGAACAGTGAATTACATGTTTTAAGCATGTGTTAGAAGACCAGTACTAATCTTTTTTTTAAGAAAAAAACCCCACAGGATTTCTTAACATAATTTGAACATTTCAACAGAAAAAAAAAAAGTGTTCATAATAAAAAAAAAAATAAAGCATGAAAAATATACCTTTGGAAAAACTCGGACTTGAGTCTATAAGCTGTTGTTCATAAATGTATTTGTATATCTGTTGATTTTTTTTGCAACTTGACCCAGCCTGTAACAATAAAGGAAGCTGCAGTAAAATGTGTCAGATATAAAAGTGGGACAGAAACAGGAAGAAGCTAGTAAGCAAAGATCTTCAAAGAACTTGTGTTCTCATGCCTTTTGAGATTTGTATAGTAGCCATCAACGGACATCCTAAGTATTGCAATAATAGTCTAAATTATTTAACACTGTGGAAAAAGTGGAAACCTATAAAATAAAGCTGCTAGTTTCCCTTGAAATTTCTTCCTATGTAAAAAAAAAAAGCACATTTTTGTGAAAATGATATTTTGATTCAATTCTTCATGTGTGAATCTATTTCTTTAATGAAACTCAGTTAAAAGATAACTATAATAAGTTTTGAGCCAAATGTAAAGTTCCTGCATATGGGTGCTACTTTTCAGTATTTGTGTGTATGTGAATGTTTCAATACCAGATTGTGGGCAAAAGAATGCAAGTGACTTTTAAGGAGAAACGAAATTGTGGTTGATAGTAATTGATAGCAGAGTACCTACCATAAGACATAAGACTTCTGTAATTATGTTCAGGTTTTGCTTATAGGTTGTTTTTTTTTTTTTTTCAGTCTACAGAAATCAGAATCTGTACATGACAAATGGAGAAATATAGAAGCAGTAACACCTTCATGTTTTTATGGAGAGTTACCAAGCAGTAAGTATCTGGAGGAGTGGCAATATTAGCTAAAATATACAGCCCTTCAAGCAAACTGTTGCCTTACTAATACAAGAGTCATCTTGACTGTTCAAGACTTTTGACTTAGAGCAGAATAAAGTAAAGTCTTCATGTTAATGTCCTCCAGGCAGTTGTTCACCAGTCTGAACTTTGCAGGCCAGTCTGTTATTTTTGCAGTATGCAACTAGCCAAAGAATGTTTAAATAAAGTAAACAAAATATGGATATTTGTCAGTATACATTACCGAACAAGTATAGTCTTTCTGTTATAGACTAAGTCCTGTCTAGACTGACAACACAAATTCTTTCAGGTCAAATCTTGGCCCTCTGCTATATAAAAAAACTTTAATATCCCCATCTAAAATTAGTTTTTAGTGTATCTTTCCTTCTCTGACTCTTACATGGGCCATAAATGTAGAACTTGTGATGACAACAGAAATGCTTGTTGGAAGAAAGAGACGGAACGTAAGTGACAATAGAAAATAAGTAGATGAAAGGCATGGAGATGGTGTAAAGATGACTATAATATGTTTATGGACATAAAAATAGTTTTACTAGGTGACCTAAAACTTCTAAGGCAATCTAATTCATATCTCATATCTCCTAGTTCACACAATTGTTTGGATTTGCAAATTAAAATCTTATCTTAGACTTGCACATCTCTCAGATGTTTTAGGAGTGACCAGTTCTTTAACATCAAGGACAACTGGACAACAGAATGGGCAATGTTAAATCTTCATTCTGCTGATGTTTCTGGACTTCCTATATACACTTACACATGTGCAAGAAGATGGGAACAAAACTTTAATGCTTTTTTTGCATACATGGGCATGAAATTGAAGTACCACAAAAGAGGACAAGGCTTGATGATGGGTATCATATTGGCTGTACTGCTATTGATCAATGGGAATACTTCCTGAAAGACAGTTTTATGTTTAGACCAGAGTAGCCTCAGGTTAGCTCTTGAGTGAGTAAGAATTATAAAAGCTATTAATTCAAATCAGCATTGCTTGAGTCTTTCCTCACATCCAACATTTTGGAGAGCTCGTTCTATCCCACAGGATTTCCCCACAGGGGGAACTCAACTGCAAACTTAGGTTTGTACTAAAGATTGTAAACTGAGAGAGAAGGTTTCAAATAATAACATTGATCTTTGATACTGCAGTTTCCAAAATGGTAGAAAAAAAAGAAAAAAAGCAAAATTCATTCTTGTGTATAAAGAAATCACATAAAATCCAAATTAAAACAGGAGGAGGAGGGGTTTACCTTTGTATGATCAGTTCTGCCCCTCTCATTTTGTGATTTTTTTTTTTTTTTATGTTTTTGTTAGCCTTTACGTTTTTTATTATGGTATATGCTATGTCAGCTATTAGAGACAGGATAAAATATTTGCTCTTACCCTGTCTTTCTAGAAAATTATATTAAATGCTCTAGTTTTCTGGTTTCCTCTTCCATGCTTCTTTTTTTCAGTCATACCTGTGTATATTTTTGTACATATGTTTATGTATTATATTAAATATCAACATAGGTACATTTATATGGACATTCACTGAATAGTATACTGCTCTCATTCAGACTACGCTGGTGTACCCTATTCATGCTGCGGTATGCAGGGACTGACATGATTTTTTCAAACTTTAGTCTTTGCTGCAGGAATCCAACATTTAAGCAAATTACCATGCATTGTGTGATCAGGTTGCTTGTGAACTTTGGTGTTACTGAAACACAGTTGCTACTTACATTTCAGTTTCTTCTTCTCAAGACATTATATATTACTGGCAATCGGAGATTCTTCTTTGGATTCAAAGGATTGTACAACCAATTTACTCAACTTCTATGTCTGGCAATAAGCATTGTAGTATAGTACTGAGAATGACGCATTTGTCTATTTAAGTCCAAACAAAGAAGAAGTGGACTAAACCAGCACAGCTTCCAGTTCAAACTGTGCTGTGCCTTCAAAATAATCGGAAAAATCAGGATGGGTAGTAATAAAATTCACATGCAATCCACAAGTGTAACATCTTTCTTAACTGCAGGCATAACTGATGGGCCACTGGCAATGTGACATCTTGACCACCATACACCAGTATTGTTGCCTTGTAGCAGAAAAGTAAATCGGGCAGAACTGCAACTATTAAAAATGTTATTGAATGTATTTTTGCATACAATGTACTACTGTTTTCAAGTAGCTTTAGAATTTTAATAGTAAAGTAGTTGAAATGGGAAAGTATTTTCAATACTTGTAGAAAATTGACGATAACATACTCTGTGGATATCAGACCTCTGTTTAAAAAAAAAAAAATCAAAGTAATCTGATTTAGCATAAGAATACATGTTCAAACAATATATTATCTGAACACTTCATGCTTATTGCATCAGATGAAAGCATATTGTGAGAAATGCTTTTTTGGATCTTTTCAGATATGTTGCTGAAGTGAAAAATTAAAAATGTTAAATACCTTTCTGTTTGGATACTTCTATGTATATTGTCAGTTCATAAATTATGTATGTGTTTTTCAGGTAAAAGTAGATATCATTCACTGAACTTTGGGAGTGTTTCATTGCTGAAACTCATCTGCTGTTGGAGTGACCAATCTATAAAGGTAGGAAATAGGCTATGTCAGTTGTTGCAATGTAATGTAATTGGCTGTAGTTTAGGATCTGGAATCTGTAATGTGACATAATAATTATGGATTTATGGTGAAATTGTTACATAAATTGTGCATTCAGATCTATGAAAAGCAGATTATTGTTTCAGTATGAAGTATCTTACTCACAAAACTATTTTGCCGTACCATACATGTTCAGATATAGGAAAGTAACTGTCCTACTAGTCTTTAATCTGAGTGATCTTGTTTATAGCATGTGTTTAAAAAATGAGCTACCTCTTCTTTAACAACCAGATGTAACTTACATTACAAATGCCATTTTATGCTCCAGGAAAATAAAGGCCAAAATAAGGATAGTGTCATATACTAATACGTTATTATAGAAGAAACAGAAAACACCTTTTAAAGGGGTAAATAATCTTAAATTCTTACTTATTAGAACGCTCTTCAAGAATGACTTAAAAACATAGGTTAGGGGTATAGCTCATGCCTATTGTTTGTTGAAGAATCTGATGTCTTGAGAGATAAATTACTGTTTCTTGAGAGCTGACAGGTTACTGTGAAGTAGTCTGAACAGTGAAACCTAGAGACCATTTTTCACTTTGGAAATATACATTTAAATAAAGTTCAGTGGTTGCTTGAATGAGTTAATGTTCAGAAGTATGAAACTGTCGTAGTTCAGCCCCGATCGGGACCAGACTATGCAGTCTCTCTCTCACTCCTCCCACCCTCCGAGAGAACAGGGGGAGATGATATAAGGAAAACGGCTCGAGGTTTGAGATAAGGACGGGGAGAAATCCTTAAAGTTACCGTCACGGGCAAAACAGACTCGACTTTGGGGAAAACGATTCATTTATTTCTAAAATTAGCAGGAGAATGAGACAGGGAACAAGATAACCTCCCCCCACCCCTCCCTCTTCCCAAGCTTAACATTATCTCTACTACCTTCCCCTCCCGAGCGGCACGGGGGGGGAAAAGGGAATGGGGGTCACGGTCAGTTCATCACGCATTGTTTTACGCCGCTGTGTCATCGTCAGGGGAAGAACTCCTCGCATTCCTCCTCTGCTCCAGCGTGGGGTCCCTCCCACGGGCCACAGTCCTTTGTGAAACTGCTCCGGCGTGGGTCATCTCTTCCACGGGTGCAGTCCCTCTAGAACAGCTGTCCCAGCGGGCCCTCCATGGGCCACAGCCTCCTTCAGGCCTCCACCTGCTCTGGCGTGGGGTCCTCCACGGGCTACAGGTGGATCTCTGCTCCTCCGTGGACCTCCATGGGCTGCAGGGGGACAACCCGCTCCACCATGGTCGTCACCACAGGCTGCAGGGGAATCTTGGCCAGGAGCCGCATTACTCCTCCGCCTCCTTCTGAACTGACCTTGGCGTCTGCAGCCGTTCCTCACAACAGGCTGGCAGACGTCTCTCAGGATCCTTTTTACATCTTATTCACTTCTCATCTCCTCTCCACTTCTTGCAGCCAGGCCGGGCCGAGTCGGGCCCAGTTGGCTGCCCAGCGGGAGGCCAGAGGGTGAGGCCTGCAAGGCCCATGAGGCTCGCGCCTCCCCCTCTCTGCCCCCCGCTCAGCTGCTTCACATCTTCTCCTCCTCTTTTTCCTGTTTTCCCCTACTTAAATACGTTATCGCAGAGGCGTTATCACGGGACATTCTGCTACCAATCGGCTTGGCCTTGGCCAGCAGCGGGTCCGCCCTAGGCCCAGCCGAGTCCACTGAACAAAGGGGAGCGACTTCTAGCAGTTTCCTACAGAAGCTGCCACCTTAGGCCCCCCCTCACTAGCAAAACCAGAACAGAAACTCAAGACAGTATACTATGACCACAAAGGATTTTACTCCAGAGAAGGGAAGTACCCGTTACAAGTTCATTTTATGATGTTACTTATAAAATTGAATGCAACTCTGGACTGCATTTCAAATGCAAAGAGTGTTTTCTAAAGCTGAGACGTGCAGGGGTACTGCAGTGATAGTTCCCTGTTCTATTAGACAGGCAGTAGTGGTCTCTGCAAATATTCACATTCAGTTGAATTCAGCATTCTACGTTGAGCTTATCAGTTGTTTATTATATCCCCACTGTCTGCACGTCTTCCATATTAGTTCAACATTCTTGTTCCCTCAGAAATTGTACACCTTTCTCTTACAACAAGATTTTTTCCTTTTTTGAGTCCTTTCAATAAAAAAAAATAGAATACAGAACCTGAGTTTTCAATAGCTGCAATTGTCGTATGATAATCCATATCATCTCTTGCTGACCTGATCAACCACTGAAACTCTTTATAGAGTTGTAGAGCTGTGAAACTTGTATTTGTAGCTTAGCTGATTTTGTGAGATTTATATATTTATATTTTCCAATTAATTTAGTGACTGATCAGTTTATACAATTGTAATGGTCTTATCTACCACAGGAGGTTAGTGTGCAGGAAGATAAGGCGTGGAATAAGCTGCCTCATGCTTTTTTTTCATCTGAAAAGACGTTAGGTTTAAGACATGGCAATTGTCAAGTACTGCAAATACCATGCTATCAATGCTTCTGAAAATTTAACATTATTCAGATACAACTTCGTAGTTGCATTAAGCTTTGTTAACCTGCTTTGCAGTGTGGATTTGGGGGTTTTTGAAGCCAAACAAAATAATATGGTGTTGGCAATAGGTGTGGGTATTCTTCAACCAATTGTTTATTCAAAATTATAATTTTTATTGATAGTAGAGCGGGTTTGTTAAACCTTTCTTTATACTAACACAGACTTAGGGCAAATTTATTAAACCTGAGCAGCCTGATTAAGCACTCGTACACTTACCCAAAACATCACTAGCTACTCTGCTTTTAAAAACTTTTTGTTATCATCAGTGGAGGATAGTGACTTATAGTGTTGTAACAGATTCTGTGCAGTCAAGGGAACTGAAAAAAAACCTGCTGCAGATGATTGATTAGGGGACTTGTTGAAGTTCAAGGGCTGAGGAACATCTTTTTCTATCTGAAGTTTTAAGAATATGTATATTAAAAAATATTTTTCTAGGATTTTTTTCCCCAGATGATTTTAAATGAAAGGTGGTTGTCATGCATTTTGCTGTCCTTTTAGATAAAATATAGTTTCTTGCTGCCACACTCCCATCCTATCCAGAAATTACTTAAGTGGTTGCATTTCTACCCTTAATTGTCCTTACTGTATATTTAAAATAGCTTATTCCTCACTTATATGTGTGATAGATATTTGGTTATATTTTAATGTTTTTAAGTAAGAATACTATAAAAGGTTCCATAAGCTTCAATAATAGACTTAAATGGTGAACTTTTCTGATAACTTTTTGAAGTTTTATTTTATAGTCAAACTGCAGTGCAACAAAAACGTTTTGCCTGTTATTAACTCTAGCATAAGAAAACTTCCACTGGAAGAATTTCTTTGATAATTATTTCCTTGCTGTTCTTAGCTCCTTAGTCTTCAAATGATAGGTGTTGAAATGCCTTCTCCCTGTACACTTCTTCAAAAGGAAGAATACAATAGGAAATCATTTGCTTCCTTTTTTGCTACTCTAAGATCTTTTTAAATCTCATTGAGCGAAGTTAGTTCTTGTTAAGTTGACTTTCCTGAAGACTGAAAGTCTTTTCTCTCTTCACAAAATGATTATAGACTAAGTAAGTTTCCTTCTACAATATGTCTTACTGCCTGAGCTGGACAACCATTTGTAAAACAGAGTAAATGACCTTGTCTCCATAGCTGCTCTCCCATTTTTAGTGCTAATCCCAGCAAAGACGTTCAATACTAAACGTGCCAGCGAGTTTTGCATGGAACTTTAATAGGCCAGTAGTTCCACTAACAATGTTAAGTGTAGAGTCTTCACATCTATGGTAAAGGATTTTAGTTACATGACAACATGCAGGCAGTCTGTGTCTGTCAGTCTGTGGAGCTTCAGCAGTTTGCCTTTGTTACGTACAGCAGTATCAGGTGACAATACCCATTTAGAAATAACAGAGCTTTATCAGATTCAGTACTAATGCTTTCATGATCAGCAGGAGTCATACACTTGCTCCTTCTAATTCTGAGCTGGACATCAGTCATCTCTAACTTTGAAACAGTCTTGCTTTATAGTTCGAAGTAATAAGACCTTGTTAGAACTTGGATGTATTATTTCAGGAGCATCATCAGACATACAGTTTATATAACTTCAGTGCTACACAGGTCCTATTTGGAAGTCCTCTACTGCCATCCTGATGTTGCAGTATTCCTTTTCTGTACAAGAAAACTTGTATCCTCTTTTATCAGCTAGCTAGTTAGCAGTATCTCCCCTTAGGAAAACTGTTGATGATACATTTAGATCTCTGACATGATCATCTGCATGAGAAATGTTGCTTTAGCCTCTCTCTTTCACCAGTGGAAAAAGATAGACACTGGAGGGACTACTCAGATTTTAGGAGGAATTAATCATCTCAGGACTTTATCATCTTTCTATTGATTCCTGCAGTGCACCTGTATCTTCACATGTTACTTCATTTTCATTAATATCTAAACAAGATGGGATTAATCTGAGATCCATTACAAAGGAATTTACTTTCAAAGCATAGATCACTTCGTGTTAAGGCCACTGCAGAGAGCAGTACTGATAGTACCTTCTGTACCAATGCCCAAGTTTACAGTTATTTCTCTAGCAAGCTCCGAATGCATTTGTTTTTACAGTGTTTGACTCTACCTGAAGCCAAAGGACTTCAGTACAAGTGTCTAGACAACTCTCCTGACAGTTGCTATCCAGAATTAGAGGAAAGCAGACTGGATAATATAAGTCTGATGTTTTGATTTTATTTTTTTTTATTTTTTTCTCCCTGATGTCACTGCGTGGCAAGGCTCAACCCTGTAAGAGGTTATGGCCTGAGCAATAACCAGGAGTGATATCTGCTGACTTCTCTCCTTAGACCCACTTATTACCAAGCAAATAGTAATCCTTGGAGGTAACTGATAAAGTGTAGAAAGGAAAGCCATTATAACTTAGTGTAAATTTAACAGTACAGTTTGGCTGAACTTTTTTCACTTATTTTTTTTAATTGTTCTCTGCTGATGCAGAGTCAAACAATTACTTTTCACTCATTAATATCTATCTATATAGTTGGACATATGTAATTTACACTTTCTCCAACATAAAAGAAGCATATTTTCTATCATATTTCACAATCCCAACTAAAAAGCAGCAAGTATTTACAACAGTGGGTTACAATTATGAGGAAGAAAATATACACATAGAATCATAGAATGGTTAGGGTTGGAAGGGACCTTCAAAGGTCATCTAGTCCAACCCCCCTGCAAGGAGCAGGGACATCCCTGACTAGATCAGGTTGCTCAGAGCCTCATCCAGCCTGGCCTTGAACGTTTCCAGGGATGGGGCCTCCGCCACCTTTCTGGGCAACCTGTTCCAGTGTTCTGTAACTCGCATCGTAAAAAATTTTTTCCTAATTTCCAATCTAAATCTACCCCCCTCTATTTTAAAACCATTACCCCTCATCCTATTGCAACAGGCCCTACTAAACAGCCTTTCCCCATCTTTCTTGTAGGCCCCCTTGAGGTACTGGAAGACTGCTATCAGGTCTCCCCAGAGCCTCCTCTTCTCCAGGCTGAACAGCCCCAACTCTCTCAGCCTGTCCTCATAGGAGAGGTGCTCCAGCCCTTTTATCATCTTTGTGGCCCTCCTCTGGACCTTCTCCAACTGGTCCATGTCCTTCTTGTGTTGGGGGCTCCAGAACTGGACACAGTACTCTAGGTGGGGTCTCACCAGAGCAGAGTAGAGGGGGAGAATCACCTCCCTCGACCTGCTGGCCACGCTCCTTTTGATGCAGCCCAGAATGCGGTTGGCTTTCTGGGCCGCAAGGGCACATTGCCTGCTCATGTTAAGCTTCTCATCCACCAGCACTCCCAAGTCCTTCTCCTCAGGGCTACTCTCAATCCATTCCCCGCCCAGCCTGTATTTGTGCCTGGGATTGCCATGACCCAGGTGCAGGACCTTGCACTTGGCCTGGTTGAACTTCATGAGGTTGGCACGGGCCCACCTCTCCAGCCTGTCAAGGTCCCTCTGGATGGCATCCCTCCCTTCCGGCATGTCGACGGCACCACACAACTTGGTGTCGTCGGCGAACTTGCTGAAAGTGCACTCTATCCCACTGCCCATGTCACCGACAAAGATGTTGAACGGGGCCGGGCCCAGCATGGACCCCTGAGGGAAGCCACTCGTGACTGGTCTCCACATATATTAGTAGCCAACAGGGTAGCCAGTGTATATATAATCCAGAAGGACGCTGAAGATAAAGTGGAAGCTTTCAGAGAAAATGAAAGATGCTCATGTATATTTGTTTTGTGTTAGAAACGGTCAAAGCTTATGGAGATTTTTAAACGTGGTGATAATGATAGACAAGGTGTACAAATTATTGGGAAGAAGCAGTGAGAGGGCAAAATTAAGTGTGTGAAACCACAGAGCACTGTGGAATGCAGATTCAACAAAGTAAGAAACAAGTAGCATGCAGAGACATACAGGTGCCTTTTCAATATCATGCTGTGCCATGTGCTACAGTTTATTTTGTTTTCAGATTTTAGAGGAAATTACATGTTACAAATGCTGCCTGGCTGGCATACACAGCAGTGGTAAAGGTAATGAACACCTGATCTAGATTAGTGACAGTTTCTTAGCAGGTCAGAACACCATGAAAAACACATAATGTGTGCAATTCTTTTGTGTAGCTCTGTAAGACTTTTTTTTGTCAAAATTTTTTTCCCAGGATGATAACATGTCTGTGTTTCCCTCTCTTTCTTAAGTATTGTAGATATATTGTAAGAATCTGCTGTAAAGTCAGGATCTGTATTCCCCAAAGCTCAGGGTTGTATGGATGTGAGGAATTGGAAACTGCCTTTGGTTTTCCCTGTAAAATAAAATGCTATTACAACAAGATGAAGGTTTGTGCTATGTCAAAACACATAGGGCTGGGTTCAGTTGCTGTGAACTTTGACACTGTGGACCTGACTATACTTGTCTACAAGAAAGGATTTTGTCACAAAGGGCGCCTACAGCCTTTGTTCTGCTTAATGGTTTGAATTTACAAGGGCAGCTAGAAATGTGATTGAGGACAGCCCACGAATTCACTGTACTTGATTGGTGAGATGAAACACTCTCTCCTTCAGGCAGTTTGAGGGAGCCTGCATATCAACTTAAATTCATATTAAACTTAAATATTACTAATAGATGGTTTATAACATAAATATCATATAAACATTAAAATTTTTATAATTTAAACATATTTAACTTGAATTTTTCATATTAAATTTAAATTCATATTTAAGTTGAGGTGGAGTACACTGTCCTGGAAGGTTTAGATTCTCTCTGTCTTTCAGGAAATTTTTTTGTACTTGAGAATGAATACCTTCCTGGGCGGGAGGAAATTGTATTTCTGAAAGAAATGCTGCCATTCTGCACCATGCTGAAATTTAGACCTAGTAAGGATTGCAAAAGTTTGGGTCCATTGTATAAGGTCTTCATGTGCTTTAGAAACTTTCTAGGTCTTTAAACTTTTGCAGTTCTCCTGGGACTTCTCTGCTGAAGTAAAGAGAAGGAAAGTAACAACTCTGTCATACAGTCTCCACACTCCATTTTCTTAACACCCGTATGTGGTGCTTCAGCTATTGCAAGTGCCGTTCATAGGCTGTTTATACTTCCAGCGTGATGTTCATGTTAGACAAAAAAATACAGTATTATCATGTTTGAGCTAGAGGAATAGAGGATCACCACAAAAAAAACACATACTTTAAGCTTTTCAGAGAGAGATGCCAAAAATCTGAAAAAAAGTCAAATTCAAGGTACTTCCTCAGTCAATGAGGCGTTTTTCCACACATAGAAAAAAAAAAAAAAGAAGGTCTTTCTTACTAGCTGTTATCACCATGTGTTTTGCTAATGTGTATTGTCATGTCCCCTTGAAATCAAGGAGGCAGTAGATGACGGATTCTAGTTCCGAGATTAAATAAAATGAATGTTTAATTAGTGGGAAGCAGTCATGATCGACAACTTGCACTATTTCATTGCTATCCAATTAAGGCTTATTCCTCAATATGTGTGTAGACACACATGTTTATCACTATCTGAAAGAATATTGCCAACTGTTGACTTTCTAATCATATTCACTGGAACAGAGTTAAAATTTTCAGAGTTATTTAAAATTGTCAAATGTTTAGAGAAATAGTTGAAGTACTAATATCACCCAATGATAATTTGAATTTATGACAGATTATTGAGGCAATGCAAGCAGTGCTGCTGACAGAAGTTCAAAGAATTATGAATACCTTGAGAAAGACGACAATCTGCAGAGAGCCATTGGCCATGGTGGAGAATGGAAACGGTAAGTTGTGGACTCTGCCAAAGACTGAGGAGGTAGATTTGCAGTACTTTTAAAATGTTTCGTTGCCGTGTAGGTGGAAAATTTGTTGGAATATTCTTTTAGAAGAACTTTCTTTAATACTCAGAACAAGATAGGGGTATGAGTTCATAATACATTATTTCTGTGCGAGAGAAGCCAAATGGCCTATTTCTGACCTTATCAGGTTATGAGTTTTCTCATGTTTGTCAAGGAGTTAAAGGACTTTCACATGCTTTCATCATCTCTAAACATTAAAGAAGGAAAAGTAAAGTTTATTTGATTGTATTATAGTTCTGGTATTGTAAATATATTTGCAAATAAAGGGAGCAGTGTTTGAACTAGAATCAGTAAATCATATTTTAAAAGTTTTATAAATTTATCTTTTCAATTACATCAGACTTACACAGCACTAAAAATTAATTGCTTGAATTTTATAACTTCATAATGTAATACAGAATACTTTATTTTTCTTTTAGAAATAACCTCCCTGCAAGGAGATATCAAATGCATTTTACAATTAGATCATTTGATTTTACAAGAAGCTTACTCTTTGCAACTTTACAATGGTGCTAATGTTTATGGTAAAAAAGATTGAACCTGAATTTATGTTATAAAGTTATAGTCATTTTTTTTTTTAGCCCATTAGCTGGGTCTTAAAATTAAGTGACCTAAATTTGAGATCCAATCTTATTAGTGAGCCTTCTCTTGGGAAACTAATTTATAATCTCATTGAGTGTGTGTGTCTGTCATGAAAATTTGTTACCAATCTGCTTGTTCCAGAACACTAAAAATGATCAGTGATACTCGCTTGAGGACATGAAACAAAACGGTGTGTCTCTAATTTGGACTATTGGAATATAGTGAAACTCCAACACTTAGAATAATTGTCCTATGTGACTTTATATTTTGCTTACATTGAAGATTACTTTGAATGATTTTATTTTTATGTTGTTTGAGACAAGATGCATTGTAACTAAAACATATCCAGCTGTGAAGTTCATGTATGGATTTGATTTCAACTTTCCTGAATTTTCAGGGTATATATTAATGTGATGTTTTGACATGGGTTACAACAAAAATGGGACAAACTAAAAGTTGCAAATGTCTGCAGACTCCAGATGTATTTAGGGCTTTGGGTTTGTTTCAAGACGTTCTACACTAGGTGAAAATAAATTTCTGTTATGTAAAGAGTGTTGGAATTATTACAAACATCTAGTAGTCAATTGTTATTTAATTCTAATGAAGTATTAAGGTTCACACAAGTTATTAAATCAGGGGAGTTACTTCAGCTTTCCATTCTCTGAAAGGAGGATTTTTTTTTTTGTATGTCTACCGAAAGATTTTTACTGTCACTTTGTTTTTAACCCTATTATTTGAAGGTTACTAAAAAAAAAACTAGAAAGTTGCTCTACTTGAACAAGCACAGTATTTATACTGGCTAGGATTTTTTTTTTCATATTTCATTATCTCAACTACATAAATACACTCTGTAAGGTAAAGTGGATTTTTTTTTTTTTTTTTGGTCATGTCATCGTTTGGCAAATTAATGTATTCTGGAACAGACTGAAAACATACAGAATGATTGTGCAAGAGATGTTACACTAAGTATTTTAAATTAACTTTGTTCTTATTTCTGTTAAGGTTTTAACTTGTTGCATTATTTATCACAGTATGTAAATAGCACAGATGTTCTTGGTTTGTATGGTTGTCTAATAGGCATTGCAAAACTTGATGCATTTATTCAGAATTGAACAATTTTTTTAGTGATTTCTGATATGTTAAAGAGTAAAACTATTTGTCATGCATAAGGTTATGCAGAAACTACTGAAAAACCATCCAGGACTAAGTCCATGACCAGTGTAATTACTAAGACAAGTAATTTTGTGTGGTGTTAGGAATTCATCTGATAGGTATGTCATCTTATATCTTATTAAATACTCTGTATTTATAGGTTGTACAGTAGCTGTCATCTTGTGTGACATCAAGGCAAAGGTTAAATATTGTTTCAGGTTTTTAAGTCATAATTCAAGACTGAGATCATGCACTCTGACCCAAAGTAAAAGTATTTGAATCTTGGCTGCCATCATCATTGTATTGTATTGCATTTTTGTTTAATTGGAATTAATATATTTGATCTAGAGATGTTTAACCTTGTTTAACTCAATAAATTTCCACTGAAGTCAATAGAAGTTTTATTTAAAACAGAACTTTTAGGATTTGACCTCCAGTTTTTATTATCTTTAAAGTTTACAGTATATTATATAGTTGCCTTTTCAGAAACCTTCTTACTCCTTAGGAAGCCCCTGCATGCTCACTTCATGGGTAAGGGTGTGATAGCATTTAGACAAGAGCTTAACTTGCTGAAAAATTTAAAATGCTATTTTTTTCTCTGTGATTTCCTACAGACAGAATTGTTTGTTAATGGAATAGAAAAAAAATATTTTTCCAGAAACAAAGATAAGGAGTTAAAAAAGCTAATCATGTAAAGCATGTCAGACAAAGGATTAACAGTGTTCTGTCGTAGTACATTCTCCCATTGTTGCTAAAAGGAAATATAAATGCCAACAGTTGCAATTTCTTTATGTTGATGTCAGAGATAATTATTTTGGACCCATTCCAAACATATTGATAGCAATCTTACCATTGATTTCTTCAAGCTTTGCTTCAGTACTGCAATGAAGCTGAGATTTTTCCCTGTTTTTTTTTCACATTCATCATAGTTCTGAAGTAGTACATTGCACTTTATAGCTTCTTGCCTTTTTCCTAAACGCTGATAATCTCAGGTTAATAGTACCACTTAACAGGTTGTCAGTGCGGTGGTGTTTTCCACTGCCATATGAGTCAGAGGCAGTGATTTTAAAATCTTAAGAATCTATACATCCACTTTTATTTGCATAATATTGCATATTTGCATAAACTAAGAGGAACTTTGTTCATTTTTAATTTGTAGTATTTGATCTTATGACATACATACCTAGTCCATACCCAGCCATGTGCAGAACTTTTCATTGAAGGAAAAATGGTGTTAATGCTACTGTTATCATTCAGTAGCCCAGTGATTGGACACAAAGAAATTGGGTAGTCCCCCCGTTGTTGATATGAACCCATATTTTCCTCAACAGTAATTCATTGCTTATCCTCAAGGCATTCTGCAGTGTGTTCTTTCCAAGACATTTACAAAAATTGTTTCACTTGTTCATGGAAATCTCAAAATGTTTGCAAACTTAAGAGTTGAAAATTAGATTCCCTTGCTTCCAGGTGTGTGTTGTGTGTTGGACAGTGACCTCCTGTTAGCTACTGCACTGAAGCAGTTTACGATGTGCCATCCTTGGATGCCTATTTCTTCTAATGCTTAGGGAGCCAAAACTATCCCATCTGAAACAGCATTATAGCATACGAGTTCTCCTGGAATTGTGTGGCTCAATTTTTATAAAAAGGACTGGAGGTAAAAAGAAAAGTCTTCCTGAGAAACAAGAATGTTAAAAATTATCTGGAAAATGCAATTTCCTTTCTTTGTCCACTCTGTTCCTCTTACTAGTGCAAACATTTCAGCCAATAAAAACAAAGTTTTTCAGATGTAACTGAAGTTTTGTGCTCTTGGAAAAGTTTGTGCACATAATAAAATTCATTAAACTATTAGATATACTTCAAGCTGGTTTTAAAAAATTCTCTAGCAGGCTAATTTTGTTCGTGCATTAGCAATAAGCAGTGTAAGAAAAGATTGTATTATCAACATTTCATCACTATTAATGAGAATTAGATTCATCTGTAATCTCATTTCAGTCTGTGAAACAGCAAACCAATTAATATAGCATTTGTTTGATGAATGGACTTTGAGTATAAGCTGATGACAGCAGTAGCTTTCCTCTGTACTGAATATGCATTAAAAATGAGTGTATTGTGTCCTAGTTTCACATTACAAATATTTCCAGTAAAAGAATACAAATCAATGTTATATTTCAGCATCTAACCTGCGGTTTAACTATACCAGTGTATCATGTCCTATATACCCAATTAAAACTGTATTTTGATCCAGTAGTCTTTAATATTAGTGGTCAAGTACTAAAGGAAGTAAGCTTAAAGACTCATTCTAGAACTACAGCTTATTTCATTCCATGCGTCATATATTTTACTAGAGAACTCCTTAATGTAGCAGAAATCAAATTTGGTGTGTATTTTTACACAAAATCAAATTGTACAGGCGCCATCTCAGACTCCTCCAAAACATTAGGAAGGATAGGATTCATGGTCAAGGAGGCAGTAAGGATGATATGTATTCTAAATTCAAAAGCCTGACATAGTTTGGAAAATTTTTTCTATGTGCTCTTTTCAGTGTTCACTGAATAGGAAGATTATCTAATAGACCTTCTATTTAGATATTTTAAAGTAACTACTCTCCTTTTTTCAGGCTGTTAATACAGACATATAAAATTATCAGTGATTATCATCAAGCTACGTCTGTTTAATGAATTTTAATTTTGTCAAAAAAGTAGAGAGAATAAAACTTATGGTTTTTTACCCTGATTAGGTTATGTTTTGAAGTTTGTACTTTTCCTATTTTAACTTAGCAATATCCAGAATATTTAGCTGCTCAGATTCTCTCCTGTTCACACTGTTAAGTAACTCACAGGCCTTCATTATATTTTGCTGCTTCATTCTTTATTTATCCTTCTTCCACTCACTCAGCTTCTGTAAAAGCTTGTGAATAAAACAGCAAAAAGGAATATCTCAGTACTTCCTCTAGAATTTGTTGTGCTAATAATTCTTGCAAAGCTGGAGATTTTCTATTATGGGTGTGTTATGAGAAGTAGATGTGGGGGAAAGTACTTCTATGTGTAGTCCATTATTAGTACTGGAGCCTAGCCCTGGGTGAATAACCATAGAGCAGAGCAACACATTATCAGAATACTTTATATTAATAATAACACTCCATCTAGAATTTTCCTCTGTTGTATTGGTGTTGTGTAATCTCCAGCCTCCTGATACTATTTTTATTAGTTTCTTCTTATAAAATTTCTTTGCTGTTCGATGTTAATGTACAATGTTATGCGTATGTGAAGGTCAGGAAAGACTTAAATAGGTGCTACTCTAGAAGGACTGGAGAGCTGGATGCCTTTCTGAGAAAGAAGTGGTTCAGAAAAGAATGGATAAAGGTTATGATCTTCGGGTAAAGATTTTTCTTCTCTATATTACGTGATTATATTGCTGCCCTGCTTGGAAAAAGTTTACAAGAGTTTGGCAGTATTCTTTTATTTGGGCTATGTTGCCTGGCTTTTGCTTATTGTGGGGAATAAAAATCTTACTGAGAGGTTTTGATTGCAGTTAGCTATGGCTTGTATTGTCTTGGGTTGTTGGGAAGACAGACCAATCTGCAGTGTGCAGTTAACAATTTTTCCCGTGCTTTGGTTAGTCTTCAGTTACGTGATTAGAATAGCATTTATTTGATAGTTGTTTTGGGTTTTTTTTAGGGTATGTGAAGCAAGTGACTACATACCTCCTAATTTTGAATCTTGTGGTTCTGAATCTTTAGAAGAGATAGAATTGGTCCTCAACCTAGTCTGTAACTGTATTTGATATGTTTCTGTCCTTGAATTTTGGAATCTCTGACTCCCCTAACTTACATGAAAGAAAATTATAAAATTAAATCAATTCAAATATTGAACTAAACAGTACTACAATAATTATCTGGTGGTAAGACAAGTTAAATGCTTTAATAGTATTGTTTATTAAAAAAAAAACTCCTTGCAGAAAGAGAGAAATTACTTCAAACTACTGCTGATTGTTATCAGTAAATGGAAATTTTCCATTATGCATTTTGTGAAAAACACACCAAAATGGAGAACTACATAATTTGTACAAGTCTTCATTATTAGTATCAGAGTTCAGAGCCTAGCTAACAGTCAGCATAGCCGCACAACTGGACAGTGTTTGTCTCTAATAATAAAAGAGCAAGACATCTACCTCAGCAAACAAAAAATTGAAATAACTCAAAATAAGCCTTTCTTGCCTATCAAGCTTATCAAGAAAATATTGAACCAGTTGGAGATACATATATATCCATCACTATGTAGAATGTAAATCAACAGAACTGTTAAATGTCAAGATGGAGAATTTGTTCATTTGTGTGCACTTCTGTACCTTTACAAATTTTTAGAAGTCTTAGTACATCCATTTGCATTTCATGCCTCTTGTGTAATCTAGAATCTATTTTGGGTTTTTTCTATAAAAATGACCTCACTGTTTCAAAGCAGAAAAGTGTTGTTAATAGATATAGTATTTCATATTTAGATGGTACATAGAGTTAATCAGCACAAGATTTCTTCCAAATTCTGAAATGTAATAAGTATATTTTCCTGTATTTTTTCCTCTCATATCTGGTTCATATTTAGTGTTTTAACATATCCATTATTTTAAGGCCCAAAGTTAGATCCCCTAAGTACCCTGTCCTGCTTTAGTATTATATTTTAATTCTTCAGTTGTGCTTACTAATAAAGACAGCCATTCAAATGCTGATGAATATAGAAACCTTTCCAGTACATCTGAGGAATTTTCTTCTCAAATACCAAATGTATCAGCAGAAGCTTTTTTTTTTTTTTCCCTTCTCTTGGAAAAATTCAACTTGTATCACACTTAAGATACCTATCACTAATTCCCTAAAGACCAGGTGCCTGTATTGTTCCCATATGATGGATGTTAGTCACATCACCTGCTGCACTACTAGAAGATGCTCAGATAGCCTAGTGAAGAGGTTGAAGTAGGAACCTGAATCGAGAAGGTGTTTTCTGTAGCATAATTAATAGCTGGTCCGTGTATTCTTTTCTTTTCTACTACCCTTATATCAGGATAGGTTTTGGATTTCCTTTTTCCATTCCTTTTTTCCTTAAGCTCCTCAATTAAATTTTAAAAGAAACAAAATACATGTGACATCAGTAAAGCATGTCAGTTTTATGTACTGATAATATTCTATTGCTAAATTTTCTTTATTCTGGAAATTGAGTGCTGTCAAGATTTTACATCTCACCAAACTGGAGGGTTTAATGCTGACAATTAACATAAATCTTTGTCCTGACTTAAAATACAATCTTTTTTTTTTATTGTTATGCAAGTTACACAGGCACTGGTTTAATTTGAGTTTTCAGGAAAGAGTAGCATTTTGATATAATTGAGGAAGATCTTTCAAATAGGTGTGTCCCAGATAATGTTAGCAGATAAAGGCCATCCTCAACCCACAGGAAATAATTTGTTATTTAATTAGTACATGCATCTTAGAAGGTTCAAAAGGAGCCTCTTTCTCTAGTGACCATTGTTATCCATGTCAAGGTATGATATATGGTATATTATATGAATTACACTCCTGGCAATAGACTATGTTAAGGAATAGTGAAAAAAGATCATCAGTGTAAACGTGTACTTTTCTGTACTGAAATTTAATGTTTTAGTTACATGGTTAGGAATGTTTTAAAATAGGACTTTTACTTGGTTAAGAACTTACGTCACTGACAAGCATGCTAGAAATAAAACTAAAGCATCAATAGTCTAATCTAACAGGCATAGCAAGTAGACCTCATGTGGACAGGGACAGCAAGAATGACACAAAACAGAATAGACTGACAGGGCAGGGAGAACCATTGTTTCCAGTTTTCTCATGATAATTGTATGTAGCAGCCATATTTGGAAAATAATTTCTCTAATGGTCTATGGCTTATCAGGGAGTAATTTTCCTCAGCTGGGAGTAAACTGTTTTTTGTGAATGGTCTTGAATGGTCAGCACGAATGTATGCTGTTTTTAGTGATGCTCTAACATAGCTCACAGATATCATAAGGTAGTAGTGGTGTTCACTCTTTGACTGTGCCTTTTAAAATGTGCCTTTCACCACTTGTGCTCTACTACCTGGAGGGGTAGGGCTGTTCTGGGATACACCTTTCTCACGGCCTCCTCCCTCCACCAAGTCCCACTGAAGTTGGTATTGCAGTTTGAACCTTAACCATGTGATGTGGTTGCATTTTTCCTGGCCATAACCTACTTTATGTAGAAGTGGGATTGATAATTTTGAGATCAGTGATCAGATATATTACAGTATGTTTTCTATCTTAAAAATACTTAATATTTTATTACATTTATAGATCCATTAGATAAGAATATACTAATACAAAATCAATAGTTTTCAGTATTTTTCCAGCTGTCTGTGTGTGACATTTGCAACTATACATGAGATTTTAGAGTAGAATGTGAGGAGGAGCTGTTCCTCTTGTAAAAGATATTGTTGTAGTGCTCAGTGCTTTTAGGAGTCAAGCAGTAAAAGCCTTGCAACAAAACAAAAACCCTTAAGAACCTTGTTTATTGAATTTTGTTGGCTAAAACTGCCAAAAATAAATTAATAGCTGTTACCACTGCAGTGCTTTTTTTTGTTCACAAGAAAAATATCTTGACATATTTTTTTCATTTTGTGATTGGTGCACATTTCAAGGGTATAAATTAATCTTCAAAGGATCCTGGGGAATATCTTTCCTGGACACTTCACTTATACATCAAGTTGGCCATGTTGGCAATCTAATCACAAACCTGTAATTCAGTGGACAACAATTTCTTATTGTGAACAGCATAGCAGCTTTTACTATCATTTAGGTCAGCCTAAGATTGCTGATGCACCATATGTTTCAGGCCATGGATGATGGATGGTATCCTCTGGTGCCCATCCCTAAGTGATTGGAAAGATTGAAGACACACAGTTCACTTAAGCTTGCTTACTATTACATCAAGTAATCAGCATGATAGGCAAACCTGTGCTCTTTATGTCACACTGCCCAACTTTCTGCAGGGACATTGTGTCAAAAAAAAACAATCTAAGAACATTTCCAGATGACAGGCCAGTTACTAGAACAACCATTTAACAACTGGATTTGTCTAAAAAGCTTAATAACATGGAAAAGTCAATACAGGTTTTTAAAATGCCTTTATTTATATGAACCAGACATGGTGTTTTGTTTGTAAAGGGTTTTTATTCCAAGATTGAACTTACACAAGAAAGATGGAATAATGCAATCCTTGTCATAAGTCAGCCTTTAAGATGCCAAAACATAGTGTTTCCAATATTAATCAGATAAATACTACTGTGAAATAATTTTAAGTACTGTAGAAGCTTGTTTGAAATTTTATGATTAGAAACACACAACATTAGTTTAAAGTTTAAGACAGAATTCTTTTTTATTTCCCAATGCCTGTCTCTACTGGTAGCAGTCAATGTTATTTTCAGTTTCCCAAAGTCAATTGGACCGGTATCTAACCCAGAAAATTGACAGCATGTTCCTTTTTTATCAGGTTTTACTTTGGTGAGAACTCTTTTACATGCTACAGGAGGAAAATCCTAGCTGATACACTGAGAATCTCATTTTGCATAAAAACCCTGCAAGACTTGCAGGATGTACACCGTCAGTCAGAATAAATCCAACCAAATAATATCAAGTGATGTGTTTGAAATGTCATAATTTGAAACCACTACTGGTGTATGTTACTGTATACATGGGGTTTTTTTTGTTGTTGTGAAATAACTGAGCTGAAAGCTGAGTACGTTGGCCAGGGGATCTATATACCTGCATCAACCATGAAAAAGGAGGTAGGCAGTTCTGTCAATTCAAACTCTGTCAAATGCTCATATTGCCTATCATTAAGGAATGTATTTTTGTGTATGCATTTTCTAATTAAAAAGCATAGCTACTGCATGCACATTGATTAAATAGCTTATAGAATTACAGAAAATGTTTTCCTGAAGTAAAGATGCTGTTTATTGTCAACACTAAATTCTGACAGATATTCTGCTACTTTTTTTTTTTTTAGTTTTATCTCAGCTTCTTTGCCTTGCTTGATTAGTTACTGGTTTCACAGTTGTTATATTGACCTAGTTAGGAGACTGTGGCCTAAAATCAAAATAAATGCATTTTTCATATTTGAAGTGTGCAGTTAGTGAGAAGTGCTAGTAAAAATAGTTTTAAAAGCATTTGACAACTTGCCACTCCAAAGTCAGAATTTCAAGGCAAGCTTCCTCTTGTCCGTCCTTTGATAGCTGAGACACTGAATTCCATAAGCAGAAACAATTTAGGCAGCAGCCTCTAAAGTAAATATTAAACTAAGGTAATGGAAAGAAAAAGCTATTCTGAAGAAGAGAGTTAGGGGAGCAGTGATTAACACTGACTTCAATACCAAGGCAAAGAGGTAGGGAAGAAATGTGTTGTTATTAGTAAGGCTCATCACGTAGCTGCAGAGCAGAAATTTTTAGAAAGCTGAATAAGAAAAATTCTTTTAGACATTGGCTGAATACATGAGCTTGTCCATGTTAGAACTGTGCTTTTTGCAGTCACTGACACTTTGATTGCTTACTGAGACACCTGGGGAGAGAGAAGTTCACTGGGTTTTACTACAACTTGTTCTAATATGAGGATGCTCCCATTTAAACCCTTGTGCTCAGGCTGGAGTACTACAGCTGAGAGAGTAAAACAAATTGAAGTATACAAATGAGTGCAAGTAAGAATGAAAGCATTTCAAATATAAAATGCACTAGACTAGAATAGTTCAGTTGGAAGAGGCCTACAATAATCCTCTAGTCCAGGCCACTGCTTTGGTCGTGTCAGTGAGTAAGAGACCTATAATTAAGGAAAAAGAACTTTAAATGTCTGAAAACACATTTTTCTTCAAAGGACAGTTGATGACAATGAATGAGAGCAATTTCTGGAAAGTTAGTAATGCCATCAGCCAGGTATGCAGTAGGAACTTTAACTTAAATAGGGCACAGAGTCAAATTCATATACTCTGGAAAAATTATTTGTGGAATTCTGTTTTTCTAAAATCAGAAGTGCCAGTTAATGTGAAAATGTCTACAGGATAAACAGTCATAGTCCCCACATCTTTTCTTTCTTCTTTCCAGCTATTCTGACTTGGATAGCAGTGAAAACATACTGGTCATCTTCATCTGAAAGTACCCTGTAGAAGTTAAAACCAGCACCTAAAACTGTGTTGGGGTATCCAGAGTGAGGTTTAGAGAGAGACAGCTCACCAGAATCCCTGTAAACAGGGTTTAGGTATTTAAGCAGTGAAGAAAATCTTATTAGCCTCCTATACTTGTGTTGATATCAGAGAATAACATGGGACTGAAGCCCATGCATTTCCCTTACATGTTGTGGTCTACATTTGCTTCGCATTATGACTGTTATGTGAGAATAGTGACAAGGATGGGCTGGAGTGGGAGAACCCATGCCCTGTGTGTAAGAAGACTGGAAATGACTGGGTCATAGTATTTGGCTCTAAGTTGAGACTTTCAAATTAAAAAGGCAGGTAGAGCCCCAGCCAGTGTGAATCACAGGCAGCTAAATACCATTAAAAATCTGAACAAAATATCCCCAATTCCTAATGTAAAGAGAAGTCACTGTTCTCACCTGAATTTAATAGCACCCCATGAGTCAGGATTGTTTAGCTGACTGTAAGCACTATATTGTTCAGGCAGTGTTGGCTCTTTTGCTTAACAGGAGTGTTTCCTAGATATCACAAGCATCCAATTTCTGCTAAAAGCAAATGCAGTGTAATAATACTCTTATTTTGGGAATATGTATTCTCTGAAATCAGTAGCATCATGTCAGTGAAGAATGGAACCACACCTAAGTCATTAGGCAGATAGAGATTACCTTTTGGGAAAAGTAAATAACTTCATTTCTGAGGGAAGCGGCACAGCAGGTAGATTTTGGTTGTTATGCACAACGGGGGATTTTCTGTATCTTTTAAATGAGGCACTTATCAGCCCTATCACTGCAATCAGAAGCCTGTGATAAAACTGATTATATTTTTTTCAGTCACCACAGTTAAACAGAAAAGAGGTGAAGCTTTTAACAACTGCAATTTGCTGTGCCTTTTAAAATCCTGTGAAGATGGCAGACACTTATGTTAAACACAGTGGATTGTTGGTAAAGTTAACCGTGTGCATCCAAAAGTGGCAGAATATGGACTAAGGTGCAACCTCAATCTGTGCTGTAATAAAGTAGCTGTTCATCTGTGGTCAGAGATCGTCATGAAAGACCTTGAGTTCCTTCACTTTATTTTGCAGAAAGGCCATCAGACAGCTTTGCATCATCTAACTCTATCAATCAAGGACTTCAACCACTGCTTTCTGCTGAAAGCTTTCCTGTTTGGCTCTGTTTTTCACAGACAGCTCAATAACTTGTCTGTGGAGCTGTGATAAATGTACCATGTGCTTCTAAACTGTCTCTTTAACACTGAACTGAATTTCAACTTGTAATGCTTGTTACTAATTGTTTTCATTAGAAACATTCTATTTATTTCCAACTATTTTTCCATAGTCCATGATTATCTCTTTTTTTTTTTCATTTATTCTCTGGCAATGATAACATTTGAAGGTGGTCCTGCATGCAATGGGCTGCTATAAAACGAGATTTTAGACAGTAAGCTCCATAGTATAAAGAATAAAATTAAAGTGAACCTGTATGAACAAGAAGTATAAAGTACTTTATTTTCTAGCAAAGTATGTATTAAGCTCATTTTAAAATAAAAATTTTCTTGCCTCTGATTTGTGAGCCAATCCTAAATGAAACATTCTTGTATTTTTCCAGCATATATAAAACTGGGCTGGTATTACAAAACCTCATGCTATTTGGGCAGAAGTGTCTGTTTTTGCTGAGGAGGCCCAAAGCAGAGCTATTACGGCAAATGAATAACTTCTCACTCTGAAAGAAGGTGGTTCTTTTAGATCAGGTTGTAGGTCAATGGCAGGGCAGGGTGAGGAAACTCATATTGCAGCTGTCTGCAAATGAGCTTCACTCCTGTTACAATGTAAAAAGGACTTCAAGGTTGGTAAAGGTTAAAAATTGGATACAGGGACAAATATGTAAAATATGGGGGGGCAGAATAGTTTTCATAGTTGGACACAAAGTCCACAGGCAATTGTGTAGCTTACATATTTTTAGCACTTAGCTTATGGTCTTACAAAATCTGAATGAGAAAACTGAAATTAAGTGCTATGTAGTGGTTGAGAAAGTATGATGATTTTTGATTAAAAAAAAGCATGTGAAATATTTTGTAGTAAATTAGGGTCCTAATAAGGAATGCAAGTAAAACCTTATGTTTTGGGTTGTTGGATATCTCGGAGTACAGAAAACTGTTACTTTGAAATAAAAAAAACCCCAAACAAACAAAAAAAAACCCCCACAATTGCAGTCTGTTTATCACTGTGATAAAGTGCAGGTTCTACACTGTGGTACATATTCATGATGAAAGTAAAACATAATCTTTTCAGGGGGAAAATGGGATGTGAAGTGACTCCTTAGTAGAAAATAAAAGCCACAGATCGCAGAATCTGTTCTGGGAAATGTGAATGTGGCTCCTATCAAGCATAATTGTGCTAAAAACTGGCAACTAGGACTTCAATTTGGACCAAAGCTAGATAAAACATCCAAAATGAAGAACTAGTTTTCTGCTTTTCTCTGTAGTGGTTTTAGTAGGAGAAGGAGAAAGAGCATTAAGGCATGTTAATTGCTTTGGGGAATACGCTATTCAGGTTAAGAAGAATAAATATTGTACACTCTGGAAAGCGTGTTGATTTTAAGTGGATGGTACTAATTTACACATTCCTCATTTACAGCACAGAGGTAATACTAAAAATAGATATTTTGATGGATAAAGGGGAAAATACATATATTGGGACAACTCTCATTGTCCGTGTCACTGCATAAACGTGCGGAGTAAAAAATGAAATGGAATGATGTTGTACTGCATGAAAAGGAGGACAACTGGTGGAAAAGAGCAGGCCGTTATGTGTTAGCTGTCACTACAACAGCATAGGGGCAGAGCGTACACCAGAGCACAGCTAATAGATTTGTTTAACAAATTTAGTGTGTAGGACCTATCAGGGATGATTTTCTGTATGAGAATTATTTCCTGTTATTACGGTGCCAGTTGGGTACAGTAACCTTTTTGACTTCTCCTTCCCATACTTGTACATTTGCAAGCCTATAGTGAGATCTGCTCTGTAGTACCTGTTTTTTGCTCCTGCTGAGGAAAGCCAAATAGAATTTCCCCTGATAGGTGATCCCAATAGGCATATCTCTTTATTTCTTGCTCTCTCTTTGATTAAAGCATTTTTAGATGTTGGTTGAGAGATGTATCTCAAAACTGTGCATCTAATTCCAGACTGCACTGTTCTGCTTCACATTGTTTTACCTGTAAACAATTAACATAAGCCCAGCTGATTTATGTAATGGAGGATTTACTGTGCTAGGCAGAAGCTTCTGCTGGTACACAGCCTTGTAGGGTCTTGTTGGGGGAAAACAGATACTGTGAACAGCAATTTGTTGACTTCCAAACTGAATTGTATTCTCATAGCTATAAAATAGAGCAGCCATAAAATAACCTGACTGTTGTTTTTGGTTTTTTTTTTTTCCTGTTATGATATTTTCCAAAGATCCCAGATACATTCTTTCTTGAAGAGATGTGGCTTTGGAATACCAAGGTACTGTTTGGGAGGGGGAAGCAGGGAAGGCATTAAACTAGGAGCACAACTGTATGTTAGACACTGGTTGCCTGCTATAGAGCTCATGTCAATTTTAAAGCAGAGTAAATGTAATGCTCTTAAGGAAATCTAGCAGACTTACTAAAATACACATACTATCTAGTGGCAGGAAAGAAATGAAAGCAAGACTAAGTACATTTTACTGATGCACTGGATGCAGTAAGAAATTCTTTTCCTTGTGGAGGCTACTGCTGTCTTAAATATGTGAAGAAAAGCCACAGACAGATTTTTGAGCAACTTTTATAATCTAATCTATTTATAATCAGATTTTATTTCAATTGTGTGCAAGCTGGGAGCACAGGAGCTGGTTACTGTTACTGGTTCCCTAAATGAATACGCTAAGATTTAGAAGCTGGATACACTA
Source organism: Chlamydotis macqueenii (assembly GCF_036417535.1). NCBI lineage: Eukaryota > Metazoa > Chordata > Aves > Otidiformes > Otididae > Chlamydotis > Chlamydotis macqueenii. The sequence continues at coordinate 13,950,992 of NC_141567.1, read as the reverse complement.
ACAATGAGTTTAATTGGTATCTACACACAGTACTGAAGTCCCAAAATTGTATTCTGGGCACACACTTGACTCAGTGAAAAACTGGGATAGATTATGTAGAGACAGGGTGTAATTCCCCTTGCAAAGTTCTCCTGAGTGCAGAGGGAGGATGTGTGGTCAAGACAATCCCTTGTGCTAGGTATTCGCTGTTGGCTGTTACAAGGTCTATGGAGGCAGTGATAAATTTGAGGGTAGTCATCTGACTTGCCTTAATCAGTACTGATTAAAAAGATCTAAATGGCTCCTGGCAGCTCCTGGATCAGAAGGATACAGATGCTCTCTCCCTAGTGGTATGCCAGTCACCACTGTGGAGGTAAATTCCATCTATAAATGTCAGGGGTAACATTTCAGTCAGAAGTTGTTCAGTAGCACTCAGAAGAGCTGATATGCCGTGAAGGTATAGGAAGAATGTAAACAACACAGCAAATATTACAAAGTTATTACGTATATTGATTGTGGGACCTTTTGGGGAAGTCCTGTTCTTTTCTGTTGACTCTCTCTGAAAAGATACAGCATAAATAGAGGAGAGCTTAAAGACAGGCAAGAAAAATTAATAGGCTTCTGTATAAGTGTAATTTTTAAAGTTAAAGAGGAGATAAATAGGAATGAATGTTGTAGAAGTATACAGAATTACAAATTGTTTGGCAAAAGTAAATCAACTACTCATTCTTCCTTATCCTTTCTCATAATCCAAGGACATGCAGACATGGAGTTAAACTGAAAGTTAAAATAAACTGAGTTGAAATAAAATGTTTCTTCATGATACTTAGCACGTTAGATTCTCCTTCAATGAAATGGGGCAGCATTTTTTCTCCATCTCCACCAAATGTTTAAGGTTTCCAAGTTCTTAAGCACCAGTTGTTAAGTTAAAATTAGCTTATGCCAAATAATACAAATTGAATAGAAACTGTAACTTTTCTGTAGAGTTTTTGTAGCCTCTAGACATCAGTCTCTAAAGGACTGATGAAAGTAATTATGGTGTCTTTAAAAAGACATAGAAAAGTTCCTGTAGCTTTTGTAGTTCCTGTAGCTGATTGTATTCACAGACAGTGAAGTCTTTAGGCATCAGGAGAACCCAAGCAGTTATCTTTCCTTACAAATCAGATCTCAAAAAACCTCCAACAATGGTATTTAGAAATTTAGCCTTACATTGCTAATTCATGCAGAACATGAGCAAGCAGGTAACTATATTCCTGCAAATTCATACAAGCAGCTGTAGCATACCTGAGGAATGAGGTGGCGGTTTGTGGAGCTCAGACCCAGCACCCGGGGTGAAGTCAAAGCTCAGTGTTTCCAAGGTCTGGAAAGGAGTGGTGACCGTAGGCCATTTGCACAGTGAAATCTAACAGTGGGTGAGAGAATGAGTTCTAGTATACTGCCCTCTCTTCTTCATGAACCATCTATGCATAACTCCTTCTGAGGGGAACTGTTGATGAAGTGTAAGGAGAAAATCATTCTTGACCTTACATGCTCTAGGCTTGTCTTTTACTCACTGAGGAAGGAATACATTAGCTTGAATTTAAATAAAATAAATTTAACCTAAAAGTAGTTTTTGTTGACTTGTATTAAATGAGGTGCCAAACAAACACACTATCAAAGTGTATCTCTTCAAAGTACATTAACTGAATGGGAACCATACAAATATGACGAGAAAAGACCTTAAAGGAAATGTTAGTCAGGTATTCTATTTTGTGGTTAAAGGCCATCTAGGAGAAGCAGTAAAATAATTGCTGTAGTGAGGATTATGAAGTATGTCATATTACACCTCACTGTAAATATCACTTTAATTTTTTATGGCACAGATTATTTGTAAGTTTATTTTATATACTGCATAGCACTTAAATGTCACTGAATGTAAAACCCTTATCCAGGAAGCTCATTAGTTGAGCTGTCTGCGTCTGTATATCTGCCATCAGCATCTGGTGAGAGGGCTGCTGCTGACCCTGCCAGACTTGGGTCATGAGGTCAGCAGGTCTCATTTATTATTCAAAATTGCTTTCTGACCTTTTATCAGCTAGGTCAAAGAATGCTGCATTCTCCTTGGTTGCATTTTATAGTGAAATCAGTATCATGCACAGATAATATAATTACCAATTCATGTGACTGTCATCCCTCTCACTCCAAAAATGTACTCACTTTGAGGTTGATGAAGTTCGAGGAGTTGCCTGTACAAATACCTGTATGCTTCAAGACCACGCGTATACCTTGTCATCCTTGTGAAATAAGACATGTAGCTTCACGTCTAATTCATGCTTCAAATTGTGCATCTAATTTCTACTGTTGTGGTACTGAGGCAGCTAAAGGCAAAGCTCCATGGTTAGCAGATGACCTCTCATTTTTACCACTCCCGTTCTTTTGAATAGATTCCTTTTCATTATTTATATATTCAGTATACATATTCAATATATTTTCAGTAGTAACTATATCTTCCCCTTTAGCTGCACACATGTATCAGTTGAATATAGAACTTAGAAGAACCATAAAGCAAGAAAAGCCAATGAATGCAAAGATGATTTTCTTGGAGATTGTAACAGATTCTGGAAAGAAAAAGTCCAAAACATTTTTAAACTATTTTCTTATTACAGATGTGATCTAAATGTAGGATATCACTAGCCAACATTATTTCAGTCACAAACAGAATCAAGAAGGACTCTGTTAAAATTAACGAAGAATTGACGATTTGAAGTTTTTGTTCTATGGTGAATAAATAGGAAGCACAAATGGCATTACCATGAGAAAAATATATTTGGAATTTTAGAATTTTGCTAAACATTGAAGAGAAAATTAGCCATCAGATCTTAAGAAGCCATACTACAGTATGGAAAATTGGAGACCATACATGGCAGATTGATTCTTAAAGGGAGCTGTGCAGTTCAGCATTATTCCTCTGGAATGATTTCATCCTTTTTAAAAGAAGGAGCCAAAGGTCACATTGGTCTTGCCCTTGAAGCAGACAATATGAGATGTCAGCTTGTGCTTTCTGACACTGCATATGATGAATAACCTTGACACTGTAATAAATAAATAACCTATATTAATGTTTATAAGCATAGTGAAGTATTAATGCAATATATACTTCAACAATATATTGTGAATATATAGCTTTCATAGAAGTGGATTTTCTTTGGTAATACTCTAGTAAATTTATGGTTTGTTAAATATTGCTGTAAAATACATATTCTTTAAGTAACAGAATGTATATGTATCTGAAGTATGGCCAACCATATGTACATAAACTAAAAGAAGCACTTTAAACAAGCAGGCATTGAATTAAAATTATGCAAAAACCCTGAAAATCTATATTCATGGAGATAACAAATTTTTTGTGATTAGTTTCTTTTTAGTGTTTCAAATACCTGTAGTCAATTGTCTTTGTAAGTGCAGTTCTGTCATAAATCAGCATTCAGTGAGGTTATCAGCTATTCTGCTTTGGTATTTCAAGCAGCAGAGAAAAAGAATTGTCCTGGTAAGATGTCAAGGTGTACATAACGTTTGGTTGGGATTCAGTGTTTTCTTCTAAGTATGGGAAGCTGGGAGTCCGGTTGTTGTGAGGAGAGTTATAACATGGTGTAGTAGTCCTTTTAACAAATGCCTTAGCTTTAAGAACAGTCTTGTATTCTTTATACCTGTCTTGATGGCACATCAAGGTTTTTTGTGAGTGGTTTTTCTTTAACTGAAATTTAATCAAAGCTATTGTATATTAATGAAATGCAAACTAACATGATAGGATAGTGCTTAGTCCTGTGCAGAGTTTGAACTGCAGTGTTTCTGTTGTTCATAAGTAATATCTGTATCTTGCAGGTATTCTGTAATTTTATACATAATGTTTGTTTGCTTTTAACTACCACCGTGTTCCTAAACAAAAAAAAAAAATCTATTTCTAGTGTAGACGAGTTGTGTTGAGATTTCTCAGTATTCTTTCTGAATCTTTTATAGACCTATCCATGTACTGTCACACGTGAGTTAACCCCAGGTTCTACTCCAGCTTTTATTATTATGCGAACTCTATTATTATCATCGTACAATAGATACTCACCGTATGCGGCAGTTTGAGAAACATCTTCTGTCTTAACACTTGCAAAACACCCTAGCACATATCCCAGTGTACTTTATGAAGTGAAAAAAAAAGTCATTTGTCATTACTCCTTCTGCATATTATTAATGTTCTGTGTCCATGAAAGATACTTTGCGGGAGGTGTGTGTACCGAAGAGATCAAGAATACATTTTGTAGTATCATAAAAATGTTTCAAATGTTCTAAAATTTAGATTGGAGAAAAGTGGAGAATGGCATGTCATTGCTGTAGATGAAAGAAACCAGGACTGCTGGTTAGAAGTCAAAAGCAATTGTACAATAGTACTGAAGAGATTAAATGAGAATAAAGATGTATAGAAAACAATATTAAGTACATTAGTGAAAAAAGTTTTATCTTCCTCCTTTAACAAATATTTAACTGCTCAGGATCGACATGTTTTTACATGCATCCATCATTATTCCTATGGTTAAGTACGGTTAAGTGCTAGAACTAAATGAACAAAAAGAAAGGACAATCCCCCTATTGTCTTTACATTGAGTGCTAAGTGAAATTTCTTAAGAAGTGAAAAGAAAGAAAATGTATATATATCCAGAACATATGCAGTCCCAAAGAAACTAATGAAAAAAAATCTCTTTAGTGAGTGGCATTCTAAGAATAAAAAATAAGACAAGAAAGCATTTGCACTCAATAACTGTCTTCATGAACTAAACCATACCAAGTGGTTGGTTCTTCTAAACCACATTTTCACTTTCCTTTAGCTCTGAGTGACCGCGTGATTCCCTTGGAATGGGGCCTGAAGTGGCAGCTGTGAATGCAACCATACAACTGTCAGATACAGATAATGTGTTTTATAAGAATACAATATGGTAGTATTGCTGTGATCCCAATTTTGTAAGTCTAGATTTAACTCTTCACATTGATAGAATTATTTTTGTCTATTATTTAGCCTTTCAGTTTTTTCTAGGAACAAACTGTGTCTCAAAGTGGGTTAACAAACCTAGGTAGTACGTGCCTTACACAAACAGCAAAACTTGCATACTCTTGAAGTCCAGTAGGCCACATGCACTGTAGATATTCTTTCATACACTGCCACAAGAATTCTTGTAATTCCATAGCAATGTAAAAATGTAAAGAGGAGCTCTCTTGGCAGAGGTAGGCTATTCTGCTCTGGAAAAAGCATTGGGCTACTGCAGCAGTTTATAGCTAGAAGCCCACTTGTAGATGTGCAAAGACTGGGATGCCTGTGAGCTTCAGTGGGCTTTGTGCATTTAATTAATCATTGGAATCAGGTGTACCACTGTGCCACAGCTGTGCAGTCTCAAGTCATTGGACTAAGAAGACTGAAGAGATTAGAGTTTATTTGGGTTATTTTGGAAAAGCTTATGTAGATTCCTGAGTGCCAGTTATATTCTGGTGAAAGTGAATTTGTCTTCTGCTGTTTCAAATGTAGTTATAGATAGCCATCTTACTTCTACAATATTTGCTCTAATCTCTTTCACATAGCCGTCAGAATTTCTACACTGCTTGCTTCATTCCAGGCACTTTGGCCAAACTCAGGTTATGGTAAATCAAGAGCAGCTCTATTGCTTTTTATAAAAGTGCACCTAGTTAACACAGAGATGAACTCAGCGCCCTGAGCAGGGAGTGAGCATCCTGTGATTTATTTTACAAGAATGCTGTGTTCTCTGTTAATTATGCTACAGCCATTGCACTGTGCTTTTGAAATTGCAGTCAAGGTCCTGCTGCACATTCATACCTTTTTTTTGTGCAGGACCCCTTTTGGCATTTCCACTTCACTCATCTTACAAGCTGGAGTGCAACTTTTAGTGATCTCTTGAACCAGCAGTTTTGTTTCCTGAAACACTGCATTTGTTTTTATCCTTCCATATGCAGAGGGATATATATGACTGTCCCTAGGTTCACCTCTGATTGTGCAGGCAAGCTCATAGTTGAAAGCATATAGGAACAGAAACAAATCAACCAGTAAAAGAGAAGAATACCAGCAATACAATTTGAAGTACCTGCAGGACATAGGTAGGACACTTCCATATGGGTTTTCTTGTTGAGGACTGGATCATTTCCAAATAGTCAATGTATGCCTACCTTTTCTGTCTGAATTGGAATATAGATGTGCACAAATAAACAACGCTCTGGAATGGGAAGATTTCAGAATACATAAATAAAGATATTCCAGATACTTTTGACTAGGTATACTGAAAAAAAAGCAATAGAATTTTTTGCTTTCACAATTAACAAGAAACTAATGATCAGACATCAATGAAAAATCAAATTCTAACCAGTGATTTGGCTACCACTCTAACACAGCCAGTGAACGTAATGTTGTTTCCCCAACTCTTCATAATTTTATGGCAAATGTTATGGTTCCATGTATGTTTCTTTTCTGAAAGTCCTAGTTCTTATAGCAAAGTGATAATATGAAAGTATTAACTTTTACTAAAAGCAAAAGAAACGAAGAGAAAATTACATCTTATTGAGGAATAAAAGCTCAACACCCAAAAAAGCTAACACTTAAAAAAACAAGTGAAAAAGCACCTAAATAAAACTTTAAAAAAAAAAAAACCAACAAACTCATACCTCTGAGGACTTGAGTCTTATACTGAAAGTGAGCAGTACCAAAACTGATTGCAAACTTTTGAGTTTGGCAGCACTGAGCAGCATGCTACTTTATATTTGACTAGCCTTATGTAAGTGAAGTGCAATGAATTTGACATTGTAAAAAATCCTGCCACTTCCCCATCTAGACTGTTTCTGCCTCACACTGTTATGTAGCACTTGAATGCACCAAAGAGAGCATGGAAGAACTCACACTTGTGTTACTCCTCAGCTCTTCATCCCCTCATGGTACTTAACTCCAGTAAAAATATGGTCTTGTACCACATTTCACCTATTGACAGCAGATCATCTGCATTTTTTTTGAACCATGCCTTCTAGTTCCTCACACACAGCCTCTGAACCACAGAGACATTTGTCAGTCCCCTCCTTAGATGCTCATCTTCTTGGAAGTGCCTGTAGTGTCTGTCTTACCTGTTTTATACCCATCTCAAAGTGGAGGGTCCAGGCCCTTTGGACACTTACAGAAACATCTTGCTGATGGCCTGAGGAATAATTTGAGCATAGGTGAACGGAGTGAAGGTGCAGTAGTAGACAGGGGTCATCTTTTACCCGTTGAGTACTTCACAGCTCCTTGCTTATCTACTCATTTGAGGGAGTGCCACATTGGCTTTCTGGAGATATATGCTGTGGTCCTTGAAGGGGAGTCTGTTTCCCAAACCTATGTCTGTGTTGTGGTAACTGAAGCAGATGGTCCACATTCATCACCAATATAGTTATGTATCATCCATCAGTTCAACAATGCACCTTTTTGATATTTCTGCATATCAACAAATATTAATTTACAGAACAGCAAAGGCCAGATTTTGTTCTCAATTGCACAGGAGAGTAGCTGCCTTAAAATTAATCTAGATCCATGCTTCTGGAACACAGCCCATAGTCATTGTCCATACATACAAAATAGATTTCCAGCTACAAAAAAAAAAAGGGACAGCAACTCCTAGTAGCTAGTGTTTGGGAGAAAATACAAAAATAGATAAATTTGTCAGATTCTAGTATGCTGCCCTAAACACCAGTTCACTAGAAATCTTAACCACGTAACTGGAAATCATTAATTAAATCCTGTGCAGCCAAGAATCATGCATAATGTAACATGGCTACTGCAAACAGTTCACTCCTGATCATTTAAATTTCCTTCCTGCTCTTACAGACTTGAGGAGCCTGTATTTGAAGTAGTCCCTGATGAGATTTTGCTTTTACATGCTTGGAGAATGTTCTTTTGCATATTTATAGGACAAAGTAGATTTTTGCTTTTATGATATTGATTGTAGTCATTTAAAAAATACGTACCTTGGCACAATATGATCACATTTGCACACCTCAGAAATCTTTGACTGTACACAAAATAAGTGGCCTAATGCTCTAAGCCTTTAAGTAATAATGCTGTGATTGGGTCATGTGTGTGAGACAGCCACTTTTAAACTGAACATGCAATTCCATCTGAAAAAATAGGATTTCTGTATCTTCTCTTAATTTTTATGAAGAGGATTTTAGTAAGCAGTTCACTCTGCAGGGCAATGTTATTTCTATAGCACTGTCACGTTAGTGGTGAGAATAGATAGGTTACTACATCAGCACTGCTAATGTTCAAAAAGGCAATTTGTTTAAAGGACAGGGACAGACGAAGGAGGAAACAGACTTCACAAATTAAAAACTGCACAGCAGTTTCACTGCAAACCATCTACTCATCATACAGTACTATCCAATTAATCCATTACTCTTAGAAGAGGAATCCCTGTATATCCAGGTACAATCCTTGCCAAATATCTGGACACAATCATAGGCTTTTAGGATTACAAGTAACATAATAAAGGATAATGATCAAAAATTAAGCACACCAATACGGAATGCTTGGGTTAACTGAGCCTGCTATGTGCATTATAAGGCAGCAGTCTGTTAGGTTTAAAGTGAGATTAAGGAGTTGTGTAACCTGCAATTATGCTGTTTTCATTAAAAAAAATAAGATGATTTGGCTCAGTAGGGCCCTTCCTTATATTTACCTCTGTTTAATTGGATTGGGAACTGCTTAAACATCTTTGAGTTGGAGCTTATAAGAAGATGATCCCAGCTGTTTTTCGAAGCTTAAGACAGCAGGCAGACAACGTGATCATGTCAAGACTCATACTAAAGCCTTAATCCTACTTTTTCATCAACTAGCACTACAGCTGAGTCTTTAACCTCCTAAGTACTAAATGTGCTTTGGATCTCTCACAATACATTTGCTGTCAAATGTTATTGTCTAATAATATTAATTTTTGCTTTCTTTCTGAGAAGGACTTTAAAAAATAGTCTCTGTCTGTCTGAATTTGAAGAGCTATAGTATAACCCTGTATTTTCAGTCCTTTCAAAAATACAATTTATAAGCTTGCACCTATTGAAGTCTGTTGTTCTCTATGGAGGCGAGGAGTCGCATTGACTTATATTTCAGTTTGTTATAACGTAAAACCCAGCATACTGGTAACTATTTTTCATTGTACATCTGCTCCTAGATTGAATATAATTTTATTTTCAATAGGAAAGAAATGGCAACAGCTTTAGTTTTGTTGAGATCTTTTTCCTAGGAACTGTTAGCACGGCCAAAACAAATTTTCCAGATTCCTAGCCTCAAAACTTATTAGTTTAATAATCCTGGAGTTGCATAAAGATTAAATATTATAATGAGTTTTTCCTGCATCTGTTAATAGTATCCATGCAATGCAATAATCTCCTCTCCTCAGCCTTTTCTCTTTTCTTTTCTTTTCTTTTCTTTTCTTTTCTTTTCTTTTCTTTTCTTTTCTTTTCTTTTCTTTTCTTTTCTTTTCTTTTCTTTTCTTTTCTTTTCTTTTCTTTTCTCTTCTTTTCTCTTCTTTTCTTTTGTCTTGTCTCCTTTTCTTTTCCTTTCCTTTTCTTTTCTTTTCTTTTCTTTTCTTTTCTTTTCTTTTCTTTTCTTTTCTTTTCTTTTTTCTTTTCTTTTCTTTTCTTTTCTTTTCTTTTCTTTTCTTTTCTTTTCTTTTCTTTTCTTTTCTTTTCCTTTCTTTTCCTTTCTTTTCCTTTCTTTTCTTTTCTTTCTTCTCCTTGTTTTCCTCCTTTTTTTCTCCTTTTTTTTTCTCCTTTTTTTTTTTCTCCTTTTTTTATTCTGTCGGGCAGTGCTCCGATTTGTCCTAGTGACACAGGGCTGCCAGCAGGAAAGCAAGCGTAGTTAATGCTCAGCTGCTCAAACCAGTCAAGCAAGCTAGCAAGTCCCAGCTGTGCTACTTGATGTTTTTTGATTGCACCTAGTCCTCAATCTGTGAACTGTTTTCTGGACTTAGATTCATCAAGCTCTGCCGCTTTAAAAACTCATGCAGGCAGGCATCCTAGGATATGCCATTATAAGCTGCTGCCAGGGGATCTTCTAGGAGATAAATGGAATCTGTGTGAAGTAAATTAGTGTGAACCAGTCAATCTGTGTGTCAGCCTTGAGCCACATCCATGGGTAACTAGCTTGCTGACTGAAAAGTCCACTGTCTTTTGCCAATCAGAGGTCAGAGCCAACAGGCAGCAGTCCTATACAACAGTAGTTTCTTGGAATAATGCCTGTTTGACTGGCTAGTGAAACTCTTCAGCATACAGTACTGTACTGCCCGAGTTTACTTATTGCTTACAATTGAACTGAAAATCTTTTAAAGTCAGATAACATTTTAACAGTAGGGAGCATCACAGAAATGTCGTGGAAATGAGTACTTCCACTCTCATACAGCAGCCATTCGGCAGCATCATGCTGTGCTGCAGTTGGCTTTCCCTCCCTATCCGTAATACATCTTCAAGGCCATAATGCAAAATAATAACAATAATCTGGCCAGAAGAGGTTAATACAGAGGCTTTTTGTATATTTTTTTTTCCCATGGATTAAGCTATTTGGACACCTTTGATTGAGAGGAGGGAAGACTATACAAGCTGTAACATTCACATTATGCACAGGGATATGTCAGTGTCATAGCCGTGCTACACACTTTTGTTTCATTTTGGTTTTAAAAGCAAATTGAGGCAATCTACAGCTAGAATTCCCCTGCAGAAATGGACTGAACCAGAATTCTCTGAAAAATCTGTGATTAATGATTTTCGACTTGAATACCAGATCAATCTACTGTCGTGAAAATAATACTGTCAATACTGTCAAGAAAGCAGTTTTAGAATATAAATTATTTATTTGTTTATTGTTTTTATAGAATCTACTGAAACACTGATATCTGCAATATGTACTCTCCCACACCACTGATCTAATGTGCAGAAACCAGGGGGAATTTTGCTGTATGTTTTTAGAAAATTGGACAGGTGAGAAGATGCTATATATTTTAATTTCTAAAAGAAGTTAATTATCTAGTAACTACCAGAACTGAAATTTGACCTTCTTTATTAATTCATGTGGAAATTATTTTTCTATTGCCTCCCAGTTACTGGTTGAAAAAAAAAATGAGAAAGGGATAATGTTGACCAAAGGTGATCAAAAAATTCAGTCTTACACCATGCTTGGTTAAAATATGCACTGCCACACATTTAGGGAAATTGGAAAAAAAGAAATTTGGACTTTCTATCCAGAGAGATAGAAAGTCTTCTCCATTGAGAAGAAAAAGCATGATAGAAGAATTAATTAAAGATAGTTTAGGGTTACATTTTCCTTTTTAAAATCCTCCTAAGTTTTACAGGAGCATATGCTTCAGACCTGTGCAGTAAATGTTGTGTGGGTTTTTATGGGAAAGTATTTTATTTCTTGCAGCAGAACCCACTGAGACAAATTTAACTAGTTAGGTATTTTATTATATATACTACACAGAATACACGGACAGATTCTGGTATAAATCACAACTCAGATCAAGACAACTGCTTTAAAATTGAGTGAATGTTTCATTGCACTAATGAAACAAAAATGGGATGTCCTTTGAGAGCATAATATGTTACATGCCATTATGTTTTAGTTGAGAGAAGTAGGGAAGTCTCTCTGGATGAATAAAACTTAAAGGTATATTGGGAGAAGAATCACTGAAAATTTCAGTTTTCCTGTCTGGAGTAATGCTGTTCTCATAGATACAGGGAGGGAGGAAAATGAAGTTTTAGTTTTTTAATTTACAATATATAAAAACCTGAAAGGAAATTTCACACTTGCAGAAGGAAAAATGTTCTTGAGTTGCAATTCACTCAGCAAGTGAAATGAGCTTCGTTTGCGTGTGACTTCACAGAGTGGGAGAGCAAGCTCATGCTGCCCCAGGTGCATGGGTTAGTGGTTCTGCAAACTGAGCTCTGCAATGTAATCTTAGTTCCCGCTTCTGCATTCAGTGTAATGGATTTAAATTACTGTAGCTTCCAGTTTGGCTTATTCCATACTGGTTTATTTCAAGGACAGTTCCAACTTCCATATGCTGCAGCATTCACTTCAGAATCCTAATATGTTTCTCCAGGTTAATTTCTGAATCTTCTTTTTAAAAGTAAAATTTAATGAAAACTGGGCCACTGTGATATTTAATCACAGAAGATAACAACCAGCCATTCTCAATTAAATGACAACTATGTACATCAGTGCATGTTTTTTTAAATGACATTAAAAATTGCGAAATGACCGGCAACTGATGTCTTCTGTCAGTGAGATGAATCAGTGGTTTATATGGCCTGAGAAATGGTCTGGAAAAAAAATAGGGTTCAGTTCAATAAGGACGAGAGCAAGGATCTAGACTGAGGTAGGATTAATCTTCTGCAAAGAGACAGGGTGGAGAAGAAATAGCAAGGTAACAGTTTCTCAGAAAAGAACCTGGATCACAAGCTGAGCATGAGTCAACAGTGTTCATGCTGTGGCAACAAAGGCAAACGCCATGCCAGGCTCTGTAAACAGGAGTCTCACCTGTAAAACCTGTGAAGTAATCCTTGTGCTGTACTCAGTGCTGGTGCCATCAAGGGCACGTCCCCAACCTGTCTGACTCCTGCTCAGTGGCGAGTGCTGTCACCGCCATGGCACAGGGGTGCTCCATACTGGCTGGTGTAACTTCACTATCTGCTTTCTCTGCTTCTAGGTGATTGTGGTGAGTGCTGCTGGTATTTCACTTGCCATTTCATGAACATTTTCTGCCTTTCTTATAATTTTAGTGAAATAATTGTGTCCTTTTATGTTGGCATCAAAATATACGGAAAATCTAAGCAGGATAGTAATCCTCAACCTGGAAAAGAGATGATTGAAAGAGAATAAAACAAAGGACTGTTCAATCACAAGCATCATGGAGAGAGTGTGCAGGGCTTGTGCATGTGCCTTTTCTCATACAGGAACAAGTTTCGTATTAAGCTAACAGGGACAGGTGCAAACAAACAAAAAGAGATGCCCACCTGTGGGGTAAAACAATGGAGCTTGCTGTGCTAAGGCAAGTTAGGATGTAGGATGTTAAGGATGCAAAATTTGTACATGTTTAAGGGAAAACTGGACAAGCTTGTGGAACAGAAACTTACTGTGAGTTATTAAATGTAAAAAAAAAAAAAGTAAAAATCCCCAGTTTCAAATTGGAGTTTAGGAGAAATTTCTGGTGAAGTATTACTGTATGCTTGTTGGGCTCTGATGATATTTGGTCTCGGTGAGTACAGGTGTTCTGATGGTTTTTATTACATCCGTGAAATGTGCTTTTCAAAATAGTACTCGAAGCTTTTATTGCCCAGCTCTCCATCAAGCTTCTTAGGTACAACAGGGTAAGTGCCTGTAGATCACATACATCCCAGAAGTGGCATTGCAGCATGATTGTTTTACCCATTTGTAAAAATAAAAAAAAAATACCAGCATTTTGTTTTCCTTTTCAGCTTTTTTTTTGATGCAGTTTTATTTAGATTCAGGTTGCTTTGTGTTCTGTATTGGACTTCAAATGTATTTATCACCTATAGCCTATCTTGCCTAGTATTTTTGACTGAAATTTTTTTTTGTTGCCCTATCCACTTGTTTTGAATGACAAATAAGTTATTTTTTTTTTCTCTGCAGACAGACTGTCTTTAAGTTACTAGTCCACCTTATCAATAACGAAGGCATCTTATCAGAAAACAGTAACTGGTTTATTTACCTGCTTTATGAAAACATTTTCCTCCTATATGTCTGCCTTCTGAAAATTGGTATACAGAGTAGGTTGTTTAGAATTTAACATATGATATTTCCAGAGTGGAACAAGGCTTTTCAGCATTTAAACAGAACATGTAGAAATAAATGATAGTGATGAGTTGTTGCTGCAATTAGTGATTAGTGTATATTCACAAAGATTGTTCTTCCATAGGCTGACCATGGATCAGTCTGTGTTCTCTTTTCAGAAATAATTTGGTTTTATTTTGTGGCATTTGAAATATTTTGAAGCTGTTTACATAAATGTTTCATTGAATTCTATGATCTTATTACATTCCTTTGCTACTCTAAATTCCATATCTATTTTTTAATGTCTTTTTCTGTTTCAATAAAGTGAGAGAATGGGTATCGAGTTCAGTAAACAACTCTTAAGAGCTTATTAAGATGTATCAGAAAAAAATACCACAATTGTCAAGATTGATCCTGTACAATGAAGACTTATGTCATTTTTATATGCTAAGTTCAAGGTCATTTGCCTCAACAAAATCTTTCCTTTCACCTTACTTCCATGCTGACAAAGGTAATTTCTACTGTCCGTGTAATAAAAGAAATTACATTGCACTGAATAAAAAGATGTCATTGGAGTTATTATATCAGAAATTGTTGTTTCTTAACTTTTTCTCTGACTTCTAGATTTAGGGCTTATTTATACTCCAGATATTTACATCACTTTGGCTACACGAATTAGCTTTCAAATGGAAGCAAAAGTAATTTTAAGGTCCATTTAAAGCCAAAGTAAGACAGAGTATCCTTAGAATGAATAAAGATCACACTGTTTATGTTTAAATAACTTAAATTCCGTCAGCCTCCTAGGTATGAGCAATTCTGAACAATATTTCCCCTATTGACATTTGAACATAGAATCCTGTTCCCCTGAGGGAAAATACAGTGAAGTAGGTGTCAGTGTTAGGAAATTTTTTTTGTGATTACATAATGCCATTTTTTACTTTCACTCTTTATTTGGGCCAGACTGTTCTTGCCTTATTTTTAACTTTTCAATTCCCTTTGTTCTTTTATGATGTTTTTAAGGAACTTTCCTCTTCAAATTGAGCATATAAAGTGATGTTTTAAAAAAGAAAGATCTGAAGGTCTCTGCTGAGGTCCCTTTCCTGCTCACTGCGTACACTCATTATGTAACTTCATAAACCAGGGTACTGTGAAGTTTATTTGCCTGAGTTTTGTCTAGGGAGGTATGTGTACTTCTGCATAAGTGACAAGGCTGAGATACACCTCCCTTACTCACACCAGTGACCTGGTCCTAGTCTGTCCCAGCCCATCTCCTGGTTTTCTGAAATATTCACCTCCTCCCTTCACTCTTTCCTCCTGAACCTCATTCTCAGACGGCTCTTTTTATACAAGTTGTCTAGAGGTCTACTTCTCTGTCCCTGAGAAAACCCTTTCCATCCATGATTTCCACTCTCTTTAAATTCTTCCTAATGTCTCCTTGCCACCAACAATTAGTGCAAGCGTTTCACCATTGTTTTTTTGTCGTTTGTCAGGCATATCGGCTCTGCCTGTGATCCCTTTTTTCTCATTTTCATCTTTCTTGGCTTTCAGTGACTTCATCCTCTCCTAGATCTCCCTGGATCTCTACTCAAGCATATCAACTGGAGATGCTCCTGCTTTGTCCGCAGATCTTGCCAGCCTCTCTTGTCTTCTTTCTTGTTGACTTCACACCTTCCTTCTGATGTATCTTGTCTGTGTATGCACCTGCTTCTAACTGTCTTTTAGTCATTATTTTCTGAGTTACTTCTTGGCTGAATCTGGTGCCTTCCCCGAAAACACTGCTCAGCTCTGCTTTGTTGTAAAATCAAGCAGGTTAGTTTGAATTATATGACTTATCCTGACATGATCTGGGACAGAGGAAGAGCTCTTCAATAGGTTTGTCCTAGTCCCTTTCAAGAGGAATTACACCACAGACGACCAGCAAGGGAAGTACCTGCCATCTCCTAACTGGGACCGATGCTTGGTGCTGTGAATGCATCTCTCCTCCTTGGTTCACTATGAGAGCTCTTTACTGGGTGAAAATACATCATTTGTTTTGAAAGGCTGATTCTGAATTTTTAGTCACTGCTGTGTTTTTTAGAGAGGACAGCTCTTGTGATTTTTCTTTTTCTCTGCAGAGGCATAGCCGTACGTTTTGTTTTCTCCGTTTTATCACAGTATACTCTGAAAGTTTCCTATTGCTCTACTTCAGAGTAGTTCTGACTTAAATTCATGCAGCTGGAATGACTCAATCTATCACTCAGCACAGTGGAGCTGACTGCTTAATGGGAAAAACTGTTTTAGCAAGAATGTTCTAATAAATATGGCCCAAAATATATTTTTGAAAATATAATATGCACACTTGTATTTTCCAATTTTTCTTTTTTGAAGTGGGAATCTTGGCCTTCAATTAGTGTATTTGAAAATTATTCTAATGTTGTAAAAATCAGAGAAGAGCACAGATACCTTTGAAGACATTTCTTCCTGCACATATCGTAGCATTTTCATGAGTGAACAAGAACATTTGTTATTTATTGTAAGTTGTTCTTCAGTGTCAACTCACCTCATGCAGATTATCTTGTCAACACTTCCGTAGCAGAGACAAGAACTAAAACTCCTCTTCATGTGGATAAGTTGACTGTTGATATGAGTTCACTGGCTTTTTGTAAGCTTAGAAATTTAACTAATGTTCCTGCTTCACCTGGGCAGGGTT
Organism: Chlamydotis macqueenii; assembly: GCF_036417535.1. Taxonomy (NCBI): domain Eukaryota; kingdom Metazoa; phylum Chordata; class Aves; order Otidiformes; family Otididae; genus Chlamydotis; species Chlamydotis macqueenii. Next base: position 13,934,493 of record NC_141567.1, on the reverse strand, counting down.
TTACATACTGGTTAGTTGCCATGCAAGGCAGATGTTTAGATCAAACTTACTGGGTTGTTTTTTTGGTTTTTTTTTCAGGTGAAATGCGTGGTGTCACTATCATAGATTCTATTATTTATTATATTTTAATATTGCATTTTCAAGGATCTAATTCCGCAGTAGTATTGAAGCCCTGATTGCTTCAAATGGACTCTGTGTAGATGCAGGATACAAGAATGATGGAACCTTTTGGTGACCTGGGATCAATAACTTGAAACCAATGGAAAGTGCAGAGCACTGAAGTGGAATATGTGTCCTTTGAGCTCTTCCTATCTGAATAATGCCCTGAGGCCCTGTTCATTTGCTCATAATTTTGGAAAATTTAAATGAGTTTTTAAAATAAGTAATACTTCAGCAAATACTCATTTGGTAAAAAAAAAAAATCCATCAGAAGTTATAAGGGGACAAATTTCTTGTTTTGAAAACAGGCCAACACTACACTGAGATTACATATAGCCATTGATATCCCCATCCACATGGAAGTTTGGAACCTTACTTGATTTTCTAGATATTAGAAAAAAGTATTTTCTAGTCACTACTATTTTCCTAAGAAATGGGATCAGGTAAGAGTTTCATTGGGACTCAGAAATTGAGATCTAGTCTTTACTGTGCTATTCTATAATAGGTTGTTTAATAATTGTACTTTATCTTCAAGCTATATTTGTGATTCCATATGGAGATGTGGAGCAGAAGAGAGGGAAAATGGACGTTGACAAGGGAAACACCTCTCTTCTGTTCAGGAAAACTTACGTGGGATTTGTTCAAAAGCCAAGTGAATTAAAAAGTCATATACAGACAAATAATTGTTTCCATGAAAATATTTTGCTTCTCTGAAATGCAAATGGTTGTAGTAATTAAGTAAAAGAAGAAATCAAATCTGATAATCTCTAAACTTCAACTCAGTCTATTTTTTGCTGCACTTTGGAATTATCACAAATTTTATTACACATTCTAGCTTGTTACATACAACATATTTTCATCTTAAAATGAACACCATTTCTCTCCCTGGTGACAAACTCCAGTAATTACAAAACCACCTAATTGATCTTTTAGGTTGTTTACTGGCTTCTTTGGTGAAACATACAAACACTTTTTATGGCTTCTAAATTATTTTATTATTTTAGGATTCTACAAGAAAAAATGGGGTTTTTTTACTTCAAAGGGATCACATTTAAGCTGATGCCTCAAACTTCACCCGGAGTGAATTCATGTTTATAGATTTTTTCAACTGTGCTATGGTGGCATAAAAGTACTTTGAGTTTCTGTTTTGTTTCAATCTATTATTTCTGTTTACAAATTATGTCTTCAGCATTGAAAGCTCTGCAGAAAATCAGGAAGTGTTTGTTTCTGAATACATTATATTTCTCCCTCCCCCTGTTTTTATTCTTTATTGCTCTAGTCAGTGCACTGAAGCATGAGAAGAGCTCGAACTCGGCAAACTTCCAAGATGTAGAGGATACGCCTGACAGATGTGTCTTGGAAGAGTCTGAGAGTCCAGGTGAGAGACGTTTAAAGACAGTCACCAAGTATCAAGTGATAAATCTGACACAGCTTTTGGGTCTGGAAGAAAAGCACATTGTAATGCTGTTGCCTTTTTAGCAGCTGCAACGTCAAATTAATGGTCACCTCCAGGGGTCACAGTGTGGAGCTGTTATCCTTTCCTCTTTCATCAAGAATTCAGGTCTTAGAAAGGATAACGGCTTTATGACCAAAAAGAAAGCTGACACTACTAGTTCATTATAATTAGTTTTGGACTACACTGCTTACTTAATATATGTACAATGTCTGACCCTTTGAAGGTAGCATGAGATTATGAAAAATTGGAAGGACTGTATATGCTGCAGATGAATGTAGCAGTGAAATTCAAATACTGTATTTCTGGAGGAAAGCAAATTGGTGACATTAAATAGCTTGATTCTTTTCTTTAAATCAGCTCACAATCATTATTTCATTTTAATAGCTTTTAACATTGATTCAGCTAAATAGAGGAACATCCATAAAGTGCATCCTTTTTGGTGACTAAAAGATTTATCTTCATGTAGTTTCATTATCTTTCTCGTTATGGAACATCTACAAAATTTATTAAACGAATACCAAAGGGAAACAATTAAATATAAAGTGTATCGAGTCACAGCTGATTAAAAATATTTTGTGCAACTAAATACTGAGGTCTTTTAAGCAAACTGTGAGCTTGACCCACATACACCGTCTACGTAACCTGCATGTAGTCCTCATTAGTGAAAGAGTTAAACATCTTTCTTCACCTGGTATTTTCCTTCCCTGCTTTATCTGGTTTCTGTGCACCCTCTTGCATCTTTGTGTGCTGATCCATGTATCATATTTTTGATTCATCGTCTCTGTGGCCTGTCAGCTTAGTTAAGAGATTTCCAAATCTTGCAGCCTGTGCTGACAGGGGGCAGCTGCCAACAGTCCCCTGATCCTTCCCCAAGGAACACTGCTGAGATTTAATTTTCAGTCAAAGGGTGCAGTCTGAAATCCATGTCAGGTCCCCGAAGTCATCTCAGAACCCAGATAGGACCCATGTCTGGGGGATTATATTTCAGCACATTCCACTCCTCCAAGATTCCTTGGGAGTTCAACCGCTGTCATATACCTGATTTGAACTACATTCCCTTTTCATCTTTTCCACAGAAATGAACACCAGTATGCGTTGGAATAATTGAAACCAACGAATTGTAAATCCGTATTCATTTTAAAGCCACATAGGCTTGGACTCAATGCTGTACAACAGAAACCAGCATGAGATTTAGAACAAATAGATAATCTACTCTGGAAGGAGCAAAGCTTAATTCCTTACTGCACCTACAATCTGTGGTGCATGGCACCTCCTTCAGAAACTGTCTGTAGTCCCTTCAGTAATGATTATGGGCAAAAACGTGGATTGTCCAAGTTCTGATCTGTTCTGAAGTGAGAAAGAATTAAAATGAGGTAGTACTAAAGTGTTCAGGTGAGAATTAATGTACCTTAAAGATAACATTAATTTTAACCTTAAATTAATTCTGTGTGGCAAAGTGTACACATTTGGACAGGAACTTGAATATCCAGTTCTGAACTCTGGATATCTCTGAAGTAATGGAAAGAATAAAAGCCTGTCAGGAGGTGAATATTGACTGGCAAAAATACATGTTAATAAAGCATCTAAACTTAAAAACTGAGTTCTATTTGGTCCATCTGACATCATTAAACTAGTAATAAACAACGAATTACTCTGGCTTTTGTTTCTGTCCATTCCTGCATTTTAAGACATCTTGTCTTATAGGTCTGAAAACCTCAGGAGATTTCACTACTGGTCTCACTGCTTTCCACTGAGAATTTGTGGCTTGGTTGTCATGGAGACATCGTATTTCTCCAAGAATTGCTCATATTGATCCGTGGACAGGCGTAAATGGCCAGGCGAATGTGAGGAGTAAAGGGGGTTGGGCAGTTCTATAAAATGACCAGAGGTTATAGGTCGGAAATAAGCTCATAGCAAACACTTAGGTAAAGAGAAAGAAACAGTTTCATTTTGTTTCAGGATTTCGTTTTTGCACTTTATGCCATTGTCTTCTTTCACTATATACTGAAAGAAACTTGTTAGTCACTTGTCATGTCAGATCTTTGGTGCTTGTCCTGACACAGCTGTCAGCCTTCCAGCTCTGTGCAGTTCAGGGACACACAACAAAGAGCTAGGAACATGAATTATTTATTGCTCCTTGTGCGGATGAAATTCTGTGATAAGAAATTAAGACACTTCTGACAGAAGTGCTTGTTTGAAAGGAAAGATTTGGTAACACAATACATTTACTTAAAACTTACCACTTGCTTTTAGTAGCAAACATTGAAACAATAATGTGACATTCAGTTGGCTATGATTTTCTCTCGTATTTCTCAGGTGCTTCAACTTTGAATCGTATCTTGGAATTTGAGAGTGCCTGGGAGGTCAGCATTTGTTTTGGTGAAACTTTAGAATGTGACTTTGTGATTTTAGAATCTCTTCCACACATATTCAGAGTCTGGGCAAACTTACAAACTTCATTTATAAGTTTTTATTAAAAAGTCTATTTATGTGTTCTGCAGAGTCTCTTGCGCTTCACTTACAACATGTTGTCATACGTGCAAAAGCGATGTTAAGAAATATGTTGATTTTATTGTCTCTTCTGATGAGGAAAAGGTGAAAATATGACAATATACCTGCAAGGAATTCCAAGTATTCCCAGAAAGGATTCTTTATTACAACTTCTTCCAGAATCAGGAGGGCTGTAGAGCAGCCGTTAACAGACGTATCTGTGCATTGTGTCTTCTAACGGTGAAAGGTGCAGTCTCTAACCTTGACATTAGAGCTATTTTTAAAGTGATCTTAATTTTCTAAAATCACATAAAGCTTACTCTGCTTATTTTACTTTCATGTTTTCTATGTGTCTGTACATGTTCTCACTGCTCTGGATGTGGGCCTCCAGCAATTGTATAAAAGGGCATATACTCAGATGAGTAGCAGGAATCTATTTGACTGCCCAAGACACCAATCTGAGATTTACCTGTGATTTGTTGTGTTCAATGTGTGATCTGAACTACTCTCAGATAGGTAATGAAACCCATCAACCTGCACTTTTCTCTTGGATAATTCACAGTAAACACGTTTCACATCTGATGGACACAGGTAAATATCAGACTGCAGTTTCTTGTCTAAGTGAAATGGATTTTAGTTGCTGCCTCCATGTGCCTACAAGCTGCCATTATCTGTGATAGTGGCTCATGTCTATTTTAGCCCACACACAGAGGAGATGCTGGGCTTCTCTCCCATATACCTAGTAGTAGGTTTCTCACTGCCATTTTCCCCACATGCTGAGGACTACTTCTGTTTGACATGCAAAGCCTTGACTTTTCTAAACTCATCTCTGCTCTGGCCTTGAATATAATAATCAGATAGGAATTACAACAACTTTTTGTAGAACGTGACTTTTAATTGTAGGAACCCCCTATAAAGAATTCATTGTCCTTTAGAGTGGTTCTTTAATATAGATAAATATTCCCAGCAATGTTTTCCATTTTATCAGACAAATTTTCCACATTTAGGAAAACTGAGAAAGAGGCTGAAACTGAGTGAACATGGATGTGTAAGAACACTGTAGAGCACTGGAACAGGTTGCCCAGAAAGGTGGTGGAGGCCCCATCTCTGGAGACGTTCAAGGCCAGGCTGGATGAGGCTCTGAGCAACATGAACTAGTCAGGGATGTCCCTGCTCCTTGCAGGGGGGTTGGACTAGATGACCTTTGAAGGTCCCTTCCAACCATAACCATTCTATGATTCTAAGTTAGACTTCTAGATCTGAGCTATTCACCCAAGTTTTCTTGTACAAACCATGTTGGAAAATCCATGCGTCCAGCAGGCAGATCATCATGTTCAAAGGGAGTTGCTTGAGATGGGTTGAAAATGCTCTGAATTTTGTCAGCCAAAAATCTAAGAGGATTGTAGTAGGACTTGACACAACTTGAGATACCTTTCATCTGTGGTGCAATCCCACTTAAGGAGAGTTCTGCAAGTATAGCTTTTATAAGAAAAAGGAGTAGATTTGAGCTGAAGTCACAAGAAACGATGTAGGCACAGATGCCCTTTGCCTTTTATTTCCCCCAACAGAGATAATGCAGTAGACTAGCCAATAGACTTTTACTTCACTTGGTAATAGATGGAAATTGAGCCTCCCTAATGGAAGATTGAGTTGGAGGCTGTAGATGGAAATTACAAAGTGTTTTCTATCTTTTGGATGAAAACCATGTAAATGGTAAGAACCCTATACCCTTATGGCCTTCAGTAGCCAGTCTCTGCCTGAGTCAGAGGTAGAATGTAAAAGTAAATATTCAGTAAATTTCCACTTATGAAGCACCCTAAAAAAGCATGATTTTCTGTATTCGCTTCATCGTGAAAAGTAGGTAGCAGTAACTGAGGACTGATTCAGGAATGGATTGCTGGAGGTTGTTGGTGATGATGCATGAAGCGGGAGGAAGATGCAATGTAGGGCAGTTCACTGGTCACAGATACTGATAGCCTGTACTGCTCAACCACTGTATATAAAATGTTAGTGCCTAGGAAATATTCCACAAATAATTTCTGGGATTTCCAATGCAGGCATAGATGAATCTGTAAGAATTTCACTGTGGTAGATGTAGTGTCACATCCTATCACATTCTGGGTTACTAGTATCATGACTCATAGGTTTTTTTAGTAAATCAAACTGTAAAACCAGAAGACGATGTAGTGGACATCAAGAAAATGTGTATCTCTGTCTATGACACAGATAGACAGAAAGATAATAGACAATATAAATTTACAATATATCCATTAGACTGAGAAAAAATAGTGTGTGCTGCTTTCTTGATGTTCGTGTACTCATGAAAGATGACATATCTGTTCAAGCAGTGTTTGTAATACAAGTAATATTTTAAATTCAGGTTGTAAATATTACCATGCATCAAATAAGAAGGAATCAGGAAGCTAAAAACTGGTAATTGAGAGTGCTTTTCTGTGGAACTCTAATAAGCCATGACATAATTAAAATATAAAGCCTTACTACTCTAACTTCCAACTACTTCTTTTTACAGCTATTGTAGGATTACTTCTTCTCGAAGAAAATATATATAATTTGAAAATTGTATTTGCAGAGTAAACATAAACAGTCTATGAATTTAAAACAGAAATTATCTTTCTGCTGATCTACTGTAATGTTTTCCTTTAAAACAAAAGAGGAAGAAGAAGGAGAAGGCTGTTTAGGATAAAAGTTTTGAGCAATGCCTTACATTCTCTGGAACTGTTTTGGGTTCCATATTGCTTCTTGTAGTGTAGCCATTGTAACATAAAGAGTCTTCTGGAGGTAGATTTGTGATATTTTTTAACACTAGCATGGTGGTGCTGGAAGTTTTCATTCCATTACAAAAATTACAGAGTTTATTACTCTATAAAAAGATTGTAAAATAACTTATTTTTAAAAATAAAATCTTGCCTATTACTCAAACTGTAACATCATTAAAGCAGATCAATACATTTCTTTTCCAGATGATGTGAAGCCACATCCTTGGATATCTAAGGTGTGCTCCTGTAAGGTGTGTTAGAAAACCCTGCTTCACCAAAAGAATTAGAAGATGCACAAGAACAACAAAGAAATAGGACATGTGCTGTGGATAAGAAAAGGCTTGTTGTACTTATTATTGTATACCTTTAACGATTCATTTTCAGAAGAAATACTTACCATAAGATCAGCTTCTATTTGCTGATTTATTGGCTTCAATTCACACTTCTATCACTAATAGATTTACATTTATTCCATTAAATTTAGATAATTCTGACATAGAAAATATCAACTCTTTATTTTTAGATGTTTCTCACTAGTTTTTGTAGTGATCCCAAATCTTACAGCTTTGATTGACCACAAACATTTGCATCAATTTTAATATTCTTTTACATACCTCAAATTTAAATTTTTCTCTCTCCTTGCTTCTGACTTTTATTACCAATAACATTTTAACACTGAGCAAAACCAAACACATTTGAAATAATTAGAAAATTTGTTTCCATTTAAAGGAAAAATGCATGTTTTGAAGTAAACAAACTTTTAATTACACAAATATCACACAATTTTTTTTAATTAAACATGGAATATTTTGAAACAACTAAAATAGAAAGAATGTTCTGTGCATAGGAGAGCATGGGAAATTGATTATCAAACTGATCATGTCTAGGATGTAAATTTTCCTTTTCTGTAAATAGTGCTGTCACCATCATCTGTAGAAACGTAGTACCAATATGAAGTTGGATAAGCCCATTGGAGTCCTCTTCTGAAATGATATACTTTATTGAGTTTCTGTTTGTATTCATTGGGAAAAGCATTATTGTCTTTTAAAAAAATATTCATTATTATGTTTGAAGAATATTTGCAGCTTATTAAACTCATTTATCACCTAATATTCTGGGGGATTTATGCCGGTTTGACAAAGAATGGCCACTCAGAGGAGTAAGCTCACTTTCTTTGTTACCAATAGTTGGAGTGCTAATGAAGTCAGAGGGTCTTGGGGATGCGCTTTTCTGGATCTGTGTCTTATGGTGGAAATAATGATCTGCTGTTATCCTTCCTAACTGTCATGTTAACCATAAGCTGCCTTAACTAGGAGAGTGAAGATTACTTCAGCTTGAAAAGATTCTCTGGCAATGAATCTCTCTTACTTGTGGGGAAATGTCATGGCTGCAGGAGTGAAAAAAACAGATTTCTGTTGCCATACTGTGGTTTGAATTTGATTAAACATGAAACCTTCTTTCTTCTATTTTTTTTATATCTCATGAGTTCATATATCTACGTGCAGTGTATGGCAGCGAGGTCTTCAGAAACATTGAGTGGAAGGGCCTTCTGAGAAGCAGCACTTCAGTTTTTATTAAATTAAATAACATGTCATTAAAATAGGCTGCAATCCAGAGAAGATAAAGATGTTTTATGTTATTTTTCTGTAATTGTAAATACCATGCAGAAAAAATGACATATTTTAACAGAAAAGTCACTGGTTTGTACACATTTGGTATTTTTCAGGAACAACTTTCCTTATTCTTGGAAGGCATTTTCCTATGTAAGCTTCTGTTTGAATGATAGTGACTAAACAGTCTGGGTGTTGAGTGTTGTGGCTTCATTCTTTCACTTGCTGTGCTGGATGTCTGGAATAATTTAATTGACTTATTTATACTTGTACAACACAGCTGAGAGCAGAACATGTCTTCAGCTGACATATATCCTCTTCTTTTATGGTTAAATCAGAGTTGCAAACATCAAGAAGGCAAAAGTAAAATTGCAAATAGAACTACAGAAACTTAGTAACACTACAAGAACCTTACAGACAGTAAAACAAATGACAAATAAAGGATGGGCCTTGCTGTCTCCTTTGTCACACATCCTTGCTAACAGTCACCTCTAGTTTGCGGCAGTAGTCTCCCATTGGCATTGAAAAGCCCATTTCCCTTCGCAGCAAACGTTACTGCTTTGCAGCAGCATCTGCTCACTTGGGCCAGCTCTGTTCTTTGTGCCAGGGTAACCAATCTCCTTAAAACTATTTCTACTAGACATTATGAAAACTGATGTGTTCAGAGAGGTCTCATAGCTCAAGGAATTGGCATTGTCCGTAACACCCAGTACTGCTGTAGTAGCAATTACATTTGTGCAACACAATATTTGATTGCTTGTCTTTAATTCTGCAAAGCAGTGCACATCAGCAGACTGCCAATACAGACAGCCCTTTGGAATGGCTTGTGCAGTGAAGATTGGTGTTTGGCACATGCTTATGCGTGCTTTGTGCTAATTATAATTACAGTATCGGTAAGGTAAGGCAAGAACTTTTTTTATTAGGTACATTTATTTCCCAGTAAAGCAAATATATTTCCCATGTGATCTGGATGTCTTTCAAGCAACCGACTTTACAGTATATGCTCAAGATGAACTCTTGCTTAGAATAATCTTTTTGCATCAAAGTGACAATTTAGAGCCATATAGAAAAATACATATTAGCCTCCTGCAACTGTTTCTTGTAAGCCATAACTGAAGAAACATTTCTATACTAATGCAGTCTGATGTACCACTGCATTTATGCTTATGGGGATTGATTTTACAACGAAGTTGCAAGGTAATTAGGAATGTGTTTTTCTGTTTTGTTGCACTGAAGGAATCCTGTCAAAAGGAGTAATATGCTAGTATATTAGAGTAGTCATCTAAATTTTAGATATAGGTTAAAAAATTAATGAATACCTAAACTGCTTAAGAAGCAAGGTCTTTTTTTTTTTTTTTTTTCCATCTAGAAGTCACAGGGTCCAATAAACTGTGTGGCTCAAGTTGTGGTTTCATAGTCAGGGCAATTTCTCCCCACTGCAGCCATACACATCTGTGTCTCCTCACTTACGTTTGCACTGGCGCTTGTATGACCTGGCCGCGTCAAGATAAGCACTGGCCTCAGTGCAAAGAGCAGAGGAGGAACAAGCAAGCCAGGGCAGGAAGAAAGCAGAGGTATCATCTAAGTGTGGGACAACCCACACAAACATCAGCATTATCTCAGCACAAAATTGAAGTTTTAGGGTGCTGTATGCAGGGGTCTTTCTTGAAAATAGATTTTCAGCTTTCAAATCCTATAGGCATTTTTTACATTATGTGCATAATCCATTGTGTTCTAAAAAAAAAAAGAAATTAAAAGGAAATTACTGGTCCTTTAGTATAAGCCCAAACCAAAACTCATTGACATCTCTTTGATTTGACAGATTTTGAGTTTTCCAAATGGTTCATACTTGCTAAATGGGCACTGACCTAGATTCCTGCCTGGAAACATCCCTAAACTTTATATTGTTCATTTATAGCTCCAAATCCAAACATTATCTTTTGAAATATCTTGTGTTATTTACATATTTTTAATTTGATTATTGAAATCAACTGCTTCCATTGTTGGGTTGCATTTTGTTGAGCAGTGCTCTTCCCTGATCCAATGAAAGATGTTCTGAAAGCAAATTGGCATGGAAGTCGAAATATGTATATATGAGATTCGGTGTTTCTTTAAAAAAAAAAGAGACACTTTAACAAAACCACTATGTAACAGGGCTACAAGCTCCGGACAACACCAGAAATCTAGCAAGGGGAATGATTTTGCAAGTCTGACTGAGCTGAAGTGTTGAAAATTCAGAAAAGAACGGGACAGATGCAGTAAGCAGCATAACCTCTCCAGGTTTTTACTTCTTCTGAGAGAGCATGTTCTCTGAAGGCGGAGTAGGGCAGTGAGCTCCAGCACCAATCTCAAAGTCATTGTGCCGATGCTGAATAGCATTGCATGCACATTCCTGATGTGGGATCTGTGAAGACAAAGTGCTGCTTCTCGCAACGGACATTTCTGCTGAATTTTGCAGGCCGTTCTTCTTGCATGAGAAAAGGATGCAGAGGAATTTCAAGAGCTGGTCTTCCACTTTTTCTTTCCTCATAGGATATGCAGTCTGAACTGCTAGGCAAAGCTCTTAGAATTGTTGCTAGAGTTTAAGTTGGGTTATAATTTGAATTCATAGATCCGCAAAGTGAAAGTTCATCAGTCTTATTTTTGAAGAAGTAATATTGAGCTTGGATGCAACATAAAAGTCACACAATAATCCAGGATTGTCTTACTGGGGACCATGGGAAGTTTATTTCTTGAATGACCTGCTGGAAAGTCTAAAGTGTGTCCAAGCTGTGCTGCAGGACAGGAACGTCACGTAAAGACTACCTTCCCCACCTTCTGATGAATCCAAGTGTTCTGGATATGGTGTGATGGGTAAGTACGAATATAGCTGTCATGGTGAAGCAGTGCCAGTTGCTAAACAATATTAAACATTATGAAACTTAAACATCTGCTGAGTTTTTTAGAGTGGACACTGCATTTTATAAAATTCTTACACAGTACCAATTTAATTTCATTTACCTTTTTCTTTCACGTATTTCTAGAAACCTTAGCTTGAGAAGGCAGAGTTGTGCAGCCTGAATTTACATTGTGTCTTGCAAACATAGGGATAAAAGCTGTTTTTCTTCCTCTGGCAATATTCTCTAATGAGATAGCTGTGAAAAATAGCATCACTGGAGTGAGTAATGTATGTTGTTTCATTAAGCACATTACTTCTTCCATTTTTACAGCAGCTGGGAGATTTTCTTTTTTTTTTTTTTTTAGCATTTGAAAGCTTAATACTCAGCAGAAAAAATAATAACAATATCCAGCACTAGTAAAATAATAATATTTTCTTTACTTATTCTCAAATTTTATTTAAATAATATGTAAACTTCTTGAAAATAAGAACCTCGGGAAATTGTACTTTAAATCACTATGAATTTTCCACACAGAAACCCAGGGTAATAAAAGATTCCATTCCATTTCAGAACATTATTTTCTATAATCACAGTGGCAAACAGCTCTGCCCAGTAAATGCAACATATATATTTTCGTTGTTTTTTTTGGTTTATAGTCTTCCTGCCATGTAGATGGCAGCAGCACTCAAGCCTTGAAATTCAGTCCAGCTTTTTCTTGAGTTTTTTTCTGAAACACCACGTCTAAGAATATTATTGTTCAGAATGAACTGAAAGCATGATTACTTAAAGATGGATATCAGCTTACTTATATATTCCTTTAAAGAAGCCTGTAACTTCATAATATCAGTGTTTAAAAGGCAATGTGTCGTATCTGTATGAATACAGATGCCACTATTCTTTTTTTTTTTTGTACATTATTACATACTTTCTTTCTGTAAATTAAACTGCTAGTATTTTTTCTACTGTGCTAGGTTTCAGGACACACAGGGTGTTTCTGAAAATTCAAAAACGTTAAGATTTACTAGGGTAGTCCCCACATTTATTTCCTTGCAGAATGAGAAGCAGCTAGCAGGCGCTTGGGCAGGAAAGCTGTTGACCGTGGGCATCCTTGTTGATGATACAAACAGGAAGGACAGAGAAAGGCAGTGCTATAGTGTAGGGTTTTGTCCTATAGACTCTACTAATCATAGTGGTCTATGAAAAATATCATGAATTATTCTCCTGAAAATATTTTTAAGGTCCAAATATCTTTTGTGTGGAATTCTCTGCACTCTGACATTTGCTTTGGCTAAGAAGTAGTGAGAGGTTTTGAAAGAGAAGCAACAAACGGAGACCCAGAGCCAAAGCTGTCTGGCCGTCTCAGTCTCTGCAGCATCAGCTGAAACCTGGGGGAGGCTTTGTGGGATCATCTCCAGGCCCCAGGAGATAAAAGCAGGTGTTACACACACGAGGAAAAAACTAGCACAAATAAGCATAATGATGGTCGCTCCTTGAACTAGGAAATACTGTTTAAATGCTGGAGGCAAATGGTAGCCGTTTAGTGAGCTGTCGTATGAAGTAGATCAGCTCTAACTCCCTCAATGCTTCTTGACCACTAGCAGCTGAAGTAACAGGGAGATCAAATATTCAATGGACAACATTTCTCATTCCGCAGGATCCTGTCTGGGGATGCATTTGGTGGAGGTCTAATACTCTGAGCATGGAATCAAATAAGGTAACTGGGAAAGTGGACAGACTGTGGCACTTCACCATCCTCATCTGACTGCCTCAGCTGCAGATTTGGACAGATCTGTTCTAGACTTGTGCAGAAACAGGGAGAGAAATAGGAACCAATATCCCTCTGATGCCCTTGGCTGGATGGCCGCACTCAGAGAGTGGTGGTCAACGGCTCAATGTCCATGTGGAGACCGGTCATGAGTGGCATCCCTCAGGGGTTCGTGCTGGGCCCGGCCCTGTTCAACATCTTTGTCGGCGATATGGACAGTGGGATAGAGTGCACCCTCAGCAAGTTCGCCGACGACACCAAGTTGTGTGGTGCCGTCGACACGCTGGAAGGGAGGGATGCCATCCAGAGGGACCTTGACAGGCTGGAGAAGTGGGCCCGTGCCAACCTCATGAAGTTCAACCAGGCCAAGTGCAAGGTCCTGCACCTGGGTCATGGCAATCCCAAGCACAAATACAGGCTGGGCGGAGAATGGATTGAGAGCAGCCCTGAGGAGAAGGACTTGGGAGTGCTGGTGGATGAGAAGCTTAACATGAGCAGGCAATGCGCCCTTGTGGCCCAGAAGGCCAACCGCATCCTGGGCTGCATCAAGAGAAGCGTGGCCAGCAGGTCGAGGGAGGTGATTCTCCCCCTCTACTCTGCCCTGGTGAGACCCCACCTGGAGTACTGTGTCCAGTTCTGGAGCCCCCAACACAAGAAGGACATGGACCAGTTGGAGAAGGTCCAGAGGAGGGCCACAAAGATGATAAAAGGGCTGGAGCACCTCTCCTATGAGGACAGGCTGAGAGAGTTGGGGCTGTTCAGCCTGGAGAAGAGGAGGCTCTGGGGAGACCTGATAGCAGTCTTCCAGTACCTCAAGGGGGCCTACAAGAAAGATGGGGAAAGGCTGTTTAGTAGGGCCTGTTGCGATAGGACGAGAGGTAATGGTTTTAAAATAGAGGGGGGTAGATTTAGATTAGAAATTAGGAAAAAAAATTTTTACGATGCGAGTTATAGAACAGTGGAACAGGTTGCCCAGAGAGGTGGTGGAGGCCCCATCCCTGGAAACGTTCAAGGCCAGGCTGGATGAGGCTCTGAGCAACCTGATCTAGTTGGGGATGTCCCTGCTCCTTGCAGGGGGGTTGGACTAGATGACCTTTGAAGGTCCCTTCCAACCCTAACCATTCTATGATTCTATGTAGTTTGGACACAGATGAACTGTGACCAAACAGGCTCCTGATCCCTAACGGGGCTATGACCAAAAACCCATCACAGATGTCATGATACATGTCCTAGAGGGATAGCATTCCTCCTGCTTAACTAGTGCTTCGGGTAAAGGACTAACAAAGAGAAAGTATGAATTTGTGGCTGATAAAATTTGTGACAATAGCAAAAGTAGAATTCATGATGGTGAGAAAAGAGAAGCAACAGGATACATGTCCTGTCAAAACACTAGGATAGCCAGCTTTTGTCTCCCCTGCATACCATTGAGTAGCATGCTACAGCTGCTACATCAGACAGTCCTAATAGGAAAAGCACTTACCTTCTTAAATTTCTTCTAGATAAATACATGCCTAGAGCAAATATACTTTAACTGCTTATAGGGTATGTTTTGGAGATTTGGTGGTTTTTACTCTTCACTTCATAGCATCCTTTAAATCAGTCTTAGATTCTATTCCAGTGAGCAGATATTTGTCAGAAAGCTGCTTCAAGGTCTCCCAAATCCACATGGAGGGTTTTTTTTTTAAATATTTAAAATGATGCCACTGCTTAAGTAATAATATCTTTTCACCTTTCCTCTATCACTCTGGTAGTACACTCAGTGTAGTTATGGGAGACGTCTGTGCCTTGCAATCAAAAATGCATTTAAATTCAAACAGTTCATATTTATGCTGATTGTTCATGACCTATAATGAACACATATTCAAAAAGCCATTGGAAACTTAAAATAACTTTGCTTGTTAGTATTCTGTCTGTGGAATGGATATCCTTGCAAGGCCCTACCTCGGATAAGTTTTGTAAGGATATAGTGAGGGCTGTGTGGGTGGTTACAGCGTTTTGTAAGTAAAATACAAAACCAAAACTAGATTATAAAAAGCTTGATAGGGTTCTGTTATCACTCCCAAACTTGTTAGG
The DNA here is from genome assembly GCF_036417535.1 of Chlamydotis macqueenii. Taxonomy (NCBI): domain Eukaryota; kingdom Metazoa; phylum Chordata; class Aves; order Otidiformes; family Otididae; genus Chlamydotis; species Chlamydotis macqueenii. The sequence goes on along the minus strand of NC_141567.1, from coordinate 13,919,284 downwards.
CTGAACCAACACAACTACCTCACCAATATGATACAGAAACTCTGAGAACTACCCAACATGGCTTTCCTTAGAAATATTTTTTTCAGAATCACCTTGGAGTATAACTGCCCCTTAGGAACTTGAGATTTGCAGCACTAAGGTTTCAAGCTTTTAAATAAGTTGATGAACACTTTTAATGGATTGGATACTGAGCAAAACATCAGAGAAGACATCACAAGTGAAGACTCATTCCAGGCACTGTTTCTTATATTTGTTGCTTTAGTTATATGGAGTGACAGCCCAATGAATCACTGGGCGGTCTTTTGGTCTGACAATCTGGGTATTGTCTGAGCAATTAACAGGCAGTCAGCCAGTTGCAGTAGCTAGTGATTAAATTACAGAGGTTCTTTGGTGGTTTCCATAAAGAAATCTCTGGGAAGAGTTAGGTGGATCCACCATCTGTCATATGATGAACATGTGTCTTATTATGTTTACATGTTTATTCAACTAAATAATTAAGAATATTATGTCAGTTGAGAAGATTTGATGTTTGAAAGACATTTCATGCTTTTGGTTTCTACTGTGCTAACCCTGTGCATGAGGAGAATTAATGATTCTGTTGGGGTAAACCTTTAGCTTTTTTTTTTTTTTTGTAGGAGATTTCAGAAATATCTTTCCTCGTGTCTTAAGCCCCATTTCTGAATAACTGCATGAGTACGTGACTGGTTTCGTTCTAGATTTCTTATTTAAAATTACCTTTGCTGTTATTTAAGTCCTTTAAGCAGATACTACCAGTGCTAATTTTTTGCTTAGCCCACGAAACATGTAGTACCTTGTGTTACTCCACTTTTTTACAATGCCCCTACATCTATAGATGCTCATCTGTGTTTCTGCTATTTGGCTGTTTCTTTTCTTCCTTATGTGTGTGACAAATCCATCACACTCTTCCCAGAATGTTGAGGTTTTTCTTCCTCCCATGATAGTGGTTAAACTTCCACAGGGAGAGAACAAAGTAAAACCAGCAATAAGGAAAAATAAAGAGGAGTAAACTCTATTAGCAAGAGTAAATATACCAGCATGGCCAAATTATGATCACACTGACCTCCAAGCTGCACTCTGATCTTTTATGGTAATTCTGAACAGAGCTGCTGAAGATAGATGTAAATGTCAATACTTTAGGAAGACTGGGAATTTCTGGGAATTTGCATAGGATACACATAGCCATAACCACAATCCTGCAGGTGCTGGGTACCGTACCCACTGCACTGAGCTCATGTGGCGTTCTTGAAAGGAGGATGAGACTATAAAATTAATCTCTGCAACATTACATTTTCTTAAGCATTTAGCCCTTTTTCCTGGGGGTAATCTTTTTGGATTAGCCAGGAAAGTGCCCTTGCTGGCTAGCAGGGAAGGGAGGAGGTAGTTCTCTACATTTTAATGCTGTTACAGCTTCTGTACTAAAAGAGACACTGGGAATAAGAGGGCTTTTATCGAGCCAAAGCTGCTTCCAAAAGGGCTCAGGGGCATCTCTTGGTCAGCAGCTATCAGTGGGTTAATACAGCCTGGCTTCTGCCTGTCAGATATTCAGGACAAGATAATGAGGCAGGGATAGAACCTGCAGGTTAATGAGATACCCCAACTGGAAGGCAGAAATTTGAGAGAAGAGGCTGGGGAAGCAGAAGAGGAAGGGGGAATGTGAGGGTCTTTTTATTCAGGTGTTACTCAGTTGAGAGAAATGCTGTTTTCCAGTATTATAAAGACCATTTGATTTGTTAGAACATAACTGAAATTACTCATCTACCTCGCAAAAATATTCTGCCTTTTACACTCCTGTTAAAATCAATACTGGACTACGTTCAGAACTCTGTTATGCTAAAAAACGTGCCCCCTCCCTCCCTGAACCCAAAACAAAACAACCAAATCAAAAGGCACTCGCATTAGGATAAACACTGGAATCTCTGTAATGAATTCTAACTAGTGCTTGGGTAAGCATTGTTAGAAACATATGTCATGAATTTGAATAAAATCTATTAACAAAATGAATGAGTAGAACTTAGACAAATATAGAGAGGTCATACAGTAAAACAAACAGCCCTACTACTGGAAGCTGTTGTACTGTGCTGGTTTGAATATCATCATGAAAGCAGCTTACCTTTTTGCTGAATCTTTTCAATAATCCTGGGCTGTAAATGATGAAGGCATGTAAATAAGTCTGACAATTGCACTTTGGCCATAAAATATGAAAAATAGCTAGTTCTCCATAACTACATTGTCAAAAAATTCCCCCTTCTTATCAGTATGCGGCCTCCTGTTACAGACAAGCAGAATACAGAACGATCTGCACAGTCTGCAGCGTTCAGGATGCTATTCGTACTGTTATAATCAGCAATGACAATTATCTATTATGTTCAACAGTAAATCCAGAGGAGTAAATGGAAACATTTCTCCTAAGTGGTGTATAACAATACCTGACATTTATATCAGGTATATAAATCCTGATCCTTATATCTCTAAGGATCCCAAAATGCTTTCCAAAGTCTGCTGAGATCACTTCACCCACCAGTGAAATGTAGCTTTTCCTATGGTGAAATTCAACTTCCATTCCACACCAATGCCACTGCATAACAATGTTTTTGAAAAAAAAATTGACAAGTAAGTGAAATGCATTGAACTGTTCTTGTGAAAGCGATCATAGCATCCTCAGTGACACCCAGTGCTTAAAGCTTTGGTTTGGCATCTAGAGAAAAACCAGCAGATACTTCATCCTCCCCTGCCCTCATACACTTCCTTCCCAGCAAACACACTCCTGTTCTCTTTCTGTTCTCAGAACACTGTGCCCATGATGAGAACAGCAGCTGCAAATATACTGACAGTGCCCAGGTTTGACTGTGTTTATCTTACCTTTTCCCAGCAAAGGCTATTAGTTGAAATACAACTAATGAAGGAAGTTCTACTAATGAAATCACACTAGTAAGCCTCGGTGCCTGGAGTTATCCTTAGAAAGTAAGTAATAATGAAAATAGAATGCTTTGAAGTTTATAGGAAAAAAAAATAGGCATAACTAATCTACGACTATGCTTCTCTGACAACCTGGTCTGTTTGAACCCAGCTCTGTGAAATTAAGTATTAATCAGTTTTTCCTTATGAGGTATGCATATGCTTTTTCACAGTCTTAGTACTGTGTATCTGTGTATTTATCTGAGCAGGTATGCCTGGGCCCTCACTGTAAGGTGAGAGTAGCAACAGGTGCTGTATCTGTGCTGGTAGATTAGAGTAAGGGAACATTCCCATGTATGGGAACTCATATATATTGATAAACTGATGGAACAATCTTCATGTTCTTGATCTACAACAACTAACACACTTCTGATGACCATACCTTCAGGAAGTCTTTGAACATGTCCTTGCTCTTCTGGAGGGCAAAAGAGTTTTTTGCTCAAGCTTTTTTTCAAGTCTTCCTCTGGCAGTTGGCTTTAGTGCCAGAAAACAGTCCTAAGCAGATGTAATTTGCTGTTACAGGTATCTGTACAAATGATACGTACAGAGTAATAGAGTGTATGTTAAGTGTAGTATTTTTGCATTCCTGGATGTGATAAAAGTTGGTATAAAAGTGCATTGAATCCTCTTCAAGAAAAACCCAGTATGAGTCATCTTGAAAGTGCTCTAGCAATATTAATCAAATCATGGAGCTGAAAATACATGTTCTTGCTAGAGTTTCATATTACATTTTCATCTCACAGAAGGATGGGAGCAAGCCCAGGCAGGAGATCTGAACCCTGCTGAATTTTGGAGAGCATAGCTCTTGCTGCTGACACAGATTTGATCCCTCCAACTCAGGTTTATGTCTGTAATGTGTCACTTTAAAAAAATCAAGGTCCCATATGGGTTCATTCCACTGCAGTGTTACTACTTTGCCTTATATTTCATCTCCTCTATGGTCTTGACTGTTCTTTGGAAGAATGTGAGTTCCTTTTTTTTTAAGCCTGGGGAAACACTGGACATATGTCACCACTGAACTCAGAGTGTGTGGGGAGATCAGCTAAGTAGACAGAACCATTTTACCACTGAGAATATAGTGGTCTCTGCTCTTCCACAGCTACAGACGAGGAAGAGAATCAGAAGTGTTGTTTCATAAAAAGTTACTGAGCCTTCTAAACCAAGTTCTTCTATTTCTTTGATAGAACAAATGCAGGTAAACCAATTCATATAAGTTCTGCTTCTGTATATAAATGTAGACATAGGTGCTGTACTTGACAGGACACACTGCATATCTTGATAAAGGTAGCTTTTATTCTTGATATTGTTAAGTAAATAACAGATGAGAAAGTTATGCATGTTTTGTTACAGCTTTTACTTGGTAGCTATACAGAAATAAAATGGATAAAACTGAAGTGAATGTCATATACAGTAGCAAGTCACTTTAATTGTAACCCAAGTGTGAGAACGGTTTATAAAGACATGCTGGTCTTCTGAACTGAAATTTAGAAGACTTGAGTTTGATTCAAGTTCAAACTTCTCATTTGCTCTTGAGCAATGTGAATCTCTTTAAGTCTCTCTTCCCACATGTCGTAGTTCAGCCCCGATCGGGACCAGACTATGCAGTCTCTCTCTCACTCCTCCCACCCTCCGAGAGAATAGGGGGAGATGATATAAGAAAAACGGCTCGAGGTTTGAGATAAGGACAGGGAGAAATCCTTAAAGTTACCGTCACGGGCAAAACAGACTCGACTTGGGGAAAACTATTCATTTATTTCTAAAACTAGCAGGAGAATGAGGCAGGGAACAAGATAACCTCCTCCCACCCCTCCCTCTTCCCGAGCTTAACATTATCTCTACTACCTTCCCCTCCCGAGTGGCACAGGGGGGAAGAGGGAATGGGGGGCCGCGGTCAGTTCATCATGCGTTGTTTTACGCCGCTGTATCATCGTCAGGGGAAGAACTCCTCGCATTCCTCCTCTGCTCCAGCGTGGGGTCCCTCCCACGGGCCACAGTCCTTCGTGAAACTGCTCTGGCGTGGGTCATCTCTTCCACGGGTGCAGTCCCTCTAGAACAGCTGTCCCAGCGGGCCCTCCACGGGCCACAGCCTCCTTCAGGCCTCCACCTGCTCCGGCGTGGGGTCCTCCACGGGCTGCAGGTGGATCTCTGCCCCTCCGTGGACCTCCATGGGCTGCAGGGGGACAACCCGCTCCACCATGGTCTTCACCACGAGTTGCAGAGGAATCTTGGCCAGGAGCCACGTTACTCCTCCCCCTCCTTCTTCACTGACCTTGGCGTCTGCAGCCGTTCCTCACAACAGGCTGGCAGACGCCTCTCAGGATCCTTTTTACATCTTATTCACTTCTCATCTCCTCTCCACTTCTTGCAGCCGGGCCAGGCCGAGTTGGGCCCAGTCGGCTGCCCGGCGGGAGGCCAGAGAGTGAGGCCTGCAAGGCCCACAAGGCTCCCGCCTCCTGCTCTCTACCCCCGCTCAGCTGCTTCACATCTTCTCTTCTTTTTTTTTTCTGTTTTCCCCTACTTAAATACGTTATCGCAGAGGCATTATCATGGAACATTCTGCTACCAATTGGCTCGGCCTTGGCCAGCAGCAGGTCCGCCCTAGGCCCAGCCAAGTCCACTGAACAAAGGGGAGCAACTTCTAGCAGTTTCCTACAGAAGCTACCACCTTAGGCCCCCCCTCACTAAACAAAACCAGAACACCACATAAATTGAAGAATAATTTCCAGGTCTATAGGAGTTTTGTGAGTGTAAGTTCGTTAAGGTTTGTGAATAAATTAGATACTATAGTGGGAAGGAGCTACATAAGTATGTAGATTTTAAAAAAAAATCAGTTAGATGCTGTCAACCACTTATTATTGTAAGAGTAAAAGAAGCTTTATATGTAGTGCTTAAACATAATTTTTCTTCTCTCAAGAAGATTATAGAGACGAACTGTAGAGTGAACCCTACAGTAACAGCAATAACTCTAAATCCACCATGAGATATTCTGAGTGGCATCTTAAGAAAGCAAGGTGTGAATGCACTATCAGAATTTATCTTGCACATAAATCCAAAAAATTATACTTCCAGAGAGACAAAATCATATATGCTTATGATGAATGTTTCGTTTCTGAAACATATATATTAGGATGTAAAATATCTCCTATTAGAGATGTTAAATTAAAATGTTTAATAGGTTTTAAGATGCATTATGATTTAAGATTATAAATTTATATTAAAAACATCGCATTTATTTCCTGTGACCCCAGTGAAATAGGCTTACTGATTTGAAAGTATTTTCAGCCAAGTCGTGTATGGATGTGTATATCTATATCTGTGTGTATGTATATGTTACTTATTTGTATCCGCTACTGTATATTCCGTACTGAGTCCTATTTTAAAAGTGAATGTGAAGATTGCAGTTACACTATGAAATGTCATCTACAGGACTGCAGACAGAATGGATGTGGCAACGCTTAACTCTTCCCACTGCACATATATATTGCACAGCAATCTGTATGTGTATTAGCCCATGTCCGTTCATAATCAATAGTACTGCCTCATCAAACTCTTCTATACTTTTGTATACACATATGTTTAGAACTCTTAAAGAGATTTTAAAGATAAATGGGTCTAATTTTGGCCCTGACAATCGAACCAGAACAATGCAATTGATAGATTTGGCTCCACATTTGAAATGTTAACCCATTACAAGGCAGCTCATAGCAAATAGGCCAACAAACAAAAAACAGGAGAATCTTACCACTTATTTTCCCTGTCTTCAAAGACTTCACCTTTGAGGCAGAAATTTATAATTCTGCTGTTTATATTTAATTATTGTTTGAGTTACCACATCAGTAAAAGCTATATCCTCCTTAAATTTTCCAAGTTTTTTTCCTTTAGTTGACAGACAGTTGCTAATCACACGTATAATACCCTGAGCAAATTTCAGGCCATATGGGGATAGCATAGCTTCCTGCATATTTTACCCCCTTCCATCCTTATTTTTTCTACTTTGTATGAGAGACTGGTTTGCATTTGTGAATGAATGATGTGGTGTGTATTGTCTGTGATAAGAAGAGGGATCGTGTGAATGTTAAGCCTTTACACATAGATGGTGAAGTTTAACAGAGGCTTTCGAATTCACAAATACAAAGACAACATTTACTGCTCTCTCTGCCTTTTTTGAAGCACTCTGCAAAGAATTTGCTGAGTACACACAACAAAATATCCTTTATACCAATTTTGGACAGATCTTTTGCAGTTTGCCTGGCAGACAGGACAGGGTGGCACGCTGTCCTCTGAATGCTGCGCTGGGCTTTGCTGGCGAAGTCTCCGCTGTTGTGAGCACATGGGTATCAGAGTTTTTACGCAGTATGTCGCAATGACATGAGAGCTCCTGAGAGATTCTTTTGAGAAGAATCATGCACTCCAGAGGCTGGATTCAGAGTTTTAAAGATTTGGCATACGAACTTTGACCTCTGAGTTGCCTTAACAGAAAGTGAGTTCCATAACTTCCTCTGCAAGGTCTGTTTGACTTTGCTGGAGGAAGAACGCTTGTTCAAAGCTAGCCCAGCAATCATCATTCATCACACTGTCAGTCACACTCAGATACCGAGGTACCTTCAACAAACGTTTTGTATTGTAACTTCTTGGTTGGTTATTAAACTAGTGTTTCCCACAAAGTTCCAGTAGTCATAGGACATTTTGTGAACTTTATGGGATTTATATTAACTCATAGCAATCTTTACAAGGTTGCCAGAAGGTGTGAAGAAACTAATGATTAGCTAGATTCTTCTTAGTAATTTAGAAATATTGATGAATGCTGGTTCAAGTTTCTGTTACCAGCAAAGTATTATCTGCAGTGCTTGACTCCTGCTAAGAAGGAAGTCTTCTACACTCAACACAATCTTACTTTTCCTTATTTCATATTTCTTAATGTACAAAATACTGTTGTATTTTTATCTCTGTCAAAATTCATTTTCAGCAGCTGCTGGAATCTTCAACTCTTGCCAAAGACAGTCATCAACTCTAAAGTGAGCCCTGAGTCTAAAGCAGATGCAGTATTCTCTTCAAAAATTTTTGTAAGTAAAAATAGTTACAATAATTGTCACTAATATTGAAAAAGTCTTTTCCTTTTAATCGAGTATCATATGAACTAATTTCAGAAGCAGTTAATATGACCTCATAATATGTATGTAGGTTATCTTAAACTATAGATCTAGTCTTGTTTTAGCATATGAAGAAAAGTTTTGAAACATTTGGACTTTGTTCAAACACTGTCTTGTGTACAGTTCAGGAAAATGTACATATTGATAACATAATGACAGTACCACATGCACCTGTTCCCAGAGAAGGTTGTTTACTTAAGGCCTGAAGCAAGGTCCAATTTTGAAGAAAACTTGACAAGGACAATTTCTTATTTACCTTTACTAGCTGACAAAGCACAATAATAATAGTGAAGGGTGTTTGCATTCCAAGCTTTCACTCACCTGAAACATCACAGAGCAATTTATATGTATCTGTTGTTTGCTTTCGCCACATTATTACACAGCTAGGTGGGATCTCTGTGCCCAATCAGTTCTGAACTACAAATACAAGAGGCCGATGTTTCCTGGTCAGCTATTTCATGGATATTCAAAATACCTAACAAATGAAAGGGACGCTTATTTAGCTCTAGAAAATGTTCATAGGTGTTTTGGGTTGAAGCAAAGTATCTTTTACTTGCTTGTAGAGCTCTCTAACACATACTGAACCAAAACACTGAAATAACATAATTGCAAGACCTGGCATTTCAGCATTTTTGTCCCATAATCTTCTGCAGAAGACAGTTCTGTGTCATAAGTTTAGACCTTTATCCTTTAGCTGGACAAGCAGCCCTGGAGAGTACTTGGTTGCTTTTGTGAAGGAACAAAGCTTGTCTGAGCTCCCTAACTCACCTCTTGTCACATTCCGGCAGTAAAGTACAGGATTTTAATGTACTTTCCCACACTTTTCAGTATGTGTTTTTTGTGGTTTCCCACATCAGATGCTAAAATCTTTCCATGGATTGAACTTTTTTTGTGTGGCCAGCTTGTATGCCCGTCTGACTCGCCCTCTGGTTTTGAGCTGTGGATCAGTTTTTTGATGATGCCTTTTGAAAGAGCAGGCAGTTTCCTGTAATCATCTGTGCCATCATCTGTGCTGGATCATGGCAGTGGCTGATCAATAGAGGAGTATTTAAATATGTTAGAGCTTGAATCTGATATTCTACATGTTTAACTGCATAAACAGATCAATGGGACAGGATTGATCTCCATTGATATTTGGCAGTTTTCAAATACAATTAAACCACATTTGGAGTACTGAAAGCACTTGAAATAAACAACTGGGCACTATTTATAATTTAAAGAGCTACTCAAAAAATTTAATAGATCAAGTGGTTGTTTCAACAATGCCAGTGTCAAGGGAAAAGTTGAAATCCATACGCTATATATAAATAGCAAACTGAAATTAATGGCAAACTGAAATCCAATGTGTTCTTTAGCACATATTATTATATATAAATATTTCAGTATTTATGATGATAAGGATATGCAATTAAGTTGTCATTGACTGATAGATATGAATGATTATGCCTGAGCAGAATCTGGGATTGGAATTATTTGTACAGTGGTGGTACAGATTCTTCAAAAGTATAAATGGTGCCATTAATAATTGACTTAAAGTGAATATGTTGCCAGTTTAGCAATGAGATACTGTTGATAAAATGGCAACCTTAGCTTTCTCACATCCACAAAACAATGGAATGCAAGAGTTACCCAGCTGGTTTTTGGTTTCACTGATCCCTGTTGGCTGTATTCCCACTGTGCCTGACAGGGCTCCAGCAATTCCCTGTATTCCAGAACAGCTCTGAGAGCTGACAACAGGCATCTCTGTTCTTCCCAGAGCCTGACACCAGCATGTGTTTAGGCTACCATCAAAACCTATTTACTGAACTAGTGACAATCTAGGAATGTCCTTGGGTTGCCTTGGCGGGTAATGTCATTGTCACCACCAAAGGCTGCTCGGAATGTTTGACTTATTGATGTGCCAAGTAGCTAGATACCAGAGGTCATAAAAAGAACAAGTGCCCACAAGTTTTCTCCTTGGCCAATTCAACTGATGCGCACCAAAGTTGTTTGGAAGAATATTCATTTGGGGAAATAAAATTTATTGGCCATTCAGGTCTCCTTCCTTCTGGGCAGTTTTACACAGCAACACAGATGCAGTCATAATGAAACCGAGTGTGAGAGCTGAGGAGCTGATCCAGAACATACAAGGCGATTAGGAGGTTTACTTTCTAAAGAATTCCTTGCAAAGAAAGACTTATGGTTTAAAGCAATTTGAAACACATAAAGGAAACATGGATCTGTAAGACTACTCTCTGCTATAAACTCAGAGCACACCGCTGTAAACCCCAATTTCTGTAAAGACATAGACTTGATTCATTACAAGGACACTGAATGTCAGCTCAGTAGTACATTTACCGGCCAACTTCAGTGTGACCACGGGGAGATGTATTTTTGCACTTCATGCTGACAACATTCTGAAACATATCTAAACAGTATCAATGTGTTTTCCTTTCCCGGACACTTTGGAAGTAATCCCATATGTTTGTGCTAAGGTGTTTGTTTGTGCTAAATCCTGAAAAGCTGGGAAAGTTATTTCTGTGTGTACCATTTGCTTAATGCAATGCCAATGTAAAAATAATAAGGCTTTTCTTGTGATACGGATTGAGAAGAGGAAAATATAGCAAACTGCTTTTCCCCAGGAAGAAGGACTGGTTAAGTATCATAGGGATAGTAGGGATTCCCAGTGTGTTTTTACCACAGTTGGGACACTGCAATCCTTGACTCTTCACACCTTCCCAAATACCTCGTTAGCTTCTGGAGGGTTCAGAACATGCATATGAGTGTGTACCCTTCTATTGAAAGTACGTAATTATCATTCCCAAGGAAACTGCTTTTTCTGTTAACGATATCAGAAATACTTTTACCTAGGAGGCTTTCACAGGGTAAGGTTAAGAGGACATGTTCAGTACCAAACTCTGCACTGTTCCACTGGCCATGAACACGTCCCATTACCAAACTGTTTTGCACAGAGCAGCACAGTGAAAACTGTACAACAGAAATACTTCAGCATTTTACCTGAAGAGACATGGTGATGACTTATAGTACACCCTGAATAATATTTCTTCTCTGTGTTTTATCTGGACCAATAAATGCTTGTGCTTCTGGATGCAGGAAGAGCTGTTTTTTCTCCTCAGCTGACAATCCATTAAAAAGAAAATAAAGTAAACATATCAGAATTAGTTCCCTAAAGCTTCCATCAAGCCTTCTGCCACGAGCACTTTGCTGTTGGTTTTGGTTTTTTTCCTCTGCCAGCCTTTGGCACTCAGGGGCAATCTATCTTTGGGAGAGAGAATAGCATTGCTCTTCTTCCCCAGGATGTACCATCCAAGAACTAAAAATAGAGGCTACCCAGAACAATATCAGAAGTCTGCATAACAAATAAGTACCCACAATTGTGGAAGAAATCTTCTACAACTGATGAGCAGTACAATATACTTAAGAAAAAATACAAAACCTTACAGGGAACAATTATGAGGTAACTAATAAAAAGTTATTTCCTTACCCCACCCAGTAGTGATCGGTTTAAATCCTGAACCTGGGGCAGTTTTCACAGGGTAATGCTGAGGAATTATCTGACTTCTGATTATATTTCCTAAAAATAACATTCCAGTTTTATTGTTCGTCATGAGAAGGTAAAGAAAGAAAGAAGCATCACCAGCAGAAAAAAAAAAAAAAAAAAAAAAAATTTCACCTGAATTTTTATGTAATGACTGCCGAGCAATGGGCTTTAGGACCTACTGAAAATGCAAACCCTCTAACAGCTTTCAGGCAAGCCCTTGTTTTCAGCTGATCATTACTAGTTCTGACCTTTTAAATCCTCTGCTGCTAAGGGAGAATCTGGTCTTTACAGAAAAGCTGTTCTGTATTCCATTCATAGACAATGGAGAACTTAACTATATTTACTGGTATTTAACATATGGAGCATATTTGCCTGAAGGGTAGATGAAATCTCCTGCATTTAAGATCAAATCAATTTGAATTTAAGGTCACATTTGCAGAAGTCAACGTTCCGTAAAATCAAAGAAGAGCTTAATTCTACTATTTTTTTCTCCGTCAATCAACTGTGTAGTTTCACACAGTGCAGTTCTGCGAGCCTTCCTCCCTGAAGGAATCCTTGCGTGCACAAACATTCAGACGGGAGGCAGCGGCATGACTTGGATCTTACTCACCTGAGCGGAGCTATGAGTGTTTAGGTCCAAGACAAACATGAACTGCATTCTGCAAACTTCATATTCTTAATTCTCACTCCCACAAATAGTCTCAGTCATATTGCTGAGACTACTCACACAAGTGCCTTGCCTGCTTAAAGTGAGCCACTCAGAATCAAACCTCTTTTCTTAAGATGAGATGTATCCAATTTAGAAGGTCTAATTCATGTGCTTCCAGGACTAAATAGAGAGATAGGTTCATGCGATTTCAAGGAGAAAGTGTGTGTATCTTCATTCATAAGCAAGTGCTGCTACTTCAAAGGAGAGGAGATTTTCAGGAATCAATGATCTGCAATATCTTTTTGCTTAAGGTGTAATTGCCATCTAACAGCACTTAGGGACTTTGCTGTTGCAGAAGTCCGGGTAACACAAGCCCAAAATACAACTTTCTGGTTGGGAGATTTCTAATATTGGAACATTGTCTTTGCATGCTACTAACCCACAGCCTTTTCCCCTGGAAGTCTAAACAGGAGAGGAGAGAGTAGGAGCTGCTGTTGATTTCCCCTTTCCCTGTGAAAGTGCAATACAGCAGGTCTGAAAATGACATTAATGTTGTTAATAATATTTTTGTCTTTATTTTTAAATTAAATTGTTGATTACTTAGTCTTGATGAAATAATGAATATATATAGTCAAAGTGCAGTGGAAAAAAGAAAATGCATTATTAATTGCTCCCCTATTGTCTAAAGAAGAAGGACTTTTTTTTTTAACACAATGGAGACAAGAACAGAGAAATAGTGCAGAGGAGTGGGGAAAATTCACAAATTCTTTTTTAACGGATTTTTAAGTGACATCATTAATACTGCATATCGGATAGCCAATTGAAATGTGTCTAGCAGCATTTTCTGTTCTAATGAATATTTGTCAGCTACTTAAGTAAATTATTTTGAAAGATAAAATAGAACAGGACAAAACACTATTATCACCAGCACATTACTGACAGATTCTGGAAGAAGTTAACAGAAGCATCTTACTGGCTGCTACTATTTAGATCTTAAGTAAACACATGGCAAACTGTAAACTTCTCTTTATATTTCATGTTGTTTAGTTCTTGGGATTTTTACTAGATGAGATAACTTTTTATTTAAAGAGAACAACTGTTGGAGCATATTTTGGTAAGATGTCTTGATGAGCATTTTTGAAAACCAATTATGTCTTCAATATTTGGAGGAAATAAGCAAAGAAATGAGAATTTCTGAAAGGAAAGGAGGAGGGATTTTTTTTTTCTTGTATGAAATGTCCTATATTTGCAAACACATTTCTGAGCCAAGCCTTCTTCATTTCCAGGTGTGCCATATATTTTAGGAAAATAAGGATTCTACTTTTTCTCACAATAGCCCTTCCTAACCTGGCATTCATAAGAAACCTTCTCTCATACTGCTCACTTCAGAAACCACTCTTAACTTATCCCTGGCTGCTGGGATTTGAAACTATGTTTCCATGAAATCTTCCAGGACAAATTCAGCTCTGATGTAAATGAGCACTGTTCCACTGAAGTCAGCGAAGTTGCTTTCTCTTGCACCAAGGCTTAATTTGATCCTGGATATTTAGATCACTAAGCTATCATCTCTGGCTTAGCAATTCTCCAGTTGAAAGATTACTTTCTGACTGTGAATGCCAATAGTCTTTTTACTCTGGTAGCTGAAGTAATAAGTGCATGTAAGGGTTTCATGAAGTGATTCACAGGTGAAGGGAGACTACCCATTGCATTCTGGAAGTGTCACTTATCCTTCAAATGAAGAAGAGGAGGTCTGAGTGAATGAAAGGCTGGTGTATTTTTGTGACTCCTGCATCAAAACCAAAAGAGTTTGGACCTTTAGATACAAGGGGGGCCACTGTAACTTGTTTCCCTACAGCACTCGATTCAGCTCTGAATCAACAGAGCTTGTAAGCCTCTGATATAGATCCACCTGAGGGAGAAGAGGGAAAGAAGGATGTAATTGTGCCAATTAATCTGGAAAGGCATCTGAGAGAACAACGTCTTTAAAGAAAGCCTGATAATTATCTTGGTTGGACTAGAGTCAATCTAGAGCCATGTCACTGAAATCAAAAGATCATCCTGTACTTGTTGGTTATAACCTGGATCAGAATTTGGCCTGAAATTGGTTATTCATCCTGGTCTAGCCTGCGTAATTCTAATCACAGCTCCATAGGGAGAATATAAATGGGTGTAATTAATGTAAAATGTTACATAAAATAGCAAATATTTTCAATAGGCAAAAACCCCAATGAATTAACAATGCTGTTTCGCTACTTTTGCATTTTGCTACAAAACCCACAACATATTTTGAGAAGGGATTTGTGTAGGGCTTGTCAGAAAAGGAAGCAGAATCAGTAATATGTACAGATCTGATTAGTAGGTTTATTCTAAGACCTGTTATGTTCTACAGAAGAGTCAGGACATCAGAAAGGAAAGTAACATGATCTCCAAAGCAGAATGAAGACAATAAGCCATCTATCAGTTTGATCTATTTTACATTAAGAGATTAGCAAGTCTGGGAAAGAAGAAAATATAGAAGTACATTCTCCTTCCTGAGAAATGGGGGCATGAGTGAGTTCTAGGGAGCTTTACAGCTAGAAGTAAGAGGAGTTCCCGTGTGCTGCTCCCTTTGTCCATGCCCCCTGTCCCATTGATGCAGAAGGAAAGCCAGCCTGTCTGCATACTCCTTTCGTAAGAGAGGCTGCAAGTCAAGGAAAGAGATGGAGAATCCAGTCTGTGGCCTTTGTATGTACCTACAAGACAGAGGAATGTGAGCAGGTGCCTCTCATCGTTCCAGTCCCACTTCCTGACGCAGGATTTACTGGACTTAATGGAAGACACACTGACAGCAAAGCCATAGCTAACACATAATTTAAATAATCCCTGATTAACTAGTGAAATGATAATTTTAGGAAGTATTGAGTGAATTGGAAAGTGCGGAGTCCCACTGAAACATAATATTGATTTGATGCCTTTTAATTTGGAAGAGATTGTAACTAGCAATTCTATTCACCTATTTACTCTTCCCAAGTTATTTATTATTGACCAGAAATAGGTCTGGATGAGAGCTGTTAATACAGAACTGCCAGATACTGCCTAGATCTGAATGGGGGAATGAATGATTGGAAGTGAACAGAGCTGGGTTGTAGTTGAGGCCATTTAGTTCCATGTTTTCCAAGTCTCTCCATTTTCTAACTTGCACATTGCAGTTTCTTGGAATAGTCTCCACGTTAAGTATGGTTGTTCAAATGTAAAGCAGAACACAGTGTCTTAGACCCAAGCCACTTCTAACACGCTGGCAGTTATGATAGCCATTGCTGGAAATGTTAGAAAGAGAAGGCTTCTCATATTTTGAAACAATAGTAAGCTCTTAAATCAGAGATTTGGTGCAGAGGAAGGCTTTGGGAACCCTAGCTTCTTGGCTGCCTTTAGCATAGTCACTTGTATGGGTTCACTTACTTCATGTCAAGGGTTCTAACATAAAGTGCTATCATCAACATTTTCCACACTCCACATTGAGGATTAGTCCTAGCTGACCAAATTGAAGCCTACTGGAATGGTATGGGTCTTTTAGACACAATGGCTGCTGCCATTGTTTCTGTGACATTGCCAGACACAATGAAGCATTAGGTCTGGATTTTAATCCACCTCTTTTCTTAGGAAAAATGCAGTTGGGAGATTTAAGATCTGATCCTGTAAATTCTGTTTCACATGAGCAATCTCACTGCAGATTAAAGACTAATCATAGAAGGATTTGGAGGATTGGGCCCTTTGATTTCTCTTCATGTTAAGGCTCTTTTTTATCTGGATCATCCTGTTGATTATCCTTCTCCATCTTTTGCATAGAGCTTTAGGAATAATTAGAAGGAAATAAGATTTTCTGACTTTAACTTAATCAGTAACATGTGTACTTTGAAAAGTTACATTTTTACATGACAAAGAATGCATCATCCCAAAGCAAATATCTCCAAGGTATTTGGACTTCCTTCTAACTGACAGCTTGGACGTTATCACAACTGTGTGGCCGCTCTTTGTTCTGACTCACAGACACTGTGAATGTTTGATAAATGTTACCTTTTTAATTCTTGATAACATTATGAAAATGTTAAGAAATGTTACAGCAGATAACCTTTCTAGACCAAACAGCCACATTAACCATGTGAAGTTAATAACTGACTACAGGACATTTACTTAATTTAGCTTTTAAAAAAGTTTTGCTCGCACTACTCAAACTTTCCCTTCATTTTTATCTCCTTTTCTCCAAGGCCACAGATAAGATTTTCCTCTTACTAACTTGCAGGTCAGCTTTCCATGACAGTCAGGTCTGCCTACAACCAAAACCAAATATTTATGGGCATGTGGGTAAGAAGCACCATAATGATAAATGCATGATAATACACCAGAATGAAAGATTTCAAGACAACAGTGTTTGCTGTCTGAGCTGGACATTTACTTAGTCTGTGTAGCCAGGAGCAGGTACTTTGATATAAATCAGATGAAGTGGTTTTGAATGAATAAGTCTATACTCTAAAGTATGACTTCAGGGATCAGGACATATGAGTGCACAGGTGTCATTTTGCAATGAAAGCTGCTAATGCTTTCTGTGCATGTCTAAAAACACTTTGTTTCAAGGTTGTGCTTCTGAGGATATAGCTCTGCAGGTTTCTTTTAAAGAATGAAGTACTAAATAATGGATTAAAGGCTAAAAAAGGATTTGAAAGGTCTTCACTGTATTTTTAGCGCATTTCAGTTATACTTTTTACTCCTTATAAACACACTTCCAGACTGTATTTAAATTTGAAGGATGTAGTGGCATTGCATATTCTTAGAATGATCAGACAGGCTTGGAAAATCTAATGTTTAACCTTTATCCATTATTATACAGAGCTCCTCATCTAACAAAGCAGATACTTGATTTTAACAATGATAGTAGCCACATTAATTTTATTCTTAAACACTTTCCCAAACTAAAGACATAGTGGACTTCCATGAAATTCACAATAAGTCCCGCCAAATATATAAACATATTCTTTGTTTTATGCAGATCAGTAATGGATGTGACTGCCAGGGTGTTTAAATTCGATGCTTTTGCTGCCTGACAACCAAAGTAGAAAGTCTCTTCCCCACTTTTGTCATTAATAAGAACGCAAATCAGGTCCTTTCTCTCACTACGTCTCCTGGGAATTCTCATGGGAATCTGACAGTCAAAGCACAAGTTTCATTTGTGTTTAGGGTTTGTGAATGAGGCCTTGTTGCTATGAAGTGCTGTGTACATGGAGCACGGTCTTGTTTTATATAGAATGAAACTAGTTTTGAGGCTTAAAAAAATAATAACTCTTCAGCTAAAAAGAAAAAAAAAATTCGTTTTTGCAGTGTTTATCTGCTTCCACCTCTTATATTAGGGGAAACCTCAGTAGTACAGCAAGAAGGAAGTTATAGTTCTGTTATTAATTTAATTTGTTAATACTAGCTGTCCTCTCTCATCCTCATCAGCAATGTACTGACTTACTCAGAGTCCTCATACTGCAATAGCAAGGATTTAAAAATGCCAGTAATTGCTAATTGTCCTACCAAATTACTATCATTTTATCCTGCTCTATGAAAACGGCTTAACTTATCAAGGAAGCATTTTATTTCCATGCATGATTAATTGATTTCCATAATTAAATATATGATGAGAAATATGCTTGACCATTGTTGCTCAAGCTGTATTTTGAAGAACTGGTAAACTTCCATCCTATTTTTCAAGTAAATACTAGAGTCAGAGTGTCTATAATTGGTGGCTAGGCTCAGCTCCTATGTTTTTCTAAACTACTAATATTCAAATAAATGTTCTTTCCTTTAGATTTGACAAAGATATATTTGATATTATTTATTATAACGCATGTCAACTCAATAATACCAGGACTTTAGTCCCATAAACATGCAGATTCAGAAACCTTACTTTCAGAAAAGGTTATTTCCATTAACAACATAATGTAGAATTTACAAATTACTTGCCAAAGATCACCATGTCTACTTGCCGAGGATCACCATGTCTGTTTGAATTGTATTTATGGTAACTGTACTACAGATTCTCAGCGAACCTCCAGCATACTCTTGTATTACAGAAGTTCAAAGACATAAAATGCCCGTCACCTCATAAAGTTAGTTTTATGGAAGGTGCTTGGTTTGTTGGTTGGGTTTTTTTAATTATAAAGCATATATATGCCCCATCCCTGGAAGTGTTCAAGGCCAGGCTGGATGGGGCTTTGAGTGACCCAGTCTAGCGGAAGGTGTGCCTGCCCAGGGCAGGGTGGTTGGAACTAGGTGATCTTTAAGGTTTTTCCAACCCAAACCATTCTATCATTCTATGACCACACAGAATAGGCTATCAAACAAGAATGGCTCTTTGGAGTTACACTGATGGCATTATTCCCTAGGCCTGCAGATCACTGTTTATTTTTGGACAATAGCATTCCATTTCCAGAAACAATGGAGGCTTCACCAACAGAAATTATATACACAGATATGTCAGGAAAAGCTATACTTTTAAGTGACTACAATCTGGTGCTGTCATTTCTTTTTCATATCCTGTTATACAATCACCTTCTATTACGTCACCTTACATGATCCCTTACACTTGGGACATATTTAGAGGGGGTAGTTTAAGAGTATGGGTCACAACCGAGGAAAATTTCTCTTCTTGGTATTCATCCATGTACTACACCAAACAATGCTTAAAAGATTCTAAAAACCTAGCCCTGAAAATCTGGGGCCAGTTTGATGACATCTTCCTTCAAAGAGCCTAACTCGTTTGATGATCTGATACCACTGATTTTGCTCTTGGATCCCACATAAACTCATAGGAATGCACAACCTACTAGATTTGCAAAAGTAAAACCAGTTATTTCCAGATGTGCATGTCATGGCAAATGGTTCATAAGGATGATCTTTCAGGATTTAGCAGTTGGGAACAGTAGCAAAGTCCAAAAGCATCAGCAAAAAACTATGGGAGACCGATGAGCCCTAATTTTCTTTTTTGCCCCCTCTCTGTCTTAAGACAACCTTAGGATACTAATTTCTCAGCTTGTTCTGTAAGCCCACTGCAGTGTGATATGAATGACATCATCTGCTCTTTAAACTTTTGTGAAGTTCAAAGTACAACAGATACAGAAGAGCTGGAGAAGATGATAGTTTCATGTCCTGGAAACTATTTGCTATCAGTTACCATCAGGGCTTGAAGGATTCTTTTTCACTTAGAGTTCTTTAATGAATTAAAATTAGCATTGGTATCTGTTCTCATTTCCAGTGTTGCAGTCCTTAGCCTTTTCAACTTGATTCTTACTTGGTACCGTTTCAATTTTAACCTGAAAAACTAAACTATTTTCTTTTGTTTAACAGAGTTCTGATTTACCTTGTGTGTACTACTATGGCATCACTGGAGATATGCTTAACTGTGGTGACGTATTACATCTGTTGAAGTGAACATCAAAAGACTATTTAATCACTTGTAATGTTTTCTCCTTGTCTGGGCCACGGTTTTGTAAGGGTAGAGTTCTGCTAATGCACACTTCTGCCGGGAAGCTTCCCAAGGTGGGGCATGAGAGATGCTAAGTGGCAGAAGGAGGATGAGTAGAAGCCATTAACATTTCCCCAGCAAGGTCAGATTTGATGTTTCCTTTGTTTGTAGTATCCAAATTAAGAAGATGCTTCTGCACTCTGAGTGTTGCCTGTACATAAACGTACTCCTGGGTAATCTCAGGCTGGTCACATCTCCTTACTATTAGCCACCCATTAACAAGCTGATTGAAAAGGACCCAGCACAGCTTACACAAAGTGCTGACTATTTTCCAGGAAGACTAAATTTCTCATCAGCTTCATCAACACTTCAGACTATCAATATACAAAATAAAACACTCTTGTTCTGAAAGGCTATGATCACAGGAGAAACCTTTGCATTCTTTCTTCTTTTTTTTATTGCAAACATGTTTGAGGGAAAAAAAAAAAAAAAAAAAGGTGTTCTCTTGCTCTATTTTCTTTTTCCTGAAGCCAGCATTACCAGCCATTTTACTTGTACTTTACTATTATTATCTAGGTGATGGCTGTGACATGTTGATCATATATGGCAGTGAGAGAATTGATTTCCCTCAGCAGAAATGCTTCCAATTTTCCCTGGGCCATAATTTTATGTCCACAACAAAATAAAAGGGTCATTTTCCTTAAGATGAGGGAATTGAAATCTTTGATAAAAGCCATAGTAAATGTTGTACTTCTGATTGCGGAAACTGCAGTTTTCACAAACATGTCTCCTGTCTGTTCTGTGTGTATGTGGGTTTCTGGGGAGTACGTGGGGGTGAGAAAAGGAAAGAGAAAGGAGACAAAAAAACAGCTTTTGGAAAGACTGAAGTTACTTTAAGAAGTTCTGTGAATCTAAGAATTCTTCCCGGACACAAACGTTTGTTTTCTCAGGGAAAATTTAGGGCTCTACAGGTAGCTTTCTGTCAAGCTTCTCCTTTTCAAAAATGACTTTAGTTAAAGCCATACTTCTCAATCAGCTGTTTTCAGATATGATTGCTTATTTGATTTCTGGTGTTATTTTAAACAATAGTTCTGGAAATATTTTATATAAATAAAATTGTAAAAAATTACATTTCTTAAGAGACTATAATCACACCACACCAATAAAAAAGAAAACTAAATAAACAAAATGTTATTTTTTTTTCTGAAGGAGAATCTCTTCTATCCTTAAACAATCCTGTAGCTATATTTATTAAGCTACTATTTCTGGGAAAATACAGGAGCTATTGGCTGATGAGACTAGAAGATGCCTAAGACTGATTCTTCTGTTAAAAAAAAATATTTAAATATATAATAGACTTTTTTTTAATGTTTGTTTCTTCTTTGACTCTCTGTATTGGCAAGTAGAGGAGGTCTGGGAAGTTGACCAGGCAGTCTGCAAGCAGGGTTGTTTTTCTTTTTTATTTAGATTGAATTTATTCAACAGTCTGAACAAAATATATTCTGGGTCCTTAAATATTCAGGAAATCCTGAAAACTGACCTTTGGTACTCTTCTACATTGATCTTTTATGTCCATGGTCCCATGTGTGAGTGTAATGCATGTGATAATTCTCGCTAGAAGTTTTTGCCTCTATAAAACTACCCTCTTTGATACCCCACTTCTACAAGATGAAAGATTCCCATAATTGACCTCATCTCAGTTTGGTTGTGGAGTGGCAAGGGAACTGTGGCAATTAAAGTTGTGTTTCCAGAATTTACAGTAGAGGAGTGTTTGAACAGGAGACAAAGTGTGAACAATCCTTTCTCTATGAGTCTGATCTAAGTCTAGTACATAGAGCCAGGTATAAAGAATAGCCATTATTTTGACTGAAACACAGTATCAGGTAAATACGAAGTTTTCTCTTGCTTTCCTAGTAAGACAGAGTTTACGCAGATTGGTAGCTTGATGGTTTTTACTTGGCTGCATTTCGTCATACATTTAAGATACTCCACAATTTCAAAAGCTGGTGGAAACTGAAGTGGTTTATATCCTTTAAATTAGATTTTTTTTCAGATTTTCCTCTGTTTATAGATAAGGACAGTATCTTTTTGCATAAGAATCAAACATATAAGGAACACAGGAGTTCAAAGGTTAATTAAGATGTTGAGGTGCTGCTAACATTTAAAGGGAATATCTGGCCTATCCTTGCATGTTATATCCAGAAGATGTCTGTTTGGCAGAAGAGTTAATCTTGTGATGTCTTTGCTTATTTAGTCTGTACTCAGAGAGGAGAGAGATGGAGGTCAGTTCAGACGGGTAGGCTGAGATCATTTCACCAGGGATATAAAGAGGAGGCAGTAAGTCATGAAACAAGAGTAATGTTGAAAAAAAAATTCAGAAGAACTTCTTTTTTGAGACAGTAATTTTCACAGAGCTGAGAAAAGTATTTTTTTTTCTTTTTGACTTGGAAGGTACTTTTTGATTGATATCATATTCATAAAACCATAGTTCTCATAATTTTCTTTAACATCAGTAGATTAGATTGCAGCAAGCACTGAAAAGGAAGAAAGGCCATATCTTTTACATAGCTAGTGTTGGGAGGGCTTAGTTACAGGAAGACATTTGCATTTTGTGTTCTCTGCGTGGTATATGAGAGGACAGATGAGATCAGTTGTCTGAGTTACTGATGTTTTTTGCTTTTTTTATTGTGGTTCCCCCGTGCACAATTTTCACATGCTGAACTAGTGGAGAATATATAGAGTCAAGGGAAGTGCATCTTAAGGACAAAAGAAATTCTGCACTGTGTTTAGACGTGTTGGGAGAGAGTCTTCAATAAAAATGGAAAGAACATGTGCAATCAAAAGCAAGAATCACTTCCTGGTGGAGAGAGCAAAAGAGAGGTAGGTGGGTTTAATCTGACATTATGTCTCATCAGATAGAGCAAGCTCTGTGGCATAAAAAGAAGGCTCTCGAGAGGGAGAAACAGATGCTAGAATGAGGCTTTTCCTTTTCTTCCTAGAATAGACACACTCTTGAGCTCTCCTCTTAACTATTACTTCAGAAAATAGTACAAGAAATAAAAAGTTTGGCTCTGAGGTGACATTGATATCAGAAGGGACAATATTGGCAACTTTGCTGTCCTCCCTTGGAGAAGGGAAAGACTCAAACACACTGAAATGTTCCTGGATAGCCAATAGCAGCCTAATTCGATCTTGGAGACTGATAAACATGTTTTACATAGACTGTGTTTTGCCACTCTTTGTTAAATGTTTGGAAATGTGAATTGAGTTTATGGTACACTGGGAGCAATCATCCATTACAATGATCCATTTCATTTCCCATCATCCATTACAACAGAGAGTGGATGATGGGAAATTAAATGGCAAAAGGGAGCAGACAGCATCTGCTGGGATGCTGAAAGCAGCCAGAACAAGTGTACACAGGAGCCAGGGATGCTTGGAAATCTTAAAGTTACATGGTTATGCATAGTCTACACTCCCTATCCTCCTATTTCCCAAACTTTTCAAGGGAGACTCCTGCAGCATCTTTTCTTGTTGTGTAAATGCAAAACCATTTTGGGATAGTGTGTAGCATTGTGAAATGGTTTTCAGTACTGAGTAGGCCAGGTTCTACCTGTTGCATCTGAGCAATTCTGTTCACTTCAGCAATCTCACACACATGTAACTAAGAATGGAACCTGGACCACCTCATGTATGGAAATAGGTAAACAAGTTTGTGATCCAGTTGCACTCTGGCTCTTTAACAGATCATTTCTACACAAAATAATTTTCTAGGGATTTTTCCAAAAGATAGGGAATGTAGTCGTCAAAGTGCAACTCTTCAGGGTTCCTTGGAGCACTGGAGACTACCCAATTTCACCCAGCAGGCAGATATTTTTTAATATGTACCTTACTAAATAAATAACATTACTGGTTATTCTGAATTCAGCTCAAATTTACCATCTTAAGTCGCCTAGATCCCAGATTTTTCTGGCCAAATCCCAACAGCCCTTACAGGAGCAGAATTTCAACTAGCAAATGGTTTACAAAAGGTATTGTTTCTTTGAATATAACTGTGATAAAAATAGCTGGTATTCATAGTCAAAATAGGACAAATGCATTGAAAAAAAGCATCTGAATTGAAAGGTAAGAAACTGACGTTCTGGAAAAGTAAAAAAAAAGCATTTAGCTACATACTCATGCAAAAAATATTTGTGGGAGTGCTGCTTTCCAATGCTTCAGTTCACATCCTATGCTGGCTCCATGAAGGACAGTAAAAATATTTGCCATTCTCATCCTTAACATTTGCCTGTTACTTTTCTTGAGAATTTTTGCTCTTAAATCCTGGATTGTTTTTACTAGACTAAGGTTATTTGTCCTTCCTTTCTTCTTTCTTTCCTCTTAATTTCCTCTCTATTTCCCTGGATTTCTACAGATTTGGTAGATCCCACTTTCTCTCTCAGACGTTTTTTCCCAGCATTAAAAAAACCCACTATTTATTAAGGACCAAATCTACATCTACATGGTCATAGTTTGAGAATCCCATGAGTAGACACAGCTGATACTGCCTTACTAACATCTATAGAGATTTTCAAGTTTTCAATGGCAGAAAATGACATTCTTTGAACATGAAACTACTTTTCACTAAAAACCTAGCTAGACAGCACCCCAAAAAGAAACGGTTCTATTTGAGATGCAAGTAATTCTTGGACCCTTGCAGTTCTCCATACAGAGGTGTATTTTACCCAGAAAGTTATGATAAGTGAGGGTTAATCATAAAAAATTAGTATAAACCACCCTTTTATCATATACATTTGATAACATTAAAGTTTTGTGTATTAGATCATTGTTTTGCAAATTACATAGATTTTCAGGGACATGTTTACAATAAAAAATTCAGCTGGTATGATAGATTTTTTTTTATTTGCAAGGCTTACTTCCCTAAATGAAACTTCTATAATGAGAAATAATCTATTTAGAAAAAGAGAACAGTATATCATTTCCAGATATGTAACAGTGGCTTTTGCCAAGGCGCTTTCTCCTTTTGGAAATTAAGTCCTGAAAATCAAACGTAGCATACTCAAAAATAGTCCCCACCCAACAGGGTTGCTTCTGAAAGTTTGGGCCTGACTCTAAGCCAGAATCAAGGAACAGAATTTGCTAGTTTCCTGGTTTATATATTTGTGGGTGGGCAGTTTGCCAGCACGGGATAATATTCCCAGAAAATATTATTTCTCTTAGTAGCCAAGTGAATCACTGAAACAAAATACATTGACAAATGAGAAACAAACTGTCAGGCAACACAACAGCGACCCTGAACAACAGTGGGGAAGTGGTTGGCATAGCCAAGGTAAAAATTAAAAAAAAACATCAGAAAATATTTGAAAGACTAGGGCACAGTTTTTTCTAGGTCTCTTGCGGGGGTGTACTTGACTGCAGTAGAGTACTTCATCTGTGACACAGGTCCCCTCCCTCTCCTCCTTCTGTTGGAAGTTGTAGAACACCGTGGAGCTGTATAGTAAGCATGGACCAATGCAGTAGACTGTTGCAGATCCATGTGAAGTATTTCCCTTGTATCTCAGCTAATTGTGTCTATAAGGTTACTAAGCCCTTTCTGCTGATAGAGCGGCATAAATGGGACATAGTGGAAGAGAAAATTTAACCCCGTAGCAGTAATAACGTTATACTTTTGTCTCTGTGTCCTGCTATAGTACTACAGACTGTATACTGTTACTTGTTTATCTATTTTAAACAGTGCAGAATTTGGTACCTTTTATAAGAATAAGGCTTTATTTCTGTAATGATTTTTAACTGATTCCTCTCTGTTTCTCCTCAGTCATCTCATTCAGCCATAGCTCATCATTCTTTAGCAGCAGGTTCGGTGAAATATTATTGTATATATTTCCTACAGATTGCAGATAAAGTTGGCGTATCTGGGGCAAGTAAAATGTCAAATTCTTGCTTAAGGAGCTTAGAGTGGTGGTCCTACCATCAGGTATGTAGGTACAATTTTTTTATACAAGAAAGGAGTCTGATTGCTTAGTCCTCACTGTGTAGAAGATTAAAACCTGAATTCAAAGCTGGAGGTTGCAACCAAAAGGACAATTTCAAAGCTAAAGTAAAGTCCTCTACCTTTCCTTTTTAACAGGTAACAGGGTTCAGTGAGTATTATTAGAAGTGATTTGTCACCTCAACATGCAACAGGCAGAGAGTGAGATTTTTCAAAACCACCACGCATCTAATTTACATTGACTGAGGATCCCATGAGACACCCAAATACCTCTGGACAACCTTACTGTGTCAATTCATAAAGCTCACTTGTCTTCCCCTTTCTCACATTGTACAAACTCCTGATTTTGATCATGTGAAACACTATAAATTCTTGTTCCCTGAATTAGGAGGCCAAATTTACATGTAAAAAATTTTCAGCTATTGTGGGAAACCTTTGTAAGCAATGCTTTCTTTTTCTTTTAATATTCGTTGCAGTTCTTTGCAGCCATCCCACTGCTGATCATGTGGATCAGATTCAGATTAAGACGGTGCGATGCAACAAGCTGAATTTCTTGACTGACCTTCAGCTCTCTCCCTCCGTTGCGATATACAGCTTTCTGTTCTGCTAAGGGAAAGTTAGAAACAGGGGCCAAGTCAAAAGTGATTTTTTTTTTTTCGCTATCTTACAGAAATAACAAAAAGGTTGCTTCTTTATGTGAGAAATTCTTTTGCTCATCTCTACTGGAGACTGAATTGTTTATTGTATTGACTTCACCATCATTGTGGGCTGCGTTTTAACAGATATGACAATTTATCTGTATCAAGGATTGGGGGGGGCTGTTTTGATACATTAAATACCTTTGCAATCTTTTTCTTTCTTTCTTTCTTTCTTTTTTTTAAGCACTAAATCTCAGCATGACTGTATCCTGCAGTGGAAAATTACTACCCATTCAGAAATGTGCCTTGTTGCATTACGGTCGTATATTTGAAGACTCAAAGCTCTATCTGCAGCACAAAGGCTGGCTCAACAAATGACTTAGCATCTTTGTTCTTTTATCACAACACTTCATGGCAGCATTTTCTACTTGTTATAATCAAGGTATACTTGTGAAATTAATATTTTTTTGCTCTTTATCTTATATAACAATTACAAATCTTCATTAAAATGGGATATCACAGTTAATATCTATCTGAAATTGTTTCTAGTAGCATCTGAATTACTTTCTGAATGAAGGAGTTAATGTTTTTACAGCACCAGATGACAAAATTTACTGTGTCCTATCTCTTTATCAAAAAGGTTGCCTGGGACAACGTTTAAAATAAGTTCTTTCTTTAGACCAAATGCAAGGAGGCATATTCCTTGTCAGCTCTGTATGTAAGATGCAAAAGGTAAGAGGATCCAGCTACACCTACCCTTTTGGGGGGTTGATTGCTAAGAATTTCTCTCTCAATATGCACTTGGATCCACATTAGAAGCAGTCGGAGGCTTTTAAGGGGAGAAAATCTCAGGACAGTGTACAAAATCAGAGCCAGGGTCATGACCTTGACTATTGATCCAGCCTCTCTTATTTCCACAGCTTGCTGAGGCTTGTTCTTCCAACCTGCTGGTGTACATTAGAGCAGAAATCCATAACATGGCCATGTTCATCGAAGCACAGGAAGAAACTAAATTAAATGTTAAAAAACAATCTGAGGCTAGAGTTGGAGACAATTCATCATGATCCTAGACGTCAGGCAGGTAGGATGACCAAGAGTTCCTCAGCCAATAGACCCCAAACAGAATATGGAGGGACCTCGCTGCCTCATTTGTCAGGTACAGAGCAGATAGTCGGAAAAACACTTAGGAAAAAAAAGTCTACCGAAGGTCAGTGTTTTAATTCCCAACCATGCACAAATATTCATCTTTTGGAATATAACCTGTAATTGAGGTTTAGGGGAGAAAGGGAAGCAGATAAAAAATTATCTGACATTAATACATTAGCAGGAAGAAATTAGGAGAAAATAAAGCTTTACATGAAGGAAGTGTACTGAAGTGTGCTAAAAATTGAGTCCTAGTTCTTACAACTCTGGAACCCAAGTTTAGGTGAGAGAATTTGACTACAGACTTGAGTAACCTATTAAAATGAACAGTCGGTCTCTTTTTTACTTTCAAAAGTTCTCTCAGTGGAGTGCTAACCTTTCTTCTTGATGAAAGGGATTTAAAGGTATATAATGTGAGAATGAACTCAGTTTAATAAGAGAGAAATTCTGTAGGCAGGGTGAACTATTTAGAAACTGCTTTTTGCTGCTTCTCAAGCTGATGTTATTTGTACTGGACACAGAACACATGTCCCTTATATACCCATCCAAAACATGTAACCTAAAGCATACTTCCCAAATGGCAGTTTTCTCTTCTGGGAACTACAAACATACATACCTTGAAAGTACTGTGCAAAGATTATGGTGATTGAAAATAGTCACAAACCCCACTGCACAGCTGCTGTTCTAATTTAGCTAGCTGGCGAAAAGAGCTCGCCAGTTTTGTGAACATGAATTACATTTCCTGTTGTGGTTGAATTGTGTTCTCTCTCAAAACATTGATAACCAGGTATCTGAGCTGAAAACAGTCTACTGCCCTTTAATTTTATTCCTAAGTTATGTTACACTATTTGTGCGTTATCAGCATGTGCTGTTAAACTTCATCATGCTGAATGCCAATCTGATGAAACATAATAAGACATAACACAGTTTGACAGCTAATATTTAAAGAAGAAATCTTATCTCTTGCTATCTAAATAGCAAAGGGCTCCCATTCAGACACTTACAGATTCTTAGTGGATATCCTGAGAGAACAGTTAACCCAAGCTTTCTTGGAATGGTTCCCCAGTAGAGACAGTAGCTTTGTATGTGTGTGACCTTAAAATAAAATGCACTCTTAAGGATTGTTAAACTCACACTGAACAATTTCTGAACTGCCTTTTTAATTTGTAGCACTCTAAGCAAGATTATATAGGAAATATGAGTGAACTGATGGAATTCTGTCCCCTAGACTCTTTTACCAAATACTCTGCAATATCCAAATCAGAGAATATATTTTAAGAAGCCAATCAAAACTGAGGTAATTTCCAGTTAACAAAAGTGGGAAAGATTTGCCATATCTTAGGTATAGGATTTTGCCAAACATAAATTCCTGGATGCTGTGCATCACAATTTGCTCTGTTTTCTTGCCTGACTCTTTCCAGTTAGCCCAGGGTGATTATGATTCCATGTTGCTGCATTGTCATTACTTGCCATTCACACAGGCTTAACAAAGCACTTGTTGGTCTACATATTGATAGAAGATCTGTATTCTACTGTTAAGGGTTTATGCTTTACCATACTTTTCAAAATTGTCTCAGTTTTTTGATTCTTACTTTCATCCACCATTAGACTGATTTTTACCATCAAAAACTAACTTACAGTTAATGCTGTTAACTTACTGTAATTTCAAAGTAAAGGAAAATTATGGATACTTACGGATAAATATCAGGGCAAAAATACCTTATGTAAAGCACTTGATATAGAAGCATCTCTGATTTCCTTATTTGAAAGTTTAACTTGAATATATTTGAGTTTCATGACTAACTTTTTAAATTGTAAAGCCTTTTGAAAGTAGTCAGGTTGAAAGTAACTTCAATACTAGGGAATAGATCCATCTGCTTCCCCAAGTGTTTTATTTCTTTTCTGAAAATATAGGATCAACTTTATACCTGGCACAATCAAGCATGTTGCGTCACATGTACATTTACTGTCACTGAATTCCAGAAATACCCCTGATCCAGACTGAATAAATAACTTGCATGTCAAGACTGTGATAATCTCTGTCCTGATGATTAGGTGTAGCAAGGGCAGTGCCCATCTAGAACACCACTCTGAGAGAAGAGATGTCAGCACGCAACCTCCTTGCCATGCCTACTGCCCTCACCTCTGCTCACACCTGCCCTAGCCACACGCACACACAAGTACCCAACATCAGATGAACTTGAATCCTTTGAAAGAGTAGAAACAAAAAGCAAAGCCATTCTCAGTTCAACCAGGTAGGATCTGTTCTTGTGGCGGTTTTGTAGC
The DNA here is from genome assembly GCF_036417535.1 of Chlamydotis macqueenii. Taxonomy (NCBI): domain Eukaryota; kingdom Metazoa; phylum Chordata; class Aves; order Otidiformes; family Otididae; genus Chlamydotis; species Chlamydotis macqueenii. The sequence goes on along the minus strand of NC_141567.1, from coordinate 13,889,432 downwards.
ATGCTATAGGAAAGGGTATTTCCTCTTGTCATAATAATGCTCTGTGGCCGTTCCCTGCAAGCCTTATGACTCATGACAATATTTAAATTTCTGTTTTTCTAACAATCAAATAACAGAGAACCCTACCAGCAAGGTCTGGGATATTCTCTCAGGGAAATTTAGGCAAGTTTGGACAAATTCAGCAATCCTTTGAAATATTTATTTGCCATAGCACTTTAGCAGCTTGGATTTACGTAGGTGTTTGTGTTGTGTAATGATGATTTTTATTTTTATATTTTACTACTGTATTTGGCTGAGAAATAAGATGCAGATTGAAGCAGAAATCTGACAGAAATTGTGGCTCTGAATAGCACAAGTTAATAAACTAATATTTAAAAAAAAAATCAGAAAAAACATAAGTGTTTCTGAGAAAACTGACAGTATATGCCAGCCCTGGACATAGGTTAGAGGGATAAAAACACCGAAGGCATACAGCTGGCTGTTTTCCACTTGTTTTGTAGTTACTGTTAAACCATATAAATCTACAGTTTACCTTATTAATCTAGTGTTTGTAACAGTTTAATCCAAAAGATTTTGGAAAGTTGTCTACACAGACTTAGGGTACCTCCAGTACCTGTGCTTGCTTTCCGTGTGATACTAAAGGTTGTTTCATCCGGTACTGAAATAAGAAAACAAGATGTGAATGAAACAAACATTGGTTAAATGTAAGCTGAACTCTCAAAACTAGACTGTATCTTTTACTGCATCATATAAAGACTCTTGGACATTGTTATTTGAGCATATAGATTTCTGAAATACCATAAAAATATTTTCACATTTCATTTGGAATTGATATCATTTACTTTTACACTCTGTCAACATCTAAAAAATAGATCTGAAAATAATTCTGTGGTACAGTAGTTAGAATGGAAGTCTCCAAGGATATGTTATTTTAATTGTTTGCTTAACTTACCTGTGACGTTTGACTGGCCTTTTTATCACACTTGAGCCCACACTTCCTCTTCCAGTGCAGTTCACTTCTGCTGAGGTAACAAGGAAGAATGTATCTGAGAATTCACTTCTTTGGAGTCCTAGTCTATTATCTCCTGTGTGAAAGAAAGTGGCATTATTCTTTAGGTGTGCTGCATTAGACACAGAACAGGGTTTAAAAGTAAGGCCTAAATTCATTGTGGTCTCTTTACGGACTATAATCCAGTAGAACTCAATAATATTTTGCAGTGAAAAAAAATACCATAAAAAGTAATGTTTGAATCTTTTTCATAGTATTGCACAGTTTTGATTATCTTTTTAAGACATCACAGAGGACTTAAAGGACCGTGACAGATAAATGCAGTCTTTAAAGCTACTCATGCATTCTTAATGGACAGCTTGTTAATTTGAGGTCTAGGTCATGAATTTGAATGCCATTCACTAAACACCTCTTTGTCAACAAAAGCTAGTTTTCCCTTAGGGTAAATTGTAACTCATTAATTGTAATTAAATTAAACATATGCGACAACTAGAAAACCCAGGGTACATTCTGTGAGGAACAGTAGTCTGGCAGTCCATAGCTGACTTCTGGGATGTTCAGAGCTTTTGCAAGTGAGAAGAAAATAGAAATCTATAGTTTTAATACCAGGTTGAATAAAGAGGGCAAGTAGTAAATATCTTGCCCATTTAATACTTTTAATTAATTTTACATTGGATACTAAGTACAAGAAAATTTTCAACATTAAAAGTCAGTTGGGTTTTTTTTGCAAGTTTAAGCCAGTAGTCATTATATTCAAAATATTTTGCACCCTGTATGTCAACCCTAAGAAGGCATAACCAATTTTAAGCCTGTATTTATGTTTACAGTAGCAATTAAACTGTGTTAACAGCAGAGACCTTTGTATTTGGAAGCTCTGTATAATCCATGCTCAGGTCCTAAGTTAAATCTGTTTGGTTGTCAAAGATGAGTCCCTAATGGGCAATGGTCCACATCACAAAGCCATCATGTAATTGCCACTATTTGGCATATTTGGCAGTTCCTATTAGGAGAGGTGTAGGACTGAGCTAGTACACTGAAGTGTTACATCACTGCAGATAGGAGACAACAAAACAAGAATTGGGATGAAAAAGATATACTGGTTCAGATATTTTTTCCAGTGAAAATGTGGAAGCACTTTCATATTCAGGAGATTTGCAGGCTTTTGCCCCTTTTCTGCACATTTAAGATTTCTTTTTTGATCTAAACTGAAGTATTTGGCTTTCAGGTTTTTTAACACCATTTTTACAAAAACTTTTTTCTTTCCAATTAATTTGCTAAAATTGTTATAAATTCATTAAATGTGTCACAAATTTTGAGGGGAAATAATGTTTTTATTAGGATGTTCAGTCTGCATTCATGTGGAAATATATAACTGGCTGAGTATCAGTGTGCTGAAGTCTGGTACACACGAGATAGCTATGGTGCATACAGATGCTGAAACTGCATTTGTGATCTGAACACTAAGTGGTTAACTTGAAGACTGAGGACATTCAGAAACAGTAGATAACTGACCTTGTATTTTTTGTTCAGCTGAGAAATGTGCTTATAAAAATTCAGTTAACATGCTCTCTGCAGTTTCCTAGCTGCAACTCTGTTGGGAGCACATGTCTCTATTTAAAACACGTGTGTTGTTTAGCATCACTATTTGTATCAAAATCCCCACTGTGAATAGTCAAGTGACAAATATTAAAGTGGGGAACTGTGTATAAACAGGAGTGCTAGGCCCCTTTGAATGTGTTTGGAGAATGTTAAATGGAGTGTAGGGGGAAGATATACCTCATGGAGGGGAAGATATACCTCACCTCTCCCCTATATTACTTACTCAAGAGAAACCTAATAATGTATGTTATTCACAAACACCTCAGTATTGCAGATGCGTGAGCTGCACATGAAAACTAACGCATGAACTCCTGCATCTAAGGCTTCTTTCACATTACTAACTTCACAATCTAAGGCTCTCTCTCACCTTCATCATTGACCTAGGCATGAGGAGAAGCATCTGATCAGCCACAGACATACCATTTCCAAAGTTCTGACTCAGAGACACGGCTTGACTAATAGACGGCCAGCACTGTAAAAACAGTTTGAATCTCTCTCTGCTGGACAAAATGCAAGCTACTGTGCAAGTGATATGCAAGGGAAATGCAAACTCCCAAAGAAGGCTGCAAAGCAGACAGAAACAGGAAGATAAGTATCAGGTTTGCTTCCTTCACTGGCATTAGAAACATAATCTTGAGAAAAAGCCATTGCCTGGGAGCTAAGCAAGTCTTGATGCGAATGCTGGCTCTGTCACAACCTACTTCTGAGGTCTTAGAGTTAATAAACCTACCTACCTACCACAGGGAGTTAGTTTTTCCTGCTTCAAGATGCAATGTACTAATGCTTGGATAACACAAGCATGATGGCCACAAGAGTAGGAATAATTCTTATAGCTGACAAAGCTTTGTCCAGCTTTCATTCAGCTCCTGTAACGGAGCTTGGCATGATCATCTTTTTCTTCATATCTTCTTCTGTTTTCTGCTTACTTCCTTTGGAAAGCTTTCCACATCAAAAACCTTTCTGAGAACTAGCTGTTTAAGCTCTGGAAACCTGTTTTACCAATAGGTAAATGGAAGCTGAATGGGATTATATACACACCAGTCTCAAAATCAACCTGTGAAATTCCTTGCTGCGCGCTCTCTGTGGTAGGCTCATCTCTCCCTTTCTCTGTCAGCAATCAGCATCCTGTTGGCTCAAGTCTATCACCTGTCTTATACATTTTATGTGTGACTGAGTGGTGATCAGGAGGTGGCATACCTGTTTTGCTTTCCAAGGTGTTATGGACTCCTCCTCATAAAATGTGTTCTTGCTGTGGAGTACACTGCTGCCTGCTTTGTTCTCTGCTTTTTTTTTCCCCCCTCTGGTTTACTACATATGAAGAAAAATTGTTTTCTGATTCCTCACACTCATACACCCAGTCACCTCCTCTCCTGCTACCAAAACCCAAGAGAGAATGCCCCCTCCCTTGGACTTCTTGTATTCTCTAACTAAATCCACAGTTTGGAAGCAGTGATTGGGAATCTGTTAAGTGCTAAAGCAATATACAGCATGAGGCTTTGCTGCGATGCTTGGCCTTGTCTGGACAGCAGACAAATGTAAAAAATGCTCCTCATAGTTCAGCAAATACCACTCCTCTGTAGGCTAGTTGAACTGAGAACTTTATAGCATATTCTGGCCTTAGGTGGATGCAGCCTTGAAGCTGCCCATTACTATTCCCAAACCTCAAGGTTTACATTAACATTTAGCACTGTGGCAATGGCCCTTGACCACAGCTCCTTATCTACCCAGCTGGCCATAGGCCACTCAATCACATTGGCCTTAGTTACTGAATATGACCTTTACTCATTAGAATGTGTCATTCAATTGGGACACATTACAAAATTTAGCTTTTGAGTCCCATTGGCTCTGGTTTTATTGATGTTGCAAAGAAAGAAAAAAATACCTGACTGGTTTAATACCTTTCTGGTCATCTCAAGAAAACCCTTTCTTTACCTCTGCAAATAGTAGATATCCCATAGCATGTATCATGCCATTTGTAATTACACCATGATGACAGTGATCACAGCTTTATCACTGTGGTCACAAGAAAATAACGGAGGTTCAGTAAGTGCAAAAAAAATACCCCTTGCTGGCACCCTTGAGGGGCTGCTTGTGACCAGAATCTAAAGTCAGGACAGACTGCAGTGGACTGATGAAGGAGTGGTCACAATGTCCTCCTATCATTTCAGCCTAGTCAAAACCTCCCTCTCCTCCCAGACAGAGCGTGGGGAGGGGACAGCAATGCCACTGTTTCTGATATCATTTAATATTACGTAAAATCTTCCACAGATGTGAAGGACAGGAAATCATGGTTAGAGCTAGTAAAAGAAAATAGTTCACACTGAGAGAAAGCATTGATGTAAGTAATATATTTTACTCACAGGTTGGTGTTAGCTTGCTTGGGAGTGTTGACTTTCTGGCTGTCGGGCTGTATGATTGCCATTGTTAAGAACTGTCAACTATTTGTGATTTGATGAATTATGTGAGTGCTCTACTTCTTCATAAAATGAAGTTTTATGTAGATATACCAGTGTCATGGGCGATGATTGCTATGCTGTTCCTCCAGTGCAAGCATTTCCTGTAGAAAACACCAGATCAGACATCAGTAAAAATACATTTCAATTGGAAAAAAAAAAATAGTAGGTGATTTCTATGTCTGTAATAAGTCTGAAAATATATTTGTAATCAACAGTATTAATTTTTCCTTTCCTGTGTCAAGAACTGATGACATTTTTCTATGGGGGTGTGTATGCATGTATGTGTGTGTGCGTGCGTGCATCTCTGTTAGACTACTTCTCATGTCAAGAACCTCTATGTTTCTTGGCAATTTCAGACAAATCTAATGTTCTTTTCTACTTGCTTAGTTTACTATTGAGTGATCCCAAATAAGGGACAAGAGTCTATGGAAAAGGAAAAGATTTCTGAATGTGCAAAGAGAATATTAGCAGCCATCTTCAGCAATTTTTAAAATGGCTTTGCAACAGCTGCTTGTATTGTCCTATAATGATGACAAATGGTGCCTTAAAAAAATTCACACTCTCAAGGAAGGTGGAATAGAAAATTTTGTATCATGAAACTATGTACAGGATAAAGTATGCCTTGCTGAGACAGCCAGCACTTGCTAAGTGCAAATCAGCCTCACCCATAGGCACAGCTGGAGCCTCCACATTAACACACTTCCACGTTTCAAATATTTTGCTAAGACTCTTTTCTTAAAAGCAATTAAAAAAAATAATTATTAAAGTTAGATAAATATGTTGTCACTGTTAAAAATATGAAAACATTTCCCTGGTGTACCAACTGTATAAATTTGATGAAATCTTTACCTCATCTAAGACAGAGATAATGTGTTATAATGGGTACACAAATGCTGCTGCAACAGCTTACACGAGGAGACACAGCCATGAACAGTGCTCACCCCAAGGCCCACATCCACCCCAGAACACGCCCTGAGGCCCTGCGGGATGCCTAGAGACCCGGGTTTGGGCACAGCCATGTCAGGGTGCTATCAATCAGGCACCAACCAGCCCCAGCTGAGGCCTCCCCACACCCTGACTGGGAGGGCCCTGCCTCATCCACACGGGACTCCTGCCCAGCCCCGGGCCTGCCTTCCCCCTCAGGCCACCTCACTGCCATAGCCTTCCTTGAGGGGGACTAAATTTTCAACCAGGCAGGTGCCTGCTGGAGTGCGTGTTGCTCAAGCCTCAATGACCTCAGATGCGGATGAGGGAGAAAAGGTACTCAAAATCCAAAGGCCAGGCAGGCTTGCACTGGCCACTGATTTTAAGAAAGATTATGTAAGCACAACATCAAATCCTTTTTGAACTGTGACTGAAAACCCCAAACATTCTCCATGACAGGAACCTCTTCTTTCCCTCAGGTGGTACTGGGGTGCCCACCCCACCCACTATCCTGCAGAAGTTGTTAGGAAGTGCAAATGAGTTAATGGGCCTCATCAGGCCTCCCCCTGGGCACCTGGGGGAAGGCTACAAGGTGGGGAGAGCTGCGTGCCTGCCAGGTTGCCAGAACTTGTGAGGGTGGAGGTGCTGCTGGGCTGCCAGAAGATGGCTGGTTTGTGCCATGGAAAAATGACTTGGATACACAGTATGCAGCAGCCTTGTGCTGCTGCAACTGTGTGGACACTGCCTCGGTGGCTTCCCAGAGTGAGGGGTGGCTGTTGTGCCCTCACTTGAATAAGCGAAAGGACTTGCTCTGGAGGGCTGTGCAAACCCAGCTTTTTCTGCTTGCTCCTGCTGGGCTGCGGGGCCCCATGATGGCTCAGGCTATTCATCTCCCGGTGAGACTATCGTGCGCAGCGGGATGAAGTGAGCAGCAGGCTCTTGTCTCCTCTGTCCTGCAGACAGAGCTCTCCCTGTGTAACTTATGAGCTTGCAATAGTGACCATAATGACTCTGGGACAGAAAAAGAAATACTTCAAGGAGCTACACTGACAAAAGAGAACAGATAAAAGCCATCTTATGCCTTTCCATGGCAGACTGCATAAGGACACTTGAAAGCCAGAGTGGTGTGCTGGGCTGTCTGAGGAGAGCAGTTGAGACACAGGTAAGAGATCTGTTGGGTGCTGTGGGTGCTCGCCTCTGTCTTGCTTCATATAATTGAATCCCCGTGGACTGAAGGAGTGTGCAACTCCATGACAAAAAGCTATAAGCAGTGGGGCAACTGATAACAGAAAATATTTCAGAAAGTAGTAGAAATATAGGGAGTAGTACTTTGTTACCACATCTCTAGCTCCAGTACCTTTCTGATGCTTTGGTTTCTTCATGTTGCTTTCTTGGATGTTTGTTTATGAAAAGCAAAAGCTAGGAAATTCAGAAGCAATAGAGTATAATTAAAGTAAGGCATTTCACCTGTTGCTAGAGTTCTTGTTCGCTGTAAAGGCAAATATTAAAAAAAAAACTGATCTTCTTAGGGGCTGATGCTATAGTACAGATTAAGGGTTAAGATATTAATCAGCAGAGATATTAACTGTTTTGCATCTGGTTTTACAAATGATGATGGAGATTTACTTAAACTGCATCAGATATTTAAGGATAACAGATGAAGAATTAGGAAGTGTGCAGATTAACGCGAGTGATGATTAAGAAAAGCTTACAGGCTCTAAACCTTATTAATGTTTCTGACAAATGACAAGTGATACAAGAAGGGTATGCACAAATGTGGTCTTAAGGGGCATGGAAACAGGCAGAGCAAGGACTGCTTTGTTCGATTTTGGGCCCTGAACGTCATTGCAAGGATAAAATTAACTTTGACAAACTCCCAGCTCTGTAGATGCCCTTCATCTATCCTTTTCTCTTCCCATGACCTATTAGCTGTGAATTTGTTCATTGTATGTCTACTGCTGGTTGCACAGTATTGAGAAGAACTCTGTGGCTGGCAGGGTATTACCTGGTTGCCTAAGACTACATGAAGTCAGACTTTAAAGGGAAGCCTGGGTCATCTAGTTTCTAAATAACAAATAGACCCTGTCGTGGCACTCCATTCTTACTCCAACTGTAATAAAAAAGGACTTACTGTGTGGTTTTGAAGAAACCGGTGTTGTCAATTTACAAGAAGATGTAAAATATAAAAGTATGGCAAAAATTTTACAGAACTAACAGAAATGCAAGGATTTCTGTGTTTGAAAATGGTACTTTTACCTATTGAGCTAGAAGTATCTTAGCATCTGAGATCTTTTTGCAACTATTATTTGGTAAACATCCCACCTTTTTTCTGGGACCTGCTCTTTTGCTTCTGGAGAAAGCAGAAGGAGAAGGCTTAACTGTACAGATGGACTCAGAGGGTGGGGGCGCTGCTAAGAGGAGCTTGTTTGAAATTTGACAAAAAATAGAAGGGACTGTAAGAAAAAAAAAAGAGTTTCTGAAGTTTTGGGAGAGGGAGATGGGCAAGCGTATGTACTTGGACATAAAAAGCCTGAAATAAATGAGAGGTGTAAGGTATGTGGCAAGAGGAGTTTCATCTGCTACCCAGCAAACCTGGAGATGAGGTCTGTAAAGGTAAGAGAAAAAGGCAGCTGTAAGTAGTGAGCTGGTGAGGTGGTGATTGTGAGGAAAGTGAGAAGGAGTTGGTACGAGCATAGTGCTGGCACTGCTCTGGCACTTTTGCTGAGAAGAGGGAAAGGGGGAAGCCTCATGGCAGGGCTGGGTATGCAGTAAATTCTAGTCTATTGTATAAAAATATTGAGATCTGATGGAGATGGATATTTTGGTGAGAAAATAAACAATGCCAAAGCAGGGTGAAATACTGAGATAGGAGGAAATGGGGGAGGGAGTCACCCTCCCCTATCCTCATGGGAGGGAAATGGGAGTAAAACAGCAAACTCAGTTTTCCTGATGCTTTCTTCTCCTCTCCTCCTTTCCAAGACTGGATAAACTGCCCTACTTAATAAGGGCCCAAGGCTTGCACTGGCTTCTTTGCACCCTTTCTCTAGTCACAAGTTTCTTTCTTTGGACTCCTTTACTTTTGCCCAGTTCCTCCTCCTCCCCTTCATTTCTGAAGAGTCCTTTTGTGTCTACGAAAATGCAAATTGAATGAAATTTGTATGAGTAGTCCAAGGGTATTGTCCTATTGTAGCTTTCATGTGGAAACTTCTGCTTGCTTTTTCTTTTTTGCTCTCAAAATACTCTACAGGGATATAGTATACTGTAAAAATGTTATACAGCCATGTGTACCTCTTGATTACAACCAATAAAAACTGAAAACCAGGGTGATTGTTACAACAGAATTCACAAACCTTTTTAAGGCAATGTTTAAAAAGTACTGCAGTTATCAATGTATTCTAACAGTTATAGCCAGAAAAATAAAGGGCTGTTTTCTCCCCTGATGTAACCTAATGAGCAGGGCCCAAGCAGTGACTGCCAGGAGTCCTCGCTCACAGTGCTGATCAAAGGGTGTCTTCTTCTTCCCCCCCCCCCCCCCCAAAAATTGTAATTCTGGTAAATCTTTCCTTTTTCTCCTGAAATTGTGTTTTTGATTGTGTTAATCCAGCCTCTTTGGGTAATATCTCTTTTCATGTTGTGTGACACATTAGCTGAGAAACAGAATTATTGTAACAGGTTCTTATGCAGTCTTAAGTTACATACCCTGAAAAGTGACTGAGGCTTAATTTGCAGAAATAATAGTTTAAGGGAACTTTTTGCTGAAATGGTAACTGAATTCTTTGTTGATACAAAGACTTGAACTCTTAGATCTGATCTGAGAGCTAATACTTTGCATTTTGCCTAGGTATAGGTAATGCTCTGGCTTGCTGCATTATACTCAAGTTACTAAGTCTCACTGAATGTTTTAAAAGTAATTACCATTTTATCAGAAAATCTGGTTTACCAGAAAACTACAAGGTTTTCACTCTAGGCCATAAGTGCATATGCAGACCATATGTGTATCCAGTGATTGAGCACAGGCTCTCAGTATTGCCTTTCATACTTTGATAACTTTAGTCTTCATGTTATTGACTACGCTAAGGGTGCTCTTTTTTTTTTTTCCAAATCTGCAGTGTGAGAGAGGTTCTGGGGAAAATGGAGTTCTGGTTCCTCTGTGCTGGATGCTGGGTTAGCTGGATAAATGTGGGAGCTTGTGGGAAGCTGCATCCTTATCTGTAAGGGGCAACACTTACTGATCCCTCTTGTTCTGGAGGCTAGAGGAGGGCTTGAAGGCTGAACAGCAGGAGGAGGACAAGACATCCAAGAGGGTATTGAGCTTCACTTCTTAACCTAGGGTTGGTACAGAGTCTCTATGCCTGCTGTTCAGAGTTACAGTGTAGAGATCCTGGCAGTTCATAGAGCATCGAGATGTCTGTGAAAGTGAATCTAAAGTGGTTCCTATAGAAAAGTAAGTGTTACCTCATGGCAATGAACTGCTAACTTGGGCTATAGTCTGCTTTAAGGCTACAAATTATTTTCAGTCTTAGAGACGTAAGGGAAGCTCAGCTGCTGGGCCATGCTTTTGGAGTACAGCACTAGGAAGAGACAGTTTGCAGTAAAAATCTTTCAAGAAAGAAGGTTTTAAATCTTTTCACAAAAGTTTATTTGAAGGGGGGAAGTTTAAAGAAAAAATGTAAATGAATGTGACTATTCCATGGCTCATTTGTTCCTTGAAACTGTTGCAGGCGTTGGAATGTGTTAAAAAGCTGAGGCAAGAGTTCTGAAGGCTCCTCTAAAAAGGGCAATTAGAACTGAAAGGCAAATTACAAAAAAAAAATTAGCTTTTTCTTTTAAGTTAACTACAATCAGTCAGTACAGATACAACTTACCAACAGGTTTTAAATATATTTGAGCAGAAGACACATACGGGAGCACCCCTGTTTTAATTTGAAGTCCCATTCCCTTTGTGGAGCAGTGGTGATCGTAGCATTACCAAGGACTAGTGACCAGTAATGAATGTGTTGTACTCCAAGATCCCTCCAGGGTTCTGATTCAATCTTTTGAGTTATAGGATCAGGACAAAATGAACTATTTTTCAGGCTTGTAAATATGTGACAAATGACAGTGCAGGAACTATTGATTCCAATCACACTGATACAATGTTTCATAGTCAGGACAGACCCGCTTTACAAATTACTTGCAAGTTGAACAGCAAAGCCATACATAACATGCTTCAAACCATATCAATCTTCTAGGGTGTTTCTGTCACTAGTTGCCTTCAGATTTGAATAAAGTGCCCAAAATTGAAATGTGTGTTTTAAATATTTCTCTCGAAGTCAGTGCAGCAGCAGCGCTTTGACTTGAAGCCAAATCAGACATTGGGACTTAGAGCTCCAACCCTACGTAAGGGGCCTTGTACAGCAGCGAGCAGGCGTTGTCATTTTTCTCATGTTGGTAATGTTTAAATAGCCTGTAGATGTGAATAACGGACTTTTCCCTCTGTAGGAATTGTTACTGTGATTATTGTAGTGCAAGAAACATATAAAGATTAGTCTAGGACATCTCAGCTGACTCTGAGAAGCCAGTTGAATTCTGGGGGAATTTCTTTAAAACAGTGGGCATGATTTGAAAATGTGGTTGAATTTTCTGTGTGTTTCTAAAGGTAAGATTTTAATGTGATGTAAACTTAATAAACCATTTCATTATTAGTATTTTAGACTGCAGGCTAATAGAAAATTGTTACGCTTTTGGAAAAGGGAGACAGTAATGAACAAAGAAGAAAACATGTTGCATACACATGTTGAACATAGTCTTCTGGGAGACGCTCAGAGGAGCCAACTGCACATGGCAAGTTAGTAGTGTCACTTAATATATTAATGAAAACTGCGTAGATGCTATGGTAATGAAGGCAAGATAATAACCTATACAAAATGGAAAAAACATCTCTAGTCCACTGTCTGTTGTATAAAAAAGGGGATTTGGTGGTAGTTATTTGTTACAGCTAGGGACCTACAGTACTGATAATGCTTGAAGTCTCCCTCTGTTTTATAGCAAAGTCAAATGAAAGCTGAAAATGGAACACTTCTGGCTTTTTTAGTTAGGGATAAAATTACAGGTTTAGAAAAGTTCCTTTGATTAACCTGTAATAAATGGCCTACAATGCTTTTCATTGCGATATGAATAAATAGCTTCACCTGAGAACAGCTCTTGGTCATAAGTACTCATCTTCAAAGTTAGTTGCAGCAGAAAAAAAAAACCAATAAAAAATATCTCTGTTCCTAATGAATTATCATAGTGCACTTTCAGTTACAGAAAGGGATGCAGTAATTTGAGCTACGTAACTATTATTTCTGTTTCCTGGCTTGCTACTATTTTCCAGAATTCAGCCCTAGTTTACCATACTTACCACATACCTAGTCATCTTAAAGGAGCCCTGTGTGATGATTTATTGTAGACCTTTTTCCCTGCTGCTTGAGGGAACAAGCCATCTGTGTACCATAAAGGTATGATAAAAAGCTTTAGTGCTGTCTGTGAGGCAGATCTAGACAATTATTACAAAGAGCAGCTCTTGTTTTAGAAGGTACTTCTACCACTGTGAGCTCTGCTGGACCAGCTGGGATGTAGTCCCAACCTTTGCTTCATACCCTTTCCCCACCTTCGTTCTCATCTATTATTATTCTCCATTAAAGTGTGATAAACTAAAAGGCAAGAGAGGTTAGGGAAACAGTAATGCTACAACCAACCTCTCATTAGAAAGTCAAGCTCCTGGCAAGGCTGCAATTAAGTAGGGTTTTGTTTGACCACATAACTATATCAAACCATATCATTGGCTTAGCCTACTCAAGCCAGGTCAAGCTTAGCGTACTGACCTCACTAAGTGAAATCTTAGTCTGGAAGCTATTTTAACTGCAGCATGCTGCTACATCTAGGCTGTAACTGCCTAGGGTTTATTTGGCTGTGCAGGCTGCAGTTATAACCCAGTCGAAGTGCAAAGATTTCAGCTTTGCCAAGCTAGGTCAAGCCAGACTTGCAGCTTCCCAAGTGAATTTTTCCTCAAGCTGGAATATGTTTTTTTACTGCTTCAGTTGGTTGATCAGTGGGTCCCATTCAATGACAGTATTGACTTAGAAAACTAGCTCAGAATGTCAGATGAAGTTCATACTGCTCCGGTCTACAGAAGGCAACGGTAATCACCAGCACTTTACAGCAGAGCAAGAGGACAAAATGAAGAGAGGTTTTACTTAGTCCTTTCCCTATTCTACAGGATGATGCTGTTCCAGTGTGTTATCATGGGTTTAGGGAAGCACTTAACTGCAACTTTTCACTAGCCTCCTGTGCTTGCTATTCTGTAAGCAGCTAGGCTCACAGTTGCTGACCCAGTATTCACAGATAAATCTGTCTGTCTGATGTTGTACACAGCAATTGGTTTTTAATTTGTTGCAATGTGACATTTCATCATACGCTGAAAAGGGAGGTTAACTTATGCCTTTTTGTTTCAAACAGCAAATGAGAATAAAGTAACATGTTGCGAATACTCTTTACAAGAGACCTACAAGGGTTAGAGCAAATGTCAGGAAAACACAAGTTTAATTAACACAGGTTCTTATAGTTACCTCAGTCAATTCAGATCCAAATTTGGCATTGTTATGGTAATCTTTATTTGATGTTAGCCAGTAAAAAAATGTAAAGGATGAGAATAACTTAAATTCTCCCCTCTCCTTTGAGTTGTCCACAGAAGTTTGACTTTCCTGACTTTCTTTGTCTTTGAATGATGCAGTATACAGGGGGATACATACTAATGCACAAGTGTAAGAAAACAGAAAACAGCTTCTTACTCCCTTCCTATCCCCGGCAGTGTTCCTGCTTGTGAAAAAAACCAACTGCTGTGGCAGTTCCGTAAGCAAAGGGATAGACTTAGTTCCACTTTCCCAGACTGCACTGGTCATTTCAGCTGATGCACTGACAGAGTTCACACCATGTACAAACCTGATGAAAAAGTGTTTCCAATATGTCTGCAGGAAATCTGTGGGAAGGGGGAATAGAGCAAGGCTGTGACCCTTAGCTCTTATGTTCTCAGAAATACATACTGACTCCAACTGAGAGCTTTCAGGAAAACCACAACTAAACCTTTTTTCTACTTACAGCCTACAGAGTGAGTATGAGCTGTTTGCTGTGTACTCAGGTTGGAAATGTTGATATCAAAAGGCACTGGAGGTTGTATGGATAAACTTATAATTCCTCATTGGATAAGGAATTTCTTAATCTGGCACCCAGTGTGTAAGATTCAGTTCCTGAGAACTGAATTTGTAATGAATATAAGCTTAAAGCTTACTTAATAATTTGAGCTATTACTCTTAGAATCACAGAATGGTTGAAGATGGACGAGACCCCTAGAGGTCATCTGGTTCAACCCACCTGCTCAAGCAGGGCCACCTACAGCCAGTTGCCCAGGGCAATGCCCAGATGGCTTTTGAATATCTCCAAGAATGGAGACTCCATAACCTCCCTGGACAATCTGTGCCAGTGCTCAGTCACACTCACAGTAAAAAAGTGGTTCCTGATGTTCAGACAGAACCTCCTGTGTATCAGTTTGTACCAATTACCTCTGTCCTGTCACTGGGCACCACTGGAAAGAGCCTGCCTCAGTCATATTTGCACCTTCCCTTCAGGTGTATGATTGAGGGATTAGAGCATCTCCTATGAGGAAAGGCTAACTCAAATATGTTCATGCCTCTTCAGAGTGTTGACTTGTCAATTCCTGGACCTTTGGCCATGATCTGTACCTGTACAGCATGTTTAGGCTTCCAGCCTGCCACATCCTTTCCTTGTAGCGACCCATAAAATTGCAGGAAAAACTGCTACATGTGTCTCCTGTAACATTCGGTTCCCAGCTGTTGTGCTATGTGCTATGCACTCAGCACCTTACTTGTCAAACTTAAGCATGAAGTAAGAACCTTTAGTCTATTAACTGACCTTTAAACTCATGGCATTAAAAAGACAATCCAACTTATACTGTCTTTTAAAACGTGAGATTACAGCCTGGATGCAGCAACATTAGTGAAGTGAACACGAGGGGTTCACAGCAGTGGCACCCAGAGTCCCACTGTTTCTTGAGCCCATGCTGCTGGTGAGAAGGGATTATGTCCTGGTAGGGTTTTTTCACAGCCCTAGGAAGGATATCTTCTGCCTCTGAGCTGGCACAGAGGGTGATACAATTGCAAGGCTGCTCCATCTGCATGCAGACCACAGGAGCAGCAGATGGCTGGCTGCTGTTATTAAACTGTGCATCTTTCCCTGAAGAATTAAGGTTGTCCAAGTGTAATAACCTTTCCTTTTTATCTCAGGATTGTTCTCAAACAACAGTTAAAAGGGGAAAACTACTGATAGAACATTATCCCTTCATCTTGGCTACTGTATTTAGATCTTCCGTGAATTTTGTATGACATAGCCAAATAAAAGTTTAAATATTTACTTGACACCAAATTTGGCGGAAAAGTAAGGAAGAAAATCTGTTCCATTTAAATGGAGATCAAGTGAACTGCATGAATAAACCTCTTGTGTGTGCCTTTCTGCAATTATTAAGAAAGAAGGGAGCATGTGTTACTTAATATCACTTTGGTGCTGCCAGGATTTTATAACATCACTGAATGATCCTCCCATAACCTCTGGCTACTTAGCATTTCTCCCACTCGGAAAGAATGTTCTTTATTATCCATGAAAACATAAAAAATTATTTCATTTAAAATTAGATACGTACATCCTCAGGTGTCTGCTATATTTCATTAATACTGAGTAATGTCACCCTTCTAACTGATGAAATGCATCTCTAATAGAGCAATATTTTTGAAAGATATAATAAAGTGGCCTTTGGAGTGTCCAGTACTTGTAAATTCATCAGATGTTATTTTAATTTTAATGGCATGAAGTCCAGATATACTCTATTGCTCATTCACTCAATGCTTTTCTATTGAGAGAAAAATAATGTAGCATAACTCATATTCTCAAAATTCAAATCTGTTTTTGAATTTAGCCTTTCCAGAATCTTGTAATATGTGTAAATATTGCGATTTTATTCAGTGCTTAAGGCAAGCTTGAGTGCATGGTTTTGCACAAATAGGTAATGTACCATTACTAATAGCCTACTTTTTAAACCATATCAGGCAACTTCTCCCAGCGTGAAACAAATTAACTATTGCAGATCTAATCCAGAAGTCATTGATACATCATAGTCAGGTCTTCAGGGTTAGCTTGAATCATAGTGCTAGGGGTAAAAGGTCAGAACTTCAAATACTTCCCAATTCATTATTTCCTTTCTTAATAACATTCACTTAGTTACAGCTGTTACTACTTCCAGGCCCAAATGTGTAGCCTTGTTTGATAAAGATAAGATTTCATTCAGGAAAACCTAAGTGCATCTTCTCCTTAACTTTGTAGCTGAAGCACTATGTGATCAAACCAATAGCCAGGTCACTTGTATGCACAGTGTGTACCCAGCCATCCAGTGCACCATGGCAATACGTTAAACCCTGAGTAGGGCAGGGAGAGTAGGAAAAAACTCCCTTTGTCAATAGACTGTTTTAAATCTAATGAAGTAAAATTAGCTGAAAATTGAAGGACTTGAGATGGATCCTTGACTGACGTGAATTTTCTCATCCTACTCATGGGGACATCCTATTCCTGTGGAAAGACAAGTTCATGGATTGCAGGCTGTATTGATACACAAGCCCTTGTAGAGGTCTGCTGTTTAAAGGAATGTCCAGAAGTAGACAGGACATTAGCAGTGTCCAATAATCCCTTTCTAGCAGAATGGGTCCCTAAGGGGCCAATCTAGTTGGCATATATTAGAGCAATTCTCATGTTTTATGAGGTTGTGGAGCCCAGCCTGCTATTGAGCTGGCTGGGATGGCCTAGCTTGCTCTGCAGAGAAATGAAGTCTTAAAGGGCTACATTTTGAACACCTTGTCCTGGAATATAGACCTTGCATGTGGCCTCTTACCATGGAGAAACTTGCACACTTGGTCAGAAGCAGTATGTTGGAACACTTTTATGAGGGAGGTGAGTGGCATTTGTAGGGTATTTTCCCAAGAGAATGTAGTGCTAACAGTTGCCTTCGGGAAGCAAGCTTGGGTTTGTAACTAGTAGTCTCTTAAAGTAGTATTTTGTCATTTGCCTGTGTCAATGTTTTCAGAACCTTAATTTAATCAATAGTTTACAAATGGCTGGAATTAAATATCAAGTGAAATTTCAAAATCTGAGTAAATGCATTAACTTTAAACAGAAGCTCTCTTTTCCTATTTCAGGTAAGCAATTAGTGTTTGGCCTTCTCTAATTTTGTTTTTCTTTAAGTGTGTTTATTCCCCCCAAAACGTCTTGTTCCTCCTCAGACTGATAGGAAATATATCACGTTTTGAAAAAAGAAAGCCATGGGATTTTGGTGAAGTTTTATTTCATTTTGCTCATTTCTTTCTCAATCCACCAGTCCCTAAGACAGTAAATCACTTCCCTGTGGAGCAGTGCACTCCATGAGTGCAATCACTATTGCTTCTCCCTTGTGAAACTTTAAGGGTTAGCTCTACTTAGGTAACAGGTGAAACCACACCTGGGTCCTGGCTGCAGCTTCCACCTGGAAATTCATTAGATGACAACAAAACATTGTGTTCTCCAGTGATAACACTTTATTTACTTTCCCCAAAAGGGCTGACAGAGTTGGGGCTGTTCAGCTTGGAGAAGAGAAGGCTCCATGGAGACCTTATAGCAGCCTTCCAGTACCTAAAGGGGGCCTGCAGGAAAGATGGGGAGAAAATTTTTAGCAAGGCCCATTGCAATAGGACAAGAGGTAATGATTTTGAAATAGAGGGAGGTAGATTCAGACTGAATATAAGGAATTTTTTTTTTTTTTACAATGAGAGTGGTGAAGGCGCCAACTACAACAGGTTGCCCAGAGAGGTGGTGGATGCCCCATCCCTAGAAGTGTTCAAGGCCAGGTTGGACGGGGCTCTGAGCAACCTGATCTTGTTGGAGATGTCCCTGCTCCTTACAGAGGGGTTGGACTGGATGGCCTTTGAAGATCCCTTCCAACCCAAACTGTTCTATAATTCTATGACTTGTAACTGTCACTGTCTACTAAACAAATATTGTTTGCTGTTAAAGTCTTGGCCACCTCTTGCTGTTTCTATTTAAAGTCCAGATGCATCTTTAGTCCATAAGAACTGTGTTAGTAATCAGTTTAATGAGCTCTATGTATTCTTACTCCTTCTTCAGCACACTGAAAGAATAAAATATGTACCTATATATAAAGAACTACTAGCACACATTGCAAGTGAATTTTTGGAGATGTACATTTTTTTCTCTCTGCTGAAGACTTTGTTCACTGAATGTTTTTTGTCAGATACTTTTACATGATCAACTGAATGGATAATTCTGTGTCTGCTTTTATGTCTGAATTTGTTTTGCCTAGCATGGCACCCAGAATACTGTTGTTTTACAGTTCAACATTAATTCCAAGAAGTAGGTAACATTGTTTTCTTGTCACAGTGCTATAATATTTCCATTGGTTTTCCTCTTGTTTAGTATATTGACTCTAGAGACACAGTAAATGAAATTTGCTTTTAGCTTTTCTAAGAAACATATGAAGTGCCATTGGTCAGTGGTAGTAGTAGTAATGTTCACAGCTTCATAACTAAAAGTTGCGTAATTTGAAAAAGAACAAAGCTATTGAAACATATGGTAGGTCATTCTGATTGACCTTACAAGCATCTGAAGTGATTTCAGGACCAAGACTTAATCAATAAATACAGTTTCTCCCTAGAATAAGTTTATTTCTATCATTGTCAGGAGGTAATCTGTGCATCTGAATTCTTATCAGTGCTTCCAGGTTTAAAGTTTTGGATGCACATTGTGATCTCAAGCTGAAACTTGGGATGTGACATTGCATTGCACGCAACCAGAGCTGTGGTCAATAGACAAACAGAGCAAAGCTCATGTGCACGTGATCAGTGTAAGTTGAAAGACCAACATGCTTCACTTATGTATAAACTATTCACACTTTCACTAGGAGAAAAATATTAATCAGAGTACTAAAATGAATGTTAATTTAAGTAAAGCCAAAATATTCAAGATTAATAACCAATGAATGTTATAGGATCTCTCTTCAATTCTAATCTCTCCAGTATGCAGTATTCTGTTTCCTTATACTTCAGGGGGAGAATCAGATAGAACCATACTAGGAATCAAGTCCTATTTGAGTAAAGTAGAAATTATGAAATGAAACAATTAAATTATTTAAAATAGAGGTTAAATCCGTAGGTTCTAACTGCTGTCACCACAAATCCTGCTTCTGCAGAACAGCTCATGGTCTGAGATACTGAGGAAGAAAGATCTGGTTTGAAAAGTTAAACCTTGAAAACGCATTAGCAGAGAAGGTAAAGCTACACAATATTTCCATGAATTCTGATTTGTCTGTAAATACACACTAGTGTAAAGACTTTATAAGAGTCTTTCTATTCATTCATTTATAATGGGATTATTCTAGTGTACACTATAGAAGGGATTTTCCATGCATCAGCTGCTATTGTATGACCATACATAATTGGGTCTAAGTGCTTACATCAACTGCCTATTATGTGAAATTAATTTTTGGAACATATGCTGTTGTATTTATACCATTGTTGTTTCATGCTAGATTAATTCTTCAAGGGTTATAATCACATGACACTTATCATTTTAATTATGCCTCTTTAGTTGCAACATATGACAGCTTTTGACTTCTCACCCTCTCCTTCTGCATGTGTGACAGATAAAATTATTAATAAATGCCTGTTTATTATGTAGTTATGCTGTACATGTCCACAGGGTGTAGGCTGGCCTCATGTATTTTACCCAGAGTACAGTGTCAGCAGAGCCTTTGTGGTTTGCTAATGAGCTAAATCCCACTAACACCACACACAGTCTAAACTGCCAAAAGCCCTTTACACATTCAAACACATAAAAAGACTCAGCTGGGTCCTTTGTATAAAAGATTAACTCTTTATTCCAATTAAAGATGAGCTGGCCTGGCTTGGTCCAAGCAATTAAGAACTGGAAGTAATGAAGAAAATTATGGGCAAGGTGGTTTCATAGCAACATTCAACCTTATGATAGTAAACGGGTATTTTTGCAGGTTTTAAACCTGAGAGGGGAAAAAAGTTAGGTTCCTGAGAATCCTTTTCCTTGTGCTGGTCTCTGAGTCTAATTTTTAGCAAGAAACTAGTTTTGGCTATAAGAAGCTAGAAAGGGAAATGTTCTGCAGTAACTTAGTGTACTTAAACCCTGATATCTTCTGCACCATTACTTTCTGATGAGGTCTGAGTTGCACACTACTTGATTTTACATCTTCAATTAAGGGAAACCTTTAGTAATTTCAAAACTTTTGGCTTTAACTAAAATGTTTGAAACTGGCTTCAGAGTCTGCTGGCCAAGTTTTCTTGTGTTATTTTTCCTTTTTCCTTAATCTTTTTTTTCTCTCATCACTCTGAAACATCTGAATCTAGCTAAGTGTATATTTTGTTGAGCTGCTGTCTTGGTTAAAACTGACTGGCTGAGTTGTGGTCAAGGGCAGCTGACTATGCCGTGGAAACGAGGAGCGTGCACACAGTGCTTCTCAATACGTGAAGAAACTGAAGTGCCTTCTGCAGTCTTTTTCAGCAATAGTAATATTGGAGTGGCTGATGATAATAGACAGAAGTACAATTTGTGTGTACTTCCAGGCAGAAGTACAATTTGTGTGTTTTCAAGCAAAGGTAGATAAGTGACATTGCTTTCAAACACTCTGTCTTATTCTGTGCCCAGTGCCACAGGGCTCTTCTAACACTTGTGCCTAAACTTCATTGCAGGCAACAGGTAGTTGTATGCCATGGATTCCAGCTAGAAAATTAGTCTAAAATAAACACATTTTTCTGATCTATTTAGACAGCCCTGACTTGTTTAGGCAGAAGGATGCCCTGGCCCTGCTTGCTATCAGCTCATCAGATTCATCAGTCCTGAGTGCCTGCCTTCCAGCTCAGCACCCTGTGGCTCCTGCGTGGGGTTGCATGCTGGCTTCCCCATTCTCTTATGGCCTACTGTTAAGGGAACAGCTTGTTCAGGTTTTAACAGCTGGCATAAAGTAGGAAAACCTTACTTTTTTTTTTGTCTTTAAATAAGCGAGTATCTGAACAACCAGAAGAAACTTTTAAAAGCTTCTTGTCCAAGATTCTTGTTTCTTCTTACAGCAACTTTAAAATCATTTGTCTGTCATATATGTGTATTAATACAGTTCTTGACACTAACTGAAAAAAAAATATCATGTGCATTGCATACTCTTTTAAAAAGCATTGAAAATATTAACAAATTTCTATACCATAATGTGATTTGGCAACCTTAGGAAAAAAAGGTACCTCGTGAATTAAGCGCTACTTCCAGTGAGACATTTGTGTTCTCAAAAGATAGAGCAAGGTTTATTTGTTCTTTCTCAAAACCTGAAATGACTACTGTTCCACTTAAATTTTACTTAGTAGGATAAAGGAAAGAAAAACTTGTCCTAGCATGATGCCATTTCAATGAATGGAGTCACCTCATCTGAGGGAAAGCAGAAATTCATGTGTCCTGCTAGTATTTGAAATGGATTCTAGTATTTTCCTTAAATGTAGCAATAGAGGCAGAAAAATCTCCAGCCTGAGCCAGGTCTGTAAAGTTATTTCAATGCCAAGAATGCTGATGAGATGACAATAAGCTTTTTAAAACTCTGTCACTAGAATTAGATGTCTAGGCTCTTGTAAAAATCCCACTGGGCACAATCTACTGTGTTAAATGTCTGAATACCTTTTAAAAAAAAATCTGGCCTTCTGTAGGTTTCAATCAGTGGAAAATTCCTGGGAAATCTAAGAAATAATACTTTCAACATAAATCTCCATTAACTTTTAATGAGACTAAGTTTTTTTGAAACTATTTTTTGTAGCATTAGTATGTTGTTGTAATGCTTGTTTTATTTTATAATCACATAATCTAGTAGATCTCATTGTCACTTCGAAGGGTGGCACAGAATAACCATCCCAATGCATCAGTTAAAGCATGTCACTGGCAGCTGGGGGGAGGGCTGGTTTTCTTGTTCTTGCTCTGCTTTTTTTACGTGTTCTGTTTTTTCACCTCCATAACCTTGTCTGATGGGCATCCCTCACATTTACAATGCTTGATGTGCTTCCTGACATCTGTTCAATTTGATTTTCTATAATTTCCATTGATGCCCCTGTTTTCCTGCCATTAAACTAGTATATTGCCCAGCTGTATTCTGGGTCAAGAATGGGCAATCTTTTAAATCTAGTATAAGGTGAAATATGACTGTGGAATGAGAAGGGGAGGAGGGGAAAGACAGGGATTATAAAACTGACTGAAGGGCTCTCTGTCCTAGAAAGGGAAGATGTGTGTTTTATCTGGAAGAGTGGAAGAGAGTGAAGGTGCATGTATATTTAAGCAAGGAAAGAGTATAATATATTTTCAGACTCTAGAAGGCTGTGCATCACCAGCAGCTGAAATTCTGTGTCTGTAGTTGAGATGAATACAAGCAGACAATATCAGTCTTCCTACCTCGCAGTGACTAGCCATTGACCTTAACCCTGAAGGAGAGGGGCACTCTCACTACGGGAATTGCATGCTTACTCAGCCCTAAGCCACATCTGAGCTGAAGCTGCCAATTTTGCCAAATTGTGTGATGCACTTGAAATGTGGACTATTGTCCACCAGGGACCTAGCTGAAATGACCGAATTCATTTCACTTAGGTTTTCAATGGCAATAACATTATTTTTTAAAAAATACCAACTATAAAACATTTATCATTCTGATTTTATTCATCTTTGTCATTTACTTATGTTTCATGGTAGTTTGTAAAAGGCAGTGAAGTTAATGTCCCATTATTTCAAACCCCTAAGGTTAGATTTTCAGACGTAAATTGAATTTAAAAACCACATGTATAGTTAATTCATACATTAACAAAATTTCTATCAATCACAAGAGCCTTGAGCTCTTGCAGGTTTTTTCATGTTTTACTGAAATCATTAATAGCTGAAAAAGAGCCTAGAGATACAGAGATACGTACTCTGAAATGCTTCTGACCAATAGAGACATAAATGCTTCCTTAGGTGAATCTTTAGCATTCCTCTGCTGTACAGAAGAGCAAAGACAAACTTAAGAGCTAATGTCCCTTTAGGTCAGTGGTGCCAGTACTGTCAGAGCATCATCTAACAGTGTTGCTAGCAAGTGTAGTAACACTTAAAGCATTCTGTTATTGTGTTGGTGGTGTGATTGGTTTTTTTGTTTTTAAGTAAGCCACAGAGCTTTTAACTGAACACTAAATCAACTGGTAAATTTTAAGAGTTGCTTTGTCAGGAACTTGCTGAGGGTGCACTCTCTCCCACTGGCCATGTCGCCAACAAAGATGTTAAACAGGGCCAGTCCCAATACCAAGCCCTGAGGAATGCCGCTTGTCACTGGTCTCCACTTGGACATCAAGCCATTGACTGCAACTGAGTGTGGCCATCCAGCCAATGCCTTATCCACCAAGTGGTCCATCCATCAAATCTGTCTCTGTTGTTTAGAGGCAAGGATGTCATGTTGGGACAGTGTCAAATGATTTGCACAAGCCCAGATAGATTACATCAGTTGCTTTTCCCTTATCCATGAATGTAATGCCATCATAGAGGGCCACCAAATTAGTCAGGCATGATTTGCCCTTAGTGAAGCCATGTTGGCTTTCATCAATCACTTGCCTTATTTTCGATGTGCCTTAGCATAATTTCCAGGAGGATCTGCTTCATGATCTTGCCAGGCACAGAAGTGAGACTAATCAGCTTGCAGTTTGCCAGGTCTTCCTTATTTCTCTTTCCTTAAATGGGGGTTATGTTTCCCCTTTTCCAGTCAATGGGAACCTCACCAGACTGCCACAACTTATCAAATATGATGGATAGTAGCTTAGCAATTTCATCCGCCAGTTCTCAGGACCTGCGGTTGCTTCTCATCAGGTCCCATGGACTTATGCAACTTCAGGTTCCTTAGATAGTCTCAAACTTCTTCAGACTTCTCAAATCCCAAACAGTGTGGTAGAGTGCACCCTCACCAAGTTTGCTGACGACACCAAGCCTGTGTGGTGCAGTTGACACACTGGAGGGAAGAGATACCATCCAGAGGGACCTTGACAGGCTGGAGAGATGGGCCCATGCAAACCTCATGAAGTTCAACCAGGCCAAGTACAAGGTCCTGCACCTGGGTCAGGGCAATCCCAGCCACAAATATAGGCTGAGCAGAGAATGGATTGACAGCAGCCCTGAGGAGAAGGACTTGAGGGTGTTTGTTGATGAGAAGCTCAATATGAGCCTGCAATGTGTGCTTGCAGCCCAGAAAGCCAACTGCATCTGGGGCTGCATCAGAAGAAGCATGGCCACCAGGCTGAGGGAGGTGATTCTTCTCAGTCTTCCTCTACAGTGGGTGGTTCCTCATTCGCCCAGTCCTTGCCTTTGCCTTCTGTGACTTGAGTGGTGTAGCGAGAGCCCTTGCTGGTGAAGACCAAGGCAAAAAAAAGTCAGAGTACCTCAGCCTCCTCCATGTCCCAGGTAACTAGATCTCCTATTTCCTTCTGGAGAGGGTCCACAGTTTCCCTAGTCTTCCTTTTATCCCCTATCTACCTATAGAAGCTTTTCTTGCAGCCCTTGGTGTCCCTGGACAGATACAATTCTACCAGGGCTTTAGCTTTCCTAACCTGATCCTTGACTGCTTGGACAATTTATCTGTATTCCTCCCAGGCTGCCTGTCCTTGCTTCCACCCTCTGCAGGCTTCCTTTTTGTGTTTGAGTTTGCCCAGGAATTCTTTGTTCATCCATGCAGGCCTCCTGATGTTTTTGACTGACTTCCTCTTTGTTGGGATGCATTGCTCCTGAGTTTGGACAAGGTGGTCCTTGATGATTAACCAGCTTTCTTGGGACTCTCTTCTCCCAAGGGCTTTATCCCATGGTACTCTACCAAGCAGATCCCTGAAGAGGCTGAAGTTTGCTCTCCTGAAGGTAATGATCTTGCTGTGCATCCTCCTTGCTACCCTAAGGATCTTGAACTCCACCATTTCATGGTCACTGCAGCCAAGGCTGCCCTTGGGCTCCACATTCCCCACCAGCCCTTCCTTGTTGATGAGAACAAGGTCCAGCATAGCATATTTCCTTGTTGACTCCTTATTGGTCAATTGCTTGTAGCACAAAACTAACTTGGCAGAGCTGAGGATGAACAGATGTAGAGGTAGCCAGCCCAAACATGTTCCTTTTGGACAAAGAATGGAATATGGGAACTACCCTGCAATAACCAAGAGACTGGAGATGATCTATCTATGGTTTAAACAAAAAAAAAAACCAAAACAAAAAAAAAACCCAAAAAACAACACTGGTGGTCTCCCCAAAACTTACTTATGCTTTTCCCCTCCTACAAAAGGCCACACTGCTTTCATACTCTTTTTTTTTTTTTTTTTTTTTTTTTTTTTCCTGGAGACCTCACTTTGCTCTGAATCAAAAAGCTAATAATGACCCAGTTGACAACCAGGCAGTTGTAGCTGTTGTTTGCTTGTGCAATCATTAGTGGAAGTGCTCACACCTTCACTGACCTATTGTCTGTATTCATATTTCCAGAAAGTGGTACCTGTGTAAACTTGTTTCCATGACATCTTGCCTGTTTCCTCTTACCAGCTACATTCATTTCTTGCACATGTTTTTATTATGTTTTTAAGAATCTAACTTCTAAGGAGAAGGGTATATGTCTCCTCATGCTAGTCAGCTTTTAGTAATCAGAGCACTGCCCAGGAAAAAGGGTGCCCAGGCCACTACTCCAGCAAAGCAGCAAAAGCCACTAATTGTGGCAGGGATTCTATGAGAACCGACGGGTCATCTCCTGCTATATGTTGTAGTCTATGGTGCATCTCTTTTCTTTTCATATGAGGAGAAAAAGGATAAAATTTGTGGTTTTCAGATCTATGGAAATAACATTTTCTGATTTGTATTTGTAATTATTTTGGTCTTTGGAAGAGAACTGGAAATAAATTACCTGCTATGCATTTATACCTCAGTTCATTTCAAACACAACTTCTTCTGTAGCTTGGTAATGGTTAGAAGAAAATTAATTTGGCCTCTTGCCGACAATCACGTTTCTCCCTTATGTTACTTAACATTGTAGTAGTACTGAAAATTCATCTCCTTCCCCAGTTTTAAACCACCTCGAGAATAAATATGTAGCTGTGCTGTAGGAAAGCATTTTGATGGTGGTGTCAGGCTGCTGATTCAGATGACCCTTTGCTAACATGAAGCATGTGCTGAGCTGAGCTGACATTGCTCATCCCGATCTGTGTCAGTTGCTGGGGTACACCAAGATCCACCAGACCTTGAGCAGAAACAGAACAGGCAGCAGCCAACACATGCTCTTTTCTGAAAAGTCCCCAGGTTTCATTGTGTGTGCTTCTACTCTTTATGAACTGAGCAGTGATGGCAAACAGGACTTTGAGTATGTTAAGAGTTGTGTGAAACTCTGGGCAATGGAACACAACACCCTTTCAGAAAATGCATTTTGAGGAAAGCTTGGAGGGGAATCTTCCTGTGTTATTTAGTGCTGCAAGTTTTATTGTTGATGTCAGTTTTTCTGCTTGTTATTAACCTAAGTAGTAATATAATCCTTATCTATAACTTAAAAAAAACAAGCAGGAGAATGATATGAAAGAAATGTAGTTTCATACCCATCATTTTTCATCATTGAGTTATGCTGGCTGAAAAGCTTCTATCTATCCCCATCAGAATCTCATTACAGGTCAACTTGCAAAGTAAAGTAATACTCAGTAAAAGTAAAAGTGACAGAATTTCTCAGCTGGCAGATGGCCCAATTCCACAATTATTCACCTTAGATAGCAGCCATGTGAATAATACCAAAGAGCTTGTTAGTGCTTTACCAGCAAAAATGATTAATTTGCACAACTATGTGCTGAAAAAAATGGTTCTCTACCATTTGGAAGCAAAGAACATACTCTTCTCTTGTGTATTTAATTTAGATTAACTGAGACAGAGTGAATGTAAGAATGACCATACTAAGATGGCTTGAGGTGATTCTATCTGGTCTCTGAGAGGAACCAAAAGCAGATACCTAAGAAATAGTACCAGAACAGTGCAAGCATGTAGTGGTACTTCATCAGATTGGTCTGACCTATTGTGATTTGTAGCTTAAGAGAGGCTGATGCGGTAACTTTTCTACTCAGTAACTCTGAGTTTTCCTTTCATTAATTTCTCTTGTTGCATTTTGACTATGTGTACCTGTTACTAGATAATAATCAGAATTTCTTAACCTGTTCGGTCCAGATGAAACCTGCTTTATAATCATTGAAATGAGTCTTCCTGAACATAAATGTTGACTTTTTTTTTTAACCGAACTGTACACTACTAGAAAGATTCATGGAGCAGATCCAGGGAGGTTGGTGAACCCTGGTACTGTCTGCCTCTGAATTATTCTCCAGCACTGGAGAGACAGTGCTATGCAAGCATAAGTATTGAACAATTTCTAAATGGGTAAATAAACCTTACATTTTTGTGTGTAATTGAATACTAGCAAAGCACAGAAATGAGCAGAGGGCGGGGGACTCCATAATTGGAAGACATGGAACATTTCAATCTATAATGCTCTTTATTCTGAGAAAGCTTTTGGTATAATACTTTAGAAACTAGAGGGAATCATCTTGAAATAATTGTTTCTAAGGAAAAACATGCTCACAAGGAAAACAGGAAAGATAATTCCCGGAAAAACTTTTTAATCTTCTAAGATCCTATTTCAAACATTCTGACTAATACTATTTTTTAGTGAGTCCTTCTTACAGACTAAATCTTGTGTATGTGTGCTCATGTGTACACATTCAATGTTTTTTGTTAGCTGCTTACAGAAGTTTCTGCCTTTGTAGAATTTTGCTGATTCCCTCAGGTCCAGTTTCTTGTCTGAGGAGAGTGATGCTTCCCCAGAGCTCTGCTGTCACTCTATAAAGCTGGTTGCTTCCCCAGAGCTCTCCAACTTCCCCATAGGATTAAAGCCACTTGTTTTTACAGTTTTGTCTGACTGAAGACATTGAAGGCTTTCATGTCCACAGCCTGTGAAAGTTCACTTGCATTGTCAGGTTTAGTGTTTGCCTCCCTTAGTTTACTCCTTTAGACATAGACAGCTTTTTCTCACTACTCTAACTTTGGCTATAGATTAACTGCCTCTTCCTAGAAAGAAATAAAGATGAAACCATAATAAACCTTCTGTCACAAAAGAATATGGTTTCTGGGGTTTATTCTTACAGACTGAATAGCCTATTTTTAAAAAGAAAAGATTTTCAGCCCAGTAAATTAGCTTTACTTGAATGTTTACCATTTCTGTAAAAGGCAGCAATGCTAACTTTATTGATTTTTTTTTTTTCAGTTCTTAGGGTGCTAAAATACTTTTTTGGGGATGGTGCGCTCTGGTTCTGGGAGTACTGACTATTTGAGTCTACTGTTAGACTATTAGGTGCTATTCCTGCTACCAATTGAGAACACTTTGCTGAAAATATTTTTTGTTTAATGTCCTACTTGTGAATTATAAAGAAATTTGAGATGCCTTGGTTGTTTCACTTTGTTAAAATTCAAACCATGTTTTTCTGCATTTTCTGAGCTCTTGAGAAATGTGCCTGGTTGTGAACATAGCTGTTTCACTTCTCCAAAAAGCTTTCCATCCCTGGAAAGCCAGCATGATGCCTTCCTAGTGCCTGCTGTTGAGCTCATATCCTCCCTGTCATAATCTCCAGCCTCACGGGCTGGCTGGGGATATCTTCTGCAAGAAGTATTTTCTTTCCTCTTTTAATCATCACATTACTCTAAGGCAGATGAGATCTTTTATCTGTCTTCATTTTTCAAGATATAGCTACTTCACCTGATTTTATGATCTTCCTTGACAGTGACAAACACCCCTCTATCAGGAAATGCAGTGATTCCATAATCCCTTTTTTAATTTGGTGGTTTCAGACAATGATACCACATTGTAAGGAGAGGGTTTGTCAAGAGGCAAGGATGGCAATGTCTAGAAAATAGAGGAGTGTCTGAACCCAAGAAGGACTAGCCCAATTAAGAGATCCTGTAGGGCTGCTATTGCTTAAGAACACACCGTAAGAGAAGAAAAAATTTAGATAGGTGCATGGACAGGCCTGGTACCTTGTATGTTGTTGGCTCCAATGATCTCCCTGCTTCTTGATGGATGCTGTGTATCCATGTAACATCTCCCAGGAGAGTTTTACAGGGGGGAAAAAAGCCCCACTCACACTGCAGGGCCCTACCAAATTTTTCTCAAGAAGCCTTGCTTCATAATCCCAATCTACAACGCTCACAATGAATTCAAATACTGTACTGATGAAAAGATGACAGTAAGGTTCATCTCCATTTCTTCTTTGTAGGTAATTTATTTGGGACATAGAATTTCAGGCAGTTAAGTGTGTTAATTTTTGACCTAAGTTTCAAGCAAGAATCTCTGCTGATACTATCCTGTCTGAGCTATTGGCTGCAAAAAAAAATGATGCAGTTCTCATTTCGTTGAGCTTATTTATGGTAATACAGGGAAACGCAGTATTTTTCCGCAGTTCCAACTTCATAGGCACACACAAGTTCTTTTTCAGCTCCATTTGAAATCAATATGAAGAAATTGATTTCAAAGCCCAGTGAATTCAGTAGGACTTACCCCATTGACTTCTAATGTGCTTTCAGGTGTGCTCTGTAACTGTGGTATGATCACACCTGAAACAATGGAAATTAGGTTTTAAAATATGTGATAAGATTATTAAATTCTTATTTGAATAAGAACTATCTTGCAAAGTGGACTCTTCAAGTAGTTTTTGCCACAATTTTAAGCGTACACAGCACTCACTGAGGAAATAGTCTTTTTCAATCAATCCAGTGAGTGTAGAATCTGAATCCCCAAGGGCTGTGGAAGGCCTACTATATATTACAAAGCTAAAGAAAGTATTCCTGAACTTCAAAAGTGAAGGCAGTACTTTGGATTCTTTCAGCTGTTTTTAACTCACTTTAAGTTAAATTATGTATCCTGATGCTCCAGTACCTTTGAAGTGCCTGGGGATGCCTGTATGTGAAAGCAAGTACTGAAATTTAAAATAAGAGGTGTACTGAATACCATCTGTATTTAAGACAAAACATAAAACTTTCACTCTAAGCTATTTGGAGTCTCTCTTTTCAGATGAAAATTGAAATGTTAAAGCAATGTTTTCATGCTTATGTGTTTAAGACATTAAGCCATTTGCAGAGACAGCATTATAGCACAGCTTTTTGTGAGCTGGACCCATTCACACTAGCTTCACAATGACAATGATGCTTGTGTTATTCCCTGTAGTCAGTGTTTAGTGTTTAACAACTTCTGGTTTTTTTCCTGCACCAGGGTGTACATAACTGTGTCTGCAGATTTATTCCAAAGCAACCATTAAATTATTGCAGTAGGCAGTTGCTCCTTCAGACACTAAAGAGATGCTCCCTAGTGAACAGGGCAAATGTCACCTATATTGGATCAGGCTATAGGTTACTGTTCCTTCTGCAATTATATACAGACAGCCTTCAAATTCAAGCTTATAATAGCTGATGTGAAAATGGTTGTGGACATAAAGTGCTCAAATAACAGTACAAATAAATACCAGTGCCTGTTACTGGGTTCAACTTTGAAGACTTCCATTGGTTTCCTTTATCTCAGGCCCCCAGGTCTCTTAACAAGAGACCAGAAACTTGACTCCAAGAATAGTTTCTATCTTCAGTGTTACTGATTAGTTTTAAAATAAAGCAACTAGCTCTTCAGACAAATAAGACCTCTTCGTTGATTTCACTGGGGAAACAGTAACAAACTAGTAAGGGTTTCTATAACTAAAAGTGATGGGCTAGTTCTTGTACATGCAATCAACTTGGGTTTTCTTACAGTTCATGGAATCAGAATTTGACTTGATGCACATAAGCTACTATTACTTCTCCAAATCCTGCAGGAGAAAACGAACTTTGCAATGCCTCCTGTAGTGTTCTTTAGCATACATAATTAAATTTTGCTCTATTTTACCTCTAATGCCTACTAATATAGAAGATTACAAGTATATAGCACATAGGAATAAAAAAATGAAAATGAATGCTAAAATGAGCTTTAATAAACAGAATGAGCTTTAACCAACAGTAGGTTGGTTAAAAAAAAAAGAAAACTTACATCTCTAAGCATTGTTTGCATAATGAAATATGGATTGTTTTTACTGTATTTCTGGCATTGCTTCTGTAAGTTTTCAATGAATAGACTTAAATATGAAAGAATACCAAAATTTTTCTTGTTGAAATTTCAATTTCTAAAAAGTGTTACCCAGCAGCATTCACAAAAGAAAGAATGGAAGTGTTCTATACCACCTGCCTCAGGAGGACAAAGCTTCCACTTGTTTTGTTGAAAAGGTTTGAATTCTAGGAAGTTTTTTAATAACTGTGAACTGGAAATATGCCTAGGTAGATGATACCTCGACACTGTCTATCCTTTTATAAACAAAGTCAGTCCAAAGGCAGGAAATTGGGAAGGACCAGTATACTAGTTTAAACAAGTTCTAGCTTGAATTTCATTATGCTCAGATCTTCAGCCAATTTGTCATTCATCTCTTGAAGAATAATAAAATAAAAACCAAACCAGAATCTCTGTGCAATATCTTTCAGTCAACAGTCCCTCAGAGTTCAAGGTCAATATTGTTGAAAACTCAACATAAAAAAAAAACTCAAGCACTTCCAACACAGGGCTTCTGGCAGAGCAGTATATAAAACTAACAATGTCTGAATTCATGCTGAAATAAATGATATTGCTCACATTCAAATGAAGAGGCATTTATGTGGAGTGAGGGTTTGCTTTTATCGGTTGCGTAGCAGAAAAGTCCATAAATGCAAAATAAATGGGGGCAAGGAGTAAAATCTGGAATGACAGCATAAACAAATCCTCGAGGCTTAGCCTTGGAGATGTTCCATGCTACCACCCACTGGAAGCTGATTTTTCAGTTGGCATACACCCTCTCAGATCTGTGCTGGGTAAGGACAGGTTAATATTCAGCTGCAGACCTGCATAAGGGAAAGGAAGATGCTTATTCTTGTAAATACAGCATTTCCATAACACCACATGAGTGAGCGTTAGCCTAATATGTAAGGGGAAGCTGCAAAATGCAGCCTTGAGGCAGCAATGCTTTAGATACTCAACTGCTGCAGTGTGTTTAAAAAAAAAAAAAATTAACTTAGCAATGATTACTCAGCTTTTTGTAGTTGCCACAGATGCTGTGATACTTAGTTATTTTAGCAATTAATAAGCTTGAAACAATTCTTTAAGCATCTTTCTGTTATGATTTCAGGGGATATTGAGCCATCAAACCTATCAAAAGCATTAATCTTTAATATGTGGGCAGTTCAGTTATCTTGCCAGAAAGTTTTAATTAGAAGGCAATTCTTCATCTCTACAATGCTTAGCTGTGTTAATCTTTCTGCATCAGTGTATCAAGTTTTGGCTGTAGGAAAAATGTTTTAAGTTAATTAATTCTTAAGGAAAAAAAGTTGCTCTGAAGATTGACCTAAGCTCTCATTTGCCAGACAGCTACTCAGTGCCTCTTCTGCCTTTGAGTAGAAACTTACTTCTATAAATTGTACCCATTTGAAAAGTTGACCAAGGTTTTTGGAAAGCATGTGCTTATAACCTCAGAGTGTGCAAGAGGTTCTGCCTGTGCTGGCAGGACAGGGAAGGGGCCCCAATGCTTCCAGGTGAGCTCCATACCTCTCCTTAACCTGCCTTCTTGCAGCAATAGGCCTGCAGTCATTACTGAGATCAGGAACTAGGGCCACTAGAAACATGATTATGTAGAAGACTTTCTCCAGAAGTCACTACAACAACTGTAATGGTCAGAAATGGTAGTGCAATTAAATCTTCTTTTGTCACGTGATACATTATCAAAATGAGAATTTTTCTCGTTCATTCCAGGAAAACATTTCAGACATTATTATTGTCAATATATTAATGGTAAACTTTGATTAAGATGATTTGCACAACAGAAAAGCATATTTCAAAGTTTCTAATTTATCCTAAATTACATTATATAGAAGCTATGATTTTTCTTTAGTAAACCAATTACATAAACAGAGAGAGAACACTTGCATTAAATGGAAAAAAAAAGCAACTAATTCCAGGTATTTAAAGAAGTTCACAAGAAAAAAAATCTCCAATTGAAGAATGATCTAATCTGGGCTATATACTTGTCTGTTTCTCAAAATAGTGGTTATTCATTGTAATCGCTGAGTTTACAGTAACTTGTTAGTGTAACAGACACATATTTCTTTCTAAATGTTTATACACATCTCTTTCAAGTGGCAAATTTAATTTAAATGTTATATCTTGCCCCTTTCTGACCACTTTCCAACAGTTAGGGCAAGAAAATAATATAAGAACTCACTGCAAATAATTTTTTTTTGTGAAATACCCTTTTAAATGGTATTTAAAAATTAAATATGCAATCAAAAGTTTTGTGCTTTAAAAAAAAGGCTTTAGTTCTCTGAAGTTTGACATTTTCCTCTTCTTGAGGAAGAGGAAAAACAGATATTCCATGACATTTATCTTCCAAAACTTGCCATACGAATATTCTTACTTCCTTATATATTGTAAATCTGCTCTTAGCACTCATCTGCTTGTACTTTGTGTTTTCCTGAACACGCTGTATCTGTATTGAAAAGTCCATCTGCAGTTAGTTTTTTGTTTTATTCCCCTCCCAGATGATCAGAAATACGCCTCATGTCTATATCTCATCCTTTGTCCAAGCTCCTACTAACTTGATTTGCCAGAATAGAAAGATGGAGGTACGTGCCTTTTTCTCAACGGTGTAGTTCTTGGAGAAGCTGGATGACAACTTCCTCCTGCAGGCGATAGAGGAGCCGACAAGGAGGGGTGCCATGCTCGACCTTGTGCTCACCAACAGGGAGGGGCTGGTGGGGGATGTGAAACTAAAGGACAGCCTTGGCTGCAGCGACCATGACATGGTGGAGTTCAAGATCCACGGGGCAGCAAGGAAAATACATGGCAAGCTCTCTGCCCTAGACTTCAGGAAGGCGGACTTCGGCCTCTTCAGGGACCTGATGGGCCAAGTGCCATGGGAGGCGGCCCTGGAGGGAAGAGGGGCCCAGGAAAGTTGTTCTATATTCAAGGAGCACCTCCTCCAAGCTCAGCAGAGGTGCATCCCAATGAAAAACAAGTCAGGCAAAAAGGCCAGGAGGCCGGCGTGGATAAGCAAGGAGCTCCTGGACCAACTGAAAGTGAAAAAAAATTTTAAGCCTATAGAGGGTGGAAGTGGGGACAGGTAGCCTGGGAGGACTACAAAGAGGCTGCGTGAGTGGCCAGGGATAAGGTACGGAAGGCCAAAGCCCTGGCAGAACTGAATCTGGCCAGGGATATAAAATGTAACAGGAAGAGCTTTTATAGGTACGTAGGGGACAAAAGAAAGTCCAGGGTAAATGTAGGCCCCCTCCAGAAGGGAACTGGTGTCCTGGTTACCCAGGACATGGAGAAGGCTGAGGTTCTCAATGACTTCTTTGCCTCAGTCTTCACCAACAAGAGTTCCTGTCCCACCACCCAAGCTGTAGAAGGTGCAAGCAGGGACTGCGAGAATGAAGAACTGCCCATTGTACTCGAAGAGCAGGTTCGGGATCATCTGAGGAAACTGAAGGTGCACAAGTCCATGGGTCCTGATGAGCTCCATCCGTGGGTCCTGAGGGAACTGGCGGATGAAGTTGCCAAGCCACTGGCCATCATATTTGAGAAGTCGTGGCGGTCTGGTGAGGTCCCCGATGACTGGAAGAGGGGGAACATAACCCCAATTTTTAAAAAGGGGAATAAGGAAGACCCAGGTAACTACAGGCCGGTCAGCCTCACCTCTGTGCCTGGCAAGGTCATGGAGTAGATTCTCCTGGAAACCATGCTAAGGCACATGGAGAGCAAGGAGGTGGTTGGTGACAGCCAACATGGCTTCACCAAGGGCAGATCATGCCTGACCAATTTGGTGGCCTTCTATGACAGGGTGACGGCATCAGTGGACAAGGGACGAGCAACTGACATCATCTACCTGGACTTGTGCAAAGCTTTTGACACTGTCCCGCATGACATCCTTCTCTCTAGACTGGAGAGACATGGGTTTGATGGACGGACCACTCAGTGGATAAGGAGTTGGCTGGATGGCCGCACTCAGAGAGTGGTGGTCAACGGCTCAATGTCCATGTGGAGACCGGTCACGAGTGGCGTCCCTCAGGGGTCCGTGCTGGGCCCGGCCCTGTTCAACATCTTTGTCGGCGACATGGACAGTGGGATAGAGTGCACCCTCAGCAAGTTCGCCGACGACACCAAGTTGTGTGGTACCGTCGACACGCTGGAAGGGAGGGATGCCATCCAGAGGGACCTTGACAGGCTGGAGAGGTGGGCCCGTGCCAACCTCACGAAGTTCAACCAGGCCAAGTGCAAGGTCCTGCACCTGGGTCGTGGCAATCCCAAGCACAAATCCAGGCTGGGCGGAGAATGGATTGAGAGCAGCCCTGAGGAGAAGGACTTGGGAGTGCTGGTGGATGAGAAGCTTAACATGAGCTGGCAATGCGCCCTTGCGGCCCAGAAGGCCAACCGCATCCTGGGCTGCATCAAGAGAAGCGTGGCCAGCAGGTCGAGGGAGGTGATTCTCCCCCTCTACTCTGCCCTGGTGAGACCCCACCTGGAGTACTGTGTCCAGTTCTGGAGCCCCCAACACAAGAAGGACATGGACCAGTTGGAGAAGGTCCAGAGGAGGGCCACAAAGATGATAAAAGGGCTGGAGCACCTCTCTTATGAGGACAGGCTGAGAGAGTTGGGGCTGTTCAGCCTGGAGAAGAGGAGGCTCCGGGGAGACCTGATAGCGGTCTTCCAGTACCTCAAGGGGGCCTACAAGAAAGATGGGGAAAGGCTGTTTAGTAGGGCCTGTTGCAATAGGACGAGAGGTAATGGTTTTAAAATAGAGGGGGGTAGATTTAGATTGGAAATTAGGAAAAAATTTTTTACAATGCGAGTTACAGAACACTGGAACAGGTTGCCCAGAGAGGTGGTGGAGGCCCCATCTCTGGAAACGTTCAAGGCCAGGCTGGATGAGGCTCTGAGCAACCTGACCTAGTCAGGGATGTCCCTGCTCCTTGCAGGGGGGTTGGACTAGATGACCTTTGAAGGTCCCTTCCAACCCTAACCATTCTATGATTCTATGATTCTATGAAGCTGAATATTTGAGGAGTAAAGTTTCTGCTTTTTCTCTTGTATCTTTGACTTAGAGTAATTTCTTGGCCGTCATCACTTCACACAGGATATGCTTATGCAAGTAAACACAGCTATTGCGGAACATCCAGACAATCCTGCACTAGCAGAAATTATTTCATTCTATCAAACACAGCTGACAGTACCAACAAAAAAAGCCTGACATGAGTTTTCAAGCAGGTTGCTTGACAAGTGTCATTCCTACCCCAAGGTATGTTCACCTAAGTATAGTTTGTTCTGTTATGTAATACATGTACAACACCTTTTGCTTACACAGTGTATGCTGGAGTGCTTCTGCCTGGGAGGGTATCTTTCCTTTAGAGATGAATGTGTACCTTTCTGAACACTGAGTTGCAGCTCAAAAATAAGTTAGACATGCAAGTATCCTCCAGGAACCATTATGCATTAGGTAAAATATGAAGGACAACTAGAACTCAAGTGTTGCATCTAATTTTCTCCATCTCTTCTAGGATCTGTTTGGAAACCTTCATATTTCAATGCATTAATGTTTGCTGTTGAGCTAACGGTTGCATTTCAGATTACTGTTCACCTGAGCAGTAAAAATGTCACTGAAGAGAGTGACAGTGGGGCCAAGACTGACTTATCTATATTGTCCTATATTATGCCATTACTTCTGACATCAGGCTTTTCAAGAGTCACCAGATTTGTTTGTTTGTCCTTGAAGAATCGGTACTTGTTTCAGCATCCAAAATACCAGTTGGAGCAGGTCCAGAGGAGGACTACAAAGATGATTAGAGCGCTGGAGCACCTCTTCTATGAAGACAGGCTGAGAGAGTTGGGGCTGTTCGGCCTGGAGAAGAGAAGGCTCTGGAGAGACCTCATTGTGGCCTTTCATTACTTAAAGAGGGCTTATAAGAAAGATAAGGACACAATTTTTTTTTTTTTAGCAGGGCCTGTTGAGATAGGACAAGGTGTAATAGTTTTAAACAAAAAGAGGGTAGGTTTAGACTAGATATAAGGAAGAAATTTTTTACATTGATGGCAGTGAAACGCTGGCACAGGTTCCCCAGAGAGGTGGTGGATGCCCCATCCCTGGAAGCATTCAAGGTCGGATTGGATGAGGCTCTGAACAACCTGATCTGATTGGAGATGTCCCTGCTCCTTGCAGGGGGCTTGGACTAGATGGCCTTTAAAGGTCCCTTCCAACCCTAACCATTCTACGATTCTACAATCTTTTTCCAGAAATGATATGATTTGTGTCTCAACAGTGCGTTATTTAAGAGTTTACACCACATACAGTCAGTAGCTTGAGTATCTTCAACAAAAGGACTGCTGCGTTTCCAATTAAGGTCCAGTGTTTTGAATGTATACATGTTGCAAATGTAGTCTTCATGCCCTGGCTGCATCAAGTTCCAAGATCTAACCAGGCTTCTTAATAATGAGCTGGGTATGCTGCTGCAGTTTTGAGAATTTGACTGTCAGAATAATGCTAAAGTCTTGATTAAAGGCATTAGGAAGTGAAATTCAGGTTCCAGGAAATCTGTGCTGGTGACATTTCTGCAGTTAAACGTTTTCATCTAAACTTATCTCAGTTCCACTTGATGCTGGATTTGTCTCTCCAATTTCATACAATTAATATTACGCTATGCTAGAAACATGGTATATAAAGCTGTGTTCTACATATAATCAACTTTTTTCAACGTTTTCTTTAAATCAAATGAAATATTGCTACTCATGCATTTTTTTTCTGGGGAAAAGAAATAATTGTAATATGAAGAAAGGTATAAGAGTTTCAAGTAGGACTGACCTCTGGAGTTAGTTCAGTTGACTTCTTAAGCCCTATGAGAAGCTTGTAATAAGGACAAACATAGATGGACCAGAATGATGTTCTTTGTGGCCAGTGAGGAGCTGACATGGTCTTATACTGAGCACAAGACTCTGGTTTGATGTTTGAACATGTCATTTTAGAGACCTCTAAAATGGAACAAAGAAACTAAAGGAAATAGGACTTCACAGGGTGCATAGAAATCATTGTTCAGCAAGAATTATTGTATTTGACTTGTTGCTTGTAAGACAAACCATATCTAATGCAGATAAACAGAAGAAAAACAGTGGTATAATCTAAAATTTTCTTTGAACAACTTCATTTTTTTCAATGCTGAAAACTGAGTATGCAACTTCACTCAGTGTTCAGTGACTCTTGCTATCACATTTTTTGTTTTCAGGCTCAATTTTGCACACCGAAGTGGTGTGTGTTTGTGTTTTTTTTTTTTTAAATGAGGTGTGCTTTCAGATGACTTACAATGCAGAAAAAAAAAGGTAAACATGCTCTGTAATTTCTTTAGCTGTTCTCTAGCATCTTAAAAGGGAACCCACAAGTTGTTATCAGGTTTCAAAAGCCCCATAAGTACATTCCTTTTTATCTGCACCTCACCTAAAAACTAGGTTCTACACCCCCAATTTAAGACTTCTTTTACACAAACACATTATTTTCAGAAACCCAAGTCTGTGAGCTAAGAAGCAGTATTAACATATATAAGGTATTGTTTAATTGTTCAGAAATTAAGTTATGCTGTAAGGAAGTAAGAATTGCTTTTCTATCAGTGATGAAACTAATGAGGATTGGATTCTTGTGAAGTTTGGTCCAGTCCATCTCCCAACACTGGGTATCCCCAGCTTTGTGTGTCTGTTTAGCTGTTGAAAGCTGTTGCTATGTCTGATTCGGAATTGCATGCATACGTATTGATTTAGAAAGCCAGTGTGTATATATGCGGATTAACCAAGTGGCTGTTGATTCTCAGAATAGAAATAAGAACAGGATATTGAATGCCTCCTCTTCAGTGTGGAGCACTAATTCAGGTTTCTGTCCTCTATCTGCTCAGTGAGTTTCATAGAATTACTAGTAATCTAATATTTTTAAGATTTCTATTGCCCTATCAGTTTTTGTTGAAATTGTTCATTTTTTTTTTAAATTACAGGACCAGCTAGGTGGCATGATCATAAACATTTCCTTAAGAAACTCTATAAATAAGGCTTTTATAGGGTTTTTTAATTTTTAAAATAAATTTTGTAGATCCCCTTATGAAATTCAGAAGTCTTGAGCAATAGACTTGTATGGCATTTTAGTCACTTAAATAATGCTTGGGCTGCTAGTTGTTTTATGAAGACTGTAAAGCTTGTAATGAAGTTCAGAAGAGGTAAAGAACTTCTATTCCATAAATTATAGACTTGAAATTGGAGGACTGGTATGGATAAAACTATGCTACACTTTCAATAATGTCAGCATCACCATAGCAATATGTAGTATTTGTACATTTTCCAGTTCTGATGGAGAAATTCAATGACTCAAGGAGACTTAACTTTTCTCCCTTCTAGAGATGGGCCCTGGGTCAGGGCTGAAGCATGGTGAAAGGGCTCTTCAGTAAAGTAGCTGCTGTATACTGTGAGCGTTCTCCGTAATGTATTTGCGTGGTGGATCAATGGCTTAGATTTTCAGCGTCATAAATCTATAAGTTCAACAGCTTTCAAAAGCAATGCATGCACTTACAAAAAGTAACCTAATGGTTGAGTAGAGATTTCAGTAATGGGATCAACAG
Organism: Chlamydotis macqueenii; assembly: GCF_036417535.1. NCBI lineage: Eukaryota > Metazoa > Chordata > Aves > Otidiformes > Otididae > Chlamydotis > Chlamydotis macqueenii. The sequence continues at coordinate 13,849,532 of NC_141567.1, read as the reverse complement.
TGCTCATGGAAAGCAAAACAACAGCGAAGGTATTTTCAAGCTGAAGAAATTCTGCAAAACAAAGCATTAATTAGATAAGGCAGATTCATATAAATACATTACTTGGTTTCTAAATGCAGATATGAATAACACAATACTAACCATTAAAACTTCATAAATGAATGTGCTAATAGGCACTTATCAAAATACACTGCAGTGCTTTTGCATGTGTCAAATACCCATAACCTTGAAGACATTTATGCGTTAGCTAAATAGATGTTTAGCTCTTATACTTGTAATTCCCTTGTGTGAATACTTGTGATACATGCACAGATGCTGGCTAGAGCACTGAGGGATTTTTAGGCACCCAAGATTGTATTTAGAACGGAGATCCTAAACAGGTCTAGCAGCAGAATTATCCAACAATTACCCCCTGAAATCTAAATTATGATCAATTTGTGCAATTTTTTTAATACATTCACAGGAACTTAATGCTCCCATCCATTTTGGTGTACGTTATGTTTTACTCTGTATTCATCTTTGTGGAGGGAAAATAATAATAGAAATGTATTAATTTTCTTGGTAAGTTGTGTACTCTCTCCAAAGCGTGAATACAACACAGGTGAATATGTTCATGTGTATATCTGAAAACAGAAACCTTCTAAGGATTCAACATGCTGTATCAAGAAATCTTCAAACTGCAACATGTATAGGATCCACCCTCCTCATAAGGCATTTATGTTATTCTCTTTGAAAATTTTCTGGCTCTCAAATACTGTGCATGAAGGCCTATAACATTCTCCTTTATTACAGCAACATCTCCTTGTGACATTCAAAATGCTTGTCTTTCAAGGATGCTGCTATAATAAGGTCCAGAGTGTTTGTAATAAATTCATAGAGATCAATGAGTTGTTCATGAAATAGCTTCACAGTCACTTGTGTGAAGCAGAGCGCAGCAATATAAAAACTAAGAAAAAGCAGGTGCAGTTGCATACAAAATTAAATGTCTTGCTGCTTTTGACATGAAATTATATAAGATATTGCTTTTCTTTTAATCTATATACGGAAGCATTATATTTCTGTCTTGAAAAGAAATCCTCAACAAATCATAGAAAATTTGGAGATACTGAATCCCACCTTTGTCTTGCTATGGGATTTCAAGCATTCCCATATTTTGATGGAAATATGCCTAAAGCAATAATCATAGGACTATAAACACTTGGAGACAGTTAATAAAATAACAGGCTTGTAACACTGCCTGTAACTCTTGACCATATGCTGTTGCTACCAATTAAAATTAGGTGACTCACACCAGGTAATTACTCTTTCGCTATTTCTGTATATCTAGCTTTAAATGCGTTAAGAACCTGGTGGTGATTTAGCAGTATCCATGTGAGATGTTGCAATAAGATTCAAAGTCTGTTTTGCAGAAGCATTTTTTTATAAACATACAGGTGCATTTTTACACTTTTGAAAGAACGTGCATTTGTGCTGTTGTGTTATACCACTTATCTATTTAATGTTTTTTATAAAAGACACTCTGAAGTCATTTTATTGAGGCTACATGATGTAATAAACCAAGCAGTCTGACGTGTCATGTATTCGATAGGTACATGGTCCTGGATTATGGCAGTTAAGGATATTCTCATGCCAGAGCGGCGTAATTAAGTCAGAAGATGATTCTAAATGCACGTACTTAGAGCTATGCATGTTTATTTTCTAGAAAGCAAAGTTTAAATGAATTCATGCAGATTAACTGTGCAGAAAGTAATTTTTTAAAAAATAGTTTTAACTAGAAACAGATAAAATTATTCATACTTAAAACTTTGTGAAGGAACCTTCTTCATACTAGGTCTAGAAAGCTAATAGAAAAAAAAAAAAGGGTGTTTTCATGAAATAGTGCTGAGAAAAAAACGTACCAGAAACTGCTTTTCACTCCTACTCGAACCTATCACCGTTGCTCTCTGAAACAGCTAAGCTGCTCTCCACTTCCAAAGGTGGAGTATCACTCTACAATTGCTTTAAGCCAGTTTTGCTCTTTAGAAATCCAGGAGAAAGAAGAATGAGGCTGTGTGGGTTTTTTGTCTATCAGTCTGCATAATCAATAGTTGACACAAAAGGACTAATTGCTCTTAGCATTTACAAAGAAGTGCTTATTAGCACAAAAGCTGTGTATCCTCTTATTGCAGTTAGTAACTCCACTACTCTGATACTTATCTACAGCCACAATCAGATAAAAAGAGTTGATTTCAGCCAGGATCTGCGGAACGACTAAGGACTATAGGAAGGTGGGAAGAACATAATGTTAGAAGTATAATCCAGTCTGTCAATAAGTTTCTCTTTACTTTTATTGAAGGATTGGCCTGATGCCTTTCCATCTTACCTCTGTTTTTAATAGCGAAATCAAGATAAGTGGGGAGAGAGAGATTTTGTTGAAATGCAATTAAATAACACTTAGTTTTGAATGTTTTAAAGTATTCTGCTTCTTAAAACTTTGTAATCGTGTCTGTTCTGCATTTCCTTCCTTATCTGGAATCTAGAAGTGTAGTAGAATAACAGTGAAAAGCTAACACCATTTTGCAGTGCTGTATTTTAAAACAGTGAACAGGAATAGGCATAAACAAAATGTAAAGTGCCTTCCACTGCCTGACTACATCAGATAATGCTTCAGATAATTGATTTTGTTGCTTGCACTTATGCATGAAGCAATGTGTTGGCCTGATTCAGCACGTATGTATCATGAGGTTATAGAAAAGGCTAATTTTGCTTACCAAAGGGGTGTATGTATTGTGCACACACACAAAAAAGAGAAAATTAGATTGACTAAAATGCTCGCAAATTACCCGAGACTGCTCAATGTGTCCCACAGTCATTTCTATCTTAGAAGCACACAGTGCTTTTTGGAGTTGTCTCAATTTTAAAAGCTTTCTATAGAAAGGTTCCTGAAATGTTCGTTAGCCATGCAGTAACTTAAGTGCCTTCCATGCCCAATGTTTTCATATTGCTCCACAAACGTGCTAAAGTCTAATTAAATGCATGAGAAGATTCTTGCTAATTTCTGTGGTGTTTTGATGAGAGCTCATGTTCCCTGCAGCTTGTGGCGGGGAAGCAGTGCACAGCTTGCTGAAAGTAGGACATGGTGCAAAAGAATGTGTCATCATCTTGTCTTAAAAACATAATTAAGCATCAAGATGGCTTGCAGGAGCTAGGGTGTAGAACCCGAGTATTCTATTTCCTATAGAAGCAAAGCACTTTTTCTGTGCCCCAAAATTTTATTAAGCCCTGACCCTTTGGCTCCCTGCTGTGCCTTTCCCCAGCTTTCTGCAGTCTTCATTTCCACGTCTTGTTTGCTGTGTAGACATGCAGCAGCTTCTCCTGCCACAGCAAGTGGGGAGTGCAGGGGCAGAGCAAGAGGGTAAGGGGTGGGACTGTTAGCAGGATTGCTCCAGAAGGTTGAATTGCAGAGAAACTTCCTTTTCAAACTGCATTTGCCTACCACTAGATAGCTAAAACCATATCTTGGTATCTACATGGACATTATCTGGCACCGCCCTGCTTCCCTGAGATCCATGAGAACTGTAAATGTACAGCGTATACAAAAATAATCTTGTAGGCTGGAGGCCTAGGTAGACTTCAGTCCCAAATTTATCAATGTTGCTCAAACTCTCACGGAAAGGTGTCTGAGCTGCTATTGCAAAGAAAGAGACAGGACTGTAGCACAACAGGACTGTTTCTTCTGTTTACTGAGCTATTAAAACACAACAATGTGGTTTTAGCTGAGATGTTTTTAACTTGAGAGCCAGACCTTTTCTTTTGTAAAATGGTATAGTTTCATTTATTTCCAGAGGAGGAACAATCAATCCTTATAGATCAGTATTTTTTCATAGATTGGTCTCTCAAAACTTTTCAAAACACCTGATTTCATCATTTTTTTTTCTTTACTGTACTGTAGCCCTATGGAACTGTCCTTTTCCTCACTAATGTTCTCTGTGCTTTTGTGTTCCCAGCTGAGCATTTTGCTGGTGTTTCTAACTTCTTTGGGGTTTCCTGGGCATAGAAATTTTTTTTTGTCCCAATTCCCTGTGTATTTTTAAAATTTTTTCACTCATTTTTGTTTTTCCTTCTGAATTCCTTCTAAAATAATGGTTTGAGTTCCTTTATGAGCTAGACAGAATGAATGCATGGTATTTTTTCCTGTGCCTTTGTTAGTATGTAGTATACCTGGTATACAGTTCTACTGTCTAACACTACATTGTGACAATGTTGCTACCAGCACTTCTAATTCTAATCAGAAAGTTTCTGCTCTTTCTTCTTGACATAGTAATGCAAAGAATAATGAAGTATTACACAGAATTTTTCACAGGTACTTTAAAACATGCTTTAAGTCACATTTCTTAAATGATTATACAAAAAATCAGAAGGCTTGCTATGGAAGGCTATGTGATACAGAATAAACACAGCTTGGCTAATTCAAGACATGAAATGGAGAAAGCTCTGTTTCTTAAAGATAGGTTTTTTTAGCATTGCCCCTGCAAAAGTAGGCTTTTTCTCCCCTTCTTCCCTCTTACATTTATTCCTAAGGACTCTTTCCATCAATATATGACTAAGTCATTCTTCTACTTTGATTTTTGTGAAAAAAAACTTCTTTTCCCTTATGGCTTCTTTTGGCCTAGAGCTTGTGAACCTTCAATCTTTGTCAGTATAGAGTGAAGGAATAGAAAATTTTCTGCAAATTGCCCCAGTGTATTAGCACTAGAGCTATGTGAACCTTTCCAAGTGTGATTTGAAAGGGTTACTTTCAAATCAGAACTTGTGTGGCAGATCTAGTTCATATGGGTTCACAGGCCAACCAGTTAAAGGAAGGGTTGCAGGCTGAGCCACCCCCTCCCTTCTCCGTACACGTTTTCCCATGGGTTGGATCTCATTACAAACCCACAGGCAAGGTACAGGGTCAATCACATCATGTTAATTCATACAGGTTGACTGGTTCACTGGGACTGGAAGCTGGATTAAAGGTGAGAAGTTTATCACAAAAACAGAACTGTGATCTTAGAAAAACAAACATCTCTAAAATAGGTCTCTAATTATCATATGAATCAAAATCTTAAATAAAAACAAGTTAATTTTAAATAACTGAGGGAATCATACAGGGAATCAATCTTCCTCTGACAGAAATACTCAGAGGTTGGCTTCACTTCTAACACAACAAGAACTGTGATCTCAAGGAGCTATTCCTTTCTGAAACTTGGGTATAATTATATGAGCTGAAATATAAAATAATAATGACTCAGTTTTCTATACCTGGGAGAATTGCAGTATGAGACACACAAGGGAAGGAAACATTTTAATGACTTTTCTGGCTGGAGAGGTGAACTCAACTGAAATGCTTTATCTTTCTAGGGGAAGGAAGAAAGCAAAAATACTCTCAGCTGAGCAGAAAATGACACTAGGCACCTTTGATCCCATGTATTAATTTTAACTACTCAGGGAAGTGTAGAAAGTATTAAATACTTTCCCTACATAAGCTCTCTTAAGGAAGAAATTTGAAATATGTTAGGAACTTCATGAGTTTTACTGTGGTTGGTCTGAAAGCAGCCAATGGTATCCCAAACAGTTTTTGCTTCACTTCACTTATTAGCATTGTATTATGATCAGACTGTATTAAAAGGTTACTTTAGTGAGAGGTTTTTTTATCTCTAGACCTGAGCAAAGCCCAGTACAAAGTTTAGATTATTACCCCTCAGTGGATGTTCATGCAGATTTGTATACTACCTTTTTCTTTGTGCTTTCACTTGACTAGACTGTCCCCACCAAAAATGCTGTTCAGTTCGATTTGGGTATGTGCTATGCACGTGTGAGTTATCTTTGGCAACTATGGAGATATTTAAATATAGATATGTGGTATGTGTGTATATGTACTGCACCTGGCATATATGGTACATGCTAGCAGCAGTTGCTCTACTTTTGAACGTGGTGCTGTACAGTAGATCTGAACCTAAAATGGCTGACTAGTTTCTAAATAATCCCCTAGGAAACAGTTTAGTCTAGGCCATTATCTTGATAGTTCATAATTAGGTTCAATAATAAAGCTTGTTTTGCTGACCTAGGTCAGATCATGGCGTCCACCGCATCTGTGCGCAGTGACCTTGCTCTGAGAGTGTATTGTTAGAAAATCCATTATTATCATCACATACACTTTGGAGAAGTGGCTGTTTTGTGAATTGATGGTGTGATGTTGCCACTTTAGATAAAAGAATCCATGAATTATTGACTTAATGAGTTAATGTTGCTTGATTTCACAACAAGGTCTTTTTAGTCTGGATGCTATTTACTGAACACATAATCACAACATATGAAGGAAAGCACAGATAATAGTACAGTGCATTTACAAGCCTCTTCACTCCTAACAAAGCAAAGTGTTAGCTAAGAATTGTTCTGTTTTCTTTAGAAAACCATTAAAAGTTAGGTAATTATAAGTAATTCCTGTTTAAACAATTAACAAATAAAATTGTTATTTGTCACTGATTTCTTATACATTTCTTCTGTTTGGTTCTGTTGGTCAACAAGAACTTACTATTTTTTTTTTTTTTTTTTAGAACCATGACATATCCTTGTCCCTATGACTAAGCCTAATGCTGCTACCACATGGACGTCCAGGAAAGGCTGTTAAAAGTCAGTCTATGTCATTTGAAGTTCATCATATTAGGTTGTATTTTTTTTTTCTTTTGAAGCAGAGTTTTCTGGTAAATTTATGATATTCAGAAAACTTGAGAATATAAAGTTTTTATTACAGAATGTAACTTGTGAAAGGAAAGCATACGGAGTGAGTCTCAGAGCAGATATTTTAATGGTATAAGCATCAGGTTTCAAATACCTATGCTCCTTTGATCCCAAGGTGTGAATCCCAGCTCTGTTAACTGCTCACCCCTACAAGATAAAATAAGGTCTGTGTGCAGTGTCTTATGGAACCGTATGTCCTATGGAAATGTAACTCTCGCTAAAATTGAAGGCAAACTTGTTTTCGTAGAGACCAAGGACTGTAGAATTCATCCATGTACAGGTTTCTTACAGGGGATCATATCAACCAAACCCACACATTGAGATTTACATTAGTTCTTAATTAACTCTTTGCAAAACCAAATAACTGTACAGAATTCTCCCAGGAGGAATTCATCTCTGTGTAACTCCCACCTTTAGTTTCTGTAGAAACACGTGTGGTTCAAACATGCTGGCCATATGTGACTTAAAACACTGTCATGGGAAAACTTGATTCTGTTACTTAGCGTTTTTTGTTTTGGTTTGGGTTTTTTTGTTTTTGTTTTTTTTTGTTTTTTTTTCTTTTTACATTTCAGTCTTTGAATAGTGTTAATTGCTTCATCCTTTCTGATGTTGTCTCAGTGGTCTAAGGAGCTGCTCATGTCACTAATGGTGAACAAGCTGGTGCTTACATACATGCAAGATACACAGTTTAAGGGCAGGACCTCATGTTTGCTTTAATGATTTTTTTTTTATGTTTAGTTTAATGTTTTATATACCACAAATGACTTTGGTCTACCTCAAAAATAGAAGGTGTGGGGCCACAAATCCAGAAGTACAAATGGCAACGGGGTATTGGCCCTAGCAGTGTGGTTGTGTGGGAGAACCTAGGAAGCAGCCATCCTAGGCTTTCTGGAAACTTCTTGGGGTGAAGATGAAGATTCCATGAACTGCATCCATGCAAAAAGACTAGTTGCTAAATCTGGAATGTTATACTGCAGACTTGCCATCTGTGATTGTTGAAACAAAGCAAGCTGAGGATGGTATCTGTGGTGGTACCTAACAAGCATGACCTCTCTAAGCTTTTCTGAATCGCTGAGTGAGAAAATCATCAAGATTTCAAAGCCCTTCAGAACATGTGTCTTGCAAATGGTTAAAAAAAAAAAACCCCAACTGTTCTGCAGGAATCCAAGGATTAAAAACTTGAGTGTGCACATGGGAGATTTCCTAGGAAAACAAATTGTGTACACCTGACCAGCTCTGTTCACAAACACACAGTGAGCTGGAAGCAGCCTTTGAAATTCACTGGAAAACAGGATTTTGACTGTCCATGCATCCTAACTTATTATAACATAACTCTGATTTATTATAGATGATATTTACTAATTGCCTTTATTTCAAAGCAAGGAACAATCTGCATAGAAGTTAACAGAAGTGCTTCAGTCACAGTGAAATTTCTTCAATGGAGAAAGTATTTCTTTTCGGTCTTCAGTGTTAGTCTATTAATCTCATTCCTTGATCTTCATTTTTTAAAATTCCTTTTAGAAACCTGTCAGCATTACACTAATGTCACATTGGTACGCTCTGATTACTGCTGTTAAAATGCAAAGGAGCTGGTAATTATTATCTAATTATTTTCAGATGTCATCATAGCCATTTTGAAATACTACTTAAGGAGAAGGATGAATAATTTTCTTCACTTTCACAAACAGAAACACAAAGGGGGAGGAAAACATTAGGGCTTTAAGGAAACTCTCAAGCAAGAATCCTTACATTTTTGCAGTTACCAGTTCACTATGACACAGCTATTCAGAGGAGATAATTTAGGTGGTTATTTAACTCTTGCAAAAGTGGCTAAATTATTTTGCTCTGTTTAACAGTATCCCTGGTTATATTAGGAGTCTAAAAAAAAAAAAAAAAACCACAAAAAAAACCCCAAAACAACAACAAAAAAACCACTCTATGAATTCCCATGACTGAAAAGTACAAGATGTGATACCTGCACGAAACATAAGTGTTCTGAGAGATGGTCAAGAGGAAGTACAAGTTCATCAGGTGAAGCGAGCTGTGGCAGCAGGGACAGCATGTGCGGATCTGCCTTTTCCTCCCCAGTCACTGCATGGGTTCCCTGCCCCGGCGTTGTGCTGGCAGGTGTGCTCGGCCCTTCCCAAAGTTGTATTCTGTAGGCACGTTTCCTGCTGCATTTGGAGGAGGGAAGGGGTCAGGGCAGACTCTTTGGCCATTTGTCTTCCTTCCCAAGTGCTGCACTCTTTCTAAATGAAAGAGAGCGATCAGTAGGGCAATAAGAAAGGAGGACAAGTAGCCTGCTGCTCTGCACTGCATGGGAAGGTCTGCTTCTTCCAGAGGCCTCACAATTTGCTGGATTATGCTAACATGCCAGTCATAGATCAGGGAAATGAGATGGACAGATCTTTCCTTAGGAGTGTGTGAGAGTCTTAGAATACATAAAGGCACTTTGTTGCTTTGCAGTGTCTTCTATCCTTCCATCACAGTGCATTACACAAAGGTAGAAGGGAGGTGACGGTTTCATTGCTGTTTTGGTCAAACATTATCTCTGTGTAAAGTGAGGGATGTGCTTAGTGAGTGCCGCTTACCCCAAATCCACAGTGAGAAATCTCTGTCTTCTGTTGAGGCCAGATACAGGCCTTAATTTCAGTAGTTCTCTATACATGTGCCCAATTACTGGATATGTTGGCAACATCTGGTATTTTGTTTATGCCATAGAAGACAAAAAATCCAAGACTATGACTGACTGCATGGACTTCGTCTGTACTTGGAGCTGATTTGATTTGTGTGAACCCAGACTGGTAAAGCATACAGCCACATAGCGGTATTTGCAGTTTTTAAGGATCACATTTGTGTACACCTTTCTCTTTACTTCCTTTGTACCAACCTTCCTCAATGCTTTGAAGATAGTTTTACAGGTGTTTGAAGGCAAAAAAAAAAAAAGCCTGAATAATTAACTTCAGAAGGTTTAAGTGTGAGCTGAGAGCCTTTCTGTGCCTCACAACACTGCAATTTGGAAATTTGACGTCTTATGATCTACCAGGACTAGAATAAAAACTTTTACCTCTGGTGAAGCCTATACTGAACAATTAGGGGGCTGAATTTGCAGCTCTTCCTCATTTATGTAAAGTACTCATTTCTAACCCTCAAGCATTCTGAGATATTGGACTTTAAACTTGTCAGTGCTCTAAGAGTGCCCTGAACCTCAGACCAATACATTTTGGGGGCAAATTCCTCATTTGTAGGAAGGAAGAAAACAATTTTTTTTTTTAGCAGGTTATTATCTGAAAAAAAAATGATGGTTGTCTGAAAGCAGCTGATAGGTTTGGAAGGTTAGAGGTAGTCCTGGCAAAGATGGATTAGTGGGCAGAGTGCAGGTGAAGCGGTCAGAGATGCTGGAGAAATGCCATTTATCACTTGGTTTTGGAGTTTAGTACATGTATGTCACTGCTGCATGTATGGTGTGTGTAATTCTTTTATATGAGGGATAATACTGGTTTTAGCCTTGCTGTAATGGGGAGTGGTGTCTTTACTAGCAAGATTATATGAATTAGCAGAGGAATTGTAATAATGTTAACTAGAAACACTTTCTGGAAACTGTTTGACCGAACAGATCTTTACGCTTTGTTCAAAATGCGTGCCTTCTATTTGCCATTTTGTGTATTTGCAAAGCAGAATCTTTATACTGAGATTTGGGGTTTATTCTGGGTTTGGGTTACATGTTCCAGGCAACGTCAGTTACTTCACTAGCCGCGCTTTCAATTGACTCCTTGCTTGCTTCCCTGTTCTAGTGCCCTGCAAGTATGTGTTACTCTATTTAGCTATTACATTAGCCAGATTCACTTTGGGCTATCCTGTCTTCTAGAAACTTCAAGTTCTTTTACTAGGTTATGTTGAGTATTACTTTCTCTCTCTGTAAGAAATATAGTTTTAAATTTAGATGCCAGTAGTGAAACTATTAGCCACTGTAAGGAAGAATAGCAGAGTCTAGCCCATTGGATTTACTACAAGTAAGGTTTGTTTTTTTTTTTTTTTTTCTTCCCATTAGTTCAATTGATACATTCACAGCTGAGATACCTGTTGGGTATCACGGAAGATGCTAAGAATATCAGATGATCTTTTTGCACTTATAAAATGATAGTAACTGTTGATACATCTTCTGCAAGGCTGGCTGTACTGTTTCTTTGTAGTTTTCTGTAGTAATTGGTCTGCTTTTATAATTGTGGTAAAAAATAGTAGATGACTGGCATCAGAAGAAATCTTGGTAGTAAGGGCAAAAGTTTTCAGAGAGGCAGTGCTAATGAGAGCACATCTGCTTTTCAAAAGCATCAATAAATTATTTAAAATACTAAAATGCTTTGTGTTCATTCCTCCCTATAGCAAAACAGCACAGTGTTTTGTTGCATTTCTCTACTGGTACAATTTTGATGACATTTGCATTTGTTCTCTGGTGGAACTTGGTATCTAATGTAGTTTGTGGACACTTTACATTTATACAATGCTGTAGGCAATAACGTGTTTGGAAAGAAAAAGCATGTAGTTTGGATATAATTGTGTATGAAGTACAGTTTATTTTAATTTTCTAACTGAATTTCTTACCTTATATAACATACAGGTTAGTTTTGTTTTTCAGACAAATGCCCACTTTTCAACCTGCTAGAAAGTCACCTTGTTGAATCTGACAGGTTTTTTCATGTAGCTCTTCAGGTGAAGCTTGAAGTCAGACACCTGTCACTCATCCTCAGGAAGGCTTTTTAAGCAGCATTTGACAGCAGCCGTGTTATCACAGGATATGCTCTACTGGGTGTATATTTGCATCTCACTACACTATGCTTTGTAGGGGGCAAATGTGTAGGTAGCGGAGGGCATGAATTGCAACTTTGTGAGGGAATTAATACAGGTGATCCATTATCCCAATGGATCACACATTATGAACAATCTATTACACATTATGAACAGTCTAATAGAAACCACAGCAAAATCTAGGAAATTAATTTTTAGGAAAAAAAAAGCGATTTGAACATGTGTCTTCAACAGGATCTATCATCTGAGACAAGACAATCCAAGCATAATACACACTTCAGTTCTCAAGTGTAAATCGGAAGCAGCTCTGTTCTGGTTTGTTATTTAAACCAGCACGAGCAGGGGAAGACTCCATCTTCTGACTCTTCTGGTAACAGTGTAAATAGGTCCTGACACTGAAGTACCAGGAGGCAAATGTGATCACTGCTCCAATTACATTTTGCTCAGACATGGACCACGCCTGCCTCTGCCAAGCAAGATAACTTTTCAATTACTGTATTCCTCATCCTTTAGTGAAGATCTTCCTTTCATGAGAAACTCGACCACGAGTTCAGTCTTGACCACCAGTGAAAAACTGAATTGACTCGCCATAGTCAGGCTTGACTATAGAATCTTTTTGCAGATGAAGATGTCAAAAGGCAATCTGTAGTGAGAATGACAGCGTGATTAACCAGAATGAGGCCTAAGTCAGAAGTAGCATGGACCACTGGGAAATTAAGGCACCAATTTTCACCGTCAAGATTGGCTGTGATAGGGCAGTATATCCTAGCAACAGCAGAAACCTTAACCTCCCCATCACAGCAAAAACTAATTTTGTTGTGTTATCTGTTCCAATATCTTTTAATCAAAAATGTCTTTAAACAGAAAGTAAATACTCACATGTCACTCTTCCTGGAACTGCTTTCTTCTCTAATTGGGAAATCCCTAATTCAGTGAATTAAAGGTTACAGAAGCTTTAACACAAACTTAATTTACCTTACCTTCTTGAAAAAGCAGAATGTCTCTTCGCAGCTGCAACAGGTTTTAAGTGTTAATGGATAACGAAAAGTTTTAATGGATAACATGGTTTTAATCATGCTTAGGATAAAACCTGTATCTCAAAATCCATGTTATAAAAACGCATGTTATAAGTTGGACCCATCATGCAAACACTATTCTTATTATCCTCCAGTAATTTTACTAAACTTTCATAAGAAAAAAAACCTGTAGGATAAAACCATAGGATTAAACACTGTATCTTTATGAAGGGCATATACTTCACATATGGTGGGGGAATATAGCTTGAAAATCATTTTACTTAAAGGATAATGTAGTTGTCTTCAAAGAATGTGTTACTTTGCTTTTTTTACTTAATAAAGGATTACTTTGCATTTTTTTTTTTTTTTAAAAAAGTACTGTTATGGTCTAAGTGGTACAGTTTGCTATGTTAGCTTTGAGTGACACTGGTAAATCTTTGCGCAGGGCTTAAATAATCTTGAGTTAGACCTCCATGATCCTAAACCTGAGTGGTCATAGATTTTCTTCAGTTTTATTTATGCACAATATCTCTTTTTTCACACTGCATTTTTCTGACGTGTGTATGTGTACACGTATATAAAGGAATATGTATGTGTGTGTGCGTATTTACGTAGGCATAATCTGTAAGAGTGGACTCCTCTTCCACGTCCTGCCGGTTCCAGAGATGGTCTACAACAAGAGTGCGTGAGGCCAGGACTGGAGCCACAGTTCTGGAACTCATTTGATTCCCTTTGGGGGAGTTCCATATCACAATTTGAAAAGTGGGAAAACTGTCAGGTAGAGGGAGAGTTCTCTGGAGTCACTCTGTTTCAGCAGTTTTGAAGACCTTTAGAATGTGATTTTTAAAAATTGTTTTAGTCTATTTTTCAAGGAGATATGCCATTATGTCTTACTATTTCTGAAAATCTGCCCATGGATTACACTGGTTATGTACATAGTAACATTAGTTATACAAACATTGTTAAACATAGGTACCTAGATGTAGATTCTAACCTGTATTCGTGCATCTAGGTAGAAGCAGCTATATTTTCTAAGCTGTTAAGCGCTTGTAGTGCTTGCTCTCTAATTGCAGTGGGATTCGTGGGCATGTGTCACTCCTGAAATACAAGTCACTTCTGTTAGGAACCCAAATTAAGTTCAGAGTGTAATCTGTATTCATCAATGTTTCCAGGTTATGGCCAGATGCCAAGAATATAGTATTTTTAGCATACAACCCGAATACCTTTGATAGTAGTAGTTGTTGCAAGTCCTATACTGATAAAAAGTAAATCGGATCCTCCTTTTCAGTCTACCAGTTCTGAGAGATCAGAGCTATCATTTTGTGAATTTTACAAGAAAACAAAGTAGAGACAGAGAAATATTCCACTATTGTCCTGTTATACTGGTTGATTTACATGTGGAGCATGTATTCCCATTAACTTCTAGGAAAAGTTTGAAAATCTAGATGTGAAAGTTTGTCATGCTGTGAGCCCATTGTCTCATATTGATGCAAAAAGGAGAGAGGAAAAGTCAAGAAAATGCTTTAATTGATTCATCAATGCACCAAAGTGAGAACAGGCGTGATGAAGTGTGAAGAGGGATGTCACACCAGTGTGGCAGAGCTGTCACAGTGGAAAGGATTTCCTGTAAAAGTGATGGCACTTAAATGTTATCTAGGCCTCCTGTCTGAGCTTTCATATTCCCTGGAAACTTATGTTTTAGGAGAGGTGTCTGACCAACTTGTGACCAGCCAGGTGTCGTGCCATCTCAACAGGTAAACATACACAGACTGTGAAGAACCCCTAGTTGTATCAAGTTTGGGAGTTATGGGGAGTAAGTAATCTCTGACAGATCCAAACAGTAACCCATCAACAGACATAATCTTGGGGGAGAGGTGGTCATGATTAGTAGTTATTCTGTGTGGTATCTTTTTTTTCCTAAAGTATCAATTTAAACAAAGTTTATATTTGAATCAATATCCTCAGAGTTAAAATTATGCCCTCTCCAAGGAATAACGCAGCAGTTCCTAGGCATTGTGTATTAGACTATATTTCAGGATGCTAGGATAAGACTGTGAGGGAGAGACTATTGATAGTGAAATATAATTGTAGGAGATGGATTTGAGCCAGAGTATTGTACCGAAGGGTTGTTGCAAAGTTCTCCGAGGGCTTTTTTACCAAAGAGATTGTAGCATGCATCTCATCCGAAGAATAGGAAATCAAAGAGGGTGGAAGCCCTTAGAATCACTCTGAGGTTTTGGCTCTGGATTCATTTGATTAAGTGGGTATGAATGTTACTGATTTAATATTGATGGTTCTTACAACACCAAAAATCACTGCTGTGGATATATTTGGTGTGTTAAGCTTGCTTATAGGGGATTAGACATGTGAATTACTTTGAAAGGGTTTTTGCCACCTTTGGAGAAATATGTTTGGGAAGGAAGCACTACTATTATGGGTTGGGCTGTTTGCTTTTGCATTCAGAGACGTACCGGTTCCTATTTTGCTCTGGGAAACCAGAGATTCAAATATGGTCTTGAACAGAAAATGCTGGCAGAAGTACAAATGCAAACAATTGTGTGTTACTGCTACTACAGTTACTCTGCCACTTTGAAAATCACTAACCAGACTCCATTTGGAATATCTGCAATTCTGCAATGTATTATAGGAAGGACATTGCTGACTGAGCTTGTAAAAGTGCAGTGGAAGGCAAACAAATGCATAATTTAGGGTTTTGAAAGACTTAGAAAGATTACTTAACCTGTATTCTGTAAGTTAGAGGAAAAAAAAAAAGATTTGAAGGGGTGAGGAATACTGGTCATCTGAAGATAGATCTGTGTTCTGGTTCCCCACGGATCATATAGCATCATCAAATCAATGGCATGTCTGAGGCTAATTTAGACCACTATTAACTGTATTACCATAAGGTGGATGACTGATGATCCAAGACCCTGTGCTTGGTGCTGTGCCCAGCCAGGGTGTATGCAGGAGAATGCAAGGCTGTGGGGTACCTTGGGCCAGAACATCAGACAGTAGTTCAGTGTGGGCCTGAACTCATTTTATCATGGGCTTGCCTGGCGTCATAGGGAATGGGACTTTGAAACTGACATTTAGGGTGAGGGTGATGAAATCCCTCTGCAGCTTTCCAGAGGTTCCTAGAAAGCCCAACCCAACTGAGAGGAACAACGCAGGAGAAGGGTGTAAGTGCTCTTTTTGAAAAAAGACAAAAAGATGATGGAATGGAATGGAGAGGCAGGAGCTAACCTCTGGCAGTGAGAGTCAGCGGATATAGAGAAAATAAGATATGCCTTGTAAATAAGAAAGGAAAAAGTGTTTTTTTCTTTTATACTTCAGAGAAGGTGGAGGCAAACCAAGAGTGTTAGAGGAGGTCAGAGAACGTCGAAAATTATCTTGAAGTAGGATCTCAAATAGGTATAGTTAGAAAGTATGCCTTTATTTGAGTGTTGCTGTGAAGAAGCATACTACTGGCTAAGAATCTAAGAGTTCAAATGCAATTCATTTGGTTACTGCTTGTACTGCTGAATGGAAAGGAGGGCAGAGTCTGAATTGATGGATTTGTATGCTCAGCTTCCTAATTTCTTGTGTAATTGTAAAGCCTGGTGCAGCAGGGGAGGATAGGTGTGTTTACCAACCAGCTGCACATTTTCTATCTTGAAAGATAGGTGTGTGATGTTGATATGGCTCCTCTCAGAGTGAGATTAGAGTGTATTTATTGTGTTGCAGCTGTACATTACCTATAGTGGGAAAGATTTTTAAGCAATACCATTTGTGAATTTTTTTTTGTTCTCTTAAAAAGCTACAACAGGTTAGATGCTAAATGATCTTTGAATGATTGGACATTTGCATCAACATTTCACTTTTGATTTTTATGAGATTTTAAGGTTAGAATCTTTATGTATATGGAGACAAATGCTCCTGTACTGTAACATGGTTGTGATCCACGTATTTAAGAATGAGTTTTGAGATGCCTAAAAACATTTTTTTACTGGTAAAAATTGATTTCCAATCAGTATGGTATCACATGAGATTGAGTCTTTCACTTAAAGTGAATTTGTACAGAGACCAATATCCATTGATTGCTAAGGTCCAAATTGTACCTTTCTTTCAACTACAAACGTAGCAAGAACAGCAAAAGGGGCACAACCCAGAACTGAGGTTTCTCACTTTGGAAAATGAAAAATGAAATGGTGTGACCATGATCTCACAAAAAAAAATTTTGACGGATGGTATAGCTTACTCAGACTAATATCCTGTCTCCATTCACCATCACCTTATGAAAAATGCTGATGTATCATTTTGGGCTAGGGATTTTATGACTGGTAAAGCACAGGTACAGGTTTAATCCTGATAACATTGAAGAACTGTATTCTGCTTTTTCTAGCATGTGTTCCTATCCATGTATAAAACAAAACAGGTGAAGACCAACTGGCTTATAGGCAAGAAACTTAATATACATCACCAAACTTGTAAGACGCTGACACAATAAATGGTATTTGTAACTTGAAAACACTTCAGCAGCTGAGGTATGGTTTCAGTTTGTGAAATCGTCGGTAGTGCAGAACTTGTAACAGGGAGCAAGTATCTGAATGCATTGTGGGTAGCACAAAGCATGTCTGAGCACAAAGAGCAAATTGAAAGAAGGTCTATAGTGCTAACAAAGTGCAACATCATGTTAGCTTTCACCAATGAACTGGCCTTATATTAAAGAGATGCTTTATCTTCTATATTCAACTGATATTCCTTATACTGCATTAATAAAGGAGATGGTTTGGGTTAATACAATGTCTAAAATTCCTAAGGCCACAAACTGCCCCTGATCACTCTTCTTTTGCGTGGCAGAGGTTCATGAGCTGCAGGCACATTATGAACTGGTTGGTACAGTATGAGTTATGGGACTTGTGCCTCTTCCTTCCCACCCACAGAGGAGGGCATTCCTCCCATGAGAAGAAAGTCCTGCACTCTCCTGGATAGGCCCTGGCCATAGAGCATCTCCCTGACCGTGAGCTGGTATGGAGTATGGAGGGGATGAGCCAGGAAAGAGCTGGGGTGAATCTGAGCTTCAGGGATTTACGGTCGTGGACAAACAGGGCAAATACAGAATGAGGCAGCTCTTCTCAAGGTGCCTTGTGCCAGGGACAAACCATGTTCAGCTGCTCTAGAATAAAGGATTGACAAATCTAATGCTGCTTAGCTCCTATGTTAGGCTTTCCGTCAGTGCTGGATTCCTTTTATGTATTTTTTTTTAATCTACAGTAAGCATTTCATCATCGTTGAACTCAAGATTTGTTAACTAAGTCACTATTTTCTGCAGGACACAATTCCTGTAAGGACACTTGTTTGTCCTTTTGTTGGTTTTTTTTTTCTTTTGCATCACACATTTACACAAAGGGAAAACATATACAGCTTTTTAAAAATCTCCAGAAATGTCTCTTCTCTGTGGTCGAAAGGAACCCCAATCTGTGAGCTAGAAAAAAGGACATTTTTTTCCAAGAATGTCAATAAAATGATAGACGGATTTGGGCAGAACTGCAGTACAGGGCACAAACTTTATTCTCTATAGAAATAGCTGAAAATACAAGCTTATACTGAAGTGAAATAATGTTAGACTGTCTTGCAATGCACCAAAATAAACTAGAGAAGATTGCCAGGACTATACATATTCACTTGCATCAGCTTTCACATCCCTTTATGATACACGATAGGGTGGGCGACAGATTGGGATACAATCTCTGGTGGGGAAAAAGTAATGGTAGCTCGGTTTTGGTAAATGTAGTGCATGTTGAGTTTATATTCAGATACATCAACGTCTGATTTTTCTCTCTCTGTGATCGACCTCTCTTGATTTCAGGAGAGTTATTTCTGATTTATACTTGTGATGAGAAAAGAATCCCACTCCTGAGACTGAAATTTTTTTCCCATTATCCACATGCTGAACACTGTTGTTGTTCCTGCCAGGTGCTGAGCCCCTCTAGGAGCATCTCAGCTCTTGCTGCAGTACCCAGGCCACCATGAATTCTGCATTTCAGCTCTGCTTAATCCTGCACTCCTATAAAAATGTACAAGTGGTAGGAGATTAGCAGGCAGTATTTTAATTCAGCAGTTTGTATTCTACTTGATTGTGAAATAAAGAATTAATGTTTCTGAGTTTTCGGTACACTACTTTGAAACCCCTAAATATCTTTGCACATAACAGATTCTATTGCAACATTACATCAACAGCAAAGAGAGCTGACTTAAAAGATTAAAGACTTTATTTTATAAAGACTTTTTTTTCAAGCACAACCAGAGCTGACCAATGATGGGCTCCACTTTCCAGGACAGGTTTACAAAAGAGCATAGACATTTTCAGATGTTGTCAGGGAAAATCTAAGGTAGATTGGCTCAAATGTCTAAGCAGACACCTATCTGCCTTCTTAGGTATTTGCATACCTTTGATTTAGTGTGGCTTGTCTACAAATATATTAACTGAGATAAGTTAAAGAATCATATTTGAAATTTATCAGTATAAATCCTCAATTGAATAAGCTGGATACAAATATTTAATATGTTTAAGATAGCAACATAAACTAAAATTACGATTACAATCTATATATGTCTTTCACTAAATATTTCTATTTTAAAATGTCTGAAACTGAAAACTAAACCCCTAAGCACTAAGAACCTAAAAGTCCTTGTGCTGGCCCACTAGAAAAGTATTCAATAGCTCTCAGAACTCTTTCATTTCTTGCCCTTAGAGGGCTGCTTTGGTCATAAAACAGAGCTGCAGATTGTCTCTTGTACAATCTCTGAAATGGTGAAAAGTAACTTCAGAGGCTGTGGTGGTTAGTGGACCTGGTTTCACCTTGGGTGAGAACGTTACTCCAATTCAAACAGAATTTCAGCTATATCATGTGCCCCAGGTAGATGAGAGCTGCCTACCTTGACCACAGGGAAGATGCTGCGGTGGCAGGGCTGCAGCATCACTGCCTGGGTCTCAGGATGCAGTGTAAGTACAAAACAAAAAGGCAATCTCTTTGGGAAAGAGAGCCTGTAGAGCCCTCACAGCACAGTTCATCTGCTGTGAGTTCAAGCTGTGAAAAAAGCTCTCAGGTGTTGTAGATATCTTGACTGGTATTTGTTTCACTTAATGGGCTGACAAATGCTCAAACTCTTGTAATAATAATCAGGACTGAGACAGAAAGAGGGTCCTGGACAGCTTCTGCAATGTGGGATGGGGATCTGCTCATTCAGTGCGAATCCTCCAAGAGACAGATAGAAATAAGTGGTGGGTGCATTCTAAAAACCTCAAGCAGGTGGAAGGATTTGTTGTTCCATTTTTAAACTTGCAGATTGGATTTCCTGAAAAAAAATGGCAACTGCAACACCACCACTTGAAGCTCAGCCTGAAAGAAAGGACCTCTTTCTGTGCAGCCGTAAACTCACGCATAGATATAGGAGTTTCCACCTCTGTGGAAACGTCTCCCCAGTAGAGTTTATGGGTTGGTGTCCTCCCCCCGCGACCCTCCCCCATTTAATTTGTTCTGAGTATCTTTGCTCTTGATAACCCCTATCTGCAACCTTATGTGAAGGCTTATTGCATTTAAAGGTTGCACATCTTGTCTTGGATAGTGTCTTTAATTTGGAGATTGTCTCTGTCAGCATTGTATTGCAAATTCTCCCCTATTTATAGATTCATAGAATAGTTTGGGTTGGAAGGGACGTCCTTCTAGTTTAAAACCATCACTCCTTGTCCTATCACAACAGACTCTGCTAAAGACTTTCTCCCTGTCTTTCTTAGAAGCCTCCTTTAGGTACTGGAAGGCTGCTGTAAGGTCTCCCCAGAGCCTCCTCTTCTCCAGGCTGAACAGCCCCGGATCTCTCAGCCTGTCCTCATAGGAAAGGTGCTCCAGCCCTCTGATCATCTTCATGACCCTTCTCTGGATCTGCTCCAACAGGTCCATGTTAAAGGCGTTGAGTTAAAGTAATTAAGAATGAAATGTATTATGTTGTCCAGATTCCCTGTTAGAATAAGCAGATAGAGCTACACTGACTGTAATAGTTTCTGACAGTTCTGAATTTGACCCCATACCTTCCTTGAATAATAAGATTTTAAATAATGCGAGTTTAGGGTAGGGCAGGAAACCCTGGATGAAATATCTTATTGCATTGATTTGTCTCTTATTTTCTATCCTATGAGAATACTCAAGTTGCAAATAAAGGGTCAAGAAGGACATTTAACAATGTATGGTCTATACAGTATTAAAAGACCATCTCACAGTTAATCATATGATTAATTTCTACAAGAAGGCTCCACTAAGTCTGCAATAAAAAGAAGTAATGAGGTTTTATAATAAAATTGAAAAGCTTCTGTGGTGCCTGCAGAAGTATTTTAAATAGAAAGGTAAGAAAAAATCAGCTGTCTTCCTTTCAGTCCGTAGATTGCTGCAATAGCTTTCTCCATGAGGGCTGTTGGGTTCTGGAATGACATCTAGCCATAGCTTGAAATGGTCAAGTTAATAAGGCATGTTTTAGGACTCTTTTTCTCTTGCAAGATATGTTTAAAAAGTGAGAGGAGGTTCACAAACTGTCTAATGTACTGTTATTAAGTTACTGGCATTTTATAGTAAGACTTGCTGATCTACAGGAGAGTTGACTCTGAGTTGTATAGGATGGCACTGTAATTGTATAAGAACTGCCTGGTTCCTCAGAGACTGTGTGGAGGCATGCATTCACATTACAAATGGCAAGCAATAAATCTTACTTTAATGTTACAGCAGCCATTGTTGTAGTGACTTGGCACTTGTGCTATGTATTATAAGGATTTTCAGCAAGCATATTGAATTCCCCTGAAAAACTCAAGATGCATATAAGGACCCCTGCTTTCCTGAGGACTAGAAAGATCAAGAATCTGTGAAAAATGTATAGTTGAAGCAGAGGGCTCAGAATAAAGAATACTAATCAACTGATCATGCTGTAAACTGGATTTACTTGAGTGCTACAGCAAACTGAAGGGAGCTCACTTGTACAGAATCCAAATCGTGAGGCTGTAGGGAGAGAAACCTGCGGCTTGTGAACCCAGCACTCAGTCAGTTCCCACTAGAGAAGATGGTAACTGTTGAAAACATCAGGAAGGTCTTGTGCTTTCTGCTGGGGATCCATCCAATAAGATATTGTAGATCAGCATATCCTTGCAATGTGCCGTAGTTGGCATTTTAGCTCATAGGAAGCAATTTTTTGCAAAGTCACATTTGCTATCTCCCCATTGAGGCTAGTTATAAGCTTGACAATGCACTAGTAGTTCAGGTGAACCTGACTGTAAGGTCTATTAAGTGGATTTCAGTAGCAGGGTACACTTAATGTGTATGGATATACATTTTGCTAGACTTAGCATGTCAATCTAGTCACTGGTGATTAGTCAGTATATATTTCCAGGGCAGCAGTTACTGTGCTATTTGATTCTTAATGTTCCTTTTCATAGCTAGTTCGGCTATATTCTGGAACCAATTTTCACTACCTGGTATCTTTGTTTTTTTCCTCAGCATAACTTTGAACACAGCCCATTGAGATGAGGTTGTCATAAGGTTCTAACTCTATACACAGAATATGCTGTTAACATAAAAAGGACAATTTTTCACCTTCCATAATAAGTCTCCATAATTTTCTAATTTCACTCATGTAATTTGCCTTTTGTGTAAACTTGCTAATTTGAAACATCTAATATAGGAATACTTTAAAATGTATTAGTTTTCCTTATTTCTTTAAGAAGCACGACAATTATTTTGACCTCTCCCTATGCGCAAGAAGTATTTTGGATCTGGCCAATGTGTGCTTTTTCTAGCAAACTCCTGCATGATTCCAGCTGTAAAGCCAAATATCTTACTTAAGTTTACAGTTTCTTTTAGGGTCAGAACCTCACTTGGAGTTGAAGTGTGCCTTACTTTGTCTTTTGGTATGAGTTTTAGAGTAGGAGTGTCATGTTTTTAGCAAGTAGAAAGATCTTTAGGGAATTCTGTGATAACTCTTCTTCAAAAAGACTATCAGATTCTAAGTGATTCATGTAGAAAATGTCTTCAGGCAGATTAAGTTCTTTGAGAACCTCTACGAACTTCCATACAAAGTTTCTTCCCTTAGTTTACTCTAAAAGAGTTTTCCCTCTTTAAAAAAAAAGCATACAGGCAAGATGAAGGAATGGTAGGTCTACAGAGTTGGGCAAGCTAGAATGAAAGCATTGCAAATACGCAACCAATAAAATAAGCAGTTTGAATGAACTAACCATATAGTTGCATGCAATTCCAAAGAGTTGCAATGAAACTAAGCTAAATATTTTTTTAGAAGCAGCCAAAGAATTGCACAGAATGTCAGTGTCTGCAGGTCTCAGAAAGCACTTATGAGTGAATATCAGGCAGAAACTGATCTCTGGTTTTGTAGTTTTGTTTGCTATTATGGTTTTTATAGCATGCTGAGATAAATTGATGTTTCTGCTAAAGGGATTACATACCTTGGAAATCTCCTCCACCACAGAATCTGCCTTTAAGAAAGCATTTCTTCTGAGATCTACCCTAATACACTAAATACACTTTTAGATTGAGGGCAAACTGGGAGTACTCCAATCCTTCTTCTGCATTGTTTAATAACAGTAGGATAAATCTCAGAATCCTTATAAAATCATTGCTGAAATCATTAGGCATTTTGTCTGCTTAGGGATCGACTGTAAACTAACCAGAGGCTTCATGACTTTTTGTCATGGGACTCTGAAGGCTGATCAAAGTTAGATTACTAATGCTGTGTGACTTATTCCCTTAAGACTAAAATGTAAAGGGCAGAAAACCAGGTTGAAACAGGAGACAGTCATCAGTTCTAAAATACTGGAAAACCTGTTTATCTAAGAGGCACAAGTGAAACATGCCCATATGTATTTTATGTTCATTTATTTCACACGTGAGTAAACATGCACATATTTTCATTCTCATCTTTCATGTGTCACCATGAACACATAAGCATTAGAAAATATGGAAAACACAGTATTACTTTATCTGCAGTACTGATGTTGATTAAATACTAATACTGAAATACACAAAAAAATTATCACCGCCACGCAAGCATCAGGTGTGCAGTGTTACATACACCACTTCAAACTGTGGAAAAACAGTTCACATGGGCCAAAAATTGTGGAAATATTCCTCTCTCTCTATATATGAACTTTTTAACTTGCGATATAAAGAATGTAGACAGCATGTAGGACAATAGCTTTTGTGGGTGAAATCCTTGTCCGTTGCTCTCAAAGGGAAAATTCCAGTTTGCCATGGGCATAAGATCTTATTTGTCATTGCATCTACCCTGCTAATATTAACATTGGCTGCTTTCCCCAAACTACAGGAAGATGTAAGCAGTTGGCAGGTTTGGTGACAATATGTAAATTACTCAGAGTGAACCTAATCTTGTATAATAAATGCCAATTTGACTCTAAATTTGTTACCAATATTTTAATGTGGTAATTGAGGTCAAGGGAGACTTCAGTTAAATGCTAAGCTATCTATAACTGTCAATGTTAAATAGTACTTAGGTATCCTTGCTGAAAATCAGATATCCAGGTTAACGTATATCATTGGGTTTTTGCAGCCAGAAATCAAATAAAGTGTATTAGTCTTGGCAGCATGTAAGTATATTAGTTTCTAAATGTGCAGCTGCAACTATCCAAGCTTTTTGGACTTGTTTTGTGTTACAACAGACCAGTAATTACACTTTTTCCTGTTCTGTATATAATTTTGATTAGAAATCATGTAATAAATACATGCCTAAAGGCTTCTGGAAATTAACTGGCATATTTCTGTTCTGTCAGCTGATTGACAAGGTTCAATTTTAACCAATTTTATTCATGGTTTCACTTATCGTTGCTTCTTTAAAAAGCTTTCCAACGTTGTGATAGGCATGCAAGTGATGAGCTTCTGTAGCAACTACACTGGAGTGAAAGGGTTTTGTTTATTAAAATGTTCTGATTTTCCCTGAAGGGGAAGACCTGTAGTCAGGGTATGTCTGTTCTCTTGTTGCAGTTTGGATGTAACTGTAGCAGGTATGGGGGGAAGTTTTATGCGATAACCTCCCACATTCCCCCTCTATTTAACATGGGCTGTAAACATGAAGGATCCTACCTTTCTCTTTTATCCAGGAACAAATTTGTAATAGATAATATGTACAGCTTTTTATAGGCTCGAGGATATCTTAAAAAAATATATTTTTTAAAATGTGGAAAAAGTTGAGGTTTTTGTTTGATGGGTGCATGTTATTTCAGCCAAAGCAGACTTGTGCCAATTTTCTTATCCTAGTTTTGTGCCTTGTTAAATGATCGCCATGTTCAGCATAAAAGAAAACGTCGTCTTTAATGAAAATCAACTTCCTTCAGTGTCATTAGCCCCCCTTATTTGTAAGGCAAATCATCAGTTGAGAATAGTAGTTTGTCTCCTTACTCTACACGTGGTAGCATACAGCAGCTTTGGGACAATCAGTGCAGCCTCCTGCACAATGTGTGTGGAAGAGATCATGTGAAAAACACAGCAAAAGCCCCTCACTTGCCTTGGTCCCACGTAAGGAGAATGGTCTCCTTATGAAGAAAAAAAAAAAGGCCTGGGAAATCCCCAGGCAGCTCTTTGCTCTGGCAGGGACTTTCTGTGTGCTGTGGGACAACTTAACAATTTATTTGCACCACCCTCAGTGGTGAGAAAATGTAGAGCTATCGTATTTTACATGCACAGATACTGCTCTTTAAAATAAGTCCTCAGATACTTCACATGCTCAGATGCAGGGAGCTACTGATGAAGTATACACAAGGCTATGGTGGATGAGGAGGAGATGTTTTTAAAATAGTAAGTAAAATACTAAGTAAGGAGTTTAGTGATGGAAATAAGTTTAAAGTATTAGATGTGGAAAATGTGGTAGTCCTAGCTCATTTGGATTCAATGGCACTTGCATGGGACAGACAACAGCTTCTGCTCCAGTACTCCTTACAACTGAAGCCCTATTCTTAGTGGAGGACTGCATGTGTTAATAGCCTAAAAATAATTATTTCCAGTAGATTTAGAGGAATTACTGTTTAATGCAGGATTTCAAACCTTAATAATTCCTATTCAATTCTGATCTTGGGAAGGGCAAAATCTTATTTTATCTGACTCTCTAAGTATAAAACATTGTCTTCCATTCTGAACACTCAGCACTCATACTTTGCAGATGGCATTATCACATACAATAACACCCTGAAGTCTATCCCAGTTAATCTGGTTGGTTTGGGTTTTGTTTAGCACCATGTAAACTTTGCAGATCTTACAGGTTTGCACTGACTGAATCACCAGATAAGTAATAGCTTCAATAAAATCTCCTGTGGTGGAAACACTTCATGATCAAATTTACAGAACAAGTAAAAAAGTTCTGTATGTAATACTTTCTCTTCTTGTTAATGCTTATATAGGTTAACACTACTATAAGTTATGTTTTTCCAGTGAATAAAGGTACTGTATGATAAGCCAAAAGCTGGTGTTAAATTTAAGCTGATTGGATCATTTCTACTTCCACTGATTTCAGGCTCCCATTGCAGGCAGCAGGGATCTTTATCTGGGGGAAGGAGGGAAGGGCAAGGACTTTAGGATTTAGCCCTTGGGCTTCAAAACGGTTTTAATAAAAACAACTAATAACCTGCAATACAGCATAAAACCTGCAAGGTATAAGAAGAGGGAAGGTTGGCTAAAAATTACTGTACATTTCAATACCAGTGTAGTGCGGGCAGTTCATAGTTAACATAGCAAACCTGGAAAGTCTGATTTAAATCCCATTGAAGCCAGTGCTTGTTACACAGACTTTGAATCAGGTGTGTGGTTTGTGCATTCAGTAGTCAGCATAAGGCTTCTAGAATTGTCAGTCATTCTGTGTTGGTGTGGTTATAATTTCACTGATTCCCAAATGCATTAAAAAACTATCACAGATGTTCACTGTTAGCCCTCATCTGCCTGTTTGCAAATTACACTCCTTCAAGTATTAGTGTGGCACCTGAACAAAAGATTGTGATCTAATCTGGAGAAGTGGTACTAGCAAAATCCTCATAAAAATACACCAGGATTGAATGCGGTGTCTTGATTACGGCACTTTCCTATGTCATTTAAGAATAATGTCCTTGTCTTTATTGGGAGCCAGGGCTGACATACAAAAACATTATTAGTAGCTAGGCTAGAGCAGCTGGAGAGTGCAATGGCACTGAATGCAGAAGCAGCAGTTCAGGCATAGAGCATCTTTTGTCTAGCGGTATTTCCTGCTCATCCTCAGGGGAATCCAACTAAACCCTGGACATTCAAACCCAGAAAATTGCTCTGGCCTTGGCTAGACTAATAGAAGTCAAAACTTCAATCAGGTACTTATTAGTTACTTTGCGCACGTGATATAAGGTGCCTTTGTTGGTGGCAAACAAGTGCAATTGCAGCTTGGAATTGACAATGAATTTTTTTGCTATCTTTCACTGCTCAATATAAGGTTAGGATTGGGTCATGTACCAGGGCTTTTACCAAATTAATGCTATCAGGGGAATTACACTTAAATGGAATTCTTTCTATCTAAAAAATGTCATTGTTTTTTTTCCTCTGCATTTTCTCTTTATCAGTTGGTATGAGCATATAAAAAAACCTCAGACAAGTCAGCAAATAAACAATACATAAAATATCATGTTTTGAAAGAGAGACATCAAATATTGTGCTGCTGCTTCAACCTGAAAGTTCTAAGCAGCTTCTGCTTTTTATCAGTCTTCGGATAAGATTTTCCAACTTCCTTCTTCATAGAAGATCCTAGTTTAGGTTAAATATGGGATGTTTCTCTGAATTAAAAAAAAAAATAATAATAATTTGCAGTTTTATTGAGCCCTAAGCAACATTGTGAAATACTTACGATGAGCAATTCTGTACCGCTATCATGAAAAACTTTTCACACACAACTCATCTAAATGCAGCTGCAAAGTTGTAGCCACATAGATTGTTTCTTTGTAAATGAAGTCTGCAAGAATGCAATCACAGCTGCACCTCATGCACTTTCGCTTTGGGGTGATGCTTGGTCACAAGAAATGACAAAGCTGTTCTTGCCCTAAATGTTATTCCAGGAGTAGATCATTCCCAGAAATATGAAAGAAAAATAACATATAAGCAATACAAATATTTAGTGAAGTTCCATGACAATATCTGACTTTGGATTCCCAAATTAGAAGAGTAGATAAGCTTGAGCAGAGTTTCTGACCTCATCATTCATGGACTGATGAATGCAGAGCTTGTATTTGTCTGATGACTCCAAATCTCATTGGAAGTAATTGAGGATTTATATCCCTTTAGATCTGCCTGAGACACACAGAAAACTTTTCAAAACCACCTTATCAAATGACTTCATGGTGACCACAGAATTCATGGTGAATGCTACCAAAAGGAATCTGTTGGAGTTGCTTAGGTCCTCAAAGCTTGTTTATCTCAGGTGGAAGTTATAACTGATATTCATGTTTCCTTAGCTGCACCTCTGCCATCTGAGCTCAGACTGACAGGAATCTGCAATATTCAAACAAAAATATATTTTCTCTCAGATTTAAACATTTTATCATTTTCTTAGACTTCAGCTTTACTTTGTGTTATATCCTTCTCTTTTTTTTTTTTTTTTCTTATAACACGTTGGCCATATACAAAGATAACTCTAAGCAACAGTGTAAGTGAAGAATATTTCTAAGAGAAGGAGAATAATTTTTATTTAATAACATGGCACTATGAGCAACAGGAAGGGAGCTAATGTTATAGAGGCAAATCATATACTCTGAAAATTTAAAACAAAAGGAAATTTAAGAATAAAAAGTCTAGGTGATAAGGTTCATAATGGTTTTTCTACAG
Source organism: Chlamydotis macqueenii (assembly GCF_036417535.1). Taxonomy (NCBI): domain Eukaryota; kingdom Metazoa; phylum Chordata; class Aves; order Otidiformes; family Otididae; genus Chlamydotis; species Chlamydotis macqueenii. The sequence goes on along the minus strand of NC_141567.1, from coordinate 13,821,079 downwards.
ATAAAGCATAAAGCTAGCTTTCAAAGTCAACAATAGATAATGAAAGTATAAATGCTCTATCAACACAAGCTCACATTCTAAATAGCAACATACAGGTTTTCTATAAGTGGCATGGTTTCTTTATTATATTAACAACATTTTGCTTGTGTTTAATGGACTTTTAAGCAGTTAATGTTGTATCTGCGTAATTTGATAAATTATTTTTAATATATTCTGATTTTAACTATGCAAGTATAGGCTGGCAGTCAATGATCTTTAATTTGAAAACGGTGCTTTCACCACTGACAAGAATTTAATTAAGTTTTTATATTCCTTATGACTAGGAAATAATCCTTTGTTGTCCTACCGCCTGAATTAATTGTGCATGATTCTGGAACATAAGTAAAACTTCTTTCAAAAGATCTTACAGTTAAACTTCATCAAGAAGTTCAGGTATGTCTATATACTGGTTCTTGATTGATAGCAGTTCCTAGATTGCTAAAAATTTCTGTGAAGATGACACTATGTAAATAATATTCTTCATTAGAATATCATACTTGATAATTTTGTTAAATCTTCCTTGAATAATCTTTGAAATAAAATCATTTTTACAAACAACATTTTTCAGCATCTTCTCCTAGACTGTGTGAAGTAATTTTTAAATGCTTTTAGAATATTGCCTTTAGAATGAGCAACTCTGTACAAGTAAACATGAAAAATTGCAATCTAAGAAGTGAAGAAATGCTAGAAAATGCAGGGAGAGAGTTGGAATCAGTTGCAGGTAATTTCTCTCTAGGTATATTTTCACACTGCATACGTAAAAACAAGACAGTGCAGCTGTTCTTCAGCTCACTTTAAATGCTTCCTCCACACCAGAGAAGTACAGATATGCAGACAATACTGTGGTCCATGTCCTCTTATCTCACTGTGCTTATGGCAGACTATCTCACCCTATGGGTCTTCATTTCTCAGTAGTACAAGAATTGCTGGAGAGCTTCATCTGGGTCCTTAATGCTTACCACTTCGTGGTTTAGAAAACAGAGTCGATCTGCTGGCGTGACAAGCTGGGTCTCCACTGCAGCTGCAGGTTTGAAGTCTTGTTCTTCCATGTGCTCTAACAGGTTATAATATGCTTATTGATTGTCATCTGGGAATTCTTCAGGAAAGAAAAGGAAAGGCTGACTTCTTAGACTCCTCACGTCTGCAGTCCAGTCTCTAAGTCTTTTTCACAGACAGTTCTTAATCTTTCTGTTGCTGTGTCTCTTATCTGGACCAACCATAAAAGGATATTCAGTGCTTCTTGTCACTTGTTAAAATGGATTTCATGGAGGTTGTCCTCATCCTGGATGTCTGTAAGATCCTCAGGGACTAACTTCCTTTTTTGTGTTTCAAAGTCTGTCAAACTAGGATGCGTTGGTCGACTGATTTCTGTTCCCTCTAAGAGCCAGTCTCCTAAAGTATTTCAAAGAAGGTATGCCTAGAACAAAACCTACTGTGAGAGAATGCTCAGAGTTGAGTATAAGGCCGGCATTTAGCAACACAGAGGATGTTAAGGTTATACAGTGAGAAAAAAGTGTGTTCAATATTAGATTTGTGATACAAGAGTAGGAAAAAAAAAAACAATAAGAGACTACAGTACCTAATTTTGAGGTTTTGATTAGACCTTAGACATTTTCTTTCAAGGTTTTGTGAAATTTTTGTATTACTACTGTCTCGTCTTCAAGCAATACATAAAGTTTACAGTCCTTTGTAGGTTTTGACAAAAATCACTACGCTAAGAAGCTATACTGTGTATTTACAATATTTACATATTTGCTTTGGGCATCTCCGCACTGGTGCAGGTGAGATGGGTATACTTTTTCAGATGAGAGTGAGGATTATATCTTATCAGCTATTAATTATGGCAACAGTATGGCAGGACCTATAAAACTCTGACATCAGACTTTCTGCACAGAAACCTTATAGTCTTGATAAAATTTCCAAGGCCATTATTTTTCACAGGACTTTTCTGTATTTCCTTCTCTAATTTCCCTTTTGTATGTATCCCAGGAAATAGATGTGTTTTGAAGCAAAGGTGTTAGTTATGACAATTTGTACAGATTTTATTGACTTTCAAAACATAAAATGGCTAAAATACTGATTTGAAATATCAATAATGGATGTTATCTTGCAATTATCAGAGCTGACAAAGTATAAAAAGAACCCTGTTTTACGCTAATGATAAACTTTTGCAGATTTGTAATTAACAGCTGCACCTTGAGCAATCACATTTTAAATTACTTGAAAATTTGCCAATTTGTTTCCATGCATGTGAAAAGGAAAAAAAAAAAACCACAGAACAACCCAACTCCAAATGCTTGCCTTGAAATCTAGTGCTATACAACAGCCTATCTACAGCCATCATGTCCAAGTTTGTAATATTTGCTTCTTTGATAAATCTTGATAAAAGTCAAGTTTCATCTAATATTAAATTTCTATGACTACTTAGAAATGCCTGAAAGTTTGTTTAAGGATTGCTGCTGATAGACCTTTTTAACTATAGAAGCACATTAAATTCACTATAATCAGAATACAATTATTAGACTTACAATACAAAACAACTAGGTTACTGCCTACAAATAATATGAAAGAGAAAAGGAAATAAAAATTGCCAATCTTAAACAGTAGAAAAACAGTGATTAATCATCCTGTTCATGTAAACAGGGTTATTTTTCTTTTTATAACATGACATCGAGCCAAAAGTATTTGATTGATTTTATAAATCAGTCACTACCCTGTTCATACCATCATTTTTTTTCTTTTAATGCACTCTGCATTAATATCCTGCCTCTGGCTCGTTTCATTTAATTTCTTCCTTGCCAGTAGAAAGTAAGCAGTTATGTATGTTTGAAGGCAGTAAGCACATCTTTGGAAAAAAAAAAGTCACTAAAAATAATAAAAGAAAAAAATAAAACCACAAGAGAAGGTAGAATTTCAGGAACTTCCAGTGGGAATTCAACAATAAGCATGATAAGCTTGTTTTGTGTTTGGAGCTAAAGAGTTAGATTTTCTGTTAGGCTTTCAGAAATTGCTCCTGCAGTGATAGCTTTACTGCTGTTAAACCTCTCACATAATATGCAACACCCTTCTGACTCTTTATAAGGATTTCCAATATCTAGCTATGGTAGATAACACTCAAGACCGTATCCTGACCTTCAGCTCTATGACTGACTAGGCCATTTTTTCACTGTCCTTGCGTCCTTGTGAAACACTAAGCTTTTTCTTAGCCTTTGTTTTTATTCTGATTGCTAACCAGGCAATAATTCAACTGGCTTCTCACTTGAATCATAGAAACAGGGAATTTCAGCAAGGCATAAAGCCAGAAATCCAACCAGAGGGGATTTGAACTATAGATTGAATTGTGTTTTATTTGTGTTAAACTATTTATTGACCCCTCCACATGCTGGAGCTCTTCATAATCCATTTCATAAATTCATAATAATTAACGTAAATACTTAAAGTACAGATTGGTTCATTATCACCGTCCCCTTCTTATTCAATTGAGTTTTTCTTCATCCATTAGTAAAATGTTGTTTCTAGTTTGTCACTGTACCTTTGGTCTTGTAAGAATGAAGGTACGAGGAGCTTGGGCATACATTTTAATAGGTGCTAGATCAAGAATATATAGCATAATCTGTAAAGATCTTTTAACACCTGTCATCTACTGAGATCACATGCCTTGTTTTGTCTTGTACTGTTGATATGGATTGCACTGCTATGTTTAAGTTGCTTCTAAAGTTGGAAAGTCCTCTTTTGCTTATAGTTGTTAGTTTATATTTAATCACTTCTAACTCTTTCTACCAGCATATAGTGTCCACATCCTAAACACACTCAACATGTCGTCCAAATTCTGGAAAAGACAAGTTGTTGACTAAGATTTATTGAATTTCTTCTTTCATTATGAAGTCTCTCCATTTAATATCCAATACTTTTCATAAGTGCATATATTTTAGAAGATGTCTTGTTTCTTGCTGACTGTTTTAGTAGATCTCCACTTCTAACCAGCTATGTGTTAACATTTGTGGGGTCGATACTATAGATTGTTCTTGGCACTCGACCCTTTCAGATGTCCTCATACTGGTCTGTCAAGTCATGATGCCTTGTCCTGGTTTGTTGTTGAGACTGTAAGAGACATCTGGAATTATACTGAATTGAACCTGAAGAAATGCAGTATAAAATCAGCTTGCAGTTCTTTTACTGTATATTACTCTATATACTTACAATGGTAAGGGTGCTGCATGAAGAATCTCTCATTTCATTTTAGTAATAGTATGGTATCATGTTTATCTATGTATTGGGGTGGTTTTAGAATTTTCTACTCTTTGTATCAGGAAATTAGACTTGTTATCTGCTAAGATATCTTCTTAATTTCACATTTATTACAGTTTTTTAAAAGATGGTGCTTCTTATGATATTTATTTGTTGTGTCTTTTTGGTTCTCTCTTCAGTTTCTGGACTTCATTCTAAAAGACTACCAATCTCTACTACACATGATGGTTATATAAAAGCCATTCTTCCATTTTATCTTGTGCTACTTTATACCTCTAAATCTTGTGAAAATTATTCATTTTAGACCAGTGCCTTTTTTGCATTATTCCTTTTCCTGTGCTTGAGTCTTACACCCTATAGCGCTTCCAGAACATTAGTTTTGCTCTTTAAGACTCAAAACTGACTTGGAAATAATTTCAGTACTGACTTGCCTGTATATGTATTTGTTTCTTCTTCTTTCCTAGTGTATATGGGACCATGTGCATATACCTTTCCTTACATTTTAGATCCCGAGGATGTTCTCCCCAGGAAAATACGAGCCTGCTTCTCCAAGGAAGCAGTCCAGCTGCTTCATTGCCGGGGCAGCTGGACATCATCTGGTGTGTGTATGTACATCCAGTGAGACTAAGATGACTGCAGTATCCCAGCTGAGCCAGGGACACTGTTGCCACCTGGAAAAGCCCTTAGACAATTGTCATTCACACAGTATGCAAAGTGCATATCGCTTTTAATGTAGTGCAGTGTATGTGCTCACATTCAGGAAAACCAGCCTATTCCTCCTCTTCAGTTAGGTATTGTTCTATTTTGTGGGCTTATTTAACATCTGTTGGCAAATAGTTTTTACAAAGCAAAAGGCAGGAGATGGAGTGGTCATGTTACAGTAGCATGCAGTTTTTAAAGGTTTTACATTTGGAATGGAAAAAAGGCCAACAGCTTGCTACTAACCACATGATCGGAGTAGTTAAATGGACAGCCCTGGACCGCATATTTAAAGCTGTGGCAGTAGATGTGGGGCTGTTTGTTCAGTGCTATCCCATCACAGAATTACACAGCTCACTGTGGTTGCAGTCTGATAATTATTATTGATTCACTCTCAGGCTGTCAATCTGGGGACAGCGCTAAAGCAGTCCATGATGGACAGAAAGAGGATTGGACAGCCACCATCCAACGAGGAAACTTCATCTTGAAAATGAACTTAGATGAGATGGTGCTAGTGGATAAGGGTAATTGATGATTGTTTCAGAGTGGAACAAGGGGGGAAAAAAAGAGAGATAAATAATTCCTCTTTGGCATTCATCCTTAGTGTCCTGTAACACTCCAGGGACTGTCTGCAAACTCTATAAAGTTTAAAGTTTCTGTTTTCAATGATTAGCCAAATATACTGCTCTTACTATAAGTAGTGATTAGCTTAGGGTGACCAGGATGCATGAGAAGGACAGAACAGTACCTCAAGGAAATAACATTTCCCAACCCGGACTTATTATCTTGATCTGCTTTTGAGTTTCTAAACATAAGCAAAGCTTAGCACTTTTAGGCTGGTTAAAATGTTTAATACTTAAGATGTAGATACTAGCACTATGGAACACTATACTGAAGACTTGCATCTGCAGTAATGAGGCAGTTATAAGTAGTAGTTTGAAGCATCCATACTTGTTAAATATTTCTTTATAAATCTGCTCTAATTAATTGACAACTTATGAGAGAGTAAAGAGTCATAACAGAAGGGCAGGACAGCGTAAGCCAGCCAGAGTCTCCTTTGTGTTTTTAAAACACCATGCAATATGCTTGAGATGGAGGAATCAGTGCAGATTAAATAAAAACATACCTACACATCTTGGTCTGTCTTTTTAGCTGAATTCTGCCCAAGCCTTTATTTCATCACTGATAATGGTGGTTGCTATTTCCTCTGCTCCTTTGGTAACTGAAGTTGAACCCATTGTGTTTCAGTTGGGGATTTTCTTTGTTGGTCATCTTGCATGTACAGCACATCTGGGACCCCAAATGTCCTGTAAACTCCAGAAACCACTGTGAATTCAAAAGTGCCAGCTAGAAACAAGCACTACTGATGTGGCTGCCGGCTGGCAGGGAGTACCTCTGAGTTTCTCCTGAATAATAAACCTCTGGGCAGAGGGGAGCAAACGAGGGCCCTTCCCTCTTCAGAAACACCAGATTTACTCTGATCTAAGCGCTGTGGAGGGAAAACGGGTTTTGTAGTGTCTTTTGCCAGCTCTGACGTCTTCAGCAGACCGGGAGTGCTCAAATCTTCTCCTCCTTGGCAGAACAACAAGGAGGTTGCTCACAGCTCCAGGGTTTGGGGGGAACACTGCTGGCATGCTCGTAGGGGTGACTTCTTATTGGCTCTTGTGTACGAATATTTTCTTCATATTACATTTCAACCTAGCAGCCACTGCATTAATATAAATATTTTCAGTAGTATTTCTTTTTCATTTGATTGTTGTAATATTAAACATCAGTTGTAACTGAAAGGGACTATGTATTAGGGAAAATTCACTTGGATCTTCATATAGGCCCTCATAGGGACCTATCCGAAATGTCTAAGCTATAAGGCCAATCTCCCAATATTTTTATAAAGGAAGAGATGGCATCCTGCAGAGAACAAGTCTGAGTGTTTCTAATTGATGTGACCTGACTCAGTTCCTTGAAGAGCTTTCTCTCCTCTCACTACGTGATCAACGATTGTCAGTAAAAGCAGAGATCTTAAGGCAGCTGAGATGAACAGCAAAAGCAACCCTTTCTGCTGTGTGTTTTTTTTCCAACCAGTGATATCATACTCCACAAAACAATATGGCAGAGTGAAATGCAACCAAAAGCGTGCATTCCCCTTCCTACCCCATCCAGTAGACACGAGGAAGGATATGTCCACTCTTACTGGTGATGGAAGAGGAAAAAAAAGGATTACCTCTGGTGCTACAGGGCTACCTAAAGAAGTGTCAGCAGAATGGAAGGTGTAAGCCTGGTGAGAAGGATTTATAATCTTCTTTGCAGGCAGCCAGGAAGGTTTATACTCTGGGATGTAGCTAAAAAATGGTTAATCCTGCTTTCCTTCTATATTCTTTCTCTTTAGATGAACTTTCAGATAAAGCAAAATTGTATGAAGCTTTTCATTACTGTACCTCAGAAATAGCAGAACCAGAATATCTCAAACCTGATAGACATTTACTCAGTCTGAGAATAATTGTACTAGCCATCAGCCAAGAAGACTAAGTTTATCCTCAAATTCTATGATAGAGCGAGCAGATAGGGCTTTGAAATGAAATTGTCCAGATTTGTGTGGGAAAAATGAGGATTGTGATGGAAAAGACACCATTCTTTCATTTGTGACTCTTCAACATTTCTAGGATTTGCCTGGATCACTTGAAGAATTAGCTAGGGTGGATGGTCAGGCAAGATCTTCCTTGTGGACACTTTTCTCGGGTATCTCAAAGGCTTCTAAATCTAGTTGTTTTCTTAACTTGACTCTATGATCCCCTAATGCCCACAGCGCAGACTAATGTGCGGATTATTCCTGCTCTTCTGATTAACATCATGCTTGGGAAGTTAATACTGTCCACAGAGCAACACTGTGCAAAGTTTATCTCCTGTCTTAGCCGTTTGAATGTTGTCCCTACAAAGGCTAAGGATGAGGCCAAGAGAGATTTTCCTGTGTGCATCCAGGGAGAGTTGCATAATGCTTGTTCTGATGCAGCACCTCGGTTGCTGTCAGATCTGCCACGGCTTTGCCAGAGTCCCCAAAGCAACAGAGTTTCAGCGTTCAGCAGTGGAGAAGGGCCTAAGCAGGGTGTGAGAGGAGCCTTGTTGTCGCAGCAGATGGAATAATGCTGTAGTCCATCATGATCCCTGCAGACAAAGTGAACTGCCTTTTCTAAAAGGGGTTACTGAAAAGTCATACTGGAGTGAACAAATCAAACCAAGCTTCCCAAAGACTGACTCCTTTAAAGCTGTTGCAATCAACATGCATTTAGGGATTTTGGAGATTATGGTGCTTCTTCTATTTGAATCTTCTATTTCATTGGCCCTAGGTGGTGCAGTTTTATTTCCTCACTTTCTAGTTAAAGGTAGAGGTAGATGTGGCACTAGCAAGGAGAATATTAGACTGGACACAGCAGGGGTGTGTAACAGACCGTGCACTCAAGGGTTGAAGAGGCTGTACAAATTTTGATGCTCTATTTACAAGTTTTTTAGTATGGGTCAGGTGGGATTTTGAACTCTACCAGGCTGCCCAGTTGCATTTGTGTATATAACTGCTTGTATTTAATGGCTGTGATGCCCTGTATCTTAGAAGTCCCTCTTTTACTCAGATTTGCTGACTTTCATGGTCATGGCAAGGTCTATCTAATCTTTTGTCCTTTCCCAGAAATTGTGAATTGAATAAGGCTGTGTAAGCTGAAGAATTGTTTCTCTGATAAGATTGTGGGTTTTCACTGCTGATATTAATTTGTATCTTTATTATTTATATTAACTAACTTTCTTGGCTATCTCTGCTTGCAGCAACAATAACTGCTGGTCCTGGTCCTGGGCCAAGCTGCAAAAATGCTATTTGTGTACTGCTCAGAAATGACTTGAATATCACTTTACTGCAGCCTTGGAAACCTGGGCTTCAATAGCTTGTCTTATGGCTGGGTTGCCTTGTGACACAGGTTATTGGTTTGCAGCCCCCTGTCTCAACCAAGGAACTGAGCTATCCTGAGGGCAGATCAGAGGGAGGGTTGTGGCCCAGAGAAACACAATTCCTCCCTTTTATCTACTGGGCAGCAGAAATCTGCAGCTCTACAGATGCTTACTTCTAGGAAATAACATCTCATCCTGTGAGCTTGTAAGCCTGGCTCTGCCCGAGCCTCTCAAAATCCCTCCCAAAATGAGAGCTGAGGGTCTTTGGGGTCACATGAGTATTATATGCTGTGAGGAGCAGGCCCAGGGGCCTAGAGCAATGCATGTTTTACTCTTCTGCGTAGGTTTATAGCTCAGGTCACACCTGGACTTCAGAGGGGCCGTTTTCTCAAGTTACAAACTGTGACTTGATGACTTCAGGAGGAGCTAATCCCATGTTCTGGTAAACTCCTTCAAAGGCAACATAGAGGAGCAGAGGTGAAGGCATGGCTATAGCGGTGATGGCTGTACCCCTGGTGCTATGCCAGAGCAGAGGAATAGATAACTATTACGCAAATGAGGGGAGGTTGCTGTGCTCTGACAGAGAAGCACATGCCCCTCTCACTCATAATAACTGGAAGTGGAAAATGGTGGGTACTTACTGAAACAAGTAATATGAGGAAAACACTGACTGTTCCATCAGCTCCTTTGAAGAACACCAGTGATCTATGGGTGTCAGCACCAGTATTTTCTCCTAGAAAAGAAGAGTGCCTGCGTGCTTGTATCTGCGAGGGCCTCAGGGTTGCAAACTGGTGTGTGGAGTGCATTTTCTGGAAGCTAGAGCCCAGCAATTGCTGGGAAGAAAACTGCAGCTGAAAATATTGAATTTCTTTAGATCCCTGAGCAGACCTGCAGGTATAATAATTGATCACAGAACATTGCAGGCTGGTCTGAGATGTGCAGAGATGAGGCAGGGAAAGGCGCCATTCCTCAGCTGCCTCACTCTGCCTCTCTTTCTCCATCGTGCTGTTTGTGTCGCATCTAGTACCCTGGGTTTTTCAAGCATCTCCCATGCTTCTGCTCATCATATGACAGCTGTTGCCAGATGATGACCATCACTAGAGGCTGGCCTTTATATTTATATGCATATGCATTTTGTTAATACTGTAGTGCTTTAAATCATAGAATCATAGAGCCCTTTGAGACTGAAACTCTGCTATTTTTCCTCTTAAAATGCCAATATAGTGTTCTATGCACTCATCAGGAAGCAGAAATTTTTTAGGAATTAGGAAGCTTTTTGCCCAAGGCTCAGTGGCCAAAAAGTAGTATTCTGCAGAGTACTTTAATAAGTTTCAACAGTTTTCTAGGAGGTAGCACTGCTGCTTTCCTAGTAACAGGGTGATAATTCGAAAGAAGACTCCCATGCCACTGTAGGTATAGAACCATGTGGTGTTTATTCCTTACATCTTGCAGCTCTGAGTAGTCATATCTTCCACAGAAGCACCATCTCCTGATTTCTGACCTGCAGTCAGGGTGGGGGGTGCGTACTAGCCTCATGAAAGAAGAGCACAGTAATCCTGTAAATGCTTGGGACACACTTGTACATCATTTGAATGAGACTGTGTCAGTCAGCAGGTAAGCAGTTTTGTAATGGAAAAGAAGCTGGTTTGCGGGAGGTACCCTGCAGTCCCACCAGTTGGAGCAGGTGTTACGATAAGATAATGGTCTCTTGTAGTAACCCTTGTGAATCACAATCCTTGAGGAAAAAGTAGGGAGAAGCCCTTCAAATTGGGTTTCAAAAGCATATAAAGAGTTGACCTTACAGAGATAGTTCAAGGAATAACCTAATCTTTCTGTCCCATATCCCCCCCATGTACAAAAGCTTGCCTGAAATTGAAAGAGGGGGGAAGCTTGTAAAGGCAATGTTGATACCAAATAAAGACACTGGTGTCCCCACAAAATAATTTTACAGCCTCTCTCGGCAATCTGCAGGGGATTACAGGTTTGCAGCCTTTTTGTGTCAGGCTGAGACCAAGGAGGGTTTGCTGCAAAATGGTTATCAGTGTAGAATCAAGGCATAAACAATGGCACCGAAGTAGAAAGCCTAACAATTCAAATGAATTGAGTGGAAGAAATGATGCCTCTTAAAGACAACGTTGCTTGAAGAAAATATAATTTCTACTGTGGTTTTTTTTCCACTATTAAGCTATAGTAAACTATTGTACACTCACAGACTTGCCTTCTGCAAAACTAACATAATTTCAACAATTAAAGATTGAAGTGTAGACTTCTGAGATGATCCCTTATGACCTACACTTTATTAGATTTATGTTACCTTTTGATATGTTCTATTTGCAGGAAGCCCCTGCATCCTATCATTATGATTCAAACAGGCTTTGCTCTCTGCTCACAAATAATTGATGCTCCCTTTGCACAAAGCATAGTTTTCAGCTGATAAGCAGCAGGGTAATTGGCACCTTCACAGGATATTAGGCAGAAAAAAAAGCATCACGCTTAGCAGACAGGAAGCAGACAGGAGAAGGTAACCAAATAATTGTGGTAGTGTAAGCGGGGCTAAATGCTACTTGATAAGCTCTCTATGTTTGCACTTCCTGCAGTAAATATTAAGATTTCTGTTTATCAGCAGCGGGCTTGAGGTGGGGGGACCCTTTGCAACATGAACGTTTGTAAGAGGGTGCGTTGTTAGCAGTATCTGTATTGAATATGGTTTATTCATTTAAAGCCAATGTGAAGTTTTAAGCATTGCTATGTGAAGCACCTCTGTAGCCCTGTGTTAGCTAGTGGGTGTGACAGAATTAACAGCACTGTCATAGCAGATAGGTGGCTATGAATAATGGTAAACGGCAATGGATTCCTGTGCAGCAGCATGTTATATGCTGTGTCTTCAGGCTTGCACCCTTAAAAAAAAAAATTTAGTGTATTTGAGGGAGCCAAGAAATGCTTTCAAGTCTAAAATCTTACTCCATCTGAAGCAGATAAAAAGCTTCTTGGCTGCAGTCACTGACAGTGTCATTGTGTCTTGAAATATTTTTAGTTTGCTTGACTTTGCAATGCTATTCTGGTATGACTTTTGTGGTGTCCACAAGCTAATAGCTGTACATTTATTTTGAAATTATCCTTTCAGGTTCAGCCATGTACCTGTTAAGACTAAAACCATCAAACCAATGAGTCATATCAAATGTGCAATCTCATCAAATTTAGCTTCTTAAGCTCTGGCTGGTATTTTTAAGAAGTGTGGCATTTCTCACTGGCAATTGCTTTTTCTTTCATTTCTTTGTATAGATTATGGATTTCATAGTAAATGTATTGGTGCATCTTTAATCTTGCAAGTCACTCAGATATTTCGCAGAGTACACTGGAAATGTTTATAAATAGAAAAGTTAAAAATCAATGTAACTATGTAATGCCATGCACTATTTCTAGCAAAAACATTTATGTTTATTAAGATCCACTTTTATTAGCTGCTACTTACAACTTCCTTATGTGCTGTGTAAGTGTGTGAGGAGAGGAGAATGTTATATTAACAAAATAATTTGATGATAGCTAGATTCTATTTTCCAGACATAGGCCAATTCTTAACATTTAATTGTTATTAAAATATCCCTTTGAATCTGCGTGGAGCACCAAATATATATGTATGAGGTTTAATTATTATTATAGGCTTGCAAAGTCTGTGGCAGTGTATTTTATTAGATAAGAAGAGTGTCAGTGGAAATAAGACCTATCACATTATACAACGATGCATTCCCAAGACAAGCACTTGTGTCTGTCCTGATGATGGTGTTGCTGTATTTGTTTTCCAATTACAGCTTGAGCGAACTCAATAGAGCACGAGGCATGATGGGAGAAATCTCCTTTCGCTGCAATTACTGTTTATGGTCTGCTCAGAAAAAGGTGAAGAAACATTCTTTCTTACCATCCTTACATGATTTCTGAGTACATTGTTTAGTACTTGGGCCGAAATACAAACCTGCAGCAAAAGGAGGCATCTAGCACAGCCCTCTCGGGTTCAGCTCTATTTCTCAGTTGCACACGCAACAATTACACCCAAGAAGAGGATTGATTTCTCCAACCGATTATGCTTAAACATGCTAAGCTCGTTATCGAGCTACATTGTTGTTATGTAGAACACTGTGCTTATGTGGTACAGCACTTTCCACCGATGCTAATTATGAAATGAGTTGTTGCTGTCTTCGCAGCACACAGATGGTGACAGTCTAGGTCTGAGTAACACACATAGGGGAGGCAGCGTGTGGTAACTTCATACAGCGTATAGTTTGGGTGATTACAGCAGTGCGTGTCTCGCTGTAGCACTTGTTGAACAGAGTTAGTATTTTAAGAGCTCATAAATTTGTTTTAATATCAAATTCCATTGAGTTTTTTCTGTGCATTTAACATCTCCAGAAATAACAATCTGTTTTGAATCAGAAAACAAATGTTCAATTTTTCTCTTCTGAGCAGAAATATAAATACTGTTTCTTCTTTAATATTAAGATAGTTAAGTTTTTTTTTTCTGAGAGTTGTGGAGAGCCTCGCATAGTTATAGAACCTTCTATTCCGTTTTTTTTATGTTTAATTTAACCACTTTATTGTGATCAGCATTGTTGGCCTGTTGTGGCATGTTATACATGGACCATGTCTGTAAGTGTTTGTCTTGTTTACATGTGCAGAGAAGGACCTTTAGTTCATAGCTGTTTCCCGCATTCCCTAGGTACTCTACTGTATTGGTATCACCATCATAGTACTTGACGACCCAGCTGCTGAACAACAATATTTCTGCAGGTCTGATTTCATAGACTCTGCCAATATCAGCCCATGGAAACCTTTGTTCTGTAGATGGTCAGGCCACCCCATGAGGACCTGGAGCTGAGTTCCTCTTGAAATTGTGCCTGTGGTTCACTGTGGCTGCTCCTCAGGAGCTGGCTGTTACCCCCACTGTCTGTTACTCGGTGACATTTCTTCCCACTTAGTCTGTCCTCTTCCTGGGCCTCTCTTGACAAAAGTAAAGTGTACACAGAAAGAAAAAACTTTCAGCATCTGTTTTGAGGGGGACAAAGCACCACCCCTCCACCTGCAAAAGGATGGAGGAAACAGGATCCAACTCATCAGATCCAGGGTGAGGCAAGTGTCCCTCAGTCCCTGCAGCCACTTCTTGTCTGTTGCTACCAGATGCTTTTTAGCAACATAAGCCACTGCTAGAGTAACACCAGGCTTGAATACATGCAAAGCTGTCTTCTCTGTCTTGTTGAACTGACCATTTGGAAGGAGAAACAAAGCCATGGGAGTTGCACCCAGATTTTTGCCTCTAATTTGCAGCGTATTGATGCCTGTGGCAAGCTGAGAAATGTATTTTAAAATATATGCCCTGGTGTGTTAAATCAGAAGCAGGAATTGAAATACAGGTGGTGGTCGTTGCCACAGATGTAACTCTACACTAAGAGGCTGTGCTAATAAAGGAAATATCACTTTTCCTCACACAGGACATTAACCCTGCATTGCTCAGACAAATAAAGCCATAAATTAAGGTGTGATTTTTAGTTAGAACAAGAAACCTACCCTAACCTAAGGAAGAAAAATCTACTTGAGACACGACCAGAGTATCTGCCTTGGATGGCTGAAGTTGAAGTCACAGTCCCTGGTAATGTCCAGCCTTGTGGCACTCCTCATTGCTGTGGGCACAGCAGGGGCCTCTCACCTTGAGGTACCCAGGGCTACAAGACCCACAGCTTTAAAGGGTCTCTGTGCTTTGTCATTCTTTTCCTGCTGCAGCAGCTGTTTTAGCAATTTTTTGCAGTGTTTCTCTGTTGCTGGCAGGAATCTGAGTCAAGATATATATTGTGGCAGTACTCCACACACAGCCTCCTAATCCAGTAAAAGTGACAGAGTACTTAACAGTTTTACAGACATTCATTCATATGTCATGCTTTTTTTTTTTCCTGAGTGTGAGTTAGGATGATACTTTCAATGCCAGGATGGCAATTTGGCATCCTTGAGATGATGTGCATTATTGGAACAAGGGAAGGCAGAGCCTGCCTGTTTAGATCAAGAGAACACTTAAGAGGATACTTACTGTTCTTCTAAAGTCATCATTAGGCTCAATTAGTATTTGTTAAGTGGTTTGAGATTTTTAGAAGAGTAGTATGTTATTTACCTACTATTACCATTTATATGGTAATAGAGGGGAGGGCTGATCTCGTGGTTGAAGCAGAAGCTGTAGAGTCAGGTGTGGCTCCATGTCACAACTCTGCCAAAGATTTATTTTTTTTTTTTTTTTTTTTTTTTTTTTTTGGTGACAAGTCATTTAATCTCAGTGTCTCAGTTCTCCAGCTATAAAATGGGAATAATAATGGTGCCTTGTTCCCAGCTTTTGCTTGTCTTATTATTGATGACTGCATTCTCTTTGGGGTTAGACTTTCCCTTGCTTAAAGGCTTAACACAAAGAGATCCTAATCTCAGCTACTTTAATACAAATAACAGCTACAAAAAATAGCGCTATTACTACCTGGGCATCAGCGTGGCTTGTGACATCAATATCATGCTGACAAGCTCCTTACCTCTCAGGATTTGCTTTGCCCATCTCTGCTTCTAATCCTAATGCATTCAGTCCTGCTGGTGTGGAAAAACATCTTCATGGTTAATACTCCTCCGTCATGAAAGGAACATTACTCTGGTTTTCTGCCTACCTCTGCTTGTCAGGATGAGCTGCTGGCATTATATCCTGCATACATCATTGCTTAGTTGTTACACTCAAGGAAACGTTTAGTTAATCCTGGCATTTATTACTCCAACCTGTGTCCATTTTTAGAGGTTTGCTTCTTTTCAAAAGTGCAACTGCCTCTTCTCAGTTTTAAGCATTTGCTGCAACACCTTTCATTAACGTGGCACAATATTACCAGCTCCTCCCTTTTCACCAGTCATCTTTAATAGGTTTGCACAAACCTTTCTTCTAACAGCAGAATGAAAATAGTAAAAATGTCAGCGTTGAGCTAGTCTATTTTTTCAGGGCAGAGTTCCTGAAGCTCTCAGTTGAGAAGACTGCGAGATCTTTCCTGGAGGTTCTTGAGGATCATACGCCCTATTGTTGTAGTTAAACCCCAATCGAGACCATTCTTTTCCACCGTAGCCCCTACCCCCTCACCAAGTAAAACCAGAACACCTATAGTCAGCCCCACAAATGTCTCCACCATCTCCGGGTAACTGAGCACTGGGAGTGGAGACAGGCCTTTGAATAATTCCCGTGTGTGCAAACTTGCTCTCATTTCTGGACTAGTGACCTACAGGATTTCTGAAAGGTCTATTTGGTGCACAGCATCCTCTGCAGTCAACAAGTATCCTGCCCTAATACAGTGGCACAGACTGTAGTAAGCACATCCAGTAAAAGGATAGTTCTCTGCTGTAATCTTCGTTAGCAAGAGAATGAGACACACATTTATTCAGGAGTGGATTTGGCTGATGCACTAAATGATGGTGAAGTCCACCTACCAGAACATTTATTAGAGTCTTAAAAGATCTGAAATAATAGAAATGAAAGCTACCATTAAATAAAATTTAGGGCCAGGTTAAATGGTTTTATGATGGGTAGAAGTATCATAAATTAAATTATTTCATAGTGTTTATTACAGTTTCAGCCAGAGGAAATAATAAATGCAATGACTGGCTGATTAAAAAATATCCTATTATTGGCTAAATTATTAGTGGGCAGTGACCCTAATTAACAAGGTAATAAACCTGAAGATTTGCTTATGATGCAGCTGTTGAGACAGTGTATGCTGCAGGTAGAGTTTGCCCTGAGAATGAGAAGGAGCCCAAGGTTCCTGGAAGAAACAAACCAAACAAAAAATTCGTTAATGAGAGTCCCTGGGTTACTGGAACTGACACTGCATTGTAGGTTGCAGACCATAATTGTCCTGTAAATTTATGGCTTGGGTAATAAGGAAAGGCTATAACAGTTCTCGCATAACAGATTGAGCAAATGTGGAAGTCACAAAACAAAGTTTGTATCCCAGCATAGGTTCATTTGCTGTTCTGGAAATAAAACTGACTTCTATTTTGCTCATTCCATCTTGCATTAAGCAAATGAGTAAACATGAGGTCTTCATTGTTGCCTCAATAGAATACCTAGTACAAGGCATTTTTGAAGGGGAGGGAAAAATAGCAGTAACAACACAATTCAGTGGATCTGATCTGCTTTGCAGCCACTCTCCGTTTTGGGATATATCCCTTGCAATCTCCCTTTTTTCTGTCATTTATTTGCCTAGTTCTTTCTTTTTAGTTCATAATCTGATCTATCATTGCATGGTTTGTGCAGTGCCAGAACAACTGGGCCCTCTCCTAATTAATGCCTTCTTCAGGCTTTTTTTTTCAGGAACTCAGCCTGAAAAACCCAGAGGAATCTTAAGTTTCCCTGCTTCTCTGATAAGCTATGAACATACGTTATGGGAATTTTAGAAGAGCCCAAACTGTAAACTTGTTGGTGCATTTTATCTTTAGAAATAATGGCAAACTTTAACATTAATTACTTGTGCAGGTTTATAGATTCAAGTAAGGGATGATTGATTTAATCATGCTTAGATGTCCAACTATCTGATTTGCATGTTTAATCTCATCATCAGATATTTAAGGGCTATAAAGTGCTCCTGTACTTACTCTAGGTACAAAACTGATGGACCAAATTAAGGTCATTTTCCAACATCAGGCCTAATTATGTGCAGGGTGGCCTTCAGGCAGCAAAATTAATCTTGTGCGTTCAGTGGGGCAAAATGAAGAGCACCAAAACAGCGGGAGATCTCGCTGTTTAAATAATTTGTTTCACCAGAAAATAGTGTACTAATAGGAAATTCCCTGGGTCTCTTTCCAACTGTTCAAAAAAAACACCCCAGTTATCAGACAAGCCTGCTGTATGTTTTAAAATTTTTTTAGTCATTTTGTTCTTTGGAATTCTTCCTGTTTGAAAATGATGGGGAAAAAATAAAGACTTTTTAATTTGACCATTGTCTGTAGTTAGGGATGGAGTGGTCCCCCATGTCTCTAGGGACTGAATCAGATTCCTCTGATGCTTTTGGGAGTTCCATTAACTGCTTGTGAGTGGTTTTGGGATAAGCTATCAGTGGCCTAAAACGAAAGCACAAAGTTCCTCAGCCAAAAGTTAGACTTGGGGATAGAAATTTACAAATTTTCTGATAAATGTAGAGGCTTTTAAGGCAAACTCTTTGGATGGGTGATACTTTATCTGTAAAGTAATCTCATGGTGGCTTTCTCCACAAACATACCGTATCAATAAAGATCAAAGGCAAACCAATATTTTTATTGTGCTCCTTCCTTGGCAAAAATCCCTGCTTCCCATAATGCCGTCTGACATCACTTGTCCTGTTAAATTTTTACTGCTGCTGTGATTATTCAAAGGAATTGCTGTAAAACATACATGAATTATGGTCAGCAGTCACCGTTAGTATTTGGGGCTGTGATCAGACATGAAGGTTGCGTGTAGTACATTTTATTGGTTTCAGGACCTTGCATAAGAGGAGGGGTATGCCTGCTTCATCCTCCGTTAATAACACGGGCACGGTGGAATCTCATACTGTATTTTCCACACCTAGTAGCTAACGCTCTGCTTCCTGCTAAAATTTAGAGGCAACAGAGCATCATCTTCTCCATCATCTGTGTGCGTATGTGTATATAAGTATAATAATGTGTGCAAAGCTTTCATGCACTTCCTCCCTCTGCTACCTCCTTCCCCAGTGATTCAGTCACTTCATATTGTAATACTTTGTTGACTATTGATTTTTGGTTAAGGTTGGAGCCCAGTACAACTGTATGAGCATTCGTTGGCTTTAATTTGATGTTATGCTGCTGCCTTCCATTCCATATTGACAGGCATCCTCTTATTTTCAGATTGGTGTCCATTCACTGATGAACGCGCACTAGGGGGATCATGACCTTTTCTCTTATCTGGACAGCTCTTGGCTTCATGAACATTTTTTGCTGCAGGGTGTTATTAACAACAGGGTGATAGAACAAAGAAATAAAGCAATGGGAAGCACATCAATGTATGAAATTTGCTTTATTAGGATTCCCCTGAGGCCAGAGCAGTCCCTAATTACAGAGGTGTTACATCCCTTCTTGGAATAACAAACTATATTTTTAGCAGTAATGAGAGCATGATTTTGAAATCACTGTGTGATCATCCTCCCACTGTACAGATGCTTGTTAATTCACATTTTCCCAGGTACTGATTTGAGGAGAAACATACAACAAAAGAAAAGCTAAACATTTGTGAAATTACCCACTACCAATTGCACAAAGCATCAGACAAGATATGTATTTTGAAATTTGAGCTCTCCTGCTGTTCTATTTCACTATGTCGGAATGCAGTGTAATTTGTAAAATAATCCAGTTTGTTAATATGCCTATGTAGAGAAAAGGCCACATTGTATTAGCGATAGGAGTCTGAATCTCTTGTAGCATCTGGATGTTCTGTTTAGATAAATACTGGGAAGGTTTTTTTGGGCATAGAAATCTTGGCTGAGTATGCCTGGGAGATGAGCTAGCATATTGGATTCCCGAGAACAGTCCTTGGCTGATAATTCCCAGATTCTTCATTCCATCTTGATGTGAATTTTTTCCAGAATATCCTATATTACTCTTCTTTTGGTCTTCCTGCTCCCAGACTTCTGAGACAGACCAAAGGTAAAATGAAAAGCAACCAAAATACGTTTATTTTGCATAGACATGCTTATTATAGGCCATACAATTCCTAAAAATAGTGTGAGCTCAGCAGAGCTCATCTTAGCCTGTGCAAGCTGGATGTGCTCCCAAGACAGAGAAGACCAAGGGACCCCATTGCAAAACGTGTAACCTGCTGGTTACCCACACAGGCGTCCCTTCTTCTACTGCCACAGCTTCAGACCTCCCGCGTCAGATGTGCTGGCAGTTTGGCCTTTCTCAGACTCTTAATTTACAGATCTAAAACCAAATTCAGGCAATCAAAAACAAACACAAACAAAACCCCCACCCAAAAGACAGAAGCCAACACTAGCAGTCCAGCTATGTGAGTACTCCTTGAAGCTTTCTAATTGCACTCTTCTCACTCAGTCCTGCTTTGTCCCTTCCTTCTTGCTTTGTGTTAGGCAGCTCTGTGAGTAATGGAGGCATGCCACTGAAAACAGTGGCACTGTTTTTTACCTGGATTGTGACCAGCTTTACCATCTTCACTGGGGTATGGTGCAGCTTCACATCCATGAATCTCATTGCCCTCTGTTGGGCTGATCCAGCGCTGCTCTCTTCCTGTGTCAAGGAACTTCAGCTGTTGCTGAAAGCGGTTCTTGCTCAGAGCAGGGCTTTGTGGGCCAGATTTCAGGGCTAGATGGGCACAATAGGTGGTAAAATGACAGCTTTTGTTTCATCTGATTTTAGAGATATTTCTTTGTTTAAAATATAGAAAATCTTCTGGGAAGGACCTTTTAAAGTTCTTAATGACATGAGGATTTACTGAAATATTCCATTTTCCTGCCACACACTTTCATTGGCTGTTAATTAATGATGTTAAAACCAAACCTTGACTTGATAAAAAGTGTTCCCAGCTGCATTGTAAATTGAGGCTTATACTGTGTCTTCTTCAGGCGATAAATGCTTTTTCTCAATAATAAACAGATCATAAAGGATGGAAGTGCTCTTACATGTTTCAAAACTTTGATGGCAGTGCTGATCACAGCTTTGTAAGAATAAGCAAGCTTTTGTCTGGGGAGGGGAGAAGGGGAGAGATTAATTTTTGGAGCCTGGTAAGTAGGGTTCTCAGTTGGTTTAGAGGACAGAAATTCCTCTGCCTGGCTTAATGTACATTTATTTATACAAGAGAAAAAAGTTTTGGAAGGTGAGACGATAGTGACCTCAAATCAAAAGGCCCTGCGAGAACAGGGTGAGATACTCTCCTGGGAAGTGAGAAGGACAAGTCCGTGTCCTTGCCCGGGAGCAGCCCCAGGGACTGGTGCCTGGGCTCTGCCCTGTGGTGCTGCCTGCACCCAGCTCCTCAGGGAGCTGCCTCTGTGTCACCATCAAACCTTCCTCACTGCTTACAACAGGCTTATTTCATTTCATTTCCTGGCATTTTGAACAAAATATACTTTCGAAAAAAAAAGTTTTTCTCAGCCTCACATTTTTGAAAATGGGAGGAAAAGATTGCAATGTAAAAAAAAAATTTGGTGGTGTTTTTGTTTGACACTGAGTAGGTTGAATTACCTGAAAGGGATTCACATATGCAAGCATTGTTTTGTACTTGTTATCCTTTTTAAGGGCCCTGGTATTTTTTTCATACGTGCTGTGTACTTCACTCAGGATTGCATTACAGGCATTTCCCTCTCTCTGATAATAATTCAGTCAGCCAAATACAAATCAAAGGAAACACTTAAGTGGTTCATTCCCTTTTAAAAGAAAAATTATACCAATAAAAATATTTGGCTTTAGCCCTCTTCTGCCCCAGAAGCTCCTTTTAGTCTCTTTTGCCTCTCCCCAGATAGTTGTTTATTCAATATTAAGCTCCCCTTTCCCAGAAGACCAAAGCATTCACATTCACACTTCAGCGGCAGCGGTGTTATTCAGTAATGAGGATGAAAGGCATTTGGGATCCTGTGCTTGTTGAAAGGGGTAGTAGGCTGAAGGGTACCAATCTGCTTGGTAAGAAGATGACTTTGTTCAGCCAAGAAATACCTCTTTACTGGGCTCCTAAAGCCTGCCCTGACTACTAGAGAGAATGCTAATTGAAAGATGAGACTGTAATTGCACCAGACAAGTAATTTTTATTGAGTAATTTTTCAGTGTTAGGTGGGCAGAAACAGCGGTGTCCTATTAGTGTTAAGGAAAGATGCACAGCTGAATCCCAGAACCTGATAATGAAAGTTTTCCTCTTCATTGTAACGGTTAAAACACATGAAATGCCTCTGCAGTTAAATTACAATTAAATGCTTTCCTTTTTGAGATGGCTGACAGATTTAAAGAGCATTTTTCCCTCAAATAGGTATCTTTGCACTCTCTGTACCTGTGAACACAGCATTCACTGGCGTCCTTCAAAGTAGGGACAGAAAAACACACTCGTGCACTGAAAAAGAGAGCCTTAGGTGGCTGATCTTTCAGATAAAATAAGTGGTTCTAGCACTAAAAGGGAAGGAGGCAGAGGATGTACAGCATCTTCTGTTGTAGTATGCCTGTATTGTGTCATGAAAGGAAAATGGAGAAAGCAAGGGAACGATAGCAGCGCTTCACAGTCAGGTGGTTTTCTCTGGTTTAGGGGGATGGTCTGACTTAAAAAGAAAATCTGAAGGCCCTTGTATTTAAAACACTTTGGTAGCAAGATTATATTGGAGCCAGGGCTATGCTCAAATCTATAATCTGTTTTACTGTAGTGCAGTACAGCTTATTAAAGCAACAATGTCTAAGATAGCAGGCTCAAAAATTTATCTTAAAATGCCATAGGATATTTACATTGTCTCCTAATAACCACATGAGCATGGGAAGTTTCCACTTGCTAATGTAATAGTTAACTCAAACATCAGGGATATATTTAACTTTGAGTGCTCAGGTCTGTGTTTGATGAAACAAAAGCCCTTGTAAACACAGGAGAGGACTGCTGAGTCCTGTTTAGGCAGTGGGCACTCAGTGAAGGGAAAGAGCTGAAAAGAATACGTTGTCCTTTTCTGAGAGCTGGCAACGTATGCAGTGGAGGACCGGGTGCATAAGGAGATGTGATTGCTTTCCCAAGGAGTTCATCATTTACATAGCAGAAGGGACCAGGTGAGACTCTTCCTAGAAGCAGTCTGCAATAGCATCATGGGCCAGAAGGCTTTCTGGAGAGCAGAAATGCGGTGATACACAGCAGCATCCCCACCTGGGTGGGTCCCACTGGCAGAATGTGTCAAGTGAAATCACCACCCTAGGCAACACTCACCTGGGGAAGAAAGTATGTCAGCTTTTCAGGGAGTGTGGTATTTCTATGTGCTGCTGAGGAAGGAACAAAAACATGTTTATGCTATAGACATTATGCAGGTTGTTTCAGCAGGGAAGATGAAATTGCCAGAATAAGAATTTGGCCAGGTAAGTAGAGACTCTGTCCAAAATAGCCACTGGAACTACAATGAGCACAGCTGGCAGAATGGGCTAAAAATAGCTCCAAGCCCACTAACATTATATTGAAATATTGTCTCAGCACTGATTAACTGTCTCTGTTTCTTACCACCAAATATTGAGCTGTTGTAGTTCCGGTGTCTTCCTTGGCCTCACAGCAATATAAAATGTGTCTTGTTAAAATGAAAAACTTTACTTTGGGTAGCTAAAAATAATTTGTTTTCTATGCAAGAAAACAAATACAAAAATGAAGTGTTGTGCAGTTTCAGGTGTGAGCAGGGGAAAATCCCCCCTCACCCTCCTGACAAGGGTGATGCTGGGAATCGTTCCTGTGCCCACTGGACATCTGCAGCACCTCATGCGGTCAAAGCTGAGAGCTCAGTGTCTTGCAAGGTTGGACTTGTCTTGAAGGGCCAGAGATGAAGGGGAAATAGGCTTCTGCAGTAAGTGTCTTGTCATAAACATCCTTAAAGCTGTTTTTCACTCAACATGGACGAGAGGTATATCTTCTGTACTTACCTGAGTGTGATTATGAAAATCTACTTTACATTGATATGGAGCAAAGTGTGGTAAGTAGAGATACTGTGTGCTATTATTAAACCTTGGCCAAATGAATTGCTGGTACTATCGGTTTAGATGTAATGTGAATAAAAGAAATTCATCTGGTCCAGTATTTAGTATTGACAAAACCAAGAATCTCTTGGTGCCAGATACAAACAAACAGTATCTGGTTTTCAGGGCAAGCTTTCTCTTACTTTTTTTATCCTGTATTAACACATTACAGTGAAATGCATGGGATACTTGGAACTTGTGGAAAAAATCACTTTATCCAAATTAAAATGGGATCTTCAAGGGTATTATTATTCTTGGAGCTCCTGAAGCTGTCCAGTGTTGGGACTGTTGAAAGGACAGTTTGTGATGAACAGAGGCAATCCCAAAAGCATCTGTTCACTATAGAGCGAAGATGTTCCCTGCTTTAGCAGAGGGAGGGGTTGGTATTTTATGCAGTGCATGTTGTTTTCAGCTAGGACCATGTAAAGGTTTTGTAACAGAGTCTGAATACAGTTTGCATTCATTTTGGCTTCCATTACAAATGGCAAGCTTTCACAAGGACCGAGAAGTGGTGACAAGTGAATATGGGGTTAGTGGCACGTGACCAGGGGATAAGAGCATTTGTGATGCAGGGAGAGGGGAAAATATTAAAGCAAACTCGCCAATATCTGTGCCAAAAACTTCTTGCTGAAGTCTGAGATAAAGGCATTTGTGTAGATTGGCAGTGATCTTACACCATTACAAGAGAGGCCAAAAAATGTTTGCAGTGATGCAGATTTCTAGAAGTGCCTGAAACATGGCCCAGTTATTTTTCTTTGGCTTGTGAGTTGAACCTTTCAGTCTGCTAGCCACCTCCTGCAGGATGTTAAATCCTTCCAGATTTTGTTGACATTGGAGAAACTCAAGGACAGTCAACCCTCTCAGGATATGTTTTTTCGACCACTCAGCATTGAATTAAAAGGGGTAGCCAGGCTGGCTAATATTTGGTATCTTGAAAAAAAATCTATCAGCAGCTACAAGTTATAAATATGAACTATTTTGTAATAATTATTGAAAACACAGAGCCTTTCCACTAGTTTTTGGCTGAATATGGTCAAAGGCAACTACAAACAGGATACCTGTGCTACCAGGATGTTGGATTTGGGTGCTGCAGCTTCCATTGCTGCAGGGAGAAACACGGTTCAGGTCAGGCAGCAGAGATCCATGCTGCGGGCAGGGGTGCCGGGCCATGGGAGCAGTCAACCTGGCACATACTGCAACCCCTTCTCTTTCCATCTACACACACATACTTGGCAAAATTAGGCTGCTATGGTCACAGCAGTGCAGAAAGCATCCTTTAAAAATCACTATCTCAAACAATATTTCAAAGCTTATTTTCAGAACCAGATGCTATGTTTTGATGACAAGCTTTGAAACTCAGCCATGACGAAGCTTGGAGGGGTTTTGGGCAGATAATTTCTGTACAATATCCCACACTCCAATAAAACTCAAGTATACATACCAAATATCTGGTCTGTCTTCCCAGCATTCAGTTGATCATATCCATCATTTACTCTACATTAGATAAAGTTTGATGGTCTTAATTTTACTTTGCTGCTAGTTCCACATGAAATTTGTGGCAGTGAGCAAGGGGTAGCATGGTTGCTGCTGGTCTGTGTGCAGAGTTATGTTTATGTACGCAGCAATATGTCCAGCTCCTTATCAGAACTGAGATCAGCAGAGGAAGCCATACAAAGGTGCACAAATAGATTGACACTGTGCTGAAAAGGAAATTTTTTTTTTTTTTGTGACTGAGGTGCTTGCAGCTTGTTCCTCTATAGAAAACACTGCAAAATTGCTGCTTTTGATCCAAGTGATTAAATACCAGGTTTGAGGTCTGACATTCATATGACATCTGTAACATTTTGTTGAGCTTGACTGAAAATGTTGCAGTTCTTTACTGCAGTGTGTTTTACAGAGAAAATACGTAACAAAACATGCTACCTAGGGCTTCCCCTGCCTTTGTCCTGCGTCTGTAAAACCTCGCCAAAGAAGTTCACTGACATGGCTGTAAAACAAAATTAAATACAAGCGTATGAGGGTTAAAAATAAAATACTCCCTAATATCTCAGGTAATTTACACGTTAAAGAGCACTGTGGAATGAATTACGATGTCATGTCAGAAGCCACGCTTCAACCCCAAATCTGCCAATCATTATAAAGCTGAGTTTGTTGGGCCTTAGATACAGGGACCTCGCCAATGGCCTCAGGCAACATCCATACTTATTAGACAACACGGACCCCAGGGAGCTTTTCCGAGCGCAGCCCTCACCACCTGGCTGAAGCGGAGTAATGAAAGGCAGCGGTACAACAAAGCACTAAGTGACTGCAGCCCTGCCTGCAGAGCATGAATCCAGCGCCTGCCAGGGCAAGGAGAGTCAGTCCCAGGGGACGCGCAGACGCCTTAGATTTGTTTTTTCACATCCTCCGGTTTCAGGACTTTTGTCAGAAGATATCGCCAAATCTTTGTAACATCCTTGTTTCATACAGCGCTGAGCCCGTGGTCTTTGCTTGACTTGGCAATTCCCGCAAAGAAGCGGCGGTTCCCTTCGAGCTGGACGGCTCTTCCTGGGGGTTTGCCGTCGCGGTGCGATCGGGCGCGGGCAGACGCGGGGCCGGTGATCGATCCGCCGGCCGCTGCGCCTGCTGTGCTGGGTACCAGGGCCTAGAGGGAGCCAGCTGCGCGGGCTGCGCGCCGAGCAGGGGGAGGGGGAGGAGGAGAGCTGTCGGCAGGACGAAGGGTAATGACAAAGCTGAGATTTTCCTGAGCGTTCTCTTTGCTCTTTTAGTAGAGTCCAGTGTGAATATTTGCAAGAAGAAATGCCTGCTCCATGCAGGTTTTGCAGATAATTCTCTACTCTGCTCAGGCAAAGGATTGGAAATAAATTAGAAAAGCAATTTTAAAAGCTGAAAGAAATATCTAAAATCATCAGCGGGGCAATGGGTATACTTACTTTCTATGTCTTTATTGTACTCTACACTACAATGAATAATAATTACAGATTTTCCTACCCTGGTTAAAGCAGTTGGTCAGTATGCTCTATCTTCTTTTTTTTTTTTTTTTCTCCTCCTGCAACCTACTTTGTAATATAATGACTAGCTTTAAATCCTTCAGATGGAGGACTTAAAGGTAAAGCCTAGTGCAAAGTCATATTTTAGCAGTTCAGACAGGGAAATCAAGTAAATTTTATTTCCTATTCAGAGTGGTCTGGAGAAGAGGAGCATCCATAAGGCAGGAAGATTCCACCCTGAGCACAGGGGCTGTCAGTTCTGCTGCCTTTAACAGATCACCTTAGATTTTCCATTCTCTTGAAATACTGTGGGAAGCTCTTGCTCCATCCTTCTGCGGTTTTTACACATAAGTATTTATAAAATCCAAATCCAGTGAACTGTTTGTTTATCTATTATCAGATTGTAGCCGCAAGGTGTGCTCAAAGCGCTGCTGGATTTAATCTTAGGGAGAGTGTGAAAATAACCACGATTACTTAAAACACTTATTTTGACATTTAGCCATATCTATATGTATTTTTAAGCGCATATCAACAAGGGGACAAGTAGCCAGACTTAGTTAACACTTCCGATCTGCTTTTCAAACCTTCCCATTGCTGCTCATCAGCCTTTCAGAAGCAGAAAGAGCGTGAGCAGGATACTGTGTCTGTGTGTGTGAGAACAATTCTATAAAAGATTATCTTGCACACAAAGCAAATGGCCCTGCCCCCATTGTGAAGGCAGAGATTCCCCCGAGATTAGGCGAGAAGGAATTGCTTGTGGTCAGCAGAGGCTGGAGAACAATAGAGCCCAAAATGGCCAGCAGCAGCAGCAGTCGTGGAGGTGGGTGGGAGACTGGCCAAATGGCCATTGCAGGCTACATGGCATTGTCACTGACACCAGAAATGGCTAAAAGGTCTCAAATCAGCAATTGTTATGATTAGCAGGTGGTTTGAGAGATAGGAGGTCTAGGGAAGTGATTGGTGGTTTAGACGTCACATGCTATTTTGTCCTAAATGCTCTTCACTTGCTCATTAACAGAGAATTATGAAATTACTTAAAGGAAAACAATTCTAATGATGTACAGAGGGCCATAGAAATCAATTCTTTAAAGGGAACGTGACTTTTTATAAAAGTATTACAATTCCTGCAGATTTTATTTTTGTGAAGGAATTCTGTCAGAAAATCTGGCAGGGAAACAAAAGTTATTCAACAATATTTCATCTGACTAGGAAAAGCTGAAAAACTTAATAACATATGCATTCCTCTCATTAATAACTCATGTATTTAGACTGTGAATCTGCTCTTAAGAGAGGTCCAAAGACAGAAGATCCAAAAGCAGATTTATAAGAATCAAAGCTCAGACGTGTTTTGGTCCAGAGGCTGGTTCAGTTTAACCCGCTGCACTAAAGGAAGATCATATAAACAAAACGTGAATTCCCTTCCATTTCCTGACTTTGCAAATAAATTCAAGGATGTCAGGGCCATATTATTACTGGCTTCTTTAAAAGCTACGACTTGATTCTCCAATTTCATGGATGTGCAGATACCAATACTCTCCTGAGGGCTGTCTCTGTTCCAGACCCAAAACCTGGAGCACAGCAAGTCCAAAAATGCTCTTGGAATAATATCCATTTACACATTAACAGTCTGCTCTTCTCTTTCTTAAGACTTGTACTACCTACTCCTGTTCTTGCAGCAAAGAGGGTAGTGACTTGTACCCAGCTTCAATGTCATGAGCACTCACTGAGTGTTGTGCAAAATCCTGTCATGGACATGCTAGGGGAGTTAATTCTGCCAAAACATCTCTAATTAAGGACCCATACCAAACCTAAATTTTGGTATAGTATTTTATGTTTAATTGGGATTTTGCTGATCCTGAAATGTTGCAGAAAATACCAAACTGACTGCATTAGTGTGGGGCTGTGTCACTGCTGCTTATTTCATGTGCTGTAGGCCGCTGGACAACTACAAGATCTTTTTTGTGTTTGCCAGAACTGGGTTTAAAAGTGTACTCTGAAGGCAAAAACTTCAGTGTCCTGTCCCTAATTCCAAGGAACCTGACCATAATTGTGCTGACATTCTTTCACGATAGAAATGAGACTAACATATCTGTTACTGGTTGTTGTTTTGGAAAATACTAGCCCTACTGTCAAGAAAGTCACAGCATGCACTGCACCCAGGTCCTTCTGGATAGAGCCAGCAGCAGTGTGAGGACAGCTCTGCGGCACACACGCACCCAGAGGAAGTGGAGGAAAAGGTGATAGCCCAAAAAGATGTTATTCTTTAAGTTTTAGAACACGTGTAAAATAGAAACACAATTTAATGAGATGACAATTTCTCTGACCTTGCAACAAGGGGGAAAAAAAAAAAGAACCAACCTAACCGATACTCTATTTGGATCTGCAGGCATATGGCATTTCAATAGCTCTTCAGCTGCCATCACAGGGGGCTGGATTCAGGGTAGCTGAGACCTGATTATAGACACAGCTTGGGACAGCTGGCGTCCTGAAGTTGGCACACAGGCATCTAAAATTTCGTGGGATGAATCTGCAAAGGGAAGGATTTCAAGGGAGAGGAGATAAGGACAGTTTGGCAAAGGAAGGTTTGGTTCCAGGCTCATTGAATAAGCATAAATAAACATTTGGGCCAGGCTCGTTGAACAAGCTGAATAAGCAGTCCAGCTGCCCGTGCCACAGAAAGTAGATTGAATGGGTTAAAAATGGAGATAACAAACAATGTGAAGGAGGATGAAGAAGTGCCAGCTTCTACAGTCTTTGTTTTCATATTGTAGCTTTGCTAATATAAACAGTGTAAAAGTAGTTGTGTATGGCTTATAAAATTATGATAGTGATATTATAATTGTGAAGGTTTTAAAAAAATATCTTAGAGCTAAATATTAAAGAATTTGCAGTAACCCTACCATTAAAGATACTGTTTTTCCTAAAGATGCCTTTTGGTGAAGCCACCATGACAAACCCTTTGTTTTACATTCAGTGGAGCCAGAGGTGTTATTTCTCACAAATGAGATCATTTCCAACTCGGAATGATATGTGCATAATCATATATATTCTAAATAAAATCTTGTCAAAACCTGCAATCTCCTCGTCTTTCTGTCATATAATTCATAGTTGCAGCTTGAAGATAGAAAATTACACTGCAGGTGCATGTCTGAGTATTTTTTCCTTTGCTGAGAAGTTGGATGTGAAGGTATCTAGATTTGTACCCGTAAATCAAGGTCAAGAACAGAAAGTTCAAGGCACATAAAGTGAAAAAAAAGCCACCGTCCCTTTCATACATCTGAAAAAATATATTATAAAATAAAGCTGTAATCAAGTACTACTAATGAAATCTTTCACATCAAGATGTATATAAAGGTATAAGGATGGCAAATTATTTTTATACTTGCTGTTCATTTCTGAAATAATTGTTCCAGCCTCTGTTTTATTTTCACTTGGAGAAAAAAAATACTGTAATGGTTGTGGTAGATCTACATGCTATTTTTTTTCCTTTTTCTTTCTGCTAAATGCCAAGAAGTACTGTCACAGGTTTCCAGTGCATTCTTCTATTTTCCTTCCAGTTGGGGTGGCCACAGAATGTCTATCTGCTTCAATTGCCATCCCATAACTGTCTAGGTGTCCTTACGTGCAAAGCTGAGAACTTGAGCTTCTTCTGATCCTCCATTCTTGTGGTTTATTTGCTTGTTTTACCAATGTACACACAGAACATAGGAAAGAATTCCGTAATTTTTTCAAGCTGTTGTAATTTAAATGTAGGTTTTTTTATTCCACCATACCAGACAACTGATAATGAGGAATGAGGCAGATGGCTTCCTTGTTGCTGTTGCACTCTCTAAGTCAGATGAAGTGAAAGCAAATCTGTCAGCTTGATTTTAAAATATATGTATTCTGATGGTCATTTCTAAAAAAGCCACGGAGTTTCCCCTCTACCCTGCGTTCGTAAAAGTTCCCAAACCTTGCAAAAACCAAGCTGTGTACAATACTCACTTTTATTCTCCAGTGAAACAGAGCAAACCTCACCTGAGAGGTGATACCAAGGGCACTCGGGCTGCACAGCGTGAAGGAGATGCCTCAGTGACATGGAAACTGGTGCTTTCAGCTCTTTTCCCTGTGTTTAGTTGGGTGCCATTTTTCGGTTCCTCTCTTTCACCATGTTTTATTTTGAGGTTTGGCTGGGTAGAAATCTGCAGATTAAGCATCTGTCTTGTTGCAGAAAATATCAAGCAAGCCTGGGAAGATGTCTACCCTAAAATATAAAACCTGGATCTGATGATTTGGAAAACGCCAACTTTTATGCATTACCTGGACTTTCATATTATGCCCTTCTGTAGGAAAGAACAAGGATTTTCTTTAAAAACAGGAGAAATAGATTTTAACTCCTAATGCAAAAAAAAAAAAAAAAAGGAATAAGGTATAAATCTCTATTTTAAATTTATTTACAGGCACTAGAAATTTCAGCCCAAAAGGATGACCTTTTCAGAAAGCTGTGGAAAAAGTTAAAAGGGAAACTGCTTTGCACAGCTCCAGTGCTGTAGCTGCTGATACGGGCATCCAGTAAAGTGTATAGAACAAAACAGCACCAATAATCCTCATTAAAAATTTAGAATGGATGCAGGATTTGAAACTTTTGTATCCCAAGTGGATTTCATTTGTTCGGTCCACACTGGAATAACTGGCTGAGGGCTCATTAAATGAATGCGAATAATAAATAAGGAAGTAAGAGAAATTAGTTTTTCGTTAGTCTTTAAATGTTCGAAATTATTTAGTTGTTGTTGTAACTCTTCTCCACTACTTTGTGTCCTATTTAATTCTATTTCTATTAAAAGAAGCATACAAAAAAGGAGAACAATCAGAAAACTCAGCTTGCTAAAGATAATTTGCTGCCATCTATGGCTTTTCAAGTGGTACTCAAATGAGCGGTGTAAAGAATTAAGACAAATATTTAGCTTGTAATGTAAGAAATCCGGATGAGATGTTCAAAAATAATTAATAGACTTTAAGAAAGACATCAGACTTTACATGCTTTTTTTCTCCAGACCTCCAGAAATTTTACATATCACTTCTTATGTTACTGTCATTAGAAAATGTCAAAAAATTAAGTGGCCTTGTGATTTTTGTGGCAGATCCCTCTTTGCTTTCTCAGGATACTGTGACAACGCAAAGAAGCTATACATTTTGTTCAGATACACCTGGAAATTTCCCCTTTTGAAGGAAATAGAAGCAAAACTGGAATGAAAATAGGAGCTTGTTAAGGGGCTCCCAGTCCTCTAAGCTGGGGGGCATCTGGGCAGGAGGATTGTGCCTGAGCTTTTCTATATTGAGATTAATTCAGAATTTAAAAGCAAATAAAGAATATTTTAAATAATGAGCCAGGCTCTGTTGACTTCAGCAACTTCTATCAAAACATAAGAGGAGTAAAAGTTTTCAATATAGGAGGAGAGGGGGATGAGTGCAGGAATGTACCTGGAGTGCTGTGGGGGAAATGGGGAGCTCTGGGGGTGCTCAGCTCAGGAGCAATGGAGAAAGCAGGATGAGAAAGTGCAAGGAGGACTTTCTATTTTAATGGCAGGAGAGGATTCAGAAGACCACTGAGGTCCAAAGAAGCTGGGAAAATAAAATTTGTCATTAATTGAAAGGATACAGAAGGTGAAATTGAGACATAATGTAGAACCAGAATGTTTAAATGTGAAGATTAATCCAACCAGATTAAAATGTGTAACACTGGTATTCAGTCAATACCCAAAGAACAGTGGATCTGGTTAGGATCTCTGTTATTCTCCATTTACAGGTGCAAAGCTGCACTGACTTCATGCAGCAAATTTGGTTCAAATTTCTGCTGCTGAGAGCGGAGCACTACTAATAGCTGTGCAGAAAATTCTTCAGCTTTTTCAGAACCCCAGCATTAGGAAGGCTGAACAGCAGCTCATCAGAGGCTTCTCAGAGCCATTTTCAGACATTTCACTCTTTGCAGTGAAGTAGAACCTTGCTTCAAAAACTGTGAGATAATACACAAATGACAGGAAGAGGAGAGAGGGGGGAAAAAAAATAAAAAGCATGACAGTAAGCAAAAAAAAAAAGAGATTATTCAAAGCATCCAGTTCCAGTTGGTATTCATGGAGTTACACATGTGCTGTATGTGCAGATACATAAAACACACATTTATCTAAACATGTGGCTAGTGATGCTTTGATTTGAAAAAAAATATGTACTTTTCCCCTCTTTTTTAACCTTATCTGTGCATTCTTGGGTCATGTAGCCTTTGTGCTGACTCTGGACAAAAATCCTCCTTTGATGGAGGATACATGCTGAAAGGTAGAATTCTGAATTATGTTCTCTAAATTATCCCGTGCTCAGAGAGCAAGTATTGATTTTAAAAATGACTGAGCCAGACCTCGCGCTGCAGTCCCCCCAAAGCACAACAAACAGCAGTCATGTGCTCAGCTACCAAGAGGCCACTGTGCTGGCATTGTTTCAAAAAATCAGAAAGTCATCAATCAACCAAATAGTAATCGGAATAAGTACATGGTATCTAAAGACACATTTTATCCAGTTACATGCTCCAATTCAGTTAGCTATGAGGAGAATTAGAAAAATATTGGACCGATTAACAAGTCTACCTTGGGAGCTGTGAGCTGTTAAGTTATTTATTTTGCTGCCTTGTATAAATGAATGAGCAGAATTTCATCTGCATAGTTAAGCATTCCGTAACTTCCCACAATAAATAACGCAGCATCTCTTCGTGCTAGAGTGATTTTTTATGGAGCCTGATTGAGAACACAGAATTTTACTGTAATTGGTTTCTGTAGCTTTCAAATGGCTTGAACACAATTGTGTTTCAGGAAGATTTTTATTTTTTTCTTCAGGAGCCGTTAGTCACCGGTGCTGCAACAGAATTCCACAAGCAGTAAAATTATTAGGATCAGTGTATTCAAAACATCATCGAGTTTTATTTTAAGGATACGATTTAAGGATCAATGCAAAAACCACGGTTTAGAATTTCAGCCTTGCACAATTCAATTGAATCAATAATCTACGGTGTTGCTATGCAGGATGTGCTTCACAATAATACAAAATATACCATTTCTGAAGAAATACATGGCTGAAAAATACACCATTCAAGTGAATACGTTCAGCTCTATACCTACTACTGTCTTTTGGGAGATACAATATAGGAACAGCAGACTATACAAAATTATTTATAGGTTAGGGTAACATTTCATATAATGAAGATGGTTGAATTTTTCAGTACTGCTATATAGCACTTCCATCATAAAATCTCCGGTTTTTAGATTTAGAGGTTTAGAACTCCCAGGCTCACATTGCTATTAAGCATACTACATGGTTTTAAGTATAGAGGAAATTAATTTAAAGCTATTTTAATTCAATAAATCTAGAGTGAGTTTACTAATGAAACAAAAATGAGGTATATGTGTGCTTAAGATGTTATAGTATTGCCTTCTAAGACCTGAGCTGATTTTTTACGTTTAAGCCTTACATACATTTTCAGTGTCTGGAGGAGAGGACATTTTTCTTTATTCTTATTAATGATAAATACAAATGAGTTCCTGTTCTCTTCCCTTAGAGCACCCCACCTGTCTGTGCTGTGTAATTATATACGAAGCCTGCAATGCACCTTTTACATTCATTTGTAGGGGTTTGCTGTAACTCAAATTTAGTATGAGTTTGTATCACATAGCCACTCCCTGCTCTTTGTTTCCTTAGCTTTCAAGAGACAGCAAGGTTGAAGGAATGGAGATTTAATTGCCTTCTCACCACAGAAAAGGGTGACTTTTCTGGATCTGAGCTTACAAAACGGAGCTGGAAGGATCAGAATTAATTTCTATGATACTTGGACAATGTATTCAGCTACTTGAGGGTCATCATATTAACACACTGTCAAGTCCCATCCCTCTCAAAAGCACTTCTGTCCTTTCTCCTTCAGGAAAAAAAAAAAAAAAATTCTGGGCAGTAGTGCCTTATTCAAGCCAGGTGAATAACCCTGACATAAGCCATGGTGATAGGAAACATTTCAATCTTTGCTTTCCTATGCAATGATCACTGCAGGGCACTGACAAATATGCAAGGGGAGCACTGCTGATTTGTTCGATAGGCCTATGTATCTGGGGCACAACATCCAGAAAGGAGACAGGTGTGCTCATTCTACCTTACCATTTTCAGTGTAAAGCATTTCTGAGAGTCTGTCTAAGGTGAAGTATAGGTAAATTGTTCAGGTCTGCTCAGGAGCTTTTTGTTATCTCCTTCTCCAGATATTCCAGTACAGTGTAAAACCCAGACCTGTGTGACTCAAGCCCAACCCTTTTGTAAGCAGGATCTGCTTTTTCAGTAATGATAGCGCTCTTCAACTAGATATGCATCAATAATGAAACTAAATGAGGTTTACTTTGATAGTTTTGTAGAGACATAAAGCATTTCATATATTTAATAATTAGCTAATAAATCTTGTTTCAGGGGCTTGTCCTACTCTGATGTGTCTGCCTATCTCTTTGTGTATGTTTTTCTGTCTTCATTGAGATATTGTCAGAAGCCTTTGCCCTGTTGAAAAAAAAATATACTATACCTGTAGGACACTTGAAGTATGGAAATCAGAGCTTTTTGGCAGTTAACTGTTATTAATACTGTCTTTACAACCATGAGTGAAACAATATTTAAGCTCATTTGGGCCACATCATAATTATCCAGGCATTTTACTCTGTCTGCTGTTTGATCATATGAATGAATAACTGGAGAGAGAGCTGTTTTGGTGTGTGTTTTTTGGCAACGCGAGCTATCATAGCACAGGGCGTGTTGTTCAGTTTACAGATATGAGAGCTAGAAATCATTATAGGGAATGTCAGTTGCAACACTGAGATGATCTTACTTCTAAAAAAACATATTTTGCAAAAAAGAAAGCCTTAGAAAATCCTGAATAATAGTGCAGAAGGTGTTCACCATGTGCTTGTGGGGCTTGTCCCAAAAATTCAAAGTGAGACGTGCTTCTTAAAGGACAACTGGCTGATAGTCACAGTTTTTCTTCTCCTTTCCATTTCACAGCAGACATTTTTCCACTGCCTACACTATAAAGCTGACAGGTTTTTCTCTGAAGAAGTAGATTTGTAAGAGGTTTGAGTTTTTCACATATAGACGTTTGTAACTTTGGAGTAAGGAGGGTGCAAGGAGCAGAATGGGGAAAAAAGGAGACAGTGTAATTCTTATCTATTTTGAAGCTCTTTGGGGAAACCAGCTGCTTTTTAAGTACCCTTAAATTGTAAACAAAACTTACACAAAATCCAAGGTTAAACATGGATGCAGTGTTGGGTAAAATAGGTGTTTTCTGTTAAAGCAGAACTCTTACAAGTTGATGACATAAATTTTGGCAAAATGATGAGGGCAAAAGCAAGTCCCTGTCCAGTTACCATGACCTGCAACTGCCTTGTCTGCCTAGGCTTGTGGGTGAGTATCAAAGAGCAACTAAATCCCCCAAACTTCTCTGTTAGCTTGATCCAGGTTTGTCGGGAGAGCAGAAGGAGGTAGGACCTGGCTACGCTCCCACCCTGAGCCGTCGTTCCAGGTGAATGGGTCTGAATGGGTTTGTGTGGCAGAGAAAAAGGCCAAAACATGTCAGTCCCATGTATGTATGGTTTCTGTTAGCTATTTTATTTTTTATTATAAAATTGGGACCTGAGGGGTGAAGGAAGGAGGGAAAGGAATGCAGAGAAAGAAATCAGGGTTCTTTTCCCATTCTGCCAATATTTTACTACAGCCTAAATATATGGTCATAAAATGACTTACTCTGTTTCTTCTTCTGCAAAATGGGAAGCAGAGGAGTTGCCTGTGATATTGCAAAACTACAAACGTAAATCTCTAACCCTCAAACTGTTCTTCTTGTATGTTGCAAGAGGTTTTTCAGGTCCTAAGAGGTATGTGCTGCAAAACACATTTATCAGAAATAAGCCAATTTACTTAATATTTAGATTATTTCAGGGAAAAAAAAAAAAAAAAAACAAAAAACCCTGAACCATTAAATTATCCTAGGTCTGTTAGCCAGGATTTGACTTGTTTGTTTACTTATTTCTGAGAGCCAGTGCAAATTAGAAAATGTAAATGAAGCAGTGAGAAACCTGTGGCTGTAGCCAGCTGTGGCAAACCTCTGTTGGGAGTGAAAGTTTGGTTCATGTTCACGTTCCCAGTGGACTAGAATAACATGAAATGAAATTCACATACTTCAAAAAGGTTCCTCATTTGCAATTTATGAGACGGAAGTGCATCAAAGGCATAAAAGCCAGAAAATGGTCAGAAGTTAAAAGTGAGGGGTAGCTGGGCTTCAGAAAGCTTAGTTAACTAGTGATGCCATTCTATGAATAAAATAACTTACCTCAAGAAATCTATAGCTTCATCTCCCTTCAGATGAATATATCTATTCTAATGCAGTACCTTGCCCTGAAAAATTGTTTTCAGTGTAGTTTACTGTCTTCTCTAGCAAGGTGCAAGAGTCAGGGATTTGTGGAGTGGCTAAGTATGGACCAAGTGCTGGCCTCCAGGTCAGCTGAGGAGCAACTCCAGGCAAGGCAGCAGCTGTCCTTAGTAATCCCAGACTCCTGGTTTTGCTTCCACTTCCTAAGTGGAGTGAAAGGGTATGCAATAGATGTAATGCATCCCTGATTTACATTCCAAGGTGTTCACTGAGATCTGACATCATTCAGAGCTTTTTCTGTTCCAGTTTTTGTGACAGGAGTAGATGCCATCTTTGTTGCTCTGGCTGTACAGCATGGATTTCGGCTATGACCATTAGCTCAATCTACTGTCTGTCCTTCTACTATAATTTAAAGCTGTTATTGTGGCTGATGAGTTCAAGTTTATATTGACTTCATGTTTCAGTTGGGGATATTTTTGCATGAATATTGACCAATATTTTATAGTGCAAATAGGAAAACACTGTTTAAGGGGCTAACAGCACTTACTTAGAATGCTCTCTTGCACCTTTTTATGTAGGGGTCTAGAGTTCAGGTCATGTCTGTTTTGCTCTCTCTAGGAAGTGTCTAATGGCAGTTAGGTCACAAAGTCTCTGAGACAGGACTGTCATTTTGACCTTAGTTTTAATGAAGCTGTCACTGTGGGGTCTGTGCCTCTGAGGTGACACAGCAGTGGAGATCTCTGTCCTACATGGTATCACCATTCCTGGAAGTTTCTAACTGCAGACTGTCTAGCCTGTCTGATGCTCCACAAGTGTCTCATGGAGAATATCCCATCAACCCTCTATGATATTCACTTTCTAATCCTATTTTCCTGCTTCTCAATGTCCCTACTAGATAGTCTCAGAATATGCCTAGAGGAAGAAATTTTTTTCTCATTTTAAGACCATATTTGATAAGAGGAAGAATAGATTTGTCTCAACTACTGTCTCTACAAATATGTTTGTAGACAAGGTCAGAATATGAAGGAAAAAATTAGCCTATAAAAGATCTTTACTCATTCACTAGGCTGTTTATTCAATAGCCAGTCAGTAATTACTTCTAATGCTGGTTTTGTCAGTCTGTTGTCAGACTTTTCTGTCCCCATTATTAACATTGACATCAGTGCTATTGGGCACTTTTTGTTTCTTCTAAATAAAAGCCTTAGACAGAAAGGGTCATCCAAGTCTCCCAGT
The DNA here is from genome assembly GCF_036417535.1 of Chlamydotis macqueenii. NCBI lineage: Eukaryota > Metazoa > Chordata > Aves > Otidiformes > Otididae > Chlamydotis > Chlamydotis macqueenii. The sequence continues at coordinate 13,782,808 of NC_141567.1, read as the reverse complement.
GACATTAACGGTCTGTGGTGGGATTGCATCAGGACTCCAGGAAATGACTGTCTGGACCCAGCTTAGCTGTTTCTGCATATTTAGACGAAGACTGCTAAAATCTGATTCCTTCAAATCAACATTAATTCCCTCTGCGCAATAAGATGCCCTAGATTTTTCATGGTTTTCATGTGCGTTTTTTTTTAGGGACTCTGGCCTTAAAATTCATGGCAGACACTTGAGAGGTTATGTCCTTTTCATGACTTACTTCAGGGAGTTTCACAGATGTCTTCAGTTTGTTCAGGCAAGATTTCTACCTCTTACTCTCCAAGCAGAAGAGAATTGCCATTAGCCTTTTATACGAGGCTTAATTGCCAATTACCAGCAGGTAAACAGCCTCATAACACTGCATTGCTCCAAGCTTATTACACTTTGCAAAGGAGTCCTGTGCAGAGAAATCTGCAAAAAAAAAAGAAAGAGGGCTAAAGGGCATTGAAGGACCTCCCCATTTCTTCCAAAGTGTCCAATACCTCCTTGTAGTTTTGAGAACTCCTCACACATGTAGCTGGAATATCACAGTTTGTTCCTGTTAAAAAACTTACAATGTTGCCATCCAACAGTAAGGGCAAAAGGCATTTAAAATAATTGTCCTTCAGAAAATAAAACAAATGTATTTTGAAAATTGTATCAACACAGCAAACATAATTTTTCAGATTATTTTTGAAAAATACTAAATTGTATATGCAAAATTAAGTAAAGAAAGAAGAATCTGTTTTGTTCTGGTTTGTTTAATCCCATTTCTCCATATTTTAAGCAGAGCAGGTCACAAGCACAGTCCAGTGGGGGAAGTTCAGTATATTAAATGCACCAGCAGTTTTCTCTTGCAAATTGATTATTTAAATTGAGCTACTCTCAAGTAATGGACAATACCCATGCTTACAAATATGAGTTTGTGTGGAGATTTGCATTCCAATCCATTGTTCTTTCTCTCTGTTCTACCAGACATCCAACTTAATTTCTTTGTGCTTACCTCAGCAGTTTTATCTTAAAATTAAAACTTACTGGAGGTTCATAAATTCCTGCAAGGAATTTTTTTTAAACTGGTTTTCCTCTCTTTTCTTTTCTTTTCTTTCTTTTTTTTTTTTTTTTTTTTTTTTTTTTTTTTTTTTTTCCCGCTCAGGACCCCAAGCCATACTGGCATATACATATGGCTGGATGCAAGAATTTTTCTACTGATGAAACTAATGCAGAAATTTGGGAAGGTTAAACAAAAAATTGCTTTGACTTTTTGGCTCAGCTATGATATCTGTAGCACGGGACAGGAAAGTAGGGAATAGTGACAATTCCTCCTTCAGGAACTAGCCCCAAAGTGGGAGAGGCCATTTTAAGAGGAGATAAAGGAATCACTGGCATGAGAATTCATCCAAAGACTCTTGGAAGAATACACAGGCTGTAGTGTTTTTGCTGCTCTGATTTTTTGATAATTCACATGCCAAATTAAGTTGTTCTCATATTTCTTGCAGTCTCCACTGCTGTCAACAGCATCATCAGAAACAGAAAATAATTCTTTCATTTTAATTAACCACAGACACCCCTGATTGCTCTAGCTGGACAGAGTTCTGTACATTCAAACCCTGCCTGTCGCTGTTCACTGAGGAGTTTGAATGTGATTGTCCTTCACTATAAACAGGAGAACAGTCCTGTTTGGTATAAACAGAGTTCCCATATGTTTCAGAATCAGCCCACAAAAGACTCTTCTGCAGATCTGACTAAATTTTGCTGGCAGATCTTGTCTCAGTTATGCTTCGTTCCATCGAGGCTGCTTGGCAACTTGGCCATATCTCATAAACCTTTGCTTTTGGAGTTAGACTTGCCAGTACAGCTTTAAACTAAATGGGGCTGTAAATCAAAATGTCCTCATCTACAATTCTTCCCTGAGCATCTGATTGCAATCGTGCTGCATGCTATTTGTACGAGGATGTTTAAAACTGCCTATAAAACAACAGCTAATTGCTGATCTGCTTAATTAAAGAGAGCCTTTTGTTGTCACATATACAAAGATAAATGAAATAATCAGCTTTGGACTAATGAGAGATAATTAGATTATGTAGTCTGATAAATAAAGAAAAAAAATCCTGCAGATTGCCACTGCACTCTGGGCAGCTGAGATCACAACAGGGTTTAGAGGTGCACTTCCCTCTCCTTTCTACTTTAGCTATAGTGGTTTGGATTTTTTCCATCCCACAGTTAACACGGTGATCAGAGCTTCCAGGCATTAATGACTGTTGTTATGCACTATAATTTAGGATTTGTTGTTTTACAGCAGTGTGATTTGCATGGACACAGTTTAATTTACTCAGAATTTAAGATTCCATTTAAAACAAAAAAAAGTACTAGATCTGACTGTTCACTTGATGACCTTCCAGCCTGAACAGATGCCTGATGCTGACAGTCATTTTCAGGGAGGGAGGTAGGATCAAATGGCCATGTTTGTCTTCTTGTTACCCTATTTAGATTGATAAACAACGATCGGTTTTGTCCAGAAGGTCTAAAATGCATATGGTCAGTGGGTGTTAACACTGAAGTCTAGTAATAACAGTTTACCTGTCTTTAGTGAAAATTGCCTATTTAGTGGAATCACAGTTACTCCAAGACTGACATCCAGAGCTTTGGGGAATACCCAGCCAGCTTTCTTCATTCTTCCTTTCATTTGTGATCTCTGAAGAAATAACTTTAGCTCACCAAAAGATGCTCTTCAGGCATGCACCTAATGCATGCAAACCATAGGTTCAGAATATAGCTTGCAGAAAATTAACTTATCACACAGCTGTGTATCATGGACATCTTCAGCACCAACTGTTTTATTCTTCAGATCCACCTCTGTTATGCTGCACTACTTGGCAGATCCTAAAATTTCTTGTACAAATTGGCAAAAACCCAAAGAATTTGCCTTTAATTATCATTTTTCATATTTTTATAGTGGCTCTACTTTTCACACAACTTACGTGTTTAGCACAGCAAAACCTTTATTACAATGGGGGTATCAATAGATGACAATTTTCCCAAGCAAGCATATTGAGACATTTCTCCTGAATGTGAGGTTTCCCTAGCAAGTCTCTGTCTACAGCTGGATTCTTTGTTTTCTTCATGGAATTGGGTTTTGGTGTCAGCAGCCAACACACAGAAAAAGCAAAGGTTGTTTCCTAAGTGACAGGGGTATGAACTTTTTGGAGCTCTCACACACATCATGTGATTGTCAGCAAATAAAGATCAGTCATTAATCAGCATTTTTCTCTTATTTACAAAGTCAGAACAAAATATTATTTTGACAATAATCTTTCTACATTTAAGGCTAAAGCCCAGCCCAAGGAGGGTCCTGAATGTGTAATGAGAGCCTTATGCTGCTGGTATGATAAGTGAACAATATTCTAGTGATTTTAATAATTTTCACAATATTTGCTAGTTAGATTAATCAAATGTATGATTGAACAGCTGCCACTTTCTTCTGTCTCGGTGCTCACCATCCTGGTACCACAGCTCTGCTGTGTGCTAGGGACGTTCATGGGGCTTTGTGCACCCCTCAAGGAGTCTGGTCGTGATAAGCTTCCCTGCATAGGGAAATACATTCATCAGCCTACAGGGAGAGCTGGACGTTTGTCCCATTTACATGATTGTCTGAAGAATGTAACTCAGCATATGGAGAGTTATAAACATTCTTTAGTATCTTTTCAGATCCTGAATTGTTTCTGTAAGGAAAAAAAAAAATAAAAAAAAATAAAAAAAAAACCACACCAAAAACAGAGAATAAGAACTTTGGAATTAGACCTTTTGCTAAGAAAAGGTTTAGTTTATAATTTTTGAAGGGCTTGGTTCACTCTGGCCTGTAGGTTTGAACACTCCCAATGAAGACCTCCAGGAATCCATACCAGGCTGACACCTTTTCTTGTATCTTTGATAGCTTTAGTCCTATAGTGCACTTCTGAGACAAAGTTAAGCACTAGTGAATGAGATGTAGTAGTGTCTCACTGTTACCACACGGTAGTGCTGAACTGGAAATCTCTCCTGTTTCACCTCCACAAGAGCTCTCCCCTGCTACAAAACATGCTTGCTTTCTGCTGCTGTTAGTGGTAAAGCCTCTCACTTTTCTGCTGGTCTCGGGCACATCTTGGTGACAAAAATGGTCCATCGCTTCCTTCTTTTTTGCTATTCATGAGCTTAGATACTCTGCCTCCTCTTCTCTCAATGAGCACAGAAAGCTTCAGTCGAGAGTCACCCCTCTCTTCAGCATGTCTACAAGACTGTAAATGCTGCTCCACGTCCTGTGGCTGCCCTTGGTTTGTTTCTCATAGGGACGAGAAGACAGTTCAGAATATGTTCTGAATTGTTTCTAGGCTGTTGCCTGTTGTCTGGCTCAAGTCTGAGAAGCCGGGCCAGAGGTGTGATGCTATGTGCAGAGTAAGACTGAAAGGACGGTAGGTACTCACATGTCAGCAGTATGTGCCAGGATGCTTCCATGCTTCTTCCGTGTCTAGTATTAAGGTCACCTTCACGGGGATATACTGTCACACTAGCACCTATTTTCAACCTATTTTTCAAGCCTCTTAAACCTAGATTAGACCAGTTAATTATTTTAATGCCTTCACATTCAGAGTTAGGATGCTGCATGGTATTAATGCCCATTTAATTAAAGACAAGCAGCCAAATTTTCCATTTAAGCTTCATAAGTTTTGCCTATTAACAACACTGTATTTTGTCTATCCTTACACGGATCATGACATGGACGCAAAGAAAAAAGGTGGAGAAGTGCATTTAATTAAATAGCAGGCATAGGTCAAGTGTCTGCCTCATATGTCACTGTACAGCAAAGACAACTGCAGGAAAATCTCAGGAAAATCAGTTACCCAGTAAACCAGTTCTGCTGGAGAGCCTTGTGGTTTCTCTCCCTTGGAGAAACCATCCACTGAGCCTCCTGCCCTGTCTCATACCTTCATCCATGTTATGTCATGTTTATTTACTCAGGTAAGAGAAAAGAAGCAGCAGGACCACCTGAAAGGGCGGATGTTGCTCATCATGAGCAAAAGAAGCCGAACTGGACCCTTTGTTACTGGGCAACAGCCTTTTTTCATGGATTTTCAGGAAGATCTATATACAACACACATCCTCCCTCATTAAAGGCAGCTCAAACACTTAGCAAAGGTCAACTTCTATCTGGGGTAGAGCTGTGGGGAGACAAGAGGTTAAGGCTGGTTAAATTCCCATGATATCTTATATGGAGGTGAAGAGATAGCATATGAGAAAAAATCAGAGGAAATATCATGTCCAGCTATTTAAGAGGAATAAGGTTTTAACTCTTGGAACTTCTGCAGTAAATATTTGTCAGCTGATATCTGGACTGCTCATCGCTAGCTACTCAAAAACAATCCTCTAGCAGTTAGTTTCTGAGAAGCCTTTTTCCTATTCTCTTTATCTATTGAAAAGCAGCTGCGCTGCTGCGGGAAGCTGGCCAGTGCTCATCTGTATTATCTGGATGCCTCACTCCTGGATGAGGACTCTGTACTGACAGGTGCTGCCCAAACACAGAGCAAAAAATGATCCCTGCATCAATAGTTAGTGAACAAATTATACTTACACAGATCCTTCTTTGTCTGTGGATTATGGTAAAGGGTTGTATAATATTTTCTTTTCCTTAGAGATGGGCCAAAATTGGAATCCCTTTGAATTGCAGACTTAAAATAAAATTGCAGAAAGCAAGTGCTCCCTTACATCTTTATATAGATCAAGATTCAAAATAAGCAATTGCAAATTTGTTGGGGGCAAAAATGTGAGGAGAGCTCCATCAAAACCTTAGCGGGGAAAGGCAATTTTTGGTTTTTCTTCACTAATTCCTTGGGAGTTTTGCTGATGTTTCTGGTCACTGCAGAATGACCCCCAGTCTCTTCACAGCTGAGTGGAACTGATGGTGTTTGGTGCTAGTGGAGTCACCAGCATTTTGCACAGCCGAGTTCTAACTTTTTCTCCCTTGGGACTCGGCTGGGCAAGTCAGAGAGTGATGGTGTAGCCAGCAGGCATGTCCACCACCAAATTAGCAGGGAGCACTGCTATAGCTTTGTTGAAGGCAATCTCAATGCCCCAATTAATAGGACCAGCCAGTGCAGACTGAGAACTTGAGCCTAAAACCCAAGAAGAGCCAAAAACCCCAAGCCAAATAATCTCTGTAAATTAAAGGTCCTTCAAAGGCTTCTCTTTTTTTTCGGAAGTTCAAAACTTAGTACATATGTTTCCTTCTTGATTTTCTCTTTTCCCTTTTTCCCTGGTTGAGCTGTATAGTTGGACTCTTCATGCAGCCGTTCAGAGATAATAAATGTTTAGTGGCAATTTGCCAGCTTGAACTCACAAGTGCTGAGCTTATTCATTACTAGGAAATAGTGGTTCTCTGTGGGGAAATGTCTCCAAACATGATTAGCAAATAAAAAAAAAAATAAACCGTTATGAAAAATGTTTCTTTGTACATTGCCTGACACATCTAAAATGCTGGATATGAAGAGTGTGGTGGGAGAAGTGGGGAGGTAACACCGTTTCTCACAATAGGCTTTTGTGTAGATCAGTGTGGAGTGGGCAAGCAGGGTCCTGGGTCTCTGCAGGAGTTTGTGTGTGTTTTCAAATGTTTCCATCCTCAATTTGCCTTTTCCCACACACCAGTGAAGCCAGTTCTATTGCAATGTTGACTCCTTCATTTTGGACACACTCATCCCAGTAGGATGAGAAGGTGTACTGGTTAGAGGTGGGAAGTCTTTTTTTACCTTCTTGCATGCTTTTAACTTTAGCCTAACCTTGTCTTGAGGAGCCAACAGCTACATCTCATCAGTGAAAGAATTAACCCTTAGCCCCTTCCCTGAGCAACGTCAGAAAGTGTTAACACACCAGGGGATCCAAAGCATGGGGACGACACAGAGCAGGCGTCTGATGCAGGCATGCAGAATTACACCAGGGCTGTTGGTTTAAAGATGAAGAATATTTATAGTGAGCTGAAGTGAACTTGTACATGTAGTTGTGTTTGAGATTTTAAAAACTAAGACGAACACACTTTTCATTGTCTTAAAAGCACATAATTAAATGTTTACAGTGGCATTGTAATTTAGATTTGTCCACAAATTCTCACACAGGACTAGGTGTCATATTACCTGCCTTCCCACCAAAGCTTTCCTAGAAGCAGCTGAATCCTGACAGAAAGCAAAATCTGTTTGGGTTAACACGGAAACCTCAGGAGAACTTAAAAATTATTCTTGAATAATTTTAAAATCTAATTGTATTTACACTCCAAACTGCTGTAAGCCCTTTCTCAAATTCATTGGCAAACAAGTGATGATTTGTCACATGAGATTTCATCAAGGGTAGCACAGCTGAAATGAACTGCGTATTCTCAAAAGCTAACAGGCAGATCCTGCCCCTTTGGGGCATGCTGCAGTTTTTGCCAGTGACTTTTTAGAGGGAAAATCTTATTTGTTAAGAAAAGAAGTGCACTCCTCTGAGGAGCATTTAATGTCATGACTTCTAACATTTGCTGCTGGGGACATTTTGCAAGATGCTAATGAGAAAGCAGGATATAAATTATTAGACTCACAATTTCAGTATTAATAATTCTTTGCATTCCTACAACAGTTTTCAACCTAGAAACTCAGCGCACAATAATGCATAGAAATGCATGTGATGGTAAGCTACCAGGGCAATCGTGTAAGGCAGCATTTGTTCCTCAGAGGCCAGCTGCTGTTCCGCAAGTTGAAGGTACAGCTCACACCCTTTGGAAGGGGCTGAGAGCGAGAGGCAGCATCCTGCTATGCTGCCAGTTCGTGGGAGGGTAAAGCCCTGTGAGCTCTCAGTGCCTCCTCAGTGGTGGGGCTGTCAGCAATCCTCCAGTTCTTGGTAGCTTTCAATTTTCAGGTCCCTAACGAGGGCCCTTCACTCTCAGGAACCGGGGAATGTTCTCCCGAGACAGTGAATCCTGGCAGTTCATGTAATAAAAGACTGTCCCTTTCTGTTTTGGTCCCAAAGCATGGCATTCAGGATCTGTTTTTTTAAGCACTTAGTTACAGGATTTTGCTCATATTTTGGTGTGTACAGGTGTAGTTGGGAATGCAGACACAAGGAGGATTTGTATCCGATCTGCAGAATCAATTGCATGCTTACAAAGACCCAGGAACAATCTGGTCCTCCACAGATTCAGCAGCACTCATTCAGCAAATCTGGGTTGTAAGCACTATATCCAGTACAGTATTTATGACACTTAATGCTCTCTATTTTTCAGTAAAATAATTTCTGGCACAACTTTAATATACATTGTGGTAAGAAATGCTTTTTCTGTATTGCAGCATTGAGTTGTGCTGCTTTAGCTTTAAGGAGGAAATAAATCCATATACATTCGTTGGACCAGAAACTTGCAATTAGCAGATATGAAAAAAAACTTAATTATTACATTAAGCACACACAAAACTCACAGTTAACTATGTCATTACAGTAGTAGGGCTGAACTGATCTCACAAAAAGAAAAAAAAAAGCTAATACAAAAGTTAAGATTTTAATGCAAAAAGTTAATTCAGCTAGATTGTGTATTCTTCCTTTTTTACAGGGCATGGGACAGCGCTAAGCTGCAGTATCCGTTGTGCTGCTCCGTAGTCAAAACCGCAGGAGCGCTGCGCACATGGGATGGCCACAGGAACCGAGGTTCTCACAGCTTTGCTGCTCTCACCTTTGGTGGCTGGTTGGGCCACTGGATTAACACTACGTTAGCCTGGTATTATTGGCATTTAGTTTTCTTGTTTATTTTGAAGTCTAAGTGAAAAAGAAACCAGTGGTATTCACTTACTACTACCAAAAGTAGCTTTCCCAAAAGTTTGTTCTGGCAAATGCATGCAGATACACATCATGTAACCTACCCACCAAATCCACTGACTGCAGCAGAACTAGTCACAGCACTAAGTGTAAATGCCTGCAGTTATTTTTATGGGATCAGACCCTTAATATTGAAAAGGAATCAAGTAAAATCCATACCTTGTTTGGCTGAAGATGGGCACTGAGTCACCATTTGGATGGAGATACTTTTCATTTTGTAGCATGATGTCCTTCGGGAACAAACCAGGAACAACTTCATAAACAGTAAAATCTTAGCAGCTAAGCAACAGCAGTGTAAAACCTTATGAAGTTGTTGGGGCAGGGGGAAGACTTCCTATAGATGTGTAATGAATATTTTTAAATAAGAAATGAATATTTTTACTGTAGTAACTCCCTAAACATGCCATATTTTTCAGAGTCTACATACTGACCTTAACAAAACAAGACAGAGAGAAATGCAGGCTTGTTTCATAAACAGAGCTGCTGATGCAGTGGTACAAAAAAAATCTGGGTATTTACTGCTCTTTGTATGCTGTGCTTCCTGTAAACCAAAGTCCACATTAGAAGTGTAAAAATGGCAGATTTAAAAATATTTCTATGGTAGTACTGTCTTTTCAGCACATATTTCAACCACTTCTTGGTCTACTTTGAATCACACAACAGTCACCAGAAAAGCACATTTCCTATGCCCGCCAGCTAACGCACCGCTACAGGAGGGCAGCCCGTGGGGCCTCCCGGAATCAGGGAGCAGGATTTTTTGTTGCTTTATTTACTGGTTTACTCTTCCATAGGAACAAAGCACTATTTGATCCCCTTTTTTTCCACTAAATCTCATTTGCTCAGTAGTTTGCCCCCATCCATGTGTTCAGCAGAGGTATTTACAGCACTAATAAAAGCATTTTTCTATGAAGGGTCAAAAATCATTGCTCTTAATACACTTGTGGATCTGCTTTTGAACATCATCCGTTAGCGGTAGCAGGTATATTGGAGTGGAAACTGAAAAACACTTCTTTTAGTGTCAGAATTAATTAGTTGAATAATTCAGGCATATGTTAGAAAACAGTCTTTTTCTTATATCAGTACTCATATAAGTGACCCAAGAGCTATTGCCTTCATACAATTTATTTTTAGCCATCTATCTGTGGAGGAGAAAGCTACCATGTTCTCACTGCTTAGCATGTGGGAATTTAGCAGTCTTCTCTTCCGATATGTTATGTCTGCAGATTAGAAGAGACACAGACTCATCCCTGGCCAGGAAGCTGCTGGCTCCATTCTCATTATGGCAGATTGATCAGTTTATACTGATTACAGGAAATGGCTGTTAACTGGGTGAATAAATAACACATCTGCGAGCAGGGATTATCTTAAAATTTATTATTCCTTTCTCCAAAAATGATGATGTAGAAAATCAGAGGAGGGGCAACAATGTTCCATTCAATCACAGAAAGATTTCCTTCATTTCCCATAATTGGAGATGTTCATTTCCCAATTTACACACAGGAAAAAGTAAGCATCGTTTTCTGTCCCTTCTAAGTTTCTCTCCCAGACGTGCTGTATCCCAGCTGATACTAACAGCTATTAGCACTTAGTGCCCCTCAGTAACTGTTGTGTCGTTTTGAAAAGGAGTGGCAGGTTGACACTAAAAACACAGAAAGTTGCACATTACCTGGGCTGCAGGCCGACAAAATGTCCCGTACCACACAGGTGCCCGGGACACTGATCAGTACTTTGTGAGCTGGCTGTTTTGATTTGGGGACACTTCCCAGACCGTGCAGTGTGGCACAGTTCTTGCGTGCACTCCCCAAGACATAGAGAAGAGCTGGTCAGAAATGAAAGTACAAGTTGATGCACTGCAGTGGTCTGTCTTGAAAGCAGCCTAATACACTGACCACGCTATCCGTGCTCATCTGGAGAAGAAAGTTTAGTGGCTTGCACTGGGCGAGAATATTTTATCCTTTTAATTTGTTCTCACTTGTAAAAAAAAATTATGTAAGTAAACTTTTTACATTTGAGCCATTCTCACTTGTCTGTATTTTAGCATTATTGTGCTTCTTATACACATTTTCAGTCTCATTCATAAGAAACTAGGTTTTTGCATCATATTACAGAGGTTTTTTTAGCCAAGGGCACAATTAAAGTTTAAAATAAAAATAAATTACATTTAATATCACTGTGAGTGTAGAGTAAACATGTTGTTTGCAGTAAAGTTTTCACCTTCATTTGCTTTTGGTGCTTGTTATAACTTAGTAAGTTTTTTATTCAGTTTGTAAAGTGCCCCTTTTTAGCCTCTAGCTGCTGGGTGACACCATCTGTGATTCCCAGTGAAATTAAATTAAGTGAAAATTCAATCAACAAAAAGATTGTTGCTTCCACAACTTCACTGAGTGGCTTGGGATCATGCAAGTGAAATGTCTTTCATATGGGAAACACAACCATTGTGTGAGCCAGTTTAACTTAAAGGAGGAGATTTCCCAAAGAATGGAGTAGTTAACCTGCTATTCCCAGCGTATCATGCCTGGTTTAATTAATGATTAATTATCATTAATGACCCTGGCTCAGCCCTTCTTGGCAATAGGCATTCAGAGTGACCTCTCCATTATTCTTCAACAAGAAGCCCATCTCCAGGTACATCTTTATTATGTCCCCCGTGCTCCCAGAGCAGGGGTTTCGCTACCTGAGCAGTCCCAGCACACGAGCTGAGGGAGGCTGTGCAGAATAACGCACCAAGTAGAGGGCACAAACGTTTTGCTTAGAGACTGAAGTGTGGACAATATGGCCCATTTGTTAGTCTTAATATTTCTGAAATGACTGGTGGGATCTGGGGTTGGTGCAAGAGCAAGGAAATAGGGAATTACCAACAAAATGGTTAGTGTTACTAAGAAAAGAAAGAGCTCTTTTTGCACCTGCCATTCTCTTCTTTTCCTTTCTGCTGAGATGCATTTATTACTTTATTTTCTCCTCTCCCATAACCATATTATAATCTTCTTTTTAACCAGTTCGTAACAGGAAGCATCATGACTGAGAGTTCAACAAAATACCAGTAAAAACATCCCTTGGGAAACAGTTCAGTGATCAAAGTTTGGAAATGTGGTTTGTATTATTGTATCTGCACTGGCTTTTTGTTCGCCTCCCCATACTTTTTTGTGAACGTAATTAAATAAAAGGTATAAGCTAATTCCCCTTCCACCATACTCCCCTTTGAGTCAGAAAGATGTGTTTATTTTTCACCACCTAATTTTTACAGGATTTTCCAATAGGACTTTATACAGTCTGTGTCCTAGATTACTCATAGCGTAGTTACCAAAGAATAGCAGTACTGATTTCCACTGCAGTGGTGAGCTGATTTAATAATGGACACAAATGATAACTTACAGAACCAGAACATCAGAGTATATGACAATAATCCCAGCAAGCACTTTGAGAAAGTGGGGATGAATGTCTAATAGCATTGGTTATTATTCGCATCCTCCTGACACATCTAGCTTTTTCTAATCTTATTTAATACAAAAATGAGGTCACTTTGAGAATATATCAGTAGAGAAACTTTACAAGAAATCTTGGAGTCTTGAGTGTTTGGTGTTTTTAAACCAGAATAACTTTATATCTTCTAACCATTAAGTTGGCAGAATCCCTTCCAAAGCCCATGGAGTCCTTAGCTCAGGGAGTGTGGACTACAGGAAAAGGACTTAACTAGTGGCAGCATAATTCATTTTTCATTTTATGTTAGTGTCTAGCTCCTAATTTCTTTTCCAGGTGGACCACGTGGTCTCTGCCACATCTCCTTTAAAGTGAGAGTACAGCAGGTAAACCGTTTGATGAAGGTTAGCAGTGTCAAAAACAAAGACAAAGGAAAGAATAAGATATCAATCCAAATTCTTTTTACTTGACTGTTCAGTTTTATAGTTCTACCCCTGATTACTCTAGGATAGCTTGGGAGTTTTCAGTGAAACCTAGTATATTTGGAAAAAGAGGCATGTGTGTGTGTAAGCAAAACAATAGGTGTCACCAGGTGTCACTATTACACGGGGGTTTTCTGTACGTGTGAGCAAATGGCCAGTTTGGGGAAGATATAGTGTATTATCAGCTCGCACTTAAGCATTTGGTATAGAGCCATCGATGTAGATGGAAAGGACTCTGCAAGTGCAGGAAAGCCTGCTCTCTTCTCTGGGCTGGCATCTTGCACACCTTTTATCACTGGGAACAGGGAGAGCCTCGGGGCTGAGGTTCCTATTGGGAGGAATTGCCCCGGGTACTGCTGCAGCACCTCTGTTCTGGAATTAATATGAATACTTATAAATAAAACAAAATGCATTGTACTATCTCCTGTAAACGCATCACTGCATCTTCTTCACTGATAAATTGCCAGCAGAGGCCTGATAATCTGCTGCTATCTAGCAGAAGATAGATGTAGTACTAAAACAAGGTACACCACTCATGTGTGTTTGCTTTACAGCGTTGGTGTATTATCTATCAAACAGAGAAAACAAGTGTAAATATTTGGAGAAGAAATGGTAGACCATAAGGACAATGGTGACTGAGGACTTACTTTTACTATAAAATTGCAGACATGGACTTACCTTAACAAGGAATAACTACGTGCTGCATATGAAGCAGCGGTGTATCTTTCTCAGAGGATACCATGTGACTTCCCACAGTATCTTGCATTGCAGAAATCCTAATTGATGCGTGGGTAATGCACTGACTGACTGTCAGGCTCAACCCAGGCTAAAGCTGTACGACAAATCCCACTTGCATTCACAAGGAGCGTGCAGAGCCCCACTTCTATCTCGCCACAGGTGGGAAAGGCATAGGCAAGCACAGAAGAGAGATTTGGAAGGTTTGCTGAAGGACGCAATATTGCCTAGCTATTGCACGGGAGAGCCAGTTGTGTAGGTTGGTATTTGTATGAAACCATTGAAGCAGCTGGCGTAGCTGCAAGGATTTGATATGAAGTTAGTTAGTTAGTTTTGACGAAGCTTTATATTCAGCCTGCTGTCTTCAGCCTGCCCCATGGGCACAGGGTGGTGAGGAAATGTGCCTCTGCGGACCCCAGGGGCTGAGCTGGGTAGGGAGTTCTGCAGTGAAAGCACTGAAATACTCCGGGGTGTAAGTATTTGCTGGTTCAGTCTTAGTAATCCCTAGAGAATGCCATCTTCAGCAAAAGGAATTTCTGGCAAATAAAACTATTTTCAATAACTACCTTTCTCCAAAGCTCACTGGAGGCAATAGGAATCTTTAAGCTGATCAAGTATACTTTGAATCATTCCCTGGTTTTAAGATTTCTTGCTTCCTACCTGATATTGTGGCTTGTGATGTGCTGCATTGCAGTTCCGTCTCTGGAAGAAGCAGTGTTGGAATTGATGAATCACTCTCCTTCTTGAGATATTGCCATATAGGTCTATAACTGTCATAAATAATATTGCAGTGATTGAACTTAAAAGTCACGATCTGTGAAAGAATCTAATCCCTTTTGAACATTCACGGCTGCCTGCCTTTGCCTCTTTACCAGTAACTTCACCTGATTCACTTCATGGGGTAAAACCTCTTTCAAGATATTTTCTTTCCTTTGCTCAAGAAACACTATCCTTTTCTCTGTATGCTCTGACATTGCTTCTTCCCCTGAAAGCTGGTGCCCTTGGACATTTCAACCTCATTAAATTTAGAAAGCCCAGTGACTTGGTTTTGTTCCCATAGTGATGTTGCAAATCTTGTATTTGCAAGGGAATTGCATGGGATTCTTTTTAAACAGATTCATTTTCTCTTGTGGTTGCCACCGCTAAATATAATATCACATCCTCTTTTATTTAGAAAACATTAATCCGAGACCTTTCCATGAGATGTGGAGCTTTATAGCAATGTAGGGAAAAGGACACAATGCAGCAGAGAAGTAACTACTTGGTACACTTAATAGTGGGGAAACTGCAGAAGGTAAAAGGAACAAAACAAGTTTGAGGCAAAACAACTGACAGGTCTGATATGTACCAATGTATACTGAAGACAAATTTTAGATACACAGGAAAGCATTCACAGTCCCGTCACCTGTCTCAGGATAAAGCATGTGACAGGAGACTTCACTGTGCTGGAGTACCAGACCTTTTAACGAGTAACAGTTCCTTCTTGCGGCTCAGCGAGCGCTGTCCCAACCACGGCTGCTGCAGCCCGCGGGCGCTGACTTGCCCATCTCCATCTTAAGCACTGGCTCCTGGGCACAGGAAAGAGGACTGGTTTTATTAAGCCAGTTTGAGGCCATCAAAAAGATGATGCTCTTGATAGCTCAGGACTAAAATAAGGCAGTGCATTACGTGTTGTATAATAAAGATAGCTGGAAGCATTACAAAATGGCTGGAGAAATCTCCAGCATTAATATTTGATTCAAGATCTTTTAGTTGTCTGTGGCATATTTTGATTGAGGAGGCTTGTGAGTATATTTATTTATCTTTAGATTTATGTAAATGTGCACAGTCAACATCTCTTGAGGCACCAGTATGGCATCCAGTAATATACACTGTGTAGAGTAAGCTTATTTCCATTGGAGCGAAGAAGCAATCCTACTCACTCCACCCAAATTTAAAAAAAACCTTGACCTGCTAAATTCCCTAAGGGATCCCTTGACAAATCCAGTAACAGCTCTTAGCTCTTCCACTGGGCCGGCAGCGGAGCCAGTGCGATACCAGGAAGGAGTTTGTGTTTCAGGGTCACAGATGCTGGTCTGACGCAGCTCTGCCGGGTTCAGTGACCTGGAGGGTGTCTGCATGGTGCCCCAGCCAGCCTGGCAGTGCATTGGAGGAGAGGCAGCTCTTCTGCTCCTGCTCCACAGCACGCTTTGGTCTTTCAACCAGAAATCATCTGCAGGGGAAGCCAGAAGCCCCAGTAGTAGGCAAATGGCCTCACGGCCCTCAGAGCCAGGACCAGTCTCCCCCAGGGAAGGCAGTCCAGGGGCCACCCGCTCCGTCCACCGCGGTGGAGCGCAGCCGTGAGCACGAGGCTGAGCTGCTCCAGAGCCTACCTAAAGGCAGCACTTGTTCACGCAGAAAGGTGCGTGCCTGCAGCCAGTGCTCCCTCCCTGGACCACGTAGCCTTGCCAATGTAAATTTTGGATTGAGGCAGATATGCGTTTGGCTTTCATTTTTAGTCCTAGCTCTAACATCCTGTCTGCCAATGAAATGAATCCTTTAAAAACAAAATCTATCCCGCCAAGCCCTAGTAAAGCAGCTTTCTAAACAGCTTTTTCTGATGGAGGATTTGTTGTAATGAAGAGTCTTATGAAAACTACATGTAGTTTGCAACGATTCAGAGTTACAACTATGTGGTGGCCGTTACCCTGAAACAGTGCAGCTGAGGGAAGGGCACAGGTCCCGCGCTGAGAAGCGATGTCTGGGCACTGCTTGGCATGCCGCTGGGGAGGCCGGCTCCTGCCTGCCCTGGCTTCAGCATTTTCCCTTCCGAGAAATGCCCGAGAGGCTGTCTGATTTACAGGCTTTCCCTGAAGAGCTCCGCTCCCCGCTGCCACCTATATGGGTCTCTGCTGGACTTGCTCTGAGGGGACATTGTGTGCTGTGCCGCAGTGGGCAGTCCAACGATGTGCAGCACTCGGTGTCGAGGCGGAGACACCCAGTGTGTCTCAGGGGGTTTACGGTGGGCAGCTCCTGTCTGTTCCTGTGGACTGAGCACTCGCTCAGGGCTGAAGCGCAGCTCAAGAGTGATTTGGTTTAACCACTGTGCTCTTCAAGCCTGAGCCGGTCAAACTACTTGATGAGGGCTGGGTTTACAATATTTTTGACCAAAATACTTTTTTCAGGTAGATATAGGACTGTTATCAGAGATTGAATTATCAAATGTCATCTTGTATTTTCTTAAAAAGGGAAAGATTTCTGACAAACATTTGTGAAATCTCTATTGCTTTGAAAACATACGGAAACATCTGTCCTTTTGCAAAATCTTTTCATTTTCTATTTCCTTGAGCAAAGTGGGGTGACATACTTACTTTTTTAAAAAAATAAGTTAAGAGAAATTAGGCCCTCAACTTTTATGTTTTTTTTTTCCAACAGCAACAATGCTCTTAGAATTATTTTACAATTTAAACTCCTTTTTTAGTTAACTAAAATACCATTTAAAGAGTTTATTTATGTCTCAGTTTCCTCTCAAGTGAGGATGACTAGCAAAACAAACTTTCTTGCAGGAAGAAAACTAAAGATAAATTAGAAGGTGATCTCCCCACTCACACTTTTATTTATTTTCCAGAATCGTCTTCTCTATTTCTCAGTATCAGTTGAGTGAAAATGAGGGCTAAAATCTTCCTCTGACCCTATTTGCCCTCCTAAATTTTCCTGTAATCAAACACAATCATTTTCTCTCCATTTCATGTAAAGAAATGTCAGGTAAGAGAGGGAGTTCCTTGCTCCGTCTCTGACTTTCCAGAAATATTTCAGGTCAGAATTCCTACCTGTCCCACCAGGACAGTAGCCCTCCTCACTTCGAGATGTCCCCGTTGCCTGCTCCCATGGACATCCCATCTGTGGAAAGTTTCTCTTTCCTTTCTCCTGCCTCCTCTAAGTAAGAAATGAACATACTTTTAGACTTGTCACTGTTTTCCACTGGTTGGCAACTTGCAGCTTTCTGAGGATTGCTTCTGTCTAATTGTTTTGGTAAATAATTCTGCTGCAGCCTGTGAGATGACAGCGATTCCTCATGGCTGACATGGGCTGCTTTGTGCTCATGTCACAAGGTCTTTGGAAAATTGTTAGCTCACACTGTGGTAATTCAATTTTGATGAATACCCCGTAACTTAATTTACTGTGTAGCAAAACACAATTGTATAAACAAATTGGTTCTGTCCACACCCATCGTACCTTCACAGGGCATCATTTTAATACTGATCACTCTGAGCTATGATAGATAATAGCGTAGACCCTGAGGCAGGAATGTGTCTGTAAGCACGAGGCAGAAGGTTTTAGTTTCTCAGTACAGCTTTTACAGAGGTCATTCACTGAACGTGAGAGTAAACACCAAAACAAAAATGGAATTGCCATAATGTATCAGAAAAGGTGAGTTGTGATTGCAGTTGAGAGACCCTGACAGGGACCAGGACACTGCGGCATGAGTCCCTCATGGGATCAAACACAGTGACAGTCTCTGTTCCAAGGAGTGCGTAGCACTAATACTTCAGAAATAATTTTTAGTTCAGCAGTCACATTAAAAATGTGTAAAATATTCCCCATCATTAGCATAGGAGATAGCACAAAGTAGTTAAAGAAAATAAAAAGATCCTTTTTGTGATACCAGGAACCTACAGCTTGTT
Source organism: Chlamydotis macqueenii (assembly GCF_036417535.1). Lineage (NCBI taxonomy): Eukaryota > Metazoa > Chordata > Aves > Otidiformes > Otididae > Chlamydotis > Chlamydotis macqueenii. The sequence continues at coordinate 13,764,645 of NC_141567.1, read as the reverse complement.
GCACAGCTCAGGCTGTGTTTGTGCTGCACAGCCAGTGCACGTGGCTGCTGCTGGGCCTGTGTCCACGTCAGCATGTGCTGCTGAGCTGTAACTGTGTCCTGGGCCCCAGAAAAGCTCCCAGTGAGTGTAGTAGTCTGGTCTTAAACTGCTGCTGGAATCTGAGTTATGATTTGGAGCCCTAAAACCTGCTTAAGTTTCATGCTGGCATACCTATGGTCATTGACCGTGGGGTTCTGTTGTGGTGAGGAGCACTGTTTCAGCTTTTGGATAACAGAATATTGAAGGAAAAATCAATAGAAATTTGCTGTGTTATGTTTGCTTTAAATTATGGAAGTGTTGTACACAAATTTTATCAAAATTGTAATATTTGAGCCTAATAAAAGAGGAAAAGCAACATCAGGAAAGTGTTAAAAACAGTAAGGGAATCCTGGTCCCTTCATTTCCTTCAGAGCCACCCTGTAAGTTTGGCTGCTTTGTGCAGGCACAGCTTTACCTGGGAAAAAGAGTGATGGAAGATGTTTTAAAAGGACCAAAGAAACTGATTCCTTTTGCACTGCTACAAAAATGCAGTGCAAAACAGGCCAGGCTCATCTTTTAAAAAATCCTGACAACCCTATTGATCAGAGTGGGATCATATCAAGGATCAGATCAGTCCAGGGTCATTTCCAGAAACAATGTTATCACCACCAGTCCCCACCCCATGCTCTCCAAATGTCCAGTTTGAACCGACAGGTGTTTCCAGTCGCTCTCAAGGCAAACATGTGGCACAAGCTCCTTGCAGCTTTTCCTTTAATGGATCAAGATGGTTTTAAGAAGGTTTTTAACATATGCTTCCCATTTGCCAGCTCTCTGATACACAGAGGGGTCTGGTTAGTGTGCGGATACTCCCAGCTGCCCAGGTGTCTGGCGCCGGGGTCTGGGTGCTGTTTTAAAACCTCACTAGCACCAATGCTGCATCTTTTGACACTTAGATGTCTGTAAAAGTTTGGGTCTTACTTCTCACTAAACTCTCTGTGCATGCCGAGCTGCACCGTATTCCGTCCCTTCGTCATGCGAGGCAAGCAGGACTGGCTGGCACCCCATGGCAGAAGGGGCTGCATGTTCCCAGCACAGCGCCTGGTCGGCAGGCAGCCACAGCCACCTTGCCAATGAACCAGCTTTGCTCATTTGAAATCTTCTGTGCAGGTTTCAGCAGGTGGAAAAGACTCAAATGTAGGTGCAAATAAACATTTGAGAAATTTACTTTCAGAACTCAGCTGTGATCTTGTCTTGGATGATCTTGTCAGGGTGTTCATCACAAATAATATTAGTTTTCTGCAAGGTCTACCTAAGGATCTCCTTTTCTAATCTGTGAATCTATTATTAAAGGAGAAAGTGGAAACTTAAAAGCTACTGGACTAAACCATGTAAAGGGTATGGGTTTAAGCTAAGGATGCTTTGCAGAACAACCAGAAGCCATAGGAAGAGCATGATTCTTCCTGATGCAGTGACCCGATATTGTTTCTGCTCCCTGATTCTAGCAAGCTTTGGTTTTTAACAAGGAGCTGTGGTTGATGCTGTCTTGGACAAATTCAGGTTTCCCTAACATAATGTGAATATTTGTAGCTAACAGAAAACATGATCATACAGACAATAGCAAATTGCATTTAAACTGCTTCTTCACAGGCAGCTTCAAACTACTTTTGTGTCTTGAAGTAGTTTTACTGGACTTAGAGAGATTTTTAGCCATAGACTGACCTGGCCTTCAAGAACTAGAGTCATTCAACAGTGTCATGGGTTGTAAACTCTTACCTTGCACTGCAAAACCTACGTATGGATCTGTCATTTACCAGCAAGTAAAGCACGTGCCTGAGTGCTGTTCTGAGCAGGACTGGATATAACCATCCTCAGATGGTTTGCTGGCTTGAGACTTGGTGTATCAATTTAAGCATGTGCATAAATATTTGCAGTATTTGGGCTACAATAATTGTTCTGTTTCACAAAAATAGATACGAAATTGAATTAAAAATGAATAAAAACATTCCCCTTTAACATAAAGCAGTTATCTTTTAAACAACATTTTGGAGTTTGATCTTTTCAATTTTATTGTTGGTTTCAGGATTTTCTCCATCCTTCTCTGATCTGCCATGAAATGTTAGGTTATTTCCACCAAAGGTGGTCTCTGTATTAAGATGCAAGCTGCTTTAACAGTAGATTAACCGTTGTGATTAATGATGATAATGGATGAGTGCTTTTGTCACAAACAAAACTGCGTGACCACATATAAGCTTTAAAAACAGAATTAAAAAATAGCATTTCTTAGTCTCTCTCAAGAAGATTGTAAACGCCTTGAGATATTGATCCAGCCTGGGAGCCTGCTTATAAGGATACTCTCTGCCTGCTGCAGTGTGCTTAGGTACAATCTAATAAGAGCTCATTGAATAATAAGCAATGGTAGCCACCCAATCCTAAAAATTTAGATTGACGGAATTCCCTCCCCAGCGAAGGGAAAAAATCTAGAGCTGCCCATAAACCCATTACTGTCCACTCACCCATAAGCCAATAGAAGATCTTGGATTATTGTAACTCTTAGCTTTAAGAGAAATTGCTTTCCTAAATTTGACCTCCCACACTAAATATAAAATATGGACCATCTGTAATGAAGGGATTGCAGCCCAAATAGCTATCATCTCTCGGTGGCAAAGGTTAGAAGGTTGATGCACATTGGTTCCATGGGGATGGGGATGTTGGTGACCTTTTGGCATGAAAATGGTCACTTGGAGCTGTAATGTGAGAGAAAGGGGTCGGGTATTAGCCACTAAAGACTCTCTGATGCTGTGTCCTTGTTAAGCTTTTACAGAAAAAGCCATGGAGGCATTATGGGAAACAGCATCAAATCCCATCTACCAGATCTGAATACGATATAGAGGAAAAGTGAAACTGGATCTATGCTTCACTTAGGTAACACTTCTTCACTTCTTAAAAGGACAAATGTTATCTGACCTTTGTAAAGTGTTCATTTGAAAGAAAAAAAAAAAGGTAAAAAGGCAATTTAGGTGTTTGCGGATTAATCTTTTGCTGCTCCTGGTCTCAACGTTCTATTTGACTGCTCTTGACGGGCCAAGTGTATGAGTACAAAGTTGCATTCCCTTTTCTTATTTACTTAAGGAATTAAGTGGTGTAGAAAGCAAAACAAAAATATGGTATGTGGTTAAACGAAATTGCTACTGTCCATACCCTGTGTTTTAGTGTAATTCCTGTAAATGATTGTGAGGGGCTATAGAGGGAAACACAGCGAACGCAATGTTCCTTTTTGATCAGCAGCTTTTAACAAAGGAAGGATGTTGAACATCTGAAAGTAGGGAGTGCAGAGTTCACTGCAGGTCACCATTAAGGACAAGAACAAGGTAATGTAAGAGGTTGTGTGATTCCAGGTTGACAGGAGGATTTTAAAAGATCAAAAGTGTTTTTTATATATGTTCTAGAGGACCAGAAATGCTTTCAGTCAACAGATGAAAATGCTAATGTTTAGAAATGATGAAAGCAAGACAAATGTGGTGGTGAATTCCAACTGAGTCATCAACTGAGTCATCAAAACAACAAGTATTCTTAGTCTGTGGTTTTTAAAAGATTATTGCAAATTGTCCATCAGTGCAGGTGTGGTAAAAATGGTTATTCCGTTGCTGTATGAACAGTTCATTGCATTTGTTATTTTGGGATGGCAGAGTTGACAGTGAGTTGTGGCTTGCAATATTTGTTCTTTTAGATCTAGACATATTTCAATAAGTCTCTTAATTTTTTAAGCTTTACATTGTGTTCTCTTCCTTTCAGAAATGTTTGTACTGTATAATTAAGGAACTGGAGAGAAAGGAAAGAAACAATTAATAGCTGTTTCTGATAGAACCTTCATCAGTTCAGTGTGAAAAAGAAAAATGATGGAGTAATATTGCCACCAGCATTCTTCAGTCAGGTGACTTTTTTGCTAGATCAATTCTGGTTGCTAAGCAACAAGCAAAAAGGCACAGTTATGTTTTGGTAAATCTTTTCTTTTTGAATATTCTGTGCTGGAGTTTCATGTACTGTATCTATCACTCATGCAGTTGATTCAGGACTCATGGTATCTTCTGAGCCATAAAAGCCCATGTTTTCTTATTTAAAAGGGACTATGTTATTTAGTTTTCAGAAAAACTTTTGTGGCTAATATGCGTTTGGAAATACAAAACTGAGCCAGTGATTAGAGAATTTGTTAAATATGCAACGGAAAAATCATTAAAACAACTCTGACATTTTGCTTAATGATATCTACATTAATGAGTTAATTGCCAATGCATCACGTTTTATGCCACTATCAAATATTAATGTTATCAATGTTATAATAATAGCATCTATTGATACAATTGAAGCTTGCTTTCCAATAGGTGTCACCATGAATAATACCATTGCAGTATTGAAATCAATAATAAGAATATTAGGAGGGCATTATAAAATGTCAATACAATGAAAACCACTTAAATAAATGCTTGATATAAAACAAACTGACTAAATATACGAAGCTGTAAATTAAAAGAATAAATTCACAACCCTATGTATAACAGTTTTGCCGTTGCAACTTTACCGTTCTTAAAAGCATCAGACTGAAACTAATAACACAATAAAGATATGAAGATAAGAAAATTCTTGTACATTCAGTGAGAAAATATTTAAAGAGTATATGATATATCTGAGGAAATTATAAATATTGGAAGTGGTTTGATGTTACATTTAAGATAAAGCCTTTGTGTTGCAACAGTCCAAAATCTGCTAGCAAATGTTGATGCCTGTCTTCCTTTGAGGTCAGTTCAAGCGAGACACACAGCTGAGCCTTGGAAGGATGTGCGCCTGGCTAGCTTACTCTGTGTATAAAGAAGCAGCAGCCGAGCCCTGGAAGAGGTCTGGAAAGGCAAAATTCCAATTTTCCAACATGAAACATCTTATCAATCTGTGGCCATTGCTGTTCCGTTTCAACAGTGGCAAATTGGCTCAAGGATATTACTCTGAGGGTAATTCTCCATGCTTTTCAGCAGCTGACGATGACACTAAAAAAGAAAGGTTGCAAGAAAGAGTCTTTGAAAATTTAGCACATTGGTAAAGTCAGTGCTGTTTGTGTGGAATAGCAAGCAAGACAAATATTTGGGAAAAAAAAAAAAAGGCACAATTAAGGTGCTTAATTGCCATCCCAGGGACAGGGCAACACGCTCACATATTCTGGACTGTTGTTGGTACCAGCCCTCATCCTGACAGCCACAAAGAGCTGGGAGGTCACTAGCAGCTGCCTGGTGAGGGGGCATTTGTTCCTGCCTTGCGGCTTTCCCTGTCATGTCTGTGCCTGAAACAAGGAGGAGGATTGCCTCTCCCACAGCTGCGTGGCTGATCAGAGGAGAGGAGGGCTGGGAAAGCAACCTCCAGAGAGTGTGAGAGCCGCCCATCGTAAGAAACACCGATCCTTGAAAACATGCCTTGCTGCTGGGGAGTAGTAATTTACCACAGAAAAAACAGTTTTACATTACTTTCCGTCCCACATGCTCTGCTGAGCTCAATGGGAGGCAACAGGGTGTGCACACAGCAGTCAGGTCCAAGTATCTCCTCCCAGAGCTGGAGGTAGGCAGCAGCCGCAGTGGCTTTTTCCAGGGCACCATAGCATAAGTTATAGTTCAACTGACAGAGGTCAATGGTACTTGAACAAGCAGCCAAGTTATTTGCTCTGGCTATCTTGCCGTTTTTGTCTCCCCGTAGTAATGATCTCCATTCTCCACCAAGAAGGGTTTGCTGCTGGAGATGCAGTGTGTTTGAAAGTTTACCTGGGAACTCTGTAAATCAAAATCGTTAATCTGAAGGCTTTTTATTACCAGTGTTGTCTTCAGCTATATCTGCCAAAAAAGTTTTAAGACAACTCAGATTTATTTGCCAAAAAACATTTGACATTTACTTCATTACTCAGTGGACTGCATTCTCTTCAAATAAATTTTCCAGTGATCTGGACTTTCACCATGAAAATCTGTACAGTGAACTCCTAGTTTATTATGCCTACTTGAAAAGGGTAATTTAATAAGGCATCAGTACAAATACTTAATTGTGCAATGGCTATTGACAATGCCTTTAAACAGTTGCATATTTGCCAGATTTAGCTAATGGAAGTAGAATTGCCACTTAATGTCTCAGTTTGCACTGGCTGAAAATAAATTGTATCTGACATTCCTGTGGCTTTTAAAGGACATATTTAGATATTTACAGTCAGATTGATCTATTGTTGCATTTATGTTTCTTGTGTGAAAAAGTATGAAGTAATTTAGATGGAAATACTTATTTACACATTCAGTATTTGTAATAGCTTCACACAGTCCGTTGTTTCACAGACTTGAGATATTGATATCAGAGAGAGTTGACTGAAAATAACTTGACAGAATCTATTTTTTTCCAAAATGAGTGGATTTGTCAAGTGTGAAATAATTTGCTGGACAGGCTACCTTTAATGACATTTCCATTTATAAGAAGTTTTGAAAAACAAGTTACAAATTCTTCATACAGGATTTTGCATCATTTACTAAAAGTTCCATTTCATTCATTTTTGTTTGGAAATGCAATTTATAAGAAAAACAGGTAAAAGAAAAATGTAAAGGAAAATTATGGCATTTTGAGCATATGAAAGCAAAATATTCTGACTGGCATAAGCTGAAATTTTCCTTAAGTTTTTGGTTCATTCTGATTTAGGATGCAAATGAGATCTGCAATATTGAAAATGTTTATAAGATGAAAAGACCATTTCATATTGAATTCTGGTGCAGATACATTTAACTCATTTTATACTCTCCATTAGAAATATAATTACTTATCTCTGTACTTCTCCTTTCCTCACACCTCATTTAAGAAGCAACTTATCACATTAAGAGGCTCAGTAGCAATTGAATTACAAGTTCTGTGATACTGCAATTTTCTCAATGGCCAGTGCATTTTTAACTTTCATAATGAATGTACTGGAAAGTGTGAATCCACTTAGCTCTGATGAAAGAATTTTTTACATTTAACAATTCTCTGCAAGTGTTAAGGTTTGTTTGTAGATTGATAAAGTTTCTACTTTAGATTCCTGAATTGTTAAGACATAGCATTGAAAACGTGAACATCTGAGGAGTGCCATTGATTTCAGTTAGGCGTCACTTCATTGTTCTGTTGGAAAAGCAGTGGTTTTTTGAACACAAGGCCTGGTTTTCAAAACTTGAGCTGGTCTCTGCTTGGACAACACATACAGCTACTTATGCTGTTTAAATTTCCACTGCTTGTAGAAATCCAGGAATGACTTTGTGCTTTGCCCTGCTCCAGTCACAGGGCAGGCCCAGGGCTGGCAGCAAAAGGAAGGACTCTGCAATTTGGAGTGGGGTCTTGCTAAGTTTCTCTGCTCCCTGGGAGCAAAGAGTGAGTGCTGAGACAGCTTCTCCTGGCTCAGCCGCTGACCGCAGCCTCCTTATTTGCACTCTTCCTTTGGATCTCAGGACTGAGGAGAGTTGTGGCTGAGAGCAATAGCTATTTTCATGCACAAGGTTTAATGCTGGAAGGGAATTTAAGTGTTTTCTACCTTGTTTCCTGTTGCCTGCAAGCAAAGGCAGTGGCATAAATTCATATCTCTTAAGCTTCCCCTTTAGTTTGTGACTACAAACTAAATTTGTGGGTGGCTACTGATTTGTGGATGAGTTGCAACCAGCCCTTGAATCTACCTTTTCCAAAATCCAGATTAATTCAGCCAGACTTTGCTGCCTAAACCAATTGTACCATGCATAAGCAGTAAGTAGTGGTAAATACTCGTATTTTAATCCTGAATGCTTAGTTAGAGACTTATGAACAGGAATAAACACAGGGATTTGTTAAGTCAAGCTCTATCTCCCCAGACTGGAGATGACCTCTAGCTAGCAGGCTGCCAATTCTGAGCCCGGAGAATGTCTGAGGGTAAATGGTGACAGAAATTCTATCAAGTGTGCATGGCTGGAGCCATTAAATGCTTTTAAGAGAATAATAAAACTTCAAATTTAACATGAGAATTTTATGGATAGTCAGCATACAGAATGTATTCTAATGCTGTAGTGATGTGTTTCAATAACTTGGTGACACATACTTATAGAACTGCAGGTCAATAACCTCTGAAAATATTAATTTTAGACAAAATAGTAAGACGCACCTAGATTAAAACATATGCATTAATCAGATGAGGATTAACCTCTGAGATTGACACTGTCCACTTTGTGCCATCCACTCTTTTGCATTGGCCATACTTAAGTTTAAATTAAAAGGCTGCATTAATTTACTTTATTAATTAGCAGTTAACTTCCATTCAGAAAACCTTTTTGCAGCTCTCCCAGCTGCTGGCCATATCTGTTGTCTTTTATCTGCATGATCATCATGTGTCAGCGAGCCAAGAAACATGGCCCTGTGGTTTGGGTGCTAGAGCTCAACCTGGGCATGTAGTGATCCTTGTTGAGCAACAGGGCTGGATCAATACATTGAGATTTAAAGGAGGATCGAGCATAATGAGAGAAGGGACCATATGGGTAACGTTTCCTTTACTCCTGCTGTCCCTGTATTCCCCAGGGAGATACCCCAACACTCTTGTGGACAAAAGTGCTGCTGAACAAGGTGCTGTTTCCTTTTTTGTGAACCAGCAAGTCTGATGATTAATTTGCGGGTTTTTTTTCAGTTCAGTGATAAATTTTGACACCTCTTACAAGTCCACTCTATTTAAAACCTCAGGCAATTGCTTTTGAGGCATTTAAATGGATTTTTTTTTTCCCCTGTACATTTGGTGTGTTGATTTTGTTGATGCATATGCTCAGATGCAAATAACGATTGGAATGAGAAATAGTAGTAGGAAGCTTAGTACCTAGATTCTCAGCTATCAAAACTTCTGATGTGGCTTAGAGAGGAATTGCCTTTCCAGTTCATAACATGATGTCCTTTTGTACCTCCTCGTGCTTGGGCAGCAACATGCGAGCTACGTGAATTCAGTCAGCTCACTATTTTGCTTCTAAAACAGTGGTTAAGAATTGCTGTAGTTTCCCTGCCTTAAGTGTTTTTCCTGCCTGATTTTATTTCTGTTGTCTTTGAAATGCTCGGTTGGTTGCATGTCAGTTGACTTCTCCCTGAGAAGAGCTTTGCATTTCTGGGTGTTTCTGTGGGCCTGTGTTGCATTGTGCTGCGTCTTTCTGCACACTTCTTTATAACGATCTCAAAGACACATCAGAGAGAAAATTCATTGTCTTTTCTGATCAGTCTGTGCTGAACCATTCCCTAATTCTGTGTGTTCTTGAAATGCTGACACTATATGTTAATATGGAATTAAGTTTGTTCAGAAAATATCAAATCTTTCCCCTGGAGAAGACCACTGCCTGCAATGTATAGTGACTCATTCAATAATATATGGAGAGGGGCAGAACACAAAATGATGAAGTACCAAGTGATGAAAACAGGATAAAAAAAGAAGCAGTAGAGAAACTAGATTATGACCCATGTCATAATCCAGATAAATCCAGCAGGACCTATCCCTCTGCACTCAGTGGTCTAAGGACAGCTCAGCTCCAATGATGCAATGACACAAACTGCCACCTTAGCTAGAGGCTCTCATATTTGGAGTTTGCTCTCAGCTGATTTAGATTTGCCAAAGTTCATTATTTCACCATTAAGCAGCACTGGAAAATTGCTGTCACTGCTGGAGAGACAATAGATTTTTGCAGCAAAAAGGAGTGAATGAAAAGCCAGTTCCCGTGCTTTGTCTATGAAAAAGCACACATGGGACGTCCTATGCAGGAATATGTACTTGTGTTTGTGTGTACATGCATTCTTTGGTATTCTTTCAGCAGTGAAGCAGATACTCCAGGCTCTCAGATATTTACCTAATTCTGTTCAGCAGCTGTTGCCAGATCATTTGGAAAGTTTTTCTGTTGAGATATGGGGCACACCACCTATGTAAGGGAAAACTGTTTCGTGCTTCCGCAGAGTACAGATCTGTAGCCAAACTTTCATTCAAAAGCCTGCAAATGTCCACAGGGAAGATAACAATTTTCTCCTCTTGCCACTGTTTTGTTAAAAAAAAAAAAACTAATAATAGAGGAAAAAAAAAGCTTACAACAAGGAGTAATAAAAAGGTAATCCATAGTCTGGGGCCTTGTGTAAACGCAGTAAACACGAAGAATTTATTACGTTTTTCTTATTCCAGGTGGAGATTGTTAAAGGCAGGCTTACTTCTCCTAAACTGTTCAAAATTAACTTTCTTGGAGGACAAAGTTTCACTAAGTGTCTTAAAATCAGCCTCAGGCTGGATGGTCTGAAAACATGATAGCTGAAAACATGGTGAAAATAAGGGGTGAAAATAAGGGGAAAATCAGTATGGGGGAAGCTCTGTGGGTGCCCTCCTGGGGCTTGTCCCCGGCAGGCTCCCAGGAGAGGCTGGGGAGGGCAGGCTGGTGCCCTCCCAGAGGGATCGGCACCTCCAGAGAAGGGAAAGGGCTCAGCTGCATTGGGGAAAACCAAACTAACATCTGCAAAACAGCCCTCAGAAATAAAAAGAAAATATGGGCAGAGGAGCCAGCCAGAGTCCCAAGGGAGCCAGCGCAGCGGTGCCCTGGGCTCAGCTCAGTTCAGATACTTTCTGCCCTCTTTACCGACCACTGCTTTGCTGCTACATGAGCCAGGTCCAGTTCCCTCTGCTCAACACACTGTCCTCACTTAACCTACACCCTCACCACTGACCTCACCCCTCCCTCGAAACCTGTACAGGTGACCACTCTTTGGTACTGGGATGCGGTTGGGTTGTGCATTCAGCACCTTATTCCTATTGTCTGTGCTGCCTGCTAAGGTTACAAGCTTCTCAGGACAGACTTTGTAGTTTGTTTTCACAGGCTGTAAAAACAGGGTCTAATTTTATGGTCTCCACATAATGGCCATCATTATGCACTCCACTATAAGCCCAGTTCCTCATAATTAATGAAAACTACTGAGGCAGCAAGGTCAAGGTGAAAAACTCTTCCCGTTGGTTTTAAGCACTTTTTCCATTTGCTTATTAATATCCTAACTGACGTTGAATTGTTGTGGCTGTGAGCTCTTTCTAGGTGGCATTTTAGATCATAGCAGCCTCACCAGGAGAGGACCTGATCCTGAAAACCTGAGTAGTTGGTGCAGTCTCAGCTAATATAATTCTTCCTATGGAAGACCCTTACCCTCTCCATGCAAATGCGTGTCCTTCTCTCTCATCATGTTCAGTGAAACCATGAATTATACTGATTCTTGCTACTAATAAAATTACTATTATGTTATCTATTATAGTTGAGATAAACTCTGATCTTTTTGGAAACCTTATATTTGGTTCAGAAAATCAAAAGTAAAATATTTGAGAGCTCACTTCTATCTTTCTAAGCAAGCAAAAACCTGCAAAGCTATGGATGTTTGTTTCCAAACGTAATGTGAGTCTGTTTATAACTGAGATACAAACGTCATAATTTCCACACTATATCAAGTTTTGAACTTGATGAGACTTTCGGATATAAGAAACTATCAGCAGCTTGTTTCAGTATTTTCTTCTGCAGGAAAAGTGAAGATCCTTGCTCCAATCTCATAATGCTTTTAAGGTAGTCTGTTAAGGAGTGTTAGGTGTGCTATGAAAAGCTGCACAGAGTACCAGTCTGTAACACCAGGGTGAATCCTCTCTCTTTTATCAATCCTCCACAAAGCCTTGTAGGTGCATACTCTACTCAGGACTCATCATTACGAGTCTAAAACCACGTGAAGGTTTACCAACATCAAATGAGTCTACATTTCAGACATGAACAAAGGAAAATTACTTCTTTTGATTGTACACATCTGATATTGCAGCAAAATATCTAGGCCTACTCCCTATACATTACCTATTTTATTGTTTTTCTGACCGATAGTGTTGCATGTGCTAATAGATCTTGCTGAGTTCATAGGTTATTCTGCTAAGAAAAATGACTGTGCACATTGCTCTGCATCTGACAAAGTTGCGGTTGTTGCTCAGTCCCAGCACACTCTTCTCTTGTTCCTACCTGTAGCATAGAAAATGGATATATGCATGGATGAGGTAAAGATGATCAACCTAAAACTTGAAAGAGTATGTACCTAAATGCTGCCATCATGCAGCAGCTAGGAAATTTGTAAGTATTTGGTCAGTTCTGAGATTAACAGAAACTCTTGGATCTGCTGACACGCTGCAGCAGAGAGCAGGCAGCGCCGATGCTTGGCGACGTGGCATGGCACAACACAGCCTCTGTGCTCCAAGATCTGACCCTGGCAAACCAGCAGCCAGCTTCTCCTGAGTGCAGGTTTGGTGTTTGCCTGTGCGGTAAAGTTGTCTTCAGTCACACGTGCGTAGTTCAGTAAAATCAATGGAAACATTTCCATGGAGCTCAGTAGGCTGTGAATTGAGTTTGCTTCATGCACTGTAGATGACAGCTGTAACACTCTGCGTGTGCGGATCTGTTAGTGCACCTTCCACCATTTCATGAGGATGCAGTAGAAAGAGGCCAGTATCATAAATGTGTATAAGAATAGAGTTGCTGGACATAAAATAGAGTTCTAAGTTCATCCTGCACCTAATGTGCTATAAAAGCAATGCTGACCACTTAGTCAATTCCCCAATTCTTCACACAAATGTAGTTGCAGAATTCAGTTCTTGGTTACAGATGGATTGCTGAAAAGGAAATTGCTACTCGAGGCCAAATTCTCACCTCACTTTCCAGTTTATAAATGCAGAGCGATTCATCTGACTTTGGTGAAGTCTTCTGTGCTGGGAACAGTGTAAATGAGAGAGAACTGGGAACTATATTACAAAAATTCAACACTTGGGATGATATAACACATTAGGACATTAAAACATGAGTACATACACATTTTATCCCATGAAAAGTCTACTTTCAATCTACTTTAAGATTATTTGTATTATTATGTCTTTATTCTAGATCTCTCCATTTATAATAATAGCATTAACACTAATGCCGTTCCCTTCTGATGTGGTGTCAGTTACACTCTTCACTTTCATGGAGTAACGTTTTGAAATTTTGAAATACTTGAAGATACTGTAACAGCCAGTGCTGCCAATATAGCATGGAACTGCTACTTCACAATTCAAGTAGTCAGCTATTGACTCGTGGCAATCTATATCTGCATTAAAATGGTGAGTTTTGGATTAATGTGGAGCTGAAAGCCCAACTGAGGCTCTTTGCTGCCAGCCTGTCTCTGTAATTGCAGCATGGATTTCACCAACCACAAAGGGCAAAATGAATGTGATCATCCCCAGCAGTCGATAGCACATTGATTTTTTTCACTCTACGATTCGCACAAATATTGAAGCTCATTTTTTAAGCAAGGAGGATTATTAATCTACATTTCTTAAAAAATAAGTCTGTTTTGAAGCATGGTACCTTGCAGGGCTTATTTAATGTGCAATATGTAAATCAGATAAGCAAATTTTTTTTTTTTCTTTTTAACCAAAAATTGGCATTCCCAGCAGGCTGTGAAACCTCATCCTCACCGTTGTGCTGTCATGTGTCGTATTGTTTGGTTAAGAGATTAAAGAAGGAAATGTTGGCAGGTTTCGCTCTGGTCAATGGTCTGCGTTTTCTTAGTTTGGTTTCGTTTTCACTAACGCCTGAGGTTGTAAACAGACTGTGTACAACATCACCTGTGGTTCCTAAGATGAAACAATGATTCAAGACCATTTCTTCCCTAAATGGATGCAGTTAATCTGTGGTATAAGAAATATACTTTAAGTCAGGGAAACAAAGAAAGTTCCTGCCAGGCAGCGGAAATGTTTCTGAGAACTGCAACATTTCTTTTCGTCATTGGCATCACATGTTTCTTGGGCAGGGGCTTTCTGGAATTGTGTCTTCAACTGTGTGGCTGTGAGAAAGCTGCTGTACTGAGAACCAGATTTACTGCTCTTCCCTCTGTGTGTACATGAACTGGCAGTGGCTGTTAATATGTGCCAGCTGCAAAGTGGGCAGCTGACCTGTGTGAGCAGAAGAGATTCATTCAGTCCTTGATAAGCCGTAGTCACTTGTATGTGAATGTAATATGAGCCATATACTGGCTACAGGTTGACTTGTTTGACTGTAGACTTTCCTGGTGCTGACTTTACCTTCCTAATTTTGCAGGTCAGATCACAGAAGATTTCTTCAAGCCTGCATTTCCACACTGCTTTAAGGAGCGCAGTTGTGGAGCCAGCTCTGTGCTGGCTATTTGGTCTATTTGTTAAAACTTTTCTCAAGGGAAGTGCAACTCATGATAAGAAACATTCCAGGAGTGGCTTTAATGAAAAAGTAGCAAACGAGCACAAATTAGATTACCTTTATAAATGTCCAAGGTCAATCAGGGCTCTCCTGTTCCTTCCTTCATCCCAAGGCAATATTAACGAATGCAAAACCCCTCTTTGCCGAGGGGCAGCCTTGAATATCAAGTCTTCGTTTGGATGGGTTTAATTCAAACCCCTGGTAAGCCTTGAAACAAATGCAGGGTGGTAAACTACAATGTAGAAAATAAAGACTGAGACACACTATTTACCCTTTCCTTTGGTCTTCTCACCGGCACTGCATTTCATGCTCCCAGAAAAAAACCCTTATTTGAGAAGGTATTTCTTATTTCCCTCCATGTTCCCAGTTAAGTTGATGAGGCACCTTTCATGAGTCAGAAATGGTCTTTTAGGTAAATGTGACAGAATAAGGTGCATTTGAAGCTGATCAAGCTCCTCACTGTCATAAACTCTGCTTCTGGCTTTAACTGTTTGTCCCAGTAAATCCTCAAAGTAGAGCAGTTGCTGTGTGTCATTAGCTGTGTGTTCGCTTTCCTCGGGGTATTTAGCTACTTGCTCTGCAGCTTTTATTGCACTTAGCAGTACAATAACATCTCAAAATGCCCTATCTTCAATTCCAGAGAACAGTCAAATGAACAGATATTAGTCACACAAAAAGATAATTCCCTGAAATAAACTGCTATTTATATTATAGTCTGAAGAATCTCAAACCTCAATTTCCCTTACTTCCTTAAGTGTAAGAACAGCCTCAGATATGAAACATTTAAGGCATGAGCTGTGCTTTCTGCTTTTAGTGTGCAGAGTAGCAAGACTGTAGCTCTCAGCCCAAAGCCCTTGTAACAAACTCTGCTCCTGTAGGCGCAGTTCCAGGCCGAGTAGCTGGTGACAGGTTGAGTTGTTCTGAGAATCTTTTTTTCTTTCTTTCATGATAGTCACCTGCAACAGAGGATGAGTGAGGATGAAAGGTAGCAAGTCATGCAGAGCCTTACGGGCATGATAAATAATGTAACATAGCAGGTGCGTTTAAAACAATCTCTTGACTAACTATATTCCGAGATCACTACTTGATTACACTGTGAAATGCTCTGGTTGGACCTTGGTCTTTATCTACTATTCTGGACATTTGGAAGTAGGGGAAAGTTTTCCAGAGATGCTCAAGCAAAGGTGTTGTGGGCTTCCCCAAAGGCGCTCTTTTATCTCTATTTTATATCTAATTATGCCTTTTTATCTCCAGCTGGTTTTTACCTAACTTCCCGCTGTCCCACGCTTGGGACAGTCCTGTACATCCTCCTGCTCCCACTGATAGTGGGGATTTCAGGTGACATAAAGTCACGTCAGTCGACTGACTCCAGTGACACAGACCAATAGAAAAAATGGCCTGAGAGCATAGATCAGGAAGGCGTGGAATTAAAATAATGTGTCTGCAACATAGAAAAACAGCTCGCAGATGGTTTTTTATCTATCCATAAAATGAATAGGAGAGTTCCTCAGCGTGCAGGAGCTCACTTCTTACGTTGCCAGAGTCCTCCTGAACCGCGTGGTTAGTCTTTGTAGTGTCTGTCTGTGACACTGATACCAAAGTAGAGAAAATCTTCCTCTATTTCCAGAACCATTTCTGCTGCATGACTATGTTAGTGAGCTTTGCTTTTGCCCTTTTATCAGGTCTTCAGTGATGGACAGACTTATCACAGGGAAAGAGGGAATATCTTTAAGGGAACAAGTTATTCTTATTTCCAGCAGATTTTACCTATACAATCATGGACATTGACCACATTCAAAATAATCAGTGCTCCAAAAGAGAAACACGGACCACTGGGTATTAAAGAGCACTCATCTGTGTTTTCAGGAATATTTTAGTCCACTGACCAATGAACTAGCTAGTAGCTGTAGAATAGATACAAATGCATTACATTAGAATGTCCTGTCCAAATTTAGTTCAAACTGATCCAACTTTATATGTTTGCTCTTCTATTGTTTCAAAGCAGTCTGCAGTCACTGGCAGATGAGTTTGTTTATGCCTTCTGGTTTTGTTCCCATCTGAGTCTCTGTATGCTTGAACGTAATGGTAAAGCTTTTAAGGCAGGCAGGATGGGTTTGGGGTTAGAGCATAGTAATAGGATTCTGGCGACCTCAGGTCTCGGTGTGATGCTGCCACAGCCTTTCTCTGTGATCTTAGGCAGATTACTTAGTCTTGAACTGATTCTCCTGCTCTGTCAAAGGGACATTAAGATATTAAGCCCTTGGAGAGTCATGTACCAAAAGTACAAAAAAAAAAAAAAAAACTACAAAGAAATAGATTTTGTAAGGGGAAAAAATACCCTCACTGTCCTGCAGCCATGAGGAAAAGGCTGTTGAAATCTTTCCCTGAACAGTGCTATAACTTAAGCTCTCAATTAAAACCATAATGGGAATGGAGAATACCTGTATTTTGCAGTGCTAGATAGCTAATGCGCTGTGCAGAAAAAACTCCCTGAGAACAGTTGCAGAGGTATGCTCTGTGCTGTTTAGCTTGTTTACTCCTAGACATACCTGCTGTGTTTTAACTAAGCACTGAGAAGGCTGTCATCAGTTATCATGCTG
The DNA here is from genome assembly GCF_036417535.1 of Chlamydotis macqueenii. Taxonomy (NCBI): domain Eukaryota; kingdom Metazoa; phylum Chordata; class Aves; order Otidiformes; family Otididae; genus Chlamydotis; species Chlamydotis macqueenii. The sequence continues at coordinate 13,747,748 of NC_141567.1, read as the reverse complement.
AGATTATCAGTGTGCAGTTTAATGTAAAGAACACTGTTCGAACGAGGTCCAAAGATATTTGCATACAAAGCTTCATTGGAAGCACCTCCCAATTCCTTCGCAAGTGAATAAATATGTTTTATCCATGGTTAGAGAATCTTCTTTACTTAGTTATTGATTAGCTGAGTCAAGCAAACCTGTAACCTTACCTAATGCATTTTCACCCTCCATTTGCCCCAGCCATAGATTAAAATTTATATTTAAATGAAGAAACTCTTCCTTCTTCCACCGGTGACTCCGTAGTCTGCAGCTCTGGGTGGCATCCACCCCTGTTCAGTAGGTCTCTTTAAAACCACTTTAGATATTTCTGTGGAGACAGGGCTGCCTGAAGAAGGGGACAGATTTTCCCAAGTTGTTTTTCTGAAAGGGCAGAGAAGGCAGGACTCATTGCTTTACGACACCATCTATAGCAAGAATGATGGTCCCAGCTTTTAGCACTGTTGAATGCTCCTGTGTACAGCTCCATGGGGCCAAGCTTTCCCCCAGCCCGCAGGCAGAAATGTAAGGCCTGACCTCAGGCTGCTGCAAAATCAACATCCAATCGACGCTGTCCTTTGACAGGCCCAGGGACAAGCAGAACAGTCCGTGCCCTTGGTTATAGAGGAAGCTGTGGGCGGAGGCAGAGGCAGCTGCACTGCTGGGTTGTTACTCCACACACAGAATTGGCAAAGCTGAATAAGGGTTTAGAGGAATGTAAAATGTAGAGGAATCCAGATATCAGCATAAAAATGTCATTTCTAAAGTGTGCAGGAATAAAAGACAAATGGTAATAGGTCATTCTGGAATAAGAATCATGAATGACAGAAAGAGAGCTGGGAATGAAAGAAAGGGCAGGTAAATGTTAACAGTTAGGGAACAGAGACTGTGCACTCCCTCAGATGGAAGAAAGCGCTAAGAATATTCAGCAAAAACAGGTTCAACTGTAAAGTTAATATCTTCAGTCTGACAGGTGAGCAGCTGAAGGAAAGAGAAAACCCAACAGAGACGAGAGGTCCAGCCAACACATGGAGCAAATGATTGTGATACACAGAGGCAGATAACTTCTGTGAGATGTTGATGGCAGAATGTTTTGTGTCACCTAAAAGGGAGCCGATAGTCCATCTCACACAAGAGTAGGGGCTAGCAGAAAGGGAAAAGATGTAAAGTAAGAAGGAAAAGTAAACAGGCACAAGAAGTGAGCTGCAAAGCAAGTAGCTGGGAAGAGGATACTGTCCTTCCCGAACAGTGAAACAACTTCCACTTTTTTGGAGTCTGTAGAGATGAACAAATGTCGGCCAGCTGTGAATCTTACCTATGAACGTGCTTCTTGTGCAATATTGTTGAAGAAGAACAAGTTGCCCATAAGAAGCTGGTATTTGTCCACTGTTAATACTTGCCCTTTTTTTTAAAGCATCATTGAAGAGAACAAAAAGTTTTCAGGATTGGCTTTGAGATGAGGAACTTTATGGGTTGGCACTAACCTAGGTTAGCAAAGTATAGAAGCTGAATGCTTCCATGACAGTTTGATGGCTTCTGTGAAATAAATAGTGTCTGGATCTAGTTTCTCATACACATTAATCACTGTATTGTTTGCATTAGGTGGTGGTGGTGTTGACAGTAGACTAGAGGTGGGTGCTGATGCATCAGGTGAGCTGAAGTTGGTGCCCTCAGGAGGAGTTTTTCACCTTCTGAAAGCCGAGGACGAACAGTTCTGCTTTTACAAACATGCCAGTTATTTCTCCTTCATTATTTGTAATTTACATCTTTCCCTAGAATCTAAGTACTCTAATAGTCCCTCTCTCAATTCTTGTCCTGCTGCTACTTTATACTGTCCCTCTGGGTCTTGCTAGTGAAATTAGTATGATTGGATTCTGATTTTTAATTACTATAAAAGCTATGTGGCATGGCTTGGTCTCTACTAAATGTAAAGTTCAAACATTTGTGCACGCACCTGATCAGAACTCTGTTGCCCTATTACTCTTGAGATGAATTTTTTAGTGGCTGTGACCAGGATAGAGAATGGTCTCACTTTTTGCATCCCTCTGTCCTGGGGAAGTACCAAAGAGGTGGTGTGGTGTGGTGTGGGCCCAGCTCCGTGCCGGGGTGGACAGGGGATGCACAGCCTTTACCAGCTCCCTGGGAGCTCCTGCCGCAGGGTTAGTCTGAGCTGATTGCAGCTCCAAAATCTGTATTTGAAAGTGTGACTTTTTATATAGGTAATCTTCAACACACAGTAGCTTTCTAATACCTTTGAATTGGTCTTACATCTTTTTAATCTTATACTGTTGATCGTTAAATAATAAATAGAATTGTTCTGGTTGGATGCTTTTCTCTGCAGATGTACAGTGTTTCTGAGGCTTCCTCCTGCCCAGAGAGGGCTTCAGGGTTAATTTATATCCATTTAGCTAACTGGTACAATTTTTGTGCTTGTACTCTTTTATGTCAGCCTAAGACTGATTATGCAAATTAGATCATGCCTGTAAATTCATCAACACAAATTAAACCAATGTATGAATAGTCCCATCCAAAAGTTGCTCCAATTTAGTTAAATCAGTATCAAACAACACTCTCGGTGCTTTTGTATATAGGCCAGGCTTTAATAGCTTAGGTCACGTAGCAAAAAGCAAACAAGTCACCTGCTGCAGTCTTAAATTCTTTGGGAGAAGCTCCCTCTTTTGCAAAGTGCAGTTGTACAGTGCTAGGTACAGCGGGAGACTGCTCTTTACACACCACCTCACTGCAAATCCTGTATAGCAATGCAAATGTTCCTTTTATAAATAAATAGAAGCTGTGCTAACTATTACAGCAGTTACATAGCATCCTAATTAGGTTTCTTGGTTTAGGGGATTCTGTTGTCTTTGCTCTAAAGAAAATCAGATTCAAACAGTGGAGCTGATTTCTGAAATCATCAAAGGAAAAATTCACTCCTGGGCTAAGAGCCAAACTGAGCCATCAGATGGATGTGAATGCAGCTCCCAGTTTCCTAAGCAGAAACTGCTGTATTTGTCTAGGAGCAGAATTTGTCTCTTCCAGAAGCCTGACAGAATGTTTAAGGGCAACAAGGAAACTGGTATTTATAAAAGCAGACATCACTGGAAAAAAAGAGTGCTCACACTACTGTGATTTCAAAAGTTGATCCTGAATACTTAGCAGCAGGTGAAGCATAGGGTGCTTAACTTCTCATCATCAAAGAAGAGTTCCAGCAGAATTTAATAGTGAATTAGAGAGAGAGAAAGCAGCTTAGGGGATCACACTGCTTTCCTTATTCTAATGAACTTCTTTATTGATGATGACTTACTTTTCCTGTGTTCCTTTCTCTTGGCAGATCAAGCAGTGCTGCCACAGAGTTCCATCCACACAGCATAATTGGTGCAATTCTTTTTTGGTGTTTTAATATTTGATGCACCCTTCTTTCTCCTCTTCACTGTCCCTTCCCTTTTGCTGAGGACTTCAATCCTAAGGGACAAGGAAGCACATACAACGGTTCCCCATAGGAATTCATTTTAAGAACCTCACATTCTTTCAACCCAGCTCATGTTTTGTTAGGGTACTCCTTCCCTCTGAACATTAATACTACTGGAAGTTAGAAGGTACTTGCAACCTCTGCCCACTCTGGTGGAAGGAAGACAATTTTTACTTGAAACAAAAGAAGTTGCACACAATATTCAGTGTCCCATAAGTAGCACTTCTTCCTAATATTTGACCTTAGCTGCAAAACTAAAATCTAGATTGTAGCAGTAGTGGCCTTGTGAACACAAAAGTAAATCAAAATACTTTTTAGGTTAATGCTCACAGTGTTTATTGGTTACTTGTCTTTAAAAAAAAAACATAATGATTCTTCCAAAATGAGCTTCACCTGATAATGAAACCAACAAAGGCTGAAGCCAACAGCTGTTTCTGAAGTAGGGAGTGCCCTGGGAGCCCTGCGCTGGGGACAAAAGTCAAATTCCAAATTAGCCTTTGATATATTGCAAGATATGGCAAGATGCCCTATATTAATTCCATTTCAATTAATGCAGTTATATTGTGTGACATCTTCCTAAATATATATAATCCCTTCATAATAAATTGCCAGATGATTTATGTTACCATTTTAGCTCTTCTAAACTTCTGTTTGGGTGCCAGACTCCTAGGGTGGATGTGTGAAATTCATCATTGCAAGATATTCGCTCTGTTTTCTTCCTTCCTTTGAGAATGTTTCTCTCCTCTATCGGGAAGTAAATTTTATGAAATCAGTTGTGAGATTCCTGTGCTTACAAAACAGCTAGATATTCAACAAAGTTTCTATTTTATCTCAATTAAAAATGAACATTGGATTTCTGACTGGCAGGATTTGAACCCAAGTGGGTTCAAATGCTGGATATCGTCATTACAGTAATTGGGGGAAAAAAAAAAAAATTTAAAAAGATGAGCTGGCTTTATATTCTACTCTAGCTACATGTCTGGGCTGAGACTTCTGGGAGGGATCTAAGGGAAGGATGCTGAAGAACAGGCTGTAAGAAGTTGAAAAAAGGGCCCCTTGGCCTCTACCCAAAATAAAGAAGAGCCCCTGAGGCTTCTGAAGAGTCAAGGCACGTAGCTGGAAACCATTAAACCCAGCCATGTATTCCTAAGGAGAAGGCATGGGCTGAGAGCTAGAGAAGAGAGCCATGGAAGGCAGCTGAGCCAGTGAAATAACTCGAACTTCCAGTAGGTTCCTGGGAGAGGCAACCTTTCCTTTGCTGGTAATTTAGCAGAGATGTCCTAAATTTCAAGAGAAAAAAAAAACAGCTCAAAGTCAAAGACCACATCAGGGTCCTGCCATCTACTAGAAATATCAGTAAGTTCTTAGGTAGATACATACTGGTTTCACAGCTGCGAGAAGATACAATGAGCCGGTTTTATGTGAATAAGCCTAGTTTCTATGTATTTTGTAATAAAACTTCCATCCCTGAGTCATACAAACAGTTCAGCTCTTTTGCTGCCTGACATGTGTAGGTTACCCCTGTTAGTTCGACTTCTTTTCTGCATTTCTAGTCATTACTGCTTTTCCTCTGGTCTGATTCCACGGCTATGAACCTTTGGAAACCACTGGAAACCAGTATGTCACAACTGGTTAAAATGACAGGTGCTACTTCTTAGTTTTCCATCTTATCATTCCTATCTCCTTTCAGTGAAGAAAATCCAATCCTACATTGTTATACTATATGCAGTATATTTAAAAAGAAAAGTTTTAATTTTTCACTTACTACTGCAGGACAGTAAGTGGAAAAGTGCCTTCCTTATATCTATCTAGTGAATGTGTCATTGTCAGCTTTGATTGCAGCAATATTGGGACTCTGACCTTCAACGACTTTGCTAGCAAATTTTGACTGACAGCATGCAACACTGCAAACCCCTGCTGCACATGCCCATCCTCCTAGAAAAAAAAAAAAAACCTTTTCTCTTTAACAGTGTTCTTACACTCCTGACTGTAGACTATCCTCGATGCTATAATACAAGGTAAACACCGTGTGTAACCAGTTACCCTTTCTATGGTGTATTTTAGTGAGGCTGTAAAAGATATCCTCATTCTCCAAATTTAGAGTATGTATCAATAATTTCTGACAGTGAGTGCTGATGCCATGTTCCGTGTACACTCCTCACATTTACTTGCTCATGCTGTGTGTGTGGAAAGAATTCTGTTTTCACAAATCCACTGTAAATGAACATGTGATAGATATGTGGCTGAGGCGTTCAGAGGCTCTGAGAATCAGGACCAGGCTGAATGCTGTCCCTAAGTCAGAATGCAGTTTGTGTTGGTAGCTCTGCCAGCAACTTCAAGCAATTAAAAAACCAAACAGATTTTGCCTTCCAGTCACCTAAAGTCTCCAAAGGAACAATTCTTAGTTTATTAATATCTCAGCACAGCAGCCGTGTTTAGAAAAGCATAGGCTTCCAAAAGCTACACCTCATGCGTGGCTTCTGCAGGCTACATCCCCATCAGTTTGGTGGGTGGCACAGCGGTGGCGTGTGCGCTTACGGCCGTGAGGCTCGGTCGCTATGTTTTCCATTTAGGGCACTTTTCAGTCAGCTTTCCCTGCTACTTGCAGGTTGTGTGGAGTACGAGAAGTGGTTTGCTTACAGGCTCCCTGCTGCACCATGCCCAGCGCCCTGGGGATCGTGCCTAGTCTAACCTGAAAGTCTGACCCACTAATGGTAAACACAGTCTAATCTTTGCTCCTCTCAGTCCTGGAGCAGTATAAACCCTGCCTGAATCCAAACTCTTCCGCAGTGGTAAATCAGATAGGCGACAGCCCCCTGGACTGGGCGCTCATACTTATGCCCTGCCTTGCATCCTAGGCTGTCCCTGACTGTCAACGGGACACTGACCAGGGCAAAAGTCAGCGGCACGGGGCCCTGGTGAGCCCCAGCCCTGTGGAAGAAGCACATGTGGCCCTGCACCAGCCTGGGTGGGAAGCGGAAGGTTGGGGTCCCCGGTAGCACCGCTCAGTGCATGTTGCATCCTACACATGGCAGTGAGGACCCCTTGCTCCTGCCCAGGTGCAGCCTGCACCTCTCCCTGCTGCCCCTCTTCCAGCCAAAGTCGTTTCACTAGGTGGGCCCAGTATGCCTCTTCCTTTCCAGGTCTCCCTCAATGTCTGTCTTCTTGTCTTAAAAATATTCAAAACATTCTAACTGCATTTTCAGTTTGATTGTTATTGACCCCATATGAATGACATCTCTCACCCTCTACCCCTGACACCCTTGATCAGTTTTTTGTTAAAACTTTCAGGCTGTGGCCCTTTAATTTAATTTTTAATGCATTTTAAATTATTTCTGGAATTTTGTATGGTGTCCCAAATGCTTGAAGAGAGTGAGGAGATTTATAAACAAAATTATTTTTATTACTCTATAAAGAAACCGTAACATTAAGCTGCAACGATAAGGTAAAGTATGTATGGAATCCCTTTTCCTACACACCATGTGCTCTGAGAAATTCTGCTTATATGCAGTATTATAAATGAGCTGGACTAACCCAGGACAGTATTCCCAGTATCAATCAATAAACTATGAACACATTAGTATATTAGCAGTTTATGACAGTATTTAGGATCATATAGTACAATAATGGAATACACTATCTGCTGAGATACGGGCAGTCGCATTATCTGGCGTGGTGTGAGTCGTCCTGTCCAGCTCCTGCTGTTCCTCGGCAAAGCAGATAGCTTTGCAGGTACTGATTATTTTTGCAGTAGCAGTACCCTGTGCAAAGGTCTCTGATACAGTATGTTTGATCATTGCTGTATCTTATCTGCTCCAGGTAACAAAGAGATTCACATTTAGGGGCACCTAGCAGGACCGTGGCCACAACTGCTAAGCAGAATAGTGCTTGTTGTGTCAAGTTACTTGAATTTTAAAAATGGATTTTCAGAGCCAGAAAATGCCCAGTAACTGATAGTACTTCCTTCGACAGGGCATGTTTCAGTCCTGCAAAGACTTAATCGGGCTCTTACTGAAATTGCTTCTGTGGTGAGCAATGGAAGAAAGGAAAATGTAAAATTTGCTAATGGGTATGTTTCTGTCGTGGAGGGGGACTTTATTATATGTCACCTGGAGATCGCAGTATGGCTATCTAATTAAGGCTTACTGAAAATGGAGATAGATTATGCAATATTGCCATGATTCCCCCGCTCATAGAAAAAAAAATGGGGAGACAGGGAGTGGGAAAAGGCAGTCTGCATATTTGTCTGGAGTGTGGAGCAAAGTCAAATTCAAGAACACAGCGCTGTTGGCAAAAGTAAAACCTAAAATAAAACTGACACCACAGATTTGGACCATTTGCTGCCAGAGTTAGAAACCATCCAGAATGCAGGAAGCTGGTTTGCAATGGGAAATGCATTTTGTCTGAGAGAGCCCTCCAGGATGTTTCCAGCCACAAAGAGGATGGGGAACTGACATTGCTCACTGCGTGAGCATTTACTCGTCATCCGCAAGGTCACAGTGCTCTCTTCATTCAAATCCTTCCTGGAAACCTCCTTTTGCTTCACTGCCTCCAAGAAGGTAATGGCTGAGTAGAGGAAAATACCCCTCCCCACTTCTCCCTCCCCGCAAAAGGAGGCTGTAGCAAAATAAACTTCCACGTGAATTAGCCCTGAGTCTGCACGTACATGCTACCTACAGCAAAGGGAGGATTCCTTGTCCCTTCCCTGCCCCTCACCTGGCAGGCAGGCAGGCTAAAAGCACCTGGCAAGCTGAAAGAGGGGAGCTACTATTGAAGAAATAGCAAAAGAAAGACCATTTGACCCTTAAAGTATTAGGACTTCTGACTTCATGCCTGTGACAGAGGTTCACTTCAAATGCAGAATGAAGCTCCCTAATTAAGTAGGTATCCGCAGAAAAGGCTGTCTGCAGCTGCTGAGTGACGATGTTCACAGGTTATTTGAGAGAAGTTGGAGGGGCAGTGTGAATGGCCAGTGAAAGGACACTCAGAGCTCTAGAATGTGCTTCAGGAAGTCATGGCCAGGTCAATCCTGGACCAAAGGACTGGTGCCAAAGGATTGTTTCTGCCTGAAAGAACAAGGGTTTGGAAGATGCACCAGCCCAGTGAGCTCCAAGAAGCAATTGGCGTTGCAGTAACTTACACCTTCTATAGAGTTACCTTATGTATATTTTATATACCTAATGAATTTGAGTTTATCTAAGAATTCATCCAATCACCTTTGAATCTATGCACCTATTTGCAGCACTCATTCATCAGAGAGTGTTTAGGGAGCCAGCTAAATGTTCTCACTTAGTGCTTGCCGTTTCAGTACATCAGACTTGCCTGAAAGCTGTAGTTTAATAATTTCAGTCAGATGTATTTTCCACAAGCACAGGAAAAGCTTTTCTTCAGAGGAGAATGATTCCACCACATTTTCCCTTCCCTGCCTCCTTCTCTCTCTGGCTCTGCTAGCAGGGCTGCCCCAGAATCTGAAGCAGCAGGACTCACTGTGATTTAGAAATATTGGCTAGGTACGAGAGCTTTGCTAATGACATCTTCCAAAACTCATTTTCTAGGATGAGGACTTTCCCCTGTAGGTATTTATATGCCGGCTACCTACGTAAGAGGTATTATATGAGAAGCTTCAAGCAAGCAAGCAAGCCTTATCAGAAAAGGGCTTAGCATGTTCAATGTATCCTACAGGCAGAATAGAAAAAGAGACATACTTTGTACTATATGGTACAATTTATATTTCATAATGAAATAATAATTTCATAATTATATTTTCATAGTAGTTTATTTTAAAATTGTTTTTAAATTAGTTAGCAGTAATTCTGCCACAATTCTTGGAGATTTAGACAAACAATCATTCATAACAATCATTTTTTCTAGTATGAAAAAATTGTTCAATATTAACACCGGATACGTCCACGTCCTATTCTGTAACAGCACTGTGAGAGATACCATTCCATTCCACTTTTCTCTCCATTTGTTTATAAATCTGTATATATGAGTCTTGTGGACCTAGTGAATGATTGAAGTGTATAGCATCACATGTCAGACTTTTTTCAAAGCTCATAAATGATCAATATATCTTTGAGAGGGAATCTGATTTCTGATACATTTATGTTAATAAGAATGGAAACACGGGCCACTGGAAATTGAGAAATAAATCAATAGAGAGGCTGGACCTTCAAGAAGTTCAGTGTACAATAAAATAGACAGCAAAATATGCTTGCTGCTTGTCTGCAGTGCTTGGAGTGACTACAGCTGACCAACAAGGTAAATCAAATCTGCTGCCAATACATTCTTTTGCTGTCCAGATAAAACAGCGGACTAAGCCGGTGAACTTTCACCCTTCACCCGAGCTCTCTAAGCCAAAGTACAGATTAAAAAAAATCAATAACCCCAATCGATGGGAAAATATTTTTAGTCTCTAACTGAACGATATGTTTTGACAAGGCCAAAGAGGCGCACAAAAGAATGGGAAAAGATAAAAGACGGAAAATTAGGATTTTGTTTTATTGGTTGAGGTAGGATCACTATTCATTCCCCCTTCCTACAAATCCCATTGACACTGGCTAAAATTATCTCACAGGAAGGAAATAAAATGAAAGGTTATGAATTCATTAAATTGTCTGATTTACTGTGTATCCTTGTAACATGTTACCTTTACTGGGTTTTGTTGCCATTATTGGACACTTAACATTGAGAAGACACTTTGGAATGTATTAACATGAAAATGGGCACGATAAGCATTTTGTAAGAAAAAAGAAAAAAACAACAAATATAACAATTTGTGCCTTTTCCTCATGCTGGTTTTCAGCTCTGAATCCCATGTACCTGACATATAAACCACGGAATAGCGGACACCCCAAAGCAAAGCAAGAAGCCTGTGGTACCCACTTGCAGAGCATTGCAGAGTGAGCAGAGGCGAGTTAGGGCTTGCTAACATAGACGTGAGCATCTTAAGGACTGGCAGAGGAAGGTTTGGGGAGTTTGGGTTTTGCTCAACAGCTCAGCAGCTGCAAACGCCGAGTTGTGCACTAAATGCCGCCCCAGAGTCCCGGCTGGGCAGCGAGGCAGTGCTGTGCCGTGGGCTGACACATAGGCACAAAGTAGGGAACTGGGACTTTCCTCCCCATTCCTCCTCCCTGCTCCCCTCCCGCGCACTCGCAGGATGCAGCCCCGTGCTGCCTCACGCCAGCCCTGCTGCTGGGGGTGATGGGGTACCAGTGGGACTGGGGCTCATGGGGGGCTGCTGGGTGACTGGCACGGTTCAAGGCATGATGCGTAGGGAGAATTTCCAGTTAGTTGCAATTAGTAAGGCTTATGCAGTGCCTGGACATTTTTCCCAAAAGAATGTCAGCAAACTCTTTTACTCATTAACGTGTTATCTAAGTGGTCTCTGTTGTTCTGTTTACAAAACATACAAGGGGTGATTAGAGGCAAGCGAAAGGTGATGTTGAAGAGTATGCTCCTCTTCAGAGAACAGCACTGGATTTTTTGTGAATGCTGATTTTTCTGTTGGTTTTGCAGTTAGGATGGGTATTGCTGCCTCTGGCAGGGCCTGCAGTTTGCTGGCAATCCTGGGTCACTGGGATCCTTGGGGCTACAAGAGCACAATGGCAAATGGCAGGCGGGCATGTGGATGGAAATAAGGGGACAACAGCCAAATTCACAGTGCAGAAATGGGAGCAGGGATGGGTCTGATCAGCAGTGACACAGCACACCCTTTGATGCTTGCTTTTCTGGAGCGGTTTCTCACCTCAGAGTCTGATGACCACAGTGCAGATTGGGGAGGGAGGGGTGCATAGGAGTACGTAGGGATGACATTATTGCCTTCTCATTTCCTTGTGCTCTTGCCTCTATAACTACCTTTTGCTTTGAATTTAGATGAGGGCAGAACTTTTTTTGTTTCATAGTTTCACTGGAAATAGTGCTGGTCCAGGCCCTTTATTTCTAACTATCGCCTCATTTTAATCCTGAATATAATTGCAATCAAATCAAAAGCCAGCATTTTGAAATTCTTCCTGATTTATATGGTCCTTATTTTCACATTCAGCAGGTGTTTCATCTCGGTTTTCTCTCACTGAGTTTTCAGAATGAACTATCCTGAATCTTTCATGGAGCAGTGTTTACAATACAAACTCCCGTGATTGAGATGCTGTAGGTAGCTCTTATCATCCTTGAAAGCTTTCAACGTATGCAGTGAAGTATGATGACTGTTAGAATTAATTAGAGAAAACAGATGTTAAGCCTTTGCCAAGAGTTATTTAAAGAAAATCTATTGTGTACAGATAGTTGATGGTAGAGTTTGAAATGTTACTAGCAGCTGAGAAATAGCTGAACATTTTTCTGCTTCGTAGAAAGCCTACCTAAAATACCTTGAACAGAATGCTTTGGTCACCCATAAAAATAAAAGCAGAATAACATGATGGTGGCCATATTTTTCTTCTTCTTAATACTTCTGTAAGACTCTTGAAGATGATGAGCTTGCCTGGGTTGTGAGCAGGAGAAGAATTTGACCCCTGGGACGGCTCCTGATACATTCATGGACAAGGTGAGACCTGGGATACGGAGCCCATTTCTCCAGCAGAGGCATCAGGAAATGAATCTTTCAGAAACGACAGGAAGAATTAGGAGGGTGACATGGCCCTGGCTCACATACCGGCTCCAACAAGAAAATATCTTGCTCCTGTTCCTATGCAGATTATACCTGTTTCCATCATCAGCATCCACCAGCTCTTTGACAGAACGAGTTTGAATGCTCTTCTCTGTGCAGCCGCCAATGCACCCCGTGGCCTGTTCAATCCTTTCTGCTTAAATGACTTATGTCCCGGCCTTCATAATTCTGTCAAAGAAAATATACAGCCTTCATCTTTGTTATCTTTCATTGTGCCTAAAGAGGTCAGAAGTTCAGAGCAGTTCGTGTAGATAACCTGGCTGAATGTAAATATGGCCATCAGTTCTGGTGCAAAAAGCCTGCGAGACAAAATTGACAATCTTCTCCCCACAAGTTTTGTGTGTGCAAGCGTGAAACTTGCCTTCCACTAGTGTTTGCACTGTTATACAGCGTTAGTGGAAAGCGCAAATACCTGAGAATGCAGCCAAAGCCAGTTCACAGAAGGAGCGGATGAATGCTTGCAGGAAATTCAATGCTTCTCTCATCCATCACTATTCACATTCCCTTCCTTGCCCGCAGGTAGAGACACAGAGACTTATTAGATGGGATTCATCTTACCTAACTTTAGACATATATAGTGTGGATATCTCTATCTCAGCTTGTTGTCTGGGCTCTTGTGAAAGTCAATAGAGAGAAGCAGGCAGTTCTAAGCCCAATTCATCTGACCTGTTTTAGACACCTTCTTTAGGAAAAGACGAAGCTTTCACTAAAACTGCCTATTTCTCTCTAGTGACTTAAGGACGATTTAGGCCATTAAATCAGGTGAAGATATGTACACTGTGCTATCTACATGTGGCAAATCCCATCCCTCTAGCACATTTGATAATATTTTTCCTACAGTTGGGTGAGCTTAATGGGACCTTTTTGGCCCCTGAATTACCCAATATTCTCCTGGGCTTTTCCTCCTCCCCAAAAAGTTAAATCATTTACATAAAATAGTTATTTCTTTGATCTAAACCTGTTTTCCTGACACAAGCAGAGGCAATTTTTCAGGTCAGGGTTTCCAGACCAGCCTGCTGGACTCCCCGTATCTCCCTTTCTCCCCGCTGCTCTCCCTGTGCCCACCTGCTGCCGCCTGCCTTTCTGAGCCGGTCCCAGGGCACCTCTCTGCCCACCTCTCTTCTGTTGAGGGTTGTCGTGCTTCAGCACGCACACTTCCGCTCAGGCTTTGGATAATGGCTTTTGCTGTTCCTGCCATCGCTATATGAGAGCCATTTAATTGCATCTTCCATTCAGCCTGAGTAAAGGGTGAGTAGGACATCTATTTGCTTTGACCAGGCTTGTGATTGATGCAACCGTTAATACTTCCCAGCGTAACACAATCTTCCCTCACCTCCCAAGGATGCTCCGTTAGTTACATGTCCCTGCTAACTTCTTCAAGGACAGACAGGAAGGGGTATAAAAGGCAAGAGATGGCAGTGGAAATGCCAGCGAGCCTCTGCCCCGTTGCTGAAGGGTTACCTCTTTCCAGCATCTGTCCCACCCTTTGCTGCTGCCCTTGGCGTCAGCAGAAAAAGTGCTGTTTCCTTGCTCAGCAGTCATTTCTAACAGACCACTGGCGACTTCTCTGTGCAGATCTGCCTGCAGTGTCCTGGGGTCATCTTGACCCCTGGGAGAAAGCCAGGAAAGACACCTTATGCTGTTACGGATATAATGAGCTTTCATTCTTTCAGGTAAGGCCAAGGAAAGTCATCTTCTCAACAGGGCTGTACTGAGCAATCACCTGTCACTTGTCTTGAGGTGGTGAAGTTGTCAGAGATGGCAGGTCCCTCTGGCATACCAGCAAAGTGCACTGGTGATCCTCACCCCAGTCAGACACCATGCCACATGTTCTCCCCCACGGCGAGCAGGGGCAGCAGCCCCCTCTCAGACCTCGAGATATGCCCTGTATCTTTGGAGGCAACAGTTACACCCAGAGAACAAAAAGCATAGCACAATAAAAAAATTACTACACACAGAGCTCCTCAGTAAAACAAGCCCAACTTGTATTACATTCACAGTGCCACGTAACAGAATTTAAGCCATCCTTCAGGTTACTGTAAGTCGCAGAAAAAATACAGCAGCATGTGGGGTTGTTCTCCTAACGCAAGACACAAACAAGCCTTGTTCAAAAATCACAGTCAAGCCACAACTGACTGCAAATATAGGGGTGCTGCAACGAGGTAAACTGAGCATGGCAATGGCAACATAGGCGGGAGATATCCTGCACTCTCAGAGTGCTGCTGGGGCCAAACATGGCCGGTGCACTGCAGACGTTGGCTGTAATATGGCCAAGATGCCTTGTTCAAAGCAGGAGGGGAGGCAAAAAACCTCCCAACATTTGCACACAGGAATTCAATGGCCTTTCCTTCAGCATAGAAACAATCTCATTACCTCTGCGCAGTCAACAAGCACTCCTATCAATAGGAACATATCTCAAATACCCTAAAGTGTCATTAGTCATTCAAGAATCAGCAATAGGTGGTAAGTAGGATTGGACGGTTATGCACCATTGCAGTCAGTGCCATTGACTGTGTAGGACAGGACAGAGACAAGCTTCCTTAATACATCTGCTTATTTTCTTGTTAGCGTTTGATTTCTGACAAACATCAATGCTGGTGATGGTATACGTCTTCTAGCTTTGCTCTGAGATGCAGTGCCTGGTGCTTTTTTCTCTGAGCGCTGTGCTTTTTCCCCATCAACAAGTGGGAGCATGAGTCAACCTTTGCTATGGGGCTGTTGCTACTCTACCCCAACAACAAGAGACCAGGATCAGGCCAAGTAGACTGGTCTGTGACTTACCTTCAGGGGCAGGATAAGTATCTGTCCTCCCCTGCCTCCTTCATGGTCCTCAGTGCCTCTGCCTTCTGCCACCTGCCTCCCACCACCTATTGCGATGCTCACAGGCCTGTGCTGTATCATCTGGAGCGGATCATGCTGTTCCTTTGGTCCCCTCCTGAGCAGTGCTATCCACAATGAGATGAGACTGGGAAACACTGAAGCATTTCTTACTATGAAGTATTTATTTTTAGTAGCAAATAACATAAGAAATAGACTAAACATTGTGAAAGCTTTTTTAAAATTATTAAAAGAACTATAGGCCTAAGTGGAGTCCTTGCAGGAAAACAGGAAATACAATAGCAGTGGGAGACCCAAGGGAGATGAAGTTTTGAAACTTAGAGAATAATTGTAAAACTATCAATCCTGAGATATAGAAAGATAATTTCGATACTGTAGAGCCTCATAGTGGCTTTCTGCTATTTCTGTCATAATTTTCTGCCATGTTATTTTCTGTCAAGCCTTACAATATTTCTATAATGACTAACCCATTTGTTTCCCCAAAACTTATCTTTGAAAATTATACACAAGGTCAGAGTTACAGAACTGAACACTCCATTTATTATCAGGAACAAGAAAATCTGTCTGAGCCACATCACCGATTGTAGCTGTCCACCTAACAGGATGAAATAGGTTGCAGGGAGAGTAACTGAGCGGTAAAGAGAGGCACTGCAGGTGACAGAACAAGAGTGATAGGAGAAAGCTCAGCAAAACTAAAAGCAAGAGAAGATACATCTTTGGTAACAAAACCAAATCAAGCTAATGTCTTCTTAAAGCAAGATGGGTAAAGCAGAGTGACTCAGTAAATGAGCTGAAGTCATTTGACAAAAGATCTGTCTAGCAGATCGCTTTATTCATAACAGGATCTGACTGACAGCCTTTGCGACTGGAATTTATCCCTACACGAGTATTTTCAAAGTGACAATGGTAAAATTCTGCCTATCTAGTAAATACTTTCATTCTTAAAATGTGCTGATACCGCAGATTGCAACTTCTATTTTTAGTGCTTTTCCTGCACCTTTCAGTCCGGCCTGAAGAAGCATGGGCAAAGCAAGCTGAACCCTTTCCTAGGGCTTGTCACAAAATAGAGCTCAGCACTGAGACCCTGAGTTGTGAGACAGTCCCACTGAAGTTGATAAAATCATAGTGTTGAAATATCTGAATTTTCTGCAGGTCATAAATTCTGCCTTTTGATCCCATATCAGTGGGGTGCATTGGCTCGTACCAAGGGCTGGACTGCACACATAGAAGACCTAAAAAAGTTGGTGCCTCGTAAAAGCAGCAGTGGAGAAAATGTGCTGAAGGACATGCTTCAGGGCTCATTGAAGTGATGTGATGCGCTATGAATCTCATCTCGGTAGAGGGTCTGTCTTTGAAAGGGGTGTAATCAATAAATCATGTGCCAATTGTGTTTATTCAATGTGTCAACTTGTACTCCATTCTGGAGTGCCTGCACCACTGCCGAGGGCTAGTGATGTCTTTGCTGCACCTCTCGTTCCTGATGCAAGATAGGGTTCATTGGTGCTCACAGCAGCTCAGAAATGCAGCTCCGTCACTTCCTTCCAGAGCGAGAGGGAAACTGGAAGGAAAGCGGCAACGGGAAATCCCACATGTGGGAGGCAGGGGTCCATGAAACACCAACGCAGGGTGCGGTGTCCTGCTTGCCAGGGACAAGCTGAGGAAGTCATGCCCTGGTGCCCAGGGAAAATGGACAGGTTCTCAGGCTGGGGGTCTTCTGGAGCTGTTGGTTAGTCTGTTGAATAGTCTGAAACTCTGAAGCCTTTACTGACAGTGCAGTGCTGGTACTTTTTGTACATGGCAGGTACACAGGCAGAGGAGGAGATCTAGGCGCATCCAGAAACAAGAACTGTGCTGTCGAGAGATTTTTTTCTCGTTGTGCTGACAAACTATGTTGTTAAAGACCCGATACAAGGTACACTGAAGTCTAGGGGAGACATCATGCTGCACCTAGTGTGCTTTGGATGGAGCTTTAACATCCCAGTTACTAATTCACAGCTACTGCATTCCCTTTCCACACCAAACACACTGCCTGCAGCAGTCCGCTGCCCCTGCCGCCCTGCCGAGCTCGCAGCAGTGAGGCGACGGGGCTGCTCCCCTGCCTGCTGCAGGTGCAACCCGTTTCTCAGAGCACCCAGAAAAATTCACCCTGTCTCCATGCACAGTCTGAAACAGCAGCAGATCAACCAGAAAACCAACAAGGCTTGGAAATAGCTTTCTGCAGATTTAAGAGATCTGAGAGATTTTTGTTGTTGTTGTTTTAAAAAAGAGAAATCAAGTGAAATAAGCCTAAGAGAGCCTTACCTTGCATTTAGACCTGGATTATGGTTTGCGCTGTTTTTCCTCTCCATTCTTCTGCACACAGATGGTGGCGGGAGCGGGGATATGGAGGGAGTGGGGGCAGAAATAAGAGCTGTAAGAAGTGTAATTGATGGCAAAAGAGGTCCAAATGTGTGCACCAGATCCAGACGCTCTCCAAAATGTAATCCTTGCTTGTCTATATGCTGGGAATAATAGCCTTCCTCACAGGGGTACTGAGAAGATCAATAAATAGTTAATGTTAGTCTAGGGAAATGCACGGTGCCTGCAGTGTAAATCAGAAGTAACCCATTGGAATGCATGTAGTTACATATGGATGGGCCCGATGTAAAAATGAGCAGATGCAATTTCCTAAAAGAACAGTGCTAGTTACCCTGTAAACATTTTCTCCTGTGTGTGGGGCAGAGAGTGGACTTTAGACAAGATTGTGTGCTAGTGTAAATCTGCGTCATTTCATTGTCACCACTGGAAATGTATCAGTTTACACAAGAGCAGGCTCCAGCCCCGATACCTGCCGGTCATGCTGCCTTTAACCATGTCTGTAGCTTTCCCTTTGTGTACTCTCCCAATTCAGTTGGAAAATCTACGTTTTAGAGTCCCCCGTATCTCACCAGTGCTGTATTTTCAACAAATTAGAATAGATAACACAAATGTGGGGGTAATTTTTAAGTGTTCCTATATTTTTCAACACTCATGCCCACAGGGTCTCAAGCTGAGTATTCCGTAGTTAACCTGGAGAAAATGCCAGCTCCTCACCCACAAGGCTGGCTTCTTCAGAGGAAAGCACGCACAGCTTCGGTGCAGGCCCCTCTCGCCGTCTCTCTGAAGTACGTCCATGATGCTCTATACCAGCTCATAATATAGGTGAATAATACAGCAATTTCTGTGGCACAATAAATTCCAGTCAAGAAATCAAATGCTAAAGGACGGCAGCTAAACTGGAGCGCCTGCAAAGGGCGCTCGGTGGAGATGAGGTGAAGGCAGTGTTTCGCTGGGGGCCGGTCACGGGGCTGAGCCCACGCACCCTATGGGTGCTCAAACAGGGGCAGGTGAGGGCCCGCAAAAGGCATTTTTGCCACCAGCAGGCCAGTCCCTCAGGAGATAAAGGAGCAAAAATTCCTGTGAATCCAAGCTGAGCCAAAGGAGTGTTGTGAAAAGGGGATAAGGAGAATATAAACAAATTGCAGTTTGCCGGTCCAAGCAGAGCCGGTGAGCATTCAGCCCCTGCACCTGGGTTGGCCCCTGGCAGCCCCCACAGCCTGGAAACCCCCACAGATCTTCTAAGGGAAGAGAGAGGAGCGCTTTCCAGTGGGCTTCTCCTTCTTCCCTTTAGTCTGAGTGGGGATTTGCCTGTATGTTTTCCCTCAGGGAGTGGCAAAGGGGAGCTTTGCACATGTGAGTCCAGAGATATGGATGTGAGATGTGGTCTTCCGAAAGGAGAGCAAAGCTGAGCAAGGCTGCATCTTTTGCTTGCCAGCTCTGTAGGCTGCTGTTTGGTTTTGTCTGCCCTGCTCAGGTGTGTGCACTCCAAGGGGAGGCTGAGAAGCAGGTATCAAATAACTTAAAGGTGTTTTTCAGAAAAGTTCCCTGCAGTGAAACCTCTGCCAGTCTTATGCATGAAAAAGTGAGATTGTATTTACAATCTGACCTCCCTACAAGGGGAGGTCAGCCCCTTACCTGCTAATGCCTTTTTTCCCTGCCGTGCCAAGGTGTTTGTTCTCTGACCGAGTGTCCCTGCTGCTCTGCAGCCTGAGGTATGAGGAGGATGAAGAAGAGTGAGAAGGTGAACCCGAACTCACCTGAAGTTTGAGCCAAGGGGCCCAATCAGGGCAAGGCATCAGCATCACTCCACTCTGGGGCTGGTCCTGGAACCAGGGTGGGGTGGCCCCCAGGACATTGCTTCCCAGCTGAGGAAGAGTGTGGCCACCAGCAGCAAAAGTTTCCCAACATCACAGTTGAGATGGAGCTTAGAGGTACTACCTTGGATGCCGTGGAGAAAGAGCAGCATCTCGCTCACTCCATGCTTGCCTCTCTCTGGAGAACGAGAAGCCAGATTGCTTTTTTGTGATGTGGACATCTCTCTACTGGGACCTGTCTTGCAACCACACTAGTTTCATGTAAGGCTTTGAACCACCATCAGCCAGGAACAACTTTTAATCACTACTGACCTGGGCTGCATTTGGACTGGCAACTGGGAGGTGGAAAGCAATCTACGTCCCTTCCCCAGTTCGAGTCTTTGGAGCTACCCAGTCCCCCGCGGGGCTCTGAAGTTCGTGAAACGTGTCTATTAAAACATGTGGAGGTTTGCACTCACACAGATAAGTGCGCAGTTGGAAAGTGTGCCCTCTGCTTGATTGACTCAGAAAATAAGAAATTTCTCTGAGCCAGCAGAAATAAGGAGTCACAGTTAGGAGCAGTGTTTACATGCACATCAAACACCTGTTAATGATAGGGAAAGATCTGAAGGGAAGCAGCAGAGGTTTTTAGCTAAGATGAGTTGGTCAGATAGGCAGAAATCTGCCGGCTTTCCTGGAGGAAAAGGAAAGGAGGCAGAGCGGCAGTGGAGGTGTGCATGCCGGGTAGGGAGAAGAGGAAAAGCCTGGCACATTTGCCAGTAGCAAATTGGGCTCCCGCATGGTCTAATTCCTGCTTCACCACAGACTGCTAACACAGCTTGGATAAAAAGGGGAAAAGGGAGAAAAAAATCTATGCAGGAGGCTGCAAGAGCACATAGAGTCTGTTCTGAGCTCCTTCCACAGGCAGACAGAAATCAATAAATCAATAGGAAATGTTCGCTGGCTGTAAAATGGGTAGAGAAGCAAGTGTCAAGCTGCTTTAAGATGGATGGACAGTAGGTTTGCAGTTTGCAGAAAGGCTAGAGGTGACTATCACCTTGAGATGGGATCAGCGGCCAGCAGCCCAGCAAGGCTTTGAACCTCAAGTTTATGATTTAGGGCTGGGGCACAGACGGAAACACTCCGGTGTCCCCTGCGCAGTCTTCCCCGGACTTTGCCAGCTCTCCTCCTCAGCAGCACCAGTGCGCTGGCAGCCGGGGCCCGGCAGCTGGCGGCGCTGGCCCTGCTGTGCCACTTCATTGAAGTTGAGGCTACAGAAGACTGAATAAAAATTGACTAGATGCCTGGTGGTAGTAAGGATTGATTGAAGACAGGCAGGGGTTTTCTACCCCACAGTCAGATTTTTTCCTTTCTATGAAGGATTTGACGTAACGTAGGCAACAATTCCTATTCAGAGTATCACACCTCCATTCTCTTCTTAATGACACAAGCACAGGGACACGAAGCAGTGCCAAAGATGCTTAAGGAAAGCTGGCATAAGCAGCATCCTTCTTTTCTTTAAAAGGCAAAGTATTTGCAGGGGTAGGACAGCTGTACTTGCAGGAAGCTCACTGTGTGTCTCCATGTGCCCATTCAGGTCCGGGGATGGCTACTCTTCAATCGGTATTTTTCAAATTATCTTCACTGTGGTGTGGCTCCTGCAGAGACAGACAAGCAATCTAGCTTCAGGCTTCCCCACCTCCACAGCCTCCGCTCCAGGACTTGCGTTTCTTTCAGTCTCCATGAACTGCTGCTTACCCTGTTCTTTGAGGATAGACGGGCCCTCTTAACCTCTTGTAACAGAGACTTTCTCTCTCTTGTAGCCCTCAGAAGCAGTAGATTTGGGGCCAGCTTCTTGCTCTCACCAAATAAGACTCTGTGATGCCATCATTGCTGCACGTGTTAGGCATTGCTATTGCTTCCACTCAAAGGCGTGCCTGCTGCCAGGCTGGCCAGTGCCGTAAGCAATGCAGCAGGGGGGAATTTCTGCCCAAAGTTAGTTAGCACTGTACAAGATTGCTTCCTTTCATTTATCAGCAGGTTTCCCAAGACAGCGTTCAGCTTCGCGCAGCCTACACAGACAAATATAAAGGGTAGAAAGACTCCCAATTTCTTTACTAGCATTTGGTAGCTTAAGTTGACACACTACAGTATTGACAACTAAATGTGTATATTGAAGTAGGATGCTTTGGTGTTAATAGTCTGACTTCACCCTAATAGTCTGAACTGCACACAATAAATTTAAAATTTAATTTATAAGGTTTTTCTTTCATTCTCTCTGTTAGGCCAAAAGTCTACTGACTTTTAAATAGAATTTAGGCAAGAAAATACCAGATTTTAGTATATACACTTTAATAGAATAAAAATTTAAGTCTAATCTGACAAAATGAGACATGGTCTATTCTCTAAATACTCCTCTGGGTTACATGTAGTCACATTTTTCATAATGCTGGTCAGGCAAACAAGAATTCACCTTTCTGGAGTGTTTTCTGAATCTTTATTTCACTCAGACTTACTAAGTCTTACAGTGAAACTTCCGCTGGCAAACCTGACCGGGTGTCTGCGAGTCTGACAGCAGTCTGGACACTCGGAGCGCAGGGGCTAGTCTAGCGAGTGACTCTGGATAGAGAAGTCATAGAGATACTGGTTTGGGAGATTGGCAGGGGTCAAAATGGGGATTGCTTTGCACAGTGGAAACTAACTGTGAAGAGATTTTGTCTATTTGCCTACAGGGTGAAAAACAAAAAATTCTGGAAAATTGATGTCATAGCTTTGGACTTAAATATTTTTTATCTTAGGCTGTATTGACCAGTAAAGTCTGCGTCACAGACTCTTGCTTTTGAGGAGAGACTAGGAGCATCCCAACACTGGACAAAAGAAAGGGAAAAGACACAGAAGAGCCAAGTGCCCTGGCATTACCCTTGCTATAGGTCACGTATACAGGCAAACGAGCTGGCTCCACAAATGCTCTGATTTATTCCAGGAGTGTTTGTGGGAAGCTGCATGTATGCCCCACCCAGAAGCACAGCTTGGCATTTGATGTCCAAAAAGGCAGACCTGGATGCACTAGCTATGGTTATCAGAGAACAATCACAATAAAAACCTCTCATCTTGTTAGTACAGAAAAATAATTTTTGAAAACCTGAAATAAAAAACAATAAAGTAAATTAGTTAATATATAGTGCTTACAGTGGTGAAAGGGAAGAAGGTTTGCTCTCGTTTAATTTCCTGTTAGTTTTCAGATTGAGGCTGTGTGATTCACTGCAAAATACCCACTTCCTTTAAGAAATGAGAAAATATCTTAAATCAGGGGAAAAACTGCTTAATCTCTGTTAGATGTCCTAGTGCTGCTGCCAAAGTTGGTGATGACAATGAATGCCTTTGAATGGACTTTGACTCAGTCTCTTTAGAACAAAATCTCAAGATTGTCCTTTTTTACTACTCAGGTATTAGTGCCCAGAACACCAGATATATTTTATTACAAACATATTTTATGCTTCTGGGCTAGGCACATCAGTGACAAGAAAAGCCAGAGCGTTCCATCTGAATATTCTCCCTTTGCTGCCGCCAGCGTACAGTGCAATCCACACAAACACCTCCATACCAATCCAATCCATCTGGAGTGACAGCAGATAGTGATCCCTTAGTCAAGCACTGAACGTCAGAGTCCTTCATTTCACGTGAGTTCATTCTATACTCATCCCATGAGCACTTGGATATTGAGAAGTAGAGAAGTTTTTGTTCAAAAGAAAACCTGTATTTGGTGAAGCAGACCATGACACAGATTCTATGTGTGTTGCTAGGACCTGATATTAGTTTGGGGTTTTTTTTCAAATATGCCCATTTCTACCAAAACTTTCTGGAAAAAAAAAGTCAGCTGCAGTCATAGACAGAAAGAGAAATTTAGACCTCTGCAGTCAAACTTCTTGGCAAAGTTATAAACCATGGAATAAAGGCTTTTCTAGGGGAAATGGCAGGCACCTTAAAGTTCAGGTGCAACCATTAGGAGATCCACACACCTGCACAGGCAGGAGAAAATAAGCAGAGGCTTAACAAGGGTTTTCAGCCCCAGCAGCTTGCCTAGGTTTAACCTAGTCCAGGTCAGCCAGCAGCAGTCATTCCTAAGGTAAGGAGACTCTTCTCTCTCTCTCAAGCACTGCATGACTGTTCTGTAGATTTTTTTAGTTCATCTGTGGAGGACTTGTGATGAAAAATTCATTAAATTAGTTACTTTTGTTCTGTTTTCAAATCACTTGGAAATAGATGTTGACTTTGATTGATTTGTTTGTGGCTTGAAGTGGAGCCATGCTCTCTGTGTGAACATGGTTTATCCTGTCGTAGGCTTTGCTGCGCATCTTCACTGCGTCTGCTGTCCTTGTTGTTATTAATTATGCTTGGGGAATTCATACAGCAAACTGTAGAGCATGCTTTCTGAATGACTCACAAGAATTTCAGTTCCATAGGTGCTTTTTAAAGCAAAATATTTCCTTTATAGGAAACTAAGAGAACAAATTTAAACATAAAAATTATTGAAGTAAATAGTTGTAGAGCCATGACTTTTCTGTCTTGTCCTCACCTAGACATGGATGTTGCTTGGGTTTAGCAGAAATATTTGCAGATTTAGACACTGATCTTAAAATAAGCCTGTTAATTAGAGCACCACTGGGAGTAAATAGTTCCATGTTGGTATTGGGGTTCACCTGCAAAATCTCATTAGGAGGTCAGGGCCTTAATTTTTCTGGTCATTAAAAAATAGCTGCAAATCCCACAATACTGCAGGGCACCTTTTCTCTCAATTTGATTAAAGCATGCTTATTTTATGTTTTTAGAAAATCATTGTTATTTTTAAGTTAAGAAATCAGACAGTGGAACCTCTTTCGCTAACCCTTCTTTCTCAAATCTCATCAGGACATTGTTTTTTCTCCCAAAACATTAGGAAATATTGAAGTGAATATAATAAAGTGAAAACTGGAGAGAAGGGAATATCTTAAATTATTCTTTACATTTTGGAGGTTGCTTTTTAAGATGCTATCAATATTTTCAGTAAAACTCAATTTCTGTCAAACACTTCCATTATGTTTTTAAAAAAAAACCTCTTTCAATACCAGAAATTACTAATAAAACATTTCAGTTGTTAGTTTTATTTTAATATATAAATAATTATTAGGAAAGGAAGTCATTTTCTTGCAAAAGTAATGAAAGAGATTTTGCATCACTTAGTACAAACAGAAAACAATACAGCAGGAGCAGATATTTCATATATTGAGTAACAATGAGTCGGCACACAGTTATCTGGTGTATAATGAGAAGGCATGTGTAATTCACTCATTCCACTTAATCTTTCTTCCCTCACCTGCCGCAGTTCCACACCAGCCTCATACAAACAGCAAATCACCCTGCTTCTCTTAATCAGCTGCTCTCCTTTTATTGTTGTTTTTCATGGTTTTATTTTTCCTGTTATTTTATTGGTACGTGGTGCCTAGAAGTCCAGCAAAATATACATTGTGCTAGGATCCCACATGGTATTTCTCCCTGTTTAATGTTAGAAAACCAAGGCATCTCTCTAATTGTGCAGCAGCGGGGGACATCCCCAAAGCTCACCTCACCAGCACTCCCAAAATCAAGCCGGGAGTTGCCCAGGCTGAGACAACGGTTTCTTTTTGAGATCACTCAGCTTCATCACAGGTGTCGGTAACTTCCCTCTCCAGCTTCTCCTACAAGATTAATCGGTTTAGTACCTGAGCCCCTGTAAACAGCAGGTCCAAAGTGTTACGCTAGAGCCCAGGGCTGGTTCTACATATCGCACGGGGTGAGCCTGCTTCCTGCAGCCCCAGGCCACAGCGGTACGCGGGGCATGCGGCAGAGCTGGCCCGATGGCTTGCTGTTGCTGGGGCTGTATTTGGAGAGCAATGGCGTTCCAGCTCGTGCTGCCCTTGCCCTCTCTGTGCTGTGCACACACGTTTGTAGGCAGAACAGGAAACTGGCTGAACACTGATGTAATCATAAAAAATGTGATCTTATCGGGGTATATCTTTCTGATAAGGGCCTACTTTTGACTTACAAACGGTTCGGCATTGCTGGTAACACAAAAGCCAGAAATACAGCAGCCTTTCCGCACAATGGGGGTGCCACGCTTGCGGCTAATAACATTTAATGCTTAGACAAGCAGATGGCAGCGCAAGGACTCTCCCCTCCATGTTCCCCTCCACCTCCCCCCCCCACCCCAGACCCCTCCTGCCACTTGCTGACGCCATTTGCCTGGGACTGGAGGTGTCTGTGAGCTCTGAAAATTGGATCACAGGGATAGCTCTTTGCCGGCCCTGGTCACGCTGACGGCAAGACTCCATGGATCAATACTCTGTGTGACACTTTCAGAATTCATTGGAAATTATGTCCTTTTTGAATGACACCCACATTTTATCGAGGGCAGCTCCAACGGAAAAGCACCAAGTGTGTTTTTGCAAGATATGTTTTGTTAGGAGTAAACTTCACTTTACTTGTAAGGTTCTCTGTATTTGGGATTTCTCCATCCCTCCCTTCAACCTCCCTTTTGAAGAGGGCAGAGATTTAATCTTTAAAGGTAGCTTTGTAGCCTGACATTTAGAGTGTGAGCCGCTCCCAAGCCT
Source organism: Chlamydotis macqueenii (assembly GCF_036417535.1). Taxonomy (NCBI): domain Eukaryota; kingdom Metazoa; phylum Chordata; class Aves; order Otidiformes; family Otididae; genus Chlamydotis; species Chlamydotis macqueenii. The sequence goes on along the minus strand of NC_141567.1, from coordinate 13,721,987 downwards.
GATGTTTATTATGACATATGGCCTCTTCATGTAAAAAACAGTAAGCTTTGGGGGAGAATTTTAGAAGTAGCCTAAGGCTCATAGCACACAGCTAAAAACTGATTCACAATTTTATCCAAAATATTATGACCTCTGGGTAGACCTATTGCTGTGCTATGGATTCCCATGAAACTACTTGGCGCTGCTATCCTGGAGCCAGTTCCTGTGGGTGGGACTACACGGGTCATTCAGAGCAACTCTTCGGAGCCATTAATTGCTCATGTTGACAGGCGGCGAAGAATGGCACTTGCAGCTGGAGGCTTCAGGGGTGAGATATGTAGAGAAGGAGAAATGGGAGGATCATTGGGAATCTGTTTTGAAGGATTTGCAGAGAAATAGGTAACCTTTCAATTGAATGTCAGTATTGAAAAGGAGTCTTTAGCCCTTGTTTATTGTGACTCCAAAGAAAATAGCTCAGGTTGCTACAGGAGTTCAAATGCTGTGTACCTAGCTTTCTTTGGGGACTGCACAGCTGGGACTCGGAGGATCCAGACTGAGTTTTAATTCTGCCCTTATCAAAACTAAAGTCAGATGTATCATTTGGACCTAGATGCAAACCTACCCAAAATGCACAGGAGGTTCAGCCTCAATCATTAAGTGAGAAAAAAGGGAAAAACTATTTGCAGAAATATAATCCTGTGTAATTTGGGATTTACAACATTCATTAAGCTTCACAGCGTCTACAGCATGGTGAGTCTGTGACCAGTTTAGAGTATGGGTAGTCCTAAAAAGAAGTGGGGAAAAGAGCGAGAAATCATTTGTGGATTCAAGACGCATCTGCAGAGTACAGGTGGGGAAGCTCATGGCATAAAAGCAGTTAATGTGGGAAGATTATTTCCAAAGATATTTTTGTGGTTTCACTCTATGCGCGCATCAGGCAGAAGAACTCACCCTGTGCTTCACTGCTGTGCCGCTCTAATGCATGGGTTTCATCTAACTCTGGAGTAAAATCTTTCCTGGACTGTTACTGGTGCACCACCACCAGTCCTGCACTGACTCTCTGCACTGCAGTAAATTTCACCAAAGTGAAAATGAACGTTGCAAGGTCCAAAAGTTAGTGATAGGGGGAAAGAGAATATCAGAGGCGGACTATGGACTTATTAATCTGTTTGTCTGGTTGCCAGGAAACATCAAAACTGTCATAAATTATTAGATAGCAGTTTAGAGGGAAGTTTTCAGTTGCTAATCCTGCCCTTGTAATAACACCTAATGGTTTCATTTACTTTGTTCTTAAGGAATGTGACCTGGCAAATTGGATAACTGCTATCCTGAATTATAACACGAGGCTTGAATGGGAGAAACTAGATATAGAGATCAGAGTGACTATTGCCTGATTTAAAAAATTAATTCCTGTAGCTCTGTACACAGAAGTAACCCAGCTTACTGGAAAATGTGTCACCTCAACCCCGTACAAGGGACAGCACACTAAGCTAAAACATCTGGGCTTTTAGTGCAGGGTATAGAGGCCAATACTTCTAGTTCTAGTGACTGCCAAGAAAATGGGAGTTTTTCCAGGTGAGGATTTCACTTGCTCTGGAAAAGCATCCTCAGGTTAGAGGCAGCATCAGACTTCCTGCTCAGAGTGCATTATAGCTTGTCCCCCAGTGCAGCCACAAAAGATGTGAGTTTACTCTGTCCCCAGCCCTTAGTTTAACTTTAGTGAACTTTAGTTTTCGCTCCAGAGATCTCCGATTCAGCTCTTGCTGTGAGAGATCATAATAAATATTTGCAGAATGCAGACTTGTGAACTATTAGAGCTTCTTCTCAAGAAAAAAACAATAGTTCTGTTGTGACTGAAACTTGTGCATCTCCCTTATTGGGATGCTGGATTTCTGGTATGAGTTTCTTACTCGTTCTGCCTTAGTTGATTTCTTACCAAGTAAACTTAGCATAAGAGTATTTTCATGTCAGGAGTCTGTTCTGCAAATCAGTTTCTGAACCAATGTAGCTGAGAGTAAAATTTTCCTTCTAGACAAACGGGTGGAACTTCCCCATGTGAACACTTGGAATTTGAGTTCTGCTGGACTCCAGTTTTGCAACACCTTGCCTAAGACCTAGTGGGAAGATTGGTTGTACTGTGGCTTGACTGCAGGTTTACAGTCAAACTTTGCTTTATAAAGAATTAAGTGTGATCTGTGGTATTTCTCTCTAATTGCTCAAATGGTCTGAATGCTGGTCATGGAGGCACCTGATACCCGAGCCTTTTATGAGGGGATTAATGTGCATAAGTATACAAAGGTCCCAAACGGGCTATAAAAACATGGGAGAGAGAGAGAGAAAGCATCTCGCAAGCATCCTGAAACCTCTAGCTCACACATAATTGTTGGACAAGAGGCACCACAGTGTTTGTGGGAAACAAACAGGCTTTGCTACTGTTCTGGCATCAATTTTTTACTAATTCTCATTTATGGTTTTCTCATCGTGTTCTTCCACCTGAACCATTCTTAAACTGCAAACAAGTACTTATTTTGTGATGGAGTGATTTGATAATGGTGCTCATTGCTGTCTCAGGTGATTAGTTTGTGAGAAAGTTGGGCCAGAATTTGTGAGTCTTTGAGTCTGGTAGTATCGATGTAGCACAAATCAAACAGAGAAAATGTAATGCAGAGTAGCAGAGCAGCAAGAGACTGAAGATGCTATTGTACTCAGAACCTTTTAAAAATTTTAAGGAGTCTTGGAAGAGTCTGGTTTCTCAAGACAAGCTGGAGCATACAGGCAGATGGGTGTCACATTGTGTCTCCACGTCCTGACAGCATGGCTGTCCTTTCTTGTACTTAAGGACAGCATCAGGAATTTCATTCCCAACCTATATCTGATGAAGCAACATAAAGAAAACCTTACTGAACTAGGATATTCCTAACACAGAGATGTAAGAATGCCACATTTTGCTGCCAAGCTGGTTAATCTCATAAAAAAACAATGAATTTGGTGCAAGGTTGAGGTGAACAGGAGCACACGGAAATAGCATCGTGGTCCCTGCTTCTGAGCAGACTAAGAGGGATGGGTTCAAAGAAATGCTGTGGATCTACAAGTCCTATTGACTTCAGCTTCTGTTAAAATCAAGAACAGTTTTATTATTAGCTTAAACAGACTTTAGTAAAGGTTGAGTATAACAAAACAAGTTCTGCAAGTACTTTTTTATCATGACAGCTATATGCATCGTACATATTTTTAAGTATTTAGACACTTACATGGACTAGAATCCTTAAAAGCTCCAAAAAGATACTCTCGGGGAAAAATACCTTCAATGTCTTGATGGTGTGTCCTGTATAACTGACCAAAATATTGTCAGCAACGTGAAGCTTTTAGCCTTAAAGCGCAAGGAATGTTTTAGTCCTGCTGAGGTTTAATGAGTTGGGATTCTAAGCTGATTCAGCTCTTAAACACTCTGATCATTAGTGCTGTATCATCTGTCACCTTTGGGTGATAATTAGAAAAAGAAAGTCAATAACAATAGTACATAACACTACTTTACCAAGATTTAAACAAGTTGTAATATTGTTGAACATCTATTGATGAGTCCAAATGTGCCACAGGCTATTGAGCACAAAGAGTGCTTTGATGTGATGTTTTCCATTATTAATTTGATGTGGTGGAGTTTTTAGAAGTGAGAACATTTGTTTTCATTTTATTACACGTGGGAAGAGACTGAGATACTTTACATATTCAATTTCTTTTTTTTTTTTTCTATTGTTTATTCCACTAAAGCTTTTGAGGAACAAGCACAGGAGGAAAAAAAAATAGCAAAATGATTGTTCTGAGTCAGCTAACCATTCATTAGACCATTCATTAGACCATTCATTTACCATATCTCTGAGTTGTTTCGATTTTTATTGATTTATTTGACCTCCAAAATATACATCCTGTATGTATGCTAGCAGCCCCTAGATGACAGAGAAAAATTTAAGCAGAATTGTTTTTTTCCCCAGAATAGAACAAGATCTCAGGAACTCACTGCAATGATACAAACACTGGTCAGGATTCATTATTGCATTACTTTAGCAATCTGGATACTGGGCCTGATGTGTATGAGATACCCCAGTAATGCAGTGGTCAGTTACTGTTTCTTATTGACCACTTCCTCATCTGCCTGTTGGTTCTTCCTTTGGGTGATTAAACTCATTTGTAAAGAGCACGATTATGGAAATCTCTAAAGAGTGAGCCTTTTGGAGTCTATTTTATTGCCTTGTTTTGTCTAATTAATCCCTTAATGAAAATTCTTTCCCTTGCTCTTGTCTGTTCTTTTTATGCTTTCTGCAACCACAATATATTAACACTTGGGCATGGATTTGCCAAATGCAGTTTTGCTTAGCTGATGTTCTGCAGTGATTTAAACAGGAAAGTTGTTGAGCCAAAAATAGAACAACATACACAAAGTATCTGAGAGTAAGAGAAATGTCTTTGCAGATTGACTAGGTCCTTTCAAAGAAACACAACTGAGACAAGCTGTTTCCGTCTCATATCTGGAAATATCCGAATGCAGCACATTTGAAGGAAGGTCTAAATCTCTCAGAATTGTGGGGCATGTTTTTCATTAGCAGTTAAATGAAGATATTTTACTTGTCCTTCCTCCTATTTGGGAAGAATAACATCAGTCCTGCTTGGGACCCTGCAAAGCATCGGATAGTCGAGGCTGACTCCTGCAGATGTTTTGTGCAATGGAATCAACAGCTGGAGTATGGGCTTCATCTTGGTGGCAAATGGCACCTAACAGCCATGCTGTCGATCATAGTTCTAGGGTGTGAAATTAAACTCAAGGCGTTCAGTTTTGAAACCCAGCCTGTATTTTGGACACTAATCACCCCATACTTCATCTCTTTTTCAAGGCTGCTCAGTACAGGAGCAACTACAGCCAGGCAATTAAACAGTAACACACAACGTCTCAGGCTAACATTAATAAAACATTAAAAACAGGAATTGTTCATATAAAATAGAGGCACTACATGCTGCCATTCTCAGTATGAGGTAGAAGCACTTTACATGGATCAATTACTCCTCTGTAAAATGTAAAGGGGAGCCCAAGATGCAAATATAAACCCAAGTTCAGCCTGGGTTTTCAATCCTCCAAATATTTTGCAGTATTTAAAATATGCATTCCCCTTCAGTTTCATCACTATCTTAAAACAAAAGAATGCATTTCACAGGCACTGGGGAGAGGTGAAAGATGGAGTTAAAAGCTACTCGGCTGTTTCCAGTAGCCAAATGTTTAGATTTAGGGAATGAAGATCAATGAAAAACAGGAATTTGCATCAGTAAAACATAACCAAAGCTTGAAACTCTATTGTTTATCTACAAATCTCTGTGACACTAGGCCCATTCACACATTCCTCTGCACAGGGAAGCCAGGCAGCACAATTGCTTCCCAGCACTCGGATCTAGCCAGTCCCATTTATTACACATCGCAGTGAGACGTCTCCCAGGTATTCGCTGCTACACGTGGCTGCAAAGTCCCCCTCTCAGACAAGGGGCAGAGAAAGGTGATTCACTTCTCCTTCTGATAAGTAAACTCTACATAATCCTCAGGGAAGATAAAATTTGACTAAAGTCCAGAATCTGGGTCAGATTACTGGTTACCTCTATGGCAGTTACACCAATAATGAATTTGGACCTCAGACTTAAAAAATTAACATATTCTTTCATGTGTATAAATTTATTTTGATATACACATCAAAAAATGAACTAGGTCTGTGAAAATGCACAGCCAGCCCTTCATAAACCTGAAGCATCTCTGTTTCCATACGAGCCAGACTTAACCATCTCAGATGAAAACATACTTTAATATAACATTACTGTAAGAAGCTTAACCTGTCAAGGTGCCAATATTAGATTATATAACGTAGTGGACTTCCTAATTATTGTAATAAGATCTTTACTCTTATATATCTCAAATTCAGCTCACTCTGTGTCAATCAGCTATACAAAAGCAACAACCTTTCTGTTATTCTGAGCTCTAAACAAATGAGTTAGCATTGCCTTTCGCACTAGGCAAGCATTTCGTGGCTGGAAAGCTGACCTGAGCACCAGGCTCAGCCAGCTGCAGGCTGGGGAGCTGCCCTGGGTGTGTGGCGGAGGCGGGAGAGTGGTGGGGCCACACACGCCGAGCCGCGCTGACCTCCTTCCTCACTGCAGCTTTGGCCATGGAGAGCCAAGTTCATCAGCAAGTGCTGTACAGCTCTGCGTTTTGCAGCCCTTTCTGCAGTGGTTAAAGCTAAGCCTGAAGTTAAGACTGCCGTGCCCAAGTGAAATTAGGCAAAGCATTGCTTATTGGGCTGCAGATAGGCCAGAGTCCTTGGAAACCTGCTGTGGGTCTGTAGTGAGCTCAGCAGGTTGATTCCCTTTGCGCCAGTCGCTCCCTGACCCCCTCGCTGGGGCAGCGCTGGGACATGGTGCCGGGTCTCAGCGTCATGCAGGAGAGAGCAGGGAAATGCTGTCGCAGGGACCTGTGAGTAGTTTCCCCCAGCACGCTGGGTTCTCTTGCACGGCTGAGCATCTGATGTTTGATCCTCCGTCTGCTTGGTTTGTGAGACCTCTGGCTGGCAAAGCAGCAGTACCAACCCGGCATTAAGTATCTTTCCAGCTAAATGAGAGTTTATCTTACTAAGCAAATGTCTCACGCATGTGTTTAGTATTACTAAGATAAGTGCTGGTTTGGTTGTGATTTTTGCCGCTTATTGCTTCTCCCCTTTGAAAACCCACTGAAGGGGATGCTCAGAGCCTGTTCTGTCTCACAAACTTGCCACCCAAATGTTCCCAAAGGAGCAGGCAGCTCCGTGCACATGCAACATGCGCTGCTGGTAGGGCGGGAAGGTCGTGATGCTGGCCACCAAGTTCCCGTGTGGGGGGCAGAGCCCTGCGGGTGTGCGGGCCCCTGCGCAGCAGCATGGCTCCAGCGGAGCACTCGCCTTATTCGGTGGTTGATTCGGGATCTTGAATCATTAATTAGATCATTGATTAGTTAATGCTTGTACAGTGCTCTCTATTTTCAGTGTTGCATAAGAAATAGGAATCATTATCATCAGTAATAAACATTTGTTTATTGATATTTGTACTCGAGCTATTCAAGTCACCTCCATGTTTTTCTGTTATGCCCCCTCCCTTCCTTAGCCCTCCGTGGGGCAGGATTGGTAATGTGTGAATTAAATGTAATTAGGCTGGAAGATTGATGAAAACTAATTGGAATTCCATCTGCATACTTCTACTCACACTTTACCTTGCCTGGGAAGTGCTCAAGCCATCCTCTTCCTCTGGGGCCAGCACACATGTGGGTCAGAAACCAACTTTAAAAACTACAGTTTTTCTAAGTTCCATTACAAATTATTTGGCTGCTCTATTGAGGGATTGAAACAGTCTAAAAGTGACTATCAACAAGTCTTTCTTTTCATTCAGAACAGATATATGTCAGTATGCAATAAGCAGCAACCCACTGCCAGAGCGTTTTGTGGTTTTGCACAGATCTGTGTAGTGTTGGAGGAACTTCTCCCCTTGTCTTGCTCCTGGTGTCCTCTATGTTAGAGATTTTTCTCTCAAAACTAGGTGAATTTACAGGTGACATACAGAAACCATTTCTTTTGTTGTTGTTTTTGTAGTTTTCCTTGTAGTTCATTGATTTGTTCAAACCAAATACTCAAAGCCAATCTCTGAGGCTGTCAGCCTGTTTAGCTGAGGAGGAAAGTCCACCAACTTCTGTAAATAGAGACGATGGTATGTTGCCCAGCGGTCTGATGTAACTCGGGGCCTGCCTGGCGAGGCTTTGCGCTCAGCCCCAGCTCCGAATAGCCGGCAGGGCTGCCGACGGGACCCCTTCCCTGCAGCCACCTGCGGCAGCACGAGTGGTGCAGAGCAGCCATCTGCAAATCGTAGTGCAACAGGCCTCACACCTCCTCTTTTATTACTATATATTAAAATGACTAGTGCCAGCAACACTTTGTGAAGCAATAAGCATGCTGCAAGCTCTGAAGACTTTCTTTTTTTGATCGACCTTAAAAGCTGACCACTTAAAAAAAAAAATTGCCAATATTTGTACTTTGAAATTTTTTTTTTTTTAAAGGAGGTGTGGTTAAACATGCAAAAACAAAGCTTGACCAAGGGGTCATTCTGTCACCCCTGGGCAAAGGGGAAGGCAAGAAAGCTGCTCCGCAGAGTGAGTGTCCATCATAGCAATGGGTTTTGCTTTGTGGTTAAAGATGTATGTGATATGGAAGAAAGCAGCTGGGGCAATGTCTTGCTTTTTCTGTTCCTTTTCACTGGCTGGCCTTTACAAAGATTTCCATCACAGAAATGAAACCTCAGCACAGGTCTGGGGGCCACAAGCATAATGACATCAGCATGATTCGTTTCCCACTTCTACCACTTTAGAGCCTTTCTTCTTGCCATTAGCACACTCACAAACCCCAACAACTGCCAAAACCCTCAAGGCAGATGAAAGGAATGGATCCATTTTCTCCAAACCAGCTCAGTGACATTTTATGAAGAGCCTCTTAACAGATTCAACACTAGGAATATTTTCATCTCTTCAGCTCAAGAATACCTTTTGAAGGCCAGCAGGGTCTGTAAGTGGGATGGGGATTAATGTAATCCCTTCCCCGCCCTGTCCAGAACCTCTCCTGGAGGGAGCCTTATCTGCTGCCATCCTCTGCCGTCAGCCCGACCCCCTTACTCCCCGCACAGGTTCCGAACAGATTCACTCTTTCCCTGAGGATTACATTCTTCTGTTACAATCAACACACCAAAAGGTCTGCAAGAGTAATGTAGAACTTTATGCTCTTGTTTTGGAAAAACAATGAGTTATGATAGATCCTCTTTAAGGAAAGGGTGGCATATAACTCAACAGAAACTTAAACTTACTTTCAAACCTTTACACGGATTACCATGGTTTCCATTACTACCATATAGTCGTGCTCTGCGTTATTCCTCTGTACTGGTGACTCGCAGGGCAGAGAACAAAGCCATTTGTGATCCCTTCACTTATACATCAGCTGTAGCTATTAAAACTCAAGAAAGACCATCAGTCAGTTTATAAAGCCATAGATGATGCTACTGCCTAGTCCCCATCTCCAAACAGACAGGTTCTAGTGGTAACCGAGTGTATAGGCTTTTTACGCATAAATAATGTACAACCCTGGGCTTTGGACATAACTGTTTTTCCTAGAATGCCTTTTTCCTGGACTGCCTCTTCTTCTGCCTTTGCTCCAGATAAAGGAGATTTTAAAAAGGGGGAATTTCTAAGGATCTAAGTATAGTTCTCACAGTGCATTTCTTTTTCTTCATTTGTAGAAGTAGAAATAAAAATACGTATTTTCTAACACCATATATGAAAATTTTGTCAACACCTTCACTCTTTTCTTGGCAGTGTGTATGTGCGTGGAAATGGTTTATTCCAGTTACAATATGTGCACTTCCCCTTAGGGTTTCTCTGAAAGGGAGTCTGAAAAAGATATTTCTGTGAGCGCAGACTGCATTAGGCAGGGAAACTCTTGAAAAAGGGCGAAACTGAGTTCAGGCGGTTGTAAGAGAGCTCAGCTAACAGGAAAATAGGAAAGAGAGCACCATTTTTCTATGTCTTCACCTTTTGACTGGTGGTCTGGTCATTTTTTAATGGAAAAGGTGTTTATTTCATAGTCAATTTCTATGCAGCAGACTGAAGGCAAATAATTTACCTTCATTATGTCCTTGTAGGAAGAAAGGGAACCTATAGTGTCAGAAAAGGCTGTACAATATATTAATTCATCATGAAAAAAAACCCCAATGTATTTCTGACTCTTTAGGGTGCAGGTATCCAACCACTTAGGGCTGACCTTAATGTCCCCTTACCGGACAAACTTATCCAAAAAATTCTGGAGGCTACACTGAGATGGTCCACGTTGCGAATATCAAATATCAAACACAACTTTGCATTTAATGTAGACCAACACAGCCGTGTTTCTGACTTTATCAGAAATTACTTGGCTTCGAGGGATCAGTTAGACTTGAAGTTCTCAATGTTCCTACTGCAAGATGAAATAGGTAGGTTTCGGGTTTTTTTCTTACGTCTCATAAAGAAGTTAAAATCTGTGCAGACTTTTTTTTCAGTAATGCTTGAAATCACATCTGCGACAGCTGAGGAGTAAAGTTCAGTGAAAATTCACACAGAGAATTAAAAGCATATGTTACAATCTTAAGGGAAAGCGGATGTGTACCACGTCCATAGCGAAGTGGAGAAATGCTGAGGTGTGTGTCTGGAAGTTGATTCTCACCTGTCAGTGGCTGGTAAATCAAAGCAACTCCACCAAGGTCAGAGGCATAAAGGTGCTGTGGTGTCAGTGAAAGCTGAAACTGGGCCCACACAGCCCATTAACTGCCTTGGACAACAGAAAGTCAAAACTCAGAAAAACTCTATAGTTTATCTTTTTTTCCTGATGTGAACTTACTGATACACCTTGAAAACAAAACATATTCAAAGAGTTGCTTTATAGAGCAAGCACAAGTTGCTTCTTCAACTTGGGCCATTTCAGCTTTCTTAGAAGTAATTGAAAATAGTCTTTCCTGGGGAGGAGTAACCCCAAACCAGCAAAAATCATTCCATAGCCATTTTTCAGCCATCACTATGCCCGTCCCACTGTACACCCTTTGGGAAAGTGCTTCACTGAGATTTATCTTTAGCTTTTCTTAGCTAAATGCAACAAACCCCACCACCACCTCCCCAGGTGTTTATTCAACGTTTATTTTGGAGGGACAAGTGGGAGAAAAGGAATAAGAAGAAAATACTGACTACTTCTCAAATCTGGAATTACTAACTTATAAAAACTGTCTTCATTTAAAATTAAATCGTAAGTTTTATGGATATACATCTGTGCTATGTTGTTCTCCATTTATGTTCTGTGCTAATACACTCAATCTTGCCCACATTTGCATTCTGCAAACAATATGCTGCAAGAAGGTGTGGTTTTGATTGGACTCTTGTTCATCCTATTTTGTTTTTAATATAACAAACTGTGTTATCCAGGAATATTCTCAATTCCATATGAATACTAATGAGTGTTTGTGTTTACTTAGGGTCAAATATTTCCTAGGAGCATTGCACTAGACAGAATATATCTAAATTTCCAAGAAACTACTCTCAGGACCATTCAGATATTGTTTCACTGTGGCTTCCTTCATCAGGAAAAATCCAAGAGCCAAATGATGGACTCTCTCCACAAAAGCTAGAGAGGCGAGCTGGAGCGGGCAAAAGCTACCTCCTGCCTCCCTCTGCTCTTTTCCCAGTGGGTTGTGGTGTGTGACATTTTATTTCTATGTGGGTACACCAACCATACAATATTCTCATTGGTTGGTACGGCAGGGCAAGGAGTCAAGGCTTCAGTAATCTGTTGCCCCAAACTTACTTGCCTTCACGGGTGGCCACATAGCAGTCCTGGAGAGATGCTCTTGCTCCCTTGAGCAGCGACTGCCCTTCCTTGGCACAGCTCCATGCTCTCCACCTCTGAATAGTGATCTTGTTCCCGAAGTGGAATCTGTAATAGAGAAAAGAAGGTGGCCAGAACTTAAATGAAGGAGAAAAAAAAAAAAAAGCAGATTAATCAACTGGGAGATGTTCTTTTGATGCTCTTGCCCTCTGTTTCCCTACTCTTCTTCCAAGTTCTCTGCAGTTCTTTCAGTGTGAGTGCTGCTAGCCACATGGTTAAGATTCAGCTTGCAAAAATGTATGCTTGCAGCAAGAAAGACTTACCCTTTAACCTTTAGCAGCCATTTCCTCTGAAAAGCACAAGTTTCATTTTCGCTTACAGTGAAAAACGTGTGGAAGGGGAAGAGAACTTCATCTCTTTGTAAAACAGCCGAACGGTCCTATTTTCATCCTCTGCACCAAACTTTTCCCATAGCTCTTTTTGCATTATGCAGCATGCCCTCAGGAAAGAGATCTGGCAGCAAAAGCAAATGCAAACCTCTCTCATTAGTCCTGAAAGACCTATTCTTGAGCATTTGGGGTCAGTCCCCTTCAGCAGGTTCATTTTTCTTCATTGCAGTTTCATGGTTTTGGCCATAAGGAAAAATCAGGCTTTAGGGTTTGTTTTGTTTTGTTTTTCCAAAGAGAAAAAAAAATTCATTAAATAAAACTGAAAATTGTATGCTGAGAGTTGAGAAAGTAGAAGGAATTCCACATCCCTGCAATATATCCAAACATTTTGCAAGCAATGTACTGTAGCACCAGCAGCTGATGGGGTTGTGCTTTCACCTGGGGTAAATCCATGTAACTCGTGGCAGGAGTTCTAAAAACAGGACAAAGAGAGATTTTTCACTTGAATCTCTTTCACTCAAGTGCCTTTCTGCCTAAAAAATATGGGGTTTTTTTCAGGTCTGACATGACTTGAAAGATGGGTAGTAACATGCCGGAACTATCAGCTTTATCACAAGTCAGTGATTTTGAATTCAACTCTTCTTTCTAATAGTCAAAAATTGTTACCAAGAGAGAAAAGTTTAGTTGCATGTTTGTTTTAAGTGCAAGAGGAGGCCAAGGCCCCAATCTTTGCTGCCTCCTGAGCTCTGCTCTTCCTCCTTGGAGGTTCCCCAGCCCAAGTGTTGTGTACAGCAAAGGTGCGACATGATGAACTTTCACATCACTCTCATCTTTACTGCACAATTTTTGTGAGTAAAGGAGAAATTCTAGTTCTGTTAGTCTGTATTCTTCCACAACAGTCAAAACGGCTTAAAGTAAACCAACTTCTTTTCTTCTCGTAGCAAATTGTCCCCTTTCAACTTAAAAAGTACCAAGGCCTGATGCTCTAGCTCAAACATGTGCAGTCTTCTCCTCTCCTGCAGCCTGCCTGGTCTCAGAGCTGCCCAGAGAAGGGCTGTGGGGACTGCCCTGCCCCACCGCAGGGTTGCGGTGATGGAGGGTGCCCCCTGTGGAGGCCCTCCACCCCGTGCCTCAGGACCCCTCCTCCAGCGGTGCTACAGCCCCAGGCCTGGCACCCCTGAGCCACCATCTGCCTGCCCTGGGTCTCCTGCTCCACGACGGCATTTATGAAGCTCTGGTACGTTTTGAAGATGGGTCATTAGGTGCTCACCTTCCTGTAAAAGCTTTTAAAATTATTTTTGAATGAGAAGTCCATGATCTTATGAAAAATTTTGCATTCAAACAAGCATCGCCACGTTTTCTCATTCTCGCCAAATGATGATTCAAACAGAGTCCCTCGTCCCCCAACTGTAAGGACATCACTCCTGTCACATACCCATTTTAGGGACAGTAGCTCTTGTGACCTTTCTCAGCCCACCTACACCCTACTACACCTCTGCTGTCTTTGTGGAGGTGAGCAGAGAGGAGAGCATCCCCTCCCAGACAACAAAGGGTGCTGGAAACAATGCTGTTGCCAGTACCTTTCACGAGGGGTCATTGTATACCAACATGCATATAAACCACAAAAAAAAAAAACCAGAAGAAATAATAAGATATCACAGTAAGCAAGGTGAAGAGATTTGACTAAAAATAAAAAGGTTACTGGTGGAACATGAATATGTGAGGAATTCCCTCAATTTATTGCGAACTGAGAGAGAAGTGTTAATTCTTGCAATCTTTTTTTAAAAGGAAAATGCAATGGGTTAATTTTCTTATCAAAGTAAGCATAAATGAGACGGTCATATGGGGTAAAGGTGTAAAGGATGGAGTGGGGTGTGCGAGAAGAGAGAGCGCATAATGTATTAGCATCAGCAACACAGCCTGATGGGTGAAGGCTTTTATACTACCTCCCTATTGATAGGTATTTCAACCAGCAGTAAAAAACTGCTCTTGACACTCATCTGTAGGGAAAAATATCCACATAGTCTTTGCTGTAGGACCAATTAGCCTGTGAAAGCCGTTGGGGGGAGGGGGGAGGCGCGGGATATAAATGCGGGATGCATCCACACTTGATTACTCTAATGAAATGTCCATTGATTCCTATAGATTAATGTGAGAAGAACGGCAGCTGCGGAGTGGCTAACACCTCTAGGTCAGCAGCTCTGTGTGTGTGTGGACGTGTGTAATGGAGGGGGTAGTGCACAGCCAGACCGAGGTAGTCAAGAGAGGCTGCGGAGGGAAAGGTGGCCGAGGTGCGGGGATGTGACAGCCGGCGACAGAGGCAGATCTGCGGGAGGCTGCGGCGAGGGGCTGCAGGGACGGCATGGTTCCTCCCTGCCTCGCTCACCACTGCTGCCCCTCATTCCTGTTTGACTTTGCTGTAAGGCAGGCTGAGCTCACAGGTCATCTGTTTTTGTTAGATTAATTTGATTCAGCATGTAGGAATAGAGGGCTGAGCAGGCTAATGGCTCTCTGCAGGTGACATTGGGAATGGTCAGCGCTCGCATCCTCCTCCCCCATTCCTGTGGCTGAAAAAGAAAAGTCGCTGGCGAGGGGCTCCCTCTCTGCCAGGGCTGCCGGCGGTGCCCTGCTAACCAGGGCGTCCTGCACCGTGGCCCCCGTGCCCAGCGACACCTCGCTCCAGTGATTCCTTCATGCCTCAAACACAAATCCCTTATCTCTTGCACCGTGTCATGTAGGAGGACTTAATTACAATAAGGGGTGAGGGATTTGCTGAGTGACTGCAGTGCTTGGCGTGAGGCTGGTTTTTATCACACAGGGAATAGAGTTACCGGGAACTCTGCCATAATTGTCACAAAAGATGCACCGTATCCTCTCGTGTGGTAATTCTAGCATTTGTCATCAAGGGTGATGTGCAGGTGGCAACTTGCCTCCCATGCAAGGGAAACCCAGAGGAGCAACCCCATGGTATGAGGTTGGACCTGTAAATTTCACTTCTGCATCAGGGAAGGGGCTGATGTCCAAAATATGAAGGGGTAAAATATTTAAGCAGGGATTCTAGAAATGAAATTTCAGATAAAACAAAAAATATCTGTAGGCCAGGTTCTTGCTGGGATGACATCCAACAAGGTTACACAGGTTGTCTGGGTCCTCTCGTCACAACAGAGGAAAATCTGTCTTCTAGCTGCATTGCATTGTGAGGAAAGTTTGTTGTCTTCTTCAATTCAGAACACAAAATGATTAGACACGTCATGGCTGTTATTTCAGTTGTTCTTAATGCATGCTTTACACGTCCTTGTAACATTTATGAATTCAATATCACCCAAAAATTTAAGAAACAATGTTTCTTAGTAACATGTACAAATGGGGTCAGGCAATCGCAAGACCCGCGTGCCACTGCAAAGATCAGGATCCGTCGGGAAGTGGAGGATCTGACAGTTGGGTATGAAATTTCCTGCTGTCTTTGGCTAACTGGGGGAAAGATGGATCCTAACTCTAAATCATGGTTTTGAGCAACTTGCTACTGTTTTGGCAGCAATGCCCAAAACTGATGCTGAGAGATAATCTGTTCTCCGGTAAATGTGCATTTATGCAAACACGGGCAGAAAAAGGTCAGAGTCTGGTATCATGCAGAGGTTTCTCAAGGCGAGCTCTGCCCTGGCCGCACCAAGGGCTCTCTAAGCTCCCTGAGCGGGTGCTGCTGCTGCTTCTTCCCAAAAACCATCCAGTTCTCTCAGCTGGGTCCGGCCTGGGCGGGAGCAGAGCTTCAGCCAGGCCTGGGCAATGCTTGGCACTGCCGGCAGCAGGACGAATCCTGCCTTCATGCAGTCAAGTGGCAAAACTTTTTATCACCATCTGCAGATTTTTACTTCTGTTTTATTAGTATTTTAATTCTATGCTTGCTCATGCAGAAACACCATGCTTCTCTCATATAAATACCGATATCCGAGCACAGATTTTGCCATGCCGCTTTTCCCCCTTTTCCGGAATGGCAGGACACACAGCGTGCTGTCAGTGTAGTCGCAGTAGGTATAAGGAATTAAAATGCAGTGCTGGTTACATCTGCCTGCTCCAGCACGCAGGGTGCACACGCGTGTGCAGGCGTCCGCAGCAGCAGCCGGGGCGCTGGCAGCAGCGGCGCGGGCTGTCCCTTTAAGCCTGGCTGGTGTATTTTTAGAAAGCATAAATAGGCTGCATTCTCCACTTGCTCGCTACCCAAGACATAAAAAGGAAGGGCTTTCTTCAAGCCTTCTTCCCCTGCTGGCACCATATAAGTCTGTCTTTTAAGCAGTACAGGTCCACAGCTCTTTTTTTTTTTTATTGAGAAGCTGCAGAACTCTAACCGGTGGTTCAATAAATTGTATTACATCCCCTTCGTACTGAATGCCCTACAAGCTTTGGCTTTCCATGTGTAATTGCAAGCTGTTATTAGCCCAGAGCTTTGTCCGTTACTGTGCCACACTATTGCTGAGCGGTCAATTTTTTTCCCCTGCCATTTCCTTTGCTCACACCATGCTGACCACGTTGGCCAGGGGCTGCCCGAGGTTTATAGTGCAGCATTGATTTTTCTTTTCTCTCAATACTGACAGAATCATAGATCCAAGGCAAATAAAGAAATGCATTCTGTGGTGATGAAATGTCTTTCGTTCAGCCTGGATTGAATCAAAGGCCATCACAGAAATGTTCTACTCTAAAATGCTAGTGAAGCTTAAGGCATTGTTGGAAAATGAGTTTTCCATTTTCTTAGCTGTAATTTGGATTCTCAAATCACTGTGCTAAAAATAATCAGATAAAATTGAATATAGGCTACAAGCCTATGTAAAACGTTATTTGTTAGGTTTTGCAAGCTGCTGCAGCTGATATGAAGGGAATCTGGCAATAGATCAGAAAAGTAATTGCTTAGGTGGATTTCTAGTAAGTATGTTGCATTACTCTGAATACCAAGGTATAGGATGACTGCTCTATAATTCATACAAACCGTGGTAAATAACCAAACCATAAAGATACATTTTGTATACGTACTGGAGGGAGATATTTCTAGTAAAAAATAATCACCTTATATCACCTACATCTCAATGATGAGTATTTTTGCTTTTTCTTTGGGAGCATCAAAGGACCTTTTGAGATGGGTGAGCATCGTTGTCCCTGTTCTACAGATGGAGAAATGGGAGCAAAAAGAGTCTGTGGGGACAGAGTAAAGTCACACAGTGAATCTCTGGCAGGGCCTGGAAGTGAACTTTGGTCCTCAGAAGCTTAACACCATTTTCAACAGAAAATAAAAATAGCCATGATTTTCATGACATTTGTGGGAAGGAGTAACTCTGTATGATACTCTCCCTACCACAGGCTGTTAGAGACCAGAGGTGGCCCCAGTCTGCATGGCTGACTGTGCTGGCATGGGACTTCAGCTGTCTGTAGAACGGGAGTACCTTGACTAATTTTTAAGCAAGTGTCATTTCTCATAGCGCAGAGCCAGCTTAGTAACCCAGACCCATTGTCATTTTGGAAAACAGAAGATAGAACCACATGTTAAAGATTTCCCCATATTCTGAGTTTTTGTTTCCCATTTCACCCCACACTGTATTATCAAGACTCATGACTTAACAACTTAACACTCGTTGTATGTGGCCATTAGAAGTTTAACCCAACTTGACATCAAGGGTATCAGTACTCTCTTCCTTGAGAAAAACAAGTAAATTGTGTAGAAAGACTGAGCAGAGGATCCTTGCATCCTCTCCCTCACGCAACACGGCACATTTCCCTCTGTGGCCCTGCGAAAGTAAAGCCCCAACTTCTACAGAGTCCCAGGATAAATGTTACCTTACCTGGCAATCCAAAATGTCCTCTGGCTGCACACCTCAGGGAGATGCCACACATTTTAGTGAGAAGCTGGAGAAAGGAAAAAAAAAAAAAAATAAGGCAAAGTTACCCAGAGGACAGAAAGAGTGCAGTATTTATAAATTAAAATAACAGATGGATTCAGCAAAGTTAAAACTACAAATTGAAAAAACAAATGTATTTGAATGTAGCCCTTAGGCAACATTGCATTAATTCCCTAGTTTTGGACCTTCCTTTTTCTCCTTTCTTAATGACTATGCATCTGATATCAATATGCACTATTTACAACTATTCCTTCAGCATCACATTGCCAGCAATGCGCAATAGGTTTTTACACTGCATGACAAATCTGATTCTTTTTCCTCACTGATGATTTAAAAAAAAAATCATTTAAAAAAAAAAATTAAAACCCTTCGGAGTCAAATTCAGTGTCTTATTTAACATAAAATGCTTCTGAATTTTTTTTTTTTTAGTCAAAAGACCACTAAGAAACTAAATAATTTAAAATAGAACATCTGACAAATTTTAAAATCCTTCCTCTATCTCAAATTGTGCAGGAATTTTCCCTACAAAATTTTTCAAAAGTTTACAGTGACTGAATTCACTTTATTCATTGTAAAACACTTTGTTGTAGAACATGCTACGTGGCTTTCATTTGTAATTTTTAAGAACACTCCACAGTGGAAACAAAATCAGAGTTAGCTCCCTCCCATTTGTCTTCCCAACTTGATTCTCCCCTAAAGTTCAAAAACACTTGAGAAATCCATTACTTTCTCTTCATCCCTTTTTGTCCCACTCCAGCCTCGCGGTGTTCAGTGATATGTGAAACTCTAGCAAAGGCGGCTCTGTAAGTTGACCTGAGTCAGCTGCAGACTGGCTCAAATCCTGGAAAATGCAGATCTCTCTGATCCTCTGTTTTGGACCTGCAATGGTTTTCAGGTCTTGCACCCGCCGTGGATATCATTATATAGTTGTTATAACCGTTCCCTTTTGGGTAAACCTTTTTCAAACCAATAACTCAGATCTTTTGCTTGCTGGTGTTCCTGATGCAGAGAAAGGGTAGAGCTCAGCGACAACAAAAATGAGGGACTGCTGTTTAGGTGTGTTGGAGCCTTCGAAATTCACTTGCCAGGATTTTTGTAAGAAGTAGATTTGAATTGAGATTTAAATTCGTCTTCAGGGCTTGTATTCGGACAACATCCCCACAAGGAGCTGGACCAAATAAGGAGTGTAGTTTTCCAGGTGTTGGTAAACAGTCCACTGAGGATGGAGAGTGACACTCAGCAAAGGTACTGTGGGTACAGTTCCACAGTGTAGGGATGAAATTAAGATATGTGTAAATCAAGGAACACAGCTGCCCTTCTGCCTTTATCTATCACTTTATGGATTTGCAACATCACTTATGGCTAAAATCCAGCCGTTGCTCTGTACAGGCTGCAGTCGGGAATCTCCGTGCTAAACCCGAGGCGGGGGAAAGCGAGAAGAATCTACAAACAGGATTAGTGTCAGGGAATGCAAGCGTGATGAATACTTCCACATATTACCAAATGGTGTATAATAGCCTAAGTATGTAGGAAATCATTGTCAGGGGGAAAAAGCTGTTAATTGGATCATATACGAAATGTGATGTTTTCTTAATGTTTCAGCTGGTGAATAAGAGCTTGTTGACTGGTGCATAATGTCTGTATTTTTATCAAATGATCATACTAGCAAGCAGCTATGATAATTAATTTTTAAGGGAGATTAAAAAGATCAACTATGCATGCAGTCCCAAATGGACATCTTTTCTCTGATCCGCTGGGTTCATAGCTTTAACTGCAGCAACCAAAAATGGTTGAACAAGCAAAGAGCAAAGGAAACTAGAGTGGCATCAAAACGCAAAGCAGCTCCGTCGTACTCAGCAGTTCAGTGGGGAAGCACCATTCTGCACTCCTTCCTCTGCTCAGCAAGGAGCAGCTTCTGGTTTAAAATGAAAAAAACAGGAAAAAAGGAATTTCAATTTTGTGTGGCAGTAAGAAAAGAATATTAGTAATAATGATTCCAGCTGTACTGTGAAAATAGTGGAGATCTTGCAGGACCTGCCAGCTTTGGTTGGTCTGAGGGCCAAGTGAGTGAGTTTGCAGCTGGCTTCTGCAGGAGGCAGCCAGGCAGGAGCACTGGGCCAGGGCAGCATTGAAGCTGCAGGCTTGGTTTGACCAAGGATGTTCACGTTCTTAGTTAAAGACGTGTAACTGCAGACTCGATTTTTGAGATCCGCCCCCCCGTCCTCTGAAGTCTGCTAGAGCAAAGGCAATCAGGTACTGGCTGCTTTCGGAGGCTGTGGGCCAGGCTGCTGGGCAGGCAAGGGGCATCCAGTTGCATCTTACCCTGCTCTGTCATGGAGTCCTCTGTACCGGTATCTTCCTTAGCTGATTTGATGATCCTCTGCAAATCTGGCCTGCAAAACCAGTGGCAGTAGCAGAAAGTCTTTATATGGCAAAACAGAAGTCGTTTGTTTTGTGAAGCACTTTCTTTGAGGAAGAAATGTTGTATGTAGAAGGGAGCCCAGCTCCCTTTTGAGGAGCTCCTCTTCCTCAACCTCTTTGAATGTCATCCTTCAGCAAAAGATCAATGAGGATTCCTTGGTATATTCGTGTCGTTTAGCAGTCGTCACCCTACAAATATTGAACCTGTCTGGGGGCCCTGATCCTTTTCTGTGCAAAGGTCCCTTGCAAAGATGCTCAGTGCCCTCAGCCATTCCTGGGTTGAAGCATCCCTCAGCACCTTGCCCAGCCCAATAGCTGCACGCTTCTAAACAGCTGCTGATACACATGAATCTGCATAAAACACACGGAAAACCAGTGAAATTATGATGTTCTTTGGGATGTTCTCTCCAAATTGAGACTTTTAAGCACTAATAATAATTAACTACTTTCTTAGCAACGAAAAAGTCTTAAATGCCTATTTACTTAACAGTCCCCTAGGGTGTCTTTGTTCTGAACGGGCTAAAAAAAATCTTAGCTGCAAAATAAGCAGGCGATTCCAATCAATAGAGCCAGAGGACTATATTGATTACCAGAACTCTATTCTTTAGTCATTAACCCTGTGAATTCTTTACAAAAGCTGTACAGAACAATTCCTAACCACTACACCGTTTGAGGAGTCATTCAGATATTTGAATGTCATTAAACTTTCATAGCTTGTTTACAGCCCCTTCAGCCTTGCCTGAAGGATGGTGCTCCGAGACTCCCTGCCACGCAGCCACGCTCTGCCCAGCTGAACTGACAAACAGCATTAATCAAGCCCAGAAATTTCCTCTGCAGATATGTTTTTCTTATTGGTTATTGCTAATATTGCTACAGAGCAGGGAGTCAGATCATGGAAGGTGCAAAATAATATTCTTAATTTTTCCATGTTTCAGCTCCGAGCCAGAATGCTCTAGCTGGTGATAAACACACCTTTTACTCATCCTTGTATGGAAAACTACCCATTCACCCTGTAGGTCCCTTCCTTCATACTGGATGCCACAGGGCTCCATATCTGGATGGGAGGGGAATGACACAAAGTAGGGCAGTGGGGAGGGAAGGAAATGGTGAGGTGGGAGGAGGAGGAAGAGGAGGAAGTGATGCTAGGAGAGCTCATCAGGTCTCTCCACCTCCTTCCCCTCGCTGGGTCCTGTGGGACCTGCCCCCACGACACCTCCCTCTCAGCAGCTCCATATTTAAGAGAAGATTCTCGCATTTCAGATTAAGAAAGTTCATGACACATGATAATGGCTCTAAACGATAAATTGAATCACACAGACAGCAATTGAATAGAAGCAGCACAAATGAGCCAAACGCCAGCAATTTAAGGGGATGCTGAAGGAACTCCCTGCAATCACAGCTCTATAGCGAAGACAGGCGCTCTTCCTCTTCAAACTTCAGGTGGCTCTAATGGTATGAACATGTACTGTTCTATAATCTAGCACTTCTTTGCTATGGAAACTGAGCTGACCAGCATCTTCGTAAATACACAGAATGGGAATTGTTATTCCTAAATATTTCAGTAATGTCATATAAATTTCAGCCACAGCTTGTCCCCGGGTTGCTTGCACCAACTGTGTTTTTATTTGTTACGGCTTTGACCCAGCGCCCGGTCGATATGGGGTTTGGCTTAGGCTGTGTTTGTGCCAGTTACACAACACAAATGTGGTCTTGTTCCTTGCCTCTCACTGTACAATGAAGATTTTAGCCACAGCATACCAGGCGAACACCGAGCAATCATTTGAGCTGAAACTAATAATGTTTTGAAATTAAGGAATAGTTTGAGAAATACACGGTTGAAATTATGGAACAGTTTGAGAATCTGCCTAAACACTTGCAAACAGGGAATGTAATTTCAGAGTCATAACTGAGCAACGTTCCTACATTTAGTGGTGAAAATTGTCCTGCATCTTTTTTACAATTAGTACTTGATCCACTTCAGTTGCAATGTTCTGCTGTTATCCTTATCTGTTTGGAAACTCCCCAAGAGAGCGATAATGAGCCAGGGCCATTTTCATGACTATTGATTTCATGGTTAAAATTATAGTATTTGATTGTTATTTGACTAAACCAAGATTATTGTATGTTTTGAAAACCAGAGCAGCAGCAGCAGAAGTCATGTCCCTAGAAAAGTACGAAGTTAGGAACTTGAAAACAGCCCCGCATCTCCCCCGATCCTGCGGTGTCTGCGAGAGCCCTCCTCACTGCTGCGGCTTCGCAGACAGGAAACAGAAGGAGCACAGAGCTTCAGCGACCTTTCCAGTGTCACTCTGTGCATGGTGGCAAAGCACAGGACAGATTGCAGATTCCTCCCAGCCCGTGCCCTCACCGCTGGCACACGTTTTCCTACGTGGGAAATGCTCGTAGCTGCTTGCAGTGCCGCTTGCAGTCAGCGGGCACGTTTTGTAGTGAGGGCTCTTCTAGGGCTGAAAGGCTGGAAATTCATTATAACTGTGGCTAAATAAATAGGCCCTGGACAACCATTTATGAAGTTTGTTTTTCACTGTCAAGATACATTTAGAAAATGGTGCTGAACCCAAGGACTTTCTGCAGTTCCAGTTCCTGCTTTTCAACAGAATAAACCGATGACAATTAGTTATGGATTTCAGATAAATCCAGGAATGTTTTAAGCAAGTTTCTAAATGTGGTAAGAGCTCCAAATACCTTTTTGACTAGGGTATTTCAAAGGACTGTTAGGACTAAATGGCCCTAGTGCTTTGTGTGGACAGAACCACCATTTCTTGGCATTTTGTTTTATTTTTTCAGTATAAGACCTCTCTCTATTTTATGATGCTGAGGGCAGATCTCGCCATCCTTTCTTTTTTGATCAGAATGGCACGATTGTTGATTTTCAGGTTATATTGTCATTTTGAGCTCTGTGAAACCCAAAAAGACTACAAGTATTTCCTAGCAAAATTGTGGGCACCTTTAGGGACTGGGAGAAGAATGAAGCAGGAGGTCCCATCCCAGCAGGCAGGAGCTACCTGAGCTGTTGCACGGTAACTCCACATGAAATGGGGAAAATGTAGGTGTAATTGCCACATTTTTACCTTTTCCTATCAATGTCAGTCATCACTAGTTTAACAAGTGAATTTAAACACCTTGGCTCCAGTAGCTGCTGCTGTCTGCAGCTTCAGAGCAGAAGCATTTTGACATCCCATTTTCTTCAAGCCAAGTTACAGGTTGAAGGGCAGTGAGACATCTTTCCCCAGCTGCTGGTGATGTGCCTTCTTTAAATAAATTAAATACCCCTGCCCCCAGAGAAGCAGGTGGGCACTGTGTTTGTGTTCATGTGGGCAGAGCAGCTTGGCTGTGGCCTTGCAGGGGGCTCCCGTAAGGCTGTTGAGCACATGGGGGGTCCTCATGCTCAGGGCTCTCCTAAGCATTGCCATGCCAAGCTTGACCTCCCATGATGTGGTCCCCAGCCAGGGCTGAGCTTCCAGGACATGTGAGGCAGCCCTGAGAAATGCACACAGCTGAAACTGCTCCCCAGTAGATACACCCTGTTGTGTGTAGTGGCTCCTCCAGCTCAGATGGACATGCCTTGGGGAGGGCAGTGTCCTAGGGGACACAAGGAAGAGCAGATGGAGGTGATGGAGCCCTCCTGCACCTAGCTAAGGAGGGAGGGAACACTCCTCACCCACTTTGACGAACATCTTTTACATTTAGCAGAGGAGGCTTGGCTGCTTTCCCATCCTCTGTTACCCTTTTACTTAAAAGTCTGACTCCTGAGAATCAGTTTTGAAGTGAAGCCACGGGCAGACCCTGGTTGCACATGCCAGTGCCGTACCCATGCAGAGCTGAGGAGAGGCATGGGCTTTAGACATGCAGAGCCGTTGTACAGGTGATCCTCTTGCAGCTGGTGGGCAGAAACGCCTGTGATTATTTGGTCAGGAGGGGTGGAGGAACGTGTGCCTGGTGCTGTGCACATGGTTTAGCAAATCACTGTGGAGCTCAGGGCTTTCTCTGCATTACCCACACATGAAGTATTTGTGCTGGCAACCCAAGAAAATGTTCTGCTCCAAAAGTGCCGCGTGCTGCTACGTTCTTCTCTGAAAAAGCTGGGCCATTTAGCAACGGGTCTGTGCTCGCTGATCCCAAGAGATTCCAGCACTGCCATCCTGTTGTCCTTGTGAGCCAGAGGCAGAGACCCTTCTGCAGAAGAAAGAGGTGCTTAAAGCCTTGTCCTGATTACATCTGCTCCACATAAAGCACAGTAACTTAACTCGAGCCAACAGTCACCCCAGTGTAAAACGGGATCGTGGCAGATCAGAAGCTGGGTTGTAATCCTCTCATTGCCCCAAAATAAATTTTCTTCTTGGCAGCAGGGCTTAACGATAACTGTTCAATCCTGACTTGTACGTGGCTTAGGAGGGCAAGACGGGCAGCCTTGTGAGGGCTGCTCAGCGTTTGGTGGCCGCGCTGCACAGACAGCCGTCCTAGGGGCCACAGGGACAGCAGGCTGGGCTTCCACTCACGCCCTGGATACGAGGGGCTCGCAGGCAGCAGCCCCAGCAGCCGTAACTACTGCCAGCAATGATGTTTCAGAAGGTTTTGCCTTACAGAGCCTTCATAAATGTCATCCTCAATGCTCCCTGCTGAAGCTCCTGCGGATGGCTGTGCTGAAGGGAGCAGGAGCCAAGTGATTCCCAAGGGAGGGGTGGCTCCATGGCAGGTTTCTCCATCACTGTCGCACATAGCTCTGATAATATTTACTTACTATTTGAAAGGAAAATGGCTTTCTGAGGCTATTATTTTTTTACCCATCTGCTGTCATAAAGGTCTTTCTGGTGGAACGATAGAGGATTCATGCGCAAAAATGGACAGAGCAGGAAGATACAAAATATAAGGATGGCTCTAGATAGGGCACTGTCAGGTCACTGTGTCTGTCAGTGGCAGTCACGCCCTTTGTATATCCAAAGGCAAAAAAATATGAACTAAAAATAAATAGGTAAGATGAGCACTGATATTGGGAGGACTTGGAAACTAGATTTTGGCTTAAAGTTGTTTTTTTTTTTTTTAAGGTGACAGTTTATCCTATCTCATCCCATCTCATCTTTTTATGTATTCCTTTCTGTCTAGTTTGAACCCCAGCCTCAATGGAGTACAGTCTGTTTATCATTAGTAAGATGCAGTGTATATTAAAGCAGCAATAACAGTAAGTCATTTAGAGTGTACATCACAGGTTACAGAGAAAATAGGGATGCTATTTTATTATGCTGAAGCTGTAAAGCTTACACTAATACGAAATATTGCTGGTAGTCACCTTCTTTTATTCTTCTTTTAACAACTTACTAACAGTGTGTAAATATAAAAGCAAACTTTGATTTTTCCATCCGGATACACTGAAAACTCTTTCAATAAAAATGCTAGGGTGCATTTAACACTGTGACCAGAAATATTGAAATTTGACAGTTAGGAGGTTAAAGGTTTCAAATTTATAAACCCAGGTGTTTTGCTCCTGTCATGGTCACAGCAGCTTGCTCAGGATAACCCCTTTTGCTTACTGAACCTTTGAAAAGTAGAGAACATTAAGCAATACGTCTTGGCAGATGCCCTGGGATTTCATACCACCAGCAGAAGCCCATATGCACAAAAGAAGTGAACCTTTTAGGTGAAAACTGGTCAAGCCTTTCTCTCTCTCTGCTCCTGCACCGCATGCTGGCAAGCAGCTGCCTTACCCTGCTGCCACCGCCACCCTTTCCGCTGGAGTTAAGGCACAGTTCCTGGAATATTTTTCAGGTGTAAGGTGCTACTGCTTTTAATTTCCACACAGATTGCTCAAAACAGTGGCATCAGGAGAACGTGTACAGAAGCCATTACTGTGAGGAAATGGCATCAAATAAACAGGTCTTCTGTGTTCCCACCATGAAATAACTAAATAAAAGATAAAACAAAATAAAATGTACTTTGCACCCCAAATGTAAAGATTTTAGATTTCTTCTAGTCTTTATTTTAGGAATTTCAGCCTGTGGTATATACGTGTAGTACGGTATTTGCCTCGTTACTGCCATCTGAGAGAATAAGTGCAGCTGAGATGCTGGTACCAGACAAGGTACAATGATGCCTCCATCTTTTTTTAAATTATATTTTTCAAGTGCCACAAAAAAAAAAAAAAAAGGAAAAAAAAAGAAAAACCACTATATGTTGATTTACTGGGAAACCATCACCGCATAGACCTGCTTGAAACGTTACAGCCTTGGCAAACCAGCAAGTAAAATGATCAACATGCCTTTTTTGATCTTCATATCATAGCATGTAAAAGAGTCACTATGGGCATTTCTTTTCATATTCACCATAAAACTGTCCTCATAAATATTACTACAAATACACAATAACTTTTTGGCTGATGTTCTCAAAACAATTACAGTGAGAACACGTTTTTGCACACAGGCAGCTCTGCACCGTTGCTGTACCCACCTTGAGGTGGGGTAGAGCCGTGTCCCACACGGGTGGGCACAGCAGAGCTGGCAGCCCTGCTTCTTAAATGCTCCCCTGCTGTTGCTCCAGGGGCTTGAGGAATTTAGGGTTGGGTCTAAACTCGGGTTATAGCCCCTATTCACTTCAAACCGAGGAGCATGCGGCCTCCGCCTTTGTTGCTCGTAGGACCCACACCAGCGGGGGCTCCAGGCACAGGGCAAAGCCCATCTGTTTGCTCAGGGCTTTGCCTGGGGCGGGCAATGGTGGGACATGGGGCAGGGGCCAAGGGGCAGCCGTTGGAGACCCTGCTGTGGACTTAGTGCTCTTGCAGTGAAACAACATCAGGCAGGGGAGCGGGAGCCAGTTGCACACAGGATTTTAGCAGTTTAGAGACTGCTTGTGAGAGGAGTTTGTTCTCCGGTCCTGGAACAGAGCATGCGGCAGTGCTGCGACTACGCGGCACTGTCCCCTCTGCAGCATGAGTCATGGCTGGGCGTATCTGAGGAGGGGGACTCCACGTCCTGCTTCTCAGGTAATTATTGTGCTCAGGAGTGCAGGCAGGAAACGCTGCGTGGGAAGTGCACAGAAGGGACCGTGCTGTACCTGTAAGTGGTTTGGGGCTCCCAGTGTGCTGGAAAGCATGCAGAGGTCACCGCACCTCCTGCGATTCCTCAGCGGGTCCTGTGCCCTGGTAACGATGAGGCTGGCGGTTTGACTTTACACGTTCTTACAGGTGTAAGTACCCACTCAGGCTCAGGCATCTTGTTGTTCAGATTTCTGTGTGTCCCGTGCAGAGCAGCACTGCATGTCCTGCAGGACTCGAGTTTTTCGGCTGTTGGAGCAGCTGTCCAATTACAGCACCTGTACCAGTGGTAACAGCTGAGCCGTTTTTATTTGGAATTACTTCTCTGTATAATGGCCTGTTCATCCCACCGCTCCCTGGCAGACAGGTCAGGGTACCTGTATCACTAAGATCCAGCCTAAAGCTGATTTTCCGAGGTACATGGCAGAGGGGCACTCTAGGCAATGGGAAGAGAGGCTGGATTAGAAAACAACCAGATCAGAATTTTCAGTTAATGCCATTGACAACATTAACCTCCTCTATTAGGGACTTCATTGGTCCTCAAGGCTTTCACTGTGCCATCCAATTACTAGAAGGAGCCTATTGTAAGCTCCTTGCTTGGGTGAATCTCCCATGTGCTGTCTTCAAGACATACATCATCCAGGCCTTCAGAAATTCCAATTAAATACCGTGAGGTAAATACATTCTCCTGTCTCTGGTCTTGCTATAGTTGGTTTGCTTGTTTTCCCCAAATACTTCTTTATCAGGCTGTTTTCCTCTCTAGCACTGAGACTGCTCTGCACAAGCCAGCAGCCTTCTGGGGTCCTGCCTCGCCTCTGGTACAATCATGCAAAAGAAGCAATTTTTCATTATTGATAAAATGTAATGTCATAATGTCATGGCCTTTCAGGTCATCATCTTTGTAAGTCAGCCATGACATTATCACAATTTATAATGATAACAAATGACCATAATGTTTGCATGTAATTTTCATTGGCTATTGCAGAATTCTAAAATCACCCCTTCGAAGGATGGATTTCATTAGTGAGTGACTGCCGTTACACAGTACTGATTGCTGCTACCGGGGGCTTTTTGCTGATGTGAAGCCTGTCCTATCTGGTATACAAGAGCTAGGTATTTGGTAGAAATCTAAGATTTGGCGGCTCTTTGTTAGTTAAGTACTGGTGCAAATTGAGAGAACATTCTTGCTTTTTTATGATAGCAAGTGCTTTATATTATGCCTAAATACTAATAATTTCTAAATGCTTATGTAAATATGCACATAGTGAAGACTGCTGGCTGGAAGGTCTGACTTGAGTGTCAGATTTATTCTTGACTATAGAGTTGGCTTTACTTATTTAAAATTTCGTGATAAACTTAAAAGATTTACAGCTTCAGGAGCTGGTGAGAATCATAGGACATTTATTTTCATGTGGTATTTAGAGGTTGGAGCTCCAGTCCCCAAACACTTTAGTAATAGTCTTAACTTCAACGTCTGGTCTGAGAACATAACTGGGGTGGGTTCCCCTTGCTCTGCAGGATCAGGACCTCAATGTAAGTGCACAGAGTTCAATAGAGCTGAATCTGAAGCACTTGTAGGGAGCACTCTGTCAATCTAATCCATAACAAATACTCCTCTCTTCCTGAAGCCCTCTGAAGCTAAATTAATGAAAAACAATGAAACGCCTGGGCATTCCAGGCCTCTTGAAAAAGCAGAGCCAGGCTTTTGTATATGTATGTGCGTGCGTGCGCACATGCATTTGTATGAAATAAATTAAAACAAACAAAAATAAATGTTTCTGAAATAGCAACTGTGAGTTATAGTCCAACAGGCTCCATGACAGGCCACCAGGCAAAAGGGCTCTCTGAGCTGCACAATTGGTCCCCAAGGGACACGGCGCCTCGGAGAGGACAAAGCAAGAGCCGGGGACTCTCGGCTGTGCTTTGTTTTGGCCTACGAGGCTTATCAGACCCATGTTGCGATTCATTTTTCATCTGCCGCAAGAAGCTTGCAGGAAAATTTTACTTTTTTTTTTTTTAATCTTTCTTGAGGCTGCTACTTTTTTCACTGGAAATTTTGAAATTACTGCCCTTGGCCAGATTTTCAAATTCACAAAGAAGGAAATGCCTGATCTCACTTGCTAATATTTTTAAGAGAAACAAGGATAACTTCTGTATCTGTATTTATTGTGTGGCCACCATAGAGTCTGCAGAAGCCCAAAGGGAGTGATGCTCTGCTGTGTGTGTGTTCTGAGTTCATGGGAGTTTTTCTATGGAAAATAATAGACTACGTTTCATCCTTTGTCAGTGTGACACCAAAGCTACCTGGTTATTATTGCATTGTCCACTAGGTCATGCAAACACGTAAACAGAAGTTTCTCTTTCCTTTCAAGTGAATTATATATAAAATATCTCATTGTCTGGAGGATCACACTTTATGTGGGATATTGCCCAATTATATTCATGGTCATTCATTTTGTAGGACTCAAACATCACTCATATGGGGATCTCCTTGTTACTGTCTTTGAAATCTCTACCACGAAGACTAGTTTCATCAATTTTCCAAGCCTACTGGTCTACAGATGACCCAATAAGGTCATCCATGGCAGTTCAGTCTCCATACTGTAATTGCTCAAACAGACCATAGACAGTTGTTTTGTATGCTTAAGAGAGTATCTTTATTCTCAGCAGCAAAGGGGGCTGAACTCCATTGCAGTATGCAGGGACACTTGCATCAGGATGAATTCTTTTAAGTGTCACTTTAGCGGAAAACGGCTTGAGCTATCAAAGTCATTATGTGCTGTGAGCAATGAACATTAACCAGAGTCTTGGGAGATACCAAAATAAACCTAAGTGTCTGTGTTTAATTGTCCTTCCTGAAATACCTTTTTATTACACATCCTCGTTGTTCATTTAATTTCCTCGGTCTCTCTCAAGTTTTACTTTCTTTCTTGGATGTATTGGCATCCCAGGGGCTTGGTTGTATCAGGGAACATTTTGCAAACTCTCAGTGAGATGGGTCAGGTTGATTTTAGCACAGCTCCAGCTCTTCCCTTATGGTTGGTGTCCCCAAAGATCAGATGCTAATAAGTATGGGGGACTTGAGTGGATTTGCCTCAGTTTCTGTTAAATTATATGTTATCCCAAAACACTGTTCCCTGAATTTTAAATATGATGGCTACATCACACTGCTTAACTGGTGTTTTATTTGATAACACACAGAATGAGATGTCTGTGAGACTGCATGATACCATTGGAATGGTCCGCGTAACTTCCCAGGTGATTTTTACTCCACCGTCACTTTGTTGCTTTTCAGCACCCCTGCCCCAGCTCAGCACTGGCCATTTAGTCAGCTGGCCTGCTCGGGTGAGTCCTCCTGAGTCCTCCTGCTCGGCTTGATCTGAGCAGAGGCTCAGAGCAGAATCAGAGGCTCTTCCACAGAAAAAGATAAGAATGTCCAGTATTGTAGAGAGGCACAAAGAGAAGACTCCCTTGCATTCTCTGATCAAGCCTCCTTCAGCAATTGTTTGCAAAGGCACTTTCACCCTTTGGTTTCATCTCAGCATTGTCCTAGCCAGCCCGTACAGGCTTCCTCCCACCAGATGCTCATCCCCATCTCTGAGCTCAGTAACAAGCTGTTATCCAGCTGTGAGCACTGATCTGCTTTGTTGCAGATTGCGGAGTTCTTCCCCACTGCCTGAGAAACATCCACAGAGAACAGGCAAAGGCCGGTTTCGGCTTGGTGTGGTCCAGTTCTGCTGCGCCGCTTCTCTTCGCAGAGCACTGCGGCATGTCCTGGGCTCAGGGCGGTGGAGGATTTTACAAGGCTCGGGAAATAGCAAGGCTTGGGTTTTGGCGGAGGTGGGCATTGCGGCCAGGGCAAAGCCAGAGACACTTGATCCTTCCAAAGCGCACAATTCAGTTTTTCTGAAAGCTAAATGGGAAGTAACATAATGTGCAGAATTAGCACAGATTTGCTGCTTTGTCATTAAAAAGGGGTTTGCTGCCAAAACAGCAGCTTTGCTGCTGGGGAGATGTCTGTTTATACTGTCAGGCCTGGGCTCAGCGCAAGCATGTGCTGTGCTAAAGCAAACGAAAGGGGAATTCTACAATATTGAATGTGGAGCTGTCTCTAAATGCATTGAAAATGTAGGTTATTGTCTTTTGGCATTTCCTAAAAAGCCTCTTGAGCTCCTGTTGGCAACCACTGATATTGAGGGTACTTTTAGCTGTTTAAGTCTTCCTGTTCTAACAGGGGTCAAAGGGCTGTAAAGATCTTCTCAAAAGGATATAGAAGGAATCATTAAAAGGGAGGAGGAAGAAAGTGACAGAAGGTCAGCCTTTTTTTTTTTAATGGGTGCATCCCCGAGGGGGTCAGACACAGTTGTGCATTATACTCCAGCTCCAGTACCTGACTTTTAGAAACCTACAGCAAATCTTATTAGCGCTTCCATAAGCATAAAATACAGGACAAAGCTCAATGTTCCAGGCAGAAGTAAAAGAGAAAAACCATGAAATAAATCAATTTAGTCTTTCAGATGAATTTAAATCAACATAGTTCAAGGATATGACCAAGATGAGGACAAATACTCAAATATGTGCAAGGCATTTTACGGTCCCTGGGAAGCGCGTGCATGTACCTGTGTGTGTTTAATTCTCTTGCTGATCTTTTTTTCCTTAGAGACAAATTTACTGTATTCTCATTGCTATAGCATGTCATGTAGCTTTTTGTAAGGACTGGTGTAGGGCAAAAAATTTACCTTTTTATGTGACACAGCCAAACAGAATTGTGAAGATTTTCTGTGATTTCTAGACAGCAAGCAATAAACTGCGTTTGCACCCACACACTTACTGCCTAACACCCCATCTGGTAACATTTCCACGTCTCCAGGAAAGAAATCAATAGCAATAATCTGTGAGGGCCTCATAGGGTGTATATTTTTTATCGCACTGCTATTTGGAATTTTTTTCCTATCTGCTTACAGCACTAGATTGTTCTTTTTTTGTTAGCTAACATTGAAATCTTGGAACCATTATTATATTTTATAAAAAGCAGTAACTAACTGGGGTCAGAATAATATATTCTAAACACTCATATTCAATAATATCACGGTGTTCAGACAGCAACGTGCTATTCAGTGAAGGCACTGAAAGATATCATACAGTAAGAACCTGTGCATTTAAAATTATATGCTAGCACACTTCAAAGACTAGCATCCTAAAAATTCGTGATTACTTAAAGATAGTTTATATTAAAAGGGTTTACACCTCCCTTTACAAAGGGAATACACCTCCAGCTTTCATCTTGCTCCAATGCAGAAAAGAAATTGTCCTTATATTCTGAAATTTAGAACTGTGTCACTGTTGGTTTTCTGTGTAAGGAGGAAATATGATGCTTTGTTACTGGTCTTATTTATTGCAGACCTTGTCTGGAATCTAGTATTGAAGCTGTGCTTGATGAGTTGCTGCCTTGAACTTTTCCACTGATCAATGCTGGTGCTATGGCTGCATGAAAGAATAGCTTTCCTGAGGAGAAGCTATCACATGGGAAACACACTACACAGTAAGCTAAGAAATCTGCTATAATCTTGTATGCTTAGGCTTAGAAACGTGTTTCCCAAAAGAAATTGTGATAGTGAATGACCATTTGAAAACTGAGATGTTACATGAGCAAGAGGTCAGGTCAAGAACAGGGAGGTATTAAAAAAAAGAGAGAGAGTGAGAAAGAAAGATGGGGGAAAGAAAGAAAGAAAGAAGCAGAAACCCTCCATTCACTAACATGATAAGACACAACTGGACAAAATGCACAGCTGAAGAAGGGGACGTTACAGAGACAGGAATCATATTTCTTCTTCTCCCTGCAGTGACAAATAAAAGGTTGGTTTTTATTTTTGCTGTACAAATAATAAGCTTTACTTAGAAACTGTAGCTGCTGAGTTCTTCTCCCCCAAAATATTTTCCTCTTTCTGTCCTAATGGCAACACTAGAAGAAAGAAGAGGAAGCAGCTCTGTGATCAGCAAGTATTTTATTACTCACATATTGTCCTGTGCATCTTGCAGTGGGGGTGGGACTGGCACTCTGAACACAAGGCATTTCCTTTGGAGAAGGGATTTCAGCAGCATTTAGCACGGGCAAATCCGTGCCTGTGCCTACCAAGCCTTCTCCTTTGTGCCAAGGCTGCCAGTTGTGTGGCACCGGTTGTTTTCACACAGGAAATACACTGTGCTGGACCCACTGAAATCCTTTAAGTCACTAAATCTCATTTGGTTACCAGCAGGTCTCTCAGTGAGGTTGGCTGTATTCATGCCTCCCTCTAAATAAGCCAGTCGTAACAATGTGTTTGTATTTTTGGAGCATTGTTGCAGTAGAGATCCCATGAAGACTAATTAGGTAGATGTGCAGGGTGCCTTTGGGTGTAAGCGAAGACTTTAATCTAGTTTTATTTTTGAAGTTAGCACCAAAACTAAAATCTCTGGATGAGCTAACCTTATTACTGCTATAAATGACTGCTGTTACCTCGTTTTTGCCCCTACAATTCACATCTTGTCTGTCTTCATTTGCACTGTGAAAAGTTGAGAAGCCAAATCTCAGCACTGAACAAATAACAGTGCTGTGAATAAGGATTCAGGCTGACAATCTTAGCCTGCCCATGGATATTGCAAACAAGTGTTGCTAGATTTTTTTTTTATTAAGTAGGCTCGTAAGGATGGCTTTGGGCAGCTGATCTTTGATTTCTGTTTGTTTGTTTTTAAAATCTTACCCTTGATGTCTTTGCTCTTTGGGTAGGTGGAATGAGAAAAATAGTGCTCTTCTGATTCACATGATTGCAATAAAAATAAATCCGTGGCGACTGAGGTATTCAGGTACCGTGGGAAGGAGTGCTATGTAAATACCTCAGTGGTTTTTTTACCTGTGATCCAAGGACTATGAATGAGAGTACTATAAAAGATAACCAAGAATAGCAAACCTATTGTCAATTGGCTCAAATTTTCAGTGTAAGGGCCCCTGCCTCCAGCAGAAGACTTTGGATGTATAAACGTTGAAGAGATTGAAAATCACTGACATAAAGAGGCAGTCAGCCCATTACAGGCACTGAGAACAGTATATTCAGTCAGTATTATCTCAGTCTGAATATTTGAATCTATTCTTCTAATACTATTGAATTTAATTTGGTAGTCTAAATTAAAACGCAGGAGTAAAAAGTTAGTGTTTTCAATAAAGTTATATTTGAGCTCAGTCTTTGATGATAAATAAGCCATTCACTTATGTACATCTGCCAGAGCATTCATAGGAAGCATTGGGCTTAAATGAGTTGTGACCTTATGAGACAGTCTACTGTTTGGAGACTATATAGGTGACTGCTGGGTTTTGAGTCTTGACCTCTCTGTTTATATTCATCATGAATGTGCAGATACTTTTATTCTTTCCGGAAAAAGGCTGTCAATCTTCACACTAATTTTAATGCCTGTGTAATGCAGAACAGTGGTGGATCTTAGCAATAACAATCACCAACTGACTAAAATTAACTAATTCAGACTGCTATGCTAAATTGAGTATGAGCGGGTTTGTTTCAGGCTCGGCATGGAAGCACAGGTGCAGTCGATAAATAGGGACACATACGGTGCCTAAATACGCTCTCGCTCGTAGTGACCTCCCAGCAAAAAAGCTCTGACAAATCACTTGTGACTTTCCAGAGCTTGTCGAGCTGCTGTTCAGTTGATCCGTATTTCTCTAGACTGGAAGTGACAGGAAGAGGCACTGATACTTGTGAGCTCAGAAAGGACTTGAATTCCTATCCCAAAATCACGGTGCTTTCCACGGACTGGTCACATAAACAGCGCCTGAGCCCTCGGACGGGACCAAGGCTTGTCGCTCTCTGTCCTTCATCACGTCTCCTTCCTTACTTTTGCCACAAAAGTTCACTGCTGTTCAGGGACCATTTCAGGAGCTCTTAGACCGCCTGCCCCACGAGTTGGGGAGACCCCTCTTTCCCCGTCTGCCCACCCCAGGGAGGCTCAGGTGGTGTCCTTGGAGCGCAGCCTGAGGCAGATTGGCATCCTGACATTTCTTCTGCTGAGATACCCTGCTGTGGGGAGATGCCAGCTCAAATCACCCAAACAGCAATGCCGAGTATAGCCTAAAATTATGATAGCCCTGTTCCAGGCATGGTATGCTAAGGTACCTAATGGGGGTCTGGCGCAACCACCCTCTGCCTTGCTGGGACAGGGGCACAGAAAGAATTTTCCTCTACCAATCTCCAAAAATGATGCTTTTTTAAAATTTTAACCCAGTCCAGTGCTGAATAGAAAAAGAAACTTCTGTTGGGGCTTTGGTACCCTGAGCAGACCATCTTTGTGCAGACCTGACGTCGGATTCTGTGTGGCAGAGCTGTCCTGAGCCCTCATGTCCCTACAGCCATGGGGTTTATGCTGACATTACCTGCTCTTCCCCAGAATCTCTCCCTGCTTTTGCCACCCCTCCTGCATTCTCACCCTCTTTCTTGTCCTCACCAAGTGTCTGCAACTTCTTTATCAGAAAAGCCTCTCCATGGTTCTTCGGAGGAACTTTGGCTGGGGAAGCAATTGTCTGAAGAATAAAAAGAGGGAGGAGAAAAAAAAAAAAAATTTTTCTTGGCTGCCAAATTTACAGAAGCCACGTCAGTCCCAGCAAGGATACACAAAGGTATTTTTCAAGCAAATATTAGAGCTCTTTCACTGAAGGCATACTGGCTTCAAAGGGCTCCAGCCTTACTGATACCTGAGCTTCTTTCGCCCAGAATTGCTCAAATCAATGCAAGTTATATTGCTCCTTTCTTCCATGCTAGCCCAAGTAAGCTTTTATTATCTTCTGTACCCTGCCAAAGTCATTGTGATCCCAGTCAGCACCCAGCCGTTCGCTGCTGGCAGCGCTTTTCTACCTGACGTGCCCTGTACAGAGAATTATGCACAAGTGGTTGCTTAAGCAGGGTGCGAAAAACACCACTGCGAGGCAGCTTCAGAACGACTTCGCTTGCTCGTTTCTGCCAACATCCCCGTCCTTGTTTTCTTTACCGATGGAAAAGGGTAAATTAAATTATAGTAAAATGTCTTCCTAAATATGCTTTCTCACTCCTCCTTCATGTATACAAGCGCTGCAGACACAGCGAGAGATTATGTATCCCAAAGGAATTTGGTGCAATATTTTGTAATTCTGATTGAAATGTGTTCTGTCTGGTCCCCATAGTTTAATTTAGAACAATTAAGGTTCAGAGTACATGAGCTTGCAAAGCACATTACAAACAATGGCTGCAGAATAAACTGCAAATCAATCCACACTAAATCACCCTGAAAATCCCTGCGAACACAACAAAGAGGTCTAGATTCACAGTCCTTTAGTACAATCTCCTCTGTCTTTGTAGCCATAAGTAGTTC
This sequence comes from Chlamydotis macqueenii, assembly GCF_036417535.1. NCBI lineage: Eukaryota > Metazoa > Chordata > Aves > Otidiformes > Otididae > Chlamydotis > Chlamydotis macqueenii. The sequence continues at coordinate 13,685,443 of NC_141567.1, read as the reverse complement.
AGCTTCTTCCTTTATGGAAAAACGTGATCAGATCATTTCGGATGTGGAGTTTTTTTGGTTGTTTGTTACCTGAAATAAAACAATACAGAATTGTCCAATATGTGTTTATGCAGGCATGTCAAATCAAGCCGCCAGAGAGAAGCCGCTGCTGTGCTCCGTTCTCTGCTTTACCTTGCGACGCTGATTTCTAACGATTGCCTTGCTGCTTTTATACAGGATATAGATGAGCAGTGGGTACTAATATAATTCAACCTGATAAGAGGGTGTCCTGAATATCATGCACGTGCGTGCACAGCCTGTGTAATAGGGCCAGTACATGTCACATATTAACTTTCTATGATTTTTACATTACCTTTATTACACTGGCTGACACCCACATTCTCTGTTTTTATGGCAGTAGCTTTTCATTAATACTGTACCTAAAACATTATTTTAAGTGGGGTGAAGTGGGGTGGAAAAAAAAAAAGTAAAGTTCCTCTGATTTCTGCAAAACTAAGTTTTTATTCCTGTGTGTGCAGACTCTCAAGCCTTGGCAGCAGTAGACTGTATGATGTTTTTCAGCAGACGGTCTCACACAGCATATTCCCATATTCAAATGAACAGGCACGCATGCGTAGATTGCATTGCAATCGTATGCGGTCATTGGGAGAAAACTGTGTTTTGGGTTGGTTTAGACTATGAAAAAAGCCAGTGCCTGGATCCAGCCAAGGGTTTGTGCACGGTCTCCTTTTCAAACCCCGGACAATAACCTATTCCTCACAATCAAAGTTCAGTGAAGGGAAATGGCTTCCAGGAGAGCGCGGTAGCCTGGCCAGCCCCAGAGCGATCGCACTACGTGACAGAAGGCAAAGCAGGAGCTATCAGGATAATTGCCTCTGGAAATGACCACAGGGGAGGGCCTGATCCAAAACCCCCACCGGTCAATAAGAGGCTACCGCTGACGTGGACTCCCATCATCAGTTGTTATATCGGAAAGATTTTTTTCCAGGACAGTGGTTCTGATTTGAATGCTCTTTGCACACAGCAACAAATACAGATACCCAGCCACAGGACAAGGGGCTGATTTCAGGCAGTGGTGAGGCTGGCATATGGCTGACATGTTCATCAGCGCTTCTTCAAGGCTCACACCAGCTCTGCGTAACCCCACAGGTTTTTCCATACTTACCTTAGTCATAGTAACATTCAGCGCTACTGATACATAAAGAAGGCAGTAAGACAAAATGCTGTTGATATTTTTCCACGTCGCCATTTTGCTGCGTCCTGCAGCATTTTGTGCAGTGTGCTGTCCCCTCGGCGCGGGCAGGGAAACACGCAGCCTCGCGTGCCGTTCTTGTGGGCCAGCACAGAGCCCATCACGTTAAGGTCACCGTCCCCGCAGAGCAGACGCAGGCCCATGGGTGTTTGTGCTCCGTGCGGCGCGGTTGTGCTGGGCCCGTAGGGTGTCCCCCGTAACGCCTCCCACCGCTGCAGCACCCTGAGCAGAGTGCAGCCCTGAGGCCCAAAACGCCCTCGGCACATGTCAGTCACATACCCATTGTGTTCAGCCCATTACAGGTTTTACATTTTCCAGTGAGGGCAATGTACAGCCTAGCTGAGGCCAATCAATACGCTCCAGGACCATTATCCTATAAAATGCCCACTTATTTAAAAAGGGGGTGGGGGGTACAAACCTTCAGATCTGATCCAGCTCTGTTAAAGTCAACGGCCAAACTTCCATTGATTTTCAGAGGCAAAGAGTTGGCACGTGCTTTAAAATATTCACAACTCGGGAATAATAGCAACAAAGAGAAAAATATAGAAATGGCATCATCAATCCATATACTATGGTCCGTGTGATACTTCTGTCATTAAAAATAAACAATCAGCTGTTTGGGAGAAAACAAGGGTGCATAAGCAGTTGTGTGTTGCAGAATCCCTCAAAGCATAGGCAATGATTATAAGGGCCAGGTACAAACCTAGTAGGTGTTTTATTTGCGTGTTCTCACACTGGTTTCTGAACCACTTTTTCCTTCCCCCTAGCAAGCGCTCTGCTCATCCTCGCTGTTGTGCTCATTAGGCTGGTTAAGCTGCACTGCAGGATTCAGCTTGTTATTTTAAGGAAAATAATTTAATTAATCTGGGATTCCATAATTATTCCTTTTGGGGAGATAAACATATTTAATCTGAGCACAACAGTATTTGTTCCTTAACCAAGGAGCCCTGGATTTTCAGCAGAGCCAACAGATGATTTTCAGAGAGGTATTAGCACAGCACTTCTATCTGCGGTGGTGCCGGTGTCGTGCCCCTAATCCTGCACCGCTGCTGTGCGGAAACAACAGGGAGTGCTGAACTTGTAAAGACCTTTAGGAATTACGGAACTTCCTCTGGGGTACGAAGCTCTTCTGTCAAAGGTTCCCGGCATCTGTGGGGTTGGTGCTGATTTGTGAGCACTGCGTTAACTGATTTTCACTGTCACGGTACCACTGGTGAAAAGGGAGATGATAAAAGACCTTCCCGATGAAAAAGCACTACCATTTTCATTTCAAACAAGGCACTGGCCTGGTTATTTTAGCCTTACGTTTGCTGCGTCAGTATGGATGAAAAGGAAGCGTAGGCATTTTTTTTTTTGGAGGTAATGGCTGGTATCTCCCAGCAAGCCTGTCCTTGGGTGCTGGATCGCAGGGACGGCTGTGGGGGGGATCCCTCCCAGAGACTCCCCCCAACTGTGCGGGTGGCATAGGTAGGGTGCTGGGCATTTCCCTAGGAGCTACTGACACACAGCAGTGATGGGGACAAGCTCCGGATGGGGGAAAAAAAAAAAAAAATCACTTTTTCTCTGGAAAAGTTTCTAAAAATTCTTCTTGGTTTGGAGGGATGGATGCACAGCTGCTCACCTCCCCAGAGGCTGCACGCTGGGCCGGCCTTATTCTGCAGCAAGGTTTTGTGGAGGGGCAGCGGGTCCCCCGCCTGCCTGTGCCCTGAGGCAAAGGCTGCTCCCTGCCCAGGGCCACGCCGTGCACGCGTGCCCGAGCCCGGGTATCTCTGAGCCTGTGTTTTCACTCCAGGAACGCGTCTGCTCCCTTTTGCTATTTCTCCCGTAAATGCAGCCGTGCTATGGATTCGTGGGGCTCCACTACTGAGGAAACATTTTTATCTTAACAGCCGGTGACCCAGGAGTTTTATATATATATGGGAGGACACTAACCTTTGGTCTAAATATTTCATCCTTGTTCTCAGCTCAGAGAGGGATTTTTATTTTCCTCTAAACATGTGTGAAATACTTCTTGGCCGTTTTAGAGTCCTTCACATATGGCACTTGAAAAGACATTCCCTTCTCTGTCAGTAGTATTTCAGATGCTTTTACCAGAAGTAACATCAGATGACTGTTTGCTTGTGTCTTTTTTAATTACATCAGCCCTTGGATGAAGTGCGTGGCCAGCAAGGCCCGTCCTGCCTCCTAGGTGAGTGCCTTACTCTCTTGGCGAGACGATCGGGCTTGTGGCTGCTCTCGCTGCCTCAAGGGACTCTTCCAAATTGCATTCCTCAACAGGAGGGGTGAAGAGTGATTTCTCTCCTGGCCTCCCCACGAGCTTTTCCCCTAGAAGAGTACAGTTCACTGGCCACAACACCCCTGTACACAAGCCTCTCATGCAGAAGAGGAGAAACCCAAGTCTCCCTCCGCTTTAACCACAGGGTTTCTCTGGAAAAGAGAGGCAGCACCTCTTCCTCCAGCTGCGTGAAAAGAAAGGAGAGACCAGACAGCACGGGCATGGCTGTGGGGTACAAAGGAAAGCACAGCAGATGGAAGAGCATCCCCTGCTTGGACCCCAAGAGGTGCCGCCCCACTGAGCCTGGTCGTGCCAGAGCTGCTGCTGGCAGCGTGGAGCTGTGACCACTTGAACTTCAGTTTTGTAAATGAAGTTTAAGTGCCTCTGAAATCAAAATACAGCCAGGTGGCAATTCTGAGGCTGGTATTTCTGAAATCAGGAACCTGAATTTCACTTAAACCTCTTTTTGGATCAAACCTTTGACAGCTTTTACAAAATGTTATATAAAAATTCAGAATTTCCCCATGATTTGAGAGTGCTGTTGTATAGGAATGGACATAAGCACGTACTTAAAACTTAAGCAAATGCACAGATGCTCCTTTGAAGTTGGGGGCCCAAGAATATGCCTTGAAACTTCTCCTGGCTCAACCTGTGTTGGCAGGAATAGAAGGAGAGTCGTCTCTCACTCTGTACTCTGTCTACTCATTTTGCTTGTTTTTTCCTTCTCCTTTAAAGTTGCCTTGTAAGCAATCAACTTAGACAATTTCCAAGCCATTAGTGTTATCCCAAACAGGAAAGCCATATCTACCCACCAACAAAGAGCAGGAGGACAGTGCACAATGGCAGCACGTCGGGGTCCTGGGCGGTGGCCTTTCCCCTTGGCCACCACCACACTGTCGTCAAGAGTGACAGGCGCTCACTCCGGCTGCGGGGTCCCTCCCATGCCACGTCCCGGGGCAGCAGAGCTGGCAGCTACCTGGGCTGCCGCCGGGTAGAATGCTAATTGCAAGAGGGATTTATTGGAAACAAGACTTCAGATTGAATTATGGTGTAATTATGAACTGGTTTTGTGTGTGCTAGGAGACTGGGCAAGTTGCCACTGGGCACAATCCGCTGCGCATCGAGCAACCGCGGGAGAACCTGCCGGTGCTGCCAGCCCTCCCATCTCCCTCAATTAAACACTTCTTCTGACTGCCAGTTACACAAATTAAACTGTTTTAGCCTCATTTACAATATGATAAGTGGAGAGCGACAGGCTGAAAACATCAAACACCCTTGGCTTTCAGCAGCGTTATTCCTGCAATGACCATATGCTTGCGCACAGTTGTCTTTCTCAGCTGATCTGATACAGAATTAATTGACACTCAGATTTTAGCTTTAACATACCAGCTGTTAGCTGTAAAACAACAATCAGGGCTGCTCTTTAATCAGAAAATGTACTAGCTACCTTAAGGGTCTAATTTTTCTGACAGCTATGAGTGATTGCTTATGCTTACGTGATCCAGGCCTAATTTTAGATGAAGTTGAAATACTGCTAAATGTGCTGCTTAAAAAAAAACACATCCCTCTCTTTCTTTTTTGGCTGTATGATGTTTGGCAGTTGGCAGAGAGACAGACATAGGGCTGAAAGATAAAGGATGTGACGGTGGTGCAAGGCAAAGGAGCGGATTTCCAGCCGAGGAAACCCCGCCATGGCCCACACCGGTCCCGGCTCCTGCCAACAAGCGCTCCGAGTCTGATATTTCTATGAATATCTGGGAAACCTCCTTGGACAGCTTCTCAGCTGGTATAATAGAGCACGGGTGATTTACCCCAGCTGGAAGGATGGGTTGGAATTTGGCAAATACATTTAACAAAGAATGGCTGTTCTTAAAAAGCAATTGTATCACAGGATAAACTAAGCTGCAAGGGCGTGAATTGGATGGGGAAGCCACTTTTGACGGTGCTTGCGCATCTCGTATGGGCAGCCAATTTCTAAATTTGGGTGCCTAAGTCTCGAGACATTTAAAAATTTTCTTTTATTTCTTGTATTTCTTTTGTTTTTGCTGATCTTTCATCCTGCTTAGAATTATACTTTTCCTTGAGTTCTAATAAAATGAGTTAAATAATTAATGCCACAATCCAATAACTGATTATAGAATTTTTTTCAAAACTGAGTGTAGCACTGTTCACATACTAAATCTTTTTGATTAATGATTTTTAAAGAAGGCTTGTTACATCCATAATGTGAAAAAGTAGAGAGATGTAAGCTACTGAAGTAAAATTCTAAATACCTTTTACAAACAGTAATTTATTTTATAAGCTTAATTCTTGATGTGTATGTAGGAAATACTGGCATAGAAGAAATATTCTAAAGAAACTGTAGTTAGAAGCCTCCTCTTCCATACCCCCCCGAAATCTAGTTTATGTCCATAGGTGAATTGCTGCTGTGAAGCCACTGCAATTGGACTTTGTACAAAAAGGGTCATTGAACAGAAGGTCAGGCAGCTGGCCATTTCCATTTCAAAGATGCTATCAAAAGGGCAAGAGGCAGTTCATGCAGCAGCCCTTTAGCAAACAAGATTTTCTCCTTTCTCATTTGTGATATTTTTTATGCTAAAATAGTTTATAGGCTACTGGGAGAAGGGCCTTGATTCATTTTCTTCGGAAGGAAAGTGGACTAAGTGGAGCTTGGAAAGGACTTTGGTTCAAGAAATCAGGGGAGCTTCTGAGTAATGAGGAGCCATTTGGTGTCCACTTATCAAAAGCCTGGCAGTAAGGCAATAAATCATTACGGGGACTCTCCGCTTCAGCTGAAGACAATTGGAAAAGGTAGCTCTTTTATTAGAAATTATGGCTTATCGCCTCCTTAATGACAGGCCTCAGCTTTACGAATACTTGAGCTTATTAATCAGGACAAACCAAAGAAGTTCAGAAAAGTTTGGGAACCCTGCGTGCCAACATGCCGTCACAGAGGAAAGTCCACTGCAAGGTTTGCGGCACTACCTGACAGCCGGAGGCACCATCCATCCTGCCTGCCGGTTGCTGACAGCTCAAATGATACTGGTTCTTCTGGGATTAGAGAATTGCCTCTCGCCAATGAGCAGCTTAAATTTGCCCATTACAGCGATTTAAAAATAGGCTGTTCCCTCTCCAGTACTTAGTGCTCTTGTGTAGTGGGACAGACAGAGGCAGAGGTTCTCGCCGATGCCTTGCCCAGGCTGGCGACTCTTGAGAAAGTGCCCCTGCTCAGTAAGGGGGCTGGTAGCTCAGTTGGTCACTTTAAGAAAAAGAGATGTATCTTGTTCTCAGAAAAAAAAATGCTGACAACAATTTAGGTCCCATATTTTACTCTACATACCATTCTGCTTGTCATTTCAGAGTGCTTTTACACTGCAACTTCATGGATTTTGTTTCACAAAGGCAGGGGGGAGAAGGCTATCTCAGCAGCGTGCTTTGGAACTGAGGTAACAGCTCATGGGCAGGAGGCTTGGGTCCCCGGCTCCGCCACACAGCCCTTGGGAGGAGCGAAACGCAAGTATTGAAATTTCTGAAAAGCAAATAAAACAACCTTTCTGTACAAATCAGTGTGAGAATTTTAGACTTCAGCAAATCATTATTTATCAACGGATAGAGTGAAGGGTGATTTATGGGGCAAATTTTGAAAGTAGGTCCCCACTGCAAACAAACTCCTGACCCGTGCTTGGGCTTGTACGTGCAAAACAACTGATAACAGCTCAAAACCCTAGTGAATCTTTGGTCATCCTCCCAGCCCTGGCCATGTCAGAGATAACTGAGTGAGCTCACAGATTCCTCGCCAGCACAAATATTTTCAGAAGCATGTCAGCATAAGTTCAAAATATGTCGTTGTAAAATGTTTATACAACATTGAGCTGAAAATCTATCGATATATCTGTGCTATACCAATACATCCTGATAATAAGAACCCTTCATCACAGCAGGTCAATTTTTATTGGAGTAAGTCAACCCCTTGCCAATGTGGAAATGAAGGTGTCCGTTACCTGAAATTGGAAGAGTTGTATATTCAATTATAAAAACTAACAAGTGAAGGCTTTAGCTACTCTACAACATCACTCCATTGACTCCATGGAGCTGCATCAGTTTACAGCAGAATAGCCTGGTCTTTAAAAGCCTTACCGGAATATCTGGGACGGACCCACATGGCCTTTACACAGCATGGTTCTACAGGGCGGCACAGCCAGATGCGCAGTGGGCAGAGTGATCCCCTGCACATGGCAGAAGATGTGGCACCAAGCATCAACCCAGTGAGCAGCACCTCTCTGTGGGTGAGCCCCTGCCCTCCACTCGGCCCCGCAGCAGTGTCCACCAGCAGCCAGGGGCACAGGAAGATCAGTGGTGCTTTTCAGCGATCCCTCCTGTAAGGTGTAAGGGAACATGTGAGGCCCCATGGCCAGCAGCAGCATGCAATGGGAAGATCCTGGTCCTTTGGGAACACCTCGCCCAGCTGCTTTGAGAGCACCACTGTCAGCACCTTCCACTGCTGCCATACTCGTGCTGCCGGAGGCGGCGCCAACACGCTGCCACGTCCAGCATGAGCTGCATCCCTCGGCGCAGGATGAGAGAGATCAGGGATGTGGTAATGGAGGGCTAGGGAAGACTGCACAGAGAAGAATGAGTAAATATTTTCTATTCTCCCTCCATAGCTTTATCCCTGTTAACAATATTGATTGTGGAAAGTGAAGGTGAAGTATATGATTTTAAATACAGCTGTTGCGAGTCATAATTCAAATAAGGACATTTCAAACATGTCTGAAGCATGGCAGCAGCAATCAGCAGCACAGGGCCACTTGGAAATATGGCTACTAGCAGTCTTCTGAAAAGCATAAGGCAAATTGCCAGCTAAATAAGTGCTAGAGGAGCACCACGGCCAGCTGTGTTTTCCAGCATGGCCAATGATGATGAGTTTGTTCATGGTGTGCTTCGGAGAAGGAAAAGCATTTCCGACCAGCCAGTTTCTTCCGTGCCTCTGCCTCACAAGCCTGGCTGCTGCTGCGTCCCAAAGTTGCAGAGGAGGAGGAGCACAGTGCCAAAGGCATCACCGCCTCCCCCGGAGGTACCTGCCCTGCGCCGCTAATGACACTACTCCACTCCTGGGCAGCAGCAGCAGCTGATGCTGCTATTGTTTCTTTGACAATAATACAGATTTTAGACTTACTAGTCACGAAGACATTTTTCTTCCTCTCTTCCTACTGCAGCATAAGCTACTTTGACACCCCAGGGACAGGCTTAGGCACAGCTCTGCGGCGGGTTTGGTGCCATGGTGGTGAACCTGTGACCCCGAGCGCTGCTGTGGACATGCAAGTAAATTCAGAGGGACCAAAGGTAACCCTGGGGCTCTGTGTTTCCTGCTCATCAGCTCTGCTTCAGCAGCACAGCTACATCTTGTGCCTTTAGACTTCGTTCCGTTTCCCCCTGCCAGGAGGGGAATGAAGAAAAGTGTTAAGATACACAAATGTAGCCAGACCTTAGGGTGCTGCTTCCCCCACCGGGGCGAAGAGCAGGGCTCCTCTGGCGCTGTTCACAGCAGTTATAAAGTGAACCATGCAAAAAGCCTCTGGAGTAACTCAGCAGCTCTTGTTTTGCTTTCTAAGTGCTGGAAATCATCCTCGGGCGTTTCAGAGGGGCCTCCAGGCAGCCTCGAGTCGTGACTCATTACCATAAGGGATGTGTGTTTGGCATTCAGGTAAGTTCCCGGCTCTACCAGGTTTGAAGGTGCTGTGAACATCCGACTGCCCCCTTTAAGGCATAATAATGTTTTCTCCTTAAAGTTCAACTGTGGGTTTTGTACCCATCAAAGTCAGTGGGAGTTTTGTCGATGAGACTGTGCTTACATAAAAAAAAAATATTGAATCTTTTTGAGGTTTTTTATTTTAAAATTGTAAAACAAAAAGACCTTCCTTTCTACAAAGCAGTAATATGTTGGAGAACCATAGACTTATAACCAGGGCTCTATACCAAAAACCTGTGAAGGGAAAGGCTAACAAGAGGTTGTAAGAAAAGGTCGATGAAGCTGTACAAAAGGGTAAATATTCTGATGGTTTCCTCTCAAATGCATTGATATTAGGTTCAGAAATAATTCTCCAGGTATGTCTGGTACTCACTTTTCCAGGTAAATACTGCTTACCTCTGCTTTTAATCCAATGCAAAACCACTGGCTGAAGGTCTGAGCAGTTTGTGAAATTTCACCTAAAATTTTCAATCTTTTTCAGTGTGAATTCATTCAGGCTGCAGAGCTAGAACAATTGCTATTTCATTATATGAAATGAGAACATTACACTCGACAGCAATTCAGGGGCGTAAAATTTCAGCAGAGCCGTGGAAGTGGTAAAGCAGCTGTCTTCGACCTTTAGTCCATCATGAATAGGGAAAGAGATGTTTGTCTGAAAGGGAGAAAGTATCATGCTTCTGGAGGCTGTTGCTGCTTTTACTAATGCGGCAGCCTCCCGGGTCAGCTGTGCTCCTCCCGCACTGCCTTGCGGGGCTCGCACACCCAACAAGGAGGTGCACTGGGTTGTATAAGGGTGGAGGGGAAAATGTGAGGTAGAAATGCCAAACAGAGTCTGCACCAAACCCTCTTGAGGGAGACAGGTGGGAGACCATCCCAATTGGGTGCGTAAGCTGTGCTGAGTAATCAGTATGATACGCCAAAAGCAGTCACCAGAGAGGGCTGAGGGGTGATTTGTGCTGAATGAGCATCAGTGCCGAGCCAAAGTAAGTACTGGGTAAGTACTACTGCTGGGTCCTATGGCAAAGATGTGTTTTTAGGAGCCTTGAGAAGCTGGGCACAGAAAGTCTTAAGGAAATACAAAGTACCAGAGACTTCTGATTTAGCTTAGAGTTGAGGTATGTCCAAGTTTCATGGTATAAATAACAAAGGAAGATCTAAATCTGTAATATCCTCTGCGATCCTCTTTTTCCCATAGCTGAAGAAGCTATTGATAGTGTTTTGCTTGTGCTGATCTAAACCTCGTCTTCCTGTCTGACTGCCAAGCATCTAAGCAGTTTTTCCCACTGACTCTGTACTCAGGAGAGCGATGAAGCTGTATTTTCATTCACAGCTTCAGAGCATCCCCCTGGTAGGAATACATTTTTCTTGGGTGCTGCATGAGCATCCCCTTGGTATGCTCACTGCTGTCAGAGCAGCAGTACACCTATCACTGATCTGTGAGTATGCTATGATTTAAGGGGGTTTTTTTTAAGCTCCCATAGCTTGAGCCAGGCAGCCGAAAGGAAAAAATTAACTCCAAGTGTTTTCCTGCCTTTGCAAGGAGAGAGCGAGAAGAGACATGGATCACCTATGGAAAAGAGGCTGAGGCAGACAAAATGAAGCTGCAGCCTCAAAACATCAGCAGTTTAGTACAGGTAACATTTGCCAAGCGTTCCCAGCTCCATGTAGGCAACTTGACCTGCAGCCCGCGATCATGTGAGATACATGCTGGCAGGGGCAATGCTGCATAGCGGCCACTCACCTCCGTGGTCCTCAGCCACGGCCAAGCCTGCTGCCATGTTCCCTGCCCACACGCAATCTTGGCACTAAAACTGAAGGTCCATGAACCCAAAGCCTGGGGAGGAGGCCCATGACCTCGCTGGGCTCAGAGCATGCCAACGCACAGCAGTAGCGCCCGGGGAAACAGCTGCTGTGTGGGTCCCTGGGAGGCTGCGATGCACCCATGCAAGCGGGGGCCCCTCGGCCAACCCCACAGCTGCCATGGGTGCTGATGGCACCTTCCTCCTCCAGCTCCCGGCCCCGCGCCTGGCTTGCTGCTAGCGGAACGCGGTGGTGATTCCCGCTCTTCATCTGCTAAGCCTGCAAAGCAAAGATAATCCCCTTTCCACTCACACAGCGTTTGACCTGCCCGGTGCCCCGAGGGAATAAAGCAAAGGATGTGGGGCGGCGCAGGGCAGGGGGGGATGGCTTTGTCACCTGAAGGGAGGAAGCAGGGGAAATGAGTTAAAATGGATTTAAGGCTGATTTTTGCCACCAGACCTGCTTCAGAGGAGCCGTAACCTGGTACCTTGTGTTCCTGCAAATTCTGTGAGCGTTGAAACCGGTGAATTTGAAACTCTTAATAATACATCAAATATTTCACGTGGTGCTAATGACAGATGTAATATCACAGTTAAAATAAATAATTGGCACTTTTAAAAGCACTATGTTATTTCAACTGTGTTCTTATGGTTCAGATATTTCTATGGAATAGTCATATTTTCTTCTGACACCTTTACAAGTTGGGTTCAAAACGTATCATTACGAAATATGGTCAGACGCATTAAAATTATAATTAAAAAATTGCTTTTCACCCTGACATGAAAAATTTAAAGCTGGTACCAAGGAACAAAGTACTTTAACCTATTGGATAAAAGGAAAGCAATGTATTATTTTAAAAGTGAATTCTTTTTCAAGAGTTTATTTTATAATGGTATAATGACATTTGTGGACCCTAAACCAGAAATATTAGTCCTCACAGTTAATTAGCTCTTAGAGGAAATTTTGCACACCTACATTATTAGTTATAATTGCCTGTTTATGGGTTCACAGTGAGGACATCAGGGAGAAGCAGCACCCCCCAAAATCTGCCTGAAGGCCCCCGGATGCCTTAGCGGCAGTGCTGAGGGTGCTGGGGGCCTTCCCCGAGGCCACCGTGTCCCTCGAGCCGCCCAGCTGCAGCAGTCCTTGCTCCCCGCGCAGGATCCCTCCCTCTGATTTCACGGTTTTGTGAACCTGCTCCGTAGCAGTACAGTCAGAACTATATAAAATGTGCAAAGTCAGGGGATTTTTTCCATGATCACCGACTAAAAAAATAAGAAAAGGGATTTTGCTCAAAAAAGGTTGCACAAAAAGGTTAATTGTGAAGGGAAATATGAATTTGAGGAGCAGTTCTCCCAGAAAGCCATGAGATTATAGAAAGTGGGAGAGGATTGGGACTGGCACAGCTCCAAACCCGTAACCAGCAAACTCGTGTGAGCCGAATGGTCTCAAAGGGGAGAGACGGTCGCAACCTAGGGAATGCAGAGAGCCAGAAGAGGGTGCTACAATATCTAATTATCCAGAGAACTTATTTAAATAACTTTGTTTAATATTCCTCTAACGGAGCTGCAAAGCCCTCCATCTGTCATGCACACAACCCAACTGCTCCTGAATGGGCACCAGTCTAAACTCGGTCACCTCAGGGGTTGGTGGGACGCCAGCGGTGTGGCACGTGTTACTGGGCTAATGTGATTTGGGCTGGAGACCATGTCCAAGGAAAAGAAAATTTAAGATAAAGTTACCAGGCTGAGAGCTGTAGGCTGTGTGGAAAACACCTCCCCGGGCCCCATCGCTTCCCTGGTCACCACCGCCTGCTGTACAGGAGCCATACCCTTTGCTGCACCGACAGCTTCAGTGTTTGGAGGTGAGGTTTAAGGGGAGGCAGGGGACTGCTGCCTCGTTGCTCTCTTTTTGCTTGTCATGTAGTGTTGTGTCCAGGTAATTATTCCTCATAGGAGCAGTGCAGTTGCAGAAGTGCTGTGGTGTACTGGCCATAGTCCAGATAATATCAGAGATAGCTGCTTTGCATCTCATGATCCATTTTAACTCATCTAATTTAAACCTTCACCTGAAGAAGAGTGCCATAAAAACCTACTCGTAAAAAGCTGTTCATCACTTTGGAAAGTGCCAAATATGGGAGGGTGAGACAAGCCCCTTTGTAGATGGGGAATTATCTTTCCCTGCTGCCAACCAGGAGGGTGCACAAAAGAAGCAGCAGCCTCAGTCGTAGTGATGATGTGACCCAAAAGCCGAAGTCAGGTGCATTTATAAATAGTTTCTGTAGGTGCAGGCCTCATGTTTCTCCTCCCTGGGACACTGCAGAAAAAGCTCTAGTTCATCCAGCACCTTGCACTGGGCGCCTTGACTCCACGGTCTGTTAACAGGAATTCTGGAATTCTAAATAGGCATTGAATTAGCCCGATGGCCACTGCTGTTAGTAAGTAACTGTGAACTGCTGAGAGAGCAACTAGTGTTTTTAAAAGCCCAAGGAGAAGCTATGGTTTCCTATCCTCAGGAGCTTTGCCACACAGACAGATAAAACAAGTCAGGCACAAGATGTACCCTGATATTGTTTGCATGCCAGAAGCCTCTGCGCAGTACTTACAGGGATGTCTAGAAGCGTCATAATTATTGAGAGCTGTCAGCGTTTCCATTACAATCCCCTTTGTGCCTGCAGTGAGCCTCAGACGCCTCAAGACGCAGTGGGCCGGAGGCTGCATGCGGATTGCAGGTGCGCGTCTCTTAGCCGCATCAATTCGGCGGCGCGGGGTTCACCCTGGTCCCCCCGGCTTTCCTAATGCACCCGCTACGGGAGCTGCACTGCGCTGGGCGGGGAGAGAATTAGCTGTTCCAAATTGTGTTTTAATGATATACTCCATTCTTGTGGACCTTGAAATGAGTTATAACAAGGAAAGGCATTTCTAGAGGACGAGTACGATGTCCAGGATGTCAGATTGAATCTCAGGTGCTGGATCCAAGAGCTCAAACTGGTTCCTTCGCACAAGCCGAGTGCCACTGTGCGGCAGCTTCTAAACAGCAAGCGGCAAGAGAAGTTGCTGGGAAGAATTTTAAAGCTTTTACTTTTTTTTTCAATTTTTGCAAAGTTTTCCGGTTTAGAATTTTTAAGAGCAAATGCAAAAAAAAATCAAGCAAACTTTTTTCCCTGCTTTTTGTCAGAAAGTTTTATTATTGACACACATTAATACTTCATAGGAAAAATATGTTACCTGGTTCAGTCTGAACTGCCCTCCCTCACCCTCTGACCTGGCACAGGATTCACTGTCTTCTTCCAAAGGTGGAAATCTTCTGTTAACATTTTTGGGAGATAGGTCTAGGGGTGCAAAGGGTTACTGGAACATGGGACACTATGCAGTGTTTTTATGCCAGCATTATATCAGCAGAAGATTTGAAGATACAGGGTGAAAATAGAGTGGCTTTTCTTGTAGGACATCATGTTTCTATTCCCATTCTGGTATAGCTCACACTCAAATAAATATGATTTGATGCATACTACCTTATGAGGTTGGTATTTTAAACCATATGTTAAAATAGACATAGAATAGACTTATAAAAAATATGATTTATCGTTCTTGTTCTTTTTGTTCCTCCTGTGTATCTAAACAGTGCTTTATCTCCATAGTAATTTGTACTCATAGCAATGTTCGTTAGTGGAAGACTCAAGATATTGAATATTTAGGGCAATATGTGGCAAATAAGATGCTACTGAAGCTAGCGAGTATGTTAAATACCATGGAGACATAAAGAGAAACTGTAGACCCTTTTCCTTTCTGGTCCATAGGGGAAGCGCGAGCTTGGTGCAGATCTGTGGAGTCTCTCCAGCATCGCTCAAAGCATCGCAGCAACTCCAGCGCCCACATGCACCCCAGCAGGGATTTGCTGGCGTCTGAGGGGACCTGCTTTCATTACTTCAGTAAGTCCAAAATTAACAGGAAAATTAGGAGCTGATAACCAAAAGGCATAAATCTGAAACTACAAGAACACTAACCCTTTTTTTAGAAAAAAAAAATAAATATTGGCAATCCCTTTCAGATTGCTCAGGGAGAAAAGTAGGTGGAGTTGTTTGTGTTTGAAATGCCATGTTATTTGGGGGGGGATTATATATTTGTCACTCATGAGCAACTGCCTCAGCAGAGCGACTTCCATTTGTAAGCCTGTTTGCAGGTTTGCTGCATTGGGATCCGACCCCCAGCACTCGCCAGAGCAGCTCCCAGTCCGGGGCCGCAGAGGAGGGTGCAGCCACCCTGCTGTGTTTCCTGAGCTGAAACACCGGCCCTTGGGTTTGAGAGTCGCTGGGTGCGTGCAAGCCGACGCGAGGGCTATCTGCGCTTGTTTAGTGCCTGCTCTCCACAGGCACCGCATGGGTAATTGCGAGGCAAAGACATCCTGCAAGTGTCCGTTTCAGCTCAGCCTAATTGGCTGTGGCCTTTCAATCAGGCACTTCATGAAGACACTTAGGAGTGTGCCTGCTGCTCTTCTGCATGGGCAAACTGGAGATGATTGGAGCCACAGGTTAAGAAGGGATGGGCCACCCCACTGCCATAATCAGCCCTCATCAATCACCACGTTCAGCGTGAACGCAGGAAGGCTGAAGTGCAGCTAACAAGACTTTGTCAGTTAAAAGCTAGAGCTGAGGGTATCACAAGTGTTAAAACACTCCATTTACTATATGTGAAGGTAAAGCAATCTATATCCCAATTGCTGGAGTCATTTAAGGCGCACGGGTTGCTGACAAATGTGGATGGACAGATATGTAAAGATGATGCGTCATGAGCTCTGCTGATGAGTTTACAGCAGAAGTCTCTGAATTCACATCAAATGTGTCAAAGGGTGACAGAACTACATCACACAAACTCTGGCAGTTTAATTTGGTGTCAACTATTAGTGTTGACTTTCAGCACTATTGCGGCTCAGTGTTTCTGCCAGCAAGGTGACATAGCCTCACAGATTGCTAAATTTCTTTGTTGTAAGAAGTAGGGTTTGCTCACTGCACAGAAGTCCTCTAATAGAGGAAATCCAGAAGGTCAGAAAACAGTTTTTCCAGGCTGCAGTACTGCATTTTGTGACCTAGACTTTTCATTACATTATTTTTGGTTAAGTATTTGATTGTGTCACTACACAGAGAAAACATCTATGTCTTGGGTTTTTTAATTATTCTCAGTTGTTTGGAAAGGTATTCTTCATGTTACGGGCTCTGCTCAGCAATGCTGGAATTTACCAGATGCACTGGAGGACTGTGGAAGTGTGAAAGGCTTTGAGAACTCAATTTTCCATTCAAAGTCTTTTTGGAGGCAAAGCGATGTGTTTAATATGTTTTGCTCATCAAACACTTCCTTTGGAGAGGGTTTGGAAGACTGGCAATAAATCCAGAACGGAAACATTACAGCTTCCCCATCTTCTATCCCTTCATAGCTATTGTTGCTAAGCCTTGCAAAGGACTGAAAAAAAAAGAGGAATAAAGTGGAGTAAAAAGGGGATAGGTGAGAAAACAAAAGCTACACTACTTGAGAACAGACAAGGTTTTAGGGGAAATAAACCCAAAACATTGCAAACTGTGCTATGTAAAACAGTTGCCTTCATCAACAGAATAGGGTGGGGAGAAAGAGCAGTCCTGTCTTCTAGAAAGACTTTAAAAGGTCGGGTATCCAACCACATTTCTTTAAAAATGTCCAGTGTGAGCACCCAGGCGTGCAGGCAGATGTAGCCGGACAGGCTGCTCCAGGAGTCCCTGCCAGGCTGGCGGCGGGGGGGTTGTTGTGGTGCTCCCGAAGCTGGGGATGAGAAAATACGGCTCCCGTTGCAATGAGATTGTTTAATACGTACTCTCTATCATTCACCAGCGTAAGTTTAAGCAGCACATAAGCCACTTTGACACAGCTATATATCATTCAAAAACAAAACCTCTGCACTCTGCACCAGGCATGGGCGGATGGATAGCTCATCAGAGGGAGAGAGTCTTTCATCAGCTGCCTTTCACTGGGTGATGACAATAATCATTTCAACACAGAGTACACAACCTAGAGTGATGAAGGCAGCAGAACACATCTGGCCTGATCTCTTTAATACCGAATATTTTAAAAACCTGAGAACATTTGTCGGGGTGGTTTAACACAATGCTTGAGCCATAGGAGAAAAGGTTACATTTATTAAAAGAGGAGCCAAGAAAACGGAAGACAAACTGCCTGTGACAGAAAAGCGTGGCTTGTGCTGCATCCAGCTCCGACCGTGCTACTAACTTCATGCTGGGCAATGTCAGAAGGCCAAAGAAATTTTACAGCTTTTAGCATCTGATCCAAAGCCAACCGAAGTCAATACAAAGCGCCCATGTGCTTCAATAAGCTTTGGCTTGGTACGCTGTATTTACACCAACCCTGTGCTGTTCTGCACAGCAATATTCGGTCCTAGGATTGTGCTTGTCCTCAGGGCACAGCAAAATGCTGTATAAAGGGAGTCAGCATCGTTCCTGTAGGTTACTGAGTGAGCAGTGAACTTGCTTGACCAAGGTCACCCAGAAGGTTCAGGGCAAAGCTACATCTGGAAACAGAAAAACTCTGAGCCCTTAGGTAGCGTTCAAGTGCGTTTGGGGTGGTTCCAGCCACAAAGCAAGCTGCCGGTCTGGAGGGGCTTTGCCAAGTGTCATGTTATTTGCTGGCATCTCACAGGTCCCATACGGCTACAGTCCCATGCGGGAACTGCACATGGATAGCTGCCAGCCGCAGCCTCAATGGACATTTTTGGTCTAGAGCTCAAGGAGAGTCTCCGACTTGTCCCCTCCATTCAAACAGCACACACGAGAAGGAGATAGAGTCATCATCCATCTTCTGTGCCAGCCAGTAAAGGACCGAGAGTACGGGAGGAAAAGCTGCATGCCAGGGCACAGGGACATGAGCTTTCTTTGCCATTCAGAGCCAGCGATACGCAGGGGGAAACAGCCTGTCAAGAGCAGGAGGTCTCTCTGTCGCATCTGAAGGGAACTGAGTGGACGTGCACACATACAGCTCCTGGGACATACATTTTCTTTCATGGGAGGTACAAATAATGTCCCAAAGAAACCTGTTTGCATTCGAGTTAAATGGCAATGGGTATAATACGGGTTCCTGGTGACCTTCTGGCGAGTAGGAGAACCTCAGCAAGTCTGGAGATAAAGACCTAAAATAGAGCAAAACAATGTATTTGAGTTTCTCCAAGGATTTTTTTACAGTGTCATCTATATACAAACCTGTTCTGTGCCCAGCAGCAGGAGTTTTTCATTTTCTGTACTCAATGTAGAGCTTTTACTAAAAATCTTCTGTTAAAAAATCTCCTAAAAGCACAGTTAAAAAATTGCTTAAAAATGAATTAGTGTATTAACATGCTGGTCAGAAAGAAAAAAAAAAGAAAAAAAAAAGATGGAGAAAGGCATAATAAACAAGACAATATGAAGAAACAAAGAAACAAAGCTAATTGCCAGCCTGGGAGAGCCACACAGCACATTCCTAGTAAGCTGTCTGTCTTAAACCCTCTGGATCAAAAAGTGATTAATCCTGCAGACAAATGTAGCCTTGATGGTAGAGATACGCAAAATCCCCTAAACAGAGCGATGTGGTGTTAGACTTACTGTTCTGAAGGCCTCAATTAAAGAGTCTTTAACTCCAGCCTTTCCCATTTTGTTCCCTGACGTACCAGGGAGCCCCCTCCTCACAGCAGCCTCAAAAAAAAACACTCAGCCTGCTGCTCAGCAAAGCTGTAGCCCTCCTTTGGCAGTCCCCTTCCCCAGGGCTGGATTAGCTGCCCCAGCCGGCATGGGGAGGAGCGGGCACCTCGGCATCACCCACGACCCCACATCCGCTGCAGGTACCCTGAGCCGAGCAGCTCTGTGGGCCACCCCGGGCACTGTGGGCAGAAATGCGGGAGGCACATGGGAAGAGGAAGGATGAAGGCAGTGGCAGCAGGGATGTAACAACACGCGCTGGCTGCTGGCCGGCACGGCAGTTGTGCCCTGTGCCTCGGCGGGGACACTGGCAGGCAGGGGCAGCTTCTCTTCAGCCTCCAAGAAAACTCCACACAAGAGCAGTGAGAAGGGAAGCAAAACCAGAGGAGTTTCTATGGCGTCATTTCTACCTGGCATCGCAGAACGTTAGCCCTGCATTTCTTGCCTATAAGGGCCATGTGCCCATGGAACAGGACGAGGCAACCTTGCTGGCACTTGGCGGTTTTGTCCCCAGGAAGGGACACAGCCTGGCCCCAGTTAGAAGCTGTGGGAAGAAGTCCCCAGAACTGCCCTGGCTCGGCCGCGGGAGCGGCTCTTGGGCAGCCTGAGTTGGCCAGGACGTGCTGTGCTAGGTCTGGCTCCCCGGTACAGCCTCACGTTATCCTGTGCTCAGCTCTAATCATCCAACTGTCCTACGCAAAAATGTTTTCCAGAGCGCCCTTCCGATCTCTGCCTTTAATGTGATTATCTCCAAGGCTGCCTCTGTAAACATTCCCTTGTCTGTTTGTGGGTGTGCGTGCTCTTTGCTAACATCACCAAGCTGCAGGCCTCGGAGGCCCTGCCGGGCCCACCCTGGCAGTTTGGGGGGCAGCCTCTGCCCTGAGCTGCTCCCCTGCCGTGCACGGGCGTCCCCGTCACCAGCCTGGCTGCTGAGCCTCCGCCTGGAGACACCCAAAGACAAATTAAGTCTGGTTAGACGGAGCTCACTGAGAGCACCTTTTCTACAAAAAAATGGGTTTGAAACGGAAACTATTTTAGATGGTTTTTAACTTCTTTTGCTCGTCTGTAAGGTAATATCAAACTCCAGAAAACTGCCCTTCGGGAATCAGAAGATCTCAGGTTAAATGTAGTTGAAAAAAAAAACTTCTCAAATTAATTACGCATTTATATTAATATCTACATTTAGAAGAAAAAGAAGATGCTTTCTGAAAAAGATCTTTTTTAAAAAATGAAAGCTATTTCCCTCTTTAAAAAACACAGAGAGCTTTTTGACTGTCTCTGCTGGGTTTTTTTACTCAGCACGTCTCCTTTGTAGTTAATTACACATTGTGTTAAGTGAGTTGTTTTAGGCTCATCGGTACATCACTGGTACAATGCACTAAAAGACTTTAGAAAACACATCGCACTAGAAGTATGGGTGCTAGAAAATGCTCTAAGCGTTATATGGCAGAACACAGGACTGAAAGTCTTGATCAAAACCAGACATCAGTTAAACAGGTTGTTGCCTCGCCAAATCCCAGCCTCCTGGCTCTGGCCCTGCTGTACAGTGCCAGATGAACGCTGTTGAGGGGCGCCTGGCCACGGAACACGGCACGCCGGGAACGGCCACAGCCACCCTGGGCAGAGCATGCCCCTGCCAGAGCACACCCAGAGCAAACTGCAGCCCTGCTGCGGGCGTGGGACGGTTGACCCGCCTGCACCCATCAGTGTGCAACCCCATGGCTTAGCTCCCGAGCCAGCAGCAGCACCGATGTTTCTCCCCGCTATGGTCCTGCAGCAACGGCTGCCGAGGGAGGTGTTTGCTGGTGGCTTCAGGCTCCCTCGGCCACCTCTCGCTGTTACTCTCCGCGTTAAAGAAATGCTCAAAACAGACTTGCTAATATAGGGAGTGAGAACTCTGAAATGTGAGGAAAGTCTAAGCGAGCACCTTAATTGTTTAAAAAATTAGGATGTGGTTTAACGTAAACTCAGAAATACGAGGCTTATATGTCCATGTTCAAGGGGCTTGAGCAAAAAGCCACAAAAAAGGGGAGAATCAGCCCTGCGTAGTTGATGCTGACGTGGGAGGTAATCAGTGTGTAACAAATGCATCGTTCAGATGTTTCACTCCATTTGCCAACCGAAACCAGAATTCGTGTGATCATAAATAAGCTCCTTGCTCTGTACGGTGCAAGACCCTGAACTTTCCTGCAGCGCTGTGCTATTTCACATCCCAAACACTGCTTTTCTACTGAACCAACTGGAAAAGATGGTGGTTCCCAGGGGAGGAGGGCAGGGAGTGAATACCTTCCTGACCCCTACAGTTGCTCATTTTATGCCGTGAAACATGAAATTTGATTACTCTTATCATTAGCTTAGCTCACATAGCTACAAATGTTATTAGTAGCCATAAAATTATCGAGGCCCTTTTAAAATCCATTTTTAAAGAGTGTGTGACATGTATTAGCAGATCTGAAATCCTGATTTCAAATACCCTCACTTGAACATCAGAAACAAAATGTCGAGCTAAGCAGCAGTGACAGGGCTGGAGAAGCGCTAATGAAGAGTGGTGCCATTGCCTAAGAGAAACATTACACATTATTAACACATTAGCCCACTAAGGCACTGTGCCAGCTGTAATAAGCAACCAATTTGGCATTCTAACTTAGATACACCGGACCATTCAGAAAAATCTTCCTCCATTTTTTTCCTCCCCGGTGGACAAACACACGGTACAACCTGTTCCCATCTCACTAATGCCCAGAAAATCACTGCTTAGCTCTGCCCTAATTCCTGCGCACGGTTGGTCACTGCGCTGTTAATACTTTGACACCGATCTTTCTGATGCAAGGTCCAGTTCACAAATTGGCCACATATATTATCCGTGCATGGGAGTGTGGGAGGGATAAATCATATTCATTATTCACATTCATGAAATTCCAAACACATGGGAAGTACTGATGGTGTCCTTGGGGAACTAGAAACAGCTTGTCAGAGATATCCAAGTAAAAGGGGTGCAAAATCAATTATGAAAGGAGGTGTTTCCTGCTCTAACAAGCTAATTACTGTACATCAAGTCACAAAGGGAAAACTGATGCTTTTTATTTTTTTTAATGGAGGTGCTGTCAGATTAAATCAACACAGAAGGACGACCGAGTTTAATGTATTCCCTCAGCTGATGCTCTCTTTAACACGTTTACATATGCAAACATGTTAATATTCTGTCAGAATCCATGAAATAGGACTGACAGGGCAGAACCTAACAAAATGGTTATGTGACCCCGCTCCTGCAGCTTATTTACATTATTTACATACGCTGGTAACTCCAGCTCAAACGGAGAGTGATTGCTCAGGAGTCGCTACTGCGAAAGCAGGAGCATCTCAACAGGGAAGTGACACATCCCTGCTGCTGGAAGGATCCATTTTAGGAGGCACACCAAACGTATAAATTGCTAATGAACTATCCCTTCCTGCCCAGTGCAGCTAGCAAAACTGCAGATGGTTGATTCCCCTTGGGATAAGAAATAGGTGAAGCTGGGGTATTTGTTAGATGGCTTCCAGGTTATCAGCCAGGAGCAAACAGCTGTGTCATGCTGCCTTTTCCACGGCAGGAATCAGAGTGAGGGGTACTCACTACCTGCCTCTCCTGGCCCCTCAGCCAGCCCGCACCCGGCGGGGCTCCCTGGCTCTCCCGGGGCTCCTGCCTCACTGCTTGCCTAGGACAAATGAGATGCTTCTCTGCATCCATTTCTCCAGCCTTCTCTGCTTTTCCTTACAGATCCACAAGCCTCCAAAAGCTAGCAGTCAGCAAAAGCTCCCTGTGCACACAAGACTTTGCGTCGAGCAGTGACGCTCGCCTGTGTTAGGGGTCGAGGCATTCATGTTTCCGTTCCCCGCTTCTCCGAAAGATTAATAGTTTTCATGCAACCATCTGCACGGCAGGCCAGGGGTTACACCCTGCCCACATCGACACCGTGTAGGACCAAATACCCAGAGAGCAGTGTACAGATGAAGGCTTGCACCTCTCCAGCTGCTTCCTCGGCGTGATGCTCTCCGCAGCATCAGGGCCGGGTGGCAGGGAGGGTCTGCATCTCCTGGAGTGCCCAAGGGCCCTTGCCTCTGCCGGCAAGCACTGGCCTCACCGCGGTGCCAGGGGCTGCAGAGGCTGCTGGACTGAGAAGAGGTTGTGTCACCCTATGTGCCTACAGGATGGAGAACCCAACCCAGTCTTAGGCCTTGCTAACTCTTTGGAGCGGGCTCAGCAGAAAGCAACTTAATCTCTTTGGCCAGGCTCTCCAAAACCAGTGGCCAAACCCCCCACAGACAGGCACCTTTCACGGGAAATGCACAGGCCGAGCTCTGTGCCGGCTGTAGCTCTGCTGACCGGTGTTTGCCGGCTCCAGCGTGATGGCTGCACCCAGCTGTGTCAATCTGTTTCCACCTCTGAGCTGACTGGAGCTGAAAGACAGATGACCTGTTATATATTTTCTTACCTTTAACCATTCCCACATGATAGGAGTGCTTCTGGGATACAGATAATAGGTCCACTCTTGAAGTCTTTATCAGGGCCAGGTTGTCGTTGGTCCCTGCAACGCCAGGTGTACAGGGGAATATTAGAAGGAGCAATCCGATTTCCATTTGTTTGGAGCAAAGGCACGAGAAATTTCTATACTTAGAGGTGGTTACAAGCTGCTTTTCATTGTATCCAACAGGCAAAGCCTTGCCCTAAAAGAGCTGGAGCATCTCCCACTACACACCACCCATCTGCAGAGCAAGCCAGGAGAGAAGGCAGCATTTTCCAGAAGGTGTTTCAGCTTGGACACTGTCACATTGCTCCTTTGAAAGAACAAAGTAATCAAGCTCCTTATTCAAGCAGAATTGCCAGCATAGCTCCACCTAAGTGCGAAGGGAGTAAGGATTCAAAACCTGGTCCAAGATGAGCCAAACATCGGTTTATTTGCATGTTGTCTTCTCTCCTACTGAGTAAGCATGGGCAATGCTAGGGAAACCATGTCATTCGTAAAGCGAATTGATGTCCTTGGAGCTGTTCAGCTCCTTCTTGAGGAAAATGCACAACCTGTGTCTTACACTCAGATGGATTCACTCACTTGTGGAATTTATCCCTTGATACCATTGTCTGACACAGGCTTTCCTTCACACACACCTGCAGACAGCAATTTCCTATTACAGATGCTGCCCATCACCTCCATGTTCCTTTCCTCCACTCACAAGGAATTCAGATGTGGGCACTTCAGAGCAAACTGGGACAGCCAAGGGAGTCTGGCCCCGGCTTGCCTGCGGTTTAGTGCAGACCCGGAGGAAGGGCCTGGTGGAGAGGGCAGAGTCTGGCCAGCAATCCCCGCCAGTGCGCTGTCGCCCAGGCTAAGGGCACACTGCGCGACAGAGACCTTTTCTCCAGGCTCCATCTCCCTGGTGCTCCCTGGCAGCACTCTGCACAGACAGAAAGGGGAGCAATGTTAATGAGGAACAGTCCCCATAGGGAGGTGGGATGGCTGAAACCTCCGAAAACTCAGCCTGGAGTAGCCTGCATGCGTCCAGGAGGATGGGAGCTGATGATGTTGGATGCACTGTGCAAGGGAAGTGGGAAAATGGAAAACGAAGGGAGCATGAGCTGCTGGGCATCTCAAACCCTGCCTTTCTGAGCAATGTCTGCTTGCTGCTCCATGGCTGGAGGAGATGAGTTGGGCCTCTGGGAGCTCTCTGAAGAGCCTGCATTGGCCTCACATGCCAAGATGCTCTCTCCAGTGAAGGCTGTCTTCTCAAGAAAGGAGAAAATGGAAAAGATGGAGACATCTGCTGGGAAGCTGTCAGCTTTATTAGATACATGAGGGTTTGGGGACGGAGCAGAGAGAGGATCTCAAGGAATCTGAGCTCAAAGAAATAAAGGCAACTTCAAAAGGCACAAGCAGACCAGCAGAATCACTTAACAACATTAATTTTTTTTTTCTGGCAATACAATTGAAAACACCTGAGAATCAAATCAGGATTCAGCCTATCCCCCTACTTGGAACTGCAGCTGCTATTGATTCTGGGCGCTAGATCTTAGGAAAGCTCCTCCGTAAACTCCTGACACTGGCCATTACAAGCGATCCCAGATGTGGGAGGATTTATGGGATCCCCACACTTTCCAATATGCGCAATTAAAGACCATACTAATTCTAAAGCTGGAGGGAGGTAGCGCTCAGACCTCCTCCGCTCTCCTCAGTGCCAGGGTGTCACAGCAGTGCCACTGGCTGGCAGGGGCAGAGCGGGCTCAGCCTGGGGACCGTGGAGCTGTGGCAGCTCATGGAGGGCCCCAAAACATCCACAAATGGGGACTTGGAAAACACATTTATAAATGCTCTGTCACAATCCATGTGAAATGGCTTAGGGTCTCCATCAGGAAATCTGGTGCAAATCACAAACCACCTGCAGTTTATAGTCGTTACCCAGGAGAGCTCTTTCTCATGGCTTGAACTGCCTCTCTGTGGCACAGAAGAAGGACGGGCACCCCTATGTCACCCATTGGGAAACCCGCTGGAGCTCCTGCACACCCCACATTGGCATTGCAACTTTTCCTTTCAATTTCTTCCACAATGCCCACCCAGGGATTCCGTGGCAGAAATGGGGAGACTGAGGGATGGAAAGAGTTGGTAATTATGGGGGGGGGGGAAATGTGACACTTGTAGCCTTTGCAAAGCAGAAAAGCAACCTGGTCCACCTTCCACCCAGCCCAGTGCCCCTGATACCAGGGAAACCATGTGCATTGACTCCGGTAGGGATGGGATCAGCTCCTTCATGCTGCCAGAATAAATGAGGCCTTTCACAGTGGTAAATACCAGATCAGCTGCATCCAGAGAAGGCAGCTTTTCTCCTGTGGTGAAAGGAGGAGCGTATCTCCTCGCTACATACACCTGCAAGTATCACTGTAAACAGCAGCATCACTAAAGGCAGGTTGATGTCATATAACCTCCTTGTAATTTGTCTTTAATGAAACAGTAGTCTTTAAAGTAAAAAAAAAATTAACATCTACCTGCTTGGAAAGCTGGGTGTGCAGCCACTTGGTAGGTTTTGATTCTGGACAGTGAATGCAGCAAAGCCAGCTGCCAGCCTGTGTTCACACACATCTCCAAATTGTCTGTGAGGTCTCAAAACTAATGATCTATACGTTGTCTGCCGTGGTAAACAGATATTTTTAAAAGAGTCCTGCTTCATAGTCCACAGAAGAATTTTATTTCCATGCCTATTAAATAATGATAGATTTTATGACAGCAAATATAAGATCTATCATGTTACTGGGATTAACTTTTGCTGATAATCCAATATCTGACCCTATAGCAAAGTAACTAGTGCCTCACATCTTGGGTGCAGCGCCCACCCCCCATTCCCAGCCTGAGCTCCGGGCAGTCTCCAGGTCTGGATCCTCCCTTCTCCCAGGCCTTACCAGGCTGCTGCCAGCTTGTCCCGGGCAAGGGAGAGCAACCGAGCAAAAAATGTATCAACATCCCCAAACACACTATTTCCCATTCTTGTGTGTATTTTAACATAGGGATTGACTTTAAGTCCCTGTGCATGCTCACGTAATAACAACCCACAGTAATTCCCATACTTTCTTGACACACTTAGCGCAGTATGATTGGGCAGGGGTTGCTCCGCAGGGCTGTGAGCCCTGGCTGCATGGTGGCACGCAGCACCTGCCTGAGCCGGGTACCAAAACATCAGGGCACTCTTCCTTAGAGGAGGCCTTCACTTTTTGCTAGCAGGTGAGAGACTGAGTCAGAATAAGTAATAGAGGCTGTAAACTTCTCATTAACAAATTAACAGAGCTCATAAACAGGAAGGCAGCTTCCCAAGGCCTGCTGCTTGGGGAGAGTGGCACAGCTGCCACACAAATGCTTTGCAACTGCCAGACCAAGCCCCAGCTGAGCTGTTTGGAGTCCCACAGACCCCTACGCTGCTGTAAGTGAAGTTTTCTCTTGCTTTTACAGCCTCTGAGGTGAATACCTTGTAAAACTGTTACAGTGAAGGGTAGTGAAAGGCTGCTCAAGCCCTTCAGAAAAAGCAAAGCTCTGCAATCATTAATGGACACTTGTGATGTGCTACCACATTGAAAGAGAAAACTGCTTCCCTTCAGCAGTGAATGGTAAGTTTATCAAACAAGAAAATCTGTCAGATACAGATGTGATGAGAGATGTATAATGTGTCCTCAAAGCAAAGGCTGCGGTATTCTCTTGCTAGGCACGGTCCCACTGGAGCGATAAACTCCAGTGAGACAGAGGAGCCTGTTCCCTTTCAAAGAGAGTGGAAATTCCTTCCTTATTGCCCTCATCCTAGTCAGGAATCTCTCCGTCTCTGAATACGTACGAAATCTACTCCAAGTGGAGCAGCCCTGGAGTTCGGTGCTGTGGCCAGAGATCTTCTCTGAGCTGGGGCGATGGCAGTGCCGCATAGCTGCCTCAGCTTGGACCCAAATCAGGGAGGCTGTCAGGGAGGCTCTTGGAAATTAGTCAGATATGACCCCCCTCATTTTGGGCCTGCCTGGCTCCCCTGAGGGAGGAAGGGGCAGGGAATGGGATGCTGAGATTGCCCCAGCCACTTCTGGGGCAAACATTTACTTTACATTAAGTGACGTGTGAA
This sequence comes from Chlamydotis macqueenii, assembly GCF_036417535.1. NCBI lineage: Eukaryota > Metazoa > Chordata > Aves > Otidiformes > Otididae > Chlamydotis > Chlamydotis macqueenii. The sequence continues at coordinate 13,658,043 of NC_141567.1, read as the reverse complement.
GGAGAGAGGAGCCCTCGCTGGCTGGCTGCTGGGGCTGATGGTTAAATATTTATAATGTCCGAATTAGCATAGTGAGAGCTCAATTCATCAATTCGTTCTGGTCTGTTTGTAAGAAGGGGGGGGGGGGGGGGGGGGGGGGTGCCAGGCACCTCGCAGGAGATGCAGCCGTGGGTGGGCAGGGCAGGCATGCTGCCTCCCTCAGGGGTCCGCAGCGGGCTCCCTGCTGGCCCCGTGACTCCTTACCCCCACACGCCCCTTCGGCGGGGTCGAGGAAGAAGCTGGCTGCGAGGCAGGGCTGCGGGGATCCCTCCTCTCCCCCAAACCCGCCCGAGGGGCAGCCGCCGGGAAGCTGCGGGCAGCGGCCTGGCCGTGCGGGGAGCGGGGTGGTGTGCGGGCTGCCCTGGGAGGGTTAAGGCTTTTCAGGCCGAAATCCCCCAACAGAAGGCAGGGTCAGCCCAGGAGCTGAAATCTAAGTGCTAATGACTGCTGCCCTTCACCCCTCCGCGGGCTAGCGCCCGGGCCGAGCCGGGGCTGGAGAGCGTTTAACATTTGAACTTCTCCTCCCGGGCGAGGCAGCGGGGCCTTGTGCGCGGGGTCGCTGACCCCCAGCCCCGCTCCCCCCAGCCCCTCAGCTGCCTCCCAGCCCTAATTGAATGACAGATGGTCAGCGGCGGGGAGAGGGCAGGAGCGCCGGGGGCGTGGGGCCCCGCTCCTGCCCACGCACTCCCCCCACCTCCCGCAGCCGGCCGGCCCCGCGGGCCCGGGGGGATGCCACAGGTGACGGGAGAGGCTTCACCGCGCCCGCAAAAGGGGGCTGTGGAAACGGCTTTGCCCGCCAGGCGAAGCTGGGGAGGCCAGGGTGGGCCCTGCGGGGGCTGTGCGGGGCAACCCTCCCACCCCGCACCGCAGCCCGCTGTCCCTTTAACGGAGAGCCACGATTCCCACAATTACCGGGATTACAAGGAAAGGGTTATTGATCTGCAGCCTGCGCTGCGCGATCGGCGCGGGCGGCCCCCCCGGCCCACCTCTCCCACTGTAAGCACGGACCCATCTATAAATGTTTTATTTCACTGATCGCCTCGCTCTTGCTGCATAATAACGACCCCGGCGACGCGCTCCCCGCGCTCCCCCCGTCTCCGCAGCCCGCGCAAGGCACCGAGGCGCTATGCGGCAGCCCCTCATTTGCGTGTGTGTGCGCGTTAATTACCGCCGGAGAAACCCGTCCACACGCGTAAAAACGGGCGAGGGGAAGGCAGGGCCAGGCCCCGCCGGCGGAGGCACCGGCAGCCCTAATGCACGGCGGGCTGACAGCGGCTTCCGCCCAGGCACCTTCTCCAGATCGAACCCTTCGATTGTAACCGAAACAATTTGCATACTGATTCCTCTCCTGGCCTCCCGATCCATAACCAGCCAGGCAGCTATTCAAATGCAAGTAGCATCCCTAAATGCAAGGCTAGGCTGACCCAAATGCGCTGCCCAACAAGCAGAAGGAAAGAGGGAAAAAACCCCACTCATGATTATTATTTCTATTTTTGTTCCTTTTAACCTTTAAAAGACTTGGCTGGAAGATGTTTGTTTATGGCTGGGGACGTAAGGGAGAGAATTGATCCTGGACTGGACTTAAAGATGGAGCAAAATGGGGCGCTGGAGAGATTTTTGGTTGTGAGGTTTTGGTTTTCGATTTTTTTTTTCTTTTTTCTATTTTTATTTTTACATAAGCCACAAACTGAGGCTCTTTGGGGGGGAAAGAGGGTCTGTCCTCTCTCCCACCCCCTTCCTTCGCCAAAACCGTCTCGGCTCCTGCAGACCCAGGGAACGCACAAATTGCTGCCCGTGCCTCTGCCTCCGGTGCGCGCTGGGCTGATGAAGAACGTGTTAATTCTGGCTGTAAATTCTTGCATTTAAGTTGGTCCAATAAAAGATCTCTCCTACACCTTCTGCGGGTTTGGTGCTTTATTTTTTAACGGGACTGGCGTGGCAGCCGCGGCGGTTGCATTTTTTTCTTCTTCTTTTTCTTCTCGTTCTGATTCGAAATTACACAGGTAGATTTTTTTTTTATTATTATTTTCAATTTTTTTTTTCTCCTCCTAGGGGGCAAATCTAGGAGGTGAGCCCGCATCGGATGCCCGTCCCGGCGGCGTGCGGCGGACGGCGGGGTAAGCGTGCCCGGCGGGGCACGGAGCGGGCGGGGGGCCGCGCCGGCTGGGCGGGGCGCGCCGCGGGTGCGCAGGGCGGGCGGAGCGGGGACCCCTCCGGATGCCGTGCGGTACCCGCGGCCTCCTCCGCGCCCGCGGAGAGGGGTGCGCGCAGGCCGGGGAGGGAGCCTCTTCGAGCTCTCCCCCTCGCGTGGGGCCGGCCCCTTCGCTGTCCGCCCTTCCAGCCCCGCTTCCCTGTCCGCGCCCGCGGAGACGGCGCGTCCAAGGCGAGAGCGGTGCCGGAGCCCGGCCAGCCTCCATCTTTGGGGCTGTTCCTCGCTAAATTCGCCGCGACCGTTCCCGAAACGGGCCCCGATCGTTTTCCGCCGGTCAGGGCCCCAGTCTTCTCGCCGTGCGGGCGAGCGGGCGTGGCGAAGTGGGGGCAGCGGTTGCGGGCCGGTGTCTCCGCGGGTCGGTGCGCTGCGGAGACCGGTCGCAGGGATGCCCGAGGCATATCTGCCGTGGGCAGGAGTTGAACGCCGGGGACGCGCGGCCGCGTTGTTGTTTAGCGAGAGCCAGGGCCGGCGTTTCGGATGCGGCGGAGCTGGCTGGCTCCTGGCCTCCCTGAAATCCCTGTTTGCCGCGAGCTACGACCCGTTGTTTGACCTCTGGGCACCCCAGGAGACAGCAAGGTTTTCCCCCCCTCACCGCCCCCCCCCCCCCCCCCCCCCCCAAACAGCAACGCATCCAAGCGCAGGGTGGGCGCGCCGAGTGGGGCCGGCCCCAGGACCCTGCTCAGCTCCCGCGTGGGTGCGGGGCCCGGGGTGACACGCATGCTTTTGGGCTTGATTTGGAGACATTCGGTGGCGGTAGGTCTTTCTCTGGTTTGTTGCATCACCGCAGCTCACCCCTTAAAACAGTAATTCAAGATGTAAGTAAAAGTGTTTTCATTTTTATTGATCCTGCTAACATCTTTCATTACCCGACACGCAACCACAACAAATGATTGCTCATTTGATACGGAGAATTTTATCGACGCTCTCCCCGGTCGGGGCGCGAATCCCGCATCTCGGCTGCGCAGAGAGGCGCGGTGCAGCGCGGAGGGCCCTGCCCTCCGGCCTGGGCTGCCCACCGCCCTCCACGCCTCCCCCGTCGAAAACCGGGCGGCAAACTGCGGGAGAGGAAGGCGGCGCAGCCCTTGCCGGCTCCCGAGGCCCGACGGGGCGGACAGGGCAGGGCCCGGGGCCGCGGCGTGCGGAGACGGCCTTCGGGCGTGGGGGTGCGGAAGGGGTTGCTGCGGGGCTGCCGGCCGGTCTCGTTCCCTCGCATCGAACCCAACTCGTAGCGAGAAGTGAAGCGGCCCCGCCACCGGTCACCGCACCACACCGCCCCGGCAGCGCTGGAGATCCAGGCTGCCCGCTCGCTCTCCTTTTCCCCTTTTCTCCGCATTTTTCCAATACACGTATAGAGAAAATAAAAATTTTTAAAAGCATTTTGCTTAAAAAAAAATACAAATATAATTCAACAAACCACTGGGGTTACTGGGGGATTCCAAACTATTTGGAAGAGCAGATCCCGTTTCGTTTACACGATCCCTTGCAGTTAAAGGCGTGAAGGGATTTTTTCAGCCATCAAACAAATTATACTATTTTAATTCTCTCTGAGAACGTTGTTTTTGTCCTCAGTGCCGGGACGCAAGGCGAGTTTGTGAGGGAGAGGCTCGAAGCATGGGTTTCGATGTGAGAGACCTACAGTGAAATTAAACCAGGTGGATTCTTTATTAAAAGATTTTCGGTCTTCTGTGTTTTTATGAAAATAAAAGGCAGCACTTTGTCATTTTTAACAATGTAAGTAGCCAATAAATCTAATTTTCACATTGATTTCTGTAGGAATTAAGTGATATCTACACTATCTGCTGTGAATTGTTTTTGGAAACAAGCGCGACCTTTTCCTGGCGGAAGCTGTTTTAAAAATAAAATTACAAAACTGTTTTCGAAAAATGCCGCTTAAAGACAGCAGCTTTTTAAAGCACGGAAGAATTTTATCTGTGAGCTCGACCGTGTGTATCTGAGACGGCGTGGAGACAAAGAGTTTTATCAAACGCGTGGATCAGGCGCAGGAGAGCAGCGCACGGGAAGATGGGTCCACGAATTCATTACAGAGGGGAGCAGCTTCTAGAGCCCTGGGTCCGGCGTCCGGGGAAGAGCAGGGAAAAAAAAAAAAAAAAGAAAAAAAAAAAAAGAGAGAGAGAAAAAAAAAATTAAAAGAAAGGAGATGAGCGACTATATTCGCTCGTACACCTAACTGACGGAGCCCCCAGCCTGGACCCAACGCGGCCCTACCCCGCACTCCCCCGCGCAGCCGGCCTGGAATTTGCGGTTTTGATTTTTATTTTTTGTCACCGCCTTTTCCTACCGGGTAAACCAGAGCAGCAGCGCTCACTGAAGCGCTGCCGGTCGCTGCTCTGGTGCCGTCCGTGCCCCCCCGCGTCTCCCGCCTGTCCCGCAGCCGTGGGACTCCGGGGTCAGCCTCCTTTCAGGGGTCCCATGGCGTGTCCGTGGGCCGAGGGGCCGTGGAGTAGGCACTCACCTCCCCGCCTCAGTTCCGGCCGGAGAGCGGGAGCAGCCGCGGCCCGGGCCCCGACGGCGGGTGCTGCCCCACGAACGCGCACTTCGCGGTCGGGAAGGCCCGGCCCGGCCCTGCGTGTTCGGGGCGCGTCGTGGGGGGATCCTCGCCGGGGAGGAGGAGCGCGGGTCGGGCTGCGCTCTCCCCCGTTGCCCGTGGCTCTGCCGCTTCTGGCGGGGCACTTCCCGCGGGCCGCCCGTGGGGTCCCGAAGAGCGGGCCCCTCGCACCCCCGGGGGAGTTTGCTGCTGGTTCCTCTGGGCAGCATTTGAAACACAGAGGTGCAGACCTCCGCGGCCGTCACCGCGTGGGTCACGCGTGGATCTTCCCGTGTCGTGTCCCCCCCACCCCCGCCAAGCCCGGGGCGCGGGCAGCGCCGGGCCGGTCCCAGGCTGCCTCCGAGGAGGCGGCGGCCTGGAGTTCAAACGCATCCAACTATCAGAAGTCATTTATCCGGTTCCATAAATAATGTCCTTATTATCTCCGGCCCCCGTAATTCATGCTCCTGCCCGCTTGATTGCGGGGTTTCAGCAGATAAAAAGTTTATAAGTTGGTCGGGTTCTTGTTTTCCTTTTTCCATCATTAACATCATTAATATGAGCTATCAATAACCCTGTCGTTTGGAGCATAGCTTCACAGTATTGATCTGCGCGGCTATTCATCTCTGCCATAGAAGACACGGAATAATTTTCGCATTACAGTGGCTTGGATTTGCTTTTAATTCATATTTAAAGCTGCAACTGGCTCTGCGGAGCTCTCTGCGAAAGACTGGAGGCGCCTAATTAATAATAAGTTAGAAACGAAGGAAGGCACCAGCGGATAAATAATTAATACAGACATCTCTGTCTCTTTGAATATTGCTACTTTAAAAATTTAGACTTACCAGGGCCATACTGTAAGTCTGCAAGTTATATTGAGGAGATGATTTAAGAAAGCTTTTTTTTTTTTCCTGAAATACAATGCTAAATTATTTACGGTGTTTTGCAATCTTCCTTAAGTTCCCTCATTACCGAGCGCTACCGTTGGCTCAGGGGGTGCGGGAGAGCGCGCCTGCCCGGGGGGCGGTGGCTGGGCTGGGGCAGGGCCCGCACCCGCAGGGCTCTCCTCGTGCTCCACTCCAGCTCCGGGCAGGTGCCCACCCGAGGGGGTGTCCGGAGAGGGAGCGGAGGGACCCCCGCGCACCTAGGGGAGAGCGAGGACCCCGGCTGCGGGAGCGAGGGCTGCGAGGGGAACAGGGAACCCTCGGGCGAGCTCCCACCACCCCCTCCCTGCCTCGTCTCCCCCCGAAAGCCAGGCCCTCCCCCGCCGCCCCCTGCTCTCCTCCTGCCCCCGACAGATGCGGGGGTTTTGTCACCGAGCAAGTTTCCAAGAAGCTCTCGACAGGGGAAAGTCTGGAAAAGTTAATCCCCCCCGGCAGCTGTTGGCTTTGGGAGCCTTCGAGCGTCACCTTTGACACCCTCCCCCGGGCGGGGGGACCCGGGTGCCGCAAGCTGTCACCGCGCGGGAGGCGCGGGAGGGGAGCGGAGACGGCGGCGGCAGCGCGCACGCAGCTAAAAAAAAAAAAAAAAAAAAAAAAAAAAAAAAAAAAGTAATTACAAAAATAAAAATTAATTAAAAAAAAATAATAACACGCCGCCCGCTCCGCTGCCGCCCATGACGCTAGCTGCCCGCGGCCCGCGCTGTGTTTGCTCCCCGGCGGGAAGCCGCGGGCCTTGCGCGGTGTCACCAGCGCGGGTTCGGGAAGCGGGCGCAGGGAGCACCGCGCGAGCCGGGGAAGTTGCGGTTTGATCTCTCTCCGAACGCCGGCTGATCGGGCTCGCGGGCGGTAACGGTTGTTCCGTTAAACACACGGCACTTGCCTGCGCGAGCAGCCCCGGTTACCGCACCGAAACGCCGCTCCGCGGCACCCGGCGCCCGTGCCGGGCCCGAGAGCCGTCGGGGAACGGCGGGTCCTGCGCCGTTCTCCGCACCGGCGGCTATTGCGCACGAGGGCTGGTGGGATCTCCCCAAAGGGTAACGGGAAAAAAAACAAAATAATATAAAAGACGCTTGTAGGACTGGGGGGTGCCAGCCTACGGCCCCTCTTAGCTGCGGTCGGAACTGGAACCGCGGCCACTCCGACTGGGTCGGGTCTCGTCGGGTCTATCGCCCCTTCTCGGAGCAGGAACATGGCGCCGTAATTCCCTGCAAACTCCAGGGAGCAACTTATGTTCGCTATGATTTTTTTTTGCTTTTTGTTAACTGATCGCTCAAGGCGCGGAGATGAAATATTTTTAATTAAACTGTAAATCGTATACAGATACTGATAATGAAGAAGCTGACAACGTTTCGATTAGATCCGTGACATCACCTCGCGTCGGCCTGGGAAACAATCACAGCCGTTCACTTCGGCCTCCAAATGCTCTCGATAATTTTGTTTTATTTTACCCTAAACATTTCCCGAGATCATTAATTTGGTTTCGGGTCTGTTTTTTTTTCATCTTTCGCAGACACACCTTTCCTTATCCGTTCCTTGCTCTCAGAAACGGAGAGGCTGGTAACGTTACATTTACAAAAATTCAGAGGGAACTGCGGGAGCGTTTAGGGATAGGGGAGTGATCGGAGAGGTAGGAGCCGTGCGAGATCTGCACGCATTTTTTTTAGCTCAAAATAAAATCCGGAGGAGCTTCGCGCGCCCAGGGAAAATGAGCGGAGGCTGCAGAGGAGCGATCCGATGGTGCGGGGTTCCCACAAATACCCGCGTGTGTGTGTCTGTTAATTGCAGGAAATAAATAAACTCGCTGTGGAAATTCTGAATTTATAGGGGGAAAAAGCTCCCAATGTTCTCTTCCAGGGCCGCGCAGGCGAAGCGCTTAGCAGAGAGTTGTCGTGATTTCAAAAGTTTCCGCCTAGCACGCCCGTCGCCTGGGGCTGGTGTTCGCTCCCGAGCCGCACGCACGGACTGTGCACACGCAGCCACACGCACACGGCCTCGGCCGCTCCCGCACAGCAGCCCTCTGGGGCACGGTCTCCCGTGAGCAACCCACGGGTGACCGTGGTGCGAGGGTGAGAGGCACGCAGCGGGGCGAAGGGCTCCGAGGACGGGCCGGGCTGTGCGGAGGGGTCCCGCCAAGGCCGGGCAGGCTGTATGTGCGGGACAGGAGCGGAGGCCAGGCCTGGCTCCGACAGCCGGGTCCCGCGTTTCGGCCGTCGCTGCAGGGCCCAGGGGCACCTGGGGCTCCAGCCCCGTCCCTTCCCCACGGGACAGACGGGGCCGAGCCCACGGCGGCCGGGGCCCGGGGGCTCCCGACGGTGGAGTAGGGGGAAGCGGCGGCGGGCAGCGGGGTGCTGGCGGGGCGGCCCAGCCTTTGTGCGCTGCCGGCCCGGTGCCTGCCGGCTGCGGCCCCGCGGCTCTCCCGCAGCGCGGCTCAGCCCGCCCCGTCCCTCCCGCCGCTCGGCGCCGCGCACACGCTGCACTCTGCCCGGCGTTGTTCGTTATTGTTAATGGGCGAACAATAGGCACATCTGCCCTTTCTTCCAGCATAAAGGCACCTTATCTAACGAGGGGGGCTGGCGGGCGCGCTGGCTTTTCCTTCCCCCCACCCTCCTCCTCCTTTTCTTTCTTTTGGGGGAAAAAATAAAAGAAAACCAGCGGCGCGTCCGGCTGCTGACCGCCTCGGGGCATATGCTCGCCCTGCGCCACCGGGCACTGCCCCCGGGCAGCTCGGGGACCCCGGCGGGGGCGGATGGCGGGCGAGGGGGGGTCGGGGGAAGGTCCCTCCTCATCGCATTGCTTTCTTGGAGCCAGTGAGATCCCAGGGCAGGAGGACGGGACAAGAACTTGGGGAGGGGGGCGAGAATGGAGGCGGAGGGGGGACCCGAGTGGAACCGGGACGCAGCGCCGCAGGGCGCCCAGCTCCCGCCCCGGCGGCGGGTAACGGGAAGCGTCCCTGTAGGGCCGCGCAGAGGAGCGGTCTCCGGGCGGGCGGCTGCGGGGCACGGCGTGGGGTGCGGGGGGACAGGGCGGGCGCGGCCCGCGGGCGCCCCGGGACAGGGCGGTCTCACCCCCGGAAGCTCCAGTGAAGTGAGGGCGACGAGGCTCCGCGCTCGCGGAAAACGCGGAGTCACCGAATGGGCGGGGCAGGCGGCCCTAATACCCGGGAGCAGCCCGGCGGAGGCGGGGTGCGTTTGGGCGGCGGGGGGGGGGGGGTGAGGGGCGGCCCTTTGTGCCCGGCGGGGAGGGGGGCCGTTAGGGCCCGGGGCGACGGCGCTCAGCCGCGCTGCAACCCCCGCCTCTGGACGCCGCCGCGCGGGGGCTCGGCTCCTTAATAGGGGCGGTGACGTCACGGGGGGCGGGGGGGGCGGCGGCGGGCGCATGCGCCGGGCGAGCAGCGGCGGCGGCGCTGCAGCGGCGGAGCGGAGCCCGAGCGGCGGAGCGCAGTGAGAGCCATGGGCAGCGATGGCGAGGGACGCGGCCGGACACCCGCCGCGGCTGCGGAGCCTGGCCTGAGGGCGCGGGGGCCCTAGGACCCGCCCGGCGGCGTCATCCAGCAACGGGGGAAAACCAACGAATAAACAGATTACCGAAAAGATAATAATAATAACAATAATAATTAAAAAAAGGGAACCGCCGGCAGCGCGGCGGCAGCAGCCCCGCCAGCAGCCCGCAGCGCCCGCCGCCGGCCCGCGGGAGGAACGGGCGGCCCCGGGACGCCCCGCCGCCCGCCAGATAGATGTGCGGTCCCGCCGCCCGCACGGCCGAGGATGAACGCGCAGCTGGCGATGGAGAACATCGGGGACCTGCACGGGGTGAGCCATGAGCCGGTGCCCGCCGCCGCCGACCTGATGAGCGGCAGCCCCCACCACCGGAGCGCGGTGGCCCACCGCGGCAGCCACCTGCCCGCCCACCCCCGCTCCATGGGCATGGCCTCCATCCTCGACGGCGGCGACTACCACCACCACCACCGGCCGCCCGAGCACGCGCTGACGGGCCCCCTGCACCCCACCATGACCATGGCCTGCGAGACGCCCCCCGGCATGAGCATGAGCAGCACCTACACCACGTTAACCCCTCTGCAGCCTCTACCTCCCATCTCGACGGTCTCGGACAAGTTCCCTCACCACCACCACCACCATCACCACCACCACCACCCCCACCAGCGGATACCGGGCAACGTGAGCGGCAGCTTCACGCTCATGCGGGACGAGAGGGGTCTGGCGTCCATGAACAATCTCTACACCCCCTACCACAAGGATGTTACCGGCATGGGGCAGAGCCTCTCTCCCTTGTCTGGATCGGGCCTGGGGAGCATCCACAACTCCCAGCAAGGGCTGCCCCACTACGCTCACCCCGGCGCCGCCATGCCCGCCGAGAAAATGCTCACCCCCAACGGATTCGAAGCCCACCACCCTGCCATGTTAGCCAGGCATGGCGACCAACACCTCACCCCCACCTCTGCTGGCATGGTGCCTATCAACGGGATCCCACACCACCCCCACGCCCACTTGAATGCCCAGACCCACGGGCAGATCCTGGGCTCTGCCAGGGAGCAAAACCCTTCTGTGACTGGTTCGCAGGTCAGCAGTGGGAGTAATTCAGGGCAAATGGAAGAAATCAATACCAAAGAAGTGGCTCAGAGGATCACCACCGAGCTCAAGCGGTACAGCATCCCCCAGGCGATCTTCGCCCAGAGGGTGCTGTGCCGTTCCCAAGGGACCCTCTCGGACCTGCTGAGGAACCCTAAACCCTGGAGCAAGCTCAAATCCGGCCGGGAGACCTTCCGCAGGATGTGGAAGTGGCTCCAGGAGCCGGAGTTTCAGCGGATGTCTGCTCTGCGGCTGGCAGGTGAGCCCATCGGGGCACGGGACCCCGGGCCCGGTCCCGTCCCTCCCCTCCTGCGCCGCTCCGTTTCTCTCCTCTCCCGGCTCCGCGCACCGTCCGGCTGCCGGACAAAGGCCAGCTCCGGTGCTCGGGCTGCGCAGTGCGGAGAAACCGGCTTTCCCCGTTATCCCAGGCGAGGCTTTATTTGGCGGCTGGATGAACGAACGGGGACGTACCGAGCCGTACCGGTCCCGGCCTTGCGGTGCGCGGGGACCGATACGGCCCGGTACGTCTCCCCGAGGGGATGCGGGAGAACCCCGGTAACGAGCCACCGAGAAGAATCGGGATGCGTCTGCTTCGACGGCGGGCCCGGGGGCTTGCGGGGTCTCCGGTTCCGGCGCTCGCCGATAACTCCGCGTCCCGCTCGGGTTCCGTGTGCGGGAAATGCGGTGTTTTTCCCCCTGAACAATACGAACCGGGCGTGGGAGTGTTGGCTCAGAAAATCTTTTGGCTAAAATCGTTAGGTTTTTAAAATTTATTATTATGTATTATTTTTTTTTAAACTGGTTATAATTGTCATTAAGCCGTGGAGTTGGAATTTCGCGTGGGTGCCTCTGCGCGGGAGACACGGTCCCTGTCGCGGCTCCCGCATTGTCTGCTCGGGGAGGTTGCCGTCCCGCACGGTACCTGTTTCCCCTCCCCAAACTCGCCCGCTCTGCTCTGCCGGTGCTTCAATGCGCCGTGCGTGAGGGTTTGTTAATTAAGTGATAGGTCTCCATTAATTTGTCCCTGGAGAACGCGGGGCAGTCAATCCGAGTTGGAGCCGGGGTCACTGATCCGTTTCACTGATAAAAAAAAAAAAAAAAAAATTAGGGGAAGGGCTGAATCTTTCTCCCTTTGATGGTCCTGCCAGGTTCCGGCTACCGCGACGGTCGGAGTGGGGCCCCGCTTCCTGGCCGTGCGGGGACCCGGCCGGGCCAGCACCATCCCCACCTCCTTGCCCGGTTTCCAGCCTGTTTCGGGAGCCCGAAGCGTTGCGGAGCAGGGCCCGAGGCGGAGTCTCCCCGTGCCGCAGCCGGCCCTGCGGGGCAGGGCGGTGGGAGACGTCGCTCTCGTTGGTTTCCACTCCTGCTCAGCCAGTTTCAAAGGTCTGAGCTCCGGAAAGTGCTCTTTCCGCGTTCGCTCCCGGGGGGAGAAAACCCCCGTCTTGCCGTTGCTGCCCACGGGGGGCGGAGGACGCGGCTTGCGTTTCCAGTACCGTAACGATTGCTAAGGCGAACTTTCCTCGGTTTGGAGCGCGTTTTTACGACGTTTGGGTCGGCCTGAGTCTCTGCTCATTTGCATGGATCGATACTGGGAACAACCCCTCGCTCCGGCTCCTGCTGCCGCCCCCCCACGCCCCGGCGCTGGGAGGCTCTGGAGAGACCCATTGTTCACTTCTGCTCCCCGCTAAACCGCCCCTTCCTCCAGTCACCCCGCCACTGCCCGCGCACCGACGGATCCCGGTAATCCCGTTAGAGAGACAAAGCCTCATTATTCCGCCCTCTCTTTCCGATGGAACCCCAGAGCTGGCACCTTACAGAAACGGCCTCCCCGCGGCGAGGCCGGGCTGGCCGTCCGGGGAGCGGGGGGTCGGGGAGAGTCTCTGCGTCCCCAGGGTCCCGCCGGTTCCCCCCCCCCGCCCCGGGCTCTCGTCTCCCCGCGCAGCCGGAGGCTTCGCCCGGCGCCGCCGGCCCCGCCGCACGTGGTCATTTGCATAGCGCTGCGTCCCAGCCAATGGGAGCGGCCCCCCGGAGCGCCCCGCCCCGCCCCCGCGGGAAGGGCGGGTGTCGTTCCGTGCGGGGCCGGAGTGCGGGGCGGCCTCACCGGGCGGTGACAGCCCGCCCTGCCGGGCACTGATCTAGGAGCAGCGTCTGTTCCTCCAGCCGATTAAATTAAATTCACGTCGAAATTACAAGCTCGCCCACGGGCGTTCAGGGAAGTGCCGGGTGGGCAAATACCTGGCGAAAAGCCAGCTTTTCTTCCCTCCGCGGGCAGCGGCCGGGAGGCGGTGAGGGGGATGGAGCCCGCTTGTTTTAGGCCTCACACCTTGCTTGGAGCGCGTGCCCCTGCCAGCCGTCCCGGGGGGATTCCCACCTCCCGGATTGCGGGAGCTCTGGCAAATGGATGGAGAATCGGTAGTTTCATGGAAACAGGATTGAGGTCTTGACACTTCCTGGCTGTCTCTTGAAATGTAAGCAGAGCTGCTAATTGCAAAGCTGACCCCTTCCAGGCTCCATCTTACTCATCTCGCCTTCCTTCTGCTCTCCTTTGTCCCCTCCCGCTCCCCCTCGGTCATTGAATATTTATCCGTTTGGCCGTTTCTCCGTTGGTCGGTCTCTCCCCCTGCTTTCACTGAAAGGAAGGGCTCGGAAGGGTGAAGGGACACCGGGAAAACAAATGCAATTCGAAGAAAACGAACAGCCCTTCTGCAGCCTGCTGGGATGTGGGGGTGAATTGATTTTTTTTTTTTTTCACCCCTCTTCTCTCTCTCTCTCCCTCCCGATGTGAATCCCGGCTGAGCCGAAGCCTTGGGAAGCCGGCGGGAAATTCTCGCCAAATTAACTGTAAAGAAATCGATGCAGTCATCAGAGAGTTTTCCACATTAAATACGAAATCTAATGAACGCCGGCCGCCCCTCTGGCCCCCGCCCGCGGTGGGGAGGGTCGGTGGGGCCCCGGCCCCGGCGGCCTCGTTAGGGCCCCGTTTCCCATTCACCGGGAGGGGACTTTGCATAAACGTCGGTGCATAGGGGAGGCGGGTGTCATCGACCGGGGGGCTTCTCCGCTCAACGCCCCGAGCACGGCGGGACTGATGGAAAGGCCCTGCTCGCTCCGCTGGCACCGGAGAAAAGGAAAGCGCCCCCCTCCGCCGCGGCCGTGCCCTTGCTGCGGAGTTGGTTCACGCCTTTGCCCTTCGCTCGTGTTTGCCCAGCGAGGGGAGGAGGAGCGGGGCCGGGCGGCGGCGAGCCGCCTTCCTGAGCACCGCGCCGGACCCGCCCCCAGTAGCACGGCTGGGTCCGTGCCTATTTGTTTGTTTGTTTGTTTTAATTACCCGCCGCGTGGCGGGGAGGCGCCGGGGGAGGGGGCGTTGGGGGCGTGCACCACTCGCTGCCATTCGGATGAAACGGCTTCAAAACGGGGCCGGTCCCGCCAGGCCGGCCTGTGGGCGCGGTGCCGGCCTGGCCCGCCGCCTCTGCCCGCCCCGACCGGCCAGGGCCACCCCGCCGCAGCCGTTCCCGGGGGCCCTGCGCCATCTACTGACCGCGGGCGGGCGGGACCCGGTCCCGCACCGGGCAGCGGCGGCCGCGGTGGCGGCTTTCCCGGGCCGGGAGGCAGCGGCTCCGGCGGGGGCCGCGGGCCGGAGTGCGGCGGGCGGGGAGCCATGCGCCGGTGACCGGGCAGCCGGCGGCGCGGCTTCAGCACCGCGGACAGCTCCACCGGCCCCGCTCCTGGCCCCGCCTCCCCGGCCCTGGTTTGGGGATGGGTGCGCTCCCGTGCCGATCGATCCCAGCGTTTGCGGACCGCGGCCCTGAACCGGAGCTGCTGCTTTGGCCGGGTGCTGGGTGGCAGCAGCCCCGTAACCTCCACGCAAGGGCCGAGCTCGTTCCGAGGGAGACCCGAGGTGGTTTCTGCGCGCAGGAGCGTTTGCCGAGGTGCCGGTGACCCTAAGCTGAAGCCCACGGGCGTCGGGGGCAGTTTTTCCTGAGGACCGGGCGGGGATCGAGCATGGCATCGTGTCGGGTACTTCTGTGATTGAATCGATAAATGCTGATTTGCATTTCGAACGTACATCTGTCTGGATAAATCGTATGTCTACAGGGAAGCGAGTGATGCTTACTGACTTTCCTGGGGAATGCAGCTTGCTCGAGCCATTTTGCTGAAGAGGATGTTAGGTTTGTGGTGCCGGAAGAGTAATTCACAGGGACCGTTTGTTAGCTCAGCAGTGGGTTTGATTTTTTTCCCGTTTCAGGGCGATAGGAAGTCTCAGCAGTAACATTTTACGCGTAGCCTAAATGGCGATTAAAAGGCGATGGGTGCTGTTTTGCAAGGGTGCAAAAGGTGCAAGGGTGCAGCACCCCCGGCTCTGCCGGCTGCCGCACCTCGGCCTCGGTGCAGGCCCTCAGAAACGCTGCCGCTCCGAGCGGCCGAAAGCCTGAATTCGGACCAGAGCCACCCCGGCGGGGGCCGCGGCAGGGAACCCGCTCCGAGGCTCGGGCAGGCGCTGAGGCCCAGCAGTGTGCAGGCCTTGCCACCGCCCCTGGGGTCGGCAGCTGCGCGGAGGCGGTGCGGACGGTGCGCGTGGGCTGCCCGCGGGACCCGCAGACACCACCCCCCCCCGGGTTTGTAAGTAAATCTGGCGGCGCCGGGCGTCAGAGCGAGGGTTTTGCAACGGATGGCCGCCGCTCCATCGCTCAGAAACTCCCTTTTCGGGCAGGGCTGTGCGGGGAGCGGCGCTGCCCGGCCGGACGTTGTGGCGGGGCGCGCAGCGCGGAGCAGCGCGGGCACGGAGAGGTGCGCGTCCCCCCCTCTGCCCCTCAACCCGTGCTGCCGCGGCGCGGAGCGGGCGCCACCCGGGGGCCGGGGGCCGCCTGCGCGGCTGCGGCGGGATGGGGAGGAGTCTGACGCGGTTAAAATATCGATGTAGTCGCAAAAATCGTTCATTAAGGCAATTTAATCTTTGCTATTAAATGTCCTTTCGATTCATTTGCGGTAATTAAGATGCAGTTAAAGTGATTAAATTCTAATTACTTATGCTAGACAAAGAAATATTTGTCACAGTAATATGGTCAACTGAAGAGCCAGCTAAAGAAATTTAACATTTACTTAAAATGATATTGCAGAAAAATCGGGTGCTTTCCCCTGATTGATCCGCTTAGCAACACATTCTGTAATGATGATGTCAGCTCACGCGAGTGGTTACAGAGCCGTCAACGCTGTAAATTTGTGTAAACCCTGGAATCCCAAACTGTGGAGTCAGCGCTCCTTAGTCAGCTTCACTTTATTATTCCAGGGGCAGCAAATTAAGGTCACTCGTTTTAATGCAGTGCTCAGGAGCGAGGTGTTCACCATTCGGTCTCAGCTGGGACCTGTGTGTTGGCAGGCTGACGTCATTCTGTGAGCTTCCTATATAGAAATGGATTTTTATCTCTTTTTGTGTTATGAAACAACAAAAGAGGAGTATTACCTGGGCTTGCTGGCAGAGAAATGAGATAGATACAGATCAAAGGACCTCAAAGCAGATGGCTACACCCACACTCTAAATAAGCGTAAATACAAATGACTAGAGTGCAAAATGCTGAATGATGCCAGGAGTAATTAGAAATAATTTTTTTCAGATGTTTCAGAATAGCCCGTACTCTCTTCAGTTGAAAGGGGAAGTTTTGGGGAGCAACCAGTGGACTGTGGCACTCATGTAGGCTCCATCAGTGAGATGTGAATGGCCTTGTCCTACAGCGAGCAGAAGCTTTTGGGAACGCTCTTTGCAGCATCGGTGCTGCCTGCACCAGCGGAGCACGTGGCCGCGAGCTGCGCTGCCATGCCGAGGCTCTATTTCACGCGGCACCTTTCCGCAAGGATCCTGTCTCCAGGCGCCTTCGAAGGCCCCAGGGTGGTGATGAGCAGGATGGGGCAGTGTGGGCGACCACCAAATGGCAACTCGTCAGGGTGTGTGGCACGCAGCAGCTGCAGTTGCTCATCCAGGCCAAACAGATTCATTGGTTTTTAGTTCATTGGTGAAGTCTGCCCTCAGGTAGTTTGTGCCTTAGAGGTCCCTTATCTTGTTCTTGTATTCCCTCAAATATGAAGTTTTTGGTAATTGGGAAAGATCTGTCAGCTACGTGTCTCTCTGCATGCTCCAGAGGTGTTACTCACATGATAAGGACGGAGCTTATCACACTTTATTATATATTATCATCACCATGGACTTACTGTAAACTTTTGGCTACTTGTTTCCCCTGATCTGTGGTAGCTGGTGTGATTAGGACTATCTGACGGCCAAAGTCCTTGAGCAGTTTCAACCTCCTGTGGAAATCCTGCTGCCTTTTCTACCCAAAGGTAGAGCCTCCTCCAGAAGGATATCTTCCAGAATATTCTCTAGCTTGCACCAGTGAAGAGTTTTCACTCTCTAAAAATATTACTGGATATTCTGTGGTGTTTCAAAACTAGATGCAGATGCTTTGGACAGAGATGCCATGGGTCTTACTGGGCACTGGGCAGGCTGTAGCTG
The DNA here is from genome assembly GCF_036417535.1 of Chlamydotis macqueenii. Lineage (NCBI taxonomy): Eukaryota > Metazoa > Chordata > Aves > Otidiformes > Otididae > Chlamydotis > Chlamydotis macqueenii. Next base: position 13,641,218 of record NC_141567.1, on the reverse strand, counting down.
AGGCAGGTCCCAGCCTTTATGGACCTGACACAACAGAGATCAGAAAATACATGTTCTGAAAGGGTTTTTTACGTCTCTAAAACATGACTTGTACACATGAGGTTGGGATAGCTAAAAGACTCAGCTTAGCAGGAAAAAGATGATCATTGCAAAACTTTTGAGAACTTTCTCAGGTCAGTCTAGAATATGTCTCCTTGTCTCTCCTGTGGCACATGCAGGGCTTTTGTCAGCACTTCTCTGAGCTGGGCTGCATCATTTCTTGGAGCTTTCCCACTCATGGGAAGGGTGACTGCTCTGAACCCACAGCAACAAAGCTGTTGGTTTGTAAACTCCCTGTTGCTTTCTGGCAATCTCACTCACTAGAGTCTTTGAGAGAAGCGTAAAGTAGTTGTTTTTTTCTCCTGCCTGTCTGAAGCAAATATATGAAGGCTCACGGTAAGGGTGAGACAGTCCTCAAAACTAAGCCAGTCCAGTGAGGGTGGTGGTGAAAACCTCAGACCTCAATGCTGAGTTTACCTTCTGGTGTGAAGCAACCAGAAAGTGCCTCCTCAGGCAAGACAAAGCTGAGCCCACAGTTGTGAGAGATCTCCAGTCCCCTTTTTTCCCCAGAATGAACATTTCAGCTACAAAATGGGTTCCTACAGACTCCTTCTTTCCATACCGTCCAGCTCAACCTTCCAGCTGTGGTGCTAATTGGGGCAAATAATGTAATGGAAATTAGCGTGGTGTGAGCCTGCTCACGGGGAGCTGAACCAAGACCACTGTCTCGTCTCACACAAGTGCTCAATGGCCATCAACTAATAATGGCTGGTGGTCAGCAGTGACCTGGGCCAGAGCTGGAAATGTGACCTGTCACCTCAGGGTGAAAGGCCCCCTATCCCGTCGCTGGTGTCCAGCACACAGTCTCTCCTCAGTGTCAACCAGGCTCTGAGTTCAGCATGGCTGGAGATGTTTTCAGGTGTGTGTCTCCTCGTTGCTGGTCTGGACCTGCTCTGGGTACAAAGAGAGGGGAAGTGCAGACCCACTGTGTTCCTTGGCTTCTTCCTCTGTTGGGTGAGAAGACTCGGGCCAAGGCACTGGTGGGACCCGCACACTTCCCTGCCCAGAGGAGCTGTGATGCTGTGCTATTTTGGTGCACTGGGGCAGGCGTGCTCCCTCCTGCTGCCCTGTATCCCTCCTCCCTTTCCAGCCACTTCACACCGTCAAAAACCTGGTTGTGGCTGTTGATGTCCTGGAGTGATGGGAACTGCTGCTGACAGCTGGTGAGCAGTGTGACCCTTCGGAATGCGTGGCCGCTGCCGCAGCCTCTTGGTGCGTGTGTAAGGGCACGGCACTCTGGGTGCCAGCTCTGAAACTCCCCTTCTTCTTCCTCAGCATCTGCTGCTTTTCCACCCTGTGTCTGAGAGCGTGCGCTCTGTGATGCCAGCATGGTGGGCCACCAGCTGAGCAATGCCTCTCACAAGGAGAGTGGTCTTGTGCCTTCACAAATAGCCACGGGGCCTGGGGCAGGGTTTGCCCGTGTAGGATTTTCCGTTGTCATTCCCCCTGCTCCGGTGCCAATTTTACAGAAGAGCAGCCGGCAGAGCTTGTCGCGGTTTTTTGTTCTGTGTCCAAAACAAAGCAGCAGAAAGCAGGTTTATTGAGAGTATTATGGGTTTCATTCTTTGCTTCTGGTTTTTAGAAAGGAAAATTTGTGTTTGCCAGATACAGCTAGGCACACGTGTACGCACCAAGTGCTCCTGAAAATTGATTTATGGTAATCATTTTTTTTTTCCTTAGATTTTAAAAAGAAATCCACCCTCTAGGGATGAAAGCCTAGATCAAGGATCAGGGTTAACACCTGAGCTTACTGTAATCTTGACTTTTAGACTGACAGAACAGTGTAGTTCACATCACAGGTGGGCAAAAACATCCTCTTCACTATCTCAACCTAAAGATGCAATTAGTGCATTTTCATAGGGGACACGATCCTGCTCACTCCTCTGGCCAAGCAGGATGGACCCCGCCGTGCTGCACATGGCTGGACGCTGCAGAAGAGCAGCGATGGATGGTGGTGAGACCCCGGTCCTGTACCACGCACAGGCAACCAGGCCTCAGTGAGCTGTACGGACCTTGGAAGGTTTGGCAAGTTAACTCAGCCAAATCCCTTGGGCAACTTAGAAGGAACAAAAGGAGACAAAAATAGATTGATGGACTGTATCAGGAGAATTGCAAGTGTCAAAAATATCTGTTGCTCAGGGCAGAGGAAGATGGAAGTGACTGGAAGAGGCCAGAGTTCAGCAGTGGATTTATAAGGCTCCTTCTGGCACTGATAATATTACATTGTCATATCTGCACATGTGTTGCCAGAGTCAGAGTGGCTCTTTCTTTATCCTCTGCTTTGCTTTTTTCTTAACTAGGCTTTCTAAAGGCTTTTTCAAAAGGCATCACAAGGAGCATCGCTCAGCCAGGGCAGCCCAGAGACAGAGCATGGCTGTCTGCAGTGGCGTGCAAGGGCAGCGTGCGAGCGGGTCCACCAAGGGAGAGGTGCACGTCTCTGGGAAGCGCAGCGCCCCGCAAAGCACCTGATTTCAGCTTCTGTGCTGTGGGAGAGAGTCCACTCGCAGTGCTCACAGGCAGGGGCATGGGAAGGACATCAGTGCAAATTACTTTTATTATCTTCTGCCACATAAAATAAAATCCAGACAAAGGTGAGTGAGAAACAGTTTTGAAGACAGGCTCTGGTGTTTTTCCAAAAAAGGGTTTCAGTCAGTGTCTCTGGAGCCTCTGACTCCAGTGGACATCCTTGCCGGCGCTGGAGGAGGACCTCTGTCCCAGTGTGACCTGGGCTGAGCATGGGCTGCTGTCACCGGGCCGGACAGCCCCAGTTTGCCAGCTCTCGCAGCGTGAGCTGGCCGGTCTCTGCCCCTGCTCTGGACAGACTCTCACGCTGGAGCAGATTTTATCCCGCGGTGTACATTTGTTCTCTGGCAAGCTGGAAGCTACAATTTATTATTAAAATTGATTGGCTCCAGTGCAGGGAAAACGATCGTAAGGAAACCCTATTACGGTTTTTCATTATCACCATTATTTATTTTTAAGTGCTATTAATATTCCTGAGTCTGGAGAAGGCAGAAGATGAGAGGTGGTATCCGCCCTTGCTGCTCACAACCCGAGGCCTGGCAGGACTGTCTGCAAAGGCCCTTTGAACAATTAAGAGATCGGAAAGTTTTTTGCCCTCAATCTACGCCAGTGAGTGCTAACAGGAGCAGAGCTGAAAAGGAAGTAACTTTTGCATGGCCTGAAAACGATCTGGATTTTGAAGGCATTCCCAGTGTTCCCCGGGTGGAAAAAGGCTCCGCAAGCAGTGCTGGCAGAGGCATGGCCAGGAGCGGGGGGGAGCACGGGAGGGTCCAGGGTCCCAGCTGGGCTGACTGGGCTGCTCGGTGAGGGGCGGCAGCTGCCTCGGCTTCGCCCGTTGGGGCTGGGCCATGTCCAGCGAGGTCCAATCCTGCTGCGTGTGGGTCTTCATGTCTCGGATAAGGTCCCAAATTGCAACTGAGTCAGTATCTCACTCTCTCTGAACCAATACATTGTTAGTCCTTCATTCGAGGCAGAACTCCTCCAGCTTGGATGTGAGGACAGGAACTGTCTTATTTTGAGGCTGAACTGGACCGTATCTTCACCTCTTCCCACAGGATGTGGACCGAGCCTTGCACGGGGGTTGGTTAAAACATGAGGTCCACGCTGCTCTGCAGGAGGAAGGGATGGCTGCCAGCTTCTGCAGGGAGCAGCATGGGAACCTCAACACTCGGTTCCTGATGGGCTTGACCGAAATGAAGTTTTGTTTGCAAAATACTGTAATGGCTTCTTTGTATCATAGATTGGATAGTATTTATTTTTTCTCCCCAGCAATTAGCGCTTTTTTCTTACCTCTGTGATGTTACTAGCAGTAAATATGAGGTCTCTGATACAACTGAAGTGAAGGAACAAAGTATTTTGCAACTCTTGGGACATTTTCTAAGGAAATAATTATTCAGGAATATGACATTTCAGGAGATGAGCGCAAGCTTGGGAAGACACTGTGTTAAGCCAGTTAATTTCACAATAGACAGTTGTTTTTTCATTGTTCTCTGTGATTTCAGAGAACTCATGTACCACATGATTGAAACCCCGGAGGCTGACACTGCTAATTGAGCTGGCCTTGCATCTACTGCTGTGACTGTCATTTGTGATGTGACAATTCCTGCAGAAGCGTGGTACAGTGCTGGCTCGGATCCCGCTATTTGTGTAATGAGGATTTTGTGACAAATGGTGACCTGGACGGGGTGTCTATGTGAAAGCTGGAATTTGCGTGGTCTTTGAAAAAGGAAGGTGTAAAGCGGTGTGAGCAGAAATGAAGTGTTAGGCATGGCAAACATTACGTGAGTTGGGTTTGTCTCCTTTTCTGTGTGAGCCCGTTAGCAGGGGCAGAGTCGGAGCTGGAGGCTGAGGTTGTTACAGAGCTGAGCTTCTGCAGCTGCTTTCACGGGGACTTCTGATGTCAAATGGTTAGGTGTGTACAAAGGATTAAGATGCTGTTGGTAGCTTCTTTGCTCCTCGTTCTTCACATTTGTCAGTAAATAACAGACTATTCTTGCAAAAGTGTTTTTAACCCTTGAATTATCAGTGTTAACGTTCAATGGGGATGCAGAACTATCTCAATAGGCACGGACCCCCACAGTGGATTCAGCAGCTTGACTCCAGTGGAGGCTTGCTTGCATGAGGAAACCTGTTTTTCAGCCCAGAAGCTCCACAGTATTTCAGAGGTCAGGATGTAACTTCAAAGCACTCTTCAAAGGTTTTCAGATAAAAATAACTGTAGAAGATATGATTTTGGCATCCCAGTCTGTTGATTGATGTGTCATTGCTTATGAAAGAATGTGTAGCTGGAATATATATTGTTAGGGAGCACTTCAAAAGCTTCTCCTCAGAGGGGGCTGAGATGCTGGGGCCTTGGCCCTTCCTGCCTAGACCAGCAGAAGGTGCCTTTGCATCTCCTGAATCTTGCTGTCTGATCTGTGCAGTTGCTATTTCTCTAAGTACAAAAGGTGGATGGCTATTTTTATACCTCCCTCGAGCAATTAAACCCTTGTGCCAAGACTGGCTCTTGGTAGCAATAAAAGATGTAGAAAAGACCTTTGTAAAGTAATTTGCTGTTTTCATTCCAATAATCATGGAATAGGTGGAGGCACCACACAAAATTCTTCATATAGTCAGCACTCATCTCCACAGAAATCAGGACTAGACAGACACAGAGACAGAACATCCATATTACTTTCAGAAATACATTGGGCTGGAGCACCTCTCCTGTGAGAACAGGCTGAGAGAGCTGGGGCTGCTCAGCCTGGAGAAGAGGAGACTCCGAGGAGACCTTAGAGTGGCCTTCCAGTACCTAAAGGGGGGCTACAGGAAAGATGGGGAGAAACTCTTCAGTAGCGCCTGTTGTGATAGGACAAGGGGTAATGGTTTTAAACTAAAAGAGGGTAGATTCAGATTAGACATAAGGAAGTTGGTTGGTTTTTTTTTTTTTTATGATGAGGCTGGTGGAACATTGGCATGGGTTGCCCAGAGAGATGGTGGATGCCCCATCCCTGGAAACATTCAAGGCCAGGTTGGACTGGGCTCTGAGCAACGTGATCTGGTTGGAAGTGTTCCTGCTTCTTGCAGGGGGTTGGACTAGACGGCCTTTAAAGAACCCTTCCAACCCAAACTGTTCCAAGATTCTGTGATCTCTGAATCAGCATTAAAGGACATTGTTAGGGAAAAAAAATGGGAAACAGACAGATTCAGACTCTTTTGAAAGTGAGACAGACCAATCTCTCCTCCCAAGGAAATCTTTATCCTAGCAAAATGCTAACAAGATGAGCTGGCAGACAATCAAAGGCTGGTGGGAGGATCTGGAGTCACCCTCCCATCCCATCCAGTCCTGCCTGGCAGGTGATCTGCAAGGCAGATTTCAAATTGTAAGCATCCTTTAATAACGTAGAGCAAAATAACTTTCTGAAAGGGAAAGAAGGATTGATAGATGAAACAAGGTGAAATTCTATGAAGAAGATTTACTATACCATTGTTCTTCCTGTCAAAATGTGGTTTATTTTGTTCAGAATACATAATTGTCTGGGCTGTAAGACTGCAGTAGCGTCCTGGTTTCTGCCAGTTCCTTATTTCTCAGCCAATAAAAACCCACATAAATTAATTAACAACAAATAATGAAGGCAAAAAAAGGTGAGGAAGGTTGACTTAGAGCTCGGTGAATTTCCACTCTACCTGGTAGGGATAGTTAAATTGCCAGCTCTAATGGGTGTTACCAAAATGTAAGCTCTCAGCATTTGCTGGGTTTTAACACATGACAAAGGTATTTCCTAACTTATATTCCTTACATTTTTAATAGTTTATGGTAAGTTAGATAGTTAAATGTCACACATGCTCTCCAAATTTGGAAGCTGAAAAGAACAGTCCTTTCTCCCTAGCTTGTCCTGTGCTGCATGCCTGTGCATTCCTCTGCCAGCCCTCTCTAACCATCCTCCCCTTTCTTGCAGCGTGCAAGAGGAAAGAACAAGAGCACGGGAAGGACAGAGGGAATACACCTAAAAAGCCTCGGTTGGTCTTCACAGATGTCCAGCGTCGAACTCTACATGCAATATTCAAGGAAAATAAGCGTCCATCCAAAGAATTGCAAATCACCATTTCCCAGCAGCTCGGGTTGGAGCTGAGCACCGTCAGCAACTTTTTCATGAATGCACGGAGGAGGAGTCTGGATAAGTGGCAAGACGAGGGCAGCTCCAATTCAGGCAACTCATCTTCTTCATCAAGCACTTGTACCAAAGCATGAAGGAATAACCACGAACTAAACCTCGGTGGAAAAGCTTTAAAAATAAATAAATAAATAAATAAAGACCAGGACCTCAAGATAGCAGGTTTATACTTAGAACTATTTGAAAAAAATGTTATTTATAAGTCCAAAGAAACCAAAGACTTATTTCACCTGCATTTGACTTTGTTCTAAGACACACACTTCAGTAGGATGACGACTTGCAAAAAATGGAGAGGAAGAAGAAAGCGAAATGAAGGGAATGAAACGGAATGCAAAGAGAAGAGAAACAGGCCACTGGTTTTACACCTTCGCCCATGATCATCTTCACCGTACTTGGCTGTTTAGTGGTTTGGAGCATAGTGATTTCTTGTCATTGAACGGACATCTCTTCAGATACGGCTCTTCATTTCCACAGCAATTGCCATGAAGGTGTATGGTGTATCCGTACTGCGTACACACCGGTGGTTAGGGACTTAGTCAGGGCTGGTCTTCTGAGAGGGTTGTGCCATGGCACGACCAACAAAGCATGGAGTCATCTGAATTCATTTGAACGGTAGTGTGATTTTTGCTGTTTCATGGTTTGAACTTAACCAGTGCAATGCCTGGAAACGAGTTCGAACTAGGCAAAGAAATTTTGAATGGTACCTAAACCAGTGCATTCTCTTTGTTTGTTAAGGAATGTTCAGATTTAAAAAAGGAAAACTATTCCATCCATAAAAAAAAATCGACTAGCTACCAAAGAACACATTTAATAATTATATTGCAGGTATTTTATTGCAATGATTTTAATATTCCAAAGCTATTTTTACACAAAATACTATGTAGAGTTATAGGTATAAACTAATCTAACTGTATAACACATAAAACTTGTAATCAAGACTGTTATTTGCAATTAGTAAAACCACATTATTGTTTCTTTCCATGATTGGCAAGAAAGAATGTCACACAAGGAGCCCCCGTCAGAGCACGGGTACTCATAGTGGGATGCTGCTTCCGTTGAAGTCAGTCAGCCTTTTTGTTGCTGACCTCAACAGAAGCAAAGCAAGGGGCTGGTACAGCCATGTGTGAGACAGTGTGGTGGCTGTAGGGCGTGCATCCCCTCGTTACGCTCTCCCAGGCTGATGCTGCTGGAAGCCCTTGAGCAGGGCGCTCTGCAAACCACCCTGCGCTGCACACAAACGCAGCTCAGCTCTGCCATCTAGCCTGCAAACAGGAGATCTGAGGCGTTCCGTATGCAAAAAAAGAGAAGAACTGCGAAATGTAAAAACCACAGGGCTCAGCATCTGATCAATACTCATTGACATTAGTGAGCTTTTTTTTTACCTATTGACTTTACTTGGGAAAGGAATAACAACAGCTTTGAAGGCTCCCGGTCTTTTCCTATTGAAAACAGCGGTACAACGTCAGTTCGTGTTGGTGGGCAGCGCTCCAACGGGAGCTCCGGTCGGGCTTTTGGAAGGCTGAGTTGTGGTGCCTCTGAAGTCAATAGCAAAATTCCCGTGGTGCTGAGACACAGCCTGATGTTTTGCGTCGTCGTCTCTGTGTGTAGCAGGCTGAGCTTTTGTCCTGTGCATTCTTTCTTGCTCATCTATTAATCAGGATAATGCATGACATAGTTTGAAGTTTGTAGCTGAAAAGCTTTAAATGCTCTGTTGCTAAAAGACCCGTAGAAATCATCCCATTCCTACTCTGATAAAATTAAGAAGAAAAGCGTGCAACATCTGCATACTGAATTTTAGCGTAAGGGGAAAATAGACTTTAAAAATCATACATGTGCCTGTTAGATTTCTAACTGGTGTTTCAAATTACCGTAGTAATTCCGCTAGGTATATTAAATTCCAAAGTAACCACATATGCAGGGATAGGCCCAATGCAAGGATTAATTGATAATCTTACTTACACCTTTTTTTTTTAAGACAAAAAAATTAAAAACAGAAAGGAAAATTCAAGGTAAACTAGAATCCAACCACCATCAGCAATAGCATATACTGTTTTTTGGGATGAAGCCCACTCAAATACCAGTGACACCAAAGTTAAGCAACTTCATAGCACCAGTTATTTCCCAAGAGGACAGGGTCTAGTCAAGGTTCAGGGTATACAGTTAATATCCAGTAAGTGTTTAGAATACAGCTGAAATATCTCCTTATTAAAATGAAGTTACATAAACCCAGGATTTTTGGCACTGAATATTTCTCCACGTTTCCGTATGTGAAACCCGCTTTAAGACTAGCAAAGCAATTGTCAATGAAAACGTAATCTAATCTGTGAGTTTTTCAAGTCTCTAGCTTACCTTAAATTTTAGCGAGCTTTCTTTTAAAGTGGTCCATCCCCACGGAGACATAATCGACATGGAAACATTAATACGCTCACCTATAAAGTATCTTATGAATGCAGTCTCATTACTGTAAGGTTAACAAAGGACAGTGATAACTAACATTTTAGTTTTTTCCAGCAAAATACTGCTTTGTAACATACCTATAGTTTAGAAAAGAAAGCCTTATTTATTTAAAACTTGAGAATTTAAAAATGCAGGGAAATTCAAAGTACATTGCCGCATTTTTTAGTATTTCCATTGTATTGTCTTTAGAGACTACTTGCTGAAACCAAAGAGAACTTTCATACCAGCATTAAATTTTGCACCCAATATGCAATTTCAGGATCTCTGACACACACACGTGCAAGCCCCTGACCAGGTCTGTGTATAGATACACGCACACACGTTTTTATGGAGTGTGTGTATGTATACACGCGCACAGATACATCCACACACACTAAAACTGATGCACAAGTTACAGATTTAAGTTTGTCTAAGCTGTTTAAGTATGTATAAACCTTTTTTTTTTTTTTAAGAAGCCATTAGGAACAAAACCACTCTTCCCATAAGCAATACGCGCCTCATACTCTGAACAGGCAAAGAACACACTTTTCTTTAATTCCTTTCAAAACATGAAGCAAATAACTATAGAACTGCTCATTCTACCTGTAAAGCTGTTTTACCTCTGCGCAGGCTGCCCAGCCACACCGACTAAAGCACGGACAGGTTACCTGGTGCTCCCTGGCTCGGGCCGTGGCCGTTCCTTAGCAGGGCATCCTCACAGGGGAGCTTCTTTCTAATGCTGCGCTTAACGTTACGCAGGAAAGCCTGTCTCTGTCGTGTTAGTGTCACTCTTTCGGTTCACTTCATTCCTGACAAAAGGGAAATTTGTTTCAAATTCAACAAAGGGACCTAAAAATCTGCCAGGAAGGGTGAGGAGAGGGAGCAGAACCTGGAACAATTTGGGAGCACTGGGAGATGGGGCTTCAGCCAAGGGGGGATTCCATGCATTAGGAAAGCGCATTCGGCTCTTAGGTGGCATCTAAACCTGACCGCGGTGACCCACGAGGGGAGGCTGGCCAAGAGGTGAATCATCCGCATCCATCCCCATTGTAAATGGCATTATTAGCTTTCCAGGAAAAAAAAAAAAAAAAATTCAGACCGACCCATACCACTACATTAGCCCCCGCCTTGCTTTCCAGGGGCCTCAGCCTCCTCTCCTTACTCAGGTAAAGCGAACCCAACAAGAATGAGCCAGCAGCAATGGGGCTTTCGCTTGAGAATTTGCTCCTGCTCCAACCGATGCCAGAGGCAAATTCCCAAGTGGCCAAAGCCACCGGGGTGGCTGGGCACAGGAGCAGCCCCAGGGCTGCCCGCCGGCACCGCTGTTCTCCTGAGAGGGATTTCAGGATAAGGTCGGGGTGGCAGCAGGCACTGCCCAGGGGGTGCGGGAACACCGCTGAGCTTATACCAAAGAGTCTTCGGACACCTCTCCTCACCTGAGTTGTAAACAAGACATTTTTACCCCCGCAAAACAGTCCTTCTTTCTACTACTCCTCCTCCTATCCTCCTCCTATCCTCCTCCTTTGTACATAAGGATGAAAACTATGCATTTAGCAAACAAAGAGAAAGCACTTACCCTTTTCTATCTCGCTGCGTTTGGGTGCATTCAAAGGCCCAGGGGCTAATTTTGAGACTTTGCTTAGCCTCCTGGTTTATTATTGTGGTGTGGTTAGCTTTACAATACATTTGGTAACTATTTGCTAAAGACAAAGAAGCAAAAGGTAAGGAATAGCTACTTCCACGTGTTAAAAAAAAAGAAAAAAAAAAGAAAAAAAAAATGTGTAAAGATCTACTATTTATAGTGTGAACCAAAGACGCTACCTCACTCGATTTCCATTGGTGATTTTAATCACATTGATGATACCAAAGAATACCAAAGATTTTTCATGCACGGCCTTGGTCTGGAAAGGGAACTCATCCTCGTTCTTACCCCCGTCCCCTGGTTCCCCCTTCCTCACCTTCACTCAGTGTGTAACCTTGTCTTCATTCTTAATGGTAACGCTAATAACCTTACGAATACTTCTCTTGCTACAACTGCTACTACTGACGATGATAAGGATAATAATAATAATAATAATAAAGCTCTAGGCAAACATGTTGCAAACTTTGTAAACTCATAGGACGAGTGCCTTGCTTGAACCAAAGTGTTAAACCGCTGTTGACCTCTTTATCTCTCACCTTATACTCTTTGAATACCTCAGCCTGTTAGAAAGGCCACTAATGAAAAAAGGAATAATTCTTCACCGTGGTGCTTTTTGCCGTGCAACCATGCAATGAAACTTTCTTTGATACCAAAGGAAAATGTTTTTTTCCACTTTCTTGCTGACAAACCAAAGGTTCCCTCTTCTTTCCCCGAGAGCAGCTTGAGTCCCTCAGCCCAGACAGGCCGTGCATCGCTTTTACCAATTCCTCCAAATACCTCATAGTAATAAATCTTTAGGGTTATGTTGTATAGAGAGTCTATGTGATAAGGCAGAACTTACTAGTTTGATAATTGTTAAGGTTACTTAAAAAAAGCTTTATAATTCTTATTTATTTTGTAGGGGTTGTTTTGTTTGTATATTCCTTTTATATAGTTTGGTTTGGGTTTGGGTTTCTTCCTTTTTCCTTTTTTTTTGGCAGAACAACTCTGTTATACTCAAGGAAGATCTTATTCCTGGGAATGTTTCAAAGTGGGTAAAGACTGCTGTTTGCAATGAATGCAAGAAAGGGAAACATGGCTTTGATTTCTTTCGTTTCAACTAGGATGCTTTGTGTTTGCTAGTCAAAGTTCTTTTCACAGGGTAAAAAAAAAATATTCTCTGCTGTGATAAATGGTTCCTATTTTTTCTCTATAATGTGCTGTGATTTTTAATTTAATTACATTTTGTATACGCTTATTTAATCACTGCTTTAATTTATGACTATGTAGTTTAAAAAAAAAATGTATATAGTAGATTCAAAAATGGCCAAAGCTTTATGTTACAATCTTTTCATTCTTGATGCCGAGATGAACTGAAGGAGAGTGCTTCTCTTGACTGCAGGGTGTATCTTCAGCCTTGTCTTGGCATGCACTTCCACCCGTGTACAAACACTGCCAGGTTATCCCCCCGGGCCTCCCTTCCCCCCGACGTGTACATGCCAAAACGAGTGTTTCAAGGTAGTACTTTTGTCACTTAGGAAGCAGAAAGGCATTATTAGTGTGTTTTTTCCTTTAATTTATTTGTCTTTTTCTAGAAAAGTTGTTTTGCGGGTGAGACCCGCACATCCAAAGAATTTAAAAGTCGTTTAATGTTTAAAAGCACTGGCATTTGTGAGAGACTTTGCTGAGTTTTTGTTTTCCTTCGCCATTCGCACGGGTAGCGCAAGTAGCGGGCGTAAGCCCTGGGAGAAAAGCTAACTTGAATTTGGAAACCTTGCTCACGGAAAGGCCTTGGCCAGCCCCCCGGGTACCCAGGGGGGTTCAGCTCCCCGGGACTCGCAGGGCTGGGCCGAGGGGCAGCGGGCGATGGGACGGTGCGGGCCAAGCCGGCTCAGAGGGTGCTGGAGGGCTTGGGCCACCTGTGGGCCACCGCTGTGTCACCTGCTCTGCAGCCAGGGCCCGCAGGCGGGGACTCATCGGGGTCCGTGAGGTGCAGCCAGGTCCCCTCGCAGCTGCGGCCACAGCCAGGGCCAGGGTCCATGGCAGAGCCGCGGTGCCCCGGCTGCGGGCGAGCGGGGAGGGACCCGTGCAGCATCCCTCTGAGGTCACTGGGTGCTGCACCTGCCCCTGGACCCCCACAGCTGGAGGGAGGAAAAAGCAGCAGTTTTGAGTTGAAAAGCAAAAAAAAAAAAAAAAAAGAGTAATGACAATGATAATTCTGCAAAGCTGATCATGGCATCATGGCACAGAAGATAGGATGCCACTCACCTGTGTTTTATTTTGCGTAAAGAATAGACTCTGTTTCAAGTAAATGTTGTGTACTGACATGGTTTGTGATGGCTGTAAATATTTCCTTTCCCCGCACAGTAGCTGAGCTCCAGTGTACCTTGTTTTCCTTTGAGGGGATAGCGGAGGGGTTGAGGGAGGGCAGGACAAGGGCAGGGTTTGAGCTTTTGGTCAGAAGTTACACTTTCTAGGTACATTTTTATACTTCAAGTATTGAAACGGGGCAATAAAGACGCTCTGAAATGCAGGATCATTAAATGGTCTGTTGGTAAGCATTGGCTAAATGTCTGCTTTTAATGCATAAACTAACGCCGTGCAATGAGTTACATTTCACATGGAGGGGGGAGACAAAGGATTAGTGTACGAATCCAGCGCCAGCCATCCAGCGCTGGACGGAACTGTACTTAGGAAGACGTCGTTTCTTTTCCTGTTCTGGTAGTTTGATTTTTCATGGTCTGTTCTGCATTTATTGCATCCTCACTCTGGAACCACGTTAGTTTTGCAGCCTGAAACGAACAACAGTGTTAAATGAAAATAAACGTTAAAGCATTGTCTTTTACTTGCTTTGGTAGTAGTCTTCATAACCCACTGCCCGCAGCCCGCTCCCAGCTGAGCCAGAGCCCGGGCTGGCCGGGCCCCCCGGCCCCTTGCCACCCGGGCCCCCCAGCCCCTCTTTGCCCCGCGCCCCACGCCGCCCCTCTACCCTGCCCTGGGCTCCATCCGCCGCTGCGCAAACAGGGCGCCAGAGACAATCACCGGTCCCAGATCCGTAGAGGTAGGAAATCTTCCAAGAGCGAGAGGGAGTTCTTCCAGAGCAATGAAACAAAACCAAAAAAAAAAAAAAAAAAAAAAAGGAAAAGAAAGCGAAGATTTTGATAAAAGACAACTTTGCTGTCATTTTTAGTTTGCCCATTAGGAAGCAGTAGTAGATTATGCGTTGCATCTGCATTTCAGACTAAGTGATTATTGTACCTAATTACGGTTGATTGCTAATATTTCCTCAATCTCTCTCTTAGTCAAGCGCTTCTGTATTTTTGTGTGTAGCGACGACAAGTGTAATGCACTAGGCATTATTCTGGTTTGGTTATGAGTATCTCCTGTACTGCGTTAAGATTTCCTTAAGTTACTTTTTTTAAGCTTTGCTACTGTTCTCACTTTATGCCGTGCAATATCATCTGCTGTGTCTGCTAAGCAAAAAAAAAAAAAAAGAAAAAGAAAAAAAAAGAAAAAAAAGCAAGTGATGATGTCATCATGCTTTTCAGTGTTACAATGTTTCAGCGTTTATGTAGTCACAAAAATGTAGTAAATAAAAGGTTGGATTTTCCAGCACTTTAAATTTAGACATTTCTTGCCTTCTTTTTGTTTCTCCGTGCAAAGACACAAGGCACCAGGCTGAGCAGAGGGGAGTGGGTGAGCCCCGCGGGTGCCCCAGCTCTCCCATGGGACGGGCAGCATTCGGCTGCATCGCAGCAGGGACATCCGCAGGGCGGGGGACACGAAATGGCACCTCGGGCTTCACGGCACCGTGTCTTCTTCCCTCCATCTGTGCCGAGGTCTGCAGCCCCTGCGCCCCCAGCAAACGCCCCTGTGCCCGCCCGCCGCCCCCCATGGCCCCCATCCCTGTCCTCACTCCGGCTGTGGTGCCCCCGGGGTGGGCTCCAGGGGAAGCGAGCGCCGAGTGTCTGACAGGCGAGTGTGGTTCATACCAGATGCATTTCTCTAATTGAGGGAAAAAACATCAAGAAAATAAGTGAAGCAAATAATCTTGGTTTCCTTTGTATCTTCTAAGGGTATGGATGTCACCAAACTAATTCGCAGAGGTGTTTCCTTTTGTGTGATGGAGTCCACCTCAGGCCCGCAGGATCAATATTTAATTGTTTAAAGGGATATTGTATTCCTTTCCTGTCACTGTTGTTAATGCCTCCACGCTCTGTAATCCCACAGGGTCTTTTCCCGGGGATCTGATCAGAGAGATTACCCATCACTCGGGAGTGGTGGGAGGAGAGTCCTCGGCCGTAAAAGATTCAGCAATGCATTGAACCATTTTCTCTCTATCTCCTAATGAAGTGATGAAGCATGTGCCACAAAATTTAACAGGGTTTTGTGGCAAATCGGGTTGCACTGCTGAGAGGAGGATTAAACCTTCATCTTTGTTCCATAAATCATGGCATCAGCTACATTTATTCTGATGGATGGTCTGGACTCTACTGACAATATTTTATCTCTGGAAGCGCCTGCAGCCTGTGCCCTGATGTGCTATTTCTTTTTACTGCTAAGCCAAGAGAGGCACTCAGTGCATCCATTCAGACGGCTCCCCTTGGGCTTGGTGTCCTGAGACCATGCCAGAAACCAGAGCATCACCGGCAACCCACACCCAGGGCAAGCACAAAGGCCAAGGGGAGACGGGAAGACAGAGATGTCCTCCGTCCCTGGAAGAGAGCCCATGGGATTTGCTCCCCGCAGCGCCGTACGGGCCAGTCCTGAGATAACTCGGCGCTGGCTTGGGTCAGTAGCTCCATGGTACGGTGCTGGCCAGGGTCGCTGCGCAAAGTGAGGGCTCCACCATACCCTGCCGTGTGCAGCACCCTCACCTGGAAGAGAAAAACACCTCCAGAGACACAGCAACATACTTTATAATCTTGAGATACCACAGGGGTTGAAGCCCACCAGGCAGCTGTGGAGACTGTTTCCAAGGTTCTCGTCCCACAGGCTGGGGAAGGACAATGGGCAGCATGCGGGCAAAACCTGGCGTGGCTGCAGCAGGAGGTCGCTCTGACCTCTCTCTACACCTCCCGGCCTGTATTTCCCTCTCACGTGAGCCGTTTTGGTCATTAACCTCCCCACGTCCTTGGGCCCCCCATGCTACAGGGACAGGCCAGCCACCACCAGCGGGCGTGGATGGCTGGGGTGCACAGGAGCCTGCACAGCATCCCAGCTGCTTCATTGCATTACAGCTTGATATTTGTGTTGGAGTCACATTTGACACTGCTGTGCGCACGCTTTATCTCGGCGTGCTCAGGGGAGCCAGCTGGGCTTCCCACATATGCCCCAAACCCCAAAACGAGCTTCCAAATTTTGTTTTCTGAGCACTAGCAGAAACTGAGGAGCAGGGCAATGAAAAGCAGCTCCCCGACACAGGGAGAGAAGTTGCTTTGCCTCTGTTCCACCTGCCAGGGACAAAGGCAGCAGCTGGGTACTGCCTTCACCCACCCTAGGTGGCACGGGACCCCTCTCTTGGTGGCAGGGTGGGCAGTGAAGGCAGCACAGGGGGTGCAGCAGCTGCAGCCCATTTGCATGTCATTAACCCTTAATAAAGGCTGCCCGAGGTGGGCCTGCTCCCTTAGCCAGAGGAGCTGTGTCTGGTAAGGGGGTCAGATATGTTTTGGTGGGAGTACAGGCTGCTTTGTGCTCAGATTTAAGCTCTTTACGGCTTTGTGTTAGTATGGATGGTGTTGTAGCTCAGGTGTCCTGTGTGGGATGGGGCAGGGCTGCTGTCAAGGTTATAAATTAGCAATAAGCGCTAAAAGGCTCATGCAGGGCTAACGGGGCAGGGGACAGAGATGGAGGGATGCAATGCCTGCAGGCCTGGGACCCGTGGCAGAGCCCAGTGCTGTGGCAGGGACAGGGAGGTCCCTGGCAGGTACAGAGGGCCGGCTGTGCTGGAGATTGGGAGAGCCCAGGGACAAGCCCTGGGTGAGCTGCTCCCCATTAGGGCACTCTGAGCACAGCCCGGGGAGAGGAGGCTGTGAAGCACCCAGCCCTTGGCCGCTCTTCTCGTGGGAGACAATGGCTGCTGGGATGGGGACGGAGTGTCACACCCACGCATCTGGGAGCCAAGGTGCTGCTATTTATGTACAGGAAAAAGCCCTTTGTGAAAAACAGTCCATTCATCAAGCAAAATAATTTCCTGCCCAAGGGAGGTGCCCAGGATTTCTCAGTTGTACTTTTGGTACTAATTATCACTTAAGGTTAAAGATGATTGGGAGGGAAAATTAATCCTTGTTATCAGCTTCATTAGGAAGAGCTACTGCAATGCAAAATATAAACATTTCACATCAGTGAAATTCACAGTGGCTGCTAATACATGAACCGCATGCAGCTGAGGGTATCAACAGAACACTGTTGGCAGCAGGAAGAGTAGAATCACAGGATGGTTTGGGTTGGAAAGGACCTTTAAAGCCCATCCAGTCCAACCCCTCTGTAAGGAGCAGGGACATCTCCAACCAGATCAGGTTGCTCAGAGCCTCATCCAGTCTGGCCTTGAACGTTTCCAGGGATGCGGCATCCACCGCCTCTCTGAGCAACCTGTGCCAGTGCCTCAGTAGTGAGGAGTGCTTTCGCTGTGTGCTCTGCCCTGGGCATCCACTGTTGTTCCCTCTGGTCATGCAGAGACCTTTGGTCTGACCAAGACTGGTTGGACTTTTGTTCTGGTATCCTTATGAAAGAAATACAACCCAAAACTTAGCAACTGTGACCCCAGAGCAGCACTGCTTAGCCAAGGTCTGCCTGCATGGGTAGGCAGGGTTGCTTGAAAGAGCTGCTGTGATGTATATGCAAGGGTTAATGAGTCCTCCTGGTAAGGGTGAAAAGGTTTTTGGAAGTGTGAAAGTGGAAGCAGGATATAAGCTGGTAGCTAGTGGCCAGGCTGCATCACTTTGTGACCACGGCCAAAGATGTTACATCTCCGGTGTCACCTGCGGGCTTGAGCTCCTGGCACCCTTGTTGCTGTCCCAGAGAATGGGCCTTTAAGATTTTCTCCCACTGGATAAGCACAGTGGTTTGAACAAGATGCTTAGCACATGCCAGGCACAAAGCCCCATGGTCCAGTGTGGTGTTGACTCTCCCCTGCTGTGCTTGGCACGAAGGGGTTGGGTGAAAGGTAGCAAAGCATCTTCCTACGAGCTTCTCTTAGCAGAAGATGCTTCCAAAATTTGCCAGTGGTGTTGGCCTGTAAGAAGCAGGGTCTGTGAGGCAGAAGGCAGGCTTGTGGCTATGGCACGAGCTGTGTGAGACCCCTGCCCTGCAGCGGTGAGACCGGCAGGTGGGGAGCTGTGGCCTCTACCCTGGCAGCGTGTGCCGCCCTGGGTGACTTGCCCACAGAAGCAACTCTGTTCACCGCGGATATTCCTGGTGATGCGAGGACAAGGTGAGTGCATTACTCAAATTACTTGAATCTCCCCAGTGGTGCACAGAGATTCAATCTCGGCGTGGCATTAAATCAAGTCAGTGACATATATCAAAGGATACTGCTTTAATCACCTCGTTAGGCCGCAGACATCATTAGTTACTCATTATGATGTGTTGATACCGGCATTCTCTGTAACACAGTTATATACACTCGCTATCAGGCATTTTTCTCGCCAAATGGGATGTCAATACTTTAACATCTTAATGAGTTACAGTCAATATCCATTGCAATAAAGCTCATGTTTTCTCATGATTTCATCTACCCTTAGGGTTTTGATTAAAATGGTTGCTTTTTCCAGGTAATTGATTGAGGAATTATGGAAAATCCACAAAGGAATGAGCACACGCAGGCTCCAAAAACCTTAGGTTGTCTCCAAGTGCTTTGCAGACTAGAAGGGAGTTTGATATTTTAATACAGATCTTGGACACGGTTGCTAAATTCTTCTTTCCCAATCACTTGTGAAACAGTTTGGTATCAAATAATGTAATTAAAATATCCAAGCATGTATTGGAAAAATGTTACAAGCAAATTTGCAAAGGTCTAAGAATGAGAACAAGTGCTGCTGTCAGGTGAGCGCTAGTTCAGACGAATGTGCACAACAGTAAGGTTTTTCCGATTTACTGTGTTGGCAAAATAGTAAATTGTTTGCAGGAACAGGAAAACAGCCAGACCAGGCTGCAGTATTATTTCAGGCTCAGTTTTATCAGAGCCTGCAGAGTGTAAGTCTGCAGAAGGCCTCAGTTTTCCAAGCTGGGGTAAGGCAGCATCTATTGAGGCAAAGCACATTTTTTGCCAAGTGAGCTGTGTAGGAGCTTCATTCTCTAGGTAAATCCAGGGGGCTCACCCCAAGCTCCAACTCTGATGCATCCAGGGCCATTTCTGCTGTGTGGTCTCTTCGTGCTCTTCCATTTCATCTGCTGCCAGGATGCCCTGGATGCTACCTTCTCCGCTCCTGTCAGCCCTGCAGCCACAGAGGACGCGGGCTCAGCCCCTGGGAGCAGTCCTGCTCCGAACTGGTAGGAGGGAAGTGTCTCTGGTTATCAAGGAGCTTTGGCTTGTCGTAGGTTGCCTACTCAGTCTTCCTCTCCTTCAGCCTTCTGGAGACATCGTTCCTGTGGATTTGGGGGGCTTTTCTGTGCTGGATTGACAGAGTATAGCCACCTCAGCAGCTCAGGGCACTAAGCGTGCCACGCAGGATGAGCAGTAATGCCATCACAGTGTGCTGCATACTGGGAAACAGCCCAGGGTGTTGGGGAAAAGGTCAGAACCTCAAGCCTTGAGATGGAGGGATGGTATTGCTGGACTGCCACAATACGCATCGCACCTCCCAGCCCTATTGCCAAATGTACAGATCAAAATCTGCCGAGGGAGCGCTCTCCAAATCATGTAAAGTGAAGGGCTCAAACCAGATGAGCAAGTATGAGCCTCAGCCAAGTGGCAAAACCTTTCGCCTGTATTACCAAACCCCCAAGCCCTCATCTCCTCAATCCTCCACTCTTCCCCCGGGCAGCAGCCGAGGTGGGCAGGACACAGCTCTGCCTGCAGCCCAGAGGGACCCCTCTCCTGCCTTGCCGCAGCCCTGTCACTTCAGCCCACTGGGACAAGTCCTGGATTCACGTTG
This sequence comes from Chlamydotis macqueenii, assembly GCF_036417535.1. Classification (NCBI taxonomy): domain Eukaryota; kingdom Metazoa; phylum Chordata; class Aves; order Otidiformes; family Otididae; genus Chlamydotis; species Chlamydotis macqueenii. The sequence continues at coordinate 13,621,290 of NC_141567.1, read as the reverse complement.
CTCTTCTGTGCTTTGACCTCTGACTCCTTATAAAATGTGTAAGTATATTACTAAAATACAAGTAGCCTCAGTAATTCCCTTTTAAACAAACCTCTGATATTTGACACTTCTAACGATAGACTGCAGTTTGGGACTGTAAAGCCACATTCAAACTGCCTTTTATTTTAAAAACCTCTTTTATACAGGAAAATACAGCAGAGGTTTCCTGGATCTAATTTAAATCCTGGATTGGACATTTCTTTACTGTTTATGGTAGTGAAAGACTGTGCGGTTGCTGGATTCACGGGAATAAGAGAAAATTTGTTGTATTCTTAGCAGTCACTGAAAATAGAAAATGAGCCGTTGTGATTCACGTTGGAAAGCACCAGTTGTTTCCGCCGCTGAGCTCAGCAGCCTGGAAAGGGCAAATCCCTGGTAGAGCCCGGCCATGCCGGGAGCGGGCAGGCACCCCAGGGCACATGTGGCCACCTCGCCGGTGAAGGCTCGAGGTGCTGGGGGGAGCCTTTCCCAGACCTGCCTGTGCCACTCTGCCCAGCGCACACCTGAGTCGCAGGGGCCACTGTTAAGGAGTCAATGTATAAAGTAAAAGTATCTGGATTTTTGCGGAAGAGCGTGGCTCCCAAATAATGCATCCGGGGCTTTGTGTTGGGCTGAAAAGTATACGGAGTCACCACCCCAAGGCCCTGGTTCACCCTCAGGGCATCACAACCTGGGGGGCTCCTCAGAACCTCGCCTGAGAGCCAAGCTTGCGTTGCCTGACATACAAGTGGCTTCTGGTGATCTCTCCGCTTGTCCTCGGAGGATCATACACTGCAGTTAGGCAGTGTGGAGTGACCAGCAGGACTGATTTCTCCAGTTACCCAACTTGTCTGGATCACTGGAGTCCCAAAGTGAGTAAACAAGATAAGAAATCTGCTTAGGAAATATTCTGGATGGAAGCTCAAAGGAAATATTGTGGTTGAAAGTTCCTTTACACAAGAAGGAAAAGCAGACCTCGCCCCTGTGCTTTGCAAAGATGCAGGGAGACTTTGCATACTTATTTTGCACAGGGATATGCGGATGAGGAGGTGCAGGATGGAGGTAGAAACAGCAAAGGCAGCAGCGGGGAAGCACAAATATTCAGAGTACTGAGGAGAAGTGAGACACATCCATGCTGTGGTTAGGCAGAACCACTGCAGAAGGAGCCTGGGTCTCTGTGCCCAAGGAGCAGCTCCCAAGGCTTTGCTGGGCTGCGGGTCAGGCCCTTGGCACACAAGAAAGGACAGGCAAGCGCTGAGCTCCTGCCAGCCCCTTGCAGCCAGGCTGGAGATGACTACACTTAAAGCCATTTCTCAGTAATGGAAAAAAGCATGTTGGGCAGGTGGGAGTCAGGGCCCCTGCTTGGAAGGCAGCTCCACGGCTGCAAACGGTCTCCAAACAGGAAAGGCTCCTGTGCAAAGGGTGATGAGATCCCAGCAGGTGTCCCAGAGGCTGAAGCTGGGCCCTCTGCCCCAGGAGCAGGTCCATCTACCAGCCCCACTTCCCTGCCTGTCACCAGTTCCTCCAGGGAAGGCAAAGGGCTGCGTGGAGGAGATGGTTCTGTGAGGCCAGGAGAGCAGCTAGGGCAGCATCCCTCCATGACCAGCTCGAATAGGGGGTGATTTACATGTGGAAGATGCAAGGGATGGGCAATAACCACAGGCCCAGCTCTGCCAGCAAGCTCAGAAAAGGGGTTGGGTGTGGATCAGATGTTTAAATAGGCTTCTCTCATTGATACAGCTGGTATGATCCAAACTCCTCTGATTCAGATATGGAATGTGTTGCAATGAGTTTACATCCCTAACAATGAACACATATTTTATTTATTGGGTTTTTAAAGACTATAAAGTACAAGCCTGGCTGAAGAACAGCTCTATGAGGTTGCTGACCCCAGCCCCTAGTCTGTTCCGAGACCTGTCCTGTTCTGTGGAGGTCCTTTTCAGATGCTCGCAGGAAGAGCTTGTCTTCAGATTTATGTGAGCACCTGCTCCCAATTTTATGAAAAGTCTCACAAAAACTAGCCTTTCCCTAAAGCCTCACTAGCTAGAAGCACATGAGTGAGAACTGTAACTTTCACTTGGGAGGATGCTTTGAGCTGTTGTGTTTATTGTGAAAATCGGGGGAAAAAAAAAGTCACAAAGATAATCCCTAAAAACCTCAGAACCAGAAGGCTCATAAGACATGCCAAATTCTATCAGCTGTAATTCTCACTGAAAATCAATGCTGTGAGTTTTGAGGGTTTACTTTGTGATATCAATATTTGGGATTAGTAATAGTTTTCTCAAGTCAGTAGAGGTTTCTGTGTGGGAAGTTAGTGGCCAGTGCAAGGCTGACTGCAACCAGTCAGGCTTTCAACTAACTTTGGTGGGGCCTACCTACAGCAATCAGCTCACAAGAGGTGCCATTCACAACTAAAATATACTATATGTTCCTTATCTTTTTAATTAGAGTATATATATATATATATAGTGCTAGTAATGACATATTATCTATATATTAACTTAAAAGGATTGTTTTGATATCAGCCTTGCTTATGTAGGGTCATCAGCATGAGGATATGCATTAAAACTACATTTAAAATCTCTGAAGAGTTATACAACCCTGCTTTTTCAAAGCGCTTGACCTTAGAAGTGCTTTAGATTGCTCCTTTCTTATATTTCACTTTTTATCTTTTACATTGCACCCCACTTGGCAGACACTGAATTGCAGGAAGTCATGTGCAGTGAGGGACAGAAGCAAGTTCACTGTATTTGGCCGTTAGTATGGTCATTGGTGTGATGAGGAAGAGAAGGACAGCATCTGAAGTGGTGGAGGGGACCCTCAGCTTTCACCTGGGGACAGGCTCCCCCAGCTCAGGAACATGTGCACACTTATTCCTCTGCTGGGATCACTTTAGCCTTCAGTCCCTTTTTCTCAAGCTCAGTATTGATTTGGGAGCCTGGGGGTTGCTCACACCTTGTTTGCTGCAGCCTCACCACATCGTGCAAGAAAAATGCTGCCTGTGGCCCAGGCAGGCACCACTGAGGGAGTGCAGGTCCTTTTGGAAGTGCCTCCAGGACAGGTGGTACCCTGGGGCTGGGACAGCCCTGCGTGTGCCAGCAGAAGAAAGCCCCAGCTTGGGCAGAGGTTTACAGATCTTTCTAGGACAAAAGCAGTGTTATCCTGGAAGGTGATGCTGGCTGCTTCCAGAAGGCCTGTCTGAAAAGCCATCCCTTCTGGGCTCTCCCAAAAACATCCCCCAGCACTTGGGGCAGGCTGGGTGCTGTTGGAGTGCTGGGTACCTGGGGCAGCATGCACAGCCCACAGATGCACGAAGCGGGTGGCCCTGTCCTCACCGCCCACGCTGACAGAGAGAGGTTTGCAGCCTGCTACGCTCCAAGGGGCTGCCTGGGCACATGTTCAGAATTGCAGTGATACAGTTTGTTCACGGGCACATCTCCCAGACACTGACTGGTGAACTGAGCTGTGGGAGCAGTGGCACGGTGGTTATCTCCTTCACATGCAACTGTAGCTGCTCATGAGTCTCTACTCTCCACAGTTTGGTGTAGTAACGAAAAATCAGAGCCGAATCCAGTCTCCATTAATACACAGCTGTAAACAGCAGCATCTCCACAAACCCACCAGGCTGCCTGCAAAATAGTCATTAGATACCTTAGGAAGCAGGACACAAATGGAGCATGTGTGGTATTTGGATGTAGGCTTACTGCCAGTTTTGTAAGGATTTCAGCCCAGAAGTGGTGTGGTTAGGTACAGAGCAGGTACGTCGCTCCTCGGAGAGCTGCCAGCTGCCACGAGCCCTGCAGCTGAGTAGCAGCCCTAACTAACACCCAAGATTGTGTTTGAACCGTCAACAGCCAAACTGGAGATGGAAAGGCATGTCTGTGTGATCAGAGGTAAGCCAGGCAGACCTGGGAAAAACAGGATGGGAGAGAGACATCAGAGCAGGCTCAGACAGCGAGGAGCAGGTCTGGGATGGGATGGCTGCCTCTGAGCTGTGGTAGGAAGCCGGGGCAGGTCTGTGATTAGATCTAAACAGAGCTGAGCTGTGTTCTGTGCTGCACAGGGTTTGAACCAGAGACAGAAACCTGAATCATCAAAAATGTTCACAGACTAGAAATACCACTGTATACCCAAGTGTGGAAGAATTCCATATCAATGTGCTTAATCAAAATAGTGCAGCCTGGCCCTTTGAACCCCAAACTGTCCAACACCAAACTCCGTTTCCCCATCGCAGCATGCCGATGGGCAGCAGAGTCACAGAGGTCGGTACCCTGTGTGGCCCTGCAGACCATGTCTCCTGTCAGGACGTCACCTCCCAGGATTCATCCAGACTTGGGTGACGACACACCACGCAGGTGAGACTTGAAAGGTGGGATCTTATTTTTATGGAAAACAGTAGATTAAAAAAAAGTCCTTGTTGTTAAAGAGTGAGTGATGGGGAACCAATGGTGTTTCCCCAGCTGCAGACTAAATCGGCAGCTTGGCTGTAGCATCTTTCTTGGGCACTATTCCAGCAAAACACTTGAGTATGTGCTTAATTAAATCATGTGAGAAGTTTAAAGGACTTGAAAGCATGCAGCGAAATGCTTTGCTGGGGACTTAATATTAATGCCTCAGTTTCTCTTCTCCAACATAGAGAAAGAAATATTTACTTCCCATACAGAGTGCTGACAAGCTTAATTCAATCTTACTTGTAAAGTGCCTTATGGGCCTCAGGGAAAAGGTGCTATAAAAATCAGAATATTATTCTACACTTGCCTGGCAAGACAGCACTTAGCTTTATATATTATCCTGCTGGTGATACATCTCCCTCTGGCTGACAGCAGGAGCAATTAATGTATACAAACCAAAAGAGACTGTTTGGAAGGCTTGTGTTCCATGTAATCTGCAAACACCTGATGACAAATCGAAATCTGAAAAGGTGGAAAAGTCAGTGCTTTTAAGAGGTTTTAGTACAAAACATATGAGTGTGACTTCAGAACAGCTGTTTCACAAGTAATGTATTTTCTTTATTCTTCATTTTTAAAATATATTTTGCTTTTTTTTTTTCAGTTTTTCTGGTCTTTCATGAGTTAGCAAACTGTACTCCAACATTGTTCTCTTACTTCAAATTTTCTTGATTGGATTGAAAAGAAACTGGAACCAACCTCAGAGGCAGCCGGAGTTAAGTGAAGGCAAGGGAACTGCTGCCAAGGAGAGGCCTCCGAGTGAAGCCAGCATGGGAGAGGTTAGGGTAGGGTTTATTTTTGGAAAATCCAGATTATAAGTTAGAACAACCCTCTAATTGTGATTCTGCATTTATACATGTTGAAAATACTATACAGGGTAGAGTATCCCAAACAACACACATTTTCCTTGAGGTTCCCTGGCATCAGTACAGCTAACATGGGTATTTTAGATGTTTTTAACACTCTGTCTTTTCATACATTGAAACAAAGTATATATACTGTAATGGCTGCTCCTTTGCCAGAAGTGAGTGAAAAGGTGTTGCTTCAAACTGTCTCCCCAGATGAAAAAAAAATGACTGAAAACACGAAGCTCTTTACTGGTAGTTGTTGTGAATCCTCATTTCCTGCCTGTATTTCTGAACACCATGTTCTGACTGAACTTAATGTTTTTTCCTATTTTTGTCATCTTCCAATGACAAATGATACTTAAACTATCACATAGTAAACATCAAGAATCATAGCTACTCCTTTGGCATTTTTAATGTTTATTGTGTATTTTTTTTCCACAATATTATTAAGATGAACATTCGTCTTAAGAACTTTCTTGAATAGTAATAGCAAGTCATAAATGAGTGATTTTATTTATTTATTTATTTTTTAAATATGAACACGGGCAACTCCTTTCTCTGTTTGTGCATGTGTTTCTGCCCTGCCTTTCCAGGATACAACCTCTTTATGGAAATAATATTTCCTTTTCTATGCCTGCTGCAAGTGAGTGGCACATAATGGAGCCTCATTACTCAACAGAGACTCTATATGCCATGAAAAATAAATAATTAAACTCCAACTATTTCAGTAGGCAAATACTGCTTTTCTCACTCAAGTGCACAGAGCAGCCAGTGTTCCCAGTCTGGCAGCGATCTCCTCTGGGGGCTCAGCCTCCCTGAAGACCTCTGGCATGAAACCTCAACGTGCTGACACCACTGTTTGTCACCCCCCAGGACTGGCCTGGGACAAAGGGGAAGGTATCAACTGGGATATGCCGCCCCACCACCTGCTCTGGCTACTGGGTTGGAGTCAAAGGCAGAGGAAGGTTATAACCAAATTACGCATCCATCATCCTCACCAACTCTTCTAGAGCTATAGCTTCTATATGTGCTAGGCAGGCACTCATTTTCTGATCCCCCCATGTGTTTTCTCTTTCAGCTAAGCCTGGTTTTATGATAGCTGATATGGTACACGGCCTGGGAGTTTCACACAAATATTCCAGAAGGATGAAATGCTGTTTAGCTTTCATAGAAAGAGAGAAGAAATGCAGACCCGGCCACCCAGAATTCTCCAGCTCCACAGTTTTGAGGTCAGTGCTGCCCTAGCAATTTCTAGCAACTGTGGGCAAGAACAGAATTTAGGGGTCCAGTGAGGACCACCACTGTCTGATCAGAGCTGATCAGTCTCACTCTGCTGTCTGAAGTAGTTTATTTTCATCTTTATAACTTAGTGTGTTTTCCCTTTTCTTTCCATCGCCTCTGCTTTGCCCATTTTTCTCCTTGTAACTGTACTACTGAAAATGTATATTCCCTCACCCCAGAGAAGTGCAAGAAAATCTCTAGATTTTCTCTTCAACATAAACTGTAGCTTCTCTGCATGCTGTGGCACCTCAAGTGCTTTGTCTTGTTTACAAATTTCAGGTTACAGCTTTGTAAGGAACTGACCATCAACTATGGTACTTTTGGTGCTTGAGTAATGATGTGAAAAAAGATTGACACCAATTTGGTTGCCATTTCTAAATCAGTCCATTTGAAATGTTTGATGAAAGTTGTTTGAGGGTCAGAGTATGTCAATTAGATCGTGTGGCTCTGGCTTGTGTAATGAGCACAGGCTTAATCCCTGCTAACGCCGTACAAGCATTGCTGAGCCGGTGTTACACAACCACCTGGACCTGCTGCCAGGTAGAGCTTTTGGGCATCTACTGCACAGCTGGAGCAGGCTGTTATCAGAAGGGGAAGTCCTGCACTGCAAACAAAAAACAGCACTCCTGGTCAGCACTCGAAATCTGCAGAGGGAAACGGAAACGGGAGTAGCCAGGGAGCAGCAACTGGGTGTGTGGCACAACCTGAGGGTGCCCTGGCAGCACCCTCAGTGCCTGAGCTGCCACGGTGTTCGTATCAGCCTGGCTCACCTCTGCCACGCACGGCTGAATGTGCTTTTATGACGGGTGGCTGTCCCCGGGACAAGTTTCCCTTGCAATGTGGACCCGGCAGCAGACGAGAGGTGAATCGAGAAGGCTGGAAACAAAGCAGTGATGAAGATTGAGCGCTACAGTGACCGGAGCCATGGAGGAAGCAGAGAAAAGTGGCTTTGCACAGTTTATGGCAGGAAGGCACGTGCCGTAAGTTAGAGCAGCCCTGAAGATGCTGCAGTCTCCTAAGGCAGTCCAGAGCCCAGGAGATCCGTGAATGTATCCTCCTCCCCAACTCCCCTCCTCAGTCAGTCCCTTTCGCGAGCAATACATCTACTTATTTAACGAGAGGGGAAAAAAAGATCGCAAATCTTGGTATTACTTTTCTTTCACTTGCCAGGCAAAAATCTGAAAGCATGGAATATGCGGAGTGATGGACTTGATGAAGCAAAGCTGAGGAAAGGCCTTAAATGGGCCACGTATTTGTTGCCGGAGCTGCATCGCTGATAGCTGACGACAGTTTGCCACTGGCTCTGGAGAGTGGAAAAAGTTGTCTCACGGACAGCAAACAAACAGGGACAAAACCCTCCCCTTCCTTAAAAACATATCAAAGAAATGAACTCTTAGCATGATGGGCTGTGACTAGGGCCCTGTTTTTGAAATGTGATCCATGTGTGCAAATCCCACACAGATCGGATGCCAAAACTGCAGCACTTCTTTGACATTTCAGTTGAGAAGGGGAACCAATGTGTTCTGTACTCATCTTTTCTTTTTTAAGGAAAAACAAGTAACTTTGAAACAAGGGCTTTGATTGCTATCTCTCTGACGTCAGCTTTACATTGATGTAATTCTATAGACGGGTGGGATCACTGCTGATTTGCACTGGTGTAAGCAGGAGAACAATCGGGCTCTGTATTTTCCAGGCAGTGAAGCTGCTTATGTTTTGTGCAAAGAAAGAAACTCAGTTAAGCAACTTAAAGGGAAAATAAACTAAGAAAGTCAGAAGGAGCCAAAAGCAATATAAGCGCAGATACAGCTACAATGTTCTAACTGTATCGCTACTTTAAAAAAAAAAAAACCTAGCCTAATTAAGGAAAGATTGACTTTGCTATAAATATGTACAGTGATCTTTTTCATTTTCAAATTTTAATTGACATCCAAAGGTGAGCAATTTAATAAGTTACTGCAATTTTGTTTATTTTTTTAGTATACATACTGTACTTTATTGCCTTTGTTTGACACCCTTGAATGAATGTCAACTACCCTTCCCCTTCAAATAATGTTATACAACACGAGAATAATTCAACTGTAAGGATTAAGATTATAATTGATCTAGTGTGAAAGTAGCAAAGAAAGCAGTACCCAATATAGCCTGAGCTGAAATCCTAGCTCCCTCTGTATAAAGGGAAGTTGACCTTTGTATATGGGCCAAGGATTTCACCATTGATGACATTTACCAGGCACAGGTTTTTGTGGTGGTTTTTGTTTGTTTGTTTGTTTTCTTACACAGCAAAGTACAATCAGGCCTTTCAGTATTTAGCTTTTAATGCTTATTTTTTTTACTATAGTTGCTATTATGCTCTCACTTTCAGAGGATGTCACGCTCCTGAAAAGAGAAATTGTTTTGGTTTAGGTACAGTAAAGTTTACAAACACTACGCTTGGGGTGGGAGATGTAGGCTTGGTCTGTATCAGGAAAATTTTGGTATATAAGGAGAGTGGAGCTGGGCCCACGACAGAAACAACCAACCCTGCCAAGGAGTGAGGTGAGCTGTAGTGTTCTTCACCACGGACTATGCAATTACAGGACAGCAGCTAATGCGTGGAGTTTTAGGGAATACTTTTTAATCTAAAAATGAACAAAAAAAATTGGGAATCAGCGAAACCTGAGTCCGGGTAACGTTCACAATTCTGTATTGGAAAATCAGTGCTGATGACTATGTGCAACCCTTTCTGTTCGGTGCTGTTTCCATTTGGTCTTTACTATCAATATGTAGTATACACCACTAAATAGCCTTGACTCTATTAGAAAAGCTCTGGCTAATAACTATGCAATTAACATTTTTAGAATGAGGCCATGGCACTTTTGCAGTAGCTCTGGCATTTACCTAATAAGCCCCAACTCACTGACTACTTTAGTAAATGATATGCAACCTCTCTTGTAAACCATGCACGTGGTTACATTAAATATTGTCCTGTGTTTAACAACGTGCTACTTTCCTGCCCTACTCTCTCACGAGTCTAGTAGGAGTTGTGGTATTAATTTAGCCTGGGTGGAACTATAGGCTGGGCTAGTTGTTCCAGAAAGGCAATTGCTTCCCTACACAAACGAATTATCCTTTTCATTTATGGTGCCTGTGGAAAGTTGTCTGTAATTTCAATACACTCAGCAGTGTGGCTGTAGTAATTCTTTAATGTGTTGGGAACGGGCTCATTGTGTCAGTCTTCTCCCAGGTATAACAGCTGTGCTTGCAGGGTGAGATGTACGACAAGATGGCCCTTTGGAGGGATGCTGGCTCTGCTCCCCCTGTGACTGCTGGACTCTGCTATGAAGCAGGTACTAATGTGATGGAGGATGAGCGCTGCCTGAAACTGGCAAGTCCAACAGATGCCCGACAGATGCTGAGTTGGGATGGCAAGTCTGCAGTGTAGAAAAACTTGGCAAAAGTGGTACAAGCTCCAGACGAGGAGCCAGTAGCAGCAGCAGAGGCACGTGACGGCAAAGGCTGTGAACGTGAGTCCTGCCGTAGATGGGAGAGCTGCCCGAGCCGGGAGGAGCTGGCTGGGATGTGCCGCTGACTCGTTGGTACTGCACTAAACCATGACCCAGCTGCTGTGGTAGGAGAGGGAAAGTAAACAGGGGTGGCGGAGACATCAGAAGTTGAACTTAATGAACTACCAGATGGAGTTACACCAGCAATTAATTTCATGCAATTACTTGTGCAGAACTGCACTGGAAATTATTGCAAGATAGATCAAGCCATTAGCAATAGGAAAACAGCATTGCAAAACTCCAGACACCTCATTCCAAGTGTTATGCACTTGCTTTCCACAGAAATTGATAGAAATAATATAAACGGGGTGCTTGGATTCCTGCCAGATCACTGCAATGAGTAACTGGGGTATAGACTCTGGATGTACCTGCTCAGAAGTGAACTGAGAGTGCTGCGTGGTGAGAGATGACCTAGACTGGAAACAGTTCTTGTGCTTCTATTTTCCCAAAACCTTCTACTGTTGGCAACATCTTGCTGTTTCTCTTGGCAATCATGTACCTGTAGCTTCTCTTCAGGGAATGTCAGGGCTTGCTGTTGCTACAAAAACTTCAATTTTAATATGGAAACCTATATATTTTGTGATTAATGTTTCCATCAAGCTCTGTCCTGGGTAAACATTGTGTAATGTTAGCATTCATTGAACTTGCACAATCCCCTTGAAAAAAGTATTGAAAAAAACCCCAAACAAACAAAAAAAACCCAACCCCAAACAACCTGTTTCCAGCCTGGAATGATTATTACAGCCACAGAAAAGATAATCTGTGTAAAATAGAACAACTTCCCTCTCTTTCAGAAATTAATGATCTATTCACAAGCGGATCGTTTACTTTTCAGTGCATTACTGCCTGATCAGTCAAGTGCTGATGCAATGAAACTTAACTGCTGCAATCTTACTGAGTAGGATCCACTTAGGTTGACATTTACACACAATGGGTAGTTAGCCTTTGTGTAAAGCAGGATCTTTACATGTCTTTATCTTCATACTTCTCTATTTCCATTACCACCAGCCACCACTTCAGATGAGACAGCACTATTCTCTTTCAAAGCTGGCATCTGATTACACATCACAGGTAACACAAGGTTTATGAAATATGCTTTTATGAGTTGCTCCAAACAGAAGAGATTATACAAGTTACTGTTTCCAAAGTGAATTATGAAAATGCAGGAAAGGCTTCATTTCTCTTGGCAAGAAGGCCTGACTGCTGGACCTCAGCCTCTGGAAAAGCAGCAGCAGCAGAGATTCCACCCTGAGAAGTGCTAAGCTCCTGTTGCTGCTGCCAGAAGAGTGAAGGCACAGTGCATCCCATGTGATTGAGGGAACTTGAGGAGCAGCACAGGACAGGGACAGGATTGCTTCCAACTAAAGGAATCTCCTGTATGTAGACAAGGTTTAGTAGCAAGTCATGAGTCCAGGAAATTATTTCTGGTGAGGAGGATAAGCTTTCCTTTTGAGAGGAGAGCAATTGCTGCTCTGTTGTTCTCACTCTCAACTTGGTCTTGGCTGTGTCTCCAGTGAGAAAGTACTACTTGGAAAATAATGGAATTTCAGAGCACACAACAGGAGGAAGAAAAAAAAAACACAGATGTTATTTTACCAATTTCAAAAAGTGAATTTAGGAGGTAAGAGCATGATAATAGCTATATATATTTTTTTTTCCTTGAAAGGACCAATTAGTAGCAAAATTGAGCAATAGAGGGTTTTGGTAGGAACTGTATGAAAAGATAAATCCCTGTAAGTTAGCAAACACCAGGATCTAACAGTAAAGCACCTGTTAATTTACACTTGTTATGTTTGTTTACTCTCTTCAAAATATTTAGCACCAGGACCATGGTTTATGTATTTCTAAGAAAGAAAATGAAAATATTGCTGTTCCTACTCTGCCGCAGATCCTGATTTTCCAGTCATGGAACAAGTTTCCTGTAGAAGTAGCTCCACTGACTTAATTGACGTGTTTATCCCAGGGAGAGCTGATGTAACAAGATGAGAATCAAGCCCATAGGCCAAAATTTTAAAATAAGTATCTAAAATTAGATGCCTAATTCCATAATTAGGAACCTGAGCAGAGGTGGGCTGGTTTTCAAAAATGCTGTGGATTGACAAATTCTGCTGAAGTCAACAGAAGCTGGAGATGATTTTTCCTTTGACAATCAGGCTGTTTTATTTAAATGCCCAGATATTGTTATAGGCTGATGTTGGATATCCTGGGTTGAAGGTCTTAATTTCCTATCCCTATGTATCAGCAGGTACCCAGTACACAGAGTTCTCATCATGGAGTACTCTGCAGAACATGAGTGTAGCCCATCTTGCCCAACTTTCTGTTATGACTGTCTGTGTTTGGGGACTCAAGCTGAAAAGATGAGATGAATTCACTTCGCTCTCTTTGATCCTGAGGCAAGCATCAAATGTCACTGAAAGAGGCCTAAGGGCTGTTCAAAATTATGCTGGTGAGAAGCTTTGTGGAGGAACTTCTGCATGGACTGGAGGTGAGCACAGAACAAAATGTCCTCTGCAGCTCCCACCATCAAAGTCTTCCTGCCTCTCAGATAAGCATGAAACGAAGCAAGAGGAAGAATTTGGGAAGCACTGCCCTAATGCCACTCAGGTATCTCTGCATGACATAGTGGGCCACATTACCTGGAAACTGTCAGGATAGGAAACGCAGTTTGGGCATTTTTAATGTATTTTTTAGATCTGGTTGCGCTGATGCGACTGGAATACTTAGATCTAGCTCTTAGATAAAAATGAACGCGGCTGAAATGCATACTCAGAAGTATTGGAGGCTGAAGCCAAGGGCGGCAACACAGAGGCAGGCAGAGATACAGAAGACAGTTTTCTCAAGCTATTTTTGCTGTTGTGGTTACAGGTATCTTGAGAAAGAATGATGATTAATTCTTCTCCATTCAACTAGACCCACTTATGCCTATATAGTGATGAATTAAAAACCAAACCTAAAATGTTTGTAACCCCTAAAACTAAACTTTTAGAACATATCGATATTTATTTTAATTATATTGGTTTAAGATTCTCTTGGTTTCAGTAACAGCTGGCTCTTCTGTTCTTGCAGACTAACATTCCTACAAGCACATAACTCGTTTCTATTTTAATGCTCTTTCCAAAGTGGTTACTATTGGTGACAATTAAATTACAGTTGATTCTTCTTAGGTTTTTTTAGCTCATTTCAAATTTTTTTCATTGCGTGCTGTATCTTCTAGTCTATTTCAGATCATCTTCATCTTTTGGCTATAATATTCTCCCGAGTATGGTGGCTTTACAGCACAGAGGTGGAGCCATGTCAAAAGCAGTTGTGCCACATCACTTAACATGCAGTACTTGTCTCCAGGCATCACAAGAATCTTGATCTGCTGCATCAGATATCACTCACTTGACAGCTAAAGCTGAAAAGACACTTGGGGATATAACCTAAAATACACTCTGTCCCAAGTTGCAGGGTCACCCAAAAGCGTAAAGTGCTAAATTCTGCAAGAAAACACATCCATACATTTTTCTTTATTTCTTTAAAAAAGCTTAATTACTATATGAATATGGCTTGTGTGACAACAGTGTGTCATGCTGCCCCAAGTAGGGATTTTTAAAAAATCCAACGGCCAGTTTCAGCCAAGCTTCACACGTGGGTAGTGTTCATAAGAGAGCAAAGGTCTGACACATTTCAGGAAAAGAAGGAGGTAGAGTGGCCTTGTTAAAGTTTCCACTGAGAAAGAGGCTGCCACTGAAACTCACACTTTTCAACACCAGAGACAGCATGTGCAAGAGCTGCTGTGACTGCACGGATGCTGCAGCCTAAGCTCTTACCTGTCTAGACACCAAAGTTAATCAACCATGAGACAGAAGCTGATAAGAAACCCGGTTTTGTCCTTGTGCTCCCAGAAGTACGTGTTGGTCTAGACTTGGCAGTGGGAGGGCAGTTAGCGTTCCATCAGTGTTGCTAAACTAATCCTGCTTTTGTGTGGCATATAACGCAGCCATATGCTTTTCAGATGTTTTAACTGATATTCAGCTTCTGAGGTCAGAAATGCATTTCAGTACTGTCCTTGTTCTCAAAAAATTCCCAAGTATGTGTAAGCGAATTCCCGTGGCTGAAGCCCCTTATGCCATATTTTCTCTGTGTGTTCATGCAGCGCTCATTGTTTGGTTAGTGACTGGGAGGAAAGTTATGAGTTCAAGGCCATTTTTAGCCATTTTTGCCAAACCAAGTTCACAAATTTGTTTGGGGTGTTTACCCTTATTTTGCTTTAAATATTATACATGAAATTTTGTATAATTAGATCTCTCTAATAATTCTCAATTTTCTGTTCTGCTTTCTTTCAGATCTGTTATATGTCTACGTGGTCAAAAGGGAAACCATCCTTCTTTGTCTGAAGAGACCTGAAGCATGTATCTTAGACATACTCGGTGCTCTGTAGGTCCAGAAAAGGTCTGATTCAAGAGGAGAAGCTGACCCTGAAATCTCCTGTGCAGTTGTGTAGAATAAGACTCTGCACACTAGACCTGGCTTACTTTCATCATGTCCCTTAGAACTTTATTTTTTAACGATAAGTGATTTTCAGGCTGGCATCTGCATTTCCGACTAGCCTGAACTTCTAAGAACAACCATGGAGTAACTGAAAAATGTGTACTTACTATTTGGCTCATTAATTAAGTTAACACCATGGAAAAAGTGTCTTGAGAAAGCATTTTCTTGGAAGTTGGGCCTATTTGTGTCTGGTGCCAAAGTGAGATTAAGAATTTAAAAACTATTTTAAAATAATATTTGAAGCATAACAGTTAAATACGTGTAGTTAAACAGTAGAAAGACAGATTTCATTTTGACAGCAAAACCAATATTAGAACAAGCTACAAACTAATTTGCAATGTCTTACAGCAACAATTAGTGGCCTAAAGGATGTGACTTTTCATTAGGATGACTGTCACGGGTAGGAAGATCTGACAGGTGGCTGAATCATGCTCAGTGTATTCACGCTGAACTTCACATATACATACATCTACACTACTTATTGCTCAGTCAAATTCCTCCTTTTATAATTCTGGATTGCCACATTTGCAATTATATTGCATCCGGCAGAGAGCTCTGACAACTGTAATTACCAAACACATCTACAGCAGTCACACAGCAACAGAAGCGACATTCATGTACTGATGAGTGTAATATCAAAGCAGTACATGTGATACCCTCCTACTTGCCTCTGTATTTTGAGGTATGACTGAAACAAGACGTGTTTACTGGACGATTTATTCTGTGAAGCACCCTCCCAGTGTAATGATGTATGTCTGATAAATGAGAGAGGGAAATAGGTGCAGTTTATATGAGCCAAACAGTGTAGCATTGAGTTGGTCTGGAATTTTGTGTTCTTTACGGTATCTTTAGTGGCTGCTCAGCCAGCTGTGAGAAGAGAGTGGCTATGCAGATCCTAGGCGTGTACATCTGCAGTGATCCTGGCACACCAGAAAGGACGGGGAGCTGACTGACCCATGAGTATCGTTTCTCCATAGAAAGGGCAGAAGATATACATACTTACAAATCCTCCTGCCCTAGGGAGTGAGTGCCCCCCCATAGGGCTCAGTGTGTGATGGAAGTGTTTGTAAACAATGATTAAACAAACACTGGCAGGGAATTGCCTGCATAAGGACCAGAGATGGGGTGGTGTCTGTGTATATCCCAGCTGTAGGACCACATTAAAGCTGGAGAGGCCTGTGTCATCCCACCTGTCTTTTCTGATGGAGTCCAGCTTGGAGCAACAGAGCTGTCTGGGGGGCTTACCCTGCCCTGACACCAACCATCTCCATTTCCTCCACTGTCACAGGGCCATGATACCACAGCCACTTGAGCCTGTGTAGATCTGGGCCCCTGGTGAAAGAGGGAGCCCTATCACCACAGCAGCTTATTCCGCCGTTTTCAGTGGTGGCATTAGCAGCGTTCTTGCACCCTGACGGAGCGGGCTTAGGGCACTGAAAGGGCCGCAGCCGCCGGGAAGTTCGCGTCCAGCAGCCCCAGCTCCTGACCTGCTTTGCCAGGCAGCCACGCAGGCCCGTCCCTTTCGGGAAAACTTGAATTTCTGCTGGATTAAGGAGGTTGTGTAACCACGGCCCAGCTGACTCCATTGTTTCTCCGCACAAAATAGTTACCGGCGTGAAGTGAGCGCCAAGCACGGCGCTGCCAGGCAGGGCGGTCAACGGGCTGCGAGGGGAAGGCAGCAGGGCAGCGGCCTGCCCCGGGGCCAGAGCACACACACGGCCTCCGCCCCTCCTTCGCAGCTCCTTCGCACACCGGGCGGTGAGAGCGGGCGGGGGCACGGCCTCCCGCGGATCGGGCACTTCACACGTCGGATGGCCGCTCGGCGGGCGCCTGTATATATACCGGTATAAATCCCCAGAGCGATGGGCGTGTGTGGAACTGCGGGGAGCACCTGTATAGGGCGACGAGGGAGAACCGGCCAGCGGCTGACGGTAGTGCGGGAAAGGCCGTGCGTGGGAGCGGGCTGCGAGGCCGTGCCGGCCTCCGTCGCAGCGGGGTGAGTGCGGGGCCGGTCTCCTCCACGGGGAGTGCCACCTTGTCTGCCAAAATACTTGGCGGGGAGAGGGTATGGCGGGAGGATGCCGTGGGATCAGCGGCGCCGTGTGCAGTGCAGCGGGGCGGCGCTTCCCGCCGCCGGGCCGGGCCAGGCCCGCCACCACCGGCAGGCCCCGGTTGGGCCGGCGCTCTGTTGCCATGACAACCGAGTTGCTGGGCGGGCGGCCAGGCAGGAAGTGAGGGCAGGGGATTGGCCGCCCTGGGGCACGTGAGGCGGGCGGGGGGCGGGACGCAGCGGCGGGGCCCGGTCCGGGGGCGGGATGAGCGCAGCGCGGGGCGGGCGCGGAGCGGGGTCCCGCGGTGCCGGCGGGCGGGTGCTGAGCTCCCCCCTGTCGGCGGCCGAGCCTGGCGGGTCTCCCGCGGCCGAGCTGCCCTGTCCGCCGCCGGGTTGTGATGTGTGTGCCCCACTCGGCGGGAGGCGGGGAGTGCCCGGCGGAGAGGAGGGGAGTTAGTCAGCGGCGAGGAGGAGGAGGAGGAAGGGCAGGAGGCAGAGCTATGGAGACCGGCGCTGTCTGACCGGGGCGCAGCGCGGGGGGCAGGCACGGCTCAGCAGCCCGGGCGGCAGCGGCGGCGGGGCCGGGGATGAAGGTGCCGGGCAGCCCCCCGCCGCCAGCCGCCGACCGGTGACGGGACGGGAGCCACGGGCCCGGGGCGGGCCGGGAGCGGGGAGCCGCTGGCTGCCGTCCTCGGGGCAGGCGGGAGGGAGGGGACTCCAGCCGGGGCTGCCATCGCCCGGGGCCGCGGTGACTCAGAGCCGGCGCGGCCGGGGGTGAGCCGAGGTCTGTTGTTGTGGGATTTTTTCCCCGGCAGGTTATAAATAGCTCCGCGCGGCGCCGTGTCACGGAAGGACACCCTGGCCGGGCGCGGGGAGAGGCCGCCGGCGCGCAGGCTCCCCCGGCCTGCCGGCGGGCCCAGCTGCTAGCGGCCGGGTCGGGCCGAGCCCCCGCTTCGGGGTTTTTACACGCGAACAAATAATCGATATCGCTGGCCGGAGGCAGCGCCAGCCGGTCTCCGCCGGGAGAGCAGCAGAGCGCTTCGGCTCCTTTCAGACCTCCCTGAGGAAACGGCGAAAATGAAGCCGGAACGAGGTAAACTCTTCACTGCGATATTGCTTTTTTTTTTTTTTTTTTTAATTTTGTTTCCAGGATTAGAAGTGGCTTGGTGTTTTGTTTCGGTGTTGTCGTTCTATTTCCTTATCCCCTCGTCGTTTTGGGGGATGGGAGAGAATCCAGGTACTCGGTTTCAGCTCGGGAAATGCTAATGGTTCTGTGAGGGGACACTCCGAAGGTGATTACCAGCCCGATGTCCTGCCTGCCCTTCGCCTTTCCATTGTCCTGGTTGGGTGGAAGGGAGACAAACGCCGTAGCAAACTCCCTTTGCTCTGGGAATGGTGCAGTTTGCGTGTCAAATACGGTCGGGTCGTCAGCACGGAGCTGCAGTGCTGAGGCCAGAGTCGGTCAAAGGCAAATCGGGCATCGACAAACAATGCCAACGCGTGCACAAAAATGTCAAAATGTAGCTTAAAAACACCCTGAAAACAACCGTAACTTCCATCAGTGTTGTTTTATAACCCGACGGTGGCTTTTGTTCCGGTTATAAAGGAGATGTATCGTAACAAGCATGCCAAAATATTAATTTTTCGCGATGGTTTGGTTACTGTCTTATCTGGATTACTGACATCTGGTTTTACAGAAAAATCAAGTCGACTGTCTAGGTATATGTTTATAACACTTCAGCTCTTTTGCAGTATAGCAACAGCTGCTGATGCCCCTAGAGTTGAAAATATGTCATGACTTCTGTTTTGATCCACATGAGCAGTGTTTATTGATTCCTGTTAGTTAAAGCAAGATTATGTTTTTAAACAAATCTTACGATTCTTCATCGTAGAATTTTGAGTGTAAATTAAAAAAAAAATATTGCTTAGGTATTTGGGTTTCTTAAAGTTTTGATCATTCTATTGTTTACCTGGTTGCTTTCAGTTTTAAAAACACATTCTTTTTGTGTTCTAATCGCTCTGGTGTTTTGAGAAACATTTTAATATAGCTTAGATATCCCTGTATTAAATACTAGCACTTACATGACATGCACATCTTAATTAGGTTTCTTGATTACGTGTTTGCTAATAGCGACACCACATAAATGATCACTCTTAGGTGGATTTCTTGTATGTATATGCTGTAAAGATTATATGGTGTGACGGTAGTACAGAAATGACCGTAAACAGATGGATAAATTAATGGGGTTTAAGTACTAGGGGTCTGAAATGGGCTTTTTCTCTTTGCTTTCCTCCTTGTTTCTTAATTGCTTAAACCTTCATCTGATTGATTGCAGCAAGACAGGTTGTTCTTAGAATCTCTTTAGATTTTAATACCAGATCTTAAAGTTTGAAAACTATTTACTGACAAGGTGAAATAAAATTTCAAAGTAGACAGGTAAAATCCAAGTCAGAATTTGCAGCTTTAAGATGTTCTACTGTAGCAGTTCAAAACCTCTGTATGACCTTTCTTTATACTTTTCTTTATTTTTTAGGCAGAAAAGGTTAGAATGTTGGTAACATTATTAGTTGCTCTATGATAAGTGGTCAGATGCCTTTTTTTTTTTTTTTTTTTACCAATCTGGTGTAGACAGAACCAAATTTAGAAAGAAGCAAGTTATTGGATTGTTATATTTTGGTTTTGTTTGTTTTTTTTTTCTCTAAGCTGACAGTTAATAAACTGAGACTTGTATCCATTGTAAAATGTCTATCACAAACTGAGTGAAACCCTTCAGAAGTTTTCAATGTCTTGAAGTTGTTTTAAGATAATGAACAAAAGTCTTGAAATAAATCACGGCTCTTGCCAAACATGGGAGAGTATTTCCAGCCGTTTTAGTAAATACCTCTAGCTTAACTATGTGCTAATGTAATAGAGCAATACCGTGCACAAAGGGGGTTGTGAAAGTGCTGCCTAAATGCCACATGCAGCCCACAGAGACTCTTAGGAGGCACGAATCATGCAAATGTTTACATGTGCTGTTTTCTGCATGGCAGCTGCACCACAGGATACAAGCAGTCAAGTGTGCAGTCACCTGCTTCCAATCGTCGCGAATTAATAGCAAAGGACAGAGGAAAAGCAGGCGACTCAGCTTGCCACAGTCTTCACTTTTTTTACAGACCCTCAAAATCCTGAGAAGACTGCAAATCCGCATGCCAAGTGAAACATAAAGAAACAGATTTTAAAAGACCTAAAATGTTTTGGGTTTTTTTCAGTCTTACAAATAACTATATCAGAATCCATTATGTGGTTCTTGTAGTTAGAATTAAGCCAGAAACTATACTTAATAAGACTGTAATGCCCAGGTGTGTTGGGAGAAGGTATGGTTTAGCCTTTGTCATACAACCGATAAGATTTTTGTTATCACCAGCAAAAATGGGTGGCGCAGGAGAAGAAAGGGGGATAAGGAAAGTGGGAATAAGGAGGTGAGAGGGATGAGCAGAAAAGAAGGAAAAAGGGCAATTTAGCCCTAAGGTACTTACCTCCCTTTATAGTAAGAAAAGTTTGAAAATTACAGATATAAACATGCTATATACGAGAGCATTATGGAAGAGATGGAATATGGAGTTCTGCAAGTGCGGAAGAGAGGTTTGAAAGTACAGGAAAAATGTGGACTTATTCCTTGGTCCTGCAAAGGCACAGGGCATTCACAGGATGTGTCTCATCGCTCAGGACTTACCCATCAGGTGGGGCGTCAGTGTGGAAGGGCAGTGGTTGCTCTGAGCACATTCACATAACTACCTCTGTACCGGCTCCAGAGAATGCAGTAACTAAAATACTGGTGGCTGCTGCTTGGCTTTACCTTTCCTACACTGCCATTCTTGAAGTCAGGTGTTGAAGCCTCTTAAAATACAGTGGTCACGTTGCTTCAGTTGAGGCTTCACCAGTGCCAGTGAGAAGAAAGATTTATCTCCCGTTCTTACATACAGTGTTTTTGGAGTGACAACTGAGTTTTGTGGTGTTTTTTGTCTTTCTGCGGTAACAACATATCAATTTACCTAGCTTTGATCCATGATATCATGACGATTTAGTTTGTGCAGTGCAGCTGCCTAGTCAGCTGCTTCACGTTGTGTGTTTAGACTGCTCTTTCCTTTCTCAAGTACAGAGCTTTGCTCTTGCTTCTATTGAACTTCGTTCTAGTGACTTCTGATCACTTTGCTAGTTTGAGTTTGGAAGACAGGGCTAGACTTCGTAGCAGAGTGCTTGCAAACTCTTCCAGTTCAGCTTTGTTCATAAACTGTATAAACACACTGTTTCACCATCGGAGTTAATGAAAACATTGCATAATGTCAGGGTGATAGTTTACTGCCAAACTCGGAAGGGTCGTTATGTACTCTTAGAGTACACTTGGTGCACAACTGGAAAAAATCTTGTGGTTTAGATGAATCTACAGTATAGTCATATTTTACTGTGGGAATGTTACAAGACATCAAAAGTCTTACTATAGTCTAAATAGCTCAGAGTTAATGCTCCTTCCTCCTCCCTGCCCCCCTCCCCCTCACTGCATGAATGATCAGTTAAAGGAGGAAGACAGGCTTGTTTGTCTGTAAATGCATGCTGGCTGGTTTTTATCACCTTATTCTAGTCTTTTCTTACTTTTTTATTGCCTTGCTTTGTTTATTCCTCTGCTGTGTGTTCTCTGTGTAGAGACTATTCTGTTTTCACTTACAAATTAAGCATAAAGCAGTTGTCTTTTACTTTCTGAAGCATTAGTTCCCTCCTTGAGATTATCCTAATTTAAAGAAATGGCTCTCTGTCTACAAGAGAGGAACAATCAGTCTGAGAATTGCTTTTTCTCGTCTTCCTTCTTTGCAAGTCAAACTCAGATATGTGCCTCTGGGTCTGTTTGTAGTAACTGGGTTAAGAGACTTTCTTCCACCTTATTTGGTGGTTTGGTATGGGAAGAGCTAACTCTCTGGGTTCAACAGAAGTCTGTTTTCTACCTCCTGTTGGAAGCAGAGCTGAAATATTTCTGGGTGGACCTGTGAGGAAAGCTGGAGGAGAGATTAATAAAGATGAAAAGTTGATTGAATGCTTTTCTTCAGATTCTTGTCGGGAAAGATGAGTAGGCATGGGACTGGGGGGAAGTGAGCTGAACCGGTGTGGTTAGGAGTTGTAGAGTTAGTTGTTGAGTTAGGAGATCTCGGCAAGGTCCTTGTTTTGAGAAACAAGACTTAGTTTTATGCCCTGTATTAACTCAGTGAAAGATTTTGTGGAAGACTTCTTGGCAAAGATGATGTACTGCAGTGTATGCAGATTAGGAAGTGAAAATATCTTTTGAAAAAGGATGAGTGGTATTTTAGCATCCTAGATTGCCCTGTGATACAGAGACTTTAATGTCATAATATATTCTCAGTGAAATGTCATGAAGCATTTAAACTTTTCCGTGGTGGAACGATGTAGCCAGTAAACAAAGTAATAAACTGGAAATGAGGTGCTTCCTGCTTAGTGGAGCTGTCACTCCAGAAGCGTTTGGGCAATGCTTCGGGCTTGGTTGCCACAGGTAAGTGCAGGTTGCGTGATAATGAGCTGGAGGTGACGCTGCTCCCTGGCCCGGGAGGAAGCCGTGCTGGCACACACGCTCCACCACGCAGGGGCACGTGTGAGAGGTGTGCCTGGCGAGGGAGGCTTGCTCTGATGGGCAGGAAGGGGTGGGAGGCGTCTGCGTTTCCTGTGTGGATTACTTTCAAATATAAACAGCTTATTCTTTAAGAGAAAGAAAACCTAAAACTAGTTGGGATAAAAATCCCGGCACAACCAAACCATGCAAACTGACAGGTGGCCAGGATATTACACTCAGATTCCATTTATAAGGCATGAAGCCATCCAGCTCTAATCTTTGGGAGAGCAGATTTGGCCTGATAAGACATGATATATAGATGCAGTGGATGAGGATGAGCGAACAGAAATATAAACCCCCTTTTTAAACTTTCAATTGAATATAGAGTCTAGATTTTTCAGTACAACTCTGTCCTTGCACCCCCAAAATGGGAATATATGCTCTTTTATTAAATTCCTACTACAAAAATTTAACTTAGAAGAATTCTTAGCTTTTAGGTGCTTAATTTTTTGTTTTTCCCCAAAAAAGTAGATCTAAGGATATTCATTTGTAGAATTGGAAAATCTTAAGTTTTGGGTTGAAATACTTGCTTATGTTAAAGTTTTCCTAGCTGTTCTGCAACTCGTACCTAGATGTCGACAGTGAGGCAAGTCCTCCTGTGTAGAAGTAGCTCTTGGGTTGGAAGAGTGCTTTTATATGCGTTCAGCTGTGAGAGTTCTTCACCAAGTGCCTCAGGAACCTCAGGGAGAACAAACCATACTAGTAACAACTTTGCCATTTTCTTTTTGTCTGGTTGCTGTTGTCCATACTAGCTGCCTTCAGAGAGGCTCTTGTTGCAAAAACAGATGCTGCAGGAGTGGCATTTAGGTGGATATTTTGGGGCTTGTGGACATGCCAAGCCCATAGGCTTGGGCTGTATAACTGGCCGCATTCTTTACTTGCTGAAGTGAGAAACTTTGGCATGCCAGATCAGATCCCTGGGCTGAAGCATATTAGATTGGACTTAGTTGTTAAGGGTAGTGTTGAAACTATTATTGGATCTGAGGTCTGCCAGCTTCTAAATGTTTTTAAAAATAAGCTAACATTTATAAATACAGATTCTCATGAGAGATGTGAGTTTGTTGCCAAATGAAATTTTGCTTATTAAAATTAGAAATCTTCTGTGAAAACAGAATAACTGATGAGAACAAACCAGCTACATGACATTTGGTAAAAGAACTTGCTCTGTCTACTTCACTGTTTACAAAAAGCTTCTTTCTTATTTTGACAAACATCTACTAATAGCAACTGTTAAATGGTGTTGAAATAGCCATAACCTTTTATCCTGTCAGCAACAAGCTTAGGGTAACAGTCTAGCTGTTGCTAGCTGTTGTTTTAGTCACTAAGGTCTTGCAGTTTAACTGTAATTTTAGTTACAGTTACTGCTTTCTCCATTGTGATGTGATACTTTGTAAACTATGGTTTTTAGATTTTTTTGAAGGTGTCTCACATCATTTTCTTTCAACATGGCAGTAAATTGTTCAGTCTTTGCAGTCCATTTCTATCTAATATTTAGACAGAATCAAGTTTTTAAGTTTAAACTGTTTTAGAAGTGCATGTGCAATTGTGTGGTTACCTTTGTACTACTGAGTACAAAAACTTCCTGTATAAGTAGGCAATTAAGTGTGTCTATAAACCTGGGTGAATGCAAATACAGAAGAGTGCCTCTTGGACTCGGGGAGGTAGCTGGACTTTGGAAGATTTCGCATTCATTACATGTTCCTTTTTCTGCTGGTCTGGTGCAGGGTGGGGATGGATATAGCTATAAGCACACAGCCAAAGCCATGTGCAGTTATTCTTGATCGGCATGCATAACCATACCAAGATTGGAAGAGAGATTTTTGCAAAGGCTACTTGTAAACAGTATAACTGAGTTGTAAGACAGTTGTGAAAATTTTCCAGCTGCTCTTAACAATTCAGTGTTATTTTGACCAAATCAAATGTTTATACTTAACTTGCTTATATTAAAATATTTTCTTCCATTTGGTCCTGACTAGTTCTTTTTGCTGGTAATTGTTGCGATACCTTTTAATGTTATCTTTGGGACCAAAACTATTTAAAGTTGCTGTCTGGGATGGTATTACTACATTATGTTGACTCAAAATGCAAAGATGTAATGGGATAGTATGAGGATGTTCTCGGGGATAATTTGGAGAAGAGCTGTGTATGAATCAGTGGAAGCGGGTGGACACATGGGGAAGCAAGCACCCCACATATGTGAAATACTAATGACACTTCCATGGGAGTTGTGAGCAGAAGAACCCTTATTGAGAATAAAGACGAACAAAATAGTCTTACTGAGAGGTCTTCTGAACAACTTTATGTTGTTTAAGAGCAGTAACAGGAGTTCTTCAGCTCCCCCTATACAGTTTATTTTGATATGACTGTTTTTCATTTTGTGGGAAGGCATCCAGTCTCTCTCTGTCCAGGTACGTAGTACCCAGTAACCATGGGGCACTTTTCTCTTAGCAGTGAGCAATGCATTTCCCAAACCCTTTGCTAAGTATGACTACTTTGTTCCTAGGGAATAGACAAGTTGGATTTTCTTCTGGGGTATAATAAAAAAAAAGGGAATGTTCCTGAAATAAGGCATCTCTGGTTGTGTGTGTGCCATGTCATCTGTTTTACATTGAGTATCCTGTGAAGTTAGTGTTTTTTTCCATTTAAGATCCCTGGGAACCAGGTTGGTAAGTCAGTCCATTTTAGACTTAGACTGTGAACTTCTTTAGTGAGACTACAAGCAGGTGACTGCTTATGCTAGTTTAACTTCTTAATGGTGCTGTGCGTGCAGGGCTTCCTTGTGCCCCCTGATGAGCCTTTGGGATTTCTAGGGCATGTTTCACACTTCTCTGTGCTGCAATAAATTAAGCTGCTTTCTCAGGGTGCTGTGCAAGTATCATCTTGTCGTTTGGTGTAATGGGGGAGGGAAGGGCAGAGAGAGAACTTCGGGAGAGTTGAGGATAGTGAGTATTAGCCTGTATCTTCAGTACAGTCAGTGCCGTGGTGGTGGTGGCTTCTTCTAAGGGTCAGGGGAAGGAGAGCTGCAGGAAGAGCTGCTGTGGTCAGCAAACTCGTTCTTCAGAGTGGTGGGACGCCCTTCTCCCCTGCCAGGTATTGTTCTCCTTGGTTCCCTGCCAGGCCACTAGCCCAGCAACGTAAGTGAGACAAACCATGGCTCCGACCCACGCTTTCAGGCTGGTCAGCAAGTTTGGTAGAAAGCTTTGTCTGCAGGCTTGGAGGCACAGGGAGGGTGGTTAACAGTAGTATCTGAGGAAGCCTCTGTGATGACTACTCACTGAAGGCGTAACTTCTGTGTTAGCAGAGTGATTTTTTTTTTTATATGTTCTGTTGATGCTTTGTGCAGTTCTCTGAAGTCACAAGTATCAGTGCATTTTCTTTGCATGCTAGCTCTGAATATTTACAACACAGCCCCAGTAAGACATTGTATTTACTTCCTCTTTTGTTACAGCTTTCTTAGTCAGGCTTTTAATTCTGATGACGTAGTTGGGGGAAGAGAGCACATGCATCAGGAAGAGAAGAGCTTTAGTAAATATTTCAGTGACGTGGAGTAAAGGAGGAGGAGTTTCCTACCAGTGGGAACTGAACAGGGACAAAATTGTCAAGATCAGTATGGACTGGGAATGCATGGTTAGGTGAAAGGAGTTAACGTCAACACTCATGCTGCTAAAAGGTAAATCCTTTTTTCTCTGATGTATAAATCTTTAAACATGACTCTCTAAGCATATTTCCTATGGAAGGTTTCCAACTTCAAGTGCGCGTACTGTTAAAAAGTGAATGAGCAGAACCAACTAGTGAGCTTATGGAGCTGAACCAGGAGGAATAGTTGATGGTACAGGACAAATGTGGAAGGTAAAGATCAGATCAGTGTAAAACTGCTAGAATACGCACCTGCTTCATCTTACATTGAGCCATTAAGTTCACTAAAATTGGCATAACTGGCTATTATTGTACTGTCTTTAGATGTTTCCTACTGATAGTTTCACTGATCTAACGAGTTTCTGTGAGAAAGTCTTTTGGATCTGTTAGAAAAGGTTAAGTGATGCTGCTTGGTATGCATCCCGTCTTCATTTTGAGAATATATAATGGCCTTAAGTTTCATAAATGTTTTAGAACACTTTATAAGCTGGTTGTATTCATTCTCAGTTAAGCTTCTAGTATGAAATGTTAAGCAGCTTTATGTTCTGTACTGATTTTGTTTTAAAATCATAGTGGAACTGTTAGCATCTGAAGCTTTCAGCTTTTCTAGGCGTGCTATAGACTATATGTAGTCTTTCTCACTCATGAAATTTGACTTTAAACATCAGAAAAAGGAAAGCTATACATAAATTATTAAGACTGTGGATAGTGTATCTTACCAGCTCTTTAACATGCATTGCAAGTATCAAGAACTGGCCTCAGGTTTGTTCTGAGGAATTGAGCATCTAAGGGGAGAGAAGGGGAATAGGGTTGTCTACATGACGGTGCTTAGTGTTTTTATATTCTGCAAATGAATAACTTAATACAAAATGATTGTTTCAAGCAAGGGATTTGTTAGTAGAAGTGGGCTTTTGTTTTTAGTTTGTCTCTACAACTAGGCTATATAAACATAAGGTGCCATGAAGTCACATATGCTTGGCTCCTTAGGGGTCATGTGCGCACCTCGGTTTTCCTGCATAAGGCAGGGCTGGAATCTGAACTAAAGTGTTTTTCTGAAGTAGCTCGTTACTAGACATCCTGTGCTTTGGCACAGCCCTCCAAGACTGAAGTTGGGCCGTTTTTGAAACATAGGGATGGTGCCAATTATGTCTGCTGGCAAGTGCCACTGAATTGATGTGTAGTTAACTTGATACTGAGATACACTTGGCTGCGATTCCCTGCTTTGTGAAATGTGTAGGACTGCTTATTCCTGAAGTTTGTGTTGGATAAAATCCATACTTATCAAGACATCATCTTTTTTTTTTTTTAAAATTTTAATAAGTGTTATCCTGTTTGTGGCAGAAGGTGGGTTAAAATACAGTGTGTTTATCTTGCTTATTATTAGTCATTTTGCACAGTATTAAAACTGCAAAGGTATTATTAGTATTTTAACTGCAGCTGCTTTATGATGGTGGAATATGCAGCTATGTATATCCCTGTGTGCTACTGTATTCTTTTACGTTCAGTCACTAGCAGTGTCCTGTTATTGTATGTGTCTTGTGCCTCTGCTGGAATTTGTGAAAGAATTCCAGCAGATCAAACTGATAAATGAGCAGCATGCTTCAAGGTGGCTTTTGTTTGGTGGAATTTCTAATATTGTAACTTCTAAATTTAGCATTTTATTAGGCTAGGCTGCTTCAATTTCTGAGGTGTTCCTCCACAAACATGCGCAGAGCTCAGCTCTGTCTGTCTACAGCTGGCTTAGGACAAGTAAGCTTAAAAACTGGAGTGTCAACATGCTGTCCTTCTTTTGCTGTATTTGCAGAATATCAGGTGTGAAAAGGGTCTTTGTGCGCTCCAGTAGCCCAATGTGGGGAGACTGTTCAGGAGTGTTATGGTGGGTAGGTGTGCCTGTCATCTAAGAGGCAACTGCTCATCACTAAAACATAGTTAGTGGGCCTGTAAAAAAACAACTGGTGGCTCCCGAGAACTGTCTCTGCCAGCCCCTGTGGGAATGACTCGGGGTTGTTGCTTCTGCTTCTTGTTAGCAAAACTTTTAAATATTGTGTTTATCAATGGGGTAAATATTCCTCTTAGCCCTCCCCTAGATATTGAGTAACTGTTTAACAGAAAATAATCTTGAGTACTTTTTGAAAGGCTAGGTGGCTGCTTGATTAAGAAAACTTGAACCTACTTTTTCAGACAACTGTGTAAACTACAGTGTTTTTGTAGAGGTAAATGTTCCATGAAAGAAAAATACTTAGAAAGCAAACTGAGATAAAATATACAGGAAGCTTGAATGTCAGTGAGTAATGAAATGGCGTGTTTTGCATAGAACTTTCTGTAAGGCACTATCTGTATCTGCAGTCTTTAAATGGTCCAACTACTAAGAGGTATCCACCCTTTCTCAGATAAAATGTCTGCTTAAAAATCTGGAATACGCTATGTTTTCTCGCAGCTACAGCTAAATGATACCGCTATATAAAATGTGTCTGAGGAAAAGTCATTGTTCTTTGAAGTAAGCAGCATGGTTTCCGTGCTCCTGAATGGGTCAGTGAGTGCTACTGGATTTTGAAGGTGGCTGCGAAGTCTAGTTTGATCTGGACTTCTCCTGGTTTCATGGCATCTGGTTACAGAACAAGAGTTTTATTCTTGTTTTGTGCTGTGGTTATGCTGAGAGGAAGATTGTTTTGTGCTGCTGATGTTAGTGTGGTGAATGTTATCTGACTTCAGTTCTTCTAAATAGGTAAGAACTGGGTGAAATTGTGTGATGTGGACAGCATGTTGTTTGGACTGTCCCTAAAACAATACCCCGTTTTGGGACTTCACAAATTAGTCCCCAAAAGCGCTCACTAAAAAGTTGTGGAGGGGGGTCAAAAAAAGGCACTGGCGCAGGGAGCTCAGCAGGTGGGTTTAGGAGCCGTGGTGAGGCGAGGCGGCTGCCCCCCCGCCTTCCCCTCGCAGCGTGCTCCGTGGGCGTGAGGGGGACGGGGCAGCTGAGCCGCTTCCGAGCGGGGCGGTGGAGCCGTGCGGTGCGTGAGCTCGTGCCGGTTGGCGGGGGGGGGGGGGGGGGGGGGGGCGGCTGCTGTCTCTCTCCACCCCGGGGGTCAATATTCATCACGCCACGCACGCTGCTACTCCGGGCTGGCTCTTCCCAGCCGGTGCTGCCTGTGGCGTCCGGGCGCTCGGAGCCGTTTGCAGGTACGGGTAGCGCGGTGCCAGCCTGCGGCCCGCGTCCTGCTCCGCCTCCCGCCGCTCCACGGCCGTGACCTCCGGCTGCTGGAGGCGGCGCGGGCAGGGCCGGGGCGTCCAGCGGCTTAGAGCCCCCGTGCGAGGCGGGACTGGGACCAAGGGTCGCTGTTTGGGTGGCGGGAGGTCGCGCTCCCGGCGCCGCCCTCTCCTCCCACGCGTGTCGGCAGTTCCGCCACAGCCTGTTCCCTCGAGGGGCAGGGGCGCGGGTGGCAGTAACGCTTTTTTTTTTCTTTTTTTTTTTTTGTGAACAGCAGCGCTTCAGTACCCACGTTAGTGGTTTCCGCTGCTGTGTGTCCCCCCCACCCTCGCACCCCACCACCGCGTCCTGTGCTGTTCACCTGCCCCGGCAGCGCGGGGGGGCCGGGGGCCGGGCCGGGCCGCCCGAGGAGGCCGGCGCTCGCCCGGCGGGGCCAATCGGCGCCCGGCCCTGTTGCTATGCGCGCCCCTACTCTGCCTCCTTTGTGGAAGATGCCGTGGGCACCCACCCGCGCCGGCGCGGCGGCGGGGTTGGCAGCGGGAGCGCCGGGCCGCGCGGAGAAGGTGTGTACCGGCGCGGAACCGGGCCCCCCGGCGGCTCCCGGCCCCCCCCACCCCACCCCGGGCTCGGCCAGGCGGCCTGGTACGGGACCTGCCTGCTGCGCCCGCCCTGCCGGGCCTGGGGTGCCCCGGCTGAGGAGACCGCCCGACGCGGCGGCTGGGGGGGCGATGGGGCTCCGGGAGGAGCGGCCGTGGGGGGGCAGGAAGGCCGGTGGCACCGGGCCCGAGAGTCTGCTGGCCTGGAAACAACTTCAAGCTGCGTGAGAGTAATCTGCGTTTTTTGTTGGTCTTTTTCTTTGAAAGGTGGTTTAAAATTCGCCTGTACCAAAGTTTGCCTCTCCGGTGGAGCTGAAGGAGTGTGCTGTACTTAGTCTGTAAATAGTTCCTTTAAAAAAAACAAACAGTTTCACCATATGTTCTTCCTTTCGTTCTGTATACCGAGCCTATGAAATGTTGGGGTTTTGTGAGGTTGGTGTTGGGTTTTTTTTCAACCTCCCTTTAAAGGAAAGTAATGGTCAGCCTGAAAATTAACTCTGTGAATTCCTTACACTCTTAGGGCAAGAGTATTAAATGTCCTGGAACAGGAGTGGGATATTTTTAAGCCTTAAAAGTGAGACATCTAGTTAAATGTCAGATCTGCCAGCAGTTGTAGTTAGTGTGGCCATATGTAACTGCTTGACTCCTCATTGTTATGGAGGAAAAAAGCCCCTCTCCTCCCTCCCAAAAGCACCCTGAAGCTTAACTGAGTTTCTTCTGTGCCTTGTTATGTAGGTCAAGTTTCTTTCTTCTTTCTTTCTTCCTTTTTTTTTTTTTTTCCCAGCAGGAGGAAACTTACAGTATTTTGATTTCTGCCTGAAACAATGCATGAAAGCATTATCAGCCCTTTGCCACTACTTGTTTGTCTTGGGGCAAATGAAGCTGACGCAAATATGTCAGCTTTGAGGGCAACTAAAAATAAGTATTTTTAATTAGCAGCTTACTGATTGCTCAACTGTATGCTATGTTTAAAGCTAATTAAATAGCATACTGAACTCAATGCTGAATTGAGGATTATCCATTCCTTCTTGTGCAAGCATGTT
Source organism: Chlamydotis macqueenii (assembly GCF_036417535.1). Classification (NCBI taxonomy): domain Eukaryota; kingdom Metazoa; phylum Chordata; class Aves; order Otidiformes; family Otididae; genus Chlamydotis; species Chlamydotis macqueenii. Next base: position 13,590,430 of record NC_141567.1, on the reverse strand, counting down.
CCTCTAAAATACAAATGTTTTGACCAAGTGCTAGCATGTGTCTTCATCCTGGGTCTAGAAGTTGTTGGTATTCCTCTGAAAGATACCGCAGCTGTAGCTTAAGTGAGCCTGCTGACATTAGATGTTCACCTCCTGATACGGGAGGAGGAACAATTCCACTAGTGTACTCTTGTGGTTTGTGTGGGAATACTGGTTTTGAATCGCTGAAGCATTGCTTTATAAAGTAGTAAGGAATTTTTGAGAGGACAAAGTGAGATTTCATAATTGCATACATTAGATTTTAAATGTGTTAATGTCTGCCGTTTTGCTATGTAGAAAATTACCATATCTTAGGAGAGAGGGAGGCAAACTAGATTCTTGGCTCAAATTCTGTTAAGCCTTTACATTTTGACCCTATGTAACATTTTATTCTTTTTAGTACCAGAAGATTGTTAAAGCTTAATAACAGAACGTAAAGTGTGGAAACTTGTAAATAGCAGAATTGTGCTATGTGACACGGTTCAATTCTAAAACTGTTTTAAAATGCTCCTTTGTTTTATGCATTCAAAATTCTGTAGTAGGCTCTGGTGGCCGTTTTAAAATGAGCAGTTTTTTACACAGCTTGAGAGTTGTAATGTCCTGGTTTATCCTCCCAAATAAAGTTTAAAAACAATTTTATGGGCCTGGCTCCTCTCCCAGAAATGTTTTAAATGAGAAGCTTATATTGTCTCTTTTGTAACATTTTTACTTCTGCAGGTTACTGTTTAACTGCTTAAGGGCAGGACTTGTAGGTGAAGGTTAACAGCACTGGAAAAATTACACGAAGAGCTTCATGTTGCTCCGCCATCATCAACTTCATCTCGGTTCTTTCAGAGCTTTTTGCGTTTCTGCTGAAGTACAGTATCTGCCTTTGGTCTGCTAGCCTTACTCCTTTCCCTCGGCCCCACCCTCTATCTAAATAATCTCGACTGCAAATACTGAAACAAACCTACTGAAGCTGGAGGTAGCCTCACTAGCTAGGAGGAGGATTTTGGGTGGTCAAACGTGTTCTGACAAAGTTCCCCAAGATAAATTACCCACCACTTAGATGACAATGAACAGGTTGTAACGTCAGAGTTTTGAGAGATGAAGTAGGACAGCACAAAGAGAAGATGAATGCAGAAAGAAACTGCAGTAGAAGAGGTCAGATATAATGAAAATAGTTTGCTCTGGGCCTTTTATTTTGTCTTTTTTCTTTATTTCAGATAAAATAATGGGATTCTTAATCTACATTTCTTACCTGAGGACACTTCCTAACAAGTCCTATGCTTTTTTTTCCTGTGTGCTCTGATAGCTAGTCCTGTTCTAGCAGCAGTGCTGCAGAACTTTCCAGCTTGTAGATGTGATTTCTAACTGACATGATGTTGTAATAAAGTTACAAGAATATCAGCTCCTACTTAACCTGCATACTATATATCTAATGTTTAATATGTTGTCCATTAAAATAAAAATCTTGAGTTCTTGAGTGTTTCTATCTCTTCTCCTTGTGGCTATTCTTTAAAAGTTTTATTGTTAACAGTGCATTTGCACTGTTTGGTTTGTTTCTCATTTTCTTGTTTTTCAGTTATTCTGGGGAAATTTAAAAAAAGGCAGCTCAGCGGCATTAGTAGGTGCCTCACATGTAGGTAGAAAATGTGCTTAACAGTTCTTCACCAGTGTTACTGTATTTATCTTGGGCTTAGGTATGCCATCAGCATTCGCATAGCTTCTTGGAGGTGAACCAGGTCTCTGGAGTTGACATTGTTTGATAGTCAGAAAGCTGCCCTGGATGTAATTCACCAAGCCTTCACATGTGAAGTTGAAGTAATGGAGACTTTTCCTGAACATGCTGAAAGAAAAACCTTTTCAGACACTTCTAGACTGTTGAGTTGCATTGTTCTTATTGGAACCAGAAGTAATGATACTGTCTGGGTTCTTGTTTTGATACACTATCACATAGATTTCTAAATTATTGCATTAGATCAGGTCTATCCTATGCACGTGTGGTTGGTATCTACCAAATCTCTCGTCTTTGTAGAATCTGAGAAGGCATCTTAGTCAGTGCTGTCTCTGCACCAGGTCTTGCCCCACTGAGATTGCTAATGCATTTAACAGGCTGCTGGTCTGCTTGTCATCTGAATGAAAGCCTAGCCTGGAAAATACTGTCTTGTTATTTGGAGGTGTGAATTAGTCTTCTGATGCTCTGCAATTCTCTAAATACTTTTCAAATTTTCCTTGCACTTTATAAGTTGGAGGGATGTGAGCTTTACTGGCTATGCCTGTGAAGGGAGTGCTGTCAGCATTTGTGATAAAGCATTTCCTTGTTAAATGACTGAAACAAGGACTTCCTGCTGAAGACCTCTTACTTGCTCCTAATAGTACTGACTTTTTTTTTTTTTTTTTTTGTGAAGTAATTTTAGGATCAGTAAGAAAACCAGCCATATTGCTCCCTTTTTGTCATTGTATAGCCTCCCACTTTCTTCTGAGGGCATGAGTGAGGAGCAACAAGATGGACTTGCTCTCCTAGGCCTAGATTCAGAAAGAGTCAGTATTTTGCTTTAGGTCACAGAGATTTGAATTAAGATACTGAAGTCAAGATAAGGTAAAAGATTTTTAACTCCAAAATTTTAAGCTTGGAAATGTGAGAACTAAGTTTTTGTTTTATTAATATATACAGCTAATAGACGAATATATTTCAGATTCTCTTAGAGGATAAAGGACAGTATTTCTTTGCTAGTATCACATAGTTGAGTCTATGCTATTCATATTCTGAGTTAACAGTTAAAAACTGTTTTCTTTTGCAATATTGAGAAGATGGGATACAGAAGATCAAGGGTTGCTGTGGAACTCAGGAATATAAGTGGAGTATCCTTAATGGGAGGGATAGAGCCTGTCCTGCAGTGCAGCCATATCGTCTACTGTCTGATGAAGTTCTTCTCAGATTGATGTGTCTAACAAGAAAACTGCTGCTTACAGACGATGGTGTCTGCGTAAGTGTATACCTTTTCCTTGGTGAGAAAGAATATTGGCCAAGTTTAACTAATGGTGGTCATACTACCTGAAAGATAACTGAGCTCTCAGATGAATTTCCACATTAATTAGGAGCTTTACAAAAGGAGCCAAGGTGGGGAGTTAGATTCTGCAAATTTAAATAGCAAGCACCAGCACTAACAAGCAAGACTGTTGTTAAATAGTTAATAACAGATGGCTGAACTTCTGATGCAAATGATCAGACAGAACAAGAGAGGTTCTCTGCATCCTGACCCAGAGACTTCTCACTGCTACCATGACAACAAACACTTTTTTTTCCTTTCCCAGTTTTAGCAAAGTTTATGGAACTGAAGATGACTTCTTGGTTTTACAACTTAAAAATAAATTTTAAAAGGTAAAGCAGACCAGCTGGGGAGGAGAAAACATAAACTAAGAGAACGTGGATATGAATTCCTAGAGGCATCGAATTTTAGTTCCTGTAAGATCTTTCTAAAAGATGTCTGAAGGGCTGTGTACTTCTAAATGCCTGGCAGTTAAAGTATTAGTTTAAATAAGAAAGTTTGTAGTCTGAGCAAATCTATCTGAGTTCTTTTCATTTATCTTAACATGAAAATCACGTGCTGCAACCAGAATAACATTGCAAGGGATAAAGGGAGAAGGAGGTAGGAAGCTCTATGTATTTGCCCTGGGCATGGTACAGAGGAGCAAGGAAGAACCTGTAGCTCATGGGGTGGATGTAGCTCCTTGATGGGAGAAGGGGAATGTCACTGTAGGACAGCGGAGGTCTGTAGTGGGGGCCACAAAGGGGGTTGAAGCTGTCTGCCACTGGATGGGGTAGGACCTACTCTGCCTCTTTGATTCAATTGTTAAAGACTTGGGAGAGTATCCTGGAGAAATACCACTGCAGCCCTACTTTGTCTGTGTTCTTTTTGCTAAGGGCTTGCCTTTGGCTGCTGTGAGCAGGATGCTAGAAGGGTCCTGTGTGCTATCTTTCTTATTTTAATAGCAAAGTTACTCTACAGTTCCTGTACCTACTATAGGTAAATTCAAAATAGAAGGTTCAATATCTCTCTTTTAGGGTAGGACACCTTAAGGAGTATTGGTGTAGACTACATTTAAAACTACTGCTGTGACGCTGAAACTACTGGAAGGAAGTGCTTCTGAGGCAAGTTTTGATCTGCTCCCCACACAAGCCCTGTGTATGTTACTGAGCGCAGGTTACTTCTCATAAAGAATAAACAACCTGTTGTAAGGTTGTTTTATTGATGCTGCTAAGAACCCACATTTTCTTCAGCTCTTACTGGTTCTAGGAGGTACATCTATGTCTATGGGTCTTACACTATAACAGTGGCTTCATTACAGAAAGAATGAAGGAAGTCCTTCATGTAGATGTGCACCGAGCCACTATATTCTCAGATTGTGTTTCCAGAGTGTATCATATTGCTGTGTTTGGTTGTCTAGATGGATTAAGGAATTCTTCAGCCTGCAGGTGTATAACTCAGTCATAATATTAGTTTTAAAGATTATTATTTGTTATCTGTGCTACAAATTTAAGAGGCACATTCAGGTGTCACGTTTTGCTGGGTATTACACAAGCATGGAACAAAAGAGCATCCTCACCTCAGATCTTATGCAAGTATCAAACACAAAATCGATTACTTCCAACAGAGGGCTGTAAGGAAACAAAGGGATAATACTGATGAGACAGATGAACCATGCTCCCAGCGTACAGGCTAACAAGCCTTTATCACTGCAACAGGGAAGTTGGAAAGCAGAATCATTTTGCATCGTGTTCTTCCCAACTATAGGACAGCATGGGGAAGGAAGTACAAGTGATTAAAATAATCAGAGGTGAACTGGAGGTTTACTGCAATAATGAATGGGAGACAACAGGAATGGTGGTAAGCCATGGAAGATCTTGAAAGTTTGGATTTAAAAAAAAAAAAAACAAAACAAAAAAAAACCCCAAAAAACCCAAAACAAAAGTAACTTGCTTCTTAGGAAAGATGATGTTTTGAGAGGCAAAAAAGACAACAGGAAAATATGGTTTCCTGTTAGACATAAACCAGACGTACTTTCCTCACAAGGCCGGATGCTGGTGAGGCATAATCTTTACGTCTTTTTCACACTAATTTTTGGTGATTAATTCCATGAGAAATCCTGTGGACACCAATGGTACTTTCCTGAGCAGGCAGGTGAGGCACTGCCGTCTGCTAGCTGAAGCCTGGCTGGTGTTCACGTGAGCTGTGCCCAGCTCAGAGCTCCCCACCGGCAGGGCCTGTTTCCAACTTTGGACTGTGAAGAATTTATCTCCTCAGAAATCTTAGGATTTCAGACCGTGTTTTTCCATAGTCAAGGGTAAAACCAACTCATGCTGAAATCAATTCTCTAAATGCTATTTCCTAGGGATCCGACGCAGCAGTAAGGGTGTAGTGAACCCAATTTGCATGTTTTCCTGGGGATAAAGAGGGCAAGTTGCTTGTTGTCTGGATTCCTGTGCCAAATTCTGGTCCTTTCAAGATCAGCCGCTGATTCAGATGGTAAGAATAAAATGTTCTGTGCTAAAATCTCAGATATGTTTTTTATTAGCTCTTGAAGATAAGTGATTGCAAAAACCAGCTGTTTACAGAAATAGCAAATGTAGTCATATGTAAACTTAAGATCTTTTTGACTACACTCTTCTACATTTAGTTATTTCTTAAAAAAGATCCCCTTCCTCCAACAATACTACACATTGTTGTCACTTGATAGTAATGAAATTTGTTTTCTTTATTGATTTCTAACAGAAAATCTCTGTATAATGTTTTTGTTAGTTGAAGGGGTTGACAAAACAAGTATGTCTGTCAGGCACTTGGATTCTGTAATGTTTGTGGGGCTTTTTTTTTGTCTGCTCAACTTGAGCATTCACAATAATTTGTTAAATCTATTAAACCTGACAAGTGGGCGAGTCTTTAATGTTGCCTGAACTGTGCTACTAGCTGATAGTGACTTTTTGGCATTTCTGAGCTGAAGGCAGCTTGGAGCAATTTTCCTTAAAAGAAAGTCATTTTGACATCTTCTGATTTAAGTTTCATTGAACATTTACTTTGGACATTAATACCTTTTCTTCTGGTCCCAGATTCAACATTTTTTTTTTTCCCTACTGTGTAGTTATGATTAAGTATGTATTTTGAAGTTATCGAAGAGGAACCAGAGTTGAGTTTTATTTGTTTATCTGCCTTTGCTTCTGTCAGTTGTTTTTGTATAGAATACAAAAGAGGCTGTGGAGGGCCTTGAGCTTTGCCTGGATAAAAACTGTTGTTCTTCATACTCTGGTGTGTGTGCTTGTGGATGCTATTTTTAGTGTAGTGTTTTGTTTTTCCTAATAATTTATTGCTCTGTCTCTTGACTCACAGGTCACCTGATCTTAGAGCATGCAAATATAGAGGCTGGATCCTTTACTGTTCTATAAACTGCTGGTTTATCTTGAGGAGCAGGCTGCTGCTGGTGAGATTGGTTTGAAAGTGGTCGTGGAGGGGTGAGCCCTGTCGCTTTGGTTCTCTGGAAAGTATATTCTAAGAATACATGGTACAGGGTGTTACAAAACACATGTGCAACCAATAAACTTGGAGCGGAGGCCAGGGATGATGGGTGACTTGAGGTCAGGGCTGTGCAGGGAGACTTTTGCCTGCTGGCCCTCACCGTGCCTGTCTTTGCTCCGTGCCAGCAGCAGCGCAGTCATCCATGAACTCACTTTTTCCCTTGAGAAGGGAGAATTGTTTTGAACAGATATGTTATGAATACACCACTATTATTGTTGCTCTGGTAGTGTTAATTTTGGTACTTTGGATGAGTGTCTTCCATCTAGGATTGTCATAAACTTGTTTTGTTCCACAAAGGTGCCCAGTGGCTGGATGTTTCTGGTAGCTTTCAAGCTGCAATGCAAGGCTGGCAGGATGGTTGAATGAAGCGGAGAGGGAAAGCAGACACTTAAATTTTGTAAGCAAACAAGTATGTTATTTGAAATTTCAGTGCTCAAGTGGGTCCAGTTTTTAAAAAGGTACTTTCCAAGATGTGTGTATGTGTGGAGGGAAAACCTAAAAAGGGCTGAACGTTGCAGAGTTTCATTAGTCTGATTGTTTTTTTAAATCTTAAAGTAAATCTGAATTGTAACAAGATAAATGTCACTCAGCTAGATTCTGGCAATTCTTCAAACTGTGTGAAAACAAAGAGGAGCAAAACCTGCATCCATCAAGCTATTCATTACTTGTACAAATGAAAGAGATCCAGACACGTAAAGTGAATATTCTGATGGTTTGGATTGAACTAGAAGTTCATTACTGCCCAGGCAGTTGCAGGTTTTTAATTCCTGGCCCATGAGGTCTTTTCAGCCTTGTGGAAAACTGCGCTGATTATCATCTTCTCTATAATTCAAAAATAAAGCAAATTAACTTTCACCTATCTGGATCTCGGGTTAACTGAAACAGGGGTATCAGCTGACCTGGCTGACAGTGCTGGCGCTCTCAGGGCTTTCTTTTCATTTATAACATTGTAGTTTTTATAGGTTCCTCTAAGACAACAGAATATTTGAAATTGAGTATTGTGCACCCTTGAGGGAGACGAGTGTTTGGGTGGGTGCAGGGCTTATGGCTGTGCTGTTGAGTTGCTGATAGCCCCTGTTTTGCACTCTTATCAAATTTGCAATGCTATTAATGAAATCAAAACTTTTTGGAAACGTAACACATCTAGATGATGATCAAAATTCTTACCCCTCAAGAAATTACATACAAATCATGCATGTGGGAGCCCTCAGTTAGTTTTTTAATAGTCTTTTAGTAGACTACTTTCTCCAAGAAGCAGACTAGGTCATAGGTGTGGTTTTTTTCCCCAAAACATCTAGACTTCTGTTCACCCCCATCCCAGAGCCTTCTCTGGCTTACTGTTCTTTTGGATTTGTTTTGTTTCTTGTTACCACTGTAAAACTGAGAAATTGCAATATCTATTAAAAGTAGATACTGGCAGGTAGCTTTGAGGAGATTTTTCAGCATATGAGAGGTTCCTGAGTAGTCTTGACAAACAGTCATCTTGTATCTTTCTGTACATTGAATCAAGAGATGAAAAGCAGGGAGGAACTGCCAGGAATGTCTGATTTGTGCAAGTTTAAATTGGCTTATTAAAGTCAGTAGCTTCTGACTTCAGAGTTTGAAGATAGTTGCTATCAAAACCCATCCATTGCACTTGTTGGCACCTGACCGTAGCATGAAGATGAGAGTGTTTGGCTGTTGGTTGTTGAAAGTTTTCAGACTGTGGAAGGCTGAGTGCTTTAATACTTACAAAACTTCACTTGCTTTGACAACAATCTTGTGTTGAAGGCTGAATGCTTAGTGAAGGGTTTCCATAATGTGCTATCCCGTAAGGCAACATGGTACTTTTTTCAAGGTCTTTCCCTGACTCCAGCATCTGTGGCATCTTGACTGGTTCCTCCCAAAAATGAGTCAGTGCTTTCACATTGCACATTTCAAATTCACTCTGGTTTATTTTCAAGAGGTCTGGCTATGGTCTGATGCAAATGACACATGATGTAACCGTTCTTTTTCTTGCAGTGATGTTAGGGAAGAATACCAGCAGTTTGTGCCTGCTGATTATAAACCAAAGTGGAACGTGTGCTCACACAGAGCATAGCTGGCCTTCCCCAGCAGGAGTCTTGTGTGCTCCCATGACTGTTTTGTTCAGGCCCTTAGTGACTCTTCCAAATCATTCACTCAAAATCTTTTTGAGAGCTGAAGGCTACTTTACATTCTTCCTCACAAAATAAGTATTATTTTATTGATATTAACAGGAAAATAAGCACAAGAACACTTGAAAGTATATTGTCAAAGTTTCTAAGCACAATAAATATTTAAGGTGATGAGGTAAAGCGTGATATACCCCAAAGAGAATGATTTTTAATGTTAATGGAGAAATTTTTAAAAAACCGGCGGTTTTTTGGCAAGTGTAGCCCTACATCACTATGAACACTGTTCCCAAACATACTGTTGTATATTGTAAAGATGATATGCTACAGAGGAATAAACTGAGTAACACTTTAGAAAAAATCTGGTCAGCACAAGATGCAAACATGTTGTGTTTTAAGTAGAGGGCTGCTCTCTGACAACTCTCATAAGCATTGAAATACCTACTGTAGAATTTTTAAACAGTCTCATGTTGTTTTCCAGTAACATCTGAGAGTGATTTATTATCAGAAATGGCTGGTTTCCATCTTTAAACTATCTATGTATAAAATATTGCAGAAGTCTGCAAATAGTTGAATCTTTGTTAAGCTGGATTGTTAAACAAATTGAAGAGGAAACTTATGTCAATCATCCTGAATTGTATTGTATTTAAAGCCTCAAATAAAATTTCTGGCATGCATTTTTATTTATGTATTATAAAAATGCTATTACAGCTGGGATTTAATGCAGAGCTGCTGTCAACCTGTTTAATGGGAGGGATGTCTTGGCTTCCAAATGGAGCTAGACCTCCTAGTATTCCGTTGCTGCAACTATCGTATGGATGACAGACATTCAGAAAGAGATGAGGCTTAGCCAGATACATCTGCTTTTTCGTTGTTAATTCATGTTGGGCTTCCTTTAAAAAGAAAGCTACAGCAATGGAGCCACTGCAGTATGGTATTTACAGCTAACGTGAGGTTGAGTAATGAAAGCCGTCAGTCTGTATGTCTTCAATGTAGTTGCTGCTAACTTGGTTCTTGAATTAGGGAGTAACAATAGTGAATATGGTCATAAGCCGTCATCATCCTCATCTCCAAACACAGTTCCCTTGGCTGAAGAAGCCTTGATGAAAGATGAAACAGTCATCATCATCAACACCAGTGAAGGAAGCATTAAAAAAAAAAATTAAATATATATCTAGAAATCTCATATTGGAAAACCTGTGATAATTTTTAATTTAAAAGCACTTGTTTTTCCAGAAAATATCTTAGGAACAATTTTTCACATACTCTGTAAGCTTAAGTGCACTCTGTTTTCTGTTCTAGGGTGACACACGGCCCCTTCAGCTCCCCAAACCAAGCATGTTGGATGCGGTTTCACATTATGGTGGCAGTGACTGTGAAGCTAGCCTAGGTCTGATCTCCACATTGCCCTTCTTTCCTCCTGTGAACTAGAGTGGGATTTAAAATGGGAGCATTTCAGTAATTTGTTTTCAGTATGATTCTGTAAAATTTATATCAGCATATTATGAGGGTGGTGAATCACAGTATTGACGGTGAGAGCGAAGGCTAGATGTAAACCTTTATTCCCTTCCAACTACAGCTGAGTGTCTGTTCTGTGCTTAGTGCCCCATACTTATTCTGAGACATTTTATGAACTAACAGAAATACTTGAAAAAATAGTTTTGAGTTGCAAAATTAGAAATCCTGTTGCTTTGTCAGTTTTTTTTTTTAAGGTTTTTTGCTCAGGTAGGTTTATTGAGTCATGCGGTTTGTTCTAACATAATCTAGTTTAGGCAGAGCATCAGCTAATCAAGGGAAGAATGAATGGAAAACTCAGAAATTAGTCTGCTCCTTATTAGATGTTTGTTTCGTTATAATGTAACTCCAGAGTTTTTTTGTGTAGTTACATCTAACAAAATCACAATCTAGGAAACCATAATATAAAGGAAAACACAAATTGGTGTGTGCTTAAGTAAGGGTGTTAGCTGAGACAAGTCCTCTGCTTTCAGTACCTGCCTGGTTATAGCATCTCAGTACAAGTAGCATCTTTTGTAACCCATTCTATAGAGTAATAAATTTAAGGATCAGCAAAAAACATATATTCTGGTCCTCCAGCTGGCTTATATTTAAAATGCTAAACATTGCAGCACTGAAAATCTTACAGCTTAACACTGACATTTCAGCACTTACTAACTCATCTCAGGATCCAGTGGAACAACTGTATTTTAGAATATACACGTTCTCTTGCAGCTTCTGGTGAACTGAGGTTTGAAATGAGCCTCAAACTTCATATTTTCAGGTATTCCTTTCCTTCTACCAAATACAGAAGATGAAATCATAATGATTGACCTACTTCACAATTGATTATTTCCTTGTGGAGCAAGAAACAGTTCAGCTTACATCGTTTGTTCTTAAGTATTCCTTTTCTTTGTCCAGTTAAGAGAACATAAAACCAGTTTCTCTGATCAAAAGGCAAATATTGGATCTAGAATTTGGTTTAATGCCAAAAAAAAACACCAAAGGAAGCAGATTAAACTGTTGTTGCTTAGGTAAAAATAGAAAGCTGCAGTTGGAAGAAGAGAAGTGACTCAGTAAGCAGTATGGTGATGGCAAAATAGGATGTCAGCCAAAACACAGGAAGCAAGATGGGAACACCCAGATCAGTTTAACAGTCTGCATTTTAGGCTCTCAAAGAGAGGTGATTTCTGAGATTACTGCGGGAAATTTAAGCTTTAAATTTAACTGGATTTTCTTTCTGTACTCATAAAGCTGTTTGAAACTAAATAAGTTTCAGTAAAATGTGAATTGTACGGGGTTTTTTTCCATCCTGATTTTAAGACTAGTCTCTTTTTGGTAAGTTTATTTACAGAAAAGCTACCTTGAGATTAGCTCTACATACTGTGAGAGGCATCCAGCAGAAGTGTGTGGTAGCTTGGCAGTGATACATACATAACAGGAGAGTTCCTGCAGCGCTGCAGTCTGGAGTGGAGCTGATGGCACTGATTGGTACTGATTGATTTTTAGTGCTCAGGAGCTCTGGAGTAACTTCATTAGCTGACATGTAGCTGTGCCTTGGTTTTTAAAAATCCCCTTTACTTATAAGATGGTGTGCTTTGTTTTGTTTGTTTTTGGTTTTTTTTTTAATTATAAACTAGCATAACAACACAAAGGCAGGTGAATTTCTTCCTATTCTCCTACACAGAACTAAGTAGATCCAGCATTTTTTAATAGCTTTATACTCTATTTTCTTTGAATAACAGGTATGCATCGGTCCTCACGTAAAGTTCCTATGCTGCCATTTCCTGCCTGCAGCTGAACTGCTTTGATAACCAGGTAGTCGTTCAGCTTGGTACCCTGGAAAAAGTAAGGAGACTGCAAGAGTAAGATGAGGTACTGTGCTGCTCTCCTCCTGTTTTCATAATGGCTGTACCTGAGCTCACTAAGAATCTAAGGCAGGAGTCGATGTGGGGACAAATAATTTGTAGAGGAGTATTCCTAAGATAAAGTGAGTGACCAGTTCATTGTGTTTGCTTGAATTTAAGTAAATTTAACTAATAGCTTGTTTCTTGAAGCAAGTAGACCATCTCATGACTTTAACTCTTGATAGCCTGAATTATACCTGAACTCTTAACATTGCAAGGCTTTTGAAGTGTGTGACTTCAGATATAATTACAGGTTTGTAATATGCAGACACAACATGACTGCTCCTTCAGAGTATCATGAGTTTGGGGGGTTCAAGGGCAGCTTTCTTTTGAAGTGAAGCACAACATGGAATTAGTTAACTTAAGCATCCGTAGGTGTTTCTAATTCCAGAAGAGAAGCTGGTTAGTCAAATGTTTACATTGTGTTTCATTTCCTTTACAGTAGTTTCTTGAATCCCTGCCTTACTCTTAAAATATGGAACTACCTTTAGCCTCCTTCTTGGAATAGTGAGATGATAAAACTTATTCAGTGTGACTGTTTTGGGGGAAAAGCCAGAGAGCTTTTGCTGTGATTTTTTAAATGCTGAGTGATGCCTTTGCTAGGAGGTGATGGGTTCTGAATGTTGACAGTTGCTTTTTCTCCAGAGTACCTGACTCTCCTGCCACGGGACTCTTAGACCAAAGCATCTCCTTGTGGTCTGCCTGTACTAAAAGTACAAAAAATAAGATCAAAGTACTTAAGCAATATTTTCAGTCTTTCAAAAAAGAAGCACATGAAGGAAGCAGAGAGCAGAGGTGGGCAACCATGCCACAGTGCCTCCTGGACAGCTAGGGTAAGGCAGGAGCAGGGCTTGCATCAGCTGGGAATCCGAATAGCCAGTGCCATTCTGTATTTTGTTCAGTGTTTTGCTTACTGGGTTTCGGCTTTCTAAGAAGGGAAATAGAAATCTGATTACTTTAAATTAGTGGCCTTCAAAATCCATTGTGGATGCCTAAAGATTTTTCAGGGAAGATCTGCGCTGTTTGTAGAGCATATTTAAAGGCGGTTATTCATTGTTTCGTGAACTCTCTAAGAAAGTAGCTCTCAAAATCAGTGGAGATCAGGACTAATGGATGCTTTCAAGTTGGATAAATTTGTCTTTGAAGAAAGGCACTTTTACCAAAATCAGCTCTTCTCCTGAGAAGAGGATGAGAAGCTTGGTAGATATTTGTGATGTCCAGTGCAGTATGAAAGGTGCTAGGACAATAAAATAAGCATGGACTAAGAGAGATTATCATTGTAGCAGTGCCCGGTTGTGACAGGAGGAGGGCACGGGGCAAGAGGAGATCTGCTGGGGCCATTTGCTGCCTTGCTGGCCCCGGCGGGACAGGGCAGCGGCTTGCAGATGTATCTTCTGTTGCCCCTGGAGCACAATGGGTTAGACAATACCAAATGTCTGTTTCCTGTCTAAGCCTAGAAAATAGATTAAATGCTCTTCTAATGCACGTATTTCAGGAAAGATAAGAAAGGGAAGGGAGTTTGTCCGCACAACTGTGACCCAGTTGGGAAAGGAGTCAACTGGGCACAACTGAATTAAGTGAAGTTTTGGGAGAGTCCTTGGGTTACAGTTAAGTGGATTTGTGACTAACGAGTACTACATACCTAACTTGCATAGAAGTTTTAGGATGTGAGCCAAATTAATTTTTTTTTGAGTAGGTTGAGTTCTTACTGTGTATTGCAATGCTCCAGTGATTGTGCACATGTGTGTAATGGACGGAGGAGGCCAAGGATTTGAAGACTCTCTTTATGACATCACTGGTTAAATGTGCTTTTCTGTTTGTCCAGAAGATGCAGAAAATGAGTCTTTGTTGAGGTTGGTATGTGCAGAAGACAAAGGAAGACAAAATGATGTGCCTCTAGGTTTCAGTTCTCCAGTATTGTTTGTTTTGGTTTATACATAGTAGCTTCAGTGTAGATTTCTATTTTTCTCTTTTTCCCTCCTAGAGCAGTCTGACATCTGCTGCTATCTCTTGTGACCACCTGGTCAATAAACTTCAGTTTCAATGTATTGATTAAAGGGCTGTAATGCCTTGTTACTTTAATTCCTATGTACTTGCGTCAACTAACTGGATTTTTTCCTATTTTGAGGGGAATAAAACCCAGACACTGCTGGGATGCGTATTTTATGCTATATACTTGCATGTTGTGTTGCTAGAGATGAAGCAGAATAATCATCGTATTTGTGTAGTCAGATTATAGAATTGAGGTTATTCTATACACAGTGTATGGTGTGTGTCTTAGGGCTGATTCATACACAAAAGCAAACAGTTACAGCACATGCACAGTAAGACTTCTTTTGTCTAAACACTGAGTTTGCTGTTTCTATAAATGTCTTTCTACCCTTGTCCTCAATTACATCAACTTGCATCATCTGTGTCTGTTGTATAGGAACAATTACCAGGCTTCTCAATAGTTTTTTCTTTTTCCTTTATGAAAACTCTTAGAAGTTGCTAAATGATACAGAAATCAGTAGCTAAAAAAACTCAGGAGCTAAAAACATATTTCTCAATATCCATTGCCATTTGTGCTTTAAAATTCTTTTTTAAAAAAGTCCAGATCAAATACCTGGTTTATTACGTTGCTGGCATAATTTTAAAGTATTGACCCTGTCTTTATAATGCTGTTATGAAAACAGTAGCATTTCTGAGTTCAATATTTGCTGTTTATCACAGAGATGCAGTTTTTATTTTGAAACAACATTTCTTTTTTTCTTTTTTTTTTTGTAACTGCAGCCAATGCAAATATGTCTGTCTCGCTAGCAGGGTCTCCTTCCATCCTTAAGGCAAGAAACTGATTGCATCTGAAATAATAGATCGGATACAGGAACAGACGCAATGTTTGCAAATTGAACTTAAAAGTAAATTTTATCTGTTTACCTGAAGTAATATTGTATTCTGAATCTTGAGTAATGGTTATTTCAGATTTATTTACCTTGCCTTATTCATTAGACCTTGCGTATTTATTAGATTCACTGGATCTTGCATTTGGACATCCTTAAACTGTCCGTGGCTTGTTATCTCAATTTGTGATACATATCTGTGAAGACACTGAACATTTCAAGTATAGAATATAAGCTTTGGTAGCAGGTTTTTTTTTTTTTTAGTGCAAAAAGGGAGTGGGCTTTTTACCTGAACCTAACCAGCTCGGCAAAGCACTCAGGCCATAGGATTTGTCTATTAATCTGTGTCAAGTCCAGAAGCTTTTCATCAAATACAAATTCTTTCTAAAAAAAGAGAGCTACTGCTTCACATGGTAAACTGCTAATGTTAATTAAAGGCCATGTCTATTTTACCGTTACTTGCCATTTAAAATTCTCTAATGGAGATTTTCAGGTACCACATCTTACTGTGCATGTTTCTGTTACAGTAAGAAGGTGTTTCAGAGAGGTTTTGTCTGCATAATAAGCATGTGCAGATCTTGATGGAGCTCTTTATTTTTTTTTTCTTTAAAACCATAGATGTTTTTTACATATTTTAACTAAACAGAATTCCTCTTACACATTTTCTTAAGGTTGAATTCCCTTCTGTTTAGTCTGCTAAGCATGAGGCAATTCTTGTTTAAATTAATGTCAGTCCTGCTGATTTTTTGGAACTTCTTTGTCAGAGTAGGAAAAATACTCCAGTAGTGATCCTTCCTGCTGTGGCTTTCTTAACATTACCATGGCTGTTGGACATATAAAGATGAGCATGATGCTTGTGTTAGCAGCAAGATAATGCTGCAATTTTTTTTTTGGGGGGGGGGAGTGGGTCAGCTGTAATACTTAAATCCTTTTCAGAGTCTTTCCAAATCTCTGTCCATAAGTATGACTTGCCTATTGTTCACTGGGCTTTTAGCTGAAAGAAAAAATATTACAGGCACCTAATTTTGTAGGTGACTCATACCACTACCTAAGTGTCTTGTTCTTTTTGTTGTTTACCATTCCTTTAATGTTCCCTACACCCTTTAGTAGTCATTTTCTGCCATCCGTCAGATGAATGACCGTTTTAACTCATGCCAGATGATTTAATCTCTCATTCACGTGCCATATGGGGTCCTCCAGGGTAATTCATCCATCCTCTGGATTTTCTTCTGCTTGAGGGCAGGCAGTGGCCAGATGAATTGTCCTGGCAGCACCCTACTCTTCCAGGACCCCTGGTCCCTTCCTGGCTGGGGTGCTCGCCAGGGCGGGGGCAGGCAGCTGGCATGGGCAACTGTTTCGGAAGAGCCCTTGCCTCGCTCCCCTCCGGAGGATGGAACCACAGGACTTGTGCTGGTTGTGGCAGTCCAGCACCTGGCACCTTTTCATAGATGTGTGCGTGCAGATGTGGCATGTAGGGCGTGGGTCAGGAGTGCCGCACCACTGGCCACGCGTGCCATGGACAGATGTGGGTGGATGGCAGGAAGAGGGTCCCAGTTATAGCCCATCCCTGCCACCTAAAGCAGCTGTGTAAGTGCATTCCTTTAAAAAGGGGGGAAAAAAAGTCAGTAAAGATGAGGACCTGTGCAATGAACAGAGTTCCCTGGCAGTGGGGGCTGATTTCTTTTATTTACTTTACGTAGATCCATCAAAATAGGCTGTAGGCCCTGAGGTCCATGGAGTCCAAGCCTGGGCTAGGCAAATACCTACATGCAAAAGCTAGTTTTACACACTTTACGATTTGCATATGCAGGTAATTGCATATTTAATTGGAGCTTTTGTTTCATGCGCACCTTCTTGTATGGATCTCTGAAGTCTGTCTTGCCATGTTTGCCAAATGCTCCGCTATTGGGGAATGAAGACAAAAAAGACTTCTGAATTCTTTTTTTCCCCCCAAGTGGAAAGGTATTTAATGCTTGGTAATCAAAGCATGAATATAAATTAACTCTGTCCTTGTGGCAGTTTTGTTTTGGTGGATGACACAGGACATTTAAGCTAAAATTGTGAAGATGTCATGTGCTTTTGTTCCCCTAAAGCATAAAAATAATAAACTGCTGGCTGTCTTGCCTCCACCTGCTTTTCTTTGCTGCTCTTAAAATAGACTTTGAAGTGAATCTATTTTAGCTTTCTCAGAAAAGGATTTTTCTGTAACCTCTTCAGTAACTAAATCATTTTAAGACTTGAGCGTTTCCAAGCAGAGGGGGTAGTGACACAACCTGTTTGTACTTGAATCTGTTTGAATGATGTGTGACATCCTCGTGATGAGGGAGGAGGAGAAGGGTGCTGTACAAAACACCATAAAATCAGGGGACTGGTACATCCTACCTCTGCGGGAATGAAGTGGGCCAGAGTAATTCATGAAGAGCAATGCCAGCTGCTGCTTTGTCTACAGAGACTTGTTGAGTTTTAATTCTTTGCACAAGTAACCATGGTACAAAACAATGAATACTCTGTATGTTCCTTGGGAACCTTTCCTATGTGCTAATGGTAACTAAAAATGGACCTCTCAAGTAAGCCTTGCTCTCAGCAGGAGGGACTTGCAATAAAAATCTTGAACATTGTGTCCCACTTTTTCTAATAGAAGTAAATCTTCTTAATTTTTTCTTACTCAATTTTTAATGTATTTTGTGATGTATTGTGGCTTCTCTTTCTATCTGCCACATGATGCTAATGATGCCATGTAATACTGTCATCAGACTTTTCCCACTAGAGCTCAGGAAACCTTTTTTTCTTCTAGAGAAGCTGTGATCCAGCTGTGGTCCACAAACAGTTGTTTCTCAGCACCGCTGAAATCTGGTGCATTGACCAGTTATTACAGGAAGCTTTCTTTAGAGTATTTCTAATTTTGTCTACTTGTAGTGACAACGTTGTGAGATGAGGAAAGATATTTTGTGGTGGTCCTGTAACTTGGGTCTTATGGCGAGTGCAGCCAGTCTGATACAAAGATCCATTTCCTCGTTTTAAGGGTAAATTGAAACAAACTGTGGGGACAGCCAAACAGCTGAAAGCTTGTTATACAGCAGACGTCATTATTTTTTGTCTTTTTGAACTGACAGATACTTTGGATGAATACTTTGAGTATGAAGCTGAGGAGTTCCTGGTCTCCTTGGCCTTGTTGATCACTGAAGGTCGAACGCCCGAGTATTCGATCAAGGGCAGGACAGAGGGCTTTCATTGCCCACCGGCACAATCAAGTCAGCCACCAACAACGAAGCATGAATGCAGCGACAAACTGGTTCAGGTATGATGGTACCCATTTCATGTTAAGTGTTGTGGTGTGCATCCTTGCTACCATGATTAAAGTCAGTGGAGAACCCCACGGTAGACTCACAGTTAAGCATGAATAACAACTGCTTTCTGTAAGTCCTGCCTTTAAATGAGTATGTAATTTGGTATTGTACTAATAATAGATCTGTCCTTAAAATGAGAGATCATTAAGCCTTTTATCCTTGAACATGAAATTCTGCACGATTACCTGAATGCAGTACCTATTTGAGTCTTTATTATGCAAATGGTGAGCGCTATACTTAGCACTCTTGGTCTGGTTTTTTTTTTTGAGAAAATGTAGGCTGACTTGTCGAACTTTTTGCTTTTCCAAGTGTTCTTGAAAAGTTAGTGATCCAGAAACCACGAGCACATCCAATCTAGCTAGTCTATTTGGGAGTAAGGCTGGAGCATCCCATCTCTCAAATAAGAGTTCCCAAGTACTGTGTGAATGTAAGGATTTATTCATGCAGAAGTTAGTCCATTCCAAGACACAGAATTTATAAAGGTACTGCTTGAGTGTGTCTATCCAAGGGGATGACTTGTAGAGAGAGAAGTACAAGGTAGCAAAGTATAGTGATTGGGAAAATGTATTTTTATGAGCTGTTTTAATTTTCTGAAGAGGTTGCTCAAACTGCAGCCATAAAGGATTTGTTAATTATTTTTCATGTAATAACTTTAGAATCTTATCTCTGATTTGGTGAAACCTAGGTTACAGAATTTGACCCTTACCCTTTTCCAGTACTTTGGAACATGTTTTTACAGTGGATTTAAACCTGGCTAGTATTTTTATGGCTTGCATATGTTGACATCTTTTCTTTCCCTCAGTGTCGTCAAGCCAGGCGAACCAGATCTGAGGTTATGCTACTGTGGAAGAACAATATTCCAATCATGGTAGAAGTGATGCTACTTCCAGACTGTTGTTATAGTGATGAAGGGCCCACCACAGAGGGGAATGATTTAAATGATCCTGCGATTAAACAAGATGCATTGCTGTTAGAAAGGTGGATTTTGGAGCCAGTTCCTCGACAGTAAGTTGGATATTAAAATTAGCTGATAGTTGCAAGGATCTTGTCATATTAAAGTCCTTAAAGTAATCGGTTAGTGGTTTTGAACTGGCCATTTGCCATAAGGACTGATGTAAGAAAACCACTATTTACCAGTGAAATCTAAGCATTTTTTAATCTTAATCTTCCTTCACACGTTGTGCAATGCAGAGCATGAAATGCTTCTAGATTAAAATGGTCATTATTATTATTTGTTATGTTAAAATGTATAAATTATTATGTAGATAAAAACAAATCGGGCTCTGTAATCTTCAAAATGTTTGAGGAGTTAGCCGTGTTTTATTTTCAGAAGGAAGATGTGAAAATGTCCGAGTTCTCTTTCTAATAGTTCTATGTGTATATTCTTTCCAACATTCATGTATTTCTCTTCATGCATTCCAGGAGTGGAGATCGATTTATTGAAGAGAAGACTCTTTTATTGGCTGTTCGCTCTTTTGTTTTCTTCTCTCAGCTAAGCGCGTGGCTGAGTGTTTCACATGGTGCTGTTCCCCGAAACATTCTGTACAGGTACGTCTGGGATGGAAAAAAAAAACTTGTTTGCTCTTTGCAGGTTGTTGCAACTTGTTTTAAAACCATTCTTCCCTCCTGATTTCCTATTTGCTTTCAGAAGATGCCCAGTACTTTGGCAGGTGTATAGGATTCTTATACTTTGCAAAGTACGGCAGTGCTGGTGTCTCTAGTGCTTTTTCTTAGACATCTGTGTGATGAAGTAGATAAAGACTCTTCGTTTAGATATTTCTGTAAATGCCCTTCCGTATTGTTTCAGGGTGAGCGCTGCAGATGTGGACTTGCAATGGACATTCTCCCAGACACCAACTGAGCATGTCTTTCCTGTTCCTAATGTTTCTCACAATGTGGCCTTGAGAGTCAGCGTCCAGTCCTTGCCCAGACAATCAAACTACCCAGTTTTGACCTGTAGTATTCACACCAACCTTAGCTTTTATGAAAAGCGAATGCAAGAGCGTAAGTTACACCAGCACAGCGATTCCAGTGTGGCACAGCAATGCAGTACCTCCAGTCCGCAGCGCTTCTGTGGGAGACAGACATGGGCAATGACACCTGAAGGCCTACTGAACGGAAAAAAGACACCTGAATTTACTACGTCAATCAGAAATTTAAAACTTTATTCATCTAACGGACTTGGATCTGACTTTGGAGCATCACAGTCTAAAGTTCAGTGCTGTAATGCTACAGCAGACAATAAGACGCAATCCCATGAAACACCTATCGGAACTTTTAAATCCTTTTCTCTAGTTGATTCCCATGTTTCCAATGGTCATTGCTCTCGTCAGCCCACGGGAGAAACCAATCCTTTGATAGGCTCCTTACTTCAGGAGCGACAAGAAGTGATTGCAAGGATTGCTCAGCACTTGATTCGCTGTGATCCAGCTACTTCACCAGTTGTTGCTGGACATCCATTCAACATACATGAGAACAGCTCCACTACACCGAAAGCTTTTCGGAGTACTTACGAAGATGAAAATTTGCCAAGGAAAGGCAAGGAAACCTCCCCTGTTCCTATTGCCAACTTAGACAATGCAATACAAGAAGATGGTGGTGAAGGCAAAACTAGAGCAATACCAGAGATTCCATTGCTTGATACCCGTGTTCCAGTGAACCACTGTGGCCGTCAGTCAGCAGGAGAGGGCAATCCCCTGATCGATTCTCTGCTCCAGGAGCGGCAGGAAGTGATAGCAAGGATTGCCCAACACTTGATTCATTGTGATCCATCTTCTTCTCATGTTACTGGACATCCATTCAAAGTGCATGAGACTAGCCCAGTTACTTCAAAAATTTTCCGAAGTACATACGAAGATGAAAATTTGCTGAAGAAAGGCAAGGAACAGTCTTCTGTTTCTTTTGCTAAATCCGATTCTTCTTTGTTAGAAGACAGCAGTAAATCAAGGACAAGGACACCTGATACTCCTATCAGTCCTGCTAGGTTTGATGGAGAATTGAAGGCTTCTCTGAAATTCCAAGCAAGAAGAAAATTGGTTTTAGCAAAACCCAGTGAAACTGTCCGAAATGCATTTCATCAGATTTCAAATAAAACTTATCATGCATTTACTAACATTCACACATCATCATCATGTATTAAAGAAAACAAGTCTGAATTGCCAGATAAATTGGAATCGATACATTCTGGTTATGCACAGAAAGACCAGATAACCAATAGAAATAAACAGTGTTCAAATTTCAGCAGCATTGATGAACAGATTTGCACAAATAAACTTAAAGAAAGAACAGTTGTTAGTGAGAACAACGGCACGGACAGTTTTAACAATTTACAGATAGATAAATGCAGAATACTTGAAGGTACAAAAAAAGCAACTGTGATGCAGGTATCTGACTCTTTGCACAAAAATGAGCTCAAGTGTTTAGATAAAGACTCTAAAAAACCAAATATTTATGAGCAAAACACTCAGCTTATTAGTATTGAAAATTATTTAAATAAAGACCATGACAGTTTCAAAACCAAAACCAAACAAGATAAAATGAAAACTGCACATGACGAGAATGAAGACCCAACAGGCCTTGATTTCCAAAGCACTTCTCAGAAGAAACCTACAGAGGACGGCGTAGTTAAGTGTGAGCGGCTGAAGAACCCAGATGTACAGGTAAACCCGTGGAGGAAAAGACCAATTTCTATAGCTGCTCTTACATAGCTTGTACCCTCTGTCTGCTAAGGATGAATATGAACAGGGGTTTAAATTTGATGTCAGAGCAAGCAGCATGATACTGTTGTCATCTTGGTCGTCTGAAGTGACGTTTGGCCAGTAGTGCCTCCCCCATACCTTCTTAATTTTAAGTTTAACATTGAGAAGAACACTGTCTTATTCTGCTCATGGTGATAGCAGCATGAATGACAGTTTCCATAGGCAGTTAGGTATCCTGTCTTTTTATAAATATACCAGTGTCTGAATATGGTATGTGATCTTTACTGAGCGGTCTGTGTGATTGTAGATTGAGTCAAGGGGAATTTATACCGAATACTGCATAATATGCTAGTGTGGTGCGTATCCATCTGGTTCAGAAGTCTTCTCCATTACAGCAAGCAAAGTATTACTATGATAGGCCATTGAAATGTCCCATTGATATCTTCAGTAAATTTGTTTTGCTGACAGAAAGCACCGTCTCTAAAACATGCAAATATATGGCGGAAAAATAATTTTCGATCCTTGGATGGAACTTCAACCAAGGCTTTTCATCCTAGAACTGGATTACCTCTGCTTTCAAGTCCTGTAAGTTACTGTTGAAATTATAGCATATTTTTTAGTTGAGAAAGGAAGTATTTTGTTCTTTTAATATCTGTGAGAAAATTTGATAAATTACATAGGTGGAGTTGTGTGTGTGTACTTTCAGTGTCAGAGTGAATACTCTTGCAAGAGTAGAAATCTGAGTGGAAATCTGGAAATCACTCAAGTGAAATTGAACAATAATTCTAGAAAAGAAAATACTAAAGAGGTAGTTGTTTCTATGGCAAAAAAATGCTTTGGTGCTATTTTAGAGCACAAAAGAAAGCATTTTGAAGATTGTTTTAAGTGTAAGCTAACATATATTATTATTTAAGAGTTTTTGTGTGAGTTATTAATATCTGATTGCTGATTACTCCAAAGCTTTTGTTTCTGTGAACAGTTTGTACCATATATTCTTCAGCAATCAGAGATGTCATTGAATGACTAAGTGATACAAAGCTGCTGTGATAAGACAAAGTCATTGGGGAAGTGTTACAGTTCTTGGTAGGCTGTTGAGAGTTTTAAAGAAAAAAGCAATGCAAATTAAAACTACTGAGGCAGCGATGTTCGGTAATCCACACATGATATGTTTTGTTCTTCAGTGCTTGTCAAGACTATCATATTTTCAAGGAACTTGGCTGGAAATTGTTACAGCCTGTTTATTAGTAATGTTCTGTATCATTCCAAAGAGACGTCAGCCTCTTGAATGAGTCTTTAAGTACTTCCTGTTAATCAGAATTTACAGTCTTGTCATTAATAATTTTAGAATTTTCTTCACTAAGTTTATGATGTATAGGAATGACTCTCTTCAGCTCTGTTTTTTATAATTTTGTAATGCCATGAAAATTCTTGTCAAACTTCTGCTTACTTGGCAAAATTGTCCTTACTAGAGGTACAGTTTTCAAATTAGCATCTTCTTTCCCTCTTGAGGTTCCTCAAAGAAAAACACAGTCTGGGTGCTTTGATCTGGATTCATCACTGCTGCAGTTGAAATGTCTGTCTGCAAGGAGGTGTGTTTTATTTACCGCAAATATTAAGAATTTTGGGGGAGACATAATGTATATACCTGTGTGCAACAACAAAGTATGTTAGCAAAGACAAGAAATGGGTGTCTTTCAAAAGAATCCTTTTTTTGAAAGAAGGCTTGGCAGCTGGGTTGCCCCAGGGGTGTCCAGACTAGCATGGCTCTGGGACACAACCATGGTACGCGAGTTGCTGCTGGGACAAACTCTGTCCTGTGCTGGGGTAGGTATGCTGTAAGATGCACTTGAATTTTCAAACAAAAGATAGCGATTGTTGATTCTTCTTTAAGTCAGTGTTATTTTTGCATTATGTTTTGGTTTTAGTGTTGAATGAGTTAAACATTTCGCCCTAACTTGTTCAGAGAACTTGACATTTAAAAGGAACTGACCATGACCTTTTATACCCTTAATACAGATAGCATAAACAGCTTTTAGAATGCTAGTTTGATGTTGGAAACGTCAGGATATGAGACAAAAATATCTGCATACAAGAGAAAATAATCTGATACTTTGGTTTTTGCTAATGGAGTCAATGAACAACCTGAATTTTTGTCTTTATCCCTTGTAATGTAGAACTTCTGGAGGTATTTTTTCAGTTAACTAGAAAATGTTTTGCTAAAGTATTAACAGTCAACTGTTACTTTTTTAGGACAACATTTTGTAATCCAGTAAGTAAATTATTCTTTCTGGAGCTGTTTATACCCAGAGGACAAAAGCAAATGTGTTTATCCTTTATATTTATTTTGTCTTTTTTTTTTTTTTTCATAGCCCACAACAATGTATAAACAGAGACAGTGATCCAGAGAACCATGGGAAACCATTTCTAAGTTCTAGTGCTCCACCAGTAACAAGTCTTAGCCTTCTGGGAAACTTCGAGGTATTGCATATTCTCTAGAAATCCTGTGGTATTTTTATTATTCTTCTGTACTGCTTTTAAAGGTGCATTACTGCGATTAATTCCAGCCTGATTACAGTGTAAATGTTCATAATTAAATTGAATAAAAATTTGTTTCTATTTTCAGCTATAAAGGCACATATTTCACACCCCAGACGTCCTCTATCTCAGAGATTCAGATACTATTAGTTGCTAATAACTTTTATTTCCCACTATGGTCAAATTAGGAGGTGTTCTGTTGACTTATGAGATTTAACAACCTGTAATTTTTCATGTTTATAATGTATATATCTAGAAAAAAAAACAACCTCACATTTTGACTCTTGAAGTCTACTTAATATGTCACAAAAGCAGTGTTAAATCAGTGTAGTAAACAGAACATAATTTGAAGTGTAGCTTCCTGCTTTGCACTTCATGTAGCATATCAGGTATCAACAACTAATAGCTAGTGTGTTAACAGCTTGTATCGTATTCCATATTTGTGAAATATGGGGGGAATATGTTGAGGAATGTTACAGATTGCTATTTTTTTCAGATAGTATTTGTCAGGGAAAATCATGCATAGATCCTGCTGCAATAAAATTCTCAGTGGGCTTTTTCACGAATTTCAGTAGGATGAAGACTGGATTTGGATGATGCTTCCTCTTAAACCATTATCATCTTGCCGAATGTTGTGCTGTTCATCATAACTTTTGCCTCAGTGTTGATTTTTGGCAGGTCACCTTACAAAAGACCTAAGTTCTTATATAAACTTGTTTTCTTGTTTGGTTCTTAGTTTTGCTTTGTTTCATTTGAGGCATTCCCAACCTAAGCTGTATGCATTTTGTTTTTCAGGAATCTGTCCTGAATTTTCGCTTAGATCCGCTCGGCATCGTGGAGGGTTTCACAGCAGAAGTGGGAGCAAGTGGAGTCTTTTGTCCCACGCACATGACTCTGCCAGTTGAAGTGTCATTCTACAGTGTTTCAGACGATAATGCACCTTCTCCTTATATGGTAAGTGTGTGGTTGGATTTATTTTAAATAAATTCTAATAGGTGGAGATGGAAGAACAAGAGCTCAGTGAGTAGAGGGTTCGGGAAGTGGGGATTTGCAGGGACCTGGGTTATTTTCAACTGCTTACGATGGAGTTCTGTCCCTTCTTCCTTTCCCGAACTAGTGCTTTTCCTCCTATTGCTCTGCCCTGCCATCCAATTGCTCTCATCTTGGGGTAGTGAACGTATTGTCTCCCTCCACACTGGAGTGATCGTCCCCCACCATCTCTTTTTATCCACCTAACTCAAAATAGGCAGTGAGGCAATAGCTGGACTTAGTGGGATATATTTTGTTGTCCCAACAAGCAGCTGCCCTGGGCAACTGATCACTCTGCCAGCAAGTGGCTTAGGTGCAGGCCAAGGTACAATTGCTGATGGAGACCTCAGACTCACAAATTGTTCAGCCCTTTCTTTTAAAGCAAGTATTGTCTGAGCTAGCGTGACATGTGGCACTCTCACAAGGTGCATGGTTTGCTGATGTTTGCACCGACACGGTACTTGTGTTCTCAGTATCTGTGTGCTGGTTCTGTTCCACATTTCTGCAATGACAGCATGATTTCTGGATGTCTAAAAGTGCTTCCTTGTAAAACGCAAAAGATGTCTTGTATGCTAGCATCAGGTCAGACGGCTAGATTTGTTCTGAACACTTGTTGAGGAACCTCAATGTTACCTGGGTGACAGACCTAATTTTTATAGGTTTTCATATGTGTGTGTATGTCTAAAATATGGTAAATAGTTTGTTTAAACATGTAACTAAAGCATTGACTATCTGATTATCCCAATATTCAGATTTTAAATTCGTAGCACTTACCATATTTCTGACCTTCTGTTTTTAAAAGAAAATGAAAAGGCTTTGCAAGTTAAGTTTGAGTAATAAAGTTTAAACTTGTATATGTCTTCTCGTAACCACTGCGAAGAAGTATCTGTTGTTTTGCTTTAATCCTTCCAGATTATTTCACACTGTTTTCCAGGAGGTGAAGGGATTCTAATGTTCCTCAAATGGTTAAAGTAGCATTACTTATTTTCCTAGCTGGGTTTCATTGTTTCAGGCTTTTCCACATGCTCTAAACATGCTATTATGGCTGAGTCTCCCAGGATTAATACAACGTTTGTATAGTGCCTCCATCATCAGAAACATTGTTTCTGTTTGTATAGCTAGTTTCTCTGCTCTGGGGTCTTTGGTTGGTTGATTGGAGGTTTTTTGTGCCCCTCAGTGCAGTGGGGGTCCCACAGCTGTGCACTGCAGGTTGATCAAATGTGTGCTCTGGGGCAGCCCCCGAAGGGCGGCCTCAGCATTGTGACAGCGCTGTGTGGGACACTCAAACGCTCTCTGTAGATCACAGCTGGTACAAAAGCAGATGTCATCGTCACTAAAGTTTGGATTAGAATGGAAGATTAAGTGCATCTGCTGCCTTTGAAAAGCAGCAATGAGTTCGGTCAGATTTGGAGTATTATTGGTGCGATTGTATGTGATATAAAAATGGAGAGGAGACAAATCTCCCATTTTAACTTACCAGCTGTTTTGGAAAGAAAGCTGTGCTTTGCAGAGCTCCTTGACTGCTAGTTTGGAGGTGCGGAAACTTGGATCTTGTTTCAAGAGAAGAACATACCCCTTATTGCACAGCTTTTAATGATCTGCCAAGGTATCTGTCAGGCCCTTACTGTTGATTTTTTAACTACATCTTACCTGCATTGCCTTCTCTATTTTTTACTGATTGGTTTTTGAGTAAATACAGTTACGTGAACAGAACATTTTGATTTGTTTATGTCTCTCCCTCTGAACTAAATGTGTGTCTTGTTTTTTTTTCTAGGGTGTAATTACTTTAGAGTCCCTTGGTAAAAGGGGGTATCGGGTACCGCCTTCAGGAACAATACAAGTGGTACGTACTCAGCAGATAAGGGTGCCTAATACCGAGAAAGTCACACAGAGGAGGTGAGGTTATTGGAGATGAGCATGAAGCTAGCAGTGAAAATGTGCATCTCTGTAGGTACTGTAGTTATTCAAAGTAGAAATCTGTGTGTAATTGGCAGGACAAAAAAGACTCCCGACCTTTGAAACCATCTGTGCTGTGAAGAGGCTTAAAATCAGTTACTGAAGATTCAGAATAGTTGGACACTGTGGCTTTGAAGAAGTAATGGAGAAGCAATTAGACCACAGTCCAAATTCTGAAATCCTTCTAAAGGGATTAAGATTAAATACTGAGCTGTATCTAAATTTTGTAAAATTTTAACACCACCTATGTTTTGTAATAAAATCAGAAAGTAAATCACATTCATTGCTTAGAACCAACGATCTGCCTCTTTCTTTTAAGAACCCAGTTCAGGTTAGCACATTGGTAATTTCTGGTTTAGAACCAGAGCCCACCGCTTCCTGTGAGCGTATTGTGTCTAGAAAACAGTGTAGACAAAAAGCTGCCTGGAAAAATAAACAAAAATGAGGATGCAGATTAGCAAAGTAATAGTAGTCATATAGTGTAGTGTTTCATTCAGATTAGATTGTTTAGTATTCTGTTTGAAAATGGGAATTGGTAGTGACTGAAGTGTTGAAAAACAGAAAAACTGCACAATGTTTTTACATAAACGTTTCTGTGTGGCACCAGAACAAAGTGCATAGGGGATGGTGGCTGTTTTGGCAGGTGGAGCTTGAATTTTGTGGTTTTGGGGGGTTTTTTTGTTTTTTTGTTTGTTTGTTTGTTTTTTCTTTTTTTTTTTTTAATTTGTCATCTCTAAAGAGTATTGTATTGAACTGTTTGTCTTTTCAGACCTTATTTAACCCTAACAAAACTGTGGTGAAGATGTTTGTAGTGATCTATGACTTGAGAGAAATGCCAGCTAATCATCAAACATTCCTACGGCAAAGAACTTTTTCTGTTCCTGTGAGACGAGAAATCAAGAGAACTGTCAATAAAGAACATAGTCATCAGACTGAAGAAAGGCTACTACGCTACCTCATACATCTGAGGTAAGCTCCTTGGAGTTTAAAAAAAAACACAGGAGGAATGATGGATATATTCTGTCCTCCTGCAGTTTACAGCCTTTTGCCTGCATTATTGTAGTAAAGCAACCACATACGTGCAGATCCAGTGCTTTCGTTGCAGCACTTGGAAACCCAACAGTGGCTGACATTCTGAAGTGAGCAAGCAGAACAAAATCAAATCTCTTACACTTTTCTCTTTAGCTTGTTGTGGAATTACTTCTGGTACATACTGTTTTCCCTATTTCGTGGCATTGATTTCTACCCAGTGGACTTTTGAAACAAAATGTTGTCTAGGGCAGTGATTCCAGGCCAGGCTTTCCTGTTAAATCAAAGTTAACAGTCACAAAAACTGCATGTTGGTTTACTGGAGTGTGAAAATAGCATCATGATGAGGCTGTTGAACTGTGTTTTCAGTCTGAATTTTAGCCTAGATTGAAATTCATCCTTTCAGGCCATATTGACTTGCCATGTCTAACTTAACCACCTTCTAAAAATCTTCCTCTGGGGTAAATTCTGAAAAAGAGCATGTAGCCCAAATAAAAGGCTCTATTCACTTGTAATGCTGATCTAACTGATGCAAAGGAACTGGGTATGGGTATCGGCTGCAGAGGTGGGCGAAAGTCGTGGCCAACTGGATCTGGCGTACAGGCATGAAGAGTAGTAGACGTGTCCCCTTTCAGTTTCTGCTTTAATGTAGTTTGTAAATGTGTTGTAGATAGACTCAATATATACTTCCGTTTGAAGGCAAACCTGCTTTCTTCTCTGTTGTCTTTTATAGCTAGAAGTCTCCTTTTATGAGTTTCTTATTTCTGATACCTGCTGAGAGACAGAAATGTAGCAGTTCTGATGCTTCTGGTTTTGAAATACCTGTACAATTTAGCTCAGCTTTCAGGCCTGTGGTAGGGATCAACTCACGGATTTTTAATGTGTAATTGGAAATGCGTCCATTTCTGACTGGAAAAACAAACTGTCTGGTAATTATGATGCCTAGCAGCTTACTTTGGAAAGCGAATACCTGCAGAGTATGCCAGAAGTTTTTTTCTTCAGAGATGAACCCCAACAGTGGGTCCTTTCTCATAAAGAAAGAACTGCAAAACTCCTTGAAATATTAACAATGGTTTATGTTGATCTATCTGTCTTGTCGTTTATTATACAGAGTACTTCAGATTTTACAAAAGACTCAGTTGTCAATCTAGCCTTCTTTACTAAAGATGGATTTTAATTAGGAGAGCTTTAAAGTCTTAGTAGTATATTAATTCATTTGTAAGTTGATTTTTAAACTTCATTTTTAAAAGCAGCGATGTTTCCTCAAGCCTCTTTTACTGAAAACTTAAATACAAACCTAAAAAATGTAAACTTAAGATTTTTTTTTTCAAGTTCGCTTAGAACAGCCTTTCAGTATTAGTTGCAGTAGTTGTTGAAAACAAGCATCTTAAGCTTACATGCTGAAATTTTGCTCAAAAAAAACAAATGAACTCACCACCAGTAAGCTGCATTGTCGTCCCATCTGCTTATGAGGCCTTAATCACCGTTGTCAGCACTCACATTGTGAAAGCTTCTTTTCAAGTGGTAATTCAGCAAAAATGCTTGCATAGGTCTGGAACTTAACATTGGTGGCCAGATTTTCTACAACCCTCTTTTAAAGTGTCAGATTTATTGTGTATGCAGCTTCTGCATGCAGTTCTGTATGTTTGAGATGCCATTAGACTGTATTTGTACCCACTGCTACAGACAGACAATGTAGCTCGCGTGGACAGCAGAGCTTTATCCACTGTAAGAAAATCAAGAGTTGTACCTGCAGTTTGTCGTTTCTTGAAGATGCTTTGGGGATATATTTTTTTTTGTTGTTGTTGCATGTGAAGCAATGATTTTTTTGCATTGTAATTAAATCTACATGAGCATAAAAGCTGTGAGTCCAGCTCTGCTCACGCCTCATTTCTGCCTGGTGTTGTGAGGGTGATGAATCCGTTGAATTTCTAGGTCACATTCTGGCACCCCGATAAACAACAATTAAACAGTTAACCTGCCCACAGCTCAGCATTTTTTAAGTTTTTAAAGCCTGGTCAACAGCCCTAGTTACTGACATACTGCCTCTTTTAATTGCATGGCGCATAATTGTTGTTACTTAACATCTGAACAGGGTTTTTTACTGAAGGCTAGGTGGAGGGTAAGCCTGAAACTGTTTGTTAAAAGTAGTGATTCCTCAAGGTGTTGAGAAACTCTTTTTAAAAAATATTTTCGTAGTGTGGCATATGATACATTTATTGGTGGAAGCTGAAGATACCTGCTATTACTGATTTACTAGTTGCTTTTTGATCTTTATAATCTCAGCATTTTTCCTGATGTAGAAACTCATATCCTTGTCCTAAAGACTTTACTTACAGGTTTTATAGATTGTGTTGTGTAGTCTCTTCCACTTGCAAAACATGTCTTGCTACATGTTTTTGTGATCATCCTGCTATATCCCATTTCTGTGGCTTACTTTGTTCTTTGTGAATTTTGGTGGCCTATAAAATATATATAGGTATTTGTCGTTTCTTCAGTAATGTTTATAACTTTCTTTCCTCTGCCAGACTTTCTAGCTCATCTGATATTTGTGTGTTTCAGCCTTCCTGTATTTGTCTATTGATACTGTTCCTAGGACACCATCTGTCAAAGACCTCTGTTGTGTTTTTCGTGATTCTTTTACACAAAACTACTGGAGCCGCTGCAGCTCTGGAGCCAGTCCCATGCTGGCTGCTCCATCACCACTTTGCAAGGGTGTATGTAATGGTTGTCTTTTGATTATTCCAATGTTTTTGCATGTATGAAAAACAACACTTCTAAATCCCAAGTTACTGTGATAAACAATTCTCAAAGAAAAAAAATGAGGTGATGGAAGCAGAGAGGAGAAGAATCCGCCAAACTCTGTTGCTGTCCCCCACTCATTCTCCTTTAATCTTTGTGAAATGTCATGCTTGGAAAAGCCATGTTACAGAGAAGGGTTATTTACTAGGCAAAGAAAGTCTTGCAGGATTCTCACAAATAGAAAAGAGCAAGCTTGAGAAGTTTAAAAATAGACGTTGCTAATTATTTTTTGATAGATCCATGTCCGAAATGGGAATTGAGCTCTACTTTTTGGTAGTGCTTTGATAACTAGATCTGTCTATTCTATGTAAGCTAATTTCGATCATACTTTTGCTGCAAAAGATATTTCAGTAAAATTTTTCATTTTAAAATATCTTATGAGCTAGATGCTGAATTAACTGTTCAGTTTGTCCCTTGCCTCTTTCACTCTTGCTTCTTGTGCTCTCCTCCAGAGTCTTCGCTTAAGATAGAATCTTCTTCCCTTTGCCTCCCAGGTAAAGGGCTTTCACACTGATAGCACCAAGCAAATAAATAGTGATGGATGGGAGCTCTGTGGGAGCCAGTAGGAGCATTCTGCTGGACCCCACCACATTTAATGCCCTTGACAGCTGTACTTAGGAGAGCAGCTAGGTTTATTCTAGATATACTACTCTTGTTTCAGTGGGATTCAGGAGTAAATGCTTATTAAAAACGTGTGCAGATCGTAATACATGGGATAATGCAGTGTGCACGGTTTTCAGCATTTGTAATGGTATCGTTTTGTCCTTACAGGAGCAATAGCTTTTCTCCCTTACCATGGAATAGTGATAGTGACATTAAGTTCAGTTGCCGTAAGAAATGCTGTTTAGGCTCTCCGGCCTTTCCTGGCCGAGTGAAGGAAGTTCAGGAGCTATGCCAGATGAAGACTATAGAATACAGTTTTCTGAAATGCAGATCTTGTCTCTATTGTTGTTAAATCTCAGGGAAAGTGGAACTGGCACATTCCTGGCAGGTTTGGAAGACCTGAATTAAGCTGTTTAGCCACAGCATAAAAGATAAATGGTACCAGGAATTGGCCACTGTTTACTTTGGTGATTGGGCCAGTGAGCTATAGTCTCTTTGAAATAGCTCTGTATTCTGTGTGAAAAACTTTTCTGTCTGCCTGCAGAGATCCCCACACCTACTGCTTCTCAAGTTGGACTTAAATTTGGTATGTGGTATAAAGCAGCAGTAAAATTCTTGCAGATAAGTTCTTAAAGAGAGCAATGAAATCTGTTTGTACGATAGCTAGCACTGAAATAGATACATTTGACATGTATACATGCCTTTGATACTTGAACTTTCCCTTTTGTGTGTGCTTAAGCCACCCTTTGGGCATTTTCAGGAGTGCTCACTGAAAAGCACTTTTTGCCTTTCTGCATCACTGAGAACTTTAATCTTCAACGTACATAACTGCAGCGTGAACTTCTAATATTCCATGCCACTTTCAAAGGCACTTTCAAATGAACAGAGCCTTTAAATGCAGAAGAAAACAAAGTAGATTGAAAATTTCAGGTTATTCTTTCTTGTTTCATTTTAACTGACTAATTTTCTATGTTCAAATGTTTTGGGGGTTTTTTTGGCCATAATCTCTTAAAGAAATGCATTTAATTCAATAATATTTAAAGATTTTGGTTTAGATAATACAGATGTTTGTATCTTTTCAGGTTCCAGAGTTCTAAATCTGGAAAGATCTACCTCCACAGAGATGTAAGGCTCCTATTCTCTCGGAAATCCATGGAAGTTGATAGTGGCGCTGCATATGAACTCAAATCTTACACTGAATCTCCAACAAATCCTCAGTTTTCACCAAGATGCTAGCAAACGATGGCAAACTAAAGTATTCGATTTACTGTTGATTACTCCTTACAAGCGAAGATCGGTAGAGCTGACAGTATAAAGTTAAGTCTGTAAAGGAATGAAAATAGCGCTCAAGAGAGAAGGTTCTTATGTGATCCTGGACCAGTTTTTAAAAGGTTTCTGGAATGAGCTTTGTGTATTCCACGTAGACTGGAAACATACTTAAATCTAATCTTTTTGTACTGTTTAAAACCACTTCATTGGATGTGTTGCAATAGCAAATTCCCAAGTTAGTTTAGTGTTTACACTTTTTATTTTATTTTTCAGTTATTTAATATTTAATGTTTCATTTAATACTCAAGTG
Source organism: Chlamydotis macqueenii (assembly GCF_036417535.1). NCBI lineage: Eukaryota > Metazoa > Chordata > Aves > Otidiformes > Otididae > Chlamydotis > Chlamydotis macqueenii. The sequence goes on along the minus strand of NC_141567.1, from coordinate 13,556,871 downwards.
ATGTTTGTCTTTAGTGTTTTAATGTAGCATAAATCCTATGTAAAATCATACTATGTATTTTTGGCATTAATATTGAAATCTGAAATATATACAGATGTCTTTAATCTGTGTGATGTTTTAAGTGATATTCATTTAAGTTATTGATAATGGGGACAAGAAGTGAATTTCCATAACATTTCATACTATGCAAGCATTTACCGTTCTTTTCTCTTTGATGGTAAACTTTTCCTTTTTTTCCCTCACATATAGATTTAATCACACTTGTGACCATAGTGCAGATCGTTTATTTACTTACTCATGCATTCATATCATTGGTTCAATTCATATTTTGCTCCCTCAATTTCTTTTTTTTTATTTAAGGGCCACTTTAATTTTGCATTCTGTTATTAGTTTTTATCACATAAAATTCCCACCCTCCCCCATTTGATTTCTCAGATTGTGTTAAAGGATGTACTGTGCAAAGACATTAGTATTTATATCTTAAATATATGCAAAAGCTATGAAACTTGTACTTTTTGTTTTATTTTTAGGAGGATCTTCATGTAATCCTAAATATTTTTAATAGGTCAATTCCATTTAGGCCACTAGGTGGCCATAGGAAGTTTTACTAGAAATGCTACATTGGGCATATAAATATTTTCCAATACGTATGTGTATTCCTGAAACAAAACACAGTCACATAAACAGTTTATGCTAAGTGTTAAACTGTGTAACTGAAAGAAATAAAGTTAGAAACATTTGATTATATTTGAGGTATATGTTTAATAATGAAAATGAAGCTTTACAATGTTTGCCAAAGAGTTTCTCAACTGTCATACCTTCGTTTATGTTTACACTGCTGTAGGTTTTCAGAGTGTCAGTAATATGAAAGGTGACTTTCATATCTGGGAGTATAACGCGCTTATCTGATGAAGACTCTGGAGAAAGAACGAACGTGCATCTTGTATATTCAGCACTGCCCTTAGAAGAGGGGAGAAGTCAGTGTATCGTGAAATCTCAAGGAAGTCTGCCAGGGACAGTAAGGGAGACCAGACTTTCCAGATGATGCTTATCAACTATCTTGTATATTCAAATGACTGTTGCTACAGAACAGCAAAGCTCCGGTATTACTGAGTCCGTTCCCCACTTGAGCAGTGCTTTCCCCTCTGTTCTACTAGGTGTTCAAGAGTTAGCTAGCATTTGTTTTATATAGAGACTTGGGAAAAACTGTACAGGAAGAGTTGCAGTTTCTAGTAATTTGTGTGCCCTGTAAAACTGAGAAAATGTTTCTTTTGGTAGCAGAAGAGTCAAATACAGCTGCAATTGTACTGTGTGCAGAACTAGGATCTAGACTAGCACAATGAGAATGTGTCCTAGTTTCTTTGTAGCTACTATTGAGTCATGAGCAAACAGCATGTACCCTCAAAGTACTTATTTGTCTCATGGTGCACATCTGCTTGCATACTTGTTTTAAAAAAAAAGATGAGAAAAGGACACCCTTTTAATGAAAAGTCACAATTTACTTGTAGTAGATGAAGCTTTTATTTTGCACTGACAATATGCAATGTTTGTATGTCTGTATCTTGATAACTTTAAATGACTTCTTCAAGCCATCCTTTTCTCCCTTCAGAGTAATATGTTAATTTGTTTTGAACAGCAAAGAAGTGTGGATTTTGAATATGTGGTCACTAAAAGTCATGTCTAAGAAATAAATTTGTACTGACTTAAATAGTCAAACTACACTAAGTCCCTGTATGGATTCAGAGTGAAAGTGACCTTACAGCTTGATCTGGGTTAACACGTTCTGTAGGGACACACCTGGAGAAATGCTGAATGTCCATAAATTAGGAACTGAATTCCACATGACCTTCTGTGCATAGGTTAAGAAATGAGACTAGACTAATTTTTGAGAGGTCATTTGTTTTCTCTCTTTGCTCCTCAATAGGCACAATGATATAGAATTATTTTTGACAAATGTTTGAGTGGTTTATGAAGGCCTCCAGTGATGGAGGCTCCAAGTAATCTCTTCCAATGTTAAACTACACTTATCAAGAGAAAGCTATTTATAATGTCCAACTAAATGTTGCTGCAGTTGAAGTCAAATACTACTTGGCCTTTTCACTATAAGCAAAGAAAATAATTTAGTTCTTGTATATCCCTTCTCAGTCTTATTTTCTATATCCAAGACAACCCTAGACTCTTCAGTCAGCCTCGACTCGTAGATTTTATTTTCTGCATCTCTCATCATTCTGGCTCTTTGCTTTCTTCTTTTGGTCTGAATCTGTCTTGAAGTGCCTCAAGCTGGACACAGCATCCCAAGCAGGACATCTGTGCCAATCAGATGGGAAGGATTGATTGATAAGTCTTATGGATTAAGGTTCTCTTCATACATCCCATTATAATGCTTGATTTTTCTGTATCAGGAGATACCAACTTGCATTCATCTGGTTATCCAGTATAACGGGAGTCCTACCTGCTCATTCCCAGTATGGTCACTTTTCTGCATATGTCATTACCGAACTTCATTCTCCCACTACTCAAGACTTATCTGATCTTCTGTTTGAATCTGAATTGCAATTATTTTCTAGTGTTCTTATAGCTTCTCTTACTCAATGCGATCTGCTAATATTAATAAACAGTACATTATCTAGGTTACTGATGAGCAGTATTGGCCCTGGGAAGCCTTCCAACTGATAGCCATTTCAAAAAAAAAACTTGCATTCACCAACTTTCCTCTAGTGAGGTTTCCCTAATTTGCATGGAGAAGTGTGAGAGGCCTAATTAATGCCTGCTGATAGGATGTCGTGAATGAATTCCTTGTTCTGCTTTGCTTGCAGGCGGCAGCTTTTGCTTTACCTGTTGAACTGTCTTTATCTTGACCCATGAGTTTTCTCACTTGTACTCTTCTGATTCTCTTCCCCATCCCACCCAGGGGGACTGAGCGAGCAGCTGTGTGGGGCTCAGTTGCTGGCTGGGGTTAAACCATGACATTCAGTCAGTTCTGTAAACCCTCAAGGATAATTTTTCATCCAAGTTGAAAATACTTGCCAGATAAGGAAACAAAAACTGCAGCAAATATCTTATAAACTGATTTTTCTTGTTCCAGCTTGAGGTTATGCTCTGTTGTGAGTTTGTTATGCTAGCTATCTTGATCATGCCACATTGAACAAAAAAAACCCCATTACATCCTTTGGGCTTCGCATAGTTTGTTCAGTAATTTTCAGTAATGATTCTGTGTCCCTTGTCTTCATGAGCTGCTTTTGATGCACATCCTTAAAAAAAGACCTAGTTTCTATATGCTGCTTTCTTGTATTTGAGGCCATTGAAGAAGTTGTGCTCTTCCTGAGGTTATTAATTTACTTCCCATCCTTCCTTCGCACTGTATAGCTTACACTTGTTCCCTTAAAAAAACACATTAATTTCCTAAGAGATTTGAAAGAAATTCCTGAAGTTTGCAGTCTTGTCTGCTGTAACTACTTTGTTGTTCTGCTTCCTTTCAAAATCTATGATCATTCTTCTGTGTGTTACTGTTTTTACATCTTCAGAGCATTTCTCCCTGGTTTAGCTAGAAGCATTAGGAAAAAAAATACTAGTGCCTTCTGTGATTTTCCTGTGCGATTTGCCCTGCTGTATCCCTTTCCGAACAAGGGATATGCACGTTCCTTGAGTTCCCTGCTACTGCACAATCCAGGTCTCTGGACAAATCTCTCAGTTGCTCAAAAAGCCACTTCCAACTATTGGTTTAGGGGGCTTTTAGTAAAATGCAACTGTGGCAAAATCATTGACTTTACAGCTTCTGTTTTGATTGAGAGGCTTTTCTGACCTGTCCCAGTCTGTCTTCTGGACCTTAAACACACAAAGCCTGCCCTCACCCATCCTTCTGAGCTGTGCAGGGTCTGCAGGGTGGAGGCTGTGTGGCAGAGGGCATGCCGAACACAGGCGGTACACCGTGGCGGGAGGGACAGAGGTCAACATCATGGGAAAGTGGCGCAAAATGCTATGAAAATACGTTTTGTATAGGAAAAGTGGGAGTGCACGTTCCCTTAACTGAGTATTAAGTGAAACCTATACCTTATTGTTCACATAATCCCTGTATTTAGGAACCCCTAAAGATTTATTAACAGTGAGCTATTTAAACCCGTCCTTTATGTTAAAGCCTGAGAGTCCAAGGGAGGTTATTGTTCTGCCAAGAACCAGACAGTGAAAAGTAGATGTGGAGGGAAGAAAATACTTTCTATACCTTGATACCACACTGTTAAGAAGTTTCAGTGGGCTGTCAGAGACCTCCTATCCTGTCAGCTGGTGTCTGGGATTCGCAAAAGATCCTCGACCAAAGCCACTGAGGACTCAGCTCCTCGTGTTTTGATCTGTAAAAGCAGCCAAAATAACTCATTTTAACCCAGCAGCAAACGTCTTTTTTTTTTTTCCCTCTTTACCCTGGTGCCGGGCCGGGGAGGCCGTGTCGGCCGGCGTGCAGGAGCAGCGTGCGGCAGGGCCCGAGCTGGGTGCCGCGGTGCCCCGGGGTGCCAGCGAGGCGCCGAGCGTGTGGGGCCGAGCCTCGGCCTCTGGAAGTCGGACCCAAGCGGCCCGCGGGGGCTCGGCCACCCCGGGCTGTGACGGCGTGGCGATCGAAGGCTTTATGCCCTGCAGAGGCGCCAGCCGCATCCGCGTCTCCAGGGGAAGCCCCGGGGGCCTCTCCCCCGAGTCCCTCCGGACGCGGCCCTTGGCCGGACCACACCTCCCGGCGTGCCTGGCAGCGGACGTGGCGTCAGGGGGCGGAGGCGGAAGCGGCTCCTGCGCAGCGCTCGGAGCGCGGCCGTGCCGGCGGGGAGGCTGAGCGCGGAGGAAGTCTGGTCCCGCCGGCGCACCGTCGTGCGAGCGGCCGCCATCTTGTGCGGGAGGTGGTGGCAGTGCTGAGCTGCGCGGAGGAGCGGCGGTCGCGCTTCCCTTGCCTGCCCTCTCCCCGCCGTCCTGCTGCCGCGGCGCCATGTCTGCCGAGAGTCCCGAGCCCGCCTCGGCCGAGGAGCAGAAGGTGGGTGGCCAGGAGCCCCCGCGCAGCCCCGCCGAGGCCCGCGGGGCTTCTCCCGCCTCCACCCGTGCGCTGAGGCGCAGCGGGGGCGCCGCGGCCGGGCCTCCCCCCCTTCAGCCGGGGGAGCCTCGCGGGCCGCCGCGGCCCCTAAGGCAGCGTCTCCCGGGCCTGGCCGCCCTCCTCGCCGCGCCCGCAGCCCCCTCAGAGCGGCGGCCCTCACGGCGGAGGAGGCCCGGCCCTTCCGCCGCCGCGCAGGGGGAGCCGGGTGGCTCTCCCCTCCCCAGCCGCTCTCCGCCGCCGGCTCGGGCGGGACGGGGCCCGGGGCCTGCCGTGGCACCGGCGCCGTGCCGCAGGCCGGGAGGCTGGGAAGGCGCAGGCCCTGCGGCTGGCGGAGGCTGGAGGCGGAGGAGCGGCACCACCATGTTGGCTTCTGCACTTGAGAATTTTTATTCTCTGGTAAATCGCTGGCGTGCTCAGGGCTGGACGACCTAATGGCGCTTCCTCGCTCCCTAGACCAGCCTCGGCCCGGCTGCTCTGCCTGCCAGGGCGTCCTGGGGGAAAGAATTTCAGCTCGCCGCCGCAGCAGCTGGAGACCAGCGATAATCCAGTGTCTAAACTTTTGCTTGACTTTCAGCAATTTTAAAGCTTTTAATGTAAGCTGTTTAAGAGGAGAAATACCAAAACGCAATGGCTGTGGCATGTTCTAGTTAAGGCTTTTAGAAAGAATAACTGACAGGGTTACCTTGTGATGGCAATATTATGTAATCTCTATAACTAATAATTTTATACTTTCTTAAGTGAGTTTTGACTTCATAGATGACTGAATGCTGCTAGCATTTTCCTTCTGTTAGCTGTGGCTTTAAGAAGCCATTTGTTTTTTAGTCTTGTCATTGCTGTATGGACTCGGTTGCAATCTCCACGGCTGTTTCTGATAGGGAGCAGTTACGAAACACACTGTAGTGCTCTGAAGGATGCTAGAAGCAAAAGCTTAATCTACCTCAGTTTTTGTTTAATAATTTACAATTTGTAATATGAGTTAGTCATACAAGTAGGCGAGCTTTGGGGGTTAATATGGAATGATACCTTCTCAGCAGGTGCAGTAATCAGAACCAGCTTCTGTGGCAGTCTGTAATCTACTCTTAAATGGGTGTGCTCTGCAGCTCAGCTTCACGTTCACATTAGGTAAACTACTGAAGGGATACTGTTCTTGTTCAAAGCCTATAAAAACAAATCCCTGGCCTAGGTAGCGCTCCTAGAATAGCTCTGTAATAAGAGCGTAGTGAAACATGTGGTAGCAAGTTTATTGTGATGCCTTCTAGTGTGTTCTGATGAGGTCAGATGACTGGGGCTGAATTTTGCTGAATTTCAGACTGAAGTCTTGAAATGCAGTGCTTACGCAGTGTTCTGAAAAGTTATGCTTCATTTGAGAGATGAGAGTCCCTTACTGATATGCTAATTTAGTTTTAATCTGATGAGGGCTTCAAGACAGGTTAATAACGTCGATAAAATAAAGCAAAGTTTTCTGTGAGTTTATATCCTGTTAGGATACAGTGATATCAGTGCTATCGTGGCACTGCAGTATTAGCCTTCGCTGAAACTTTTTCTCTGGGTAGGCAAAATTGACTCAGCAAATGCTTAACTCTGAAATGCTTATATAAATAACCAATTTTTCGGTACTTGTTCATATTTATGTTTTAAAAAGAATGAAGCTCCTAAATGAACTTTGAGGCAGCTTTTTAGTGATCAGACGTCTTTTCTAAACTTTTCTAACGTGGTGTAAGAAGCTTGTGCATGTGTTAGGCGAGAAAGGTGTTAAACAAGACAGCCATATAAATTGAAAACTTGCCAAAGACCATGTTTCCTGTTCTCGCTGTGAAAACTCAGGATAGTGGCAGGGGGAAGTTCAGCAACAAAGCAACTTTGGACATTGGCGAATGTGTGCTCGGTTGACTGACTGTTTTTGCCTTAAAAGCCAGTATTTTTCAGGAAGCTGTTAGAGGTGGTGTATTTTTTTTTTTTCTGAACTGGCTTTTGCTACATCAGTTTGCTGCAGAGTTATGCTGTTGTCATGTTTTTCCTGTTTTCTGCTCTACATTTTGTCTAATGTCTTTTGCTAAAGACGATGAGCTCTTCATACCAGAGTTTGAAAAGGCTGATTTTTGTGGCGGGGTTTTGGTTTTTTTGGGTTGTTTTTTTTTGTTGTTGCTTTTGTTGTTGTTGGGTTTTTTTTAAGCCCATGCAGTTCAGTTGTCCAGCAGATATGGAACTTTACACTGCTGGTAACTCTGCAAAATGAAAAGTAAAAGCTATATTTAAATGAGTTGGGTAACTACTGACTTCCTGGTAGATCCTTTTAATGAAATAGGCAGTCTCCATTAGCTGTGTCAAATTCTGGTAGAGAACTAAAATTATAACTTTTGTGTGGTTGTCACTAGGCAGAAGAGCATGCTGTATCTTGGTTTCCGCCCCCCTCCCCACCGTGTCATTTATTAGTCACTTGGTTGTTGCTTCTGTAACTCAGGGGACAATGTAGATATATGAATGGCCTTGCTGGCTTGGGTTAAAGCCTTTGTGGCTCAACAACGTGTCTCCAGGAGTGCTCAATACCATCTAGTCCACAGAAGAATATAAGGTCAGGACATGCATGCAATGATCTTCTCCAGAAAACTATCCCAGCTCTCGGCAATCTGTGGTTTAAAAGCCTTCTGAGCTGCGAATGAACACATCAAGTTGCTTTCTGAATGCGTCTAAATTCTTGGCACCCCCTGTATGCTTTGGCAAGGAGTTCTGCAGCTTAAATATATTTTTATATGAAGAACTGTTTTGAACCTGCCTTCAGCTGTTTTTGTTTAACAACCCACGTCTTTGTATTGAAATTCTTTAATTTGTCTTATGTAGCTTTTTGAGTCTGTTATTCTTGGTCATCAAGAGGAAGTGACCATAGTCTGTATCCTTTTCAGCTGCATTGATGCATAACACAGTATTTTGTGTTTTGATTCCCTGCTGTGCAATGATTTGTCAGCCTTGTGAGTTTGCATGGATGTCTCCTTTGATGTGCCATGAATATGTATTTATGTAAGCTATTTATTGCTGGCCCTCTGTTCTTGAAAAATATCTCCTTTTGCTTCATATTGGCAAAACATGCCCCCTCAAATGCTTTGTCTGTTGGCTCAACAGTGAGTACCTAGTGATTCAGCATTAGATGTTGAAAGTGTTTAGCTGAAAGGATTGCTTTTGAGAAAACCCAGTCAGTGTCGATATGATAATGAAGCACAATAGGAAGAACAGCAGCTGAAGAATGATATTCATAATGCGTGAATGCTGTGATCTGGGCTAGTATGATATTCTGTAGTGAGAAATAGTATTGTTCTATGTTCAGTAGTGTCCGGGAAACTTCGCCCTTTGTATTTCTTTGTATTTTGCATTGTATCGCCTAGCTGTGTTTTCATCTAATAAAAGACACTGGCTCCTGTCCTCATAGAAGTTTCTCTTAAACTTCTAGGAGAATTTTCATCTTTCCTTGGTAGAACTGTTAATTCAGATTCCCACGCTATTCTGCAGGATTGTCTTTGAGATGTCTTGGCCTAATGTAGCGCCTAGACAATGTTATGTTCTAAATCTGTTGTTACAACCTTGGTTTCTGAGGTTTCTTACCAGAAAGACGTTGAATGTTATAGAACTTTGAGCTTTTGTAAGAGACAGAGGAGAGAACTGGGGCAGGCTAGTGTGGTGGCTCTAGTTCTTTGGCAGTTCTGGCTCAAGTAGCTCCCAGCTGCTTGTGGTGTTCTGCCCTCCCTGCCTCTGTGCTGACATACCTGTTTGTGCAGCTGCTTGCGGATCTGGACTGGAAACTGATCTAAATGAAACACAGACCAAGAAGGGGAAAGAAAAAAACAAACAACCAAACAAACAGATGGTTATTTTTCTGTTGAATTAATTTCTGTCACCTATTCATGCGGAGTACATGCAGTCATGCTGACTGATGCAATTTAAAGGATGATGACATGGATGGAAATGAGTGTGAAGGGGCTGCCTAAGCAGCTCTAAGTGGATATGAAACCTTGGTCACAGATTAATGTGAGGCCCTCCTGGTTTCAATGACAATTCTTCTTTACTGCCTAAAAGCCTTTCTGTAACTTCAGATAATAATAGCAATTCAAGTCAGTGCAGATTACTTTATATGTTGTCCCTGAACTACCAATGGTTTGCATGCAGGAAAAAAAAAAGGCCTTGGCCCGATACTGGAAGGTAGCAAAATAAGAATTTTGAATGGAAGGTAGTTTAGAAATGATCTAATAGAATAAATTGTACTTCATACATCAAATTGTTTTATGGACCAGAACAGATGAGTGTAAAGTAAAGGTCAGTGTTGAAAAATTAGATGGACAAATTGCAGTTTTTGCCAAATAAATATCTTCAAATGATTACTTTGAGCATCCATTTTTTACAGTATACTCATAGGCATTTTGTTTTATACAAATGCACTGTCTGACTGTCCTTATCCTCATAATTTGAAGATAATTGTAGACGTGTATAGAGAAATACAGTATTGTTGCTGTTAATATGATAGCAGGCATGGTTTTGCCACTGACGTACTCTAACACTGTTTCACAGTGAAAATTAACACATTACACTTAGAGCAGTTGTACAAACTAGATGGTGGTAATGTAAGTGCTGGTCTGTGCAACTTCGTAATCTCAGGGACAGTGGAAAAGAAGTCCTGTGGCTCTTGCCTAGCTTTCAACATTTGTTTATTCTTAGTGGAAACATTGTTTTGAGAAAAAAAATGTTTTTATTTGGGGGATTTATCTTTTTTATCTGAATTGAATAATTTGATTTTAGTATAGACTACTTTTATGTGAAGGAGCAATGCTTGATTAGATTCAAATACATCTCCAGGAAAGGTGTCCAAGATGGGAGGCTGAACTCCTACAGCTGCTGTCAGTATTTCAGAAAGTGGATGAAAATGTCTATTCAAATAATTGATATGTTTGCTTGGTAGCAGCAATTGGCATGTTAGTGAATTACCTGCAAAGGTATTCTGTGTAAATGGTTCATTATTGTGTATTTCATTCACAGTATTGCTAATTGTCTTTCAGGAAATGGAGGATAAGGTGATCAGCCCAGAAAAAGTTGAAGAAGCAAAATTGAAAGCAAGATACCCTCATCTGGGCCAGAAGCCAGGAGGCTCAGACTTCCTGAGGAAGAGACTTCAAAAAGGAGTGAGTTCTTTATTGTCCACAGGGCATGGACAAGAGATTCCAAAATTCCTGTATCTGTGATTTTTTTTTTTTTTTTTTTTTTTTTTCCTGCTCCATGGGCCTTTACGTGAGTAAAAGAGTGCTAAGAAATTTAAACTTTGTCTGTGAAAGCACAAGGAAGAGAAATTTATTTCCACAAAGCAAATGCCAGATTGGCTGGGTAGCTGCAGCGTCAAGGGCTCAACTGCACTTCTTAGAAAAAATTAAACTTAGAAGCTGTCTCAGTTCTGCTGTGATAGACTTCATAAAAAAAATTAAACACAAAGGGTCAGAACTTCATCCCTCTTTTGTACTGATCTTATCTTGCTCATTCTTATGTCTGTAAAATATCTGCCTACTCTTATTACCCATGTTTCTAGCACATGAAAGCTCAGTGTCTGCTGTGTTACACCAGGCACCATCTGACATCAGGGGCTTTAGAATGGCGGTGTAATTCTGAATGTACACCCTAACCAAAAGATTATGATAGAAGAATGAAAAGTGAGTTAATATTTCAATATTGTTCCACATTTAACCACTGTCTCTTATTTTCCTAGTTATTCAACTGTTTAATTTTTTTTGTTTAATTATTCATGAAGTGATTATGTAATGCCTTTCAGGCATGCTAGAACTCTGTTCTTGGAATAATCGTGGCAAATCACTACTTCTGATGGTGCTTTCATTGCTGTCACAGTGGTGGGTTTTCTTGTTTTGTTTTTACTATTGTCTAGGTCCTTTGAGTGCACACAATGATTCCAAGTATAAATCCTTCACAAATCAGCTGTTGGAGTTCTATGCTGATCTAATTCTGTGCTATCTGGTAGCACCCCCTGGGAACTGTTGGCAGACTTTTTGGATAAGCTTTCTGTCATAAGTTGGAGCGTAGTTAATGACCACTGGGCGTGGGCAGGTAGTAGATTAGGTGACCCTTTTTGTGAGTTGTGCTGTTGGGTGGTCAAAGGCAGCCTAAATGAGCCTCCAGTGGCTTCAGTGTGCGTGTGGACACAGAAGGGAGAAGGTAAGTACATGTTCTGATAATTCAGGAAAACAGACCAGCATCCACTTCCTAAGGATTGATGGCCATAAAGGAATTATGATTGCTTGTACTCAGTGCACATGTGAGGAAAACTCACCACCACCAATAACACTCTGTACAATATCTTAGTCTTGATTATAGCACTGCTTAATGCAAAAGTTGTTGCAGCCTGTATTTTCAAATTTGAGCAGAGGTAGACCAGTGGGCATTTTAATTGACTCAGTTTTTGGGATTTTGCTGCTTTGATGGAAAATGGCATAAAGTTGTGGATTGCAATTCGTAATCTGCCTTCTTCAGTTCTCCACTCCTGATGTTGTGGTAATAACGTTCTTCAATTTTATTTTTTATTATTTTTGTTTAGTGTGCTCAGTGTCTGAAATGAGGAAGCATCTTTACTTGAGATAGATGCCTGATGTACTTCAGGCTGCCTGGATTGCTGAAGTTTAAAATAGAGTGAGGATAGCGAGTATGCTTTCAGATAGTGTTTGTGACACGAAGACACGTGGACAGACATGGTCAGTTTGAATGGGATGATCAAATGCAGGCCATCTGTGAGAAGCTAGAGTAAATCAGAGGAAAATACACGAATAACTTAAAGAAATGGACTGATACTCTAATGCATGAAAGATGGTAGGTTTTCTCAGATATTCTTCTAATGTACGTAGTTAACTGTAGCCCAGATTTTTTTTTTTCACTTGGCAGCTAGGACACGCACTGCCTGTTGATATTTGCTCTCAAGAAATGTTCTGCACTGAGTGCACACGCCATTATTAGCACACTTTCTCCAGAATAAGAGTAGATGAGAACCGTGCTACACTACGCTCCCGCAGAGGAATTCTATTTAGAGCCTTTACATGGGCAGAAATGGGTATCTGTTAACAGCAGTAACACATCAAGAGATTGAGCAATTCTGTTATTACCTAGATGCTGTTTAAAAGTGAGGGGGAGTTTGGTTTTTTTTTGTTTGTTTTTCTTTTTACAAATCCCATTATGTTATAACTTGAGTCTGATCTGCAGATGCAGTGCTAGAACGTTGTGGTGTAAACAGGGATTACACCCTCAAAAGGATTGAATTGGGAGGGTTTACGAATAAAAGTGTGTGGTTCAGATGTACTGCGTGGGAAAACCAGATTTGGTAACTTTTAAGGCTCTGGCAGGGAACACTTAAAACCTTCTTCAGGAGACCTTGTATAACGCCCCCTGCCTCCCACCCTTAGGTAAAGGCCTGTTAAGTCAGGTGTTCAAGTTATTTCTCTCTGACAACTGCTGCTACTGAACATTTTGCAGCTGGTTAGTACTAATGCAAAATAAAGAGTATAGTAGTAGTATGCTGCTTGGAAGCACTTAAACATAGCAGATAGTGGTGGCTGTGGTTCAACTGACTGAGGAATAAGCCTATATAAAGCTAACGAGTGTTCTCTTCAGAGATTATTGTGATTGTAAGCAACGGTTGCTAGTGTCTTTTTACTGAATCTGATTTTTTTGGCCTCATATGACAGTCTGTTCAAATAATGGGTTACAAGTACCTTAACAGTAGACCGCCTACTAAAATGTGTTAAAAAAAAAACAAAAACAAAAAAAACCCAAAACAAAACAAAAAACCCAAACAAACAAACAAACAAAAAACCAAACCAAACCAACTTTTCCTGCAAAATATGTCAACGAGCAGTTGAAGACTTTGTGCAGACCTTGGTTGAAATTCCATGCCTCGTGTTACCATGATGCAGATAAATTGTAATGGTCATTTGACTTCAGCGTCCATAGATAACTTAATATTTTGAGGAATCTGACAACAAAAAAGACTGTTAAATATAATGCTAATAAAAATTTGGTGAAATATTAAGGAACACTGTTTTAGAAATTCAAACTTAATGTACTCACTTTTGTATTTAGAAGAAACCTGGAGCGTGGCTTAAGAACTTCCTTCACACAGTGCTTTTTGGCAGAACTGCACAGTAGATTTGACTTCCCTGAAAAATTGGTTTGAGAACTTCAGGGATTATAGTTTCACTGTTCTAATGTATGCGGATAAGAGGTTTCCTTGTTGGTAGCATGCCGTTTCATGCTACTTTGATCTTCTGGTATGACAGGGCATGCTCCATTCTCCAGCTTTAGTTCATGCATTGTTTGGTTATTCCGTGTAGTAGAACTTGTTCACTGCAAGAAAATTTACAAACCCCAAGGTTTCACTTATGGGAGACCAGAGCTTTTGGGAAAACCAGGGAAAAAATAACGTTCACATATTAAACTCACACCATGGTACATGTAGAACCGTAACTGTATACTTGCCTGTTGTTAAGAGTTTAGCTATGCATGCTTAATAGTCTTGATAAGATTTATTTTTTCTGAGTTGACATAGAGCTATCTTGTCAAATCAGGAAGATTTTATAACTGCTTTTGAAATTTAAAGAATCTGTTTAACCATGTAGTTCAGTGTATGCCTCTGATGAGATTTCAGGCTTTTAAATATATGTGTTTTGTCTTCTAGCAAAAATACTTTGATTCTGGTGATTACAACATGGCTAAAGCAAAGATGAAGAATAAGCAACTGCCTACTGCCGCTCCTGACAAGACAGAAGTCACTGGTGACCATATTCCAACTCCACAAGACCTTCCACAGCGGAAACCATCTCTTGTCGCTAGCAAGCTGGCTGGCTGACGAGAACAGCTGAACTGCATGATTATTCTCATTCCTGTTATTTCTCCTTAATAGTTATTTGTCACCCTCACATCCCACTTTTTCTTTCTTACACTAAGTCATGAGACTGACAGCTTTGCAGGTAGCGATAGCATGTGCTGCTATTGTAAGGGAGTACTGTTAAGAGTAAAACGTGTAGTATTTGAACTAGTTGAGAACAATGCACTGATTAAAAAGGACAAGTTTGGTTAGAGCAATGTAATCTACTTGAAAATGTACATATTGCCCATTTCCTAGTGTAGGACTGGTTCCAGCAAGTGACATCGCAAGTTTTACAACCTCTAATGTTTCTGCTTTTGTTATTTCATCTTAATTACAGCATATTTGTATTTAATATAACCTCCAGTTGTGTTGGGTTTTTCTTCTGTGTTTGGGTTTGTTGTCTAAAATAGAGGTTTAGACCACAAGTTGCTAGATGGTAAAGCATGTATAAAAACAAAGACAGGGCTCTGATCGAATTTTGTTTCTGCTTTTGAACTTGAACGGCCTTAAACCTGTTTCAGCTTTAACAATAGAATTTTTACTTGGGCAATATTTGCTCATTCTGGTGTAACTCTTGTGAATCTAGTGCTTATTGACAACTGCCTGTTGAAGCTGGTATTCTTTTCAGTTCCGTAGCTTAGGACACACTTTTGTTGAAGATGTGAATGAAGTGTGCATGTGCATAGACTGTTGGATTCACTCTTGTGCCATTTTTGTAAATACAATAGTTTTGCACAACCTTTTGCAAACGTCTATTAGTTTTACATTTTAAAAAGCAGATAATGTGCCAATCAAAGCACAAGTGATTATGTATCTTTCAAAGTCTTGTCCTGAAACTAAGAGCCCAGAATCTTGCTACTGAAAGTAAAAATTGTATACCTGAAATTTGTGAAACACTTAGATATACACAGTTGGCTCAGCTTTATGCTTTTGCGGTTGTATATTTTGTTTCGCAACAATGTCCAGCATTCAAATATAAATCTGGAATTTGTACCTATATTTGGAGGCAAGTGCCCTTTCTTTAAACTTTTAAAGCTGAAAAGTTCTGTCTGATGATACGGGAGATGGCTAAATGTACTGTTCTACAGAGTTTCCTGTGTGGCAGATTCCAAATCTAGGCTTGCTAAGGTTTGATATGCAATTGTCTTTGGGCTATTTTAGACTTCTGGAAGCAGAAGGGTATAATTTTTTTTTTTTCCTTGGACTCCTGAAGTAGTAGTAAACTGACTCGTTCTCTTTGTTATACAACAGCCCCTCATTGGCTTTGGGGAAACAAAGAACTGGAAGTGGTATTTATATAATGACTTATTGAGAAATAGGTAACTTTTCATGTCAGAAAATAGGAATGAACTTCAGTTCATCTTTATTATGCAGGTTGTAAGTACTAGATTGCCAAAATACATAGCTGATATTGGACAGGTAACTTGATGCATTTAAAAGCATGTTTGTTCGATGAAATTAAAAGTGCAGTATGATCCATAATGTAATGGATTCTCATACAGGTAATCACAGCCTTGATGTTCTTCGGGAGTGTAAGGAACTCTTTAAAAAGATCCATTTACTGAATATGTTTTTCGTTAAAGAAACAGTTCTGAAACAGCCTGTTAAAAACAAAGCACCAATGTGGGTATTGTAAGAGAAAACACTCTTAAACGTGCAATTTTTTAGAAGGATGTGCTTTGTGTTGACATATTCAGAAAGATCTTACAGGATAAAGGACTGCTAGTCAAAAAGCACACTGCCCCATATTTTCTGCAATGCTCGCTTCTAAAAGCGAACATAAGAAAATGATCAAGAGAAAATGAGTAATCTCGATGTGGTCCTGTTTTGATCAGAACATGAGCAAAGTATATCCGTGTCTGTATAATGTCTTCTGTTCAGAGAAGTAATTCCAGAGAATTTTGAAATTGCTAACCTGGTTCTTTTCAAGTCTGCATAGCCCTTTTCTAGTAATTAAGTGGGCTCTGTCAAGCCTGTCCTTATTCCTTATCCTCCTCCACTAGAATTACAGAGAATTTGTGATTTTTTTGCAGAACAGGTTGAAGAAGCAGACCTACTTGACTTCAAGTAAGAAATTAGGCTGGAAGAACAGCAAGGAAACTGGATATATCGAAGCAAACTGCTTTTTATAGATATTTGTCCTAATGTGAAAATCCCTCTTTATTTTTGTATGTATAAATGAAATTGAAACTTAGTGATAGGACTGGGCCGGAAAACAAATTTTGAACAATTTAAGGTGACTTGCTGTGTATTGTCTGGTGCCACTATTCTGTAGCTCGCATAAGGTGAGCTTTCCTGATGTTTGGGAAGGTTTAAAGAAATACCTATTAAAATTTAAACGTTTCACTCTGCTACGACTCGGCTTGTCCTGCTGGTTGGACAACACAGGCTCTTCCGATGTTCACTTGGTGGCTTTCAGTTCTTAAGATTACTACAAATTCAGCTATGAATATATTATCCGTGTATATTTGAAGTACTGTAATACTAACGAGGTCAGTGACGGGTTGTGAGCCTTCACGTCTGACAGACCTCAGCAGCAGGCACAGCTATTTTGATTCTATACACTGTATAAAACTGAAGTCCAGTAATCACTTAACAGTAAATCAAACATGACTGCAAATTGATGCTTACTTTCAGCTTACTCCAGCAAGATAACTCAGCTATCCAAACTTATGTACATAATGTATTATATGAGTTTTACCATTTGATAATTACCTTTTTCAAAGAAAACCTGTCCACACTGTAGACTAGCAGTCCCTTTCATATCTTGCCTTTAAAGGTAGACAGTGTTTAGTTATTAGAGTAGTGCTCATGTAGGCTTATAATAGCAGATAGCACCAACATTTTATTCGAGATAGTTAAGCGGATTGATTACAACTTCACAGATATGTCCCCAAATCTGTAGCACCAAAGGCTTCCCTCTCATTGTTCTTGACGTAGTAGGACAGTGTTTGTGTAAAGGCCACAGGAGTACATTTTGTTGGACATATTTACACCCAGTCAAGATGTTAAGGTGATTAAAATGTCAATTGTTCTTTACCAACTTACACATTGTATAGTATACAGAATAAATTGATCTACTTAGTTTTTATTGCAACGTGGAGATTTGTCTTTACTGTGGTTTCCTAAAAGATACTGCATACTTCGGTCTCTATGAAAAATTTCGAAAACTTAGATCTTGCTACTCTGTACCATTAAAAATATGACTGGGCTTTGGTTTCTAGTATGTTAGACTACAGAATTACTTTAATGTAATCACATTTATATATATTTCAGTGCTTATTTTTCTAATAAGGCAATTAAAGCTTATTGTTTGAAAACTCTGTAACAGATGATTGTTTTGGTCCCTTGCACCGAGTGAAGGGGATTTCTGGGAATTACCGTGACGTGCAGAAGCTTGCATTGCTGTAGACTATTGGCCTGAATATGGCAATGTTTCCAAGAAATCAAGATGCTGGAAAACATCCAACTAATTTCATATTCAGATGTGACTTAGGTGCTAACTTTTGTGCAGCTTCACGATCCATGTGATGTATTTGCACAATTAGCTCAGTCACCAAGGTTATAGTAACACCCTCTATTCTCTGCATCTCTAACAAACAGAGGAGAAAAATGGCCAATTCAAGTAGCGTCATTCGAATGCCATGCTGAGACAGTGCAAAGGCTGCATTAGCACTGGCATTAGTACCCTAAAGTAACTTACCTGAGTCTGTGTATGGGGAGTGGCATCAATCTTCAGACAAGGACAAGCCGTTTAAATACAGGGTTTCTAATCTGTTTCTAATTAGAGCTGAGGTGGATATGGTTGCACCAAGCTGCGCTCAGAGAAGTTTGGCGTCCAGTGGCTGTGCTCGCAGAACGTGACTGCGTTATTCAGGACTGAGGCAAGATTGCAGTGACTTGTTTGGTGGCTGGGGGGCTTTCTGTGAGCTTGGGAAGAACATACTGGGGAGGAACAGGCAAGCAGGATGAGTGGTTGTTTTGTTTGCTTTATTTAACTTAAAGTGGAGTTGGGCTGAATGTGTGGTTTGATTCTTTATTCCTGCTTTAGTACAAGCAAGCCACCCTCTTTCAGATTCATGTCTTGCTTTTTCGTCACAATTTCTGGCATCTATAGATCCAGAGTAACTTGAAATCTGAAAAGTTCTGTGCGTATTCAAAGCACTTATTTCCATTAAATATTTATCTTGAAAATGTTCCTGGAGTACTAGCACAGACGTGGAGAGCCTTCAGCTCAACTGATGTGCTTGAAAAAACTTACTTTAGGGGCAGGTGACTGAATTGTCCCTGTCTTTCTCAAGCAGTACATATTTGTTCCAACAAGGATGCTGCTTGATATATGTTCATGATAAATATTGTTGCATCTTTATAGCAGGCACAGAATTCTGTTTACGTACTGCTCTGGAAAACACCGACCAAGTCTTTACTGATTTCAGATAGATGTTTATTTTACTTTGGTTTAAAATAAGATGAAGTACTTTTTGTTTCTGACTTTGTCTAAATTTAATAACAGATTTCAGTTGGGTTTATTTTTTTTACCTTATTGCAGAACAGTGTTGTAGCTCTTATTAAAAGAGGAATATGGTTGGATAATCTGTCAGCTTCCCTTGACAATATTACAGAACAATCAAATAACTGTCATTAACATTCCTGGTACAGGGAGGCTCCACAGTGACTACATTCAATGTCTGCTGGCACTTCTGTCTGTCTTAGTATGGTAGGGTTGTTTCCTTACTGGGTTTGAGGAAAAAACAACTGTGAGAGTCTTCCTTGAGAACTGGAATTTGGATTTTTTAAAATGCATGGCATATTTTAGGGGTTGAATTATATGGCTGACATTACAAGGATGCTTAAATGCAAGAACAGGGGCTGTGGATTCTTCTGAACTTCACGTCTGTTCTCAGCTGATGGTTTTTTTACTGTTGAAAAGAATTTGGCTAATACATTGAAAAGTAAATACGTATGTGCTCTTCTAGAGACAAGAGAAATCTTCCTAGTATAGGCATAGATGGATTGAGGCAAGCTTTCTGCATGGGAATTTTGCAGATTTTGTCTTGTATTTTTTTGTAAGCCCAGAAAACCTGAAAGTAAATCCCAAGTGTTGCTGGGAGAATGCGTACATACTACATAATTTTGTCTCTTCCTGTGTATTTCTTGCATTACATTTCAGGGTTCTTGACTGCTAACTGTTCAGTCAGTACTGACTGAAACCAGACCTGTTTGTCTTCTACCACTAGAAGTTACAGACCAAATCCTTGTAGTGTGAGAATATAGGAAAGGGTAGGAGGAGGATTTTAGCCTATGGATTCCTCAGTTAGCTTTGTCTGTCTGTCCAGTGAAAGGCACCTGGAGTTAAACTGATGTTGAATGGACAAATACTTTTCTGAAGGAGCGGATAGGCCCATCCGCTGTGCCACGTAAACCATCTCATGTTCCTTGTGTTATCAGTATGTAACAGAAACCACTGCTCACTTGTGTTACAGTGTGACAGCAACAGAATAGGAAATCCTTATTGAGAATGGAATTTTTTTTCTGCCACAGTTGAGCAGATCATGGATGTAAACAGAACATAGATGTAAGAAAAAAAGATAGGACAGATGCTTTGTAGCCACTTCTGAAAAAATTACATAAAGTGATCTCAATTCATAGAAGGGTTATTTTCTATATATATTTTTTTTAACTGGGTTCAATTTCAGTATAGAATTCTGCATGTGGACTGTGCCAGCTACATCAGCCATACATTGTTAGCTGGAATACCATGGGATATATGCTCTGAAGCCGAATGCCATAAATTACCTTTCTGAAAAGATGCTGTGCAAGATGCGAAATGAGGACATTTAAAATCTTGCCAGCAGGAGGTGAGTGTTAAAGTAATAATTAAGTAGTCAGTCTAGATGTATTACAAACAGGTTGTTTCTTGGCAACTTTCAGTGCCCCCAATTCCTGTCCTTAATGACAGATTTGAAATCCTGGTTTATGCAAATTGTGTCAAATCATAGCATATTTTGGACTTGTATCTATTTTTTGCTGGAGCTTATAGTTACATTTGGCTCCTGAGCTCCAGCTGTGAATGGCTGATACAGTAATCCACAGTCCAGGCAAAGTCCTGAAATGAGTGTCTTTGACTTTAGAATACATACCATCCTGAAGAAAGTAAATTAAATATCAGCTATGAAGCAGCACACAGTCAGAGGGGCGGTTTAGGTCCCCTCTGAAAACAAAAATCAGATTTCTGTAGTTCATGCATCCAGATTCTTAGATTAAGCCTGTTAAAGGCAGATGATCACACTCTTAAATGATCCCAAATCACTTTTGTGTTATCCATGAATGGTGACTGGTAGCTTTAGTATAGATCTCTCTGTTTTGCCATAGCATACACATGAAGAGCAGCCTTGCAAACTTAGCTACAAACCTCACGTTGGCTTCGACAGCAATTCGCAGGAACCAGTTCTGGGCTTCTCGTAGAACTGAGAGCGGATGTCCAGTTCTGCTGATGGGAGTGAGCCTCCTAGGCATGGGATGGTAACAGTAATCCTGGTGGATAATCCTGGACATACTGGCAGAACATGGGAAGGAAGGTGTTTTTTAAATTCAATTCTCATTACAGTTTCAACTATGAAGTCTCCCAGCAAAACCAGGTTTTTTTTCAACTTATTTTCTGAATTCACCCACCTTCGTTTACTAGCTGTGAAGACCGTGTATCTGTGCCTAATACAAACAGCTCCAGACATGGCTCTATATTTTCGTCTTGACTGTTTTTCATTTGTGCTTGCGACTTTCTCCATCTCCTTTCCTTCAGACAGCAGCAGTAAAGCAGCGCTAGACTATAGCATGAACTGGGAATGTTTATTCTGGGAGTCAGGATAGCTTGATTTTTATTTCTGGGTGTTACTCAGTTGACGAGTGATTTTGAGCAGGTCACCCATCTCTTTTCTGGCTCATTTTTTCTGTTTCTTTGATAGTCACAGCAAGTTTCAGGGGGAGCCCAGATACAACCCACTGAATACAGACCTGTTACCTGCACAGCTGAGTTTTGCAGAGATGGTACCACTTAAAAAGTCAAAGTACTTTGGTGGAGAGTGTGGCAAGGGTAACTGTTTCAAACGTGAACGAGGGAAATACAGAAACACAGTAATAGCTTCAGTTCTGCTGGCAAAAGAACTCCTGCCATAACATGAGCTGTAAAAAAACACCCGCTGGTGATTCATAAAGCAAATGAGCTGCCAGCTCAAGACCTAGCCAGAACATGGATTATGCTTTTCATTCCCTTTTGACAGGAAAGTTAAACTTTTCTCACCTTCGTTTCTTGGTGAGAACTGGACTTGATTATCAAAGGAACTGTTTTGGGCCCAGTTCTCTTCACTGTTTTCAGTAGTGATTTGGATGATAAAGGTGCGATCAAGCTGGAAGAGGTTGGAAACAGTTTGCAGGATGGGGCCAGAACCAGGAGAGGATGCAGAAACACACACTGGGGATGACTGGATAGGCGAAGGACGGCAGCTGGGCCCGCAGAGGCTGCAGCAGGCTGTACCCCAGGTGTCAATCCGGGCAGGGGAGGCTGCCGCGGGGAAGGAACCCGTTTGTCTTAACGGGAGAGGGGGGGATCGTTCCCCTGCACCCGGCGCTGGTGATGCCCGGGCTGCAGAGCCCGCGGGTTTGGGAACCGCACCTCAGCGGTACACAGGCTAGAAAGCAACGAAAATTGTAAACGGCCCTGATGAAAAAAAAAAAGAGTAAATTGTTCAGCCTAGGAGAGGGAAGAAAAAAAAAAAAAAAGCAGGCCCAGGCGCGAAGGAAGGGATACCGGTTCTGGCACAAAGCGGGAGGCCGAGGCGGGGCGCGGGAGGCGGACGGCCGCCGCCGCTCTCTGCCAGCCCCGCCCTCCTGCCCCCCGCCCGCGGCGAAGCGCGTCCCGCCGCCCGCGGGGCTCCGGCAGCGCCGAGCGGGCACCGGGCACCGCCCGGGGGTGCGCACGCCGGCGGCCTCGCGCTCGGCGCGCTCCCCGGGCAGCCGCCCGCCCGCCGCTCCCACAATGCACAGAGCGGCGGCCGCCCCGCCGCCCGCCAGGTAGCAACATGGCGCGCCGCGCCCGGGCCGCAGCCTGAGCATCCTCCTCCCTCCCTCCGCCTCCGCCTCCCGCCGCCGGGCTGCCGCAGAGGGGCCGCCCGCCCGCGCCCTGCGCCATGGCAGCCTCCGAGCTCTACACCAAGGTAGGGCGGCGGCGGCGGGGGGGGTGCGCGGCCCGGGTGGGCAGCCCCGCGGCTGAGCGGAGGGAAGGAGGGCGGGAGGGCAGGGGCCGGCGCTGCCATCGGCGGCCGCGGCGGGAGCCGGCGCCTCTTCCCCAGATGGACCCGCATCCCGGCGGGGCGCGTGGGCAGGTCCCCGCCGCCGGTGAGTCACGGCCCCGCCGCTCCCCGCGGAGGCTCTGCCCGCCGGGCCGGGCCGGGCCGGGCCGGGCGGGGGGCGGCGGCGGCGCCCGCCCGCGGAGCAGCGCAGGGGAGGCGAGCAGCGGGGGCGCGCCGGGAGCTACCGGCCGGGCGGGCCGGGCAGGCGCGCCGCTCCCGCACAGATGGGCTGGGGGCGAGCAGAGCCATCCCCGGTTGCCTCGCCCGTCTCCTTCTGCGGTACCGTCCCGTTCCTCGTAGGAAAACACCTCCTGCAGCACAGGCGCTGCGGTGTTAAACTGACCTTTTCCGATGGGACGGCACCTCTCGGCTGGGTTCAGTCTTTTGGCAGTCGTTCAGGAGCCCTGCAGTCAGCAGTGATGCGGTGCGTGACTCTCATATGCTTTTGGAACTGACATGTTTCTAATCTTCTGAGTCCTGTGTGTTAGGATCTCATCAGCTTCTACCCGGAAACGGTTACTGCCCTGCGCAGCTTGGTGATGGCAAAGCCTGCAAGTCGAGAGCTGTTGAAATGATCGTTTTACCCACTAACAATGCATTGTTTTCATTGCTCTGCCTGATCTAGTGAAAACATCTGAAAAAAATGTCAGATCACAGGCCCTTAAAGGGCAGAAGGGATCACTGAGGTCACCAGAACTGAGCACTGCAGTACAACGTGGCAAACCCCATGTACTTCTTTCAGAAAGCTTGCACAGTCAAAGTGTGTTTTATCAAAAGCCATGCCATCTAGCTCCTTCAGCCACTTTATGAAATACTACTGAGTTATCCCCAGTCTAGCTCTTTGTGTGAGGAGAGAAAGGAAAGGAAACAGCCTTTTTGTCTTGGGACGAATAATTCACCTTATTTGTAGAGTCCCCCCGCTCAGGTATGGTGGACGGCATCAGTTGACTGCGTTGCACAAATCAGACTGGACAGCCCTTTCAATGGGCTTGACCATCGCTGAACAGTGTACTTGTGTAGGGAAGGCTGAATGTGAGGCAGTGAGGTGCACACCGGTACCTCCTAAAGAATGCTAAATACATCAATTGATGTGAGGCATCTTGGTGTCTTGTGTTTCATGGAAGGGTGTCTCTGTTAACTGTCATTGCAAAAAAAGGAATGAAAATTAGCGTTCTGGTCAAGAGAGCAATGGTACTGCAGAGTTGTTCCCGGGTATCCAATGGAGCTCCTCTATGTAAGGAGTTACTTGGGAAAGGTGTTCTTGATTTATCTCTCTCTGTGGATGTTCTTATTGTGGAGTTAAAATGTCTTGTAAAGAGTTGATCAGAAATACTTAGATTTACTACTTTTTTTCTTTTCTTTTCTTTTTTTTTTAAATTTCCAACCCCATCTGACCTTGAATTCACTTCCTGGAGTGGTTAAATGCTTTGATCAGAAGCTGCCCCAAAAACGTGGGTGTCCTGTTGTCTCGGGAGTGTGTTACAGTGGAAAGCTCAGGGCGCCTGTGGTTCCTGGGGAGGACATGGCTCTGGATTGGGCACTACGATAGGAAAGCTGCTGGGTGTTCAGGAGAGACTGTCTGCTGGCTTTTCCCACAGGTAAAGCCATTGTGCTGTTTAAATCACCTTCAGTATCACATCCTTGATTAAGGAACATAAATAATGAATTTGAGGTCATAGCACGCAGAGGTGAAAAGAGCAAACACAAAGTCAAACAGGTGTGGGGATGGTCCTCTGGTAGGGACTGGCTGGGTGATGAAGGCTGGTGAGGTTGTCTCTCTGCTTTACTCTTCACACCACAGGCTGTTCTTGTCCTCTTTAGAGCCATATGTAGGCGCAAAAAGAGCGACTTTCACATCTTTGGAAAACTGGCAGGCAGAGTCAGGATTGTCGTTCAGGACAGCTGCTTAAAGTACCAGAGCTTCCAGTGTAGCATTGACACTTAACGCATGGTGTTGGCACAGATATTTCGCTGGCAAGCAGGGTAGGGTATGAGTTTGCAGCACATCGTCGCTGACTCTGTGTGTGCATCTGTGCGTCCTGAAGTGAAGTACCTGGCAGCTCCCTTGCCCTCTCCCACTGAAACCCACGACCCAGCTTGCCTGAGTTGCTCAGATGGCTGTGTTCATGTGAGTTACCTGTACAACAGTTGGTAAAATTATGTTAATTTTACCGGATGACCAGTGTTGCGAAGAGGTGGTCAGCATCTCTTCAAACGTTGTCTAGGAACGGGAGAAATAGCTTTATTTCCAGATGTTGTTTGGGGAAGTGGGGCTCTCTGCTGTGTGCTTCAGCCTCTCCAGTTTTGCTAGCATGCCCTGTTAAACGTTCAAATTTGGTTTCTTTGCATACCAGTGTAAAAATAGCACCCACTGTCCCAAACACACGACCCATCTTGAAATAGCAGAAAGGAACTCTTATTTTCCCAAGCTAAATTATTTTTTTGTTAGAAACCAGTAATACACATTTTTGAAGAAGTGGTGCCACTCCTGTGAAAATCCTGTTCCTTTGGTTCATCCAGGTGTGTATCTAAATTCAGTGACCGTACATTCAGCCTCGTTGTTGCGCATCCTTGTAGTTAGTCTGGAAATTTGGGTTTGAGTTACAGGACTGGCTCTAGTGCACTTACAAGCTAGTTGTGAACAACGGGCCTGAACCATGCCAGACTTTGTATTCCTGTGCCTGGTGACGCGGCAAATACGGATTCTGCTTGAAGGCATTCACTTCAATTGTGGGATGCAGCAGTTTGAAACTGCTCCATGGGTTACACCCCAGGCATTCTTATTTAAAGTGTCGTGCCTGTGAACTCTGTTTACTTGTCCTGTTGGACATCTGTTACTGGCAGGCTGATGGTCCCGCTGTAAGATTGTTTCTGAAAATTTTGGTTCTTTGACTTTGGAAACAAACTTAGGAGAATTGTGATGTGTTTCCTGGATCACCGTAGGCCCGCTGAGCAGTGCTGGGATGTAGTTGGTCAGTGTTTCAGTAGCTTTGTACAACAGCAGATATGTACCAGCTTCTGCTGACCCAGAGAAATTTATAGGGACAATCTAGGCCATGTGTCAGGTTTTGTTAAGTGTGATCTGCTTTCCCTGGAAATGAAGAAGAAGTGAGAATGCTTTGCCTAGACCTGAAACTCATCTGACTTCTCCTCACTAGCTGAAGCTCCGTGTTTTGTGTCACTGTGTAAAACCAAGCTCCAGCACATGCTCTCGTTGCCTGTACTTGAAAATTAACAAAGCAGATCAGACACTGTGTTTATGCCACATCTTTTAAAGTCAGAGCAAAGAATTGACATCCTTCAGTAATTTTTATTCTCCATTTCCATCCTTTTTTCCCAGGGTCTGAGTTGTTTCTGTTTCCTAGAGCACGGTGCTTTGCCTTCTCGGGACTTCTCTCTCAGTTTTGTATGGCTATGTGCAATGCATTTATTTATTTATTACCCATTCAGTCAGACATTAATTTGTTTTGATTTTTGCTGCTACCGGTATGTTCCCGCTTTTCCAGTATCTTTAAGATTAGGGGCAGCTAGCTCCAGCTAGCCTGCTCCTAACTTAGGGCCTAGCCCATTTCAGTTAAAGTGAGTGTAAATATTCCTTTGATCGCAGAGGAATCAATAAACAGTTTTCGCTGGAGAGCACGGTCTGGACAAGCTGAACTCAGTAGCTGACCTTCGGTCCTGCTGCTTTCTCCTTTAAATGGCTCAGTTTGAGGGTTTATAAGCAGTACATTGAGTTGGGGAAGTGTCAGAGAGAACTGCCTAGAACAAAAAACCGCTTGTGCAGTCCCCAGCATGATGAGGAGCCCATTCTTGCTTTCCTGGGGCTGTCTGCAGGCAGCTGTTTCGGGTTTGAAGCCGGGGTGTTACCCGACTTGGTCTTCCCCTTCAGCTCTGCTGGGTCCTTGCAAGTGAAAACGGCAAAAGGCAAATTCTGACCAGGTTGTGGCTTTTCCAGGGTACATTAGTGGTTCATGGGGAGGGAAGTACAGCAAAAACCAGCCTGGACATAAGAGAGAAAATACAGCTTTATTTCCACATTTCTGAGCTTATTAGCAGGCTTTCCTTGGGGGTTAAGAAACCCCTTATTGTATGGTCTTGTATATTGCTGCTCAAACTATTGCATGTGACATAGGTGCTTTCTAAACCTTGAACAGTAACCAGTTGTTTCAGTAGGTCGCCGTTTGTTCTTCAGAGCCGCGCTGCCCAGTAACGCAGGGTCAGGAGCCGTTCGTCTCCACGCACGACTTGGGCGTCCCGCTCTGCTTCGGTCGGACCTGTGCTGTTCAGAGCAGGGAGGCTGTTGGAGAAATCAGATGTGTTCTGCTCAGGCAACTACATCTGCAAATGACAGTCAGCCTTGACAGTATATTTTATAACTGTATCTCTGCCTCTTCTGAAAATATAATGCAGCAGCAGAAGAGGGGATGTTTCAGCTGATTTTCTGCTTTGGGGACCTGCTGTGTCACTGGAATAAACACGACGGCAGCTCTGCCAGCGACAGCTCACAACTGTGTGCACCAACTTTATTCCTGTTGCCTTGAAACTGAGAGTGCTGGGGATGTAATTACCTAGCAGTCCAACAATACTTGGTTTAACCTAACCTTGACATTTTATTATGTTTTTTTAAAAAAACACAAACAAAGTTTCCTGTAGTCCAATGCCAACCACAACAGCCTAAGAAACTGAAAAAACTCGTAGCTTTCTAATGGCAGTTTTGTGACATGTCAGCAATCTGTTATTCTTGTTGAAAGAAACTTGAGCTTTGGGAAGCGAAACGAGTGATGGTTTGAGTCGGAGCCCAGTCTGCGCCAGAGCTGCTCCCCTGGGTGCTGTGTGTGTCTGGAGGAGGAGATGGTGGAACGCTGGACAGGGCGGTGGGGCCCGAGAGATAGCAAGCTGTTTGTGAAAACTTCTTGCAGCCCACAAATAGTTTTTGGGAGGGCGTATCCTTTAGGCCTGATGAAACACTGCCAGTGTAGCATTGTGTGTAGCTACTTCTGCAGGAAAGGAGATCATAGCTTCTTATTAATTTTTTTTTTTTTTTAATGTAGACCTGATCTTGAAAGTTGTGTGAATTCTCTGTTACCTGTGAAGAGTAATTGTGAAGGTCCTGTTTATAATAATTGGTTTTATTTGTTTAATTCTTTGAGTATCATGTTAAACATTTGCCTAATAATATTAGTGGATTACGTGGGATCCCCCACAAACTGCCATCAGCAATCCTTGCAGAATAATGATGTCTGTACATCAAGCTGCCACTGGTTATTTGCAGTCTGTTTCTACTGCAGTGGTTTTATAGCTTGTGCCAGATGGCTTAGGTAATGGATTACTGTTATTTTTTAGAAAATAAATGATCAGTTAAAGTGCTGTTGAGCTCCTGCCATGTCAGGAAATGAGAGCCATGACCACCGTTATCTTTCCGTGAGCCACAGAGCTCTGGGTGGACTTGGAAGGCAGATGCGCCTGGCTCTTGGGGTCTCTTCATGGGGCCTTTGGGAGATTAATCCTCTCCACGTGTTCTAATAACAAAGTAATTTGTCTCTCTCTTTAATGAGACTCGTTGTTTAATCTCCGTAGGACTGAAGAGAGCATTTTTGTTATTGAAATTTGCTCATTGAGCCAGTTGAATTGGAGGAAGTCACAGAAACAGCCAGAATCACAAGGTTTCGCTTTTTCTACATGGTCTCTTTTTAATGGGATTCCAAAAAACCAAGAAGTGGTAGCAGGGTTAGTCATAGATGGTGTTTCTGCTGTGAGGGGAGAGCAGTGCGCAGCTGGCAGGTCTGCTGTCCTGTGGGTGCCGGTGGGATGGGGCCTGGATTTCTGGCAAGCCTGCCCTCGGCGGGCCGGCTGCTTGGGGTCCTGCAAGGACACGCGTTGAGTTTGGGTTTCTTTACCTGAGAACACAAACCAAATAGTTAACTACTTGAAGTCTTGTTTATCTTGCTGGAGTCTTTGCCTGTGTATGAGAGCATACCTCCAGACATTGCTGGTTTGAAAGGCCTCTTGGCTGAGAGACAACGTGGACCTGGATTCACTTTGCACTGCCGAGCAGCAAGAGCTCCTCTGATACGAGCCGGTGGCTTGTTTTACGCCTCTTGATTAATGTCAGCTTAGCTTAGCTTGCATGAATGAAGTTAGGGATGAGTGGAGTCTCAATTGGGTTTTCTTTTGTATGGCTGAAGGTGCAGAGGTTATCTCTGATCTAATTTGGTGCTCGCTGTAGTGGAGCAGTGTTTACTACTGCGTGTATCGCGCCTGACTCTGATAGAGAGCGTGTGTACAGTTGGGCCCCGGGCCAAGAACGGCGTTTGGGCAAGGCTATTGTTCTGCTGCTTCGTTAGCAAACTGCTCCAATGAGTTGAAGCAGCAGTGTGCACCTTCTGCTTGTCTTCTCTGCTGCTGAAATAGCGAGGAAGAACTTCCTATTTTCCCTTCATAATAGGTGGTTCTTGTTGCAGAAAATATGGCATTAGGGTCAGAATAAACCCACAGTTCTTCGATATTTTCATCATGTCTGTGACTTTGACTTTTTCCTTAGACAGTATCTTGTTGCTGAAGTTATTTTCATAGACCATAACCCCACTCATCGTACACCACGACAGATGTATGGTTTTGTTTTGGGGATGGTGCTCCTGAGCATTTGATTGGTTTAAAATGGTATCAGAACTTTAAAGTAAGTAGAAATGCATTAGGCACAAAATTAAACCTGTTATCTGAAGGTCACAGGAGACAGAGCAAATTAAGACTGTGTTGAATTCAAAAGCTCTTTGTACAGCAACCTTTTCCTTTTGTTGGCTTTACTTTTGAGCTGCATGCAGGATGGAGAGTTGTGTGATGGGGTTGCTAAGGCCTCATTTACCAGCGCGAATAGCAAGGCTTTAGTGACTTTCCTGGCAGAGAACAACACTTCCATGCCTGTGCCAGTGCCGTGCTCTGTGCCACCCTTTTCTTTGGACTGCATCATTTCCTCCTCTTTCTGTGTTGCTTCGCTTTGCTTAACCCTGGGTTTGCTTAAGACTGATCCTGCAAATATTTATCTTTATTCCGTGTGAGTAATTGGATTGCTTAACTTTATGCTCTGAAATCAAGCATGGAAATCTGAAGGACTGGGCCTTTGTTTCCTTATTTCCTCTTATTGCAGGGAAATAATTTTACTGTTGTATACCTGCTCAGAATCATTTGTGCAGGAGAACAAATGAAAACATATCCTAGGGATGTTGCCTTGTCAAGTTCTTTGTCTTAAGCTCTGTGTATGCAGTGTTGGGGTCAGTTAGGAGATGTCTACTTAAATTTTAATATTTAATATTTGATAGCCAGAGTGTATCTTCAGGAGTAGCTTCCGCTTTCAGGATCCCCACTGTCTCAGGGAGGTAATGGTTCCACTCATCTTCTTTCAGCATCGCCCGCTTTCTTGGTTTGCTACAGGCAGCAGCCTAATGGAAATACGGTGTGAGATGGACAACCTGAACGGCCCAGCGCTGCGCAAATGGGAAAAGCACCACGGTTATCGACCTGGTGATCTTGATGGTTTTAGGGTCTTCCTGGTCCTGGCTAACCGGGTCATAGCCTGTGCCCTTTCTGTCACACTGTAGCTGCTTTGCTGCCTGCTCTCTGTTAATTGCAGTATTTAGTAGTTTTATTTCTATATATCTTAGTCTATTTATGCACAAATAAAATGTAAAGAAGTGATCAGTAGTGGCTAAAAGGTTTGTGGTTTTGGGGGGAAGGTTTATGAGGGTTTTTTGTGTGTGGGCTTTTTTTTTTTTTTAAAGAGGATAAGTGCTTGGTGCGATTACATTAGAGGAGTGCCCGTCTTGCTGAATCCTGGGCATTAAGCAGCGGGGAGGTAAGCACAGGAAACATTAGCACTGCTAATAAAGTTTAAGGCTTGAATGTCTGTGGATTGCAGATATTCACCCAGCTTTTAATGTGAGTATCTGCAACGTTTAATGCAAATTCTGAAGAAGGTGAAAATGGATTACTTACAAAAGCAGAGATCTTGTGCCTTTACACCATCTGTTCTCCTTAGTGGCATGGATTTAATTTATTTGGCCTCTTAATCTGGGACAATAGCAAGAATTGTCACAGATCTTTCCCTGAATAATAGTGGCATGGAGGTACTCGAGGCTGGGGTAAAGCTGCTTAAAGTGTTAAGGGAGAAGAAAGTACAAACCTGACATCAAATAAGCAAGCAGGAATGAGAAGTCACCATGCTGCTGAGCGGTCTGAGGGAGCACTGTGAGGATTAAACTGGAGGAGAAAGAGTCAAGAAAGCAGAATGCAGCTGTACCTGCAGGTCGTCTTCGAGCCTGTTATTTCCATGCTGTTTGGTGAAAGTTGTGGTTATTTTCTGAACATCTTGAAAGCTGTTGCATTTCCCTCATTGCTCATCAAGTCTTCATTTTTGCCTTTTAACCCCGCTTCAAGTGTGGCTGCAGGTAAGGCTCTCAGGGTAATTCACAAAGAATGAAAGCTGCCACTGGTAATTAGCAGGAGAAGTGTCTTGTTGAGTTTACTTAGCTCTTAGGAGACAGTGGAGGTGGTTGAGAGCAGACTCTTCCAGGCTACTTACCCTGCGGACTGATGAGAGCCCTCGCTTTAAAATTAAACGTAAAGGCTAAAGGAGTGTTGCTTTGAAGAGCTCTCATTCTGTCTATACAGTAGTTACAGGGGGGAAATACGATGTTGTGTGAAGATTCCTGAGGTTGCTCCATGGTTAGATGTAAAGTGCGGGTTTTTAGCTTGACAGTC
Organism: Chlamydotis macqueenii; assembly: GCF_036417535.1. NCBI lineage: Eukaryota > Metazoa > Chordata > Aves > Otidiformes > Otididae > Chlamydotis > Chlamydotis macqueenii. The sequence continues at coordinate 13,525,808 of NC_141567.1, read as the reverse complement.
CTAAATATAGAAGAACATAATGACCGTATGGTCTCTTTTTTGTAAATGGATATGAAAAATCATGAAGTCTTGCTGCAGTTACCAATGATGTCTTTGAGTTCTTCTGTTTGGTTATCACAAGATGAGAGAATTTTGTGATTACTTTGTAATTTACAGGAGGACACTCTTGCTCCTTGTAGAGCCAGAGAAATAAATTAAAAATACTGTGAGCCTGTCTAACAATGCAGGAATTCATTGCTCCAACATGGCTTGTCACACGTTACTCTCTGCAGACTCCATGGGTTATTCATAAGTATCTTTAAAGCAGATGACCTCAGTTGTTTTGCTGAGGAAACCAGAGAGAGAGATTCCCAAGTTGCCTTATGAGTTAGCGTACACCAATACAAGAAAGATGGAAATATTTTCCGTGGAGATTGAGCCTATTTTGCCTGGAAAGGAAACACCGACTGCCTCTGAAGATGCTGAAAATAAGTGTTACAAGAGATACAGGATGGAAATAGATGGTTTAGACTATATGTATGTTAAAGTAAGTAGAATATTTTTGTTTGTTTTCTTGGTTTTAACATAGGCTAAGGCTGTATAGCCAACATGTAATAGCTCATATAAGAATTTATTAGTAGAGGTTTCAAGTAAGTAGAGTTTTGACTTATAATCTGGAGATATATAAAGATGACTTTTTCAAACATGTCAGACAATAATTTAATTGTTTAGGACATTGTCTCTCTTAGAAAAATCTTACATGAAAGCATTTGCAGGAGTGGTTAGAATTTGATGTCAGAATGCCCTTCTTTGTGACGATCTTATGTATTGGAAGTACAAAGGCAAGAGAAATTTTTTTCAGACAATCAAATAGATAATGCTTGTAGAGAAAAGGAGTGGAATAGTTCCTCGAAGGCTAAATGTGGTATACAATTTCCAACGGGTAGAAAAGGTTTTAATGTCACTCCCCTTTCCAACACAGAGGTGTTTTCCATGGTTTCTTACGCTAGCCAAGGTCAGAATTGTGCTAATGAAATGGGCTGGACCAGGCAGCACTCGGGTCGCGGCGGTGCTCACGGCCGCACAGCCCTGCTGCACCCAGGGGCTCCTGTGCGCGCGTCCCACTTGGGGCTGTACAAGGGCAGGGCTGGAGATGGCCGGGGAGGAAACGCAGCCGCTCTCGCCGGAGCGTTTCTGAGAGCAGGGCTGCGGCCGTTAGCCCTAGTTCTGCTTTCGCAGCTTCCCCCGGCACTTGCGGAGGCTCTTTGGGAGGTGTAACTCTGCTCGCTGGTTTTAAGTTAGACCTTGCCAGGTCGTTCATACGGTTTCTTTGCATGGAGATCTGCTGTTAATTTCCATGAAAAAATGGTGGGACTAAATGTAGCTTCCTTAGGTGTGCTCCACGGGTGTCGGGTTGCTGTTGTAACACGGCCGAGCGGTGCCTGTGGTGTGGACGCGGCTATAATGACAGAGTTATGTCCTGGGTTGGCTGAGTAAAACTGGTTTTCCCTGAATAACTCAAGCTAAGTCAGTAAAAGCTCTGTTTTAATGGCGTAACTACATCTCAGCCTGGGGCTTCTGTGTTGTGCTAACAAAAAATAATGAGTTAATTTTGGATTTTTAGAACCTCAAACAGGTATTTTACTTTCAATGTGACTTTTGGGGGAAGGCTAGAATTAAGTAAAAACAACAGAATCATTTCTTTAGCGAAAGATGCTCAGAAATCTGTAGCCTTATCTGCTGTCAAAGTTTACGTCAAATATCTTTCCTTTCGTTTTTAACTTTTAAATTAAGCTATCACAGTTAGGTCAGCAATTGTCCATACTCCAGGTGTTTTACAGAGATCAGAAAACTTAGCCTTGTTTCACCTCTGTGAGCTAGGTGGTCAATTATGGCTCCACTACTTTTTTCTCACTAACTTATTGTTTCAAACTCCAGCGCTGTAGCACTGCGCAGTGCATCTGAGTAATGAATACAGCCCTTTATTTTCCCTTCCTGCCTAAGCGAGTGCTAGATATACCAAGTAATCTCATGGCAGTGATGCAGATGGCTCTGTGCTGAAGCAGAGGCACTGAGACAAAAGACAATGCTTCCTCTTTCTGCGTGTATGAACCCGAGATGAAGATCCAGCTGCAGTCAGCACTGTGAGCCCCTTCTGTCCCCAAGCTAAACCTGGGCTGGGCTGCGTGGTGCGGGAAACGATTCAGTTATCCTGCCTCTCATGGGTGAGGTTCCCAGAAATTCTGGGGAAAATAATTTTTAAAAGCTTCTGTAAGTTCTTAAATCCATTTAAGAACTTAAGAAGATGAAATAAATGTTTTATTGTGTGACATCAGCATGTGAAAATATGTAAGAAACATGAGGGTCTTGTCTGGAGTTGCACCGGTGGTCTGGACATAATACTTATTTCAGCATTTTGTTAATTATGCTGTGAAGTCGATATCATGACTTGCATCATCTCAGTGTTAAAACGAAGTCCTAAAACCACTTGTTTCATTTGGCCTCATAGTGTTTGTGTTCTTAAACACAGTTCTTGTGTTCTGGATCTTAAATTCAGGCACCCATGAATGACATGTCAAATGCTTTTTTGTGTATTCTTTAAGTATTGGCTTTAAAAAAAAAATTAAATTGGAATATTTTTGTAATATATTTACAACATTCACTGTAAGCACGCCGACATGAAATCTTGCATCCTTTTCCTAATACTCTTTCTTCAACACCACAGGTCTCATTAGCTTAATAGTGAGGGAATGGCTGTGGTTGTTTCATTTGCCCTTAAATTTCTTGTGGCCACTATTACCGAACTCTTGTAACGTATTTTTCAGGTTGGATGAATTAAGGTGTTTTAAGGCAGACTTATAATTAACTTGTTTTTGAAATCACCAGCATATAATTCAGCGTTGGCCTTCGTTTTGGTGGTGTGAATTGAAGTGCAACACAGCGTATGCCTCTCTGTGTGGATATGGCCCCAAATGAAGCTTTACATGGGTCAGGGTATTTTCCTGTCGCTCAGTCTGGGGCAGGCGTCACACTTCTGCTCGACGCTTTTGCTGATCTTATTGTGGTTATTCAGCTGTTTCGTGTCCCAAGTAGTGACCAAAACATGGGTGGCTTTGATCTAGCTGTATTTGCCGTCTTTTTGGAAGGTCTTCGAGAGCTGCATTTGTTCCTTTGACGGGTCTAGAAAACAAAACTGTTCAAAAGACAAAATTGTCTTAAACATTGATTTTTCTTTGAATATATTTTTATGAGCCTAGTTGACTTAAAATTAATATTTCTTGAGAAGTGTGCTGGGTTAAATGAGAACAGCTCTGCAGCGAGTAGGACAGAAGCGCTGCTGTTTCCCCGGGTTTGTGTGGCAGGTCGTTACGCCAAAGGTGGGCTGCTGGCGGGTGATGGTAGAGGAGTCCCGCAGGCGAGGAGCCGGCTGCGCAGCGGTGCGAGAGCATCGCTCCTTGCCGTCCCCACAGGCTTGGGGCAGCTGTGGGGATGCAGGGGAGGATGTAGCTGCTCTTTCCTTTTAACGCACTGGCCAGGCCAGCGTCTGTCCCAGTCTTTGTGTGGTACTTGTGAAACATGATTTATCTTCCTTTAATTGATAATACAGCCTTAATTAAGCCCTCCTAGAAGTGTCATGTGGGCAAATTTGTTCAAGCGGCATTGCATGTGACTTCCCATCGCTGTCCAGAGGTTCCCAGTGGCGGGTGCGACTGGCATCACCGACTGAGTCAGGGATGGCGTACGGGACTGTAACCGTGACCGCGGGCTGCGCGCGGCTGCTCGGGGAGGACGGAGAAGAGCCTGTGACAGGGCGCCTGTGAAACACAACAGGAGCTGACAAATACTGTTCCCACATGCAGCAGCTTAGGGGCGTGAATGGGCAGTGTTTCGATAGCTGAAGTCTTGCCTGGGTTAGTAACGACTGAGTGTGAACCAGATCTGTCTCCCTCTGCAAGAGGTTTTGAAGAGAAAGTCAAGGACAATCAACGTAAAATGTAGAAAGCCCTGTTTTTAAAGATAAAGAAAATTCACAACTTTTAAACATTGAATGTGTCTTAACTCCTTAAAAATCTTTCTTATAAAAATCATATTGACTACAACCTGGGAATATAACTGTTCTTTGATAAATACGGTAGTTTAAAGTAAAACACTGAGTTTTCTGGCCTTGATGTGGCCAGTGTTTGGATTTGTAGGGTGATAATTTTCTCAGAATTTCAGTGGAAAGGTTGCTAATAATTGCAATATTCAAAGAAATAACAAAAATTTACATTTCTGTTTGCTGATATTTGCTCTGGTAGCATGTATATATACCCTGTGTCTGGGATTTAGCTTTTTTGGCATCACTTTGAAGTACGGTGAAGTTTCAGGTAAATGTAAGTCAATGGACGTTGCCCAGTGGCTGAAGGTGTAAATCTTGCTGCAGTGGCTCTTTGTGGGATGCTGGTAGGTTTGGATTGCACCTTGTACAGTGAGGGCGTGTTTGGCAAACAACCTACAGGTTGGTTTTGGTGTTAAAAGTCACTGGGCCCTACAATGCCCTAGAATGCCTTATAAAAGTGTTTAAAAGAAAGAAGAAAAGAAAGGGGGAGGGGGAAAAGCAAGCTTTTATATCCTTAGGATTCAAGCGTAGAGGATATTTATACAGTAGATTAAATACTCGGGTACAACACATTTTCTCCTTGGGCTGCAATTCAGGCAGCTTCCCTGTGCGTGGTGAAGGCTGCCGTGCCTCACCTGCCGGACCTTGGGTCTTCAGGCGCTTTGACCCACATTTGCAAAGGCAATGCCAGCGGCACGCAGGCTCACAGTGGGGGTGTCTTGGGGTGTTGCTCCGAGCCTGGGTCACCCCTGTCCCCCAGCTGCTGCTTGGGAGCTCCGTGTGGGGCTGGCCAGGGAATTCCCACTGGTCAGAATAACACAGGGCTTATGATCTTCCTGTTAGGTAAACTAACTATGTGAGGTTATTTTTCAGATAAAACATTAGCACAAATTGTCACATATATTTTCCCCACTATATATTATGATATAAATGTCTTTTTAAATTCATGTTTTCTAAATATTAGGCATAAACTGTACAAGAGGTTGCTGAGCAACAAGACAGAAAATGTGATCCATGCCCAGAGAATGCTACTGCCTTTAAGAAAACCGGTGATTTTTGGTTTTATTTGTTTGCAAAACTAATGATGCCATTTCCTTCAGGCCATAAGGAGAATTCAGATGAGTTGGTCAGAGGTTTTGCAGCAGCCTGCTTGTCATGGAAATGCTCTACTTTCCGATCCTCCCTGGTTACTTGGCATTTTTATGAAAGGAGAGTAAAGTCTTGTGTTTCTTTTCAAACTGCAACCCACAGCATCGCTTTGTTCATAGAAATGCAGTGCATCCTTGGGACCGCCTGTGTATCGCAGGGCAGATGGGAGGAATCTGAGTGGTCTGAGCAGTGGAAGAAATGGGACCTCCTCCCGCCTCCTGTGTGAATGATAGGACCTCTTGGTAGGGGATGCACGTTGGCCAGGTTAGGACTTGTGTTCGACCTGTTGCTCACCTGGCTGTGCATCTGCTTGTGTTGTTAATACAAAAGCTAAACTTTTCTGTTTTATGTGTTTTAGGCTCAGTATTATCATCCATGGTGGTGGCACTGTGAACCAAGTATAGGGGAAGATACAAAGCTGAAAGGAAATTGTGCTAATAGCATCAAATTGTATTTTCAGGGTGACCCCCTCCAAGGAAATCACACAGCTTAGAAATGTTTTTCTGTTAAGTTTGCATTTTTGTGCGGATAGGTTCCACACTTCTGCACTGTGAACTTGTACAACTCTGTGCTCTGTTTTGTTGTTACACCTTGCTACCATAGACCCTTTTATTTTTCCAGCCTAATAATGCAGCCTGCTCTCTCCAGGTGGCTGTGTTTGGTTAGCAGCAGGTTCACACTGAATGATTTTAGTCAAATTTGGCTTTGGCTTTCACCAGCTGCTGCTGTTCCATCGGCTCCTTCGGCCAGTGCTGCCAGAATTGGGGGTGGCTCTTTGGTCCGGGTATTATTGAGCTGCTTTATTCCTACCCAAAGACGAGGTCATTCTTGAAAGAGAGAGGGGCAACACCTCTCATAAGTTTTTCATGGTTCACACCTGAAAAACTGTGTTTTTTGAGGCTGTCTGTAAACAAATAAATAGATTATCTCTGCTGAAGTGAAAGTCATATAAGTTCGCTTGTATGGGTAGATCTTGCTGAGAAACTAAGGACAGCTTTTTATGAGTTGAAATTTCCTTTTTCTTTTTAGGATGTAGATAATTTTGCGAACTCTTCCAGCTCTTATCAAAAGAGCTGTTAAGCTGGGAAGGTAGCTGTGTCCTGCAGTATTTGTGATTGCGCAGTGGAAGTAGAAAACTATTTGACTGCTGAGCCGCTTGCATTGCTAATTCCGTTCTGTCAGCAGTGTCAGTTAGTGCTTCAAGAGGTTAATATCTCGGAAGAGAGGCTTTGTGAGTCATACGGTCTCATTTAATAGATAATTATTGTAGTCTGCTGATTTCTTCATGTGATCTAAGATGAAATCATGAGGTATGACAGAATACTGCAATTTCCTATTTTCTTCTTATGTAAAATTGTGGTAATACAGCCAGCTTTCTGACCTACCAGTCAAAAAGTGAAAACCTCCACCTGTATTTTTCTTCTGCTGTGAACTCTAAAAGAGTCCCTGTGTAGATATCACTAAGCCATTGCCTCTCAGCAGCCCACCTTGTCCTTCCTTGAACTAAGTATGGCGATTCCCCACTTCCATGTGATTTTGGAGGTGATGGGGTTTTTTACGTTAGTCTGCTGAGGCTGGGAGAGAGCCTGGGCAAGAAACTGAGTTTTGAAATAGTCCTGTCAATATGCATTTAGTTATTTGTTTTCTTTCTGAGTTCAAGGGTCTCTCATCTGTGTGCCTTACATTTTCATTCTGACTTTTGTTAAGCTAGTTTAGAGTAAGCGATGGTCCCGGGAATGCTGGGCTGGAGAGAGCTGGCTGCTCCAGCTCGGAGTGCCAGCGCCATGGTGGGGCTTTGTGGCAGGGCGGGAGGATGGGGCCGCGTGTCCTCCTCGGCCTCTTCCAGTCCTGCGTCTCCAGTGAGGATGGGAGGGGGTCATCCGTGGTGAGCCAGAAACTCCCACAAAGAGAAAGCACAGCCTTGTTACCGGGACAGCAAAGCTGAGCTCATTAGAGCCAAATCAATACTGAAATGTAAACTGCAGGTGACACTTGCTAAGCTTGGGGTGACATGAAGGGTAACAATATTTACCTAAAATGCCATTCACTGCCTTTCCTAGAGTAAGTCGTGCTGTTATCTCCCCTATCAGCAGTTTTATTCTGGTGGTTCAAAGCTTGCATTGAACTACTGCAAAGAGTAGTATATTAATTGATCATAATCAGGCACGATTTCACTAAAGTTCATTTGATTCTTGCTGTAATTTTTATGTCATTTCAGTGCTAGAATTTTAGAATTTATGGTCATGTTTAGGCTAGAATTTCCTTCCCTTTTCAGAAGGCTGATTTATAAATCAGTATCTCTAGAAGTTTATTGTGTTTTTGTCTTCTTTTAATGTAGTCATAAACTTTATTTATACACTAGTAAATAAAGAGGGATGAATAGGAGAGATACTAGAGTAAGGTATTTCCCTTGGTCCTCTTTCACCCGTGGTGCTCCTTTGCTTCCTGCTGTAGGGTTGGATCCCAGTAGAGGCTAAGCAGCAACAGGATTTTAACATCAGCTGATTATATAAAAGATAGAATGAAAATCTGATTTTGCAAATCATTCTGCTAAATTAATGAGGTGAGAATGTTGTGAAATGATTCAGTGCTTATAAGTAGGAACATCTCTGTCTTTCCTCCCACCTGTTCTTTTTACCAGGTGTTTTCTTCGGCAGGATTTAAGGCGAGGCAGTGATGCTAGGGATGAAAAGCTACAGCTTAGTGCTCACAGGATAACTTTAGTATCTGTGGGGTTATGTCATGTGGAAGGTTCAGCTGCCTGTAGTAACCCAGTTTCTATGGTGATCTGTTTTCTGCTTTCTCTTTCCCTTCTCTAGACAGTAGAAAATGTACAGTTTCAGCGGAATAAATTAAAGGTGCCTGTTTCATGCTGGCATAGATCTCATAGTTAGAAGCTGCTACGCAGCGTTTGCTGCCTGAAGTTAACAGTGTTTGTGTCTTACAAGGCTGCTGCCTTTTTTACATCAGGAGATTTTTCTTTGTGTAGCCTGGAGGAAACCAGCCTGCTAACCTGTTTTGCTAGGCAGTATTTAAATGCTTTCCTTTTTCGTGTTAACATTTACTTGGCTTTCTGTTAATTCCTGTGGTGAGAGGGAAGCAGTAACCCATCAGAAATATTGGGGATGGGGAGCTGCTGCTGTAGCTGGGGAGCTGTGGGGAGCTGGGCAAAGTGTGGTACGGCGTTCAGTCCTCAGCTGCATCTGACACTGTAGCATCTTTGTGTTAAACTGAAAAACTTCACCGCTTTCTGGCAGGGTTCTGATTTTTAGATTTGTAGGGGTTTTTTTTTTTTTTGGTAAAAGAGTTCTGTGAAGAGGTGCACTGGGGTAACTTTGGATATACCTGTGTTTATTGAAGTTTTACAGGGAATCCTTTGTTTAAAAACCAAGTGGGAGGCAAGAAGACATTGCTCCTGAGCACACTACTTGACTCTAATACCGCAGCTCTATTGTCACCTCCTGGTTAATTATTTTGGAATTTTTCTGTAGATTTTTACTTGCATTAGCACACATACATGTCAGCACACACCTTCACTGTACCTCAAAGGAGGTTTCTTAGCCTGCGAGTTGTGGATGCAGCAGGGCTGAAAACAAACTAACAAATAACCCAAGTCCCTAACAGTGACTTCTGCTGCTGATCCCCCAGCTGCTTCACTGCCTTTTTGCTGGCCTGCGTGGCTGTTATGTACAGTGCTCTGGGAGTGGCAGGAGCACCTACTAAGGAATTGGTTTGGGGATCTGTCATTTTTTAAATAATTCATCAATATTCATATCTTTTGGGGGAGTGGGGAAGAGGGTATGTAAGTAATAAAGTAATACTGCACTTTTGTACTGAAAACAATAGTAAATATATATGAAACTAATAAAGCTCAAAGAAAAAAAAATAACAAGCACGTATTTACTACAAAGAACAAAGTTTGTTGTCTTTGTATAAAGTAGATTCTTGGGGCTGGCATAAACATCCAGTGAAGGTGAAGATGAAGAAAGACCAGGTGTGGGAGCATAACATATTCTGTAGTGGGAACAATGAAAGTGAATTTTTACTTTATTTCATCATTTTTCTGCTTGCACTCAGTAGAGAGAGTTGGTTTACATCCCTGGCGTAAGCTTTTCAGGAGTTTGGGAGGTTTCCAGACGAAGGCAGCGGCAGTGCTGTAAAGCTGCGGTGTGTAAGGGCAGGAGGCATTGGTGTAGATTGTTGTAAATTACTCACCTGCACTCAGAAGCATCCTGGCTGTGGGAAGCAAGCTGCTTTGTGAAGTTCGACGTAATTCCAGGTGCTGGGCCATCTTGGCAGGGCGCGTATCCCTGTCCTGGGCCATGGGCTGAGGCTCTGTGGCTCTTGCTCCCCACCCGCTGCCTTGGCTGAACACGTTTTGTCCTTCCCTGTCTTGCAACAAGAAGGCAGTGTGAAGTTTGGTGTTTCAAAAAATCCCTAGTAGAAACAAGAAATTTGTAATTTTAAATAGTGGGAAAACTGGGTTAATAAGGGGCGAGGGGCAAAGCTTCATCGTTCTTTGAGACAGAAGATGTTGAACAAAAATAAGTGGTGTAAGATTAGGAGATGAAATTGTATGACCAAATGCACTTTTCGCTGCCATCAAATGCTGTGCTTTGACAAATACATTACAATAATTTCAAAATAATTTAGTGAACTGAGAATGTTTTGCAACATGGCCACATCTCTAAAGGCAAGAAGCTGTTCTGTTTGCAAAGGTGATGGGTGTGGGGTGATCTCGGTTCCCTCCAGGCATTGCAAGAGCATCAGTTCAGAAACTTCAATATATTAAAAATGTCATAGCCTTCTCCCTGTGTTACTCAAGAGCTGTTGTCATATGGACATACTTGCATGTACATGCAACTGCAGAAGTAACAAGATGTTACTTGGAAAAGGAAAAGGAAAGAGCTTTTAATACTTGAGATCATGTAGCTTTACCTGAGTTAACACAGATATGCCAAAGGGTTCTCTTAGGGGAAAAAAAAAAGGAAAAAAAACCCTATATAACGTTATACTGCAAATGCATTTAGAACCTACGCATAATAGTTACTCCAAGTAATTTTTTTTGTTAGCTAAGTTTTTGATCTCTCTGAAAACACTGATTTTTTTTTCGTTGGTAGATTTTCAGCATTGAATGTGTATCTTGGAACATTATTTTGCATGGGATATGCCTTTTTTTTTTGTGTGTAGGCTATGAAATTAAGCTTGTGTAGCCTTTTATCAATAGAACAACTTACTCACCTCAGATGTACTAATTAACTTGTCTCTTGCTTAAGAGATTGGCTGTTAAACATGAATTTAAAAAAGAAGAAAACATGGTGTCATGTATATTGATGATTTAACTATATTGCAACAAGAAGTCACTGATCTTTTGCTTTTGTTATTGTATTGCAGTATGCCAGGGTTTGGATCCCTGATCCAGAGGAGGTCTGGAAGTCAGCAGAACTTCTCAAAGATTATAAACCTGGAGATAAAGTCCTCCAGCTTCGACTTGAAGAGGGCAAGGTAGGTCTGCATGTTGTTTGTAGGCCAATTGTTCTTGTTCTTGACTGGAGACTGATGTATCTGATGCAGGGAGCTGTACTGTCAAAACATCCGTATTTATGTATGTGCAATTAATCTTGTCTGCTGACTTCCAGTAGTATTTTTTTGGTATGATAAATTAGTTACAAAAATAGATTTTGCCTGCTTTTTAAAATAAATAAAATTTAAAAATCGTTGCTTTTATCCAACTGCCTGTTACGTTTAGTTGCATCATCTTTTTCTGTTTATGCTGTTAAGCCTGTAACCCCGGTTTGATAGTCCAGTGAGAACAGTGTTGCTAGGAGAACACTAGCAGAGAAAGTTGTTGCAGAGAAAGAACTGTGACTTTCTCTGTTGCAGAGAAAGAACTGTGACTTTTAAGTTGAGCACAGCCATCAGAAGATTATTAAAGATAAAAAGGGGCAAGGATTAAGAGCATTACGAAAATGATGCTGTATACAGTGCAGAGAAATGATGACGTGTCTACGAAAAGCTCACATCCTTGTTCATTTTTTTTCATGGCATTTAAATGATTATTTAATTTTAATATATAATGATGGTGATTCTTCAGATCTTCTAATAAAAAATCAAGATCTACTGCAGTTGGTCAAATATTTATTTTTAATTTATTTTTTTCATATCAGTGGGCAGCTTAGATCCTACTTACGTGTAGAGGCTTACATAGCAATGAAGTAAAAAGAACATATTATAGATATACAATAGCTTCTAAATAAAATATCTTACTTGAATGAATTTCAGTCTTTGAGTCAGTCACATTTCTTACATGGCAAGCTGACAAGATTAATTTTCCCCCAAATATTCCAGGCTCTGTGGTGATGCTGCACACTTACACATTGCATGAGGTAGAATGGGGGTGTTTGCCAGTTAAGTCACATTGTGTGAGAACAAGGAAATAGCAGGTAAATACAGTGATTTTAGATCTAGAGACAAACACAATTAAAACATCTATATTAGAGATTAATTTATATCTGCCAAAATTGTAAGTAGCATTTTTTTTCAGTTTGTGTGTTCTTCATGGTGTTCTGTTGACATTCTTGTGTCATATTACTGTGTATGAAGCTGACTATAGACTGATGGGGATCTGCTTCCTCTGCCTCTTCTACTCAAGAGGAAAATAATATCGAAAAACTGGTTAGATTTATTATATAACGTGTTTTGTTTTATTTAATAAAAAGATTTGGCAGCAAAAGCAAGGGGTTTGCTTTAAGTAATAGTCTAAAAAGATTGTATCTCTTTATGGTTGCCTGTTATGCATATAGAAAACCCTTTTGGGAAATTTTAAATTACGTTTTTGGAGAAAGAAGTACTGACTCAAATGACCAAGTAATTTAAATCTTGCATTGTGTGTTTGTAACTTGGGCATCTTTTGCGGGCAGAATGGTTGGAGGGACTGAATGAGAATACCTGAACTCCAGCTCTTTCAACACGTTTCCGTTTGATTTTCAGGACCTAGAGTATTGCCTAGATCCGAAGACAAAGGAACTGCCGCCCTTGCGAAACCCTGACATACTTGTTGGTGAAAATGACCTCACAGCTCTCAGTTATCTCCATGAACCTGCCGTTTTACACAACCTCAAAGTTCGATTTATAGACTCTAAACTCATCTATACCTATTGTGGCAAGTACTGTCTTTTCATACCATAATCTTTACAGAGAATGCCCTAGATAGGAGAAGGGAAGTTGATTATTGATATATCTGCCTTTAAGTTAAAGTCATTTAATGATAGGGCATGTTGGGCTACTTTTACAGAAGTCCCTGTGTTTGTAGTCAAGTCCATCAAGTAGACTTGAAAGTGTTAAGGTTCAGAGAAATTGACTTCACTGGGTGTTCCTCTAGCTTTCCAATGGACTCTGTTTATAAAATGTGTATTCAGCAATGTTAGCTTGCCAGTGGGATTCCTGGCTGGTTGGTGTTCCCCTTAGGCTTGCTTAGGTAGACATGGGCTGGAGGAGTGCGTCACTTGGTGCAAATGCAGGAGGCTAGCCTTCGTGTTTGGTAGATTTATTTGCCCAACTATCATTGCCCATGTCTGCATTAGAGCTCCTCCATCTCTGTGTGGAAGATACCAGTTTATTTGATTTTTCGTGTTTTCCAATCAGTGCAACTGTAGGAGTGGATTTGTAGCAGTACATGAGCCAGTGCTTGTCTTGATCACAGTTAGGAACAATCTTGGTTTCAGAAATATCATTTAACTCACAGCAGAGGTTACCCAAAGTTGTAATTGCCTGTGATATTTTCAGATGGCCGGAATGAGGAGAAGTTACTTTAATGATCCCTTCATCACAAGTGAAAAATTGCAGCTGAGTGGTCTGAAGGCCTGGTCCTGTCCTGGTCTGCATATGGAATATGCCAAGGGTCAGGTTTTCCCTCTTCTGGTCACTGTTGCAGCTCCACCCATGGTGATGAGTATGGAGAGCTAACCAGCATGATAAGGATGTTATGATGGACAGGCTGCAGGCATTAATGTCCAGACATATTTTGCTCACTCCATCTATTCCTAATCTGCGGATGCTCAGCAGAGTGCATCTGCTCCCAGCCCTGCTCTCAGCAGTGCCAGACCACGGGGGACTGAATCAGGCTTTGCTACCCTCTGCCTGCAGCCAGCCTTCATTCCCGTAGGAGTGGGAGATGATTCATACCCACATCTCATCCCGTCATGCAGTCAGAGCATGACTAGAGGCACAGCATAATTCTGGTTGGAAGAGACCTCTAGAAGTCTTCAGTGAAGCTGCCTACTTAAAGCAGGTCTGACCAGATCAGGCTTGGACTAGTCAACGTGTCTGAGTATTTGAGTATCTCCAGTAATGGAGACACCACAGCCTCTCTGGGAAACCCCTGCTGAGCGTGCATGTTCTGGTCCCGGCACTGGGGAGCCATCTCAGTTCCCCCAGTTAGGACATTGTCTGTGTTTCTCTCCCTAGTGCCCCCACGGCAAAAAAAAGGGGAACGTTCTGTGAAAGGGCTTTTGTGCAGCTGGAGTCTCATGGCCTGAGCGTGTAAGGGGTTTTCAGTCTTGAGTTTTGTGGTCCCGTGCCTACTGACACCACCATACCTCTCCCATAAGACAGCCTGCCCGGCTTGTGTTTTGGCTGCTTGCAAACATGTGTTTAGCATTGTTAAAGAGGCTTTCAAAAGGAATGTGCTGTCTGCTAGTTTTGTTTTTCTGTGTTTGGGAAAACACATTGTTTTCATGTTTTCCCTAGTGCAGCTTTAGTCGTGGGTTCAGCTGGTTTTATAGTTTCTCACAGGGCTGGAAGGCCTTCAGCTCTTCATGGATGGGTCTGCATAGGGCCTGGGCTGGTGGAGCTTGGTTGGTTTCCAGACAAGGCTCAAGTGATGATTCTGGGAGCTGCATGTGAGTTTGTGAGAAGCCTGTGGATCCAGCAGTGTGGGGGCTCCCGGTGGTCAGAGTGCGGGTGAAGGAGGTTTAGCGCTACATGGTGACCTGAGGAGTGCAGTGTACCCTGGAGTGATTAACTGGCGATGTAGGCATATGTATGTTATGTTAGAAGCTAAGGAAAATAAAGTTGGCTGTTGGCCTTTAAAGGTCCTGGTCCTTTGACCTCGGACATTCACCTTTCAAACCGCTCTATCGGTTCCCGTCCCAAGTGCAGATTGCTTCCCCTCTGCTAAGATTATTACCTTAGAGCTCTGCCTGCAGAAGGAACTGTGTTTGCCTCCTTCATCTGACTCTCAGATACCCCATGAAGGTGGTTTGAGCTAACCCAGTTGATTTAGCCTGAAGGAGATTAAAACCACTTTAATCCACCAAGAGTATTATGGTAGCATTGTTCTCAACCAACAGAACTCGGACTGGGACGGATGGATGTCCATGGCCCTAGAAACGAATTCAACCATGCTGTCTTAGTGTAATATGTCAAGTGGATATTAAACTCTTTAAAATACACTTTGAAGTAGTGCAAACTTTTAAACAGAAAACCTACTGATTTCTGAATTTCAAGTCAGCCTTTCACCAGCAATTCAGGGTGATTTATAACTTTGCTATACTGTTGGGAATATGAAATTAAGAATTAATGAGGGAAGTTGAAAAGTTACAAAGGAAAATTTGAGTGTTTACATGGAAAAACTGCTATGGCTGTGATGAAAACTCAGTGAATACTGCTGGTTAGTTCAGATGTATAAAGTACTGCTTGCTGTGCAGGAGAGCAAACTTTAATTAAAATTAATAAATTATTTATGTTAATAACTAGTTTGTCCACAGATGGGTGAATACGTTCAAAATAAAATAATTATATACACTTATCTTGAATATATATAAGAAGAATGGTAAAAAGAATAGCCAGAGTTATTCCTGTTATTGTAGGAAAAAAAACCCCACACATAAATCTGATTTGGGAAAGGCCATGATATTTCTTAAAATAGCAATATGATTTAGTGCCGATAAAGAGAAGTTATATATAAATTAATCTGGATTATAGTCCTGTGAGACAGCCTGATTTGAAAGTTCCATAGAAAGCTTATAATTCCTAACTCACTTGTTTTGGGTGTTTCCAGATGGTAGTTGCTTGTTGATTTTACAGATCACTACTGAATTAAGTGATTTAATATGCTGGAGACTTGTCATGGGGCTGCTTGTTTTGAGTTCAAGTGTTTATTTTTGCCAACGGAGCCAAAAGCAGGAGGGAATTGTCTGAAAACTTGCACAGTTTTGTTGTTGTTGTTTTTTTTTTTTTTTTTAATGTCTCTTTGATTAGACTTGCAAGCCTGGGAGGCTTAGCTTGGCGGCATGGCCTTACTTAACTTTGTACTACTTTTTCACAGTTACGAAGGGCAGATGTTGAAAACCGACACCAAAAATGTTCCTCAAGTCTGCTAGTGCTGAGGTCCCTTACCCTCCCTAACCTCTCTCTTGTTTTTTGGCTCATCACTGCAGCATTAGAACTTAGAATAAGTTTTAATAGAGACTTTTTGCTCGAGCTCCTGAGTCATTTCTGTGAAGTCACGGCGGATGGAAAACCACTGACTCTACTTCCATGGGCGTGTCTAGACATAAAACTTGCCATATGTTTGAGGAAATAGATCAAGGTCTCTCAGCTCGCTTTTGTGGAAGATATTCTGTTATTTAATGTTTCTGCTATGGTTTGTGCTTGATCTTAAGTGCATGACAGGACTTAAAAATGGGATGATGCTCTCAGCAGCTGTGCCAGACTGTAGATGCTTTCACTTCCTTTCTTCCAGCTTTTCCATGGAAAATTTCTTAGGCATCGTAGTGCTGTAATCTGCACAGAGCAGAGGGCTGGGATCTGCATTGAGGAAGTCTCTGTGTGTGTGTGAATTTCTCAGTAAATTTAGAAGTGAGTTGAGCGCTATGGAAATGCTTCTGGTGCAGGATCTTCAGGGGTGGTTTCTTCAAGGAGTGGTGTAGCATGCTTGCTGTAGTCACTGTGCAGCCATCTGCACCTTCATTGTCGCTTTAGGCACTAAAATATATATGTAAGAATAAATTCTATTTTTAAAATGGCCACAGTTAAAATTAGAGTTTCTTTTTTTTCCCTTTATCACGTTGTCAGGGTGAGGAGAAATTGCCATGTCAAGAGAGCACAGTTTGCCCGACACGGCTGGGTCTCAAACGGCAGTGATCAGTTTTCCCCCCTGCACAGAGCAAATCAGTGTTCCCTACCCATTGCAAGTGCTGCAGGAGAGAAAGGTATCGGTGATCTTTGTCAAATCATCCCTGTGGGCAGAGCAATCCTCGTTTCTCGTGAAAGAACATCGTGCCAAAGGCATGTGAGACCTCACGTTGTGGCTAGGAAGGATGTATGGAGTAAGACTAAGTTTTCCTGTGCAGGGAGAGTAAAAGGATGGCATGAGTTTAGAAATGCTGTAGTATAAGTGGTATTAAAAAAGGCAGATATGTGTTTAACTGGGATGGAAAAACTAGAAAATGTGAGGTGTAAGTAGTTATACACACAGATGTATCAGATGAGGGTTTTGTGGTGCCTTCTGGAGTTATAGTTAATTTGCTAACATGACTGTGTACCGCTGTGTATCAGCCCTGTGAAATATGTCTGCATGGTTTGATGGTGTGGTTTTTTGTTTTGTTTTGTTTTTTTTTTTTTTTTTTATGCCTTTGAGCAGGAGGTTGTCCTGCCTGACTGTCAGAGATGCCCTGGAATCCAAATTACACCATGACTCTACTTTGTTGCTTGTTACAAAACCTGAAGATGTTATTCCTGGGCACAGCATAATGGCTGAAGGGTTAACACACTTCACATAACCAAACTGACACTCAGCAAGGCCATGTGGTAGTTACAATTCAGAAATCGTTATCATTCGTAATTCCCAGTAAAACACAGGGAAGTACAATGCACATTCATTGGTTTACTGCATGGAGCAGGTGGTTTTTCAAGTCGACACACTCTAAGTCTGGTTGTTTCATGCATGCTAGCTTTAGAAAAGGCAGAGAGAGAAAAAGTAAAAAGTTGTCCCTAATGTGTTTCCTAAAGCAGGGTAGAAGGGTGGGAGTAAACTCTTCTGATACTTTTTGTATACAAAACTGGTGGTCAGAAAAAATAATTGTTGAAGTCAGTAATATCAGATCCTAATTCTTCTCTAGTTAATGTTTTTAGAAATGTTAGAACAATAATTGATGGTAAAGCCATTTTTTGCTTTGTTTTATTTTGAAACAACTGTTAGTAATTCCTTTTGTTTCATTTCCTTTGCAGGTATCGTCTTAGTGGCCATAAATCCTTATGAACAGCTGCCTATCTATGGCGAAGATATCATCAACGCGTACAGTGGCCAAAACATGGGGGATATGGATCCACACATCTTTGCGGTGGCTGAGGAAGCGTATAAGCAGATGGCCAGGTCTGTGGACCAGGAGTCTTGAATTCATTGTTTTTCTAAAAGGAATAAGACTTGAACTTTCTGGCCGATGGCCTTCTTTTTAATTTATAGCTCATGAAAGAGCATGCAAGATCTGTCTTCTATCCAGTGTTTTAGAACCTTTCACAGGAGGATAAGCTGCCTACGTTAGTGAATAGTAAAGCATTATGAATGCCATGGAGATCGTGATCACTGACAGGTACCAGGAATAACCACAGATCTTGTCAGCATTTAGGTCTAAAATTAGCCCAGTGCTTTATAAGATTATCTTGTTTTAATTTGATTAGCAAAATGTGGAGGTACTTTTTAATCATCAGTGGATTTTTAAAGAGAAAAGCGCCAGATTCTTAACTGTTTCGTAGTTACGTGTGATACTGACAACAACAACAACAAAACCTTGGCTTATGAATGCTGTTGTAGGCTCCTGGTCATGTTCATGAAGTCCCAGCTACGTGACCTGCCTGTGGCTGTTGTTGACTAGAATGAGAATTAGGAGGGAGCAGAGGGACAATTGCACAAAGTGCTTGAAAATGGTATCTCTAAGGCTGCTGCAACAGCTGTGCAGGAGATCCTAATTTCTTTAAATATTGCATGAAAATGAACTTGTCACCCAAGGAGAGTGGTTATTAGAAACTTTTCCCCCTTCACCCCAAGAGCCTGCCAATTTAAGAAGCAGGATAAACCTTTTGGGTGACTGTGTGGTCTTTGGTTAACAAGATGATCCCTAGTATCCTCACAGGTTAACAGCAAGCTATTGCTGCGGTTTTCCTTGTTGACAGTACAGCCCATGGTCAAATTAATCAGGTAAAACCATAGCAGATCTCTGGATGAATTGCGATGACCCTCAAGCCATACTGCAGGAGGGGGAGGCAAGGGGAGAATGGGTTGAAAATGATGAAATATCCGTCTTTGAAATTAGCTACCTGTTCGTCTAAGAAACCATGTGAAAGCTCGAGTGAATAAAATGCTCCGTACGCTGTGAGGTTAGTCAGCTACATACGTGAATATGGTGATTCACGATAGCCACGTAATAGATAATTTCAAAAGAAAACGATATGGTACAGTGCAACATTTCATCACTTAGGGTAATTGCGAAATAGCTGGGGTTTCAAAAGCACCCTGCGTCTGCACTGTTGAATGGCAGAGGTGTTCTCCTTACTTACTTTCTGCTAAGAAAATAGCCAGAATCTGGTATGGGAATGTAAAGGCAAAACTGTGTTATGATAATCACATCTGCGTTGTGGCTCTTTCAGTCTAGATCACTCTTGTTTTACAGATCTAGGTCACTGTTGTTTTAAACAGAATTGTTACTCAGGTCCTCTAAAAACTCTACAAAATAAGAATTTATTAGCCTTATTTTACATCTTAGGCATGGTACAGTGACCTGCAATTATACGTCAGTGATGGATGTAATCCAGATTCCCAGAATTTTTATTTTTAATATTAACCAGTGGCAGTAAGAGGTTGGAGGAGGATCTCTCTCCACTGGCTGCTTCTAACCACTGTCTGAACCAGGCTTGCCTCTTACCTTTGTTGAAATTTCAAATTGCCGGATAGCCTGTATTCTGTGTGCTTGTTAGCTGAAGCCTGTGCAGTGGAGGTTCCTACCTGCCACTGTCTGCAGTCTCTGCTGTCAGAGGAAGACTTAGAGGGCTGAGATTTTGGCTAGAGTTTCTGCTGTGGTTTTTCCTTTTTGTATTATTGTCTGTTTGGACAAAGTATAATGATTTAGTCAATGTTAGTGTGTATCTTTTTCATTAAATTACATTTAATAAGCAGGCTGCCTCTTTGTTTTGTCACATTTTCAGCATGTGTCTGATGGCTCTCAGGTACAGGAAGATTTCTTTTCTATCACCTTTTTTTCAAAAGGAATCTCGGTGAGCTGTTGAGTAGGTGTTTTGAAAGCACCTTGGCTGACAGTCTGCAGTTATCTCAGGCATCCCAAGATGATGTCCACTTACAAAAATGCACGTCTGATCCGCTGCTGCTTTGCTTCCGAGTGTCTGATAAATGCATATTATGTTCTCCCCTGGCAGAAGTGGGGAGAGGGATGATTAACAACCTGTCATGGATCTGCATCCAGTCATGAAGTGTGGACCTGCCGTGGTGGGTGCTGTACAAACATACAACGGCTTCCTTTGACTTATGGCTTTGACATATGACTTTTTCAATGAAATACCTTCAAAAGAGATGGTACTTTTCGGGCTCTGTTGTTAAAATTAGAATGAAAGGGAAATTGTCCTTTCTGGTGAGAGCAGATGATTTTGGCATAGTCTCTTATACTTTGAGTCTGACATGTTATGATGTTACAAGATAGCATGTGGGGTAATCAACTTGATGTAACATCAGGGACCTACTTGTCTGAGCAGTGATTATTTTTAGGCAACAAAAGGGTTAAGTATGGTCCTAACTGGAAGCTAGAGTTCATGTGAGGTGTCCTGCTGGTAGCTAAGCAATGAGCTTTCCTAAACTATTGCAGGAGTGACCTCTGACTAATCCCTAGATAAATCAGTTGCATAGTGCTGGCTCATCTTTGTGCTCCTCTGGCGTGCAATCTGTCATGATTTTGCAGCATGTGCTGACCTCAGTTTTCTTCATTTGTATGTCAAGGGATGTTACCGTCAATTCATTATCTTTTCACCTTTTGCCATTTTTACAGTCAAGAGCTGTGTTTCCTCAATACAATTAAAATGGCAAGTGGTGCGATTTGTTAATTAAAAAAAAAAAAAAAAAAAGGACATCTGGTGGTTTTACCAAGCTGTTGTTGAAGAGGACCAAAAGATGCTTAATAACCTGAGGTGTTTCGGAGTGGCTGAGTTTGCAGCTGGAACAGACTCAAGAGAATTCAGGTTATGTGTAATAGGAATGTTTCACCTTCATTTGGCAATTTCCATGAGCAGATGTCAAAGTCCTCAACAGTAGAGATCAGTATTATTTCCATTTTATAAGTTGAAACAAACATGGGGAGTGGGAGAGCGACTTTGGTGAGTTCACCAATGTGGCAAAAGCAGGGCAAAGAGCCCCTGAATCGAAAATCCTGATCCAGTGTCTGCTGCCTTGATCACACCAGCTTGACAATAAAATACGTGAGAATAGAGTTTGTAATTGATAGTGCAGCAGTTAAATGGGTTTCCTGGTAACATTCTCCCAAAGCTAATTTGTTTTCGATAAACAAAAATTAACATGCTATATTTTGCATGCCTTCGTTTCCTGCAGCATTAAGGGATCTCTGTGCCAGGTAACATATATTGTGTAGTAACGTTTGCTTTCACAGAAGACTTCGTGTGTTCCAAGCACTTTACAAGCATTCAGCAAAGTCTGTCTCTGCTCACACTGGTGTATCAATTTCTGCTTGTATAGAGGACAGGTAAGGCAGAGATGATGTGCTGTAGCCATACCTGGATCCACCCAGAGCTGGTCCCAGGCCCTGAGCTTTCAGCCCCGAGTCCTGTGCTCAGAACATCTTTGTTTCTCCAGTGGCTAAAGATGTCAGTGAGAAATCCTGTTAGGCTTTAAAAAACAGTTAAACTGGAAATATATTTAGAAATATGATTAAAGAACATGGTTTGTTGAACTAATGTTTCATGCCTATTAAAAATGAATGATTTTACAAAGAGTTAGTTTACTGCTTAGTCAGGAGCAGTTGTGACTGAAGGTGCAGCTGAACGTGTCTCTGAATTGTTAATGTGTGGAGTCTGTGAGGACTGGGATGTGTCAGGTCGGAGCATGTTAGATCCAGATGGTCAAAATAAACCGATGGGTACAGGGTGCACAGGTGGAGCAGACCAAGAAATGGGGCTGCTGTTCTGCACAAGAAGTGATGTCTGCTCCTGGGGCATAGCATTAGGAATTCACTTTTTCTTTTCTTTCCCTGCCCCACCCCACATCAGATCACCACAGAATGGTTCAAAGCATTTTAGTCTCAAATAATGATCCTTAGCGCTTACATAGCACTTTGCATGTTCTGGGCGTTTTACAGAAGTTACGTTGTTAAATCCACACAACAGCCCTTTGAGGGTGGAAAAAATAATTATCTGTGTCAGGCCGCACCTTTTGGGATGTGCCAATACAAGTGAATTTGGAGGCTTCGGCCCTGGGAATGCCGGGACGACGTGGCTCTGTGGGGAAGGAGGACCTGTGCCTGCTGTGCAAAGGAGGAAACTTTAAAAATGAGGGAAACGGGTTTCCTGCAGTGCAGGTGAGGGTGGAGCACTGGTGAGGTGTGCATGGGTGCTGCTTGGTTGCAGGGGAGACTTCTCCAGAGGAAGGTGACCTCCCAGGTAGAGCAGCTACATGAAGAGAACGAAGAGGTGTGCTTGCGTTATGTGGGCCGTAGGAAGCAGCTGGAAAGTAAGAGGACAAAATGAGGGTGCTTTCCCATGTTTAAGGAGGCCAAGAGCCGAATCCAGAAACAGGCGATAACGGAACTGATTTAGGGCTGCAAAGAACTTTGTGATTAAAAGTTTGTTCAGAAGTTTGATGAAGGGCAAGATGCTGCTCCTGCCCTCGATGAGAGAGTCATGGGAAGGCTGCCCAGACCTGGCTGCTGCTGTTCTTGATCGGTCTGAGAGCATTAGAAAACTGCTGAACGAATTCTCATTTATTTATTTATTTATTGAACAGTTAAATTGCTTCTACTTGAAAGACAAATCCTGGGTTTGCAGAGTTGCCAGTTTTTATAATGGCTCCTAACAGATGCTGCACACCCTGGGCTGGATTTCAAAGGCCATTGCTCTGAACAGGCGCTGCTGAACATGTACGGCCTTGTTCGCTGCCACGCAGCACCGCGCCTGGGCAAAGGTGAAGCTAAATATATGACACTGACTGGTGTCAAACCTTCCAGGGCTGGTGGGGTTTACAGCTGCCTTTCAATTTAGGGTAAGTTTAAAAAGCAATTTCGGTCTTTTGGAAAAGCAAATAACTGTAACCATGGAAGCATCACACAAAAGTGGAGCAGGAGGCCCAAAGAGTGAACCTGGGACCTACCCTGGCAGGGGCCTGGGGAGGGCGGGTGGTGGGGAGAGCACAGGCTGGTGAGCTCTGCAAAAAAAATCCTTCAATCTCTCCCAGACCACATTTAGTGCTAGGAAAAAAAGAGTGTCTTAGGAAAAAAAAAAAAAACAAGCGTGTTCTGGTTTCAAGTTTATGGTCGCTGGTATTTATTTCAACATTTATTGAAGTTAGACCTATTTAGTGAGCAAAACCTTATCGCTTCATCTCATACCACAGATTTGTCCTTCTGTTGCTTTACTCTGTTCCCCGCATTCGTGTGCTATGCACCCTTTTTCCCCGCGTTGGAAGATGCCCGGTCCCTTTAAGCCTGCTGGAGCTGGGAAGTTCCTTCCTAAATTTCTTAATAAGTTAATCAAGCTGCTTTCTATGAAGCTCACAAAACATTCGATACTACTACAAAACATTCAAACTCTTAACTTTGTATTGATACCTGATGAAGCCGATGGATTTCACAAGAAAGGTGTTTAAAATCTTTCCTGTGGGTAATTATTCCAAGACTGAGAAAGCTGTTTGGAGCAGGTGGAGTATTAGATGTGTTTCTCTGTTCCTATAACATCAATACTTCTAAGTTATTTGGGAACATCGATAAAGCAGCTACAATTATATTTAGCACTTCCACACTGCTTTTATTTTCAGTGCATTGTGTAAACTTCTTTTGTTTCATCTTACCAATGAGGAACGCATTTGGTAAAGTTTTCTGTGCTCTTGTTTTTGTTATAGCTGCCTCATGGGGGGAAACCGGTCTTTCATAAACAGCTTTGTTCAGTCATGCTCTCATATACAAAGATGTGTGAATGCTCAGGCTGTAGATACTGCTGGTTATTTTGGTCGTACGCTGTCACGAATATGCAGCTGGGATGCTGAGAGATTGATTGCAGAAAATAGGATGCTTACTTAGGTCAGAGTTATGTTTGCATCACTGGAGACACTTAATCATGTCAGCTCCATGTATGTACTTGTATCCTTGCACAGTTTGGGTCTCTGTGTAGGGTATAAAATGTGTCACTTGGCTTAAACTAGGTTTGTGCTGGTCCCTGGTTAACCCTGTGGCTCTCAGAGTGGCTGCAGCTAATGGCAGTACAGACAAATTACAAACATGCCAGCATTTCAGCATGTCTGTCTGACCTTTCAGCAAGATCGTTAGTTTTTATGTTATTTTCTTGGGTTGGTTTTCCTGCTGCCGTAATTCAGCTGTAGGATGGCACATCACTAAGTTCTTTTTCTGTCTTTGATGGGCACGGCACTCGATGATGTCAGTGGAGATGACGTGTGTACGCTGAGAACAGGATCTATCCCAAATGTTCCCTAAGTCACAAGTTCCTTCCTTGGAAGTTTGCGTCAGGTTCTTTCATCACTCAAAATTCACTGTTTTGAAAATGTGAGGCAATTTCAGGCTTACTCGTCTATTGCAGTAGAGGAACAGCAGTGAGCCTGTCACTACTAGATTAAATAAAAGCTATTTATTGTGTTCTTTTTCTTGCATTCAAGTAGTAGGAGATTTCAGTGTCTAAAGATTGCAGGATCAGGCCTTTAGCAGCGGTTTGTGCAGATTTGATTTAAATAAAAAAAAAGAAACTGTCATATGCTATGGGGTTGGTACCTTTAGCCATAACCTAAGCCTGTTATTCCAAAAGAAAAGAAGAAACCAATAGCAACTCTAAAAAGAAAAAAAAAAAAGAAGGCAGTAGATTTAATTTAAGCTCTTAGCACTGGAGCAGTGAGGGGAGAAGATGTCCTGAAAGTGATGGCCTTCAAACCACCCTGGCAGGAAGCTTTCTTAAAAACATCAGCACCTGGGCAGTGTCCTCTAGGCTAGCAAACGTAGGTGATTTAGGATCAAAGGCAAAGTAAGTAGTAATGCTCTTCTCATCAAATCACCCTGTTATTTGGACTCTTCATTTTATACTGAGGATACCTCACTCTGTTCTTTTCTGCCAATCTAATCTATGTTCTGTGGCATTGAAACAACTCAGCTTTGAAGTAGTTCATCACAGGCAAGCATTTCAAAGTCCATATCAGAATCTTTTAAAATGAGCTCTTAATGGTACTCTTTTGCCAAATAGAGATGCTGGTGACTTGGCTATGGATGCATTGATATGAATAGTGAGGTTGATGTCAGTAGTTCTGTATTCCTTTTGTTTGTTTTCCCAGGCTGATGTTTTTGTGGGATGTGTGTGTCTGCTTATACACATCCTTTTGACATTATTTACTGTGGAGTCATGAGTCTGAAGGACACCATCAAGTGATACATCCAATGCATCAATCATAGGAAGCAAAAAAACCACAAAAACAGTGTTGTGCTTTGATTAAATTGAATAGCTCTGGGCTTCTTTAATCCCCTCTGAAATGCTTATTGATGGATAGGTTTTTAACTGTTTCACTGTTCTTGCTTCAGAGAGCGATCCTCTGTTGGTATAGGGGAAGGAGGTAAACAAAGATGTCTGTAGGGATTTTTCAGTCTCTGTGTCTTGATTATCCTGATCTGTTTGGACGGTTTGCTGTGGAAATAACGGCTGTGATGCGGTGAGCTCTTTTGGTTTTTGAGGAAACCAGCTTCAGTGGGTGTAGGGATCCTAAGGAATGAAAATGTATGAAAATTGACAACTCTACCTTTAACGTTAGTAACTTCAGTGTTTTATTTCTTACATTGTTTTTCCTTTTTTGCCTCAGTTTTTTCCATTGGTCAACTGAAATTGTTAAAAACCGCCTTAGATGATGACAGCTATCAGGGACTGGTCAGTGGTGTGGCAGCACTCTGTGCACGTTGAAGGTGCCCAGTGACAGCCTTACTCTGCCTTCTGCTGAAGCTGGTAGCTGTGCCCTCATTAGTTGAGTAGTGTTCCCTCCATTCTGAGCCCTTCTCAAAGCAGCTCCCTTAGATTTCTGTGAAATACAGAATTTAAGTTAGTAGTAGTCAATGCTATTAAAAGTATTGCATTAAGATACATGCACATCCTCAGCAAAGGTGTTTTTTTTTTCCCCACATCTTGAAAACAAGATTATTTTTTTAAACCGCTTTCTGGTTTTTTGTGCATTGGTATTTCATTTGTATTCTGCAAAACCCTTTTCTGCATGTAAGATATCTCAAGTCGGTTTGCGGCACTCCCTTTTCCTCAGTGCTGAACCTTCTTTGAGCAGAAGTAATCTTCAGTGCTGGATTTTGCAATGGTTTTTCGAACCATAAAAAAACCCCTGCTGGAATGCAGTTTGTAATCTCAAGCTTCCAGGAGTTAGGTAAGTCTACATCTATTCTGTTTTGGCACTATGACAGTGAATTTCCTCATAAGCATATTGCCTGTCGACAGAATTTTGTAGATAAAGCAAAATTGTCTTTAAAATTTACCAGCTTGTGCACAAATCTGTTTCTGTCTTTTACCAGAATTATGATATGAAAAAATAGTTACATTTATTGCTCATTCTGTGGCCATTACTTGTCATAAGGAGTGGAGTTGTGTGTGGATTGGATACAGCATCTGAATATTACCTTTCAAAACTAGACATCAACATTATTTTTATGATAGATAATGCTATTATAAATTACCAGTTATTTATTCCATAGTCTGTTACTGTTCTTTTATTTGACAAGAAATAGCTGTTACCCTCACATGACTCTTAAAGTATAGACCTGAAAGAACGGATGTGGAAGAGTTCTAAATCAAGTCCCCGCCTACTACCAGCAATCTCAGCTTATCATTTCATGTTTCAGCTTCTGAAATGTTCAGGCCTATCATCTTAAAACGTTTTTTATTTTGTTTTTGTCATTCTGTTATTCTCCTGCCCTGTATAGAAATGGCAAAAGCTGAATGTGATCCTGACTGATGCTTGGACATAATGCTTTGTATTTCCATGAATGGTAAACTGCTCCCAGTCAATCTGCTTCAGTCTGCTGGGGCTAAAATCCTCTTTTCAAGATAATTTGGCTTAGTATCGTATCACTGTAATGTGGTTCTGTATCCTAGGATGTGCTCATTATCCACCCTTGGGTGAAAGAGGACTCGTCCACCTTCTCACCTCCCAGCTTGCTTTCCCCTCATTTCTCTTCATAAAAGCGTAATTAAAATGTTCCCTCTATTCAGGAGTAATCTTAATTGTGTGCTTTATTCAGAGAAAAAGCTCCAAGAAGATGAAGAAGTATTGCATAGATGGTGGCTTGCAGCATCAGGCTGCAAAGTGGTGTCGCACGTATCGCTGCTGCCCTACTTACAAATGTCAGGTCAAAGGTTGGGGGCTCATGATTTAACTAAAAATAACTCCAAAGCTGTTATTTATACCTGAGAGAGAACTCAGCGTGGTGTTACTTGTGTTTTCTGGGGGTTTGTTTAATTCGGGGGGTTTTTTTTGTTATTTTGTTTTGTTTTTAATGCAGCCTGTTATCAAAATGTCATTTGGAATAAGCAGAGGTTGTATTTTAGACTGACCATTGCTTGTACCAAACTGTTAAAAATTATTCTCACCACATTTTATGCACTATCCAAGGTATTTAAATTCCGTTTTACTTGTTATTTTCTTTTCAGTGTGGCATTTTGTTTCTTTGAAGTTTAATGGCATAAAAGAGCCCTCTGCCGAGCTGTCACGGCTGCCTGGCAGGGCCTCCCCACCCTCCGTCTTGAAAAACTCAAGTGTTGTGCTGCCTGTGGTAGGACATCCGTGTGCCGAGCCTTCCCTGGGCTGCGGCAGTAACAACTCGTCCCTGCTGCCGTTGTGTTACGCTGTCTGTTCTCCTCCTCCTAATGTTGCTCCGAATGGGCGTTTTGTTGTGTTTTCCTTTCTCTCTGCCAAAAAGCAGAAAGAATAATGTGCTAGAGGATGGTCACTCCAGTGTGTTAAGGGGAAACAATGGACTAATGTACTTCTGGTGACAAGAGTGGCCCTGAGCGTGGATGGCACGCTGGCAGGGCGATGTGAGAGGACTCCGCTGCAGACAATGAGCGAGCCCTTTGTTTCTCATGATTGCCATAGCTGCTGCAAACACAAATGTTTGTTGCAGAAGAGGTGGCAGCAATGTTTTCAGCTCACACAGAGCCAGCCATATCTTCTCTAGGTGAATTTCTGAAAAGTGTATTACCGTATATGTACTTATACGGTAATATACTAATGGACCCCTTATTCCTGAGCAGATGAATGAGTGCTAAGGAGAAGGGCATGTCTTTGTATCTTATGACGTGGAGGAAGGAAACTCTAGGCTAATTAGCAACAGTATTCTTAAGGAGAAATTATTTCAACCTCATTTGAAGAGGCAACTGTTTCCTGCTGCTCCTGGGCTCCTGAGGGGACTGCGAAACCAGCGGGCACTTTCCGTGCCCTTCGGGAATGTGACAATTAGAATGAGACGCCTTTATTTTGATGTTCCTCCCTTGGTGACAGAGTTAGTTTTTTTGTTGACAGTTTTGTCAGAAGTCTGTGTACTGAGATTGCATTACTTTGTTTTCTGAAAGCCTTCTGTACTTTGGGAACTAAGCTGAAAATAAGCTTAATCATCAGAGGATGCATTTCATGGGACTTGAGCTTCATGAGTCTTTGTATATTTAATGATATTTAATACAGGAAACAGAGCTGATGGTGTACAAATGAGAAGCTTGTTATGTCTTTGTCCATCTCCTGTGTTAGGCATCTCCTGAAATCAGACCAGAAGTTTTGTATTTTATAATACTATGGTTGGGTTGTTTTTTTTTTTCCTGTGTGAAAAGAGCACAGAAGGAATAAAAGAGAGAGTATTGCCAGTCCTATGAATAAATTATTATCTGTTTTTGACTCGCTGCAGGAACTGTCTGTGTGAGGAAAATTGTTTATCAGTTGTCCCATTTAAGTCTAGATGTTTTGCCTTTGGTTGGGCTTCTCCCATGTCCTGCTGCTCTTTTTGAACATCAGCATCCGTAAAACTTATGCCACTTCCTGACCTGCAGAGCTACAGGCTGTCCCTCGTACCTGTCTAGCGCTGGTGGGCTCTGGGAGGGGGATTGTGGAAGAAGCAAGAGTGTTTCTTCTTCCTTTCCCAGCTTGAAATCTTCCTCACTACTGCAAGCCATCCCGGGAACCGCAGACCTTGCTCAGGAGCGTGCATAGCCGGCTTGATGGTCCCTGTAATGAGAGGTCTCATTGGCGGATGTTTTCATTACCCTGTGGCCACGACTGGCAGCTCTGGCAGCCCAATCTGCGTAACGCGGACTGCGCACAGCCTGCTGTCGAGCTGAACGGTTACACTTTCCCACAGCTCTCCCACCGAGACGGGCAGCTTGGTGTATGTGACCGTGTGAACCATGCTGTAGTCATTCGCACCTGTCGGATGTGTTAAATGGCAGTTGAGACACAAAATGAGGTTGCTTTGATCTTCTTAACACTTTCTTATTAATTAAATCAACAGCCAGCCATTTCAAGTAATTTCCTTTTACCGAAATGTGGAAAATCTGCTTCAGCCAATGCCTTTCTTCAGTTAAACGAATCCCACCTTGGCTCTCCCGGAGATGCGTGGCGTCACCAGCGGCTCCTCTAGCCTGCGTCGCTGTGCAACACGGGGTCGATGCTGGAGCTGTGCTCTTATCTGTGGGCTTGGGGATGTTTCTGAAGATAGGTATTAGCGTGAGAGTAACAACGTGATCTGTAATTTAGCCTCATAATTTCAGCAGCAGCTTTTTTTTTTTTTTTGACCATCTCAGACATAGAACCCCAGACCTCCTGGAGGACCTTTAGGCTACAGAAACGACAAATATATTTTCCACGCATATTTCTTCACTCCCACTGCATGGCATTTGCTGGTGGCCTCAGCAGGCGTTTGGAGGCCTTGCAGATTGTATGTGTGTTGCCTGAACGTGCGCGTGCCCAAAATTTCGTTCACAGTTACTGTGCTGTAGTGCAGCCTGGTCTGGGGCTTGGTCATACTTTCTGTGTTCCAGCTCTGAAAATCTTTAGGGTAAAATTTTATTCCTTCTTTCTCCGCTTTCCAGTATGCAAGATAGAGTTAAGCTCACCCAGCTCGTAGGAATATTTTGAAATATCATTAATTTTACTTATATTACTTTGGAAATACAAAATACTGTATAAAGGATGTATGGTCTTTATTTTAAAATATTCAGACTGTATAAATGGTAATTTTTAACGCTGTTATTTTGTAGTGTGTTTATTGGTCATACAGTTGGGGTTTGTGGATAGACCCATCTTGGAGATGAAAGAAAATTTTTTTAGTAGCAAATGGAAAGAATTTTTTTTAAATTAGGAGACATTACTTCACAGCAAAGGGCTAGTCTTCACTCCAGAGCTGCCATTTGTGTCCTGAACAGCCCTGCTTGAATTTTTCAGATTCAGAACAATTCTGGGAAAAGCTGGTGATTAGATCCGAAGGACGAAAAGTTTCTGTTGCTGACTCTGCTGTTGATTTCTCTATCTGTAAGATGGCATTAATGATCTTTACTAATGAGCACTGATAATCTAGTGGAGCACTCTACCAGAGACTCTGGGTAGAAGTAGCTGCAGAAGCACATAGTGAATAGTGGTAATGGGTACTTCGCTGTAGCCAGGTTCTCTAGAGCAGCTCTGCTGGCTGGCTGGACTGTGGCGGCAGCATCAGTCCTGGTCGCAGGCATTCCAGTCAGCCATCCAGGCAGCTTGGTCACTAACAGCCTTGTTTCTGCCACATGCATTTACGTTACTGCTGTATCGCTAACATGTATGGTGGAAGGGTTGTTGCCAAGTTGGGGACACAAAAAATAAGTGTCCTTGGGAGAACAGCTGGTAATTAACATGTCTTTGTGTTTCAGAGATGAGCGAAATCAGTCAATCATTGTCAGTGGGGAATCGGGAGCCGGAAAGACCGTCTCTGCGAAGTATGCCATGAGGTACTTTGCCACGGTCAGTGGATCTGCCAGTGAGGCGAATGTTGAGGAGAAAGTCTTGGCCTCCAACCCCATCATGGAGGTAAGAGAGCTACTGCACTAACTCCCACCCTCCAGCTGGGGTTATGTTATTCTGGGGCTAACATAAGCATTTGGTAGACAGAACAGTCCATACTTTTTTTTAAGGATCAAAGAACCTAGAATAAATGTATTTTAATTTTTTTTTTTTTAAAATCCATAGGCATAATTTTAGGCATAATTTTGTGTAGTATTTATGAAAGATTGAGAGAAGATGGGAGGTGATGTTTCCACATTGTTAATGTATTTCACATAACAAAGTAATCTTTATATGCTTTAAATCTATTCAGCTTTACAACACTGGTAGTTCCCAGACTGCTGGCCAAATGCAGGTGCAGAAGAGTGGTTTTGTGTGTGAAATTCCAAAGAGAATGAAAATTCCTGGTCTTACGCACTGAACATGACATTCACACAGTTGGGGCAGGTGGATTATACTTTGAAGTGAGGAGAGTTGTTGAGTAAAGCAGATGTTCACTTGTAGGAAATGTGATTAGGGAAGATAGAAGGCAGAGTTACTTAACATGCACACAGTTTCTTTCAGAGGGGAAAAACATGACAAAAGTTGTCATTTTGCTATAACTAGCTCAGAGTAATGTTTCAGTTCTGAAAATTTGTGTAACTGTCTGTTGTCAAGTCCTGAAGCCATTGGCTTCAGAGAGTAGGTGCTGGCAATAGACTGTGAGATAACTTGTACAGTTCACTCCTACTTCAGGATCTCTGTTCTACGGGAAGCTCAGGAGGCACTTTAGTTCTGATGCTGTGGCCAAGCAGGAAACATTTCTTAGGGTCATCTGAATTGCTTTTTGTGTCTTTGCCTTTGTGTAGATTCGAGTTGTAGCTGAAGTTAAGGAACTACATTAAGAAAAGATTCACAAGAGAGAAACAGTCTTGGGGGAATTCCTTGAGAGAAGTAGCTCTGTCCATAGGCACTCACATGCCTATGGACAACCTAAAAAAATGCTTAGGACAACTGATGCCTTTGTAGATGCTTAGCAGCTCTATGCAATTAGTGGATAGACGTGAGTAAATGGAGTCCATACAGTGACGTGTGCAATGCCAAATGCTGCCATTGTTTTCTTTCTCAGGTACTTTTAAAAATGAGCTACATTTTATTCCTCCTTTCCTCCTAGCGTGAGGAGTTCATGACACTCAAACTGTAGCTGCCCCGTCACAGTTGTGTGTGTTCTGTCACGAGGTAATTGTGCCTGGTTTGTGGTGCTGTGTGGTGTTTTGAAACTGTTTTGTGGGATAAAACAAGCTGTGCCATGATTAGCAGTGGGCCCTGCTGCTGTGGGATCCAGATGTCCAGCTGTGGGAGGAAGGCAGGGGAGTGAAGCCTTGCCTTGAGCTGCACCTACCCCTGTGGGAGCAGCCTGGGCCCTGGGGAGCAACGGCAGTTTTGCAGGTGTGAGCTAATCCCAGTGTACTCCTTTCCCTGCTCCAATGTTTGCAGTACATGTCGTACCATCCTTTGGTGCGTGGCTAACAGGACCAGGGGTGCCGAATGCCACTTCTCCCTTCCTCTGCGTGCCATGGAAGTGGTACCAGGGGCCAGGGAGGCGGCTGCGTCTTCACAGGTGTGTTAAGAGGCTCTACGGGACGGGTTTGCATTTTGCTGTTTGCTTGCTGGGTGAAATACAAACTATCTACAGCTTTCTCTGGGCCACTTCTTTTGTTTGATCTCAAAGCCTAAACCAAACATCCTTCTCTCTCACCCCTCGGACCCCACCTCCCAATCAGTGGCCATCAGCTCTCCACTAATTCTCTGATTTAATTTCCAAAGCAAGGAAATTTAAATTGAGGACTAGAAATGAACTTTCCATCCATACCTTTTTTATCCACTAAAAAACAATGATGGTGCTTTATTTTATTTTCTAAGGATAACAACAATTTCATGAACCTGGATAAATCTAAAATTTTACTTGCTTTAAATGTTGTTATAATTGGATGAAAGCTATCCTTTTAACTTCAAACACTTGAACTTTAAATAAGCTTTAAGAGTGCATGTTGTGAAATCTAGTGTTGAGACAGACTCTAGGATAGCAAGATTAATGTTTCAAACTCTTCAGTTGATAAATCAGCAGGAACACAAATTAACCCATGTAGATTAGGAAGAAAATGAGTAATTCATTTTCGAAATAGGAAACGCAGAATTTGCTAAGTTGTTTGTAAAATCTTAGGAGAAGACAGTAATTTTGTTTTTAAATTTCTATTTGGACAACCTGAATTTCAGCATTTTATGACCTACCATCATTAGTGTCAGAATTTCACACCATCTTTGCCTATTAACTGCTCTGTTATATCAACTGAGCGCTGTACACTTCTAGCAACTATTTGAATAATTAGGTTTGTAGTCAATAACTCTATACAATTTTGCTGTTGTAAGTGTAGAAAGTCAAGACTTAAACCACATCTCTGTATGCAATTTCCTGCCTCTCTTTCTTTCGTACCCTGTACAGCTATGCAAATTGTACAGCTTAGTATGTACTCTGCTAAGCAATCTTATAATACCAAAGACTTCCTTAACTGTTTTTATAAGTAATGCTTTTCAAAGTAATAATTGGTTTCTGAAAATATTGTAATATTATATTACTAGCACCACCAACAAAATAATCACAGTAGCGATAATTTTAAAACACAACAAATGCAGTTTGAGTAAGTTTAGTCTGAAGGAATTCAGTATTTCTTTGATTGCAGAGATGTAATTTGTTCTTACATCCTTTACAGCAGCTGTTCATCTGGTATTCACTTAGACATCTGCGCAGTCAGGCGTGCGTGCTGCTGCTGCTGTAATGGGGTTCCTGAAGGTCTAATCCCCGTGCCGTACCCGGCTGGCCCTTACCGATTACTGGCCTTTTGTTTCCAGATTTGGAACACCAATACTCAGCATTGCTATTTGCTCTGACTTGTTTTCCTAGCTTTACTTCAGTACAGAGTTCCTCTGGATGGCTACGTCAGCTAGGAAACTAGGACATAGATACGGCTCTGTCCTTCGGTGATGGTATGCTTCAGCGTTAGTGTCGTGGTTGAACTACGACAGTTAGGTACTTGGTAATGTACACAGAGTGCTGCAGGATAAAGGGCAGTGTGCTGCATCTGAATTACTCCAAATGCATTCCTTTTGATAGGGAGAGATCTTTAGGATTTTTTTTTTTTTTTTTTGCTATATGATGTCTAGAACATGATCTGATTGAGAAGATAAAATGCTTTTCTTTGAAGTTCAGCATGTTGTAGTTTGTGTGCCTTGAATTCTGATCAATCCAGCTGGTACCTGTCACGAGGTGCCTCCTAATCCTGATTTGGGGTAAGGCACAGGTGCACCAAGACCATTTAGCAACCACAGTCAGCATTTGCCCTGGGCATCCCAGAACCATGGACTATAGAGGAAATACATTGAATATTGTTTGTTGTGTATGAAGCTGTATTGAATTGGTCTCGCAACGTTAGGCACGTAGGGCAGCACTGAAGACTCTCTGAGTCAGTAACCAAGCTGAAGGGATTCAGTACCAGGTGAATGACATGAGTCTGTAGGTGTTAATTTTTAGATTATATTTAGGCACTCAGTAAATATTTTATAATTATATGTTTGCAGAAGTAGTTTGGAAATGTGGTTGGTTTTCGAGTAATAAATAATAATAAACTGTTAGCCAGACAGGACACAGGGGCTGTTTGCTGGACTATGGGTTTATGCTAGGTACACTTACAGAGGTTGCAAGTACTATACATATATCTGTACACCTACATACATGAATATATACAGTGTGAAATAATCGTTGAGTTTTATGAAGTCCTTAGAAGAAATGTGGGTGTATGTGAGCATTCTGTTAGACTCTTGAATTCCTTTTAAAAGACGTCAGAGAGCAATAAAGGATTTTTAGCTAGAAGATTGGACTATGTGAAAGTGAAATCATTGCTAGGAAAATCAGCTCCAGATCTTAAGTCAATGAAATAACTGTATTTTGCTATAACTGGCTGATGAGTCAAAGATCTTTCTTTATTAAATTCTTGATTATTTTGAAACGATGACAAAATTAATGTTTTTAACTGTTTATGAGCCATATACACGATTGAATAGATTTGATAATTTCTAGAAGCTGTTTAACCTTTACAATATTCCATTTTTTCAGTCTATTGGAAATGCCAAAACTACAAGGAATGACAACAGCAGTCGCTTTGGGAAATACATTGAAATTGGTTTTGATAAGAGATATCGAATCATTGGTGCTAACATGAGAACTTACCTCTTGGAAAAATCAAGAGTAGTGTTTCAGGTAATACTGATGCAATCTTCTTATTCTATATTTGTGTGACTATGCTAAAAAAAATTATCTTAGGCATCTCTCCTAAGAGATGGCTGTAATGGTGTAATGTAGCACATGTAGGGAGGGGGGAGAGAAGAAAACCAAGTGAACCCTTCATTAGATGAATTATTTGTCATTTTAAAATGTGTATTAAAAAGGCTGTGTATTTAAACATGAAATACCTTCAGTGCGCTACTAGATGTGAGTTTTTGCTTACTGTAGTATCATAGAATAGGGCTTCAAAACCTGGCAGAATCCTCTCGTGCTCAAGAAGAGCGCTCTGTTGTGGTTTGTAAAGCTGCCGTCTTAGCTCACTTTCAATCTCTTGTTAAAAACCCACTGCTGTCGCAATAATTATGAATGAATTTTGATCGCTGTTATTTAGGCAAATCAGAATATATCATTTCATCCCTCTTGAACTCTTCATTTTGGAATTTCGTATTTGAACCGGTCCGCAACCTTTTTGTCTCCCACACTTCCTCTCCATCTTTGCCTACCCCATAGTCTAGAGCTGAGTAAAAATGGACTTACCCTTGACTGGCTGCCTAAAGGTATAAAACAATTAAGTACAGTTTGCATTGTGTGGGAGTGTTACATGCGGTACTGTTGTGTATTTTAAAAATAAGAGATACATCTTGCACATGGTTTAGCTGAAAGTCTTTTTCTGGGTTTGGTTTTGTTTTGTTTTGAAGTTATGAAATTTAGAGCACTTAAGTTCAGAATTATGGTGTTGGTCATGAGTCATAACCTTCTGAGCTGTGTTTGCCCTTCATTTTAAAATTCCAGTTTTGCCTTGGCAAGAAAGATACTCCCTTCACCAGCTTATTATAAATGCTGAGGCAAATAGTGTTAGTTATTTTTGGAAAATGAAAAGCTTTTAAGTATGATCATTTCACCCACCCATAGAATCCTGATCTATATTTAATAATAATCCACAGTTCTGAAAAGTGAAATCATACGGTTTTTTTTTTAAGTGAAAATGTCTACGTGCTTCTTGCTGTTGAAGATGGATTAAACTAATCAAGAAGGAAATGATAGATGCTGATTTGTCTTTCCTTTTTCCATGTGGCTTCTATGCTCTTAACGTAATGCTAGAGAAAGCATTAAACGTAGTAGTTCTTTTCTACGCTTGGATGTTTCTGACACTTGTCAAGTTGTGAAAAATAATCAATTCCTTCCTTTTTAAAGGCAGAAGAGGAGAGAAATTACCACATCTTTTACCAACTATGTGCCTCTGCAGCATTACCTGAGTTTAAAACTCTACGATTAGGTATGAAATTCACATTCATTGTGTTGTGCAATTGCAGGTATGAGGCAGCATCTCTGAGCTTTTTGAGCCGTAAAACCCAAAGAAGAGTTGCTGACTTTTAAATTCTAAACTTTTAAACTTTCAAGTACTAAAATATATTGACAATAACTAAAATGGCAGATCTCAGACTGTGTTTTTTAGATAAAACGAAAGTAACAGATTTGTTTACTCAGCACACTCTAATACACTGCAGTTGTAATCGCTAGGACTTGCTGTGTCCTGGATTCCAGAGTAGCTTTCCAGTGGTGAGGACGAAATTCTCTTCTCTTGGTCCTTTAAAACCTTTTTTTTTCCATGGCTCTAGCTATTAGAGAATCTTAACATTTCTGATGTAAACACCTGAAAAGCTTATTTGGCGTCTGCATACTTTCTCTTGGGCTGTTACCAACAATTACTTTACCATCTCTGATGACCTGGTGATCACAAAACTGATAAGTGAATGCTTTCGTTTTACAAACTAAAATGTTGATAAAGGAAAGGTTTCTTATTTAACAGGAACTGGTACTTTGGAAAATAAAGGCATTATGATGACCTTGGGGCAGGCAATCAACTCATCGTTTTTGAAATTCAATATAAATTTCAGTGCTTCATTTCTGTTTTAAAAGTTAGCTTCATAGTGAGAAAACTACACAGCCTGTCAGTGCTGGTTTCTGAAATACCGTTCTGGTTTTAAAGTGTTTCTCTGCTCTTCTGCACTGTCCTGGCACATTTAGGATTCACATCTGCTGACACAGGAAAGACAGGAACTGATGTAATTATAAAGAAGCCATTTAGCAGACTCCTCTTTCAGCGTTCTTGAAACCTTAGCAGATCAGAAGAAAAGGAGTCTTGTTACTGCAGCTGGAAGTGTGGCCACTGAAACTGTAGGAATTTACAGAGTACCCAGGAGAGCTACTGCGCTCCCAGTGAAGCCCAGTGCTGCCCCTAGACTGATATGAAGCTACCAGTTCTCCAACCATGACTTCTCAGTCAGAATGGATCATAGATACTCGTAAGACTAAACCAGACCATAGCTTAAAAACAAACCAAAAAATGGGCAAAATAGAATTTTAAATTTTTTTTAAATATCCTGGTGCAACAATATCTGCCACATAATTCCAAAGTGCTGCTGCTATCAACTCTGCATACTTGGGTGGTTGGCTCAGACTTGGAGAATAATTGCTTCCAAAGTGATTCTTCCACAGGTGTGAAAGTCTGAACCAAGGTTAAGTAGAGAATATGCTTCAGGGCCTATTGTAGGAACCAAGTAGCTTAAGAATACTTATTTGCATTGTTACATCTTGAAAAAAAATATTCTCCACAATAATGGGTACTATGAGCCAGAAGGCAAAGATATACTGACATATTTCAAATCGTGGATTCTGCCAAGAGCAACCTAATCATAATACAGCTTTACAGATGTCCTGTGAGTTTCTCCATCAGTGTGTGTGAAAGATTTGTTTTTTGTCTTACAGGGAACGCAAATTACTTCCATTATACAAAGCAAGGTGGAAGCCCTGTGATTGACGGTGTCGATGATGCTAAGGAAATGGTAAACACCAGGCAGGCCTGCACTTTGCTAGGTAATTTGTAAAACACAGTCATATCCCAAATGCGATACACTAGCAAGCATTTTCTACATTGTTTGTGTATATTTTCTTCATACTCTGTTGTGTTTTAAAACAGGAGAGTTTGGTAAGCTTTTTGACTGGGATACTTCTCTTGCATTAAGAAGGTATTTAAATTGAGGTGGAATCACATATCTAGTGTAGGAGGAGCAAGCATTGTATCAACAGAAATGGTGGATTCCCTTGGTGTAGCACATACATGGAGGTCACTGGCAAAGCACTTTGAAACAGCAAATTAAATAGTTTGTTTTGATGGATTTTTTTTGCATCTGATTGTAAAATGTTTTCAATAGACGTGGAGCCAAGTGGTACTGTCAAATGCCAAAGTCTGTGAAAAAAACATATAGTGGTCACCATTTTTCTCTTCTTAATAAAATTTTTCATCAACTGCAGGTCATGGTTCTTTATTTCTCTCTCTATTCAAAACATTTTATTAATCATTTTTCAGGGATTAGTGATTCCTACCAGATGGGAATTTTTCGAATCCTTGCTGGCATCCTTCACTTGGGCAATGTGGAGTTTGCATCCCGGGATTCTGACAGCTGCACTATTCCTGTGAGTAGTTGATGAGCTGAAGGCCATGGTTTCTACTCTTGACGGTTCTGCCTGCTGCTTGTTTGTAGGGACCACTTCTGAAAGAGAGTAACAATATAAAACTGCAAGCAACGTGTGTTTCTAATTTGTTAACATTTTCACAGTTCTTTTTGCAGTTGAATTCAACTCATCTCAGTTTAAAGGCTTTAGACAGTGCTCTCTGTATTATAACAGTGGCTGCCTGAATTTCGTTTCAAAACTGTAATTGATCTGTCCTAGAAAAGTCTACCAGACAGACTAGCTTTGAAGTGCTGGGCAGGTGTCTAGATCTTTATGCTCCTATATGAATACATTCCCTGCCCACAGTAAATGCTTTGCAGGATGTTTTTTTTTTTCTGTTAAATGCCAAAATGGCCTAAATGATTGCAAAGCAAATGCTTTGCCAAGTCCTCTGGGATGTCTAGACAAGAGCACAGGATATACAGATATGATTTGTGCAACTTATCTAAGTGTCCTGGTTTTATCAGTCCTTTTTTACCTTTGTTGGAGATCAGCAGTGCAAACTGCATAGTCTGATCTGAAAAAACCTCCTCATTCAGTGAGGACCGAGGCGTCCTACTGAAGTCCATATTCTGGAGATGAGAAACAAAAAAGATCTGTCTTGTCACTCTTCTCTTCCTTGGATTCACAAGTGACCAGTTTCTCCCTTCCTTGAGTGTCTACGGCTGAACTACACAGCCTTCATCTTTCTCTCTCTTCAAATAGTAGCAGTAGTTGCAGGAGTTTTTTTTTTCTCTTTTTAATATCAGTTGCTTTCTCAAGAATCTGCAGCAGCGGTTTCTGGAGCTGAGACATCAGGTCCTTCATCGGGCTACAGACAATCAGCGTGCCTGGTCTGACACCATCTGTTCGTGGGATCTAATGGATAGCTGCTGAGAGACCACAGCAGCAGTCTGGCTGTTTGATGTGTGTTTAAAAGGTTTTCGCTAAAAGAAAGTGTCATTTAATGATCACATGCAAAAAGCTGATGAGCCCCAGGACATGACGAGCTAGGTTATGTTGTAATGGGTATCATCTCCAATGCAGGAATCATAGAATCATAGAATGGTTAGGGTTGAAAGGGAACTTCAAAGGTCATCTAGTCCAATCCCCCTGCAAGGAGCAGGGACATCCCTGACTAGATCAGGTTGCTCAGAGCCTCATCCAGCCTGGCCTTGAACGTTTCCAGGGATGGGGCCTCCACCACCACTCTGGGCAACCTGTTCCAGTGTTCTATAACTCGCATCATAAAAAATTTTTTCCTAATTTCTAATCTAAATCTACCCCCCTCTATTTTAAAACCATTACCTCTCGTCCTATTGCAACAGGCCCTACTAAACAGCCTTTCCCCATCTTTCTTGTAGGCCCCCTTGAGGTACTGGAAGACCGCTATCAGGTCTCCCCAGAGCCTCCTCTTCTCCAGCCCCAACTCTCTCAGCCTGTCCTCATAAGAGAGGTGCTCCAGCCCTTTTATCATCTTCGTGGCCCTCCTCTGGACCTTCTCCAACTGGTCCATGTCCTTCTTGTGTTGGGGGCTCCAGAACTGGACGCAGTACTCCAGGTGGGGTCTCACCAGGGCAGAGTAGAGGGGGAGAATCACCTCCCTCGACCTGCTGGCCACGCTTCTCTTGATGCAGCCCAGGATGCGGTTGGCCTTCTGGGCCGCAAGGGCGCATTGCCTGCTCATGTTAAGCTTCTCGTCCACCAGCACTCCCAAGTCCTTCTCCTCAGGGCTGCTCTCAATCCATTCCCCGCCCAGCCTGTATTTGTGCCTGGGATTGCCATGACCCAGGTGCAGGACCTTGCACTTGGCCTGGTTGAACTTCATGAGGTTGGCACGGGCCCACTTCTCCAGCCTGTCAAGGTCCCTCTGGATGGCATCGCTCCCTTCCAGCGTGTCGACGGTACCACACAACTTGGTGTCGTCGGCGAACTTGCTGAGGGTGCACTCTATCCCACTGTCCATATCGCCGACAAAGATGTTGAACAGGGTCAGGCCCAGCACGGACCCCTGAGGGACGCCACTCGTGACCGGTCTCCACCTGGACATCGAGCCGTTGACCACCACTCTCTGAGTGTGGCCATCCAGCCAACTCCTTATCCACCGAGTGGTCCGTCCATCAAACCCATGTCTCTCTAGTTTAGAGAGAAGGATGTCATGCGGGACAGTGTCAAAAGCTTTGCACAAGTCCAGGTAGATGATGTCAGTTGCTCGTCCCTTGTCCACCGATGCCGTCACCCCGTCATAGAAGGCCACCAAACTGGTCAGGCATGATCTGCCCTTGGTGAAGCCATGTTGGCTGTCACCAACCACCTCCTTGCTCTCCATGTGCCTTAGCATGGTTTCCAGGAGAATCTGCTCCATGACCTTGCCAGGCACAGAGGTGAGGCTGACCGGCCTGTAGTTACCTGGGTCTTCCTTATTCCCCTTTTTAAAAATTGGGGTTATGTTCCCTCTCTTCCAGTCATCGGGGACCTCACCAGACCGCCACGACTTCTCAAATACGATAGCCAGTGGCTTGGCAACTTCATCCGCCAGTTCCCTCAGGACCCACGGATGGATCTCATCAGGTCCCATGGACTTGTGCACCTTTAGGTTCCTCAGATGATCCCGAACCTGCTCTTCGAGTACAATGGGCAGTTCTTCATTCTCGCAGTCCCTGCTTGCACCTTCTACAGCTTGGGTGGTGGGACAGGAACTCTTGTCGGTGAAGACTGAGGCAAAGAAGTCATTGAGAACCTCAGCCTTCTCCATGTCCTGGGTAACCAGGACACCAGTTCCCTTCTGGAGGGGGCCTACATTTTCCCTGGACTTTCTTTTGTCCCCTACGTACCTATAAAAGCTCTTCTTGTTGCATTTTATATCCCTGGCCAGATTCAGTTCTGCCAGGGCTTTGGCCTTCCGTACCTTATCCCTGGGCACTCACGCAGCCTCTTTGTAGTCCTCCCAGGCTACCTGTCCCCACTTCCACCCTCTATAGGCTTCCTTTTTCACTTTCAGTTGGTCCAGGAGCTCCTTGCTCATCCACGCTGGCCTCCTGGCCTTTTTGCCCGACTTGTTTTTCATTGGGATGCACCTCTGCTGAGCTT
This sequence comes from Chlamydotis macqueenii, assembly GCF_036417535.1. NCBI lineage: Eukaryota > Metazoa > Chordata > Aves > Otidiformes > Otididae > Chlamydotis > Chlamydotis macqueenii. The sequence goes on along the minus strand of NC_141567.1, from coordinate 13,484,390 downwards.
GGAGGAGGTGCTCCTTGAATATAGAACAACTTTCCTGGGCCCCTCTTCCCTCCAGGGCCGCCTCCCATGGCACTTGGCCCATCAGGTCCCTGAAGAGGCCGAAGTCCGCCTTCCTGAAGTCTAGGGCAGAGAGCTTGCCATGTATTTTCCTTGCTGCCCCGTGGATCTTGAACTCCACCATGTCATGGTCGCTGCAGCCAAGGCTGTCCTTTAGTTTCACATCCCCCACCAGCCCCTCCCTGTTGGTGAGCACAAGGTCGAGCATGGCACCCCTCCTTGTCGGCTCCTCTATCGCCTGCAGGAGGAAGTTGTCATCCACGCATTCCAGGAACCTCCTGGACTGCCTGTGCCCTGCCGTGTTGTCTCTCCAACAGATGTCAGGGTGGTTGAAGTCCCCCATGAGAACCAGGGCCTGTGACCGTGAGGCTGCTCCTATCTGCCTATAGAGCACTTCATCTGCTCTGTCCTCCTGGCCAGGTGGCCTGTAACAGACCCCCACCGTAATGTCCCCAGTCCGTCCCCATCCTCTAATCTTGACCCGTAAGCTCTCTGTCAGCTCCTCCTCCATCCCCAGGCGGAGCTCCACACACTCCAGCCGGTTGCTGACGTAGAGAGCGACACCCCCTCCTCGTCTCCCCTTCCTGTCTTTTCTAAAAAGCCTATACCCTTCCACGTTGACGCTCCAGTCGTATGTGTCATCCCACCACGTCTCCGTGATGCCAATGAGGTCGTAGCCCTGCTCGTGTGCAAGCATCTCCAGCTCTTCCTGTTTATTCCCCATGCTGCGTGCATTGGTATAGAGACACTTCAGCTGGGCCCCCGACAAAGCCGACTTGCTGGCTGGAGCGACAGGGGTGCTATTGGACCGCAGTTTAGGTTTGTTTGCACTTATCTGTGATCCTTCCTCAGCTTCTGGACCCTCGGTGCTGGCACTGGTGCCATGCTGACAGCAGTGGGCTGAACTGTGCTCCCCCTCCCCCAGCAACACTAGTTTAAAGCCCTCCGGACGAGCCTGGCAAGTCTTTGTCCAAGCACACTCTTCCCCGTCTTGGTTAGGTGCACGCCATCTGCCCCTAGCAGCCCGGGCTTCTCAAAGCACGCCCCGTGATCTAGATATCCAAAGCCCTGGCTGCAGCACCACTCCCTGAGCCACGAGTTAACCTGCCAGATACATCTGGCCCTTTCAGGTCCCTGCCCTTCGACCGGGAGGATTGATGAGAATACCACCTGCGCCCCAGAGCCTTTGACTGTTGAACCTGTTGAATCCTACTGAATAAGCTACTACAAAGCTGTGAGTTCCTCTGCAATCCTATCCTGAGGTGGTAAACGTCTGGCAGGTGGTGGTGAATGTCTGCTCGATGGCATCCGCTACCTGAGCTGTGCTGTTCTCTGACAACAGCCATGTCACTGCAGAACTCTGGAAAGCGCTGGCGCAATGATGCAATGGTGGTGCTTCAGGGAGCTCAGCGAAGGGCTCGGCATGGTGCTGTATGAATGAATCAGGTTTTTTTAATGTAATTTTTTTTCATGTGACACTCTTATGCAGTGCTCATTATTATTATTGCTTTATACTGCCTTATAATTTAATTTAATATTACTTATTACTCACCTCTAATATTACTTACTACTGACTCTTCTGAGCCAGTGAAATGGTATGGCTAAATGGAAAGAAGATGTGCTCAGTTAACAGCATTTTGGAGGTGTAACAGCACTGCCGTGGGACCTGTATGCTATAAGGACTGGAGGAAGCCCAGAGAAGTCAGAAGGACGTGGAAATAGAAAGATGAAGCTGATGTACCCTGAAGCTACTGGGCACGTAGTAACAGTGGCGTGTAATCTGTCCTTGTCAAGACGCTGCTTGTCAGCATGCTTTTGAGCCACCGAGTGCAAAGTGAACATGATGAAGAAGTAGTGTTAGGGGAGCTCCTTAGGAGGAAAGACCTGTCTGTTCTCCTTGATTTCTAGCTATCAGTTTGCTTGTTAGTCATGAGGTGCCGTATCTTAACTCACTGAGCGGTAAATGCACTGCACCGATTTTTATGCAGAAATCTTACATACCCATCTCAGTGTGCAAGCCTTGCTACTTGATTTTACCTGGTTAAACAAAGGTGAGTTTTTTCACTTGCAGAGTCCAATTTGAGAGTTAGAGAACATCATTTGCATGCTCCAGTCTCTTAAGGTTTCTCGAGAATTCACTGAGAAAATACTGCATTAAATATTGAGTCCAGAGCATTAAAGCCCTTCCACACTTCTTCCTCTTCATTCTTGGCTTGGGCTGCGATGCCCCATTGCCCATCACTCCCTGACGTGTGTGTGTATGAGCAGATGAGAGCACCTCTCAGGAGCTGTAGTTCATTCTGTCCCCAGTACACAGCTGATGCTCTAGCCTCTGCAATTTTCTAGCATCTTCACTCAAAACTGAGACAGTTACAAGAATTCCAAATACCAAGTCCATCCCTATAAAGCTAGGTGATTCATTTTTGCAAAGGTTGCAGGTTCCCTGTGTGGGGCTTTTTGCTGAACACAAGTACAGTAAAATGCCTTTGGGGAAACTGTGATTCACTAATTTACTTCAGCAGTGCGAAGGTGTTAAGTGGGTAGGGAACTTGTTATATTTTGAAGGAGGAAGAGCTTATTGTTGGATCACTGCAATCTTCTGGTTGCACGATTGCACGTGTGCTATTAGTAATACTGTTTCAAGACCTAATGAGATTGTTTTTATTAGCCTAAGCACGAACCCCTCGCCATCTTCTGCGACCTCATGGGCGTGGAGTATGAAGAGATGGCCCACTGGCTTTGCCATAGGAAGCTCGCAACTGCCACCGAAACCTACATCAAGCCGATTTCTAAACTTCATGCCATCAATGCCAGAGATGCACTTGCCAAACATATCTATGCTAATCTCTTTAACTGGATTGTCGATCATGTGAACAAGGCCCTTCACGCTACTGTAAAACAGCATTCTTTCATTGGAGTGTTGGACATTTATGGGTGAGTCTCTTTGTCAGAGATGTGACACCTCTTACGTAATTGTCTTACTGCAAAGCATCTTTGTCTCTATCGTGTAGCGCTGCGTGGGGATTGCACAAAAAACCCCCAACCCTTAGCAACTGCTTATTGCAGCTGAAGGAAGTAGGTGTTTAGTTTTGACATGCTGTCTAAGATCTTTGTCTTGACTTTCAGGTTTGACATTTATTGTGGGACTTCAGTTTTTTGCTGTTGGCAATTCCTTTATGTGTTGCATTGGGGAAGGTTGCACAGGAATTGTCATCTCATGGTTCCTCCAGGGTGGCATTTCTAGAGAGGACAAGGATAACTAACACGCTCTCCAGAAACATCAGTCCCTTCCCTGTGTTCCTCATCCCTTCCTAAAGAGGGAGCATCACTGAATTGCCCGTGTACAGCAATTTGCCATTTCCCCATGTGCATTGTTGCTTGATTGTGGTTGTTTGTGCCTGGAATAATGCAATGAATTTGACTGGAGGGAGGGAATTTAAAATTAGGGGTAATTTAATCTATTTTTTTCACTGCACTAGTAATTTGGAGTATCTGCATGTTTTAGATTTGAGACATTTGAAATCAACAGCTTTGAACAGTTCTGTATCAACTATGCCAATGAAAAACTGCAGCAGCAGTTCAATATGGTAAGTAGGAAATGACTGGCATTTCCTCTTCCCTTTCCCCTCACCCAACTCCATTCTGCTAATTGAGTCCCCAGTGGTTACACTGAATTCCTTCAGTCTATTAACCAGCTGTCCTGGCCGTGGGCTTTGTGGGGATGGGGAAAGATCGACTATCTCCTAGAAATAGATTTTATGACTAACTGCTGCTCTGGGACTATTTGAAATTCCGATCACAGTAACAATTATAAGACAGAAGCAGTGCTTGGCAATTAAGACCCCGAGATTGCCTGTCAATGAGAGCACCATGTGGATGAAGTTGGAGTTAGCTGTCTCTCCGTAACCTCCAATGAGAGCCTGTGCATGGGCAGCAGAGAGCAGGGCTTCACTGCTGGAAATCTGCCACCCACACTTCCTCTCCTGGCGTTATTTTTTGAGGATTTTCAGCCATATCCTGAAATTGATGACTGACGTGTGGCAAGAAGCACCTCTTCCCCCTCCTCCAGAGAGATCACGATTCTCTCTCCTCAGCCCTAGTGATGTTTGTAATTACATATCTTACCTGCATAATGATGAGGCAAGTTATTTATGCCAGGTCTGTTGCTAGGCTGTGCAACAGTACGGGAATAGCTTTGAACTCTCTTTATGAGCGTACCTCCATGGCAATGTGTGCTCGCAGGACCTGATCTCCCCGCGCCGTTGTTCATCCCAGTAGCAGGGATGTGTGTTGGCAAGGAAGCCAGGTACTGGAGCGGAGGCTGGGCTTTCTGGCCCCAGCATGCCCTTTCCATGCTGGTAGCGCCACGGCTGGCTTCAGCTCCGTAAGCAGGATGTCATAACTGCTAAGCGCAAGGTATCTCAGAGCTTTCTCAGCTCTACAGCAAAAGCCTAATCACTGTAAGAATTGTAAGTGTTTGCTTCTTTAGTGAAGAACACCATCCCCGTGTTCCCTTCCCTCTTGTGCTGTTGCTGTAAGCACTCGTCTCACAAAGGACAGAATCCACCAAACCCAACACCGGGACACGGACCCATTGGGCTCCTGTGCAGGTACATGGGACAGAAGTTGCTTTAAATGAAAGTCCTGTGTCTGGTGGCAGCCAGCAAGCCTTCATGTGCCGCCTGGGGCGGCCCGAGTCCAGCTGAGGGCAGGCTGCTTAGGGATGGCCCGGCCACCACTTGCGTCTCCACGGCCTGTCTGGCCTCCCCAGCCATCCTTCCACTGCCTGGCCACGAGCAGCCCATAGGAAAATGAGGTCTGAAGACTTTTTTCACCACATAATTGCTAATTCCTTTACAATGAAGAAATGGTTTTACATTTTCTTTCAGAACTTAGGTTGGATATGACTCACCAATAAAATGCTATCATTGGCTTTCCTGTCAGAAATTAACTCAGCGTGTAACGCAGCCGTTAAGTGACGGGGTGGGAATGGCTCCCGCGGGTGCCATTATGGAGCGCTGCTTGGGAAAGGATGGTGTTAAGCTAGTGAAATAGAAGGCATAAACTGTTTTGTCAGGGTAGTTTTCTGCTGTCTGGCAGATGCATGCCAGAGAGCTGCGAGGCATTTGTGGACTTGTGTGCTGAGCTTGGGGGGCAGCTGAGGCTGGCTCCACGAACACCAGTGTTTGTGGCAGCCCACCGAACCCTGCCTGCAGCACTGCTCTTTGCTTCTTGTCGGGGTGTGCTCCAGGTTCAATTCTGCCTGCCGGAGCAGTTAGTATGTATTAAAATTTAAATGGGAGATAAAAATGTCATTTGAAATAACTGGAGTCAGCAGTCTTTTCATTTTTAAAAGGAGTGCTTGTGCTATCAAGACCACAGTTTGGCTGTTTAATATCTTATTATATTTTTTCCTGAAGTTTTAATTCATCTTCTATGTGCATTTCATTAAAGCTGAATACAGGTTTTTTGTTAGAATATTTTTGAATAAATATACAATATACAATTGTTATTGATCTTCATACCAGATAAATTTTCCACAAAATTTTGCTTAAAGAATTTCTTGTGCTAATGCTCCTAGAGTCATTCTTGCAGATTTTTGCTGAAGAGTAAATTTTAATGCAATGCGTCACCTTAGAAAAAAAATCAGCAGCCATTTAAGAGAAAATGGAGCTCTGTTCTTTTACAAGGAAATGCAAAAGTATTTATAGTGAATTTTTGCTTGAAATAGAGCAGTATTCATGACTTCAAAATCATAAATGCATGGCACATCCCACTTTGTAAGCTGCTGTTCCTGCACTTCAGGCTTTTTCTGGGTTCTGTGTTGGTTTTTTATAAGAGAAAAGAGCTTATAGTATTTGTGGGATAATATAATAAAAAGATAGGAAAAAGTAGACCTTGTTTGCAGAGGATATGGATAAGCGCTTTAATTTGTCTGTTGCTTTTAGGCCAGGAAAAAAGGTCAATTTATTTTTCATGCCCTTACTTGTTAAAGGGTTTATTCAGTTAAACTACTGTGTCACTTGACAACTTGGATTAATGTGCCAAGATGAATTCAAGTGAGAGTTTGATGTATTTATTCTGCATTTTATTTCACAGAAAGCTGTTTGTTTTTTTCTCCCTGTAGCATGTTTTTAAGCTGGAACAAGAAGAATATATGAAGGAACAAATACCATGGACCTTGATTGATTTCTATGACAATCAGCCTTGCATCAACCTCATAGAGGCCAAAATGGGAGTTCTGGATCTGTTGGATGAGGAGTGCAAGGTGTGTGTTCAAGGGCTGTCATAGAGAAAGAGGTCATCGGCCGTCCGGTGCCTCACAGGGAAAAGTCATCTGTGTACAGCCATCATTTTGACGCTCTGCTGTTGAAAGGATTTGGAGAATGTACAGACTGAATTGGCAATTACAGGAGGAGGAAAAAATGTTTTTAGTATTTTTTTTTTCCCCCTCATCTCCCTCATTTGTCTGTATCTGTTTCTGAGTCTCTGATCAACCTTTGTCTTGACTCTGGCAACTTTCTCTTTCCCAAGCACAGCAAATGCAGTCTTTGGTCCTGTTAGATTTCCCCAAATTGCCAGTCGATTGGTGTCTCACGTTTTGTCTTTATCTTAGTTTAATTTATGCCAAGCCATGTACAGGGGATGGCGCATGGTAGCTACTTCAGTGGAAACCAAGCTTGGGGTTCTTGTGTATCGCAAAGCATCACAAGCAATCTCGAATGGTGGTGGTTGAGTTCTGACCCACTGAGATGCTGCTCAGTGAGATAACGTACCTCTTGGATCCCCACCTTCAGGTGTGTGGCACTGGGAGTGTTATTAGCATCGTACATGTCACATAGCAGCTACGCCTGCTGCTGGGCTGTGCCCAGTCTGGAGTTTTAGAAAGGCAGGTGCATAGTTGGTTACTGGCTCCCTGTCTTACAGCAGTGCTGGAAATCCAAGGAGTTGGAGTTTGAAAGCAAACCACAAAGTTTGCTGGTTGTCCCCCATTGTCTTAGTTTCTTTTGCTATTGAAAAGTTTTCAAGACATTTTAAATGGCTGTGTGTTCTCTTCCGTAGATGCCAAAAGGCTCGGATGACACTTGGGCCCAAAAACTATACAATACTCATTTGAATAAATGTGCCCTCTTTGAAAAACCACGTTTGTCAAATAAGGCTTTTATCATCAAGCACTTTGCTGACAAGGTAAGGACTTTTCCTCTGGTAGCTCTTGCTGCGGCTGGTGTTCCTGAGCGTGTGTGTGGGAGGGGATGCTGGGGTGGGCAGCTGTTGCAGGCAGTGACTGGGCAGTGGTATCCCTGGCTCTGCCTGGTTTCTTGTAAAATGTCTGCCTGCCTGTACACCCGATCAGGAGAAGAAGGTTGACCTGGCAGCTGTGCAGAGCCAGGAACACAAACAAGTGCTCCTGTCACGTGCTGTAACCACTAACAATCCTTTTTCAAAACATGACAGCTTAGTGTGTTTGCAATTCACAGCATAATTGTGTCCATTACGGTTTTGCTGCAGAAATACGCAAAATAGAAAATCATACATCTTAGGGTAGTTTTAGCTAAAGAGCAACAACAAAACAATGTTGGTTTTGCTGCCACCTTAATGTTCCAACAGAAAAGATGCTAAGGCACTCTTCGCACATGTATGTGGTACGGCTGACACACCGTATCGCAGTGCGTACGGCTCCCGCCCTTGCCTCTGCTGGTGGGTGAACAGCTATTCCAGGCAGCTGGATGAGGGGGCTTTCTGTGGCGTGCAAGCATTCAGCTCCCACAGTGCATCAGCAAACTGAGCAACTCCCCAGGTTAAAATAAAATAAAAAAATTAAGATCCTATTTAAGATAATTGTCGTGTTAAACAAAGAAGCTGCCTCAGAATATTGTCAGCTTTGTCGAAACAAGTTTGGAGAACCTTTGGGATTCTTATCAGTAGGTCTGTACGTCCTAATGTCGGGGTTGGAGGCCTTTTTTTGCCTCCATTTGATTTCTCCCAGGTTCTTGAATTTACGTGTGGAAGAGGGATCCTGTTCTTGTTGTGTGTAGTGCTGCCTTAACGAAAGCAGCAAGAACATCTCTGTAACTGCTTAAATTCATGGGTTTGGTTTTATTTGGTGAATGAGGGAACAAGAAGGATTTAATTAATAGTTTGTATACTGTTCATTAGGCTAAACTTCGATATTTGAAGTCTAATCTGAGCAGTGAGGGCCAGGGAAAGCTAAAAGTAGCTCCGAGCAGGTACTGGCAAAGCTCTAAGCTCTGATGTGCTGTCTGTGCCAAGCATTTCATGCTTTCCTGTGTGCTTACGTGAACGCATGCGGGCGTCTTGAAGGAAAAAACTAAAGCTGTAGCTGGCAGGTTAGTAACCCTTGCACCTCGACGTTGTCTTCCCTGGGAGAAGGCAGAGATTCTGCTGCCCTCTCGTGGCATTGTCTCCAGTGTAAGAGCATCAGTGGGACCCGAGGTGATGCTCAGAGTGGGCTTTCAGCTGTGGAGAGACCCTGGGGAGACTCTCTGCCTTCTTCCTCCCTATAGGAATTTTTGGAAATGTTATGCAGCTTGAGTACAGTGCATCAATAAATGGCTGTACAGAAAGAGGGGCTGCTGATGGCGATCAGGCTGCCTGCTCTGAAAGAACAGAATTGCTGTAAGGGTCTGCTCTTGTGTTTTGTAGTTTGTGCTTCTGCTGATACCAGATTGAAGAGTTAGTGTGAGACGCTTATGAGAGTTAGCATACTTGTGCTAATTAAAGTTGAATTCTAAGGTGTTGACTTTTGACAATAGTTTTTCATTTCTGTTCAGCTTTTAATTAGGACAGTGAAATAAATACTAGCTTTTTACCTGATGCTCAGACTGTTCTTCAGTCCAGAAGGCTCCGTGGCTGTGTGATATAGGATTGTTATGTGTTGTCACAACATTCAGACTTCTTATTGCTTCTAGTAAAAATAGTTTTTCTGAGTACAAATGAGGCATTTTCATAATAAGCTACAGGCAGATCTACTTATGGCCTCTCAGCTGATGAGATGAGATACTTTGTTCTTAGTTGCATCTGGATTTCACACAATTTTGCAGCCCTGGTGACTTCAGTGAAGGAGATGCTCAACGCTCATTTTGATTCTTCACCTTTATGGTAACGATTCAGTCATACTGTCTTACCACAAGCATCTCTCAGCAGTGAAATATGTCTGGTGTAATGCAATACCAGTATTCATCTCTCTATGTTTTACGTTTTACTGGAAAGCACTCTCTTTGAGGAAAATCTATATTTAACAAAGATGCACTTGGGAGCTGATATTTTCAACATCCACAAGAATTATCTGTTTTAAATGTGAATGTTACAGCTGGTGAATTCTATGCAAAATGTTCTTATTAAATACTTCTAATACTTAACTTTTTTGTAAAATAATGGTTTTCAGGTGGAATATCAATGTGAAGGCTTTTTGGAAAAGAATAAAGACACAGTTTATGAAGAACAAATTAAGGTCCTAAAATCAAGTAAGGTTAGTATAAGGATTGTCTTTCTTCTTTTGCAGTTATGAATCCTTGAATTAAGGATCATATCCAGTTTCTTAGAAACCTAGGAAATATTTCTCCCTTGGTATCAGATAATTGAATTTGAATGTAGTTTGTGTTTTACCTGGCTATCTGTATGAATTTAGGAAGTCCTGTAGCCTAATTTTGCTCCATGTAAGATCAGTCTATATTTAGCCACTGATTTCACTGTTTGTTTTTTTGCTGTGGGTTTTGGTTTTTTGGGGTTTTTTTTGGTTGGTTTTGTTTTTTTTTTTTTTACTCTTCACAAAACTTTGCTATATTTTCTGTAAAAGCATCAAGGACTTCTAATACACTGTAGTAGTGTAAGAAGGCTTAACAGTTAAGCCCTTCATTTGGTAATCTGAAAATAGAAGCTCCTTGTTTAAGGTCTGACAACTGAGCAGAAAATTTCTAGAGGAGAGACAAGTTCTGTTCCAGAAGCAAAATGAGAGAGGAGTGAAATGTATATACCCTAAGGACACGAACCAGAATTTACGGAGTCTTGCCTTCTTGACATCTCTGAAAGAAAGATAACATCTGAATTGAAAAATACTGCGTGAAGGAGTATTATAGAACAGGTCTTCAGTGGCCTCATCTGCTTTTTTTAAATGGCAAGAATGCTAGTTGTGCTCTTCAGAAATGTGAAGGCAATTAACTTGATATTGTGTTGTAATGGCTGTTGGGAGTTTGCTAGCTCTAATGGCCCAGGAAGCTGCGTATTAAGGACAGGCTATTTAAAATTGTGCTATTCTATCAGGAAAAACAACATTTTTCTCTTCTGTTTCTATTCTGAGCAGATATATGAAGCTAAATGATTAAAACATGTAGTGTAATGAAAAAGCACAGCAGAATTCCTACTGAGAGAAGTGTCGAAGTGGTTTGAGTGAAGTCAGTTCCTGTGTGTGTGGGAAGCGAGTGGCATCCTCGGGGAGCTGGCAGGGACCAGCTGCCTGCGTAGCTCCAGCTCTGCCATGGCACGGCAGTGTGCTGTGCAGGCAGGGGTACAGGGGTGCTCCGAGGGATGTAGTTCAGTGAGTAAGGGCCGGTGGGGACACAGCTGCCGTAAGAGCATGACAGCAGCTCGGGCAGGCTCAGTTGGTTGAGTCAATTCAGTCTACACGCTAAGAAGCAACATGGTTTTCCCCAGTGGTAAATTTTACCAAAACTAGTGTTTAAAAAAAAAAAAATTGACTGTGAAGAAAATAGATTTTCAAAAGAATGTTTAATTTTTATCTTTCAGCAGGCTCTCTTTATTAGTATTTGTAGTGGGATTGCCTTTCTGATTTTTTCTTTTCGTTGTTGTTGTCGCTGTTTTCTGGGTTTGCTGTGCACATTCAACAGAAGGTAATTCTAAATTGGATGCATCATCTGTCATCCTGCCCATGCCCGCTCTCACATACAGCTCGAATGCTTCTTCACTCTCCAAAGTGCACGACACATGCTGCCTTTGGCAGGCACTGTGCTGTTCAGCTATTTATTTTCGCCTTCACTATGAATCCACCCACAAGGACCTCTTTGAAGTAGTTCACTTTCCATGCATGTATCATGAAAGCAATCCAACAGTCCTCAGCTTTTATGCTTGCTACTGGCATGTTGTTACAGTCTTCTGTTGTGGCTCTGTATTGAAAGAAATGATCTATAAGATTGTTAGCAGCATGTCTGTTAAGTCGTCTGGAAAAAATTACAGGGAAAAAATGCTTGCTTGCATGTTTTCTACCATGTGAATTATCTGCCCTTTGATCAGTGTTTTCCCTCTCTTTGAACACTCCTAGTGTTCTGCAAAACAAAGAAAATTGTTAAGATCCCCACAGTGTGGATCATCCCAGCAATGCTCTCCTGTTGTTGACCTCTGCTGCAGAAGGCCATCCATTGCTCCTTTCTTCTGCCTGCAGTAACCGCAGTCTATGGAAATGGCGCCTTGGAAATGCACTTGCCCATTTTTATGGGCAGATTTTTCCAGGGCTGGAAAAAAGGAGTAACACTTATGTACAGAGAGTTTAGAAGAGCTCATCCACCTGCAGTCCAGACACTGAGGACTCCCTTCCAACCTCCACCCCGGTGTGTGAGGGCATCAGGAGTTTCAGACAAAGCATACTGCATTCAGATAGGCTTCTGTGTGGGATAAAAAGACCTGGCTCTGTAGCTCAGAGGCCTGCGCACACCGAATCACTCCATCTGCCCCCAGGCAGCTGAATGAGGCGGTGGTGGCCCAATCATCCTGAACGATTTGTTGAGTCAGTGGAAGGAAGGAGGCGGGCTAAATCACCCTCTGGAAATGTCATTCTTCCAGCAGCTACAGAGGTAATCTAAGGTGATTGTGCTTCTAATCTGGCAGACTCAGGTGAGATAAAGCTAAGCTGTGATCCTCCTTTTTTAGTTCAGGAATTTAGGATACCTTTGTAGCATTCATGGTCATTGTATTACGCTGGAGTGCTGTGCTCTATGCTACTGAGGAACGTTTGATGCCTTCTGCTAGCCCATCTGGCACAACCACAGAGCACAAGTACCATGTTGTTGCGCAGCATGTTTCATTGGATATTGTGCATGCTCACCAAGTTTTATAAGGCAAAACCAATTTTTTTATTTTTTTAGGTTGTACTTAGCCCAAGCACTTTCTAGTACTGAAAATTGAATGCTCCTATCTATTGGGAGAAAATGCAGATGCTAGATAAAAGATTATTCATTGACAGGTAGAGAAGTTCAGGTTTTCTTACTCTTATAATGCTTCTGAAGTACCATAGTTGACGGTAGAAAGACGTGGTGGTATTATTTTTAGTTATAAGCTACTTCAAAGCAGCTATTACATATGGGTGTATTTTGTAGCCATTAGAGAAAGGGAACCTAAGTGATATTTAGAAAGATGTTTCAGGTTTTTCCTCCACTCTCACTGGCCTGAGAGTAGATCTTCAGTCAGATAAATTTGGCTAATTTCTTTTTTGGTTGATGGTTCCTCTTTTAAGTTGATTATTTCAATTTAGAGTGATAAAGCAGGAATACTTTTTGTTGCTTGCTGGGTTATTCCGTGTCCCAGATATTTCTCAACCACAAAGGAGTCTGATGCACCAGTGGAACATGAGAGGACCTCGTCATTTCCTTCTTAGATCAAAGTAGCCATATATAATTGCAGTTGGCACTTACGAACTTGCTGTCAGTATCGAACAGTTTCACATGGAAGTTATTGCTGGCTCTGTGAAAAAAACCTCACATCAGAATTTTATCGTCAGAAGGAGACTCACTGATCAAACCCAAAAAAAACCCACAAAATTTTTAGCGTTAAATCATGGCCCACTCACTATACTATTAGCTTGAATGTTTTTTTTTTTTTTTTTGCATTTGTCCCCACGTGGAGTTCTACAAAAACCCAGTGCTTACGAAAACCACGCCTGGATTCTAACCACCTTCAGCACAAATGGGTGCAATCACCTGTGGGATTCTTACCCTCTGTATTTTTTCTGCTGTTATACCAGTTTAAGCTGCTACCAGAGTTATTCCAGGATGAGGAGAAGGTCCTCAGTCCCACATCAGCAACCCCTTCAGGGCGCGTGCCTTTGTCTCGAATGGCTGTAAAACCGGCCAAGGCCAGACCAGGTCAAGCCAGCAAGGAGCATAAGAAAACTGTGGGACATCAGGTGAGTTTGAAGGTGCAGCTGTATTAAATAACCTCTACCTTCCTCTGTCTGTAGGTCTCAAGGTGTGCTGGTGTTTCTTGGGATCCCTTGTGATTTTTGAGACAGGTGCAGCTGATTATGACTTCCAGTTTGGAGCAGATATACTCTAATCACTAATACATTTCGGGCCATGGTTTCAGGGAGCTCAGTTCTTTTTGTGGTGCCAAAACCCAAACTCATGTTTTTCAAAATAGATTTAACATGCTGGATGCTGAGAAGCTTTGAAAATTTTATACTGGGTCTTTTTGATCATGCACCACATTATCTAACTCAAATCAAAATTGAGAGGTCAGTCCCCAGAAGACTTGATTCCAGTTATCAATGGGCTAAATGTAAAATATCCGCATATGTATGCCAGAATTAAATTAAAAGTATGCAGATCAGTGTGATTGGAGAAATCACTTCTTTATTACTTTTCACTCAACAGGTTTAACGGGTGTTTTCTCAGGATGGTTATGTCCCCAGTCAATGCTTTATATATGACAGATTGTCCCTTGGACTATGCACAGGAGCAAAGGGGAACTTTTTGACAGTTTAGTACTCAGTTTCTATCTGCTTGCCACCACCTGTACCACTTTGCTAGTGAGTAGCGGCATTCTTCTTTTGCCTGGGGCTTCCAGGAGGTCTGTGTGGATTACTCTCTTTATGTTACTGTAGGACAATCTGGAATATAGATTAGCTCTCAGGGAGCCTCAGTTCTTGTATCAGGGTCCCCTGCCGATTCTTGAAGGTGAACCAGCCACATCTCGAGTGCTCAGAGTTCTGATAAAATCACCAAAAATGCCTGGGCTTTGTCCACTGCCTTGGATGGCTGTCGATCCCCTATACAAGATGTTAGCGTAGTGTCTGTGCAATGTTGTGAGCTGGTTGCACTGCTAAGCAAGAACCAGGGAATTCAGAGAATGTTTAGTTTGGATATTCGTAATTTCTCTATAACCTTCCCCAAGCAAGCTGTGTCAAGCAGTGGGTGGGAATAGGAATGGTTATTTGTGCTGCTGTACAGAATGCAAATCTGCTTGGCATGTGTTTGTGGTACAGGCTGCAAATTCCAATCTTCTGCAATTCATGCAAGAGAACCCCTGCCCAGTTATCTTTCTAATTTGAACTTCATTTCTGATTTCGCAGTATACTCTCATACTACTTATATCAATCAACCATGTATATTAATTTATAAATTTTAAAGAAAGCTAATACAAAAGTGATTTTTATTATGGTCTATGCAGAAATAGAGGTTGGCTTAGAATCACGAGTTCAACAGAAAGAAGGACATCCATACCAATGCGTTTAAAACATCTAAGATGTGTTTTAATAGTTTTATTTGTCTATTAGGGTATTTTGCGGTTAGAAGGATGTACTGCAGTATGTTAGGTATTTGTGGTCCTGATCCTTCTTTAAAAGTAAAGCTCCTAGAACTCTTGGATATTTGACTTTTAAAGTTCTCTTCAGTAGGTCTGACATTGGGATCAGTAGAGCTGAAGAAATTGGTACCTTTTTACCACACTGTTGATTTTAAATTAGATTTTAAAATTATTTAAAATTAAATGGCTATTTAATAATATGCCATGAGATTTAGTTATGAAGAGATGGATTAGACAAAGATTAGGGTAGACGGGACAGTCAGAAGCTGAAAATAACTCAGTCTGTCCCATGTTTTTATAATTTATCACATGCTGATATGGTAGCTTTACTCCTGTAAAGCCTAAAGTTTAGAAGTCTCACTGTGACATAATTCACCCAAAGATGGTGTCTGAAATTGACATCTGTTGCCATAACAAAGGCAAGCTGGTGTTTATTACTGAAAGCATTATTACAAATAAGCACTAGGTCCACTTCCTGAGGTTATCTCAAACATGACTGAGCTTATTGAAGCCATTCCCTGATATTTTTCCCTTTTTCTTTTTCAAAAAGTTTCGAAACTCTCTTCATCTGCTGATGGAAACCCTGAACGCTACAACTCCACACTACGTGCGCTGTATTAAGCCTAACGACTTCAAGTTTCCATTCACGTAAGCTGGTTCACGTGTGGTTTGTATAGCCTGTGCGTGGGAGGGCATTGCCCGAGGCCTCCAGGACTGAGGTTCTGCTAAACCTTGTCCACTCTGGGGTGAGATGGTGTGTGTCCTTCCTCTTGTTACGGACTCACTGTGTGTGTGCACGTGGACTTACAGCAGGAGCTGTTTTGGGATGAATAGGAGGAGAAATACTTCCTGATGCTTTTTGTTGTTGTTTATGGTGTTTATAAAAGAAAAAAATATCGGCATTTTCATTGGTAGCTGTTTTAAATGGGACTGGCAGTTTGCACTCCCTGAGTTCATTTGACATTTGCTGGAGTTTGCTTTTGCAGATTCCAACCTCTTATTCCTTATGGTTTTTTTTTCATGTATGAGCTTACTTAGAGCTTTTCTCAAAAGCCTGCTTAAAATCTGGGCACACAAAGGCTCCCATGGCTCTTGGGCAGGCCAGCCCAAGAGCAGGACAGGATGAGTACTCGGGCAGTTCCCCGGTCAAGCTGTCCTCTGTTATCACTCAGTTGCAGAAGCACTAGCTGGACTTGTTGGCCACCGATCACATCCCACCACTGCTCACTCTCTGTGCAACTCCTGTCCTGGATGTGTACAGGGCCAGAGGATCCACGTAATGCAAAATGAGCCCCCCATCGACAGGCTCTTTGTATTCCTACACAGATTCGATGAAAAGCGAGCAGTGCAGCAGCTGAGAGCTTGCGGTGTCCTGGAGACCATCCGAATCAGTGCAGCTGGCTTCCCCTCCAGGTGTGTTTGCAATTTTTTAGGTTGTCTCAGCTGCAGTTCTTCTTTTTAAGAGAATTATTCATTGTTGGGACTGACACTGTCTCTGTTTTTGGGACAGGTGGACATACCAAGAGTTCTTCAGCCGTTACCGTGTTCTCATGAAGCAGAGAGATGTCCTTAGTGACCGAAAGCAGACGTGTAAAAATGTCCTGGAGAAGCTGATTCTGGTACTAGACTTAGTGCTGAGAGCATTTGGAATCTGAAGGAGTAAAGATAGCGTCCTTTACTCCCTCAGAGCCACACTATTTTAATACTTCTACCAAGTACTAAACCACCAATATTAGCACAGGAACTGCAGAATTTCCCAGTGTATCACAGGAAAGCAAGACAGTGATTTTAAGTGTGGGTAGGTTGAGGGTGAGCATTACCTTGCTTAACGGCAAGATGTATTAACAACACCTTAAGCAAGGACTAGTTACCTGGAGGTGTTCTAATGTGGAGGTGTTTCTGTCTATGTGTTTGTGTCTTTCACACTGCTCCTTTCAGTGCGCTGAAGTCAACCTTTTTCACTCCTTTCATCCTCCTGCCATTGTCTCCCTGCTTAACACTGTGGCTGTCCTGGCTTTGTCTCCTGCCTCCTACATTCCCAGGCTACGCCATCCACACTGCTGGCGTTGCACCTGAACTGGTGTGTTTCTTGGGATTTCTTAAGGACCGATGAACAGCGGAGGGCAGGCAGGCTCCAGAGAGACAGTTCCAGCCAGTTCTCAGTAAAAGTGAATTGAAACTTACTCAGAAGTGTCAGTTAGGAAGAGTAAGAGACAAAGTTTACTGGAAATATAAAGGCAAGCAAGCTTACCTTGCTGAAGTGCAATGGCAATGTTAGGATGTTTATGGAAACAGAAAAATAAATATTGTGCAGGCAGGTTGAGACTTGGCTTTTAAAATACTGTGTCATCGGGTGGACTTAACTAAAATATTTTGGTTTGTATGCATGTGTCTGCATTTATAGTGTTAATGTATAGTGTTAAATGTATCCTAAGCTGTAGCTCTTTGCCTGCTGTTGTTTTTAACCTAAGATCAATCAATCAACAAAATTAATTTTTTTCAATGTACCTTTGTATATTCTCAGATTTTTCCTCTAAGGAGTACTACAGCCTGTAGAGAGAGAATATTATTCTCTTTCTGGTTTAGTTCTGAATTTTCAGATATGTTTGAGCAGCAGCAGCAAGATGCTTTGTTCTGGCTTAGTCCTGGTGCCATAAACGATGCGTACATGTTTGAAACTCCAGCTGTTTTGTTTGTGCTGTGTAATATGCTTGAAGATGGTCTGTTCATAGGGGTCATCTACAATTAAAGCAGGAAATTGTGCAGGTGCATTGCCTGTATTGCTTTCATCCTCTGGCCACGTTGTCACCTCCTGTAGCCTTTCCCATCTCCCATAATCTTTGTGGCATTCTTGTCTAAGCAGAAATCTCACGTTACTCCTTTAGGCTATGCTTGTGACCTTATTGTATTAATTTGTTAACAGAATCATACAGAGAAAACACTTTTCTCCACTACTTAATTTAAGTCTGGATTTACTTGAAATATTACATAGATAATTTTGCTTCTTTACTAACTGTACTTTCCTTTAGCCCTTCATGTTTTTTTTTTTTTTTTTAATCCACTAACATTTAATGCTGTAACTGATCCCTTTTTACCTCTGAAAATAGGACAAGGATAAGTACCAGTTTGGTAAGACAAAAATATTTTTTCGGGCTGGTCAAGTAGCCTATCTGGAAAAAATAAGGGCAGATAAGTTGAGAGCTGCCTGTATCCGCATCCAAAAGACGATCCGAGGCTGGCTGATGCGAAAGAAGTACGTGCGTATGAGGAAGGCTGCCATCACCATTCAGAGATATGTCAGAGGGTACCAAGCACGATGGTAAGCAATGCTCATGGGAAAACCCACACTAGTCTCAATTCAGATCCCTTTAAGTAGGACATTTAAATGTGATACATTTGTTCTCTCCTTCCTGTACCGTTTGAGAGGAAACAATTTTCCAGGGAAATGAAGGAAATTGAATATAATGAGTGTGTCTGTCCTGCCTGGTTTTGACTTTCCTGAGAGGACAGTAGCACCCTGGCTGTATGATGCTTAGAACAGTGTGTTGTTAGTGGGAGCAGAGTACGTGTAGTACTAGGAGATGTGTTGCAGGTGAGGTAAAGCAGGACTCTTGGCTGAGTCCTTTTTGCCCAGTTTCCATGTGCCCACCCAGCTGGATCTGTCTGTCCTGGTGGAGAAACCGTTCCTCATCCAGGGTGCAGCTGTGAAGGGAGATACATCAGTCAGTCATTTGTTTGGATTGACTTCTGAGTGATGGCTGTGGATGGGCCAGGGAAAAGCATAGGAATACAGGTGGTATTGTTCAAAGACAAGGTGGTTGTGAAGACTGTAAGAATCAACCTTTGGAAGGAGGCTTGTGTCAAGAAGCTTTGTAATTGTCTTGCTGAGACAGCCAAGAATGAGCAAACATTTTCTACAGGTTGAGGTTAGGAGAGGAGATCTGGAAGGTGGCATAGTGGAAATAGCTTTAAAGCTGGAGAGAAGGTGATGAGAAATTAAGCTGAGTTTATCTTGTCAGTTCTATAGCACAGTTTTCAGAGGAAGTAAAAGGATTTCCCCATAAAACCTTGCTCTGTTTCTGTTAATGTGTCATTCTGTTGTACTGCCATATGGTAGAATAGCAAGTAAATATGCTGTATCACTGACACCATTAGGAAACTGAAGTAGAAAATTCAGCTCTTAAGAGAAAGGATAAAGTTATAGGATGTAAAAAATAGTATTCAAGCACTGGAAAATCATTACAGGTATTATTTGTAATCTTTTTCTTGCTTAGTTATGCCAAGTTCCTGCGGAGAACACGGGCTGCCATCACAATTCAGAAGTTCCAGCGCATGTACGTGGTCCGCAAAAGATACCAGTGCATGCGAGCTGCTACTATTGCTCTCCAGGCTCTCTTAAGAGGTTACATGGCCAGGAACAAGTACCAAATGGTAAGAAATCATAACATTTTACTTCTTCATTCTAGCTTTATTTCACATACCTTCAGGACAATGCTGCTGTGTGGTATCCCCTTGGGAATGTGAAATGTTTGTGTGTGTGCTGTTACACAAAATGCACAAACAAAATACCACAGCATGGACTGAAGGACAGCACCTGGAGATTAGAAAGATCTGATACTGCCATCAATGAACTTGTCATTTTAAAGATACTCACTTTGTCATCTAATATGGATGTACCTAGACTTTCAGTGCAGTCAGTGGAGAATCTAACAGGGATTTACAGCATTTCTCTTGAGAAAACTTTTTGATTTGTTATATAGAATGCTGAGACACTTCAAACAAATACTGAAAATGGCCTTGTGTGAGTGTGTCTCCCTGAGTCCAAATCAGTATCACTCACATCAATATACATATGTGATGCACTACTGTTCCTGTTCCATCCCTAATTTCAGTGATTCTGAAATGGAAAAGAGCTGAAGGAGATTAATGTTAGCAAAGAGATACCCACAAAAACAGGAGATTAAAACTTAAGCATGGGAGGAGGGGTTGTTGTTTTTTAATGTACTGATGTTGATTTTGTTTTGGAGAGAAATTTATATAACCCTGTCCTAGTTATATTGATAATATTTCCCTGATTACACTTGATAAAAATTCAATTGAGAAATTAGGATTTGCTCTTCAGTGGTTACAGGGCTGGAAACAGAAGTATGATTCAAATGGTTAAACTACAAAATGCCAACATGGTTTGTGGCACTTTTGTCTATGTGAATTGTTTTAACTAGGCTCAAAAGTCAGCCTATATTTCACTGAAAAGTTAGCTGAGAGAGTTCTATTTTATTCCCAGGCAGGCAGATATTGAAGGCATATGACCAAAAGCCAACTAATACTTACGGTCCACATGCTTCTCTTTTATATTTGAAGTTTCTGTATATTTTCATTTGTATTAAAGTTGCCTATACAGTCAGTTAATGTCTAAATTACAACCTTCTAACATGTACTGACCTGAAAGTTTGAAAGCAAGTGATCCCTGATAAGAATTTCTAAGTAGTAAGATTTCTAAGTGCTTGACTTGGCTGTTCTTTTGTATGAGTATCTACTTGCCTTTTTATTGGAACTCTTAGCATTTTCATTATTACAAACTGTATTTTAGAGTGTGAGGTTATATAAGAAATGTTTTTCACAGTGATCTGACAGATGTGACAAAGAGAGACGTGAGTCACAGCAGTATGTGGACTAAGCTATCCTTAGGAAAATGGGAGATGATTCTGTACACCTTAAGTTAGTTGCGTGGGTAAGACACACTGCATCTGTCCTGTAGCACAGAATTTTATAAACCTCTTATATTCCCTCTTAATAGAGATGGCAGATTTGTGGTGGAGTCCCCGCAGGGGGTGGTCAGACTTGCCTGTCAGGGAGAATCCCCCTCGAGCAGCAAATTGTTCACCGCAGTAAGACATGAAGCTTTGACAAGTGCACCTGCGGTGTGCTGGGTGTACGTTGTCCTCCTAAGGTGGAAGTTTATTGAAGCTGAGATACAGGAATGGCCAGACAGAGCTGTGCAGGCTCTGCCTGTCATGGGAAGGTAAACACAGTTGTTCTGAAGTTCATGGCAATTGCAAATGGGTGAAACCAAAAGGTTGCCCTGTGACAGTGCACTTGGGCTGAGCCGTGACTCTGTTAAGTAATATCTGGTACACGTGTTGTTCGTTAGGGTTGTGAAAGGTACCTCTTGTTGTTAGAAGAGAGGGCATGTGTTGCAGTCACATGACTAATCCAAGGAATTTAAAATTGTTGAATCATCTCTTTCACACATCCTGGGGAACGCTTCTGTCTGAGACGTTGTGATGTGCTTCTCCTAA
The DNA here is from genome assembly GCF_036417535.1 of Chlamydotis macqueenii. Lineage (NCBI taxonomy): Eukaryota > Metazoa > Chordata > Aves > Otidiformes > Otididae > Chlamydotis > Chlamydotis macqueenii. The sequence continues at coordinate 13,463,484 of NC_141567.1, read as the reverse complement.
ACAAGGAGTTTAGTTCCTCCATAACTTTTACATAAGCTTTCCTGGGAACTACCTGGTAAATTAAGTAACTTTTCTGGTAGTGTCACCTTACGTTGGAGTGGCCTGTTTCCTCAGTGGATTGCATGGGTGTGAGAATTCCCTGGCAGATGAGGACCATCCCTGCACGATGGAGGTATTTTCTAGGACTTGTTGCTTTCGAACTTGAGGGGAAAATGTTGTTGAAAGCTAGTTGTAGTCGAGCTGTTCAGGCACCCGCACACCTGAAGGTTCCAGGAAATGTGTAAGAAGGAGGCAGGAATTGGAACTGCATGGCGTGCAGTCAGAAGGACTTTGGCTTTTGACCTTGCTGTACTTTTGAGGGAGTTATTTCCTTACCTCGATGTGCTATTTTACCGAGTGCTTGTATTTTAAGTATCATTTTTTCTCGAGAAATAAATGCTATGGAAGAAAGTTTGTTTATCTTTTAATCTTGCCACTTTGCCACTGAACCTTTTAAATTTATTCATCTGGAAATTTAATGCTTCTAACACATTTCAGTTCATTTGCTAAGAAGTATAAAAGATAATAAAATTGTTGTTACCCTAATAGTTTGTCTTACCAGCTTTGTGGTAAATCAGTGTAAGAACGTGAACTGCATATGATCTTTTAATTATCAAATCCAAGAAGTAACATAAAATCTTAAATAGTTTTGTTTTTTAGAATAAATTGTTTAGTTTGCAGAAGCTTTATTACGTGAACTCTAAAGTTCTCAGAGTCCTGGTAGCCTTCTGGCTTTGGGCAGGCTGTCCAAGTGTAGATGTTGTCTGCTGAAATTGAGGTGCTCCAGACCCAGGGGATCTCTGATTGAATCAGTGGGTGAAGGATCCAAAAACAAGTAGTAGACTCTTCCTAGTGGAAGTCTCTGGTTAACACACAGGTGAAGGTTGCTGGCATTCTTGACTGGTTTTCGTTAAAAATAATTTTAAAAAAAATTATTACGAAGTTTTTGCACCTTGAAGATATGGTTGAAACTTCTGCCATGAAATAAGTTGGAATTATTACAATATACAGTCTCATATTAGAATAAATGGAGATTTTTCCATGCTAGTAAGTCTAAGATGTGTCAAAAAAAGGAAAGGGGGGAAAAATAAAAAGGAAAGCTGACTAGAACTTGTAGTTTGTTCAGCTAGACTGTGCCTACTGTTTTTAACAGCTGCTACCATTTGCTCTGGGTTCGAGTGTGTACTAGCTGCATTGCATATCAAGTGTGGTAACTTTAAACTTTGTATTGATGAATCCTATGCAGCATATGTCAATGATTCTAAGATGTTTCAAGATAGAAGATGCAGTTAAAAAAAAAAAGGACTGTATTTGTAATCTTGCCAACAGGTACCATATATTGTTGTAATTAGCCTGGATCTGACATCAACACAAAGGAATGCCTGATTCATCAGTGTGCCTCCAGTTCTTTCTTTCCATGTTTTTCCTTCCGGTTCCTTTTTCTTTTATTCCCTGTCATCTCCCTTATTCCTGTCATTTTTTCCCTTCTTTTTTGTTTAAATTAATTCCATGTTAATTTCTTGTTACTCTTCATCAGAAATTTCTCTTTTCAGGCTAAAGTGTCTCTATGTGCACATCTTCACATCTCTCATTATAGATCCTGTTTAACTGAGCAGGTGTAGCATGCAACTCTAACACACCTTGTGGTGGCTTTTCTTAACTGTAGATGCTTCGAGAGCACAAGTCTATTGTTATTCAGAAACACGTAAGAGGTTGGCTGGCTCGAGTGCACTACCGCAGGACCTTGAAGGCAATTGTTTACTTGCAATGCTGTTACCGGCGCATGATGGCCAAGAGGGAGCTGAAGAAACTGAAGATAGAGGCTCGGTCTGTGGAACGGTACAAGAAGCTTCACATTGGCTTGGAGAACAAGATCATGCAGCTGCAGCGAAAAATTGATGAGCAGGTAAAAGCTTCCAGGCCTCAGGGAAAACATCTAGAAATCTTGTATTACCTTTCTCAGTAGCACTGTGGGCATTCACAGAAAAATGCACTGGATTTTCCTTGTAAGGTATCAGTTCTCTTTTCTACTGAAGAACATTGATAGAGAAAGGAGGCCACTGTAGAACTGGAAGAGTAAAGCATCGGTTTGTGTCTCTGAGCAGCACTGAGAGGAAACACCTGCTCCCTTAATGTCAGTACTGCATTTGAGGCATGTCAGTTGCTCTGTTTAAGGGGAAGGTGAGGTGATCGTGTTTGATGTGTGTGGGCTCCCTGTCTGCTTTTAGTTTGGGATGTTAATGTGCAGGCTTAGAGAGTGGACCGTTCTGTCACCTCGTTAAGCGATTCTGCAAAAACAGACTGAAAATTTTTGGAAATGGGGAAGCTGCTCTTTTGCCTCCATTTCTAGGTATATTCTGTAGGGAACTAGAAGGCTCCCTTAAATCAGAACTTCTCCGACAGCTGCTGTGTCTGTGTTGTGTTTTGAAAGAACAAAGAGTACAAATCTCTGCTGGAGAAGATGAGCAACCTGGAGATCACGTACAGTACGGAGACAGAGAAGCTGCGGAGTGATGTGGAAAGGCTTCGGATGAGTGAGGAGGAGGCTAAGAATGCAACCAACCGTGTCCTCAGCCTTCAAGAGGAGATTGCCAAGCTCCGGAAGGAGCTGCTCCAAACTCAGTCTGAGAAGAAGACCATTGAGGAATGGGCAGACAAATACAAACATGAAACCGAGCAGGCAAGTATGCGGTCTCAGATGCATGAGAAGATTTACAGGGGCCTGGTGTCCACTCAGGTTTTGTCCAGGCTGTCAGTTGGGTTGCTGATATTTTTATAGTATTTTTAAGCAACGTTATGCCTGTACAATCCTGAATAGGCTTGATACCTAAATAACTACAGCTATGGTAGAAGAATATGATATAGCTATATATTGTATGTAAATATATGTATTCAATCTATTCAGATTTTGATATTGAAAGTATTTGCAAATCCGAATACTTAAACTTCCTCAATTCATCAGAGGTAGCACATTCATAAAAAGAAATAATTTTACCTACTGAGAGAGTGTAATCACATAGATATCAGAAATCTGTCCCACACACAGTATTCAAAGGTACCTGCTTATATCCAATCTCATGTAAACAATTAGCGAACTAAATGCATGTATGTGTGCACAGTCTAGCTCAACAGGTTTTAACTAACCCCATACCTTTGCTCTAACCATTAACATATCAGACAGGTTGTTTCCTGTCCAGATTACTTGCTGATAACGGTGCAAGTTTTGAATATTGGAAGAGCCATTCCATCATTATGTGATGCTGCAGTGATACATTTCCAGATCAGATAAATAAAAGGAAAAATATTAATTGATTAAGCAAAAGGAATATGTAGTAACCGTAATTGTAGACAAATGAGTAAACTGGCAAACCTGGGCACGGTTAAAGTGGCACAACTTTTGGGCAGAGGGAAGATGTGAGATTGTGGTGTTACCCAATGCAACGGAATATACAACAGAACTACCAAATTTATCCCTATTTTAGGAATATTTCTATTTTAAGGAATAAACTATATATTTGGGACTTTACTGAGAAATATTATGGCACAGTGGAGTGGTTCAAGGATCATCTGATCAGAAATGGAGTGCAGAACCTGCAGGGGAATCCGCAGTGGGATGTTGAAGACATGTAGTTTGGGAAATGAAGATGTCAGACCTTAGTTCACTGATTTCATTCTCAGAGGAAAAGTTTAAGTATTTGAACTCTTACAACAATGATGTAGTTGCTGTTAGAGCTCCTGATGAAAGATTAACTGCATTCTGAGTAAAATATTTTATTATCTCTGCAGTTGGTATCAGAGCTGAAAGAGCAGAACACGCTACTGAAAACAGAAAAAGACGAGCTGAACCGCCGCATCCATGACCAGGCGAGGGAAATAACAGGTTGGCTCCGTTCTCTTCATTCAGTTTTTCTACTTCATGTTACCTTGTAAAGCAACACTTTAATGCATACATTGGGCTAATTTGCCTTAGTTTGCATTCCTTTTTAGTTTAATGGTTTCATTTATTTGTTTGAAGAACTCACACACATCAGAATTATTTACTAGTTGAGTTCCCATTAAGTCCTAGAGCTTGAGGTCTCTTTGGGGAGGGTGACTGTTAAAAAGCATTTTACTTTTTTAAAAGAAGGCTCTGATTTATTTAATACGATTAATCTACTGCAGGTCTTCTGTCTGCTGTGACTATGTAGACAGCAGCCAGAGGAGCGTAACTCTAGATACAAAGGCTGTGATGGAGGCAGCTGTAGTGAGGAGGGTCATACAGTGTGGTATGCTTGAGGCGTAAAGCATCTCACATTTTGCTTTTTACATAACGCAGCACTGGGCTAGTGCCCCTTGCTCCTCTCTCCTGGAATTACTAATACAAGGTATCAGCAGAATAACTAATTTGACTGAGGTGAACCCTTCTGTGGTTACCAAAATAATGCTTTGGTCCTTCATATATTTGGCTTAATGCTTGCCTATGAAGCACAAATACCACACACCAGCTTCAAACAGCAGATTGTTTCACCATGTGCGTTCCTGGTGCAGACACATGCCTGTACCTCCAGGAGGGATGCGCTGCATGGTAGGTAGAGCTGGAGTTCTCACTTTGGATTCCTGTTCTCCGTGGCAGAGACAATGGAAAAGAAGCTAGTGGAGGAAACAAAACAGCTGGAGCTAGATCTGAATGATGAGCGGTTACGGTACCAGAACCTGCTGAATGAGTTCAGCCGTTTAGAGGAGCGGTATGATGATCTCAAGGATGAAATGAACTTAATGGTGGTAAGTGGCCAAACATCTGAGAAATCAAAAGCTGTTCACAAACGTGCTTAGGCAGATCTGGTGGTATAAGTTAGTAACTGACTGCTGTCAGCTGTGTGGTGATGACCTGTACCTGTACCTTTTAAATATTGATTAATTAGATTAGCTCAGCCAAAGCAGATACATTTAAAATTTGTGGTTGATTTTTAAAAATTTTATTTTTGTTTTCACATTTGTGAAGAAGGCTAAATTTGTGCTGTGACTTTGCTAGTGATACTGCAATGCCATCCACTCTTATTTTGCCCTGAAGTTATTCACATGTGCTAGGGTTGTTTGTACCACATTCATCTAGTGTTAAATTTTAAGTTGTTCTAGTAATATTTAATGTGTCAGGAAGAAATATTCTTCAATACAATGTCTGGAACGTTACAGAATTGCTAGCTGTGCTTCCTGTAAACTGAGCTTTCCCACAAAATGCTGCATTTTTGCTTGATTCTGCTTTCTGCAGCAGTACTTGATGGTGTAGGATCTGACCTGTCTCCATAGATCTCGTTGTGAACTACATCTCATAGGCTTTAAGTGGCATGAGAGACCAGAATCAAAAATCTTTTCTTATAAATTTTGATAGCTGTGAAATAACACCAAATATTACAAGCTAAATTGTAGACTGTGAAGAGACAGTCACAGGGAAAACCATAGAGTGGTATTGATTTGTTTCATTTGCACTCCAGAACGTCCCCAAGCCTGGACACAAAAGGACAGATTCAACTCACAGTAGCAATGAGTCTGAATATACTTTTAGCTCTGAGATCACAGAAGCAGAAGACTTACCAGTGAGGATGGAGGTAATGTTAAAACAACCCCACAACTTTTCATTGATTGGTGATTGAATTTATTCCAATATCTTTTTTTCATATATGCTTGTAAACACCATATCCTTATATTGACATATCTAATGCTTCAGTCTAATTTTTTCCATTTCCTGTTTGAAAACAGCTTATTCTCTAGTTAGTTGTGGTCCTATGTAAAAAGACACTGTGAAAGTGTGCTTTGAATTCTTCTATGTTACAGTAAACATAGACTAGATACTTGGCTATCCAGTTGATTTGCATCTGTGAAACATTTGTCTGCCGGTGTTTGTAAGCACAGCTACTTTTTCAGCACAAAGTGGGAATCCTGAAAACCAGTGAGGCTTCCTGAGAAGTGTGTATATTCAAGGATTAAAAGCGGCAAGGTGGCTAGTCACATTCTTAGTTGCTAAATGGAATGAGTTCCCTGTTAGGGGTGAGAAGTTCGTGTTGATTCATTTTTTCCCCTATTTCATAGACATGAATAAAACTCTGAGGATGTACTATCCCTTTGCATATGCTGTGATACAAATCAATGTTTAAAAATTTTCAGAAAGATGACATCTCTTGATTCAGCTAATGAGTAATAATCATGGATAATTTGTGGTGTAACCCCAAGCCGTTCTTAGTATTTTGCAAGGTATCTCCCCCTTTTGGCCCCTCCAAAAGAAGTGGGGCTGCTAACACAGCAGAGAGCCATCAGATTGGTAGTCTGACTGTCTTTGGCAGTTTGCAGATGCAAAGTTTTTTTCTGTGCATTCTAGAGATCTTCTTAACTGAGAGCCATTGCACAGCTCCCTCGCTCTGTCTAGGTTAGTTGTCTCCACAGTTGCTTTTTACGGGTTATCATTATTGTTTTCAAAAGCCTTCACAGAAAATTATTTTCTACTACGGATGCAAATACCCTGACACATTGATGCTGACACATGTTCTGTGCGGACTCTTTCATAATTTGCCTTCTACTTGTATTTTCACCTTGCAATAGTTATTTCAGAAAGATGCTCCTACCTTCAGGATAATCAGGAAAAGGGCAGTGCAATTCCACGTGATTGGATTTCACATACAAGCCAAATGTCACCTTTTCCTTTGGCTTATAGACTTGCTGAATTGCTGTTCTAGACCCAGTTTTGTTTTTTAGAATATAAATGAAAAACAATAACTCACACAAGAGCGTGAATCAATGCAACACTAAGAAGATGAAATCTGTATTTATTTAACCCCTTAAGATTTCAAACTCCAGTTTGACTCTAGACTAACAATATAGATTAGTGATACAAAACCACATTAGAAATAGGGCCCATCTCAATTAGAACCAGTAACCCCAGAAAACTCAAAGACTCTTTTATTTTTCCTGAGCTGTTGATGTGGTTTATGACTCTTCTCCTCAACAGTAAAAGGAGATGAAGTGGAAATAGCTGTGCTTGCTTGTCTGCTACAGTCATTAATATTAATTTTCTAGTTCATTTTCAAGGCTTCAAAATTTTATGGTGCACTTAATAGTAAATGCTTCGATCTTCTTGCTACCTAAAGTACAAAATGGCTGATGGACAATTTCTGATGCACCTTCAGATTACAAATGCTAGTCCTTGATCAGAAAATAGTGAGAAAACTAGTGGATTAGGCCCAGAATAGGCAGTATAATTAGAATAATAAAAGGAAAAAAGCATAAAATATATCTTCTGATACCTATTTATGTCACATCCCACTAAATTAACCTGTAAGTCTACAGTCAGCAGAGAGATTTCTCTGTAGCTGAAGAACTTACTGTAGAAATAATTTAAAATTAAAAAAAAAAAAAAGGCCTCTATTTACAGTTGTTTCCACATGAGTCTAACCACAGACTTTTTTTTTTTTTCTCCTTTTCCCCTCTAAACAAATAAGAATGAAAGGTATGCTTAATTATAGACCTCTTGTCTGCTAGGTAGTCTCTAGTGCTTTCTTTTGCTAGGCTTTAGATTTAGACACACTTTATACTAGTTAGATCCCTTTTTAAAAATAGCATTTGACAGCTGATAAAATATTTTAGATGGCAGTAGTCAACTCTCAGAATCAAGTAACATTTCTGTGTCCCCCTCTTTCCCCAGTCTGCTTCCTGTCCTTACTCACTGCAGTGCTTCCTTGCGATGTGGAAGGAGAATACTTCTTGACTTCCTTCTGTTCTTTCTAAAGCAGGAACCAAGTGAGAAAAAGGCACCATTGGATATGTCTCTGTTCCTCAAGCTGCAGAAACGGGTTACGGAGCTGGAGCAAGAAAAGCAATCCCTGCAGGATGAACTGGACAGAAAGGAAGAACAGGCTCTCCGTGCTAAAGCTAAGGTGGACGACTCCTAGCTGATCAAATGCTGATGCCAGAGTATCCCTTCTTGTGCAATAGTAGCAGTGTGAATGCTGACTGGCTTTCACTAAATCCTTATCTTCCTTATCTAACTTGCTTTATTTAATGCCAAGTTTTATGTGTGGTGCTTAGTACTAGGGACTGGTTATTTAGTTTTCCAAGGTCCTTGAGATCCTCTGATAGAATTTACCAGGAACAAAAAGTTCTTGGGACTTTGCTTAAAAAAAAAAGGCTATTTTCATTAAAGAACAGCATATAGAAATTCTACTTAAATGATGGGGAGAATGAGTAGTTGTTCGTTTTAGGCAGAATAAGAAGTGTTTCAACCAGAATGCAGAGCCAAAGCATTTGGATTAGACATATTTAGCAGATTTTGTTTTAAATTGTCCTCTGATTTGGTCTCCCTAAGTACTCAGAAAAATATTAAACCAGTTTTGGCAATTGTTTCTTCTTACTTTTCCACCAGTGAATTTCTTGAGCATCCTGGCATTCATCCTGCTCTGTTTCATTACCCGTGACAGTAGTGTGATTTGTACATGATTTGATTTATATTAACCAATTATGTGTCATATGATTTATATTAACCAATTGTGTGTCATAAATTCATAAGTAAATGAAAGGAGACAATGCCAATATTCAAACTAAAGCACTCAGCAGTACCAGAGTGTTTTCCAGTTTTGTAGGAAAATGATTTCAACTCCTTTTCCTTTTCCTGCCTCAACAAGAACAGAAGGGATTGGATTTTTATTTTTCACACTTGTCTGTGTTCTTTCCTAGGAGGAGGAAAGGCCTCCAATGAGAGGTGCAGAGTTGGAGTATGAGTCACTCAAGGTAATTCTAAAAAGAAGATTTCTGTTACTTTCTAGTGAGAATATTACCACCAATTGTGTGTGCTGGCATAGAAAATTACATCAGCCCTCCTGTTTCAGAATATTAGCTGGAGAAACTAGAACAAAAATTCCCCAGCAATCACTTTATTGTAGGATTGTCCTTTTTGAGGTGCAGAATCTGTGGCTGGGCGGCAGAACAAAAAGATCCCCTAAACCAGGGGGAGTTCGCTGTTGAAACAGTTAGTACAGCTTGCAAGTCAATTTAATTAGTTAAAAATAAATGTAGCCCTCTTTTCCAAACACTTTATTAAAAATAATGCGTTCCTTAGACCACTAAAACTAAAAGTATTTCCTAATATCATTGCATGATGCAGAATCTTCTTAGCCTGCTGAGCAGTAGTCATTGTGAACTTTGTTTTTGTTTTTGGTTTTTTGTTAAGGGGAGAAGAAGAGGAAAAAAGATTGGTAATTTCTTTCCCATCAAATCTGTATGATTCATGTATATGTGTTCTGATTTTGCACTTCAGACAGAAGGTTAGCTCTGCTAGTGAAATCCTCCCAGGCACTATTAGCTGTAGTCAAGAGGCCAGGGATATGGCAGAGATTGATTGATTTCTTGCAGTTACTCATAGTTTTTACTATTTCTATCCATAGTTTTGTACCTGTGGTTTATAGGCACATTGGAATTGTCTCTATTTCTTGCAGCGTCAAGAACTTGAATCTGAGAATAAAAAACTGAAGAATGAGTTGAATGAGCTGCAGAAGGCCCTCACAGAAACACGATCTCCAGAGGTAACGGCTCCTGGCGCCCCTGCGTATAGAGTCCTCCTGGATCAGCTGACTTCAGTAAGTGAGGAGCTTGAAGTACGCAAGGAAGAAGTCCTCATCCTGAGGTCTCAGCTTGTTAGCCAGAAAGAGGCTATTCAACCCAAGGTAAATAACTGTCAGCAGATGCACTGTGTAGTAAAGTTACACTGCGTCACTGATGTGCTTTATTTAATTTAACAGTGTACTTGAAAAGGCAGAATAAAATGGTCTAGGTTTGAAAGTAATCCACTGATCCATTGCTAGTGCACAAATTGCAGCAGTGTAAATTGGGAGATTCTATTAATAAACCAATTTTGGATTTGTCTACCAGCATTCATGTAAAGATATCGTAACGATCATACCCAGCTGGCAGATATCAATGGTCTGGCTGGGATCTCCCCAGACTCCTTTAACAACCCAGAAATAATTCTCATTTGGAATAGTATAATTTCTCTAGTGAGTATGTAGTTTGACTAGAAAATATACAATTGTTTTTAATTAATAGTTCAGTAGGAGAAGCAACGAACAATTTCTTCTAAATCTATGTGGAGTCATAGGTGGTTGCAGATAAGTAATATTTCATAAAGATGACCTATGAAGACAGATAAATTCCATTCAATGGCATGATAGGTGCTATGTGGTTTTGTTGAGAAGAGTAGATTACAACCACTGAAATGCATGTCTTCTAAAAAGCTCTGATTCTGGTGAGATATTTAGGGAAGTAACAGCTTTGAAAATAAGAATCATTCAGCCTGAAAAGGTGTCATGTAAATCCAGGAACTAGTCATTTCCACTGAACTGAGCTATTTAGTGTTTCATAACCACCCGAAAGAATGAAGAGAGACATAATCTTTCCCTTGCCTCTGCAAAGTTGTGTTTATCTTTGTCCTAAATAAATTGAAAGTCTGTGATGCATGCAGTAGTACCTATCTTGTTTTGAATGATTAATTATAAAGAAAACAAAACTATTTTTTTTCTGTAATATTTAGAATGTTGTAAATAAATACTTGAATAGTAAATCCTTTAGTGACTTATTTTCAGCAATGGTGGGATACGAGTGTTGTTTTTACAGCAGTTATGAGCATGAGGGAAATAGGAAGGTGACCTGTGGGATGGCTAACAGCCAGCTTGCAGATAGCTTCTGCTTGTTAGGTTGGACAGCTGCAGCACAGACAGATTTGTTTTAATGATTTGTTTTTCTTCTTTCTTGCCTACCAATTTGATTGCCAGGAGGATAAGGTACACATTTTCTTTTACAGTTATAAACCAGAACTCTTAAATGCCAAAAAAAACCCTCAACAATACTTGAGCTGTCATTTCCCTGCCTCTCATAAGTAGCTACATGTATTTGAAGTTGTTCTTGCACTTTACTTTGCTGTCATTGAAAAGCCTTTCTCACTATCCTGTGTCCCCCGTGTCCCCATCTTCCCACTCCACGCATAGGATTAACTTATTTCAAAACAAGCACATTTAACAATTTTGAACTGTTGGCTTATACTAACCTGAACATGAAAGGAAAGATTCAGGAATTGGTCTAGTCAGCTCAATGAATGTATCTTGCTGAGCATGTTAGGAGAGTAAGCAGCACAAATTCAGGGATCAGATCTCTGTTAACTTGCAAAATCCATAAATTTCACCGAAAAAAAAAGTCTGTGGTATGAAGAGCTACCTTACTTTATAGTGTTTGTTATCCTCGGCATGCAGTAGACATTCAGGACTCGTGTTGTGATCTGTAGATATTGGATGGGAATTGCTGAATATTTGATTAGAATATGTAGTTGAGCGCTTAGTATTTAGGAGTATGAGAAACTGAACTGACTCTAAACGAAGGCTGTTAATTCAAATATTACAACTACAGCAGGTAGAGTATTCTTGAAGATCTAAGATTAATTAGCATTTCTTTCTTTCGGCACAAAAATAATAAATATGTTCAGACTGCTAAAGCTTGATAGATTGGCAGGTGAGACACAGTAGTTTTACTGTGTAATAAAATAATAATAGAAAAATCACAAAGATCTCTAAGGACGTTAGGAACAATTCTTCGAGGAGCTTATATATTTTAGTGGTTTTCATTTGTGTGATAATACGAATCATACTAGGCATAGAGAGCTAGACTTCAAAATTTATATCCAGAAAGTTGTTATTGTGAATACTTTGCAAAATTTTACTCAGGAAAATAGCATTTGATTGTTTTGAAAGTTAAAAAGAAAAGTCAGAATTACATCTCCTATGTTCCTTGGAGTCCTGTGGTTCCACTGTAATTATTCCACAGCAGTGACTCAGGTCAGGCTGGCCAGGGTGACTGTAAACTGTTAAGTATTTTAAGTTTTACTGAAGAAAAAACAAAGTGCTGTAGTAAACATTCAAAACTGAAACAAAATGGTATTATGATGATATCTAACTTTAGAAATCGCAAGCCATTGCAAATTATTTCCTATTTTGCCAGAGTATTTAAAATGTGTGAAATGAGGAATGGACCTTATTGATGAGATTTAAAAGACTGTATGCAATGCCTTGTTTAAGAAACAGTAATAGAATTAAGCTTGCAAAATTATGCTTCTTCAGTTTCAGTATTGGCAGCTGTTCCTGATAATTTGAAATAAAATGCTAATTCATTATTTCATCAAATAGAAGGGGTAGGTACCCACACTAATTGTAATGCGGCTACTCAAGGATTCGTGTTCCCCATGGGTAAAGTGATGAAAACAAGGATTCAAAGAATCATAGAATCATAGAAGAATAATTACATTGTTAAATTTACCCTGGAAATCATCATTCTTTTTCCAGAATACCATGACGGATTCTACAATCCTCTTGGAGGATGTACAAAAGATGAAAGACAAAGGGGAAATAGCACAGGCATATATTGGACTGAAGGAAACAAACAGGTACAAGTTCCCTTTTTTAATCTATGATGAGTTGACGTCTGCTGTGACGCACTGCGTCTATCACATTCAGTAAGTTGCATCCATTTAAGTCTAGATAATTAGAGAACACTTGTAGTTGGGGTTATAATTTGATTTGATTAGTAAAATCGCTGTATCCAGTATTTGAAAGGATTAGGAAACAATGGGGAAAGGCAAAATCAAGCTTCCTGGGTTTACATCTTCTTAGCCTTTAATTGCCACGTTGCTCAGACTGGGTGCTGTTCCCCATGCTGTTTTTTTACCTTTTGTCCAGTAGTTGTCACAATAGTCTGTCATAATACATTTATTGTAACAGCATGAAATGCTGTAACCAGTTGGGCTAACACTGAGAACTGAATTTCGTCATTAAGAAGAAATAGGTATAAACAAGAGAAGTAATTTGCTAAGTTGTTTTAGAGCATTGTTTGTTTCTCTTTTATAGTAACTGTAACTTAGCGTGTAATGTCCTTAATGTGTCATCTCATCACCATCACATATCTCTCTTGTATTTTTTTTTAAAAACTTTTCTTGAAAGGCCATCTCCCCTGGACTATCATATGCTGAATGAGGATGGAGAACTTTGGCTGGTTTATGAAGGGTTAAAACAAGCCAACAGGTTACCAGACTTCTCAGAATGTTTTTTTTTTTCTTCATTTGCACCTTCTTTTCTAGCTAACTGTGCCCCTTGCTATGGGTTTGCTTTAGGTACAGTACTTCTATTGCTTTAACAGTTAGAAAAATGTCATCACAAATTTTACAAATTAAAGAGTTTCCTCAAATTTAGTCCCCAAGCCTTTCTACTTGTCAAGTTTTAGCATTTAAAAAGTTAAGATGGCAGCAATAACGAATACATAATTCATAAGAATACTTGCACAAAACCAGACTGTAAAATACCAGAAGCTCCACAAACAGAAAAGATTTGTAGCCGTGTATTATTTGTCTGCCTTTATGTCCCTTACAAAATTAATGTCCCTTACAGTTTTTCAGTGTAAAGAAGTAAAATCATTTTAGTAATAAAACTATTTTTTCAGTAGCTTCAGTGTACTCTTAACTTTCAAATAGTTATGGGTCTTACTCTCCTTGTTGCGACTCAAGTTCAGTAAATTGAACGTTCTTCTCCCACGTCTCTCTGCGCAAGATTCAGAATGTAAGACACAACCAACAAACAGAAGTAATCTCTAGTTCACGGTGGCGCTGCTCAAGCCTCAGTGCAATCACTGCAGTCTCTGCAGAGACTGCACGCTGGTCACATAAGGGGTGAGATTCGCCTTGTCTAAGAAGTGCAGTTCTGGCTCTGCGTGCATATATCCATACATGTGTCCTAGACTTCCAAAATGGTTCTGAGTCGTGCACTGGCAACTAATTCAATAGATCAGCACTGCTGATCTTCTTCAATATACACATTTGCTAGCAGTAACTACAGAAGGAGCTATTTTGCAATGAATGCTACTAACTAAAGTCTTTCCTTTTCTTGTGCTAACAAATTCTACCCCTAACATTGTTTGTAAGCCTGTGAAGCTCTAACTTAGAGCAAGGATTCTGCAGAGCAGGATGTGAGAGTGTTTGCTCTGCGCCTCTTGTTTCTTCTCCTAGCGCTGCAGAGGCAAGAAGCTTTATATTAAATGGCAGAGCACTGCAGGTAAATGACTATTTGCCCTTACGTGCTTGATCAGTCTAGTTACTAATAAATGTGCCTGCCTTATGCATATTTAAACCCTGAAAGTTTGTCTAATTGAACACTGGTAGTCACTAGCGATGTCATTTCCTGTGTGTGTATGTACGAAGTGATGACTCAGAGCCCCTGGACAGTGCATTGCAAGCAGGAGTAGATCCCCACAGCGCTGCTCGAAGGAAGCTGGTATGTGTTATCCCCATTTCACATGAGAAGAATTTGAGACGTGATGTGCCCAAGGGGAAAGAGCGAGTCTGTGGTGAGGATAAAATAGAGCTCCTGGATCCCAGTCCTGAGTTTGGTTCTGTTGTTAACCTTTACCGCACTAATGACAACCCTCTGCAAAATGCTGGTTTTAATATAAAAATAAAGATTATTTATGTGCATTTGCAATTACATGGTTTCTGACTGAACAGAGTTAACTATAAAAATATTTTCCTTTGTTAATATTGCAGGGTCCTAGTTTAAGTGAACACACGGTCTTCTTCCTCTTACACATTTTGTTTGATTAGAAGTAAAACCTCTTTAAAGCCCCTTTAAAAGCAGTGACAATCTGTGAAGACTTAGCAATGCGTTTATTGCCACATATTCTCAGTGGCACCATACGCAGTATATGTTCAATCACAAAGGAAATGCAAAATAGTGTCACAATTAGTTTCTCTCCACTTTTTGATCATGCAAGCTTAATTTAATTAGAAGGCATACTGAAGGGTTTAAAGAGTTCTCCGCCTTTTTCATTTTCCTTTGCAAGCCATGGCTAATTGTTCCTGAGCAGCAGCTAAAGCTTTACACTCCCTCTGAGCACTGGGGATGTCACTTTCGAAGTGTGTTCACCCAACTGTTGCTCAACTTCTTTAGGCTGCTGGAGTCTCAGCTTCAGTCGCAGAAGAAGAGCCATGAGAATGAACTGGAATCCCTGCGAGGTGAGATCCAAAGTCTGAAGGAAGAGAACAATCGCCAGCAGCAGCTCCTAGCACAGAATCTGCAGCTGCCTCCAGAGGCCCGCATTGAAGCCAGTCTGCAGCATGAGATCACCCGGCTGACTAACGAGAACTTGGTAAGGAAAATCGTGCTGCAGGAGCAGGCTAGGGGACTTAAGGACTTGCTGTGCCTGTAAGGTTGTATCAGTTTTCAGATGGAAGCCTCCTGAAAAATAATGGCTTGAGTGGGTTTTTTGTGGGTAAGCTAATGGGGGAGAGAGACTTAACAGTTCCTTATGAAGTAACAACGTTTCAGGGAATTGTTTTGAAGTCTGTGCCATGGAGAAAGCTCGTGGATCCCACCTTTCAACTGATGAGTTTAATTATCGATAAATAGAATGATTGATAGCCAGGGAACTCATAAAAAATATTAGTGCCAAGTAGTGCTGTTTCCTTTGAAATATACTAATTTATTTTGTTGAAAAACTCTGATGTAGTTCTTGGATTATTTAATGTCCCTTTTCTTCCAATTTCCCTCTTCCCTGAAGCTACACAGATAATCCACTGTGTTATGAGCTCCAGCTATTCAGTATGTTTTGAAGAAAGAAATAGTTCCAGGAAAAAAAAAACTTGATTAGAAGTCACTAAGCTAATAATTGGTATTCCTTGATACTGCACAGTATTTTTATATGATGGAAGGATGGGGTGGAACTCCTTACCTTTCCCTGCAAGGGAGTATGTTCATCATGTGCAGGCTGGTTCCAATTCTGGGGAAATTTTCCAGAGACCCCCGTGTTGAAATATTGTTGGCTCATCACTGTTTATTGGTACAGGGAAGAATGTTACTTCAGGAAGAAAAATCCTACCTCTGAGTGTCATTGCTTCCTCTAAACAAGCCAAGGTGTAGTCTTCTCTGCTTACATATGTTATAGAAGTTATCATAGCTGGGCTCTTGTCTTAGTACCAAAGATTTTGAGGAAAGTATCAGATAATTCAGTGAGTAGATCCTGGAAAAGTGATTCGAAGTAGGTATGTTTGCATCAGCAGCAACTGTTTCCCGCTGGCAAAGGTGAATGGCGAATGTTTCCGTCTCTGTCAGCTCCCTCCTGCTGCTTAGTCATATGTTATGATTTTTAGCCTTTCCCCGCCACCCCAAGAGACCTACTCATCACATTCTGTGTTCCCAAGACAACATACAGTCATGTAATTACATCCCAGAGGAGCTCTCTTTATTTTCAAATACAGTGAATGTAATTTTACTTGTTAAATATAGACTCATTCCTTAGTATTTCACTTCTGATGTTTGAGTATTGCAAGTCCACTCCAAGGCGGGAATACGCTTTTTTCCACTCCTAGCCCTACGGTGGAAATCATGTACAGGCTTTCCAGATGTGATACTAGAATTGCAATATTCACTGCAATCCCGTCTTGATTAGGATAAGAAAATGTCCTGTCCAGGTTCTCACAAAGGTTATATTCCAGGCTTTCACAGTATTAGTACTGCCCATTTTTAAAAGAGCTGACTGTTCCTCAGCTCATCTACATCAGCGTCTCTCTGGGAGAGGCTGGAGTCAGCACCACAACTAAGGACTAGACTACCTAAAAATTAGAGATTCTTTATCTTGTTTTAATCTATTTTCATTTATATAGTGCTTACTGAAGTATCAGTGTCTCAAAGGCAGGGAAAAACAATCCTGTACCTATTTTTACAGTTTTATGAGGAGTTGTATGCAGATGATCCCAAGAAGTATCAGTCGTACCGGATTTCACTTTACAAACGGATGATTGTATGTAGATCACGTGAATCCTGTTTCTGTTGTCTTGTTTGCTATTTCTGGAGCACTAATTGAAAACCAGGCTGCCTCCCTTTTTCCCTTTTAAAGGAAATCCCCTGCAGAGAGCTTCATGATGCCAATTACTTCCCTCACTGCTTTTTTTTTGTTACTTAGTGTCCTCTGTGTCATCTGTGTCTCTTTTCGATGCACAGTTTTGTTACTAATATAAGTCTTGCACTGTGACCAAAGCAGGTTCCATTTGAATACTACTTAATACTGCCCTGAAAAAAAAGAGGTACATAATGCGAAAGATGCTCAATTTTCAGAAACACTCTTTGCTTTGAAACTTTGATACATTTAAATTCAGTTCAGCAAAATAGAGGCCTGGTCATACAGGTACTTAGAAAGGTGAATAACGCCTTGTTGTTGAGTAGCCCAGTCTCAGCCTGAATTGTCCGTAGATCTCTTTGCAGCATTGACATCTAGAATGAATAAATCCATCAGAATCAAAATACATAACCTGTTAATATTTTTAAAAAAACAAAGGCTGAAGGATAACATTGGAAATAACATTGTAGTTCCATAACAATTAAAGATAACAAATTGAGATAGCACCGTATGTCATCCTGACAGAATATAATATATGAGATTCCAAATCGTAATGAGATGTGAAATCTGTGCAGTTTGTTTAGAGGAACGACAGAAATACCTTTTTTCCTCCTCACATATTTGTTCTTCAGAAACCATACATCCCTTTACTGATATTTTCAAAACAGTCTGTTGGACTTACATATTGTTTTTTGGGTTTTTAAAAATTAAATTCAGTAGGAATGGTTGTATCTGCTGATAAGTATGATGTGTTATTAACGGGATTTCAGTTGTAACACTGAATACTACTTTGAACATGAAGCATGGCCTTGATTCTGTTCTTTCAACAGGCCTATTATCGTACTGCCTCAGTGTATTACATTAAGTTATAAACTCTTTATTACATGACTGAGAGCAATTTTGTGCCGAAATGAAATTTGTTGCCAATGCTACACTAATATTTTTCAATACTTTTACTAAAGATGTAGTTTCCCAGATGATGCTTTTGATGCAAGGAGCTCATGGTCTCTTATGTTTTTATTAGTGCCATGAGGAATCATGCTTACAAAAGAGTGTGATACAAAAGAGCATTTTTCTTTTAAGCTGCTTTCAAACTCTTAACCTGGAATGGCTTTCAGGTTTTTTGAGCTTGAGGTTTTGCTTCCTTTAGAAAGACTTCCCCTTTTAAAATTACATTATTATTTCATGAATGCGCTACCATGGGTCAGAGAATTATTCAAAGATAGATTTCTGGGGAGTGCTTCTTTCAAAGGAGATAAAACTTTCTTGCAAGAGTAGGACTTTTATGTGCTGGGTGTTGTTCAGGTACAGAATAAAAAGATGTAAGGCCCCAGTTTCAGTCTAAGGAAATATGATGACAGCAAGCGATAGGGAGATTGCAGAGAAATACAAGTTATGTTGTATGTCTGGATGTTTTATGATTTTGGTAAATTTGAGTGCAAGTTATGGTCTTTCTGCAGATCTCTCTCTTGTAGTCTTATAAAGTGGATAGGTCTGAGTAATGAGTCAATCCTGAAGATGTGAATAAATGATGCAGAAATACAGGCTAGCTGTTAAATAATGAAGAAAATTATTTCCGTGAGGCATTTGGAAGAGCAGGGAGGAAGCATTAGGGAGATGTGTTTGCAGCAAAACGTCTTCTGCTGTAAGAACTGACCTAGTTCTGAGTGTCTGCAGAATATACCTGCCTAAGAGCTTTGCCTTTGTCGTGCTGCACGTAACTTAATAACTTGCGATATTTGGCTTGTGTTACAGGCCGTGTACCAGCTTGCAAACCTCAGCCAGAAGATGGCACCGCAGTTCAGCTTTCCTCACCGCTTTGTAATTCTAACAGCACTGATTTTGTCTCTGTCACACGCTATGGCACTTTATGATATGTTGATCTTTCATTTAAATTTACAGGATTTAATGGAGCAGCTTGAAAAGCAAGACAAAACTGTTCGCAAGTTAAAGAAACAGTTGAAAGTATTTGCTAAGAAGATTGGTGAACTTGAAGGTACTTTTATATTTTGAGAGGAGGAGAAAGATTTTGATTTACTTTTTGTGATCCTGTTGTCACGATATCCACCTGTCTTAGCAGTCTGGAGGGCATGAGGTCTTCAGTAGCTTTAGCCTCTGTTAATTCATTTCAGAAACAGGAGATGCACTCAGAGCTCTGTGTGTTCCTTTATAAACCTTTAGAATATTTGTCATATTTTAAAGCAGTGAGTAGAAGGAGATTGATGTTTCTCTGAAGGCAGAAACCATTGAAACATAAAGGAATGTTACCTGAGCTGTTTGTGTACCGGAATCTGGTTTTGTAAAGACAAAAGCAATACTAAATATGAACCATGCAGCAATAATTTACCCAGTTTTCCTCTGTGAATTTCTATGTCACTGGAGCAAAGACTGCTGAGACTGTCTTTCTCTGCTTGAGGTTTTCTTTCAGAGCTGCTGGACAAACTTGAATATGAGAATGCTGAGATATAGGCTAAGCTAATTTTATTTTTATAAGCATCAGAGTGAGTTGCTTTAGGATGTTAGGACTGGTGAGACAGAGAGTTTATTATGTCTCTGCATAAGTAAAGTCATTTTAATTGCTAAAAGCAATTAATAATGTTATAAAGTTGAAGTATAAACTTGTTTTTAAAGAATCCTGGTTCTCATCTTTCAGAAGCTTTTTATGGTCATCTGCTTCCTCCAGAAACAAGCTTACTGCCTAATGAGTTGTTTTACTGAGTACTAAGATTGAAATTAGTGACTGTAGTCTTCAGTGCTTCAGCATTTGAAAAAAACAGTGACACAAAGTTAAACCTGGATTAAGAAGAGTATATTATCCTGTAGCTAGTGGTTCTCCTTGACCTCCCATTTGGATTTCTGCATTTTCTATCCCGTTTGACAGGTGCACACATTTAGCACACTCACAGGATGTGCAATAGTTTGTAGAGATTGCATGCAGCTAGGAGGCTGGACTGTGAGGTGTTGTATGCAGCAAGGTGGATATTTCATACATCCTTTTGAAAGATTACTCAAATTAAGGTTGTTTTTAAAAAATAATTCAGTATTGTTTGGTTACTACTGTGGACAAGATCACAGTAGTATTCATATAAAATATAGAGTGAGAAAATGTTTCTGAAAACATAGTTTAGTCTGTGTTTATTATCTAATTAACTAAGGAAGATGTAGTAGGTCTGGCTGGGATGGACTTTAATTTCTTCATAACAGCCTGTATGATGCTATGTTTTGGATTTGTGGCTACAGCAATGTTGGTAACACACCAGTGTTTTGGCTGTCGCTGAGCAGAGCTTGCACAGCGTCAAGGTTTTCTCTTTTTCCCCACTCCGCCCCCTCAGGGAGTGAGCTAGGGGGGTGGGAAGGCACACAGTGGGGGCAGCTGACCTGACCTGGCCAAGGGGATATTCCATATTCCGTACCACCTAACGTCGGAGCCAGCGGAGGGTTTTTTGCATACAAGGTGACTGTTTGGAGGCTGGCTGGGCATCACCCCTTCTGGTATGGGGGTAGGGGGAGGCATGACTGATTGCCTTTGCTTTGCTTTCCTTCCCTCTCTTTCCTTCACCTATTAAACTGTCTGTATCTTACAAAAATTTTCTCACTTTTGCTCTTAATATTTTCTCCCCTGTCTTGCTGGAGGGCTGGGGGGAGCTGAGCCAGGATGGGGGTGTGGGTGCTTGCCTGCTGGTCAAGGTAAAACTACCACAATAGGTAACAAACATCAAGCTTTGAAATACAACATTTTGCAGAACAATTAACAGAGACCTTTGCAGTATTAATCTGGGATTAAGTGATTAACGGCTATCGCTTTGCGTTTTTGCTCTTATATTATAAAATCCAGGAAATCAGCAGTAAGTGTGTATTAATGGATGCCATTCACACACTTCCACTATCCTTCAAAGGAAGAGTGCCACCCCAAGATACATTTATCAACTATCTATGGTTTTGTTTAACGCTTTGTTGCTAAGTGTTACCTTGAACTAGAGAAAAACATTTCTTAATTCCATATGCTGGAATTCTTCCTTAGAAATATCATAGGTTCCTCAGATGTGCATTGGTTTCACTGGAAAATATGACATATAATTTCTTTTCATTTCCCCTCTGAAGTGGGCCAAATGGAGAACATATCGCCTGGACAAATCATCGATGAACCTATTCGTCCAGTTAACATTCCACGGAAAGAAAAGGACTTCCAAGGGATGTTAGAATATAAGAAGGAGGATGAACAAAAACTTGTCAAGAATCTTATTTTAGGTAAGCATCTTTCTCATTTGTGGCCTCCTGTGCTCCCACACACTCTGAAGAACGAATGATAAGAACACAGAATTTGCATTATGAAATGAATAGCTTTTTTTGGGGTTTGACAGTTTATCTAAAATTTCTAAATGTCTATTGTAATCAAATCATCCTTCCTGATGAGTATAGTACATATTAATGTGTCTGCATATTTTTTAGCAGGCTGTTATGTTTTATTCTGTTCTGCTATTTTACCAAGAAAGTGGCTTTTAGTTTTACTCTTAGTTTTCACTGGCTGTATAGAGTTATGTGTGTGCAATCAACTGGGGAGGTTGTGATTACCAAATATAACACTTTCCTATGGCTATACACCTAACAAAACAATGTGTGTTTGTTTTTCCCAAGAGCTGAAGCCACGTGGGGTAGCTGTCAACCTGATTCCAGGACTACCAGCATATATTTTGTTCATGTGTGTACGCCATGCGGATTACCTTAATGATGACCAAAAAGTGCGGTCGTTATTGACTTCCACTATCAATGGCATCAAAAAAGTATTGAAGGTTAGTTAGTCTGCTTGGTTTAGGAAAACATTAATTTAAATTTTGCTCTTGATTTTATGCTAGAGGAGTGAGGAGAAGACTTTTCAGTGAATTGGCTCTGGGTTTCTGATCAGTGAAGTTCTCCCCCCAAAGTAACAAAAAGTTGTTAACAGGCAGCAAATTACAGTGATAACATTTTATCCACCTAATACCAGGGATGGTTTGAATTAGTGGAAAGTAAACTACCTTCTTTTTATTTTGAGTAGACTTCCTCCTCTGAAGTTATGCCTATAAAGCTTTGGATGCAGTCTTTGTAATACAGAATACTTAATTAAAATGTTTCATTTGCAGTTTTCCGAATTTGCTTCACCTACAGACTACATTGATGATAATACGTTACTGCCTGAAGTCTTTGCAGTGAGTTGGCTAGGAGAGTTTACTCCAGGGGTATCTTGAGAGCAGTATTAAGACATAAATATGTTTTATGCTTCATGGAGTTTTATAGTCTTTAAATAAAGCAGATGTGCTCAAAACCCAAGCATTTAACCAAGCTACACGTTTTGAAAAAATGTTTAGTAAACAATCCTAGGAGCTCAGATATTTGTAGAAACTTTTGGACATATTTAAGTGAATGGAGTGCATGCTACAGAGCTCTAGAAATTTTAATTACTGAGATAGTATATAGCAGATTCTGTGTTCTTTGGCGAGGAGGACTTTTTGTTTTATTTGTTTTTCATATCAGACTGCCAAAATGGTTATGATGTTAGTGACATTCATGCAAGCTGAATTGTTCTCTGCTCCTCCTGCTGGCTCTGCATCACTCCCATACTCCACGTTGGGCTTTTCACAAGAGTCACTGTGCCACAGAACGAGTGTTTTGGGAACACAGTCACAGTGCCCTGTGATCACTGCACAGAGCAGTTAGGATGGATGTGTAAAGCACAGAAAGGTGGTATCTGTGGAGGAAATAATATTTTGAAAGTTTTTGAAAAATACTACAGAAAACAGGGAGGGTGTTTAATGCTATTTTGTCAAAAACCTTGCTTTCCTAGTATGCTACTGAAATACACAAAGTTTTGCAAAACATCAGAACCTGAGTAGCTACAAGAAAGTGGATTTTTAAGTGTTTAATTGTTTACCTATAATTTTATTATTATATTCCTCCTACCAGTCTTTGTTGAAATGTGTTTGTTTTTATCTTCAGAAAAGAGGTGATGACTTCGAAACAGTGTCCTTCTGGCTATCTAACACTTGCCGATTTTTGCACTGTTTGAAGCAGTATAGTGGAGAAGAGGTAAGTGCTCCTACTCTGGTTTCTTGTCCTCTACAATACTATAGTGAGCACTACTCTAACAAATTCCTGTAATATCTCAAAATCCAGTCAGAGTGTCTTAAAACAGCTACACTTTTTGGCACGATGGTGATGATGTCAGTGGGAAGCATGAGGAGATAAGATTTGAACCAGTTTCGCTTTACTGCAGGCTGGGGCCCGGAGGCTAGATGACATTGTGCTCCTGAAAGCGCCAGCTCAGATTAAGTAGAAGAATCTGGCTGTGACCATGATGTTGTTTAGTAATTAATTCACTGAACTTCTTATGAAAAAGGCCATATTAAGCACTTTAACCGTAGTATGGCAGACTAATTTATGGTTGGAGGCTGTGATACGTGTGATTTCTTCTTCGTACTTAACTGGGATTTTGGCTATAAATGGCTAGGTGAGAATGCCCGTGCTGGCGTGGGAGGGAAGGATCTTTCCTGCCAGAAAGTTGGCAGGGTTTGTTCGTGTGTCAGATATTTCAGTTAGCGAGTCAAGGAAGCAGACATGGCACAAGTCACAATTGAAAAGCAAATCTTAGCATTAGCCTCAATCAGAAGAACTTCCAAAGTAAAGCTTTGAGGAGCTGTCACTATTATTTTGAAAGTATTATTTGCCAGTTGCATGAAAAAAATTTGAATAGTGGTTTGATGTAGTATTTTTGTATTCCATTGAAGCATTTGTGTGTTATTTTATGAATTCAGGGGTTTATGAAGCATAATACACCTCGTCAGAATGAACACTGCCTCACTAATTTTGATTTAGCTGAATACAGACAAGTTCTGAGTGACTTGGCTATTCAGATCTACCAACAACTTGTCCGAGTGTTGGAAAACATTCTGCAACCAATGATTGGTAAGGCAAAGTTGAACTCCTTAAAATTCACAACATAGTACCAAAAGAAAAATTGTGATTGTAGTAATATACTATACCTTGTATTTCTTCCTAACCAGCAGAGTTTTATTAATAGTTCCTGTGGTATTGCGTTTGTGGATGGTAAGGACTACACTGGACAGGCTGGATTAGAGGAAAAACTAAACTGTGGCTGGTTCTTCCGGCAGTGACAGAATAAATTGATATACCTTATTCATACTTGTCATAAATCGTGCATTTACAGGAAGAAACCGTTAGGACAGTCTGGCATTTGTTGCCCTGTCTGTTGGGAAATATCCCATGGAAAAAGTAGACTTAATCACATGAGAACTCAAAATTAATATGGAGAAAAATGGTTTGTTGTTATTATGCACACCAATTAGCAATGAAATAGCTAGCAGTGATGAAGCTCACATTCAGAGAGATTTTTTTAATTAAAAGTACTTTTCATTTTTCTTGTCAGACAATACTGTCACAGAAATTTTCATTATGCTTTCTGATTACAACATTTAGAAGAATGGAACAGCTTCTTGGTTTGCTGACTCTGCTGCTCATGTAATCATGGGAGGAAAAAAGTATTTTGCTGGAATTAGACCTTCCTTTCAAACACACATGCTGGAATCTTTGTAAAAACCTTGTAAGCTTAGATTTTGCAGACTGTAGTGGGACACAGAATTGCTGGAAATCCTGGTAAAGTGTGGGTAGCAGAAAGGTTAAATACTAAGTTTTGCTGTCTTGCACAATATGCTTGCATATCGGGGATTTTCAGTCACTATAATAATGTTGTCAATCAAATACAGTTTCAGGAATGCTGGAGCATGAGACTATCCAAGGTGTCTCAGGGGTGAAACCAACAGGGCTGCGGAAGAGAACATCCAGCATTGCTGATGAAGGAACCTACACTTTGGACTCCATTATTCGGCAGCTGAACTCTTTCCATTCAGTGATGTGTCAGCACGGAATGGATCCAGAGCTGATCAAACAGGTTGTCAAGCAGATGTTCTACATCATTGGGGCCATAACGCTTAATAATCTTCTCCTGCGCAAGGACATGTGCTCGTGGAGCAAAGGAATGCAGATAAGGTGGGAGAGCTCATGTGATACTTTTCTGGAATGTGCTGCTGGAAATCTTAGTGAACTTTTGATGCAGCTGAACATCATTTTGATGGAACAGCACACACATTTTCATTATTTATTTTTCTTCACACAAACAGTTGCAGATCATGTTAAACTGATTTTTTTGAGGTTCAGTTAAAAAGAGCTTATTTAACTTAAGCCAAATCCTACCTGGCTTTCAAGGAAATGTGGTAGAAGCAAAACAAAAGTATTTCATCCTCAAGTAAGAATCTGAACTGTAGGTGAAATGTGGTTAGTTGCTTTCTCAGCTTTTGGAGAAGAATAGCAAACATGCCTGCTGCATTCTTTGTATGCTGGTGGCTCAGTGGATACCTCTGTGTTCATCCACACTGTAGTTTGCTGCATCCTGCAGTAAAGCCATCTTACTCTAATCCTGTATTTGGCAGCAGTTGTCCAATGCATTTGACTGGCATATGCCAGGAAACTTAGCCAAGGCATTCCAGTTCCTCAAGTAACCTTGAAAAGCCTCACTGCACATTTGCACAGACAAAATCTCATTTGCCTTTCTTCTTATACTCATCATGTTCCTGCAATTAATAGGAACAGAAACAAATGGCAAAAGCTAGTTAGTGGAAGTCTTCAGCCATAGTTTTCTGACTGTTATGAAACTCAAAATTTCCTGCCTTCATCAGCAGGAAATAGTATGAAGACCAAATTACAAGAAGTGACAAATGTGAAGGAAAAACATGTAAGGGCAAAGAAGAAACACTGGGAAAGAGAAATTGCATGTGCTTTTGATTTAGCCATAATCAAGCATTAATGTCTTGACAATCTTACCTCTTTGTACAGATACAATGTGAGTCAACTGGAAGAATGGCTACGTGATAAAAATTTGATGAATAGTGGGGCTAAAGAAACACTGGAACCCCTCATCCAGGCTGCACAGTTGTTGCAAGTGAAAAAGAAAACGGATGAAGATGCAGAAGCCATTTGTTCAATGTGCAATGCTCTGACTACTGCCCAGGTAGGGAAACTCTCATTGTCTGTTCTGCTGTCACTTTTGAGCAGTTCTCTGCTCTGTTGGTGTTTGCTCTGCCTGCCTGCCCTGCTGTTGCACATGGGTCAAAGATTTCTTACTTTGTTTTGCACTAGCACAACTAAAACAGATTAAGTTGGAGCAGTAAAAAAAGGACCAGACCTTTTTGAGGTCTGATGTTCAAGATAAGTTTTGAAGAAATGAGGGGAAACTCAATAGAATGTGCGGGGTGTAGTACTATACATAGTCTCTCAGCTTGTGAAAATCCTTAGAGAAAACTCTTCACTCAAAGACGTCTCTGTACTCCAGACAGCTCTGCCTAGGATACTAGGAAATGATCTTTCTGCCGTCAGAGTTGGTATCCAGTTAAGTCAATGGACAATTCACACAGAGCTGTTGTCTCAGGGACTGCAAACAAAAGTGTTAAGTTACTGTACCCATTAGCCTCAGAAAGGCTGAACAAAGGGAATCTCAGTGGCTGATGACTTCTATTTATGAAAGCTTAAACTTTGTACAGATAAGTTTTACTTCTTTTTTTTTTTTAACCATGCTACATTTGCATAGAGCTTGTACAGGAATAAATGGACCCAAGCGTCTTTGATGGTTACTGAACATTCTCATCAGAAAAAGGAAGAAATTTCTCGATTTCTTGATTTCTTTCACAATAGCGTCAGCACTAGCAGTTGCATTGATTTTGATTTAGTAATTCACATTGCTGGAAAATCTGTTAGTTTTGTACTGAAATAAGAAGTTAGAATTCCATGTGCTTCAAGTGTTTTCACTTTGTTAAAAAGTGTTGCAGTTTTATTTTCAAGAAAATTATGCAAAAAAAAACCCCAGAGTTTTTTTAATAAGTTGTACATGTTTAACAAATATTATTAAAGTCTTTGTGTTGCTGTTCTTTCCTGTAGTGGCTTTAGCCCTATTTTAGATAAATAGATCACTCTCTTGAAAAATAGTGAAGTTATTAAGACTGTCTTGAATGGAAGCTATAGAAGGTCATAATTGTATGGTCAAAATTAGGGAGGGAATACAGCCTGTTTCCAGGAGGTGTAGGAACACAATCAGTTACTTATAAACTGATTTTTCCATAGTTTGGTGTTTCCATAGTTTGGTATTCTCCACACACATGTAGAATTTTAGAGTTTCCGCCTCCAAAGAACACATGTGCTGAAGAAGGCAGTCATATAACATAGCATTAAGCAGGTGATGGAATTCCATATGAATCAATAAAGCAAAAAATAACAAATACTTGTAAAGAATTTTATTTTAAAAATAGCTAATTTCAAAAGTCTGTTGTTAGTAACCATGGATGCATCTGTTGATTCATCAGTAAAATGAACCTAAGAATGGTTGTTCTTCTTTGCAGATTGTAAAAGTTCTGAATTTGTATACTCCAGTTAACGAGTTTGAAGAGAGAGTCTTGGTGTCATTTATACGTACAATACAGGTATGGCTATGTCTTTTCATCAGAAATCATTAGACTATTTCTAAGAAGCCTTCTGATAAGACAAAATTGCTTGTGTCCTGAAATACATTCAGGAATCTGAAGTAAACCAGGCTGTTCAGCTGTCATTTTTTAGCTATGTTGAAAAGGTGTTGTCAGCCTTAAAATTTTAAGCACTCACAATTTACTGCCTTCAGGATTGCATGAAAATGTTAGTTTCTCTGTCAGCATGTATGAGGTTTTTGGAAGGTAATAGGGTTTTGTGCTTGTACATCTTTGTGTGTGTAAACACGCTTGTATGCCATCTTTTCAAGTGGTAACATTTATATATGCAAATTTACTTTTGTCAGACGTGTGTCTGCATGGGAAGTTCCAACTGCTTTGAAAACTGAGGCCTGTGTTCATTCCAGAGTTCTTCATTTAGCTCTTCTAGTTTTATATATATCGATGAAAATTAAACATTTTGAAAACTCTGAAGAAAAGCAGCCAGTAGAGCAAAATAAAAGCAACAAAGATGATCTTTCTGGTCTGTTGGAAATTGAATTACATTTACTAGCAGGATAAGGGAGATTGGGAAGGTAGAACTGAGATAAAACTAGAAGTCCACTTACAGAAAAGGTGCAGTGACCAGATAGTGGGCAAATTCTTCCTTTTGCAAGGAATCTAAATATCTTCGGATCGCATTGTAAGGGGAAGATATGCAGAACTGAATATGATGAAATTAACTCCAGTTTAATGGCATAAGTGTTGCAAATGTGTCGGGTCAAGTTAGCGTAGAGTGTGTGTCTGTACAGACATGTATCTGTAAGCACAGATGAAATACTGCCTCTTTGCAGGATTGTTATTATCAAGTGGCTAAATGCTAATGGATGTAACTTTCTTATCTTTGCAGATGCGTCTGCGAGACAGGAAGGACTCTCCTCAGTTGCTCATGGATGCTAAACACATCTTTCCTGTTACTTTTCCATTTAATCCATCCTCTTTGGCATTAGAAACCATTCAGATCCCAGCCAGCTTGGGCCTGGGCTTCATATCACGTGTCTGATCCCAAGGATGTACTGTCAGTGTTAAATGGAGAATCAGTTGCCTGATATCCTTACCCGTTAAAACATAGTGAGCCACTGAAAACACGTTTTCTGAACAGTCTATATATGCCCAGATCTGTAGTAAAACTAGCTGGAAAACTCCGTAACAGCACCACAGATTGGAGGCTGATAGAAAGATGTGCATTTGTGTTCAGTTGTTGCATTTATGAGGACATCACTGATTCATACGTTTCCAGAATATGGAAATCAGGCTTGGACAAAAATTGTGTCTTCAGCTGTCTAGAGACATTTTTAGATCTTTAGTAACATATTTAAATAGTGTAAATTAAACTCCGTATGTAATCTTCTCATAGGCAGGGACCAACAGGGACAGTCACAGTCCTGAACACGGAAAACTTGAAAGTAAGGCTTTTTGTAGTAGAATACACAGTCACTTGGGAGCCTGTTACATTTAATTTGTAAAAACTGGAATCAAGAAACACAAACTGGCAATATATAAAATGATTTCTTAAACCACTTCCTTGTTTATGTCAGTTTGACATAAATTCTAGTGATAAGTCTTATAGCTCACTATATGCTATAACTTAGGTGTTCATTTGTTAGTACTGTGGTTTACCAAGCATACTAAATCGCTGCTGCATATTGTGTTCTTTTAAATGTATGACAGTATCATACTAGGCACTAAAAATAAGATATTTCATTTTTTGTTGTCAGCCTTTACAGTCCAGTGCAGTTTCTTACTTTAACTGGATTTTTGCAAACAGTATCAAATAACACCTGTAAAGGAAAATGGTAACTAAGCACAAGTAGCACACTGGAAATTACATGTTTAGTTATTTTTAAAAGTAGTTATCTAAAAATACAGAATCTTGAAGCAAATGATCAGAAGTCAATAAAGATTTTAGTGTTTATTTAGATTTTGTAGTCTGTCTAATGTTCTTCTTTGTTTGTAGACCCCAGAGATGACAGTGTGTATTTTGAGTATAATCTCTTTTGTTTTGTTGCCACTTAAAAAAAAAAAAAAAAAAAAAAGTATTCTTTCATACTGGCATTTGAGAGGAAAAACTTTAATAGCAAATTTCTGCAGTACCTCAAGGCTCTCACTCTTTGAAAGGCTGACAAACAAGAACGTTAAGTAGGTTTTGACTATGATGCTGTCACTTGGCTATGATTCATGATTTAATGTTTGGAGATCCAGAGTGCATAATGAGAAACTGAGTTATTTTGGATATTGCACATCTTATTGGAAAGATTTTTCTCTCTCACATATATCGGAACTGCTGCATAGAAATCACATTTCACATTGTGCAACGTAAGCACAGAAGCCTTGCTGAAGGTTCCAGTTCTGAAGTTTAAAACAGGTAGTTTGTGGTGTATGGCTCAAATGTAAAAAAAAAAAAAAAAAAAAAAGCCACACACATTGCTCAATTGCATTGTGCAATATTTTTAAATTATTATAATAATTAGCAACTTAGCACTAACATTAATTTCTTCTTAAATAGTGAGAAATAATCTAGAAGTACACTGTTAGACTATTTGGTACTAATCTGTTTGCCTGCAAACTCACAGAAAAAAAAAAATTGCTGTTGAGCAGACTGAAACATTTCAGTTGTGTTTTACCTGAGAGGTAGACATGCTGTTTGTGTGGCTGCTAAAATCGGCAGTGAAGACAACCTAAACTTTGCCAGTGTCATTTTAAGACGCTCATGTCATCTTATTTTCAAATGTGTATGCTCCATATCATGTTTGATGGATCATGCCAGTACTTCCAAGAACCTAATACTGCATTGCATAAACGTTATGAATGATCTTTGCTAAATTATTTAGATTGTTTTCTGGTGCATGGTATACCAAACACTCTTTTTTCAAATGTTACTTGATTTCTGAAACTACGGCTACTATTAAGTGGCTCCAGATAAGGTATAATGTAGTTTTCAGACTGTTAGGAGTACTGTAGTTGTGAGAATGTAATGGGAAACCCTTCACATCCAGTAACAAGGTTAGGATAGAAAACACCTGAGAACATGCTGACCTACAGAATTTTTTTCCTATTGAAAAGCAAACAATTGGCATTGCGGTATGTTCATACTGTAGATCAGGAAATGTATCCACTACTTAAGCGTTAGTGTAATAAAATGTATGCCTAAATGTATTTTTGTTTATTTTTAAGTTTCTTTACCTGTAAAAAGCCTTATTGTATCTTGTTTCCTTAAAAAAAAGTAGTGGTTAGTAATTTATAGGTATTCTCCTTAAACTCAGTGGTTTGACTGGTATTACTTTTATATCACATTAAAAGTATATGCTGCTTGACATGTTTTAAAGGAAAATATTTTTAAGTTGGAATAGATGTGTAACTGGTAATTCATCTAATATTTTACATGGCAGTATTTTACATGCACTTTTCAGAAGTAAAATTTTAGTGTCAGTGTATAATATATCTCTTCCACCTTAGGACTAATATCTCCTTAACCATGGAATATAATGCAGAATTATTTTACCTTTTTTTTTTTTTCCTTTGAATCATTGTTATGCTCTTTTAATGTGGACATATCTTTTATATTTTAATTTATTATCTATGCCTACGATAGATTTTATCGGATGCTGGAAAAATACTTGTCCATGACCCGTTAGAATTATATACAGTTATTCTAGAGATTTTGCACAATAATTACCTCATTCAGTTTGGTGTATTTTTATTCCAGTGATCATTTTATTCTGATTAGGACACAGTCTTCTATCCAAATTTTGAAAAATTGCTTCTCAGACTTCATTCTGGGATGGAACGTGACAGTGCTTAAGTCCATTAAATGCGATTAATCTATTCCATCTATCACAGGAAAAGAATAGGATGAAATTCCATGTTGGAAAGTGGATTGATATCCAGTAACATTTATTCCCAACTTGGAGACACCAGCATTTGCAATTCGAAGGTCTGTGTAATTTGTGATTTAAGCTGAATGCACTTCAAATACCGTACAAAAACTATGAGTAAACACTTGGGTTTTTTTAAGATGCTGATACTTCATGTGATAAATAAAAGCCTTTAAACATAGGTTTTCACTTGATGCCACTACAGTACATAGATGAAAACCAAAATATTGTCAGAATGACCTGAGCTCTGATCTGTTGTAGTGTCTGATGTTGTACTTAGTAAATGTATGCATCATAAAAACTGTAGTCTAATAGCTATCACTGGAAAATGTCCAAATAAAAATACAACTGTAAGATTTGCTTTGGATTTTTTTTTGTTTGGCTGGTTGGTTGTTCATAAGCTGTGTGCTGGCGTTTTCCCCAGGCGATCACACAGGTTCCCTCCACCTTCACGGTAGATTTAGTGATGTCTGCCGAGGGCGTTGGTTAAAATCTGGGGTACCAGCAGTGTGCCATAAACTGCTGTGTGTATTTGAAAATATTTTGTTTGGCATAGCCCAGTTCTGTTAGGTTATTTTGTCACCAAATATTAAATGTTACTGAAATAAGATTTGTACTATGCCATGAAAGCTCTTCGGCACCTGGCAGGCAGGGCTAGCGCGTCTCTGGGGCCACCTCCCCAAACCGGGTACTTCTGTTTATTTAAATCTTCTTTCTCATGAAGGGTATTTACATGTAACACCTGTTAGTGCCCTAAGCGTAGTGAATGCATTCTGAGTTGTTTGTTTTTATCTTATGCTGTTAGAGAAACTCCTTCGTGGTGTCTTGTAGGAAGGGGATTGCTGTTTCTGTTGTTTTTCCCTGCTGGGTCAGGAGCGGTTCCCCTCGGGATCCCTCTGGCAGCTAAAGCTGCCATTATTCCTGATCGATCAAGGTGTATCCCAGATCCCGGCTTTGCCAGGATCATTTTTAAGTTCCTGTGTATGATAACTGGGACTGCTGCTCCTCTCCACTGTACCCACCACGGCAGCTATCGTGCCGGCTGCCCGCACGAAACGCCCCGCGGGCGCAGGAACCCTCTCAGCAGGTGCGGAGCGGCCCCGCCGGGACCCGCCTCCCTCCTCCGCGGGGCAGGGCCGTGCCCGGGCGGGACAGGCCCAGGATCCGGGCCGGGCCGCTTCCCCCCCCCGCCTCGGGGGCGGACCGCGGCCACCTGCCCGCTGCGGAACCGGCTGCGCCACCTCTCTCTCTCCGCGGGCGGCCCGGGGCGGCGGCGGCGGCTCCGTCCCCATGGCGCTGGCCGAGCTCTACACCCAGGTGAACGGGGCGGGGAGCGGCCCTGAGGGGCGCCGGGCTGCCATGGCGGGGCTGCTTCTCCAGCGCCCGCTGAGGGCAGCGAGAGGGAAAGGGGCGGCCGGGCCGGGCGAGCAGTGCCAAAAGCCCGAGCGTGCTTATGCTGTGGGGGATTCGGGGATTGCGGTGGCGGAGCGGTAAAATGTGGAGCCGGTTGCGTTACTGAGAGTTCGCGGGTTTGGAGCTGTCGGAGGGAACGCGGCCCCCTGTGTGCGGTGTGCCGCCGGTATCGGGCAGAGGAGCGGCTGTAAAATCCCAGGGCTGCGTGGCAAAATACTACTTATTTTTGAGATAAGTACTTTTTTTTTTTTTTTTGAGACTTTGAGTCTTTAGCTGTAGGTCTCCGATGCAGTAGCCAGCCATTAGACAGTTTGAAAGTTTAACAGCCCTTCCCTGGCCACTGCATCGTGGGGTGCTCGCCCTTTTTATTACACGTATATTGAGTATGTTTGGCGGAACGGGGCACTAAAACAAGCATTATTTCTGCTTAATGTACCTGCTGTGGTTTTTGCATAATTTTCCCAACTTTTCCTGTAGTCACCGGAGCATTATGACAGACAACGTGTTTGCTTAGCTTTACATAACAAAAATAACATGCGTATATTACTAATTTACGAGCCTGTGTCTCTCCTATGGCAGAAGCGATATATCGTAATGAACTCCCGTTCAGCCCTGTGCCACACGGGTGTTTGTGCATTTGCTGTGTCGGTCCCGTGCTCTGAGCAGCTGACAGAACAAACGGAGTTTTTTTGAAATCAGGAATAGTGCTGGGCAGGTGAAGGGGAGGAAGGAGTGTGGGTGTAATGTGATACGAAAATGAGCAAACTCGCTCTGTTTACTTGTGAGGCAGGGTTTGGAGAGTGCTGACTGGGGTAGGCCGGGTCCGTTTGCCAATGGAGGCTCCTGGGAGCTGCAGGGACCTTTTCTGAAGAATCAGTACTTGGATCACGTGCTTTTTCTTCCTTTTCTTGTCCGTGACCTGCTGCAGGTCACTTTCTCCCATGGGAACACGCTGTGTGCTCCTGCGTCTACTTGATGGTGGTATTCCTGACTCACATAGAATAATAGGAAATAAATAATTAATTTTAACAGCTATGCATATGGAAGTGTTTCTTATAAGCCAGGAAATCAGCGTAGTGTAGGAATGACACAAAAGTCAATTTATGCTTAGATATACATGAAAAAAGCAAAGTTAAAACTG
Organism: Chlamydotis macqueenii; assembly: GCF_036417535.1. Lineage (NCBI taxonomy): Eukaryota > Metazoa > Chordata > Aves > Otidiformes > Otididae > Chlamydotis > Chlamydotis macqueenii. The sequence continues at coordinate 13,429,516 of NC_141567.1, read as the reverse complement.
ATTTCATTGAGCCATGTCTGTCATTTACCTGTTAAATAAATATTTGTGAAGCTGAGTTCTTCTCCCTTTGGTTGAATATATGAAAACATTGTCATCGTAGTGGTTTGGGGTTCTTTAGAAAAGGTCTTTGTGATTTTGGTTATTGTGTGAAAAAATGCCATCATACTGAAGGCATCGGCAAAGGAGTATGAAAGCAGCTGAGGTTTTGATTAGTGTTCAACACCAGACGTACATGCCAGGCTGGCGTATGGTTGACCAGAAAGGTTGATCTCCATCCTTAGAAATACTGCAAAGTCAACTGGAGAGGTCACTGGGCAACCTAAGCTAACTTGCAGGACATCTCTGCAAAAGTCCTTCTTACCTGAGATTGTTTGCTGTTGATCTTCAGGGGTCAGAGCTGAGAAGGATGCGGTTGAGGTACAGTGCAGTTTGTGAGGACCAACACCCACGGCTGGCAGTGTGTTCAGTGGGGTTCTTGGGGCGGAGAACCTCATGTTCTGAGGATCTGCTGGAGCTTTCAGGGCTCCCTCCAAATTAGAGAGGGGAAAAAAGTAATTTGTGCAAAAAAACAACAGTGGCAACACCAAAATGAGAAGGTATATGAGTTTTGAAGGTACCTATGGGTATGCTAACACTTTGTGAAATCCTTGACTAACATTAATTTTTCAGGTAAGCAGCTGCAGCAGTTCTCACAGGTTTATTTAAGCACAGCTGGTTTAAACGGGCTGTGAATATAGCTGGGGTAGGAGAATAAAATGAAGGGTTCTGGCTATGAAAACAGAAAGATGCTGGAGGAAGATCGTACAGCATGGCTGCTCGTGCAAGTAGGGACTGAATGGTTCTATGGTCTCTAGTGTTCCTTTATCACAAGTTAGAGGAGACATGGCCCATGAGAAACTCAGTACTAGCCTATACGGGTGATTTTCAGGCTTTTTTTCTGACATCACAGTCCTTCCTCCTGTCCTCTCCTTACATCCAAATACAGTCTTCAATGTTGTCTTCATTGCCATCTGAGATATATGTTCTATGGTATAAAAAATATTTTGCACCAAGGTTTAAGGAAGACGATGATGTGTCAGGAGGGATCTCAAACTGAAAATCCCTCCACAGAAGTGGTTTCGATGTTACTAAACCAGTGTCTATTAATGCGGAGTTGATGCTTTAGGGAGGCTTTTAGGGATGATGCCACTTTGTTAAACTCTGGCAGGATGAGAGGGACACACTCCACACCAGTGAAGAAATTACTGACTTACGGAGGTTGCCAGCTGTGTTGTGTCCTTCTGAGGAATGCTGTTTCCTGCAGCTCCTAGGGCAGAGCATTTAAAGCTGTAGCTAATGCTGCCAGATTTTAATGTTGGCCTGGGAGAACGAGATGGTTTGAACAGTGTCATTTACATTCAGACATTTATGTTGCGGAAGGCTTGAGGTAATTCTGTTGTCTCGATTCTCCAAATGCCTAAAAGAGTATTACAGTTCGTCTGCTTACACTGTGAAGTGCCTTCAGGAAGTGTGTTTTCTTCCTGAGACACAGCTAAAGTACTGGAACCGATCTCAGCTAAGCCAGCTGATTGCTTGTAAAGAAAGAAACCTGCCAGTCGTCTTTGAAGTTCACCCTAGCACAGGGAAAGATGTTGTTTGGGCATTGCACTGCAATTCCGTTAAAAGAGAGGTACCTGTGCAGAGTCTTTCTTGTGTGTACCTCTGTGCCTATGGCAAAATGCTTTCTAAGTTCAGTATCCTGAATTTGAATTCAGGGAAGTGATTGCCTAAATTCTGGTAAACAAGATGCTTTCTCTGGTACTTTGTCATTTGAAATCTCCTAGAAATCAGGGCTCTGCCATAAGTGTGTTTTATTCTCTTTGTTCAGTGTTAGAGGGTTTCAAGAGCCTGGCAACAGTCTGGCCCTTGTTCACCTTCCTGCACGCTGTTGTTCTGCAGACTTTACGCTGAACAGGAGCAGAACAAGCATGTCTGAAATTAATTGGTCTGCTCTCATTTTTTTTCGTTAATGAAGAATAACTAAAGCACAAAAATACAGCCCGCTGAAGGGGTCAGAGGTAAGAACAATCCCCGAAAGTCCTGGCATCCAGTTCAGCTTTTAGGTTGCACTTGACTTGTGGAAAACTGTATTTTTATGCTAGTCTGGTATTACGATAGTAGCTAAGCTAACTATTGTCTTGTTTTTCTGTTGTAGTACAATAGGGTTTGGATCCCTGATAAAGAAGAAGTTTGGCAGTCTGCAGAAATCACAAAAAACTACAACGCTGGAGACTGTTTTCTCCATGTGCAGTTAGAAGATGGAACTGTAAGGACAAAAGCCTTAATTATTGTGGGATTTGCTGAGATATGTTTACATAGAAACATAGGAGTCACCATTGCGGGATCTACGTGGCTCGTCTGTATTTCCAGTTATGCTAACCCTGCAGCGACAGGATTTTATCATACTGAAATTTGTACAGTAAACAGCTGTTACCTAAAAATATGGAGTGCGATTCTACTATCTGTGTAACATTAGTACAGAACACATACCTCAAAGATCACTTCACTTTTGAAACAAGCACTGAAACTCAAGTTAAAGTAAATCAGAAGTGCAGGGCAGGCATAGTTACCTCTCTCAGAGCTAGATGTTGCTTTTTTTTTTCCTAAAATTGTTGTTTTATGTAACATCTGTTAATTTTAGTACCTGAGTTCTTTACAGATTTAGTATTTTCAAAACAGTATTGCTGTATTTCTAAGTTCCTGTTCTGTAAAGACAAGTATTAAATGTATAATTAAATGGATTTGTTGAAAGAAACACAAGTGTGTAAAGAAAACTGAAGGGTCGTAAGTGAGGATAGTTTTAGAACTAACTGAAGTTCTGACCAGGTGTTTACTACCATTCAGTTGCAGCTGATCTGCCGTTTTCATCTGTAATTGAAACATGCCTTTGTTTAGAGAGCTAAACACATTTCCCAATTTTATGGATTTCAATACAAAATAATGTAGATACGGAGAATGTAGCTTTCTTTTTAATAAACAAAGAAGAGCCCCATCTTGCTTTCGTCATCTCCAGCTCCCCTAAGGTCAGTGGGATATATGGAACTGATGAAATACAAGATCAGACAGGGCTCCGTCAACCCTGTAACTTCGTGTAAAGGTAGAAGATAAACTCGTGTATATGCAAGCATAATGCATTTTGTGATATTTCAAGTAATTTTTGTTGACAGGAACTGAATTACCCTGTTGATCCAGCTGCTTTGCCACCCCTACGAAATCCTGACATACTTGTTGGTGAGAATGATCTCACTGCGCTTAGCTATCTCCATGAACCAGCTGTTCTACACAATCTTAAAGTTCGTTTCGTGGAGTCTAAGCTTATCTACACCTATAGTGGTAAGCTCAGTAAAATGCAGAGTCTAAAAAAAAAATTCTTAAAATAAAAGAAAAAAATCTTGGGTTAGTTTGCAGTATGATATGGGTGATGTTTTCCTCGAGTGTGTTTTAACTTGTTCACATTAACTCATTTTTTGTTTGAGAATAGACTTGTTTGTTGATCAGGATCTCCTGTCTAGTTTAGAAAATACTGCTACTTTGTACAAGTCTAACTGTTGTTGCCAAAACCTGGCATTTCCGTGAACTAACCTATATTTTGTTTTTGTTTTGTGCACTTGGTTGTAGGAATAATTTTGGTTGCAATAAACCCCTATAAACAGTTGCCAATATATGGAGATGCTATCATCCATGCATACAGTGGGCAAAACATGGGGGACATGGATCCACATATATTTGCTGTGGCAGAAGAAGCGTACAAGCAAATGGCAAGGTTCAGTATGTTGCTTAATGTCCATAAATAAAACTTGAAGTCTGGTGGCAGTGTTAATTGTAATTTAATTTCACTGTGTTTGTGCCATTGGCTGTTAAGAATGCCGTTGAATGATTAACTTAACTAGAGGAGGAATGATTCCTTAGCCAGCTGAGGAACTTCTAGCACTGTGTTAATTCTTGATGAGGGGCAAAATGCTGTCTTAGCTGAGTGAATAGCAATAACTTCAGCCCAGAGGTTACAACCAAAGAGGAGTAGGAGAACAGATGAAAGCTGGAACTGATATGAGCGTTGACCACGGCTGTGTTTTCATACATTTGTTTCAGGTATGTAATTCTTATGTTTATACGTGCATTTTAGACACATCTGATTTAAACTGTCTGATTATTTGGTTTTAGAAATAACAAAAATCAGTCTATTATAGTCAGTGGAGAATCAGGAGCTGGAAAGACTGTGTCTGCAAGATACACTATGAGATACTTTGCCACTGTGAGTAAGTCAAGCGGCAATGCACATGTGGAGGATAAAGTATTGGCATCCAATCCCATAACTGAGGTGAGTTTCAGAGAGAATCTGTCACGTCTGTGCTCATCGAATTCTGGGAGCTGCTGGGAATCTGTGTTTGAAATATTCAGGGGTGTTTTAGCTGCCCAAGTTAGGTATCTAAATGAGAAGCTTAGCCTCTGAATGTTACTGATGGAAAGCGGTAGTCAGCTTCAGGAACACCCAGGTTCTGCATAATTTACCAGTGGCCCCTTGAAGGCACTGGTTTGCCACATCCATTTGACCACATCCTGTTAATTAGATGATGAGAAAACAATACTGAATAAGTTGTTTGTTTGTTTTTATTAATTGGAATAGGAACAAATTGAGGTTCCTTATGGTGTGAAAACGTACTTTCTCTAATTCTCAGTTTATGTAGCGTTACACTGTTTGACTTGAGGCTTATCTTCAAACTTGGGCCTCAAAATTTAAATCTCACAGCTCAATGACAAGACTGATCCTTGAGCACCTCTGATTTTAGGAACTTCTAGTTGAGTCATGTTTAGCGAAAGTAATTCTTAATGAAAGACGCAAGTAAAACAAATTCTAAAAGCTTGTAATTTTTATAGGCTGTTGGCAATGCAAAAACCACACGGAATGATAATAGCAGTCGATTTGGAAAATACACTGAAATCAGCTTTGATCAGAGTTACCAAATCATTGGGGCTAACATGAGAACATACCTGCTTGAGAAATCCAGAGTTGTCTTTCAGGTGGGTAAAATAAAGTTAAAAACAGTCAATGTAGCTACTAATGTACTATTCTTTACTAGTTCCATACAGAAAATGTTCTGTGAAGTTCTGAATAGTGTGTCTAATCAGCATTTGATTTATTTTTTAATAGGAGCTAATCTTACTTATAATAAGAAACTAATTTATTCCCTGTTCTTCCTTATGTTAAGTGGAGAATGTATCTTTGGGACAATTCCCTGAGATAAGTGCAAGAGGTATTTGAGAAATCCGTTATTTTCGGTCACAAGAGTAACACATGCCAATTGTATCTGGAAAGGAACAGCGTTGATAGGGCAGAGGGACTCTTGATAAAAAACTGACTGAAAATTTATAAGGCCGGCGCTTATTGCATGTGAATCATTACAGTGTCGGAGCAAAACTGTGAAAAGCATTTAATTTTATAAAACTGTTTTTATGAAGTTTTCCTTTTAGTATGGTAACTTTTTAAGTACTGTGAAAAATACTTCTATATATCTGCTGCCTGAAGGATGGTTTGGAAATAGAGAGTTTTCTGAGTCACCACGGAGCAGTTTTTCAGCTGGTGCTTTTACACAATTTTTCATTACAGTATTTGTCAGGTCTTATTAGTAGATGGTTGTTCAAGCTGAAGAAATTATTAGAGTAACAGCCTTGGGGAAAGAACTCAGCATATCACTAATGGAAGTAAAGTATACTTGCATTTATCACTTTCAAAGCTCTTGTTGAAGTCTAAGATGTGCCATTTTAATATTGGGCAAGTTCTTTGCCAAACCATGTTGTGGCAGAATTTACCCTTCAAGTATCATTATCTCTTTACAGTAGTGTTGAATATTGAATGTTTTTCTGTTTGTTGGTTTGTTTGTTTTTTTTCTTCTTTTCTTTCTGTAATGGTATTCTTTGCTTTAATTTACAGTCAGAGAATGAGAGAAACTACCATATATTTTATCAATTGTGTGCATCTGCTCTGCAGCCTGAATTTAAGCATCTTAAATTGGGTAGGTCTCAAGAAAATAACCCACTCTTCATTTTTTGCAGTGCAGTATTTTGAAGACTGGATTTTCAAATGCTAGAATATTAAGTGCCTTATAGGATAAATCTCACAGACTTACAATGGGACTTGCATTTTTAAGTCCCTTAGCTATTAATCCTGCTTGTATTGAACTTGGCAGCAAATCCCTAGTAACTTGAATAGTGCATGATCAAGTGCCTAAAATCTTATTCTAATACTTTCTGGAGTGACAGATGCCATAATGACAATTTAGGGGCTTGATTCATTTGACTGCAGAGAAGCTTTAATGCCACCTGCGAGAAGCAGACGTTAGGTATATGTTTACTCAGTCGTCATTCCTCTTTGTTTATTAGATCAAGTATTAAGATTGGTGAGAGTTACAAATACCAGTTTGTGTCAGCTTAACAGAGTTAGGCGCATGCATTTCTCTCAGAAAAAGAGGACCTCCGGGACAAGTGGCTATCCAACATTACAAATTTTTCTTCTTATTTATAGAAAGTGCAGAAGAATTTAACTACACAAGAATGGGCGGCAGCACAGTAATAGAAGGAGTTGATGACAGAGCAAATATGGTGGAGACTCGGAAGACATTTGCCTTACTGGGTAAATTCTTGGGAATACCTTTTCAATAAATTGGAAATTTAATTGAATTTTTTTTTTCTGAAATGGGCAAAGACAGTTTGTTTCTGAAATGTCCAAAACTTTAGTAGTAATTAGGAAAATACTTTTTTTTAAATAGCTTATCCATTGCACTCTTGATCTATTTTAAAAGTACTAGGCAAGAGCAAGTGGCTGTTGGCAATTGGTGTTCATTGTTAATGGTCAAAATCACTAAGAGCTGGAGTCCTCTTGGCCCTTAAGCGAACATGCTGTGACAGAAGTGGAATTGGAAGCTTCTTTGCCCCTGCATTGCTTATGTGAAAGCCAAATCAGACTTGAGCTGGTGCTTGGAAGGTACAGGAATTTGTGCCTAATCTCTCATCAGATCAGACAGGCAGAAAGTAAGCAGAACCAAAGCTTTGCATTGTAGTCTGCAGAGATGCTATACAATTCATGGCTACACAACAAAGCAAGTAATCCAGCATTGTGCTATTTTAATTAACTGTACTATTTCTGAGTACATAAAATAATCAAGAATTTTTTTTTTTAGGTCTGAAGGGGGATTTTCAGATGGATGTTTTTAAAATGCTGGCAGCAATCCTACACTTAGGCAACGTGGAGATAACAGCTGTTGGAGATGAAAGATCATCCATCAGTGTAAGGAAGTAGTTCATTCACATACCAGCATTTTCTTTTATATTCTGTGCCAAAAGTCGCTTAGCAACAGCTTTTCCTCATACCTGGGGCTCAGAGCAGCAATAAATCTGTATACTACACTTGAGAGATTTCTTCGTCTTCACCTGCATAGAATAATCACAGTGAGTGTTTATGCGAATCATATTTTGTGCCTAAGTTCAGAAAGTCTGAACAAAAGGCAAAATGTGGCTAAGAGAACCCCATATCCAATTGATTCACAGCTGTTGGAAAAGCCATGTGGGACTATCTTCAGGAGACAGAGCATTGTCAAAGCTGCTCAGGGTTCCAGCAGATTAGGCAAGTCTAAAAAGCAAGGACACCTAAACAAAGACTGAAGTAACTTTTCTTTCAATGTCTTAATCCAAAGCGTCTCATCCAGTCTTAAGTTTTTCTCTCCTGTGTAAGGAGCTCTATCTATCCAGTAGTTCTTGCTTTAGCTCTTCTTAATATTTTGCCAGACGAAGAAGTGAACAGAGCCCCTCATCTGTCTAAAAGTAAAAGTCATAGTTTGATATCTGTGGTGCCAGGATTTCACTGCCTAGACAACGTTTAAAGTATTAAATATAATCTAATAATATTGATTTATCTTCTTTAAAGCTGGAAGATAAACATCTCAATATATTCTGTGAGCTTCTGGATTTAAACTGTGACAAAATGGCACAATGGTTGTGCCACCGAAAGATCATGACCACCTCAGAGACTGTAGTAAAGCCAATGACAAGAGCTCAGGCTGTTAATGCAAGGGATGCTCTGGCGAAGAAGATCTATTCTCATTTATTTGACTTCATTGTGGAAAGAATTAACCAGGCTTTGCAGTTCCCTGGAAAACAACATACTTTTATTGGTGTTTTGGACATCTATGGGTAAGAATATCTCTGGAAACAAATCTACTTTAAGTTGTGCCTTTTCTTTGGGGTTGGTAAGAGACACTTTTGAATATGTGCTGCTATTGAATTTGGAGGGTTTTGCTTTACTAAAAGGTCATAGTCGTGTAAGTTCTTTAGCATCCAGAGTAGTGGGAATGTTCGGCAACTGTATATATTAGTATTTTTTGTGAATGAGATTTAAATTTAACTTTTGATATTATACTGTTAGATTTAACTCTGGATTTTTTTTAGCTTTGTTATGTCTGGTAACACTAACTTCTAGGGAAGTTTTGAAATGCCTTAGCATCTTCATTAGTCTTATGGATATTTAATTTTCTTAGAAATATTAGGATAGCTTCAAAGTCTTACAAGGATACTACCATTTGTATTTAAATGTCTAAGGATTTTTTTTTCTTCTTCCAATACTGTTGACATCACCTTATTTTTTCCTCTTAATTTACATGTGTTTCAGCTTTGAAACGTTTGATGTGAACAGTTTTGAACAATTTTGCATCAATTATGCTAATGAAAAACTGCAGCAGCAATTTAACCTGGTATGTTCTTTTATTTGTTACAGTTCTTTATCATATTTTGCTTCAGTTTTGAAATTATCAATGATGAATATTAGCAAATACTATTTCTATTTGAGTTGTGGATATTTCTGTATAATGGCTATACAGTAATAGATAAAAGTATTTTTATATATACACATACATTTACACACATATATATAAATGAAAATTTCTGAGTTTATTTTCTTATGAGACACATATACTATACTACAAAATATATGAATATTTTGTTTCTATCTTATATATTCAGTCACAGTCATGCACATGCACGCATTGTATATATTTGCTTCCTTTATTGGAACCTTACATTTTTGTAATTTTCACATATCTAGCATGTTTTTAAACTTGAACAAGAAGAATATATGAAGGAAGATATCCCATGGACTTTAATAGACTTCTATGACAACCAGCCTGTCATTGACCTTATTGAAGCTAAAATGGGAATTTTAGAACTTCTGGATGAAGAGTGCTTGGTAATTTAAAAATTCTTGTATTTATGAGCTCATAAAAAAAGCTTGTGGGTTAATCCATATTTTGTTCCTTTTAAATGGCGAGTAGAGCATTTTCCTCATAGAAGGAACATTCATTACCTGTATTCAGTATACCTGTATACCAAATTACCTGTATTCGGTAATTTTAATTCTAAGCCACTTAAGTCTATTTTTATCTTATAAAATTAAGACCTTAAAACTAGATTCTTACCCAAAATCTAACCCAGAAACTAGTTTTCTTCACTGTGAGGGCAGTGCAGTACCAGAACAGGCTGAGCAGAGGTGCAGTGGGTGCCCATCCTTGGATGCTTTCCGGATTTGAGTTCAAACAAAAGCTTGATCCTAGTCTTGGTGATAGTCTTGCTCTGAGCAGGAATTTGGACCACCCAGTCTCCAGGAGTCTCTTCCACCAATATTTCTACAATTCTGTTATTCCACAAATTGCTCTTTTTGTTACAAAAAAAACCAATCTTCCTTTCCTTTTTTGTAAGTCCTTGTTGAGTGCACCAAACTTTCAGTTTTGCTTTCTCTTTTTTATTCTTACTTTTTTTTTCTCTGTGCTTCTCTCCTGACTGTAGCACTAAATTCCTGAATCTGTATTTTTTTATTCTACATAAATGTAGTTCCCTTAGGCTTCCAAACCTATTGAAGTAGCTTTGGCAGTGAAGAACAGGGCAGGGAAAGGTGACCCCTCTTAAAATGGTCTCTGGGAGGTGCTTTGGTGATATTGGCAAGTTGTACTTCTCAGAATTCGAACCATGGAGTAATATCAGAGAAACTAGGGAATATTCCCTAACTTACCTGTTATTCTTCTTATTAGCATTCTCAGGGATCAGCTTGACCCTGGTTGCAGGAAAAATGATTTATGACTCATCAGAGAATTGACTCTAATTAACATTAATACGACCTTCTTTCTTAAAGTGATTTGTTACAGGGAGCCACTGGCTGTTCTGAAAAGACAAAAACTGGCTATTATCAGGCTTCGTAATTCACTGAAGATGCATTATTCAGACAGGATTTTTTTCTAGTAAGCGGTTTTGCTGTTTTTAACACTCAAGGAGAGTTTTGTTAAAGAGATTGCCCTTCTCATTTTTACAGTTACCTCATGGAGCAGATGAAAACTGGCTTCAAAAGCTGTATAATAATTTTGTCAATAAAAACCCGCTCTTTGAAAAGCCGAGGATGTCAAACACGTCTTTCATCATTCAACACTTTGCTGATAAGGTAGAGTGTAAACAACCCAGTATTACTTCACCCTGTTTCTGGCAGTAGCTCATTCAGAAAAGAAACAAACTTACAAAACAGAGGAAATATTAACCACGCTTCTTTGGAACTTCTATAAAATCTGTATTCAAGACACAGTACTACTTATTTATTGCTAATACTGCCCAAAACATGCCGTTTAAACATAAGAAGTGCCTAAGATAATTAATTTGATAGTATTAAAAAATAATCAAGATAAAGAGGGAGAAAAAGAGTGCAATGTATAAATAAAGTAGTTAAGATTGTAGTCCGTACACATTTTAGCGTCAGTTATTTACATTTCAAATGTAGTATTCCTTTTTTGGTATTTTGATTTAAAATAATAGAACAGTGAAGAGAGGAGGAAAGAAATTCCTAATGAAAGCAGAAAGAAATTGCAGCTGATTGTGTATTCTGACAGTTTGTCCTGCTTCTGACTTTGCAGTATGCGTGTATGTATGCTTGCTGTAATGGAACTGGTAAAAGCAGCGATTCAGGCATCATGTTTAAGGCTAATGAAGACCTGTCGGCCACCACAGATTACAGAGTAAAAATTATTGTTTTACTAACTGTTCATGCATTGCTGAAAAGTTAATGATTTCACCCGTTTGCACAGGTAGAATATAAATGTGAAGGATTTCTGGAAAAAAACAGAGATACAGTACATGAAGTATTGATTGAAATCATGAAAGAGAGCAAGGTTTGTGAACAATCAGTAATGATTAATTTTCTGAATACCAGATTTTACTGGAATTCATTCAGATCTGATTTTAAAAGATTTGTTTTGATTAAAAAGATTTTTTTAATATGCTGAATCAATTTAGTTTTACTTTTTATTAATATTCTACAAGTGTGTGGTTTTAATGTCAAAATAACATACAAGATTGAAAAACAGTATTCAACTTCTTCATACTTTTTTTTTTTTTTTTTCCTGGTGTCATTACATGTAGCTTTGATAGGTGGCTTATCATTATCAGCTGCCTTTGTTTATTCTTCAAGAGAGATTAAGAGAATGCCAGGGCAGGGAAAACATCAAATGTCTTCTAAGTGCCTGCCACTTCCCATCTGCTTGAAAGCCCTGCCCCTTGCAGGTCTACAGCCTTGAGACTGCAGGATTACTATTAAGAAGCTAACTTGATCTGGCCAAAAAATCATATTCTTAGTTTAAAAAAAACATTGTGAAAAAACAACCTTAAGTGGTCTTATTTTTAACTCTGTTCTGTATTTATGTCCATGTTTGCTCATATTGAAATAGCTTTTGCAGGCCTACTTAACAGTTGTTGAGTTTTCTCTGTGAAATGTGAATTATTGCAACTATTTCTTCAATTGTTGTTTGTTTGTGGCTTAAAGATCTGTTTCCAAGTCCTGCAATACCTGGCCTAAGCATTAAGATGGATGGGTTTTGCATTTTATGTTTTAGTAGATGTAGTTTTTATTTAAATGTTATTGCAGTTACACAGTATTTAACTGTGATTCTTTCACCACACTTTTAGTTTCATCTGTGTGCAAATTTTTTTCGAGACAATCCAGTGTCCGTTTCACCTTTCAGTTCTACCATAAACATCAAATCTGCACGACCTGTTCTCAAGTCGCCCAACAAACACCTCCGGATGACTGTTGGCAGTAAGGTACGACACAAAGGTGCTATTCTGTGATGTTACGCTTTCAGGGAATTGTACTGGGCAGTCTGAGACTGTGGTGCTGTATTATGTTGCTATTCATGGTGAGTATCCAATTTTCAGTACAGCAGGAGCCAGCCGCAGTGCAGTGCTCCGGGTCTGGGGATAAGTAGGTGTGTTTCATTTGTACGTAGAAGACTGTTAGGTACAGCAAGACTGTTGTTTAAGATCTAAACCCTAAGAAAATCTCCTAGTGTCCAGCCAAACCGTAACAAAGAATTAAAAAACTAAGATTTTGCTTTTTCCTTAGCTCTGAATGTTTCATCAGCAAAACTATTATGTCTGATGTTTTCTAGTTCCGGAGTTCTTTGTCTTTACTTATGGTGACACTGAACGCAACCACCCCTCATTATGTACGATGCATAAAGCCAAATGATGAGAAGTTGCCTTTTGAGTAAGTATGCTAGTGGTGTGAGCTATTATACTACCTTTAAAATCAAAAGAGTATTTTTCTTTTTTACAGTAGCTACATGTCAGTAAGCTAAATTCTTACTGTTGAACAACTTCCCATACAGAACATATTTTCCTTTTCAAGGTAGCTGAATTAAAAAAATATTGTCTTCTTACACAAAGAGAATAATTCAGTAATAGTTATTGATACCTTAAAAATTCTTTCATTATCCTAAAATTTTTCAAGTTGAATATTAGTGTTTGTATATTTGTCATAACAGTTTTAGGGGAAAGGTTTGATATAAGTTGACCTTTGATGTAAGTTGATGGATATTTTGTTTAGGTGTGTTTGCTGTTGTGCAGCATGGATTAGCACCAATTCATATTTAAAGAACAAAAACCACTGCCGTTTTCTTTGTTAACTTCCTTTCTGTCCACAGAAATATTTAGAGGAGCTTTAGAAGGCAGAAAAAGTATGAGCAGTGTTGAACATAGCCTGGGCTTTTTCCCACAATTTTATATCATTTTAATGTTAGAATACAATCATATATGCCAGGTAGTTTGCATAATTCCTATGTCTAGCTTGATAACCACTAACTGTAAGAAGGAGTTAACCTTGATGCAGCTTTTGGTCTGGTTTGTGGGCAGACATGTGGAATCTAGTTTCAGTTATATAGCTTTTAGCTGGAAGGTAGTGTAATGACAAATGAAATAAAAGCATTTGTCATATCTGAGTAGGAGGGAAGAGGCAAACTCTGATTCTAAATTAATTTTTTAAAATGTCTTAGCTCATTTTCTTGAAGCAAGCAAAATCTGTCCGTGCCAAACATGTTACAAATGACACTGTTTCACCATCACTCCAGTGTGACCTCATTATTCTCTGTAACAGCAATGAGGGAGAAAATGGCTTGGATAATAAAAAAAAAAACATGTCTGAATTAGACTAGAAGAGCTTACCGTAAGTTTGTGAAAGAGCAATATAGTAATCTGTCAGCTAGTCTCAGCTATTACCGGATCGGCTGTAGCGTAGTGCTCTGTGGGCTTATGGGCTCTGGTCCAGAATTGGAAAGGCTCTTTCCATGCCTTGGGTTGATAATCTTGAACCTGGATATTAATGAGTAAATCCTGGATTATTCGGGGTTCTAAGGAGTACCTAGAGAGAGCTGTTTCTCAGTAGACTGCTGAGGGAATCTATTTCTGTGTATGTTTTGCGCTGAGAGTGGCATGATTCTTTGCCATTTGGTGATATGAGCTTTCACAGTTAATACTGAAAAAAAAACAGGACTTTTCATAAGATAAAAAATAAACATAGTCTTCCTTTTGTTTTGAGGTAGAAGAAGAAAACCCAGGTAGACCCTATCACATACCAAAAAAAAAAGTAAGACACCATATAAAAAGTAGGGAGCCCTTCATCCTATGGGCAGAAATAGAAATTCAACTAATAGAATGGTTATAATTATTACAGCATGCCAAATCCAGCAAAAATGTAAAATATAACTTTGCTTTTTTAGGTTTGATTCAAAAAGAGTGGCTCAGCAGCTGAGAGCATGCGGTGTTTTGGAAACTATTCGGATTAGTGCACAGAGCTACCCATCCAGGTAGGGATAGCAGTGAGACTCTGTGTGTCAAAAAAAAAATACTTAAGTGTCTCTTAAATGAATTGCATTTGATACCTTCTTATTTTCCAGATGGACTTACATTGAGTTTTTCAGCCGTTATAGCATTCTTATGACACAGCAGGAACTCTCTGTAAATGATAAGAAGCAAATCTGCAAGATTGTTTTGCAGCGGCTAATCCAGGTTGGTTTGTATGCACTGACCCGTTGTGTGTTACAGCATCTGTTAATAATAAAAGGTCTCTCTTGCCAGGAGTAGCATCTCACTCCTCAATAGGAAAGATATTTGCATTGTTACTGTCTTTCCTGATTTACTGTGTTGCACATAGGCTGGTGAGTCCATAACCTTGTGTGGTGACACAGTCATGATGTGGCTGTAGACAGGTGATTTAACCTCTCTGTGCTTAATATCTTTACTTGTAAAATGGAAGCTATTCTACCTGTATTCTAAAAACGCGCTGTTTTGCATATTGCTCCTATTTATTAGACAAGTCTGTAGTGATGAGGCTGGTCCCAGTCAAGCCAGCATGTCAGGACTGAGTTCAGACTGGGGATGTACAAGACCAAACACAGGCGTACTTGCAACATAGCTCTGGCACAGGCCAAGAGTGAGAGCCTGAGCTTAAAAGCAGCCTCTCCCCTGACTTCTTAAAACTCACATGGCTTGCTGATTCAAGGCCAGACACATGCAGCAAAAGGTGGTGTTGACTGCAAGGAACCAGACTTGGAGGAGGGGGTGAAGAGGTTGATTTCAATGTCTTGATGGTCAGTCCAGATCCTCTCTTTAATTTGAGATCACTAAGGTGTGATTTTTGGATGTAATTCTCTGGTTCTTTCCTGCTAAGTGAATTTTTCCCCCCATATACTCCTATCCACAAAGTTGGCAGAGAGGATATTCTTATTTAGCAAGATCATGTTATTTCTGAAGAGCTTGCCTGAAGTGGCAGTTTACAAAAGGAAGGGAATGTCTCATCTACAATAATAAACTAAAAACTTAATATACCTATTGTTTTATTTTTCAGGATTGTAACCAATATCAGTTTGGGAGAACAAAAATTTTCTTCCGAGCAGGACAGGTTGCTTACCTAGAAAAACTGCGATCAGATAAACTGAGACACGCATGCATCATGATCCAAAAGAGTGTTCGAGGTTGGCTGCAGCGGAAGAAGTTCCTTCGCATAAAACAAGCAGCTATCGTAATACAGCAGTATTTCCGGGGGCAGCGGACTGTACGGTACTTTTGGCTGATAAATGAGTTTGCTGTTAGGGAGTGTCTGAAGGGATACGGAAGGTCAAACTAACGCACAACGCTGATTTGGAAGTGTAATTTTTATGAAAGAGCGATTCAGATTGTATTTTCACTTCCTCTTGAATGTAATTGTAGCCTTGGAAATGTTCAAGTTCAGCTGCTATGAAGAAGATCACAAATGTTTTCTGCCAGATTCCTGCGAGGCCTGTCTACCTGTAAGCTCAGTCCTTAGCTAATGAGGAGTGACCCAGTTGCTGGCTTGGGCTTACTGCTTAGCATGAAAGCCAGAGAAGAAATCAAGTAGCAGAAAGGAAGAGCAATTTACAAGGGTCTACAAATTAGTATGTACAATGACAAGGAATGATGCAGCAGAGAAACTGCACCAGTCATTCACAGAGCGGGCTGAGAGGAAGATGGCTGTATGTATGTAGGCTTTGAAATTTTCAGAAAGATGCCATTGGAACAATGGCTCATGGAACAGATTTCAAAGGTTGTGAGTAATTCCCTCTCTTCCGCTTCGAGTGAAGAAAAACCTGTATTTTAGAGAGTAGGATGCCTGTTTTCAATATCTTCTTGGTTTTGTGTGTGATTTGGCTGACCAAGGGAATGAGCATGAGGAATCTAATGTGACTTAAGTAAACTTTATTGTCTTTTCAATTAAGGCAAGCTGTAAGTGCAAGAGCTCTGAAGCAAACATGGGCAGCTATAATTATTCAGAAGTACTGTCGGGGTTACCTGGTCCGTAGACTTTGCCAGCTCATCCATGTGGCTGCTGTAACAATTCAAGCTTATACAAGAGGATTTCT
Source organism: Chlamydotis macqueenii (assembly GCF_036417535.1). Taxonomy (NCBI): domain Eukaryota; kingdom Metazoa; phylum Chordata; class Aves; order Otidiformes; family Otididae; genus Chlamydotis; species Chlamydotis macqueenii. The sequence goes on along the minus strand of NC_141567.1, from coordinate 13,413,245 downwards.
AGCAAGAAAAAAATATCGGAAGGTACAGCGTGTCAAAAATTTTATGTCAGTAACTGGAAATGGCTATTGCTTTGTAAGGAAGGTGGAGACAAGGGCAATGGTCCCTAACACTTTACCTTTTGCTTGTCTGCTTCTCATCTCTTCTACTCTATTCTTATATTGTTACTGTAAAAATACTGATACACAGCAGCTTAGAGCTAATCTCTGAGCTACGGAGAACTCTGTCTGGTTTATACTTGATGCAGATCATTTAGTGTGGTTACTACAGTGGTTCAAATGCCATCTGGGTATTTCAGTATTTTGATACTCCTGTGAGAAGCCTTGTCGTTAACCAGTGTATGCAGATTCACAGAATATTATAATTTATGCAGATTAAGCCATAGTTAATTGCAGACAGATGTTAATATTTTATTTTAAAGATGCTTGAAGAACACAAAGCTCTGATCCTTCAGAAATACGCCCGTGCATGGCTCGCCAGGCGTAGATTTCAGAATATTCGGCGATTTGTACTGAATATCCAGCTTTCGTACAGAGTTCAGCAACTGCAGAAAAAGATTGACGAACAGGTGAGGGACACCAGTCAGTTTATGATTTGTACTATTTTTTTTTATCATATCTGTTTTGTTCAGAGCTCTCACATTGACTAGAGGCTTATGTGAATTACAGTATTGACACTTCACTTGACAAGACATGAGAATATGTAAGGGATTGTCCTTTATGATACACCACTAGTATTCTTCCTACATCCAGGGTAGGAAGAATCATCCAGATTTTGGGATTAGTTGTGCCAATGAGAAGAATCTTCAATTAACTTTTTTTTTTTTTTTTTTTTTTACTGTTTAGTAGTCGGTCTAATCTCTGGATGGGATTACTTGTATTAGGATGAAGGATGTGTGAGGTACTGCTCTCGTGCAACATATTCAGTAACTTTGGGGAATTCCATATTGTGTTTATTTTGCAGCTTATTTTTGAGAGCCATACAAGCTAAACCATCTTTAAGATGGTAGCTTTAGTCTAATTGATGGAAACAATCCTTGGTTTAAATAATCATGACTGATGTGGGATGGTGAGCAGAAATAGGTCAGGTACTTCCTTCAAAATTCTATTAAACAATTTCAGGTGTGCATTTTTCTGTTTTCTTTTAACCTGCCTTGCTTATTGTAGAGCAGAGAAAATCATGGTTTGCTGGAACGATTGACCAATCTGGCTTCAACTCACATGGATGACATGGATACAATTCAGAAACTTGAATTAGATCTTGAAAAGTTAACTGCTCAAAAGAGAATATATGAAGAGAAAGGGAAAAAATATAAAGAGGACAGTGAACAGGTAAATTTAATTGCCATCTAGGTGCTTTTATATTAGTTTAAATATTTTTTTCAGTTACTGGATTTATCAACTGCATGACTGGAGAGTTACTAAGTAAATTCACTTCTGTGAGGGGGGCAGGAAAGGAAGGGAGTTCATATGTGCTTGTTAAAATGTAAGATCTTCTGTGACCTGTTTCTCCCTTGTTTGTAATTTGTATATTATGCTTTTTGTGTGTGCAGAAAATCTTGAAACTTGAGAATGAAAATAAAGAATTACAAGAACAGAAAGAGACCTTAGAAATCAAGCTTCAAGAAAAAACTGAGGAAATGAAAGGTACAATAACTAAAAGGAGTTTGAAGGGAGTTATAAAGGAGTTCTAGTGGGGGAAAGTCGTAAAGTCAGGTTTTCAGCAAAGGTAAATTACTTTTGTTCTAATAAAATCAATATAAATGCTGAATTTACAGTAAATTAAAGGTTGATCCTAAGCTTCTCTTACTTAGAATGTGTCGTGCTATTACTTTTAATTTAATAATGAAATTAAATTTGTTCTCTCAGTAGCAAAAGCTCTCTTCCTATTATATTTGCTGTGTCATACACATGAATTCCTTCAAAGTGTTACTTTGTCCTTGGTTCCTTTAATATACTGCTTCTATTAATCTAATTTCAAAGGACACAGGCAGCACATGAGATCAGATATACTTTAGATTAATAACACTTTGGTGTTTCAGAACCTTTTTATTCTATAGCATCACTTGTAAAATTTCCTGTGATAGTTTTTGGCACTTAAGAGAGTAATTTCAACCTTAAAATACATTAAGGATTGCTTATTAAAACTTCTTTTTGTGGTCATACTGTTTTAATGAATGCACATAATTGCATGAAGGTCTTTGAAATATTGAAATCTTTTTTTTTGGCAGAGAAAATGGATGACCTCACAAAGCAACTCTTCAATGATGTAAAAAAAGAAGAAAATCAGAGAATGTATGGAATCTGAATTTTATTACTTTGCAACAGCATTAATTTTTTTCTCTTTCCCTGCCTTTCTTTCTCTTGCTTTAAATATATTATGCTCACATCACTTAAGAATCTGTCATTCTTCTTGGGCATTAATGCTGGTACTGAAGTACTTAATGTGCAGTTGAGGAAAAGCACATGCTCGTTTGTGTCACATGCAGGAAATTATATAATTGTATTAATAAATAAATATAATTAATTATATTATTATTTATATAATTATATTTTTATATCAACAGACTTAAGACTGTTCTTGGTTTTGTAGTTTCCTGTCTTTTTTCATGTGTATTTCTGGGAACTGAAAGGCAACCCTGATCATAATGGTTTCTTTGGAGATATCCTCAGAATTCAGTCAGGGCTGGGAGAGCAGCTGATGGCCATGCCAGTCAGAATTCCTGTGAGGTGAATATTAAAGGACAGAGCTGAAAGATTCAGCTTGAAGGAGAGGCAGTGTTTGTAAAGGACAATTGGTTAAAAATACAGGGGAAAAACTTCCCCCCCGCCCCTTTTGGTATTTCTTTTGCAATATTAAGAATCCTATAATTTAGCAATAAATAGTTGTTGCTTTGCAGCATGCTTTTCTCAGATCAAGTGTTTATTTCCCAGTAACTTTTCCAGTATAAGACAGAGAACCTTAGGTACCAGATAAATGCTGTTTTCTGAACTGTGAAGAGTGTGGTCAGTCACTGTTCCTGAGGGTTGGAAGCTGTGTGGTGTTTAAGCTGAGTCTGATTTCAGCTGCAAATAACTTCATACTATACTAAGAGGATTTCTTTGGTAGTTTTTTTTGCTTTGCCCATTAGCTATATTATGTTGGAAGTCAGTCCATTCCAGCAGGGACTAGTAGAAAATGGAAAGCTTCTTGCAATTTTTCACTGAGAAGGACACAGGGTTTTCTGTTGCTGTGTCCTTCTTCAGTGCTGACTATGGCCAGAAACGTGATGGAAAGCTGCTCAGGTAGGCTAACTTTCAAAGAGTTGGAAAATTAGCCTTTAAGTGGAAAAAATTCAGTTTTGCCTTTAATTCAGACCCAATCTCTGAATTAGATGTAGGGAAATCCAGGGACATTCTCATCTCCTTGTCATCCATTTTGTAGATTGACTCTGAGGATGTAGGATAGCTTTTACAAGTAATTATGGGTCCTTCAAATTAAAACAAAACCAAAGCCCACTCTTTCAGTTTTGAATGTAGGAAAACAAAACACCTTTTCATTGTCTTCTTTAGGGTACTTGAGAAAAATTTCCAAAATCAGAAGCAAGACTATGAGAAGGAAATTGAATTGCTCAAGGGAGAAATTAAGATTCTGAAAGAAGAGAACACTCAGCTACAACATCAAATTCAGCAAGAAATTGTCATTCAGGATGGTTTGAAAATGGAAGTAGGACAACTTACAAAACAAGCCCAGGTAAAGTATGACGCATTTTGGAGTCTTTGCTAGATAGAGCAAGTAGAGAATGTGGGTGTTTTATTTATAGATTATCTTCACTAAGTTTTTATCTCCAGTGTATTAATAAGCTGTATTTGATAAACAATATTGCATTGTTTTCATGTAGTATACAATATGAGTAAATTAGTGCTCACAGAAAATAAATGCATGTTTTGAAGAGTAATTGTGCCTGAATATTTATACGTTTATGTGTGTGGATCTTTTTTTCTTCCTTTTCTAAGACAGTATTAGTTCTTCAGGGAGTTTTTCATCAATTTAGTTTATAAACTGAACCTGAAAATACTACTTCTGTGTAAAGTCCCTTTTTTTTTTTTCTGAGGCAATTACATGACACAAGCACATGTTTTCACTGCATCACATTACTGTTCTGCTCTGGTGCCTGAGAACCAGACACTTTAAACACAACACATTTTAAGCCTTTTACTATATGAACTTGTTCTTAATTATAATTATCTTTATGATTTAACTGATACTCAGCCCCTGTCATTCACTCCTTGTCTCAGTCTATAATTTTTGTCTGATTCAGAAAATACCTGAGTTGCAAAAGGAAATTGAACTGGTGCAGACACAAAAATTGGATGTTGAAAAGCAGGCGCAGTCGCAGAAGCGAGAATTGAGGGGTAAGCTACACACTAGATAATTCAAAGACCTTACCAAGTACAATGTGAACCAGGCCAGTTTAAATTTATTTCTCCCATGTTAGCTTTGACAAAAACCCAGTTGTATTTCCCATCTCATAATGATTTCATTCTATTCATACCATCACTCGCAAGGGGAAAAAACACTCCCAATAGATGAGTTTTACAAAATGACCGCTGAATACTGAGATTTGGGGTACCCCTTTGAAGAAACTCTGGTTTCAAACATTTCTCCTTTGTGTTTAAAAATCAATACTAATAATTTAAACCTCACTTGAAATTTAGCAAGTACCTTGTACCCAAGAATATGGAAACAATGCATTATCTAGGTTTTTTTTCATCCTGTCTTTAGCCTTAGGTCCAATAAATGTCAAATACACTTAAATGACTTGCTGAGTTGGGTTATCTTTGAGAAAAGATACTTAATAAGAAGCACTACTGTTGTGCACTTTGTTCAATGCTAACAATGTCATAGAGCAAACCTGTATCTGGAGCATTTAATGTGGTAACCTGGCACTCACTAGATGACAAATAAGCTACACAACTCCAGCAGTTGTCCGGATTCGGAACAGAAAGGTGTAACTCGGCATTGAAAGTTTGGTGAGTTTAGAAAGCAATATTGGTGGTATACCTCTCTAGTGCACCTTACATGTCCAGAAGTGGAACCAAGTCCCTCATCATATTCTTGTAGTATATCAGATGTATTTGCTGAGTACTAGGAAGGAACTTTGTAGATTTAGGAAGAGATTGGTTTGATTTTTGTAATCAAACTTCATTTGAAATGTGCGGAGAAAAATATTAATGTAATATACTTTATTTTTTTCCAGAAAAGATGTCAGAAGTTACAAAACAGCTTCTTGAAAGTTATGATTTTGAAGATGTAAGAAGCAGGTAATTTTGCTCAGAGATCTCTTTAAAAAAGCTTCAGAAATGCATTTCGTTCACCTGCATACTAATGAATACTGCCTTGTATTCTAGACTCTCCACGGAGGATTTGGAACACTTAAATGAAGATGGAGAGCTGTGGTTTGCTTACGAGGGCTTGAAAAAAGCTACAAGGTTAGTTCAGTTCCTCAGTGTTTTCATAACTCCAAGCTATGATGTAGAAAATAAGTGTAATGATCAGTCAGTAACTAATTTGACAGAGCAATACTGAATGTCTGTTTAAGAAATCAACAAACACTACCTTATATGACTGGCTGAGCAGCTTAAAATCACTTTAACAAACTTTTACTAAGTCAAGGAGATGTGTGTATGTGTCAGACAGGTAAATGTGTTTCCTCTGAGATACCTTGTGTAACTTCCAGCTCCCTTAATGCGCAGGTGATGTAATGGAATGTCTGTGTGTTAACCACAGCACTTTGTACTGAAACTTAACCCATTGCATTGTGGTCATACTACATCTGCCAAGTTGTTTCTCTTGTTTTTTAACAGAGTATTGGAAAGTCATTTCCAGTCTCAGAAAGAAGTATATGAAAAGGAGATTGAAGGATTGAACTTTAAAGTTGAACATCTTAGTCAAGATATTAATCATCTACAAAAATTGTTTCGAGAGGAAAATGACATAAATGATGGTATTCGACTTGAAATTAGCAGGCTAACTTCAGAAAACCTGGTAAGATGAAGATGTAGGAAAGCAAAGTGTTTTTGTTACTTAGTAATACAATACAAATATGTTTGTGGCACAAAATATCTTTTGGTCATGTCCTTGAAATCTCAAGGCTCGAACAGATAGAGCCATCTAAGACTGCACATCCATAGAGGCTCTTTCCCTGCATGCTGGGGTAGTGTGTTAGGAGGCAGCCAAATTTATTGTTTGAGCGTACAGCTTGCTGTGGCAGCCTCACAGAGACTTTTTTGCTTTTCTTTTGCTGAAATCTGAATTGAGATCTGATTCTAATGACAGAATGGCAAAATACCATTTTACAAACTCTTGACTTGGTGTGTTGTGCACACATAGGCTTTGACTTCTGTTGCTGATAGCGAGGGAGACACTGAGAGTCTTTAGAATGTGTTTGAACCCTTGTATGCTTATGTAGTGTAATATTCAGGTTTTGTAAAAGATGTTTTGAACTTCAGAATGTTGCCAAGCTGTCCATTGCTGAGCTCATGCAAATATTTTGGTTGTGCTTTTTGCAGTTTCTCAACAATGCAAGGAACTTTTGAGGGATATATAATAATTTCTACAGATATGCAGCTTTATACTGGAAGTAATGAAGAAACAAGTATTTACTTAGGTTTTTTATTTACACAGAATTTTAACTAAAAAAATAATCTGAGGTTTAGCAGTCACCAGAAGGTTAGCTTACCATACCTTTTTACTACCTACCTAATTTAAACTTCTTGTCTGGTAATTTAAAAAATAAAAGCTATTTTTTTTGGTCAGGCCATATATTTTTTTTTCTGATGGAACACTTTCGGTATTTCAGACTTAATGAAAAACAGTTTTGTGATACTGTAACTTTCTGTGGGTTGATATTATAACAGTGTTCTGGGTCTGTCTGGTATGGAGTTAACGTTCTTCATAGCAGTCCCTACGTGCTGCAGTTTGGATTTGTGGGTAAAACAGTACTGATAACGTGACAGTGTTTTGGCTGTTGCTGGATAGAGCTTGCACAGTGTCAAGGCTTTCTCTTTTTCCTACTCTGCCTCACCTCAGCAAATTAAGCTGGGGGTGGACAAGAAGTTGGGAGGGCGCAGAGCCCGGACAGCTGACTGGAAGGATAGCCCCTACCATGTAATGTCATGCTCAGCTGTAAAACTGAGGTAGGGGAAGAAGAAAGGGGATGTTCGGCTTTATCTTTACACAGATGTTTTCTCCCTTCTGCTCTCCCTGTTTTGCTGGGGCATGGGGTTGGGGGTAGCGGGGGTGTGAGCAGCTCTGTGGGTGCCTGGCTGCTGGCCAGCTGGGGTCAACACACAGCAAACAGCTTCCATTTTCGTTGTACTGCGGCATCCAAGCTCAGAATTCAGTTACTTCATTCTTTCCCTGTAGTCAGAGGACAGAAATTAGCATCTTTTCCTCAGAAGGCTCTTTAAAGCTGTTTCTGTCTCTCAGGTTGACAAGTTCTGTGATTTGATAGTGAAAACCCTGTGGGATTTATGGTGGTTACAGATTTGTGTCGTTCTGGGGCTCTCCCCACCAGAGGGCAGCTGGGCATATGAGTCGCTAACAAATTGCAGGCAAGGTTTAAGAGTCTGATTATCCGCGCTGTGTAAAACCATCTAACAGAGGGGAGTGCTGTTACTCCAGAAGAGAGTACGTACCGTACTGATTTTCTGCTGAGTGAAAAATAACTGAAGAAATATTTTCAAAACAAAGTTACTAAAATTGTAAATATAAAGAAATCTATAATGTTAATAATAATAATGTTGTTTTTAAAAAGTTATTTTGTAACATACTGAGTTTTTTCCAGTGTTAACTAAGCTAGGGAAATTAAAGCCACAGTGTAATTTCCTTTAAACTGTAACAGAAGAATGGTAGTACTGGGCCAGTCCAAACATTTAGACAGCTCGCTATTTCCTTTTTAAGAGTGGCCAGCAGCAGATGCCTTCAAAAAAGTTAGAACAAGCTAGGCAAGCAGGTAGCAGTACTCCTTCACAGGGTCTCCCCAGTCTTTGACTATGTGCAGTTCAAGATCTTCTACTGTCATAGGAACTATTGCAGATATTTGGAAAGAAGGAAGGTGCTGAAATACACACATCTCCTTTTTCTCTAAAAGGTGATCCCAGATCTTAAGCAGCAAGTTTCTGAACTTGAAAATCAAAAATTAGATCTTGAAAACCGTCTTCAAGAACAGACTGTAAAGTTGAAAGGTAAAGTGCCAGTGTGGTCCCCAGTCTTACCATTGTTTAAGAAGAACTTAATGAATTCTCTGTATTTGAATTTTTTAAAAGCTGAAGCAATATTACATGATAACTTTATTGCCTTATTACTTACTTTCTTACCAGTAAAATGTAAGAAACACTATGAAAAAATGTGTTGTGTAGTTTATATCTCTGTTATAAAAGAATAAAATAGATGCCAGTATGTGTGTTTTTTCTTTTATTAACCTTTTTTAGGTCATTAAGTTCTATGGTTTGAATATCTGCAAGTGTACTGAGTAGGGCTTTGCTGAGAATGTGCAATGGAGTATGGCCTTTGGAAAAAATCATAAAAAGGAAAGATGTTTTGGAACTTAAAGCAAAGGTGGACTTCAAAGGGTGTTTAAAAATGCAGAGTGGGAGATAGAGGGAAAAGTTATTTCTAAATTTGTTTGTTTGAAAGTTCTTCTCAATTTAGGAAAGCGTACTGTGCTGAGGTTTCTGAGTCTCTTTATCTGTAATGTCTTCCTAGGCAACTTCCTTTGCAAGTAGTTTTACTGCCAACGGCGAGAAGTTTGTAGTGTCAAAGTTCCCCATCCCATAGAATCTTCTGTGTGCTGTGGAGCAGTCAGATAATTCTCTGACACATTGTATCTGGCATGTCATTTGGTTTCACTAGGTGAAACAAAATTTTGAGTGTAAGAATAGATACTAAATACTAGTACAGAACAGTAAGCAAATGTGATTTTGTTGTTTTTTCTTTTGTTTTGGGTTTTGTTGCTAACTATTCCTGAAAAAAAAAAAAAATGAAAGAGATGTCTAATCGGCTGTATTATGAGCTAGAAGGGGATAGAGCACAAAGACGGTAAATATATATATTTTTTTTCTTTTTTTTAATGTAAGAAATGTGGTTACTGTAAGCAATGAAAAGTGACAAAGTAACTTATACTCTTTAGAGCACCACACCCAATGTAAGATTTGCCTTACAGCCTTGTGTACAGCTAATTAATGACGGACAAACATGATACGACTAGGCTTTAATGAAAGAAGAATAAGACACAAAGCTTCCTATCTATCTATTCCTAGAACAAATGAGGCCCAGAATGAAATAGACATAAAAGAAGAGGAGAGATGGAAAGTCACAACCCAAGAAACTGGGGGGCTGAGCAATGGTTTGGTCCAAGATGAAATCCAGGATGAAATAAAAAGCAAGATAAAGCAAGAAACAACTCGACTTACTGTAGAAAACATGGTGAGGAAATTAAATTGTTGTTAAGAAACTGTACCTGAAATGAAGGATAAAAAGAAAGAGATCACAGTATGGGCAGGATGTTTTCTGTATTTGTTGGGGGAGAAAAAAGATAATGAAGATTTCACTTTTCTTCCACCAAATATAAGTAGAAGCACATCATAGTGCTGTTTAATTGCGGCAGTAACATGTAGCATAGAAGACATTTTTCAGTTGTGATTGCTCTAACTCACTGATTTTGATTATTACAGGACCTTGAAGAAAAACTAGATATGAAGGACAGAATAATTAAAAAATTGGAAGATCAGATCAAAACTCTTACCAAGACTATTGAGAAAAGTAAGATATTGTTACATTATTTGTTTTTTTTTTAATATAGATTTGGATGTTCAGTATGTGTTTGAAAAAATAAGTATATTTTAAAAAAAAAGAAAAAGATAGGATTTGGAGTGGGGTTAAAAATTTTAAAACCTCAGAAAAAAAGTGCTTGGGAACCATCAACACAAATTATATAAAAGCCCTTTCCTATGTTTTTTTCCCAGCTAAATAATGGGTGCATAGGAGACCTAGACTATACGATAAAAGATTAAGCCAGAGGCATGAGGTTTTGTCAACAAAAGTTAATACATACCCTCATACAAACTGTCTCTGAGCCAACTGAGTGTTAGTTTTGCATCAATGAGTAGCTCCTCCCAGTAGCCTTCAAATGGCAGACGGTTCCTGATTGTAAATTAGTTTGTACAAAGTTCTTATATAGCAAGTAATTCCTCACTATAGAATCCACTTCAAAACATTGCAGAGGTGACTAAGGTAGAGCTGTACTGTTGCTGTTTGTTTGTCTTATTCATGCAACTAATTCCACTGAATCCAGTGAAACTAATCACATTAATAATAGAAATGTTATTTAACTCACAGTGGTTGGAACCATAAGCTAAGAACATTGTTGTGAACAGGGCCCGTACTCCATTTATTACAGAGAAAACTGCTTTTCTCCAATAGTTTTTTTCTAACGTGAATGTTAGCTTAGACACTTACCTGCAGGTAACGGTGCTTTTCTGTTTGACAGCTGAAGCTCGCGTGCCAACTTTGTCCAAAGAATACATTGGAATGATGGAGTACAAAAAAGAGGACGAAGAAAGGATCATTCAAAATCTGATCCTCGGTATTTTAGTAACGCTTCAAATTTTATCAGTAGCCAGTGATACTCAGTGTAGAACACTACAACAAAAACTACAAGGCGCCGTATTTCACTTATGCTCGAAGTTGGTTTTCGTCCACTTTCTTACCACCAATACGACTTGGAGGCTCTGTATTGCTCTTTTTCTACTGCCAGTCATTTTGAATACAGAAGTGCTTTATCTGCATAAAAATAATTTGTCTGACTCTACCTAACAGTGACTCTATTATCTTCTTATTATTTATTCACTTGTAAAGCTATAAATCTCAAGAACACTCCAGAGACTTGAATTTACTTTCTTCCTGGTCTCCTACTAAGTCTGTAAGTCATTGGGCTTATATTCACATGTGACAAATTACTCTCCTGTCTGTCCTTTCCATACCATTCTCTTCACTGAAGGGAGCTGTACTTTCATGTTTCTCTTGTAGGGAATTTTGTCCTTCCTCTGACTTACTTAACAACATCAATCTCGCTGCCAAACCAGTTTTTAGTATTAGCTTACAATTAATAGTAAACTTGACAATTTTTTCCATGTACATTAGTACTCATATAAACTACTGCTTGGAAACAACATCCTTCTTTTCTTCTCACCTGCTTCAGCCTTGTGAGTATTTATATCTTTATGAACAAAGGTGTATCATTAAGCAATACCAGAATTTGGTGGGGCCTCCAGTGGGTAGTTAAATGCAAATTACTTTTTGAAGTTGTCCTGTCTGGCGTAGCCCATGCTGGACCATAGAATTTGCTACAGTACTCTCCTATTACTCTGGGAAACTTAATTAATACTCTTACATGAACAATACTCTTACAGAAATTTTAAAAAACAAGGAATTAATCCATAAATCAATTATCAAGTGGCAGGTCACTGAAGAACTGAACCCCATAGTGTTTGTCTCTTTCAGAACGATACATTGAATTGTTTAATTTTTATGTAATAAACCTGATGACTCTCCTTTATGCAGATTTAAAGCCACGTGGAGTTGTAGTTAATATGATACCTGGCCTTCCAGCTCACATCCTATTCATGTGTGTGAGGTATGCAGATTATCTGAATGATGCTGACATGCTGAAATCTTTCATGAATGTAACTATTGACGGTATCAAACAAGTTGTTAAGGTAGGAATTATGTTTGACTGTACTGTACTTTTTGATTTTTAATGTAAGGTTTACAAGATGCATGCATAGTACCTGGGGAATACTCACACTTTCATTTGCTAGTATTCCTGTAATAGAATAGTAATCATTAGTGGCACTCTTTTTGAAGTTTGTGATACTACTGCTGTAAAGCCTCCAGGTGAGCTCCTACTGTGCTGAACAGACAATGCACAGAATGCATTAACAGAAATTATTTTTTATCCTAAGAGCTTGTTGACAAAATCATTTAAAGTATTTTACACTTTACAATGAGTGGCTAATTAGGTGAAGGGCACCTGTGCTTTCAGCACTGATAAAAAGTCAGATGAGTGGAAATTAAGTATGTTTGACAGCAGGCAGGTATCAGAATTTTAAGAGGTTTTTACACTGCTGTTCTACTAGTGTAATGGTTTTTTTGACATGTCGTTTGGTACTGTAACAGTAGCCAAATGATTAAAGTTATATTGCCAGCCAGTTTCCAAAATCAAGTTATAAACAAGAATTGTTAGCCTGTTTTCTCATCTACATAACAAATTCAGCTTTGTGAATACTTTATTATGGATTTATAATGTAATAAAACACCAGGCATGCTTGTAGCACAGGCAGGAACAGACTATGGTTTATGCAGTTGAATTTGTTGTATAAAGAATGCCTATAGTCTGTTTGCAAACAAATTTATACCAGAGTTTATCCACTGGAAAAGCTTGTGATTACTTGGCTAACAAAAATTAAACATACCTAAACATAGTTAGACTTGTGGTTATGTGTAGTTCAGTTCCATTTGTGTGTACAGGCATTGTTAACGCTTTTTTGCAGGAGGGCCTCCAGTACACTGAACACTCTAGATAGAAATGTGTACAACTGGTTCAGGTTTATTTAGCCAGTCTGTCATACAAGAAGACTTTAAGGGTGTTTACCAGATAAAAGAGGGATCTTTGCTATATGTATATATATGTATAAATATGTATATTTCATGCCTGAAAACAGAGCATGATTTGTTCAGCTAGCACGTTATGGATGCTGTATGCTCCTCCTGCCCTATATGGGCTCTATTATACCAATTCTGTAATGGTTTTAAGTTTAGTTATTCAATTAACTTAATGAGACAATACCATTATAAGATTGCATTACCTATCATTTTCAGGAACATTCAGAAGACTTTGAGATGTTATCCTTCTGGCTTTCCAATACATACTATTTTCTTAACTGTTTGAAGCAGTACAGCGGAGAAGAGGTAGGAATGATTTCATCAAATAATTCCATTATTTTACTTGTGACAGACTTTAATTGGAATTAAAATTAGTGCTAATAGATAATATTCCACCAGCTCACCACTGTTCCTTCCAGATATTTAGATATTTGTATTGCTCTGCAGTGGTGTTATATGTCTTATACAAATAATAAGACGGTATAGAACTAACAGATCAAGTGAAATTAAGGAAACATTAACGTGCTAAAGCAGGTTAAAGACGTGACATGGAAACTGCTACTTAGGAGTCACAGTAGCTGTGTGCCGTCTGAACAACACCACTCCCTCTTGTGGTCACCTCGGTAACATCTAAAGAGCAGTGCAGAACTGAAAACGTTTAAACTTAATTAATAAGTCTTTTATAATTTAGTTGCAACAGTAGGGAAAGGTCTGAGTCCAGAATTCAGAGTTTTAATCTATATTTGTAATGAACATTCACGACTTCACACAAGTTAGCATTCAGTCTAGACTTGTGAAGTCAGAACTTTCCTGATGGAAACTCCAAAAATTAAATCCTTTTGCAGCAGTAAAATGTAAATTTTTAGGTTTTTTTGCCAACATAGTTTAAACAACTGCATTTTGTCTTTTTTTTTTTTGGGGGGTGGGAGGCTCTAGTTTTCTTTCTGTTTAAGTGATCTAGGAATTGCTCCAAAGTTCATTGAAATGTATGCATGTCTTTCCCTTGGCTTTAGCAGGCTTTAGGAACAGAGTAAACATCTACATAAAGTGGAAAGTGGAGTACTGGAAGCATCCACTGAAGTTAGGTGTAGCTTTGACTCGTTCTGAGACTGTTCAGCCAGAGATGGAATGAGTTACTCTGATGTATACATTACATTATAGAATCATAGAGTAGTTAGGGTTAGAAGGGACCTTTAAAGGTCATCTAGTCCAACTCCCAGTTGTTATAATAACAATTTATAATTATAATGTTAGGTAATTTCTGATAATTATATTTACAACTTGTAGGAATTTATGAAGTGTAACACTCCGCGTCAGAACAAGAACTGTTTGAAGCATTTTGATCTCTCGGAATACAGACAAATTCTGAGTGATTTGGCCATTCGTATCTATCACCAATTCATTCTCGTCATGGAGAACAACATTCAGCCCATGATCGGTAAGGCAGCAGCAACCCAAACAGACTTAAATGTAGCTTGTAAAATATATAAATAAAGCTTATACATGGAGGCAATGGTGGGACAGACTTCTTTCTCCTGTTGATTTATACTTAAGTGTACCTGCATGTGTGTTTCTGCACTTATAAATTCCACTGAATGGTATATCCCCACAGGGTTTGGAAAGACTTTTCCTCACATTTCCTGATGTGGAATAAATGCTTTGAAACCAATCAACATTCTACAAAAACAAAAGGCTTCTTAAAATTTGTGTGCTCCAGAAGCCTGTGTCAGTATCTTATTTTTCTTGCATCATTTAACTTTTAAAGATATCCTGAAAGTAGGTTTTGTTCAATAATTAAGTTAATGTAACTGGAAGGAGGCCTATGATTGTTGGTCTTATAAATTATTTTCTATTGTATTTCAGTACCAGGCATGCTGGAATATGAAAGTCTTCAGGGAATTTCTGGCTTGAAACCTACAGGGTTCCGTAAACGTTCTTCTAGTATAGACGACACGGATGCCTACACAATGACCTCTATCCTGCAACAGCTCAGCTATTTTTATAGTACTATGTGCCAGAATGGCTTGGACTCTGAGCTTCTAAAGCAGGCAGTGAAGCAGCTTTTCTTTCTGATTGGAGCGATCACCCTCAATAGCCTCTTCCTCCGCAAGGACATGTGCTCATGTCGAAAAGGAATGCAGATAAGGTAAAGCCAGTGAAGTTTCAACAAGCAGTTGCTTGAGAATAAATTGTTAACACTTTTAGGTAACTTCCTTTATCTCTAAGTCACTGGATATTCTGTAACCATTCTGCTGGAAGTTGCCAATTTTTTACTCTTTTTGAAAGAGTAAATCTTTGCCTTTTGAGCTGAGCTTTCTCAACATAAAATATTACAAATTGTTCTTTCCATGGAAAGACTAATGGAGGAAAAGAAAGAGAAAATTACAGTCTGGAGATGAAAGTCAGACATGTTTAGAATTCTTTCCATGCTAGTTCACTCGTGATGTCACAAATAGTATTTTTAATTCTTTCTTACTATAGTAAACAGGTGCAGCGTCCCTGGCAAACAGACAAAAGCTGACTTGCATTTTTCATGCTCTGTGATGAGAAAGGCGCTGAGACAGAGCTTTTGAGGGTTTAAATTGGGCATCATCTGTCCTGCTACGAGCATCAAGAGAACATGTTCCTAACTGTTCTGCAGAAGATACAGTTCATTTGTTCTCCATTAGACAGTCTGCAGAATAAGGTGAAAGAAAATCAGTAAAATCTTTGACCCATCTGGGAATATTACTAGAAGAAAGCTGCTTTAACCTTTAGGTCATCAGTTATAAGCCTAGCCCAGCTTTGTATTGTGCAAAGACTGTTCTCATTTCCTGCATAAGCTCAGTTGTAAATACATATTTTAAAGACATACAGTGCTACAGTGTAATAGACAATGCCAGTATATATTAGTAATTTTCTGTAAACGACAGATAAACTAATAACTTGCTTTCTGTTATCCAAGCTTTAAGAAATAAAAAATAAAAAGGATTGAAATGTACAAGGGATTAAACTTACAGATTGATAAGCTATTCGTTGTTTGATTTTGAAGATCTACAGGTATGGTTTTTGACTTTAAATGTATTAATTTGAGCACTGCATTAGAGGAGCATTCCATCTTTAGAAGTCTTTAATGTAACTTGCTTGTTGAGGGGAACCTGACGTGTCTGTTGTCCGTCCATGGTTTAACCCAGATGTAATATCAGCTACTTGGAAGAATGGCTTAAGGACAAGAATCTTCAAAGCAGCAATGCCAAAGAAACTCTGGAACCTCTGTCTCAAGCAGCCTGGCTTCTTCAGGTCAAAAAGGTCACAGATGATGACGCCAAGGAAATACGTGAACACTGCACATCTCTTTCTACTGTGCAGGTAATGAGCTGTCTTTTTTTTTTATTCTGGCAGCAGCAATTGCAGGATCTTAGCTGTCTAAAATAATTTGTTGCAAAGAGCTGTTGGCCTTTCATTTTGTAAAACCAGCATTCCTCAGCATTCCACATCACTACTTGTTAAAAGTTTTAACTCCTATTCCTGCTCATATGGTGGATACTTACCTGCTTTGTTCTATTGCATGTTTTTATTCCACAGTGTATTTTCTTCACTTTATCACAGGCTTTTTTGTTGTTATTGTTTCCCTTAATCAATTCAGCTTTTTCCACATCTCCTTCATCCTGCTGACACCCCTGGAAATGAGTCATAGCAGTTACCGTATATGGAACAACTCAGTAGATGACCAGTCAAAATTCTCTCTTTACTGTAGAATTCTGTATTGAAACTTCCATTTAATATTAATTAAAATATCATATTAATACTTTCTTCTTTTTGTCTTCTCACTTTTTGTGGCGTACTAAGTTAGTCTCTTGTAATCTGAACAGATAGTTAAGATCCTCAACTCATACACTCCAATAGATGATTTTGAGAAAAGAGTGACTCCGTCGTTTGTTCGTAAAGTCCAGGTAAGAGCTACAGCTATCATTTCTCATATTCAAGTTACAGGATACTTCATACACCCATTTTTTATGCTGTGTAGTTACACTTGACCTTTACGTCATATTATTACTAAGTTGCTCAGCTTCTAGACATTTGGAACTGATCAAAACAAGTCTCCTTAACATCGTGTGAAAGCAAGGTTTTATGGGAAGAAAACAATGTACTGGTTTTGCTTTGATTCTTAACACGGTATTGTCTTACCCTTTCTGTTATAATTTCAGGCTATGCTAAACAATCGTGAGGATGTTCCGCAGCTGATGCTTGATACCAAATACCTCTTTCAAGTGACGTTTCCTTTCACCCCCTCTCCACATGCCTTGGAATTGATACAAGTCCCCAGCAGCTTCAAGCTCGGCTTTCTCACAAGGCTTTAATAAAACCCATGCATTGGTATTTCCTCAGAGACTATATAAAGACTATCAGTTTCATGGTTCATTTCTCCAGCTGATGGATAGTATGGCAGCTTGCAGTGAATTAAGCTGTTAAAAACTTGTTATTGAGTCAAGACTTAAAAAGTAGGAATAATTTCAGCTTGTGATTTCCTTCTCCTTTTTTCTTACTTTTCTCTCTTTATTACAGTCCTACAATTATTACTTTGTATCATCATCTGAATACAAAGCTAACCATACAGTATTTTAGCCCAAGTCTGACAAGAAAAGCATTTATCTGACAAGTTTGCATTGGTGCCCTTCAGCACCAGACTGAAGGGAAGACTATCATGTGATAAACATTATTACTTTACAATTTTCCTTGCCTTTGCTTTCTGTAACAAGAGATGTTTTTCCTAAGGT
This sequence comes from Chlamydotis macqueenii, assembly GCF_036417535.1. NCBI lineage: Eukaryota > Metazoa > Chordata > Aves > Otidiformes > Otididae > Chlamydotis > Chlamydotis macqueenii. The sequence goes on along the minus strand of NC_141567.1, from coordinate 13,395,785 downwards.
AATTCTATTAATTGCCTTGATAAACCAGATCTGTTTTATAGTAGCTTTCACCCTTCTATACTTCTTACACCCTTATTCATTTCATTTAAGAAGTCTTTTATAACAGTTTCTCCAGAAGACTGTAGTAGGAAGGAAGAGAGGGGAAGATCTTTCCACACTTGTTTGGAAAAAAAAAAAATCCATATAAATAGCTACATTGAAACTGGGGAACTGAGATCAATCTAAGAGAACTGCTGATACAAACCTACATTATCTTTTTGTGGGCACGCTGCCTTGGCGCACTGAATGGCTGCATTGCAGCTCAGGCACACCAGGCAGCTCTTCAGCCAGGGGAGGAAGACTTGGGGGCTCTTCTTGAAGACAGATTTCAGTTTTATTCTCTGCAGTGACAGGTCTGGATTTTCATCTCAGTCATTATAATAGAACAGTCAGATATAGCATTCATGGCATGATCCAGGTTTGAATTACAAGTTTTTTTCTTTAATAAACAAGAGTCGCCTCCTGGTTTGGGTTTGTCTCTAGTGCAGTGTATTGCAGAATACACGCTGAGTATGCACACACGTGCACACCTTCCTTCTCCCTTTCTTTTTTGCTGGTTTCCTCCTTCCAGTCCAGACACCGAGTAGGAGTGAATGTGGCTACTGTGGTCTGGTCTTACTGATAAACCAAGCTTAATTCCTTCATTTCATCATTTCAATTGCAGGGTTTTTTTTTTGCTTTGCTCAGCCTTCTCCCTGTAGTCAGAATGCAGTGAACAGTAACATTATTTAGTACTGGACCCTGTCAGACAACTGGAGAAACAGCATTCACCTCACCACGATGACGACTGTCCTTAGAAAGTCCTCAGTAAATAGTGCTAGTTTTCTATATTAAAAACGAGTACTAAAGCTTTGAAATATTTAAGGGATTCTAACTAATTTAATTTAAATATTATAGGAAGGAACAATTTATTTGATTTTTTTTTAATAGACGGTGTTAGTACTGCTTGTTTAATTTCACAGAACAATCTGTAAATATAAAGAAAGAATCATTCTTGCTATTTTGTGTCCTTGGTGTTTACTGTGTACAGTGAAATATTCATGGTGATATCCACAGGGTTGAAATATATGAAGGAGTAATTTTGTGTTTTGTTCAATAGCAATAAAAGCTGTACAAAATATCACAGACGTGTGTAGGCAGCCTAGTATTTTAATCTGTTAAATAAAGTAGCTTTTAAATCAATTTGTAGTGCTTTGAGTGATGCAATAGTTATGTTTTCAGTACAAGATTATTTGAAAGAAATTACTTGGAATTATGTGAACATTAGTGAATGCTGTCAGTGTTGTATTGCACCGTAAACATTTATTGAATGGTGCGGTTGCTTTGCTGTAACATAATATATCTTCCTGTCAGAACAGTATGCTGTCCTTGGCTCCTCATGAATTTCTGCAAATATTTTAATGCAAGCAGATTTTGTCGCTGTAATTTGTGTATAGCCTTTTTTGCAGTTGCTGGAGCTGTATGTCTGTTACCTGGTACAGAATGAGTAAAATCACAGTCCACTCCTATATCTACACCACAGAGAAGTGTCAGAAGGCATATATGTCTTTATGACAGAAACTGTTGATCAAGGAAGATTGTTCTGGCAAGTTGGTGCTCGGTTACTTTGTGACATGAATGCTTTCAACCAGTGTGTAGGTACAAAATTCTGTTTGTTATCTGTAATTTTTCTAAATACAAGGAGCAGTTTTAGAGAAGGGGGTTACGTGAAAGAGGCATTACTGAGATTAACTTCCCTAGCATGACAGTAAAGGAGAAAGCTCTTCCATTCAAATGGGAAAATGTCAAATAACGGTCCTTTACTGCAGTGGGAAAGCCCTGAAACACCTTATGGAGAGATGCGTTTAGCCATGTGACTCCTGCAGTTTGTGGGAATAGGACTCAGCAGCATAGGCGGTCCCTTTCAGATCTGCATTCCTGTAATATGCCAATAAAAAATATTAGATCAGGTTACTTCTACCCAAGTTTCTGCTGGGCTGAGACCTATTCCCCCCACTTTCCCCTTCATTTTCTCTCAGTTCCTCTTGATTATCAAATGCAAACACCTAATGGCCAATTTCAGTGACTTCAGTCAAGTCTCAGTAGTAGATGTGACCTTCAGCACTTTTAGAATTTTTCAGATGGATTCTCATGAATTTCCCCCACATTTTTTAAAAGTGTGCAAAAAAGCAGCAATTTTAAATATTACTGATGTTAAATTTATTATCTTAAAACAGGTGAATAGTAAGAGAATATCCAAGGAGGAACCAGCATGGACGCTAATCAATTTGTTTAACTTTTAAATTTCTTTAAGAATATGAGATAGACTTAATATTGACAGTGTTGTTTGTCAGAATGTCAACCCGATAGTTGGAAAAATCAGTCGTCAGTCACCTCACCAGTATGTTTAAACTTTAAAATTTGGAAACCATCCAAAAATTGCTGCTATATGGAACACGCAGGTAAGATCTAGTTTGCCTAATAGTTTGTCTTCTTTATTCAGTGTTCTGAAAGAGGGCTGTTAAAATAAAGCCTTTAAACCCTAATCATCAGTACATAACTGACCTGAGGTGGTACAACCGGAGAGGCTGAGCTTTAAATACCCTCTAAGTAGACTTAAGAAGGTTGCCTTTCTACGTTAGCAGTTGTGCACAGCTTATTTAGTCATCTTGAGAATCTCCAGGTTCTTGCTGTTTGAAAAGGTGAGTAATTTTGGATATTTATCAACAAGATTAATTGTTTATAATTTCTCTGTAAGTAGGATATTTCTTAGTGTTTCACCATTTTTAAATTTCTACTGTAACTTTAAAAACCTAGTAAGTTTGAAATTTCAGGCTACAGTGCAGGAAGTTGTAATCCTTTTACGCCTTTTTGGTTTAAATAATATATGTCTTTATAAAACAGTATACAAATCCATCTTTATCACAAACAACCTCAGATATAATACTGCTTTTTAATTATTGAGAAGTTTTGTTGGCCTCTCTTGTAGCAAAATTTTGTAAGATGTCATAATCTCACCTGAAGTAAAACACTGATAGCAGATAGGATTCACGCTGTGTGTTGCTCTAGCAAATTCTCACACTGTATCAAAGATTTATTTTGCCCAGAGTATTTATTCTAAGACTAATAGATCCTTGTCTAAAGTCTCTAGATCTAGTAACAGTATTTTGTTCAAATATGATGGCATTTTCCCTGTAATAGCTTTATTTTACATTTCTTCTGAAGTGAAAGTTTTTCTCCCAAAGTCTGGTTGGCCTAGTGTCTTGAGGTCTCACACCCAGCATATAAATCTGTGATTATTTCACCTGAGTGGCCCTCAGTGGGAACTCCTAATTCGGAGACCCTCGGAATGACACATTATTCAGTTATAAATGTCCAGCTGTAAGAATCTAGCAGGGCTGAGCCCTGCTGCCGTAGTCACTCTAAAGCTATGAGCAATACTAGCACAGAGAAGCTCCCTGAAAGGATGGCAGCTTGTGGTCTCAGACTCACTGTTCGCAAAAGAACACATTGAAAACTTGAGGACATATTTGTCGCTTTTCATCAAATGGAATATAAACCTCCTTGCTGTATGTAGCTGATGGAAAGCTCCCTGCAAATTTCAGATTAATGTGCTGTAGTTCCTTTCAGGACAGATTGCTTCCCACATATTTTGGGATGAAGTTATACATCTCCTGGAAACAACAGCAAAACTTTTATTGACTTGAGTGTGGGCAGAATTTCTGAGTTTGTCATCTCATTTTTCAAGTAGTCCACTGAAATACTTAAGAAAAAGCATCAGAATGCAGGCCAGGTGCATAGAATAAAGTCTGGTTTCATTTTTGTATAATGCCCAGGCAAACAAATTCTAAAATCTGCATGGCTCATTGAATTTCTTTTGCTCCATTTAAATCTCTCTTGCAATAGCATCTTCTAATTGTTAATCATAAACTCATTATTTATGTGTATGTCTAAATAACGTTAAAAACTTTCATTTTAGAAGTGGTGAAAGGTCTGATTTTCCCTATGCAAAATGTACCGAGAAAAAATGACACTACAGTATTATTCTTATTTATTTTTTCTGACTCTCAAGTAGGTTTTAATTCTCTGTTGATGATAGCACTTTGATCTTGGAGGTGCCTGGCTTGAGAACAAAAGTAGGTTCATAATGACCCAGCTTTCAGCATGCTTGAAATATCCATTTCTGCTCAAGCAGCACATTGTTCATAATATTTTTGTAGCTGCTGACTGAATCCTAGGTCATCTTTTCAGCTTCAAAAATAATGCATAATATTGACTACTTAATAATGCAGTGGAAAAAAACCCAATAAATATTGATTGCAGATTTCTCACAAATCCCACTGCTGTTACGCATTTCTGGTTCCTGTCTGCTGACAGTAGTTAAGTAGAAACTAAGAGGAATTTTCTGCAGGGAATGAATCCATGCTCGCAGTGTACATTATAACCACGTGTAATCAGTGCACATTACAAGATAATGTATATTTTGTTCTGTATTTTTGTTCATAAAAATACCATCTGCAGTGCATGTGACTATCTTGCATGTAGTGACAGTTCACCAAGCTGGAGAGATTAGTCACAGAGAGGTGGTCCAGCCTGCAGATGTCTGTATGCAGGCTAAGCTGCATTAGCTAGCAGAGAGGTAGTGGGAACCTTTGCCTACACTGGAATGCACTCTTTCTTTCTTCTCCCTCTCTTTCAGCTCTCTTGAACCGCAAAGATGTGTGACCAGACCTTTTTAGCAGTTGTATTTGGTCCATGTGACAAGTGCCTCAAGGAGAAGCCCCTTAGGGCTGTTTACATCAAATCAGAACAACTCAGCTACTGCTCGCTATGTGTGGAAATGGTACGTTATTGATTTTACCAAGCCAGAGTGTGGAAAGCCTGCAAAAAATGAGGGTTGGGTGTATTAATGGTCTGGTATGTTGGATTTTCTGGGCAGCAAATAAGCATTGCTAGGCCTGTAGCCTGCCAAGCACACACCTCTGCAGACACCTGGTGTTTCCGTGAGCCTGCAACAAAGGTGGCCCCAGGGGTTCAAGGATACTTTTTATGACTCTTGATTGGAAAATCGCCAGGAGCTTTTCCCACTAGCGTACTGCGTTCCTCAGCCGTGAACATTATGTGCCTGGCTGAACTCTGCTCGGAGGTATAGACGTGCAGGTCTGCTTGGCCTGCAATCTTATATGTTTCCCATTACCTTTAACAAAACTTAACAAAAAAAAGGATTAAATCATGGCAGTAAATTCATTCACTAGTGACTAGGGAATATGAAGTTCATCTAGTCTGTCTCAATATACAAACCAGACACAAGCAGAGTGCTGTCAGAACTCCTTTGTGGCCCACATTTCATTCTGAGACCATATCTCGTACGCTACGTGCAGTACTTGGGCGAGTGCTGGAAGTAGCTACGATGAGGATAAGGTGAGAAAAGGTTGCACAGCAGCGGAGTGTCTTCTGCCACCATGTGTGTGCACCACCACAGAAGGTGGTACTGGGGCAGATTAGCAAACCTGCTAGCCTGACCAGCAGGTCCTGCCAGAATGCCTGCATGCAGAACAGATGATACTGGTGGCTTTCTAATCTCCAGCAATTACTGGTGAGGTGATAGCCCGCTCTCCTGGTAGGGAGCACTACTCTAGAGGGATAACGGTGGGGGGGTTTTTAGATGAAATACAAAGCTAAGGTCATGAACGTATGTGGCTACTGAAGAGCTGATCTCCGTGGCTCCTTTTGTAAATGTAAGAATTTTGTTGTTCTGATTATATTCCAACTTGGAGTAGTTTTGTTTTATCTTCCTGAACCATTGTGTATTATCAGTTGGAGAAGACATCCTTCATTGTTTCCTCCCCAGAACTAGTCTCAACCACGACTGAGTAGGGTCCACGACTGTTGTATTTGAGTGTCAGAGGAACTGGTCTCTGCAAGAGTGCTCAAAGGTTCACCTAGCTGTGTTTATAAAACACTGTTTTACAGGCAGATGAGAGCACTGATTTGGTGGTTGTAGGTGATGTGGTGTGTACAGTTTACTGGCTGACACGGCACATTCTCATGCATTGCATTGTTTAGGAGGGAACTTAGATGTAATGACTGCAAGACAAAAGACAGTCCCTTCCTGGTTTATTTCCTTCTCCTGACTTTGAAATTGCTGTTTTGTTCAGGTCCTTCTTGGCCAACAGCCTATAAATAGCTATTTATTCAGTAAAGTTTTGCATGACTTCATAAACGCACGCTGGAATTGCAGGAAACTGGCTGTTTGTTATTTATAGTTCCTGCAACTTTCTCTTTATTGTTTGCATTTATGGAAGTTTGACTCTTACCAACTGAAACAGTGGAAACAGACTGAGACTTCAGGAAGAATTGCATCAGTACCTAACAGCCTGTTCGGCTTCCTACTAGCACTGCAGTAGGATCTTGGGCTTTCTGGTAGATCTGGGTTTAGCTTGCTTCTTCATATTGATCTTTAAGGTCCCTTCCAACCTAAACAATACTATGATTCTATCATTATGTAAAAGATTTAAAGATAAATATTCAGAACACAGAGAGCTCTTTGCACTAGCACTGAAATACATATGGATAGGGAAATGGTATTGTTTACTTTTTTGAATTGATTTTTCAGAGCTGTGGGTATGCTTTGGCTTACATTGAAATGCACAATATATCCTTGTCATGCATGTGTTTGTGGATGCATGTGCATCATGTGATGTACAACTGACTGATCCTTTTGCAGCTTCCTAATTTGCACATTCAGCTCCTCACTTCAGTCCAGCAGATGCACACGTGCATTTTCATCAGCTGGTCTTTGTGATTTCCCAAACTAACATATGTTGAGGGATCACAGAATTAGAAATGGCTGATTCCTAATGTTGAGATCATCCTACTTCAATTGTTTGCCTTTTAGACAAAATAATCTTTTCTCTCTGGAGTTTTGCCTGCTTTGGAGATTGGTGCTAATCAGTAGAAACTCAGACTGTTTGCTGGTTTAGTTTCCCCACAGAGGCATTAGTAAATTAGCTTACAATTTAAAAAGAGAATGACTGGTGAATTAGTGAGAGTGAAAACTTACTTTAAGGACCTGACTTTTGAGATAAGCAACAATTTGTGACATGCTGTTAGATCCTCCATTTTCCCCAGTGCCCTTATTAACGGGACAGTACCAACTTTCTTCCGTGCATCCCCATCACTACAGTCTGGTGTATTTGCCAGATGTGGACGGTAGGTTTACGATTGCACTATGACTGGTTTTGCCGCAGTTCTTGGTGATTAATGTTTCTGTAGCAGCTCCATAGCGTAATGCCCTATAGAAAGCTGACTACTTTCAGAATGGTTGCCTCTAAAGAGCCTCAAAATACATGCAGCCAAGGGTTGGCTTGCCTTTGCTCTCTTGGGAAGAGTCAGAGAAAAAAGCCGTCATATAAGCAGCTGTCCTGGCAACTGGGAAACTCGCTGCTGAGGACATAGCAGCCAGTTTGGAAGTGGTCAGCTTTCTAAGGAATGTTGGTGGGCAGTATGAAGCCACAGGAACAAAGACTTCTATGTGCCAGTTGTTACTGCACAATTAATGGATCATAACATTACAAAGTGGCGTTCAGTTACTTGTTACTGCTTTTCCATATATCCTGCCTACCATACCTCCCATGCAGGATGTTTTCAGAGCCTTTTGCCATGTGCTGATGTGTTTGGAAACTCATCTGACTAAGAGGACCTATACTTTATCCACTGCTGCTGACTGAACTGCCATTTCAGAGTAAACGTGCCTTCAGCATAGTGAATTCTAATACTGTGCTAACAAATTATTTACTATGTACATGTTTTTAAGCGATTGCGAATACATTGTTAAAAGTACATTGCCTTCACTGTGGTTAGATTTTATGAAAAGGGAGAAACAAAAAGCCTTGATTGTTTACTGAACAGTAACACACTTTATTTTTCAGTTAAGCTAGTACTATGTTATCCTCTGAAGTAATTCAACCCTGGTTCATTTTATTTCAAGCTCCCAAATGGCCTTACTCTAACCTGTGGTTTTTGCATGGTTAGCTAACGACTACATGGGTAGTTAAGCAGCTTGGTCAGATGAGCTGAATACTTTTTAAAATTCAAACTAATGAAATACATGTTATGTATCCCACACGTCTATAGCTTACTCTGTTCAGTAGAGGCTTCTGTTTCACCTCATGGTTCTGCTTAGCCCTGATCTCTTAGGACTAGTATAATGCATCAGTCTGAACATGCATAGTTCCCACAGACGCTCACCATCAGTGCTGTCCTTTGTAGGCTTTTTAATCCCATTCCCCAAGGCAGTGAGACTGCTCACATCAGTAAGGGGAGAAAGTCTGAGTTTTTCACTGTCAGAACAGTGCCAACTATCTGACATAAAGGTGTTATCTAAGCCAAATTCCTTAGAGCTGATGCGTTCCTATCAAGGAAAAGAAATTTCCTATGCTTTTGTTTGATTTAACTTCTGGGCCCCTTCACACTTATCAGGTGTCAGAAATAGGGCATTTGTCATAGATTAAAATCCTTCAGAAATGAAGTTTCTTCTTCAAAATCTTTCCTTGCCACTCCTCCAGGACCCAGCTGTATTACTGAGTTTAATATAAGCAGGTTTATTTTTTTCAGACATGAAGATAACACACTAGAAGCTTCCTGTCGTTTTCCTGCTAAAAGATACTCTTCTTGTTCTTTTGATATCACTTTAAAAATACTGATTTTTTATTTCCTTGGCACTGTCAGTGTGCTGGAAGGTATTTCCAATGTGCTGTTTACTCTGAGGGACTTTGAGGGATGTTCCCATATCCAGCAGTATGTGAGCTCCGTAGATTATACTGCCTACTTGTTCTTTTGTGAATCACAGAATGGTTTGGGTTGGAAGGGGACATTTGAAGGCGATTCCAGTCCAACCCTTCTGTAAGGAGCAGGGACATCTCCAACCAGATCAGGTTGCTCAGTGCCCCATCCAACCTGGCTTTGAAGGTTTCCAGGGATGGGGCATCAACCACTTCTCTGGACAACCTGTTCCAGTGTTCCACTACCCTCATTGTAAAAAAAAAAAAAATTTCCTTATATCCCGTCTGAATCTACCTCCTTCAATTTTAAAATCCTTACCGCTTGTCCTTTCACAACAGGCCCTGTTAAAGAGTTTTCCCCCCTCTTTCCTGTAGGCCCCCTGTAAGTACTGTAAGGCCGCTGTAAGGTCTCCTCAGAGCCTTCTCCAGGCTGAGCAACCCCAGCTTTCTCATCCTGTCCTCCTAGGAGAGGTGCTCCAGCCCTCTCATCCTCTTCGTGGATTCCTCCAGACCCTCTCCAACTGGTCTATGTCCTTCTTATGTTGGAGGCTCCAGAACTGGACACAGTACTCCAGGTGGGGTCTCACAAGAGCAGAGTAGAGGGGCAGAATCACCTCCCTCGACCTGCTGGCCACGCTCCTCTTGATGCAGCCCAGGATGCGGTTGGCTTTCTGGGCTGCAAGCACACATTGCCAGCTCATGTTGAGCTTCTCGTCCACCAGCACTCCCAAGTCCTTCTCCTCAGGGCTGCTCTCAGTTCATTCTCCGCCCAGCCTGTATTTGTGCTTGGGATGCTGAATGTAACTGGATCAATTCAGTCCAGGATTCAGAATTTCAAGTTCAAGGTTGCCTACGTGGCCATCATGCTGGTGGAGTTAGGTCACACCAGTTTCTGTGAATAATGAGAAGACAGGAAATACATCCACTGCATTTGACTCTCCAGCAAAGTAAACCAGCTGCTGCCTGCAGATGCATTGACTAGGAGACATTCTGAGCACTCGGCCAGACCAGGGCCTCAGTTCAGCCTCTGGAGTGACTGTGATGAGCTCAACAGCTCTGCCCATGCATCCCGGCCGGACAGTGACACTGCTGCTAAGCCCAGTGTGGGAAAGGACTTTTATTTTCTCCAGGATCCACGCTGTGACCAGGATATGCCCAGAGTCTAAACAACAGCTGCAAACATGTATTTTCTCATATCTCTTTCCAATCTGGGCACATCTCCAGGTTGAACAATGGCCGTTGCATTGTCTGTCTTCTGGCTAACGGAAGATAATGGGAGTCAATGTGAGCAAAGTTATTCTGTGTAGATCAAGAACAATTACTGTAATAAGAAGAGGACGTTTTCAAGGAACTCCCAGGGAACAAAAAGCCGCAAGACCATCTGCCATGGCTCTTTCTCTGGAAACGTCAGCTGCTCCGTGTGCCCAGCGCACCTCCTGATCTGTTCCCGTGCAGAGCCTGCAGAGCCGTGGAGCTGCGCCCCGGGCTCACACCAAGGCCGGACTGGAGGGTTCTTTGTTCCCTTTGGAGTTTTGGAAACCAGGGCCTTCCAACGGCTGGGAAGGCCACAGACCCTAACGTGCTTATCTGTATGCAGGGGAGAGAGGTGGCTTGTTTAAGGGGGAAAAAAACCCTGATAACACGAGGAATTCAAAGCACAGGGGAGAGAAGGGTTTGCAGCACTGCATCTGTCAGCTGGGCCAGCGGCCACCTCAGTGACCGAGTGTCCTGGGCAGAGAGAGGGAATGATGGCGCTGAGCTGGGGTTTGCCAAGCATGAACAGGATCTGATGCTGTAAAATGCCATGGGGGTGACCGGTGACTTTATTTTTTTTTCTCCTTCCCCCCCCAGAGTGTGCAACTTCTGGTACGAACAAGTTGGGGTACAAAGCAGAAACACACTTTTGCATGTATTTCTGGGGAAATGAAGCCTTTGAGGCAGTGAAAATGGCTTGGGGTGTACAGCAAGGGCCTGCCGGTGGAAGCCTGTGGGAAGGTGGGGGGCACGGGGTGAGGCTGGTGGCGGCTGCCGGCCCGCAGGCCAGCGGGGAGGCCGAGCGGGGCCGGCCCAGGGCTGCGGGCGCTGCTGGCACCTTTCCGCCCGGTGTCTGGCCAGGTGCGGGCTGCACGCAGGGCTGGAGGAGCAGCCGGCCCGGCCCTGGACGTCAGCGCGGGGCGGGGAAGGGAGCCCGGGCCGGCTTCGGCGCCGTTGCTGAGGCAGCAGGAGCCTCGGCAGCATCCCCGGGAGCCAGGCACGCAAACTCCTCCTCCCTCCCGCTCTCAGCTCGCCTCTCTCCCCCGCTTCCTTTGCAAAGATGGCAACCGAGGGGCTGCACGAAAACGAGACCTTGGCATCGCTGAAAAATGAGGCCGAGAGCCTGAAGAGCAAGCTGGAGGAGGAGCGGGCCAAGCTGCACGACGTGGAGCGTGAGTGGGGAAAGGGCCGGGGCCATGGCGGCTGCCGCGGGCGGGGGTGGGGAGCCGGGTGGGGAGGGAAACGGCCTGCGGCCGCCCCCCGGGGAGAGCGGCGGGCCCCGCCCGGGAAGGGCAGGCGGGGGCCCATGAGCAGGGTCCGCACCGCCCGGGGTCTGCAGGAGGCGGATGGGGAGTGGCGGGGCGGGCCGCCCCGCATCGCCCCGCAGCCCCGCGGGGGCTCCTGGCCTGGCTCGGGCTGCGCGCACGCAGCAGTGTGTGCGGGGCGAGGGGGCGGGTGCGAGGCAGGGGTGGGAAGGGACCGTGAAATACCCCCCCCGCCTTCAGCGGACTCAGATTTGTTAGCACCGTGTTACCGCGCATCTCGGTGTCAGGAACAAAGGTGAGACCCAGCCGTGTGGAAGTTGATGGGAATCGGCCTCAGCGGGGCCAGGATTTCACGCAAGGTGGAAGGGCCTAAAAAGGGAACATTGCTTGCAGACCCGGCTCCTTCTCCCCCTCTTCCCCCGAGGAAACAGCTTGCAGGGATGCAGGGCTGATGCAGAGGTGCTCGGGCTGTCAGAGCCAAACTCGCCGGCTGCGGTTTCCAGGTCCGTGGTTAAGGTGACAGAAATGACAACGGCAGATTTCGGCCCTGCCCTCCCCCCACGCTTCCACCCATGTTCAGGAAAAAAATAAGCTAACCTGATTTTTATGGAACTTCTCAAATAGATATTAATGCATCTGTCCCGAGATATACAAATCCATTTTTAAAAAATTATTTCATTTTAATAATTACAATGATACAATATATTGCAGTTCTTAAAAAAAAAACAACCCAAATCAATTACTCTATTCCTTTGAAATCATAGTTCACTTTGTTAGAAGTATTAATGGGTCATTACAACTTCTATTTCATCTGTTTTGATGCTTTAAATATTGAAAAAGAATCTGAGCCTGTATGCAGTGATTTAGCTCTCAGTGTTGTGTAAGACTGAGGGACTGGCAAACATTCTTAAATTTCAGGTGAGGGAGGGTTGAAAGATTTTTTTTTCTAGAGTAAATAGAGCATTTTCTTGTCTAAATTAGACAACCTCCTATGTTATATGAGTGCCCTATTAACAGGAATCATTAAACAAATGGAGATGGCCTCATTACAGAAACATTACCATAAATCATCATATTCTTACAGGATAATTTCTATATCAGAAGTAGTGCTCAGTGTTTAACAGACCCCTTAAGCATATGCTTAAATCCATTTTTGCTCGCAAAGAGTTTTACCTGTGACTGCAGTGATACCGTAACTGTGTGTGTCATTGATAGTCATAGGATATTTATGGCTTTGTCATCTGTAAATCTGCAACCTTATGCTGGAAGGCTGTGTTTGCATAGCCATGACATGGTTTCTAAGACAAAAGTCTTATGCTGCAGTAGAGCAATGCTCCCTCATTACATTTCATGTAATTGATTCTGTATCAGAGCTTTTTTGCACTTAAATTATCCCCAAGAACTGTTTTGGCAGAGATTGTAAGTTTCAGAATAAAGCATCTCTTCTGCTGTGTGGGGTGTTTTTTTTTCCCTAATCTAAAATTATATCTTTCGCTTTTTTTTTTTCTTTGATCATGACTTTCCCTCTATGGTTCCCAAAACAAACAGCTGGTTGAACTAGGATTGCCCTTATTTGTTCAAGTGGTTTTGAACAGCAGCTCTCAAAAATGTGGCTAGAAAAAGGAAATACCAAATGTGCATTTGATTTGCAGTCGTACAATTTTAAAGATTTGGTTCTATCGCTTAAAATTTTAGGTGTAGAAAAAACAGTTTGTTCTGTTCATGAGATCCATAAATTTTTAAGGCCAGAAGAGACTATTAGGAGCATCTGACTTCCAGCACAGAAAAGATCAAAGACCCAGTGGTATCTGCATGAAGTCCATACCTCCTGTTCAGGCCAAATGATATGTTTTTGAAAAGTGGCCTGTTTTATCTGGACCTTTGTAAAACCACTCAAGCTGCTTATTGGCTGTAGCTGATCTACTTGCCTGAGTGCATAATTTTCAACTATCTTGAAACAATATTGGAGAATGCTTCAGAATAATTATCTGACTCTAAACCTGTGCTAGGCGGGTGCGGGGTTATTATGGCTGTGGTTGGAGATAAGCATCCTCAGAGAATCAGTAAGGCTAAACCAGGCAATTCCACAGAGTTTTGGCTGCACTGACGTAATGGAAACACTTTGCCCATTGTCTGTGAAACATTTGTTTTTTCAGATATGTTCTGGACACAAGCATCTTTCCAGCTGCCATAATAACCTCCTGTCCTGTGTTTTCGTGTCTTTTGATTGAATCATTTGGCAGGTTTCCATGGACAAAAGTAAGGGGAAATGTATCTTTTCCTCAGTGGGTTTCTATGGTACTTTCTCAGAAACTTGGAGACAAAGCAAGAGATTGTCAGGAATGGTGGACAGCACTTGTCCCCTGGGTGGGTCAGACTGGTCGAGCAGAGATTTCAGGTGAGAACATTATTCTGGCACAGCCTGTGGGGCTGGTGGTTTTGAAAGACTACACTTGAGAATCTAATCCACTAGAAAGCAGTCTCTGCCTTAAGCAGAAATTGCTTCCCAGACCCTGTGCCAAGGAATGATCTCAAGGTTGAGGATGCCTGCTCTCTCACTGTGACAGCCTTTACTAGCCCATGAGCTCTCTTGCAGCTCTAGAAAAGTTACAAAAGGTGAAGCAGCAACGTGGGCTGTGGAGCTCAGCCTTCAGTACGGCATTGAAAAGCGTAAGATTTCCTCCACCAACTCATCAAAGCATGTGAGCTTCTGCATTTATTTCAAAAGGTTTGAGGCAAGCATTGCCCCCTTAGCTAGCAGCAGCTGGATCATCTTAGGTTTAATTGTGGACAAACACACAACACAGGGAAGCTCTGGATCCTATTGGCTCTTCTCTAGGCAGGGTCATTTTTAATTCTGGTGCCTGGGTCTCCTGTCGCAGGACCTCTACTTTGCTGTGAGACTTGAAGCAACTCGCACCCTCCCTAACACTCTGTGTGAAGTGTCAGAGCTGCCACAGGGTGCCAAGATCCATCATGGCCCTACTCAGCTCCATGCTGGGTGAAGAATGCTGGAGCGGAGCAAATCAGTTTCCTCAGATGACGCTTTCTCACAGACGTGCAGGTGACTCCAGCGTGAAGCATCAGGGTTACATGAGACACCTTTAGTTGTGTCAGCTGCAGGGGGGTTAATTTTATGTCAAAGTGAGTTTTCGCTATTGGAAATGTAAATTTGTTGGGTTTTTAAGAATATCAGCTGGAAGTACTGCTTTTAAATGAGGCATGAAAGAATTGACTTCTCCACCACCAGAGGATGGTACTCGGGAAAGCTGCTTGCCTGCCCTCTCTGTTTCTCTTTCCCATAAAAGAAAAAGCTGAGCCACCCATAAAGTCCTTGGTGTCTCTAGACATTGTTGAGCAGTTGGGTAGCGCACTCTTACAGCAAATGCCAAGCTTCCCTGCTCACTCAGGGCTGTGTCCTGGCCCTCAGTGTTCCCCTGGGCATCAGAAGGGATGGCACAGCGGAGGAGAAGTCTCCAGCACTCGTGGCTAGTACTTGTAGCACACTGCGCGACATATTCTCACATCCAGAACAACTGTTTTACCATTGCAACTTCAGAGATTTGATGCTTACCCCTTCTTTTGTATGATTTTTCCTCCAAGACCCAGTAGTGGTCTTCACTTCTGCTGAATACCTTGAGGCGTGCGTTAAGACTGGAGGCTGGCTGTGCGCTTTCAAGTCTCAGTCAGACTGAGCACTTCCAGTAAGAGGAGGCAAGAGGGTGATCTGTTTTCCAGTTATACTTGAGTGTGATGGTCTGCAAAAGCTTCAGTTGCTACAGCCCTGGAATTCAAGCCCAGAGTGAATTCATCCTTAGTTTTGTCTGGTGAACGTGTTCATACTCTGCCCACCTTGGTTTTACCACCTGCCACCTCTGAAGCAGGTTCGTTGGCTTGCACCATAGACTCAGACTTAATGGATTAATTCCTCCAAGTGACATTACTGATAAACATAGAAATTTGCCAGGGCAGAGCTTTCATGCAGGGCTCTCTAACCATCAGCTGTTTGCAGTTCATCAGGTGGCAGAGCGCGTGGAGGCACTGGGCCAGTTTGTGATGAAGACCAGGAGGACCCTGAAGGGCCACGGAAATAAAGTTCTCTGTATGGACTGGTGCAAAGACAAGAGAAGAATTGTGAGCTCTTCCCAGGTATGTAGTTGGGCAGATGGTTTTCGAAGCTGCTGTTGGGCACTGTACAAATCTTTTGGCTATGCTCTGTGCCACTCTTTGCAGATGATGCCTGTGTGTAGTGTAAATGTTTTCAAGATGCCATTAAAGCAGTTCATTGGCAATATATTCATTCAGAGAGCACAAATCCAGGCTTCTGATCATCGCTACACCTGCTGTAACTAATAGCCTAAATATTTCTTCTCCAGTCATACACAGATTTTTTCCATATTCCTTACTATAATAGAAAATAGGGAGAACTTGTCTAAGGCCACTTTTATTTCCTTGTTCTTTACAGATAAAGTATTTAGTAACAATTTCAGTTTATGTGTTCAGAGAAAATAATCAGGAAAAGGGAAGGGAAGAAATGTTGATTCTTCTAGAGATTTCTGTGCACAGAAATTTCTTCTGCAGTCTGTATGCTTGATGCGACCTTGAAAGCCTCAAACATCCTGCCAAAATTACTGCATTTACTTGGGCATTTTGAGAAACAGTTCTAACACCTGCTCCAGACCAGTCTCATGAGCTGGAGGAGGTAGTGAGATAATTGCTTTCTAGATCCCCTGGTTTGTCCTGAGCCCAGTATGGCAGTGAGTGAGCTTGTTGCATCTCACAGCTGTTCACTGACCTATATGAAATCTGTCAGAGGTCTCACTTGAGGGATAAAAATAGGCCATCTGCATTGCAAGCCACCTTCAGTTACTGTGAGTCTTTACCATTCATGGTGATCTCAGCAAAGAGAATAATTTTAAATAATTAATGTCACAATTTATAAAGTGGTTCAAATGTCAGTGTGTATATCAGAAAGTCGAAAAGGCAAGTTGTAATGCATTTTTGCATTTTTTTTTTCCCTTTTAACTCTTATTTTAACAACTGTAGTGAGTCCAGGTACAGCAACAGTTGTTGCTCAGTGATAAAACATTTCACTTTCATGATACGGGGAAGATAACAGTATCATGTGCATAAGGAGAAGTAGCTGGCGTGAATGTAGCTGGCATACACAAAGTGGTTGTCTTGCTCTCTGTGGAGCATTCTTAGGATGGCTATTTACCAGATTGTATCAATGGCTAATTAAAGGTTAAGGAAGTGTAGTGACAAGTAAAAGGAAAATCAGGAAAAGACAGGAAAGGGAAGATGAATAAGCAGTGCAGTGTCCATAAATAGTCTCCATGAGTGCTGCCAGCTCGGCCAGTGGTTTGTAGTACTGGTCACCTCGTGTATGTGTAATGCCTCGTACTGAGCCACTGACGGATATCACTTGGGAGCGGTGACCGGCTTTGCAGGTGGGGATTCCAGGCTGGGAGAAACACATCATGGCTGAAAGGAAACAAGTGAAGGCTCACTAGTGGCAGTGTCCTGAGGAGATAATTCTGTCCGTGGTGTGTGCTGCAGGTGAGAGGAGTTCTCATAAACACGCTAAAAGGGAAAAAAAAAATTTTGGTCTTTTAAGCGGACATCAGTCATCTCAGTGAGGAGGAGATATACTTTTCTTCTAGTCAAAGACATAACTAACACTACTGAGGAGCATCTCCTTGGTGCTTTGCTGTGACCGTTGTGCTGCTGTTAAAATGGAGACAAAAATTTCATGATATGACAGACTGGGGACTGGAAATGAGCAGCAGAGTTTTCCCCAAATCTGGAAAGTAGGCTGACAGCCATGTCTGTGGAAGGCCTCAACTTCTCTTTCTGTTTGTGTGCTTTCATTTAGGATGGGAAGGTGATCGTGTGGGATTCCTTCACTACCAACAAGGTAAGTGAAACTTCATCAAAAGTCAGATTTCTGTGTAAAGGGCAAATGACGGTGGGATAAGATGGAGGGCTGAAGGGCTCACATGTGTCACAGGAGGCAGCGGGATGATGGGATAAAATGCAAACTTCCACCAGCACCTCAAACTAAGGGCCCCAGGGCAAACAACCTCCCTTGACCCATCTCTGAGCAAAGTCCCTGTCAGGGCACTGGGGCTTGTTGTGATCTCCAGTGGGAAGCTCTGATCCAGCCTCTTCACTGACAGGGAGGGGTCCTAGCTGGAGGCAAAATCCAGCCAACAGAACAGAGGCTTTTTCTGGGTAACCCCTGTACCAGGTGCCATGTGTGATCACCCAAGATCCTTCAGGTGCTGGTGTTCACTGGGAAATGGTGCCACTGCTCCTCCGAGCCCTGCCATCTCATGGCACCCTGCTCCACACAACTGAGAAAAAACAGGTTGTTTGTAACTCACTTTACACGTGCAGCAGAGGGGACTTTTTACGGCACTGAGTGACGCAAATAAAACATGCTCGGTGGTCAGTTTGGGGGTTGTGAGTAAGGTGGGAAGTGTCAGGGAGGGACTAGCCATCCTCCTGCTGCTCTGCTGGGTCCTGCAGTAAGGGCTTTCCCAGCCTTCCATGTGAGTTATGGCTTGGGGGAACACCTCTTCCTTTCACTGACCCTAAAGATGTCCCACAGGAATACTGAACTTACTAATCTGCACTATTTCCTTGCACCTGTTAGAGAAACAGTAGCATCCTAATTTAAGGAGATGCTGTGTTTCAGGAACACGCCGTGACGATGCCGTGTACCTGGGTGATGGCGTGTGCATATGCCCCATCTGGATGTGCCATTGCATGTGGGTAAGTTACCAGTTTCCCCAGCTATTTACACAGAGAAGCTTGATTTATAGTGGTGTCCCGGTGCCTTCAGATGCTGACAGATAGAAGTTTGCGTGCCTGGATTGTAAGTGGAAGGACTACATTCAGTGCCTCTGATTCTAATCCCATAATGGCTTGTACACATTATCTCCACTGACTTCAGTGCAATAACATGTGTTGTGTAAGCATGGAAAATAATCCTCCTTCAGCATTTATATCATGGGTTAGGAATTCTGCATGCATGCAGCTTCCCTGTTCCAGTTTGGTTGTGTGTGTTGGATATATCTTCTAAAGGAGAGTGGTTTTAACCCTGTTCTCACTTTGTAGTCTTTCTTCTACGATGCAGAGAAGGTTAGTCATTAATGATTACCAGCACATTAATAGTTTTTGCCAAGATGGGGTGGGGAGAAGTAACCCCATCCTTGATTATAATCTCTAAGTTTTCTGAGGGCTCAGGTCTGAAAAAATTGAGTTTGTGCAGAGGAGAAAACAAAGAGATGAGATGTTGGCAAAACATCTTTTAAAAAGGCACTGGGTGGATCAGAGAGACAAAGCAAGCTTGGGGTGAGAGAAAGGAACAAAGGGAGACTTTACTGTGCAGCTTGCAAATCTAAAAAGCAGCAGACTGAGACAGACAGGCAGACTCCATAAACGTGTGTGGAAGAGGCGTCCGAAAAGTGTGTTATTGACTAAAACTCGAAGAATAGCAAGAAAGCTCTGTCTTCACGCTTTTGTAAGAGAGACAGAGAAGGCATATATGCATTGCACTACCTAATTCTGTTTTTCTGTTGTGCTGTCAGTTAAGTGCTGTGCATGTGATATAAGGCACAGAACCAGCACCTGGTGGTGTGCCGGGATCCCAGGGACCAGGGCAGGGCTGATGTACCACGGCTCTAGAAAAGGGTTAAACATGAGTCAGACCCTTTAGAAAAGGGTCCTGCATCTTGCCTGGGAGACACAACCTAACTGGTGCAACTGTC
The DNA here is from genome assembly GCF_036417535.1 of Chlamydotis macqueenii. Taxonomy (NCBI): domain Eukaryota; kingdom Metazoa; phylum Chordata; class Aves; order Otidiformes; family Otididae; genus Chlamydotis; species Chlamydotis macqueenii. The sequence goes on along the minus strand of NC_141567.1, from coordinate 13,376,690 downwards.
CAGGAGGGACACGCCGGCTACAGAGGTTAGTGCATCTGTTGCCTTTTTTCCAAACTCTTCTGAAAGCCCTGTCTTTACATCCACTGCTTGCTATACTGTCTCTTCCACAGGAGTTAGGTCAAATTTATTTAAGGTAGATAAATAGTGATGCTTAAATATCTTGCAATGGCAGATGTCAACAGAAAAATGGCAGTTTGGCTGTATGTGAAACATTATCCCTGAGGTGAGTGCCATGTCACCTCCCAGTTTATACTTTCATGATGTTTCCTTCAGTGCCATTTATAAACTCGATGAGGGTGAAAATACTGAGGCGCAGCTGTTCAAGTTCTGTAAAGTAGCCAGCCTGGTGAGGCAGCTGGGGCTTCCCTGCACAGGGAGATCCTGAACGGCACAATACCGGGAAGTCGGTACTTGTAAGGGTTTGGCAGCGCAGCACTGACAGGTGGTTTCCTTCTTATCACCGCTCGCCTTTTGTCGTTGCAGTTTTAACCAGTTCTCCCCTCTCTGTTAATGCTATTATTACTCTCTTTAGTGGCCTGGACAACAAGTGTTCTGTGTACCCTCTGACATTTGACAAAAATGAAAATATGGCTGCGAAGAAGAAATCAGTTGCAATGCACACAAACTACTTGTCTGCCTGCAGCTTCACTAACTCAGACATGCAGGTAAATGCATTCCCTACCCGCTGCTCACCGTCCAGCAATGCCTAACCCGAGCTGCACTCATACGTGGTGCAAGTAACCTTCCTTGCACCTGGGGCACCCAGGGCCATGTCCTGCCTCATGCAGGGGCTGCTGGAAAACCCTCGCTGGGGCAATGAAGGTGCTGCAAAAGCTGCTGTAAGGAAATACTTGTCACAGCCCAGGGCCAGGCTGTCATGCCTGCGCCCTGCAAAGGCCTGTCCTTTCTGCAGAGGGAGCTCACTGGTACCTGTGTATTCTCTTCTTGCTGGGTCTGTGCTGGCTTGTGCGTTGAGGAGCTCAAAATAATACAAATAATTAAAAACCCAGCTGAGGTAGGACTAGGTTGGGTATGTGCTCTGCCAGCTGATGGAGACTGTGTTGTTTGCCTGCTTTCTCTTGAGCGTCCAGCCAGCTTTGCTTTTGCTTTCATTGTTAGTATTTTTTGTGTGTACCAAGTGAGGTATTTGAGCTTCAGGACGGCCTCCTGGGGCCCTGATTTCCATACATGCAGTGGTGTGTTCCCTTGAGGAAAAGGAGGGATGCCATCCCCATCTCACAGCTGGGGAGCTGGAGCACAGAGGCCCGCAGTGGGAGGCGATGGCAAAGGCAGGAACTAAGTTCAGATCTTCTAAGACCAGGCCAGCCTTTCTCTTTAGTGAATATCTTAGAGATCTCTTTCTCCAGGAATACGAAAGATGATGAAAGGAGCCAGAATAATCCCCTGGTCCTCTCTGTTTTTTTAATTTAATTTAAGCTCTGCTCAGCGCGGCTCTGCAGCAAAACACGTGGCAGAAGTGAGCATTTTCATTGCTCTCTGTGTCAGCAGAGCTGCTGGAAAGGGAATACCTTGCCCACTTCTTCCAGATATTTGGAGCTCTTCTGAAGGAAATATCAGCTCTCATTGCTTCTATTTCGGGACAAGAGTATGTTGTTGTTTGATGTTCTATGGTTTCTGTAATGACTCCGAGGCGCTAATTTAAGTCCATTGCCATGGAAACAAGCAGTGGAGGTACTCAGCGCTCAGCTTGCTTAGCCCTGACCTTACTGTGCCTGTGTAATTAGAGCAGTCTAAATTAAGTGGAATGGTTTTGATGATATACAAACCCACTATTCTGTTTTCTTGTCCATAGCTATATGCATCATGATTAAATCCTATGAAAGGAAAAATAGTTATTTATTTTTCATAATAAAAAAAAGGAAGAAAAGTTGAGTCTTCTTTTTTCCATGTAAAATACAGCAAACTGCATTGATACTGAAGGTAATATATTACTATTTTTAAATAATACCACAGTGGATTTACATGCCTTATATTCAGTGATTCAGATATTTTTTCTGAACACTTTGAAAAGAAATTTTCTTGTGATTGATAAGCTTATAAGTGGTCATTTATAGCACTGCATGGTATTATTGGAAAAAATACAAGCAAGTGGATTGGCCAAGCTTCTTTTAGGATGCTATTATTTGGGGGATCCTGGAGGATACCAGACTTCTTATCTTCTTCTTTTTACACAATTGCCTCAGAATTAAAATTATTCTGTAAGTCTGAGGGTGCACAGTGCAACAAGCACACTGTGCAGGAGCTTTCCCAGCTGTGTGCAGAACAGCTCTGCTCTCCTGCTCGCGTCACCGAGTGATATGTGGTCCCTGTCCTGGAGCAGCCCCAGCATATGGTGGAGGTGTCCCTGAGCGCAGTGTTCCCATGGCACCCAGCACCCACTGCTGAGTGCTGCAAGTGCTGCTGCTCTGCCTTGGCTGCTCGGTTTTCCCTCGGAATGGAGAAAGACAGGGAAAGGCGTTTAGAAGTCAGTGTGCTCATGGGCATCTGGCAGTGCAGCGGAAAGAGAGGAGATCTGGGCATGCCCTTTAGTTTAAAGCCACTTTCAGGCTGTGTGGGTGCTGAAAGAGGGGGTCCCATCTGTGCTCATCATCATGCTCCCACCCTGGGCCAAGACAAGTGCCAAGCTGCAGGTCTGGGTGACTTGTGCACCTTGTTCTCGGTGCCCCAAATTAGTCTTGCCAGAGAGAGCCTCCTCCGCCTCAGTACGCAGAGAGGCAGGGAGCCTCGCTTCCTAAATTAGGTATCTGCAGCTCTGCAGTGTGATAATGCTCCCCACGTGACAGTGCTCCATGTGTATTAATAGCAGCAGCTAATTGGGATCTCGAGTGTTTTGCACAGGGCAGGCAGCCGTGCTCCCATTGCGGTGGGGCTGAGAAGCAGGGTGAGGCCTGTGGTGATGGTGGAGGAGGCAGAGGCTGGTGGTCCTCGCCGGTGTCCCCAGCCCTGATGTGTGTGCCCTGGTGAGCAGGGCTGTGTCCCTGCTGTCCCCTGCCCTGTGCAAGTGCTGTCTCTTGCCGCCAGGCGCCAGGTGAGGATCCTGGCCAGCGCTGCCAGAGCCCCTCCTGCAGCAAGACAGAGTCTGATAGCAAAGGGTTTTAATTCCCTTTGGATTTTGAGGTGGGGGTAGGGGGTTTCGTGTTTGTGGATTTTTTTAATAGCAATACCCTGAACTTGAGTCTGTAACATATATCTTCAAGGATTAGCTAGAGCTCTGAGTTGCCAGCAGACCCTTCCCTTACACCTCTAGCTGCTCGTGGTCCCCTTGTCTCTTTCTTACATGTTATTACAGAGCAAATCCTCAGAGCCGGAAGTCTTCATTCCTCATCCAAGTACAAATATTCCTCAGAACAGAGAAGTTCATTGATCTAGGCTCAAAAGCTGGCCAGAAAGACAAGTCAGGACTTCTGCTATTATCATCTCAGACTATTAGTGTCTCTCTACTGCAGGATTCGGAACAGTCTGTTCTGCAGCTTTGCAGACGGCTGTTTATGGGAGGAGTTTTTGGAGCATCTGTCAAACCAGGACACATGTTCAGTGTTTAACCTTTACGCAACTCTGTGAATGGTTTCATGATAATTTTCTTCTTGAAGAGTATTTTCTTTTTAACTTCTAACTACCCACTGAAATCCCTTGAGTTTCCTCAGCGACCATGAGAAAAACCTGTGTGCAAGACTGGGAGCCCTCCTGAGTTCACCCTTGCCTCCTTCCACGCTGGTGCACAGCAACCCTTTCAACCTACAAAATTTGAGATTGCATAACAGCTTTGGGTGCCAAGGGGAAATTTTGAACAATTGAGAATCATGAGGATTTAGCCACAATAACAAGCGCTGATCACATGTGCTTTGTACAAGCACTGTAGCAGATGAGGGAAGCTGTGAGCTGTGTTCGGTCAATGTATGCTGAAGCCCTTTCACACACAAATGGTTTTGGACAAGTGAGAGGTGATGGACTTATCAAACAACTGTCTAGACAGGCTTAGTTCCCTTTCAAAAAATCCATGTCTTAACCTGAATTAATTGTGTTTAACCTGGCTATTTCAAGCAGAAAAAAATAATTGGAGAGTTAAACAGGTATACTGAAATTCAACAGTTCTTTTCACCCAGGTTGCATTCCAGCAGCCTAAATATGGATAGGGTTAAATACAGGGACAGACAGGAATACCAGTCTGGTTCTGCCTCCTTTTTGGAAGATAAAGAAATGCCAGCAGGTCCTTACTGCCATCAGTTCTCCAAATCCCACTGCAGAAAACTGACCCTTATTGAAACACTGTGTAGGTACAGCTGTGTTAATACAGCTCTGCTTTCCACTCTAACTTCTTTCCTTAAAAACAAAAAGCATAAACTGTGCTTAGATTCACATTGTTTTCATGGTTTTGATTTGTTGCATAGCATTTAATTAAATTAAAGCTGTCCTTGGTGTATGTATAGGATGTCAGTTGTTTCTTGGAGAACTTGAAGATCGTTATCTGATTTTTGCATTGTGACTCTTCTTGCCACATCCTGTAGATCCTGACAGCAAGTGGAGATGGAACTTGTGCTCTGTGGGATGTTGAGAGTGGGCAGCTTCTACAGAGTTTCCATGGTCATGGAGCTGATGTCTTGTGTCTGAACCTGGCCCCTTCTGAAACAGGAAATACGTTTGTCTCTGGGGTAAGCAGGAACTTCCTATCGTAATGTAAAATTAAGGCATGTGGAAGGGAAAAGGCAGCAGAGCAAGAGGCTCGTGATCTTATTGAGAGAGTGCTGGAGTATGTGTTGGAAGCCCTAGTGCAATCCACTCATTGCAAGTACATTTTCCAAGCTGGAGCAAATTAAACCCCTGACTGTGGGGTCAAACCCACCCAGCCAGTCTGACTGCAGTTCTGCTTACTTAGCAAATTCCGCCCCACACCAAAGCAGTCCAGCCAGAGATCAAAACAACGCCTTTCCTGGGAAGGGAAAGGCTCAGAGTTAGAGCAACAGGCTCATACCGCAGCGGAGGTGTGAGCCCCTGTGGATAGGAGCCTGGCACAGCAAATGACCTCCTGCATTTGGCTCCTTTCTCGTGCCCAGCTCTCTGGAGCCAGATGGGGTGTGCCAGGCGGCTGCTCAGGGCATTGAAGCGGGGCTGCAAATAATGTGCGTGCCACTGCGTCCCTCAACCGCTCCCCAGAAGCCAAGGGGTAGCTTGGACGCTGGCTAAACCCTCGTACAAGTTGGAGCAGGGAGATGAGGTGTGACCACATCTTCAGCTGTTGCTGAGTCCTCTATGCCTTCAAGTGGTAACACAGGCATTTAAAGCCCCTTCGTCAGTCGAACACTGCCCGCTCCCTGTCCTGGCCCAGAGGAACATGCAGACCTTGCTGGGGCTGCAGGAGTGGTCTGGGAAAGTACCCAGGGCATTTTCCAAATCTTGTCCTGCTGCTGAGGGATTGCTGTTCCTTGGCAGCTGAGCCATTGACCTGCAGCCTGGTAGTGAGGCAGGCAAGACATAAAGGTGAATGGGATGGAGCTCAGCTCCTTTTTGAGGTGGTCCTGGTCTTTCCCACATCAGAAATCGAGTGTGCAGGTGACGGCTGGCAGGAGCTGAGAGATCACCTCTCTCACTGGAGGCAGGTTGCTACCAGAAAATTTGATTAAGGTACCTGGTTTGAGCCCCACCAGTCCAGGGCTGGTACTGTGCTTGCTGGTGGAAATGGCCCTTGTGTCAGAGGACGACGGTCGTCAATTAGGGAATTCCACCTGTTGTGCTCGGAGTCATGGTCTCATCCCTACACAATAAACCTCAACCTCTTCTGTTACGGCTCTTTTATCAGATTTGGCTGACCCATCAGGAGCAGAGCCCAGCACACTGGCCCAGTTTGCCTGCTGCTAGCACAGCTGCTCTGAAGCGTGACTGAAAGCTAATTCCATCCAAGTGCATTACTCCTCCCGGGCTTTCCTGTCACCAAGCTTACTTCCCAGAAAGGACAGATTCATTCTTCCTGGGAACAGCTCAGCTTATTATAGGGCAAAGAATCACAAGCAGCTATGGTACTGCTAAGAGAATATGTCGTACTTGTGTTGATTTAGCAGCTTGGGCATGTCCGTGCTTACAGGGACTCAATTAATCACATGCAAAACGCCACTTCAGTGAAGATCTATCTTGTACTGGTCACTGCAGGTATAGCCAGAACTGTGCAACCTAAGGGTACGGTGTCGTAGAGAGACTCCCTGCCTTTCTAATACAGTAACCTTGAGCTAGGATAACCAATGCCAATATATCAGCCTGTAAACTGGGTGCTGTTACATTGAACGACTTAACTGAAAACTCCAGCCTTCCTGGGTGAGCTCAGGGCTGCGTCCCGGGCTGTTGTGCTCAGTGTTCCTTGAGTTGGATAGGAGTCAGGGGGCCCACCTCTCTGCAGGTGGTTTCTGATTTCTCCTTCAAAACCTTAGGAATCAAAGCATTCACTTGTCAGATTGGTCTTGCCCCCGAACTCCCAGAGAGGTCAGTAAGAACTGCACATGGAAGCAATACAAAGGGCTGGGCTTGGGCCATGGCAGGGCTTGAGAGGGAAATATGCTGAGTCCAAAATGTTCTCTGTCCTGTTTGGTTTTCCCTGTGCAGAAACCACAAGCTGATACAAGGGAACATTACCTCTTTTAAATAATGACATCATTAGTAAAAAACTGGGATTTCATTTTAACAAGAGAATTTAAAAAACAGAGAGAAAGATGTGAATTGTGAAGAGACTGTTTAATTTAATTAGCAGTCACATTTGCTTAAAAATTAATAACATGAGAGAGGCTTGCCCCTCAGCAGGGTCGTATTCATTAAAATCTCCCATCACTCTTGAAAGAAAACTCTGTGTTCTTATCCTATCATGATTGTGATGGCATCAAGACATCGCAGCTGAGCACGTGGCCCTAGGGGTATGAGATGGTTCCTACCCTGAGGACATTGTGGACTACACGAGCTGAGCCCCTTGCCCAAAGAATTCAGGGTGCTGAGCACCTCACAGCCAGCGCACCAGTGTTAAATGATCTTTTCAAAGCACAGCTTGGAAGGGCAGGTTAGAGTTTGACGATGAGATGAAACGCTGTTATGCTTCTTTTCTCATCCCAGCCACGCCATTGAGCACGTGGGTTCAGAGCAACAGCAGGGGTTAACTCTGGTGGGAGGCTGGGCAGGAGACCCTCCGGATGTTCTTATTTCACTTTCTATTTCAGTGTATCAAAAGAATTAGTTATAAAACTTTAAATGCTAGGTATTAATTTTTTATATTGGGCATGTTAAGTGGTAAGGGAATGAATCATCTATGCCGCTTTGTGGCGTGGTGGGACTGCAGCCACAGGTACGGCAGCAGCACAGGCGGAGCAGGGCTGTGAGCACTGGTTAGTGTGGGACTGCCTGCGCAAACACCGCGGGCCTGTCTGCGCCCCACTGCGCTGCGTGGCACTACTGGGCCCGCACTGGTCTGCGGCACTGCTGAGGTTCCAGCCTTCGTGGTGTCCTCTGTTCCGAACTGCAGCTGCACCAGGCTTCAGGGTACCAGTACAGCCAGTTCTGGGTCTGCTTTGCCGGTTAAATAGCCTCGAAGCTGTGATGTTAAGAGCCTTTCTGGGCTTGATGGCCTCTATCAGGCACATAAGGGGTGAATGTTACCATTTAGACAACTGTAGTGAATTTTTTTGTCTTACTAGGGATGTGACAAGAAAGCCATGGTTTGGGATATGCGGTCTGGTCAGTGCATCCAGTCATTTGAAACCCACGATTCAGATATCAACAGTGTCAGGTCAGTATGTTTCTAGGAGAGGACACATTTGCGATGCTGGGCAATGTGCTGGCTCTATTTTTGAAGTCTGACCTCATCCAAGTAATGTAATGTGTTCTGGTCTTTTTTTTACTCCTGCACAGATATTACCCAAGTGGAGATGCTTTTGCCTCTGGTTCAGACGATGCCACGGTATGTTAATTCAGCAGCCTAATTTAGGGAAGTTCTGTATTTCCCAAGTTAGATTTTCCTAAAAGACTAGGTCACATCTGCAGAGGACTTTAAATGACCAAACTGGGCCTGTGACACTAAAGTTGCAGAAATACTAATGCTATAATATAATGTATATTATATACTATATATATTACTATAGGGGAAAATCTAGCAACGCTTTGTAGGTCACCTCTGTGAATTTTTCTATGTGAGCAAATATTCAATTCAGGTTTTCTATATTTTGACGTTTCATTATCAAAATTAGTTGTCTTACTGGAAGAGATTTGGCTTCATATAGTTGTTGGGTCACATGGGAGGAACCAGATGAAGTACTGCAGCGTGTGTCAGAAGCAGCAGCACAGGGCATGGAAACACACGAATGCGCACGTCCTGACAAGCAGAGGGGCTGTGGGCTCAGCGCCGAGCCGGGCAGACACGCGGTCAGTTGGCCTCCACAGGCCTCTGCATCCTAAGGGCACAGCCCCAGGGTGGCCTTGGCCACGTACATCTCCTCCTTGTCAGCCTGACTCACTGCCAACACTTCACTGCCATGAGTCACAGATGACACAATAGCTCTTCCTGAATCTTACTTATCTATGAGCAAGCTGCTAGGAGGGACACAGTATGCATTGACAGGTAATTTTGGTCAGCACATTGTGTGCTAAATGCCACTTATCTGCTGGTGCCTTAGGGCCCCTGGGTGATGCACTCAGGGTAGCTCTCACTGCAGCTGGTGGGTCCCCATGGGGGACCAGGCTGTGCCTGTACAACAGCCCTGCAGGGACGGAGCTGGCAGTTAAGTGTAACTTAATTTACACACTTAAGTAACAGAGCTGGAAGTTAAAAGCAGAGGTTTGGGACCTTGTTTCTCCCATTTATTTAAACATCACACCGAGTTGCATGAGGGTGAAGATTCTTCCTAAAGTACTCTGCCCTCAGAGCATGTTTTGAGTCTGCTCCAATACTCGCTAAACTCAATAGAAACGTTCCCTTTGCCTTCACTGGATGTGGAGAAACTTTGAAGGCTCTTCCAGAGTGAGTGTACACTGCTTTTAGGTCTTAAAAGCTGCGATTATAAATTAATACCACTAGCTTTGTGGTGAGCCCAGCGCCTCTCTGCACATTCAGATGTGGTACTGTGAGCACTTGAGATGCTGAGGGAGTGAGATAAGGAAATTGTCCATCATTAAATTCCAATGAGAGCACTCTCTTTTTATGCCCAGTACCACAGGCTCAGGGCTCCTGTGCTTATTCGTTTACTTGATGGGGTTTTTCTCTCTTAACTACTCCTGACACCCCCGACTTGAGCAGGAGAATGGGAAATTCCATCTCTGTGCTTTTGACAGAGGTTATGGCAGTTTCCCTCCACTGCATTCTTTAAGTGAAGAGGCTGGTGTTTTCAGCGTTAGGGACTGATACGCTAACTGGTACCCTTGACCTGATTTATATACTTAGGGATTTCGAGGAACAGGTAATCCTGACTGTCTGGAGGGAAACCATAAAAGTGTGCTCACATGCAGTGCTGTCGCCTGCGGTGACCGCGGCTCCCTGTCAGGACAGTCTGATGGAATTACTCATCAGCGTGGAGCACTGGCAGATCTGGACCTTGCATACCTGGCAGCTCCCCACAGCCCTGCGAATGAAACAGCCTCTCCTTTATGTGCAGGCTTGAATGCCAGCCAGTTTTCATTAGTAAAGTCTTAATATTAGCAAACCCATCTCGCTAGTGGAAACTTACTGAGGAAGGTTTTTGGTTCAGATAGTTTCAAAAGTGCGTTTTGATTTCAGGGCTAACAGACTGCCTTTCTGCCTGGCAGTGAAGCCTGGTCCGTCTGTAAGTTATTTCCATGTTAAACAAGCCTAAGTGTGCTGGCAAATTATAAAAACAGGAAGTGCAGGTTGTAGAGGTGATTGGGGATTTTCCATGAGAGGTGAAAAGCAAAGAGCTGTATGAAAATCTATTATTTCACTTGAATTAATTTCACGTAGGTTTTTCAGACAGAAGGCCTCACGGTGGGGCAGGGGCTGTTTGCTGTCCTGCCTTACTCGGGGCAAGGACTACATCTAGGCTTCCCTGTGCCAAGGGACTGTCTGAGCACTGTGCCATGTGGTCTGTATTCTCAAAGATTACTGGAGATTTAATCATCTGTCTCCCAGACTTCAGCCGTGGCTAAACTGTTGTCTTTAGAGACAACAGTCTCCTCATGCACCCAGCTAGCAGCAGGATGCCTAATATGTAGGAAACCACAGTGGGAAAGCAAGAGAGTGGGGGGACTTTCACTGAGTAGCCATGGTCCAAAACCCACCACTCACCTTTATAGCACGACAGGCTTAGAGAAGTGGTTTGGAAAAGCAAGTTCTTCACTCAATTTATACAAAACAGCCTTGTGTTGCTTAGATCCCTGTTAGACTCCAGAGGAATCCCAGTTAGAGTGGGCAGAAATAGCAGAAGGAAAGAAACCAAGCAGCCACTTCCCATGATACCTGTTAGGCTGCAGTCCTTCCCACTCGGGTTTTTTCAATGGAATGTGGTAGCCATTGACTCCAGCCTTTACTGAGGCATGCGTGTTGTTGGTTTTGTTTTAATCCTAGTGTCGTTTATATGATCTTCGTGCAGACAGAGAAGTAGCAATTTATTCCAAAGAGAGCATCATTTTTGGAGCATCCAGTGTGGACTTCTCTCTCAGCGGTGAGACCTGAATTTTGGAGGTTACCTTGGTGTTGGGATTTGAGGCAGATTGTAAAATTTTGTCAGCTTAATTTGATAAAGCATTTGTTACTATAAGTTATTAAAAGTAATACTAAGTACCAAAAGGAACATTTAATGCATGGAAGCCTTTCTTTTGCCTCTGTAAAAATAATTATTCTTTAAATAACCTATTGCTTTGTTGTAGCAATGAAAACTATTTTCCTGGCCCTACTGAAGAGGCAGGAAATATTTTGCCATTAACTACAGCTGGGTTAGAATTTCACAATAATCATTAAAAACATTTCAAAGGAAACATGAAATGTAACTAGACTATTAAACACACATAAATAGTTTATAAAGGATAATAAATGATTAATAGACAGTAAAAGTATGCTAGAGGAGCATGAAGCCAGGGGCATTACCATTTTTCACTACAGATCCAGCAGCCTGAGCTTGAGGCTTCTCTCTCCTGCTCCAGCACAAACGCAGAGCTCCTCCAGTCGTCCTGCGTGGGGATGAGTGGGTGGTGAACTGCCCTCTGCCCGGGACAGAGGCAAATGCCTGTCATGATCACAAGCACCACGGCTTGTCCCACTGGGGACAATGAATCACTTACCAAATTGTCTACTAATCATTCAACCATTCGTATTCAACTTCTTTTGTAAAGTCTGAGCAAAGTATTATTACTCTACCTTAGCTGTTGAAGTGCTCTTCAGTCTGTTGTGATTTGGAGTCATCACCCGTCTCTAATGACTGAGCAGATTCTATATAATTTAACTCCGTTTTGACTATATTTTTAACTAATACATTTTAATTGGTTTAGCATTCAGTATGGATAGCTCAGCAGTGGAGCAGGAGCGCAGCTGGCCTGGGGGAAGCCGTGGTCAGGGCTCGCTGTGTGCAGAGGGTGGCCGTGTCTGTTGGCACAGGAAAGCCGCGTTGTGGCTCACTGGGTGATGAACGCCCTGCAGAAGGCCCTTGCTGTAGTCAAGATGTGTTAACCTACTTAAGACCTCACTTCCTATAAATCTCCTTCTCTCTGTAGGTCGCCTGCTGTTTGCAGGCTATAATGATTACACCATAAACGTCTGGGATGTGCTGAAAGGGTCCCGTGTGTCCATTCTGTTTGGACATGAGAATCGTGTCAGCACCTTGCGGGTCTCTCCTGACGGGACTGCGTTCTGCTCGGGCTCCTGGGACCACACTCTCCGAGTAAGTGCCGGGAGCACTTGCCTTGGGTGCTTCTTTCTTTGTTTGATTGACTGTTTGAAAAAGGGGGGTAGGACGGAAGGGTTGTTACGGGAAGATTGGCTCTAGAGGGACTAAAGAGGATATAAAAACAAGACAGTGTAAAATTCAAATTAAAAAATCCCTGCAAAGTGCTAGCAGAACTGTTACAGTTTAGGGAATTTTGAACCTAGGGGTTAAATAATATAGTTGCTGCTGATACGTTGTACCGCTAAGCTGACTGCCTTGCCAGATTTAATAAAAACGTTTGCTAAAATAGTCAAATTCATAAATGATTGTTCAACTCTCCCTCTGCAGATCTGGGCTTAACCTGAGATCCTGTGTGCAGAGTCAAATGAAGACCGATACCCTGGACTACAAAAACTGCATTAAAAAGCCACCCCCCAAAATCAAATATTTGCTACACTACAAAAGAGTGACACTGAACCCACAGATCAACACAACTAGGTAGAAAGTGTAATCTGCTTGAAGACATAGCAAATATCAACTTGTAGCAAAGGGAAATGTTTTTAGTTCTGTTTTGAAACGATCTTATTTTATTAGAACTAATTTGGGTAATTATAAAGGGACTTTTCTCTGAAGTCACTTGTATCATAGAATTGAGTATTTCGGTGCACATTATGTATTTATTTGCATGAATTGAGTTCCTTTTTGAAGTTAAAAGAAAAAAAAGAAAAAAGAAAAAAAAATCCTGATTTTATCAGGATGTAGCGTAAGACTTTGGAAACATTCCATAGTAGTGCATTGAATTTTGGTGTTGAGAAGTGGAAAGAAAAACAATTCTGCTACTTTATGATGGCGTTATGGATGACTGAAGCTTGGTAGTAAGTAGAGGAGCAAAGGACCTATTGTGAAGGTACTGGCTGTTGTCATAAAAATGTATTTTTTGTACAAAAAAAGGAATCCTTTCAATCCCTGTTTTTTCCTACTGTCTTTTTAGATAGGAATAAGTATTTCTTCTCTGTTACCTGACTATAAAGAATCTAAATATATACAAAATTATAAACTGCAAAGATGAGGGATATAAACATGATTTACATAATCATGAGGTAATACTTAACCAGTAGTTTCTTAGAAATTTTTTATTGTATCACTTGGTGAGTGAATTTTCTTTTACTTAAAGGAATACTACATGCTAAGCACTAAGGGATACTACACGCTAAGCACTAAGCACCGTTGTACTGATGGTCGAATCTTTTCCAAGTCAGTCACACTCATTCTGCGGTCATGATTCTTATTTGCAATTTGAGCAGCTCATACCACTTTGGCAGGGCAGTGTCACGTAACTGGGTAGTATATGTCCATTTTAAGGTCCAGCTGCAGTGTCAGAGCAGTATGAGTTTGTGCAAATGTGGGTCAAACCTCACAAGCCAAATCGTACAGTCCTTACTCCAACAGTAATCTCCCACTGGTGTGGACATCGTTTTGTCATAGCTGGACTTGAGAATGAACAACGGGGAGTTGTTGAAAACCTGCGATGAGCCACAGTCCTGCAGCGTTTGATATTGTGCTCACCAGAATCCGCAAGCCCATCGGATCCAGGAGCCGCTGGGTTTCAGGGAAGAAGTACAGCCGGCCACATTGCTGGCAGCAGCCAGCGCTCGGTGTGAGTGTGGAAATGCAATACCAGCTGGCAGGACTACCCCCATGTGGAGCTGATGCTGTAGAATTTTAAGATTTTAAAACAGATACAGGTAATTATAGAACTGTTGGAAATAATATCTGCATTTATACACTGAAAACTGTTGAGACTGACCTGAGCAGATGCACATAGGGAGCAAAGTGCCGGAGTAATGCTGGGGGTTTGCACGGTCTGGCCTTTGAAATGCAAGTGGTGAGATACATCTCTCAGAAGATCAAAGATATGATTTTTATTTAGATTGAAACAAGAAAATAAGCTTACTGATCACCGGAGTTGGCTGTTAACGTAAGTTTGATGATAATATCCTCATTCTAGTTGAAAGTGGGATTTTTTTACAATTCTATAAAAATTGCATTAGAAACAAAGTCTCCTCATTCATGAAAACATTACGTTCCATGAATCCGTAGCCACTTAACCTAGGACAGTGACATTTGTATTAGCCTTCAGTCCCTAATGAAGTATTTCAGCTATTTTCACTTGGAAAAGTCAACTGTGATGCTTTGGAACATTTGTGGCAAACTATCACTGTAACAAACTGAATGCACTATGGAACTGTCATATAGAGCTCACTGTGCAATATTGAGTCAATACACTGTACACCTTTGATCAAAAGATAAATAGTAATGTTTAGATAGTATTTATTGGTGAGATGTTTGTTTCAAACATACTACATTGTGTTGATATTTATGAATGGCCTAAATGCAATAAATTGTATTTTACATATTGAGAACATGTATATAGTCGTTTTTCCCATCAGTTAGGTACTTGGTAGCTATTTTTTTCTGGGTTTTTTGGCATTTACTTTTTGCACCATACAGTTTCTTAGATCATTTGTCCTGCAAAAATCCAGGGCAAAATCCAGATCTACTAGAAAATTGCTTCTGGATTATCTTCTGGAAATACCCCAAGGTGAGCTAGAGCAACTGAGAGTGAGCAGTCCTTGAAAGTACCTGAGCTCCATCTGAGCTCCTTCTGCATTCAGAAGGCCGGAATTCAGGTTGTGTTTTCCTGTTCAGAAGAATCACAGCTGACGTGATGTTTTCTTTCCAAATCCTCATCGCCATACCCAGGAATACAAATGCAGAGTATGTGTTTTGTGAGAGCGCAGGATTCTCCTGACATTGCAGTGGGACGCCAGTGAAAGCTGGGCACTGAAACGCTGTTGAGGGCTCAGGCTGTCACTGTTTGGGTAAACCATGTTTGCAGATCACCATGAGTTGCAGCAGTTCAGCTTTCTGCCTTGTCAGTAGAGACAGATCAGCTGTCCTCCCCACTTTAGTGTAGGTTTTGTGGTCAGCAGGAAGCTGGTTGGTGGAAGTGCTCAGTTTAGATGCTGAGAAAAGGACCTTCATTTAGGCTCACTGTTTCATTTCCTTTCCTCTGAGAGGCTGGGGAAACTGCTGAGCCAGCTTTTTCTGAGTAACACCAGTGCCCAAACTGTCCCCAGTTCCAGTGAGAATGAGGCTGACATCACATCTTGCACTTCTGTTCTTGCAGGGAAAAATCCCGTGGTTCTTGCACTTCAGGGCCACTGCCTGTGGACTTGTAAGTCTTAAGTTGGGCTGCATGGACTTGGCACCTGTGAAAATCACCGTTTTGTTCCTGAGGTAATGGTGAAAGCTGTGAACCAGGATGGCTTCAACTTCCCGTCAGATAGGTGAAGAGAGAGGAAGAGGGCGCTGAAGTGTATCTTGTCTTTCTTACTCACTAGGGCTGGCCAGGGATGCTTTGGAAAACCCAGTGTTTCAAGACCCACCCCCTCCTTGGTCTGTAAAACTGTTTGTGTCTCGAAAATGCCTCTATTCCTTTCCAGAGGGAGAGGTTTTAACCTGCATCTTGTCCTTTCCCCAGTGTGTCCCAGCCTTGGAGAACAGCCATGCAGCTCTGGGTGCAGCAGAGAAGCAGCAGTGTCACATCAGTGTCCTGGCACTGGCCATACCTCCCTGACCTGCTCTTCAGCTCAAGCCAGGAGGTGAAGGAAAAGCAGGCCCAAAAGGCTACGCAAGCGGGCTATAACCAGGTTAAACATATGGAGAGCTATAGCTAGGTCAGTCACTGTCAGACAGCCCCGTCCTGTTAAACAAAAATGCTATATAAACAGGAAGGGTGGAAAAGGATATTGCTAGAGAAAGAGCGGCCTCTCCCTCTTGTTCTCTTGCTGTGAGGAATGCAATAGGAAATTCCTGCTCCAGAATTAACAGTCATGGGGAAAACTCTAGTTAAAAAAGCATGTGTGTGAAGCGATAGTGAAAAGTAAAGATACCATTCCAGCTACTGCTCTAGCACATAAACACAGACTAGATTTCCCTGCTTAAAAACAAAACAAAAGCCAAATATGGGGATGTAAAACTAAGAGATTGCCTTAGGAATGGCTCTCGGAGATCGGGCCAATTCTTGATAGTGATCTGAGAAATTGCAATAGGATTGATTCCAACTGTCTATTTTTAGATTTTTCTAATGGCGATGTGAAATGGAGACAGAGCGCTGTAACTCAAGAAAGGTGGAGTAAAGCGGAGCAGTCCTGTGGTGACCTGTTGGGCACCTTGAGCCGGTTGTGTGGCGAAAGGTGAGAGCATGACCCGGTCCCAGGCAGCTGCGGCAGCACCTCTCCCAGTGCTGGCGCAGGGCTGTGCGGTGATGGTGCGGGCGCAGGGCTGTGCCGTGACGGTGCAGTCACAGCCACGCTTTGCAGTGTGCCACCATCTGAACCTCACCTGCAAGCTGAGCAGGAAGCAGAAGTTGGGTGTACCCGTGCAGGGCCTGCCATAAATCTGGAGGTGGTATTTATGGGAGTTTTGATGATCTGCTAGGCAGCTGATGGTACTCACAGCTCGAAGGGCACAGCTGGGATGCAGGGAGGTGTCCTGCTGAGATGTCTCCATGTGTCTGTGCCAATGGCACCACTCGGCCGGTGGTGTCCTCAGCCATTTTATTGTACAGCAGCAGTACTGAAGGGCCCAAGGTTTGCCCGACGGAGGTCTTAATCCTAAACGTTGCCTATGTGCCCATCAAAAAGCAAATGCCACTGCATTTGTTTGATAAATACACAATGCCCACATCCTATAGTACTAGAAATCCTGAAGCTCCTTTGATGCAGAGAATACAGGCTGGGGCCGCTAACGTGGGAAAAACTCACCGTATGCAAAGAGCATCTTACGGTCAGCACCCGGTAACTCGGCGTTTTGCTTGACTGCACGGGGAAGCCCGCGGCTTTGTGCAGGGGGTGCCTTCCCCCGGGACACCGGCGGGGCCTCCGGGGAGGCAGCGCCCGCCCCCCGCCCCGGGTTTGGCTTCCCCCCGCCCCGGGCCCCGCCCCGGAGGGGAGGGGAGCGCTCCCCAGCGCCCCGGGCCGGGCGGAGGGGCCGCCCCTCCCCTTAGTCGGCGGCAGCTGCTGCTGCTGCAGGGTTGCGAGCACTGTGGGCCGCCGCCATGCCGGCCTCCCTGAAGGAGGAGACGGCGCTGCTGCTGGAGGATTACTTCCAGCACCGCGCCGGCGGCCCCGCGCTGCCCGCCAGCCCCACGGCGGCCACGCTGCGGCGGGTGGCGGCCGAGCTGGAGCGGCGGGAGCGGCCCTTCTTCCGCTCCTGCGCGCCGCTGGCGCGGGCCGAGCCGCGGGAGGCGTTGGCGCTGCTGGAGCGGGTGGCGGCGCAGCTGGAGGCCGAGGGCGGCCTCAACTGGGGCCGGCTGCTGGCGCTGGTGGTCTTCGCCGGCACGCTGGTCGCCGCGCTGGTCGAGCGGGGCTGCAGCGAGGGGCCGCGCTGCCTGGCCGCCGGGCTGGCCGCCTACCTGGCCGAGGAGCGGGGCGAGTGGCTGGAGGCGCACGGCGGATGGGTGAGCGGGGAAGGGCCGGGGGGGCGGGCGCCGGTGCCGGGTCCCCGTGGGAGGGGCTGCAGAGCGCCCGGGGGCTCCGGTTCGTTCATGGCGGCGGGGCTGTTGAAGGTGCGGGTGGGCGCCCTGCGCTGTGGCCTAGGCCGGCTCGCTCAGGGTGCTGCCGGCCGGCTTTGTCGGGATGCAGCCTCCCGAAAGTGCAGGAACGAAGGTGCTGGCTCGTTGGGGGCAAGGCTGACCCTCTCCCCGGGGCTGAAGTCTTCGGCTTTTGGGGAGCAGGCTGGCACAGGCCTTCTCCCGAGTGTAAGCACAAAACGCCGACGTGCCCGTTCTGCAGGATGCCCGTGTGCGAGCAGCACCTAGACCTGCTGCTCTGGTTCCTGCTCGGCCCCAAACTGGTCGGGTCGGGGCCTCGGGAGGGCGCGGGCAGCGGCGTTGCCGAACCTCGCAGCGTGAAGCGGTGGCCGCGGTTGCTCTCCGCCGCTCGGGATGCACGCTGAAAGCACGGCTTATAAGGCGTCTGTGCAGCTCTGCCTGCGTTTCGGAACAAAATGTCAGCTATCCCGCAGAACTGCACATTTCCTATTTTCGGTCCTAGTGGAATACTTGATGCCAGCACAAATAAGCACTAAAAATAGAAAGCGGGGGGAAACAGCCGCTGGTTTCGTTGACTTTTCCAGAGACCAAAATGAACTCGGTTTTCCAGTGGTCACTGGTCCGTCTGACTGCTCGGAACAGTGTGGTGGTTGGCGACAATCTGCGCTGTCACTTGGCAAAATCGCGTTGCCTGTTCGCACAAATTAAAGTGTAAAGAACAAAGTTCCGGAAGAAATTAAGAGTATAACTTGTTTACATAGACATCTGCGGAGCAGAGTTCAAACACGACCATCTGGAGTTGTATTGCTGCCACTTCTGATTATCACAAATAACGATCTGGGAGAGCAGCTGCCAGCTTTGCTCTGTCATAGGTCAGCTCTGAGCAGTGTCCACTTGGCCCTTCCAAGAGCCTGTGTAATCAGTCCCGCGCCCACCAAGATGGGACCGGCTTCGGGCTCCTGTCTTTCAAGTGGAAATTTCCATATCCTGTGTTTCAGATGCTTTCCGGAACTTGAATGAGGGGGAACAATGCTGGCAGCGCCCATCAGAAACTTGCCTAAAAGAGCAAAAATGACGTAATGACATGCTGAGCATCTTGATAGGAAGTTTGCAGTTGTCTTTTGAGCAAAGCACACAAACACTTGTAGCTACTGCTTTCAGTCACCTTGTGCAAAGGCTCTCACAAAGCATTTTTGTGTGCCCAAGGCAGCAGGCTTAGACTTTCATGATTAAAACAGAGACTTCTGCAGCTGAGAAATGCCATGCTGGGAGCGTGAACCAAACTGTGCTGAAAGACTTGTTAAAAGAACTGTTGTTAACTGTAAGCCAACCAACTCAATATCCTTTCTCTTGCTTTTCTAGGATGGCTTCTGTCGCTTCTTTGGCAGACACGACTCCCAGACGACTGACCAGAGCAGTACCTTAAGCAATGCAATCATGGCCGCAGCGGGGTTTGGAATAGCAGGATTGGCTTTTCTCTTGGTGGTGCGGTAGGCTGATGAACAGATCTTGCCACAGGAAAATACTCTAGAAACTGACAATTTACCAGATTTCACTCTATTTTCTATAGAACAGACCCTCTAAGAAGAAGTTTATATTTTTAAACTGGCTCGGAAAACTGTCTCACCAAATCCTTGGCTATAAACTGCTTCACTCGCTACCCAGTAACAGCACAAACAAATGTGTACTAAACCATTTGTGCACCATTTGTGCATGTTCAAAACCTGTCGTCTCCAAACATCCTCTGGACTTTCTTTTTGCAGGTGTAACCTAAACTTTAGCATGGTTCATGTACTGTAAACTTCTGAGTGCTCAATGTTATGCTAGAAAAACGTTATGATGGACTTGCTCCTAAACCCTCTGTCTGAGAGGCGGTATTTACATGGAGGCAAGTCTTGGAACCCGCCTTCCATTAATACTGTAAAACGGGCGAACATTGACCGTGATTTAACATGGTTTGTGGATTCAAATGCGGTGCACGGCACTTGTTACCGAGAGGCAACTCATTGGTTCATTTAGAGCAATTAGTGCCCGTGATGCGAGAGGCATTAGGGCTGAATATAACATAAGGCTGATTTCATGACACTACAAGGAGATAAATATTGATACAAGACAGTAATGGCTGCAGTACCAGTTCTTACTGAAAGGAAAGGAATTTAGATATTAAACCTTAATTGGTATATTGAAATCCAGTGGAGGCTGGAATTTCTCTGGATTTCCTTCACAAAATGAGAATTTCCATATATCTTAATATATTTTTGAAGTATTTATCACTGTATAATACTTGTAGCCATGACATCTTTATTTTTGTTTAAAACTTAATGCTGGTTCTTGTAACTCTAGTGCGTATCAAGCGTTGTCTCGTTTGAGTAATGTTTCACTCTATTTTCAACACGCTGTGTATTTCTTTCGATGGTTGTACAAATTGCCTTATGTTTCTGGTAGTTTTTAACAACGTTCCTGGGTTACTCATAGCGTGTACAATTTTACTATGGTGACTTCAAAGGTGAATAAATGTTAAGTATTTTTATTTTAAAAAAATCAGCTTTCTGCTTATTTGATCGGATGGGTGATGGTACGCAGACTGAGTGTTTTGGTGGTTACCTGGCTGCGTCAGTTTGTACCTGCTTTCCCGGTGCTTTGACCCAAAAAGAGGAGTGGTGCGGCACCAGAGCAGTCTGATACCAGTCCTCATTGCAGGGGAGTCCTGCAGTCAGAACTAGGGCTAAGACAGCCTGAGGGGAAAATCCAGTCCAAAAGGCCCATCTTTACCACTGCAACTGGAAATAACCTGGTGGTTTTGTAGGCCAGAACTTTCCAAAGTTTACTAACGTAGCTGGTACAGACGGGCTCCTCAGAGCTGCTCCTGCTTGTAGAGAGCAACAGAGCTCTTGTTTCTGCTCTGCCAAGACTTGCTGCTGCCTCTGTCTTTCACACGTGCATGCTTTTTTACTGAAACTGGAGTTTCTGATAAGAGTTATGATAAAGACTGAGCAGTAAGTGACAGAGTTCAGCCCTTCTCATATTAGTAATACCGAGCAGCTGTAACTTCTGAGGGTGTTGGGCTTAACGCTTTTAAAAAGGCGTTCTCACACTTCTGTCTGGAAGTCAGGTGTTTCTGTGGCACTGGTGGCTCTGATACCTATTAAATGGCGGAAGCCCCTCGTTCAGCCTCCCTCCCTGGCCCCCCATCCAGCCCACCGCTCTGCCTTCCAGAGGGTATGGCCCTTCGTGGGAAGAGCACCCGGTGGGTGACAGACTTCCTCCTGGGAAAAATCAGCCTGGCAGACTGGTCGGCATTGCTGAGGCCAGCAGTGGCCGCCCTACTTCTCCTGCTGGCCACCGAGCCTCGGGGGAAGTGTGCGGTGGGGGCTGCAGCCCCGTGCCGCACAGAGCAGCGTTGTGCCGACTGGCTGCAGATGCGAGGAGAAGGACAAAAAGGGACATTCAGGGACGGTAAGTCCCGCGGAGGCGGGAAGGAGCTGGTGATCCTCCCCCTCATGCCGCCCGCTCTGAACAAATGTCTGCTTGTTCTCTGACTTCCAGTTCTCTAAACTCCAGCTTGACTCCTCTCAGCGAAAGGATTAAGACCCCGTGGTGTGGGACCATTGTGCTCAGTTCCTCTCTTGAGTTCCCACAGGGATGGCGCCTGCTTCTGTGGCAGCTGGATGCTCTTGGGTGTCTGTCTCCAGTCCTCCTGGGCAGCCGGGAGGCTGCAGTTCCTGAAACTGGCTATGGTGGGAGTAAGCTGACTGGTGCTGCGAAGTGAAGGTAGTTTCCAAAACATGGGATGCTTAGGGGAATGTGTGCTGAAGAGCATGGCAAACGACAGGGCAAAATGAGGTCAAATGTTGCATGGAAATGTCCTGCTGCGGATCTCTGTGTCTCCCCAATATCAAGGAGGACAAAGATAAAATATCAGTATCTTGATTTGCAGTGTAACCTGATCTGGCAGGCCCCACAAAAGCAATAGCAGAGAGGATATGCTGGTTTTTACAGTGTGCTCTGGAAAAGAGAAGGAAGCAGTCTGGAAACGTCCTTGAATACAGTCACATCAGCCTTTGGCATAATTCTGACGTTTTACAAGGTGCAACTTGAAGAGTGCCGCTTTTCCTTGGCCTGGAGAAGCTGGTTCCTAAGAGCCTGGGGGGTAATTTAGGAAAAACTGGAGGTAATTTAGGAAAGCTGTAAGGCTGAGTCAGGAGACTACAGTGCAGTACAGAAGCAATACTGCCTGTGGCTGCCTGATGCCCCGAGCCAGGCTGCTTCAGTCTCTGCTACCAGCCTGCGCCCCAGGGCGCTCCGCTCAGCCACCCTGGGAGCAGTGGGCACAGCCCAGGCTGCTGGATTCCGGGCTCCCTGCTCTGGCACGGGATCTGCCCATCCCAGCCGGAGCTGTGTTCCCCGAGCTGCGCTTTGCTGCCATGGGGGTTGTGGTGATGTAGGATTGAAGACCAAGGCTTAAGTCACTGGAGCCCCATTGATTTCAGGGCAGTTTAGACTAGCTTACATTTGCCTGACACTTCTTATTTTTAAATTTTTTTTTTTTTCTCAGTTTCAGCCTGACCGTTTTGTCTCAATGAAGTCCTGTATTGCAATTGAAAACTGCTGCTCATCCTCTTTTCTGCCTCAGAAAAGGGAAGCAAGACGCTGCTGTTCCTTTCTTTAAATGCAGAAGGAGAGTAGGTGGTGTTTAAGCACAAGGCTATGTCTAATCCTCATGACAGCTCTCAGATCTTCAGCGTTGGTGTACTTCCTGGGCAAGTGGTGGACGCAACAGGCCTTGTTCTATCTAATTATTAGCAGGCAGTAATTGCTGTGGGTTCTGCTGGGGCCCCAGTGTGCTTGCGCCTGCAGAAGCCATCAATCGTGGGTCGCTTTGAGGCGCCCAGCTGCTGGCAGGGTCTCGTGTTCGAGGGGAGAGAAGTGCAGGTGCTGGCTGAGCTGCGGCCGTCACCTGGCTGCCTGTACCGGTTCTGAGCCTTTCCTGCTCTGCTGTATTCGGAGATCTTTGCAGGGCTGAGAGGTGGAGAAGGCAGCATTCCCAGCTTACAATGCTATTGACAGGGGTCTTACTGAGCCATTAGTGTTATCTGCTGGCGCTGCACCTGCTCCCTGCGCAATTCCTTTCTGAAGGGACATCCATTGTAACCACGGGCTGAGGCTGCCGAGCTCTTGCGAGAGCCCAGCTGCCTTGTTACTGAAGGAGAGAGAAATCTATTTATCAGGCTTCTTGAGAGCATGGAACGAGCCAGTGGGTTTCTTTTTGACCTGGAAAAAATGAGACGGTGTTAGAGCTCAAAAAATGTGAGTTGCAGAATGGTGTTACATGGCAGTTTGTGAGCTGCTTTGCCGTGGTATGCAAAAAATCTGGTCTGGCGTGTCCCGCTGAAGGAATTGGTGCTGGTGCTGCGTCCTTTTCTGCCCACGCGTGCTGCCATCCTGGGGGTGCAGCATGGGTCTCACCTGCGGGATGGTACCCAAGGCCGGGCAGGACCTGTTACAAACGACTTAATAATTGGGCAGCTAAAAACAAGAAGATAATCACTGGAAGGAAAAAAGATTGAGTGCGTGGCATTTATTCACATAATTTCACTTCTTGTGTTCATTCAGTTTGGATAATGGAAACAAACTTCTGGGTTTCATTTCTGTTTCTCTGTCTGCTTTCTGTACCAGACTCGAGCTGGGTCGTCCATGCAACAATGAGATGCGATGTGGGGAGAGCAGGCGCAGCTGGGAAATGACTTGCTTTCAGGTTTAAAAAAGAGTCAGTGTAATTCCTTCATAAATGCTGCTGCTGATAGAAGCACTTAAAATTGCTACCTTCAAACTTTTAACAATTATCCTGTCACAAACTGACGTTCTTAAATGAGAACACAGTTAAAAATAAAAAAATAAAATCCTAATTTACTTGAAGTGTAAGAAGTCTAAAAATCAGCTCTGAGCTGAACCAACAAGATCGTTTTGTTGGATTTTTTTTCTCTCTGCCTGGGCTTGGTCTATTTGTTTTATTCAAATGAGACGAGGAAGAGAGGACCTGGCTTTCCTTGTCGAATAGGTCTCCTTTCAAACAGGCCACAAACTCAGCCTGTGAGAAGTTTCTAGCGCTACAGCGTGTAACATACGTGCGAATGGGCAATCCCAGGGTTTCTGGATGTTCACTCGTTTTGTGCCAGAGCTTCCGTGCGTTACACGATTCTGTTAGTTAAGAATTAAATCTATTAAACTGGCTGCTTTAGTCCAGTAGGGGACCACGCCAGCTATGGGGGCAGCTGAAATCCAGGATTTCCTGTAGGAAGAGACACTGCAGCACAGGGAGGTGGAAAAGCCTGCCTGCAGAGAGCCACTGTAGGCACTGCAGAAAGTCGGTGCTCTCTGGATTTAATCCCTTTAATGGTTCTGACCTGTGACAGCAGTTCACTTAAAGGAGTTCCTGTGTTTGACCCAACCTGCTCTTTTGTTTGTCTCTGAACAGCTCAGCACATGGTGAGTAACAGCAGGAACCCCACACCCTGCTTACAGCTTTGGGATACTGTCTCTTTTTTTTTTCTTTTTTTTTTCTTTTTTTTTTTTCTTTTTTCTTTTTTTTTTTTTTAAATAAAATGTGGCTTATACTCAGCAGAGTCTGTGGAGAATGATGGCCAGGTCCAGTCTGACCGTGGGGAAGCTGTCCGTGCTGCGCTGCACCTTGGGGATGACCAGGCATGGTGTTTGGAGCTCTGCTGTGGGCAGCCTGCTCTGCGGCCAGGTGCCAAAGCCGGGAGCTCCTGCTGTCGTTTTTAATTTGGCATGGGTAAGAATAAAAGTGCAGGAGCGCTTGGCTTCATGAAGGGGCTAGAGAGAAAGCACTGTCTGCAGTGTGCTGAGCTAATACGCTGCTTGGCTTCTTCCTTGTGGCTATTAGCGTCCTTAGAAGAATCCCAGACTGTTGTAATTAATTTCTAAGCATTAATTGTGAACCTTTATGATGAGCCCATTGGAAACTCTTAAAATGCAGGCAGAGAGTGCCATGTGGCTCTGGTGAGGAGTCAGTGCAGGGCAGGCAGTGTTAACTCTTGTCTCTTCTTGAGCTGCCAGCAGAAGCCCACTCAGCACCTGACCTCCTGGCACACGGGCTGGACCCTCCTGCTCCTCCAGCTGGTTACCGTGTGCCCTGGTCTGCCTGGGGCTTTCCCGCCTCTCCCAAGACAGAGAACGTGCTCCCAGAGGTCCCAGCAGCCTGCCTGCTGGAAGCGTGGCTGTGCTGGGATGCACACAGCCTCGTCCTGCCCCGGCAGCACGGCCACGCCACCTCTTGGTGCCGAGCACAAGGCTGTGAAGGAGTGGTCATATTGGTGCTGTACTGGGCGGGTGGTGGTTAGGTGACTTTCTAATGATTGTCATGCATTAACAAGAACGAATTCCACCAGTTGTGTGTAAAACAACCTTGTAAAACGGCGGTGACGAGGCCAGTGGCAGCTGATACCTGGTGGTGCTTGACACACGGCAGACACTTGTTTCCTGGTATCCAGCCCCTGCACGGTGAGTGCTTTGATACAGGCAAGTGCTTTAAATGTTGAACCTCCTTATACTGGGAGCCTGCAAGGGATGTGGTTCCTTGAGCATTTCACACCCAAGCTGGATGGTGGCACTTTCAAGCAGAACGTGGGATGTGATCCCACGTGTGGCAGGTGCCAGCTCTGCCGAGGAGGGCGGGATTCCTGCCTGGGCTGTGCCGGATCCTGTCACCTCACACATCCACCGCGGGGATCGGATGATGTCCCCTGCGATGGGAGCATGGGGTATCGCACAGCCACTGCCTGCGCGGGTGAAACCCAACCCTGCGGAGTCAGCCAGTCAGTACGTGGTTTCCATCGCAAAACTGCACAGCGACCCCTGAGCCTTCCAGCGTGTGAGAAGTCTGTAAAACGTGCAAGGTTTGAATTTTTTTCCTTTTTTCCTTTTTCCCCCGCTAACTCTTACATGTCCTGAAGAACGTGTACCCGCAGTAGCGCTGCGGGCAGCCCCAGTGTGAGCACACCTCTGCTGCTCAGCACGAGTCACGCTCACAGCCATAGCACGGAAACATGGCATCTTTAAATGTTCTTAGTGCTGGTTGTGTAGGCAGCTGTCTGCCATAGCAGCATCACCCTTCCCCAGCCTAGAAACAGAAAGAGGTTTTTCTCAAAATCTTTCAGAAAGGGCACAAAATAGCACAAAACTGGCCTGAATCTTTAAAAAGAAAAAAAAAAAATACTCTCGTCTTGTGTATTGTCCCTGGTGATGTTCAGAGCAAAACAACACCTGCCGCTCTGAAACCCTTCCAGTGTTTCTGGTCTCTCTCTCCAAGTGAAGGTCTGCTCCATGGGAAAAGGTTAAACGTGGGAGCGAGCAGGGCGAAAGATCATGTGAAACAGAAATCCCGGTGCTGTTTGTTCTGCCACCTGCTCTACACTCGATCCAGGGCTGTGGGTGGTTTCCCATAGCGCTCCCGCTCCCCTCGCTGCGGCAAGCTTTGAACTCCCGGAGCTGGCACTGCAGAGCCGGGAGAGATTTGCATCTCCTTTCTCCTGGAGGAGCTGCCCTTTGGCAGGGCGAAGCCCGGCGCTGCGGCCTGCGGCCGGTGGCTGCGCTGGAGCTGCTGCTGCGAGCCCGCTCCAGCAGCAGTCCAGAAAGGCAGGGACTTAACGCCTTTGGCATGACCAGAGCGAACACTGGGGGTGCCGAGGTTGGCGCATCCTGGGCTGTGCCCAGAGAGAGAGAACCTGGGCAGGATACCCTCTGCTTCCCTGGGAGCGCGCAGCGTTTCCATCTTCGCAGCAATGCACAGCACTGGGAGATGCTCCCCGACGAGCAGGGCAGCCCATGCCCACCAGCCAGCCGCTGCCGCCGTCCCTGCGAGCCAGCGGCAGGCTGGGCCCTGCGTGGCTCTGTGCTGGCACACCATCCAGCTGGCAGCGGGGCCTGGCATACCTGATGAAGAGTGGGAGGACAGAGATGTCACCTGTCCCCACTTCGCAGACGAGGCACAGAGATGTGCAAGAGCCCATAAGCGGGCAGTGCTGGGGCACGCCAAGAGCTCGGTGCCTGTGGCTCACCCTCCACCGCAGCTGGCAAAAGAAAGGTGCAGTTCTCTCACCTCCTACCTCCAGGTGCCCTTTCTGCTCTGCGCCTTCCCCAAGCCCCCATTTCTCTGCTTTTCCGACGGTTTTCCAGCCTGGCCGTGCACAGGGCTGCGGGCTGCGCACCCCTCTGCACCCCACGCCTCCTCTGCCCCCCGCCCTCCCGCCCCTGCTCTGCTTTCACTTGGGAATGTGACCTTGCGCTCTAGATTGTTTACAGACAAAATATTCGTGCAAGCCTGTGGAAGGGTTTTCTGCTGTTTTTTTTTTTTAAGTGACTGAATTCCACAAATAATGAATTATTTCAAGGGGCGTGTGGGGGCTGGTGGGAACGCTTTGCCGTGTTTAGGAACAGCCTGCCCCAAGCCATCTTTCCTGGCCAGCATGGAGGTGCGAGAGGCTCCTAGTTTCCCTAGCTGCAGGAAACGATCTGTCTCCGGTTTTCTTAGAGAAACCTACCCCCTGCTCAGGGAAGGCTGCCGGGACGGGACACCGGCTTAATGGGGTCATGGCACGCGTGTAACTGGGACCTGGGCTCCCTCCCGAGACGTGCGTGAGCCGTGCGTAGCGCTGGCTGCAGGGAAGAGCAGAAGCGGGGGCCGCTTTCCGTGGCTCCCCGTCCCGTGGCCCCGGAGCCATCGCTCTCCACTTCCCCTGGCCCGGGAGCTCCTGGGTGTCCTGCTGCGCTTGCAACACAGGCTGGGTTTGCTGAGGACCTCAGACAGAGCTGTCACATCCGATCGGAAGCAGTGGTGGGCTGATTTCTCCTTTTTTTTTGTTTTTACTGGCAGGAGCAACAGCTGCCCTTTTCCCTGCTGCTGACAATTCTTCTGTCTAGCTTAACTTCTGAAAGCCTCACGGTGGTGGTTTCCCACTGTGCAGAGACCCGATGCCTTTGACCTTGCACCTTGCTGTACCCTTTGCATGGATGCTGGAGGCTGTAAAGCTGTTCATCGCACACAGTAACGCGAGTCGTTAGGTTCGAGCTGTGTCGGTTGTTTTGGATGGGGCTGGCGTGGGGTCCCTGGCTGGCACTGATTCCCTCACAGGGTCAATGTAAGCTTTCAGGTTCCTGCAGGCAAGTAGTTGTCCCAAATAAGGCTGTGTGCTCAGCTTTTATTTAGGAGTAAGCACAACAACGGTCAACAGAGCTAAACCTGATCACAGGCAGTGCCCTTTTTGCTGTGGGAAGAGCGCTTACACCAAAATACCTCGGGCTGGCTCAGCGTGCACATTGGCTTGATCTCTCCGCAGACTCCCTTCGGAGTAACTCCAGCCTTCCCAGCTTGCAGTGGTGATGGCCTCATCCAGACCCTCAGAGAAGCTTCGGGCACTGAATGCGCGCTGGGCAGCAAGAGGATGCTGAGGGTGCGGAGGTGGCACGTGTCTAGGGACCTTGATCAACCAACAGGTTCAGGCGGTGGCGGTGGTTTGGAGGCCACCTCGCAGTGGGTTTGTCTGGAACTGCTCTGGTCCCTGGGCTGGTTTGGGTGCCGCTGAGCTACGGAGCACAGTGGCAGCAGGTAGAGCTAAAGGGCATCACGAGGCCGTGTCAGTAGGGGCTGCTCCTGATCGATGCAGCTGCTGACCTCTTTGGGAACGCAGCCCCTTGCTACCTGCGCCTTTGCTAGCTGGGAATTTTCTGGGGGAGCCGTAGTTATCGGGGCTGCGACCGTGCCCTGCCAGCGCTGACACAGGAGCAGCGCTGGGGCAGAGGGGAGCGGTTAGAGCTGCTAGCAGTGCCCGCTGCTCTGCTGCCAGGCAGGCGAGCGGCGTGCCGCGGCGTTTGGTGAGACCTTGCTGCAGTGGGGCTGCTGGCGAGCGGCTCTCCATAGCATTGGACCAGCAGTGTCCCGATTCCCTGCGGGTAAGCCTGGGGCTTTGACGGGTGCTCCTGCCCCCTCAGAATAGTGAACTGGGCAGCCTGAGTGAGGCATCTTCTGTGCCTGGGTGTCCCGAAGGGTTAATGATCCTGGCAGCAGAGGGATGGGTGGTAAGGAGATTGATTGCCTCCTGCAAGATCCATGAAGTCTTGCCCTCCTGCAGAAACACAACACTTGTTCAGCCAGGTAAATAACTGGTTTAAAATCCCCTCTCGCAGCAGCTGCCCCTACACGTGTTTATGCAAGAGACTGGAGTTGTTCCAGTCCCTCTGATAAGTGACCTTTCCCGAATTTTTCTTTTCAAGTTGACATTTAAGAAGGGAGGAAAAAGTCACAGCAACAAACGGTGTTTTAACAGCGATAAAGCCGGACCCGTCAACAAAGCCAGGAAAGCCGCGGCGGAGCCCGTGCTGGCGGCTCTGCCGTCCCTGCCGGAGTCCGTACGGACAGCGCTGGCCTGTGTATCCTGACCGGCTTGGATTTGCGTGAAATGACATTTGCGGTGCCCGTGGGCCGCTCCTGCTGCCGGGGCTGGGCTGGGGCGGCTCTGCAGTTCCCGGGAAACGCTCCTGGGTGCAATGAAGTCTGAGCCAGCTGCTGGCAGCTGGAGGCACTCGCAGTATTAGTTCATTACCGCAATTCAAATGAGGAAGAGTCTTAAATCTTCTTTGAAAAGAATGTGGGTTTGGCAGGCAGTGGAGCGCTCGGCTTATTTTGAAAATGCCTTGGACAATTTTGGTAAATGTTTTACTGCGTGTTCGGGTGAAGTAGAATTTACCCCTAGTTGTCATGTTCCTTGGTTCTGAGCCTCAGCATTGCCGTGCCTCGCCCCTCACCCCTCGCCCCCGGCAGTTGTTTCACAGGGAGATGTTTAAGCAATGAAGTCTCTATGCTTTGCAGGAGGTTTCCCTCTTCAGCCCAGATGCCCAGTCTGTGAGCTCCTCTTCCAGGCTGGGAAGTGCTGAGGGCATCACAGAAGACTGCTCAGCACTGACGGGTTCCCCAAATCCCGCTCTCCCATATCCTGGCCAATGCCGTAGCTCTGGTGTGCTGGCTGCCAGACGCTCCGTCTTTGCCAGGCTCCATGGGATCTCTTGGGTGTCTCTGCCTTCTCCATCTGCAAAGCACCTCGCAGCCCTCCTGGCCTGGCCCTGCGGCCCTCACCCAGGTTTTTTCCTTAGCGGCAGATGGGGAGCAGGACTGTGACCAGCAACCGGTCTGGGGTGTTGGCATCTCCCTGTGATCCCTGCACTCCAGCTCCTCTCCTTGGAGTGCTGCTGGAAATGGTTCCCATGGGGATCCCCCAGCACAGCCAGCCTGGGGCTCTGCTCTGGTCCTGCCTGCAGAAGAAAATTTGGAACATGGACTTTCCTGTGTCACATTTCCCATAGCAGGAGGCGTGGGAGATCCCCAGGAAGTGACTGGCAGTGGGGATCTCCTGGAGCAGGGTGCTTCCGTGGGTCTTCTTGCAGAGAGCCTGACAGGAGTGGCTGCAAAGGCAAGGGGCAAAGGAATGGGGAGTGGATCAGGGACAGTGCTTTGGCTGAACTGGGACACGCTGCTGCCTCGGGGTGATGCTGGGCAGGTGTCGTGGTTTTGTTAGTAAGGGGGGGCCTAAGGTGGTAGCTTCTGTAGGAAACTGCTAGAAGTCGCTCCCCTTTGTTCAGTGGACTCGGCCGGGCCTAGGGCGGACCTGCTGCTGGCCAAGGCCAAGCCGATTGGTAGCAGAATGTCCCGTGATAACGCCTCTGCGATAACGTATTTAAGAATGGGAAAACAGAAAAAAAAGAGAGAAGAGAAGATGTGAAGAAACTGAGCGGGGGCAGAGGCGCAGAGGGGGAGGCGCAGGCCTCATGGGCCTTGCAGGCCTCACCCTCTGGCGTCTCGCCAGGCAGCCGATTGGGCCCGACTCGGTCTGGCCCAGCTGCAAGAAGTGGAAAGGAGATGAGAAGTGAATAAGATGTAAAAAAAAAGATCCTGAGAGACACCTACCAGCCTGTTGTGAGGAACGGCTGCAGACGCCAAGGTCAGTTCAGAAGGAGGGGGAGGAGTAATTCGGCTCCTGGCCAAGATTCCCCTGCAGCCTGTGGTGACGACCATGGTGGAGCAGGTTGTCCCCCTGCAGCCCATGGGAGGTCCGTGGGCGAGCAGAGATCCACTTGGAGCCCGTGAAGGACCCCGTACCGGGGGAGGTGGATGCCTGAAGGCAGCTGTGGCCCGTGGAGGGCCCGCTGGGACAGCTGTTCTGGAGAGACTGCACCCGTGGAAGAGATGACCCACGCCGGAGCAGTTCCACAAAGGACTGTGGCCCGTGGGAGGGACCCCACGCTGGAGCAGGGGAGGAATGTGAGGAGTTCTTCCCCCGACCATGAAGCAGCGGCGTAGAACAACATATGATGAACTGACTGCAACCCCCATTCCCTCTTCCCCCCTGTGCCGCTCGGGGGGGGAAGGTAGTAGAGATAATGTTAAGCTTGGGAAGAGGGAGGGGTGGGGGGAGGTTATCTTGTTCTCTGTCTCATTATCCTGCTGTTTGTAGTAATAAATGAATAGTTTTCCCCAAGTCGAGTCTGTTTTGCCCGTGACGGTAACTTTAAGGATTTCTCCCTGTCCTTATCTCAAACCTTGAGCCGTTTTTCCTTATATTTTCTCTCCCTGTTCTCTCAGAAGGTGGGGGGAGTGAGAGAGAGACTGCGTAGTCTGGTCCGATCGGGGCTGAACTACGACAGCAGGAATTCTCCTGAGCGCATGGGCCTGCGAGCTGGCGGCAAACTCTGCTTTCGGTAAACCGGTATTTTGTGACAAATTTGAGTTGAGAAACACCTACGCGGCTCTGTTGGGGCAGGCCTGATTGATGCACCCGTCTTTGTGTCGATGCCATTTCTTGGGTTTGATCTATTTGTGCAAGAGGAAAAAACAACAGCAAAAAAACCCCCAGATAAGTCCAGTAGCAAAGCAGCTTTTAGCAAGCTGACAGCCAAGCCTTGCCTTTGCAGTTCACGGTGTCCCCGTGCAGCCCCAGCTCCGCTGCTGGGGAGCCGGGCAGCCGGTGAGGTCGGCAGGGCACTGCAGCCCCCAGGATGCTGGGAGCGGGGCCGGCAGCTTATGGATCCCCTGTTAGGAATGTCCCTCCGCCGTGGCTCTCCCCATCCCCAGAGGTCTCTAGCCCTGGACATTAACATGACACAGCCGAGCTTTTGTGCTGGGCTGTCATGGGAATGATGCTCTGTGGCTGCTTGGGAGCGATGGAAACTTTGGGACCTTACCTCCTCAGTTCTCTGTACTCTGTCACAGCATGAATGCCTCATTTCACCCTCGCTCGCAGCAAGCCCGGGTGTTGGCTCGGAGCTTGGTACGTGAGCCCTGGAGCTGGACCGCCTGTATACGGAGCCTTCCTTCCCCTGTGATAACGTCAGCGCTGGAGAGCAGGCGGCTATTTTCGTTCCAGGAATGCCAGTGGATGATTTCACTTTTGTTTTGTACCCGATAACCTTTCCCATCACAATGAGGGACGACGTCCGTGCTCCCTGTGCTTCCGTGTGCAAGGGGAAAGCCATTCAAGCGCTTCTGCGGAATAGAAAAAAAACATTTTAAAAATAGCTGCCCGATTGTCCATGGAGCCTGGGCAAAGGAAGGGCAAAAGCCTCTCTATGCCGCGCCGTGCACTGGGATCGGCTTCGCTGGCCGAGCTGGGGCACGAGGACGGCGACCGTGGGGACATCTGCAGTGCGGGCTTTTCCCATCGGTCTCATGGGAATGGGAAGGTCTGGGAGAGACTTTCTTCTCCATGTAGAGTCATCCCGATGTGGGGCTCCAGGACAGCTACAGCAATGCCCTTTGCCCCCCACCTGACCTTCTCTGCCCCTCCTGTCCTTCTCCGAGTCCTTTCCCTGCTGGCTGTCATGGCTGGGAGCTCGTCGAGACAGGCCTGCCCTGGGCCCCAGGCGAGATGAGTCTGATCAAACCCAAATTGTTAAAGCTCAGCTCCAATTTTTATTTCCTGTGGGGAAGGAGCTGGCTAAAGTAACTTGGTTTTTTTTTTTTTTAGGCTTTCAGCCTGCAGCTTCCCACGAACTGCTGACCCATCATGTGACAGGAGCCACGGCGGGGCCGCTGCAGCGGGACGTGGTATCGCTGGCTTATCCAGCCATGCCGGCGCCGCGGGCAGACCCTGGCGCTCAGGTGGGAAAGGCGTCCCGGTGCCGGCGTGTGCCAGGGCACGGGCAGCACCCAGGCACCAGCCCTCTGGGAACAGGTGAACCCCGATGAGCTTTACGAGGGAAGGCGGCAGGCTCCTGCAATGCTGGCCCCTCTCACCAACGCCCGCCCCGGCCTTCAGCGCACATCGTAGGCCATTTTGCCAGCTGTTGGCCAGCAGGGTGGCTACCTGGTCTTCTGTTTGATCGGTCCCTGTGCTCAGTGGGAGGTTTTTGCTCCATCCCCCAAGCACACGATTTACAGGGTGGCTCCAAACCTGTCCTTGCCCTTCCTGAGCTGGAGCCTGTTTACAAAACAGCGGCTGAGGGCTGCTAGTTCTCCTTACACACACATTACACCCAGACTTGCTAAACAGGCAAAGCCAAAACGAAAGTCATCTGAGTTTTCTTTAATTAGAATAAGATCCTGATGAATCATGGGGTTCTTTACATCAAGGATGCACCAAGAACGGACTTTGGCAGCAGACATCAAGGTACAGCAGTCAGCGGAGCTCGATCGCTCGCTGCGCTTGACATCTGCTGGAAAGACTTGTTTTTCCCTACCAAGTCACATGCTAACTTGTGATCTGATCATGAGATACAAAGGATAACCTTCCAATATTTATTTTTCTCATCTGGAATTTTTAAAAGCACAGGAAAAGAGCAAAAAGCAGCGTAAGGGAAAAAAAAAAACCACAACCCTTGCCTGTTTTAGTTAGTGCTGCTCTAGGTGCTTGCTGCTGGGACGGGGCAGGAGCCTGGCTCCAGCGCCACGGGCCACACGTGTGCCCGCTGCAGCCGTGATGGAGGGGGAGCAAGCGCTGCTGGTGTGTTCGGCCGCGTAGACATCCCCACCCCCCAGCACGAGCACAGGCGTGTGCAGGCGGAGGTGGGCAGGGGCTGGCTGTCCCAGCATGACATGCACCGGCCTGGGGCGGGGGGAGTGCGTCCGCCAGCGCTGGCCCTGTGCCATCCTCCAACATTAACTTGTGTGTTTGATTATAAATGTCAAAGTAGCATTTTTTAATAACAATATCCCAATGTAATCGGTGAGGCAGATGGAGTTGTTTGATACGCGCTCTAGTCCAAAGGTTTCTAGTAAGCCCAGCTGCAAGATTAAACCAGAATCACCCTCAAATAAAATCCCCCGTGTAATCTTTGGGGAATTTTGCTAGTGTAGCTTGAGCATGTTTACTTCTGTGAGACGATGCCTATCAGGCACCAAAAAAACCCAGAAGCCCATCACGGTGCTGACACAGGGGCTGTTGGAAATGAGCGTTCAGGCTGGTGAAGGCTTTGGTGTGAAGGAGTTATGGCTGGAGAGGCCACGGCAAGGCAGCGTGGCAGGGCCGTTTATTTTCCAAGCCGGAGAGGTGTGTACCATTGACTACCAAATTTGAATGGGGAGGTTGTTGGCCACAGTTTGCATACGTGCAGCAGACAGACTGGCATGTACAGCAGGATTATTTTGGGGATGGCAGGCTGAGATCAGCAGCGTGCGCGTGTCTGTCTGCCCGCTCAGTGCCGGCAGCAGCCACACAGAGCTGAAAAACACAGCAGGTGATGGCCGTACTGTCCAAAACCCCATTGCCATGGGATGCCCCTGGCTGGATACTCCCTGGGTACCCATGTTCATGGAAAAGCCGAGGCTGGGATGTCCTCTGCAACCGCATGCGGGATGACCAGCCCGGCATCATCCCCCGGTTACTCAGTACTTCACCTCTGGCATTGCTGAGCGAGTGTGGGGCTGGTGTCCTGCGGGGCCAGGCTGTGCCGTGGAGGGGGGGGGTCCCTGCATGCCCAGGCTCTGGGTGGGGACTGAGGAGCACGGGAGGGCAAGGACAATGTCTGCCACTACAGCTGAGAAGAAAGGTTAAGGCAGAAAGGTGCTCGTGGTTTCCTTCGAAACTAAAAGGCCCCATAATATTTCAGGAGGCTGATGACATCGACCCGACCTGCGCCTCTGGCCCTGGGGCGCGTGGTGAAGGGGAGATGCTCTGCACGAGGCCAAAGGGGCTGTGCCTGTGTGTGACACACGGCACGTGGGTGTGAGCTGGGGCGTAACGCTCAGCCGTAGCGCCCCCAGAAAACAGTACCTGCGAGGAGGAACGTACAGGGTGGAGGGATGTCACACTGAGGGAGGCAGCCTGTGCAAACTGGGTTACGAAAGCACTGCCTGCAAGAGCCACGAGCCTGGCCACAGCCTGGCCACAGCTATTTCGGTGCCCAGAAAGGGCTGAGCGCCGAGGTGTTGCCAGTAAAAAGGCACAGTGGTGTCAAGCAGGGAGGGGAGGAGCGGTGACAGAGGGACACAGCCAAGGGACGCTCTGGCTAATAGGGAGGGCACGAAGGGACGGTGGCTACTGGGTGCTGTGGATGTGGAGAATGGTGTTTTGACTGTGGTAGGAAGGTAGACTTCGACGTTTCAGGGAGGATGGCTGGGAGAAGCGGATGAAATCCATCCTGTGAGGCACTTGCCAGGACCACGGCATTTGTGAGAGAGGCTTTGGGTGGCTGCGACTTGATACGGTCCCTAGACTCAAAACTGGGGAAGCGTAAATGGGAGACGATTTTAAATTTAAACCAGAGCAATCTGCAACAAAGCACTGACTCTGGTAAGCAGAGTTACTTCTGATTTCTGGTTTTGAGAAGTCCTGAAACTGCTTAGTTTCAAGTTGTGTGCATCCTGCTGTCACATGAGCTTTACTTCGCAGTGTCCTAACCCACTCTCCCATCTCCCTACTTAGTGCAAAGAACAGCTTTTAATTCCAAAAAGCAAACTACCTTCTTCCCTTAGGCAGGTGTTTCTGTGGCCCCTGCAGCAGCAATAGCTGGAGATAGTTACAGGCGCTGGGACGGGCTAACAGGGGCTTGGCATGCAGTCATCGGTGGGCCATGCAGGAGAGCGGGGTTTTCTGGACCTGGCTGACCTGTCTCTGTGTCCCAGGGGCATCTCTGAGTGCTGTGGTTTTCCTGGTTCACTGCCCCTTTGCCTACCCTTGGCAAAATTAGAGCAGGCCTGACCCAGAAAGCTGGATGCAGAAAGGATCAATAGCGATGGTCATGGGTGGGCAGCACTGCTTGGGGGCTCTCGACAGCCCGGTCCCAAAAGAAATAAATGCATTCAGAAAAAATGTAGGCAGTCTGGCTCTGGTGGCTGGGGCACTGGGTGGAGAGGGCCTGTGGTCCCAGGGTCGCAGAGGGCTGAGTTTACTGTGCCCCATCCCCAGTGAATGGCTTTGGTCCTTCTGGTCTGCCTTTCTGGAGATGGTGTGTCTCCAGTGGGTTTTGCTGTGCAAGGTGTTTGCTGTGCAGCAGCAGGGCACAGAAAGCTGAGGAGGAGGGAGGCAGCTGGGCCAGTCGCTGTGGGACAGGGACGAGCTCACACGCGGCTCTGGGTGCCATCGCTCCACATGTGAGTGCCTGAGGGAGGAGATGCATCTGCTTCTTCCTGAGAGTGGTGCAGGCACTTGCTCCTGGACAAGAAAGCAGTCCCTGTTTTTAAGGAAATAAACAAATCCCAAAGAACATCCTTTTGGAGCAGCCACCTCCTGCCCGCTCATGGCCCTAGAGGACAAGGAGGGCTTTGTAACTGCCCAGGACTCTGGGGAACCAAAACAACCTCGGTATGAGCTCAGCGGCTGTAAATCAGCGGGCTCCGCCGGGTGCTAGCGCTGGGTAAATTTAGTGCTGATTGCTTTGATCTGAAATGCTTTTACTTCGTACCCTCTACAGAGATAGACACAAGGTCAGACTAATGGCTGATACATGAAAAACTTATGTGGCCTTTATTGATTTTGCAGTGATTAATGATTCAAGAGCAGGGCTGGTGATTCATGCACACGCGAACGGTGCCTGGGAATGAGCAGTGCTGACCGAGGAGGTCTTTTAACGCCAGCATCCAGGCTGCTTCCGGCTGCTCGGGGGGTCCTGTGCCGCTCTCATGGGTGTCCTTGCACTGGGACAACAGCCATTGGTATGCAGCGAGTGCTCATGCCCGTGTCTGAGTTCTGTTTGCCTGGCTTTTGCTGTCCGTTTTGGAAGGGGATCAAAAATAACCGAACCTAGACCTTTGCTGTAGTCTGGTTGACAAAGCCTCTTGAAGCTTTCCTGCTGCCGTCCCAGGTTGTCCAAGAAGAGAGTCCTTCAAAAGTGTACAGCACAGCGCCTTGCCCTGGCTCACGTCAGGAGGTGTCGCGGCAGAGGGCATCCCCCCGGGTTCAGCCCTTGGGTCACCAGCGTGTGATCTCTCACCAGAGGAGCTTCAAAGCTGTTTGCTGTGATTAGCCTTGCAGGCGATGGTTTCTGAAATGCTTTTCCAGCCCTGCCACCGTGTGGGACTCCTTGGAGGTGGCTGAGCCCTCGCTATGGGGTGGGCGCTCCCCTCCTGCAGCCCCTCTGTCCCAGCTCACCCCATGCACAGGGACCCCAACCCCCCGGTCCGCTCTGTGCCACAGATGCAGCTGGAAACGGCATGGGGGAGTCAGCCTAATTTTGGAGGGGGAAATCAGGCTGTGTTTGGAGGCTCTGGGCAGTGGTTATGCAACTTTCCTATCTGGTATTTGAGAAAACTTCCCCCTCCTGGCTGTTTTAGCCTTGTGACTATGACTAAAGTCATCGTGCTACCACCAAGGCTCCTTTTTCTGGGCTCGCTGCTTTTACACGGGCTGAGTGGGACAGAGACCAGCTACATCTCAGGGCCTGAAAAATCCCTGCAGTTTGGGTTCCACTTGTTGCCAGCTTTATTGTTTTGGGTTTGTTTTTTTTTTCTCTCTTTCAGTTGCCAATGTCTTTCCCTTGCTAAAGGCAAAGATGCGTTCTCTCTTGGGCAGTGTCACGGAGGAGGCAATGCTTTGCTGTGAGAGTAAGTGCTTGGTTGCAGTGGTCATGGTCACCCTCCCGGGACCAAGCATCCATCACACCCCCCTGGAGCGGTTAGCACAGAGGCACAGGCAGCGGCACAGGGTCAAATGCAGCACTGGGGATGGGGAGCAAGGTGGGAGGGGGGAACACCACCACGGTGGGGGTTTTGTCAGCTTTGCTCCATGTGGCCGGGTTTGGGGGAGGAATTTCAGAGTTGGTGGTGATACCCGTGTGTGCGGGGGTCGGGGGGCAGATCATCACCCATCCACGTGGGCCAAACAGGGCTGCGAAGGATGACGTACAGCAGTGCAAACACATGTGAAGGTCCGCAGGCACAGGCTGAGTTTAGGCCGCGCGGGTGCCAGTGCGCGCAGACCCGTCAGCCACACGCAGGGAGGTGTTGGGCCGTCAGCAGCTCGCGCCGAGGCGCTGGCTCCCAGCCCATCTGTGGTGGGACCTGTAGAGATGTTTTGAACGTGCTGAGGAGACGAGGGAGCTGTGTACATTCAGCTAAGCTCATGTCCTCACACTCCCCCAGCCTGAGCTCTGCAGCCCTCCCCCAGGCCCCCCCATGCTGGTGACGTTGCCTGAGAGCCCCCGGGCAGGAGCATCTCTGTCCTGAGCAGCCCCTGTGCTGCAGCAGTCAGGGCACACTGCCCTGCGGTAAGGGCACGGGAAAACGTTCCCGGTGGCACACCAAGGTGAAAATGTCCACTCTGCGACCACTCTCGCCCTCTGCTTTGCCCGCCATTGGCACAGACGCTGACTGGCTCCACGGGCCTGATGCTGGCTCCAGGTGCAATTGGTGGTGGTCCCAGTGAGGTCCCTGTCCCCATTAAGGAGCGGCAAAGGGCTGTTGGCTCCCTCCAAAGGGACACTTTGGGGACACGGGACATTGGCCCCAGTGCCGCTCCACTGCCTGTGGCATGGCAGGAGAGGGCGGGAAGCATCACAGGGAGGCACATGGAGAGACACTGTCTGCTCCCAAATTAGCTCCCACACCAGGTTGGTTTTCCTGTTTACTCCCTAAGTGGAAAATAGGAAGAGAGTAAAAAACCTCATCCCTTTGGCTATAAAAAGATCTTGTTGTGTGGGCACAGGATTTTTACCTTTTCATTTTTCTTCCAGTCTAGCAGAGCCTCCGTGGCGCCAGGTGCGTGGCGTGGGCTGTAACAGCAGCCATGCAAATAAAGAGAGGTGCTGGGAACAGCAGCTCCTCTGGAGGAGAGACTTCTTCTCGGGCAAGGAACTGGGCTCATTCACCCATCCGCTGGTGAACAGCTGTACCGGGGTTTCGCAAAGCGGGAGGGTCACGGAGGAGACACGCAGGGTTCCTGTCGGTTGCGCTGGGGACACAAAGTTCACACCCGGCACTGACCCGGCCAGGGTGAAAGGCAGCTGAGGGCCACTCACCGCTCCAAGGAGCAGGACAAAAGGTGAAGAAACCACATCATCCCGATGGCGTTTCATGGGCAGATTGCAATCAAAGGGTCAGCTGGGTGGGTTTGGCTGGCAGGAGCGAGGGGTCAGGGCAGATAAGATACCGCCACGCCGGAAAACTGGCCAGGCTGTGTTTGGGATTTACAGCATCAGGATGAGTTATTGGGAGCCTAAACCCTGCGAGCCCAGAGAGGTTGCTAAACCTTGTTTGCCTCAGATTGTTTGTCCAAAAAGATACCGAGAGATGAACTCTTTCCTCCCTTCGTAATTGGCCATAATCTTATCTGAAGCCTCCAAAGTGTCCCAGAGACTCGTCAAGGAGATAACAACCAGACAAAAAAGAAGTCCAGGAGTGTTTATTTCTGAGGCTTGAGACTGGGGAATGGCACAAGTTTTTTGGCCAGCTTTGGTCACCCCTATTTGTCACAAAGAGAAGGAAAGGATACCCAGAGCTGCCAATGTCTCACTTAGGTAGTGACTGAGCTTTTGTACCCTTGCTCCTCTGGATGACTTTGAGGAGGAAAGTCATGAGGTTGATTTAGTGAATAACTGGGAAAAAAATGCTGCATGAGAGAAGTAGGCTACAGCAGCCCACCTCTCAGGTGTCCGGCTGCCCAGGCCAGGACAGCTTAACCATCTCCCATCAAAGAGTATTTCTGGTGTGTTTGCTGTGGGCCTGTGGATACCCTGAAGGTGAGAAGCTTTCACATGTGGTGGTTTCAAGGTACTTTTTGCTCTGCAGGTTTGTGGCTTCTCACTGGCCAGAGGAGCCTCTAATAACCTCACCATGGACTTTGAAAAGCATGTGCAATTTTAAAAAAAGATCCCCCTATTTCCCTTAAAGTTCAGTTCAGCGTCTGTGTGCCTGACTGGTCTTAGCTGGTCTTGCCATAAAAGATTTTAGACTTTGTCACTCTCTCTTGGGGTCTCTTTCTGCTGGTGCCACCTGTAGTTGTCCATTTGAAGCAGCTGGGTGTTATTGTGATGTTGCATCCACAGCGCAAGAATTGCCCCATATGCTCACAGCCGTGCAGGCTGGCGGGCAAGCGGAGATGTTGCAGGAGGGCTGGTGACCCAGAGCAGACCTGGTGGGTCATAGGTCGCTTTGTCCACCCTGTGTGTCTTGCCCCCAGCAGCGGGGAAACTCCTGTGCTGCACACCCCTTCCCATCACTGAAGCTTTCTGCTGGGGAGGGGTTGTGGACACCAGAAGAGGACACACCATCCCAGCAGCACTCATACTGGGCCCTGCTGGGACATGTTCCCCCTCAGGAGACTTTGCTCATCAACTGGATGAGCCCTGTGAGTTCAGTGAGGGTCCATCACACCCCGCCCAGGGCTGGCCCAATCGCCATATCCCATCCCTGAGTCTGTCTTAGCTTTAGCTGTGATTTTTATATTTGTCCATAGCAAAACATTTACAGTGTGTCCAGTGTGTCCAGTGTGTCCAGCTCTGGAGCCGGGACCTGGATTCTGTGTTAATTATTGTGGTTTCAGGTCATTGATTAAAAATGTGAAATTCTGAAGAGAGAAGAAGAAAATTATTCTCTGACAAAGTGTCTACTTGATAGGGATTCACGACTTAGAATTCATCACCAGACCTATGAGTTGGCCAGGTTTTGCCGTGGTTTTTACCTTTTGCGTTATTCTAGTTCTCAGTTAAAGGGCAATACCCAGTCTGACGTGTACCAGCGTGTAAGCATCCTCTGTCAGCACCACAGCCAGTTACTGTGACCAGATCTGTTTTCCGTCAGCCTTTCCTGATTAGCAGAAATGAACCATTTAAGGGAGGGGAACTGAATTAATCAGCCTGTGCCTGGGCTCTGGGTCGTGGTGACTCGTCTCTGGCATTATCCTGTTTACTCTTTCAAAATACTGGCATCTATCTTACTTCTCTTTTGGATGAGTCCCTCAGCAGCTGGAGCGAGGGCAGGCCACACGGCCGCTCACCGTGCCAGTGCGGATGTCCTCAATTAGTCCAGGTACAACGTGTATTTTAGGAACAAACAAAGTGATGGGAAGGATACGTCAATGTCGGGTTCTTCTGAGCAAAGCAAACTGAGGGGAGAGATGAGCAGTTCGCTGCCCTGCTGCAATGGTTTTATCAATACAAACCGGTTCACAGGCAGTGAGGACACTCTATCAAAGGACATTGATTTTATTTCTACTGTTTTGCTCACCCGCTGCAAGCCTTTGGGCAGCGGCTAGCGAGGCTCTTCCCCGGCTAGTGAGCATGCCCTTGGCTTTGCTGTGCTCAGCCCCGCACTCCCTGGGGCTCCTTGCCCCCAGGCTGGCCTGGCCGTGGGGTTTTACCCACTGCAGAGCCGCAGCCGTGACCCCGTGGGACCAGGGCCACCCGCGCGGCCGGTCGCCTCCGAGGCAGCGCGGCCGAAACCCAGGCGCAGGCCCCGGAGGAGGCGAGGCAGCCGCAGGAGGCAGGGCTCGCTTGGGCGGCAGGGGCGCGGGGGACCGGCACTCTGGAGTTAAAGCCCTTAGCCCGGCTCTGCTGAAAGCCGGTGTTGCACAGTTTGTGTGCACAGCCTGCCTCAGTTCGCCTGGGGTTTACCACACATTTTCATCGTGCTTGCAAAATGCTGTTATCACAAGTTGCAAAAAACCAACCTCATGCTCATCTGATCAGAGCGAAACCAGCATAGCCTTGCACGTCTCCAGCGTGTCCGGTCTGCTCCTGTGGGGCACGCAGTTATTACTCAGAGACGCTTCACTTTGCTGCTTTGGGATTTTTCTTTTTTTTCATTGCAGACTCCTTGGCCTTTTCCTGTGAAGGCAGTGGGTAACCACTGCAGCCAGGGTACTCGCTGCCTTCGCTGCTGGCCATGACATGACGTTTTGCTGAGGGCTGATGTGGCCTTTCCCTACGCAAACGTGCTGCGGATGTGAAGCTGAGGATGTCGGGGAGCCTGCGTTGGGCTGCTCCCGGGCAGAGGGCACAGCCTGCCACCAAAGCCCTGCTGAGCAGAGGCGCAGCCGGAGCTGACTGTGAAGCCCATGGTGGCCTCTCCACCCCATCCCATCGGGGGAGCAGCACCCTCTCGGGGTCACCCTGTCCCACTGGGGAGAGGTGAGCAGGGCACCCGCTATCTCCCTACTGCCGGTACCCGTGTTTCACCCCGATAGCTCCTTGTGTCCCCATGGCTCCTTCTGTCCCAGCCCTTTGTCTTTGTGATGCGACAACGGTGTGGATGAATGAGCAGGTCCAGCAGCCTGGGAGGCTCTAGGTATTTCTCAGGAGCAAAGCTGCTGGTTAAAGGAGTATGTTTAATAATTATTACAGGTCCTGGAGGCTGTATAACCTGCGTGGAGGACACGAGCCAGAGGCACCACACAGCTTACCAGCACCAGCCCCCCCCCCCACGACAGATCACTTTTGTGTGTTGCTGGGCTATGGTATGGCAGGGGTGGAGGACAGCATGTGCAAAATCTTGGGGAACACTGCAGATTTCTCCCACTAGGGTTTACCAAGCACGTTTGGCTGTAGGCGAGCCAAACTGGAACTCAGCCCCTCCTGATGAGCTGCCGGTGGGGGCTCTGTGGGAGCTGGGCTGCAGGTCAATGCTGGGGACAGGAAAGCCCAGGTAACATGCACAAGAAATCAGGACTTTCGCAAGATTCCAGAATGAATCGCAGCCCCAAACTACAGCCATGCTCTGCCTATGCCCGCAGTGTGCTGCAGGGACTGTTACCCAGTCCCACCCCACGGCTGCTGCTGTGGCCCAGCGTTCCTGTCAAGGGCCAGCGTGGGGCCATCAGCACTGTGGTCATGCAGGGCCACAGCTCCCCGCCTCCAAATGCCGTGTCATATGGTGAGATCATATGGTGCATCTTGCACCAGGAATCAAGTGACTCTGAAAATCAGGCCATGAAAGTGCTTTGACAATGCCAAAAGCAAAATGTAAGGGGAAAAAAGTTCCTCTCCCCTTACTCCAAGAAAGTTCAATATTGCATGGATGATCTGAAATTTTTTGAAGTGCTAAAGGCTGACTGAGGGGCACAAGTATTTTACATTGAGCAGAAGGATCTTCTGCTTCTAAAATAGATCAGACACTTTACAGGGGTGTCTTTAGGCTTTCCAGACAAGAGATAAGGGCAGAAATCCAATGTTGTTGGAGGCTGACTAGAGGAAATACAGTTGCTAATGGCTAGTCTTGATGTTCTGCTGCACTTTATACTTAAAACTACGAGTTTATCATGACAGGTGAAGGGAGGCTGAAAGTTACAGGCTTGTCTTGCTGTAGCAGGAGATCTCCAGGTGGATGGCCGGCTTGATTCCAGCCCAGGTCATGGTGCTGGGGAGAGGCTGGGGTGGTCCCACTCCCTCCCAAATTCTTAGTTTTGCACCTTTTCCTTTTTGCAAGCTCAAAGATCATCTTATCCATATGCAGAGACTTGATTTTCCAAAGGCCTTTAGTGCTTTGCCTGGGTGCCTTTGGCACTATCCATGCAGGCAGGACAGGCTGGCATTTTTGTTTTGTCCTGCAGGACGGAGCCCATCTGAGATTGGGAGCCACAGTGGGAAGCTTTCTGGGGTGGTGGTCTTGGCAAAGCCAGGATTTACCTTGCTGCCAGGTTTGCAGTGGCTGGGGCATCTGAGCCTCTTGACTGGGTGTGTGGATGCAGACACCGCACAGGGCAGGAAGAAACCAACATTGCCGTGACACAATTTGTGTTTCTA
Source organism: Chlamydotis macqueenii (assembly GCF_036417535.1). Taxonomy (NCBI): domain Eukaryota; kingdom Metazoa; phylum Chordata; class Aves; order Otidiformes; family Otididae; genus Chlamydotis; species Chlamydotis macqueenii. The sequence goes on along the minus strand of NC_141567.1, from coordinate 13,333,043 downwards.
AATGAACACTGGGCTAATCATTGAGGCTTATATTTCCATTCACACCAGTCATCTATGTCAGCTCACTTCTCCGCAACACCAGACAATAACAAATGAGGAGAGTATTTTGTTTGGCGTCACTCAGCCAGCCAAAGCAGCAGCTGAGTGATGGCATTACAAGGCTTTAAAAACCTCTGCTCTTGGCAGAGGTGCCCCAGCATGGGTGGGAACTGGCCTCCTCGGGATCCGGCTCCCCAGTGATATGGCTTCCTGCGGGCTATGTTCACTCCCCATGCCTCCATCCCTGCCTCCCTCCATCCTTGTGTCCCTCCATCCATCCTTATATCCTTGCATCCTTCCATCCTTGCATCCCTCCATCCCTAACTTCCTCCATCCTTGCGTCCCTGACTCCCTCCATCCTTGCATCTCTTCATCCCTGCCTCCCTGCCTTCCTCCATCCTTGCATCTCTTCATCCCTGCCTCCTTCCATCCTTGCATCTCTTCGTGCTTGCCTCATGCCATCCTTGTGTTCTTCCATTCCTGCCTCCTTGCATCCTTGCCTTCCTCCATCCTTGCCTCACTCCATCCTTGCATCTCTTCATCCTTGCCCCCTCCATCCTTGTGTCCCTCCATCCATCCTTGCATCTCTTCATCCCTGCATTCTTGCGTCCCTTCACCCCTGCATCCTTGCATCCTCGCCTCCCCGCCTCCGTCCCCGGGCGGCCCCCCCGCCGCGGCAGCTCGGGCGGTGGCGGGGCGCGCACCCCGCGGTGGCTGCGGGGATGCGCATCCATACGAGGGAGCAGGGACAGCTGAGCCGTCTGCACCCGCACAGCTGTGCGCACCCCGCGCCCACGGGCGCGGATCTCTGTGTAATCCCTGACGCGGTTAAAACGCCGCTACCGCGCCCCAGCGCGGCGGTGCCGTGTGCGGGTCCCAGCGCCCTCTCCCGAGCACCCGCGGCAGCAGCCGTGCAGGGCCGGCCTCTCGCCGGGGGGTGTCACTGTCGCCCGCCCAACCTCCGCCCGGCCGAGGGCTGCGGGTTTCGCTGCTCTCCGAGGGGCGGGAATTCCGCCTTTGCACGGCTTCGGTGCGGTGAGGGGAACCGCAAAACGCCGGGGCCCCCGCAGCCAGGCGGAACGCGCGCCCCCCGCTTGGCCGTTGCGGGAGGAGGACACCGAAACCTGGCCGGAGAGCTACACCTGCGCTGGGGCAGCAGGACACCTCCCGCCGCAGCAGAGGCCTGAGGAGAGGATGCGGATGCCTAATACCGCAATCTCAGTCGGTGCGAGCCCGTGCTCAGCCCTGAAGCCACCGCCCTTCTTGTTGAGGCTGCTCCACGGTGAAATCCAGATTTGTAGGGGAGGTAACAGCATGAGCGTGATGCCAGGTCAGGTAGCGCTTTTAAAATCTTTCATGAGTCAGCTTTAAAATATGTGATGGAGAAATGAGAAGAAAACACCTTCTCCTGGAGAAGTAGACAATTTTCACATTTATCTCTTTTAGAAAGCAGTTTTCACACACACACCTTGCATCCCATTAGAGTTGCTCTGCTTACGCCATCATACCAGATAATATCCTAACAACTTGTAAAATTAAAGTCATTTGGGAAATATCTGCTGTGCCTGGGAGGACTGAGGGGTAAAAGACCCAGAGGTAGAGCAGGGGTTGGCCTGGCTTGGACTGGGACCCACACGCCATAGCCACAGCCTGGCAGCAAACTGGTCCAGGGTGGTGGTAGGCTGGAGCAGCTGGTGGGTACGGGCATGGCCACGCAGCCCGGAGCAGGGATTGTAGAGCTGCCCCTTGCTCGCCTCCTTCCAGGCCTGAGCGTTGGGCTGACTGAGGCAGGACACCATCCCATCACTGAACTGTGCACAAGGTGATGGTTTAGGCTGGTTTGGGTGAGCAGCTGCAGGGTGACGAGAGCACTGCCTTGCAGAAAAATGGCAATAAATGAGTGAGTTTCATCTCAGTTGAACTGAAACAAGCTAAAACCACCCAACCCCACACAGCAGAACGCAGCAGCCGTGGGTTTACCCCCGCTGATTTCACAGCACCGTACGAGCATGGAAAAGCTGCTGGAGCTCCCGTGCGCGCTGAAGCTCAGGGACTGCCATGGATGTGCAGGGCCACATCATTATCCCCGCCATGAGCGAAATCCCCGCCAAATGCAAATCCTCCCTGTCACTTCAGCTAACACTCTCCTCCTGAGAAAGAGCTAATCTCTGCGTGCCGCGGCCTCTCCCAGCACACCCTGGTTCACAAGTTCAGTGGCTTCAAAGTTGCATCTGATCATTAACCCTGAAAGGTCAGAGATTACCGAGGAGTTTCAACTGCGATGGCTGAGAGGCACAAAGTTCAGGCACAAATCTGTGCCCAAATCTGAGACAAGCTTCCCAAAGTTCAAGAGGCAGATGCAGACCAAGGGTTTCAGTTATCTGGGTGACGCCTGAGCATCGTGTGGGTTTGCTTCTTCATTTTTCTCTTAAAGCTTCTTTCACACAGGTGCTATTGCAAAAGCGGCCGTGAGTTTTGGGTGCTTCTGGTCTGTAGCAAGCGTGGCTGGGTTTACTGCTCTCAGGGACTTCAGCCAGGGAGGTGAGAGACAAGAGTCCAAGTAAAAGCCCTGCAAGTCACAGCTTCATTTACGCCAGAGACTTTGCTAGAAAAATACTCTTTTCTTGTGCATTTTCTCTGTCACTTTTATTCCTGACAAGACAGGTACAGAAGAAAGTGCTGTCTGTGACCATGTTATACATAAAAACAATGGCAGAAGAGAGAAGCTCCTTCTACCATGGCTAGTTTTCTTGTCAGTTTGTCATTATTTCCGTGAGATGGCTTTAGCTATCACAGCACTTGGGTTGGAAGATGCCTCCCGTGTCCGTCTGGCCCTCCTTCTTGCTCAGCATGAGTCCAGCTCCATCCGGCTGCTCAGCGGCCAACGAGCCCCTTGAGCCTGAACTGTGGGAACCATGGCCCTGCGGTAGTGATTTCGGAAGGATCTGAATGAATCCTGAGGAGCAAAGACATTGGTATTCTCCTTGATGGGATTTAATCTTAATGCAACTCATTAGTCTTCAAGGTGGAAGTCCTGAACCCGATGGTGCAAAAGGATTATTTTAAATCTAAATTCCTCAGGAACAGCCTCAAAGAGTGGAACGTGAAGGTCATGTAGTGAAGGAGGCCCATAAATCCAGCCCTGTCTGTAACGCCGAGTCCTGTTGCAGCCCCAGATGCTCCCAGGGCAAAGCTGGTAACAGGCCAAACTCCTTGAGCCCCGCTGGTGCTGATGCTCTGGGAGCTCCGGGACCTCATCTCATCCTTCAGGAGAAACTACCAAAGCAGCCAGAATCAAGCACAAGCTGAGGTTGATCCCATTTTTTGTTTTTCAGCTATTTATATTGCTGCTACTCAGCAAACTTGGATGGAGTCCTGCAGCACAGGTGCTGCTGGCTGGGACTGCTCCTGGCTGATGGAAATGCAAGTTGAGCTGGTCAAGGGCAAGCGGTGCTGTCTGGCGAGGAAGGGACCATCTTGTCTGCAAACGGAGGCACCATCTCCCGCATGGCTCGGTCCTGAGCTGGGGACGGCGGGGCTGACCCCAGACGGCAGCAGGCTGCCAGCCAGCCCGCCGAGCACCAGAGCGTGGTGGCCAGCCGCTCACCACACCAGACAGAAAGCGTGAGGGCGTAGCTCCGCTTCAGCTTTTGTCTTTCATCTCCTAAAATTGTCCCACATTGCCTGAGGGTGCTGGCGTGTTTTCAACACTGAAAATCAGACGTTGCCAAATTTCCAGTGGTTGTTCTTGGTGCTTTGTGCTGTTACTTTAACAGAAGTATGCATGTCATGCCTCTTGCACAAACAGATAGGACGTGCTCCCTTCACAAGGGAGAGCTCTGCTTCCAGCTGCCTTCCTCTCCACAGAGATGTCTATCTAGCTCAGAAATGCTGCTGTCAGCTTTCCATGAGCGTGAATTCGGTAGCACCCTCCACAGCAACACACAGACCTCTCCCAGCCACGTGCTACCTGGCCTCCAAGCAGCTGCTCGGTGGGTGCGTGCAAAAATACTCACCCGAGTTGTTTTTGTGGCCGGTAAAAACGACTTATTTTTTCAATCTGCAGTTTTAGACATTAAAGCCGGAGTTTACCAGCTCTGTGCTTCTTACGCAGCTGCAAGCGCAGCACTGCAAAGGCTGGGAGCAAATCTCTCCTGTGCCGTTCAACCTCCTCCGACCCTGCCTTTCTGCAGCAAATACACAGCATGTTTCGTAGTTTCGGGGTATGGAAGAGAAAGCGAGCTGGGAAAGAAGCACAGCATTAAAAATGCAGGAAATTGTGCTCATTAGCCTGAGCTGTCACCCAGCAGTGCTCGCACAGTGGCCTCTAGCACAGGCTCTGCCGTGTCTGAAGAAGCGATGCCGACCCAGGCGGACCGAGGCTTGCCAAGCGCTGCTGCCGGGAGCCGCTGCTTAACTTGGCTGAAGTTTTAATGAGCACGGCTCGTAGTCTTAGGTACATCTTCATGCTGAGTGTCCTATCACCCAGCTTCGAATCACAAAAAAAAAGGCAAAATTCTTCTAGCAGTTTTCTTAGCATTTATTTTTTCATACTTACTGGAAAAATAAGATGGCACGTTACTAACTGTCTTCTCAGAAATATAGCAAAACAGTATAAGGGGAAGGGGTGGGTTTTTAGTGACAGCTTAGTTTTTGTGGGTCAATCACTGCAACCAAAATTTTATTTCTGTAATGAATTGTAAACACAAATCCCAGTAAGGAAAGAGCTTGCAAGCGCTGCACTTCAGGCTGCCTTTTTACCTTGTTTTAAAAACCTCAGAGAAAAGCGACAGCTGCCTCTGGAAGAGAGACCAGATAGGTGCTGCTGTGTACTGGGACGCTAAACAGTCAAGGCTGTAGAGTGGGAACTGTACCATATTCCCTTGATTCAGCAGGGCAAACAGGGCCACTCTCACCCCACGGGGCTCTGCAGCACCTTGCCCAAGCTCGGTGCTGAGACGCCGGCAGCTTCTGCCAGTGGTCACACCAGCTGGAAGCTGGGGAGAAAAGCGTCATTAGTGCAGATGCAGGCTGATGTTGGATCAAGGTACTGGGACTCACTGTCCACGGCAGGGGCTCAGGGTCAAGCGCCATCATTCGACTGTAAGAACAACCTCTGCCCCTGGCAGTACCAGAGCCGCATGCCACTGCCTGGGTCGCCTGCTTACGGACTGCGAGGGCCCCGCACAGCCTGAGCTTCACTTCATATATACGTGTGTGTCTGTGTAGATATACACACACTCTTATACATGTGCATATATACACTTACACATACATGTATATAATATATATGTATGTGTATGTATTACATAAACAGATATCTATATAGACACCTTGTATATGTATACATTTTACATATATACACATAGATGCATATAGACATATTACATATGTATAGGTATATATAAATCCATGTATAATTATATATATACACCCAGGTTTCATTCTGGGGGGCACAGGAAGGCTCACCCTCCCTCTCTGAGCCTGGTGCTGCCAGTGTGCTCTGGCTCCCCCATCTGCCATGTGCCCCCCTCGCCACGAGATCACCCTTCCCCGGGACGCTGATCATTGGGAGGAAGGTCAGGCCACCCACACTGGGCAGAAAGCGTAGCCTCAGTCCCATCTACAGCCCCCTCCTGAAGAACAGGCGCGTTAAGCCTCTCTCTAAGCTAAGGATGTTCGTGGAGCTGTGTAGTGGAGGACTGCAATTAGACTGGCCAAGTTTAATCAGTGGATTGCGACCTGGCGCTGCGGCAGGCTGGCTGGGCAGAGGCACAGCTCTGTTTTAAAGAGGCTTTAGGGGTACAGCCTGTACCCTGCTGCCCCAGGGACGCCAGGGCGCTGGCAGCTCCAAGGGCAGGGAAGCACCGGTGCATCAGCAATGGCCATTCGTATGGGGGTAAATGCCTAAAAGCCAACGGCAGGCTGGGAGATGCAAACCACAGAGACAAAAACTGATAAGGAGTACAGCAAAATCTGAGCTTAAGCGTATTGTGTCGAGGTTGTCTGACTACAAAGGTCTGCAGACCCCCCCTGGAAGATGCAAAACACATTGTACCTCTGGGGAGGAGGGGAGGGGAGGTGCGGAGAGGAGAGGGGTCAGAAGCATTTGTACTACAGACAACCACTGATTTCCAAAAGGGAAGTGACTGATGAATCACTGCAAGCCCAGTTCCAGAAGATGCCCATGTGCTGCGTGACCCAGTGTTCTCCACACGCCTGCGAGGAGTGACTCTGCCAGCAGAAGTCAGGGCAGCAGAGACAAAGATGGATGGCTTATTTCCCCCATAACACACCACAGAAACAGGCTTTTCTGAAGAACAGAGCGCAGACCGAGATGGAAAGGGCGACAGTCACACATAGCATCCCTTTATGGCAAGTTTGCCTTCCATGACTGACAAAAGCAGGATGGATCAAATGTCTTCCAACAGACCTGGATTAAAAATGAAGTCATGTTACTTGGAGAACTGTCAGTCCCACCAGAAATAATAGAGGCTGCTGACAGTTCTGGCTTCACAATAAAAAGCATCTTCCCACGTTGTCAAAAGAGCTTCTCTGGAGTGGGCATAAACAAGGCGTCTGTTGAACGGAACTGTTAATGGCAAAGGGATATAAATCATACTGGTCTGTTGTAAAAATACACTGCAGCTGAAAAATGCATTCTTGTTTCTCTTATTTATGAAATTATATACATGTGGATAAACAAGATATGTGTAGCTGTACATACCTCTATATATTTATATAGCATTCTATGCATGTGCTGTACACATGTCAGCAGCTAAAAATACTTTGTAATCAGCCCCTCCCCTAAAAGCAAACACTTGGTGAGATGCACTGAAGGCTGTTGCGCAAGATTTGACTGAGTATCTTTCCCATACATACAGGTTGTAACGTAGCAACCATTGTTTTCTGCTCAGAAGACACCCTTTCCAGGCTAATTGCCGCTAGCCCTGTTCGTGGCCGCTGTCACGGCTCCTGATGCAGCACTGAGCTGGACGGGATGCACAGTGGCTTTGATCAACGACAGTCTTGATGAAGCTGGCCATGGAGACGAAGCATCACAAATGAGGGCTCACCCTTTGACAGCACGCTCTGTGGTGAGGGAGATACTTCGCTTAAGAGCCTGAAGGGTTCAGACGGCCACGCTGGGATGGCAAGCTGCGCTGGCTGCTGACTGGCCTTGTGGTCAGAGCTCAGGAAGAGCTCACAGCCCAAGGCCATGCTGCAAACCCTCAGCTGGAGGCAATCAGCATGCTCTTTTACTATGTCGTACATATATATAAATACATACACACACATATAGAGATGCACACACATGCATGCACGTTCCTTCCTGCATGTAGGGATGAAGGAGACACCCAGCTCTCAATGTTCAAAAAAACTTTCTCTGCCTAAAGGACCAAAGCAGTTGACCCCAAGGGACAACACCTGCAGCTCCAGCTGCTGGGCCTGGATGATCACCACCACCACAGTGCCACTGTTTGAAACTGGGGGTGTCCCCACTGCTGCAGGGGCCAACGCTTGAGGGGGGAACACCATGGGAGGCTCCTGCGATCACTGCTGCGAGCGAGTCCCCAGGCAGGGACCTCAGCGTGAAACGTACCAACCCAAGCACCCCTGTTCCAGCGGGCTCCGTCCCCGGAGGGGCACTGGCTGGTGGGTTGGGGCCAGGACGGGGCCTGGCCTGCGACTGCAGGTGCCAGTGTGGTCCTGAGCTCGCACCCCACCAGGCAGGCACCCGCACCCGGCCCCGCCGGCACCGCGCACGCTCCCACGGGGCTCGTGGCTGACGGAGGCGTCGGGTGCAATGCCAACATGGGGTTATATAAAAGTAAAGAATTTTATATAAGCCTATTTTATCTGCAAATCATTTATATTTAGAACACCTATTTCTACTGGAAACACTAAAACCATGTTACGTAAGAGCTTGTTTAAATCCTTGGCTTAAGGATGGGCAGGGGGAGGGGCTGGTTCAGGCATGGTGCATTCAGGCTGTATTTTATAATCAGAGCCTTGAAAACGCCGCTCTGGAAATCCTTTTGCTTTTGCTCCACACGGCCCCGACAATAGCAGAATATTTTGCTGGAGGGAAGCTTTCCCCTCCCTCCGTGCTGCCTTCGTGTTCGGAAGTTTTCATTTGTAATGCTGTGGATGTGTTGCCAACATCGCAGAGACGCAGCTCAGCCCTGCCCGGCCAACTTCCTAACGTCCGGAACGTTGCAGCGGGCGGGAGCGCTGCTGACATCACCCGAGTGACTGCGGCGCCGTTCTCAGAAGTTTTAAAAAAGCGTTAACTGGAACTGAGTATTTATCAATATTAAATGACTTACCTCAGCATTTGTACAGCGATATTTTCTAATGAATTAATTATTCCCCAAGCCCTCCCCTGAAGGGAAGGCAGGAAGGACGGTGATGGTGTCCGTAAAATAGACGTACAACTCACCGGAGGCACCTGAACCACTTGGGATGCGCGGGCACATGACTGCAGAAGCTGACCCTGGGGCCAGCTCACACTGCTGTGCACGGCCACGAAAAGGTTTGTTTCCCATCCTGTGCCAGAACAAGCTGCTTTGCTACAGGGTTGGGACAAGACTGCACCGTGCCGCGCTGTCAGGCCATGGATGCACAGGGGGGCTGTACGGTCCAGCTTCATCCCAGTGTCACAACACGGCTCCTGGGGAAAGGCAGTCTCTGCCCACACAGGCAGAGCTGCTGTGGTGGCCACCACCAGCAACGAGGGGGCTCCAGCGCCACCGTGGCAAAGAAGTCCTCAGGCAGCAGTTGGATGCTGGCCCCACCTCGGTTTCCCAGTGTGAGAAACTCCAAAAACAGAGAAGTGGAAGATCCCACCACGCAGTGATGATGCCATCCCTGAGACCTCTTTGTTAGCCCAAGACATGAACACTACCACAGCAAACAGCACAATTTCAGTAGTAACAGGCTTACCTGATCTTCCCTCCCTCCCAGTCGAGCTGGACCAAACCTTATGTCTCTTTTCCCCCTTCATGTTGTCCCTAAAAGCAGGGTCAGGAACCACTCTGGTGTTGCAACCCCCAGCCACAGAGAAGGACGGGAGCAGCAGCTGCGTGCAGCTGGGCCCGGGCAGAGGCACAGAAACACCAAAACGAAAATGGTAAGCAGTCTTGGTAAACACTGCCGTGGCAGCACCGAGTCACCTGGTTGGGGCAGCCAGCTGTGCATCCCGGGTTCAAGCTCCCCGGCACGCCACTGTCACTTTGGCTGGACTTGGGAACCCCACGAACCCCAGTGGTAGGAATTTGGGGGAGGAGGGGCTGGTGGGATTTCCCGCAGGGGTGGTGGGGGATGATGAGCGACTGAGAGCCCGGGCAGAGACATGGTCACCGCTCTGCCCTCCAGCATCGCCCCCACGGCTGGGCACGGCGTGCAGCGGGGGCTCCGTCCACCCCGAGGCCGGGTGCTGCCCAGCCTAGCAGCACGTGTCCCAGTGAGCCCCGCTCCTTTCCTGCTGCAAAGGCCAGCCAGTGAACCCCAGTACAGCCCAGTATCACAGTACCGCCGTTCCAAGGCAGCACCACCACAGCGCTGACTCCTGGCGGGATGCACTACCTCTGCCAAGCGGCACCGCACCCCAGCACCGGCAAACTTTGCTCTGCGACAGGAGCACAGCGCTGAGCTCTCCCACCGTTTTCCCATCTGGACTCTACCCCTAATCACCACCGCCGCTCCAGTTCTCCCTGCAACTGCTCCATATTCAGATGACATGGTTCATTAGTTGCTATAAACGGCCAGGACATTGCACGGATTTCAGGGACAAAGTAAGAGCTAAAGCTGTAAATGACTTTTTCTCCTTACCTTAAGGTTTCTTGCATCGTGACTCAGACTCCGGCATCTCGGAGGAGCCCGGGTTGTCCCACCCCAGCCAGCACCCTGCTCCGTCGGGGCGAGGGTTAACTGCTCCGTCTTCCCTTTTCCCTGCTGTGAAGTGGAAAAGACAACACATACATTTGTTAGCAGTGCAGGAAGAAAGCAATTTACACCTGAGCCTGTTGCAAAGCCTTCTGAGACTTCTTTCCTTCACCAGGAAGCAAAGGTGGCTTAAACTATTTGAAAACAATCTCATTCCCAAATTTCTGTGAGCTCAGCTGGGCAGGCGATAGGGCTGGGGAGGTGCATGGCAGCGATTTGGCAATGGGGTGCCCTGGCATCTGGAGGCAACATGTCCCACTGGGAAATTAGTCAAGGGCATGAGCAGTGAGGTCTCCAGCTTGGTTTTACAGCAGCTTCCCAAGTGTTTGAAGGAGAAGGTGGGGAAGGACCAAGGCGCTCTGCCACCGGCCTGCTGTCGCTCTGTCCTTGCTGCCGGTGCGTGGGATGCCCATAGCCGTGGGGCCAGTGCTTTCCCAACCCCGGGCTGCCCCAGCCCACCTGGCTGCTGGGCCACCACGGTCCCAGGGGACAGGGGCTCGGTGCCAGGCAGCTGCTCTGCCTGCCCAGCTCTCCACCGCCACACATCGCCGCTCAAACAGCTTAAGCAAATTCTTCTCATACTTCACTTGAGCCAGACGCTGTAAATTGGATTAAAGTGGTGCCTGGAGAGATTTCTAGAGCCAAATATTTAAAAGTAACATGAATTTGAACTGTTTTCTGGGCCTGCACAGGGGTGACCCTGCCTCCTCCCCAGTGCGCTGGGGGCTCCCCAGCTCCACGGGTCTGAAGCCGGCTCTCATGTGACACTGCCTGCAGATGCCAAAATTCATGTCAAATCCTGCAACAGTGAATAAGTTCAGCTTAAAAATGTATCTTCTCTTTTCTGCTTGGGAAAAATTTGTACTGGGGCTGATTGTTAAAGGAGCTGAGCATTCCCCTGCTCCGGGGAGCTGCCTGACTCCCGGGGCAGGCAGGCCGCTAACTCCAGCTAATTATTTCACTTTACGCAGTCCATCACCTTCTGTTATTTCTCACCTGTCATAAGAGTCAAGTGATGTAGTGAACATCTGTGATGTTCATGGACGAGCGTAGCATTTTGACTGTTTTATAGACCTGGAGAGCAAATCTGTCTCATCGAGCATGGAAGAGGAGGAACCGAGGCTACAGGAAATGGCAGGCACGCTGGCACCCTAAGGACCCCGATCACCTGCACTGCTGATGAGAAAAGCACCTTGCAGACAGACCAGGGAAACCCAGCAGAGCCTGGTCACTGCTGCGGGACCTGCACGGTGCCAGGCAGAGCCTGGGGGAGCCCGTCGTTCAGTGAGCTTTCCCTCCTCTGCTGAAAGGTCACAGAGACTGGACTGATGCCTGTCCAGCTGTAACGTCCAACTGGGAGAAGACCAGACGACCAAGAAGAATTGCTCTGGGATAACCACAGCCCAGCTGACTAAAACTGATGATACGCTTCTCACCCAAGGACAGTTTTGCATCCATCTGATTCTGCATTGTATCGACAAACACTGGTGACTTGCAGTGTAGACAGCAGATTAAATTTGGCTATGGATGGTAAATAAGTGGGTAGCAGTTTGGACTCATGGAAAACAGTAATGTTTATTTTACCTTAACGAATAAACCAGTTGGGTTCAGACTCAGAGATTTTAGTATGCGTTTTCTAACGGCTCAATGAACTCATAAATTACAGGGTTAAAGCTGAGTTCATGCTTGCTTCTGAGCATGGCCTATGTGTGCTGGAGAGCGGGACTACAGCGTACAGCCCTTATTTCCCTCTTATGAACCCTCCATGCTCTTCCAGGCTGAAACCAGCCTCTGGCAGCCAAGCTCTCCCCAGTCACAAAGGAGCAGAAACTCCTTGGCCATGGGCGTGCAAAGGATTTGATGAGCTGGGTCAGCAGCCCATCGCCAGCTGCAGCACAAACCTCTGAGGGTTCACAAACCAGCTACTGGTGATGGGAACCAGCTCCCCTGTCTGCAGGGACCCGCCACTCCTGCCGTAAATCCATGTCGGTAACTGCTGCTGTCAGCCCCTGAAAGGAAGAGTCAGCTAGCAAGAGAAAAACATGGTGTGGTTTTTATTTTGTCTTAGGCTGGAAGGAAGCCATGGATCACAGCTCGGAGAGCAGGCTGCGATCAGCTGGAGAGAAATACAGCTCCCTAGTGACAGCCGGGCTGCGAAACAGAGCTCCGCTTCTCTGCTTGGCAGTGCCGGTGAGGTCACACCAGTTAAATAAATATGATGCCAGGCTGATGTGTTGTAGGGGATGGTTTATGACCTTCATCCGATCAAAAGAGAGCAGACAGGTGTTGAGAGAAGGTGAGCGAACACATTGGTGTGAATAATCCTGATCAGTCATGTTTTGGGGAACACAAGACGCCAGGCTGCTGTCAGCAGTCACGCTGCCTCTGCCTCGGGGGTTTGGTGTGGGCCTACAAACATGTGGGAACTGGGTGTTTCCCCCAAAACAGCCCCTGTGGGAGAACCTCCCTGCTCCCAGCAGCCTCCTGCAGCCAGCCACCCCCGCAGCCCCGCTCCCTTACCAGCTTTCCAACATCCTGTTTTCACCAGGGTTATTTTAATCTCCCTGTTTCCCATCATTTTTTTCCTCCTGCCCATGCCAACGCAGGCTGTAATTCCTGGCAGGCAGGGTGGAAATCTCCTCCCAAGGCTGCACCAGCGTTTGGGAGGATGAGCTGGACTCTCCCGTGGTCGCGCCCTGGCTCCTCTCTGCTGCCGGCACTGGTATCTGCCACTGGCCCCAGCCACCCACCACGGCCAACCCCACGCTTCACATCAAATCATTTCCAGTTCACTCAGCCATTAAATTGCTCAAGCAACTCCATGCTTCCATATTTTGCTGCATGAAAGATGAAGAACCAAAAAACCTGCTTTATTGCTGACACAAATTATGTTTTTATCAAGACAAGAAAAGAGGCAACGAGTAACTACCCAAGCAAGGGCCACACAGGTTTGGGCAGCCAGGCTCCTCCATGCTCTCTCTAGTTAGCGGTGAATTTTTGGTGTGCAGGTGTGAACTGTGAGCCACCCAGTTGCTGCCCAGGTTGCCACAGCTCCACTTGAATTTCAGGGTTTCCTTTACTGTTGGATTTCCTCTGCTCTGAATGATGAATCCCCCGGCTCTGTACAGGTCCCTACGCCAGTCGTGGTGGGTTTTGTACCTTGTCTCGCTGGAAACCGATGCTGTACCCCACATGACGCAGTTAGCAAGGTCAATAGAAATACGGATCTAAGTGCCAGCAATCCCCAAAGGACATTCTCCTCTGCTTTGCACTCCAGTGGCTGTACAGATTGGCACTTTGCTCCTTCACACGGCTAGGTGTGATGTAAAACTGAGAGACTCAAACAGTTGAGGGTGTCTCTGCATAATAATAAGTACAAAGAAAATAAAGTAACTTAACCTTTCAGTACATGTCAAAATCAAATTTGCTAGGAAACTGTAGAATTAGCAGAAAAAAAAAATCTGAGAGGCAGACATAACACAAAATAAAACACAAATCCATCCGCTTTCTTAATCATAGGTTTTAAAAAAAAGTCTCTGCTAGTTATCCAGCTATTTCAAGAACTGTACTGTTTAAATCTATATCCAAACAAACACAGAAGTCACAATAAATCTGTCATTCAGTTATTCAGTTCCATGACTTCAAATCATTAAAAATTATAAAATTCAAGACAGACATTAAATGGAAATGTTGCCTCTCTACAGCCTCTGTCACTGAAGACTTAAGCTCTAATCCAGTCTGAACAGAATCCCCAAGGACAAGAATGAAAATGTCCTTTTTTTTTTCGCCAGAGTCCGGGTTTGGAGCATCCATAGCTGAAGTCTGAGCTGCAAAGTCCAAGTGTGGCTAAGGATCAACCATCTTGTAAAGCAGGAACTCTACCCTGGCTACACTTGTGGTGTGGAGACATCTTTTTGGGAAGATGCTGTGGAGATGAGGGCACAGAAAAATGACTAAGTTATACTCACCTTGCACCAGCCACAGTGGGATTGATGTAGCAAAGAAACCTCCATGCTGCACCGGAGCCTTGGGGTATGGCTTGAGGAACGCAGCAAAACTCAGACATAAAGGAAAGCCTGTATTTTGTTAGGCCTCACATCTATTCGGAGTGACCAGTAATCTTTAACCAAACAGTCAGGAGATCACCCAGAGGCCTTGGAACGTACTCAGCCATGAATAATTGCTGGAAGAATATAATAAGTCTAAACCAGAGATTACAAGAAATTTTGAAAAATCAAAAGTATAAGTGAAGGCACAAGTAATGTGGAACTATGCTTATATATATAGAAGGCAAAATATATCAGCCTTCTACCAATTAGGAAACAAAAATTAAAACTGAAAAAAAAACCAACAAACCATGAGCCACCAATTCAGTAATGAGTCCCTACCCTAGAAACACCGATCGAGTGCATTATCAGTAAGGGCAGATTAACCCAAGTGCCCCGCTAACGCAGAAGGAGAAGTCCTTCCCAGGTCCCTTTCTGTACAGCCGTGCTCTTACTCAGCAGCCCTTCACCCCAGGGACAGCAAGGGACCCCCACCCCCATGCAGCGCAGGATGCAGGAGCCAGAGCGGGAGCCCAGCCACTCCGCCCGCAGCCCCGCGGGTACTCACAGCCCAGCGCCCGTACGTAGTCAACACGGGAACCAAAGCCAGGGAGGGCGAGCGTTGAAAGGCAGTGGTATCGCTGGCTCCAAAGCCGGACAAGTCATAAGTTCCCTGTCCTGCATCCAACTGCAAAAAGCACACTTTTGTATTTCATACCACGCATAACATCCAGGCTGGGTGACATAAAGGTTACAAGTAATTTTGGCTGCTGTAGACCAGCACATAGATTACAAGAGGAATTTTATTAGCAGAGTTCACTATAGAAGGGCTGCTTTGCAGTCAGGATGCGACAGACAGATTCCAGAGGAAAGCCAATGACACTATGCAATGGCTGCTGCCAGCTATTGACACAACTATTCGCAGAGCACGGCCGTACCCGGCGACCACCACGTCCACACCAGCTACCGGGGCAGAGCTCCCTCCACGCACGGCCTGGTGCATGCAAATCACCTTATCAGCGACGCTATCAGTCGAAAGAAGCCATTGAACTTCTCAACAGTCAGTATTTTAAGGAGCTCTCAAATAGCACCGGGAGTAAGCAGATAACCATTTTAAATATAGGGACTCCGGAATGGAATCCCGAGCGCTGGGTGCCAGCAGTGATCTGGATTATTTGCTTGTTACTAATTACCCTGCAGTGTTACTTCCCAGGTTGTTCTGCTCAAGTCTGACGCAAACAGTGGCAGAACAACAAACAAGAATTTGCAGGATTTTGTAAGCACTGGGATAATTCAAGGAATAAGGAACAAACTGGTTCAGGGCTGCTGTTGCTCAGGATTGCATCTTTGGAAGAACGAGGACAGTTTACTCTTGAATTACGTGTAAAACCTAACTGAAGGCTTGACAACCACTTCTAAGTCTCAGCCACAGAAAAGCAACACGAGTATAGAGGGGAGCAGACTTGCAAAAGCAGATTTAGTTCAAGGATGCTTTCCCCTCTATTGACACCAGAAATAACCTGCACCACAGCGTGTCACTGAATTCCTCAGGACCCTAACTACAGTTCTCTGCGTTTTGTAGTATAACATGGCTATGGAATAGGGGATGAAAAGTCCACATGTGGAAAAATGTGCTACCTCCGACTCTCGCAGAGCTTAGAAGGGGACAGAAAGAAATAGCAAAAATAACTCCAGAGCAGCATTAGTTGCACATGGAAGAAAAACCCTCTGGGAGGAAGCCTCCCTCCCTGTAAAAAAGGCATTAAAAACCCGTCTGTAAACTAATGCCTCCAGGTAATAAGCTTGACCAAAGGGAGAATTTAAGCAAGGGTTTAAATGTGTGTACAAGACACGCTTCTAAAAACTTCTACAGCACAGAAAAAGCAACAGCAAGGTGACGGGAAAACAAAGTGAATCAAGGCAGCCAAATGTAGCTGTAAGGCAGCAGACTCATCGCTGTAGATACAGCTATCCTGCGGACCGGGGCAGAGAAGGTGCAGCAGCAGGGGCCGCAGAGCTGCCCAGTTCCCAGCCGGCCCGCAGAGCCCGATGTCCTGCCTGCAGCCCCAGCAGACCAGCGTGCAAGGCAAAGACCAGCTAAGACACACTACTTGTGCTGTAACCATACCACTAACAGCAGCAGTCTTCTATAAATAGCTGACATATATAGTAACTCTAATTTAATTAAAACAAAGTACAATAGCGAGAAAGTTAACTGACCATGACCGAGAGCTCCTGATCCAAACCAAGTGCTCACCATTGGGCCAGTCTGCCATTATTCGATCTCCTGTGATGACAGTGCACGTAACATGCTCTGTCCTGGTCTGTTCAGTAACGGTGAACGTCACCACTTCTAGCTGAAGTTCCTGTAAGATATATTTTAAAATGCTGCCTTTTAACCAAAGACCACATAGAAAAGACAAGGTAATTTACAAAGGAGTTTAACATCCTCATCTCTTCTTTGCTTTTTTATTAAATAAGGGTGTTCCATTTTAGTTGGCAAGCACCTTGGCACGAAACAGTGGTCCCTTTATCTGGCTTATAATTTAAGCCTCTTTAATTTGTTTTTAAAGACAATTCAGTTGCTAGGTCACAGCCAAAGGGCTACACATGGAACTGCCCTATTTATTTCTTGCAGGGATGGGTATGGCTGGTGACTGTGGGACAGAAATCACCTTCCACCCCCTAGGAATAGTCTGAAACCCCACACTTTCTGCAAGCTGCTCTCCCAACGTAGGACTGTTGGGGTTTGCCAAGGGAGAACCCGATACCACACTTGGCTTATCTTCACTTTCTGACAGTAGATTTCACTTTTTGCAGTCCTTAAGAAGCATTTTTACTTTCTTTAATCATCTCCACATAGGGAATTCTACTTAATAAGCCACACTGACAACCTGTACCCTCTAATGATCTGCGGATGGAGCCTGTTACGAGAGCAGGGTTTTCACCGAAGCAGCCAGTGATGCCTGTACAGCACTGCTCCCCCAGCAGAACCAGAAGTCAAAGGCAGTGAAGCACCACGCTGGATTTACGCTCAACACTTGACTCTCCCCTTCCTTTTTGAGTGTAAAATGTTCCCTTTCTGCCATTACAAGCTCCTTAAGTACAGTTGAGTTTCATTAAAAAGAAAAGCCACAAAAACCCACAAACAAAAAACTCCATTTGCACACCATGTGTTTTTAAGCTGAATTTTGTTTCCAGTTTCTAAGCACTTCCCACCCACTGCTTTCATCCAATCTCAAAACAAACTACACCACCACTTCAGAACAGTCCCTTGCCTAGAAGGGAGGGCAACCAGCCACGTCCTCCTCCCTACAGCCACATACATACAAATACACGTGGCTACATAAACATTCCATACCATGCCCAAGGACATACACTGTGTCCCACCTCCTCAAGCGATCATCTTCTGCCATGTTGAAAGGGCAGCTCCTTGTTGTAGGCGAATCGCAGCTGTGCTACCTGCCAGAGGAGCACAGGAGGGATGGAAAAATTTGGAGGAACTAAGATGCTGTCATGGAAAAAGTTGTAGGAGTTTGCCAAAAGATACAGCTTTATTGTACCACTAATTAGCTCCCTCAGGAATGGTTCTGATAGGAGGAACTGGAAGAGAAATACACACTGTTCTTACAGCTTGCTGCAACAGAGACCCCATCTGGACATTTTGAAACATCCCATAGAGGTTACCTGGTCCTGCTCCTGCAATCTTGTGAAAGTGCTCCAGAAAGGCTCTTGGCAGAGGGACCTGCACGATTACTTTCACTCCAGGCTGCCACCAACACAAAGGTGCTCACACATGCTCGCAGCAGCTTTTCCACTTTAACAGTATTCTGTCTAAAATGTTGATAAAAGTAGCAGTGCTCACTTATACTCTAGAAGTCAGTTGTATTTTCAACAAAAAATGGTTACTGACATTGCTATACACTTACACTTTCGTAGCCATACCATTACACAAGATTTTCTGGGATAGAAATCTATACCCAGAGTCTCCTTCCACGGCACTGCACCCCCATCAGCAGCGCCTCTAGGGCAGGCTGCAAGACAATTTCTCACACTTCCTTGAGCACCTGGTATTAAGGAGCGCAGGCAAGCAGGCCTGCCTTCACAACACAGCCTGCTGCACTACAGCAGCAGCTCTTTACCTTTCACTGTACAAATCACCAACAAACAATAGTCATTTTTGCTGGCCATGTTTTTATTTGTTTTTCATTTTAAACAGGGGAGCCAATGATACATCCAGTATCTTTAAAAAAAATCAGAAGGTAAAACAAATTTTCAGAAGACTGAGATGCTACATGCTATATTTAACCTAATTTTATTCATGCTTGCTTTTGAGAGGGGTTGGGAGTGGGACAGGAATCATTCAGTAAAAACATACAGTAAAAACAAAATGTCTCACCATACAGAACTTTAACCTACAGTAATGTTGTACCTCAATTATTTCCATGCACACAACTAACATTACAAATTTTTTAAAATGAACACAATTAAGACTTCTAGGAGCATTTGATAATAAAGCAATTCCTAATTTCTTTTGTAGAGATCAAGCACCTCCAATTACAAATTCCTATACACAGTGAGTGCTTTACTTGAAATGAAAACTAAAAAATAAAAATAAAAAATGTATTGGATAGCCTCAGAATAAGCCGATGTTAATATATATCCAGCTATGTAGGCAATAAAACCATAGTGCTAAACAAAAACTTTTATCTGAAAAGTAACTCAAAAATTAAGTTGACTTTCTATAATTACAGAAATATACTTATCTGCTAAAATAAATAAAAGTGCTGCATATTAACACTTCACTATAAAGAATGCATACCAGAACATTTATAAATATTGAATGATTTTCAATAAGAATAGCTACTACAATAATGCTGGCTAAATAGAAGTGCATAATGAGAAGCACTATGGGTGGTTAATGTTTTGCCACATACTGCTGTTACCTTGAGGTAGATAACACATGCGTACCAAATTCGGCATTCGTTTCAGTTGCTGCTGGTATCATGTGTCTAAGAAATGTGTACAGTATGAAAAACTCTGAAAT
Source organism: Chlamydotis macqueenii (assembly GCF_036417535.1). Taxonomy (NCBI): domain Eukaryota; kingdom Metazoa; phylum Chordata; class Aves; order Otidiformes; family Otididae; genus Chlamydotis; species Chlamydotis macqueenii. Next base: position 13,313,963 of record NC_141567.1, on the reverse strand, counting down.
ACGCATGAATGAAAAAATGTTTTGGGAAAAATAGATATTTTCATGCAATTATGTACAGTCTCACTGTGTAAGTTTCAAGGCAAGGTTCTTTTTCTGCAAAACATGGACACTGTTTTACTGAGAGAATGTTTTTTACTTGGTTTAGTGCATTTTTTGTTACCTCCTGCATTTTGCATTATTTTGCTCTATTCTTTAATTTTGTGTGCAAACGACATGCCAGTTTAAAAACAAAACTAACTCATGTATAGAAAGTAATTCTGGATTGTAAAAACAATGGTAAACAGAAAACTAATGAAATCCATACCAAAATTACACCGTCTGATTCAAGTAAAAAAATTACTTACACTAGTAATAAAAAAAGACAAACACATCTCATGAATATAAAAGAAATGTCTGCTGAGTGTTTTAATTTAGATGTTTCAGAATGCTGCTGTACGTTTTGTGGGGAATCTGGGGAGATGATTTCATAGCAGAAGGCGTTAACGTGGCCTGTATTGATTTCAGTGGTGAACCAACAGGGCTGTGGAACTGAGGAATACCTATAGCCTCAAGCTGCTTGTTGAAGAGGAGCTCTCCACTGTTACTGAGAAAGCTCTCTTCTCTTTCCTTCTCCCCAGGCTTCCCCTCTTCTATTGGCTCAGGTTCTAGCATTTCAGCATCTTCCTTCTTACTAAAAAATTTGTCCAAATAACTGGTGTAAGTATTTTCTTTTTCAACTTGTTCATCTTTCCTTACTTCGCAACAAAACTGGTCTATGAGGAAGCACTCCTCCCCACTACTTACAAACTGACTGTCCCAAGAAGTTTGGTACAGAGCTTCCAACTGTGCCAAATTAGCCATTCCTTTCTCCTGCTTCTCTCTGCTTACCGACTTTGATATTAATCCTTTCAACTCTATTTGAGACACTGAGCTATTCAAGTCATTTAATTTATCAACATCAGTAGACTCGTGTTGTAAACTAAGCTGAATGGTTTCTGCTATAAATGAATCAAAGTCAAATCCTTGATTCTTCTCCCTTTCTTTTTCAACGAGTTGCTGTGATGCTTCCTCAAGTGCTATCTGAGCTTTCACCAACCCATTCTTTTCACATTTAGACTTGCCTTTCTTATCAGACTTCTCTTTGCTCTGTTCCTTCCAGTTTGAAAGATCTATAATAAGCTTGGGCTCATAGTAATGGTTAACTTCACTGTCTCGCCAAACTAAATTATCTAGGTATGAAGATGACCTCATTTTGTAATTGCAAGTGTGACTACATTCCAAATCACAATACTTGTTTTCATGGTGATCTGAGTACTGCCAGCAAGGCTCAGTAGAGAAGTGGGTGTCAAACGCAGGATCCTCCAGATACTTTTCACGGTCGCCGTCCAAATATTTGCGAGGATCTACTTGCACTTCTTCCTCATCAGTAACATCAGAAAGAGCCCTTGGATCACGCTGAACTTCATCAGCTTCATAGTTATTATGAATAGGCCAGTCGTGGTCTGAAAATTGACTTTCATGGTATCTGTAAAACAATTTCCCAAGTGTTAGCAGCTAAAAAACAGTTTTCTGGCTCCCAAGACAGAGACAGTTAAGTTCAGAAATTCCCTTACAGAATAATGACAATTCAACACAGATAAAAGTTTTTCTTCAGTTCAGTCAGGTACCTTTTCCAGGTTTATTTTAACCTGGCATAAAGCAATCCTCATATGCACATCTGAAACATTTATGTCCAAAATTATATACAATAGCTCACTCCATTTACCGAACTCTGACTTTAAATGACTACTGTTATTCTCTTTACTATTACTAAGCACTGGAAGAGACAATCCATACTTAAAACTCTCTTCATTTAAAGTTTATGCTTTAGAAATACTTTTCGGAAAAAAAGTAATGGAGACATTAACTTTAGAATCTATGAGCGCGTCTCAAGAATGGTTCAGCATATCCAAGGCAGACTAATGAATTACAGACCCACTGACACCACACTGCCTATAAGAGAAAAGTTTATTCTCCAGTCAACTTAAGAAACAAACAGAAAAGGAAATTATGCCCATGAAGCAACATTACTTCAAGGACACAACCATTCAGTTATGTTACATGCCACAGTAAGTGATAAATTTACCTTTCCCAATTATAAATATGGCTGTGACTTTCATCCATCAGCAGAATATCATCAACCTCATCTTCAATGTGAAAAGGATGACTTGAAATAGGCTCATCCGTTGGAAAGGAATAAATGCTCATATAAGGATGGGACAAAGCTTCTTCTGCTGTCAATCGATCCATGGGACTAAATGTTAAAATTTGCTCCAGAAAGTCCAGCGCTGTGGAGAAAAAGTTATTATTAAACAGGAAAAAAATGACATTTCAGATGCCTAGAATTTAAGATTACGATACAGTGCTTTGCTCTAGACGTGTGCATTTACTTAAAAGTAGCCACCTGTGAAGTACCAACTACTGACACTATACTGCCAAATACGCATTCTGTAGCCATAGGAAAGCTGGAAGAGCAGAGGTCAAATCCACTGTCAACAATAATTTAACTTAAGCAGGAAAAAATATGAAGAGGCAGAATGCTTGAAGCTGAATCAGTATCCACCAACTGCTATCATGAAACACTGCTGTCAGTTTGGTTTGGGAAGTTTCTTTTAAAAACATTTGAAAGACGGTTTTTTTAAACTGACTCCATTCCAATGTTCCCTTATATTTAGAAGGCCAGTGTCTCAAAATAGAGCAATTCAATCAGTCTTCCAGGGCAAATAGATCCAGCAGAGATTCACAATTCTACTCCAAAGACAACCAAGCAGCTATCATATAATAAAATCTTTTTTTTTTTGTAACAGCAGAAGACAATTGTTCTTCAGAGAACGCACAAATCCTTCTAACTGAAAATTTCTTTTAACAATCACACACATGCACTGTAAAGTTGCTCACTATTTTACGATTTCGAAATACAGGAAGTATTTTTTCTTAATTACTTACCTTCAGGACTGATGCCTGGAAGCAACTGAGTTAAAGGTTTGTGTGGCTCAGTCATATCGTTTCTAATGTAAACTGGAATTACATTGAGAAGCTCCTGACGGTCCTCCTCATGTACAACAGGAATTGATTCTAGAATCAACTGCATCTGTTCAAGTTCATGCGCACCTAAGCACCAAGAGAAAATACAAGCTGCCATTTCAGCTTCAAACACTTCTGATCCCAGTATATGAAAGGCATGTCAAAATTTTGTGCTCTGAGCAGCTATTTTCAGTAGAAGACTATTATCTCCTAGAACAGAGGAAAGGCTGAAGTTCTAAATTTGAATGATAATAAATCTGAGGAGCCCTCAAAAAATGCTGTAGCGTATGAAGAATTACAGAGCTGCTATACACAGATAAAGTGACTCATAAGCTTTTTGCAAGGATGTTTCATCATGGACGAGGTACTCTGCAGCAACACTACCTTTTTTGTTTTTGTTATATACTACACACTACAATTCTTCCCTTTCAACTGATCCACCTAATGAATTCAATATTTGACCTCACTTTGAATTATATGTCCCTTATTAATAAAAACAAGAGATCTTACAGGCCACAACCATGTGTATTAATATTCTATTCTGAAACCCTGGTATTATTACCAGGTGCAAGACAAAAATCACTTGTCGGTTAAGCAGTGTAACCTTGTTTTAAAAAGTACCTTATTATGATTGAAGTTATAGTACACTTTTAGCACTATCTGAAGCTTCCCTGGGTAAAGAACTATAAGAGTCTATACAGCAGGTGAACTTTGAATAATGAATGGCATCTATATTCAGTACCAGTGTAGCTGAAGTACCCAGAATACAGCTTGTCTACCTCAATTTATTGTTAGCTCCAGGAAACACGTAGTACCCTATAGATTCAACTAGCAGATGAAACTAGATAGGATTATTTGCATGTCAGTGTTTCACCAACCAGCTCTGGGCAATCATTAGCAATACTGATGCACGTGATATTAAATACAAAAATAAGTAGGGCCAGACAGAGATTGTACTATCTCAAAATCTATAAGCTATCAGTTCACTTCAGCGGTTTGCACTGGACATCTTACCACACATCTGCCAGATGACTTCAAGGAAAGCTGAGGCAAAGTCACTACAGAAAATTTGACCGAGACCTAAGTTTCCCAACTGAATCAGCCCTGCCTCATGTTAAGTTATTTGCTGGAATTAAAAAGCTGTTTTGTCCTCCTACTTCACACAACTACAAATCACTTAATATAATCTATCAGGTGTTATATTGTCTCTAATTTTCTGGAAAACAGGTTCTACTGTATCATTATTTCATGTCCTAGCTATCCTAAAATTCATCAGCTTTCTTCCCATTATAAATAAAATTAGCATTTTAAAATATTTATTTAGAAGAAAGAATTACAGAAGTTGTTTGGAACAGCTATTGAACAGGTATTCTGCCATTTTAATCTGCATTCTTCCTTCCCATGTCCCTCAGCTTTCTACACTGCAGGATTCCCAATGGATAGTTCAGAAACAGGCAGAAAGTTGCAAATTAACCAAATCAAGCCCTCCAAACAACTTTGCAAAAGAATTTTATTCAGAGTCTCAAGACAGGTTTTCATATCTCCAATCATCTTCACTTTCCAAATGCATTACATCAAGAAGTGCACCGGCTAGATCAGAAAACTATGGCAGCGCTAAATTATCAAAGGGACACATCCACATTTAAAAATATTTTTCTAGGTATCTACACAATGCAATTAGCGCACAAAAAAAAGAGCCTACAAACTCAGGATTTTGGTTTCTGAGCTTAAAAAAAACCCCAAAAAACTAACTCACTAAACAGATATTAAACCAATAAAAGTTTTTGGCAAATACCAATGCTACTCAAAAAAAAAAAAAGCCAAAATGCTAGCAGTTGCAATTAATCTATGCTGAAATCTGCAGACTTTCTCCCACTATTTCACTATTTTCCAGTAGAAGTGCTTGATGCAATGGAAACCTAATAAATCTCTTATCAGTCAAGGATTTAATACACTGGGGAAATTACTCCAACAGTTAGTAACTCCAAGAGTTAGCAACTCACTGCAAGTTAAGAAAAGCCTCTTCACATATTAATCACCAGTTTCTATAAAATAATGATTTCAAGGTGACAGTACTCCACTAATAGTACTTAATGGGAAAAAGCTCTCTATTTCATTACCTTGACGTACAAAGATAAGAATTTACTGCAGAGGTGTGCTTTTAGTCCACATGTCTCTAAAGGAATGCGAACTTTGAAACGCAAGCTCAGTGTTTAGAGGTTTTATCTGTATTACCCCAGTAATTTAGGCTAACAGGAGCAAATCCAAGAGTGAGTTTGAACAAGACAGCTGCTGCTGAGGCCCCAGGGTGCACACAAAATACGCATTTCAGGGGTTTACCAGCTCATCTGCTCCTATAGACTGAATGCTTATCAGCAGGTGGAGCACACTGGGTCATCTCCTACAGTGCAAATAGCAGTTTTGTTTTATCTAAAAAGACTCCAGTTTGTACACTGAGCTAAATCAGCAATGTGGTACAGGATGGCCATCAAGAGATTTGCTTCAAAAATTTGCTCCTAGTCCTAACCAAAGCACCAATGAGACGAGAGCACCGCTTCCCATCTTACCAGAAACACTTGGAGGTTACACATTTCCATAGAAAGGCACACTAAATTTTTAATCTTAAGAATCCTCCCTGTAGCACTGAAACAATGGTTAAGTCCAAACAGTCTGCAGGTGACAAAAAATTGGGAATGGGGAAAAAAGGGCTGCCCTTTCATAATTTAAAATATAAACCAGCAAGAAGTGACTAGGTTGACTACATTACAAAAATCTTTACGAATGTGATACTCAGGGCATTCAAAATCCTCAAATACTCCCTGGATACATCAATTCACTAAAATACATCTATTTAGAACACTTCTTAGGCATCCAATAAATTTAGCTTAATCAAGTTACAGACAGATTTACCATGTATGTGTGTACTAAATTAAGTTGTCATACTTATCTAAATATACACCAGTATGAGTAACAAAAATGGAAATGTCTTTTAATTTACAAATACATCAATTTATAATGTAATTACATAATTGCACAAGAATACAGCATATTATGATAGGTCGATTCTCATGGCTACTACAAATAGTCACTGACTTTCTTTAGAAAGATAATCAAGTAGTACCACTCCTTTTAGGACTATACACACACATTTTTATTCTACCCACCTGCAAAGAGGGTTTTCCCAGTCAGCATTTCAGCAAAGATGCAACCTGCAGCCCACATGTCAATGGCTTTAGTGTAGTTGTTAGGAGAAAGCAAAAGACGGGGCGATCTGTACCATTTAGTAACCAATCCTTCAGAAAGATGGCCCTAATTAAATAAAAAAAAAAAAAAGGAACAAGAAAAAAAGCTTATAGATTTTTAAGAGGTATGGTTTTTTAATTACTTGTTTCTTATTTATTTAATGCACTACTACAAAATTTTTTTTTGTTTCAAGGTCCTAGGAATAGTACCATGTGCCCCCTACTAACCCTTTCTACATTTTAAAATGGAACAGCAGTGACATCTTTATGAGTGAACAGCAACAATATAGAAATATGACACTATATATTAGTTAAATGAGGTACTGCAGCAAAACTTTTAGTGTCAAATGCCAAATAAATGTAGAGATAATAATTAACTCTTGTGAAGCATCATCTAAACCAGGAAGACAGTACCTAAATTAATCCCAGGAAGTAGCAGCACTTGTGCGCCATGAGTGCATCACTCCCAAACTTATCTAAGGCTTCTATAGTTACGCCCCTAAACCTTGCTCTTACTCTCAGGTTCGGTATTCACTGTTAAAAATCTGCTTTTCTGAACAGATCTGCTAAAAAAAAAAAAGTTTTATATTATACTTGCAGTAGTCCTATCTGAGACAAAACACGTCCCTGTTTTACTCTATTTGCAAGCATTCCAATTCTACCCTATGATCCCTAACATGATGTTCCACTTGCTAACAAGGCCTTCCACAAATTATCTACCTCTGTGAAAGGGAGAACAATGCTATTTTAAGAAGGCACAGCTGCCAGTGTATCACTTATATTCCCACTCTTCACATACCTTGTGGGAATAATGAGGATCCATGATTCGTGCAAGACCGAAGTCGCCAATCTTCAGCACCAAGTCTTCAGTATTAATGAAAAGATTAGCTGGTTTGAGATCTCTATGCAGAACATTTGCAGAGTGAATATACTTGAGCCCACGTAGCAGCTGGTACATGAAAAGCCTGGCATGATCTTCCAGTAAAGGGCCTTGCTCTAGCAGATTAGCCAGATCTGTCTCCATGTATTCCTGGACAATGTAAACACAGTTCAATTCTGTAAGGGAGCCCACGTCATCTGTTAACTGGCTTCCACTAGGACCAAGAATTTCAAATACTTTGACAATGTTGTCGTGGTCAAGTCTTCTAATAATTTTGATCTCACGTAGAGCATGTTTAACACTCTGGGGATCTGTAAGGACAATTTTCTTGACAGCCACTCTTTTGTCACAGTCATTATCGACAGCAGAAAAAACTAAGCCATTTCCACCACAGCCCAGTGGTTTTAAGTCCATATACCGAGAGCCCAGATCAAAACCATGAATGTTCATGAGACTTTCAAATTTTTCTGCCATTTTAAAATTCTTTACGTTTCTTTTTCCTCAAACTACTAAGCTTCTGTAAACACGCAGAGACACTTCCACTGGTATCTGAAGGAAAGGTCTTACAGAAAGGGAGAAGAAACACTTGGCTTTGACTGCAAGATGGTTTCTTGACACTCTCATTTCATTATGAGCCAGCCAGGCCTGCTGTGTCCCCTTGAATTTAGAGCCCGTGAGCTCTAGAACTCAAACTGAGCGTAAGATAGAAAGATTGCAGCATTCATAGTTCAAGAAAGGTGCAGCATTTCTGCAGACATTAAAGAAAATACTCACAAGAAACTCAAACGGAATGAAATGACATACTATGCACTCAGCTCTATTGTGCTAAACTGGTTAACATTTAACAAAAATGTGAATAAATATGCACGTAATAGGCTTCTATGAACATCCTCCTCCTCACAGTGCAGATACATTCAGTGTTGGACTGGTCCTGAGCAGCGTCATTCTATGGTGCTGGTAAGCACTATTTTTTTTTTTCCTTCTTCCTCCTTTTTCTCTCCTTTGTTTACAGTCTAGTTAAACGGGAAACTGGCAGCTCTTGATTTACAAAAGATGCCTTCTGTTAATGATCAGGTGGCTCCAGCTCACCACAATCACAATCAAAGCTACCATCCATTTTACTCCGTGACAACCTGAAAACGAGAGAAAAATGCATCAGTATTCCAGCATATAGAGAAGTCTTCATCCTCCCCCAACTCCTTAAGCTGTCGTAAATACAAAACTTATTTACTGTCCAGTTATAAAATAAGAAACCATCACAAAATCTAAACTAACTAGAAATTACATATACTTCTCAGGCTTGTGGACAAAAACTGACAATAATCACCAACCATTACTTCTAAACATAGGCTGTGAAGGATTTAGATCTAACTTACTGAGCATATAAGGCACACAATGAAAAATCCTACTGAATCTTAATAAAGAAGGGAATATCACAGAAAACTTCTTAATTCTCCAATACAGCTGTTAAAAGACAAGTCAGAAACAATAACGTCCTGCACCTCAGTCACCAAATTTTGGAATAATTCATTCCACTAAGCTTTTAGTCAAAGACAAAAATCAGGGTTTTAACTATTTCACCATAATAAGAGATAACTGGTACCATTCACATGAAAAGGGTAGGGGTTGTGCACTCCCAGTATTAATTGACTTTCCAGAATATACTACTACTTATGAAAGCAAAAGAGGTCATTTTCTCAGTAAGTTTCCCTGTCTGCAGCAGCAGCATGCTGTCACAAGAACCACACTGCATTTTTGCACAACATCCTCATTTCTTTTAAAAGCTCAAAGATGCCACAAAGAGAAGAGTCAAAGGTATACCTTACACAATGTGGTAAGGTTTGGGCAATTCCATTACAACTCACTTGTATGTTCTTCCAGTAACTATACGTCACATCAAACCACTAAATGTCTTCTCTTCAATTTTAGATTAACACATTTCAGCTCTTCACCCAGTTTTCTAAACAAATTTCAAGTTCTCCAAACTATCCCAAAACTTTAGAATTAATTCTATCAGTGTTTTCCCTTAAAACAACGCTACCACTTCAGTGGGACAACCAGGACCAAGCAAAATAAGTCTCCCCACTCCTAAGAGGGCAGCAAGAGCAGCTGACAAATTGTTAACATATTCTAAATAATGTTTTCAATTCACTAAAGTAATCAGAATTGCATGCAGGAAAAAAAAAAAAAAAAAAGAAAAAAAAAGGCAGGCACACTTGCAAACAGAAACAAGACTGTTTCAACACATTTAAATATTACCATTCCTTTGCTCAAGCCGGACTGCCACCAAGACACACAGCCCCAGTGACCTGGCTTGCTCCCTCCTGCCACACACCACCTGCATCCAGGTATTCTGTACTTATTTGCTAGGGTTATTATAACCTTCGAACAAACATAATGAAGTAACACTGTTACTTTCCCAGAACTATCTTGATTTTATACCATATTAAGACATCACAAGAGGTTCCTTCTGATAATACCCATTAGTATACTTAAAAGAACAAATATAAAATTTATCCTAGAGTTAATTACAATACCATCAGTGACCACCCAACTCTTTGCTCACAATTATAAAAACCAGAAGTCTAGCCCCTTGATTTTTAACTTTTTTTTTTTTTAAATCTAAAAATGTTTTGTCATTTGCATGCACCATTTTCAGCCTCACTCATTCCGAGTTGCTGCCTGTAAAAGAGTCTAGATCACCCCAGACCATTTTTCTTTAATTTCCCACCTCCCTACAAAAATTGTTACGGAAATTCATTGTTGTAGCTTATACTTACACTTTAAATTTCATGTTAACTCAGAGTCCAAGGCCTCTGTTCAAATACCATGCAATAAGCTATATTTTATATCCTTGGGACCACCTAAAACCAGTTGTATTCTTCCCCATAATTAGGCCTATTGTTTCACATTGCTGATGTCTTCAATATGCAGCCATACACAATCGGTTCACACCAGCTGGGTGACACATCTGGAACCTCTCTGTTAGTTAGCTCCATTAAACTGCACAGGATCAGATTCGAAGAGATGCTCATCAGTAGCAAGGTGTAAGATCTGCTGATCTCTTCACCGTAACTCTTCACCTTTACTGCCACAACTAAAAGAAAGCAGCAGTGCTACAGCACGGCAGCAGTTATGACATTACTGCTTCAAGAAGAAAGCAAGTTATGGCTCACTTGCTTACTCAAGTAGGAGCCTTAAAGTTTTCATTCTGTATCCCTGAAATGATGCATCATCATCTTACACTATATCCTTCCACGAGGTGACCACTAATTGCAACATTTTCAGAAGGTATGTAACGGTTTTTGGAATCAGACTGATTCAGCAAAGAAAACAAGTGTTGACAACATAAGCAACTGCAGTCTTCCATTTCACCCGATTCTGCTACAGACTTCCTGTGTAACTATGAGCAAATAACTTAATCTCAAAGGCACAAAAAGCAGGGCCCTAGGAAGCTGACCAGGAGGCAGCCCAGCTACCAAACAGATACAGCACCTCACATGAGTGTGGTGAGGACACAGAGACTGTCCTACCAAAAATGCCCCACTACTAAAACAAATGAAGAGAAGACTCAGTAACTGAGAGTGATCTTTTGTTTACTGCCACTGAAAATTCCACCTCGATAATGTAACATAATAACGCTGTGGCAGATTCATATATCCTTGTCTAAACAACAAAAAACCCCCACGCTTCTGGAGAAACCTCATGCATTGACTACACCTATCTCCTCTTTCACATTAAAGACATCTTCCACTGCGCCAGTTCGATCTCTCACCTAGCACAGCCCTTTGCTCACACGCCACAGCCCCTGCGCCGCCATCACCCATGAGCTGGCCCCTCTGCCACGACTGCAGCCCCCAAGCACTGCTCAATCCAGGGGCCAGGGAAGCAGCTGAACTGGTTTTCCCATCTATGAGTTAATAGCAAACAAACATTTAAAACAAATAGTCCCGTGGACCAGAAGCAGATAGGACGGACGGAAAATAAAAAGTTAACCCCAAGCTTTCTTTCACTCAGACTAAGAGAATAATTACTTAAAGGGTAACCAACTAGAGGAAATCAAGGCTTTTCTCAAACCAAAATGAGTTCAAAGTAATGAATTTTCTTCTTTGCATTTTATAGTAATTTTCAACTTTGGAAAATAACAACGTGGGATTTTAAAAATATTAATACTTACAAAGAGCAACACCAAAACCCATTAAGTTTATACACTTTCAGTTTCAATGAAAGTCATAACCATGAGTCCAACCATCTCTTCAAAATATACACTAAATAAACAAAAATTACAAATTCCTCTTCAGTTGTGTAAGCTGCTCTAACCACTTGAAAGACATGATGGACTACAGTATTAAAAAAAAAAAAAAAAAAAGGGGGCGGTTATCACCCCAATTTGTGCCAAATAGGCTGTTCACACAGGCACTGATGTTTTCATTTAGGCTGTCACCTTTCCAAGACTACCGGTTGTTTTTTTTTTTTTAAGCAGTACTTTCATTCCCTTCCTCCCACAAAGTTTAAAGAGGGAAACACAAAGAAACCAATTTCTTAAGTGGTTTACAACTATGCTTTTAAAACAGATCAGTTCTCGGGAGAGGGCAACAGAAGTGACCCACAGAAGGGCTGTGTCTTTGAAATTATTCCTACAGCTGGCAGACATGACCGCACACAAGCAGCTTCATGCATTAAGCAAGCGGTCCCTTCAATTCCTGCTCAACTTCTGCATGTGGATTTATCACAGTCTTCAGGAAACAGGATGTACACGGAAACACAGTCAAGTACGAGACATTTACTTTTTCAGAAATACAAATAAGACTGAAAGATATCAGTTAACTTGATCATGCAGACCACATAATGATCAAATCATTACTCACAAGAGAAAGACCAAGAATGACTAATAACATATTATACAACCTGCTAAGTACTATCCCTTTGACTATAAAAATACGGGGCACAGAAGTATTTTTTTTTTTTTTTAAGATCAGCCACGTTGCAGTCAGTAGGCAGAGTGAGTCATCGTCCAACTCACGAAACCGCCGCTTTTCTAAAGCCTCCTACTTGCTCCCCACACTGTTTAGGGAACTCTGTGCTGGCAGTCAGCAAATGTTACTATTAGTTTATAAATCATCCGACGGATCTGTAAAAGCACACAAAAATCCACTGCGTTTCTCTGTATCATAAACAAAACCGGTTCAGTCCTCCCTTCGGAAAATTCAATGAAAACTCACCACTGAAGAAGCCTACCACCAGCTAACCACAGCCTTCCGCACCGCGGCAGATCTGCTACCGCCTGCTGTTCCACTGAACAGTTAACCAGTCAAGAGTGAATTAAAGATAACGACCGCACAAACAAGGACTGAGCCTGAGAGACAGCCTGAAATGAAAGTTCCCATTTTAGCTTTACAGCACATTTTCTAAACCCGATTACCAAACTAAAAATCTACCTCTGTTCTGAGCGACCACTTTCTGGAATTTGTAACTGGTTTATAAACACATCATGCTATCACAATGTTATTTTTACGCACACGCACCCATATCGATATACATAAAAAAGCCTGTCGGCAATAGCGCTTTTATCAACGTTTGCACCGGTCATACGACAACACGCTTTCTTTTACCACACACAATTAACTTAACCGTTGTCAAGCTGATCCAAAATGGCACTGAATTAGCTAGAGAAAGAAACACGCATCACGCAGATGCCAAATGCGTGCATCCTGCCTGCCTAGCCAAGAGTACCTGTTCTTCCCAATTCCGAAACTCGAGCGGCCTCTCTTCAAGCTACTTTCATTGAATGTTTCAAGCTACTTATGAGAAGTATTAAGTTACTCCTTCCACAAAAGGCGCCCGAGGTCACGGGGAGCCGGCGGGCGCCCCGGCAGCAGCGGCGAGCAGCCCGCGTCTCCCCGCACGGCCGCTGGAGCGGCGCCGAGTCCGCCAGTGCCGCAGCCAAACTTCCGCCGACTCAAGGAGAGGCCGCCCCCCCTCCTCCCACCCCCGCGCCGGCCGGCTGCCGCCAGCCCGCAGCCGTCCCGGCAAAGGCCACCCTTCCTCCCGCCGCCCCTCCGGGACGAGCCCGCCTCACCCGCCAGCGCCGCTCCTTCCCCGTACACCCCCTCCAGACCCCGGCCACCGCTCAGGCAGATGGGACCCACCCCCGCCACGCCACCGGCCGCGGAGGGGGGCGGCCAGCCCGGCCGCAGCGCAGCGCGGAGGAGCCCTACCTTCAAACGCCCTTCAGGGCGCGGCCGCCACCCGCCGCCCCCGGCCCCGCGAGCCCCGCTCTGGCGTGAGATGCGGCCCCCGGGCCCGGCGGGGCGCGGCCCGGGCCGCGGCCGCAGGCTCTCGGGAGCGCCCCCCTCGCGGCTGCCCCCGCCCGCCCTGTCAGCGCCCGCTCGGCCCCCCTCAGCCCCGGGACCGCCGCTCCCCCCGGGCCGCCGCACTGCGGAGGTGCCGAGCCGGGCCCCGGCGGAGCGAGGCGGCGCGGAGCGGGCCGGGCCGGGGGGCGCCGCCGCCGTCCGGCGGGAGGGAACAAAGCGCCTTTGTGCGGCGGGGCCGGGCCCGCGCGTGCGGCGGCCCGAGACCCCCCTTCTCCTGCTCTCCCCCCGCCGCCGCCTCGCCGGCCGCGCCGCCGCCGCACTCACGGGCCTTCCCAGGCTCATCGGGGACTGCACTGCTCACACGGCCGGGCCCCTCGGCCCCGCCACCGGCGCCCACCCGGCGCCCGCCCGCCTCGCCGCAGTTGCCGCTGCCGCAGCCGCCGCCATGTAACCCGGCGCGGAGGGCAGGCGGGGGCGGGCCGGCAGCCGGCTCCGCCTCCGACGGGGCGGGGCGGCCCTAAGGCTGGGCAGGGCAGCAGCGGCCGGACGGTGCAGGGGCCGCGCTGTGCCGGGACAGCGTGGGGTGTGCATGGGGGAGGCTGGGCCGCTCCCGAGGCCTGCCCGCGCTGCAGGGCCCTCCCGCAGGCTGGCCTGCGCCCTCCAGTCCAGAGGAGCACCCGGCCCCATCCCCCAGCGGGGGCCGCGGCGGGGCACGCTCTTGCTGAGCGGTCACCTCACAGCCTAGCCCTGGGACGTGGCAGCTCCCCGTAGCCCCTGTGTCCAGTTAGCCAGAGGAATTTGGCAGAGTCTCAAAGTCGGGTTGAGTCAAACACTTCAAAGAAATGGGCCTGGTGGAGCTGTGTGCAGGGCTGTGCACTGCCACTGAAGTTAACGCAAACTAGGAGCCTACAGGTACTAATGGTGGCCCTCTGGTCCTGTGTTAGTGCTCAAGGCTTCACCATTTGCTGCTTCCTTCTCCTGTTTGATCTCCGCTGCCTCCTGACAGCTGCCCTAGAGTCAGATTTCTGCTTCTGAAACCTGCGTTTGACCCGAGCCCTGGCAGCGAGTGCCTCACTCAGCAAGGCCTAGGACTTGGCTTCTTCACCCTTTGCCTCTTGTCACAACACAGCACACCAAAAGAAACCCCACAGGCGGAGAAGGGAGCGGGAATGCGGGTTTTCCACGGCTTGGGGGGATGTGGGGAGGAGAGAGGGGCCATGTCTCCATGCCCAGGTCACAGGCCCTGTGACGGCCTCGGGGAGGAAGGGGAAAAGAGGAGCAGGACAAGGAGGTCCAGCGTCCGTCGCTGCTGGGCAAGCACAGCTTCTGCCATGTCAGTGTGATGGGGTCTGAACAATGACAGACGGGAAGCGGCGGCACGGACACAGCCATCCTGGCTTTAAATGTCCCTCATGGTAGAGAAACAACATTATTATTTTCCCCTCTTATATAGCAGCCTTAGTGGGGAGAGAGAGGCATAAAGGTATCAGAAGAGCCTTACTCTTCCATTAACACAGTTTCAGTACAACACTCAATACAGTATGCAGTTTCCCTAGGTCCCTTGTATGGATGACTGAAAAGAAGATAAAACAATTAATACTGATTTTTACTGGTTACGCAGAGGTTATTTATAGTTAGTGCTAGAACAGAAGTTACTGACGTTGCGTAGGGCCCTATGGGTTGCTCTGCTGGCATCAGGACAGAAGCATCCAACTGACCCTTGCACTTTTAAATCACATAACTTAATTTTTTTAACAAACAAGTCATACGTCAACATCCAAGGAGCTCCCTACCCAGCTTCTGTAAACTTATCTAAATAACTCTTAAAACAAAAAGTTACTATGAATTATGAAGCCAAGCATTAACTGTTTGAGTTTAGCCAGGTGCATTGCTAACTCTGACACGGACCTCACTAGCAGGAGAGGTGGCTGGGGCATTTGATAATAGAGCACTGTACTAGTAGCACACGTAAGGAAGTCAGTAACTAAACTGCCACTTTACATTACAATATTTCCTAATTTATAGGCAGCTAACAATGCTGGCAACAGTGCAGAAAAGTCAGAAACAAAGTTGCAGTTCTTCTGCCCACTCAGTAAAACAAGAGCTGGAAGATGACAGCACTGGCTGCTCCAGAAGGCCTGTGTTTAAATACAGTCTATAAAAAAAACTGCAGGAGTGCATATTTGGAAGAGGTGATGTTAGGACAGCAACCAGAGCCAAGCCACAGAGGAGTATTTACTTGCATTAAAGGAAGAGATTTGGGACTCAAAAAAGGCAGGAGCAGCAGTGGTTATATGTCTAAATCCAGAGCAATTTAGTTAATTAAAAAATCCTCCACCCATACAAAGTACTTTCATTATGAAAGACAAAAAAAGCAAGCTGATCTTAGGATACTGCAGTAAGAAAAATTTCATATTACAGCCTTGCAACAGCACCGGGAGAGCCCATTGTCATACTGTTTGCCAGTACCCACATTGCCATTTCAATGGTGGAGAAGCTGCACATCCATGGAGTCTGTTCTGCAGCGGCCCAGACTGTTTGAAAAGTAGTTTAGCAAACACAGAGGGGGCTTGGAGTAAGTGGCAAGCTTCCTCGCCTGGGTAGTACATGCTCACTTATAAATCTCACATAGTGCAGATATACCACCATTTTTCTGGGTTCCTAATTAATAAATCAATAACGACTTTCTTTTTTTTTTTTGGCTCCACATTCTTTTCTGCCATTCTAAAAGCATAGTCTGTGGTAGGATCTAGTGAACAAGATCCTTCAATCAAGAGGAAAAATCATGCAACAAGGAAGAGCATGGTGCAGGAACGTTACTTATCGTCAGTCTCACTATTTATAGAATTACAATGCACTTAAGAAGGTAAGAGAGTTGCTCAGAATTTAATTGTCTGTCACATGGCAATTTGTAGCTATCTAATCCAGCAAATTGCTAATCTGTTCTCAGATTTTTAATATCCTATTGATTAGGCTATAAATTACTGTGTCAAATTGTTTCGCCGTTCCCGACAAGAATGCAATTACATAGCACGTAGATGATGCTATATGATACCAACCCACTCTAACACAATTGCAGATATTAACTGTCAGTAAAATGCAGAGTAAGAAAGGAACTGGACTTTGAAGGTCATAAAGCCCAGCAATTAAAAAATAATTAGAACTAAAGCAATGGTTCATTTATTACATCCAACTTCAAAAAGATCAAACAGTAAGTTCCAGTGTAATATTTCAGTCCTGTGTGTGAATCGTTACTTGTTGCATAAAAGGCAATGAAGTATTTTTAAGTGTCCACACCCATTACGACTGGCAAGAGAAGAAAGATTTGGAGATAGTTTGAAAAGGTTGCCCAAGGTGACTTGGCAGCTCCAGGCTTTTGTCTCAGTTTCACTGCTTCGGCTGGGCTTTTCTGTGGGAAATCTTTCTTTTCTGGTGTTATGCAGTGCTCTCTAATGATTTCAGGTACTTTCAGAAAAGGCTCCACTTAAGTGTGTACCTCACATCAAGCAGCCTCCACCCGCAGTGAAGATTAAGATATCTAAGGTGATACCTGGTTCTTGGCCTGTCCTGCAGGACCAGTACCCTGGGGAGCTGAATTTGCTAAGACACACAGGGGAAGACTCTGACAGCAGACAGTACCTGGGGCACCTCTTGGGCTACCACGACTTGCACATCCTCCCAAAGGATGGGAAATGCATCCTAGGATACATTTCTAGGGACTGATCATGCTTCTTACCAAAGTCTAGGATTCCTTTTGCATGAGGATAGGGATGAGTTCAGAGAGAAAATCCCACTTACTAAAAGGGGATGGGGAAACTGTTCAAGAAACAGTTTCTGCTGCCTCCTTGGCCTATTCCTGCTTACCTGTGTTATGCAGGGTGATCTGGGCCCTGAAGTGTGACCTAGTTTTCCTGGCACAGCTCCCAAGAGTTTTTAATAGTTTGTTTGGGTCTCCGTTAGCTGCTGCCTTCTCCAATTAGCCTAGTTCTCTGCAGGTGTTAAGCAAAGCCTTTACAAATTACTTGTTCTTCCAGCTTACGGTTTCATAGTGCTGACATTCAGCACAAACAGTCCAGATAAATTTGAGTTTCACTGACAACCCAACAGCTCAGGTAGCTTCACTTCTTGGGTACCTCTGTTTCGTGGAAAAAGTCAGACTACACCTTTCCATACTGGACATAGCGCTTATTTAATTTCCTGACAAATGCTCTCTAGGTTTGCAGACTTTGAAGTTTTCCCAAGAAATCTTAAAGCATAGTTCATGCCAGTATTATCAGTAGGTAACCACATAGCAGTTGCCATCTTAAAAACTTTTAACAATTTTTTGTGTCAAATTCCTTTTTTAATTAAAGTCTACATGGTGGTAGCCAAAGCTGCCTGGGCACAGACAGCATGCTATCACCTCGTTTGCACTCATTTGGTGGAACTGGACTTTGCTAGAGCAAGCTTTGTACCCACGACATTCTGATCAGGAAAGAAGCTAAGACAATATTAGGGGACTTAGAAGAAAAGAAAAAGGCAAACCCTAAGATTTTAATCCCCGTGTGAAACAATAGAAAGACTGGAAAAGAACAGACTATTAACACCGACCAATTCAAACTAAAGGCAGCAAAGTACAAAGGGCAGATGAAAGTGGAAAGAGAAAGTCACAGAAAGTGTTCATTTTTGAGGTTAGAAATAAATGGGTTCTGTGACATACTTTGGAAATTCTGTGAATCTGCAGGAAAAAAAGTCATTAAACACTTAAAACAGAACAAGTCATTCTTCTCCCTTGGTAGATCATCAGCAATCTAGGACACTTCAGTACGGCTCCCTGCATGCAGGCTCCCCGCTTAATATCACACATTTTTATTCTGTCAGGCAATTCCATTGCCTACTTTTTCTATGTCTTCACCAACACTTAGCACAGGGACAGAGCAGCTGCCTAAAGCAGGAGTTGGCAAAGCCATAGAGAAGAGAGAAGAGAAAAGCTTAGAAAATTTGCCTTATAGCTGGGTCATCACTGAAAGCATCAGTCCTCTGTGTGTGAAATTCACTTGTATTTCATGCACAGAATAGCAAATATGTAGAAAAATTTACTGAGGTAGGCAATTACAGCAGTATGTGTTAGGTTTAGTCACCTTTGAAAGGATGACTAGTATCAACATTTTCCCACTCGGATGCTCCAGGTGACCTGAGTGGCGCAGGACATGGGAGGTGTGCTGGAGCCAGGCTGTAGATCCAGTCAGTGGATGAATCCACAGATGAAAAACTTTCTACAGAAAGAGGAACAGGGCTGTTGTGACAAGGCAAAGCATAGGATGAAGTGGAAACAAGAAGCACCAAATGTTTTTTTTTTTTCCCCCAGCACTTCAGGTACAAGAGAATTCTGTGTGCAACAGTTCTCCCTCGTTCAGACCTGCAGGAAGGCACTATTCGCATCCCCACCTACAAGACCTCGAATGAAGCAGTTATAACATGTCTGCCCACTGAAGTGACACCAGAGCAATTGTCTGAGGCATCTCTGTGCTCGTTATTGCACTGGCTGTAGTGCTGCTAGAGTTCTAGGGCAGCATATTACTGTACAGATTTTATTTAAATATCTGGAATACCTTGAGTACTCCAATGTGGAGAGATGCCCTGGAAGCAGGGCGGGGTGCTCTCAGCAAAAAATGTATTTGCTTTGGAAACCTACTGGAAAATACATCAGCTCTTGAGCAGAAGTTATAAAGGCCTGATGATGGATTTATGTAGAACAATTATACATTTTTGCAGAACTATTAAATTTAATTGCAGAACTATACATATTGCTGTGTAGAACTGTTCTTGTTCATTCCTGTAGAACAGCAAACCTTCCAACATGCAGCATTTTCACTGCTGTTGCATTACAGAGATAAAGCCTCTGCTGTGCAATTGTAAATACAGCTGGTGCTCCAGAGCTTGTCATTTACAGAGAAGGACAAAAAAAACAGACTAACATTTGCTAACATTTTCACCAACACCAGAATCCTCTTGAAACACATTTAAAGGGGGCAAAGCTCAACACAAATACATGGGCAGCAGCTAATACGCTGCTTTAGCCGCCTGAGGCTACACAGCTTTTACATATCAAAAAGCAACAAGTGTCATCAACAAGCTCACAAGGGGAGAAGAAAGGTGCAGTGAGTTGGGGCATTTCAAACACTTTCAAATAGTATTTTGCAATAAACTATATACGAACTGGTGCATGGCCAGAAGCGAATCTTTGTCAGCCATCAAGAAGGTGATCCATTGCTGCCACAGGAAACTTGAGGGTTGGAAAAACAATACTAATTGGTCATAGTGGAAGAGTCTCAGATCTCTACTGCTACTTAGATTTGTATCCTGTAGAGGCCTTCATCTGTGGGACATGGACTCCAGTCCTGCCTAGGCCATCTGTGGTACTGTGGTACTTATGATGGTTGGTGAAAACAGGATGAAACAAGCTGGATTGTGAGACACATTAAGAAATCGTATCTTTGTGACTGCTCAGGCAGAGGCCTTCCTCCATTCACTTCGCCCTGCACACAGTGGTCTCCAACACACGCAGAGCTCATGGATGCAGCTGTTTCACAAGCAAGCAGCACATTGGATGGCTAAAGATCAAGAGGCAAGGAGCACGGTGCCAGCGGGGTCAAGGCAGGCCTGTGGGAAGCTGATGTGAGTGCTGCTGCTCAGGGTGTGTTTCGGCTGTGGCCAACACGCTTTTTCAGAATTCCCAAAATAGCACTTATCATAAACAGCAGATTGATTGGGAAGCACGCTGCTTCTCTTAATGCCTCCTACTGTCCCTGTCAGACTCCTACCCCAGTCAGTCTCCTGAAGCTAGAGAGATGGAAAACCTAAGAAATATTGAAACTTCTTATAGAACATCTACCATCAAATTATATGGCAAATACTCAGTGTTGCAAAAGCTACCTTGAGTCACTTTTATTATTTCTTCAGACATCAAAACCCAAAGTTTTTATTTTGCTAACAAATCAATTTTGGAACCACCTCCTTTCCCTTAATACTCCTTAACTTTTTCTCAGTACATGTTGCAACATCTATTTCTAAAAATTTCCAGTACAAATATATGGGACTATGCAATTCCCTGTATTCCCCAACTCAATTCTATCTTAGCTTTCATTAAGATTTACTAGGATGTTTCAGCTTTTCTCAACAGTTTTGAGACACTTACTGGGAAGGAATACATTTCCAAACTATTTGTTTTCTCCTGAAAACCGGGTTTTGCCTGTGTGCCAGAATCAGCAGACAATTTATAAATAGCTTTAGACAGATGACAGGAAATGATGCAAGATGTCAGGCCACTCCACAGAGGGCAACTGTCTGAAGTGCTCAGGAAAGAGGCACTTGCACCATTGACTACTACACAGGGGAAAAAAAAATGCACAGAAGCATCATTTACTGCAGGCAGTATCAGCCTTATGAAACACAAGATCTCTATCCTCCTTTTTACAGCTCAAGAAAAAGTCTATTTGCGTGCAACTACATGACAATGAAAACCAGGAAAATTACATTTTCCTTTGAAGAGGAAAAACTGACCAGAATTGTCTAAATTCACTTTGTCTTTCAGTCTTGAGGAGGAGCTTTCCCCTCCTAACATGCTATGAATGCCAACACGTACACTGGAAGTTCTCCAGACTCCAGAATGGTGTCAAGCACTGGGATCATCTTCTTACTTTGGCATTTTCCATCAGCTTCAGCAAAGGCTCTTCTAACTCAAACTGCTTTAAATGCACTCCAATAATAGCTGCTTACAGATTAATCTGTCTCTGTTCAACATGACCCAGCAATGTATGCTTGCAGCCCAGAAAGCCAACTGCATCCTGGGCTGCATCAAAAGAAGCGTGGCCAGCAGGTCAAGGGAGGTGATTCTCCTCCTCTGTTCCACTCTCATGAGACCTCACCTAGAGTAGTGCATCCAGCTCTGGAGCCACCAAAATAAGAGAGACATGGACCTGTTGGAGCAAGTCCAGAGGAGGGCCACGAAGATGATCAGAGGGCTGGAGCACCTCTCCTATGAGGACAGGCTGAGAGAGCTGGGGCTGTTCAGCCTGGAGAAGAGAAGGCTCTGGGGAGACCTTGCAGCAGCCTTCCAGTACCTAAAGGGGGCCTACAGGAAATCTGGAAGGGGACTTTTGACAAGGGCATGTACTGATAGGACAAGGGGTAATGGCTTTAAAATGGAAGAGTGTAGATTTAGATTAGATATAAGGAAGAAATTCTTCACTATGAGGGCGGTGATGCACAGGCACAGGCTGCCCAGAGAAGTTACGGACACCTCATCCCTGGAAGTGTTGAAGGCCAGGCTGGATGGGGCTTTGAGCAACCTCGTCTAGCAGAAGGTGTCCCTGTCCATGGCAGGGGGGTTGGAACTAAGTGATTTTTAAGGTTTCTTCCAACCCAAACCATTCTATGATTCTACGATACCCAAGAACTCTGTTCCTCTTTGCAACAGTAATACAGAATGCGGAATGAACTCACTCTCATTTTGTTTCTGTCAGCTTCCATGAAGATAAAGCTCAGTTAAATAAATAAATGCTTTATTTGGAACAGGGGCAAACTCTCAGCTCTCTTAAGGCCATGGCAAAAGTATTAACAAATTTAACTTCAGTGCAGTGACTCCAGCCTTCTCCCCCACTACCAAGCTGCTTCTCTTTCTAACAGCAGCAAGCATCTCTCAGCCTGCTCCTCATCATGCTTTCACACCACTGATGACTGAACAGCATGCTATACATGGGAGACTACAAGTATTAATGAGAAATAGAGAGTGCATTTCCCCAGCAGATGTGCTTTTTGAGTCATTCAGTCCAGAGAGTGATGCACTTGAGTCCTCTACATTCCCATGTTGCAGTTAAGCATCACACGGGGCTGGAAGAGCTGGCCTTGAAGCAGCCATGGGCTGGTCTCCTTTCTGCGCTGGGCACTAGAAGTGTGTAAGTGTGTAGGCACACAACTCCTCTGCACAGGGGCATTGTCATAACCACCCATGGCGCTTTCTCCTGCAGACCCAGCACTGGGCAGGCTCGCCTGAGACTTCAGCTAAGAACACTCTACTTTAATGGAGAATTACGTATTTGATCCCTCTCGTGACCGTACCTCAGAGGAATCCTGCTTTCATTAGTGTATGGTTTCTTCCCATCATTTGTAAGTTGTCTGTTCCCATGACAGTTGTCTGTTCTAGGCTCTAGAAGAGCCTAGAAGCACTCCTACCTGTGAAAGGAGTAAATAATACACAACACATTTTTTGAGCCTTTGCACTGAGTAACTGATTTTACCCATGATCTAATTTTCTGTAAGTCTAAAGAAGAACTTGATTTTTTTTTCATTAAAGACATTAAATCTGCTTGAATTTTTGATATTTTGGAAACAAAAGATTTATTACCTCTATTAGAGGTATGACAGACAGTGCTGAAACTGGACCATCCCAAACTTTCTTGGTTAAAGGCTGTGCAAACAGAAATGGAATACATCTGTCCATGTGTACATTGGATGATGGAAAAGCAAACTTGTTAGTGAGTTGTGGTGGCTTAGCTGAAACCAGGACATGAGTGTTCGCACACTGTGTCTGTGCAGGAGAGAAGGGTACAAGAGAAGGTAGACAAGGCTGTCAGCCTTTGCAGAGAGCTCCAACTGTCCTTAATGACCACAAGCATAAAAAACCTCTAAAATTGTTAACCTAGAATTCATTCTTTTCTGCACTTGGAAAGAAATCCTGTATATCTTTTTTTTGCTTCTTGACCTACAAGGAAATGTGTTTCACAGGTCTATTCACTGCAGCACTGGATAGCCTCCTCCACAGAGACAGGCTGTTCTTCTACAGGGCTCATGTAGACTACTTCTCAGAAATACCTCCACAGGTATTTCTGCTGCTGAGAAATCGCTGAGAAGCTAGCCCTAAAACCAGAAAGTTATCTCATATTGGTAAACATTTCTCTATATATAAACAGTATATAGTTATGCCTAGATGTTTTTTCATGACCTGAATCGTGAGATTTACTGTGCAAGTGAGCTGGAACTAAGAAAGATTAAAGACGTAGAGAAACCTTCTGCTTTTTAGTGCATCAGCATTCTCTTATCGCCAGCATATCTCTAAACAGTTTTCAATTGCATTGGGTCAAAACCTGTTAAACCAAAACTTAAACCACATACATATAAAGCTATATTTCATGACAGGGAAAAAGGTATTCCTCCATCATTCTTTGCGTTTTATGAAACACTGGAGAACTGTTTAAGCCTCAGTTAAAATGAAATCATTTGCTGATAAGCCTATTTTAGTAAACAAAAGAAGTTGCTAACCATTATCTCAAATTTCTTCTTATTGTTTAATCTGGACACTCCCAAAACAAAAACAATCAATATGATTCAAAGAAGAGGAGTTTCAACCTTTGGACCAACTCTAATTGCAAAACTTAGTTCTCATGATTGCTGCAATTCAACAGACTCCAACATGATCATAGTATTCACGTGTGCTCCGCAATTTACTCCAGCATTGCCCCGGATGACAGCAAGAGTTGCCACATGGTTGCAATCTGTAATCTGATGTCTGTGGCTCACAGCACCACAACCCAGCTGAAAGACCTTCTTCTGTTCTCTTGCATCTATTATCACAGAAGTTAAGTGCACAAATCCATTCACTTGTGTTCAGTAGCTGGAGACTATGTTGGGCTATGCTGTGGGAGATTTCACTTGGCCGCCCAAAGTAATGAAGAATCAGGCTTCAGCCACCAGACAACAGTAGGCAAACTCTTCCTGCTAGTCTGTGTCTTGAAATGGTGGCCCAGAGGGGAAAGACTGCAGCTCGCAAACCTCTCAGCTTTTCCTTGTTAACTTTTCCAGGACAGTCAGCCTCTCTAGCTACAGACTCTCTTGGAAAAGGTATATCCCAGAAATCAGGGATGGACACAAGTCTCAGCCCTTGCTTTCAGAGCCGAACCATCCTGCCAAGGGTGGACTAGAGTCTCATTTACCACTGCCCAAACTATCCTGCTCCATGGGCAACCCCAAGGAGGACTTAACGCTCTCAAGCCTGTCTGTCAGAGATGCTTCTCAAAGACTTCACAAGACAGTGCAATATTCATCAAAACCAAGGTGGTGGTTTTCCCTTCAACCCAACAAAGGTTTCAAGATGTCAGCTGTTTCTTTTTTCCTGACAGACTACCCAAGCTGGTATTTCCACAGCTGCATGGACTATCTAAATACTTCCTAGAAATACAGAGTAAAGTGACGTTATTATGATTTCTGATAATATCCCCATTTAAATAATCAAGGCAATTCATTTGCTTGTAGTAAAAATGATTCAAGGACTACACGTCCAATTTGTGATCAAAGTACTACCCTGTAACCCATGTTTATTATCCTAGGTCCAATGATATTTGTTAGTAAACAATACAAATGTAATAATTTCTAGGCAATGGTAAATCAGTGACAAGGCTCGAACAGGCTGTTGTCAAGTAGTAAAACTTCAGCCAAGAACCTGCGGTAACAGCCAAAATCAAGTGAAACAGCAGGGTAGTAATGGAAACTTTTGAACCTTTTCACACAGAGGAACAAGATTTATGTTCCCGATTGCTCTAATGTTTCAGATAGCAGGAGAACAGGGGAATATGGGCCTTAATGTCAGCGAGTAACCTTCTCTGACCTTTGAAGGGACCTCCACGTGACATGACAATCATAGTAATCAGAGCAAGCTCTGTCTGCTCTGATACAGCTTTCCTGCATGAGCAGATACTCCTTTTTTTTTCCTCACAAGTGCTCAGTGCTCTGCTTCATTCATCACACAAGACAGACTGTGCTCACCTGATTATCAGTAATTGGATATCGAGAAAAAATAAAATCAGTGTACTGCCCTATGTCTTACTCATCACATATTGCCTGGGTCTGAGGACAGAACCACCATGGTCTAAGGGCTCTGCAAATACCCATTACATTAATTTCTACAATCTGCAAGAATGTTAGGATATTATCATTTCCACTTTTCTGATCTGAGTCACAAAGATCAAGGTCACAGCAGCCCTTAATAGCAGATGCACAATTTAAGATTGCTAGAACCAAATTTTGCAAGGGACTGGCACTTTATTTCACTGTTCAACTTTTCAAAGTAATTGGTACTTCTTGCACCAAGTGCAGATCCACAAAGCTCTGAATTCTTAGTTTCTGCAAGTTATTCTAGGCTTTGTCCAGGCAGTTCTGATTTTCCCCAGCACCAGAAGCACCGGAGTCGCTGTGCTTGTACACCCCAAGTAGCTGTGTTTGCACACTCTCCATGGCAGCCTCCCCACTGCCTCTCAGCTGCTCATCCAGTTTCTCCGAGTCTCCTCCCATTTCCCAGTTTCTATTTTATTTTCTCCTTTCAAATTCAAATCTCATTTTTACAAACTTTTTCCCCCAACCTACTCCTTAGAAATTTCCTACCTATTCAGTCTTTGTTTCTTCCACATGTGAGTCCGGTAGCTGCCTCCAGCTTCTTAACTGGAGCCAACAGGAGCCAGTAACAGCAGTGCATGGGAGGAACACTCCACTTACATTCAATTAAGGTGCCCAAACCCAACACAGCCTGCAGCAGTCCATGGATGCAGTCACAGGAAAATTTCTGTTCAGAAGTTGACTGGGCTGGAGCACATCCAGGACTGACAGACTGTGTAGGAATTTATCTGCTACCACATCTATCCAGTCTGCAAAAACTGAGGTCTCCGGTTCATAGACATCAAGAGATTTTCCACAAAGATAAAACACGCATCTTTGACTCCAGATTCTGAGGCTGCCCTCCTCTCTGGAGCAGGCAAGGGCCTTTTAAAAACTTTTTTGTTTGTTTGCCTATTTTTAAGTAGGGCAAAATCAATGCTCTCCTCCAGCTCGGTGGACTTGACAAAAATATGACAAAATATTTGAAAATGTTCCAGCAAAGTTCAGAATTGGAAATATACCTGGTACAAAAATGTTTCCATCCAAAAAAGGAGCAGTCAGCAAAGTCATGGTCTGAAACCAAGGCAAGCACTGAGACCAAGGCAATCCCCATACGAGTGCTCCTCAGCCTTGCCCGAGCCACCAAGGGGCTGCCACGTTCTCCCTGCACATACAGCCTCTGTCCATCACCACTCCTCTGCCTAGGCAAAGGAACAGGCACATTCACAATGTCTGCTCCCCCAGCAGAAGCTAACACGGGCTGCAGTGCCTCTCCAGGCAGCCTTCTCCCAACGTCTCTAGGGCTCGTAAGCTGCTAGCTGTGGTGGTGGTGGTAAAAGGGCCTTCCTACACAGAAACACATTAGAGAGGAAATAAAAAGCAGACCAGAGAGTTTCTGAGAAGGATATGACCCTGTCGGTGTCCTCCCCATGGATCAGTGAGAGGTTACTGGAGTGGCACGGGGCACTCACCGCTGGGATGTGGAGGGTCCTATTCAAGCTTCTCTTCCCCTTGCAATGGTATTTTGGAAAAAGGCCCTCGGCAGCAGAAAGCAGGAGGATGCAAGAAAATACTCCACTCTCCAGGACAAAGTTTCTTCCTATTGTTTTGCTCCACTGCGCAGTCACACAGAACCTTTCCTACCATGTAAACCCTGCTGCTTCCACTCCGTGTCTGTGCCCGCAATGCTGCTGCCATGAGCGGGGCTGCCAGGCAGCCAGTGCCGAGGCAGGGAGAGGGCAGGCAGGAGACCTGATGTTGCAGAGAGGGACCCCAGGAATTAGGGGAACACAACAGTGAAGGAGGAGAGGAGAAAAATGTTTAAATAGTCTCCATCGTTAGCTTCTCCATAATCTCAGTTTTGACTGGTTGCAGGGATAGACAGAAACTATGTGTGACTATGCACAAGGGATGGGGAGCGATGGTGGCAGGCAACATTAGCCTGACTTTCTGATGGTTACAGAGGCTGTAATTTCTTTTTATTTCCATGATACCTTATGTGAAAAGCACTTCAAGACCGGCTCAACCCCCCAGATCCTATTATGAAAAGCTAGATCTCGCAAAGCTGTTTTCCAACATGTCAAATTCAGGGTTTGTGGCTCTGTTTGACAGTTGTACAAAGATAGCATTAACTCCCGACTGAGCATAAGCAACCAGGTCACTGAACACCAGGAGTCTATAATTCAGTGCCCGGATGCCTTGCCTGGCTTAGATGGACTTCTCAGAGCCTTCATCTCCAGCCTCAGCAGAGTCTGTGCCGCCCCTCCATCATTCAGCAGCAGGCAGTTCAGCTCCCAGGATCTTTACCAAGCTATGGTCACGAGCAGAAGACCGACCTCAACAAGGGACAGCTCAGTCCCACCATTCCTGCTTGCAGGCGTCAATGCCGCAGCGCATCAGTGAGCCCACCTGCTCCCACACCACCCGCACCACTCCGCCGGGCTGGCCCCACAGCTGCCTCTGGCACCCACTGCTGCGGGGTGGCTGTCTCACCTGCAGCAAACTGCCTGGGCTCCTTCGGCATAATGCTGGCAGCTGCGGCAAACAGAATCTAGGAAATACATCCCCGAATCCGCCCTTGTGTTCTTTAAAACAAACTTTAATTTATGCTGCTGGTGGTGGCAAAAATAGCCTGAGTCCCCAGTCCACCTTCAGTTATATTTTTCCATGTGCAGAGCTGAAGCTCTGAGGCTCCTCTCCCTCTGCAGAGCATACACAGTGCTTGCAGGAATAAAGCTGTGTTTATATAAGCTTCTGAGAATGCCAAGTTGAATGTCTTACAGAGGAAAAACTTCTGGTAAAAACCTATTTTTTGTCTTTTCGAGAGATCTAATCTATCTTCTGTGCATTCCTGACCTTCAGAAAGTATTTTCATCTCACACGTTAAGTATAACAATCCTCTTAACAATGGAACATTTTGTTAGAGCTTTAAATTGGGTTACATAAATTATTTGTAGTTCTGACAGCAGGTTTCTCTTCCGTCCACGAGGACCGTTGTTATGAGATTGCTACAAGGATTCATCGGCAGTCACTGCAGATAATCATCTGAAGGGATTGTTTGAAATGAGATTTTATCCGGGGAACATGCTACAAGTTTATCAAGGCTTTTTATAAAAGCAGCACTTTTGCCAAATAATTTGCAATACAGTAACCTGCAAGAGAATTAAAAAATCCCTGATGTGAATGGTAAATTGAGAAAAAAAAATTCCTACTCCTATAAACCTTAGGACGAACAGAACACAGAGGGGAAAAAGCCAACATATACATGTATATGTATGTATATAGGTGGTACTGCGCATGTCTCAATCCATGAGTTTACTCTTGTTGGCTACAGAGGGAATTGCAAACAGTCAGGATGGGGCTCTTTGTTCCCAGCTCAGTACTTGTTTAGAAAAAAGCAGAGTGGAAAAATTATTCAAGAAGTAACAGCGCTACTTTTAGCATTACATCAGAGCAGCCAATGACTTAGAAACACATTGTGCAGTACTCCCTTTTCACCCTTTCTTCTCCGCAACCCCTAACCAGGCATGGGGTTAGACTCTGATTTTGAATGGGAAGCGTTCTCAGGCAGGAGGAGCCTCCCGCCTCCATTTCTGTCATCACTAATTAGGCTGATTGGGAAAAAAGTTTCTACCGATTTCTTTAGGATTGAGAAAAGAAGGGCATCATTTATAAATTGGGATTGTTTTTTTAAGTTCTCCATTATATGTATAAGCTACTTAGAAAACCCCAACAAAGCAATAAAACAATATTGTATTCAAATTGATAAATTTAAGAACACTGATTTACTAAAACAGAAATTTCAAATGAAAAAAATGCAAATCAAAATATGGACATTTAATTTTAAAATCTTTGTAAGAGCAGTTCGGATTTTTTTCTCCCTAGGAGACATGAGCAGCAAGTTAAAATGCAAGGAAATTTGGGAAAAGTTTAATCCAATGCTAAATACGAGCAATTGGGTAAATGCAGTAAACCTGATTTCTACACGCTCCTGCTGGCATTAAGTTCTCCACAACAGTGGTCCAGAAAGCAAAAAACCCAGGCTGCCCCTTCTGCAGCATGAAAGTACTCCAAGAAGTGACATTTTCAAGGAGAAAAAAACCTGTGGGTTTGTAAACCACACACACACACGCACGCATGCACAAACACAAGAACCATGCAAAAGGTGCTCAGCAGAGGAGGACCTTTACCCACAAAACTTCACATCTGCTAACATTTCCAAATCTGCCTGGGAATGCTTTACCTTGGTATTTCCAATCGTATTGAGCTAACTCACGGTGTTTTATCTCTCCTTCAAATTCCCTCCCCTTCTTTATGTGATGCCAAATATTTATTTCCAGCAGTCTTTACAGAGTTGTCTCATTATTTTATTTGCAGTCTCTCTTAATAGTACTTTATCTACAGAGAATGCAACACTTTAGTACGTCTAGGTACAATGTTAGGTATTCCTCTGAATTCTCTAGAGACACTAGCTGCCTAATATATAATGCTTTTGTTTATATAGAAGACAAAATATTATTATTTTGGTAACTGTCAAAGAGAGGGAGATGTTTCTAAGTGTTAGTTAGAAAGATTGATCTTAATCCTTTATATTTCTTTCTCTCTGAACAAACAGATCTCATAGGAGAATACACACAGACATTTAACTTACCATTACTGAAGCTATCTTTTGACTTCCTCAGTATCATTAATATTTAAGCAGAAAAAACAGAACAAACAATTATCTTAATGACACCACACCAGAACTAACAAAGTAATTTCTTAAAAGTCATCCAGAAGTGAGAAGGTCGACCAGAAAACGCGAGTCAGGAATAGCTGTGATCCGATGAGGAGGGAAGGTTATGTTGCTGTGATATGAGCAGTGCACAGCTGTTACTCTAGTAATAATTCATCATATTAATATTTAAATGAGAGAAGGAGGAGGGCACAAGATTGTGTGTGACTCAACAGTCCCTCCCTGTCCTTAAGCAGAAAAATAGGCCACCAATACAGAAAGAGCATTAGGAGCTATGGAGTGGGAAGGTTTGTTTTCATTACCTCATGAATAAAAGTGGGAAAACAGGTCCCTGAAGAAGTCTAGAAATTATCCTGGTTTTACTACTGAAAGTTAAATTCTGTTTCTACTCTCAGAAGAAGCCATTACCTAATGAATAAATTGATCCAACAACCAGTCCTCTAGGTCTGTACATGGTGTTTCCTGGATTTCAGTACATTTCCAGCAAGCTTCTACCCTTCCTGCAAAGAGCTGCCCGTGGGAGCCTTGCCTGGCAGTTCCTCGCAGGGACGTGCTGAATCGCTGCTGTACTTTGCCATTTATCTACAGACATGTTAATAAAAATAATTTCTTTACTCAGGGCCTACGTCCCCCTCCAGGCTTGTTCCATCATCTTGGCCCATCAGGGTCTCTGGCATGGGCAGGCTCAGGAGACCTGTGGCACCTGAGGAGGAGCAGGAGCCTGCGGGAGTGGGTGTTGCGGGGAGCAGAGCCTCAGCCCCAGGGGGCCTGGGGGAGCTTCAGGAGGTAGAGCAGCAACACCCAGCAACAGCAGGCTCAGCACAAGGTGGAGGGCCGGAGGAAACAGCTGATGCAGGCATAACACAGACAGATGTGGGTGGCATCCCTGGCAGGAGAGGCAGCCTGATCACGGTTGGTTGCATACAGAATTGCACAACTTTATCCAACAATTCAATATAAACACACCTCTCACATGCGAGTTTCTGGGGGGGTTGGGATTTTCGTTTTAATTCTGTACAACTCCTCCTTGGTAGCAGAAAGAGTGTTACTATGACATCCCTGGCCGAGCATCCTCTTGTTTGCTATATAACTCTATAAAGGAAATAAGTAACCATTTAACCAGAAACACAGGCACAGACTCCAGAATGGGCTGTAACAGAACAAATCCACAGAGAAGCGTTCAGCTTAGTGCTTGGCATGAAAATACAAGGTACAAAGTACAACTATTAAGTGATGCCAAAGTCATGCAGTAACATCAGTTCTCAGTACACCAAGGTAAATTCTTCATCAGAAATTTGCTTTTTTTTTTCCTGTTCAAGCAGAGACATTCTCCCCTTCCCTTCATTTCATTAGCCTAATCGTTCAAGATCAAGTTTGCAAACAGCCTGAGTTAATGTTTATATTATTTTTAGCTGACTGATATGGAGGTCTTATTTGCTGCATCATGTACAACAGGATTTGTGTAATTAATACATTGCAGAAAATACCACTTGCCAGATCTTCTCCATATCCATTGTCAGTGTCCCAGTAGAGTGACCATTTAAAACTGGTCTCATAACTTGCTACAAAAGTTTGTACATAAAGCAAAATCAGACTCCTGGGCGTGTTGGAGGAATGGGAGTATTGATCATAGACTGCTCACAAGAATAGAAGACAGGGGTCTGCAGGAGGATGACCTCCTCTCTGTATTAGTAATTACACTAATGAAGGAGAGGTTGGGCTCCTTCTCCTTGGATTTTGGGAGTGCTGGAAGAACAGACCTGCCACACTGGCTTTAATCCCTGGCAGAGCCCTCCCTTCGGCTCCACCACCGTGGCTGCCTCATGGGTAGGACAGATACCCAAGGCTGGAATTAGCTACCTACCCCTTTAGCACTCCCAGCTGGGACTCACATGTTCCCAGTCACATGCAGAGGCAGAAGCCATTCTCCAGTTCCTTGAGCTTTGGTGTCAGCCTCTGGTGACAGCTCCAGCCCCAACAAATATAATCCAATTACTGTGAGGCTGAAGACTGCACTCCCAAAACTGCACCCTCACTAGTATCTCAGCAATTGGAGGGCTCAGTTTTGAACCAGGTTGGATGCTGAGTTGTGTCGCTGGCCACAAAAGAGTTGAGGAGAAATGCTGGAAGAAGCAGAAGAGTCCCTAAAGTACCAAACCTCTCTTTCTATGTGAAAGGGTAGGGTCTGCTCCACTGGAATGCAAAAGATTTGCTTCTCTCTCTACTAGTAGTAGCAAACATGATTTAAGGTAAGTCAAACTCTCTCCCTTCCTCCTTGTACATCCTCCTCCACACTATATACACACATACTATTTCAGAACCCAGATCCTCCTTCTGCAAGCAGTTGTCCAGATTTCAAAGCATTCATATACAATTGCTAAAATAATCTGTAAAGCAGACCCAGTTTTCCCATTTATCTTCAGTAGCCTGAAAAGGTCTCACTGCTATTGCCACCTTCCTTTTGGTCTGCATTTTAAAAAGCAACTGCATGAAGCCTAGTCATACACATTAACAAGGAGAGAAAGCTAATGTATCATTTTAAATCAGAAGAAAAACTGCAGTCAAAGGTTAAAAAGTCTTTGCAACCACTGAACTGTTAATTGAAGGTGAATGTGTGACAGAAGATAAACATTTTCGGGTACAGATTGGCTCAGCTGACAGATTTAATAGCTTCCATAAAATACCCCATTGCAACAGTTTTTATACTGTCTTTATTGGCAACCATCAATTTCTAGCTGAGCTTGGTGGCAACTAGATCAATGTACAAAGTCTGAGGAGGCCCAGAAGCCCAGGCTCAGATTTGTTCTTCTCCAGTGACAGAAGAAGTGGCTAGTTGAATCCAGATCCATGGTATTCATTCAGAAGGGGCTCCAGCCTCTGTTGACAAGTACCTTTGAGGTCAAGGCTTTTTCAGGCTTTGTCCAATGTCTGCCCAAATGCTATGCCATTGCAGCCTATGCTCTCAGTTTAAAAGGAAAAAAAAAACCAAAAACAAAAACAAATTCACCCAATTCTTTTGTTTCTAAAAAATGAACAAGGAAATCCTGCCCAAGGAAGCTATCGCTAATTTCTCAAGTCCCCTTGGGTGCACTTTTGTGCTGAAATTCCTCTCCTGTGGATTGGGGGGTAGCCTCCATTCACCTTGGAGAAGACGTGCCAGTTACAGAAGGATCGAGTACAAAATTCAAAGATTGGTCAGTGGCAGTTGGAGAGACATTGGCAAGTCTTGTTTCAAGAGAAGTAACCTAAGTCCTAACTCAGGAGATACCACACCATTCATTCATTCCTCTTATAACCAAGCATCAGGCCCCCACCATAGCCATACAGCAACCCACGGGCATAGAAGAGTTCACGCAAGGCTGGCTGCTGCACTTGCAATAGAGGGATCAGTGTGAAAAGCCATGTTGGCACCAAAAACCCCAAAACCTCATGACATGCAAATTCTGATTTAATTAGCAGCACTTGGGTTTAAAGGTATCTGTGGCACGGTAGGTAGCCCCTGGCATGGTCAAACACAGTCTGTGCCCATGCCCAGGATTGGTCTTTCTGGAAGAAAATGGCAGTCGTGCTTTCTGAAGGCCACACAAGTGGACAAACTCCCCTCTGGCTCTGCAAAAGCCATATGGCCCACTTGAGGAACTAAGAAATGCTCTCAGAAGTGCTGTGTCTAACTTAGATTTTGAGTAATAGCAGCAAGGCTTACATAGTTGTTTATCAGTCAAAAAAGAGGGGTAGGCTTTTTATAGTCTAAACTTTATGAAGTGATAAAGATCTGTGAATCATCTAACATGCAGTTTATCTACAGACAAATAGGATTAAAAATAGAGCAGGTAGTTTCGTCTCCTTTTTTTTTTAAATTGGGATGGAAACAAAAAGAAAGCTGTCACATGAGGAAAAAGAAGGCTGTTGAGGATGCTAAATACAAGGCTATGGCTGAGGACTGCAATGAGAGCTCCCTCAATTATTGTGTGGCCCTGACGAAAGGCCAGATCTTAGGTACTCTCAAGTGGCCCTTTTCTGTAATGAGGATCTCCGTATTTGGTCTATTCATATTTTTCGTTTCTCTGCACTTGGTCCAGGAAATCACAAGGCTTGGTATTTTACCACTGGAATTGATGCAAAGACTTCTGCCTTTTAAGTGCTTGGCTCTGCCTAAGAGTTTTTTAATCTTTCCTTTCCTAACTGTAACTGATTGACGGGAGTGTGCATCCCTGGGTCAGTTTTCAACTCATGATCCAAATAGCTCCTCTTAACTTGGAAGAAATCCCAACAATTTCCCAAGGATTTTTTCTTGGGACAGTCTGGAACTCTCCTTGTCAATAAATAATTTCTACCAAGTGAAACACTGACAGAGCTACTCTGCTCAGCTAACTACACCGTGAAACATTAACCTCCTTCCCTGCCCCATGGTGGCAGAGACCGTGTTTTGCTGCTTCATGACCCATGAGTGACCTCGCTGTGGACTCTGGTATTTTCAGCACACCTCCTTGAGGTTCGGGGTTGAGTTACACGGCACTTACATTTAAAGAAGCAGATGGGAAAAGAGCAACTTTCATTTCTTCCTGGTTTCTACTGGCCATTATATACAGTGAGAGGGGGCAGGTAATGCCAGGACCTCCTCTTCTTCATCCAAGGATGCTCGATTTCCCGGACACACACCCACCCCCCCACAGCCTGGCAGTGGTGCTGCCTAATGTAAGGCACCCTGCCTGCCTTCCCCCAGGGATCTTGAGGCTCCAGCACAGTTAGAAGAGCTGTAGCTCCAAGAGCTGGGGAGGAGGAGGAGAAATACACTGCCAAGGGGAGTGAGGGCAGATGCCTGCTGCAGAACCAGATGGCTATCGGACCACAGGGGCCACCCCACCATGATGTGTCCCTGACAGAGCACAGCCATGCCCAGCAGTTGGTAGCATTGTTGGGCAGCAACAGCAAGTCCAGTAGCACTGCTGTCACCTCAGAGGTCTCTGAGGCTGAGTGACATGGGTGGCACATACTTGCATGCCACTACACATTTGGTTGTGCCTGCAGTGAGACAGCACACAAATTTGTACCCATCGCTGCCAGGCAGGAACTGTGACACTGAGACACCAGGACTATCGTTCCATGGAGCTCTAGGACCTTGTGGTAAATTCCTGAGGGTTTCAGGTGAGATGCTCTGGGAGACCCCTCCTCACTCTAACACCACCAGAGAGGGTTTGCCCAGAAGAAGGTCATGCATGATGCCAGAGCAGCACATGGACAGGAGCCACCTCTCGAGCATCCTAACTGACACCTAGGCCTCTGGCTCTTCCCTATCTACTCCTTCCAACCTCACACCTCCACTGAGTAGTTTCTCCACACCCACACTTCTCTCTTCTGCACCTGTCATAATATGCAGCCTGGCTGTGCTGACAAGCCAACACCACACTATTCACTCTTGCTAGCAAGACCAGAAAAGACAGCCTTGTTTAGGCCCTGCTCCTGGGGTGCAAACCAAGCAAAGCACCAGATCCCCATCCCTGCCTCATCTCCAGAGAAGCTTCACACCCGGTGGCATTGCCCTGCACCGGTATCCATCTCAGGAGGGCTGCATGGCTTTGCCAAGCTTGAGCCAGCAGCCCAGAGCTATTTTGTAATTAGGATACTTCACTCAAGCAAAGGAAGTTGTTAAGAGACCAGTATAGAAGAGTGCTTTGTGGAAAAGTCTGGGTAAGGAAAA
Organism: Chlamydotis macqueenii; assembly: GCF_036417535.1. NCBI lineage: Eukaryota > Metazoa > Chordata > Aves > Otidiformes > Otididae > Chlamydotis > Chlamydotis macqueenii. The sequence continues at coordinate 13,278,148 of NC_141567.1, read as the reverse complement.
AGTAAGCCAGTTTAATGTTCTCACAAAGAGCAGTGATCCAGAAAAAAAAAAGGAAAATATTTTTCTTTTCATTAAAAACCAAACCAAACTCCACTTTTCCTTTAGCACAAGTATGCCACACGGCCTCCCACAGAAAGGCTGTTCCAGCCCTGCTAGCTGGCCCAGACTTGACAATATTGCACTGGGAGAAAGAAAAAAGCCAAAGCAAACAAACAAAAAACCCACTCTTACTCAGAAGTCAGCCCTCTGCCTGCAACCTGCACACACTAGTCACAGCACCACCAGGACAGCCAAGGAGAGATGAGGTCAATCTACAGGAACAAGCTCACGCAGCTCAGAGTCCACGGCTTCCCAGAGGGCCCCACGCCTTCACCGGGCCTGGCCAAGCCTGGCACGGGCAGGTCCCTCGCTCCCCTTTGTGCCTTGGCTTCTCTTTGGAGCTTGTGCTCCCAGGGTCCCTGGGTGGCTCCTGAGGGACACAGGGAACAAAGCACACGCCGTGTCCTGGCCAAGCTCTGCCAAGGACAAGGTAACAAAGGGCTCTAAGCTGCCCTGTGCTTCTGGACATGAGACTCAAGTTTTGGGCTGTCCATTTGCATGCTTATTAAGAGTGTCCAGTACCAATCAGCAGAAGAAATCCAAAGTAAAAGCCATTTGGCCCTTGGCTGTCTTGATGTCCAGTTAGCACCTCTGCTTGTGAGACCTGCTACTGCCAGGCCAGGTGCTTTAGCGTGGAGCACCCACCACCACCACCACCACAGCTGATAACACTGCAGGTTTGGCACCTGGGCCCGGGCACTGCCCCCTGTGTGGACTGCTCTGCCTGCCGGGCGCCAGCCACTCTGTGAGTCCTCAGCCTTTTGCCAGCTCAGCATGAAGGAGTTGTCAGTGGAGCTATCTATGGCATACTCTCTTGGCTGGCATTTCCCTCCAGAGCTTGTGGCTGAACTCTTGCTATTTTGCCTTCAGCACTGGAAGCTCTCGTACTTTCAGCAGAAATGCTAAAGCAAGCTGAGATATTTCTTGAGAAACCCAACTCTCTGCTCTACCTGCTTTACCTGCTCAGCCTCCCTTACAGCCCTTCCCTGGCCCAGCTAAAGTCATCTCAGCAACCTGTACGGCAAATTATTTAACCTTAAGGTCACAGCTGGGAGGAAGCTGTAACAGGGCAGCATAGACACGACCAACCTTGTACAGTCCTACAAGTTCTGTGAAGGTAGATGGTTGCATGTAATAGGTGGTGTTAGTGCCTGCTGTACATGCCCAACCTGGAGAGGTAAATCCATAAGAAACAATTCACCCTGCTGCCTACTGACTTGACCCAGAAGGTTTGGATGTGTACATTCAGAGGCTAGAAGCATAACATCCACCACAGACACACCACTCCAACCATGGAAATATTCCTGCCACATCCTTGCTGTAGCTGGCTCAGTCTTGACCCTGTAAATGAAGTGCCTAAGGCTGGTGAAGGTAGTAAAACCCCTCTCAGGAGCGCAAACTCTAGAACAAAACTACAGTTACAGGGAGGGGGAACAGGGGAAAGAGGGAAGGGAAAGAAGGAAGGGAAAATACGGAATAGAGGTTGTATTGTTCATGAGGATCAGGCAGCTTAAAGTGCCATAAAATCCTTTACACAAATGTTCTTCCAGTAAAATGAAACGGCAGCTATTCTCAGGGAAACCATGGCCACCCTCAGTGATTATCACAGTAGCCAAAATGATGCTGTATTTTTCCCTTTTTGAACCAGATGCTATCGCTAGTGGCATGTACCTGTATACTCAGGTATATATATGTACCTGTATACTCTTGGATCAGTATATCAAGTTCAAATGGAAACTGTTTAATACATTCATACACCCAGGCTGGATAGGGCCGTGTTCAATAACCCTTTCTCGTGGAGAGATAAGGGACAGAAATGAATGCAGCCATTAACTGTCAATCAAAGCACACATCGGTTTATTCATGACTCTTCTTACCCCTGGGAAAGGATAAACAGTTTAGATATCCCTCAATTAAATCTCTCCAGAACCACCTAGTCACAGATTTGCTTTTAATATCCTACTTTTAAAGCCTTTTGTCCCCATCTACTGAGTTCACTACAGGCAGAGCTGGTATAGCATTACACTTTTTAATTTTAATCTTTGTTTTTGCCATAAGGTTAGTCAACATCTTGAGTCCTACCCCACTTGCTCAGACAAAATCTCACTGATCGCAAAGATGAATGGGGCTCATTTCCTCATTTTGTCCCGGGGACAAGAAACATACTTAATAATGCTCCCGGTTACATACGGCTCTTATATACTGCCACGGCCTTCCAGTGCTGCCTGTGCCGGAGCAGATTTCCTGTATCCCAGACAGCTTCCCATTTAAAGAGGCACCGCTTCCTTCCCACTGCACAGGTGGGACTGTAAGTACCTGTGATCCTGCCTTATTAAGCCTGTATCTTCTGAGCAGGTCACAAGGGCATATTGCAAGCAAAGTGGTAGTGTTTAAGCTGCCAAACAGCTCTTCTTTCAGTAGGGCAGCAGTGAAACCAGCACTGCACAGATCCACAGAGAAAACTCTGCCATAACAAGCTTAGATCGGAGTCCAGAGTACGTGGAAGCATGCCAGAGCACAGCCAGAGCACTTCCAGTTCCAGCACGGAGAGCATGCTGGAGGAGGCCAAATGGAGCAGTGTCTGTCCTCAGTTTGAGAAGTCACTGAGCTCCTTTCCTCTAGATGCTCCATTTGTGTATTGGAGAAGGGATGGCTTTAGGGATGGACACACGCAATGACAATTAGAAACATGTCACACATTTGGATCTCAAACTAGACAGGCTTTGCCAACATTTTGTAGTATTAATAGTTGGCTCTTCGTTTCACCCATTGCAGAACAGAGATATTACAGGAATTCAGGTGACGCACTGAGTCCTGAGACAGTACTGCTTCTCCCTTGGGGCTGGGAAGGCAGAGAAGGGAGGGAGGGCTGGAGCCCACCGCCTGCATTTGCGTCCCTTCTTTCCTTACTCACAAACTTCAGCCCAGGCACTTACAAAAGATACTGACTTGTCGTAGCATAAAGTGCACAGCCACAACCTTGTCCTTCACGGGACACGGAGAAATCCTCCAGCATGCAGTGAGGGCATCCAACCAGGCTTACAGGACAAGGGAAGGGAAAGAAAGCTACATCTGTGACCTGCCAGTAGCTTAGCATTTAAAGAAAGATTGAACTCAATGATACACAGCCCTCTCAAAATCTAGGCTTGATAGGAGCCCAGATAGCTCTGCCCACACAGCAGGACCAGTAACTACCTGGGAACCAGCAACAGGTCTACAGCCAAAGAGAAGCAGGTCAAGAGTCTCTGAGGTTCAACCACTATATTCAACACACACAACTAAAAGGGTCAAAAAGTCTGCAGGACCATACAGATAAGCAGCAAGACTGCTGCAGGCTGTGCTACCACTCCATATCATCATCCCCACTAAAGAGAGTTGACTGTTCCCGTGTTTCTCAAATGTCCTCCTTTACCACTCACGGCTCCAACAATCAGAGGAAGTTTGGAACTGAAATACCAGGCTCTCACTCTTTTTGCTGTTAAAGCACTCAGCCATTCAATTGCCCTGGTTTGCAGCAGGCCCTTAGATTTGAACCCCTCTGGCAGGATCACCTCCACTCTGCCTTGCCTCTCTCCTCCACCACCAACCTCCACAGGCTGAGCAGCAGGTCCGTCACCCCCATCTCCTCAGCCAGGGCCACGCTGCGAGGGTGGACAGTCAATGCATTACCAGGCAGCATGTGCTGCAGGGTCTCACTGCCACGCACGGTGGACAAGGTTATGGTGCCCTTGCTGGTGGAATGATCCAGCCAGACGCCGATCAGAAGCCTCTCAGATAAAACCTCCTGGAGACAAGGCTGGGGAGGAAGAAGGGTGAGAAGCAGAAAGATGCACACTGCCTCTTGGCTCTTGCTGAGACACCTTTCTGCTCCAGTGCCCTGGGAACTGAAAAGAGGGTGTTCAGGGGCTGAATGAATCTGAAACTTTAACTTTCAGAAGTTTGTATGAACACTGGTTCTTTTGCAGCATGTGAACCTCACTTTGAGTGCAGGTTTCCACCCAAAACTCAAAGCAAAACTGCTGAAACCACAGGCTTTTACAGAATCTCCGCCCAAAATAACTACTTTAGCACAAGTTTGCTCAAAATTCAAATCTGTCATGTAGGCAAGGCACAGGGTTTCAGGCTGGTGAGGGAAAACAGCAGCTGGGGGCTCCAGGGGGAAGGACTAAGGCAGAGAAAGAATGGGCAAGTCAGGAGCCCAGCCCTGCTTGTCCAAGCAGCAGACCATTCCCAGTGCAGCCCAGCAGGTCTGCATAGCTATCACCTGAACCATCAAACCTGTTCCTGAGCTGCCAGCATTTCTGAACGTAAATCCCTGTACGTGATAATAAGGTTCTTTGCCTTAACTACCACATCTGTTTGCTGCCCACTGGGAATAAGGACCGTGAACCGTTCCAATGCTTGCTTGGGTGCTTGACGAGCTTTCTGCTCCCCTGGCTTTGTGGCAGCTCTGTGGGTTGAGCACCTGGCAGTCTGCTCATGCTCGAGCCATGACCTTGTGCCTTCCCTCTCTATTGTAATCCAATTTGGGAGCCTACTTCACTTACTCGTTTTAGCAGCCTGTTCTCTTTATCTGTTATAAACTCAGCAATGCTAAAAACATAGGACACTTGGATGGGACCGCGATGTCAGGAATAGTTCTCCTGAGTGCCTGAGTGGGACCACGGCTTGACAAACCTCGCTTGACAAACACCATTGCAAGCCTTGGAGAATGTGGGAACAACATTTTGTTCCTGTGTTTTGGATTTGCTGCTCTCCTCCCTGGATAAAAGGTCGTTCTGTACCTTTCGGCTGCCATTCAGGGCAGAAGCTTCTCTCTGCATTTTTTTTTTTCTTCTTTTTTCCCTATAAACCACAGACAGAAGAAAACCACAGAGGGAAGAAAAGCCTTAAATCAGCATTGGAGATTTGGCTACTAAACTTCAGTTCTCTCTTTTGTTTTTTAACCAGACAGATCCATAGCAGAGATAAGCATATGCTTAAAGAGTTTGCTGAATCAGAATCAAAGGAATACTCAGATTCTCCACTCAAAAATTGCTTTGATACCTCACTTATGCTATTCACTTAAGCAGTACATGTAAGTGAAATATATCTTTTTTTCCCCCGCGCTTTTGATGCTCATATTTCTGTAGGAAAGACTGCATATCCTGTCTGTAACAGAATTAGTTTTTCATCTGCAAGACCGACAAACAGGCGGTCACCTTGTCAGAAGTGACACTGACAGCCAACGGGCTTTGGTCCCCAGGAGTCAGGCTGCTAAAGGCAGTCTGGCAACTACCTACTATCCAAAATACTCTTAAATCTCTGGTCTGAAGACACAGTCTAGACTGAAAAAAAGAGTCTTGACATACCCGCACTGTCTCTAGCACCAGGTTTTCTCAATACAGTAAAAATGACAAACTTTCCTAGTAAGGGTACTTTTGCTGGCAGAGCATGTCCCAGTTCAGTAAGTAAAATTTCCTGTAAACAGGAGAAAAAACATGTTGATTTAATAATACACCTACAATGGGATTTTAATGATACAGAAATGGCATAAAAGAAATCTTTTCTTTAACCAGCATTTCCTTATTATCATAAGCTTCTAATGTAGGCCTGGCCTTAGGGACTTGTGGGACAAATTTAAGCTGTAAGTCACTTTATGCTGGAAAAATGTGCAACCATTATCCTTTGCAGATGCAGGAGCTTGTGCACCCCGCTACACAAAGCAAAATCACTTGCTTTGGGTTTTTTTTTAGAGGTGACTGTTCACTTGATTTTAATTTTTCCCCTTACATGAGAGAACAACTCTAAAGAGTTTTGCAGACAGCTTTTCAAAATAAACACGCAAGGTCATGCTGCTGTGGGGAGATGGGAAGGAACAAGCTCTGCTTCTCAGAGGCAGGAAACGAGTGCCGGGGGAGCAGGAAACCCCGCAGTGAGGACAGCAGGTCCTCGGGAGCACCCGAGCCAGGGGTTCCCAGCCCCTTGGCTCACCAAACCAGTGCAGCATTGTGCCCCATCAGATCAACGGCTTCAAAGCCAGGCTTTGTGGTATGTTTCTGAGAAGCTTTTTATTAAGGAAAAAAACAAAACAAAACAAAACAAAGCAAGGCTTACATTTGAAGTTACTTACATACGGCTTTATGTTTTAAAAATCCTCACAGGAACGATAGTACTGTAGGATGTGACCCACTTAGTTACACATCTATTTCAGTGGATTGTAATCCAACATTGTATTATATATCTATTTTTTATATATATATGAGCTGAAACCTTACATTAATTTCTGTAGTTAATGACTGAGAGGTTAGTGAAGGACAGCAAAAGCAGCTTCCATTCAGATAAATGCTCATCTGAGTTTCAACACTGGTGACATAGGAAGTTTGCAAAGTAGGCCTAGAGGAGTAATTAGAAGAGGTTAACCTCAGTGTTAAAACATCCTTCCTTGCATTTTCTCCTTGAAGGGCAGATGATTGTGTGCAATCAAGTTGGAGCAATTAAAAAAAAAATTACCATTCCAGCAGCTGAAAAGTACCACTCTGATCAGTTTAAAATCCCTGCAGCAGGTGACTGGAGGTGTCCTGTCTGATTACAAACTGGGAACACAAACAACGTCAGTTAATGTGTCCTTGCCAAGGGAGTCAACACTTCCCTATCGCTGCAGGGTTTTCACCCGCGATGGTCTGGCCATCCTTTCTGCCTGCAGCATAGGCTTTTCTAGGGAGCCCTTATAGCGTAAGATATGGGACTTCCAAACCTGGAAAGGGAGGAAGTTGGTCTTCTGCTCTCCCCTTGGCTGTGCTCTGGCAGAAGTGAATTTGGCACCAGTGCCAAAGCAACGATCGATGTGCTGTGCTGCAAGGAGGTGGGATTTCTGGGTGCTGGACTGGCTAAAGAGCAAAATCGCCATTCCCAGCTACAACACAATGCAGCAGTTTGGGTCTGTTTCTGGGGAAAGCATCACTTTGTGCAGGGCGGAGCCCTGCCCAGTGCAGAGCGGCAGCGGCCTGAGGGTGCTTGGTGGGAAGTGGGGACGTCCTCCTCTTATACAGACTAGCACAGCTGTGTTAAAAGCAGTAAGCAGTTCACTCCAGCTAAATTGCCCCCAAAGTAACCAAATACATGACATTTGTCCTGCTCATGTTTGTTTTGCTTCAGCCTCCTGCTTTTCTCCCTTGTTCTGACAAGGAAAGGCCAGGGTGAAGAGAGGGAAAACATATTTTCTGCCTTCTTTTGAACCACAGAGGATTCTGCAATGCACTGCTCTGCAAGGCAGCAAATACCAGGAAGGGCCAGAACAGCGTGAAACCCCTTTGGCCTGCTGAAGCTGGTAAGAACTTTACCATTGACTCTATTAGTGCTGTAGGGGGAGAGCCCAGGGACTCTTTATGCAATAGTGGGTATTTTATGTCTGAACAAGGGGTTTAATTAGCGTTGATCATGCCAGCCATAGCAGAGATATCATTTTTTTTTCTGTTTAATCAAATAAAAAATATCACCCCTTCCTAAACTGTTAAATTCTATTAGAATAAACACTCATCTGGAGTCTATACTTAGTTTTAGAAATGGGAGGAGGAAGACATTTGCTTTGACATTTCCTCTACATAACCTTAATACAACGTAATAAACAATTCAGTTACGCTGCCGTTGTTACTAAATCTAGCATCGAGATGCTGCTTTTCTAAGACAGAGAAAAATCAGGCATAAATTTTCAAGTCGTATCATCGCTCTGCAGCTTTTCTGCAACAATACCGAGCCCTATCCTAGACAGAAAGGCTAATGAGCCCCCTCAGAGAATGGCACCAGTTTTGCCTCATTTCCACAGAAATAGAAAAGTCAGTGGCAAGGCCAAGTGGGTGAGAAAGGCTCCACATTGCAAAAAGTTGAGTAATCCTTTGAGATGCTGCGCTGCTCTGGGTAGGGGCTGAGGGCACATGGCCCTGGGCAGAAAGGTTTTAGCATCCTGCAGGATCAAGCTGTTACTACTGAATTCCTCTCTTTTGCAATCTGTCAGGGAGCAGCTCTGCCAAAGTGGAAAAAAATCCCGGAAAGTTATTGAAACATTCTTACTATTAAAGAGCTTGTGTTTCCACTGCAAATGGATAAAACTCCCAGAGAGATTTCTGGTGTCTTTTAAGGTCAGCGTTTGCGGCATTACAAAATATCAGGCGTTCCGTGACGCTGTACTCACAGATTTTGGGAACATTTTTAAGTAAGACTAGAAAAAAATTGCAACTTCCTTGTTGTGATTTACACAACCACTTGCCAGAAGAGCCTATGTAACACTAATGTACTGTCCTTTCTGCCACTTCCCAGTACTGATCTGACGTCCGTTTCCTTGGGTATTTCCTTTCTGACTTAGTCCCAGTTTAATCTAGTGACTGGGGCTACTTTAAAATGATCTTCCGTTGCCTGCATTTGAAGTCCCTAATGAAAGGGACTGCAGTGACTTGGTATGGGAATGCACAGCACTCTGCTACCTTTGCCTGTAAGGATAAATAGTCTGTTCCTGTTGTTCAAACTGGCAATCCCAAAATGAAGTGTTTAAAGAGAGGCATCACAGCAGCCACTGTCATCTTCCTTCATCTGCACCGGTATCCACACCAAGGTGGGGGAGAAAGATTGCAGACAGCAGAATTAGCCGTGCTGTCTCTCTCTGAACTGCTTTGTTCATTTTTTCCATAATCACTAGAATATAATAGGGAAACAAACCCTTTTACTAACAAAACTGAGGATCTCTTCAAACTGAGAAGGTTTTTCCCCTTTTTCATCACTATAGAAATGCACTCTGGATAGACAGATTTTAATATCTCTCCTTGGCAAGGAGAGATCAGACACTAAATGGCATTCCATGCAAGTGAGGACTCATTACTGCAAAGCTGTTGTTTCTTGCCCAGCCAATTAACTGAAGCTTATAAAATTTCCATTGCTCAAACCTGGAGTAACTCACCGGGTATGCCTGGACAAGGCAAATCCCATACCCTCATCCAGTGGACTGATACATGCATAACCAAACATGCACGGGATGGAAAAGTAACCCAAGACTGTGCCTTTTGAGCAGGTTCTGTCTGGGGATCTCCAGCAGAGGTTTTAATCCCATTTGTGGAAGCAAAGACACTGAGAAGTGAAGTCACTTGCCTTGAGGCAAGCAACAATTTAGTTGCAGAGCTGGAAATAAAACTGAGCAATATGAACATGCTGGACCATGCTATAATCAGCAGATGCTATTGCTTCCAAGTTCTAACTAAAGAGCTGTCATTGCACAAAAAAAAATATTTGTAGTTTGCAGTAAAACTGATAAAGCTCAATAGTCTGGAATACTGGAGGGGAGGCATATATTTTTAAAATCTCCCAAATATGATAATATACTTTTTTTTTTCAGTCTGCCTCAGCCTCTGTAGCTAGCTGATCCCAGCTATGCCGTCTCTCTCTGCTCTAGCAAACCTGGGATCCTGCCAGTCCAAATTAAGTAATGCTGAAAATATATAGTCTACACTACAATTTCCTACCTGAGACTGTTTGTGTGAAAGAAACTGCACTGTAGCACTCTTGTAAAATAGATAGAACAACCAATGGGAAAAATAACAAGTCTGGGAGAGAACAGAAGCGGTTGATGTGCCGCAGCCATCATTAACACAGCTGGCAATGTTTAAATGCATGAAAATAGATGGTAATCCAAATATAAATGAACCAATTTGGTGTCTTGGGCATGCGAGTGCACACACAGACACACGTGAATACCCATATTTCACTGCAAAGGGAGCTTCTGCTTCCAGCTAACGCTGTGTCTAGCACCACTCCAGCAGACGCTTCGCATTGGATCCAGCCCCAGTGTTAAGGGTTTGATTGCCTGAGTGCTGGAGCAGCTGCTGGATTTACATCCCCAGTTCCGTGAGCCAGGCAGGGGCTCAACGCCGCTGCTCCCGCTTCTGCTGGGGGCTGTCTTGCCAGGGCCATGGGGCCGGTGGCACCACGGGGCCGGTGGCAGGGCTCTGCTGCGGTTGGGTGCTGACACACGCACAGGCAGTGTGTTCAGGTTGGGGGAGAAGGTGTGCCCAGGGTTGCTCAATGCCAATGCCTCTGGCTGAGTGAGGAGCAACAGAAACTGTCTCTCTAGAGTCCTGTCCAGCCCTGCTCCTTCAGACAGCAGCTTAACACAGGCCATTGTGAAAGATGAAAGGACAGGGAAAGTGCACTTCTCCATTTTTCCCACAAAAATGAAATACCTCAAAGATTTTCCTACGATCCAATGTTAGTTGAGTTTCTTACCTGGTGGGTGCACGTTGCTGTAAATATCGGGGGTGCAATCACTTCTGGTAGCACAAAGAGACTTCACTTGCAGCCAAAGACCAGATGAGTTTGTGTGAACTGCATCAAGCCACAACTGACTGAGAGCTGGTGTGTCCCATAGCTTCGAGTATCAGTTTTGCTAAGAAAACAAAAATTAAAAGAAGATATCAAAATGAGGCCTTCAGCTGAGCTTGTTTTCAGGTCTTTTTCCTCTGTGTACTCTGGGATCCCAGGCATTACCTTCCCATCACCAAAGCCTACCATGACACCTGAGTGCAGCGTTGGGCTCAGACCCAAACCACGACCCCAGGTGAGGACTACTTTCTGCAAGGCTGTTTGCATGCTGTTATTGTGGGCCCAGAGGAGACCCTGAGGAGGCTGATCCTTTATTTCTATCGTTCCCGTCCTATGAATGTTCATGGTTGCTTCTGTTTCCCCCACGCAACCATGTCTGGAGGGCAAATGTACCACCCCTTGAATTCTTGAAGCAGCAGTGGCTTTTAGTGAGGGGAAAGACTATAGTACATCAGGTGGGGGAAACTGCCTGATAAAATTTCAAGATGGAAGATTTTTATACCCCAAAAAGCAGCCATGCTACTAAGCCAGATGATAAGCAGAACTGGCATGCAAGTGAATAGCCCTGGGTAAAATATGAACCTGACAGCACAGAGCTAGGCACCAGGAGCTGGCTGGGGACACAGCCGGCTGCTCTGAGAAGAGGAGGAGGCTTGGGGAAAGCTCGCTAGGCAACTGCGAGTGCCCAAACGTATGGGGCAATGCCTGTGGCCATGCACAGGGAGAGAGGGAGCGTGAGGCCCCTACCAAGGCCCACCTCTCTGCACGCCCTGCCAGAGGAGGCTGTGCCACGGCAAGGGCAGAGCTGGCAAAGCAGCCCCGTCCCTGCGCTCCCTCACAGCAGCAGGCCTGAAGGCGTTGGAGGGGCTCTGCTGCATCCCACCACCTCTCTGGGATAGCGGGCAAGGAGCAACGGGAGCAGCTGCTGCTCCCAGGGGAGCGGCGTGGAAGATACCGGTCCTGCTTAGCACCGGGGGCTGCGTGGGCAGCCTTGCTGAGCCTGGGCAGGCAGGGCCCCAGGAGGCTACTGGTCCCAGGGAGCTCAGACCTGGCTGGATGAGGAGGAAATGCTCTGTGTGGGAGCCTGTTGCTTCCTGAGGAGTTTTCCACCGCTGACAGCTAAGCCCATCATAACTTGCAACCGCTAAATCAAGTCCCTTGGCGAGGAAGGATGCCAACCAAAATCCATTCTCCTCATATCCTCAGCCTGAAAGCATGGGGCCCTCATGCCGTGCTGCTCCATGGGGTTGCAACAGGCCTGGAGCAGCTCCCAGGAGCTCCCCTGCCTGCCCTGCCCGGCCGGGGGAGACCCCTGCCTGCCCGGCGGGAGCGGGAACAGAGCGTGCCTTCTGTCCTGAGCAGGGAGGTTGGAGGCAAGAGATCAGACCTTGCCGTTCCAGTTGCTGAACAAGCTGTCCTACAGAGGAGCTAGCGACCATTTTGCTTAGCATTCACTCTTGCCTTCTGATTCACAGCCAACATTTCACCTGCATTTGGAGCCTGGCACCGACAGCCAGCACGGCCCCGCGCCAGTTCCCAGGAACAGGCACAGAAAGCCCCAGGTTTCCCTGGCTGAGCTCCTGCAGATCTCTGCCAGCGCAGGCCCAGCCTCCGGCAGGAGCTGAAGAGGGGTGAAGAGACCAGGCCCTCGAGCACGGAGGGGAGAGCTGGGAACCCTCCTGCCGACTTTGCAAACTGAGCTGTCTCCACAGGGCGCTGCTTATGTTAACGGTGTACAAATGAAAAATAGAAAACATGAAGCAGCAGTTTCACATTCTGTGGTACTGGTATGCAGGGTTCCCAAGCCCTTCCTCTGCAGACATCTGTCAGAAAATGTCTGCAGTTGCAGTTTAGAGCCTGGCAATGTCTCTGGCAGAGAAGCCAGCCTCTACCCTGTACCTCTATTTTTCCCTTGTTTGATCAAGTTTAACAAAGGCTGTGCCAGAAGCAGCTTTTAATGGTGACTCAAGCACACGTCAGCTCTACAGAGGTGCAGCACAGGTGTGTAGGCACTGGGGCAGCGTTCAGGTCAAAACCAGCAAGCCCCACGTCACCACAAGCACAGTTACTCACTGATAAATTTCTTCTACCTCCACCTTACTTGGGATTTTGTTTATGAGCACTTCTAGAACACAAGAAAAGACACTTTAAAAGGATTTATCCAAAAGCAAAATCTCATACCAGGCTAGAGGTTCAATCAGTGTTTCAGCAGAGCTCTACTGACGTTTACACAAAAAGAAAGGAAGGAAATTCCTCAAAACAACACAACCAGAATTATCTGTAAGGTGCTCTGTGATCAAGGTGGTGCCCTAAGAACAACAGGCCAGGTGCGTCAAAGTCTCTAGGAGATAAAGGGGGAAAAAAAATCCAACCAAAAAAAACTCCAGGTGCAGTTGAGGTTTTCAGCAAAAAATAGCAGATGAGATAAAGGCTTGTGTAACTGCTCTTTAGACAGCAAATCAGAGCAGGTTTCAGGAACTGCGAAAGAAAAGCCAATTCTGCTGCAGTGCCTGAGAGGCGAGGCATGGGGTCTTTGCCCTTTGGGGCAGTTGGCTCCCGTGACTTTGCTCTGTTCACAGAAGTTGGAAGCAGCCAGTTGGCAGGTCAGAGTATTCGCTGGAAAGCAGCAAGGTGCTTGCAACGGCATCTTGCAATGCACATTGCATTACTGCATCCTTAGGAACAACAGAGATGAGAATTAGATATGTTTCTGTTCCCAATTAGATCTAGCATAGTGGTTATTCAATCTATACTTGGTCAGAAATCATGGTTGAACTGCTAGTTGCAGGGCTTTTTCTGATTCAAAATTAACCATACACACGTGTATGGTGGGGCTGCAGCTGCTGGATTTCCCATCAGACTCTGTTGTGGACCTCTCAGCTGTGTCACTGCCTACTGCAGCCGCCGGGAAGGTGGCACCAAACCTCATACTTCCACTACACACAAGAGCAGCACTCTACACTCATACTTACGAACAAGTCAAGGCTGCCTGTAGGGAAGCTCATGCTTGGCAAAGAGAATTACAGCTTTGTTTCTAGCAGCACTAAGCAAACTCTGCCCAATCAGATGAGGAGTTCACACAAGTTACCAAAGGACCCAAAAAGAGAAGTTCCTAGCCTATACCCTAACCAGAATTCTTCAGGCTGTGTTGTTGAGATGTGTCTCCATCCTGACAGGGTGAATACCAGGTAGCATATTCAGGTTGGTAAGCTGTGTGCCATGTGCGGGGGGCACAGACAGACCTAGTCCTCCCGCTCCTGCCTTCCCAAGCACAGCTCGCTCAGGGCAGGGCAGGACTGCAGGACCTCTAACACCTTGCATGCCTTCTGCTTGACCAAAACCAGAACATCTACACAGCCTGCGCTCCAAAAAAGGCACGCACAGAAGAAAGGACTTTTTCCTCTGCTCACTCAGAAATGAAGACATCAAGTGAGAAATTCTGACTCAAGTAAAATGAGCAGGACTTTGCCACTGATTTCAACAGGCCCAGCTTTTCACCCCAAGAGTAAGGAGATAAGCTGCCAGCAGCAACAGTCTGGCCTCGGAAATCTGGAGGGGTTTGTTGGCTGACTGCAGAAGCAGCAAATGCGCAGCTCACCCACAGTACAGATGTAACTTGCATGCCGTCTGCTTTCAGAAAAGCTGAGGGCTCCGTGTTGTTTATGGTGCAATAGGAAGACACTAATAATCATGCTTGACTATGTTTAAGAATGGAGATAAAATTCTCTATTATCATGGATTATCAGTTTGTCAAAGGGGAGGCTGGCAGACAGAAGCTTTACTGGGATGAGGTTTGCATTTCAATGAGCAATCTGCACAGAGAGCTTTCAGCTCCCCTGCGCATCAGATCCAGGCAGAAGCAGACCTGTGCTGAAGCATCCTTCCAGTATGCCCTGCAGTGCTCAGAGGGGTCTGACTCCAGCCAGGTCACAATCAAGGCTAGAAATTATAGACGGCCTTAACTGTAGAAGATGCTGTGCTGCAGGGTGAGTAATCAGGGTTTTAGAAAAGCACACTGAAAACAACCATATTTCCTGCTATTTATAAAATGCTGTGAAATTACAAACTGGAGCACTGGCATAATGCTTAAACCTCAGCACTCCCTCAGAGCCGAGGTGCTCAGATCCTCTCATGGGGAGAATGGTAGAAGCACTCAATCCAGCCACCTTGAAAGGGCTTTGGGGCCTTTGCTGGGAGCTGAGGCCAACTCCAAGCACCCAGGTAAAGACAAAGAGAGCAAACGCACGGGCGAGCAGCGTCTCACCTCGTGGCGACTGCGCTGAGCCCCACGCAGACAAACCTTGCTGCAGGCATGCTGCTGGTTGCCTAAACTGAGGGTGATTATACGGGAACATAGAGTGGCAGTTCTGTCGCTCTTACCTCTCCCCAGCACGGTCATCCCTTCTCCCATCATACTTCTCTACCCTGCAGCCAGCCTACAAGGCAGGTAAAGCACTTTTCCTTGGCTTGCCAGACAAGCCTAATGAAGGGCTCTTCTTTCAGCAGTAATTTCCTTGCTGTTCATTAGTCTTGTATGATGCCTGGGAGTGGAATACGCTGAATTAGGTGCTTTTCAAGAGGCAGCAGGACCAGTGTGAAACTTTGCACAGACCTGAACTTAAAACCAATGCTCAGCATAAAAAAGAGATTATCACCCCCTCACATTTTCTTTCTGCAAGCACAGGAGCTAGAAACATCCCCCCTTCCTCATCTCCCTTAAAAAATATACTTGGGTTTCGCTGAAATATTGTGCATCAAACAGCTATTTCTTTGCCAAGGTACCAAGTATTGTGAGATGATGGAGTCTCAAGAGCTGATAAAGCTGCCTGTGCATGTGGTTAAGGAGGCTCTGAGAGATGAAAGGCAAACCACATCCCTGCTTTGGGCCTTATTTCTATCATCCACAAGACTCACACAAGAGACAATGTTGGCTGCATAAATTCTCACGGCCCTGAGGAGCTCAGCGCAGGAGCCTGCTGGCAACAATATCAAATTCTTCTTGTATACAGCACCAACCCTCTGCCATGCTTTAAAACAGACCTGAAAATGCCAGCAGCCACACTGATACAGTCACAAGGCAAAACACCGGCTGCTCTCTGTTTGCTCTCCAGGATGCAGCCACCAGGCTTGCGCGGCTGTACATGCAGGGAGCATCTGCTGTGTGTGCCGGGAGTGCTGTCAGCTCAGGCGTGCACACACACAAACACGCATGCTCCTCATGGGCACACATGCTCACCAGCTCCAGCCTTACACCGTAAACACAAGCTGCTACTCAAGTGCAATGCTTGGCTGAGCTCCCGTCCACCTCTACAGCACTCGAGTAGTTCAGAAACAAGCGGAGTGCTGGAATGAAAGAAACCAGCCATTATTTCTTCTGCTGTTGACCTGCTCCCGCAGGTTTCATACCTGACATTGGTATAGTGCTCTTCCCACGTGGCCTCCGCACATGATAAAGACTTGCATGCAAGGCAGGAAGCATCGTTAGCCTCGTTTCTCAGGTGAAGGAATTCAATGCTTTGCACACACTGTGAAGACCGCATTCCCTGCAGCAGAAAGGCAGGAGTCCAGCGCTGGGCTCCTCCTGCCTCACGCCAACCCTTCTCGCTGCAGATTCGGCCCATTCCTTCTTGTGCAATCCGCCATGGCCCTGGGGAGCAGGTCCTGTTGTATGGCCCTGACTTCACACTCAAAGCCTGTTCTCTCCCTCTTTAATTCTTTGCAGTTTAGGCTGGATAACTCTTATTTCAGTTGTTCTATACAGAGAACAAGGCAGGGGAGCAGTGCTGCTATTACTTTTGCTGAGGTTTGCCACCATTATTTTTGCTGCTCTTCTCTAGCGTGATCCACCACTTCCTTCTACTACAGCGTGCAAAACCCAGACCCAGAATTTCAGCTGCAGCCGTAGCTCTGCTGAACATGGCTGGAGATTCACTCGTCTGGGTCTTACCAGCTACAGTGCTGTTTACCTGAGCCAGTGTGACAGTCCCCTCACATAGTCCCTCACTATCTAATGCCCATGTACAGTTTCACTGCATCTAGGCAAGGCAAAGGCAGTCGGCAGCTCGGGGAGATAAGTGCCCTCCCTGATTATATCCCTGCTTCTTTCCATGTCTGTTTCTACATGGAAGGGGAAGAGGAGGTTTGAAAGGCATTTATTTCCCTTTGCCCAGAAAGGTGGTGGAGGCCCCATCTCTGGAAACGTTCAAGGCCAGGCTGGATGAGGCTCTGAGCAACCTGATCTAGTTAGGGATGTCCCTGCTTCTTGCAGGGGGGTTGGACTAGATGACCTTTGAAGGTCCCTTCCAACCTAACCATTCTATGATTCTATGACTGGGTTCTGAAAGCCACTCGGCATGCACAGCCCCAGCACGGTTGCCTGCACCAAACAAAGGGCAGCGATGGCTGTGGCTGCAAACAATGTTTGGAGGCAGCAGAGCTCCCATGCATTTGATAGAGAAAACCTTAATAGACTAAGCAGGCAGTGTGGGCTGACACAGCTGCCACCCTCTCACTGTCGCTTTGCTCTCCACAAAAATGCACAGTTTGTGCTTTGCTGTCCGGAGCAGAGGAGATGCACTGCTGGCCGGGCTGTACGCCTTCCCTCGCCTTGGCTGAACCACCTCAGAGCAAAGGGTCGAGGTTTAAGCTGCCCTTCTCCACCTCCTCTCGCTGCCCAGGGGCAGGGCTTGCCCTCCCCAGTTAACACCAATCATCAGTGCTGGTTCGACACCACTGGTACACAGCCAGCCTTCACAGATGGCTGCGGAGTGGAGTTTTCAATACAAGAAACAGTTGAAACAACAAAAACCCTGCCGAGGCTGATTCAGCTCGTGAGCCTGCATCCCATTAAGAAAGTCATTTTTTCCAGTTACTTGGGGCAGGAACAGCGTGATTGGGTACGACTTCCCGGGCAGCAGCTGGCGACGCTGAATCACCTTTCCCAGCCAGGCTGCCGGCAGCCAACTTACTCCAAACTGGACCAAAGTTGCTCCTTCTACACTAGAAAACAAGTCCTTGTGACAAGGACTTCCAGCCAATTTTATTCTGAAGCCACACTGGCAATCCAATGTGTTTCATCCACTAGCAGCCCTCTCAAGAGCATGCGACTGCATTTTGAGAGGGTGATTCTGGCCAATGGAGACCTGCTCAATGCAAAACGTCCCCAGCTGGCACCTCCTAGTATCTCGCAGGCACCGTGCATGATTTGAACAACAACGGAGGTGGCTGTGATGCTTTGTGGGGTACAAGGGGCAGCGTAGCTCCCGGGGGGCTGAAAGGAGGCTGACACCGGCTGCGGCTCTTGCACACAGACCATTACAACCCAGAGCCAGGACAGACAGATTAAAACCAACTTTCCCTCTTTTGCATCATGACCCAGGCTTACTCACACTGTCTTGCAGACAACTTCACACAAATCTTGTCCCTTTGAGACATCCTAACTCAGAGTACCAAAAAATTCTCAAAAGCTAGTAAAGCCGAGAGCTGGTGGAACAGCTCTAAAACTGTTTTTCTCCTTGATCACTGATTTTTTTGCTGTTCATGAAGTGATGCAGTCTGCAGACACGATGTGGTTTGTACCATTCCGTGTGTCATTCACAGAAGATGCTAGACTGAAACAGTCATTAGCTGGGAGATTTTAAGCAGGACTTAAAAAAAAAAAAATATATATATATATATATATTTTTTTTAGGGTGGGTAGATATCCCCAGAGACTCACAAAGATCCCATAGTAAATTAGGAGAGGAATTCCCATCCAAAAGGACAGGTGATAGGAACTGAATGTAACTGCATCTTTAAGTGACTGGCTGCCTCTGAAAACACGTCCTTCAGTCATTTAGCTCAAGCCACAGTTGCTTTTAATTTAGCTCTAAGTCGAGGAACAGCACATAATTACTCCTGACATATATACTGCTCTCTGAAGTAAGGCACACTGAATTGTGAGTTTTAGTAACAATAGGATAAATATTAACTGGCTAACCATTTTGCAATTGTTAAGCAAAGTCTAGAGATCCGGGAGTTTGCTTAACAAAACAGTTGAGAGGAGTTTGCCGCAGCCCTGGACATACTTTCAAGTAAAAGTCACAACCAGGTTGCGCTGGAATCATAGGAAGAAGATGATGCTAGAATTAACAAACTGTTTGAGGATTTGACCTCTGGAGCAGACTGATGAATGGTTTTGGAATGAAAATGAAGGCTCTTATCCACTGTGCAAACACCTACTTGTTGGAAACACGAGGAGTCATGTAACTGATTACGCCAAATCTGATAGAGATCATGGAGCTGATCCAGAGACACAGACACATGCAGGATCCTTTCTGTGCTCTGACACAGCATCAAATGTTGACCTTGAAGCTTTGGATGGCCCTTGGCTGTCTCATCAACCTTTAGAGAAGCCCAAAATGTCCTCACTTTCATGGGGCTCAGCCTATCTCTGCACCTAGAGATTTCTGCTGCTTTTTTCCTATTTTCTTTTACATTTGACAGTTATCAAAATAAGATACTTATTTAACAGTATGAAGCAATAAGCAGTCCTGTAATGAATGTCACAGGCATTTCTGTACTGCTTACAGGCAGAGTTTCCCCAAAAGCACCATCAACAGCCTGGTGCTGCAGCCATGTACACGTATTCACTTGCCTTTGCCTTCCCTGGCAACTGTGCAGTATCCATGCCATGGCAAAAAAAAAAATATGGGCCTTAGCTCCTCATTAAACACTGTGTTTGGCTGCATTTTGGTTTTGTCAGATTACAATGTTTTGAATTTGGATGAATGAGTATCATATTACAGGATAGCATCTGATCTAGATAATCTGAAGCCAAAGCAGCGCTAATCTTGTACCGAATCCATGTCAACACACTTACTCATGTCTCCTGGGTTACGGAATGTGGCACTTTCCCTTCAGCCTGAGGTTGGCCCAAAAATACCAAAGAGACGCTGGCAGAAACTGTAATTATAAATGAATACATCCTGAAACCAGCCCTGCATAAAACAGAGATCATGCTTCAGCCTTGAGCTGGCTGCTGCATTAGAATTACTAAGTAAAACAAGTACAAAATTTATCAGTATCACTGGGAGACATTACCTTTATTTCATACCCCTACCAGAAACCACTGTAATGAAGCTATAAAGTGTTACGGTAAAATAAAACTTGGCAACCCATACACACCCAGGATTTTTTACATAAAGAAATTTAAAATTTTTTTCCCAATTTCCTGGTACAGGATAGTATGCTTTTAGCCCACATAAAAATGCACATTTTCATTAGCTATGAACTATATAGTATTTAAACATTGACATAAAAACTGAATCACCTCAGATATTTTTCTTCCTTTGGGCTAAGTATGTATTTTGGAGACGGTCCATTGGCTATCCGGTAAACAGTATACTTCACAGAATGACCCGTTTCCTCCCCATGCAGCCAGACCATTTAAAGGAGATGTTCATTCGCTTCCTGTAAGTAATGCTTGTGGAAGAATTTTCCACTGTGAAGCAGGTCAAGAGCCAGCAAACAGCCCTGGAGCTCCGTGCAAAACCCGCGTGGCAGAGTAAGCCAGGGAAAGCCCACACTGAAGCAGTGGAGATGGGAGAGCTGGAATGGCACTGCCTGCCCAGGACCAGCCGCATATGTTTTGCCTGACAGGAAAAGTGTAACAAAAAGATGTTAAGAGAATTCCTTTTTTCCTAAAGCCCAAAGGCATCAGATTGTATAACTGCAGAGAACCTCTTACAGCAGCAGACTTTGAGATCTGAGTCCCAAAAATAAACAGTGTCTGGTGACCAGAGCTGTCATGCCAAGCAAACCCTCGCTCTTGCTGCTCTCTCCTCCCAGCAGTCCTCACAAGTCCTGTTTACTCTGTGGGGCCATTTGCACCCATTTGTTTCTGCATACTTAAGTTCACATTCAAGAAAAAAAAAACTAAATCCTTCCAGCTTTTGAGCATTACAACACTAATGAGTGAGGGCTTCCAGCACAAGAGCAAAGGCTGTGGTCTTAACAGCACAATTTAAGAAGAAGAGAACCACCATAGTGCATCAGACTGGATCAGACCAATGGTCAATCCAGCCTAACCCTGTTTCTGACACTGGCCAATACAGGACACAGGAAAAAGCAGGAGAAGAGGATGAAATAATGAGGAATTCAGTGGCAAGTTTATCATTCCCTTGGAGATGATGCAGAAGACCAGGACTGGACCACAGACAAAGGCAGACAACAGAAGAGCGCTATCTGTGGGGCTAGTCCAGTCCTCCATTTTCATCTTGCCTGTATCCAACCCTCTTTTCCTCACAGACAGCAAGGCACCTGCAGCTCACTTTCCTTGTCTCTTTGAGGCATCAAAGAGATGGCCTCAAAGCACCAGTGTGTTTGGGAGGTACTCAGTCTCCTGAAAT
The DNA here is from genome assembly GCF_036417535.1 of Chlamydotis macqueenii. NCBI lineage: Eukaryota > Metazoa > Chordata > Aves > Otidiformes > Otididae > Chlamydotis > Chlamydotis macqueenii. The sequence continues at coordinate 13,257,317 of NC_141567.1, read as the reverse complement.
GCACTTGTACAGATTGCAAAAGTGCAAAATGCCTGACATACCAAATGCATCGGATTTAATACCTACAGCCTGTCTCAGCCAGAAAGCCACAAGAGGTCTAAAGCAGCCAGAAAACACTGAAACCTGGGTGAGCACTTGCATATCCTGGATTTCCAGACATGCAGAAATACCAACAAGTGTGCAAAATTTCCAGCTTCTCCTCGCATAAAACTTGTAGGTGGAAGAAAGGACACATCTAGAGGGAAGTCTCCTGCTTAGAGCGGGGGTGGAATCTCATTATTAGACCTGACTAAAAAAATACTCAGCTGACATTGAACAATATGCACTCATAGCTCTCTGCCCGTTTGTGGGAACACTGTGACAAAATGAGTGAAATGAGCCAAGACTTCAAGCCAATCTGAGGTACTGGGGAGAGTGACAAGTGGGTGCTATTGTGAGAAATTGTGAGCGCTTGGAAATCCAACAGTGCTCCTAAACTGTAGATGGAATTGCACAATTACAGCTTTGTACTTTCAACCAAGGACACCACACCTTTTCTTAAGACTCTTCAGAAATGCTTTCTTCTGTCCCCAGGAATGCTCTTTGTCTACCGTGGCAGCTGATTTTCATCCATGTAAGCTGTAGCCTCACTGGGGATTGTGATGTGGTCAAACATAATGAAGAACTGCCACAGCAGTCTCTCATTGTGATCTTACTGGCATTTGGGTGAAGATCTCCATACCAGTTCAGCTAGTGGCTGATGGGGATGCTAACATGTAACACAGTTTCTAGAGTCACTGGTGTGAGAAGGAGCTGGTAGGTACTTTTACAACATTTTGAGGAGATAAATATTGACTATTAAAGTCAAACTTTTCTGAATAAACATAATGTAAATAAAGATAAACAGTCATATAATAGAAGACAAGAAAGTAGCAGTCTTAAAACCACTTGTGTTCAGCTGTAGTCACTGTTGAACATCAAAGCTCTTTTGCAGCTTTGTTGTCTCAAACCCAAAGAGGTGAATAATATGTTGTGCTATAGCTGTTTGTTCTTTAGGACAAGCATGGGATATTATATTTTCATTTAAAGATACAATCTTGAATGCTTATGAGGTGTTACCTACTTACAAGGAGAAAGCATGCATAGTAAAGAAAGCCATTTGTTACAAATAATAAATAAAGGAAATATAGCTGAAGTGTTAGCAAGCGATGGCTTGCACTACTTCAAGGAAAAGCACTTAATCTTGAAGTAATTTCTGAAAGATTCTTAGAAGCATGCATACAGACAAATACATCTGATCATTCAGGAATCCTATTCTGGGACTGATTAATTAGATTTGGCTCCTAAACCCCTCTTCACTGCCCTTTCCAAGTATAAATTTTTCTATGTAAAGTCTCTTCTGAGTAGGATCCTTCTAGATTTCTTTAAAAATAAACTTCAAGTAACCATTCAAAGCCTCTGAAAGATGTATGCTTTTGGAAATAATCCAGCTTTTTTGATCATCACAGGTGCAGTTATAGTCAAAAGAAAATAAAAACAGAGCCTATCAATGTCTGATTTAGGTAAGAACTAATCAACCCCACATTCACTGCACAGATGAGTTTTAGCACTTCTTTTATTTAGACCATTGTTGCCTAGCTTAATTCACTCATATTGCCTTCTGGAAGAAGGCTGATCTGGAATATTTTTACAAAATTGCAGTGTTTACACAGAGCTTCTTGATACAGTCTTTGAATCCACAGAATCCAGCTGGATCTCTGCTGTCTGTGATATTTGCCATATGCAGCTTTAGAGACTAACATCCATGAAAGTAACCTGCGGTTCTCAGCATCTCGCATGGCCCTGGCTGAGTTGAAGGGCTCTGTCAGCTGGCATGGCTTCAAAGCACTGTTAGAACAACTTTATACCAAAACAAGCTAATTACCACAGTCTGCATCCAGATTGGCTCTCATATATTATTATCTTGTAAAGGAAACAACTGTGGCACCCCTAAAGATCTAAAGAAATTCCCAAACTAATCACTGTTGTATATACCCAGTTACATAGCAGAACATTAAAACGCTATATTTCAAAGCCCCCCCCCCAAAAAAGGAGTAAAAAAAGAAAACCACTAAATATCTAACATAATGAAAATTCATTATCAGGGATCAAAAGCAGCTTTAAATTTGACACCACTTCACTGTCCTCCCACACACCGACTGACCACGAGCAGCTCCTTCACTGCCAGCCATTGCCCTAGACCCCACCCTGCAGCGTTCTTGTATGCCCATCTTGAAACTGCCTCCTCTTGCATCAGATGGAAAAGCTACACTACCAACCACACAGAAGTCACGGTCCTCCCTATTTTGGTCTACATACCTCCAGAAAAAGCTGCCGCAAGAGCTGGAGAGCCTTATCTGACTGCAGCACTTGCCATTGACTGCCACATCTCTTGTCTTCCAGCCCCCTTACTCTTCACCAGGTAAGGCTCATTAAACACACTGCAGGAGACACATTTCCCAAAAATACACAAGCTCCACAGTAGAGGTAGTTACAAATACATCTCATGTATCACACTTCCACGTGAGGGAAGTGACAGGAAGTCATAGTTCAGATTATTTGTGAAAAATAGTGAACGTCCAGATCAGAGCTTTCTGTTTGTTCTTAAACTTCAACCCAGAACTGCCTCTGTCATTCTGAATTGCATTTCTACTTGTATTTCTTGTAGTATCTGACGCATACTTACAGGCTGAATTCGTGTTCAGTAAAAACAACATGTTTACGCTTTTTACCAGAAAAAAAAAAAAAAAAAAAATCCATTCACAAAGACCTGGTTTAACCAATCAATCAAGCTATCAAGCTGCGAAGAATTTCAGTAATTTAATTTAAGACTGCCTCATACTGCTAGTCACATCTTGAAGCCAAAGCCAGCGTTTCCACAGAGGATGGGAGTGTAAGACTGGAGAGCACTCTGCGGTCATTCACCTTGATTTCCCAGGCCGCAGGACCTGCTTCACAGTTTCAGTTCGAAGGTTCAAACTTGCATGTGCGTTTATCTCTAACGCTTAAATTGTAACCAGGCTTTACAGCAGATGCCCTTGCCCTGAGGATGGGTGGAATCAGAAGGTCCAGGCTGGCTTGGTAAACTATCCTAAAGGCCCTTTGTGGTGCCTTTACCTTTGAAACAACAAAAAAATCACTGGAGTTCTCTCACTTGCTCTCTAAGTGAAAACAAAAGTGTCTGATCCTGACATTTGGATAGTTTTATAATGGGTATAGAGATTTTATGGTAGAGGTTCCACCCTCATGCTCAAATATCTTACACCAAAGGGCAGTGCCAGGGGATGGCTAATATGATCCCTGGCCAAGTTCATAACGCATTTTGTATTCTTTGTATGTGGAGATCAAGGGTCTTATGCTTTGGAACTCCCTTTGTCCTGTGGCCAGGGCCAGGGAATCTAATGCCAGCTATAGCTATCAAGTGTAGTACTTGCCCCAAGATAATTCCCTTTGGGGGAGTTATTCACCACAGCACATGGGAACCAGCTCTGGGGGAAGACAAAATCGCTCCCATTTATTCTGACTTCAGCCCTGATCATCCACAATCAAGAATCAAACTTGCGTTGGCAGTTTGGTTGATGACACACAGCTCTAGTCAAAGTACATCAGGTCTCTGCAAGGCTCTTAAAAAAAAAAAAATCCAATACAAACAGAATTTTTTAAAAAGCCACCACCATGTCTAGCCAGCAAACAAATCAGACAGGATCTGAGTTTCCTCACCAGGGCACAGACATTTATCATTAGAAAATACCAGCTTCTTAATCAGCTGTTTTACCGTTCAGGGCTTTTTATTCCAGTGGAGAGAAAAGATTCAGGATATTTTCAAGTCTGCCGGTGTGCTTCTGTAAGAAGCAGGACATCTTGCCTGCTTTGTATTTGTTTCCCTTCGTTTGCTTCAGGTTAAACAGAGTGGCATTGCCAGTAGATTATTTGCAGCGCTGCCTGAAGATCATCCCTGTAGGGACACCGAGAGAAAAAGGATCCTCCGCAGCTGTCGACAGCCATAACATAACTGCTCTGGAGTTATTAGAACTTTCAGCGTAAGCAGAGCACAGCAGGAACGCTGCTTGTTCTAACAGAGCATGTCCACGGGTAATTATTTATACAATATGCAGTAGCTCAAGCTGGGGACTGGAAACTCCACCATTTGTTGACTGTTGTTGACAATTATCTTACAAGTTCTTAAGTCTTCTGCATTTGAGCAGAGACAAACATTACTAGAAAGGACTTATTCCAATGAAGTTATTTATGCGACTGGCTTATTTTATGGTCATTAACTTCCATAAAAATAATACATATACAATTTTACTCCATGAAATCCAGCCTCATAAATCCAATGTGATCCACTCATGGAGAGGAAAGAGGAAGTTTGACATTTGCATTAATAAGCAGATGATGAAGCAGCAGCACTCCAGGCCCCAACCATGCTATGTGGGAAGAAATATGGAAATCCACCGTTCTGTTCCTTGGATTGCCTCTAAATGTGTCTGTCTTCCTCTGTTCAGTAACCTTTCCATCCATGTTTACTCCCAAGTGAAACAGATCTAAGCATACCTCCTATGAAAATGAGGCAGGAGTGAAACTGGTAAAAATTTCACTTTTTGGGGGGGTATTTTCAGGTCACCCATCAAAGCAATGAAGTAACTCTGTAAGAATTTAATTTTACTTTAAAACTTAAAATCAGTGAGTGGATTTACTTATAAGGAAGTTGCAAAGTCCTGTTTCCCTGCCTGCTAAAGGAACTTGGTAGCAGGCAGCCGGGTTCTTTGCACCAATTTTCTCACTGAGAGTTACCAGTTAACCCCAGAGGTTCTCTTTTGAGAAAGCTAGTTCAAATCAAGGAATACTACAATACTACAAAGTAAAATAGCTATTTTGGATGAATGCTATAGAGATGGCTGCTCTAGAGCAAAAATGCCTTTGGAAATACATTAAGCTAACTAAGAGGGCTGGAGCACCTCTCCTGTGAGGACAGGCTGAGAGAGTCGGGGCTGTTCAGCCTGGACAAGAGAAGGCTCCGGGGAGACCTTGCAGCAGCCTTCCAGTACCTAAAGGGGGGGTACAGGGAAGATGGAGAGAGACTCTTCAGCAGGGCCTGTTGTGATAGGACAAGGGGTGATGGTTTTAAAGTAGGGGGAGGTAGATTTCTACTGGACATAAGGAAAAAATTTTTTACACTGAGGGTGGTGAAACACTGGCACAGGTTGCCCAGAGAGGTGGTGGATGCCCCGTCCCTGGAAACATTCAAGGCCAGGTTGGACGGGGCTCTGAGCAACCTGATCTAGTTGGAGATGTCCCTGCTTCTTGCAGGGGGGTCGAACTGGATGGCCTTTAAAGGTCCCTTCCAACGCAAACCATTATATAATCGACAATAAAAACCACTCAACCTGGAATACCTTTATAAGACCAGTTAATCAGGAACTGTTTCAGTGGGGCAGTCATTCCAGAATAACTCTCTGAACTCCTGCGACAGCTGTGATTACTTTTCTGCTCCTTCTATATTTTTTCTGCTGCTCTGTCTCCTTGGAGCATACACAATACACACATAAACAACACCCAACAAATCCTTTCCACCACCACACCATTTTCGTGTGGTAATGTGTTAGGTAGGGGGATCAACTGCTACTTCATACAGGACTGTAACTGTTTCTGACAACCTTCTTAATGGGCAATGCCATCCAGCCCAGCAGGGTTTCTATGGAGGCCCAGCAGTAGCAGCGTCCCAGCTTTAACAGAAGGAAACAGAGATATCAGAAACTCAATTTAGATAAAGTGACACAAGAAATTGACGTCAAACAGGATTAGCACCTTCGTATCTCGGTTCCTCAGTAAATACTTTGAATCAACAAGTTACTTGCCTTAATTCCCATCCCTCTGAAGATATGAATTTATTTTTGCTTGCAAATCAACTTTCATGTGAGATATTGAAGCACTTGGGAATAATTCACGATGAGATTAATTTAACATGGTGTAAATCCTGAATAGTAGCATGTGTACGTACCAGAATACAGAATGAGGACCCTACCATTAATCTGCTAGTATCTGAAAGCACCAGCAACACCAAACCCTAGCTCAGTACATCTTAAAATCAGACACATCTAGCTGGGCAGACAGCACACAGTTGACTGAGAGCTTCCATACAACCAGCCTGGGAAGAGTTGAGAGCTGAAGCCATGGAGCCAGGTCATCTTGTAGAGGCTGGAGGGAAAAATGCTGCCCAGATTTGATGACCCTGAACTGTCCAGGGGAAGGCCGGTAGTGCTACAGACACACAGATTTTTGTCTTGCTTTTTCAATTTCATTAACAAGGTTAAGGATACTTGTTACTCGTATTTACTTTCAGAATATTGTCCAATTACTCCCTACCCAAGTGGAGAAATGTTATTGTGTGCATTCAAATTCATCCTTATTAGGAAGAAGCTGGAACAAGTAAGTTTCTTATGTAAGGAATATCCATTGTTATTGTCATTTCACAGAAAATGGGGCAAATTTATTTCTGCTTTTAAAAATAAACAAACACAAAGAAAATCACAACCCCAGCCCTAAAAATAAAGCAATACCAAAAAGAAAAATTTGCTGTGAGTCACCTAAAGTGCACCAGGGAATTTCTTTGATTAGAGTATAGTAATGGATTTGCATACAGACACACAAAAGGGATCTGAGTTAGGAAGAAACACTCCCTCTTTCACTGGAACAAATACCAACTATTGATGCATGTCATATGAGCTGCGAGATACAAATGGATCTCGAAAGACTGGGCCCATCTGCAAGTTATTTACCCTGCAGAGGGAGTGACTTACAGCAGCATTTATTCTTCTGCTGAGGAGAAGAATAACTCACAGTACAACCATGTAACAACCCTGTGTTAATAATCCCTCAAAACAAAACAAAATAACCCCACCAAACAGGTACTTGCAATGAAACTGCTTTAATCTCACCTGTGCATGCCAGAGCAGGCTGGGACGCAGATGGGACACCGCTGAGTTACAACATGGTGCCACGGTGGGGTAAGGCTTGCTGCTGGGAGGAATTCTGAATGCTCCAGCTGCTTTCACCGCACAAATACATCCCCAGAGCCCAAGGAAAGTGCTGGAGAGTGGGATATTAATTTACATCTGACATGCTGCAGCCAAGCAAGGGACTAGGAGGGCAGTGAAAGCAACCAGAGGGAAGAGTTGCTCACAGATGACTGGGAGATGTTAAGACTTGAAAGTCCAGAGGGAGCTTCGCCACCGAGAAGCTGTCTGCTCAGGGAACCAGAGGAGAAATCGAGAAAGCCTGGCAGTTAAGAAGTTACTGGGCTAAGGCAGAAACCCGAAACAAGCTGCCTGCAGCAGAACTTCATCAGCCCTTAAAGTTAAGGCTCAGATGAAGCTTAGTCTTAGCTTTAGACTAAGATTTACACTGCTTTTTCTCCCCTGTTACTGAGTCTACAGAAAGCTTACCCCATTGCACTGTGTTATTTCTTTACAAAGTGAAGAATACAGCTTTGCTTCTCTGAAAGCAGGGAGGAAGACCATTCTAGTGAATTCAAACAGTGAAGGCTCGTGCAAGACCACATCACATCAGCATTTCTCTGTTCAGCACTCTCATAAAACACGGGAAAGTCATGTAGACTCTAACAGTGCATTTATCTTGTCCGTAGCTGTATCAGGTTGCTCCATGCTACAGGAGAGTTAGGTAGGAGGCAACGTGATGCTTGGTGTCACATTGTACTGCAGTTCAAAGGCAGTCAGCTACTGTACAGGAGAAAGCAATTAGCTGGGATCAATGGGTATGTCCAGGAACCGCAGCCTGGGGTGGGAGCCCTGGCCTGGGAGCCCTGGGCTGGATCCAGCCATGGCTGGGAGGGCTAACTGAGGAGGCTAATGCTTGGCTAGCTAGGATGGGAAAAATGAACTGCTTTATTTCGTACTTTTACCTCTCACAGTGTTTAGTCATTTAAGTTTTCTGCTTAAACATGGTTAAAATTAGAAAAAAAAAAAAAACCAGCTACCAGAAGAAAACACAGTGAACGAATCAGAGTTGCTAGAGAATATTCACAGGCACCAATATAACTGAGTGCAAAGGCAACTGCAAGAATGGCAATCTCAAAATAGCAATGTTTTACAGGACATGAGGCACTAGGGCTCACTGACACTGCTGACACCTCTCACTAAAGCACGGCTGCTGTGGTTACAATAGAAATTTACCTGCAGCAAGGTAAGATTTTACCGTGTGTATGTATGTATTTGGCCAATTCCTGCAACCTGTGTTGACCACTGTGTTGTTCTGATGAGCTGGAGTGCTACCCGACCTAACTAACCAGCGCAGAGCCGGTCGAGGTATGCCTCACACAACTGCCACACTTTACATCTTTCCAGAATACCGGTTATTTTAATTTCTTTTGCCTGCTCAGACACGTTATAAGTGACTTGCTGCATTTCATACCACTTCAGATGGGGCTGTAACAGCAAAAGAAGGAACTTAGTAATACCTGGGACCAAAGACTGCTCTGTAATCTCAGTGTAATGCTCCTGATTTGATATATTATCTAAAAAGGTCATTCACAATGGAGAAATCAGAGACTAAGTGATCTCCCTGTTCTTTCCATTTCTAAAGAGCTTCATGTGACTCCATCCCACAATGACAGTCTGTACTTACAGGCTGCTGCCTCAAAGTACGTCATTACCTACAAGACAGATGCAGTGTGACAGTGAGGGGGCATCGCTAACCTTATTTCACAGAAAGGGAAACCAAGATGCAGAGTCATGAGGCGTCTTCCCCAAGGCCATCTGCTGAAGCCAGTGACTGTTCTCCTGGCAAGAGTGGAGCTCCAAGCACATGCTGAGTCCTGAAGACAATGAAGGAAAAGACAGGCTGCTCCACACAAACCAGATTACTCCCTTAAAATCATTTTGTCAGAAAACCTGACCACCACGCCTTACCCCTGAGGACGCCCCCACTGCAGATGTTTGCAGTCGGTGGAACTGCTGCTGTCGGACGGAGGTCGGCACTGGACTCCCGGGTGGGCTCTGTTGCAGGAGCAGGGCCTGCAGCACAAGGTTCACTTTGAAGCGTGGATCAGACATAAGCTGTGATTGTTCCCGCAGCACTGAGCAGGAAACCTCACTCCAGCAACTGGAAATGAGATGTTAAAGCACAAATTTCAAAACCTGTTGCCACAGGAGAGGCCTCCAACATGTGGCCCTTCAAGCTGTGGTATTACTAGAGGGCTGTGAAACATTTGTCAAGGATTAATCTTTGTTAGAGAAGCTCGCAAGCAACATTTATAGGAAAAGAGTTGCTGTAAACTTTACAGGTTCAGCTGTACACAGAAGTTATATGTATAAATACATAAACAGTAGCTCCAAAACCAATTCATTTTGACTGGAGGAGGGTGGGCACCTCCAGGTGCAGATCTGAGGAAACCTCTGTAAAAGCAGATGGTTCTGCTCTGAAGGCAGGAGCTAGAAGAAGGCATTTGTCCATGAGCCATATCCAAGCTCCTCCCAGTCCAAAGCAAACAGAAGTCTACCAGTTCTCAACAGATGAGTGTCCAGAGAGGATTGGTGCTGTATCGGTTTAAAGCCAGTTCTTCAGTTACACTGGTGCAAAGCTGTTTGCAGGTAAAGCCTCAGAAAAAAAAATATTTCTAAAGTGCAGTTTCACCTGAAGAGCCAGGAAACTGGGATCTACAGCACCGTGCTCCTCTCACTTGGAAGATGGTACTCCTAATCCCTGAAGCTCCACTGCCTTATTCCTCTTATCAGGGCTGCCAAGGAGCCCTCCAGGAACAGCCTGCAACTACACGTAAACACCAGCTCCTCCACCTGCACCCAGGGCTTTTGGGACTCCTTTAGACCCCCACAACTTCTGTTCCCAGCAGGTATAGCCTTGACAGGAGCACACCTTCTCACAGTGTTCGTGAGGAGGACACCACCCAGCTCCTGATGACCAGTTATTTCTCATCTAAATCTCCATGGGGCTCACATTGCTTTGGAGAGTGGCTGATCTTCACCAGCAGTTTGCAGGGCGGACTGTCAGCCCACAGCCAGTTTTCCAAGGGCGGTTCTCCCAACTCTGGCACAGAGGTCCTGTCAAGAATGGAAAGACGTGCATAGAACTGAGGCCTGCTCACATCAGCTGAGGTTTGGACTGTGGAATTGTGCTCACATGGTGAAACATAATCAGCTTCAAGTGTTTACGTGACACCGTGCAGTCAGAGGCTGGCACAGGAGCACAGCTCCTGCGTGAAGCTCATCAGTGAATTCATCCAAACTGCATCTGCAAAGGCTCCACTCCCACGATTTCTTCTAATCTCAAACATCTGAATAACTATCTGTGTCAAACTCCTATGTGCAAGACGATCAGCAACACAAGCACTTTTTTCTGACATCAAGGCCATCTGAAGCCACACTAGTTACATCTGTGAGCTAGAAAGCTTGCTGGTCGCTTTTGCAGGGAAAAAAAAAAAAAAGAAGCAAGAATAAGGACACATTCTGGGAAGTATTACTGAACTGGCAGAGAAGAAGGTGCAATTTAGCACTAAAAATAATAGTAACTCAAGAAGATTCTTGGAGCGATTCTCGAGTTATGGGCACTGGAGAGGAATCAAAGAGACGGTTTCCTACAGGAACAAAGCATGCTGACTGCTCAACACCTTACGTAAATTGATCCTATGGGCACACAATACCTACTAAATGCTAAATGTTTGCAAAAATGCAAGCTAGAGCTCTCTAAGGGCCCCAGGCTGCCTACAACCTGTCCAAGACCAGTGTGCCACACAGTCACTAGGTTTGTGCTGGTGGTCTCAGCAGAGAGATGACAGGCTAAGGACATCTGCACTGTCTGATGTGCTTCAGGAGAACGCTTCACCGCAGTGTCTCCTCAAACACTGGGATCTTTACAGCTGCTACCCACATCTCTGTGGGCTTCCCCTGAGGGTGGAGGAGCAAGGACAGGAACTTCAGTGGAAATGCAAGTGGGACTTTTTGTGATTAGTAATACTCTTAGCCCAAAAGCAAGCATAAACCTGGACAGGAATCTCCTCTTGGACAAACGGCTATCACCAGCAGGTCTCTACGCTCTTCTCTTTTCCAGCTCCCAATTAATGGGCTGAATTCACACTGTTACTGGGTCATTTTTGTCCTTCACACAATGCAGCTCTGAGTCTGATGGCTCCTCGCTCTAAGGGAGAAGATCTTTCCTTTTGTCAGCCTCTGTACCACCCTTTTCAGGGTTCAAATAGGCCAGTGTTTTTCCTAAGCTCTAAACAGAAATCAAAACAGAGACAAAATGCCATTTGACCAGTTACGCAAAACAAAACCTCCTTCAGCAACGTACGGTTTGTGGATTAAAGTTTTTTCCCCTTGAGCTCAATGCAACCTAAAAATCTCTTCCGGCAGCTTATCACAATTTAGCTAAACCCAATCCTTAAAAGACTTCTCTATCTTAGCACCCCAAGGAAGGTCTTTGTCAGAGACTTTCCAAAAGCCCTCGGCAAACCTGCTGCACATAGGGTACAGTACAGGCTTCTGAATTTCACAAAACATCTGAGATGCCAGAGAGAGAACTGGGGGGTTGGACGGCAGCCTGAGCATTATTTCATTTTGAAACCTTTTGCCAGTCATCTGGAAACTCATTACATTGTTCCAGAAGCATGGAAAACAGGGGGCTTCAGTCAGAGCACACTGCTCCTCACATCCAGGCTTTTTGTGGTCCTGCGAGGTGGCAGCAGCTCCCTCGGGGAGACTGGAACTGGTCAGTGAAACAAAAATGCCAGAAAGCAACTCAGAAAATCCCTCCTGATTTCCAGCTGCTTCTTCACAGACTACGCTTCTTTCCCTCTCCAAGACGTGCACGAACATGAGACTAAAACGTGTGCAGTCCAAGGGATTAATCAAAGGATGCCATGAATTTGTTGGGAGAAAGCAGACAAAGTGCCTGCAGTAATGAAGGACATAAAGAGATTGCTATTAAACACTGTCACAGGCTTCTTTGGTAATTTTTGTCTGTTCATAATAGCTCTGTGTTGTACCCCTCTTAAAAACCAGAAAATATTATCATGATGTAATCTTACCAGTTTCACAAACAAGACCACATTTAAGAAAATACCTGAAAGTCTGGATAGGTGAACAGTATATTTTCATTATATTCATCTAAAGTGCAAGATAAACTCCACAGCCAGCAGAAAATGCATTCACGTTAACCTATTTGCAATGGAGCTACATCTCGCTAAACAACCCAAAATTAGCTGCTGCCTGGAGCTTGAGCTCTGTGAAAATATATCTGTGCCTCCTTGAAAAAGCAGATCATCACACAGAAGTACTTACTAGCACACACAGAGTTAACCTCTGTGCACTGCCCTCAAACAGAACTGGTTTTGAGATGTATTTGTTTAAACAAGTTAACAGAAATGTCAGAGGCCATTTCACCGACTGCACATGACGACAGCCTCCTTCCTCCTCTATCAGCAGAGAACAATTACATGCTGGGAAACAAGGGCTTACTAATGTTGAGTCAGAGCAGGAAAATCTGTCCAGAAAATACATGCAAATTAAAGAAAGAAAAGACAGATTTTGCATTCTGTCTTCCCCCTCTTCCTCCTCTCTTCTCTCAAATAACATGAGCTAAGCAGAGACTGCCTCTCCTACGCTGGCTTGAAGAGCCCCATAGAAGAATTTGGCACATCGACAGCCTCATCTGTTCCCATAGCTCCTGCATGGGCATTGGTAGTAAATCGGATGCCTCGCTGAGGTTAATGACTTCTGGTTATCTCAGAGCAGGAAACTGTTTTCCAGGAGTACCAGGAAAGAGTGCGTCCTTCCAAGGATGGGCTTGTGCATAAAGCACAAGAGCTCTTGGATCTACTCCAAGATGAGAAGCTCCGGACTTCCTACGATCGCATGGACAAACCGTGCTGGCATTTCCCTCCAGCCGCAACTCTGACCACGGGGACGTGGGAGGCTACCTCACTTCACCTTCCTAAAGGGCCCGGGGCCAAAGGGCTTGTTAGGCGTTGGGCACAATAAAGGCCTGCAGAGAATTCAATTTTATTTGACTGTAAAAGCTGCCTCTTCAATGTTTAACTATGTAATATAACTCACTAATAATCATGCACACACAGGAACTTACCAGCACCGAAACCAACTGACAAGATCAACCGTGAAACACCAGGTTCTCTTCCATGTACACCCCTCCTCGCTGTCTCACCTCTCCTCCTCCACACCAGAGGTGACTTCTGCAGAACTTCCCTAATGTCAGGATGATCTCTGTATTTCCCTCCTAGACTGTTACATTCCCACACCAACACCTTCTGGAGAAATCACTCCACTGGTTTTCCCTGCCCATAAGCAGCAGAGTGGCCATGGTACCGGCAAGGCCACCCTGCACCATGCCCGACTTCAGCCAGCGGCAGAGGGGAGAGAGCTCTTGCCTGCGCTCCCTGGCCCAGCGGCGCTGCGGACAAGGCGCCGTTTGAAGCTGAATTTAAGGTCAGTCCCAGTAAAGGACATGGCAGCAGCCTCATCACAGCACCAGAAAAGATGGTGATGCTTTTCTCTTGAACCTGAGTCCTGAAAACAAGCTGCACCCGAATCAGGCACAGCTGACAGCTCTCCCTGGCAAAGCCCCGCGCTCGTGCCTGCAGCCCCACACGCGACAGAGCCTGGTCTGGGGTCTGGCACCAACTCAGTGTGAACTGAAACTGTAAGGGAACACAGGGTGATGCTCAACTTTGCTTTGGAGCTGATTCCCACTTGTGACCACGACTCAGCACAAGGCCTCAATGCCAGCACCTCTGCTTTGCCTTCCTTTCCCAGAGGGACCCGTTCCCTGTTGGAGAGGCCCTGCGGCACCCCGCCGTATTTCAAATGGACAAGCCCTTCTGAAAACACCACTGACCTCCTCACCCTCTCTAGGTTTTAAGAGCAAGACTTACTCAAAACAAACTAACAAAAGAAACACCGCTTCTGAAATTTCTGATTACAGGTTTAACTTTTGATTTTCAGGAGAGGATGAAAACCAGGTGAGATGCAATGAGTTATTCTGGTAGAGTACTGTTTCATTTCTTTCACAAGACTTAACCCTAAATAACGGAATACTCCCACCTCTTCCAGGAACAACAGACCTATTCTACCTTCCTGTCCCTCAAGCAAACATGTCATGCATAGGTTACTCCTGGAGTCAGGAGACTCCAGCTATTTCTCATTAAGGAAAGTAGAGGGTTCTACTAAGTCAGAAAAGCTACAGAATCCAATGGAAGTTGCAGCCTCATTTTGCAGACAGACCTGTTTGCATTGTGGCTTTTCTAGATGCGCACTATGAAACCTCGCCCTGATGTGCACAATCAGCCCTGCAGTAACAGCCTGCGATGTTCGGTGTGTCGGCACCCAGGGCACAGCTGAGCCTCCTGGCACGGGGTCCTCTCTTCCCTACCTGGGTAACACACAAGAAATGCATTCGTCCAACTCATTCATTTCACTTTGGGTTCTTCCATTGTGCTAAAGTGGTCGTGCAATAAAATGTTACCCATCTTACCCGCTTAATTCTCCCCCGAGGACCCACTCTGCTCTTAGCGTTCTCTCCCTGGTCTCGCTTCTCTCAATTAATTAGTTAACATTTGCAAGGTGCTTTGAAGGTGAAGAGTGCTAAGTGCTCAGCATTAAGCATGATTGTTACAAAAATACTGCAGGCACTGGCAATGAACTTCAGGCAGGAGAGTATTGCATTCAAGTCACTTTATCCTTTTGCCTCAGAACTGCCACCACCCGCAGCAGGCTTCAGTTACCCAGAAACACATGGCACGCCTTGCTTGTAACTTAATTATAAAACAACTTCTGGTCAACCCCGCACTGCGTGGCAGAGCGGAAAGACCAGACATCGTTCGTGTTGCACAAAACCCATCACTGTGAGACACCAAACAGCAAACTCTGCCTCCTGCCAGAGGGAATGTTTTCCATAATGTCCCCAAACGCGGTGACGGTTAGGTGTGAGGACCCCTGCAGCAAACAGCCAGGCTGCAGTGCGATTGTGGCACATGATAAAGAGACCAAAAATAGGCAAGAGAAACTAGTTATGGGAAAATTCAAGAACAGAAAGTGCAGCAGCACGAGGCAGAAGCGAGGGAGAGCAGCCTGACCCTGGGCTCCAGGTGATGATCTCCAGCAGAACTGGCTGCAGCCCTGTGAAGAGGCATTACCCTCCTTAGCCACCTCCCTGGTCCCTGCTGGAAAACACCACTCCTCGGTCTGCATCTGGGTCAGCTCGGTTCCCAGTTCAGCAGTCAGATGCCACCAAAGACAGGTTTGCACTAAGATGCTGGACTGGGGACCAAAGTCCCTGAGACGTGGACAGATGTCCCCTGCTGCCCCAAGAAATGGCTCGAGGTGACACGGTGCAGCTGCAGCCACTTGCTCTGTCAGACAGAGCTGGAGCCTGAGGCCCTGGGAAGCGGTGCCGAGCAGGAGGGGATGCGTCCTGGGCACTGCCACCACACATCAGGCAGCAGGAGCAATGAGCAGTCTTCCTGGCGGGACAAGACCTGGGTGAGGCTGAAGAACACCAATAGCCCTCTGCCTTCCAGATCCATGCCTTTGTGTTTTTGATCTATAAGACAGCAAAAACCCAGAGTCTGGGATTTCCTCGGTAATCAGGAAAACCCATTATAACATTTTTTTTCTCCCTGCCAGTGCAAGACTGTTGCTTATTCATGTTTTATATAGTCAATCCCTCTTTCCTATGTATTTTATTTTAACTTACACTCCTAAAAATATTATAGTTGCTATTCTTTATGTACAGCATATACTGCAGAAAGAAACAAGTTGCTAATCAAGCTAGTAAACAGGTACATCTGTTACGCCACAGTACTGAAGTGAGCTAGGAAGCTTTTTCCTGAAGGGTGATACTGTCAAGATCCCTGAAGCACTGAGCTGCTTTTCCCCAGCTTGAGCCCCAGTAACCTCGCAGCAGAGGCTTACGCTGGAAGCTCGCTGAATTAGCGACAGGACAAGCAAGGGGAAATTTATTAACAAATGAATTCCTGCTATTACAAACCACTTCCACTGCAGTACCAGGGCTTTTAAAGGTTCATGGCAGGATAAGCCATCTCCTTTCGTTCCCAAGAGTGCAACTGAAGGCTCGATTTCCATGATTGCTGAGCCCTTATTGCAGCTGCCATTAGCTGTGGCAGAAGCTGTGAGCGTTGAGCTCTTTGGAAAGACAACAGTTTGGTGTGCAGAGGGGGGCTAAGCACCCCGACTCCGACTGAAGGCTCGAGATGCATCCATTAAATTTATTCTCCTGATGTAAGGGGCAAGTCCATGCTCAGGGAAGCCTGTAACACACTGCATCCATGGGCTTTGAGCATGGGGCTGCCCTGAGCAGGGATGGGAACAGGCTGCACCTGCTGAGAAAGCATTGACTCCAGCTCTTGCCCCAGCACCTGCAGTTAAAGCAGCCAGGAGCAGGGAGAGCCTTCCAGGTCAGGGGTACATCGGGACGTGTCTGATCACAGCCTTCACCTGCACCCATACAGAAGATGACTGGAGCAACAAGCTGATGTACTTATGAAGGGCTGGACCTCCTGAAGCTCTACACTAGCAGCAATTTCAGTCCTAAATTTAATTGACAAGAGGAACATTTGATAGGTATCTGCCCTCAGTAGAAAGTGCTTTAGAGAGACAGCAGATTCTTCAAAGTCATTCTCCTACATCACCTACAGTTCCTCCTTCTTATCTAACTGCAGTATTAGCAACCCAGCTATTGATGCTCCCCAGGGATTTAATTATTCACAAGAAATTACTGTTTGCTGCAGCCAGCAGACACTGTTAGGTAAGGTCTTCTGGGATCAGACTCCAGGCTGCTTTATGGCTTGACATTAGATGGAAATCACATGAAAATAAGTCTTCTTGTACATGATCAGATAAATGCAGTCATCAAGCACAAAGTTGAAAGCTCTTCAGTGAAGAAGGAGTAGTGTTGTTTGGGTTTGTTGTTGTTGTTTTGTTTTTTTTTTTCCAAATGCTGATATGAACTATTAAGTCAAAACCAAATCATGAAGCACTTATTCAATCTCTGGTGTCTGCCAGACTCATACAGGCTTCTGTGGGAGGTCTGCTTGAACAAGGCTATTTTCAACTATCCACCTGGGGAAAAAAAAAAAAAAAAAAAAGAAAAAAAAAAAAGATAAATAAAGAGGATTTTGTTTCAGTATAATCTAGTTCCACCACATGATACTGACTGATGTATGATAAAATTTCCAGAGCTCGGCAGCTATTTGGGGAGTGACTGCAGCCGCCCATTCAATACAACAATAGACAACCACAAGAGAAAGATCTGAAACAGAGGTCAAAGGAAAAAGAGTGTGAGAAGTTAGGTGTGAAGATGAAAGATAAAACTAGATAAAGCTTGTGCTAAACTTGATTTACAGTAAGAAATGAAATCATCTTTCTGAGGGAGGGTAAGTCGATGGATCACAGTTGCAGGCTACTGCTCCATCACGCTGACAATCCTAGCTCTACGCATATTCAGATACACTGGGACAACCGGTTAAAGACCCCAGGAATCCCAGGCCACAACACAGCTCGTAGCACACTTTGACCACTTACTTCTTCCACATCATTGCTACTACATTCAGCAAAGGAAAGAGATTTTATTCTTCCTCTTCCAGAGCTCCTATTGTTATAGAGAAGCTGAAAATCAACAACGGAGCGATGACATAAATCCAAGCAGAACCAATTATTTGCTGTTTATGCAGCCCAAACAACAATGACACAGGAGAAAGTTTCAGCTTGCTGTTGATACTCAAAAGCCAAAGTTCCCACAACCCAGACCCAGACCTTTTGGCTGTCAGATGTTTCAGAACAATGTACTAAATATAATCATGACCCTAAATATACCCCATGTACTGTCTGCATAGAGTAAAACACTCTGCGTGGACCAGCTAGACAGATTTATTTCAGTACCAGTGTCACGTGTAGGATAAACAATACATGCTTATCCAAAACTGCTACACTGCTATACTGCAGAACCTCAAATTCAGAGTTGCTGAGGTCTAACAAGCACAGACTAAAGGACATGAAGGAGATAACATGGGCTCAAGTTACCAGACAGGGAAGAGGATGGATAAAGAGTTCCTGCGCGTACGTTGGCTTCGCCCTCGGAAAATAAAGCAAGCATCGCTTTGCTCAACTCCCTCCTGACCCTTCTGCAGAACGCTTCCCAATACGCAAGCAGAAAGGCTCGTGCAGCCGCGGGCAGGAGGCACACCCCCACATTCCTAACTGGGGAGCCAGCCTGCCCTCCTCCACGGGGGGATCTGCGGCCCGAATGAAAAACTAAAACATTTCCCAGCAAGACTTTCACATACCAGGAGCTTCTTGGTCAAAGGAGCAGCACATTAACCTCAGAGTTTTTCCCACAGAAACTGGGATCGTGGGTTTATGAAAGTTAGGTCCTTTTACTTTCTGTGCAAGCCGTTTTTAATTCTTGCAAACTCTGCCCACTTTATTACTGAAATTGGAGCAGCCTGTTCCAGGGGAAGCACATACTCAGCAGCTCACCAAGTTTTGCTCCGACAAAGGAAAAGAGCAAAACCAAATCAAAGAAACTAATTTTCTACAGAAAGTTGCACTTTGTGTGTAGATGTTAAATACTTGGGAAGACGTCTAAGTAAACTGGTGTGGAAAACTGACAGTTGAAAAACAACAATAATTGAATCACTTTTGTCTGAATCCTCAAACTCTTGTGTACTGTTCTATTTTCTAACGTAAGGAAAAAGACATTTTAAAAACCCCACCACAAATGACCCAAAAGAGCTGACGGCCTCAGTTTCTCTGAAGAAATCCACAACAAAACGCTCAATCAGCCTGTACCAACGCTGCACTGGTTACTGCCGTGACTTGCACAGGCAAGGACTTTAAACCCAGTTGCTACTGTAATGATGAATCATTGCGTAACTGAAGCATCGCAGCCCAAGTATCGTTTGCAAAGGGATCACCCTGTACCAGTTTTCCAGTTCCCTGTTAATTTTTTCACTGCTGCAACCCTAGTCCCTAGAGAATGGCCATACCCACCCCTAAAGGAATGACCTAGCTAAACACGGCTGTATTTATAGCGCTATTATTTCCCCTTTAGTACATTTCAGAGCACAGAGAGAGCAATCAGACCCCTTGAGGATTATATCCTAACATATCCACTATAAATATTTACCCGACTGACTTAATTTTACCTTTACTTAGGTCTTTCGGGGACGTGCAGTGGGCCTTAGCTTGGGAAACCGGAGAAGCAACACAACATGACCTTCTCATGTTCAAGCCAGTTTCCCCTTACTATCACTGGGTTAAGTTACCTGCGTGTAACCTATCTGGTATGGCTTCGCAGAGTCACTGCTTTTCGCAGAATGAATGCCAGGACTCGCAGTCCTTGGTCAACACTGCATTTATTGCTGAAGTTGATGATGGAGAAGGTACCAGATTTCATCTTATTTCATGCCACATAAGACGCTTTGCTATGACAATGCAAAGCCTGGCACTGCCCAAATTAGTATCGCTCCAGAGAGGTAACTCCTTTCTGTCTGGTACAGTACATTCCCATGAGACAAAGATGTTCATTCAGCTACTAAAACAAAAGAAAAATAAAATCCTGGTCAGAGTAACATCTTGGAAGTAAATTGCAAGTCAGAACAACACCACACCTTCTGGAGCATGAGCTTTCACTTTGGCTATCTACAATGATGTCTGCCTACGTACTTCACATCTCATCCTGTAAACTTTCGTCTTGCAAGCAGCTCCCTTTCTCAGGCATGGTTTCTCAACAGACACCAGATCCCACTTACAAGCTTCCACATCGGCTCGCCTGGCACATCTGTGCAGCAGGAAGGTTTGCGGGAAGGTTGCCCAGGTTCCTAGCACCGTCCTTCCTCAAACAGCCCCAGGGGCAGCAATTTTAACCCACCATGGCACATTAATTATTGGCACAATGTGCTGCTTTGCTCCACGCATCATGCTTTGTCCCAGGCATTTGATTTCAGGTGGCCTTTGAGACCAACAGAGCCACAGTAATGTAAAGGCTGTGGGAGAAGCCAGCAGAGCCAGAGGACAACCACTGCTGCCAGTACTGCCCTCTCTCCACGCACGCTGCTGCCTTCAGAGAGGGAGACCTGACACTGCAGGGTGGGACAAGACTGCACTGCGAAGGGTGAAAGTTCAACAGCAGCTCCTAAACATCGACGTGAGGAAGCAGGGCCTCAGCTCCCCAGTGAATTACCATGGCGTTCCTCTAAGCTTACCTGCCATCCCTCAGGCTCAAGGACAGCCTGCTATCACAGCTGGCTTTACAGGCAGCTTCCCAACTGTCGTGTGACCAACACAGTTACTGCCACTGCCCTGAGGATGCTGAGGTAGTCAGGTCTAACAGATTGACCCTAACAATTGCCTTGAATGCTTGCCATTTAAGTATCGCCTCACTGGCAGGAGGAAATATCAAGAAGAATAAAACTGCAAAAGTAAGCAATCTTTAAACAGCCTCAGATCTGCTTCCCTGCGCAGCACTGCAGAACTACCACAAGGCTGGAGGAGAAGACAAAAACAAACAAACAAACAAAAAAACCCAAAAACCCAAATTAAGTGAATTGCTCAGATTTGGCTGTAACAGGCGATCCGTCTCAGCAGAAAATGTAAATACACAAAGGAACCTTTGCCAAAAATACAGTGCCTCCTTTCCTCCTCTCCCTGGTTTCAGGGTGGGACAGATTCCTCAGACACACACTGGCGAGGCCAGGAACAGCTCTCCTGCTTTACGATGTTATCAGATGGTGAGGGACGATACGGTTCACAGATGAAGAGTTTAGTTCAAGAACAATTTTCGCTCTTTTTAAATTTATTTTTTTTAAATAAACTCTGATTATTTCAGTGCTCCCACTTACACTGTGGCCCCACAGGAAGGTCTAGCAGCAAAGCTGTGTGAGGGAAAGTCCAGGCCGTTGGAGCAGGGATAGTTCTGTCAACTGGCTTTGGCTTTTGTCAAAATAATTTGTTGCTAAAGAAAACACAGCACTGAGCTACACCTTGAGTCATGTTTTAGTAAATGAAATGTTCTCACAGGCTGCAGTTCCCCCCTGCTCTCCCTACACAGGCCAGCGTATTAAAAGCAGGCTGAATCCCACCCCACCAAGGGGCATGTGATGGGTGGTGGTTGCAGGTAACATTAGCTCTTGGCTAATGACTTTCAGCTCTTGACATTTAGCTCTTGGCTTGTGACTTTTAAATCTTTCTTTCCTTCTCCAAACAATTTGCTGAATTCTCAGTCCACAAGATGGTATGAGCTGCACAAACTGCTATAGAAGCTGCACCATGAGGTCCACCTGCCATGAGGTCCACCTGGCCTAGGGATGATCAATCATCCAGAAGAAAATCCTGCCTGGTTCTGCAGCAAGGTGGAGCTCACTGCACTTGGGCAGCAGAAGGAGCTGGTATCTCCTTCTCACCTCACACCAGGCTGCCCCTCGGGCTGTCAGTGACAGAACTTTTTATGGGGCTTCACTAACTGAGGAAGAGATCTAGGTCTTAAAATTAGCAATATTACAAGCCAGAAAGAGAAAACTAGTTTTGTGTTTGCTTTAAACACAAACATACTTGGCACAGAGTCCCACATGCCGTTGCATCAGCATGAGAGGAGGTGCACTCAGTTCCAGAAGCCGGGATGAGAAGCCAAGGGTGAAGTGGGGAACATTGCCATCAAAGTGCCTGCACCATGAAACTACATCCACACCAGCCGACAGCAAGAACAGCCCTGTCCTTCTCCCCGCAGCTTCCCACTGAACCATCACAATGGTGGCCGCAGCAGTACTGACCAGGCTAAGGAGCAGGCTGCTTCGCAGGTCCCCAGCTGAACAAGTTCCCCAGAAGCCCTCCCAAGCCAGGCAGTGAAGCAGAGCCTTCAGACCACAGCATGTCCTAGACCCCTTCAAGGGAAACCTCCTTTCCCCTCTTCTTCCGTGTGAAATAGGTGGCCATGGAGAAGAACAGCATTGTGGGAGGTGATCCTGTCAATGGTGCTTCCCAAGCTCCGCACACCAAGGGAAGCATCCTGGAGCACGGCCAGGATCACAGCTTCATGTTCTCTGCTCACCACAATCTTTCTTCACAGATCTAAGGAGACTTCACATCCCCTTAATGACTGTTTCAAAAAGGATGCAAGAGTGGATGTATCTAAAATACCACAGAAACCAACGTTTCCACCAGACACCAACTAGGAGGCATCACACCAAGGAAACTCTGATGGGCTGGCAGAGCAGGGGCTAGCCGGTTGCTTTGGCCACTCACAATCCAGAGAAGCACTGGGTTAAAATAACGCAGAGGCTGCTCAGAAAAGCAGAGTGCTTGAGGGACAAGGTGGTGCACAACAGGCGAGGATGGGTGTGGGGACTGTGCGATGTCTGTGGAGAACAGCCTGCCTTCCAGCCCCTGGCTTGTGAGGAAACCGCATCTGCAATACAAATTGACCTTGTACGGGCAAGTCATCATCCTAGACAGATTTCAAGCCTGATCTTTCACTTCTGGCAGGGAAACTGGGATGTTCACCATAGATGTTCATGTGGTTAAAGCACTGCCCAGCAGCCAACTACTAGAGGAGGGATAAGCCAACTATTTCAAATGCAATTCAACAAACATTTCTTTGGAAAAAAAAAAAAAACACAACAAAAAACCAAAGTCTTGGGGGTTTCCCTGCCACTCCCAATGAACCCATCCCTGTTACTGCCTGCCTTTACCAAAATCAACACCCAAGCCACCCACCAGCATCAGAAGATGTTTTGATGTTGCATATCACCAGGAAGCCAACTCTGGCAACTGGGGAAGGGAAAATGCTCCTCCCATGGGGAGACCGTGTCAAATTGGGCAGGTGACAGGGACAACTGCAGCTGGAAGATAACAAAAGGTCTTTACACAAGTCTCGCAGTATTTGATATACAATCCATTTTCAGTATCACAGAAGGCTTATGTCCATGTAGTTAACCTGAGTATTGAGTGAGTAACTTACTTGGCCCAGAAAACAAAAAAACCAAGCCCCACAAGACTGACACAAGTGTAAATGTATCACATCAGACAGCAAACAAACTTTCTGTAGAAAAACATGAGACACAACCTCTTCATCCAAACAAAAAAGATCTGCCACGCAGTTTTGAACCTAAATTTCCTGATTTCTACAGCTGCTGTGGCAGGGGGCAAGAACGAATTACCAGAGTGCATGAAAACTAATTAAACTGGTCTGTTGCTGGCAGAGCTGTGTGCAGCGCTACAGTGCAACACATCCAGACTCTTGCTCCCCAAATAACCAATGGACCCACTGGCTTCTGCTCTGCTGGAGGTTACCTGCCGCTCCCACAGCTCCGTCAGCCCCAGAGGCTGTGCAAGCCCGGCTTTGGGCACAGCCAGCTGGGTTACCTGAAGTGCACGTTCAGTGATCCCTTCTACTGGCACGACCATGGCAGTGTCCAACTGGTGGGCAAAAATGTGCAGGAACATCTTTAACAGGCACAGTCAGCAGCTCTCAGGGGCTCTCTATGGCTTCGCTGACTGGAAGGCTCCAACTGGGAATTGTTTTAAGAGGATTTCAGGCCTTTACCTGAGCTTGCAGGCTCTCACCTTCGCACCTGCACCACGTGTGAGGAGCACGGGAAACCTTTGTACCTGCACCAAAGTGAGTGAAGCAGAAAAGCCCCCTCAGCAAGCTTCTGCACGCGAGCACACCAACCTCCAGGTGGTCAAACACATTATGTGATACGAAACAGAAACAGTCACTGAATAATTTATGTGATTATCTATTTCTGGAGCATAAGATCAGTTCTACTGGCTATCCTTATTTTTGCTGAAGCAGCCCCCACCAGAGCATATGCTCTAGCAAAAACCAGCAGCACTGTCACAGCTTAGGGAAGACATTTACAACACAAAATGCACACCCCACTTGCTCTGCTCAGCCGTGATGCAGTATACACATGGAAATGCAAGCAGCTAAATGCATCCTCTTCCTGAAGTGGCTGGCTGTGCATACATAATCTGCCCCTCCAGGTTTTTCCATTAACACACCCATGTGTAGAGCTATAAATCAAAATGAAAGAGAACAGAGTAGGCCAGGAGAAGAGCAAGAGAAAGAAAATACATCACAGGCTGTTTTGCAGAAAGCAGTGATTAACTATTCTCAGTTAAAAGCTGTTGCACATAGAGGGATTCAGCACCTCAGCAGCCTGCAACAGAGGGCTGGACAGGTGGAAGGAGGCTGGAGGGAAACAAGGTGTTTAGCATAGAAGCAAACATGACAACATTTTCTTTAAAGAGATTAAAACCATTACTGAATACATACTTCAATTCAGAATTTATTGCAAGCAAGGAGAAGAAACCAGTATTGACTTCTGCAGAGAAGTTAGAGGACCCAAAGCAAAGGAGGGGAATGCAGCAGTCAAGCACAGAAAGTGCCCTGGCAAGAGGAGGTCTGCACAGCTGCACCCGCGCACGGTGCAACAGGCTGCCCACATCCAACACAGGAACGGAATTTACGTGAGCTATCCCTCCACTTCAGAAAGCAGGGATTTGCTGGGGTCGGGCAAGGGTGGAAATTTTCAGGTTTTTACTACAAACGTTCCCCCGGGACATCCCTCACTCCTACAAAATCATAAATCCTTCCTTGCTGGCACCTTTCTCCAAATAGCAGCTCTGTACCACTCTTCTTCTTGTACAGAGTTGGCAGATTTTCAGAAAAAGAAAGAGGAACTGCCATGAGGCGTTGCTGTGGAACAGATAATTTGATCAGCACTGGGATTATGAGACTCCTTTTGCTGGTGGAAGGGCACGCATGGTATGCAAGCCCCCACACTTTCACCAGACTCCATGGAAACACTCCTGTGGGATCACCTGGGTAGGTCTGCCAGCAGAAAATCACTGCCTAACTCATTTACTCATTTTCCCAAAGGTGCATAGCTTTGGAGAAGAGGAATCCCAGCATATGCTGGGATCTTCAGCTCAAAATACAAATTCCCCTCATATTTGCTACTAATAATACACAAACTCCCAACTACAGCCACATGCAGAAGGGAATCTTATTTTCTACCCTTGATTGTGCTGAGATGCCAGCAGGGTTCACAAGCAAGCCCTGGGACCAGCACATTATTTTGGTGCGGTGAATCAGTTCACCGGGCAGCGGCGAGCGCGCCAGCGCACATGACGAGGCAGGAAAGCTGCCAGCTGCCAGAGCAGCTCCTATCTGCACAAACACACTGGCACAACACCCACTCGCTAGCTGGCAGCGGCAGATTTTACACTGCTCAGCGCTGTGTTAAATAGAAGAACCTTTTTAGAGCACAACAAAGTCACACGTAACAGGTTTAACCAAAGCTGCATATTTTCCTGCTATGGAAACCAGTCACAAGATCCAAAAAGCTGCCCAAAGACAAGAATTTCATGTGTTGCTCTCTCCTAATCTGGCCTGTTCCCTTCCGAAACCCTAAAACTGATGAACAGCGACATGGACCAGCTACAGCCAGCCCAAAGCTGCAACCTAAGCTTTTCATATCAAAGCTCCGCCAGTGCGTTATCAAGGGTCACACCAAAGCGCAAAGATCTTTCACCTGCCACCTCCGAATGACCTCATGCAACATGCAGCCTTGCTTCATCTTCACAAAACAGACTCCCCACACACAGAGAGACAACAGACCTTTAAGTAATAAGGCCTTAAGACTTTTTTTTTTCCAGAAGCAGGAATAATCCAGAAGTCCATGTAAATAGGAGCTGGCAGGAGCTCTGTGGTCCACAACTGAATGAGACACACACAGCCACACTTAGAAAAAAGCTCAAAAAGCAGCTATGAAAATTGCAGCTGGTCTTTGTCTGCTAAGAGTAGAAAATGTACTGATTGAGGCTGCAGCAAAAGGTGACCTGAGACTCAGAAAACCTTTGGAAAAGTGGAGGCAGCTAAGCAGTGCAATCATCACTGGCAATTTACAGGTTAAAATCTATCAGGAAGGCTTACATCAAGTTTATCCTGTCTCAGAGCATGCGGGCCCACGTCCAAACCTATTTTTTGATGAACCTAAAACCACTGGTGTTCATGTCAAGCACCCCAAGAGCCAAAGCACTCGCTATTTTGTACTGCAGTTTTGTCTTTAGACATTCGCTACTCTATACTGCTCAGCAACATTTTCCTACTTTCTAAACATTGAAGCAAGCTCTTTTTAGGATTTGTCAGCTGTGCTCCCGTCCATCTAACACCAGGCCCTCCAGCTGCCCCTCCCTTGCCATGCCACACCATGGCCCTACCCTCACCACCAGAGCCTCGGAGGGAGACCACGCACAAACCCCCAACAGCCTCCGCGTGCTCAGAGGAGCTTTCCCGTAAATTGACTGTCTTGGAGTGGAACAAAATTGCACCTCGTCTGAAAAAACACTCAACAGACCGTGAATTATGAAACAGCCAAACATTTCATACACAGAACAGCGTAGCCCTGCCTTGCAAGAGCAGAAACACAACACGAAAGCTCAGCCACCGAGATGGAACGATAAACAAATGACTAACAGGGAGACACGCACGTGGCAGGCCCGCACGGGCCGGCGGGGCACAGGGAGCCCTGCCGCACATGCACGGGGCTCTGTTTGGGGTAGCCTGCTCTGCACCCCAGCACCCCGCACACGGGGGGATGCACAGCTTGGCTGAATCGGTGGGGTGCAAACACACCGAATCGTGTGTGTGTACTTGCATTGTTGAATTCAAACAATTTTTCAGCCTAAATTGCATTAGTATGTGTTCTAAATGTGTTTTTATGCAAGTTTTAGGTTTTCATTTTATTTTACAGTCTTCTTTGTTACCAGTTTTAAAATATATTTATTTATAGGGTTAGAAAGAACCATCTGGAATCTCATCCTGAAAAACACATCCTTCTGGCAGACGAGTTGTGTACTTCTGAGTAATTTGTGTGTGTTTATAGAAAGACAAGGCATGCTTGGGTTTTTTTTAATTTGTGAGCCCACTCTTCATTAATTACCATGTTTTCCAAAGAGCGAGAAATAATGTTCTGTCTCTCAAACTCAGCTGCAACGAACCCCTGTGTACAAGGCCAAAATATAACATACACTACAAATGACTGTGACTTGTGCCCCTGCTCCCCCCACACCTTCTGTACATCGGCCTTTGCATGGCCGTGCAGGGCTCTGCCCAAGGCAGGTGCTTCCCCACGGACAGGGTGGCTGCAAGCAAGATTCAGCCAGCCACAGCTCCATCCAGCAAAGTCCCTCTGCTAGAGCAATCACCTGCTAAGAGTTCTGCCATTTCTCTGCTTTGAAAATAACAGATTTTTTTTTTCCCCATCTATTCCATCTATGTCAGACTTCCTTTAATTTTAGAGCTTTTCAGATTTTTGAAGCACCTATGCAACTTGATTTAGGAAACATATAAAAGCCAGACCCCTTCCAAGATCAAAGGCCTTCAAAAACCCAATTTACCTAAAATGTCTACTGACTTTTGAAAGCTGTATATTCTTTTTAAATTTTACAATCACAGTCTGCTGGAAAAAAAAAACTGCATGTTTGCTCAGAGTTCAGCCCCACAGCATGCAATGCATCTATCTTAAACTGCTCCCAGAGATTATCACCTCAAATGTGACACCTTGTTTCCTTAACAGTGTCAAAAATCTTGAGCTCTCCTTTCTAGCTCCCTGGCAATAGCAGCACACCTTGAATGATGTTGTGTAACAACAAAAACCTGTTTGGCCTAGGAAGGTCTGAAGAGAATTAGTAAGATGTTGTGAAAGGAAGGCAAAAAAAAAAAAAAAAAAAAAGGGGGACAAAGATGGGCTCAAAAAGAGTTTATGAAACATGCCTCAAAATAATGCCTTCCCTTAAAAAAAGCTTCCTTCCAGCTTCTCTGGGAACTGTTCCTTCTGTGCAGCGAAGTGTATTTCAGATGCAAACTGCTTTCATAGCCAGTACTGCATACAGAACCATGAGCTGTCCTGAGCACCCAGGTCAGCAGCTCTCAACCCTTTCCAGTCTGCAGCCTCGATCCCTAGCAGTAGCACTAGCTCTTCTGCGTAACTGACACAAGCCTGTGCACAACCAGCCAGCTTTCCTTCGTTACAGGGTGTGGATCCCCTGCAAATAAGTTCAGAGACAGAAATCAGATTTTAAAATGCTGCTCTACGCAGCTATGTGTCTTATGCAGAGGTGCAAGTATTTCTAATGCACATTGCAATCGCAATGCACTACACGTTTATATAATGCCATGGTGCAAATTCAGAATTGCCTTTAACAAATGTCATTGTGACATGTATTAAGGACATTTAAATGACTTGAAAAAGCTCAGATTATCCTTCTTTCTCAAAGCCTTTGCTGGCTAACTGAAGGGAAAGTTGTCCTAAAATTTAAAAATACAGGAGCAGAGCTAGTACACAACCAAGGAAAACGGCAGCCCTGAAGTCCAGTGAAGTGCCAAATTACAAAGTGACTCAAGTTTTCAGACTGGCAGCACAGCATTCACAGATTTAGTTTTCCCCAGCATCCAGTAATGTCATGCTATGGAAGGACTAAATCTTAAGACAGACAACCGCAAACATAGTGCTGCCTGCTACATGCCAGCAGCTACTCCAGATTTACTGTCTGAGAAAGTCTGAGAGCCAGAGTAATCTTATTTAGTTCTGAGAGATCAAACAGGATTTGTGAAAGGGTAACATATCCACAGATTAGTGAAATGTTCTCAGGTTAACTGTGGTCACTTTGCAATTATGTTCAGAAAGCATTTTCATCTGTAGATACAAAGAAAGTTTTTGCCCATGTCTAGAGACACTGATTACATGAAGAATATACATTCATATATATGAACAAACCTGGGAATGGCATTCATAGAACACCAATCCCCCCTTATCTACTCCTCATACAAATTTGGACTCACTTATTGATACAGGAAGGTTCTCGCACACCATATGTACTATCAGCAAAGGGAACACATCAACAGAGCACAGCAACTTGTTCTTAGCAAAGAAAAGCCCATCAACATTCTCCAGTAATCAACTTTTCTAAAAAAGGTTTTCTTCAGAAGGAAGAAAGTATTTAAAGATACTATCAAAATGCCAGTTGTTTAAGCAAGGTCCATCCTGATACTATCTACAATGAATTCACGGTGAATCTAAACGATGCACAAATACAAGTGTCTTACAAGCCAGCACACAGCTGTATGCCTAACCATACCTGCAATTACAGCAATTAACAGTTCTGAAGAGCTTCCCAGAGCTCATTGTCAACATGGTCCGTAACAAATAGCTTTCATATGAAACTTCCAAGTCTTTGCTCTTAATTCTTTGTGCTCTCCCACTACTATGAAAATAGCAGCATCATTCAGCTCACAACAGAAAAGTCTGCATCCAAGGCAGTCGTGAATGAGCTGCTTCCAAAAGAAAATGCAGTCCACGTAGATCACAGGAAAGTATTGCTCGCTGGACTGAGCTGACTGCTATTTGCAGCATCAAACCACAGACATCACCTGAAGGGCAGGAAGGGACCCTTCTGAAGGAGCTTTCTACCCCACTCTGTCGAAAAGCAGAAACTCACTGCCAGTGGAGATCCTGGGAAAACATTACCTAAACAGTTACAGCAGGCACTAGCCAGACCAGCACCATAAATAATCTAAACAGATGCACAGATGTTACTGCTGTAATAACAGGGGCAGTCAAGAGCTGCAGAAAACTCTGGATCTCATTTAGCTGATACAGGACAACTCCTGCTGTTCTTGAATATTCATTCCCTACTCCATAATTTTTTCATCCCATCGCAATTAAGTATATTTAAACTCAGATGTGGATATTTTAATATCCTTTTTTTTTTTTTAAATTTACAGCAACATCCTATCCAACATGTCCATTGAGCAAGGGCAGCCAGATCAGATCAGTTGACTGTCGAGATAAAAATCTATCCTCTGTGTATATCGCACTGTCCCTGACTAAGTATGATTGCAAGAGAAGAAAGTGCTCTTGAGTTTAGCTGAAGATATAATTTCATATTGGAATACTTTGACTCGGCTGGACAGCAGTGCTTTAACAGTGCTATGCTCGGCAGGACTTCTGTTTCCTACGCTGAAGGTTAAACACGCTCACGGAAACTGACTGGGCGCCAGAACTCGCTACCTGAATAACGCTGCATTCCTCGCTCTGGGCTCCGAGGGACCCTATTCACAACCAGCTGTATTCCTGCTTGCTGGCTCGTTCTGTAAATCCTTGGAAAAGTTTCAGTACAGACCTGAAATTAATACTGACAG
The DNA here is from genome assembly GCF_036417535.1 of Chlamydotis macqueenii. Lineage (NCBI taxonomy): Eukaryota > Metazoa > Chordata > Aves > Otidiformes > Otididae > Chlamydotis > Chlamydotis macqueenii. The sequence continues at coordinate 13,227,029 of NC_141567.1, read as the reverse complement.
TTACCAGGCACATCCTGTCACTGCACACTTCACTGAGTGCTGAAATGAAGACCAATTTGTCTTGGTATCTTCAGAGAAGAGAACAGCTAGTAACAAATTCCTGAATTTTCTGCTAAAGGGACTTGTCTATCTTTTCCTCCCCAAGCATGCTTTATGTGCACATCCTACTTACGAAAAGGAAAAATTATTTTCTCAGGGAACTCGATCCCCTCCTACCTGAAACAAATACATCTTTTGGGTTTACAGCTATGCCTAGTCACACAGTGACAGGTCAAGGCTGAGTTAGTGTTTCCACTGTACAACACATTTCTTGAATCTTTCACAAACCTACCATAAAAACTCATCAGGGACTCTAACGGGCTTTATACACCCTCATTAGATGAACAGACATATTTTTTCCTTAAGGCAGCTTTCACATCCTAGACCGAGTGCCTGTAGTTCACCGGGTTAAGAATCCTGTGTGTTTATTCTGGAAGTTGACCATTTTATCTCCACAATACTTTACCTCGGGTGGACTATCCTTCACCACAAGCCCAAACACTTCTGAAAGTGTCAGCTCTTCTTAAAAACCACAGGCCTGTCAAGTCAACTTGCTGACTTGAAGGTTGTTCTCCTCTAAATTGATTTCCATTTACAGACCACTGCAATGTAGATCTTGGGTATATTAGACCATTTATACATAGCTGGACTGTTACTAAACTTAAATACCTTCCTGAAACTGTAATTTGAAAGTTTAGTCTTTTTAAAACACACAAGGTTGCTATGAGATTAAATGTCTTTACTGTAGGTACTGCAAAAGTTTGATCTGTATCCCTAGGCTGATCTCAGTGTAGTTAGTCCCAGAATAAGAATGTGTCCCAGTCCTTTTCAGAAGACTGAGTTAAGAATCCAAACATATTTGGGCCAAAATTTGCAGTTCCATGAAACTATGAGCTTTTTACACTAGGCTAAGACTGTCTTTGTTCAATAAAGCACTAGTTTAAGTTCCAAGAAGAAAAGAGGAACATCATGTGCATCCCAAGGCAATTCACAGAACTGTGGAAGAATAACAGACAAACATTTTCAGTCGGTAAGCTAACACTCCACTATTTCTGTCCTCGGCATTTAACCCCGTTGCTTCATCATCAGACATGAAGCTGTAAGTGATCACCAATGCTTCTCTAAATCATAGTAGGTACTTTGCATGTTTTTCTAAAGGAAGAATACTCTCATCTTCTTTCCTAATCACCAGGAAAACCTGTACTGAGAAACACAATACAGAAAATTCAATTCAAAAGACAAATTACTGATCTGATATACAGAGTGTAGCAAGGTGGTTATGGAAAAAGGGTAGTAACTCAAGTTGCATTAATGTTACTATAAAATGAGGTATCCTCTAAGAAAAATCTTTCTTTACTGAAAGATATCTTTCAGAGTCTAGATAAACAGTTTCCCTTAAATCAATACAAATTAACTTGCTTGCAAGAAAGGAAAAAAACCCCTAACATTATCAGGTGTGAATTTGGAAACGGGCAAGCTGCCCAGGGTCAATTTTAAATTACACAAATGTGACAGTAGCATTTGAGCTTCTCAGTTACTTTTCAGAGGGAAAAACAAGAAAAGAAAAAATGCCAAACAAACCATGTTTTAGCCACAACTCTTTGGCTTGATCCTTCCTTATCTTCTCTGGGATGCACTCCTCCCTTCACAAATGTAGCATAGTCCAAGTAGCAGTTTATTTTAAGCTGAAAACTAAGACTGGGAGATGGCAAGTTCATGCAGTTGAAATACAGTTATCTTATTCCATACCAGTAAACAAACCTCAAAGCTGCTGGCAGTAAATGCAATCAGAACCAATGCTGGACTAACAGCTACAGCAAGATTCTAGAGCTCAAAACTACATCCCTCCCCCTCCGCCCCCCAAGCACAGGAACACCAAATACAAGTGTTCTAAACACCTGAACGGAAGGGATCGTACTGCTGTTACCAAAACCCCAATGTTTATTTCCTTTACGTATTGAAAATGAGAGTGCTCCTTCGGTATCCATGCAAATTTTCCAAGAATGGATTTATCATAAGATGAATAACAAGTCTTATTGTAAAGAACCTGTCCTGCACAGGATGTTTAGCATACATCTTTATACTCTGTGAAAAAAAAAAACCCTCAGAAAACTGCCAAATCACCAGGCTAAGATTAGCACCTCACTTTCTCAGTTATATTCTGAAGCGAGGTATATTGCAAAGAATAGGAAAAGCATCAAACTATATAAACTGAGACATAATCTGACTCAGTCATAGCATATTAAAAAAAAGAGAATATGTTAGTTAATACTTCCACTGTTTTATAAGATTTTATTTATGTTTAATTCACAATAAAGATAGAATACAACATGGATATGATTCCATGACTAACAGTAACTGCATGAATGCTACTGCTTCCCAGAAAATGTCAACATAACCCAGAGATGTGTAGGTACATTTCTCAGTAAACTGGCTCTACCACCTCTCTTTTCTTGAAGACCAAGCCTTAATGGGGAAAAAAAAGACCCCAGACCAAAACAAAAAACACTTTATAAAGTTAAGCTTCCACCTGAATAACTGATTTTTTTCCAAATACCAGCCCAGTAAACTAAGATTCATAGGCTTTTAAAGTGTAAAAATACCCTCTAAAAACAACAACCAAAACCCTCAAGAAACCAAGTCTTGTCAAAGCATTTTTTTTTAAATGAAAAGGCTTTGTGTCAGAGAATCATTTCAGCATAGATTTACTTAATTGTATGTTATTTTCTCTTATATAATTCCCCAGAATGCCCAGGAGTTTTAAAGCAATTAAAAATACAAGCTAGTAATCAATACCAGTTTGCAGCTTTTCTGCACATCTTTCACGTCCAGACAAGTATTAAAAAAACCCCAGCTCAAGTCAAAGGGCATTACTAGGCAACAGCAGCTATTAGTCACTCTGCTGTCCAAGAGGCACTTCCAAGTCAAGCCACAGGCAAGTGCATTAGAACAGCCTAGCGAAGTTTTACTAGTGTAAGACATTATACCTCTTATGGCAAAAATTAAAAGAACATTTATCAGAACCAAAATTATTCCCATGTAACAATCTCTGTATGTTCCACAACACCCCGAGAGCCTGATCAGCTGTCTAATGCTGTTAAACAAAAGCACTCTACTAGAATGGGCGGACATCGAGGACCCTCGTGCTGACTGGCTGAGAAATAAATACCCATGACTTCATAGGAAAGTCACTGTCTCATGTTTAACACGTTCCTCAGGCCACAGCTTCGTATCGGAGCCGAGCTAAAACTTGCTGCCATATACAGGATCTGTCCTGCTCCACCTCTGCTTCCCCTTGCACCACCGCAGGGCACAGCTGACTTCAGTGTGCCAGTTCAGGCAGCCACACCAGTAGAAAACTATTCACTGCTTTCTGTATCATGAGGTTAAGTTTTCAAAACAAAGCCAAGTCAATGTTTACCTCACCGTTCCCTGATGTCCTCCAAGTCATGACCACACCATGACCAGCTTATTGAGCTGGCTCTGATGCTCACATGCCTCACAGAAAACACAACAACTCAGCAGAAAAGAAATTTCCTGACGGTTTAGCAAGTTGACTCACTGAGCTGGGCTAGTTATTGCCAAACCTCCTGCTAGGAGTGAAAGACTGCATGAGTAGCTGCGCCTTTCAGTGGGCACTCCCTGATCCATCAGGTGTGCTACAACATTAAATCTATGCCAAGCTGCATGGCTAGGATGGAGAAAAATGGCTGGTGGAAGATGCTTCCAGGTATTAGAAAGAAAACTCCAGATCAACAACTGGAAACCAGGATACAGTTGAAAGATACGCTTGAAACAACAAAACTACGTAGCCAAGAACCAGCCTTCAGTGACTGTTTCAAGAGAATTTATCCTACATCCTGCCATGAGTCAGAAAATCTAGTACACAGCTTAATATTGGCTCTTCAAAATAATTTGTCTTTGTTGGAAGTTGTTCAAATCATGCCCTTTGTGGAAGGAGTATTCTGACCAGTCAGTACAAGAATAAACACAGTTCAATCTACATTCTCTATCCTTTGGCTTAGTATTTTTAATTTAGGTAAAAAAAACAATTACAAGTAATTCTCACATACTTGGAGGCTTGGAAATGGGATAGCAAAAACTGTCTTTGAATTAAATAAAAACTATACGTTTGACTCACAACTAAAAAAATACTGTGGATAAGGCTAAGTTCATTCAAGTGACTTTAATTACAAGATTATTGTTAAACCAATTTAAGCTGAGAACGCAGTTTCTAAAATTCCACATTTAAATAAGGCTTTAAAAGAGCAATTTACAAAAGAAGACAGTGTAAAAAAATTACTTCTTTTCATCTTTGTAATCCACAAAAAGCCTCATTTTTGGAAGCTGCAATGGACCACTCAGTAAAGGCTTAATCAGCACCAAACCTACAAAGTGATTGAAACATTTTCACTCTTTGGAATGTAGTAAGAATAAAAATAGCCAACACTTTAATTAAACTGACATAAAAGCAAACACGTCACCAAAGAAATGGTGGTGTGTTTCCACACGCCAAATTTGTTGTTTAAGAGGTATCTGGCAGGCTTCTACATTAAAGTACAGCATGTTACATCCATACAGAATGAGTCCCTCCCTATACAGCTGGCTCCCCAAGAAGGTTACAAACGGAAAGCAGGTAACCTCATGTAAGGAACCGGTCTCCCAGCAGAGGTCTAAACTAAGAGGATTACAGGGTTGAAATTCCAGCAGATGGAGAAAGGTTTTATCTGCACATTAAAGAGGCACAGGAACTCTTAGATAACAATTTAATTATAGAAAAAAAAAAAGTTTCTCAGGCACTCAGACTTCCGAGTTGAAATGTTTCACTTTGTTTTCATACTTGCAAATGAATACACTGCAGTCAGCTGCTCAGCAGAATATATTAACACACGCAGAGCTCCGTGCTACTGCAGCTAGAATGCTTCCCCTGTCTTCCAGGCAGGAGAAATGGAGGTAGAGTATTTTGACAAACTGCTAGCCTAATTAAAGATGACAAAAGCAAGATGTCCAGTTTGAAAGCTGCATCTCAAAGAATCAGGGCATGACATGAGCAAAATGCTCACTATGAGGCTCTTGCACCCTTCTACTGTTTTATAACAAAGCAGAATTCAGCTGGGCAGGAGAGAGATGGGTAACAGTTCTTCTTACGTAACTATCAACTACTTTATTTCATCTTATGTAACACAAATCCACATAATAAACTTTTCACAGCATCAGTCAATGGTTTTGTTTAAAGAGGCATTAAGCTAGTTCTGTTTTCTTTGTTACCTTTTTCAAGTCTCATCCAAACTCTGTAGGACTGTTTGAAAAGTCAGTTAAAAAAGCAACACAGCTAACATCTGAATGCTCCCTCACCAATGAAAGAAACTACATATGGGACATTTCATCTTGGAAAGAAAGTGTGGAAAAGCTCAGATATTTCTCCTAGCCTTTCCCCACTTTACAACTGGTACTGCATCACCAAATAAGGTATTTAGAAATAGTGGAAAACCAGCAATGATTCTGTCCAGAACATTCTCCTCTAGCTAAACAAGCCTATTTATAAAACCAACCAGGAACAATAGGAAAGAGCACCATAAGGCTTATACGAGATGAGGAGACACTATTGTTAGGATGTACTTTTGCACTGTGGTTCATTTCACCTTCTAAAGGAGACTTTCCTCTCTGCTGGCAGAAATCTCTTAGTTTGGCTTAAATAAGTGCTTTTACTCTGACATTTATATCACTAGCATGTACCAATTATTATTGTTATTATTATTACTATTACTAATGCTCAGGCAAGATGCAGATTTTCATTCCAGGCTTCAATGCATGAAAGAAATGTCTTGTGGGATCAGTTCACTATTCTAACTGCAGGAACTTCACAGTTTACTGACACATGGTAAGAAATATTTTCAGTTATCAAAATATACCAGCATAGTAATGTATTGTCCACAGTCAACAGGAAATGAGGAATAACCAGGAAAAAAACAGAATTGTACTGTACCACTCGTGTTCTTCCAACCCTTCCATACAAATGGTAAGCTACATTGCCACGCCCTCGTCTGGCAAAATTACCATTTAAGCAATCTATAAAGATTAGAATGATTTCTCCTAATGAACTCAATAAAAATAACTGATTAATTCACTTAGATAACCAGTTACTACAATTGTCAAAACTGAAATGTACTGTGCAAGATAGAAGGCGGCACTGTGATGATTCCTGCAGCAACAGTTGCTGCAATAAGGGAAAAATCTTCAAAAATAAAAAGGAAGTCAAAAAACTTTATTCACACCAGAAACACAGACTTCAATGGAATTTTCCTTTATCAAAATAACCCCATAAAGGTTACTTACATCTTTGCTGTAAGAGAACTGTACAATATATATATAAATATATATAAAAAAAAATCAACTTTTTGTGCTTCCTCAATATTAATCGTCATCTTCTTCCTCTTCATCGCTGATCACATACTTCTTATGCTTCTTACTTGCTTTGTCATCATCCTCTGCTTTTCTCTTTCCAGAAGGTTCACCTTCCTAAAGGCAAAAAAAGGACAAAAATAAAAAACCCCAACATACTTCAAGCTAAAATAAAAAACTCAGAAGAAGAACAAAAAGACCTCAAAGTATTTCTTGTGAGAAAAGAAAATTATTAATTCCAGTTTTTCCACTTTGTGCTACTGTGATGCAGGATTTCTCATGTATCAGTACTTTACGTTCAGTGAACATCGCTACCAGTCTCAAACCCGAACCTGAGAGGGTCCATAAAATACCTGCAGTTCCCTTTACCTCAATGTACATGCAATCATCTCCCTCAAACTGAACCATGGCATGAAAGTAATTTATGTGATAATCTGGATTTATGGCACGTGCAATATCATTCTCAGCAAGTCTTATGAGCATGGGTAATTCCTAGAATTTGTAGTGAATTTTTCAACATGCAGCAGCTTTCCCTTCAGATGGTCCGTGTAGTTCTGCCTAGTTTTCGGACTATTGACACTTGTGCACCCTAAATTACAGGTACTGAAGCAAAGAAGAAAGCAGGCATTTTGTTGGTTTGTTAATTAAAAAAAAAAAAAAAAAAAAAAGCAAAAAACCAAAACCCAATTGCACTCTGGCATAAAGCAAAAAGACTGATGAGAAACCGCTGGTACTGAGAATCAATACCACAGTTTCCAGTCCAAGAAATATAATAATTTAGGAGGCTTTAAAGAGCTGATCAAAGGAACCAAAATAATTGAGTTAATTACCTGTTTGCAAGCAATACTTGTCTTTTATAGGTTGGATGCCAAATTTTTAACATCTAAGTATAGAGTCAACAGGTTGGTTTTTATTCCATGTGCATTAACACCAGTTCAGTTTAACTCATCCTTCCAAACATTTTAAATCAGAATGCTATGGAAATGTTTAATTAAAATACAAACCACTAGTTGTTAACGCAAAACTCATCAATTTTGCCATGAAGAACAAGCGGTAACTCAATTATTGTTTAAAAAGAAGAGTATATTTAAAAATACCCTCAGGTTTAAGTAACCTCATCTCTTTTTCCATTTGTTGGTTTTGTTTTTTTTTAAAGCAATACATATTACTTGGATTTTAAGAGGCAGCAAAGGTTGACTTTCAGAACTTTAATGAATTATTAGAGTTTCAGAACTCTAATGAATAATTTCTTATTCAAAGCATTTTATTCTGTATTAACATATTAAGTCAGTACAATGAGAATCTCCGGAAGGAATTTTAAGCATGGAAAAGAGAAATTAGTAGGGGTGGGAATCTCAGTGATCTTCCTCAGAACAAGTATTCTCTTGTAATCTAGCAAGGCTATTGTTCGATGATTCATCTTCCTGTTTAGCAGAATACCCCCATTAACTATAGGAACAGTAAAACCACTTGCCATGTGGTGATAAGTGTATTCATAATAGACTGACGTTTTCAGTGTCGGTAACAAATTGTTATCGGGACGAAAATTTGTGCCCTGTTGTTGACTGACAGCACATAAAAGCAAGCCTGCGTACAAGAAGTCCGTGTCTCACGTATGTGGGTACATATTACAAAACCATACTTTCTACGTGGGGACTGAAAGTAAGCACTTATGATCACTGGGGTTTTTCTGGTACTACTGCAGCACCCCTCCGTGGCCCTGATGGGAATACGACCTTTAAGTCATGTAATTTTAAAATGGAGGCTATCATTCCTCAAGCAGCAGAGAAATGCTGTTGACCAGACCTTTTCTTCTGAGAGACTGGAATTGCAAAGTCCTGACATTGTTCTATCATGAACTAACAACTACCAGAGTCTGATAAATAAACAATTCAATTTCTACTAACAAACACTAACAGACCTCACAAAATTACAGTTCTGTCTCTATGCCTCACTATGGCTGTCTCCAGGACTAGTCATACTTTCTGAAATACTAAATTTTCCTCAATGTATAACAAAAAGCCAGAATCTATATCTTGAAAAGAAAAACTAATTTTTACTTCTGCTTCATATTACAATGCCTATCAGTGCAAATACTCAGCTGACAGTACAAGAGGGGTAGTGCCACCCAGCAAGACCATGAATTCAGACTGCAGCAAACATCCAACAGGCTGAGAAATAAGACATGCCTCCCAAGAAGTTTACAGGAAGCATAGTATAGAAATGCAAATGAGAGCAAACTTACTTCTTAAAAAACTAAGGTTTCTTACATTATAGAGGATGTGTCACACTGAAAACTGTCATATATACTTCGGAATTTCAGCAGCTGTGATTTACAGCTGTGATTACAGACTCTGACCTGCATTCATTCACTAGGACAAATAGTAATGTATGCTGCAAAATTACTCTCTGAAGAAGAAAAGGTGTTTTATTAGGGAAGCCTCTAAAATTCAAGAATAAGGTTCTAGCCACTTCAGCTGCTATTAAAGCAGCACACTCAATACGACTGTAGGGAATCAACTGAAAGAAATCTTAGAGCAATAGTTAAAATAATTTAAACATTTAAAATAAGCTTTTACAGGAAATGGTGATATAAAGCATTAAAAAAATATTCCATAAGCTTACACTGACCTACTCAAACTTCCTTTTTTTAAACTTCTGCATGATATTCTACACATAAACATTTAAATAAAACATAATTTACAGTAAAACAGGACAGGAAGATTAATCAAACCAGCATGCCACTGTAAAAACATCTCTCATAACCTACAAGATAGTAATAAGAACTAAGTATTAAGCTAAGTTAGTCTGTATTTATTATTCTGCTGCATAAATGAAAGTGACTATCTGACTATCGGCAGAGCTCACGTGTGTCCAAACTACCACTCCTAAGCCATGCTTGGCTTGAGAGAAATGCAAACACAGCTGCAACTCGGCACCGCACTATATTGATCAACAGCAAAAGTACGTTAATCCAGAACTGGCGGTGTCTAAAAGAAAGCAAACCCATGGGCTACTAAAACCAAATAGGCCAAACACCTGTCCCAACCCAATTCCCACTGAACAGGGCAGTGGAAGCCAGGGAGCCAGCGTCAATTGCCACTTGTCACAAATGCCAAAATTCCCTCTTCTTTCAGCTTCCCAAGGCACATGGTAGATTTCCTATGGCATTTTGCAAAAGAAGCATTCTACAGTGAGGTCAGGAAAACGGACTACACAGGTATAGCTGATACACAACAGAGTCCATACATTTCCTGGTTCATGTTTTAATCTCAGAAGTGAGAAAAGTGTTTTGAAGCTTTGAAAAGTGTTACGCTGCAGTGCTGTATCACAAGAAATTACATTACTTGAAATGAATGAAACCTCAAGACACGATATACACAAAGATTCATTTGCTCATTCCCAGTAGTGACACAGTACAAAGCAATAAAACACAATTTTACAAGACGAAACACCACTACCGCTGCAGCTAACAGTCAACTTGACCATGTCCTAATGTTTAGGGTGATACTTGGGTGATGGATAACATCTATTTAGTAAGGGATGTTAACTCTTTTTAACTCGGTTAACTTTTCTGTTTAGAAAAAGAGCAGAAATACTACATGAAAATGCTTATGCTATTTCCATAAGAAATAGGAGAGGACTATGTAGCTTAGAAGACAACACTACACTATGATTCTGACATTAAGTCTTCTTATTCCTTGCATAATTTTGATAGAGTCATTTTACATAACTCTGCATAAATTTTTCCATCTTTTGATCAGTAGTAGCAATAGTGTCCTCCTTTGGGAATCACTCAGGTCTACGAACTAAGGCACTGTATAAGAAATTGGTGATTAGTTACCATGGAAAGCATGCCAAGTCAAATAATACATTCATCACAGTATAAATTAAATTTGTACAAAACTTTCAGCTTTAAAACCTATATTTAGTGCAGGAAATGAGTAGCTTAAGAACAAATCCTTTGCCTTACCTCATCACTCGTAAGTTTCTTTGCCTTGAGTAGTCTTTGTGTTTTATCTTCATCTGAGCCCTCATCACTGTCAGAAGAGTAGATTCTAGCACGTTCTTCTACAGAGAAAAATGAAAAGACAAATATTTATCTAAAATCAGTGAGGAAGAGAGAGTAGAAATAATTATCTTGCATTTAGTCCCACAAAAAGATGGCAGAACCTGACCCCAGAGTAAACAAAATAATCTTATACAAACTGAATTAATGTCTCCTCATATATCAAATGAACTGGCAAAATACAATCTTACCAGGACTCTCCTGTGAAATTAACCCACCTGAATCATATAGGCCCTACTTACATGCTGTTAAGGTGTATTATTACCTCTGATGCCACCTTTGTATCTGTTTTTGATAGCTGCTAGACTGATTGCATCATCTCCCTCATCCTCTTCATCATAGCGATCAGGTTCTAAATAATTTGCACTCAGACCACGTTGATGCTGCTTCTCCCGCATTCTTCGCTGCTGAGATTCTCTACGAATGGAAGCTCTTAATCTCTCCTCTTCTTTCTGTCCAAAGAAAGCAGCAATATATAAAGACTGAGGAAAAAATAAATACTCAAGAGCACCTTGTATTCTACTGTAGCTTTTGAAATAATTCCACAGTCTAAAGACTGTATATATTCTGATTTTTTTGGTAACCTATTAGGTTAATCAAACTGTACCCATGGCTAACAACTCTCGTCTGTAACTCCAAAGTACATTCTGTTTTTCATAAAGTCATAAAATGTTCAGAAACATTCAGCTCTATTACAGTTGTGATTTTTTTTTTTTTTTAGATTAAATCACCAGTAAGAGAGTTCCACGTCACAATACCTTAATCATTTCTGTGCGCTGAGACTCTGGATCGCGACCTGCCATTGGCAAAATACGAATTTTCTGGGTCTTTGAACATCTATCTGCCAGAGACAGAGTCATCTTCCTGTGAGTGGCACTGTCCGTAGAGTGTGGCCTGTTAAAAAATTGCTATGGGTTAAATACTTCTTAAAGGAATGTATCCATTTTTAAAGCACTATGGTAAGGCCAGCATGCTTAAGATTTCAAAGATTCATCTGCACAAAAATAAAAAGATAATCCTTTTTCAAAAAATTTATTTATGTGCATTTTAACAGCTACTGGAGAAATCAATATCTCTGACAGCAAACCATCTGCACTCCGTTACCAGAATAAATAATTATCCTCACATTTCACATCAATATCCCAAGACATAATCACCATCTTGATAACAACTGTACATCAGGAAGAGGTTAATTTCAGGGAATATTAATATTCCTTCTCATTCAGATGAGGACTTGCACTTAAAAATGCAAATTAAAATAAATATATAAAAATACAGGTAGCCTACATATTGCAGTGAATGGCACAGTAACCTTTCAACCTGGGACACCTAATTTAGGAAAAATCTTATTGAAATAGTGACTTTGGAAAACAGCACATTCTTATTAAACAGTTAAGCTCTGAAGGTTTACAAACTAGTATCTCTAATTTTTATATACTAGTTACAACACTTAATTGCAGAAGTAGCATCAACATTTGATACAGAAGAGCAGGTTTACCTGAAGGTTAACTTTGTCTTGAAAACAGCCTGGCCTTGTAGACCTGTCCCTTGTCTGATAAACAAATGGTTGTGATCGCCCTGTAGTGGCGCCTTGTACACGTCAAAGACCTCGTTGCCCAAGTGGAGAGACATGCTTAAAAGAGATTTCATGTATCAGTTACTTGATAAAGCCACTACAGTCTATTTTTTGCCTCGTTTACAAATGGAGAAAGCCTTCACGTTTCCTTTCTATACATAGCCAGTAACTATATTTCAATCCAAACTAAGCAAAGCATAAAATTTTCAAAGCACTGAGACTAAAGTAATTTCTGCTGTGCAGAACTGACATCAAAGTTCGTTGACCTTCCAATTTTGCACGCCATAGCATTTCATCGCAAAAATAGCTGTATTCCTTCAATAGCAAAGAGTCCAAACTAACCTTCCATCTGACCATTTGACTATCCGTGCATTACTTTCTCTGATCTCATTCCCTTCCTCATCTCGTCGCATCCGCCATCGTATTGTATTTTCTACCTGTGGGGAAAAAGAACAAAACACTTTTTTCTAACTCATAGTAAGGAACACCATGGTAAAATATACTCTGTATAGGTCAAGAATTACAGTAAGAAAGGCTAGATAATTTGCTGCATGATCCAAAGAAATGAAGGTGAAAGGTACCGCTTTTATAGGCAAAATGCAGCTGTCAAGCTTTTTCAAAATTTATTACTAAAATGGAACAACTTTCCTCAGTTCTGAGCTGGTCCACACTTCCATAATCTGAACCATAACTCAAAGCACCATTCTGCAAAACACCATTCTGAAATACCTGAAGTAGACTTTGAAGAAATGTGGGTAGATGAGTGTAAAAAGGTAAAATTAACATTATACCTTGAGTTTTAACCTAGTTCTACCCTCTTCATCAAGCATCTCCTCATCTTCAAATTCATCTTCATAATACTGGGGATCAAAAGGTCTGCAATAAATTATATAATACAGTCTTTATTCTTCTCAAAATTAACCCAGATTATTCTAGAGTTGTGCAAAATTACAGGTGCTTGAAAGGTTTAAATTATACACTGCACACAACAGCAGGCACTGCAGCTGTGGGACAGCCACTTCTGCAGTAACGTCGTTTACTGCATGTGATTCCACACCAGTGGAGGCCTTCCCAGGTGTCTCCACCACCAGCCATTGCAGCCACTTTAACATTCAGACCCTCTAAATGGCTCTTGCTAAAGAAAGCAAGTCTGCCTCAGAAAACACTGCTTCCTCAGTATCACAATGACGAGGTCACAACTAAATCTGGAACAAAATATATACAATATTACAGAGAAAATAAAAAGAAAAACAATCATGTTATAAGTGTGGTGAATTAGAGATTTTCTAAGAGCACAGTCTTTGTAATTTTTATTTGAATCTCTAAACCAACCAAAAGCAAAGGAAAATCAGATTGTTTTTCCTCTCTTCGTTCAAAAAACCTGACAACTAGGGTGCGACTGAGTGGGGGAAGGCAATTCCCTAGCCTCCTTCCTAACAGTTTCCAGGCTACTGCAACGGAAAGAAGTGATAGACTGCTACTGTACTGTTCTGTTCCCCGTTCTGTCTGACGCCCAGGACTCCTCTCACTGATCGCAGCCACTAACTGGACTCTTAACGGTTCTCCCTTGAAACAATCTACAGCATGAAAGCCAGAAGAGTGATTTGACTACTGTATAACGGAAATAATGCCACACGGCCAGCTAACAAGACAACTGTTAAACAATGCAATAAAGTTGCTTAACAAACACTTGAAGAGATGAATTTAACAGCAATTTACTAGAAGTGCTGAAGCTGGGCTTTAGGGCCAAACCTAACATTACAAACAACTCCAATAATTTATTTTGTTTCTCATTATGAATTCTAGAAAATGTCTTTAGCTTGGGTTAGATAACTAGGAAAATGAGTAACCAGCCTCTTCATAGTTAAATAGTACATTTAGCACACACAAATAAAAAAGGGCTTACTCTAAAATTCAAAATTATGTTTTTATCACTCAAAAGTGCACGAAGATCCTGTGCATTTGGCTTTTACATCTCTGAGAGCCTGAATCTATGTTTAAAATTCAACTGATAGCATGTGCTTTCAATTAAATAATATTTATTGTTTGTTTTTTAAAGACAAAAAGAAACCCAAGCTCGTAAGAAAATTACTCTGCACTTGAACAGGTAACAACCACAGACATTACTATTGACTGATCACAACCAAGAAGTGTGCACCTTAATGTGAACTATTTTAAATATGGCCAACCTACTTAATTCCATTACTAAAACAAAAGCAACATAGGGGAACACTGTAAAAACCTTATCAGACACGTATTTAATGTGCAATTACCTGGGCTCCACGCTAAGGAAGTTGGGCAGCTTCACAAAATACAAATCATTACCCAAGTCTGTGTTTACTTTTGGTATTTCTACCTCTATTCTAGTCTCAGGAATAGGCTCTTCTTCCTGCTGGTCCTGACTCAGTCCATTCTCATCCTAGTGAAAAAAAGGAGAAAAGGAGCATCAAAGTCTATCTGGCTACTGTTGCTTAACAAACACATTTTGCTTGAAGAAAAGTCATCCATATGCAGAAAGATCAGGAAGCTTTGAATAAAAGAACTTGCACATTTTCAGTGAGAGCAATCCAATTCAGCATTTTCATATGCCACTTAAAGTGATTTAAATACCAGCGCAAACTGAAGAGACCAAAGACAGCAGGGAAACAGCAAAGGAGCTGACACACAGTTTTCAGCTGAGCACTGGAGAGTAAATGGAGGACAACTTTTCCCAGATTACAAAAAAATATTTTTATGTTTTATCATCAAGAACCAAAATGAAAATATTTGTCAAATAGCTGTGCTAAGGTACTAAAGACAGTTACGACTTTGTATTTTACTTCATGACAATAAAAACTACTCAGTATATTTCTTTCAAGTACGAAAAATGGAGCAGGGATGGGGGAAGGCAGATAAACGAATCCATCTGATCCATCTGATATTGCTATGCATAAAACTTCATTAAATTCTTTTAGCTAGGGCACAACTATTGGTAATGCTTACTTAATGCCATAAGATTTTTAAATTTTCACTAAAATATTATCCAACTCAATCAGTGCTCCACATTTCAGAGTTCAATGGCATGCTGATTATTTCAAAAGTCAAGTCTACTCACAATGGGCTGTCCTGGAGTTGGTGGCTTCTCTTCTCCATCACTCCCTGAGGAAATATCATCTGCACCTCCAAACAGATCCATGACATCTGCATGCTCTTGAGCAGAAAAATTACTATTTTAAAATGTACATATATGCACACACACAGCCCTACATGCAAGCACACGAAGAGAAAAAAATAATTAACACATCCTTCACTTTTATTACCACTTAAAATCAGGTACAAAGGTTAAAAATTGTGCACCTTTATGAATCACAAATTATTCTCTTATGCTGAAAAGCAGTCGTCTTCTGTATTTTTAAGCTAAGGATTCAAGGTATGTTTTCCTGGAAAGGCTCTATCAAATAAGAATCTAGTTGAAAAATGGCAACAGAAGAGTTAAGAGTATAAGAACATTCTTTACTCAAGTAAACAACTTAAATATATGTAAACAGCAACTTCATTATGCATTTTGGAGGTTTCACTTCTCAGAAGAATTAACATCTATTTCTCAGCCAGCTAAACATGACAAAAATCAATACAGGTTCTCTGGGCTGCTCTGATTAGAGGTGTAATTTCTTAACATCTTTCAGTAAAAATGTGTGAAACAACATTCACAAAACTTCGAAGATCTCTGTCTTTCACGGAGGAACTGAAAAGCTGATAGAGCTAATTAAAAATAATAAGCAGAAAAACAGCATCTACTTCCCCACAGAGAATTCTTGCTGTGCTGTTTCATTATTTCCATTGGCACTATAGTTACACCGTACAGCAAGTGCTATCAATTTTAACAAGTTCTGTAGCAGATGAATGGTGCGCTTAAGATGAGGATTAAAGGAACCAGAATCCCACAAAACAACGCCACCATTTACCTTTCTGTCCTTCTGTATCGCTGTCCGCTTCTGAATCTGATGTAATTGGTTTCTTTCGCTTCATTCGCAGAACTTCATCTTCGCTGTCACTGCCCCTTGCAGACTCTATGAAGGAGCATAATTATTCTCAGCAAATTAAAAATTTTGTTCCACATACTTTAAAACTCCTTTGTATTAATAAGTTGATTCAGATGAAAAGGAATTTAAAAGTACTGCATAAAAAACGTTACAAAGATGACTATAGTTGAAAGCTACGTGATTAACGCCTTTACATTGAAGTCTGAATCTTTTCGGGCCAATATAAATGAAACAATAAAGACAGAGCAAATCAGAAGCAAGTCATTACCACTGTATTCAGTCCTACCAGATTTATGCTCTTGGTCCTCCTCATCAGAGTGTTGGGCCCTTTCGTCATCGTCAGAGTTCTGCATCTTCTCCTCATCAGAATGCTGGGCCCTTTCATCATCATCCGAGTTCTGCATCTTCTCCTCGTCTGAGACCTGTGGCCTCTCCTCGTCATCAGAGTTCTGCATTTTCTCCTCATCGTCAGAGTTCTGCTGTCTCTCCTCATCATCGGACATCTGTGGCCTTTCATCTTCATCAGAGTTCTGCACTTTCTCCTCATCGTCAGAGTTCTGCTGTCTCTCCTCATCATCAGAATTCTGCTGTCTCTCCTCATCATCTGACTGATCGCTTTTGTCCTCCTTGCCCCACTTCTCATCCTCTGAATGTGCTTTTTCAGAACCGTCCCCCTCTGAATGATGACTGCCTTCATCTGACCCATGCCCATGATCATCCTCCTCATCATCATGGGCAGCTTCTGAAACACTGTGCTGGTCCATGTCTGACTGATCATTATCTTCATGCTCAGAATGTCCTGAAGCTTCAGAGCGATTGTAGGACCTTTCGGAGTGGTTGTCACTCCCTGTGTGATGGGATGCTCCTTCATCCTCGCTATCATCTCCAAATAACTCTTTATTACTAGGTTTTATTGCCTCTCTGTCATCATCCTGGTCACTATCGCTTCCAGAAGCATTGCTACCAGAGCCAGCATTCTCCTGATCGGAATCAGATTCAGATCCAGAATCGGAATCTGCAAAACAAACACCACCCTTTCAAGAGTTAAAATGTCCCTACAAGGATGCACATAAGATGATGGGCATTGTTGAAAAAAAACCAAAAATCAAAAAACCCTCCAAGACCTAGAGAGAAAACCTACAGAGAACTGTCAGGAAGAACTATAAACGTTACCTAGAACAACAAAATGTCTATTAATAAAGGCACAGCCAACGAAAGACACCATGAAAAATGATGGATGCCACATAAAGTTTCAAACCACAAGCTATTATCTAAGATTCTAAAGTTGCAGAAAGAATAAGCCATTACATAAAAGTGAAGGAAATGAAATTTGAAATAGCGAGGGCTTAAAATAAGTAAATACATACATATTGCTTATGAGACCCTACAAAACTAAAATTGTCATCATGTCTTTAATCCAAGTGAGCTGTTTCATGCGCCCTGACACGTCTGCTACACTGGAAATGCTCTTGAGTGGTGAGGCTGCTGAATGCCATTTCACGGAGGAGAAAAAGGAACATCTGCCTTGAAAAATAACTTACAGAAATTGAGACAAGCATTTAAAAAATATGCAAATTACTGAAATCCAGAGGTATTCCATCATTATTCTTTAGACAGCTAAAACTTTCCGAGACAATAAGGGGCAAACAGGAAACGCCTCGTTTTCACCATCTCAAATCCAAACAGCTCTAAGCAATACGATTTACCACTAGATGTTAGCAAATTCAGAAGTGCTTTGGTTTGGTTTCCAGGGCTGCAGTGACGGAAAAAGTCACTGCAAACTGCTTTTTCATGGAGTCCCAGCAGTGGGGCCCGGGTCTGTATTTACAGCGTGGAACGGGAACGGACACCCTCGCAGCGAGGGTGAGCGGCTACCCTTACGGAGAGGCATCCCCAAGCGCAGGACAGCCACACCAACGCGGGTTTATTTTCTTTTTGGCCAGAACACCGGGGGTGCAAAGGCGGCCCAGGCCCCCGCCCGCTGCCTGAGCGGTGTCGCCAGGCGGGACGGTAACCCGCGCCCGGCGGGCCAGCACCACCCGCCCGCCTCGCTCCATCTCCCGAGGCCCCTTCCCTCCACCCCCCCCCTCCCTCCCTCCCCGCCACTGTGGGAGGGGACGGGGCGCGGGAGGGCGGCGCGGCCGGCGCCAGGCCGCCTGCGGGACCCCACCGAGCGGGGAGTGGGGGGAAGGGGGAGCGCCGCGCCGCGCTCCGCACCTTTCTGCTCGGCCTCCGAGTCAGCGTCGCTGCCGAACAGCTCCTCCATGTCGGCCATGGCGAGAGGACGGCCCCGCGCACCGACCCGCACCGCCGGCGCCGCTCAGTGACGCAACTAGGGAGCGCCGCGCGGCGCCGCCAGCTACGGCATGCGGGAGGGGGAGGAAGGGCCTCCTCTTAAAGGGGCCGCGCCCCGCGGCGGTGACCGGCGACAGTGTGCTCCGTCGCCGTCAGTAAGAAAGGCGCGTGGCGACAGCCAGCCGGCCGGCCGGTGACTGTGACCCCCCCGAGGAACCGGTTATTAACGCAGAGAGCGGCGGTGCGAGACAGCCGTGCGGGAGGGCTTGGTGACAGCTGCGCGTACCGGTGTGCCCGCACCCTGCGCCCAGCGCAGCCAGCGGGGAGCGGCCGGCACCGGCACGGAAAATGAGTTACGGGAGCGCGCTGCAGGCTGACCGGCCCCGCGCGGCACTGCTCCACGGACACCTCCAGTGCCAGCGCTTGTTGAGGTCACCCGGTCACCCGGTTGTAGCGGCAGGTCGTTTAAAGACAAGGTCTCCATCCCTTCCAGGCGCAGGGACACTGACGTTACACCCCGCTCCTGCTTCTCTGGCAGTGACGGTGGAGATGGGCTCAGCCCACCCGTGTTTCTACACGTGAGAGGCTACACACTCACCAGAGACGGGTGGAAGAAAGAGATCATTATTTACGTAATATGTATCACAAAATAAAAGTATAAATATCTATTAAGCAAAAGAGAAATCACATCTTGATCTCCCTTCATTCTTCTTTAATGGACTCCTGAGAGTTAAGGGTACTGCCAGGCTGGAGCTGTGCTGTCAAAAGCTGCGTGGTTTTCTTAATAGTTTGCCTTCAGCTCTGGACCTTCTCATTGCCCAACGTAGCTGAACGGATGCTGCACAAAGCAGCCTAACGTCCCACCCTGTTTTTTTCTTTACTTGCTTGTAGGGATTGAGCAGCCATCACTCCTTTTATCTGCTCTTACGCATCTCTGCTGCCTGCTGCGTGAAAATCAAGTTCCACAACAGTAGCCCTTTAGTTCCAGAAGTGCCATTTGGTCACTCACTTGCCAACCGGAGAAGAAAAAGTACTGGTCTGACATAAACACATGGGTCAAATTTAAGCAAGTCACCATACTATTTAAAAAAAAAAAAAACAACCAACAAAACCACATCACACCACACAAACCACAACAAAAGAATACAGTACTTTAATTATCCAAAACTTTTACTGGTTTACAGTCTGACAGCATATAGTGCTGATATGCTAAAACACTCAATTCATGTTTCCTCAATGGAAATTTAAATTGAACGCTTGCTCGTTTGTAGCTTACAAACAGTATTACTCAAGCTGTAGAGAGAATGAGGCTATTTCTTTAAAATATAGCAGTAAATAGATAATTGCTTTGAAATACAGGCTATGTTTCCATGCTTAGCTTGGAACCAACAGAATCAATGTATGTGGTCATTTGACTTCTGCATTAAGCCTGAAAAGTAATCAAGAAAAAAAAAAAAAAGAAGTATCACCTCTTTTGGAAAAAAAAGGACCTTGTGCTTATGGTAGCTGGTTATCGAAGTAATACCACTGTCATACACAGGATCTCGCTACACTTGATAGCATTACATCAGAGCGTTCACTTTGCTTGAGACTGTTTACGATTCCCGACTACAGACTGAATTCCTTCATTTATTCCAAAAAGGATACAGAATGTAGGCACAAAAGTGATTGCTGTACCTGTTCCGTGCACCCTTCCAAATGCCTTGCAACAATTTGGAGGGCCAAACCCTTCTGGTTGAATGTAGTTAGTTTTCTATGCCCAGCCTGTCAGATACCTGTCCTGAAAGTGCCAACACGCAGTCCAACACTCAGCTGCTGCCTACAGAGTTAAATCCGTT
This sequence comes from Chlamydotis macqueenii, assembly GCF_036417535.1. Taxonomy (NCBI): domain Eukaryota; kingdom Metazoa; phylum Chordata; class Aves; order Otidiformes; family Otididae; genus Chlamydotis; species Chlamydotis macqueenii. Next base: position 13,206,788 of record NC_141567.1, on the reverse strand, counting down.
ATTAAGGTCCACTGTTATTGTCTGTGACAGGACACCTGAGAGTTGCTGCTTAACAGCCCCTGCCTTTGATTGGAATATAAACCATTAAGCAGCTAAACTTGATTTAATAAAGTAAGGGATTCGGGCTATCATTTCCATAATCCAGCCTTTCATTTTCCTCCTTCACCTGCGGGTAGGAGATAACTGCCTAATCTTGTTAGATAATGAAAACGTAACTCATCATAGAATCACAGTATGTGAACAGATTTCCATGAACATGCAGCCCTTCAACAAATGAAGGAAGACATTACAGCTTGGTTTTTGACACAAAATGATTATGGTGCCTAGCACATAAAAAGTAAAGCACAGCTTTAGGCAACTCGGCATGCTCACACTTTGGCCATGTTTGTACAGCACTGTCTGTAAAAAGACACTGAACTTGTGACTTCACGCATACTATATAAGAACTTAAATTTTAAAATCTAATCAGTTCTTGAAAATTTACAGAAGTCAAAACCAAAAGAAGCCCTTTTTGATACTAGTCAGATCACTTCTAGTTGTTTTGAAGTTATAGTATGTATAGTTCTTGGTTTTAAGAGAATTAATTCCAACTTACTTTTCAGAGCACACATTTATTGGTAACTGTAATAAAAGGCCAATTTTGAAACATGAAAAAAGTGTTCTTCCACAAGTATATAGCAGTTATATACATCCTCATTGAAGGCACTATAGTTTACAATTTTCTGTACAGTTGCAGTAAAATGCAAAGTCACTACCAGAATACAATCTGTCCTTAAAGATCCAAAACAAGATTTGCAGCAAGTTACATCATGGGCACAGTGTCAGAGAGTTGCTGTAGAAGATTTTTATAGTATATACAACCTGATGCAAAAAATCTCAGCCCAATATGTTTTCTATGCATAAATGCTCACCATGTTATGACCCTTTGATGAAAACAGTTGTCAGTTGAATCCTCTGTTGCTATGAATATAGCTGAGCAGTCCTTTAGAACATTTTTGGGAGTTTATGATCTCATGACAAGATTGAGCAAATTAGTGTGGCATACTCCAAACAGACCTACACCAAAAAGCCTCCAGATTCTCATACTATTTCAAAGAAGTCTACTGTGATTATGTGCAGAAGTTGAAGTGATTCTTGTTGCCTTATTAGTTTGCTTAGATATAGAACTTTAAATACTTAAATTACAACGCCGTACAGATTTGACACTGCATATTGGTTAATTTCTGCTTATCTTATGTAGTGTTTTAACATCAATACGTAAGTAGAATAGAAAAATCCTTTCTTAAAAGTGTTACTTCATTGCTTTATTAAAAATGATAGATTTATATGAAGAACTAATAGCTTAATGCAACAGCTTCTAAAAAAGGATTTTTTTCCATTTGCCAGCAACTTAGGACAGTGGTTTTACAGTTAAGGCTGCTTCTCCTGTACAGAGTGATGCAGAATTTAACAAATACACATCCACTACTTCTAGAGAGATTGATACCTATGAATGTAGATAAGGATTTTTAAACAAAGAATATAAACTAAATAATGCTGATGAACACATGAAATCAGTTTAAAAACTGATATCCAGTTTAGATACAGAGCAAGATACCGTTATGGGACACAAAGTCTTTTGAAAAAGACTTTAAGGATTTAGGTGTAATAGAAAAACTGTCATTTTGCAAGGCTTCTATTTTTTTTTTTTTTTTTGGCAAGGCTTCCACTTCTTAATTTTCTTATTGGTTTCTCAGATCTCTTGGGATAAGTCTTTAGCCAATTTATTTTGTTTGGTTTAAAGGGAAGTCTTTAAACATAATCACAGTATCAAGAAGAAATCAAAAATAAAGAAGAATTACAAATAAGATAGCTGTGAAAGATTTCTCTTCAGTGCATATGAACAAGGCTGAACAGCTCTACACAATGAGTCCAACTGTTGTGTGAAGAATCCCTTATCACTAATGCATTGTTTTAAAGAATATACACACCCCTCGATGTAAATAAGCACCCCCAGATTTTCTAACAAACATTTCAATTGGGTCATTATCTGCCCAACGATATTGAATGTCCCATTATTTGACTACAGACAATTATACCATTGATTGGCAATTACATTTTTAGTAGAAAATACAGCCAGAGTCTTGAAATACAAAAAAGGTCTTAAAAAAATATCAAAAACTATGGTACAGAGACTGGTGCAGTTACTGTGTCTCAATCTGAAAAGCGTGACGCATACCAGCAGACCATTAATATAGCTTTGCTTTAAGAGGAATGGGGTTTCCAGTCTTTTCCCTTCTAACCCAGGTAAGTGTAGTCCAAGATTGCCAAAGCCCACCGTGATGTGCGTGCCTTGACGACCCTTGACATCTCCACACAGTTTTGACAACAAGATCCACTAGTTGTCTCCTTCAACCCTTCTCTTGCGAACTGCAACAACAGAGAAAAAAAAGTTTTACTGTTTTATCATTGCAACTACCTGTCATATTTGTACAACATCAACAGTTAAGGGAACCATATTGGTGGTTCCCTATTTTGCTGCATAAAGTTTCATATAGTACAACTTAAGGTAATTAACACTTAGTATTATCCATTATTTTCAGCTGATGCTTCAGCAGTGCTTATTGTGTTATTCATTAACAGCTTCAACTATTTGTGAGGAGAGACTTGCGGGAAGCATTAATCATTTTATGTTTGGTAAGCAGATGTAGCCAGTACTCTTTTTTGACATTGCATTTTTCTAGTGGTGGAGAATTAAGTGTACAGGGCTTCAAAAGAAACAGTACAAGAGTTTCACATTATACCTAATTCAATTTATACATTTCGCAAAAAAAATGACATTGCATTCAATAGCCTAAACCATTCCATTTATTAATAATAAAAAAATCAGTTATGAGAAAATAAAAAAGCAACAAATTTGTGACTAAAATCACTAAAGCTCACATGCTATTTAGACTTAAGAATATGCAAGATTGACTGAATGACTGGAGTTTTGCTCAATATTTGTAGTATTTTTACTTGATATTTTCTTTTTTCCTTATCAAACTGTTTTCCTTTTCTGTGCAGACACAAAAAAAATAAGCTAAAGGTCTTAGAAATTATACAGGGCATCTCCACTTTGTTTAAAAAAGTGGAGCAAGCACATCTGTATAAGAAGAAAGTGATTCTGTTCTCAAATCTATTCACTGGAAATTATGTAGTTTTACAGATATTTGCAATGTGACTTTATCTTCAGAACAAAATAACAGAGGGAAAGCTGTTTTGTTTCCCCTCTTGCTTCCTATCTCAAGAAACGCTTTAGATACAGTCTAAAGAAACAATCAGAATAGAATCACACTAGGATTTTACTCTTTACAAAGCCAATGTATTGCTCACTTTGAGAGTAACCCGTAGACTTATCTCTGAATCCACATCGTTTTCATTAGTGACAGAAGTTATGCATACCTGCTTTCACCAAATTGCAAAAACAGGTGGAAGAGTTTCCAACCTTAGACTTCTCCAATCATGCAGTTAAAAGCAACATGTACACAGTTTCAGGCAAAGAAAAAGGAAGTAGTACAATACAGTGTAAACAAGGGAGAAAGAAGATGCAGACTATTTTTTTAGAAGAAACGTACAAAAACAGAAATGAGAGACTTCGAACATCTCTGTTTTCAGTGCTCAATACCCAGCTGGGTATTCAGAGTAACCTGTCTCTGTAGCTTCAGGGCTGGAGAGATGAAAAGGTATTTGCAGAAGCTTTTACTCGCATACTCCAGACTAAGAAAGCAAAGAAAAAAAAGGCAAGATATCAATAGAAACATAGATTTCCAACAGTGAAACACTAAAATGAGAACTAGTGAAAAGAGAAACCTTAAAAGAAAGTAGAGAGACACCTGAAGCATGGTGATAAAAAAATAACTAGTTTAGAATCTATTTTGAGAAACAGTTCTCTCTCTATGCTCTATTCTGCTACTCCTCCTCCATCTCTTTCAGAGCTGTTTTCCTCCACTTTAAACTTTACTCAGAGGGGAAGCAGATCTTTAAACCAAATTCCAATTTCCTATGTAATTCCCTCTAATGTATTCCTATACTACTACTACTAAACTGCCTGGCCCATTTTCGCCCTGATAAGATGTGTAATCCTTACAATAAGGCATCTAAAGCCAAAAAGTTTAATTAAATGGAGTTTTAAAATGTAATTCTATTTAAATAGATGGCCCACATTATCTTGTTGTAGTTGAGAGCTTCAAGTATTTGACATTATCATACAAATGACTTCCATTCACATGCTATATTATTAGCCAGTTTCCTGCTGGTCCATTTAGTTCGGATTCTAACAGATGAGCTCCAACAAAACTTACTGCAGCAAATAAAGATGCCACCACTAGCAGTTACCTTTAAGAGAGGCAGGGAAGGTACCTGTGCCTGAAAGAACCACAAGGGAAGAGATGACCCAGTCTCAGCCTCTGCACTGAACAATCAAAACTATTATTTTCCCTCTCTTTGCCACAACTCGTGGAATTTTAGTGTCCTTGTTCTAGACCATGCTAAAAATCCTCAACTCACCTGAACATCCTGCAACAAAATAAAAGGAGAACATCAAGCAGCAACAGAAGAGGAGGAGTAAAGCACAGCAGAAATCTGAAACTGACCTATTCAATATTTTGCTATCCTAGTTATGTCAACAGAAAAGCAGAAAAAACAGACACCTTTAAACCCTGTGCCACACACATTCATGTAATAGCCACTCCCCACTGACAGGTCTTACCCAAATCATTATTTTTTGTGATAGCTGCAGCTGCCCTGGCTCGAGGTCCCTGTTGTGTGAAATGGTATCCAAATTTGAGGATCTTGGTGTTTTCTTCAAGCATCTTGGCAATTTCTACTTCTGCAACTGTGCCCAGCTGCTGCCTCTGTTAGAATAAAAGGTACAGAAAGTCAACAGAGCATGTGTGTATTCACCCTAAAAGAGGTCAGAATACATTCATCATATTTGTCAATAAACATTTAGCTTAATTTTGATTAATTTAAAAGACAGAAGGTCATAAAATACGTTTGTGTACTTTAAAGCACAAGCAAGCACAGAAGCGACCAGGAATCAATTCAACTAGATGCTTCCAAGAATCTTAAGGACAATCATTCATGGGCTTAATATATTTAAAAGTAAAATATTTTGGAAAGTTTATCACAAGATGCATGCTACAAATAGTCAGTCAACTAGGACAGACTGATTTTAATTAGGATATCACCACCACCTCGCTTACCTGATTATCAATTTTGATCTCTGTCAGTGTTTCATTGTCTTTCAGTGCATCAACCAGTGCCAAAATTCCAACTCCAGTGATGAAGTTTGATTCTATATTTAAACTTTTTAATTTTGTGTTTACTCTCAGCATATCTGCAAGAGCCTTTGAATGCAAGAAAGTGTCATTAAACTTTTGAGTTTTGATGCAGTACATCATAAGACAGTGATAACCATTACCACTAACTAGTTCAATAGGAGCAACAAGTTCACAGGTGCATGGTGTAATTTTGCAAGTTTTCACGTATTATTTGAGACTGAAGTGGGTCTTCAACCAGGCATTATCTACATTCCCCTTTAAAATAGTATTTAGTCAAGAAAAGGCCTGTCTTTCTCTTGTTACAAACTAAAAAGCTACACAGAATATAAATTGCCTGGAATTAGCATATTGGACCAATTCCATTTTGTAAGCCTTCACAGCATACAATGAGTAATGCAAGCTGCTAAGTAAAGGCCAAAGAAAGGGCGTCAGTCAGCTGAAAGGAGAATTAGATATGGTTAATTTGTAAACAGGAGATCTGACTTTCAAAATGCTTGTGTCTACAGATTTGGTAGGAAGAGGTAAAACCCAAAGCTCTAAGCTCAGTATCAGCATGTAGCTCAAAGCACTTTTACGGAAACGGCATATACCTGATCTCATTTCTGAGAAAGTAAGAAAACATGAACAGGTAACTGCTGAGGTTTACTGTCATAAAAATCATAACCTTTACAATTTTTTTGCATCGTCACAATGCAAAAAACTGCCAACAAAACCACACCCAAGAAAACAAGCCTTTAGAAATGTTTCAAGTTCTACTGAAAAGGAACTTTTTAATTGACCCAAAGCAAGACTTTCAATGTTCATTTGTTCATTTAATGGAGCCTTTCAAACTAGTACAAATGCAAAGGATTGTCCTGGCAAAATAGTGAGTGCTGTTTTCTTACCTCTTTATTTGCAAATACATGAGGCACTGCTTTTGATTCAACATGGGAAAAACAGGACCAGATGACAAATATTTAAGTTTCAATTGTGTCAAACTAGATACCTTGACTAATATTATGCCTTATATGCCAATGCTTTACGCCTATCTTTGGTAGCAGGGAGATAAGAGAAACAGGTATTTTACAACCTTCTTCAACTAAAACTCCAGTTAGTTGAAAAAGATTATGAACTTAGTTCCCAAATGTGCTTCTTTTAAAGTTAATTTTGAATATACCGTTGGCTCATGGAATGAACATCAGGAACTAAACAATTATGAAAGAAAAAAAAAACAGGAAGGAGGTTAGCAAAATGAAAAATCGGAGGAAAAGATTGGAAAAAAGAATTCTCACTCATCTCATACATCGCTGCATATTAGTCAACTAGTAATAATTTACCAACTTTGATACAACAAAAGTTTGTTAAAGAAAACATACTTTATGTTGTAACAGAAGCTAATACTTTTCATCCCTAAATATTCAACAGGATTCAATTCAACCCCTTACCATTGTCTTTCCATCCTAACTCCCCTTGCACCCCACTTCAGCACATTAGCAAGAGTACTTACAACAGCAACAGGATCATTGCTTCGGGTGGCTGCCAGGCTAAAACTCTTCACATGCGTGTTGGTTTCTAAGGCTTTTGCAAATTCTTTCAGCGTTGGAATTGGTATGTTCTTGAATTAAAAATAGCATTTCACTCTCTTGAGATACACAAGTTTATCCCCTCCCCCAACTTCTTCCCTTATCATATTCTCTTTACAGCAAAAGGCACTACAATATTAACTGTTACAGGTCTCCAGCTGTCTCACAGTAAAGGCCTACCTGTGTAGCAGGTAGCTGCAATGGCTTTAGAGTCACCAATTCTATACAGCAAAGTCATCTTTGCTACATTTATGCCATTACCACAATAGAAGTGTTAAGAAATATTTGCCTGGCTTGGAACTGTTACTGAGCAAAATTTACATGAACTGAACATTCTGCTAACTATCAACATGAAATTAACCTCTCTACAATATAAAAAGACTTAGAGCTTCAGACTGGTGAAACCATTAGCATTTCATTCTCTGGGTTCTATTAAGAATAATTTCAGAGTTCACCAATATATAGTTTGATAATTTCTATGGTGTAGTAGCAACCAAGCTTAAAAGGAATAATTTTAGATAATTAATTAGGGTAGCACATTTCTCAGTTTACTATATCAGAAATTTTGTTCTGTTGCCTTTTTAGTATTTATTTTGGATAGCATTTCTCTATTGTACAATATTCTTAAATAACGTATTTTCTTTTCTTCCTTTAGTAAGGGCAACAAACAGCCTAGGCTGCTAGCGAGGCTGCAACCAGCAGCCTGTCAGTGCTGTCTGCACTGTAGTCTGCTACAGTTCTGTTTTCTTTCACACAAATACACAAAAGTTTTAGTCGTGTTTAAAAACACAGCTGTTACACTTACGAGCAGAAGTTGCCCTAATTGCTGACAGCTCTTTTGTACAAGAATCAGAAGGACGTCAGGTACAAATATGACTTTGTTTGCAATAGCAGTAACAGAGCGCATTGCCTGATCAAGGACAAAGGATTCAAAGCAGTAGTTAACTCCATGATGGTGAACGGCTGCAACTGTTGCCAACTTGGCAGCAACAGAAATCTGGGCTGGCAGTAAGAAAATCTAAGTCTTTTTAAATACACATTTGGCAAAAGAAACCAAGATGGCTTATCGGTTTAGCTCCAGGTTTCTGAGATTACACACACTGCAACATTTAGCAGAAAGACTCTGTAATTAAAATAAGCCTATCCTGGGCTCTTACAGAGTTCTTCAGCTTAAAGTGTCTTCCATTGAGAAAAAGCAGCATTTTTACTGCAGCCTTCAGGTAATTACCTTGATGTTATTTAGATTAACTTCAACAAGACGAGAATCATTATCTTTAATCCTTTGCAGTGTCTCCTCCACATTTGTGGGATTTGGTGGTTCATCAAAAACAGGCAACATTTTTTCACCTTTTACTATATCTGGAAAGTAAGGCATTTAATTGTAATCAAACAGGTCACACTCGTTCACTGTGAATAAATGACACACATACTAAATAGTGTATTTAAAGATAATTTCATCAGTCTTTACATCTCTCCTGCACCCAAAATGCATACCATCCTCTCCTGACCATATTTTCATAAAGTTCAATTATTTTTCAAAGGTCCTCACAGCCTGTTTTTCTTCCACAACAGCATTTTTCAGAAAGCACAGAGGAGTTGAATTATGAAGACAAACATGAAACCTAAAACCCAACACACACAAATGCATGTTTATGCCTACTTTTATCCCAAAAGGTGAATTAACTCCAGAATAGATTTTAATGTACATATATTTTAATTCCACTCTTGCCGGAAATCAACTAGCAACGTTACAGACGTACATTTCCAACTCAAGACTGAATAGTCTATAAAGAATGCTAGTGCTACAGAAAATAGTTAATGGTGTACTAACTGTATGGAGTACAAACAACTCATTTTTCTAGCACTTGCCTACACACTTACTTGAGAAGTTGTCTTTGCCAACCCCATTGCTGCTTCCTAATACATCACAGAACTGATTGTTTGTTATCAGGTTGGACATTCCCAGTATAGCTGCAAAAGGAAAAAAATAAAAAGCAAAAAAAAAGTTTTACTGTTCCTGATTAATTCAGCTCAGATGCAGAGTTCCTTATAATAATAACTGATGTTTGCAAAACACAAAGTTATCAACACAGCAAATGCACAATAATGTAAAGAAAAGTTGAAAAAAATAATTAATTATTAACTTTGTAGTTGCCTTTCACATCTTAGAAAGATTTGACCTCACCAGGCTCAAGTATCAAAGTCAGAAGTGAAGTTCAATCACAAAATTCTTGACTGAAGCTTTAGGAATACAGGCCCATAACAGCACATTCTTATATGCTAGAAAAAGCGGTAGTGCATACAATAAAAAAGAGTCAGTCTGAGGAATGAACTTACAGGTTCTGAGTTTGAAAATCGAATATCTTTTGCAGGCCAGAATAACCTACCTTCCTATCAACTGACACAAATCAACAACGTTGATACACTACAAGCAAACTGGCATATAGCATGATCTATTGATATCACAACTACTCCCTATAGTCATATTTCAGAAAACAAATACACTACCCCAGTAATTATAGATCCTTCTTGACTAAATATGCACCAGCCCATTCACACTTCAAAAAAACTAACCTGCAAGGTCACCTAATTCTGTGTCTGTGGCACTGGTCAAGGCTTCCTCCAGTTCCGGATCAAGAGAGAATTTTTCTTCTGTGTAAGACTGCACAGGCTTCTGCTTGGGGATAAATATTTTCCCTGGAGTAAAGAAAATGAAAAGTCTGATGTTACTTTGTATTATATAGCCACTTATCTTTAAACTTATCTGTACTTAAGGAATACATATTACATTTAGTAAATCCTGAAAAGAGCACCAAGGACAACATAAAGGAATGAGGTTTCTTGTGTTTGTTCTTGAAAGTCAGAGATAAGGAAAGAGCATAAGCAGGAATATAACATTACTTATCCCAAATTCTCAGGAGTCTGTATCATGTCTCCAAACTATGGTTTGTGAACAGCACAAAACAAGGTAATAGATTTCTCTGCCAATGACACTATTTTCTAAAATGATACTTAGAAAGGTCACAGAAGGTTCGGTGGGAAAAGGAGCAGTAGTAATATCACACTCTGCACCAACATTTTAGGCATTACAGACAGGTAATGGGAAAAGTTATTTTAGGAAATGTGTATTATAAATAGAGGTCTGTGTAGTTGGTGTAATTCCTACGTATATCTCCAGTTGAAAAGTTTGGGTAAGAAATTAGAATACGAGAAAGCCATTCAAACAGCTATTCTGAAAACAGTCCAGATTTGAATGACTTAGAATTGGCCTTTCAGAACAAAGAAGTCCACCACTTGGTAAGAACCCAGGAAGGGTGCTTAGGTTCCAGAAAATTAACGTGGTAAATAAAAGCTCCCGTACTGTATGAGAGAACAGAACTGATGCATTCAATAGAAGTAATTCACAACTAGAAGACTGCAAATCTAATCTTAACAGTTATTCAAAGTTTCTCAAACTTTCCAAGTTGCCTGGGCTATCAGCAGACAGAGCTGTAGGAAAGGGATCCCTTAGTTATTTCCTGGGGTAGGAAGCGGTGTTGATAATCTTCATATGAAGCCTCAGTGCTAATTTAGGAACCCACCATCTTCCATATTCATAGCTAAAAAACACTTCCACACACAAATCATATTAGCTCATCCCAATTACACGATGAAAACCCACCAGAGTGCAGCAGAATCAGACCAGCTGGGCAGAAGCCAGAAGCCTAGGATTTTTTTCCTCATACTGCATACAAGTGTATCTTGTTACATGTTTGGACTAACACTAAGTTTAGCATTTTTAAATACCTCCCAGTGACAAGAAGCTTTATAGGGATGTTTCAGTTTTATTTCTGGGAAATTCCAACAAAGCAGGGTTTAGGTTTCACCACTTCTGGGAAGCAGTGCCTGAAGTCAGCTCCTGTCCCACAGCAGACACTGGCATAGAAAACCCATCCACCTCTGCTCTCTCTCCAAATTCCCATCCTAGATTACAACAGTTTGTGGTTCATTGTCTTTTTAAAGGAACTTAATGCATTACCACTAGAACAGATTACAAAGTAGTGTATCAGGTTTTTCTCTGACAACATAGTCTGATGACCAAGATCTGTTGCTAGCAACACAGTATTTTTGTTCCTGGGTTGCTGTCTCGTTGGAAAGTTGTATAAATGGTCATTATCCATATTTAGAAGCAGAAAATAAATCTTCTTACATAACTGTGCTGACTACAAACAGGAGCTGAAAGCAGCTGACATGCACTACCACCTATACATCAGGTTTGATGTACAGTGCAAAAGAAACTGATGTACAGTGTGGTGATTCGGGATTAAAAGAAAACCTTCAAAAACTGAAGGCTTAGGTAGTAAATGTTTAAAATTATTTTGAAATAATTGATTCTACCTTAATTTTATTTTACTAGCATCACCTACTGGGAGAGAATAATTTTCAACTTAAATTGTAATTTTCAGAAGAGATATGAGAATGTTTGACAAGGTTTTCATTAACCTATTAAACACTCTGAGCAGCAAACACATGATCTAAAGCCTTTCATTAGCTATGTTTGCATTGTTTTCTCTCAGTAATACAGACTAGTAAAAAAGTGAGGATTTCAGATTACAAGGAGGGAGAAGAGAAGGAAAGTGCAATATGAGCACCTGCACTCTCCTTCACGTCATCCTATTAGCAGCATCAGTGCAGCAGGCAGTGAGCAGGAGAAGGAAACTGATCTCAATTAAAAGCAACTTTGGAAAAATGTATTGCAACCCAGATAAGCCTCCTGTCTGGTTCACCACACAGCACTCACAAGAAAAGAACTGTTCTTCCCGATGTTACTTTAAGTAATTCTTAAATTCATAGGCTAGGAACTTCTGTTTCTAAACATTTGCTTCCTAAGAGTAAGACTAAATTTACCCATACATGCCTGGTTCTTAAGATAACCTAAAGAGAGAGCAGTATATTCAGTTTTTAATAAAGCAAAAACGTTAAAAGCCACTCCCCTCCAGACATGTTCATTGCAGCCAACTCCAATCACATGAACTGGGTCAGGAGCAGTTTTTGTTATAAAACAGGTCACACCCTTGTGTATATAATCCTTCATTCATTGGCTTCATCTGGTCGTAGCCCAGAGTTCAGACGTTTACAAAGCACATAGGAAAGCAGGTCCTTCCCCACTCCTCACTTCTAGTAACAAACTTACTTCAAAAAGAAGACCCCTGTGTCTCTGGGACAGTGATCTCACTCAAGGCCTGCTGCCAAGACAGTTTGGCAGTTCCCTTCCCCCTTACTAATGTATGCTTAAAAGAAAAAACAAACAAACAAACAAAAACAAACAAACAAAAAAAAAAACCAAAAAAAAAACCCCTACACATCTGTGCAGCCCATGAGATTAACAGCTTTCTCGACCCTCGAGTGGAATGTTTCCAAATAGCAAGGATTTGATCACATGAAGGAACATGACATCCTCCTTTTCAGTAAACAAGGATACTGCAAAAACGAGGCAATACAACACGAAGAGGCAAATTTCAAAGATGTTCACATCATTTCTGTAATAATTATATATTCAGGCCCTCTGTGCCTTTAGCTAACATGTTAGATAATGCACATCCCAGGATGAATTCACAAGCTTTCTTTGCTACAAAACGAACTTTCAGTTCCAAGTTCCACACAATTGCATTGCTCAAAAGGCTGATGTGTTGGATGATGTCTGCTAAAGTGTCCTAGACTTTTCATACGCAGGCTCACAGTACCTAAGGTTAGACTGAAAATCTTCCAGAAGTCAGGTCTGCTCAGCGTGGCCATGCGCTGCATATTGCTAGTCCTATTCCCACATATCCCACAGTCCTACCCCCCTGCTAGTAGGCCGCAAGTGGCCACAACCTGCAGATCAGAAGAAAGTCTAAAATCTACTTTGCAGTATTCTGTCTGCAGAAAAGGAATCAAGTGTCACCTGAGGACAGTCAAATAGAAGCTCATCTCATCAGTGACTTCATGAAGAGTGAGCAACATCTGATATATTCCATACATCTTATGTTCATTCCTTAGAGCTTCATCAATCCAGAAATGTATATAATCCACAATTCATCCATCACCAGTTCTTACCATGTGAGTGACTTAGGTTCATCAATTCATTTGAAAGCACAATACTAATTTTTTAAATTCAACTTAAAAGTGATTTCCTCAGTGTCTTACTGTAGAGACAGCACTGTTATTTTTTTATTGGATTACAGAGCACTTAGCAGTGATTTAGAAAACTGTTTTATATTAAGGCTTGAGTATCGCATGTTATTTTGTTCCAATGGTCTTGCATGGACAAGGTCAATTTGACGAGTTGTTTCTCCAAAGCTCCTACCTATCCTATCCTAATAGCCTATCCTAGGATATTAGCTTTATTTTACAACATGTAACACATTTCCTTTAAAGACCAGTGATTGAAAGCCAGAGAACACAGCATCCCAAATCCTGCTGCAACAGAAGCAAATGGTGATCTAGAGTAACGACGCAGCAGGGCAGCACCAAAAGAGCTCTAGCCAGGTGGCTACACTTTCAGCCTAACAGTACTTTCTGGGTGACAGAGCAGGAAAAAAACCCACCCAGCAGAAGTTACATGAAATGCAAATCTACACAGAATAAACATACCCCTGCGGGAATGCAGAGGGAGAGCTGGAAGAGAAAGTCTTGATTAGGAGAGTGCAAAGGCTAGAAATGCAAAACTGAATTTACATAACATTTTGCTAATACCATGCACTATACAGCACAAAGTACATAACTGATGTTAGATATGTTATCTCAGCTGCAATAATTCTAATCTTTTGCTGTTCCAAGACAACTGAGGAGCATTGGTCAGATGTGTTGAACACACTCAAGAGCAACAGACTCCAGTGCTGAAGCACTGCTTCACTGTTTAGATGAGAGATCCTTCTCTTTGCAGTAAGCCCTGTGAAATCTTCACGACATACTTACGTACACAGATTGAGACAAAGCTATTTTTGTTGAAATTATTACCACATTGCTCTCATGAATCTCTTGAACAATGGTTTACCGTATGGTCAACACTTAATTGGAACAGAATGTGACTTAAATCATCATTACATCGTGTTTGAAAACAAAGTCTGTTTTTAAGGATGCTTGTAGAAACAAAATCAGGCACTGGTAAAACACAATACAATAGAATTTAGGGATTGTTAAGCTTCACATTTCTTTAGCACTGTTCATGTCACTACATCAGGGCACTTGACATTATTTCAGATCTTCCACATTTCACAGCACAGAGCAAATGTTCCCAAGATTTGTAAAAATCACATCACCTATCAGTGAAAGAGATGCAACATTGTTTTAATAATGTTACCCCAAAATGAGGTACCTGGGACAACTGGAAGAGAGGATTTTCCTTTACATTGTAGAAGGGAAACAAGGTTACCAGAATGAGTATCAAGCCAGGATATTTAAAATTAACCCAGGGTAAGCGTCTTTGATAAACCCTCAGGCCAAATTGCTACGCAGGATATCAGTTCTACTAAAATAGGAAAAGGAAAGAGAAAGAGAAGGATAGATTTTTTTCTCCCCTTCTTACTTCATGCAATGAATAATTAGACCAAGTTAGAGCAACGAGACCAGCTAGGCACACACAAATATTTTAGCAAAAATGGCACCAAGAAAAATTGCTGCAACTGCAAACCGTCTCTCTCCCTCCAAGACCTTGAGACCTGAGGGTGGTGATTGTCAGTTTTCTTCTGAATTAACAGGATAATCAAGCAAGATTTTCACCTATTCCACAATTTGTTAGCATTTCTCCATAATACATTTATCTAGCCAAAGAGAAAAATTATAAGCCAGCTTAGTAGTTTGGTTTTTTTAATAGTAAAGAAAAGCATATTAGGATAAAAGTTCCCTCTAGATAAAAACATCCCACACAAGTATTAAGTTTTGCCACACTCCCTTTCCAAGTCTTAAATCTAGATAAAGATCATGATTTATTGATTTAAAAGATTAAGTTACACAGGTTTTTTTTTTTCTGCAAAGTGCCCACAAACATGACAGCACATGAAAGCTGAACCATAACATTGTCATGAGGGGACAAGAAGGGGTTATCCCTCGCCTACTACAAAACGAGATTAGCCTTCTTGCCTCCTCCCATTCACTTAGAGCATAAATTTCCATACTGAACATTTGTTTCCACATTTTTAGCTTTGATGAAAGTAAGCTACTTTCATCAAGCTCAGTTTTCATATTAGTATCTCTTCTTCTATGGTACTAAAATAAATAGTAGAAAGAGTTATTAAACAGCAATTTTCTTTTTAAAGTGACACAGGAAGTTTTACTAACTAAGCTGGTATTACATATTGCAACATCCAGACAGTCTGCTATTTAGTAATACTTTATTACATAAAGGAAATGACATTTGATCTTTCTTAACCAAGATCTGCGTTACAGCTGGACCCTACTGTTTTTCTACATTATTCTCACAGATTTTATCTACCAAATAGTTCTGCTGTGTGCATGTATACATAAAGCTGACTTTAAAGAACCACCAGAAAGACGCACTAGTACTCAGTAGAAAAAGAAGTACTAACTAGAGCAAATCCTCCATGCCCAGCCTTGCATCCTGAAGGAACGGTGTATGAGCTTGCTGGGCTGCAAGGGATTCCCTAAACCAGCTACGAGGCCTGAATATACTTGAACTCATTCACATTAAACCACTTGGCTGTCTCCACTACATACTAGCAAATACCTCAGGCAACAAGCAGAACAGAGGAGGAAGCAGCAGCACACTACACAGCCAGACACAGGATCAACAGGTACTTGCCACCAGCGGAGGTACCATAGGGTACTGCTGCTGTAGGCACCTTTGCCTTCTACATTCAATACATTGTCTATCCTTAATTTGGGTGCTCTTACAGATTCAGTCAAACTCCCGTTCTCCTGTCAGCAAAGGAGTGTCACAGTTATCTCTCAACAAAAATGGTGTTAAACAACACAAATAAGGCAAAACACAGTGTACTAAGGAATCAGTACATCATATACAGTGCAGCACATTATAAAATCACAATCTCTCTACTACTTCAAGGAAAAGAAAAAGACCAACATTGTCAAGCAACAGTTACCTAGTACAGGCAGAGAAAATGCAAATACCTCCAATACCTCCGTTCACTTTCATAATCATATATACAAACTCAGCAGATGAATGAAGACTCAAGTCTGAAATAAGCGATGATTCACACCAGAGAATTAAGTAGAACTAAAAGATTTCAAATTAAGAAGAGTGGAGTCTGTTCTTCTTGGGCAGTTGGAATACAACTTACAGAACTACTTACTGAAGTCTTACTGCAGCAGATCTGCCCTGCTGCTGAGGAAGGTTCAGACAAGCTAGGATTCACAAGCGGTACACAGACACTGTGGCAACAGCTAAAAGCTGCCTCCTGTGCCCAGCACAGAACTGGGAGTTTCTGTCCCTACCAACAGCGCTTAGTAAGGCCCAACAAATTTGGAAACTCTTGTTTTGTGAGGAAAATAAATAAATCTATTCTTACACTATTTAAGATGCACACTCTTTTTAAATTTTCTCCTGAAAATGAAAACGCTTCCCATCAAGTGAATGAGAAGACTAGATCCAAACCAAAGATTTAAAATCCCAGGCTTTGATAATCTGTCCACTCATTGGGTCAATGTTTCCATGGTTTTTAGACCACAAACCACTGCCAGGTTTCAAAGGTTCTTGTGATGTTAACTATGTAATTATTCAATAATAAGTAGGCAATCTTATTAAACCTCTCAGTAAGGATACTAGAAAGACAATATGATTGCATACACCACTTGCCTGGCCTTGTCAACCTACAACATCTTGGAGCATTACTGAGTATGTACCACAGCATCATTCTACTGCTATTTTTTAAATTCAATGTAATATTACAAATGTTACTGTCTGTACTCAGCACCACACAGCATAAGCCACAGGCACAATGACAGCATTTGTTATTATTAATACAAATCAGGGGTAGCTCTTCATTTGAGGATATCATCCTCATCAGAGCTTTGCGATATTTGATACCATCTTTGAGCCTTCCTTCCTTCCTGTGCTACATGCAAACACCACACCAGCCCCAGTGCCAAAAATGCTTGAACAGGAAGCATCCTGCCTCCGCACAGTAGTGCTCATTTGGAAACACCATGAGTTAAAAAGCATTAGAACTGCCAGTGCTTCAACAAGCTGTGGTTCACAGTAGTTCTGGCTAGTCCACTTCAGAGATTTCATAACCACCTACACCGGAAAGGGTGGTGTTACCTTTCTTTTCCCTCGTAAAAGGCACATAGTCTTCCCTGTCTTTGTGCTCAAGAGCCTGCTTCTCCAAGTATGCAAGGAGTCGTTCCCTGTCGAAGGGACCCGAAGCCTTCTTAGCAGTCTGGTCTTTCTGTCGGAAGCCTGCAGGCAGAAGTGCATTCTGCAAAACAAAATGGATCAAACAAGTTCAGCTTAGAAAGTCTGAGTAAACACCTGTTTAATTTCATTTCCCTCTTCCTTCTCCCTCTCCCCAAGGTTCAAGCCCGATACATCATCTTTTTTAGGCAGTCTTTGATCCCTTGCCACCTTCCTTTTTTTGGGGACAGGGGAGGTAACCTATTCTTTAGATACCAAGAATGTAATTAAACATAGAGCACACTGCACTGTAAATAGGACTGAAGCAATTCTTTAAGTACAATAGCTCCCAGCACTAGAGCTGCTAGAGACTTTGCATTTCTTTTCTAGAATGAACACTGTTTAAATGAGTGGTAGCAAATAAAACTCAGCTATTTACAGTTTAGACATTCAGCAAGACAACTGCTTCCTCCATCACTTACATCCATGTGTTTCTAAGTCTTTAAGACAACTGCCTATACTGTTGTCCGGCATTTAACACAAAGCATTTCTACTTGTGACCTTACTCAAGGTAGGATGTATTTTTGCTATCATCAACATATTTCAGCTAAAGAAAAAAAAAAAAAGAAAACACAGGAAAAAATTGAGGATATTAGTATTGGAAGAACAGAACATATAGAAATTCAGACTATCACAAAAGACAACAGAATGTACATAAATTCAGATTATCACAAAAGACAACCTATCACTTTTGCCAGTTCTCCTCTGTTAAAATGTCTATAAAGCCAAAGACACTTAAAATATCAATAATATCTTGCAGTGTAACAAAACAGGTGATCATAATATTCTTAAGTGATCCCTGAACATAAAGATTAAACTTAATCTTGGTCCTGTTAAAGCAAGGACAGAGAATCAGGAGGTAAACACACAGGTCTTGGACTCTGACATTATGCAGTATGAATAGAGGACATAACTCAGCTCTTTATAACAGAAAGCTAAAATATTCCTTATTCAGTACCCTGTGCTGACGTAATCATTCAGGAGCTGAGTAATTATTTGCCTCCTCTTTACAAAGTCAACATGAGGACAGGAATATATATAGGCTACCAGATACAGGACCAGGAATCTTTAGAAAGGGTTAGCACCTTCCCTCTCCCATCAAACTCCAACAGTAGAAGCAACAAAACAAAAATGGATGCAAAAGGGCTGTGTACCAGACAACACTGGAAACAGGAAAGTTAAACAGGCTTTTCTAAATAAACTTTTCTTTCAAGAAAATGACTAAGAGCAATTTTTATTTCTAAATAAATCCCAGAAAGCTCCCCCTGACAACCCCTTCTTCCATTTTCCTCTACTGCAGTGGCATTCACATTGCAAACGGGAAATAAACAGTTGAAACGTTACATACACATATCTATCTGCAAAAAAGATCCTTAACAGACTAGGGAAAAGCTCTGTCCAAAGGTATATTGTTCAAGTAAAAAAAAAAGTCTCAATTTATTTCAGACTTGTTTCTGAATCAATGAAAAAATAAAACTTCTCTTGGCTAAGACCTACCTCAGGGTCAAGATCATCCAAAACAGTTTCCAGTTGTTTTAGTTCTTCTTCCGAAAGTTTGCCAAGAATTTCATCCTCATCGAGATCTTTGTACTTGTCCAAATCCTTTCGAAATGGGAGTGTCATGACTTGGGCAGTAGCAAGTTGCTCAAACACTTCAAAACCCAAGTCTTATTCTTAACCAGATCTATTAAAAAAAAAAATTTTAAAAATAAATAACCATAGGTAAGGTAACTATCCCAACTACAAAGCATCTTCAACCTTCAAACACATATCTGAAAGGAAAGCTTTTTCATCCAATATTCCTATTTATCTGTTATTCTACAACAGACACTTGGAAGCTACCTACACCTTGCTTCTTCAGTGACAAGATTCCCGTGCTGCCATGCCCTCTTCCATCATAACTAAGCTGTACGTATTTCCAGATGAATGTCAGCACCCAGTTTTCCCAACGAGAAGCCCAAGGCCACAATTCCCACAGAGCAGGGCAGGCTGCGGGCTGGGAGGGAGGAGGTACCAGTTACACCTAGTATTTATGAGTCCAGCTGAATGTCATCAGTTTTTACAGATACTGCAGTCAAGAGTTAAGATGCTTTACATTTACTGTTGCCGCTGCTGTCTGAGGTCAGTAAAGGAGAACTTCACTACAAACAAGTTAATTGGTTATTACTGACTCACATCCCTGCGTATTACCTACGGAGGGAACAAAGGAAGTTTGCCTCCGAGTTAATTATAGCACTACCACTGAAGTAACATTCTGTTCTGTCTGAGGAAAATTAAAATACTTTGACAAAGGGCTTAGGGAATACAGCTCTCCAGTCAATCCTACTACCAAAAAACCCCAAACAAACCAGAACAGACTGCATAACTGCTCACTAAATATTATACTTAGAGGAAATTGGGATTCCTCAAAAGATGTACAGTCTATCTAGTACGTCTCACAGACAAGGAAAGCACAGGGAATCTTTTTTTTAACAGTCACAATTTTTGACCATTTGGCTTGGAAAAACCAAAATAGTTAATTAAAACAGTGCTAAAACATTGGCTTCTCTCATTTTTCTGTAAGGAGTTCTGGGATTCTCCTTTTGTTCAGCCAAATTTCTTGCTTCAAGTTGAGCACAGACCTAAAAAAGGCAACTTGAATGACTCTCTGGAAGCCAGCAATGTACTTGGGAAGCAACAGCTACATCCTTACATTCAGGCTCATTATCCTCTGTAAGCCCTTTCTCGGCTCTATAGAAACACTCAACACAGAGACCAGACATACAGCAAATGCTATTTGCTCTTAAATAGCCCACATTCCAGTTAGGATGCTCACACCACATATACTAACTGCATTACTTCAAACCTGCACTTACACCGTACTTCAAAACCAGCTCAATTTAAAATTATCACCTTCAAAAGGACAAGAAGGGCTGTATATCCATACTGTACCATGCAATCCTGCTTACAGGATTCCTTCACCTCAGCTGCTTACATCAAGAAAGGTTTCCCTGGCCATCAGTTACATATGGTGATATTTTAAGTCAGGGACACCAAACAGACAGACATGAGCACTTAAAGGTTCATCTATGTCAGTCAGTCAAGTTTACCTGTAAAGTGAATCTGGTTTTAACAATTGCCTTTGCAAGAATGGTAAATTTTCAGTTCCCACTAACATCTACGCCTGAATGAGGAACATATTTACAGCTATTTTCAGAATGCCTGCTTTTAAAAAAATACTACAGATATAAATACTAGAGCTTACTTGTAAACCACAGCTGATGATGTAATTCCACAGCTGGAGTACCAGCTTAGGTGAAGTTCTCTCAAACATAACAAAGACCACCAGGAATTCTCAATTTCATGGTAAATTACATTAAAAGACTGGTGCCTGGTTTCCTCCGAACTAAACCCAATCATGCTGGAAGAGCCTGGACCTTTTGCAAGAGGCCACAGAGCTGAGAACACCAGAGTTTAATGGCTGCAGAAAATGCAGAGGGTAGCACACCTATGCTTTTCAAAGCCGCGTTCCAAAAGTAAAAGGAGTGTCTCCATGGTCCAGCACGCCACCTCCTACAGTTCTCACTCTCATGCTATTTGTTTCTCCAGATGGATAACAGCTGAAGGACAATTTATTGATAGCTGCAGCAGATGCCACAAAATCTGCATGCAAACGTCTCATTCCCAGAGCCTTAATGTTTTCCCCTTCCTTACAGTTCAAGCCATTACACACTATCATAAGAGAAAAACATTTCCTGCAGCCAGTTACACAGCACTGCTCGTGACCAGGCTGCACCTCCTGAATCCTACGTCAACACGCTGCTATTTCCCACATTTCTGCATGTCCATTTGTATTCAAATATTAAAAGGCGTAGTTTTAGCAGGTAATTATAAGAAGCAAAATAGCTAGTATACTGCAGAATAACGCTGCCCGTACTCTGACAGAGTAGCACTGCATAACCATACATTACACTCACGTGTATTTCCTCTCCATGATTCACTGTAAAATGCTGTCACCCAGAATTAATAACCTTTTATTTACTGCATTGGTATGTTTTACACTGGAACACTACTCATACTTTATAATACATTAATTAATGTTCAGGTCATAGCCCTTTGCCTCACTTGCTTTTATAATATGACCAAAGCAGCCATTTCAAATCCCGAGCTACAGTGTTCACATGCACAAAAGAAGTGAAAAATAAAAGCAGCCGAGCAAAAAAACCCACTATTTCTGTAACTGAGTCTTCGCTTCAGCAAGAGGAAGAGGATCACATGTGGCCTGGCAAATTTTAAATTTAAAGTGTTCTGGACACAGTTTCTAATACCTATCAAAAGTATATTTAAAATATGAAAGTACACTTAAATTGAGACGCCTGTAAGAAGTTATGATGGTAGCACTGCTTAGCTTGTCTGTACGACATTGAGATTGCTTGGTAACAACTTTCTGAAACACTCCCTAGAAAAGAAACTACAGCATATGACATTTGCATATAATGTGCTAAAAATTAAGTTTTAAAACATGGTGTCAGGAATTCTCATTGCCTAAAAAGGGCACAAAGGCCAGCTGAAGCCCTAATCTAATCAAACAAGCCCTTTCACCTCCCATTAAACATATTTGGTACTCTACTTGCTTTTCCACCGCTCTCTGCAGCAGTGCAGCATAAAGATACATGTGTAACAAATGACAAGTTTTTAGAAAAAGCCATTATTTACTGTGAATACTTGTGGCACATCTTACTGCAGAATCATGGGCAAAACTGTAACCATCAATTTTGGCTTTGCAAATACTTCGCACTTTTCTGATGAGCGGAGCTAGTTTTCTTCTAAGTATCCTTCTTTGGTTTGCCATGAAAACATTACATAGATTAAAAGTTACTTAATAGTTATATATCTGAAAAAAGAAAGTAAGTTCTTTATTCTAGCAACTTCATAGTTGCACGAGAGACCATCTGGAGAGATGGAAACAAAGCTATCATTTCCAGTCAATCAAATTCCAATTTTCTGCTTCAGTGAAAGACAAGTTGAAAAAACAGAAATGGAGATACTCTGCTGGACATCACAAAGACAAAAATCTTGCCATTATTCCTTCATCTGAGAAATCAATGAACAACTAAAGAAATTAGAAGATAGAAATAACTTTATTAAGGCCATTTTATAATTATCAGAATCATTCCCTGAAAGACCGTCAAGCAACTTCCATGTATCTCTTAACTACAAGTTAAAATATTTTTGTTTTCTCCTAGCTGAAAGTGCATTTTTAAAAACCAAAAGCTTCTACAAATAGCTAGCTTCCAATTCTCTTTCAAAAACTCACCCCTCAGAAATTTCTTACTATACTTGAGAACACAACTTCCTGGGACCCTAACAGGAGTAACTCTTTGGAAATATCTTGCTCACAGGAAACTACAGCCTTGTTAAAGTCCACTGTGAGTGGTTTCCGTGACTTGGATTTTAAAATAGAAGTGACATCATGAAAAACAAACCGAGCCGGTTTTGGCCAGCACATTCACAGAGTTCACTTTAATCTCATTTGTTCCTCTGGAGCCTCCTTCCACCCAGCCTCTGGGTGAACCCGACCCAGAGCAGGGGGGTCCACATGGCTGTCAGCATTCCTGCACCAGTCAGGGCCCCAGATCATCCCAGCTGCTTGGAGAAGCCTAATCTGAGCATTTCCCCAGGGAACCCCCACAATGGCAACAATTTTATTTTCCAGTCTGTAAGATTATACAGAACTGTTTAGGAAGAATGTGCTGCAGTTGAAAGAGCTGTCTTTATTTAGCAAAGCTAGGAGAAAAACGAGTCAATATGTTACCATAATCCCAGCAGGTTCCTTTGGAACCTCCACTGAACAGCCCAATGCAGCTTTTCTTAGCAGAAAGTTCTCAAGAGCCCACCTAAGCCTTCTGAATCTCCAGCCTGGGGTAGGGTACTTGAACCAGGCTCGCCTGCCCAGGGCACCAGCAGACATTCCCCAGCCCAAAGCTTTATGGAGCCAGCAGGTGGCAGCTCATCTTTGCCTATGCTTTTTGTCAGGGTAAGTTGTTTTTTCCAGGCAGTAAGGAATAGCTATTCTGGGCTATTTTCCTATAAAACCAAGCCCGAGACTTCATTCTCCCCAAATAAACAATTCACTTAGTTTTACAGATGGCAAGTGGAGCTTCCCCAACTTCACAATTGCTCATAGAGCAGCCTGGGGAGTGGCGTGGGACAGGCAGCTGCTGCAGAGTAACTACACAGACCATGAAGATTCTTCCATGATGAATGAAACTGGAAAACACCTGTACTTCCAGGTCCTGCCAGCTCTTCCTCTGTACCAGAAGGCACCTGGAATCAGACAAAGCCCACTTCGGTCTTTTGTATGTTCTGCATATAGCTACACAGAACTAGGGCACAGCTATCTTGCAGGCAGGGTGCTGTGAGTGATGGCTAAGCTCCCAAGCTGGCATTGTCCTATCAAAACTTACTCCTGTGGGCCTGTTCTTGAAAATCAGTCACCCATGCTGCAGGGCTGTACGGATGTACCCATCCAGCTCCAGCAACAGCAGAGGTGACAGAGCCAGAAGCCCCAAAGCATGCATTTGATAAGCTGCATGGGGCATGTAAGCAGTGGCCTCAGCAGCGCGGGAGGTGGCATGCTTATCTCCACAGCACTTCCAGGTGCACTCAAATTGGCTGCAGGGTACGTGTTACGATCCCAAATTAATACAAGGCTGGGATAAGCCAAAAATCCGAGGTACCACAGGTACTGCCTGCCCTGAGAAGCTACTCCGGCAGAAATTGTCACTCCAGCTGCCCATTCCATCTCCTAACACGCAGGACAGCACCACTGTGTCAGGAGTTACCAACTGGCCAGGATGAGGGATGTTTTGGCATTGTTTTTTTCCAGACAATACCTGGATTTTCTTCAACGGAGATCTACTGCCCATGGACACCAAAACACAGTGTCTCCTCCTGGAGGAACTGCCTACAGGCTTTCAGTCAAAAAGAAACATCAGAAGCTATCTGAACATTTATAGAAACATTCAGATATTTGTGTCCATTACAGAAAAGTGGTGAAAGTTACAAGCCTATAATGGGACAAGCAGAAGAAGCACACTTTAATTCCCATTATATTACTCAGGGAAAACTTGAGTACTAGTGAATTTCAGGTTCTTCCTTCCATCACAAGCTGTCTTTCAAGCTCTGTGCACCTGACACAGTAGCAGAACATTAGTCTTCAGGTCACGTTCAATATATTACAGCAAACTTAAAGCTTACAACCGCCTCTCTGCAGCAGCGCTTCTTTTCAACACAATTTGTGCGTACCCGCAAGGAAACGGGCGGGCAGCTTTCAGAGGCTCGTACTGGGCGCTCAGGTGTGAAATTCTCAGGAAAGGCGGAGCAGCGGCCGTGCAAAGGCCCGCGGGAGTCCCCCCACGCCCCGGCCGCCCCTCGGGGCCAAGCACCCCCGGCCCAGGGCCGCTCCCCGCCGGGCGCGGCCGCACCAGGAGCTGCGGGCGGCGGAGGCCGGGTGTCAGCCGCGCCGCAGAGCGCAAAGCCCGCGCCAGCCCGCGGGGGGCACCCTGCCCGAGCGAGGGGGCACCGGCCCGCCTGCCCCGCGGGTCGTACCGAACAGACACAGCGAGCGGAGAGAGCTGTGCTAACCAGGTCCACGGGCAAAGCTTTTAGAGTTGCAGTTTCCGGATGTCACGGCGAGGGCTGAAAAATTAACAAACACCCGCGCGGCACCCGCCGCCCCCCTCAGCCCCCCGCCGCTTTAACCGCCGCCGGCAGGAAAGCCCCGCCGCGCCGGAGCCCGAACGGCGGCACCCCGCCCTGCGTCCCTCAGCTCCGCGCTCAGGCAGCCCCGACCTTCCCGCTCCGGAAACCAACCGCGCTTTCGGGCCCCCCCCCACCCCCGTGAACCGCTGGGGCCCGGGGCGGGCGGGCGGGCGCCGACCCAGCCCCTTCTTCCTCCTCCAGCCGCCGCTGCGGCCCCTCCCGCCGCGCTGTGGCAGCGCCCACCCGCCCGCACCCTCCCCGACACCCCCGCGAGGGCTGCCCTGTACAGCCCGAGTAGCCGTGACGGCGGCCACCGACCCCCACAGCCGCTCCCCGCTCACCCGGGCAGCGGCAGCGACCCAGCTCCCTCAACCGCGACCAGCAGCCCCGCCCTCCGCCGCGCCTGCGCACCGCCGCCGAGCATGACGGGAGCTGTAGTCCGGCCGCAGGGCGCGGCGCCGGGGAGTGCGCCTGCGCAGGCGGGGCGGCGGGGTGCGGTTGGCGCCGTGGCGGGGAGTGCGGGCCGGCGGCGGGTCCTGAGGGAGTCCAGCGCAGCCGTGGAGGGGGTGAAGCGTGTCCCCGGCACCGCTGTGCGCCTCTGCTTCCCGCGCGGCCTGCAGGTGCGGTGCCTCGGTGGCTGCCGGCTCCTGTCCCCCAGCACCCCCGCAGCTGTGTCTGGTTCGGGGAGAGCTGGCGCTCACTCGCGTTAACAGAATGGCTCTGGGAGCCACGGCCGATGCTAGGGCAGGGGGGCAGCAGGGCCTGGCTGCGGGATGGGTGAATGCGGTGACAGAAAGGATTTGCACTTAGGTCAGGATGCCTTTGTGTTGGCTTCTCCTGGACAGGCACACGTGTGACTGCTGCCAGTGGGGTCAAAATGGCCGGGCCCTGCTTGCCCCGCCAGATTAGGGGTGTCCCTAAAACCCTTGTGTGCCTTTACGGCTCTCCATGTCCATCTTCTTCCTTTCTCTGGCCTTTCCAGGCCCCTTGTCTTCAGTTCTGCCTATGTATTGTTTCTCTTCTATTCAAAATATGCAGCTTCCCGCCCTGGGCTGTCTGGCAGGGCACTGGAGAGACAAGTCCTCTGTGGCTGGGTTCAATGCCCTGTCCCTCCCTGACCCAACAAAAGGAGCAATTACGGGGACACCGCACCTTCATGAGGCTGATGGAATCCAAACACCAGCATGCCCTGTTAAGGGCTGGCATGTGTTTAATGAGCATGAATTCTTGGACGTTTCAGCTACCAAACATCATGTATCAGTAAACACCATGTGCTAGTCTATGTTAGCGATGTACAATTTTTCAAAGATTTATAATGCGAAAGCAATCTAGACATATTGTCTTGAAAACAGTGAAAGATCTCATTCAAGTTCATTTGTTCTCTATCAAATGTCAGCGCACATGAAAACTGGAGCTGCTCAAAGATGGCAGTTCATTTTTTTCACTGTGGGTTTACACTCTTGGATATCTCGATATTGAGATATATGTTCCCTTGATATTGGAAATGGTTAAACTTTCCACACTTCAAAATGAAAAAAAAAACCTCAATTAAAAATAAGGCAGTTGTCTGCATGTGCCATTTGAATGGCTAAGTTCTGGCAACACAACATAATGGGAAATAGGGTTTTACAGTAGAAACTGTTGAATAACTTTGCTGGTCGGCATTGCCATTCCTGCCTTCAAGAGGAGACATTTGTAGCATGAAAATAATAACCCATAATCACTAGTACAGCTATAGCGGTTTGAACCTGCATTTTCCAGATATCAAGGGCCCTACAATGCTGCTGTTACCTAGAGAAAAATGATTCCCAGGCTTATATGGTAGGTAATACCGAGATGCTGATTTGTTCAGAGAGTCACTGGAAACTCTTGGCAGATTTGGGAAAAGAAACTGGGAATGAAATGTTGGATCCACTGGCGTCAGCATGAGTTCTGCTGTCTGCTTCAGTAGTGCCAAGGTTTCATTTCCATAAGATATATAGAGTGCAAGGTATCATACATAATCCATCTTATTTAATACAGGTTTTATTTAAAATATTTTAAATTCTAGTAATTTATGACTAATACATTAATTAAAGATATTTTGCAAAGTCCTGGCTGTGCTGAAGTCATTAGAGAGGCTCTTATTAACTTTAATAGAGACAGACATACATGTGATAAATTATATTCAAATCAAAATTGTGCAAACTTAGAATGGAACAGTCCAATGTGTTGGACTGAACCGTCTGAGAGTGCTTCGCTTCAAAGAAAGAGACTCCCAGTGCGTGCAAAGGCGGAGGCAGGGAGCGGTCAGTGGGTGATGGAGCTGGCCTTCTGACCGCTGTGACATTCTGACTTGTTTGGCACGGGAGGCAAGAGACCCACAAAGCCACGCTGAGCCCTTCTGGCACCGAGCCCGTGAGTGAGTGAAGAGACACTTTTATAACCACAAGAGCACTTCTGCAAATGCTCAGCAATAGATTCATAATCCTCCAGTGATTAGAAGGCTGGCGTTTTCCAAGCTGACAGACCAACGTCTGTATCAAAGGGCAAACATAATGTTCTCAAAAGGATTAGTAGAGGGATTTCTTTCTCAATAATAATTTAAGACAATCATACGTGGGTGAGGGAAGTGTTGCAAATACGAAACCTCAAAGGACACAGAAGACCTGGACAGCAGTGGAACTTCCACTAGTGCTGAAATTATGCACATGCAAAGCAAGAGTGGATACAGCATGAAGCATCCTCACTGCCGTTCACCGAGCTGAGCTGCGCATGGCAGGAAGGGAATATACAAAGCCTCAGACATAATCCTAAACTGATTAAATCATAATATATTTACTTTCTACAATGCTGATGTCGTACAAATGAAGAACATGGGTTCAGTGTATAGGACCTGAGACAGAAATGTCTTCCTGGGTGGGGAATTCACACAGGATATAGACAGGAAGGATATTGTCAGTAAACTAGATGATAATGCCTGGACCCTCTATCCTGTATAATTTTTTTTATGAGAGTGGCCAAACTCAGATTGAAACAAGTTATGAGTGAGGAAATCATGTTGCTTCCAGTGGCAGCAAAGAAGGACATGGTTCAGTCCTGGTTCTCTTGAGACACAGTCCTAATTCTTTGGGAAGTTTTTGTTCTGACATGAAGGGTTAAGATGAGCACATTCCTGTGAGCAGGCTGGCCTACACAGCCTTTGGCAGGAGGCCACAGGGGTAGCTACCTGCAAGTGTTTTGGAATTTTTCCCTCTTCTTGCAGATGAGGCGTGTCTGGAGGCAAGCTCAAGCACCGACCGTCAGACTCGCAGCATTCTAAGCCCTATCTGCAGGAGGCTGCACGCTGTCTAACGCGCTCTCTGCCCAGCATCTGGGACCACACTGCATGTGGTTTTGTTTCTCCAGTGCACCATTAAGGCAGTTTAGACATATCCAAAATTACTCAATTCACTGTGCACTGGCTGTATAAAAGAAATACGTGCTGAGGAAAGAACACCCTGTGCATATTGCTCAGCCGCAGAGGCCCTTTTTCTGACCTTGGGCCTCAGACTCTTTAGGTAAAGAAGCAAATCTAACACTGAACAAGCTGTCCTGCAGATCCACTCATGGAGACAGAGATGGAGTAGAAAGTTCTTCACCATTAGCAGACCCTGTAAAGAGAGGAGGAGTACAGTATCTGCTCAGTCCTGCTCCCTTCTGAGGAGCAATCCACTTTAAGTGGGACAGATTAACACTTTAAACGGGAGGTGGAGAGCTGACCTGTACCTCCAAATCCTCCTCCTTCTCATACCAGCACAGACAGCAGAGCTGGGGCGATGAGGAACCACCATCTCTCAGTGGATGGAGCAGGAGTCGTGTTGCCAGTACTCAGGGGTGGCACCGGGGAAGTGTCAGCCAGCCCAGGGCACGCTTTTGCACACACTGCCTGGAGCAGAGCGGTGCTGAGTGGCTCTGTAGGCGGGGCGTAGAGGATGGTGGTGGGATCTGGTCCCAGGGCCAGCAGTGGTATTCTTATGTCTTTGGGCAATTCCTTCCACCTTTCTGCTTTTTGGATTCCCAAAGCGTGACACCCGTGTTCCTGTACCTGGTGGTGTTGCCCACCGAGTGGGCCCCAGACATAAAATAACCATCTGTTCTGTGTCTCACTTTCCACACCTGCAAAATGCAATTTTTAAAAGCCCAACCTAAATATAGTTGCTGTTTGACCACTTGAGATGCTGCTGGCCAGCATTTTAAGGCCCGAACCACCAGGCTTTTATGAACTGGGCCTGACTACGTACATTGATTCTCTTTCAAAGCCATTTCAGAAATGTCACCACAACTCAGTAATTTTACATGCAAACAAGAGTCAAATTTTATCTCTACCCTAGGTCCGAGGTTTGCTGATCAGGCATTGAACCAAGGGGTTTTATACACAGGTCACTGAATTTGATCAACAGCTGTTCTTTAAGGGAAGAGATCAAAACATGCACAACAGTAATCAAGACCAGATGTTTGTCTAAAATACAAGCTCCAGCTCAAGCAGGAATTAATTTAGCAAAGTCTTACAAGCTGTGTTATAAGGAAAACAGATGAAAAATCACAACAGCCCCTCTGCTTTTTTATTTAAAAAATATAAAAAAAAAAAAAAATTAAAACAACTGACCACGTTTTGGCTACAAATAGTTTGGTGAAAGAAAACTTGCTTTTGGGTGCCCCAGTTAAGGATTCCCTGGTGCAGCCTGCGGCAGTAAGCGCCTTTAGGCAGTGCTGGAAAAACGCCAAACCTCTACACTGCACTCAGCACGCAGTGGCTCCGAACCAGCCTCTCGCTGGTCAAAGGGGAGGCAGAGCCAGGAAATGCGTTGCTTCAGGATCCACAGGGCTGCTGGCTCTTGGAGGTTCCCCCAGAGTGGAGCAAAATTTTTTTCTGGAGTAATTGTGCCTGTTACGTTGTATCCTTAGGGTGTTAACTCTGCCACTCTGCTTCTTTAAACCAGTCAAACGCGTAAATACATAAAAAGCCTGGATGGGCGAAACGTGTGCAAAGATTCCTACCAGGGCAGAAGGGCTGTGTTGGAGCCTTACCCTGCACTTTTAGATCTGCTTTCAGGGTGCGAGTCTGTGGAGACATTGGAAATACGGTCGGTCCAGGTGGTCGCAGTCCCTTGATGTAAATGTGTCGTAGCGGGTATAGCCCCTGCGTGGGATATAGCGTAACCCATATGTGGGATACAGCTCAGATTCGTGAACTGTGTTGAATACTTTTGTCTTTTAATTTTGCAGTTTGAGAAGAACGAAAAATTATTTAGAGCACAGACTCTGTACATGAGACTGAACTGTGATATAGTTTACTTTGTGTGCTGTGGTTTTAAGGAGAATGTTGTCCCTGTACATGTGAGTATACAGTTGTGTACATCTGCCTTTAATACATTCACCATCTATATTTTTGTCCGTGTGTCTCATGAATACAGGAGACCTTTATCTTTCCTTAGACAAAGACTGATCATGTTTCTCATTTTTCGATTGCAAATTCTATGCGTGAGGTCAAAGGAGGAAAGAAACATGAAACCATGGCCAAAGAAGAGATGAACCTTGGCTCCACGCACTCCTTGCAGAGGTCTTGGATTGTTACATTTCTAACAGAAACTAATAGGAAGTGAACTTGTCACCAGATACAAAGCAACTGCAAACCAAAAAGTCGGCATGGGAGGGGTTCTTCCCATTCATATTGACTGAGAAAGAGTTTCAACTTAACAAATATATTTTAAGGTGTGACAGGAAATTCTGAGTGAAAAACTTGCAGAAGTTTATCAAAAAACAAACACCCCAAAGTTAGCTTTTGCTCTTTGTTGATAGCGTACATTTCCCTTTCCCAGTATTTGTATGAGTAACTCATTCAACCCCTGATCCTACAGACCAAGATTAAACCCCAAAAGACGGTTCAATCCATGTTAAGAATTCAATGCACATTTCTCTATCTCATGTCTGAATCAGCCTTGTTTGCAGTGAAGCTTCAACCCCAACACCAAACCAGCAGATTCATCTTCAGCCTGAGCCACCAAGTTGCCGAGCAGCAGATTTCAAAGCAATTTGATTCAGCTTCCCTGACACTTCTGGTACTGAAGAAGCAAAACCACAGATACAAACCTTGTTTTCTCGGAATGCTTCAAGGCAGAGAGAGAGAGGGGAAGATGGTAGAATAAAAGGATCTGTTTCTTTTCCATTTCTGTTCATCTGATAACATTTTGCATGTTCGGCATAAACTTTGTTAACTGATGGCTGAATATCCCATTTCATAAGTTTGAGGCAAGGAGGCTCCAGGCAGACAACTGCAGTGTTGGAACATCTTTGTGCATTCTGCACGGTACCGTGGTACGGGTGTTTTCCTGAGCAGCAGTATTGAAATGCCCAAGGTAACCCTTCAGTCTGTGATATTAGTCTGAGTTTTCTGCTGTAAGTCTTGCTACAGATGCCTGAGGTGTTTGTCAGCGTACGGAGTGAAGCCGAAGGCATTGTATTTCCTAGTTGCACCTTTTTTTTTTTTTTTTTTTTTTGCATAGGAAAATTAATCTCTGGTGCAGCATCTGCTTCTTAACAAGGCAATGTCTTGTTTTCTTGCCAACATGTCATGAAACTTAAAGACATTTTAATCACAGGAATAGATTTTCTGCTGCTAGTGACTCATCACTTAGTGCTCAGAACCAAGGGCCTCAGTTCAGCTCAAACACAGTGCCCAGTGAAGGCAATCTGAGAAATTAAATTATGGACATACTTGATTGCAGGGGGTACATTCAAATCATATTACATATTATATACAATTGTAACCAATGCTTAACTTTAGTGTAGAATAAAAGCATGAATATCAACTGAATTGTCAAAATTAATTAAAAGAAGAGAGGAAAGCATCACAATGGTCTCTTCCTACGTCCTCTGTTAAGATCAACATGTTCTTCTGGGAGGTTTTGACCTCGGTGTAACGCTGTAACCGCACTGCAGTATGATGCAGCCAGCAGTCTCCTTGAAAAGATACACCAAGTTTTCAGGCAGTGCCAGGGTAGTGACTTGTCCTTCTCGAATTGTGAGGGGCACCCTGAGATGGTCCTGTCCTTTAGGCCTCCAGGTGAGATCCACTGCTGACGCCGAAGTCACGGACACTGCTGACGACCAATATGATCAAGCAAATGCCAATTTATTGTTGATACATCCCGGTTAATATAGCCCTTCTAATTCCGTATCATGCGCAAGCTCTCTACTAATTGGTTAACTATATCATGCACGCGCTCCTAGCTAAAATATGGTTCGTTAAGTCTATATGTTCACGCGCACGGCTCTCTCCACCTGCACCCTGTATCACGTTCAGCCCCCAGTCACGTATGCCAGCTGTTTTCCTTCTTCTCAAGGTTGCTTCGTTTACTTTCTCACAGGAAGCTTCATTACTTTCTCACAGGCGGCCTCATTATTTTCTCACAGGTGGCTTCAGTACTTTCTTACAGGCAGCTTCAGTACTTTCTCACAAGCGGCTTCAGTGATGTCCTTGAGGCCTGCTGCTCACAAACATAACAATTCAATTCGGTCTGGATTGTTCACTAAGTGCCCCTGGTACTCCAGGTATCCAACAATCCACGGAGATCCCTCTGAATTCTTCTGGAGATGGAGGAGCCATTATTAAAGAGCCCTTCTCCTGCAGCCTGTGTCCTGCGCCCTGGCTGTGGCCCAGGCAGGCAGGCTTTGGGCAGAGGCCAGCACACTCCGCTCCGGAGCTGGCTCCCTGGAGCAACACGTCTTGGTGCGGGGTGAGGACCTGCTTGGCCGGTTCACTGAGCAGAGGCTGTGCGAGAGGAGCAAACCACACTCTTCAGGGCCGGCTGCCTGCATGTGCGCCCAGAACCGTCCGGCGCACCTGCCAAAGCCGTGCATCCCTGTGCAGGGAGCGCGAGCTGGACCGCTTGGAGATGGGCATAGGGCAGGGGCGATGGCTGCAGCTCGCAGAGCATCCCAGCCACAGTGCGGTCTGTTGTCATGGGTTCCGTGCAGAGGGCCCACACAGAGGGGGCTGAGGCTACCTCTTGCCAAGGCAAAGGCGACGGGGAATCGACTTCCCCTTGCCAGGGCAAAGGACCCCGGTCAGGGTGCGGGGTAGGGGGAACTTCCATCTGCAGGCTCAGGCAGAAAGAAGAGAAAGGGGTGAGGGAGAGTGGGGGTGACCTGGCCGGGGCGGGCGGCAGGGATGCTGCGGTGGGGCCGGGGAGGCCGCCTGGGGCTGCCGGTGCCCGCAGACCCCCGCGGCGGCTGCCGGACTACGAATCCCAGCGTGCCCGGCAGAACAGGGGCCGCGGTGCGCAGCCGCCGCGCCGGGCACCCACCTGCCGCCGGCGGCGCCGGGCTCGGGGCGCGGAGGGGCGCGCAGGCGGCGCCGGGCGAGGGCGCGCAGGCGGCGAGGGCTGGCCCCGCGGCGGGGTAAGGCGGCGGCCGGGGTCGGGGCCGGGCGGGCTGACCGGGCATCGCCCGCGGGTGGTGGCTCCGCGCACTGCGGGCCAGGGCGGGGCGGGTGCGGAGCATCCCCGCCTGCGGCGTGCGGGAGCCGGCGGGGCCGGCCCGGGCGGCACCGCAACGCCCGAGGCTCCCGCGGCGGGCGGGGTGCCCTGCCCCTCCTGCCTCTTTTAGTTTTGTTTTTTTTTTGTGTGTGTGTGTTTATTTGTTTTTAATAGCGCGTTAACAAGGGAATGCGTTTGTATTTATTTCGATGCGCTCGCCCCCTTTATGTCAGGCGTTAACCGACAGGAATCAGGTGAAGCGATTAAATCCCGTAGGAGAAGGTGGTGTTTTTGTAAAGGCAGACGAGCTGCCCCTCGCCGAGCCCTCCTGCCCTTTGGGTATCAGAAGTACTGGAGGCCGGGGCGGGGAGGGGTCCGAACGCAGATGCCGATGGCAGCCTCGGGAACGGGGTGCGGGTTCAGTACCGTTCAGTAACATTTCCAGGCTCCTGATGAGCAAAATGTGTCCTCAGAACCCGCACGCTGGCATTAGATACTGCACGTGCTCTATTTTCTCATCTTCCGATTACAAAATGATCAGGGCGGCCCTCTGCTAATTCAAAGGGGTTTGCTTGGGTGGAAGCTTTGAGGGAATTTCTGTTGCCAGAGTAAAAATCCACAGCTGATCAATGAGAAACACGTCGAGAAATCTGAGGTCTATAACACCAAAAAATAAATGAAAACTGGTTACATTCACATGACCACCCTGAGCTTAGGAGTAACATAAATTTACGAAAAACCATGGTAACATTGTTAATGATGAAACAAGTTCAGAAATGTATCAATACAAATTTTAAAATGATTGGAAGAAGTGATAATGTATTTATGCCATGAATGATACACTGTGTAGATCTATGCTTTCGAAAACGTTTAGTAGAAGGAGTCTTCAGTAAGACTTTATTGAGTTGTGTATTTGTAGTAAATAGGTGCAGTCTTTCAATTTCTTATGAGAAAGCTTTTCTTTTACTGATTATTCTCAGAAATTGTCCTTGAACTTCCTGTGTTCTGCCCTCCACTTTTGGAGAGAGAAACACGTGATGGGAAAGAAACACCTGGGACCAACTGGCCTCATACTGCAGGCATCTCATCCTCGCATTCCTCACAAGGGATACAGTTATGAGAGAAATGAACTCAAACTCAGGGATGCATGGAGGTGCCTCACTGAATTATGCTAAGGATACTACAGTCTTTTCCGTGTTATTCTGCACCCATTTGCTGCCTAATAGACTGCCTGCCTTTGCTGCGGTGCTGTATGGTGTATAGCTCTTAACTAGCTGCCACTATATGTATATATTAACATCTTTACTATTGAGTAAAAAATGAGTAAGGGTATGTGAGTCATTTCAGTGACTCTGCTGACCTATAGTCCGTAGGTGTCTTCTCTCCCATTCATCTGGCTTGGTTCGATTTGTCTGAACTCAGCCAGTAGCCTCTCTCATCTTGACAATCTAAATAACTTTGTTCAAAATGGTGCACTTTGCTCTCTAGTTGTATAACTTTTCTTCCTTCCCCGAATTATTATTATTTCTAGTATTTTACAACTTCTGGCAAGCCATGTTTATCCATTTCTGCTGTTACTAATCTGCTCTAGGGTTTTTTGCAGCATTCCTAAGTTATTGAATCTCATAGCTGGATGTCCTCCTGTGGCTGGGTGTCCTTTTGACGAAGGATGTGGTAGCTGTGCAGGGTTTTGCACTGAGAGGCGCCAGGTAGCATCCTTTAGCCCCGGGTACTTGCACATGCTAGGTAAATACCGGGGTGAATGCCTACATTCTGCTTACTGACCCTAACACACAAGCGTAGCGGTGGCTTCTGTTTAACAGTGGAGTTTGGTCATCATTATTTGGTGCCACCGAAATCTGTAAACTTATTTTTCAAATCCTTCTTTCTTAGGATTTTTTCAAGGAGCAGCTGGGTCTGAATAGTTCTAAAATCGGGAATACCAGAACAGCGGTAGCACACCATTTGCTATCTGTTGGCAGCACAGGTACAACAATACTTTAAAAAATATTACTTGGCGTCCTTTTTTCCTATTGATGTTTCCAACATATGAAAAACAAACACTAGTGTTGTCTTTCCCAGGACTGCTCTGGTCTATTTCGTTATGAAAATAAAAAGTGTATTTCCAGGTACAATTCCTTCCTCTATTTATTGTTTCAGCCATCAGGATGTGCACATCACAGATGGTTTCTGTTATTGGCTTGGAGCTAAAATTAAAAAAAAAATATAGGTAGTTACTATGTCTCCATACATCATAAGGAGAAAAAACAGCTTAGGAACGATGCAAGAAGAGAGGTGTTTTTTTAAAAGTTATCTAACAGTGATCATTATCAGTGATCATAGTTCTGCGGTCAGTAGTATAAGCTCTTAGCCCAACCTTTGCTTCTCTCTCTGCTGTATTTTCACCTGGCATAGATCGTTAATGTAAAAAATCCACTTAAATGAGTAAGACTGTCCATGGAAGAAGGAATCCATAGCTGTCCAACACTTAATACTTGGAAGACAGTTCAGTTCTTCATCTTGCTGCAGACTTTCCATTTGACCCTGAACAGTGCACTTCTTCCCTCAGACAGGACAGTGAAATGGAGAGGCTTTCATGTGAATGGATGACCACAGCACTTGTTCTCCATGTAAACATGATCAATCAGTGAGGATACCAGAACCCAGCCTTTGGCTTCCTGAGTATGCCTTTTTAGAAAGCTGTGGGTAATTCATACTCCAGTGTATGCTTTGTGTTGCATTTATGGTAGGTGTGCTGATGGCAAGAACTACAATTCTTTACACAACGCAAAATCTGTGAAACTTAACTGTATGACAACACCATTTTCTGAACGTCACAGCTATTCCCATGATGTGTGTCCCTTGCAACCCAAACTATTCTATGATTCTGTGCTACAGGAACCAATTAATCCATGTTCATCTGGGACTACAGAGCCACAGGCTGCTGTGTCACAAGACTGGGACCACGTACGCTGTGGGGCACTGCTCATCAGAGGAGGTACAACCTCTTGTTCCAAGGTAGACCAGCACCTACCTATTGCAGAACCAAACCTGCCGAGCCTGGTAGTTACCCAAAGAGGTTAAAATATCATTGGTGCTCCATAGAAAATCATGAGGCTGTTTTCTTCCAGTTGCTATCAAATGGGCACTTACACTGTTATGCTATCACTTACAACACTGATCAGCACCATTCCTGATAGTCTCAGTCAGCTGTGATATTAAGTCTTTTCCCAGGGACTGTCAGTCCACCACCGCTCGCACAGCCCACAACAAATTGTGGGCGAGGCTGCCATTTCATAGTCCGTTTTATCTGTATAACAAGACTCTGCTCTCCAGGATTTTCAGGCTAGCACTTCACATGGCTCTCAGTTTCAGACAGTAACTGTGTTATGGTTTTATTTTAGAAAAGCTAATTAACCTTGCATGGATTTTTAAATAATCAATTAAGTCCTAAAGATGGAATAAACCTACCTTCCAGTTCCACAAAGTTACCGGTTGCAATGAGTAGAAATAGAAGATGGTTGCTTCATTATTTTATAACTAAAACTTTACACCTCTGTAAACAAGGTGGAGTCCCTCCCTGCAGGAGACACGACAGACAGACAGATGTCTCCAGTCTTTTCCATTTCCTGCTCCTGACACATCACTGGAGCATGAGAGCACCACACAAAATCTCACTAATATCTGTAACCCTTAGGTTTGTTCTGTCATCCTCTTCCTGTAGGTAGGAACTGAGTGACTTAAAGGTTGCTTTTTTTTTTTTTTTTTAGTAAGACTGGCTTGAATCCTCATATAGTAATTGTATTTTAGCCATAATTTTTTAATGGAAACAAGTCTAGTGGTTATGATCTAAAAATATGATGATACCCAGAAACAGGTTATAAATTTGTCAGTCATTGTAAAGAAAATTAATTTCTTCCCAGGACTTACTTTCATGTTTTGAATGGCTATGAATAATACCACTAATGTTATTTTAGAACCAATCAGAAATTAGTTATTATATAACTTCATTCTGCATAACTGAGAGAAGCATTAAAGTTTCATCTTTCTTTAATTGCCAGTGAAAAACCTTTCATGTTATCTGAATCAAAGGGAGTACAGCCCTTTGTATCTGCTATAAATAATGATACATTCATATGGATAATTTTGCAATATACATGGTGGCTATTTTCTTCTAAAGGGCATGATTGAACTTCCATTAAAGTGAATTGATGTCATGCATTTTATTTGCAGAGGAGTTGTCAATCCTTCAGGAAAGCAGCGAGCTGTAATGTAAACTACAGAGTGGCATAAGCATTACCAAGGTTGAGAAAGGCTCATCCAATTATGCGGTGGTATCTGACCACTGAATGCTTATCCTAAAGGTTCAGGCCTAATCTAATATTAGGACAACATAACTGTTAATTGTTTACCAGTCTCTATATGGGACTGAACCAGTTGCTAGGAACAGAATATGAAATAACCCTACATTAGCCCTGGGAAAAAACCAGCATTTTAAATACATAGGGATTTTTAGGGATTCTTGGCTACAGTATGACAAAAGATGGCAAACTGGGCTGGCAATAGAAGAGGTTTGGGCCGCATCATTACTCGCCCAGAGCCGGCCCTGAGCTCAGTGTCATATGCAGCTGAGCACTCTCCCCCCCAGCCCCAGGGACGCCCTCTCGAGGGACCCAGTTCCACAAATCCTTAAACAGGTTATTCGCTTTGATTCCCCAAGTGATCATGCTGCGTCCTGGACGGAAAGGGTTAGAAAAGGTGACTAAACCCGAGCAGTTCAGCGCTCCTTATGTCGTGAGTTCATCAGAAGTTATTTTGGGGAAAGAGGCAAAAATGTTGGGGGATTCTAGAAGACCAAATTCTTTTTTTACAGATCTCTTCCATTTTCTACATATGTGAGTTTCTTTCTTGTGTTTACTGTCCCTATCTACATAAGGACCTGCAGCTAATACCATTTTCATCATACACAAACCCCCCAGTTTCATCATCCTTCACTGTATGTTCCTATCATACTCCTGTGCTGAGCTGGCCCTAGTGCATCCTTTCTAGCTTCTCTGAGATTCCTGAACCTCCTAGTTCAAAACCAAGAGGAAATTTTGTACCACAAAACATGATCTCTGAGTATATATCTCCCATATGTTCATGGTTAGAAAGTATGTATTGGTCTTGCTTTTTAAGAATAAAATAAAAAAGGAACCTTATTTGTAAACCAAATAAGGAAGTATTTATGAATTTTAAATTTTTTCCTTAGAATTTGAGCTTTCAACAACCCAGCCTTATTTTTCAGTTCCCAGACAGCAGAGAGGTCCCCTGTCTGGCATTAACTCTATTGTTGGGAGCACTCCATTGCCTGGGCAGTGCGGGACAATCACCCTCCTTCTACGGAGCATCTGCTTGTGTTGCACAAACACTGCTCTTAATCATAACGGCCCCAATCCTATTTATTTGGTCCAGTATCAATTTAACTTGGGATTTAGTCCACCTGTTTCTTATTTTCATGTTTAGCTACTCAAAACTATTTAAAGAAAGGGAAGAATTTGTCCACATTTACAGATCAGTTTCACAGCTATTGTTCAAAACACAAGTATTCACCACTGCGGACACAGAGACAGTTTAAAATAGATCATGCATCAGGATTTCTTTTGTAAGCATCAGTTGCCGTGATTTGCAAAAGTGAGAACAATTTATTGTTTCTGATTATATTAAAAAGATTTTTTTTTTGTATAAAAATGCAGACTATGTTGGATTATTTCCCATTCAGTACATCTCTTTACTTAGTAAATGCACATTGCCATGCAGCTGCATTCTTAGCTTGTACACACTATCAAAAGCTAGAAATTCAAATAATCCTTATTACAATATTCTTGTCTCTACAGAAGACAATGTCTCTCAGAGACATTGTGTTTGTCTAGGTGTATAGCCTGTATTTTAGACGAGTGGGACCTCTCTGGCGTCTGACATTAATTCAGCAGAGGATTGACTCCATCTCAGAAATAAATATCTGTATCAGCAGTAGAAAATTGTGACAGTGTTATTGTATCAGCAGAAACTACAGCCTAGCTACTCTAGAAAACGCTTTCAGTAGTGTATAAGGATGATAACCAAAAACTACTTTTGGAACACAGCAAAGTTAGAGGACTTATAGCACAGCAGGTGTTGACTACATAGAGCAATGATGATTTTATGCAGGCTGGCTAACGACACCGTTTTTGTCTTTAAAAATGTAGTTAGAATCCTGACATTGACAGGCGTGGGGGAAAAAGCTGCCCCAAATAAAATAAAAGTACATATTTCTTTAGATGTAAGCAAAGATAAAAATATAGCAATGGAGTCTTTGAAGCTCACTGCAAAACATCTGTGCTCCACAAAGATTTAAAAGAGCGCAGGGTTAGCAGAAATGCTGCTTTTTGTAGTTCTGCACTGTCCTGAATCAGCACAGATTTTACCTGTTGGGCACCTAACAGCGTGCTCTGCTGTTTAACAGGGGGTATTTGAGCCCACGGTGAACTGCGATGCTCTGTATTGAAACTAAATGGAAAGAACAATGGGATTTGTGCTTCTTTGTTCCTTACTCTCCTTATTCACTCTTCCCAGTAAGTTTGAAGGGAAATTCTGTAGTCTTACCCACGGTCCCTCATTCTGCTTCCTTCAGTGTCCCTGATACAGCACAACATTCAACAGCGTGTCGCCTCTGCCATCAGATTGAACATCTCCTCTCTACTGTGTGGGAGCTGTGGGTTAGTTGCGATTGCTTTTTTAACTGATTAAAGTTTGGAGCATGTTTGTTTCGTGCAGTAATCATAACAAAGGAAATCCAGTGGTTACAATCTGTAAAAAGTAAACGGTATGTGCACACTCAGGAAAGTCAAACCACAATAAGAAGCAGCCCAGACAGCATATGGCCCTGTTTACATACACAACAGAAACAGTATGAAATCCAATTAGGAAGGTGGAGATTGTGATCATTACATTAGACAGCAATTTCCAGAGTATGCGAACGCAAGGCTTCAGCATTTCCTTCTCAGGCTGAATGGTGCTGAATTGCTAGATTTATCTCATTCCTTGGTTTCTGATAATGTGATTGTGCTGAAAGGTCAAGAGAGAGCATAAAGCCAGGACACGAACGACAGGCATTTCAGCAGAGCTTTACCAGCCTGTACGGCAGGGTGCAAGCTCCAGAAAAGCTTTACTACTTACAGGGATTGTGGACAAGGAAATTCCCTAAGTGGTGTCTTTTGCTTTTGTACAGTCACAGAAGAGTTGTGAACGGGAAAATATAATGGAAATTTCTGTTGCAAATGTATGCGTGCAAGAAAAGCATGATTTCCAGTTCTTCCATGCATCACTGGTTTAACAAGGGTTATCCAACATAGTGCTTCATGCTGTGAGAGAAGCTGGACTCATACATCTTTAATATCTGGGTCTGTATTTCTGCTGCACATGGTCAAATATTTTATCTTCCTAATAATTAAAAGCAAACAGTTACGATATTGAAAACTGTCACATGTTGAAAAGTGTGTCCTGGCATGTCTTCCTTCTATGGCCAATCACTTAGGTGATTCACAAAGAAATCAACAACGCCTGGTACACAGAAATCGTCCTCTGCAGTGGACCCATGAGCAGCTGCATTCCACTTTGCAAACCTTTTAACAAAAGCCATTACATACATGGTCTTCCTGATACCGGTAAAATAATTCTTAGCTGCGTTCCCTGGTGGGAATCGTGCAGTGCCACACAAGCGAGGGAGAGGTACCGGTACCAGGCGTCCGGCACAACGGGAGTGCTGAACCTCAGCCAGGGAAACCGTTTTGTACTCTTACAATATTTAATTACCCTAACCTTGGGATTACATTTCTGTCTTTTCTAGGGATGCGATTAAACTCTAATAAAATAACCATTTAAACCGTTAACTAGAGTTTTAAAAAGCTCTAATCCCCTCAAAGAAATGTTTCAGCCCCGTTAATGACTGCTAGCTGCAATGTTACGTGTTTAATGAGTTTATCCAAAGAAACTTGGAGAAGGCGCCCGACGCCTTGTACAGAAATGTTGTACTGCAGCTGAATTTGTTTTTACAGTTTAAGCAAATATGCTTATCACTTTTAAAGAAAATGCTGTCATTATTTAAGAAGTAGTTTTGGTAACAAATTGTATCAATTAAACGTATGCAGAACCAGTGTTCTCTTTAAGCACCAAGTACACAAACACCTTAGCTCTTTTCAACTTTTTCTGCCAAAATACCTCTCACACTTATCACATATGATAGAATTTTGATTATGTAAGAATTTCT
The DNA here is from genome assembly GCF_036417535.1 of Chlamydotis macqueenii. NCBI lineage: Eukaryota > Metazoa > Chordata > Aves > Otidiformes > Otididae > Chlamydotis > Chlamydotis macqueenii. Next base: position 13,165,008 of record NC_141567.1, on the reverse strand, counting down.
CACAACTATTTTAACTTTGTGAAACATCAGATGCTGAATAACTTCCTAAAAGAAACTTGCCATGTAAAGAACAGTTGAATTCTACCATGACATTTGGAACGGTGTGACAATGATGTCATCCTATGAAAACAGGGACAACAAATACAGCAGTAATAAGGAAAAATGAGAATGTACAGGGGAAATAATGCTTTTTCTTGGAATAGGATGTTTAAGTGTTTTAAGTCAAGGCTTACTATGCCTTGCAATATTCATAGAATTACAGATTTTTCAAATTTGTAATTCTACTCATTATTCTCTTCCTCTTCTACAGGTGGCCGATTTCTAGGCTTTTCAATAATAGAAAAATGAGATATGTTTTAATATTCAGCATTTTAATAGTGAAACTCTAAGGAAATGCAACATTTTCATTTGGATTTTGAATAAAAGGAAAATAAAGATCAGGCTTCCAGCTCATATGAAGAGCGATAGAACCCGCATGGATTTTGTTAGCTTACAACAAGTGAGGACCTGGCCAAAGGAAATCAGAGCTTGGGTTGATACATAAGCCAGATGTATGTGCCAGTTGGCTGGTTTCCATATCAACTATAACTTTGAAATTTGTGAATGCAAAAACTCAGCTGTTAACTGCACAGCTAGCTGTGTAATTTGGAGAGCTCTGGTGCTGGTGTGGGAAACTGGGCAGACTTGGGAGGGCTGGAGTACAGTTAAAGTCCCAGGTAATGCTGTTTCAGATCCATATTAACTCTCTTTCGCTCCATCCATTTACAGGCAGATTCTGGCTCTCAAATTGGTCTGGACAGGGAAAAAAGAGCAAGTAAAGACAGAGTCCTTCATTGTATGACAATGACTATTGTAGCCATGCGAATGACACTTTCTTGTTACTGATCGGTTGGGATCATCAAACAAGGAACCACATTCAAGTTTGAAAATGTAAAGAGTTTGTGAAATACTAAATCTGTATTTTTTTCATGACTGTGTTTTGAAGGCCTGCAGGTGCCCCGTGCAGCAGACTAATTTACAGATGATCTTTGAAGCTATAAGTAGCATATCCCCACTGCAAGAATTCTTTTGATGATAAGTTCTATCATTTGTAGCCAAAAAATTTGAAATAAGACTACCAACCAGCATACTTCAAAGCTGCTTAGGTAACCAGAATGTCCTAAAAAGCGAGCCAAGACAATGCAGGTAAGCCTTCAGCCATCAGCAAAGCTGGGATAAAATAGAATACCTCAAGGCATAACATTTTATTTCTTGTTTGTCAGCGTTGGACTGTTTCCTGTGACTCTACCACTTTCTTTTGCCTTTAGCCAAAAGAACAAGCAGATACTGCTGTTTCTAAGTAAATTAAATAAAATAGATTTATCTCAATAGAAAAGGGTAAGTTCCCAATGTTTTTTCTTTTCTGTCTCAAAGCTTCTCTTTGCTGCTGCACCCATGAGGTCCCTGAGCATACCGTACCCTTCCTTGCTATTCCTCAGCAATAGCATTGCCAGGACATCTTCTGCTTTATTGTCATTAATAAAGTGTAAATGTGACTCTCAGCATGCAGGCTCTTCAGGACTATTACCAGCTAAACGAAGATACTCATAACGCTTTATTGTTAACAGTGAGCGAAGCCGCAAGAAGCTCAGTACTCCTGGATGGTGGAAATCTTGAAGAGCAGCATCAGTCGAGCAGTGCAGCAGGAGCCATGTCTCTGCCCTTCCGAAAAGAGTTGGAGAAATACAAGAATATCAATGAAGATGAAATACTCAGCAAACTCTCGGAGGATGAACTGAAACAGCTAGAGCATGTTCTTGATGACCTTGATCCTGAGGTTAGTAATGGGGACGGGGGGGATCACAGTTCAAAAGCTGCCCATTATAAATGCCTCATACTGCAGCATTTTGTATTTGTATTCTGTTACAGCAAAGGATGAGCAGCTCAGCTAGGGACATTTGGTTTTATTCCTGCTGTGATGTGCTACAAGTGTGTTCTTTCTCTATTTAGACACGAGCTTGTCTGCAATCTACATCTTTAATCATGTTTGTACACTGCAGCAGGATGAGGAGCTTTTTATGGCTGCTATTTCCGAGCACACCAATAAACAAACAAACATAATGTGTGTCTGTGAAGATCAGCTCTTTAGAACTTCTGAAATCTGTTGACTCTGTCATTCAGCACAGATATTTTTAGCTGTAGAGAATATATTTAGGCACGATTAAGAAAGTAAGATTCAGCTACACAACTGTCATTTTCTGGAGAGCAAGGATAATTTGGATACTTGAAGGCACTCTCACAAAGAATCTAAAGATCTCTGGCCTGGGAACCACTTGGTCCTACAACAACGAGGTTACAGTCACAAGCACACTGGTTGGGAATTCTGACTCCACCTGCCCCAAAAGCTTCCAAACTGATATAGGAGTTTGAAAACTGGCAGGTAAACTGGCAGATAAAATTGGTTCACTCTGGAGACAACATACATTTGAAAAATCACAATAAATTAAAGCTTCTAGCTTTAGAGCACAAATTTATCTGGAAATAAAGGGTGGGCTTTACTGTTCTCTCTCTTCATGCTGCCACCTCCCTCGCTACTACCACTTCAGCAGTGCATTTTCTGGTATTTTCAAGTATCTGGCATCTTAAATAGAGACACAGAACTTTAAAAAAAACCAATCAACCAAACAAAAAAAAACCAAAAAACCCAACAACCAACTACAAAACAAGCCATTGTACACGTGTAGCCAAGCTACATACGTACAATAAATTTGTAGCACTCTGGGCACATTTGTGCATGCACAGATGAAGTGTCTAGCGACTCGAGTTCACTGGTTGTGCTCAGGATTCACTGGATATTTGCTGTAGATCACATTTACTGTGTGTGTTCTGGCCAACGATGAAATGTTTCTGCAGTACTCTGGGGCATCTTCAACGCATTTGCTTTACTGCACGTGCGCTGCAAAGTCCATGTACCTGAATTCCTTTCTGGGATTTCCTGGACTGAAATGTGGGAGCCTTATGCATCTTCCTATATTATGGGATGGAGATGCAATCCCGTGGTCAAGTAGCTACATGTTTAAAGTGAGGCTTCATCTGCTTGCTTCCTGCATACTCTACATAGCTGAAGTCCACATAATTCACCAATTACTTTCTATGCGTGCCATTCATTTCTGAAGTCCAAGAGACATCTACATTAGACCAAAAGGAATTTTTGAAAAATTGAAAAGAGAGAGAGAAAAATGGGGAGGAAAAAGAGTAAATTAAGAGAAGAAAATGTATAGAAAACTTATCCCAGTTTATTTACCTGGACTGCAAACTCTGTGGTTATAATCTGTGAACGCAAAGGACTTTGATCTCGTTTAGTTCTTTGGTGTTATGATTGTAAATATGGTTAATAAAAATATTAACAAGTGGTACAATCAAGAAGCCTGGAAGATATACTAGTTTTCAGTGGTTAAATTTAGGTAATGTGTGTTGCTGCTGTCACCAAAGGGCATTACGTGAGGTAACATGCAACTATGGTTTAACTTAAAAACCAACAACATTGAAATGAAATTTGGAACACTATATGAAACACCCTCATCTCCGTTACATGCTTCCCTCTCTTTCACAGAATGCCTTGCTTCCAGCGGGATTTCGGCAAAAGGACCAGACCACTAAACCTGCCACGGGCCCTTTCGACAGAGAACGCCTGCTCTCATATTTGGAGAAGCAAGCACTTGAGCACAAAGACAGAGAAGACTTTGTACCATTTACAGGCGAAAAGAAAGGTATTGTCCATCTTTGTGTCGCTGTTGAGTAACAGACTGCCTGAGCAGCCTGGCCTTTTTGTGGAATTCTCTGGGACAAAGGAGGTGGGGGCTGTTACCGCGCAGGGTGAAGCTCAGCAGTCGGATTTGGAGCTGCTGTAGCAGGAGCTGGAGCGGTGCTCAACCTTGCTGCTCTGGAGTTAAAATTGCATATATAACCAGGCCGTTGGTGGGTATGGGAACATGTCAACTCCAGTCCAGCAAAGGGCTCAATCAGCAGCTCCCAGATCAGCAAATGCCTCTATTTGCAGTCAAGGATGGGCCAGGGTGGCCTCGCTAGCCTGACGGGGACTATTCCCACATTAAGCGTTAGGCGCATGCAAGGGTACTGTAGTGGGGGAGAAGTTTAGGAGGAAAAGTATTAAATGCCTTTCTAAGTAAGTATTGCCTACAGTTGCTGTGAATAACAGCTTAGGGAATACACTTACAAAAAATAAGTATTTTTCCACTTGTTTACTAGCACATCTGGCAATGCTATCCATGCAGACAGTTTCTCTGCTTCCCTTTGTCCTACAGCTACAGGAAAAAAAAGGGAAAAACAGGAAAACCTAATTCTAATCATTCTAACATTGGTAGGATAACCTTAGGGCAGGAACAGTCATATTTTTAAGCGAACAATGTTCCTTTAGCACTATTATCTCCTTTTCCTCGTTTATATACAGAGGATAAAAATGCCTACCTCAGGCCACCTCTTCATTCAAGAAGGAACTCATTGTATCTGGGTCCATTTTTGACCATTTGATGAATTTGCCATTATTTCAATGGGATTTGCTTAATGGAAAGCAGATATTTCAAGAAAGTGCAACATTTTTACTTTACGTATCATTATCAAAGATATAAAATGTTATCTGCAGGCCAAGAGTTGATACTGGCATTACATGGTGTTCTCATTCTTTGAAACAATGGTTTTAGACAAACAAGACCGTTTTCAGCTTGATTTGATGGATGTGTTATTTTATCACGCAGCATATTCTTTAATCTACTTTATTTTTTCTGTCATATCTCGCACCCAGTGCTATTCACAGGGTTGATGCTGAGCCCACTGAAACGCAGTGACACTGCAGTGACACTGCTGGTAGCAGGAGTGATCAAGCACATACTGAACAGAAAAGAAAACAGTTTATTGTACTATGAATTTATTATCCATTGTTTCCCTGTTCCAGTCTCCTACACACCGCAGTGTTACCAGTACGAGTTACTACTTGCAGGTCTCTGCGTATTTATACCAACACCTTCAGTCAGGTCTCACCTCACTGGTATTTACTGACTTAGGGCTAAGACTTTGCACTTTGCACTGCCGTCCTGCTTGAGATCTCCAAACATGCCTGAGACATAAGTACACAGAAAACCAGCAGTGCGTGGAAGTTCCTATACCCATGGGACCAGCACTTGATCTCTACAAAACTAATCCCTGCATTGTCCATGCCGGTGTTATTGTACGCACTGACCTGTTTATTCTATTTCACTTGTCTTTTGATGAGGCTAAAGCAGGATTATTCCTATATTTGCTTCCAGATGCTCTTAAAGTGTTTATTAGTGCTGCTTATTAATTCCTGCTGTCTCTGGTGTGGAAGTACCCCTGCTTTGCAAACACAAATAACCACACATGTCAATCTGCCCTCAGCACAGACTGAATTCAGCCATGCTAGCATTTAATTCTATTCTTATTTTGGTTTTTGAGTCACTGTGATCATTTACTTTAAAATTACAATTTTACAAATTTTTAAGAATTATCACAATTATAAGGTTATGACAGCATTTTAGGCTAAGGGAATTATTCCCTTAATTTTTCCTGTTCCTGGTACAACATCGATTCAGTAGCGGCTTTAGCAGATTAAGCCAGAAGAAAACAACCACATGTTCTGTGATTTTTGCAGTCATTTTACAATTATAATCTAAACAAAAAGAATTCTACTAATTTTTTCTTTGAAGTCAAAGGCCAAATACCTTGAAAATACCTCTTATTTCTCTGCCAATATTAGAAATAACTGAATTAATCTGAGATCTGTACACCTGATGAGGTTCAGTAGTTTCACAAGTGAGAACTGGATGAACAGCACAGCGACATTTTTGTGCTGCTTTAAGGGAACTGGCTTTGAGAAAGAACCTGTTTATTTTCAGCTTAATTCCATATTGGTACTTTCTTCTGCCTTCTGACTCGGCAGGAGGTGTCCTACGAAAAGATGACCAGACTTCAAGCACTGGGCTTCTCTGTCTCCTTTTCTTGTTCTCCTTCCCCCTTGCTCCACACTGCAAAGACTTCTTGCAGAATCTGAGCCTTATAAAACATGATTGAGATCATCACTTGCCAAATATACTGAAATCTTCCTATGAACTGTATGCTAATTCTGCTAATTGGGTGAATCTGGTGAAACACGATGAGTGTCACGTAAAGGCCATGCGTGGCTGGCTCTGGATCTTAGAATCCGTGCTCATAAGTGCGGCAGTACTTATTTTGACAAATTCAGTTGAAGAGACGATAACAGAATGACTGTATTAAAATATTAATGACTTGATTTTCATTTATACTAAGATATTTTCTGTGCAAGGAAATAGAACAATCTTGCAAAGACTTTTCCAAGATACGATACTACATGCTAGATTTAAAGTCACTCTAATTAGAGAATAATTAGTATTACTCCAAAGCTTAGTAATTAGTTCTGGGTAAGTAATTTACATTTCTAAAATGTGTCTTCAAAAGAAACTAAATAAGAATATCTCTTGAGGAAAAGCTTTTTCTTTACCTTCTGCATGTTGATGGTCTCTAAGGTGTATTTAGAGATTGGTAAACGTTTATATTATTATAGATGCCTGTTTAAATGATTTATATTATAGCACCGCTATAATATAGCCATACTGTAAATAGTCCCCAGTTAATTTTACACTAATTCTGCTAGTTAAAAATGATGTTCTGGGGCAGCTCCACAATGCATCCAGGTGTGTATAATTAGAAATGGGAGGTGCTGGATGTCAGTGTACCATTTGGCACTATTTACCATCTGAGAATATTTGTGTGTCAGTAGGATTAAAATATGTCAAGTGTTGTTTAAGCTTTTGTCACTGTTTTGTCCTTTGATATTTTTCTGCCACTGGGAAAGCATTTATTTTTTTCAAATTTAGGAAGTGAGATGCTTCTACCAAATGGTAAGTGACATATCTACCAGTTCCTGTGTTTATCATGCAAAGCTGATACGGACTTGAAAATCCAGTGTGAGCCAAAAAGAAGGTGGCATTTAAAATATCCTTCTTCCAGAATAGTCTGTGACACATCATTATTGTTTATCTAGTGTCTCTGCCTCTCTTTTTTTTTTTTGTGTTAGTGTTTTATTGGAGAGTTCCTGACCAAAAAGCAATACCAAGCAGCTGCTGAAGGACCAAATTCAGTTGCCTGTGTTGGTCTCTATATGCTGAACACAACCATCAGGTTTTGATTGTGCTGGAAAACAAGCCAAAACAAATTCCAGAGCTGACGGGGATATTCTGAGTGGTTGAATCACAGGAAGCGTTAAATATGAGCTCAAGGTGGGGGGCTGGTCGTGCGGGGAATTGCCTTGTTTTTAATTGTAATTGTGGTTTTGAGAGGTTGGAAATGTTTGGCAAAAACAATTGAACGTATGGCATGCATTAGGGCTTTGGTACTCTGCCATATTTCAGCTTGTTAACGTACTACATTAATTGCTGTAAAAAAAAAAAAAAAAGGTTTTAAGCCTGTATGGGATAGCACTCAAATTTCAATGAAAACCCAAGTTTTGCGCTGAACCAAGGCCAGAACGAGCCCAATTTTTTCAGACCGCTTTACCCCACATCTTCCCTAACACAGGCCAGGGGCGGGTACTTCGTGTGAGTGTCCCCATGGTGAGTGTTTGCTCCCAGTGTGATGTGCAAAAGATCTGGTGGTTTTCAGGAACTGTTGTGCAACACAGCTGTTCATCAGCCGTTCCCACAAACGGAGCGTTCGCTATTAATGAGCAATGGAGGTATAGGGAGTTAGGGCTGATAATTGTAGCCATAGTGATTGGCAGTTTGTAAGTGTTTATTTTATGTATTTTGGATTAGTTCCCACTTAGGACAGATATTCCAGAAATCCTTTCATGGAACCTGGTGATCTACAGAAGTTACTTAGACCAGCCCTCTGCATTTAACACATACAGCTGGAACAGCTGGTTATCACACTGTGAGGCCTTTCCTGGATCATTTTCAAGTTCATAAAAGGTCCAGGAATAAAGAGAAAAGGTGGAGAAAGTAAGGGACAGTGCAGGTACAAAATAATGAAGAGCAATTGTCAATGCTGCATATTTTCTCGTACTGGACGCGGTACGTACGTCTGATCTCAGTTAAGATCGGAGTACTACTGTAAGACAAACAAACTATTTACAACGTTTCTGCTTTGTTGCAGTGGTTCTCTTAACTCCATGATACTAATGAAACATAATTGAAAAAAGTTCTGTTGTTCTGAAATACCGTTAGATATGAAAAGTTGGCTATGCCATTTTTAATTGCTCTAAGGACTGCTGTTTCAACCCTTTACCACTATCCCTGTTTTCTACAAGGTCTTCCACTCCTTGCCAAACCATTTCATTTTGGATCCAATCCAGTTCTCATCAAAGTCATGGAAAAACTCCAGTGGGTTGGACTATTACTGCTTGTGGCTGGAAAGGGAAGGGGAACACGCTTGTATGTGATTAAATACTAACATTTTTAGCCAACTGATAAAAGCGAAAAGGAAGAAAATAAGGATGATTAAACCAGAGAACTTTTGGCCAAGCCCATGTTTTCAGTCGCTCTGGCAGAGACCATCCATCTTGCGTGCAGTGCTGTGTCAAGCAGAGTATCAATAGGCAGCACTGGTAATAATGACAGGCATTTTCAGAAGGTCAAAACATTGGAGTCGGTGCTAATGAGTTCCAATTGCAGCTTCTCTAACAGACTCTATCTAAAAACCTTAGGGTTTAGTTTATAGACACGATAGCTTTCTTGGATTGGCAAAGGCAGTCTTTTCACCCCCAACACTGAAATGGTTTGTTTAAATTTTTGCCACCTTCTTCCTGTTCTTCAAGACTTTAATTTAGAACCGATGTTTGTCTCTTAAGGCACTGAAAGTGCCGCAGTTGCTGACAGTAACGCCTCTAGCCAGTGCCTTTCACTGCTTGCTTTTGTCAGACCCTGTTTTAGTTGCTCATGACTCTGCCAGACTCGCACAGTTCACACTGAAATTTCCCATGCTGAGAGTCCGCCTCAGGCTGAATTTTTGGAAAGTGTCAGCAAAAAGGACTCAGCTGTTTCCAAGAACAAGATTAGGAGAAAACACATTGTTTTAGCCATCTAAAGTAAATTTTTCCAGCTGTTTTTTTATGAGCTGCAGTGCCTCCATGCTTTGAAGAGGGGTCTTGAAATGTGTGCCCTTTGCGATCCCCAGGGAAATACACTTGAACTGGGCATCTTCAAAATATTGTACTTTCTTGTACATCCAGTTTGTTACACTGTTCTCCAAATATTCCCCCTGCCGTGACTATTAGTCATGTCCTCAGAGCTGTGACAGCCCAGCAGCGCCTGAACAGATCTGGCGTGGCTGGCTGGAGGGTGCTGGGGCTGTGCAGGACACTCTTTGAAATTGCTCACCTGAGAGGCCACTTTCACCCCAGAACCAGGGGCAGGGAGACTCTGCTGCTCTGACAGAGCTCCCTTCCCTTTGGAAGGGCACTGCAAAGCGGGAAAAAAAAAGAGGAAACAGCCAGCAGAGAGGTAGAGGGATTGGTATGCGAGGAGCTGTACGTTCAGGATGAAGGACTGGATGTGGCAGCTCTGGGGAAAGGAACTGTAGAAGAGAGCAGTGGTAAGGGAGAGAGGCAGAGGGAAAGGAGGTGGTGAGAAAGGTCAGGATTCAAACAGCAGGACCAGGAGGCACAGGGGATGGGAAAGGCATGGGGGGCCATGAGCAAAGGAACGATGGCGAGGGATACACAGAATGGGAGAAGAGAGGAACATAACTAGCGTGGCATCTGGCTTTGCCTAAGTTTCAAGGTTCTTTGATATCTCTGAGAACCTGAAGCCCAGTGGCACAGCTTGTCTCTCCTCCTCCTCTGCTGCCATTCCACATCAGAAATAAGAGCTTTCTGCTGCTGTTGGTGAGGCAGGTTAATCCAGAGGACTGCTGAGAGCTACAGGGATCCTAACCATTGTGATGATCCATGTGAGGGTCTGATGAAATTCTGAGCTTCCTTCTGTTTTAAAGATTATAGGTTGGCTTTTATTTATTTTGTTTGAGAAAGTGTACTTTTCAGAAGAATTCTTTAACAGGTATTGCTAAGGTGGCAGAATCATAGCAGACTGATCAAAGTCAAAGCTGCTGCTGCAATTTAACTTTGTTCCTTGTGTATATGCACAACAGATCTAATAACTTTGGAAAGCTTAACTTTGCAATGTTGCTATTCCACTATCATAATTTTTAAGCACAGAATATGCAGACACTAATCCAAGAGCAATTCTGATGCTGCATTTTAATTACTGCTAGCTTTCAGCTTCACGCTTATTTGAACTTGGCCCGTTTTCTTCATAATAATAAAATTAATTCCTGGTAAGAACTAATTTAGCACCATTTTCGTAGAACTTCATAAAGGAGCGTAAGGAGGCTTCAAAAAGAAAAGAATAGTGCAAAATGGAAAAAGTGAATCAAGTGCCTGTGATTTATGCAAGGCAGATTTCCAAGATTATTGAATTTCACTTCTAAGGTCAGTGTAGCGTTCTGTGATTGAGAATAAACAGGCACTCACTGTAGTCAGGGAGTCACTGAAAAGTAGGAAGTAAGAAGTGTAACCAGATATTTTCTTGAAAGTACAACAAGCTGAACCATAGCTTATAGGAAAAGAAAGTTCATTATTGTTTTACAGTCATAGCAGAAAATGCATTTGTATTATAAAATGAAGTAACTATTCTTAATGAAACAGATTTTAAATAAACGGATATTTTTACAGCTAGTATAAATGGGTTTATTGCTCTGTGCTTTGTTGTGTTTTGACTTGTTCAAGGTGTGAATAAGTACTAAGTATTTGTACTAAATAAAAATGGTGGCAATTTATATTTATTCACAAAAGTCTGGTGACACAAAAAAAGAAGACAGAGAGAAGACATACCACAAATGATGTTTCCAAATGCTGTAACCTATAAATGAAGATGAAATCCTCAAAATGTTTTTTAGATTGGACACACTAGTAAAATCCTACCAACTATGCTATTCAAATTCAATTTTTTTTCCCTTTAAATAACAATGACCAAATAAACTTACTTCAGGAAAAATACACTTAAAGTAGCTTCCTGTTCAGTTAATACATTTTCCTATAGATGTGCAGATGTGGTTGTGCAGTTAACTATTATTGCACAAGGAGATGGAGGTAGGGATACGTCTCATCTCCTTGCCTCACCTGGACATTGCTTTAATGGGGGCATTTGCACAGTGCAGGGAACCAAGAGCTTGCTGAAACCAAGTGGCACAATTATCTCTAGGGTTTTATGACTGTACACAGTGTATTTCTTTTTTTTTTAATAGAATTTGCTTTCCTTTTATCTCTCTCTGTATTTCGGTGTCTCTCTGTAGTCCTTTTTACACTGAATCCTTCTTCTCTTGGGTTTTCAATGAAATTTTTGTCTCTGAGCATCTTTTGAATCAAACATGAACCATATCATATTTCAGTTTGAAGAGAAGTTTTGCAGTGTGTGAAAATGAATACGTCTGCTGTTAGACTCAGCCAGGACAAATCTCAGCTCGTTCACAGTCAGAAAGTCCCCTGGGTTCTAATGAGCCGCCTCAGACATCATTCAGGTCACCTCAGGCACTCATCCCACTTTAACGCAAAGAAGGGGAGAATTGCATTAACTTATGCTTAAAATTTCATGTTGAAAAAAAGCACTTTGGATTCCAGACATTTTGGGTTTCTATGCATGCATAAAAATAAAATTATATTTTAATGCTTCCTTTTTTTTTTTTTTCTGAAACTGAATTTTGTTTTGCAGTTAAACACAAGAATATATCATTTTTGTACATCAGTGTGGTTACCTTAGTGTTGTTAACACTGATGTAGCTCAAGTATGATATGTATAAACATAACTTCTGTCACTGTGTTTTTCATTGGCAGAAAATTAAGGTTTTACTATTAAGACTTAGCACAGAACATTAGCGTATTCTGGAGGCAAAATGTAACACAGCCGACATTAATTATACCACATGGAATGCTCTAATGAAGTACCTTCTAAAATACAGTGTGAATATAAAGAGCACCAAGAGCAGCAGCCTTTCTTCATAAATCTCACTTTAAAATAATAAAATGTCACTATTCTTCCAAGGCTTCTTCCAAATAATAAATTTTAAATTCAAGCTGGACCATTGAAACAAGCAAGCCACAATCCATATTTTATTTTGTCAGTGAATTTCGTGATAGCACTGTGTAATGAATTTACAGCATACGGATGTAGGACTAGGAAGGACCTCCTGAATCTTTAAACTCTGTCCTTAAAATAACAAAGGAAAACTGGTTGACAGCCACCTATAAACACAGACACACAGTTTTGCTCTTGGTGGACAGGTAATAAATTCCTAATAATGCGCTAAATGCATAAGCTCTTCTAACCTCTATCTGCTATGCTACAGCATCTCTTCACAGCGGGATAATGTAAAAGAATGTTCTTATCTAGGTAGCACAAAAAAGAACATTTTTAAAACGCCACTGGACGCCAGCGAGACCCACATATATTAAAGATATATATTACCATCTTTGACATGACCTTGCCCCTTTAAATATTTCATATAACCAGTAACAGAATTTTTTTCTAAAACATTTGCCAAGAATGCTTTAAATGAAACTATCATTGGGAGTCATAGACACATTTAAAAAGATTTGGGCTGTCATCCAAGAATTACATATGCCTGAAACAAATGCTTAAAAATTGTATTCCTATATTTGTGAACTGCACAGAAAAAGTATGAGCCTGTACTGGTTTCCATTACCCCTGGATTTCTTGCTACACAAGATACTTGGCCTACCCACATCCAAAGTCCATAGAGAAGGACCAACTGTAACACACACCCTGTCCAGTTTACGCAAGATTTGAGGTCCTGTGTCCCCTTACAATACTATGTGTGACAGTATGGACTTCTGTCGGTATTTGGTAACAGTCTGGCTGGGGTTTGGGTCTGTGAGGAATCACTTGCTCAGCTGGCACCAATCTTGGTCAGTGGTGTCTGGAAGCTGCTATCCAACACTTCCAATTAGGTGGTAGTACAGAGAGAGTCTGAAATCTTAGCACTTGTGCTGTTATGAAATCTGGAAAGCATGACTCATCTATCTTCACAGAGTACTTCTCACCCCAAATTTCCCCTTGACTTTTGTTTGATGTTGCTGGGATGGCTCTCTCTGATTCATATCACCCAGGGCATCGTCAAAGTGAAAATTATTCTTACCTTTGTCTCTCAAAGGCTTTTATCTTCTAGAAGCCTCTTCTTGAAAAATGACTTACTTTAAATATCACATGAAAAATGAATCATAATCTGATACTACTTTGTCTTTCTCCATAACTTTCTGTCCAGTTTTGTACTCAGAAATTATTTAGCCTTAGTACAAATATCTTTAAGGTAAATAATAATTCGAATCCTGCATCAGTGTCAGAAGTCTCCATTAAATTTTTTTTCTGAGCCTTTTCAGTGACCTTGGTCATGGAAGCTGACAGTGTAGAAATTGCTGTAGACAAACTTGTATGAAAGAGTTAAATGAATTGGGTAATATCTACATGAAAATGATACTTTGGACCATAATGGGAAAAAATTAAAGCACAGAAGGATGCCAGTGTTGAAAAACCAGAATCAAAGCGTCTGTAATTCAACACTAAATATCAGAACTGCATTTTTTAATGGTAACAAAGTAATATTACTGAGAGATATCTCAGAAGATAGAGATATTTCAGAAAGCCACAGGATTTACATCAAGTATTACATCTAGAGTGTACAAAGCTGTACAAATAAGAATTTAAAGTTGACAGTGGGCCAAAGCCACCTGCATCCAAAGGTCATCACAGCTGCATTACAATGGGATTAACTAAAGCCTGCTTAAGAAGTAGCTGGTAGGGACAAGGTGAGGGGAAGCACTCCGCAGTGGACAGCAGAACACGGCAACTCACAGGATTATCAGAGCAATGACGCTGTCTGTTGCTCTTGTGCTCACCAACAGGGAGGGGCTGGTGGGGGATGTGAAACTAAAGGACAGCCTTGGCTGCAGCGACCATGACATGGTGGAGTTCAAGATCCACGGGGCAGCAAGGAAAATACATGGCAAGCTCTCTGCCCTAGACTTCAGGAAGGCGGACTTCGGCCTCTTCAGGGACCTGATGGGCCAAGTGCCATGGGAGGCGGCCCTGGAGGGAAGAGGGGCCCAGGAAAGTTGTTCTATATTCAAGGAGCACCTCCTCCAAGCTCAGCAGAGGTGCATCCCGATGAAAAACAAGTCGGGCAAAAAGGCCAGGAGGCCGGCGTGGATGAGCAAGGAGCTCCTGGACCAACTGAAAGTGAAAAAGGAAGCCTATAGAGGGTGGAAGTGGGGACAGGTAGCCTGGGAGGACTACAAAGAGGCTGTGCGAGTGCCCAGGGATAAGGTAAGGAAGGCCAAAGCCCTGGCAGAACTGAATCTGGCCAGGGATATAAAATGCAACAAGAAGAGCTTTTATAGGTACGTAGGGGACAAAAGAAAGTCCAGGGTAAATGTAGGCCCCCTCCAGAAGGGAACTGGTGTCCTGGTTACCCAGGACATGGAGAAGGCTGAGGTTCTCAATGACTTTTTTGCCTCAGTCTTCACCGACAAGAGTTCCTGTCCCATCACCCAAGCTGTAGAAGGTGCAAGCAGGGACTGCGAGAATGAAGAACTGCCCATTGTACTCGAAGAGCAGGTTCGGGATCATCTGAGGAACCTAAAGGTGCACAAGTCCATGGGACCTGATGGGTCCCATCCGCGGGTCCTGAGGGAACTGGCGGATGAAGTTGCCAAGCCACTGGCTATCGTATTTGAGAAGTCGTGGCGGTCTGGTGAGGTCCCCGATGACTGGAAGAGAGGGAACATAACCCCAATTTTTAAAAAGGGGAATAAGGAAGACCCAGGTAACTACAGGCCAGTCAGCCTCACCTCTGTGCCTGGCAAGGTCATGGAGCAGATTCTCCTGGAAACCATGCTAAGGCACATGGAGAGCAAGGAGGTGGTTGGTGACAGCCAACATGGCTTCACCAAGGGCAGATCATGCCTGACCAATTTGGTGGCCTTCTATGACGGGGTGACGGCATCGGTGGACAAGGGATGAGCAACTGACATCATCTACCTGGACTTGTGCAAAGCTTTTGACACTGTCCCGCATGACATCCTTCTCTCTAAACTAGAGAGACATGGGTTTGATGGACGGACCACTCGGTGGATAAGGAGTTGGCTGGATGGCCGCACTCAGAGAGTGGTGGTCAACGGCTCAATGTCCATGTGGAGACCGGTCATGAGTGGCGTCCCTCAGGGGTCCGTGCTGGGCCCGGCCCTGTTCAACATCTTTGTCGCCCACATGGACAGTGGGATAGAGTGCACCCTCAGCAAGTTCGCCGACGACACCAAGTTGTGTGGTGCCGTCGACACGCTGGAAGGGAGGGATGCCATCCACAGGGACCTTGACAGGCTGGAGAGGTGGGCCCGTGCCAACCTCATGAAGTTCAACCAGGCCAAGTGCAAGGTCCTGCACCTGGGTCATGGCAATCCCAGGCACAAATCCAGGCTGGGCGGGGAATGGATTGAGAGCAGCCCTGAGGAGAAGGACTTGGGAGTGCTGGTGGATGAGAAGCTTAACATGAGCAGGCAATGCGCCCTTGCGGCCCAGAAGGCCAACCGCATCCTGGGCTGCATCAAGAGGAGCGTGGCCAGCAGGTCGAGGGAGGTGATTCTCCCCCTCTACTCTGCCCTGGTGAGACCCCACCTGGAGTACTGTGTCCAGTTCTGGAGCCCCCAACACAAGAAGGACATGGACCAGTTGGAGAAGGTCCAGAGGAGGGCCACGAAGATGATAAGAGGGCTGGAGCACCTCTCTTATGAGGACAGGCTGAGAGAGTTGGGGCTGTTCAGCCTGGAGAAGAGGAGGCTCTGGGGAGACCTGATAGCGGTCTTCCAGTACCTCAAGGGGGCCTACAAGAAAGATGGGGAAAGGCTGTTTAGTAGGGCCTGTTGCAATAGGACGAGAGGTAATGGTTTTAAAATAGAGGGGGGTAGATTTAGATTAGAAATTAGGAAAAAATTTTTTACGATGCGAGTTATAGAACAGTGGAACAGGTTGCCCAGAAAGGTGGTGGAGGCCCCATCCCTGGAAACGTTCAAGGCCAGGCTGGATGAGGCTCTGAGCAACCTGATCTAGTTGGGGATGTCCCTGCTCCTTGCAGGGGGGTTGGACTAGATGACCTTTGAAGGTCCCTTCCAACCCTAACCATTCTATGATTCTATGTGGCATCACCTAATGTAGTACTGACTGTACGGGTTTGGTACGAGATAGTGCTGAGTGGGGGAAAAGCCCCAGGCCTCCTGTGACTAAAGTGCAGCCCCACTCTGAGATAGAGGGCTTGGCTCCAAGCATTTGCAGCTACATCACCACACTATTTTAAAGTTAACTATAATAGCAGGCTGAAGGAGTATTCTGACTTCTTGTGTTGTTTCTGGATTTATGATACAGTTTTCTCATTTCAGCAGAAGGGCTGATGATCTCAGTCCTGGGGGAATATCCCATGGAAGCACACACCTGCTAATCCCACCGTGACAGCAGTGTACAAGCAGAAACAAATAGGTCAGGAGTCTGTCTTGGGGAACATGCAGTGCAGTTCAGCCTTTTCAGGCCTGCACAGATGATCAGGAAAAGGCTATTTATGTGACTGATCAGCAGGAGACACAGAAGGTCAATACCGATGGAGAGGCTGGGAATGAAACTGAGTTACTGAAAGAGAACAGGTTTGCTGAGCTTTCAGGCTCTTGTATGGAATTTGGTAAACTGAAGGGTTCTTGCAGTAGGATGGCTTTAACTGTTTCTGATGCTTCATTTAAATGTAAGGATGAAATTTCTGCAAGCTTTTTGTGTAGACCTGATTCTGCCTAGTTAAGGCCACAGGAACTTCAGGAAAATCCTAGTTGTGATTGCTCCTGGGGAAGCTTCCATATTACCGATCACCAACACAGAAGTGTGCACCTTTTATTTTTAGACTCTTATTAAGCTCCTGGTATGGAGTATAGCATTAAGTAAGAAAGAGGAAAACATGCACTTGATGTATTTCCAAGTAGTTCCACTGACACAGACCTATTCCCCCACTGCCAGGAAGCAGAGGAGTTGTTCCAATAAACCATTACTCACTCTGGCTTTTTTTTTCTTCTTGTAGGAAAAATATTTATCCCTAAAGAAAAGCCCATAGATACCCATACAGAAGAGAAAGTGACCCTGGATCCAGAACTAGAAGAAGCCCTGGCCAGCGCTTCAGATACAGAGCTCTATGACCTTGCAGGTTAGATAATCCATAGGTATGATCCCCCTGCACCTCCAGTTCTCTGCCCAGACCTGCCACCAGGAGTGTCTCGTGATCATCTTTCAAGTACCTGCTCTTTCACTATACAGATGGGTGGCCAATCTGCGGGCCACACGTTGCCCATGAGGACTTCAAGCATGATTCACTAGCTGCTGTATTTTAGACTTCTCTCATCTACTTATAATTGATGTGGCAGGCAAGGGGAGAAGAACCAGTTAACATGATTTGGGGGAAGGAAGGGTAGATGGTAGACTGCAGGCTGGGGTGTTTGCATGGTAGTGGAGAACACTGATCTTACTGCATCCAAACTGTTTGTAGCACACTGTTGCTGCCTCCTCTCAACTCTGACATCCCAAATGGCAGGATGAACTTGTTAAAGGATGTAAGGGATGAAGATCCGGCATCCATGAGGAAATTTGGAATCTTACCCCTCAAATCAGAAAACTGGTTGCCTGGCTGTCTTCACCACTTTTAATTCTTTTCCTTTAATCCAGAGTATAACCTCATGTTCTAGAGTGTGCACAAAGGAAATAACTTTGAAGTGTATCCACTTGCATAAATAACATTTGAACCTACAGTAAAATAAACGACAATCTGTAGTTCTTCAGCTGCCTGTGACTTTCAAGGAGTTTCTATCATGGGTATATCATATGTTTATGCTAGTAAAAGATCATCTGAATTCCTAATTTGGGAAGAAACAAACCAACCAGGGCTGGTGAGATGTTAATGGGTCATCCTAAGACCCTGCTCAACCTAGTGTTGAGCCTTCCCTGTGGAACCATTGACATCTCCTGCCTTTTCCACTCAGTTCAGAGTGGATCCTCTCCTTCCCTGGGCTCTGTGAGGTCCATGGTCTATCTTTTTGGGCCCCTAGTCCATACAAATATTTTGATGGGAGAATGTCAACTCTATTGACTTTTTTTTTGTTTTTATTAGGAAAATCTAAATGAAATATTTCAGCATATTAGATTAATCTGAAGCTAGATTAGATCAACATTAAACTCAAAACTCTTGTAGATACTATATTGTCCTATTGAAGTGTGCACAGATTATCTTCAGTGCTTCTTGGCTACACCACTCATTTCTGGATGCATTAGTCTTGGCTCTGAGTGAAATGTGGTGTATTATAGGAATCACAGGATTATAATGCAGCTGGCACTTCTCAGGAAGTTCATGGAATGAAGTTCCAAGTTTTGCTCAGCTCTGGTCGGTGTCCAGCCTTTCATGACAGAATTTGTAGGTATTGAAGTCTAATGAAAACCAGCAAGTAGCACATCTACTGCTGAGAGTTCTGAAAATAGTCTGTAACAGCAACTGAAGAGTCATTTTCTTACAGAACAAAGACTATTTTCCATAAGAAGAAATTGATGATGAAAGTAAAAAAACACATTAAGTTAATAAACTTGTATTTCATGCCTGATCCTACAGAAGAAAGTCCAAGTAGATAATTTATGGGAGAAGGATTGGCTAATTCTTCTCGGATATGCCAAACAATACAACAAGGAGCAATAAGAGGTTCAGGTTGTATATTAGGGGAGGGGAAATCATTAGGAGCATAGCACTAAAACAAGTTACCTAAAGACACTGTGGGATTTCCATCCCTGGATGTTTTCAGGATCCAGCTAGACAAAGCCATGGCTGACCTGGATAATGTTGGCAACTCCTTTTTGAGGGGGAGGCTGGACAAGATGACCCGCAGCGGTTCCTTCCAGCTGGCATTTCTGTGATATGCATACTACATGGAGTCAGTTGTTCAAAAACTTATATTAAAAATGTCTGTATCTCCAGTACTCAGACCCCCTACAAGCAAGCACGACTCAGAATTAACATTTAATAAAGGTGGTTTTGTTTGGGGAACTAAACTACAACTTGTAGCAGATATTTTTCTGCAGTCTTTGTTCCTGACATTAACATTGTATTCACATTGTATTGCTGGTATTTACACATTTTAGCTGTTCTTGGAGTGCACAACATGGTCAACAACCCAAAATTTGATGAAGGAGGAGCCCGCAGTAAGGATGGAAAAGGAACCGTGAGAAGTAAGCAAGCAGATTTCTCTGTTGAAATGTCATTTTTAGAGACTTGTACACCTACAGGTTGGGTGTATTGGTCTAATTTGGTGTAATGTAACTGGACCTTACCTTGATTGATCTAATTATTCATGAGGGGAAGCTCTTTAAAGTAAATACAATCTTAAAATTCATTATCTATAATGACAACAGTACTATGCAAATAAATCATTCCTAAGGAGCTTTGTTTTCCTAGAGAGCGATCTCTGGCTCTGCAGAGGTGCTTGAAAGGATGGGAGCATTTAAGAAGCCAAGACATATATATTTTCCTTCCAGTTCAGTTTAGGCAGCGGACAGAAAACAGTGAGCTGCAGCTAAGAGGTGGCCACAGAGCAGGTCAGACCATCTCGTCCCGATGGCAGAATCCCTGCCAGAGGCACATCTGTGACCGGAGTCAAGCTGTGTTCACAGGGAGGCGCAGACTGCATGGATGTGTTCCTGCCCCTGCTGCTCTCTCTGATCTGCCACCTCCACCTTAGTCCTGTGGCAGTGTGTTTAAACGTTGTCTGTTATATGGTTCCTTAGGTACACGAGAAGCAGAATCATTCAGGAAATCCCCTAGCAGAAACAGCTGTAGTTACGTACACAAACCCAGAAATGCTTGCAGCAAACAAACAGACCTTTGGTGAATCAGGTCTTAGTGCAGCAACTGACAGGAGGCTGGATGGGGGGAGAAATGGGTGCCTCTGAATTAAAAGTTTTTCTTGAGAGCTGCCAAGCCTCAATCCAGAGCTCACCGCCTCCGAGCTCCGGGATATCAAGTGGGCTAAACTTTGCTTTTTAAGACAAAATTGTGGAATGCTCTTTTTTAGAGAAACAGTAGTCAAAAATGTTTTCTTCTTGCAAGGCCATGAGAACAGCAGTTATCTTTACCAAGGACTTTCATTTCCATCTTCCTTTACTAAAGAGGAGGTGGGAAAGTAGACAGGACATCGTGTCACTTCATTTTTCTCAGGATTAAGACTGCTCTGCAAGCCTCTCCAGTGGGGCCCTGTGCAAGCTGCCATCTATCTCATAACAGGCAACTGCATGCATTACTAATCCACATAGATTTCAGATTATTTTTGTTGTACTCAGTCAAAATGTCAGCTATGTGAGTCAGCTAAACTATGCTCCAATCACAGACTTAAGACCCAGAAAATCACCGTCACATCACTTTGTTCTTTGGTCCAAAAGCAATACCTTTCCTTAGCCAAGGGAAATGCTTCATTAAGAGGGAGACATCTCAAAAGCTGCCCATCAACGTGGCAAAACAGCACAGTTATTAAAGAAACAAGATAAAACTCATGGGAAGCATGAAGTAGGAAGTGAAAAATACTGCTAACTCTAGACTGAGTATGCTGTGCTGTCTAACCTTACCAGGGTGTAAGCACCTCTGTAGCTCCCAGCTTGGCAGGGTGTTGCCACAAGTGCAAAACATGCTTTGCTGGTTTTTGTTTACTTTCCATCCTTGCGTCTAAGAGGGGGTGAATTGTCTATATGCGTTTTACCAGTACTTTTCAATTTCCTACTCCCTAGAAAGGGTGGAGTGTTATTCAGGCATATGTGAGGTCACTCAGGGAATTAGTAATAAAAGAAAAAAAAAAAAAGAGTTCAGGGTAAAAGACAGCAGAGTGAAAACCAGCTCAAGGTTTGTGTATGACTTCATCTTTACTAAGAGTATGAGTTTGAAAAAATATTTTTCTTTTGGCCCATGATGTGGCATGAACTTTACCCGTTGCACTGAGCAGAAATGTGTAGCACACTGAGACTTGAGCACAAGTCTTCAAAATAACTGTCTGCAACATGAAAGGGCTTAAACATCTTGTGGTCAGTAACGTATTCCTTTCTTGCCTCTAGTGGCTTGGGTGGTCAGGGCTTATAAACTAATCTCCACAACTATTAGCGTGGGAATTAGAAGTACTAATTGTGTTCTAAGCTATGATTTTTATGCATGTCTAAGAATATTTATAGCTTGTAGCTGCCAACATTAAAAACTGTCTCTCTTGGGAACATGAATACTCAAAGATTTCATAAATCTTGGTGCTGGCATACAGACTTGCTTTTCATGGTTTGATAGCTTTATTATTAAGAAAGTGCAGATGTTGCAGTTTTACAAGGGCTAATTGAATTTATAGTAAGGCGGGTAGCATCAGCTTAGAGGAGGAAACTGAGGGGCCTCCTGATCATGTTCCTTCACGTTAGCAGCATCTATACATAGGTGCAGTGACATTTTCTCACAGATGTAATGGGCAAGTTCTGAGCACATCTCCCTTTACAGGTGTTAGACAAAGAACAAAGCAGCTCTTGCAGTATATTGCATCCTATACAAGAGTCTTTAAAGCTGCTTTGGCTCAAATTAATTGTACTGGGACTTCTGTACAGAAAGGAGGAATTTCCCCATGAGGATACTGCCCAGCCGCTGCGACCGCAGCCTCCAGTGACATGCTTCTGGGGCACAGAAGGTGCAAAGGGCATGGCAACGATAACAGGGCTAATTCTCCTGTTTCCAAGCTTTGTGGTTCATATAAACCCTCTCTTGAATGCTACAGTACAAACCTAAATGGAAAGTGAAAAGCCAGATTGTTACTGATGATGCCTGTTCCTCACATCAATATTTAACGAGACCTTGTGTTGCAGATGTGGTGAAAGGTGAAAAGGTCAAGCCCATCTTTGAGGAACCACCTAACCCGACCAACGTGGAAGCAAGTTTACAAAGGATAAAAGCAAATGATCCTAGTCTCACAGAAATTAATCTCAACAACATAAAGGTAGATGCTCTGGTTTCATTTATATCATCATAGGAAAGTTTATTCCAGTATTTCCAAAGCCCTTGCCTTTTATTTTCAAATTTTGTCTCTCTCTACTGTTCAGGAAAAGCAGGACACAGAGGAGAAGGGTGTGGAGGGAACTGTTGTAGAGGTCCAAGGTCATCAATGCCTGATATTGAATTAGATGCCAAATAAAAGCCCAAGGGGTGACTCCCTCTGGCTGCCTTTAGCAGATTTTAAAGGAAGATATCTCATGGGCACTAGGTCATCATCACCAGCCAAATTCAATTAGCCCACACATGCAAATGGAGGAGGAGCTGGCATGCGGAGACTGAACAGCAGCCAGCAAAATAGGAAAGCAGCTCAGAGATCGGTCACGTGCCTGCGTTGGCCTGACCCAGTTAAAGCCAGTGCTGACACCGCATCCTAGTGCAGGCCTCCACAGGTCTCTGAAGGCCACTAAAGCAGAAGACACTTTGTCCATTCTGAGACACTCCTAAAAGCATCAGGGATGTTTAAATTGTGTAGACTGAGGCTATTAATCAATCAGTTTGATAATAATTAAAATCAATGTCTAGTGATGTGACTGGCTTTCCTAATTACTGGATTTATCTTTTAATGTAGAATATTCCTATTCCAACACTGAAAGAATTTGCAAAAGCTTTGGAAAGCAACACGCATGTGAAGACATTCAGCCTCGCAGCTACTCGAAGCAATGACCCTGTAGCTATTGTAAGTTTAAACACCGCATGGAAAAAAAACACTACAATTTTTACATAAGTCTATGTCTGCTTTGGGATGCAGTCTTCATTTTCTCTCACAGAATTTCCCTGTGACTATTCTCACCTATCTCTATGTTCTTCTAAGCCTATTTATTTTTCTTTGTAGGTACTAAGCTATGTTTTGCAGATTCCCTGTTACTCCCTGAAACTTTCAAGATGTTATCTCATATTCCCCCTTTTTGACCCCTCAGGCATTTGCAGATATGTTGAAAGTGAACAAAACACTGAAGAGTCTGAATGTAGAATCCAACTTCATCACTGGGACGGGTATTTTGGCACTGATTGATGCACTGAAAGAGAATGAATCCCTGACAGAGATTAAAATTGACAACCAGGTAAAGCGAGAGCATTGAGTGAGTCCACTTTTGTTTCCCTTCTATATGGATTCCCAGAGGGTTCTCCTAGAGAGCTCTGGCAAAGCCACGGCAGCCTCTGTGGCTCGGTCGTTCTGCAGCTCATGTCCCATGCTCATGCAGCCAAACAGTGGAAAATTTCTAAATAAAACTGGTTGAAGCCAAATATAAAACCCAGAGCAAAATCTCCAGGGACAGGATTATCTTTGTAGTTTGCAGCACAGTACTGAAATATAACCAGTTCTTTCTCATATGAAAAAAAATACATTTTCTTTTCTTTTCTTTTGGGGACATTTCACCACATCACCAACAGAGGCAGCAGCTAGGGACAGCTGTGGAGATGGAGATTGCCAAGATGCTGGAGGAGAACTCCAAGATTCTCAAGTTTGGATACCAGTTCACAAAGCAAGGTCCAAGAACCAGAGTAGCAGCAGCTATCACTAAAAACAACGATCTGGGTAAGATGCTACTACATCTACTGATCATTTGTTTATGTGAGCCAAGCCCTGAGCTTCCTAGACACAACTCTTCCTGTCTGTACATAAGATTAAATTTAAACTCTGCAGCATTCAATCTGCTTTATGTGAGGGGCGATACATAGCTCCACAGTCTCCAGAGCAGGCAACAGCAAAGATCTTACTGTGATTAGGAGCCACTGTTCTCCTCCTTCTCCCACTCCTTCTGCAAAGGGGAGTTACTTTAGTCTTTTCCATGGAGCACCCTGGATTTCCAGCTGCCCTGTCAGCTGTTCTGGCCAGTAAGTAGGGAACCAAACCCATCCTGTTTGTTCAGTGAACACAGAAGTTCTCACTTCTTTGCCCTACCTATGACAGACGAAGCCTGCCCAACCAAGAGAACAAAACAACTTTCCTGCCTGCATGACCAAGCACAGGCAAAGACAATAAAGCTTTGCAAGTCGTACCCGAGTGTGACATGCTCTGCCCTGTGTGCTCAATAGACAGAATAAGGAGATGACTAGGCAGGAATGGTTTACAGTAAGAAGGAAAAAAAAAATTAACTGTGTTTTTCTACTTCAAAGTGGGGTGTCACACCATGATGCCTTTGCTGGCTTCAGCTCTGATTTCTCTCTCTGAGAACCAAGATAAAAGTTGAGCTAGAACCTATTTCTTTCACACATTTATTGTTTTACAGTTTCAATTTTTAGCAGTACCTAAGCATTCCAATGATAGACTATTGGTCCTGAAGGTGTTAGTGTCTCAGAATGGCATTTGAAATATCCCACCAACAAAGAGAGAAAGACCTTTCTTTCCACTATTCAACAGTTGCCCGTAGACATATGTCCTGTACCTAATCTTAATTTTCCTGCTTTTGTATTGTATGGTTTTGT
This sequence comes from Chlamydotis macqueenii, assembly GCF_036417535.1. Lineage (NCBI taxonomy): Eukaryota > Metazoa > Chordata > Aves > Otidiformes > Otididae > Chlamydotis > Chlamydotis macqueenii. The sequence goes on along the minus strand of NC_141567.1, from coordinate 13,140,354 downwards.
TCAAGATTTAGTAGGACAGAATACCTAAAAGAACTCAATAAAATAAAATAAATGAAGTCACAAAACACTGAAAGTAGACACAAATGACTGATGTTACACTGTAGGCTTTGGAATAATACAGTCTACTAAGAAAGCACTATGCAATAAACCTCCTGATAGTAAAGTAATGGGATGTTTGTAGTAATATATTGTTGTTATTGACTTTCTGTAGCGAAAAGCTGTCATTCATCCAGTTTTACTGCTTTTGTTCTGTACTTCAACAGTTCAATAACAGAAAGAGGACATGACAGTTTGATGTAACACCACATTTTGTATCACACGAACAGGAGAACCTCACTAATCTTATCTGGCCAAGTCAGAGAAGACTCCATACATTTTTATGAGGGTATGGAGTAGCAAATGCTGCCCAAGTAGACCTGCTCTCTACCAGCTGTAATATATCACAAGTGCTGTAAAAATTCAAATGGGGCTGCTTGTCAAAATAATCCTGCTCATAACAGAAAGCTGATCACCCTTTGCTTTGCTAAATGGCAGCTTTAGCCTACTTGGTTTCTAGGGAGAATCCAAAGTTAATTAACTTACTATCAGATGGTTGATGCAATCAGAGCATGTGAAGTTTAAACAGATAATTTAAGGTCCAATATGTTGTTTTCCTTGTTGCCTGATATCAGTACTTAATAGTATTTCAAACTATATAGGATTATCATATACACTATATCATACACTTGTGCAGTTACAAAAGTTATTAATTTTTGATGCCTAATGCTTAAATAATCCAGACCGCTGCCACACAGACTAGGACAGACCAGTATCAAGTTAGCTGGAACACAGTGGCTTTTAAAAGAACAATAAAACTGTAACAAAAATCTAAACAGAGCCATTGGGAGGAAGCACTGGAAATGGTGATTTCTTCATAATCTAAGATCTTTAGCTCAGAATCTTATTTTATAGAAAATATATTGATAGGAACACTTGGTGGAATTCTACAGTCTGTGATACAAAAAAGTGCAGTTTAGATAAATTGTTTTTAGCATTAAGATCTGTTAATTACAGCATTTAGGGACAGAATCTTGCTGAATATTTCTTAGAAGCTCCTTTCTTCCTATTCATGTTACTGGGAAGGGAGTGTATCAATGAGGAAAGTCCTTAGGCTCTGCAGAAAACAGTAATGACTGCTCTTTTCTTGTTTTATTGATCTAGTTCGTAAAAAGCGGGTGGAAGGAGAGCGCCAGTAGCCACGCCACAGAGGATGCAAGGCAAGATGGGACGCCAGCAACAACTGCAAATGTCAGAGTGTTCACTGGTCAGAAGGGAAAGCACTGGAAAACCATCACAATGGGAGTTGCTCATTTCTCTTAATGTCTCCTTTTAACCTTGAAAACACAGCCTGCTCACTTTTAGCTTCCATGGTAAATTTAATTTTATGAGAAAGGTTCATAGTTGGTTTGATTTTAATGAAAATTGTTTTTCAATATCTGAAGCCAATACGCAGAATCTTAACTGTGTTACTGAGCATAACGTGTAGTGACTGCAACCCTTATTTTAGACACTTTTTGATATGTTAAGATATGATCTTGTGTATGGAAAAGGGATTTTCTGCTGAAAATAGAAACTTTAGGGCCAAGTTCTGCAATGCCTTATGTTTGTGAATAATCCCTACGTATACGTATATAGTGCTGCCGAAGTGAATCCTGAAGGGCATGCTCTCAGGAGTAGAACTAGTAGTGCCAGGACAGGTTTGTAGGATGACACCCTCAGCCTCTCTCCTGCAGCAGGACCTGGGCAGCTGGAATCACAATGGAACAGTGCACTTCTGCCTTCTTGGGTCTCCACCCGCCCAGGTCCAAGTGCAGGACCACGCCTAGATGTATAAACATTGTCAAAGCCTACTTGTTTACATAAGCTTAGTTTAGGTGGATCATTTTGCGATGTTACACTGATATTTGTTATCCTTACTCCACATTGTAAAGTAATGTTAGTGCTGCCAATCCTATAGACTTTGAATGTTTTGGGTTTTTTTCTAGGCCAGCAGATTTTTATTTGCTACTAGAATGCACAGTTTATTGCTATTAATCTTAACAAGTATTCTGAGCAATATTTGTTTTGCTTCGAGCCATGTATTTGACTTTTTTTTTAGTTCTAGTATTTATGTACATTTGTTAGTATTATAGAACTGTTCTCAGGACCTTTTAGATGAAGATTAATTAAACAGTTAAATCCAGGAGAGCAGCTGTGCTACCAGGAAAACAAACAAACAAAAAAACAAAACAAACATTAAAAGGGTAGTTGTGACAGCTACATAACTTACATTTATAGGCTCCAGCTCAGGTTTGTCCCTGTATCACAAGGCATTTAGGTGTTCGTGTCAGTGCTTAGCTGAAGAAGGGCAGATTTAAGCATATGCACAGATGCTTTGCTAAATCACTCAGATGCTGGACATAATCTTAACCCAGTGAACCCTCGTGAAGCAGCAGCTAACCCCAGTTAGTAAGAATTCAGTCTGATGTTTCATTTTCTGTATTTTGTGGTCTAAAACTATTCTCTACCACTGTTTTATCACTGCCAACAGTTGTCTCTAACAGCCAGAGGTTCATTTTGGTTACATGTACATGTGCTGTAAGAGCTAAGGGAGAGGGGGGTGAGGTGTGTCACACCACCAGTGCTTTCAGAAAGCTGCAGAAATGCACCTGGGGCTATCGCCGCTACCTGGGTAACACTAGTCTCTCCTCCCAGAGCTCCTTCAGGACACCAGGGATCCAGGACACCATGGCTTCTTCACCCAGGTGACAGGACAGCACTGGGACAGGTCATGGTCCCAGTGTCCTCCAGAGCAGGGGGAAAGCTGGGAGCCACTGTGCAGCCAGGCATCCAGGGGGGTTAGAAACCAGGGGAGCCCCAGGAGCAGTCGGTCCATGTCTGACATACTTCCCTGAGTGATGTTTTCATGACCAGAGCTGGAGTTTGAGCTAACAGGATGAACCCCCTCCCTCCGTGCCTTTTATCATGGAAATGAGTAGGTCCAAGGCAACACACTTCCTGTTGGATACTGGTTTTCATACCAGGGTCCAGACTGAATAACGTACACTTAAATCCCATTTTAAAATGTTTGCTAATGTGGTCTGTTGTGCTGGAATCTAGAGTGCAGTATCCACAGTTTACTTCCCTGGAAAGCTCCCAGTCTTTACAATTACCATCTCTCCTTCCCTTCCTCTGAATAAGTCTGAAACATTTGCTTTGCAAGTAAAAAATATGACACACGGGGGAGTCTTGCTGAGATTTTCCCTGGATCCACGCAGGATTTGCTGTGAGAAACTTTGATATCCCATTAAAAAAAATGACAAGTTCTGTAACGCAGTCATAACTTTGCATGGGCTGAAATAAACAGTCCTTAAAACCATGCAGATTACTGGGGGGGGCGGGGAGTACTAGGTTTTGCAGCTTCAAGTCTCATGGGTAGGAAGAATCCTCATGCCCAGAACCAAAACCCAGAACTATGTTTGCTAACAAACTTCAGTGATTAAAAATCACACTGCCCCTATTTTTTTTTCCTTTAATCCAACTAAGGGAATCCCAACTATCCCAATTTTTTAAAATGTATTTTGTTGATTTTTTTTTTATTGGTTAGTTTTTTTTTTTTTTAAAGGGTGGTACGCATATGTGTTTAAGGGAAACAAGTGCAATCCATTTCTAGTCTTAATTGCCATTTAACGTGTTGGTATTTGCATGCAGCAGTTTTACAAGGATGGATTGTTCTGGCTGCTTCCTGATGTCTGCAGCATGTCATCCTGTGTAGCTTGCTCAGAGCCACACAAGTGGTTCCATAGTCAGGTGGCTCCGTTCATCTATAGTTTGCATCATGGATCAAGGTACCTGGCTGGGGATGGCCCTGTGGGCTCCCCGTCCCTTCACCTGCCATGCTCTTTGCACAGGCAGTGTTTCCTCTGAAGAGAGGATTCCTCAGGCACTGGAGAGTATCGTCGCACACACCAGCCCCACCATGCTCTAGCAGGCACTGCCTGGAGCTGGGCACCCCATGGCAGAGACCTGGGAGGTCTGACTGCTTCCAGCACATGTAAGGGCAACTCCTAATCCCTGGCCATTTTCTGCAGGCAGCTGCTGCCAGGGAGCTCGGTGACCAGGGACATCTCTGTCCTGTCTCTTCTGTGTGCTCCATGCATGGGCTTGGTTCTCACCTGGCCTTGAGCATCACAAATCAAACATTGCAATGATATAAAGATCTGTTCAATGGAACAACAGCACACAATGGTGATGCTTGAAGGCAGGTTTTCCTATTAATAGAGGATTATTTAACTGGTTAAAATTCTCTGCAACTAACACGAAGGGGGTCAGGATGTGACTAGTTATTTTAAATTCTACTTTCAAGCAACATCTTGCATGCTCAATGCTGAATGGGGAACAGGGACAGAAGAGTCCTTTTTTCTTAAGCAAACATTCAGGAGTAACTGTCTATTTTTGCACATTGCTTCTCATGTTGACAGCTTCAGTTTCGTTTGTATTTTTTATACAGTTTTTTTTTTCATGGAAAAGCTCAACTTTGTGTGTGTCCTAACATATATGTGAATTGTAGCGTGCACTAAGGACCGTATGTGTACACGTATAACTCTAGATGAAGATGTTATTTCTGGAACAAAAGTAATTGCATGCGCACAGTGTGGTGCATATTACTCAAGAGGAAGGGAATTACCACACTATGTAACAGTGACTCCCCAGCATTGTGGTTTTTCTAAATAAATCTTCATAAAGGATTTGGTTTTTGCAATTTCTCATGGTTTTGTGCCTTAAATCAAGCCTCCCTGCTGCTCTGACATCAGGTTAAGCAGCTTTCTCACTGTGGCTGTGTAGCTTTCACTCATCTGGATTATCTACCAGGTTTCACCGTCTCCTCCCCGCACTGGGCTGGTGCTTTGTGAATGATGGTTGGGTGCTCAGAACCAGGATTAGCAGCAGAGAAACCTGGATTCTCCTCCCAGGTTTAAAGCAAGTTCATCATACCTGTCCGTGCCCCAGCTTGCACACTTTAACATCACAAGATAGAAATAATAATTACCTGTCTCTCAACTCAGTGAACACGTGTGAAACTCTGAGCTTCTCAGAGCAAAATGCAGCAAGAGATGTACTTTTCTGTAAAGGAAGTAAATTGGAAATTAAAACCTCCCATTTTCAGAATGTGTCACTGTCTGAGATACTTTAGATCAGATTTCTGTGATGCACCTAGACATCTAAAGTGCACATGGTATTTTCAGGAGTTACTGGGTACTGGCTCTCACCAGCTGCAGCTGAAGTTTGGATACATAAGATACATAGGTTCCTGTCCTCAGACAGCTACACACCATAAGAATCTGGCCCAAGCACTCAACCTCCTTTTGGGAACATACATGCTTGTGAAAGTTATGCTCCATATGCCAAGACTAGACTGTATTACTAGTGTTCTTTTGTTTTTTATATATACCGTGGCTCACACTGAAAAGTGAAGAAAACTGAAAAGCAGGACCCTTATCCTACAATGCTAAATATTTATCTGTTTTCTATTTTTACAGCTCTGAAATTATGTGACAAAGCAATAATAGATCTCTGGAGGCTGCTGTTCTTTGAAGTGAAAAATGAGAGCAATTTATAAGTAGTGCTGCCATTGGAGCATTGTGAAATTTAGAATGTGATTCAATTGTGTGCAGTTGTATGTATAAAATCACTGTTGTCTGATCAGGATCTTGCATCCAAAACCTAGCAGAAGCACTGTATCAAATTATCCCTCCTCAGCTAGCTTCTACTCAGGAAGTCTGCAAAATCAGCTTTCCACAAGCACCAGGTAGAGACACACATATTTCCTGCCCTCTATTCTCTGCACAGTGTCTCAGCACTTTTCCATATGGCACCTCATTAGAATTTGACACCGAAAACATCCGCTGATTTCTTCTAGGATATACACAGCTCTAAGCTTCAGAGGATTCAAGCACATTGTAGGGTGCCTAAAGGCATAGACTGAGTTAGTGAAATGGGTAAGCTGACCCTTAGAATCTATGCTGGACATTAAAACACCCTGCCAACTACACATAACTACATATGCATAAGGACAGTTAAAGAAGCCTCAGAACATCTCCCCACAAACAACGTGCTTGCTGCAATCCCAGGGACGTTCACAGTTTACCCACAGAGAAACATATCATCTTCCCCATCCATGTAATGACCACCTTTACTTATGTCAATACTTTAACTCTGAAATCTCACAGTATCCTTCTACTTTTCCTCTCTTGCATGCCAAGAAATGGATGGGAGACTTCAAGAAACTGAGGAAATCTCACAGTGAAAGAAGAGGAGGTATCTGTGTCCCAATATGTGGTTCTACCGGGATTTGCAGGGCCTAACATCAGAGGGAGTGCTCATGGGAACTATGCAGCAAAACTCCCAGATCTTCAGTCGTAAGGGAACCAGAATACAGCTGCAGAGAGTCTTGTGAGGTCATGTGCTCCATTTTCTATCTTCAAGATAGGGTTGTATTTCTACATACTTCATAGATTTGCAAAAAGACTGGTTGTGGTCCTGCATCTCTTTCATTACAGGGGTTATGTTGAAGTTCCTTAGGATTTTGACTATGAATGCAACATATGCCAAGGAACACAGATAATATATGCCACCTTCTCACACTGAACCTTTATTTTAGGAATCAGCTTCTTGTCTTGCTCCTGTTTCTTTTCAGAACAAAAATATCATGTACAAACAGATGAAAAATAACTCAGTTGAAAAAAAGAGGATCGACACTGTTCTTGCAGCCTCTGAGCATGCATCATCATATCTTTTTGTGTTCCAATCTGTTGGCTCCTCTCTCAAGCCTAAGCAACAGCAGTGCAAACTCCAGGTGCTTCATTTTCTGCAAGGAAGCTGCCTCAATCTCCCCATGAATGTGATATGGAACAACAGCCTGAGCTGCAGCAAGCTGCATTTACCACTGCCCCTCTACCTCCTGCTGCTGCCACGCAAAGGTCCCCTGCTGGTGTTCTTTTGATGCATTTACCCAAAAGTAAAATCTTCTCGATTTTGACTAACACAAACTCTAGGGAGTTTTAACACAACAAAGGAAGAGGTGCAAGCTAACTACATTTTCTGCCAGATTGCAGCAGCTCTGATCTCTGTTAGTGTGTTTCTCTAGCCACAGCCAGGAGCTCTGCGCCCTGTGCCCAGTGTCAAGCTGCTGCCCAACCTGCAGAAGGCTGGCATCCAACTGCAGCTCCTGGGGAGCATTGACTGCTGGAGAGAAACCACAGGGTGAATACGCTGCTGGGTGTGAGGATGTGGGACAGCAACTGCTAAACTCGCAGCTCTCAAATCAACTTTTTAGCTATTTTAATAGAGGACAGCATTTGCACATTAAAACCAACAACCACCAAGGAATCTCTGTCATTCTAATCTGTTTCAGCTACAGCAAATGTTTGTCTATGTCTCAATGGAGCAGAATGGTCAATGCTATTTGAGATTTCCTTTTCAAGGAAGAGGAGGAGGGGAAAAAAACCAGCAGAATTGCATTCAGCTGGTTCCCAGCCACAGCAAAGTGCTTCAAATATTCATGCTTTTCTTGTCCATTTCAGTAAAGCAGATGAGCACAAACAAAAGCAGCATGAGGGGCCTCCCTTAATGAGGGCCTGTTTGTCTCCTATAGCCAGCTGCTTGACTTTATTGGGTCTGACATTAGGTAGACTCATTCAGTGAGCAAGGGTGGAGAAAATAAGGCCATCAGAAAAAGCAGTTGCCCGTATTGTTTCAACACTTATCTTTTCTGATAAAGACTGCACTGATAATATATTGAACAGAATCTGGAAGCAACATTTCATGCTTGCACATAGTTTGTTTCCCAGCTATCACCACAGGTGCAGGTCACCTAAAAGCTGCCTGGACTCTCTTTGTTGGTGAACACTAGATATAAAGAACAAACCTGAGAATTTTGCATTAATTCTGCCACTTGTTCATGAAAAGATTACAATCTTTGAGCGTACACGCTCATCATTTGTCTAAGCCAGCATTAAGAGCTTTCAGATGATGATGGTGGAGAAAGAGGTCACTGCATACAAGTGTCTGGTGAACCGGAGTGCTGGCATTCTTAGCTGGTTTGTACTCCAGCAGCGCTGGCATGCTGCACAGACTGCTGTTTGTCATCCACGTAACTAGGTTGCTTAGAGGTCGAATCTGTTTTCTTGTCATTACAACAGTTCACTTAACTCTCTTCAGGAACAGAAAGAACAGAGACATGGGCAGGAGCTGCTAGCAAGGCTTCCCCCACAGCCGCCTCCCCAGCTGCCCAGCCCCACTAGGCAGCACAGTCGCTCTGTTCCATTCCAGTATTTTCTTCTTCGTGCTTTTAGGTTGCTTGGGGAAGGAAAAAAAAGTGTCATTAAATGTGTCAAGCTCACTAGAAAATAAGGATAGTATCTCAAAATAATCTTCTTTAAATTTTGGTCTTCAGAACTGATTGCTCTGTGGCAGATGATTAAAGCTCCAGTTAAGCTCTCCCTGCATTTACACTCCCAATGCGCTGGTTGATCCAGGTTAACTACTGTGACAGCTTCTTAAATGCACTGCAGAGAAGTTTATAGCAGCTCTTCTGAGCCTGGAATAAGGACAAAAGCACTTCTTATGAAGCTGGACCTGGTTACCTCACATTTAAGTTGCTCCCCTCACAGTGCTTTTTTGCAAAGTACTGATCTCATACATGCATTTGTGGAGAAAACCAGAGTGCCTGACAGAAGGGAAATGGAAGTTTGATGGTGATAAGCAGACAGAAGTGCTCAGCAGCTGTGACAAACCCAGCCAGCTGGGACATAAGCAGTTCTGCCACCTGCCAAGAGCTGGAGTCCCTTCCAGCATTAGAGATTCATAGAGTCTGAAATATCATTTCCATGATGAGAGAAACTGAAGGTTTAAACAAAGATATGTGATGACATTTAAAAAAAAAAAAAAAGCATTTGCTTCCATTTGGTATACATTTTTCATTGAAATGAGGCAGTTGTAATTAATGTCTTCTAGTTATTTCCTATTCTATTTTTCTACCAATGAGAAAATGCAAGAATTATTTCCCTCCACTCTTCTGAAGTTTTCAAGCTGACTCCATAGTTAAATGAACAAGTCAGAACAAGTTACTTTTCATATTTGTACAATGTAAGCCACAATGTTTCCAAGGAGAAGAGGCATGATCCTGCATGCCCTGGAGTCAGCCGCGACTCAAGACCTGCAGCCAGATAGTGCTGAGAAGAGCAGCAGTCCCCAGTCACACCAGCTAAGTACCTGCTGCTCCTCTGAAGGACTCACGGGGCTGTCTTGCTAGCTCGAACTCAGAACAAACCATAGCAAGAATATCCAAGGAGGAAATCCGGGTGCTGAGGAGGAGACTTGCAAGGGGTTTTGTCATTGCTTTTCCACTGATGCACAGTCATTCTATGCCACTCAGTGTTGGATAAGCTATCGCAAAGGCCACGTGTGCACTTCATCAACCTGGTGGTACAGGTCACAGCTTTGCCCATGAGTTACTGTCAGCTCCTGTTGATCTGAAACTGCTTGTTGCTTTATAACAGTGATCCTATCAAGTCTCATTTTTCCATAGAAGGGACCATGGGGCCACCTGGTCTGGCCTCCTGTGTATCCAATATCCTTAAATTGCATGCCAGTACCCACCCTATAATTTAATCAGGTCAAATATTTACATCATTTAGAATAAAGAAAAAAGTTGACATTAGAACTGTGTTCCAGAGAGTAAGGGATGCAAGGCAGACATACGCAGTTATTTCCATGTGCTGAAAGTAAAATCCAACTGCTACAGAGGAAGTGAAAAGCTTCTCTTCAAGGTCTCTGTGAGCTCAGAGCTGGTCATGAAGTTTACCTCTGGACACGTGAGCAGTCTAGCACGCAGGATCTGCCAGAGCTACTAAAAAAGCATTGGCACCAACCTTCTGGATCCTTTTCCAGATGTTCGCATTGAGCCCAATCATTCGCTCTGCTTGGAACTTAACAAAGGAGACCTCAGCAGGCTAATTTACTTGAAAGTGTTTAAACCAGTGCCAAGCTAATCAGCCCTCTGGATGACCTTTTGAATCTCCTCCTCTGAACAAAGCTGCTCTGAAATTAAAGAGAAATTTACCTCCCAAAAAATTTAGATACCCAAAAGGGTACATACAGTAAAACTCTCATCCCAGCTCTGATGAATCTTGCACTGCACAACCAGAGTTTAACCTCACCACCACCCCAGTTAGCAAGCACCTTTTAACTGCTCCCACTCAGACCATGCCCAGCACCTGCAGTAATCGTCAGGGTGCTGATGGTGCCTAAGCAGGCTGCATCCACCTTGTAGGAGTTTAGAATAAACACTGCTGCTAGACTGAGCTATATTTGGAAATCCTCTCTCATCTGCTGCACAGGACACAAACAGTATTCCTACACTGTGAGGGAAAGCACAAGCAAGCAGTAAATTACTGCCCATCCCTGCTTGCTCATTGTCACAAAACAGAGTTTAGTTCATTGGCTTTTAACAGGGAATGCATAGTCTCTTGGAAATGCCAGTCACCTACTATTAATTAGCATCAACTCATTGCAAAGGCAAATGACAACATTACCCTCTGAGTTTTACAAGCAGCACGAGTGAGAAAGCGAGTTCTGGAACAAGTGCTGGCACAGCACTGCTCCTCCCTCTGCCGCTGCGGCTCTGGGTAGGTTAGTACTGGCAGCTGCTGTGTCAGGGACAGAGTGCAGCAGGTTTGCCTCCAGTAAGTCACAGCATGACAAACAAGTTACCGATGCTTAACTGAAGAGGGAGAGGCAGCAGGACTAGATTTGAGCTGAATGTTTGGGCCTCACTATAAATATACTGAGATTTTTGCAAAGCTGAGGAATACATAAAGCACAAATACTTTTGGGGTGACGCATCTTTACACATCTCTGTGAACGGGACATTAATGGCTACCTCAGGTTACTGATCCTCAGAACATCCCCTCCAACACCAACTTTACACCTACAAAACAAGCCTGCTTTAGAAGGGATGGCTATCAACGGCACTCCCCCTTTGACTGGTACAGGTCACATTTCAGTTTTTGGACCATCTTCAAATCATTAATAAATCACCATTTGCTGTTTTGCCAAACAGTTTTGGTGTAAACATTTAAAAGTATTCAAACAGTGAGTACTGTACACATCCTTCAACGCTACAGAGGTGGAAACTGAGGTACAGATACATTCAATACTTTTTTCCCATTGTTAAAAATAGAAGTCCCCTTGATGCTTCCTGTAGCAGCTCCTACAGAACCCGATGCACTGCCCTGTCAATGAAGATTTATCTACTAGTCATGCATTTGTTTTCCAGCAGAGCTCATTGGGGCTGCAGTAATACTTCTCCTTCCCCTCTGATCTCCGCCGTGAGTCACTGAAGCCTTTGCTCACTGTCTGGGTAGGAGCAAGAGCAGCGTCACCCTCTCCGCATGCACGCAGCTGGGCACCCCGGCACAGCAGAGGGGAGCAGCAGGAGCGTGACTCAGGCTGGAGCATCCAGGGGCAGTGCTGCCATGGCAACTGTGCTTGAACCATTGGATTACTCAGACTAGACAGCCTTTAATTAATGGCTTGTTTCTCATGCCTTCCTTTCCCCCACAGTTGTAACACTTACTGCACTCCCTAGGCAAGCCACTGAAAGACATCAGACAGACAGCACACAACAGAGACTACAGCCAGTCCAAACAGCACATGAAAAAGCTGAAAGCCCTGAGCTTCAAGGAGCACCGATGAAGCAGGGTTGGGTACGGCTGCTGGTGTGACCAATGCCTCAAGGAAGGGCAGTGCCACAGTGATGGACACCAAGTAGACCGGCCTAGAGCCTGCATGCTCATCACGAAAATACTTGAGATACACTGTGAACCTCTAACATTCAGAAAGTCCCTTCAACACTAGAGCAAGGAAGAGATATACTTGGAATCAGTAGGTCCCAACCATGCTCTCGGTTGTATCATTGATCACAGGAGGAAGAGGTCAGGGTTTGTCCACTCTCCTCCCAGAGGGATGACTAAGACCTACAACAAACAAGTTTGTGTCTTCTGGTAGATGGAGAGTAGGCCACTAACCTTTGGGAATCTAAAGATCACAGGCTAGAAATCACTACAGTACAGAGTTCAAAACTGAAGACACAGTTGGAATTTTTTTTTTTTTTTAGGATTGGGTGAAAAATCTATACAAGCAATCATTTAGGAAAAGAGATGGAAACATCAAAACCAAAAAAGACTAACTCTCTACCATGCTTGTAATTTTTAGCAATGACTTTTGAAACACTTTATAGCAAAGGAAGTTCCAGTCACAACATGCACTATGGGAAGACATAAATCCAGAGTGGATGCTAGAAGCCCTTTTTCAATAAAGAAAAATCAACTTCAGGCAAGGTATGCAGCAGGTACTGCAAGGATCCACTTTTAACAATGAGGAACTGAAACTCACAGCCTGTGAGGTGCTGTAGACTAAATAACTAAGCATGCCGGGGAGATAAGAAAATACAGGAAAAATACCCCTACAATTAAAACAAGGAGTAATTTGCTTGCTTTCAGATGTGCAAACCTGCATTCTCATAGGGCTGATTTAAGCATTTTCATGCCTAAATCATTGCTTACCCAGAATAGCACATACCCACTGTAAGTGTTCAGAACTGTTCAGCTGTACCATGTTCTTCCCCTAGAGCTGAAGGGAGCAACACCACCATTCCCTGAGTACATGGCTTTTGCACAGTTACCACCTCAAGTTTTTAGTATTAGCTCCTCAGTGATGACTGTTTACAACAGTTGGAAGATGATTCATCTGTTCTTAATCACAAGGTCATTACATATATCACAACTGTATGCATATAATCACTGATGCTCATCCCATTTTCAGATAAATGACTAAAAGAAGTCTCCAGTTATATCACAGAGCCCAGATCTCCTCACTAACTCTTTGCACTTTTCTGGATGATACCTCCTGTTTCCATCTATTTTTATGCTGCTAGGATAAGGGTTGCGGACCTACTAGCAACAGTAAATGGCACTGCATTGAGAATCTCCATTTTCTCTTTAACTAAAAGCACTCAAGTCAATCTCTGCTTTACACGTACAGAATAGGTTTTAAAACAAATGATACTGCCAGTACATACCAGGTATGCAATAGGAAGCAGAAGAATGAAACCAGCATCATCCCCCTAATTGCCTGATGCCCACAGTAAGAAAGTACCCCCTACACTGCAGAGTCAACTGCAATGCTGTTGCTTTCAGGACTTTACAACTTGATTTCAAGGTTCAAAGTCCGAAGCGCTTTTCCCTTAATGCAGGTAGCATAAAAGACTCTTCTCTAGATAGAGCCAAGCCTTTAGACAAAAGCTCTGGCTCGGGAAGAGGTCCCTGTTTTAAGTCTCAGCACTGAGTGACGGAAATCAGCATCTGGACTTCCCCCTCTACCCCACTCCTCAGATGCTGTTGGCTCTGGCTCCTAGAAAACACTCGCCCAAGGTTTAGGGCTCCTCCTGAACCTGCCTTGCTAGGGCCAAACGACTTCTTGTCCAGAAGAAATTCCTGAGGACAGTCATCTAAAGAGCTGATCTATTTTGGCTCAGGGAGGAGCAAGGACACATTCTTTCTCCAGAATATCACTTTCTCTTGAATCATAGTTATAGAGAAAAATCTGTCTGGGTGCAGATGAAAAAATGTGACTAACAAAATGTTCTCTCCAATGAGAGGACATTTTCTTGTCCTGCACTTCATACCTGAGACACACTGGAGTTTGATGTTAATAAGGTAGACCTGACCTATTTACAGATACTATTGCCAGGATGACAAAGGGAAGATAAAACTTATTTTTCAAAATGACCAGTCCAGTTGTAAAGAACATTGAGCTTATGTTGTTTTGATCTCATTCTATTTACTTACGCAAATTGGGAGAAGAATCATGATTTTAACTCAGTTCAGAATGACTTGAAAGATTTGTTATAAGTCACACCACAGATAAATCAGAGTCTATGCTCTTGTTAGGAGATGAACTATAAAAATAGTTAGAAACCTATGAGGTTCATGGCAATGGACTGGTCCAAGTCTCACGAAATTCAGCGTAAACAGTAACTGCCATCCAGCTACAAGGAGCAACTATGCTGCTCTGTGTAATGGCACAGCTGAAACAACAGCAGCCTCAGCCCCAAACCAGATGTAACTACCCAAAACAAAGCCACATGCAGGGAAGACGGAGGGAGACAGGTCACCATAAGGAAATGCTGCTACTCTGCCAAGATCTGGGTTTTTGAGAAGGACCAGAGTGCCTGATAGAATACAGACAGCACGGAAGACCAACATGGATATACTAATGTAATAGCTGATAGCTTAAAATGAAATTTTATGGACTGTCAGTGAAGCTAAGGTAGATTTTATGCATAGATATGTTGGCAATAGAGATGAGCAGAAATCCTTGCAAGCAAAAACATTTGCTAAGATTCATTAGTGAATGTAGTTAGATAAGTGACTGAATTACCAGTATGGCGTGATGTTTTTCACTGTAGAGAAATATGTTTTAGTGTAATCACTTTGCAAAAATAAGTTCAATTCTAGTCTAATCCTCATAGGCTTCACCTCTGAAATGTCAGCTCTAATACACATTGATTTACTTGTTTGCTAGATTTAACATTCAACAACAGAAGCCTGCCTGTTTACAGGCCCAGGTCAGGAGTTGGTGATGAAGAAACAGAACTACAGGATGTTACAAATGGACCTAGGGATATCGTCCAAGTGAGGATGAGTAATGGTACCTGCTTCTTCAGATGTGCGTCAAAACCAGCCATCATTAATAGGTTTGGACTGTTAATCTTAATATCTAACAGCATTGCAAACCTTAAGTCATTCAAGGACAGAAAGAGTTATGATTCATAAAGAGGCTTTTAAGAAGATGAGTCTAAGCCCTGCACTGGAACAGCTCAGGTAGTGCTCTCACTGTAGCTTAGATAATCACTCAGGTCAATTAAAAGCTACAAAGCTAGCTCTAAAGATTGCATGTGCATTTGTAAGAGCTATTTATATTTTAAAGAGCCTAGCAGCCTCAGCGGAATAGGAGGCCTCAGTGTGCCATGCAGAGCCCAAATACCTGGCAAAAGCATAGTTACCATTGCAAAGACTTGAGAAACTAAATCAGCATTTTTATTACTATTTTAGAGTTCACAATTACAAATGCACGTCTGGCTCCATTGCACCTGATGTATAGAAGCCCAGCTGCATTTACCTTCTCTGGTGACCTCAAGCCCAGGCAGCTCTTAGAGCTCCTGTAGTCAGACAGGATCAGCCCAGGAATGACCACCTGCCCAGGGACCTCACTTGGCCTCTGCAGCAGAGCAAGGACTCGCCTCCAGGCCTCTCTCACTGCTCTCCACAGAAACCCTTCTTTGTTTCCAGATGCTTCTCCCACAGAAACTTGATACCGGTGACCAGTACCATCACAGCCACTGAACTACAACTCAAAAGTGGCTGCAGTCCTACTGGGGAGAAAGATCTGCCTGGAAGAACTTGGGTTTCTTGTTTCCTCTTTCAGAGTTAATGTAAATACCAAACCAAAACATTAAGTCCTTTTAACTGAGGGAAAAAAAGGAAAAGAGGTTTACAAGTTTATACACAAAAGCTGAAAACTGCTGTTTTTTTCAGGACACTGAGGCACTGGATGAAGGAATTTCATTTGATTGTTACTTTTTGAATAGAAATATTTAAATCATATCCAAAAGGTTCACTACTGAAAGTGCTTTCCAACTCCTACTTTGAAGCAAGTCTAGTAGCTGCAAACATCATAGTATTAAAAGGTCACTGCATAATCCAATCTCAGTGATTAACATTTTCCTTTGTAGTTATGACTATATTAAAATAATGATCCCAATTCACAGGACAATTAAACATGTCTTAATTTTACTTCAGTAAAACAGGCTGAAGAATCTTTGTATAAACAATCTAGATGAAGTGCAGTTTACAATACTTTTTCTTCAATGAACTTAATTTTGCCAGTTAAAACAAAAGAATCTAGCTCTTGTTCTAACCCGGCTTTTTCCTATTCAAAGCTGTGAAACAAGATCTCAATTTTAGTATCTAATTCACAGCCATCATCTCAGAACTACTGCTGAACATTATCCTTCTGCTTGCTAATTTTGAGGCACTCATCATTGCCCTAGGAGGCACATAATTGTTTACTGTAAGAGTTCCCATGCTGTTTGAGCCATTTGTACAAATATTCACTGAGATGAACAAGTGCACTTGACAGGAGGTGAAAAACCCTGCAACTTCACAAAAAATATGTCCTCAGAGCCACTTGATATCCTCGGTCATATCTTTCTGTGAGAAAGATTATTTTAGCAGACTTGTCTTGATTTTTCTTAGTTTCCATGTATTTCTCAGCATTAACTTGGACTGATTACAATAACAGATTTCTCTCTAACCAGAAAAGCAATTAATATGTAATATTCTACTTTTAAAAAGTTCGTTCTTTCTTGCATATTTTGTACTCAAGTTACATTTCATCCTAATCAGTCACATGAGTTAGAAGAAATATATTGGTAGTATGAAATGCTACTTTTAATAGACAGAGTAATTGGAGAGGCACAGACACAGCTTTACAGAGACTCTGGCTCCAGAGAGCTGCTCCGACTCAACTTCTGACACGTGCATGAAGCCTCTGAGCCTTTGCTCCCAGCTATAGAGCTGCAGAGGTGAGGCTCCATATTTTGTACATGCAAGGTCAAGACAGCTCCTGATCCCTTTGCTCTTCTGACAGATTCCTTTACTCCTTACTTTGTCTTCTTCACCTTCTTTTTCTTTTTATGTGCCATGCTCTTCTAGAAGCAAGCTATTGAGCAATGCTTAAGAAACAAAGGCATCACTTGGCGGTGCCATGTTAGTGATCAAACTGCATTTTTTTTTTTATGGAGAAATGCGTCCTGGCAGCCATAACCTGTGTAACAAACAAGCATGCCTCAAAGGTTTTATATAGTTTTATAAGAAAATCAACCTTGATACCAAATGCTAATTAATTCCATGATTACTTCCTAATGAAACAACCATGCCAGGGATACTGACCAGCAAGCAGCAGAAGACTGATTCTGAGAAACTGAAGATACCTTTTCAGGCTCTTCACGTGACATGGAGTTAGGAAACTATTCAAAGTAGCTTGAAAGAATTGCTTAACAAGAAAGAAGATATGAGGCAAGTTCTAGCAAATTTGTATGACTAAGAACAGCACAGGTGTTTGCATAAAATGTTTGGGCTCTTTCAGGTAATTCCTCCCATTGGCTCACTTGCCTTCTTGAAAATATTTGTTCAGCTGCTGCAAATGACAGGGCACTCACAGGACAAGGTAGGTCTCACACATTGCTCTGTTCAGGTGAATTAGCTGATGGCAGCAGTTTGTTCTGCTATTCTTCTACTCCATCAGCTTGGATAGCCATCAGTGAAATTCATCTCAGGAAAATGAAAATCCTTGGTGCCAAAGAATAAAGTGACAGATTGGAACGGTCTATTTTAGAAAAGAGCTGCCACGTCTAGTTAGTATCATACATAGATTTGCTGCACAGTAACAAATAGATGCTGGACAGAGCTTGGAAACTAAAGCCAAAAGTATATTGAGGATTTCAGCCAGGAAAGGGAAGGAAAAAATGCTTTTCTGCATTGAATTGCAGGGAGCAAGCGTTCCTATTTTACTAGTGTTCTCCATTTTCACCCCTTCATTTCATTTCAAGTTATCTTTTTAAGGACACAAGACACTACCACAGATGATGCTATGCATGACTAATGTTGAAATTCAAGGGAAGCAAGGATTATTTGATGGAAGCAGCAAGCAGATCAATGGGTCCTTATTCCAAGTCAGGTTTCACCATTGCACACAATCTTCTGCCATCATACTGCATCTAAACTCTGTAAAAAAAAGGAATCACTATAGAAAGCTTTCATACAAAAATTTCTAATTCACCCCACTCACACTCACCCAGCAAAACATTTTCTTAGATCTCATTTCTTTTACAGAGGAACCAGGCAATTTAGATATGAATCCGAACAATGAAACTACTAATTGTCTATTTCTTTCCAACGGATCATATTAATCTGTTGTTCCTATTTATTACTCTATGCCACCGAATATTTTACTGCTTATGTTTGCACTCATTCTTTCAGTGTAAAAAAAAAAGTGTGATACACTCATGGGTGTTTGGGCATAAATCCATTGTTGTTATATTGTAATGTTATCATGGCATTATTTAGATTACCTGCCCACCAAAACACATTTGTGAGCAGATATAACTGCAAGCTGTAGGGTGAGAGTATGCTATTACAGTTTCTGATAGAAACAGACAGGGATTCTCTTCATTTTCACATACTGGCACTAAATTATTTTCTTTAAATTTCATTGGCTTTCCATTTCGATACATTTAATTCATTCATATTTATTGAAAACTGTTAATGTATCAAAATTAAATGCATCAAATTAAATTCAAATAATAGATTAAATGTATCAAAATGTATTCACATTTATTATAAATGTGAATTATAATCCAGTACAGTCTAGCTGAAAGAGAATCTGCCTCCTCTCATTGCAGCTCTGGCCAGCTAAGTACGTTCAGTTTCAAGTCCACTAACTGCTTCCAGGGGCTACCATTGTCCAGACCTCCATATGCATACAGCCCAGTCATTGACATTTAGCATCTTCATATACTCATACACATCATATATTCATATATGTATAGCCATAACTATTGCAAAGGCTAATCACCCAAAGCATGGCGAGCAAGAACCAGCTGGTCACTGCAGCAAGGACTTTATAGGATGAGGGGGGAAGCTAGCTAAAAAACAAAACAAAACAAAAACAAAAAACAAACACAAACAAAAACTGGAAAAAAAGAAACAAACACCCCAAAAAAATCAAATGGGCACCTAAAGAGATTCCAAAGGAATAAGGAAGTAAAGAAGACTCAGGCGCTTACATAACCAGTCCTGAAGGACTCCCTAGAAGGGACTCTGCAGCTGAAATTCTTTGAGGAGGAAGCAGCTATTCTAGTTATAATGACATAATATACTTACTTACAGGTGACTCCACAAACCACACTGATGCATGAACAAACAAACCTATCCCTAATTAGATGTGTTAATGCAGAAAGAAAGTATGGAATTTGCACATCGTGCAGGAGGATAGACATTTACAATATACCAGAAAAGCACTATCCTCTATCTTTAGGAAAAGATGAGAACATGAGAATATTCCCAATAGGACATATTTGGCACTTGTCAGAAGAGTAAACAACATACAGGTAGGATTATAAATCCCTTGGGACAATTGGTCTACAATGAAGCAAGGAAACATGGAGTATTCTTCAAATACCCTGGGAATGCTAAAAACAAAGTCCTCCCAAGAGACATAGCTCCCTTCACATAAAAACTCTTCGTTTTTGTTTTTTGACTTGCAGGCAAAACAAGTCACAGTGACACACTTTTCAGTGGCCCAGAAAAAGCAGCATCTCAGAGTCAAACCAGTACAATAAACAATGACTTACTGAGGAGCCAGTGTCCTTATGCTTCTAGCAACACTGCTGTAAAGTCTGTGCCCTCTGCCAGAGAGGCACAGTGTAAAACTGAAAGCAGTAATGCCCCTAGTTTCTTCCCCATGAGCCAGCTTCATCCCTTTATTAACTCTTCATCTTGTATTTCTGACTTAACCTGCCAGGGTGCTCTGGAGCTCCTTCAGTGGCCACCTTCATACAGGAACTTTGCTACATGACATTTCCTCCATAAGGGTCACATTCTCAGGGACTAACTCAAGCCCGCTCAGAGTTTAACAGGAGGGAAGTTGTAAAATACTGTGGGGAGATGCAGAGAGCACAGCAGAAGCACTGCTTTGACAAGCCCACAGATCTTTCCCCCATGACAGAAAAACACCCTTCTACAAAGTTGCTACATTAAAGCCATGAACTCCAGTCCAGAAACAGTGTGATGGACAGAGGTATTGGAGGAAGCATTCATACAAATGCAATTTTGAGGGCTTGTGGTTGGAGTAGCAGCTCCAATCCTTACATTTCCTTCAGAACTACAGCTCCGCATTCTCTGGAAAAAGCTGAGGATGCCATTGTAGCCAGGGAGCTGAAGCGGCCGAGCCGTAGCACGATGGAGGAGCCTAGTCATTGACATTTAGCATCTGACCTATCGCTGGTTTAAGGAGAGATAACCAGTGCTCCGAGCACCCAATTTACTAACCTCTACTCCAGAATTAGCGGGGCAGCGGCCCGGCGGCCGAGCCGGGCTGGCATAGGCCGCCGATCGCCACTCGAGGGCAGCATTTCGGTGCGAAGCCGCGGGAACAGAAAGGAGGGCACCGGGCTGCCCGGCCCTCCCGCTCCCCGGGCAGGCCCGAGTGGCAGGCCGAGCTCAAAGCTGCCTGTGTCCACCTAAACAGGGTGGCAACAGGAGCAGAGTACTAAGGGCAAGCAGTGAAGGAATAACAGGTCAATACCAGATAAATAACAGCAGAGAAGGTATGGCCACTTTAGTCTGCGTACGCCTTAGCTGCCAGGAGAGGCAGATGTGCCCACACCCTCGTCCCCCATCCTCCTCCCCAGTGGAAACAACTTGAGAGAGGGGAAAAAGTTCATTTTCACTCAGATCAGCCAACTGTCTTCTACCAGATCACAGAAAGTTGTTGTACAATTATGACTTTAAAAGCACCCAGAAACTGTCAGGATACACAACAATGACCCACTTGGTCCATCTTCACCTTCGTACTTCCCGTGACATCATTATTATACGTCTAAGGTCAACTCTTCACTGCCCAAAGTGAGAAGCCTGTAATAAAAAGCATGAATACTGCTGGTTCAGTGCCCTATTTACACCAGCTAAAAATGTCATAGGCAAAAACATACTCCAGTTTTAGACACTGAATGACAAAATGAGCTACAAGGTCAATTAGGCCAAATTAAAATATTCCCACAGGAAAAAATATGCACTAGTAAACATCCTGAAAGGCAAAGAGCTCTTGGAATAGAAACTTGCTACACAGCTTCAAATGCACCCCTGCCATTGTTCTGTCTTCTTATTCAAAGAGTGGCTTTCCTTCTTACCAGCGACAGGCTGCTCTCAAAGGAGCATCACGAGGGCCACAGCCTTCAGGCCTGGGGAAGCTGTAATCGGAGGCACCCTCTGCACTCAATGAAGACAGGTAATTTCGGAAGTGACTCACAACAAAAACCTAATTTGAGTGGCTCTTTTAAAAGGCAAGAGTTAAACTTTGTTTTTTCCTTGAAGGAAAATATTAACAAACAGAACACACTCCCCCTTATTTTCAACTGCTGCTCTAAGCCTTTTCCTCCAGACACGCGTATACCCTGCAAGCGCAAGTGCCTCCGTGCTTCTCCTGGCTCTTCTCTGGAGCGGGCAGGGGACTGCTGGGGTATCTGCAGGCAGCTGAAGACTTACAACTTGAATTTCAAAGTTACACTCTTAATCACTTAAGTGACTCCACAGATTGAAGCAAACTGGAGTCTAGGGGACAGACCAAGTCTAGTGGCAGTTTTTGTTTCAGACTACTTCTACTCCAGAGCTGAAGCCAGATCCAACCTGAAGGAGAAAGGGCAACAAAAAGCTGGAAATCTAGGATGAGGATGGACAGTCAAGCACGGTCAATGAGCAGGCATAATGGAGAGTAAGTAGCACATGGAGATGAGAAGCTTGATATCCCGATCTGGATTTTTGCATGTCTGCTTGACTTCATTCATGTTCTTGGGGAATTTCTGGACAGCTGCTTTGGATTCCCTGATGAAGCAGTTTGAGGTACACTTTGATAAAGGACAGACCTCTGAAATCACTAGTTGATTGCTATTGTACTGAGCCCTAAGATTGAGGGAAGGGTTAAAAAGGCTGTTTGATTTTTTTTTTTTTTAAGTCTTACTAAACTAAAACAAATCTAAAAGCATGTATAAAATAAACAAGTTGTTTTTGACCTGTTAGAACAAGTTATACAAAAGCATTGGTAAAAATAAACTTAAAAAAAGGAATTGTAATGATATACGTAAGTAAAGCAGTCCTTTCCTCTGTGGTTCTTCACTTCATTACGAAAGTTCCCTTTGGCTCTAGACAAAGCTGTGACTGAACTACTTTGGCAAAGTGAGGTGCATAATGACATTTTGAAGAAAAAACACCCACTCTGACAAATGAATATTGATTTTTAAAAAATATATGTATGAATAAACTATTTCTAGTGGTGAATTACCTATTAAGAGGTTTTTCCAATAAAACATTCTCCAACCAAAAATGTTGAGAGTGAAAGAGCCACTCAGAAAAGTAATGAAGTGAAGACAAGACACTTCCTTATCACCATCCCTCTGGCTATTTGCACAGCTCTCCCACACGATAAAGCTGTCTTTATTCTCACTGTTGGATTTACACATCAGCGGAGGTGCCATTAACTATCATATTACATCCAGATTTATTGTATTCCTTGCTTTTTCAATTAAAAGAGGTTAAAGTAGATGTCAATTGCACTGAATTTGAATTCAGCAGGGAAAGGAAGACATTATTGTTAACTCAGCACCGGAAGGCTCAGCAGTGATGGCAGAGTGGGATAACGGTGAGGATCCTGCATACAGAGGCCTTAGCTGGGCTTCAGGTGCCTGTGAACAGAGGAAGCTCATAGGCAGCAGCAGTTAGCATGGACCAGTAAGGCAGTGTGAATAAAAACATACAGAAGCTAAATTGTAAACATGTTTGAATTCAAAAATATTCTGCAATGACTGATATTTTCGCAATACACAAGAACTAATTTTGACATTAATTTCACTCTGGAAATTGAAATCAAATATGGTGTCATGAGGTCCAGTGATAAACAGTCAGGTGCCCAGGAGTCACTCAGTTTTCTGTTCTTCAGACATTTCTACTTCCATGTTTTCAACGCTATTTTTGGCATCCCTTGTTATACTCTTCTCCTTCCAAAAAGAGCATGATGTTCTGGCATTGTCTTGTAGCAGGGTTTATACAGGGACAAAAACAGATAAGCAACACAAGGCATCACCACCTGCAGATCTACAAGCCCTCCTGGGAGGCAAAAGGTATGTTGTCAGTGTCTCAGGTCACTAACACTCACTATCAGTGTAAAAGGGACAACGCTACTGATGCATTAAGAAGTTAGTCAACTATAGCCTGACATTTTAGTTGTAAACTGAATGCATTTAACCCAGAAGTCATTGAAGGACAGCAGATACTGTTCCAGGGCACTTTCCTAACAATTGCTTCTTTGTGTAGAACAGTATTTTATGTAGTTTATGATGTTAATGAACATATATGCTGCTGGTCCTAATGTTTCCTCCTCCTGTGTTGTTGACTCCACTTATTAACGAGAGTGTAAACTCCAGTACAATGCAGCTTACAAAGATACGCAGCCTCTGCCAACGATAGGGAAGAGGAATAAACAAAGCTTCACTGGCACTTCATACACAGCCAAAAAAGCTCTTGAGGATGCAAACTCACAGTACATGATATTGCAACACTGTCTTGTAACCTCATTACAGGAACCCATAGTAACCCCTGCTAAGAGCGTTAAATATTAATAATGGCTCACAGCTGCTACTGCTACATAATGGGCTTATTTTGATGAGGAATATGCGCACAGCTTAAGTAATGTGCATCCATTCAAACCTACTTTCCTTTTGAAATTAATGCAGGACCCTCTCTCCTTGCTGCAATTAATTGCAGAACCCAGGGCTATTATTCTTAAAAGGCAGGATTCCTCTCTGATCTTTGTCCTACATTACATCTTTTTTGTTAATCAGAGGTTGCAACATGAGCAGAGGTGGACAGCATAGATTGATACACCACTCATTACCAGGAGGCAGCCTTCTTTTTGTCTGTTCTATGCTAATTACTGTGAATCTGCCCACACATAGAGCCCACAAGGATAGTTTTAAAATTGTTCCTGAAACTTAAACATCCCTGTCCTACATCACCACAACGATTATAAAACGTAACGTCCCTAGCTTGCATCATAAATATCGAAGTTCAGAAGTGTTTCATTTAACCCTTTACTAAGTAGACCTGAGTTTCTTTACTGACAAAGTAGGTGATGAATATCTGACCATTAAAATAATTATTACCTAGCTAGAAGGCGTTCTCTTCTCTACTTACTTCGTCATTAAATCATACGAGCTGCCTTAACTACACTCAGTTGATACCGATCTCTATTTTAGAAGATTGCTGACTATAGTCTGTTGACTTATATAACATTTAAAATCAAGACCAGTGTGCACTTACTGATCTAAATGTGGAAGAGTTGCAATGATAAAATGGCAGCTAAGTATCCAATACTAACTGGAAGTCAATGGACTGCATAGACTTAAATATTGTTGGTTATTTAGAAAATTCGCTATGAATCTCCACTGAAAAGAAAACTCTTATCCTCAGACCAAGTTCAAAAAGACAGAAAAGGCAGTGAGAGTTCCTAAACTGAATCATTCATTAATTACCTTTAATGATCGCTTCATGAGTAAATATTGTAATATTAGCTCCCATACATCTTTTCTGTCCTTATTAAATTCCTGTACAAGGGTTTTATATAAGAATGCAAAACTAGTATTAACTAGGTCTGAACATGTCTCTGAGAAAAAAAAAAATAGAGAAAGGGGTTTCCCCTTCTTCAGACTCAGCTCTAAGGAACCCTTAGGTGAGACAGGCACTCCATAATGCTTAGTTGAGATCTTGGAAATTAAAGTTTTCAGTTTTACAAGTATGTTTCTAGCTGCTATAGTTGCAGCAATAACCTCCCAAAAGTGAAATGAATAATAGATGTAATGACACCTGCAGCCAGCCTTAGAACAATGACTCAGAGGAGGGAACTTCTCTATCCCATGTAAGTCTGATGAGAGTGTCAAGTCCAATCCCCAGCTACGTGCCTTCAATGCTAGCATTACCTAAAGAATTACTGATTTTAATACAAGAAAGAGGCTTGGGCAAGTACAGCTCCTTGGAAACAGAGGCTACTATAGGGAAAGCAATCACAGAAACAGCAATGAGGAAACAAGAAAAAAAACCGGAAGAGAACAGGGAGGAAGGATGCAGAGTCAGTAATGCCAAGAGACTCCCTTGCTGAACAGAGAATGTAATGATCAGGCAGTAAACCAACAAATTAAAATAATTACCATACAGCCCCTGCTCATCAGGAAATAGCCACATATGTCAATAAGCTGCAGATTCAGAGATCAGGAGGGGGAATATTGCTATGGGTAAGTGATAACACCAAAGCTATAGCAGGGACTTTTTCTAATGTGGCAAGTTTGACGTCCCTACACTGAACACATGCACCTTGAGGGGCAGATAAGCAGTGCAAACCACTCCTTCCTGCAGCCTGCCAGAGGACCTGGTCTGGAGTCAGACACAGGGCAATCCAACAAGCAGGCAGTGCAGGCACAATGCCAATTTGCACTACAGGTCCGACTCAAGTGCTACTAGTATGATATTGTGAAGCAAGCAAGCTCCAACTTCTACCAAGGTCAAACAGGGGTCTGGCAACTAACCACCTCTCAGAGCTTCTCATCTTAAACTTAAAACCAAGAAACCCTAGGTAACCTAGTATTTCCCTTACCTTTCAAAATATCATAGACCGCTCTGTGAAAATATTTCAGTAGTATGGACACAACTTTCTCACTGCTAGCAAAATTTTCTTCCTTAAAAATGAAGTCTCATTAACAAGACACTTATTTCTTCTGCAGCTCATTCTGAATGCATATTAAAAATACAGGTGAGAAAATGGGTTACCTAATTTAAGCTCTGGCTTGAATTTTTAACTCAATTTTTAATTTACAGGGTATTCACTTTATGTAGAGAACAGGCAGACAGTTAATCAGATCAAGTATCTTGGCAACATCCCAGATCCAGATGTTCCTCTGGTATAATATGGATTTTGGGGTAAGAAATAAAGATGTCCACAAATTGCTGATGCAAAGAAAAGATAATCCAGCAACTCTAGAAGAAAAAAAACCTCCTCTTGTACATCCTTGAAAAGGTTTATTACTAAAATAAAGCTTTCAACATGAAAATATCTGTTGTATCTTTATACTAATGCAAGGGATGCTGCTGCTGTTCTCTGAGTTGTAACAGCTGATTTGAAGTGTATTACACACACTTTGCATATAAATAGAGTTTAAGATAATATTAGAGGGAATAACACTGACTAATATTAGTTCACCTGTCAAATAAATTTTCAAACTAATTGATATTGCATGTTCAGCTCACTGTATCAGTAATGTTAAATGTTTCCGTTTTATTGAACCGCAGCTCCCCTTCACTAAAAGCCACTTTAGCTGAAGTAACTGGTCTGAGTAATTCCAGCTCTAGGCAGGTGTCCAGAGGTTTGTAACTTCCATTGATCAGCCTTAAGAGGCTGAAGTTGAGCCACAACTCCACACTGCACATGCAGTAAATGCTTTTAATAAATGCTGACCTGAAGTTCAGCTCTTCTGCTAGGCAGGGCACAGCTGAAACGCTGATGCAGCCCAGCAGATCGAGTTGTTTCCCAAGGAGTTGAAAGCACAGAGATATCACAACTTGGTGCTCTCTTTCTATAGCTGGTGTAACCTCAACTGGACATCCCCAGGAGAGCCTCCAGCTTCTCAAATATATTGTAGACTATTGGCTTCTCTCATGTGATGGTGAGGCCCTGATGTGTCATTCCCCATCAGTAACTCGTGCATCTTGCAGGGTAGTTTTTATATTTTCTTAACTTATGTCTGGAAATTTGTAGTCAGATTAGCAACATTCGTCAGATCTGCCTTGATTTTTGTATTGTATTCCTTAGAGAGATTCCATGATCCACCCACTCAACATAATTAATCTAAAAATTGCAACTAGATAGTATGTCACTTGATGCATTTTATTTTTCCAAATAATTATGTGAATACATACCAGGCTAAGGAATGCTGAGGTTATCATATGCATGTCTTTTTTTTTTTTTGCTTAAATTTAAGTCAGAGGTCTCTTTCTAGGACTCCCTAGGAAAAAAAAAAAAGAAAACACATCTATATACACACACCTATATACTAGGTGTTTGTTACACATACACCACTTCCCAGAATCCCAGCATGCAGATGACCCTCTGGGGGGCATCTCGTCCAATACCCCTGCTCAAGCAGTCACTTAGAGCAGGCTTCCCCAGACACTTCTTGGTATTTCAGTACGCACTGTGCCTGTACTGGGTGCACTCGTGTGCACCATCTATAGGTACCACACCGTTCTTGTTAGAAAGCCCTAGTTCAGTAATAATAGTTCAGCTTTCAAAGAAAGTCTATACACAGGTTTCTCGGCAAGAAGTGCTCATTTAAAACACTTATTACGTTCATTTAAAAATTGCATTGATAGTCTAACACAAAAGTTATTAGGAATATTTTTCATTCAAATTAATTCTCTCACTTCTTACTGTTCTAATAAATCTGACATAATTACTACACTTCTATTTTAGTGCACTTACACTCAAAGCCATTCCTTCTTACACTCTTTGCTTCTCAGTCTCAGTGAGAAACTGTGCATTACTGAGACATCAGCTGACAAACTGGTCAAAGTTTCAACAGCCACCAGTGCTCACTCCTTTGTAACTGGTAAAAGAGGAACCGTAGGTCTCTACTGGAGCGACAAGTATTTTAGAAACCAGCACAAAGACACATGTCCCTTATTTCTCAGCAAGTGGCTAGTAACTCCCCATGGACAGATGACGCTCTGGTGTTCACGGTCTCCTCCTGCTCTGTACTCCCAACCCTGCGGTCAGGGCCTGGGGGCTGCAGGCACACTGCGGAGGTGGGGGCGGCTTTGGGGAAGCACAGGGCAGAGGCCCACGGCCTGCTGTGAGGCCACCTCACAAAGCAGGGCGCATGGAAAAAGAGAACAGTTTCGCCTGGTAACCTTTCCTAGGAAGACGTGAACTCTTCAGATGTGAACTCTTTGTCAGTTTGCGTATTAACGAAAGGCGGCAAAACCCCGCTCGGGCCTGCCAGAACCCTCTCCCCACCCCCAAAGCTCACGGCGCGCCGAACTACCACTGCGCAGCCGCCGCGCCAGGCCGCCCGTGGGCACGCGGGCCACCCCCGCGCATGCGGCCTCTCCCGCTGCCGGCGACGGCGCATGCGCGGCGGGCCTGCCGCGGGCCCTGCCGGAGCCTCTGCCGTTGTCGCCGGCGGGCGGGCGGGCGGCGCCTGGGGGGGCGGGGGCGGTGCGCCATGCCCGGGGAGGCGGCGGCGCGGAGCCGCGGTCGCTGAGGCGCGGCGGGAGAATGGCCGAGTCGCTGCGGGAGGAGGCGCCGGGCGGGCCGGAGTCGGAGGCCGAGCTGTCGCAGCGGCTGGCCCGCACCAAGGCCCGCTCGTACGGGAGCACGGCGAG
The DNA here is from genome assembly GCF_036417535.1 of Chlamydotis macqueenii. Lineage (NCBI taxonomy): Eukaryota > Metazoa > Chordata > Aves > Otidiformes > Otididae > Chlamydotis > Chlamydotis macqueenii. The sequence goes on along the minus strand of NC_141567.1, from coordinate 13,111,951 downwards.
CGTGGCGGCGCCGCTGGCCGAGCGCTACGTGGAGCACCGGCTCAGCGCCGGGGACACGCTGCAGGGCATCGCCCTCAAGTACGGCGTCACGGTAAGGCCAGCCCGCCCGGGGAGCCAGAAAGGCGGCGGGGCGAGCTGGGGAGGGGCTCAGCCCCGGGGCTGCAGGGCCGGTGGCGGCAGTTGGCTCCCGTAGCAGCGGCCCGCGGTTGTTAGGCCCAGAAGATAACGGAGCCAGGAGAAGAGGCACTGGAAATGAAAGACGGCCAAGAGATGACAGAAGGAAGTTGTCCCATCAAGCATTTCCTAGCTACAGTAGGCAGAAGTTTCGTTTCTTACCGTGGGTACGATGCTGGTTTTGGTTTCAGCATTTAGAATGCTGACATCTGACTCTTACGAGCTGCCTGGAGGTGTCAGTGCCCGGTTCTGACGGTAAACAGTCGATGGCACCGCCTGGGACAGGGTGCAGGGCCTTCTCCCTCAGGGGTTTCAAACTGACAGGTGCCGAGTTGGCAGGTCTGGCCGGTGGCCTCTGTGAAGGGAGATGCACTTACTGCCACCACATAAGCCTGTGCTCACATGGCAGTTCACCACTGCACTCCAGATTCAAAAGAACAATATAATTAAACTTATATTGAAAAGAAGCATTATTTTGATGTGACGTATAGGCTGTGACAGGAAGAAAGAATTTGTTCCAGTAGTTTCGAGACTAAAAATTCTTCCATTGTAATCTACCTACCAGGCTAGAAGTGATTTACAACTGATTTGAAAGTGTCACTGCTTTTCTCCTCTCTTCCTATAGATAAGAAAGTTTACTTCTGCAGAGAATGTTGAAAGGCTTATGCCAACCTGAGACATACAAAGTCCCATAGCGTCTACCAGCAGGCCCTAACATACTACCATTCCCCACAGAGCAGAGCTCACCTGCCCTGCCTTTATTCCAGCTTAATTGGGGCCCATCTGACACCGCTTTATGCGGCTTCACTAGTCCCAGTGTGCAAAAATGCTTGGGGCCAAGAAGCTGGTGAGCATGGCTAACAGCATCGCACTAGTGCACACTCAATGTCACTTTCACATCAGCTGCAAAGAGCACCTTCCAGTTGGGCTCTTTCTAGAAGAGGTACAATGCAGTCCCAAATTAATAGCTTCTGTCTGGAATGGGTTTCCTTTCCTTCTCTGGTTCCAAAAGATCTACTAAAGCCTTTCAGCAGCTTTCAGTCTTTGTTGTGAAAAGGGTTAAAAGTCTATTTCTCTTACCTTAAAGAAATATGAACACACTTTTTACCAAGTCTTGTTGACAACAGGACTAACGGCATTTTGGATTTACATTGGTCCGCATTAAAACAAAGTTTAGCTCACTACAGGGGCAAAACACAGTGACCTAGCTGCTCATTGGATTTGTTTGAATTTTTATTTTTCACAGCACTTTCCAGAGTGCATACAGTCTCTGGCCTAAGTGATTTAGCTATGTTGTTCTTCATTCAGAAGTGAATTTGCTCACTGCAATAAGTAAAAAAATATAAACAGATTACTAAAATAGTGGTTTTCTAGAAAAAAGGCATTTCTAAACACTACCACTTCCTTTCAGCTGAAATTAAGTTGTGGATCAAACCTGTACAGCCCAAAAATAGGTTTAACTTATGAACCATAAACTTGCTTCATAGTATGAGTTTAATAAGCTTTTGCTGTGCTAATGAAACATATAAAGTATAAATGTTTTTTTTTTTTTAAAAACATCTCATTTGTTATTTGATTTAATGTTGGTAGTATTCTGCTTAAGAAACCAGAGCTACATCATTATAGACTTAAATTGGGAAAGGTTAAAGTGACATGAAACACCCCTAAGAGCAGTGACAAGTTAGCTGAAATCAGCCATTGTGTTTCTGCTTTAATGGCTTTCAGCCCAGAGTAGGAATGTATACAAACATATTTGCTTTTAGCAAAATGAAGAATCTTGTGTGTTCACACAATGACAAGGACTGACTTCCTCTAAGGAGTCTTACATTTGCTTCCTGCATCCTGTTTACTTGGCTAGAAGAGAGTTGCTGTAACAAGAACATCAGACTTATCTTTGGCTGCCTTTGCCTCCAGTATTACTGGTTTTAGAAGTTTCCCCTTATGGTTTTCCTCACTGGAAGTTACTCTGCAGCCAGAGACATCCTGTCCAGTGCCTGCCTTGGCATGACATAGCATACACTGTTTAAAATGGATTAAAACGTTGAGAAGGAGAGAGATCAGTGTACTTTGTTTGGCCTCCTCCTCTGCCCTCCACCCCTCTCCCTCATGTACTGCCTGTTCATCTTGTATGGCTAGTGTTCATTAGATCTTCCTTTGAACGCTGTTGGGTAATTTAACGCTCAGGAATTGGTGTTTACTGTTGTATTTATGGTTCAGTTGGAGTGCTGTTTTCCATCATGCAAAGGTAACCCTTTTGAAGGGAGAAGGAAGAGGACTGTTGGTTTCATTGTTGGTAGAGGCAGTTTTGACAGATTAGTTCAGTACCAGTTTATGCAGTAACACAACTTCATTTAAAATATTAAGAGCAAAGGCTTTAGGACATGCTTTCACTATGATAGGCCTGCAGTTAACAGAAATCAGTTCAGTTTTCCTAGCAGTAAGAAAACCAGTGTTAAACCCTGCTCTGCATACACCTATGAATGTATGGAGTTATTCTGAGTTGTAGAAGGAGCAGTACATATTACACAGATCAAGTGATCTCCTCAAGACTGTGAGGGATGTTCTTTTTAGAACCAGCTATTTCCCAATTCATTGTTACTCAGTGCAGAGGTGCACAGTCTTCCAAATGCCATAAGATGGTATTTAAAAGGTATTTCAGGAATATATAACTAGAGGTAGAGTTACAGTGAAGTAGGATAGAGAACAGCAGTACAGTGCATTATTTATCAGCTATTGAAGTATCACCTTCCAGCTTGTCTGTAGTAGAGATCTATTCTCAGCTTTTGTATTGTATTTTTAGGGAAAGGCTCCAGCTAGCATTTTAAACATTTTTGGATACTCATCAAGACAGACAACTTGTAGACTTTTTGACAACTGACATTTAAACTAGCTTCTGCTGGCCATTATAGGTCTCATTACGAAGCCAGGTAAAGCTTCCTTTATGCCCTTCAGATGGTACCCAGCTTGGGAGAGAACTTAGAGACACACATATGCTGTGTAAGGCTAACTAAAACTAGTTTCCAGGCTTCAGGAACTGGAAGAGTAATGAGCTTCTCTTACTTGAAGTAGTAGCTTACTGTCTGACACTGGATATTAGTTATTCAGCTTTTGAAAGTGGTTGTTAAGTCTAATCATTCCATCAGCCTAGCCATCTGCAGCAACAGGTTGGGGTTGTCTTTAAGTAGAGAATACCATTTTTGTGTATTTAATGGATAGAAATAACTGCTGAGCTTTACTGTACCATTTTCACTACTGCCACTGTCCCAGACACCAAGCCTTTCTAGAGAGAATTACTTATTTTTGTGGAGAAAAATTTAACCAGGCTTCCAGGACCCAAGCAAATGCATCTATACATAACACCAGTCTGTAATGGCACTGCGGCAGATACTGTTACCACACAGTACAGGTCTGCATTGCATGCAGGAGTTTATTCCAGTTCTGCAAGTGGCCACGCAGTCTCACATCTGCATAGATGAGAGACTAACAACTCAACTGTTTTCCCTTGGTTTTAGACAGCTTCACCTGCTAGTATGTTCAGTGTAAGAAATGCACAGGCATGTTAATCCAGTTATCTGTTAGCAATGGTCTTTTCCTTTGCAATTGGGAAGGACTCCAAGTAGTGTCAGAGCACAGTTTAAAGAGTTTAAGACTGACAAGCGTAAGATGGTAGAGCAATTTTTTCATCATCCAAGTACTCAACTGAATATACTTCACACTTTGAAGTAGCAAGTGGCTAGTGCTTAGAGCGCACAGCTTTTTCTGGGCAATTACACTAGCAGTAAGACTCCTATTATTACAAGACTTACAGCCTTTATTCTTACTCAGTGTAGCTCCATTTAGTTAAACAAAAATGAATAACACTTCTAATGCGGGCAAGAGCTATTTTCAGTTCTCTTTATACTTGTTTTCAAACAGGTTTTATTTAGAGTGCATTTATAAACATTTTTTTCCAATGAGGGTGGTAGAACACTGAAACAGGTTGCCCATAGAGGTGGTGGAGGCCCCATCCCTGGAAACATTCAAGGCCAGGCTGGATGAGGCTCTGAGCAACCTGATCTAGTCAGGTATGTCCCTGCTTCTTGCAGGGGGGTTGGACTAGATGGCCTTTGAAGGTCCCTTCCAACCCTAACCATTCGATGATTCTATCATTGCAGTACTGTAGTGATTAGGTATTTCTGCTTCTCGCAGTCACCAGGAGACCAAAATGGTCATTTTTCTTTCACTTAGGACTTTTCCTACTGAAATAATGAGTTCAGGTTATAACTACAGCTTAAAAAAAACAAACAAAAACAACAAAAAACCCCCATAATTTTGGATACTGATTTTTGTGCTTTTTTGAAAGCTTGCAATTGAGAAATAGGAAGCTAGTTCAGCTGTTACTGACTGGAAGGGAAATTTTTTATGAGTAAGAATTTAAACATTCTTAGTAGGATGATAGCATAAACATTTCCTGGGAACTTTTCTTCATGTGTAAAGCAGTGGAATTTATAATAGTTTCTCAGGTTAAGTGTAGAACAAGCAGGGCTTTGTGCAGTAGTATGCTGAGAAAGATGGGCCTTCTTGCTTCTATCGTGAGGTCATCTGTACTGATTAGTAGATTGTAATTAGTACTTTGGGTGAAAGTTGCATTAAAAGTATTTAACAGTTACGTGGTGGCTGTTCCCATGCATTATTATATACATGGGGCGCTCTTGATCATGCTGTAGATTCAGATTACTGGACAAATGCAGCCACTAGCCTATGCAGCTGCATTACAAAGTGTTTAAGAGTCCCTGTTCTTTTCACTGTCTGACTTCTCACTGAAAATCAGGGCTTTGTCTGAAGACTGGATTTGTTACATCAGCTAGGGCAGAAGATACTAGGCATGAGGCATATACTGCTCGCTGTTCATAACTAACATGTCCTAGAATGCTCAAGGCAACTTTATCATCCTTTGTTTATATTATGCATGCTTTTTACCAGAGAGTTCACCTACAACAGCTGCTAGCAGTTCTCAGCCTTGCTCTAATATTAATCCAAATCAGCAGCACTTGGCAAGAGAATTTTTATTCTTTGGAAAGTTGTTCATGTGAACCTGTATAGAGATTGGAAGACTGTTCAAGAAAAGCATCTTTAGGTAGTACAAGACTTTAGAAAGACCAATATTTTGGACTCAAGTCTACGTAAAAGGAAGAAGCTAAGGTGTTGAATTAACAAGGTTAAGACAGAACATACACTCTGAAATCACTTTGAATGCAAGAAAATCATTTCCTGAAGTCATGACTGCTGCAAAGAAAGTATAGATTTATTGTAACTGAAGGTTACTGTACTACTTCAGAAAGTTAATACTTTCTACTTTGCCAAAACCTAGTAACTTACATTTTTCTTATCTTTTTCAGATGGAACAAATAAAGAGGGCAAATAAACTGTTCACTAATGACTGTATATTTCTGAGGAAAACCCTGAATATTCCTGTTATATCAGAGAAACCATTACTGTTCAATGGACTTAATTCACTGGAGTCTCCTGAGAATGAAACTGTTGACAGCTCCCCTTCTTGTGATGAAGGACTAATGACAGTTCAGGAAGAAAGTAGTTCTCCCAGTCCTCAAGAGCCTGACAATCCACCCACTGCACCAGAAGAACTGTCTGCCAAAGATTTCCTACAGAGATTGGACTTGCAGATTAAGTTATCCAAACAAGCAGCCAGAAAACTAAAAGATGACAATGTCAGGTAAATGCCACTTTTAGTATTAAGCATCTTAATCTCATCCTGAAGGCTTTTTAGTCTAAGCTGAACCCTCTTTGTAGGGTGTCTCAGACAGCATCTGTAGCTTTAATTTGTCAACAGCAAGTCTATGCTATTGTCAGAGCGCACCGTTAGCAGATGCCTTGATACAGCAGTTAAAAAGGCTGCCTCGCAGTACATTGTTTATGGAATAGCAGTAATATTCCATGAAAGCTAGAAGGCCAGTAATTCTCCAAGATGTCTTGCTGTGTAAGTGGGCAACTATTTAAGCAAATCCATACTTTTCAGTAGAGTACTAAGCCAAGGCCTATGTGGAAGCTGCTTGCATACAGCAAGGCGTGATTGCATTTTACTTCTGTCCTAAATTGCCTTGTAATTGTGTAAATACTCTCTACATTGCACTTCCAGTTAAGCTGTCCTATCTTCTTTCCCTGTGCAGTCCCTCCCTTTGTGGATCCACCTATGCAGACTTGTATCTTGTGTTTGGTATTTATTCAACAGCCAGGAGCTCCAGCACACTGTACTAATAGAAAAAGCAATACCTTTTGAGCTCCCTGCCACAGTGATTATCCCCTCACATATACAGGCATCACATGGAGATTACAGAAAGACTTATGACAAGAATGGACTTCAGTAGTGTTTGTTTTTCCTGTCCTTTGGACAAGCTTCCTCAGCTTGTTCACAAGCAGTCTCTTGGGCTGGTTGGCTGGCCTGTTTATTCTCTGCAGAAATTGCCTCAGTGGGTGATGCTGAGGGGGCATTTCTCATTACAATAAAAGCGGTGGCTGCAGGGCACTGGTATCACTCCTTTTACCACAGAGAGCTGGAGAGAGGTTATGCCTCCACATATGTACTTTGCTTTTGCAAATTTGTTTAAAGCAAAACTTCTTCCATCATCCTGGGTCACTTCACATACTCCAGTTTTGAGTGCAAGCAACATACTTCTCTTTTTAAGAAGAGGACCAAATCTGTTTGGTTTCAGGACCAAATCTATTGAGCATACAGTCCTGTCATTGAAGAAGTGAAGGGATTGTTTTAGCAACTTAAGAACTTTAGTAGAAAAAAATTTGAGGGGGAGCAATGTATTGGAGCAATATCACATAAGGCAGCTTAAGAAGGTAGTTCATTACCTATTGCACTCCACACACAACTCTCCATCACCAAGAGGACACCGGTTTAGTGTTGCAGTCTCAGGGAAGGCTGGAACACCTTCAGATCTCATTAACACACTTGTCAGTTATTTTCTTTTGAATTGATTACATGAAAGAGGAAAAACAGCTGTTGAAACTCAGATCCTTTTCTATTCAAATTCACTTGTGTTGCTATATTTGAAATAATGTAGAGTGTTCTATCAAGATGTGCCACTGCTGATTCTCAGATCATTAGACATATCTAACACAGAGTGGGTGTTGACCCAGCAGTTAAGCTGGGTGACAGGAAACCACAGTCCCTGCCAGAGGAAGGCAATTATTTAACATCCCTTCAAGAAAATGAAATGCTAATTTGCAGAAGGAAATTCACTTAGACCTTGCTGCACCGTGAGCAGAGCCAATACAGCGAGGGTGACACCACACAAATAGTACACTGCTACTACTAATATCCATTTCCCATATTGCTTAAGTTATAACCTGGAACATGAGGGCCTAGTACCAGATTTTCTCTGAAGGAATAATGGATACAAGAGGATGACTTACTTTTCCACCTTCTATTCAGATTTAGCAGGTAATTTTGTTAATTATGCATAGAACACAGATTTTTATTTGGCATGCTGCTACAGGAAACATGAAGAACAGACCTGCAGGCTGTCTGCTGAACAGGGTGTTACCCAAAGATTCCTATATGTCTGATAAACCTTTCTTAATGTCACCTTCCACCCCACCACCTCTGGCTTTCAGTCATGGCTCACAAAAGCCATCCTTGCCTTATCTCCTGCAACTGCATTCCCCCCTCTGCAGTCTGACAGGAAGTGCCAAAGGACCAAAGTAAACATTTGCAGAGTTTGCAGAATGTTTACTCCTTGCACACAGCAGGAGTAGAGAAAGACAATTGCCAAAAGCCCTGGAGATACTTTTCAGCTACATACCATCAATGGTATTTTGAGGCCCACACTGGAACATGGCAACATTCCTTTCTCAGCTTCAGGAGTTCCCCAGGAGGCACCTGTTCTCCCTCCTGCCTACACCTTTCTTGTCCCTTGGTTGGGCCAGGAGGCCTTGAAAATTGGACAGCCATCACAATGGTAAACCAGCCTCATAAATATGCAAGTTTTCAATTCTTAGAGTGAAAGCCATTTATGAAATTAAGAGTGCTGTTTCCAGCTACTCCGGCTTTCTGTATTCTGATTGCCTTGTCAAGGCCTGTTTAGAATGTGGCACGCTCCAACATTGCAGTTTGAGTGTAAGAAAGGAGCACCTAGAGTTACATCTACCACCAAAAGGGATATTGGAACTAAAAAAACTGCAAGCAGAAGCAGATTGTCTGTTCTGAAACTTGGAAGAGTCATAAGTTCTCACCATACCCATGAGCCTGTTTTGACAGATGGAGAGAATCACAACATCTCTTAAATTGCTCTTTACTTTGGTCTCCCTTGAAATTGCCAAGAATACATGCACATAGGTGCACTGATTCTGATCAAACTGTACAGACAGTTTCATAGTCAGAAATTGCCTTGGGCTACAAAGACAGTTTAAGGTAAATTACATTGTTTAATAATAAATCTTGAAGTCACCCCTTGAAGGGCTCTCAAAGGAATAAAGTACATTAATCTCTAAAGTCAGCTTCTTCACAGCTAAAGCCTCTTGCTGTTAGGTAGAAGATTGAGGAGTACATAGGTGCTTTAAACTCTAATAGCCATGCAAGTAGACACACATTGAAGATTATAGAATGTGATCCACTCAGATTGTGCTGGCTGCCTTTCAGTGTTGGAGTTTCTGTAAGGATGTGGCTAGATCTGCATGTAGTACTACTTCTGCTAGAGAGTTTCACTGAGTTTCATTAATCAAATATGCCCAATCAGGCATATTTACCCAAGCTGCAGCTCTAGGTGAGCAGCTTAAGGCTGTAAGACCTGGGGATTTTTTTGAGCAATATTTTTATAATAGGGCAAAAGAAATGCAAGAGTGTTAATATAGCTGTTTGCAGCATATGTCACCAACTCATGTATTTGCTTGTTAGGGAAGAATACCATTAGTTTTATCTACACAGGGAAGAAAAGCAAATTGTAATAGTTTGAGAAAATACAGTTCATCTTGCCCTAAATGCTGTTATGTGCATTTCAGGATGCCAGAACTGAAATTAAGTTTAGTGATGCTTTTTGTATCAGACAGCTGAACAGCAGAGGTCTAATACTACAGATGCTATAAAGACCTTGGATTTTAGGGTGGTACTGTGGTAGGCTAGAACACTAGGGCATATACTGTGCTTCTGGGACAGGTCACATCTTTCTGTATTTGCTTTTTAGTCACTCATTTTGAAAACCTTGTGACTGAATAGAGCCATCACTGTTGCTTATACAAGCCAATATAATTAACTGCTGTGCAACACAAAACAGAACCATTTTTTGTCACCTGTTCAGTTACCTGAACCTAGGAAAGAGTAGTTGAAGCATTTGAAATTGATAACTAATTGAGTTAATTGGCCAGTTCACCATCATTGCCTATCAGCTAAGAAAACCGGTACCTCAATAAAGGAGGCTGCCTGTGGAGAATCCTGTTTTCAGACTTCCAAAAAGCTATTAGCTCGTGAACTTGGATTACTGACTTGTTTAATTATGGATTCTACAAGGATCCAAACATTGGCTTCTAGTTTATTTGTTCACAATCAGGTGCACTTGTTCTTACAGAAGTGGTTGTTGGCTTTTTTTTATTGTGGCCTGATGCATACAATAGCTTGCAGTAGATGTCTTTCAGCTCCTGTAACCTGCTGGGCAAAGTAGCAACAGCAAACAGGAAGAGACAGCACTATGAAGCTTTGTAATGCTGTGCTGTTCCTTTTGCATTGCCTGAAGGAGAATGTTGCAGTGACTTACCACTTTGCTATTTTAAGTATGTTAAAAGTGAAGAAAATTGTTTGGTCATTAAACATACACACACTGCCATGTTGTTGCTTGTGGGCCATGGGCCAGAGCTACTGCTATGTAATTTTATTTTCTTATAAAGCTTGGCTTGTTTTTAAGCCATCAGAACAGACTTGTACTTGCTATGTACAGTTCTGAAGATCTACATTAGTAATATTTCCTGGCCATTACCTTGGTTTGGAGTAATGTGTTGTAGACCTCACCACATAGCCTAGTACTGCAGCCTGGGACAGAAGGTTAGAAGCCATTCTTGCCAACCCTTGCTGCCGACTACAGCATGCCTGAGCCTTGGTCAGAAATTTGTTTTGCACATTACAGCCAGTAACTGCTTTGCTTAGGTTCAGGCATAATGATCTGCTGCATGGTTCTTACATCCCTGCCACGTACAGAAACCCCTCAAAGCTGGCTGTGACCCAGGTGCCAGTCTTCTGCCCTCTGCTGACAATTGCCGAGTAAAAGCCCATAGTCCAAGTGTGGATTTTACAAGGGAAGTGAAGACCAACAGGGTTCTTTCCTCTGATTAAATTTTAGATAAATAATCACATTTGGAAGTAGGGAGAGTCTGCATGATTGAGGTTTGGAATACTATTGAATATAGTTTTTACCTTATACTGTTATTGGACTGTACCTTTTTATGGAGGCACATACAGTATTAAAAATAACTGGAAATCCTTTGAAGCTCAGTGTAGCAACTGTTAAATCTAAAACACTAAAGTTGGCAGCAGTTTTAAGAATAGGCTCTCGGGAACATAATTTTGAAGCTACAGTAGTAGAAACCAATAATCTTTGGAGTACCTAGCATGCTTGAATTAGTACTGTCACTGCACTGCAGTGGGTTTACAGGACCACTGTTTTTAAAGCAATATTGTCAAGTACACAGTAGGTAAACTGATTATTCCTGAGGGTTTTTAATAGCAGCACTACTAATAGCAGGTTTATCCAGTCATTGCATTAACAATAGCATTTGTGGGCAACTATTTTCTGCTAAGAAAATCCAAGTGATCAGTCTCGGGGTTGATTGATGCACAGGAAGTACGCAGAGTCTACGCCAGGAATATCCTTGCAGCATCAAGACACAGATCCAACTACAGCTGTGATGGATTGCTCCTGTTCTTACCTCATTTAGTTCATCTGCACTCCCTGCCATTCAAAAGGCTGAAACAAACGTACAACTCAGCTTGGTCTGAAAAAAAAAAAATAAAATGGAAAGCAACAGTACTGGAACTCCAGCATGGCCTCCACTTATCGGTTACAGTATTTCTTATTGATTTGGCACGGTAGTGTCAAGCATTCTGTTCTTGAAACAACATAACAAGAACTGCAGAGATGTATAATGAAGAGTAGCATACTGCAAGTAGTATTCCTCTTAGGCAATGCCAGTTCTTACCTATTTCAATCCGTTAGGAAAACTGGTTATCTGCATTTGCATTACAGTTTTACTGTTGAGACATGGTATGTTCCTGATCTGATGGTTATAATCATTTTCTTTTTAGAGAGGAGAATGAGGAAGGTCCCTATGCAACTTCTTCGTATCACCAGTAGAAGACAGATGTGATGGCCTGAAAACTTCCCATGAAATCAGTTCTTAAAGAACTAAATGGTCAATAATTCAAACCCCAGGTCTTTTGGACTCATCGTCTTGATGTACTTAAAACAAGTCATGAATGGGTAATTGCACTGAAATTATGACCTCTTCTGCCTTCCATAGGTTAACATCCTTATGCTATATCAACAAAGGTTTAAGCCTTTCAAAACTAGCAATGGCCTTTATACCCCTTCTGTGCAAACTGTAGCATGGTAGCAACAATATATCCTTGAGGTCACCTTTATGCAGGATGTTGATCTGTAGTAAAGATTTTGTAAATACTTGTTAAAGTGAAATTTGTTTTAAGTATTTAAAGATATTAAATAAGTTTGCTTGTAAGTGACAAACTATGAGAATAATAGAAATTTACTTATTCTGCAAACAGGCAAGTTTGCTGTGTAAGTTTTGTCTACTTCAGGGCTGCAGAACTTGCCTCTGAACTCTGTATGTGTGTCTGTGTGTGGTTATGATGTATTCTTAGAAAGGGGAATTCAACTTGTTTTGATTAGTTAAAGCCCTTATGATTAAACAATGGTTTGCAATTGGATTTCTGCCAATAAAAGGGAAGAGTTACAGCAAGAGATTTATCTTTGTGAGATACGGCATTGGAATATCAGATGTGTGTTCTTGTGTGCAGTTATATTTTGTGTGGTTTTAATTTAATAAATACAAAAATACTGATGTATCTGTTCGTAATGAAGTCACTTTGGTTCTAGTCTAGTTTTTGTGAAGAATGGTTTGTCTACTTATGTGAGCTATTTCTGCTTATTTCAGAGCAAATAGTGTCCTTTACCATATAGCTCACCCTCCTAAATGAGGCCTCAAAGAGCTATTTGATCCAGTTGTGCAGTCAATAAAACTGCATTAAGATGAACAAAAGCCACAGTGGTAGGCCTTTGCTGTTCTGAGAAGAGATGGCAGTATTCATGTCTGCAAGTGGACAGGTCAGGAAGGCAGAGCACAGACTGCATTCATTCTTTGCCCTGAAGTTAGTGTATTAGCAACATCTTGTTAAGCATCCTGCAATTTTTCTTCCAAGTATTCACTGAGCTTCATAAAACTCTTGTCAGTAAAGAATTGCTAGATCCCTGCTGTGACAGATGCTGTTTCCTATGTCTTAGCTCATTTATATAGTTTATTGCTCCCTCAAAGCAAAAAATTTCTGCAATATGTTAAGATGGAAGCAATATAGAAAATTGATTTACTAAACCTAGAAATAAAAATTCAAAGCTAGACAGGAATTGCTAGAGCTTGCAGGAACTCAGACCTAGCAGGCTCATTCAAATAATCACTAGCTCTGGTCCTGAAGAGGAGGTCTGCGGTGGCGCACAAATTAGCAAGAACAGGGAAAGCTTAGAGTGAATCAAAGGAAACATTGATTTTTCTTGAAGAAACTGGTGAATTAGTTTTAGGTCTTGTATCTTTCTTAAATCAGAATTAGTATCTCTTCCTTACAGGATAGTGTTTTCTACTGCTGTCAGTTAATTTCTGTAGGACAGTACCAGAGCCAGAATAAACTACTTTTCCAAAGGCAACCCTAGCTTCAAGCCCAGTTATAATCCTATGAAAAATTTAATCCTTTTCTACCAGAGACATGTTATTGTAATACCTTCACCTGTTTAGCACACAGAGGATCAGGGTGTGTTTTACTGAGCAGGTGAGAATCACAGCTTTCCTCACACAGCAAACGCATCTCCCAGCAGCCACATGAGGCTGACCAAGCTCCCAGCAGAGCCACATTCCACTCCATCCTTCCTAAGAGCACTGCTGCACTCGTGGGCTGGAGGACCTCCAGCACAAGCAACAGAAGATCAGTGAACCATTTACATCTACTTTTCCTGACTGAGAAAGCCATACAGAAGGGAAGCAGTAGCTACTCCAACCTGAACAAGGCAGAGGCCCATGACCACACACCCTTCCCCTCAGGTGCAGTAGCCACACCCTGATCAACCCACAGCATCTCTCCTCACTGCAAACCCCACCACACCAGCACAGCATCCATTGCAAAACCATCATTACAAGCCAGGAGAGACACCTAACCCATCTGTTCCACACAGGCATCTTCCCACAGGGAAGATTTCAGCACCACCATTAACCACAACAAAGGCTGCCTGCAAGGACCCCTGCCTTGCTGGCCACATCCCCAGAGCAGATTTCCACTCCTCACCTGCCACACAGATGCTCTTCATGGGGCCCCAAGGGCCCAGTGCCAGACCAGAGAGGGCCTTAGCTTTTGCTGCCATTCCATCTTCCTTGGCTCTCCCAGCCCTGTTTACCCAAAGCTGCAGCAGCCACTCTCCCCCTGCCCCAGGGGGATGCTGCTCTTTATGGCCGCAGGGCCTCCCAGTGGGCTGTGGGTGCTGACAAGCCCCTGGGTCCAGCTGGGTCTCCTCAGGGGGGTGGCAGCTGTGGGAAATCTGTTTTTTTTTTTTGTCTGAGCACTAACTAAACAGCATTCTGTTTGTCCCAGCAGCAGCCTATTGCAATGTGGGTGGAAAGGTAGATTTTGTTTGGTTTAATTAATGCCTGTTCCTGGTTTTCAGGTAGATGTGGTGTTTCATAATCCCTGGGGCAAACACAGGGACTGAATGTGTGTTGTTTATGTAAGGGTAAAATATTGCTTTACTGTGCCTCTGCAAATTTCTCATGCTCCTTCGTTGGTGTGAGGTCCTGGGACCCCACGTCAGTGCTGGGCGGCCGGGCTGCATCCCTGCATGGGGTGGCTGGTTCACACAGACCTCCCGCACGTGCCCAGTGTACCCCGCGGCTGCTCCAGCCCAGGGAGAACTGAGCAGATGAGAGGAAGCGGTGTCTGGAAATAGTGTATGTGTAATATCTTCAGAGTAATTCCAGGTGGAGTTTTCCTACTCTGTAAAAAAGAGGTTATTAAGACTCTGGACTAACTAATGTTTTAATATCTTAATGCACATTCATATTACTCAATAAAATGGCAGTTTTTCCTGTATATTTTATATATTTTTATATCTTATCCTGTATATTTTGCTTCCCACTCTGCCTTTATCCTTCCTGTACTTGTAACTTCATTCTTCATTTATATATTTCTCCCGGTCCTACAAGGTGTAGTTTAGGGCTGGAACAGGGCAATTTCAGGCAGCAGCAAAGCACGCAGTGCAGATAAAATTCAATCTTTTGCAGCTGTTCCGTGGTGGGAAACCTGCATGTCTATAGTTTTGTTTTTACATATTTCTCCAGTCAAAACCTGAACAGGCTTGGACTAGGGTCTTTTAAAATGAAATATGGGACATACCCCATAAATGTTTTAATTTGGGATTAATTTCTGATGTGTCATGCTCTTTAACCCCTCTACGTCCCTCTAACTCAGCCATCGATCGGGTGCTGTAGCTGCATCTAACATTTTTGGAGGGGCCTCCCCCTTCCTACAGACGTTGGCTATGAACTCCCATTGCTCCGTGGTGCAGGGCAGCCTCAAAGCTGGGCAGTGGATAGAAAAGATGCATTCTCTTTGACACACAAAAGCAGCCTTGTACTACTGTCGCTTGTAGTAAAGTGTTTAATAAAGTACAGTGTCAGAAACAAGAGTCTAATAGAAAAGCTCAAAAGGTGAATACCATATATATTGTACTTGTTACATTTTCAGTGATAATTTAGGGAGTGAAGGATCCAGCAGAGATACAAACAACATAAAAACTGATTTTTGTCAATTTAGAACCAGAGATGTGCAGGTGTTGAAAATACCTTTCTCACCAGGAAAAAGGAAAGCACTGACAGAATATGATTTACTAATAATGTGCTAAACACACTGCAGCAGATGTCCAGTGCTGATGTGGTCCAAGTGTTCCCTTCAAGATAAGGACTCATCTGTAGTGCAGGTTGAAACTCGTGTCACTCAGTTTGATTTTAATTAGCGTAAGTCAGAGCCTTCTGGAAATGCAGGGTGATTCATCAGGCTGGCTGTGTTTGTACTGTCTAGTTCTGAAAGGTGTGAGGTACCAATAGATGTTCATTTGATGTACCAGCAATGAAATCAGTATTTGAAGCATTGAAATAAGAAGTTTAATGGGCTTGGGCAGGATGGGAAGTGAATCTAGTTTGAAGAACATAGCTGAGATTGCTCATCTACCCGTCAGAGGGCTTGCTCTGTTCTCAGCTAGTCAGCAGGTCGGTCTGATGGCTCCATGTGTGTACCACAAGTGATGCACAGCAGCAGGGTAAGCCCAGAACAGGACCAGGAACATGCATGCTCTGAACTAGAATCCAGTCATACCAATTGTTTGGACTTTTTTTTTTTCTAAATTATGTCATCTGTGCTTTGTTGAAGTTATAAAATTTGCAAAACTGAGAGTTTAAAAAATACCGCACCAGCTTTTTTGTGGACACATACTGTTCATAATCACAGGTCACTAGTTGGTGACATCTTTCCATCAGTGCCAGACTCCTGCTTGGACTCCTGAGAGGCCAAAGTAAGAACCTAACTTCCAATAAAAATTAAA
The DNA here is from genome assembly GCF_036417535.1 of Chlamydotis macqueenii. NCBI lineage: Eukaryota > Metazoa > Chordata > Aves > Otidiformes > Otididae > Chlamydotis > Chlamydotis macqueenii. The sequence continues at coordinate 13,095,917 of NC_141567.1, read as the reverse complement.
AATATTATTATATTACTCATTATAATATTATATTGGAGAAGAAAGTTTGCTTTTTTTTAAGGGAGCAATTGGGGGAGGAAAGTTTGTCCTTTTTGTTTTTTAAGTGCAGATCCTAGACCATTGCCACTTCCCCAACGTAATGGTCTGTGGTTAGTTATCTTTCTCCTGATTTCTTTCATAAATGCAAAAGTCCACTTTTCCAGAGTGATAGTCACATAAGAAAGTAAATCACAAGCTGTTGCAGAAAGCAACTGGGATCTCTAGAGACAAGAAGAAACTCGTTTTCGGGAACATTAGCTAGAAATAATAATAATAAAAAAAGATTAGAGAGTTTAGATGAGACAAATACACTGATGCAAAAATAAAAGGAATTCTTTTGTCCTAATTATTTTCTGTAGTGTTTCTAAGGGACTGTGTTTCAAACAGGAAGGTTACATTGATGACATTTATGGATACAGTTTTTATCTTAACATCAATACCACCATTAGTGACTGATGCTGCAATTCACTGATCCATATCAGGATGTGTATGAGCAAGCAGTGACGTTCTTTTTGTGTGCTAGGAAGCACTCATTGGCTTAGGTATCACCAGTTTTCAAATAGACACGCTGTTACACCTCATTGCTATCACATTCATGTGGTATTTGTTACCAATAATGTTCTGTTGGTAATTTATGTTTGCAGCGATTCCAAAGTTTACTTCAGTTTACTTTAGAAACATTGCTCAAATCTCCTCCTTAATCTCCAAATGAGGACGGAAATGATCTGCCCATTTAACATTTACAGAATTTGTACTGCACCGGCAGTGCTGTAAGTCAGCATCTCCCGTCACTGGCAGGTGCATACTGACCTCTGCATCAGCTAACAGTTTTGACTGTATCAATCTCAGAAGTATCATGACTTTTTAAAAAAAATCAGAGCAGGGCTACCCTCAGTTATCAATGAAGAACTTGTAAGTAAAGAGAACAGGGCTTCCCTGGAGTTCCTTTAGACGAATGACTGCTGCAGGGGATAAGTCTCAAGACTTAGATCTTCTGGAACTCAGTTTAAAATTTACTTTTCTCAGAATTTCTTTACCTTTGATCTTGCTTCATGAGTTCTTCCTACATAAAATTATCCATTCACTTAAATATAAAAGATCTCATAAAACATTCTTCAAAAACTCCATTAAGTTGAGGAAGATGAATGAGGGCAACATTTTTGTTTTCATTTTTCATTCATTAGGAGGTACCAAATTCTGGGCTAATGATAGCATATATATGCCAACAAAATAGTTTTCCAAAATAGTACTGCTAAACACAGATCAAAAGTCAGGAAACACACCACAGCCTTAATATTCAGAGATGCTGAGATATGATAGGTTCTTTTAAGTCTTTCTGAAAAGCAGGGCTCAGGTTCCTAAAAACACCTCCAGTTGCAAATTCCTCTTCCCATGCAAAATGACTTGGATAGCTTTTCTTTTTCTTTTTTTTTCTTTAAAGAAAGTAATGGCTATTTACACTTGTTATCAGGCGACTCACATCAGGAATTCAATTAACTATGCATGCACAAGCATCAAAGAGAATGGTAGACATGCTGAATGAAGCAACAATGGGGAGAATACAGCTCTGTAATATGAAAGGCAGTTGTAGTGTCAAAGATTTATCAGTTAGCTAAGGACACTATAGTCCAAGTTACAGAATACTATGTAAAGAAATAAAAAAGGATCAAGAAAAAAAAAGGTATTAGGATTGTAAAATAAGATTTCTGGATATAAAATCATATTAAGATTAATGAAAACTTTAATAGGTAAATTATTTTCAAATATTTTATTTAGAGAACTATGAACTATTTTCTAATAATGCCCTTTACATAGTTGCCTCTATAGAAAGCTAGTGGAGTGAGAGCAAAAAGATGTCGCGTTAAAAGAACTTTCTGTCAGAATTGATTGGTTTATCTACAAAAGTAAACCCAACACAAATAATAAATCAAAGAAAACATTACATAAATATTAACCTGTCAAATAGAAATTCAGTGTCGGAATTTGGCGGTTAGGGTTGGTTTGTGAGTGTAGGAAAATACAGTATGCATTCAGTGTACGGAGCACTACAGCTCTTCATTTCTGTCTAGAAAGTTGTCAGTACAATGTAAACAGAGCATTTCTAATGATATCCTCGAATCAACAGATCATAAGTCACGGAGCCGGGAGGGGGAAGCTATACTAGTTTTCTACAGGTTTGGCAGCCACTAGCTTTTTACAGGCTGCCGTATATGCGCTTAATTACATCAGCCTCTTCCTTGTCCAGGATGCCCTTGTCCACATAAGCATCAGCTTGCTGATCAATGAAATCTCTCAGCTTGGAAAGATCGTAGTCTGAAAAATAAGAATTCATTTGCACAATGAGTCATTGCCATTATACTGCTTCACCTAAGAAACAACGTCATCGTAAAGTTTATCCCACAAATGCACTTTATCCAGCACAAAGAGAATTCACTACAAGTGCATCTTGCAAAAACAATTAAAAAAAAACAACCACCTGCACAAAGTCTTTTTACATGTCATAGTGTTTTTACTACTCAAGAGGAATAACCATCTCTTGCTCTTGATTGCTTGCTGGCAAATGCTAAAGTTAGAATATTTTCTGGTCCAGAGATTTCATATTCTAGTCTGCATGCCAAAGCTGTTGTTAAAACTCTATTATTTTCACAACTGCATGGATTCAAAGGAAAGTGTGAAATTGACTGTTTCTTATAGAAATCCCAGTAAAATTCCTGCTTACTGCAAACACCTGTAGTGAAAATTCAAAAAGCAACTTCCTGAAAATAATTTTAAATAATACAATTATTTACTTTGACACAGAGCATGACATGACATTTGTGACATGAAAAATAGCGCAGTGAGCAGTCTTTATGGCAGTGTTAATGTCACAGTAGTCTCTGACAATCTTTGTGTGTCAATCTGCAATACGGTGCCGACAGATCCTTTCTCCTTTTCAGATAGATGGTTGTATCTGTGCAGCACAATTCACACCATGTGCCTTAAATAGATTTTCCTATGCTGGAAAACACTGTTTTCCATGAAAACAATTGTACTGTAGAGCAATCTTTCAAATAACATGTAAAGGTAACCTACTGTGTAGTCGTACTGGCAACAGATCCAGTATATTCACACATAAAGACAGTACAAGCTTCAGTTATATAATTTACTGCATAAAATGTAAAGCTTAATTTGTCAGAATCACAGGTTAGCAGTCTGGAAAACATCAATGTCTTAAGGGTTCATACTAAGTTAAATGAATTAACATCTTTCACAAAAACAGCCATGTCCTGATTTTTTCAGTATAAATCACTTATTCCACAGACATAACCTTCAGAAGATATGAATACTGATGCTGGAATGCACTCCAGTACATTACAATATCACCACACAGCAAGAAGTGGAAGGACCGTCTTTCAAACCGTACATTCTTAACAAAACAGGCAATAATGACTTTCTGTCTTTTTATGGTTGAGTGACCAAAATGGGATAGAAATAGAAATACATTAAGAAGCAACTTAATGCTTGCGATCATTTTTATAACAGTATAAGGCAATTTCAAGTGAGTAATACAGAAAATTTATATTCAAGACTCCCCGCTCCTGCAGAGGTGTCCTCTCCCTATCTGAGTTAATAGGAATTTTTCTGTTTGCTGTACTGAGGGCAGGATTTCCTGTCTGGTCTGTTACCAGCATTACTTAAGAGAATGTAACCTGTTTGTCTCTCCATCCTGTCTGAGTAACAGGGACAAACAGTTCCTAGCAATGCAGTAACCAGGTTGTGAGATTTCGTTCGCCTTGACAGAATGAGTGTCTCCAGTGAAAGATTCCATGGAATGGAAATGAATGGAAGAACGAATACTAAATTAATATCTGTATTATTCACATTAAAATTCCTGAGCTTATTTTTCTTCTAGAATAGTATTTACAACTCTTAAGATCATTACGTGGACATGTGAAGGTTTAATTACTAAACATTCTGTATGAGATTACCACTATTAAGATACTATGCAATTCCGGCTAATTGGTATATCTCATGGCAATTTAACATTATTTTTTTCCAGAAATTGATAACTGTTAATTTCTAATAGTTATTTACAACCTAGTAATTTGGGCAAGTAATCAGAAAAGGCAGCTTTGGTTTATATTCACCGCAGCAGCTGCAGCATTACATTGAGCTGTGAAACTGCTACAGTAAATTAAGTGAGGGCTTATTTGCATATTCAAATCAAGACATTTGCCATTGCAATTGATTACAGAATTTACTTTCATTCCTAAATGGCTACTGTTAGTGTTATGAAACTACAAACTACCTAAATTTTTGTGAAAAATCTGAACATGCTATTCGCATGCATTAGTTAAATGACCCACAGTTATGTTCTTTGGAGACCAGCTGCAATAGAATCCTTGGCAGCCCATCTCTACTGGTGGGAGTGATGTTAATTTACACAGGAGAGGAGCTGCTCTTAAGGAGCATCGATTTCAAAGATCAAGCCAGGTCTAGAAGATACCAAGGACAGGCCCACAGAGCCTATATGTTGTATATATGCAAAACAAACCTTGGATGCAAAAGCCAGCCAGACCGAAATCTAGGCTTTTGACGTGTTTCTCTTTAAATCATCCAGACTATGCAAGTTTACTTGCCTCCTTAATAGGCAAGTGTTATTTTTAAGCTGGGAAAATGCAAATTAACATTTCCAAGGTCATTAGTCATTGAATGGATGATATTCATACAAAGTTAAGAATCTACAAACATTTGGCTGAAGAAAGCCTAAACTTCTTCAAGTATATTCAGTGAATAAAACAATTCATGAATAGAGGTGGAAAAGACTGCCCATTTTAATACATAAATTACTTTGTGAATCACTTTTCTGCTAGCTCCCAGGTGCTAGATGGAAGTGCAGAAATGATTCCATCAGTAACACCTAATCTTGTACTGAAGAAACAGCGGAGTGCATTCACGGTTAGATAAGCTCACCCTGACTGCACCTCCTTTAACATCATCCCAGGAGAACTGAATTAGCATTTCACAAAAATAAAAAGTATGGAAAGGCACAATAAAGATAATGTATCAGAAGAGTAAGAACACTATTCTAATTTTGTTGTCACTTTAAGGCCCATTTCCATTGCCAGAGGACATAAAGCATACATCCTAATGCACTCACGGGCAGGTAAAACGCTGTTGAGCCGCAGTCACAGCCATTTTCAGACTGCAGTAGCGCAGGGAAAGGTCGCTACGACGAGGAGGGAGGGGCTGTATGTGTGGTACAGAGAAATAACCACACATAACTGGGATCTAATTATTTTAATGAGTATGCTGATAAACAGAAACGTTTATTAGACTTGGCAGGAAATTTTGAGTAAATATGTGTGCCTGCTGCTAATTGCCCTCACAATTCATCAGAAATTATTTTAGAGATGTAAAAATTTTTTAAAATCTCCTTTCTATTACCGAGTTTTGATATAGCAAAATGAATGTGTTGGGCTGTAGGCATGCACTCATCTCTGAAATGTAATTCATACACGCTTCAACTCACAGAGAGAGTGGCTAGATTACCCAGGGCTAATCTCATCTCAGATCCCCCTCTGCCTGGCTGGCACAAGAAGGATCCTTCTCGCCAGGCGCCAGTCATGTCCCAGGGATGGATCCCTTGACAAGGAACCTTCACTTACAGAGCAGGTGACGGCAGGAGCCCCAGCAATGGCAGAGAAGGGATAGGAGGCTGTTTGTTTATAAGATCTTGAGGGCAAACATGATATGGATAAATAAAGATCTCTGAAAATAAGGTAGAAATCCTGCTGCTGTTAGTTCCCTCCTTCCAACTCTCATACTCTGAGGACGGTGAGGCAGCTGGTGAGCATACCCTGTGCAGCTGCTTCAGTCACTGCTCCCCTTCTACACAGCTTTGTGTGCGAGAGCTGCAAGTCATTAGAGTTGCTTTAGGCTGTAATCCAGTATGCTACAGTGCTAGTGACATAAGTTTGTATCTTAACTATTTATGGTTATGAAACAAAACTCACTGCTGTTTGTGATGGCATGCACAGTGCTAGCCAGATGCACTGAGCTTCTCTAGACACACCCAGACATTTGAAATACACTTACCTCACGTATAAAATCATAATTAAAAGACATGTTGAACTAAGAAATGAAGCACAAGACAAAACTGATGTGCTGTTACCTGGGGACGGGCAGAGCACCATGACTGTATGGACAGCACGTGACTAACGTCTAGCTGGCAGTCCCTGCGTGTTTGGTGACCTACGGCTGCTCGAGCCAGTCTACATGAATTTGCCTTAGTTTACTATTTTCATTCACCCATTTAACTTTTACATGACCTGTATTATTTAACATCACTAATTATCAATATCACAAGCACAGTTTCACAAGTGTTATTTATCTTATAACACAATGTTGAGTTATAAACACAATTTAAATTACATGCTTTGTAATGTATATGATGCCCACCCCAATGTCAAGGCTTTTTACTTCATACCTTCTTTGTTACCTTGTTTGTTGTGTTTTTTAAGCCATTCTATATTCTTCCTGATTGCTTCCAAATATGCCTCAGCTTTCCCTAGAGGAAAGGATGAAAGAGAAATCAGACGCTTGCATCAATGATTGATGCTGCTTGCTTAACTGAATCAAGCTGGTCACAGCGAAGGCAGATTAAAACTATTCTTGGTTTCTGTTTGAAAGCTGAGTCCTGTCAACCTTAGTCAGGCGAAATTCCCACAGATGCCTAGCAGGTTTGTCTATGCAAGATTAGTCATCCACAAACTTAGGATCATGGCTTTTTGGATCTTTTGATGGTATCCAGATACCAGGTACGTGGATTAAAGGCAGCCTGTAGATTTTTGATGACAGTAATTGTTCAGCAAAAATGAAGCTGTTAAGACAGCAAGGAATGACTTAAATAAGACTGAGACAAAGTATTAGAAATCTTTAGTAGTAGTAACATTCAGTAGTACTAACAGCATCCAGCAAATATAGGATTGTGATATTTTGGAAAGACAAGCTGAAATACAACTACTTACAGTAGCTTCTTGTTATAGCTGAAATTTTGAAGTGATGGCTATTTTTGGACCAGAAAGCACACAGGACAGAATTAGTTCAAGTTCAAGGATTACCTAATAAGGCCCCTAAGGAAATATTCCAGCTAATGGATTTTGAATTCTTAACTTGGCTGGATCTTTATTGTTGTAATGTTCTTACATTTGTCAGGAAAAAACCTAGCGTGATTAGCATGTAGAAGGCTACTACTGCCAACTACGCATGTCTGGTCCCATTAGTAAGAGATACAGTATTAGATATACGTAATTTTTGAGCTGGGAGTGCAGAGTTAGCTTTATAGAAAGTTACTCTGTGAAAGAGCAAAGGACATTGCATGATGAGACAAAGAACTAAATACTGAGCTAATTTAAATTTTTTAAAAGCTATTGGCTGAACATTTTTCTGAAGGTAAAGGAAAACAACCTGAACCAAACTGAGCAGACAAATCTTCAACAGACAATCAAAATATGTTATTTGTCACTTCCCATAGGTACTGAGACATTTTTTCTTTACTGTAAAATGAGACAAGCATCTTGAGCTATTTTCCTCTTTATGCTTCACTGCTGGAAAAAATGCACTTTCTCTCTGTGAGTGATTAATAGTTTATGTCTGCACTGCCCACAGGACTGAACCAGGTGAGCAACGAACTACAATCTACTGCAGCCTTGAGAACTGCAAGTCCTTACTGAGCATTTTGCAGTGAAAACCATGCATCCAAAAAAATATGAGCGTAAACCAGCATCAACACAAAATAGATTATAAGCAATTTTTTTTTTTTTAAACTGACTACAAATCTAGATGCTTATGCTGGATCCTTAGCAATAAGAACCCACTGAAAGGTTTCTGCCCCAACGTACATCCTCCTTTAAAAGTTCAGCAGTCATTACCTGACAAATTTTCTCTCTATATCATTGCCTAAGAAAGCCCACCAAGTCTGATCAATAAATTGCTGACGAAGAAGGAGGTTTTTCAGTGCAGGAGGAAGAACTTGCTTTGGAGATGCAGTTACACTGTGGAACTCTGTCATAAGACATGGCTGAGCCTGGAGCTCTATACTGTAACCATCACTTGCCAAACTCATTTCTCCTAACTTTCCTTCCCCTCAGTAAGTTCTTCATCCACAAACAGACCTAGAATGAACCCACTCTTGTCTTACAAGTTTACACATCAACCACTTCTACTTCTAAGGTTTACTTCTAGTACAAGCTGAGAGAGACAAAAAGTTGTATTTAAATATTTGAGAGCTGTGCTGGACACCACAGAAATGCTTGGTTATACAAGATTAGTTAAGAGGATCACAGGGCTTGTCTTTGGTCTTTGGGACACGGGCTCTGAAGTACAGTACATTTCTGAATCCAGCTGTTGTGTGCTGACTCCTAGTAACTATACAAACTGAATATGTTTATGCTAACACAATGGAAAAACAATACCAAAGATGGGAAGAGATCCAATCACTTGGAGCATATATAAGTAGCAAAAGCAACGGCTATTTTGTACCTCTTGGCTCTTCACTGTTTCCTGCTGCACTTTGTTCTTCATTTTTTGTAGAATCCTTTGAGATGTCATACTCTTTTTCCATTTTAGCTGCTTCTTCCTTTGTACTGTCTGCTTCTTCACTACTCTTATCTAAAGAAATAACAATAAGAGCAGTTTTGTATCATATATACCAAAGGCACTTCTATATGAAGTCAATACTATCTCTAGGAAGTAAAACATTTTGACTGACAATTAAGGAAGAAACTCACTGGAGTCTGGCTCTGGTTTCTGAAAGTCATCTCTACCCCAGACCTCTGGAAACAAGAATGCTTGTTTCTGCTTTTATAAACAGTAATGGAATACAGGTTACTAAACACAATTATGTAGTTCATAAAGGTACATTCCTTTGTGCAGAGAGAAAAGATAAGAAATTTGCATTCACTAGATGCAAAGTTGACAAAGAATGTTTTTTTTTTTTTAAATTATTGAAATCTTAAAAAGCATTGATACAGCTTGCTTTTGTGTATGTGTAATGTCTGGACTCCACTGAAGAAAAGGACAGTGAATATACTTCTCAAAGATGGGACAATTAAGAAAAATTCTTCTCTCGTGTGGCTACAGCTCCTAGAGGGACTGTATCTTTAAGTAGAAGTCTGGCTTCTGAAGCAATTAGCATGCTTGTAACTGAATAGGTTTAAAAAATGTGGTATTAAATAGGTATTTCCCGGAGACAAAAATGTAGAATAAGTACCTGATGGTAGCTTTGTTCTCACTTTACTGGAAGGGTTCTCAAGCTTCTTCTTTGTCTGCTCAGCTATCATTGTATCTAAGTTTTCTAGAAATCAAAGCAAAACAAAACCAAACCCCAGTCATTCTTCAACAGATATGATGCAGAATCTATACCATATTCTCCACAACACCAGTTTGAATGGTAAGTAGAAATCTAAAAGAACAGTCTTCATCCTTGCCTCTGGAGAATTCATGCAGAGCCAACACTAAAACCGATAGGTATATGGAACTTGGATCGATCTTACTAAAAAAATCCCTGAACAACTAAATCATAACAATAGGTGTACCCAATAGAGACAGTAATCATAAGGACAGCAAATGTGTGCACATATTTTCTAATTACTTAAGTCATGTAAGTCACAAAACACAGATAACAGTATCTGTAGCAATTTATTCTGATGAAAGCAACAAAAGGGTTTAATTAACTTCACAAAGTATACAAGACTATGAAATATGTGCTTCATCCTGGTGGGAAAATATTATCCCAAACTGCTCATCTTTCTGGATTTTATATAGTTTAATTGGAAAAACAGTCTAATAAAAGGTTTTAAATTATATTTAGATGAAATAGATATGTAAATTGGACTGATTAAAACAAATATTTGTTAAAGTTGCTGAAGTTAAGTATTTATCTGAAAACCCAGTAGACAGCCGTGGCCATGTATACAGCTCCAGAAGTCTAGAAAACGGCCTTTCTATGCAAATTTCAGGGCTGAACTCATCTAATTTGAAAGTAAAAGAACCTTTTCATCAAGATGGACATTTCAGATATAAACATTGTAGGCTTATGGGCAAAAAAACCCCACCCTTTTGATACAACATTTAATAGATATTCTCAAATACACGTAATCATATAATCTGCCATATTTCCTCAGTCATATTATGGACATGGTGTAGAATTTTCTTTCCCTTTATCAGCTTTTTTTAAGGGTTCAGTTAAACATGGATCCAGAATTTGGTAGATGTCAGCTAGTCGGTGGGGTATTTTTGAGAGACTTGGTTTTGAATTGTCAATATTCCCTTTACATAAACAGCTCAAATATTCAGTATGAGATGGGGTAACTGTGGCAGAATAGATATTATAGGGCTAGTAAATATTTTAGATCGTATCGTCTGTGTAAGGCCAACATTTTATCCATCAGCCGGGAGCATCTTTTTCCATCAGAAAGATACTCAGCACTGAAACCTAAGGATTAGTTTTTTAGCAAGCACATTTCTCTTCATGGCAGATCACCATAAGCAATTCTACCTGCCATCTGATGAGAAATCACGTAATCCTGTCTGCCTGACTCTACATTTTGTTACTTACAGAAAACTAAAATGTGAGCAGTTCTTGTTGGTGCCCTACCTGATTGCACCCTGTCAATTCTACATCACATTAGGTTTTTTTTTTTTGTGAAAACTATTTTCATTTGCTGCATATCCTTTTAATGTGATTTCTGACCTTGCCATATGCCCTAAACGAAACAGGTCTGGGCTGGGTTACAGTCATGAAAAGCAAAAACAAGCTAGAACTGTAGCGGTGGTATTGATGCCTCGCTAATCACTTGATCAAAAGCTTATGGAAAAGACCATAAACATTCGTTTCAGCTCAGCTTAAGATACTATGTTTTATCCTGAATCAATACCATACTAGTATCCCAGCAGGAATATAAGGATCTTTCTGTTGCAAGAGGCACAGTCTTTAGGGTGAGATTATACAGCTAAGAACTTTGTGCTTCATTAAAGATATCTTATTGAAAACAGAGTGTTAACCTGGTGTTCACCATGTAAATATATTCACTTAAAAACACTCTTTAAATTCAAGTGAATAGATTATTCTTCACTAATTCATGCAAATGCAAATATGTCACAGATTTTAGGCGTTAATACAGCAAATTCAATTAAATTAGCCTTAATTTTAAGTGTAGACATAGTATTTTAAAATAAATAGGAGCATTTAAATGTTTAAAATGCCACACATGTAAGTGCCTTGATTCGTAAGTGCCTTTCTTGTTCTGTCTTAAAAATGTTCACATTTAAGCACTGCTGCAGTAAGCCTGTATTAGCAGAGAAGGAAAAGCCTGCCCCACAAGGTGGATTTGCAACCAGCTCAGACATCTGTAGTGTTTGAAAGTTGTACACGCGTTCACGTCCAGCTTGTGTGATGAAGGCAATAGGATTTATACTCCTCCATTATTCAGTTACTTCTATAAATCCTATCAGGAATTCTACGGTTTCTCTGAGTCTTTCTATTTGGCTAACAATTTCATCTGAGTACAATAAATGAGTAATAAACAATATTTATTACCACTTTGTGAAGTCCAGTAACACAGTGATACGCATTGTTTTCAGCCACATGCGATCACCAGCTCCATCTGTATATGACATCTAACATGGCAATAGTGACCGCTAACGATCCAAGCTTTGCCACTACAGCCTGACTGAATATGATAACAACTACATTCCATTTTCAAAGTTTTATTTCATCGGTAAAGATATGGATGAATTTATATGACAGGACTACATTTTACAGGAGAAATATTGAAGCTGGCTTGTTAGCTGGCTGGCACATCAACATGAATCTTAAGATTTCATAAGCATCTGTATTTTCTGCATGACAGAGAATTATTGTCTTCAACAGGTGGTATTGCTTCAAAACATGGTTGCACTTGTCAGACGTGGCTAGGCCAGGGCTGAAAAATGTTTGCTCTGAGTTACACTGATGGAGTGAGTCATCTTCTCAACGGAGATGTTGGCCAGCAGCTAAGCAACTGCATGTCCTATTTGGAAGTCTAACAAGAATTGATTACTTTTCTGGTATCGTTTCCCTAGTAACGTAATTTTTACAGAGGAAGAGTTTGGAAAGGTACTGACCTTTCCACAGAGCTGGCCACTTATTTGAAATGGCACTAATTAAAACAGCAGAACAATAACTACTGAGCTAATAGAAGTGAGCTACATCAGTAAAATAGGTCACTCCTCCGGCGGCTGGCTGTCCATGGAACAGCATAATCTCATCACTCGAGCCAGACACCAGGATTCAGAAGATCTGGTTTCTAGCTTGCCTCACTTTCTAACTTGCTCTTTGATCCGGGATGACTCCCTGAAGCATTCATGCTGCAGGAGGGCTCCTGTTTTGAGCAGGCATTCTGAGACATCCTAGGCCCAGTTTCCACAGCTGCTACACACTGAGAGATCCCATTGACGACAATGGAAAATGCAAATTCCCAGCACCTGGGAAACTGGAGTCCTTCGAGTTGGGCATCCAAAAATTGGAATAGCATAAAAGCAGCATGATTATCTTTACTCTGGGAGAATGCACTGTGGTAACACCCTTTAAATCCATGGAAAAAGATAGTTCATGAAAAAATATTACAAATTAAATTATTTTGTTCTTATTAGAGAGGCAGAAACTAACATAGCCATCTGAGTATTTAATGGAATTGGTAATGAAAGCCTGAAATGGACCGTTCTCTATAGATAGACAGATTCATAGTGTTTTCCAGACTCCTGCATTTTCCTGCAAAGGCTTTTTTTCATCTGCATAATTGTCTTGTGCCCAGGAGGCAGTTTCACATTCTGTCCTCATCAAATTGACTGAAACTGAGATGTCATGTCATTAGACTTCCACAGAAAGACCTGCTTTGCTGTTCTGTTTTCATACAGCATAGAAAGGCTGTGTTTATTAAAGGAGAAAAAGGGATGATCATGGTACCTGAAATCAATCTTAACGATAGCTAAAAAATGAGTTTACTTAATGAGTTCACACACTACAGCAGCTTCAGCTGGAAGGCTTTGTGCTGGTGACTGCTTGTATGAAATGCACATATTTTAAGCATTAAAAAAGCACAGTTCTCCTAGGGCTCTTCTGTCTCCTCCAGCAGATGATCCTTAAGAGCTTGCAAGGCCTTTTTCCATCTGTGACAAAACTCAGGACATGTCAGTGCTTGCTTCTGACTATTCTGTGGGGAATAGCATACATGATTATTTCTTTGGCCAAATCCTCCTTTTAGCTTACACGAGTGCAGGTCCAAGAACTGTCAATATCCACTGGATTTTCACCAGTGTAGCCAAAAGCAGTGTGGCCTTTAGTAGGCTCGTATATGTATCGTGCATATGTCACATAAGCGCCTTAAACTGTGACTAAAATGAGAAATCCCTCCATTGTGGAATTACAGCTGGGTCTCTGCCTTGCAAATTTCCTGTTCCTTTCCAACTCCCTGCCTGTCAAGATATGGCATTTTCTTTTAGAATCTTCCTCTTTGACTGATTTGTCGTGATGGTGTCTGAAGCCTAATGCTGCCATAAGGAATGACGTGTCAGGTGACAAACCCCAGGTAGTGGCATTGCTTGTAAATGGATTACAGGCAAGATGGTCAGAGTAATTTGAAATAAATCAGCAGCAGTATCAGTTGGCAATCAGGTTAAAAGCAACTCAAAAAGTAAAACACAATTAAATAGATGTGTTTTGAGGTGAATGAAGCTCTGACCAAATTGCCTTTATTGTCCTTATTAAGTTCCCTATCCTATTATTTCTCAGATTTATCCCTTCAATATTATAGAGGCATTTCTTTTGCATAACTCCAAGTCTCCTAGAGCTGTGTGGTGCAGTGCTTTCCTAATCCTTTCCCATCCTGAGGCTGCTACACAGCCTGTGCACTCATTTTAAGTATTTTGATAGCAAGCACGATAGTTTGGGACTGAAGCAGCAGACAGCCGCCTCTACTGCAGGAGTGGGATGGAGCTCAGTTTTGAAAGTTCAGTGACACCCTCTCTACCCTGCGCCCACATCACCATCGCAAATCATAACTTACGGTCTCCAGTGCTCAGCTGTCAACAGAAAGATACTGAATTCAGAAAGGAAGGGGGTTTTATGCTGATATTAAATACAGTGAGAAAAAATAAAAGCATCCCCCTCCTTTCTTTAGAAACACAAACCACTTGGTAAGATGGAACACTAGATTTTCAGGAACTAAGCAATATACTTGTAAAAAGAGACACTACGAGGAGATGGAGATTTCTTACAAAGTGTCCAGCTGGGAAAGCATACAGGAGGCAGTGAAGGGTAACGGAAGAAGAGGCAATATATTTGCAAGAAATAGCTGTGAATTTAAAGGGTAGATATGATAAGCAAGGGAATGAACTGTAATACATTCATTTTGGTTCCTGTAAACATGATTTGAGAGTCATGTAATGTGGTGGGAAAAAGTAATACTAAAACTACTGGATCTCTCCCAGGAAGATATCTGAGAAAATCTGGATTCTATGGGTAGTGGAAATATTATGCTCTCACACAGACTGTCACACTCAGGTGGTGCCTATTTCAGCGTAGTGTGCAGTGGTCCCGTTTTTAAGAATCGTGAGGTTAGCTGTCATAGACTTTTTCACACCATAGCTGCCCATTTTTTTTTCTATGCAGTGAGAGTCTGAATGGGGGAAAATAGGAGATCAGATCTAAGCAGTGGGGGCACAAACCCATTAATGTATTTGTGCAGATACAGAAGTAGCATGGGATAGACATGGGTGAGGCATGGGATGAGGCTACAGAAAGAAAAGCTATAAAGTTGCAGTGGGGTTTGTGATCAACATACTTCCTAGATTCCAGTCTTGTCTGGGACCTTTGCACACTCTCTGCCCCCCTGTCCTTTTTTCTTATCTCCATGCAAATTCATCTTGGGTTTAACTATTCACATATACTTTACACCATCACTGCTGCTCCTCAGTGTTCAGCCCACTGCCCCCATCTGAGGTGCCTCTGATTTCTACTTTTCAGATATGTGAGAGTCCTTGATCTTCCTAAGACCAGTACAGTATGCTGGCAGCTGTGTTACCTTAGTTCATCAGATACAAAATAAATAGCAGAGAAAAGAGAGTTGCCTGAAATTAAATAACTCCCACTGGCAGCTGTATGCTTCAGCCATATGATTAAGTAATACTGGGCAAGAAAAATCACCAAAGGGAAATACAGATAGGGAAAAATGATCAAAGATTTTAATCTTATGAAGAAAACCTACAGTAGTAACAAAGAGCCCTTTGGAAAAAAAGGACATTAAAAAAGAAAAAGTGTTATGCATGAACAGTTCCTTGCATGAAACGCTGTCAGTGCCCTTCATCCCCCAGGTCAAAATGAAGGAAAGAACAAAAGGTCCACATGGCACTGTCCATGTATCACTTGCAGCCTCTGGCACTGGTTTAGCCATGCTTTCCCCCATCCCTTTGAAAAACAGTCAGCATCAAGGAGCGTCTGCTTCTGGAGGCAGTGAGTAGGGGAAAGATGATGCCAGTCTGTGCTGTGATCTGCTCTTTGCCTCACACTCTTGGCTCTGTGCCTGTTCTTGCCTTACTGAACAAATACCAGGATCAGACCTTTGGCCTGCAGCATCTGTGCTGATAGGAACTTCAGGGATTAGTCACAGTATTCAGACGAGTCCTGCTCTCCCAAGGCCAGATTATGTCTACTATGCACTGGCCTATGCTGGGGAAATTGCAGAGCTCTGCCTTCATCAGAAGTGGAGCTGTGGGGGTACCAAGCGCGAATGCGAGAGGCAGAACAGCTATTCCACATTCCTTAGCACAGAGAAGCAGGGCCACGTTCAAAATCAACACAGGGGACTTTCTGCCTCTCCTCTTTCCCGTGCATTTTTTTCATGCAGCCTCAGTCTGTCTAAAAGAGAGTATTATAGTAAAACAAGATCCCAACAGTAACTTTAGCAAAGGACCGAACTGATGAGTGTAGGTGCACCTCGGCGATAGCTCCCCAGTGCACCACCCGCCTCCCCACGGCCAGTCCATCCTGCAGCTTGCTCTTCTTTCCAATTGTCCATGGAGAACAAATGATAAGGGGGTAGAAGAGGTAAACAGAGACATCTGTTCATGCCCATTTCTAACCAACACAATCTCCTACTCAGTCACGGGGAAGAGCGTGGATTCTGACGGTGAGTCAGAGCCGAAGGGAGGCGGTGTGAGAGGTGGCTTTGGTTGGGTCTACGGAGGGAGGCAGCTCTGACTCAAACACTGCATACTGATGAGCTGGAGCAATTTCTCTGTTTTCCCTCCTAATTAAAGTGAGGTTTGCTCCCCAGCCAGTCTGCTGTGGGCTGTGTATTGTACACTGTGGCTCCAGTAAGCTAAATGCTCTGCTACAAGGAGGTGAAAAGTGCGATCCTCCCAGGACAAGCAAAGCTACAGAGTGCTTAAACTTATTTTTTTTCCCCATTCCTTTGCCTTTTTCTTTTCTTCAGTGTTGTTCAGTTGTAGAAAGTACAGAAGCCCTGATTTAGAAACAAAATGACCAACCTCAATCATAAGATCTGATAAAATATGCATTACATGCAGTATCACGGTGAAGCTTCTGTGTATCTGTGAGACAGAGAAGTACAGATGGCAAAGTTTGTGCTACAGGTACTAGTCAATAAATGAGAACTCCGCACAAGAATACAATGTGTGACCACTAATTTTCATTTCTAGGGTAATGGTTCATTGGACAACACAACTTTCATTTGGTTGGGGTGGCAACGGATAAATTTGCTACAAATGTACTCTTGTAAGCAGTGTACAGCAGGAGAATATAATCAATGTACTGTGTAAAAAGAATTCATACATACACACTGGTGCCTCTTCAGAATTTGACTGTCATCTCTGAAAGCTCTGTTTTTGTATGGTCCACTGGGCTCTAATTACAAATATTTCCTGGAATGGTTCTAAAAACCAGTCATTATTTTGGTCTTATTAGTGGGAGATGATTTACAAATGTATCTGAATAAACTGGCAGAAACCTTTTGTTTCTGCTTCTAAGCTGACAACAACAGTATTAAAATAAATGTATTACAAAACTATAGTTTACTTAACATAATTTCTATAAATAGAGCTTTTACCAGGATGGCAGTGGACTGACATGCTTTCATTTTTAAATTAGCTAGGTAGCTTGGCATATGCAGGGAAAGTCATTCAGCACATAAAAAATTCCTCTTCTTTGTGTGGTGCAGATGAAGCTTTTCCTTAATATTTATCTGGTCTGTGATAGATGGCTCTGATAGAAAAGCTGTCAGAGCGAATCTCCACCATGACACTACTCAACAGATAGAAGGAAAATGAAGGAAAGTGAGACATTATTCACAAACTAATATTCCAACAGTTCAAGTATCTATGCAGTGCATTCCGTATTCTGCTCTGCTGAAATCAAAATGAATTTTACTATTGGCTTGAACAGCACTGTTTCCCTTGAAGCACTCGTTACCATGAAGGATATAGTCCTTTCAGTTCTGCATGGAAAACTCAGTATCAGCTATTCACGCAACAGAAACAGTATGAATCCCCTGAATAATGAAATATTTTATGCTGAACCATTCATAACTTCTCTGAAAGCTTTTTGCTGCTTTCTGCTGGTCATTATGTGGAGGGATTCCAACTTTCATTCCACTCTGTCACTGCACCCTTGCCAACACAGTCATTGTTTTAATAACTGTCTTAAGTCCTTCCTAATACCCAGCCTGGTCCATGATAACAGCCTGTGCCTCTAGCAGGCTGGGGCAGGCAGGAGAGTTCAGCTGTTTGGGCAGCACTTGCTGGATGCTGAGAACCAGCGCAGAGGTGGATAAGTTGATACCACAGTTGGATCTACTTCACAAGCCACCTGTGTAACTGTGATCGCGTGTTACATGATTGATTACCTTCTGCTTTCTGTACCAATGACATTTGTCCATTCTTTTAACTACAAAAATGATTTTAAAGCAGCTTTCAATCTTCAGAGGGCAGATAGTCTTTCTAGAAAGATTTCTGAAAGCCTTTGAACAGGCTAGAAACATATAATGAGGCTTTCACTCCACAGAAGAGTTTGGTCCCAGTACATCAATATACAGTGCTCATAGTTAAGAAAGGAAAGAGTGATAGAAAAAAAGCTTTTAAATATGTATTACAAAATATCTGTGCTAAAACATGAACTTCCTCTTCCTTGCATTTGTATGAGTCTGCATGTGTGTTTTTCTTGCCCCACACTGCAGCTAGATCCTTTTTAACGTAATGCTAAACCTAATAACATCATTCACTGCTGCAGCAAGATACTTTCCCCAGAGTAGGATACAACGATGACGACATAATGCTGTGGTTTCCAAATCCCATACCAGCTGTTACTGGTAGAAGCATTCAAATTCACTGCCTCTGTGTTCGTGTGAGAGGCACAAAAGCTTGTGACTTGATTCAGTAAATGATTTATTATTTTGAATGTATAATTCAGGGACATAGCTTATGCAAGGCTTCAGCCAGAGAGTGGGAAAAAGTAATTTGGGCAGTTTCCTACTGGAATAACATAGAGAAAGGATATAATCTATCTGCACAGACACAGTAGGTATTTTCCACCAACTAGCAAGGGATCAGGTCACCGATTTTTGACTGAGGGAACAACTAGAAGCTGCCAATTTTTAAAATTGTTTCTTCTCTCTGACAGACATTCATACTAATGCCTTTATCTGCTATAAATAAACACAGCTGGGCACCAATCCCCTAACCCAAACTGCACAAGAAACACAGTACTTATTCAAGGATTACTGGGTATATTATACCATAACTTTTAGTTGAATAAAGGAGGCAATAAAACTGCTGCCATGCTTATGGATCTTACGGATACTGCAAGAAGCTAAGATTCTCCTGTACTTGCTGTTCATGAGTATTAGCTCAATAAATGAAGGTCAACTTTAAAGTCATTTCTCGACAGCAAGTCTAAAAAAAGAATACCACAGAAGCAACTTGAGACCTATGAAAAAGCTTTTTCCACTACAGTAAGTTGCTTTGATGGAGTATAAAATCCATCTCTGCATAAATCACTCATTTACAAGGCAGAGTCTGGATACATCGGCTGATAGCCTTACTTTAAATCCAGACTAAATCAGACCTCCGAAACTCTTAACCTAATCCCTGCCCTCTGTACGATGTCATCATGGCAATTTGTTTCCAGGGTTACAGTATTTATTTACTCGAAGTAAAG
This sequence comes from Chlamydotis macqueenii, assembly GCF_036417535.1. Lineage (NCBI taxonomy): Eukaryota > Metazoa > Chordata > Aves > Otidiformes > Otididae > Chlamydotis > Chlamydotis macqueenii. The sequence continues at coordinate 13,076,626 of NC_141567.1, read as the reverse complement.
CCAATGTGAACAACTGCCCTGAATTTTAGCACGAAAAATGCATCCCTAGTGTAATTCCATTATCTGAGTGGTCTTGTGTCAGGGATGAATTTAGCCTATTAGGTTTTGGCACGACACTATCAGTGAGGGCAATATCTGCTCAAGTCATATTATCTTCATTTCTAGAAGGACATTGAAACCCCTGTGCTTGTAATCAATCAGTTCTTTATGTGCATCTTTCTTTAAATGTACAGGCAGCCAGAGAAATAAAGAGCTGAACTGTAGCACAAGTTGCCCAAATATTCCAAAATTCAAGGACTTCTCACAGAAAATAAAGGGATAATCTTGGTCAGAGATATAATGAATTCTTTAGAGAGGAGGTGCAATCATGCACTGAATGTGAATCCTGATCCACTGGATGTTTTGTAGCCAAGCAGTAGATAATCAGTCTGTACAGTTACAGCTGCATCCATCAATCACGTATCTGGGACCGCCCATATCAAACAAGCCAGCAGAAGTCATGAAAGAACATTGCCAGTCCTGTCTCTGTGACAGGCTGATTTATTAACCTGAGAAATTGCCCTGATGTAAACAAATTTTTTTCAGGCTAACCCAGACCAGGAATACTTCAGAAAAAATGCAAGGGTTGTGCAGAGCTTATGCAGGTAAGTCCTTCTGTAGCTCTGCCTGTTTAACTGGAAAGGCCATCAACAGTTAATACAAAAAAGCTTCTAAAAGTCAGAAGAGGTGCATGAGAAAACAAAACTAAACAAACAAAAAAAAAAACCAAACAAAAAAAAAAACCCCAAACCAGGCCATTCCAAAATCCCTCTTCAGGAAATGGTAACAATTTTACAAAATCTGCACAACCACAGACTAAAATGGATCCAGGAAAGACTGCTTCAGAAGCTACTCCTGTGCCAAGATGTAACACTTTCCACAGATGGACGGAGTTTTACTTGGTAGAAAACAACAGCACTAGGTCCTGTCTGCTCTGGCTACTTACAGATGACTGAGTAAAGGGGCTGAATTGCTGGATTCTTTTTGGAAAATGCAGGTACCTGATCCACCTCAAGATAACTGAGCACAACGCTAATGTTCCTCTAACATAAAGCCATTGAAATCAAGTGCGCTTCACAAGTGTGAAAGTGGAATAATCCTCTAAATACATATCTGATAAATAACCTTTCCTTCATTAGATGGAAATGTTAAAGCAGTATGGAATTCAACACTGCTGTAATGAATGATCAGTCATTTAGAAATAACAGCTTTAACATTTTGGATGAACAAGTCTGAAACTGGATTCATAAGAGCAAGGAAGATGACAATATAATTATCACTGTTGGTAGAGGAAGAGCATCGCATTAATAACACTGTTGCATAAAGTATGCACGCTCACCCAGATAGGAAACTCCTTCTTCTGGTGTGATTGTTCCATATTTAACCATCATCTTCACAAAATCAATCAGGGTTTTCATGATAGTTATCAAGGTCTCTTTCTCTTTTGCCTCTGTCTCTGTGTTATGGGATGAAGTAAAATTAGTCAAAGACTTCAGGCAACTTGAAAAAACTCAGTTCTGCAAAATCTGCACAAACTTCATGCATAAAAAATGACCTTCTCACTAAAGAGAAAATGCTGTGCTGGCTTAGCAAAGAGAACTCCTATATGTTTCCCTTTAAACTGTTCTTGCAAAGTGCAGCTGGATATACTTTAAAACTTCGAGATTTGTTTCTTCTTTATAGGTTTTGTCTTGAAGGTCTATGTTATAGAAGGCAAATGATATTCATTCCATTCCACAGATAAGAACAGTAAGCATGCTGAGATGAAGTGACTTGACAAGAGTTCAAATTGCTAGTCAGAGGGCAGATCTAGGCAGAGTCTAGAGATCTACAGTCTCTGTCTTTTTCTTTCACTTGTCTGTGAACCTTGGTCTACTTAGTAGTCCAGTCTGGCTCTGTATGAGGAAGATAGCTCAGAGATCTTTTCTGCTACAAGTCCATAAGTTCAACGACAAAAATATAAAGTGTCTCAAACTAGATTGTTACTGTCCATAAGACCGTAACTCAGGTACTGGGAAAACAATAGTACATGGCTGGGAGGATCGTGACTCCAGAATAGGATATGAATAACGATTTTTCATTATAAAAATCCATCTTTCTTGTCCATACAAATCTGACTATCTTCACGATCACTGCTTCTTAGCTTTCTTTTTTTTTTTCCGCTGTGTTTATCTGCTGAATAAATACTGCTATTTCTGCATCAGCAGCATGAAACTCCCGCACCCCAGGTTGTCACTGAAGGACCCAACAGAGCCAGGCGCACTGTCAGACAAGGACAGCTAGAAACACACTCCCAGCCTTGGCTGAGGGCCAGTCCCTTTGGAGAGCTGCTGAACAGGTTTTTTTATTGCTGCCTGCAATTTAACACACATCTGTAGGATGCAATTGAATCCTCTCTCCTCCAGCTTGATACAAGCCAGCAGGTGAACAGCATAAAGCAGGAGACAAGGCAGAGATGTGCAGCCAGTGGGATCTGGTCCTATTTGCTTGATGACCTGTTAAACCCACCATGCTTTTCTGCTTTGTGAGTAGAAAAAGGAGAACTACATGCAAAACTACCATGGGAAAACTAAAAGAACAGCAAGAAGAATATGACAGTTGTAGATTGGGCTTGAGCAAAATATGCCTGAGATTTTTCTTTCTAGCTCTCCACTCAGGTGTATATGGGGACAGTTTGAAGCAAGATTAAAGCTCCTGCAGGACATGGAATCTACAGAATAAATTGTTGCTGACTGTGCTGGAGAGAGCAGAAGATATGCTGGCTGCAGACAGTGAGAGTGGGTGTGTGGTAGAGCATGCTGACAAAGGGGCTGTGGCGAGGTGCCACAATCTTGCCTGTAATAACTGGAAGGCAATGATGTCTAGCACCGGAATAGGAAGAGACATGCAGAGCTTTCACTGCAATAAACAGCAAATCTGTGGTTTGTGAAAAGGCTGGGAGGCTCAGACTCATTTACTGGTACCATCACTGTGAGGATTCTACTGTGGCTTACACGTATCTCTGTTGGCTTAGAAGACACAGATGTTACTGGAATGATCTCTGGAGAAAACCATTTGCCAGTTTTTCATGCCGTTACAGGAATGAAGAGAATTCAGGACTCCTGAATCATACCGCACAAGATGGGAAGGGCTAGCCAGGTCACAGTTTGCAGTTCTGAGTGCTGTGGCTCCTAATGTTTTGCCACACTTACCAATCAAATTAGTTTCTGTTATGCATCATTTCTGTTATGGTCTCTTGCAACTAGGGAAGCTGTGGGGAAGGGAAGGGAAGGGAAAGGAGTAGCAGGAAACAGCGAAAACCTTAATTTTCTATTTTTTTCCCCCAAATGCTCCTGTAAAGACATGATGAACTCACCTGAGTTAAGACTTTTTAATAGTGCATAAAAGTTTGGAAAATATTGGAGGTCTTCAAAATTATCTTCAGAAGGCAGCTCATTTCTTCTTTCCAAGATATTAGATGATGGCCACGTGTTATCCAGTGTATCATCAGTTTCTCCGTTATTGAAACTATCCCGATCAGTTTTGTTTGGTGTCTCCACAAAAGACATAAAAAAAATAAATCTATAAGCACATTGCTTTTGGTGATGGAGTTAACAGAGCAATAAATAGCATCATAATCTTACCCCAACATTTTCCTTATTACTAGGTGAAGACTGTGCTATTTTGTCAAAGTTATTTCAATTTGGGATCTGGCTTAAACTTCAAAGTAACTCATGATTCATTTTTCAATCTGATGCAATTTCTTTAAGAACATCTTTAGTTTCCAGATTGAACTAATTATTCCCTAAAGCAAAGCCGTGTATTGGTCTACATGTGCCGTCTGGCAAGTGAGTCAAAATGATTAGCTAAGACATTACCGTTCTTTCCTGTTGCTTTTCTTTTGTATCACTGTCTGCTCTGCTTGGAGGGTAGTCAAAATCTTCAGACTCCTTCTCACGATCCTTTGCTTCATTTGCAATTAGCTGTTGTAAAACCTCTGCCACTTCATCTTCCAGGGTATAGGCCTGACTCTCCGTGATCTGTTAAAATATTTGTGCAGAGTACTTAGAGAATAATGTAGTTTTCCTAGATTAAATGTCAGTGTGAAACCTGAGCTTTATAAATAGGTTGCTTCAAATACGTTTGCTTCAAAGCTGAGCACAGCCAAACTAGGTGTAATACCATCACTGCTGAGTGTGTATACATGTATACATACAGACATACATATGTCTATATTTATAGAAATGTGTATATACAGACATACACCCACACATACAGCCTCCAATGGGAAATCAAACCCTTACAGGGCTTGCTTAACACAATGCACTCCAGCTTGAGAGATGGAGTTGCAAGTGCAATATGCCTATACGCGTATATATATGTGTGTATAGATACAAATATCTATCTGCAACATACATATTACAATTGAATCACTACAACAGAATGCAGTAACATAGAAAGGGGAAAAGCAAACAGCTTTCTATGGCATCGTCAGACTTTTCTCTGATCAGACAGCTTTGTAAGAGATGTCACTCGAACAAGAACTCTACCATGCAGCTCTCCCACAGCTCCCATTGTAATCAGTGGGATTTAGCATGCGATAGCTAATTGTAAAGTCTAGCACAGAAAAGCTAAGATTAGTATTTTAAAATATAAGGATCTCATATTGCAATGGCTAAAACCATTGAGACATACAGAGGTCAGAGACAAACCCAATCATGCTAAAAATCAGTAACAATGAGAAATGTATCCTCAATTAACCAGCGTCATTATATGTCTGCTGATGACAATAATTAGTAGGTGGAGAGGAAGGAGCTTAGACCTTTCTCCACAAACATCCAAAAGAAATTTACAATACAAAAGAACTCAGTGAGAATCAGAAGAGAAATTACAGGAAAAATGAGAGTGAACATGGGAGGAGTACAATCAGTGAATGTTTTCTCGACACCAGAAACATTCTGCAGTTTGGGCTATTTTGTTTCAAAGCCATCACAGGAACAGCAATGTTACTGCAGAACCAAGGTACCCAAATGAGTCCAGAGGCTTGTCTGGAGCCTGAATCCCATTCATTTTCACTCAAGTCAGCATTATTAGCTGGACACAGTGTTCACACAAATTGTGATTTAAAAGAGCATTAAACCAACCCACAAAACAGCTACATGAAGTATTAACAAGATACTTACTAGCCCCAGGTTTAGAAGTTTTGAAACGATCTTGTCGAACACTCCTCTATCATTTTCCTCATAAATTCTTGCAGCAATTTTTTGAACAATGTCTTCAGCAGTCAAAGGAGTGCCATCTAATTGATGGAGGCCATCTGGATCATCTAAAAGGATTACAGTTTAACTGTGTGCTGACTGTCCTAACTCATTTGGATTAGACATCCTGTGAAAAATATCTGCCCAATCTTTTTCTCTTGAGAACAAAGCTGCACTTTTTAGACACATGAGGAATATACTTTGACACACATTTTGGAATCCATTACATCAATCCCAATGAAAAGTTCTTTTCATGTCCATTTTCTACATCTGAAAAAGTCTTTCTGACTGGCTTTTTTGAAAGAGCAGCGATGAATGTCAGGAGCATACTCTCCTGTTCATAGAAAAATTTGTAAGAATGAGAAAACACTGCTCACATATCTGGTTATATGCTTCTTCCTGGAATCTAGTTTCATTGTATGGCCACTTAGATCAAAACAGATCGTGACAAAAAACGTGCTATCTTCTTATTTGGATTTCAGTAAATGAAATTTTAATTATGTAATCATTACTTATGGCAAATAATATCATCATGACCAATGGGAAAGTGAATATGACTAGTAAGCTTTGGTCTGTGATCAGCATACTTTAATATAATTAAAAATATCCTGAGCTAAATGCTGCTTACAACTCTCAGAGGACTCACTTAAACTACAAGTCAATTAACTACTTCTGTAGCAAAGGCGAGAATTATTTGGCCTTCAGTAACTTCTTTTAGCTTTGTGATGAGGAGAATTATCTAACATTGCACATAACATTTGGAAATAATATTTGTGATTTTATCTCTTTCAAACCAGAATAAATACATTTTCCTTTTAAAATATCTCTCATTTTCCTTCCATCAAATCTAAATTGCTAAAAAACATAATGTAAATTAGGCAGTTGGATTTTCCTCAGAAAGAGGAAAAAAGACTGTGAAAATCAACAGCAATTCTTTTTTGTATTGTGTTTCAAAATCTAATTGTAATACAAGTTTCTACAACGGAAGTAATTGAAACTGCACTGCACAAATAGAGCTCATGTTTAGCAGTGAGTACAACATTCATGATTGCAATCAGTTTGCAGGACAAGTCTAACCTAAAAGTCACTGAAAATTATTACAGAATACCTTGGAATTTATAATCCAGTCCACTTTTAGTGGAGTCATAGTCATCCACAAGCCTGCGGTTCTTGGTGGAGTCTGCATCATCAACGGCCAGTTGCTGTTCATACAAAGAGCTTCTAATTGACTCCCTCTCCTTTTCATTCCTCTCTCTTTCTGCTACTGATTTGAGCAGGTTTAGGTCATCAATAAAGGAATAATTCCTGAACTCTGGCTTATTATCTGTAAATATATCAATGCACACAAGACATGAAATCTTTTACCTCTTTGAATACCGTTATGAATATGGCTATAAAACCAGGAAAGATATTTTACCTGTGGGAACTGTTTTCCTATTCTTGTCTGCCTCAGCTTCAGCAATCTGATATACAAAAATAAAACAAACAGACAAAAGAACAAACAAGCAGAAGGAATAAATACACTAAAATGTGGGACCTCTTAATTTAACAATACCAGAAAAAGCCTTAATGCTTGATATTCACTCTTAGTAAGAAGTTTGCCTTAGTGAGCAGAACATGATTAAGTGCTTGGGACTTTTTGTCAGTATCACCACATCCTCATCAGAATCAGACATTACGAGAAGCTGCTATAGACTTTCAATTTTAAGATAGATGCCACTTACACTTTCCTTCTTCAATCTGAGCTCCCGCTATATTCCCGTAGGATGTCAATACAAAGGGGTTAGAGACTTGTGAGCTGGTGGAGCTAATGATCTGCTTTTGGAATGCTGGACAGTGAAACTCTGTATGCTAGTTCTTAAAAATTATTGAAACTCTATTTTGTACTTAATCTTGTGTGTATTTACTGACAAATTATTTCTAACACATTTCTCAAGCCGTTAAGATATTCGTTAATCTGGCACCTGAAGGCTCAAAATATTATGAGAATATCAAAACCAAAACCTATTGTAAATATTTTTTATTTCACTTACCTGTTCCTCCAAAGGTCTTTCTACACTTAACTGTCTGTTGTGTACAGCTTTATCTAGAAGAAACACACACACACATACTCAGTTATACGATGCATGCAACTACAAAGAGAAAGCACAATTTCTCTTAAATCATAGCTTTCTCCAATAAAACAACGTGTCTTAAATATGAGGCCAACTGGTAGCTCTTGTCAAAAAAATTCAGTGTTCCTAGAAGAATGAGAACACAACAAAAAGTCAAACATTTAAACAAAGCATGATTGTTTGGGGCAGAGGGAAAGGATCTGTAAAAGATGAAATAGAAATACAGATACAGACTCAGTAGCCCCTATCTGACGAGAAAACTCAACCAAATTGAGGAAAAACATTCTGTAAGAGATTGACTAAAATAGCAGTAATCGGATTAGCACAACCAAGAGATTAAAAATCTCTTAGATCTAGGATACCAGGGGAGACAGGGAGTGAGATAGAGAGGCTTGTGCAGAAACTGCTGCAGAATGGATGCAAACACTGCTGGGCAAAGACTGAAAACGTTCAGGGCTTTTCCCTCTGCCAGCACCTATCTCTCCACTTCAATGTTAAATTGCAAGTTCAGTGATCCGGCGTCTTGAGCCAGGAATATCTTTTCCCTAGGATCTGATTGCTTTTAGCCAAGTGGACGGGAAGTTTTTACTTCATCTATACCCTGCAAAACTTCCCCCACCTGAGAGAAAACGGAGCAAATGCGTTAAGGAGGGCGCCTACCTTTGCCCGCGGGTTTCGGGAAGCCGTGCACACGGCTTGCCAGCAGCGACAGCACCTGCAGCACGACCGCCAGCTTGAGAAACATCCTGCTGCTGCCCAGCCCCCCGGGGGGGCGAGCCTGGCCCCGGGAGGGGACCGCTGCCCGCTGGGCTCCCTCCTGCGCGACCCCGGCCCCTGCGCGGTCCCGGTCACTGCGCGGCCCCGGCCCGGCGGGCGCTGTCCAGCACCGCGGTGCTGAAGCCGCAGAGCGGAGCTGGGTACGAGGCGGCCCCGCGCCCTCAGAAATGGTCGAGAGCGGCCCCGCCGCCGGCCCCGGGCAGGGGGGAGGAGACGGGGGAGGGCCGCGGCCGGCGGAGCATGCGCGCCCCGCGGCCCCGGCAGCCGCAACCCTGCCCGCTGCTCCCGGGGGAGAGGGAGCGCGGATAGAGGTGGGGGGGCTTTGCGCCGGGGATGCACCGGAGAGGGTGGACCCCGAGCCCCGGGAAAATCCGACCTGCTCGGCCACCCCCCAGCACACCGACGGGTAAAGCTCTGGTCTGCAGCCCTCAGGAGGGCTGGGTCGCACCCGCTTTTTGAGCTGTAACGGTGAAATTCGGCCCGGCAGAGGAGGCCTGTGACTCACTGACGTCTGTTGAAGCCCTTTCCGCGGCGCTGAATTACACAGTAAAGGCACAGTCATCAGTGATGCTTTTTACTACAAAGAGAGGACATCAAAAGCTTAATTATAGCACATCTTGCTCTTTAAAGTTAAGAATTTAAAAAAGCAGTAACTTTGCAATTTAAAAAAAAAAGCATGACAATAGGCATGTAAGCTAATTCTGAACATTTTCATAAATTAGTATCTAGCCCTTGCAGACACAGAACAGCAACAAATCCCTAGGGATCCATGGAAGACATTTTTGACGCTTTATGGCAGAACAAAGGATCACCGCTGTAGCTCTTTTCAGAATGATAGGATCTGCTTCCAAAATAGCAGAAAAATCACAGAGCCTTCAAAAAAGACCTCATCATTTTGTAGTCATAAATGCAGACATGCAGGGGTCAGCTGAAAACACTTCAACGTTGGAAGTCTCAGTACTTGTGAACTGCTAAAAAATGGCTGAGCACTCTATTTGAAGAGATGAAGAGTGCTTTTATAACTGAAAATCAGGGGCACAGTGGAACTGTGCACTCTCTTTTCAATGTATAACACTATTATAGTGTAAGCTGGGAAGAACACACACCAAAAAAGCAGGAGAATGAAAATTAATTGGACCACAAGCACTAAAAAAAAATTGCATTTTTTCCCCTGTTAGCAACCACTGTATTTACTACTCAAGCCTTTCCATATAATTTAGATTAAATAGTGATAAAATTTGATGCTGTAGTTTACATCAGACTCACTTCTATAAAGTAATCTGTCTGTGATCCACAGATCCAGAGCAATGAAAATAACTTTCAGAAATACACTGAGACCCCAGAATCCTTATCTATAGTTGGTCTCCTGTTCTTGGAGCTGTACCAGAGTTAGGAAATTTTGGATAAAAACCTTTCGAGCATAGTTGCATGTAAGAACAAAACAGCCTTATTTACACATTGCCTGGTAATCTACAAGGGAAATTATTATACTGAACAGAACCTTTTCTCACTTTAGAAGCACAGAAGACAGGCACCTTCCACAAGAAAGCATAGAGTAACCTCTTACCCTGCCATCTTTAGCATGTATGTATATACACACCAACAGGAATTTCAAAACTACAGAATATTACTGATATAGAAAAACAAAAAGATCAATTCTTACTTTGGTGTGGCTTGACATTCCATCCCAGTTTTGTATCCATTCAAAATTTCATTGCCTATCTAATGTTCTCAATGTTTAAAAACTGTGTACTTTCTCTACATTTATCCTTCCTGATATTTACTTCTGTACCACTTGAATATTTCCTGCAATGCACTGTGATCACACATCCATTTATAGGACTCTACACATTTAGTCGTTCAGACAAAAGTCACCGTACAATACAAAAGCAGCAAATGTATTTTAAACATGCTGAAATCAAAATAGCTGCAAAGCAGTGAGATCAGAAAAGGAACTCTAATTGGTGACAACAGTGCGAAGAAGTTGCTGGTTAAAAATGCACCTATTTCTATTTGTCTGCATATGCCTTTTTGTGTACAATATGTCCAATTGTGTTCAAATCTGTTTATTTTACACAGTATGCTTCTGTTTATGTGTTAAATGTTTCTATTTATGTGAAATCTTTTCTTTACTATTTCCCAATTCCATATGGTTTGTTATTTCCTTAGCGCTAAATCGCCTCCTGCTCTGCCAAGCCTCTCTAACAAGAATGATACAGAAAGACTCTGTAGGGGGTAGGACTGATAGTGGGGAGAAAAAAGAATTCAAAACCTGCCATCATCAAAAGAGAGTATGACCACAGTAGCCACTCTAGTTCTTGACACTGCAAGCAAAAAAAAAAAAAATATGCCAGGAAAGCCAAGCCTAAAACTTCAAACACAAACCATTTCCCCGTTCATGAAGACTTCCATAGAGGCAATGCACTGGCAGACACTCGCTGGAACTGGCAAGCACAGAGCACACCTGCAATGCCATGCTCTGGTTTTGCACATTTGGCCCAGTATTCCTTGCTAGTGCACTGGAAGCTTGACAAATCATACATCATCTCTGCCAATTATGACAAAACATGTTTAATCATCATAGGAAAATCACTGGGTAAAAGTGCTGCCTTTGTTTCTCGCTACACCTCTGTTTTCATTTGGCATCATTTACATCATCTACTACTACACACTCCTCTTCCCAGCGTAGGGACAGTATGGTGAAGAGCATCGGCTCTCCTGTTTTAGATTCTATTTTGGCTCACCCACAATCAACCCATTTTCTATTCTAGAACTATTTATTTCCAGTGATGATTCATGAGCCAGAAAGAATACCACTTGCCCTGTCAGATGCCAAGCAGAACTTACAGGAATGGCAATTAGAACGTTCTTCATTGTGGTGAGTGCAGTTGATACAGAGCCTAGAGAAATATCTGAAATGCAGTCTTTCAGTGCTATTTTTACAGCTGTTTTATAACTACACTTCAAGATTTTTCATCTAGCTGACAAAAACTGAAAGCAGATGAAAGCAGGAAAAAACCAAACAACCCGACAACCCACCTTGCCAAGTTTATGCCTACTTGGTAGACATTCCTTACTTTTATGGATTTGCTTTTTCTACTGTATCTCATATTATGCTAAATGATATACTAAATATTCTAGTGCTTAAAAGAAAAAAAATACTGGAAAAGAATAACTGGTGATCTGTACGCAATGCATTAGATGTATCTATAATCACCTGACAATGTCATGTATTTTGCACGTATGTGTACATGATGAATAGTCCTCTCGATTTCAATGCGATCAACAGTATGAGAAATTAATCACGAACAAGCCTGAGGGTTTGTACTCCACAAGTCATTTTAGATACAGCATTTATTTGTACACCACCTAAAGCAAAGAGAAGGACTTAAGATCCTAGAATCAATAAAAATACAATAAAAAGTCAAAGCTATTGAGATTTGAGCATTTATTCAAGTTCCATCAGCTCTGACAGCTTTTCCTACACTTACTCAACTTATGTTTTTGGTTAGCAAAGCTTACAAGGTTTTCTAGTTTCTGGAAGATAATATGATGTCTTTACATATGCAATTCTTAACCAAGATTGTCTTAACCAATTCATTTCGTAAAATGAACCTTAAAAAATACCAATCCAAATCTTTCACCTTACCTTCAAGAACATGTCAACTTTTAATACTTGTAAAAGTATTGACCTCAGTTTGTTCCTACTTGTTTTTTTTTTCTGATAATAAATCAATTTATAGCTTTGAGCTTCAGCATGATTTTATGACCAGACATATGTTGGAGATGGAGGATACTTTTTCTTTGGGAACATATAGCTCAGAAGGGATTGCTTCAGCTTCTTCACCACTATTTCCAGAAAAAAAAAAAAAATCTTTGAACTGAAATAAAAATCAGCAAATGTCAAGTTATTCTGTTTCAGAAAAATGTGTAACTGAAAAAGGTATGCATGGGTTTCTAAAATGGAATTAAGCATCCAGAACTACACAGATACAGTATCATCTTGGTCTGCTGTCCTTAGCAAGACGATTGACTCACATATATAAGTGGCACTATGCTTTTTCACAGGAGAAGGTGAGAGAAAAAAATTCTGTTAAAAATACAGTAAAGACTATCTGAATATATCTTGCTGCAATTGACTGAAGATTTCACTACGCAAATTTGGAAAGGCTTATCCTAACAGATCAGGTAAAAAAGACTGGGTAAGATGGACATTTTCCCTTGTAGTACGAGAGATCTATGGAAGTTATCTGGCACGCTTCTTTCACGTGTTCATTGCTTTGCCGGTGAATGCCCAGTTCCATCCCAGCCACACAGTCCTGCAGCAGTGTGTACGGACCAGACGGCATCTTACGGTGTTTCAGAGCAGAGCTGGGACACAGCCTGTGCCTGACAAAGGAGGAACTTTGTTAACAGAATCACTTCTCTGGGTACTTCTCTGGGCCTCAGAGACAGCTCCTCCGGGAGCCTCTCGGCCAAGACCGCTCTCTAGATGTTCCCACCCACGCTTAAATAGTATTTTCCAAAAGCATCTACAAATTATCCCCGCTTTCTTTCGAAACCCACCCTTACATGCCTGCCTTCTGGGATGCTGACCGAAAAAAGAGCTCCCGCACCCCCGGCCCCGGGCAGTGCTCCCTCGGGGGGCGGGGGGGGGTCCGTGACGGGCAGGCCGCGGGGAGCAACCCCCCAGGGCCCGAGGCCCCCTTAGCGCTGTGTTTCAGCTCCACCTTCCGGCGCGGCCGGTGCCGCCTCAGCCACGGCAGGGCCCGCTGCCCGCTTCGGAGGGAGGCAGCGGCGGGTAGCCAAGGCCGGAAACTGACGGGGCACCTCTCGCACAGCCGCGGCCACCCCTGGGGCTCCTGCCCGCCCCTCACGGCGCGCCGCCATCATGGTCCCCCCGCCCCGCGCCCGGCTCCCTCAGCGTCCGGGCCTGCACCGGGCGGGGCGCGGCCCCACGCCCGCGAGCTCTTCCCGCCCCGCCCGCTCCCGCCCCCAGCGGCCGCTGCAGCGCCCCCTGCCGTCGGGCGGGCGCGCCCCGGAGCGGGGGCGGTCCCGGAAGTGCGCGACGAGACCGGCGGGGGCCGCGGCCCGGTCGGGCCGTTCCCTTCCGGGTGGCGGGGAGCGGCGGGAGCAGCCATGAGCGATGTGGTGGAGCGGACCCTGAGCGTGCTGCCCGGGCTGCTGGGGCAGCGCGACCCGGGCGCCGGGCCGGTGGGCACCGGAGGCTCTGGCAGGGTTTCGGCCACCTCCCGGCTCGGGAGCCTCATCCGGAGCATCACGGCGCTCACCTCCAAGCATGTACGGGCTGCGGGCGGCGCCCCGGGGCGGGCCGCGCCGGGCCTCCCGCTCCCCCCGCCGCGGGCGGGGGCCGGGCCTCGCTTGTGTCCCTTCGCGCCCCGCGGCCTCCCCGAGGTGCCCCCGCCGTGCGGTGCTGTGCGCCCCGTGCGCGGTGGCGGGGCGGCGGCGGCGGCGTCCCCCCTCAGTCGCGGGGCTGGGTCTTGCCGAGCTCCGGAACCCGGCGATAAACCTCCTTGCCGAGCTCACCCACGGGTGGCCGCCTTCTGCCGCGCTGCGGGGGTCACGGTGCGGGGAAGCGCGGCCGCAAAGTGTGGCCTGCGGTGTTGGAACGAGCAGCCCGGTGTTCCTGCCGGCAACCAGGTGTCCGCGGCTCTGAGGAGTCTGTGGAATACTCTTAAATTAACATGTCTTCTTTGACTTGCGTTTCATATTTTGCTTCCCAAATTTATGCGAGATGAAAATAAGAGGTTTAATTTTTCTAGGAAGAAGAGAAATTAATCCAGCAGGAGCTAACCAGTTTGAAAGCAACGGTTTCAGCCCCCACCACAACTCTTGTAAGTTCTGGCCGTGGTTACAGGCTGTGGGAACAGCAGACCAAAGGTGAAGGGCAACAGTGTTCTTGCTTTTTCTGCCAGGTGGAGCGTGCAGGTTATCTGCATTACAGATATTTAATCACCCACGTTAAAAGCTACCAACGTCTGCAGTTTTGCAGCGTGGTTAAAATAGTGAGGACACGGTGATTCTGTTTGATGTGAGTAAACTAACAATCAGCACTCAGGGTCTGTCATTCTGCAGTTTGTGAAATAATGCAGACAAAAAAAGGTGATGAACTGCTTCCATCAAGTAATCTTTGCAGGCTGCCGTTGGCCTTATAATTGATTTATGCTGTATAAGAAGCTGTGCTTTGTTGGATGCACTGTTGCTCATGTCAGAGTTGCAGGAGTTGAATTTTTCTGCTTTGAGTTAGTGCAATCTCAGTCTCATGACTGAAAATTTTTGAAGGGAAAAGTAAAGTTTTACCTCACATATAAAGTGACAACCCATCCTAGGTCAGGGTAGTGATTGATAAAAAATAATTTGCATTAGCAGTGTGATCGTCTGACACTTCAGATAATTCATATCTTTTGTTAGTCATGATTGATCTACTGTTGATCACATGCATGCTAATCAAAATAAGATAACGTCTTTAAGCATAATATATGGGGAGTTCTGCTCCTGTGCGCAAAAATGAATGGTGATTGCGAAAGAGATTCATAGCAAAGGGAAAATGACAAGTACTCTGATTTTAGAAAATGTGTGTGAATGCACATGTGTTTCTATCAGATAAAGTCCTCTACTTCATTAGAGCAGTGAAGAGGAGCATAAAGCATGGCTGGCTTAAAATTCTCAATTTATTTTTGGTATTTCAGAGACTGATGAAAGAATGTATGGTGAGACTCATCTACTGTGAAATGCTGGGGTATGAGTCTTCCTTTGGATATATCCATGCAATCAAGCTTGCACAGCAAGGAAATCTTTTGGAGAAAAGAGTTGGTATGTACATGGAGCTTTGCTTTAATAATATTCTCAGACTGTATTTTAAAAGTTTTTTTAGGATTTATAATTAATGTAAAATACAATTGAATTAAAATGTTCTTCTACTTTCTTGGTCTTGTTTCATAGTCTCTTGTTCCTCTTTGAAAATAACTAAATCTCTAATTTATGAGCTGCTCTGTATCTGCTTGTAGAACAGAAGGCAGGGGAAATTAATTTGGTTTAAGTCATCAGTTGTTCTTTCGTTGTTTTGAATTGCAGCACCAATGAACAAGTAATTTACAAGAAATTCTGTTAAAAACCCATCAATCTGAAAATGAGGTTCTGTCAGGATCTGGTTTCTTCTTCAAATACTGTAGTACAAGATTAGACAAAGATGTTAATGTCAGACATTTGTCAAATATTTTCTGTTTTGGTGCTTGTAGGATTTTTTTAGTTTAGAAACAGTTGTAGGAAATGAACCAAATATGGAGATCCTTGTAGCACAGGTGCAGAAGTTCCTGAGGAAACCTGAAAGGCTCATTCAGATTTCTTTGGAATTTCATGCTGCTGTGATTTCCTTGCCTGCCAGTGCGGCTATTAACTTGTTTCCAGTAGATTTAGCTTGAAGTAGCTGTCAGCCTGTCTGGTCTGGAGAATTTCCTTGCAGTTGCTGATTCAACTGCCTAGTGAAGACATTTCTTCTTGTTTGCAGAGAAAATGGTTTAACTCCAAGCAATACTATGTCTGCATACACAGAAGGAAGGCAATGTCTTGTGAGATATGCTTGTTTGGTATCCTTTGTTTGAATTTCATCTGGATCATCCACTCAAGTATTGGAGTTTCTGAGAGAATGCATTACAAGTGATGATTCAAAGTTGCTTTTTCCCTGAGTAATGAAAGCCAGTGCGCAGATGCTCTGGTAGGGATTAAGAAATTCTGTCTTCAGCAAACTGGGAGGGTAGGTGGTAAGCTGTTTTGAAGAAAACTTTGTGACCTCTGTAAGTGTCAAGAACCAATGTGTCTTGTTCTTGATCAGTCTCAGCTCTTTTTGAGAAGGCTTTGGTGAAGCAGCACTCTTTAAATTTTTTTTTTTTTTTTTCATGTAGGTAGCTTGAAGTTCCCTGGGCACAAAGAGCCCTTAAGCTTTGGTCTCGTGAAAGGAGTGTGTGTGTGGGTTTTGATTTTGTTGTTGTCCTGCAGTTATATGTGATATATGAGGATGACCTTGTCTGTTCTTGGTGCAATATACCAAAGTTTGTGTTAAGGAGTTGTTGTCAGTTGATCCAGTCAAGATCTGACCCCTTTTAATGTAAGCCTCAATGAATGAGAGCGAACTACATTTTTGCAGGTGTGCAAGCAGATAGATCAGCCTGGTAGCCTAGACAATGCAGTTACACGTATCTAAGTTGTTAAGTTTGATCCTTAAGCCCTGAATCAACCAAGACCTTTTTTAAGGTCTGTAATACAAATATTGTCCTGAGTTGTGGCACACGCTCCCCATTCCTCCACTTCAAGTCCCTTAGTTTAAAAGAAAGAAGGATCTTGAAGAAAAAGATTTCTTCAAGGTTTCTTTCCTGGGGTTCTGGAATTGTTTCTTCCTTCTTAAGAAATAACAAGGGAGTTTTTGGCGTAGAATGGTGAATTTAGTCTTCTGTACTCCAAGTTGAATGTAAAATTTATTTGAAATGGAACTTTATTTTTTGAAAAAAAAGAGATATAAGGAAGTGGATTTGTGCTGTATAGTGTGAAAGTAACATACTTTTCTCTGTGCAGAGAAGATGCTAGTTTTCCAGGAACTGATTTCTCATGGTGCTCTTAGCTGCTCTTTAGCTGTAACAGTATTGAAATGTCTCTTATTTCTCACAGCTTATGAATTCTTAGCTGTTATTGAGCTTTACTGCAACTTAAGTATAACTGGTTTGCCTGGAAAGAAAATAAAGTCTTGATATATAAAACACAAGCAACTGTCATCCAGCAGTGGGGTTTTTGGTTGAGTTTTTGTAGTGGTATGAGTTAACTCTTCTTTACTACAGACAGTCTTAAGTTTGTATCTTGAAGTTGTTTATTGCTTGAAAGTAGTAACGGAGGCTGCTTTCTTTTATAGGCTACCTGGCAGTTTCTTTATTTCTGCATGAAAATCATGAACTGCTACTTCTACTTGTGAACACAGTTGTGAAGGTACAGTGTTTTTGGAGGTCTGGAGGTAAACTAAACTTGGACCAATTCTTCCCGTTCTGTGTCGCACAACATCTAAGCTATGTACTCATTAGTTCTGTCTTGCTCTCTTAAAGGTCCTATTTCTTTGGTTAGCAATGAGAACTTGAAATAACTGTCCCTGGCTTTTTAATTTAATCTTGGCATTCCTGCTGTTGAAGCGATATTTTTAATTTTTTTTGAAAGGAGATCTACCATAACATTTCCTTTATAAAATGTACTGATTCTATACATTCTCAACTCCAGGAGGAGCCATGCATTCGTATTTCAATGTAAACTTCTTTTAGCTGACGGCGTGCATTTGTTGGCTTCTTTGAGTTCTTTTCATAATTTTGATAGAAAATGGACATATGCTTTGAAGTGACACTGAAGATCTGTTACCTGATAATATTTCATAAGTGTCATCGTCTGTATTACTGCCTGTCACGTGGAGCAGTTGCGACTTATAAATCTTTCTGTGTGATGATTACTTTTATATTACAGTAGGCCAAAGTCAAGTAAGTTGTAGACTGAAAGTGATACTTGTTTTGTTTTTGTGATTGAAACTGTTTTATAATCTTTAAAAATCTGACTTGAAACTACTAAGGATATAGAAAGAAGTGAAAAATGCAAGTCCACAAAGGACTGAACAAAAATGAGGACTAAAACCTATCTGGGACAAATGGCCAGAGCAAATCATGATATGAGCTGGAAATCTTACATGTTTCATTTGTTTTGAAAAATAATTCTAGTCTTGTATTTCATGAATTAATCCATACTTTTTTGGTGTAAGGTTACAGTGAGCTATATCTCCTATTTTTAATAGTATTTGAGACAGACTGTGAATTTTTATCCTTTTTTTTTTTTTTGTAGAATGTTACATTTAATTTGCATTTGCTTCTTAGGGAGTAGGTAATGTCTTATTTTAGTGTTCAAGTATGTAATTAGCAGTATTACTGAGCTTTTTTTTTTTTTTTTTTTTTTTTAATTCTTTGGGCTAGATCAAAGGCATTTAGAGAGAATACTCTTGAAATCTGTGAGACTCATCCCACTGATCCAGCTGGGGACTCAGCATAGTTTTACAATCATCCAACTATTTCAGTAAACAAACATTGAGTGTAGCTCAATGTGTTAATCTCACATACCTTTAAAATACGAGTGTAGTTCTACAACACACTGTTCTAGCTTGTTCCTTCTTCCTGTATAAGAGAAGAAAAGAACCCAGTTAGCTCGGTGAGAGCTAATGCTTCTCTAACATGAGCAGACAACAGGATGGCTGGCAGCAAGATGCTTGCTGTAGGTGGGCTCTGTAGGTGGGCTAGATCCAGCCTGCTTGTGAAAGGTTTGGGGTATGTCTGTGCAGAATTTAAAAGTCTAAATGAAAAATGACTGTCTTATTTCAATGATTGTAACAGGACTTACAGAGCACCAATCTAGTAGAGGTGTGCATGGCATTAACCATTGTCAGCCAGATCTTTCCACGGGAGATGATTCCAGCTGTCCTTCCCCTAATAGAAGACAAGCTCCAGCATTCTAAGTACGTATTCACTTACAGAATTTCAAGTGGTCTTGTATGGTTGAATGGCTTAATTTTGTAGTTTTAGTAAATAGGTGTTTTTCTCTGACTTGGTCTTCTAATCATTACCTGCAGAAATTGTTCCTCTCCTGGTTTTTCTCTTGGATTCTTGTCTCATTTATTTACAATCTTTACTGAGTATTGGATAGGTATTTTTTTTTCATAGCCAGTTTTGATAGGTAAATGTAATTGAATTTATCTGCTGGAGTCTTATGAACAAATATGTGGATCAAGAAGTGTTTGTAGAGTAAGTGGAGAAACAGGTTGGGATCCTTGAATTACTTCACTGATACTTTTTTATTTATATAAAGCTCTTTACAGAAACTGTTCGTAAAAGTGTGTCTGCATATGTTAATATCCTTAATTTTAATATTCTTAATTTATAATATCCCATACACAGAGGATAACGACATTATGGGTATTGCATTGATTAGAAAGGGAACTGCAGAATGAACTGACCAAGTAACTTCTAGGCTGATATTTTTTGGAGTTGCACATGTGACCACAACAGATTAGCAGTGGTCAATGTAATTATTTGGTGGCCATTCTTTTGAATTGTCCGTCTGACATCAAACACTACTATGCCTTTGCATTTGCTTTGTCACTTCCTCACTTAGATGGTATTTGCAAAGTCATTTGTTATCAGATATGTAAAGCATGGGTTCTCATCTCTCTCCAAACCGTGATGTTCTGATGGCTAGCCACGTATAGAAATATAGAAATAACAAGTGCAAGTTGTTTTGTTAAGTCAGGTACTTAAAATACGTAAGCAGCTTCATTTTTGTTTTGTGTAAATCTCGTTTCTCTTCAGGGAAATTATCCGAAGAAAAGCTGTTCAAGCTTTATATAAATTCTATGTCATTGCTCCTAACCAAGTTCAGCATATTCATGATAAGTTCCGGAAAGCCTTATGTGACAGGGATGCTGGAGTCATGGCTGCTTCTTTGCATATTTATCTTCAAATGATTAAGGTAGGCAAAGAATCAGAAGTGCAGCTGAACTTGGAGCTATTTCTATATGTGTGTGTGTATATGTGTGTGTATATATATATTTAAATACACAGTGTACTATATGGAAGCTTTGCAGAAAAAACGTACTTGTAATCATTAGAAAAGTTAATTTATGTGGTCACGGATATTGGTTACGTATATTTGCATTTGCTCTCCATTCAGCTTGACAGACCCACTTCTTGCATGATCCAAATGCTCAGCATCATTACCATCCTTAGCTAGAGGATCTGCTCAGTTTGTGGATTATGTTTACTTTTGTGGTGCTGTATCGAAATGCTTCAATTTATTTTTCATTATATAGGAAAACTCATCTGGATACAAGGACTTGACTGGGTGTTTTGTAAGCATCTTAAAGCAGGTGGTGGGAGGAAAGCTCCCTATCGACTTCAACTATCACAGCGTGCCAGCACCATGGTTACAAATTCAACTTTTAAGAATACTGGGGCTGTTAGGAAAAGATGATCCAAGGTAACCAGATCTTTCTCTGTAATTAATATTTTGAACATACAAAGAGTACAGGCATGACCTGTACCTCATAGACAAAAACCAGAAAGCTGTTTTGTTGTTTTTTTTTTTAATAAGAGGATTTCAGTATTCAACTGGTTATACGTTTGTTATTAACCAATACAGTGAGCAGATCCTTTTTAAAGTGCAAAATTAGTTTCCTAAAACTTCTGGATTGGCTAAACAATCGATTATTGTGAAATATGCTTGAAATATATTTTTACTGGGACTTCTGTAACTAGGTTACCAAACAACTGAAAATCCAGAGTAAAGATACTTTGAAAAGTGGTGTCATTTTGTGAGGACCTAGTTGTCTGTGATCCTTTTCTTGTTTACGTGTTATTTTGATAGAAGCAGTGAGGGAAGTGTTTTTATTCTGTGATACGGTAAATGTTTCTTTTGAAAGCTGAAAACATCTTGTTAGATGCCATTTAGAAACATGTTATAGAGCTCTGCCATGTTAAAGTGAATCTCTGAATATGAATAATTTATGTTGCAGATTTTAATACTAGTGTTTCAGCTGTTTGGCAAAATAAGACTACATGCTTTAGTGCTGCAAATAATTGTAAATATTTTTTTTTCTTGTTAAACAGGACAAGCGAATTGATGTATGATGTTCTAGATGAATCTTTAAGAAGAGCAGAGTTAAATCATAATATTACATATGGTGGGTGGCATTTTTTATGTAATGATTAGCGTTTGGAAAAATTAAGAGTGTGCGTAGTTGATAGTGCTAAAATACATGTGCAGTACTGTTGAAAAATCTAATTATATTCTTAATATACAATTTATTTTTAAGTGTCTGACTAGTAAATTGTAAACAAGTTATACTGCAGTACAGCGCAACTTTTTATCACTGAAGTAAAAACATTTTTATTTACTGGGAATTAATCTTGACTGAAAAGCCTCTATCCTATGTTTGCATTGTCCTTGGCATTAGATACAGAAAGTCATCTTCTTTATGAAAGCTCTTACTGAGCACTGCTGAAGTTGAAATAAGTGATAAAACAAAAATCTTAGTGATGCAACTCTGTTTATTAAAAGTACTTAGTTCTTCTTTTCGCTACCCTGAGAAAGGCAATAAAAAGTTTGCAAGAGTGACAGCATCAGTTCTTTACAGCTCTGTAGGGCTTTTCCTTTAGCCATGGTTAATAAAAATTACACCACCGAAGTTCAGTGATAGTGGTACCTGTGGAAAGCTGTTTTTGGCACACATCTCAGTTTAAGATTTCTAGAACATGGTGGAAGGCTATATTAATTTCATTATTTTCTCAGTAGAGAATGCTCTATTTGTTGCTAGAACAAAGCAAAAGGAATACTTGTGCTGTTAAGTTTTTTTTTTCTAATAAAAACTTGAGCAATTTATTTGGATTTTTCTTTGCCTTCCCCTCCCTGGGTCTTAGTACCTACCCAGGCACCCAGATCTGACGTTCTAGAACCCTACAGTGAGAGCTGTTTCACTATTAAAAAAACCTAACCCCCCCATTATTTTGTTGTTAAAGCCAAGCCCCGTAGATGTTGCCAAAGTATCTGTGCTAATGGAATGGGAAGAAAATTCAGACTTTTTTTTTAAAGCAACACTGGAGGGGGCCGGGGAGCTAGGGGGGAGGGAAGAACAGGACCCAAAGCTCTAGATATCTGGTGCCTACTTGACAGATATTTTTTAAAGAATTGTTTAAGCTTCACTTCCACTAAAAAGGGGAGCTTTGGGGAAGTATTCTCTTTTAGTAAATAATAAATGGGGACACATCTGTCAGACATTTGGTGTACTCCGTTTATTGCTTCTATTCTTTTAGGCAAGAACATACAAGATATTGGGAGGTGTGTTGCCTTACAATATAGATAATTTGCACTTTCAATAGCTAAGAGTTAAACATCAAATTTGGTTTTAGCACTTAAGGGGACAGAGTGGGCAGTTTATTATGATTTGTCCAAGGACATAGAGTTTAGATACATAGACTTTTTTTTCAGGTATGGTAAGCTTTTTATAAAACGTTAGTTGATGATCCCAGACAAAAGTAATTCTGAGTGATTACTCTTTCTTACGCAAAGTCATTGGTTATTGCGTGTTTCTTGCTTCTTGTAGGCAGTTGAGTTCTTAATATGCTAGTCTTTCTCAGATTTAATTTTGTAATTCTTAAGAAGAGTAGGTGATTGTCTGGGACAGTTGAGTTAGAGACTGAATTACAAGAACAGCTGAAAATTACCTCATTGCAGGGGGGCTGGACTAGATGACCCTTGAGGGTCCCTTCCAATCCTAACCGTTCTATGATTCTATGATTTTAAACACCGGTTAACTGAGGGAGAGTAACTTGGTCTGAGTCTTTGCCAGAATTGCTGCCACAAAGGAATAACTACTTCTTGTGTTTTCTTCTGTTTACTTCTAGCTTTTTCTCAAACAACTATACAAAGTTGTTTTTTCTAATAAGCTTGTTCTTGAGATGATTTTGACTGTTGGTAGTAGTTAAGAGATCACATGAATTACTGAAAAATACTTTGTCTCAAATCCTTTGTAGTTGCCCATTAACTTTCTAAAGACTGTCCTAGTCCAGTCCCTTGAGCAGCTATGGGAGACTTGAAGGTTGGAAGAACTTTAAGGATAGAAAGTTGTATGCACAATGACAAACACAAGTAAATAATACGTATATTCTGAAGGAGATAGTCTTTCATCCTGTTCTTACTTACGTCAGTAGGTATTCTGCAGTTTGGTTCAGTGGAGGTGGGACAGCACTGCAATTCCTGGATACAGTTGATGAGCTTGTTTGCTTGTTAGTTTTTACATTATAGAAGTATTTAATACACATTAATGATGTGTCTTTTTTTTCGCCTGCTGCAGCCATCTTGTTTGAATGTGTCCAGACAATTTATACAATTTATCCCAAATCTGAACTACTTGAGAAGGCTGCCAAGTGTATTGGAAAATTTGTTTTGTCACCCAAAATTAATTTGAAATACTTAGGTAAGTATTCTTGATTTCATTAAGATATTGTAAATTTGGTCCTAGTACTATTCATTATTTTATATCACTTCCAATCACTTATATTCTAGGTTTAAAGGCTCTGACCTATGTTATCCAGCAAGATCCTAATCTGGCACTTCAGCACCAGATGACAATAATTGAATGTCTGGACCATCCAGATCCCATTATTAAAAGGGAGGTCAGTGAATTTTTAAACATCAAAAATGAAGTTAGTTTTTCAGATGGGTGATAGATTTCCTAAAATAAGTAGCATTAAAGGCATATTATGTCTCAATTATTGTGCGAGCGGTTGCAAACAATATTAATGTGACAAACTGTGTATATAAGCAGTGTATTTCATTTAAGACTTGCCAAATACAGACAGTCGCTCCATTAGGCATCATAGTAAAGTGTTTCTGTTTGCCTGCTTCCTTTTTTGAGTCATCAGAGCCAATTAAATGTATTTTTCGCTTTCTCTTTCAGACTTTAGAGCTTCTCTATAGAATTACAAATGGACAGAATGTAATTGTCATAGTTCAGAAGATGCTTGATTACTTAAAAGAAAGCAGAGAAGAATACACTATCATCAAGCTGGTTGGCAAAATAGCAGAACTAGCTGAGAAATATCCTTTTATTTTTCTCAACTAGCTGAGAAATATCCTTTTATTTTTCTGAAGCATTGATGTCAGAGCTCAGGCAAATGTAGCATTTGTACCTTTCAAAGCATCTTTTGTGATCTTTTGAAGTAGGAAATGTTACATCTGTGCTTTTTGCCATGCAAAAGAAAATGCATACAAAAATGACAATGGTGTTTCTTTTATGTTTGAGAGAAAGTAATAGCACTCAAAACTTTATTTTGGCTTTGGAGTTTAGCATTAAAATATTGTGGTTCTAAATTAAAACCACTGCATGGAGAGAGATGGTTCTAAATTAAAACCACTGCATGGAGAGAGATGCCTTTGCTACATTGAGTGCTGTAATTATGGGAGTGATCTTCCAGTTGGAGAACTCTTAATTGGTGTATGGATTTTAAGAATAACACACTTTCATAGAAATAAATAAAAGATTCTTTAACTATGACAAAAAGATTGAAGTGATGATTAGGGTTTTGGCATATGGTGGACGTTGCTGTTAGACTTGCCATTGCCTGATTTTCTGTATGTATTCTTGTCTGATAATTTGAGTTCTAAACTCTGTAACAGAGAGCTGCCTTACCATCCTGTTTGTACACTGCTTGGTGCAGAGAGTAGTATAAAAAAAAAAAAGCTGTGTTGTCATGCAGTATGCAAAAATAAGACAATAACAATATTTCTGTATTGTTGAAAATTTCCATTCAGTAAGTGTGCATTTTCAGGGTTTATTTGAGGGAAGGTAGAAGCTTAGTTCCAAAATTAGCAAAGTCTGATCAAATTTTAAGTATATAAAAAGAAAGCAGTGTTGCTTTCTGTGGAGTGCTTAAAAATATTTGTTGTTTTTCAGTAAGTCAACAGCAAAATGCTGCTGAAAAGAACAGCTGGTCTATCATTGATTGAGTGATATTGGGGAAACAAACTCAAAACATTATGCTAGAAAGCTGGCATGGACCAAGTGTGAACTTAAAATACAGTAGGATGGGTTTCCAGAGCTAAATCCTTGTGTGAATGTGTCTGTTCCTACTCTTTTTTCACTCTTAACATTTATTCATGCACACCTTAAGATGTATTGATTGATAAGCCAGCACATTGCACATGATTGCACTGTTAAGTTCATGTGCAGGCTTTTTCAACACGACAGTAACTTAAGACTGCTTTACCTGACTGCCAGTTTCCATGACAATTACAGGAAATACTTTGTAAAAGATACAGGAATATTTCCTCTTCAGTTAGATTGAGCTGATATTTGACCATCAGGCTCACAACTTGTTGGGGAGAGCAAGATGGGTAGCTTATTTGTGGAAAACTTGTTTCCTTAGGCAATGCACTAAAAAGAAAAAGTTATGCCTTAGCACTTCGTTCCTTAACATCTGGACACGTATGCCCCTGACAATGAGTGGTTCATCCAAACGATGAATGCTGTGTTTTCAGTTGGAGGTGACGTCATGCATCCTGATATCCCAAACAACTTTCTGAGGCTGTTGGCTGAAGGTGAGTAACTCCCCAAATGCTCTGAAGAATTAGACATGTTCGTTAATTATTTGGCTTTTTTTCTAAAATGCACTTTGAAATACTTGGTAGGAATGTTATTTGCGTTTCAGGGAAAGTATGTATTGTTTTCTATCTAGGATTTGACGATGGAAAAGAAGACAATCAGCTGCGGATATACGCCGTACAGTCTTATGTAGCATTACTCGGAGAGGAAGATGCGTTGTATCCACAGAAATTCCTTCAAGTTATGAGTTGGGTAATGTAGACACGTGGCCAAAATTGAATACACAGATATAAGGAAACTGTCAAAGGTGGTGATGTTTTTAAAAATATTTATTAAGTGTTTTATTTTTAGTAATGAATGTTCTGTTTTTACTTGAAGTCAAGATAATATGCTGAAATCTTTGAGTGACCTCTTTTGGTGCCCAAGGACTACTTAGCCTGTCATAGTTTGTGGAAAAGCGGATTTGCCTGCTTTAAGGCAGGTGACTGTTGGAATGGTTTAGCAGCCACATGAATCTGAGTGCATGCTGAGCCTTTCTGCCTTCATTAGAATTAGGCCAGATGTGGTTGTGAAATGCATTTTTAGCCTTGCAGGTGACTGGCCAAGTGCTATGCTGGTATTGCCTGATACGTGGGTGAGCTTCGGCTTCCACCCAAGGAAGAGGCAGCGGTAGGAACAAGTCATGTTTTGTAAGGGCCTAATTGCTGTGTTTAGCTTTCTTTTCAAGACAGCTGTTTGATTTTATGAAGTCTGCTGAGGTAAACACAAAGATCATTTCAAGCCTTTGACATTTAAAACACAAAATGGTAAAGAAGTTATTTAGAACATGTGTGTGACTAAATGCATATTTTGTCTGTTCTTTGTGAATAGGTGTTAGGGGAATATTCCAGCCTTGTTACAGATGTTGATCCAGAAGTTATTTTGACCAAGCTACACAGCCTGCTGAAGAGGACTTTTGTTACTTCTGAAACTAAAGCGTGGATAATGGCTGCAGTCACAAAGCTAGCATCACGTACCTCCTGCTCAAAAACAATTGATAAAGTAATCCAAGAATTCAGCAACTCTCTAGATACCTGCATGAGACAATATGCCTTTGAATTGAAGCATCTGTGTGAAGACAAAACACTGATGAAAAACTTGCTTCCATTTGATGCTAGTTGCAATGACATGGTGGTAAGACAGCTGCAATGTGTCTTCTTCATGAAACTCTTTGTAGTTGGGGGGGTTGAATTTTGGTAAAAGAAGTATTTTCAAAATGAATGATATTTGACAGTTCTGACTGGTGCCAGTATTTAGTCTGTAGTCTGCTTAAAATGAGTTTTCAGAAACATGCTTTTTCAGGCGTATCTGGTGGATCATAATGTTCTGCTGTTCCATCCTGGAAGATTAAGAACCACGGTGTTAGGTTAGTAAGGTGGAGTAGTTTTTAACAAAATTATGATTTCATACACTGATTTATTTTTTTGTTATCTTCTTTTTAAAGGCAAACTAGACTTGCTTTAGTGATTGGTACTGCTTTTTAATTCAAAGAGTTCGCCTCCTATTTAGTAACTACTGATCTTGACACTGAAATGTCAATAATAAATGACAGAAAATAGTATTGATGTTGCTGAGGTTTTTCAGGGAGGGTGTTTAAATTCGGCATTTTGTATAATGGTAGGATCCAGCCATTTTGGGAAAACTCCACTCTGCCTTTTTACTTTTCCTTTTTTCTTGTTTAGACAAAAAAAAAAATCAGTAGTGGAGGAGTTAATTTAAGTTACAAATCCCTAGCTCAAAGACTGTTTCAACATATTTGCTTAACAATTTCTTTTAATACAGCAGCTTTACTGGTATATGGAAGAGCTGAGACAACATCCTGATTTACTGATAAGACACAGTATTCTTCTGGTAACATCAGGCTCACGTATAGAAAATATTTTCATTGCTTTCTTACTTTTTCTTAACTCTGTGTAGGTAGATGCTTCCTTATCTTTTCTGGATGGGTTTGTGGCTGAGGGTCTTGGTCGTGGTGCATTACCATATAAGCCTCATCACCAGAGACAAGAAGAGAAACTTTCTCGGGAAAAAGGTGACTGTTAGTTTACTGCATTTATTAAATAGCTGGTAAATAACCTGGTAAGTATTAACAAACAATCTAAGTGTAGAGTTAATATTATTTCTTAAAGTAATGTTATCTTAACCTTAATACATCTCTTGCCTGTAGACTTAGCTAAGTTCAACTTAGATTTTAGTTCCACATCTGTTGTCTAGCTGGTATATGTAATTGTGCATTTATCATAGGTTGCTGTTCTGCAGATGAGAATGTTTTGCTATAATCTCTGCTGGTCTATGGGATTTGAAATTTACAGGGATTATTAAAGTGAAAGCAAAGGGTTCCTAACTTTACTGAGCACTTAGCCTTGACTGTGGAATTACAGTTTGCAGTAGTAACCATTGTAAACTTATTTTACGATACAAATCTTACATTTCTTACCTAGTGTAGGTACAGATAAGACAGGAATGTCTGCTTTTATTTATTTTAAAATGTCCCAAAACTTTACCTATAGTGATTTTTTTTTTTTACTTTTACTCTTTTTTTTTTTTTTCCCATAGAAATATGTTTACTGTATTACAGCCAGTCACATAAGGATTTTTGTCGACACTTAGAGATTGGAAAGCTTTTCTAAAACGTTCCTCAGCTTTGCTTTACTGTTGAGGAATTAGAAAAATGAGTCTTGTACACTGCATTATGTACAATTATTATTTTTAAAAAAAGATTTTTGACTGTGCACATTAATGCATACAATAAATAATATTGTCCATTTGCTTGCATGTGTAGCTTGGCAGAATTTAACACTTTTCTGAGATAATTATAAATTGAGAGTATTGCATCGACAGCCTCCACATTAAGCCTACTAGAAAATTCAAATTTTTGGTGGAGAAATGTTGAACAGGGTCAAATATGTTGAAACTGAATATTCTATACTATTTTTTCCATGTGTGCAAAGCCCAATGAGGGGTATAATCTGCTGTATGTCAGATTGAGCTCATAATGGTGCTTCATACTGAGGTGTTGAGAATGAAATTAATCATCTTGACTGCTGAAGAACATCCTGGTGTTTGTAGTGTTCTTAGAATTTTGCAAGGAAGCCATTGTAGGAACCAGATTATGAATTGCTGTTTTTTTCTCAGTAATCACAAGTACTGATTAGCATCTTCCACTGGTTCATAAATGTTCTAGGAGGTAAGATACAGGTGAGGTAGAATATTCAGAAATATTCTAGAAGGGGAGTCCACTGAGTTTATTGAAATTCTTTGTTTATAGATAACTAAATTTATGGGTTGGTAGAGTTTGAGTATCTTTAGGTGGATGCTGTTTATCACAAAGCCCTTGGATTTCTGTTCCTTCTTGCTTTTTTATGGGACAGGACGCTTCTTAACACTCCCTCCCCATTTATCAGGAGACTTCTCTCATCCCAGATGCTCATGACTTTGCACCGTTGCCTCATTTTGCTGGGAGGAAGATAGCGTAAGGCTGGGGTAGAGATGAGGGAAATGGACTGTACTTCTTGATAGTTCCAGGGCTGAAAGGAAAGCCTGCGCTCATAAACAATGACTGTTTATGTTATAGTCCAAACCAATTATTAGAAGCTGTTCAAACTGTGTTTTGATTCATAAAGCATAGCTAAGGTGGCTGTTCTGAATCCAGATTTTTAAGGCTTTGTAAAAATGATTTGTCACCCCAGGTGTCAGGTGTGTTTGCAAAGTAGACAGTGATATATGGACACAGTGCTGTGGTCTCAAAATGTTATTTGGGCTTATTTAGATCCAGTACAGTACTTCAATGTACAAATACTAAGCACCAGCAGATGTTTTAGTGAGACAGTGTAAAGTCACTATTTCTGTTTAATTTCAGTATTTAAAACTAGATACCGAATTAATACATGTTTTAGATAAATCCTCTGTATGTCTAAAAAACTTAGTTGAGAACAGAAACACCCATGTTTAATGAGGCTAGGATCCTGAATGGGAAGATTGAGAAGTGTGGCAGTACAGCATATCTAGCTTGAGAAAATAGATTTTTCTTACCTTTTTATGCCTCATTGTAATTTTAAGATTGTGTCTGTCTTGCAGCTCTGAATTTTGAGCCTTATGGATTGTCATTTGTTTCAAGTGTGTCCTCATCTGGCGTCACTGGCAGACAGTCCCCCACTGGTTTATCCTTTGGCTCTGATACGTCTGGTAATAGTGCCGAGACAGGGCATAAAGAGTGAGTTAATTTGTATTTGATACTAATTACATCAAAGCTTCTGTTCTTGTCAGTGTCATGTGTCTTTGCTTCTTCATTACAAGGAACTGAAAAGAATACAGTTGAACTTGGAAACCTCTATCATGTAAGAGGAAGTTGAGATGGCATCTTCTTTGAAATAACTACAAAAAAGCGAATGCAGTTAGACTGTTTTTCCACTTTCTTTACAAACTGCAAATTAATTGATAGTTAATACAGTAAAATTGAGACAGGATTACCTGATGATTACATGATTAAGTATATTTTTTCTCTGGCTTCATTCTTTTTCTTACAGGCTATGCTTACTTTTTATGGGCTTACAATAATGTGCTTTTTAAGGAAACTTTTTTAGATAAAAGTGAGGCCAAGATTCACAGAGCAAGATAATCCTTACCTTTTAGAACACTACAAATAAATTTCACATCCATAGTTTCATACAAATTAATAACTTCCTTTATACTTTGATAAATTGGTATGCAGGAAAGCTTGGAAGCTTTTTCAGGTTCTTTAAATATACTTAGAGATTGCTAGAATCTTTCTCCTGGGGAGAAAGACAGATACATTGTTGCTTGTATTCACATTTTAAAAATAGCTCAAATACATTGTAAATGTAATCTGAAACTCGGGATGGAGTTGGCAGACACAGTCTACCTTTGGCTGCAGGTGTCTAATGCTTAGTACAGGCCTGTACTTAGGACTATATAGCCTAGTCCAAGTTTGCATTTTCAGGATGTTTTAAAAGTGATGAATGACATTACTAACATAGAACTTGATGCAAGTGCAAAAGCGTTCATTTATATTCCACTGCTCGCTGTGTATATCAGAGTACCAAAGCTGTGAATGGTGTTTAGAGCGTTGGCATGTTTTTGTGAACGTGATGATCATATGGTTGATCCTGCTCTGTTTTGTTTGCCTTTTTAGGACAAACACTCTGAAACTTGAGGGAGTACGCAAGCTGTGGGGAAAAGAAGGCTATCTTCCAAAGAAAGAAAACAAAGTAGGGAAAGACAGTGAGCCACAAACTGTTTCTGGTGGCAGCCTATTAGTAGGACAGGTGAGCGATCCTCCTGCATTGCGGTCTGATCAAGTTGCCAGCCTCTCTGAGGAAGACAAGGAGAAGCAGCAGTTAGCATCAACTTTGTTTATTGGGCTAGGATCAAATGCTGGTGTCAGTCTGGTAAGTGGTTCTTTTGAGACTTCCCAGTTTAAAGTTTATTTATTGCCTTATTTACAATTACAGGTATTTATGCAAATGGAGAGCAAATTAGTGTTATGATAAAATGAAGCAAAAAAAAACCCAAGTCATTGAAAAACTATTGAAAATTACTTTTGTAATCTGATAGTTTGTTAAGAACCTGAAATGTACTGGATATTACTTGATGAAGCAACCTCTGAAGCAGATCTGATTCAGTAACTAGAACTTCCCTCTGTTTACATGTCGCGCTTCAAGTTTTAGTCTGTTTTCTGTTACAACTGTTCCTTGACCCAATTTTGCGGAGCTGGTGGCATTCATTTGTCAGTAAGGCTGGAGTCTGATGCCATATATAAATACTGTTTTTTATTTATGTATGGTAATACGCAGAACATTAAAGTATTTACCATTAGGTCATCTTTTTAAGACTGGTATCATCATATTAGCCAGCTCAAATCTTGTCATTTATTACTGATTAAGTTTACCTGTGCTTGCTTTTTAATAGGAGCTTTTAGTTTATGTTTAACCTAGAGTCATTCCTGCATTATATGCTAACCCAGTACTCTGTAAGTAGTACAACAAAGGCTCACTACTAGATCAATTAAAATGTTTGGAATCTATTTGTATTTGTTATCTGAATTGATTCCTTGGTCATTATTTGTCCTTGCTCATTCCGTTTCATGCTATTAATAGTAACACAGCTGGTTGCTAGAAACTTCCCCACCCTTTAAAATTTTTTTTTTTCTTTTTCAGATGGGGAAAGCAGACACAGCTACTCAGAAGTTCAAAAGAAAATCAAAGATAAATGAAACTCGAGATGGTGAGGAGGCATCGGACTTCCAAAATACTGCTGCTTCAGATTTTGGTCCCTTACTTGATACAGTACCTACTAACTTGGAAGACTGTGAGGGAAGTATACACACAAGATTAAGGAAAGTCTCCCTGTGTTCTTCAGATACTGTAGAAGATAATTTAGCATTTGAAACACCTCAGTCCCTAAAAAAGTCTGGGCTGGATGACAGACTTTCAGATAGCGGGCTGTCACGGTCATCTTTGTTTGCCGATAGTAATATTGAAATTTTTCAGCCTTCTCCAAGTGCTCAATGTGAAAGGGCCAGTAAAACACCGTTGGTCCCTTCCTTGCCAGAAGAGCTAGAAAAGCTCACTCACTCTGAAGTAGTGGAACTTTGTCAGAGCGATGCCTTAGCTCTGTATTTATGTAAGGTGTGGACAGATGACTCTCTGTTGCTCACTGTTTTTGTTTCAAATAAAACCACTTCTGCACTTAATGCTGTGAACTTAATGTTTGAAGAAGCAGAACCTTTTCAGGTAAGAGCCTTTGTTTCAAATTCATTTGCATTTCAGTGTGCAACCCTTGGTTTGATATAATAGCTATGCTTTTTTCCTAAAGCATTTCCTTAAAACGTGCGGTATGGCTGCTACACGCATCCTAAAGGGTAGTGAAAGAAGTCTCAATACTAAACTTAGTGTCCTTTGGTATAAAAGTGAGCATCTTGCTTTGCTAAATCACCCTGATCTCGTTTGCTGCTGTTTGCCTTCATGCAACAAGTATACATGATTTTTCAGTTCTAAATTCAGCTTCTCCCTGCTGTTTAAGACTGAATGCAAACCTAACCAGTCATACTCAGCATGGTGTGACTTGAGTTGCCAAGGAAATGGCTGTGTTACTTTTTTTTTGTCTGGCTGTGACTATTGGACTTGTGCATTCATTTGTATTTATCTGTTAGGCAGACATGATGCTGTTCCTTCCTTCATGTAAAATTTGTGTAAGCTTGTTTCAAGTTCAGGGCTTTTTTGTTTCCCCTCCCTCCAAAGGTGTCAGCCACATATCATTCTTATTCTCATGCATTCATTCCAGTGCTGGTGGAGAAGAGTTGGTCAGTTTCTTTTCTGACATTTGCTACATCTGGGATTTAACTGCTTGGTCAAAGCATATGATAGCTTGATTGAAGCTTCACTTAAATAATTGGAAAGCTATTTAGGAGTTGCCTGTTGGCATGACTATCGATGGATTTTGCTGAAAGAAGCATACAATTGTGAAACCTTGGAGACACTCAGCAAGTGATAACTGGATAAAGAGAATTAGGTAGAACGTTTATTTTAGAATTTACTTAATCTAGGCACTACTAATTGGTTATGAATTCTCCTTCCTTCCCATTTCTGGCCTGAATCAAACCTTTCATGGCATTGATAGAAAATGGACGTCTCATGTCTAGTTTTACGTTATAATTCACTTGAGTTTCCACACAGACCACTACTGCAGATAGAATCTGTGTTACTAGTTTGTTTGGAGAGGCCAGGGACTCCTGAGTAATCCTGAAATTATCCTTGTTATTCGGGGTGATTTCTCAACTTCTTCCTTTTGGCATATAGCTTGGGGGATGTTGCAATGTTGCTTGTTCTTGTAGATTAGTTTATTTTGGGACTGAACTACAGAATTCAGATTCTTGGTCTCAGTTCTTGGTCTCTCTGAGCAATCATTTTGGGGAGGGAAAAAAAAAAGGCAGTTATCAAAAAGAGAGAAATTTGTCCAGTGTTTTAATTATCGTAGAACTTTTGTAGATGTTACTGATTGATTTATCCTCAATGAGAGCTGAGAAACGGTAGCTCTGTTCACTTGCCAAATAGTCCAAGAAAAATAAATTGAGTAAAAGGCACTCACACAATTTTTTATCTGTATCTTAGCCACTTACACAACTTGACAGCAAGATTTATATTCTGTATTCCTTTAAAAAAATATATGTAGATTTTGGAGAGTCCCACCTACCAGTTTCCTGTAATTGAAGCTCAAAGCATGGAACATTGCCAGAAGTGTGTGTGGATGGACAAAGTCTGTACACAGGGAATTCTTTTTGGCTCCGTTAACTACCAGTCAGAGATGGAAACTCGCCTTGAATTTTCAATAACTTTATCATTGGTGGACTTCATCAGGTAAATAGAATAAGCTGCAGTTTTTAAAAACCTGTACTCAATAAGTATTAGACAAGGGCAGGATGATTTGGGTATTGATTATGAAAATACAAGGCTTCATTCTGAGCAGCTAATTTTAATCTACTTGAGATTGCTGTTAAAGATAGTAAATGGTTATTTATACACTTACACAAAAAAGGGGCAAAGTTCCAGGAAGAAGTGCAAATCAAGGGAGAATATTGACAGTAGCTGCAGGTTAGAATAGTCTTGAACTACGGAATATGTTTTTGAGGAGGCTAACAGAACGAAGTGAACAGAAGGGTGTGCTGGTTTAAAATAGGGCATAATGTAAACATGTTAAACTGAAATAAGTGCATTATTTGAAGAGACTGACAAATTTTGCAGGGCAAGAATAAAGCTCATTCTTTGCATTTTTGAATGCTGCATTTATTTTATACGTAGAAAAAGCAAGTGTTTTTTCCAGTAGACTTCTGTTTTATAGTGAAATCCACCTTGTTTTCCATAATAAAGTCTACTTCTTATTGAACTTTTTGTCTCTTTCAATCGGTAAATATCTGAAGGCCATTCACTTTGGTCTTCCACTTACACAGAATAATGTATTTTTTTAAATTTAGAAACCTAAAGCAAGGAATAGGAAAACTTTAAAATGTTAAGCAGGGAAGAGGAGGGGCTTATTTAAACTAATCTGTATTTGCTTGTTGCTTGCTCTATTATCTGGTTGCTTCCAGTTGTCATTTTTTGGGAGACCAAATACATTCTGAATAATGTATCTTATCTTGCTAAGATACGTGGTGAACTTTTTTAGGCCAATGGAAATGACTACAGAAGACTTTGGGAAGCTGTGGTTGTCCCTTTCCAATGATGTGAAACAGAATATAAAAATGTCGTCTTCTCAAGATTCCCTTTCAGCAGCTCTGAACACACTGCACCAGAAGCTGAAACTCTCTATAGTTGACATTATAGGTGAGTGAAAGTATACTGTAAGATTGCTTATGATCTATATTTTGTCCCGGGAAAGTAAGTCTATGGAAGCAGGTATCTTAACAGTTTAAGGCAGGGAACGTTTATGAGCATAGTAAATACACCAGTGTTGTCCTATGGACTTGTTTTGCTTTACTCAGAGGTCTGTGTAAAGATTGATGTGAAGGTGCAAGTGTCCAGCAAACAGTAAATTTTACAAAGGAGCAAATTGTTGCATTATGAAGAATTTTTGAATTGGACAAAAAAATGGGAACGAAGCTATATGATAGATACAAAGCTGGGATTGCATGCAGGAGGCATGATTTTTGGTGATGTGTTAGAGAAGTAAGGATGAGAGTGGAAGAGCGCAGCAGAAATGGAGTTTGAGAGATTTTTTTTTTTCTTTTTGTGAACTATAGTTACTTGTTAATTGTTACTTCATATTTTTTTTTTCCCCTGTGGCCTCTGTTTTAAGGTAATGAGGGAATACTGGCCTGCCAGCTACTTCCGTCTGTGCCCTGTCTGCTGCACTGTCGCACTCACTCCGGGATGCTGGCTTTGTGGTTCAGATCGCCTTGTTCTGCTCTTCCAGATGGTTTGCTTTATCAGTGTCAGAAGGTGATGGAGGAATCATCATAAAAATAGCGCCTGCCTTAATCTCTTTGGTGTGTGAAAAGCAAATAAGATTTATACAGTTGCACAGATAATTACCAAAGCTAAATTAAGATACTGCTTCTCAGAAGCATTAGAAGTTTTCATCTAGTTGGCATGTGTCACGTGGACTTGTGGAGGAAGAATGATGACCTAAGTTACACCTGCAAAAACATGCTCAGGACTGTACAGTGACTAACACATAATCCATTGAAGTATTGTTACCTGTGAAATGTATATTTCTTAATTTTGTTGTAAATGATTGAAAGTATTTATTTTTCTTATGCAGCTTTTATAGATGCCAACAATTATTCCTCATAGCAACTACGTAAATATGATTTTAAAGAAAACATACCTCCATTATGAGGTCAGACTTGATAAGTTATCAGGATAATCTAATTTTATTTTGAGAATTTTTCTAAAGTTATTTTTAAGCACTGCTGGCAACAAGACCTGTAATGATGGTTGTATAAAGTAACTTGTGTAGTAACAAAGGCATGTTTTGAAAATAGTTAAAAGATTTTAGTGAGCAACGCACTTCTCATGATCTTTGATATGTACTGTTTAAGTGGTAACATCTAAACAGGTTTTTGAGAGGAGGCAGGCATGTGAAGCTGTACGGAAGCACCTCCTGGAGGATGATCTAAGGCCCTTCAGGTTAGTTCCTGCTGCAGTTCTTCCTGCCCCGTGTTTCAGTCACGTTCCCTTTCCTTAGGGGTCTGTGACAGTCCCTGAATATTTGTGCACGTCTAAAGATAAGTTTCATGTGGGTCCAGTCTGAGATGACTGAGCTGGGAGTAGTTGGCTGAGGACATGTTGACTGGTTGGTAGCTGGCTAGTGGACATGTTCATTGCTCTCCAGTTAACGCTGTAGATTTAATCTGACCAATGTCTCTGTCCGTGAAAATTCACATGGAGGAAATCTTTTTTTTTTTTTTTTTCTTCTGATTATTTGTAGCCTCAGATTGACTCGTCAAACCTTTGACTTGCACAGACGTGGCTGTATCGCGTGCCTGGCTAGGAACTGCAGTAAGGCATAAGGGATATAAATCAGAGCGGCATACGTGAGAAATGTCTGTCTGGATTGTCTCCTTTTCTTCCTGAAATAACCTCACAGTCTTGAAAATCCAGCAATCTTAGTTTATTTAGATGCTACATGAAAACTTTAGTACTATTTAATATTATTTATAACTGGTCATGGTTTTTATTTAAAAACATAAAGACTGTACACATGGTTCAGACATGGTATAGATGGATTCTACAGCAGAATTCTCTCCTTTGTTTAATATTAACAAAATTATTTGTTATGCTTCAGTGTTATTGATTCTCACTTGGTAAGCACTGGTTCTGAAGGAAAAGAAAATATTCCATTACTTTTGCTAATGTTCCAGTAAGTGTTCATGAAATCAGTGTAAGAATGTTAATGTGCTGATAGTTTCTTTTTTTTTTTTCTTAAGTCAAGCCACTTGTGTTATCATAAGTATAATCATATAAGCAAAGCTCCTTTTCTGTTGCTCCAGTTTCTGTTGCTGAGGAATTTAAAGTGCACTGAACCTGTAAATATACTTAATATTCTGCATACTTTAATGTTTACCTGGCACTTCAAGACAGTTTATATAAATGAAAACTGATTTATCATGGAATAATTTCCAGCAAACTATTTCTCTGCTGGTAAATCACACTCGTGTTATGCAATTGGACTTCTGTAATGATATGAACTATAATAGAAATAAGTGTGTGACCTATGCATTTAAACCATTTCAGCAGTGAGATGTTCAATGTCCTAGTGTTTAAAAAGAACAGCAAAAGACAATAATGCCTTCTATTGTTTATGTAATATTCTTTATAACC
Source organism: Chlamydotis macqueenii (assembly GCF_036417535.1). Classification (NCBI taxonomy): domain Eukaryota; kingdom Metazoa; phylum Chordata; class Aves; order Otidiformes; family Otididae; genus Chlamydotis; species Chlamydotis macqueenii. The sequence continues at coordinate 13,039,398 of NC_141567.1, read as the reverse complement.
TTTTTCACTGTATGAATTGTCTATATTAAGCTGTCAATGTGCAGATTCCAAGAGCTCTATGGTAACATCACATAAAGGAGTTTGCGGGAAATTGTACCTGTGTTAGTCCTTATTTTTAGATTGCCCAGCAAATATTTTTCTTAATCTATCACCATCTTTGCGTTTCTTGTAGTTTAATAAAATTCAGTTTCATTTAAAAAAAACAACTAGCTTGATACTTGTTAAATATTCTTTATAGCAGTGTTTCTGCATATTAAGAACTCGGTTCTATTTTAATTGTTTCTCTTTGCATCTGAACAGTGATAAAGAACGTAACATTGCAGAAGTCTTGAATGCATTGCTGATTTAAATGTCCTGTGTCTCAGCTGGAGGTGTGAAAAGGGTGAAAGTATATTTTAGATCTTTCGAACAGCATTTTGTGTGCCAGCCTACATTATCTGATACTCTTCTTGGAATACTGACAGACTGCGGGATTTGTTTTTAGGCGTCACAGGAGACCTAAGGGTCTCTTGTTATTCACAGTTGACAACAATAGCATTTTTTTAAAGTCCAACGCTAACATAACACACTGTTTGCTATAATATTGAGAAGGAGTTGGGAGTTTGCGAAGTTTGACATAACTGCTGAATTGAGGGTGGTTGCAGCCCTGATCTGAATCATAATGCTCTTTTGCAGGGCATGGCTGTCTGTGTGTAACAGGAGTGCATGCTACACTGCTGCTGGGGCTGAGGTGGGGAGCTTAGGCCCTTGAGAACCTTGGCAGTTCAGTGCTGGGAATCCCTCTGATCTTGATCCGTCACCCGGTGGTCTCTGAAATGAAATATAGCTGCACAAGTAATTATACAAAGGAACAGTCTTTCATCTAGTTCTGTATTGAAAATCCGTTAGTGAGTAGCTTCATATTCTGTGGTGTTCCCATTTGCTTTTCTTATTAGATCTTGAAGGATTAAGCTGTTTTCAGGGAAAGGCAAATAAGGTGCATAGAAGTAGGCTAGAAGGCAGAGAGCACATAATACGGTTAGCATGAGGAAGTTTACTTTAAAGAGGCAACCAGAGGCCAGTCAGAGTATATACTGACCTTTCTGAACTGGCAGGTTAACAGTGTTTTGGACTAAACCTCTGGGTACCAGGAGATGCCACTATTTTACTGCTCTGTGCCATGGGCAAATTGGAGTTCTGGAGGTTTTCGAGTCAATAGGTAAGACTGTGTGCACTGTCTTTTTCTGGCACTGAGGTATGTAAAAATGGAAGTAGACTGGCTTAAGTCATCCAGTTAAGGTTTGTGCTTGCATTTCTGTCATTGTGTAAGAGTTAATTGTACTTTACCTCTTGATTCTTTTCAGGGCCAGCTATTTGTATTCCTTTCTGTGAGAATGTTTCTCTAACACAAATGAGATGACATGTTCCGTGTGATGTGCTGTTCTGTGGTATGTGCACAACCTCATTAGGATGCCAGAAGTGGTCACTCCCTGGAGAGTTTCTTGAACGTTAACATTTTTCTCTTTATGTAATAAAGTTGGCAGTGATGAAACAAAGAATATCGTGTCCTGCCATGATGTATGATTCATAAAATTAACCTGACAGCAATGTTTTACCAGCAGTGTGACTTGAAACACCACTTAGGAAGATTGCTTTAAGCTTTTATTTTAAGGTATTTGGCAGTTTTCTCTTTGTGCCAATCTTTAATTGCTTCCAGTATAATTGCCATGTGAGTTGTTTGCAAATCCTGAGCTCTTTCAGCCAAAACAGTTTGCCTTTTCTGGAAATAAGGATAGGAGAATATGTGCTTGCTGCTGTTAAAACATTCCGGTAGGTTCTAGCATCTCCATGTTTAGGGCAGGGATTTGAAATCTGTCAGGATGTGTCTTCTGTCTAACTGAAATCACATTTAGCTAAACACATCATGGAAAACTTGTGAGAAGGTGCTTGGTGGAGAGCTAGATCTGAGCGTGTTACGTCTGCTCTGGCCCTGACACACGCTGCCTGTGTATCTTCTAGGCACTGCTCAGGCTGGGCCTGGGGAAAGGCTGGTACCTGAAGGCGAGAAGCATGGACCATTTCCTCCGCAGGGCTTGCAAGGAGTTTCTGAGCCTGGTAACTGAATCACACTACTAAACACATTGAGTCAGTGTTGTTTGTTAGTTCAGGTGCTTGAGAACTTTGTGGAAAACCAGAAATTTCACTTGCTGCTGATGCATGTTTGTGTTGCCTGTGTGTTGTAACAGAAATGTGGATTTCCAGTTTTCTTTTAAACCCTTAAACTGCCCATCTACCTACCTTCACAGAATCTGGTCGTCCAAGAGCATTAAAGTTGCAGGAGCTGAAGGTGACAAAACTCTAGATTACTCAAATTTCCTTCTCTTATTGCTTAATTTCAGTTTACATTGGATGGCAGAATAAATAAATCAAAAGGAAACAAAAAGGGCAGTAATCACACGTTTTTAATCCACAAATATGATAATACATCATCTACTTAAGGTGACCTGAACATTGCCCATATTTTTAGCAATGTTATTACATACCAAGCTACAAGTACAAAAGTAAACAATGAATATGCAGGATACGCAAGTATGACAAATACTTGAAAACATTCTCTTTCCTTAAGGCTACTCAGATTTATAAATAACACAGCTGTTCAGCTGGTGTGTCTAAAATACCAGACTCTGAATATTGATACTTGCAACACACACAAAAAAAGTCACAGATACAGGATATCCCTTTCCTTTGGACATCTTGAATGTTGAATAATCTTTTTCTGGCTTTAAAAAGAAAACTTTGTTTGCCACAAGTGAAACAAACACGCAAAATCTGACATGTGTGCACTGGGACAGGAGTGTTGGGTACGATAAATACTATTCAAAAGCATCAGTTGACAAGTATGTGCTTGGAAAAATCGCAGCTAATGGTGCATGTAAATATGGCTCTGCAAATGGCTGAACTTGCAACCCCAGACGTTGGTGTTTCATTACCGTGCTGTGTTGCAAAGGAATGGTCTGTCTTCATTGCTGCTAAATATACTTTTTATGGTTAAAGGAAATATATGGGGAAAACTTTCATTGTTACAAACTGCACTGCTCATGTCTTGTGCTGCCAGTTTTACTGTGCTCCAAAATGAGTTCTCCTGGGAACAGATAAAAATCTATCTAGCACAGCCCCAGTGAGTACGTGATCTGGGTATGTGTATTCCCAACCGCAAAAAGGTGTGATAGTCAACGTTGTTGGCGCAAGAGGTAAATACAGTTATTCTTGGGTGAGGAAAGAGAAGAATAAAATTTTGAACAGCTTTCTCTACCAGCATACTATTTAAGAGTTTAAATGAGAAACATATTTTCTTTTCTTATCCTAAAGCAATGAGTGATCAACACTGGAAGTTTTCCTTACAGAGGAATGGCTTTCACATATATTTTTATAATCTTCGTCAATTTTCAAGTACATGCATCTCTGTATTAAAATATATGTGATAGGGAAGGTGTTACCTCCAGGCAATGGCATTGTCTGCTGTCTGTGCCAGCTGAAAGGAGGTGGAACCTGGTACTGAAGGGTCAGTAGACAGAGGTGAATCTGGAGAATAAGATGTAGACAGCAAGGAGAGGAAAGATTTCAGAACCTGCTTCCTTTGCTTAGAGTCAGTCAGCACCTCCCCAGCCGCAAGATTCTGTGAGTGGCAAGCTGGTGGATCTGCTCTGCTCCTCTTCTCCCTTAATTCTAACAAAGCTCTACAGAACCCGGTATTTCTTTGCGAAATGTTTTCAGTTTGGAGACATCAGTATATCTTGTTTAAAAAAGAAAAAAAAAAGTCACTGACAACATTCTGAACAAAAAATCCTTAATGAAGCTCACCAGAGCCACTGAGACTGTTCTCTTAAGACTCCTGTGGATGTGCTGCACTAGGATGGCACTGCAAGCATGGTGGGTGGGGTTCCTTTTTTGTCACACCTCTGTTTTACTGTAGGCACAAAGTAACATCATGGACACGTTAAACCGAGAGTTTTATCTAGGCTGTATATTTTGAGGATAGGGGATGTAAGTGTTTGTCACTCCGTTGGTGTCTTAGTTGTGTTCCCCTTCCCAAGTGCAATTTCAAAATCTTCAGAAGGAATGTTTCGTTCTGTCAGGCAAAACAGTAAGAGCACAAGAGCAGCAGAACCTTCAGCCTAAACTCATCTGATGTTACCAGATACTTAAACCCTGAGAGTGGGGAAACTGGTGCACTGCTTTATCACCTTTACCGGTTACCTTTGGGCTTGAAACATTGAGCTGCTTTTCAAAATGAGCATGAAACCTTCTCTCTGTTATTAGCAGGTATAGAACAAAAGCATCTCATGAAAATACTGCTTCATAGAGCAGTTCTTTAAAGTTTCTCCCACTTCTACTCAGTTTCTATTATTTGTAATTTCCCTATTAGACTTAAATACCATGTACAATCAGAGATGCCATCTCATTGATTCCTGATCCTTTTGAAAGGAGTGAGCTTAATCCATTACAACCCTGCTTTCTGTTTAAGCTTTTTCGGCTAGCGTGGAAATAATAAAAACATACGCACCAAGGGCCTGGGGGTAAATTCCATGAGTTGCTCTTTTGGCTTCACCTGTCTGTTTTTACATAGCTGTGCGCTTGAGTTTACTTTCTTTTCACATGCCCAGACTCGAACACAAAGCTAGTGAGATCATGGTGCATAGCCATCTGTTTCTGAACAATACGTATCAGCAGCCTCGTTCACTCCGCTTCTTGGAAAAGACAGGATTATCTGAACAAAACATTAAAAGCTTTCTGATTTAAGTTTTCCACTTCATCATGAGCCTGGTGAGCGCTTTCTGGCCCCTCCTGGAGACTGTCGCAAGGGACCGGTGGGAAGGAAGCTCGCTTGCTCACCACGGTTCATGAAGAGTGACCAGTTCTAGGGAGAAGTTTTTGGTTGGTTTCTTGTTCTTGAGCGTGGTTTCAAAGGACCTTCTCATCAAGTAGTTTGTTGATGCCATCGCAGATTTTTTTGAGATATGGCCGACAATCCCCGTCCAGACTGTACAGGGCAGTTAGAAATTCCACATCCGCGAAGTGATTGAAGACGTGGTTGATGCGCCCGTGGGATCTTGGTGTCAGGTGTCGATCCACTAGTTCGTGCACAAGGTCTTTACATTCATTCAGAAGTTCTGCAAGGACATTTCTGTCAAAAGTGTATTCTACCTCGTAGAAACTGACAATTGTCATGGCGGTTTGGTTCAGCTTCTTCCTGAACTTGTCTACGATTTCCAGCTCTTCTTGGTTGAACTGATTATTTCGATAGAGGATCCCAATTTTTATTGCCACTTTAATCAGGTCTTTCATGATTTTATGAGCTTCCTTTTTGTTTCTTGTGTGTTCCTTCGTTACCTTGTACAGCTCATCGAAGATTTCACTGCTTGTGTCATCGATGAGCATGTTAGCCATGGTTTTGGTTGCCATTTTACTCAGGATCTTTTTCTGGGCTTGCAGTGCAAGATTCTTGGAACTGAAACAATCAGGACCTGTTTTGGGATAGCAGAGAAGAGGGAAAATGTTAATTTTATTTGGTGAATAATTTTCACAATCTTACGTGCTTATGTGTTTAACGGAGACATTGCTGTGTATCACTGATCATTACGAACAGTCATGATTGGAATAATGGGAACACTTCCAACGCTCTATTTCCAGGTATTCTTGGGGTCTCAGACATCCATGTTTCAGGTCTTGCTGTCATTGAGGTTTTTTGCTCACAAATTAAGAACAGAATATTCTGGCAGGGGATACCTATGCTGGTTATATGATAATCTTTTAATTTTGAAGTTATTAAAGCTTTCTTGGCAGAGAGATCCGTTGAGATGTTGTGGTTGAAATAATACATAAGCTATCAGAGACAAGCAAAATGAGATCCTGATAAATAAATACAGGAACGGAAAGAGTTGTACTTTCGGTCATTGGGAGGCACTGTTGTTCCACCGTTAGGCTGAGCCGCCTCTCAGATAAGGGCTAATAAAGCAGATTCATAAGCATGGATTTATTTTGCTTTACTCTCTAGTAACGATGCCTTGTTACCAATTTGTTAAATTATATAATGTGATTTTTGTAAAACGTTGGTGTTTCAGTGCATGCGGTTCCTGACAGGTGAAAATACCCAAGCTGTTTGCTCTACAGTTTAAAATAAGTATCTTGGATTTTTTTTTCTTTTACACATCTGTGCAAGTTTCACTCGCATAGCACCTGAGCATGGGGCTACTCCTGCTGGACTTTATCCAATGGGCTTCTGTAATTATTGGTAGGGTTTAATTTGACCTTCCTTTGTGTTTCACATTAATGTTGGTTTTTAACTGATCCTATATGGACAGAGTAAAGGAAACAAAGATTTCATATGAAATAATAATCCAGTTTAATCCTAGGGTAGGGAAGTCTTTATTGGATTGAAGGGCGTTTTATCACCGTAACTGAACGGTGATGAGTGTGTGTATGCTCGGGCTCAGAGCCGGTGAGGTGAGGGCTGAGCAGTGGCAGAGTGCCCTCTTTGGCACGAGACGCCTTCCTCGCCTTCCCCTCCCATGTCCTCTCCATATTTGCTCACGCGAAGGAGATGCCCATCTTCCCCTGCCAGCCGGGGCATCCCTCTGCTCACTGGGAGACCAGAGCCTTGGCCGGTGCAAGGTGGATGGCAGAGCGGGGACATGGAGGCGGCTGTGTCCTTCAGCAGCTGCTGGGAAATCAAACCACTAAGAGATTAAAAACCACAATAAAAATCAAAGTTTCCAGTGCTGATTTGATTTTGGAGCCTGAGTGGATCTTAGGCTGGCTGGGTGAGCTCTGGAGGCCCTTTCTGGTCTTCAGCATGTGAACACTGTCACCCCACTGCACAGCTGTCATCTGTCAGTGGTTGTGGTGTGGTCTGACCCGCCACCTTGCTCGTGCTCCCGTGGGTTCACCGCAGCCGCTCCTTCCTCCCTGTGCTCCCTACGTCCTTGTGTGAGGAAAAAGGAGTGCTCAGTGCCAGCGCTCAAGTAATACTCTGAATTTAAACAGTCTTCTGTTTAAATCCCATTTTTCAAGTTAGCTAGAATATTAAAGTTGTCATCTTTCTTTTTGTGCTACAGCTGTACTACTGAGCAATGTGAAAAAGTAACATTTAATTTCAACTGAACCACCACCTGGAAAAAATAATTCAATGTGCTTAAAAGAATTGCCTGTCATTTGGAGAGAAAATTGTGGGGCTGAGCTGCTGCCTGGAGGAAGCAGAAAAACTCTGATTTAATCTAGAAATGATAAAACCAGGATGAAAGCATTCTTTCACTTAGCAGTATGTGGGTATATAAATAGTATCTGTGATGAATAATTATGTGCATTTGACACAGTAAAATGGAAAATTAATATTGGTGTCTGTTTCTGCAGTAAGTGCTTGCTATTAATCAAGTGGATGCAGTTGTTCAGTATCTGTTTCAATCAATAACTGAAAATAATTGCAGTAGATTTTTAGAATATTAATTTTGCTAATGTTCATGACCGTTTCACCTCCGTATCATTTTCACCAGGTGAGAGCCTGTCTGGCTCCCGCCGTGCTCAGCTCCGCTGCAGGGAGAGCTTTGCAGAGCCGTTGCAGTTCTGTGGCTCGAAGCCAAGCCAGCAGCCATGGCGCACAGAGAGGTGGCTGGCGATGTCCCGTGTCCCCATTGCACGCCCTGCGTCCTTGGTACACCAGCGCATCGCAGGGAGAGCCAGGACTGGCGCAACCACCAGCACGTTCTCAAACACACACATGCAGCTGCCCTCCCATCTATGTGATTTCTGAGAGACAAAATTCGATGCTAAATGAGCACGCAATAGCTTCTAACTTATCAGAAGTGAGGTTTGTCTGGCACAAAAAAAAAGGTACATTCCTGTACTCAGAGTCCTGGCTGTCATCCACAAAACTGCAGAGCGTGATCTTCCAGATGGGTTTCTTCCCTGGTGACAGCCCTGGGTTTGGTACCGCAGATGAAGGCACCACAGCTCCCAGCCAAAGGTACCGGCCATGAATCGGGCAGCACAGCAGAGAGCACCGGGCTGAGTTTAACTGAATGTTAAGGCCGGAGTGTTTTTCCATGGCAAGTCCCAAGTGTGGGATCTGCTATTTAACAGCATAAGACTCCTCATCCTTCTAAAAGTAAAATACAATATTCTGTTATTACATTTCAGCTGCTAACTTTTTCTCTAGGAGCTGTATTCCCCTTTCCTCTATCATTTCCTTTACCAGGCCCCAATGCTATATCCTCTCCCTCCTCTCGTATCTCTTGCTCTCCTCAGCTCAAACCAGGACCCCAATTTGGTGCCCTCTCTCCTTGCGGAGGCCCCCTTCACCGCTTTGTGCTCCTGTCTCACCATGGCATCTCTAGCACCTGAGCCACGCCAGCCCTCAGACACCAGGCAGCTCCAAACGCTTTGTGCACACTCCTTTCCCCGGCTTCTGCTCGTGATTTGTGCTGCTCTGCGATAGCTGGTAAGCCGTTTCACCACCCTGCCTGCCGTGCGCTCTTCCCAGTTGACTGTACGGAGCAGACGGGGTCCTGGTGGGGAAGGGCAGCGTTGGTGGGGGCACAGGATGGGCTTGGGCAGCTGTAGCGTACTGTGGTGTTCTGTGTTAAATAGGGAAGCTGCTGCCTGCTGCCACGAGCCCTCCACCAGCTCAGGAAGCCCCTGAGGAGCGCAGGGAGGACAGCGGCTGCGTCCCAGCTGCAGCAGCGCTCTGCCACCCTGGCCGCTGGGATCGGCGCTCTGCGGGGCCTCAGCCCGTGGTCCCCAGCTGCCTGAGCTGCTGGTGGGGTCAGACATCGTGCGTGCGATGAGGAGGAGGTGCACAACAGTCATCAGGCCGTTTGTGCAGCCTAGACAATGGCACGGGGGCTGTTTGCAGAGGGCTGTGCTCAGCTTTGCTTAAATTCAGGCCCTGCACAGTTTGCAGCTATGTACGCTGGAAGGAGTGAGAGAAACTGTCTGGACTGATTGTTTGGCTTCCTGCCTGCAAAATCACATAGCGCTCAGACACCGAGGTGACGCCTTGCCTTTCAAAGATCACAAGTGGTTAGCCACATGATTAAATTCAGGCTTTCATGGGGACGGCAGGTTTCCTGTGGCAGTCTTTTCTCACTGCAGCACACCGCTCGTTACACAAAATACAGCATCTTCGCCTCCTACGAACAGCAATGCTATTTTCTGCTTTCATACAGCAAAACAAATCAGCAACAACATTATAGATGCCATTAGCTTTCAAGAACATTATGCCGAAGCTAAAAAAGGAAAAACAATCTCTGAGCATACTGCTTTGCTGGGTAACGATTAGCTTCCATAATAGAAATCCCAACATCTTCGTTTTTGCTGAAGTAAGGTCCAGTTCTGCCTTCAGGTCTGCTCTCTCCCTCTCTCTCTGTTACCTAGGGAGCTGTGTATGATAAAAGCTATTAAAAAAACCCCATGTGACAGGGTTGATCCCATAGCCACCTTCCATCCTTCAAAAAGCGCAGCTCTTCAGACCTGCATTTCCCCAGCAGTGACACCCGAAGAGGGCACGGCGCACGCCCAGCGCGGGCGGGATGGAGGGGAGAGGCGCCCCGCGCTCAGGGTGCCACACCGCTCCCCAGCAGCGACGGCCCAGCTCCTGGCACGTGGCGCTGGACATGGCGAAGACGTCTCACATCCACTAAACTTAATAACAGGATTGCTTAATAACAGAGTTGCTTAATAACAGAAGTGTGGAGAAAGTTTGGCAACTCTAGAGGGTGGATGTAAGAATTTTATATTTTAAGAGTTTCCGAGACTAAAATGCAAGAGCATCTGTAATATTCTCAAAATATTTTGGTTCCAGATGGCTGTACCAAGTACAAAATGATTGGAACTAAATGCTCAGCAATACTATTTTTATGTAAATTCCCATTCAGCCACTCGGCACAAAACACATGGCAGAACTGGTGAACCAGAACGTGCTCCCACTACGCCCAGGAGAGACCAGGCTGACGTTTTCTGAAAGCAATTATGTGGATGTGGAAACAAACCCCCCCCGAGCACACGGATCCGTTTCCCTCCCAGTTAGCCACTTCTTAGTCAAAGCCTTAATAAAGTTTTGCAGCCAGCATATTTTCTCCCCCAGCACACGGCTGGAAGGGGTGTTGAAGCGAGCTCTGGAGGGAGCGCTGCCTCACAGGTAGAAATGGAGAGAGCAGGAGTTATTCTGCAGAGTTTGCCCACTGCCATCTGGATTGTATTAGCAGGCATGATGGACAGAAGGGATACAAGGCAACTTCTTTGGTTTTGTCACACCTGTGGAGTGAGGTCTGATGGCCTGCCTCCTGCATCTTGTACTAGTTAATTGATTACCCCAGCTATTGACTTCACCTGGTCTGAAGCGAATCACACTGGGAGCTGCGTGTCTTATCTCGCGCTGACACCGTGAGTGTGGTCTCAGTTCCCGGCAGTTGGTGGTGGGATGTTTTCTGGGGCTGCTGCCAAGCTGTGCATGCGTGTCGGGTACTGAGTGAGCATAAGAGCCATCCTGGAGAGGTGAGTGAGCTGTTGCAAGTTAAAGGACTGAGGTAAAAATCTGAAGAGGCTGCAGGGCTTCAGTGGGCTCCTGCAGCCTGGCAGGAGATGGGAATCAGAAAAGGTCCCTGTGTCTGTGCTCCAGCTGTATGGTAAGTAAGCAAAGGGCTGAATCTTAACTGAACAAGAGGGAAGTACATAGGAAAGTAAAGATGATGAAGAGGCTGAAATATTTTTAATACTCTTGAATCCTCAATTTCCAAATGCAGTGCAGCCTCTGCAGCAAAAGATGGGCTGTAAGGAGTCAACAATGCTGCTGGAGATGCGGGCATCCCTCCAGCTGCTCGCAGTCGCTCAGGCCTGTGGGAGATGGGCTAAGCCAAGGGACAGGCACGCTCTCAGTCTGCTACGGCATGAGGGAGCTGTTGCAGAAATATGCTGGTTTAATGATTTGTGTGACCCAGTTTGAATACATCTGTGTATTTTAACCCAGTGACATTCCTGCTCCTGGACCTGGAGAGTCTGGGAATGCCAACGAGAAGGAATGAGGTGGCTGTACCACAAAGCTCTTGTAGAGAGCGAAATGAGCAGCTGGTCTCTGAACAGTTAATTCGGTGTTGCTGCTGGTGTTGGTAACTGAGTGGTAACCTGCAGTTACATGTAACATCTCTTTTTCTTGATGTAAATGGCTAAGAAAGCATAAATAACTTTTGAGGAAAACAAGAGCAGGAAGCTTTATTAAGCTGTTATGTAAAGCTATAAGGATGAGAAAAAGCTAGTGCAGATTTGGAAAGGAGAAGGCAGAAAAACAAAAACCAAAAAAATCCAGTTGCTTAACTTGTAGCATTTAGGCAAAATGTTTAGAGGTAAAGAACCACACAAGTTGTGTGTTTTCTTTATCCTTTAAGTATCACTTACATGCTGTAAGATTGATTAGACAAGGGAACTGCAGAACTTGAGATTTCAAAATAGCTCTAAAAGCAGACAGGAAAACGCACTAAAAGCACTTCTCCCAGAGCATTGCAGTCCCGAGCAGCCAGGGAGCCGGCTGTAAGCGTGGCCGTTACTCTTGGACAGCCACGGGATCACTGCAGAAGAAACATTCAGTGTTTCCAGTAACTTTACGCCAAGAAATCCAATAGACCAGATGGAATACATCAGCTTTCAGGGAGGGCCAATTTAAACATGTGTAAGCACCAGGGGCCCAGCGCTCAAACTTTTAACGCTTCTAAATGGTTACTATGAACATAAAAGAGTTGCTCATTTCTGTAGTGGAACAGGAGATTACAGACTGATAATTATATGAGCCTAGGAGAATGTACCAGTATCCAAATATCTGGAGGCAAAACTTGGATATGCTGGAAATGGCAGCAACAGCCCTGTTCAGAGGGACTGTGACTGAATGGAAAAAAGAAAGACCATTTTTCCTTTCAGTGCTTTTATACGAGCAGCAATCATGCTGCTGAAAAGCTCTGTCTGGGAATCTAGCGCCTGGAGATTCCTCAGGATAGGCTTATTTCAGCAGCTGGCTCATATTTGGCATGTACTTTACTAATAATGCATTGTTGCTGTATCCTGGAGCGTGCCTGTCGGTACCTGGCAGAGGTGGTGGTAGGCTGGGGGGCCCTGTCTGTAAGAGGAGCAATGCGGAATGAGCAGTTAAACTGTTGTCCTCGTCTTGGCAGTGCCCTCAGAGACGATACCCGGGGGATAGGAGCTCAGCTGTGGTTTCCGTCAGCTCTGCTGGGGTTGCCAGGAAAGTGGCTGGCCAAGCTTTTCTCCTGCTACCCCCTGTAACTGGCTGGGAATGGAACTACGCCGCTGTACTCTTCTCCCGTGTCTAAAAGCAGTAGCTGGCAAGCGGTGTCTGGATGACCGCGCTGTCCCGCAACTGAAACTGGCCCGTGGTGTGGAAACCTTCCCGAGAGCTCCCTCGGTTATACGGCACAGCTGACACGGCGCTGTGGTTTTGTACTGGCTGCAATTTGACATTACAGATGAGGCGTTACGCTCGGTCGCATCCTGAAAACTCACACCCAGCTTGTGAGAGAGGAAACCGCTCCCTGACAAAGGCTCAGGGAGGACTCTTGCCATGCACCGTGTCCCTGGCCACAAACCAAACGGAGGGACCGGCACCGAGGGCTTTGCTGATGACCCGGCCCTCGGGTCCAGCCTGCCAAGTACGGGCTTGGCCCACCTGAGCAGCAGTCACCTCTCTGGAAGTGGCTACCAAAGCTCTTAATTTCTCAAATCTGTTCACATATATTGGAACCAAAACCTAAACCAGGCTGGAGCGCAGGGAACGGTGCCTTTGAAGAGTGACTTTCACGTGTTCAGTTTCAACTTTGCATCTCCCGTTTTGCACCACACAGGGAAGCCCTGCCAGGGCAGCAAACACATCAGGTTAACTTCTGGCAATTGGTGGCAAGGGTAAACAATGCAGAGCTGGCTCACACCGCGTCCCGAGGTGTCTACGCACGCGGCTTTGCTCTTATCTGGAAGTGCTCAGGTGGTACAGAAATGACTAAGTCTGTCTGCCAGGAGTGATAGCGAAATAAACTGTGGTGTTTGGGCTTTTTAAGCTTTACTATACAACTGAAAGAGCTTTTGATAAACTGACCACTGTGTTTTATAAACAAGTTTAAAGTCTTTCAATGTCAGCCCACTAGGTTGATAGCAAGTGCAAAATACATGGAGGAGACTGAACACCCCCACCCCAGGAAACGCTGTTTTAACTCCGGCTGGCGCTGTGAGACAAGACCCTCGCGCACTGCCAGGGAAGGGAGGTATCTGCTATCGATCGAGCCGAGACAGACCATGGCATTGCTGGGACTGATCTTTAGGGAATGGGAATGCTGGAGGACTGGTTACTGCCTGTCCCAATGACCTACTCATGCTGTTCCTGTATTTTGAGACATATTTGTGACTATATTAGTGGTTTTTTTCTTAAAATGCTAGCTTTGGTAAAAAAAAAAAGTCTTTTAGAGTGGAGAGGCATGCTACCATAGCCAAAACACTGCAGCAGGATCGTAGGCAAGTGTGAAGAGCTCACAAAACCCAGCAGACAGCACTTCAGTAGCAGTAGGGGACATACTGAATTGGCTAGATTGGGTAGGATTTTTTGGCCTTCAAACTGTCAGTGTGGGTTTTTCCTTTCTTTTTTTTTTTTTTATATTTTTTTTTTATTACCACATTCCTTACGCCTTCCTTTAAAGACACTGCATTTAAAAATAAGGTATCATGCTGACTATGTAGCAGAAATGTCTCATTAGAAGAATAATTATTATCTCTTTAGGAAAATTATGCTTGTTTTAATGTCTGGCCATGTAACTGTCACAACAGGACAGTAACGAGTTCTTTGATATGCGCTAAGGAACTGTTTATTGCTTAGACGGGACAGCGTCTCTGGGGGAGTGTCAGGCATATAATGAATGACAAACCAATTATCTTGTTAAGGAAAAAAGCCTCATAGGCTTTGTTAAAAGGACTTGACCATCACATTCTTCCACACAAAAGTAACAATTATCTAGGAAAGGATTTTCTTGCCAAATAATAATTTGCCACTGAGGCTCTTATAAGCCATGAGGAACCTTTCAATATCTTTCAGCTATCCTGTTTTTATCCAGATGCAATTATTGTAGCAACTTCTCTTTGTAGATGATCTGTAGAACTTGCTTGCAGTGCTACTCTAAGATTAGTTTCCAAACTGGTAGATCCTGGTTTGAGCAAAAACTTGAAGTGGGAAAAGAAAATTGCAAGCACTGAATAATAGAAAATCCAGCCCATGTTATCGAAGCACGAGGGATACAGCTACGCATGCTGGAAGCCAGCAGCGAGAATTGCCTGACTTACAGCCGCTGTTTTCAGTACATACAATCCTTCTTGCTCCAGGAATGTAGCAACAACTCAGTTTCTCCCCTTGCATCTTTAAAACAAACAAAAAAAACCACCCCACACCACACTCACAGAGAAAACAGAGCCAGGACAGACAGTGTACAACTCCATGGCAGGTGCTTCCCATCTGTTGCAGCTGTGCCTTAGCGTTCCCTTGCAGTGGCCCAGGAGGAATTCTCCTGGTTCGACCTCTGGCTGTTTTCTTGGCGTGGATGGGGGATTTAGTGCCTGGGAGCAGCTCTGCCCTTCTCCGATGTTTCAATATTTCAATATTGTGACACTTGCCACAGATCCTGGGGGAGTTGAGTGCAATTCCATGACTGACTTGGATTCTTCCTTGGGATGTGTGAGCTCTTCTGTGTATTCTTTACACCCTTCTCTGGCAGGGCGAGGGAAGGAGAAGGGGATGGAGGGATCTGTGCTTTTCTGGGCGTGGTGCTTGGTTATCACCACAGCCATCACTGGTTAACAGGAGGTGCCGATTTCCCTCTGCTTCTGTAGCTCAAATGCTTTCTATTCCATCCACAGAAATCTCTTTAGCATGCAGGAGCCAGCTGTTCCCAGTAGGAACATAATAATATGCTGTTAGTAAAGCAAGGCCTGGCAATATCAGCCCTAAATATTAACCAAGGGCTCTGTGCAGTATGTGTGCTTTAAGCAGATAAAGTACAGCTAAGAAAGAGGCGATTTGGTACTGGTTCACCAATTTCTTCTATTCTGCTCCCCCCCCCCCCGCCCCCCGCCATTCTCATCCCCTCAGGAATAAAACTCTAAGGGTTTATTTTTGTGCCTTGAAGTTGCTTGCTGTTGCAGTACACTGCTCTTTCTCCAGAGATAAAATGTCCTTGCCTTTTACATAGAGTAATTCTATTTTTGGCTCTAATATATTAAGAATGGCATGAAAAACAACCATGTCTATGCTCTAGGGATGTACAAAATGCCATGAGAAAGCAAGCAGTTGGGACCCCAAGGATAGCTGGTGCAGAGATGCTGTGAAACACCAAGATGGCATTTCTCTGTAGCTTAATATGAGGCTGTAAGAAAATGGAGGGGGGAAGTATTTCTGCTAAACCAGGTCAAGGTGAAGAAACTTTGAACACCACACACAATAGGCTGCAACTGCAGAAGGTGTCAAGCCGCTGCTGACCAAGCGGGCTCCCCAGCTGCGCAAAGCTGAGCTCTGCCACATCGCTCCAGAGGGAGAGGATGGTGTCGGCAGCTCCAGCACCTCATCCCTGTGGAATGACACCAGTATCCCTGCAGAGCATACAGTTCTCCTTCCCATCCTCCAGCACGCTGTTCAGATACACCCCAAACAGCCCACCTCACCCCATGGAGGGGAAGCGAACTTGCAATTCACTCTTGTGTGCTTTTGTTTTGTTTTTAAACACAAAACCCCCACGGCTGATACTACTTAGCCTTCTTAGCTTGACGTGCTTTGAGGGCACTGGCAGTGCACGTGCTGGATGGGCAACGGTAATTGAACCGTGCGTGTGTGAGAAGAGGCCTGGGGAAGTTGTGGGGAGGAGGGGAAAGGCAGGCTGTTTAAGATTGGAATTGATTTAAGTTAATAGCATCTGCGTATCCGGCAAATGAGGGAGATAATTTTTTATGAACACCATGTGCTCTTGTTTTACTACCTTGGCATTTGCTTGCTTGAGCACTAGGTTTTGAATTCAGAAGGTTATGGATAGGAGGGAAATAAAACTGTGGCAGAGATCAGGTACATCTAGAAAAACATACTGTGTGTCCTAAATAAAGCACCAGAGGAGCTGTTAATTTTCCCAATTAACTCCAATCATGCTTCCAAACAGTTTGAACTAGAGAAGAAAGTCAAAGGAGGGGAAGAGGAAGAGGACAACAGTGGCAAGAAGTGTCTGATAGCACTTAACTCTCCCAGGGCAGGAGCAGGCACTCTAGACTGATCACAACATACTTAAAACGATTAAGAAAAGAATGTTTAGTTAACCTTATGCATAGGCTATTTATTGTCTCATTTTTATTCTTTGCTTGTTATGCTCTTTGGAGGAGTCAATTAAGTAAAAGAAAAATAATTTGAAGATGCTGCCCAGTCCTTACAATTCAGCTGTCGGTCGCAGGGCTGTGGAAGATGAGGGCTGCCAGGCTGTAACACATCTGGCCCTGCTTTCTGGCAGTCAGCAAAGAGGGACAGCTATGGCTGCAATACAGCCAGAACAGCAGAACCAGGATGTGATTGTCACTAAAAACCAAGGATGTCAATCCTGCTGCAATACGAGGGCTTGATGGGGGCATAAGGGAGCTTAAAGTGTGGCTTGTCCTGTGACTGATTAATGTTCTTAGTAAACAAACACCTCCCCAAACAAACAACTCCCTCAACAGCAAAACAAAAGCCAAACAAAGAAAAAAAAAAAAACCAAACCAAAACTCTTGATGGAAGAGACTCTGCAGGTGTGTGAAGAAGAAATATTCTTCTGAGCCCTTGAGTCATGCCTAGTTATAATATTTGGTATGCCACAGCATCATTACTTAAAAGGTATGTGGGTGCTACCTCTCTCTGCGTATTTACATCAGCTTTAATTTCCTACATTAATGCAAAGGCCTAGATTAGTAAAGGCATCTAAAGTATCGCTAAGTGCACTCCAAAATTTTCATTCCTAGACTGAGACTATTCAGGAAGGAAAAAAGGCCTACAAAAAATGTGGAAGAGTTACTGCAACTTGTGAAGTTTTTTTGGGGTGAAGAAATCACTCCCAATTAATTTGCCACTCTCCATACCAGTGATGGAGCCTCCTTCTGCCTCCTGGCTGCAGAGATCCCTTCTTCTCTCTGCCCGATGCCCTTCTGCCCCACGCGGCCGTGCGCTGCGCTCCGCTCTGTGCCCCACTGCGGGGTGGGGAGGGTATCGGCTCCTCTGACCCAGGTTTTGCACTACCACACATCACTTGCCATAGCAGGCTAGAGGATACAGGTCCAGGCTCTGGCTGCGCGGATGCGGCAGTGAAAATGTCACTGCCATTTGAAGCAGGCACTTTTGTTTCATTCAGCCCCAAACAGCTGATGCTTTGTGCTGCAGCTTTACAACAGGGGCACGATACCAGATGGGAATGCTGCTTGTGCAAGTCCATAAATGATCTGAGGGCATCCTCCCTTTCTGAGTAAGAGCTGCTGATAGTATCAGTGTCTGAACGGTGCCTGCTCTGGTTTCTTTTAACTCATTTCAAGTTTTTTTTTTATTCCCCCCCAATAAAAGTTTAAAGATTTATTTAGAGACTTCTAACACACAATCCCGCTATGGCCTTGCTGAAACAAAACCTGTTTGATTACAACCATCAGCATTGATATTGTAGAATCCATCTTCAATGAGTGAGTTCAATGGTATAGTTATAAATGAACCAATGGTGTTAAAAGGGTTTTTTAAAAAAATTAAAATGTCATCTGCTTATCCTAGCTCACAAGCAAATGAGTAAATTCCTTTTCCTGGTAGTTTAGGAGTTTTTTTCCCTTCTTTAACAGAGAACAGATTAAGCACGTGCTATACCGAAATAGCTGCCCACGCACACGTGCTGGCACTCTGCATACTTTTACAGAAAAATCTAAACAGAACACATCAATACTGCTTCATCCAGGGTGAAATCAAGGTCTTGTTTTCAGTCTGAAAGTGCTAGAAAAGTATTTCTTATCAACAGCAAAGCTGAAACTGAAAAGGCAACAGACATAAATACTTGAAAAAGAAAGTCTGCTTGTGCCTGTCTACTGTTGTTCCCAAAAGAGGGCAACAAAACTAGAAGAGTCTCCATTTACTTATTGTTTTAAACAATGGTCTACTGTTGGCCTGTTTATTTAAAAAAAAAAAGGAAAAAGACTTTTACAGTTGCAGAATATTAGGCTGTGTGGAATACTTGACTTTCTTTTTTTGTTTGGTGGGAGTTTTTTGTATTTTTTTAATATCACACACCCCCCCCCCCCCCCCCACCCCCGGCCTCTAGATAAGTACTGGCCGCTGGGGAGATGGCCAACCCAGATTCTAAATGGAAAACTCCTGACCAAAGGAAAAAATAGCGCTGGTCAGTGCAGCTGGGATTCATCACTCTCTCCACCTCTTATAAGACGTTGTGCATCTGATTAGGGATTTATTGGTAGGAAGAAAGCACATGTTGCCTCATGCCTCAGATGTGATCTATAACCCTGTTTTCCTTTAAGATGAAGCCTGATTTGGGCTTTAACGTGTCCTTTGGGTCATCTGCTCTGCACTGCTCATCTGCTATGTCAGGTCAAGTGCCCGATCAAGTTGCACAAAACACCAAGAATGGAGTATGTGATGGCTTCCATCCCTGTGAAAAAAGACACAGCCCAGTATGTCTCTGTCCTGTGTGAGCCAGACCACCTGCTGTATTCTCCATAGTTGTTCTCTGAAATACTGTCATAAAGACTGACCAGTGTTTATCCAGCTTTTTTTTTTTTCAATAAAAAAGGAATAACTTTTAAACCATGAAAATCTTAGTATAGCTGAGTCTTACAGTAAGAGCAAAAGATTATTTCCTGTAGAAGGGTACAAAACTCAGTAAAGTGGACTGGCAGGTCAATTTGTTCCTCCTTGGTTCAGATCCACATGAATAATATCTGCCAAAAGTTAAAGTTTCTTGCTGTCTTACATAAATGAAAAAATCCTGAGGTTATACTGGAAAAAAGGGATGAGAAACTAGACTACAAATGATGGTTTCCTGGTTACGGGTTTAAACTGAAGTGCTAAGCATGGTGTCAACACTTTGCCAGCGATGTAACTGACCCAGGTAGCATAAATAACACCTTACAGTCAAAGCTCCTGTAGAGGATAAATGCTAATGAACATAATCTGGTTTCATCCTTTTATCTTGTTCATTGTGTGTATACTGCGAAGCACATCATGCCAGGAGGAAGATCCTGACAACGGGGACGCTCTCTCTGTCATCAGGGAATCTCTAATAACAGTTTAACAGCAGCAGCTGTAACCACCCGTGGTGCAGAAGTTCACTCTAAATGTAACTCTTTATTTCAGGAAAGCAGAAATGGAAAAGATGCTGGAAAAGTACTGAAATGGTCAAGGCAGTTCGTAGGAGGCCCATTTCATTATTCTGTGGCCTAAACAAAACCCAAAATGAGAAGCCTCAACGATAAGCACAGATAAACAGAATGTACCCATCCCTCATGAGGCTTCAGTTCTGTGAAATCTCTGAGAACATATGTACTGAGTTTATTTGCGCTGATACCTACACATGTACTAAAGCATCCCGTTGAATATCCAGGATAACGCAGAAATGTTACCTCTGAGTACAGCAGCCGCAGCAGTCTCTAGAGAGAGACTCCACAGGAACCGCGTTGGGCCCAGCCTGCTGTTTGGAGACAGAATGCAGCACAG
This sequence comes from Chlamydotis macqueenii, assembly GCF_036417535.1. Taxonomy (NCBI): domain Eukaryota; kingdom Metazoa; phylum Chordata; class Aves; order Otidiformes; family Otididae; genus Chlamydotis; species Chlamydotis macqueenii. Next base: position 13,019,621 of record NC_141567.1, on the reverse strand, counting down.
CCCACGGGCTGTTAGCATCTTGCTGTTTCAGGAGCCAGCATCGCTGCTGCCTTTATAGCTGGTTAATGGTCACAGCTAATTCCACAGCTCTGCCGAAAAAGAAAAATTGTGCCTAGGAACAAAAATTCATTCCACCAAAACAACTGCTACTTCTGAAGGTAATTTGGTCAATTTTGCTGTTTCTTAATCTGGAGCATGAGTTTTCAGTGTCTGTGGTACGTGCTGAAGAAACAGAGCCACCAGCACGGTGCTTTTCCTTCTGGAGCCGTTCTGTGCATAGGCAGCTTCTCAGGGCTGATCAAGAAAGTGCCCAAAAGTGCATTTAGACCCCTCTGATCTCTCCTGGATTTGACATGGCATTCAATGAGCGAACACTCTGCGGAGCTTCCTCAGATAGCTGAGCAGTCGCCTGAGGGGAAATACTGCTCCGTTTCCTCTTACTGCTTTTTAGGACTTAGTAAGTCCTCCTTTCCTAGAGACTCAATCTTGTATTTCTTAGTCCTGCTCTAAGGCTCTGCTGGGTTCAGTGCTCTTTCTGCCTGAAGAAGCGTGACAAAACCTACTTCTTGCTCAGCCCTCACCAGTCCTGTAGGAACAAACTGGATTCTGCCCAATGTCATGTTTCCCATGCAGCTTTTTCTACAATGAAGAAAAATGTTAATTTCTTTCTTGAAGAGAGACTTGAACAGTTCTGGTCTGTACTGCTGAGGATGGGCAACCCACCAGAAAGGACTTTGTCAGGTAAGGATGGGCCGGACCACTTGGACCCCAGTTCTGATAACTGGTCTGATTCCCTCTGGCAGGAGGGACTAACAGTCCCTATCGTATTCTTGTCTGCTAGTCTCATACCTTTTGTTGGGTTCAACTTTTCCTGAAGCAACATCTATCTGTAGTTCCCGCTCTGTGCTCCTGCAGTTGCCATAGCATAACCCAGGGACATTCACATCTAATTACATAAACGAGCAGAAAGCAATCGCTGCCACGGAGAGCCTTCAATCAAATGATGTATTTGTGTGCTTTTAGATGGAGACTGGAGGCTTAAAAAGGAATGACTGTATACCTGTCATTCATTACTATTATTTCATATGCCAAAATAATCTCAAGAGATTCCTATGGGTTTGCACCACAAAGTGTAGAAACAATAATCCAGTGTTTGTGCTCTGAGTATCAGTATGCTATAATCATATACATTGCTATATATAGGTATTGCTTACAGGGAATAAACTGTTAGCAGGAACATTTAAATAAACTCTATCATCCAGTTGAATGATACTCTAAAATAAATCATTTAACTTCCACTAACAGTTATTATTAATTTAATGAAATTTCCCAGGACGATTTAAGCCAAAAGAGGGGCAGTTTGCAGTTCTCCCCATAGAGACATTGCACATTACGTAGTCAACATGAAAGGTCTGGAATAGGAGCCCTTCTGTTTATTCTTATTTCATTTGAATTAACACTAATTTGAGCTGCTAGTGTTATGCTATTAAGCCCTGCACTGCAAGATATTTGAAGCTTCCCTTGGCAAATAACTGAGCAGAAATTTGGCTCAGCTGACCTCACCTTAGTGGAGCCGTTTTTGCTGCCAAACTCAAGAGCTGGCATGCTTTGTTTTTTCTTTTTATTTTTTTTTCTCCCCTCCCCTCAAGTCTATTCAAACAGTTTCTTTTGCAGCAGCCTGTTCTCTTCCCAGGCCTGCCTTTGCCTCTGGGTGAACTTGCTCACCTGCATTTCTTCAGCTTCTGGCAGCACTGGGCCCTCCCTACCCAGAGGTCTCTCAACATTTGTTGTAGGAGCGATGCTACCAGCATCTCCCCATCAGTCAGCTGTCTGTCTCTCCTAAAGCCTGAAGATGATTTACCACTCCCTGCTTTTCAAGATTCTCTCCCCAAATATTAAATACTCTCATGTTTACGGAGAAAACACATGCAGAAGCTTTCCACACTGCTTTACCCTTCCAGCATGCTTAACAACCATCCCTCTAATGCAAAATACGCTCACAATAAAATCACGTTTTCTTACAGCAAATGGGCACCCCTGTGAGCCTCTCAGACGAGCTTCCCACTCTATGAGCTCTCATTAAGTGCAGCCCAGTGGTGCTGGTGTAATGTTGCATCAGTTGACACTTATTTGACTTTAATATATCCAGAAATCGCTTGTGGAAAGGTTTTATGAAAGAAATAAAGCTCCAAACGCCAGAACCCTGTCTTTTATATAGCAAGAGACTGCACAGAAATCCAAGCAGTGCATTACAGCTTGCAAGACTTCTGACAAATGGAGACAGTGGGTTAAAAAAAAAAAGGAAAAACAAAAAGTCAGTAGCCATTGCCTATGTTTTCGTCCCATGTTCATACTCAGAGTTGGCTGATGCTTTTTCTTCCTGGAACCCACAGAAGATACATCCTAAGACAGTAACTGAAGAGAAACTTGTATCCAGTGACTTTTGATTAACTGAGAATATTAAAATGCTGTAAACACGAGTCTATAAATGTGATGATACACCACAAGAATTTATTAAGGACAGCACTGCTTTTCTTAATCTAGACACTTGTAATAATTATGCTGCTTTGTAAACTGGTCAAATGGAAGCTGGTAAATCTCATTAACATTGTGATGGATATGGTCTGTAAAATTCTAGAGACGCTTGACAATCCTACAGCTACCTGCTTTACTCCAGAATAAAAACCAGACCAACACCATAAAGGCAGCGTGGCAGATTTCAATATTTCAAAACATACACCTGAATGTCTGAATTTGGATATGCCTGTAATGGCTTCTAGTGTCATAAATTACTTATTTTACATTTATATATAAAAGATCTTTATTTTTAATAAGCAGGTATTATCTAATACCTATTTATTGACAGAAGAATCAATGAAACCACATGCATTTGGAGGCAGCGCTCTCCTTTGTTTTCTTTTTCTAAAGAGTACTTTATAAAAACTGAAATAAATGGCCAAGATGATGTGGTAAGAAAAAGTTAGGTATCCGCTCAGATAAACTACAGAAAACAAAATGTTCAAAGAAAATATTTGCCTTTAATTTCTTTACAAAGGCAAAGAAAATGCTACCTTGTGGAGGAGCATTTGCTGTATGAGGAACAAGGACATTTAGGGCACGCTTCTACCTCCTTTTGCATAGATCAGAATTCTTTTGCTATATTCAGTGTTTCATGAAAGAAAGTGTTTACTGATATTGGTGATAATGGCATAAACTGGTCATGTAAAATTATGATATATAAGGTGACAGGGAGACTATTTTTCCAAAGATGCTTCCCTGCTTTCCATAATGTACTCAGGTTTGTCTCCAAACATTTCTCATCCAAGGCTGATCTAATATGCAGGAGGTGCTCTTCCCTAATTCTTTTAGGAGGAACTTGCTATTTTTAAAGGGGACGTATTCCAATCAACCTTATTTTTTTGAGATTCCCTGGATCATGTTTCTCAGACTACATTGTCTCTGTACAGGATATTGGGTATTATCGTTCTAATTTCCCACAGCTTCCAGAAGATAACCATGCATTGTACAGTGGCTACCGTCCCAACTGATGTCCCAAATACAAAAAGTATTTCTTCACCACACTCAGGCTCTCATCCTCCAGAGTGGAGACTGGATCAGTAAATGCCAAGAAGGATTATTTTCTGATTTCTTTCAGTTATGTTTATTTTTCACTATGACAACTTCTCAAACAGAGAACAAGCTGAAATCTTACTGTGTCTGTTTTGCTTCATTCCTTCTTCTTTTTCATAAAGTAGTTCTGCAATTCATCTGGAATATGGGACTATAAATTACTTGTGTCAATGGCTAGATTTAGGGGTGACTTTTAATGGCATTGTCTTTGCTTTACCTTCAGAAGTGAAGAGACAAAAGGCACGGGTCACCAAAGCAGTAAATGAAAACCAGCTTCAGAGACAGGAACAGAGAAATGTGTGCAGTGGATGATTTAAAAACTCCAAAGTTTTGAAATATTTTAGGCTAATTCTACCAAGCTCTCATGATTTATAAGATCTCTGGAACTCTTAGTTCTATGTTATTTCTTGGCTGTCATTCTTAACACATATGCCAGTTAATGTGTTTTGGTTAAATACGGGCAACTATAATCACACACTGTTCTTTAAGTCCTGCTTCTGTAATCTTTTATCCTATCTTTGTTATGCAAGAAAAATGGACTTTCCTCTTCAAATAAAAACCTGTGCCAAACCCAGTTTAGACTTCAGACAATGTCTAGCATGGTCCAAATTATAAGAGGTATTTTTAACGAAATTTAGTATCCTACTGGGAGTGAAATTTGATTTATTTTCTCAGTTGACTGTAGGACCACCTGGGTATCCATTTAACCAGCAGAATCTACCACACATCTCTACTTGGGTGAGAAAAGATTAGATGGAGAGTGTTGACCAACACATAGTACATTAGCTTCCTCTCTCTGTTGTTTAACAGACATTTTTGTATTGCATTAATAGCAGCATCTCCTCTTTTGTTCATCCCCTTGCAAAACATACCTGGTTTATTTTCCTTAGTGGAAAAGGTGCAAGCTAAATGGACTCTTCCTTCTTCTCCAAAGCTTTCTACAAAATAATGTTGTGTCAGATATCTTGTTTTCTAGTAATTACTGAGTAGACACACAAACACTCCCCTGCTCTCCTCGCTGCTTCAGAGTAGGTTTATCTGTGCGCTGCAGTGATGCAGAAGTGGAAACTGTTCATCAAACACGGGACTACAATTATGATGCCACGGCTTCGACTCTTCTTGCTATAGGAGTGAGTTGTGCTATCACTCTAGGGACCAAGGAAAATTAATGTGGAACTGCTTTGGGCAATACTTGTTTAGCAGATAAGTACGGGGCAGCATGAGGTTTCTCAGTAAGGCATCTTTCATAAGGACCTTCTTATATCCTTTAAACACTGCTTTCTTGGCTTCCTCAGATGAGCTACAATGCCTGCACAAAATCTAACAAACAGGGCCTTGTCTGCATTTACCTCAGGAGCACTGACAGAGCAAAGGAGCCATTTATTTTACTGGTCAGCAATCCGTACAGAAAGGCTAGCATGGGAAACAGACTCATAGATGCAACCCTTGGGATAACACTGAAGTAACACCCAATTCAGAAGGGTCATCTCTTCCCTTTCACATCTACATTTGTCTTTCTCATGCAATATAGAGAGTGTGGTACTTTCCACAGAAGTGTTTTGTAATTATAGCAATTCCCAAAGTGTCAGTTCTAATTGCTGCCTTTTGCTGTATTTTTGGACTTGCAGCTTAAGATGGCCACTGTTGACTTCATGTTTTAGACTTAGCATTTACATGGGGAGGGGAAAATGCTTAGTTAAATTTAATGGTAACAGACATGTTTATGTGGAGCCTTTAAAAGACCCAGTGGAAAAAAGCTTCCTCTGATTCCTTGCAGAACCTTGCAACATTACATTGCGGCACAGTTAATGAATGAGCTGCACAGAGCAGAGCTGGTTGGTTTGCTTTCCCTAATTGAGACGTACAGAAATGAATGATCTAAGTGGTAAGTGGAGCAAAGTAACGATTTGAAGCCCTATCCAACCATCAGAGGTTAGTTACACCAACAAAGCCACCTCCATGTGAAAATACACAACCCTCCTCCTTTGAACAGGTACAATAATGAGCCTATTCTACTCGGTTAGTCCTGACTAACCCACTGGAGTGGGAAGAAAATGAATGAAAAGCCGTTTCTTTCTCCCTTGCCAGAGAACAGCTCTCAAAACAGCGCTTTTCAGCGGTCCCCTGATTAGAATGGCTGGCGGCTCAGGGGACTCCCAGTTGCCAGCCTTGGCACCTCACTGATTTGCAACACTATTTGTTACTTTTTTTAAACCCAAAGCAAGTTGAAACTAATCAAAACACACTTCTTCAACAGCCAGGGATTTCACAGCCAAGGCATGCTTAAACTTATTCATGTAAACAGCTTTATAATTTTGTAGGGTATGTTCTGAGTAAAATAAACAGACCTTAGTGTGACATTGAATTTTTAAAATCTTGATTTTTTTTTTCCCTTCCCCTCTCACATCTTTCCAAATGTGTCCTAAATTTCTGCCCACGCTAAGGTAACCTTATTCATGGAATTTACTGTTTAATAGCCATATTGAATAATACCCCAAAGATGAATCAAAGCATTGCTGAAATTTGCACTGAAGTCATAGAAAAACATAACCCCTGAATCAAGAAGAATTTATGGTCTTTCCTATATCTCTTGTCCCAAGGTACAGATCCAGCTTATGAAACTATTTGCTTTTCTTTAAAATAAGAAGCTAAATCCTCTGGTGTGCCCTGGCATAGTTCCACCTGCATTGATAAACCGGTACAGTTCTATACCAAGGGAAGGAGCACTCCTCTCATCAGATTTATTTTTAATAGGTTGACTGAAGAACAATAATCACTCTGGACCTAAAGAGACTTAACACTGGACAAATACTACGGCTATTATCTACTTATGCAATTAAGAACAGGGAAATTAATGCATTACAAGCTATCCCTAACATTAATTTAGGCTGGAAATGTTCTTATTAAGCTATTTTGATGGAAAATGTTGACTAGTTGAAATATGATTGGGAATGCGTGTATTTTTGATAAAATTCCATACAATTCCCTGTCAATCTCCCAGGCTGTCAGACAGCCCTTTTTTCCGGTGTCTGCTGTTTGCATTGGCTTTGCTGCACAGATTTTTGCTGAAAAAGTGAGTGGTTCTTGTTGTGCAATAAGGAATCCAGCTCTCTGCTCCTCTTCCAGCTAACAGAGCTGATACTGACCTTGGTCTTGTAGACTCAGTGTCCTTTTGGAAAAACAAACAAACAAAACCCAAACAAAAAAAACCTTACCAAAAACCTGTATGTATATATATGCATAAATATGTATATACACACACGTGTGTGTTTTAAATTTTTTTTTCAGGAAATATTCTTAATGACAAGACAGCACCACTAGATTTTGCTCATCTTTCAGCAGTGTAAAGGCTGCCTTTTAATCACATCTAATCCTGCATACACTTATGTAGATTTCCCTAATGATATTGTAATTTCATCTCTGTGACGCCACAGGACTGACAGTAATACTTGTTTCAGCATTTGTTATTACCTCCTGTCCAAAGCCTTTGTCATTTCGTAGCATACCAAATGCATTTATTGGGATACTCTACCTAGAAAATACACAACAGAAAAACTATTGTTGTCATAAAATGTTCTAAATGTACGAAGCATGAAGGGAACAGCCCTATTTCTCACAAGCTCTGCAGGATTAAATCACATACTTTGGGAGAACTGTTGCTTATTAAGAAATTATTTATGAGTTGAATTATATCCCTTCTAAATATATAAAGAGTTGGGATGGCTTCCAACAATTACTAAAGAAGCCAGCTGAGCGATGCTTTCCAATTAAATCAGGCTGACTTTCTTTTTTTCCTTAACTTCTCAGTGTCCTGTGTTCTCTCTTCTGTTTTTCCATGATTCAAGTAGATAATGCATTAACCCCGTTCAACTGAAGTCTCGCACGTCTCCTCTTTGGTATCTTTTCATGTGGTGGTGATCAGTAGGAGTCTCTCTGTAGGTACTTACGACATGAAAGGTTTCTTTCTTGTCCATATAACTGCTGCTGGTGATGCTTATGTTCTTGCTTTTATTTAGGACCAGTTGTTATACAGAGCTTCAAAGCTTAGAACTTCTCATTGCTCATTCTTTGATAACAACTGTGTTATAAAACCTACAGAAAACAGTGCAGCGCAGAAAACATTGACTTCTCTGGCAGCACCTATGCTGTTCAAGTTATGCAAGGAGATAGGTGTAACTCCATGACCTAATTTATTACCAAGAGAATAAAGAAAGCTTAATTAAAACAGAAACGCTGAACAAAAAAAATCCACTCAACCATAAAGCATTCCTTTTCCCTATTGTATTGGATGAAATTCAGATGTTTACAGAGAGGTTATGCACCACTGCTCATGGGCTATACAGCACTAGTACCAGCTCTCTGTACAGAGTACAAAATTTCCCAACTCTCCGCAGAGGTTTGAGTTTATTTCCTAGGTCCAGCACAAAGAAAGTACAGCCTAGCACTCACCCTAGATAAGCAAGACCTGGGTGGACATACCCAGACCAGAGCAGCCCATGATGTCAGTGAAAAAGGTAACTAGGAAAACCTAGTCAATTATCTATAAGCTTAAACTTACTATAATTACAAGCATGCTCAACTGAAGAAAAGTTAAGTAATCTGCAAAATGAAACAAAATATTGACAAATCACTGCAGCAGCCTATTGAGTGACTGTTTACTCCTTGGCAGACCAGCCTTCCCATAGCTGGCTACAGTCATGGTTACCGCAGAGTTCACTCTGTTCTACGCTGAAGGAGTACGGCTCCTCCAGAGTACCTACAGCCTGCTGGGTTTGGAAGTTTGCCGTTCAAAGAACAAATCAGAATCATTGATTTTTGCCTGCACTTTGGAGTAGATAGCAAGCTCATGTGGGTATCTAGTATATTTATTTATCTGTTACAGGTTCATCTCGTTACCGATGATCGTTTACAAGATTTAAATAAAGATTTCTCCTCCATTAGTGCTGGAAAACGAAACCAGATTGTGTTACTTGGAAAAAGGATTTTAAATGCTGGAAATTATTCTTGTACAGGGCAGACAGAAATAGCTCAGCACAAGCATATTCTGCAGTTGCCAGTTGAAACAGCAGCCTGTTTTGTGCTATGCCTTTCACTGATTCATTTCTAGGGTTGTTCTCTAAAAAGAATCTACAGTTAGTGGGTCTGAACTGCTGCTTTCTGTCAAGTGGAAACTGCGTGGCTATGCCATAGCCTTTTTCCAAAAGCTCCTTTTAAAAGCTGAAACACTGGAGCACAGACATCTGCCAGAGCGCACCACTGGGAATGCCTAATGCCTGGTGTCTGTCCGTCCTGCCAGCTCCTCCCTCTCTCCTGCCACAATTCCTACACTGTAACAGCGGATACCGCTGCTCTTGCCATGGGTAGGAGTTCTAGCCAGAGGATTCATGAAGCCAAATCCATTTGTCACGCATCCGCATCTCCACCACCCTTTACGAGAACTTCCCCGAAGCAATGTTGAGCAGGACTCAGATACAGGCAGAGCTGGACACCAACCGCTTTCCTTCCTATAGAGTGGAATTACCCTGCCGTGCTGCGCCGTGTGACCACTTGTTAAGGGGCTGGCACGTACGGAACTATCTACTGTTTTCAATACAGGCTGCTTTAGGTTGGTTTCAGGACCTCAGGTTTTCTGGGCATAGAACTACCATCTAAATGGATGCTTTTAGGACATTGCAACCATCTCTGCCTGGGAGACAATACCTTGGTAGTTCATGCTGAGACTGACAGAATTGAGGTGGTGAATGACGTGCCCTGGGTGCGGGGAGGACAGTTTCTGACCATGTGCAGAATACCTCTGCTTTTCCTTTACACTGTATATGGGCAGAACTCTGGCTACTCCCAGTGAATGCAGTTCTTCTCTCAAAGTCTTAAGGAGCAAGCCAGAAGAGAGGTAGTCTGAGGCATTGGCCAAAGAGCACTCGCAAGGCAGTGGATAAGTCTATGATTATTATAGCTGAGCTACTCTAACTCATGGTTAGTTTTACTCACAGATTAATCTCCTAAGAGGGACTTTAAAGCCCCAGTGTTAGGCTCAGGTAGGGCTGTCAGTCCCTCAGGTGACATTCCTTACAATCAGCCAATGAATTAGATTTGGGAAGCAGCAACAAAATTCACCATCCCATTGAATTATACCACACCTCACTACATTTTCCCAATGACATTCGAAGGGCAATAGCACATGAAAATACATATTTAATTTGTACTTTACACATATGTCCTTAAACAGATTTTTGTGGAACGTCCACTATGCTTTTAAAAACTGCACTCTCTCAAGCCAGCAAGCTTCTGTAAAACTCTTACCAACCACGATCAACCATGGATAATCTTTTACGGCTAGAATTGCAGATTTTTCTTAATATTATATTATCTGGGGGTAATGGGACATATAAAGAATCCCTACAAAACTCTTCAAATTGCTTAAGGCCAACATAAGCCCTTAGTGATATGGACTTATATATGGTCCTTATTGAAGTGTATCTTATGGAGATCTTTTTTACCCCTGTGAATTTCACAGTCAGAGCTGGGATGGATAGAGGAAGGAGTAGGAGAAGGGAAAGCCTCATCCTCTCTTTCACCCCCAGTTCTGCTCAATTCACTCATTTTGTTACGTGCTTGTGGCTGTACAATGTATCCTCCTCTCCTAGGTCAGGGCCGCATCCATCCCTGCTGATCCTACACTTTAACCTTCCGCTGCCCCTTTGACAACAGCTAGTTGTTCAGCTCACTTCCAAAATAGCACTTAGCTGCTCCCAAAATTATCATAGCTTCTCTTTTGGGTCACAGCCAATGTGGTCTCTGTCAAACTGTTTATTTACAATACATCTTAAAAGCCCTCCGACATCCCAATCAGTAGTAAAATGAAATAATAATCGATTTCCTACAAGATGTATCAATCTTTATACCATTATAGAGAGGAAGGAAAATAGAGGCTTGAGAAATAATCAGAGTAATATTTTTTGAATCTCAGTCTGGAAATAGCAATACGCACAGAGAAATATACACGTGTTTAACAAATAAGGATTTTAAACATATTTTTAATATTTTTTAAATGTGAAAGCCCTCAAAGCATACTGAACAAAAATATCTTTCAGTTTCTGGTTGCAGAGTTTATCCTGCTTAAGAAACCATCACCATGTAGCATGTTGGCTCTTGTATATAACCACCAAAATGAAGGCTGTCTAACAGAGTGTAGATCTACCTGATTATTAACGTTGACACTTAGCACCTAGATAATCTGCGAGAGTCTCTGCTCAGTGAGAACTGAGAAATCCATTGCATTTGTGTTAGAAAAATCTTTCTGTGAGAGCCCTATTTGGAAAAGAAAAAGACAATGAAGCAACTTTTCCTTTTCCTCTCTAAGCAGAAGTTGTGAGAATCCTCTCCATATAAAATTGTACAGAGTCAAAAAAAAAAAGGGCTTTCACAGCAATCAGTTTCTGAGGTATTTAAAATTCCCTTACTTGACGTAGTTAAAAAGTAGTATTACTGCTACCACAAATTTACTGGAAAGAAAATGACAGATCTGTCCTGAGCTTCAAACAGCAGGAACTTGTTCATTGTTCTTTCATAATGAAACACCAAATTTTCACTCATGTTTGGAACTCAAATGACAAAATCCTTTGACTACAGCTACATGCAACAAAGGCACTAATTAGAAAATTCCCTGGCAAATGCCAAAGCCAAGACTTATTTCTGTTCAATACCATGATGTTTAAGCTTATGCACGTAAATAAGAAATACAGAAGATAAGCATAATCAGAGATATTTGTGTAACCAAAACATTTTTATTCGCAAATAATTTGTACCAGATTCTTTTTTTAAATTTCCATATAAAAAGTATATCTTCAAATTTTCTAAAAAAACCCCAGCAGCATCTTTTACTTCTCACTTTCTCCTAAGCTGTAAACCTCTTCCTGCTGTATATGCTATCCATATGTTCATTTGTCAGAGAACAAATCTCTTTTTTTTTTTTAATTTATCCAATCACATAATCACCCACTAGATTTCACACTCAAGCTGAGACTTTTCATTAAGGTCTGCAAAAGGACAGATCTGGGGACACAGCTAATCATGATTCCTTTATTCTACCCAACTACTAGAAAACATTCTGGGAAATGTAAACTGTCCAAAGCTTTTTGCCATTTTGATTTAGCAGAAATGCTAAATCAGTTCTTCAGTTGTATTGGTTTGTGCATTTAAACATAAACTTTATCTCTTTCTTCTCAAACTAGAAATCCCACTTCACACGTAGGCTAATTAACTACAATTTAGAATGGAGTAGGAATGATTGCTCTACTGTAATGCTGCTGTTTCTTAGCAACCGTGAAAGATATGGTGAAGGATGTGAAAGAGAGAGCCAAATAACATCATTGCCAGATTGAGAACTTCCACCTAGACTTACCTGCTAGCGGGAGAGTTAGTTAATTGCAAATTTCCATTTGTCTACTTCAGTACTATGTCCCTTGTGGGCTCTGACAAGATGATTTTCAAAGTCCAAGATGGCACTTAAGCATTTAATTTCCACAGAGCTGATAATACCTGCTAGGTACTCAAAAAAACTTGTAAGATTTCATTAGAAAAATATTTTCCTGCTTCCTTCCATATAATGACTTAGGTCTAGCACTAACTCCTCACTTGATGGGAGTTTTACCAAAGTAAAACTGCAAGGTTAGGCCTTGTTTCAGTGTTACACAATAAACAAAATTTATTTTATTAATAGCAAAATTGGTAATTATGTTTTTCCTCATAATGCTAATAAAGTATTTTAAGCATTTAAATTGCTTTACTGTACTCTGAAGATACTTATTTCATATATTAACCAATTTCACACTGCAAGACAAACAATGCTGTCACTGATTTTCAAAAATATTAATAGAATTTTAAAAACAGTCTGACAGCTGAAAGACCAATTAAAAAACAAATTCCTTTAATACTTGCAGAATCTTTTTAAGCCTTACTAGGTAGATGTACTCTGCAATGGCTGCTTGCACATGGCAACGTCAATACTGTAGATTTAATTTTTACTCTGGAAGGGATAGAAGATTGGCTTCTGCTATCCTATTTATATTTTGCTTTTTGAGCATGGGAATGTCTGAAATGGAATGCCACACAGCAGACTTCGGAGTAGCAAATCGAGGATAAATATGAATTAATGGCCCAAAATAACATGAACTATGTAGTCAGATTTCGGTCTGTACATCCGAGACACGCACAATGTGCAATGCTGGGAGATACGCATGGTAACACGGCTGCTTCTCCATGTCAGTACTGATGGCCCCATGGCTAACCTGAGGGTCACAGCCCCTACCAGGGTGCAAAACTCCCACGTCTTCACCTCCAGTGTGTAAGATGGTGCTGCAGCCTATCACAGGAAACACGTGAGGGAACAGTGACACAGGGTGGGAACCAGCCAGCCTTTCAGCAGCGGGACCTTCCCAGGAGAGAGCCCAGGCCCAAGTGCCTCACTGCTGTCCCACCCATAGCACAAGGTGCTCCTCATCAGCTAATCAAGGCCTTCACCGACCAGCTGCACCCGGTGCTTGAAATGGGGGAGAGGCAGGAGGAGGGTCTGTTATTCACTGCAGGGGGAGAGGAGGAGGTGGTGGCAGTTGTGGAAGGCTGAAATGTGGGATGCACCAGTTGTGAGGTGGGTGTGCAGCTCCTTGGTACTGTTGGCATGTCTTCTAACTTGGGAGGTCTTGGGGCCGTCACTTGTTGGAGGCTGTGAGGAAATTTTTGTGTTTGTATTACAAGGTACTCTGCTCCCCTCATCTGGGAGCCTGCTGCTGTGAGAGGTTGTGTGCTGGGCTGGAAGGAGCCCTGGCCTGACTCGGTGACCCTTCTCTGCAGCCTACAGAAGCACGCTGGGGCCTGCAGGGAAAAGCTCTGCAGAAGACAGTAGATTTTGGTGGTGCTGCAGTATATGCAGAGCTCTTGTGGTCCTTCCATGCTGCTCTGGCAGCAGGCACAGGTGGGACCAGAGTTTGTCTGGGTGGTCACTACAGTTTTGTTTCACTATCTCATGGAAATGAGAACCATTCCAACAGCTTGTGGAAGCTGTTGGTTTTTTTTTTTTTTTCCTGAAAGATGCCAATCTAAATGTATAAAATCTGAGGCTGTAGTTCTTTAATCATATAGTGGTGTCTGTCAGGGTGTTCTGCAAAGGCCTGTGTGAACCAAGGAGTCAACTCTGCTGGCACTGTGTGCGGTAACGCACCCACCAGTCTGTCTGATCCCCTATTTACTCTGTGACTTCAGTATTAAGGTTGGTTGTCAGCATTTGAATTTTTGCTTGTTTAGGTAGTGTGGTTTTCTGGGTTTTTTTTGTTGTTGTTTGTGTTTTAAAGCAGAGATTTCTTTAGCAGTCTGAAACAAAGAGAGGAAACTGTTGGATTAACCAGTATAAGCAAGTGCATGCTCAAGTGGTGTTCACAGAAATGGTGCTTTCTTGCAATGTAAGCTCATGTGGTCCCTGGGAATATTGTTCTCTCACATTTTAACTGTTTTCTGCTGAGGTATTTTATTTTTGTCTAAGAGGCAGTTGAATGGTTAGCTTCTTTAATATTCAAATGAATATCATCAAGGCTTGATTAGTTTAATTCTGGCAGCAGAAGAGCTGATCATTATGCCAATTGCTTTCAGTAGTAGTCCTGTTCATGCCTTGTATTTCAGTAATCATGCTCTGGTGTGCTTTCCTTGCATAGCTCAGAGCGACTCTGTAGCACTGGGAGAAAAAAATTACTTTTCCTTTGTCTCTTCCATATGATTAAAAAGTTAAGAAAACCTTGCTGTTCACAAGTTCCAGACTTGCTGCTCCTGTAGTCTAGCTAGCAGGTAAACAGAAGGCAAGGCCATACTTGGTTTGGGGCCATCTCCAAAAGGCAGCCTGCATCTCTTTCTCCTTCTGTAGTACAGAACTGAAAAGAGCCTGTTTTCTTAGTCTTGCCATATTTTGAAATAATAAAAACTGTATGAAATATTTGATGTTCCTGGCTATAGGCTTGGCAGTGCAACTCAAGATCTGGTCCTCACAGTGTTCTGTTGAGTGACCACCTGGCAGGCATCTCACCCTCCTGTTACTTTGCATGGAAACCAAAGTCTGCAGGAGGAAGGCTGAAGTACCTTAAGTCTTTCCCTTATGGGTCAAGATGGGGCTGGAGTTCACAACAGGACTCTGGAATAATTTATCTGTTAAGATGCAACCTAAAACCTACTAAACTTTGTTTCTTTCACTCACTCTTGTAAGTGGAAGAAGACTTGCTTCCCCACCCTGCCCCCTTCAGTCTGCTTACACTTTTCCAGGAGAAAGTTATAGCACTATGAAGGAGTAAGGCTAGCTATAAGTTCTAACATTCCTACATTCCTTTCTTGTTGTCTGTCTTTTTTTTCTTTTCTTTTTTTTCTTTCCCCTCTGGTTAAAAACCAGATTCCTAACATAGACGATATGTTTAGTCTATCTTGGGCCACATTAGGAACAGTTCTACTTTTGTAAGACTTTGCCCCCCCCCCCCCCCCCCCCGGCTATATATGGCTTTGTTATAACAAAACTGAACATCTTGGGGGGGTTGTGTTTTAATATATAAAATTACACTGTCAGGTTTGCCAGAAGGTGTCCACTGCACTTGCCATTAATTTGCCTCCTCACCTCGCAGCCCTGTTAAAGCTGTAAAACAATGTTGTTTTATCATCTGTCTGTAGACTGAGAGTAGGTGGTGTATTTTAAATTGAGCAGAAATCCACCTTCCTTTTTTCCAGGTATGACTTACACCCACAAAGTGTTTCTAATGGACATCAGGCAAGTTGCATCTACAGCTGACAGTTATATTTTGGTATTATTTAAGCGGGGGAAGTTTGCCATTATGTGTCAATAATGGCCAGAGGTCTATGATACGGAAATGCAAGATGATATTGACAGACTCCAGGTATAGTTTGCTGATGACTTAGACTGGCTCTTTTTCTGTTTTCAAAGCCAGCTGGCACAGGAGATGGCTGCACCTGGCTTTGGGAGGAGAGTTAGCTTCTGCAGGGGTGAGGGCAGTCGGGTCTCACAGCAGTGCCTTCTGCCCCAGCTGAGGATCAGTAACACCTGAGGTGGTGCTGGGAGGGATTAACCCGAACTGAGTCTAGGGAGATGAGAATGGACTGTGAATGTGATCTGACAGCATAAGATAGACACAAGTGGTGCACCCTGATCTCGTGGTTTAACACCATCTGTGGTTTATCAGTTTGCTGCACAGGAGGGATAAGAATAACCAAGTGGTTTTCTTTATTTTTTTTTCAGCTGTGTCTTTATGAGCAACTGAGCTGTCTGCATTTACACTTTGGAAATCAATCTGATAAAAATCACCTGCATCTTTCTGATTAGGTAACTGATCAATGAACAAGGCTCAGAAGCTCTGAAGTTGCAGACCGCAAGTGTTGACTGGCTAATGTTAGAATCAATGGACTGATGGGTATTAGATGAAGTAATGATGCTCTCTAGAAAGATTGGAGGTTGCATATAAAAGATATGCATATCTGATATCTGTGCTGATAATGAGATGGAGTTAAGGACAGCTTTTTGGCAAAGATTATTTGCCAAAATACATCTACATCTGCTCATGTAGAAAGCAAATTCAGAATAACAACTTGGTTTGATGTAGAAAATTGTTGTTTACATCACTGAAATAAGCTTTGAATTGCTGTGTATTGTTTCAGTACCATAGAAACACGAGATTGAAGGAACAAACTTTGTATCATTCATCTAATCCATTCCTTTCTCTGAGATAAGGCTAGCAGGCTAGAAGATTTCCTTGTCTAATCTCTTTCTAAAGACCAACATCCCTTCCCAGCTTAATGCAGTGCTTGCAACTCTTACAGATTGTCCTAAACTCAGACTAAATCTCCCTGACTGCAATTAATGCCGAGTGCTGCTTCTGCCTCAGCAGACATCGATCCCTGTGTGTATTAACGAACTTCAGCAAACTTCCAGTGTGCGTGTAGGGAAAATGTCCTGTAGTGATTTCATTTCTAGATTAAATAAACTGGGCTGGAGGAGTGAGAGAAGGAAAATAATGTTATCCACTACAGTTGTTTACCAGTAAATCTTCAACATGTCTTTCTACAGGCAATATTACTGTTGGAGCTCTATTAATGGAAGGCTACGCCTCAGATGGACCTGATTTTCAAGTTTGTTATATTTCAGGCCAGGTTTCATCTGGAAACTTTTCTAGAACTTGAGGTTTAGTGCTAAGTTACTGGATCTTATTACCTAAGAACAGGACTTATTATTCCTTCTGCTAAGGCATCGCCTGAGCTGAAGCGATAGAGGGCAGATAGTTGTAAAGCACAAATTCACACCCTAGACAGCCAGCTTCCTGCAGAAAAGTCTTAACAGACAGGATCAGAAAATGTCCCATATTCCTTGGCCTGCACACAAGGGAGCTTGGTAGCAAGCAGCCTCTCAAAGGTTATGGTGTAGGTGGGTTATACACGTGAAGTCCACACAAACTGTTTTGTGTGGAAGAACTGAAACTCGGGTTATAAAGAAAACAGAGTGACTCTGTGCTGTGGGGAGTACTTGTCGCTCTGTGACATACAGTGGGCTTCTTGGGGAGACTGTGGTCTGACTGGCATGCGTGTATTACAGCCATGGAAGAAAGCTTGCGTACTATCACTTGATCAGGATCTCTTTTTGTTCTTGATTCCAACCCATATTTTGAAAGACTTGTATCAGAAAACATGCCAGCAGTCACAAGCACATTAACTCTGCCAAACTCTTGTTCTGGTAAATTCTCTTTGGGTGAAAGGCTTTCCTCATTTCACGAAGAGGCTCATGTATTAAAGGGAAAAGCGAAACAAAGCAACACTCCATAGTTTCAGATTCTGGGTTCTATTTTTATTCCAAACATGCTTTCACTGCCAGAGAGCTCGGCAGTCAGAATCAGAAGCAAATGGAAAGATGGGGCGGGGGGGTGAAAACCATGAGTGTGTTCTCTTTAGTTGAATTGCTTAAAAATATGAATTTTCTACTTCTGTTCATAACACTCCTTTAATGTCTTATCATATGCAGTAACACTTTATTGGAAAAAATAATTGTAGTCATCTGTTTAATATAACAAAAAGTCCAGTGTGGTTAAGATTAATTAGCCCTCAAACTGCAGCCTTTTATGAAAGACTTCTGAAAGACCATATTGAATGCATATGTATCTTCCATATTTAAGATGTGTTAACTGCAGAGGTGCAGCTCCTTTCTCAGGGACAGAAGGTCTCTCATAACTATAGAAGTACCTGCAGTGATTGCGCACTACATTAGTATTAGTATTTACTAGCTTTTAATAAAACATCTTGGGGTTCTTGCTGCACAAACTCATAACGAAAGACACTCTTGACCTAAAAATAGCAAAGGTGAACAGACAAAGCAGACCAGGAATGGGAGGAGAAATAGACACAACTGAAATACTTGCTTAAGGCTGTGATTAAGACCCTGCTGTCAGTGCAGTACTTCATCCATCAGATTTTGTAAGGATATCATATGGGAGGTTGCACAAAGAAATTAGACTGATATCTTTACAGTGTCCTTAACGTCAAATCCTGTTTGCTTTGAAATTCAGAAAGATGTTACATAACAGAAACCTAAAATGCCAAAGTTTATTTTAAGAGATAGAAATGACAGATACCTTTTGCAATGTATTAAACTGGTAGATAAACTGTTAATATGGAAGTCCAGGCTTAATATTAATACAGCACACACACCCACTGGGATGTTACATGAAAAAAGGATTCCTGCCACTGGTTGGTGTGGGGTTTTTTTAATGATGCAAAAACTGAAAAGACAAGAAAAAAAACTGGAAAACCTTACTTGGATATTTTCTTTCTATATTTTTCCAAATGAGCACGTGGAACATTGAAGCTTCTTAAATCCTGCCATTTTCTGTTACTCTGCACTTGTTTATCCCTGTGTACTCTCTTATAGAATTACACAAAGCACAGATCAGCATTCCATCTGTTGAAATCTGACATATCTGGGTGTATCCTAGGAGTATCCTCCCTTTACCCTGTAACTGTAGCCATTTAACATTTCCTCTGTGTCTGCTCTACCTGGGTAACTGCTATTGCAGAACTGGTTGTGCTGCTTTTGTTGGCTTGGGTAGTACCATCCTGAGATTAATTTTTATTTGCTATTTCACTGTAAACTGTTCATTTTAGGCAAGCTAGCCTCTCTTTCCCCCTTACAATCGTGAAAGGGGCGTGTGTGTGTTTATATATAGAGCCCAAGTGAAAGTAACTTTAATTACCAATTTTAAGTGCGTTTGCATATATAAGCTTTTTTTTTTTTCTTTCGGTGGATCTGCTAAAAACAAAACAAGCTCCAACAAGAGAACCTACTCCAACACCTAGCACAATCCAGGTGTGCTACCCCCAAGGCCTGAGAGAGTTGCAAAAGGTCAAGATTGCAGATGTTTTTTTCAGCATAGCAGCAGCAGTATTGTGTGCAGTTCTCCCTAGGGAGGCAGCTTCCCAGCCATGGTGCTCCCCAAGGGCAGCTATGGGGAGGCAGAGATTGATTTATCCCCAGTAACAGTCTGCAATTTTGATGGCACGAAAATGCTCTGTAACATTCTTTTCTTCCCCAGAGCTGTTCAACACTGTATCTCTGAAGAGCTGCAAAGCTTACACCTTCTATGACTTATTTGGGTCTTGACATTTGTAAAAATATTTAAAACTTACCTGCTGATGTGTGTGCACCTCCTGCTGACGGTAACAGGGCATGATGACTACTAGAATGAAAAATGTGAACCAACGGGATGATGACTTCCATTCTGCAGAACACTCTTCTCTTTACTTACTAAGCTGTTTTTGATGTTCTGTGTATTCTTATGAAGGAAACTGCTTTTATATTGTTTGTTTGTATTTCTGCCTCTAGGGATGATGTCAAAAAAACCTGCTGAAGCCTATAACTTCAAAGTACTTTGCTTTTCTTCTATATATAGCATTTCCTTACCTAAGGAAAATTACTTTGGTCTACTTTACATATGTATTTAAAAAAAAGCTTAGTTATAGTGAAGCACATGCTGTTTGTATTAAAAAAAAAGTTTTCAGCACCAGAAAAGTTAGACCAAGGCAAGCTTCAAACCATATGAGTTCAACTAGCTGTAAAACTTTCAGCAACAAAATTGCTGAGCTTCATGATGTCATGTGTATTTTTATCACTTTATCATGGTAAAGAAGCCACATTACTTTAAAAGCAAGCTAAGTACTTATTTAAAGATTTGTTGTCAATCTCTTTAATAACATATGATCTGCAGAGCAGAAAACTTGTATTTTAGCCATTGATGAAGTGATGAAGCATGGGCATCAACTGTCCCTAAGTTATAATCCCTATTAAGAAGTGTAACTACTGCTTTAATGTCTGTAAAAGTGAGGAAAGAAACAAAAGTATTCCAGAACTAGTTGTTTAACATAATAGCACACATGCTATCTGAATTTCTAACAAATGTGGTTATGAGGAAAAAGGAACTCTACAAATACACAAGAGCTGTTTCAGTAATCAGTGTATAAGCAAAAAACTCTCGCAGTCTGTGGTTGCTTGCATTGGTTATTTGGTATGTCTAGTCATACTCTGTTTCAGAGCACAGCCCGAGGTATTCCACATGCACCTTTTTTACCTGCTTGTCATTCACCACAGTAACTTCAAGGAAATTAATTTCTGTTCTAGGAAAATATGGAAAACACTGAATAATGGTTCCCCCTCCATCACCCTAAATTCTCTTCCTACACATCGCTTGTCTCTGTCTTAATACCGCTCAGCTGTTGCTAAGGCAATATTTTCCTAGAGAAGTTCCAAAAGGTAAATACACAGAGCTCTAAGCAAGAGCAACTGTTACTCATCTTCCGGACATGGATGGGCAAGCATAGACATAGCTCTAGAGAATTTGAAAGCTGCAAAACTATGTAGTGTGAGCAGGTCTCTCCTGCTGCGCTGCAGCATGCAAACGGGGAAGGGCCACACCAGGGCAGAGCCATGCTCTCCCTGTCTGCTGGGCAGGACCGTGTGTCCTCTTGTGTTCTGGCAGATGACACGCAAGGTGTTCCTGACTGAGGATGAATGAGGTGGGTCTGGTATTTAAAGTTAGCAACCCAGAGAGATGCTGTGGTGGAAAATAGGGACCCTGTTTCTGCCCATTGTGGTGATAGAAGATGAAACTTAGGTGTTAGGGCAGTTGCTGGCTCTGCAAAGGGCAGACTTGGCTCTGATCTCGGTTTGATTCAGCTCAGGCAGGTCAGTGGTGGAGCGGAAAGGTGGATGCAGGTGCTGTGTTGGTGTTCTGGTGAACCTGCACCTTCTTAGGAATTCCTGTGCTTCAAGTCCTTTCCCTTAAGCCTCCCTTGGTGCATTTCTGTGTGCTCATCCTAGTCTCATCGGCAAAAGAGGCATTCTTGTCCTCCGTGAAGAGTTTAGTTTCTAGAAGGATCTCCTGCTTTAGCTGCATCTTCACAGCTGTTTAAAGCTTCTGCTTGCTTTCTAGAGGCAACCTCTGTGAATCCTCTTACAATATCTCTTAACTAAAAATCATTAGGAATGTTAAGAAAGTATATTGATAAACTTGGGTGGGGGAGAGCCGCATGCCATGGTTCAGCGCAATACTCTGCAAAAGGGCTAGGCTCTGTTTTCCCTTATTCCTTGTAATTAAGGTGTGTCACTAGAAAGCAGTGTCCTCCTCTGACCTCATTTGATCAGTGACAATCACGGGCTGCTGTGTCTGGAGAGAGAGGTAATTTTCCCCTGGACCTGCTATTCAAGCCCAATGACTAGATCTTATGGGGCTGAGAATATACTGTTTCTCCAAGTAGTTGTTTGTTCAGGAATGCACTCTGAAAATAATGGGGAAGTTCTTCTTATCTGTGGAGCTTCTATTGCGTTCTCACTTTCTGGCAAATATTGCATTACCTGCCTCAGTATTTCAAAGCTAAATTAACTTTCATGTTCTCAGCATGCTTTACTAATCACGATGACACTGATCTCATTTGCAAATCCACTGTCTGCATCATTTGTTTGCCAGAGGGGGCAGGTTAGTTTCTCTGGTGAGGCAAATCTGTTTCTAATACCTCTAATTACAAAGGCAAGACAATATCTTACTTCCCTCAGTTTTCCCTTTTGTGAAGTATAACCTGACAGCATTTATTCCCTTTCATAGTGGCAGAAATCACAAACCCAAGAATATTTGAGAAGAAATGAGTTAAGGAAGAAGAATTGTATCAATACTAGAAGAACTGAGGCTTGCAAAATAATAGAATATTGGCTGAGGCACAAGGGAAATGAGAGATCAGTTATACGCTAGAAAGATGTGGGTATCTGAAGAAGGAACACAAAGAAATTGTTAGCGTAAAAGGTGAGGATGGGTGGGAAGGGAAAGAACTGAAAAAGGTTCTAGAGGGCAGAAGATGGAGAACATAGCCAAAATCTTGGTATCTGCGAGGGACTTAGCCTCTCTGGTAGCATGTGGCAGTCAAAGGGAGGGTGAAAGGAGGCTTTTGATCTTCCTTCCCTTCTGCGTGCCATAGTACCCTGCGTGTGCCAGGCCTTTTTCAAAAGCATGAGGCATTTCTGCCTCTCCTCCCAGGGTGCTGGTCTGCTCGCTGTTCTTGATGTAGTAAAAACATCCAGTTGTACTGGCACAAGCTGTTGTGTGTGTAGCAACACAACATTGGAAGTGGCTACTTCCTGGCTCTTCATAACTGTGCTTTTAAACACCTAGCACTGAGTAAAATCAGCACAACTTTCTCTTGAACTTGAAGCGAATTATACCAACTAGCTAAAAAGAACCCTAGTTCACTGTTTGGAAATTGGCCTTAAAACTACAGGAGATGTCCTGGTCTGGAGGGTAAACAGATACCAGCTGATTAACAGCAAAGTACTGGGACTGCTTGAAGTCCTCAGGCATCTCATTTATTCCAAATATTAAAGTTGAATTATGGAGATCATTGGTATTCATCTGTCCTTAAGAGGATTTGTTCTTGGCTTCCCATCAATTTTGTATGATTTCTGTATGAGGAAGCGCTTTGTGGAGAAATGCCAGTGGTGACTGTTTTGGATGAATATACTGGTATAGGGTTTTTTTGTTGTTTGGTTTTGTTTTTCTGTTGGTTTTTGTGGGTTTGGGGGAGAGGAGGCAGGCAACAGTGAAATCTTAGCCATAACTGTCCCAAGGACACAGTGTCATGTTATTCCTTCCTATGGAGGATGATATCTGACACCAACCTTTAAGAATTGATATGGAAATAGACTCTTAAAAACAAATACAGGTAAGATAGAAGCCAGAGAGACCTCATAGCTGAAGTCAGGCTTGATCTACACAACAGAAGCTGATAAAGAGGAGGTTTCGTCACTGAACAAATCCTTTGTCTTTTAGTCATATAGACCCTGGTATATTTAAAGGGCACTAGCTAGTCTAAATTGGGAAGAACAGGGCATACTGGCACTGTACAAAGTTTGTGGAAGTAGCCTTTATGTTTACTTAGGCTTGGTCTATTTATCCCATTCTGAACTCTGTAATCCAAGTGAACATTTTTCTCACTGATTCTTTGTTTTCAAAGAAGTCCAGTAGCTGTGCATCAGTGACTGTACTGATTATTTTTACATCTACTGTTAAACATGTCTCCTAATAGTTGAGATCATTGATGAAATAACGTATCACAATACTGAGGAGTACCAAAATAGTGAGGCACCAACTATAACTTGCTTTGAAGTGAACATGAAGGTTGCTCTTGGTACCTTTAACCTACTTCCCTCTGACTTCTGGGAGTGAAGGGGAAATGATGCAGCAATACACAAAGTTAAAACTAAATGCAAGTAAACAAAAGCCACAGGCATTCACCTGGCATAACACTATATGGCACAGAGGTTTTGTTGGAAAAATAATCTGAAAGATGGTTATCCTGATTAAAAAAAAAAACCCTCACTTTGAAAAGTACAAGAACCTTTTATTTGTTTGATCTGCATCTGTCAGTGATTTGACCATGTAAACTATGTGCTCTGAAAGTAACACAATACCAGTAACACAATAATAGTGTTAATTTCTTAAAAGAGAGAAAATTTTAGGTTTTTTTCTGTAATATAAGCTCCTTGGACAAATAAAGTTAATGCCAGAAATGAGATGCTCATTGGTGGTAGTGAGGTATTGTGCTAATTTTTAGCATTTGTGTTTCAGAGGATTACCTCTCATATTAAGTTAACACCAGTAAGAAGACCAAAGGGTATGTCCTCATGGTGAAGTGTTTGTTTCATCTCATAGATAGAAATGATTTTCCTGCTCTATTTTCTGTTGTTATAGCACCAGATGTTAGCCAAAACCTTATCTGTACAGAGAGACTGGTAACTCTGTTCCTCTGCAGGAAGGCTAGACAGAACCAACTGATAAAACTTGACTTGAAACAGAATCTCTACCAAGGAGGGATTAGTGACTACTGAAAAGGACAGCAAAATGACTTTTGTTCTTTCTCAGCCTTTTTCATTGAAGATGGCTGCCTTAAAGAGCAGAAGAATCACTGGCTACCAGCCAGCGTCTGAGCTCAGCTTGGCTTCTCAAGAAGATATTTGAGTCTCGGATGTAAACTCATAATTATTGCAACAAGTTAGTTCCAGCTTCCCATGAGTTTCCTTCAGCTAGACCTGTCAGCCTATAAGGTGCCCTCCCACAATCCAACCGGCAGAAAGATTTCTGCAGACAAACAGCAAATAACACACTTTTATTTGGGC
This sequence comes from Chlamydotis macqueenii, assembly GCF_036417535.1. Classification (NCBI taxonomy): domain Eukaryota; kingdom Metazoa; phylum Chordata; class Aves; order Otidiformes; family Otididae; genus Chlamydotis; species Chlamydotis macqueenii. The sequence continues at coordinate 12,995,254 of NC_141567.1, read as the reverse complement.
AAGGCTCCAAACCCAGGTCTTGGCCCAAGGCAGCTGCCCTGATAGAGGTCCACAAGCAGCCTGACAGCCTGTAGAGCCTTGGGCAGTGTACCAGGAATCACAGTAATGGTGCAGGACCTCTCCACCCTGCTCTGACGACTGGGTCTGTCTGTAAATAAACTAGGACAGGACCTGTTCTACATGCGTCGTACTGCCATCTGGATACAAGCTGAGTTCTTTCCCACACTCCAAATGTTTAATTCATACTGGCCACAGTTATTCTCTGTCTTATGCCAGGACATTTTGTGGGAGGCTAGCTGGCATGGGCTGAAACAGTGCCAGGAAGTATATTAACAGATAAACAGTTTAGAGGATTGTGTACCGCTGCTTGGGCCCACAGCCAAGTCCTGCTTAGTTTACTAGAAAAGATAGTGAGCGCTCTTAGAAAGTTACAGGGTTCTCCTACTTTCCAGGGACCTGGGAGGGATGGTCAACCCAAGGCTGGTGCTGTGGGGAAAATGTAAATACCAAAGGCTTCTCAGGCAGTCCAGGTCTTCAGGAACTCTTTCTTGTCTATGTGGCCTACTCTTTTCATTTTTACCTGGGGTTTATAGCATTGTTCTTCTGTTACCAACAAAATCGGGTGACTTACTCTTCCTACCATGACTTCTTAAGTCTTTGTAGATAAGAAGAAAGGATAAAAGATTTATTTTTTCAAATGGGAACAGTGAGGTTTTTAAGGAGATGCACTCATTGCCTTGTACAGATCATCCGCTATTGCCAAAATATCACATCAAGTGGAACCCACTCTCATCCCAGGCCTTTGGCAAGGCAGGCAGGAATGGTCGATGATTGCTGTGTGGCAGGATATTGCTTCCCAGTCCTACCTATGAACTTCATCTGGCATCATAAATTCCTGCACCAAGGCTTGTCCATTATGCACATATTAGAAAAAGTAGAGGCTTTCTGTTCACTGACTGCTAGCAGCATCGTCATTTTGGTTGGGAACAGCTCAGTTTGGGGCTATGGGGAGCCCCTTACAACTATTATTCACCTAAGTGTAAAATCAGCCTCCCCACCTGAGAAACAGGCTATCTCTGGCCTGGCAAAATTGTGGCTGGCTTCTGCTGTTTGTGTGTCTGGGTGGCACTGGCATATGCTGTCCTGAAACTGGGTAGTTCTGATCAAGAATATAAAATATTTATGCACTAAAATAACTTAACACAACATCCTCCATGTGCCTGCTATCCCTACTTGGGAGTCAGATTCTGCTTCACTCATAATGACAAGTTCCTCTGAGGCCACATCTTGTCATCCTCTCAAAGGCAGGAAGAAACTATCAAAGCTGCTGAAGAGTATTGCCTCATACGCTATCAGCTATTGCTGCTCAGCAGTCTCATCCACAGATGTTGCTGCTGCAGAAGCAGGTGAGCTTGGGTGTCAGTCCCATGCTTCATGAAGTTCATATTTCCACTCGACGTTAAAAAACAGAAGCTGAACAGGTTGGCCTGTTCAACTAAACTGTCTATTCTGCTTGTCCAAGTTGTGTAGCCAACTTGACAAAAGTGGGATTATTTAGGGTCTTTAGTATCATCCCAGCATGATTAGGCTTTTTTTGCCTTTCAAAGATTTTTTTTTTTTTTAGTTGGACAGGGCTCCCAATCTTAGTCACTGTGCTAAAGAGGGGTCTGTATGTACATCAGCAGCCCAGGTGTTTCCTGGAGGTAACAGTAAAGAGAGCCAAAAAATATTCACCCAGCCAGGCTCTTGGCTTGTGTGCCTGCCCTAGCTGCCGCTCGTATGGGCGGCTGCTGCCTGCTCATCCTGAAGCATCTCCTACCCGCTCTGTCTTGGCAGAGAAACTTGGACACATGCTTGCCTCAGTTTGCAGTGCAATCCAAAAAGCCTGTAAGAGAGTTTGGAGCATGGGTTCCTGTGATGTGCTAGTTCATGTCTGTTGTCCGTTCATCTTTTTTCAGCTAGCTTTGGTTTTCCTTTGTTTTCCAACAGAAGGGAAGGGAGAGCCCTTTATTAGACAGGTGCTAGGAAGCACTTCATAACAGAAGCATCCAGTAGAGTCGGCACCTTCCACTCAAAATAGATGTATGGTTGTTTTTTTGGTTTGTGTTTTTTTTTTTTTGTTTTTTTTTTTTCCTAGCTTCCATACTTAGTATGTGCTGTTATCTACCACTTCTGCTGGCTTGTCTGAGGTCCAGTAAATATTATTGCACATCTGACTTGGAAATTTCTGTGTAGAATCAAAACAAGGCTTTGTTAAATCAAAACTTTCCTTGTTCAAACACACAAGTATTCCCTGGGGCAAAGTATACCTTTTGTTGTGATAAAAACACTGTTCAAATGACCACAGTGATACTGCAAAAAAAGTTATAACACACCTATGTGCACATTATATCACATAAGCATGTTACTGATGCCTCAAATATTTAAGTGCTAAATAGCTTAGAGTACACTTTGTAATTCATTTTATATTTACAAGAATATACTAGCTCCTGAACAACATTTAACCCTGTAAAACAGTGATTAAAATATGTAACAGGCTTAAAAGATTAATATAGCAAGAAGTACGGGGAGTTCATGTAGCATGATAAATAATTTGCAGAGAGAATTATTTGCTAAGCATTGCAAATCAAATAATACTACAGGTCCAGAAAAATTATTCACATCTTTCAGGGCTGTTTTACAACAGTAAATAATGTTTAAATCCGTTGTTGTTCTTACTAAGCATATATTTATTATCCAGGGTAGAGTTCAGATAATTTATCAAATAATTTAAAATGCATTAATATCTTTATGCTGTGAATTGCAGGGTAAGATATTGGCCCTATTGAAGAAAATACTCTCATGGCCTTTACGGATGCAAGCCTCGTGATAAGGTTGTCTTCATTTTGTTATCCCTGGCATCATACAAAGTTGTAGGCTCCACAATGTTAATGTTTTTTAAAAAAAAAAAAAAAATCCTGTCACTGTTTTAGGTGCAAGCTGCCCTTTCCTAGACCAAGTGTCTTTTGACTTTAGTGGGAGAAAAGCCAGAGAAGGGACTAGCAATAGCTTACTCTGTAGGATACATTAAACTTCACAAAAATAACCTGTATTGTTTCAAAGACCATATAGGCAATCTGGCCTCTAGTTATGATATGTTAATAGTGTAACACAATCGTTCCATTAAAATGAAGACTAACATCTTTATTCTGACTTAGTAGCTTGTAGAAAGGCTTAAATCAATACTGCATAAAAGCTATATGGCCAAATTCCTGTCTGTTGCAGCCAGAGAACCAAGGACAAGGCACACCAAATGAAGGTCTGCCATCTTCTTCCTCTTACGTGCAGAATCTCCAAATCCACTGCAAAATCATTGTTGTTGGTGATGACCTGGATTTTTGTGAACTATTACTTTGAAAGATGGTCCAGAGGATCATACTTTCATGTGGCAGGCTGCCTACGAAAGAGCTGGGAAAAAGCAGTCCATTGCTCTACTGAAGAGTTTTTTTTATATTAAAAAAAGCAACCAACCTCTCAATAGGTGAACACTAAAAAGTGAGAACAATGTTCTATTTTAAGATTTCTTAAAAGCTTATATTTAGGACAAGAAATGAAATGTGACGAGTTGCACATATGGTAAAACTCGGGGAAATTTCACTGAGAGTAGTGCTAGTAAACATGTAACTCTTTTGCGTTACGACATAGAATTTTTTCAGAATGGTGAAGACCTGTTTAATGCTCTTAATAGGGGTCTGTCTCACGAGTAACTGTGTTGAAACAAAACCAAAACTTTTTGGTTTAACTCTATAGACAACTCAAATGCAAAACAGTAATGGATGGGTGCGAGGAGACTTGTGGAAGCCACGGCTGTGGAGCTGGAATCTCTTGTGTGTGGAGGTGTGGTGCTTTTTGTTGGTTGTTTTAAAGTACAGCTAACATCTTGCACTACTCGCATATAAGAAGCTTTTTGTTTGCACCAAAGAAATATGAAGATGCTATTGTGACAACACGTTCAGAATAAACACAGGAAAAAAAAAATACTTCTGCCTCCTTGGAAACTAAGCTGTAAGTGGGCTATTAAAGGAAATGAGGCTGCTGGGATCTTGGAGCAAGGCTCCAGCTGGCTCTTGGAAGCCAAGTGTGTGTGGCAGATGGTGGGAGCGTAGAAGGTAGCCTCCTGTCCTGTGCACACCTGAGTGAGCCCCAGGAATGGCAGGGGTGCCGTGCCACCAGGACAGAGCAAAGGTTGCAGGAGTAGTACACACCCTTAAATGGGATGTGTTTTTAAACATCTGTATCGCATTAGCATGGAGCCCTAGTGATAAAGTAAACTGCATCACGCTGGGCTTGAACAATCAGACGACCTAAGAAGTGGGCAATGGCCTCGAGTTTTAACTGTGTACGACTGGAGAAGTCATTGCTTTACAAACTTGGAAGTGCAAAGATTGGTAGTGAGAACAGTAAGCGAAATATTCAAGTTGGTGTCACTTTCAGTAAAAAATCCCAGCTGTTCTAAAATCAGTGGCCAAAATCAGACTGTTACTGGGACTTCATCCCAAATACTTCTCCGAGGCACTCTGGCCTGTAAACTGCAGGCAGGCAGAATGTGCCTGGTCACTGGAATCTGTGGGGCATGCACCTCCCCAAACAAGGTGGTGACGGAATCCCACGCTGTAACCCTTCGCTTCTGTGCCTGCGGCAGTGAGTGACAGCATGACTACTGAACACCCACATACAGAGAGATACTGCACTGTACATATGGCAGAGTACAGAAAAAAGACCAAGTGAAATCTAGCAGAAATATTTTTTTTCAGAAGAGGATGAGGGATTCAAACAGCAAGTAATTCCTTAGTGCAGAAAAAAAAATGATTGCCAACTGGTTAAGACAAAACCACCAAGTTTTCACTCTCTTCCAATTTTATTCTACTGCTGCATAGGCATCTGCCATGTATGGTCAAAATACCAGATTTTTCTTCTCTTAGATAGTACAAAGAAGGAATAGAAAAGAGGAGAGGAGACTGATGAACACCAACTCTTGGCAGCTAGCAAGTGATGACATAAAAAGCACTTATGGCAATCTCTTCAGCATAGTTACTTTTAATTTATTTAAAAGAAAATCCTATTCAGAACAGGAGTAAGTTGTTGGCAGGAGCTATATTACATTAATTTGTCTATAAATGTAATGTTTGTAACTTGTGCTTCCTGCACTGCTTTGAATATTTGGATGAAAAAGTATAGCTGTTGGTGGTCTTCATTAGTAAATTCAGCCTAATGGAGCTTTATGAATATAAGGAGCTGTATGACCTGTTGCTAGTCTTATTTCATTCTCTAGATCTCAAGCAAGACATCAAAAGATTAAATAACATCAAAACTGAGTTGGATTTAAGACTATCTGTAAAATCCTGTTCTGCTGGGATACTAGGCAAGGTAACATCTCCTTATCTTATGACTTTCTACCATTGTTCATCACAGCTGTATTAATAAGACAGTCAAATTATTTCACAAAATATCTGGCACTTTTTTCCTGTTGTAGTTAAAATATTGTTTGGTGTTGAAATCTTTCTTTTCTTTTTTTTTTTTTTTTTTTTGAGGGGGAAGGTGCTGGCTGGGATAAAGGACATGTCTAACTTTGAGAATAGTCTTTTTACCAGGATCTCTCCAAGATCTCATAACAAAGTAACTTTCTACTTGGGTTTATTATCACTAGGACAATTTCAGGTATCATTCCAGTTGCACTTACTGGTGTCTGATGCCAGTTAAATGACTTCAGAGGAGGTGCCTGTGACCTCCACCATGGGAAGCTGGAGGTCAAACATGTCCCTTCCGCACCTGGCATCAGTAAGTGCCCTGCACCCGTTGTGTGCCGCCATGGCGGCCTGCTTGGCCGATGGGAGGGTGACACCACAGCAGCTTGCTTGGCCGATGGCAGGGTGACACCACCGCTGACCCAAGAAGAGTGTGAAACCCCAAGATGTGCATGGGGAAGCGCGGTGACCTTGCGCTGACAGCCGTTCCCCCTGTGCAGACTGGCACTGGGATGCATTCTGCACTGGTACAGCAAACCTCCCTGTATGCACGCTGGATTTAGTATAAGTTTATTGTCCCCGTTTACTGTTTGTGCAGGACAGCCTTTGGTAATAGCACATCAGCAAGGGTTTGTTTTGCATAGGACACAGGAATGTGGAAATTTGGAAACAGCAGGAGAGATTAATGTTGGTGGGTTTGTTGGTGTGTGGTGGGGTGGTTTTTTTTTGTTTTTTTTTTTTTTTTTTTTTCCCTTTCTCTCCTCTGTCTCATCTAAGAACTATGCGGGCCGCAGCAGCATTTTTATGTCTTTCTGGTGACAAGTTAGGACTTGAAAACAAAAGCCTGGCCCCCCCAGGGCCCTGCGTGCCGGCTGTGAGGGGGAGCCTCCCCTCTGCACAAGGGCCGAGCGAGCGCAGAATAACCCCAACCGACCCCAAAAAACTTTGCTGCCGCGGGATACAAAGCACAATGCACCCGGTTCACGCCAACACCGCGCATTTAACCGGCTGTCACACCCCGGCTGAACGCAGCTCCCCGAGCCCGGGGCCGCCCCCCTCTCCCGGCCCCGAGCCGCCGGTTACCGGTCGCACCGCCTGCGGGGGGGAGGCTGCTCCCTTTGGCCGGTGCCGGCCCTCCTCAGGAGCGCTGGGGGGGGGGGGGGGGGGGGGGGGACACGGACCCCTTCTTTCTCGCGGTCGCCCCGGGCCGCGTTGCTCGCCGGGCTGGACGGCACCGGTCCGCCAGACAGCAGCCCCCCCTCCCTTACCTGCGGGTGAGACCAGCTCCCCTTCGCTGAGCTCCCCGGAGTCCGAGTCCATGCTGCCGGTACCGGCGGGGTCGAGGGAGCGAGGGACAGGCAGGAGCAGCGCCGGGAGCCGGCAAGCGGCGAGCAGAGCCTGCAGCTGCCTCCTCCTCCTCCTGTGCTCCCAGCCCGGGCGCTGGGTCCCCGCCGCCACATGCAGCCGCCCTGCTCGGCGCCGCTGGCTGCGAAGGAGGAGCGGAGACGGGCGGGCGAGGGGCGGAGGGAGCGGGGGCGCGGCGGGGGAGCGGCCGCTTCCCTCTTCCACGAGTGCTCGTCTGGCAGCCGGCTGCTCCCCGCTCCGGGCGGCTGGGAGGGGCAGCGGGGTCCCCACCCCGCGGGAGGGTGGGGGGAGCTTTGGGGGGCGCTCCCCCCGCTCTGGCTCAGCGCACGGCGTGGATAGCGCTGTCTCCCGCCCACCTTCTCTTTTCCCCCTTCCTTTCTCTTGGAGTCATCTCCCCTGACCCTCGGTCATCGCTGTCTCTCTTGTTACCAACTCCTTGTCCTTAGACATCATTTCCTCAAAAATCAGTCACTGGAGCAGTGGAAGCCAACAGGGAAGGGTCTGCTCTCGCTGGACACTAGTGCCCTGAAAAGTACAGGAGGAGTGAGCTTTGCTGCTGGCTGTTTGCAGGTTATTCACAGGCCCAGGGAGACAGTAAATTTGCCACTTACATTTGGTAAATAAAGACTACGTTAGAAGATTGTTTTGGACTCCTGAGTTTGGTCACTTCATAGCTTGAACTCTGCAGACTTCACCTGTCTTCTACAGGCTACTGCAGAACTGAGCCATCCCTTAACCCAGATGGTTGACGCCACCCATTCGGCTCTGAGGTTAGTTAGATCTTTCTTTCCCTTTGCTTTTACTGCTTCCTACTTTTTCTTGCCGTTACACGCCAATGATTCCTTTAATGCTAGCAAAAAAAAAAAAAAAAAAAATCCCAGGAAAGTAGTAGCAAGAATACTTTTCTAACAGGGAACCAAATGTTGTCACAATACAGACCCCATAGATCTCTCTGATCCATAGATGTGTCGCATCCCCAAAGCCAGCCAGTGCCGTCAACGCTTACCCACAGCTTACTGCCATCTCCAGCCAGATGTTCATGCCTGTAGCTGTAGCCCACAGACACGTCTCTTTACTCCATAACTCTCTCCCCTAAAGCTGTGCAGATCCTCATGTTGCTGGAGAAAGCAATGCCTGGACAGGGCTTTGAAGCAGTGTATAGGAAGTTATCTATTGTGAGCAGACTATGCTAAACATGCTTGACAAATGTGAAGACTTTCCCTGTTCGTGTATAGTGATATTTAAAAAAAAAATGTATTGACCCCCCCCCCCCCCCCATATTCTTTCTAAACCCCAAGGGCCCTGTCAAATTCTTTGCAGTGATGGCTTATTCTGTGCAATGCTGAGTGCAAGAACTACAACCGCAAAAATGAAGCCAGAGTTTGGCTTATGTTCTAGGGTGAATCTTGGGCAGGCTCCCTTGCCTTCAAATTGAGTTGAACCTGAAAAGATAGGAGACCTCCAGCTTTCTGGCCCTGGGAATACACACATTAGTATGTTGAATTTGAACACAAAATTCTTCAACCTCTCCAGTGAAAAGTTAGGTGTTAAGTAATTTGACATGTTGCTGCCATACTCTGGGCCTGTAGTGTTATGGTATCTTTGTTTTTTATTCCATGAAAAAAATTCTGACTTTTGTTTGTAATTGTTTTCTTTAAATTAAAAATGGCATTTCAAATATTGCTGATTATAATCTCATAAATTAGTATCATATAAGGAAAAACATGAACACTGAAGTGATTCTATGATTCTGTTGTGAGGAACTAATGCATAATCTGAATGCATGTACACAGGTCAATCGACGGAAGAAGTGGGGAATCTGCAAGCATGATATAAACAACGTAGCAACAGAAAAATGCTGAGATTAAGTCATGAAAGATAATCCTGACTGCCAGACCAAGAACAGAATCTGAGAGCTGGAAATGTTTAGTCTCTGACTCTGTTTGTTTGTTTGCTTTTTACCATGCAACCTAAAGAACCTCAATAGGAAGAGTAAGTTTGTATTTGAGTGCAATCAATTCATTTTCTGGACTGTCTTTAATTGCTTGAGACTCAAACGGTAATTTCTAACCTGGACAAATTCAGACTTTGTAATGACAATCATGGTAATTAGATAAGCAAAAACCAAAATGATTTTTGCAGGGATGTGCGTACAGTGGAACCCTTCCTGCCGCCCGAGCGACAAAGGGGGCTGGTAGGGTGTGCTCTGGGTCATTTAACGAGCTGATAAATGTGGCTGTGTGTGTGCTTCCAAGGTGTTGTAGGCACTGGCCTTACCCTATTTTCTGTGTGGGCTTTTTTTTTTTTCCTGAGTGTGTAACATATACTATAATTGTATTTAAATATTAAACTCTGAATAGTCACACTTCTTTGCCACTAATCCTAGTTCATTAGGTGAAAGGATGGATTATTTTTCATGATCTTCTGAAAGCCAAAAGTCTTGGTGTGGAATAGTTAAAATGAAAACTTAATTCCGCTTATTTTAATTCTTGTCAGGTTTATCCTTCAAAACCCACAATAATAAATGTTATGATGACAATAGTGTAACTTAATACTGTATTGCATCAGACTTGTGATATATACATTGGGCATTCTCATTACTATGCTGTAATTACTTCCTATTCCACAGTAAATGATGTTTCAAGATTCTTTTCCCTCTTTATTTCTGCTCACTGTAAAGCAGTTCTTAGAGCTTTCAGCTGTAACAGAATGAGCATATTGTTTCGTTTCAAAACATATGGTTAGAATTCAGTTTTTTTCCTTTTTAATGTTCTCTGCCCAGCAGAGTCCAGCACTTGGTTTAACATGTGACCTGGAAAATTCCATATGCTTAGAGCTCTGAACTTCATAGTTTCCGCTCGCTACAATGCCAATGCAGGGAAAAATGCAGAAGGTTTATTAGCAGCAATATATGTACTAGCTAGATGCATATTAAATGAAACTCCACATGAAGAAAGTAGACATTTCATGACTGACTTATTTTTGCCCTTTAGTACAAATAGTGCAATTAGATATTCATTGTTATAAGCTAAAGCTCTGTGACTGTAGCTCTGTGACTTTTTCTTTTTTACTAGGGTAGACTTAAACATTTTTGGGCTATTTGGAAACTGGAACGTTGTTTTCTCAAGGCTCAATTAATACATTTACCTGCAAATCTCTACAAATATGACTTACCAGGGGAGCTGGTAACGCAGCCGATTGGAGCTGCCCCGTGTGTTGCGTGTGTTCCCAGCTGTGTGACGTTTTCTGTAGTGGCTACATCATGGAATGGCTCCTCCATTCACCTTTCAGCTGCATCTGGTCTTGATCTTCGTTCCATACGGAACTGAGCTGAAACCCTCCTCTGCCTACTCATTTTACTGAGTGCTGGAGATGTGCCTGTGAGGATTCATGCTTTTTCACTCTTCTATCTGCAAATCGTGCTTGCGTGTTCACACAAATACAATTTTATACTAGTCTAAGTACTTAAGTAGGCCAGTTATCATTGCATGTATGTCTAGTGTATTTATCCTTCCAGGGCTATTGTGAAATAAGGATAATAGTATTTCTCTGTTTTAGAGAGAGGGAGGTGAGGTACTGAGAAGCTGTAATTTGAAGTCAAATGGGAAGCACAGACTTTCACCTGTATCTCTCGAGCCGTACCTTAATGGTAGGTTATCCATTTCTGCCAAATAAAAGATTGGCAAGCTACCTCTACACTTTGCTATGCAAGCTTTCCTTCTTTAAACTGATCCTTTAAACCTATCCCAGGAAGCAGTCTGTCTTTTCTTTCACTTATTAAATCTAGCAGAACCTCCTCAGCACTACCATCTTTGTATGTGACCTGTCTGCTTTAGACTGCAAAGACACACGTGCAGGATCACACCTTCTTTTTAGTTCAAGATTTAAAAGTGTAAGGATATATATTTTTTTTTTCTCGCAAATAATTTTTTAAACATTATTTAAATAAGACCTGCCCTAGGATGTACTAGTATTGTTGCCTAATAGTTTGCTTCACAGTTTATTGTATCTTTCATATCCAAGTGCCATTGCTACTGAATGTACTAAACAGAGAAGCATCTCCCCATAGGCTGATATACTCAGGAAATGTACTGCAGCAGATTTTACTTTTTTTTTTTTTAATAATTTCTTTGTGGTGTCAGTTTTCTTTATGAAATATGTCTAAATACCCTATCTGCACTGTTATTGGCAGACTGTGAATAACCAGTACCAAGGATCAGTAGACTCTCTGTCAACAACTTCGTCATGCCGGGAACTTGGATCCTTACAATATCTGGCAGCTAGTCAGCATGCACATACGTATACACGTTTTGCATGCATTTTTAATAGATTTTAGTTGCAATAATGCATCTGGTGGTCTGAAAACATTCTTTGTATTTGAGTTAGAATTTGAATAATGAACAAGATGTTTACATTACTTTAATTGCTACTTATGTGCCAGTAGATATTCAAAGATATAGATTTTTGTACTGTCTGATTTGAATAGTGCATGTACATTCTGTGTTGGGACTATAAATATGGAAGAATGCAGTATTTTCTGCCCCTTTTAATTTTTTTTTTTTTTTTTTTAGTTACTGTTAAGAGATATAGGGCATCAGTTCTGAATACCTGCCATAACATACTATGCTGGTTTTGGCTGGGATAAAATTAATTTCCTTCATTGGTAGCCAGTGTGGGGCTGTGGTTTGGATCTGTGCTGAATACAGTGCTGATAACACAGGGATGTTTCAGTTACTGCTGAGCAGTGCTTACACAGAGCCAAGGCCTTTTTTGCCTCACGACACCCCACCAGCAAGTGGGCTGAGGTTGCACAAGAAGCTGGGAGGGGCACAGTTGGGACAGCAGAGCCCAGCTGACCTAAAGGATATTCCACACCATACAACGTCATGCTCAGCATACAAAGCTGGGAGAAGAAGGAGGAAAGGGGGGGATGTTTGTAGTGGTGGTGTTTGCTTTCCCGAGTAACCATGACACATGATGGTACCCTGCTTTCCTGGAGATGGCTGAACACCTGCCTGCCAATGGGATATAGTGAATGAATTCCTTGTTTTGCTTTCCTTGCATACGGCAGCTTTTGCTGTACCTATTAAATTGTCTTTATCTCAGCCTATGAGTTTTCTCACTTTTACCCTTCTGAGTCTCTCCCCCATCCCACTGGGGGAAGATGAGTGAGCAACTCTGTGGTGCTTAGTTGCTGGCTGGCGTTAAACCATGACATGTGGACATAGTTTTAGCCATTGGACTTGCTGAATTGTGTTCTGTCTCTCTGATGTTGACTCTTCTTAAAGAAGAGCTGAGGAGGCAGTTACAGACTGAGTCTGGAGCCTGGCACTGCTGCTAACCTATGCTGTGATGGTTTTGGAATATCAGATTTAAAGCTAGAACTGCGATTTAGCTTCAGTCAGCTTGAAGAGCCTTGTAAGGTGCTCTTATGAGATTTTAATCCCAACTTAAATAAAATAGAGGAGAAAAATATTGTACTCTTGTGCAGCTTGCATCGTGCTGAACTGTGTTACTCTTGGTAGATTATCAGAAAGCATAATTTTGTCTGAAATTGATATTTTTGCCTGCTTAAATAGTCTAGGACTGTGGGTTGACTAGCATGGGAAAAGTTTAATAACAGAAGTAATTGGTTTGATCCAAATTCTGACTACTCATAGTAAGAAAGGAAGTAAGAACAATAAATATCTCTTCCCTTGAGCTGATGCACTACTGAACAAGGGCAACTTTTAAAGAAGGAGCAGTTAAAGTGGGAGGCAAGCTTGCTGATGTCTATGCTTACAGACACAGGAGAACAGGACAAATGTTCATGTCCATTTTTTGACCATGAGGATGTTGTTCCTTTTCTGTTCACTTAGAGTTGGGTTTTGCTCATAGAATAAGGTTTTCTATATTAAACTCATTTGAATTATCTGAGCATTTAATGGTTTTGTACTACTTTAGTCATAGTTGTTTTTATTAAAGGTTCTTCACCATTCTCTTTGGGACAGTGATTGGTCCTGTGCTTAGAAGGATGTCTGTCTTGCAAATTTACTATAGATTGGCAAACTTTTGCATTTATAACTTTGCATTCTCAACAATGAAAGAAATAAAAGCTACCTTCCCAAGCTGAAAATGCACCTGTTAATTCTATTGGTGGAAAATTTATTTCAAGGAAATTCTGTGAAGAGGTTATATTGGTTAAGTCATGACCCTCACTTGTTTTTATGAGCAAGGAGTTAGGCATTATTATTTTAAACCCCTAACAAAATAGATACTTATTTTATTGCAGTTTTAAGTTTCATTACAGGTGGGATACTAATAATATTAAAGGATAAGACTGATTAGCTGAAACCTGAATTTTGTTTATACTTTCTCTGTTCTAGAATTGGGAAAATAAACTTTAAATGATTTTTTTCCTGAGGGAATTGCTATAAAATACAGGAGAAAGCAGGAGATTGTCTTTTGTTTTGTCTCCTTTCTGATGCTGCCTAGAGAAAGCTGGAGGACAGCTTCCAGTCAAAACCACTGTCTCTAGGAATTATTTTTAATTCTTGTAGTGGTCACTGAAGTTATTTTAAAATATGCCACATTCTTTACTTTTATGTGTTATTGAGTTATGCTTTTCATTATGAGGGTTGATTATCTGGTGGCTATGTTTAAGCCTTTGACTGTGTCTAAGATGCGAGTAAAATACAGTTAAACCAACAACTGATGCTGCTTGTTACTGAGCTGTGCTTTAGCAAGCTTTGAAACAGTTTTCTGCTTCTAGTCTGGAAGATGGGTCATTCTTGTTTTCATCGCTGATTTCAAATTATGTGGAGGAGGAGGATTCCACAACTTCATGATACTCTGAGAAAGCAGAGAAAATTTTGTTGCTAGGAAACTATGAAGGACCTACATTGTACTATCTTTCCAGAATGTTTTGTAGTTATTGTTATTTCATTAACTTTTCCAATCTTGTTCTTTATGCAAACATCCACATTTTTTCCTATAGTCACCATGTTTGTTACACACTTATGTGTACTAGAAAATATATTATTTCTGGGTTATTTCTGTATTGCTTTCTTCTATTCTTCAATACACAAAAAAACCAACCCACCAAACATTTCAGATTATGTTGTGTTTTGAAGGCTAATATTTATTCACGTGATAATGTTGGTTAGACATCCTGAATTATTAGCATATAGTAGGTCATGCTTTCCCACAAAAGACAAGTGCTGAGATCCAGAGTTGTACATCTTGCACAGAAACTCAATAACATTTTTCAAATTGGATATTATCAGGAAAAGTCTTAAAGTATGTGGTGTTTTGCAGATGACTAGGTCTGGTTGCTCCTTTATGCTGGATGTGTTGACTCCCATTTTAAAGCCATAAGATGTATCTGCAAGTTTGAAAGTTAACTGAATCAATGCTGTGGATTTCAGTCCAGGAGGATGCACCTGTGACTGAAACAGCAATGCAACAGCTGATATCAGTCTAGATATAGAGCTGCTGCTGAAAAGTGTAGCACCCGTTGGACTAAAGGGAGTCATAGCCTCTGAGACGCAATCATAGAGACGGAAAACATTTTTTTTTGTGGAGCAATTCACTAATATCCTTGGAATTTGCTCAAATGGCAGAATGTTAATATACTCATTTGTGGTTTCTGTAGAGCTCAATGTGATTTTTTTTAGAACAGTATGGAAACATCATCTGACAGTGTGTGGGCATTACTTCATGACCATTTCTAAGAGCATGGCAAAAGGCACTCTGATACCCACTTATCTATAAATAACTAAATATCATCAACCCAGAGACATAAAATTGCATTTTGTGGGTAGTCTTAGGAACATGCAACATAGGCAATTAGATTACAAGTAGTCCTACAACAGTCCCAGTAAAGAGAATGAAATTACTTAGAAACTTGCTGTCCAGACCACTTTCAGGTGAATTATTTCTCTTGCACACACTGAGGGACTCGGAGTACCTGTAAATATGATATATGAATGACTTGAATTCGACCTGGGCAGTATGAATTTATCTGTAGACAGGTAGATCCTAGAGCCTTTACTTCTGTGTGACTAAATTTTTGGACTGTAGATCTTGGGTCCTCTTGGCAGCTAAGGTAGCTGGAAGGGCTAGAGAATATGTGTAAAGATCCTTTTTAATACTAGTAGAATTTTGAAAGAAACAGAAAATGTAAAGGACACTGATAACTTTCTGTAGTCTTTCAGTGCTCTCTACAGACTACTTGCCATTGGCAACCACTGAGGCAAACCTGTCCCAGTACAAGATGTGCCCTTCAAGCCAGGATTTTTTGAAATAAAGCCCCTCCTGCAACCTTGATGACTGTGTGTCTTTAGGCAGAATCCTTTATTCAGCTGGAAACTCCTGTTTGTTTGTTTGTTTGTTTGTTTGTTTGTTTTTTCCTGAAAAGAGGAATTTATGGAAAAACTTGGATAAGAATCTTACTAGTTTTGTCTTCCCTCCTCCACTCCACATCCATAGCAGATGTAAATCAGTTTTTCTCCTGATAAATAGTACCAACTTTAACATTGCTGAAGTCAGCACTGTGGGTTGTGTCTGCCTAATTATGTCTGCTCAATAATTTTATGTAAATTCTACCTATTTCCAGCATATACAGGGGAAGAGTAATGTTGAACAGTGAACAAAATATAGCAGGTAAAGCATACAAAAAGGGCCAAGAAAGAACACTTATTAACACACCTGGCATTGTGTGATTTGGAATAAAAACACTTGGGTGTAATGTGTTTTGTGGAAAGTGCTTAGTGCTGGTATGCTGACAGAGAAATACCTGTGGCTGGCAAGTCATAGCACAGATGTGCTTCTGTCCTTGAGGATACAGATTTCAGAATTATGAGGAAAAATGTTGGAAGGTAGAACAGGAGCATCTTGCATTAATGTGTATTTGTTTTTAGCTTTGTTAAGAAAACAAGCTTAGGCTGTCTTTGCCTGAATAACTTTTGATACAACTAGCCAGTTTCAAAGAGTCAGAAGAGGAAAGCATGCCTCAGAAATGATTTTGTTTCTGAAAACCAGGAAAACTGGGTGTCCCTTCTTCACTGAGCAGTCAAGCTGGTGTCCCTGCTAAAGGAAAAGCAGGGAAAACTCATCTGTTGTTTGTTTGGCAGCAACTGGCTGGACCGTTGTCATGCACTAACTCAGATTTAGTTAGTGTATCACATGCTGTCAGTTTGGTAGTTCTCTTGGAAGGTAAACTGTAACTTGCTGTGGTGTGGGGTGGAAAATAGGAGTGACTCAAGTGCTGAAGGATCCGCATCTACAGGAAAGAAGGCATGTTAATTCCTGTGCATGTGGAAGGCGTATTTGAAAGTGGAATTACAGTTGTACTAGTGCAGAAAATCACTGTTGTGACTCACTAGGATCCATCCCATTTTTATTCTGACCAGGAAGCAGTTGGAAAAAAAAAAAAACAAACTGTAAGAAATCTATAGTGATTACAATTGTAGTGGCAAAAAACAGTAATATGCTTTGGTCATTAAACTGGAGTGTCAGGTAGATCAAAGAGTGCAAAATGCAGACAATTTAAAAATCATGATGAGTGTGACTAAGTAAAATGTCTGATCTTTGAGATTATGGATTTTGTTGTTGTTTTATGTTAGAAAGTCAAGTTATGAAGTGGCACAAGACATCTGGGGCTGCTCAGCTCTGTAGAAGAGCCTATTGTCAGCGGGTATGAGAAATTAATGACACGAGGATCAGGAGGGAGAATTGTCAGATTTTTCAAGGCAACATGGTATTCAGCTGAAGCTTGAACTAGTGCAGACATCATAGAGGATGATAATATTACATTAATAAGCATATTCTGTTATATTTACCTGATGACAATTGACAATATACTTTCAGGACACTGTGTAAGATTTAAAAAGCCAAGCAGAAACTACTTGGGATTTTTTGAGGACTTTTTTTCTTTTTCTTTTTTTTGTATCTTGTGAAAAAATAGTACTGGTCATAAACTGTACTGAGAAACAATGACAAGGGTTTGGTTTTGTTTGTTTGTTTTTTTTTTTTCAAAGAAAGATGAATTCTGAAAGTGTAGAAGACATTGAAAGGCAAATGTGAAGTCTGTGCTGTAATGTGGATGGAATTTGAAAAACATACACTGTTATCAAACTGTAAAGCAAACCTTTAGAGCCTTTCAGCATAAAGTGAATTATTTTATGGGTGAAATCCTGGTATCTAAAGTCAATGGAAATTTTGAAAGTTCAGTGAGGCCTCCATTTCACTTCAGAGGTGTAAAGTGGCATAAAGATGACTTCATGCTCAAGTCCTTTTTCTCAGGCTTTGTGTGTTGTCCTGTGGGAGCACTGGGAGATATAATGAATGATATATTTTCATGAATCTGATCAACAGAGATGAGAAGGAACGGTCTGCTGGATCACATCATCATCTAGCTCAGTGGTGGTGAAGCAATAGGAAAGGTCTCAAAACAAGATCTTCTGGAATTTTCTTGATATCAAGGCTCCTTCAAGTACCGGCTTTTATTGTGAAGTCCTCAGTCTGAGGAAAACACTGCAGTCTCTTGCGTGGGCCCCTTCTTTGCAGTTATTGGCTGTATCTGGCTTACCAATACTGGAGGAGCAGGCAGATTATGTTGCCTGTGTGTGGAATTCACTGGACTACGTTCCCAGTCTAGTGGATGCTAGCATGGGATCAGCATGTGGAGAAAAACCTGAAGAGGTGACAGTGCTATATATATCAGAATGCGAGAATCCAAGCCCTCTTTCTCTGTGCATGGCTAAGAAGTCCAGTTCATTACTGAGCACAAAAGTAAACCAGCAGATTTTGGAGAGTATCCATGGGTTGGTTATACAACAACACTTTCAGCTCTGTGTCAACAATTGACAGTGAGTAGCAAGCTGAGTCACTGCAGAGATTCATCATGGGTATCACAAGCCCAAGGGCAGATCTACTGTTGCAGCAGGTGGTACAGTGAGAGAATTTGAAGAATGATAGAAAGCCATCACAAAGTCTACAAAGTAAAATGCTGCAGAAGAACATCAGGGTACTAAAGCAAGCATACTATTTCCTTAGATAAAGAAATGAGAAAATATTCCCACCATTTTGAAGGGCAATGAACTGTATCCGATAAATAACAATAAATTATGCCCAACAAACACCAGTCCTGTTAATGAGGCCACACATCCCTAAACAGAGCGTCCAGAGCTTTGTTAGTCAGCTAGGTATCATGAAGTTCTAACAATGGACTCAGAATTTCAAGAGAAGGATCTAAAGTAGTTAGTAACTGAGGTCGTTCTGGAGATAAAAATGTCTTATCTGGGGTAAAGCTGGGCCTGGCTACTCGTGTTTTACTGAAGGACAGTATTCTTTTTTCTGATGAGTTCTAGAAGTTTTAAGAGATCTAATGAGCAGTGTTTAACACTGTGAAGGAGGCATGGAGCCTGTGGTGTTGCTGTCACTTCCTTATAGCATAAACAGTAGGAATGAGGACTGATTCAATATTCACAGCTGAGGAACCATTGCAGTAAAATTCTGATGTGAACTACTGGAACTGTTAGGAGAGGTGATCCTTAGTTAACTGATCATGTAACTTTAAATTTTTTTTTTCCAGGTTAAGGATACATTTAATAGGTAGAAATGAAAATAAATATAAGTAGTACAAAGATATATGCAGTTATCACTACAGAGCATACAGCCTCACACTGAACTCTAGCCAAACCTACTCTGGGATAACATTCAGTTTCAGAAATGGACTTCTGTTTAAAGTTGAGAGGCTCTTGATATTGAAAAATACTGTATGAAAAGGCAGCCTTACAAAGCATTGGACAAAGCATACGTGGGTTGGATTTAAGCAGTCCCTTTGCTGTATCCCTCTCACATGCTATGATAAAATGAGTCCTGAAATACCTTGTGTAATGACTCATCTGATATTAAGATGTGTCAGTGTTCATAAACAATGCTGTTCATCTTCCATGTGTATGTGCATGTGTAAGAGGCGTAGGTGGAAGCTGAAGTTTCAGTTGTGGTGACTCAGCCTTTATCCACTGTTTTTCTTATTCCTGAATTATGAAGAAACTCTCTTCTTTCCTGTGCACTCAGACAGGTGAAGTTCCAGGGTTCAGTGAGGAATGTAATATGCTTGTTTCCTGGAACAGTCCTGAGATTTTTATCTCAGATATTTGACTGTTAAAAAAATCAGCTTCCTGTCACAGGCAGTGGTCTGGCTTTTTTTGGCACTCATTTCTTCATTCCCTTTCTTGGTAATCTTCCCAAGCAATGGGGAAATTTTACCTACCCTCTTCTCTGTCAGACTTTACGTGCTGCTGTTAAACTGCTTTTGTAGGTGAAACTTATTAAAAGAAACGTGCCTTTTCTGAATTTCATATTCTCAAAGTAAGTATTCTCATTTTTTATCTTGTCAGACTATTTGATAAGCCGTTGACTAATTAGGATACAATGCAGAATGCTTGTGCAGAAATTATAGGGAGATGAACAAATAATTTTGACAGTGATTTAGATCTTGATTGGTAAATGGGTGAAATAGTCTGTTCAACATTCCAGTGTGGTTTTTTTTTTTCTTGTTAGGATTTGTATTGTTATAAATTTTAGATTATGTGATTTTTATAATCTATCATCTGATAAAATCTCCTTGAATAAAGTATGAAAAAGATGAGTTGCCTTGTAACAGGATGAAGTTTGGACTGAGAGTTCCCACTCCAATTTTGCATTAGTGACTTGCGAGCCGCATACACTGTGCAGCCAGCAGATGGAGGGCTGTACTAGCTGCTTAAATCTGAACATCTCTGGCTGCCATGGCAGACACATACAGTCTGAAAGCTGTCGCAGTTTTGATGCTTCAAATTTCTTCTGAAGTAAGAACCTATGTTTTAAAAGATGGACCCTATTATAATTATTTGAACTATCTTTTCTTCTGAAAGATGTATCTGACTTTTAAACCTTTGTCTATGGTGATGGCACTTAGAGACAGGTGATCATTGCAAAGCCAGGACGTACACGCACATACGTATGTAAATTACATACGCGGGAGTGGGGAGGGGTCGACTGCATTTCTTTTTTTAACATCATGAAAACTCAAAGATCCATAATAGAAATGTACCTGCCGGTCTTAATGTGCTGCAATGGTGTGTGGGCTTTTCTATGTCCTTTTTTTTTTTGGTGAATGTTAACCAGTGTAATTCACCACACTAAATGAGGTTTCCTTATAAAGAATATCAGGATATGGCTTGGTAACAGCTAAGCTGACCTCATATCACTTGAAAAGGGAAGGCCGCCTTCTCCACTCTCTCTGTAAATGCTGACACTCTACTTTTACCATTATTGTCACAATGCTGTCCAACTTACCTACCATCTCCTCCCAAGAGCCAGTAAAGAGAGTTAAATTGGCAGAAAAATAGCTTGCCAAAATAAAAGTGAATGGGTTTCTACTGATTTAATTCCTTGAAAAATTTAACACAAAATCACATGTCTGTGAGAAAGGGGCAGGCATTTGTGATCAGGGTAAGGAAAAAGAAAGCGGGACCTCCTGTTCTAGTTTTCTATGTGTGTAAGAATGCCATTAGTATAGCTCAGAGTTAATGATAATTTATGAGGTTGCAAGAGCAATACAGGTACCTAAATATACACCAGTAGTTGCAGTTCTCTCACAATGAAGGGTAACTGTTGACTGCAGATATTGTTCTGGAACTTCTCAATACCGTTGTCACACCTGGTTGAATGGACACAATACTTGTTGATATGGTAATCCCTTCTCTTAAGGCATACTCAACCTGGGACTTCCTCTTATATCTTATTTTTGTTACCTTCTTACTCCTTGAATGGCTAGAGCAACTTCAGTACAAAAACTTAGGGAAACTCTGGCAGCCTAAGCAGTGACAACAGCAGAGAGGAAAGAGGCAGTTTGTACCCAGTGTTGTTGGTATGTGAATCGACCAAGGCTGCCGTTCTCTTTTCCAATTTCCACTTTGTTTTGACCCATTGCACTTCAGGGAATTGGGGCAGCAGCAGCAAGCTCTGTGTGATCTCCCCACCAAGTTTCCCCTTCTCTTGCTCACAACAGATCTGATGGACCATCTCCTTCTCTTTTTAGCTGGTCAGCCAGACCAGCATGACTTTTCCCTGGCTGCCTCCCACCTGCCTGTAGACTCTCTTCTCTGTTCCTCTTTAAAAGCTCACTCCTGTGAGGCACTGCGAGTCTGCAGTGAAATGCTGAATGTGCACATTTCCTACTGATGTTTAGGAAAAATGATTGCTCAAATTCAGTTAAGAGGGTTAGCATCTACAGACAAGGTGCCATGACTTGTAGAAAGGACATACCAGCAATGGTAGCTCAGTTTGAGCCGTGTTTTGCATAGCCTTGCAATGATGTCCTAATGAATATTTATCATTATTTGTGAGACCCTATTTCCAGCAGTTGTGTATTATAGTAACAGCTGACAAAATGTTCATTTTGGTTTGTAATGAAATTGTCTCTGTTTTTAGCTGTTTATTATGATGGGGATGTCACTCCCAAACCATTGTCTGCCATTGTAACACAGCTGGACTGTTGGCAGGTTTAAAGGCATAGCTGAAACTGTTTCTTGTCTGGGTGAGGGTCTCTGAGTGGAAATGTTAACTCTTTGCATCGTGCTTTTATCTTGTAGCAAAGGTGAACAAAGTCCAGTCAGGTTTGATAGTTGTTTTGTTTTTTGTTTTTTGTTTTTTTTCTTTCCTAGTATAAAAGAACTCTTACAAAACTTTCCAAGCTTTTACTTTTAGTAATAGTTACCAAAATAAAATTCATTCAGTTAGAAGCAATGCAAAAATGTGTTCACTTAAAGTACGTTCAATTGAATTAGACTTTTATCAAATTTAAATCCATTGGAATAGGCTACCATATGAGTATTGCAGTGAGGAATGTTTGTTAGGTATGTGCCACAAGAAAACTGGGTATGCTGCTTGGTGAAGTGGATTTAAGTAGTACTTATTCTGAACAATAACCAAGCCCTTGGCTCCTGTGTCAGACATTGTATTTTATCTTTCCTGTATCCTTGCTACAGTGGACTGATCAACACATGGATGTTTGTGATGGAGAGGATTAGCACTTGTTCTGTACATGGATGGTCCAAAGTTCCCAGTTGTCCTGTACTCCTTCCTTTAGCTCCAACCAGTGTATTAATTCAGTGAACTTACAGGACTTAGAATACATTCCCCAGTTTTATACTTGTTAAAAAACGTATTTGAATCAAATAAGTGTTGAACTTTTGCTCCTGACATTTTAAAGTAACTTTCTATGTTTTCTTCCAATCATACTAGACTTTAATTTTTTTTTAACTCATTTTGAGTAAATATCTTGTACATCGAGGTAAGTGTCCGCAGAGAGCGTTCATAGGAATAGGTATTGTACTTTAAAGCCATACCCGCTTTAAGCCAACATATGGCATTGGCTTTGCTGCCACAATTTAATCTTATCTGACATAGTATAAAAGTCTGTTTTTATCATTTGGGGAACTGCTGATAGCAGCTTGAGGCTTTACAATACGTAAAACAAGGTCTGACTCCACTGCCAAAGAGCTGGCAATCTAATTCAGTGGAATATTGGCCAGTTCTGCGCTCAGTTTTCTGAAGAAAGAAAAAAAAAAAACCCAAACTTTTAAATGCAATGATGTATTTTCTCCTGCAGTTATTCCTTCTCTTGGCCTAAATGTAAGAGAAGTCTTTATCAGAAAGTAAAATGGGATATTTCTCAGATTAACACTTGAAGAAGGCAAATGGTTTGTTGCCTGGTACCAAATTTGTTTTAAAAAGCACCACTACCCATTGGTTTTGGGGCTAGCCCAAAGTTCTGTTAGCACTTAAGTTGGAATGAGCAGCAATAGTTTGGTAGAGCTTCCTGAGGTGTTTCTCAAGTTTCCTTTAAAAACCACAATGGCTTTTCTGGTAAAGACAGCAGTGGGAGCTTCTGGTGGAGCTAATCCTGGAATTCAGGACTTGCTTGAAATATTGATCTGACAGAAGGGTGGGAAGATTGTGACCTACTGTAGGTCCAAAAAGCAGTTGAGCCTTCTAGACCTCTCACTAACCCTTGTTGAAGTTCAGAGCCAAAAAAATAACTTGTGAACAGCAGTGGCGTGCTGTATGGCAGCAGTGGAGGTAAGGGGTGAGTGGGGTGGTTGGGCAACTTTAACTGTAGCTGTCCGGAGACTTGATGAGGGGTGACGCTCTGATGTAGCAGGTCACTGGACTGCAAAAGCATCATGTGTACATGTAGCACTGCTCTCTGCCTGCCCCTTTGCAACCATCCCAATCATTCAGCAGATGACAAAAATAGGGTAACCAGCGAAATCTGGTACTAGGGGTTGGGGTGCTGTAGCAATGAGGAGCAACCAGGGGATTGAGCTGTAGCATGAGCAACCAGGGAAGCAAGTAACACAGCATGAGAGAGTCATCAAGGATGATTGTGGGAATGGGCATGGTGGTGTAGTGGGGAGAAGGAGATCGCGTGTGGAGCTAGAAAGAGGCTGAGGAAAGCAGGCTGGAGAGCAGGTTCCATACTGCCTGGGACAGCATGGCACATCTCATGACTTTAATGTACAGTTTGTTGGTTTGTTTCAGTTGTAAAGCACAGGATCATGTTTGTATTCATAACCAACACGGTAATTCAGAGCCTGATTGCTATAACATGGACAATGCAGGCTTATGCATGTTTTTGCATGCATGTTCTTTCGTTCACTGCATAAGCAATTTGACACAGAAGATAGGTATCTAAGGAATCCAAAGAATGATGTTTTGGAAGCTGTGATATTTTCTTTCCCACCCTGGTCCATTGACCTGATGGCTTTACTGATGCATTGGTGATAAATCCTGAAACTGTTTAATCTGGCACACAGCCTTATATTTTGACTACCAATGCAATTCTAGAACTTATCACTGAAAGATATTTGCAATCTTACACTGACATTTAAGAATCTGGTAAAAATGTTTTGTTATTGTTTTCCCTGACTTAAGTTTTAGTACAACCCATGTTAGTCTGGAAAACTTTTTAAACTGTCATTTTTTAAAACTATGAAACAAAAGATTATGCAAAAGCTCATTAGAGTAGAGACTCCAATCTAAGTCTTACTTTTGGGATTACTGTCCCCCTTTTCTCAAATAATGCTGCTGTTCTGAGGATGCTTAGTTAAGGCAAATGACATTTTCAGATAAAAAGATACTTATTAGAAATTGACAACCAGCTCTGACTTAACACTGTATGATGGATTAAACCCGTAAGGTTGTCTTTGCGCTGTTAATCAGATAAAAGTTAGTTTGGGTTCAGCCTCAATTATATAAACTGAAATTCATTGACATTTGATTGGGAAAGGAATCTGGATGATTGTTGCTACCTTTGGCCAATCTCCCTTTCACTAAAAATTGAGAATAAATGGCCCTGATCTTGCTGTAGAAAAGTGTACTGCAGTTGGGTTTTGGCTCTTAAAAAAGAACCTGGAATGATTTGGAGCTGGATCCCATTTGTTGTTCACAAATTCCAAGGACTTAACAGGGAGAAAGTGTCTCTTATTTGTTCTGTATAACACAGACCATTAAGTACCTAAGTTTGTTGCTGGAGCGCGTATTGCACTACATCTGGTTTCTTCTTACATCCTCAATTTAGAAATAGAAATTCAGCTGTTATGATAATGAGCACGCTGTGCTGGCATTTTAATTTTTAAAAAGCACATTTCTGGAATACTTAAGTTAAAGCAGGAACATTCTTTCAAAATGATTGTCTGTGTTCCTGTAAGAGTATGTAGAAAGCCTTAATAATATAACACAACACACAAGAACAGATGTCCCATGGCAAAGTTTAAATAAAATTGGAAGAAATTAACACCCAGCTTGCTAATGCACAGCAATGGAAATTTTGTTCTACGTATGGGGGCTCAAGCTTGGACGCCTACATCCCCTCCCCCTCATTATTGAACAAAGAGGCAAATAGGAACACAATAAAAATAGAAACTGATAAAAAAAGCTCGATCGATGTGTTCATTTTTATCCTGTGGCAGAGTTTCATTTGCTGATCCATTTTCTTTGCATAATTGCCAATGAATTGAGCCCACCTTTAATCTCTGAAGCACAACTCCTGATTGCACAAATGCAATGCACAAAGCCATGCAACATAATCCCAGTTCCAGAACGTTGTTGCTTTGATCTTTCCCTGAGCCATTGTCTAATTAAGTTTTTATCTCTATGAAATTGTTGAAACTCAACAAAACTTGGAGAATTTGGAAGTTTAAAGAAATGATTTCAAGTTTGACCTATCTTGTGTTTCAAGTAGAGATGGGGGAAAATCTGTATCATATTGAATAAATTCCACTGTATCCAATTCCTTAAAAGTTGTGAGTGGTTTTACACATGGTAGCTGTGTCAACTTATGGCTTTTTGCCTTCCTCACCATTCAGAAATAAGTTGATATGCATATTTAATATCCAGATCTCTTCTTCCTTGTTTGATATTGAACTCTCGGGTCAGCACAGTGCTTAAGAGGGGATGCTACAAAAATCCCTTTTTTATGGGTAGATCTTTGCTAACTTGTTGGGATTTTTGTTTTTGTTTTTACGCTTTGTGTTATTCTGGAGTCAGTGAGCCAATGGCCACTCACAGGTGAGGGCTATCTTTGAAATGCAGGAAAAGTTTCTCACACAAATGTTATTCTTTCATGTGAATGAACCGAATATATATTGCTAAATTATTTTGCTGCCCGGTAAGGACTGACAATTATTATTTTTCTGATCTTTATCAAAGTGATTGTTGAACAGAAGTCCTTTTTAGGACTTGCAGAGTCAAGGAAGTGTGCTTGATTTTGCTCATCAGAATAAACTTAATTACATATAACAGTTTAGGATATCAGAATTTTACAGCTTGGTCCACACTTTCTGGATTGTCTACCTGTATGCTAGTTTGAGAAGCTGGCATTTATACTATGTTTGGCAGGTGGGGAAAATGCTGGGGTAACTGTGTTGTGATAACTGACCAGTAAAGAACTTATTTTAGGTACATTATGCAGAATGCAATTTAAAGCTTTTTCTTCCTTTGCTTTTTTAATTAACTTTAGAAAGATTTTGTTCATTTAACAAGGGTTTTTTTGAGTCTTACCCTTCAATGTCTCAAAAATTATGATTCCTTTTGTGAGTGCCAAGCATCAGCTATTGTTCTTTCTCATCCAGAAAACAATAGATCAATTCAATCAATTTAATCCTATGCTTCTGCTCCTCCATTTCTAATAAAACTTAATTATCAGAAGATGCAATACTCCTTTTATAGCAGTTTCGTTAATTAGGCTTTCTCCTGGATATAATCATTCTGAGCACTTCACTGCTTTCAGTTTGATAATTCATTACATTCAAGCAGAAATGGTGGAGCTATGTTAGCATAATTATACATATTTCACCTTGTCACAAAGAAATTTCAAATCTTACCCTTTCAGCCCTTTTGAATATCTACCTGATTAAAAAAAAAAAAATCTTAAGGTTTGATACGTTGAGTTTTTGGATTATCTGGTCTTTGTTTGTCTAGAGACTATCTGAAAATTTCCATTCATGTGTCTGGTTGTAAGAAAGATTGAAGTCCCTCCTTCCATTATGTCTGAGTGCCGAGGAACCACTGTTGGATAGGGCTTGGGAAAGGACAGATTCAGGCTACCTAAAAGATAAGTATTGCAACACTGACCTCTGTATCTTTCTATCCCCATGTGAATTACACCTCGAGTGTTTGTGGGCTTGTGGGCAGTGGTACTTTTGGCCATCAGGAGGTAATACCCGTGATTTCAGTACCTTCTGTATCTTCTACCATAAGTCCAAAATACTGTGGGTTTTGTTTTTGTGGTTTTGTTTGTGTGTTTTTTTTTTTCCTCCAAGATGAATACAAGAACTTAACTGCAATTATTGTAATACCATGCTCAACGTAGCAAGTCCCGCTGAGAAGCGGGTTCATTGTGACGCCGATGACGCGGCGCGGTTCCCTCCCAGTTCAGAACCATGGACAAAGCACACTCACCCCTGCTGCCCAGCTGCCCTGTGGGTGTCAACGTACGGGACAGGCAGTGGAGTCTAAAGGTTTTCACCCGGTAATTTACTGAAATGAACCCCAAGTCTAGAACAACCCCCTACTGTATAATTCATATGAATGTTTTCAGTCCTATTCATTATTGTTTTGTACTGATTTTACAGATTAATTTATAAGAGGAGAATTTGAATGTGAATGTGTATTGTCGAGGACCTGGTCAAGGATAATCCTCCTCTTTTTTTTCAGCAAGATTTTCTATAGTCTAATCAATCAGTTTGTGTATTTTACTGGTCTTGCCTACTGGATTGTATAGAATTTTACATCTAGTTTGAGTGAACCATACCTGAGAATTATGTGAAATATCACTTATTACTAACTGCTATGATGGGACAAGTGTCTGGGGTTTGATGTGAGATGAGATTTTTTTTTTTAACCATCAAACAGCAGCTTTGATGAAGAGCAAGGGAATGGAGTAGAGTCTGTGAAAACTTCTCATCAAGAGACAGACTAGGACCAGACAGTCAGGAGAGAAGGGATTTTTTTTTTTTTTTTTTTTTGACATTGTTCCGATTGACTCATAAGAGATGTCTTCAATAATTTTATTAAAAGATCCTTTCACAACTTGCTGTGGTGATACAACAGCTCTGAGTGCCATCTGACTTTGAGATCTGTACAATATGTCCTATATAATACCTAGTTTTAAGAACTATAGTGTCTGAAATGTCTAAGTAGCAAAAAGGAGAACTTTGATAGGAGGGGAAAGAGAACACTCCACAAGATTTCCTAGTACTGTTGAAAGCCAGCCATTGTCTGCCAGCTGCTAGCTGACTTGAACAACGCAAAATAATATGTTGTGTCCCAGCTATAGACCCTCAGGTTTCTGTGTGTCAACAGCATGTGTTAAATAAGAAAAAATCCTGGTATCTGAGACTGCAGGTAGAGAAGTCAGAGGTGCACACACTTTAATGAAAAAGGCAAGGACACCCTTATAAGACTTTTTGATAGCAAAAAGTGATTACTGATTGATTCTTCAGCTGTCCACTATGGTGGAACCAAACTTATTTGATAGTATTTCTGTTCTGATTTTTATCGTTGACAAGCACAGTAAAGCTGTTAAAAACAAAATAGGATAAAACCATACTATTTCCAAAGTGTACTATTAAAGCTTTATTGATTTGACATTGGCATGGCTTGTGAGGAGGCCTTGTGTGTTCTAGTGATCCAGAGAGCAACGCCTGACTGTGTTACGACTCTTAGTAAGGGCTGCCTTAAACAAGTCAACAGCTAAAGAGGAGATGAAAATGAGACTGCTGGTTGTCAAAACAAACAGCTGAGCAAAAGGAGAGCAACCCATTCCTGGAATGAATCGCACTATGATGTCTGCTGCTGCAAGTGAAGTAGCAGTCATAGCGGAACCTTGTTCAGGCTTTTAAGCAGCATTTGGCAGTGCAGGAAATGTCTGCAATCTGATATGATATTTTTCCATTGTTCCTTCATAGTGTCGCTCATCAGTCATCTTATTTTTGTAAAACGTACATAGCTTGAGCTAAAGTGCACTTGTGCCTTCAGTGGGCTTCATGCAACCCCTGCTGTGAACAGTATTTGATTATTAAGAACAAGGATCAGTAGAGACAGAATTAATTATCTCTGATTGTTCTAGTAAAGATATTTTCCGTAAGCTTTTACTTTTATTAAGGGATATGTTTCAACAACATTTTTTTTTCCTACTCCCAGCTAGAGGAGAGCAGTTATCCTTAAAGAGGATAACTACTGCTCCTGTCTCTTTCTGTTAATGTGCTGTGCTCATGTAGATGTGGAGGTGAAACATCAGTTTGTGTAAGAATTGTATGAAGTGATCATTTTTTCTGTGGTCATTTTTTTTTCTGTTTTCAATCTTTTTTTTTGTAAAATATAGAGGTATTTGTGGTGGTGTGTTTTTTTTTTTTTGGTGGTGGTTTTCTTTTTTTCTTTTTTTGCTTTCTTTCTTTCTTTTCTTTTCCTCTCTCTCTTCCCTCAATGACAAACATTTTGGAAAGCAGGAATATGACATACTCCTCTACTGCTGAATGGCTTTCTGTTGTCCTTCTTGGTGTGTTCTGTACATCATAACAGTGAAAGAAAATAAATCATTGGTATCTGCTGATGTTACTACACCTGATCTCTAGTTTGGAAAGTTTCTCAAAAGCTTTAATGGCTTTAGAATCTCCTGTAGATTTATGCTAGACCATAGTAGTAGAAGTATCTGTATACATCTGGGCTCTATAAAGACAAGGACAAGAGTATCCTTTTCTAATGTGGTTTTGCAGCAACTGTTGCTACTGCTCAGCCTGAAATCAGGATGCGGAGTGGCTGACAGACAGTGATTAAAAATGTGATTCCAAATATTAGCCCCTCAAAAAAAGTTAAGTGTGTTTATCCTGTAATGGCATTACCAGGCTGACTAGATAAAGTAAAATAAATAAAATATGTCCTGTACTTCACAGTACCACACATTAATGCTGGGGGCAAATAAGCTTTGATGTGGAAAATCTTGTTGCGGTATATTGTTACTTCCCTATCGTCTAAAAAAAAAAAAAAAAAAAAAAAAAAAGAGAGATAATAATTCAGGACCACATGAGAGTCTAATAAAACTGAGCGTCAAGAATCCTCTCACATCCATTCCAGATGGTTTAGACTTCCCTTGGAACTGAATGTCTCATGTAAAATTAGCTCCCTGTTTATTCTCAGTTAATAACAGTTGCAAAGGTGAAGAGAAGCTTAATCTAGCAGAAAAGAGATGAGAACAGCAAGATGTCTTTCTTGTAAAATAGTTAATACTGATAGATACAATTCCAGTGTATGAGCAGAAGGATATGACTGCAAATAAGCGGTTTGATTTGCTACATGTATTCAAACATAAGATGGCATGCAAAGAAAAGAAGTATTTCCTAGTAAGGAAAGGCTTGGTTTCCTTTAAAAAGGAGGAAAAAAAAAAAAACAAACAATAAGGGAATGCAGATTGTCGTAGTTCAGCCCCGATTGGGACCAGACTACGCAGTCTCTCTCTCGCTCCCACCACCCTCCGAGAGAATAGGGGGAGATGATATAAGAAAAACGGCTCAAGGTTTGAGATAAGGACGGGGAGAAATCCTTAAAGTTACCGTCATGGGCAAAACAGACTCAACTTGGGGAAAACTATTCATTTATTTCTAAAATTAGGAGGAGAATGAGACAGGGAACAAGATAACCTCCCCCCACCCCTCCCTCTTCCCGGGCTTAACATTATCTCTACTACCTTCCCCTCCCGAGTGGCATGGTGGGGGAAAAGGGAATGGGGGTCGCGGTCAGTTCATCACGCGTTGTTTTACGCCGCTGCTTCATGGTTGGGGGAAGAACTCCTCGCATTCCTCCTCTGATCCAGCGTGGGGTCCCTCCCACGGGCCACAGTCCTTCGTGAAACTGCTCCAGCATGGGTCATCTCTTCCACGGGTGCAGTCCCTCTAGAACAGCTGTCCCAGCGGGCCCTCCACGGGCCACAGGCTCCTTCAGGCCTCCACCTGCTCCGGCGTGGGGTCCTCCACGGGCTGCAGGTGGATCTCTGCCCCTCCGTGGACCTCCATGGGCTGCAGGGGCACAACCTGCTCCACCATGGTCTTCACCACGAGTTGCAGGGGAATCTTGGCCAGGAGCCATATTACTCCTCCCCCTCCTTCTTCACTGACCTTGGCGTCTGCAGCCGTTCCTCACAACAGGCTGGCAGACGCCTCTCAGGATCCTTTTTACATCTTGTTCACTTCTCATCTCCTCTCCACTTCTTGCAGCCAGGCCGGGCCAAGTTGGGCCCAGTCGGCTGCCCGGCGGGAGGCCAGAGGGTGAGGCCTGCAAGGCCCATGAGGCTCGCGCCTCCCCCTCTCTGCCCCCCACTCAGCTGCTTCACATCTTCTCCTCCTTTTTTTCCTGTTTTCCCCTACTTAAATAAGTTATCGCAGAGGCGTTATCACGGGACATTCTGCTACCAATTGGCTCGGCCTTGGCCAGCAGCGGGTCCGCCCTAGGCCCGGCCGAGTCCACTGAACAAAGGGGAGCGACTTCTAGCAGTTTCCTACAGAAGCTACCACCTTAGGCCCCCCCTCACTAACAAAACCAGAACACAGATTCAGATTCATCTAGCATTCCATCCTTACAGCTAAAAAGAGGTCATACATGTTTTACTGTGCCTGTGGTAAATATTGTGGTGTAATGCTGCTTTTTTTTTTCTTTTTTTTTTTTTTTTTTTTTTTTTTCTTCAAAATCCATCTCAACACACATTCTGAAGTGTGTCCTACTGGTGGTTAGATCTGTAGGTTTGGGTTTGCGTAACTGCTTTTACAACAACAAATCTTGCCTTGTCCATAGGCTAGTTGAACTTTTACTGCACAAATTAAAAAGGAAAAACAAACCAACAAAAACTCCCAAAAAAAGTCTGTAATTTCACGCTCATTCCCTTTATCCTGTTCAAAAAACTGGAGATTTTGTTTCCTCTGACAGAGCAGCAACTGGAACTGAATGAGGTACAGTTGGAGAAGGTCCAGAGGAGGGCCACGAAGATGATAAAAGGGCTGGAGCACCTCTCTTATGAGGACAGGCTGAGAGAGTTGGGGCTGTTCAGCCTGGAGAAGAGGAGGCTCCGGGGAGACCTGATAGCGGTCTTCCAGTACCTCAAGGGAGCCTACAATAAAGATGGGGAAAGGCTGTTTAGTAGGGCCTGTTGCAATAAGACAAGGAGTAATGGTTTTAAAATAGTGGGGGTTTGATTTAGATTGGAAATTAGGAAAAAATTTTTTACAATGAGGGTGGTAGAACACTGGCACAGGTTGCCCAGAGAGGTGGTGGATGCCCCGTCCCTGGAAATGTTCAAGGCCAGGTTGGATGAGGCTCTGAGCAACCTGATCTAGTTGGGGATGTCCCTGCTCCTTGCAGGGGGGTTGGACTAGATGACCTTTGAAGGTCCCTTCCAACCTTAACCATTCTATGATTCTATGCAGTATTACCACATTGGAGCAATCCAAAATCGGTCTTTCTCTGTTTTCTTTCTCTTCCCCCTCACAAATATTAGACACCAAAACATTTAAAACTTCACATGAAACATTGTGACCTGTTTTGAGTTTTCTGTATCCATCTGGGTTGTACTTCAGTTTAAGGAAGAGTAAAAACTTGGCTTTTTGAGTGTGGGTTTGTTTTTTATTTATTTTTTTTTTACTTTAAATGCTGGCAACCTTGCTTATTTACACAACTCTAGATATCAAGCGAAAATTCCAAAGTTTGAAAGCTCATGAATTAAAGGTAGATTTGGTTTTCACAAGGGTAAATAAGGCTTCCTTTGGTTCAGGTACCATTATAGTTTCTCCAGTATCTTCTTCCAAAAACTTAAAACTGCAGAAATGGAGCAAATAGGTGGCGACCTGCATTCAGCTTCACTTCTAGCTATAGAAATATAAAAAAGGCACTTCACAGGTGTCAAGGAGAGGTCTATAGGAAGATGTACTTCCCTAATATAATAGATATTGTGAGAAAAGATTGCGGCAGAGTTGAATGAGAACATAAGGCTTTCCTGTTGCAAAAGAGTAAATGCATCATATCTTTAACAGTACTGGTAAAACCTCTTTTGGGTAAAATTGGGAGCAGGATAAAATCTGATTAGGTTTCTGTATTGCTTTTTATTTTCTTTTTAAAATTAAATACAATGATGATATCTTAGATAATCTGGCTTGACTGTCTGTTGTGAGGCAAAAGTCTTATTGCATATTTCAAAACATTTTTTGAGACCTTGTGGTTCCCCCCCCCCAGTGTTTTTGTGCAAAATTGAAAGGGAAAGTTTTGTTTTCCAAAAAGTATTTTTGTTGTGAGTATCCTGACCAACATCCAGTGAAGTTGACGGGGTTTTGCCGTTGACTATAATGGGTAAATAAAAAGTGTACAACCTTTTATATACAGATGCATACTTAATATAATCACCACCCCATAATAATCAGTCCTTTGATATTCTTTAATAATAATCTAACAGTATAGTTGCTGTGGACAAATCTGTTGCTTATTAGCTGTATACCTTATGCGCAAGCATTAGTATACACAAAAATAATTATTTTTGTGAATCATTGTTCTAGGCCCAAAGATATTATGCCCACTTGGCAAAAACACATTGCTATTAATATACAAAACCTGCTCTGAAAAATAATTTAAGCCAATTTGCAATGATTGCTTTGTTCTTGTTGTTTGTCTTCAAAAAGTATTTCGTTTTAAAGATATTGGAAGACTGGGGATTTAAAATAGGTCTGACAACTTTTTCCCAAATTAATTTTTAAAAGTCTTGATGTTGCTTCTATTGTACAGTTAATTTGGAATGAACAATTGGTCCTACTTTGTTGTCTAGATTTATTATCTGATATTTTTACTAATGAAGAATTATTAAACTGAAGATTTTTTGGGAAGTGTATTGTCTAAGCATGACTCTTGATGGCTATTTTTCATCCATGTGGTGCTCTGTCATCTTCTAGGGGGTAACAGATGGGTTCAAGTGTTCATCCAATTTGTTCTCAATAGAAGTAATTCCTTTTGCTCAAGAAGTTCAGTAGTTTGGATCTAGCTGTCCCAATTTATTCTTTGCTGCTGTTTTGGGGTTTACAAATGCAGTTTGTCTCCTAAGAGCTGGAAGGAAGACAAAACTTCTGTTTGGTGAAACCTAATAGATAGTTCTGTGGCACCAGGACTGGGAAAGTCTGATTTATTTCTTGAGCTTTCTCTTTTTTAATGAACTGTGAGTGCCTGAGTTGGATTTATGTAAGAAGGTTCCACCACATGTCCATTAGACATATTCCAATGTCTAATAAATAGTGTGGGATTTCAATTTTTTTTTTTCCAGTTACGGCATTTCTCTCTTCTATCTTGCTGCACATTTTAGAAAACTTGTTGGAATGAACATATTTTTAAAAATTTTCTTCCCTTTTAATTTTTTTTTTTAGTGCAGAAATTTCTGGGGAGAGAGCACACAAATCAAAATAACGCATGACTACAATTCTTATTTCTGGAGTAAATGGGATTAGCAATGTATGTGTCATTCTTTTATTTCCATACTTTATCTATGTGTATATTAGGTAAAACAATCCGCATTTCTCCATTTCAATATCCTACTAGGTTACATACAAAATATGTGGTGCATTAAATTTCTTTTAATAACCTAGCAGAATCATCATTAGTAAAGGGAAGACAATTATTTCTCTTCATTAAACTTCTGAGTGCCTATTTAAAGTAATCAGGAGACGTATGCCCATATGCTTTATAGTCTTGCAGAGCTACTGCATATCCATTTCTGCATTTCCTGTAACACCACAACTCAAACTTATATGGATGGATTAGAACATACCTGTGGTCATATGGTGATTTCAAAAATGGCAGTTAACAGATGTTAATTAAATTCTTAGGTTTTTTTAGGTACATAGTTTAAATTTTAAACAGAGATTAATACGGATATCTGGCCACTACAGGAACCTGTAAAAATGTATCACTGAATGTTAACCAGAAATTAAATCTCCCAAAGTTGAAAAGGTTTAAATATTGGGGTGGTTTTTTTTGTTTGTTTGTTTCCACCCCTGGAAATGCAGTTGAAGGCAATATCAGATATGAGTGCCTTTTTCTCAAAGGGAGTTCAGAATCTGAATCCATTTTACGTGCTAGTCTTAACTGACTTTCAACCAAAACTAAAGAAAATGAACTAGGCTTAAATAGAAAGGCTTGGGGTTTGTTGGGTTTTATTTCTCCTCTCAGCAGGCTGTTTAAATGTCATACAGTGAGGCAGAGGGGGAAGCTTTGTAAACTATTGTGAATTCCATTGGAAATGGGCTTCATTCCTAAGGGGCAACAAAACACTTTTAAAAATTCTCAAAATACGTGTTTATTTCTTATCACGTGTTTTTCCTGATGAATTCTGTAGTTTCTTCCATTGACAATGCATTATAATGTTTGGAGATGTTTACTTGTAAATGGTAGCTCCCTGATTTTAAGAGTTGTGTGCTGCTAAATGAGAGGGTTAAGGAATGAACTTGAGCACAGGACCATTTGTTTGGCTCTGGTGTAGTAATGTTAGCCTGTCCCTTGGCTGTACTTTGGAGACCTTCATCTAGCTTTCTCCAGGACAGAGGGACAGCGTGATAGATAAATTTCCTCCAGAATCCAAGTATTGTTTTCTTCATTGCGCCAACAGGCTTTACATCTTTCTTGTGATCCCTTATTTATCTCAAAGCGTCCATTAAAACCTTTAGCTTTGTGAAGTTTTATGCATAAAAACATACCGCTTTGGAAGGCTCCAGCACATCCCTTAGGTTAATTCAGACATTCATAGGTGGAAAAAAGAGATCAAGGACTAAATACTGTGCAGTATGTGGCCCAAGTCTCTGCTCTGGAAAGTCTCTCCCTTGATAAATTGGTTAGGCTGTTGTAGCTGTATTTTGTCATGTTACTGCAAAATGGATGGATAAGTAAATGAAAGGATTCAGAATGCCATAGAAAAATAATTTATTATTGTAATGAAATAGCACAATGAAACTACAAATAGGAAGCAGTTATAGTAAAATATGTACTGCAATAGAATGATCCCTGAAAAAAAAAAAAAAAAGAAAATGTTTGGAGTTAGTGCACAACACCAGATTGTGGCACAAAGTACAGCCTTAATATTTCAGAATTAAAATACTATGAAAAGTAATAATGGCAATGCTTTGCCGATGAGGCAAAGCATAAAATATCTCAAACGACAGGCTGAAAAAAGACTGTTACTATAGGATTTTTGCTGTACGTAGGTACTGCCATTTATTGCTAATCAATTAGAACAACATGATATCTTTGCTATTAATTTTAAAATATATTTAGAATGACTTTTTCCTTGCTCTCAGGACCAATTGTAACACTTAAACTTCTAAATCCCACTGACTTTACGTGGTGTTTCTTTAGACCTACTCAGAATACTGAAATGAACCCCTGTAAACCACACATTGTAAGTTCTAAAAAGACTTGGTGAATAATTGTCATACTTCAGTTTATTTTTTAACTTTTCACACTGTGCACTAATATATAAATAGCCTTTGGATTCGCAAAGGCTCCATTGCAGTAATATTCATTAAGGGTTTTTACTCTGATCCAAGTCTAGTCTGTGGTATTTTGTTTGAAAGACTATGGTGTCACAAACCCACCATGCTAATTAATCAGCCTCTTCAGAAGCCAAGTACTGAAGCAGCATTTTGGATTGGTTTAATCTCCCATTGCTCTATTCATGCTCTGTCCCTACGCTTTGCTCTACAGAGAACTCCTTGAATTCTCAGAGGAGAACTGGAAGTTCAATCATTTAATTAAAAAAGAGTGGGAACAGAGTCATGTTAACAGACTTCAAACAGAAAATTCAATAAATAGTTTGAAATTGAAGTAGATCCAGTATTATGCTTTGAGTTGCTCCCAAATTGATGATCTGTACCTTGACAACCTTAAAGAACATGGCAAACTTGGGCTGTCAATGAGTTATGATGCTTGGAAGCTGTTCCTGCACATTAATACTGTGTGCTGCGTCATTGTACTGTCTTTCACAAAATATGGCGGGTTGTGGGTTGGTATATTTGTTTATTTATATATATATTTATATAAATATAAATTTATATAAATATATAATATTTATATATTATAAATTTATTATTATTTATATATATATATATATATATATTTGTTCTGGTTTTGTTAGTGAGGGGGGGCCTTAAGTTCTGTTGTTAGTGCTAGTACCTAAATTGCAGAGCCTTGACCTTCTCAAACTCAAGCTCTTTGACAGGGCTTTGGAGGATGAGCACAGTTTCCAAAGAGCATGGAGGGAGCCTGCAAGAGAATACTTACTAGAGAGTGTATCTTCTTTGTGTAGTCTGTGTGAGCTTTCTTGTTCTGTGAATCGCAAACCTCACTATCTCATGCCAACTAGTATGCTGTATGAAAACCTTTTTAACCCTGTAAGATGTAGTTCTCCAAAACAATTTATCCTTTGTTGGGTTGTGATACAGTTCCCATGGTGCTTTTCAGAAATGATTGATGATAAATGACTCAAATGTAAGAGGATTTCAACAGGCTTTTGTATTTCCTAGGTGACATTCTCCTGTTATGGCAAAGAGCTCTAGCATGTAGCTGGAACTGAAAATGGGGAATTGTAATTCCTTGATATAATTTTAAGTAGCTGTTAAAAAACTAACCAACCCACCCCAAAAAACCCTTGAGGTTCCTGCACTTGTTATTTTGAGCAGGATATTTGCCAGAAACAAAGGAAAACACATGATTATAGAGTCAATAATTTACTGGTAACCTAGTTAATAACAATAAGCAAGCAATAATAAACCACATTTTAGCAAGCTGTATATATTCCTCTTGAAGTGTTCTCCTTGCATCTTGATTATGTGCGGAGCGTCAAGGTTGATGGCTATTCTTCCCTAGGTGGCATGCCACAACAAGACATTAGTGTCCCAAACTCTGACAAGGAGGCGTTATTCCTGATGATGGTGTTGTCATCTTCACCTGTAGGTTCCTTGGAGCCACATCTATGCATTTGCAGTAACAGTTGGCTTACCTTCTCATTTCTCTTTTGTCTGCAACCTTCTGCTATCCTTGAGTTTTACTGTACATTCTAACCAAAGTATTGTCATCTATTATGTATTTCCTGCTCTACTAACATTTGGTTAAGTTGTTAGACCATATGATTTACATAGCATTTGAGAAATATTTACTGTATACATAATCTTATTTACTCACACCATGCATACACATGCTCGTAGCTGCAGACCCTGGCCGTATATCCTGGCATCTAAGCAAACACATTTTAACTGGATTATGGCCTCAGTGTCTTGGGGTTTTGACCAAAGATTGTCATCTGAGTGAGGGGGCCGTCAGGCAATTAACTCTTGAGCTACACAATAATTTATTTTTTTTTATATACTGTAACCTTTCCCTGTGGCATGGGTTTAGCAAGTCAGCTCTGTTTTGGAGACTTGGTACTGATTGGTACTGATAACGTGCTTTGAGATTCATAGGTGAAGTAATATAATGGATTGATAACATTTCTGTAGTATGAATTTATCTTTGCATTATTCTTTGTGGAGGAAGGAAGACACTACCACTGAATATAGTTTCATTTGTATCTACGCATCTGAGCTGGTGAAATTTTATTTGAAAACATTTCACTTCATATCAAACTGAAAAAGATCCATTTGCAGCTGCTTTAGTATTCGTTCAGTAGCTGGATCTAATCTTTTTGCAGAATTCAATCATAAGCTTTCTGAAATGGAAGTAAGTGGCAATTTTCTTAATGTAGTTAGCACCATACTTAATATTATAACAATACTGATTTATTCTCTTCTCATGTTTCTTTTGAACTATTGTTTAACACTGAAAAATATCTTCTAACATTTGCTGGAATGAAAAAAAGGTGAATACAAATACAAATATGTGTATAGGTGTTAGAAGGTGCAGTTTCTGAATATAGCTATTTTGATCTGTAATTACTTGCCAAGAATCTCTCAGTGGCTGCTAAATGGAGAATGAAGTTTAAGCCCATCTACATATCATTACAAGGTGAGGATAAGTTTGCAAAGCATTGAGTGAGATGCTAATCAGCTCTTCTGAAACTAAAGTGGAATTAAATAATTGAAATCTGATGGGAGGTATTTTCAGCTCTGATCAGGCAGTTTAATGGTGTTATGCACATTGTGCCATGTGTATCCCTTTTTTTGCAGCTACATTGACTAGTCTTGATTTTTGACTAACAATTATTTAAAGAATAAAGAGTTATTATGAAGATCTGCGCAATTCTTGGACTGATAAGTTCATAACTACTGTAGAACTGTGGTGAACTATTGAGACCTGCGTTAGAGATTCCTGTTCTACTGTGGACTATGGAAGAATGCCATAGAGGCACTTATTTAAATAAACCAAGCAACAACATAAAATATCATATAAAATATCATATTAAAAGAAAAGGAGTTAGTATGAATGCATCAAATTGATTAAGTTAAGCTGAATTATGCTTAAAATATCAGCAGACCCTTACAGTTTCTCAGAAATAATTTTGAAACTTGCCAAGCAGGGTTCTATCAATCTTGATGTCAAATGATTCAGAGTCCAGAGGAGGGCCACAGAGATGGTCAGAGGGCTGGAGTATCTCTCCTATGAGGACAGGCTGAGAAAGTTGGGGTTGTTCAGCCTGGAGAAGAGGAGGCTCTGGGAGACCTTACAGTGGCCTTCCAGTACCTAAAGGGGGCTACAGGAAAGATGGGGAGAGACTGTTCAGTAGGGCCTGTTGTGATAGGACAAGGGGTAATGGTTTTGAAATAGAAGGAAGCAGATTCAGACTGAATATAAGGAAATTTTTTGTTTTTACACTGAGGGTGATGGAACACTGGCACAGGTTGCCCAGAGAGGTGGTTGATGCCCCATCCCTGGAAACGTTCAAGGCCAGGCTGGATGAGGCTCTGAGCAACCTGATCTGGTTGGAGATGTCCCTGCTCCTTGCAGGGAGGTTGGACTAGATGACCTTTGAAGGTCCCTTCCAACTCTAACCATTCTATGATTCTATTCTGTGATTCTATGATACATACAGATTTCACTCAAGTAGACTGGGTGAACACTTTTACTAAGAGGTGATATTTGAAAATAATGTTCTAATGCCAGTGCTAATTAGAATAATGCCAATAAATTCTGTCCACACTCTTGGTGGTTAGTTGTGTCTCCACCTCTATACTTTCAGTGACTCTAGGATGACTCCACCTCTTCCTCAAACAGTGTTTAGTAACTGAGTAAGACTATAGGAGTTTATTGGCTCTTGACTTTTGTATATCAACAGGGACTTCAATAATACATAAGCTGTTCCTGTTGCATGAATAAATTTTCTGTGTATGCCATCTGCTGGGCCCTGCTCAGAGTGCAACATTAACTCATAGATCTTTTCAACTAGTTTTGTACCTAAATAAAGTTGTCTGCGACCAAAGAGCTGATAGCAAAAATACGAACAGCATTACATCATCTCACCCTATGAAAGCAGTAGGGTTTTTTGAGTAACTGTAGTTCACAATATATAACTATAAAAAAGACAATTCTGGATATTTTTTTTTAATGCACTGATGCATTTGAATGGAATTGTTGCTACAGTAGCATAGATTTGTGGAATTGAGTGCTTGTCTACATTGTGTAATTAAAGATCTGTGTTTGAAAACATTTGTTTTATAACAGTATGCCAAATCAGCACTTTTATAAATAGATATAATAAAGTTTAAGACTTATAATAATAGTAGATAAGTAATGTTTTGAGCCCTAACAGTCTTAACCTCTCAAGTCCTGAGTAACTGCCACTTTAAAATGAGTATGTCAAGAGCAAATTCCAATCTTAGATTAGAGAAGGCCTTATTTCACCATAGATAAGAGCAGATTTAGGCCCAACATATTAACTGTTTTCCTCTATCCAAGAGTAACACATTCCCTTCTGCTGTAAACATTCAACTGGGATTTTCTTTTAAAGTCAAGAATTGAATTTAATGGGATATTAACAGAGGCTATAACACTGGATTGTATTGGAGAATGCAGAAAGTGAGCAATCTAATAAAATGACAGTTGTTTATTAATGTTTAAAAATTATGAATAGAGCTTGTAAAATTCTAGGATAAATGTTTTCACTGGGAGTGTCTCATGATCAGGTTACTGCCTGAAAAATCTATCCATTTGCAGCTATGGTGAAGAGTTCTTGTGTGGGGAGTTTGTTTTTTTTTTTTTTTTTTTCCTTTTTTAGTGTGCCATGTACTACCTTCTAGTTTTCTGTCACTTAGCCAAATACAAGGATTATCACTCTGAAAACTTTCATCTGAAAGTGAAATAAATTAGAGACACAAACTGAATTGGTTGTGCCATCATGATATGAGTAGAAAAAGAGACGAAATTTACTTTGAACTATGCAGCCAGTTTACTTCTCTACTTTGTTTCATTTTTAGGACGTTAGATACTTTTCTCACGGATAGCTGAGCCCTTTTTTTCTTTTGTCATCAAACCAAGCTTTTTTGTTACATCTGCAAATCCCTATTATCTTAAGAATCACAAAAAACTACCTCCTCTTTTAAAGCTTTGATGAAGTGCATTCCTAGGCAGGCAGTCTTGTATGAAATGAAATTACTTGATCTATTTCTGCTTTCTTACTATTATTAAAAATATCTTTGCAGTACTATATCCTCTGAAATCAGTTCTAGAACATACCAGATTTCATCCTTGTAGCTAATACTTTACTAACCAGTTCCTGCATGCATACATGCCCATACATTTAAACACTTTTTTTTTTTGTGATTCTTAGCTTGAGAAAACATGATGAAACACGATTTAAAACTTGGTTTTGTGCGTACAATTTTTATTTGGTGATTATTTTATTTTCTAACAACATCCACATTTATGTGCTGTGAACAGCCCATAATCACAGTGATGTAAAAGACATAGATTCAAATTTGGTCTATGTTGATGTATTGAACATTAATGGAATAGCCACTTGATAGCAGACTTGCTATAGTTTTAAAAGTCACTTAAATTTTTACAGTACCTGGTAATAAAACACCATTTAAAATCAGAGCTCCATTTTGTACAATGGCATATATACACTGAAAAGATTTAAACTGTTTATATCCACATGGTAAGCTTTGAAACACCGCTTCGGCAATGGCAGCTCTCAACCATACATAAGTATATGAGGAGGGGAAATGAATCTTATTGTGCAGATATTCATGCAAATAGACCACTGCGTAACAGCCATAATAAAGACATGGAGAACGGGGCTCAGATTAGCTAACAGCTCAGATTAATTAACAGGTTTGTTGTCCAAATGTTGGAAAAAAATAAGTACTGTAGAAATTTGAGGACCAGAAACACTACGCGCAAAGCATATCAGAAAGAATATACTTAAAATACAATAGGAAATAATTCTTAGGCTTATTTACAAAAAGTAAAAAATGAAACTGCTTTATTTCTTCTGTAGAATAATTATGGTAATCATGTTTCTCAAATTCCAGTCTACAAATTCAACAATATATAGTACATTAGAGATCAAAGAAGCATGCATTTTCTATGTTACCTATGTGATGTAATATAATTATTTCAAAATGGGAATGATAAATGTAATTTA
Source organism: Chlamydotis macqueenii (assembly GCF_036417535.1). Lineage (NCBI taxonomy): Eukaryota > Metazoa > Chordata > Aves > Otidiformes > Otididae > Chlamydotis > Chlamydotis macqueenii. The sequence continues at coordinate 12,953,203 of NC_141567.1, read as the reverse complement.
TTAATTCCAACCTTGTGAAAAATTTTACTCAGGGAGAGACCTATAATTCTGAGACGGAAAATCAGAGAGTAAATTATCTCTATTAAAAATGTTTTTTTGAGTGAAATGAGTAAAGATGTATACTATGTATAAAGTATACCTCATTACAAGAAAAAAGATCCTTCAGTGTAATTCTTCTTAAAATTACCATGCAAATAAAAAATGTGTGTCCTCTGAAGTACCCTTTTTCATGTTTTATGATACAGAATGAGTAAGAATGGGATTTTAAAACTTGAAGGAGGTTGGTGGTTTGGGTTTTTTGTTGTTTTTTTTTTGTCTACCAACAGCTCTAACAGTTTCCTAGTTTAAAGGCTCCAGAGAATGTAGAAATAGAGGTTGCATTAGATATTCCAAAGTTTCATACTGGTATGTCACATCATGACTTAAATAATAGAAGTCCTATTTCTATACATCTTCAAATGCCCCATTTTGTCTATATTTACGGGTGGTATGGGATTGCACTTCACTATTGTAATTTTTGAGTACCATGCAAATGCTATGGAGAAAACTTTAAAATAACCTAGCTACAATAAACTATTCTGCTTTCAAGTTGTTTTGTTTTGGTTTTTTTTTAATTATTCTAGAAAATTTACCTGCTCTTTTGAGAAATGACCTGAATGTACGGCTCCTCTTCTTTATCACGTCTCAACCTGACCTAATTCATTACCTTTGCCTGGAACATACCACACGTTTTTTGGTGGGTTTATGTAGTTTTTATGTGCTACTGGGTAGATCTTCCTCTGCTGGACCTGCACCTGACAGCAGTGCTCTGAGGGAACAGATTAATTAATGTAATTAATTTTAATCATATTTTTAAAGTAAGGACGTAAACAATAAGTAATAAATTTTTCTTTTTTATTTTTCTAGTTTAAGTGAGTCGGAAGGACAAGTTTAGTATAAAGCCTATTGTACGTTGGCTGTTTGGCTTTATCAAGGCACTTTATCTGGAAAACCCCTTTCTTTGGCTTGCACGGTATCAAAACTCAAGCTTACTGAAAATGGAAAGTTCTGTCAAGGCATGTTGTCATTAAGCCAGGAAGGTCTTTTTCTTCTTGACCAAACTAGCAACTCATCATTAGGGTAGTAGAGATATCGATGAATGTAAAGATTTTACAGATTTCAAGATAGGTCCATTTTCAACAAGACATTTTGGGTAGTTACGTAGCTTTCCTGTTAAGGACCAAATATAAAACTAAGCTTAATTTATAATTAAAATAAAGATCTGCATATGTAAAAACCCTTAAAAAATGTTTTTTAGAAATCTGCTTGTTGCTTCATAACTCTTCTACTTTGCTACTACAAAACTTTGAGCATTTACCCAATAAGACCTGCATCTTATCTTGAGTAGATGAGTGAAGCCCATTTTACCTTTAAAAAAAAAAAAAAAAAAAGTTTACCTCTTGAGCCAGTATTTCTCCTCTTATGCTACTGACTCTTTAAGTCAGTGGGTGTGAAGCAAGATGTCTGGGAGCAGGGTACAGCCCAGTGCTCTTTCAGGAGAAGCAATAACAGCTCTGTAGATAATTAGGGAGGACTTTGTCCCCCGCTGTGGTGTGGGAAACACAGGCAACAACTCCAAATTTTACTCTCTGAAGTAGAATTGATCAATTAAAACCAGACTGAGACAGGATTTGGTGGTGCTTAGGCAGCTTAGAGAGAATTTGAACTTTGTCACCAAACTGAGATGAGGTGGGAAATTTCTGCTGTTAACCGGATGAGGTGGAGCCATGAGCATTACCGCCATGTAATACTGGTGGTAATGTTCCATACTCATTATCTTATTCTCAGCTGGTCACTACTAAGATGTTTCCAGATCCTCTGTAGCATACTCTGTAGGAGGACACTGGGTTTTAAAAACATAGAGCAGTTATGTCCACTGTCATATTACCTAGTACTCTGAAAGTTACTACCATCAATAAAATCTGACACTGTAAGTCTTTGGTATCTGTTTAATATGACAGCAAAACACGGTAAAGAAAAATGTTTAAATGACTTCTTGTACAAACATTCGTTACAATTTATATATGTTCTAAATATTTTAAATTGTTTCATAGTCTTAAAATCAGCTTCAATATTATTCATTCAGGTGTTTTCAAAACCAGATAATCAGAGCTTTTGCAGTAGTTAAATACTGCTAGGTTCAACTTTGGGGTGGTCGAGGGAAAGGGGATGCAGGTAGTCCTGGAATTAAACACGTCAGGCATGTTCTTTTGTTGACCTGCAAACCTCTGGACTTGCACGGCTTGAAAAGCAAGGCATAACTTTGAACTTCATGGCTTTAAAAAGTAGCCAGGAACTCTGCATACAGTGTGGCATCACCTAGCAACAGGACTATTTTGCAATTTTAATCTTGCTCTATTGCATGGGAGTTATGGCCAGAACCTCGTTCTGCTGTGCAGGCAGAACAAGCCATAATGATTTAGGGGCAACAAAATATTTTACTCTGTATATTTACCTAGGAATGACGAGTATTTCTTAGTGGCTGTGGCTGAGAAAGCCCTGTAACTTTAATGCTGATGCTGATCTGTTTTAGTCACCTTGGTTCTTGTTTCTGTCTCTTCTTGGTGTGAAAACCATCTCCAGCAAAGGCTGCCTTTCTATCGGGTGCATGGATAAGTCATTGTTTTTCTGGATGTTGTTAAGGCCTCTTCCTGTCGTTGTCTGTACTCTGCACCTTCTCAGAAGAGTCACCAGAATTGCTTTCATCATTACCATGGCAATAAACTTTCCTACACAGCCCCGAGGGCCGAATCCAAACGGTTGGAAATAGCGTGGAGGAACCTGCACAGAATGACATGAGGAAGAAACTTTTAAGACACATTTTTCTTCATAAACATAAACAAAATTATGATGGAGATTGGTGGTAAATATATTCTGAAAAACTTGTGGGAATAATGGCTTAGGAGCAATTGCTTCTTTCCTTTACACTGAACAGCCCTCCCACCCAAGTCAGGCCGAAGCACAGACCCCCACAGAAGCTATGCCGTTGTGAATGTGATGGTAACAGGGAATCCGAAGTGAAGCAGTTGGATTCTGCTCATGTAATTCAGTCTTTCTCCTGTGAACTACAAGGATTTTACCACAAGCTGTGAAATGGACTGAAGCTTTCACTCTTTAATACACATTAAAGTTCATGAAAAACTTTTTCAGAAAGTGTTCATTACATAGCTCATAAATGAGCTGCAGGCTGATGCCCTGTCGAAAGAAAATCTTAAAGCAAACACCTCCCACAATTGTCATTAAAAAGCTAGTGTTCATGAGAATTAATTTATCATAAAATGTAATGGTGAAAATTTAATTTTATATCTAATACAGAGATAACACTTATAAAATAATTGTATCCTGTCCTATCAACTAAAGTGTAAAATGCAAGATTCCCAGAACTGTTGAAGAATGCCTAGACAGCTTCTGCTACTTTTATTGACGTTGAATAGATCGGTTATTCAAAACAATCCCAGCAGCATGAGTAGTACTCCTAATGAAGTACAAAGTTACTTGTTATAAGTGAGAAAAAGCAAGTCTGGCTATAAATAAATTATTTTTCTTCATCTGTGTAGCTTTCTTTTAAGAAAGAATGGTATGAGCTGTGTTCTGACTACCTATTTAACCCAAGAATAGTGTAGAAAGGGTTGCTTTCTATAATCTAGAAAAAAATGTACTTTTTTTTTCTTATTTTCAGACTGAGAAAAGTGTTTTCTATTCAATTTTTTTTCAAAGAAACTGAGCTGTAGTTTTTGAAAAATTATGGTTTAATACAAATGTTTATAACAAAGCAAGTACAGCATCTGGCAGTACAGCGCAATGACAAACGCACAGCCTGGGAAAATGGAAAAATGTTTAGATTTTAACAATGCCATCTTATAATAAATAATGATGTGGATTGCTATTCACTTAAAGACCTGTGTGAAAATTGTGCCTGCCAAAATAATTATGTGGCAAAGAGAATGCAATAAGATCAAAAATGTGTGGTTAAATATTTGGTGAATCGGAAATATTTTAGTAGCAGAATGTACTTATAAGCAAGAAATCCATTTTGATAGAAATACTTAGAATGAAAATAACGGGTGAATAGTTATTATAAACTTAATTACTTTCTTCTTGAATTTTTCAAAATTACTTCTTTCTTGAGCTGTTGTTTTTAATACTGTGTGCAGAGTTTGCTATGGGTAATCAGGCAGCAGTTTAGAAAGGTTAACCACGTTGTTTAGCACTCATCTGTGTGTGTGGCACATGTGGTACTCCTTGATTTTTGATAGGAAAAATGTAAAACTTAGGGGTGTGTGTCTGGCTTGAACATTCATATCTTTTGTTTCTTTATTTTCTTAATTATTTCTTTAGGCTTTACTAGTAATCCCATTTTTAGCGTATCAAAGTGGGTCATCTATTTATTTCTCAAAAATTGAAATTACTGTCTGTGGATGCTTATATGTGCAGCTGCTAACATCTCAAAAGAAAAGAATTTTTGCTAGGTAATAAAATTATTTCCTATATTTTCTAGTTAGACAAAATGAGAACTATAACAACTGTAGAAAACATTAATCCTTCAGCTTCAACACTATTCAACTTTAATGTTTGACAAGCCACTAGAAATGTAAGAGAAAGTTTGTGTAGCAGGAAAATGTGTGCATCTGTGATATTAAGGCAGTTCTGCAGTTGAGATTCCCTTAGCAGAACTAAGTAGCTTATGCCCTCCACTCTTGCATGGCTATTGCGATAGGACAAGGGGTAATGGCTTTAAAATAGAGGGGGGTAGATTTAGATTGGATATTAGGAAAAAATTTTTTCCAATGAGGGTGGTAGAACACTGGAACAGGTTGCCCAGAGAGGTGGTGGATGCCCCATCCCTGGAAACGTTCAAGGCCAGGCTGGATGAGGCTCTGAGCAACCTGATCTGGTTGGGGATGTCCCTGCTCCTTGCAGGGGGGTTGGAATAGATGACCTTTGAAGGTCCCTTCCAACTCTAACCATTCTGTGATTCTGTTTATTCCAGAGATCTTTCTAATTCCCCTCACAGGAGTGCTAACAGAACCTTAGTATTTTGAAAATATTTTGTGCTCTGTCACATGTGTAGCAATATCTCCCACTTCCATCTGCACTGATTAACAGCCAAAACCAAGGAGTCCAATGTGCCACATGGAATCAGTCTATTTTCTTTCAATGTAGTTTTAATCTCTCCAGATGATTATTACTGAACAAATACAGTTATGCAATAAAATGTTTGATCAGTAATCAGAAATGCAGAGGTCTAAATGAAAGTAAATAATCTGAAGGACAATTTACCATAGTAGGGGATTACAAGTAGGAAAAATGTTCACATACTGCTTTTGATACAGAGCTCAGTAATGTAGACTAAAGAAAATTCTAGTTCTTTTGTGAGTTAGAATGTAACTTCCATTGAAGCTGCTGTGCTGAACTGGGACTGAATTACTCTACATTTGCAGTATTGAGTTGGTTAAAAGATGGGATTTCCATTTTGGTCTATAAAAGATGTTTGTTTATTTAGGATTTTTTTTTTTAAAAAAAAAAAAAAAGGAGAGAGAATAAAATGGGTGCTAGATTCTCAGTCTCTCAGGAGTTACTATACTGCTTCACCTCTCCAGAAAATCCTCATGTGGCCTCAGCTCTGTGTTGGACTGCTTGCATAGCTCTAGGTCCCTAAAGCCACTTTGTTTTGTCCAGTGTCAGGGGATACAGAATGTGTGGGTTTTGACAAATTTAATCGGAAATTTTTAATCAAAATGTCTAGAAAAACTTTGGTTTCAATATCATAATTATTTTTTTTAGTTAAAAGGCACTTTGATAGGAAAATATCTGCCCAGCTTTTAATAATAATAGTAATAAACAGGATGTATAGCTAATTAAGCATTTAGACAAAGGTGAAACAGTCTTATAGTTACAAAGTTCTTGATCAAAATAAGAGGAAGATACATGGTCAATAAATAACACCTTTTAGCCTGTAAGAAATAAGATAGAAAACTTACATTTTTCTCAAAATTTTCAAGGGAAAACTCATTTGGCTTTGGGAAGAATTCAAGCTTGTGCATACGTCCGATATTGAGAATAATATTTGTCCCCCTTTTCACAGGATAGCCATCAATTACATCATCTTGTAAAGCTTTTCGCATGATCAAGTCCACAACTGGCTGGTATCTCATGCTCTCATAAATAAAATTCTCCACGATTTTTAAGTTTGGCATGTCATCACTCTGTATGTCTCTGTCACCTTGAGGAATAAAAAAAGATGGTGAAAAGTTGGTTATGAATTTAATAGCTTCATTGTACAAATACCAAAACATTTTTGGAAGATTCTTGGTTGCTGAAATGGTAGGAGGGATCCAACAGCATCTGAGTAGTTTTATGTTGCTTTACGTTTTTGGGAAATCTGGTATATTGTTCATCAGCATAAACCCCAGTTTATTAATTTATTATCTTCTCACCTTGTCTTCTTCTTAATACATTTAGGAGTCTTTGTTCTGCTTTTTTGTCAATGACAAAATTCTGAAAGTCTTTCCCTGACTTTTTTATGACTTAGAGCAACAAGACACAATAAAGAAATCTTCTGAGAGCTGACAGAAAATGGAATCTCAGAATAGTCTGTGGGTGAAAGATAACTTCGTAGAGACCTTATATTTTCACCGTGTGATTTGGCTGGACGTGGAGCTAGGGCTGTGGCCTGTTTCAGTTGCCATGAGTAATTTCCTCCCAGCTGGATTCCATCAGCAGCAGTATTTGTGCCAGGACACACTGCCAGTGGGAGCCTTATGTTAACTCTCACGGCACAAGCAATTCAAGAACTGCAGCCTGACCGGTGCAGTGGTAGGTTTTCAAGATAAAAGGCAGCTTTGCTGCTCCAGTTGGTCATTTGCTTAAGGAAAAAACACAAAAACATTCTACTGCCCTAGAAATCAAGGCTATCAGAAAGGAAGAGGGAAAATAGTGAGTACTCAACTCTCATGAGGACAATAAAATAAGATTTTTTAAAAAGTATTTTAGAAAAAAACAGTAAAAGATGTTGTACACTTTCCAGTGTTTAACTGACCAGAAGTTAATGTTGAATAAGAGTGGATGAAATTAATTTCTATATTAGTTCAGTGTCAGGCTTTGAATGAAGTCTAGAGAAAGGGAAGAATACAAATTTGGAATATCTTGATTGTGTTTTGAATGGTTAGTAATTAACGAGGATATTAGTTTGAAATCAAAATGGATGACAGTAGAATACAACTTCAATATTATCTAATCTTTCCCTTCTGCAGTAATAGTGAAACATAAGTTCTATTTATGCACAAAGAAATATTGGTGATTAGAAGTATTTGAAATGAGTATCATCTTTTGGTATTTCAATGTAAATGGAAAATAATTTCAGTAGAACCTACAAGGTTACTGCTGATTTGCACTGCTGTTGCTGAGAAGTGAATATAGCACATTCTTTCTAATAGATTGTCAATTCTGATTCCTGTTTGAATTTGTCTTACAAATTGCTCATCTTCTTTCATTTGATCTTGAGTACATTCTTTCATATATAATGGTAGTTCATATATTTTACAGCAAATACTTCATTAGAAGAAAATACTTAGAATTTTCAACCTTTGAATAATCAAAATTAGATCACTGCTGAAGGAAAACTATATTCCCACATCACTGCCTTGCAGCTCTTTCTTACCCATAATGGTTTCAATTTCTCTCATCATCTCCTCTTCCACTGTGGGGTGCTCTGCAATCAGTATTAGCATAAAGAAGAGAGTCACAGACAGAGTATCAGGAGCAGCAATCATCATCTCCAGCACACACTGGTTCACATTCTCAGCAGTCAGATCCCCCCTGTTCTATAAAAAAAAAAAAATTGAAATTTCGGGTAAAACGTTGATTGCTGACCTCTGATGCCAACAAAGGTCCTACAGCAGCAGAAAGGGAATGACCTAGAATATCTGCTTTAAACAAAAGTAAAAATCTTCACAGTTTATCTCATGCTAAATAGCATTTTTTTTGTCTTTCAGAGAAAAATAGAAAACTCATTACATTACATCACAGAAAAGCAAGAGTTTGTTCTTAGCTCAGATTCTTATTGATTTATTGCCTTTCCTCAGAGTTTGTGAGCTGTCAGAGATTTTTGCAAGATAGAATTTACATAGCATTTGGAGCCTTTGAGAAAAAAAAAAAAGGCAATGCATCGAGATAAAATACAGGGGTTAGGGAAAGACTGGAGGACATTGAGGGACAAATGCAAAAGTTTTAAGGACATTGTTTAAGCTGTGAGAAAAATCAGACATTTTCAGTTCCTGAAAATGCAGCTATTCAATGTTTGGATACTGTTAGGGACTCCCCAGAACAAACTAACTTGTGTCCCTTTATGGTGACGTGACTTTCAGATGGATGCATCCAGTTTAAGTTGCAAAGCCTGTGTTGTTAGTGACAGGAGAACGTCAGAAAAATCAGTTAGCCATATTTTGAGTACATTGACAATACCTGTGCAAAAATCAACTGGGATGCAAAATCCATGTGTTCATCCAACTTTTCAACAGTGGAAAGCTGTTGTCGTTTCTGTTCTATTAAGATTTCCATTGCTCCTTTCAGATCCTTTCTGAAAACAGATAAAATCCAACGTATTGATAAACATCTCCAGACTTTCAGTATACATTAGGATATGATTAAAAACATAGACATTATCCCAGTAAAAACATCTACAAATGGCAGAAGTTAAGTATTCCTAAAAGTGGTTATATGGTTCTCTACAAAAGCAGTAATATTAAAGGAAGGTGAATTTTCTTATTATTTCTTATTAAGTAATTTCTTGTTAGTTTGGACTGAAATAGTGTTCTCTTTTTATAGGATAGATGGAAAAGGATGAAAATATATCTGTATATTTTATTAATGAATAGATTTTTTTAAGATTTATTAACATTCCCAAAGGATTAGTTTATTTCCTTCTATTTTATGCTGTATTTTATCAGTGAATAAAATGAACTTAGGCAACATTGGGGGATAATTGATAGAAAAATGTAGATAAATGTTAGAAAAATTATACCATCTTGAAGGCAGGGTTGATCTAAAGTTTTTGTATTTAAATAGTCAGTAATACTGTGTGAACAATTTGTATTTCAGTGGTGGGGAAAAAAGCAAAGTTCAACAGTTTTTATAATTTTATTTGGGATTTTTGATTAGCTATAGATTTGAAGGCAATTCTTCTTAAACAGTATTTTGAAAAGTTTTTGAATGAAATTCTCAGCCTTTCCACTTGTTTTTTATTGTTGGGATAGAAAATTTGACTGGGTTTGTAGAGATAACTGCATTGAAACTTCAAACTTAGTAAAGTTCTTATTATTTATAACACTTTTTTTATGCATTAGAAATAGCAAATTTCCAACTTTATCAGAAGAATATCAGAAGTCATCGTATCCTGTAGTGGTTCTTTGAATTTAAGTCCAGCAATCTTTATATTTTATTTTTTTCAGTAGAAATCTATGAATAAGTTCAATTTTAATAAGATTGCTTTTGAAACATCAATATTTGCCTGCAGGGACTTTCTAGTAATAACTGGGCCACCACAGTTAGCTAGTATTAGAATCACAGGATAAAGCACTAATCAGTGCCATAATAAAACTGGCAAGCAAATGTTAGAGAAGGTAAATCTTATGTCTAGTTCATAAGAGTTGTCGATGACTTTAAATCAACCTCCATCTTTCCCTTAAAGACTTTATGTTACATAGTACTATAAAAACAATTTATTAGACGTGCTTCGTAAGTAGTTTCTCTCACTAGATGGAATCCAGAATGAAAAAAAATGATTGTCAGTTCTTTTTGTAGCTAGTCGTCTTTTGATGGAAGGCAGCAAATGAGATCGTAAAAATAGAATAGGCATTTCGTATTTTTTTGCAAAGAGGAAGATGGCAAAACAAATTTTTTTTTTTCCTAAATAAGGAACAAATACAACACCCTTGAAATGGATTATCATGCTGAGCACCAAGTTTTAACTCTAAAATGAGCTGTTGATTCAAAAATTCATGTTGAGGCTGCCAAAACCAGAATTATACTCAGAGGTTAACTCTTCTGGGACAGTCCCATGGATGTGGATGGATATTCTTGTTTTGCTGAACTGTGTCCTACTATTTGGCTGTCCTCAACTAGATAGCAAATGTAACTTCACCCCTCATGCCATCTTTTCCTTGTCTGTTCAAACTGAACCAGTGATTTCAATTTAGTTTCACATCTGAGCTGGCATTAACTAGTATTTTGGTGAGTAAACTAGGACTGAATAGTTAAGGGCTTTAAATCACCCCTGAGATTTGCCACTTGTAGCATCAGCAGCAGATCTTGTTCTGTTGTTGTATGGGGTTTGCAGACAGGGGACTTCATCCAAATCCTGCAAGTTTCACAGTTTGTTTTCTAAAAGGCAGAGGAAAATATCAAGGAAGAGCTCCTCCTTAGAAAGAAAGAATCTTATGCAAATTATTTATAAAACTGCTGATACTTACACGGCCTCTTCATATTTCTTGCACAGCCAAGAAATCTTAAAAAAGATGTCAGGCTTTAATAAAAGTGCTTGCCAAGCATCAAAGTAGTTCTGAATCTTAAGTACAATGGCATGTTCTGAAAAGAAATGTTAACAAAAAGCGGTTTTGTTAAATATGAGCCTCAATAGTCAAATAACACAAATGCTTCAGAAAAATTAATGAAAAGGCCCTGTTCTCTACTCCGACTATGCTTGTGGGAATTTGATAAACAAGTGGTTTTAATACATGGTCGACAGCTCTAGGAAACATTTGTAGCACACTGGAGAAAACTTACAGATCTTTGTAAAAACTTTTGGTAGCTAGTTAAAAGGAGATAGTGGTGTGTCAACCAGAGCCAAATAGTCTCCCACAGGAGAGCAGAAGCAGCATATTGAAACGGGATAAGTCATACATCACAATGATGTTATTTCTGTCATGTGGTTTTGAGGATAAAGAAATCACAGAAGACATAAATTGTCAGATGAACTTTTCAAGGCAGTAATTTAGTTTGGTGGAAAGATTTCTGATTATGCATGTAATACTGGGATTTTACCAATTCAGTGCAGGAAAGTCTCTTTAAATGGTATTATTTATTTAGAGGAGTGCGGCAAGATAAATGTATAATTTTTTTTGTCATATAGAATTCTTTTTTTTATAACTAAAATCACTCAAACCAATTTCAATTAATTATATGGTGATAGAAGAGTCTATTTTTGCACTGCTTTCTGAAGCAAAACTTCTGAGTGGTATTGATGAATTTTCCTTGGACATGCACTTTAGATTCATTGTAAGGCATGAAAATCAAGCTGTCAGTACCATCCAAAGGGATCCCAAGAAAAAGCTTGTTAGATGTGTCAAGCATGATCCGTCTCATAAGATTCAACGCGTTGATGTTTCCTGCTTCAGTGGTTACTTCCCCTAGTTTGTCCAGGTGATCAACTGTCGATTCAACACAAATTGCTATCATACGCACAAGACCAGGACCAGACAGAGCTGAAATATATGTGCAAAATGATAAAAAGATTGGTTAACTTTCATACCTTATTTATAACTTATTGATTGGCAATAATGGTGTCAATAAAATGTAAAAACATCATAATGTGAATCATTGGTATAAAATTGCTCTGAAACTTACTGATTTCATATTTTGAAGTAAAAATGTAAGCATTTTGACTTAAAATGATAATAAACTCAAAGCCCAAACTTTTATTGTACCCAGCTACTTTGTATCTCAGACAAACATTAAAGCCCAGCCTGGCAGCATGCTGCGTGTTTAGCCCACCTGAGTCTGCCCACCCGTGCGCAGTGGAGATAGCGTCATGATGGATTTATTGCATTTTAAGAATTCAAAAGCAACAAAAAGCAGTGGTCTGTTCTATTGCTATGTAGTTCAGTGGAATTTTGGAGGCTCCAGCTGGAATTGATTCACATAATTTTTGAATGACTTTGGAAATCTTGCCCTAAGTATTCTGTTTAAATTACTTTTCCATACCAGAGTTGCTGTAATTACCTCAAGGACACTATTTTATCATATATATATAGAGAGAGAGGTTGGGTTAGGGATTGTGTGTTTCTAACTGAGAAGAGAGGAGGTCTGTTTCGTAAATAGAGAGAACTGGTAGTTCTAGGAATAAGTATAAATTTTTTTTTTTCCTGCTCTCTTCAACCAGTACTAAGTTGCTGATATTTTTCTATAGCAAAATCAGGTAGGAAAGGCCCAAGTGTCATATAAGAGCACAGATAGATTAAAAAAAACAAACAAACAAACAAAAAAACAACCAAAAAAACCCAAAACAAAACAAAAAAACCCCAACAACTTTAAGCCAAAATATAATTAATTTATTTTTGGTGCCACTTTATTTTTATTTTCAGTTTCTGGAATCACTGTCGCTAACTACCACAGCCTCAGCTGTTGAGAATATTTTCTGAGCTGTGGAGCTTGCAGAAGTAGTGTGGCAGTTCTGTTAGGAAGGCTGTAAGATCATTGAAGTAGCTAATTCTAATGGTATGCAAATACTGAAAATGTTCCATTTACAGAAAGAAGGTGAATCAAAACTTGCACATTCATAAAACAGTAACACTGGAGTTTATGTAATTTCCTATTTGATTGCAAACTAGTGATGTTAATTACTTAAGTCTTTTTCTCTGTTACTACATTAATTCCTGGCATGTTAAAGGGATTAATAAATAGTTCTGCTGTACAGATCTAAATTAATTTTTAAACAAAAGCACTTTTTTTTTTTTTTTTTCCCCAAATTAGAATGAGACAGAAAAGTCTTTGAATTCAGGGGAGGCTGGGATAGGAAGAGCCAACTGCATTTATGGAAGTGGCAGTTGAGCTAATAGAAATGCTGGACTTGAAACATCAAAGCATTCAAAAACACGGCTTGTGGACATAATTTAATTTTGTTTTAATTGGGCGAGATTAAGAATCTGAAAAACTACTTCAGGACCATTTCAAATAGCATGGCAAGCAGGATAAGTGTGAAAGAACACATGCAAAAAAAGTTTCTATTGGATACTTAAAGATAACTGATTTCTGTAATTTAAGGGTGCAAAGGACAAACAGCATTTCAGAAAAGGCAGGGTGTGTGCTCCAGTGACGCAATGTATTAATGCACGCTGATTTACCTTTGGTGAAAAAGGGTCGAATTTCTTTCCAGTGTGCTGGGTTGTTATTAAATATGATCCCATTTTCATACATGCCAATGCACTGTAATCCAAGCTTGCTCCCAAATCGAGAAACATAATGCCAATGTTTCATTACATGGAACACACTTGAGGATCTGGGAAAGAAACATGGGAAGAGAAAAGCCCAAACCAAAAATACTGTTCCATAGATAGTATACAGAATTTTTATTCTGACATTCTGTAGTTGCTCTGAAGTGGTGCTGACTTGCATTTTCAATTTAACAGGAAGTACAATGCTTCGCATTAAATCTTGTTCCTTTTACATAATTTAAAACTTGATGATAATGCCTTCAGAATGTATATTAAAGCAATAATATATTCTGTTCAGATTTAAAACTGTTTTTCCCTTAAAATGCAAATGGTTACCAGAAGATTTTAATCAGAATAGTTTGTATATTTAGAAACATGTAAATATACAAGATATACTCAGGCAATGACCAATGTCAGTTACGTCAGAAACTGAGATATAAAATATTTGACAATTGATAATTTAATCATGATGTGTATTAAATTAAACATGTACGGTAGCTATTCAGTCATTTCCAGCAGATATATACAGAAAGCACTTAAATATGCAGCATCCTAATATGAAGATATGTATGGGACAAATATTTCGAAATAAAAATGTTAGGGAAATCCGTGATAGGTATAATTCTTTTTACACTTGACAAGGTTTGTTTACATGTGCTGGCAAACAGGTGAGCAGCATGATTGCTTTAAGATACAACTTCCTTTAGAGGGAGCTAGCATTTTAGAAATCATAGAATCATAGAATGGTTTGGGTTGGAAGGGACCTTCAAAGGTCATCTGGTCCAACCCCCCTGCAAGGAGCAGGGACATCTCCAACCAGATCAGGTTGCTCAGAGCCTCATCCAGCCTGGCTTTGAACGTTTCCAGGGATGGGGCTTCCACCACCTCTCTGAGCAAAAACCTGATCAAATGAAGTCCAACAAAAAGAAAGAAAATCAGACAGAGACTGAAATGAAATAGTATGCGATTTTCTTTACCATGTAGCATACTCTGTGGACAAAATCCCATACTTCCTACATGGATTAGCTTATTTTCTTAGTCAGGCAAAGTAAACGAGGCTTTTGCTATTGAGTTTAGCAGTGTTGGGTTTTCACTATAGTTTGCATGACCAGAGGTACAGTTAGCAGTGAGATGCTGTATGGTACAAATAGACAAACGCAGATTAAGGATTGGAATAAAAACGAGGAGTGTGTCTGCAGATCCAGCCTTCCAAGCAACTCAGCATATTCTCTCTTTGCTACACTTCCCCACACCTGCTGTATTTTCTAATTTCCTGAAAGGTGTTTTGCATGTCAGGGAACATCATTGGTATTTTCATGGACATGAAAAGATTATATTGAATTATGAGAGCTGTTTCCAGGATTGGAAAGGTGCAGGAGGCTCATTTTGCTCCCTTCCATTCCACACATCTACACAGGAGACACACAATAAAGTTTTAAGAAAGGATTTTAGTATAGGACTTTGTATAAGCAGATTTTCCTGAAACTATTTAATGAAGTCTTCTAAAAGACAGCATCTGTTGTAACCAAGAATGCAAGTCCTTCTCTCTGTGCATTAATGTCTAAGTATGATCAGATTTGATCTGTAATTCAGATTACATTGGTAGAAATAGTATATTTATGATTCACTGAAATATTTATTCTACATTATTGTTTTTAAAAAGTCAAATACTAGTTCTTTATGTACTGTCAATGCTTTTAAGCAAAAAAAAAACTTATCTCAAAAGTGATGTATTGACTGTAAAGTCTGATGCAGCTGTGGCATTGTTTTATCAGCAGTCCTGATTTCTTTCTGATGAATTGGTAGTACAGAAAATGGAAGACAGCAGCAACACCTATGTAGGATAGGAATGTAAATAGTTTTCCTGTCATGATTACCTCTCTTTACAGAGGTAGAACCAGACAGAGATGAAGGTAACTTGCTTCAGATGGGAAATCCTGTGATAGTTCTCCGTACTGCATTATCTTTAAAAGCTTTTACATAATGAAAGCTGAGTAGGGATTGATATTGCTAATAAAACAGTTGCGATTCTTTATCAGTTACAGATGGGTAAAGGTTTTACTGCTATTTCTTTATTTTCCATGGCATAACTCATAAGCATCCGGAGGATCCAATGCAATAAGCAACCATCCACTGGAGCTAGTAAAATAATAGACTGTGGTTTAGCATTATACTTAATATTGTGTATAACCAATGTCTAGGAGTAAATCCCATTAATTGGAGTGGATTTACTCATAATCCCATAATGCTGCATTTGCTTAATTAACTTGCTGAATTGCAGTCATGATCTTCAAGCATTTATCCCATTTTAAGGAGAAACTTAAGAACACAGGAAACTAAAATTTAGATTAATCCTGCATTGCAGTCAGTCTAGGTTCCTGTATAGTATGTAATCCTAATACTAAATGGAATAGTAAAAGAGACAGTAAATAATTTTTAGGATTGAGACACAGTACTTCATCTTCCTTTCCACAAAAAAAAAAAAAGGGAGAATTCTTGTGGACTTCAATAGTAGAGTCTTTAAAGAAAGAAAATATTAGAAAAAGGTCTGTGAACATCAGGAAGTAGATGATTTGTGTTAGAATATTTTTTGAAAATAATAACTTCTGTTCTAGGTTAGAAAAAAAGATAGCAAAGAGGTTGTAAAAATACTCAAGCTTTTCATATTATTAAGGAGAGAAAATAAGGAATTACTTGCTAATTATAAATGTTTCTTCCCCACTTATCCAAACTCTCACAAATTCTCCATATGTCTTATTGTAGTAGTTGCAGGCTTTCCCTACTCCCATCCAGAGAAATCTCCCATGCGAAATGAGGGGACCAATTCCCATGCAGTATCCCGGCCCTAAGAAACAGAGTAAGAAAAGTTTGGTCTCAGCAGTGCTCACTGACAAGAATGTACCTCTGAGCATCACTCTCTTGAAATGAGCTTTTCAAGATGACAGTCCAGGTCTGCACTGAGCAGTTCACATATATACAATCCAGTTCTGAAGTTCTGTCTTAGAGAAACTTGCATCTCTGTTGTTGAAGCCTCAAATATCTATGGAAGCCTACAGTCCATTCAATGTACATGCAACAAATGGCATTAATTACTTCTTTCTACAACTTCAAAGTGCTGCTTTGAGATTGCTTACATTTGAAGGGACAACAGCTAGATATCAGGAAGAAGAAATGAACTAGAAAAAAATGCATATGGCTTATTAATTTGTGATTCCAACAAATCCTTTGAGTGATTTTTGTGCTGAACTGTCATAGTAACACCTACACAAGTCAATATGCTTTTTGATGGAATTAAATGTAATTAATTATATTTCTCAAAGTCATTAATACTAGAGTGAGAAAATATGAACATCTTGAGTCCGTAAAATGGTATTATATCTTTCTAGCATATACATAATAAAGCAGAAACCCAAATGTCATATATTTATATAGCCAAGCCAGGTTTATTATGGAAAATCTGAGGTTAAATAGAGCCTGATTTCTTTTATCAGTTCTTATAAAAAGTTTTATTATTTAAACTGACTCTTGGTAAATTTTGTTGGCATACAGTCATTATTCAGCATTACTTTCTCACTTAAATTTGAGAAAAAGACACAAAAAAATACTCTGATAGCTTTTCAGTTGATACTATGGCTAAAGTTAATTTACCTGGTATTGATGAAGTTTCTTCGTGGTTCCATATTAGAAACAGAAAGCACATGAGAATAAGTATGGGCACTGTGGCCACGGGCATCGTATCTGGTACTAGGCTGGTGATGTTGTAGTGCGTTGGATTCAGGGTGTCCAGTACCATCTTTTCCCCTTTGCTTTAGGGAGAGAGAAAGGGAAAAGAGGCAGAGTTTTTTTCAAATATATATTCAGCTTTTGTCGGTACCTCTCAGCCTCTTTGTGTAGGTCTTGTGAATGAGCAAATTAGCACTTGAGGTGGCTTTATTTTATAACGAGAGTGGCTGCCTGGACTGATTGCCAGGACAAGCTACGTCACAAGTCGAAAGAGACACACAGCAGACACTCTTTTTGCTTGGAAATAACAAAGCTTTTCTGACCTTGATATTGAAGCATTGTTTTGGATACTTTGGCTGACAGACCTCTTATCTCTGATATTGCGTTGGCTGGCCAACACTGAGGTTTACTCCTTGCAAATTTCTAACCAAAACACAAGAAATTAAACTTTCAGCACATGTGGAAGCATTGAACAAGTTCACTCGCAAACTTTATCTCTCTTACTCAGCTTTTTCCTTACTGCATGCCTGTAGTGCCAGAGTCCTTGAATTTCCAGAATAACTGCATTAGCTTTCATGATGCAGATAAAAGAGTATCCCAGGTTTTTGTCTGAAACAATGTGTTATGGGTTTTTTTAATTGTCAGCCTTTGGGGGCAATACAGTGCGTTGCATTTCTTTATGGTTCTTCTGCGAAATTGTTTGAAAAATACAGCATATGCCATAAGAGACAGAGCATGGATTGTCTGGTACCATATTTTTCCTCAAGCAGTAATCAGCACTTGGCACAGGAAATTAAAACCAAGCAAAAGGACAGGTCTGTTATGCACAGGGGGAGTAGAAGGATTCCTTCAAAGTCATTTCGTGTATTTTTGACTTTAAGTAACAAAACATGATAACTGATTGTACCTGAGAAGGAAGATGTTATTCTATGACTAAGAACTCACATAACCACAGAAAGATACTTGCTTTTGTACCTGTAATTTAGTAATAAAACACCTTCCTAATTCTGGTCTGACAATAATTACGAATAGATTTGCTTTGTTCCTTCCTGTGAAAATATTTCAGAATTGAAGGATGTATTTACTGAATAGGGAGCTTTTTGTTACCGTTTACTTTTCAGCAAGTGCTTTCTTGTTTGTCTTGTACTTTGGACTCACACTGCAGAAGAAAGTACAGCTTTCTTTGTAGTTACTATCAGTGCTATAATTGTATTAAACTAAGCCAGAATGCGGTAGATGCTTTCTAGACAGTAAGAAAAATAGTATTTATGGTCAAAGTAGGAAATATATAGAGTAGGCAAAACCCTGGGGAAGGGAGCAGGCAGCGGCTCAAAACCTTGCAGGGGCATGCAATGCTTCAGTATTTTGTGTGATTGCTATGGAAGGCTTCTGGTAGTGTTGTGATCCAAAATAACCATGAGCAAATACAGCAGGTGACCTTTTGGAAACATGTGCCATTCTGATAACTAGCAGTACACCTCTTGGGAGAGTGTCCATGCCCATATCACACCTTGTGCACATTCAGCTGTTGTACTGTGTTGCATGTTGTGAAAAGTGTTTTTGTAATCACAAGCATTTTTATAATGTAATAATATTTGTTAGTTTTACTGATGTACTTTTGCTCACTAATAATATTTGTTTAGTATGAGTAAAAATGCTAGCTTTAAATTTCCATGAGTGCTATTGGTTATCACAGTAAAAGCATGCCTGCATGTGCATGTCAACATGTTTATTAGCTTCAGTTCCTTTCACAAGATGAGTTTACAGCATTATAGAAGGAAATGACTACACTTAGGACATATTGTTTCACATTTTTGGTGCTTTCTGTCTGGATCTGAGTGAACTTCATCTTTACACTCCATTGCCACAGATAGGCTCTGTTTTTTTTCATGTCCAAGGCATTCTGGTGTGTCTGTACAGTAACTTCTCTGCCTCACATTCCCTGGCATGAAATAAACACACCTCCATGTACAATTGTGTATCTATTGAATATTACATCTGTAGGGGAAGCCCTGCTAGAGTTCAAGGTGTTGATACATTTGCACGGTGTACTTAGCAAGCCTGAGTCTCCCTCTTTGATCTTGCTTGGTGTTTATTCACAGCTAAAGCTTATCTTTGCATTAACAGAGAAATGGAGGCAGATTTCTGTCTTTTGAAAATAAATGAATTGGGTTTTAGGTTCTAGATTACCCCAACTTCATAATTTTTATATTTTTTTAGTAAAAGAATGAAATCTTATTTGGATGTGATATTATATACAATACATCAATGTGCACCTTGCTGTTAGATTTGAAATTTTTATATACTAGATTGTGGTCTCATGTAGATAAAAATTATTAAAGGCACAGTATAAAACTTGAATCCTTCTATACTCTTGAACTGATCTGAAGCAGTCTTATTTGTAGTCAAAATGGCTCCTCAAGCTCTTAAAACAGACAATTGACATTTTTTTGTATTAAGTAATTCTTTGTGTCATTTCAATGAGTGTGACCTGAGCAGGGTTTTAAATTCTGATGCTTCTTTTTTAAATTTCAAAAGCCAACTGGACCATGAAAAATTCACCTTAGAAATATTTCAGCTGAACTGCCCATCCTGCTTGTACCCATTTTATTTTTAGAAGAATTGTCGATTAGGTAAATTGCTCCTAATAAAAACTCAGCTGAGTAAATTTTGACGGTAAGTAGTCACTGAATAGACTGAAGCATTGAGAAATGGAACAAAGCTAGAGTGCTCATTATGCATGAAAGAAGCTTTCACTATTCTTGCTCATTTTGTCTTGAAATCTTGTACAGGTAATTTTCCTCGCTTTGCAGCTGGTTAAGGTATGCGTCTGATCAGAGGGATTTGTTAGTTCTGATTGTCGCTTACATGGTGGAGGGGGAACGGGGATATGGCACAAAAAAGCTTTTAAAATTAAATAGTGGGAGGAAAGACTGATAATGAGGCAGTGCTTTTGTGACAAAATAGATGGATGTGCACAGGCTGCCTGACCTGACAGTAACTGTGGATCTTAACAGCTGGGAAAGCATCTGCCAGAAGAGGGCCCTTTAGATTGCTGATCTTGAGGTCTTCACTATAAAGCACTCTGAGAAAATTCTAGGTTCAGTTAAATGTTTCCTTGTGAAAGGTGATATGATGAATTATGGCAGGGTCTACAGTAAAGAAAAAAGTCCATGTATCTAAATGACAACTGTGTTGACTCCTTTCCTGCCCGCTAGAGCTTTGTACTTAATGACTGTCTGTAAAAGGGCAAATTATTTCTCGTATTATAGAATTCGAGCTGAAAATTTCTGATAATTATGAGAAGGACCTCAAAACTGCTTGAAAACTCTTGAAGAACTGAGTGCGGGGGATTTTTTTTCTCTGTAGTGGTTCACCAGTCAGGAGGGACATGGGGAAAAAATCTGGTACTTGTTATAAATTCCCAAATGTTAGTGGCCAATATTAGCAGCATCTGAAGCAACTCACCTAGGTTTAACTACGCAGTTTGAAAAAAATATAAAATTTTAAGTAGTCTGACTTCACATAAAAATAAATCTTTTGGCTTATATAAGCCCAGTAAGTCTTTAGCTTTCCAGATAGAATATTGTAGCCTTCCTCTCTTTCTAGAAGCTGATTCTGCGGTTTTCAGTCTTAATTGAGTTTTTGCTCATTTTAGATTGATGGTTTCACGCAGAAAAAGGTTCAGCCTTCTATATGTAATTATGTAGATAGCTTTTTGGTGTGCATTTCACAAGCAGAAGGCTAATGTCTAGCGAGGTAAGTAGTGGTTTTCTTGTTTTCCTTTTTTTTTTTTTTTTTTTTTTTTTTTTCTGTGGATGCTGCCTGAATGTGCAGTAGTCTAGAACAGTGGCTCGTGGGGTCCACACTGCTGTTTTAGTTTGTATCAGGGTATATTTGCTTTGATAGCAAACCTTCAGATTCTTCCCTTTCCCCTGCTTCAGTACGTATCCCAGAGCAATCTCAGAGCATGCAAACTGGGATCTTCTCTGATGAAAAGAAATCGGGTAATGTACTCCAAAGCTGTCTCTCATGCACACCAGCATTTCATGGAGATTCAAATGACAAAACCAGTTTAAATCTGTATTGAAGTGAACTCCCATGAGATGTGTACTGTGTAGGGAGTGGATCATCACCAGCTGTTTTGTTTTACAGATCTGCTCCCATTGTCCCACAGTGCTTGCCAATGTTGATATCGGAACACAGTACATATATATACATGTTTATAATTAGTTTTAGGCACATAACTATCTTGCTGTATTGAGATTATAGCACTTAATATAGGATGAGAAATGTCTTTGACTCTTAACTGCATGTCAGATCTCTTCAACAGAGCTTGTGCTGATGGAGTTCCATACAACTACGTTAACATTGACTTCAAATCGTGTATTTTGTTGCAAAGTCAGAAATCATTTTCCTAGCTGTTAAATAAGAAATCATATGGGGAACTACTGTAAAATTAGTTGCATTTGCGTGGAATATGTTGTAAGAACCATTAAAAAGAATATACCTGTTTGCTACATTCCTTTTAAAATATTAATTAATTTGCAGTGGATAATTATCGCCAGGTGTACAGCATATGTCGCATAAGCCTTGATACAGGAATTGTCTTGTTCCCTTGAAAGTCTGTGGGATATAAAGTTGAGAACACATAAAAAAACTTCTTAAAATTTGAGAGTGCTTACCGTTCCTTGTAAACTGAGCTGTACAATTATTCTGTAAGCATCAGATTGCACATGTTTCTTTAGTGTCACCCTGGAAATTGCTCCCTGATATTCTGTCATCTCTTCTAATGCTGTAATTCTGCCAGGATGCAATGGGAATGTCACCAAGAGATTTCTATTACACTTTACTGGTCGTCTGATATTGTGCTACTCTTGTTGTGACTTTCTTTGTCATTGATTATAATTTTTTTTCTTCTTCATTTTTCACATGCTCTGAATCTGTGCTTTAGTGATCTGATCCTTTGCTCCAGATGACATCTATCTTATTATAGATGGTTTCATTTGTAACTACAATGTGCAGAGCAGCCTTTTTAAAGTTAGGTGTATGTATTACTCTGTGTTTGAAAGCACCCTGGTTTGTTTAGGTCTGTCTCCTACTTTTAATTCAGTCCTCTGCAACTCAAAAGAAAAATAATTATAGTAAAATATGAACATTAGAGAATTAATACACTGTGTAACAGTTACCTTTTTCAGCCATTTCTAGAGTTTGAGTCAGTGGGCTAGAGTTTGTGTAGTCGTAAAGGTCTGTCACATCAAATTACTATGGAAATGTATTCTAGCAATGCTGAATGATTTTTACAGCCTTGTAGAATAATCCTGTACCACTTGCTCACTATGTAAACTAATCTAAATGGCACTTATAAATTTATCTGTTGTTTAGGTTGGAGGAGGAGGGAGAGGGAAGAAAGAGGTGACAGCTTTCTGCAGAAGCTTGGCAGCAGGAATTTAATAAAGTTCATCCTGGCAAGGGGCTCTTGACAAGTAAACGAAGAGGTGGGAGCCTAACATTGTGTCAGAGGGCAAGTGAGACAGAAATGTTCAACATACCAGTGATTTTGTGGTGTTGAAAGAACATGTCTGTAGTGTGAGGTAAGAAAGATTGTTTTCCTTGTCACCCCCACTACTCAAAGAGTACCGTAAGTTTGCAAAGCGCAGAGGAGGTTTGAGTTACGGTACTGTTGTAAATGCTGACATTCCCATTGTTTGGAGTCTGTTTGGTCAATTAGTTTTCTGAGCACCAGCTAGTACTAGCATATGTCTGGAACTTAACTGGTCAATGCAGATTTAATCCATTGACAGGGAAACAAATACATTAAAAACAACTTCTATGAGTGCGGAACTTCTATTTGAGTGTTACTATTTGTTTGGACAACTGTAGTAAAGGCAATGTCTCTTTTACATAGTGGTTGCAACCTTCATGTTGTGAACTTACCACCTGTCATTCCAGGTCATCTACTGAGATATTTTTTGGGTTAAATCAGAAGTTGTCATGTATCAAACAGGGTCACTTACACACACATTTTGATATCACGGAGGAGCCATTGGATGCCACTGTAATGAGTCTGGAGCTATAATTTCTGCAAGGTGATAGTCACATAGGTATCCTACAGGCTGCTCTTCTCCTTTTGATTTATGTACGTGATTTTTTTTTTTTTTTTTGATACGGTAGAGCTGTAAGTCCTGTCTTTAAACGTTCCAAAGAAGTTACTGGATCCTTTTAGTGATTCTTAATGCCAAAGATCTGATGTTGCTGGCATATAACCAAGTGTTGGCCAAGATGATAAATTATTGCTGAAATGGCTGAAGGAGCTTTTTATGTTGCTATTGATCATGGAGCTTAGTAAGCTTCCAAAATACAGTATTTATAATATACTCTCAGGCTTGTTTGGATGTTGTCTTTGAGACCAGCCAGTGAAAGTTCTGATATTCTGAAAGTCTTGATTCAATGTATCCTTCTAGAAATTGCTAGTTCCTTTAGATATCTAAATTGATCTTCAGAGGATGAATACTCACATCCTGAAAAATCACTTTCCATTAGAGTGCTAAGCCTTCAAAATAACTAGCCAGTCATAAAACCACGACTGCCTGTAGTGAGCAAGACTTGAAGTGATAACCTGCTCTGTGTAACTAAAAATCTGGTAGTCATCTTTCTCCTTTTTGGCCAGTGTCCATACTATTTTCTTGTAGCTATGTATCCATGTGGCTGTGTGAGGCAAAGTACGCTATGTGCTGCCCAAATGACTGTACTGAGTTTCTGCTTTCTGAACAATCTGTAATGATACGCTGATTTTTCTTTCAGATGAATAATGATCTGAAATTAGAATTTGGACTATGTGCTCTTCTGAGGCTTTAATTGCAGTCTGATGTATGATTGGGAAAAATAACTTGTCAGTTTTAGTACCTTTCACAAAAGGTCTCATTGTTGCTTAGGAACCAACATAATGTCCATGAAAAGTACTATCCACATGAGATGGTAAAAGGGTTTTATCTGAAACGTACATCTGCTGAAGCTGAATAGGTATGTCAGTGCGTGTAAGCCATCAAAAAGAGCTATGGAGATATGCAAACTTCTGCGGTACTGGTAAGACTCTATTTTACTGCCTGTCTACCTCAAAGTTTCCTTAGAACACCATAAGCTCTAATTAACTCAAAACTAACCAGAAAGTGAGTTCTGGATAGAAAACTGAAATTCCTCTCAAACACACTGTTTATCACAGTCCCTTGTTATGGCTATGGCAAAGCAGACCTGTATAAGGAGGATTTTTTTTTTGTATGTAGCTACTATTGATTTACTGTTGCTACTGAGTAGGTGGGTTTGTTTCTAATTTGGCAGCGCACTCTGCCATTGTTATGTCTCTGCTGTAGTACTTTTATTGCTTGCAGGTACTTTGATCAACTTAAGCAAAAAGTTAGTTGACACAGAGGAGCCATTCTGTGAGAAAAAAGAAATTAATTTTTTTACTTTTTTTTTGTGGCTATAAATACCAAGTATTCTGTCAAAGTATGTAAATTAATTGTGAAGAAAACCCTGTAAAAACAAGACTAAGGAAGAAGGCATGACTATTCTCAAACCATTCTCCCTGCAAATTACTTTTTCATCAGAAATAATTATTAACTAAGATGTAGTAGCTTAAAGAAAGATAACATTTTCCACAGCAAGCACCAACTGAGAGAGATCAAGCTGTGATAGAATAAACAAGTTCTCTGGGTCAGCTCTAGACTTGTTCTATATGATGACCTTTTTTTTAACCTCACTCACAGTCCATTTTTTTACTTGCTGTGACAATGATGCTTGAAAAAGTTGGTTTGCCCAAATTCACTCACTTTCCAACTAATTCTACATTGCTGTACATCCTCAACAGTTGGCAGTATCTACTCCATGCTACGTATTCTTCCTTAACTTTGTCCTGCGTACACACCTTTGCAAATGGAGCAAAATCTACTTTAGAGTAGGTTGAATGAAATCAGTAACCACAGAAACACTAGAAAGGTTGGGGTTTGTTGGTTTTGGTGGGTTTTTGGGGTTTTTTTTTTTTTTTGGTTGTTTTGCTCAGTGGAGCCTGTATCTGTAAAACCTAAAAAGTTTGAATATTTCTTGATGTAATATAAACAGTTTGAGAGGTTGAATGAAGTGAACACTTTCTAAGGATGACTATTCTGCAAGAACACTGCCATTTTTTTTTTAAAAAGAAACTTTGTAGAATACTTAAAAATAAGTAACACCTTATAATTTCAGTACCAAGAAATTGGTTTAAGACCTGCAGATTTTCTACTTTAAAAAAGTCTCAATTTAGATAGTGCCAACATATAATTTACACAAAGTTAATTACAGTAACTCAGATCAAAGCAGCTCCAGAAAGCATACTTCCCACTCAAAAAATAAAATTAAAACCGTTTCTGTAATGTCCTATTCACATTGTTTCAAGAAAAATGCTAGAATAGGAATTAAAAATTTACCTGTGTCCTCTTGTTACTTCTTGATTTGTACCGGTGAAGAGTGCTATCTTTGTTACTGATGTGCTCCTTTTAAAGATCTGAATAGGTTTTCTGGTGATCCCTCTCTGTGGCATCTTTTATGCAGGTGCTTCTTGTTGCTAAGAGATCAGTTGCTTAGAGATGGAAGTTTGTTTTTTTTGTAATAGATCAGGGGCCATTGCTATCTAAAAGAAAATTTTGTAATTTTACCTCTAGAGCTCAATGTATCTGCTGCAAAGTAGCCAATGGTAGATACACACGTGCCTAGCGCTGATTAGAATTGTAACTGGAGAATAAAACAGAAAAGTAAACAAAGTTTATAATTATGTTTGTCTCTGAATATCATGAAAAGAGGTTTGTCATTTAACCGGAGGTGCAACTAGGAGAAATTATATTAATTCCTTGCCTAGCATATCTAAATGTGTTTTTAATTTCCAATAGAAAGGGAGAAAAGTCCAAGAGTTTTATTCCAAAACTGGAATGCACAAAGTTGTTGATAACCCTTTCTAAGATGCAATCCTGCACTGACATTGGAAAGGTCTTAGTAACTACGCTATATATTTTTTGTATATACTGTTTCCTTTACGTTCGCAGTTGGTTTGATAACTCTTCAGAATTACTATACAAACTAAAGGCTGGTTTCTCTACTTTGTGATGCTTCTCTTTGTTGCCATAACCTTGGGCAAGTTGAACGAACTTAACTTATGAAAACCCAAATGTTTTCAAGAACTGCATTAAGCAATTACAGGAAACATTAAATAATGACTAAATATCTATAGGAAAAGATGATGATCTTATTAAAAGATGAGACTAACAGAGAAAGGCGAATAAGGTACTTGTGTCTGATGTTTTGAAACACCAATGGAAGTCTGAATTTTCTCAATTTCTGCTATGGGAAATCCTTAGCTGACTCAGCGGCCTCTTCTCTAAAATTACCCTTATGAGTCCAAATAGATTGTTTTGTGAAATAGGTCAAAATCATCTTTTTTGCTTTGTGCTCTCAAGTTTAGAAAATCCAGTCACTCAAGCCTGTTTTCAGCAAGGCCGTCTTAGGTCCTCTGGCAGTAAGACACTATGCATCCTTGTCTTCCACTGTGAGGCCACAAATGTAAATTATTCCTGTCAAATGTTTTCATTCTTCTGTCTCTGAATTCACTCAAGATTTTCACATTAGCATTTAAAAGGAATCAGTAAAACAAATTAGAGCCCTTTTAATAAGAAAACTCATCTAATGGGTAAAAGGGTCTTATATCTAAAGAAGCATGATCTCACTTGGCACAAAAGGTATTTAAGACTTACATACAATAGTTCTAGTGACAGAATATTTTTAACTCGGGGAAGGCCTAGAATTTTATTGAATGTGAAATCGCTTTTGAGAAGCCTTTCTTTAAGTAAGTAAATAAATAATGCTGCCCGTTTGGGGAGAATAAGGACTGAATTCATGCGGAAATGCTTCTGGCATTACTGCAACCTCATTGAAGATAGACAACTTACACAACCAGAAGCCAATGTAATTTCAATTTGAGAACTGAAGAACTGAACTCTTATTCTTTTTTCCATGAGCACACACACTTCCATATTTATTATGCAGACACTTGTTTACAGGATAATTTCACTGTATAATTTTCTTGGAATCAAAAGTACAAGCAGAAATGGGCAGAACTTTAGTGAACAATTCTATTGTGTCCTGTATTTAGAGCTGGTCACAATGATAGTTAAAATCTGTTGTGTAGTATCTGATGTTCTGAAAGTGTAAAATTACTGTTTTATTTCAAAAAGAGATAATAACTGGTTTTAATTTTTTAAGCTCGCGTAAAAATTTTGGGTAAGTCATACATTAATATTTTTGGTTTTAACAAGCCAGCTGTATTTTTTTACTGCTTGTAGACTAGGAACATTTACATTCTGGAGGAGCTAGATTTTCAGTCTGGTTTTGATCCGTTTCATGGTATATTTCTTATATATTGCTAATGTGGACAAACTCATATGAATGATCAGTTCTGAAGTAGATGGATAATTTTTCCATGGATACCAAATTAAGAAAGCTTTATGCAGCAGTATAACAAAGCTACTATGGTAGGTTTCCAGCTCTTCATTATTTGAAACTGGGTTGCTACAACTTTGCTTGTTGGTTTTCATGTGTTTTTCTTCACGTTCCCCTCACATTTTCATCAAAAGTCAAACCTGGTATTTGTTGCTGCTGCAAATGCATAATTTTGTGTTTTGCCTAGGATATAAAGGGAAGCTATGACACCTCAAACACTTGCGTGGTTGCAGCTGTCTCTCTCTGACTTTGGAGATGGTGTATTGTCTCATAGGTATTGGGTCAGGCTGTAGTATTGGAGAGGAACACGGCTTTTGGAAAGAGAGCTCTGGGAGGCATTGCTTTCATTACTGCTGAATTGCAATTAAAACAAATATTAGCTTAATTTGGAAACATCTATATTCTTAAATAGTCTTTATTATACATGCAAATAGTAAGAATAAACTACTTTACTAATTTTTAAAAGCCTCAGAACAAGAAGTTTGGTAAAATAAGATATTAATATAAGTAAAACCAATACCATGTCCTCCTTTGACAGCATGCATTGCTTGAGGTTTAGGGGAGGCCTAGAATTATCTGGCCAGTTTCCCACACAAACATGTTTTGATCCCTTGCTCATTTACTTAATCAAAAGTACTGATTTCTAAAAATGAACAATCTGGTAAAGTTTTTTGTTGAGGCTCATTTCTCTGTCAGTGATGTGTATCTACTTACTGATACAAAGAATTTGTGCATGAATCGTAATTTGGGGCAAGAAGCCAGTTGAATTGGTCATGAAGAAGTCACAAAAGGGGTTAAATAATGTGAAAATACTTGTTTACAGTTAAACTAGGTTTTGTCAAGACTGACTTTTGTGGGATATATATTTAAATCAAATATTATTTCCATATACCAAAGAAAATGTATTTAAGTTCTTTCATGCCAAAGAATTCCTGGAACTTTGCATAATGCAACCAGAATGATTGGACTTTTTGTTCACTACAAAGATCTATGGTTGAGTACTGCAAATTCTTCAGAGCCTGAGTAGGCATTCACCGAATTAACAAAGTTCTTTTTTATACCATTAAAAATAAGGCAGGGTTTTTTTCCTAAATATTTTACAATAGACTTTTGAGGAAAAAGGATGCAAAATGCTCTTCATAGTTGAGCAGAAGGGTATGCATCCCTGTAGGGACCCTGTTGCTCTTATGATAAAATTGATTAGAGTTCTGTTTTAGTAGTAATAAGGATTTGAATCTTATCTAGTAATGACATAGAAAGAAAATAACTTCAATTAAATCAGTGGAAACGAAATCACTAATATAAGAATCAGTATTGTGAAACTAGTAGGATGGGATGGAATCAGGCTCAAGTTTTAATTATTTTTATGTGCTGATGGTTTCACTGCAGTCATTAGGGTATGAGACACATGCTCACCTTACCCCAAGGATGGATAGCCACTGGTAAATCTGTCTCTAATATAATCCATGTTGTTTTAGGATAGAAGGGAACAAAGACATCTATATGAACATAGACTGTCAGCACTAGGTCACGTTAAAGATCCATCTAGCTCAGTGCTCCATCTCAGATATTGGCCAAAACCAGGTGCCAAGTGGAGAGTATAAGGATGGGGCAAGTATTATACTTTCCTCTTCCTGTCTTCCCTCCATTATTCAAGGATAATGGAACTTAAATTTATCTTTTTTATGAACTTCAAGACAGCCAGTTTAGTAGTTTAACCAGGCATCTTGCACTTACCTTTTCTCTTAAACAGGAAAATAGTACATATGGGAAGTTATCCTAAACAAGTCAGTTCTCAAGTACTAAGAGAGCTGAGAGTACAGAAAGTATCTGTATTCAAATACTTCCTGTGCTACTTTATAATTTAGAAGTGTGTATCAGCCATGGGAGTAACTAATGTTAAAACTGTCAAGTTCTCTTACTGGCAAGCAAAATTGTTCAACAAAATATATACTGGATATGTCAAAGCTTGTAATACCCTTAAAATTGCTTTGGGTGAACTGCTTGTAGTTTTTGTGTGTTGTGATTCTGTTTCAGTCCACTGTTAAAGTGATAAGTAGTAGTGCAAGGCACAGCAGAATTTTTCCAGGCAATCTTCTTTTAGCCATTGTCTTCCATTTCCAGTCAGGACGTGCAGCGCTGCCTTGGGAGGTGCCTGAGTGTTGCTTTCTAAGCAGCTCCTTCATTTGGCCAGCACCCACTGCCTTCTGAAACCTGTTGGTATCTCTTCATCAGTGTTTCTGAGTTACTCTTTCGTCCTTTTACAGTGACATACCTACCTGTCATCATAAATTCAGCCTTTCGAAGAATAGTGTGTACATATACAGGTGTGTTTTGAGGGAGTAAGAACCATGATATTGGAAATCACATGTTGTGCTCCTGTGATCACATTTTACTTATGCAATGTATGGAGGGTTTTGGGAGAAGCTGGCCTATGTGGCTGTTCTAACGTTACACTCAGTGCAGAGATTATTTCCTTTTTTGCCTCCCCAGTCCCACAAGGAGCAAAGTTATCTTAATGCAAATTAGAGTTTGACTCCTCTAGCTAATGCCATTTTAAAAAGATCACCTAAGGACTATTATCTCATGGGACTGGCTGAAATCCATTTATACTGCCTGCAGTTTTTCTTTTATGTCTAGCTTTAGAAGATCTATATTGCTTGCAGTTCTAACACCAAGGTGATTAGGTAATTCTGTTTCTCAAATCGGTGATGATAAGAGATGATAAGGTAAAGTTCCAGGAAACAGATTTTGAAGTTAGATTGTTGAGGCTTGACCTATCTCAGCCTAATTTTACCTCCAAGTCTTCTCTTGGAAATAAAGCATATGGTAGGGGTGTGTACTAATAACTTATCTTTCATGTTGATTTATGGTTGTCTAGAAAACTTCACTTACCTGCCTTGTTTTCTAACTATATTTAATAAGGTGGTTGCTTTTTAAATGATTATCCTAGAGCTGAATGGATGTACTGGGCTTTGAGATCTGTGAAGAAAAAAAGAAAAAACAAAAAAAAAAAAAAACAAAAAAAAAAACCAAAAACAGACAAAAAAAAGAGTATTGCAGGGTTTTGTTGCTATTGCCTTTTGAAAAAAGGCATTAGATACCTGTTATTCGGCACTCTTCTTGCCTATTAAGAAGATTTAAACCTTGTAATAAAATTAAGCTGTGTTTTCTTGGTGACTCCCCCCAAAATCAGTCATCTTATTCTGTCCACATCAGGTTGGTAGAACAGTATTAAAAAATCTCCCAATAAAAGTAAAAATGGGAAGCGTTAACAATATGGATACTTTTCTCCTCTTAGTCTACCTGCAGAAGTTCAGATCTTCAGACGATGGTAGACTAAACTTTTTAATTCAAGTAGTATACTTATTTTGAAGCCGAGGACAGAGTGTTCTTGTCACAGGCAGAGCAGCTGTAATGAAGTGTTACAGGAACGGGTCACGGATGTGCTGCCTAAGCCCAACTCTGCATTCAGTATCTGAGCATCTACAGTTTCAGCTTGTTACCTGGTCAACTTGTTTACTTTTTTATCTTCTCCTGAATTGGTACTGCAGCTGATGAGAAAAAGGGAGAGGTGTGTGAAGACTACTTTGTCCTTGATGTGCAGGAACTAGTGAGGACTATCTGAGATTTTATCTCTTTGTTCATGGATATGAGACTAATTTGAGAGCAGCTCTTTGGGGCGCAGGGCAAGGTGCTTTGAGAGACAAGCTATTCCCTTGTTATGGAAAAATGTGCAGGCTATTCAGAGTAGTTTTAGGATGAGTCTTCAAATAGCTACAGGCTGAAAAAACCCTTCTTTTTTTTTTTTTTTCTTTTTTTTTTTTTTTTGAGTAAACTCTGCTGCCACAGTGGAGTGACTATCTCTGCAAGTCTTGTGCAGCATTCTCCTACATGAGAATCTCCTATAATAAAAGTGACACAGGATTTGTACTTGAATGTGCAGCCGCGGAGGCACAGTATGTTTTACTGAACTTTCAAACCACTTCCTCCATTTTTTTTTCCATTTTAATTTCTTTGAAGCAATATGCATGCTATACAAGTATTTTTTATTATTGTTTATAAGAACCTGATTTACTCAGAATTTTATCACACTGAATCAGTGTGAACATTATCTACTTTACATTGTAATTGCTTGAATGACTGAGCAGTTCATGCTAGTAAATCGATTTCCTCTTTTGCACAAAATGAGGTTAAAATAATTCTTCATCAGGAAGCTGGAAAATGTAAGAGTTGAAAAAATCTTTTCTTAAAACTTTTATTTCTTATAGGCAACTTTTTTTTGTTTATAAAAGGAATTGAAAGCTGATCTGTGTTACACTAGTATCACTAAGCATATGTTTGTGGGCCCATTGCAATGGCTCAGTCTCCTCTTCTGTAGTATGTAGTGCAAGTATATATATATATATATATATAATTTTTTTTTTCTACTTTTTGGCAGGATTCAGGTTTTTCTGTCTTTGAGAAGTAGTTTCCAAAGAGATTACACACAGTGCTGCTAGGTATCTCTTTCTTCCATTGTTAGGACTTTTCCTTACTTCTGGACCTTGTTTGTTGCTTCTTCAAAAGTTTAAATTGCTAAGCACGGTTTTTGTTGCTTTAATTATTCCTACTTGATCGACTTGTGAGCAATCCTCTCTCTTCCTATCAGTTTATGCTACAGACAGCTAGGGAAGATTGGCACTATCTGCCTCTCTGAGCTTTCTTTGCACGGTAATTCTAGTTCTTGGCCTGTTTTTAAAGGGGAAAGATAGGATTGCAGTCTTGAAGGAATGAATACTGAGGTGCGGTTTCTTGCTCTTTGGCCAGGTAGTCGCTGTGTACTGGCCAGGGGCTGGCACTACCTTCCTGCTCCTTGGGATTGTTACAGGTATGGTAGGGACAATGGGTCCGCTAAGGCCGCTGGATTTACATGTTCTTGTGGGGATGACTTCAGAAGCTTTAATACACTTGCTGTTTATTGGTGCAACTTTTAGAAAAATCCTCCTGTATCCACGTGATTTTCCGCAAGCAAAGTTGTGTTATTTGGCCAGTATAGTGACTCCACTGTACTTTTTGTTGTATCACATAGAAGTCTTTCTAACGGTCACTTACGTATATTGTGGGATGTTTCTGGCATATTTTTTTTTTTTTAACAAATAGGGATGTTTTCCACCAAAAGTTCAAAACAAAAATGTTCAACTTCTGTTAAAAGTATAGCTAAACTTCTAGTGGGTATAATCCCAACCAGTCAAAGCAGTCATTATAAGAGTGCTTACAGAACAGAACACTTTTGGTGCTGCAGGCATTTCTTCAGTAGAATTAAAACACTCGATACAATACTCAAGTTCACCTTGGAAAGAAGGTACGCAGTGATCAAATGAAAATCCTGCTAACCACTTCTCATTGTTCTGAATCCTCTAAACTGCTTCTTCAAGAGCTGTTGGTTATTTTGTTAATGGTACCAATCTCTCTGTCAAGATGGCCTTGGCTGCACAAGCTCTGAAGAGGACAGGATTCAGAGAAGCCTCTCTGTACCTGCTTTCGAACCGTGCTTCTTGAAGGCACAGCAGGTTTGCAAAAGCATTTTCTGGGCACAGTCCTTATTGCTTTTATAAGACAGTTTTTCAGTAAGTGGTTTTTTTTTACTGTTATATAAATTTGCTAGTACCTCAGTCCAAGTTAGGAAGTATTTTGTGACTGATCAGCTTTTCAGAAAACGCTGGGTATTTTTCCATTTGTGCTGTTTTGGCAAATACAAGAAGAAAATGTTTTTAAATGGTCTATGGAGAAAACAATACCACAAATGTTAATGACTTAAAGCTATGTAGTATTTCAGGTTGAAAATGCTCCTTTAGAATAACTCCCTCTGTTCTGGAATATATTGTTCTAAGCTTCTGTATTACCTTCACCGTGTAAAGGCTAAAAGTTAGTTTTGTAGAAACAGGTGTTGTATGTTTAGGCCCTCTCCTGTAAGTGCTATGCAAATATTACAACTTCACGCTATACAACACAGTGCAATAATTGTAATTTTCTGCAGAAAAAGCTGCTGGCAAAACCAAAATAGTTACATGTGATTATGTACCAAAACAACCAAAATAGCCCTTTGGTTGTGAGCTCAAAATTCACGCACTCTGTAGGAATAATCTAGCTTGTGACCCAGAATATATCTTGAATGTTGTGACATGTAAAAAATTATTTTTTTACTTTAAGGTTATATGAAGTAAGTATGCTTAATCTGGGTCCTTTCTGATAAGCTATGAAATGCAAACAAAGCAGAATTTGTCATAGCCTGCACAGGTAAGACTTCTGAATAATCTGTAATTATGTTTAACAGATAGTCCTACAATGAGATGTTAACTTGTCCATTACAAAATTGCTCACAATTACTGGTGACTCAAATTGAAGAAGTAGTACTGAAATTTATTCCCTTGAAGAGACATGTTTGCTGAAGATGTCGTCTAAGAGCAGCATAATGGAAACGGTGCAAAATCCTCTTTGCAAACCTAGTGTTTGGTGGAATCCAGGCAACGTTAATACCCGAAACACTCAGGATTATTAGCAATTCTAAATGGAGCTTTTGTAAACAGTCTCCCAGCATCGCTGGGCAGTGCGGTACTCCGCAGTAATACTTAAACTAACTCTGAAGGAAATACCTTGCTGGCTGCTAGCAGAATGACCACGTTAGCCTACTCTGCCTGTGATAATTCTCTCAGCTTCTTAGTAAATGTTCTCTGCTGCGGTTGGGTGAGTGAAACCACTGGCTTTGCTCTGCAAGATGAAATGGCTGGTAGATGTAACCAAGAGGAAATCTCCTGGTCAATATTATTCTTAACAATTTAGATGGCATCTCCTAAGCCTAAAAAAAAAAAAGTCAAGTCCAGTAGATCTTCTATAAAAACTAACTAAATAATTGATCAATGGCTTGAGTGTTCTTTTTAATGAATAACCAAATCAGTAATTGTGACTTTGCTTCATATAAAAATTTATATGTTCAGTAATCCTCATCTTTGTTTGCCAGCAGACTCCCTGCATACCTGCAATAGGTGCTGATCTAATTCTATAAGACACAAACGATAATCACCCATGCATAAGAGCATTAATTTTAAAATTAGTATCTAAATATACAAACTAGCCAGCTTTTCATAGTCAGTTAGCTATGCAAAAAAACTCATCAGCCTCCAGATTGTATTAAAAAAAAAAAATATATATATATATATATATATATATAAATACCTCAGGATTAGCCCACAATCAGGCTGCATCTGGTCTCTGCTGCCAGAGTAATGTGTTGTGGTGAATCACCCTAGAACGGTCATATTTTTAAGTAGCTGATTTGGCTGGGGAGATGCGACAGTTCTTCCTCACTGCTAAGCTTCCTTTACCTAGCGCCTTCAGTAATGATATTTAGCTTTCCCACCTGAAGGAACTGTATAGTCATGTTTAATTGCATTGATATTAAACCTATCCTAACGTTAGCTGTAAAATCTGTAACTACATACAGATAAGAAATACACTAAATACACTAAATTTTGCACTTATTTCTGTTATGGATGAAAGGTTGAATCTTTTTTTAAGGAAATGCAGTGATTTTCTTTTTTTTTCTTTTTTTTTTTCTTTCTTCTTTTTTTTTTCCTACTTTAATCTGTGCATATAAGAAGTGATGAGTAGGACCTAATCTGAAACTGAGTGAAAAATAAAAGTAGAAAACACAATCAATTTGTTACGTGAAAATAGAAATCAACATCTGGTAGAAGTTGAACTCCCACTTCATTTTTCATCGTATTTATCCATATATATAGAGAGAGATGGGAAGCTTTTTTTTTCCCTATGGGCAGTTGAGTCTATCCTGAATCAAGGTAATGGTCTGTCCATTGATATAACTTGGAGTGGAATTGTAACTGAGACTGCGTATGAATGACAATGTAGAATACCTCAAGCAAAACCTCCTCCTTGTTCTCCCTGGTTCTCGATGTCTGGTCTGGTTTCCTAACAGTCCTTTCCATTGTTACAGATGAACTCTTAAGCAATTAGTGCAGCCAACAAAGAACTGCAGGGTTCTAAAAAGAAGCCTTCTGTCTGAACAGGCAGTTCAGATTGCTTATTTTGTTGGGGTTTTTTTCGGGGTTTTTTTTTTTTTTTTGGTTGGTTGGTTGTTTTTATTTTTTTTTTTTTTTTTTTTTTGTAAAGGGCAGGATACAAATGCAAGGCCCTGGGTTGGTGTCAGCACTGTTTCTCTGTATTCTTGGTAATGCTGCTTTGATAAGACAAAAAGCAAAAAGTCTGCATCACATCCTGTAGACAGATTCTGTTTAAACAAACAAGAAAACTAAAAAAAGCAGAGGGGGGGCATGCTCACACTGAAGAAGACTTTATGGAAATAGGAGAATAAACTAGCTTATGCAGAAACAATGCAAAATTTTCAAAGTCACAGTGCAAAAATAACCACACAACAAAAAAAAAAAAACTAGGGAAGCAGAGGAAACAAATAGAAGGGATGAATATCCTGGGCACTTGTTTGGGATGCAATTTCTTTGTCTTTCTTTAAGAAAAAACCCTTGAAAAGAGGCAAGCAATAAAAAAGAGCTTGGGAAATTAGAAGTGTGTTTGAGAGAACTAAAGAAAAATGTATTTTTCTATTTGTCATTGTTGACACAAAGATCCAAATCTTGATTTAGAAGTAAGAAGAAAAGTGGAAAGACTATGCAATTGTATACCATAGTGACAAAAACTGTCAAAGAAGAAAAGGCAAGTTACCAATGTGTTTCTGAGAATCATATATTGACTTTGCAGTGATCTGCACTAAAGTCCTGAATGACCTAGTAATTGTCTGTTATGTTAGCAAATATAATGGTAGTGCATAGGTAGAAATGAACATAAATTGTGTTGCTGTGCCAGTTGCCTTTATCGTGTAATTAAATCCTCAGTTTGTAATTTTTTTCTTTTTTTTTTTTTTTTGTTAAAGTTTAAATACATTCGTTTTACACCTTGGTTGCTGAGATACTGAACTAAGACTGACAACTGTACTTAGCTCTCTGGTTCCTCTTTTATGGAAACACTGAATAGCATGGCATAGGTTACAGAGAAAAAAAAAATGTTGCTGTAGGGTTAAAAGACCATGTAGTAAAAAAAGCTGTATAGCAGAAAAGCTGGAGCTCAGCTGCCTAAATATTCTCTTGCTGGTTTCTGTAATATAAAAGGTACCTGCCAATACAACCTCTTACCGCCATCAAGGATATTTAGATCTGATTATTAGTCCCAACTTCTTCCTTATAGAGCACCTCCCCACCTGCAGAAGGTGTAGATGCTCAGTACCTTTGAGACTGCGCTTCTGCAGCACCCGGTCTGTCACGCACATTGCAAAGTCTGATAAAATCACTCTTTTCTTAAAAGTCTTTCTGACTTCATCTACTGGTTTAGAAAATGACTTATTTTGAAGTCATTATTTGTGACATTTCTTATCCTTTTGTGTTATCTTCAGCTCGTTTAATGTGGAGACAAGGAACATAAATTCAGACAGTGCAATCTGAGGGTGTTCTTCCCAGACATGGAATGTGCCAAATTGTTGACGTGGGCTGTAGCTACAATGCCTGTAAAGGAACTAAGTATTCTGCCAGAGTGCCCCCTCTATCCTGTATTCCCAGAACAATTTGAATGTTGTGTCAGCCGTGTGCCATTTTGAGATCTGCCCAGACTTGCAAATTCTCTGTTCTGGAAAGGAAGACATACTCTGAAACAAGGGTGTTCGGGGGAAGGGGAGGGAATGTGCCCCTTTTTCTCCCTGGAAAAACCTCAGCGCCTTTCATGCTTTTCCCTAAATAAGGCAAAATATTCAAAATGCAGGTTTACATGTGTACATGCTATTATTGAGTTATATAAGCAGCTTTCCTGAAAATTGTGCATCTAGATAATTTGTATTAAAAAACCTACTGAAATTTAAAGTCTAATCTAATAAAAATCTAATCTGTAAGGACTCCATCTCTTGCTTCTTTGCTTGATTCCTATTCCTGTTGTGTGATGACCTGAGATTATAAAATATAGAGTCAATAAAAACAGAGACGATCTTTTAGGAAGTATGCCTGAATAAGGTCTAGCTTAGTATCCCACTTTCCCTGAGTGGTAATATTGCCATGGATATGATTAATTTTCCTTAACTTCACACATGTATGTCTAAACCTGTCTCCCAGACCTGCTTAGTTAGCAGCAGAGGAAAAGCCATCATTTCTAGGAGGTGATCCATCGTGTTCTCAGGCTGCGTGGTCACTTAATTTCCATGCCTGTCCGTAAGAGGCAGGGAGGTGTCATGCATAAGTTAATTTCAGGTTCCTCTTTAGTTAATGCAGTGTATGTGATTTTTATCCTAATTATGGGTAAATAGGTAGCTGATGATTATTTGATTATTAATGGGAAAAATAACTCTTCTGGCCAAAGAAGATCCACTTCTAGATTATTAGGAGACTTTAAGATGAAAATGGCAGATTCATTTAAATTGCTTTAATATAGTTGTCTTTAATGTCATTCTAATGCGTTATTTTACTGCTATCTTTAATATAGTCTTTCAGTTACCTTTCATTTATCACTCTATATTTAAAATTACAATGTGTTTTACTATCAGAATCTCAAAGAATATGTTCTGATTTTGATTTTAGTATATATATAATGCCTATAATAATTGACCTAGTATGGCTAGCACTTCTCTTTTTCTTGTGAATGTTCTGAGATCACGTTGCCATCGTCTCCATTTGTGTATCAATAATAATAATAATAATAATAATATAATCTCAATGCAGTTGGTGTTTTTCTTTTGCAGCTACTTTGTGGCTATTATTGTGTTGTAGATACCTGTAGTAGTAAATTAACTATTTGAAATGTCTTCTATATGATTTATTAAACAGGTTATATTTCTTTCTCTTGACTTCATAAATAGTTTTATGATGTATATTTATGGCATGTATAGTGATATATCAAATTAACATGTTAAAAGTGCTCAAATAGGCAAAAATATTTTTAATTCCCTGTGAATCACAACGGTAAATAAAATGAATGACAAAGTTGAGGGGAAACAAGCTGGAATACTGTTTTTATGCAATACTTTCTGATTGAAAATGACAAAGAGACACAGTGCAGTCAAAAAAAGAGCTGATGAAAGTTATGTGCAATACTAGCTGTAAGAGGGATGGATGCAATGTATACCTGACATAATGTGGAGAGAAGGAGAAATTTCCGAAGTAGAGGGGCAACCTTAATGCTGCTGTACTTTATATCCAGCTATTTTTCTTCTTCCATTCTGGTATCCTTGGGCCACAGAGGCATCCATCTCCTTGGACAGATTCCTGGAAAGTGGGTGATGTAAGACAGTTCTCATAGTGTACAAACTAAAAATTTTTCCTGAGTTGTTGGAATACCTTTACCAAAAGATGTTCATGTTTTTTTGTTTGTTTTTTTTTTTTATGCCACTGTCAGTATAGAGACAATTTTGGTTTGATAACTTGTTTAATAATGAATATTCAATATTAAATTCCTGGCTGGGTTTTGGAGTGGTTGAGGAGTGTCGTCGTCTTCTTTAGATTCCTTCCTGAATGGCAGGATCCTTTGCAAAACAAGGACTATTTTTCAAGGGTAGCTATCTGTGATGTCTCCAGTTCTATTCGTCGTTTTCAGATTCCAATGGTGTTACAAAGATGTGCTAAATCTGTTGAGCCACTTGTCATTTGTCATGTGTTTTGATCAGTTGCTTTTATTCCCATAGTTTAAATAATGAATGGGTGGTTGTAGTCATGGTGTTTGAATTGTTCTGTTTGACTGTGCTCCTTAAGTCATCTTTCTCTATGATTCAGCTTTGATTTTTTTTTCTTTTTTTCTTTTTTTTTTTTTTTTAGGAATTCTGAGCAGTTTTCTGGGAAAATAGTCTTTAGCTGCCAGTGCCCTAATGATGCATCTCTAAGGCATCTTCCTCCAAGATTATTGAACGTTTATTCAAAGAGAATGAAACATTCTGCTGATGCTATTGAACAGTACTCTTTGTGCTGCACTACTTGCAGATATTTATGGGGTTTATTTTGAATTGTAAACACCAGCTTGGCTTATCTAGTAAGAAATTGTTTTTAATTGTTTCTTAATTTATGATTTATCATTGAGACCAGATATTCCAAAATACAGCTGGTACATCCTTTGCTGTGCATAAATTTATTTATTCTTGCAACTCAAGTATGAATTTCCTGAAATCAGAGGTACTTCTTAAGGTGTATGTTGCTGATTCCTTAAGGACCTTTGTATCCTTGTGCCACTGAAATACATAATGGAAGCTTAAAGGGATTGGAGTGTAGCTCCAGCTTTTCCAGACAGTAATTTGTTAAGCATCATCTAGCAATTCCAACACTTTCCGTGCAGAATTTTTATTTGTTTGTAAAATATTGCTTGAAAGGATGTTACTCTATCCAATTAAATAGTCTTGTCATTACTTGTAGTTATTCCAGTACTGTCCAATATGTAAATTTTTTAAAGCTGCCTGCTGTTTTGGTAATAATATACATTTCTGTAGGGCCCACCCATTTGCTGGAACTGAATTAATGATTAAGTCTTCTTGCCAAAGTATAGCAATGAAAAAATAATTCCATGTGCATTTCTTCCTATTACTGCCTTTCACTTCAGGCTGATATACAAAACTCATTGCATTAACCTTTCTGCTCCTATTCTATAGGAGCATCCAGGGCTTCTTCCATGAAGGAAAACCACCTCCTCTGACATAAAATGATCAAAATTATACTATTTTCTCTGTATTTTATTTTCCTCTACTTCTTAAAAATATGTATTTTTTTTTTCTTCTTGAAAAGCAAGCCTGTGTATCCAATATGCTATAATCTGTGTGGAATGTATGTGCAGAAATGGAGTGGGTTGCACTCTGGTGTCTGTCACTGACACAAGCCTGCAGTAATTCCATGGGGCGCAGTTAATCATGGAGCTGAGTGTCGTTTGGATCCCTGTAAGTCTGCTATTGTAGCTGACCTACAGTTACTGCAAAGACATTTCAAACCTACGTATTCCATTTTTTTCTGAACGTGAATAGATTTCAAAATCAAGTCTTTCTTTTTGCATGTGGTCAGAAGCCTTTTAACCTTTAAAAGCGAAGCCTTTCCTACGGAAACAATGTTGGCTTCAGTGCCAATATTGAATTGCAACTGTAATTTGGATGGAGGAACTCTGCAGCTGCTCAGCTGCTGACGTGTGACGTGGTTTGGGCAGTGGTAACCGAGATGAGGAGAAGGGGCAGTTACAGCTCTTACTGTGGCTTGCCTGCCTGAGGACATCCATGCTGAACACACAGTTGCATTGCAAAGGAAAGCACAAGAAACTTACTGAAAAGCATGAAGCGTTCATCAGTTTGAGAGTCCAATGAATGATCCTCCCCTCCTCCTCTTTGGAGAGTAGAGTAGATTTGGAATCCTAAAACAAATACATTCAATGTCTATCATATTTTCTGACAAGAAGCGGATTCAATAAAATCTGTTGGCTATCATGGGGGGTTATGAAAGCTTTATAAGACTATGTAACTAGCTCAGGAAAAGAGATTACCTTCTTTTTAATAGCATTCATAAAGATAATAATCTGTATAATCTTTTAATGGCATAATCTGAGGAAGTTTGTTTATCTGTCTTAGAAGAGCATCATCCTCAGCAACTCAGTCCATCTTTCAGCATTAGTTATCCAAGTGAAAACAATGTGCCAGTCTCCAAGGTGCTTTATCACTGAGACAGTTATCACTGAGACAGCTGCCTAAATAGATGAGATTTCAGTAATAACAATTTTTGCACAGTAAAACATGAGGGGGAGCATTACTTAAGTGTGATACCACTTGAATACATTCCCAGCCTCAGAATAATCATGTGTTATTCTTTATTACACACATGGTGTGCAATTTGGATACAAAAATACTTCTTGTGGTAAAGTGATGTTTTATCTTCTAACAATTTATTTCAACTGTACGACTAAGCTGGAATTGTGAAAAGCATAAATGTGATGTCATGTCTGCAGCTTGCATATTTATATTGAGAGTTTATTTCTAGTTCCCATATAACTTGAGTGGATTTACATCATCTCCACATGCCGTACCTCACTGCGTGTCTGTTACGAAGCACATTTGTGCTGGGATGTGCTTTAGAGAAACATGTTCTGAAATGCCAGGAAATAATGGACGTGCTGTTTGCTGGCATTCTGCCTACCTGAAAACAAGACTGGGTATATGGGATAACATCATTCTCTCCGAGGTTTAGATTGCTACTGAGTATATTTTTTTTCTGTCCTGTTGTTAAGGAAATAGGAGGTTTCTAGAACATACCAGCAGCATTCCCAAGCGTCCATTCTGCTTTGCTGATCACCAGTCTACCATTGGGACCTTGGATTTTAGTCATGGAGAAGGAACGGAGCCATCAAGCATGAGGCTGCATTGCACTCGATGATAAGTGCTGTATGTACGGGCCAAAGTCTCAGGTGGGTTATAGCGACAAGAGATCAAGAAGGAGACACAGGATTACAGTGGGGTAGCAAAGGATGAGGGGATATGGAGACATTTGGATGAAGTGCTGGTTATGTGGTATGGGGAGAAGCTCAGTAGCAAGCTGGGAAAAGCACGTTTACAGCCCGCTGAGACGGCTGCTTGTGCCGCTGGAGGAGCTAACAGGACTTTCCAAGCAGGCTGAGCTTGGGAACCCTTTGCCACAAAACGGTGCTGACAACTGACTCCTGACTTTCAAAAGCAGGGCAATTTCTTGACAGAGGTGAAACCCTTTGCGTCCTAGCAAACTTAGCACAGTACTGCACAGACTGATGCACAACCTGTGGTACAGGCAGCAGCTTTGGAGCAATTAACAGCCTGGGGAAGAATCCTACAACTCTGCCGGGTAAGCAGGATCTGTACCACAGCCTTGGATAGGATGTTCACAGTGATCCAATGGCCTATTTTTTTTTTTTTTAATGAAAAAATCTTAATTTTCTTGTTGATTGTAATGTGGAGAAAATCCTGCAAGATTAGACAGATGGGGAAACGAGTGCT
The DNA here is from genome assembly GCF_036417535.1 of Chlamydotis macqueenii. Taxonomy (NCBI): domain Eukaryota; kingdom Metazoa; phylum Chordata; class Aves; order Otidiformes; family Otididae; genus Chlamydotis; species Chlamydotis macqueenii. Next base: position 12,910,681 of record NC_141567.1, on the reverse strand, counting down.
GTATTGCTTCTGTTATTCTCCAAATGGTAGCTCATGATTATTGTACTCTTTTTAGTGCAATCAGAAAAGGACAATAAAAATGAAGAATTGCTGTTTGTTATGCTAGATGGTCTCTGGAGTGCAGTTCTATTTATGTTCTCAGAAAGAAAGCTTTAGTTTGCTGTTACGATAGATACTAGTTTTATTAAATCTATGAAATTATAAACTAAGCTCGTTTAGGATATAATGTCTTCTGGGAATTTCTATCCAAAGTCTCATTTGTTTTCCTTTTTTTTTCCTTCACAAGATTAATACTATAAGTAAAACTCAAATATACACTTCTATGATAAGCTAGGATATCAGCTGCAGAGTAAATAAATATTCTTGTAGTCTCCATTGGCATCAGAAAGACTACACACACATAAAAATTTTGTGATAGCTTCAGAATTGTCTGCCAAGGCCCAGGACCTCAGAAGTGATTTTCAGGAGGCTTTTACATACTTGTATTTCTTATTATTTCTTAGAATTTTTAATTTTTAACAAATTAAGCCAAATTAAGTTTTAAATAGTGTTCTAGTTTCTGAAAATACTAATTAAAGGCCTTAGATTCCTGGTTTTGTTTTGAAAAATATAGAAAGCTGAAAAACTTTCTGTGATATGGCAGAAGCTGAGCAGAACAGATCTGAGAGTGTAACTGGTTCCTAGACCATAAAGTAGGAAGTATTTGCACAATATGATGAAACATGGTTTTTTTGCTGTTGTTGTTGGTTTGTTTTTTTCTTTTCCCACCCCCAAAATCTGTCTGCAATACAGGGTGAAAAAGCCATTTTGTATATATTTGCAATATGTATGAGCTACCCAAGAGATCCCTGTGATCCTGTATTGCAGCACATGGGGCTGTGATCAGAGGGCTGGAGCACCTCTCCTGTGAGGACAGGCTGAGAGAGTTGGGGCTGTTCAGCCTGGAGAAGAGGAGGCTCCGGGGAGACCTGATAGCGACCTTCCAGAACCTAAAGTGGGGGTACAGGGAAGATGGGGAGAGACTGTTCAGTAGGGCCTGTTGCGATAGGACAAGGGGGTAATGGTTTTGAAACAGAAGGAGGCAGATTCAGACTGGATATAAGGAAAACATTTTTTACACTGAGGATGGTGGAACACTGGCACAGGTTGCCCAGAGAGATGGTGGATGCCCCATCCCTGGAAACATTCAAGGCCAGGCTGGATGAGGCTCTGAGCAACCTGATCTGGTTGGAGATGTCCCAGCTCCTTGCAGGGGGCTGGCCTTTAAAGATCCTTTCCAACTCAAACCATTCTGTCAATCTATATAAGTTTTACACCTTTTGTTGTATTAAGGATTTTCTTCTGTCATTATGGGATAAGATGGCACGATGTTTGTCCCCTCTACTTTCACCCAGCTCTACCTATAAACCCATCATGACAGTTTCAGGAGAGTCTCTAATGTGATGGCTGAGGACACCAATGCTTTTTGTAGTAATTGTTTATTTCAGAGATATGAGGATTTAAATATGATGGAGTTGTTTTCCTGTCTGTAACTGACTGCAGCCGAACTGTGTGTATTAAATTCAAATTTGAATAGTTCACCCCTCAGTGCACTGCGGGATTAGCATGAACTGCAGGTCAATGGCGTAGTCAGAACGGAGACAGTGCTGTACCTGGCCAGTTGCAGGGAACTGTCACTTTGACAAAGTCGAGATCAAGAACCCTCTCTTGTAGGAAACTTGGCATTCAAAAGCTGTGAATTTCTTGAGATCAATTTGAAAGAGTAACAGTGTGAGAAACGACAACAGCTTTTTCTTTGAAATTAAAATACCAGCTGTTAAAATAACGTTCCTGAAAAATGTCCTGAGTTTAGTAACGTTCATACTGTTCATGAAGAAGTCTTTGTATTTGGTCAAATTCTGTTGTTTGTTACAGCAGTGAAATTCTGGATAATTCTTTTTCTTATCTTTATGATGAATGAATTGGAAGCAAAATTTGTTTCATGAAAGATATCCCATGTCGCAGAAGGGTTATCAGGCATAATTTGGGAGAAGTCTGTGCTTTGACCGTCTAAGGCGGCAGGCAGTGGGGTGTTAGTGAACGACACAGGCTGCTCCTAAAACAGCAAAGCGCCTGTACGAGCGGCAGAATGACAGCGTGCCTACTCGGGAGGGACTCTTACCAGGCACTGTCACTTGCCGCTTGCCTCGCCGCTGCGGTGAATGGAGTTAACGGGCACCTCGCCGCCTGCCATCCGAGCCGTGTGCCGCGGCCAGAGGCAGGGGAGGCTGTCGCAGGCATTCCCCCCAGGACATGACCGGCGGCGGCTTCCCCGTCCTGCCCGCCTTTCCTGGGAGGGGGCGACGAGCCCGGGAGCTGGGTGGCGGCCGGGCTCCCCGGGCCGCGGTCCCGGTGCTGGGCGCCGCTCCCTCCCCTCCCCGCGCCCCCGGCCCGCCGCCACTCCCCTCCCGCCCAGCCACCGTCCCACGGCGCCCGGGCCATAAATCCCTCCCCGGCGGCGGCGGCTCCGCAGCCCGCGGCGATGGAGGGGGATGGCGGCCGGTGGCTGCGGTGGCTGCTGGCCGCCGTGGGGCTGCTGGCGGCCCTGAGCGCCGCCGGGACGCTCTTTCTCCTGGCGCAGTGGCGGGAGCTGGGCGCGGCGCTGCGGGAGCTGGAGGCGGCGCGGCCCGCGGCGGCCAACAGCTCCCTTCTCGGCCCGCCGGGCGCCGACGGCCCCGGCCCGCGCCCCCCTGCGGCCGCACGCAGCAAGCGGAGCCGCCGCGGGGAGCGCGCCCGCGGGCACGTGCGGGCGGAGAACGAGGAGACGCTGCTGCTGCTGACCTACTCCGTGGTGCCGGTACGGCTGCCGCTGCGCCGGGGGCGGAGGAGGAGGAGGAAGAGGCCGGGCCCGGGTTGGGAGGGTGGCGACCCGGCGAGGGCAGCCTTGGCCCGCGGCACTGGGGGCCTTGGGGCGCGAAGAGCCCCCCACCAAGGGTGCCATGGCGCCTCGAGGGGTGCGGTGCCCAGGAACAGGGGTCACCTGCTGCCACCCGTGCGCGCTGAGCTCTCGGAGCTGAGGTACAGGTTACAGGCTGCGAGTGAGCTCTTAAAATGATGGCAACGTGGACAACTGGAGCAAAGTTCTTTGTTAGTAGCGTGGATTTAGTGAAACTGTAAAAACTCAGTTGCGATAAAAAGTCAGCCTTCCACTTTCTAAGGTCTTAGATTTTTAAGTTTCTGTGCTGCTAAGGAAGCTTCCCCACCTGCTTTCTGCTGTTCTGCATCTCAGGAGGTACCAGCTGTTACTTTGCCCTCACAGGTCTTTGAAATCGATCGTGCCCTTCCCGAAAGTTTTAAATTTCAAGTCGTAGTGGATGAGTCAGAAGAGGAGAACTGTGTGTTCTGTCTCTGGCAAAATGACATCGTTTTTTGCGCTTCAGTGCTCAGTAGGAACTGGGTCATGTAGTTGAAAAATTATACAGGTCGTATGGTTGACAAATTTTGAATAGATTGAAAAGCTTTTAAGTTCTGAGTCAGAAGAAATGCATGAAAAACATCACTGTTGAGGGAACTTCAGTGGAAATTCGGTCCCAGTAAGGACTGCAGGCCTAGGCCCACAAAAAAGCGGCTCACTCACGCTCTTACTGATCTAACTCTTGTTACTGCTTTTAAAAATTACTTACAGAAAATAACTTTTTAGTTGCATTCTGCTGGCATTTTTGTTAATAAACTACTATAATGGTGGCTTTACAGTGATGGCGTCTCTGTGAATGTTAGAGTTAAGGAGACTGCAGAGCGTAGGTGTTTGTAGCATAGAGTTTTGATAATGCAGTTGTTTGGGGCTTTAGAGTAAATTATTTTTTTAGCTAAGGCCAATTTAACTCTGTCTGCCTTGAGTTTAGAATTTGCAGTGCAAGACTTCTGCAGTTCAAAGAATGTCTTTTTATTGAGAGACAAAGCTGGAAGACACTGGCTATTCAACTCTAGTTTCTAATTCCACTTACTGAAGTAGCAACATTTTTCGCTGGACCCTGTGCATCTTACCAGAGCATTTAATGTCCTGTAGTCTTAAAATCACGTGGTGTAGTACTCAAAACACTCTTGAAAATAGCACGACTATTAAGCATTTCAGCTCTTTGGTAACTCAGAAGAAAAATTAAACGTTATTTTAGGTCAAAGTGGAATGTAAATCATTATTTTTTTTGAACCATAATTCTCAAGTTACTGTTACTGAGCAGGGTTATTTCAAATTTGGAAACTTAAATGACTTTCTAGAAACATAAAAAAAAAAGAAAAAAACAGTATGTTAAAAACTTTGCTATGCCAGTGAAATTTTTGTGTGCTGTATCTAAACTTTTCATCACATTTAGTCAAAACGTTTTCCGGTTTCTTCTAAGAACGTCTTTGTGTTTGGCAGCTACAGCTCATTTTGTTCCATCCAATATGAATCTCTTCTTTGAATCTAAGGGATCTACAAATAAAATTATCGTTAGATTAAAGATGCAGATCCTGACAGGGACTGAATGCTGTTAGTGCTGTTTATTGTTAGGTGCTCAGGTTTAAGTCATTTGTGACATCTGGATGTCCAGATAAGACTGACAGGCGGTTAAACGCACAGCTCTGCTGTCGTTAGGTAGCAGGCATTGGTTGAATGAAATCTGTCGCCCTCTCCAAATAGCACCGGGTGGGACGGGGTGTATTTTAACAGCACGTGGTGAGACTGTTCCTCCATTTACATCACCACTGTGACTTCTGCTGTGTGTAATGTGCTTCATTTAAATGTAGCACATCCCCTGCAGGGAGTTCTTTGGGGTTTTTGGGTGCCTTTTTGTTTTTACCAAATTTCCACCAAATATTTTTCATTCTGGCTGCTGCTCGGGAGTGTGTGTAACTGCAGACCCACTTGCTCAAGGGGAAAAAAGTCCTTAGAAAAATTTTCAAGCACACTCCTTCCTTTTTGTATTGTGCATCTAGCTCCCGCTAATGTAATATGAAGACTTAAATACTTCTGTAGCGTGAGACAAAGTTTCTTACAGTTGGTGAGATGATCCCTGCTGCATTGGTGGGCCTTAGAATGGTGTTCCAGCCTCTGTTGAATGTGAGCCCTGAACGGAGGGTTTGCCTGAGCAGGATCTGTCTCGTGGCAGCACAGATTTCTGCATATTGGCACTACAGGTATCAGTATCCTGCTGCTCGGGGAGAGCTGTTGCAGCTGCTGTTCAAGAATCTTTGAAATAACTTTAGGTATTAAAAAAATCTCGTATTTTAGCTTTAATAGTGTGAGTATTTTCTTGCTTCTGTGCCTTTTGTTTGTTTGTTAATGTATTTATAAATATTTATATTGTAAGAAAAATAGGAAATTGACAAATCCGCTGCTGTAAGGAGGGCTGCTAAGAAGGTAACAGTCCGATACGTTTGTGAGCAGGAAGTTTGAAAGTGACTTTTAAAACAGTGCTAGAGGTGGTGGTTTGTGGATATGTCTCTAATTGTCTGAGTAGTCGCTTCATAGTTTAGGTTGTGATTTTTTTTTTTTTTTTCCTTTCTTCATGAGAAAACTAGGCCTTTAGCATTTAAATAAATACTTCTATCTTTTCTTCATGGCAAAGGTGATGCTACCTGGTGCACTCATCTTTCATAGCTGAGCTGGAGGTTCTGTTGTAGGCAATTTGCTGTAACATGCTCACTTCTTGAGCACCATGTTTTTTAATTGTCACCTGAATTGCACTGATTGATAAAAATAATGTTGTGATGATTGGAGGGCCCCAAAGCAAGCTGTAACCACTTCAGCAATCTCAAACAAACCATTTGGATAAAAATGGAGTTTGAATTAGAGCACACATGGACAACATGTATTTTACAAATTACAGGGTAAAAGCCAAGTGTTTTTTAGGGGTATGAGGGGAAAAAGAACAAGCAAATTCTGATTGAAGCAAATTAAAAACCAGTTAGCTCTTCTTAGGTGGTTTAAATTGAGTCTAAAACTTCTGAATTTAAGAGCTGTTCCAGTATGGTCTGGAGTCCAGTAAATTCTCAGTATGTATCTGACAGAATTGAAATCCATAGTCAAATATAGTTTAATTTTGCAGCAGAAGAATACTTGCCATCAAAATAATTGTCCTTTACTTGAGTCTGTTAGATTTGTCATTTGACACTAATGATGCATTAATTTCAAAAATAAAGATTGAGAGCGACAAACAACCTTGCTAGGATTAGTCTGCCTTTCAGATTGACTTGCACTTGTTTGTTCTGTCTTTGGGGACTAGTGCATTCCATTATTTGTAAATAGAGTCATTGTACAAAGATGAAAAAATGTGCAACTCTGGGTAAATATGTTAATAAATTATCATATATTGCATAGCCCTGAAATAATAATCTTTTTCTTTTCTGACTGTAAACTTTGGACTTTACCCTTCCAGTGCTCATGTTCATAATATTTCTGCTGGATGTTTTGAAGTTGCAAAACATTTTAGTGTGTTGACTTTCAGCATGCAGGACATGTAACACGAATATTTGCCCAGACAAAACTATGTGTTTTGTCAAGATGACTTCTTAATTGATAAATTTTGGTCTACTCTAGATTAAAAGCATCTGTATGAATGTCTCTTCTAGCTTGGTTTTTATAAAGTCTGTTGTTGTTGGGATGAAGTATTTTGAATGGACAAAAGTCCTTTCCAAATTTCCAGCTCTTGGTTATTCCAAGATAAGAAATAGCTTACTTGGAACATAGGTCATCTTTCTCACTGAATATGCTATGTTGGAAAAGTATCCATCATTTGATACAAATATAAAATAAAATTGAATGTAGTTTTTATTGGCTGATGTTGGCTTCCCCTAATAGAGTCAGTGCATGGACAACCATGCATGTTTTACAGTAATGTGTGAACTTTAATGCCAATGATGTACGCGGTTGTCTGCCCAATATTTTCTTCATATTTTTAGTAAGCTTTAAAATGAGATTTGTTGAACAGATTCTTATAAGAGAATCACTGCTTGAGGAGATGGATGGTGTCACAATGTTAAGGTAGTTCTATATAGTTTATTCTTACAAGCACAGAGTGGACAGTTATGTCTGTTTTCCGAATTATTTCTGTAGGCAGAGTAAACTAGATACTTCTATGGCATACATTGTTTTCAACTTTACTTTCTTTGCAATATTAGGTCCGAGTGATGGTGGATTTATGTAACAGCACAAAAGGGATATGCCTAACAGGTATGTTTGTTGCCTTAAGCATTACACCTATGCTATGTTCAGGAATATAGAATTATGATGTTTTCAAATAACTTGAGGTTGATGACTACATCAAGAACTACGCCATTTACTCTGTCAGAATTTATATATCAATTGTTTTTTTTTATTTATAAAAAGAATAATAGGTGCTACTTTGGGACTTATCTATACCTACTTATAAATTCTGGAATTTAAGGAGCTCAGTTGATGTTACTTGGAGCTATTTTTCCAATGCAATTTTTATAAGCAAATCTTATAGGCCTGAATATTTATAATACAAGTAGAAACTTGCTTCCACTGTTGTAACTGCTGTGGAGTAGTGGGATTTAAATGAGCAATGTGTTTGCCTCCCACACCTCGGACCACGGTAACAGAGGGTGTTGGGTTTCACGTGTTACCCATGAGGAGCCGGCACAGTTGGTGGCTTGGACGAGAGAAGGTGTGAGAAGTTTCTGTGTGATTTGGTGACTGAAATATCAGGCAGTAACCACTTTAAGGGACTATGGTCTAGCTTTGAAGTCTATAACAGATTGAGTTGTGTTCTTTTTGGAAATAAGGAGATTAGAAATAAGCGGCTTTTTAGGAGTTAAAGACAACACTTTGCTTGCTATCTGGTTCATATTTTCAATTGGCTACAAGGTCCATTTGGCTCAACTGACTGCAACATAAATGAGAATTACCATGGTACACACAGATGTTAAATATTACTTCTGAAATTGTAGATCAACTCTGATTGCAACTGAGGCTGAGCCACAGGCAACCTAAAAGTTTGTTTCTTTGGTCTCCAGACTTGGGAATTCATGCTGCTCTTTGGCACTATTAAATGTTTTCTCTAGTGCTGGCCTTCTCTGCTACAGGCCTCTCTAACATTTGCTACTTTCCAAGCACCTTTCTTATTTATCTTATGCTTGTAGAAGAATAATCGAGACCCTCAGGTTTTGAGATGAGGTAGTAATTGAACACACTGGTGGGTGTGACACAGTAGTGTGGAAAACATGGTCATTTACTGCAAAATTGGCAGAAAGAAGTTAACTGATGTTACTGCCTGTTCTGATTAAAAGGGATAATTGCTGTAGTGGTGTTGTAAAATGGTTTTCACTTTACTCATAACGCTTTCTAATTAATGCTGAAAAGTGTAATCTTTAGGGAAATCTAGTCATTACTGCTATTTTCTATTGTACAGAACTTTGTCGAAACAAGATGGTACTTTGACTGGATAAAAATGTTCAGAGAGCTAACTTGGTTCTTTAATTGCAGCTGCCACCTTTCTTTGTATTCCCCTAATCCACTTTTCCTGTTTGTTTTTTTTTTTTTTGTGTTTGTTTTTGGTGTGGTGGTTTTTTTTTTTTTTTTAATGCGTATTGGGGATTACATAAGACAAATCTTGTAACAGAAACATTTTCTGCTTTACTCTTGCCTGCTGTATTTTCTTCTTATTAACGCCCTATACTTGAATTAAGAGCGTGTGAGACAGATTGTATTGTATTACATGTTGCTGAATAACTGAAGCAAGTCTAATTTCTAACACACCAACCATGTTTTGTGGGGACCTTGGTCCAGTCTGGAGAACAACTCCATGTGAAAAGCTCAATTGTGATTTAAATGTAGTTAATAGGAGTAACAAGATTTTTTTTTTCTTTTCTGTTTAAAAAGTCTGAATCGTGGACTGCAATGGAATACCCATAAAACAGAGAGAAGTGTAGTGTGTATTTTAATGTGTATTTTCAGCAGAGTTTTTAATTGTGACATTCATCAGTATTGTAAAGCTATTCTTCTACTGCAGCAGGATCCTGGAGAATACTTACATAAAGGAAATTTAATGGTTGTTAGATGCCTTGCATCCATGACATTGTAAAGGCACTGAGGCTTCTGACAGTGAGATTGCATTGCCAAACCTTTATCAGCTGAAATCTGCAGAAGGCAGAACGTATGTGTATATGTAATTGCTTTTAAGGGCAGTCTGAGTTTCTGGTAATGCTCAAATAGTTATTTATAATATAAAGTGTTAAATTCATAGATGTTCATTTTGAAATTTGAGGGGCTTTCACCTGTTTTACTGTTTTGATCTAATGCTAATCAATTCAATTTGGAATTGCTTTTTGTTTTCTTGCTAGGTTAAACTCACCATTTCTTCTTTCTTGTCTTCTTTTGCTTGTTCTTGTTGTAGGCCCCCCAGGTCCCCCAGGTAAGAGACTTTGACAGTTGTAGTAATGCTTTGGGGTAATTAAAACTATTGCTGGTACAAAATGCTGAAATGCATCCTTTGTAGGATAGTCTTGCATTGCTAATTAGAATGAGGACTGGCTGCCTTTATAATTTTTGTATTTAGGTCAACTTGTGCTCCTTTCTGGGGCGGGGTGGGGGGGGAGGTTTTAGGCATTGTGCTTTTTTACTGGAGGGAATAGAATAGCTTCATATTTGCTAAAACATATTTGATCAAAAGCAGATTGAATTAATTAGGAGTATTTAAGCAGTATTTAGCTGAAGAGATGAGTGTGTGTGTGTGTATATATATATAAACCCCCACGAGTGAACTGATATTATAATTTAATGCTAAAAACATCTCTTTAAAAAAATGTTTGTTACAAATTCCGTCCTCCCACCTCCCCCGTAACTTTTCTTCCTTTCTTATTTAATTCTCTCTTTCTGCTCTCACTCATGTGGTTGCTAGGTTCTGTGCATGGTTACTTGCTTTCTTCTGTGCTGCTTTAGCTGTGGGTCTGCTTAGTGTAATTCTATCAGAAAAGTAAACATCAGCTGCTTTTTGTTTGTGGGGGTTCAAGTGGTGACAAAGAGGGAGTGATGTCTTCTGTATCAGCCAGTCATGGTTTGGCACTGCAGTATTCTGGACAGGTAGGTAAATGCTTTTCTTGTGTTAGGTTAGTCCAGCGGTACCATAAGCAACATTAAACTTTGTGGCTTGTGGAGAATGTTATAGTCGCTGTCAATTCAGAAATAGGATGGGTGCCACTGTGTTTTTCCTTGAAGTGGAATCCAAAAGGCTGATCTGTGCTGGCCTTAATGCAAAAAGAGTGCAGTGTTCATTTCAGTCAGTTTTCTTATTCAAAGGCCAGGGCAAACAAGCACCTTACCTTTAAGTTTCATAGGTTCTGTTTGTTTAGTTTCATAGGTTTTTGTTTGTTTGTTGTGGGTGGGTGTGTTGTGTTTGTATTGTTTGTTTTGGTGGTGGGTGTTTTTTGTTTGTGGGGTTTTAGTTTTTGGTTTGTTTTAAGGAGGATACTCTATTGGTGTGGAGAACATAATGGCCAATTAGAGGATTTTGTATGTCTTAGGAATATATATAAACAAACATACTATATGTAAATATAGTAGATTTCAGAAAAAAATGGCATTTAACAGTGAAAATTCAGTTATGCTGTTTGGTTTGTTCAGGGCCTCCTGGACTTGATGGGCTGCCTGGCTACAATGGATCAGATGGAGTCCCAGGTATACCAGGACAAAAGGGAGAACCAGGAGTAAATGGAAAAAGAGGAAAAATAGGTAATTTTTTTTTTTTGGGTGGTGTTTTAAAAAATAAATCCTTTCTTACAGTTATATTCAGATATAGTTATTTTAAGAACTTTGTACAGGAAGAAGAGTTTCAATGTTTACAAAGAAGTTGCAAGTTACAGAATTCCGTAGCATTCATTGTCTTACACTAAGCTTTGGTAGATTACTTCAGACTTACTCCCCAGTGAGGAAGATGGTGTAAATACATTATAGAATATTGCAAATTTAAGCTATTGAATGCACTTCATTGAATCTTAGTATTGTGAACTTGCTAGGAAATACTGTTATTGTAAGAATATTTACATTACCTCAACCTGCCAACATAATGGCCCTTTGCCTTCGGATATCTCAAAAACAGAAAGCCAGGATTTGGGAGTGGAAGTTGTTATACGTTACCACAGTTTTGTACCACATCATAATAACAATGGCAGGAGCAGTTCCATATTTTTCTTCTTTTTCCATTTAGGCTGGAAACACTTGGAGCAGTGGTGGTTTTTTTTTTTTGGGTTTTTTTTTTTTTTAATCTTTTTTAGCCTCAGATAAACATTGTAATACAGTGGGATCTCTAGGTACTATTTTAACATAGCTGACACAGACAGAGCAGCTCAGCTAAACAGCCCATAGGCTGTGTGTAGCCCACAAGCAATTTTCCATGCTGGTTGAGGAAACTGTTTGGCCTAAGTTACTGATTTCACCATGACACGTTTCTGCTAAGAACCAGCAGCAGTGCTGTCTCTTAGCTGTCCAGCTCATCAGCACATGAGGAAATGGGACAGGGCAAAGGCTGAGTATAGAGAACAGTGGTGGCCCTGGCACGCCAGATTCAACCGAGCGCTGCGCGGTAGCTGAAGTGGCAGGTAGGCAGTTACTGTGCTCAGAGCCTGTAAACTACTGCAAAGTTGCAAAGCAGTAATTGGTTTGTCTGCTGACTTACCTGGTGCACAACAGCTATGGGCAAGCACTGATGGATAATTGGTGTCTTCAAGGCAGGGTGAGGAAGCAGCAGGTTGTGCGTGGTAGGAGGGTAAGGAGACAAAAGGGCATCTGAATGGCCGAATTGAGGGGGGGCAGAGAAGAGAGAAGGGTGTTTTGTTGAGTAGACAGGCTGATGTTAGCAGGCTGGTATTTACAGTGGGCCATCTATTATTATTCTGACTTTTGCACTTTGCTGTGTGGCTTGTACCTGGCAGGTACAAGTGGAACAGTTGTCTACTATGTCTTGAGACACTACATGGTCTGTTACTTCAGTACCCTCAACAAATTTTTAAAAATGGAAATGAAGGTGACAACCAGTCTTCAGAGTCAGGTGGCTATTGTGGCTTCAGAGTCAGGTGGCTATAGACACATTTCATATTTCACCCCAAAATTGTAAATCTGTTTCTGATTTCACAAAATCAATTTAAATAGTAAAACCATAAATAGAAAACTAAGCATTTTTCTCCTCTCATTATTAAGAAATGTAATTTATTTGAAATCTATGCCTGCAAGAACACTGACATTTCTATTTATACAACGTTTCTCTCTCTTAAAGCAAGAAAATACTAACTGCTACAAAAGCAGAGGGTGCAAGGTTTTGATGTGTCAGTTGTTCAAACACTGAATCACAGAGGACAAATTGTTGAGTATGTTACTTCTACCAAATGATCAAGCCCACAAAAGTATGTGGACTGATCAGCCTTCTAGCAAGTGTAGAGGGAGGGTTATAGCAGCCAGGTGAAGGTGTTACTAGGTAGCTGTATCTATGCTCTTTTGGGACAGTGGAAAATGTTAAAAGTACACTGTGTGTTGTAACGTTAGTTTGTAATTACTTTAAGTAGTCTGTAGGAACCATGGAAATGCCCTTCATAAGTGCCTTACAAATGTGAAATATATATATTTTTCACATCTTTCCTTAGTATTCCTACTTACCCAGAAATTCACCAGCCAGTGTTAACAAGGCCCAAGTCTGTATATTGCATCTTCAAAACTCAGAGATCCCTAGGTAAAGAGTGAGTTATTTGCATCAGACAGATTATACACCATTTCCCTTCATGTCAGATTACAACATTGCTTTGAAATCTGAACAAATTATAGCTACCTAGTTAAGTACAGGCGAAAAAACCAACTAGAGTGAATATGTTTTGTATTTTAAAATGTATTGATTGATGCTTAATGCTGGAACAGTGTTCTTGGTACTGAAATGCTTTTTATTTCTAGGTGCGCCAGGACCAAAAGGTGATCAGGGACAGAAAGGAGAACCTGGAGAAATGGGTTTACCTGGCAAGGATGGCATGCCAGGAGGAAAAGGCGCAAGAGGAGCAAAGGGTGAAAAGGGGGATGTAAACAATGATGTGATATTAGAAGGTAGGAAGAAGTGCTTTTAGGAGCTCTCTTGCAACAGTGGAGTTGACAGAAAAAGATATACTCTACTTCTGAAGCATGAATGCGATTTGCAAGAGTAGGGCCAACCAGCATAACCACGTTATTCACAGTGAAGTTTTTAAGTATTGCTACAGTTCAGATGGTAGTGTCCTTCAGTAGTAGTTTCAAGGGTGCGTATAGCTCCAAAAATTAAAAAAATCTACCCAGGAGGTTTTCTCTTTTTTTTTTTTTTTTTTTTTTTTTTTGATACAAGTCTTCGCGAAAGCTTTTCTGCTTGGGCTTTGGGTTGAGGTGTACATGAATTCCACCTTGTCCAGTACACTTCCAGACAGTTGACCTCCTGCTTTTTCTTGCAGTGCAGTTTTATTTTTTTATTAGAAAATGAGGGGCGTATTTCCACTCAGGAATATATGAAGCGGTCACAAATACAAGTTTTGTAAAATTATAGTGCTGTAGCCTCTGAAGTTGAAGTCTTAGAATGCAGTAAGTGAAAGGCAACAGTACTTTATAACTCCAATGTGTCTGTAATCCAGACAGATAAATTGCATTGATGTCCTAGCACTTGTGACATTCTGTATGGTTCGCTGTCTAACAAACAGCATCGCAGTGAGTTTATTGTGCCATATTTCTGTATGCAGAACCTCTTAAGAAGAGAGGCTGTTTCAGAGGTCTCTCAAAGTCCATCGTGGACATGTACAGTTCTCTGCGGGTTGCCTGTTGCCTACAGGGCCTGCGACATTGTTCTCGGTTTTGTATATAGGTGCCAAAGGTGAACCGGGACCACCAGGGCCCCCTGGACCACCGGGACCCCCAGGCCCCCCAGGAAAACGTAAAGGTAAAGGTAAAGCGCAGCTCCAGGAGAACATGTACAGCAGTAAATGCACAGGTTAGTTCTTTCCAGTGTTCTTTTTGGTATTATAAACAGGTATTATAAACCCATGGTTCAAGTCTCAGAAACCAGTGAAAATGCATTTAATTTTGCTGGCATCAGTAAAACTGCACAAACTTAAAGCTGAGCATGTGCTTAGGTGTATTGCTGAAATAGCTTGCTGCCTTATCCAGTTGTATCTCCGGTATAATATTAGTCTTTTAATCGTGCTGTGCTAATGCTCAGGCAGAGCATTTGCACGTGATGTTTTTGGTTTGATGGGGTATATTTGGACAATAAGAGAAATGCAGTTGAAATTTTTAGCTTTTAAATACTGAATTTTAATTTTATTTATAAATACAACACCTGTTAACCAGGCTGCATTTCACTGTATTCTGTAAAATGAAGTTGCCTGGTCATTGGCAGAATGGAAGCAAGCTTGAACTAGCTAAGACATTTAAAAGCTGGAGGAATACAAAGGCTTCTCTGAGACTTTTTGTCCATTTGAATATGTACATTTTGGAGAAAGGTGATCTGGAGTTCTTTTCCATTCTTGCTGCTTATGATTATTGTATCCTTGTATCCTGAATGACAGGTGGATCATGAGTCCCTTTTATTTCCTTTACTGTAGCTGTGTTGGTGAGATTTATGGCTAATTCTAATATTCAGAAAGAAAATATTAAAAACAGAGTAGATTCTATTCAAACTGCGGCTGCAAATTGCACAGCCGATACTGTTAGAACCAAAATACGAGTATCCTGACTGCCAGATCATAAACTGTATGCTGAAGTCTAGGAGCTGCTACGCTATTTTTTTTTTAAGTCACTGATTAGAGTGCTGACATGAGAGTTTGCCGTGAGACACCTCTGGTATGATTTTTAGGTGTGCTGGATACCAATAAATCCTCATGGATTGAACTTGATATTGTGGGTTGTTGAAAAATCATGTGTGTTTCATGTCACAACTTCTATCCATGTTTTAGAAGATCTTGTTCTCAAATGGATTAAAATCATGCCTCAGATAAAATCCACCTGTGTGTGTGCATGTGCCTGTGTGTTTTTTATGAGTAAAGCACTGCCTCTGCTGTGTGGAGCACATATAAAGTTGGTAAAGTGGGGTTTCTTTTTTAATTGGGAATGTAGTTTCTTGATAGGGATAACAAAAGGGAATAGCACAAGAACTCTGTGCAGTTACAAAGTGTGAAACAAGCAGAGCAATTTGTAAGTCTCACTGTTAATAGGGTGATATGGTTTTATGTCACCATCGTTCTGTACAGTTTGCTGAGATGAAAAAAAATCCTTCTTTTTTTCATTATCAGAAATGCTATTAAATAGTGAATATTTAATACTGAATTGGAACATGTATCAATTATTTCTGCCTCTTATTTTTAATATGGCATGGAACTGTAGCAGCATGTAAAAACTTCAATCAGGAGATACTGAGTATTGAAGTGTTAGAACAGAGCCCAAAGAGCCTCCTTACAGTGGAAAGTAGATAGCTGGAGCAGAAATCTCATCCAATTTGAAATTCAGAAGTGCATGAACTGTTGTGCAAGATATAATTGGACCATTTACTCAAGTAGCCTCTTTTCAGACTGGAGAGCTTTGGAGGATAAGCTATCTGATGGATTTTTAAATCCCACTGTGCAAATGGGAGTTACACTCAAATAACTCTGCAAAGAGATCTTCCTCAGTGAACAGTTATGTTTTATGAGTCAGTAGGCTGTGAGATCTTATTACCAAAATTCAAAGTATAAACTAACTTTTGTAATTAAATATTCACATCCCTTTGAAGAAAAGAGAATACACATGCTGATTTACAACTGTAATTAACTTATTAAATAAGAATACAAGAATGGTTTATTTAAATTAAATTTTGAATCAGGTAAAACTTTATTTCTTTGAGAAGAGAATAATTACTTGGAAGCCCAAGTGAATTTGTTCTCAATGGTACTCTTAGCTAATTCTAAAAGAAACAAAACGTCCCTGCTCCATGCTGCCTCGATCCATCCTTCCCATCCTCCTCAGACAGACCAAATAAATATTTTTAATGTCTTGTACACTCCATTAGCTCTCAGCCAGAATATTTTATGATCGGAATCAGTAGGATATTTATTTTTCTTTTGATGGACAAAAAGCAGTGAAAATTTCATGTAAGAGTCTCTTATTGAAAACTGTCTTTTTAATCTTAGTTGTTTTTTGTTTCATGCAGCTGTAAGTTTTCAGCAAGTATTGCAGATATTCTCAAATCCAAATAGTGCACTCAGCTTCGCTACAAACACTGACCTGGTCCTTGGCTAGTCTATAATCTTAGATAAACTACTGTATAGGGACCTGCGTGTTCAGTTAACCATATCTGTTAGACTCAGCTCAAGAAAATTAACTTGTGCATTGCAACTTATAATTTCTGCTGAGTGGATTCCTTTTTTTGAGATATTTTGAGATCAGAAGCTGTGAAGAGGTCTAGAGGGACTGCTAGATTCTAGCTATCGGCATTCATTTTCCCGTGTTTAGATTGACTGTTCGTGCCTTATTTTGGAGAAGCGCTGTGATCACTTACAAACTTTCAATGTCATATCACCAAATGTCCTAGATAAATGGGTGGGAGAAACACGTGCTGTTCTTGCTCTGTCTTGGAGTAGTTTTGAACAAAGACAGGACATAACCTAAAGAAGAAAATGACAATGCAGTATAATCTATCCTTTCTTTCTTGAATGTCACACTACCTTTTCAGCATTACTTCATAGTTATTTCATACTTTTACTATCTTTTTCATTTAAACTTCATCACATCCCTATAAATCCCAGAAATATATTGAAAGGTAACATCAAAAATACACGTCCGGAAGAATCTGCAGTCTGCATGTCAAGCAGTGTGAAATGTGTAAGGAGTTGACAGTTAAGGCTACAATGAAATCAGGATATCTTCAGCTAAGAGCTGGGAATTGTTCTCTGTGGTTATTCATTCTAAGCAAAACAAAATGTGTTGCATTGTTTTTAAAGGCAGAAGAGGTATCTGGGTTTATAGAAAAAGGTCCATAAATAACTTCATTCAGGCGTTGTTTTAACTGTAAATGCTAAGAGAAAACCCAACCAGTTACTCTTTAAATAGTTGAGGGATGGGGAAAAATGTTTCCAGGTGTGTGTTTGTTTTTCATGTCCATTTCTCTGTGTGCAAGGAAAATGGTATGTAACTCCCTTAGTCTTTCATATTGCTTCTTTAATGGCATGGATGACTGACCTGCATTCTTATACATTATGTGCTCAGTGTGTGTGTTGGTGTTGGGCATTAACAGCAAAAGCAAAACTTGCAGTGTTGCCTGCAGGGTACCCCTGCTCTGCTGGTGTGTGTAGGTTTGCTCATTAAGCTTTTGAGTGTAACCATCACTCGTTCCCAAGGAAGCATTTTTGGTACTGGTGCTCTAACAGCCAGCTGCCAGCTATCTCAGTTGTCTAAAGTTATCTAAGGAAAGGGGCAGCTCTGTCTTTCTAAGCAGCTACTCAGAAATTAACAGCTAAGGAATTAAATCTGTTGAGCAAAATGAGTTCCTCCTCAAAGTTGACTGTCAGCCTGACAACGTAAGGACAGGAACCGGCCTGAACACTTAATTTCCTTGGCAGAAGTGAGAGCAAGTCTTTTTTATCTCATTTTCTGACCAGACCAACCTAAGATTTTTTTTTTTTTTCCCCAGATGAAACAAAATTCAAGTCATCATTTCTTTATTTTAGTGGATTCATGGATGTGCACGTCAGTCATGTCAAATATAGAAAAATGACGTTTTAACCTTTCTCTCTCAACTCTAGGTGAGACTTGTGCTGTACCAAATGATGATACCCTGGCTGGAAAAGCTGAAGACAGAACCCCTGGTCCTTCAAAAAAAGCTGGTAACCTGCTACAGAATGTGACTAACTGCTACTTACTATTTTAATGTCACAGATAATGGACATGTGCTTTTTTTTTTTTCTACTAGAATGTGTCATATCATCTGTAGGAAGTCCTATTCACTTTGTCAGTGTACAGCAAACATTTGGAACTTGGATGCGGGAACCTGCAAATATAAGCGATGAAAGGATTTGGCTTACCATGCATTTTTCAGGTACACTAGGAGTAGTAACTGATGAAAAATCACTTGTTATACTAACATCACTTTCTTAATTCCTTCAACTTAAACTAAAATTTCTAACCAAGTATGGTGGGTTTTTTACCCACATCTTTTTCAAAATATTTCTTGTATCACCTGTATAATACTTGACTATACATGTGGTTATAGACATTTGTAGTATTTTTAGACATTTACACAGTCAACATCAGATTTTGAAAATACTTTGAGGATTTTATTTTTTTTTAATGAATCTGAGTTTAAATGCCTGTTGTTCATGCTTTTTTTTCTTCCAACAGTTTGCTATGGCTTTACTTCCCTAAACTGTAGCTAAGAGTTTTGCCTTTTTGTTTAGCTAGGCATGAAAATTAATCAGAGGCTGCATGAGGTACATGAATGTGGGAAAAATTCCAGGACCTAAGTGGAAAAAGGAAATATTTTCTGTATATTTTCCAACTGTGTTCAGGCTTTGGGCCCATCAGGTCAGTGGGAAGTGGGCCCTTGAACACCACCTCTATAGATTTTTTTTTTTTTTTTTTTTTTTTTTTTTTTTTTTTTTTTGTGCATATGTTCATCTCTGGATTATTTGTATCACATTCCAGTAAGTTGGATCACTATTGAAAACAGACAATATAGTTGTTGTCTGTCAGTATTTGATTGAGATTGGCTTTCAGTAGGAGATTGAATTTTAGAGTATTCAAAATTAGATGAACCAAATTATAATCCTTTTTTTCCATGTTTTCCCCTTTGTTTAGGAAACTCTATAAAAGAATATGAGAATTCCAATGCCTTGCTGAATGACAGCTACAGGATCATTAACATCACAGGATTTTTTTATGGATGTGGTCATGCAGTACAAAACAATCATCTGTACTATCAGAAGGGGGGAACCAATGTAATTCTGAAGTAAGTCAGACAGTTGGCTTAAGGCAAGTGGTGCTGTGGAGGGAGGAGCAATGGGTTAGAGTGACAGAGGTGAACCTCAGCAAAGCAGACCGCTTTCCTTCTGCCATTTTGTGTTTCTTTTTGGTCCTGTCTAGAACAGGAAGAATGGTTCAGAATTCTTTCTAGAACGGAACAACTAATTATTTCCAATCCGTAACTAGAATGTGGGGCACCGGCCTTCCATCTGTGTGTGCAAATGCTGTGGGAGGAGAGGGTAAATTAGGTCTGTTACTCTGCTGTGGCAGTCAGTACTTGAAGCATTGTACTACATGATAGGACAACCGGGCCTCCAGATGAACAAGATGCCATGTGCAGAGCTGACAACAGGTTTTTCTTTTGACTATCCTGAGGTCCGTCTTGTTTCTACTGTACATTACATTGCTGTTGGGTGTTCTTGCACCTGGATCCTTTGCTGTATTCATGATTGTGAGAAAGAAATGGGAACTGACAAAGGAATTTTGGGGTCAGAAGAAAGTATTTGATTTTGAAAAATAAGCTGTGCACCTACCTGCATCAAAGTAAGAATTGGTTCAGTTGCAGTTTGGGGGACACAGATGAGTGGTTATATGGTTATAGCCCACTTGTGGAACTTGGCTTTCCGGAGCTGCTTGCTGGGTTGATGCACAAGCTTTGCTCTCGCATGGCGCTGTGCTTAGCTGGTAGGGGCTGAGTTAACGCTGCTAGCGCAGAGGAGTGCGCTGAGGCGCCAGCTGAGGACATGGCGACCTGGTGAATTGCGCATTCCATTGTGGAGGAGTGGCTCCACTGTTTGACTTCCTTGTAATAAGAAGTTCCTACAACTCTCCCAATGTATCTCCCTGAATTGGAACTGAGAATTACATCTCTATTTCTTCAGTTTCTACTGAGGACAGAGACAGACAATACAAATCAAAACCGAAATCTCATCTTGTGGGAAGAGCCAAAGAAACACAGTCCAAGGGCAAGTGCAAGATTGCATCTGCTTTCAAGTTTTTACATGACTCTGATGTTTGAGCCAAGTTTACTATACTTTGATGTCTGTTCCCAAGCAGGTGTGAGTGCTGCCTTCTTACATTCATTTGGATGCCAAGGAATGTGAGCAAACTGCTTGGATTCTGGAGTATTTGTTCTGCCAAAGACAAGCCCACTTTTTGGCAATCTCTTGTAAATATCTTTAGGGCTTTTTGTTCATACATCTGTAAAAGACCATCTATGTCTAAGCAATACACAGTGATAGGACAGAGGTTCCTCAGATTTGCTTGGGTACCGTTAATTGGGAAATGCCTTCACGTACAGATGGACTCAAGCTATTTGTGGAATTTTCAAAATCTCTTTAAGAAGTTGCTGAGAGATGGCCTTTCTGTTCAGTTGTTCACTCCAAGGTTATTTACCTTCAGCACAGATAGGATGAGGAACTATCCTTTCTGTGACAGTCAAGTCCTTGATTTTGCACTGCAGAAAAGCTTCTGAGAGTTTTGGTACTGATTTAATAGAAAGAACAGGTGAGGACTTGGTTTATTTTGCAAATGTTGAAAAAAATATTTAAAAGGAGTTTCCTGTCATATTTACAAGCTGGTAAAACTAAGTCTGTCTGACCTTTCACAGGCTTTCTCATGAAGCAATCTTAATGTCAGATCCCTGACACTATGACTGCTTTGTCCTTTCTTCCTTTGTTTCATAAGATATTTTCCCGCCTCTGTTCTTTTTGGGTGACTTCATTCATCTTAGGGATCAAAAAAGTGTTTGTAGCTTGGGTTCCCTGCAGTTGGTGAAAATATTACAGTATATCTTGTCATTTACCCCAGGGTGCCAGACGATTAAGGGATTTTGGAACCATTTGGAGTTCTAGGCTAGGCTGTCCTTGCCTGGGAGAGCGGAAGGGAACCTTAGGAATGAAACCTCAATTACCTGCTCTCTTCAGGATTTTCACATAAAAGAGGAAAAGACTCTGTGTTGCAGATCTTGCACATTTCTAATGACTCGAGATGCTTTTTATCCTGTTGGCTCTTTATAGAAAAAGATCCTGAAGAAAATCTGCATTTCTATGTGACTGTTCCTGCTAAGGGCTGTCCTTATAGCTAGTCCTTGCCCTTGCATGAGGTTATTAACAAACGTGAAACAACTAATAAGATTAGCTGGGTTGACACATGTTTCTCGGAAATCTTCTCCAGCCTTGAAGCCTTTTTTTTATGGCACGTATGTGCTGCTGGAATATGGAGTTGCTGCAGACATGACTTTTACAAAAGCTGAGAGGAATAATCTAGTTAGTCATTCTTGACTTTTTTTTTAGGATGATTTTTCCAGTATATGCTATCAACGCCTCTTCAACAGAAAATTACTCTGGTATTTTTCCTTCTATTTTAAGTTCCTGGATCTGAAATGTTCCTGTCATTAAGCCTGTCTTTTCATAAAACTTTTTTTAACTGTAGCAGATTTCTGTCTTGAGTAATGTGTTTTCTGTATTTGAGGAATGGAGCTATGCAGTTAGGTAGAAGTCAGACAATGAAATGTGCTCCGTTATCGAATGCATCTTAAAAGGATAAAGCACACCCTGTGTGCCTTTGCCAAAGCACTGCATTATTCAGTGATTGAGTGCCAACTGCAAATGTGTCTTGATAGCAGCTGATTACCCTCTTAAACTAGTGGAGGAACTCAGTTCAGCTGCTTAATGCTGCTGTCCTCAGATTACCATCCTATTAAGGAATTTCAAGGAATAAAAACAATTTTATACATCAGAGATGAGACATTCAGGCTGTCCTGTTGGAGGCCAGCATGAGGTCAGAATTTTGGCTCTGCAAAAGTAGAATTTTTATTCCTTTGATGTTTACTTGAGCAAATCACTGCATTATCTGAATTGTTTTCAAAAGAGGAACTCTAAGACTAGGTGAACCTGCCCAGATTTCATGCTGGTTTGGTCAATCAAATTTTCTCCCTTTAGTTCCCACTTAGTAAAAAGCAAACTTACGTACAGATTTCACTTCACAAGTTTGAGCCTTCACCTGGTATCTAATTCTTTTTCATACCCATTCCTTTTAGTTCCTTCTTTCATCCTAGTGATAATAAAGCTCATAGACTAAATAAAATGAAACCTACCAAATCTAGTTCATGCTCCTGTGCACCTTTTAGATTGTTTATTACTTTGGAATTTTCTCCTAGCGTTTTGGAAGGTACTTTAAGTGGAGTACTTCATCTAAAAGACATCAGAATGGTCCTTGAACTCAAGTATTTTCAACAGTGCTTCTATCAGCACTCTGAATTGATTCAACCAACCAATGTGTATAAAAATGAATTTTTACCACAACATACTGAATTCTTGATTTATCTCATTTCAGACTTGGGCTTGATAAAGCATCATTGGGCACACTGCTGATCGAAAATGCCTTATATCATGGTCGTAACTACCTGTTTTCGAACTCGAAGACATATTTTAACGTTGCAGTGGATGAGAAGGGTCTTTGGATTATATATGCCTCAAGCACCGACGAAAATATAATAGTAGCACATGTTGATGAGGAAACATTTTCAGTCATTCGGCATATCAATACTACATATCCTAAGTCCAAGGCTGGTAACGCATTCATAGCGTGTGGCGTTATGTATGTTACTGATACTAAGGATATGACAGTAAGTTTTGCTTTCGATTTACTGAAAGAGAAGCAGATTGATGCAAGGTTTGAGTTGCGGTCTTCACAGTCTGTTCTTGCTATGCTTTCATACAGTCTGAGAGACAAGAATTTGTACACATGGGAGAATGGGAGCTTAATGATATACCCTGTACATTTTGGCAGATGAATATATTTTAAAATGTCGTGTATGGGAGCCATGTTTGACTAAACAGATTATTTAAAGCTATATGATATACACATGGGGGTCTCTTCACTTGATATGATTTTCTGTTCGCTGATGGTGGTTTGGGAGTGTGCATAAAAGGGAGATCAGGTGCCTTTGTATAAACACACTTCAATTATATAGGCTGTTGTCTTAAAAGAATAGCTGTTCAACACAGCACAGGCTTGCATTTGTTTTTCCCCTGTTATTCAGCTGATAATTATATCTAATGTACGTTGATTATTCCATGGTCACGTGTTCAGCAGAGACTATTTATAACTTCCAGTTGCAGTCATCTTATCTGCAATCATTTTCTAGTCAGTGATTATAGTCTGGTATAAATGTCTAAATAATGAGCTTTTGTGTACAAATACCTTTGGCATTTTCACTTAATACTTTCCACTGATTCTCTGTGAACATTTTTTTTTTTTTTTTTTTTTTTTTTTGGACAAAGATATACAGCTGTTAAAAATAATGGGGATGGAAATAGTTGTTTAAATAGAAAAATATCAGAAAGCTTAAAATTTGACAAGTCCAGTGAACTGTTATATAATCAAAGCAAAATCCAGCCTAAGTACAAGGAAAATGGGAATAATGGCATTATTAAATACTGAATATACATGAAATGGTGTTTAGTAAATGGAGTATGGGAAAAAAGTAATGCGGTATAAAATTGAAGAGATGTAAAAATTATGATTAAAATTCCCTTTTTAACAGTGTTTGAGTTGCTTGTGTTGCTGCAGACTCTTCCTTGCTCCTCACTGCCATGTGAACTGTACCACTATAACTTGCTTATAACTATACTGAAATATAGTATGGTATATTTCTAAAAAAAAATAGAATCTTCCTCGTGTTCATCCATACAAATGAAATAATAAATGAAGGGCATACTTTTTTTTGCTGCTGTTGTTAGAAAACTAAAATATCTGGAGCAGGAATGCATGTATTCATCATAGTGTTTAGTGACTTAATTTGTTGTCAATCTTAATTCAGAGATTGCCCAGTTACATTCAAATTTTTGAGAGCTACAGGTACGAAATAATAGGAACTTCTTCATTTTCATTTTGTTCTAGTATTTCAGATTTCTAAATTTAACTTCGAAACATAAATCCTTACTATTGCTTTGTGCATCTATGGTCAAAGTCATGCTCTCAGAAACCATCTACATGAATTTCTAAGCTACCTGTGTATATTGGTAAAGTTCACAGAGCTCATCCAAATATTTAGAAGCAAAGTATCACTTAAACCCTGAACTGCACTGAGCTGTAAACATGCTTATGTGACATCCAGGCACCATCAAAGGGATTAATGAACTTGGGAATGTCTATATCTGCAGAAACTTGTCTAGCAAATGTGCTAGAAGAATACCTCTGCTGCAGCTAAGCTTCAGCGTGTGGTAACGGTGGTGGTTGGGCCTGGGCTGCATCCTCTCTTCTCAGTGTACTTGCTGGTTTCACTAAGGCCAGGAGATTCAGGCCTTGCATGCTAAGAAGTGAGATGCAGAGGGAAACAAAAGCATAATTAATACTTTGAACTAGAATAGACATCAAAACTCGTATGCCAAGAATTCCATCTATACCTATAAAGAGTGCAGAACTTCACAGTCCGAAGTTATGGTTTTGTGGATGTGGGCTGCTTTTGATTTTTGTGGGGTGTAGTGTGGTTTGTTTTTTTTTTTTTTGCTTGGTAGGTTTTTTTCATGGGGTTTTGGGAGGGCTTTTAGTTGTTGTTTTTTTTAAAAAAAATGAATTATGATACTAATAAAGTAGACTTCTCGGCTAAAAAAAAAAGGTTGGTAATATACTTGGGCAAACACCATTCAAGCCAGATATGAGTTTCCAGATAACGTGCCTATCTTAAATCATGTTAAATTTCTGAATGTAATTGTTGAACCATGTGGATCACTCTATGGAAAGGAGAGCCAGCAAATTCTGCCTCTCTTCTCAGTGACAGAACCAGGCTGTGTTTCTTGCAGCTGCCTTTGATGGAGATGAAGAACTAAATTCTGTTAACGTTACGTTTTTCTAGGACACTTGAAAATAAAATGCAAACAGCTAATCCTTTTTATCCCAGTACAATCTGAGGTCGAGTTAAAGCTAGCTCAGGCAGTATCCAGTCAATCTACTGGAGGTTTAGTTACATCTGTTTATATATAAGGAAGAGTTCTGGAATGGACTGTTCCATGAAATAAAAGTAATTTATTTAACTTACAAAGGGAAAACTGAACAATGACATTTACTCTTCTTTCTTTTCATACCTCTCATACTTCACAGCCTGCAATTTAAAATCACCTTTGGAAAAAGGTGCTTTTTATTCTAGTATATTTTACAATACAGCATAGACATCAAAATTTTCATAGGATGAATCAGACAGTTTGTCAACACTTAAATACACAGACATCTGTTCCAGTCTCTTAAGAACATTTTTTTTTGTTTACAACAGAAAAATACATCTGACAACAGTAACTATTTATATTACAAGCAAACAATATTGAACTCTGCATAGTTTATACAATATACTATGGTAATATTTTAATTACCAGTTTTATCCACTATTTACTAGCTGGCCACATAAAGCTTGACATTCATCTGAAATGTGGCATTATACGTTCTATTGGTATTCTCTTAACAGCTTCATTTAATGAAGTATTTTCTGGACAAATGAATTTCAGAACTAAAAGCTGACTAGAAACATGGATGTCTTCACTACAAATATTTAGTGCTTACAATACATTCCTAAAGTAAAGGCAGGTGTCCAATAGAAAACATAGCTGTCAGAAAGAAAGGAAAATAGTGTGCAAATTAAAAAACATTGCACTTAAAAATGTGTTGATGTGCAAGTTACAGTATTAACTGTGTATTAATACTAATCGTGAAAAAAATCTCAGCATAAAATGATACATTTCTCACAGTACGTTCTTGATTGCACATATTCCACGGCATTTGCATCCATTACACTTTCTTGCAAATATCAAATACACTGAGTACCCTTAATTAAAACTAAACTATTTTTAATGAGAAGTTGTATACATGCTTCAATTAGTGGGAAAAACTGGAATAAAACTAATCAGAGTCACATCAGAATTGCTTACTGACTTGTAGAGCCACAGTGCTTGTTAAGTGAGTGACAGTTGTCAGAATCTTTACAATACACTTACTGAATGCAGCTTGCGGGTTACTGACCTGTAACACCCCCTCCCCTCCTCCCCCACCCCCCCGTGACCGACTGTACTGGGTTTAATTCTTTGCTTTTAGAAGACAGTACATGCATTTCTGCCCCATTGATCCGTGTGGGCGTACTCAAAATATATCCGTTGTAAAAGTCTTTTTTCTTTTTTTTTTTTTTTTCCCTCTTTAAATCTTTCCATAATACTTAATGCTGCAGTAACTGTTTTGAAAGGAAACAGAGTATTTCCTTTCCACAGTGCATATCACTGTGCTTTTCAGCTACTTAAAGGGACTTTATATAAAAACAGGGTTAGCTCACATAACACTACAGAATGTCAAAAATGCCTGATGGTACATTGAAAGCATTGGGAAGAACCCTCATTTTCAGCGTGCCATCTGCTCCACAGGAGAAGATACGATTGCCTTGCACGGTTTCAATCTGGGTGACACCAGCACCGATATTTCTGAAAATGGACTGCTTCGCATGTTCATTTTTAAATGAATGAATTAAATTATAGCCAGTCAGTCTCCACACCTGTATCAAAAGAATAACAAATGCAAAAAGGAGATTAAAATTAGGATTTGTACTTTTGCCCTAATGTTTCAGATTCTTGGCTATTCTAAACCCTGTTCAGCAAAGATACATGGTATTTTTTGTTGTCTATTAGCAACAATTACAAGTCCAAGAGTCTTGAGAGGCTCTGATGAAGCTGCCATGTGTTACCTGATCAGTAGTGCCCCTCCCAGCTTTCCCCCCACTATGAAAGCTGCAGAAATGGACAGGTTGCATTTGTATCCAAGATGACTACTGTCAGTTTTCCAGCAGCTGGAAATGCTTTTCTGGTAAGGAATGCTGCAGAGAGTAAGCTGCATAATTATTAAGCATGCAGAGTGGGAGCACAGCTGTCCAAGCTGTCTCTTGTGTCCTAAGCTGCAGGAGCCCTCATCAACATCAGACCACAACATCAGGTATGTGGAGACACAGAAAGCATCTATTAAACAGTATGCAGTCCAGCTAAAAGGAAAGAAACTGTATTCTCCTCTCTACCGTGTTCTTGTATTTTCTTCCTTTAGCATTCTGGAAATAAGCCCTTTAAAACAGGGACTGTGTTTCTGTCTGTTGTTGCTGTTTGTTTCTTACTACTGTGACATCTCAGTAGCTGTCTGGGGCTACAGCATCAAGAGCACCCCCTCTGTTATAAAGAGAAACATCCAAAGGCAAAATCAGAAAATTTTTAAGAGATAAAAATTAAAGCTAAGATTTCAGAATCGTGCACTTTGCTTTATCCACTTAAAATTCAATCACAAAACTTTAAAAAGTCTCTCTAATCTTCTTTAGCAGCAAACAAAAACCTATCTGCTTTAGAAGGATATTAGTATATTTGAGTTTACAGTATAAACGTAAGGCAAGCATCCTGTGTATCAAATTATAGGTTTGGGTTTTTTTGGGTTTGTTTTTGTTTTGTTACCGCATTCATCTGGTTATTTACAGCGTGCTGATCAACATACATCAATACACTACTTCTGTTAAATACCCTCCAGTACAACTCAGCTCCCCCAGTACCTTACCTTCATGTTACCTTCTGCTGAGCCTGTCACAAAATAGTCCTCAGAAGGATCCAGTGCCAGGGCCTTAACAGCAGATTCATGTGCTTGGAAGGTGTAAAGGATTTGCCTCTGTCTGATGTCAAAGATGCAGATACATCCCTTTCTACCCCCAGAAATTAGCAGCTGATGTTTAGGTGCATACTGAAGTACCGTGGCACCGTGATCATGACAAGTGAAAGCTGAAGAAGAGAAGGAGGATGTCAGAATTTAATAGATTTAAAACTGTATGTAACTTTCTATCTTAAAATGCATTTCTTCTGTAAGTTGTTATCCAAATGTTTTCTAACTTGACAGATATGTTCCTTCATATGAGTAACGTCGTATCAGCTGCATAGATCTAATGCACAAGAAAGCATGATCTGCAGTCTGATTTATTTTAGAATATAAGCACATACCTGAATTTTAAAAATTGAGAAAAATATCAAATTCACCAAATTAAGTTCAATTAAATTCCTGACTTAAAAATATAGTATAGCTGAACTAAAAATTTTAAGTAAATATTAATTACCTTACAGATATATATTATTATATTCTAATTTCCTAACTGGTTTTTCATAGGACTCAATGTATTTAAAAAGAGTGTGAACTTCCGTGCAATCTGCTAGTTTTTAAATATGAATCTCAGAATGCACCTATTGCTTATTCAAGTACTGCAGTTGTTGGCAGATGTTTACGATGGTTGAATTTGCTCTTTTAAAAGCCCAGGATATTGTATTTGGATTTGTATATATTTTTCTTTCATAGCGCAACATGATAGATTTTTGCTTTCGTTCATTATATAAAGATAAAATTATTGAACTTGGTCCAACAAGCACAAACATCCTTTTAAGAATCCAGTCCAAGTGCTGAAATCAAGGACAGTAGGCAGAAGGAGTTGCTTCTACTGTTACCTACGTCGTCTTTTTCTTTGTGCGTCAACAGAGTACCGGATATATTAAGTGCCAGTTTAAGTGAAAGCCTGCATACACATATATTCTGGTTTTGTCAGCTGTTAATTTTTTCAGGATTGTATTCAAATATTTCAAACTTTATTAATACTGTCACAAAACTACCTTTATGTATGACTTTCTTCATACTTTTCTATATAACGCAGACTGTCATTGTGCTAGAGACTACTATATAGTACCAGTTCTGGTGCAATCGTTAGCGTGCAACACATTTAGACCAGTTCCCCCGTGCAGATTGCTCCTTTTGCCCCAAAGGCATGCATATGCTGTATTTCCTCAGTCAAAAAGAAGTAGAGGTTCAATTTTCACTGCAGTACTTACCATGTATAAGACTGTTACCAGATGAAACCAAAGTGTCCCAGAGGCACACATTTCTGAGTATGGGAGAAAAAAAGTCATTATGGCCTGTTGCTAAGCGATTCACGGGGTGACATGACTCAGAAAGTGTTCGCATTTTATGTCAAAGCCTAGAAAGCAGAACTAAACAAGGAGCCCTTGACTCTCTGCAGTCATTGGAGAGCATACGCAAGGAGTTAAGAGCTTTAATTCTTTCTATGCTCTTTTATGCTTCTTAGTGGAACTATACTTTCTGCCTTTAAGATGTGTACTAATCTTAGGTTGCACTAAGAAATTATAAAAGTTGTTCTTTTCAGCGAAAAAGAATTATCTTGCCTTTCCTGAACATATTTCTCCCCCCCAGCAATAGCATCATGTCAAACTAGTTGCATTTGGAATATACCTTGAAAAAAATGGTTAACTGTTGACCACTCCTCACAAAACCTAAATTTGGGAAACAAGTGACTGAAGGAATGATATGCCAGATAAATCATCTGGCAAGTTTGAGCTGTAACAAAGCTTAAAACACTGAGCCTTAAAACGTCAGCCACACATTAATGCACAAGAGCAAGCAAGTTTAATGGAGATGAATAGGTAGCTTTGGTGAAATTCCTCATTCTTTCTTTAAACACACCTGTTATCATTGGACTGTCCCGATGTAGCAACTAGACTTGAAGAGGTTATAAATGCAAAGTCACTTGTGGTTTTACTGTGGCACTGCCAACTCTATTAAAAACAAAACAAACAAAAAAGATGCAATCTTACCAGTTGTAGTCTGCATCAAAAGTTACTATCAGTCTGATGGCACTGATAGCATAACACATGCAGTCTTTTAAACAAAGTTTAAAAACTGATGGACAGTGCAGTTTGAAACCTTGGAGAATGGAGGAATGGATTAAAAATCCAGTATAAAATAAAAATTACTAAAATAAGTCAATTGTAACAAATCAACAGTATAGCTTATCAGAATAGCCTGAGTTTCAAATTAAGCATTGTCTTAATGTACTGTTAAGAAGCAGGGAAAAGAAACAAACTGTATTTTTACTAAGTCTTGGGGTTGTAAAGTCGTTACTATCAGCTCTGATTTTTAATTTAATCAAGGGTAATACTTAGGTAGTGTTTGTAATTACATTGAAGCTTACAGTTATTCTACAATTAGTTTTCTGAAGATGTATCATTGAAACTCTACAGTTGTTTTGATAAAGTATGCCAACTAAAAAGCAGGAAAATAAAAAATGTCTTAGTGAAACTCTTATGCTCTTGGCCTGTCTGAAGTTTCAAAGACTCAACTTTCCTTTATAATTTTTTTTTTTTTTTTTAATTCTCTTTACTTACCAGATAGGGCTTAGGATTTGAGGTGGTTTGGTTTACTTGCCAAATACTTAGAAATCCTTCACCATCAGCAACACCACACTGCAAGGAAGGAACTGCATTTATTAGCATAACATACTGGTTACTGGATGCTTACTTCATGACAGTAAACAGTTGACTTCAGAAAGAAATTTACCTGAAACACCAGACCATTGCCTGCACATAAAATTAAAACAATGACTGTCAGGTACCAAAAAGTTTAGAAGCCAAGTGAGTTCAGTCCTGATTGTTTAATGATTATTTAATGATCGATGCTCTCCTATATACCCTTAACTGTTTTCTGGAAATGGAGGCTTTTTAAGTGTGGAAGCTTACCTTTCAAATCCCAATTTTAAATGCTAAAGCTTACAGAGGCATCATTACTGCATGACTCTATGTGAAAATGCTTAGTAATGACAGCAAGTGATAAAAGGAAGGACTGTACTGTATCATGAATGGTAAAATGAATGAATTGTAATGCATTTTGGTTAGCAAATATAATTAATACTGTATATTCTATACCTATAAATGCATTACAAAATTTTAAAAGAAATACCTGTGCCTAGATTGATAAAAATTCGCCTCTACAAAATAGGTAAGCTAGTTTTTTTTTTTAAATGTTTAATTTAAAAAAGTCACCACATAGGAACACAGATTTCAGAACAGGGAGAA
Source organism: Chlamydotis macqueenii (assembly GCF_036417535.1). Classification (NCBI taxonomy): domain Eukaryota; kingdom Metazoa; phylum Chordata; class Aves; order Otidiformes; family Otididae; genus Chlamydotis; species Chlamydotis macqueenii. The sequence goes on along the minus strand of NC_141567.1, from coordinate 12,879,805 downwards.
CAGTCTGAAAATGTGGCAAATGGGGTAGCGGTGCGAAGCTGACAGAAGAGAAAGGAGAATAAGGTCAGTGTTTATTACAAAGCTTCCATATGCAACCAAAATGAATGATATGATAATGCTTATGCTGTTTTTCTAAGACACCTTAACAGTTCTGTGTCACCATTTAAAACTGGTTTAGAGGTCATAGCATAACCAAATGTTTCTTTATGAACAAAAAAACAGGAAAAATCCTAAATGTTGTACTTACCTTATTGCCTTGTGAATTGAAATACATTCTTGTCACCCTGGCATTCCCAGCCTGCCGGAAGCATACCAGTTGCTGTGGCCTTGTCCACTCAAACATTCGAACGCTACCATCTTGTGCTCCTGTAAGATCTAAAATTAAAAGATAGATGTTCATTAATACTGAATAATTTTATAGAAAATTATCTACCCCATACTGGTAAGTATGATTCACTTACAATACTGATGGACGGGATGTGAAGCCATTCTCTTGACGTTATTCAGATTTCTTTTAATAAGCTTCATATAAAAGAAACAAAAATTAAAATATTTTTGAAAAAAGGACACAAACACACTCTTCAGTTTGGTTTATACTGCTACATGGTGAATGTCTCCCAGTTAAAAAAGCCTGTTAAGCTAACATTATTTGCATCTAACTATGTTTAGCTGCAATATAGTAATTAAAGCCTGTTTATGACAGCTGGTTTAGACATGAAACAAATAGTATTAATATTATCTTCTGTTACACCAAGAACTTAAGTACGTGCTGATGTGCATGCTTTTGATATTAGTCCCTGTGCAAGAATTTCAAGTTTGGGGTTGTTCTAGTTCTGGTTGGCTTTGTTTGTTTGTTTATTTTGTTTCGTCCCTAGAAACTCCAGGTCCTACCTTAAAGTTGCTGTAAGAAAGAGAAACACCCAATTGTCCTATTATTTTATCCTATTATTTTCTGTGTCACAATAACTCTATGTCACAATATACAAGAAAATGCTTAGTTTGGCCTTCTTTTTGGCCAAGTCTTGGTCACTGTAGCCCTTTTACGTCTACGTGGAATTAACAGTACGATGACTAATTCATGCTAGGTCTCTGTAATAAATAATAGCTAAAAAAAGCAACAGTCTCCTGCGCTGCGTGCAACAAAAGTACTTACCACACCAGCTCCAGTGCTAGTTTGACCACTGCCTAACCATGGCATAGATGAAGATGGTTGTATCTGATTCACTCCAAAAGATGGTGCAGTTGACTGAGTTAGTGTTGTGGTAGAACCACGAAAGTCAATATCATCAGAACTGTAAAAGAGCAGCAGTGTTCTCCTTTAAACAAATGTTTCTTTGCTATGAATGCTGTTTGCTTATCTCATTGTCAAGAGCCTAATGGCAGTGGGTAGAGGAAGTGATTATAATAAGACCATAAATTGATAATAATTCCTGCACTTACACTGTACAAACACTTTCCACATGCTCCAAATCTATTGGTGTTTAACCTCAAAAGATGATCCTAACCGTGGTAGACGTTGAGAATATAAGCTTTCTTGAGAAGAATACTGTTGGAATATTCCTGACCTACGTGTCTATCTGTTTATCAATTCTGTGCACTGAAGAGTCCTACGCAAGTGCATTGCTGCAGCTGATACATTCGCAGTTCTCAGCACAGTAATGGAGGGGACAGTAATTCAGGCCACTGCATTATACTTCTAGCATCAGTTACCACAACTAGCCTCAACACTGCAATGATGCAAGTGCAGTGTTTCGGAGGTAGCGCTTCCTTTATTAGCTTATGCATCATGGGATTTTACTTCAGTGCAGACATGCCCAAAATAGTCAAACCCCTCAAAACCTTAGTTTCTCCATGTATAAGACAAAGACAGTAATATTCTTTTGCCTTCCTTCACTCCTAAAGCGATCTGAAACCTACTGAAGAAGAATAATTAACTTTTTTTTTGTATGATCCATTTGTGCTTACACAGGTATTGTATATGCAGCCTCACAGTAAGCTAATACTCCTAATATAAACACAAAGAAATAATCGTACCTTTTAGACTCTCTGTCATATTCTTCCCCAATCCATATAAATGACTGAGCAGCCAGTAGAGCTGAAATATCAAGTTCTTGAACATCATGTGTAGATGCCAAAACAATTTCATTGCTGTTTGCCTATGCAGCACAAAGAGAAAATTTATACTAACTATAATTAAGATCTTTTTATTATACTTCTTGTAGTATTTGAGGCTTACCTTATTAACTGCAAATGCCATTATCATATCTGATTCTTTGTGAATGATTTTTGCTTTTCCTCCAGGGTAGCCAAGATCTGCTTCAACCTACAAAACATTTATAAGAAATTTCAATTAGCATGAAAATCGATTTTGTAGAAGAACATTCAGACTAAAAAAATCTATACAAAATTCATGCAAGAAAAGTTCAGTGGCCTCAGCATTGTTTAGGAGGCTAAACTTTTAGACTTCTCATACTTTTTGGTGTTCTAGAAGCCAAAAGTGTTATATCTGAGTGTAAGAAACACAAAGTTGTGTGTGTAATACTATTTACAAGGTGTTTACTCATTCCAATTATCAGGACATCCAAAGTTAATTCACTGATTAAAAGCCTGCCACACAGACTACACAGAACATATAGCTTCTGTTAGTCAAGAGAAAAAGAAAAGCCAGTTCCACAGAACTTTTAAGAATGTGCTAGAGGTTTGGGAGAAGGGATACTACCTTGTTTTTGTGATCTTCTGCTACGCTGACCTGCTCCACACGATCTTCTACAGACTACATAACATCACACAGTCACAAACACAAAACACATGCACAAACAAATATAAAAAAAGAATGAAACATTCCAAACTAGATTTTAAAGGCCACTCTGTCAGTAAATGATGACAAATGTATTTTTAACTTTTTATAAAAGGCACAGAAACTAAGACAGGAATCTAAACAAACTCACTTAAAATGTAATGCCTCCTAGATGAACACAAAATGTATGATATAAGTAAATAAATGGAGGAGTAATACACACACAAACTCCATACTTACAGGAAGTCTTAAAGATATTAAAAAGTATACTTATTTCTCATAGTACTTATGTGTTGTAAATTTTCAATTACAACTCATTACAGTTGTAACTAGTACAATTTGTAAAGCCCCATATTATATATTACTATATAATATTACTTTTATATGTATATATTACTCATGCATATATACATATACACAAAGTAATAGCTCATTTAAATTTATTTTTCCAATATGGCACACAAAAAATATATGAATAATAAGATTTATTTACTTATTATTATCACAAGTGTTCTATTTCTTTATTAGCACGGTATTCAAATACATAAATGTAAGGTGAGATACGTCTTGTCTAAAAATATTTGGTTCAGTTGATATATCAATAAACAACTTGACAGCCATGTTGATTTAAAAAAAAAATCCAACATTGTTAAATGAAAGAAAGGAAATTGAAATGTCAACAAAAAAATTGGAAAAAAAAAAGAAAAGAAATACTGAAGAGACTGAGGAACAGTTATAATTGAGCTTTCTTGTAAAAAAAAAAAAAGTTACATCCTTTGTTTACCTCACTTTGCTTTCTTTTCTTTGTGAATATGTATCTTATGAATGTCTCCTGAAGAAGTTCTTGCTTCACAAGAAAATGCCAGAGCCTTTTTGCTGGAAGAGCTGAATAATCCTTTGATCTGGATGACACAGAAGGGGGTAGGGGGAAGGGAAAAAGCTGCAATGTAATTAAAAGTAGAAAAAAAAATTCTGAAGAAAGACTCTACCAATGACTTTAGATGAAATTCCAATTTGAAGAAAAAAAAACAAAAACAACTGAGTTTAAGCTCTAATTTGTTTAAGGCAAATATTAAGAGATACTTTTCTTGCATTTCTTAAAAATCCCCATTATGTTACTAACTTCCAAGTATTACAGTTTAATCTGCTGGCTTGCATTTATGTCAATATTTGCACTGTACTAAAACTGCTTTTATATTGAAATTATGCTGGCCCCACAGAATTTCCTTACCTATTTCTTTCAATATTCAAAAGAATTCTCAAATATTTAGCTCAAATATGAGCCAAATAAAATTAATTGGCTCAGATTTAAGGACAACTATTTCTAAAGAAGCAGTGCTTGTTTGTAAGAATATTTTAATAAAATCCTGTAGCAGTATCAACCATGCAAATCCAAAGTCATATATAGTGAGCAAACCTAAAGTTGTATTTTAGTATATTGAGAAAAGCAAGCTATTTCTGCGTTGAAAATGTGGTTCACTATCTGCATTTAAAGACACCTGAGGTATGACATTACTCTAAACATAGGAGGGTTGCCTTTACAAGGACCATACTACAACTTTCTTTCCTCTTCCTGATATCTGCATGTATTATATAACTCTTCTTTTGTTGCTGAGGTAGGGTGGGAAGACAGCTGCTACTGGAGGAACAGTAAAAGAGGTTGAATAGGGTCTTTGCAGCAGCAGCCATTGTCCTTGATTTGCAGTCCTTCATGCTCCACTCTTTCCTTTTTATTTTCCTTTTTTGCTGCAGTTGTGTAAGGTGCAACAGAATAAGTAAAGGCTGCAGCAGGAGACAGCTAGATAAGAAGGAACAAAGGGACGTGGGAAAGTGGTTTCTGTAAAGCATTGGCTAGAACCAAGATCTAGCCAACCTTTATTTGGCTGTTTAGGTGGAAATAGTCTTTAGTATTTCTGTGATCAAAGAATGTGGTTTTGCTATGAAAAAAATACTTACTTGAATGGTGTATTTTCAGGTTCAATCATCGCTTTATTGCGGAGAATAGCTGGTCCTGCACCTACTCCAAGGTCACTAGGGTAAGTATTGATGTAGTTTGGTGGTGGGCCTTCAAACTGGTCCATTCTATCTTGAAGAATCTGTTCCCAGTGTTCCAAATTTTTAATTACAGCAATGCCCAATGGTGATGTTACAGGCAGATCTAAACAGAAATACTAATAAAGTAAGGCTTAGAGAAAAAAAACATTTAAGTTACAGCATGTATAAAAAAAGAGAATAATACAAACATTAAAAAAAAAATCTTGAAAGGAAATGTACTTGTTGACAACTGTAAAAAATAATGTATTAAATTCTTTAAATTTAAAAATGAAAATTAAAAAGCAAGTCTGACAGAAAGCTACTTATACAGAAAACTAAAACGTAAAGCAGCATTTAACGTACCAGTGACTTCTAGACCAGCAATGGGAAAGAAGTTCTTAACATTGTGCAGAACTAATTTTACCATCGTCAGATGCAGAAGAGCCCAACTGTATAAAAAGAGTAGGTTTAGTTGTGTTAAAGCAACATTAACACAGTTATCTGCAGAATATTTTTCTCCTTCTACCAAATACACAGATTAAAAAACAGAGTATAGAGGGCTCACTGAGGTGTATCGGACACATAAAGATACTGCTATATCAACTGTGCAACATAAGGGTGCCACTAAGGGCATCTCGCTTTAACAGATACTCTCCCCTTCTCTCTTTTACAAATCCTAGGTTATTGTACTCTTCCCCTAGATAAAAGAGTGTGCATGCAGGAGCCTCTACAAGACTGAGAAGCCCCCTGAAACACCTCCTGCAACTCTCCACAAAATCACAGTGAATACAGATGAGACATTACTTTAGTTTGGCATTCATGGCAGAAGCTTTCACTCTGAAAGACTCTCACAGATATTAAAGATGCAAATTCTATACAGCGTAGCTGTAAGGACTAATGGGAGACTTAAGGATTGCATAAAAGAGCAATATTTTTTTCTCCATTATTATAATGCTGAGGTCATCCACTTTATTTCATTTTTATCTCGCAACACTTTCTCTTTTAAGTGTTCTATTTAATCTGCCCCTCATTCAAGAACTAAAGGTCGTGCTTGAATCAGTATTCTGAAACATCATTCTAGAGCTGGCATCGTGGTACCTCATGTTCTTTGTGTCTTAAAAATGAAGATGGGGGTTTTTTATTTGTTTTTTTCCCCTCCCCAAAAAACCAAAAACCACAGAGCTTTGACTTCCTAATCTGTTTTTTTTTTTTTAGGCAAAGTAAATGGGGAACTGTTACTGTCATGAGAATTTGTCACCCCTGTAATCCTGTTACTGCAGATAAGTCTAGCCACTAGTACTAAAATGATTTGATTTAAACTGTGGGGTGTGCAGAGGACCTGTATTTTCTTTAATTTGGAAGAAAAGGTAAGCACACAACATAATTATTCTAAAATAGTGGCAATTTCTGCTAACCTGTAAGAATTGGCATCTTTGTGTTCCTGGATCTGTATATCAGAGAGGAAAGCATCATCCTCTTCCTCATCACTGTGAATGCTTTCATCGGAATCATATATAACACCGCTGTCTGATAAAGGAAGAAATGGCTGCAATGCAAAATAAAAGTCTGCTATAAAAGCAATTTTCTAATCTCTTACTCAACTCTTTCTTTAGTTGTCATTTAAACTCTATGACAGTAATAACGGCTTAACTTATAAATAAGTTTCCCTAAAAAATAAAAAAGTAGCAAGGCCAAAAGTGTTAATCTCTGTTATTGGCAAGAGACATGTTTTGAAAGTTAAGTAACAGACTTGTAGGCTCTTCATCTTTTATTATGACGATAATATTCTGCAGCACTCAACATTTTCACATTATTTTTGTCCTTTAAAACTTTACAGAGAAGAAGAAGTATGCTTTTATGAATTGTAACATATTTTCAATTTTAAATTACCTTTGCCATAAAATAGTCCCACATGCTGAGCTCTGGAGGGATAAACTTTTCTTTGTAAGAGGGTCTTTCTGCAGGTACCGGTGGCGGTACAGTGCTATCTTTTACTGGTCTTCCTGGCACTAGCATTCTCATATTAAATCGACGACGATGTTTATCCATTTCTTCTGATGGAAGAGGTGGTGCTAAATTCAGGTAATTTGAAAAGCTGATATTAATATTGCATCTTTAGAAATAGCTGTATTTTATAACTGAAGCAACGGAAAACATTGCTATTGGTACTAATTTCTACTGATTCAGAAATCAAAGCCAGCCTAAATAAAGTAAGTGTAATCATACAAAAAGTTCACTTACGATAAATTCAATAACTGTGGCATTTATACATTGGCTATATCATAAGAAATAAATTTTATTATCTGGATTAAGTTCTCAGGAGATGTAGCTTTTAAGTAAAAAGCTTTTATCTGAAAAATTTCTCAAGAAAGAAATTAAGAAAGAAATTTTGTTGAGAAATAAGTAATATGTACAATTTCAGTAAACTGCACAAGTAGCAGCAGTTATTCAGAATACAAGCCAAGGAACTCTTAAGATAGTGAAAAAAAATTGAATTAGACACACAGGCTTTTTGACAACTGAAGTCTATTTTAAAGTGTAATGATTTAAAATGTCTTAATAGTTATCAAAATATAAATGTAGAATTTATTTTTGAAAGTGTTGTTGTCTAGGCAACATTGAAGATCACACTTACTTTATTACAAAGGTGCTAGATATTTAAAAACTTTTTCTTTTTTTAAAGCCACTACTAACATTCATCTACACTGCAAGTTTTTACAAACCTTCATTACCATCCTCTGAAACATCAGAAGCTATAGCAGCTTGTAGATTAAAGGAAAACAGAATACATCTCAAATGAAGACGACTTTATATGTTATTCATATTAATATCTTGTAAAAATAACTGCCCTAAATGAGCTTAAGGTATTTCATGAATGACAAATATCTGTTGTGCATACTTATAATGGTACATTACCTCACTACTGTTTTGGTTTATATTTGAGATATAGAACATCTAATTTTTGTCTAAGTTTCAAACCTGTCATTGTTTTGAAAGTCTATGCGACATGATTTTCAGGATTTTGCAGAGTGTGAAGTCTATGACAAGTGGTTGTATTTGCCTTTGTCTCCAGAGCCTGAATTCAGTCTCCACTTTTTCTTTTCCTCATGCAGTATATTAAAGACATGCTCCTCTGTCTTTGCAAAACTACTGGTTTTAGTTGGAGCTTATATATCCATGAACTATTCTTCTGGCAGATAAAGTTGATATTCTTCTCTGTAGTCTTGTGCAAGGTGAAAGTAATATCTTGCAATAGAAATTGGTTTCAGAAATACTGTTTCCAAGTTACTGCGAAACAATAACACTCATTGCTCACATACAGAAAACCATAGGTATTAACACTGATTTATGCCATCTGTTTTTTTTTTTTTCACAAAAAAAAAGACTGAAAGTCCTGAAAAGCATTAAGCAAGCATCTAACAGTGCTATTAGCAATATAATAACTGTACAGTTTTTATGGCAAAATCAAAATGTGCTGGGTGCCACTACAAAGGACAACTGCAAGACTGATGTTTTTTTTTCTGCCAGCAGATACTTAAATTCTTCTAGGTTTTTGTTTTTAAAAGGAAGGAAATCTCTCCTACTAGGTTACTAAAAGATATAAAAGGCACATCATTAGTATGACCTTTAGGGAACAAAGTACCTGGAATGTTTTCTGACTGCCTTCGAGGTTTTACAAGAAGTTTCACTCCTCCACCAAAAACAGCAGCCCACATTCGACTGTTCAAAGGATGGGCTGCTAGTCGAAATAATTCATTACATGAATTGGTTGCAAGGGCGTGTATAAGGAGACTCAGGTAGACAGCTACAACAGCTTCACAAAGAAGGATGTTTAACTTCGGTTGATCTTCATCCTGAGCGGAACTTAAGAGATTTATAAGTGAACTCACACCTGCAAACAGAAAAGAGGAAACGTTCTACGTTAAATGAGTAGGAGTACAAATAGAAAAAAAAAGGAAATATTTCACCTCTACATTTTATGTTAAACATATACCAATAGCCACATAATAATTTTATTCAGATGAAACATACTACTAATCTTTTTCTTAAAATCATAAAGATGAAAATTTTAAAAAGCCTTCTTTGGTCTGGGACTTCTGCACTCTACCTCTCTGCAAATACTATGGGCAGTTCGGCTTGCCTGTGAAATTCCTGCACTGTTTCTACAGCTGACCTCAAAACACTAAACTTATGCTTGTACATTGGGAGTTGTTGCTTTGATAGCTATACCAAGTAAAGCACAGATGTAAGACGGTAGTGTAGAAACAGCTAACGGAAATATCTTTGCTAGGGGGTGCAGCAGACTGGAAGAAAACATTTTACGATGAAAAAATATCAGCTTATTGAGTTTATCCTGAAGATCATGGTCTCTTCTTAAAGAAAGTTGTTTGCTGTATAGAAAGTTTATTCTTATTTGTTTTGAAAAATTTAAAGGCTGTTATTAGTTTGAGAACTAGATCAGAAACATTTATCTATCATTGATCATCCACAATTTCATCCATCATATTACGGGACAGTGAGATAATTTTGAAATGTGGAGCTGGTCCAGGGGTGCTAAAAGTTAATCTTATTTTTGTCTCACCAGGCCACTGAGCAGGAGATGAGTTTGGAGTTGCATGCTCTTCAATACTTTCTGTCCTCAGTCTGCGTCGATCACTCAAAAGCAGTCCTTGATAAACCATCCCTGTAAACTGATTTGCTTCTGTTTGACTGCTAAATACAAATTAATTTTTTTTTCTGATGAGAAAGGATTTTAGAATATTTTTGTAATAAAGTATAGTATATATACATGCTTCTCATTTTAATCAGAAGATGCAACATTTAAAATTCTCTAGGACTAAGTCAAGAATGTTATAATTTCATGGTATACAAAATATTTTTTTTTATTACAACTTCAAATGTTTCCATTATCAATTTAAAAAATGTTATATGCATAGCTCCACAAAGGCTTTTTCAAAAATGCTAATAATATACTTGTTCTGAAAACTTTAAAAAATGTTCTTAAAGCATTCTCTTCCAGTTCCAGTTTGGAATATAAACTACCTGAAACATGACTTTATTTAGGCTCATGTTTCCCCTGCACCACTATTCAGCAATGGATGTGCTGCAGAAAACAGCATTCGATATTTTTCAGAAGCATCCTAAGTGAGAGCGACACCAGATTTTCCTATTATTTATTAGAAAAAATTTGAATGATTGGTGTTATTTTATCTGTGTAAACCTGACCTAGCATATCAAAGCTAGTAATGTGTAAACTGTGTAAGTATCTATACCCATACAAATATATTTAATCCCTTTTTTAGAGACGTGCATGAAGAATTTCCGTTTTGGAGACACAAAGTATACTCCAAATGTAGGACAGTAAGAAAATGTTCATTTTTACCTGTAGCTGTGGCTGTCACAAAGGGCTTGATAAATGGATGCAGAAAGTGAAGCTGCTAAAGAATGAAGTGTGTACACCTAAAATAAAAAGAACTAATAAGCTATACATAATTTATAGATAAAAGGTGGGTAAACTACAATTCTTTCTAAACAGCATTGTAATGTGTTATGCAGGAATGTCCTAGTTTTAAAACAGGTGCAGGAACTAGTAACTGAGTTTATCCTGAAGATCTTGTTACTTTAAGTTTATAGTACTTTGAAAATCACAACTGCTTGTTCAAGATAATTTCATTGCAGTCAAAACCTTGTAATATTATGTCAAGATAATTAACTTTAATATAGAACTGTCACAATGAATGAGTATACTGAAGGAGTGATTAAGTATGGCCTTTTATGATAATGAATTTGATAGAATGGTTTCTGAAAGCCATATTATGTAACATCACAGTTCAGTGTAGCAGTAGTTTCTCAATATGCAGAAAATTCAAAAGTTTGTGTAATTGTTGTATGTTTTATCTATAATCTCCTTTTTTTAATGTTGATTATGCACTTATAAATTTCCAGAAGTCTCCAGGAGGAACAAGAATAATACTTGGTTATTGCCTCATAATGCAACAGAAACACTCCAATTCTTAAACAGAAGAAATGCAAGGATTTCTTGGAAAGTCCGATGAAATCTACAGTATGAAGAAAATGGTACTGTCAAACTGTTAAAAATGTAAACTCTCTTAAATCTGCCTTCTGTTAGATTCCATCTTTCCATTTAATCAAATGCTAGACCTCAGATTAAAGCTATGAGTTATCCAAATAGTTGCTTTGCAGTTAGGAAGTGTCAGCTCTTCTTTCTGAATGCTCTTTTAAAAGAAAACACATGTGAAGCAGGAGTTTTTAGAGTAAGAAACATGTTTGCTATAGCCTAATGCAGAATGGAAATGGAGTCAACTGATATAAGAGAGAAAATGAGATGTAGATGAGCTTGGGTTACAGTTTTAGAAACTTAACTGCATTGCAGTGGGGCAGCTCATTTACTTTCCTAATTTAGTCAATAGAAATTCAAATTAATGTAATGAATATGTGTACTGGTTTAAACATACAAAAGAATGATTTTTAGCTTCTTACTAATTAATTCTGTCATAGTTTCAGGCTCTTTGGCTTCCCCCCTACTTACTGAATCTGAACAGAATATATTCACCCCAGAGTATGGAGTCAGATAAAGTAATTCACTACAATTCCTTAAAAAACAGTACAGTTGAGGAAATTTGTGCTGGAGTAAGTTTTATAATATCAATAGAAGGTTATAACGTAACTTAGTCTCCTATCTCTACTTTCATTAATGTCCCCTACAGGATTGACCAGAATGATAATAACTAGTTAACTTTCATGACCGTTTTGTTTTAAGAGCCAATAATTCAGTGTTTTAGTGAATATTCACATTTGGAATAGTGTCCTGAGCATGACTAGGATTTGGATGAAAAGGAATTAATGGGATTCAAAAAGATATCAGAAAGCAAGTGGTTAGTTAGCATTTTCAGTTCGCCAGATTTAAGAGAGGTCGTCAGTATTGTGAAAGGCTAAGTGTTGAAAAGTTAATTCAAACACCATATTTTATTTTTGCATGCTCACTCTCCATTATATAAAAAATAATTTAGCATTTCCTGAAAGCTTTTCATTACCTTGACATCTTCAATATTAGGATGTGGTGGTGATTTCATCTGCACAATAGTGTAAAGAATATCATGGATGTGGTTGTTTAAATACAGCACAGGATTAGCTATCACAGTTTTTGTGGATGCTATGCTTGCAGAAAGCAACGGTAGTGTTGTAGGTAACGGAAGTGGAGACTGAAGTTGTTTTACGGTAGTTTCCTGTTTAAAAGAAAAGATCATATTTAAAATTATTGCTTTGAGAAAAATGGTTAAAAAATTGATAATTTTAGATCTTAAATGCTTTTTCAGGGTTATTTATTCTCTTTCACTACTGTCTACTCAGTATGGATGAGATTTTACTGTGACTGATGAAAATTAAGTTCTTATTTACTGTAATAACATGGATCAGACTTGATAGCCAAGTTTGCTGGAAGATTTAGTTTGGTATTGACAGTTTTCGATTTAGTGCAGGAAGAGTATTTTTATGTAGTTCATTAGGAAGTGTTGAGGTTGTCTGTTAAGAAACACTAACTAAAAACACACTTGCAGTAGCATAAGTTGACATACTCCTCACTGGTCTAAGTTTAATAACAAAAGTCAAATTTGCACTAATCTGAGTTTCTTAAGTGGAAACAGTTTTGGTATTTTTTTTTAATTCTTGAAAGTATGTGCTAAGCCTAGTACCACCAAAACAATTCTGTACTGCTCCTACTTGAAATGTGAGAAATCTAGGACTACAGCAAGATAAATGACTTGCCCAGTGTCAGATTATCTGCTGTAGCTCAGGTTAGTCATTAATATTTGCTGGAAAATAATATCTTTTTATATGAAATAAATGTAGAAAATACCATAATATAGTAAAAAGGAGCACTACCCTTTCTGACTTGGTAGTATTTGTTGAGCCTTGCTGCCAAGATCCCATTCCTTATAGCTCCCTTGTATGACTTGAAGAGGTGTAGGGAACGAGATTTAGTCATATTTCAGCAACTGTGAATTTAATTTATTATATAGGTACCCAGAAGTTCATTGGCACACACATATAGTGCTGCAACTATAATATAAACAGCAACATTTACATTCCATAGTTATAGGTAGCCAAATCCTCAGTGTCCTATAACAGATCATTAAGAATCAAGCAATCAGGATGTGAAAAAGCAGCACACTTAAATACCAAGTTTTTTTTCTCCAAGAACATTAAAATTATCTTGATCATAAACTTGCAAAACATAAAAAGCATCTATCTAGGCACAAACTTAAGCATTTGACAAAACTGACAGTCCAGAACTGTTCACACTTGTGAACAGAAATTATTTGAATTTGTTTTACCTGTTGTGACTCTTGCAGCAAGAACTTCAGCTCCATTCTTACCGATGCTAAACCACCACCTTGTGCCCCATGAAGACTACAATAACTTAGAAAAACTCTTAGAAGAGCTTGGTTCTTCTGCAGCCACCACTTTCGTCTTTCAGCATGTTCTCGTTTTGCTTGTAACCTACGTCTTTCTATCTGGTGCCGTTCATACGAACCAATGTCTGGCTTATCCATAATATCATCGTGATCAAGTAGATCCCCATTTACTTTGGTATATGTTTTAAAATAGTCTTTGCCCCCTGTGTCATGGTTGCATATTTCATGCATAGCAGCAATCTCTTTTTCAAGCCAGTTGTACAGCTGAAATCTGAGCTTTCCTCCATCTACTTCATAACCCGTAGCCAAAGTTCTCAGTTCAGTCATAAGGATCTTCAAACAGGCTCTGAACTTCAGTTGTTCAGCAATAACATCAACCTCGGTGTCTCCTGCATCAGAAATCTGTTCATGTGGTGTTTGTTGGATGTTGGTGTCTGAGGTTCTCTCATCATCTTCTCCATTCTTAGAATCAGATTTTGAGTCTTTCATCATTATACCAACATCCTCATCCTCTTCATCTGACCCATTTTTATCTTCACCCCAATCAAGAGTAAGGGGCTCATCATCAAATTTTACTGCTGGTTGACTCCAGTCAAATTGTGCTGAAGATTCAACAGTATTCTCCAAAGCAAAGGAAGTTGAAATTGGCTTTGACCAGTCTGTATCACCATTTCCAGCACCATCCCTCAGGGCTTTGGAATCTGAAACACCAGCCTGTATTGGAGGACTAGATGAATCTTTCTCTGCAGCTACAGTAGACTTTTTTCTTACTTTTGGAATTTTGGAAAGCACTTCAAGAGCTAGTACAGGGCAGCCCACTTTAAAATGAGCATTTGCAGTAGTGAAGAATAATTTTCTTTCAATAAGATTAATTTTATCAACAAAGCTTTTCTCAGTTTTTAGACCTAAGGTGGCCAAAGTCCCTTCTGGTGAGCTGAAGTATCTCCGGATGAGCAAAGGGTGAGTCCGAAGATAATTGTAAAAACTGAATACCACAGGATTGCACGACTTGACGATAACTAAGGAATCAAACAGATACGACATCTATTGAAAACGGCTTTAAAATGGTGGTATTCTGTTTTGCAGTATTTCCCGCATTACGGAGGTTTGTCAAAACACAAAGACAGTTTTGGATCTAGTTGCCAAAACAACATTTAAAAATTATTAATTCCCCACAAAAAGATTAAAAGTATGAGCCGAATGAGTAGAAAGATACTAAATTCTCTTATTTGCCTCACTGTTATATTGCACTCAGCTAAGCCTAAAAAAAGTTGAGATGATCGGCCATCACCCAAGGGAGCGAATATGCCACAGAAACATATGTAGCCTTCTGTCATTAATACCAATCAACATTAATCTCAGAAGAGATAGGATAGGAAATCCTGCTAGAATACTGCTAATTCCTAGAAGCAGGAATGAGAATAAAGATTAGCCAGCATTCAGTAGTAGGAGGGATATTGTAGACCAAACAAAGAAGGCTCTCCCAAGCTTATCTGACAGCAGAACTAAGTTCAATATCGGAAGGCTGGAGACAGCCCCTTGGAAAATATCGGAAAAAGACTTTTTTTTTCAATAATATGAAGAAATTGAGCAGGCCAGTACATAAGCCAGTTAATGATTTCAGCATAATGGCATCTCAGGAGAAGTGACTGCATACATACACAGAAAGTATTTCTTCTCCTCTAATTTGTCTTAGTAAGTTTATCTCATCAGACTAATGTTTTCCCCTTACCTGGGTTTTCATCATCATCTTTAGGTGTTTGTTCCAACAATGTGTCCAGTGCTTTAGTGTAATCTTTCATTATCCAGTAAGCAATGCTTCTCAGAAATGGATCAGAATGCAATTTAGTACAGCTGAACCCAGCTCCATCCTTACTGCAACCCAAAATCTTTTCATAAAGAATGGAGGTGTATGTGACAGAGGTTTCAAACTCTGATTCATATAAACGAGCAATAACCATAGCCAACTGGATGTCTTCCATTTTCTCAAGGCATACCTACGATAAGAAGTGGGGAAAAGGTTGCTTTATGAGGGAAAGGTAGTTCTTTAAAATAACAATGAGGTTAACAGCAATATATGTTTAAAGAACAAATAATTATTTTCTCATTATAGCTGATCTTTAAAGTATATATTCATCTTTGGGTCAAAAATGTGGTAAGTGATACATATATAAGTAACACATTTTGTTCTCTTTCTGGAAAGAGGTGTACTTTCTTCTATTTCAAGAATTATGATATGCATAGCAGTACATCACCATGTCAAAAATTAATATGGCAGAAGTAACGATGAAAATGTTTATTTTTATTCTACCTAGTAGAATAAACAGAACTTCCAACTTTAATGTGAATACATCACAGGTAAGATATTCTTCACAGTGTTTCATCTGCAGAATTACATCTCTGAGGAAAATTCTTTACATTCTCAGGTAAAGACAAACATACTGCTTATAAATACACAGGATAACTAAAGGTTCTCTAATTCCCATTCTTAATCTGAGAGGTACCGCTTAGGTTATGATCCTGCTTACAGCCCTCACCTCCCTTGTGGCAGGCAACATCACAACTCCACTATAAAGGGATCTTAGGGCTGCTTCAGGAGAGAACTCTGACTTTTTTTTAACTTAATGTTGTAACAATAGGTCATGCAGAATAGCTGGAGGCTATAACTTAACTGTGCTGATCAAATAGGAAGTTTTGCCAGAAGGGTCATGAACGGTATTCCCAAGAGTGCTTCTACTGAGGACTGATGTATGTGAACAATTATTCTGGCTTTTAGATCAGCTTGCAAGCTGCTTTTGACAGTAGTGTGGAGGTATATGGTATGCCTCCAGGGCATGAGGGGGCCCATGTAGACATACCATACCATTTGTGCTGCCACCATTTGTGAAAAGATCAGCAGAGAAAAGCTTGAAAGGATGAGGTTACATAGGTCAAATTAGAAACTGAAACTTAATTTCTCAAAAGTGGATACCTCTATAGCATCTTTTAGTGAACCTGCTAGCAAGAAAAATGCAGCTGATTGTTCAAAGCGTTGTTTTCCCAACAAAGCAAAAGCGTTTTTTAAAGCAGCTTTGCGCCATCTGTCTTCACTGAAGTTGTGGCTGAAAAAGGCAGTCATCTTGTCATCATTTTGGGACCTGCAGAAAGAAATGCAATGTATACAAGTATTTATTATATAACTTTGCATACAAACACTTGAACAACATCACTTTAATTTTGAATGAGTTCCACTTTGCATTCCTGGTTCAATTTAATCAAACTTACAGTTAGCAGAACCCACCTAAACAGACCCCACACCACTGCCTTTTTCTTCATAGCAAGATAAAAAAGTGCTGCATCTAAGGCATCATGGTTCCTCTGGAATGAAGCTTTTGCAACCTGTAGTAAACAAAACCTACTATTATTACTGAAAGTATAAAGGCTGCTTTTAGCTAAATAGCATATGTTCTTTGTCAGGGAGGATGGTCTAGGTGACTGTATTATATCTACAAAGCAACAGTAATTTCAGTCAGAATGTTTTATTCCTATGTGACAGCTCTCATTACACTGTAAATGTTCTTATGCGTCTAAAACCAGCACTACTGCAGGCATTAACCCCTTTCAACCACAGTGGGACATTAAAAATGTGCAAATAAAAATACTTTGTTTAAAAATGTTACAGTAACTCATTAGCTGAAATTCCTCTTAGAATCCATTATTTACATATACTTAATACAAGTATTTCTTTAATGAACACTGTTTTTTGTGTAAGACTCGGAGATGTAATTGCATTTGATTTGGAGTACTAGGATAACGAAGTTTTCCTCCTGGATTCTTTTAATATCCTGTAACTTTTTAAAATGTATTTTCACAACAGATTTCTTGAAACTTTAGTAAACCATAAGTACTTCTGTTCCACAGATATTGCAGAGATTTCATTATTTGTTGTAATTTAAAGCAAAAGCTAGCAATTATCCAAATCAATCAAACTTTGCAAGTGAAAAGGAAGCTGAAATTCTTATTAAAGATTTAAATCTCATTAGTACCTATGGGAAACAGTGTTACGATATTATCTCAAAAATATATTGCATTTTATCCATTATTAGATCTCTCATAAGAAAACTCTGCATGCAAATGAGATGTGGTGTTATTTTGGTTTTACATAATATAGGTGCATATTTCTATAAAACAGTAATTTTGCAACTCTTCAGAAAAGTAAAACCTGCATTTATCTGCAGTTCAGATCTTCTATGTTCTATAGTAGTCCATGATAAAAAAATACAAAATTTGCAAAAAGACCCTTTATATAGTTTTTGAGTAATATTTGTAGATATATTTATTTCTTAAATAAAACCCACTACTGAACTCAAAGCATAATTCCCTGTTTAATCTACAGATATATACTGTTTCACATGTGAAAACAAGATGATTCTTAAAATAGAGTAGATAATATGATCTTTAACATACTGTAAAATATGTGGAAGGGAGAAATTAGGTGCTTCAGAAATCGCTTTTCCTTAGATTAATTGTATTATATCTTACTATTGAATAATGAAATTTGTGAGATGGGACTGCCAACATCAGTTAGCACAAAAAACCCCCTAGTTATGCATTCTCCTGGCTGGCCTGGAGTACAAAGGAATCTGCTATATACAAGTCACTGAGCGTAGCTGTTAATGCATACCTAACAGCATGTAACTATCATTTGTAAGGAATAAATGTACCTTCTCAATGCACCTTCGGAGTGTGTTGATATTCCTGACCCACCAACCAATACCCATAGCTCTTAATTCAGACCACTGTGGGTCTCCCTTCTGGATAGCAGGAATCATATTGATCAGCTCTTCCTCAGCCTCAGAATGAAAAGCCCATGCAAAATGGCAAGTAGATAGGCCTAAACAATAACATAATAACATTCAGAAGATTAAGACGTTTTAATAAGCAAATGGAATATGTCAGAAATGCAAAGTGGGATCTCCAGCCCAAGAGTTCGGTAGATCTGAGAATGGACTGATTCCCTGAACAGGAAGTAGAGCTGCTAAAGGAACAGATTAAATATCTTATTCCTTACTAGGGATGTCCTCTCCTCAGTGCTTCTTCCATTCTTTTCCAGTAGCTCATTCATATATGTACTAGAATTATATGAAAGACTGAAGGAAAAATATTCTCTTATCTCTGAGGCAGACCCATTCTGGGCCAGAAACCTTTCTGTCTGCTGTTTAGATGGTAACGGCTTTTCTTTCCTGTATTTTGCAACAGCATTTACTCAGATCAAGGGAAAAACCTGCTGTGATGAAAATAATAAAATAATCTTTATGGTAAGATAAAAGACATGCTCTTATAAAGCAATATCTTCATTCCACCAGCAGGCACAATGAAACATATATACAATCTGTATGCTGTCTGGCTGGGGAACTTATTCATGCCTCAAACAGAATGGGGCAGAATCTGTCTTCTGTTATAGAGCTATACTTTTCTGATATTTGCAGTGCGTGTAGGGATAAGAGCCTTAATGGAATAGATATAATCTAGAATGAATATGCAGATAATAGAAATATCATAATATTATAAATCAAACATAATCAGATCCTGTCAGCTCAAGTGGATCAAATGAAAGCAATACTTTGCTCTAAGAATTACCTTGGTGAAGCAGCTGAACTCGATACAGAGGTGGGAGTGATGTCAGAAGGCAGGTGTGCAGGCGCATAGCCAACAAATACCGCAAGCCACATTCATCTAAGGTATCTCTTCCTGTGAAATATAAAACACTGACTTTTGAACATGCAGGTGACTACAAGCAGCATATATACAACTTATCATTTGCAGTGTGTGAGGAATATATGTTTCTAAACTTGCTGAAAACCTGGACAAGTTATTTATTATGTACGAAATATAAGCAGAGATTGATATTTAAGTGTTTTTCTCTCTTACTGTATCTAATCTGAATAACTGATGCTAGCTTTTGACTTTGTTATCCCAAAATACCCAAGGACTAAGTTTACTTTTGCTAAGAAGATTAAGAATGTTAATTTAATAATATGTCAGTTACTAACCTGAGTAATTCTTATCTCTGTTTTCATCTAGTTCAGTGCTTGTCGTGGCCACAGTGTCTGCCAAAGCTACAAGGAACATCTGCTCCAGTCGAGTGAGGCCTGGCAGGCTTGAGTGCATCAGGTGGCTTGAAAGGACACTAGCATGTTCTCGGCCAAAGTAAGTTGGACCATACTGTGACAGATTAATAACTTTAGATTTACTCTCCCTCTTTTCAGGCTCAAAATCAATAAAGTCATCAGTTGTAACAGGCTGAATCTGGAATAGATCTGAGTACTGATCCTCTGTTTTTTTCTTAGCATGATCTTCAGAGCCCTGAGGTATTTTTGAAGTTTCTTCAGAAACATAAGTGGCATCTTGTGTATCCGCAGCAAGCAGTGCATACAGTGGCAGTGGGGGAATTGAGTCTATCTCTGTGTAGTCTCGAGTACCGTCTTTTCCAGCTGTGATGGTATCCTTTGCAGTACTACCACTTACACTAATGGTGCGAGAAAGATGGCGTTTAGGACCAGTTCCTTCTCCAGTTTCTGCGTCTTTAACTATTGCAACTTCTCCTGCAATACATTTAACTAAATGTGATAGAATGGCTTTGGCTCGGCGAACTTTACCCAGATCCATAAGTTCCAATAACTGGGTTGGATGATACTGGGGCAGAGTAGGTGAAAGAACATGAGCAGCTTCAAAAAGGCCACCATCTTGAATTACAGTTGGAGTGCCAAAAACATCATCCACAACACCTGCCCCATCAATTACACTGGTCTTCTTCACTATCAAGCTTGTTTTGAGTGGATCTTGTGTTGTTGAGTCTTCAGTAGTAAAAACATCACTTTCTCCATCACCAAACTTGACAGCGTGTTTCCACTGGGCATACACATGCATTTCACAGTCCATTCCCACTACCAGTATACCATCTCTCACCCAGGATAGAGAAACAGGCAGTGAAGGAGTGCCATCTACAGATGATACCAAATCAATTGATCTAAGCAACACCCACTTCGACTTTATACCTTGTTTTATGCTACCACCTAGTGGTAAAGTAATGACAGCTACTCCCTCCTTGCTGCTAGTTTGATCCGTTACAATTCCTGAAAGTCTTCCGTACATGAAGATGTTGGCACCAACTCCAACTGTCAGTATATGTGAACCATCTTCTTTTGATACCCAGTCCAAATGCACCAAATGCTTGATACTAGGCACTAGGTATTTGTCTTTATTCAGAAAAGCATCTGATTTACTGTAAACAAATAAGTTACTATCTACACTGACCCGTGAATCAAGTACACTTCCAACCTTAACTAAATCATCCAGGTGAATTGTCTGTTCCAAAACCCATTCTGATCCTCCTGTAGACTCACATTCAAGTATACAAACATGCATGGAAAATTCTTTGGAAACAAAACCATTATGCTGGATGGGTTGTTTGTATGCTACTGCAAGACGTCCCGTATAAGAACAGCTAACAGCAACTGGCCTTCCTACTATGCTCACTGTACTGCTGTTGTCTTCTCCTTCATCATTCATTAAAGGCCATTTTCTCCAATGATATGTTTTCCTTTCTTCATTGTTGCTGTTTAGGTCTGTCTCTACAGTACATCTCCAGAACCGCACTCTGTTGTCTGAACATGATGTCACTATCAAATAAGGTGCAAGGCAGACTGGGTATATTGATGAAGAACTCAGGTGACCTGAAGTTAGAACAAACATATTTACTTTCAGTAATATAAAGTAGAATGCCTATACGAATAAGGCAGAGACAAGACTGTCTAAATGCTGATAGAGAACTTTACAGCCTGGTATTATTTTTCCAATTTGGAGTTGGGTAAGGGCAAATGTATGAAGACTGCTAACAGTCTTGCAGCTTGAACATTACTAATCATCTGCATTTCTGATCACTATTCAAAGAAGATAAGCTGGAACTGAACTAATTCGGAGAAAGGTTGTTAGAATAATGAGAGGAAAAGAAAGCCTTAATCAGATGAGATTAAGGAAGTTAAGATTAGGTTCATATAGCCTACCAAAATGAACCCTAAGAGGGGGAAAACAAAAAAAAAACAAACCAGGAGAGACACAGAAAGAGAGACAAACGGAAGAAAGTGTAAGTGCATCAGGTGAAAAAAAACACTATATACCCAACACATTAATGCTTGCAAATGAATGAGCAATTATAAATTGTTCATTAATAAATTAAGACTAGAAGTTAGGTTTCCAACTATTAGAGCAGTAAGTTTCAGAAACAGTTTTCCTGTGGGCACTTGATACATTTATAAAAGGGTAACATGACATGGAGACAATTATTGGAGCCTTTTCAGTCCTATGTTCCCTGTATCAGTAAATCAGAATGTGACAGGCTGAGGAAATACCATTGTATGAACTAGCAGGTAAATGAGTAGACCAAGTGGACAGAAAAAATGCTAAATTTACCTGCTGAAGGAGTTGCTCTTACTACTTCTACACCAACAGGAAGATCCAGAGGTTGGCTATACACAAGTTTGGAGCTCAGAATGAGTTTACTAGCAGTTTGAAGATTAGCAATTGATGAAGATCGTGGAATGGGACTTATGCCAGGTGATATATCTGGAGAAGAATCCACAGTCTTTTGCTCAGGTACAGTAAGCTTATTCTCTGATGATGTAGCTTCAGTTGGTTTTGCTATATAAAAAAAATTGCCAACAGTGTTAAAAAAAATGTTTATAAGTAAGGACAAGGCATGGATATCCTATAATCAGACTTATTTTTTATCAGTGCTTAAGTTACACAGAAAATAATTATATGATGTGTGCAGGCTGTGTTTGTTTCATTGCATGCTGTGAATATTTGTTTTAAGATATCCATAACATTCTGAAATACTGATAGTTTAAAATAAAGAATCCAGTGCTTAAGTACATTCCTCACCCTATCAACAAGTTTTTATATTGCTATTGGTATAGAATGCAACCAATGTTTGTAAGGAATCTTACTGCTTCTATTGCATTAACAAATTATTCTGAAGGTTCCTGACTTTGAGTCTTCTGCTTGGCAAAGATGACATAATTGTTTTAAAATAAACGACTAAACTTTAGGTTTTATTTTAAAATACTATGAAAGAAATGTCTGACTCCAAGACAATTACTGTCAGTCACTCACCTAAGCAGGCTTGCACAGATTTGAGATGAAGATGCCACATCTGAAGAACAGAGCAGCCAGTACTATCTTTTTCAATTACTACTAGGTAGAACTTTTCTGAGAAAGGTGGTGGACGATACCCTGTAATTTAAACATATTATCACTATCACGAAGTTTACGTTCAACATAAGTAATTTTCAGTAACAGAAGACTCTCTAAAAAATATTGATACTAAAAAACCTGTTTTTCTCTTGGAAAGAATTTGCTTGATTATAAAACAAAATACTCAAACAGTACCATTACCAACATTTTTTAATTGACGTTTTGTTTGCTCATGGCTACAGAAGAATTACAAAAATAAAGACACTGAATTACAGACAACCTGAGTATTAACGGCAAATCTAATTTATTAGATATATTTGCCTTCCCAACAGTTTGAACTATTTTGCTAGATTGTAAACACTCTCTTCCACCTGCTTGCTTTCTTCCTTTTCCTTTTCATGTTTTAAGTCTACTACCAAGTTCCCTGGTTACTTTCTATTGTATTAACTTGAAAGTCACATATATTCACCTTACCACCTGGAACTACATATTGATGCAAAAACTATTCTTCTGTTCTATTTTGTACACATTTTTATATATAACATACAGTATTTTTAAAAATGGACTATGTCATATAATCACCATGTAAACAATTCATATGAGCAACATGAAACGGACATTTTACTGAATTCTAGAATGTCATTAAACAGGAAACTAGTATATGCCAGCTAGATTTCAGTATTCTTTAAGAATATTTTTGGTATCCATTCATATTAGTTATTTTTATTTTATACCTTGTGATGGCTGGAAAAATATCTCCGTTTCCTTCCCTTCCACATCTTCCTTATGCAGTTTGTATCCCAAAATGAAGTCTTCTTGAAAGACATGAAGCAATTGTGTGTTTGAGCCACACTGAAACATTAAGCAACAGTTATACTTCCAGAATAGTATATCAACATTTTGTACTAATGCAATTATTTCTTTTGTGTAATCTAGCTATTGATGAGGATCACTTTCTTTTACAATGTTAAAAATTATTTTAATGCATCAGAAAAACTAAACATTTTCCTCTTATATTAAGAACAGCATATTTTAGAACCTATTGTCTGTATATTCAAATAATTTCACTGAGATCTACCATGCCAGACAAGTTCCATAATAACATTTTTTTTGCAGTTATTGACGGATGAATTAGTATCTGATTGGCTTTTATTTCTTTAGGTGTTGAATAAATGACAGAGGCAAAAACTCTTAAGACTTTTATCCCTCTTCAGTGCAAAGACATGTCTGCAGTGAATTGCTTGGGAAATCTAAAAAAGAGAATGAATTGCAGATTTTCCTTCTCTCTGATATCTCAACAGCTGTCCTTGACAGCAATAGATTTATTTGCAGTACCTCCACCTCTCTACAAAGGAGGCTGCTGGCAGTAAAATCCTTTCCTGCAGGCAAGGAAAAATATGTCCCCCAAAGACAGTGGGGGCAAAGTTTTCATGTTGCAAAACACCCTCTTTATCCAGAGAAACATGGAAAGAGAGTAACCCCTGTACTCAACTATAAAAATTCTAGAAAAATATTTGTAAATCTGAACTTGAAGATCCTATGCGATTAACACTTAAGAGACTTGGAAATTTATTGACAAATAGAGAAATACTTCCTTTTTAATATATATATATATATATATATACACACACACATACATATATATATATGTCAAAACCATCCAGATGTCTAATTAAGAAATGGTAAACCACGTGTTTTCACAGGCTGCTTCCTAACAAAAAACAGCACTGGAACATGTATGATCAAGATAAGGGTGAGTAAGAACAAGGTGTAATAATACTACTTCCTCATTATTCGACATGTATAGTTTTTTAGTTAATAGACAAAAATTTGTCTTACAAGACAAAAAAATTGAAGTCATACATGGCTACTATTCCTATGTTTCAGAATAATTAGGTCTAGTTTTTAGCTTTGGGGTTTTTTTTTCATGTTCTTTTTTTTTTTTTTTTTCTTAGATTTTGGGGGGATTGTAATTTTTTTCCTCTTTAAATTATGATAGTTTGTAAACCATTCTTTAGTTAACTTTTGTTTTTGTCAAGATTTATGCTTAGAAAATATTGTTACACTCTAACAACGGGCTTGGAGCTCCTAGCAGCTAAGAGAAAGTTGTCTGACTAAAATGTTCAAGGTATCTCAACATTCACAAATATTCAAGGCAGTCATTATCACCAGAGAGAAATGTCATCTCTTTTACCTCTTTTCAACAGATTAGGTTAATTAACAGACAAAGCTATTAAACACTTTTTTGTGATACCCTTAAAAGAGTTAACCATTTATTTACTTTGTTAGTTATTGCATCAAGTTCAATAATGCATCCTGGTCGAGCAGTAGATTGTTGGCTCACAATGTTAAACACTTCCCCAATAAGTTTCTGAAACAGCAAAATGAGAAGAGTTAGTATATTTTCCCTTCAGACAAAAGGAAATTGCAGTCATTTACAGTAAACTGATGCTTTAATTTCCCTGTTGGCCTAACCTGTAACAGACTTCTTCCTGCTGTCAGTTTGACACTTAAGAAAAATGCATTTATTGGGACATTTGCACTGTTATGAGTCTGCAGCTGTTCATGGGGATAGCACACCAGTTTTTATAGAAACTCAAGGTTGTTTAAGTAAAGATTTATCCTTTCATAACAGAACTTAGTGTCTGTGCTATGAGAAACTCAAATATACTGCTTCACTTTTGTTTAAAGGTTCAGGCTTTGTCACTACACGTAAAAAAAAAATATCGGTACAGCTTTTATATAAACTGAATGCTCTATTGATTTTTGGTGGAATGTTCACAATCATTGCTCCTAGCACAGGTTTCTCAGACTGATCTAAATACTGACAGGCTGTATCTTGCAGAATAGCTTATAAAATAACAGAAGAAAGGAAAAAAAGAAAGATGTGCTTCTTTATACAATAACAGTACAAGGTCAGGCTTTTGTTTGCTTAAAATCACAGAAAAGAAAGATAAAAGAGGATTTAAAAATTGCTTATTACAGGAAAAAAAAAATATTACCCTTAGCCATAACTTGCCAATTCCCTCCTATCCCACCATCTCTGCCCTTCCTCATGTATAGATGTAACTTAGGTGTATACACGTAAGTCTTGCTTTCCTGTCTTCACCTTCCCACCTGCTCTTGACTCCCCTCTTTTGAGAAGACACAGAAAGAAATCCTGTCTTTCCTTTCCCCACTTGCTACAGGTTAAGAAAACTTTTCAGGGAAATTTTGTTTCAGTCCAGCCATTTTTAGCAGTAAAGCTGCACTTTTGTCTGCTAATGTTTACAGACAGCTGCAAGAGATGTAATTATGCAAGGTATAATGCATAAGATCCTATACATGGGATGGCACAAAAATTATTTAGAGCTAAGTGAAGACAAACCACTGGAGGGTAGAAAAAATAAGTTACCTTAATTAGTTTTATTTTAGTACTTTCAAACCATTGCTACATAAAACTTACAGATGATTCAGGGTCAGATAATTCATCTAGAAGTTTTCGTGCATCTACAACGGCTTGATAGAGTCTCAGGTTTTTGCCATCAGATGCAACAAAGCAAGCACTAGCAGAGTTGCAGTATGTACCTAATAGAAAACACAAAAATTTCATAGTTAAAGAAAAAAATGGCAGTCAAATGGCATCAGGTAGTCTATTACAATCCACTTCACAATATCTGAATATGTTTCTAACATAATTTTCATAAAGTACTGAAGCAAAAAACCTAAGCAAATGTGTGTATTAAAACACCATTATTTGACCTTTTAAATAACTCCCTTTCTGCTCATTTATGTAACTGAAACTCCTCAAAAAAGCTGAATATTCTAAGCAGAATTCATATATGTTTACAAACATTCTCAACACATGCAAAAACCAGTGTAGTACACCTAAAGGAACCACTGACATTCCTTAAAATGGTTACATGCTCTTTACTGTCACCTCTGAGGTGCTTGAAAGGGCTAACTCTAGCTTCCCTAGGTTCTCAGAGACGATTTAGAGTACAAGTGCAAGGTAAACTGTTCACAAAAGCTATATTAGCGATAGCTTTTTTCCATGTTTACTGTCTCTATGCTTTTTGGATAAAATTAACTTCTATAAATATTCCTCCTACCCTCTAGTTAAAAGTGCAGATATAACAGTGGAGGGAGAATTATATCTACAGTAGTGATAACATATGAAAAACTGTGACAGAGTGTCTTTTTTGCTTCTCTACAGTATATAGAACAGGCTTGACACATGGTTTTTTTCTATTATGATACACGTTTTACATTATAAGAGGGAAGCAGATAGATATTTGTGTTTAGAAGACTTCGTGGGATTCAGACAGCACAGAATGTTACTGTGTGAGCAGAGAGAATGAATTTATTTTAAATCAAAGATGTTATGCATTTATTAAGCATGTTTAGGATTTTTGAGGCTGCACAACATCTTTGACACTCATTTAATCATTGCAAAAGTCAGACTGGCCTTACCACAATAAAATAACCTGGCATTATTAGTATAAAATTTAATGGTACATCCACAGCACAAATTACATTTTTAGTACTGTATACAAAGACAACAATTAGTACAATAGCATCTTTATGCTAATTCAAAAAGAAGTGTCTGAGTGGTTGAATAGATTAACATATGTGGAGGCAATTTTCCTAACTAGAATAAAAAGCCCTAAAATTAAATAAAAAATGAAGAATTGTCCTAGGGCATTACACATGAGATGTTGTACTGCCTGACCTCTGAAAAAGTATTGTTTGCAGTTCTGTAAAGTTAATGTAGTCTTTCTCATTAAAAATATTCTGTGTTCTAACCGGGCTGATGGCCTGAAGAATTTCGGTATAGTTTCAGGATCTAGAATTCTTATGATGTTAAATAAGATTTTGATACTGTAAATTTTGGCTGAAAATCTTTCCCAATAATTCAGATGTTCAAGTGATACAAATACTAGTTCTGTTCAACCCCTGCTTCCTGCAGCTGTATGTGGCCAACAACTCGGATGTGTAAGTGATCAGAACATCTAGATTATTAAAACCATGCCAATGCAAGGAACAGTCAGTAAAGCTGCCTAAAGCACTGAGGAAAGGGACCGTCTTGTTCTTTGTGAGAGTGATAATTGCTTACACAAAGAAGTTACTGAATGTCACCTGATCCACAGCCACTATGCACAGTCAGACCAGATTAAATGTTTTGAAGTAGCTTAGCCTCAAATGAAATAAAAATGCTTAATTTGCATAATATAAGGGGGTTGCTGAAAAAGTTAATATACTCCAAATACAACAGTAATTTATTTTAAGAAATTAATTCTATGACTCAAAGTATTAACTCTATATGGAAACATGCTAAGTGTACTCACCGAGGCAATAGCTGGGAATAAGCGTTGGAAGCCAGGCTACATTAGAGAAAGCGGAGGTATGGAGAGAGTTAATTCGAGCCAATTCAGATACTCCTCCAGTGTATGACAAAGGTCCTATAGGGTCTACACGCCACAGAATCAGCTCACTATAGATTGCGTTTGGGTCATAGAATGTACGGGTTGCTGCATTCTTAAGCTGCTGCCTAGAAGAACCCTTCACATGTTTAATAGGATCCATTATTCTGTTTATCTTGTCAGAGTCCCAGGAACTGTCTGATTCAGGAGTTAATAGAGCATTATGATGAGAAGATGTTAGCAGTAATGGTAAAACAGAATGGCAAGCTAGATCATTGAGATGAAAACGGTGACCGCAGTACCTAAATTTATGTGATACAGTTAGCACAGTAGTGAAAGCTGATTTATCAGCAAAAGTAACTGCCCACTGATTGAGAGAGCCATCTATATGTTTGGAAATCATCATTACTATGGGAGAAATTATATTCACATTTGCACTGTCCTGGGCAAAGCTTGGTCCTTTATTTGCTAGAGTCTTATCTGGAAAGTCCATTCTCTTCTGATGTACAGCATTACTGTTATCTTTTACAAAGACAGGGCAAGCATACATCATAATATTTTTGCTAAGGGAACTAGCATCTCCTGACGGAAATGCAACAGGAATCCTAGAAGAAAATGAAACCTAAAAAGAAAAAAAAAAAAAGAAAAAAAATTAGAATATAACAATCCAGCTTAAGTCTGAACAAATGTTAGCTGCTTCACAAGAAGTACTTAATACTTAAAATAAAATTCATACTGATGTTCAGATATAAAAGAAAGGACACAATGATTATTGACTAAGATCATAAATAATAAAACAATTTCAAATATACAATACCTGAACTTGTCGAAAGATGCCTGGAGTGTATTCATCTAAATATTTCACATGCCACACCAAAAAGGTACCATCAATTGGATGGATAGTAAAAAGCATATCTGGATTTCTGTTCCATTCAGTTAGGAGCAACTCAATTTTCCGATCTAACAAAACTGTTGGAGGAGGCATGCATGGGCCTGCTAGTAGAGATGTTTTGGGGCTTCCTTGTCTTTCTCCATCTTCATGTTCCGAAGAGCCTGTACCAGTCCCTGTCTCCGATTCTCTATCTATAGACAAGTCTGCAACAGAAAATAAATGTGCCATTTTATCCATTGCAAAGATTTCCCTATCAGTTTCTACTCAAAACACCACAGTATTTTTTATGCTGATAACAGTACTACCTGAAAAGAACATCAATGCACATTGACCATTCTGTCTGTACAAAAATATGAGGCTCTGGCCTTTGCTCCTAACTATGCAAAACAAGTAATAATAAATATAACTAAAAATCCAGATACTTGAGTATTGCCCTGCCTAAAATTATTCTGGTGACCTATATAAAACCACACATTCTATATGAATGCTGCTTCCAAATTATCATGGTTTCTTATTTAGAAGGTAATGGTGAAATATATGGTATGTGATAATTGATGAAGTAGTATGTATTGCATGTTCAGTAAGAATTATCACACACTTAACTATTGCATTGGTAATCTAGATTGTAGAAACCTAAGCATTGTGAATGATGCAATGTATTGTAGGTTTACTGTCACTAATCAGTCTTCTTGGTTTCTGTAGACAGATTTTTATTTTTACACATTCTTACTGGTTAAGTGACCCTCTCACAGCAGTGTAAAGTATTTCTGGTAGAATATATTTTCCATCATTAATTTCAAAATATGTTTCTCTGTTCCTTTGTGAACAGCTATGGTTGGGATCATAGAGTGATCTAAGGTTTAAGATGCAAATCTTACCAGTACTGGAAACAGTGCAGTTGCATTAAAATGAAGCTATGTCAAGCCCTTCTTAAAGCTTGCCATAAATTCGTATGTCATTACTGACAATCAGATTGTAAGGTAAATAGACAGCAGGTATTAGTCATAATTTCATAGCTTAGTGGAATATATCCAAAATAAAAATGAAAGACAAAAGCTACCTTTCTTTTTCACTGTGTGTATCACTATTGCATTCCAACAGAGAGTACATAATTGAATTCTTCATGCCTATAATTACAGCAGCCAAAATTTCAGGTGCAAATGTCTATTTAATTTAGATCAGTGATAAAATGTTAGCACTTATAATTCTTGTGCAAAATAATTGCATTAATTATTGCATTAATGTGCTTAAAAATAATTATTGTGCTACATATCTCAATATTACTAACCATGATCTAATTTCATATGTAAACCTCTCTCTTTTTCTTCCATTTCTTCTTCCTCTTCAACCTCAACAGCAAAATCTTGTTCTAGTTCTATTTCAGAAAGTTTTCTTAGATGCTGCATAAATACTTCAATAGAGGATGTAAAATTAAATTCTTTATTATTCAACCAGTGAACAACGAAGCCTCCGTTTCCTTCATCTATATTAAAAGCTGTTCCAGACAAGACTGATGGAATATCTGTGGGCATTTTGAAAAAAATAAAAAAGCTATATATTAAACTACTCATCTTTTATATAGAGAGAGAGATACAGACATATGCATATATACACAGATTTCTTAATTAAGACATTAAGGAAAGATACAGATTAAGTTTCTACTTGGAACTGTAATTTTAAAAAAAGATATTTTAATATAGAAACATAGAATATCAACACATTTACAGGAAAATTGATTCTTATGTGAACAGTAAATGATACTCAACAGTTCTAATTGCTCAGTTTCATATGTTGCAGTGTTTATGATTTCATGTACAGATTTTAGATAAAGCACATGATTGCTCTTTAATCTTTTCTTTGTTTAAAATAGTCTGCATTATTCTACAAAAAAAAAAAGCAGCTGGTTTCCTGCCAAAAAATCTGGTACAGGTTTTTTTCATTCACTATATATTCTGTAGGATGTAAATACTCTATTAATTATATACCATTGCCTCCCAAAACCCAACAAATGCCAAGCAGACTTGAAATCTAGGTTTCTTTTGCTTTCCGATGTGCAAAGATGAATTTAATTGGCTTTTAAAAGAAGTGCTGAAGGTATTCAGAAAAAATTCAGCCTCATTTTTATTACAAAACTCTATGGCAAGTAACAGACTTGTGAAATAACAGTCTTCCTACAAATTCCCTGTATTCAATTTCCTACAAATTCCCTGTATTCAATTAGGCGAAGCAAAGAATGTTCATCTCTGACTTTTTTTTTTTTTAATTTTGTGCAAATATATTATTATGGTTTAATAAATGGCTGTATTTCACCTGTATTAGGGTTGATGCTTGCTGCTATATGGAAGTGACCAAGTGCATTTGCGTGATGTGAAATGTGACGCTGAACTTCATGAGTACCCTGCTGATCTGGCAATACATCCGTGTGGGTAACAAGAACTGAAGATCTCCTTTGTCCTTTTCTCATATTTTTCAAATGGTGAATTGTCTGGTATAGTTATAAAAAATAAATTTAGAAATACTAAAAAACTGTAAGGTAAACATTCACACTTACATAAAGCCTAAAGTTTTTAAACTTCCTCTACCTAAAAAGTAAAGACTAATTTCAAAAGGATTGTTTTGAATAGATTTCAACAAAGATTAGTAACACTTATTTACATCAATTCTGGCCAAAGGCAAAGTTCTTCTAACAGTTCCTTTAATATCTGCTCCAACAACAACACAAAAATACACACTATTTTGTGTAACATTCATAGACAAGATTACAACAATCTAAAGCAGTAACCTTTGCAATATAATTTTATAATGAATTATTTTTGTGTAACTGAAAATTGCTGAGAGCACATGGAGAGCACAACTGATTCCACAGTCCAACGCATACTGGGTTTCACTCATCCTATTTGTTGATGATTAGAGACTTTCAGACCCAATCAGAATGAAACCGCATTAAATATTGTCTCTTCCCAATGCTATTAGTTAGCCATAGAAAAAGTAGATTGAGTTTTAAGAACATAGAGCTTGGTTGCAGAGTTGCAAAGTCTCTGACTTCTTCAGTGTTTAGTAATAGACTTCAAAACCTGATATGAAATAATTCAGACTATTCTGTTATGCTTATAAGAACTAGATAGTACACATTCTTAGAGTTCCATACCCTTTAAATATTTAAGTTTTAAGAACCGTGAAATAAAAAATTGACAAAGTAAGTATTTATTTGTACCTCTAGTGCATGCTGTATTTTGTCCTTTTGCTTTCCAGATTGAGAGATGGTGCTGCTAATGCTGGAAGTGCTAGTTTCACAGATCTGCTCACCAAGAAGAGTATCTTCTGGTAACAACGTCTCTGCCCACAGCCGACAGATGCCATCAAGACACGATGTGAGTAATACATTACAGACCAAACCCCTAACAATAGACATATCAAGGTTACTACCCAGTGTAATTAAATTAGATATATGGACACAGCAGAAATCAAGGGAGCACACAAGTGTTTAGTAGTTATTGTTTCCTCCAAATTTCTGCCTCTCCCCTAATTACAGGTTTTATATCAGTAGTGATTTTTGGCATGTTGATAAACCTATAGGTTATTGCCAAAAGTACATGTGAACATGGAATGGTTATTATTTGATAAATGCAACAGTTATTATAAAACTGCAGTTTTGAAACTGCCTAAACTATCTGACTTGCTAGACTAGGTGAAGAAGGCATAAATTTTACTATATAATTAAAAGTGAAATTGAACAACTAATTGAACACCAGTATATATAAGAAGGCACAGAAAATAGCTTAAAATGCTAATAATTTAAACAAATATTTTATTTCCAATGTCATAGCATCATTTGGTGAACAAAGCCTTATATCCATGCTTCCTGGCATAACTTGAGAAGGCACTGAAATTTAGACCATATTTGGAATAAATCTCACCCATTAACATGACTACCAATCTTATACTAGGTAATACAGAAGCTTATGGGAAGATGTTGAAAGTATAAGCAGAGAAATCTAATAATGCTCTTGATGGCCAAACTTTAAGTACAGTGTTAAAAAATACTTGGTCAAAGGATTGCTTGTTTTTTTTTAAAAAAAGAAAACTTTCAAACCTGGGCATGTACTTGCTAATGTTACGCCATGAAAATCCTGTCACTGCTCGAGGATGTGCCAAATAAACAAACGAGAAGTGGACAACCTCTGAGCATTTTTTCTTTTCTTCATTTTCCTGGGGCAAAAGAGATGACTTCCAACCAGTCATAGGATACCAAACCTTTAAGAGACAGTCATCCTAGGTAAAACAATAAAAAAATCATGGAGTTAGTTAATTCTAATTAAAAATACCACAAAAAGAAAATTCTATATAATAAGGAAACTGCTGTTCTGGTATCTTTCATGAAAACTTGATCTGTGGCCCAGAACTATTTGCAGTTTTTCAGAAAACCCATTTCTGAGACTTCTTATTTCACTGATGGTCATCCTGGAATGAGTTGCAGGACTGAAGGAATATTCTGTTGGCACACTCCAATCCCATAAGGAATTTTTTTTCCAGTTGGCTCCTGTGTTGGGTCTGGCTGAGACAGAGTTGATTTTCCCTACAGCAGCCCTCATAGTGCTGTGCTTTGTAGGGGTAGCTAGAAAGGTGTTGATAACATACCTAATGTTTTGGCTTACTGCTGAGCAGTGCTCACACACCATCACAGCTGTCCCTTCAAAATTCCCCCCTCACCAGTAGGCTGGGGGTAGGAAAGATCTTGGCAGGGGACATAGCCAGGACAGCTGACTCAAACTGTCCAAAGGGATATTCCATATCATATGATGTCTACTCAGCAGTAAAAACCAAGAGAAAGGTAGGGGATGACATTTGTCTTTTGGAGCTAAAAGCTTCTGGTACTAAAGCCCTACTTCCTGGGAAAGTGGATGGACATCACCTGCTGATAGAAAGTTGTGAGAAAATAATGGAAGATTGGTGAGAAGGATTGTAAACATGCTCAAGTGACTTGCAGCCTGGGTATAGTACTATAGTACTAATTGTTGCTTAGCCTTGTGTGTTGGACACGTAGGACATCTGTGTTTAGATAACATAGGCCTGTGACAGACTTAGAGGCACCCTGTTGAAATTCCTCCCCTGCTGTAGGCAAGATCAGCAAACAGTGGTAAACTATGCCTGCATGAATCCTTGAAATACAGGTGAAAACAGCAGATTTGGTGATCCTCGAGCATGGACCAAGCTCTGCACTGCCTGTGTTTTCGCTTGTGTGCCTCTGCCCAGACGCTGCCTTGGGGATCCCCAGGTTGGCAAGGTAACAAAAATGAATTTATTCTTTGCATTTCATCTGTAGTTTTCTGGTTGTTCCTGTGTCAGCTCACACAGAAGTAGAGAATAAATATTTTGTTTTCCTTTGTTTCTGCTTTATTGAACTGCCTTTATCTTGATGCCTGAGGTTTTTCCCATCTTATTTTCTCCCCTCCTTGTCCTGCTGAGGAGAGTGATAGAGCAGCTTGGTGGGAACCTGGAATCCAGTCAAGGTCAACTCACCACAGTCCTTTTTGGTGCCCAAAATGGGGCAAGAGAAATTTGAGATAAGGATAGTAATTAGGAAAGGTAACAAGCAAAACATGGACTAAACACAGCTAGAGAGCAAAGAGTGGAATGATCATGGGGAATTTAGTGTGTTGTAATTGTGGTGAAGGGATGAGGGGTGGCTTGTGTGTAAATTGTCCACTTTTGTTCCATGTTGTGATAATATTATTTTGATTTTGAGATGAGGAATTCTTTTTTGTTGATGTGAGTGAAGTTTGTGTGATGTATGTGGATTTTAATGATAATTCTTAAATAAATTATTAACAGAGGCAAGGGGTAGAACGTATCTGGTTTGTGGGGCAAGGCTTTGGCAGCGGGGGGTGCAGCCAGTGGTGCAGACCATGGTGGTCCATGGTGGAGCAAATATTCCCCTGCAACCTGTCAAGGACCCCCCCACACCTTCAGGCAGGTGGATGCCTGAAGGAGGCTGTGGCACCATGGGAAGCCCAGGAGGACCTGTGAACCTGAGCAGAGAGAGGAGTCCATGCTGCAGCAGGCTTGCTGGCAGGATTTGTGACCCTGTTTGAAGACCCATGCTGGAGCAACCTGTTCCTGAGGGACTGTACCCTGTGGAAAGGACCTATTCTGGAGGACTGTCTCCTGTGGAAGAGACCCCACACTGGAGCAGGAAAAGAGTGTCAGGAGTTCTCCCTCTGAGGAGGAAGCAGCAGCAGAGACAACATGTGATGAACTGACCACAACCCCCATGCCCTTGTGCCATTCGGAGCAGGGTGGAGGTAGAGAATTCAGGAGTAAAGTTAAGCCTGGGAAGAGGGGAGGGGTGGGGGGAAAGTGTTTTTACGATTTGGTTTTATTTCTCATTATCCTACTCTGACTTGATTGGTAATAAATTAAACTAATTTCCCCAAGTTGAGTCCATTTTGCCTGTGATGATAATTGGTGAGTGATCTTTCCCTGTCCTTATTTCAACCCAAAAGCCTTTTGTTGTATTTTCTCTCCCCTGCCCAGCTGAGGAGGGAGAGCGATAGAACGGCTTTGGTGGGCACCTGGTGTCCAGCCAAAGTCAACCCACCACAGGCCCCTACTTTCCTCTTGGTTCTCTATGCATTTTATGCATAGCACATATGCATGCTTAAATCCCATGTCCATTTCCCTTCAAAGACAGAAGCCACAAATAGGTTGCCACTCACACTGCAATATTAAGCTCATTAACAGCTTCTCTGCTGAGACTATTCACACTGTAAGTCCCTGTTGGTTCCCATGCATCGGAAGCCTCACTTGCATGGAAAGCACTGTACCTACTTAGCATAGACACACAACAGAGGAGCAGATGTATATTACAACCTTCCCCTCCACCAGCACAACTTATGCTACCTTTCTGGTTTGAATGATTTGGCACCGCTGACATAATTAATTGAAACCAAACTGAAATGCTGACACAGCAATACTACACATTCTGATAAGCGAGCCTGGAGTATGACGACACTGATGTAAGCTAAGGACAATGTTACTAGTATGATAACAGTACATTGTGCACAGCTGGATGCCACATCCGTGGATTTCAGGACTTGCTGCTGGAGTGGAGATACAGAATAAAGTAATTAAATGAACAGATTACAAACCTTCGAGTGTAGATACAAGACAGTATTTCCTGACAAGCATCAAAAAGTACAGTATCTGACCATAGATTCTGCAAGAAGTCATTCTGACACGCAGCCCTGTTAAGAATTATGATCAAACCTGTGTATCTCATGGAATAACTAATATAGAGCTATCCTACAGAAAGAAAATTCTGGAACCATCTGCCTCATTGACTCAGTCACATTCTTAGCTATATAAAAGTACATGAATGGGAAATAGAAATATGAAATGAAGTAAATATTGTGATAATTTTCTAACCGCTATGATTTTAAATGTAAGATTTATTAAGGTGTTGTAAGTACATTTTTAGTCATAAGACAATGCAGCTCATGATTTGGTTGTCCTCTTTAATAAGTGTAAGAAAACAAATGTTCCTAAAATTCATCTCATTGTTCAACCAACATTAAGTTCAAGCAGTAAACACATACCTATCCAGACTTGAAAACCAAAGGGAATCAATCAAATGAGACTCTGACATTAAACAGAATTATTAATTCAAAACTTACTTTGAATAGCAATTCGACAAAAAATATGCCAAACTGAAATAGATGTTAAGAACTGAGAAATCTCAAATAGAAAATACTTTCTAATTAACCAACTGAGGTGTGCATATTATACCAGTTTAAATGTGTATATGTTCTATGATAATGATCTAATACTTATCCCCTCATTATTTCCAACAGAAGTGGAAAAATGTTTATGCATATCTGAAAGTTCATCCACGTATACTTTATCTAAAATTTATATACACACAAAAGTCTGTATCACTGTTACTGTACTTCCAGGTTGATTCTCAAGTATTCAGCTAAATCCAATTCCTTGTTGCTGAAATTCATGGAGTTACATGACAATACAGCATTACACATGAGATAATTTAACTTAGCTCAGACTACAATAAAGTGTATGGTCCAGGACTATTCTATATTACTGATTTACTTTTCTCAAACAAATGGAAAACATGGCAAACACTTATTTAATTATTCTTTTTTGTTCTTACTTTCCCAGCTGTTGCAAAGTATTCACCATCAGGAGACCATGCCATCAAATGTACTGATACTGCAGTCCTAAAGAACACGAGAGTAAATTTTAAGTTGTAAGTAAAGCCTATTTTTATATAGTATTATTCCATATGTATTGCTGTTTATTGTTTAAATGAAATATATTAGTTTTTATAGTTGTTGCTTCAAGTATACTTTAGAAATAGCAGAAACATAAAAAGTATTTGCTATAATGAAACAAAATATGTAGTATTTTCAGAGTTTTACAGCAAAACAGTCCATAAAATAAATTGCTTTAAGTACGGCAAGCCTAGGCTAGATCCGATGAGATCACAGAAATGAAGTTTGTCCCACCTGCTCCTCTATTCCTAGTGAAGCCAAGAGAAATAGTAGGAAGAAACGAAAGTGACAATCTTTTAGATAGCTTGTGATACTATTTGTCTACGACTACAGCTTACTGCTCAGTGCTTTATGGGCACAAAATCTAAAAGGGCTTCAGAAAAGTCAAAAGAAAACAGGTACACAGGCAGCTGCTTCCCAGGTCTGCATCTATATAGAAATGGCTGAATAGAAGCACTCTTGTAACACGGATCTCAAATAGAACTGGGCAGAAGGAGTTTCAGGACCCTCTTCCTAAGATTCAGGGAACAGCTCTCATTTCATCTGTGTAGTATATCTGCCTGCTACTCCTCCTCTGTTCAGTCTCATCCAGTATCTCAGCGCTATTTTCAAAGATGAGAAAATAGGGACAATTTTGATACATTGCCAGTGCTACAATTTGAGTAAGCCTTTGAATAGGGTATCTGGTGACAGGTCACTTGAAAAAGTGAGCAATTTTATTTGGGGTAACTTACATTTTTTGAATTTTATGGTATTTTAAACTGATTTAAAAGCAAATTTTAAAATATTGTTTTGGAGAGAAGATAGGGCTGATAGATGAGGTAGCATAGCAATTTGTCTTAAAATAAAAATTATCTCACTTACTTGCACTGCCAGACACATTTCCAGTCATTTAGAACTGGGAGAACTTTATCATTTTTGATCTGATTGTCAGGATCATCATCATCGTCTTCTTCTAGAATGTCACTAGGTGGAGGGGCCCACAATTGCAAAAAGTCAGTTGCTGTCAGCAGCCTGTTACCTGCAAGTGAGTAATATCAAACCTGTGAAACCAAGATGATGCATGTATATTGCAAGATCAAGCCTGTCAGCATATTTTGTTGAGAATTTTTCAAAACAGGTTGAAAACTCAACTTTATGAAGTTCATTTTAAATATGATAGAGTATTAATCGTATTATACAGCTGTTTTTATTAAA
Organism: Chlamydotis macqueenii; assembly: GCF_036417535.1. NCBI lineage: Eukaryota > Metazoa > Chordata > Aves > Otidiformes > Otididae > Chlamydotis > Chlamydotis macqueenii. Next base: position 12,841,529 of record NC_141567.1, on the reverse strand, counting down.
ACATCTTGAATTTATTATACCTTTCAGGAAAGAATATCATGGGTTTTTTGGTAACTGCAAATGATATATCATATTTAATAATGAATGTTGGAGATGCTAAATAGCCATTCACATTTCAAATAAATACACGTTGTTAGACTTAAATATCTATGTCCAGGTACATTGCTGACTTTAATTGTGATAAAATTCTATTGAAATTATAATTAGTGGTAATTTAAGTCAGTTATCAACTTAGCACTGTGATTCCCGAACTAAAATCTTGCATAAGATGCTCAAACACTTGGGACAGCATCCTTACAAATGCTAGCTGTAGCCTCACATTTTAGGCAACACTGCCTGAGAACAGATAATCTAAAAGTTCCATATTCATGCTCACACTTTATTACAATCAAAATAATCTGTGTTCAAGTTCTAGCTACAAATGTTGAAAAAATAATTCACAAACTTCACATTACCTTGAGGATCCCATGCCAGATTGTAAGTCATAGAACTGAGGAAGAATTGTCCTGTTTTAAGCCACTGACACTTTAGTTGCTGCAGTTTAAAAACAGTAAAGGATTAATTCTAACATTAACAGCAAAATGCAAAGGTATCAGTATTTCTTTCTCTATGAAATTGCTATTAAGCCTGTTGCAAAAACATTCAGGATCCCATGGTATATTGCTGAATCTATTTTTAATATTTTTTAAACCATTTTATAAAAATTAAATGTATCACAAAGTGCCCTGCAAACCAGACCTGCACCTATCATATACAACTATATCTGTACATTACTTTAAACTAGTAAGGTCATACATTTCTAACAACGTAAGGGATGGCAGTATAGATACAACAAAGATGGTGAAACCTGCTTGAGAACATGCTTAAAGATAAGTGCTCGGTCATGGCTGTGCTGTTAAAACAAGCCTGGGAACACATACACAAATTTAAGTCATATTTCTATACCACAGATCTGATGACCTCTTCAAGTTAAAGAAACACCAACTTGTCACCGTGTCATTCTAGTATGATTATTCAAGAACAAGTTGTTGTTCTGAAAGTAGGAGTGCAGTCCCCAGTTCAATTCATGCAGTAGAAGATTCTATCCATCCAATTTTATTATGGATGGTGGAAAACGTTTATCCATGAATGTGTCAGTGTAATATAATAATATTAATAACTGGCAGACAGACTTCTGCTTCTTCCAAGAACCTAAACCAAATTATAACAATGAAACAAATACTTACACAATTTCTTTTATGATAATTTATACCAAGTGGTTCAAAAATACAAACAGCATTTCCATATGATGCTGCAATCTGGAAAAAAAAACCAAGGAAGATTCAAAATGTAAGGTTAGGAGATAAGTGTAAGTGCTCCTTAGTATTCCAAAATAGCTAAAGAATTTCCATTATGTGCTGTTGTTCAAGAACAGTTAAATTAATACAAATATCATTAATTGTGTTATATGTATACTTTCTTAGGGAAGTTGAGAAATATATACTTCTGAACAAGTCCATCTTTAAGATTCTCTAAGTAAGGAAGACATCTTATTCAGTGGGATAAACACTGTCAATCAAATCTAATATATTCTTCTAGGGTAACTACTGTTAAGGCATAAGGGAAAGCTGAGAATTCACTACTTCTGCTCACATTCTGCCTACTTCACAGCTAACTAATAAATTAATTATTAGTGTCTGGGTCTCTGTGTTTCCAGATTCTATTTTGTAGCACTAAATAATAATTATAAGAAACAGGAGGAAATGCAATTCTATTTTGAACAGTTAAGTACATTTTCAGGGAAGACATGGTAAATGGAAAAACTGACGCACATCTCAATTTCACAGAAACCTCCATACACCAAGTGGTCTTTATTAGGAATTTATCTGGTCACATTCCTAATACTCATATGCTTATGAATACTTTTGATTATCTTTAAAATTCCTTTTTCTTCCTTAAAATAATTTTAAAAGAAAAACTGTTTAAGTTTTTCCCATTCAGGACCTGGTTTCCTCAATACAGAAATGATGTAAAAGTTTCATGACATTTATTATGAAATCTTATTTCCTCTTTGGGGGGAGGGCAGGTTGCAACAACACACACTCAAAGAAAGGAACAGACCACGAGTTCAGAGTCCTGAATGCAGAACCACCAAGGGGGTTCATGGTGATGTTCTGGGGGCCACCTGCGCAGCTGGAACCTCTCTTCCAGTCCTACTGGGACTGCATTGCTGCAGTGCAGGGGCCGTGCCAGCTAAGCTTGCCTGAATCCTAAGTAGGGCTTTCTCAATACTGCAGCCAATTTTTAACTAGCTAATATTAGTAGGCAGTGACAACTGACAAACAAAATTTGCTCAGTGCACTACCATAACCCATAGAAAGTAGTTTGTTCACAATCTAAACTCTCTTTACTATTGTCTAGGGATTAAAAATAAGACTACATAGCCAGTCAAGGGGCCATGCAGTTATGATGGCTCATACTGTAGCACTTCTAAACACATTGAACATGCCTAAGCTTTTCTGAAAAATAAAGTATTTCTAATTCATTACTTTTCAGGACACACAAACACATGCATGTATGTGTATATACACGTATTCATGAATGATTTATCCATTTCTTCTTTAGCTAGATGAAAGTATACAATAATGGAGACAATAACAATAATTTTAGCAACATTCCAGTTCTGATACTATACTATAACTAATACATGTTTCCACATTTTGTGAGACCTGTTATTGCAGGTCCTGGAAAGAAATAAAAAACATTGTTACAAGATGCCTTCTGCTTCCCCTCGTCCCCACCTTTAAAAAATAAATTACTATTAACTTAAAACAATTCTCTGAGTAACACAAGAGATGTTACTCAGAAAGTTACATACAGATCAGTAAAAGGTTTGTCATTAAATTAATTCATTAATGCCATTAATGTGTTACGTTGCTCTTTAATTATTTCAGTTACAGTATTCAAATTTTTTTAAAATTCTATACAAATTTGTTAAACTCCTTACCCTGCCTTGTTGTTGGGAGCACTCCACGCAACTGACCTGGATGTTTCCATGTTTAGCACCAGGAATAATTTGCACACATTCAAAGTCATTTGCCAGAATAACAATGTCACAACCAGAGCCATATGCCTGAAATATTTTTAAAAGAAACAAAATTTAAAATTTATTTAAAAAACTAACTGAATACTTAGTAGACGACTTATGTTTTTGAGAACTCTTTGAAAATCTCCATTGGAACAAGGTGTTACTATGTAGCGGGTTTATTCCTCTCCAATTCAGTAGCACCAGCAGAATAAGCAACAAGTAAAAACAAAGTAGCAAAAGAAACCTTGAATTTTCTAGGGTTTAAATCATGGCAAACAGAAACAGTAAAAAACCAACCAACCAAACCAACCCCAAACTTATTCTAGAGTTTAAGCTCTGTCCGTACTTTCACTTTTGTTTGTTTTGTGGAGGTTTTTTAGGTTTTAATTGTTTTTTTTTTTTCCTTTTTTTTTTCTCTCTCCTCCAATTCTTGTTGCCTCTTAGAGCACGGCAGCCAAGAGTTTACTATTCAGGTGCATTTATTGAGTTTGCACATAAATTTCTTATATACTTGTGTCTTGCCCCACTGCCTTAAAAAAAAAAAGAATACGAAGGGATTCTTTTATATAAGAATCTAATTTCTGGGCCTTTCTGAGTTTTAACAAGTGCACATTACTGTAAGACTGTAGAACAGCAAAGACTTGCCTTGAATATATTGTATCTTGTGCAATGCACACTATAGGCTAAATAATTTGTTTAAGAATAAGTTACAGAACAATGATAGCTTGCAGTACTTTTTCTTAGCAGGATAAATATGTATCTGTCTGCCATCCTTTCACCTGTCCTAGTATGCCAGAATATTCTAAAAAGTGTAATCACTTCAGATGATCTGTTCCACTGAACTCCCACATTCAGGCACAGAAATCTCTCCCTGGCATCAATCTACCAATAAGCCTTTCTAAAATAAATAGTTATACCTAGAAGTCTCTTTCCTCAAAGTAAGTTTTCCACAGATTCCAATACAGTAGGTAGCAATTGCTGAATTAAGCAGAGAGTGCAAGTCCTCAACAGTCAACTTCAGATGGTACCAAATTACTTTGTCATTTTAACTCGTCCCCTGCTTCTTTCACAATAATTTCCAAATTATGCAGTACTCCTAGCCCTCTCCTTTGAAGTCAATCAGTTTAAAGGCTACCTTTATTATTTTTGAGAAGTGTGTTTTTGAGAAGTTGTTTCTACAGATTTACAGGATCAGTGCCCATTGACGGGCACAGAAAGACAATGGTGCAAGATAACCTCTGGAACTAGAACAGACAATTTAGGTCTCATGACCTTCTTTGTCCACATCTGATCCTCCTGGGAAGGAGCAACAAGTGAGAAAGTCTGTAGAAAAAGGCTTAACTTAGTGAAAGTACAGTCACTGCTGAAAACAAGAAAGGAACAGCAATACAAGCAGCAAAGCAGAAGCTCAGGACTCTGAAATTAACACACCATACAACTGCACACATAAAAATGAAAACTGCTTATAAAACGTAGATTGTGTAAAAGACTTCCAAGGTCACCTCACAAAAATAAAGTGACACACTGTTGTCTGAGTCCTCAAGCCCACAACTGTTTTTCTGGGAAGCTCTGAGGAACTGATACTGGAGTTACTCACAATGCAAGCAGTAGAGGCGGGGGAAAAAACCCCAACCTGATAAAAGATTGTTAGAGGGACGTTATCTATGTAACAGAATATCCTAGCTCCTTGCTGTCTAGGCTATGCAATTATTAGACCCCGTCTGAAAGGGAATAATTTATTATTAAAATGCAATAGGATCATTTCCAGAAAGTAAGAGAAAGAAAGATGAGATTCAAGGTGGTTGTTAATTAAGAGGGTAGTTTACAGTAGAATTTTTTTTTTTTGTTAAAGAATCATCAAAATGTAGAGATCTTTTTCCTAAGTGAAACCTTATTACTGTCACTCATACCCTTCCTACTGTTTGCCCTGTGTTTGGCACTGCACCAACAAGTGATTCAGCACACCTAAGCATCCTGTACCAACAGAGAGGATTTAGTCTGCTAGAGTGTGTCAGAGCACACTCCCAACAGCAGGGTATCAGCTGTCAGCTACAGGTTTTTTGAGCAAGTGCTGTCTCTTTGTTCTGGGGTCACTTTCTCAGTGTAGACATTTATTCTGAGACTGCCTCTCATTTCTTGAAAATATATTAAAGTATATTTATCTTAAATATTAAATTTACTTTAAGAAGTACCTTTATTATAACCTCACCTTTGAGAAAAGATGTCTCCTCATTTTAAAACAAGTGTTCACTTTTTTACATTTATAGTCTCCAAATTTCCAAAACAGAAAAGGTCAATATACTTTTCTGTACTGAAAGGTATTTCACATTATATGTCTAAATCCAAGTTTTCCATTTGACGAGTTTTATGACACTTTTCTAATACACTCAATATATTAACATATTTGTACTTGAACAGAACACACTTCTATTAAATCCTCTTTTCGTTTTGTCCTTTCACTCCTTAAGCTGGTAATGAAGTAGAAGCACCCTACATTGGCAAAGAACAGGGAAGTGTCATAATACGTAACATCAGTAGTTTCTCCTTAAGTATTCATCTGACAACACCTTCAGGGAGATCGTTCATGCCACCACAGGTTTCTCCTGCCAGAGTAACAGTGGCCACTGTTTGTGGCAACAGACTTAACAATCTGCATAGCCTGATAAAAGGAATGGAAAATTGGTAAGCTAGATGCTGAAATACTGTAATGGATGAGAGCAGCACAGAGGTCTTGGATAAACAGAATTATAAGTAGTCACTGAATGAAGCAAATGCAGTAAAAACCACCCACATGGAGTATCTGCCAACCTCAATTTCTAATGTCACTAATAACTTCAAAGAGAAAATTAAATGGAGTTGCAAAACTGCCAGAATGCAAGGATGACTTGCAGGATCCATAAGCAACTACTAAGCTGTAGTTTGCCAATGTCTGCTCTAACTGTCAAGGTCTGGGACCACTAAATGACCGATGACAAAGCTCTAATCAAATGCAGGAGCACTAGACAGAAGTAGGACATTCTGTCCTACTGTAAGAGTTTATGCTATATCCTCAATTTTCAGATAATACAAAAGCAGCATATGCATCTCTCTTTTTCAGCTGCCCATGTTTTCCTGTTTGGTTCTCTAATTTTAATGTTGAACACTGGAACTACCAGATAGGGAAACAATTATTCCTTCACATTCTCATCTTACATAAGTATTTTTCTCTGTATAAAAAACAATTCTTCTCTTTCCATAACCTGCAACTCTTTACAAATTTGGCATCAGTGAAATAGACCAGAAGTTCTCAAGCTCCAGTGTGTACTACTAGGGGTACAGAGGCATTTCAAGATGGTAAGTGACATGGAAGAAACAGAATCAGACCACAGTGGCATTGAAAAAAAAAAAAACAAAAAAACCCACAAAAAAAACACCAAACAAAAAAAAAGTTGTTCATAAACATCTAAAATGACATAAATTAAAACCTGAATTAAAGCCTGTATTGGCCTTATGGTACTCCTCCAGTATAACAACACTGGTAATTCCTGGCTATGGATAGTAAACATATAAAATGCAGAAGTTCCTCTACCCTCCTATTAGCGATTAAGACACCTGAATTCTCAAACACCTCCAAACGATCATCAATGGACACAACATTTACACTCCTCCCTGCCCCCGCTAAGTACTAGCAGAATTGCATACACTTAATGCAAACTAGCAAAATAACTGAAAATAAATCCAAACCACTACTAGCCTGTGGCTTGTAGAACAGGCTCTCCTAAATTGATATTTGAGATGAATTCATGGTTAAATACTTTATAATATGCTTATACACAGAGTTTCAGAGAAAAAAGAATTCAGTAAGGATTCAAATGTTAAGTATTTGTGAACCAGTTCAAACACACATCAGAAAACTATTAGAAAGCTTCTTATGAGATCCCTAAAAATCTGATATTCTGATTTTTTCATTAATAGTTTGGTATTTTGTACATTTGGTAACACCTCTTACAAGAAGTAAATATTAATTATTTTCTGTTCCTGGTACACTAGCTGGAGCTTGGAATTTTTAGACTCATATAATCTAGCCTTTAGGTAATTGACATGCCTATGGATTTAAAAAATGTTTTTAAACCTAGACTGACCTTACAAACAGCCACATTCTGTTCGGAGTTTCAGGGCGGAAAAAAAAAAACAACAATCCTGAGCTTGGACAAAGGGCAGAAGTCATATAAACAGAATCAGAATAGCTCTTCTTTATCTGAAACCACCTTATCCCATGTTGTGTAAAGTCAGGTTGCTAACATACATCCCACTCAGTTAGGGTCAGTGATTGAAATTGGCTCAACATAAACTAGCTGCTTAACAACAAAAGCTAAGTGAAATCAACCATGATTTGAAAAATGCAGTTTACTACCTTTAAAAACTTATTAGCTGCCAGTTAGACTATGAGGTTCAAATAATATACCCTTCCTCTGTCTAAGCAGGGTGTGTGCTGTGAGGCCTTTCTGTATAAGGCTCAACTCTGTAAACTCATTTGTGAAACACAGTTAGCAATACTTGCTGAAATGAGAACATGAAGCAACAGCAAGTTGAATAGTGCACAGAATTATTACCAGAAATGACAAAACCAGAACTTCTGTCATTTAGTGCTTAAACCCTCTGCTTATACAGTGTCCCATTTGGAGCTCAAACAAAAGGAGGCTGAAGAGATTGCCTGGTAGAAAACAGTATTATGAAGCTATTTTGCTTCATTTTTTCCTGTGTATTACCCACTCTACTAGACTGGGAGCAATACAGCTACAACATCCACAAGCCAGTTTGTTACCAAACATCTCTGTGCTTCATCCCTTATTTGGGAAATGCTAGATATATGTCAGAATTGCTGCAGGCAGATGTGGGAGCATAGGGAGGAAAGAACACTACATGCATTTCAGATAAAGGATGCACAAAACTTTTGTTGCCAGCCTACAGTAGCTGTCTGATCCTAGCTCTGTTTCTTTGGACTTACTTGTTTTGCTTTATGAAGTCACTAATACTTGTTTTTTAGTAGGTAAAATAAAATTAATGGCAAAATTATTTCTTCTCTCTTTCTTATTCTCAGAATAACTACATGACTTTTACCAAAGCTTTAAAGTTGAGCCAGAACATCTTATCATCTTAGGTCTAGCTATGCTGACTTGGAAATTAAAAGCCTACCTTCATCCCCAGCAAGAAGTAATGTAAACAAGCCAAGAGCAAACCACAGAGGATAGGAAGGATGAAGAAGCACCTGAGAATTGCAGTGTCCCTAAACAGGTCAGAAGAAAATGTGTTCCTTCTCTCAGAATCCTAAGACTGGTGGAGCTAGGCATCTAAAGTAAGTTCCTCTTAAGAACATATTTCTCCTCCTCCTTCAAAAAAAAAAAAAAAAAAAAGGGAAATAGCTCCGAAACTATTAACTAGTGAATATACACATAGCCAAGCCGTTATTCTACTGTTAAGTGGAGTAACTTTGAGTGATTCATTTCTGCACATGAAAAAGCTGTATTTTCAAGTCCCTGGGATGAATCAGTTGCAGCAATTTTGAACTATTTTTTCACACATTTTAAATGAATGCCCTAAACAAAACATAAGCAAACACATGCGCACAGAAACAATGGCTCCTCTGCCACAGCCTAACTCCACACAGATTCATATAGTACAGCACACACTGTGCAGATCTCCCTTAACCTCTTGCCTTTTACTGCTCTGCTTCCGCCGTGTTCTAGAGGCTGACAGGTACTGGGTCTTAAGAGCATGTCTGCCACCAATACAGATGATCTCTTGCTTAAACCACAAATGCTGCTTCAGGATCAGTTAAAGTTATGACTCCAAACAGCTTAGTGGTTTGGGGGGACAGACCTATGTCAATCTAGTGTTACTGATGTTGATCAAGAGAATTCAAGGTCAGTCACTGTAAAAGGTGACACCTGCAGTAGATGGTACATTGTGATGCTACTGAGAGTCACACAGGTGACTAATTTTCTAAGAATCTGGATATAAGGCCCCAAACTGTTTGCAAGCAGATGTTTTTAACTGTACAGTTTACTACAGGATCAAGGTCTAGAACAGCAGAAAATAATACCATGAATACAGAGAAAGTAGAAAAAGGGAAGAAAAAAGTTATAGCTGTGAAAGTCCAGAAGATACCTTTATTAAAATGTACTTGTCCGTTTAGTTCCTTCTTTACTTTATTATAAAAAAAAATTGGATGCAGCAGCCAGACAAGACAGTGAGGTCTGTTATATGCAGTTCCATAGTTAACAAGCTACCAAATAATTCTATATTTTTTTTGTAAAACATGACTTTAGTTCTTGGTAAATTCTTGTAAAAACCATAATATATTGTTACTCATTTTTTTTTGTTATCAAAATTATTATGAGAATTAGCATATAGTTCTCTTTTATAATACCAGTTGATTGACTTTTCAAATTGTCACAGTAAAAAAAAACTACATTAGAATATGAATAAGTAAAGAAGTAAACAACTTCTTATATAAATATCAAAAGTAACAGAGGTCCCTTTAATAGCAGCATGGCTGCATAGCAGCAGAACAAGGAAATTAACGACAGACATGGCATCTTTTATTTCTTAAGACTTTCAAGCATTCATTACTGAAATTGGATATCTGTGATAATCTAAAGTAATTTTTAAATGTTTGACAAGTCTGCTGACAGTTATCTTAGACTAAAAATGATGCTCTGTATCATTTAGCTTGGAATCGGTTTGTGCCTGGGATAATATCTTGTAAATGTTAACAGGAAATCTAATGAGACAATTTATTTCCAAATAATAACATACTGATTAGATGATATTATGCAAAACACTGCAGAAACTCATTAAAATCAGAGAAGCATATCATAAACTAAAAAAAGTGGAAATTGACATGAGAATTGACAAAAGTAGCCTGTGATGACAAACAGATTTTATTATATGAATTACCGAACTCTTGAAATTTACTTCATGTATATTTCTTTCAATGTCTTTACTCCTCTAGTTTAAGAGGCACATTTGACAAATTTGTGTTTTACTGACCACAGCAATTGAAGCCAAACGCTCATCAGTAGTGGACAGGCTTCTTAAGAAGCCCAGTGCAACAGACTATCTTCTCTTTGCAGGAGCGGGGGGGGAAACCAAAAAAGCACCCAGCAAAACTCGGAGACGTACGATTAGGGGGTTTCCCTGGCTCCCCCCTCGAACCGAGCGGACCCACGGAGCGCTCGCTAGAGGCGACGGGCGCACCCGCGGATCCCCGCCTCCATCCGCAGCCGCAGCTCGGGAAGAGCGAGCAGCCAGACCCCTCCCGGGCGGCGAGGCTGCGCGGCGGGGTCACGCCCGCCTTCTGCCGACCGGGAGCACCCCGGTGCCCCCCGGGAGCGCTCCCACCCCATCTCACCCATCAATACCCCGCCGCTCACCCACTCGCCTGCGCCGCGCCCGGCTTGTAGCCCCCACCTCACACCCCGGTGTTTCTGACCCCGGCACAAGGGCCCGCAGCCCGCACGCCCCAGCCCCGGCAGGTTAATCTCCCCTCCGGCCCCTCCCACCGCTCTCCTCGGGCCTAGAAAACACCCTCCCCTGCCCCCGCCTCGGCCCAGCCGCCCCCGCCTCTCCGCCGTTACCGTGAAGGGGATGTCCTCAACGCTGCCCACCGAGTAGCAGTTGTCCCCGGGGTTGACTGCGCCGGTGAGCACCTGGTGGAGATGCATTGCGGCCTGCTCTCGCTGCCGCCCGCCCCCCCGCGCCGCTCTCCTGGGGACAGCAGCGCCGCGGCCACCGCCTCCGCCGGCAACGAGCGGACGAGACCCGGATGGCTCCGCGCTCCCGCCCGCCCCGCGGACCGAGGCCCTCCTCGCTGCCGCCGGGAGCGCGCGCCAGGGAGGGAGGGAGGGAGGGGGAGGGGGAGAGGGAGAGGCGGCGCGAGGCGGCGCACGCGCCGGGCAGCCCCTGAATCAGGTGAGGCGGCCCCGCCTCTGCGCGAGAAGCGGCCGTTATGCGCGCGCCCGCCCAGTGGTTAAAAGGGCGTGGGGGGGAGGGAGAGCCCAGCGTGTCAGCGCGAGGCCAGCGGCGAGAGGGTCGCGCGGGGCAGCCCGCGGCGGGGGAAGAGGAGAGCGCTAGGTCTGAGCGAGAAAAGGGAGGGGCGGCTCGGGAGCCCGGGGATGCGGTACGCTCGGCGGGCGCCTCGAGGTGAGACGGCGGCTAGGGCGCCTCACGGGGGCGGGCGGGAGGAGAGTTGCGGGAGGTTTCCCTGCTGCTGCGGCGTTCCGGCCGGGAGGCGGTCTGGGGAGGCGTGTCCCCGAATCAGGAGGGGTAAGTGGGCTGGGAGGGAAGCGTCTCCCGTCAGAGGAGGGGCTGGGCACCGCCTCGCTGGCTGGCGGCCCGGAGCCGCACGGCGGGCTCTGAGGGGATCCCCTCAGCTGGCCAGGTGCTCTGCGCGCCGCAGGTGCGGGCAGCCGGCCTCACACTTCAGCCCTCTGTTAATTATATGTAGCGCTTCTGAGGATGGTTTGGGGTTTTTTTAATCACTAAGGGTTCTCACGTTTGGTCATGTCGCAAAGAGTTTATTGCCCATCCGTGAGCCTCCCTCCAGCCCCCGGTGACGCTGCCCACCGCGGGTGCACGGAGCCTGCCTGGGGCTGCCGCCCGGTGCGCTGGCTGTGCGGCGCGCGTGGGCCCGGGAGGGGCCGCACTTAGCGATTGAGTGAAGAACGGGGCCGACGTTACAGGTCAGAAATGTTTTGTGTCGGTGGGAAAGAGACCATGTTTCAAGGGTTGTTGTAAACATCCGTTGACAGGAGATTAGTGAGAAAATTACCAGTACTTGGTACTGACAGAACAATACGAGGAGGTGAACAATATGAGGGCCGCCTTCTTTGATGAAGGTGCTTGGTTGCATTTTATGCACATTATGTGACCTCACAGAAAATGTGGTGAGGCTTTTTCTGCTTTATTTGTAACAAATACGAAACACTGTTAAAAACAAAAGCCTTTAAATGTGCCTATCCTTTACCGTCTCAGAGGTGTGAAGAAGGCTGGATCCTGAAAATTGTAAGCGGGGAAAAACGAATACTCTGTATGCAGTGTGTCATAACACAAGGAAAATTCTCCATTTTCTTGTACTAGGTCAATACGGTAATCTTGCAGTTGTACTACTGGTGATAATGATTGAAGCTCAGTCTGCTTTAAGGTTTATGGCAGTTTTGCCTGAGTCAGGACTGCAAGATTCATCATGACTTATATTGCTTCTTGAAAGTGTACATCTCCTACGGAATAAATGAGTTTACTCAGAATGTAGAGGTAAATGAAGATATAACCAAGTTACTTTTGAATGGAAAGAACATTGACATTGTAACACTTAAGATTTTTATCTATTTTCATGCTTGTTTCATCTCTTTTTAAAGGGAACAGCTTTCACCCCCCCTAGCTGGGGTGAAAGGAGTTAAAAAAAAAAAAAAAAAAAAAAACCCCAGACATTTTGGTCTTCACTTGACCTGGTTACATATGAAACCACTACATAATGTTCATATGCTTCCACTGATACTTGCTATTCCATAACTTTTCTGATTGAATATTCTTCCACATAAAATGCGTGCTAACTTACAACTGATTTTTATTTTGAATAAGACTTTTTTTGAATGTATGCAATGTGACTTAGAAGAAAAAGCAGTGTGGTGGTTTTTGGTGTTCTTTTAAACAACAACAACAACAAAAAACAAACAAACCACAAAACAAACAAAAAAAAAACCCCCAAAAAACCCCAGTGGAATGAAGTCCAACTAATACCTGAAAAGACAGCTGGCTTTTGAACTGGCACAGGCAGTCATAAAGTATGATGACTGGTGAACAGTATGATCTAAAGGAAAGCATTTTAATTTCTTAGGTGTAGTAAAGCTATCTGGTTTTGATGGCAAAATATCTTAAGTGAAAGCAGAGTACCTGCAGGATAAGTTGAATCTTTCTGGGTAACAGACATGATGAGGGACAGTTTTGGTTTTCAACCCAGTCTTCTATTACCTAATCAGAGCGACTCTACCAGTAACTGTTGGGCATGCTAACTGTGAGAAAGATTTCCATCTTATTACTTGGGTTGGTGAGAAACTTTTCAGTGTTTGACTTGTGTGGTGCTCTAATTCTACTGAGACTTCGCTGTGGGACAGAGAATGTGTTACCATGAAGCAGATAAAGTTCCTCTTTAAAGTAAAAAAAAAAAAAAAAACAAAAAAAAAAACCCCAAAAAAACCCAAAACAAACAAAAAAAACCAAACCCAAAAAAACCCAAAACCAAATTATGGGCTTAATAGTAAAATACTTTATGTGAGATTGTGGAAACCTAGACGTGGCCAGGTCTATGCATAACGCTTTGAGCAAGAATCCTTCTGCAAGTATCTGTGGGTATGGCCTTCACGTTTCTCCTGAAAGCAAGTACTTTCACCTGAGTTTGGATGACAGATGGTTTTATTTAGCTTAATTGATTCTTCCATATTAGTGACTTAAATACTTGAAATTAAAGTAATTTTCAGTGCATGTAAAAGTGATTTCTATGCTCAAGAGCATGAAATAGTCTCTATCTTTTATTTATATGTATAAAAATATATTCAAAGTAATTAAAAATATAAGGGGACTTAATTCTCTTTATTTTTCCTTTCATTCCTGTCTTGGTGCTTTGTTCAATTACTTTCCCTTCTTTTTAACCCTAAGAAAAAGTACCTACAGTACCTCTACTGGAGTCTGTTTGCCCAGGAATCCCCTGTTTAGCTTGTGGGAGGGGAAGTTCACGAAAGTGGCTGCTGTATAGAACCAAAAAGTCAATTTAATTTTTACTAATAAGCTGCAGTTGGAGCTGCCTTGGGTAGAGTGTTAAAAATATGTTAGGAATGCTGAGGGTACTTCAGTATTGAGCTCTTGGCTCAGTCTAGCAGGATGGATTAGATGATGTTTCAAGACCTTGTCTACATCGTTTATGAGGATGACTGTACTCATTTGCCTTCTGCTTCTCCAACTACAGAGAGAAAAAAAAAAAATCTATAAGTATTCAAAGACTGACACTCTCATCTTCTTGCTGCTGCTTCCAAAAAGAGAGGGAGGCAAAGGAAAGAAGTCCAAGTTTAGAAAACAGACACTTAACTACACAGATGCTATGGAGAAATAACTTGATTCCATTGGCTGTAGGAAGAAGTAACTTCAGTTGGCAAAAGAAGATGGTGTTGTAACCATGATTATATATATTATATATATAAAAAAATCTAACCTTTTGTTTTCCAGTTTTGCTTAGAGGTAAAAGATACCTATGCTGGACTGCCTTTTATTTCAAAGGTGAAATGCAGCACTCCAGCCTTGGTGTCTTGAAACCTGAAGAACATACTTTGTTTTGATCACTGTGTCAATTTTCTATGCTCTTGATGACCTTTACCTTTCCTCAAGAAACAGAGAGCTTCAGAGGACAATGCTTTTATGATTCTGTGAATATTTTTCCTTGTTATTCATGATGATTGTCTCAAATTTTCACTGGGTTCTTGAATAAATTGTATTTTTCCACTGAAAAGTTATGTTGTGGTTTTGTTTAGTAAGGGGGGGAGTTCTCTAGAACTGAAATTGAGCTGTTAGCTTAACTGGGAGAAGGTAATGTTCTTCAGTCCGTAAGATGCAACACCTGTTCTCTGCTATTAATTTCTGAACTGTAATGTGAAGGTTTTTGACTCTACCTTTGTAAGTACTAATAGAACAAGATTGACCCATAATGATCTTAATTTGTTAACTGTTGTTCATTGTGTATTTCTGTAGAAGGCCTTAGAGGCATTCACTGGTGAATGATGGTCACTTCTATACTTCTGAAAAAAAACCTTGCTGCAGCATGATTTTTGCTTGGATATTTTTAAAAGATCATGTTCATGGAAACTGATAGTCTTACTTCCACAAGGGTATCTAAATGCTGAACACTTTTGGCAGTGCATAGGTGTCTAAACATTTCCCCCTATCTGGACCCTTATCCTCTCCTATAGAGTAATCACCCACATTTCCAATTTTAAAGAATAAGAATTAAAACCCTATGGCATTAACAATTGCAGCAAAAATGAAACTTTTCAAGAATTCTTTTAAACTACAATCAAGTGCTTGTGGAAAGAAAGGAAAGAACTCTTTTTCTTTCAAGGAAAGAACTAATAATTGAAAATTCTAATCCATTAAATAATGGAGTAGGGAAAATGACAGATAGTTTAAACAGCACAGAGGAGTTGAGCCACTTATTAGAAGGCGCTGACTTTTTCCATGGCTATGTCTAGGAGTGCTGTCTGTTAATTCTCTTCAGAAGTTTCAAGGCTTTTTTTTTTTTTTTTTCTTCTTGCTAGTCTGTCTAATCATGATGGCAGTTCCAGACCAGAAGAATTCTTTTGGGGGAGTGGGATAGGATTTTTCTAAGAAATGATTGAGTTATTAGGTAATTGTTCAGTTGTAAGTACTTAAATGCTAAGAAAGCAGAGGCAGAACAGACATAAATTACTCCTAGTAGTGATATGTGGCATGACATAGGATTAAGTATTAACTAGTTCTGTTGTCTGGATTTATTCTATGTTTTCTCTGCTAAATGCTTATGCTATACAGAATTTTAGTGAAGCTTTTAGTGAACAAATGTGTTTAGAATAACTTTCTGAATGTCTGGATCCTAATACACAGTAGGAGGCACTGTTTTAATATAAACATTTTTCTTCAGATGGAAGAACTAATACTTTGTACTCTTGCAGTTCTGACCATCTGTGGATCTTGCCTTTCTATATGTCTTTCAAGCATCTGGAAAATATAATCCCCTCAGTGAAGTCACAAATGACCATATGCAATTAATTCTAAGTACATGTTCTTCAACTTCCAGTCTGAATGATGATTTAGTAGAATGACAAGTGATTTTTATTGTCAATTGCACACAAATATCTTTCCTGACATATGAACAAGCATTCTGTATCAGACTGAGTGTTCTGATGGTGTTAGGCACATAAGAAAGATGTTCTGGGGAATTTCACCTGGTCATCTTTTATTGAGGTGGCGGGGGCGGGGGGGAACGAGACACACGACACACGGGACCAAAACAAACCTCAGATGCGTACTGAGTCATGTCATGCCGCAGCAAAGATTTCAGTTCTGTATACCTCGGAGGCAGACATTTCTGTCCTTAAGGAGGTAATGAAAGGTGTTGCATGGGGTTATTTGTAGCACAGGCTCATATCCAGGAACTGGAGGACACCAGGAGATTCCTATTATCAACTTCTGATGACAGTGTTTTCAGGCACCAACTGTCTTATAAGCACCACACGAACAATTCTGCAGTGAAGGCTGATGAAGACTTGAATTAAAGCCTGTCTGGGGAATTTAAGCCAAAATATTTTGGACTGACTTTTGAAAAGCTTGTAATCAGTTTAGGTTTGTGTTGCTTTCTTAGTAGCTCTTGTACTGTGTGTTTCTTCAGCTTCAAGGTACCTTGCCACTAGTACATCCGAACTTTGTAAGATAGCTATTATTGTTCTAGTAAGAAAAAGAATCTGTAAGGGAATAATTTCTTTTGTTATTTTCATTTTGCTTTCCACTTGGTTCCCTTCTTGAATTTTACTGGCATTTATGTAGACTATTTTTAAATAAAATGTGCATTTGCATGTTACATGCTGTGTCATTTTGCCTAACTTTTTTTCTACAGGTACCTGAATGTATCCTAAACCACCATATTCTTAAGACTCACTGGCCTTTGGGAAGACCTTAACTGCCTTAAGCCTATTGTGATATTATCTATACTTCAAAAGATTGTAGTATGGGATTTTCAGTTGTAAGTAAAAACCACAAAGCTCTTAACATTATAGCTGTCACTTTTACTTCCTTTGAACTGCAGATGCAAATAAAGTATGAAATCATTTATGGATTTAGCTGTTGAAAGTAACTATAAACCTCTTATTTTCTTTTGTTTGCAATATTAAAAACCAATAAAACACCATCTTTCAATCTAAAGGTATATTTGCATTGGGTGAGGAAGAGGAGTGGAAATATTAGTCATGTTGTTTAATTTTTGTTCTTTGCATGCTCAGCAGAGCCTCTGAAGAGTATGTAAGCAACAGCTTGTGTAGAGTACCTAGCTAGGTCTTTCAAACTGCCCTCTGGAACATCTTACTGGTTTCTTGGCTCTACAGGGAATACATTATGAAAAGAGGTGTGTAAAATAAGACTGAATTTGGGCCTCGTGCAACACATCACAGTTCAGTGTAATTGGTGCACAGTGTGCTGATTGCTGGGATTTAATTTGGTTTGGTATTTTTTTGAGGGTCTAATCATTAACTCTTAAGTACTCATGTCTGTAGCATAAGCTTTGTGACCTTGTTGACACTCAGGCTGAACCATTGCTGATTAACTGAATGGCATTTTCTTGTGTTGAGAACAACAGTGCAATGTACCTCTATGGGCTGTGGCTTAGGCAACACGAATGTGTTTACTGTGGGTAATTTTGAGACTACAAGTATTTAATTTGCTTTATGCATTTCCAGTGAGCCTGTCAGGACAGATATGAATCATTTGAAATGAAATAGTTGTCAGTATTCCTTCTTACTACCATAACTCTGAGGAATCTCACCAACTCTGCTTAGTGACGAAATTTATTTTAAAAACTTGAGGGAGGTTCTCATGTTTAATTGACTTTTAAAAAGCTGAGGATATAAAACAACAGAGCACATATTTAGTAATAACTGAGACTGTACAAGAGTCTGATATTCTTCCCCCTCATATCAGAGTAAAAAGTTAAAAATACAAAATGTCCTGTAAAATGGAATTTTTTTTTTTTAAATCTTTTAAGGAGGTGTTTTTTTTTTTTTCTTTTTCTCTCCCAGCTGAAAACTAAATTCATTGGGATCAATTCTACTGAATGTGATTCACCTGTTTTTATCCATTCTAAGGGAGACTTAATGAAGTAAACTTCAGGAGGTACTGAGCAACAATAACGCCAATGAGCAGTCTTTCAGTGAGTTAGGTTTGAGTTACTAGCATTTTCTTAATGAAAGAAATATCAAATTACAATTATAAGTATTTTTTAAGATAAAAAAAAATCACTTTGGAGGCATAGAGTCCTGTGTGTTCAGTGTCAATTGTGAGTTGACTGATTATGAAAGAGGCTAATGTGTATTTGCTAGATGTTTGATTCAATGACTTCTGATGAATGGGACTTCTAGATGCTACTTCTGTGTAAGTGCTAGTAGCTGAAGTGGCAAGTGGGCAGTTTACTCCGAGCACTTAAGAGACTTACTCAGAAAAATAACTAGGATTTTACTTTACCTTGCTCTTTTGACAGTGAACATGTAAGATCTTTAATATATGTCCTGGGAAGTTTGCAATTGAAGTCGATATCTTGATTCATATTGTTTCTGTGTTCTTTTTTTTTTTTTTTTTTTTTCTCCCCAGAGTACTAAAAGGCCCTGCAGCTGAGTCCTTCAGATACTACTTTTCACTGAGCCCATTTAGTCATAGGGCATTTTATCTAGAGCTGTTACTATCCTAATTTCTTTTTCAGGAAGGCAGAGATTTGTCATCTTTGCTTGGGGCAGTTAGTGAGCCATAATTGCCACGGAGGTCGCTGAACTTCAGCAGAGGTTTCTTTTTTCACCTTTCTATCCACAGAAAAACCTTTGAAATCTTATTACAATAGTATATAAAGAGCATTAATATTGAAGGTATATGCACTATATATTTGTAAATTACTTTCTGGAAGTGGCATCTGAGGAGCATATCAAGAGCAAAGTGCTATCTATGTATTCTGTTGCTAAAAATAAACCAGGCATCATGTAAGGTTTCTCAGAGGTAGCAGTAAGTTTAGGATAACATGTGATATGAGAAACTCTATGGACTTCCTATTTTTGAACTAGTGACTGATTTTTTTCTTTTGCAGGATTTATATTACTCACAATAAATAATAAAAAGCAAGCTACTGTTGATAATAAGCTAAATATATTTCCCAGAAGATCATATATGGAACAACTCTTTTCTTTGTACCTTCTCTCCAAAAAATGTGAGAGGTCAACTTGTGGAGATTCTCAATGCAGGGACAGCTAAGGATTTTTGATTCCTATGTCAATATATTGGTAAGGAACATGTGGATTTTTAATCTAGTCTTCAAACTGATGTGCAGAATGCTGCAGTATGTGTTAGTGAAATTTACTTGACTACTTATGTCATGTAGCATTGAGAATCTCTAGGATTATTCTGGGATGTGAACTGTGTGTTCTGATCGTGCAGACAAGTCTGAGATTGTAATAAAGATGTATGCTTATGAAAAACATCCCCCTTATTCCCACAACTGCAAACAGGATATGAGAAATGAACTGAATGCTAGCAATGATTAATTATGCTATGCAATAATTCTCTGAAAGTGTACTCTGGCTATCCAGTCATGTACGTTAAATTAAGTCAAGATAAAAGGTGAAATATAGGCTTGCATAAGTGAATAGTTTTTGCCAGTGACTTGGTTGGTGTGAAGACTCTCTCAGGTTTTCCTGAATTTGTATATTTCTTTGGTGTTTCGTGATTGCTTATGCTGGTTCTTCCCCAACCCCTAATTTCCCTTTTCCTGTCATTTTTTCCCCTTTCCATCTTCTCAAACTCTTGAATTGTCTAACTCAGTTTAATCAGATGCTGAAGTCCCTTGTGCTATGGAAATTGTTGACAGAGTAGAGAAGAGAGACTTTAATTAGACCCCCACTGATGGAAAAGCTGCAGTGAGAGGCTGAGAGTTCTGTCTTATTTGGCACCAGAGAAAAATGGATGTCGGTACCTTTGGTTAGAGGAAGGAAGTGATAGTTTTAAAAAGAAGGTTGATGTCGCAAAGGATGTGGCAGGGCAGTAAGAAGGGGACTGAGACGCTGGTAGGATTCATTTGATCCACTGCTCATATAATAACTCATTTCACAGAAAAGGAGTCCTCTGGTGCTGCCAGCCAAATGCATGAGGTGGCTGTTTTCTTGACCTGTTTCAGTTTCTTTTGGATAAGTTAGAATGGGTGAATTTGGGTTACCTATTTTTTGCCTGAAAAACAGAGGGGAGTGTTCGTTTTGTAGTCGTTGAAGGAGTGATTGAAAAACTAACTGTTCATTGTGTACAATGTAAGAAGCTAGTATTGAGCCCTCATTACCATTGAGTTGAGTGGTATGTGCTGAGAACCTCTGACAGGTCAGCAATGAGAATGTGTGTCCTGAGGGTGTGCACAGGAGTAAATGAGTTAAATGGTGGTGATGTTTGCCAGCAGCGCGATTTGGAAATGCTGCCCACTGCATCACACAGATCTGCTACCATCTGTTCACAAAGATTTGCTGCATTGAGAGGAGCAGAAAATGATATAATTTTCCTTATGTTAAAGCTTGTGGAAACACTTGGTTTTGTTTTTTCCTCTGGATATTTATTTTCTGTGAATTCAGGTCAAGTCTTTTTATTCTTAACATTTTGAAATTTACATGGGTGTTATAAATTCAAGTAAAAGAGCCTTAATTACGTGAATAATATTTTCTCCTGTATCTGATCAACATTGTTAGATTGAGTTGTTTTATTTTGCCTTGCTATTCCAACAAATGTGTAAACCCAGTAATTAAGGTAGCAGAACAAGCAGACTGTTATGTATATCTTATGGCATTTTTTAATATCTTATTGATAATGTATCCAAAAGGGATAATTTCACAATGACCCTGTAGGCATAGTTATCAAACAGTCTAGATTTTTATTTTTAGACTTAAGCAAATCAAATAGAATAATCACGATCACTGCCACATTTGTTACTGATAGGTGTTTGCCATTATTCTTGGCCAAATAACCTATTTAAACCAGTTTTATTTTCAGGACTTACTGAACCCCAACCAAGTCTGTGGGGTGGTCTGTTTGTATAGGGTCTCAGACTACCAACGTTTCGTATCAGACACTATTATGAAGGTAAGGTCAGATGGTCTTAAATACAAGGTTTTATTAGGAGGACCAGCTGTGTAATAGCAAATATGAGTAGGATCATTCAACATCTCTAACTTTTTTCCCACCTGCAAATAGCTGTTTGGGCACCAGCTGTGCTGTATTACTGAACCGTACTAAAAGATCTGGTGTACAGCATATGCGATCTGTAAGCAGTATATTCTGATGTTCAAATGGTCTGCAGTTTTCTCTGTCCCAACACCTCTTTGAGCCTCATTAACTTGTTCTGGAGTCATCAGCTTTCACTTTAGCTAAAGATTCTGTCAGTGTTTTGCTGGTGATGAGAACAGTAGTTGCTGTTTCTTAGCTTCTGCCTCTCGTCTCTGAGGATCCCTGGAGCAGGAGACCAGGCTGAACTTCAGTGTTTTCCAACCGTTTTTCACCAGTAGCACTGCAGTAAAGTTCAGCTGTTGCCGTGAGTAGTGGGCTAGGTCAACCTTGAATTTGGCCTGCTTTGTATCAAAGAGCCAAAGTAACGCTGTCAGACTTAAAAGCAGTCAAGTGCTCTCCATTTGGTTCTTGAACTGGGCTCAGTGCCAACACAAAGATTAATTATTCCCATTATGTCTTGGTCCTAAATAAAGCACTAAATAAAACATTGAAAAGGAGAGATGCCTAGGAGAGATGCTTCGGCATTTCAAATAACTGGGTTATGTGGCCCTGCCATGACCAAGAAATGCAGTAGATACAAATCAGCTACTTTGCAATCTAGTTATATAGTCATTTGTTATGGTTTATAGCGCAGAATTTGATGCTTGGGTGCTTAGACCTCTAGCACTAGTGTAAATTCTCCATTATTAGTTATACTAATGAGGTAAAGAACTCAGATCAATTTATAGAGCTGCCTCTTGACTGAAATCCTTTTTTTTTTTTTTCATTGAAAAACAAAACAAAACAAAACAGAACAACTGGCTTCCAGTAGGAATTCAAAAACTCAAACAAAAGTTGAAGTAATATTTTTTTTTTTAAAGTATTTGGGAGTATCAGACACTGAGCTGCCTGAAGGTTTCCCCACCACCACCTAAGGTGGCTAACTTGGGCAGCCTGGGAGCTGATGCTGCAAAAGCACCAGGAATCTTTTCTGGTTCCAACTGCCGAGTCTGAAAGTGACTCTAGTAATTTTTTTCACAGGGAAAAGAGGTGAGAGGGTTTATGTATTTTGCTATTTAGAGCTCAAAGGCCTGAGGGAATTACACTGTTATGTGCACTTTTGCTCAGTCGTTTTACAGTCATGTTGACCTGGCTGTGCTAATTTGTATTTTTTTTTAATGGTAAAAGACTTATATAAAATATAAATAAATTGCCAATGCATTTAAAAAAGACATATCTACAGTATGGGTCCATTTCTAAACTTTACTCTCTTGACTGCTTCAGCTTCCAGGGAACAGAGTGGTTGAATGTTGCTGGCTTTTTCTCTTGTTTCCAGCTGAGAGAGAATGAACAGATGGAAGTGGGAGAAAAAATGATGAGCCAGTGCAGACAGTATGATTAATTTGTTGGATTTTTGGGGATTTTTTTTGTTGTTGTTGTTTTGTTTTTAATTTGGGAGGACAGCATACTTACTGCAGAAAAGGCAGCAAAAATTTACAAGTATGTTTTGAGTGTTGTTTGTCTATGCCTCAAAAATTTCTTCAGTTGCTACCTGGATGTAGTGGGAAGGGAAATAGTCTATGCTACTATATTTAAAAATGGTTGCATCCATAAGGTAATACAAGCACCAGCATTTCAGAACTCTGCCAGATGGTGTTAGCTATGAGAAAGTTCTGTGATTCATTTGGTGAAATGTTTGTCATGGTAACTGAGGAGCTTCAGACTGATTGGTCCAGTCAATGGTAAAAACCACCATTGGTCTCACCAGATGTGATGTTGGACACAAAGGAAACTTCTCATGACATTTACTTTTCAGCCTGGTTACATTGTCTTGTGACATGCAATTGTAAATTGGTTTTGCTTATAGTTCCATCCCAGGGTTCAGCATACCTTAAATTTGTTGTTTGAAAAACCTGAAATATATACTCAGTATACCCAAATTATTCACTAAATTTTCCTTTACCTTGTGTTTATGGTAACTTGGCATAGGAGATAGGAGTTTTCACTTTCATTAAATTCTTTTTTCCCCATTTTGAAACAAATGGTAGGAGGATTAGCCCAGGAATGGGATATCTAGTAGAAGAACCAAAAAAGAATGGGTGAGGAAAGCCTGGAACAATGCTGGATTCTTTTATTCAAATAACAATTCGGGGACAAGATCTGCAAGGAGGTATCCCAATGATCTATGCTAGCCAAAAAAAATACACCTTTGTTTAGCTTTGTTCTCAGTTATACGCTTCTCAAGCATTTACAGTTCAGTTGCTAGTTTAGTGTCCCAAAGTTCCAATCTGTCCCTCCTTGCTAGTAATTAGTAAGTAGCAATACTGAGAAATAGATCAGAATAATTTCCCAAGAAATACTCTGCTAGCTGCCTTGGAGAAATGACTAAGCATACTCAGAGGCAACATCACATAACATGTTATGTTCCAGGAAGGACACATACTGACAGAATGGATGTCTAGAGAGACAAAACAAAGCTTTTCAGAGGTTTTATAAGCTTTTATAACTTCAAGAAAATATCTCTAGGGACATAGATGGTTGCAAACCAACTCCTCTCTCACCCGTAAAACTGAAAGAGTATGAAATACGTGGAATATCCAAGGCTATTGGAATTTACATAGTCAGGATCACCTATTTGGGAATAGGGCTTCCTATGTCAAGAGGCGATTATGGAAGAATTCTGCCTTCCTCAGCCTCAAGAGGGAGACAAGATCTTCAGCTTTCTGTATTCAGACTTTTAGCTCGTTTTTTTTTTGTTTTGTTTTTTGTTTTGTTTTGTTTTTGTTTGGGTTTGTTTTCTTGGGTTTTTTTTTGTTTTTTTTTCAGAAGTTTGTGGTTTTTGCTGTTGTGGAATTGACAGATGCTGCAGAACCTTCAGTTATGAAGTAATTTTTCTGATCTCAGAATGCCTTTCTTGATACTGCAATCAAGAAAAGTAGATTTAGAAGGAGCCTATGCCAAAGAGATACTTTGGACCTAAAGCACTGCTTTGCTGTCTTTAACAGACCTTTATCTGTTTACACCATTTCAGGATGATTCTCAATATCCCCAAATGCCATCCAACTATATATCTATATATCTATGTTTTCTTTATGCATACATATGTATCTCTTCATTTTGATAAAGATCATAAAACACCTTTTAATATCTAATGAAAAATACAAGTATGGAGAAAAATTACAAGAGAAGTTTGCTAACTTGTCTGTGCTTTATTTTGATCAGAATTCTTCTGTTTCTATCCTCTTGCAAGGTTTCTTGGAGTGATAATGCTGAATGTTAAAGTTGTGTAGCACCGGAGAAAGGGAAGCAGTAACATACATGTATTGTGTACATATACATTACATATGTATTGTCCACATATGACCCTATAGACTTACATGTTAGATACCTGATGTTAAAATTAAATCACAGAATAATACAGGAAAGGGAAACAAACATTCTATCTTCTGTCAGTCAGCATACAGTTTTCACACTGGGAAGCCTTTTTTAAGTAGGACATGATGAATTTGGAATGGTTTATGAAAGAAATGAAACCACTGGTGATGGTATGAAACTTTATACTGAGGTGTACTGGTATTAGTCTAACATTTTTTTTTATTTCTTATGTGTAATGTATTCTAGCAAGATTGTGAAAATAGAAGAAAATTTGTTCTTTTGAATAATAATCTATTTTCAAGAATCAAGGGAATAGGTAACACTCTGCTTTTTATCAACTAAAATATCAAAGAGAATAAAAATTAGAATTACTAATGAGAAAGTGCTTAAACTGCAAGGATAAACTTGATCTCAGTAGCTTTATATTTAAAGCGATCTTTTCACAGATGATCCTTCCAATCCAAAATCAAAAGAACTATTTAGGTATTGCCCTTAGAAAACTGAATGTTGAATGTTATTCTACTCTGGCAGAAACTATATCTTATTTTATAGTGAAAACACTTTAAAAAGGTTGATTTTGTCCTGAATGATTATTGTTTCTACATCTTTTGTTAGGTGAGTAGAAGGCTGACAGCCTGACACTTGAAAAATCCCTTCCCTAAACCTGATGAAAGAAAATCCTTTAATTTGGTTTATTCAGGCTAAAATAGAACATTGCTTGTGGAAAGTTAATTTACTGGCAGCAAAAAAAAAAAGAACTAGTTTATAGAATCTCACCTCTAAACCTCACTTACAGATCAACCACACAGATGTACAAAACAGATTGAAAAGTTCTTGTCAGTGCTGGATTTTAGTATCAATTGATAAAAAAAAATAACAAAGAATCTGTTGATTTTTACCATAGGAACACATTGGCTTTTTTGTTCTATTTGACACCAACTAATTAGGTTGGTCTGCTCTCAGAACAACTGCAGAGAAACGGTTGCTTTCATGTATTGTTATTCTATGGCAGGATTTCATTGCTTGCTAAATTGAATCCTATTCAGTTAGAGTTGAGGCAGAGATAGTATTGATTCTTGGGAAAACACACAGAGCTCCAGAGACTCTGTACTCCCATTTATTCATTTGTTTAAATTTAATGCTGGTCCTAAGTATGTGGGTATTTTATGGAGACTTGGAGATTGCCAAAGCATGCTGAAATATTTCTGCCAGAAAATACATGTAAAATGCAATAACTTGCTGCCTTTTTTTATGGAACGTTAGTGACACCCAGTGGTTATATTCTGTTATAGACTAATATACATTACAAAATATATATTCTAAGCCTTTTTTTTTTCTTATAAAAACTGGACCTTAATAAACTCATGAAAAAACTGTTTGAGGTCCATATGCCTTTGTCAGGTATATATTCTACCTGTATTTTAGACTAACAAATTTGAATAAGCTTAACTAAAGGGAATTAAGGAAAAAAAAGCACTTCAAACTTGTTCTGAAATGGTTCTCACTTTATCACAGCTTTAATGACAATGGGGAAAGTGTTCTTGTGCTGTAAGGAATGCACTCCTTTTCCTCCTTCTTTCTCTTCCCTACCTCCCCTCTTTATTTCACATTTTAAAATGGTGCACTGTATTAATATATGATGTAGTCTTCTCTTCTGCTATGGCTTAGGTAGCTGTACAGAAAGCTGGGTTAACTATTTTACACTACTGTCATTCCCTTTTTGTACCTTGCTCTTTTTGCTAGGACTTGATTTGTTATTTTGCAAATACATTTAATAATTTATTAATGTTTGCAAGGTCTTTTGAAATTATGGGTCATAAACTATTTGTCTTTTTACTATGTCAACTGTTGCCTTATTCACAAGCAAAACCTACTGCTGAAGTGAGTGAGAGTTTTATCCTACTAAGTTCCTTAGGATTAATTTTTTTGATTCCTTATGTAGCAAGACGTCTGACCATTTGTCTAAACTCAGACTTGGAAATAAATGTGCTAAATGTGGATGTTCCAAGGGTAGTGATTCCAGCAGAGGATATTAAAGGGCCAGACAGCAATGCAAAGGTGATATGCTCTTATTACCTTTCTGGGCTTTAGAAAGTTTGAGGAAGAAAGGACAAGATGAGAGGCAAGGGGGTGATCTAGTGCATATAGAAACTTAGCTTATGAATCTCTCCCTGTACCACTAAGGGAAGATGTAAACATTCAGTTTCATGAGGAAGATTTGAGTTCAATTCCTTACTTTTACACGTGCTTGGGTGTCATGTAGTTCTAAATAAGTCTGGTCATCATCTGTAAAAAGGTGATATCAGTGTTTCCCTGGTTTTGAGAATAAATGTACTAAAGCCTAGTGACAGTATATTTTATGGGAGCCAGGCCAGTGCAGTATGTGAGTGCTTGATTTGGTGTACTTAAACCGTGCCGTTTATTAAAATTATTATTATTTAATTAATATATTTAGTGTTACTAATAAATTACTGTATTCAGATTTACAGTTGTGGCTGGGAATGTTGCTGTGCTTTCATTTTGCGAGTCTGCTTTTATATATTTGGACAAACATTGGAGTGGTTTGAATCTGGATAGGTATCCAGCCCAAATTCGTCACTGTCTATCAGTTGTATTTTGGCAGCAGATACTTCCAGTGGCCTGGACATGTTTTAAAAAAAGAATGTCTGCATATGTATTTCCTCTGTATAGAGGTTTGCTTGTATGTGTTTACCCCATAACGTCCATACTTCAATATGTTTTGGAAACCTCTTTGTAATGTTAAACAGTGGCTTGAATTGTGCTAGTTGTAAAATATTTCAGCAGAGTGACTAATTCCACCACTTCTTCATCTTAGTGGGCAGTTTTCTCCAAATTAGCTTGGTTACGTGTTACACTGTTACTGGTTCCAACCATCAGTTTGCATCTAAGCATTAATTTCATCATCCCTGGAAGCTAAAATTAGGAGTTTATCTTGTATGTATCTATGTGTGGAAGTTCTTGTAAAGTAATTGCATACTGACTCATTTTTTTTCCTCCATTTTGAGAAAAAATGGGCTTCTAGAATTTTTTTCAAATACAGCATTCCTTCCTTTCTTTTGGGAAAAAAGTGCCTGGAGAGAGAAAATGTGTGCATTAATCACGAAAGTTCAAGCATGATCATTTTTAGTTATCATCAACTAAGAGTTTAACTAGTAACTGTTATAATCCCTTAACTTTAGATTGCAAATCACTCACAAATATTAAGCCTTACCCAAAGTGAAATTTAATAAATTATTGAGGCAATGCAACATTTGTTATAAAAGCACTGAGCTATGTTTATATTAAAGTCTTGACCTCTGCCAGCAGGAGGAGTCAGAGAAGTATGTTATAACAATACTTCATCTTTCTGCATTTTTGGATTGTGTAGTAGGATGGATTTTCCAGCAGAGGGAGAAGTATACTGAATTATTGGGAACTGAGCTATAATTTTGCAACCCCTAGTTTAGCAAAGCTATGTGCAAAGCTGAAAATTCCTATTACTTTGCTTAGAAGACATACTTACTTCTTCTGACTGATGTTCTTTTGAAATGTCAATATATCTTTCTGCCAAAATTGTTACCAGTAATTTTTATGTAATCATTGTTTTGGTATGTTTTAAACATAATCAAATAGCTAAGTGCCTGTTTTTATACAGCTTTTTTCCACATCCATAATAGTCTGGTCTAATGAGTTGCACTTTTCACTGATTGCAGTGATAGCTGTTCCTTAATTCTTAATTAAACTATGTTAAAATATGCTTTAAGGGACATATGTGTGATAACATTGTTTGTCTAGTCATTATCAGAGTAATCTATGGATAACAGCTGTTAAAAAAAAATTATAAGGGGGAGAGAGAGAGAGAGTACTCTTTGTTAGAACAGTGTGTTATTTGAAGGGAAATGTGAATGAAAAGTACAGCATACTCCGGCTAAAGTGCTAATCCCTTGATGTGCCAGACTTGGTATATATGTTCTGTCATCACTGTTCTTCCTTTACTGGCCCCAGATCTGTTCTCTTCCTTGCCCCTTGCTCAGTAAAGCACTTTGGCCATGTCCTGAGTGCTGCTTAGTGATTTGTTGGCAATGAATGGTTTGAAGTATTTATTTTAGTCTGTGGAGCTACTGTGCAAAGTCTTTTAGGTGCCATTTTATGAAAAAGAGTAGTGTCATCCCCAAAGACTTTTAAGCAATAGAACATTTTGTTGCAGAACATGATAAATTTTGATCACTGCTGTCTCAGCAGTTTCAGCTTTGTTTTAAGAGACTGTCAGAGAGAGAGAGGGTGGTGGAGGTTGTTTAAGCTTTAGTGAGGCCACTTTTACTCTCTGTAAAAAAATTAACCAATATGGAGATAATTATTCTGCAATAACTAAATCCTCTGTCCTTCTTGTGAAAATGGCCATGTTCATCAGTGAAACTAACGGCACTGGGAATATTACTGGATAACTTGTCCTCGGAGACCAATTCATGTAACACTGTCAAATTACACAATGTCAGCGCAAGGTATTGAAGAACACATTACAATGACAAATTAGAAGTGCAAGGTCCTTTGAATAATGTAGTTCCTGTGAAGGTGGAAACTCATTTCAAAGCAGCTCTTGGGACTTCACAGGCTATCTGGGATTTATGAATATGGCAGATATTTGGCTTTTAGGATGTGGGGGAGAGGGAACTGTAGCTCTACAGTAAGGGTCTTGTTTATGTGAGATGAACTTGCTTGTTCATATGAGATGGCTTTATATCCTGTTGCCTCCCTCCCACAGGGAATTTGCATATAACAATTGTTTAGGTAATTCTTTAACTCTCAGTGCAAGAATTGAGAATTTAATTTATTGCAATAAGGACTTACGGCAGCTCTGTTAGTAGAATCAATGATGTCTACAAAAGGACTGTTATAATTCTAAGCCTTTGCAGGGATATAGCCTGCTTTAGCTGACACTGAATGTAGCAGCACTGAGCAGGTATTGGATCTCTGTGAAAGGACACTGAAAACTTTCATAGCTTAATGGTATTGGGGACTGGGACTGAGTGAAATAAGATAAAAAGCTGGATACATGAAAGGATTTAGAAGCCCAGTCCAAAATTGCAGGCCTTAAAAAAAACTCATTTGCTTCCTAAGCTTGGAACAGACTGCCAGAAGTCTAAAGGAAATCAGTTTTTCTTAGCGATATTTATTAGGCGCTGTTGGTCATGTTTTTGGTTCAGTATTCTTGACAAAGCAGAGCAGTAGGTGCCTAACTTCTGAGCTTAGTGGCATTCCATCATTTAGGTCTTTTGAGGCTTATATCAAGATACATTCTCAGAATATACCTAGCAGATCATGCTTCTCAGTATCTCAGAAATATGTTCATGGATAATAGTTTCCCTAGTGAGTTGGCATTTGCTACACACAAAACAAACTAGGAAGAAACTGTAGTGTGAGACTTCAACAATGATACTGATTTTCAGAAGGTGGAAGTTTAGGCTGTTAGTATCTGCAATATGAAGAAGTTTTGGATAGTACAACAAAAGATGTCTATATATGCTTAGGCAGCTCTTTAATTTGGGGAGGTATTTTGTCTCTTCCCTTCTCGAAGAAGAAGAAGAAGAAGCATCACTGAATATTGTAAATTTAAGTCCTTATTAGCAAGTTTCAGGATTTTTTTTCTGAAATGTTTGGGCAGTGTTTACAAAAGCTTTTTTTCCTTAGTAGTCTTGTGGAGTTTCGGAGGGAGTGGATCAGTGATTTAGGTGTGTGTAAAGTGATGTGCTTGCTTTTTAGAGACCCAGGAACACTGTTCTTTATTTTTGCTTTTAATTCAACAGTAATGAACACAGATTTGCTTTGGCAAGATTTAGTTTAATTGATTTTACTTGCTTACACATCTACCTCTATTCCCAGAATTGAGTGAAACTCGAACTTTATTCTGGTCTTCACCTGTGTTCCACTGAAATAATGTGAAATTGCCTCTTGCTTGTGATGGTACTACAAAGCTGTAATTCTGCTATGGTTCATTTCACAACAGACCTGGAGCATCAAAAGATTTAGCCCACTATGACCCAAGTTCTAAGCTTATTGCAAAACCTAAAAATGAACCAACTTGAATGATTTTTGTTTTATTACGGATCTTTCCTTATGAGCTGATTTGGTTCAATGATTAGCAAATGAGTTGACAAACAGTCAATGTGTTTTTACATTGGTGAGGTCATCACTGTGACATCTGCAGTGATATTTGAAAATGTAAGATTATTTGCTGAAAACTGTCTGTGAATTTGGAAGTGCTTGTGTTTTAGCAGTCTAAGGATATTGAGGTAAAGTGTTTCTCCACTTTCATTTCTTGGTTGTCTTGGGCAAAAATGCAAGAGCATCTACTACCCAAATGTCTCTGCTGAATTATGTAGTTCACAATAATCCAAACTCAGCAGCAATGAGGCTGACAGTTTACTCCTTTGGAGGTCCCTGCTCCTTGCAGGGGGGTTGGACTAGATGACCTTTGAAGGTCCTTTCTAACCCTAACCATTCTATGATTCTATGATTTGTCAACAATTCCTGTGGGGCAGCAGCAGGATTTCTTGGCTAAACCACATATTTCAGTGTGGAGAGTCATAGAATCATAGAGTCCTTTGGCCTTCTCCTTTCCTCATGGGAAAAGATACACTAAACACTTAAGCTTTGTTTGTTAAGTGGACCGAGCAAGGGATAGACTATATCAGAGACGCTTTAAACATAAACACATGTGCACAGAGTTAACTGAGACCTACCACAATTATCACTCCAGAAAGCAGGTGCAGTCAACTATCCAGATGCTAGCACAGGCTACTGATCAAATTAGTCCATGCTGGTATGAATGGTACAACATTACAGCAATTTCAGGAATTCTCCTGTCACTTGTTAACCCAGAAATCCTACCAAGGCTCACTATGCTTAGTTTCAGCTTGTGTTGTCCTGTTGGCCATGGCTTGTTATGCTCAAGTCTTCTTTGTGTTGTCCTATCATCCATGGATCACTCAGTAACTCAACTCTCCATGCAGACAAAGCTGCTGTGATACCCTTTGTCAAACAGGAGCATTGTTAAGACTATGTGTAGGTCTAATTTGAGGCATGTAGTTGTTTGGGCTGCATTTATTTTCACTGAAAGTAGTTATATACCTGCTTGTAGATTCTGTTGGCCAGACCCAGATCTTCAACGATTAAAGTAACGTGTCTATATAGATGTTACTGAGGTAATTGTAGGAAATATTGATTATTAGTCTCAACAATAGAAACTATATTTAGGTAGAAATTATATGTAAATCAAAGTTGTAATAAGATAAGGAAAAGATGAGGAAAAAAGAACTTATTTTAGTGTAGCACCAGACTAGCTACATCTAAAGGTCAACTGGAGGATGTGTACAATAGCAAAATCTTTCTCTTTGAATTGTTGGTAGTATTTACCAACTTATTGCAGAAAGAACTGTATTATTTTGTGTAGTGAAACAGCTGACTGAATTCTAATGACAGTATCATCTTCAATGTGTGGGCAGTCCATATTAACAAAAACAGTTGTACAGCGTTTTGTGTTCTGTCTTGCAACTTTGGTTTGCAATGGTCACTTGTGAAAAGTGGAGTTTTTGTTAGTGGACAAATATAAAAAGGAAAGATACAAAATTGCTTTAGTCAACAACAACTTTTTTTTTTTCCCATTTATTTAACCATGGGAGCCCTGCTTAAAATTATAGATCAACTTAATTATTTGACATAGTATTTTAATTCTTAGGCCATGCAGAATTTTTTTTCCTCCTTTGGCCGAAAATATTTGCTCCATTCAGGAATAGTTTTGACTTACTGGGTTTACCAGTGACTCCTTTCCTTTGTGCAGTGAGGTTTTGTTAGCAGATTTCGCTCAGCCTGCTCAGCAAGAGGGTGGATTCATGCACAAGTCAAGCCTGGCCTAAACGCATCTTTGGCAAGGCAATTCCCTTTAGGACTAGTCTGCACTACTGTAAGTTGAAAGGGAAAGTGAAACAAAAAAAAAAAAGAAAAGAGTGAAATACAATGATTCTAGGAAAAAAGAACGGGGAAAGGAAGCAACTGAAGGGGAGATGTTGTGTGCATTCAGCACTTTTTAGCATGCTTAGTGCTGCCTTAAATATTTGGTAGGCATTGCCAGGAAGTGGAAGTGCCCTGAATGCCTTGGTAATACTCAAAGAAGATAGATAGGCCCGTCTGTCTGAACTCCCTCTCTTTTCTTCTCTGACCTCTAAGTTTTTATTTAAGCCCAGTTACTCCTGCCAGGGCTTGCTGAGCTGATAATTTGATCTTGCATTCTCTCTCCCTCTCTTCCGTTACAGCACAGCTTCACTAAACCTGGAACAAAATCCTGCTTTGTCTGGCTGTACTGAATATGGTGGCATGCATGACAGGAACTGGTTGGGTGTAAAGGTGTGACTGCATTGTCATTTTCTCACCCTCGTGTGCTATTGGAGTGAAAAATACTGAGGTCATGGTACGGTTTTGATATTCTTTATCAGGCACTACCTGGTTTCCTCTGAACTTCCAGTCTTGAAATAACTGCTGTTTATTAAAATTATTATTATTTAATTAATATATTTAGTGTTACTAATAAATTACTGTATTCAGATTTACAGTTGTGGCTGGGAATGTTGCTGTGCTTTCATTTTGCGAGTCTGCTTTTATATATTTGGTTTTGCTGCTTTTTTTTTTTTCTTGTATAGTATAGTACAGTTTGCAGATGTTTGTGCCTAGAGTCATACTGACTGTTCACCAATTAAACCCTGGCAGTTTTATTCTAGTTAGCATCTATATGTGATGTAGAATTTAGCGTACTTCATCTCTACATCTAAATCTGTATTGTAGTTTGACATTTAGGTTGAGTGTTTAATACATGGAGAGATATACTTTTCACCTTGATCTGCTGTGAGTTATGGTACCTGGCATTTGCGTTTTGAAGTCTTGGCTAAAAAGGCATAATGAACATCTAACCAAATGTCTACTAGTCACATCAGATACTGCTCCAGAAAGCTTACATTTAGCCCTTGCTTTCTCTCTTACCAGGAGATACAAAGATCTCTGACGTTGCCAGACTGTCTGGCTGCCAGTTGGCAGTGCAATCCTATCACCTCAGTTCAAGTGAACTTCAATGTTCTTTATTAATGCTTTGTGCCTTCCCTTCTGCTTGGATAGCTGTTACGTAACTGATTTCACATACTTCAGCAACGAAATGCATCCACAGGCACCTCCTTTTAAAAATGCATGTTATATAGTAATTCTGTACATAATCCTAGAAACAGTTTTCCCCTCTACTAATCTCCTGTTCTTCCTCTCCCAGTAGGAAAATGAAGGGGAGAGCTGCAGAACAGGGAAGTGTGAATAGTTCCTGGCCGATGTGGCTGGACGGAAGGGGCTTGCACACTGGCACCCTAGGCTGGGAGTTGGGTGTAAGATAAGGCATTTTGTGGGCCGTCTTTGGCTAGGAAAGACACTCCTCTGCTCTCGGTGGGGAAGGGCATGGCCTGGATGAAAGCAGTAAGTTCATGCTGGGCTAGAGGAACTTGTGAAGTCCATGTTGTTTATTCAGACTTCATCGTTTACTCTCGTGTGCTGACTGCGTGATTCTAGGCAGGACTGCATACGGACTAGAGAGGGCTTACACAGTGTGCTAATCTGCACCAATTATAAACAGCTTCTCTTCTGATTTATGCATTTCTGGGTACCTGGAATCAAAATAATCTATTTTGGTGTACACACAGCTGTGGTGACTGCAACTTGTATTGGTTTACCTGAATTGTCTTGGATTACAGCTATGTGGCAGCAGAGAGCTCAAGGCAGGCTACATGCTGTTTAACCAGTTTACTAGTCTATTTTCTTGCACTAATTCTGCACTTGCACTCAGACCCTTGGCTGTTGCAGAGACTGTGCTCTAGGTATCTACCAGGTTATGCTGCGTGCTGGCTGTAGAATTAGCTCTATGCCAATCAGGGATTTCCTCTATGCTACAGGAATGCTCAGGGCTGAGAGGGCTGAGGACATTTCTAGCTGTTTTTTGCCATCTTGTGTGGGGTAAAACTCTTGTAACCAAATTGAGTCTTGTGCTCATGGGCTTTCATTGCTGCTGTGAGCAGAGCAGCTTTCCTTAGCTTAAATTCAAACTAGACAAAGATGTTACAGTAAGGGAAAGGTAAGTTTTTCAATAGAGTTTCTTGGTCAAAATGGAATATTTTACGCTTGCATATAGCTAAATAGATATTAAAAGCTGGGAGGTATTAAAGTATTAATGATGTAATTTTGACTGTAAGAGCTATATTAGGGGCAGGCTATCAAGTTGTATTCTTTAAGAAAAGGATTAAGTTAATGAGGAGAAAAGCTAGGCATGATCTCAGTGATAAAAATGTGTTTGCTGGTGCAAAACTTTCTGTATCAGTTACTCTTGCAAGTTATCTCTTCTTGTGTGTACTTGATTACCTCTGCACATAGTCTCTTTCTGCAGTTTTCTTCAGACCAGGCTCAGAAGCTGTGAGTATATTATACATGGGGTAGAAACAAGGAGATAGAATCATAGAATGGTTTGGGTTGGAAGGGACCTTCAAAGGCCATCTATTCCAACCCCCTTGCAATGAGCAGGGACATCTCCAACCAGATCAGGTTGCTCAGAGCCTCATCCAACTTGGCCTTGAATGTTTCCAGGGATGGGGCATCCACCACCTCTCTGGGCAACCTGTGCCAGTGTTCTACCACACTCACTGGGGAAAAAAAAAAAAATTGCCTAATATCTAATCTAAATCTACCTCCCTCTATTTTAAAACCTTACCTCTCGTCTTATTACAACAGGCCCTACTGAAGAGTTTTTCAATTTTAGGTAAGTTTAACATAAGAGAAACTGGAGGTTTTTTCTGTGTTTCCATCACTCACCTAATACAGCAAATTAGAGCTAATCAGTTGTCTACTGCGCTAGTTACCATGTGAAATTGTCCACACCTTGCATATGACAAGATAGACTAATCTAATGCACCTTTGAAGTAGCCAGCTATTGAGATTTAGGTAGAGTTGTCTCTGGAGTAATAACTTGCTCCCTGGTAGTTGTTGCAAAATAAATTTCTGTAGTTTTCTATTTTTGAAAGTACTCGCTCCTTGTTCATCTGACAGTGAGTATCTCCGAATTGAATTGCTCTTTCTCATGTTCCTCAGTTAGCACTTAACGAACAGAGGAGAAATGAGTGAGAAGTGGAGGGAAAAATGTGTGAGAGATGAATAAAGAAGATTAAAAAAAAAGATACATTTTCTCATGACAAATGCATGGACTAGTTATGTCAGTGCTTCAGTTCATTTCTCACTGGCATACAGAAAGAATAGGTTTCCTGTGGCCTTGATTTTTTTATCTTGTGCTTATGGAGAGTTCATAGGCTGGATGCTTAACTAGTGTAAATTGGTAAGTGCTGCTGAGGACGGGAGACACGGCTGAGGTACTGCACCAGGAGGAATTATTATGGTGCAAGTGTGGTGTAAGCAAGATGAAAATGGTAATGTATGCCTTTATTTAGGTCAGGTCCTTGAGCAAAGGGATGGCTAACAGATGAATAATGTTGTTAGTAGTGCTTTCAGCACTCCTTAGCCTGAAGGACAATCAAAGCGATCAAAAAAGCACAAGTGTGGAAGTAAGAAGCAGGGAACAAATGGGGTAGAATCACTAAGCAAAAACACTTAGCTGAAGGCAATCAATATCTTTAAGGTAAATTACAGTTAATATAAAGGAGCTGGACCTTGAGAAAGAAGGGAAAATACCTGGCAGTTTACAGTTCTTAGTCTGATGGTATTGTCTCTCTGAAGCAGCTGGTCTTTTGCCTACACCAGAGTTTGTAATGTGACCTGAGTCTGTTGAAAAATGTTCCCCATACAATTAGGTACCACAAACCAATTTTCATATAACAAGATGCACACTTCAAGTGCGTCTGAAGGGCTGTGCTGTTTGAATGTATTTAAATGATCCTTCATCTATAATTTATGTACATTGCTTTTGTCAGGTATGTATTGATTACCATTCTATTGGATGTCAGTTCACTCTCTCCAGAGATGCATGGAGCAAAGCAGAGAGCTAGTCCTTCTGTTAGAGCTCTATTAAGCTGTAATGATTTGCAGTCTTGCATACCACAGAAGCTGTGTAAGGTCATGGATCTTGGGACTAGAGCAGGCTGACCTATGCATCATGGAGTTCGGCCTCTCTGTGGAAAGACTTTGCTGGTTCTTTTCACTTATCATAGCCACACAGACCTGTAGGGGAATATCGCTCTGGAAACTCAGTTATGATACAAACCTGTGTTACTCAAAGATTTTTAAATGTGGGTAGCTACTCCTTGGAGTTACCAGAGTGCAATATATCTCCATATCTGCCTAGGCAGGTTTATGACCTGGATCCAAATCTATGGCTTTGTTTCTTTTAAAGAATCATAGCACACACACCCTTTCCGTTCCTCTTCCCTTGTTAGTAACAAGAAATGAGATCAACAGTCTTGGGAGGGTTTTTCTTTTTCTTCAAAGGCAAGATCACGAGCGCATTTGTTTAAAAACTTCTTAAAATCTGATGCATGTTTAACTGTTATTACTGGTCCTTATTACAGTAGCACTGCGAGGAATAAGTGAGGGTCAGGGATCCAACATGCGAAACTTTGTATAAACACAAAGCAAAACTCAGCTGGTTAGCTTTAAAGAGTTTACTATCTGTATAGAATTACAAGTTGACATTGTAGGTGCTCTTCCCCTCTCCTGTTGCCAGCTGCATATAGTCAATGTGCCTACGATATAGCTATGGCAGGCTACTGCAGTTACAGTTTTCTCTGCATTGTTCTGAGGTTACATCTAAGGGACCAATGTAGGCTTTGTGTGGTCAGCTGTGCCAAAAGTGGAAGGAAGTGTTGTGACAGAAATTCTGGATAGTGCAGTAGTTTACCATGTCCTGTTATGCCAGGGGCACAACAATTTTGGATGGCTTTTTTTTATACTGTTTAAGTAAGCTAGGGAGATATCTCTGAACTGTGTCAAGCAGGCATCTTCTGCAGTGGGAAGTTGTGCAGGTGATGCAATCTTGCAGAGCTCAGCAGGACCTGTTAGCACTGATGTTCTCCTGCAGAGTGCTGTGTAGAAGCACTGCTTGGATCATCTCAAGGCTGGCTGCCCATCCCATACAAACGTATCCTTAGCTTCCTGTTCCTCACTGCTACAAGTCTATTAACAAGTTTCTCAGACTCAGCTTGGCGAGCAAGAAAAGCAGGCCTTTTCAGGTGTTTGTGAGCACTTTGTGCCTTTCCACAGCTGAATTTTTAGTATCTGTAGTGCTGAGTCATGCAACTTGGTAGCTCAGTACAATTGGAGTTGATTTTGTTTTGTTTCCAGTCTCGACTGCCATCCTGAAAAGAAAGGCTGAATTAAAAGAATTTTTCAAAAACATATCTAGAGGGAACAAATACCACTGATTAACTTAATAGGTGAACAAGAATCATTGCACTACAGAAATATACCTCTAAATTGGATTCTTGGTGCAAGAAATCCAAAGGAAGGAGCTTGACAATGACAGATGTTTCTGTGTGTGCTTTATTTGTAGACAATGAAACAGTTGGTTGGGGTTTTTTTTTTGTTTTGTTGTTGTTGTTTTTTCCTTAAATACTTAAGGAAAGCCTGGGTATTTTTATTCAATTTTATTCACTTATTTATGCTTCAGATATTCAAAGTCAGGAAGACTGTTGTTTAAAATGGCACAGAATCAGTGTAAGGACCAGGGTATAGGAAGCCTGTTTTCCTTTGGTGCTGTTTGTGATGTTTGAGACCCACATAATTTCCTGCAGTGTGTTAGCTAGGACTGGTTTTGTGTTAAAGTTCTGATCCTCTTCTGCTTGTTGGCTTTGTCTTTTACACCAGGCAGCAGAGCTCATTCTGGCTTCCTTGGATCTATTTGAGAACCTACCCAAGGACGCAACAAGTTTGCAAGTATTGGCTCGTGCTATATGTACAGCTAGTTAACATGTACACTCAGATCATACTTCTGTCAAAAACTATATAATGAAACCTTCATAGAAACAGAACCCTAAATTTTAAAACTTGCTCATTTTGTGTCTTCCAAAGATGAAGGGATGCTTCATTTCTGTGTTTCAGAAGGATTCCAGGCAGGAGGCAAACATGTGGTTGTCCGACATATCCTGACATTGGCATAGAGGACATTAAGTAAAACAGGCTGTTAGGCTGTTGTACGGTTCTGTACTAAGTAAAAATCTGGCTTCTGAGCTTATGTCCTTTACTGAACCTTGCCCTCCATCTCCTGTAAACAGTAAATTAGATGCACTAGGACATGTTAAAATTTGTTAATTTTTCAGTACCTTTTACCTTATCTTAGAGACTATTGACTTATTTCAGGGATAGGTCTTCTTTACATAAAATATGTGTTTTTCCCAGATATGACTGTAAATACCTGTATAAACTGATCAATGATATAGAAATGTTTATTTCTGGTACACTGTACTGAAGTATCACTGCTTGTCACTGTGATCAACAAAACCTTTATTTCATGCCTGAAAGACAACTAGGACAACTCACATGAGAAATGCTAACATAGTTCTTATTTGTTCAAGATTTGCCCTTGACTTTTTGCTGTACATCTACAGGCAGTTTTCTCTGCTTCGGGGAACTCAAGCAAGTGACTTGTAGAAATCAAAGTTAATACTTCTTCACACTAAGCTTTTGGAGTACTATACCTTGCACTTGTGGAAATCCAGTGAAGAATTTCCCTTTTTGCCAGACAAGTTTTATTTGCAGCCTACCTGAGCAAAGATGTATGTTGATAATTTCTAGTATTTCTGCACCAGTAAACACTAGTTAATGTTGCAAACAGACTTTCATTATAGCTCTCTCTTATCCCCACCAACTACATTTTTGAAAAATTCTGCTGTCTCAAAACTGCCATCATTAGTCTCAGCTCAAAAGTTTTCAGGCAAGTTTCAATTAAGTGCAGTCAGCTATTATGCAAATGGGAGAAGAATAAAAAATTCCCATTACTTTTGTTTTGCATGTAATAGCTTGAAAATAGTTACATATATACTTAAACTGTGGTGAAACATGATTTGCACATGCGGAGCTGTTCATCCTTTTAAAGCTTAGAGTTGGATTTTCTTTCTTCCTATCATAATAATTAAAAACTAAACTAACGTAAAACCCTATCAAATTGTTTTTCCTACATTTTAGAAGCACTCTTGTAGAATGGTTTATTCTTTCTATTGTATGGGTGGTTTAGAAAGGCATTTAGCTTTTATCCAGCAGACTGTATCTATTTATGTTTTTAACTCTTGAGGATAGTTTATCTGTGGACACAAATAAGCGCTAATGTTTGAATTTCATTTGAAGCAGTATTCCATTGCCAATTAAATGTGGGGTTTTTTTTGTCATGTAATCATATTGATTTCAAAGAAACATCTCTTAATTTCCTCTCACTTCAGTACTTTAATCTAAAAATTGAACTTTATTCCAATATTTTTTTTTTGAAAATATTTATGTAACTTTATTTTTCCATGTATGGTATTTTTCCATGGTATGGTATTTTTACATGTCAGTAATATTGGGACAGGAGAAGATACATCTTATTATATTATACTGAGATACACTATGTCCTGTTACTGACAACTTCGGACAGAGAAATGGACAAGATGGTGTATTTTTTAATTATTTGTTTAAGGGTCTTATTGATAGGCACAGTCTAGCACTCACTGAAACATTGTGTAATTAAAATCAAGATCTCACATTTGTATTTGTAGCGACAGAATCAGATATTTTGACACTTGATGGAAAAATAGAAATTGAGCACTCCATGAGCTAGAGGCAAAGCTGTCTTTGAAACCTTTGTGTTAGCTCACAATATTTTAAATTTTTGAGACAACTATTTTTCAGAAATACTATCTTTCCTATTAAACTTTGCAATAATTTCTGAAGTGGCATTTATTTTCCAAAATTACTCTAGTTTGGGAAATTTTTGAGTTCTGACTTCTTTTGGCAGGGAAACAAAAATGGCAAGTTTTGATCAACTCTTTTTGTAGCACTAATATGGAGGAAATAAGTATTCTGTAGTTTGTTGGAGTTTTTTTATCCATAATATACCCACAGAATTCATAATCCTTGGACCTTGCAAACGTCACACTAATATTAATCTCGTTCAGCAATACATTGGGAAGAATACAAGTGAAGGGTTGATTAACTTTATGATTTTTAACATACTCTCTTAATTTTTAATATGAGATCAATGTTTGTGATGATAGTGGAGTATTCCACTTATCTGCTTTAAAATTAATGCAATTAAAATTATTATAGGAGGTTTTTTTATGAGAAAGTGGATTTGCAGTAAATATTAAAACCTTTCATTGATCTTGAATTTTTTAAAATGTTTTTGACATATAATATATACCTGTATAAAAATACACCTGTTATTAAATC
This sequence comes from Chlamydotis macqueenii, assembly GCF_036417535.1. Lineage (NCBI taxonomy): Eukaryota > Metazoa > Chordata > Aves > Otidiformes > Otididae > Chlamydotis > Chlamydotis macqueenii. The sequence goes on along the minus strand of NC_141567.1, from coordinate 12,800,596 downwards.
TGGAAATGTTTTCTATAATGCCCAAAACCTCTGCTGCAAGAACAGCATGGTTGCCAAATCATAGACCCATAGAACAGTTAGGGTTGGAAGGGACTTTCAAAGGCTATCTAGTCCAACCCCCCTGCAAGGAGCAGGGACATCTCCAACCAGATCAGGTTGCTCAGAGCCATGTCAACTTGGCCTTGAATGTTTCCAGGGATGGGGCATCCACCAACTCTGTGAGCAACCTGTTCCAGTGTTCCACCACACTCAGTGTAAAAAATTTCTTATGTACAGTCTGAATCTAACTCCCTCTATTTTAAAACCATTACCCCTTGTCCTATTGCAACAGGCCTCATCAAGAAAGGGAAGGAACTGTGTGAATCTCTGCAACATGTGGCATACACCTTTTTCAGTATAGTAATAAGCTGAGAGCACTTTCGTCAGATATTGAATGCTAAACCTGTTTACAGAGCAGATCTTTCCCCATTTCAGCACCCATTTGCCTTTTTTTTTTTTTTTTTTTTTTTGCTTTATGTCATGGTCAGTCCCTATCTTCTGTGATGGCAAAATTTTTTTTACTAATCTGACCATGGTCTTATGTTCAATTTTCAGTGCCCTAGACTCAGTATCAAAACTCTTTTAGTCAGTTGCTGTTCTTGGCTCTTAAGAGCCTATCTGTCCTTTAATCAGTGCCAGCAGTGCTTTTCCCCAAGACTTGCTGAAGAAATCTGCCAAGTGGCAAAAGCAGTTGGTATTAACCACGAATAGATTCATAGCTGTGAGCCTGGAGAGCTTTTTCCTCCTTCAGTGCTGCTGCAGCCCTGAGTGAACCAAAGTCTGCTGGGTCATTGACTAGCAAGGCAAACTTTTTCAAGGTGTCCATCAACCTGTGAAATATTTATTTGCCTGTTACATACAAGCATTGAGCCATATCCAGAAAACAAATGCATAGAGTTGGGTTCCTTTTTGTTTAAAAGAGAGCTTGTACCTTCTCAGTGCTAGACTTTGATCTTCAGGTCATATAAATAATGATTAGTTCTGTTTGCTCAGAGCATTTACATGTTTCTTCTCTTGCTTTAGGGCTGTGAGAAGAAATGCTGTTGGCAGTTTCATATGTAACTTCTGCTCTATACAGCTTTTAGAGTTTCCTAATGAAATTTGACTCACAAAAGTAAAATTGTACTTCATTAATACATTCAGAAATATGCCTTTATGATCTATGACCTTCAAATGAATCTGCATTTCAAGTAGAGCTAGACAGATAGTGTTTTCCAGATGTATTATATGTCGATCAGTCAGTCCACAGCTTCGCTGCTGAAATAGCTCCCACATGCTGGGACTGGAGCAGGTGTTTCTGTCTTCACTCAAAGCCACCCAGTTGACATCTGATTTCCAGATGCTCTAAAAGTACTACTTTATAACAGTCTATTCTGTGCAGCCCTGCTCATGTTCTTGTGCTTTATTAGCTGGTTTCAGGACATGTTTCCTCTGACAAAAAAAAAAAAGTGATGAATTTGAAATGTGCTCATGCACCTTTGTAAAGTTATAAGATGTGTATGACCAAGTTTACATTAGACTGCAACTTTGGAAACTTATTTCTGTGACTACAATTGATTATACTCATGGGGTGGACATCTCAGCAGTGCTTATCTACAAGCTTTTGATTTCATCTATGTGATGAGTACTGTTTAATTTTTCTTCTGACACTGTTACTTTTCTTACTTTCACCTGTGTTTGTCCTCTGGTATGTCTCTAATTTCTTTCAATATTCTTGACATCTACAGCAGGTGTCTTTGGTCTGAATGCTCCTCAACATCTGCTGCCTTCTTCCAGATTCCCATTTAATAGTATCTCAACTGCTACATATTTGTGGGGGAGAAAGGTAGTTGTTTACATATTATGTGAAAAGTTGTAAATTTTTTTTTTTCTTCTAGGCAAGCTAATCTTCCAGTGAAAAAATAATTGATACCTTCCCCCCCTGCCCCCCCCGCCTTCACAGAGATTTTTTTTCCTGTCTGTTTGTGGAAAAAAACCCAATGATTTCCATATTTATCCTGAGATGAGAATGAGAAATGAGATATGATGTGGAGAAAGACTCTTACTTTCTTCTGCAGGAATGAAATGTCACTATCACTTTGTGTTGCCTTTTCTTGTTTCAGAGAAAAGATGTAAAACATACAGGTTTTTTAAATGCCTTTTTCCTTGTATTGCGGTAGGTGAAGAAACAAAAACCTGAGACATTGGTATTCTTCCATGGTTCACCAAAAAGAAACATTGAGAGGGTTATACTACTCTGAGATTCTGAATATATAGTTGGTTCTGTGTGAAACTAGAAGATATCAAAAGAAAGTTACTGCAGCTTCTAGACATGGTAGTAATATTGTTGTCTCAGCCTGGGGTTTAAGAAATGCAGTGTTCATATGGACAGATAAAGACTTTTATGAGACCAGCTAGAATATTTTCCTTTTATGTCTGCCTCTCATAACTGATCTAATAAAAGATAGCTTATTATTACAAAGCTCATGTCTCTGGACTTAGGCCTTTTTCCAGTTTTTTTTTTTCCCATCACCCTCCTTTATCACTGGATTCAACACACGTCATGAACCCTTTCTCTCACAGCAGTGTTTTTCAGAGAAAGAGCAATGATGACTACCATAGATTTCAGTGAAAGCTATGTATGTCCTCCACCTCTGAAAAGCAATTCTGTCCCAGCCTGATCACTTGGGAGCCTAGACCTGGTTCTCCTCAGTTTGAGAATTATGATGACATTGCTCTCTATTGGAAAGCTTCCATCTTAGAGGAATTCCACCCGTGGCACTCTCCAGCTACAAACCTGGCTTTCTCAAATAGAGAATGGGCACAGTCAATTCCATGGTAAACTTGATCTGAAATTCATTGTAATGATAGATTTATACAAATAATTGCATTTCTTTTCTTCGGTTTAGGATTTCTGACTTCTGGGTCCTTGGGCTTTGAGGGCCATATGGTTTTTGAAGCTGGGATATACACAAATAACTGGGATCACAATTTTTTTTTTTTTACTTTAAAAAATTATTTTTATGTTCTAGTCACTTGTTTACTGGAGTTTACAAAAGTGAATGTTTGAATAGTAAATCTGTAATCTGGACACAATCCCTTTTCTTTCAAAGTTAGCAGACATATATGTTAAGTAGTTTCAGCAATCAGTGATGAAGGAGAAGCTTTAAAGATTCCTAAGGGATCATTTTAATAGACCTTTTCTTTAAAAAATAAATAACAAAATAAAAATAGAAAAGCAACAGATTTAGAAAAAGACAATTTATCCCCAAACTAAAGCCATCAAGATGTCAAGGTGGAGATGGGCACCTTTTAGCTGACTCAACCAGCTGTATGGAAAGCTTGTTACAGAGTTTTTGGAGTCCCTTATTTTCTCATGGAGAATATTTCTATTCACAACAATACAACTTGTGTCAGGACCGATATATGTACCATTGCATACGTTCCCTTTTATCTGTTAATAAACCAAGTTCCTGTTTGCCCTGGGAGAAAGTAAGTCTATGAATTTCAAAAGTTCACTGAAAAAGATCAGTGTAATATTTTAGATAGAGAAGTGCAGGAGTACAGTTGTAGAGAAAAAAGGAATGGGATAAGTATGGGAAACATCTGCTTCATAATAGTGTTGTAGTTTGGGCAACATGTCTGACTCGTGTCCATGTGCTAAATAAACAATTTGTCTCTTCAGGATGTCTGTGAAGAAGTAATATGGCTGATTTATTTTGTCAAGCCACTGTGGTTGCTCTATCTTGTCACTGGAATCCACATGGACATGTAATGCTAGGTCATGAATGAAGAGTGTTTTCTCCAACAGTGTTTGATTTGCACCCTTGGAAGCTCTAAGCTCTGAGAGATGTCATTTTAAAATATTTCCTATGTTTTCTTTTACTTAGTCTCAATATGTCAGGCTCAGCTAAACGAAGAACTAAATTAAAACTGTCATTTCAGCTCATAAATAACAGATGTCTCACCCATTTAATTATTTATAGTCTTGAATCTTTCAAAAATTAAAATAGCTATACACATTTTTAATGTAGTTCTTGGTAATTTGCTGCATGAATGATAAGATTTCAGATAATCTCAGCACACAAACATGAAAAATAAAACTTTGACTGACTCGCTTATCTTCTGTGACTGCTTCTTCGATCCCCTGTGACTTTTTTAAATTAAAATTTAAGTGAAATCTAATCACAACAAAATGATGTTCATACACTTGCATTAATAATTTATCTGCTAGAGATCACAGTGCAGGTAGTATGGACTTTAGAGATTCATTTGCTGCCTGAAAATCAATGCTTTCTCTTTTTGGTAAGATTCATCTTTTCATCTGTGTGAACTGTGTTTGGATGGCTCACAAGTCTAAAATATTAATGGTGAAAGAAATTGAGACTGTACCAACATTTAAAAAAACCCACCTCATCCACCCCCCCACCCCAACCACCAAACCCCACTCTCCTGTATTCCTTAGATAACGATAATGGCTTGGCTTAATGACTTATTCTCTTTTTATGAACATAGCTAATATAGTGAAAGATGAACTTACTGGGTTTAACAAAAATTCACTGTCACGGCACTCAAACCAAACACACGCAGTACATGAGCTGAAAGAGGAAACATATGGATGTGAATGCTACAATTCATTTTGGAGAAGAACAATCTCCCCAAGAAAGCACACCTGTTCCTCTCACCTCCTAAGCAGCACAATTTAAGTTCCTTTATGAGAAAGAAAAAGAGATTACTGACAGCCCTCGTGTAAGGAAAAAGTGTTTGGCTTGTTCGGAATGTATGCTATGTGACCTAAGAATATTTTATTTTAGAGCTGAAGAGGTCAGATATCATTCCTTGGGTGGAAGAAGGGCTCTTTTGGTTGTGGGTAAACTGAGGGAGACAAAACCTCCAAAATGTGATTATGAAGGAATCGTATGTGTAGTTAGAAAAGCATTTGCAGAGCAACTATAAAAAAAAAAACAAACGAGTGTGAGTTGGTATCTTGGTAAGTTGCACGCTGCCAAAAGGCTTAGAAGAATGACTAAAGAAATTGTATTGCTGTTTGGTTCACAGTGTGTTCAGGAACACAAAATCTGTTTACGCTCTTTTAGTAAACAGGAGCAATATCCAACAGCTGATCGTATCATTCTAGTTGAAGCAATCTTTGAGGCGAGTCTTTCAAAAATGCTTGAAGATCTAAAGTGTTGCATACAGAAGGCTTTGGTAGTCAAAGACAAAAATATTTATACAAATAAAAAGAAGGAAATCTGACTCACTCTACCAGATTTCTTCCAAAAAGGAATGGTTTTGCTACTCCTGGTCAGGTGCAGTAGCATTTATTCACTAGGCATTTGTTAACAACCTTTGCAGTCATAAATCAACATAGATCCTTTGAATTAATGGTGTAGCTGTAAATTGTACCTGCTAAAGTTCAAGTCTGGTGTTTTCATCTGGGAACCTTTCCTTTGAGGGGGCAGAGACTCTACAACCGGTCCTTGGTCTTGAAGGGCTAAGAGAAGTAACTTGTACCTGCAGCATATTAAAGGCATATGTAGATATTTACCAACTGTTGGATTACTCTAAGGAGAATTAGAAGAGGACTGTAGCACTGTCTACGTTTTTGGTGGTTGTTCAGGTTAAACGCTCTCGTATTTGCCGGAAGGAACTAGGTGTTTGCAGACTCTCATCATGATACATCTAGGGGAGTGTCCTGAGAAGCTCTGCTTCTGAGGCGAAGGTAGACTGACTGTAACCTGGGTTTGTGGGAAGTGACGGATAAAAAAATCCAGAACGGAGCTGAATGAACTTAAGCACTGATGTTCCTGTCAGTAGGGAGATGGAGGTGGACAGTTCGGGGAGAGGGAAGTAGAAGATGGGAAAACAGAACAGCTGTGTCCTGAGAAAGAAATGGGTAGGAACTATTTCTGGCATGTTCAGTAAGGGCTTGGGCACACAGGACAGCCAAACTGTGGCTCCTTGGGCATCAGAAGATGCTAGCAACGTGACAGGGAAGAAAAGCAAACGAAGCAGGCTGTTGAGTGGTTGCAAAAAATACAACATGAGTGTTATGAGGAAGGGAGGATTGCCAAGGACAGGAGAAAGATGTCAAGTCAAGGAGCTGAGGAGAGCTGCTGGGCCTGGCTTGTTTATGTAAAACACCTCTTATCTTTTGAATATGAGTGACTGGAATACCCACTTAAACTAATTAAGACTTCCTTGGTGCTTAATAAGCTGAACCACTGTTGGTGAATAAATGTATAAAAGCACTTTTTATACATGCCAGGTGACAGAGCCAGGAAAAATCAATCTTTTGCAAACACCACCCATCCAAACTTGGCTTCCAGCTCAGTGTGTTTTGTAAATATTATGTCAACATGATCCTGCATAACAAAGGAAAAAGAATATACTGGCATCCATTTTCTCCGCTGCAGGGAAATCTCACTGGCTATTGTAATTGGAGAATGACAAATCAGTGTTGCAAACAGATTTCTGTTCTCAGTTTACACTGTGTAAGGATTGACAAAAATAAGTAAAATAATTATTTTAAAAATGTGATTTAAGCTGTGGCAGTGTCCCTTTAATGATGTTTTGCACCAGTGCAGAATTACATATTGTAGCTTTTTACCAGACCCTGCCCTTTACAAACTTTCTGGAAAATATTTTCCATCATTTTGACATTTCATTTAAAATGAAATATAGAAGATACTAGAAATTCATGTTCATGACAGGTATTATTTGTTTGACTTTGAAATATACAGAGAGCACACATTAATGCACAGTGACTGAAGTGTTACAGGGGTGTGTGTCTGCATATTCATGGGACACTTTACTCCACAAGAAAGCGTTGCAGAATCAGAAGAGGAGTGACCTTTTATAGTACTAAAAATCTGTGTGTGCAACAATGAATAATTTGAAAAGGGGCCAGCTGAAATGACCCTCTTCCCAATATATATACACGTGTGTGTGTATAACCAAGGTAGAATGTTATTTTTACTTGCAAAGGTGCACAATTCCACAATATTTTCTAAGTTGCTTCTGTTTACGCATTCAGCACAGAAATTCTTATCCAAGCTGTCGTATTTGTATAAAGGTATCTATATGTTAGCTATAAGCCCAGGATACATATGTAGGGACTTGGACAAATGTGCCTCCTGTGAATGCTGCCCCAAACAGGGAGAGCCAGGACAAGACCACTGTCACTGGATTTGATCTGCAAATGAACTGAAGAGATGTCTCCTTTCCGGTCATCCTTTTGGAGTTCCACTTGGGGAATGTGAAGGTATTATGACTCAGGGCTGGAAAAGGTGTTACTGTAAGTTTATACTGAAGTGTAAACTGAGCGCTAATAAGGTGTGAGTTCCTGTTGAATATTATACTTTTTTTTTTTTTTTTTTTAAATTCTTTGAAGAAAGTTTGTTTGGTTTAACCTGAGACAAGTTATATTTCTTCTGTACTACAGAGGAAACAGGGACACTGAACGGTATTTTTATTAAGATGCAGATATGCACATGTATGATCAGAGCAGAGAGTAAGTTGTACAGTGGTTGAAGCTGTTATGAGTGCAGCAGAGTATTGATTGACAACTCCTGTTTGTTGACCACATAAAGATAAAATACATTTGAATTTGAATTGACAGTTACCTTCCTTTATGGTTCAACGGCTCTGTAAAGAACTACTCTTCACATTTTTTTATGACATGATTAACTGTTCTACAAAACTAACACATTGCAGGATTGCAGATATGTTAAGGAAGGCATTTTAATCTTCCCTTTTTTTTTCATATCAAACATTTCCTAAAGAACGTATTGTTACTGAGAAATGTTTTTTTGATTTATACAACTTCTGAGATGCAATTTGTCGACAATTTGTATTGAACCTTGGGCTCAAATGACTTCTATATTTAATGCAGTCACAAACTTTAGTATATAATTGTAAAGCTTTCGTATTTCTGATCTAGAGCTTGCAGCTGTGGGTGTTGAAGTGCATGACATAGCATCTGTAGTCTTTGTAAAGGTGAGAACTACTAAGTTGGACATTTCTTTATACAGCTGGAAGAACCAGAGGCTTTCTTCCTTTGCTGAGGTGTTATTACTTTTCCCTCCAGAAAGCTCTGAAATTCTGACTTGTCAAAGGGGAAATTCTTATTGTAACTGATCAGCTCTAAAAAAAAAAAAAAAAAAACCAACCAAAAAAACCACCTTTAAATTCTATTTCCTCTTAAGTATCAACACTGGAATTTTGTTAGTTCCCAGAAAAGATACAAGGCGTTTGTAGTGGGAATTGACTCAACCTGGTGACACTTCTCATTTTTTTGGTCCTAAAAATGACTGATTTTCTTATTTTTTTAATGAGGCCTAGGTTTCATTCTACTTCGTTTATGCATGTTTGCCTGTGCAGTCATTGGAAATGCACATGAATTTCAGAAAATTACCTGTTCTAAGTCAGTTGTTAACTGCTTATGTGCAATCATTGAATTTACATGTGCAATTGTACAGCCAGGCAATACCCAAGTTTTGGTAATGTGGATAATTTCTGTTGCTGATATGCATCATAACAAAGAATATATGCATCCAATACAGAATAACTGATTATATAATTACAATGATGTAAAATCCTTCTCAAACAAGATTAGTAAGTACATGTCTTTTTAATTGGGATATACTTTTTAAAATAGTTGATGTAGAAGGAACTGTATCGCTTCCCAGTCTGACTTGTGCCATCTGGAATTGATGTCTGTCTTCAGCTCTTGCATAATATTTGTAGGGTCCCCAGTAATGGCTGAATGAAAAAAAGAGTCAATGGGGAAGAGACAACCTTGTAGATATGCATCTGTCTGAGATGTTGGTAGAAGTCAAAGGTTAAAAAAAAAAAAATCTGATCAGTGAATTTGCAACTGACATCCATAGACCAAAGCAGCTGATTAAGTCAATAATCGCTTCTCAGTCTGAAATGTATAAAACTTGTGTGATTGTATTATTTTGTTCAAATTCAAATAAAGTAATTTTCCACCTCCACTTTGATATTTTCCCCATAACTTCAGTTTCCAGTTAAAATTGTCACAGACCTTACACTTTTGAATGCCAATGCTGGGTTGTTTTCTCATGCAAAGTGGTCTCTGATCAAGAGCAACTGATTATGTACTCATACATCAGCATGTTGATTATGTGAAATCTCATGAAGAATTACAGTCAATGCCAATCACTGTCTAGCTGAAGGTCAAATTTTACATTACTGTTGCCATTGTTTTGTTCTATACTAATCTATAAACCACGTAAGGAATCCTTAGATACATGTTCTTAACAAAATGTATTTATGCTTTCAACTGGTGTTTTAGAATGCAAAAACAGAGCTCTGTTCTTGTTCAGCATGCTATTTCTACAATGTTTATTGATACTGGAGAAAGGAAACTCTAAGAAGAGCCCCAGGGTAAGCAGTGTTTAAAGCTGAAGAGCGATGCTTAGCTGTTATGCCTGTTCTGTGCAAGGTCTGCATGTGGGTGCTATGGAGGGGCCTAGCTGTGCTCTGTGCAATTCCCACATTGTTAGTCACATTCATTGTTGAGTCTGCTTCTGCTATTTTAGCATATGGATGGTGTCAGCACTGCAGATGATGCTTTGAGGATTAGTGCCATGCTTGTGCCCTAAAGTCCCAGGAGCACACCCCACTGGCTCAAAATAGACGAGTTAAGAAAAATATTTTATTCAAATGTCCTCCAGTGCTGTAGCTTTTCAGATTTACTTCGTTTACATTTAACATATCTGATTAATTGCTGCCTAGTGATTGCTTTGTATTAGGCTCCCGTATGAGGCAGTCATGTATCTGGCAGATCTAGGCAATCAACAAACACTTTAATACGCTTGACCAATAGAAGGGTATCTCTGTCTGAGATCAGACACCAACAAGGAAATAGCTGTGCAGTGTAGTAAGTCAGTGTTAACTCACGAAGTGTTTGTCCAGTTAAGTTCATAGTAAATATAAATCGACAAGTCCAAAAAATATTCAATATTGCTCCAAAACAGAGCAATACTAACAGTATTCATTTCATGTCAGTTCCCTGCATTTGAATTGTCAAGGCCAGAAATTTTCAGAGGGCAGTTAAGCTGTATCATATATATGATGTCTACATGTTATTTTCAGACAGCTTACCTTGCATTAATATTGTTCAAATACAGAGACCAGGGTTACAGATGTAGGATACAAAGATTCCCCTCTTATACTGTGTTTCTGCTCATTTGAAATAAAAGGCTACTCCTGCCCCCAGCACCATTCCTAGTTATCACCTGTGTAACAGAAATAACAGTAAGTCATTGTGAGTAAGAACTAAATTTTCATTTCCAGTTTCTAATATTTTGCTAGCAGTTTTCAGAAAGCAAGATAAGTAGGAAATTAATTTTGCACTTTTTTTTCATAATGCTATACTAGCTCCACTGTGTCTACATGGTAGAAGTGCAATATTTTTCCTGGCAAAATAAATATGTTTCTATTTTACTTTCTGTCCTCAAGTACAGCTGTGTACAACAGGAAGCTCACTTAAAGAGCTAGGTGATAACTTTTTTCTAACAAGATTACATAAGGCAACTCTAAATCATGTACTCTAAATCATGTCTTTGAATGTATAGGGACATTCACATTGAAGGAACTGGATGCAAAACGTAACAATCAATTTTTTTTTTTGCAGTAGGGTATGATGAATTCAGCAGCTCAGAAAGTAGAGATGAATAAAGATTGTTATGCATGCTACTACCATGGTAGCCACACATCTCAGTCAGAAATGGAATTTTATTGCAGCCTTTATCTTCCATTAGATGAGGTATATATGAAAGAGATTGGAATGACTTGACTAGTATTTCACTAGCAGATCATTGCCGTATATTTCTATGTTAGATGCTTTTATGTTGCTAATAAGGAGGAAGTTTGGAGTATTTCAAAGATTTCCTTTGAAATTGCTCTTAATTGAAGAATGGAGTTTTATTATTTTATATTTTTAGATAATTTTCACTATATGCTGGAAGTAAAATTAAAAAAAAAGAAAAATATAGAGACTTTAAAAATGTTGCTTATAATTGAATGTGAAATCCATTTGAATTCTGTCAGACTGCTGCTATAATATATTGAAATTGTAAGTTGGATTTTTTTTTTTTTCATTCATAGATTTTATTTCTTAGGATTCAGTACTATCAGAGACTCAGCCATTGATTCCCTTTATTAGAGGGGAAAGTGTTGTGATGTGGGAAGTAGAATCTATCTTGAGGTGCCCATTCATATTTGGTTACACATGATCACAGCACCTGTAATACACCGGTGGTGATGCTCTAATAAATATATTTCCAATGCTTTCCAGTGGAGATTAATAGATATTTTTTTCTGAAAAGCCAAAATTTCATAAGGAAGGTACATTTCCTTGCAAATTCTAGATATTCTGCGTCTTGTGGTGTTACTTAAAGGAGGACATGCTGAGAGAAATAGGTATGTATTTTTTTTTATGGAATCAAAGACCCCAGAAATACAGACTCTGTTCTGCTTCAGCAGCTTTGACCAGAGTGATCCCAAACCCGTTTTCCTGCAGTTTTATAAGTAAACTAGGATTTTTCTGATGTAAAACATTTATAAATTTACAGTTGTTTTTTTTCCTAACGTGATTTATGCCAGTGTGATTCTTAGCACTGAACTGTTTTTCAGTGAACAATCTCTTTTCTTGTTAATATTTAATGCTGGTATGAAAGGAAGGCAGACATAGTATTTCTCATTTATTAACTTGTGTAGTGAAATTGCTGCCATTCTAAGAAAGGTGGCATTTCTTATGTAATTTTTTGATTTGCATAATTTAGATATAGCAAGTCAATGTGGTAAAGTGTGTGATGCCCTAGTGTGGTCTGTTTTGGGAGTGCTCTGTCCAGTGTCAGTCAGTAGAGATATGTGTTCAGTCCAGAACTGGGAATTCAGGGTTACGGATTTCTTTCACATTAACTTTTCCCAGGTTTACACTGCACCTAGCCCCAGTGTCATAGCTTCATGGCCTAAAAAATTACATTTGAATTCTTAATCTTTGTATGGAGCCAGTACTGTTGAAATAATTGTTTTCTTGATTTGGGGAAATATCCTAAGTCATAACTGGAGGAACTCATATCTTTAACAAAAACATAAAGAAGAGAAAACAGAAGCCACAAAGCTGAAAAAAAAAAAAAAAGCTTTACCAGGATATATGAAAACACTCATTGTATATTTCCATTTTAACTTGAAGTGCATGTATAATATCTGTGTTGTACTGTAGTCACATTCGCTACAAGATCTAGTGTTCTACCTTGACCAGAACATCCAAATATGTTTTCCTAGATGAGATTTTGCTAGATATCCAATGTTTTTCATTTTTAAATGCATATTGTTCGTGGGGAAACTCCTGTGCCCTCGACTCTTACTATTTTCTTGAACGTTGAGAATATTCCTTAACTCTTGTAAGTGAGCCTGCCTGACTAATGAAGCTGATCTGAGCCAACCAGACTCATGATACCTCTGCATCCAGGTCTGTGAAAACTCCTCAGCAAGAATCTCCAGTATCACCCTGAATTAATATTTTCTGAGTCTCCACCCAAAGAAAACATACAAATTTTGAAGCAGCTCTGCATTATCCACTTAGATCCATGTCTAGCAAGTTCATTGTGTAGGACAGCATTCTCTTGTGTCCTCACACAGTTACTTTTGTCATTAAGTAATAACATGTTTCAGAACAAGGTGCCAGACTTTGTCTATAGTTAATTTCTGAATGTCAGTCAAAAACATTTTTTTGTGTCTAGATGTATTTGTGAGCATATTAACTGTTATACTATCCAATTTGATTGTGTAAGTTTTCTTTGGAACCCATGATGTTTGTTGACACTTTTCTACAGGATTAAGCAAGTCACAATAACAATATCATTTGACTGTTATGGGAAAGAAAAAAAAAACAAAATATAGAAGTAAGAATAGTCTATGAATAATATGCCTCTAAAGAATTCGGTAAAACAGTTGTTTTGTTGTTCAGTAAGTTACTTCATAAAAAAAAAAAAATCATTTATTGGAATTTAAAACTGCTGCTTCTGTACTGTAAGTAATCATGCATATACCTTGTGACTTCATAAATGCACTCATTACTTAAAACGAAGTTAGTGCTTATGACAGATGGAGATCAAGGACTCCCAGTGATGTTCTAGTATTACCTATAGAAGATGGATAAGATGAGGAGAAACTTCTCTAGGTCAGTCCAAAGATCGATCTAGTCCAGCAGCAGATTTTTACAGAAAAATTATAGAAAAACTCTTTTGAGGAAAGGGTCAGTTTACATTCTTGCAACTTGTGCCGATCAATAGTTTAAAGACTTCTAAGTCAGAAGTTATATCCTAACCATCATATATAATATCCAATGATAGACCGATCCTTCAGGAATTTGTCTGAACTTTTTTGAAGGCATTTGTTGTTTAGCCTTTGCAACACCTGTGGCACAGATGCAATCTTCGGCGGTGCTTTTTTGTGTTGTGTGAAGAAATGCTTCTTTTGGTTTGTTCTATGCTTGCTACCTGCTAATACAACTGTATAGTCCTGTTTGTGCTGTCTGTGCTGGTTTCCGTGCATGGCTTCACTGTTAACCAGCCTGTCACTTAAGGAGGGAGTACATGTGGTTTTAGCTGCTGAACCAACAGTCGCTTTCATTTAAGACTGACTTTCAGGATGGGAAAATTCTCACTGAACATTTCTCATTCGTAGTAGATATACCTGTTCCTGCTGGCTTGTGACATTAGTCTTCATTATGATTATTAAGGATGAAGGTCTGGAAATTCAGCAAGGTTGTGAAAACAACGTCTGTGATTTGCCTATTGATCATTGTGCACAACTGTATCACATTAAAGCACTAAGCTGCGTCTTTGCACAGTAAGTGTTCTGTGATGATTGTTCCCTGGGTCACTTCATCCTCACAGCCTATCAGATCATTTTGAGTGGACAGGCATTCCCCTTAATTTTTTCTTGCAGATATGTTAGTTTTGCCCCCTAAGGCATTATTTCTCTTGAGGCTGCTTTTCTTCACAGAGAAACTTATTTATGATTACAATAGTTTTGATGAATGTTATTGGTATATTCTGCTTTTATATGATGCTTTTCTTTTTTATGCACAAAATATTTCAAGATAAATTGGTCGCAGCTCCAAAGCTTCCTACCTTTCTCCCTGTGCCAGGAAGAGTAGGAGATAAGTCAGTATTTCTCAATAGCAGCTTTGTGTGAAGCTGAGGATGAAAGAGAGAAAGGATAATATATCTGATTCTAGTTCAGCTATTCTGGGCCACCATACCGACTTAAGTAGTCACACAAAATCCTAACTCAAGCCACTTTGGATTTGACTTAAATCCTTCTACAGAATGATTTCACAATTTAAATGACATTTAAAGTCATCTTTGCGCTCCCTTAGTCTAACTTCCACCTGTTCCGTGATGTAACATTCAGTTTGACCCAGTGTTTCTGCCTCCAGACAGTCAGGCTGATTCTAGGAAAATGCTATTTTACAAGTGAAAGCACTCAATGTGTGCCAAGAATATTGATATTAAGAGGAGTTGCTATCTCAATATTTAACAAGAGGAGGATTATCCATTGAAACAGAAGTGCAGATTGTTTTTTACAGACTCTTACTTTTCAGAGAGAAGACCTCTGAGGATTTTTATTCCATTCTAGAGCATTAAAAGTGACCTGTAAGTGGGGGTCTAGCAAAATAATGCAATACCAGGAATATGTAGCAAATGCTGTAGTTGACAAAACCATGTTCATAATAATAATTTAAAACTTTTAATACATTTTTACCCATTTTTTGTTTCATATGATATGCCTCTGCTTCTAATTAAAAATGCTTCATTTCTAGCATTGTGTGGATAATATCTGATCTGAGATGTATACAGCTACTGACTTCAGGTATATACTGTTAAAAAGTTCAGTTTCAATTTGGAAAATAGCAGATAGGACATGTATAGTACTATTGTGGCAACATGGAACAAGGAATAAATTAAAAAATCTGAATTTAAAATAAGTTAATCACTTAGTAACAGTTTCGCTACTGAGTCATTTGAAACATTACTTATTTATTGCCATAATAATTTATTAATACAAATATTATTTATTTATGATGTATCTATGCTTGTGCTAGGCAATTTATAAAATAAGACTGATACTTACCAAGAAGACCTTACATGCTTAAATGGGATAAAATCTCATGGTGATAAATGGCAATATATTACCTATAAGTCCTGGATTTTGATGATGGAAGACTGTTGGAAAATGTAGAAGAAATTTATTTTTTTTCCTAAACAACATAATGGAATTCTATTAATTTACTTTTGAGTTTCTGCTTCATTGCTCTCTTTTTCTACTTTTTCTTATTTGATCTTTTCTGACATTTATCTTAATATACTTGACTGTTGTCTTTACAGTATACATTGTGGGGGGCATATGAAAGAAGAGCGTTATTTTTGTATTTGAAGCTAGAAATGCCTTAAAAAATGCTACATATTGATGAACAGTGAATTCAAATAATATTGTATCCAATACTTTTAAGTCTTACCACTTTGGGCAAAAATTGAAGAGCTAAGGTATTAATATTCCTTTCTGTTCAAAACAAAAAGATGTTTCAATGCTGCCAGGTTTTTCCTTTTTCATGTGTGTGCTATTTTTTGTTTTGGGCAAAGGACTAGAAAAGCGGAAGTAAATGCTCATGATGTTGATTCTTTCGTATTTCAGTAAATACAGTTTTCTTTTCTTTTCTTTTTTTTTTTTTTTAAGCCAGCTTTTGTTCAGTGAAAGAAATGCTGGGAGAATATACTTGAACTTTACATATGTGTTGTTTTCAACTGACAAGAACACTGGGACTGCTAAAATCCAGCTTTCCTTCCTGTAACTCAAAAAATATCCTGTAACATCAAATCTCTACCTTGATATATAGATGATCAGTTTTTTTTTTTATGTTTCAAAAATGCTGTTTGTTTAAAATCAAGGTTCTTAGTAAGAATGTAAGTTATTTCAGAAAGGTTTCTTAAATCCACAGCGCAACTTTTGGTGAAAAGCAGAAGGAAATTGTAGACCACTGGGCAAACTAGTCATTAGCTTTCCCATTAGGATACTAATATACAGGCTGTGGGATCAAACCATATTATTTCTGCCTTGTTTAAAAATCTTTAACTCAGGTCTCCACATTCCAGGTAAATTCTACTACTCTGGGGCTAGGAGGTCAGTTTCTGTGTTTATAGATGCACTGACAGAATGAATAATCTGATCTACTCTAAATGTTTACTTTAGGATGAAATTAATTACTAGACTCCATTGACTTTTAACTAGATTTCTATTGATTATGAAGGGAGCTTGAGACAAATAAGTCTATAGCCTGTAACAGAATATTAAAGATATTCTTAGATAGCTTTAACATGTGACCTGTAAGTCCTGTGAGTTTTACTGTGTAAGAAACATGATATATTTAAAATCATATAAATCTCACATTCTGTTCAGGTAGACAACCATGTAAGTATCCAGGGATGTATTTTAGGTCTTGAAACATTTTAAATTCAAGAGTGG
This sequence comes from Chlamydotis macqueenii, assembly GCF_036417535.1. Taxonomy (NCBI): domain Eukaryota; kingdom Metazoa; phylum Chordata; class Aves; order Otidiformes; family Otididae; genus Chlamydotis; species Chlamydotis macqueenii. Next base: position 12,784,015 of record NC_141567.1, on the reverse strand, counting down.
CCACCTGGTGACATATTGACTGAATCAAACCTTACTGTTTCATCTGTCCCATGACCTGCTTCCCAGAATCCTCTAGTTCTGCAATCCTCTTCCATAAGGTAACCAAAGTCAAGGTTTTCATGCCATAGACATGCCTGTATTTTGGTAATGTAACTGGAAAGCTTGTGTACCTATGGAGTAGCTATGGAGTGATGCAGTGCTTGCTCATATTCTTACGATGCGAGCTACCACATCTGGTCTTGAAGGCTGCTGAATCAGCATTGAATTGACCTTTAGTAGATATGTATTCATGATATTGCAATTTTGCCCTGCTTTTTATCTCTTATTAGGGACAATATTTTATTTTTTAGATTTTATTCAAATTACATGACAAAAAAAAAAAGTCAACAGAATTTGCTCTTGCATTTTTTCTTTCCTAAAGTTAAATTGACCAAGAACCAAAAAGATACACAGTTAAATGCAATCTTATTCTAAATGCTTTTGCAAATAGGTGTTGTTTCCATGAGGAAAGTGGTTGCCTGAAGCCCAAGCTAATCATAATCTGAAACAAAAGAGTAGTTAGTACCTTTCTTGCTGAGATGGGAATTCATTAACACTATTAATAGACTTTGCTGCCTACTAACCTTACTCTAAAATTGTAAACTCCTTTAAATGCTTTCCTTAACCCATGAGTGCATGGCACAATCTGACTTTAAAGGCATTCTAGTGAAAGAAAAGTATTGCTCACAAGATTGTATCTTGTAAACAAGTGACTCTAATAAATTGATGTGTTGTATATTGTATGACTTTAAACATCATTACCATTAGGAAATAAGTTAGAACCCAAATGGAGGAGAAAACAGTGTTAAGGGATAGAAAAATAATAGAGTCAGCACTGTCAGAGAAAGAGGGAATATACATTCTGCGTAGCTTCCTTAATATTTCACGTAGATTTTGATCATTTTCTGACACTCTAGGCAGCTTCTAGCCACCTCACATTATTGACAATGTAACTCTTGATAGAGAGTTTATATAATAAATGCAATTCATTTAATCACTGACTATGCTAATACCAAAACAAATCCAACTTACAACTCTGAATCACAGACTCACTGGGATGTATCAACATATCTCTGCCACAAATTCACACAGAAAAGATGGACTTTGCAAAGTGCCTTGAATATTAATAAATCAAGCCCTGAATTATACAAAGCTAGAGCAATTGGAAACAAACATCATCCTTAAGTGACATAAATCTGTTCAGCCTTAGAAGTTTATTCTCACCAAATGAGAATTTGACTCCCTGAACGTGGTTTGTGATCTAACATCTCATCTGTTGCATAAAAAAGAGAGCATCTTGCATTCCTGATGCTAGGATCTATCTGTGTATAATTTCCTGATATAATTCGAGTCTTCAAATACTTATAGGTAGGTCCAAATAATCTCATTTTGTCTAAAGACATTGTGGAATCCTTGCCTGGCAACTGCCAAAACCAGTACTTGTTCTCATCTTAAATGACACTGGGGAAATTAGATAGAAGGAATGGGATTCACCAGTTTGATGTGCTGGGTCTTGTGTGCTGCTACAATGTGCTTCAGGGGAGAGTTTGACATAGAAGAAAAGAGAGGGAGAACTGCAGCTGCATAGGTCTTTTAATGTACCAAAGAATAGCAAATGGAAATGTACTTAAGAGGTTACTACCCCATCCTCATAAGATGTAAAAATCATTAAATGGCAGCATAATACAGGATTCTGTTATCAAAGCATTCTACACTTTCATGTTGCTTCTGTGAACAAAAATGTTCATTACTTCCAAAAGGACAATGATGCTTTAGACATAGCTTTTACCAAAGTATGCATGGGGTGAAGCAAACCACATCCCTCACTCCACACTGAATTTCACATTGCACAGTTGTTTCCTGATGGTTTCTATCTTCCTTCTTACAATCAGCAGAGCGTCATAAAGTTGTTTTTAGAGGTGGTAGTTTGTGAGGGGGATTCATCCTAGTCTTAGAAGAATTTATCTGTATTTAAAAACAACTATCTTAGTCATAGTATGTAGTTTAATGGTGGTCTTGCAGCCATTCTTTTTTCCTTGGTTGTTCATTTTTTTTTTTGTGTGTGTAGAATGACAGCCCTGTCTGAGGTGTAAATTAGATGCAAAGGAAGTAAAGCATAATTTCTGAATTCCTGACTGGCAAGAAGAGTGATAATGCACTGGTCAGGAAGTTCTGAGGGCTGTGACATTAAGAGTCTTCTGGGGGCTTCTGTCAGTACTTTGCAGTGTTAGCTGATGAGATGCAAATCTGATTGTCTTAGCCTTTGGTCCTGAGTCTGGAGAGAACCGGGTGGTACAGGAGAATGAAACCAGCCAATTTCTCTGTGATTGAGTCATGATAGGATTAAATAATCTTTGATCCTCCTTCTCTGTGTAGGGTTTTATATTACATTCATCCTTATTCAATCTGAGTATGTAGAGGACATGTACTCACATAGAAAACAGACTCTGATCATGGCTGGCAAAAGTGATGAGAACACGTGCGCTACTAAAATGCAAGATATAATTAAACCAAATCTGCCCTCACTGAAGTCATACAAGCACAAAATAAAAGCTGCTGATGTAAACATTTGCTTTTTTTTTTTTCCTTTTTTACATCGTTCATTGATGACAACAGGCTCACTGTAGCAGAGTCAGGGATAAGGGCCAGGATACAGGAAGATGGGATGTGAACAAAAACATTGCAGAAGCCTTCCCTCTGCACGCCGCCCCCCCCCTTCCCCCCCCGCCCCCCCATCTTCCTACAGTGAGACTTCGAGGCTGGGCTTTGTATTGTTTTTTTTTTTGGCAGGTAAGAAGATATTTTGTCAGTGGAGCATGAAAGTGTTCAGTTTCCAGTTACCATAAAATAGCCAAATTCTGGAAATTCTCTGCTTGTTTTTATCTGCAAGACAAGTGTTTTGGACTTTTCTGCCAGGGGTCACAAAGTCCTGTGGAACACACTATGGTAACAAGATCCTTCTGCCTCAAGGCACTTAGCGTTCATAGTAACAAATACTGGCATAAGTCCCCTGAAGACACTTCAGAACTTCCTCCTTTCTAGGCCCTATACAAGGACAGGAAGGCAGACTAAGAAAGCACGGCTTATCTTTCCTCTCTCACACAAATGGATGACATGTCTAATGTGAGCAGCAAAGGCAATACTAAAATTAGCACAATTAATCAGTCATTCAATCAGTGCTGAAGGAGAGAAGGCAATTCAGAGGAAAAGGGAGAGGGCACCTGGGATGAGGGCACAGGTTCACTAAATGATTGTGTTTAAGGACCATATGTGTAGTGGAAACGCACCCCACTACATGAGGGGCAGTATCTGAGATCTTTCTGATCACCAGTTCACCATCTAAGGAAGCTGCAGCTGTTACTGGGTTTTGTGTAGCCCCTTCAGCTTTCCTGCTTTATTATTTATCATTAATATTTCATATTATTACAAAGTGAGTTGGTCAGCAAATAAACCTTATGGCAGCTTTCTTTTTTTTTAATTTATTTTTTATTTTCTGTGGTGTACTTTTCCCTGACTAATCTGATATTACTGTTGGATTCACTTTGCTGCTGTTACAGGGCAGCTTGGAGCCCACAAGTAAAAATCTATTGTGGAAATTAAAAGTTACATTTCCAAAGTACTATCCCATCTCTTTTGAGTAGTGTGGAGGTTTTGTAGATTTTTTTTGTTGGGTTTTTGTTGTTGTTTTGTTTAAATTTAGAAGTAATTTATTTGGTTTAAAATATTTTTTGTTTATATCACTTTCGTACTTTCAGTTTGTGTGGTTTCCCCTTGAGATCTGACAGTGCAGTTTTCTAGATGGTTATTTTTTTTATTTGAATTCCTTTGTACTTAGGATATGCTAAGGGTGCTTTCTCTATATAGGAAAGGAACACTATAGTATGACAAATGAGACTGCCATTTGCCACCAATGCTTGGATGACTTCCAGTATCACTTACTTCTCTGAACAGGATTGTTCTAGACCCTGAATTCCAAAACTGAAGTGCTCAGGTAACACTTTCTTTCAGGATATTGAAATAATAGCTCATTTACAAATTTAAAATCTGAATCAAGCAGTAGTATTGTACATGTGGATAAATGTCACTTGCATTATTTTTTTTTGGCAGGAGCCTAAATTCTGCTGAGGTCATTAATTTGTAGTAGCAGTTTCCCTTATTACGGCTACACAGCATGTTAATATGCCTGCCTGTGTCGTGTCTTTCACATCTGAAATTTTGTCCCCTTTTAACTTTTAAGCACGTTATGTAAAAGAAGTCTCAATTTAAAAGAAGCAGGGGGATGGTATTCCAGGAAGCCACACAGTTTTTGAACAGGCAGAGCATTATGCCTCCATCTAACTGTCTCATGATGGAATTGCTTGGTCAAGCTTGAAGGATCACTGAAGTCAGTGGACTTGATGAACAACATCAGCTGGAGATGTGGCTGAATGGAATGTTTTACAATGCTCTTCTCTCCTGCAAAAAAAAAAGGGAATGTAGCACGTGGGTGTAGCTGAGCAGAAATACTCTCTTCATTTCTACATTTTGTTTGTTTGGCTTCCTGAGCTAACTCATCGATTACCTTTGTAACCTAAGTTCTCTCTGCTTTTAAGCCAGATAGCACATGCTGATGGTATTCCTCTTGCACCTCTGTAACAAGTTAGAATGTTAAGTGCGGAGATCAACTTTTTATGCTCATACTCCCTCTCCTTTCCACTCCTTTTATCCAACCCTACCCGTTTCAGCCAGGCACTCATACTGGAGTGGATAAAATAGTCATAAATATTCCAACACATGGCTGAGGACAGAAATGTTAGAAGCTCTATGTATCTAGGCAATCATTCAATTTATGAAGCTAGTTCCTATTTTCTACATTCTCATTTTCCTTCCTCAGCTGCTTGGAGACTAGATGACCTACGTCATAAATGTATTACACACTGGTGGTCTTATTGGTAAGCATTAGCCTTAGTCTTTTCTGGTAGCAAGACATCTTCTGTGCAATACTTTGTTATGTGAAGTCAGCTCAGAGCTCTTCTGCAGAGACCACTCTATTAATTTACCTTTATTTCACAAACTAGATGTTATTTTTATAAACAACTTAGAGCAAGCTTTTGTAATTCTTGCTGTGTATTTTGGAGTATAGCTCTTTGGCCATGTGAGTGGATTTCCTAGATAATTCTATATTTATGTAATCAGAGTTTGGGAATGCCCTGCAAAAAGCTGTGTCAACATATATAAAGGAAGAATATTAGCTTATTTAAATTTCGCTGGAATCCTAGTAGTAGCTACAGGCAGAGGAAGACTCTTAGATATAATCTGAAATTTCTTATGACCTTGTTGGGGTGAAAGGGGGAAGACAAAGGAAAAAATACTGTTTTTATTAGTTTCCAAGAACAGCCTGGTGTCTACTAAATTAATAATGTAATTTCCAAACATCCATAAAATTAAAAAAAAAATTGAACAATGAGACCTGATTTTTCTAGATATTTTATAGTGTGTCAGTGTCACCTTCAGTCACAGATTGCACGAAAAATACCAGATGCCCAGCAAGTAAATAATGTAGCTCAGGCTGTGATTGTTAATTACAATCAGTACTGAAGAATTTGGTGGAGATGATGATCTCTTCAACCCATGAAGAGAAAAAAATAAATCAAAAGGATTAGACAAAGACTGTTCAGATAAGGAGAGTAAAAGAAAACATCCGAAAACTTTTATCTGTGAAAAATCATTGCAATGAACTTTTTATTATAAAGTACTGAGGGGCAAGAGTTAAGGGGTAATTTCCTGAAGTTCCTGAACTCTAAATTCTTTATACAGAAGATTGTGCTAAAAAATAGTAATTAATCATTTCCATTTAAATCTTCCAGGCATTGCACGAATAAGATTTAGCTGCGTAACTCCTGTGGCTAAATCCCATGCAATGTTGAAAATGCAGATGATAATATCTCTGTCAAGAAACTCAGTGCCATGGCAGAAATATTGGAGCCAGTTGCTGTGGGAAAATGGTAGTGATCTAATGGCTGTCAGCTGCTATGAGATATCACTCTTATTTTTGTGTCCTTGCATTACTCTCAGGTTTCAGCTACTGCACAATGTGGCTCGTACTTTTTGTTTACGGAGTAGCATTTGATCAGGCAGGAAAAGGAAAGTACACTTGTAAAGAAATGATGGACCTTTGCTTGGGTAAACACTTAATTATAGGGTAGAGTAATCACATCAAAAATGATTGTTTCATCACGTGACTACCTGAAAGACTGATGCCTACAATTCTGTAACATGAAACTGAGGACCTTTGGATTTTTGGATTTTTTTTTCCTTTTAAAGTGGTTGTTTTGGTTTGTTTTCTTATATTCTAGGACAAACATGCAATTTAATATCATGATTAGAATGTCTATAAGTAATGTTCCTGACATGTTGCTGGCTATCATCTGTACAACTACTGCAATAGAATAACGTAATGCTGCTTTTGTTTGTCAAAATGCCGTATTCTGTTAGCAAAAGATAAAGCTATTTCGTGTTGCTGGAACTTCACTATCCCCACATACACATGAGGAAGGTGGTAGTGTCTCCAGGCAGAAAACCTACAGATATGGACTTGTTCTCACAGGAATGTCTTTGGATATTTCACTTTGTTGTTTGAATTAACGTGGAGGAGGAGCAATTGCAACTTGCTACCATTCATGCAGATATTTTTCCTGGCATGAGTGCATACTTGGCTAGCACCACTCATTTGGATCATTTGTAAAGCATGTGCTTTCTGTAAGGACTTGAAGTGGTTAACATGAACATTGTTACGCATTCTAGGAGCTGCTGAGCTTCAACATGATATGAATACATATTTCAGAAGTGGCTAAGGCAAAACGGTTTAGAGCAGAGGTGCAGGTCTAGAACAGCCTAGAAACTTTCTATTGCCTGGTGGAGATCTGTCATGCAACAAAGATCAAAATAGGAGTGTCACTTCCAAGAGGAGATTGTGTTTTAAACTTCTTTAATATGTACCTATTAGAGTTATTAAAAACAGAATATTTGTGAGAAAGATGGCTAGTTTTTCTGAACATATCTAGCTTTGGTATCACAGGCTACACCAGGATATAAGGAGTAAAGGAGAGTTACTGTTGCCAACAACTGGCCATCCTTTTACAAGCAGAACTTCCATCTGTATATTCTCTACAGCTAAGTTACAGACCTAGGTACCACTGTGTGCAAAGATCAGAAAGCTGGAAGAGATAATACTTAAATTTGGGGCTGCAGGTTTTTTTTTTTTTACAGGAAAAAAACTTTAGGTTTATTGAGCTTGATGGATTCAGATCTCCATCCCAGCAGCAAAGTTATAGTAAATAGTGTTCACTGTCATGAGATGAGAACAGTGCTCTGCTTTATTGTTTTGAAACTGTAGTATTACACCACCAAATTGCTGGAAAAGATTGTACTGCTTAAATAATAGTGCACAGAGTTAATGGATATACAGGCTGAACTTTGGGTCCAGAGGATCTTAAAATCCCTCTAAAATGTCAGCTTAATATTAGTGTCTGACTGCTAATTGGTTATTTAGTATTGAAGTATAACCTTGATTATAGATTTCAGTATTTAAAATGACATAAATGCAAGAGAAATAATAGTGATGCTAGTAATGGGGAATAGACCAGATAACTCACTAAGGGTAAATACCTTATCTTAGTGTAGCAGTTAAAATAAGAACAAATTTCCTTACTACACCTCCGAAACCCTTCCTTCCTCTTTGAAACAATTATTAGCAAGATTAGCAACAATTAGTTTCTGGTTGTTATTACATTTCTAGATGTGTATTACTCTGTCTCTTATTTGACATAATGTAACTATTTTTATTAAGGAAATACATAATAAAGGTTATTTTTGCATAGTCTGTAAGTACGCCAATCTGTACTACCTTAGTCTATTCTTCTGCCTGCATACTCACTTCACTTGTAGTATGTTTGAGCTTGGAGTGGCAGAGGCGCCTAATTTGAACTGAATTTAGTTACAATGCACTGCAATGACTTGAGTCTGTGTGTTGCTGTCCTTAGTGTGCATGGACAGGTGAGAGAGAATATATTAAGAAATTATTGCATATGCAGTGTTTGCATGGTTCCTTAGCTGCCTTCAAACAAAACTGCTCATCCCATGAAGACTGACTGGCTTCATAGCTGCGTGTCCTTCTCTGCTTGGGACGCTGATAACTTTTTTCTTTTAATTTTTTTTTTTTTCCACTTCTCTGCTTAAGAGCTGGTGCTTGCCATTGTGGACCAGCTCTTGGAGCTGCCGTACAGCTAACATGGGTTCATAAATTGTACTTTGTGCTTAACAGCCACCCTGGTGTCTGCTGAGATTCTGGAAGGTTTTGAAATGAAAGACTGAAGGGGAGATGATCTAGAGGCTGTTACAAAAGTGATGCTTGAGTAGAGCACAGTTCTAATGGGGCTGAGATTCTTGTACAAGAAAGCAAACCTGTATTTCTAGCAGTCAAAGCACTGAGGTAGCTGGTGACACTCCATCCTATCCCTCACATGCTTCTACCGGAGTGCAGCTCCATGCTGCCTTTTATACAAAGCAGATTGCAGAGTACCAGAAGTTGGACCAGACTTAAAAGCTTTGACCATCACAGTGGAAAGCGTTGCCCTGAGCAGACATCCATTTGCTTCTTAAAGGGAACATGCAGTCTGCAAAGTTGCATTTGTTCTTTTTTCCAGAGTTCTGGTCTGCAGACATGTTCTCTAATGAAGTACCATGCAGTATGATGATAGCTGCTGACACAGCAAGAGAAGAGAGAGTTCAGATTGAAGTCATCAAGTGAAAGAAAGCAATTTAATAGAAAATCTTTAATGGTACTTTTTAATTCATTAGAAGGAAAACACTGTGTCAGCACTTTTAAAATTGTATTTTTGAAAGGATGGCAGGAAACAGTCTAGTGTGATTTCTGCAGGTTCTTTCAGAGTAAACTGTGGATGACTTTGAGCAAATAAAGTATCCGTTGTCTAAATGTTGCAAAAATATGGGGTTTAAATTTTGCAATAAATTTATCATCTCATGCAGTGTTTTGAATTGATAAGAAAGCATGCTAAAGCCGAAGTAGCATGATCGGTTATGACTTCAAACTTCGAAGACCTGAGAGTCTAACTAAAATACTCATGGAGTTTTGTGCTAGGATATTGTCTGTCCTTTTGGTACCTCCTTCTGTCTGCTCCCTTTAGACTCTTCTAGGACATCTGCTGAATCAAAGAAATCCTGTATTTATGATTTTTTAAAAAAATACATAATTATTTATACAATGAAAATGATTCAGTCTGTTAATCTCAAGAAAGTTCTATCAGGTCTTCTGTTTGACACTTTCTCATATTTGGTTTCAGAGAATATGTATGGGAAGGGGTTCAGCTAAGCTTCTGCTCTGGTAAGGTGCTGCTCCAGAAAGGAGAATCTTTGTTTTAGAGATCTTATGACTTCACAGGCACTGCAGAGTTTAGCTTCTGTTGTTATGCTTGAGAACCAGGTTGTATTTGGAGCCAAGCAAATGCTGTAGAGCCATGAGGATTACTGTTCAATCTCGGCACAACTGAAAGACAGAAGTTATTGTTTGCGTCAGCCATACCATACCTGCCTCTTCTTGCCACCTTCACCAGCTTTATCAACCTAAGAAAATGAGAAAAATATTACCCTATTGCTCAACCATAGCAAGTTGAGGCTTTCTGAAAATTTAGAGGTCATAGTTTTCCATTGCTAGATGAGTACCTAGTTCTCATTTATGCCTCTGAAAACCTCCTAAAAAGATGTTAGAGTGTTTTTAGTTAGATTGTTCCAATATGTTACTTCTGTTTAAAGTAGAAGACTCAGATAATAAGGGCTGTAAACCTATGCAGAGATGCATGATGGTAATTTCAACATACTCACTAGTGGTTTGAGATTGCTTCTGTCTTTACCTGTATACTAAGCCCCATCGCTTTCAAAAAAAAAAAATTGGATCTGCAGATTCACAATTTGTAGTAACTAAAATAACCAGCTTATGTGAGGTAAAATAGCAAACAGGAATTTAATTGGTAATCACTTACCTGAAGATTATTAATTGTCAGGTTTTTTTGGCACAAAGTTTGTTAGTGCCTAAAAGACTAATGAAATATTATTTACACTTTTGAATCATAGATTCTTTTGAAAAGTTGAACTAAAAATCAGACTATGGATTTGCAAAAAAACTTCAGTTATTCAGAAAATCCTGGCATTGCTAACATTAAGAGTGCAAAAGTACACAAGACATATTGATTAAAAGCTCATATCTAATAGAATGGTACCTGTGATTGAGAGATCTCTATTACAGAGATTTTTTTAAGCATATCTCTTGTGTAGACAAGTACCCCAATAAAATGTATTATGTCAGTATGACAAACAATAGAAAGTTTCTGTACTTGCAGAGTAGCGATTTCTGTTCTAAATGGCTAAGGCCATTTCCATTGTGTTCAGTGTATTTTTACTTTTGAATTTCATTATCCTACATCAAGAATGCCCGAAATTGTAGAGATAAAGGCATTGAAATAAATGTTATTAAAGCACTTTCTGAGCTTCTGGTCAACTGATTTACATGAAGCAACTAGGGGGTAAACTGAAACAGTAATTGGCCCTGTTGCTCTCCTCTGGTTGTTCAAGGTGGAGTAATCTCAGGGGGACTTGTTCATCTCTGTACCATAGTGCTAGATGACTGCAGAGTAATTACAAGGAATTCAGGTTTAGACTTATAAAGATTTGTCACTAGCCAGTGGATATCATTGGGTTCAATAAAATCAACAAGCTTATAATTAGTCTGAACTAACAGTAACCTAATTAAAAAATGCAAATAATAAAAACATCTACCATAACTTAAAAGAAGTCTTAAAATATTACAGATTCCAGTCACAGAAGAGACTGCTGATTTTGCAAAGCTTGATGCCAATTATGTGCTTCACTGAATTAAAATGAACTCATGTTATTAATAAAGACTCAGATGATCTAGTCTGCTACTCCAGCCTTTCACCACCTCACACTTTCATTAGAAATGGACTTTTCAATTAAGAACTGTCTTCCAAAACTTAGTACTGAGTTCCAAAATTAAGTTTTCCAGACTGTGATTCAGTCACATCAACTTAAGTAATACAAAACAATCCTGTGAAATTTGACACTGTGACATGTCATTCTGTCATGTTGCTGCATGGGTCCTTTCACATTAAGTGATCATCTTGCTCAGGCCATTGACAGTGAAAACTAGATCCAACTGAGTTGTGAATTTTAGAAGAATAAGGCTCAGAAATAAGCCAGATGTATACAAAGCATAACACCTATCAAAGGCAATATTGAAATCTGAAAATTGAAATGCAGCTGTCACAGCTCTGCTGATGAGTGCCAGAAGCAATGGATAGAATGAAAAATATTAAAGAAAGCTTTGTGGTGATTTTTTTTTTTTTAATAGCCAAAGAACATTTTCTCACTGCAGCCTTTTATTCCGATAATTCTTAAGGAAATCACATAGGTTAACTTGCGAACACTTGACAAGTGAGACATTTTTGGACTTAGAGGGAGGCTTGTGTTGTGATTATCAAGACGAAGAATCAGGAGATGAGGGCTCTGTGGCTAATTTTATACTGGAGTTTTTGTTCAGTGTTGAACAAAATCTTTGGAGACTTAGATATTCAGGCTACATGCTATGCTCCTACTACTTTTAATGTTTATTTTTTTATCAGAGTGCTTTCATATTACATACACAAGTTGGTGGGGTTTGGCTTAAGTGGGCTGGATACTATTGGGAGTTGTTTCAGTTGTAACCAATCTGTAGAAAGAATAAAAATAAAAAAAAAAGATGGTTAACTAGTTATCACGTGTAGTTATACCTGTATCTGCTGTGATGCTTAAGGAATTGTAAAAATAGAATGGAAATGCTGTAGTGTTTTGAAAATAAATTCTCTGTATAGACTGGCTCTGCAGAAGCAGTTGCTTTTGCTCTCTCAAAGCAAGTCAACATAGTATTTGGGCTACGTAGATTTACTGCAAAATGAATGGTGAACTATGAAAGAGGGGGGAAAAAAAAAGGGTTCATTTGTTCCTGGAGGTGTCTTTGAGCTGAGTTGGCTTCAAGTATGCTCATGGAAGTAAAACTTTTTATTGAAGACTTTTTTTTTTTTTAAGTGTGAATATGTTACTTTTGTTTCAAAAAAAATTTAAAAATCTGTTATGTCAGAAAAAGTAGAAGTAAAGACTTCAGAAAATACTCAAATAACCATTTCCTTTGAAGATGTTGGCATGTTTTAAATTTTTACAAAATATTCTTTGGACTTAGCCTTTGTTACCTATTAATTAAAATTTTATCTTGGGGAGCATTTGGTTTCAGAAATCTTGAGTAAATACGACTTTTGGGGGGCAGGTGGAGACAGGCTATTGTGGGTATTGGAGCGTGGGTGCTAGGTTCGGAGGAATCCTGAGGCTGTGGGGAGTGACGTCTAAAGACCACAGTCTGGAAGCCACTTCATTCTTCAGAGTTCTCAGTGAGATGTAAAATTCCAAAATAATTTTTCTTCATAGGAGGACCAAGATGAAGAATGAGACTTGATTTTCTCCCTCTTCACTAAATCTTGATCAACATCAAGACTGTAAACAATTATCCTTACAAAAAGTGTCCTGAATGGCCAAATCTCTCACTGAGTGCTTAGGAGAAGAGTCTTCTAAAACATCTCAGAATAAACAATGCAGCAGATTGCTTTGGATTTGTTATCGTCCAGTAATAGATTGGAGACTGGAGGAGTCCCTCTAGTAACTTCCAGTTGTGGTGATGAAAATGCCTGATAATATTATGACACCATTTGTAATATGTTTGGGAGTGGAAATTGGCCCTAATTTTTCTTGATGTGCACAGAATATTTAAAACATAGTTGGTTTGTTTGAATATTTTATTCTGCTGTTGCATCTGTGACGAACTTCAAAGCTTTTGTGAACCAGATATTCCTTCTCCCACCCCTCCTTTTGCAGGTGTAATTAAATTCTCATCCTCTAATACACCTGCATGGTTTACTGAACCATTGCCTTCTCTATGCCTTACAACTCAATATTTTGGTCCTGGAAATATCTCCAGCTGCTGTAGCAACAATATTTGTCTTAATCTCTGTGCTAGTGATACTAACAGCTTTTGGCAGATAGTGCCTCGTGGAAAGTTGTGTGAGGTGTAACTGGCCTGGTATTCTCTTTCCTTCGTGTCTTGTGTTTCATACATAGAACATGGAGGAAAGAGCATGTTCTTAGAGTAAGGAATTATTTCAGTCATTTAAAATTACAAGTGCAGCCATAAAGTTGTTTTTATAAGTGGCTACCAATACTGCTCTCTGCATATCAAATTCCACCTAGCACTTTGATGTTCACTTCATTTCACTGCAAATACTGAAGAACTTGACAGAGGATGACAAAAGAGAGGAAAAGATAGTAGAAGACCAAGTGAGTGACAGTTTTTCTGAGAATCGTCCTCCAATAAAGTGCTCTGATAAGTTCTTCCCTGAACTGTTTTCTTTTTCTGTACATGGAGAAGCTAAACAATTGATAGCTAAGTGCCAGTCACCACAGCTCAGAAGTAGCACTGAAGAATTTACTAGGGCTCAGAGCAGCCTCGCTCCCAGGTATCTCCTAATCAGTTGTTCTTCTTCAAGAGCACATTGTCTCCCCTTCCGGATTCTACTCTACTCTTTCTGCTTGGCAGTCTACTTGCTTCTGAGTAGACTTAGTTCCATTTGCTCTCCACCTTCTTTCTCTGGCCCAAATGGAGTCATTTCTCAGGCTCCTCTTCCCAGTCAGTTCCCCTGAAGTTCCCTTCATATTTGAGTTTGAGAGCTGCTTCTTCTGTATTGCTGGGACTTAGCAACGAGAGTATAGAAACAGGAGAAAAGACCTGAGTTCAGACGGTTAGACTCAGATCTGGCACAAAGATGCACTTGCAGAGAAAGACCTTCTTAGGCCCCTGGAACATGTCCAGTACAGACTGAAAGGCTGAGAAATACAGCAGCTGAAGTCCAGGAAGTACTGGCTGTGCACAAACCACAAGGCTTGCAAGTTGGACATTTTTGAGTGGCTTTTCATTGAGAGTGCAAAAGGTACAAGATCTCTGCCAACTTCTAAGTCCTTGTTCTAAAGCATGGGATTCCTTAAAGAAAGTTCTTTAGAATCTTTTAGCATTCTAAAAGAATGCTGTTTCTGCTAGCCTCTTTTTCAGGGGTGCCTGCTGTATTTTAACTGATTTTTTCCAGGAAAATTCAGGCCAAGGCAGATAACACAGATGATTAGAGCTTTTTCACTGGTGTAAGTGATTGAAAACAGGGTCTTTATTTGGGGCACTTCTTCAATCTTAATTGAATAACATTCTGTCAGGGAAGGTTTTTTTTTTTTCCCTTCTATCATTCTATGTATATTTCTTAATTCTTCTGCTTTTAATACCTGTTCCTTAAATCTTGTTATTCTATTCATTTTCATGATTATTGTTTTAGTACTACAGCAAGTAAGCAGTGACATGAGGACATTTGACATTTGCAGTGAAGTCTGACCACTCCTTTGTAAGCATGTAACTTCTGTTCTTGCTAATGTTTCATATTATTCTTATGTAAAATAACTAAAAATCCAAGTATAAGTGAACATGTCTTTTGAATAAATTTAATAAATGAGAAGATTAACATTTTGCTTTCTTTGCATCAGAAGTGGATTGAACAAAGTTGTAAACAACTTCATCTTTCCTAGCATCAGATAAGCCAAGTGAGAAATAAGGTGTACTGAACCACTTCTTCCCCTTTTGATTTTTCACAGATGTTTTAGCTCTAAGCTGTAGTTGTCAATTTCACATCCTCCAAAGACATTAAATCAACCTCAAAGCATTTGTAAGAACTCTGTAACTGCAGACACCAGATCAGTCTTTCCTAACCAAGAATGTGGATCTAAGAACTTACATTCGAAGGTGTTTTTAAAAAGTTATGGCTGATCTAAATCATAGTCCTCAGTGTGTCACAAATTGTTGCATTCCTCTCATGGTTCCACTTGAAACTCATCAGAGGAAACTTAGTTATCAGAGTCCTTTTGAATAAAAATTATTATTGTGTGTGAGCAACTCAACTTGATTCTTAGATTGCTAAGCTTTGTAGAAAAATTGTTCCTGTTTACAGAACAGCAAGATTGATGTGGAACTTTGATATTTAACTGAGAACTGCCTTTTTCCTAGTCTCTTTCAACATAGAATTTTCCTGTTGTCTATTTTTCATTAAAAGCTGAATGATTGCCAGTATTTTTCAGTTATTTCAGACAATGTGAAAGCTTATATTGGAGATTTTTTTTTAATCTGAATTTTAGGTTTGCTTATAGCACCTTGCTTCAGAATTGCCATTTTCATGCTTAGCAAGCTAGTTTTTCTAAAACTACATTAGAAATATTGTAATTTTAGAAATAGAAATAATGTAATTTTAATCCACTAAATGTACAGGGAGCCATGAAATCTTTATTGTGCATTGAATTTTTTTTTTTTTTTTGAAAGGTCCTGGATATCTGTTAAGCATTTAGAACACACTGTGCAATGTTGTCCATTGTTTCTGAAATGTTTGGAACACTTGAATTCACTCCTATATACTGTTGCAATGAAAATACGCATGTATATATGTACTAGTATACATGAATAGAGCTCACCTTTATGAATGGAGTGCTATGTTTTAAACCTAGTTGTATCCAATGATGTATTTACTTGAGGTGTTCTGTAGGCTGACCTGGACTCTGCTGAAATCGCCTTAACGTGGACAATAAAGTTCAGTGTAAGTGACTGAGCGTTTTGTCAACCTGTTATCTGGCAAGTTGTTGAACTGTAGAAGAGAATTTATGGATTTTGTGATAGTTCAGTAGTCTTGTAGCAATGAAGAAGTAGTTTCGCTGACTTCATTCCCTTCTTAGAACACAGGTGTGACTATTATAAGCCATTAAGTATTTAATCTACAGCTGTGCTATTTTTTAAGCTTTATATCCATACATCAATGCAAATCTTTTGAATTGAACCATCTCTGGAAAAAAAAAAGTATACATATAGCTTATACTTCTTTCCTTCCTCCCCACTTCCCCTTTTTTTTGGTGAGAAGGAGAACATCATTCTACACTCATGGAAATGGTTTTGTCCTCTAACTTTGCAAAGTATTCTCTGACCCTGTAGAAGGCTAGCATGATTATTTCTATTGTGATGAACACCACAGAGTATGGCAAGCTGGTATGGCATGTGTTGTTCCATGTGTGGCTGTGCAAAATATTCAGCACTCTTTCACCAATGTGAAATATGTGCAACACTTTTTGGGAAAGATGTTAAATGCAACAAGTCTCTAATTCCCAGTTATGAGATTTTAATACTTTTTTCTGTATAACCTTATTTGTCTTTCCACGGACTTGCAATAACAAGAAGGACTGAGTGAGTGCAAAGAGTTTGGAGGCACAAGGACTATAAAATCCTTCTTTTTGAAAGTACGGATTGAAGATCTGGTAATGGGGTATGGGCCTCCGTTCCTAGACACAGCCATGAGTGTAGGCAGGGCTGATAATGATTAAGATCAGTGATACTTCTTGTCCTCGTTTTGTGTAGAGCCATCTAACAAAGACCAGATCACCTGGCATTCATTAACACTTGAAGTTTAACTGAGAGGTCTAGAAATGACTGGATGTGGAGGCTGACTGACCTCCCCATAGGAGTCATATAGTTGAGCTTTTTGGTTGGATTGCATATTGAAGGTGAGGCACACGCCTTGTCTATTCTATACTTCCTAGGTGGCTAAATTAAATATCTTGTCCTCCAGACTTGACAATGACATTAATTAAAATAAAAGAATTTTTACTGTTTGTCCAGTTATTAGTAAAATCTTGTTCCTTTGCTTTATTAGTTGTTACATTATGATGAACATTCCAGAAAAGGAGATCTGTATTATCCTGTGCATAGTGGGTTTTCCTGTTATCAAAGTGTACCCTAACACCATTTTAAATGGAACGTAAGGACTGAAGAGGAAGCATTATCTCTTATATTTTTTTCCAACATTATAGTGTGGTTTTGTAAAAAGCTGAAAGCATTTGGTGATATTTACTACATGTGAAAGAAGTTGGACCTGGGGAAGGATGTTGACAGAGGATGGAGAGCACATATGCATCGTAAACTGTGTAATAATTTAATGTTTGTCATTTAGAGGAGTCCATCATGTAATTTAATGTCATGTGGACGGCAACAGTGAAAATGCTGCTGATTTTTCCATTAAAGTGTTTGAGCTTTAATAGCAAGTGGCTATGTTGACAAGTTCTAAATCTCCTAGGAAACTATAGGACGATTCAGTAAAGTTTGTAACTCAGTGCAGTCTTGCTTATGGTCTGGTTTTTTTTTTTTTTTTGTGTAGGAAACACTTGTCTGGGGTGACTGTGTGAATAAACATCTTAAGAAAGGGCGTAGAACGTCTTCTGTAACTTATTTGCAATTACTTATAATAAAAACATTTATTACAGAATTTACTATATCAAAGGTAGTAAATGGAATTATCTGGGAGAAAGTTCATTATTCACAAAAACTATTTTTGGAGAAGTCTTTTTTTTTTTTCCATAGCAATTACATTAGAAATGAAGTTTGGATATAAAAATTCTAGGGCTGTCTGGTTTTTTTTCTATGTATGGCCTTTGATGACTGACTGTTTAGTCCTAAAGTGACATATTCATTTCTACGTCTCAGTACCTGCCTGAAAGATACAATGCTGTGTAAATTGATGACTTCCCGTAGCTGGCAGTGTACAAAGGAGCGTGTAAATTTTGTAGCATTCCCCCTGCCTCTATAGGGAACTGCTGCTGCATACTTAATTTTTCATTCTTGACTCATAACTCTGAACTGCCAGACTGATTATTTAAATTCTAACTGCCAGTTGATGGGCAGAAGGAAGAAAGTTTATGTGTCCATATGAATTATTAAATAGCATACAAAGATGTCACCTCGTAACATTTTGTTAAAATGCCATGATATTCTAAACAGTTGCCTGAAAAACATGTTGAAAATGGATCCATTTGCAAGTTTTGTAGACATCTATTAATGGTTATTGCTGATTGTCCTGGTTCTGGCTGGAATAGGGTTAGTTTTCACCTGAGCTGGGAGGGGAACAGGAGCTGGTGGCCCCTGTGGCTGGGGGACACAGCTGGGACAGGTTACTAATTAGCCAACAGCTGGGACAGGTTACCCAAATTGGCCAAAGGGCTGTTCTATCCTGTGGGACACCATGCTTAGTGTATCGGTGAGGAGGGTGCTGAGGGGAGGTCCCTGCTACTCAGGAGGAAGCTGGGCATCAGGATCCACTGTGAGCTGTGGTACTCTGAATTATGTGCTTCAGTGTTTTCTTGTTATTGGGTTTTGTTTGTTTGTTTTCCATCTCTGTTTTCTTTTCTTCTGTTGTTCTTGTAAATGTGGGGTGGGTTTTTTTGTTGTTGTTGTTTTTTATCTCAACCCACAAGTTTTTGCCTTCTTTTCTTTACCAGTTCTCCTCCCTGTCCCACTGGTGGGCAGGGGGAAGTGAGCGAGAGACTGCGTAGTTTAGTCCTGAGCAGGGCTAAACAATAACACCGATAAATTACAATGAATAATTTACTTGATAAATTGCATCTTCTTCTTAGTGAAATATCTTCAAAGACCTGTAACTTTCTCAGATTAAGTTTATTTTATTTAAGTGGTGTTTGTGTGATTTGAGCTGAGTACAGGTAGTCCCTTCCTGCTGTTTCTGTTGAGATTGGATATTTATAAGAGAAGTGTATGTACTGCCATGTAAGTTTGAGCTCCTGTTTTGTGTAGGAGAGGAAGGCTGGCCTTTTATGAGACTGCATGAGCACACAGGCAAGTCACTCTGAGATAACTTTCAGTTGGTTTGCTCCATGGGAAACACCCTTGTGCATGTTCATACCCTAATATACTCATCAGGAAATACAAGATCAATTGCATTTTTTTCACTGAAGGACAAGCAACCTCACCATCTTATGAGCTAAAAGCATGCAGAATTACCATAGAATAATTGATGAAATGTAACTTGCTCTTCAGTGAAGTGTGCATGTGTCTATCATCTCTCTGATAAACTTGCGTCAGTATATAGCACCATCAAGCAATTATGGAACAAATACAGGAGGGAAAAGTTTCTCCTTTATCTCTATCACGTTATTTATAGAGCTAAGAGGTATTGGTTCGGGATTTATTTTTGTAATGCCTTGAAACATGAGGATGCATGCTTTTTATCTAGTTCTCAGTAATATACTTGTATTTATTCTCATTATCTGTAGATATCTAACCTGTCTAGTTTCTGGTATGAATGATTGAAAGAAGCAAATTAAAAATCAGCTTTGTGTTCATTTATGTTGATGAAACTCAATTAAATGAATATTCATGTAAAGCAAATACAAGAAAGAAATACACGTAGCCAAGGCAAGTATATTTAACATTTAAAAACTTTTTTTTTTCTTCTTTTTTTTTTTTTTTTTCTTTTTTTTTTTTTTTCAGTATTTGCTGTCTCTTTTAGAAATCCCAACAGAACATACGAGTTATCAGAAAAGGGATGAATGAATACCCTCTCAGGGCAGAGTTCTGCTGGGGAAAATTCCAAGATGTGAAGAAGTATCAGTGAACATAAACAATACTACTGTGTGGAGAAGAGAGTTGGGATTACTCAAGGCTCACATAAATACATACAGTAAGTACAGTTGGAAAGTTTAAGGGGCTCCTTTGGGCAGAAGATCTTTGAATACTGTAGCTTTAAACAAAGTCATTTTCATAAGTATTGAATCTGAATCTCAACGCAAACTTGATCTGCATAAAATTCAGCCAGAAGATCCCCTAACAAGTTCAAAGTAAAGCTTATTGGAATTGCGCATTAATGCAGAATTTTTTTTGCGTTTTTGTGGCTAGCATCATTTTAGGAGCTACATGGAGTTTAAATAAAATCATTGCCAAGGAATTGAACAGTGTGAATTGTGGAATACTTTGTTATTTGGTAACACTGAAAAGCAGGTATGAAAAACATGGCTGAGTTAAGCTAAGACAGGCATTACCCAATGTTTTGTTTTGTTTGTTTAAATAAAAAGAAACTAAAATTTTTGGGAGGGGGCAACTGAAAAATCAATTCAGGTCAGTTTTGTAAAGAAATACAAATGTGAGATATTTTGTTTGGAATAAGTAATACCCCAGTGAGTGGGGTTTTTTTTTTCCAAACTGGTTAAAGTCTGAACCAGGATGACTTTCACAGCTAAACCCATAAATCTTTAGCTACAGAAAATTGAACTCATATCGTAAAGACATTTGTGGTTTTGTTGATTGGCATATGAGGGGGCAGATGTATTGCTGATAAGTTGTACAAAAACTATTACTTTTCTAGAGCTGTCATTCATACTCACCAGTACAGATCTATGTTTTGGTTTGAAAAGCAATGGCCTATAAACTTGTACTTGGTCAATGATCTAAACCAACTTTGTTGTCTATGGTCTTTAAAACTTTTATTTATTTTAAAACTCCAGTAGGACAAAACATCTGTTTTCAGCCTCTTGAACACAGTAAACCCTCTGTTCTCTTTAACTGTTTTTCATCAAAGCTGTTGTGATCGCAAACCAGTGAGAGCTCGTGACATATGATAATATAGTAATGATAAGTCACCAAAAGTAGAAAGTGCCAAATTATTTGATTTCTTGCAGTATTTTATATCAGAACTGTCATTTGAAGGTCTAAGGGATATTTGTTTCCCATTAGATGCTCATGTTCTATTTGTTTCCTATGGGATATCTATCTGTATAATCTCTTTGCATCTGTTAAAAAGAGATTATATATTTAGGTCCTGATTCATGCCAGAGAAAATCAGTAATTATTCTAAAGGTGTAATTGACACTCTGCCAGCGTTAAACTGGCATGTGGGAAGAGTACCAAAACCCTGTTCTGATAGGCACGGTGGATTATCTGCTGCTTTTTGTTATTTAAGAACCTCAGGCTTTTGTATTAGCTTTGTAACAGTCATATGTGTTTCAAAAACTTTTTTTTTTTTTTCCCTCATGGTTACCTATTATAATTAAAAGATAGAGATAACAATGCAGAATATATCTCCTGTGTATCCTGTTCTATGCAACTGGAGCAGTTTTGCTGGTTGAGATTCCTCTAGTGTACAAACATGGAGAGATGCTCTTCTAATGCAGATTTACCTTAGGGTGCCCATTAGCATTTCCCAAAGCAGTTTGTGTCCTTTCTTGTGTGATAGGATAGATATCGATCAACTGCCTTGTAAACTTAAACTGTTGCAGCTTAATCGTGTAAACTTGTGCTTTCCCCGGGGATTGTGTGGTCTGCTGCTGGGAGTCAATGCTGCGCTATTTCTCTACTCTTGACAGAGAAATCAACATCCTGATTTCTGCCGGTCTTCCAGCTGATTTTTTCTAAGCTCTGCTATAGAACAGTATGTAATTATGGAATTCTTAAGAGATTTTGTTGCTGTATTTTTTTTCTTGCTGCTGCAACTTCTTGCCCTTCACCTGTTTTGTGTTAGCTGTTCTGAGAAGGGAGAGAACCTTCCTACTGAGTGTGTTATCTGCACGGATGATCTATCTGTAGATTTCTGAGCAAAAGTCAAATGACAACATGACAGCTTCTCAGTTCCAGAGAAATTATCCCATATTACCTTGCCAGTGCTAATAGTTTACAATGTTCATGGTCTCTAATGGGCTGTTTGCCTTAAAGGGCTTTGACAGTTTTGCTGAACTTAACATGTACTCAGCTAAGATGATCTTTCTTCACTACATCACTTGCTGTTTGAATAGGTCACATTTTGATGAGATGTATTTGATTTGCTGACTGTGAAACTGCTGTATAAATCTTCCTTTATGCTTACATATTTCTCAGAATATCCACTGTATTATTCTGAGAGCAAATACCTAATTATTTCCTGCTGAAAGCCATGTAAGAACACCTCTCTAGATTTCTGAAATCCTTTGGTGATATCTGCCATGGTAAGTTTACATCCAAAATGAATAATGCAGTGGGGAGTGATTTCATTCCATGGTTTTGCTGAACTGGCTTTTGGTTTTGTGATAAAAAAAAATTGAAGGCAGAGTGCCTGAGGGGGATCTTTGGTGACTTTTAAAGTTATACTATCATGGCTGAGGAAGTCCAAGTGGAGAGACGGTCCAGGTTGGACCAGCTTGATGTCCAAGTGGAGACCAGTGACAAGTGGCATTCCTTAGGGGTTGGTATTGGAACTGGCGCTGAGCAACCTGATCTGGTTGAAGATGTCCCTGCTGCTTGCTGGGGGTTGGACTAGATGGCCTTTAAAGGTCCCTTCCAACCTGTCGTAGTTCAGCCCCGATCGGGACCAGACTACGCAGTCTCTCTCTCACTCCCCCCATCCTCTGAGAGAATAGGGGGAGATGATATAAGAAAAAACAGCTCAAGGCTTGAGATAAGGTCAGTGAGAAATCCTTAAAGTTACCGTTACGGGCAAAACAGACTCGACTTGGGGAAAACTATTCATTTATTACTAAAATTAGCAGGAGAATGAGACAGGGAACAAGATAACCTCGCCCCACCCCTCCCTCTTCCCGGGCTTAACATTATCTATACTACCTCCCCTCCCGAGTGGCACGGGGCGGGGAAAGGGAATGGGGGTTGCGGTCAGTTCATCACGCGTTGTTTTACGCCGCTGTATCATCGTCAGGGGAAGAACTCCTCGCATTCCTCCTCTGCTCCAGCGTGGGGTCCCTCCCACGGGCCACAGTCCTTCGTGAAACGGCTCCGGCGTGGGTCATCTCTTCCACGGGGTGCAGTCCCTCTAGAACAGCTGTCCCAGCGGGCCCTCCACGGGCCACAGGCTCCTTCAGGCCTCCACCTGCTCCGGCGTGGGGTCCTCCATGGGCTGCAGGTGGATCTCTGCCCCTCCGTGGACCTCCATGCAGGGGCACAACCTGCTCCACCATGGTCTTCACCACGAGTTGCAGAGGAATCTTGGCCAGGAGCCATATTACTCCTCCCCCTCCTTCTTCACTGACCTTGGCGTCTGCAGCCCTTCCTCACAACAGGCTGGCAGATGTCTCTCAGGATCCTTTTTACATCTTGTTCACTTCTCATCTCCTCTCCACTTCTTGCAGCCAGGCCGAGTTGGGCCCAGTCGGCTGCCTGGCGGGAGGCCAGAGGGTGAGGCCTGCAAGGCCCGTGAGGCTCGCGCCTCCCCTTCTCTGCCCCCCGCTCAGCTGCTTCGCATCTCTTCCCTTCTTTTTCTGTTTTCCCCTACTTAAATACGTTATCGCAGAGGCGTTATCATGGGACATTCTGCTACCAATCGGCTCGGCCTTGGCCAGCAGTGGGTCCGCCCTAGGCCCGGCCGAGTCCACTGAACAAAGGGGAGCGACTTCTAGCAGTTTCCTACAGAAGCTGCTACCTTAGGCCCCCCCTCACTAAACAAAACCAGAACACAACCCTAATGATTCTATTAAGCAAAGATCCAGTCAATGCATTGCCTTGTTTGACTGTGTTATATCCAGATCTGGAGCTGAGCACTTGTTGATGTCATCTATATCAGGCTAAGCTATACTTCTACACCTCTCAAACACAGACCACCTGGGAGATGGCCTCTGAAATGTATTCTTCTTTCAATGTTACAACTTCCAAATACACATTGGAGGAAATAATATTTAGAAGAAAAGACACTGCTCTTGTGATGGATGGAGCTTGCTTATGGTCCGCTGACTAGTGTTGTTGTGATAGTATTTGTAGGGATGCAAGGAGGAAATACTCTTGGTAAGTCTTGCACTGCAGAATAATCTGGGATTTTCTGCAGGATCTGGAAGTCTCTTATAGCTTTCTTCAGATAGTAGATGTTGGTTATGACAGTGAAGGGTAGCACAATTAGGTGATGAATCATCAGTATCATATGTCTTATTTTAACACCTGTGCACCTGTAATCGGATCCCTGTGTAGAGTTCAAGGCTTATAGAAGTTTGTGCAAAGAGAAAAAAAAAGCAAAATGAAGAAAATATGTTTAAGAACAACTACTGTAAAGTAAAAGTCCTATTATGGTGAATATAAGGTTAATAGGAAGCTGGCTCTTTACACACAGTAGCATTTATATCCTCTCCTGGAGCTGCAGCAAAGTTATCTGAAGCTGTCATGACTACGGTGAGCTCCAGACTGGTTCACTTTGTTTGCTGTTCTGAAGATTATCTTAACTGGATGTCACCATACTGTGAACGTCTGTGATCAAAAATAATGGGTCATGAACATACTATACAAGAAAAGATAGTGAATATTTTAATGCTCAAGAAAAGATTAATGAACAAGGTAATAAAAAAGTTCTGTACAGAGGGGAATCTGTTTCCCTGAGTTGGTGTCTGAGTTCCATGCACAGCTCTTTCGCTATGTCTTTGGCTGTCCTCCAACTGGCAAAGCTACTTGTGAATCATAGTTCTTTGTTTTTGAAATGCATGTAAAGTCCGTATACAAACTATTGTACATGTGAGCAGAGCAGCCAAGCATTTTAGCCCCCTTGTCTGAGCATCTGACAATGCCCATAAAGTATCTTATGAATATGATGAGAATTCTATTCCACCTCTTGTTTGGATCTATGCAGGGGAATTTTCTTAAATTGGGCCTTCAGCCATCAGTGTTCATGTTTGAAAAATGGTAACAGACATTCTGTTTATCACCTGTAATACCTGCCCATATGCCATGTGTCAGGTGGAAGCATCCTTACTTCTCTGTATCATAGGAGGAAATACTGTGAATTTCAACCTGGCTGTATTCAGAACCTACTGAGTAAGTTCATTTGGCCAGAGGGCATCCTATTAAGCAGCATAAGGAATGACTCTTGCAATCACTAAAGACTTTTCTTGCTGTAATCCCTGCTGATCCTGGGAATCTGAGGTGTGAATTGAAACCAGGTCTTTTTCTGGCTTTGCACGGTTCTGTGAGGATGCCTCCAGGGCTGCTAATGTATTAGGGAAAAATTCTGCCAAGTTTTTCATGAAGTAACATTTTCTTTCATACATATACCAGCTGGTTATAATGACAATTGTGAGATACTGTTGCAGAAAGGCAGGGTGGCAGAATCTTCCTTTTTTTTTTTTTTTTTTTCATGAGTGGCAGCTGAATAGCTTTAATTCTAGCTGCTTAGAAAGGAACTAGAAACATTTAAAGCTAGAAAAGAATCAGCAAGTTTTTGCAGATAAATAAAGCACCTGACCTTCCCTTCCACTTTTTTCCATGACACCCCCGATGACCTGATATTTGCTGTACCAGGCAGATTATCCCTGTGAGCTGATGTGTGAATTATTTATCCGTATGTCCATGCACCTGTGTCAGCTGCGGTACATACCTAGTCTCAGTTGTGTCAGGTTATATGCTCCCTCTTGTTGGGATGTTTTACTCCATATCAGTCTAGCACTTCTGTAGTCATCAGGAGTGCCTGTAACCTTGGTGAGAGGCCACTTAGCTGTTCTTTGAAATATAACTAATAAATAATACCTCAAGTGCTGGCATCTTGCTTTGTCCTGTTGAATTATATAAGGAAAACTTTAAATGTAGCATTTGTTCCTTGATGACTCTGTGTTTATTATCCATTTCTGTTTCCACAGTTGGCCTGCACCTGAGTGAATGGAGTATTTCCATTCTGAAAATGACTAGTGATATTCATGTGTTTGTTTTCATTTCTTCTGTGTTTCTGCCGCCACTCACCACTATTTCATAACAAAGCTGTCCCCCAGCTTTCTCATGTTTCAGATCATGTAAAGGTGGTGACATTCAACAGAGAGATAGTACATTTGTTTATTTTTCAGTTCACTGAATGCATCTACCAACATCTCAAGGTGCTTAAATTTCGGTAAGTGAAAAAGAAAACAGAGAATATTGAGCGTATCAGGAATAGTATATAGGAATAATATATAGGAATATAGCAGTGGAGATGACAAAATCACTTGTACCATAGCTAATGGGATGCCCTTGGAAATGTGCTGACAAAAGGGCTGGTTTAAGTTCTGCACTAGCTGTGCTACCACAAGCCATGCCCACGGCCTCTGTAAACTCTGCAGGCAAATGCTCAAAGTGCAAGGGCAAGCTATAGTTACCTACTGCAGTGACTTGCAGCTGCACCCATTGATTTCCTAGTGCACAAATGAGAGATGACATCGGATGAGCTTTGTGCTAGAGACTTGATTAAATTGGGTGCTGTACCAGACAGAAAGGATTACAATGATGTTAAAGGCTCTAGGAAAATGTGTAGCACAAAAGACTAAGCTGTACCTCTGTCAGCTGAACCTGACACCATCGCTCTCTGAGAAAAACCTTTGAAGGTAGAGACTCTAGTCTGATGTACTTTGTTTACATCGAGCTTATGGTTGATTAAATTCTGTTTTTCGTGCTGCGTATGTTTGAATAGAGCAATATGACTGACTTCTAATATTTCAGATATTGCACTAATTTAGGTTCTTATCGCATATCCACAATACACCAAGTGCACGTTCCGTTCTAGGTGCTCAGAATTAGCTACAGTATACGAATCTCAGCGTGTAATATGATAGCATTTTATTCATGTTGGATGTAATGATTGTATTATGTATTTCATGCCCAAAGAGAAATAGCATGTCTTCAGGCAACAGAAATTAACAGTATGAAACATTATTTTTTGTGATGTTGTTGATGTTTTAATTGCTGATCATTAATCTGTGTTCTTCAACTCCAGTGTTGGTGGAATTATAATTAGTCCAGTGTGTTTTGCTGAAATGTAGAAAACAATCAGTCTGCTGCTAATGATAGGGCATGTGGGACTACAAAACTGAGTATCAAGTCAATACTTCTGTTCCCCAGTGCATATTTTTTTTTATACTGATTTCTGGAGAAAATTGTACTTATTAGGAGAATAACTTAAACTAAAGAAAACTTACAGAAATTGAAAAAAAATTCAAATAATCTCATGTTTTATTTATTTCTGTTTAAATCCTGATTACATAATGATGTAATTACTGTGTCATGATACAGTGGAAGAAAACTTTGGATGTACATACTTCTGGAAATATTAATAATGTCATTATAGTTGACCCTAAGTGTGGCCTTCACTCTCTTGTACGTATGATTGCCTCGTCAGTTAGAAGTACATATCCTCCATTTAGTGTGTTACTTTTTTATTCAGGCAAAGATCAGTTTCATCATAAGTTGACACTCATATGATAATGTGTGTGCACGTGTGCATTCATGAAATTTAAAAACTGTGTTTCAGGATTACTTATGTTGTAGATCCCAAGTCTAGCTCTGCTCTTGGACCAAGTCCACTTTATTCTCTTTCTATAATTTCTATTCCTTTTTCAGCCTTTTATCTCAGAAAAAAAGATGACTGATAATACCAGTCATAATCCCCCCCAAAAAACACCATATCACATTCTCTTACATCAATGCAAAAGGAGTTGAAGAATTGCAAATTACTTGTGTGCTTGTAGAACTTGTTTAGTATGGCAGATGTTCACCAGAGTTAATTTCTAAGGGTTAAAAAGCAGCTTTTATGATTTTTGTGTTGTCTGAAGTGGCAAGGCTTTGCCTGTGTGGGAAAGATGCTCCAGCAAACCAAGGTATGACTGTAAACTTCCAACACTGAGTTGATGGTATGGATGATCCTTATTTCATTTTTTCTCAGTTTAGCTGAAATCAATTGGAAATGTGTTTTAGTTAAACAAAAGGAGAAGCCCTTCCGAAGTGACTGATGAGTGTCCTGCCCAAGGGCTTTGCGTACTATAACTAGATTGGCTTTGAATGCACTTAGGTCACACTGATACGTTCCACTTTCAAAGCATCTATAATGTGATCTGGCTCAGAATGAAGTTATTGAGATACTGCCTTTTACTACAAGAGAGAGGATCGAATCACGCTTTTAATGAGGCAGGGGCCAGTTCTCATTTGGCATAAATCAGTGTTTCAATAATTTATCCTGGATAAGAATCCATCCCTTTCTGTTTAAAGAATAAACTTATTTCCTAGTTAACACTGATTCTGTAAAATTCCATTAACCTACTTTCTTCACTAAAAAAACCCAAAAGATAAATTTGTATTCAGGTTTAGCACAGAAGCGAAGAAGTGTTTATTCAGAAATTATTTGGTATAATTCTAAAACCAGATGTTGTTTCCACACTAATCTCTATAATCAATGATGACATTCCTATTGCCAGCAGACAGCTGAATGTCAAGCTCTTAATGATTGAATTTTCAACAAGGCTCCATTTCAACTCAGTTTCAGATCTAGTAGTACAGCAAAATTATGGAAGTTTCATGATTGAATGAAGCACATATCTCATTATAGCTGTAATTGTGGATAAAATTTTGCATTGAATGTCAATTCACTTTGACCAGCAGTCTAACTGTGCTAACATTAATGTATGATGAATAACTTGCATGTGTATGAGGTTAAGAAAAAGATGGTTTAAATTTTGGAATCTACTTTTATGGCATAGTTTAACTGCAAAGCTTTAAGGTGTGTTTATGATTAGCACCTGATTCTAAATCAGTTTGTGGTAACATGTTCTAAATGGAGGCACGTGCTTGGCTAGTGGAATATACCCAACTTTTAAACCTAAACTAAACCAAAGACAGGCTTATACATCTATCTGCAAAGAGACATAATAAATAATAATAATAATATATCATGATGATTTAAAACATTCCCAGAGTATTGTAAATTTTAGAAATAACAATTAGCATGGCTTTTCTCTGTTGCCAAGCAATGAAAGGTTTATAGCTGAAGAAAGATGTGATGAATGAATTCAGTGAATACTTTACAAATCCTTCAAAAGAAAGAGAAATCCTGCCACTTCAGTACCAGCTGTGTGATGAATTTGTGTAACACTGACAACCCAGAGAAACTCCCAGTAGGTATTTTGTTACAGACAAAGAATTTTACGTGGGAATTTGTTCAGACAAATTCTGATATGTTCTGAAGTGTTGAGAGTGGGGAATAAATAGCATTGGCTACCATGTGATATGAGTTGTTGAAAGTGGCCCACTGTTGGTGTTAATCCTTCCCAACTGCAAAGCAGATTGACACTGGGTAGCTCTCAAAATGAAAATTGATGTTGGAACAAACCTTGACAGCTGTGTGACTTTTGCTGGTATTGCTAAGACAACACTCATTTCATTGATTCATTATCATGCTGATTACAGGTCCTACAGAACATCTACACAACCTAATCAGTCTTTCCTTCCTTGTCCAGTATGTTTGTTGTGCTGGTGTGAGATTACCCACGTCCCTGAGCGCTGAGCAGTGGTGTTTCTTGGCAGAATGTGCTATTGCTTTCAATAAGATACACTTGAAAGCATTGTGCCACACTGCACCAAACTGCACTCTCAAACAGTATAAATCATTTCACTTTCATTTCTTTGCATTTCATGCTTTACACCTTATCTTGGAAGTATTAAAGGCAACCAGCTTTTTGGCTTTCATGCCTGCCTGAAGGTGTAAGTACAACAATGCTGGTGCCAAAATGACTAAAGAATCAGAATGAGAAACCCCCTAAATGGAGAAAGGGTGGGAGGGAAGCAGGAAAATGAGCAAAGAAGATGAAAGAAGAGCACTGAGGAGAAAAACTATTTCTTAATTACACTATGAACTTTCTCTTGCAAGTCTTGGATCGCACCTTAATTAAAGTAACTGGCATGTAGCAGTGTGATACAGATGGAATTCAGACATATTCTGTACCAGCCAAAGAGGGTTTAAATTCACATTTGCTAGCTAGCTTGTGAAAGAGCTGGGGGTTTTTTCCCCCTTCATTTCTTTCATTGTGTGCAGAAGGAAGAGTTGAGATTATATGACTGGAAAGAAAGACAGGGCATGTGAGTGCAAATATCTGTGTTACTCTTTAGGCTTAGCTGCCTGAACAATTATGCTCACTTTGCATTCAAGAGGAGTTTGAGCTCCTGCAGGAATGTCCCTATGATAAATCCTCAGAATGGCTTAGAGTTTGTCTATTTAGTTGATTGGAGAAGATTTTGTCTAGTCTGGAAGGAGATAGGAGCTGTAGCCATCAAGGCCTAATCTAAATCCTTCTAAAATGACTGGAGTGACACTGGATGAAAATCTGGCCTCTTACTCTACCCTGCTTTTTTCTACTCAGTGAATTTTCATCAACTTTGAGGCTTAAAAGGTGAAAGCATGGTAGAGGATAATGGGTTTGCAAGAGAGAATTTAGCTTCCATTGGTGGAGAAAAAGGAACATGTGGTAATCAAATGGATCATGAAGGCAAAGTAATTGCTCGTTGCTTCCCTACGGATCACAACTCTCTAAGTCTGATCTGGGTCTGGAGACTCTCCTCACACATCCTTGGTCTTTGAGAAAACCCAAGATTAGCTCAGTTCAGTTACTGCCAGTGGCACTGGAGAAGCCATAAAATCCTGACTGGTTTGACTTAAGTTGATCCAGCTCCTATGCAGAACAGCTGTGTAAGCTCCAGCTGCCTGGAAATATCTGGAGAATGGGCAGTAAAATGAAATCACAAACTAGTACTAGGACACCAATTCTCACTGTGGTCTTTGAGACAAAATTTCAAGTTTTCTGATGCAGATTCTAGCTCAAGAAGTACAAGGTTTGCACAATCTCACTGATTTCAAAATAGACTGTGAGTTCTCAGCACAGCTGTGCATCAGGACATGTCTGTATAGATGGGTTTGAATGAAAGGAGATTAGCTGCCTTTGTCCTCTATTTCCAGATCTGTACATCTAGAATGGCAATAGATCTTTCTGTGAGAAAAAATGCCAGCTTCCAAGGGCCAGGGGACTGTATTTTCTCTCAGGAAAAAAAGACTGAGGAGTTATAAATATAAATTGAATTGTTATTCAGAACACCAAGCATGCTCTCTCAGGGCTTTTCATTCCTTAAATTTCTTGTTCGCAGTCTGAGAATCAGAGTGAGTGAGCAACCCAGTGACCATTAGGGTGGATGGAAAACCTTGACTTTTCCCTGTTTAAAAAAAAAAAAAAAGCAAAAAAAACAACAACAAAAAAAAACCCCCAAATTCAGTTATCCTGTTTCAGGTGTCAGTCTGTTCCAATCACATGTAAATAACATGCAACCAGTGGTGTGTTGGTGCTGGAATATGCAAAGATTACTCTGCAGTATTAGCTTTAATATCTTTCTGGTATTCATGTGGATGTCATTAAAATGCCCCTGGTTAGCAGGCTGTGGTGGCTTTGAGTTGAAGTTTTAGAATCTTGAGTTTTAAGGTTTGAATTTTCTGTATGTACCAATGGAAGAGTTCAGAACCTCAGAGAACAGCTGATGTATGTCTTGAACACTGTTATTCAGGGGTGTCTGCGTCCCAGTAACAAGACCCTATCTTCTGCAAATCAGTATGTCTGTCTGCTTGCGTGGCACGTCGGTCCCATAAGGTTTGTTTTTCTCTGTTGTTGCTGCAGACTGCCTAAACAGGTCAAAGAAGGACCGTTATGCTGTTAATTAATGAAAAAGGTGTTTGAAGGTCTTCCTCTGCCCTCAATTCTTTTTTTTTTACCCACCCTCAATTCCTATGGGGCAATTAATATTCCAGGGGCAAACATATATTTAAGTCTTCTGTGACGATGGGTTAAACACCAAAATTGTGATCAAAACCACTGGAGAGTTTCCTGGTAAAAGAGGATCATTCTTATAGCTGAGTGTCCTTTTTCTTCACCTTTCTTAGAGTTAACAACAGTTAGAACAACACAGTGAATCTTTTGGGACAGTAGGGAGTTTAAATATCAGTACACTACTTCATTTTGTTCTGTCACCCAAGCAGGGGGTGAAATGCCAGGAAGTGCAGCACTGTCTCATTCCTTGTCAGGTCTTCTGTCTCTACAAACAAAGAAAACCTTAGCTTTATCTTCCTCAAGTGAGTCAGTATCAGTCTTTCTTTCTCTGAACTTGTTCTGAGATCAAAGGTCGAGGTCATTGGATGAAAGAAACCACTACAGGGCAAGCTCAGGAATGGAGAAAAAGCACAGTAGCATGGCATCCCTCTGCTCAGTGACCAATCTGCCAGAGGTGAGATCAAAATCTTGGCACATCTGTAGATGCACAAAGCCAAAATGAGGCTCAGCTCTCACCCCTTCCCATGGGGAGCAGTAGCTCTGCTGTAACCTAGTGCAGCTGTAACCTATAGTGCAGCTAACCAGATGCTTTAATTAAAACCATGCTAATTTAACAAGCTACAAACTCTGATTAAGAGGCATAAAACTATATGTAAATAATTATAAAGTTATTAAATGTTTTCTGGACTTGTGTGGTGGAACAGAACCAATGGTGATTACTGGTGGAGGAGGTCATACATGCTCTGCATGATTAGCGTATTTCATAGGTCTAACTGTTTATTAGAACCACAGATAGGCCTAAATTTAATTTGAATCAGTGAGATGCACACTTGGGTGTACTTTTCGATGTTTTTCTGGGCTGGAGCTGTATATACAACTGAGATTTTTCTTCTGGTCATGCTGCACAGATTTTTATAATTGCTGTAAAAGCATCCTGGGCTGGCACTGAAAATTGTTTTATTTTCAAAAGCTTGAACTGAGTTGAATAGTTGTTACTAGAATGCTCAATGATACTTAGAAGAAATAGTTATTGACTCACGCGTGATATGTTATTGCTGTGTGCCTTTGCTTGGGTATCTACAAGTGTAAGCAAAGCCATGGTAGTTAAAATTCACCATCTCTTATTGTGTGTAAAGTGAGTGTATAACATTTTGTAGGGTAGGTTTGTTAGGTCTTGGTAAGATGAATAGATGGTGCTCTCTGCACTTAGAGCTGCATTTCCTGCCACCCTTTTGTGCGTCTGAGAGATCTGGTACTTTATGGGGGAAAAGTTATAATATTTTTTTTTTCTTTAAGTTAGGAAAATAAGTCCAATGAATCCTGCTAAAAGGCAGTCTCATGCTGTTGTCGTTAATGGCTTCCCCTGAGAAACTGGCAAATTGATAAATTAAGCTTTCCCTCTGTGACAGCCTTCCACACACTCAAGATGTAGTCCTGCTTTAGTCTTCAGCAGCATTAAATCAATCCACTGTAGAAATACTTTGCCTTGCTGGCTAGGTACAAAATAGATCTAGAGGCTTTGTGCATCAGTTCACTTTGTTTAGCTCTAAGTCAATCTTTTGGCAGTCACAAGCAGCTTAAATTTTGTATTTATGTCGAAATGCATCCCTAATTGAGATGTCTATACTGCTTCAAGCCTCTCTTCTTGAAAACCAATTAATACATATCACGCTAGAACACAGTCTTTTTATTAAGACTCAATTAAGTAAGATATAATGAGGCCAAACTAGGTGAAGCTTTTAGTGTGTATTATACACAGTAGATCTTGAAAGACAGATGCAAAGTCAAATCTCACTTTGAACCTGCTTTAATCTAGTAGTAGCAATAAAAAATCCTATATGGTTCCTGTGCTAACAAGAAGCTCATAAATAAAAAAACTAAGCAAACTAAAATACCCTTCCGTAAGTAAGAGATGAATTTTAGTTATGTCCCCCGTGAACATAAGAAACAGATTTTTTTTTTTTGTCTCAAACTTTTCTGTAAAGGCTTATAGCTTGTTTCATTAACTATTACCAGACGCTACTAAATCATTACCATTTTCCTGCATCTCCTTTTGTTTGTTAATCTCCACCAACTGCAAAGAATTTCTGTAACAGTTTAGCCAAATTGTCTTCATATAAATACCAAGAGGTATTGTCGTTTCTCAGCATTGCATGTGTTCTATTGCTTTAGTTTCTCAGGATTCCATGTGCCAAGTCGCTCTAAAAACGCAGTGTGTGATACTTCAAAAAACCTGTGATACCATTTATTACTCTGTCTTTTGATACCTACAGAACTGAGATGCTAACAGGAAATCTCTATTGTGTGTGGACAGCAGTAACAGCTGGTACTGACTGGTTTTAGTAGTCTGTTGGCCAGACTGATAGAAAACGTGGTAAATTTGCCTAAGCATTTGGTGGAAATCTGAACTTAGGCTACAGTATTTAAGAAAGTTGAAAGTACTGCAGTAGATTATGATGTCATTAACGTTTTTAGGCAGAATGTGGCAAAGTTAAACACAAGTTTATATATTATAATCTGACTTACAGTATGTCTATTATCAATGCAGGCTGCAATTAAGTTGAATGAGAAAGATGATTAAAAACTTAAAAAAAAGACAGGATGGAAGGAAAATTGCATAGGTCATCCTTACAAAAAAAAGTATCTTAAATTATATAATTGTTGTGGACTCTGATTCTGACAGCATTTTTCTTGTTAAATGAAGGGCTCAATTGTTCAGCTCTTGACTACTCTTGTTCTGTCATTTATAAAGGAAACTTTTTTGTGTTATTTTTAAAGATAAATACAATCCTTAGGAATTGAGTGAGATGACTTTTTGTTCCCCATTACTGTTTCTAAGTACTATTATTCTCAAAAAAAAAAAAAAACACCAAAAATTAAAGCAATTGGCAGAATATCTTCATTGACAAATGCAATGCATAAAAACAGTAACTCATAAACAGAATAATACTGTTTGTGGCAAGTGGTAATGCCAGGGAAATTTGAGTACTGAGGTGAATCTTTCTATTTGACTATGTATGTGGCTCTTGGATTCTGTCCTGGAAGAAGTTTGATCAGTCTGGCACTCTTTGCTAATACAGTATGCCAACTTAGTCGTATATTGAAATGTTTGCAGCATCCAGATGCCAACAGGAAAGCATGAGAAACCAAAGTCACATTCTAGCCCCTCCTCTTCATAGATCTTCAAATTTGTAAAAAAGAGTAAATTTTTTTTTTTTCTGAGGGTTTGGTAGCAAGTTTCATTGTAGTTGGTAACATTTCTCACTGCAAGATGAATTCCTTTCCAGAAGTTTTAAACTTGTAAATATGGAAGACTTACTGCATTTCATTTTAAATATATCATAGTTTCTGTGTAGTCTTGGCAGATGCTCATGATTTTTACTTGTGGAGAAGAGACAGAGTGATCCCTAACACCAATCACTTGTTCTAAGGGGATTACTTTCTCCCGAAAATGTGGTCTTTTTGAAGATATTAAGTTAAATATTATCCGAAGTGCAGAAAAAAGGGGTGACATTGTCAGAAGTGTAAAAGACCTGAGTCCTCCAGGGCACCTAGGTGCCAGAATATCTCAAAATTAAGTTTTAAAGTGCTTGTGAATATGTGTTAGTTTATTGTTCCAAGAATACAGGATGCAGCAATAATTATGTTTTATTATAATACTGTGATAATTAATGGGAGATTTTAGGCACAAAAGTCCTTCTGCAGTAAATCAGTGGGCTGTGGCCTTAAAGGTAGTTGAAGAGTTGGTTCATTGTTTCTTCTTATTTGAAGAAAAAGTCAAATCACATACACTTGAAAAATCCTTTTGAAAATGACGTAAGGCACATGAACATTGCTAATTAGGATCATGGGACTGAGACTTGGATGACTGTAAATCCATTTTCAAGTATATAATTTAAAATAATTTCATTGGAGGATACTATTACAAGTAATAAACAAATAAATAAAAACATTAGGGAAAGTTCTAAAAAGTTTTAGTCAGCATAGCTAAATCAGTTCTGCTGATAAATACTTAAAAGGCTTTCGAAGAAGTAGAAAAATTAATCACAGCTTTCTGACAATATATGTTAATTTCTTTAGCAAGATTTAAAAGAAAGCTTTTTGGCTAGGTTCCTGAGCTGTAGTTCTTCTGTCTTGTTTTATTATAGACTTTAGCAAATATAATTAATTTATTCAGGCTCCAATTTGATATTGGCTTATTGTTAGAACTTGATGACATGTCTCCCAGTATCAGCAGATTTTTGGGTCATTTTTAGACAGGTGCAAGCTGTCTGTCTTGTTATTCCAAATATCATTATGGTAGAGGGATGCTTTCCAAGACAACGTGTGTGGCTACATAGAAAGAGGAAGTCAGGATTTTGAAGTTTATCATTAAATAAACTTTAAGTTCTCAAGTATAACTCCATTTATTTGTTAGATTTAGCTACACCGTGGTCCAGGAAAGAGATCATTGGGCCTTCATCCAGCAAGGCACTTAAACATATTTGTAACTTTAAATACATGAGTGACTGGATTCAAATCATGACCTTAAGTGCTTTGTTTGACTGGAGATCCATTGATTGCTTTTTGGCACCAATCTCATTCTTTCTTTAAATGAAGTTAGTCAAGAAACTAGAAGCCTTAGTTCACTTCCTTGTTCAGAGAACAATACTACATGTAGAGCTCTGCTGATGGAGCTTTGGAAGGCTGAGCAAGACCTTTTTTTATATTGAAGAAAACAGTATTGTACATGGCTTCTGTTAATTAGTGCTTGGTCTGAAGATTCTTAGGGTTTTCTTAGCTTGGCCTGGCCCCAAACATCATCCCATTAAGAAGAATATAGTCATTCAAGGTTCTTATTTTCAAATTCAGTACAGCAGTTACCCCTTATCTTTTGAGACTTCCTGTAGAATATGGATGGGAATAATTTCTTGTAAGTGTTTCTAACTGCAGGTGTCAATGGTTCATTTGATAATTGGGGCAAGGAAGTAATTTTGAGGCACTGAGTTGCTCTTTACAGCTGTAACAATAACAGCAAACTTGGGTTGTTCTGTCTAACAGAGTGCAATCCTGTCTCAGCCATGTTCCAAATTGTTTGCGGGGGGCTGTAGCGGTGAGTTACCTTAGCTCATATACAGCAGAGCTTCACAGAGCTGAGGAGCTATCTCCTATGTTACAGGAAAGGTCACGTAGCTTTCCCTCTGTTCCAGAGCTCACCATAATGTCGAAATAGCAGGTTTCTTTTAGACCCTGAGCTCCACCCAGCTTCTACCCTGATCATCATTCCCATAATGTCTCCTTTGGTGATTGTAGGAGTCATGATGTAGCTCTTATATTTGTGAAGATCTGCTTGGCTTCCTTTTCTGATATTCCCTCTTTACCTTCCTTTAAACAGCTTTAGTTAATTACCTAAATAGCCCATGTGAATCAGATTAGAGAATTTGAGAATCCTTCCATATGGCAGAATGTCTGGGTTTGTTTTCCAGTAAGATTAGACAGTTTTTCTCTGAATTCTTCATTTTCTGAAAAAAAAAAACAAAAAAAAAACAAAACAAAAAAACCATATCTAGAAAGTCCTGGCCCACCTTAAGAGTCTTATTTTCAAGAATCCAGCTAAATACAGGAAATCAAACTAAGTTTATATTATTATTTTGCTTTGCTTTCTTTCCTTTTGAGGTAGTGTTAGGATTCCCCAGCTGCTGTGAGTATATACTCTTTTGTATTCCTTTGCCTTCTCTGCAGCCCAGCATTGCTTTCTGCATAGGTGGATTGGTGGTAGCTATTGTTAGTGATGGTTACACCAAACGCCAGAGAGGGTGCAAGACCCTTGTTATAGAGCCAGAGTCAAACTGAAGGATTCATTTTGCCTTGCAGTATACATTGCTGAAGAAGAAAGAAAAGTTTTTTAGATCTCTTTCTGTTTTGGGGTAGATACAGAAAAAACAATACAGGACAAGTAAAGAACATTTTGCATTGGCAGGACATTAGAATGCTGTGTGTGTGACTTAATATGTCTTTGCTAGTTTTTTCATTTCTGGTTCTGAAGCTGATAATCAAAAAAAAGCAGTGTGTCGTAGTTCAGCCCCGATCGGGACCAGACTACGCAGTCTGTCTCCCGCTCCCCCCACCCTCCGAGAGAATAGGGGGAGATGATATAAGAAAAAACAGCTCAAGGTTTGAGACAAGGACGGGGAGAAATCCCCAAAGCTACCGTCACGGGCAAAACAGACTCGACTTGGGGAAAACTATTCATTTATCTCTAAAATCAGCAGGAGAATGAGACAGGGAACAAGACAACCTCCCCCCACCCCTCCCTCTTCCCAGGCTTAACATTATCTCTACTACCTTCCCCTCCCGAGCGGCACGGGGGGGAAAAGGGAATGGGGGTCGCGGTCAGTTCATCACGCATTGTTTTACGCCGCTGTATCATCGTCAGGGGAAGAACTCCTCGCATTCCTCCTCTGCTCCAGCGTGGGGTCCCTCCCACGGGCCACAGTCCTCCGTGAAACTGCTCCGGCGTGGGTCATCTCTTCCACGGGGTGCAGTCCCTCTAGAACAGCTGTCCCAGCAGGCCCTCCACGGGCCACAGCCTCCTTCAGGCCTCCACCTGCTCTGGCGTGGGGTCCTCCACGAGCTGCAGGTGGATCTCTGCCCCTCCGTGGACCTCCATGGGCTGCAGGGGGACAACCTGCTCCACCATGGTCTTCACCACGAGTTGCAGAGGAATCTTGGCCAGGAGCCATATTACTCCTCCCCCTCCTTCTGAACTGACCTTGGCGTCTGCAGCCGTTCCTCACAACAGGCTGGCAGACGCCTCTCAGGATCCTTTTTACATCTTATTCACTTCTCATCTCCTCTCCACTTCTTGCAGCCGGGCCGGGCCAAGTTGGGCCCAGTCGGCTGCCCGGCGGGAGGCCAGAGGGTGAGGCCTGCAAGGCCCATGAGGCTCGCGCCTCCCCCTCTCTGCCCCCCGCTCAGCTGCGTCACATCTTCTCCTCCTCTTTTTTCCTGTTTTCCCCTACTTAAATACGTTATCGCAGAGGCGTTATCACGGGACATTCTGCTACCAATTGGCTCGGCCTTGGCCAGCAGCAGGTCCGCCCTAGGCCCGGCCGAGTCCACTGAACAAAGGGGAGCGACTTCTAGCAGTTTCCTACAGAAGCTACCACCTTAGGCCCCCCCTCACTAACAAAACCAGAACACAGTGTCTTCAGGTTGTATCGCAGGAAACTAATTTAATGACCATATATACTTCCCATGATTATTCAAAATTTTTTTATAGAAGTGCACATCTTGATAGAAACTACTCATGGCTGTCTCAAGGATGAGCAGGAAATGGAGTGAAGACACAGTGTTTGCCCTCAGACACCAAGATGTCAATTAAAAGGCAGGAACCCTGGTGGGAACTGTATCCAAGAGGAAACTGGGAAATTCTGTAATAACCTATCTCTGTTGTAGATTTCCTGTTGAGAATATTTTCTGTTTAGATGGGAAAGATGGTTTCATTAGACTGCTGAAGAATCATTGTAAAGAAAGTTTCTCATGACAAGGTCATATTTACCTCTTTAAAATTAAACACATCATTAAAAGATCTTGGCTGAATCAAGGCTGAGGGAACCCAGATAAGTGACTCCACTTTCACACCTGAATACTTAAGAAGTAAAGCATGTTTATCCCTAATTTATCCATTCAGTAGACTGGTTTGCAGATAACTAAATTTTCTTCTCTCTCAAGATTATTATTATTATTATTATTTTTAAGTGTGGTAGCATCCTACCTGGAAAAAAATCTGTGCTTATTAATGCATTTATTTTTGTGTTTCAGGTTGTTTTTTATAGACACAGAAGTGTTTGGCAAAGGTGTTTTCTTAAATATGCAGATGGGAGGATATAGGACCTACAGAGCCTGTGCTCACTGAATGTATTTGCCAAATCAATCAAAATTGCACATTTGGAAGACAAGATAGATAGGGATCAGTGCATTATTGGCCTGAGTGGAGGTTTAAGCAGAGACTAATTACAAACTGTAAAGAATGGGAGATAGACAGCATTGAAACTTATAATAAAGTTCGATAAGTTGTGTAAAATCATGGCTGTACCCCTCTCTGTATTTCAGTCAGCAGCTCAGTCACGCTGGGCTATCTGGATACTTACCCACTTCATCAGGCTGTTTTCAGATGGATTGTATGCATCTGCCCAAGTCAAAAGAGATTGATTTTAACTGAATGCAAGGGAAAACCTTTTCACTTTGAGGACAGTCAAGCATTGGAATAGTTTGCCTGGAAGACTTTATAGTCCCAGATTATGTGGATTCCTGGGTTTTTCAAAACCTAACTGCAAAAAAGCCTGAGCAACTTGGTCTGAGCTCATAGTTGACCCTGCTTGCAGCAGGAGATTGGACTATGGCCCTTCTGACGAGGTCCTTTCCAGCCTGGATAAACCCGTGATCCTTATGTTTTGCCTGTGCAAACATCTGGTAAAGATGATTGTCAGCCATGGGTACTTTTCATGAAAAAAACTAAGGTCAAAGAAGGATCTCTAAAATCTTGACAAGTAAAATAGGATCATCTGACTCTCTATGTAGGGAGCCTAACAAGTGCTTTTTCTTAAAATGTGTTCTGCAATGCCAGTGGATCTGTTGAAATGTAGCCTATAAAATAATTGCTGAAACTACCCCAGCACTAAGCCAGAGGACTCAGGTTAGGTTCTGGTACTTACTCAGAGGTGAGAAACACTTAAATTGAAGAGATTACCAGAGCTAAGATAATTATCTTTGGGTAGTGAGACCTTAAGGTACTCAGAGAGGATTCAACTAGGCCCTGCAATTGCTTGCTTCCATTTGAACATAGCCAGAATCCCTGCTCTGTGTGGGAAACTGGCTTGGGGGGGGGGGGGGAGAAAAAAAGAAATAAAAAAGAAAAAAAAAAGATCTAAAAAAGCATCTTTGGATAAGTTTGATATTTATGAAAAATTGATTTTCATTTTTTTTTTTTTTTTTAGCTGGTTGTGTAATTCTAGACATTTCAACAATAAGTTGCCATTTAGATTCTGGATACTAGACCAGCTGTTCAGTCCCACTTCTGCACATCAAATTGGGTGTTAGAAGGGGGCAGTCAATGTCATAAGCTACTCTGGGCTCTTATGTAGGAGAAACGACAATGAAAAATATTTTTCCTTTTACCCCCTACTCCCCTTCCCTTCATGCTGACTGCTGAGAGGTTTTTAAAAGCCTATTGCCATCACGAGCACATGGTTGGGTTTTACCCTTTGTCAGGCACAGAGAAGGCAGGCCAGCCTTTTGAAATTGCTCAGCAGTCAGCAAGAATAAAGTGGGCATCCTAGTGGTAGGAGTAATTTTCAGCTTCCTGACAACAATTGGCAGAATGCTGGGAAAAGCTATTAAAAATGAGGTTCGATCACCGAAGTCTATTCTGGCCTATATTTAATGAGATGTGTCAGCTAGAATTTACAATAAGTGGCTAATTGTTAATAATGGGCCTAAGACACTCTGTGACTTCAGCAGACCTGCACAATGCAACCCCATGTGCTTGCTAGGTTTTTCTTTACTGGCCATCACAGATCAACTTATCACTGGAGTGAAGGAACAGGATACGGCAGGACAAAGGCATTGTTAACTTCATACAACTTTGTTTATTATCTATTACAGAACATATTATCTGGGTAAGTTACAACAAACACGTTAAAAATTTAAAAATAACATGTGATCTCAGTATAGCTGTGGCGTTTCATCTGCCTTCCTGATTGTGCTCAGGAACAAGGCAACAGGTCTGTGGAGAAGGATGTTTGTGTTCAAGGCTCTGTGCAGCTTGGTTGTGAAGGTTTTTTTTTGTTGCTCTAGGCAAGTTACTGCATCTCTTTGTGGTTCAGTTTTACGCCTGTAGAAGGGAATGACACTTTGTTCTCTAGCAAAAGTGGAGGGTGTATGCACACTGAAGTGACTAACAGATAGTCATAAGGTCCTTTAAAAAGGATTTATGACATAAAGACTTAATATGATACACAACCCTACTTTCTTAATCTTGTGAATCTTAGGGAAGTCGCTGCCTGAAATATTAAATGCTTCGAATTTGCTTCTAGAAGGTATCCAGAGCCTTGCTTGGCTTTCCTTCTGCCCTTATCCAGTTCAGTAGAGTTTTCAGGGAGGCATGGTATCTTTCATTAAACTAACTGACGTAGTTGAAGAAAGCAGAAAAACTTTAAGACTTAAAAATATTTTTTTTCCATCTGAAACAAAACAGGCCTTGCTTAAATCCCTTCACCATCGTATAAAAAGTGTCTATTGTTTCTGGCTTTGCTTCTTGACAATCAGTTTCCTCTCATGAAAACAGAAACTACATATAAAGTTTATCTACTTCCCAATTGTCTTTATCAGACTTCTGTGGTTTCTGATAACGAACAAAACCTGAGAGACTGCTTTCCTCCTATGTTTCCAAAATGCATTCTGAGGGTGTAGTGTAGCTTCTGTACTCACATACATTGTAAGGAATGTTAGAAAATATACTGTAAATGATCAGACACAAGTAACAAGAATTGAAAAGAATTATGCACTTTGTTTCTCATACCTGAAAAAAAAAAATTCAGAACGTTTGTTGAAATGCTTGGAAAACTGATAGGAACTATAGACACTTTTTAAATGGTACCTGGTGGAAACAAGGTTACTGGTAGGCACTAGTCTAGCACTGCGTATGTTGAATAGGCACCCAGATGTTAAGGATGACAGAAAATCATCTACTGTGTGAATGGGCTTACGGTGGGTGTGCCTGCCAAATAAATTGCTTGACTTGGAAAGTGAGCTTGGGAGATAGAAAGCAC
This sequence comes from Chlamydotis macqueenii, assembly GCF_036417535.1. Lineage (NCBI taxonomy): Eukaryota > Metazoa > Chordata > Aves > Otidiformes > Otididae > Chlamydotis > Chlamydotis macqueenii. The sequence continues at coordinate 12,741,602 of NC_141567.1, read as the reverse complement.
ATCCTTATAAAGAGCTGCAGATTGGAATGGATCTTGTCAGTTGAGCGTGAGGTCCAGTATTTCAGTCCTTTTGTTTGTATAGAAGTGATTTTTCTTGATAGATTGGGTAATTTCTGAGCAATAAGCTTTTTTTTCCCTTCTTTCTATCTTCTCCAGCTACCAGTTTCCTCCTAAAAATGAAGAGTTTATAAACCTATGAAATGTAGAAGAAAGTTTAAAAAAAAAGACTTAGAAAGTGAAACAGAAGGGAAGGTGTCCAGCCTTGGAGCCAGGCTGCCTGAGTCTCACCTGTCAGCCAGTCTCACTGAGTCTAAATAATGCCTCCTTTTCTGTTGATTTCTTGGAGCGTAATAAGATAGGGCACAGATGCCTTATTGTGGTCTGCAGAATAAAGTAAGAGACACAGTAGCAGTGCTCCTTCTGCATTTGTTACTCTCCCTGCATGTGATACATTCTGATGACTTTTTAGTACATTATTTACTTCCTTAATTTTAATTTTTTTATTTTCTTATCACAGACACCACTTTTTTTCCTCTCTTTTCTCCTCCTTTTCTCTAAGGAAAAAAAAAAAAAAGGAAAATTTTGAAAACATCTGAGTAAAATAAGCAACCATCCTCCAAGGCTGCAATGATAAAATTCAATTTGGTTTCCTGGATTATCATCCTGGACTTGTGTATTGAACATTTTATTTCTTATTGTAGAAACAAATGTTTAGTTGCACCACTTGTCTTTAGAAGGTATTTTCTAAGTTTATTAATGTTATTAGAGGAAATATCCAGAAATACCTCACCGTCTTTCTGAAAGTATCATTCTCAGCTTCACAATTAATATATTTTTGTAAAGCAACCTAGATCTTGTCCAAGATCACCTTACTTCTTCCTATGGCATATGATATTTAATCTGCTCTTGATTATCATGCTGTGTTCCTTGAAGAAATGTCTAGACCTTCTGAAAGGTGGGAAGCTATTTCCCCTTCTTTGAGAGAACAGGTTTGTGAGTGGACGTTTTGTGGCAGGTGAAGCAGTCACAGCAGAGAGCTGTATGCCTGCAACTGCAGTAGAGAGGCAGCGGTGAGGAGGAGCCAGTGATCCCAGAGGAGACGGAGAGAACTTCTGTGAATCAGAAGGGATTGGGCAGTTTTCTACAACTTAATCACCAAGCTAACTGCAACCATGCCTAGAGGAAAGGATCCAATTGAAAAGAAAGGTTTATGCTACCTTCTCTAGTTGCTCTGATATTTTGCTATTTAAAATATTAAATCAATTAAGTTGTAGTTCACTTTCTACTTTATTTTTTTTCTTTTAAAGTTTAAAAGTGTAGTAGGATTCTTTATATGCTTGTTGTGTGAAAAGATCTACATGAAGGCTCTGGCTGACTTAATGCCTTCCCATCATAAATACCTTATTGGGAATCTAACAAACCTCTTAACTCCAAAAGCAGCCAAATGAAAAAAATTCTAGCAAAAGCAATGGTAGTGCTAAAGAGTTATGTTTTTGTAACCTGGCAGCTTTTAATGCAGATAGTGCAGATAGGCAGATGTTCCACAGAGATCCCAGTAGTTTTAGACCCTAATAACTAGATTTACTTTTACTTTACTTTTTTCTATTGCAGTCTTTTGTTGTAATAGACTAGGTTATTTACCGGTTTAGCAGTCAGGACAGCATCACATCACATGGTGGTGAACTAAGCAAATGCATTTAAAAGTCATTTAAATGATGTTGCCAGAACAAAAGTCATATTGTCAGTGTTTTGGTAAATTGTAATTTCTGTGATTAATTTTTTTTTAAGTTTGTTTCCCAACAACTAGTGTTGTAGCATGCTCCTACATCGGTGACTTAAGCTCAGAATGTTTTTTAACTAATTGGAAAAATATTCTAATGATGCATATGGAGGGCATATCCATGGTGTTATTACAGCATAGTCATGAATCATTAGTACTGAGTTTTCCTTGTCATGTTTTGTCTTGAAGGAGGCAATAACATGTACAATTCATATAGAAAAATATTAAATAGAGAGTTTAGATAAGCTTTCTTTTTAATTAGGGCCATTTTAGTGTGGTGGCTAATGCAAACATCATCTACTTAAAAGAAAAGACAGTGTTTCTCCTTGATAGTGATTTAAAAATGTGTAATCCTTGTATTGCTACCCAGTCATGTGAAACTGGGGCACACTTTTATTCTAAAGTGCTGTGAAGTTGTGGAGGATATCTGGCTAATTTTCAAATCAAACATGATTACAATTCTGTGCCTTCCACAAATTTCATGGAACTAGTTTAGCCTTCAAAAGCATGAGAGGTTAAAGCTAGGTCAACTGACATCCTTCTTGCGCAACAGTATGTCTTCAGTTAATTATGTTGCACCTGAATGTGTGTTCTGTGTTGTCACACTGACTAAACTAAGCCCAAAAATACTATAAAAGAAAAAATGGAATTGATGAAGACGAATGCACAGAGTGACAGCACGGCTTATTTAATAGCTTCTTCAAATGTATTAGTGAGGAATTTCGGCTCAGATTCCCTTGTCCAATGCTGCAGCAGATCTGTCCAACAAGCAAAATCTTACCAAGTGTTAATAAAGATAATAATGTTTTTCAGGCTAAGCTGTAGTGACACATGTATGAAACCATTAGAACATATCAATTCAGCTTGACTTAGACTTCTAACAATAAGTGTCTGCTGAATTACACATTCATTTTTTTATCATGTCAAGTAGATTACAGAATCGCAGAGCTTTTTGTTAGTAATTAAGCCAATACATAGACACTTCTAAACTATAAGAATGCCACATCATTTAAATGATGGTGTTGAGCTCTCTAGAGATATAAGGTAATATAGTAAATTACTTCTAGGTGATATAAGGAAGGATGTCGGGAAATCACAGTACAGGTAATATTATACAGATGTATATACGAAGACTTGTACTCCAGACAAATCTTTTGACGCTACTGGTTTCTTCTTTGTATGAATCCTGTTCATGCTTTTACTAGTCTGGAGGTGCATAAACACAGCAGTATCTGCTCCAGAGCATCAGATTAACTGATCTCTACTCCTATTTGCTCTTTAGGAAATATGCTTACAGCAGCCATGAAGTGCTTGTTCAGGTTTGTATGTGATATCCTTTTCAAACTAATAAACTTAGCATGGGCCTGTAAGCCCTGCACAACTTCTGGTTATGTAATTGTGTCACTCATCATCTGCTTTTCTACCTAATCAGTTTGCAACCTCATTGCAGCATAGCTGCACATTGTGGGACATTACTCCAGAACTGCACAGCTAATCCTGTAATTCCACCTTTCTCTGTTTGCCATCCTGTCTGTAGCTATATCCTGTCTACTTCATTGCCAGCAGTGGGCCTGCTAAGGATTGTTATCTATCTTTGCTTTCCAGTTCTGCAGTATCATCCCAATGTCAGCCAGAGGAGCACAGCTGCATCCTGGAGAAGTACCTGGAGCAAGCACTGCAAGGCGTATGACTCAGCAACTGCAGTTTTCTCACCTGCCAACACACTGGACTACGTGGCATTGGTAAGATGAGATGGATATGATCCAGAGGTCTGGGAATTCTCTAGCTGTATTTTGCTGCTGTGAAGAGCTAGACATTTCCTGTTAGGGCTTCAGATACTTCTGGTTAGAGCCTCAAACACAGATCTGCCTGCCTGCCACAACCCTGTTTACAGCAAATGTGAATTTTCAGCTACAAGGAAATGGAGAAAAATACCAAAGTTGAGAAGTCCTAGAACATGATTGTCGTGATGACCCTCATAAAAACTGAATTGTCAGACAACCCTGCACAGGATGCTGTTCCTCTGGGTATTCTGGTAATGAAATTCAAGACACCTATTTGGCAGCATGTCCAGGGTTGCCCTCACAACAGAAGACTTCAAGTAGCTGGAGCATCAGTTCAGTAAGTACTGTTTAATAATTTCTATAGTTTTGTGGGATGTTTCTGTGTTAAGGACTCTACTGGTGAATGACTGTAATGCAAGGAGAATGTCTGTCTTCTCAGGGAAAAATTAGCTCTGATTTAGAGCAGAAGCCATGGAAGGGGTTTGTTCAGAGGCTGCTTCTAGTCATGCCCCTGCCATGTGCTTGTCAAGATGGCGACCAGCTGTGGAGACCTAGGGTGAAGAACAGTGTATTTGGAAGTATTGTATTTGTATTCATATTGCTGATTATATTGCATAGCCAGCTGTCCTTCAGTGGCTGATCCTTTCTAAGAGTGTATTTCTTATCATCTATGGATCAAAGCAGAAGATTCTGAAAAAAAAAAAGCCAATTAGGCTAATTTAAAAATATTAATATTCTTAATATTAATTAATCTAGCATTGTTTGGAATCTTTAGCTGAATAAAAGCTATTAACATGCAGAGGTATGAGATCCTTGCTAGTGTGACTCTGGAAGCTGTGCTGAGTGTAGGGGGACTGTTCTTGCTGGTGTTTTTGGTAAACAACACATCCATGGCCTGCTGGAATATGTATCTATCCTTGGTGGATCAATTACTGTGGAAAAATACCAAGCGCTCTTAAAAAACCTTATCTTTATAAAATATTTTCCTTCCTCTGCTTCCCATACCTCCGTGGGAAGGTATCTAGGACACCAAAAGCCTAACTGATTTTTTTTTTTTTTTGCAAGTAAAAGACTTTTCAAAAAAATCCATGAAGAAAATTAACCCTCCAGATCTACGTAAATTCAGATACTGATGGCACAGTAAATGTTTTCCTGCTCTCTGTGGTCTAGTGATTGTGTAGAGGAGCAAGGATGGCACACCTGACTGACAGAAATGGGAACTAGCAGCCTCATAACACAGACAGTGGGTATGGAGGGAAATGAGTTCCAACACTTTGAAAACGGGAGATGTGGAGAGCTAATGGCAAACATAAACATAATAATAAAAGTAAATCTACTTTAAAAAACCACTGTACACCTCTCACAAACTTCATAATTTGTTTTTCAGGCTTTGAGAAACATCTTTTGTCTGTGTAAAACCTTGCCATGGTTAATTTTAGTGCACAAGAGCAAATTAATGCGCAAATATTTCAAGGTAAGTAAATGTCAGGCTGCAGTTTCCAAAACATCAATGTGAGTGCATGTTGTTGAGGATAGGTGCAGCCACTGCAAATGAGGGGCACTTTGTTGCCTTCTCTGTGCCCCATTTTGCTGTGTTTTGTCATATTATCCAATGAGACAGTTACGACATCCTGAGAGAAACAAATGCCTGTTTTAGCAAGTGCCTAATCTGTAAATAACAGCTTTTGCAAGTTATTCCTAGGCAATTTCAATAACTGAGCGGTTTCCTAGCCACATAACTGCAATATGAGGAATTCTGGAATTAGTTTTGTACTAAAACACTTCACTGGGGTGGATACATTTTATTTTAAAGAGAATTGACAACAGGTGGTTTTCTGTTAGTGATATAAAATAGGCAGTTACAGGATTGACAAAGCCAGACATGAAAAACAAGAAGCATCAGATGCTACCGCATAATTGCCCCTACTCCCACAGAAACTGAACCAATTGGGGAATGAAATAAATCAAACAGTTGTTAATTTGTCTTGGTAAGCGTTATGTGGAAATACATCTTGCAAAATAGGTGTTTTCTTGGTCTTCCCCAGTTTTTTTTGGGGGGGAATGAAGAACAACGTACATAGAACTAGAAGTTTAGGAAATTAGATGATTTGGCCAAACACAATGGACACAATTTAAAATTATATCCCTGCCATAGTTCACACATATAACATATCTGTATAGAATTCTCTAAGTCTTGAGCATATCTGTTATGCTTTTATTTTTGTTCTATGTCATACCATTGGTTTACACTTATTAACTTCTACTCCCAAAATACACTGTGCATTTTTCCCTTTATTTTCATAGAAGGGTGAAAATATTTACAGATTTACATAAAAAATAGTTATGAAAATCCATGCACATAAAAATAAAGTGTATATAATCAATAACAGAGATTTGGAGCTGTGTTTTTAAAACCTGAGCTATTTAATTTAAAAATTCTGTAGCATGTATAGGTTTTAAATAGGGGCTGTTCTCCTAATAATTATTCTGAGTGAGTGAAATTGCCCTTTGTATGGAAGGACAGCATGTGATTGCTTGTGTACTTCTTAATTCCTTGCACCCCAAGTATCCCATGCAGAAATTCATCCCCTGTGAAGGGTGGATATCCCAAATGTCATGTTATTAAGCTGAAGTTACTCTCAGGGTAACTTTTTTCCTTAGGCCTGCAATCTACACCATTTTCATTTGTCTGCATGGTCCTGCCTATGACCATAGACTAGTTCAGCTCCTGATGGATACGTAATTCCATAAGCAAAATAATGCAACCAGAAATAGAAATGGGAATCCATCTGTTATAAGCAAACCAGTAAGTGAAGTATAGAAGTAAGGCTTTAGAGCAAAACAGCTGGGCCAAGCTTAGGAAAGAGTCTGTTTTAATTTTGACAAGGAAATTTATCTCTAGACCACCGGAATTTATATCTCTGTGTGTTTGTCTACTTGCTTCTGTAACAAATCATCCGCTTCTCAGCTGGATTCTTGTTCACCTGTTTTTACAGGCGATCCTTGCGGCTTCCATTGTCTTGCTAGGTAATTAATAGGTGACTAGATCCATTTGGTTCTTGGTGGGACACTTCTTATCAAGCCTGATATTTACATGCAATAACTCACTTTCTCCCATTTGGCGCAGAAATTAAGCAATTCAAAACTGAGTGTAATAATATGGAAAAAGATGGGGAAACAGAAAGGTTCATAGTTATAAAACATTCACAGCAGAACATTGCTGTCTTTGCTCTCTTTAGAGCATTCTGGACTTTTGCATAAAAAAGAGCAACCAAATCAGCCCTGCATGTTTTTTTTTTTATGCATATGCCATGTTAGGAAATAAGGAAGGAAATGAGGAACTGAGGTGCTGCTGAACTGAAGGAGGCTCTGAGCTCAGGGCTTCTGCACAGGTCAGTTGCTGCTAACTTTTTCTGGGATAAAGAATTTTGCAGATGATTGAAATGCATCAAAAGTGCACATTGAGAGGTATGCGCGGTTCAACTGCTGTAAGTAAACCTGGTGAAATGCGATGAATTTTTTGAAGTGCAGTTATTTCATCTCACATTATACTCTTCTTTTATTATTGTATTTGACTTCTTGTGATCCCCTATTCAAATCAACCTCCTCTAACTCTGTGCTGCCCAAGACATGCCTGTTCCTTTCAGTCATAAGGCTGCAGTGAATGTGTCTTACATTTCACATGTATGCCACTTCATTCTTCTACTGGTGATCTTCGTCTAATACTTAATTGTCACACCAAATATCTCAGCCTTCTGCAGGCAACTAACATTGCCTTTGGTAGGATTTTTGTCTATGAAATATTTTTAGTTTGCCCAACTGGAGCTGTCAGCTTTAAGCAAAGTTCTCAGTAAGGGGCTGCTCAGAGGTGTCAACAACACTTCTTGACCCTTGCGGGGCTTTCTGGCTGACGGGACTATGAGCCAGACTGTGATGGGAGCATGAGGCCATGTGTCGAGTTTTTATCTGTTTTATTTGTTGAGATATCTCCAAGGGCACTATCTGGAAATGGTCAATGTGCTGGAGGAAAAAAGAAAATGGGCAAAGAAAATATACAGCTTCCTGGGAAGGTGTTCAGATACACTGAGCTGCTTCCACCATGTGGTATCCACATGAATAGCGGAGGTACTGTCCAGCTGGTTTTAATGCGGTGTTTGGCCTTCCCAACTGAATAAACAGATCTGTGGTAGATATCCCAAAACACATAGCTAGCATGGTCTGAGTGATAAATGTAAATAGGGGACATAAAAGGAAATAATGTTTTTTGTCACGGCCATACAGACTATATAAATGTTTCAGAGATAACTGCGTATATTAAAACATGTTTTAAATTCACTTGACTTCTTCCTCCTTTTAAAGACTTATAAGTAGTTAATTTAATTAGTAGTGCTTGGTCTCATAGAGTTCATTAGCAGCAAATGCTTTTTGTCTAAAGGCTGAGTAGTGTCTCAGTATATTAGCTTTAATTTTCTTATGCATAATGTAATTATTTACATGTAAGTAGATGTTGTTTACATGTGAGTAGATGTTGTTTGAAATTCCATAGATACACTTCATTACCAGCCACAAACAGATTACCATTGTGCATTAGTTGATTATTATTTAACAAAAGTGTAAAACCATAAAATGACCTATTAAAAATATTTGTGGACACTTGTTTAAATATTTGATTAATGAAAAAGTGCAATGCTTTTCTTTAAAATATCATACACCAACGAAAGTAAAAGAGCCATTTCCTCCTCCAGAGGTGCTTGTAGCACTCATTAGTGCTGATATGAATGATATGTAGATACGGAGAGCTGAAGGGACCCATTTCCCTGACAAGAGCAAATAGTGTACAGAATGCCAGTGCCTCTATTGACCTTTGCTTCTCCCCAGAAATGTAGCCTATGTTGTATTTTGTTTTGAGATTGCATCAACATAAAGAAGTGCAGGTGGAAAGCAAGTTAATGCACAACGTAATTACTTCAATAGCGTAGACGATGGGTGAAGTCATTCAGTCTGTTTTTCTGTTATAAGTGTCCTGGTTTCGACAGGGATGGAGTTAACCATCACAATAAGATACCTGCTTTGTATCATAGAAATGACCACATATGTATTTATATGTATTTTTGGCTGATCTTTTTACTAAAAATTCAGATGAATTTTTTCATGCTTCAGTCCAAAAGTAGTTCTGCAAAAATTTCTGATAACGTAACTTTTTTGACATTTTCAAAACAAAGCTCTTACCTTGTTCATTGCTTGTTTTTTCTCAAAATGTATTTTAGCATTTATTAATGGTTTAATTATAATATTTATTAAAATAACTTTTTAAAATACTTATAGTTTGGGTTGAAATGAAATAATAATTTTAAAAATAAAGGTTTGTGTAACAGCTTGGTTCACTGAAAACTGTCTGTTTGGATAAACACAAAATTTTATCAAAAAACCCTCACCTCAAATTGTCGAAGTCATAAACAGTATAATAAGAGTAGATAATTGTACCAATCTGGTTTGTATCTTTCAGGACATCCCTGAAATGTTGTAAATCAACTGCTTTACTAAGTGACACAATGGAATTTTCTGCATTTGCTGATATTTCTTCTGCTTAAATCATTGGCTTGAGCCAATGATTGAATGAGTGAGAAAGTTAAAATCTTTGATAGTTTAGAATAAGAACCTGCTTTGCCATTGTAGCAGGAGCTGTGTTAACAAGCTACTGATGCAGAGTTAATGAGTGTGTTTAATAAGCAGGTGGGTGGTGGGAGTGGTTCTGCCTCTATACTGGAAGGAGAGAGAGAGCGCGTGACAGGGCTGTACCTGATCCTATCACTGGTATGTGGTACTGCTTGGGGTGGAGTAATGTACCACCATGTAAGCTTTTTTTGAATGTTTCATTAAAATCATTCCTTGTTTGGTTTTCATTTGTAATGAGTATAGTTTGCGAATGTATTTAGGAAACTATGATAAAATAATTTGAAAACTCTAAAATGATTCTCAGTGGAAAAACCAAGGACTGAATTGAGCCTAGAGACTGAATGAGCCTTAAAATTGAAACAATGCATCTAATTTTAATTGAACTTTGTTATCCAGGGAGCTCTGGTAGAACAGATTTTAAGGGGAAATGTTGCTGAAGAGAGTAGGGATGGAAAATTCTCATTTACTACTGAAAGAGATGATGTTGGAAAAGTTCTAGGTGCTGTGCCTTGTAAAAGCTCTCCTGCTAACCTCCAGAAGGTCTTCAGCCAGGTGATGAGTCTGAAGATGTGACTGGCTGCCTGAAGCCAAAATGTAGGACTTGAGACCTGTAAGAAAGCATCCCTCTTCCTATGACCAATAGCCTCTACCATAAATTGGTGTGTATGACCATTTCAGGTATCTGCCCATATAACAAAAAAAAAAAAAAAAAGAGTGTGGCTCTGAAATCCAAGTAGTATTTATATTTCATGTTGGACAGTAAAAGCTTTTAATTTTTCTATCTTTGTGTCAGAGCTCAGAAATATGGTAGCACGAATCTAAGAAGTCATTTAATGGAGATGGTCTCCCGTTCAAATACAAACATCTATCACTATAAACTATGTTTCCTTGGTAGGCTTGATTTTTTTTTTTTTCCCCCCAAGGGAAAAAAGGTGACAGTAGCAGTTAGTACACTTAGCAGGGATATGTAATAATTTGTAGAATCTGTTATGAGAATTGCCTGGAAAAAATGGCAGAAGAATTATTTAAAGGTACTTAGCAAAATGTTACCCTCTGTGAGGCACTGCAAGCAGCTCAATCTAGGATCTTGGATTCACCTCATCATGGGAGGCTCTCTAACCCATGGACATTAAAAAGTGAGTATGTGCCTCAAGAAAGATATGTATAGAAAAGCTTCTGGCTTTTATTTTGATTTGTTTTGTTACATAAAGATTTTTTGAGAGTTTTGATTTTTTTTTTTGTTGGTGTTTTTTTTTTTTAATGGGAGGGGAGAAGGAACAATGCAGAGGCAGAATAAATGGTAGAAGGAAGACACAACCACATCTTTCAGTAGTAGGATTGCTTTATGATTGGGAGAAAATGCAAAATCTGTAATCATGGTAATTATTTAAACTGAGAAGGAAGAAATAAATTTTGCCTTAAGAGACACAGAATGTCTATGAAAGCATTCATATTTTGCAAATTCTTTGGACTGACGTCACTTTTTAATTTGTTTGGCTACCACAATGGACGAGTGAAGCATGGAATATTTAGTCTGTATTTCCCAATAAAATTATTTCCAGACAGGGAAAGGACTTTCATCCATCTTAAACAGGGATGCAATTTTAAAAACAAACAAACAAAAAATGTAACTATCAGAACTCAGAAAGTATTCTCTTTGATTTGTACATAGTAGTCGAAATAAAAGACAAAGAAGGGCTTCCTTTTTAATGCTGCTGCCTTTTCTCTTTATAGAGCAAATGGATTTGTAGAAGAACAATATTTGTATCAACAGCATGCATTAAATAACCTTAGAACAGTACTGTATTTCATGCTTTGAATAAGGAAATACAGGTTGGATTCCCTGACGGTGTTTAACTCCACTATTGATGTTGCCAAATGCACGGTTAGTCACCTCCTTGCTCGTTTCTTCTTAATTCTTATTTGGACAATGTTGTTACTAATTTTATACTGTTGCAAGGCACCAAATATTTTTGCATGATATTTATTATATTAATGAGATTCATCTGACTAAGTCAAAGATGGTAGAACAGTATATGGCCCTGAAGACTGAAACTGGCTGAGTCTCCTGTAGAGCTTCTACCCTCAGAACATTCCTTTTAATGAAAAACAATTTTCTGTTTACTTCGCTACTATAGGACAGCTATAAAGCCAGTACTGCAAAATTCATATTCTGCTGTGGAGGGAGAAGTCATATGAATGGATGCTTAGAAAGAAGCACAGAGATTAAAAGATTCACGATACCATCTCTGTAAACTATAATTTAGGGAGCTGCAAGCTGTGTTCTGTAATCAGTGAAATTATAGGCACCCAATTGCTGTTTTCTTTATTAAAGCTTATATTTCAATGTACTGTCACAAATCCATCTTGTTCTCCAAATAATATCAACAACTCATCCAGCCCATCAGCACTCATCAGGCCAGTATTCAAATTCAGTACTGTCAGGGTCCTATGGCGTGTGTGTCTGGAAAGACAGGAGGACAGGAGCCTTGCAGTGTGCGGTGTATGCTGTAAGGGAGCAGGAAGGGACTCTGTACTCTTCTAGCATGGCAAGTGCACAGGACTAGCTGAGAAGTCACAGAGAAAGTGGGACAGTGCAGAAATCACATTATAATGTCCATGTATAACATCATGGAAGGATGAGCAAATAGTTATTCTTCAGTTAGGCTGAAGGCATGCATCTTCATCCAGGTCTGCCAGAAGTGATTGAGTATATTTGTGTTAATGGCACAGGTGGGAAAGTGGCCTAATCTACTGTAATCTGTGCCAGCTTCATTATCTCAAACTGTCTTCAGTGGTGTGCTCAAAGAACTGTGGAGAAGAGTCATTGCACCTGGCTGATCATCACAGCCCTCTGCTGCCTCGTCAAAACTGGCTGCACATCTTTGTATGGTTGTGCTCCATAACGTATTTCCACCAAGGTAAACTTAGCTGACACAGGGACTTTAACCTGTTTGATAAACTGGCTGACCTAACCTGAAGTAAATTAGAAAGTTGTTCTGCTGCAGATTGGAAGCAAGTTTGGTTTTTTTTTCTTCTCCAGATACACCTGAAGGAACAGTTTTGCTTACAACCAGAAGTATTGTATTTCTAAGAAAACTCATTGGAGGACAAAATCTATGTAGATCAAGCCTTCACATCCAGCACAACATCTCTCTCAGACTTCTCGCAGAAGAATCTTATTCTCTGTGACACTGGATAGTATACGACCTTTGAGGGAACTGAGCAGGATCAGAGGTTTTGTAGTCACTGTCACAGGCAATCCTTTACTCTTGGTTAAGAGATCCAAGGTGTCTGAGGCACTTCTGGAAATTAGTTACAAGATGTCCTGAGTTGAGCAACCAATAAATGGGCCACTTAAGGTTAATGAATGCTTTTAAATGCTTGGTGGTTTGTATCCTCTGGAAAGACTGCAAGGCCTGCCAAAGACTGAAGCTGCTCCAGGATGCCTGGCATACGCAGCACACGTAGTGTTTCTCAAGAATGATGCACATGGGTAACTTGGACTAACGTTGCTTTTACCAAATGCCTATGTGGTTCAATTTTGTTAGCTGCAGTCTTTTAAAAATGCTTTTGGAATCCTGATCTACAGGAGTCAGCTAGTGCTTTCAATTTCTTCTGCCTACATTAGTCGCTAGATTGTAACTTTAAATTTCCGAACTGGCAACTTGCATTCATATGCAAACTAAATTAGGAGTTGAGGCATGAGAACATACCACTTCTTTTTCACATTGAACTTTCAGGCCTGAGAAATCCCAATGTGCACAAGAATATCTCGGAAGTGCTCCTAACTGCACCCGCTGGGAGAATGGCTAATCGGAATGGCTAAAGGAGAAGAGTAACTTCTTCTGCCATCACCCTTTGCTGGAGAAGACTCATTTTAACAGGATGGTGGCAGAGTTCTAAATGTAGTTAAAATCTAAGACAAAGCCGTGTATATATGTATGTATATATAAATTATGCTACAGGTTTAAGCAATCCTAGAAAAGATTCCAATAAAGTTGCCATTTTTATTGTCTTTCTGCCCTCCAACTCCAAATAACCATTTCATCTTTAGAAAAATGTGCTCTATTATGATGCAAATGAATGTAGATGTTCACAGCTTTAGATAGTATTTATCAGTTGGTGTACAGTGGGGAGCTTCGCTTTTGAATGGCAGCAGTAACAATACTTGGTGTTGCATCAAACTGTGCACTGAAAGACTGTTATGATATAAATGCAGAGTTTGAAATAAAGGGAAGAAGGAAATGCAGATGTGAATTTAAAAAATGAATAGGTTTGCTGCCCTGTCAAGTTCTGCATTGCTGAGTAGGAATGGCTTGGTTTTGCATAATATTCACTTGAAAAGTATGCGTTTAGGCAAGTTTTGAAACTTCGGATGTTTTGATCAAGTGCTGGGATCTGTTAACTTCTTCCTGGTTTTGTAAGGATATATTTATTTCCTTGGAAAGTATGTTTATGTTTAGATGTTGCACTGTCATGTTCCATCTTATTCGTACATAAATTAATTTTACTGGCAGTTTGCAGGGTGATGGTGATATTTCTAATTAGGCTGGAAGATGATCTAAATGAGACTCCTGGAAGCAATTAATTCAGACTGTTTACTTTAGCTGTGGCAACGACCTGATCCCAACTGCCCCGTATCCTAGAATTTAGGTCTGTTTCTCTAGAATGCCACTTGGCTTTTTGAGGCTTTCCAAGCTCAGCCGATGTGAATGAGACCTGGCCGATATTTCATTTCATAACAATGCATTTCTCAAGTTCTGATTTTCTGCTTTGAAATAAGTTTCTGTTGTTTCTGCTCGTCTTTAATGAAAATTTTCAGATGATAATATTTATAAAAGTACAATCTGGACCTGTTAAAATGCTTCTGACACCAATCAGAAATAAAATTTAAAAGATTAGTATGTCACTCAGGGTAGTTGCTTTGTGGTCAAGGGAAACATCTGTGCTTTGATTGTGTGCCTGTCCAGTCTTGCTTGTTTGATCTTGAGGCTTCAGGACATTCCTAAGAGCAAGCAGAAGTGTAGAATGCTAATGAGATTGTGGCCTTAGTTTGATGTCCTTCTCAAGCACCGTCCTTAAAAATGGTTCTCGGGCTTTTTTGTTTTGTTCCTTGATTTGGTTGTTTCCTTTTCTCTAGCATTTCCTTTGCTCCTCTCTGTGTTTTCCTTAGCTGTAGCTTATTTTCTATTTTTCTTGTTACTGATCAAGTACCATCTTTCTTATTTGACTTTACTAAACTGGTTTCAGTTTGTCTGTAGCATCTGAGGAACGCATACATTCCTGTTCACTACATGTAAAAGTATGTGCACGGGTTAACATAATCAAATGCTCAGATAACTGAATCTCTTGTGAAGTGCATATGTAACAATTCAGAAGCATACGTATATAATATGACCTTTGGCTGCCTGCTTTTGTCAGAATGGAGATGGTCACAATGGAACAAGCTTGAACTATTTGAAGGTAGAGAGGCAAATAGAAGGACGACTTCTGCAAATGGCATTAGAAAATGTGCTCAGTTCTGGTAGTAGTCAAAGGTTATTGTAACGTATTTTTTTTCTCTTCAGTTAAAACATTTTGAAGAATGAAGAAAATGCTATACCATTAGAGATTTAATCTTGAGATACCTTATTTACACTATATAATTTCTCCATGAGTGAAAACTTGTTTTAATCCAGCAGAAAATGGTGAAACAACAAGTGACTGAGAGCTGCAACTAGACAGATTCAGGTTGGACACTAAATATATAAGGGGGAGAGAGCTATTAACCATTGGGAACAGGCAGTTGAAGCTCTGGGATGTGTGGGATTCTCCATTGCTATATCCAGAGCAAGACTGAAAATTTTGCTTTAATCACATACAAGTTATTTGGCTCAGTGCAGGAATAACTGGGTGAGATTTAATGGTCTGTGAGATACCTGAGGTCAGCCTGTGTGATCTAATGGTTTCTTCTGACTTTAAGTTCTGTGAATGAGAATTGTAAAAATGTATTGCTTCAAGTTCCTATATATCAAAATAAGGTAACTTATTGTTCTGTGTTTGGTTCAAATTTGAAATGGCTTTGCTTCTTTTCTTTTTTTTTTTTTTTTTTTTTTGTCCCTCCTGTACAGGGGCAGCATTGCTTTCAGATTCATATATCTCTAAGATGTGTATTAAACACAGACGTAGCCTGAGGTTAGTAGCTTTTGATATTTCTTCTGGGCCTTGGTGGTCCATACAGCAGGCATCTGAGACCTTAATAGACTTAACAGGCTTGACCCAAGCATAAAATGTAATTTCTGGCAGGAAAGGCTTTATTAGCCAGTGGATCATATAGTTATAAACCTTTTGGTTCACTGCTTGTTAACTCATCTATGGGATAAGAATAGTTGGGAGGTTTTACTCCCTATATGGTCCCTGTGTTGCCAGAAGGCCTGAAATTAATATTTACAAATGTGGAGGAAGCCTTGGTAAATTCCATTAAAATCATGCAGCTTGTAAGGGTGGCTGATCTCTCTCCAGTCTTTGCATCTAGGAAGCAATTGGGAAAGTTAAAATGGAAGTATGCTCCTTCTTGCCAAACATAGCGTGTTGTTCGTCACTGAAAGGAAAAACACAGTGACTCAGAATAGGTCATCACTCAGGTTAAAACTGCCGTGAATTATTTTTAAGTTTCTCCTCTTGTGTTAGCCTACTTTGAGGTAAGAAAAGGCAGGGTATGAAATAACATTTGAATTGCTACATTTTAGTAGTAATTTCTCACACACTAGCACAGCTTACTTGTTAGCTAACTAGATAAGGAAACATTGGCATTACTTTATTATTACGGCTGTATTGCTATAGTTATGCTAATATAGCTTGTGTGAACACACTTCTCTGAATTATGAAGATGAATTCTGAACCATTCCCAAAGGGAAACTGTCAGTAATTTGGGATATATGATTATCCCCATTTCATTATGAAAGTGCTGTGTGATAAATTTACTATAATTTTATTTTGCTGGGCATCCTCATCATTTCTGCACAGATATTTTGTCCAAGCAAAACATGAGGAACTATTCTAATTTATCTAGGGTTTCCAAGCATTTATTCAGAGTTTGATGTACCATGATTTGTTGGAGCTAATGCAAGGAGGCAGGACAGCACCAGTGCAATAGTCTAATGCATCCTAGGTAGTTTGATTTTGATATGCATATGCTGCATCATTAAGTATTAGGATCGGACAATTCAGCCTGTAGGAAACTGAATTATGAGATTAATTCTTCTGCAGAGTGTAGATGGGGGGTTATTGTATATCTCTACTGGGCACAGGAGGAAGGTATTAGGAGGGTAATGATGCTCTAAAGATGCTCACCACTTCTATTCTGCAGAGCAGCTTTGATTTTCTGCACCGCTTTGATTCGAGGATCTGAGAGTAAAAGATGAGATTTCTGCATGAAGATGTAAACTAAGTTAGGGTTACACTCAAGTTAACTTTACAATTAAGACCTATTGTAAATATCTTTTTATGACTTGTAATAAAAAGAAAAAAACTAATTACATATACAGTCTGATTGGGAGAATGAGCTTCTACCTCATCCTACTGCACGGTTTCCCAAAGGGTTACCTTTTGGCTTGGGATGTAGGTAGTATAATTTCCCGACAAGTAGCAGTTATAATGATGTTTTTTTTTTTTTGATAAGGGACATCTGAGCTCTAGAGAATCTAGAGCCTATAAACTAATATGATACAAGCTGCCATAAAATACCTGCTAATATTTATTTATGTGATTAATATCAGGTATGGATTTGAACTAGTAATCTGGAGAGAAAATTCTTCCTACATCCTTATCAAATTCTTGACCAATCAAGTGACCCCTGGTAAAATGGTCTTCAGCTACTTTTAGGTTTTAGGAATGTTTTTTGCTGCTAACTTTCTCACTTTGAATGGAATAGACGCTGTGACAGAATAATTGGTAGTAATTGTTGTACCGGTGTCAATTTTAATAAACCATTCAAGTAGAAAATATTTTACAGATCCAGCCATTTCTTATGTGTCACCAGATAAAACTTTCATATCCTTCAGCACCTGGATCTTAAAGCTAGTACTCATATTTTTCTTTCATGCTGTATTTTTTTCTTGTTAATAATAGAGCTGTCATTTCTAATAAAATATGAAACAACCATCCAGGGAAATAACACTGGTGATAGATAGAGCAGGCTGAAACACTAGACTGAGAGAACACAAATGCTCAATAGCTTGAAATATAATTCTGCCATTAAACTGAACCTGTACAGGGGCTCGGACTGAATGCACTGAGGTGAAAATGCTTTGCGCTTAGGACGGTGATTCAGCTTCTGTTGGGACTGTTCAGGTCATGGGAGTCAGATTAGGCTTCTGAGATTTGAATGAGGTCCTACAGTGAAGGAAGAAATGCTGTCAAAAATCAGGCAGCACTAGACTGACACAGGGAGAGCTGACAGAAACATGCACCAGAGATGGAGTTCTTCTGTCAGCCTCTCTGCCAAAAGGTTCCCTTTATTTGTCGCCCATCATATTGAAGAAAAGGATGTGAAGCCCAGTCAGAAAATTTGCACACAAAATGATCACAGGGTGCCCTATAGGTCTTCTTTTTTTTTTTTCTTTGATATTGGTAACTAGGATCCAAGGCAGAAGGAACAGTGCAGTAGAGAGACCTTCACCTTCCTATTCTGCTTGCAGTACACGTGATGTATGTAGGAAAGATTTCTTCTGCATGTGGATCTGGGGCATGTGTCTTCCCTTTGTGAGCTCTCCTTCGTAAGGTTTGTCCAGTAGCTGAAGATCTATGCTGTCAGCCACCTGGCTAATTGTTTTTCCTCTCTGTGTTTGTTTCCGCCTTTCCAAAAACGGAAATGAATATATTTATTTTCTATCTTTACAAAACACTGTGACAGTTCTGGATGGACAGTACATTAGGAGACTTAACTATCACTGTTATTGTAAACAATATTGTTTCTTTGTCCTCAAATATTGAAGACAAGTATTTTGGGGGGGATTCCAAGTGGATAAGAAAAGTAAAACTGCCTATTTAAATGATAATTATGCTCTTCTCATCCTCCAAATAACAGCTAAAATGTCTGTGTTTTTCTCATTGAGCAGTCTGGTTGGCTAATGGACGATGTCTGTTTGCAGTTAAAGCTGTTGCAATGCTGACAATTAAGCATATATGTGGAACAGCGTAATCAGTGTGAATGCAGTTTTATCACCAGTGTTAATTATCTAATATTTTCCAGCTTACAATAATGTGAAAATTCCTTAGGCATAAATGAAAATGAACAAATCAATTACAATTTTTCTCGAGATAATGGCTGACGGAACATTTGCTGCCCCACAAAAAATGGAAGCAAGAGAAAAATTAACAAAATTAACAACTTAGTTGTTCAGGCTCTGTAGTATATAAATGTAGTCATATATTACATGATACGCATTCTTATTTCCTCATAGGAGAAAATTTCCAAGTTGGTGACTGGAATTACTTGTGCAAATCTTTCTTTTCAAGAGGTTTGTGTGTGCAGCCACTTCTAAAATTTTTAAAGAAAACACTTTGAAAAGCAGCAGAGGAAATGCTGGTCTTGAATCTAAGTTGTGAATGACAGCAGGATTGATCTAAAAGCTGTTGTTTACTATCATAATTCTCAGAGATTCACTACCGCAGTGCCGAGGAGAGTATGCGCTGCTTTATTTAGAAACAAGGCAACTACTCTCTGGCATTTCTCTTTTATGTTCCTGAACAACTTGCCCTATTCATTTTATTTCTCGTCAGCTAAGGACTAATCTGAGTTACAATCATTCCAATCAGACATTCTCAAATGACCTCTAAATGCTGGGGAGAGCCAGCAGCGAGAGAAACCATGAATAAGCAATAATTGTCAGGAAAACTAATCTTGGCAGTTTTACAAGCCCTGTGATCAATTTTCATTTTAAAGTTTATCTTGAAATGAAAACTGGAAGACATTAGATTACTCTCTTTTTTTTTTTTTTTTTTTTTTAAATAAAGTTAGGAGTAGCAATGATTTTTTAAAAGCGTTCCAGAAACGATGGGCTTGCTGAGCTCCAAAGAGAAGTGTAGGCCTATGTTGTATGATATAAATGTTTGGATTTTAATTTTCTGTGCATAGCTAATCCTCCTCAAGTATTTAGTTTTCTTGAGCAAACTGCAGGAAGTGGACTTGCTCTCAACAACAGCCCCAGACAGCGAGCTCTTTCTGCTCCTGAAACTGATTTTAGGCACCTGACCTTAAAAAAAAAAAAAAAAAAAAAAAAAAAAAAGGAAGGCTGCTTTCTCTCAATCTTCTGTGCTAATCCACATGTCAGGCTTAGCTCCGTTAATGACTGCTGTAGAAATTCCAGGGCTCTTCTGTGTATTTATAGAACAGAGATGGTTATTAAATCTGATACCCGTAACAAAGTGAGATAAAGCCCCTACCAGCTATTGACCAGCAATGGCAGCTGCTAACGTAGGTCCGTACACCACTCTTCTGCATGTGACCAGACTAAGGTGTTATCTTTGCTGTGTTTGCTTTGAGGCACTTAATGGTTCTGCTGGATATGACCTTAACTGGCAGAGCGGCCTGAACATACAGTGCTTCTCCAGTAGGTATCATGTATGGGTTTGTTTTGCTGGCAACTGTGCAGATCTTGCAAGTAAACTCTGAACAAGAGCATATATGGACAGAGCAACATACCCGTTCAAAGATGATTTGGGTTTTTTTTCCCCTCTCCGCTCTCACAGAAAGCACATTAGCAATTACATGTTCTATGGCCTCCTTTGGCTTTCCAGCTCATGAAACTTGGTAGAGAACATAGTCCATCTTGTAGGTTATGGAGTTCAGGTTTATTAAAATGTTTCTTCATATTGACCTTGTACTGTTTAAAAAAATATCACTTTCTATTTTTTTTTACTCAACAGCAAGAGATATTTATCTGTGCCCTATTTTACTCCGACTGATTTTGGTCTATCACAGTCTGTACTGAACTTAAAGAACTGTATAACTATTTCTCCTCTGAGCAAGCATTAATTAACTAAGCAACTTGTTACAGTTCTTCATTTACATAACTGGAAGCCCATTTAAGCTTTAGAGGGCTAGGATTTCAAAGTGATTGATGTTAGTTCAGTATGTAAGTGCAGTAACTTCTTGTCCAGCTGCCAAAGCAGTAACATTGTAGAGATCTGTTCATTTTCAGCATAGTAGCAAAATAAAAATGGAGGTGGGGTTGATGGAATTATGCACTAATTAGTTATTACATTCATGGTGGTAAGTTGTGGAAGGTGAGCCCCTGCAAAGTAAGAGGAGGACAACAGATTTATGCATCCTGCCACCAGTCCTGGTGTCTGGAAGATGATGTGCTGTCCTCACTAGAGGAATACCAGAATATGCTAATGCTCACCAAGGAAACCTCATTTCCTTGCCACGGAAATGGAGGCTGCTGCTCAATGCAGTTTGAAGATGCTAATTTTAGTGGGGATACTGTCAGTGTGTAACAGAACTGCACAGCCTTGGCAAAGCTCTGGTCCTGAGGTTACCGGACATGTGGAAATGGAGATTTGATGAAGGCATTCCTTGCAGTGTGTCTCTCAGCATAGAGCTTGATTGCTTTAATTCCTTTAATCAAAGTTTTAATCAAGTTATCATGTAGCCATGCTGTGGCTGTAATTGCATATATGGATTTATGTGCGACGCATTAAAAATCTTGCAACAACAATAATTTAAAATCTTTCTTTTTGTAGAGGAACAGTCTTCTAGCTTTTTGCTGTTACACAATTGGATGTAATTGCTTGTCAGTAGGTAACTGCTTAAGAAGCATTGCTCTGTGATTCTAGGGAAAGAAAAAGGAAAAAATTACAGCTCGCGATTAAACATAGAAAACCAGCAAGTCAGGCAGAATTCTGACTTTAAAAATGTTACAAACTTCCAAGTTAGCATGCTGATTACTTACATGGGATATGTTGAAGCTTTAATTGCATTGTGTGATAAAAGAACAATATATTGTGTTTATATTTTGTTTATCCTAACAGCAAACAGGAATTCTTTCTCATAAGGTCTAGATCTTAATAGGCAGGCATTTCTGTAACATAGCATCTCTATGCCTGCATGTTTCACAAGGTTGTGTTCCATTTTCTCTCACATATATATATATATATGTACATGATAGGTTTGTAAGATACTTTTAAGTGTCTGCCTAAACTAAATATTGCCTTCCAAGAGTGGAAGGAATGGAATACTGCCTTTCCCATCCCTCATTG
Organism: Chlamydotis macqueenii; assembly: GCF_036417535.1. Taxonomy (NCBI): domain Eukaryota; kingdom Metazoa; phylum Chordata; class Aves; order Otidiformes; family Otididae; genus Chlamydotis; species Chlamydotis macqueenii. Next base: position 12,720,116 of record NC_141567.1, on the reverse strand, counting down.
CACATATTTTTCTAACATTTAGTCTACTTTCTGGTTAAAAAAAAAAAAAAAGGAAGAACAAAACACCCAAACTTGTTTATGCTGTAAAATGTTATTAACAGTTCAGCAGAAACAGAAAACACTCTAAGATTGAGTACACTTCCCATTTTTAGCTTTCATGTAAATTAACTCACCTACTGGACACGAAACAGCATTAACAGATAATCTAGTTGATGTTCCTGTAAATATAGGCTTATTCCCCACAGAACATTTTCTTGTGCTTTATGCATCCTACCTTTAAATATCTCAAACAGTGGACCGCACTTCCCTCAGAGACTAATTTATGGGCTTAAATATTTAGTAAACAAGTCAGTTGTGGTTATTAATTATTCTTAGCATTATTTGCGCTGTGATAGGCAATAAGGGAGGGCTTGTTGTGGTAGTCAATGTAAAAAAAAAAAAAAAACATAACAAAGACATAGTCCTTTGTTTCCCTGAGATAAGTGGCCTCTGTAAATCACCAGCTTTTTTCAATGGTATGACATGTGCAGAAACAAAAGTGCTATACTGGAAAGACCATAGCAGAACCTGCATGGGTCTGTCTTGCTATTGTGAGTGAAGGAGCTCTGCCTTCTCTGTTGTGTCAGGTACTGTCTGCAGATATTTCTCTGGTTTGCCACACCATCTCTGCATACAATAAAATGGTGGTTGGGTAGCTCTGTGCAGCAGTAAGCAAGTCTTTCAGGTTTCTGCCACTCTAGAATTGTTTTCTCCCCAATACATTGAATTGTGTTTTTCCAGTCTCTCTTGTTTCTTTTCTGAAATATTGCTAGCTAACATGCCCATGGCTACTAAGTCAAAAACCTTCAAACTTTTAACTGAGTCAGAGATATTTCCAGCTAATTTCTTGTCCCTCTTTCTTTGGAAGCTACGTGACTAGTATCACAGATATTAGTGATCAAAACGATTTGAAAAGAATCATAACTGTCTCTACATTTGAGCAGTTCCAGGTGCATTATAGCACCATTTCTGATTGTGGCCTATGGGCCATGATGTTATATGAGTTTGCTTTGCTTAGTACTAGACAAAATTATTAAGCTTGGAGAGGTTCTAATTTCCATCAAACAGTCTCACTCGATTAATTATAGGACATAATGGAAAATGAAGGTAAATCAATATGATTTGTATTTAAAAGTTAAAATTATTTTATGAAGAGAAATAATAAACCATTAGTGCTATAAAGTGAGTTGCAGTGTTCGTCAGAAACCACAGGGTTCAAAGGAGTTTAATCCATGTTGATTTGTTTGTAGGCAGGTTGACGTTTCTTCTGTACAGAGATCTGTCCCTTACAGTCCTGAATTTTTCATTACCTTAGGGTAAAAAAAAAAAAAAACACAGAACAAAAGTAATTTGGACTGTATTCTTTGAAAACCAGTTCATTAATCTCTTTTTGAGTTTTTAGCTTATGTTTTAGTCAGCAAAACAAATACACTGCTCAGGCAATGATAACACCAGGGTAAACACAGGAAATGCTTTTATTTGTATGATCTAAGCATTTAATTGCCTTCCTTGTAGTTTAGCCTTATCTTTACACATTGAAGCATTGCATTTTGTATGTTTCTGATCCTCAAAGGACAGCTTTTCATATGGCATTGGTAGAATAAGACATTATCACCAGAAACCTGACAGGCTTGGAATGTTGCTTGTCAGTCGAGGGGCTAGAAAGTTTGCTATAGTTCTGAAGGAGATGTACAAAAGATCACGGTTTGCAAAAGGCCATGCTGAACACCATTTTATAATTAAAGAGAAGGGGTAAAGGCAAGATGTGCCATGAGTGCTGGGTTCCTAGGGGGGATGAAGTGTCAGAATTCAATAAGCCCCAAAGCACAGAGTTCACTCTCCAGATGATGCGTTTATGATTAGGTTAAAATTAAAGAAACAGAGCTCTAAATTCTGAGTGATAGAAGGATTATAATGAAGAAGTTTAATCCCACATTTTAGGAGCCATATTTATGATAAACCAATTGTCTAGAGCAACAGTTCTCATGTTGTTCAATTTGAACTTACTTTTTCAGTTTACAACCATGACTCTGCTTGCACTTGTATATGTAAAGAAACAGAAACTGAACTAAGAAGGGAAGCTTAGGGTTTGTTTTTTTTACCAGCTATTTTACTTTCTTCTCTTAAGGCAGGTGAGAGCCCTTCTCTCTTTCAGTTTGCAACCACGTTTTTCTTGCTTACATGTGGGTAGCAAGGATTGCAGACAGTCTAGATTTCAGATCTAATTTTACCTGTGCTTAGTATATTAATCTCAATATTTCTGTCTATATTGGGAGTATGTCTCCTAATGTATTTTACAACTACGCTTGCATTTTTTTGTGGTAACACCATACTAATGGCTAAATTTCAAATGTCTTTGTGAAAGCCTGGAGAGAGAGTCTCCCGTAACTGCAGAATCCACTCCCTTAACACAACCTGTTGCATCTTCCTGTCATCCATATGAATTGTTTCCACAAATAAGGCCAGCATTTAATCTCATTTTTCCTTTATTAGTTTTTACTACTTCTATTCCTTCTTTTAAATTGTGCTATAAAGCACTGTATGCTGTAGAGAACCCAGGAAAAAAAATACATGAAAATATGAGTAGGCATAAATTATCACATTAGGCTGCACAGCTTGCCTCGGGATGTGCTGCTGTTTAGGCTGCTGCAGCCAAGAGGCCAGGCTGCATTGGTGCACCCCTGTATAAACTCTCCCAAAAGACTGTTTGGCTTCAATCTGCCTGGCAAATGGTAATACAGTAGGTAACGTGAATACAGCTACATGCCTAAGTCCCAAATTAGTATGCCATTGTGCAGAAAAACAGTTAAATAACTAAATAAAATTTCTCTCTCTCCTTCAAACTTTGATGAAACAGAATATAAGTATTCATTTCAAATATTGTGAACATATTTCTTTCAAAACACAATACCTTTCCCAATCCTCTAAAAGCACCAGTTTGTAGTCTGTCTTAGAAATACTGTACTAGGCAGATAAAAAAAAATCTTTTAATAGAACATGAATTATGTATCCCTTTACCTCTTCATCCATAATTTTCTTGCAAAGGCAGAATTGTATAGCACTTTTTTTTTTTTAACTAAAATCTGCTACAGGCCAATATCCTAAATTTAGACCACTGACATAGAATATTTTGACCGTGTATAACTAATTCATTTGACATAGCAATAAACTTATATTGTCTCAGTACACAAGCATGTCAGAGAAATTTCTACAAGGCTTCTGATGTGTGACACTAAATTGCAGAGGAAATCTTGTTTTATCCTTTCGCCTTTTTTGACAGATACTTGAGAACTGGGATCTCATTTTCCATCTTGAATTTTCGAGAGATTATAGACTTTAAATATAATCAAATGCACAGATATCCTTTAAATATTACTCTGTTTCCTTGTAGCTGTTGAAAACAGCAGTGGGTTTCCTCATGTCATTTGTAAGACCAACAATTTATCAGTATATTCAGTGGCATATTCCATTTGAAATTTCTCAAAGCTAGGAGTCCTGTTTCCTGTCTCTCAGTTTCACGTGAGGATTGCACTGTTGCTTTTAGTGGAAACACTTCTGATTTACAGTAGTTGAACCAGGCTTTAGGGTAGAATAATTGACTTGGTAACAACATAAAACAATAAGCATCTGCTCTGGTCCCTTCTGTGTAGATTTATATATGATAAGGGTGAGCACTTGGGAAAGGTGAAGACAGTATTAATATTATCGTGTGTGTTTTTCTATATGCCTTCTGCTTGGTTTTTGAACTTGAGGGGTCTATTGGGAAATTTAAGAACTCTTATCAATTACTCTAATAATAAATTCGTCAAGACACAGCTCTTGTAATACTTTGTTCTTGGTTTTGATTCAATTATTCTGACATTACTGAAATGAACCTAGAAATGTCTCTCCACTGGGGAATACAAAGGCAAAAAGAACAACATAATAAAAAAGTCATGAAGAAAGCTTTGTGAAGAGCCAAGTGGTTCAAGAAACAGACAGGTGGAATGTTTCTCATTTCCTGCTGTCCCATCTCAATATACTTCAACAAGTGAACCGTGTTACCATCACTGTCCTCCACACAACTACAGCAGTTTTGCTCTGATCGGTGATCCTTTGCCTTTTACAGAGCTGAGCATTAAAGGTTTTGAAAAGGGACTGGGGGAAAGGAGAGCTAAGGATTTCTTCAGGGCAAATAGTCTTCAAAAAATCCAGTAGCTGAGAGTATTATTGGAAAGGTCTGTCTGCTTTTTTCTACTTTTCATGCCGTTTGATGAAATGTAAAGAAATTATACTGGAATGAAATAAGAATGATAAAAATGTTAAGAGAGGTAGATGTTTGGTTACTTCTGAATGTGATTACTTTGTAATCTTTCACATTATTAATTCAATTCAATTGTATTAATGCAATTGTCATTAAGTATCAGTCCCTTGTATTCTGTCTTCTACTCTACATCACAGCTTTAGTTCAAATCCTGAATACCTTGAGTTAACAGACAGGTGATACTTATATGGGAATTAGTCTGCATAACAAAATAATTCTCTGTACTTGGTCTTTCTCAGTGGAGAACTCTGAAGCTTTTGCTGATGATCTGAATGACTCTGTGGATGTTTAGGTTGGATTTTAGTTTAATTTTGCACTGTCCATTACAACTTGGCCTCTGAGAGGATGGAAAGTCTCTGCTCTAGCTCATCTGCATTTCCTATCTTTAGATTGTTGCATGATAACAGGGCATGATGGTGCTCAATTATGATGTGATGGTACTGTAATCATGTCATGGGCTTTTATTATGTTAGTGGCAGAATGGCGTGCAGTAGTTTCATTTTGGATTATTTGTCCTCTGTTTTCAATTGTCTTATGTTGACTTTACTAGCTAGTTCTGACAAATAGGCCTGGACTTCTTTGGGCAAGACTGCTGTACTGCTGGCTTTTCTGGACGTGTCTCCTTTCTTGATGTGAGAAATTCTGCTAGTGTAGGATTTTTGGTTTGACAATACTCGACCAGGATTTCTGAGAAACTTGCAGCATGGTCCATGCTGGTTTTCTGTGCCTGTAGGTTAGGGGAAGTCTGGAAATCTTGGAGTTGCCTAGTCTCTGCTTGAATGCCTTCTGTTGTTCATGGACAGTAGCTGGTCTGCTCTGAGCACGCCATACAGACCTGCCATCTGCTTTGGTGCCAGCACACACAGAAAAGCCGTCGCTGCTGTGGTGAAGGGAGCTAACCCTGTCTTTTACCTGTGCTGCATGCGCGTGGCAGGTCTGTCATGTCCTGGATTCACGGCTTTCTCTGAACCTAGACGGCATAGTGTGTGAGCATGAATCTATGTCTAGGGCATATTGAGTTATTTTATAAACAATAATTTTACTTTCTATTGTACTTTGAAGTGCACAGTCTCATGTATTATATAAAGCTAGTGACTTGCTGGATCCTGGTACGTGTTAAAAGACAACTTTTCTCAGGTTTGCTGTTATACTTAGATTAGTGTATCTAATATTTTATGCCTGCAGATAAATGATTTTTTTTATCAGCATACTTTTAATTTTAGCTTTACAAATTAAATAAGAATATATTGGTAAAAACTTAAGATTTCCCACTAGCCTGACTGTACCTCTACAGTAGTTGGCCAGGGAAGAAACAATTTTGCAAAAACAACTTTGATCGAAAAGACGATACTGTCAGGAATCTCTAGCATAGTGAAAATCAGAAAATTAAGGAGAAGTCTATGTCCACAGTGAAAAATGCTTCCAGTCACAAACCTGTTATGTATAGCTCAGTATGGTTTGGCACTGCTGTCAGGCTGGTTTTGTGGTGGTTTTTTGGTTTTTTTTTTTAAACAGAGTTCAAGCGCTGAGCTCTCAAAGAGATAAAATTCTTTCTCTTTTGTGTGCATGTCATCTCTGTATCAGGGTGAGGTCACTTCAAAGACAGCCCAGGTGACCTTGCATTGTGGCTCTGTGTACACAGAGCTGACCTATTGATGAACAGGAGAGTTTGATGCTTAGATGCGCCAGTCTGTGGTGGTACAAATATTTGTTCAGCAGCGGAAATCAAAACAATGCATGATGACTGAACTTTCATTTCTTTTGGGACTTACTTCTTGTCTTCTTTTGGAAAACTCCGTTAAAAGCTTTGCTTCCGTGGAGTATACTGATGATGCATGGATAAGTCAGATCTGAGTGTGCATCTAACAACTGGAAAAAAAATTATTCTGGCTGACAGCTGAGAATTGTTAGAGTGATAGTGAGATATGGTTAGTGTCATAGCAAACTTACAGATAATCTGCAGCGAATGTAAATAAATACACTTGGGGAGCTGTTATTTCTTCACAAATCCGTTGCAAGAGGTGCGCTTCGCTATTTACCAGTGTGTAGTGTATGAAGATAACAGAAATCATTGCCAATGGGTACGAGTGATCTGCTTTTCAGATGGGCAAAGACCTTCACATTTCCTGATCAATACAAAGAGTAGGTACCCAATGGCCCTGTAGTTGAGACCATTAATACTTCATTCTAGTCGCGTTCTGCGGTACTACATCAGTGACTTTGAACATAGTTATGCATTTTTAGACTCAGCCAATTTCTATCAAAGTAGCTTAATTCCATCCAATTTTATGTTTGTTATTAATTTAATAATGGTTTTTATTATTTTTCAAATTAAATACAAATAAAGATTTTTACATATTGAAGCTGTTGAACTATTTTTAATTCTCTTGAGCCATACGCTTTCTGCAAACCAAACCCTGAGGGCAGTAGTTTGCTAATAAGAGCTAATGGGTCTAGACATGTCCATGCAACTGTTCTTCATTTTTCTTAAGATAAGCAGAGCTCCTTTCTTCAAGTGGGATGCACTGGAAATAAATGTTGTGTCTGTGTTGTGCCTTGTGTGACATCTATCAAGCTGGTTCTATTGGATCAGTCTAATTTCATAGACAATATCTGACCCTCAGATATGTATGATCCATACAGGAGAATTGGAGGCTTTTTTTTTTCATATCCCTCTGATTCGCACTCTCCATCACTTTCTTCCTCCCAGTTATACTTGAAAAAATTAGGATGTTGTAGAATCAGAAAGATGAAGTCAATTCTCTGACAGATACATAATAGTTTTATGCAGGTTAGCTGTGTGTGTATGTGTGCACCTGTGGCGGAACTTTTTTCTCACTGTCTTGCTTCTCACAATGATTTTGACAAAATAATTGCAGACAACACTAAAGACTATAAATTGTTCCAAAGCCAAATCTTGTTGTAAACAAGCTCATAAGAAGCCAGGAGCTTTGTAGATTATTTCTGTCCTTAGATGCTTGGCTTAATGACTTGTTTCCGACCAACCATTACTTGTGCCTCTGGAGTTCCCACAAAGGAAATTAAGAATTAAATTTTAAGTGCTATTTTTTTTTTTACATTTTCCACCTGCAATCCTAATTGCAATTTTCAAAGTTTTCTTCCAGTGAGAATGGAAACAGACTAAAATAGAAAAAGAGTTAAGAGTTAACATTAATACAAGTAAGGGTTATAACTCGGCACTAAAAAGGAGTGGTAGAAACTGAAGCACAGAGTTACGTTAGGACTGAAGCCCGCTGCCTAAAAAAAAAGAAAAAAAAATTCTTTGAGAAGAAATTTTCTGCAAAGATAAGATTTAAAATTCCTTCAGTCCAGTTCAGCACTTTTCAGCACACTAACTTAAGGATGAATCCTAAAAGTAATCAATGAAGAGTTAGGCTGGAAATCAGGTGCTTTGCTGTGCTCCACTACATATCTTTGACCTGGACCTTGTTCTATGCTTTCTGTCTGCTCTCAGGTTACCTCAGGCATCAGAGGGCAGCAGGGCTGTGCTGCAGGAATTGATCCAGGAGCAGCATCCTTCTCCAGGCCGCGTTGTTTCCTGGGAGGGGATAGGAACTTGATCTTGTGTTATGTCCTGAATATACCAAATCAATGGGGTTCTAGAAGTCTTAAACCTGCTGCATGTGTGTAGGATGGCTTCAGTGGAAGAAATGTCAGGAGCAGAGTGGCAGAGCAGGGCTATAGTTTATGACTGAGCCTGCTGCTTGAATGTGCATTATGCTTTCTTTGGTATTTAATTAGATTTACCAGAATAATAACTTTAGGATAGGGCTTATTATCTTTCTCACCTGAGATTTCTTCCATTGTTATCACTGAACTAGTTATTTTTGCAGTAACACAGTTCTGTAGAAATTATTATAGGGTTTTTTTTGTTTGTTTGTTTCTTAGAATGATTTTGAGCTGTAACTGCTATATCAATAAGATATTTTACTGACTCTATACCAAAAAAAATGTTGGGTCTTATTAAGCTTCTTGAAGATCTGTGTACTATTGCAGGTCTTTAATTGTTAATGGTTGAGTTTGTTAGTTCTCATTATTTGTTACAAAGAGAATCCCTGATTCTTTGTTCCTTGAAATGAAGGTAAACCAGTTCCTGTTTTACAGTGGCGTAGTGTCACGATGAAATTATGTGCTGGAAACTTTAAGCAAGACACTGAGATTTATTGGGTTACTTTGTTTTGTTTGGGTATAGACAATGGGAAGGATGAAGCAGAGATGAGCATTCTGTCCTACAAGAATGCATTTTCGTAGCAAGCACACCCTAGTCTATCATTCCACATGCACTGAACAGAAGACTGGCAGTTTTCCTATGTATCCCACTTCAGGTTCACAGAGTGCATTGTACATGATGGGTGATCCTCATAACAGCTCTGTAAAACAGGAAATCAAAGGCATCATTAGTCACATGTCAAGTGGGGAAGTAGGGCCTTGGGGCAACTGAGGCTGCAGCTGTGAGTTCCATCTAAAGCAGCCTGGCTGAGGATGTACTTATTGAATTTTACTTTCTTGAAGTAAATTTTACTTTTCTTGAAGTTAGGTGTTTGGTTTTTTTCTCTTCAAGGAAGTAGTGGTTTTCCACTAATTTTGATTTCTTTCTTGAGAGCTGGAGACATTGGAAAAAGACAAAAAATAAAAACTAATTATAATAAAAGGAAACAAATAATCCAGGTTTTCTTCTGTGGCTCTTCTGAGGACAAACTATGTTTGAGACATCTCAGGGGTGTAAGGAAAAGATGTGTCCTTTAAAATCCAGTTTTGAAGTAATCTTTTTTTCTTTTTTTTTTTTTCTTTCTTCCAATAAATCAGCATTAATCCAGCAAACTCTGTACTCCAAGCAGTAGAATGCAATCTGCCTTTCCAGAGACATCTAGCAGCTCCCGTGCAAGCCTGCACTGGTGGGGCTGCAAGCCAAGACAATGAGTCTTGCTGAAAACTGGGCAAAGTGGTTCAGTAAATGGAGACTGCTGAAGTGAAAGGAATGGAGATTCACCCTCTGTGCCCAGTACACTGTGAGAACACTAGAGACACTTCTATGTCTTAATACTGGCCCAGGGCTCTTTTCTGATTCCTTCTTCCTGTATTAGGCACTGGAGAGGTAATTAAACAAGAGCAAATCTGTCTGAATGTGTTATGGAAATAGATGCCCTGTTTATAAAAAAAATTTTGCCTGTTCTCTTTCTTGTTGCCCACATTTCTGAGAAATTTGGGAAATCTGAAGTTAAAGTGAACTATGTTCACACTTTAGGTGTTAATTTTAATATGCACATCATGTTTGAAAATGTCAGCAGAAAAGACTGAATAATACTTGTTGCGTATAAATCTGAAGTACATAATTGCTTCAGCTGACATGTATGAATGCACTTTCATTATCGTGTCAAGAGGACACTTTGTGCTTGCAAATGAACAATGTTTGGGGTTGGCAATAAAACGGGAAGCACTTGCTTAAATAAAGTTTATTACAGCTTTTTAGAAAAATGTAATTATGAAGTGTTCGTATTGAACGAGAACACTGTTTCTGAAGTGTTAACTTTAATACAGAAATGGAGTTATGGTTTAAAGGGGAAGACTGCATGGTGTTCAGGGTTTACTAAAGTGAGCACAGTACAAATGTGAAGTAATGCTATTTGATTTGCATGCCCACACAGTATTTGGTGGGTATGTGAGCTGGTTCCACAAACTAGCCAAGGGTTGGCAACCCCCTACACTTTCTTAAATTAGCCCACTTAATTTATTGACCGCAGGTGAAAATACATGTGTAAATGTAGAGATCCAATGTAAGAATCCAAGGTAAAGTGTCTAACACTGCGGTTAAATCTAACCCGTAATACTAACCTCTACCTGCAGAAAAGATTCTCTGTTTAAAAACTAAAAATAAACCCCAACAAAAGAACTAAACAAAGTCCCAAGCCACCAAAAAAAAATTAGTGAATAATGATGAAATGCAGTAGTACTACAAGTTTCATTCAGTATCCATACGCTACCTTACTTTACAGACAGGGAAACTGAGGAAGGGGTAGTGAGGCAAGGACAATTACATGGTTCATTAAAAGCTGTTTGGAAACTTCTAATATTGTCTGGAGCTAATGTTCCTTTGGCGTGTTTTGTGGCTCTCTGTAGATATGATGCATCACAGAGAATTAAATAGAGATTTGCGCATCTAACATAATCCAACAAATCTAAACATAGATTTCCAACTTGCATGAGGCAAACACATCCAAAACTTCCTTAAATTCCAAGGCACCAGAGGTGGTACCCAAATTTATGAGCTGCTGGCTACCAGCCTTGTGCCTGGTCTATTTATTATACAGAACATATGAGTTAGGCTATGATTCTGACACATGTGTTGCTCTTGGTTTAAATCAATGACTGTTGAATTATGGGTTGCAATCTCTGGAGAAGCACTGGATGAGTCTCCTGTGTGATCTGTTAATGTCACCTCTGCAGTAGAGTTTGGCAGTGTAGGGAAATGTAGGATATGAAGCAAGTAAGAGAGGTGCCGGAGGGTGTAGTCTCAGCTGGTGGTGGACATAGCAGTCAGCAGCAGCTGGCAGGGCCTGGATGTACACCTATTTTGGGGCTGGTGACAGAGTTGAGCCTGGGAAGCTGGAAAATGTATTGATTCATCATCTCCACAAGACACCTTCTGCCAGCAAGACCGTGAGGGAGCCTCTGGCATCAAATGGAAGTTGAAGCCCTGAAGGAGCACAGGTGGCAGTATTATTTTTCACTGTGATTCAATACCCACCTACTATTGTAGATACTTTTTGCACACCCCTATGCGAGCAGGAGCGGATCTGATCCACACTGCGTTCAGGAGTTAACAGGAATTTGTTTCACTCTTATGTCTTTTGTGATTATTCAGTATTTTTAATGCTATGTAAAGATAAGCTACTACTCAAGAGAATGTTCTCCAACTAAGTGTTTCCCAGTTCCATGTTTTCCTTTGTTCTTGAAGAGATTTTTCAGAATCTCCAACTGTGCTGCTGTGTTTAAAAAAAATAGTGATTGTCCCAGCAGCGAGGGAGATTTTGCGCAAAGGAAGGGATAACTCAAGTCATGTGAAAGCTTTGCTGTCCATTTACGGAGAGTTTAGATGCACCTCCATGTAGCTTCTGTATTTTTGTTTGCATTTAAGGAACAGAGTAACTTTAGTGTCTTTCCTACTTCTCTACAGAAGCATTTCTGCTATGTATTTTCTTTCTATTTTTTTTTTCTTTAGGAAATAAGAAAAATAAAATAAAAACAATTTAAAAGTCTTTCCTCCTGTTTTGGACGGGAACTTCTCAATGAAATCTTGTCTGCTCCACAACTTCCCTTTAGTGTGCTCTCTCTGGTTTTCATAGTCTCTTAGAATTTTAGAGATGCTCATGTAAGTTTTTTTTCTGGCAATCCTCATGCTTGTGAAGTGGCACTTGTAGTAGGAGTGCTACCATTCAGTGAAGATTCTCGTAAGAACAGATATCTGTAATGTCCTTGATCACGTATCTTCCAATACTCTAAAGCCTATAAGATATCGAGGAGTTCTAGAAAGGCGAGATGCCACATATAGCTGTATGGGGAATTCCTACAATGGCAGAGAAGATGTGTTATTTTTTCAATAGCTGTAAAATGCCTTTGTGTACCATTTTTTTGGACACACCACAGCACTGGAAAGAATATGATGCATCATTTATTCGTATGAGCTGGTTATGTTGAAACATAGTGTTAGGCTTCTTACGATAAAACAGCAGCATAGACTTGGAGATGAGAAGTTCAGGTTCACTTTACAGACGAGTTGCATGTTGAACCAAATATGACTATTGCAACAATAACATGAATCCCAAAAATTTAAGACTACAAGGGACCTTTACACCTAGGCCAACATTCTCCACAGCCCTATGGATAGACTTTACCCAATGGTACTTGTGTCTAGCTTAGCGGTTTGACTAGAGCATACCTATTAGACAAGGCTGAGTTATGTCTTAGGGTAAAGGGTCTAAATCTCAGTCTTGGGTAAGGCAGACTAATGTCTAATCTTCCTGAGAAAATTTTGCATTATTTTTTTAACTTGAACTTTACTGACTCCATTTTCCTTCCATGTGGTTTTATTATGCTGTGCTTGTAACTTTAGAAAGTATCACTTCATACCCAGGAATTCAGTGTTTCTGATTTTTTCCTTTCTATAATTCTCACTTTTTGAGATTGTGACAGCAAATTACACTGTTGCTTTAGCACCAGACAAATGGCAAAGTCAGTGGTAAGTGTCTGGACTTAAGCTTTCATAGAAAACCCACAGTACCTTTAGGTGGTGCCGTTCTTTGTTTCTTCACAGTCTGAGGAAATAAAGCCAAAACCAAATCTGTTTCTGTAAAAAGATTATTACACCGTGTATTTTTGTACCAAAAGGCATGAAAGACTATGAACATATAGCCCCATACAAGATATTGCTCTGCTGCTTACAGGAAAGACTACTCTATTGGAAATACAACGGTCATAGAGAAAGAATGGCTACAACACTAGGTATTAGCTTAATGATGGATTGTATGTTTAATTATTTAATTATTAGCCCCTACTGTGCACTCAGCATTTGTGAGAAGAGTGTGACACTCATGGATAGAATCTTTCACTTCCCACTAGTGAAGAAAGATTACACTTCTTCAAAATGTTGTTTGTTTTCTGCACATAGACTCGTATGGAAAATCAAAGATATCACATACAATTCTCCATTGGCAGAAAAGGGAGAAGGGAATGACTGTTTTTCTTTGAGACAGAAGAAACTGGAAGCACACAGTCTCTATAAATGTGTAAATAATCTGTTTATTTAACTTGCAAGAACAAACAGGAAAGCATTATTATATTATAGCTGGTATAGTGTGTTGATTAAATTACAAATTGATTAGAGGTTTGCAAAGGAGTGATTAAATTCTTTATTCTTTTAAAGTGTTATTTTGGATTGTTTTAGTAAGTTCTGTAATGACAAAAGCAGATATGAAGGTGTCAGTCATAGCTCAGCCTTTTCAATGTCAAATGTGTTTTCAGGTGTTTTAAACAAGAATTCAGCACATTCCGATGGTTAACCTCACCACTGGGTAATGTTTTAGGTAAACCTAACGAAAAGATTATTTTAAAAGGTTAAAATTACAGCAGAACAAGTCATGTCCAAATAAGACTGTCTTGAGAAGGGAGACAGGTAGTTGCTATAGTTTCTTCTTAATTCTGATTTGCATCCAAATTACAGAGAGAATCAGAATGACACCATGGTCATTTTATAGTTGTCAACCCTGGTCATTTGATCCCCAAGTAGCTTGTCACGAGTACCAATGCAGAGTTCGTACAAAGGGGTTATCTTACTTTCTAAAATGGGCTGAAGGTGTGGAATAAATATTTTCCTGTAGATTTTGTTTGGGTTGTTTGTTTGTTTTATTGTTGGGTGGGGTTTTTTTTTTTGTTGTTGTTATTATTCAGGTGTTTTGATTAGTTTTTATCTGGCTGAAAATTGAAGAAATGGAACATGCCAGAGTTCTGTTCCATCAACAATATGAAACCATGTGGTTATCAATTCACTTTTTCATCACCAAACCCCCACAGGAAGCTACTGCTTTTGAAAATGTAGAATCTTAAGATGATGATAAATTCTGAACTGACCAAGCAAACTGAAGAAATGCTTTAATTCCATGTATTGGTTCTTATGTTCTTCTTGTCAGAGGTGTCATAGTTTATTTGTAACCCCAGTTAACCTTGAATATCAATTCCAATATTGCACCACTGGAAGATGTCAGCAGGCATGAAACATGGTGATAGTGTTGAGTGAAAATTGAGCTATGGAATTTGGGCAGAGTTGAGGAACAATGTGGGATGCACAATGGTTATTGAGATGATCAAAGGTGAAGACGTTAGGTAAGAGGCATTAGAGTGTGCTTCAGTAATTGAACCATAAAAAGAGAAAGAGGAGAGAAGTGTTTTCCAGGTTTCAGCACTGCGGGAAAGGAAAGCCAGGAGGAAGCAAGTCTGCGTGACTGGGAAGGTGGATGTACACGGGGAGACTTCAGTGATGGGTTTGGAGTGCATAAGAAGGTTGCCAACTACTAGTCTGATGTGGCAAGAAGGTGATGTTTGAGACATACAAGACTGAAGAGAACTGGTGCAATGTGGAAAGATATACTATGAACACAGAACAGTCAATGTACTTTAAAACAACTCTTTGTGACTACTGAGCAGATTCCCTTTGTTCTGTGCTAATTTTGTAAAGCTGATGTATCTTATCTTGAAAGTACATTTGCCCCATTTACCTGTTATCACCAAACTGGCATAGTGTGTGTCGTAACATGACATCAGTGACAGCACTGCCAAATTAGAGGGAATCTGCTTTAAAGTATTCTCTGCCTAGAGGTTTGCATGGTGAACTCCTGGCTCTCTGTAGATTGTCTTCTGGCTCCCTGATCATAATTATGAATGGTAATAATTATCAGTGACAATATGATAATTCTTTATGCTGAAGATTTTGTACAGCAAACTAAAATTACATGCTGGAGTTTGGAAGTCAAAGGAAGTAAAGATTTCCATAGCCCTCCCCCACATTACGTTGCTGGTTTCTGTCACTGTCTATGCATGGTACTTGTTAGAGAGGCCACTTGGCACTGAGAATAATGTAAAGGAACTTAGGACATGTCTAAAATCATGAGTGTCCTCTATTCATGAAGATGATTATTATGTCTAGTGCAATTTATTCCCATTATACCTTAGCTTTTGGAAGGTATGTTGACAGTACAAATCCGTGTTGAGCACTAGCAGTTTGTTACAGTAAGTTTTATGGAAAATCATATGTTATCAAGGTGGAATGTTAGATTCCATGGTAATCATAGACAAATTTTGAAGACTTTATTGTAAGGCAGTTTTCTGTTTTAAGACACACGTATAAAGGGAGTATGGCAAATGCTCGGTCCCTTTTTGATTTGGAATTTTGGGACAAAAGATGTTTTGATAACAAATACCGATTGATCAACATAAAAAAAATTTGGGGAAATGTATCAGAGATGTTTAACTTCTGTCTCAATGCAGATTGCTTTCTGTCAGAAATCTGCATGGTTTTCTGTAGGCCCAAATAGTCTGGGAACGTTCTTCGCCAATGAGATGGAAACTATTAACAGGAGAAAAATAAAAATTCAAATAACTCTATCCTTTCTGAAATGAAAAGAATTACAGTTTATGGAAAATGTCAGAAAAGTCCATTTCATATTCAACTAGCACAAGATCAAATTCCAAGTGCTGAATAATGTTGTGAATCGGAAAATCACAGGTCAGGCTTTTGATCTTTTATTTATTTATATGCAGAAAAGATACCATCTGACTTCTAAACTCCTTATAGTTTTCCTAACATTGTTTCATGTGCTAACTTCTGTGGCATTTGGGCTGCTCACCTGTTCTCTGCTGACCTAGTTAGAATGACAATTTAAATTTACTATAGTGAGTTTGTTATATCTGATTAGCTGGGATGTAATCACTCCTTGAACAAACCTCATCAAGTGACTCAAAACCAAGTTGCATTTAGCTTGAGCAAACAGAGAATAAATCTATATCTCTGATTTAATTCATTCATTCATTTTGTTCATTCTGTTCACCTGAATTCAGTACTAGTTTGTCATATTGAAGTATTCTTTCATTTTTGAGTCAAAGGCTGCTCAGTTTATGTGTGATGGAATGAAAATGCTAAAGTCTGAAGTAGGATGCCTATATATATATATCTTTATATTTGTTCACCCCTGAAGTCTCTGAGGTTAGAAAAACACTTAAACTTACTTGAAGCCAGTTTTTTTTCCCCCACATGTGTAGAAATCCCAAATTGTTACTTCAGTCTCCCACCAATGCTAGGAATGAGGCCCCTGACACTGTATGTGATTTATCCTGATGCTTTGCAGTGCATAGGGAGCTTTATTCAGTCCTCTAAAGAAAAGACTTTACTTTCTAGTGACCCATGCACAGTCAACAATATTTCCTTTGTAGTCATAGCCAAGCACTTGTTAGTAATAATACTGGTGACTATAAATACAAAAAACAACTGAACAATGCTGGGTAAACTTGGCTACTCAGTACTTTAATGTTAATGTTTGACCTGCTTTGCTAGCTCTTTTCAGCACTGTGAAAATACATTCCCATGTTCCATGTGTTTGTTTTAAAAGCATTTTGGAGTTCTAACTGTACGATAATATGGATCTGTACTAAAGCTTTTGTGTATGAGATTGGTTTGTTCTCACCAAATGAATGAATGATTATGTTCTCAAAAGAGGATTTAGAGAGAGATACAGTATTAGACAAGATGGGAAATAAAACATCGTTAGTGGAGGATATTGAATTATGCAAGTTGACTCCCAGAGCGTATTCCTGCATAATGATTTTGGCCATTACAATGAAATAGTTTATTAAGGGAAAAAAAGATTGTCAATAAGGTATTTAAGCCTCCACTGCTGAACGTAGAATACTTATATTTTACCTTTTAATAGTGAATAAGACACTTCACCTTATCAAATGGCAGTAGGTTAGGAGAAAAACTCTGCTCTTTTAGTGTTGTATATCAGCCTTAGGGTGAAGGTGGGGTTAAATTCCTCTGCCTAATGCACATTTGTTCTTATTGTAAAGCTAGTCTTGTAAATTCTCACAAGACTGGCAATCTTGGGAGAAATGAGCTAATACAGAGGTTAAATTACCTCTCACCCTAAAGGAGGCAAAGGATGTTCTTGGATGAATGGCTCAGCATGATACACATTACAGATAACTAAGGTTGTTGCATAATAAGTCTTGGCTTTTGGCTGTGGAAAGAGCTTTAGTGATACTTCTAGTAGCACAACTGTCTCAAAAAGAATTCAAGGCTTTTTGGAATAATTCAGTTTTACTGGAAGTCTTTAAAATCAAACTCTCCCATCTCTTATTGTCTATTGACTATCAATCTCAGAATTTTCAGTAATGGCCGAAGAGATTAATACAGTCACTTTCTAGCTGAAGAATGTACAATGTTGACTTTTTTTGATGAAATATGCAGTATACTGGAATTTAAGTACTGTTCTCTGATTTATACAACAATAAGTGATGAAATAACTTTTAGATTTAAAGACAAGAAACTGTGTAATGCTTTCAGTGATTAAATTATTGAAATGAGTTAATCTAAGAAAAGGTAGACAAAAGACATGGATTTGTTTCAAAGAGGTTTTGCAGTTTACTTCTTGATTATTGTTTCTTAAGTCCTGATTCTTTTCTGAAATAGATTAAGTTGTAATAAAGTATAAAGCCATAGAAAAGGTTGAATAATAATCCTTGAATAAGTTATTTAACACCTATTACACAATTACTTTTATCTAGCAGTAGATTATTTTTCATTATCTTTACCTAATCTACATGAGAATAACAAGAAATTGCTAGCTCTGCAGAAAGTAGGGGTATTAAAATATATGAGTGCCTATTAAAAGCCTTAAGAAAGGGAAGTATTTCAAGGAAAAGTCTGGATTGAAAGAAATTCGAGTGCCTGTTAAAATTATTAAGATAAAACAACTGTGGCTCATAGTTCAAAAAGTCAAGTATTTCTTGAGAGTGGAATATCCCTTCATTTGCCAATGGTGCAGATTTAAAGGGAGAGATCTACTTTACTCAGTGCTCTTTGATGTATCAGTGGAAAAACTGGATGAATTCGGCAGGTTTTTTTGGCATGTTTTGGTTAGAGATGGAAGACCTGGTGCTCAAATTGGCAGAGAATTTAATAGAGAGGCAAGATGAATGGGATACATAACCAGTGAGTGAAGTTATAACTTTATAAACTGGGCTGTAGGTTGATAAAAAGGTCTTACATAGTAGTTGGCAATCACAGATATCAACAACTTTTGTATGAATGTTTAGAAACATTAATTAAAAGGAGCTGGAATATACAGATGTTGAATTTAATGTCTTGATTAGTTCTGAATCACTTTTGGAAAGTCCTTAACTGCAGATATATATCTAAGTTGACAGTATGATCTACAGATTTTGTATTGATGTCAGATTTTTTATACTTATTAAGAAGTTGTAGAAAAAGCAAATCCATTCTAGAATGTAGTATTGAGATGAATTTTGGGGCCAGTAAGGGCCCATGTAAAAATAAAAGTAATATGGAATGGAATTTCTGTTAAGAACCAAATAATAATAATTGTACTGAAACAGCAGCAAATTCAGTGAACAAGATAAATGTATTTGAACATGTATTTGAGAAAGTGAACTTTACAGTTGCCCAGAGAAAAGACAGCATAACTTGTTTTAGACAAGAGAAGAGCTCTCAGAGGTAGGGAAGAAATGCCTTTAGCAGAAAAACGGCCATTCAGTTTACGAGGAAAGAATGTGGTAGAAGAAAGACAAACAAACAGAGAGGAAGGCGAGAAAGCAGAATGCTTTTCTGTTCCCCATCCCTTGGTGATACCCCATTCCCACTGAGGAGGGAAGGAGGAAAAAAAGGAGGGAAAAAAAAAGAACGCCAGGGAAGGTAATGATCAACAACAAATGCATTATTTCTTTTTATCTATTGAATGACTACAGTTGGCTTTTCTCCATAATTTATTTTATAACATTTTACTTCATAATAGTAAATACTGCAATAGTAAATGTTAGAGTAAGTTCCAGTTCAAGTTGCAAAATATCATTTACATTTCTGAAATGGGATCAGCAGCACATGATTTTCCAGTAGTATTCTGAGACTGAAGTGAGCTGTGAGCTTGGGACTTCCAGTCCTTATCTATTTATTTATTTAATATTTTATGTTAATCAGTGCTCTTTCTTTCTGTATAGGGAAAAGTTGGCTTCTGTAACATCTGTTATAGGAGTGAAACTGTGAATGGCATCCATTACTTTCAATGTCTGGGCTTTGTGTGGGTGGGTGAGTAGACATCTGAGTTAAGTAAAGCATGCATTTAACTGCGTTTTTTACTTCTGTTATCTAGATGGTGAAAGCTATTAATAGAAATGGCTGAAGGACAATTTTTGATAGTATACGGGCAAAGATAAACGGTCAAAGTAGGACGATCTTAAAAGGTAATAACAGCAATGATCATAAATCTGAGAGGGTCAAGAAGTCATTACCGTCAACGAGAACAGGTCTTACGGAGTTGATGACATCACCATTCTGACTGTTGTTTGTATCATTATCGACCATTAATATAAGGAAGTAAAAGCTCCTTTGGTAGAGTCTCTGTCTGTTCTGTGCCTGTTACCTGCAGAAGTAGGTAATGTGAATAAATTTCCCAAGTTCTACATTATCAAACTAATAATAGATCAATTTAATACTACACAGTACAGATCTTTACATACTGTTCACTGGCCTTGTCATGGCATCCAGACACTTTCTTTCTCCCCCAGTTTTTGATCGTTGGAGTGATGTTTCTGATTTCTGTTCTGCCATCTGTGGAAGCAGCACTAGCAGCACAGGGAAATGACAAGGAACCCCCATCACAATGAATGTCTTCAGACGCAAGGAGGACCTTTAAAGTTAAAACTCCTCCACACTTGCTTTACATCCATCAGCCCTTGCCGATTGTGTGAGCAATCGAATAGCTGCCTTGCTCTGGGAGCGCCAGCAGCCCCGCTTCCAGAGGAGCTGTGTTTTCGCTTACTCCGTGCAAATCTCTCTTTTGCTGTCTCTGATTTTAAAAAGAGCTTCTTCGTGTCTGTCACCACCCTGCTACATGTAGATTGTGTGTCAGGGGGCTGACACACAAAAGGCCTCAATCTCTTAAGAAGCTGCCACCAGAACACGTAATAGACTGTCAGTTTGAATGTTTAAATGAGACACAGCAAGGGAGGGAAGAATGCTTTTAACAAAAGGGTGGTGGGTAGATGAGAAAAAACTTCAGCTCTACTGACAAGGTAACTGGAAATGAAGTACTTGCAGTAGGGGGGAGATACTGATGAAGGCTCAGTAACAGCTGAAAAATGGTGCTCAAATTGGGTCCATTAACAGGAAATAGCATTCATGGCTGTAGAGAGAAGCAGGTAAGGAATCAGGTTAGGATTAGAACTACATTAAGCAGATTGTCTCCCTTGTAGGGTGCAGTGTTGCCTTGTCTCCCCTTGTGATGATTGTTGTTTGAGTGGTATTTTAAAGCTGCATCTGTTTGTGTAATACAGATTTGTGCATGACTGAGCCCTGCAAATTAGTGTTTGTACATCTTGAAAATGTTTTATGCTGCTACAGGTAGGTGTATCTTCAAAACTATATGTGGCATTATTCAAGTTAAGGATTCAGAACTTAATTCCTGTATGTCAGCAGCATCTCAGATTGCCTTGCTGACAAATGAAATGGAGAAGTTTACAGACTGCAGGAAAAGTTTTGTTCTACTTTGTGTAAGTGATATATTTGAGCATTGCTGCTATGAAAGCACATTTACTTTGGTACCTGTTTCTTTTTCAGTTTAAAAAAAAAAAAAAAGTGTAAAGCTGTGGAATCTCAATTTGATCCTCATTTTTCACTTGCCACATGTGACACTTCTTCCTGCCCAGAAACTATAAGCACGTAAATTTCGGTTTTAGTTTTTGGGTTTTTTTTGATCACTGTAACCATAATTAACTAACTCATGCTATGCAAACACAGTTTCACTAAGGGGTGAATTTCTCTTGGACTGTATGTTTGACTATTGTTCACTGGTAGTAAGAGATCGGTTCCATGAATTCTGTTATCGTTTCAGCTCTGCTGGCTGACGGACAGCAGTCAACGGGTACAAGCAATGGAAAAGCATTTCTACCATGAATAGAAAAGCACCCTTTGATATCAAAGGAAAAATCTGTCATGGCATTGAGAATGTGCCACAAATAAATAATATATTGCTTCCTCTTTATACGTACCTTACCTATCTGATGTGATGTTAACACTGGGAAGGTATCCAGCTGCAATCTCTCCCATGTGATCTCTGCATCTCCTTGTATCACAATTTGGTATCCATTCATAGTGTGGGGCAGTTAAAAAATTCTCAAATTTCATTTTACAAGGATGAGTGCTCTGTACGTAATTGTATGGAAATTGCACTACTTAATTGCATAGAAAATGCAATATTTAATCTGCATTTAAAAAATAATATCTTAATACAGAAAGTTTTTAGAGAGTGGCACTTCCAGAGTTGCAGCCTTATGACAATCCTCTGGTATTTGTGGCATATTTCAAAGCTGGGTTTGAAAAATCTATGTGGGGTCCCTTTTTAAAAACTGCTTTTTGCAGTATTACTGAAAACTTATCTGAAGTGTTGCTGGCATACAGCATGATTTTTTTTTTTTATTGTCGTGTTTGATTTCTGTCCCGTTATTGGAAACTCTTTAAGAAAACAGAAATTTCAATACAACTAAAAAAAGCTGTAGAATAACAACTGAAAGTTATTTCTACACACAGTACCTTATCACAGCAGGTTTTTCTCATTCCATCTTGAACCTGTTCACTCATGGATAGTACTGCCACCTTTGACTCAGTTAATGTGCTCGGTACTGTCACAGTTACTACGACAGGCAGTGATCCTGGAGGCAGAAGGTGTATATGAATCTCAGACTTAATGCAAGATTAAAGAAACACGGCTGCCATTACTCAGGATTACTGTTAATATGCAAATGTAGATGATCTGTGGAAAGGAGAAGAGCCTCCAGCACTTTAATCTATTTTTAACTTTAAACATTTTCTAGTATGATGTTAATATTCAAAGTAAATATATCCAGACTGATCATTTATTTTTTCAACTATCTACTTTCCCATTCTGTGTTCTGAACAAGAAGTCTAATAAATTCTAGCATTTAAGTTTCAGTGTATTAGAGGGAAAATAATATGTAATTAAAATATGTATATTATATTTTAATATACAACTCTACAAGGAATATGCAAGTCATCTTCTGTACCTGTGCTGCTTCCATAATGCCAAACATCAGTGGTGACCAAGCTTACTTTGCAGCATCCCATCATGCCGTCATCTGGCCTCAGACAGCAGCTAGATGCCGTGGTGGTAAAATAACTGCACGTGGTCTATGCTTGTGCTACTTGTTACCAGCACCAGAGGGGTCTGCGTTGGCTCTAGAGAAAGTTTTAGACTTCAAGCATTGGTGTAGGTGTATTTCCTCAGCTAGAGTAGCCCAGTGCAGCCCTGTCCAAGCAGCTACAGGACTGTAGGAAAGGTACTTCTGTTGTAGTGAGGGATTTGCCGTGGGGAGACAAGACAGACAAGTCTGGAAACAATAATGTTGCCCTGTTTACTGCTGTTTGCTGTTTATACGATTTGATTCTAGAGCTGAAAGACTGAAGTGGCACAATGGGAATGCAGACAGAAGCTGTTGGTTGGTATGTTCTTTAACGACTTAAACCCTGCTTACAAATGTAACCTAAAATCCTGGCAGGGTTTCTTTCCTCTGACTTGGTTGCAGACAGAGTTTATGTCCAGATGCAACATATGCTAGATCCTAAATGTGTATTTATCAAATGGAAAATCCAGCTCATGCTATGTTCTGTGCTGTATGCCTTTTTCTGGCCATCTAGTTTCATGAAAAGATTTCTGTGCTTGGAACGCTATTTGTGCTGTGAGCACAGAACGTGAATCATGCACTTGAAAGCATTGTTTTCAGATGTGTTTCCCACAAGAAGGCCATTTCAGAAAATGTTCGGCCTCAGGGGAAAAATTTCTAGGAAGTTAATTAGCATTTACATACCACCTCATGGAGTTGCTCTAAATTGTAAAGCGTGTTTGAGTGTCTCTTTATACTGCTATAGATTGATGTGTGCTGGGGAGGGAGAGCCACCCATGTTCTCGATAAATAGCATCACTGGTCTGTGGACCTTGCAGTAAGTCCAAGCTTTAGGCTTTTGTCATGCATTCATTTTGGAAACTCTGACCAAAGACACTTCTGCTTTCTTCAAGAAAGATGGAAAGAATAGGTCTGTTTCTTACTGAGACAGTAAAATACCTTTCCAGTCCTTGGATTTACTTCATGATGATTTTTCGTAGAAGTTGGACTGTTTTTTTTTGTTTGTTTGTTTGTTTTTGTTTTTTTGTTTTTTTTTTTTCAAAACTGAGTGGCCCAGAAAAGAAGCCACTGTAAGTCAGTCACTCTCTTTCTTCTTCCCTAGCCCTAAATTTTGGATCCACTTGTGCCTTTGGCTACCTGTTTTGCTGATAACTTGCCAATTAACAGGTGGTAAGTCCCATGGTGCTGGATGTTATTAAATAAACAGTTTTCCAGATGGCTATAGTATTACATCTTTAAATAAAAGTACACAAGCTTAGTGTCAGCATCTTATTTATGGAATACTTTTGGCTCCTGAACTGCTTGTTGAAATTGTTGTAAGCCATTTGGTCACTGAGAAGTTATTGTGTATTGCTGTAGACAACAAGCTGTTTGCATTAATTAGCAATCAAAGCATATTGCCAAATGGGGAATAACATGTCTTTGACATCTCTACAGATCCTGGTAACTGAAGCAGTTCAAAGCCATGGATTCTCCTTTGCTGCATGTTTACAGCATGAACTTCCAGTCCATCTGCCCATATAGCCATCTGCAAAATCACTAGGGCAACAGCTGGTAGGAATAAAATCTAAGGTTGGAGAAACAGCATATGAAGGTACAAGGGAGTTTGTAAAAAAAAAAAAAAAAAAAAAAAAAAAAAAGACATTGTCTTTTGCAGTAAAAGTAGCTTTTCTGCGCATTTCATGCAGTTTCCAAAAAGGGGAAACAATGAATATTGTCTTGTTCATAAGGATGCTGTTTTCACCAGCTGAGGAAGAGAGGCAGACAGTGGGATCATGAGTAGCTTGAACCAGCTTTAGGGGAACACAATAAAGCATGACAGAAGGGCAAACCTTCTGAAGATGGCACAGTAAGCTACCTTAGATGAGGCAATGTACAGACAATGGATGGTACTGATCAACAAGGAATTAGCCTCAGGAAAGATTAAAATCTTGCTATTCTCTGTCTTTCCCACTGTATTTTTGAAGGCGTTGGAGTTAAAGGTGCCAGTCTCTCAATAGTAATGCTTCCACAAAAGTATGTTTCGATGTATAAGATGCCCTTAGCTTGAACAGTTAGATGTCATGTCCGTTGTTGTTGTTGTTAAAAATAGTTGAAAGGCATTAAAAGACTGGGAAAAGCTTTGCAACAGATCAGAAACTTTGTTCCATGTGGGATACTATGGGGTTTTCTCCGTTTAGCTAGTTAACTTCCCCTCGCCTTGTAAAATGTAAATATTATGTGATATCAAGTGCATTCTAAACAGCAATTGTATGTGATACGCACTCAGAAAACCCTGGGATTCTTAGTATTACTTGTGCAGAGCTGTTTTTCTTCCTCAGCAAAGCTTTTTGTAAATGTTCTTTTTAGTAGGAAAGTTTCGTGTGAAAAATTAAGACTAAAGAAGCCAGAATATTCTGGACCTAGTGGCAAAAATGTTTATATGGAGGACGGAAACTGGGGGCTTAAAAGTTTAGCACTCTGGAGCCTCACGTGCCTCCTTGCTTGGTAGTCTCAGCTGCAGTTTTTGGTCAGGTGTTCCTGTTTGCCATTTTTTTTTTTTGTGACCAGAGAAATCTTTGTTGACGAAGTTTGTCAGGATTTGTATGTTTCTAGGAAAAATTAAATATTAACTACATATTACATCCATTTGTCTTTTAAAATCAAATTAATCGTATGAGCTTAAGGTGACTTTAAGAATGACTTTCCTTTAACTGTGCAAAAAGCCTGCATGTGTCTCTGGGAACTGTCAGTGTGCTGCTGGGGTAGATTGGAATAATTATCTGTCTGTGTTTTGTTGTGCAAGAGATAAGGCCAGTTCTGACCCCAGTGCTTTGAGTTATTGTGGCATTTTAAATTACAGAATGAATGGGAATTGGGTGCTAAAATAGTTTGGGGGCCTTTTAAATAGTTTGGGAGCCATGTTTTGTTGCAGGAGCTACCAGAAGCCAGCTGGAATAGCAGAACACCTGTGAACCTAGGTGTGCATATTTGTACCTAGCTAGTAAACGTGGTTATTTGAAATCCAGTTGTGTCTGTGTGGCTTCTGCCTATTCTTTTGTGTTATATAGACAGCAAAGACACAATGGGAGAGAGGAAGGAAAAACACATTCAAGTGCAGATCAGTGCTTTACATTTTGTCTTTTTTGAAGGAATGCATATATGTGTGTATTCATTTATGCTATGCTTAAGAATTATAAATATTTGCTACTAAAATTGCCAGGTTCTCTGAGTTATTAAGCACAGTATAATGAACTCTTTTCAGAAAATAACTAGAATGTGATCTATGTCTGCAGAGGAAGCAAAGGAGCAAAACGCATTAAAAAATAAATTAATGTAATGCAAAATAACCTTACTTCCACTGCACAGAAATTTATAATTGCGCTGATCTTGTTAAGCTGCTCTTCCAGAAGATGCTGCACATCCTATGCAGAAGCACAGTATGATGATGAATGTCGTTCAAAATTAGGATCTTTCATATTCAGTGTTTCACACATGCATTTCGCGTGTGGAGGTAGGGACATTTCAACAAAGCAAGGTATCTTCCAGGTGAGAACTCTTAACTCTCACCAAGATTTTGAGGCTGTTACTTCTGTAGTGTTTCTGGGTTTGGGCTTTTTTGCCTTTTTTTTTTCTTTTTTTTTTTTTCTGTAAGATGTATTGCTTGCTTTGGTTACTTTCAAAAGGCAGTGCACTGACAAAATCTTTTGGGATCTTATTCATATCTCTAGTGTTACACTGGAGAGCAGGGATGCATTCTCAACTCGTAGTGGCTTGCAAGTGAGGGATATGACTGAATTGACTTTGGAATAACTAAACAAATTCTGTGACAGGATAAGCAAAGCTAAAGCATCTTCACCAAAAGGTACAAACTCAGCATAACTGGCCAATAAATAAATAACAAAAATTCTCTTTTGCTCTGCTGTCTTTCAGGATAGCATCTCTTCTAGAATGTTTTTCACAGCTTCAGAGAATTCCCAGGCCTTAGCTGTGTGTGACTTTAGTCACAGATTCAGGACTTGTTACCCTTTCTTAGACCGCTTCTAGGGGAAACTGGTGTGTGGTGTGCTGTGTGCTTTCTAGGGAAAATGCAACAGTGAGCAGAGGAACAGCACATGATGATGAAGGGCATTTAATAGGTGAGCATTTAGCAGGAGATTTTTCACCAATAACATGTACATCTGAAAGAAGATCATGGATTTGGGCAGCTTTCTTGCCTGCTCAGGGAGACGTGCAAAGCCACGTATACATCTGTGAAGTTTGACCAAAAGATGAATATGTGCAGGAGAGGTAACAGAGTAGCTCATCACCAAAGTGCCTGCAAAATGATAGTGGTAGCTGATAAAAAGCAGAAGGCACAAAGGGAGGAGACTGGAGTGGGAAGGGTGGGCAACTGGGGTCTCAGCGCTGGCTGGGACCATTGTTTCTGAAGGAGCTGGCAGACCGTCCTTGGAGGTGGACGCAGCACTATGATGTTTGTTTACATGCACAGGTAGTTTAATCAAACCAGCAGTCCTACCATGAGACTACACATTATTTATAAAGACAGTTTGAATTAAAAATGCCATGGTGCCTGGAAAAGAACACCTCAGTCTAGGGCTTGAAAAGAAGAAGGGTTTGGGGATTATTTTGTTGTTGTGTGAGAAAATGTTTGCCTTTTGTTATTTTGGAAAATGTGTTGGACATTTTCAGAAAGAGTTTATTTACTTTACTTTGTTTGTATTTTTTTTGTTTGAAGGATGACCTAAATTAAAAGGGGAAAATAAAAAAGGCATGTTTATTTGCATGCAGGCTGAGCTGTAAAGGGGGAAGGTGTGCCTAAGAATGAAGTTGAGCAAGATGCTTTCAGCTTGCCTCGCTTTGATTACTTGACAGCAGCAAGTGTTGCTCTGTTACTGAACTTGTTAATTCCATTGTTATGCAGTTCTGCTTTTCCTCGGAAACCTCCATCAGATGTATTTAGATGTCTTCTTGGATGAAAAGCTGCAGAACTAGACAGGAGTGCCTCTGCTAACTCTTGTGCTGTGGAGCAAGTGCAATTTTGATTTTGAAGCTTGTATGGTATTTTAATCTTATATCAGTGTAGTGTTTTGATCTTATACTAATCTTCTTGGCATTGTTCATCCATTGACATGAAGAATTTAGCCTTAAACTATTCATTCGGTAGTTGAGATATTTTGTAAAACCAATGCCTGCATTTTGTTCCCCTTTAGTTTTTTTTCTTGTCACACTTCATTGCAGTGAAAACAATTTATTTGCTGCTCTTGCTAGGATACGTTGGTCTGGCAGTGAAAATAAGATGTCATTTTCAGTGTCACATTTGATCATCAGCACAGACAGCCATCAACAAAATATTTACATTTTTCAGTGATGATTATGGATGAGGATATGTAAATCAAGGATGCTTTACATTTTATAAGCTAAATTGACAAAAAGGAATTGAATCTGAAGTTCCATTAGGACTAGAAAGTGCCAAAATGACTCTGTGAACTCTAAGCATGGCAATAAACATTGGAAACAGTAAAAATCAAGGCTCTGTCCTCTTACATTGTTTTATTTTCACTACATTTTAGTTAATTCTTGCCAGTACTTCCCATTGATGTTCAACATAAAGGAAGATAAAGTGTACCACTTATTTTTATATCTAGACCAACAGAAATTCTCCATGCTCCAGTAATTTTGCAAAAATTGTTAAAATGAATTGTTAAAATACTGGTGGTCTGCACCACTTAAGTGCTGATACGTGTTTTGGTTTTGTTTTAACTTTTTTTTTTCTTATAATCTACATTTCTGGATAGGGCATATTACGAAAGACTTGCTGATGGACAAAGTTAAATCTACTTTTAGTTTTCCAATATTGTTAAAAAACTGTTTAGCCAATTTATATATTAACTACAGTTTGGCATATCTCTATAATTTCCACTAAGTTAGATTGTTCTTAATTCTTTTATGTCATGTCTTCTTGCCCCCTAACTGCTTTGAAAACTTTGATTTAAGATCTGTTTAGATGTATACTTTACCAGACGTTTCGTTACTGGACACTTGTGAGAACTTTGGTGATTGCAATGGTATCTACTGCCTTTAAACTCCTATATATGCTTTTATAATTATTTTGTGAGTTCTCACAGGTGTTCTAATATCATCCTTAAGACCTTGGGCTCCTTTTTTTAATGAGCTATGAAGACGTTATTGTAGAGTGGTTGAAAAGTGCTTAACAAAAGAAACTGAAATACTACGTATATTAGTCTGAAAAATTCTTTAGGGGTTATTCACCCACTGTCTCCCATTCAGCAATCCTGTATGCACAGAAACAAACCAGCTGCCTCCCAAAAGCCAGCTCATTTTTTTCATTTGGTAATGGAAGTGCTTTCCCACAATAGAAAAACAAAGTTTTCTAGCACAGATGTTTGTGTAATTGTGATACGGTACAGTAAACACAGGCAGTATGGAGTGGCCATCCATCATTTGTCACACTAATCTGTTGGTCTTGCAGGAGGTATAGAAAAACAAACCAAGGTGGGTAAAATTAATTAATTCTTTTTACACATTAGAAATGCCATTTAAAAAAAGATTTACTTCTGTTATGTTTTTAATGTATATTTTGAGGCCCAAGTTGACAGTGTCGTGCAAGGATGTGGCTAAAACATGGCAGCAGCTACTTGCTCCTGGTGATGGGAAAGCTCAGTTAATGTAGTTACAGTACTGTTGGATCCGTAAGCAATACATGATGATGGTGCAAGATAGGTCTTACTCCAGTGTGATTTAATCTAGTAATTCTACTCAAGTGCTCTGTCAACTTTACTGAATATACTTACACAGTGGGCTGAGACTTGTATGGCTTTAGAATGGCCTCATGGATGCAGATGTCCACCTGCAATGAATGGATCCCAGCTCTATTTCATTAAATCATTTTAGTGTTTCTCAGGAAAGGACACAGCCTGTATGCTCTCATATGCTCTAAAACTTAGGCTTTAAGTCAGTATTGTTTTAACACCTCTTCTGAACAGGGAACCTTTTCTACACTGGAAACTTAAAAAGCAAACACATGGGATCTGAATCTGGAATTTCCTGGATCCAACTAAATGGTAGCACAGAGTGAGCAGAAAACCCACAAGTTTCTGAGGATGACAGGTTTTTGTGCTACATGAAATGAAGTTTTTCAGTCTGATGAGCTTTTTCATTGTGAGAGGAGGATGGAAAACCTGATATTTTTTTCTCTGATCACCTTTCACAAGAATAAAAATCCCCTTTAATTGGATAAGGAGAATTACTCTTTTTTGGTTTTGAAATGTTCTGCGTTTCATTGCACACACTAACTTAGAAAAATTTATATGGCGCCAGATTGCTGGGATTTATCTGAAATGATGTAGAATTGGTTTCAATATGTTTTTTAAAAATAAGAGATTATATAAAGGTTTCACTATCTTTAGATAGGAGCGAGTTACTTCTCACTGCTGGTAATAATTGTCAGGGAAATAAAAAATGCCTCCTGTACCTTTTGGTTACAGCTGTGTCTTCCAGTATGCCCCCTTAATGCTTCCTTTCTTCCAGTCAGAGCTCTGTTTAGCATGGAAACACCACACACTGTATCAGTATGCCCAACATGCATCCGTTTTATAAAGTGTGTCACTCATGAGCCACATTGAAAGCCAAATTGTTGAAGGGTATAAACACAGAGAGAGCTAATATTCTATAAGCAAAAATAAAATTATTTTGATATAAGACTGCTTCTGGCAGGCTACCTTCTGTCCTTCCTGCAGTAAAGTAATGACTTTTGTCACTTGTTTTAAATTTCCAGCTGGCATGCTGGAAGTATCTATTTCAAAGATGAAGGAAATGTAAGACAAAAAGAGATTGTTACTTTCTCCAAATCAGTTTGATTTCTGTCATTACAAAACAATACCTTTACATAAGATGTCTTTCAAAACCAGCCAGCACTATGACAGATAAGTTATAGCTGCTCTGATTATTCATGCAGATATCAGTGGGTTATTCCAAGAAGGCTTTATTTCATATTGTTAAAGCTATTCTCTAAAAGAAACAGCAATCTTTTTGATGAGCACGGGGAACAATTTCTTCAATACTAATCCAATTTATTTGGACCCTCTGATTGGTGCTTTCAGCTAGATCTCTAAGCACAATATTAATTATTCATTAAGGTACTTGAAGGGAGAATATTTGCATAGCCATACTGTCAAAATTGATGAGGCTTTGCGTATGCACCATAGGAATAGCTTTCAACTTAGTGCTAAAACTAGAGATGATACTAATTTTTTTTTTTAAATTATCTAAAAAGCCAACAATAATTTGAACTTTCTCATAACGACAGCACATTTATTTTTATAGCACCCACATGTGCTGTTGAGAGATCATGAAAGTATTCTTCCTACAGCTGGCCATGTGGGTGTAGAATAAAAAGAAAAACACCTCAAGAACATTTTTATATTAAAAGGTCATAATGAGGATAATAGATAGTAAAAAGGAAGAAAGAAGTTTTGTGTGAGTGGGAGGAAAGAGCAAGCCTGGCATTTAATGTACTTATATCCACTTGAAGCACACAGACTGGTTTTATGGGAAATTGTGTTCTGTCAATATATGCGTAGGTGGGCAGAGGGTCATTTGGCTACTAAAAGATAGGGATACTTCTTTTTGCGTGTTAAGGTGCAGTTACTTCTAAAAAGGTACATTTAAAAAAAAAATCAAATTTAAACATTTTTAAATATAGTAAAAAGATCTTGGTGATTGAGAAAGTGACAAAGTGGCCACACTATGACCTGACTGCGGTTCCCACAGCTCTTTTTCAGATGAGGGGACCAGGCTGGAACATGCTCAAGCTTTTAATGTTATTCCTTTCTCCCAGACCTTGAGCTGTGCAGCGGAGAAGCTCTTACTTCACACTACATAGAAACAGAAAGGAGTGACTTCAGGAGCCATTGCCTGGGTCTCAAAGTATATTCATTCAGTTTCTCAGTATCCAGTCACAGTAGCAATGCTCAGTTACTCTATGTGAAACACTGACTGGTTCGTACTTTCTAATATGGCATCCTTGCCAGTGGAGAAGGAAAGAATGTTCTGAATTCTGGGGCTTAGAGGAACGGTATTATACATTTCAGTAAATATTAAACTAGAGTTGGTTTGTTTGCCAGAACCAGACTTAGCAGCCCCTGATATAGATAGCTAAAACTCTGATACAAGAGGTGAATTTTTACTTACAAGGACATAATAACATTGGCAGGATCATTTTTCAGGAGGTACTGAGGGACATGTAGGAAAAAACTGACCGCTTGCTAACTACTACTCAAGTTACTCCTTTTGCTAAAGCCATGAGAGATATAAGTTTTGTTGCTGAAGTTCTGCCATTGCAGTTACTCTAAAGGGGTTGTACTGCATTTACATCCCTGGGATCCGACAGCAAATAGCATTATGGTTTGTGATCTCAAAAATGTCCTGTAGTCAACGGGAGCATCGTAGTGGAGATGTGTCCCTTACTCGGCTTACTTCTGCATAAAGCTTTATCTTTCAGAGACCTTCTTTCCCTTCCCAACAGAAGTGGAGGGGAGGCATGCATTACACGTCTGAGCCCCAAAGGTTATATAGCTTTCCTTATTCAGAATTAAAACACTGGAGGTATCAACTGTGGATCAAGAACAACATAGACCCCTGTGATTTATTACATATTCACAGCAACTGATATCTGCAGTTTATTGAGAGTCTCAAGATATTTTTCTTTTATTTGAATCTAAAGGTCTGATCTATAGTGTCACATGAATATGTTACTTGCTTATTTTTAAACAAGCTGAACTTCAGGTCTTCACAATAAACTTCAGCCATAATTGTTAAAAGCAGAAGGCAGATTGTTTTAAAGCTTTTGATTTTTAAGCCAATGCAGATATATGCAGATGGTTGTATTGCATTGCATACTTAGAAAAATATTTTTACTTGCTTCTGTATGAATTTATATGCACTGCTATGAAATTTAAACTTTTTTTTACTGAAAACACAAAATTAAACCAGGAGTCTTTTACTAAATATAAGGAATGAAAGGAAAGGAAATATTTGCACAATAACTTCAGTGTTTATGCACCACAAATTTATTTTAAATTCTGTTTTTAATCTAACTTCAGCACCTTTCGAACAAATAGTGAATTGGCAATATTAACACAATTTGAAAACTAGAATATAGTACCACAACAACCTCAGGTCAGTTTTAGTCCAAGTTTACTACATCTTAAAATGTGTGATTACACCAGAAAACCAATTTTAGTGCAGATCTATGGAGAAACCATTACGATATAAACTGAAATGTTGCCAAATCAGTTATGATTTCATTATAAAATAAACGAAATTAAACAGAAAATAATATGCTTAGGTAATGTTGTAATTCAGAAGCAAACACAGAAATTAAAGTAATTCCTAGTTGAGTGCCACAGGGTTTTTAAATTCAGCTTTGTCATGTCTTGGGAATTACAAAGCGAATATATTTGATGATGCATTGATGATGCAAGGTTTGAAAATTTCTTAATATGCCAAGATACAAAAGATCAGAGGCCAAATACTGCAGCAGAACAACTTTAATTTCAAATATTCTAGCTTTTGTACATTAGTCTAAAGTTTTCAGTCTCTTGGAACGAATTTGGATGTTTGATTTGCATTGCAACTAAGGGCAATCCGGCATCTCAATCCCTTCAGAGTCTTTGACAATATGATAATCTTAGCTAAAATCTCATTTACTTTGTTTTTACCTTTAACAGTTCTATACACAACCTGAGCATTATTAAAATGCCCTTTAAAGTGAGCCTGACAATACTGGGATTCCATTTTGAAACAAGGGCGGAATGCAATTGAGGACATTAGAGGAGAGAGACTGATTGTACTGAATGTTCGAAAAGGCATATATGCAAGTCCTGTGCTGGGATTGGGAGGCACCTAAGAATGGAATTGTAAAAATGCAGTGCTACATTATAAGAGAATATGAATTTCATCAGTATTCATAACATATGCAGATATTCTATCAGTGAAATGCTGCTGTAAGCATTGGCCCATTTGTATGCAGAGCAATGCTCTCTTAAATAGGAAAATAAATGAGGAGTTAGTCCTGATATGGGAAATGTTTCAGACTATTTCCTTACATTCAAAATTCAGCAGCCTTGATATGATTGCTGATTTCCAAATCTTTAAAGAAATAACCATGAGAAGAAGTAAGTAACCGCAAATGAAATAAAAATA
This sequence comes from Chlamydotis macqueenii, assembly GCF_036417535.1. Taxonomy (NCBI): domain Eukaryota; kingdom Metazoa; phylum Chordata; class Aves; order Otidiformes; family Otididae; genus Chlamydotis; species Chlamydotis macqueenii. The sequence goes on along the minus strand of NC_141567.1, from coordinate 12,686,572 downwards.
AATATTTCAAGGAAGTTTTGATAATCATTTGGGATTTCATCTGAATGCAGTATTAGACCTCAAAGTTGTTATACTACATGTCCTCTGCTTTTCTTTTCCCCTCACTTTCATTTCCCCTCTCCTTTCTCTCAACATAAAGTCTTTAGAAAACATGCCCTGCAAGATTTCTATCTTGCAAACAACCCAAAATATCCAAAACACCTCTACTTGGGCTGGACAGTTTGAGCTGAATTTCTCTCTCTGATCCACGTTGATTAAAATGTACAAACCAGGTGTATTTCTGTAGCTTGTACAGATCCTACTGGCTACGTGCCTCTGCTTCTCTGAAAAGAAACAATTTTCCTTAACGTTTTTTCATCCTTAATTCGTTTCTCTGGGTTTTTTTTTTTTTTTTTCTGGTGGTTAAAAATTACCGCTATCTTGAACTGTGTGCAGACATATTACGGTAGAGTCATCCTTAGCTTTTACTCAGTCAGCACTTTAAGATTAACTACCTGTGGTCATCCAGATGTGCACTAGGTAATAGAAAAGTGTGAACCAAGTTTAACAGTAAGCGAAAGGCATATGCTTACATACAGATGCTACAGACCCATCCTTTACCTTTAATAAAATGGTATCTTGGGACAAAATCCACCACAAGTACCTAAAGACGTGTCTGCAGTAGTAGTGAGCAGCAATTTCAATGTTCCCTTTTGACCGTGATAGAAACATTTATAAAACTGGTATAGTTTGATGGAGAACAGGAATCAGTATGCTTTTGCATATTATTCATTCCTCTTAATAGAGTGCACCTGAAGGGTAGTATATGAGTTGAGGATATGAATATTATTGTTTAGCAAGATATTTTGTTGGAAATAATTCAGATTCTGTTGAGATTGTGTCTGTTTGCTTTAGTGTGCTTTTTCCTTAGGAAGATTAAGTAGATAACTTTTTTTGACTGATGAAGCTGATGATTGTGTATATGGAATTAGCTTTAAATTCTGTTATCAATCTAGGTAAAATGAATAAGATATGACAATGAGATCAGTTGGTTATTTCTGTACAATTCTATACCGTACCTTCAAAGCCTACACTCAAAACTGGAACCTCAGAAGTGGAAAACTCCACATTTATGGAAATAATGTGGATGTTGGAACATCCTTATGTCTTGTAGTTGCGGTTTGGTGAAATGTCAGAGTCCAGGACAGTAAATATCCTGGATGAAGAGCTTCATCAGGATATTACTACTGCTTTAATTTTTAATTAATTTTACTGCTGCCAAATGTCAATATGAACCCTAGCCTGAGGTATGCTTCGAATATAAATTCTCATTTAAATCTAACTTTTTCTGGATCTTTTCTGCCTCCTTGACTGATCTGTCATCACTACCAACTGCTTAATGTCTAACAGTACTTTGATTTGAGAAAAAAAAAAACATGTGAAATTTTAGGAGGAAATACCTGCACTAGGCAGATTTCCTCTTTAAAACAATAAGATTTTCATTTAAATAAATCTGGAAGAAAATACGTCTGGGCAGCCTGTACTTTGCAATTTCCACTAAGGATGTAGTAGTAGTTATAATTAACAAATATTTAATAACCAAAGATGGAGGAGTTAACCTCTGCAAAGAGCATGGCGTATTTTCAGATAAGTGCTTGGGACTTGCTGGAAAAAAATGAAAGGTTAAAATACTCTAGTCTGCAGCTAGAGCAGCCAGTGTTTCCTTAGAGATGACCTACACCTTCAAAAGTACCCTGTTCTTCCTTTCTCTTGGCAGAAGCTAAAGAAAACTACCCACTATTTAATAGAATGTTAAGAGAACTTGGTTGTGATTTTTTAAACGAGTTTTTTTTCAGGAATCTGACTGAGTTACATACTGAACGCATGTTCCCCTAATAACTTTGCATAATGGTGCTGATATGATGGTTTCTGTTGCTGCCTGAATCTATCTTGATGTTGTTTCCAAAACAAGCACTGCTTTGGAACTTTCAGATAACATTTCCATGGCCAATTGACTTTATGCCATGATGTGGTATCAAGTTAAATAGGTTAATTATTTTCTGTATTTATTGTTATTGCTTTACAACAAGTACTTACCTGTATCTGAACAAAAGGAATTTAAAAGACACAAACACAGCTAAGAGTCAAAATATGGGTGGGAAGGACAGGATCTTCAGGAAGGGTTGTCTTGTTTGCAGTACTGACTAGTACTCACAAATAGAATTAATCTAAAATTAAATAATTTAATAAAATTAAATAATAAATATCTTCATTACTCCTGCTGGCTTGAAGACTGTATGTGCAGTTTGGTAGCCATGCAGCATGTGCTGTCTCAAGGGACTATTTTACTGGCTCTTTGCAATGCTGAAGACCAGTGTCAGCACTTCTTCTCTCTGTGCTCCCTTTACAAGTATGCCACTAGGTAATATTGCCGCCTTTCTGTGTCAGGATCATCGTAACCTCCACAAGATTAGGGTTGTGTACTTTCCTAGGTTACAGGGCTCTCAGATTGTGTAGATCTCTCAAGCCACTAACATTGACATGGGTTAATTTTTTAGCTGCCATGGGAGACTTCCTAAGTCCGTTTCTTCAAGCAAAATGGCCATGGTTATGATCTTACTGAGCTGCTGTAAATTTGAAGGCATTATGGAGAAACAGATAGGAGCTAGGAACAGTTTTATGAGTTAAACAATGTCAGTTTACTGTTAAAATAGTAAAATCCAGATGGGAATCGTGTGTGCTGTGCATTATACAATACATATGTATTCTCTCTTAAAATTACATGTGAGTTGAAATTAATGAATAATTAGAAAATATATTATCTTTTTAATATGCAAGTAGCTTATGGGCATTTAGTTTATTGTCATTTATTATTAAAAGTCTCCCTATAAAATATTTTGAGGTTCATCTCTTCCAGTCTTTTCTATTGAAGCTGTTTGATATTCTATGAATAATAATCTCTGGAGTCAGATATCCACTCACCTGCAGCACAGTTGAACAAGTTTGCACGTCTCTCTGTGGTCCAGTCAATATCTTATTAACCTAATCCTCTGAGAGATGGGAGATCTGGGTTTGGTTTCTGTCTCCAATGTCAAAAGAAAGGAGCCTTTATTCTGTGTGTTTTGGAAATACAGAAAATATTGGAAGTGGATCACAAAAGGCCTGCATGCCAAATGGATTTAGTCCTACAGGGAAGGTGGATGGCGGACAACCTAACCTGTGCATACTGTTCTCCTCTAGGCTGGGAGAAACAATAAAGAGCTTAGTCTTGAGCAGCCTCAGGCGCTCTGTGCTTGTTCAGTGGCTGAAATGTGAAGGACTTTATTGGCAGGAACTGAAGAGAGGTAAGTGTGCCTCCAGGGTCTCACAAGGGTGTCAGGGAACAGAGTTCTGCTTTTGCACCTAAGCACTGTAGGTGATGGTACAGAATGTCTCTCCTGGAATGCAATGTGATTAGCTGGCAGTGGAAAATTTTTCTAGGTTTGTAGCACTTTGTCAGGATTTGGTGGGCATGATGCTTTCTGGAGATTTTTTCCTGCAACTTCACATCTGAGTGTGGTATCTGAAAATGTTCTTGTAGTGCCAGGAGACATTTTATTTCCAGATTCTGTGTTAAAATTTCTGGAAATATATTCTGCCAAAGGCAGTTATTAACATACTCTGGCAATCTACTGCATGCATCAGTGAGCTGAAATAGTTTGCTGTATTCATTTCCCTGATTTAATGGATCTGCCCGAAACCCCAGGGGATGGTTAAAATAGCTGCCTTTTGATTCTGGCTCTCAGCACTGCTCCCTGGTAGGCTGGCTGTGTATCAGTACTGCCTTCTCCTAGGTGAATTTAATCTCAGGCAGAGGTAAGACACGCACACAAACAAGTAACCTTGGGAGAAGCCAAGGCGTGACGGTACCTGACCACACATCAGCTGATTTTCTAAAAATTACCTCCTGTGTTTCCAAACATGAAGAAGCTGTGTGAGGAGGAAGCTCACCCTCTCATTTTTTTTGTTCTGTAGTGTGGGAGCCTATTCACAAGTATTAAGTAGTAGTAAGTGCTTTACATCTATTTTTAGCTTAATCTGCTGTTTCTTGTCTGTATATCCACACCAACAAGTGCATATTGATTACTGATGGTCTGAAAACTACTCAAAAGAAGTTGTATTTATAAATAACTGTTTATAGAAAGGGTTTTCTTGCTCCTCATGCAGAATACATCCTACATTGGGATTTCTGAGAAAAGTGTATGGGATCTGAACTGGATTACAGGAAACTTAGACAAAAACCTAAGCTAGAAGAAAACAGTTAAAGCATAACAATGCTCCTAGCCTCTTTCTGTTCCAAAGGAAAATGTTTTGTCTTCATTTCTGAGTATTTGACTCTGCAGCTTTACTAATGTTCTTTCTTTTGTGTAATGTAGTATATTTTCCCGTGTAGAAAAATGTTATGATGGAGTCTCTGATTGTCCATGTATTACAGTGAAAAATGTGGGGGCAAAATGTCATATTTTTACATTAACCACTTGCCTTAATGCTTCCCTCTCTCATCCTGCATGCGTCAATTTAAGGCTGTGTTGCCAGTGAGACAGGAAATCCTGTCTCGTCCTCTCCACCACCTATCTCTGGCTGCAGATTCCTGTCTACTTCCCTTGTGCTAGCATTAGTATTTGTATGGCTGCTCAGTAATTTGAATCAGCACGCTTGGCAGATATTTTTTTAGTTTTATTTTTGGACTGCAGTCAGCTATGGTGCTACATCCTGAATGATGTGTGCTTAAGTAAGAGTTAAAATTTGTCTTCAGCCCATCTACAGGAAATCTGCAGTTGCGCACACCTCATTCTTAATCTAAAAGTCAAAAAGAAACCTCCAGGTACCAGATATCAGCCTTAGTCAGCAGTCTTCCTCTCCCTCCTCAATGGACAGGTTTCAAGGAAAGCAACCAGAAGGAGATGTAGAAACCTAACCTGGGTAAGGTAGGCAGAGAGTTTTTGAAATGGAGGATGCTGGCAGAAAGGACAGCCTGGCCCCTGAGTTACAAATGAGGCATCCATCTCTGAGACTTCACAACTGAGATCAGTAACAAAACTGTGCTGTTGGTTCTTTGGGATTGTTTGTACAGTTAAAGTGCTGTGGTAGCTGGGCCCAGTCTCCTAGTTGGAAAGTGCATGAAGCAATTCCATTCCAGAAATAATCTGTGCCTGGCTAGTGGAGGGGATGGTTTGTCAAGGTTTGGGAAGCAGCTGGACTTCATGACTGGGAAGACTCCTGTGGCACACTAACCTGTGGCAGCCTCAGAGTCACTTGTTCTAAAAGAAGCAAGAGAGGACTCCTTCTTTGCACTTTGCTTTGAAATCCTTCTCCTTTAAATGCAAAACAACATCAGTATCATAACCTCAGGTGCGATTTGAGCTTGGAGAAACATAGTGTGTCTGTGCTGAACCAGCATTCTGAACACATTAGTAGCAATAAATATATTTGGCAGTATACAAGTTCTGAAATTCAACTGACTGTGAATTTATATCTTACATAAAAGTGCTGAGCTCTTTAATGGCACATGCTTCCTTGTCCAGAGGTTCCACTGTCTTGTGAGCTTGTGATGCATCAGCTGAGATCATGGCCAGGTCTGTCTGTAAGTCAGCTATGCTGAGCTTGTCAAAATTATGTTGGTGTAAATGAGGGAGATAGCTTTCATTTGAGGGCAGTCACTTAATATTCTCACTTCTGGTTTGGTCAGTATAAGGAATTTTTTCACTCTCACAGAAAAACTATACTTAATAAATTCTCACAATAAATTAAAAATGAAATGTTATCCTCATCTTCTTACTAAAACAGGTGCACCGAAGGATGATCTGGGTAATTAACTAACTGTGTGACACCAGCAATAACACAAATTAAATTAAGTTTGCATCACTTTTAATTCTGCACAGAAGTACAGGACTGTTAACAAAGTTTGGAGAAAGAGTTCTTTTGCTGTATATTGAGAATTGAAAGAGGAATAGAAGAAAAGTCTAACTGCCTGGGAAGATGGTTGTGGAAAGTATACCTCATGAATTATGTGAGTGCTGATTAATTAATTAACATCACAGTTGTCACTTTTGCCTCTGAAATGTGTTATCGTGAATAAATGACAAAGTAAAGGACAAACTCCAGCCTTTTAAGCTAAGATGTCGTAGGCTTTTGAGCAGAAAAAAAAAATTGATATATGCCTTGGTACCCAGTCTTTTTGGAAACCAACTATCAGTGCTGTAAAATCTTTATTACCAGTAAAGCATTGGAGCAAGTCCTGTTAATTACTTCCATCTCCACAAGATACTACCATGATACTAGTTCCTTTTCAGCTGAGCTGCAGGACAGAAGATAGAAATATTTAAGGAAGATGAAGTATTTATATCTGTTTTTCCTTAGAAAAAGACAAATTATCTATAGATATTTTGCAATCTATCTCTGTATAATTTGATACACACAGCCATGGGTTCCTGCTATCCTATCTCAAACACGTGACAAGAAAATGTCTTTCTCATTGCGTTGAATATGCACCTTTATAATAGACACATCCCTTGCCAGGAGATCATAATGCTTAGTCTCTGATCGCTTTTTTTTTTTTCCCTTCAACCAATAGGGTTCTATTGTAGCTTGGCTATAGGTAAAATATTAAACATTGTGAAGTTTCCTCGTAGGATACTCTGACTTTCTGAATAATACCTTCTTCTAGTGCGTGCTTCAGATCAAGCAATGGATGAGAGTAGAATGACTTAAGAGAAGATGGAGAAGTGTATCTCTTTGTCCTGCAGCTGGAACTATGGTTTTTCACTACCTTGGAAGTCTCCCTGTGGTAGGAAAAGATTATATTACTGGTGAACTGCTAATGTCTTTGGGCACATGGATGTGAGCAACACACAGCAACATAAACATTTTCTTAACAACATGATAGTAACTTTGAAAGACTGCTTTTTGCCGTTAAGACTTACAAACTTAATATTTCCCTATAAATAAGCAAAGAAGCCATTTTATATACATTTCTGTATAATCTTTTTTTGGCAATATTTGCATACAGACAGTGTTTTATGATGTACATGTGGTTAGGAGTTACAGTATCTGCATGAAATCTATATTTACGATAAATTTAAGATGTGCATCTCCGAACATTTATTTCTGTGCATCAGTGGGTATATTTTCTTCATTCATACTAGGGAGGTATTTCAGTTGTGTGATCAAAATTTGTTGAACTGTGGTTTATAGCAGACAATTAACAGCTGTTAAATGGGATTATTGCAGGCTATTATCTTCACGTAGCATTTGATTCAAATGCTAATTTCACTCCATTTACTGCTCATAAGGCCACACTACTGCCAGGTACACTGTACTCATGATGAATGACAAAATGTATCTGAAAAGAATATAACCTCTTTAAAATAACGTCCTGGTTCTGGCAGGAATAGAGTTAATTTTCACCTGAGCTGGGAGAGGAACTGGAGCTGGCCGCCCCTGTGGCTGGGGGACACAGCTGGAGTTAGGTTACTAACTAGCCAGCAGCTGGGACAGGTTACCCAAATTGGCCAAAGGGCTGTTCTATCCCATGGGACACCATGCTCAGTGTATCAGTGGGGAGGGCGCTGAGGGGAGGTTCCTGCTACTTGGAGGAAGCTGGGCATCAGGACCCACTGTCAGCTATGGTACTCTGAATTATGTGCTTAAGTATTTTCTGTTATTAGTTTTTTGTTATCCATCTCTGATTTCTTTTCTTCTGTTTTCTCTTAAACTTTTTTTATCCCAACCCATAAGTTTTTGCATTCTTTTCTTTACCAATTCTCCTCCTCATTCCACTGGAGGGTGGGGAGAGCAAATTAGAGACTGCGTAGCTTGGTCCTGAGTGGCACTGAACTGCAACAAATACGTATCTGTTGGTTTTATGGCCTGGTTTTTGCCTCCTTGACACAGGTCAGAATTAATGAGTGGAGTGTTATGTGTATGAGGAAGAGGCAGAGTCAGGCCTAGACCAACAGAATTGTGAGAAAACAACATTTCCTGGTGTTTCTTTGGCTCTGATTGTAAATACAATTTTGGGAGTGAAAACAAACAATACTTTTCACCTTTTGATTGTTTCACCTCTTGAAGAATGCCATTCATAGTGAGAAATATGGTAGGATAATAGTCATCTGTGAGTGGTTTGCAGTGTCTGAATGATGAACATCTGAAGAACTGCAGTTTGAAATTCAAAGTACACCTTTTTCATGCAAAGTTAACTATCATTCCCTTCTCTCTGTCAGCCTTTCCTCCTCATATTTCAGACACTGCCAACAGTAGATGCTCCACTCTTTCCAGGTTAACTTCAGGATGCAATTTTCCAGGCTTTGCTGTTGGGACGATGTCATGGGACAGCAATATTCCCTTTCATGTCCTTTACTGCATATTTCCACCATCATCCTTCAGCCAGCAGTAGCACTCATACATATTGATCCAATCTGACAGGAAAATAATTTCTCAGAAAGGCATTTCTGGTGAAATAGGTCCCTGCCCTAGGTCTCTATGCAGCCACAAAGCAGTCAACAAGAACATGCAGTGGCTGGACACTGGGATTGCTGCACTGGAACTGTACAGGCTTAGACTGGCCCCTCAGAACCAGCTGGAGAGCTCTACCCTTAAGCTGTGATTTCTCACTGAATTTTGTTTCATCTTTACAGATGGTACATGTGGTCCCTTGGTACCCACACTAAGATCTTGGCAATTGTTCTTTGAATGCTTCTACACAAAGGAGTACAGGGCATTTTAAAAGAGAGTTTGGCAAGTTTATGCAGAAATATTATACATAAATGATTCTTCTTATTCTTACCTCTAATGCTTATGAAGGCAGCAAGATACTTTTGAAAGGTATTTCTCCTACATGTTGTTGTCCCTGTGGTTTGGTAAACTTCTACATGTACAGCTTAGTTAATACTGTCAAATATTGCATGAGGAGAATTTTAACTACTCTCTGATTAGGAGTGAAAGGAAGAAAGAAAAAAGATTGCCTTGCGCTTTCGGTTTTACTGTTGTCTCACAATGTTTATGGGGAAAATTATCTTACATATTTAAACAAACAAAAAGGTATGTATAAAGTAATAAGCTGACTGCTGCTACAGTGAAAGGCTCTGTAATAAAATAGAATATATTATATTCAGTCTAGTTCTTCTTCTCATTAGCAAATTATAAGGTATGTATTAGATATTCTATAGTTAAAGTTTAGACTTGACTTTCTAACTAAATCCTTGACAATAGTTACACTAAGTGAAAATATTAAATCTAATTTTGATTTTGATAGTTTTGTATAGCCCAGAGACCCACAAAACTACAGCAATATTCTTTCATGTAATGCTTCTCAGATTCTTCCTAAGTTTTTTTTAAGTGGGTCACAACAGGGGAAATTAAAAGCTTATCTCGACGCATAAAATAGTAATAAAAATTGAATGAAGTATCACTGGAAAGTGTCAGACATCTCCAGTTTAAATAAATGCAATCAATCACGTCAGCATGGCATTTTCTTCACCACATAGGCAGCAATGGGTTATTCTTAATTACATCCAGATTTGTAACATAGGAAAATTAATGACTAAGGGATTAGAGCTGCTATTTGATGCTCAGAAAGTCTTATTAGGATAAAGGGTTTAAGATCATCTTGTTTTCATATGGCTCGAGATTTATTGTGGTCTTGTGCCAGTGTGTCTTATACTTGCATTCCAAACAGCATTCATCCATTTTCAGTACAATGGTAAAGTAAAACATCGACTGGTTTGTGGGCTTTCAATAGTTAAGAACCAAAACAAAACAAGGCTTGACAAATGTATGGCTGTCTGATTAAAAGTACTATAGAAGGAATATAGTTGATGTACAGTTTTGCAAAAATAAATTTTATTTCTCACTTGCTCTGCAGAGTAACAAACAGTTATGTTAAATAAAAAAATTATTTTAAAGTAGCCTGCGTTTTAGAGGACATCAATAATCATATGGTTTAGGACTGTGCCACTTCTTAGCCACAAGAGGTAGGTAGATTGTTATTAAACCAACAATTTCCTGATAAATTAAGCCTGTTTTCTATTAATGAAAGCAGACTTTGATTAATCAAAGCAGACTTTGATTTTGATCGTTAGTAATAATTTGAAAAACACTTTGTATGCTCTGTGGATTGATTGTTGCTTTATTTAGAAGCTACTTTTTCTTTATAACAAGTGACCAGTTATGCTAAGACTCACTTATTTTCCTCTGCTTGTGGAACACAAAATTTTTTTGCACTGAAGAAGAGCAAAATTATTAGTAATGTCGGAGAACAATATTCCTCTCCCGTTCACGTCTGAAATATGAAATGAAGAATAGCTACTTTCCAATATGTTTTGAACAAAACCTCACTCACATCTGCACTCCTTATGAAACAAATCAAAGTTCAGGTACAGCTGAACAGAAAATGTTTGGGAACTGACCAGAAGTCAGCAAATTATTCTCTGTATTTATCTCAGTCTTGCTGTTAACACCACAGGGCTTATTAATGTTGCCATTGAAATAATCTGAACTTTCACTTAAGAGAAGTCCTTGAAAACAGAGCCCCATGTGACCGGCTTGTAGCCTAATCAAGCATCTCTTAGAGATGATGAAAGTCCTGCAAAGATCTTTGGCAAAGGCTGTGTAGAGAGGAGTAGCATGTGGCTCTTATCCCGTCTTGACACAGGCAAAAGTAACTGTCTTGGAATACAATTTATATTCTTGTGCCTTTCTGAGTGAAATCTTCCCCACAGTTGTTTTTGGAGCTCAGTGCAAAATTCTAATGAAACCTTTGAGGACCTAGAGCTTGCTTTCAGACATTTGTGCATGGTCCCATTGACGTAGTAGTCTTTGAAATTCCAGCCTTTCTTAATGTGCGAGTCAGACTTTATTACTGGGATAGGCAGATAAGCTCTAGCAGCAAAAACTTGTAGAGAAAATGCAGTATGATTTAGCACCATAAAAAGCTCTAAAACATTTTTGAACCAACAGAGAAAGTAATAAATACAGCTCCACAAAACTTTAGCTGCCTTTTCGATCTGCAAGCAAAGACACCTTTCACTCAAGTGGTGTAGATACAGTGTAAACAATCTTATACCCATACTAGATTTCATGGTTGCTAAGAGCTATGCCATAGACAAAACAGGTGGGGTGTGAAGAAGTCATCTTTTGGTCTTAGCACTAATCAGAACTGCAGCAATACGACTCTGTCAGCATTAACTAGAACTGCAATTAGAAACGTGGTATTGCCTGTGTTTGCATAGGTGGTGCATGGCACAGTACAACGTGAAAATAACAGTTGAACATACTGTAAGGGTATAGAGACAGAGTGAAGGAACAGTGCTGGCAGTTGAGGGCATGAGACAAAGCTACTAGAAGTCTGAATATTCTTTGACTCGTGTAATTTGAAAAGAACAAACTAGCTTTTTCATGTTTTTAATATGTAATTAATGGGAATTATTAGTGTTTTTCCTTTACGTGGAAATATCTAGTTGAAACTTGTCAGGACAGTGATTTATTCCATTATGTGTTTGTGCAGATCTGAAAAAGACAGGGTTGTGCTACTGTAATTTCAAAATTAGAAGACATTATTTGTTAGAGACACTAAACAGAATTCTTGAAAGAATGCATATTGCGTATTATAGTGATAGCTGACAGAGTAAAGATTAAGGATGAAATTGCAACTCAGTTGACCTTATTGGAGAAACTCGTGACGATTTCAAGGTGGCCAAGATTTCAGCCTGCGTATTTCAGAAGCGTCCCGAAGAACACCTCAGATTATTATCATAAAATAGTGGTGTTCGTATGTGCTATTGATGAAGGACGGCCAGAGACTCCATCATTTTTATTTGTATTATTGTCATGAAAGTGCATATTGTACAGATAAGTAATTACTATGATTAATCAATTTATATTTGTTTCTTGTACAAATGGTTCTTTTTCTGTGCATGGGAGGGTGTGCAGAATTCAAAATAGAAGTGAAATTAAATAAAAAAGGACATGATATGACTACAATCACAGAGAAGCATGCTGTAATTTATGAGCAAAGCATCTTTGTGCCAAGTTCTGAGCCATTTGTATTTATATTCATGAATAAAGTGGAATTTATATGGCAATATAACAATTATGTAATATACATATTCAGGCTCATGCTTATTTTAGAAACAGACAATAAAATAATAACAAAGTAAAAAAGTATTTATTTCTTGGCTAAAGAATTTTAGAATAGGAGCATTTGTAAGTGGATTTGTCTGGTTTAAAGTGTCTAGGGATGTTGGATAAGATGGAGAGAATTTTGTTTAGGAAGAGTTTCTTCTTTACCAGAAATTATTCTAAAGACCAAACAACAGGCATCTGCCACAAACAAGTCCAGAAAGTCTTATCAATGTTCTTTATTTATTATATCTATGGCTTTTGTTACACCATGCGCAGGTACCTAGGCAGAAGTCTGTGTTCTGGACATTGCATATCCAGACTGTGGCCCTGATTGCATTTTGCACCAGTATCCAGATAAAAAATGTAGTGTTTGTTCCCAGTGCTCTGGAGATTATGTTCAGGATTGCTGCATGCCGGAACCACGTGCTGTCTACTGGTACTGCAATCACTCAAGTGATTCTGCCTCTAAGAAAAGGAAGATACGAGCATAGACTGCGAAGCTCCAAACTTCTCTTTCCCCATTTGTTTTTCAGAAGCTACTTTATGTAAAGCAACAAGGCTTGAAATCAGTACACATTTTTTAAATTGCTCAGAGGTGTCTGAATTACTTTTCACCAACCCTTTAACTGGTGTTTGAAAGATTAAGCAGAAACCAGGTTTGAATTTGAACTACTAGCTATTATCTCATCAGCATTTAGCATCACTGTGATAGCACAGCGAAGGAGAAATAACAGAAAACCAAGAATTGAAAATAAAAAGAATGTACTGAAACAAGAGAAACATAATTTGTGAGTAGCACTGTGGATTTCTTGCTGCTCTTTCTGGATCCATTCACCTTCAATAAAGCAAATGGCATATGAAAGGATCAGTAGTGATTCATATGGCATTGCACATAGCTGGTTTGAGAGTGCCAGATGATGTATTTGCTATTTATGTAGTCAACAGACAGAGTTCTAGGAAGCTTCTAAAGTGGTTAAGAGACAAAGAATGATTTGCCTTTTTACTAATGACAATCAGTGTCTTATGTAGCGGCTTCAGAGCTCAGACAAATGAAGTAATCTCATTTGTTCCTTTCAGAGTCTTAATATTAGGTTGTCTGGAAAGTATAAATTATTCCTGTGCAGTAAGATCCTGGAAAAAATAAACTGACATAAGTATTCAAATAATTTTGTTCATGTTAGAAATAAGTGAAAAAAAAGAAGGTCTTGAGATGCTGGCAGTTCAGATGTCAGTGCTAAAGGACTGAGCAAAAAATCCCAGCTCCAAATTCTTTCAAACTTCACAAAACCAATCTTCAGCCAGCTGAAAAATTGCTCAGATAACCAAGAGCAGTTTAGAAATGAATGTCTGGGGAAAAAAAACCAAACAAACAAACACCCCCCCCAAAAAAACCAACCAAACAAACAACAGAAAAAAAACCCTACACAAAACCAAAACAAAAAACCCCCAAACCAAACAAACCCAAAACATTTATTTATCTTGCTTGAGTGAAGCAGAAGTATTTGGTTATGATGTCTGTAAGTTTTTAAAATTTGAACTTGAATAGTTTTATATTAACTTGAAACTTTCTGGTCTTTCAGTGTATCAAATGATAGTGCAGGTGGTGATTTTTTTCAATTTTGTCTAATTCGCATCTTTGTAATACTTGAAAGATGAAGATGTTTGAAAAACACATTAAGGAAAAAGGAGGAAAAAAGAGAAGTTTTAATTTTTTATACATTCAATGAAACCTTTTGGTCAGATAATTAATCTTTGTTAGTTGTTACTTTTAAGCACTAGAAATAAAGAAGCTTGTTCTTGTGTCTCGGGAGACAAATCACCTTCAAGTTTCTTTACATGTCACTCTTGTTCTGGTAGGTGAAATAGCTGCTTTTTGTGCTTTTACATGCTTGTATTTCAGCCTGCTCAGAGGGGTTTATGAGATGCAGAATATGTGATGGGTAGTTGGCTGGTAAAAAATAAAGAAGGGAAGGCCTAAACCTTGCTTTAAATCTTGAAAACTTAGAAATTTCTCTGTCCCTAAATAGTCCATACCAAAGCATTAATACTTTACGTTGCAAGTAACAGTGTGCTACAGACCTCTTCTAAAATTAAAAAAGTATCTGAGGAAGATCAGTGCACTTATTGAAGGAAAAAAAAATTATTAACTGAAACCTCAAAATTGCTTAAGATTCAGGCAATAGTAGATTAGTAGTTTATTAAAAAAATAAATAGACTTAGTAAAGGATGAATGTCCTCTTATCTAAATGAAATGTTTTATCTTGGACAAGTTAAAAGCATTACAACTTTTGTGAAAAACTTTACAAATCTTTTTGTAGTGGAACTGACTTAAATTTCCCCAAAAGTGACAATTGTGCTAGAGAAAAAAAGGTAACAGGAGCTTTTATTATTTTAAACTTCATCAGAATTTATTCCCAAGAATAAAAAACCACAATGGTGTAGTCAACCTGAAATTTGTTTTTCTCCTCAAGGTCTGCAAGTTTCCTTGCTGTTTTAAGGTGACCTGATTTGTCTGTTTTTATGTGTGAAAGTCAGGGATTCAATCCTGAAAGGGAAAATTCACAATTGTAAAGTTCTCACCTTTAGGTGCCCTTGCCCTTTATTAGGCCACTTGTTTGTCTTTCTGTGGGTTGCAGGTGAGGTCCTCAAGAGCACGTGAAACCTTTTAGCGATGTTTTTTCCTTTGAGAAATTAATTATCCTCAAAGATTCTTGGGATGTTGCCCTGTTCTGTCCAACTGGGAAAACACAGAACATAATCTGACAACTAATTTCCACAGCAAATTATGTGTCTGCTGATGTGCATTACATATTGGAAGGAGCCTGCATGAGATTCTGTCCTTTAAGTGGATTGAACTTGTCTTTAATTTGCTGGGTTTTTTCTTTTGCTACAGTGTAATGACAGACCTTGACTAAAATGATAAAATGCTGGTTCCTGGCCAAAAATTTAAAGTGACATATGTGTATTTTCCACTAGGAAAGTTGATATTAGCTCATTAGCATCTTTCACAGCTGAAATAACACAGTGAGCCAATGTGAATCAAATGTTCCCAGGGGGCTAATTTCCTCCCACTGATTGGAGACTGGTGAAAACAAAGAATAAGAGGTCAGCCTGCATCTAATTTCAAAAAGTGCCCTATTGATGGGGAAAACATCTGAGATCAAAAGACCATCATCCAAGCGTAATCCGTAATGACCTGCTTTGTGATAAACAGTGAAATCTACCATTATAATAATATTACCATTCATTATTATAAAGCATCTGATAATTTTCCTGTATGGCCTATTTTTGCACTCTACACAAAATCCATATTTGTATTGTTACACTGCTATTGATAATTGAGTTGATGAACATCCTACTTGGCAGTTGCTCTGCAGCTGAACTGTCAGCATCCACCATCACCAGAGCCACAACTGCTGGGTTACCTGGCTGATAAAGGCAGCCAGCATCTGCACATGTCAGATTCACAAACAGAGTTCCTCCTCCTAAAGCCCAGACCCTCTCTACCATACTGCATTTTTGGTGCAGTTCTTCAGCTGCTCAAATGCCTCTGAAATCAGAAAAGAAAAAAAAAAAAAGAGAAAAAAAAATTTAAATACTAAAATTCAGCACAACAGATGCAGAAATGAATGTTGAGATGAATATAGCGTGGGTTCAGAAGTGTACTGTCATCACTCCCCGTTGCATTTTGTCTGGTCCATGTGCTGTGCACCTGTGGCTTGCAGACAATGGATTTGATTGCACTACAGAAAACTGGCAGTCAAGTTAAAGCTGCTGCTGCCTGTTGTTGTGTCTTTGTTCTCTCCTGTGAGCTATTTGCATGCTTTTCTCTTTTTTTTTTAGTTTTTATTTTTACGTTACCTCTGTGTGATCTTTTAATTATTGTATTAGTACTCTTTGCTGCTGCTTTTGATATACTGTAAATGTACCAAAGAAAACAACCGTGGTTAAGTTAAGGCACTGTAGATTGCAGGAAAAAAAAATAAAAAAAACAGCTATCCAGGAATCTTTGAAGTACACAGAAATGGGACCAGTATTGTAGTGGCTTGAGACCACCAGGCAGTAGAAATGAATTAATGGCAGACTATCAGCCTATCCTGTCCCCTCAGATCCTATAATCAAAATTAAGTGAACACCTGCACTAAATAAAATTGAGCTGAACTGGCATGAATATTAAATTCTGAGCTTGATTTACTGCTTTGTTACTCCAGTTTTATGCTGGCATAAATTCCCTTTAAAGCGATAGGGTAACACTGTTATGAATTGGGAGTAATGTGGTTGTGAATAAAGTTGTTGAGGTTCTTTCCTCTGATGTCAGCTCTTGCTTTGCTTTGGAGTATCGATACAGGTGCCACTTTATGTCCTTTCTGATAGAACATAGAGATGTGCTGAGCACTGTGTGATTTGTGAAAAATACATTTTTTGGTGAAATTTTCCATTGCTTTGTTTCACAAGATTTTTCAGTTTTGTAGTTGCTTGTCAGGTCTAGGAGAAGCACAATTTTTCTGGCAGCTTGTTGCCAACAGGCTTACTCAATCCATTTGTGTCAGAAAATAGGGTATATGTGACATTTCCTGTGGAAGGGCTGGCCTGGTCCTTGTTGGACACTGTGTCCTTATGCAACCTTTTGTGTGCAGCTCTTTTGTGGACCATCCTACAGGATTGCAAAGGAACTTGCATAGAATGCAATACAAAATTAAAACCATGAAACAAGGAGTGTATATGGAGAACCGTACCTGTAGCTCCCATGGTTTTTTAACTGTGTCTTCACAAATCCACCTGGTGCAGGTGTGCTCAGTGTGAAGTCCACATGCAAAATGGACAGCGTGATCCGTGCTAAATGTTGACTTGTGGAAGCACTGAAGTGTAACAGGTGCCAGACAGTTCTGCTTTGTAGGACTAGAGGAAAATAATTGCCTCTTGCTTGACAAAGGCTCTTGCTGAGCTTGGCTGGGCTCGGTGTCCCTGAAAACCCAGGGTGCTCGGTGGGAGAGAAAAGCCCATCTTGGACTCATCTGGTTTGAGTTCCTAGAGGAGGTTTGGGCTAATTGTTTTATAAGAACTGTTTTGTCCATCCTAATGATGAACTGGGTAATTTTCCAAGTTGTCATAACCAGCCTAGCCATTTGATCTGTGGTACACATCCTACTTTCCTATGTTTTCTTCTTTATGAAAGAGCTAGGTGTTTTTAAGGAGACAACTGGTAAAAAATAGGGCTCTGTGAAAGATGCAAATAGATACAGAAAGAGGCATGCAGCAGTAAGTAAAAATGCTACAAGATAAATAAGCTGAGGCCCTAACCTCAGTTCCCTGTCTCTTAGGGCTCAATCTAAGAACTTTTAAAGACTTCCATGGACTTTAGAAGGCATTAGATTAAGCCTTTAATCCTTTATTTCAAACTTGCATTGACCCAGATCATTGTTTAGTTTTTCAGGAAATCTATGTGATTTTTATGGATTTTTATTTTTTTTCTTTTTTTCCTTCCAGATGCTGGGTAAATAATTTCATCTCTTCAGGACTATCAAGACTACCTTATCCTCTCACTGAACCATACATTGGTGGTTTCTGTATTTCTTATGAGTTTCTTGCTATCCTGGGTAATTTATAACAAGACAATACTTTTTTAGTTCTGGGAAAGTATTTGCAATACATTGTCATCATGAAAGAAACCCTCATTTCCTTTTACAGTTTACTTTTCTGTCACAATTTGCATTCAAAATGTATTTTTTTCTGGAAAATTTTCGTATATTATAGTTCTAGATCATTGAGCTAACTGCTCTGTTATTAATTCAAAAGTTCTTCAGTGAATTCTTGCTGTACTATTCTAGGGAAAATGTTACTAAACTATCCTGTCAGCAGCATTGAGCTTTCTATTGATATTTCAGACGATAGCAGGCAGAATGTTGCAATAATCAGTCTGCCATGTCTCAGTAATCTTCTGTTCAGTATACTTGTTTTTCATATATACTACTGACTCTATGTTAAGGTCTTCTGTCAGTGCCTGTCGTATGACACACAATAAATTTGTAGGGTAAAATATACCTTTCCCACAGATTATGTCCTTGTCTCTACGTACCCAAATGTGTCCTTTGTTTCAAAGGCCTTGGCGTTCTTACTTTGAAGTACAGGACGTGTCTTAGGAAGATGTAGAAATAAGAGACTGCAGTTTTTTAATGTGGAAAATGCAGTGCGAGATTGGCAAAAGTAAAATGAAAATTCAAACTGAAAATGGAAATAACTTCAGCTGAATAGAAAGTGTCAGAAAGTAAAAAAGTAAATTGATTTGATGACATTTTCTTTTTAATATTTTGAAAGAAATTAAGATTTTGCTTGAAACAGATTTTGTTTCAAAACAGGGCTTGAAAAAAAAATCTAAGTATGTGAAAACAAAATGCTACTTTAGTATTTGTTTTATTTCAATGTGTGTGTGCACACAAAAATTTAAGGTATTCCAAAACTTTTAATCATTCTTCAGCCTTGCTCTTGAGCTTTTCAGACACTTTACTAGGAGTGTTCTGTAGGTGGCCCAGGTAGAACACCCTTAGTTATTCCTGCCATTGTGTATTTAAGCTGTATAAAAAGGGATTAAGGAGTACCAGTATTGCACCCAGGTTTGTGCAAAGCAGAAATGTGACAGACACACTGACCATGTTGTTAGGCTAGAAGATTGTTTATTTTCTAAATACCAAGATGTTACCAAAGTGATAAAAGCGAGCGGCGAACAATATGAAGACAATCTGTCTTCTAATGAACTACTCTAATGGGGTACATAAACAACTGAAAAAAAAAAAAACAACCCAAAAACTTAAGCAGTGATATGTAGCCCCTGCCCACAAGCTCTTGCTAGTCAGCTAGCCAGACATCTTGGGAGCTGTAGAGACTAGACTGCACACTTCCAAACAGAGCTTTTTTATTTTTTTCTGAATGTCCATCTGTTCTTTGTTCTGGTTGCCTTGTATATTTTTTTTCTTTATTTGAGGCTGATAGCTCTTCCATTTACTTCAGCACATGCTTCTCATCCTTTGGCTGTTACAGTCCTTGCTTTAGTCCTTGTCAAGGGGTCTTAAGTTAGCCAGTGGTAACTGCTCAACTCTCGTTGGGATTGTTTTGCGATAGATTGCTTATTGTCACTGTTGTCTATACAGTTGTGGGTTTCTTGTCAGGCATCTTCCAGTCCCTTTGACTCTTACGGCTGCACTAGGCAGGAGCAAAGGGAAGAGGATCTGCATGCCCCAAATGGGAACTGTAGCAGGAAAGCGTGTGCACATGTGCCCAGATCACTCATTAAATTTCCACATTCATACCAGCATAGGATGAATCTGAATTTGTGTCCAGACATTTTGTTTGTCTATGCGATTTGGGTTTGGGAGTATCATTGAATTGTGTGGGTTTGTAATTTTAATAGGCAAGCAAAGGATACAGAGTATAACATATAATCAAATGTCTGTTCTTGCCAAAATCAGTGTTTGTTTGAGTGCTGTATGGTGGGAAGTAGTTATAGAGTTCCTTTCTGCATTAACAGATATATAATTGGGGTCATCTGTGTATCAGCAGTATTCTTTCATCTAGTAAATAATTGTCTAAAAGCGAATTTGAAATAACCTAATTTTTTAACAAATACTTCTCACATAAGCAGTTCTGTGCACTGTTCTGGATTGGAAGTTTATCCCGGTTCTGGTATTCATCAGCTAGCTGCCAATTGGGACTGCAGCCACCTGCCACAGAGATGGTCATTTGTGCTTGAAGTGTTGCCCAAAATCAAGATATGACCAGGATTGGAGCAGTGGCTGAAAGCTGCCAACAGGTGGGATTTTAATGGAGAAGTTGCAGTGGAGCAGCTTTTGTTGCTACTCTTCATGTGGCATCTTTCTTGTCCGTAAATAAAAGGGCCTTACTGCTTGGAGCTGTCAATCCAGAACATTTTCTAAGCACCACTTTACATATGAACTTTTTTTCTCGTGAAAAAAGAGAAGTAGTGAACATAATGGGAGTGCCATCATTGTATAGCAAGTATTTAGCATTTTAATTTCAACAATGCTGATTTAATGAAAATTAGCTCATGCTGCTGGGAACTTTTTAAGAGTCCCTCCTTCTTGACTGCAGGTGGGTTTTAACTTACTAGTCTCAAAGCAGACACTAATATAGACTGTCAATTTCTACTTAAGAGGGAATTGTTATCAGCCCTCTTGGTACTTGCTGCCTGACAACTAAACTTCTCCCTCAAAGAGGTTAGATGTAAGTAACTAAGCAGTAAATACCCCAGTGACACATTAGAATGGTTTACAAAAAAATAGTAAAGAGAGGGAAAGGCATAACCTACAATACATTGAAAATTATTTCTCCATTAATTTAGATATTATGAATTTCAACCAGTTTTCTGAAGCTGAAATTCACCTTACAGATTAAAAATGCTCCAACCTGCAACTAGCAGCTAAGTGGACGGGAGCTCCCCCTCACCTCCATTTTGGAAGGACTGGGTTGTAGTTTAGTGGCAGCGTGCTCTACGGGTGATTTTTACCTTGGAGAGCGGTACAAGACTTTCTTATGCCATTGAATTTCACCGGGTGTGCTGTGCCAGGCGTTAGAGGCTGAGGAGAGCTGGTGGTGCTGCTGGTATGATGCTGACCCAGCAAGCATTAAGAATACTCTGGAAGAGTTGCAGGCAGAGTGTGAGCAGGAAGACTCTATTACTTGTTGGTGGTCTCATACTGTCCAGCTGTCTTAGATGAATTGGAGTTGCTCTTAGGTGAAACTTAAGAATCCCAGTTTCTTAAGCTATAGGTGGGTAAAATAGGATAAACCTTACTGGAGGATATACTGGATATTCTTTGTGGCTTCTTTTTCAAACCTAGAGATGAGAGGGTAAATTTGCTTGCCATCTAACCTTGGTGACAGTATACTACAACTGAACTTGGCTGTGTGGCTTACAGTAGATTCTCAGAAGTACACAACTGTATGACATGGTAACTGTGAAACAGATATATGCATATGGACAAATCTTGCACATGGACTTACATGAGCAAATTATATTTACAGGTTTTACATGATTTTTTTAAAAAGCTAGTGCAAAGTATGTTTTATAACGTGTATATATAGACGTGGCTTTCCTATGGTGTATATCAAAAACCAAAACTAACATCTCCATGAATCATCTGTAGCTACTCTAGAAAGAGGTACGTCACTTGATAATAAGACTGTTTTTCAAGTAGTGTTTACATATTCTACGTTTATTTAAATAGACTAACAGCTTCCAGAAACCCATAGCAATTTCCAGGAAATGGCAAAGATTTCTGCATCTGTAGTAGGTTCTGTAATTCAGCCATCACAGTGAAGGCTTACAGCTGTGATTATCCTCTGCTCAAAGAATGGACAGCTCGTTCAGAGATTCCATAAATATCAGAAGTGTCATGATTTGACCTTAAGCCATCCCCTGTCCTGCTCCCTTTGCTGTAGTTGACTAGGAAAAATAGGAGAGCCCTATGGCTATAGTGTTTCCACCAAAGCACTAGAAGGTTTGAAATTTGTCCCCAGAATGCCAGGCACAGTTGCTTTTGCAAACGCATGTGGTGGTTTCATTGAGTCTCATCCATTCAGATAATAACTACTATCCCACAATCACATTCAGGGTAGCAGTGTAAAACAGACCAAATACCAGGATGCTTCTGACAGGGGAAAGGGAAAAAATCTGGAGAAATGTGTCTGTTAAATGTGTTCTTCACTGACACTGCTGCGTATTTTTGATACATTATTTAAATGTCTCCTTGACAATGAAAGAAAGTAAAAGTTAGAAAGCAGTGATTTCTTGACACTTGAAGGGCTTTTAAAGATATATTAAAAATTTTACCGGAATTAAATCTCATAGCTGATCAGTGACATGCAGCTGTAAGAAAGTATATTGGAAGACACTAAAGGGACTGTTTAGTCCAAAGAGAAACATTGGGTTATTTGTAAAATCTGTAACATGAACTTGCACATTTGTGGATAAAATTTTTTAAAGCAGTTGAAGACTGGAATGAATCTTTCCTCTAAATTGTCAGGTTATAATCTTCTAGTGATGGAGAGTTGTCAGAAGTGTATGGGAGCACTATGTGTTCCAGGGAGTGATTAGACTTGCATCATTAAGCATTTGGTGTAAATGGAATAGAGCATAGATACAGGATAAGTGTCTTTTGCTCTGAAAATAAGTATCTTAGCTTCTCATTAATGTTTATTGAAACTGATACTTCTAATGACAAAATGACTGAATAGATTTTAAAAAAAAAAAACATTTTAAATGCTTTTCCATAGATGAGAGAGAAACTTTTCCATAAAGGCAGGACCTATTATGCCAAAGTCAATTTGGGTATAAATATTGTTCAGCCCTTGAATAAATGGGTGCATGATGGAAACACCTGCTTCGCTGTCTAATTACAGTGATACAGTTGGGTGCTTGCATTTTAATCACAAAATGCCCTCACAAGAAGGCATGAACAGTAGGGAGTTTGCAGAAGTGAGCAAAGGAGCAATGTTCAGTTAGAAATTTAGAAATGAAGAATTTAGAAATGCAGTGATTTACTGACAGTTGATGGGGGTAAAAAAAAAGCCAAAGAAATAATTCTGAAGCCATAACTATGCTAATACGAAAACAGAAAGAATTATCTATGGTAGGCTGTCTGCCACACTCAGTAGGCAACTGTGCAGGGAGTCTGGGCTGAGTTCTTCATACATCAAACAAAGGGCAAAACTCTTGTGATATTCTTTAAGTTCTCTTTTCATTTTCCATACTCTCTATGCCTGAGGAGCCTTAGATGTCAACATGAATTGCTGAGAAGAGTGAAAACACACAGGAAAGTTCGTCTTGTGGGATAATCCTCCTAGTGAAGTTGAGGTAAAGTCTCAAACTCTGAAAATCTGACAAACAAAGCAACAAACCAAGCCAGGACCCCATTTAGTCCTTCTAGTCCCAACTTGTTCATTTCTTTGCCAACAGGAAAGTCTACTTTGAGAAGTACACAGTCTCACTGAGATGGTTTATGCAACTAATGTTTCAGTTCTGTTCTATTCTAAATGCATTCCAGGCTGTCCAAAGTATTTTATTTACCTGGAATGCAGT
Source organism: Chlamydotis macqueenii (assembly GCF_036417535.1). Classification (NCBI taxonomy): domain Eukaryota; kingdom Metazoa; phylum Chordata; class Aves; order Otidiformes; family Otididae; genus Chlamydotis; species Chlamydotis macqueenii. The sequence goes on along the minus strand of NC_141567.1, from coordinate 12,663,342 downwards.
AGGGTGCTTTTTTGCTGTCCCTTAACATTTTAAGATTTTTTTTTTTAAATTACTTTGTAATTAAAAAAAAAAAAGACTCAAAAGCTTTTCAGATATTTCAAACCTAGTGTTTTGCCATCTTCTGAAACGTTTTCAATTTCTTTGTTCAAAAATTGACTAGAATGGATTTGAGATCATCGAAGTCAAACTACTTTGGACTACAGATGTGACTAAAGTTAGGCACACGTGCTGCATGGGATAAAACTGAAGCGTACACTTCCTGCTTCCCTGAGCTCTCTACTCCTGTTCCAGGCAGTAAGTCCACTGAAGTAAGCCAGAGAAATGTCACATAAGTTAAGGCAATAGGTTGCAATCTGTAGAAGGTAGTGTCTTGGTTTGACATTGCTGGAAAAAAATGTTGCTTGCAGCCTTGGCAATGTGGATTTTACCTGACTAACACATCAGCAAGATTGCAAGATGGGTCCCTGTCATGATTTAACCCCAGCTGGCAATTAAGCACCACACAGCCTGGTGGGATGGGGGAGAGAATCAGGAGGGTAAAAGTGAGAAAACTCATGGGCTGAGATAAAGGTAGTTTAATAGGTACAGCAAAAGCCGTGCATGCAAGCAAAGCAAAAGAAGGAATTCATTCACTGCTTCCCATTGGCAGGCAGGTGTTCAACCATCTCCAGGAAAGCAGGGTACCATCATGTGTCATGGTTACTTGGGAAGGCAAACACCACCACCCTGAACATCCCCCTACTCCTTCCTTCTTCTTTGCCCAGCTTTATGTTGCTGAGTGTGATAACATATGGTGTGGAATATCCCTTGGGCCAGTTGGGCTCAGCTGTCCCAGCTGTGTCCTCTCCCAGCTTCTTGTGCAGACCCAGCCCACTTGCTGGTGGGGGTGGTGCGAGAGGCAGAAAAGCACTTGGCTCTGTGTAAGCACTGCTCAGCAGTAACTGAAACATCCCTGTGTTATTGGCACTCTATTCAGCACAGATCCAAACCACAGCCCCATGCTAGCTGCTATGAAGGAAACTAATTCTATCCCAGCTAACACTGACACAGCCTCCATTAACAAAACTTCTTCATTTTTATTGAAAAACTGTAAATAGGTGTATGTGAAGAGTATGAGACTATTAAAAGACACATTAAATAGGGAGAGGAAGCTAGGTTCATTTATAGGAAGCTCCAGGTTCATTTCCTACCACCTTGAAAATCTAAGTTTGTGACCTGAGGCAGTTTGCTAATCCAGTCAGAGTGGAGATGAAAGAGAGATCCTGTGTTGCTTTAAAGCTCTAAGTTACCTGACTCAGACTTCCTATACAGTTAGTGGAGAGAGATAGGCTTCTGACATAGTTCTTCTGTTCTTCTATTTGTAGAATTGTATTGATAGGTTTTTTTCCTCCCATCTTTTGCTAATTATAATGGCAATCTTTATGGTAAATGTTGCTTCCTTGCCCTATGGATCCTTAAAGTTTGTGATGAATTTCAGATTATACCACAACACTAGCAATGAAAATGGCTGTTGGCTGGTGGAGTTTCTACTGTATTTATATAGTGGTGTAGTGCCAACTATCATATCAGAAATGTCTCTTAAGATTAAATTCTTAACATGTCCTCAGGTGGGGTTATTGGTCATACTCAGCTCTCTATTTAGCTGCCTATGCATACCAGAGAGCGTACCAAGAAGAAAACATTAGTTTTTCTTGCTTAGTACACTAACAAGAACTGAATCTTGATAGTATTCACATGTTAACCTTTCTTCTTTTTTCCCCTCCTTGCTCAGTTTCAAGGTACAGGTTATTACGTAATTTAAGATCATATGGAGCCTCTGAAGAATGACTTTTAACCTGCCTAATAAGTTAGAATCTAATTTTGCCTAAAATGGCATTTCACAGTGTCATAGCATTCCTGAGAGATTTATGTTTTGCTGTAGTGTTTTACATTAATAGCTATTTTTTATAATTGTGGCACACTATTATACGCACTTCTGGTGAAAGATCATAATTGTACGGACAAATTCTCAATTAACATGATTTTAGTTCAAAGCAGTGTGAGCTATACTCGTTGTCATGTATGTATGATGGTTACCCATGAGGTGGTCATACTCCTTACCCATAAAACTGCTATTTAGCATCAGCTCTAGTTTTCTAATATCCTGTAATCTTAGAAAGATCTTGTGGTAGAATAAAATTTAAGGAATATATCCCTCTACTAATGCAAAGAAAAACAGGATCTAATTTTTTGGAAGAAGGGGCATTAGGAAGTCACATGTTTGCTTCTACGGCAGAAGTATCTTTAAAACGTTCCTGTCATACGCTTGCTTGGCCTTCTCGTAGGAACTGGTTTCAGACATTCCGTGGACTCCACAGACAGGGTACTGCACTTCATTGTTATTCAGCATTAGAAGGTTTTCTAAGGTCTAAATATGACGTGCAACCTAAAATGATTACTTTTTGTCCTAGTCTCAGTGGACATGGGAACAGTATTAGATTCCTGCATGTAATGTTCTCTAATTATATTTGAAGATTACTATCACCTCTTGTTTTAATCTTCTTTTCTCTGGACTAATACACTGTGCTTTCAGTCTTTCCCTGTGGCTTATTTTCTAGATCTCTTGTCATCTTTTTTTAAGTCTTTCTCCTGTTTCGTGACTTCCTGCGGAAATACAGCAAAACTAACTATAATATTTACAGATGAGATCTTAAAAGAAATGGTCTAGTGGAAGACATCCCTGCCCAGGGCAGGGGTATTGGAACCAGATGATCTTTAAGGTCCCTTCCAAGCCAAACCATTTTATCATTCTATGATTCATACATGCAAGAAGAGACTGAACCAAGATAAGCAAAGAGTAATGCGGCAGATGTGGCCCTGAAAGAGCAGGATGACGTTGTAGATCTGACAGAACAAAGAAACACCAAGATTGACCCAAGGAGAGCAGCCTTGCTGAAGAAGCCCAAACAGATAAGGAGGGAGCCAGAGCAAGAAAATATTTATTAAACTAAGGAGACTTGTATCCCTGCAGGTGCATAACATTGATAAAGGTTGTGAATGGTCAATAAAATTCCACTAATTAGTGTCCTCAAAGCAAACTCTCTCATTATAATATGAAAACCACACCTCTAGTGCTAAAATTGCCCCCTCCCCAAATAAAGACCCCTATTCACCAAGCATACAAGGTAATTTAAGGAGTATTGCGTGTTTAAACTAACATAAGAGAAGAACTAACCAATTGTAGTTAAGTAGGTGTGACTGAAAGGCAGAACTGTTATTCTGAATTACATAAATATGTAATGCAATTGTAACCACGTGCGCTAGCTTTGTGGTTTTATCACCTAGCACCCATCTCTGCACAGAAATGAAATAAATAAATACCTCTTCTCTGTGTATAAGATTGGCATACTGCACACCAGGTAAAAGAACCCAGATTTGAGACAACAGTTTTCTGGTGACCCGGGTGGGATCACACTGGCAGCCTTGCTTAGATCATCTTGCTGTAGCCTGTCACTCCTCATTAAAAAACAAATGCCACACATACCAAGAAAGAAATTTCTTACTCCATTTTAGAAACTTGTCCATGGGTGTGAGTATTCACCTGGTAAGGAATATTAGGCCAGGGATCTGAATCTCAGTCTCCTCCAGTATGGGGGAGTGCCTTAGTTGTGAAGTATTTTGGGGTGGTGCCCTTCAGTATCTTCCAGTTACTAATTTTTATTGTCTGGCTTGGGGAAAGAGAGGAACAGGAAGAGAGAGAGGCTGATTCTGTTAATTAGAACGGTCAGTAGAATGGCAGGAAACTCAGGTTTCTGTTCCTACTCCTATTTATGTATTCAGCTCATGTGTTATACCTTTATAACATATGAAACTATGTATAATGAATATGTAATTAATGTACACACACAGCAACATGGGATTCAAAGAAACCCATGCAAAAGCTAATTGCCTGGTGGTTTTGGCATTTTTGTTAGCCTGCAAATAATACAGGTCTTGCAGTTGTCTGCTTTTCGTTTGGGGCTATAGTCTCTGTGATCTGGCAGCCTGCGTGGCATCAGTGGGGAAGCAGCTGATTAATCACAGTGTGACCAGACTCCTCTATGCCAGCTTGCTTTTTAAATCTGTTTGGCTGCAGGAGATATCCTAAGGTAGAATGACTTGACAATGTCCTGCGTTGCAATGGGGACACTCCTTGGGCAGTGCTTGGCCTGCTGGGAGATATGAAGCCAGCTGGACTTTATTCCTATGGGCATCTGAAATGGTCTATGTGTTATGCTTGCATTATTAGGAGGTGGGATAAAATTGTCTACGTGAGTTCTGAGGTACTTCAGATGTAGCCCTTGGAAACTCTGTAAGGTGAGTTCGGTTTAGTGAATATGACACTGTTTTGGCGGAGGGATTGCATTTTTGGATACGTATGAAATTGTTCACCTCCCAATAAGTTTTAGCAAGGTATGTAGGCTGTTTTTCGCAGTAGTCCAACAGTTTCTGTTTATATTCCCAATAACCAAAAGGAGACATTGATGCTTGTACACTAAATCACTTCTGAACACGACATTAATTTTCTAGTTTGAAGCTACAGCAAAGAACTGGTCATTGCTCACATACTGCCTAATCTTTTCCCATTTGACAAGAGTCATTCTTTATTTCTTTGAACCTTTTCTAATTCTGCAGGCTTCCACTTAATTTCACTTAAGTGTGTAGATGGCTTTAAAATATTGCAAGCTCATGTTCATCTAATCCCAGGACAAACAAGTTTGAAAAATTAATCTGCCTACACTAATAGAATATAATCCCAAGAATATAAATGTTGCTCTGCTTGGAAAACAGAATGGGCATGTAACATCCTAAACTATGTTAGCTGTTCAGTAAAAAAGAACTCGTGCAATCTTGTAAGCTGTATGAAAATGAGAAACACTGAACCAAGAAGCAATCTGCGTTCACACATCATGTTGTTCTTAATCACATTAGTCTCAAATATGCATTGATGATTTTTGCACTTAAAGCTGCTGCTGTTGTTTATTTTTCAATTTCTTCATTAATGCCAGATTCATATGGCATTAGGCAATAATTTGCTGGGGTACTGGCATATATTTTATTGCAAAAATGTAATCATGCTTGTCAATTATAAAACTGATTGCATTATGTGTCCAAGTTACTTTTGCTTCATATAATTTAAAAGAAAAAGAAGATCTTTAAATCTTCCTGCAGCAGAATAACTTAAAAAATGTTTAAATTATTCATTAATCACACTAACATTAATAGCATCCAATGATTGACGAAAGTATGTCCTCTGAGAATGTGCAATCGTTTATTACTAAAAAGGATGCAATTGTGAGACATCTGTCATTTGATAAACAAAACTTTATTTGCCTGTCTTAAATCCACATTTGCAAGTTTCTACTCTGTTCTTTGAACCTCCTGCAATGTGATAAAAGGATTTTACTTTTGTACGCTAGGAGTGATGCAGCCCCTCCAAAGTGAGGATCATTGTCCTGGTCATTCCAAATGACTGGTGTCCAGTCATGATGACTAGAAAATCCAGTTTATAAAATGTTTAGGGATATTTTCAGTTAATTTATTTAAGACAAAGATTTATCCACTGTTCTTCTGCTTTGTGAGTCTTACTGTACAAGGCTCACAAAGGTGAACTTTGAAACTTTGAGATTTGTCATGTGAATTCTCAGGAGCAGCATGAGCATTCCCAGTGAAAAACTGGGAATCTTTACTTTGTGAGACTGAAGCTCCCAGAAGGTGTTTTCAAGGTTACCTATCTACAAGACATCAGAGTTCTGAGCTCAGGTTGGAATGTTGTTTGTAGCAGACCTCAGACTATGGCCTTTTTGGTTAGGTAGTGAGTGGGAATGAGGAGAGGGGCAGGGACAGCTCATGGGAGCAGTAGAATTGGAAGGGGAGAAGAAAGCCAGCAGTACAAATAGTCCCTATTTAAATTTGCTCTCCTTATGCAGTGGGTTAGTGGGTAAAGTGCAAGAGAACCTACATATATGTGTGTTTCGTGTTTTGAATACATTGTTGTGGTTTTCCAAACAAAGGGAAAAGCAGGTTAGGAGTAGTGAGAGACTGACTGACCAAGTCAAAGAGCAGAGCAGAGTAACTAGGCTAGAAGGGGACAGAATCAGCAGGAAATCCCATGCCCTGAAACGGGAAAGAAAGTCTGCATTGCAGGTGAGCTGCACGCCTGGACTCAGAGTATGCAGCGCAGAGGAAAGATTCACAGTGCAGAACAGACGGGTAATGTGTGCTGGATGTGTCCCAAACCCTGCATGTCTCTAAATAGTCCTGTAAACTATTGCAGCTTAATTTACAAGGAAAACCCTTTGTTGTGGGAGGTCTTGGTCTGTGCTCGTATGTTACAGACCTAGAAAAGCAGCTAGGAGTGAAGTGTGTGTCACCTTTCTAGGGCACAGCTATAGGTAACTTAGAACTTACAAGCTTTATTTTAAATTGCAATTTTATCTCTCAGAAGACAGGCGGGAAAGAATGGAGGGATAACTTAAACTTTCTTGGTGACTTACTGAAGAGAAGAGAGTATTTGAAGAAATTGGTATTAATATGTTGATCTCAAAACCTGGGTCATTAATTCCTCTGTAGTGCTTAACGTGTTATACAGTGCTGTACAGAGTGAAAATTCAGGAATCTAGTGGGGATTTTGAACTGGAGCTGAGATAGATCCTGCTGGTTTGCGAAAGTGTCATTGTTTATGGCTGTGGTTTTTGTATTGTAACAAAAGATGTTCCTTCCTAACATCACACGGGTTTTCTTAGAAATGATGGGCTATGTATTTACCAGTGGGAAAACACCTGAGATGGCTTCTAATGAGTGTGCTCCTTTTCCCAGGAGATCAATGCACAAGCTAAAGAATAAAAGGAAAACAAAAAACTTGCAGTTATACATTTCCTGATGTGAAAGTTTTGCAGAGCAGCATGTGGAGAGGACTTTTGCTGTGTGACTTGGGTCAGCTTCAGACAAGTAGTTTGGCTACCTCCTCTTAGAGACTGAAAAAGGAGGAGACTGTTATGAGTGAGTGGTTATTATACACTTGTTTACACAAAGTGTGGAAATTATATGCTCCTTGCAGTCTCGTCTTTCCTACTGATAGCTTGCTGCTGGCAAAGCAGATGTTTCTCACAGGGTATTGCTTGGCTGTTTGTAAACAGATTCTTTCAGAGACGTTCCCAAGAGCGTCCATTTGCTTCTACACTGGCATCTTTCTCCAGTAGTCCTTGTCACCTTTTGTGACCCTAACTGTTGCAAGTTTCTTTTCTTCTGAATGCCTCTCTGGTTTAATTATTATAATTAGTTCTGCAACATGACTTTCCCTATTTAAAAGTATTTTACATTATTTCTTGATATATCTCTAGTAGCAATTTCTAGTAACTGGCAGTATCAGTTTCACTACAACACCAACAGAAACACTTTCTGGAAAAATATTCAATATATATTAGGAGGTAGCTGCTTTTGTGGAGCTAAAGCAATAGAAAAATAAGGGCACGTTATATCATTATACCAAGACAGTACTATTAAAAGGGGGAAAGTTAAAATTCAAATACAATTTCATGAAATCTATTAAAACCCTTAGGCATTTGGGAAGTAGGGTAGGACAGGATTTATTATTTAAACGAATAAAAATTTGAAGGTTCTCTGTTTAGTGGGAATTCTAGGTTTTAGCTAGCTTTAACAAGGAGATCTGGGTTTTCTTCAATTTTCATCACTTTTACAACATCCTGTTTAATGTCCTGCTTTCCCTCTAAGATCAGGATAACATCTTACTGTCTTACTAGCACAGTCAGACATTTACTAGGACGGTGAGATATTTTATTAGGATATTGGGCAATTAAGTGTCACAAATTAAGCTCTGCAAGTACTTTGAGCTTCTCGTATGGAAGCTTCTATTAAAAGATAGGCATTGTTTTTCTAAGCAGATGGGATAGTAGAAGACTGGTTGAATTTTGAAGCTCTTTAGCAAAGAAAACTAGTTCTTAACAACACCTTTACTATCAGCTACTAGTTATAAAACTTGGAACAATAGCTGTAGTATGGATTTGCTGTAGGACCCTTGACTTTAAGGGTGTATCAAGCGATTCCAGCCTTCTGTACTTGCTGTGTTTATAGTCTCAGAAATAATGGCCTCTCTATTGTTTCCCTAAAGTCTATATTAGAACAAAGCGTAATAACATCGGTGCTCAGTTCAGAAGGTGGTAAGGCATCAGTGCCTGCAGCATTATTCACAGTATGAACATTATATCTAGTGCTGACTAGATGCTACTATATCACCAAGTGACAGCAGACTTGCTTGAATACAGTTGATCTAAAATGGCTCTCTTGAGTAGAATCCTACAGGAAAGCAGAGAAAATTGTGGTTTGTGATTATTGTTCATCTAGTTTTGGTTAATGATGACCTGTATAACTATATGCGGTATCACTTGCTTTTAGGTGATCAAATATTTATTAAAATTATCTCGCTTTTATGTAGCTTCAAGTGTTTGGAAGAAGTATTAGAAGATGGGGTTACAGAATCTTTTCTCATGGGGGAACAGTCAGCTTACCAGCTGCTCTTTTTTTTTTTTTTTTTGCATTGATAACCATCCTAATGCAAAAGAGAGACATGCAATCAAGGATGCAAGAAGACCCTTAGCCAAATATGAAGACTGAGGCCTAGGGTAGTTAACATAAACACTGTTTTCTGGTAATTCACAATTGAAGTATCATAAGGCATCCCCAATTTGCTCCTAATGAAATCAGTTGAGTCTGCCATAGATTTGCATGGGATCAGAGCAGGCACAGATTGTAACCAGTGTTTCATTCTGCTTCTGAAAGTAGTTCTTCCAAAGCAAAGAGTACATTTGTCTTCCCTATCTGTATGTCACTGTAGCCCTAAAGCCTCAAAAATTGTTAGATTTGTGTGTGGAGGAGGAACTGGAGAGTGAGTTAAAATGAAAGTTACTGGTAACTATTGTGACTTTTTGGCTTTTTTTTCAGGATAATTAGTTCTCACCATTACAGTGAGAACTGTCTGTCCCTTTAGAGCAATGCAATCTGCTTAAAATTGTGTCTGATTCATCCACATCATAGAATCATAGAATGGTTAGGGTTGGAAGGGACCTTCAAAGGTCATCTAGTCCAACCCCCCTGCAAGGAGCAGGGACATCCCTGACTAGATCAGGTTGCTCAGAGCCTCATCCAGCCTGGCCTTGAACGTTTCCAGGGATGGGGCCTCCACCACCTTTCTGGGCAACCTGTTCCAGTGTTCTACAACTCGCATCGTAAAAAATTTTTTCCTAATTTCTAATCTAAATCTACCCCCCTCTATTTTAAAACCATTACCTCTCGTCCTATTGCAACAGGCCCTACTAAACAGCCTTTCCCCATCTTTCTTGTAGGCTCCCTTGAGGTACTGGAAGACTGCTATCAGGTCTCCCCGGAGCCTCCTCTTCTCCAGGCTGAACAGCACCAACTCTCTCAGCCTGTCCTCATAGGAGAGGTGCTCCAGCCCTTTTATCATCTTCGTGGCCCTCCTCTGGACCTTCTCCAACTGGTCCATGTCCTTCTTGTGTTGGGGGCTCCAGAACTGGACACAGTACTCCAGGTGGGGTCTCACCAGGGCAGAGTAGAGGGGGAGAATCACCTCCCTCGACCTGCTGGCCACGCTCCTCTTGATGCAGCCCAGGATGCGGTTGGCCTTCTGGGCCGCAAGGGCGCATTGCCTGCTCATGTTAAGCTTCTCATCCACCAGCACTCCCAAGTCCTTCTCCTCAGGGCTGCTCTCAATCCATTCCCCGCCCAGCCTGTATTTGTTCCTGGGATTGCCATGACCCAGGTGACCTTGCACTTGGCCTGGTTGAACTTCATGAGGTTGGCACGGGCCCACCTCTCCAGCCTGTCAAGGTCCCTCTGGATGGCATCCCTCCCTTCCAGCGTGTCGACGGCACCACACAACTTGGTGTCGTCAGTGAACTTGCTGTGGGTGCACTCTATCCCACTGTCCATATCGCCGACAAAGATGTTGAACAGGGCCGGGCCCAGCACGGACCCATGAGGGACGCCACTCGTGATCGGTCTCCACATGGACATTGAGCTGTTGACCACCACTCTTTGAGTGCGGCCATCCAGCCAACTCCTTATCCACCAAGTGGTCCGTCCATCAAACCCATGTCTCTCTAGTTTAGAGAGAAGGATGTCGTGCGGGACAGTGTCAAAAGCTTTGCACAAGTCCAGGTAGATGATGTCAGTTGCTTGTCCCTTGTCCACCGATGCCGTCACCCCGTCATAGAAGGCCACCAAATTGGTCAGGCACGATCTGCCCTTGGTGAAGCCATGTTGGCTGTCACCAACCACCTCCTTGCTCTCCATGTGCCTTAGCATGGTTTCCAGGAGAATCTGCTCCATGACCTTGCCAGGCACAGAGGTGAGGCTGACCGGCCTGTAGTTACCTGGGTCTTCCTTATTCCCCTTTTTAAAAATTGGGGTTATGTTCCCTCTCTTCCAGTCATCGGGGACCTCACCAGACCGCCACGACTTCTCAAATACGATAGCCAGTGGCTTGGCAACTTCATCCGCCAGTTCCCTCAGGACCCGCGGATGGATCATTCCAGCATCCATCAAAAATACTTTTGAATCTATATTTTTACCTTTTTTTTTTTTTTTTTTTTTGGCCCATGACCAAAGCTATACTGTTTTCTAAAACATATTTGAGGGTTTACTTTCCAAAATGGCAAGAAGATATTTGCTCCCGATTCCTAATTTGGTTCCTCAGTTGAAGGGTGCCTTCAGGTGAGCTGGTAAGAAACAATTAACCAGACCATGTAAAACCCAATCCCTTTCAGTCTTGTTTGTTCATTGGGAATAAGACAGAATCAAATCTAAATGGTACAGGCCAAACCATTTCGTGACTGAAGTCCATCAAAATGACTTGAAACGTTGGACCCACAGGACAAGACATGGGATATGCTGTGACGTGGCTGAGGAATGAGGAAGCTGTTAAGGAGAATTACAAGAAACAGTTGGAGGAGCTATAGGAATGTTTTCTTTCTTACATAAGTTAATTGAATGAGGTTGTAGAAACCTTTTTCTTCTGCAGAAAAAAAACAAATACTCTAAAAAATGACATTTCTAATTTTCTTCAGTAAGAAGCAATTGCTTCTGTGTGTGTGTGTGTGTGTCCCAGTAGTCCCGAAGTCTCTATAGACAACCAGAAGATTTGTATTTGAGTGAAAAGCACTGCATCACACATAGGAGCTTGAGAAAGTACAGTAAACATCCTTCAAACAAATTCTCATGTGCCTTGACTACAAAGTAAATGAAAAGCAATACACAGGGTTGGAAAGAAACCACATTTCTAGGTTGCTTTCAATAGGCTCTTAGTTTTCCCAGTGTATTAGTACTCACTCCAAGTCTGCTGATCCTTTTCCCCCACAACACAGCTGAACTGTACTTTGCCTACCACTGTGACATTTTATGGAAAACCAACATATCAAGAAGGTTTATCTTTAAAACAGTAAAAATAATAACTCTTGGTACTTGTGTGGAGTCATGTTAATTTAATCTCTTAAAATGTAGTCAATAGAGACGTAAAAATAACAATTTTCTCCTCACACTAAAGAAGTAGGGAAGAAAGTAGATTAAAGCAGAGTCCAGGGTTAGTTTAAATACCCCTAGCCATACTGTGCCATTGATTTTTTTAACAGAAATCCCCATTGAGCTCAGTGGGGATTTCTGCTTAAAAATCAATGGTGCAAAATTACACCTTCAGATTAAGATACAAAGATGGAGGATGAGGCTTAATTGGTGCATTCTGGTTGGGATAGCTTTCCCCTATAGAGGGAGACACTGCCCTTTTAATTAATGAATTGTAAAATCCAGGGGAATTTTCATGCAAGAGGATTGCTATTCTAACATTATTCCTATTTCAAATCTCACCATATATTCGATTTCACTAGTTTCATTAAAACAAACACAGAGACTTGTTAAATATTATTATTTTTTTAATTTTTTTTTTTTTTTTTTTTTTAGATTTTAGGTACTGTGAAGGATCTCTGCCAGGAACTAGAGTGCATGGCTTGGGCAGAGGGAGGCATGAGTGTAGTACATGCTGTAGTACTCTACACACCTAATAGACTGAGGAACAAATGAAGACTTTTTCTGTGGCGTTTTCTGCAATATGAGTCATTTCATACCCATTAGCTAATATGTATTAGATTTTGTAAGAAGCAGAGATTACTTGGCCTCACCTCCCGGATGAGGAAATAAAAGACAGCGTTGCTGCATGACTTGCCTGGGTTATTTCAGGAAGTGGTGGCAGCGGTGGTGGCTGAAAAATGAGCCCACTTCTCCAGAGGCAGAGTTACAAAATCTGCTGTTGTCTTGGAGGAATGCATGGCTGGTTTTTAAGAATGGCACATTTCATGTAAGGAATGAAGATGGCCACAGAATACATTTTAGGAAAAGTGAATTGCAACTATTGCTGCTGAAAAGTGGATTAGATGATGAAAGGCCTTTCTGAAAATTCTACAATCAAAGAGGGAAAAAGAGAACGTGTTTGAAGACAAAAGTTCCTGCAAATGGTTGTCAAGCAATGAGATAAAAGCCAACAGTAGAATTCCAGATAGAATTACTTTTGCCTATTCTTATCCGATTGTGATTAAGGTAGCAGGAAGCAATGGCACTTTGAATTACTGTTGTAGGTCATCTTATTGGCCCATAGGGCAAACAAAAAGTTTGGTGACTTTTCTTGCCATTACAAAAAGCAGTTCCGGGAGTTACTCAGGAAAAAAAAAAAATAGATCTATTGTGATATTGCAAAGAAATAAAAGTTTACAGGTGCTGAGACAAATTTTGGCTTGAGGCTTGTCCTGCTGAAACAGAGAGTATAATCTAAATACTATTGACTTTAAAAAAACCCAAACCATTATTTTTTTTGAAAAGAAATTAAGACTAGTTTGATGGGAATCATGCAGTTGCTGTGATCTAGTGACAGACACTTTGAGATATAACTTCACTGATTCTTGCATAGCCTAGTCAGATCTGTTCAGGAGTTATTTCCATTAGAAATGTTAATCTATTTTTCTTAAAAGAAAACATGTCACATAAAAAGGTGGCATTTTGTCTTTGGCTTCCTCAACTTGTACATAAAAACTTGAAATTTTTGTTTCCTGAAAAAAATAGGGGAAAGAAAACAATCTTAGCTTGAAACAAAACAAACAAGTAGGTATAGGCAAAATGAAGGGTTTGGTTTTTTTCTTTCAGTCTTATCCTTAGCGTAATGCTTCAAAGCATCTGTAGGGTGCATATGTTATTTAATTTATTAATACTAATAAATATACTTTTTTTTTTGTTCTGAGGGCATGTTGGTGTTTCAAATTAGTAGTTTTGTCTGAGGTATGGCTGTACTGCAGGGATAAGTTTTTCTGATCTTTGGCTGTACGGTTTTGTTTATTCTGTGTCGTACGTTTTGTATAAGTTGGTTTTAAGTGGTGACTGAAGAGGAACTCATTCAATGGGAAAAAATGTAATCTTAACCGCACTTCTGCCATTGGCTCTGATGCATCCCACTTCAGCCTAAGCAAGGCGGCTGTTATTTGGCAGGTCTGCATATAGCTCGGCAGTGGCTGATGCAGCTGTGCCTGTTTGGCACTCTGGATTTTAATTTTGTAGTTGGTAGCTGGCCAATAGCAACCAGTTCTGTATATTTTCTTGCAAATGGGTGGGGAAGGAGTGGCCTATGGTTGCTCTGTATGAAAAGAACAAGCAATGATACCAGGGCTTTAGCCACCTTTATCCCACTGATGGCCTTTGGGATTATAGTGGGGAAGACGATATGTAGTCTGGGACTAGGCTGGTTAAGGGTTGGTATACATGCCTGATTTCTTTTAATTCCACACGTAAGGGGTTGCAGTGTTTTTTAGGCTTTTAGCAGCTGACTGAAGAAACTGCAGGAGAGGATAGTATGTATGTGGGTTTTTTAAAGTGTCACAGACAGTTTTTTCTAAGGTCCTTTGAAAAAAATATTTTTTTCCCAGACAGTTTCCTTATGAAGTTGCACAAAATCTCAAGAACAGAGGACTTGTGTACTTTACGAAGCACAGGAGAAGAATCTGAAGAGTGCCAAGGCTATATTGTGATATTATCTAAACAATGCATTCTAGATCTGGTGGTTAGGACGATGTAAGTCTGTGTTGGAGGCTGTTTCTGTCCGGAACAGGCCTCTAGCCATGTGTTAGAGCCATTATTGTATTTTTTTCTGTGCTTCTGTAGGCAACATATTCTCTGTTTCCTTTTAATGTTCTGAATACAGCCATCTTTTCCTCTTACTGAATATCTCAGCAGAGCATCATTACTAACAGAAGCGTGCACAATGAAAGAATAAAAAAGTAAAAGATGTGAGGAATACTGGGTGGTGGCTTCCTCTCAGATGAGATGTGATGACTTGAAGCATGTGTCCAAATGTGAGGGCAGACAGTGCGTACCCGAAGAAGGGGCACAAAAATTTCGTGTTGTGGCACAAAATCTTCGTCAAGAAACATGAGTTGTCTGTAAGAGGCAAAGAGTCAAATCTGGATTTGGATACCCCATCTGTCAGCTGCAGTTTGTGTGTTAGAGAAAGGCACATATCCTTTATGTTTCAAGCACTGATCAACTTTTTATTGTTATTTATTGCCGTCCTCAAGTGTGGATTAATGTTTGAAGATGTGGCATCTTTTCTAAATCTTTGCTTTATTGGAAAGCAAAGTTCCTCTAGTAACTTCACTCTGCTTATATTCCTTTTCTTAGCCTTGCTGATGCTTATAAAAAGACCAGAAGCTGTGAAAATGCTCTTTTTAAAGTTAATTCCATTCTGAGACTTCATGTCTTTTCAGGCTCCTTGGCACTTTGAGCTCCAGGTCACAGTGCAGAGATAAAAAATCTGTATGTTCATAATTAGCTTATAAATAATGCAATGTTCTCATTCAGGTTTCTTCCTTTCAACATGCCTATGGATTATTGTTCTCTGTGCAGTTTGAATTTCTGAGTACTCTGTGGCCCAATTTTACAATTTGGTAGGTTAATTCTCTACTACAACACATTCGGAGCCCAAAGAATGCAGTGGTGGGCAGTCTGGGTAGGCATTTTGTTTGGTTTTCATTTGTTTTCCTGTCAAGAGTGTAACAGGGAAATGATACGGTGCTTGTCTTCAGATATGAGTTTGTATAGCTGGAGTCTGAACTGTTGATGCAGTTGGACTCGTGCTTCACTCCTCTCTAATCTCAAACATTTTATACTGTAGATAGATTTTGAGGTTGTTTGAGGCTGAGATGCACTAATAGGTAGTTTAATAGAATAAAGAGCATGACAGGGGTACAGAGTTCATGTGAAATATTTGGACATAAAAATGAAAGCACCCTTCTTCCCTGTAGTTTCTTGGTAAACAACCTCCAGTGCCTCTTAAAAAACCTGAAAGGTTAGCCCATTTGAGGGGAAAAGACAAAAAAAAAATTCCAACATTTATTAGAGAGATACCTTTTCTCCGAAAGATGTTTGCTACTCAGAATGAACAAACCAGAATATTTCTAATGGCTACTGGCAATTTCGTAGAATCATAAAATCTTTTGCACAGAGAATGAGTGGGTGCATAAGAAAATTTGCCCTAATTACCAGTATGCTTATATTTTGGTTGAATAGGTGCTGCTATTGCTCACTGAACACGGATCATGATGTCATTTTTCCATGGGGATTTCTGTGGCAAAAGGGCAGAGGATCAGAAAAACTCCTTGATGAATCACCCAGAGTTTGTTATTATGCATCTTCCCAAAAGCAAAGTGATTAGAGGGAGGGAGGGGAAAAAGAAGAAATGCCCTATCAAAAGCAAGAACTTGTAATCTCTCCCTTTGTCTCCCCTCCTTAACACCCCCCACAGAACTCTGCAGTGCTCTGTTCCTCTTGGAACTCAGTACCACACGTACCCAGCAGCTGTTCTGGAAATGCAGGAGCTTTCCTCGTGCTCCAGTGTGTTTACAGACAGACAAGTACCATTGATAGGGCGCTGAAAACTAGCAACACTTAAATGCCTTTTCTTTCCCTTTTGCCTAGGTAGAAAGGTGTGAGATCTAGCCTAGAATGGGAATACCACTGCAGCCTCAGCCCATTACTTTGAAGAGTTACAGAAAATGAGTGAGGTACTGGAAAACTGGCAAAGAAGAGATGTAAAACCTCTCATTAAAATGAAAGGGGGGGACAGCAAAAGGAGCCCATGAGCAATATTCTAGTTCTGTTTTATAAGTACCTGAAATTGAACAAATGGTGAAAACTTAGATAAGATAAGCACAGAATAGTTACCAAAGAATAGTTCATGGTCAAAATTAAGGATGTATTGTTGAAATTCAGTCTTTACACTGCCTTGGTTTGGTTTTACTCAGTAAAATGTAATGAATAATGATGTAATGAAAGATCTGAGTGAGGAACAGGGAGTAAGTTTATAAGATTTGCTGGAAGTGAAAAATGGTGTGGAATAGCTGACATTTTGCAGGACAGGATTAAAGTTCAAGATTATTGTATTCAGTTGAAGAAACAATGGTCTGAAAAGATAGGATGAAATTCAACAGGGATAAATGGTGCTGTGTTATCTCATTTACACAGAAGTAATCAGCAGCACAAATGTAAGAGGAGGAACCACAGATTAAGGAGGATTTTATGTTTTTTTTCCTCTCAGTAAAAAGCAATGGGATTATGGCAGTTTATAAACTGCTCGAGGATTGGGGGTCTTGTACTATTGCAAAAACATCCAAAAATTCTGGAATGAAAAGAGCATATATGAACTACACGTTTTACTAGCCCTGAATTAAGAGACTGTAGCTATACTACACACATTAGAAACCTACTGTTCTCCAGTTTAGGGACAAGAAATTTCAAGAAAGATTTGGATCATCATTTATAAAGGGCCTGAAGGGAAGCAAGATTTGTCTATAAACATGAAATGTGAAGAAAGATTTTAAAATTTCCGGATTTTTAGGTTGAAGTGGAGTCTGAGGGAGGCATAATTATAATTACGTACATCAAGATTATTGCAAAATGAAGAAGTTTCTATATGAGTCTGTGGTATAAGTAATAGACTTAAATCACAGCAAGAAAGATCCTTTAGGGAATGCTTTCTAAAGCAAAGATAACAATGCACTGTTTGGGGAGTTTTGAAGTTTCGGTTTTTGAGAGTTCTCTGAGAATGGGATGGGAAAGTGTTTTAGGAATGACAGAAGTATAATTGATCCTGCTTTGGGCAGTGCAGTGATTAGTGCTGTGCAGTGACCTCTCAAAGCCCCTGGAGCTCTGTGTTTTTATGTTTTTATGCAGTAGTATGGTGGAAAGAAGTGTGTTAGCCAGAGCAGCTCATCCATTTCTAAAAGACAATCTGCTTTGTTCAGAAAGCAGTGTCCCGTAGTCCTGCTACCAGAATTACTAGTGAATGGTTCACTGCCCTGTTCAGCATAATCATTGTTCCTGATAAAACATTTCATCTCAGAGTTCCTTTGAATTTATTATTATATAATGAAAGACTAGTTTGTGGCATAATTCTCAGATTAGATGACACGCAGTGATGGAATTCCATGAGTGTGTGAGTGACACCAACGTATTTGCTGTGTTGGTGTAGATATTCACAGGGAGGTTTTTTGTGTTATCTAGTCTGTACACAGTGTATATTGTATTTTTGCAGAGATTTCATAAGGATAAACAAAGACTGAATGCTCATGCAGTAGTAAGTGATGGTGAATAAGGAAGGGCAAACTTCCACATTCTTTGGTTTAATAGAAAATATTTTAAAAATGTTCTCTTTGGTTTTAGAAGATTTGAGGGCCTTGGTTAAAGTTTAAGTAAACTTTTAATTAAGTGACAACTGCAAACATAAGACAAAAGGTTTCTGTTGTTTCACAGGGAGAATTCATTCATTAATAAAATTGACAACATAGATTAAAGTAAACGCAAATACCAAGTTGTTCAGTTGTACAGGGAGGCATTCAAAGCAGAGTGAAATGGAACTCCCAGCTGAGGTGTGGCCATTATGGACTATATGAAACTGATTTAGATTGCATTGTGGACAGCTCCAGACCTTTTGGTCATTTGCTGTTTCTGACCAGGAGTTCATTGTGCTTGCATTTGAATTGAGGTTAAGGCTGTTTGCATTCCCAGGAAGTCCAGATTTTGGTTTGAAAAGTCTTAAACAGTGAAAGTCAAAGCTTTCTGTCACAGTAGATTCTGATTTAAACCTCTCATCTTTAGATGCATCAGATGATCAGGGAGGTTTTGGTGGTGTAATGTAGTTCCATTTCCCTTTTTTTTTTTTTTTTTCTTTTTTTTCCCCTCCTCTATTGGTAGACTTGTAGCCTATTTCACTTTGATGACAATGTGTTGCTTATGTATGTGCTCCACAGACCAAAGGTCAGATGCCGACCTCCCCCTGGCTGCCTGACCACTTCCCCTGGCTGAGATGGATCCTTTCACAGGATACTTAGTTTAGATAAAGAACAGTGATATTAGGGAGAAAAACAATACAAAGCAATACTGGTTGGCCTTTGTGAACAGCAAATGTGGAATAACATTCTGATTCTCTTAAGATGATATTTTGCTGTTGAATTCCTTGTTTCCTTAGTTGCACTTTTATATTTCTGAAAGGGCTTTTACAGACAGAAATTTCCTATAGAGGTTATTTTCTTTGGCTATCCTCAAAGGCTCTTTTGTCAATTTATTATTACAATAGCAAGATATGCACATACAGTAAATCAATGTAGGTTAACTTTTTAATAGGAAAGGCATTCTACATTTCTGGCATCAGTCTGTATCTTCTTTCAATTATAATGTCTCGCACTGGGCTAAGCATTTGTCTGGTAGGTGTGCGTACTGGTGACAACTTAATATTCAAAGGTCAAGCTGCAGAGATCTGGCCAGTGTGACGGCATCTTTGCTCTTTAATAACCAGACGGGAAGTCTGTGATGTCTTGAAGTGCTTCTTCTAGGTGGCAGTGTGCCACTGCAGTAGTTAATTGCCTGTTAGCTTCTTGGATCAATGTAAAAGAGACATGTGAAGATTTTTCCAAAGTCTGTTTTCTTTTTTTTCCTCCTAACACAGCTCTATTTAAGCCCTTTCCTCTGATTTATCCAAGAACAACCTGAGTATGTGAGAGGAAACTTCAATACTCAATTTAGGTGGCTGTGTAGGAGTTTTTCGCCTAGAGGTGGGTAAAGGAAAGGGGGAAATTTTGCATTCTGTGTACCAGAGGTTGATGATTATTTACTACACAGGGTCACTGAGAAGAGGTTCTGTATTTTCTCAGCTGCCCCGAGGTGCCCTGGTGCTGTGCATCCAGTGGGGTCAGTGGTTCTATATCGTTCTTAAGCTTTCTCCCATGGGCAGCTGGATTAGTTACTGATGTATTCTGCACATGTTTTGGAGCTGATAGAACCTATATAGGCCTGCTTCCCTACCCGCTCATGACTGTTTTTCTTTTCCTTCAGATATCAAATGGTTCCACGTGCAGCTGCAGAGTTTATATTTGCTTGCAGCTAAGATGAGCGTGCTTACTTGCTGGACTTGTAGGACAGGCGTCACTAAACCTCCCCTGACCTTAATGGCCATCAAGGAGGTTACAGTTTAATGCTCAGCCACATGCTATAGGAATAATTTGTACAGATGCAAATTTCTGCCACTGTGGGTACAGCACGCAGCTGTGCATGTTCTGTATAGACTGTGGCCACTGCTTGTATCTGGGGACATGAATGCACCCATTTTAGGTAGATATCCCCTTAAATAGTATCAGAAATATGGACTAGCGTATATAGGCCATGAAGCTGGCTTGTTTTCTCACATACCTCCCTGAGAATTTGAGAACTGTGTGATCTCAGCACTTAAAGAATTCTCATCTCTTTAAGTTCTTTTCTTCTTGATGTGAACTTGAATCTTGAAATAAGAAAAAAAAATATGAAAGGAGTCAAAAATGTATCCTGGCTGTCCTCTTTTTAAAGGTTTTCTTCTGTCACAGTCATAATTCCCAGAAGGCTGAGAACAACATTACTTCTCACATCAACTTTCACCCTGTTGTGTTTTTTTTGGGCCACAGTCACGTCAGAACATCCAGTGTAAATGTTAACATCGGACTGGGAAAGTCCCAGTAGCTCACAGCTGTTCCACCTCCCTGCAGAATCAAGAAGCTCAGAAGCACAAGAAATGAAGCACTGTTGTTTGCCAATTTGGGGATTTATTTCGCCACTTCAACATCATGGGGAAAAGGTAGTCATTGCCTCACAACACGTTTTTCATTTTTCCCTTTTCCCTAGCTCTCAGGATGCTATGGCGTACCAAACTACCGGTCAATAACAGTACTTACCAGGATGCCTTTGAAAGTCTTTCCATCCTAAATGACCATATCTTTCCAAACACCTATGACTCAGAGGAGAAGTAAGAATTTAAAGTGAATCCAGTATATTTACAAGGTTGTGCTATACTTATAAAAATAAAGTAACTTTTGGTTATCTTATCGCTGTGAAACTGATCAAGTATTTTCAGCAAAGACTCCAGACACATTAGTGTACCGGTGTGAAAGCTTTTGAAAAATTAAGGCTGATGTGTTGACAGCTGTAATACCACTAGCTTTTAATCCTTGGTTTCTTTTTTTTCATTATTAGGGATTCTAGGACATGGGTAGCAGAAGATTAGGTTTATCCACTAACAATATAAAATCCTGTAATCCCTTGAAAGTTTAAAATCTTCCTTGGGCTGGAGAAAGAAAAACTTTATCAATATGTACAGCTAGTGGCCTCTTTAAAGGATAAAAAGCACATCTCCTAGCTTGGGGGAAGAAGAATCATGTTATATGGGCCTAAGGAATTTCAGTTTTCAACCTTCCAATTAATGGAAAAAGCTTTGGTGAAGCTACTGGGTTTTGTAATTTTTCTTTCCATTAGGTATTCTTTCGATTCAGGGAAATATATGGGTTTTTTTCCTCATATATTGCTTCCTACCCGTAGCTTTCAAAGAGCTTTATGAGGGTGGGTAGATGCTATGTAACCCTTCTGCCAGGCATTAACTGGCTGCAATAGGAGCTTCTGGAGGTCCTTGCTATGTAACAACCCACAGAGATATAAGTGCCATCCAGAAACATGGGAAATTGAATTTAATTGCTGCAGCGTTGTCTAAGTGATACTTTCTGACTTGCAAGTGATGAGTTAATCAAATGAGCTTAAGCAAAAAGAACTTCTTTTGGAGTGCTGGAAACATGAGAACATGTCATGAAGAGTTGCCACAAGACAGACATCCCACCCCCAACAGCTAGTAAGTGTTCATAGTCTCTCCTCTCCAGTTACGGAACACACACAAGTTGTCTCTGAGAGAGGTGTTGAGTTTTTGTGACCTTTAAAAGGATAGTGAGGGAGGTGGGACCAGACCCTGAGTCAGTTAAAGCATGGAGGTCTAGCTAACCTGCATTCCCTGTTAGAGTGGAGCTCAAACCAGCAGGACTGATGGGTCTCTACAACTGTGTTTCATGAGAGATATGCTGTAATGAGGTAAAAGAACCTCAGATTGGCTGAGCCAGAGGAAAATAAAAGCTTCTTAAACAGCCTTCCTCCTACCTTCTCTCAGTGAGAGTCCTGTCCTCTGACATTTTGGGGTGATGTCCAACTTTCTATCCTAAGCTGGAAGTCTTTTGATGTCTGCCTGTGCTTCAGTAAACTCTCCAAGGACCCTGTGGGTCATTAAGGAAAGTATCTTTCTTTTGATCCCTTCAGTTTTGACCATGTCTGCTCTTTAAGGTACATTCTTACCATAGCTTTATTTACTGTATTCCCCCTGCTTCTCCACCTGGCCTGCTTTGTGCTCTGGAAGATCTCACAGCAGTCCAACATGCTGAATTTTTCTTTGGGAAGACATACTGTATTCCTCTTCTCCCTTTCATTTCCGAAGGGACAGCAGTCAGCTGAAGGTGACCAAGCAGCCTCCCTCTCAGTGACCAGTCTAACCTGGTTTCAATAGAGCATGCAATACTGATATGCTAAATGGCAAACAAAAAGCATAGCATACGTTGCAGGAGGTCTCTCCACACTTTTTCTAGTCCTGATATTTCTCATTAGCCACTGCCTCCTGTTCCCTCTCATCAGCTTTCCCACCAGATGAGTTCGTTCCTGCTGGCTATGCCTGCTCTTGGCTGCACCCGTTGCCAGGTTCCCCTCGCTGATATCTCTGCGCTGTGTCAGTCATGCTCTCTACGTGGCTCCATCCATCACTGCCAGGGCGGTCTGTCTGCTTTCCCGCAGCGCTCATCCCCTGATCCACAACTCGGGTATCCCTGGAAGGTAGTTCAGTTCTTGCAGAAAGGTGCAGTGTTAAGCAGCGAACATCCAGATTTCATGTCACAAAGCAGGGGCTTGCTGGATGGAGTCTTTCCGATAAATCCTGGGATCTTTGCCACAGTTTGTTTGTCATGAAATTGCAAGTTGCAGTATTAAATCCAACTGACTCCTTCCCCTGAAGCACATCTGGCACCATTGGGGTTATGTGCTTTGCATGGTGTGATTACAAATGAAATCATTCCTTCAAATTCACAATTTAGATGTTTCTAACATGAAAGTCTCAAAATATGGTATATAAATAGGTAAGGAAGATGCTCGTATTAGTACTGCTCTCTTTTGTTTTTACTGAAGACTCCAAAATGAGTCCTACCTACATGCTCCACCCTTTGGACTTGCTTTTCCTGCTGACATCTTTATCCTACTTTGAGAGACAGAAGTCGTTTGTCCAATGAACATAGTCAGTTAACAGCCAAATACACAAGAGATATCAAATCTTATGACTTTTCAGCATGTCTTTTGAGCTGAAATACTTGGAGGCAGATCTCAGAAGCATTCATCAGTTTAATCCATAGAGTAGAAAAATGTAACTAGCAACCAGTACTGCTGGGACCCGACAGCCACATTGTATAGAATAAAAACAGTGAGCCATCAATTGTTTGAGAGCAAAATACATCCGTTTCTGCACCACAGCACCATAGCCCGTGTGCCCAAAGGTAACAGCCTGCTTATCTGCCTGCTGCTGTTGAAACAACCATTATTCTTCATAAAATCTATGTGTCTGATGAATGCAGGGAAAATGCTCTGATATCCTAATTTAGATATATTTTGCTATCTGTTTGCTTTTTTGAAGTTATCCCATATGCTTTATAACCAAGAGTTGACCCTGTTTATGCAAATGCAGAATGCTAACTGAACTGACTGAAGACTAACGGGGACTTTTCCAGTGAATATGAAAATATATATACAACTTGATTAGTGAAAAACTGGACTTAATGTTTATTTTCTTTTAAAAATGTGGTTTCTTTTTAAAAATATAACTTTATGTAACAGCTTCTGAGGTGAATTTCCATGTTAAAATGATCAAGCCCAAAATACAGTTGTACATTTTCTTAGCTTTGCTAATTACTTGGTAGTAAGACAGCCACTGGGGTCAGGAGAGTCAAGGATGTGTAATCCCCTCCATGGAATAGTTCCTCTCTTGATTTCTTATAAAGTTTAAACTGAGATTTTTTTTTTCAGGAAAGCAAGTCAGTCTTAATACCTTACTATTACAAACATAGCTTCTGGAATAGAGGGATTAAAGTATTTACTGCAAACCTAGACTCGCAGCAGCAATAAACTTATGTGCACATCAAAACTTAATTCTCCTTATTCTTGTGGATAAGCATATGGTTACTTTGCTAAAACAATGCCTCAGGACCTGAACTTGCTACTGCATTGTGTGAATTGAAAGGTTTTTTTCACTGTAACTTTCTGAGGAATAGGGCTTTGGAGAGAAAAAACCTCAAAAATCCTTTATAACTGGACTCCTAGAAATGTAGATGACACACATACTTTTCTCTTAAGGAGATTCTAAAAGCTTCATAGATTTGGTTGTGGGTTTTTTTTTTGTGTATGTATTTATCGTTAAAGGAGCAATAGCTACAGATTGAGAAGTCAGAGAAAATTTTATGTCAGCTTACAAAGAAGTGATAGAAATTGTTTCTGGAATCTGGATGTTTTATTTTGCGTCAGTATTCATTACATGCATATGAGTGTGTATAGATGCATTTATATGTTTTGGTTTTATGTTAGTCAGAGAAAAAAATTCTTTTACTGAATTCTAACTTAAATGGAAAATTTTGCTGGTGTCCTGACACAAATTGCTGAATCTGTCCTTAGAAGTCAGTAATATTTGGGTTTTTTTTTTTTCCCAAGCCTGAGTAATTTTTGACACAATGGAAATATGATCCAAATTAATTCCTATTGGAGTCAATGGGAATCTTTCTAATAACGGCAGCGGGCACTGAAACAATTTCATTTGAATCTCTCTACTTTTCAGCCCATTACCTCTTTTTTCAATTTAACTAACTAGTCTTAGTTTAGGAAGTGTTACAGTAATAACGAGCCAAGCCTGCAAATGCTTATTTAGGTACGTTCAGAGGTGTGAACAGTTCTGCTGAGTGCTGGAGTTATCCGTATGCATTAACATCAGTACATGCACTTCTATTTTTGAGTGACTAGGGAGAAAGGAAAACTGCACTGGACATCTAAATAAAGTAAAGTTCCCCGGTAGAACCATTCCAGGAATCCTCTGAATGTATTTGTAGCAGAACTGAAATTTCAGTATGAACTTCCTGAATCTTTTTCCCTGTAAGATTCTGCCACTTATATTTTTAAAGCTTTAGAATTTTATTTGTGGTTCTCCTCTATGTGTTTGAAAAGAATAAATCACTAGGTACACTCCATAATTGCCTCAAAATACCACTCTCTGATTTAAAAAATAGAAGAATATCTATAACTATCACTTCAGTTTTTCTGAATCCTCAAAACTTAGGAGTCATGGTGAGACTGCAATATATGCTTTGTCTTTACTTTTCTGGGTATGGATACAATACAATTTATTTTTATGTACTGCCCTTCACAGAGGTCATCATTACCAGAAGAATGACTTGAGGCTTAGCCAGGACTGTTCTACTGAAGTTATCTCCCAAATATATTGTCCTCTCAAAATCAATCTTTTCTCCAGTTCCGCCTCTACCAATCTGGAAATCATTAGGTTGTGCCACTGATTCTGGCTCTAAAATAAAAACCTTAGTAAAAGATGTTGAAATTTCTATGGAATAATGATGTCTCTCCATCTTTGTTATTGTAAGTGATATTATAAACTATATTGCCAAAAATCCTGTACCTTGCGGACTGCTTAAAGTTCCGGCAAACTACATTTCCTTGTTTTCAGCTGCAGATGAAACTATTGCTTGCTTCCACTCCTTAATGTCTTGTTTCTCAACTTGGCATGCATGATATTATTTTGATATAGATAGTGTGTGATAGATAGGTGTTTGTATATATATACACACACACATGCATGTGCTTACATGCGTGTATCCAATTTGCTCTGAGAGCTTAAATTCTCCTCTCAATTTTCCTGTGGTTTAAAACTCTCTTATTTTTTCCGTCCCTCTTTTGGACAGGGAAAGACTCTTGTTATTTCTTTGCACACTGGAATACTGACGTGCTAGATGAGTAACAACAGGTCTGTAGTGCCCTGACTTCTGTGCCAACTGCCAACTTCACCGTATTCAGAAGTCATGAGTCAAGGAAAAAAAATCAGAATAGCTTTAAGTATTATGACACCTCAGAAAAATCATGCAATTGTGGATCTCTTGCATTGTCTTTATTTCTTGTGGTATTCAGTGTCGTGTTTTTGTAGCTGCTTCTTGCAACCAAGAGACTCAGCAACATTGTTCCCCCAGTCATTATTAATGATGGCTGAGGTTATGCTATACTGATGCCTAAGAGTGGAACCATGATGCAAACATTGCCTACCTTGAACTGAAATTACTGCATGCCTTCTCCCTGGGGCCTGCCTTATAATGTCCTATAATTGCTAGCCCCTCTTCAGCCAAGTGCACAAGCATATGCTTCGTTTCACTGTAGCTCTGCTTAAGTGTTCTCTCATTCAAGCAATCACTGCTACCATTTAAGACTTGACTGTACTTTGGTAGCATATACATCTTCCAGGCATTTTCCAAATATAGGTGAAAATTATATATATGGCCTTCAAGCATTTAAGTCGTAAGGCCAAGATTCACAGTTTTCATGTCAGTAAATATTCTTGTCTTAGCTCAGTAGAAAAAAAGGCAGAGATTTTTTTTTAATTATCTTGCCTTTTTGTAGTTTATCCTAAGCAAATGTTTGAGCATCTGAGATATTTCTATTTTTGGTAAGTAATAGTGTCGGTCTTTTTTGCTTCATTTGCTTTTCATGTGAGATGCCTGCCAGGCAAGAGCAAAATATTCAGGTCTCATTTACATTGAAAATTACTCTCTCATGGTTTAGGGGAAAAGATAGAGGTGTTTTTTTTTTTTTTTTCTGACAGGTGTTCTTTTGTTGATGATAGTACATGCAGCTATAAAGTGATATTCTATAAGGCTTTAATACTTTCTATAAGTGCATAGTTAGCCTTTAAAGACTGTAAATGTTAAAGACCTCTTCTCCAAGAGAAAAAAGAAAATAAGGCTCTGTCTTTGGGGAAGAAAATGACCTGTGATAGCAGAGTACTTTGATTGTGGAAGTTCAAATCCTTGACAGATTCGCTCATGTGAGAAATGTAAGAAACAGCTATAGATGAATTTTGTACTTTTTTCAGGCTGAGCATCCAAAAATTCAGATGGTTATCTGCTACTTCTTGGCCTGTAAGTCTCATAAGAGAAAATTTTAACTGGTTTCACCTCAGCTAGCAGTGCAAGAAAATTTGGATTTCATGTACTTTTTGAAGATATTTCAATGACTGACTTTGGCCAAAATAACTGAGTATTTTCTAATAGTATTTTAAATCTTAAGCTGTTTTGGATCTTGAGTGATGTTTGGTTTGACGGCCTTAAATTTTGAGTTTGGCACAGTTTATCTGTTCTTTCAGAATGACAGATGTTTACATCATTTTTCCTATTCTTAAAACACCATGATGCCACTGTAGAACTTTTTTCTTCAACAGAACTTCCAAAACTGAAAACTGTACAGAGCAAACATATGAAAAATTTCAGTGGTAGCGATGCAGTCAAGTACCTTTTAGGTGATTTTCCAGGCAATTATTACAGCATGCTTCACAGCTTTCTGGAGTACTCAAGGGTGTAGTTTCCTGACTCTCAGACCTAGATACCAAAAACCAGAAAGTGGGAGAGAAGAAGTGGTAAGACAAGTTGAAGATGAAGAATCCCAGTGGACAGAGCTCTTCAGGAAGTTCAGAACATTGATTGGCATGTGGATTGATTTTATGAGTGCGAAAGGTTTGGTACTGAGTAACAGAGAAAATGTCAGGGAGATCTTTGCCAAATGCAAGTCCTCTGGGACTGGGAACACAAGAGAGAGATCATGAAGCACTAGCTTTATTTGTACTTTAAAACTGTGAACTTTTGTCACTACCTATCGATTGGAGTGCTTTAAGTTCCCCCGTTGTGCTGCCATCAGATGCTCACATCTTCCTGTATTATCCTGCTTGTCACATAAATTGTTTGATCTCTTCTTGTACTTTTGTCATAAAAGCTACTATGAACTGGACTGAACATGTGCAGTGATCTTGCCAAGCTGTGTGCAGATGACAAGGCCAAGTAGTGACAAGCTCACTTGATTTGGTCCCTGTGCAATGCTACAGAAGTTCAGTCTGGAGAAATTTATTGGATCTTAAAATGCTTGAACAGAGGTGATAAGCCAATAGTTGCATCTGGATCCATAAGCTGTAAACAGACGAGTTTTATTGGTTTCATAAAACTATCACCTTTATGTCAGTTGAAGAAGTGAAGCTGATATGTATTACTGAAATTAAGAATGGCTAACGGTAATGATGAAAAAATAACAGACTCACTCAATTACTAAGGCTTTGTTACGATGTGAACTGCTTTGTCCTGGCACGTGAAGGTAAATCTTATACCCCAAGCTACAGCCTTTTTTATGACCTTATCTACAACACATTGTTTTTGAAAGAGAAATCATGTTGAAATGGGTCTTATCAGCTACCACCAGGCTCTACCAACTTCCTTCATCTGTGTTTAAAAAGATAAACCAGCGAAAACTGAATTAACTCAGAAGCAAAGGGGCCTTCTGTCCTGTAAATCTACTAAAGGGTGGGACAAGGTGCACTTCCAGTGACTGGTAACACTACTCTCAGCCTTAAACATCGTGTCCTTACCTGCCGAGCAGCAGGTGGTTTGGACTGTCAGTGCTCTTCAGTGCAGAAGCAAAGGACATCTGGGGTATGAAATCAAATTGATCACACGTTCTATGGAACCATGGCATTTGTCTTACTCAACCTAGTACTTACAGTTTTGCTTGATAATCTGTAATGACTCTTAAGCTACTGACTAGGTCTGCATCCTTATTCAAACACAACATGTTAAGGTTGCTGTGTACTTGGTATTTTCAGGTTTTCTCTGTGTATTGTTTGAAATATTTCCATGCTCTGTTGCTACCTAGTGTATAATAAGAAATTATTAATTATGACAAACTTGGGTTTTATGCATTATGTTCTACCCTATCAATATATTTTATGATGTTTGTGTTCTATTACTACTTCTCCCCAGCTGCTACTATTGAGGGAAGTGATACAGCCAGTGCATTAAGCCCTTGGGGAAGCACTGCAAAGTACTTAAGCAGCTGCAAAATGGGGTGGCATCAACAGCGCTCAGGCAGTCTTTCTATAAATGGGGACATGCACTTAATAGATAAAGAGTTTTTAGATAAAATCCTGGAACGAACACTGATAGCTAACACGTGGTGGTATTAAGGCCATAAAAAGGACCTGAGTGAATCTCACTGTTGGTTTCCAGTTTATTTTTTTTATAACAGACCACAAATTGAAGGTTGTCTGTGAGAGGATTTTACCTGTGGTAAATACCTTTTTCCATAATTTGTTCCCATTTTAGTACCCTGTTTAGAAAGATGAAGTGATATCTTTGTATGGTGTGATTTCAGGATGGACCGGGCTAGGACACTGGTACTTACTCTTGTCTCCTCCTGTCTGTGCCTGACTGTTACTTCGAGACCTAACTGTTGGCCCTCGAGACACTGGTATATTTAATTGGATTGTGAAACATGACAGAAGTTCATTTTTCAGGTTTTAATCTTGGGGAGTTTCCAATGTGTGTGCAGACAGAGCTGTAATTCTCAGTTGTTCCAGAGGCCTAACAGATTCTAAGATCATTAACATTATGTTCTTTACAGCACAGGGTTTGGCCATAAATTATGTTGGTACGAGCTTGAATAGAACTTTATGAGCTGGATTCTGCTGAGGCCGTCAAACCTTGTGCTGTTACAGTTGTAAGCAAGAATGCAGGAACTAATTAAAATGAGAAATTTCAACACCAGTGCAGTTTTTCAATAGGATCTGGTAGTTCAGTGGAATTAAAGCTCTCTCAAATTACTTTTTGCTACCATTCTGTTCTAAGGCAGATAATTTTTTTATAATATTATATTTTTATTTCTGCCTAATTTTGTTTGCTTGTTAAATGCTTTTGTTACATGGCTTTCTGGTGATACTATGCGTTAGTGGAAAAATCTGGGCTCCTTGTTGTTCTTTGACATTTCTAGTCATGTTTAGCATTATTATTATTTATGTCCTACAGATGGAGTCTGATTTCAGATGTTTTTTCTTAGAAGGCAGGGATTAGTGCCTCTTTATCAGTGTTGGCCATATCCTTGCTCTGTATACTTTATTATAACTGCTAGAAGGTGCTTCTTAAAGGCTGAGTCCTGGAGTTGTAAAAGCAAGCTTCCAAAAGCTGAGGAAAATTGAAATGTCACTCTACGCAGAGGTTTAGGAGTTAGACTAAGCATTTGCCTCAACACAGACCATCCATTCTGATGCCTGGTTCACGCACTTTCAAAATCAATTTAAGATCTTTTCTTTACAGGTTTCATATCCTTTCAATCTCATTTTTTTTTATTATTATTACTGAATTGCCATGGCCAGAGGAACATTTGTGAAAGACATCGATTTTTTTAGCTGCAGTGACTACTGTTCTTCCTTCCTCTGCTGTACCAGGCGCCAAATGGGATGCAGAGCTTCATGTTTTGCCAGATGCATTAGGCTGTTGTCAGACAATTCCTTATATCCATAGAACCAGCAACGCTCTTCAAGGCCAAATTACATTGATGTGGAATGGTAGCTGAGCTAGCAGCATTATATACCTCTGAGTGACTATGCTAATTAGCAACCAAAACATAAATAGTAGCATCTCTGTAAGGAGAATACTGGCATGCTAACTACATCTGTGGAAAATCAGATTAAGAGAAATCTCATTATCTTGTTCGGGGTTCTGCTTTCTACTGACCACATGTTTCTATGTTACTGCAGGCCAGTTACTGCAGAGATATTTCATTACTGTAATATGTTCTCTTAGAACAAAGCATAGAGCCATAAAAGCTAAAAGCAACTCCTAAGCATTGTGCTAAGATCATTATTTACAGTTGAACTAAATAAATGTGTTGCCCTTTTTCCTCTCTATGTCACTCAGGCGAGATGACAGAATCACCAAAGCACACGCTATATTCATAATTTTAATGCCATTTCTAAATACCTTTGTTTACATGATGTTATCATGATAAAACCATTGAGCTCTTTCAAAGACATATTTTTCATCATACTGGTAACTTTGTCTTGCTCTGGGGCTTGTTTTTGGTAGTTTATGAACATTCTCATAGCAACTAAGTATATTCAGCCATCTATGCATCTCTTATTTTGTAATTTTTCATGATATTCTGCAAAGAGTACAGAAATCATTAAATTTTCAGTCCTATAAGTGAGATAAAAGCTTGGGAGTGAAGGGCATGCACACAGATAGAAACATATTTACAAATTTCTTATGTACAGTAATCCTGGGGTTAGGGGAAAATAAAAGCAAACAGAAACATATCTTTATCCCTTTGCACCGTTGCTAAACTAGAATTGTTGTATTTAGTTTGGGCAAGATATCACAACTAGGTTGATATTTAGCTAGGCTTTGGCACTGGCGTTTTCCAATAAGGAATACGACAATGATTAGATTTCCAGTATGTAGCATTGCTATTTTAAACGTTAAATATAATGATTTTTTTTTTTAATTTTTTTTTTTTTTTTTTAGCATTCTAAATGCATTAGAAGCAAAATACCCCCAGAGGAACATAAGCTCACATATCAAGTACTTTGCCTCACTAAATTTTAATTAGGAAAAACCTGAAAATAAATCCTGCTGCTTTTTTTTGCAGCCCTTTTACTCTTTTTGTTAAAGATTTACCACAGAAAATGAGTCTGATATTTTTATGTAAAACAGCAAGTGGTATAATTAAGGACCCTAGTAAACCAGTTGTATTACTTCAAATATTCCAGGTTTGCAAACTGCTGGGATACTTTCTTCCACTGATCTTCAATTGAGTTAATGACATATACTTTACCAATTCCTCTCTGTTCTAATCCAGATTTTAAATTATACTTATGTGCTATCCTGACTTTTTACTTCTTTCACTTTTAATTTGAAGTAGAAAAACTATAATAATTTTGGAAGAGGAATATATTTATACGTGAGAAAGCAGATCCTTTCCACCTTCCTGGCATGGGCTGTGTACTGACGCAATGTACTCAATACTCTGTTTTGATTCTGTCACTTCAACCCCTCTCTGGAGTCAAAGAGCAATTTTGAAAAAATCTATCATCGTGTTTCTCCTGTCATCATGAGTGTTGTTATGTTATATTTACCTTTATTTAAAGGGAATATTTCATTTTTTTTTACAAAAATACCAGATTGAGAGTGCTAAAACCCACAACACCCGAACAAAACCCCCTTTTTGGTGCCAGCTTTCAAGTCTGATTCTGAGGAATTATCTATTAAGAATAAGGAGGTATAATAGCCAGGAGTGTTTGCCAGCTACTGCTATGCTGCAATCTCTTAGATACTTCTCTCTGCTATGCTGAGTACTGCACAGTGGTGTCATTCAATAGCGTGGTGCATGACGCTGTTGGAAATGAACTCTCTTATTTTGACCTCTTCTTTTCAGTTCCTATGTCCATTTGATATTTGACTTTTTGCTTAAACTGCTAATGATAAATAAAAATTGCTATTACCAGCTGTATTGATGATAGCAATTTGCTACCACCATTCTAAAAATGAAAAAGTGATCAATACGTGCTGCACCTCTCCACCAACAGCTTTTGTCAGTGCGGTGGATGAGTTCAGCCCCGCTGCACTCACTCCGAGGTGATGTGTAAATTCTCTCTCACAGGGCAGTTGTGCCTTGCAGCCAAGGGGACTGCTTAGATAAGAAATGTCCAGGTTTTTGTGTCATAGAACTTGGAACCCTTTCTTTGCAGGAACAGCAAGCCAAGTTTTGGTTGTGGGCAGTAACCATATACAGAGAGTTGTCTCAGTTACTTTTCAGCTTTTAGGTGAGTATCCTCTGGTCCTGGAAATTTGCTGCCGTTCAGGTTTAGGGTTGTTTAGTTGTTTGTTTGTTTTTGTTTTTGTTTTCCCTGTAAAACCTTTATTATTGAAACGTTTTCCAGACTTGCCTCATACTGGTGTGGGAATATTCAGATGCTGTTGTCAATGAACACAGATGCAAAAGTAGACTTTCTTTGGGAATGGCCCAGGATGCTGTTTTTCTGCCTTGATTATCTGTTGATCACAGCAAGTCTCTGGCAGGCTTCCTCCTTCTGTTGTGTTTAGAAAAGCTTTTGTTACTAGCTTTTGTGCTTACAATAAGTTATTCCCCAAAATTTCTCACTTGCTTTAAAAATTTTACATTTAACTTGCCAGAATTTAGGCTTTTTTGTATGCATTTACGTATGATTTTTACTTTTTTGATGAATGTTCTTTTACTGCTAATGATTCCCCTTACTCAGGTATTAAAATCTACTAGCCTGATTTGGTAATCCTTTCAGTCTTTAATGCCTGATATACATTTACTCTGAGACTCTAATATGATGTCTTTAAACAATGTCTGTGCTGTTTGCAAGAATTTTACTTTCAGATGTTCTAATTAATGAGCCTTCTCTCTCTTATGTAACTTTTAAAGGGCTGAAGTGTCGCTGATACTTCTTCTGATTTTTTTTTTTTTTTTCAAGGACACTGAATATGATGGCATTTAGCTGTCATTGCAGAGGTAATTTCCATAGTTAGCTTGTAAACTGTGGTCTTTCCCTGATTGTGGCTAAATCAAAAGCTATTTCATCAAGACTTTCCCCTAATAGATCAGGTTCTTCCCATGATCAGTACTCCAGGCCCTCCAGACAGATTATGTCTTCTCTGAACCTTGTTTGCTCTTTATGGAATATGTGGAAAAAAAATGGCAAAATCCGTGCCTATCCTTTTCAATTTTTACATGGGGTATTTCAAGAGAATGTTCTCAATTTGTGTGTGCTGATCATCGACTAAGAGCTACGCTCATCTCAAAAGCCTTGTTAAAAATACATCTAAGCACAGCACGCTTGTATCAGTTGTTTGACTGTTATTAATGTCCCAGCTAATCTTGCACGCTAACTGAGACGCCAGCAGCCAGCACCCTGCCCACCACAGCCGCTGCTGCGCCTGAATCGCTCGCACTGGCAGCGAGCTGCACTGAAGCTGGGAAGCACAGCTCTTTGCAGAGCCTATAGAAAACCCTCACAAAGGGTTCTGCCCTCTTCTGCATAGTCAGGGTTTTGCCTTTGCCATGAGTTCTTGGCGCGTGAGTGTTCACTGCCCATGCACTCTCCTGGGCTGGAGCAGAGGAGATGTCCTTAAAGTACCAAGGGAATAAGGAGAGGAGAACCAGAAAGGCAACTATCTCATAAAAGCAAGCATTACATATCTGTTTTAAATATAATGTGCAGTGTTATGAAACATCACTGTAAGTACTAAAAATTGTATTCAACATGATATATGTGTGTATATGCACATTCGGAATAATCAGCCAGGTATCTACAGGAAACCCAGTTTCCCAAGACCAGCCACGAGTACTTTGGAAGTGGCAGGTGTCATAACCTTTGCGATCTGAACTATGTAAAGGTTAGTTACATTCTACTCCACTGCAACTATAGTTACATTGGTGGGTCTTTTTGCTTAATGCACTTCTTTAACTAACGTGGCAGTGTAGAGATGAATGATATTAATTCAGAACTGAAATTATTTATGTCAATTGGAGTAAGTTACTATACTTAAAAAGCAGAGGGAGGGAAGATATTTATTATAAATTATTATGACTATAGTACTTTTTGGGGTTTTTTGCAAGTATTTCAATAAATTATCTTTATTTTCTGATAGTGCATTTGTTATTTTTTAGTATTTCCTTGCTTGTCTGGACAGATAATTTTCAGCCTATGAGTTGTGATCAGTAAACTTTGTCTATTTCTTATTTGCTGTTTGTTTTTTGTAATGTTAGTTTTACAGACCAGTTAGAAGAGTGGAGCATTACAACAATTAGTGAATTAAATGTTTTTAACAATAATTTTTGTGGGTATGGGCAAATTATTATGTATACCCAGAGCTAGTTAAGTGTTTAGTATTAATTTGATCCATCTGATTGGATCAAAATCAATGCCTTTAAAATTAACTTTCAAACAGATTCTTTTTTTTTTTTTTTTTTTGGCTACACTCTTTAGAAATTTTTGCTATACATCTTTATGCTGGCTCAGTCTAAAGGAAATGATAGAACATGTAGTCTGATTTTCTGCGGGTTTTCTGTATTTAAGATGAGAGCTTGTTTCAAAAAGGAAGTTGGATGTGTTTTTACAGATCTGGCTTTTTTTTTAAGTTGTGCATTATCAACTCTACATTGAGCTGACAACATCATGCAGAACACCCTGTGAATTCTGGTGTTAAAATCCTGTAGTAAGGTGCTGATATTTCCTACTGCCCCTGGAAACTAGAAAGATGTCTTCACAAAATGAAGAAGAGGTAGAAAAACTTTCGTTCTCACTTCGAAAGCGCTCTGGCTTTGCAGAACTAAGAGGAGTGGGCTCCTTGCAGACTTAAGCGCTGAAATCTACAGAGGGGCTTGCCAAGTTAGTAGCTGCTACTTTAACATGATTGTGTATTAGCACAGGGCAGGAAAACACATAGACCCTTCCTGTCCCAGAGAGGGGCTTACCAAAAGCCCAGCAGTAGCGTTAGAAAGCTATTTCAAAATCTGACTGCTCAAAACAATCTTACTACTTCCAGCCTAAATTCATTGTGGTTGATTTATTCCTATTTCTTGTTGTGCTAGTCTTGCCTGTAATTACAAACATCCTTTTCCTTCCCAGTGTCCAGACTGTTTTGTCATTTCTAATGAAACAGGTTCTCCACTGCCCAGGTCATCCTAAAAGCACTTCCCTGCATGCAATCCAGTTTATTTTTCTACTTCAAGGGTGCTCAGAATTGTATACATTGTTTTCAGCTCAGATCTTGGTGGTGTCATTAAC
Source organism: Chlamydotis macqueenii (assembly GCF_036417535.1). Lineage (NCBI taxonomy): Eukaryota > Metazoa > Chordata > Aves > Otidiformes > Otididae > Chlamydotis > Chlamydotis macqueenii. The sequence goes on along the minus strand of NC_141567.1, from coordinate 12,627,932 downwards.
GTTAGCTTTAATAATTCTCCATCTTTACTTAAAATTCATCCATTCATACCTCTGGGATTATGGCCGCCTTTCCCACTGCCAAGTCGGAATGTAGATAATACTTTACTTCATTTTTCTGTTCCTGTGTCCACTGTCATCAGCTTCAAAGGATGGAGCACATGGTTTGTCGATTGCTTTGAGATACTCAGATGAAAGGGAAAATGTGAGGAGAGTTTGTATTACAGCAGGATTTAAGGGCAAAGCACTGCCATTGCTAGAATCTTTTTCCCAAACAATGCAAATCACTTTTCATCTTACTTTCTTTTATTGTAGCAACTGTCTTAAAAAACAAAAACCTACCTGTTTGAGAGTCTATTTTAGTGGCACAATAAGAAAAAATCAGGAAAGCAAAAGAGCAGCTACCTGTGGAGATAATAACCATGATCAAAATGACCGGTACTTGTAGCTGAGGCAGGTGCTATTATTAAGTGTGTCTGTAACTCTGCTTTCCAGAATCTATATACGTGTTTTTCTTTTAGGAAAGGCTCTCTTCTGGTCTTAGTCACTTCACTGATAATTACCAGACATTCTGTTATGTGATGTGAAATATCAGAGCTCACTCCTGTGATCATGCTGCTACTACATGTTCACTTGGACACTTAAATTATCACAGACCGGATCATGACTTCTGTAAGTTTTTCTGTATTAGAGAGAGATATGTACACAGACATGGAACAAGCAGCACTGGTTAGCAGAGATGCAGGGCCTGTGAGCATTTTTACAGGAAGCAGCCAGTTCATGACTCTGATCATTTACAATAGGGTCTTCTATCAAAATTCTTCTCTCTGTTTCTGTGGCTGATTTGGAAGAGTTATTGTTGGTAAGGTCCTTAAGTGTGCATTGTGAACGAGAAGGGGAGCCAGCTCCAAGCCATCTAATTGTGTCTCAGTGCTAAAGAGATTACCCCTCAGGCATGGTGAATCTGTACTTGGGTATCAAACAGCTGCTGGTCTTCCAAGTAACTTGATGTCAAACCCTGCACAGGCCATGGCACTTAGGAGAGCAGTAGCTCTCAGGACTCACAGGTACACCCTGGAACTTCTGTTGCAGTATTTCTATTACTATTAATATTTCTATTACTATTAATATTTTTATTACTGCAACTGCTGTGGGATCTAAACCAGAACCAAAATCAGACAAGAAACCTCTAAATGGAAGAGACTGTGGTTGCTTTCAGGGTAGAAGATCTAGGCTATGCTGGAGAACTGGTAAAGCAGAATAATGCTGGTGTACTCTTGACCGCACTGCAGCAGTCAAGTAGTACTATTTGTTTTGTGTGCTGCTTTATGAGGCAGTTGTTTGTTAGTAAGCCTAAAGACCCGTTGTTTTCCCTGGAGCCTAGGTTATGCTAAGGAGCAGTGGATGTTTGTGCTCTTTAAGTATCATCAATAAAATATGATTGCAGAAGTTACTTGAGGTGAGAGGCCCAACAGCTCATTTTTCTGGACGTGAAGCACGCCACATGCAGCTGTTCCTGTGTGTATCACTTAGGGTTCTTCTGAATCACAGAACCTTGTGAGTGCTAGAGTTAAGGGATATTTCATTATTATGCATGGCAGCAGTGGTATGCTGTGTTTTGTACAGGGAGATTCCTGTGTTGCTGTAGTTTAAAACATTTATCTTTTTTGCCTGAACACTTGTGTTTGCTAATATACGAGAAGTACATCCTCCTAGTTTTTCTGTAGTAGATATTGTTCCTGTTTAGATGTATACAGCTGCTAAAAATTCAACCAGTTTAACTGTTAGAAAGAATCCTTTCCCAAATTTTAATGAAACCGTTTCTCTTTTGATAAGAAGGTAAATTTTGCATGCCTGCGCCTTGAAGATCATCAGGAAGCTGCTGCAGTAAATCAGACCTAAGCATACCAAAGCATAGACTTCTTGCGTAGTAACATTTATGGACCAACTTAAAATCAGAACTTTCCCTGAGTCAGTGGTTGCGTTTGTTACATTTCTTGTGAGAGGGTGGTGACTGTTGCACTGTGTGTTGTGCTTCCACACTTAATGGCGTTTGCCCCACAAATTACTTCATAGCCTGGTGCACTCCCCATAAACAAAGAATTGGTTAGAAAGAGCCATGTTTCCCTGTCAGAAAGCTACAATGTCAAACAATACCGAACCTTTCAAGTGTTGCTTTGCAAAGACACACTAGAGAGAATAAGGAGCATGTAACAAAACTGAACAACTAAGTTGTCAAACTGATATGAATCTTAAGAATGAATTTTTTTTGCCTTAAAACGGTACATAAAATCTGCAAGATGTACTTTGTCCTGGTTTTGATTGTTACCTAAACAACCTAATTATGAAGGAACCTGAATTGTGTGATAACACCACAGTATGAGGAGAACCGGAATCCGTCATTCATCCTATGGCACTGAACAACTTTGACTTCAGCTTAGTTAGTCCTGCAACCTGTGGTGCAGGAACATGTTTTTGCAGGATACCTGATGGCAGCAGATTTTGGAGTTTCTTCCTGCCGTTGTGCTAGAGAAGCATATTCCTGGTGATCTTTTCTGTATGATTATAAACTATGCAGTCACTGTAGTGCAGTATCACCATCAGAAATGTCCTCTATGAGAAGCAAGTTGGGTGCTGTGAAACATTGTAGATCTATGTATGGAGTAAGCATATGTATAGCCATAATATATTTAATTAGGTGATCTAAATCCCCACTTCTCTCATGTAAGTTTTCATAAATGAATCCACACCTTTTCTATAGTAGAACAAAACTCATTCACTTTGTTTTGATTACACATCTCTCAGTTTGGAAGCAATGAAGCAGATTTTTGCAAAGATGAGAAAAGGCTGAATGCAGTGAATTGCTTCAGATTTCACAACGTTATTAAACTGGCATATCCCCAAAGGACCAAATTCTCATCTTAGCTGTTGTGGATTTCAACTGGTATGCTACCGTCAGTTTGCCTGGATTTAGTCCTGTCTTTTAGTGGTGTGCGTGAGAACAGCTAGAGCTTTTCTGTGTTAGATGTAACTCTGTTGTGGTTGTTTGTGCAGTTTTAAATGGCTGAATGGCTGATGGCTCACCATTCATTTTCTGTATCAGGCAATCCAGGATTCTGTGGCATTCTAGTCACGATATGTAACAGAACCCCAAAGACAGATTATGCAGTTACAATGATGAAAATTGATTACTAAGCACTCAATGAGTCATCTGCCTCAGGAAGTAACTACTTCAATCTATTATTGTTGATGTCCTGATGGGTCAACCAAGACGTGAAAAGGAATTTGCATTAAATTGATTTGAGTGTTTTTTCTAGAAATAACATCACTCAATCAAGGGAAACATTCAGACAGAGCTAGGGAGAACTGGCTGAATTTGATTTGGGAAGGCAGAGAAGCAAGGGATGAGCAGGCAGATTCAGATAAAAATATAAATGGGATTTAGAGCACCATAAATCTCACATTACAGAATGAAGAGTTGGAACAATTCTTAACAATTTCTGCAATGCAGGTTGGGCTGCACATTTTGGAAATTTTTTATTTGCTTATTGATCTGTATGTGTACATATCTCTATGCACACATCACCCAGTTATGTGAATAGTGCATTTATGCAAATAGTGTGCTTATATATGCACTCACCATAACAAGTTGCTATCAAATAACATAATGGTATGGCCAGTTTCCTGTTATTTTGGATGATTTTGCTGTATTAAGCTCTCATGAAAGCTAGGGAGTGGAATGTTTCTCTTCAAATATTTTTTTCTTCTCAGAGCTGAAGGCTTTCAGAATGAGCAGCCCACCACTCAATAAAATTCAATAAGCAATGAATCATACTGAAATGTCACTTCCTTCTCACCAGTCTTAGTCTTAAAGAAATTCATCTTCTCTCATGCTTATAGTATGGTGTGGGTGTGCTGGCAACTTAAATTGTAGTAGGTTTCTGCTATCATATTATTCCCAATAGCTTTGTATCTTCTTCCAAGATCATTACTTACATCATTGGAGAGTCCAATTAAAATCACATATTTTGAAGAACTTGCTCCTTATCATATACGTGGTTTGTGAATTGTTCTTTTACTGATTTCTATGCAGTCAGTCTTTATGTCCATTCCAATCAATTTTACCTGAGTAATAGTTTTGTAATTTGGCATAAAAAATTACAGCAAGATCTTAAATAAAATTATTAGTGATTTGATTTGTTTCGGTTTTTGGCTTTCCACCAGGAGGCATTTATATAGCTCTCATAGGTGAGGGTGGATATTAATAGTTTCAGAGTCAGGCCTCTTGGAAATGTCTCAAGCTGGAATGCTCAAAATTGTGGCATTCACAATCATTGTCACTGTTGAAACACACAGACTCTAATAAATGAGGCTTAATTCTGAAGCAGTGCAAGAGGGGAAGAGGACAGAGAAGACTGACTGGAAAGGCGCGTGTTAATCCACTAGTGTGAAACTGTGTAAGTGTCAGGATGTGCAAGCACCAGCTCAGTGTGCTGGATACAGGATGAGCAAAATCTCTCAAAGGACGGAGGAAGGACCACAACCACAATTCCCTCTGGCTATTCTATAAATATCATCTCCTTCTTTAGTGGACTTAGCTTTATACTGCCTGTTTCAGACAGGCACAAAGAAAGCAGAGAAACGCTCCTCTAAGGGAGGGAATTAGGGAGCTGCCCATTGTTTCAGGCCAACAGCTCAAAAGACCAAATTACATCACAATTCTCATCAGAAACCTGAAGAGCACATAGAGGGTTTTGTTATGTGAAGGGTTGTACCATCTGTATAAGTTACATAATTAAATATCCTATTTTCTTGTCTAAGTCATGATGTACATATACTGAATATATAGAAATGTGCATTTTATTGAACAAAACCTATATTACTTTAGCAGTCATGAGCCTAGGAGATGGCAAAAAGTGATTGTGCTATAGATAAAACTTCCAGCCATCATATTCACTATCTTTCTGACCAAAACATAGCAGTTGGACTATTGAGTAAGGAAGAAAAAAGAAAGTGTGAACTTAATTTTTTTTTTTCTGTTCTTCCTTTATTTCACTCATCATTTTTTTCTGGTAATATAATAAATATCCTGCTTCTCCTCTCCACCTTTTCAAATATAGGTGCTTATTTTTCTCCTTCAGGCAGTTAATGGTTGATATTGATGAAGATGCAATATTAATAGATTCCTTATATCTGTGAGATTAAGATTTAGTTCCAGGCATGTGAAAGTGATGGGGAACTGGAGTCATGTGGTTTTGACAATACTGTGAAGGTACTCAAATTAAATATTTGGGGATAAAGGGAAAGTAATTGTCAAGCTGATTAAAATGTACATTATTGGACCACTGATTACTGGGTAGTTCTGAAAAGACAAACACTGGCACTATCAACTGCCATAGCCGCATTACTTCACTTGCCGTAAACTACATCATGTTACAGGAGGTGAAGTTCCTCTCTCTAATCATGTATCCCAATAGCCATTTCTGCAGTGTCTATTAAATCTAAATAGTGGGCCATTGAAGGAAGATGCTAGAGAAGGCCTTATAATTTAGTTTTGTGCTTTATTTAGTTTTGTGCTTGTGTTTTATCAGTTTGTAACTGGAGCCAGTGTTTGTCTGGCATTGCGCTACATATGTTAAAAACAGCCTGCGAGCTGAAGAGCCAAATCACTGTGTTAAGTTAACAGTATAATAATCACTTTTGAAAGCTTCACCTGCGTGGAGTAAATTTGGAAAAATATAGGAAAAAGAAATAGTAATGAGTCTTTGAGGAGTCCAAAAGTGCACCTACATTAGTGTTTCAGTTTGGTGCAGAAGAGGAATGTCCTGATTAGTCCCTGTGTAGCGTGCTTTGGTTTGTGTTGGAGGATGGCCTTGGAGTGAACTCGCATTTCACTCCAATGAAACTGGAATGAAAAAGTGTTCTGGAAATGTACCTAATTCACTCCGACTGCTAATGAGCATTAAATCCATGGGACCAGACTAAACCTATTCCAAAGTAAATCTCTGAAACATGTAGTGCAATGTTGAACCCTGGGAACAGCTGTTTCACTCTACTGAAGCACTTCTGCTCACCTGCAGTACCTGCTAATTGAGATATATCATGAGGTTGCACAGAAACTTACACCCCAGTTCAGCAAAACAATTAAACACATGTCTAATGTTAGCATTTTTGATGTACAGTAGTTGCTGGTTTAGGTTTCTGGCAAGAATCAGAATGTGCAGGAGCCAAAATGAAAAACACTTGAATTTTAACAGAGAATGACAAGGAGTCAAGACAGACAGTAATCTGAGGCTGAGCACAAGCTCCAAGATGGAACACAGGCATCGATCAGTTTCTATAAATAACATAGATGTGAGGCCTGGAGTGCATTGAACATAGTAAGTAAAACTTTTAAATTATATCCCTGCTCTCAAAAAAAAAAAAAAATCTTGAAAAGGTCGATGAAGCTTCTTAATCCAAGAGGTAACATGATCAAAACGAATTTCGGAACAGCTAAGTCAGGGCACAACTTTACAAGTAGCTTGAAGCTGTCAGACTGAAATGAAAGTAGCTCAAGCAGGAGGGCTGCGAGACAGGGATGGCAGCGTCCTCACAGAGGTTTGGACCTGGAATTTTGATTTTCCTGAAAGTGTTTCCTGAGTTGAAAAATGCTGTTAATCAACATTTAGTTTGGTTTGTGGGAGAATTTACATCTACTCAAATACCCCTGCATGAGCGCTGTTTTGCTGCCTTTACCTGAGAGTTCTAGTAAGATCCCGTCAGAACCGCGTGAGGAAGTCAGGGGACAGTGAAGGGCAGGCACGCTCTGATATCCTTCTCAGCTACAGTGATGGAAAATGAGATAACTGCTCAAAGTCAAGGAGGTGCACCTCTGCCAGTGTAGTCGATGTGAGAAGCAGTTCCAGACTGCCTTACAGTCTGAAGTGTATGCTGGAAAGATCAGTTACCATCTGAAAACCACAGTCTGCTCTTGAGTAAGGCTGAAGTCCTGGACCAAGACAAAGGCCAGTTAACAGCCTGTCCTTCCCCAAAACCACTGTACTGCTCATACAGATGTAGCAGAATACCTACAATACTTTGATTTAAATCAGACTCCTGTAACTCATTTGCTCTGGAGCTCCTTTAAAATTCTGTCCAGCCTGTACTTGTGGGGAGCGTAACTTAAATCATATACCCCTGTCTGCACACTGTTATTGTGTCAAGCATGCCAATTAATGCAATAAACTTTCTTAACGAAGAGAGCATGAAACTTTCAGAGTAACAAATCTATCATGCAAGAATCGGTACTTCAAATACTATGCTCACTTGTATTTACAAGAACAGAGTTGCCCATGTATAAGAGAAGACTGCTAGCTGAAAATTGGACTGATAAATTATAAGAATATTTTTATTACTATTATTTTTAAAATAAATATCTGGTTGGGATAGTGGCTGGCTTCAAAGAAGGCAGTTCTTCTTTATAAGTGAGCACTAAGGGTTTTTATAGCATATTCTATGTGGAAAACATTCTTTCCCGGTTATCGAGACTGAGCCGCAACTGAAACTATCCAGAAGCCTCTTGTGCAGCATCTCTGCAGTGCTCCTGTCCCATTGAAGGGTCATAATTCTATTAGCAGATCTATTAGTATCAGAGTTAAAGAAATTGAAAAAAAAAAAAAAAAAAGAAAATCTGTCACTACCACAAGTATTAGCACTGAACATCTACAAATCACAATTTGTACTCAATATCGATATGAAGAGCTTGATAAGGTTTGAACTAAATTATTCAAAACAAATGAATCTTTTTTTTCCCTGACATAAGCAATGTAATTAGAAGAGCACAACCATAACTTTGTAATGGCTAGACTATGCACTGGGATAGAAAAGCTGATGAATTTTAAATTATTTCATTTGGAGCAGCAAACGGGAGTATTACTTTACATGATTTCCAAAAGAAAACACGATTTAAATTCTGTCATTAAGTGTGCACAGGTGCTGTCCAGTGAAGTTAATAAAATCGTCACCTACCTGATGCCAATAAGTGCATGGCATTTGTAAGCAGGAAAAAAAAAATGGGCTAGAGAGATAAATTAGGATGAGACAAACTGTCCTAAATTTGCCTGTCCTCTTGCTCATATAAGTATGGCCAACCTTTGTGTATCCCCGAAGGCTGTCTCTGATTTACTGGTAGCAGATGTCCAGTAAGGACAAGACAAGCATACACAGATGCTTTCCCAGAATATTCTCTCAGTCTCCAGAAACCTCAGGAAGGCTCAGTCTCTGAGCCTTCCTGAACCAGAAATGTGTCTTTGCTAGTTCTAGTTACCTTCAACGAGACTACAAAGAGTTGTCACAGAATATAAAGGAGGAAGAAAATAGCCATCCAGAAACAAGGCAATTGAGTTAGGAAATGTTTTGGCAATTTGGGCTACAACTTCACTGTCTCTTTCAGAAAATCCCATAAGCAACTCTGAAATGAGGCTGGAATGACCAGTAAGTAGTCACGTCATAACATCTCTTAAGTTAAGCAGCAACTTCAAGATTCCTGATTTATAGGTTGCCACTTCCATCAGCAAACCTAGTGGAAGATGAAACAGATATCAATCTGCACTCACTCCAGAACTGGCTGGAACAAGGAACTGAGGTGAGGTTTGCATGGAAACAAACCAAAACAATATGTACTAAATAACTGAAACAATGAAGCTCAGTTTCCTCTATTTAGTCTGTAGAGACCACTGTTGAGAGAAATAAATATTATTTCCATGAGGTGAGGAATGCTAAATTAGGTTGACCATATTTGAAAACTTATATAAAAAACATTTGCTTGAGACACTGTCAGGTGAAAATCAATGATGACAGAGAGGCCACCATAAGACAGCGATATCAGTTATTCTGTGGCTGTCACTGTCATCCAAAGCACGCACATTGTCCTAAGCACCAGCTAAATAAAGCTGCTTGGTACCTGCATAAGCATCAGTACCAGTGACTCATCAATCATCTGGAAGCATTGTACCAGGACTTGCAGGACAATAGAGGTGTCCACAGAGTACAATACAGGAATGAACTGATATTTTTTTTTTTTAGTTTTTCTATTATGAAGTGCTCAGGAAAGCATACCTAATGTACATTTATGGCTAGCCTGAAATGTAAATACTTAATGTCAGCTTAAAGAGAAAATGAAATTCCTGTCCAGTTTACACTCTTTAATTGGCAGGATTTCTATCCTCATAGACAAATGTGAATCAATTCCCTTTTTCCGGATTTTATCTAATCTTTATGGCACCCAGATTTCCCAAAGGCAAGCAGCAGCTTCCCATGGAGAAAAGGTACTTCAAGTGGTACTACTTCAGCATTTCCTGATCAAGCAAGGCTGTTCAATTTTTTTGAAATGAAAAAAGACCAGATTACTTCCATGTACTGATTTATGTTGCCTGACTTGCTTTGAGAGCATCCCTGATGAATACCCCACAATTACCCAAGATTTAATTTTTACTGATTCTCTTGGATTATTTTGACCCCAAAACCTCCAACGTACAGGCTAAACTTTACCGAGAAGCCCTTGACTGTATATATTACACTCTTCAGGATAGTGATGTTTATTAAAGTGGGTTGGAAAGTGTTTGAAAATGAGCTGTAACAAATCTGAATTTTAATTCCTGTACTAACAACAGTTTCCCTGATGTTTGTAGGAGCTGCTGCAGACATTACCACACTAAATTCAGATGCAAAGTAAACAAATATGAATCACCTGCCATACGCTTTATGAGGAAATCGGTGTTAATGTCACACAGGTTTCAGCTTGGTGTTCAGGTGCTGTGAGTGGAAGTACCCTGTGCAGCTGACATGAAACCCTAACACCTCCAGGGACCTGCTTTTTCTTGGCAGGAGGATTTAGGAGCCTAAGAACACAAATGAGCCTTAGGCCAAATGCTGATTTATATTGACCTTTCATAAGCCACTATCAGCTCAAAAAGCTGAGGCAAATTATTACAAAATATTTAACTCACTACCTCAGTCCCAAATAGCTATTTTTTCCTTATCATTTGCTATAAGGCTTTTTTCCCAAGATACTAAAGTTGTCTGAGATTTTTTTGCTGTTATATACCGAGTGACTCTCATGTTTTGGTGCTGGTTTGTTTTTTCCCCCATCTTAATGCTGAATTATCAGGTTCAATATTATCTTATGTGTTCATTCCAGAGGCTAAATTTGCCTTGTATCAAGTACTTTATTCTATCCTTTTTTACAGATACGGTCTTTCAATTTTCTATTTCAGTAGCTCACAGTTTTAAAAATTTTTCAGTTCTCTTCCTCCAGGAGAAGGAAGTCTGAAGTTCTAGGCAAGCTGGTTTTGAAGTTGTGTTCCCTAAAATATGGGGAGGATTATCCAAAACCTCATCGTTATCTTACAGAATTGTGTTTTTTAAAAATAACTAACCTGAGGCTGAAAACAGGCAATAATTGCCAAGTTACATGTAAGGAGACAGTTTAATCTGTTGGGGAGACCATTGCAAATTCAACAGGTCACAGTAATTTGCTATTTATTGTTTCACAGAAAAACTATGAAAAACTTATTGGAACTACAGAATAGGTCTTCAAGGTCACTTTGTACTTGAGCAAGGAGGATGAAAAATGATAGATAAATTATATATCCTATAAGAGGTAATAATACAGTAGTGTGAATTTTAGCAGATGTTTTTCCTATTAAAAGCTAGAATATCTGGCTCCAGCAAACACATGGAAGTATTTAATTTACTCTTTTCATATAGAATGAAGTCTGTGAATAGGTCTGTAATGCATTAATTGTATTGTTTTAGAAAAATCCAGCAATTTTGGGGGAATAAATATATTATAGTAAATAAAAAAATTAATACAGGAATAGTAGCATTAGTAGTGCCGTGATAATAATAGAAGAAAAGGGAATATTCATTTGACCTTTTGGAAGAATTTCCATAAAAAGTATTCAAACCTTTATATAATAAAGTTTTCCATAACAATTTAAATCGCGTTAAGCCTCCTCAGAAATGCCTGCATTTTCTAGGTCCGTTTGGCTATATTCTGTTCTGGCCACCATATTTTGAAAGTAATGCTTTGCTAACAGGCTTACCGAGTCAGGGAACAGAAGGGATATCAAAGGGCTTGACTAAGCAAAACTACCCAGATGGTAAACATACTGACTCATTTTTTAAGTAAAAGATTAAAATCTTCTATTGATATTCTAAAATAGGAAAAGAGACAAAGTTTATTGAATGATACATTTGTGTGAAATATTCATTCTACTTCAATTATAAATAGATCAAAAGTGTAATTTTCAGAGCAGGTCACTCACTGTATAGAAAAGAGCTGTAAGAGGTCTGTAACACAGGAAGAAAGGAGATGTTAATGTCACTGTTGAGACTCATGGATACACAGAAGAAGACGCTTACACCTAGTGAAAAAAAAAAGATACTAAAATGTAACCCTTTTTTAAACAATATAGGCATCTGCTTGAAAACCATCCTAAAATTGCCTTAATGTGGAATGATTGGCATTTTTTCTGTGGTCATATAATTATAATTTAAAGCTTTCTTATGTATTGCCTCTCTGCCTTGCAGTTTCTTAATGAGCAAGGTCCAAAGGAGGCAAGGCTAGTTCAGCAAAATGCAATATTGCTAAGGGAAGGGCTGGTATAGCGCAGCTGTACTCCAAGAGTGTTGATATTCCATCACCATCCTCAGAATACTGGAGGAGGTGAAAAGGGGGCTTAAGTCATTGTCCTCTGCTACTGATCTGAACCACATGGTTTATCTGCTATTTATGAGCTTGCAGGGCTACTTCTTCCAGTGATTAATGGGGAGCAGCTGATTCCCTTTCCCTTCCAACCACTCATTAAGCATCTGAGGCAGGTGAGGTTAAGTTTCTACAAAGCCATGGCTCAGTAAGTAACATCACAAGTTTTGGCCCTTCAGGCTTAGAAATATTCTCTATGAGGTTACGAGGTAATCTTAAAAATTAAATACTGATATTTAAGATTTTTTTTTTTGTTTTTATGAGGCCTATGGCTGTGCAACCATTCTCTGATTATGCAAGTTCAGAATTTTCAAAATTATATTCTGGCTGTATGATTTTGCTCATGTTTTCCTTTTGAACAGGAGTGCTTGTAGCATTCTCTAGATGGTTAATGGAAAGTCATTATTATATATGAATAGCGACAGTTTAGAAGCTTGCTGTCAACATCTGCATGGAGGTAACTGATCTTAAGAAAATACTATGAATATTATTTTCTCCTGTGGTGTTGCTCTTAACATTAATTATTTGGGTATGTTTAATTCACAGGTTTGGATTTGCATAAATTTTGAAGGGATTGCTTTACGTTGGCAAAAAGTCAGAGCAAAATTAGTCTAGATGGTAAAATAAATGAAAATCCTGTTACAGCTATACTTCTGCTTAATGATCTTGGTATTAATAGAGTGCTATAGCAAGTAAAGTAACTTAAGTAATTAAATTAGAAAGCAAACCGGTCTTTGCCAGTTGATTTCTTAAATGTGCTTTCATCTCCTAGTTGTGTCAGCTCAGGTAGTTTATATCGATATAGAACTTAGAGGAATGCTTTTCTTTTTGGTGCTTTGTTGCGATCAGAAGAGGCAGTAGGAAATGGAAACGTACCAGTGTACCTAATTTGTCTCTTAGCAGATTTCTTCACGTAACATATGAGGTTGTCAAATCCCCTGTCATCCTTTGGGCTAAAGCAGTTAATAGCTGAGTCTAGACCTATTAAGTTGATGGGGGGCACGCTGGATTTCACAGTGCAGTGGTATGAATCCTGAGGGGAGGGCTGATATTTCCAGAGATGCCTAGAGGATATGTGAAACAAAGATGATGAATAAAGATATCAATATGTTGTTGTCAAGTCAAAACCTCTTAGCTTTTGTGTTCGTTGAAACTTCAGAGAAAAATCATTGTCTAACTTGATAAAGGAAGAGCATCTCCATAATCTGCAAGCTAGTGAGTCTATGGTAAATAAGTGTAGTATCAATGCTTTACTTCCCTCTTTTGGATTGCTCTGTAATCAATGGGTATTTATGCCGGTTTGTGAGAGTGCATTGATCACCTCTAGTAACAACGTAATTTTGCTAATGCAAAATTCTGAGGCAATGACTCCAAGTCAGTTGGCTTTACCATCCACAGTATGGCTCTGATGAAACAAAAATAATTTGAACTTAATCCGCAGACTTATATTTTAATACTGCGTTTTATTGTAGATCTTATTGACTGAGTTTCCAGTAGCCAGTTCAAATTGCAAGAAAATATTTTTAGCTCATGTGAGTCAATGCTGAGAAAAAATAGATGAGTACAAAAACTTGCAAGTGTGTGAGCTATCAGATGTTCCTGAGGTTTTCTTTTCTCTGTTAGCAGTAACAAATATTTTATCAAGCATTGTATCTCTTTAGCAAGTCCTAGCAAAAAGTTCTCACTTTAATTTCTTTGTTGACAAATCTTTAAAAATATATACGGCTCCAAGGATGATGTTGCATTACTTTAAAAATAAACTTTTTCTTTTTTAATAGAAAAGAGATTATCTTATTAAGGTTTTCATGTTTAGCAAGGCTTTGAACCACATTTCAAGATTAAATAAGTACTATGTGATTAAAGCCCTCTGCTATGGTATTCCTTCTGCAAGAAAAGATTGAGATACACAAATAACATGTTGGAAAAGCATTGTTGAAAAAAGGATGCTGGAACTAGCTCTGTAGTCTGTCACAGAATGTGGCATATTTCTCCTGAGTTATTAGAAAATCTTCACTGTGAAAACTAATAATTGCATCTTTTGGATGTCTCTATATTTTTGTCTTTGCTTTTAATCTAGCTTTGTTCTTCTAGAGCTTTTTAATGTCCTTATTTTCTTGTAGGCTATGAGATAACCCTGGACTACAGTGGTATCAAGGGTGGGATTCATCTGGTCAAAAGTAATTGTCCAAAATGAGCTAGTTGTCTAGATTCCCTTTATAGTCTATAGGTGTATTAGGAGCATGATTTACGTTGTTTGGAACTGGACATCTAAAATAGGTCAGATGAATTGACCCTTTCAAAAGTGTAGATATTTCCAAGATAAGCTGTGCAGAGATCCTGGTCTGATTAGTTTAACTGTAGACGCCTGCATAGGAGATGTCCAACACCGAGTGAAACAAATCTTACCCCTGCTGGCAAATGATAACTCTGTTATCTTACTCTATGAAACCCTCTTAAAATGAAATTCAGCCTAATGTAGATGATCAGAACAAGCTTTGTAGGGTGTATTGAAGTGGAGGGGTTTATTTCTGGCCTTTGCTAGAATATGAATTTCATTCCCTCTATCTTTTGGCTGGTGGTTGCTACACCTGGAAAAGGTTAATCCGTATAGCTTAAGGGTCTATTACTTTTAAGAGCTTATTTTGAAACTTTGCAAAGAAATGAGAAATATGGTGCTATGTTTATTTAGCAATGCATTCTTGTTATCCAAAAAGGATGAATTACTCTTCTGTTTTGTTTTGTATTCTGTCCTGTGCAGATCCCCAATTCTAATCTCCTCCGTGAAAAATCAGATCTCATATGAAGAAAGTGATTATTTAATTTGTGCTTTTCCTTCATTGTGCTGCAATCCCTTTAAAATGCTAATGATTTTTAATGGCATAAATTACTTGATGCAGATTATATAAGAAGAATAGTAAAAAGTTGCAGTGGGATTTGGGTTTTTTCTTTTTCAAAAACTGATTACATAGAGTCTAAAAGTATGCTTGAACAGTTTTCGTTAGAATCGCTCAGCAGCCTGAACTCAGGCAACAGACTGTGATTCTTAAATCTTTTTCAGTTTAGAACTGTTAGTTGTTTTTAGCTCTTTTCTTTTGGCATCCATCTGTCAGTAAAGTTCTCCTTCCGGCTAGCCACAGCAAAGCACTGTTATTATTTCATTATATGCTAGGATTGAGGGGAAAATTGACTCTTTAGTACTTATCTTTAAGGTATCCTTGAAATCCTTGGTGCTTCTGAGAGCTCTTACTTCATATGCCAATGGCATAAATGTCTTCAGTACTATAGTGCAAGGATTATGGAAGTAAAGGGGAGGAATTGGAAGTTTTTACATATATCATAATAATAATATAGATAGGCACGAGTTGTTCAGGAGGAAAGACAAAAGAGGTTTTGCCTTGTATATCAAAAAGGAGTTATTAAAAAAAAAAAAAAGAAAAAGAAATTGAGGCAAGTAAATAACCTATTGGGGAGAAATGGATATAATGATTAATTATATAAGGATATTTAGTACACACTGCTCTGATGAGCAGAATGTAGCAAGAGAGAGATCCAGAGACTTCCTTCAGGTGTCTTAGTATCCTGTGTTCTAATGATCAAAAGAATAATAAGCCAAGGGTGCTGGCAATGCTGTTGTGGAGTAATGTGGGTCATAAGCTACCTCTGCTGGAAAGGAATCCCAACAGCCCAATATCTGCTTAAAATGTTTTGCAGACGGTTTTTGGAAGTGAAGAAAGAGTTAAAGGGAGGCTCACAGATTGTGTTGTGATGATTAAAGATGTGCTCTGGTTTCAGCTGAAATAGTTAATTTTCTTTGTACTAGCTGGTATAGTGCTGTGTTTTGGATTTAGTATGAGAATAATGTTGATAACACACTGCTGTTTTAGTTCTTGCTAAGTAGCTCTTACACTAAGTCAAGGACTTGTCGGCTCCTCATTTCCTGCCAGCAAGAAGGCTGGAGGTACACAAGAAGGTGAGAGGGGGCACAGCCAGGACAGCTGACCCAAACTGGTGAAGGGACATTCCATACCATATGACACCACATTCAGCATATAAAGCTGGGTGAAAAAGAAGGAAGAGGGGGATATTTGGAGTTACAGCATTTGTCTTCCCAAGTAACCATTATGCATAATAGAGCCCTGCTTTCCTGGAAATGGCTGGACACCTGCCTGCCGATGGGAAGTAGTGAATGAATTCCTTGTTTTGCTTTGCTTGTGTATGTGGTGCTTGCTTTGCCTATTAAACTGTCTTTATCTCAGCCTATGAGTTTTCTCACTTTTACCCTTCCAATTCTCTCTCACATCCCACCTAGGGGGAGTGAGCAAGTGGCTGCCTGGTGCTTAGTTGCAGCCTGGGGTTAAATCACAAGAAGATGAACAGGTGAAAATGGACAAGTGAAAGGTGGTGTGTGTGACAAATTTTATGGCATGTTGATATTTCTGATACAGAAGAAGACAGAGAGAGATAAGAACAAATTACTGATATGGATACTGTGGCAGAGCAAGGGAAAAGACATTCAAGATCTGAGAGGATTTCTAGTAAGGCTACAGGCAGTAGCTATCCTTATGTGAAGATCAGCTGAATCATGGACTCATCAAGGACTTAAACATCAAGAAGAAATTGTATGGAAAGTGGAAAGTAGGTCAAATTGCTAAGAACGACTATCAGAGTAGCAGAAGCGTGTAGGGAAAAAAATGAGAGAAGCTGAGAACAACCAATCAGCCAGGAGCATAAAATATTGGAAGAAAACACTCTGCATGCCAATAACCAAGGAATCAGTTACTTCACTGCCTATCAGGGAAGGAGACATAGCAGCAGACACTGCCCAGAAGGCTGGAATCTACTTTTTGCCTTGATTTTCACTAAAATGTGTTTCGATCACATGGTCAAAACTAATATGAAAAAAGTCATGATAGATCCTAACCTGATCTGTAGGCCTTCTGTCTAGTGGATATTTTAAAAATATTTAGATCTTCAGACATTTTCTGTAGGGTACTTAGAATACTGGTTAGAAAATCTCGGACACATTTGTAATTGTGTATGGAAACGTAGAGACGGTGAACGAGGTTCCCGAAGCCACATGTAAAGCTCTAGTACAACTGCAATTGAAAACTAGTGATTAATGGCTTTGTCCAATAGCAATCAGTTGGCCTTCTGGGCTGCCTGCACAGAGTGTGGGGCTGATAGTACATTTATTAAGTTTGCAGGTGACTCCAAACGAGGATCCCTTCCAACCCTAACCATTCTATGATTCTATGAGCTTCAAAACTGTGGCAGGGTTGGTTGGCTCTTTAGAATGACGTTAATAAGCTAGAGAAACACTTCAAAACAAACAAAAGGTATAATTAAGTACAGTAAAGTGAAAAGTTCACCTCTCTGGTAGGAATACTATTGTGCAAGGTTGGCAGATCTGCAGAAGATTGAGCCTGTACTGACCAAACATGAGTTAACAGTGTAATATGGTTGTGAGAAGTGCAAAGCTCGTACTGGGATGTGTGAACAGACACCTGTATAAAAAGCAGATGAATGCTCTCTTTCACACTAATGGTGATGATCTGCTTGGGTGCAGATATGGATGTTTATTCAACCTGCAGAAATTAGTGGTTTCATTTTCCACCCCAACCCAGTCCTTTCTGTGCTGGGCTAGATAATACATAGTAATGAACTTTGGAGCGGCTTTTTGCAGTGCTCTCTGTCTTTAAAGACTGTGTAATTACAGATTATCATCAGTCAGAAAGGAGCATGTTTGGAGTGGAGTTTGGGATGAAAAGGAGTATGTTTGGAATGCCTGGGGCTGGTAACCTAGTGTCTCAAAGTTGTTCTTCCTGCACCTCCTGAATACGGCCTTTTCATAAGGTAGCAAAAATATTTTTATTTTCAGATTGAGTTGTGCTTTTGAGGAGAGAATCTGGAGGCAAGAAGAATAAACTTAACTTGCAGGGAAAACTAGGAATTTTAGCCTAATCTTCAAAATAGAGAGCTCTGGACCTCTTCAGATCTTTCAGCATCTTCAGACTTGCCTATCTCTGGCTGTTGTTTGTTGGCTTTGTTACAAGGAGGCTTTTAGCAGGTGAATGCTGCCAATTTACACAAGCAGGCAGGGCATCCTTTTGTTTTTGTTAATACAGGTGTTGCTGTGTAAAAGCTTCTATTCCTTTTAAAAACAAAATCCAGACTCGGCCCCAAAACTGTTATATTTCTTGTTTGGTTGGTTCTTTTGAATATTTTCATTAGAAAATTTTCCCAAAGATATTATGTAATCAAAATTAAATTGCATTTGATTGTCAACAGGTTAAATCCTGAAGGGGAAACATGAATTGAAAAGAACCTTGTTAAACCACTGTGATGACTCTATACAATATTTTCTGCTGATTTTACCTACAATAAGTCAAATTACTTCTTTTATTGTTGTATTTAGCAAATGTTTCATGTAAAAAAAAATGCTGCCTTTATATTGCTTTTTAATTTGGTTCGTTTTTGTCTCTTAACCCTTTAGAGCTCTTGCCCTGGGGGAGCATGTCTTGCTTACAACTATTTGACTGCCAGAGCAGTAAATGCAAGTGCTTTTCCATTGGAGCAGGACCAAATTACACTTGTACATACTTATTGTCCATCTTCTTTTCCTGTGGCTTAGCTGAAATACTGACGAATAGTGAATAAAGGGATTTTTTTTTCTGTAAGTATGCTAGTGAAGACTTCAGAATTAAAATAGCATTCTTGGCAACTGTCTTTTCCAGAAAACTATTTTGAGAATGACTTCCCGAGTGATAATTAGATATTGAAATGCACCCAGTTTCACATTTCAGTGCTCCTTTCCAATTAGAATGGCATTAGAGTGAAAGTGTAGCTATATAATTGTATGAAGAATAGATCCAATTTTCTCAATGTCACTGCAATATCACCTTTCAGTAGTAACGGCACTGAATGATTACGCATATCATTTAGTCATAGTGTTTTATCCATTTCACGGAGAGATATTTTTTTTTTTAACTGGACATGTGGTCAGATTGTAAATGAGCACATAAAGAGGAGGCCACGCTACATACAAATATGCCAGCGTTCATGTTACTGCATCCTGAACTGATGGGAGTAACGTCTTGTGGTGTTTGCTAACAAGCAGCATTTGCAGCAGAGTGCATCTTAACTGGGCTTTCAATGGTCAAAAAAAGGAATTGCAAAAACCTCTTAACCCACAAGTTAAGGAAAAGATCTTTACAATTTATTTTTGATCTGCTGCTGTGTGTAACTACAAAATGAACTGTGATACAGGTTTAGGATTAAATACTCCCACTAGCCTTGCTAGTGGTTAGCAGGCATTTTGTATGCATCCTTCCTTCTTGGTCTCTATCATTCCATCTTGCTGCCGAGCAGAGCAGGCTGCAAAATAGATAATCCCTCTGAGAAGGTAGTTCTATACAACTCAAAGCAATCATGCCAAATGCTACTAAAAATATTTCTTATAGATCATGATTGGAAATTTATCCAGTAATTTGCATTTAAATGACAGCTGCTAGAAGCAGAATGTATAGAAATAAGTATATCATGTTTAGACTTGAATTTACATCCCTTAGGACTGTGGGGAAAAAATGAAGCTCTTTAGTTTAACACGATAAATATTAGTACAGCAGTGCCTTGCACAGTTGAAACTACATTATCAGATTAATCAGAGGCACCCGAGAGAGTTAAATTTGATACAATATGTTTGTTTAGGGGTATTTCCAAGATTTGGATGGCCAGGGATCTTTTGCTTTAACAGCTGATGCAACAGCATATTGAGATTTAACTTTGTGTCTAAGCTTTTAGATAACGGTTTTTCACATTTCTGTGATATTTATTTCTCTCTCTGGTCTCATCTACCTCTCATGCCTTCCTTTTAAATGCATAGGTTTACTTGTGGCAGAAATACTCTCTACTTACAGAATTGGCATGACCTATCTGACTGTGTTCTATCTCAGTGTTAATTCTTATATTGGATTTCAAATGCCACCAAAATAAATCAGGTGTGAAAGTTGCCCTGGCTGTACACCAAATTTCTAAAATAAAACTTTGACTAGTCCTTCTTATGCTTTATTCATTTAAAACTTCCCTAAAGTAATATCCTCTGTTATCAGTGCAAAACAAATGGACCATTTCTGGTTGTATTTTGATATTCTAAACTAAAGTTTAAACTTATTTTTTTCTAAAAAAAGGGCCATGTTACAGTTTTAAGCAAGGACTTAAAAAAGCAGCTATTGCATATGTCTAGTAGATTGTTTTGAAAGACCTAAACATGCCTAAAGGGCCTTCTGTTGGTTCTCTTCTAAAGAGCAAAATTGCCTGTAAATGATATCTCATTATTTACTGTAATTATGAATGCAACAAACTAAGAGGATTCTGAAGGATGTTTTCAGAAAATAATAGTCCTTATTTTTTGAGAAGCTGAAATAATTAAAATAGAATTCTTACCTCTAGGGTGTAATGATATATCACAAACAACAAAACTAGAGGGGGAAAAAAAAAGAATGCTAAATATGTGTTTATAACTATAGCTGCTGTTGATTCTTTACGAAATAGCACATCTAGAGCAGAAGATATATTGTCTAATGTGCATGAATTTTCCACCTTTTCTCTTGTTGACCAGTGATTTGCCTTTTCTATCTATTGACCTGGTTTGTTTTTTTTCCTAATTGTGATCATTACAAAGAAAAATGTAGTGTAAGCAACCAGAAATAGCAGCAGGGTTCTGACATCATTAATGTTTTTTTTGCTTATCATATTGAGAAATAAAACATTTTCAATCCACAGTGTACTCAGACTGCTATAAATTCCAAAAGAAAATATTTTGATGCATGGAAATCTTCCACCTTGGTGTCAGACAGAAACCTGGCATATGATTGTGCTAAATTCATATTAAATACAACACAGTTACATAATTCTATTTTTATTCTTGTAGTCAGTGAAAAATACTAATGGGGCACCTTTTAGAGTTTGTGGAAATAAATTTGCCGTTTGTTGCAGCCAAGGCAAGCCTGGTACTTCCAGCAGCACTTCCCTCTTTGGAAATGCTGTGTCAGAAGCAAGGACTTCAAAGTGTGTCATTGTATTGCTGCCAGAAGGAATTCTTGTACTTACCATTCTCGACATCCTTGACCTTAGCAACAAAAAGGACAGATGGCCAGTGAAGGGAACCGACTGACTTGAGCAAATTGAAACCTCTTAAGACAATCTGTGTTGATTTGGGTTTTTATTTTTATGGTCATATGTCTTGTAATTTGTGATGGAAATAATGAATGCAAACCAAATAGAACACAGTGATGTATTGTGGGCCACCAGAGTAATGGAGTTTATAGTACAGAAATTGTCCTTCGTGTAACAAGGGATTTTCCCAGATAAAACATAGGTGTAGGTGTGTTATCGTGTTTTGCACGCTGCTTTTGTTGTTTACCAGAGTTGATATGGGCTTCAAAATTCCATTCATCAGTATTTCCCCCCAGTGGAGCCTGTCCAATGTGCTTTACCTTAATGTATTCTAAACATCTGCATTGAAATAATTTATTCATAGGCTGAAATCTCTAATCGCAGTTTGAGGAGCAGAAATGTTTACTTGGTCACTTACACTCTGTTAATCTGGGACAGCGATGGGCAGGTCACGTTGTCCTTTTTCATACAACTTTTTGAACAATGAATTGTTAGTCATTTTATCAAAGAGCTGGAGGTAGCAGTCTGTATAGATGTATTGAGAATCGGCTAATGGACAGAAAGTACCTGCTCCGACACATTAATTCCCTTCCCTGTCAGCCTGCATCATTGTAGAGTGTGCATGATGGGAAGCAAGGTCCCATCGCACTATGGCACCTGCTGCTTTTCCATCTGCCGAGCGCAATAGCTTCTTTGATTGCCCATTTTTCAGCCTAATGACTTTATTCCTTTTCTCTTTGTAAAGTTTTAACATTTTTTATTGTTATTTTAATAGTCATGGTTTGTAGTTTGTTTTTTGGTTTTTTTTTTTTTTTTTTTTTACTTTCCTCCTCTCCAGTGGGCACTTAAAGTGTTGATAAAAGAATAAGTAACAAAATAATATTCCAAACCTGTGCCCAAATTCTGCATGCCCCAAGTGTTGTGTTTCATAATTTATTCTGATAAAGTTGTCATGGTGATAATGTCTCTTGAGAACGAAAGTGCCATGTGCCTGGCTGATTACAGGAAACAGCTCAGATGGTACACAAACTGGTAAATATTGAACCCATGAGCAATAACATTAGCCGTATTTTGTCCATTTATTTATTTATTTAATGCATCTCCGGTCAACTTGATTATGGAAAGAGTGTGACAATTCATATTTTACTTGCTGTATGCTTAGATTTATGAGGATGTGAGACAGGCTTTTGATTTTAGTTTTGGGGTTTTTTTTTTGTTTTTTGTTTTTTTTTAAATCCAGTGACATAAATATTGGCGGAGTTCCCTGAAATAGCCTTTGAATTCTGTCTAAAGCTGTTTATTTGACTGGATTAGTCAAAGCAAGAGATCATTACTACATATTGAACATCTGTCAAAAAAAAACCCTTGCAATTAGCAGATATATCATCTGTAAGTTGTAGCTTCGGATTTTGTGTGAGAGAAGTATCTCTAGGATTCCTGATAAATGCTGATTTTGTTTATTTCAAATATGGAGATAAAAGCCACACTTTTAAATATAATTCTTTTCCATCAAGGAGAAAACAGAATAATGTGTTTTTCATTCCAAACATTGATCATGTTAAAATCAAAGCATACTACTGTACTCCTTGGAGTTCCTCTAGAACAAAATCTTTTAGTGGTGAAGTTTAAAATCACACACTGCAATAGGGAAATTTTAGATTTTGATATGGCTTTCTGGGCATTTTTTGCATAGCGTAGTCCTTAGTCTGCAGGTAAGAAATGCCAGGTAATAGCATGCAATTCTTATACCAATGTGCACTATTAGTTGCTAGCAATATTTCTGCTCTTCCTTTACGTCTTTTTGCATAATACTTTTGTTTATTTCTGTCAAGACATTTAGAAAGGCATCGACTACATTTAAGTGTACTGGTTTTGGGGGTGAGGGTCTACTGCACCTGATTTCCACTGGAATTTTTAAAAATATTTCTCATTTCTAACTGTATGTGTAGAATTTTTCAAATAGTCCTAAAGAACTTAGTGAGTGAGCTTTCCATAGTGCCCTTTAAACACCTTGAGAAAAACCTCTCCTTACAGATAGCAATTTAAGGCCTGGTATGTATGTAAATGTACTGGTCAGCACATTTTCGAACAAGACCCATAACTTATCCAAACCAAGATCGGATTATACAGGGACATGGAACTGGTTGGAGATTCCCCTGAGCAGATGGGAAGCGATATTAGTGTAGTGTTTTAACCAGTGTAGCGTGCATAAGCCGAGAAGAGAACTGCTGGCCAAATCCCGAGGAGCACTTGAAGGTGGTGAGAAGCAGCTTCTGAGAAGTCTTTTCAATAGTGATACACCGTTTGCATTGGCAGGAACGTATGGTCACTAGTTGTTCAGGGAAGATGGGTCACTCAAGGACACATCTGGTATTAGACCTAGATGCAGGGCTACGTCTGCTCTTTGTACGTGTTGAACAAAACAGAGCAGACCAGCAATTTTCCCAGGTAAGTCCTGTCTAGCAGGGCAGCAGCAGGGATGCCAACGACGTGGCACTGAAGTCTTTCAAGGTCATGTCGATATGAGCACAGACTGCAGTATTGTGAGATTAATATCTGTGAGAGGCAGCGGCTCTCAGTTTCTAGTACGTGCTGAATTCCTAGGAAGGGTCTAGATCTAGATCTTTCTTCAACTTCTGTTAATAAGAACCCCTCTGCTGGTAAGCAATTACTTATTTATTAATGGAGGATTAGTACCAGAGGCCCTGACCTGGATAGCAGCTTGTTTAGCATGACTTCTTGCACAGGGTGCATGCTGACAAACGAGAAGGATCTGGAATGCACAAAGCCAACTGATCACCATATTATTTGGAGGCTTGTGCTTCTCTGTGTGCGGTTTTGGTTGTGAAGGTTAGATGTCCTGGGCTCTCTCCACCTGCCGTGCTGCTTCTCTGTGGCTGAGTGACTAAGATCTCACAGCAGCCACAGTACCAAGGTGCTCAGAAGTGCCTGCAAGATCACAAAACTGATGGGGAGCAGAAGGTCTACCCTTGAACTGAAACACCCCTACTGTGCTCAGGACTTGGATCAACACAGAGCTTTAGGAGAGATATTTGCTTCTACACAACAGGTGGTACCAAGCGTATACATGCTCGTCATTCAGCATGTGTCCTCAGGTACTCCTTCACTCATCTGTTGCATGCTTTGCTATAAATTCAGATGTGAGCCAGTTCCTTACTACTGTTATCATGGGCATTCTGAAACGTTTTCCTAGGGATGACTCTTCTTATACAGCACAGATGTATCACACAAGTAGCAGAGACTGCCTTATGTATGACTATTTAGTTCAATTGCAAATTTTTTGGAACGCTGTGGCAGTTTTGTATTGTAAAATTACATGGGAAGATAATGAAGCAGAGAGGGAGAGTAAGAAACTGAACTTGTGAAATAGAAGACTTCTATAATAAATGTGAGATGTGACTTCATAAAAGGAATGTGAGGATTGACCTTAAAAACTTGAAAGAATTACTTTTTTTTTCTCTCTACTACCCATCTTTTCCTTTGTTTTGAACACGAGGCGGAATAGGTTCGCTTGTTGACAACTGGCTCTGGCACTGGAGTAGGTACTTGGAACAGACAATTCTTATCCACCCTTCACTGTGCAGAGCAGGATTTTAAGGTCCTCTCATATCCTTCAATGTTGGCCCGTTCCCATGCTGAAGAGGCACAGCCTGTTTTCAGTCATTTCTTGCAGATTCAGGAGACACATCTGACTGTACATTTCAATTGCAAATTTGTAATCCCTAATTTGAAGAAGAGGAATGCAGTTTGGCATGTCATCATGGAAGGACTTGGGTATCATTGTTGTAAGCTACATCTCTGTCGTGGGATGCAGAGCTTCCCAGCTCTGCCACAGGGAACCTGAAGAGCTGACACTCAGGCCTCTTGTTATTTCCCAGATTACTACAGGCATGGCAGGCTGGGAGACTCAGCTCACAAGTCTCTTAATTCCTCTTGCTAAAAAGCACTGTCATTCTGCCAGGACTGCAGTTGAAAGACATGCACCTGTCCAGGGTCCTGGTTGTAACTTTTTTTATGTTTTGTTTAAATGAATAACTTTCCCTTTTTTAACCAAAATATTGCCTTCTAATGGATATTTCAAATCTTGCTCTATGACAGAACTATTAATTTCTCCCTAGGAATTGTCGTAGTCAGTAATCCTTCCATGACCAAATTTCCCTCATCTTTTGACATTCAGGGGAAGTCATAGCTTCTGCTCTCCCAAGATGTCAGTCACAGACTCCCACTGGACTACGATTTTTCAGCAGGGCCAGGATTTCACCTGTGTCTGTGCAAGAACAAATTGATTCACAACCCTGAGGTACTGCACCAGAGGGGAAAATTAACTGCTTCTGCAAGCCATCAAATTGTTATTAAAAAAAAAAACCCAGAAACTTATTATAAAGTCAGTGTGAAAGTATTCAGTCCCTGACAGTTCTCTGTTTCTTGTGAGAACTTGCAGTATATTTAGCTCTTTGACAAGGTTGTACATTACACCTAAAAAGAAAGGGGAAGGAAACATTCCACACTGCAGACAAAGCCTAGAATTATCTTTAATAGGTGAAAGACAGCTGTGACCCCAGCTCAGTGCTGTGATGGAGAGCTGCCAGTGTTACAGCTCCTTTCTGCACTCTAAGATACAATGAGACAGATGGAAGCAGAGTGGCATTCTCCTACTTCCCATTCTGCAGGAATCAGAGGGAGAGTCAAACTTGGTAAAGCAGAATGAGACACTTTCAAGGTACTTTCAAGTAACTTGAAGCATTTGAAAGACTTGAGATTCTATGTTATCTGAACACCATTGACAGGAAAACGAGAAAAAGGGGAAAAGCTGTTACATTTCTTCCTACAAATGATTCAAAATGCTGGAGTTCACGTATTTTTATTTTTTTGTGCTCAGCTGAAAGTTTGAGAATAGCTCCTTCCACATTTATTCCAGGGAGAAATGGGGAGGGGGGAGAGTCACTGAAAACCTAGAAGCTGAATGCAGTAAAAATATACCAGACTCTCTTTCAGGCTCTTTCAGCCCTTAATTCAGTGGCTCTCAAATGAAACCCCTTCCCAGCTCTCCCAGCCTTTGAATACATTCTGTTAAATGACCTAACCAATAACTGTGATCAGTAAAAATGAGCTGCCAAATAGGCTAGTCAACACACACCCCAGCTGCCGAAACAAACCATTTGGATTTTTAAAGACCTGTGGCAATGTTAACATTAATAGACTTGTTAACTTGTTGACAATAATAGACTTGTTGGAGCAAGTCCAGAGGAGGGCCATGAAGATGATCAGAGGGCTGGAGCACCTCTCCTGTGAGGACAGGCTGAGAGAGCTGGGGCTGTTCAGCCTGGAGAAGAGAAGGCTCTGGGGAGACCTGATAGCGGTCTTCCAGTACCTCAAGGGGAGCTTATAGGAAAGATGGGGAGAAACTCTTCAGCAGGGATTGTTGTGATAGGATTGAGGGGTAATGGTTTTAAAATAGAAGGAAGCAGATTCAGACTGGACTTAAGGAAGAAATTTTTTATGAGGTTGGTAGAACACTGGCACAGGTTGCCCAGAGAGGTGGTGGAGGCCCCATCCCTGGAAACATTCAAGGCCAGGTTGGATGGGGCTCTGAGCAACCTGATCTGGTTGGAGACGTCTTTGCTCCTTGCAGGGGGGTTGGACTAGATGGCCTTTAAAGGTCCCTTCCAACCCTAAGTATTCTATGGTTCTGTGAGAGCTCAGGTCATGTGCTAATTAGAAATCCATTGAAATAAGTTTAGAACAGTTTATTATTTAAAGATCTGTAGATGTTAAAAGCAATGGAGAGAAAGTTTTTAAAAATTAAATTAAAAATTAAAATTATTTTTAAGCAAATATTAAACCACCCTGAACCTATATAAAACTGTGCATCAAACTGATGTGTATGTGATAATATACACATAACACACAGTTGGAATGGCATCTCTTCTGTGGGTTGGTTTATGAGCTGAAGTTCTAGCCCTCTGTACTTTAAACCCCTTGGTCTTGAAGCTCTTATTTGGTATTTGAATCAATTCAGTTGCTGTTGCAGACTTGCACACGTTGTTTCCAGCAAGTTTCTAGCAGGTTTTGAATCCCAGAGCAGATGTCCCTTTCCTCTAATAGGACATTTTGATTTTCAGTGGTCATAGCAACAAAATGCCCTCCTTGGCCTTCTTGAAGAAAACCTCAATAGGAAAAGCATTTTAATTAAGAAAATATACTAATTAGCTACCACCTGAAGTGACGATAAGAGTTTCACTTCATTAGCGAGGCTGGGTGTGTTTGGAGAAACTCACCTGGCAACAAGGGGACTCATTTTTCAGGCTATTTTCAATATTTCTCTTCCTGCAGGGAGAAAGCAATCTTAATTAAAACCTGTGAAAAGCAGGGCATTTTTAGCTGGTAATTTACAGAAGTTTGAATAAGTCAAAAGAGAAAAAGACACCTTTTGGCAAATGATGCATGTAGATGTCTGCCAGCAAGCCTGCACTTAGCAACAGGAGCTTTTTATAAACCTGAGCGAGGCTGCTGTACTGCTGGAACTGCAGGGCTCTGCTGCGATGAAGGCTGGGGTCAGTGGTGTTCATAGGCATGTGTCCCCCAGTCCAGACAGGGCCTCTAAACCCTTCCATCCCATACGATTTATAATACACACTGTTTGTGTGTCTGTCAGGAATACTCTATGTGGCTACAAACCAGAATTTCATGGTCCCATATGCAGTCTGCGCACCCATCTCAGAGCTATTCTGCCCAATTCCAGTCTCTTTCTGCCTTTGCCCCCAGCTTGTTTTTCCCCAGCCATTTTCAGAGGTTCTTAAAAGACAGAGGGAAAAAAAAAAGTTTGTTTTCAGTATTTAATGCTTGATTCATGGCCTTTGCTGTTTCAGTTTCTTGCACTGACACACACAAATCCAGCCTCAGGCATAGCTCAAGCACACGCTATTCAGCCATCGTGCCTACAATGAGATCGTAATGCAGTGTGATCTCATTCTGGCGATTCTTTCATGTCAATGCCTCCCTTTGGTGCCTGCTCCTAGATCAGCTTGAATTTTTTCACTTGTGTGGGTTTCAACGATTTGTGTTTGTGGGATTTCTCTTCCTCCCCCTTTTTTGTCAATTAGAAAGATGTGGTTGCCTTTCCCAGCCAAAAGAGCCCATTCAGGTGTCTGATAGAGGACTTACGGTCCAAAGTTCCCATGTTTTGACAAGCCTAACTGTTGGATTAGGAGGACTGGCAGTCCTTTCAAGAGGCTTGTTAAGAAGCTTGAGTGAAAATTTGTGCTATATTGTTAATGCTGGATTAAGGGACGGTCTTTAAATACTGACTTGCTTTTGCATATATTGGAGGAGGTACAGGCAAGTACTGCTGCTCTGCTAGATGCTAAAGATGGGCATTTAATGGAAGACTTCTGAACTGACAAGACTGGAGATTTCCAGAGGAGCTCAGGAGTGGCCGAGCCAGGTGGCCTTGATTGGAAGTCCATTTAGTGAGCCTCAAGATTTGGCTTCAGGAGAACTAGAATTCCCCTGTATTCTACCCTACTTAAACTGCCTGCAAATCCTCTGATTTAATAATTTTCTAATAGGACATAGTAGTGTTGTCATTAATGTTCATCTAACACAACCCTTTTCTTTTCCTCTTTTCATTAGTATTACTTCAAAAATGAATAAAAAAAAAAGAGTTGGCAGCAGTGAAGATGTCTGAAAAAAAAAACATAAATAGGAACAACCTTATTACGTGTCAGATTATTTTGGCAATGCTATTTATAGTAAAGCTCTTCTCCTTAAAATTGTTTAATTAATGCAAACACTGCAAACTGCTGGCCTGATACATTCTCTCCATTTAAAGAAGGGAAAATGGGAATTTTAAATTTTTTTTTTTTTTTTAAACGTCAGTCAAATGAAGCCAGATGCACAGATACTGAAGAAAAGTAGTGCTGATATTTCTATGTACATTCTGGATTCTCTCTTCAATAAATATCAGCTAGAGTGGTGTTTTGGCCCTAGCCAGCCAATCCTCAATACTTTAAAATCAAGCCATGTATACATTGTCTGACAGTAGTAGCATACAGCAACGTACATCAAGCCCTAATCTTTCCTTCTTCATCATTCCTATTGAGAGTGATACATGATATTTATTGTAAGTGCAAAATCTAACCAGGTTGTAGAGTTCTTCCAGAAATGGGTTCATGCTTAAGCTTCACCACTGCTCTGTATTTGAGGGTGATTTAAAAGTATTATACTATATATTAACCTCCATTTGTAGCACAGAAATTGTAAAGAGGACTTTGAAGGATCCAATATTTAATATTATTAACATCCAAGTTGATGTCTTTCTTTCGCTTTAAGGTCTCTCAAAGTAGACAGTAAACAAGAAGGCTTTTCCCATTCTCCTCCATGCCTAAAGAGTTGATTGTTTCCTTGAAGTGCACACATTTTACAGGACACGTAGTTGCAAGGCAGCCATGCCTATTAAGCACCCAATCAGTCTTATTCTAAGGTACTCCATCAGTGCGAGTGCTTTGGATGTCCTTGGAAGGCCAGGGTAATATTCATTATGATATCCTGGGAACATAACTTACCAAAGCATTCACAGTAACTAAAATAACTTGAAATTACATGTCGGTGATTCTTGGAAGAACAGAGTCTGTACTTGGCTAAGTGGGAAAGTACTGTGCTGCTTTCCTTCCTTCAAAGAGAGCTGTTATGTACATCCTCATTGCTTAACAAGAATAAATAATAATTTTGCATAATTGCATAAGTATTATTGACAGGACTGCTTAGATTATACACTGTGCTCTTAAATCAGCTATTTTCACTTAATAGGGAATTGAAATGTTTTACAGGCGTAAAATACAAAGCCAGTTTGAAAAAAGCAAGTCACTGGATTTGCTTAGTCTCCACATGAGTAATTTTGTTTCACTGAAAGTAATACAGCTTTGCTGGAAGCTCATGCTGGAAGTTAGGAGGATATTAGCATAAATTGTTTGAAAAAATCTCCCTGCTCTTAACCTAATTTATTCTCTCTATTCTCACCATTTCCATCTCTAAGCATAAACCTATGTGAGCACGATTTTTCACTATTTCAAGTGAAGCAAGGTTTATAAGGAAGGTTAATATCTCTTATTTGCTCAACTGATGCAGTTAGGGGGAAAAACAGCCAGACTTTTTGGCATACAGTTCCTCAGATCATTGGAGATGGTCTTGAGTTTCTGAAATCTTCTATGTTTTCTTCTAAACATGTTGGTCTAAAAAATGTATTAGATCTCCCTACATACCTTCTTTGTTTAGATCCCTTGACCATAACAACATTATTATTTTAATACATCACAATTGTATATGAATAATACATTCTAGAGAAATTATCCTCAGGTTTCTTGTAGAATATATTGTCTGGAAGGCAGAGAAAGTGCAAACTAACCTAATTTATTCTCTTTCAGTGGAAAAGCAATGCTATGTGCTATCTAGGTTCTTGCCCAACTTTTCATGTAGCTAATGACCAACCTATTTTTCTTGTCTGTCAGAGTCTTCAGAATTTAATTAAAATTTAAGTATCCATTCAGAAGAATCATAGCTGCAGTGCCTTATAATCTTCAGTTGGCCAAAACTGTAAGATTGTTATCTCATATCTCCTAAGATTTTATGTTGTACTGTATTGTGTCACAAACCAAAACCCTGTCCACAATCAGCACAGATAGGTAAAAGCTGCAGGTGGCATTATTTCCAAATGTATTTTTGTTCAGAGTATTCAATAAAATTTCAACTAATGATGGTAAATAACAGCCAAAGATAATGTGCAGCAAGATTACACAAATGTGTAGTGCTTCTCAACTAAAGGGTGGCCAGAGGCAATTCTTGCTCGTCTCCATTGATGCAGAGTTGTGCCTTAGGGATTTGTCACTCTCTGAGAAGCATGACTTGGGGTAAATGAGAAGCTGCTCCATGTTTCCATCTCTGAGAGGAAGTTCAAGGATAGGAATTAGTAAGCAGCCCAATTGAAAACACTGGTCTTACTAAGCTCATAACTGGACTACCATTATAAAGTAATTATCTTTTTAAAATGAAGTGCTTATACATCCTTGAAGTAAGTTTTTCTTCTTGTTGCACATACATGCTGGAAGTACATCCATGGTATAAGCAAAGCAGAATTAATTTTGTAGGAAGCCAAGAATTATTTCATCGGAAACGGGTAGCACCTTATCACCTGAAACTGCTTACTGCAGAGGTTGTCATTTTGAATTGAAGCTTGTGAAGGTGTCTGTATCGGAACAAGAGAGGATAGGGCCACTGCTGCTGAGAGGCGAGGAGCTCCATGTCTCAGATCCAAACTGCCGGAGTCAGGAGTGGCCATTCAACTGGGTGTCAGGGTTATTGGTAAGATGGCTAAAGTCTCCCTTTGTCTTAACTGAATGTGCCAGCCGTGCACATCTCCTCTAGCAGTAGTGCTGAGGGGATTTACTCAGATAAGACAAGGTTTGTATGGAGAAGGTGTATAATTTATTGAACCAGATTGCCTTGACATCTGCTCCCTTGTACTTTACGTCACCTCCCTTCAGGTACAGCATGCTAGCTTGGAAACTCCTAAAGTGAAAAAATAAAAAAAATGGCATGGAGTGTGATGGCAAAATAGAAAATAGGAAAGAAAGCAATTTGTGCAGTATTAACTTTTACAGTTATTGGAAGATTTTGACAAAGTCACGCCCCCATTGGTTTCCTTCCCTGCTTTCAGAGGATTTATCGTTATTTCTCCTCCCCCTCCAAAAAGCAGTTGGACAGTAGAATTCCTCTTCTGAACAGGAAAGTGAAAGAAAAACAGTGTTGTGTAAAAACTGAAATTTTCATTTGGGATAAATTGAAATGCTATTCAGTCATATCAAAATGTTTCAGCAAAGTCAAAAGAATACTGTCTGATTCAACTTTTAAAACTACACTCAGTATAAGGTGTTGTAATAGTAATGTTTCAATACTGTAGTAGTAATCATAATACACAAAATATTTATCTGTTATTTAAGTATCAGGAAACTAAACTTCTGTAAATGAAAATTTTTTCAGTAATTTGCTAATTTGATTCATGACAAATCCTTGCACAATTCCAAAATTTTAAAAGTTACTCTCCTGTGGAAAATCTTTCTGTCTAGAATTTTGACTACTTCCATCTGTGATGTAGTGGACTTCTGGCTCCAAATATTTTTGCAGCATGTGCTAGAGAAGTGCTTTGAGAGATAGTTGAGTTTGGGGTTTTTTGGTGTTTGTTTTGGTTTTTTTTTTGTTTGTGTTCTTTTTTACATCTAGGGGTTTGGGTAGATACAGTTCAAAGCCTGGAGCATATTGAAATTATACTGGCTGATTTTCAAATCCCTTCACATTCAGCAGATTATGCTTATTAGATATTAGTTTTGTTTAGTTTTGTTCTGATTTTTGACTCAGTCTGGTTTTAGATTAAGTCTCTATATTTAAGATGCCTGCTGCATGCTCAATGGTTAGGATGCATGTGAGCTTCCATGAACATTAAACCCTAACCCAGCAAAATGTATAAGGATTTTTATAATTTTAAGCATATGAGGAGTCCAGTTAAATTCTAAGTGTTGTTCATGCTGTCTAAGACATGAAGGCATTTAGAACTAAAAAAAAAAAGATCTTTACAGGATACAAAAATGCACTGATAATGATGGACTTTGAAATAAAGCAAATGTTTGACCCTCATTTTACCCAATTCAGTGTGCCATTTTACCTCCTTGCAGGAGGTTTGCTAAGGTACACTGAAGGTTTGCTAAGGTACACTGAAGGTATCTACCACAGCCTGTTGGCTTTATCATCAGTGTTGTTCGTATAAGAGCAATGATTTATATCCTGATGTCACCATGCTGACCTTTGCTCTTGTCACAGAAATGCTCTCATCATGAAGTGTGGCTAAATGTGGTTTTAATGAAGAGACTTGCTAGTTCTTTGTCTAAACAACGTTTAGATTACTGGCTATTTTAAAATGGTTGGGACCATTTAGGTTGTGGGACCTAAACCTTGGTGAAGAATACCAAGTGGTTTTCTTTGGCTTTTTATCTAATCTGAGATTTGTGAAGTACCTTTGCATGACAATAAGGAGAGTGGCTACCCAAGTGCTATACAATTACATTTTAGAAGATTCTACCTTTTATGATAACTGCTGAAATAAAACTCTTACAGGTGTATGCGTAAATATGCTTTGCTATGTTTGCCAAAGTCTTTGTGATGGCAAGGTTAAGGTTGTGTGAGCACCTTCTTGGTGCTCAGTGAGAAGAGACTTGGTGTGTTACGGGTGAGCGCAGTGCATATTGCCTTCCTCCCATTGCCTCAAGCTTGCCATGGTAATTTTTCTTTTTCCTTATACTTAAACCTAAAAGAAATAATGTGGTCATCCTGATAGCAGAGAAAGTGTCACCGAAATAAACATGATTATAACAGATATTGTATC
This sequence comes from Chlamydotis macqueenii, assembly GCF_036417535.1. NCBI lineage: Eukaryota > Metazoa > Chordata > Aves > Otidiformes > Otididae > Chlamydotis > Chlamydotis macqueenii. The sequence goes on along the minus strand of NC_141567.1, from coordinate 12,594,561 downwards.
AAAATTCAGTGTGCCAGGGGATTGCAAAACAGCTAGCTACTAAATGTGTGTGAACTTCAGGACTTTGTATGCTTTGAGGGCTCAGATATCAAACAGGATACTTTTTATTCATAAAGATTCAACTGGTTGTATTGATCACTTTGCTGCAAGTAGGATACTGTAATTGGGACTTAGGTTTAAATGGACAATGCCTCCTTAAATTCTGCAGGAGAGTATTTGCACATCTGTAAGAACTGACTGTGCTCTATAACCATATTGTTTGGTGGATGGCTGTATTAATTTGGTGAATCAGCTAGATGGTGATTCAGTTCAGGATCGCCATTAATCCACTGACTTTTATGGACTCAATTTCAATTTTGACCTTTGCTTGTATCATCTAATTTCAATTTAGCAAAAGTTTACAGTAGAGAACAGCAGTAATATGTTAGCTCTTAAGTTTTCTCGGTTTTTAGCTCTTAAAAACAGCCTGTGAAAAGTAGACAGAACCAGTTATTTTTCCAACATAGCAGCTTGAAGGAAAACTTCAAGTATCTAAATAAATGAGGCAAGGAATCTGAGGGCAGCTTAAATTTTTGTCAAAGGATATATAATTTGGTATAACTGGGTTATCAGATTAGAGACTTATGTGATAGAAAATGCCTTCTATGGCCCTGAACTAAATCAGAAATGTTTAGACTGTTATGAATTTATGAGGGTTTTGGAGGAATGTAAATCGAGTTTACAAAACTTATTTCCAACTGTAATTACTTCATAAAAATAAATGATACAGTACTGCACCTAGGCAACAATGCCAAACCAACAGGGCAGAATAAAGCATGCAAAAGAGAAAGACACATGAGAGATAAGTAGTCATAATTTGTTTGCAGGCTTTGTTTCATGATTCTGTAACATATTTATCAGGAAAAAGCAGAGGGATTTCAAAGTAACTATTCTGGGCACTCCTCCAGAATTAAGTGCAGCTGTTTATGCCTTAAAGTAAATTATTTTTTGTATTTATTCTCTAACGATTCATTATTTGTAGATGCCACAAAACAATCCAGGAAGACTGACAGAACAAACATTATTCCCGGTAGACTTTTTAAAAATATTCATCATATGCTTAAAGTTTGTCTAAGGTAGTTCTGTGAACTCAGCAGTACTGAGGGTGGAGAGGGCAGCAATGTGTGAATTTAAAGCCTTTTGGCACTATTGAAAATCATAGCCTTACTTATTTTTAAAATCGCTTGGTTTATGTTTTCCCTTTCCTTCTGGCACATGCTACTGTTGGGATAAATCTATTAAAATAGGCTGAGTAAGTGTGAATCTATTGCACTGTGATCCTTTTCAAATTAATATTTCAAACAGGGATTTATCTCTGTCACTGTAATGGTACAAATACCTTTGTCCATCCGATGCTGGCTTGCCTGCTGCTGGATCCTCACCTTCAGAATTTCAGTAGCGGCTTAATTATTAATAGAGGACAGATACAATCCTTAGCTCTCTGAAAGAGAGTTTCAGTGAAGAATGCTCACAGCAATCCTTATGGTTTTCAATTTAGTATTGTGAGCTTTGGAGTCCTGTGTAAAAGCTCAGGTCCTTCACATTTTTGCAAACATTAATCTTAGAAAGTTGTGTTAGATTTATTGTCTGAAATATGTATGAAAATAGCTCAGATGGGTCCCTGTGGGTCCATACCAGTTAAATAGAATGTACCAGCCAAAAAAACACTTCAAGTGCCACTAGATGACAAGTCTGTATTGCAGCAGTACCTCTCCCTTCAACGGTTAGAGCAGCATTTCCAGTATTGCTGTATCAAAACCTCCATATAGATCTTGTGGGACTGGCTGGCAGAAAGATGCACATGATGAAAGCACCCAGTTTTGTTTCCTGCTGCCTCTAGTTCCATAAAAGCAGAGAGAAACAGGGGGAATAAATAGTCTACTTGTGCCTGTTAAAACTTACCACTCTTTGTACTAGAAGAGAGGAGAAATATGCAGGCACAAGGGCCACGGCCACTAGTGGGACAAAAACAGCTGTGGCATTGTACAAGAGAAGAAAAGGGGAGGGAGTAGTACAAGAATAAAACCAAAAAAAAAATCATGGGGAGGCAAAGAAAAGATGTCCAGTAATAGAGGAACATGTGTAAGAGAACAAAAGGGACAGCAGGGGAAGACCTACAAAAGGCCTGTTTTCTACTTGACTGCCCTTGTTTTGGATGCAGACTGCTTTCATACAATAAGATGCTGGCATTTAGAAACAGAGTTCAACAGACTTAAAGGTGGCTTCTATTTGAAAAGCTTTACCATGAGCCCGGTCCTTCTTTCCTATTCCAATTGTGGTTATCCTAACAGAGAGCTTGATCTTGCTTGATCTTGCTTGATCTCATTTGGGTAGGGGTAAGCAGAAAATTTTTACTGAAGTAACCAGTTCATCAGCAGCACTGAAGGCACCTAATTCAACTTGTATTGTCCGATGTAAATCAGGGAAAATGCAGATGAAATAAAATGAGTGTGAGAGGGGAGTAAGAGCCTGGATCCATTGCCGTTGTAGAGGCAAAGAATGGGAGGCAGTGTGCTCTTGCCCGTGCATTTCTGCTTGTGCATACGTGCAAGTGACTTGCTTGTGATGTGTAATAGATGGACAACTACTGGCCATATAATTTTTTGGGGGGCAGGATTGTTTCATATTCAAACCCCTTTTTCATCCTTCAAAGCTATTTGTGATGACATCTTCAACTATAATTGGCCCCATTCTCTTCCCATTTAAATCAAGGACATAACTTCAGTTCCATTTACAGTCTACACTCTTTGTATCTAATAGCTGCAGATGGAAATAACAAGCAATAAAATCACAATAAATCTTTTCTTATTCCATAAAATCACAAGCCTCCAGTTTGCTCTCTCAATTGTATGGTGTATTAGTATTCTGATTCTGTTTTTAAGGGAATGTTGGGATTTGCTTTTGAAAGGGTTAGCAAAAGGCTAAATTCCTTACAAAGAGCAACGTGCTGAGCCACACAACGGGCCATCGCAATGACTGACGCCGACCCAGGATACGTAGCTCTGGTTCCCAATGCAAACTTTGCCCTATCTTGCTACTTTAGGCTCTGCTAGATGTAGCTAGGACACATATGTGCAAGATGCTTTATTTTATGTCTTTTACTGTTAAACTGGATTAAAACGGGAAATGTAGCAAAATACTAAATAAATGCAGATTGCGTGTTTCTAGAGTATTATTCTGTTAGTCCCCAGCATATTCAGCTTTGAAAATAAGCTGTTGTACAGGGATAGTCACTAGTGTCCACGGGAATGTTCTTGTGATTGAAACTGTCTTACTTATATATTGATTAAAAAATTATTTAAGACACTTTAGAAAGATGAGTATTTAGAGGACAGTCTAATAATTTAACCACCCAGCTTAGTCCCTTCTATCCCTGCCAAATTCCAAAAAAGAAATGCCCATAAAATACAAGACTAGGAAATGTCATTACATCATTGCCTAATATAAATTCCTTGATGCAGCGATGTCAGTCTAAGAATGAGTGATTGCTCTGTAGACAAGTGTTTCATGACTGAAATAAAGAGATGCTGTGGGCTGAAGCACCTGCACAGTGATGGGTGGAATGAGTACTTAGATGCCAGCCTGACTCTGGTATACACCCAGGAATCAGAAATGATGTTGCTAGATGGAGTGAAATATTACAACAGCACTCGACCTTTGCAGACCCAGGGTTAAATCCATTGGAAAGGATACCATTTATTATAATAATTCTCATTAAAAATGTGTTTCTACTTTTCACCCACTATGAACATTAATGTGGGTGTAAAAATACAGCGAATTAGCACACAATGAAATTTAATTCAGCGCAGTCTGCAGGGAGGGCACTGCTGCTACTTTCTGTCTACATATAGGATGGAGTTAAATGTGAATGCTATTTTGATCCCATAAATATGAAATCTACCATCTTAAATGCTAGTTTCATTTAAAATAACAGCTTTTGACAGAGGAAAAAAAAAAGAAAAAACAAAAGAAAAAACCCCACTATCAATTCATCCAACTGTTTTGTTGAAATAGTAGCTATGTTCATGCAGCAGAAACACTGATTTTGTTTTCTTATGAGTTGGAAGCACAGAGATTATGGATGCAATTCTGCTTATGCTCATTGCAAATAAGGTATAATCCAAATAACTTCTGTGAATCAAATTCTGGCCTCTGTCCACTGAAACTGGAGATACTCAGCAATTTTAGGAGAGCAATTGCAGGTTGTCGTGGTTTTGTTAGTAAGGGGGGGCCTAAGGTGGTAGCTTCTGTAGGAAACTGCTAGAAGTCGCTCCCCTTTGTTCAGTGGACTCGGCCGGGCCTAGGGCGGACCTGCTGCTGGCCAAGGCCGAGCCGATTGGTAGCAGAATGTTCCCGTGATAACGCCTCTGCGATAACGTATTTAAGAAGGGGAAAACAGAAAAAAAAGAGAGGAGAGAAGATGTGAAGAAGCTGAGTGGGGGCAGAGGCGCAGAGGGGGAGGCGCAGGCCTCACCCTCTGGCCTCTCGCCAGGCAGCCGACTGGGCCTGACTCGGTCCAGCCCGGCTGCAAGAAGTGGAGAGGAGATGAGAAGTGAATAAGATGTAAAAAAAGATCCTGAGAGACATCTACCAGCCTGTTGTGAGGAACGGCTGCAGACGCCAAGGTCAGTTCAGAAGGAGGGAGAGGAGTAATGCGGCTCCTGGCCAAGATTCCCCTGCAGCCTGTGGTGACGACCATGGTGGAGCAGGTTGTCCCCCTGCAGCCCATGGAGGTCCACGGAGGAGCAGAGATCCACTTGGAGCCCATGAAGGATCCCGTACTGGGGGAGGTGGATGCCTGAAGGCAGCTGTGGCCCGTGGAGGGCCCGCTGGGACAGCTGTTCTGAAGGGACTGAACTCCGTGGAAGAGATGACCCACGCCGGAGCAGTTTCAGGAAGGACTGTGGCGTAGGGGTGGGACCCCACAACGGAGCAGGGGAGGAATGCGAGGAGTTCTTCCCCCGACCATGAAGCAGCGGCGTGAAACAACATGTGATGAACTGACCACAACCCCCATTCCCTCTTCCCCCCTGTGCCGCTCGGGAGGGGAAGGTAGTAGAGATAATGTTAAGCTTGGGAAGAGGGAGGGGTGGATGGAGGTTATCTTGTTCTCTGTCTCATTATCCTGCTATTTGTAGTAATAAATGAATAGTTTTCCCCAAGTCGAGTCTGTTTTGCCCGTGACGGTAACTTTAAGGATTTCTCCCTGTCCTTATCTCAAACCTCGAGCCGTTTTTCCTTATATTTTCTCTCCCTGTTTTCTCGGAAGGTGGGGGGAGTGAGAGAGAGACTGCGTAGTCTGGTCCGATCAGGGCTGAACTACGACACAGGTGTACAGTAGTGTAAGTGGAGAATTCAGCCAAGCAGATCTGTAAAACTATAAAAGAAAGTGTAAAGAGTTAATGAAATCAGGTTGAGTGTGTAATACAGCTTTCAGCTAAGCTTATCCCATGGTTTCTATACATATTCCTGAGGTCCCAAGCACAAAAGACAACGTACAGAATGCCAGTCTTAACTCTGAACTTCTTTGATTTGACTGACATGTATCATGATGACCTGAATTTCACTTAAGCTGAAAACAGGGGTTTTTTTGGTGTATGTTGGTCTCTTGTGGCCTTATTGTACATTATATACAACATTCTAGATGTGGAGCGATTTACCTGTTTTTATAGAGGTGCTAACATTAATTTTAATGTTAGCCTTTGGTATGACACAGACTTTGTCTTCATTATTTTGAAATATTATTTGAAAAAAAAAAAAACAAACCCTCACAAATCCATATATGTTTTCAATTTGCTTTGAACTATTTTTCAACAACTCAGGTCAAGACCTAATTTCTACAGCAATCTTCATTGGATTTTATTGTTCACCAGCAACTTGTACATGATTAAGGAATCTATCAGGAAAATTCTCTTTTTATTCTTTCTATAATATCTCTTTTCCCAGTGTCCCACTTGCAGTATTTTTTTTTTTTTTTTTTAGCATAGGAGCTGGAATAAAATTTGAGGATGAAAAATGGATGCTATACTTCAGAAATTGGCAAGTTCATTTCAACTACCTCCTTTGTAATTTTGCATTTTGAAACACAGCACGATATTTCAGACTTTGCATGTGCAAAGTCTCATTCAAATGTTTGCAATACAGTGTCTGCTGGAGTTCTAATAAGGCACTATTGTTTGCTTTCAAGCCTAAGAATCCTGCCAAAATATTCATGCTGGCAAACATCTCTGTGATCTGATTCACCGATTCATCTGCTCATAAATACATACTTATTTGAAGAAATACGTATTTTATGTATGTATGTATGTTTGCATATGCACACATGATTGTGTCTCAAACACAGATGCCAATCAGCTTTTTGAGGCTTAAATTTGGATACCTCTGATATAAGGGTTTTGTGAGTACGGAAATAGCCAAGTTGTCCAAAAGATAGGTCCTTGCTGGCATCATGGAAAAAAGTGTGTACATGTGTTCAAAACGCAGAGCTTTAACTGATGTCTTGCTTAATGAGTAAGTTCACAAAAAATTCTTGTGTTGATAATTTGCTCTTTGCTGTTGATTGTATAATGTATGAAGTCAAAATTGCCATTCCAGATTTGCCTCTGCAAACATTATTATGCTGTGATTTCTGCAGTTGAAATAAACCGTAAGGTTACAAAATTTAATTAGCAGTAAGTTTAGTAAAAGTTTTATAACATCATAAAAGGCATTAAAATTTAGATTTTTTTTTTAACTGCAAAAGTATGACAAAGTCTATTAAACTCCATTAACAATACCTGTAGTATCTGACTTACTCATAGTGAAAGGTCTTAGATGTGCTGCTATAGTAAAGTGCTCAATTTACATACATACTGTATAGACATGTACACATCTACATCTCCTAAATAGGCGAGGTTATAGGTGATCTGTTGAAAATGGACTATGTGCTAATTTCAGTACTCTGATACATCATATCTGTCCTGTCCAAAGAAGTGTCACTGCATGGCTATTACACCCGAAGCAGCCTTTTCAGACCAGTTGCAGACTTGTTTGATGACGTGAGCAAGCAGTTGTCGTCTTTAATCTATGCCCAATTAAAGAGGAAAGAGCAGATAGCAGGTTGGACTCAGACTGATGCCCAGTCAAGGTAATTAGAATTGTAAAAGATGTCTTATTGAGCTAGGACCCAGAAAACAAAAAGCTCAGGACTCATAGAAATTTATTTGGGGGTAGGTTATCGGAGGCTAGAACATCAAAAGGAGGCTAGCCATCAAAAGAACACTTTTGGTAGTAGCAGTGTTTTGGGAATGTAGGAACTGTAATTACCTGTAAAAGCAATTAATGTATTTTGGACTCTATTTAGGAGGTTGTTAAATCCTTGCAGGTAAAGGCATGCCAATTTTGGCAAAGGTGGTGGCAAAGCAAGGGGGAAGCTGTGCTGCACACAGCCAGGGACAAGGCACGGTGACGCCTTAGGAATGATGGCGCTGGCTGAGACAGCAGGGAGATTCTTCATCACCCTCTATTTTCCAGGCTCCAGGAGATTTTATATGTTTATGTTTTCATGGGGTCATAGCCGTCTTGTGGAACTAAGGCCTTTTTTTCTTCCCTTTTCTGTGAGCTCTTGTTACCCAGCAGTCTTCAGCTAACTTCCATCACTTGCATATCTCAGAGGGCTTATGTTTCAAACAGTGCTCCCAGGCTGATACCTTCTGGAAACTGTGTAGAATGCAAAGGAGTCGGTACCAGCACAGCATTTATCAAGGTTAAGATGAAAAATCCCTTCTTGGGATTTCTCTGTGAATACACCAGGTGGTGCCACGGATGTTTGCTGAGACAATATGTAATTACTTTTCTTGTTCTGCCAGAAAAGCTTTAAAAGGCCACATGAGTTCTGCTTTATCACTTGCCCCCCCTCTTTTCACTCATGCTGCCTGTGACTCACTTGGACTCTGTTCTGGAAATGTCTCTGTGCTCAGTCGATGTGACCCCAATTACTCCTTCTTGCTTTTTCTCCTTCTCTTCCTCTCCCTAAATGTTACTGGATTTTCTTCTTTACGTTTACATCATGACTAAGAGAAATAACCCTCTGCCCTTCCCAATAATTCGATACATGCATCTGCAATTTGCCATCTGATAGGAAACATTTTAAGCCGTACAGAACTGCTCTGTATCTTGTTGTTTAGCTAATCTGTTAGATTAGCTAGGACTGAGTGGACAAGGTTAAAAAAGATCCACCTCTTAAAGCAACACTAGTTTCATTTTCAATGAAAAAAAAAAAAAGTAGTTTCCATTGATATTCTGCCCTTATTGTGCTGGAGCCTTCTGATTCTGTACATGTGTAAATTAATGCAGGTAAAAGTCTCTTGAATGGTAATGTGTTTTCCACAGTTGCTCCTTGCTTAGCTCATCTTTGGTTGCTGTGATGATCTTGTAGGGTCCCTAACCAGTCTGCCGCTGTTCCTACTCCTATGCAGTGAAAAATGAAATTGCAGTCTTCTGCACCAGGAGGGTGAGTGGCTTGTGCTAACGCAAGCATTGGTGTGTGTAATGGCAATGGCCGTGAAAGGGAAGTTTACAGGAAATCACCCTCTGCACAAGGCATGGGAGAAGGTCATTGTAGGGCTGATACTTGGACTGAGGTTACAATTTGTGTGTAAAAAATACTTTATCAGACTCAAGGCTGAAGCTGACAGTCCTTTTAGGAGGTCTTCACCAGATGGGGTGAAGGTCACGTTCACATCACTGATCACTTCTTGACTGATGGTCTCAATGATCAAGTACATATTTTTAATAGTGTACCTGTGTGTATCCAGCCAGCTGGCTATGACTTTCTCTAATCCAAATGTCATCTATAACAGACACACCATAAGCAGAATTTTTTTTTAAGACAGAATTACCATCAAATTGCAAAGGCATTTAGTAAGCACTGGTTTGGATTGTCTTACCTAAATGTTGTAAGTCTCCAAATTGTTCTTCTTGAGAAAGGTATTTAAGTTTCAAGATCATACTGTGTTAAACAGCACTCTGATAGCAGGAAAGACCTGATAAGACAACTGTCAAAGGGCCATTCGCTCAGCAGCCACAAATCATGTAAGCAAGTTCCCCTATTTCTATCTCTTTACATCTTTTTCAAAAATTTCAGTTTGGAGAGAAAACAACAACCCCAAACTCCGCTTTTGACTCTGAATTGCATGTTTTTAAGACCATAATTGTGCTCAGCTAGTTGAGTTCTTTATAAAACTTACCTGGCAGTCTTTGTGTAAGGTATGAGACTAGCTGTATAGTGTTTTTTTTCCTCCAGTCTTTTCTCTCTAACACAGTTTTACAACCTGTTTTCCTTTTGTTATTTACACTTTTTCTGATCCTTTCTCAGCAATCTTTTCCAAAAGGACCTCAAACCAAGGACAGTTTCCTCAGAAATCCAGCCTTCAAACTCGCAGGCTCCCAATGTGTTTTAACATTAGTTTAAATGAGCTCAAAAATCCCTAACAGGAGATATTTTGAAATGGCATGTAAGCCTTGCGCACTATTTGGCTCGGTGATGAGGACTAAAACAAAGTTTTGAACCACTTGTTGAAAAACCAGCCCTGCAACCAGCTGCAATTCAGCTACGCTCAGGATACGGGGCAGCTGGAGTCACTGTCTGCTGCAGAAAACAGTGCAAATGAGTAGGTCTTGGTCCCTTAGTGAATCCAGGCGTACTTGTAAAAATATAAGCTTATCAGGACATGTTGGCAGAAGAGAGAAAGAAGCTATTTTATGCGCTTAGAATTATACGTGTACATAGCTACTGTGTGTCGCACAGAGGAGATGTCTGTACTGTGTTGGTGGCACAGTGTACACAGTGTATTTTCCTTGGTATTATCTGCTCATTTGGCTGACAGCACGAAGTTAAATACAGGAGTGGTGTTAGGAAAGGGGAACTGACAACCGATGAAACAATCAAAGAGAAGGAAGTAACTGGGGATGATACCAGTATCCTTGAGAGAAACTGTGGATGAGATGATGATAGTGTTTGAATGTGATACTTAATGAGAAGAGGTGTACTATACACTACATTAACATGAAGTACATAAGTTTGTTTAGAGAGACAAAGAGAGGAAGAGCTGAATTTCTTGTCTCCTATGCTGTTACTATATTTCTGAGATCATATAACCTGAACTAGTTCCTCAAGGAGCATTTGTTTTTCAGCACAAGTCCTAGAGCTCACCTGTCTACAGGCAATATCAGTCAATATTCGCCAAGAAATACCAATCACCAATCTCTGGGACAGATCTGTTAATACAGCACAAAAGGCTAGGTTCAAAAGAGCAGCAAGGCATGAAACTCTCTTGCCAAGGTGAACTGTGCAGCAGGTTTTGGATTGTTAGCACTTAGAGAAGTGAAGCATTCAGCAGGACCATGGAGCTGAGGCAACGGCTTCTGTAGCGTGTGTGTGACGGAGATGCTCTTTTCTAAACTTGGGCAGAAGTGGCTGGTTATAGGCCTTTCAGAAGGATGTTGCAGGTCCTTGCTGCCTGTTTTTGAGTATATATGAGCAGATAGTGTACCTATTTGGAAGTATTATTCTGAATTTCTGGATGAGCTTCTAGTCATAGGCAGTTGATTTCACTTCATTAACACCATATAACAAAGTGAGATGCCAAAGTTTCATACAGAGAGAGATCAAATTAATGGAACATGCCACCTGGGATCCCACAAGGAAAAATGGAAAGCTAGTGACCCTGTAACTACAGAAGGCAGCTGAAAAAAACCTAAGTAGAGGCCTCTAATGTGAAAGGAGCAGAATGTGAAAGACCGCAGGTGCAGCATTCCCTCAGTCCTTGCACGCAGATATTGTGCGCACTCACAGTAGCAGCAGACCCATTGCCACTGCATATACACAGAGGGGACTCTCTGGAAATGTGACCTTTTATATCTCATCATAGGGAATTTGATTCAGAGGTACTGCTGCGTTTATACAGACTCATAGTTTCTTCTTTTGTGAGTTTTCTTATCAGCTTATATAATCTCACTTCTGTATTTTCAGTAGGTTCTCTGTTTTCTCACAAAGCCAGGAGAGGAAAGAAGAAAACCTTCCTGTTCCACACACACTCTGCTATGTAGACAAAGCCCACATTCTTCAATCAGATTTTTAAAATTGGAATTTTGCTGCTGTTATAGTTTAGCCTCAGGCTGGTAATTTGGTGCTTGCTTCAGTCACTGGGGTCCCTAATTGGAAAAAGTACAGAACAGAAAAAAGAATCAGGAGGGGAGAGGTGGGGGTGGATCACATTTATACAAGAGAACCAAGTCCCCCAGCACACAAATTCAACCAAACTTTAAATATCTATTTTTTTTTCCCTTGAAGAGAGTAGAAGAGAAACAAAGAGATTAGGCCCTGATGATAGCGTCTCTAGAAAAGTATAAAATCTAATAACGCTGATTTTCTATCCAACCTTTCACACATATATCAGATGAAAATGTCCCTTGCTAAATACAATGAAAGTTCAATTGGGCAGGGTTAGTTATTTTCTTTTTAACACTGCCATTCCCACACATGTGCATATATTTGTTCTATCTGTGCACATATCTACATAGATGATATATCACTAGTATACGTAATTCACAGAGGCTCAGTGCAAAAACTAAAGAATTTTTTCAATTTTGGGCCAGTTTTTGTAACTGAAAGTGTACCACCCCAATGCCACCTACAAACCTTTTCTCTCTGTATGGCTACAAATGTAAGTGGATGTCACAAGGCTTTTAAACTACTTTGGGCATTATTAGAAGGCTCCAAGGTTTCCTTTCAGCCTATGAAAGCTGTCTTGTAGAAAAAGAGAGCTGTCTTGTGGAATAATTAGGAGCCCAGCATTATGTGAACAAGACTTCTGGGATGCAAGGACTGATGGGACTCCAGCATCAATGGTGTCTCACATTGTGTTCTTCAGATGAGAAGCTTCTGTGTGGGCTACTTCAGAAGCTGTGGACCAGCAGCATCTCTGGAGACCCGCTTAGTTGTCCACATTTTTTTTTTTTTTTGGCCCTGAATTCCTCATCTTACCAATTTTATGAAGCTGTTGCCATGAGGCAGGAACTGCATCTCTGTGGGTACACACGTATAAATGATACCCCTGTGTCTGCTTTAGTTAGGGGGGAAATTTGTCCCACGCATTCACCACTGTAGGTTTCAGAGAATATGTTAGTGTAGTAGGTGTAGTAAATGGGATTTTTATAATAAACTGTTGAAAGCAGGTGGCTTTAGAATCCAAGTCTGTTGTATTTTTTGTTGTATGTGTAAGTTTGCTTAGAAACTTGTATTAATTGAAAGGAATGCTTTTACTCAGCCAGGAGTTATTGACCACTTTGACAAGAAATGTGCACTCTACACAGCTTAGATTACATAATTGTTCAAGAAGGACTAGTACCTCCTGTGGCATCTTTAGTTTGAGGAAAGAGATAGTTACATTAATCAGGAGTTCTGAGGATGCTGATAACGATAATTCTTTTCTAATGTACTGATATAACTCTCAATTGTTTCATATTAAGCTGAGAAAACGGGAAGAGTTTTCGATGGTACACATTTTAATAGAAGCAATAATTCTTCTCGAAGGGTTGTCTGAACGCTGTGCTGGGGAATGAAACCATTAGATCCCATTTTAGTGAATATAGCTGTGTAGAAATAAAAGGTCATAGTCCTGGGCCTAATTCTGTTACTATTTTAAAGCTGATGTTAGTATTTTTCAATTTATTTTATAGTTTTAGAATAGGGACAAACATATAGATTTAATAATTACTGCAAACTACACAAGATTTTTTAGTCTAAGGCATCTCTAGATGCTGTGGCATTATAAAGTGGCCTTAATGTGGATATAAAGTAACCATAGAATTTTGAAGAATGATGTGACATGATTTTTCATAACTCTTTCATTTATCAGAAGCGCTTTGCAGTCTCATCCCATTTTCCTTTATATCGTTTCCTTTGGGGAAGTCTAAGTGGTGAAATCTTTAACGCAGGCCTGTGGCTGGTAGCCTCCCAACCTCAGAGAAAAGTGATCCCTGCCAAACCTCATTAGCACTGTCTGTTAGAAAGCACTATGTCAGCATATTGTCATCGTTATTACAAAATATGGACCTATTTTAGTGCTGTACCAAGTAGTGATGATGTTTAATAAATAATACATTATTGACCAAATTACGAGTTGAGGAGATTTGTACAGCTTTTAATTAGTGTCTTCCAGTATTCTCCTGCTAATTAATAAGGAGTCCAAAGCTCAATTACCATTTATAGAAGATAATAATTGAAAATACTGTAAAAACCTCTAAGTATCATTATTTTCATGCAACTAAAATCTGTCCAGCTTAGATAATTTGAAGTCACAGGTATGTAAAATCATCACAGCCAAGAACTGGAATGTTTTTGGCTGACAACACCCAGCTCTCTGGTATTGAAATATTTATCTATTCTCATTGTTAGTTACACACTATATATATAGAACAATCTTGAAAGTTTAAGAGTTAATAGGGTTAATACACCTGACATGTTGTACATAATTCCTTAAGGAAATTCTTCTTCTCCACTAATTCTGAAGTAGTGCTGTTGCATACCTTTCGCCATTTATAAGGCAATGTTGTCTAATTGTTTTCCATGAGAACAGGACTCGAGAACTGTTGGCTTCAATTCCCTTGTCTATTCCTAGCCCCCATTCTGAGTCTTGTGGAAAACTCAGTTTTACCTCAGAAGAAGTAAGAATAACTAATTAGCCCAAATCACAAGGCTTTGCAAAAATTACAATACTCTTTTTTTTTTTTTTTTTTTTTTTAAAAAAAGAGAAATCTTACTATATACTAGAAGTGCTAAGTGTTCTATAATAACATCTACAACAATGCTATAAGATTGAGTAGGAAAAAAAAAGTAGGTATCATGAGAATGTGTTTCCTAAAAACTGAGATAGGGATAATTTTAAAAAATATTCTTATATTTTTCTTTTGGTCTACTTTCTACCCCCATGGGGTTTATGCTTTAAAGACATTTATATTACTCTGTAGTTATACCACCTACTTTCTCAAGGTTCCTAGGAAACTGTGGTTGAAAAAGCTCTGTGCTGCTACTACCTTTTCCGTATCTGTTTCTGTGACTAAACAAAGGACTTCATTCATCTAGAATATTAATCTACTTCATTTCATAAGCATCAAAATGAAATGAATATTTGCAAAGGTCAAGTTGCAGTATATGTCAGGAAAAACATGCCAAAAACAATTAAAATTGGTAGGAAAGTCACACACACCATATATTGCTCACAGGTGCTCTGTGTGAAGCCCAAACCAATAAACGTCACTCCAGCCAGTTACACTAGGAGAGTGCCAGTCGTGTAAAAAGAAACAGAAGAACAGATGCTTTATGAGAAACAAACTCAATACAAATAAACTCAAAGCTGATTATAAAAATTTCACACAAAACAAGTATTATGATGCATGTGAACAGCATTTGGAATTCTGCAAATGTTTTGTCTACATTTGGGATTCGGTGCATTATTTGTAAAACAAAAGGCAAATAATTTTTAGTGCTTTGTAAATCTTTTGAAACCTTGCCTCTGCATCTATTTTATTTGCCTCTATTTGCAATAGAGGCATCTATTTCATTTTATTTTATTTTAATCCCTCTATTTTTCTCTCCATGTTCTTTGAACTTTGGTTTTCAAAAGGCCACAATGCCCACAAAAGTATGGTGACATATAAGATTTTCATTTATGTGGGTTTTTTTTTTGGTTTTTTTTGTTTAAGTGCTGAGGACTGAAGGTTTGAATTTAGCATGTGTTTTGAAAACCTTTACACACCTCTTACTTCTTGGGAAGTGGGACTGGCTTTAAAATTTACTAAAAGAAACCCACGTTATGTGGGTTTAGTGTTTATTGTAAACATTTCACAGTGAAAGCTATCATCAGTGACAAGAGAGAGCCAGGTTCATCAGCTGCCCACGCTTTCCTTCCCTCTTGGTAAGTGTTGTCAGTCTGTGCCACAGTCATAGCAGGAGAATCTAGCATAGGTTGAGAACTACTTAAGTGTAAGAGTGTTACATAATACTCAAATGTAAGAGTTTGAAACTGGTAGATCAATGTTTATAGAGTCACCTCTTTTTTGTTTGGTTGGTTGGTTTGTTTTGTTTTGGTTTTTGTTTAAATCGATGTTCTGCTTTCTACAAGCCAAAGATCTCATAAGAGGCTGTGGATTCTGCTCTGGTGACATTTTTAGTAGTCCAATTTCATGCCACCTCCAGATGTAGGCATCCTAACTGGGTCCAGTCTATAGTGCTGCTGACCACTTCTGGGCTGCTGAGGTTTCTGAAAAACTGGAGTTGAACACAGCTGAGCTGAACAAATTTTAAAAGGAAAGTCAGATGTACATTTCTTTGTTTTTTTTTTCTTTTATCCAAAATAAACGTAGGAGCCCTAAAGGCTCTGGAATATGTAGACCTCAAGCTTGAAATCTTATATGCATAAAGACTAGTACAAACCAAACAGCAATAAAACTCACCAGATAAATTGTCTCAACTCCGACCAGAGAGACCACATTTTTGTGTAAAAGCTAACTTGTGTTCCTTACTCACTTGATCCCCTACTTTTCTACTGAAAGGGTCAACTTATTCCCACTTGCAAGTGGGCTGAAACCACATGTTCATTTCATATATGCCACGGAACAGATCTGTGATACTAATGATTTTTCAGACTCTATGATCTGGAGTTGGATCTGACCCTGTGACCAGGAGGTTAAAGGCTCCAAATCCAATTACCGGACCCCAGAGACAGTAAGTCCCTTTTGCTTAAATGTGACATCAGCGCTGATGAACACTGGAGAGAGCTATTGTATTCAGCCAGGTAGACCAGGAACATGAAGGCCAGTTGCTAGGATATTCCCCTTTCAGACAGCACATTTAATCTCTTCTCCTTTTCCAGACACAGTATTCATCTTTCTTCAGAAAGGAAGCACTGAGTACTTGAGAAGGATCCTGTGAACATAAAATATGCAATCCCATTGTCGGCACCATGCATATGTTAAGTATTTTAAAATACTGAATGATTTCAAGTGAAAAATTGACATCTACTGCATGTCGTTTATTCATCACCTTCCTACATCTGACATCTGATAATCAAGATTCATGCTTAGCAGCTGGTTGATGCCACCTCTTGCCAGTCTTCTTTTTGCTGGTGTTGCTGTTCTGTCGCAGCAGAGAGTGATGTGCACATGCCCACAGTCTGACAAAATGTAAATGCATAGTGCAAGAACATGAACAGTTCTGTTTCTGAGACATTCCTGGTGCCTTCCTTCCTTGTTCATGTGGCTGTGTGATGGCAAAGGCCCTGTTTATGTGCAAGGAAGACCTCAGCTCTAGGCAAGTTCTGTTTCACTAGCGGGTAGGGAGATGTTTTACTGGAACTAGACTTTGGCTGGAAATTTGGGAAAAGCAGAGGGGGTTGAACAGGGAAAAATAAAAAACACAAAGCAAGGCAAGAAAAGGTAGAAGCTTAACAGTAGCAGAACCACTGAACTGATAATTTACTTTGATGTTTCTGATAGAGATCTTGGAGAAATAGAGTTCAACCATATTTTGTAAGCAGTTGGGGCTTTTTTTGAGGATCCTTTTTTTGATAGACCTGTTATGTTGTTATGATTGTTTGAGGGTTTTGGAGGGAAATTAGTCTCCTAAATTCAACTAACAAATGTGACCTTATGATTGTTATGACTGAGAGGAAATAATGTGCAAAATCATACTGGAGAGCCCAGAATTGGATGCAGTACTCCAGATGATGCCTCACCAGTGCCAAGTAGAGAGAAAAGATCACTTTCCTCGACCTGCTGGCACTACTCTTCTGAGTGCAGCCAGAATCCTGTTGCAAACTTGCTGAGCGTGCACTGTGCCCCATCGTCCAGGTCATTCATGAACATGTTAGACAGCATTGACCAGCCCTCCAGCTGGAGGGCTCTTGTTCCAGCTGGCCTTTGATCAACTGATCACAAGCCCCTGGCCTGGTCATTCAGCCAGTTTTCAGTTGACCTCACAGTACACTTTGGCTTTGGAGAGGAGTTGGACAAGGGACTATTGGCTCATGTTACTTCAGAGCTGAAGGTATTCAGAATGCAAAAGCATTTTTCCTTTTTTCAGGGAGGGTTCCTTCTTTAACAAGATAACCTCTCCAGACTTAAAAACAACAAATAGTAAATTTGAACTCCTCTGAGAAATGTCTGAAAAATGACATTCCATTGCTGTTGAGCACATTCTCTTTGCTGAGAGATACAATATAAACCTCAATAATGATAATTTAACTACTGCTATAAATAGCATTGTATTCAGCTTTGGTTTATAACATAATTTTAGTCTCTGTGGACATAGGAAAAATTTATGTGTATTTACAATACTACTGACCATTATTCTGAATGAATTAAGATAAAAGTCTGTTCCTTCTTGGGTGAAAATCAGTTGGCCAGTTTCTTATCTGGAGAAGTCTCATGACAACTGCTACTAGTATATACGTTGTAGGAAAAGAAAGAAGGACAAAGGAACATTAAGTAGGAAGATATGGTGCAAAGAGAAAAAGGGTAGAGGCCAGAAAGTAGATGTGATAAATAGCTGGTATTTTAAAAACTTTTTAGCTAAGGAGGGTGGTGGGGTTTGTTTTTTGTTTGTTTGTTTGTTTGTTTCCCTGAACAAAGGTAGAAGCAGTAGGCTTAGGATGCCTCATGTACAATCCTTCTCAGAAACAAGCTCATTCACTGAATGACCTCTGCTCCACTCAAAGTGTTTATTTCCACTGCCAATGGGCAGCCTCATTTTGCAGATTAACACCGCCAGTGTCTAAATACTGCTTTATTTTCTCCATTCCTTCACAAGTGAGAACTACATGGACTGCAGGTAACTTGAATGTCAAAGAATGGCAGCTGTGGATGTAATGTTAAATTAACTTCTTTCAAACTTACATTTTATTTATCTAAGTGCAAGTCTCAAATATTTCACTGTGTTCAAGTCTTTGGAGCTGACACTATTCTTCATATTAATTTATTTACTTTCTGTGCTCTACGATTGCATAGACTAAAACAAACACAGAATCATAGAATCGTTTAGGTTGGAAAAGACTTTTAAGATCAAGTTCCACTGTAAACCTAACACTACCAAGTCCACCACTAAACCCTGTCCTTAAGTGCCACATCTACACGTCTTTTAAATACCTCATGTTGCTAGGTGTTGAGCATGGGCTCTCATAGCAGGAAAATTGCAGCAACTGCAGTATGCAGTGTTTGTCAGAATGGAGTGCTGTGTGACAGGAAAAGCTATTGTAAGCCAATTAAAGTTAATGCATCTGAAATAAATTATGACACCTTAGGAACTTTAGTGGTGGCTATTCAGAGTGAATATCACACATAGAATAACCTATTCTTACTTAATTTATTTTATTTTAGAAATAGACTGCTGTCTTTTGAAAAGGCTCTTTTTTAGACAACCTAGAAGACAAAGCTTGATCCTCTATTAATTATTTCCTAGGCAAAACTGGGACTAGATATCAATTTGCAGAAAAGAAACGGATGAATTTCATATTTTGTGTGCATGTATATATTTCCCACTGGGATAGATTTCAAACAAAACAATGAAGAAAAAAACCCCAAACAAACATATTTGTTTTTAAAGAGCTTGATGAGGGTGGAGACTAGAATGGGAGGTGAACATGTCTGGGCTTGGTTTTTTGTTTTAGCGGTTTAATGTTAGATACAGATATAGATAGAGACTCTTGGGGATTATAAAAAAAAAATATTGAATTTTTGTGATGAAGGATTTTATGGCATTTCTGAAGTATGAAATGTTCTCAACCATTGCTGCAAGCTCAGGCAAGCTTAACATCATCTCCTCAGCATGATTGGCTATTTCATTATGTAATAGAGAAGCAGTGGAATTTGCTTAAGATTTAAAAAGAAAGCTTCATATGCAAGAGGCAATTTACTAGGATTTAAATGTCTCTAAAGGAAAGATTTAAATCTATATAGGAAAATACAGGCACATTTTCTCTATTACCATTTCTAACTCTTCATGTATACACTGTAAATCTCAAGAGGAATATGTGCAAGACTTCATTCTAGAGAAGTGTACACAGTAGGTTAGTATTTTACTTTTTTGCCCATGAGGAAAAGTGAAAAGGACACTATTGCCTTCAAAAGGAATTGTGCTGAATTAATGACTTCAGTGTTCTTCCAAATACTAGTGTAAAAAGTGAAAATAGAAAAATATATTTATTTATTTATTAGATGCCTTCTCTATAAAGTGTAATACATAAAAAAAACCAAAACAATGGTGCTGATGTTCAAATTTTCATCACCACTGCCACCTCTCATGCCCATCTCCATTTTAATTTGCACATTGTGGGGCACTTTCAGTAGGCAAGGCAAGTTTTACTGAGCAAACAAACTGTTTCTGAGATCCATTAGTTCTTATGGGTTGTGCTGTGTCTGTTCAGGGCACTTCCATCGCACTTTGACTAACCAGTACGAGTATGACTATTTACAGGTATAGGGAGCAGAAGTGTCATAGTCAGTAGTAGAGCTTCGTGTTTGCTGTAATGTACACCAGATGGACAGGCAAATACACAGGTAGCCATGGATCAAGGCAGTACAAGTTTAGCCTAAAGACACCCTTGTGCTGTTTATCCCTTGCTGTTGGTCCCATTTCTGTACTGGAAGAGATTGGTCTGTGTTAGCAGCAGCCTATGTACTTTGCCTTTACAACACACAAAGAAACACGCAGTTGAACACCAGCTTTCATAGGACTTCCTGGACTGCGGAGTCAAAACAATCTCCTTTGGCGTGTAGACTGCACGTGTCTTCTGATGGGAGGTACTCTCCGGATGGAAAAATCCAACCGAGTCTCTCTCTCTTCTCCCCTCTCCAGTGTTGGGACACTGAGACCAGAGTGAGCCCTGTTGTTGACTAAGCTGTGAGGTGCTGAGCATGAGTTAGGGGGTCACTGCTGCTCTGTGTGATAAAGTCACACTGACACAGAGTTAACAAACCTTCTTTCATGCCTAGAACTTTAAACATGGAACAGGCTTACATAACGAGACCACAGTAAAATCCACACCCCCTTTGGTGTGAAATATCAGCATTGGCTATGTTGGCAATCCCAAACACAGGTATCTGAGAGTTAAAGACAAGAAAGACTCTTCTATTTGATTAGATGCAAACAGAGAAAGTGATGACCTGAGCCGGAAAACAGAATTACTTAAATTGTCTGCAGATGTTGTGGGATCTTTCTGCAGAAGATTGGTGATGTCAGATCCATGGGTAGGGCAGGTGTCACCTGCAGGCATAGCTTTTAGAGACATTGAATCCCTCTGAAATAAAGGTAGGGGAGTTGTGAGATTAAGATTTGGAACCAAGATTGAGAATGTCTTTTTTTTGTTAATATAAGCAAATTATTTTAGGAAAAACAAAAGGCTTTTTAGTATGAAATAAAAACCTTGCACAGGATGATGGAAAAGGCTACAGAATTAGCATAGAAGGCTCACTGAGAAGTGAATCTGTACCTTTTTTTTCCTCCCTTCCTCTCCCTCTTTTGTACACTTCGCTGATGAAAAATATTACTTTTACTCTTATGAACTGCAGGTTTTAAGTATGCTAATTAAAACTAGTGTTTTGATGCTATTGCACAGGCTACTTAATCAATTAGCTGTATTTGCAAAGCACTTTTAAGGACTAATTACTGCCAAATAATAAGTGAGTTTCTTTTATTAACTTTCAGAAATGGAGGATGCCAAGAGGTGAGAAGCCTTGTGTCAGAGCTCAGCAGGCAGCTTCTGATTCTCTTTCATTCTGATTCACCAAAGGCAACCAGGTCAGAGTCCTGACACAGCAGCAGGTTTTGTGTAAAGCAGGGCAGTTACACACATAGTAGCTGTTAGGCTTTGCATTTAGAGGTGTGCTTTTTTTTTTTTGTCTATATCGACTTGGGTTTTGGGTAGGTTAGATAAAACAGCCTGTTTGTATTCCTTGGAGGATGTGGTTTGGATAGTTAAGCCTATCAGTCGTGTGTCTGAT
Source organism: Chlamydotis macqueenii (assembly GCF_036417535.1). Taxonomy (NCBI): domain Eukaryota; kingdom Metazoa; phylum Chordata; class Aves; order Otidiformes; family Otididae; genus Chlamydotis; species Chlamydotis macqueenii. Next base: position 12,573,486 of record NC_141567.1, on the reverse strand, counting down.
CTGCTGTGGGATGAGTGCTCCGCGCTAGCGATGTGGTGGAGCAGTGCTCGCATGCTGCTACAAGTGGGCAAACAGGAAGATTCCTAAGAGGCTCAGAGTAACTTCCACCATTCCCTGTTCCTCCCACTCAACAGCGCTGTTCACCACCTCTAATGGTGACAGACGACAAGAAGCAGATTTGACAGACTCCAGTTACACTCCATTTTCCTTTCTAGGAAAGGACAATAGAGTTTCATGGTACATTAAATGCGAACTGATGGACATTGGAGAATGAAATATTCTTCATCTAGGTGCTAATATCAACACTGCAAGATGTCTGATATGAACGATTCCTGGATAGTCTGGCTATTGAACTGTTGACAGAAGTGTTAGAGGCAGAGGTATAATAAGAGTACTGGTGAAAATAATGGAGAAATTGCATGGCAGTTTGTGGTTAAGAGAGGAAAGAAAACTGTGAGACACATATTCTAGTCTTGGTTGAATAATACTTATTTGACTTGTCCATACTAAGCTCATAAAGTGTCTTTCTTGAAAGGGCTGAAGTAGAAAGCTCCTAGAAATGTACACGGTTGGGTGTCTTTGCAATACAAAGCAAGCAGCTACAGAGAGAAACATTTCAGATCTCAAGAGAGAACGGTGCTGTTATTGTCAGCAGTTCCACACTGTGAAGAGCACACAATAATTCACCAAAGGAGATATGTTCTTAAGTACTTCCCTGGATAGAGATTAAATCATTAAATTAAAGTCTAAAGATTCGATCCTATCTTTGGTAGATCCAACAGCAGAAAGCTGAGTAGTACTTACAGTCCTAAACATTTGTATTGACTTCAGTGGAACCCTTTGGGAGAATCAGCTGTAACTTTGGCACAAAAAAAAAAATTGCAAGACTGGATCCCAAGCATGCTAAAGGGGCAGAATGAAGGGATTGTAACTGTTGTTGGTCCCCTGATATTCTCATGTCATCCATAATGGCATATAGGAAAAGGGGAGGTTTTGGAGAAATTTTAGAAATAGAAAAAAATATTTTAAAAGATTGTATTACACATCTCACTTTCTCTTTAGTGTTATCTATGTAATAAAAAGGAATATAAAATTGAGGATGGTGCATTCACTTCTCTGCTAAAATATAAGTTACTTACCTGCATAAGTAAATCTGTGCTTATAGCTCAGCTTTTTAACCTTAACATGCACTTTCTTGGCTTTTGTGAGAGTTATTAAGAGGATTAACGTCTCTTAGATCCATCTACTGTGCTTGTTAGCCTATTACCTCTTTTAGAGCATAAAGGAATAAAAGCATAAAAGAATATGAAAAGAACAATATACCTCGTGGTGGAAATTAAGGTCATGTGTTTACAAGTCGATACAGTAACGTTACTGAAGGACTATTCTAATTAACAGTGTAAAAACTTACAAACAGGTAGAGGACTAGTTGCTGTGATCTCTTACATCCCTTTGCACTCTTCCAGCAGCATCACAGAGCAAGAAACTTTACAAGAAATACCTGGGGATATCTTTGAATGCTTGTTTTTTCCTATCCCCTAGACCTTTGTAGTCTTCAACACAGTAAGTACGTAGTTATCCCTGGATACCTGGCTGGCATACTGGAGGTTTAGGCAGCAGTAATTTTGAGCAACTGTGCCCCTTCTCTAATGAGACCTTATGGTCTCCTTTTAGCAAATCATATCCAGATGTGAAAACTGGACAATTTATTTCTGGAAATTTCTCTTTTCAGTAATTCTACTGTTTCATCTGTGGAAGTGCTACTTAATCCAAGTCTAGAACCCCCTGTTCTTCTGTTCATTGATGGTATGCCTGGGCATGCTGCCTTCTACAGGAATACGAGCTTAGTTTCTGTTAATGGATATTATGCATGCTAGGCAGTAATCACTCAGAAAAAAAAAAAAAAAACAAAACAGATAACTTGAAAAACTGGTGTTTCTGAGATTACAGTCTGCCTGGCTAAGCATAAACCTGCTACTTGTTTCATCTAATTGTCCTCTTAAAGGACCACAGATTCCCGTTTTCATTAAAACCATGCATACCAGATTTCAGCCTAAAACACACTTTTACACACAGGTTACGATGCCTTAGAGACATACTCCCATTGACTACAGCACTGTGAATTGTGCTGATCTTGGATTTAAGTGCTGCTACTTATATAAGTCTTGGCACTAGATGCATTCTTCCTTTAAGACAGATGTGAAGCAAAAGTAGATGAATGCATCAGAGAGGGTGTAAAGAGACAATGAGTCCCGCGGGCTTATGAAAGGCTGGATATGAGGAAATGCACAAGAAATTCTTGCATTAAAAGTCAGTTGGTTGTTCCCATCGTGTATGAACTTTGTGAGTCCATAAAAACAAGGTTGACATTTGATCTCCTTTTGAATCAGTTTGCTTTGTGATGGTATCATGCAATAGCTTTGCTAAGTAGAATTTCAAAATCCTCACTCAGTGTTTTGGATTTGACCCACGTAATAATGAAGATTTTTATACTGCCCTTGGAAAATGAGTATTTGGAACTCTCTTTGTTTCTTTGGAGGGGAAAGGGGGGTTTATACATTTTCAAGTGCCAGTCATTTTTCTCTCTCTCTCTTTTTTTTTTTTTCCTAATGATCATAATAACTATCGTGACTTCTGAAAGATATGTTCACAGTAGTTTTTCTTTTCACGTTCTAACTAGAAAAATTAAGCTATTACTTTAGAGTAGAAAAGTTATTTTCCCCTGAATGTTGTTGACTATAGAGTTCAAACAGTAAAAACATTTTAAAGCCCTGAATGCTTTTAATGAAAAAAAGGACAGGTTGACTTCAATGTTATGTTTGTAACAGACACTGTTGTGGAAGATATCTCAACAGACCATCATCCAGTGGCAAAATATTTGTCAGGTTTTGCAAATTATTTATGTTTTTTACCCTCCTCAGGGATGTTCCATAATGTCTAATATTTGAATTTTCTCCCATTTGTTTGAACAACTGTCCCTCCTTGGAATTTATTCAGTTAGTTTTTTAATATGGCAATAGTGAAGGGAAAAACATTTTTTAAATGTCAGGGGATAATATGATGGGAAGAGTATATGAAATTGCTCTTTAACATGTTGACTTTAAAAGCAGTGTCACCTTGACTAACAAGTAAATACAGAGTAAATTAAATACTCTGAATATTCAGTATAGCCCTCTCTGAAGTCCATATGGTTAGCATTCACCTATTACTGTTTGAATTCAAATACAATAAAAACATAAGGAAGCCCGATGGCAATAGACTGAGATCAGATGAATGAAGAAAGGATAGTTGGTAACAACTAGCTTATATCTAACCATAAGGCATTTTATTCAGGAAAGACAGTGAAAAAATCCAAACACTTGGTTCTCATAAACTCTGAATGATGTATGTTTCCACAGGACACAGAACTTAGTACTTCACTTCCATAGTAGAGCAATCAAACTCTGATTTATGCTCACACAAAATTGTAATTAATTGTTAACAGCCAGTGCTTACTATTAGACACCACAGAATATCCAGGGCTAGCTCTTGGTGACCTGTAGGTAAACCCATCATTCTTTGATTGAAGAAAAAAAAAAAAAAAAGGTTATTTTCCTGCTCTAATGCAGTACTTTTGAGGATAATATGTAGTTCATTGTTTGTGTCTCCAAATATAAAGATTTTTATTTTTATTTACAGTTGCAATTCCCTATTTCCTTTGTTTTCTTTCTTGAAAAGTAACTTGATAAGAAACATGAAACTTTGGATCCTGATTTCCTCTTCATAGAACACCAAAGACCTACCTTCGGGACAGATGAATTAATTGTTTACATCATCAACTCACTGGAAAAGAATATGGTTTCTGATAACTTTGTCTTTGATAAAACCAGATTCTCAGTTTCCTATAGTAGGAAAACTGGCACTGTCCTGCCATTCAAAGCCCAGATTATTTCACTTTATCTGCTTCCAATTGTTTCTACTAAGACCATATTAAAAATGTAAACTTACAAACTGTTGTTATTTTTGTTTCAATCTAACCAGCAGCATTAATAGCAAAGGCTCGTTTGCATGATCACATGGTTACTGGCAATCTGTATCTTGGAAAACTTGGACTCTGAACAGCCCTAATTAACAGCAGAATTGAGCTGGAAATTAATTGGCATCAAACTAGGTGGAAAATAGAACTCGGAGAATAGAACTGTCTTGCAGTCTGGTTCCTGACTCACAAATCTGTATGCACAGCAAATATTTCTTTCTTACCTAGATTATAACAAGATTTCCACCTGCAGTGTGGATTTTTCCTATCCTTATTTTTTAGAACTTTTAACGAACTTTTGGATATTTCATAACATTTAAGCATAGCCAATAATGTTAAATATATTTGATTAAACTGTATATTATGGTCACAACAGGAAAAATGGCTGGGAACTATTTGTTCTTTTTTTATATATTTCTTTGAGTTCTGTTTGGTGTTTATTTCTTTCCTGAATCTATGTTATTAAGTTCAAGGCAAGGAAAGAAACTGGAAATACTGCGGTACAATACTATTTTGAATGGAAGTCGTATCTGTGACGTGAAGTTCAGACCAAAAAACTGTGATGATTTTTGCTGTTGATTATTCATTTAAAGGCAGTGAAGATTAATCTTTATTGTTTACTGAGGCCAGTGATTTATTGTGGAAGTGAGGTCAATTGGCTCAAACCATTTTCTTGGGACATCTAGGATCTTACTTTCTAACAAACTAACACTTCAGAGACATAGAAATTTGTGGTTTGGCATCTGTCTATTTGAAGTTTAGGTTCCACAGACTTGGGTTGTAGCATTTAGATTGTGATGCGGTCTAACATCAGGCACTGGATGTATGCTTGCAGTTGAAAGAGGAAGGGTCAGAGGTTTAGGTGTTACTTTGAGACAGTGATCATCAAATCGAAATTGTTTTATCTTTGCTGGCTTTTGACATTTTTCAGATCTATCCATTCCCTAGCCATTTTGGTTGCTTACTGTCACTTCTACTGTAACCCATTAACCCTGTTGTCTCCACTGCAAAAATTTGTAGCTAGGAGACTGGCATAATTTCATTCAGAAGCAGTTTTTATTAAAACTCTTAAAGTCCAACATTTCTATTCTTCTTCATATAAAACCCTGATATTTTTGAGTTTGCTTACGTAAGCACAATTTGAAATTTAGTAGGCAATGGAACTACTGGGAAATTAGTTATAAAGATCGCAGTCTAATACAATCTTGTTTTAAAATTTATATTCTTTTCAATGATTAAGTGGAGTTTTAGCATTGCCTGGAGTGCTTAATTCATGGGGAATGATTGAGGAAGTAATTACAGTGAGCTACCTCTTTGACAGTGTCTGCAAACACTGGAATTGTGCAACCGAATTAAAATTACATTTACATCCCAGAAATTATTACCATTTTAGAAGAAAAAATATATAGATTGTAGGGAGGAAATACTACAAGCAAAGCCACCTGTTTAGCATAATTTTATCTGCTTAAAAAAATTATAGCCATTTATGTATAGTTATAAAAAATATCTCAATTTATTATTTCAATATATCGGTATCTCATTATATTTTACTACGGCTATTAGCTTTAGCACAATCCTACCTGTTGTAAGAAAGGAGCTACTAGTCTGAAGATTATTTTTAAGATGTTTCTCAGTTATTTTAGTCCATCTCGTCATCATTAGAAAGCACAAGTCCCTTGAAGAAGAGTCTGCTTTTGAGCAGCAGAAGGGAGAAAGGGAGTCAAGGTTGTTGGAAAATAAAAGAAGCAATCCACAAAAATTCTGTAACTTTATCTTCCTTTGCTCATCCAAGCACTGTGAGATATTAACTTTTCTTTTCTATCAGGGGCAGAGCTTGTACAGATGCCAGTAAGACTCAGCAGTAATTACCCTTTATTTGAATACAGGGATTATTCAGGGCCTGAGAGCAGGGGGACTGGTGTTCCTCTGCCAGGTTGATTTGGTGCAGCCACACACTTGCTGAAGAAACAAATATTACTTCACTCATTTAAACATAAGCAAGCAGGTTTGGATGTAATTCTTGCTTTTACATCAGAAATGCCCAAGCCCATCTGTATGTGAGCAAAATGGATATTTAAAAGAAAGAAAAAACCTTTTGGGAATCATCCAGACTTGCTGTGACTGATGAAATCATCCCTTCACTGAGTATAAGAACTCCACTCTCACTGTGTAAATGCTGGATGCAGCCAGGCACTGTAATGCAACAATGGGTCATTAAATAAGGCACTTCCAAAAAGGTCATTTTTTTTTCCAAATCACTATGTCTTCACTGTGGAGAAAATTAATTATAATAAATATCGTGGCAATAAATTTGTTTTTATAACCCCTTGTCTTCAATCTAGAATAAATTAGTCATAATCATAACAGGCTATGATATTGAGATTTATGGTTGAACTTTATCCCCAGTGTTATTTCAGTGTTACACCAGGAGTGACTTTGATCTAAGTGTCTATCCTGTGAGTTATGGAAGGTGGGGAGCTGCCTTCTTTCTTTCAATTATTAATCGCATTGTATTCTCTCCATCTAGAGAAAAATCTGTCTTTTTACTGTGGTTGCTTTTATTCTTTCAGCATTCTTTCCACTGTGCTTGTGAACGTTTCCACTACGTCGTGTCATTTTGCCTTTAAGGTGAAGATCCTATGATAAAAAATTCACATCCCTGAGCTTTCTCTACAAGGTAGTTCAGAAGTAGAAGTTTGAGGTGCACTGTTGGACCATACATAGTTCAATTCTTCTTACCTGTCACCTGAAAGAACGTCAGTAGACTCAGTACTCCAGTGCTTGTTCGACAGAAGTCTCTGTCCCCTTTTGTTGTAACAAAAATGCTTTTTACTGATCCTCAACAGCAGAAGGAAGATGACCTTCTAACTTGCTTGAAAGCAAACTGCTTTGGACCAGTTGGGATTACAGGTTTTTAGTTCTCTATGTTTAGTCCTTTTTGTGACTCAGCGCCTTGCAGAAGCAAATCTTTCTACACACATGCCCAGGAAAGTAATAAGTGGTTCAGATAGTGGCAAGTAAGACAACTTTTTTTTTCAAAACAGTTCATTCTGGCTGTAGAATCTGCTATCCTTAGCGAGGAAGATGATTTACTTTATGTTTCCATTGCTTCCTTTTAAGTGCATCTGGTTAGAAAGCAGTATTTCCTGTGAACAATTTCAAGAAGGATTGTTTTCTTTCATTGTTTTATATTTTAAAAAATCTAGCTTCTTAAACCAAGTTTTTCGTTTTTCAATTGTGAAACTTCTTACAGAATAGAGTTATCATGAAGGTTTTCTTGTCCATAAAGAGGTTTGAATGGAAACATTCTGTTATCTCTGCTTCTAAAGTATCTGCTTTAGTCTGGGTCAGTATAAATCTGAAGAGCAAAACAGGTGATAGGACAAAATTGCATCTGTACTATTATTATCAATTATATAATTCTATCTGTCAATTCTGAACAATGTGAAAGAACTTACGGCAATCTATCTCTAACAGCCCTAAAAAAAGAGAAATTTGGTAGTTAAGAATACTGGGTGAAACTCTGCTCTATCACAATAATATGGCCACTTTGAAATCATTACAGTGAACTGCAGGAAAATTATTCCCTTTTAGATTTCATAATCCGAGTATTACAGTAAGTATGCTTATTACAGAACCATCTTAAATACTTATTTTTCACTAATATCCTGATCTTCTCAGCAAAGAATCAGTAGAGTTAAACCTAATTTTAGTAATAATTGCATGATTACACCAAAGCAAAAACTACATATTACAGGATCGTTTATTCTAACTTTATGGAGATACTAAGATTATTTTTTTTTCCTTCCTTTGAAAACATGAGAAGGAGTAGGAGGAGTATGTTTGTTTCATAACCTATTTAGCCCAGCCTGCGCTACATGCCCAAACCAGCTCTAGCTGAGCATTTTCCTTAACACTTTTACTCTTCTTTCCTGATTTTCCTGGGACCTTTGCCACTATGTTGATTAATATGTCAAACCAAATGTTGTGAGTAAGATTTTTGCTACATGGAGTGTGAGACATACTGGCACAAGTTGCAGAAATGAACTTTAAAGTTCAGATTATTTATTAGCTTTTTTTTTTTGTCAAAGTGAAATAGCAAGATGTGGTGGTGAGAAAGAGAATCATTTGATCAAATTATCCTTCAATGCTGGTCAAAAAGCAGACTCACAGATGAGAGGTACTGCTAATATGAATGTTAAGCCTATCACTGTAAGTCACAGAAGAAAATTCAATGGGAAGATGACCTTAACGTACAGGACTGGAGTTAAGATCTTTTAATTAAATTTAAAGATTTTCTTCCTCATGGGAAAGGATATAATTAGCTATTTTCTGACAGCTATTTGACCTGCAGATGCTTGCATCAGCAGACAGAGGAGTAATTTGAGAAGTAGAAGTAGATTATAATTATGAGATTTTGGGAACTATTAATTATTTCTGTGACATCTTCTTTTCTAACAGCTGGGATAATAAGATAGTAAACAAGTATCAGCATCTTCACTGGCAAGGCTTCGTCTCGGTCTACACCAGCAACTGCTCTACCCACACTACCCAAGCCATAGAAGGCAAAGACAGGGACTGGGAGAATGAATAACTGCCCACTGTAGTAGAAGATCGGATTCAAGACCATCTAAGGAACCTGAAGGTGCAGAACTCCATGGGATTTGATGAGATGCATCTGCAGTTCCTGAGGGAACTGGTGGTTGAAGTTGCCAAGACACTATCCATCATATTTGGGAAGCTGTGGCAGTCCAGTGAGGTTCCCACTGACTGGAAAAGGGGAAACATAACCCTCATTTTTTAAAAGAGAAATAAGGAAGACCTGGGGAAGTACAGGCCAGTCAGTCTTACCTCTGTGCCTGGCAAGTTCATGAAGGGGATCCTCCTGGAAATCATGCAAGGGCACATGGAAAATGATTGGTGACAGGCAACATGGCTTCACTAAGGGCAAATCATGTGGCCTGACAGATTTGGTGGCCTTCTCCAACAGGGTTACGGCATTGGTGGATAAGAGAAGAGCAACTGATGTCATCTACCTGGACTTTTGCAAAGCATTTGACACTGTCCTGCACAAAATCCTTGTCTCTAAACTGAAGAGACATGGATTTGATGGATGGACCACTCAACGGGTAAGGAACTGGCTGGATGGCCACATTCAGAGAGTTGTGGTCAACAGCTCAATATCCAAGTGGAGACTGGTGAAAAGTACCATTCCTCTGGGTCGGTATTAGGATTGATGCTGTTTAACATCTTTGTTGGTGACATGGACAGTGGGATAGAGTGTGCCCTCAGCAAGTTCACTGAGGATACCAAGCTGTGTAGTGCGTTTGAAGCACTGGAGGGAAGGGATGCCCTCTAGAGGGACCTTGACAGGCTGGAGAGATGGGCCCATGCAAACCTCATGAAGTTCAACAAGGCCAAGTGCAAGGTCCTGTACATGGGTTGGGGCAACCCCAAGCACAAATACAGGCTGGGCTGAGAATGGACTGAGAGCAGCCCTGAGGAGAAGGACTTGATGGCACTGGTGGATGAGAAGCTCAACATGAGCCAGCAGTGTGCACTTGCAGCCCAGAAAGCCAACCGCATCCTGGGCTGCATCAGAAGAAGCGTGGCCAGCAGGTCGAGTGAGGTGATTCTGCCCCTCTACTCTGCTCTCATGAGACCCCACCTGGGGTACTGTGTCCAGCTCTGGAGCCTGCGACAGAAGAAGGACATGGACCTGTTGGACTGAGTCCAGAGGAGGGCCATGAAGACTATAAGAGGGCTGGAGCACCTCTCCTGTGAGGACAGGCTGAGAGAGTTGGGTCTGTTCAGCCTGGAGAAGAGGAGGCTCCAGGCCTTCCAGTACCTAAAGGGGGCCTACAGGAAAGACAGGGAGCAACTCTTCAGTAGGGCCTGTTGCAACAGGACAAGGGGTAATGGTTTTAAACTAAAAAAGCATAGATTTAGACTTGATACAAGCAAGACATTTTTTACACTGAGGATGGTGAAACACTGGCACAGGTTGCCCAGAGAGGTGGTAGATGCCCCACGCCTGGAAACATTCAAGGCCAAGTTGGATGAGGCTGTGAGCAACCTGATCTGGTGGGACATGTCCTTGCTTCTTGCAGGGGGGTTGGACAAGATGACCTTTAAAGGTCCCTTCCAACCCAAACTGCTCTATGAATCTATGATGCTATGTAATAATAAAGATGTGGTTTAAATTTATGATCAGAATCCAGGGCTGCCTTGAGGAAAGCCGCTGACACATGTTCAGTCCACCATTACTGTCCTTGCGACTGGTACCAAATGCACTCCAAATTAGAAAGCAGCCAAAATGAGTATTATGAAGTAATGTAGTGAAGATATGTCTGCCTTAACCTTAAGGAGACCCTAATTAAAGGAGTATGGCTCATGTATAACCCTTTATGCCCTTTCTAACTTTTGAGAAGTTAAATCGGAAGCATTCTTAGTCCCTGTGCTTTGGGCACCCAAGTAACATTCTGATTCTGTCTAGTTCAGCAAGTAAGCCTGTTATGTAATTTCAGGTCAGCATTCGATACACTACATGCTGATCTCTTGAGTCTCTTTGTGCTGTAGAGGCAACAGCTAGTGATGTAGGCAGGTGCCAAGAGCTAGATCCCCAATTGGTGTATACACCATCAAGCCAGCAGGGAACAGAATGTAGCTAAGTAGGTGGAGAAACTCAGTACATGTCCCTCAGCACAACAGGACCGAGTGTTCTCCTTTTTATGAATCAGAGATTTGCTACCAAACCCATTAATTTGTATGTATCTTCATTTGTGTCCTGTCCTAGCAGGTATCAGTAGCCAGCTGGCCCCCAAGATAACTACAGGGCTCATATATTCATCCAGCATGGAGGGGAAAAATCCCAAAGCTATTCTGAATTATTCTTGCAGGAACTACCGTACAGTAGTGGAAAGCATTATAAAGATTTTGCTCTATAGAAATGAAAACTATGTTTCATCATCTCTGAACTACTCACTTTAGAGACACAAGAAAGTACAGTACTCTCAGAGAATGCCAAAAGGAGATGCATTCCAAAGCAGGATATCTTCCAAGAAATCAGATGATTAATATAGCAGAGGTTGCTGTTGTTTCCTGTGTATGTTGGAAATGCTTTGAAATGAGCTAGATTTAAGCAGGTACACTAATGGTTTTATTCTAAGTGCTTGAAAAAGGAGGTGGTTTGTTTACTGAATAAATTTGCAGCTACTGTCATCTTAATCCTGAAAAATTGGTTTGGAAAAGGCACCTGGTCCTTCCAATGTGCAGATATAAAATGTGAAGAAGCAATTACAGACATCTTCTCCTTTCAGCAGGGATAATCTAAAAATGAAGCCTCTTTTTGGAAGATTTCTGAAGACAGAAGCTTTACAAGACAAATTTCTTATCTTGTTTTGTTCTCAAATGCCTGGGTAAGAGTATTAAAAGTTTCCTCATCTGGATTTCCAATCTGGTGAGAGGTTCAAGCTTTCATAATTAAAATTTGTCAAAAAAAAAAAAGACAAAAAAAAGAAAGTAGCTACCATTCAAGTATAAAAATGAAGCAAAACTACAGCACTGAAGCTGTACTGATAGACAACTGCTTAGCTGTTAGAACCACACTACTCCAAGACAGAGCTGAGAAGTCTACTGCCACATTGATCAGGTTTTGCACAACTGCTGTCTCCTATGTCTGCTTCTTGATCGGATCAGTAACTAGCCAGTGGACAAAAAAAATCAGCGTTTTTCAAGGCTTTTGTCTTCCCCTCACCATTGCCTGTCCACAACTTTGGGTTTTTCTGGAGAAGCCATCCCATGCCTGTGCTGTTCTCTGGTAGTGAGAATGTTACAGGCAACCAAAATAGTAGTATTCAAATCGAGTAGCAAGAACACATCCGTGGATTTTTCTGAGCAAACAAATTACTCAAGATATGCTTTTTGCCCAAACACAGAGATTAGTGTAAAACACACATGTATGCAGTTAAGGGATTGTTTTCAATCTCTGCCTAAAGGCCTAGATCGGCACCTATTATCTGTGTATGGACATAACCTCCGCTTAATTTGAGCAAGAGCTGTGAAACAGATAACTTTTCAGTTAGCTGACTTCGTTTTCATGCATTTGTACAACAGCAGTTTTACAGTGTCTGTGAACTTAGGCTAAAGGAATACGAAGACTAGTAGAAGCTATTAACTTGGTACTATTGGCTTCTCTGTGACCAGATTAAAAAAAAATTCACGAGTCTTTTCTGAAACATGAGAAAAATACATTCTCCTGGCAAAAGTACTAAACGATGTAGTACAAATAAGAGCCTAATTTGTTTGACAGTTACATTAGAATTTTAAAACATTTAAAATATTACCTATATGTAATGTTCAAATGGTTTGTGACTCTTTCAAGTTAGCTTTTAATAGATACTCAAATGTGTAGTTTTCACTGGAACAAATGCAACCACAAGCAAATTATGAACTGAAGGTCATGAAAATTTGGCAAAAAGGCATTTTAAATGAAGATTTTTTTTTTCTCCCAAATATTCAGAGCATACATTTTTGTAAGGGAATCTTTTAGTGATTTGTTTTTTGAAATGTAAAATCAGTTCCAGGACTGTAGAAAACAAAAAGCTAATGAGTTGCTGTCTGAATTCTGAGTTTGAACTAAATTGTCAGGAGACAGCCTTGCCAAACTGCTTTGCTGATCTTGCTTTTAAATTTGGTATAACCTCTGTGGCTTGAAGACATGGTCTTTTTGCAAGGTAGGAGCTGTCCTTCAGACAGTTGCTTGTTACGACCATGGAAATGCCAAACTTTAACTCTGACAGTGAGTAAAATAAGCATGATGTGAGCACTAATTTTCTAGCCTCATTCTTGACTAGGATACCTGACTAGCAATATAACCAAGTGCAAGAATGGGAATTTCTCAACCTTGCTATGTGAAGATTCCTTTAAAGAGGAGATATTTTTTTTTTATCTAGCAGACCATGCACATGCACAAAGGAGCCCTGTGAATGGTGTGCTGACAGGATGAAAGAACCACAAGATCTTTTTTAAGCTGCAGTAATAGAAATAAGAGAAGCTAATAATATCCCTTTCAGGTACCAGCTCTCCTCCACAGTTACATGGTTATGTGAAACAGTGGACTCCTCGATATAGATATTTAATTTTCTAACTTTGTTGCTGCATCAGGGAGCCAGGCAGCTTAGCATTTGTTTTGTGATCAGAGAAGGTACTAGAACAGGTTCCACTTTACAATCATTACCTTTTTTTCACTGTCAGGTCTTTGGTAAGAATATTTGCAAAGTAACAATAAAAATTAGAGTGCACTCTAACACTCTGTACTCACCATTAACTTCTGAAATATTGCTGTGCATTAATTTTAACAGTTACTTTACAAAATCATTTACCAAAATCTTGGATTCCAGAAAATGATAAAATGCTACTGATGCTATACTGGAACATCCCACAGATTGGTTCTTGGTATGGAACAGCCTACTTCACTCTTTCCCTGATACAGCATCCACCCACAGTACTTTTCTAAAGGGAACAAACAGCTGGAAAACACACTAACATTATTCTGCTTAAAATTCAAGTTAAATTTAACCAGTTGCCTGTGCTCTCAGGCAGCTTCAGATTGAGAAAAATAAGGTTACAGTACAGGGCTGATGCTGAACTTGAGGAGAAATTTCAAAGGAAGTAAGTATTTATTTTTTAAGTGAGTATTTGGAGTAGCTTTCTAATTTTCCCACTCAAATGATGCCTAGCAGCTGCTGGTACAATGGTAATAAACATATGCATCAGCCATTTTGTTGATATGCTTTAAAATGCTTTACAAATAGTAACATACTGCTATTCAGAAAACAAAGCCACAAAAAAAGCTAAGTGATTTATCTAAAACCTCATTTCTCATCTTAAATATCACGGGCCTCTTCATTACTATGCCCATATTGACCACAACCACTTCTGGTCAAACTGCACAATTTTGGCTTCAGCAAAATTCCATGCTGTATAGGATCTGCCAGCTTGTACACACTACAGCACCTGTGACTTTGATGTGTAGGGTCAAGAAAGGCCCTCCGTCTCCTGTAATGCTTTATCAGGATAATAAAACCATGGGGGATGCAAGAAAAGCCAAGTGGAACGTATATTTTATGACTGGTGCCTGCTCTAGAAAAGGTCTGTGTGTCAGCCTCAGTGCAATGTATCCTCATTTTTCAGAGCTGGTGGTGCAATGTGTGCACTGAACAGTGTGGGCAGTTTGTGGGTAGGTGGTATTTTTTGCTCCATGCTCTAATTATCAATCAGGACATTTCCCAGCACATTTGTCTTGATTGCAGAAGGCCTAAGAAAACAGAATAAATATGAGCAATTCTTTAATTGCCCTGAAGAGGATACTACACATGGTGATCCTTAGAAGCTTAGAAGTAAGTTAGTAGTGGTATGCGTCAGAAAATTTGCTCAGGCAAGAAAACTCCTAAATGGCCAAAGCAGCTACTCGTGGTACTAGAGAATCAGAATGAAGACAGAATACTGAGATAGCTCTAACTTCATTAACTGGGGGGGGGGGGGGGGGTGGGGACGACACACACACACACACCAAATTAATGCAATATTTAAACCAGAAAATCACTATAATGACAAATGACAACCCTGTAGCCTGCAAAATCTGCTAATAAAGTGTCTGCTGCGGTTGTTATTAAAACTAAACTTATGATCCATGATTATCTAACTATTAAATGTAAGTGGGGGCTAAACTGGATATCTGTGTCAGATGATATTTCAGTGCTGCCTGGACTGAGAAAATTACTCATCAAATTTGATTTCTGATGCCTCCCTTCTCTGAAGATTAGCGCCCTAAGGAGTTTATGCTCATTTAGAAAGATTCCTTCCTCCCTCCCTTTGTGTCCACTTTGTCTTCAGTAATTACCCTGTAAGCTTTCTTTAAGTTTAATTTGTAGACCTTTAAAAATGGCTTATGTAGAATAGCTGTGTTGTGGTGAGGTGGCTGACCGCAGAGCAATTCTGCATTGCCAGAGGAGCATCCCTCCTACTTGTGTGTAATTATTCTTGTCCACGTGAAATTTCCTGGACCTATAACAGCAATATTGTAGCTCCCTCCATCAGTCAGGTTGTTTGAATATATGAGTATTTTTGCCAGATTCACACAGCTAAAATAAAGCTAAGAAAAAGGCACATTCAGCTGAGATAGTAGTTGGCGCATTGGAGTTTCTTTTTGATTGAGGTATGACACATTTTTTGTTGTCAAAAAAAAAATTGTTTACATCGTTTGACTTACGGGATGGATGGTCTGTTTAGGAGAGAAAATAGACATATATGGCAATGGAAAAAAAGCTCTTCTTTTGTTGGATTACTACCCACATATCAACAAAATACTGCGTATGTCTTCAGTTCCAGCCTCAACTGGCTTCCCCTGTAGGCAACAAGAGCTGAAAATGGTGAAAGTGGTTATGGCAAGAACGGAGCATTACTTACTGAGACGAACAAACTGCTATGGATTTTACCTTTATTCCTGCTCTTAGAATGAGGTGAAGTAAGGTCAATAAATGTGTGTGTTTGATTTATACATGGCTCCACACCAGTTGATTTATTTTTACAGGCTACTGCTTTTTCTGCTGTTACCCAATATCCTATTAGCAAAAAAGTCCAGACCTGACCTTCAGATGATGACATTGCAAATGTAAAACCATATCCCTCTTCCACCAATATATAAAAAAATGTCATATTAAGTACTAATTGCATAACATGCACTTGCAAGTAACAAGATGGGTAGATTTTCTAGATAGCCCAGTGGTTTACTGGCCTGCTTAATATAACAAAAATATTGCAGAATTATATATTTTTCTTCCATGAATCAGGAAAAATGTCAGAAAGTAGTAATGTGTTATCTAGTATAGTGGCAGTGCCAGCTCTTTGCTGATCACAGCCTTCTTTTCATAGGGCAAATAGGAGATTGGAGAGGGTTCCCACCAATAGTTACATTCTGCTGCAGACTTTTATCTGCTGAGACCTGAGATGGATTGACAATGACTGCCTCCACAGGTCACTTAACAACAGAGTAAAAATTTTCAGCCAGGGCTAACCTGAGTAGCTCTGAGCAGGTAGCTTGGAGGAGCCTGCATTATATTACACCCTTAAACCATTCAGATTTGTTCTCCAATTTCTGCATAGCAATAATCCAAATTACAGAGCAAAAGGTTTTGTGAATAATGTGCAAAGTACAGCCAGGATTCTTTTAAAAATCTAACAGTCAATAAAGTATTCATGCTTTCTGGAATGAAGTTGGGCTTCTATATATCATTGATCCTTTATTAATGATTTCATTTTAAATACTGCTATCCTGATTCACAAAGGAAGTATTTTCCATTTTCCATCGCTCTTCTGTTAAATATCCAAAGGGAAAATTTTCTGCTTACAGAAAAAGTAATTTCACAGATGACCACAATTGCTGAGGGCCAGATTCGGAAAACGGTAATCTTCTCTCCTCTTTCTCTGAAAGTTGCTGTCCTTGTTCATTAGCCACACACAGCAAGAGATGAAGCAAGCTGTATGAAACATTGTAATTGAGTGTCTCCTAAGGATGCCACATTAATATGTCATTAGACTAATATCTTTTACTGACACACAGATACGGTTTTCAGAACAGATCTGGAAACCTGACAAGCTGGATATTGTATTTTAAAGACTAAAATTATTTATACATTTCTTATTTAAAGACTTCTTAATTTGCAGAGTACCTTAAAATCTGGTTGAGACCCTACCATGTTATCATGTCACTATAGAGAGCAGATTGCCAAAAATACATGTGGAACAATGGGGCACAATGGTGGTAGTGCTAATAAGAAGTTCAAGCAAAAATAGTACTCATACTGTAAGCCCTGAAAGCAAAAGTACCCTGTATTTCCTGCAAGTGGGTTGTCTACAACATAACTGCAGCATGTCCTGCATGTGTATGGGCACATGAGGACAGACTATCACAGAAATTTAACTTTCTCCTTAAAGTCATGAGGCAACATGCGCTCCTACATGAAGACATAACCCAAAATTCAAGCACCTTGTGTTAGTCCATTTGAAGCTTTTCTACCAGTCTGATAAGAAAGTGGACCAGAGCGATAGTGTATGAACTGTGACTATGTTAGATTTCTTTCTAGCATGGAAATACTTACTTTAAGTCTTGTATTAGTTGGAAATGGTCTTACAGGAGGCAGTTTGAGATTTATTCATGTTGCTCCTTTCTCACAAACAAATCTCAATGGCAAAAGTGTTTGAGGTAGATTTTTGTCTTTTTTTTTTTTTTTTTGATGAATGGCAGATGGAGAACATCTTTTCAAGTGAACTTGGAGCATGGACACTGTCTTGGAGAGAAGAAAGAAAAAAGAGAGAACTGCAAATAAAGTTTGAAGGGCCCTGAGCTCCTAAAGGGCTGTCTGCTCTTCCTTTTTGCAGGATACAAGGTGAGCTCTGTTTGAATTATTTTGGCATATCTTTATGCTGAAGAGCTATGTGTCGCTAAGCAGCATTTAGCAGTGTGAGAGCACATGGAAGTTGTCTTTGGTACTTTACATAGCTGTGTCTGCTCTCATCCCAGATTCTGTAAGTAAGATGAAAGGTCCTTCTATGAGCTGATACAGGATCAAGGTGTATACTGATCATGGCATAGAGATCAGAAGCTGAGCTCTTTCAAAGCTAAATGGGCCGTAGCAAAGACTACAAGCTAAGCAAAATGTGAGCAAGACTCAATTGAAAAACCATGTAAGTGTTCTCTCTCCTTTCAACTACGAACTGTCTTCTCTGTTGCAGCTGCAATGCTGTTTACTTTCATTTCTGGTGAAAATAAGAGTAAAAACCTATTTATAGTGTTTAAAGGAGTGAATTGCACATCTGAAAGAAATATTTTTTTTTTGTGATGAGCAGCATAGACTTGTTATAAAAAGTAAATTGTGTGAGCAGAAAACAGATTGAGAAAACAGATACAAGCTATGCTACTCATGAAATTTTATCCAGAGATCTGCAGCCTGAAAACATTTCTGTAACTTTAAACTTCTGTTCCAGATTGTGATAAGTATAAAGAGAATAAAGAGACAATTAGGAGAGGACTTGCTGTCTAATGTAGTTGACCTTGCTACATTTTGTGCTTTGATGCGGTGCCTGTATGATCAGATGGGATAGCCTGACGCTTGATATAGCAGCAGGGCTAATCTGACATTACAGGAATGTAAACCAGGAGCAAGTCCATTCTAGACAGAGGTCTTGAAAAATCCAGACCATGGAGTGCCAAGTTTTCCTTCCCACTTCCGAGTGTTAGGAAATGCTCTGTGAAGGCAAGATCCCAGCACCATTTGAGAACAAGCGAAGAGTTTGCATTCGCTTCTCTTATGCTGTGACATCCTTAAAGTTAAGGGCTATTTCAGCCCTGGCACCTTTGCGTTTCCTTAAACCTTTTCCGTTCTCTCGTGGCAGAAAGGTGACAAGAGGCCCTGAGTGCTCTCAAGACAACTATATAGGAATAATTTGGGGTTGTTCTCAAATCTAAGTCACTAAATCCAGCTTTAGGCTTGATAGCAACACAGAGAAGGTTCTAGGAAATACTTCAGGCAACTGTAATTCAAAGAAACTCTAAGATACTCTGTATTATATACAGCACTGTAATGGCCTTTTGTAGTCTTAGGGAGCAGCGGAGTATAAGGATTATGGAACGACTGCCTCCTAAATAATGATGTGGTGTCTATAGCGATCATCATTTACGTGAACCTCAGGACTGATGCCATAGCATAAGCTTTTATATATCTTCATTCATCATATATAAATTTTAAAAATCACATGAGCTTGTGATTCAAATGATGAAGAGAGCCAAAGAGATTATAACCACTGAGGCCAACTGAAACTAATATTGCAGCAGGTGTTTAACTGTTCCATATTTGTGTAAATACACTCAAGCCTTGCAAAATAAGTTTAACAAGTCTTTAAATTCAGGTAAGTATTAAAGCTCTGTGAACACAACATATAAACTTTTTAAGGTTAACACTTAAGTGTACACTTGTGAAGTCTGTGTATTAGTTTTTTGTGAAAGGGCTTGATATGCAAATCAAAGGCCTATGAAATGTTAATGAAAAAATGGTTTGTAACATAACTAAAATGTAGCTGCAGATACTGTAGTTTGTTTTACTTAGATTATAAACTCTCTGAGGCAGAGGGACACTCTTTTATTCTTTAGAAAACACCTGGTACATGTTTTGTGTCCAGTTATGGTTCCCGTGCTCCATTATCATTTAAGAACAAAAAAAGTCATTTAAATAATGACTTTTAATGATAGCTGTTTAGAATTCGTCAATAGAAAAAGCAGTTAGTAAAACATTTTCCTGTTTTATATGATAATATATATGTTCCCTTCGGAATTTGGATATCAGAATTTTATAGGGGGTATCATTGCATATTTAATTGTGTGGATTCACTTCTGTGGTTGAGATGAAAAGCCAAAAAAAAACAATTCTGATTTTTCTTTACTTTCAAATTCTTACTATGACAGAAAATAACTATATACTTACAATGTTAAAATGGGCATTATTTTTATGTAATATTATTCAAGTTGATTCCAAAAAAAAAATTGACGATTCAAGAGATAAAAATGTACAGTATCTATTGTCTTTCAGCCAATTATCAAATATGTAAGTTTTAGATAGATGTTTACCTGAACTTAGATCTGCTGCATGCATCAAGATTCATTCATTATATAAACTAATTGAGGAATAATTAATTGCTGTTCAAGGCATTAATTTCTTTTTGTTGTTGTTTAAGTTCAGCTATTTCTGTCTATAGCATAATACATAAAAGGCAGTAATTATTCTTAACTTTTTGTGCAAATAAATTACAAAATTTATTGCTGGTTACACTGAAATTGAGGAGATGTCATTTTTTCAGCTACAAACCTTTATTTTTGGAGACTTATAAATGAGTTATAATAGAAATAAATTAATAAGCAGACATTGTCTTCGCTGACAAGCATGTTTGTTTACATCTTTAATGATCTCAGGAGTCTTAACATTTAAAATTTTCTAAGTGCTTTGAGATCCTTGAAGGATGGACTCAACAAAGTCCAAAGTATGTTTAATATTTTTTAAAATTTGTTCATTATCTATGCCATGAAAGCTGTTTCAGCCAATTGTGTGTGCTAAATCCCACAGTGTGTCTTTTAGGAAATGTCTCATGGAAATTATTAAAGATTCAGTTGAGATCTGGTGATCACTTACTTTCACAAGCAGAAGAATTGGCAAGCATCCTTTTAAGAAGAAAGATTAACCACTGTCTCCTTGGAGGATGTAAGAATGGCAAGAAAGGATTTCTGTTATATGTGCCATAGATTTGGAAAGTTTAGTTAAAAGCATATTTGTATGAAGATATCTATCTCTATAGATAGGTAACTTTATAGATACCTGGGAGGTAAATGTATACATACACACACGGATGGAGACAACAAACACACACACACACACGTATGAATAGTGTCCATCATTTAGAGTTGGATTCAAACCACTTAAGGAGATGCCAGTTTCATATCATGATTAAGCTGCTAAACAGGTTTTTCCTCTGCATGTTTCCTCTCCTGTGCCTCCAGCTGTGCTCCTAGGCATACTGTTAGCCTTGATCTGAGTTTGGCATGATCATTCTTGCTGTGGTATGAGCTGGTTCAGGGAGCTAAAAATGACAAGAAGTAATTCATTTTTTGGAGGGCAGGACTCATTTTCTACAGGTTTAGTTACCTGAACCAGCCCACTGTGCGGCCGGACAAGTACTGGAGCAGTCAGATGAACAGGAGAGGTGTGAAAGTAGATTAGCTTAGTTCTAATGTCAGATTTTACTGTGGGTTGGGAGTAGCACCTCTGTATTTCGTGGCGGGAGCCAGACCCTTCCAAAAAGTAGGCAAGTGTCAGGCTGGTTGCAAGGCTCCTTCTTCACTGACTACAGAGGAAGAATAAGGTGAAAACACTTTTTTTTAACGTAGCCTTCTCCATGTAGTGCCTAAAGTTAGGTCATTTTAATCTAGGACAAACCAAATCTTGCTTAAATGTATGTATTTTCCTTGGGTTTTTTTTTTTAGGATTAAAGAGGAATATGTTCATTTTTGGGGGGCTTTAAACCCAAAAATAAAATTTAAAATGTTCATCAAGTTTTCTTTGAAAGCTATTTAAACATTTGAATAAAAGGAAGAAGATATATTGTTATTTAGAGCTCCTTGGAGAAACTCCAAGCTTTAATTGCACTTCACTTTCATTTCAGTAAGAATGAATTTGAATGAAAGTGTCTCTGTCCTGTGGCGCTCTTTCATTTCTCGTCTTGGTTCCTGTGAAAACAGTGCACTGGTGCAGCCAAACTCAGCCAGGCGCGCTCCTGCTGTTGATTTAGACATCTCTTTTGTCTCTTAGCTGATTTTCTCTTGTTTTTAGAATAAATTAAAAGCACATTTGAAAGCAGCAATGTCAATTTTCCTAATTATCTGAGACGTGGTGACTATAAATACCACACTACCTAGTAAACAAATATATTCAAGAAAGTTCAGTGGATGATATTCAGACAAATCAACTTTTTACAGGAAATCCAATGGTTCCTTCTGAGATTTTTCAGGCTAGATAATGTGTGCATACTGGATGCAACATGGTTCTTCTGGGTATGTTTGCCCTACTGTTTGCCCTACTGTTTTCCACATGCATGGAAAAATGGCCTTGTTTCCTAAGAACTTGCTGAACATTTTCTCTGGAGTCCCTCTGTGCATTGGCTAGATTTCTGGTATCTCCAGATACCACAACAGAAAGGAAAAAAAAAACCCCACAAAAACAAACAAACAAACAAAAACCAAAACAAAAAAAACAAACAAAAAAACCAAAACCAAAACAAAAAAAAAAGCCCCAACCCTATCTTTCTTCTTCCTTTCAGAAATCATGAGTTGAAAGATAAGACATGTCTGGAGAAACCTAGGCCTGTTTATTTTTTATACAGCTAACAAGAGGATAACTCTTTCTTTTTTGTTTTATGTAACACTTGTTTGCTGACTTCTACATGTGGTTTTGCTGTAGTGTCAGGAGTTCTTCATCAGCTGAGTAAGGAGGGCTTGATGTCCCTTGACGCTATTCTTTTATTCCCAGGTTTCTTGCTACCAGATTTCCTCTTCCTTCCTACAAAGTATAGTGGATTTTCTACTATTTTCAGTGTCTTCTGACATATGAGGTTTCTTGAAACACAGCTGATATTTGTACGTGCAGAAACTCCCCACAATATCTGGTATTTTTCTAGTTCTAAACTAAACACACATTAGAACTTCCTCTGGTGAGGCAGCCATGTTTGGATAACGTTCATGGGATGCTGCATATTTAAGAATTACTTTTGCTTGCTTACTATTTTTTTTTAACTTTTGCTTACTATTTAAGACTCTTGGGGACAGATTGTTCAACCATTACATAACCCTAGCAAAGTCAATGATTACGTTCATGACAGTAAGAATGGAAAGAGTGAACTGTAAGTTGGATTGTTACAACTTGTTGTTGTTTAGTACGTTGACCTGGTTTTGTCTGGGATGGAGTCATGCTCAGTATGTAAGTGGAGGCTGGCCAGTGCGCAGAAATCTGGAAATCACTGTTCTGAGTTTGCTGCTCAGGATTGTTCCGAGATAGCTCTCAATTCCGCTCTACGATTGCTGCTCAGGGTCTGACTGGGCATTTGTTAATGGGTGGTGAGTAGTTGTATCATTTGTTTTTCTTGGGTTTTCTTTCTCTCTATTTTTTTTGCCATTTTTTTAAATTGCAATTTACTATTACTATAATAATATTTTTTTTTCTTCAATTATTAAACTGCTATTATCTCAACCCACAAGTTTTCTTACTTTTACCCTTCCAGTTCTCTCCCCCATCCCAATGGGCAGTAGGAGGGTGAGCGAGCAGCTGTGTGGTACTTAGCCACTAAAACTTTGCCTTAAATTTAAACGGACATCAGGAACTGTGGGAACAGACTTTGGAGTCAGAGTCTGTGTACTTTGTTATACTGGATCCTACATGCATATAAAAACTGCAAAGCAGGAGGAAATGGTACATATCTGTCATTTTAACTTACATAAAGAAAAGAAAGAAGGGTTTATATCTTATAAAGAGCAAGGCTGTATTTTCTGAAATTAGTTCATAGCCCCAATTATACTGCATTTGAATTTCATACACTCAAAGCACTTTAAAAGTTTTAAAATCAAATAAAGAACCAAATGAAAAAACCCATACTGGAAACTTTTGGCTTTTACAGAAGTGTAATCTTTTCTATATTGCTGATAAAATCATAAACAATATATTCTCCTTGCCTAAATTTAAAAGGGAGTCATATGCTAAGTTATTGTTAAAGCTGTAGGTAGTATACATTATTACTGACAGTGGTCTTTACAGATAACAAAACAGAAATGGTTAAATCCTTGTATTTATTTCCTATGTTCTGTAAAAGTCCAGTGAGAAACCTTGCATCTTTCTACCTGTTGCTATGAGGTTGTAGACTTACATGTTTCATATGAGTAGTAAAGGAATCCAGGGAATATTTCCCATTTCTTTTTAGAGCAGTGTAACTGAGCATGGGGAGTTACCAAGAAATCAAGGAATTTCCTTGGGACTTGTCTTTGGAGAGGAAGGAGCAAATCTATGTTCATTGACCTCTAATGAGCTGGTTTTCTCCAATGGTGGCTGGTTGGTCTGATTTCTTTTTGTGTTTTTGAGCACCTCAACTGGACATAGTCTGTTTAGAGAATAAGTTTTCTGCATGTTTTCATTGTGAGAAATATAGAGCCTGCACCATTGACAGGTTGCAGGACTTACAATTATCATATTGGCAATTTTTACATTTTATTTTTAGTAGTATTGCTCAAAGTATTCTCACATGCATGAGGAAGTATTGATGCTATTGGACCTTAAATACTGTGTGTACCATTCTCTGCTAACCTTGCCCAGGAAAACAAAAGCTGGTATAAAGAATGGCTACAGGCATTTGGAAGCATGCCTTATGAAAGAAAGCTGAAAGCATCTTTGGACTAGCAAAACAAAAGTTGAAAGGGCTTAGATTGCTCTCCCTGACGGTCATGAATTTGAATGTGAAGCTCCTCGTGAAATTCAATATACACGTCTTTGCATTGAGATGCTGTGAGCCTACAGACTAGCTTAGGTTTATGCAACTCTTAATTTTGCAGTATGCTCATTATAGACTAAAAAAAAAAGCCTTCTAAGATCCACTTACACTGTCAGATACTTTACAGAGATATTAGTGTTTTGTCAAATTACAGAATGTCTTCTGTATGCCTCACAAAATTTAAACTCAAATATATAAAGTATCGATGTATATAGATTAAACAAATATATTTGATTTTCCTTATGCAGTTGTTTTTCTATGATTTTTTTTCTAGTTGCTCTACTTGCTTCAAAACTGGTAATCTCAATCTTGTTCTAGCCTTCCTAAAGCTTTATCACTGTTAAAACTTATTTCTAAATGATATACATTTGCTTAAGTTTTATATAAAACTTTTTTTTTAACCCATGTAACATCTAAAATTTTCATCTCCTGTAAATGAAGGAAATATATCTTTTTACAAAATCATAATGCTAGACTACAAAGCTGTAGATGGCAGTTCTTTTATAAGCTATCAATGTATTCTTCATCTACATGCAGAGCTGGGGCAGTGGTATTCAAGAAGCATATGCCTGCGCTAATTGGATTTTCCATTTTGCATTACTTCATTGTTGAATATGTGCAGGCTTAAAAGATTCAGGGTAATAAAGCTAGCATAATGCTACATGTATATGATTACCTCTGTCTTGTCGATGACTTAATCCCAGAGTTGATGTCATTTATTTTTCAGATGTGAGAATGACCCATCATCTATCAAAATGTTAAACTGACTCTCACACTACAATATCGATTGCCAGAACTGGAAGTGTCCTTAAAGATTTATTTTTCAGTTGAAAATTAATGCAACAAGATGTAGTTGATTCTGGGTAGTATATGGCTTTTCTCCTGCAACACGTTGTTGGAACAACAGGTTGGTTGATGGTATAGAAAATGTTTTTAAAGTTGTGGTTTTTGTTAAACTCCTTAGTAGCTGAACATTAACAGTAGCCAGGAGTTGGGGTTCTGTTGTCAGTGCACTGATTTGCCTTATTTCTCTCTCTTAATGACTACAACTTCTTAAGATGCACAGCACATAGAGAAAAAGCACTAAATATAAAAAAGAAAAATAGACTAGGAGAATTAAGGTAGACTTAGAGATTCAGGCACTTATTTCCACTGAAATTCAATATCTAGGGCCTGGACACCAGAATTCAGTAGACGCTTTTGAAATTGAAACACTTTTCAGTACTTCTCATTTTGCAGGTAGTGGAAGGATAGATACTGGATATTAGCATAACAAAGAATCTTATCCAGCAGTGAAAAATTAATGGGAAATTGTCAATATGATAATAGAGACACTTATTCTAGGCAACAGTTACAGTAGGGCAAATAAATTGTTTTTGTCTTTAGTATTGTCTAACCAAACATTAGACCTGGTCTCTAGAAACAGACTTGTGGTATTTTCCACCACTTTCTGTGTCTTGTCTCCCTATTTTCTTTTTCTTCTTTGAAGGGAAGTTGTTTACTAGTGGTATAATCATAGCTTTGTTTTACTGTGGCAAGGCTGTCAAGTAACACACCAGCAAGAGTCCAGAAAAAATCCCCCAAAGGCCACCCAGAGCATTCATGCAAGTAATCAACAGTGATAAATTTAGCATGGAACATTTGGCCATGTAAGCTGCAGACTGAGAACAATGGGTTTCTCCAGCTATGATAGTAGGGACTAGCTGCCCCCCATCCACTAATTATTTGTGAAAATGAGGGTTGGGGGTTGCTAGCAGGATTAATTACTTTGCAACTGCTGAAAATTATGGTGATTTTGAGAAAATAGCAGTCAAAGAAAATGTCTGTACATGTTTGTTTGCCAAAAATAGCACAGCTAATACTGGCCATGTAATAAAGTTTTCAGCAAGATGTATCCTACCATTTCAGTATTGCTTGAATGCTGAACAAGCTGAAGTAGCAACATGAACACTATGGTAGCTTGAGGTAGTAAAAGCCCTCAGGAGACACGTGAAGATGTCAAAGCATCTATTGTTTTCCCCACTAATTTTGTGCACTTGTGGTAGACAGAGGCCATGACATGGAGCTGGTCTTTTGTCTGTGCAGATGTGTCTTCCACCATGCCTGCAGATGTACTAATATGGGGAACAGAGCCAATGGGAGATGAAACATTTGCTTTTCAGGGCAGGTTTTCTGTGAGAGATGACAATGTGGGCCCACCTTCTGTTCTTATACGTGCTGGAAATTTTTTGAGATCATGGAAAGAATGGAGATGGTGTTAATGGTCTCATTGATTAGAAGTTTTACTCTAGCAGTTTAAGTAAAAGCAGAGTAATCTCATTTACTGTCTAGAATATACAACTTCTCCAGAATATGTCTAGGGTTACTAATTCAGGAGAAGGGAAATGTTGGAAGCAGACTGAGAATTGTTCAGGTCTGAATGGGCCTGCTCTTTTGTGGAGGCTGCTAGACTACAGGTCCCTCCTGTCAGTTAGCAGTTTCCAGGTTTTTCTCCTGAACGTGTATCATTGCCTGATTATTCTAACTGCTTTTGGAAAGATTTAGGCAAAGCAGACTCAGTCCGTTGTTTTATAGATAGTTGTTATTACAAAATGAACATATCCCCAGATACTTAGTAAAACCATATTTTAAAAAAACAAGGAAACTTGAAGAAGACAAGAAAACTGCAAATATTCATAGCTCCCTTAGTGATGGTCTTGAAAAAAATGCAACAATGTATCTTTATATTACCTCTGAAGCAGACATCTCCATCACATGCAGACCACAGTCTATTAGACAGCACCCTGAATTCTGCGTTAATGACTTTCAGATAGTCCTCACAACTCATGATATTGCTTTGGCTGTGGGAACAGTTTTCTGTGAGGCTTACTGCCAAATCTTTCACTTTTGTTATTCTCTTATGAAACTGTGGCAATTTAGCACAAGCCTGTACTAAAAGCTCACATTTTATATACTCAAGAAGTGCAAAAATCAATGCATGAGCATGCAGAGAAATACTAAAATGCTTGTAGTCTGAAAGGGGGCTACCTGCAAACCCATTTCATCAGTAAGTAGATAAGTACCCCAAAGTCAGGAGGCTTATCTGATCTGTCTAGACTTCTTGATGATGAAAATCTCGCAAACCCAAAGACTTTCTGAGACGTCATGATTTCAGTCATCCAGAAAATACCATGAGAAGCATTTCTGTGCTTCTTTCATACTGCATTTTTTGCTGTCTGCAGACAAATCAGCAAATGAGAACACCGAACAACTCTCAAAAAGTAACCTTTTTAAAAAAAACCCTAACATTTTTTGCTTGTGTCTAATGACAAAAATTAAGGAATTCTGTTCCTGCTTTTGACACAGCTGACTGATCCCCACTGAGAATGAGTGTTCACACTTTCTTGCTTCAATAAGTAAAACATGAAAAGGATGCCAGGGACCAAATTCCAGCCAGGTGTAAATATGTGTAATTCTACTGAGATCGAGGGAATTTTACCCCAGAGATTTTTAAAGCCTTTCATAGATGCAAATTGAGTGACCTTTCTGGTTCCGCTTTACAAATGTTTTGTAATGAAAACAGAATTGGTATAAAACTTCATTATTATGGCAAAGCATTTCATACTGTGACAATCCAGCTCCATTCAGACAGAATAAACGCAAGATATTGTTCAAATTTAATGGCAAAACTGCCTGTTCTTGAGGGGTTTCAACTCTGAGTTTCTTGACTGTGGGATATTTCCTGATCTGCTTACCCCCTGATAGGTCCTTAGCTTGTCAATACAAGTGTTTTGGCATCCTGTCATTTTCCCAAGACACATTTAGTCTTTCGCATTCCAAGTTTCCATGTATACTGCGGTGTTGAAAGAAAGATTTTTCAAAAGATGTCCTCCAGTGAATAAATAAATATAACAAGGACCACACTCAAAGTATACGCCAGTTCCAGAGTAATTACTGGTTCTGACTGTGCTGTCCATGGTGTAGGGAAACCTCTGTCATCTCAGAAAACAGAATCAATTGTTTAAGTGTGCCCAGGCTTCTAATGCAGATCTTGGATTGCAGCAGATTGCAGAAATTTATTCATTCACATATGACATGATCCTCTCCTCCCATCACCCACCAGAAGAACAAATCCTAGTAACTGACTTCTTGTCCTTTTCATAGGTATCTCAGAGTGTGAAAAATTTATTAAAATGATCCAGAATTCAGCTCAACAGATAATTACCTAAAACAATCTCCTCAAACTGAAACTAAGCTTTAAACAGGAAAGTTACCAAACTGCATTTCCTTGAAATTGTCTTGCCATTTTTGTGTCTCTGCATGCATTTAATGGTATTAATTTTAAAATATTAACAGTTTAATTCTATTAAAATGGAAGAATAACTTGAAGAACAATGCTAAAGCATCCAGAGCCATCGTTACATTTTTACTTTTCAAAGGAAGGTTCAAGTCAGATCCCAAAGATAAAGAGCCAGAACACTTAACGAAAAATGACTCATCACATTGTGTCCCAAAATAAAGCAGCAGGTACTTCATGCCTCCTAATAGAAGTGTGTTCTGTAAATTTCCCAGACTAGATTTTACATGTACCTTTAGGTCAAAGAAGCACCTGAGCTACTATTTGCTGATCAGAACTAGAGCAAAGCTCTGTTTGCAGTTCAGCCACCTCTAATCAGTGGAAGTTTAAAGGGCTTTTGAAAGACTGAACAAAGCGCATGTGGCTAAGACGGAGTGCTTGTCAACTCCAGGGAGTAATCCAACAGTTGCAAGCCAGAGTCAATCTGTTCCTCGCATGATGGCACGGACACAGCCGCAAGCAAAGGCCATTCAATTTACTGAGAAATGTGGAGTCAGCTATGACCAGATTCGGGGAAATGCAATCCTTTGTGTTTGAGGTACCTGCTAGAAAGAACTTGTGCCATGGCCATATTTAATGCTCCAGATGGCATAGTTACTCGTGAAATGGAGTTGCTGCAAGCCCTTCACATTCATCCTGCAACACATTGCTAGGTTATACATCTCCTGCAGTAATGTTTGCTTCAGCCAGAAAAAGAGAGTTTTTAAATGATGCTCAAACTATTAACAAAGAAAGCACAGAATACTATTTCCTATGCTTAATTACATACAAAAATAACATTACAAGAACAGATTGCAGAGACAGAAACTCCAGCGTTCAGGCTTTCCAGAGCCTTTGTTGCTGTCCAGCTTTAATTCAGTATACTTCCTCTTCAAGCACATGCATTTTGATTTGCTGTAATATTTTTACCACTGGACCCCAGCCACTCGTAGTGCAGTGAATGCGAATAGCTGTTCAGTGCTTTGTTCTGGCCTCAAGGCTGACAATGTGTCCAGACCCTGCTCTGGAGATAAAATTCATAATTCTCCTATGGGCTTTTCTATGATGTAGATCACCTGGCAAATAAAACTTCAGACCAAATGATTAAAGTTTGGCAGAGTTAAATGGTTTTTGAAAATGCGGTGTTAAAATGGGAAATATCAGCATGCTTAACAACGCAATGCACTATCCTTCCCACCTGTGTTAAAAATCTGCCTTTGAAATATATTTAAAGTGACTCCAGCTACAGCTGGCTGTTTTGCCCTTTCCAGGATAGGTCAGCAGGGGTAACTGAACAGCAGCAGCATTTAAGGTTTGCAAAAACTGATGTCTAGGGATTTCTCTGAATCAAACTTTAAACTCACATACACATAAAAACATCAACCATTGAATTCCTAGAGTACTCGATGAGATAAAAATGCATGTTTTCAAGTGAGTTGTGGCTGGGAAAGTGGCTGTAGAACAGGAGCAGTTGTATCACCTCTAAGATGATACAGGCAGACATATCCTTTGCTGCGAATGCTCATTCAGTGTCATTAAAATGCAACGATATCTACTGCGACTGTGGCATAATGAAGATGGTCTAAACATTATCAGTAGTATGTGGAAATGTGTAAAATGCCAACTATGAAGAGAAAAATGCACATTTCATACACAGTTACACCAATAAATGAGGAGCTTTAGTGCTACAAAGTGAGCCTGTCTGCCTAGTCAGAGGAGGAATTTAATCCCCCAAATCCAGGGAGTCTGTCGCTTAAAAATCGCCTTCCAAAGTCTTGCTGTTAATGGTGCAGCCTAGACAGAGCACTTAGTTCTCCTGGCTCTTTGTCTGTGATAATTCACCTCCAGAGCAATATTATAGATCAGTCACTCTGAATCAATAATATTTGCATGCACTTATGTGTAGTTCATGCTAAGGAGGGTAAGCCAGAGCTAATCAAGCTAAAACATCATTTGTACACTTGGCAGCTCCCTGCTAACTTTGAACAGTCCAGTACATTAAAGCATAAGGATCAAAAGATCTAGAACTGAAATAGCAAGGACAGCTGATTTTTAAATGGAATGACTATAAAAGTCAAGTGCCTCATGAAAGCATATGGGTTTCTACAAAGCTAAATGACAGATCTTGCTAATACCCAAATGCAGGCAATAAATTACTCACAACGAGCCGAGAGTTCTCAAATCTCTCTGACTAACAGTATCTGAACACCCCCCATGTATTTAAAAACCAAAATAATTCTTTTTCAGAACCTGTAGGAAGAACAGCTTGATGGATATCTATTATTTGTTTGATCACAAGTGAGAGCAAAGATCAGCCTCTGTGCTAATCAGGATTTCCTAGTCTGTGAAGAGATTATTTTTCAGATCAGCTTGATTTATTTTATCTAAGATCCTCACATCAGGATACCTACATGAAGCTGTAGCTACATTTTGTTCCCATTTACAAAAAGTGGCAGCATCAACAGTGCTTTGAATAATGTCCTTTCATTAATGAAGTAAAATGCATATACAATTACATAGGTCCTAGATTTAGGGGGACGTACATTCATTGTGTCTACATTTATACATGGTACACTTACATGTAAAGAGCCTCTCCTTATCACTTGCAGATATTTAGGACCTATTTGTGCATAAACTCTTTAACCCTTCTGAATCTAATCTAAATTTGCCATCTCTCTGTAGAGAGTTCACAGCTTTATCTCTGTATTCCAGACCTGTCTCATTCTGCTCAAAATAAAATTGATCTGTCTTCCTAACATTGCCTTGTGGTTGTCTGGCCAGCTTGAACTGAACAGAACTAAACCAGAGCTTTTAATCTTTCTCTCCAAGCTACCTCTCTGTCATGTCCTTCTTTAGTCTCTATGGACAACATTGCAATCCTGCTTGTTACCTAGGCCAGTAACTGGAGTGTCATATTTGTCTTGTAATGCTTTCTGGGTCCTCACATTATATCTAAATCCTGCAAGGTTGTTGGTTTGGGATTTTTTGTTTGTTTGTTTATTTTAAATCTTAGAGATAGCCTCTCCAATCCTGCCCACACAACTAAAATACTCATCTAGAGTCTTGTCATCTCACATCTTGATTACCGCAACATCCTTTTTACTGGCATTGCCAATGCATTTTGCTCTGTCTGTGTACACCTAGAACATTGCTGCCAAGACTATTTTGACAATTTTCCTAGCTTGTTGCTTTACCTGTATCCTTGCAGGACAAATGCAGGCAGTGTAGTTTAATTTGAGCAGCTGAGAGTTCCCTTATATCTCATTTACACCAAGTAAATTAAGGTACCCTATTTTATTTAGAACTACTTGACTAGTTTCCTTCTGCTAGCACACCCAGGACAGTTTGCATTCACTTCCTGCACCTCTTGCTTCCTTCTACGGGCTGGCTTGTGGTGGCTCACTCCTTGTGCTTTTCAACTGAGCACCCAATGTGCTTCTTTTTATATAGAAGCAACATGATTAAAGGGATTTCACAGAGCTGCTTCATTGTTCTTCTCCAATATCTAAATTTCCATCATCTGTACAAAAATAATATGATGTTGTTAGTCTATGATACTGCCACTGACCACACTGACAAATATTACTTCCTGAGCACCTCCCTTCACTCTGCCTGAGAGCATCTCAACTCTGTCCTTAACCTTAAACACAGATTGTGTGCTCCTTGGGGCAAAGACTATGTTTGAAACATGGTTCATGGAGTACAGCACCCCTGTGACTACTAACTGTAACAAAAAAAAAATACAGTGTAGTGGTATATATGTTCCTGTTTTGGTGTTCTGGTGACTCTGGGTATGCAAAGTATGTGATCTATCATCATATGTGTGCTAAGTGTTAGGTTTATGCCCCATCCAAACCTATCTGCTTCAGTAGTGTTTCTAGAATAATGCTTCAGCATTTACAAAAATGAAAAACTGAACATTTTCAACATGTATGCTTAGAGGATTGTGCCCACAACTCATGGATACAATATCCATGAATAATAAAGTGTGTGTATGGACAGGTGGAGAGACATTTGGAGGGAGAAGAAAATCTGTCTCTATTAGTAGGTATAATAGCTCTCTGACTACTTTATGATTTTCAGTATCAGACATAGTAATAGCAATGATTATGAATCTCAAGAAAACATTTTTTTCATTAAGGAGAGGAGAAAAGAGAGACAGAAAACTTAGATCTTTTGCCAGCATTCACTACAATCTTCAACTAATCTGATCTGGGGAAAATTCCAAAATTAATACTGTCAAACTGAGCAGCAGATGTTGAAAAAGAATCAGGCACTGCAAGAAAAATTGATGTGCCAATGAAAATTAGACAGACAGGAAATTCTCACTAAATAAAACCCAGCAGGTTACAGGGGCACAAAAAATTACCTTAGATCATCTAGCCAGTTCATTTGTGGGTAACCATACTAACAAGGTTTTTCTTTTTTCACTTGTTATATGTATATTTGTGTAGTAAAAAGGAGTCTTCTCTATGCTATTTTAACCTTCTGAAAAACATCTTTTCTCTCTTCACTGAAGTCTCAGCCATATTGGCTTCACCTTACTTGTGAGACTACGCTGTCTGCTAACTTGTCAGCACTCACTTCTCTTCAGCACCCATTGTTTGCTTTTGTATCTGGGTGTAGACAAAGAGGCTTTACTTGATTGTTTGCGAGAATATGAAATAAATTTACATTCATCAGAGTAATGGGTTTCCATTTCCAGAGGCTAAGCCAAGGAACAGCTGAATTTAGAAGCAGGCTTGTTTGCAGGGTGGCTGCAGCATCAGTCTGTAAATGGTTATGCACAGCATAGGCACTTTTAGGGTATAGAGTTCATGTTATCCTTAGATTGTTCAGACAAGAGCCCAAATACTGGAACGGTGTCTGCAGATTTGGGGATACTTTTGCCAGCTACAGCTGCTGGGCCTCGCATTTAAATTGTTAAAACAGATGTGATTAGGTCAAACATTTTTGAGCCAAAAGCTTCACAAACATAATAATTTGAAAACCAAAAAAAGACTAATCTTCTGTGTCTTCTAACTCATCTCATGTTTTCTCTCAGATAGCAGCTGCTGCTTTAAGTTGCACACAGCATTATTATTTTTGTTTCCCTGGTTTGACTCATTTCTTTTGGAAATAGATCTCTTAGCTCGTTTTTGGCAAGCAGAATTCTGGCCTGACTGTGGATTTTTCTCTCTCACTCACTCACACATACTTTGCTTCCTTTGCTGTTTTTCCAACTTTTTAGCTGTTTCTCGCTCTGCCATACTTATTACAAGCACTGGGGGCTCAGGTATCCTTGGACTATCCTTGGACTAGCTATATCCTGCTACCTATGTACTGACTCTGTTAACACATTAACAAATAAAGGCAATGTTAAATTATTTTGTTTTCAGGAATGTGAAAAATAACTAAAAAAAAAAAAAATCACCCTGTTTCCATGTGTGTTTGTTAGAACAGTGAGAGGAAGACTGGAACTGTGGTTAATGCTACTGGCTTTGAACTGAAGAAATACATTTGCTGTGTGTGAGCCAAGACCCTCACCAGATGGCAAACCTTTCAGCTGAGATGGATTAGGATAGGTAAGCAGCAGTGTGCAGATTGCACTGGCAAGTTTCTGAGCTTTCCTGTCCTGCTTTCACTGATCTCTTGTTTTCTTGGGATATGTATGAGTATGGGTTGTAGCAGTGCAAATTTTGGTATGCCTTGCCAGTGATGGAGACAGGAATCCAGACAGAATTGCGTACAGTTTTCCCTTGAAGACAGCACAATGGAAGTTCTTCATCAGTGAGATGTGAGTAGGGACTGTGCCACTGCACCAGTAATTGCTTGTCAATGCAAGGGCATAGGGAGCTTTTTCTGGATACTGTGTCTTAAGTCCTTTACATATGTACCGTGCCAATAGCATCCTACTGTCTCTATTATCTGATAATTATCTGGAAGTTTCTCTTCAATGCTAGAAATTATTCCTCCACAGATTTAGCTACATGCCATTCTCTTCTTTGCAGGCCCATCACTCCATTCCATGCATCTAGAACAACCCTTAGACAAAACACGAAAAGAAAGTAGAAATCACTAAAGAGATGCTAATCCTGTGTTTAGAGTCAAAGGACTCCATAGGAGTAAGGAACAAGTAAAAATCAAATCCATATCTCACTGGAGTTCAGAGAAAGGTGCATCAGAATTCTTCCCAATTCTTGTCCTTCTCTCTATCTCTGGGTAGCAGCAGAGGCAAACAGAGCGAGTTTTATTACAAAGTTGATGCGACTCAATGGGTCTCATAAAAAAACAAACAAAAAAAACCCCCAGGAACTGTATTTTGATCTTTATAGAATTGAGTCCCATACTAGTTCTACTGATGTTTAAATGCTGCAAAATTTTAGGCTGAGATCTGAATTTTTCAATTGGATGAATCTGGAACAGCATGTGAAAGAGATGGATGTAAAAACAAGAAACCTTGGAGCAGCTGTAGATACCCACAGAGCAACTCAGAACAAAGTGGGTCATTCTGAAAAGTCTTTGCCAGACAATCAGGTTCTGAAGTTGCTGTCAGGATCAGAGAAAGTGGCAGGATGAGTGGACGGTATCAATACATTCTCTGTTCTTCATTACGGGATGTTTTCCTGAATTGATTACAACCTGGTTGGAGCTGCTGGGTAAGTTAATGAATTTAGTGGGGTAGGGAGAATACCAGTGGGGGAATAGCACAGTTTTTATGTAGCCAACTTGAAATATAATAACAGATCTGATTTTCCCAGTTTGAGATTCAGGCCACTGAATCTTGAACGGAACTGACTGGAAAAGCATATATTTTGCTTAAGTGTTTCTTTATGTTAAGCATGTACTTAACTATTTTCCCAAACTGGTACTTTTATTAGCACTCTTAGCACCCTAAATAAGATTGGAGTAAAGAAAGGAAGCAAAATTCCTTTGACGAATACGTCAGCTAAATGTCTGTCTTTCTCCCTGAAGAAGGTTATAATGGGGTTTTTCAGATCTGCAGAAGAACTGAAGTGATACATGAGCACTTAGCAATAAACATTTTTAATGGAGACCCCTATCCCCAGCTTAATTTCTGCCCTCAGTCATACTGCATTAATCAATACTAGCGATGTTCCTGGCAGTTTCATTGCACCCTGTGCTGCCTGGAATTACAGAAACGTGCCTTGAGTGTATTTTGATACTCAGATTTAATAATAGGGGATCTAATATTGATTTTAATGGGAAATTGTTTGTTTATGCGTGCTCACATCTGTCTTTTTCTGTGCAGCAGTTTCCTGTGCACTGAATAGTCATGCTGCAGTCCAGCACTTGTGACTGTTATAATACAGAAAGATTATCAGAAATAGTATAAATCATTACAATAGTGATCAGAAGAAAGTGATCAACTGACTAACATGGCCTTGCTTAACTGCAAATTATATACAAGTTCCCCAGATGTCGCATTCAGTGTTACTCACCCATGCAATTTCTACCAAGCATTCTTGGCAGTGTGAATATTCACAAAATTTAGTCTGTAACTCTATCTGTCAAATGATAGTATTGCTCTTTGGATGGCTTCAGGTCTTAAATCTGGGCTTGTGAAGCCAGTATTTGTAATTACTCGCAATTCTTTTTCTGAGTGAAACGCACCTATGGGCAAACAGGCAAGTGGAACCTTAAACAGGCAAATTAAATCTACGGGCTTCAAATAGGCATTCTGCTGGTAATATTTACAATTATTCAAAATTGTGTACTTGAATTTGATTTTCAGTGAAATGTACTAATTAACCAACAGCCAGAAAGAGATGTATGTGCTACTCAAACCCATTTCAAGCCATTCTGAGGGGGCTTACATGGGCCAGTGGGACTGGGAACAGCCTTTGCATGTTGTTTTGCACACAGAGCAAAGGCACTGGGCTGTGCATGGGTCCTAACTTTTAGCTGAGCTTCATGAAAACACAAGTGAAAAGCAACTTCAAAAATCTCTAGAAGCTATTTCAGCACTGTATGTAAGTTAGTATTTTAAGCGGTTTTCTCAAACCGTGCTTCTAACTGCTAACACAAGCCACAGCACAGAAATGTTTGTAAGTATATGTAGTTATTCACTATCCATGGTTCAAGAAAAAATATGCCTCTGGCATTCACAGAAAATTTAGCCTAATTATTTCACAGGCTGATGAGTTGCAGTATTAAGGAAAGGTTAGGGGTTCTTGAGTTTAGAGGTAGCCAAATTGAGGAAGAAAATTAAAGTGGCTGGTCAACTTTAATTTTTAATGGTTCATAAGTTTCCAGGCAATAATCACATCTTTTTTTTTTAATTTAAAAAAAAAAAGAGCAGATTATTCCTTGGCGTATGGGATCTGAAGGCTCGCACGTGTGTTCTTAAAGGAATTTTCCTTTAAACAATGTACATTTATTGGGACACTTTCATACACTCCTCCAAAGTCTTGCTCACCAATACATACTAGGTCAACATACCCTTTAAGTGGGTCAGGAAAATATCACTGCCTTTCTTCTCCCACTACATGATGACATGAGAGCAAACAAGGAGCACTGTACTGAAGCTGATGATCTTTCACAGGACTATGGCCTTAGACCTTCTGCTTTCTGTATAGGTTAATACAAACCTCTTCCTGCACGTAACTGACTTTTTAAGTAAGAGGACTTTTTGTTATTATTTAATAACAAAACCAGATATTTGAAAGCTATATCTTTATAAATTACTACAGCCTACTCCTGTAAAAAGTACTTAAATGAAAATATAACATGGACAACTAATTTATTTAATAGCAATACTTTACATTTATTAAAAAATGTTTCCATTTACCAAACCTTTCTGTGACTTTTCTCAGTCATAAGCTTTCAGCAAAAAGGAATATAGTCATAATATATGTACCTCTATCATATGGATAAAGTGTTTGTATTTAATTTAAAAACTAGTTTAAAAACGATTGCACAATGAGGATGCATAAATCACTAGAGTTTGCAGTATCACCTTACACATACACAAGATTTGTAAAGGGGTTATATTCAATATTCATACAGTTAAAGAAAACCTTATTAAATCATGGCAGGTCTGCTACTATGAAGATTAAGAGTGCTGTCTTGAGCAATATTTACAGATGCTCTTTTGTACATAGAACGAGAGGATGAGACTAATCCATAGACTTTTGGATAATACATAGCGCAGACTGTCTTCCATGGAAGCAAATTCTCTCATTTTGCATCCTTGAGGTCTGTATTTGCCGTCTGTACTTTTTGCTATTGTGTTGTGGCAGCAGCAGTTGCTGCCTCTGAGAGAATTTTGAGGATGCTTGTCCATGATGGAGAAACCAGGGGCATGGGAGGGATAGTTGCTACCTAGTTAGGACACTGCCAGCCTGTACATGCAGCCCTGGGTCTGGATACCCAAGGCACTGTGGTGGCTGATCATACAGACACAACCAGCATTTTACTGTAAGCTGTAAAAATAAAGAAATTAAACTCCTCTCCACTACTCCTGTGAATGGCAAAAGGACTAATGTGTCATAATTGCAAGTGGATTTAGACACAGGCAAACATTTTCCAACAATAAAGATGAATGAGCACTAAAACTGGTTACCTGGGAGTGTTGCAGGGAATGGAAAATCAGAGGCTTTTAAGACCAT
Source organism: Chlamydotis macqueenii (assembly GCF_036417535.1). NCBI lineage: Eukaryota > Metazoa > Chordata > Aves > Otidiformes > Otididae > Chlamydotis > Chlamydotis macqueenii. The sequence goes on along the minus strand of NC_141567.1, from coordinate 12,535,409 downwards.
GTTGGACAAACTACTCTCGGACACGGCAGAAGAAGAGATGATCCTGTGATTTGGCCTAGGGACAGGATTAGATCAGTCTCAGAGTCTTTTGTAGTTTTTATTCTTTGAGTACTGGCCCAAGAAAGACAAGCTTGCATTGAGAGCCCATCTCCTCTCCCTTTCCTCTTCTTCACTCCCAGCTCTACTAAATCAGCATCTGTCTAGTTGGACAGATGTGTATGTGCTCATACACAAAAAGGGCAGAAAAGGATTTACGCTGTCATGTTGTAAAACACACTTAAGGAAGTTAAAAGGAGAGCAGCACACGTAATGAGACTGATCATCAGGAGATGGAGCAAATTAGTACTGCTTTGCTTGGAACTCGAGTCAGCAGAGCAGAACCAGAGAGCAGTCGCTGGTCTGCTGCCAGCAGTAAAACAGGCCCCAGTCGGGGTCAGCTTTTCTCCCCAGACTCAGAAGCACGTAGAAAAGATGACCCTCTCTGGGAGCACAAGGAATCACAGAGCATCTGCTGTCCCCCAAGCCATCTGGGCCGGGAGAGTGCTAATGGGAGCCTGGAGCTGGCGCATCAGCTGCTCCCAGCAGTGCCAGGTTGGTGAGGACGTCACCACAGCCCTTCCTTCACCTCGCCAAAGCGTTCCTGCTCTGTGCTGTGCTGTCACCCCTCCCTCCTCTGCCCGCTGTTGCAGCAAGGTTGTGGACACTGGAGCATGTAAGGCACAGTCAGAGGAGCCCTTCTGTTCCTATTGCCTCTGCGCAAATGGTGGCTGTGCTGCTAGGCAGAGATGTGGTAACTGATAACTGCAGGATCCTGTCCTGTTGTCAGGCAGCCCCCCACTGCTCCACTGCAGGTCCTGGCCTGGCTCGACTGGCCTTGTCAAGCTTAATAACCTCCTCAGAAAAGATTTCCAGGCCCTCAGGTGATGTTGTATAAGGGCGTGAAAATAAGCTGCAAGATGACTTCTTGAGAGGTGAAACATCCCTGGCAGGTGCTACAGGCTCCGTGAGAGACTCAGAACAAATCACAAAGCCCCCCCTCTACGCCACCTGTGACGCGCTTCCCTCAGGCTGAGGCGGACGCTGCATTGGAAGGACAGAATTTGACCCCCGAGCGGGTAGGGCTGCCTGATGGTGGCCACCCTCTCTCTTCCAGAAGACCCTTAGGGACCCATGGGCCTCACCAGGACGACATCGTGACCTGCACCCCCATAAGTGTGAGGTGCTCCGGGGGTCCCGAAGCCCGTGAAGCACTGTTGCACTCAGGCCTCCCCCTGCTGTCACCACCAGCGGGGCTGGCAGTGTCCCTCCTGATCTGGTGGAGAAGGAATGAATTAAACATTAAACGTGCCCTTTTGCCTGCCATAGCAGCGAGTCACAGAGAAGCTCTCCTGGTGCTGCAGCCGTGCTGCATGGCGGCTTGTCCTTGTGCCCCCCAGCCCCGTGGCTCAGCTGTGCAGTGCGGGCAGCTTCATCCAGCATGGACTGTGCCAGTCATGTTAGCCTTTGAGAGTCAGCCATTTGAGGACACCTAACACAAAGAAATGAGGTGTTAAAACAGTGGGAAGGGAAATTTGGGGCAAGGACACAGTGTTAAAGCCCAGGAGTTTGTGGGGATTTTGGTGAATGAAGAGCAGGCCAAATCTTCAGCAAACAATGTGTGTCCATCCCCACACTGCTTTGCCACCACTCCAGCAGCATCTGGTAAGACAAAATACTGTGGAATAAGAAGTCCTTCCAGCCTTTCCACCCACACACTGAACATCCTCGACACTTCACAAGGTCCAAATGCCTCTAAATATTTAGGTGCTTACACAAAGTACTTGACTTCTAGAAATGAGCTTCTGCTTTCGTTGGCACTGTCTACCGAAGCAGAACAGGAAAACTCAAAGTCTACATAGGTAAAATTCAAGTTATTAACCTACTGGTTATGTTTCTCAGAATGAAGAGAAAGCATGAATTACAACCAATTCCATTTTTTTTGCAGCTGTACTCTTGTCAATATGAGTATCCGCTGACCATCAGTATAAAAGTTTATCCCAGTGAGGCCAGGTTGGGATGTTTCAGGATTTCATACAAATTAAATGAATTTAATTCTTGGATGCTATTATCTCCAATCCATTCTTTGTGTTATGAAACTTTTAGTTTTCCTAGCAAGTTCTTCTGTTATTTAGGGTGAACTGTTTTTCGTGCTATAATCTGAAATGATGGCTACCTTGTATCTAATTTGTACATGGCTTTTGTCTTCTCCTTATTTCTTGATGCCAAGGGGACTAACGTGTCATGTTTATTAATTTTTTTTTTTTTATAAATCTGTCTTTCTTTTCACTCCCACAATTCCTATGACTGCTGTGTCATTCCTCTCCTTTAGGCTTCTTGGTAAAAAATCCAAGTGATTGTTTTTCTTGATGAATAGTAAATACACAGACAGTTGAATATTGAGGAGATCAAACTCCACGAGTTTCAGGTTACATTCAGAGAATAGTTTCTGGCCAGAAACTGGTTAGAATATGGAAAAGCTGAAATGTTTTAAAAGAAGTATTTTTGGATTTTTGATTTGGATTTTTTGTTGAAAAATTGACACAGCTCAAAGTCTAAACAAAGCCATATATCAGTGCAAAATATTTCATATTAGGGCTAATGGAGTGTTTCATAAGGAGCACAAACAATTCTTCCACCCACCCTCATACCCAAAAATGCAGTATCAATTTGACTGGACCCCATTATGGGAGGAACGTGTCATACATTAAAGCAAAACAGAAAGTCAGCTGTGCTTGTGATTCCTGTTTGCCAGGTGTTGTGGCTGGGGAGAGGAGAGGGGTGTGTTTTACGCCTTGAAGTACTTTCTTAGTCTGCCATTGTCTAGCAGGGTATTACCCAGAGACAGTTGGCCTTGCATCACCTCTCTTGCACAGCGATTTTCCTCTGCTTTTCCATCTATTTTTCCAATCCAGCATGCAGCTCTTGTTCTTTCACATGCATTACTGCTGTCACTTTAATTTTGGTCAAGGTATTTATCAGTGTAAGACACCTATCTTAATGTCTGATAGATTGTATATCAATACTGTGTTGCAAAATATACTGTGCTGGTTGCTTTAGTCTTTCTTTCCAGGTAAAGATCCTTAGTGGTGTAATGTGGCTACAATCCATTAGAGTCCAGCTACATTACTATTATGTTAAAGTTAGTGGAGTGATGCTGCTATGCTCTGGTGGACGATCTGGTCCGCTTTTTGCCATCATTTGCTCTGCTAAGCTGAGTAAATATGGCAACTTCTTGGATTGTCAGTAAGAAGGTCACTTTTACTCCTCAATTCCTCCTCATCCGCTCAAATTCTATCATCCAGTTCTAACTTTCAACATTTTTCTCTTTGGATTTGACTCTCTGGCCAATGAAGAAAAAAAAAAAAGGTCGCTAGTACATGTGAAATGCATACATGTGCGCATGGAAAACAAAGACACTGCTGTTTCTGCTGCCAGTAGCCAACAAGGGATGCTGCTGCTGCCTTTGGCTTCCTAGTGCAGATAGCTGTGGCCCATGTATAGTCTAATAAAGAGCTGCCTTCAGATCAAGACATATCTTGCAGACAAGACTAAACCTCATGTCTCTGCATGGAGAGTCACATTGTCTCTCTAAGGCTTCTTGTATGAGATTCAATTGCCTAAATATAGGTTTCCACTGGTGTTTTATGAGCCCTAGATGGAGTTGTTTGGCCTCCAACTGTCATCCAATAAATGTGTGGATTTCCCCTATGTCTTGTGCCATATCTGCTAGCTACATCCAGATGTTTTGAATACTCTAGGACATTTAAATGGCACTTTTGATTTGTTTTTTTTCTTGTCCTTGACTATTAAGTCTTATGTTTTTGCAGGTTTTGGTACAATATCCCCTCACCTGTCTGTAATAGTCCTGTCATCTTCACAGGTGCCTACAATCATTCTTGTCCCGACTTCAAAGCCTGTGTGCTCTGCAGCTGTCCCACTGCATTTTCCCTCACTCCCTTTGCATTTTGTACAGAAGCGCATTCTGAACAGAGTTGCAGGATGCTTTGCAATCTACATCTGACTAGCACAAAGGAGGAGCAGGGTTAATCCTTTTCCTCCACTCCTTATTGACCAATTAGGCCACTAAAAAAGATCTTGTTTACAAATACTCAAAGAGACTGTAATTTACTAGGTCTTGTAATAAATTTACATCCATCAGGAGGTAGCCAGAGGCAAGTCTGGAGCTTTAGCAGTGGTTAATTTGTAGCTTCACTCTTGGGATAGGAACAGAATTTTAAAAGTTCCCAATACTAAAGCAATTTGTTTAAATCCCTAGTCCCCAAAAATGAACACTTGCTTTAATAAGCTGTCTAAAAGTGAAATTCCTCACTATAGGATCCATCATTGATTTAATTGGAATCGTTAACAGAACTGACACAATTTACCCAGGATGCCTCTGTGTGGGCTGTCCCTTTAAATTTGGCAGACACATGGAGCTGTAGGTCTCAAAGGGTTGTTGCAAAGGTGGTTTCAATGCTGCAGCTCCTTTTTGGTAAGACTTTTTAGCAGTTGCTGGGAAATTTTCTCTATTTGGGGCAAAAGTTGATGCCTTCTTACACAGTATTCCTATAAAGACTTGGCATACCAGGTAGCAACTAATGAATGAGTTATAATTATATCTGTGCTTTTTACAGGATATAAATAGTGATGTTTTGTTATTGTATTTTTAAAGTTTCATCTTTTAAAGCAGTCTTCTCTAGAATTATTATTTTTAATATTTTCTAGCCAATGTTTACTATGTATGGTGTGTTTTAATCCTGTGCACTTTCAGTAAAGGACCTCAAATTGGTCTGTAGACTAGAAAGTGGATTTAGTATCCGATCTGAAGCAGCTGCTTATTCAACTCTGGGACAAGAACAGTAATAGCTAAAAGTTGTTATCAGTTGGTTGTTAACTGAGTGGCTCAAGTGAAATAAGGTTTCAGGTCAATTTTTCTGTGGACTGTTTTCCATGTAACACTTGGCACCTTAGCTGCTCTTTGCTAGAGAAGTGTTCAGTTTCTACAGTATGTTCAACATACTGTAGAAAATGAACCTCTTAGCTCAGGTGTGAGCTATATTGGCAAGATGGGGAGGGTGGAGGGCACACCTGTATTGCTGTTGCTTGTATTTTATCTGTTATTTCTATGCCTGAAGTCCTTTAATGACCTCAAGGCATCGCTCACAAAGAGTACATAAACATAAGGTATTTACAAACTGAATAAACTCTGCTTCCGGAGTTGTTTTAGAATAGTTATCAATGGTGATACATAAATAAAGGAAGCAACCAGAAGTACAAGAAGCCCAGCTGATTAGAGTTTAATTGAAAGTACCACAGTGCATAGCTGTTCAAGGGAGAAAAAACAAAACTGGTAGAAAAACAATGGTTGTAAGTTGAGATGAAACAATATAGACTAAAGGAAATTACTTTTATATTTTTTAGTTTGTTTGGATAGTTTATTGGTTTTATAATGAATCACACAGAACTTTAAGAGAGAAAACAACAGCAAAGACCTGCAGTGAAATACTGTGGAAACTTTATAATGCAGTGGAAATGCACAAGTGCTCAAATACATTGTCCCATTTTGAGTGGAGGTTCATAGCTAGAACCTTGTTTATCTCTTTACATCTCACACCAATGGATTTAAGTCTGCAGAGTATAAAAATGACTGTGCTTTTTGCTCAAGCACACTTGCAATCCATCTTGTAGAATAATAATAAAAAAAAACCTCTCAGCTATGGGAATACTCAACAGTCTCGTTAATTCTCAGAAGTCCCCAGTGGGACATCATTTTCTTTTATCTTATCACAAATAGCCTATAGAATCATATGCATCTTGTGCTGGTTTGGTATTGAGTGTGCTATAGTTATATATTATTTAACATTTTGGCCAAGTTTTGGTTTCATGAACAATTCATCTTATGCTGTGCATTTCTACCCGTGTCATTAATGAAGGTTACCAGCCTATGATTGCAAAGTGCCCTGGGTTCTGTCCCTTACCTAATCCTGTTTTACTGCATTTCAGTCTAATTTTTCCTAGTGTTTCCTTTAAGCTAATCATTCTTCTCACAGGTGCTGAATAATGTCTTCATGTTACATATTGCCATGCCGGTGTCCATAGGGAAGCTACAAAGCTCACTAATGCTGTGGTGCCCTGTAGTTACTGTCAGGAATTCTGGTAACACAAAGTGCCTGGAGTCAAAGGGGCTACAGCTTTTAGTTTATATTTACAGGGATTCTACTAATTTTTCTGATTTATTGGCTTTTGTGATCAGTTTGACAAATGAAGACTTACTGGAAGCATATAAAATAATAATATTTTCAGTTTCATCATGAACCTTTGCTAGTGTTACGATGTTGTATAATAGTCTGTTGCTCTGCTATTCCCCAGTTTCCACAGGAGAAAATAATTAGTCTTTTAAGGCTAACCTCCTTGGGCTCTTTTTAATGGACTATGAGAAGTATATTTGCCTAACTTTCACAGCTCAGAATTTTCATAGTTGTAGTCAGAATAATATAGACTATGCCTGTATAAAATAATATCTCCAGCAGGTATTTCTGAACCTGTGAAAATGGTGATGATGTGGGGCCTTTTATTTTTTAAAGTGCAAATGTGTTTTTTAGGACTTTTTTTTGTGTATAGCTGGTTGGGTTTTTTGGTCTCGCTTTGACAGAGCTTCCTGATTACCTCAGTCCCAATATTTTGCTGCTGTGTAAAAGATTGTTGTTTAGGTTTCCCCCTTCTACAATGAAATATCAAGCTGGAGTTAAACTGTAAAAGTAGCCTGTAAGCCCAATTAGGATGGATTTCAGCTAGGGCTTATTGTTTAAATGGTAGAAGAGACATGTCCAGCTTGCACTTTTCTGGAGTGAGCCTGTGAATCTTACTTAAAATGGATGAAACTACATTGATCACTGCATACTGAGAACTGGGCCTGTGCTTTAGCCTGACAGCTTCACAGGTCTTGATGAGTTGGACTGTCTTCTCCATGTGAATCGGCTGCAGAGAGCGAGGAGGAGTTCATCTTGATATCATTAGTTGTCAGTATCACTTTGCAGACTACTAAAATGATAGGGAGTGAGCCAGTGACCGTTGCATATGATATGATGACAATGTAAAGCATATTGCTTTGCCACTGCATGTTTCTGCTTTTCATTCCGTGTTTTTATATCAGCACAGCAGATGCACATGCAAGCATTCACACGCACTCATGCATGGACGTGCAGTGTGTGTCTGTTTTATGAAGCTGTAGGAAAATTGCTCAGTTGTGGTTTAAAAGTAGATGGAAATGCATGCTTACACACAAGCATCTGCTAGGAAGATGGGTATTGTAGTCTTTTAATTTCATAAGTAAATTTTTACTCTCACTTTTTTTGAAGAGTTTTAGAAGAAAATAAAAAATAATAATCTCATGCCACTGTGTGAGATGATGTTCAGAGCAGCACAGACTGTTCTAATGGCTGATTTCAATAATAAAAGACAACAGGGGACTAAAAGATGTGGTGCAGGAAGCTGGAAACACATTCTTTCCCCAGAGGGTGTACTTAGCTTTGTACCTTTGATCACTTGAGAAGTATCATTAGAGTGCAAAATGGCAGGCACCAGGGAACATTACGGCAATTATAATGTGATACTTGGAAAAAAAAATCAAAAGAAGTTTGAACTTATTTGGGAGTTTTCTCCCATGAAGGACCGATCGCAGCTGAAGGGTACGAGACTCTAATAGATAAAATACAGAAGCTCCAGTGGGGCTATTCTTCAGATATTGACTGCCGAGTTAGCTCTGGTACAGAACAGTCTGTATAGAACAGGCTACATTTACAAGTTCAATAAATCTAATCTGTGTACTCACTTTTATCATTACTTACTATTTGTACTGCAGTAGCACCTGCAGGCCCTTGTTACTCAGCTAGATCCCACTGTGCTAAGAACTGTGCAAACATAGAACAGAAAAAAAAAAAAAACAGGCCATGGAACAGGGAAAGGCCCGGAAAGCCTTTAGACAATGAGGCTGCAACATAGTTGTTGGCACTTGGAAAATCAAAGTATTTGTCTAATACCTTGCAAATCACTATACAAATATTGTTGTGGCTTATTATTACATACTGTTATTGGATGGGTTTGTGTTTTTATTTCGTCGTTCTTAAAGAATGGAGGAATTTAAATGTCAGTGTGTTCCAAAGTTTTTTAGTAGTACCTTGGCAATACAGACCCAGACTTTGCTTTGCTGTTACCTCAAAGAAACCACCTTTTCAGTCAGAGGAACTGCTGTTGTTTGGGGCAGCAGGCCAGATGAGTTAACATTTGTATACATTTCTGCTGTGTCCAAAGCCTTGGATGTAAAGCTGACAGCAAAGGCAATTTCCACTTTCCTCTTCTCTAGAGGGCAAGTAACTGTGGTGAATCATGCCAATTCCTGCAACTGGGGGTATATGTGCTTGTAGGTGTGAATAGGAACATAAGCTAGAGATTTTCACACAACTTCAAGCTTTGGCTTCAGTGTTCTGAAAACATATTGTATGGTGTTAAATAAAAAAAAGGCTAGGTTGTTAGTAGAGCAGAATGCAAGACTTCAATGTAAAACAAGAAGACTGCAGACTTGGGGGTGCCTTCTGCTTTATATATAAACTGTCTAGATAAAACCAGTGTGAGTACCTAACTAATGCAGCAGTCTTGTCACTTGTATTGTCCTTGTCTGTACTGCACAAAATCCAATAATAAGCACAGCTTTTAAATATGCCTCTTACTACCTCGTCACAAGCTGTATCGATTGTGCTCACATACAACATTGTTAAGATAAAATATAGCAGGTAAAAAGAGAGAAATAACCTAATTTGTGTGTGCACAGGGAGTGGGGGTGGGTGTTGGATGTTAAAGTTCCAGTTGGGCTCATATGGAACAAATCTTGTTGTAACATAGCAAAAGAAAGTATTTCAAACGAACTATCTTCTCATCATTGTCAACCAAAACAGGCTGCCCACACAGCCTTGGTATTTCAATTTTCTGTTCATTTTCTTTTGTTCGTATCAGATGCCTTGCCTATTTTCCTTAGTTCAGAGATGTCTCACTGTGATAGGAGCTTGGAGAGCAGCAAGCACAGCCCATTTTCAGGAATGGCAATTATAATGAAAAAGGAAAATGTAATAAAATGATCCAGTTGCTCCAGACTCTGCAAATTATTCCATCAAACCTGAGTTAGAATTGTTTCTCTTTTTACTGTTCCTCCACCCTGCCTCTTTCTTTTTGCAGACACTTAAACATTATGAGGTTGGTGGCATATACAGCTACATAACCCTTATCTCCTGGCTTACTTCACTTGACTGAGAAGACTTCCTGCTGTAGAAACAGTTAGCATTTCTTCGGGAAGAGCTGGAATGTCTTTAAGTATTGGTACTCTGTTTGTCTGGGATTTTTTTTTTTTTTTGACACTTCTAAGTGGCAAATACATGCAGCTGGTTGGTGTATATAATATACTTTAAAAGAACTGTAGAAAAGAGATCATTAGTTATGGAGATATCATGCACATGTTATAAGTACCTGATAGAGAAGCAAGAGACTATTGGGTTTTCCAAAGCAATGGGCTTTGAAACCTCAATCATAATGGCAAGCCACTTGATTATCTTGGCTTTGCTTCTGCCTTCTGTGAATGGGGATATGATTCCTTTCTTTGCTTTTGGTAGTAGGAACCTGTATGTGCCCTAGGTTGTGAGTATCTCTTATTCATGTATTCATAGAATGGTTTGGGTTGGAAGGGACCTTAAAGATCATGTAGTTCTAGCCCCCTTGACCTAGGCAGGGACGCCTTCCACTAAACCAGGTTGCTCAAAGCCCCATCCAACCTGTCCTTGAGCACTTCCAGGAACAGGGCATCCATTCATGTATTTGTTCCCATTACCCACAACTTCTGTATTTTTGCATTTTACGCGTGAACTGCCTGAGATCTGCAGAGGACTTTAAACACTGAGCTTCTATTTTGGTGTCTAACTTACCATATGTTTCAGTGGGGAATTAATTGCCTCCGTGTCTTTATGGACTTGGTACTAAATTATTTGCCCAAAGAGACACAGGAAAATATAGTGAGCTATTTCTGCACGCTATTATCTCATAACTGAAGGACTGGACCGCACTTCACCACTCACAGTATTATAATAAGTTTTAATTCATTAATGTTTTTGAAAGATCTTGTAAACCTCTTAGGAGCAAAGCTTTGCGAGTACAAAATGTTATTTTATTAATCAACTTCTGAAACCTTTCATACTTTTTTTTTTTTTTTTTAAAGACTGACTGTAATAGAAGGTGAAGTTGGACATTTACAATCTCAGGTTTTCAATGTAGTTAGGGAAAGAAAAGAGAGAGTAGTAAAACACAGAATCTTTCATGTGACAGAGGATAACAGTGAAACCAGAATGAGTCAAGAAGGTAAAGAAAAGCCATGCTGCATTGTTACCCATATAAAAATCCACATTATTTCAATCTAAAGTATTTTCATGTGAATTCACTTTCCCCTACCATCTTTTTGTGATCAGGAGACCCAAGGCCAAAGCAGTCTGGTAGTTTCCCTCAATCCAGAAAACAACATTTGCCGTTTGTACCTTCTAGATTGGAATAATTGAAAGAAAAAAGGATAGAAGCTTGGGACTGCTGTTTTTCAAGTACCTGGAGAGGGCAAAATAAAGGAGACCATGCGAAAAACCTGCAAAACCAGAGATTATGGGAAAATAGGAAGCTATCAAAAGAGTGAACAGTCAGAGAGAGAGAGAGGCCAGTTAGAAAAATGAGATTCAGGTATGAATGCCTCCATGACACTGATTGGTTCATTCCTATCTGTTCCTCTAAGGAAAACTGAGTGACTTCAAGGTCACTTCAGCACATGCAGTATACAAATTACAGTTGAAATGCTGGATGGCAGTTTCAGACGCGTTGGACAATGTACTGATCTGCCAATTGTGCCTCGTCCCTTTGCAAGTTCAGGGACATTGAGAACAGTTTAGCTTCATATATTAAAGGCTTTGAAATAGATCACATCGCAGTTCACTTCCAAAGTTCCAGCACCTGCCTGGAGTGAGCTTCATGCCCATGCTTGCCTCTTGGACTCACTCATGCCAGCAAAGTTGAAGTTAATGTTGTCAGCATCATCATAAAATAAAAGTTGAAGCAACACTCCTTCACTATACTTTGGATGACTATAACTCCCTGTGTCACTAATCATAGAACAAAAATGTGTTCCTGGTGTCGCACGTGAGTTGTGGCTGCTTTGACTAATAGCCATAATGGCAGGAAGAATTTTGACTGTGAAACGAGGTGCTTGTGGTGGGAGCTCTGCCAACATACCAAATTAAGCAGGAGGTCTGAGTGCAGTGTAAACTGGTGTTCCATATGCTCGAGAGACTTTTGGAATCGGCCCAGCCTACATATGCTTCTGTTGGCAAGCTCATGAAGAGAAAGGAAGATATTGTCCTCACCCTACCTAACATACCTCCCACTCATTTGAAATGCTCATTTGCAAATGAAGAACATGTAAATCCAAGAGTAATAACGACAGAAACATGATCTTGCTACAGCTGGATATGAGAAAAAAAATGAATTTATTCTAAACTAGAAAAGGTGTTGATGTAAGACATAGGAAAAAATATCAGATTTTTACCAATCCATGATCTGTGAAATAGATAAAATAGAGTAGTAGAATAAATTTTGCTATTGTACTAAGGTGGACAGACTTTACTAGCCAGTCCATGGAACTCTAGTTTGGTGGAAGATGCTCTGGTGAACAAAACACTCAAAACAGTATCATCTTCCCCTGCTTATCTGTGATTGCAGTGAAAAAACTATAGTATGAAATGGTCCAAGTTAAGGTGAGAAAGAGGGTTAAAAAATACAGAGAGAAGATTTTAGGCATGTAGCAGAGGAAATGGGGGAGAGAGAATCCCTGGGTAGAGGGATTTGGAGAGATTAAGAAGCAGAGTGGTGAATAGGGGAAGAAATGATGGAGCAAACTTACTAAGTTTACAAGTTCTCCACCAGGCTGCCATAATTTGCCATCTACATCATGAACCACGTATGACAGTTCTGTCATCATCCTTTTTGAAATTATTTCTCATGTCTCCCAGTATCGTTCTTCCTTTCTTCAGGATCACCATCCTCAGTTTTTTCAGTTGTGTGAATGCCAGGCATGCATAGACTTGTACTTTGGCCTTGCTCTGAAATTCCTCTCTTTCCTCTTCAGAGAGATAGAGTCTGCATGTAAAAGAGCTGTGGGGACAATGGTGGGCAGAGCTTTAATGAGTAATGCTATCTTGATGCAAGTGGCACAGATCAGCCACAGAAACATCCTAGATTAAATATTTTGCAAAGCGAGAGCTGAGCTGGAATGGCATTTACTTCATATCGATTTCTAGACAGACTCCACTGGATGCTTTTGCCCTCTCAAATATTTCTGAAATATTAGGATATGGCAAGTTATAGACAGTTCTTCTGGGCCATCCCGTGCCTTTCTGACACTCTCAGTGCATGTGGCTAGGAGGGAAATAATGGCTATCAACTCACTCCGCAGATATTCTTATCACTGATATATAACAGTAACTTAATTGCTTCTCCTCCTCTTCTGCTACCCTGCTGCCTTGCTGATGATTTGCAGGGGGCTGGTAGGAAGCTTTTCCAGTACATGTGATTTGCAACACAAACCTTTCTGCTCCTACAAATGTGTTCTTTGAGGCTTTTCAACACTGACCTCAAGACATTGAATGCAGTTGTATTTCTGCTTTCAGCAATGGTGTTCCCTGCCACAGAAAACTTATATTCCTTTGCTCACTGCTTACTCTTGTGCTTTGTATCCATCACAAAGCCCTTTCTCCCTGCCTTCCTTACATAGGTGTCCTTGTCCTTTACTAGGAGTTTGACAGAGTGAAGTTTGAAGAGTTTGGCTCCTAGTTCTCCTTAATAATCCTTCTCAAACCTTTAATCTTCTTTTGTACATGTCTTTGCTGCTGATAGGTAGTTGGATAGCAAGAGTGAGAAGAGTTTTCCTGCATAGCCAGTGCCTCAATTTCACAAGCCACAGTCCTTTCATGGTAATTTTGGGTGAATTTAAATGAATACCCTCTATTTCTTTTGAAAAGAACATCGAAATATGTAACTTACTAAAAAAAAAAAAATCTGTCTTAAAGACAGTGGATATTTTGGAAAAAATTTTCAGTACCAAAATGATTAAAGTATGATGAGGGTGATTCCAATTATGAAAGGACTTCAAACACTTGTTATTGCAGGTCTAGTGAAACTTGAATGCTTGATATGTCTTCAAAACTCATGTGACCCTCCATATCAGCTTCTGAGCATCACAGTAACTGAGCTATTTATCATTGCAGCTCTACTACAAAATGCAGTTATCACCTTAGTATAAGTGGCAATGTAAGGCACAAAAAGATCAAAGGAGAGGTCTGTAAATCTGATGAGTTTCCTTTAGATTTGGTTGGTGTGGGGAACAGTGATCCTTCAGTCACCTTGTAAACACTTACACTGTCTAGCGTTATTAATGTGAATAGTTGTGCTAGAAGAATGACTCAGAGTAATAACATGAAATGTGTATGTATGTGTTTGTGCCACTGGGCCCTGTGCCAGAAGTGCTCATGGAGGGTGGTGCGTTGTCTAAACCACCTTCAGTGGCACTTAAGTTTTATTTTAACAACGCGAATGAAATGAAAGCTCTATTTAGTTGAGACAATTAAAAAATAGTTGTTTAACTGTTTTTGTGGAAAAAACAGACTCTTCATTTTTCTGTGAATAATCTTTTCTTTTCTTTCTATTTATACCCCCCACTACTATTGCATTGCGATTAAAAAAAAAAAAAAAAAACAAAAAAGTTGGTGACATTAAAATGGCTCTGAGAAAGCAGAGAGCTATTTATGTGAGTTTACTGCAATCAGCAGTGAATCTGGCTTTGAACCATCTCTAACGCAACTGCTGTCACTTTGTTTGGATTTTTTTTTTTTCTTTTATTCATACCTCTGTAAGATTTAGGAGTTGGAGAAGTCTTGAGTTCTTGAGACTGGCTGCTTCTTCATACGATTGGAGTGTGTGTGTATATATATTCATAAGTATGCACACAGAGACATATATACATAAAGTCCACCTACTCACCACTGTCTCTTTCCTCTTTATACTTTGCCCTTGTTTATCCTTTTCTTCAGAAAAACCAAAAATGAAACCATTTGGAGCTTCATAACTCATATTTTCCCCTAAAAAGCAGAAGGCTTTGGCCTGCTGTTCCTCCTCCTACCCGCTGCCTGAGACTTCCCATGCTGGGAGTGAGACACGCAAACATATGTCATGCAAAAGTGGCATAAATACCATATGCAAACAGGTTCTTCTGTGTGGGTGGCAAGTAGAAAACCCAGCTTCTAGTACCAAAAAAACCCACCCCAGTCCTCTGGAAAATTCAAAGGAAGAAAAATTGCACCAGATGAGGGTAACATCCAATAAAATGCAGCTCTGTCAGTTTTGCATGCTGAGTAGGACTGAGGGATTCCTGTGAAACTTGGAGATTTTCAAACCTCCCGAACCATTGCTGAATTTCACAGGATCTGCAAAACCAGTTCAAATCTATGCTATATTTTTCTTCCTTTTTCCTTGAACTTGTAAACCCTTGTGGTTTCCAAGGACAATTCAATGTTAAAAGGGAATTAAAACACTAGCTAATGGGAGAGCTTCATTGAATTGGGAAGGAAGGGCAAACAGGGGAAAAAAAAAAAAAGGCTGGCACGAGTTTATGGCCTATGTATACATGGGATTTATACTGACAAGCAGGCTTATCCCTGCTGGCATGAGTCCCAGAAACCACAGTGGCTGGCAAGTCTGCCCAGAAATGGATTGCACCAACAGTGTGAAATGCCTGTTCCCCATCTCCTGGGGAGAGCTCCAAACATGATAACTGCTGAGTAACGGGATTTGGCTGAAGAAATTAAAAATGATGCCCTCCCAAGGGAGATGGATGGGGGATATTTGCAGTAGCAGATTCAAGCTGTCAACTCTTTTTCTTAATTTGAAAGTTTTCATAACTCTTCCTTGCCATCTTTCTACACTCCCTATCAGCAATTTTCATCCTACCTGCTCATTGCTAATCTGTTTTCACACTTCATGTTTTTTCTTTTTCCAGCTCACTTCCAGGCTCCATAAGTCACAGCTTCTCCTAACCATGACAACAGGTCTGCTGGGCATTAGCTTTGTACCCCACAACATCAGCATGTTTAAAATAGATCAGCCTTGTTGGGAATGGAAAACTTTATCATGAGAGATTTCTGAGTATTTTTTTCTCTCTCTTTCCATGTCCAAATGTATTGTCTGAATTTATACCTTCAAATTCTCTGTTGATTTCTGAGTGTTTTTTTTTCAAAAAAGCCAACAAACAGAGAAAACACACCTCAAAAAACACCCCTGTACTAAACACTGAAATAGTTGCTAACATTTTTTTATTATCCTCTTTTCAGTGAGGATCATCATTTAGTAAGAATGACATCATCATTTTAGTAAGAATATTAACGTTAGGTGAAATTGTGCCTTCAGTTAACATCGTGTCAGCACACATACTAAAAGAGAGTGTCAGGAAACCACTCCATTACACAAAGTACTAGATTTATTCAGTTGCTCTCACCTCAGTTGAAATGCCTGCATCTTGCTCTGCTTATCTCTAACTTTGGATTGATCTGATATGAGTTCAGGAATGCTGTCATACTACGCCGTAGCTAAGGCTCCACCTTCGAGTGGACCTCTGAACTCAGCAAGACATGTCTGAAAGATGGGCTCCACTGGCAAGAAGGCTCCACTGGCATCTCTCTTCTAGCACTTGGGTATGATTTTTCTCAATCTCCAATTTTGTCACCATCTTTCTGTTAAAGTGCAGTAACTAGACTAGTTCCTTACCAGAATTTTGCAGTGCCACTGATCCTCTTTTACATGAACTGTGGATCAAGCTGCTCAAGTGTATAGCTAGGGACCTTGAAAATTTTAACAAGAGAGAAAGTTCAATTGCAGGCTCTTGCAAGTAACATTTTTCTTTTTCCTTCCCTCATGCTGTTCCCACCACCACAGGTAAAACATTTCAACTTTTTTTATTAAATAATATGTTGTTCTTTCTTCTGTTTAGACTGAAGAAAAATAGTGGGAGGTCTCTGGTCTTTGCCACATTTTCAGTACTTGGTGATATTTCCAAAGTTCAGCAGATAACAAGAAGGTAAAATTAATTCTTCCAGGACTTGGACAGCTTGGAAGTCTATTGCCCTCTGTCATGCATGGCACTGTGTTCTACCTTTCTTGCCACCTTCTGTTTCAGACCTATCACAGCTGCCTGCCTGCTGTCTCCCCTGCAGCCATGTCAAGCAACTAAGAGTTAAATGTTGCGCAGGTGGCAATCAAATCATCTTTTTTTTTCCAAGTTAGAGCACAGATGACATTTATTTGTAACATATTAAGAAAAAAAAAATCTCAGAATTGTAGTAGACCATTAAGAAAAAGTCAGTCTTATCTCAAATGCATAGAGACCTTCCTAAATAAGGGGTACTCTGTAGAATGAAAAATGCTACATGGAAAACAAAACAAAACAAAACTGTTAACACTATCTAGGCTGTGCTGCAGATTCTGTTCCTTTCACATGGTGCGTGCATACAGGCCTTTCAGCAGCATTATGACTGTGAATCTTAAATCTGTAGTCCAGTCTTATGTACTTGTAAAATGCTAGGGCTTTGTTTATTCTCACCTGTTGTAACCAGTTCGTAGGATTCCTATGCACAAAGTTTACCTAACATGATATTTAAAAGCACAATAGTATTTATCGCTCTATTGTAGCCTTGCATAAGCAGTTATAGTTCCTACCATAAGCAGTTACTAGCGTGTTGTTTTCCCTTTATGAGAGTCTTACCAACCCAACTAAACCAGAGACACCGCCAAGCAGGAGGATGGTGATCAGCGGGGTCAGAGCAGAGAAGGGAGGTAGTTGCAGCACCTTCAGGGCATCCTCTGTTATTCGTAGAGTGTGCTCTGAGTCCTTTCTCTCTCTTCCGCTCTGAGCCACCTCTGTTTATACCCTCAGCAGATTCAGTGGCAGAGTACTGACCAGGTGTTGATGCACATGTGGCTAGCGCATGCAGCAAGGCCTGCCAAGTACGTGCTCTGCTGGCTAACAGCAGTTCCTGGATAGCAGCAACATCCTGCTAAATAACAACCCTCCCAGCTCCCCTCTCTGAGATAACAACCCTCCTAGCTCCCCTCTCCAAGGTCGCGTTCTCACAGCTGTGTGCAGCTTGTAATTTCCCACAGTGGCCCTACACAGACCATCACTGAAATCCCTCACACACCTGTCTGCTCTCCTGGTACTCTTGGAACTTACCCATCACTAAGAGAAAATATATTATTTATTTGTGAGCTTTATGTATACTGAAGTGAAAGGAATATACATGCAGAAAGTGTCTGAGAGTAGACATTTTTGGAAGAGGTAGAACACTTCTATTAGTCAGTTGAAGCTATTTGCGATCCTGTTTTAGGTGATAAAGGAGACCTTAAACCATGGTGAGAGATGCCCACTTCCTAGAAATGCTCATTTTTTTTGCAAGCTTTTACAGTAAGGCTGGAGTAAAGGAATTACAAAGAGCTTTATTATTACACTGTTATTTCTACCTTGCTTTTTAAAATCCATCTATCATTATAAGTTTTTGTTTTTATTATTTTTCCAAACTGATCTGCATCTTGAGTTTATTTTCACTTTTGCTTATTTTCTTAAATGATGTGCTGTATTTGATAACTGCTTTAGTCACCTATGCATTCTTTTTCCTGAGCTGGATGACTTTGGCTCTTCGAATTTCTAATGTATTTGCAAGTTCAATTTGCTTCCAGGGACCACTGTTCATAAAGTGCCTGCTCTGGTGAATTTTGAAGCAAGCAAATTAATTCAAATCTAGTGAACAAACAAACAAAAGGTGTTATGTATTTAATAATTTCTCCTGTGAGGGATTATTTCTGGCTGTGTGGTGATGAATGACAACGTCCATGAAACGATATTCCTCTGAAACTAGTGTAACTTCTCCAAAACTAATGATTAAATGATAACTTTGTTTGGATTGACCTTTTTCTCTTTAGTAATGCAGTCAAGGGATATCTAGAAGAACTTGGCATGCTAGCTTGGATGACTTTAGAGCTGTGAAAATACCAGAGGGAGGACCTTCCTTCTCCTATTAGATTTTAATCAAGTTTTCAGATGCTCTTATGCCTTTTTTGCTTGCGTTATGTCTTTCAAAAATCATATTTTTCTATATTTTACTCTCGCTAATTCCAAAATTGTTCCATCATAGACTTTGATGGTTGGAATGAGGTACAAGTTGGGTTTGCTGATGAATTCAGATTTGGAAATTGTGGGATTTGAAAGGGAAAATTGTTGTATAGAGATGAGGTGGGCATTCCCTAATGGTAGGCTGTTGGTCTCTAACACTGTGCAGCTATCCAGGAATGCAAACTGATAAGCCACTGAGAAACTGGTAGACTTGCTTTTGTTTTCAGAATTATTTTTCTTCCTCTCTTCTTATTACTTTCTGTGATCACCACCAAACTGTGATCACCACAGTAACATTTCCCCAACAGGACTGTTTTGTTTTATGTAGCTACAGGTTATTGCATTATTATGAAGCTGATACTGTAAAATTATTACACAGGCTTGGCTAGTGTGCCCTTTTCCATATGGTCTTAGTTTTGATGCAGTTTGCACTGTGGATATTTGTCTTTATAGTACATAACAGAACAAGCCCTTACTGTTTCAGCTGTTGAATCTTTAGTCTTCTGTTTCCGGACCTAAACCATTTTGCTCCCTGGGTTAGAGTCCATACTGCTTCATGTTCAAGCTACTTATCTTACGAGCAGCCTTCCTAGGAGATGTATTTATTTCTCTTTAAACATATGGATCAGTTTACCTTTGTCAGTGTAGGATTACATAATGTCTACTTCCCAAGAGCATTAGTCCCAATTCTTCCATCACGTTATTTATTACACTTACTGTGACTAAGAGATAACACGAATAAAATCTCGTTGTTAAGCACTATACAAATGAAGTGTAGCGGATAGTCCTTGCCCCAGTGACATTACTCTCTTGTGTGCTATATGGCTTATTCATTCCTCAGTAGCCACACTGAAAGGCATACGTGTCTCAGGATGTCTTGGAAGGGGAAAGATTGTCACCTATATTGACTCTACTAGGCTGCATTTTTTTAGGAAAATTTCTTCCTTGCATCAGACTTGGATAGTTTAGCTGCCAATATTGATCAGCTTCCAGGAGTTCTTGCTATATTCCACAGAGTATGGATGGGGTAATATTAAGGAATATTTGTTTCTCTGTTGCTTCAAAGGATTCTGTATCTAAACTCACCGTAATTCTTTTGTGGTAGGATTTCTATATGTGGCTGCCTCTTTAGCATCAATTCTTTTAGTGCTCTGCGCGTGGTTCAGCATATGTTAGGGAGCTCTGTGTGTGTGTGTTTTTATCAATAGATACTCTGAATTGCTCCAGCAGTTCTTTCACTTGGGTGAGTAACGCTTTGCCATCCAAGACTACCAAAAGGAACTAGGAAGTGGGGGATTGGTCAGGGGCAGTCCATTTGCTACCTTTTCAGTGATGAATCAGAGATATCTTATCAACATTCAAATTTATTTCTTTTTGAATACCATTTAATTTATTTTTTTCTCTCTTTTTCTTACGTACTTATGTCTCTACATCTACATTGTTTTAGTTGATGCTCTATTTTTTTGCTTTTGAAGAAGTATTTTTTTTTTCCTCCTGGAATTAGTATTTATCCCTTTGTGTGCCTGAAAGAAAGCAGATTGTGAATCTATTCCTATTCATATAAATTGCATTTGGATTCCAGTATGTACAATGTTTGAAAACTTCTGAATTAGAAACCAATAGGTTTCATTTCAATACACTGCACGCATAAAAGGAAAGGTGTATTTAATGTCTCCTCTTGCTTTCTTGAAGTCGGTGGCAGATTTAGTATTGATCTCAAGAGAAGCAGGATCAGGAATTTTAAATGCAATAATTTTGGATGGTACATTATGATGGAATGTAGAATAGGCGACAGGATTGCCATGGAATCATTCTCAGCCTAACTTCCCAATAAGAAAATACCTCAAAAGCTGTTGCAAGTCTGAAATAATTGTGATTTGTTGTTGTTTCGTGGTTTTGGTTTTATGGGGTTTTTTTTGTTTGGTTTTGGTTTTTTTGTTTTGTGTGTGGTTTTGTTTTTTTTTTTTTTTTAAGATTCTTGTGATTAAACCTCGTCTATCAGTGCATTATTGCATCTCGTGGCACCACTGAGCAAATAGGCTGACACAGCACAGCTCCCTGCTGACCTCCCAGCAACAGCTGATTGACTTTGCAAGGATTTTTCATTTCAGAAACATTTGCAATTTCCTGAAATGACTCCAAAGAATCACATCATCTTATTTCGTATTCACATTTGCTTGCATCAGTTATTTTGGGGGTAGGAGAGGAAGGGATGAAATTGTTTTATATAAATAAGTTGGATGTATTTCATAATAAGTAGTCTTCTCACCCTAGCACTATTGTCTCTCTGCCCACCTATATTGAAATAAGATTTTATTGTGCTAGGATATTGCAGGTTACCCAGAATCCCACCCAATTTATTTATTTTGATATGAAGAAGATCATTATAACTCACTTTGTGCCTATCATTAAGAAATAGCACAGCTGAGAATCAAAACCAAAGATGATGTGAATGTTTAAAAGACAAACGATTGCAGGTATTACAATGAGCTGGCCACCCACAGGCTCAGCAGGTTCTGAAGTGATCAGGTAGGAAATGGAGTAATCCTAGTACACAATCTGCAGATACTTTGGTTGGTTAGTTTGGTTAGAAACTTCTTCAGAAAAGAAATACAGTAAAAGGACTTTGCTGAGCCCCAGCCTCTTGTAATCTATGAAAGACCTTAGAATTTTCCAAGTCATCACCAATATGGTATACTTTCTTCCTCTTTTTCCAGGGAATGAATTGTACAAGACCATGAAAAACACTTTATAATCTGCAGTGATTGGGCACAGAGATGTGGTCATGTCACTGCTGTCTTTTTAAGTGAGTGCTTCCAGAGGGAAATCTGAAGCATAAGTAAATGCATGTGTGATTTTTATTTATAGAGCAAACTCTGCTCTCTCCACCTTCTGCTCTCTCCGTTGATTTTAATTATTTTTAAAGTTGTGGTTTTGTCTCAAAGATTGGTCAGTGCAATTAAGGTACATTGAAAGAAAACTCATGATCACTGTTTCAGGGGGTATGAGACTCAAATAGAAGTTGGTTTCTCCTTCTGCCTTAGACAGTGATTTCTGTTCTCCCTTCTCTCAGTAGTGCCACATACGTAATCCTGGGAGAATTTACCTAGCTTGCATACATCAGATGGAAGAGAACATGAGAGAGCATGATTGGGAAAGGACTTTTTTTTTTTCTCCCTAAATACTCTTAAATTTGAGGCATACTTGGGGGTGTTTTCTCCTGTTCATCACTACAGGCAGTGAATCTTTTTCTCTGATTTACTTATCCTTCTTTGGATGACAAGCGACCTGTCAATTTGAAGGTGCATTTTCTAGCTAGATGGACCTGTCATCTGACTAGAATTTCTCATGTTGGATTTGGCCTTTCAACCTGAATTTCTGAGCTGAAATAATAGATATGTCATAGTTATGAAATATGGTTGGAATTCCTCAGTTTCTGTAGATGCGAGTGCTGCTGATAGCCTGGTCTTTAATGTTCCTTGCTACAAAAATTCTAGAGGGCTGAGAAGTAGGATTCCCTCCTTCATTTGTAGAGTTAACAATTTCTTGATGCCATATCCCATATAATTCCATGCAAAGTACTTGTCCTTTGCAAACCTGACAGAAAGTTGGCCGCAGATGATCATAGCAGTAAGGAGATCCCAATATCCATGTAGATGGTTTGGCACAGCGTGACAAAGGTCACACAGCAGACCAGAAGCAGAAATGAAAACATGATTGCTTGCTCTGAGGATGGAGTGAGAATTACTGCTTAGAGAGGAAGTGACTCTGCAGTATGACTGCTTTGACAGAGAGGGTTTAAGAAGCTACAAGATGAAGGGGAGATTTGTGCACTGGGTGGCAAAGTTGTTAATTTTCCTTTTGCTAAACTCTACTATGCGGCAGAGAAGAGAGGTGTTTGATTAACCTAACCAAGGCCTTCAGAGTAAGAGCGAAATTATTTAGATTGGGTGAAATACAACAATGCTTTGCTTCTCTGTGGCAGCTTTCACTAGAAGGTCTCAGAATGCATTGCAGTTGGAGTTCAAAGAGAGGTCAAATTATGTCCAAATCTAATGTCTCTGTACTAACTAATATCAGTGCTCCAATTTGCTCATATGGGTGAAGTTTTCTGACTCCAAGCACAGGTATGAGCTCCACAGTCTTGGTTTTCAAGCATACAGGCCTGTAAACCTATTGTGCTCTGAGACTATCAGAGGAAGACATTCTTGCTTGTACTTTGCAAGCTTTCTGTAGGACTCAGTGGCAGTTGAGGTAAATGTCAAAAATGCTACTTTAACTGATTCCATATTTGTGCAAGATTGTTTACCAGGTGGATTTGGAAAACAGGCAGTACCATAAGTCCAGTTACCATTTTTCATCAGTGTTTTTACTGGCAAGAAATGTTGATATTAAGGAGTAGAAGGCAGATTTATGACAGTATTTAGGTATCTACTTTTAGACATTTAGTGAGATTTACAACAGAAGTTCTCCAGGTTAGATGTCTAATTCAACTATAAATTTCACAAAGAACTTGTTTTTATTTTTGAAACTCAAATATTTTAGAAATATTGCCTCATCCACTTAAATGAGTTCTTAAGCTGAAATGTCTTTGGGTAAAGAAACATGATTGTTTATTAGTTTTGACTTTAGCACAATAAAGTCCTACTGTGTACTGTCATTAGACCTGGACTATGACACATTGTATTCTAGGCACTGTGAAAACTTATGTGATAGTAGAACTTTGTCTTCCAGTATTCAAAACAAGAAAGGTATCTATGGCCATTATAATTGTTCTGTATATAATACATATTGCCAGAAGTTATAGAAGGTATTTTAATAAGCTGGTGTCAGCTAGAGCATAAGAAAAAGAGGCACTTTTTCATTTATGATACTGTATTTTATATATTTATTATATATGTTTATTCAGAGTCTATTAAAATTCATAGAACATGTGAAGAGGAATCCTGGTGCTCTCTGTGTCCATGACAAAGCTCACATAGTTTGGTAGCACCAGGATTTGGGAAGAGTTACTGGACAGGATATGCTCCAAGCCTTCCACTGATCACTAGCAGCAAGGCTGAAGCCACTTTATCCAGGTCGGTAATCCATCCCCAGCTCTTGAAGTGCTACAGGTCTGCTCTAATTCTCCCTGCCCCTGTATGGCAGACTTAGGGAGCCGGAAAGGTTGTCTCCAAAGTGAGCAGGTAAAGGAGCAAATTCTCTGTCCAGACAGTACCCAGATCTTCCTGTCTCACCTTGAGGATGCAGAAATGAGAACAGACCTCGGTATTTCCGTTTACATCTAGGCAGTGTCCTTTCCCTCATGTTAGTGTAAGAGCTGCCTTGTTCAGCGGCACGTGATTTGGTAACATCGGACTTGGCAGCAGCACCAGGAGTAGGAGTTCTTCACAACCCTACCAATGGTGCTCCATCCCCTGGTAACACTGGCAGTGTTTGCTGGGCTGCACTGTTAACTGGAGAAGAGGGCAAGGATTTTGTGGGGACCTCGATGGCCAGAGAAATGCTTTTGGTAGATGAATCAGAGTTAATATGTAATCATCACTGTATTAATTAAATCTCAGCTACTCCAGCTTAATGTCAGTTAAACTGGCCTTAATTTCATTGTGGGAATAAGTTAGGCATAAACTGAATTGATGCTGTTTCACATCTGAATGAAAGTGAAAGTCCATATCAGAGTTGTAGAAGGAAAAAAAAAAAGGCACCTACAAAAAAAAAAGTTGTTAAATAAGTTTTATAAGTAAGTTGCATTAACTCTCCTGGGCATCCCCGTCTGGACAAACTCGGTTACTGACATCATATCAGCTCATTAGCAGACCATTCTTGTGCTAGTAAGCTATACCCAACCTTACATGCCACCATAAATGTTTGCCCTGTTGAGGATAATAGCCTATCTCTCCCTCATTAGCATTCTCAGTGTCATTAAAGTCAGAGGGGCAATGATGGCAGTATCAGCTTTACTTGAGGGCACATGATGTGAATCTCCTCTGACACACCTCTCCTAATAGCTTTGTTCTTGGCAGTGATTTCAAGGTCAAACTGAACTGGCACTGCAACTGTCCTCACAGATGCTGTTGCACCCAGGCTGAGTTGGAGAGGTGTCCTTGCACTATCCCCCTAGTTTTAAAACCTGAGATACTATTTTGCAAATTTAAGCTTTTTCCTAGAAATGGCATGACTATTCTTTGAGTTGCATTGCCTAAAGCTTTCTGCTCAATCTGTTTTCCTTATTCTGCTTGTGTTTTGTGGTATTACTGATGCTACAAGAACCCTATGAAGTAATAATGGAGATGCCGACCTGTGAGCTGACTGGCATAATTGTAACCTTTCATTTGTAAATCCCTCAGAGTACTGGATACAGATTTTCCTGGTCAGATCCTCACCTCTGGCTCTGTGGAAGGCAGTGGAATTATGCTGATTTTTACCAGGTGAAGATCCAGCCTTCTCTATACTAGGCCTTCTTGATATCAGAGTTCACCTCAGTTGCCTGTTCAACTTTTTTGTTGGTGAGAGAGGATGTTCGGGGTTTAGTTTGTTTACTTTACACATAACCTCTTTATAAAAGATACCAGGCTCATCCTTGTTAGCGCGAATGCAAAAAAAAAAAAAAAATCAGTAAGCATAGCAAATAATTTACACTAACAAGGGAGTGCTTATGTCTTCGTTCTAAACAGCCATTCAGAAGAGCTTTGCTGGGTAACCTTACCTGAAAGCCGAAGTCTAAGTGTTATAGTGCAACTAATCAGTGCAGTGCATTTTATCATTTTTGTCATAACCTTGTGTCCAGAATCAGTTTTTCATAGTGCAAATAATTGTGTGGGTTTGTTTTTTGTTTTTTTTTTTAATGTGCTTTACTACAATTTAGTCAAAAACAAGGGAATAATCTAAAACCAGAGGTTCGACTCAATTTTACTGAAATAGAGGAAGTGGATAAAATCTTGAAAACTTGATAGTAATGGCAAAAGTACTGAATTAATCGCTAGGACATGAGAGCTGCCTGCCAGGTTACATAGGAAATCTGAGGTCAGAGGATGAGTAAGAACTGAGTCAAAGAGAAAAACACTGAAATGTTAGCAATAAAGAGCTTTTATGGGCAGGAATAGAAATATGGAGTGTGTGGGAAACAGCTCAATCCTGCGTGCTCTGGTCACCCAAGTTCCAGAAGTGTAATAATTTCTTTGGCTAATTGTAAATATATTATCAACCCTGCATGCATGTGTACAGCGAAGCTCCAACCAAACAGAAGCAGTGTTTCCACTGAGCAGCAGGCCAGAGAGGCTTGGTACCTTCTGAAGGTTTAGGAAGGGTTTTTGGGATATCTTCCTCTACATGACTGGCAAAAGGACTGGTCTAGGGCGGGAGTAATTTTATATGTGAGGAGAATACAATTCACTGATTATTCAGATTTAATGACATCTAGCCAGTATGAAGTGTGAAGAGCTGACACAGTGGACTGCTGAGAAGCAAAGGTTTTCTTTTTTTCCTCATAAATGATCTCTTTAGATACAGTATGTACAGGTCTGTTTAGTCTCTGTATTTTTAATTTGTTATACTTAGAGCTGGAGTTTCTAAAGTTACGTACATTTCTGTTGTTTTTTTGTCTTCTAAACAAGGAAACCTGGAATACCAGTAGACAAAAATATTTCTCTGCTTTTCTTGCATTTTTTTTTTTTTTTAAAAAAAAAAAAGAATGGAGGGGAGGGGAAGCAAACTATGAACTAAGTTTTCTGTAAGGTTTGTCTATGTCCTGAAAGAGAACCATGTCCTATAATTGGGTATGATCATCTTGGGTATGACTAGCTCCAGTCTGGTTTTCAGCACATGGAGGGGAGAGGTGGGGAGATAAATTTTCAAAATGTGTTAACTACTGTCATCCCATGGTCCCTTTGCAGAGATTTTAACATTACCTACGTAAGCAATATAGCGTACTCCGTATCGTGTGTCTAAATTCATAATATGACCTCCTTTAATGAGCTTTCCACTTGTACAGATTGAGGGACTGATCTTGCAGCAATAATTTCAAAGGAAATGTTTCCTGAACGGTATGGAGTACATGTTGGTTAATATTTTGGGTTCTTTCTCTTTTAATGACAAACCCCTGCCCTCATTCCATAATGGATTATAAAGTCAACCTCCCATTCCCTTACACGTGGTTTAAAACTTTTTTACACACGTGTGTGTACGGCAGTACTTTCTCTAGCCCCTGTGCTGAGGATGAACACATGGTTTGGAACAATCTTACAAGGGGGTGCCTTAGTGTAGAAGGTACTGGTTGCAGTGGTTTGACACTGCCTGAAATTTTGATGGGTGAGGGAAGGCAGGAAACTCGCAGCAGAACTTGGCTGGTTGTGAGACCAGGATTTGCGGCAGCTCAGCCTTTACTGTGGGTTAAGGCAAGTATGGCTGATTGGAGGGCACCCTAAGCTATCCAGGGCTTTGCCAGATACGTTACATGGAGAAGGTTTGGAACCATTGTCCTAATGCATATCAAGTGCATCTTAATCAGACCTGTTCTGCACAGCACATCAATCTTCAGTAAAGTAGTCAGAGCAATCATTTCATAGAAAAACCATAATTGCAGATACCCCTTTTCTGAAGCTTTGCATATTCTCTGAAGGATGCACATTTTGAATGTGTCAGGCCATCTGCTTAGGGGATCCTAGCAGCTCAGGCTGCTTCATGGCTTGCATTACTTGAAGTTATTTATACATTTGCAACTATTTTGATGTCAGTGCCACACTATAGAGGTTTAAAGTTGCCTTTCTAGTGAGTGCTATATTTCCGACATTTCCTTCCTTTGCTAGCACCTTCTCTATGTAACTCCTGTGTCTCTCTCTCCTTAAACCCAGGCAGCCTTCAGCCAAGTAACACTGTGCATCCTTAACTGACAGTTGCTTTGCTTAATGCAGACAAACAGGTGTTTGGGCTATTTGATCAGCTCCAAGATATAGTCTGTGCAGATTAGTACTCTGTAAGTAGTTGTTTTTAACAGTGCAGCAAAGTTGTATTGGTTTTGGCTACATTCAGGAAAATAGTTTTCTCTTTTATTTGAGAAATGGGGGGGGAACTCATCAGCTATTTTTTACTTTCTGCCTTTTAGATGAGCTTTAAAAAGATACTACTTTTATTTACTTCTCATACAAATTTTCCATCTAGCTCTGTTAACTTATGAATAAATTAGTTTTGAAAGTTTGAAGGCAGTTCCCTTCCCTTGGGAAGTGACTCCTAATTCTGTTGTGCTTTGGGGTGACATCTGTAGAATGTCCAAATAAATAATTTAGGCTTAAAGAGTTCTACTCTACTTCTGGAGTTCAGAGCAGATTTTGTTCTGGTGCAATCTAAGAACTTCGGAGTTTTTCTGTAGTAGTAAAAACTGTGATCTCTTTGTAACATCATGTAGTTGGAGGTGTTCCATTTCACTTAAGCCAGATTTTCAGGGTGTAGGTGCCTACACTTCATTGTTACTGCTGATTTAAGCATTGCTTAAATGCAAGCATAGGTATGGTATGAAGTCTGCGTGAAAATTGCAGTGACCTTTCTTTTAGCAGGTTCAGCAAGGTGTTTATCAAACTTTCTCAGTAAGCAGCAATTAGATAACAAACCATTTCACAGAATAATCTGTCATAAAACTCTTATTGCTGTAAGTATTAAAGATTTCCCCACATCTTTGGTGCATTTGCAATAGATTTCAATGGGGTTAGCATTTACTGTGTATAAGAAAAGTGATGTTTACTGCCTGCACAAGCCTCCAGAGAAACATTCTGTGTAGCTTTAATTCAAACTAGACCAGCTGGGCAGATAAATCATAATGTAAAAATACATCATTTCTATTAGAATATTTTATAGAAATGAGCAAAACTAGGTATGCCTCCCTTCATGAGTTTCCCCTAAAAATGCTGAATTTACCATAATTAGTTTTGTTCTCTACAGAAACTGTCATTTAGTGGTAATGCTATTAAACAAGTGAAATACAAATTACAAGTGACATTTATATGATCATAATCACTCCTTCCTGGCTGCCAGGATTATTTTTTTTTCAGAGAGGAACCTGCATTTTTGCAGATGGCATGAAAAAAAATGAAGCTTGCAGAACACACCATTATTCCTGCGAGGCCGTCAGTTCATTAGTTGAAGCAGCCAAGTCTTGACGAGCTGCAACTGATCAGCAAATGGGAAATGAGCAGGAGTATAAATTCCCAGCAAACCGAATCATTAACATTTGCTGCCTGCATCCTGGAAACATAGTAAATCAAAACTGTCATGATATATCAAGACAAAATATCATTACTAATTGGGATTAATTTGCTGCTGTGGGATTGCCGACCTTTGCTGAAAGAAAAAAAAAAAAGAAAAACCTGCTTGTTAACTCTTGTTACTTAATTTCTTTTTTTCTTTTTCTTTGTGGTTGTAGTAAGATTTCAGGATGCAGGCTCTTCTAAAAAGTACCCTTCTTGTTGCATTTTTCTGTTTTGATGGCAAATATGGTATTTTCATTTAAAAAATAACCTTCTTGTGGATGTGTGTGTGGAGGGATATTAGATAACAAAGATGAAATTTTGTATAACCTTAAGCAATGTTAGAATGTCTTTATTGTGGAATGGAGGAAGATCCACTGTCAGCTTCACTGAGCATTTGTTAGTGTTTTCCAAAATGCTCACTGATATTTCCAAAAGTTTCTGAAGTGCTCTCCTCCCAAAGCACACCACAGCTGCAAGGCAGCCTCCTGCCTCTCTTCTGAGCGATTGGAGCAGGGAGTGCCACGGAGGTGCCAGAGGGGCAGCTGAAGCCCACTACAATCTTCAGCCAACTGTCACTGAGAGGCCTGCGGAAATGTTCACTGATGGATGCAGTCTTCGGTCGGTGCATGCATGGGAAGCATCAGTGTAGAACAGGCTCACCAAAAGGCCAGTCCTCTTCCCCTGTGGTTTACTGACACACTGGTGTAAGATATCAGAATTTGGAGTTAAAAATAACTCCTTTGTACTTACACAAGAAAGAGGCCATTGGAGACAAGCTGGGCCTTGAACGGGAAAGATGAGATTAGACTGGGCTGATAGAAGTTGTGGAAGCATGTTACTTTTTCTGAAAAGATAGCTCATGTGGTTGAGCAAAAGGGCATGATAGTCATGTGTGGACAAGGTGTTAAGCTGCCCAGTACATGTTAATTGCATAGGAGTACAGTTTGGGTAAAAAATGGGCCCAACTCAATTGATCTTCCTCCTTTTGCATGCTCCATCCTTATTTATGGTAAGGAACCAGGAATAGGAGAAGAAGAAAAATGTGGCAAGAAACAGAACATGATACCTGAGAATGGAGATTTCCTAACCCATCTGCTGCCACCACTACATTTCAGATCCATTTTCCTCTAGTTGCCATCTCTGTTGGCCTACTTGCAGAAAAGAATTAAGAGATTGCTGCAAGTTTGGCTACTCAGGTTTCCACCATCCCATTTTCCATCTTTGTGCTCATATATCCAGCTCTGGTGCTATCCCTAAAAATGTTCTTGTGCTGGTTCTTTCTGAGAAGGTAATGCATAGTCAGTTGAACTGACAAAGTAATCCTCTTAACGCCATTAGGTGCCTGTTTCAATGCAAAGTCATTATATGCTTGAATCCTACCCTGCTGATGAGTTGCTCCCCAGATCTTCCTTAATATGTCCCCAAGCTCTCACCAAATTGAAGTTAAGCATCTATTTAGTCTACCACATTTATGTATGATCTTCATTAATTTCTGACGCTTGCCCTTTTGTAGTGATTTCTTGACTCTCCTACACAGACTAAATCATAATGTCTCTGTAAATACAGGACAACATGAAATTATTATAGAACTCCATGACTGTAATAAAAGTAGATAATGGTACAGTTGTAACATTTCTCATGTGATTTGAAACCCTCCTCTTTTACTGTCTTATAAACTATAGTAACACAAAAGGTTTTTACTACTTTCATCCATTTCTTTTGGTCTGGGTTCATTACCCTGTGTTATGTCCAAGAAAGAGGTCTTTGTTTTTTTTTTTTTTCCCGTTATAAGCAACCCTCCCCCTCTCTTTTATTTCCTCATCTCCCCCCCCCCCCCCCCCCCAAGTAGAAGAGATGCAGAGATCAAACAAACATAAAATAAACTGATATCCTGAGGTTCTTGCATCGCTGTGAGACAATATAGCAGTTCTAGTAACATTGACTGTAATAATCCAAACATCCACGTCAACACTAAAAAGGGAAAAGGACAATGGTCTATAAATAATTAAGAGGGAAAAAATCATTTGTTCTCTGTTTAAGGCTCAGAGATAAGCTCCCATTTCAGCTTGAGACGTGTTACTGCCAAAATTGATAGGCCAAGGTCAGTCTGAGTTTTGCACAGAGCCCTCCTTGAAAAATAATATCCTTGAAAAAATATTATTTTCTTCACAGAAAGGGACTAAGCACAGCTTTGGTGTAAAGCTAATGCTGTAAGCAGTGAGGCTTCTGTTAGCTAATGCCTGGGTAGGCTCTGACTTGCAATTCTGTGAATGTTTTGTATCCTCACTTAGGCACATCCACAGTGGTATATGCAGAAAAGAAAAGAAATGCCAGGCTGGAGACGAGTTCTGTCATGGCAGGAGTTGGATTGGGCCCGTACACACGCACTACAGTTTTGTGCAGGCACTATA
Source organism: Chlamydotis macqueenii (assembly GCF_036417535.1). Taxonomy (NCBI): domain Eukaryota; kingdom Metazoa; phylum Chordata; class Aves; order Otidiformes; family Otididae; genus Chlamydotis; species Chlamydotis macqueenii. Next base: position 12,504,432 of record NC_141567.1, on the reverse strand, counting down.
GAGGATGCATATGTATACATTCAGTCTATGTACTACCTGGATATTCTGGTTTTCAGACTCTACATTTGCATCATCTTTCCTGTTGACTTCACTGGCCTCACACAACTACTGTGTTATTCACAGGCCTGGGTTTTTTAAATGAGTCAGAAATTAAGAATTTATGAACAATCAATCATTTGCGTGTTTGTACGATGCCTCTTTCTTTTCTAACTTGAAACGGTGCAAAGTTTTACATTGACACCATTCTTGAAAGTTTCATCTCTCAAGGTGAGTTGTCTGGTTCATTGGTTTTCATTAATTGCTAAAAACGGATCGGGAAGTACTGACCACTCTGTGTTCCAGGCAGATATCTGGCCAGTTTTAATCGGGAGTAGCAACCACTGAGAGATGCCATGTGAAACAGAAAGAGTCACAGGGATGAACTCGGACTTTTAACCACCTAGGAAATGCATATGTTTATATTTTTTCATAAATGAAAAGAAACTCTACTTTGTCATTATGACCTCTGTTATTAAGGAAAAGACCTCCATAAAAAAAAATAAGAATCCAGGTGAATAAATTGAAAATTGACAATGAAACTGCAAGTACTGCTGATTGCATAAGAGAAACTGAAAGACAGAAACTGTGGGCATTTTTTTTTCTAATCCTTTGTTGTTAATAAACCTTCATATTTCTACCTATAAGAAGCTTTGGTAAATAGTTTTACCAACAAAATATAAAGATTTTTAAGTCATTGCTCTTAACAAAATGACCAATATAAGAAAATACAAAAGGGAATTTTTTCAGAGATTACTGAGTATGTGCATGCATTACAGTATGCAGGTAGCAGCCTCCTAGAAATTGAATGAATTCACATTTAGGACTAAGCATATAAATTTAAATGATTGTGTGGTTCTTTATGGTAGAAATTAATTGATGCCATATGCAGCACATATCTTGTCTCCTAGCAGAAGGGGAAAAGTCTGTCTTTTTTTTTTTTTTTTTTTTTTTTTTTTTTGTCTCCATGACATGATGCAGACCAAATAATGCAAAATTTTGAGTTTTCCTGAGCACCACAGTAAGTGCAGCACTGAGTTCCCCAGCTTGCTTAAAGATGATGGAGTAATTAGCTGAGTACAGAGAGACTCCATCAATAATTACATTCACTGAGCAGTCAGCATAAAATGCTTTTGATTTTCTTGGAATGTTTTCTGGAAAAATCTCTCTGAAAAGCAGGAAAGAATTAAATCTCCTGCCTAAGATGGTTTTAATTTGGTTTTTGTGCAGATGAAGAAATGGCAGCATCCTTAGGAAGATTAGGGTTTGCCCTGTCCTCTGTTACTGGGTTGCATATGGCTCCCTTTGTAAATTGCATTCAAAGGAAGGATTCTCCTGGCAAGCATTTTGCACCTCCAGCTGTCACCACAAATACTGTGGAGTCATTCATAAAACAGTTCATGAATGAATATAGGGGGATATCTTCTATCCTCACATTCATAGCAGATGAGCACCAGGAAGTAACAGTAAGTTCATCTGCTGAAACTTCCCAAAGGTTCCCCATGGTGGCATATTCCCTCTATTAGAAAATATTTTTTTTTTCTCTTCTTCATTTACATAAAATTAAGTTAATCCATAGAGGATATGAAATTAGGGGCAAAAGAAGTGTCTGAGTCTTGGAGTTGATGAAATTTTGTAAATTAATAATTTTTAATATAGTTCAATAACTGTTAAGACTATTCTGAATACAAGATTGCATTATTGCACTCAGAAACCCCATCTGAAAAGTGCTGAGTGCAAATGCCTGATAAAAGCACGTGGACTGAGTATTTGTCAGACTAGGCTCCTAGATCCAGAGAGTTGCACTGGTAGGTCGATTTTTGCACATTCTCAGCCAAACAAGTGGCTGGATCTTTCTAAAAGCTTCTTCCTTAGTGTTCTCCATTTGACATACTGTATAAATATGTTTATATACCAGTACATTTACACTTATTTACACACCTATATGTGTACATATAGGTGTAGGTATATGTGCATTTGTACACAGTACCTATTAGTATCTCAGTCAGTTGTTACATCATTTTATTTGCAATGTATCCTTACAATCTTGACGGATACTTCATTGAACTAGCTGCAACTCTGTTGAAACCTTGATTTCTTCCTTTGAAAAATAGAAAGTTGCCATTCATTTTTCAATTGCTTTAGGTCAAAGCTGCAACAAAGGAACAGGGCAGATGTTAACAAGAGGGAATGTGCTACGGAACAAGTGATTTTTTTACAGTATCTTGTCACAATGCTTTCAACAGAGCTATTGTTTCAAGTACAAAGCATTGCCAGGAAGATGCAAGAGATCTGATAATACGTTTTTGGTAGCACTTCTGTTTCTGCAGCTGTATCTCAATTGGAGCATTTAAACATTACAATCAGAAGCAAAAATATTCATGTTCTATAAAGTAATGAGAGGTAATTATTTTATCATTAACTACTGAAGGAGGGAGCTAACTTGAAGACATATTAGTAATTACTGGCCTTTAAAGCAAACTTCTAAAGTTTTGGCACTAGGTTGAAATTGCAAAGATTTTTTTAGAAGTAGGCAACCAATTTCATCCAAGCATTTCATGCCCACACACAGACAGTGCTTTCCTGTTCAGTGAAGCCCTTATGTATGTTAAATGAAATATATGTTGAAGTGACGATAAATGTATTCTTTTGTTGGTTTTAGGAGAACACATCAGGGAAAAATGGTGAGGAGGGTAATATGAAGGGGGTTTTGGTTGTGCTGTTTTGTTGTTTGGTTTTTTTTTGTTTTTTTTTTTTTTTTGAGGGGAGAAATTTGTTTATTTGGGGAGAAGGGGGGTGTGTTTGTGTAGCTTGATAACCAAGGTGGTTCCAGGCCTACAGGCAGCCAACTTTATTAGATGAAACTCTGGAGAAATCAAATTTCAGTTCAGTCTAAACAGCAAAAGCATTTCAGGTCCATATCTTCGTGATTTTGAGTAGGAGTTGATTCAGGGGATGAGTTAGTTTGCTGATATGTATAAATCCATAACATATTAGACTTTTCTGTATTTTGAAAGCTTTGCCTGGAATTTACATTCACAAATCCTATTGCACAAAGGCTTTGCCAGCAAGTTTCCATTATATTCGGTGGTAACCATATGGCTAAGCCTTACACAACTAGGTACAAGTTCGTATGTTTTTCAACACTGTTGTCTGAAGACATGACATTTCTGATGACTTGTTCGGTGCAATAAGATCAGGTAATTCTTGTACTTAGGTAATACATTCCACTGTTTCTAAAGGGAAAAGATCAGGGGCGGCATGTTGTTAATGGAACTCCAGCATCTCTAAGTGCTGTGGCTTATTCTAGTAAAGCTGTTGCTGTTTTAGGACTTGCTACTTTTGCTGTGGGCCCACCATTTGCTCTTTAAGTTTCTCTTTCACAGTAGGTACTGTGATGAATAGCGGGCTTCAGTAACTTCTTTTCCATTAGAAATTGAAGAGTCACTCCTAACTTAATAAAGTAATGGAAATTTTACCATTATTTTAATTGAATTTCATTCTCAGTGAAGACGCCAAAGAGTGTCTCTTTTTATTTTACAAATGAAAACAAATTAAAAAAAGTAAGAAAGGAAGATTAGTCTAGCTAATCAGTCTGCAGTTGCTGGAGAACGTGAAAATCTTTCTCGTGAAAGCACGTTTTGAAATATGTCAGTTACTTGAAATACTCTATGTATGATTTAAACCTTGCACTTGTATAATTCAATCACTGTACAATTTGCTCATGATATTAATTTGCATTCATGTCTAATGCCTTGCCATTTAGTTCATTGTTGTCATTGGTATTTCTAAGTAAAAATCAGGAGCTCTGAGTCTAGATGGAAATGTTCATTGTGCAGTAGCAGTATGTTAATATTAGCATTTAAAAAATTTAGATATTAACTTTACAGAACATTCTCCTCTTCAGAAAGTGCAGTGTAGTCCCATTCTTTTGTGTCTTTTGTTCTATATTGTCCTTACATCAGGTAATAAGAGCTCAAATTATTGTTACGGCCTTCAAATGGGGCATAATATAATACATTATAGAAAATAGTAAATGACAATTTTCTCTGTGTTTTGAGATATTAATATTACATTTCTGCCAACTATAGATCATTTGAGGGACAAATTGCTTTAACATTTATTTAACTCTGGATAATATAAAGAGCGTACTTCTCCTGGATATGTCTGATCATTCTATCAAATATATAAGCATGCTTTTTAAAGAGGGTACAGTCCACAGAATAATTCCCTGCTTTTGACACAATATTTAATGAAGTTTCATCAAAGTTTGGCTTATGGTAGCACCCAGAATCAAATCAAGATGATTATCTAAGTTTTGGAATTAAAGTTCCTAGCTGAACTGCTTTAGTAGCTTCACAGATGTAGCATATTTTAAGTTATTGGTACTAGATGTGTAACTCTGGAGAAGAGCTTCTGTGTAAGGCAAGAACACTACCAAGAAGGAAGCAGATATGCTCACATTTACCACTGGCTGCCTACTGTGAAGAAAGTGTCTCTCAATTCTTCCATAGTGAATGCCAGGTGCTCAGAGAAAAGGGAAGGACATCCAGGAGGGGAGAACCAGAAAATGATTGCTAATTTCTGTAGAAACAAGACATAAAAGGTAAAAACAAAGTTATTTCACATTTCCCAGGGTGTCATTGCTGTTAATGCAGAGGGCTTTTCTTCAGGCTTTAGAGCAGATAAATTGTATATAATTGATAAAAGGGATTTATTTTTAATTTGTTAGAAGGGGTTTCTTATGCCTTGGTGTGGTTTTCACTGTGTGTGTGTGTTAATTTTTTGTTATCGCTATATATGTAGCTCTGTTGTAGCAAGAGGGAGTACTTTCTACTTTGATTTCTAAGCAAATGAGAATGGAGAATGATGCTGCTATTAGTAAATGTGATGTTAAGGATCTGGGTTCCCCAAAGGTGATGTCATTAATGGTGAATCCTAAATGAATAGAAAGGTGACTTGGAAAATCCCCTTCAGCAGGTGACCAGTTCTGGTCAATGGTGCTGCACTGGTTGTGCTGTGATTCCAGGTAATCCTACCTGATCTGAATAAATCTCCCTTTATTTCCACAGTCCTAGCAGTGTAGGCTGTTAGATATGTGTGTCTCTTACCTTTCCACAGTTAAATACTTATGATCCGTCATCTTAAACTAGTGTTGCTTCCTAATATTGTTTCATTTTCAACATCTTCCTCATGAGAGAGAAGCCAGTATTCCTTTTGTATCCCATTTATTCTGTTTGTAAGGTGGTTCCTTTATCTCCCGTGTTCTCTCAGAAAAGTATTTTTAAATGTTGACTTCCTCTTACAATTTTGGTAATTGGCTTGACTCAAAACATGAAAGTTTTCATTTCCTGGGAGTTTTACACAAAAAAAAAGAGAGCTTTATACAAACTCACAGTTGAGCATAATAGTTTGACATTTGCTTGAGTATGTTTTTAAGGGTTGTGGGGGAAATATTTGGAAGACCACTGTTCTGTAAAGCCTACAAAGGAATGCAGCTAACGCTAAGCTCCATGTCTGTGTTCCAGTTAACGCCATAGTACCAATGTCTGTTCTCACTCATTTTTCACTATATTCTTTGTTGTCTTTTTCTTTGTGAAAAATATACCAAGGATCCAAATGGAACCCACTCAGAACAGTTATCAGTGTCCTCACAATTAAACTGATAATTGGAGTGGAGAACTCTGAACGTTTTAGATCTATGTTGCTGTGAATTTAAAACTTGTGTTTAGCTCCTATAATTCCCTGAGCTCAGATTTTCTAATGAACTAACACTTAATGTAAGGATAAATTCTCATCACAAAGCACATCTCATAACTGTTTAAGTTCAGTTTATGGTCTGTTGATTGGCTAAGGCTGAGTTAATTGAAAGTAATTATAAGTAGACAATTTGCAAACCGTGAAAAAGAAAATCACAGTGAAAAATTAAGCCTCCATGGTACAATTCAATGAGTCTTATGATTGGAGAAAAGAAACTATAATGCAAACATAATTCCTCAGCCACAATGTTCTTCCCAGTGTTATTATTTTTAAAAATCTGCAAATGGGTACAGCACTTTCTACTGAACAGGAGATCCTGTTGGCACTAAATCTCTCTCTCTCTCCCTTCCTAGACTTGCCCTAAAAGGAATACCACACTCTGCACTCAAAACTACCACTGGAAAAATACAGATCTTTAAAAAAAAAAAATATATATATATATATATATGTAATTTTAATGTGATTGTATTAACATCACCTAGAGCTCATGTCCTTGTTTATTTAAGGTAGCTTTTTTTAATTGCTTATTCAAATGGCAGATTTTGTTTGGATTGGGAAAGGTGATGAGCACTTACCTCAGTGCAAACAAGCGCTGGGTGGTTCTTGGAGAGGCATTTATCCATTATAGGATTGGGCAATTCAGAGGGATCAAAGCAGAATGAGAAACCTGGCTTGGCACTGTTTATGTGCACAGCTTGAGAGACTGTAGGATCTGGTGGCTACAGCGCTATACTGGAAACCAGTGCATGTGTGTTTGCCATGAACCCAGGATAAGACTTTTTGCAGATTGCATCATTTCTCATTCTTTCCCATTATCTTCACCTGAAAGCTTTAACTTTTAAACTCTTCATTAACGGGATTGTCTCTGTCTGTCGCTATGATATTCAGATACCTACGGCTTGGATTTGACTGGAGTCTCTGGGAGTTGTGCAAAGTAATTAATGCTACTGGAGGAGATGAAGAAGAAGCAATACTATTCTACAAGAATAATATAAAAATCTAGGAGCATCTTTTTGACTGCTAGCCTATCAGTCTGACCTTAAAGAAAACAACTTTCCATTCAGAGCAGCTCCGTCAGTGGCCTCTGCATATCTGGAATTGACAGAAACAGAGAGAAAACCAATGCATTTTGCAGGCTGTAAGACAGGGGGTTTTGCAGATGCATTTGGCTTATATCAACAGTGAGTCCAGAGTCACAGAGACTCTGTAGGTGAGATCAGACCTCTAATTGTAACTGCAGAGTACTAATGGGGAACTTCAGGAAGATTTGCAACAGATCCCGAGTTCATCTGAAAGTATTATTTATAGGTTTCCACAACTGAGAGCTTTGCATCACCCTTCCCTTTGTGACATGTACCCCTGAGTTGCTGCCTCGCTATCTTCCCCCGGCTGTCCTCATATGCAAACACGCTCCTCAGAAGAAGACTTTCAAACTTTCTAGATTCTAATCAAACCCACACTGTGTAAATCGATGAGTTGTTATGTATAGCTTTAGAATTTAATTTCTTTCCATCTTTCTTCATTCTTGCAACCGGTGAGGGATATGTATAGCCCCTATGTCAACTAGTCATTTAAAGGCAAAAATCCAAACACTGAACTTCTGAATATTTCAAAAGCTTTTTATTATGGACTTTCTAAAAAATTAATCTTACAACTAAATTGCACAGTATGAGGAAATAATGTAATTGCTGGAGTGTACCAAGACTGATTTTCAGAAATGCAAATAAAGATAGAGAACAGGATCTGCCTAAGTGTGCCTGGTCCTATTAACATGGGAGCTATTACTAGCAAACAAAGTGTGTCCGAGAATACACAACTCCTAATTTAAAATCAGATGCTTATCAAAGACTGTGAGGATATTTCTAGAAGTAAAAATAAAAATAGCTGAAGGACTCTTTTCTAGGTGATCATTTCATCAATATATTTACTATCTTCTCTTTATGGAATAACTATTGTAAGTTGTTTCATTCATGCTGGTAGAATTTAATCTTCTGTTTCATCAAAGCTGTGCTGCTTTTTTATCTTCTGGTAAATACTGTGGCAGTTTTCTCTTTTTAACAAAGTTTCCTTGGGCAACTGAAGTTCATGATGAATGGAGGGCTTAAACCTATTGAAGTTTGTAATGCATAGCATAGACAATCATTAGATGTGGAGCTGGTCAAAATTGGTTTTGGACAGAAGAAATACTTCCTGCAAAACATAACATTTGCAGTCTATGTAACTCATTCTAGGATCTTTGTGTTGCTTGCTAGTTGATCTCTTCCATGATCTACCAAGGTCTGCACTTCAGCTAATTCATAGTAGATCCTGGGCAACTAAGGGGGCATGGCTATGCAGCCATGTCAGCCTGCTGTTGAGCACTTGGCTGAGGTTTACCATGCTGAACATTCACATAACAAATACTCTAGAGCATGCTGACACAGTACCCAAGTATGGAAGAAATAAAATGAAGGATTAAAAAAAAAACTGAGAGAGCTGCCTCAGCCATTTAGGCATTATGGGGCTAAGGATTGTCTGAACCACAGTCATTACTGCAGCACACTACAAATTTAACTGTAGTCTAATTTGAAAGGAAACGCCATACAGTTCCAATTCGTACAAGAGCAATCAGCATTTTGGTATGGCTTGCGTATTTGTTTGTTACCCAGAATCTTCTGCCCAAGAAAAAAATGTAGATATTTGAGCAATCTACACAATTCAAGAGAAAACCGGTACTAGAATGTTGAAATATACCGTGACGCAGCAATTCTTAGCTTCATCAAACTCTGCAACAAACATGTCTAAAATACATATTGTTGCCCTTGGCATTAGTTTGCATCACCAAAACACACACGTTTCAAGATAGAACCATTATTGTTATAAGAAATAAACGAGGACTTTGACAATAGCTAACTTTTGGGAAAGTATATAGTGATACACATTAAGGGATGATAAGAGGCATTTTATACCATCTAGAGATTAAAAATGTGGATTTAAAGCATCAATTGGCAAATAAAGCCATCTAATAGCAAGTAAAATGAGGGAGGTGATAAGAGTGTCATGATTCATGGCACGAGCCAACTGCATTATGAATGATCAATGAACGTTATCGTCAGAACAATGTCATATTCTTACAATTATGGTGCATCGTAAATGCAAATATAATTGCTTTGTATGTAATGAAATACAAAAGCCACATTTAAATAATAATGTTAAGGTTGTGATCCAAACTGGCAAAACCTTGAATAGTCAGCTAAGCTGACATGATCTCATTGTTAACCTTTTCACTGCTGTCAGAACAGAAATGGGTTTGGAGAATGCATGTTTATGAAACATCAAGATCTGATGATGATACTGGAAATGTGTGTTTGTTCTTAGTACATGGTAGGCCAAAGCAAATAGATATAATTTCTTCTCCTCTGTTTTGAGTTCATCTTATTGATTTTGCAGTTGCTTCTGTGTGAGAGAGGTGAGCTGAGTTATAATACGGCTGATTATTAAGGAGACTGCAAGAATTACAGCCAAGTAACAGAACTAACAGTAAGAGAAATGGTAGAGGACACCAAAAATTGCTGTGTACATCCAGTGAGTTTCGTTTTTTTTGGTTTTTTTTTTTGTTAATTCTTCATACCACTGCAGACATCATACTGCTGGAAACGGATTAAGTGATATTTCAGTTGTTAGTCTATCACTTACTTAGTGTGCAATACAGGAGTATATATGCTCTAATTCATTTGCTTCTGCCATGTTACTCCAGTGGGGAGGCAGTAAGGCCTGCAGTTTTCATGCCACTTCTTTAAAATGGCATTGTATGTGTTTCTAGTATTAGCTGTGTAAATAAACCACAACATGGAGAGGGGATGCAATCAGCTGCTCAGGGGCCAGGTGTATTCCTTTCCTTTCATTTAAGGAGCTTGAAGGAGTAAGGAAAACAATGCAGATGAAATCTTGGCATCAGTGTAATCAGCAGCAAAGCTAACTTGAACGGGATCAGGAATTCATCTCAACAGTCATTCCTGAATGGTACTCTTGTGATGACGTCACAGTGTAACTTTGCAAATGTTGATACTGTGGTTCTTTGCATTCCTCAAGTCATTGTGCATTCCTCTTTCCTGGTTTACGCTGGTATTTTGATATAAGCATAAAGTAATATCCCATTTGAAGGTAGAAGTTTGTTTTGGTTTTGGTTTTTTTTGGTTTTTAGGAACTCTGAATGCTATAATGGCTCACTATTTCCTGGTTTCTTGACACAGACAGTTATTTTAAAAGGTCAGAATGCCTTAGCTGGTTGAGGACTGGCAGCTGCTGTATTCATACCATCCAGCAGAAGAATAATGATGTCATACTTCAAAACATATATTTTTGACAGACTGTACAGGAAGTGTGGCATTACGAAGTTCCTATCTGCCATAAATGACTCCAAATACATACATATCGTAAGTTAGTCTCCATTCATTGCTATGGGTTTTAATAGGAATGTTGTATCAAAATATTATTTTACATGTGAATATTTACAAGCCTAGTGAAGAGCCAAAACACTAAATTTATCAAGGATTTTCTCTAATTTTCTGGCATAAGGGTCTTTAAAAATGAGCAAAGTCTATTATCACCTGATGCCGTAAGAGGAGACATCAGTGTAATTTTCACATGCAGTCAGAAACAAGTAGAATGCTGCCTGTCAGAAAATATGGTTAATAAGAAAACAGATCTGAGATGGCTGGGCTGCCTTTTGTGGCATCACTGCAGCAGTGTTAAATTGTCTAAAAGTCTCCATTAAACTCTGCATGAAGACTCTTGACCCTTTATTATTATTGTAACTTATTGGATTTTCAGCATGTCAATGGCTGAGCTGGAAAAAGCAGTTAAGTTAGAACAAGGCCTTGCATGGAGATAATACCTCTATCTATAAAGTGCAAGGAACATTAAGACTGCATATGGTAATGAAGTGCTTGACCCTTTTAGTCCTACAGTTTCCCAAAGTTTATAATTCTAACATTAATAAGAGCGTTGACATTACTAAGAATATTTTATTTCTAGGCAACTTTAGTTTGGTTTAGAATGCAGTCATAAAATATTAGAAAGTTTTCATTCCTGTAACTGTACTCTAACCCTGTGATTTACACATCTCTTAATAGGTAATTTCTTTTAATAACACTTCCTTAAATTTGCAAGGTGTGATTCAAAGTTAGTTGTCCGTGACAGGATCTTGTGATGATAAGAGGTATGAAAATTCCATAAATGCCTCAGTTATGTATCTCAAAAAGATTATGGTCTGAAATTGATATGGGTTAGGATTGTTTTATGGGACAAAGTATTCCAGGAGGACCAGATTCTTATAGGATTAAACTGTTGAGAGACATAGATATGAGTGTCAAGGCTACAGTCCTACTTAAAGACTTAATACCTACAGAGGATATAGTCAAGGTGTCCATAAAAAGCAGTTACTGCTGATAAATTAAAAATAAAAAGTCTCCACATATTGAGTTATCAGATCTGCAAGATATAAAGCATGAGACTAGAAAGATATCCTGCATTTTCAGGTCCTGCCCACTAGTCAGTTACGTCATGACATCCATATGTGTATCAAGCTCTACCTTAAAACTAATGAGGTTTTGCATAATCCTGTTACTAGATTGCTTAGATATTTGGTATGTCATGGCTCTGATGCTGTCTTCTAAGTTAGATGTTTGTAAGCAATTTGAATCTACCTGCTGTTCTACCAGCATTTCCTTCTCAGATCAAATAGTTCTGCTTTAGTGGTGTTAATACCCAGTGCGTTTACAGAATATTATTTTTTCCTTATGTTTCTGATTTGCTAGGTTTTGGTTAAGCCCATGTAGATTTGTTTGAGCTAGCTCTAGAATTATTTCAGGAGTGCAAAGCCCCAGGTTTTTACATAAAGTTCTGCTGCTTTCAGTGCTCAGGCTAGCACAGTGTTGTGCCATGACAGGTAATGTGTTTAATGTGGATGATTACACCTGGTCAGAGTCCTTTTCAGTAAACTTTTTTGTGGTATAGATATTGTTTATGACACATTCTCATTATAATGCACATCGTATGCAGGGGCGTTTCAGGCATTCAGGAACAGGCTGTCATCCAGGAAGCTCACAGTCAACTGTCCTGATCCTGGGTGAAACTAAACAGCTCCTGTCGTAGTGCTGGCTGATTCTTGCAGGAGCCCAGGAGGACACAGATTTTTACCCTGGCAATACACACTGAAGGACAGATGCGTAGGCAGGCTGGGACATTAGGAATAAAAGCAAAAATAGCTAAGCTAAATTATGCACAAATGAACTCAATTTTCTTTAGGTTTTTGAAAGAGACTTTTTCAGAGGGCAGTTCTATAAAAATAATAATTTCAGATAAAAGGAAGAGGAAATGTAGCAGAAAGAATAATTGTGGTAGAATTGTGTTCAGCTTTTCAGTAGTTATATGACTAAAGGAAAGCAAAAATTCTTCATTCGTACATAATGTATATGCAATATGCAATCATATGCGATCTCTTTCACTCCTAATTGGTAGCAGATAGATGCGTGTCTGTACACATTGGTTTTGATTACTTCTGTTGTGTGGTGGCTGAGCTGTAGGCTCCAGTCAGGCACTGTCTGTTCATTTTTTTTTTTTTTTTTTTTTTTCTCTGTCAACACCTGTTTCTTTTTACCATCTCTTGCCTTCAAGGATGAAAACTCATATATAAAAAATACAAGTTAGGGAAGATAGAATTAAATCAACTCAGTAATTCCCAGTAGCAATAAAACATTTTGTGATTGTTCTCTCTCTGATTTGTACTTCTCACTTAAAGATTTTTGCCTGGGAACTTGCTTATCTTTAATAAAGGAGTGGAGGCAGTAGACTGTTTCTCTTCCCATCTGCTAATTTTCAGTGGCCCTCAGGGCTGAGCTTTGTGCAGCTCCCTGGTTTCATGAGGAAAGGTCAGCTTCCCATGAAATCACAAGACTCATGAAGGCTGGGGTTACAGTTGACTCTCTAAGCGTAAGCTGTAAGAGATGCACTTTTCTTACTCTTGTGGTTTTGTAGCTTGTGACCAAAAGCCCCATATTCTGTATGCTTTACAAACCTGTCTGAAACCCACTTGGAAGAGCTGTAGGCATCTCACTGTGCCAAGGACCTCTAGACACTGTCAGTGCATCTATGTTTTGCCTCAATTTTCAAGCCATGTTATTTGTATGATGTGGAATAGATCCTTGGTACATTTACCTAGAAAGAGTTTATATGAGAGTACTCTCTTTTTCCTTTGACTTAAAGAACAAACAACACGAAGGAAGTATGAGTCAATAATTTTTTCTAGCAATTCCACGGCCAGTGAGGAAACACATTGGCTGAATTTAGCATGTGCATCTTGGGAACCCAAAGCAATTTGCAAAGACTGTAGAAATGAGCTTGTATTTAGGATGTAGCTTCTGGGGATGCGTCCAAGTGCAAGCTTACACCAACCATTTGGTATCGCTTTTCACTGCTTCAAACAGAGCAGTGCATCAAACATGTCTGCCACATTCTCACCTACCCCAGAGAAACAGACATTGTTGATAGGTTTGTGCAGGTTTTTTTTCCACCTTCTACCTACTCACATATTTTATGTGCGTTGGGCTTGACAGTATAGTCTGCCTGATGCTTGACTATGGAAGAATCACTGCAGCAAGCTTTTAAATTATGTATAAACTGCAAAATTGGTCTATACAAGAAAAAAAAAGTGTAAGTACACAAAGGCAGACACTTGCTATTGACTTCACAAAGCTTAAGTTTTTTTGTAGGTATGGTTTCTTCTGGGGGGTTGGTTTTGGTTTGCTTGGTTTTGTTTGGCGCTTTTTTTTTTGTTTTGGTTTGGTTTTTTTTGTTTGGTTTGGTTTTTTTTGCCTGGGAGTGAGCAGAGTTCAGCAAGGTACCCAAAATGCCCCTGAAAGAAAAAGCCCATTTCAAACTGTATACCTTGAAGGAAAAGCATGTTAACACTTTGTCAGGAAAATGCACTTTTTTTTTTTTTTTCTCCTATCACACACCACCTCTATTCTTCCTTGCTGCTTTTTGTGCTTCATCAGGATGATTTGACTACACTCAAAATAAGTTAGGTATCTGTGGGGCTGGAGAATCCTAGATGGTGAAGTGCTGTAAGAGGAACTATTTGTGAGGCACCATAGGGTCTACCTTACCTTTCTCTGAACCTGTCACCTCCAACTCAAAGGCAGATATTGCAAATTGCCTATTAGTTTGCCCTTCATCGTTTCATGCAATTATTCTCTTTCTCTCTCTTTTTTTTTTTTTTTCTTTTAACATAGTCCTTGCTGCTCAAATGTTGTTTTACAGCTTTCGAGAAGCATTGGGACGTTCTTATTCATTGGGTATTCCAGAACTGGAAATGTCCTTTCATGCCAGGACTGAAGGTAGAAAGGCTCTGATGTCTATAGTGTCAATGTGTGGAGGTTCCTGAGAGAGGTAGAAAGGCTGTTCCTCAGTGTCAAGTACTAAGGAGAAAAAACATGGTTTTAACCATTTTAAGTTTCCTGTAACAGAAGTAGTGCTGCACTTCTACAAGAACCTGAGATCATAAATCTGTAGTACCACTTTATAAATCATTCACAAAATATGCATCATGATTCATGCCTTTTCTTATAGAGAGTGTTATGAAAGAATATGAAATAAATGCATTTTTAATAGGGTATGATAGCAGGAATATTGTCTCTTCAGGAGAGGCCAGAGTACCAAAATAAACCTCTGCTGCCTTTGTGTTAATTAAACTGGCCTACCTCCTTCATCTCTACTTCCCTTCTACCTGTTACACCGGTAATTGGCTGCTGGGAGTTGAAAATGAAATTGGAAGCTAGTGAATGTTGTGAGGGATAGAAGAAACCCTGTGTTCATGCATATTGAAGTGAGAGGGGGAGAGAGAGAAAGATATGCCATCTTAATATATTTTCCTATAGTCCTTTATGAATTTTTTTCTTCCTTTATTTTCCTCTTTTTTTTCTTTGTTACTATTCCATAGTGCTATGAGATAGGCTATTCTCATGGTTGTCATAGCAGTTTCTTACAGAAGCTACCACCGTAGCCCCCCCCAAATAAAACGAGAACAGTGGTGTTCTGGGTTCTGCTATTGTCAATAATTTTTACAAGTAAGCTGGATTTTCAGCCTAGAGAGATTTGGGTGATTTAAAGTAAAAGTGACCTAAAGGTATGTAAAAGATGTTTATATAACCTCAGCCTATGGATCTCTCCAGCTTTTACTTATTTGCTACCCAAGCTGAGCTGCTACACAGACTGTATCACCTGCTTCATTTGCCTTTGGTAGTCAGTACCCTAAAGACCGTAGTTTTGTGGATGTGCTTGGGTGATCTAAATTTAATGAATTGTACTCACAGCTATTTATGCCCCAAGTTCTCATGGCTTCAGAAATTCAGGCCCCAAAACTTGATTCAGTCTAAAGTATTCTGTTCATGATCCTGCTTCCCTTTGTGTGTGACAGCTCTTTAAACTGAGATTAATGTCAGGTCGCGAATCTATAGTCACTCCATGATAGAGTGAGTGACTCTTATTCCTTGGCATTACTATTCATCAGATACACGGGTTGCGTCTAAACAGCCATAATTTTGTATAATAGAACTAAAGTCAGTAAAGTAGTGAATTATCGGAGCCTCTACCTCTGAAAACCAGCTGACTTTGGCGTGTGTCTAGAAACACAGAAGTATTACCCACTGACAGTATTCTGTCTATTATTGCTATCTCTTCATTATTTCAACTAGCATCTGTATTACCCCATCAGATTGCTATATGCCTGACCCTGATATTGCATGCTTTTATTATTGCTTTCTTTCAAAGTGTTGAACTTCCAGGAAAATAAATATTAAATTCTCCCACCATTATATGTTATTGGTGACTTAACATCCATCCAACGTTTAACAGCTTTTTATGTTCTAACCTAGTCCCAAATCTCTATATTTAGTGCCTGATCTAAAGCCTGTTCAAACCCATGACGGTCTCCGTGGAACTGGGATTCACGTAAGGCCTTTAATGCTGCTAACACATACTACCCGATTGAAGATGCCTCTGAGCAGTAATTACTGAGGAGGAATTGCAGTGACTGAAGGCTGGGCAGAAACACCTGGGGTTCATTTGGAGCTACTGGAACATTTGTTACTTATTGTGGGGCAGGTCCATACTCCCCAAGATACAGGCAGACTTAGATTTCATTGTTTGATGCAGTCTTTGAAATTGTATAGCAGATTTCTGTAAATGGATGAAGTTCTTAATTAAATGAGGAAACGTATACAGCAATTGGCACAGTGACTGCTGTGCTGTTTTGTGAGCTGCTAAATAGAATTGGTTTTGTCCTTCCCCATTTTCGATGCTGTTGTGTCTCCAGCATTTGCAAATAGTTTTTTCTATCACAAAACTTGCTGAGAAAGAGAGAGCGCATTAATGAGGCTGGGAGGTCGGTACCTGAGGGGATGCTGAATTCTCATGGAATAGAAAGCGAGCACACAGACTAAATGTTTCCTCCAGATAATCAGCACTGAAACAGTTAACAGTGTAGGAAAGGGGGACCGCAGGGTTTTGGTTAACAAATGTTTGAGACAAATAGACTATTTTCTGCTTCCCAGGGCTATCATTTCAAGCAACGTGCAGGCTATGAAGGAGAAAGCTGAATGAATTTACATGGAATTCAATTCATGTTTTTGAGGTTGCTCTTAGAGCTGTAGGATCTGGAATATGCCTAAAATAAATAAGCAGTTTTAAAGAATGATTTTGTGGCAAGAAATGAATTTTGCCCACAAGTTCCAAATGGCTAGGATGAAGCACTACAAGATGGTTAATCCTGGATTCATTTGTGGTGTTGTTTCCATATGCAATTATGCCACAGTGAGTACAAAAGATGTTCTTCCATGACACTAATTTCTCTTCATAGCTTTAGGATAGTGACTTTTATTGTCTTACGCTCTGTGGCTTATCAATTGAGTCAAGGGAACTGCTATGTAAACATTACAATTGGAGACTGGAATGAAGGAATAACCTTCTCAACCTTCTGTGAAGGATTTTCAGTGTGAGGGAACCTTTAGGAACGTAGGCTAGAAGGAAGTTCAGCTAGCCCATCACCTTGTGCTGCAACAAGGACAAGTGCTTCTAGACCTTAGCTTACAAAGGTTTTATGAGCAAACATTAATTCCTGTCTGTGAGAGAGACTGCAAGACTGAATCAGGCATTGCAATAGCAAAAACCTGCCTTCAGGAAAGACGCCAGCCAAATGCCTCGCTCCATAGGATAAAGCAAATATTTTCCATGGTTATCTTGGATGTGTTTCATCAGCTTTGCCGAGTCTGAGTCATCTAAGTTTTTCCTAATTCTGAATAGATTAATTGGTAAAGCAAAGTAAATCTTAGTAGTAAGTAAGGTAAATAAAATAAATAAGTAAATAATAGTAAGTAACTAAGTAAATGTAAGGAAAATCCAGCACAAATTCTCTGACTGCTACAGGCATTGCCCCCTGTCTTTCTAGTGAGATAATTTCTTTGACTTAAAAACCTGCCTTTGATTTGACCCTAGTGAATTCTAAAACAAGTTAGAAGAAAGAGGTAAAAGACCTCTAAAACTAGTTTTCATTCCAAAATATGTGAAAATTGTTCGTTAAACTCTACTAGCAAACTGATGAAGCAGCTGCTTTGCACAGTAGCACGAATGAGTAAGTTGAGGAGATGTGTTGCACAGGAGAAAACAAACCGTTACCTTACTTTAATCCTGAAGTCTATTTACCCAAAGTAATTTAAGAACACTAATTCTAAAAGACTAAAAAATCACTGGAAAGTAGCAGTGAGTCCATTTTACAGAAGTTATGTCAAGGAGCCAAGGAATTGTTGTGGTGTTCTGTCAATAAATAGAATTAACTGACAATTGAATTTAAGAGGAACTGTTTTACAGATACTGATTTAATTCCTCAGATACTCCTTACTGATATAAATATATATATAGGTGTGGAGGATTTTGTTTGGGGGTTTTTTGTTTGTTTTATTAAAATTTACTACTTCTGGATAAAATATTTATGTTCCTTTTTTTTTTTTTGCTTTGGAATTTTGGTGGGGTTTTTTGTTGTTGTTTTGGAGAAATATTTTGGGTTTTTATTCTTTGTTTGGGGGTAGTTTTTTTTTTTTTTGGGGGGGCGGGGGGTGTTTCTAGCTTTTTTTTTTAAACTTCTCCAAAACTTTTGTGATCCCCACATGAAACTTTCCATAATTGGTCTTTTAAAAAAAAATAAATAAATAAAATTAGGTTTTGTGTATTCTTAGATATCTGACTTTTCCATTTCATTGAGACGTAAAGGGGAAAAAAAAAAAAAAGGGTTTTTTCCTTTTTAAGCGCTTCTCTGGTTTGCATCTTGCATAAAATCAAAAGCAAAGATAATAAAATTAGAGTAGAAGCGTGTTCTACCCAGCCTACCCTGATGCAATTAATAATTAAGATCAAATGGCTTGTAAAATACCTACCAGTATGATTAAAATGCTATGAAAAGGTTGCTGTAAGAATAATTGCTTTTTGTTTAATGTAACCAAAAGACAAATCCATGGTTCAGTATCTTTTGTGTTGTATGTTTTCTGTTTTTAAAATTAATGTGACATAAGGCATTCTTTATGCTAATGTTATAGCTCCTTGGACGAGTTTAACACCATTATCTTCTTTAATGAATAATTCATTCCCTGTTGAAAACTTAACTATATCATTTTTACAGTGTGTAAATGAAACTTTGAAGAGCAATTTAACTTTAAAGAACTTCAGATTGTAGAGACTTCTCGTAAACCACCAAAAAGTGCTGTGCTAGTAATACTGTGTCGTACTGAAGTGTAAGCACGTTATGGTGAGCATGTTTGCAATTTTTAATTTTGCCGCTTCTTTTTTTTTTTTTAATCATCTTTGGAAAGGATTCCTGGTTGGCTTTATTTTATTGGCATTTTTATACAATTTTAGTCATGTCATCTTTTTGAAAACAAAAATATTATTTGTAAGCACAGCGTAGCTCATCTCCTCATTGTCCTTAACTATTAAGGAAGAACCTCTGTGGGAAGGTGGTAAAACGGGAGCAATCCTCTTTTTCCCCACACCAGATCCTAGCCTTCTGTAAGAAAACTTCTGACAGCCAAATAAAGTCCTTGGTGCAAATGAGAGGAAAGACAGGTGGATCCTAGGAACTTCTCAGATTTTTGTTTGTGTCCAATATGGTTTCCTACTTAAGCAGGTGAGGGCTGTAGTTTCATGTGTGGCTATTTGTTTTTCTGTAGTGATCCCTACACGTTAACTGAAACATTGGGCTGTGTTATTCTGTGTGACTTCCCCATCTCCACAAAAGCTGGGCTCTGAATCTAAGCTTCTTTTCCTCCCTAAAAATGAGATCATTGAGTTTTAGTTAATGTGGGTATAGGAGAAATAAAATAGAGCATGATATTGCTGAGGAATGATCAGCCGATTAATCACAATATCATGTTGACCCCAAGCTTGGTCAAATACATGATAATTGATTTCAAGTTTTAGGAGAAACATTCAGTTAATAGGTCAGTCCCATACTGTCATCTTAATGCCAGAATATGCATGTTTATGTTTGTGCATCACACTTTAGTTTAATTACAGCTTTTGTAATTTTACTGGGCCATTAGACTCTCTCTTCTTTCTTTCTTTCTTTTTTTTTTTTTTTTTTTTTTTTGAGGTTGTTAGATGACAGTATCTAAGGAAAGACAGTTAACTGGAATATGTATTTATATCTGTGTAACGATGACTTGTTTCCTGATGCTTATTGAGTGTTACCTGTAGTGAGACATGATTGATTGCTGTGCTTTGATGATAACATGGCTGAATGGGGCACTGCAGGGCTGAGGGATCAGATATAAGTCCTCCTGGGTGAGGAGGTAAATGATAAAACAGAGGGCTGTTTCAATAGAGGCATTTTCCATGCATTAATTTCATGCTAAGCCATGCCTATTTTGAAAGTTTCCTGATATCTCTAAATCAACTCTGGAAGCTGAGTATTCATCTTACTGTGTAAGTTGTTTTTATTCTCAGTGGAAATAATGGCTTTTGGGTACCAGGGAGCAGCATGTGCCCCTTCTTCCTAGGGGAGCGCATTATCAGCTTTATTTTTATTGTGTCCTTGCAACAGATTTTCATTTCAGACATTTTAAGACCAAGAGCTGCAATATTTTATAGAAACCCACTTAGCAAGAGTGTTTGTGCTTACTAATTTTTTTCTCTCCCCTCCCCTTCCTTCTTCCTAAGGTCTCAGAGCTTGCAAGTCAAAGGACTCTAAGCAGTATTTACACTAAGTCAGAAAAGAAACTGGCCAAAAAGCAAACAGCTGTACTTAATTATTTCGTTTATTTATTTATCATATTCCTTTTCCCTGTGGTAAGGGTTTCTGTCTTTGATTGATGATGTCCTCAGACAAAACATATGCATGTCCAGGTCTGCCTGCATGCACTTTGCCTGGGCAAAGCGTTCCTCCGACACTTCTTTCCAGGACTCTGAATGGTACAAATATGCAGCACTGTCATTCTCTGCTAAAGATAAATAATTTGTCAGGTACATTATCCACAGAAAATAGTGAGATTGGAGCAGAAGGTATGAACTTTGCATAATATGCTATCCCTCTGAACTCGTCTGGCTGTGGACAGAAAACAGTATTTCTTCAAATGAAAAATAAATCCTCTAGTATTATAGGCAATGACAATTCAGCAGTCTTGACTTGGCATCTGGATTTGTGATATTTTTATTTCCGTGAGCTATCATTACTGAAAGCTTTGCACTTGTCCATCTGCACATTGTGAAACATATGAGCATTTTCATTTTCCTCTCAAATCAGTCGTTTAGTATAAGAAATGTTTTGTGTTTTTCTAACAACTTTGGATTGTACAAAACTGAAATAATCAGAGTTTATCCTCCTTCTCAATCCAGAGGTCATGCTCTTGTCTCCTTTATGTTCCTTTCTCTTTCTTTTAGTCAAATGAAATCCTTTGAAGTTGAGCACACAGAAAAATTCGTTTTTATCTTGAATAACACAAGCAGTGATCACCATCAGCTATTAAATAGGAGATCAGCTTTGTCATTAAGAGGCATAGTCCCTATAATACTCCTATTCATCAGGTAACATTTAAATGAAGAAAATGTGTGCAATTTAGTCCATGCTCCTGGCAATTGTTATTAGAATGTTACATTGAACTCTGGTAGGCTGAGTGGAAAAAATAATTAGCACACCATTTTTCTCTTTGGTATTATTTAGAATCATAGAATTGTTTAGGCTGGAAAAGACCTTTAAGATCATCGATTCCAACTGTTAACACAGCACTAGCAAGTCCACCACTAAACCATGTCCCTAAGCACCACATCTATACATCTTTTAAATACCTTCAGGGATGGTGACTCAACCACTTCGCTGAGCAGCCTGTTCCATTGCCCAATAACCTTTTTCGTGAAGAAACTTTTCCTGACATCCAGCCTAAACATCCCCTGGCACAACTTGAGGCCATTTCCTCTTGTCCTATCACTTTATTTAGCTTAAGATGCTCAAATGTAATTTACAATCACTCTTCAATAGCTGCATTTTCCATACCATTATTGTGCATTTGCTGTCTCTAAGTTATATTTGGCTCTCCCTGTTCAGTGGATTTATTGATCTGTGACGCATCTCAGTATTTTCCTCAAATATAAGCTAAGGCAGTATAAATTTGTGATTGTATAGGATAATTCCTTTTCTTCATTCCTTTTCTTCATTCATTGTTTTGACACCAAAAATATGCATTCATTTGAAAATAAAGGTGATGTATTTGCTTTCTGCCAAAGAACTCTGTTTTAACGATATGGACTATATAATCTCCTGAAAAATGTAGCAGAATGGTGATATTCAGTGAGTTGAGGTAAATACATGTTGATGATACAAATGCATAGAAGACAGGTTAACGTGAGCTACAGCAGCCAAACAGCAAGATATAGAATATAAATTGTTCAGAACAAGATCTGAATTGAGGCACTCTGTAGCCTGGATAGAAATCAGATTTTTGTGTGCATGCTGCCCATTTGTCCCTGATAACTTTTGAATTTGCTGGTCAATTTTAACCAACTCTGGACAAGTCAAAGTCTCAAAGGTCATTAAGTTCTTATATAGGTCCTGAAAATCAGCAGTGAAATAGAAGAGGGAGATCCAAAAGGATGTTTCCTCCAAAAGTGGCTGGCAGATTTCAGACATTGTAGGTTCTGCTTGGCAGCAGTCAGGCAGCGACCGTCTGGCACTCACACAGCCAAGACAAACCACAGAGCACTCTGCCCTTTGTCTAGGGGCGAAGCGACAGAAAATACAGTGGGAAACTGCAGGGGAAGAGGGACGTGAGAGAGCAGGAGTGTGTAGGGTAAAAATCCACAGGGAAACTGGGAATGCATTCCTACTGCTTAATTGTTTTATTGTATGCTCTGCACTCTGTATTGGCAAAAGTCTTGAGCAAGACTGAACACAGACCTGAATAACAGAAAAACAGTGTAGGGCTGTACATTGCGCACAAGCAACCTGATAGTTTTACAAGGCATTGCACCCAGCTTAAATCACCCTGGAGTTCCAATTAAGTGTGAAAGAATTACGTGTAAGGAAGAGTGGCACAACAATAGCAATCCTTGTGACTGAAAATCAAGCTAGTTGAATCAAAACTCAGCCCTGTTGATTAAGGCATAAGAGAATTCTATATAAGATATGAATTTGAGACTGATCCAAAGAACAGAAAGGACAGATCGTGTAATTTCATGAACACAGTCAAGCAAAAATTGAGGAGAGACACACATTTCAACCATCCCCTGTAGGGAAGTGATCATTCTGAAACAGGAAGAGTAAGGAGGAGGAGCATCTATTAAAGTGGGAGCATAATAAGAAACTTAATCTCAGGATTTAAGGAGAGAGTAAAAGTTTCATACCTGATAAGCAGGAAAGAAAAAAAAAATAAAATAAAATCACTGTTGCAGTTTTCCTCGTACTTTTGTCTCATGGCTGCTGATGGTATATTGCTGTTTGACTGAATACCTTCTAGCTCAAAAGTGATCTTTCACTGTTGATTTATAAGGAGGAAACTAATTGAAAAAAAAGTTGGCAAGGTGACTCAGTGGACGGGGAGGGATTCATCTGTTATACTCTGATGAAAGTCCTGGCAAAACTAGTTACATTATCATTATGTTTCTGGTGTCAAACAGCCAGTTTTCAGATTTTCTGACCCTAGTGGTATTTTTCACTTGTAGAGAGTTATGTATGGCTTGTTGATTGAGTTCAACAGCAGAGAAGGCAGCAGAGATCAGTTTTGCCGTAACTGAGAATCATTGCAGTCAATGGGAATTTCTGTAAGAGGTTTCCAGGGAAAATCTGCCAGCCAAAAGACAAAGGCAGAACTAAATTATCATAGAAAATTGCAGCAAACCTAATTAAGCTAGGTTTGTTGAGAGAGAGATTGGTTTTAACCACATGAATATCTATTATCTGCAGTCACTAAAGATGCTTGCAACACAGTCCTCTCTAGCAAATCATGCAGTACCTGGGTAAAATCTGTAAGGACTCTCTCTCATGTGCCTCCATATGGTACAAGGTGTTTAATATTAATCCTTAAGATGGAAGTTTTTGTGACACTTGAAAAATGTTCACATATGCTCATGGTGAGGACCAATATGGCTACAAACAATTTGTGCAGTGTGGATGACACAGCAATCTGCTCTCTCAAACAGTGGTTTTGCAACATAGAAAGATCAGAGAAGCATTTCCAGAGCAAATGCAGAACGCAAAACATTGTTCCTTCAAGAACTGGCATATAGCACACACTGAGAATCCCATATACCATTCATCACAGGCTCTCTCTGCTTGAAAGGGAAGACAGTAAAATCCCATTGTAATATTTCCATTAAGGTAGATGACAAAAGAGGTGATGTGACCTCATTCTTTATCAAAGACGACTCTCGCTGTTGTATGGTCCCAACCAGACTCTTCACTGAGTGAAGAATTGATTCTCTTCTGCCCTTTTTACTTTTCCCTCTGGCTAGGATTAGTATAATTATTGATTAATTATCATTATGAAAACACTTTCTAGAGACCCTAGTGAAGATCAGAGCCCCATTGCTATGGGCTTTTCAGTCCTGAGGATTTTACAGATGTTGTAAAACTGGCTCCTTTCTTAGAATAAGCTGCCCTATGTTCCTGTTGTACACAGCCATAAGCCCTTCAAAGAGTGGTTGTCAGCCATTTGTGTGGTGTTTTTCCTAATATATTGATACTGATCTAGAGAATTACAATCCCACAGCACCTGCTAGTTGACAGGATTCTGGCATACTGATAGTATAATATGGATAAAGATGGTCACTTGGGAAGCTCTACTGCAGCCTAACTAACACCCAAGATGGAGAATGAAGGCAATAAAACTGAAATCTAAAGATCTGCTAATTATTCATTTCTGACTTCTGTTTTGCTTAGAAAATTGGGAAAGGGCAAGAGAGGAGAGCTGGAAAAGATAAATAAACATCACTTTGACCTCCTGATTTATTGTTTTTCACATGTATCTGTATTAATGCCTCTGAAAACCATTACTCTGGGAGTCACTAGAGGACAACAGTCTGATCCAGTCCTAGCAGATATGCTGTGCTAGGAAGGAGGGCTACTAAAGCTAGCTAGTACTAAAGTACTAATATGGCTTTGACAGGTTTTATAGGAACATGTCTTAGGCATATTTTCATTCTTTCTTGGCTTCAGGCAGAAATTTCTGTTAAAGACTCACTGAACTTTAACGAGCATATATTTTGCAGTATAGTGTTGGAGTTTACAGTGCAGTTTACAGTATGATACAATTCTGACAACGCAGAGTTATTTCTTTGTAAAATGAACAGTCACATTAAAAAAAAAATCTTAACCCTTTAGTAGCTATCTTGTCTGCAGAGAAATACAGCTGTACAAAAGAGGAAGAACTAGAGGCCTTTTTATGGTCTGGCTCCTAAAAATATGTGAGTACAGTATTATACTTAGAATAGCTCAGCTGGAAGGGACCTAGAGTGATCGTTTAGCCCAACTGCCTGAGCGCTTCAGGGCTGATCAAAAGTTAAAGCATATTATTAAGGGTATTGCCTAAATGTCTCTTAAGTACTGACAGGCGTGTAGCATTGATCACCTCTCTAGGAAGCCTGTTCCAGTGCTTGACTATCCTCCTGTAAAGAAATTTTTTTTTTCTTTTTTTTTTTTTTAAATCTAGTCTGATCCTCTCCTGATGCAGCTTTGAACCAGTCCCGTGCATCCTGCCACCGGATACCAGGGAGAAGAGCTCAGCACCTCCCTTTCCCCTACTCAGGAAGCTGCAGAGGGCAGTGAGGTTGACCTTCAGCCTCCTTTTGTCCAAACTAGACAAAGTAAAAGACAAGACAAAACTTACAGGGGGTTCCAGTAAAAAGCTGCTATATGGTAGCACATGTTTATTAAATACATTTGGTTATTTGGTGGGGGGGCGTGGGGGGAAGACAGCTGATGAGATACGGCAGTGAGAGGCCCATTACAAGTATAACCAAAGGTCTGCTGTACTTGCTGCTGAGGGCAAATCTGTCCCGTAGTGCTCAAGCTGAATGATGAGATAAGGTGATTTTAGCTTCCTGGAGGATTTTATCTCAGCCGAACGCCACCATCTCTATTAGGACTTTGCCTTAAATACAAGCCAATATAAACAGTCACTGTCACACTGAAGACAATAGCTGTTAAAAAGGAATCCAAGATCAATTTTTTTTTTTTTTTAAAAAAAAAAAAAGAACTTGTCATTATATCTGTATTTTCTGTATTTGCCAAGTAGGAGACTGATATCACAATGCAGACAACTTATGGAAACATGTATGAAAAGCAGTAATTGTAGGTCAGTTTGTTGAAGATTATCAGGAAAATACATAAAGCGGATGACAAACACAATGTTACAAAACATTAGGGACTTTTTTTCAAAGATAGTTTTCTACCGAAAAAAAAAAAAAAAACACCCATAACCAATCTCTTGGACTTTAAGGCTAAAATACGTAGAGTACAGAGAGAAAGTGGTGACCCCTTTGAAGTATATAAAATTCCAAAGAGAGTTGAGAGGTTTGATGCTATAAGATTATTTGAACTTGTGTCACATACAAGAACTAGAGGCATGAACTAAAGCCAAGAAAGGGTGAATTCCTAAAGGAATGTGAGCAGAGTGTGTATGTGCACAGTGAATAGCTACACTGTATTAAAAATAAGGTAACGATATGAGCAGTCATCTCAAGAAATAGGGTTAGGCAAATATCTAGGGAAAAAACATAATTGTGGGATGTAGCAATTAGCTCCAGACAATGCAGTGATGCTAAGAGGATCTGATAGCTGCTTCTGATTTCATAATTCCCTTGTAATTTGTGTAAATAGATTAACTATGTTTCTGTCAAGCAAGAACTGCTCTTCCTGGTGGGATGCATTGCCATATGTGCAATACTGGAAGCAGCAATAGTATGTGTTTGTGCTGCTTAAGAAAACATTAACCTTCACATGCATGCTACTTTTCACTAGAACCTATGTATGAGTAAAGTCTCTATACAGAATGTGTTCACAATTTCCACTCCTTGGATACATTAATTGCTGCATTAGATTTCTTTATGGCTGCTTATTTAAAAACTCCAGCAAATTCTCTACCCCACCCATGTTATGCTGAACGTCGGAAAGGAAACCGGGTAACTCCCTAGGTAACTAAGGAGCTCTTTATGGAGAACTGACTTCCAATGACCTTAGAGTTCCTTTAACTTACAAGATGATGGCTATTCCAGTGTCACTCCCACTTCCTTCCTCAATATCATAGGACACATCAGAGTTCAGCTGAACTTTGCCTTGTTTGCTGTTCCCATGCATGAAGTTAGAGATTTCATCTCTATATTTCTCTTGCGATGTGCAAGGGCAGGTTGACAGACTACAGTCCAGTGGAATGCTGTGTGGATTACTGCCTTTATAATAAATTATTTATAACGCTTATAACAAATTATATCAAAGTAATTATAAAGATCTTTCAGGAAACACTATAATTTCTAAAGACTGACTCTGCTAATAAAAACACTGCAAAACAAATTTATTTTCAGAGCATAGACTGTCCAGTTTAATGATTAATTTGCACTAAACATCTCATTAATAGCACAAATTGTTTTACCAATGCTTCTGAACAAATATAATGGGAAAATTTATCAAAAAATCCTTAATGTATTTAGTGCTGCAAAAGACAAAATAGATTAATTATTAGCAATATCTAATGATTTATTTGCATGTTATGGTGTACTCTTTTCTGGCTGGGATCAGAGCTGTTGATCTGTATAACTAGCCCATTCCAGCAGTGGGGTTTTGCCTAGCAATGTTTTATTGTACCCCACGCTCCCATGTGAAGCAAGTCTTGAACCCAGTCTTAGAACTGAAAGCAGGTGGTAAAACTCCCATATGTCAAGGAAAGCATGTATCAGCTGAGCAAAGCGAGCTGGTTAGTGCCCAAAGCAGAGCCTTGCTCCTCTAGTAATCCAGCTCAGGAACTCAGACAGCTGTCCAGGGCCTGCTTCTTCCCTTTAAAGTATGAAGTGAGGAGCATCATACATGCTGAAGTGTCACAGAGGCGGGGGCCAAGATGTGGTTGGTGTGCTCACCTGAAATCAGAAGTGCTTCTGCATCTATCCACTTAAATGTAACCAAGACGGATGAAAATGCTGACACCTTTTCTTTTCTTCTTTGTCATTGTTTCCAGTGTGCAACTTTCTCAGAGCACAACTGATGTTCCCTGTGTGAACCAGAGCAGGGAATTTGTAAAAATATGTTCTTTTTTTTCTACTTTGTAGACTACATATCAGCAGGTAGCAATGTATTTGGATTTATCATATTCATTACTCTAATGTTTCAAGAAATAATTTAATGAGGTTTTTAGATCTCTGGTATCTCTCTGGTGTTTTGGGGAGGTAGGTGGCGGGGGAGAATGAGAAGGAGTTTGGTTTTTGTTTGTCTTCTTTTTAAAAAAAAAGTGGAGTAATTTTGTGACTCTTCAGTAGTGTCTCTTCAGCCTGTAGTATTCATATCCCATGAAACAGCAATTAATATTCTTCCTGGATTGAAGAAGTTTGGAAAGTATTCTGTCACAGCCTCTGGCTTGCTTTAGTTGAGCAGATGGTTTCCATGAACACTTTTACGTGGAACTTTCAACAATTTTTCAGTGGCTTTCCATGAAAATAAAATTTACACAGCAAATGCAGAAGAATCATGAACATGGCTGAGGAGAACTGCTAGCTGTCTTTGTAGAAAAACTATGCCAGCTTCTTTGGTAGATACCTCTTGTAGTTGGATGTGCTTTATTTTTCTGTTTTTAAAGAACCAAACTTTTAAAGGAAATAAGCTTTGTAATAATAGTGGCCCTTTAAGTTTTAAAGATGGACAACTCTAAACCTTTTATGCCTGGTAGGAAACATATGAACAAGCTAATTTGATGTATGAATGTATATACACTCAGACAAACAAATATAAGTCTATATATTTATAGACAGAAGGAAAGAGAAATATGAACTGTGAGTACCAGCAAAATAATAAAAAAAATGCATCTTAGAAACAGAGGAATCCCTTTTAATTCTTAAAAAGACTTAAATTATGTTTATAACTCCTTCAGATGCTCTGGTAACTAAGATGGACACTTCATGTATGTGTTTGAAATGCTTATGTTCCACAGTTTAGTAACCAATGCTACTTGTTGACTGTTAAAATTGCATTGTTTGGTGCCAGCATAGAACATCCATGCCAATTTTAACACTAGCTTAGTATTACTGTTTAATTTTTTTATTTATTTATTTTCAGAAACTAGAATAAGGTTTAGGTCATAACTCTTACCCCCTGTTTCATACACACTGAAGTTTTATGTGGAAAAACCTATTTGTGTGTCCTAATTTGTATAATCATCTCAGAGCCCGAATAGCTTCTCCTCTAGCTAGGCTTATTAGCTCAGGTGCAATGTCACACTGATGAGACGACTCTTCTGTCAAAGTCAGCTCAGTAAAAAGTGCTCTGGGTTGAGTATGCTGCAGATGTGCTCCCAGAAGTTGTTGCTTAAATTCTTGCCTCTCCTGCAAAAAAACAGTGTGACCTTCAGAAGTGTCTGATTTCTGTTTGCTTTGGTTTCACATCTGCAAACAGGACTAGACATCTTTTTTGCTGGCTTTTCCGTTTTATGTGTTTTAAGTTCTGTGGGCTAGAGATGGGCTTGTGATGCACAGTGTACGGAACTCCGCAAGACAGCTATCCAACTTGAGGTCACTGGCTGCTATAGTACGACACATAATTTTACTCAATAATATACTTAATAGAAAAAAAAAAGTAATATTGAGACTCTTGCAGACTGTAACTTTTGGGAAATGTTCTAAAAATAATGCAACAGTGACTGCACCATTTAATCAAGTTGATCTGGTATTTTGCAGAGCTGAAGATACACTTCATTATGCCAGAGGACTAATATAAAGAGCCTGTCTGTTAGTACAGCCAGCTGAAAGTTCACAGAGATTCCAGTTCTGAAGTGGGATGCAAGCCCATCCAGAAATGCAGTGTAAATGGAGGTGTGGACACTTTGGGCTTGCATTTTTTAACTGTAATCTTTAACTCAGAGGTAGATAATGCAATGAGTATGCAATCAAGCACCTTTCTTCTGGAGACCTTTAGGTTCAGATCTTAATCTTCAGATGATACAGATGTTGCCCAGTACATCAGTCAAAATGTCATTTTTCTCTTTGTGATCAGTATTAGAAATTTAGGCGATATCTGAGCTGTTAATAAAGTTTCTACATCTGTAATTGGACAGAGGAATAGGATCTAACCTAATTGTATTAGGTTACTGCGGAGAGCTTCACCAGTTACAAACATATTATTCTGTACTCCCATTTGGCAACTGGTGCATCTATGCAATTTTCACATCTTATTCTCCTTGCTGAAGAGCATTCCACATAGCACTTCACCTGCTAGCCAGAGGCCAGCACAGTAGCCTCCTCCATGTTCAGCACCTCGGCTTAGACATAGAAAATAAAGATTCTAAGCAATCACTGCAGCTCCTTTAAAATCAATGGACTATCTAAGCTGATGCATGTCAGCTGAATATCTAGCCTTGATGCGTTTTCTGACATGGTTTTGACATGTTGTCATTGGACAAATTTCCCAAGTATTTATATTTTGTAGCACTTGTGCCGTAAAGGTGCTGATGACTTTTACAAAATATCTTTTGAAGTTCAAGTGTTATCAAAGCAATAATTTGGCAAATTTATGGTTTATGAACAAGCCAGCCTGTAGTTTTTCTCTTCAGCCAGAGTTTATGAGACCTTATATTGTGTGCTATAGAAAGACAGTTTATCATTAAATCTGCTTCTCACAAGAGCAGATGATTCCATATTTATGGGTGGGGATATAACTAATTAGCATCCCTGTGTCGGGTTGAAAGTCAGAGACCATCTTAGTGGAATCCACAGTAGTAACACATAATTTAAGTAGAACCCTCTATACTGTACATTAATAGTGAACTTAGAAGCAGAAGTCACATGGCTGCTTACAGATAGAACACCTCTTGAGAACAGCAACCAATAGAATGCCAATCCAGGCTGGAGCATGGTATGACAGTAAGGCACCTCTTTTTCCCCAAGAGAATCAGGCAGAAGCATAGAGATTTCTCAGTTTGCATTAACAATTCATTAAATACTGAGCACCATCTAACAAAGACTTGTCCACAAAGTATGTTTGTCACTCAGTGTGCTGAACAAAT
The DNA here is from genome assembly GCF_036417535.1 of Chlamydotis macqueenii. Lineage (NCBI taxonomy): Eukaryota > Metazoa > Chordata > Aves > Otidiformes > Otididae > Chlamydotis > Chlamydotis macqueenii. The sequence goes on along the minus strand of NC_141567.1, from coordinate 12,473,863 downwards.
AATAGTTAATAAACTCCTTTCCTTGCTATTTCCAAGAAGCAGTATCGGATTAAAAAAAAAGCAAACTCTGTCTCTTGAAAATCATAAATATACAAAAGAAAACCATTATCTCTGAAGCAGAGAGAGATTTTTCATCTTTATCTTTGCTGGCTTTTCTCCAAGTCCTTCAGATGATTGGTCCCTCTCTGCAAAAACAATAACGCAGAGGTGGAGAGAATTCATTCTTTTGAGTAAAACCTAAAAAGGCACTTTTACTTAATTAGAAAACAGGGAATATTTTTTTTCCCCAAAAAGAAGCAGGTGTCTAAGGTTTTCTTTAATTTCATTGTGCCACCTTCCATGCCTTGATTCTTTTCACTATAAAGATAAGTCTGAAATAGGAATTTAGTGCTGACATTTTGGAGATGGACTTTGGTTCTGCTTTTGCAGTCAAGCTGTGCTTGCAAGGATGAAATTCAATTTGCCTTGCATTTCCTAACACTATAGAAAAAGTAGTGTGAATTCTGCATTTTAAAAAATAGGAGATCTTGAACTTAATTGAAATAGAGCACCATGGAGATTGGCGAGATCTTCCTCCAGCCTTTGGTGCTGCGAGTGCAGGCTTTGCACAGGTAAATGATCCACATGAATTGCGAGGGTGGGTGGTCCTTCCAGGGGGAGTAGATGGAGTTGTAGACCCTTTAATACTGTCCAGTAAAATGCATGCTTTGTCATGTGTCTCTGGAGAACTGTGCTGATGCTCTCCTTCATTATAGCAGCTACACTGACCCCAGTTGTGTCTGTGGTTGTTTCCAGACGTTGATCTGGGAATACAGGAAATAAGACATACTTAATGTTATACCTTTGCTTAAACATGGCGGTGCAACTGAGTTGTATTATTAATGCCTGTTTCAATGGGGAAAAAGAAAATATACATCATTTAGAGCTACAATTTAGGCTTTCCAGAGAGACTGTGCAAAACAACTCTTTTAGTTGCATTTCTCTATCTGAAAGTGTCTTTTTCCGGTTGACCAATATACACCTTTCATGTCCATCCTTACTATCCTTCTTACTCCTTCTTCTTTTAATGAAATGCACTCATTAAATCTCTACTCCAGGTGATTCTTTAAACTTATAGAACGAGAGGAAAGACAGAATATTTCACAGTGGTATTTTATCGCACTTGTTCCTTAAAATGTTCAAGCCTGTAATATTGTTCAGCCCCCAGGTGTAGAACATGAACTCCTGAGGTTGAACAGAATGATTCACTTGTTTCACTATGAATTCAAAGTGGATATGAAGCATAAATCCCCTTTTTCCCTCTGTAATATAGTAGCCATGAATCACAATGTCACGCTGAGTCGATCATAATCTAACACTTCACGCCTCAGCCAACAACTTGATTTGTCAAGAGAACAGGCCTGCAAGCTGCCAATAGCATTGATTCCCATTGGAGAAGAAAGGATAATTAAGCCCTCAGTGAGCTAATTTCTTCTTTCTTTTTTTTTTTTTTAAAAAAAAACATTTACTTTTATCTGTTCAGTAAACAAAAATGAAGAAATATTACATATGTATAGAATCAGTTAAGTGTTTCCTTAAATCACTAGTACGAGTTTTTATTCCATTTCTACCTGATAAAATGTGTCCAGGATCATTTTATTTCACCATACCGTAACACGCTGTGCTACATCTCAATTAGGGAATCTGAAGCTAAAATTAATTATGTGCAATCTGCGTGGCAACTGGCCTGCAACAGAGTACTGCCATTCCTGGGTACAAGTGTGAAGCTTTCTATCTGTGAGCTTGATGATGAGCATGAATAATCCTTGTGTTTTGTTGGAATTCTAGTCCATTGCGCTGAAGTAGTGAACCAAATTTGAGTCCTAAATATGGCTCGTGAGTCCTAAACATGTACAATGGTCAGTACCCATATTTCTAATATACTGTGATATGTTTCCCATGTGGAGATGTGGTACATTAAGAGATAGGTCTGTTATGAGCAAAAATTCCTGTTGTTTCCTGAAAAGGAAGGATGCCTTGATGCTTTGTTTTTACTGCTTGTGAATTTAGCCAAAAAGCGGAGGCCTCTTTTCCATGCAGGGAAATACTGATACAAATAAGTATCATACTGGCACACAGATATTATTTGATTATGCTTATGAATATTTACATTAAAATTATTTTTTTCTTGCATTTGTACCCCCGGGTGCTCGGGAATTTGTGAAACACCTAATAGTCCATGCATAACCTGGATAAACCCATTGATCAGATTGTAATAGATCCTGTAACTATTTTCCCGTTTTGTTGTAAAGGAGAACAGCCAATATTCAGCCATCAGGGCCAAATCATTCTGTCCTCCTTACTTGCTAAGTTTTGTGTTTGACAGCACAACAGAAAAAGAGAAGCACAGACTTTCCAGGCATAAGGTTGGAAGGTTCAATCTTGTCATCAAGGCCAGTGTCCTATAATCATAAGTAATATTGCAGAAGACTCCTAGACTACCAGAGTCCCTGCTTGCTGTAGCCACAAAGCACTCCTCAGCATCCTGAAACAAACTCTGCCTTTACAATAAATGATCAGACCAGCTGTCAAGATGGAACACAGTCCCTTAACTTCAGTAATAACAGACGAATCTGCATCTCTCTCTTCTATGGCTCGTATGTAATGTAGCTGAAATGCTCTCTGCTACGCTATTGTATGATTTTTCAGGAATGGGCATTTCCAAAAGGCTGCTGTGTCAGAGGGAAGGAACTGTGTGTATCTTTGTCATCTCTGGGTATCACAGAGTCCTAAGAGAAGAGAGGTGAGGGGTTCTCTGTATTTCTCCCAACTCCTCTCCTAGCAGCAGAAAATATAGACCAAGAAGGCAGCCTCACTTGCAGGCAAAGCCCACCTTATTTGGTTCAGCATGGTTATTAAAAAATTTCTGGTGATTTAGGGCCTAATCCTTTCCTTCCTGGTACACTGAAATTGGATATTACAATATCACGTAAATTAATAAGTTTTTGTCCTCCTAGTCACTTGTTTCTTCCTACAACTGCATCTCTTAACAATCACTACCTGTTTTTCCTGTTACATGTTCTATAGTTGCTGGGATACATGTCATTCATAAGTCTGCTGAAAAAGAAAAGTCACTGGCATTAGTGAAGCTTAATGTGGTCCAATTGTACTTGCCTTTTCCAAGTATTTGCTTGGGTTGAATTGCTAAGAAACCACAGCTCTGCACCCTTTCCTTTGCTCCACAGGAACAGAACGCAAACAGCCTCTTTGAATATGGCTGCTTTTCCACTAGTATGGGATCTGTATTTGAGGGGGTTTTTTAAAAAAATAAAAGTTTTCGGCAGCAACCCAGCTGATATTCAAATTAAGCTATATGCAAATTGTACTTGGGCAGGGAATTTAAGAGGAAATTTATTTTGACATCTCTTTAAATTTTCCCAGATTTTGTTTGTGGCTAAAAGCATTTTAAAAGTCCTTTTAAAAGAAACCACAAGACAGCAACAGAACCTAAACCAAAACGAAAAAAAAAAGTTCTCCTTTAGGTGTCTGTGTTACTGAGGAAAAGCAATGTAAGTTAAAGAGGATTTATGAACTGTGGCCACCATGTATTTGCCTGGTGTTTGGAGGCTATAAAGTATATTTGTAAATGCTGTCTACCTGTTGTCAAGTTACAATCACTTTATCCTTACAAGGCAAATTGTTTCTAGCACTGTGTCCCTACACTTTCTACCCATCTGTGTGACGAGGATGCTGTTTGGGGAGCGTACCCTCTTTAATACATTCTTATAAAGTACCTAAGACAGCCTGGCACCAATTTCTAAGAGGTCTCAAAATGCTAGTGCATATATTGTGTATGCATCGTTCAGCACAAGAGCTTAGTTCCCTGCTGGAACTGGTTAGATAATTTTACATTCCTGATAAATGATAATAATATGAGATTGAAGGACTTCTCTTAGTCATCTACATAGAATATGCACTACCTAGATCACCCATAAATGTTTGGCATTTTTAGAGGTATGCATAACGTTATCTAGAGATTACATACATCTGAGAATGGGCGGAGAAAGGGAAGTCAAAATCCAAACGTCTTAATTATTCCCAGTTCTATTAAAGTCTCCCTGACAAACTCAGATTTATCCCTGTCTTCCAGTAGTCCTTGTAAGATCTTTGTAGTTCCTTCAGCAACTACAGAAATTAACTTTACTATAACACTTGTAATTTTTCTCCAAATTATTTAGTTACTACTGTAAAAATGCAAATACTTAATGGTAACCCACAAATGCAAAAATATTGGTAGTCTTGTTTTAGAAACAGATTTTGTTTTAACTGTCCTGCAACATTCGTAGCACTTTTCCCTCTTCAGTCTCACATTCCAGCATAGAAGTTCTTCAGAATTGGAGAGTCTTCACTTTTCTTGTTTGTCAGGTATGATTCTATAAAGACATTATCTGATGTTGTTCCATGACAACAAACTCTTGCAATAAATATGATTTCAAACCATGTGGTAGTTAACGTATTCCACGCAGTATTTGTGAGATTGCTTACAGCAGATTTTTATCTCTTTATAGTTCTGCATATAGGAGGCTTTGGGGCAGATAGGAAGAGGTAACTTTGCCGCTGTTCATGGGAAGTGCTCAGCAGCTTAAGGGCAATGTGATTCCATTTGCTTCAGTAATGACACCTGGATGAGCTGGGGAGGAGTAGCCCAAAACGTATTTGAAAAATTGCATTGGAGACCTGAGATTTCCATTTTGAGTCAATTCACAAAGGATCTGAACATCACGGCGGAAAATCAGACCCTTAGCAACTTTTAGAAGATATTTTCAAGCAATATATAAAAAGTATTTTGCACCAAAAACATCTTTTATGTATTAGTTGACAACTGCAAATGTTGGTTTTGTTTTTCGTTTAGCTATTTCTGAATTTACTAAAACAGAGATCAAAACGGAAGTGAGTACTCCATAGCTCTAGCAAAACAGCTCTAATTAAGAATAATAAAGTTCACATCTTGTATAAAGACATTTTGGTTCCCATAATTCATGCATCTCTCCATAGAAGATAACAGGAACTTTAAGAGACATGTTAGAATGGGGTGAGAGGATTTTTATCTAATGTGTTTTGTGGCTTGACCTACTGTTTGTGTAATATCAGAGACATTTTTAGGTTTTGTCTTCTGTGAAAAAGCGATATAAGTTTGTTCAGTGCAAAAGTTCAATGAACATTAGTATGCAAGAACAAATTTGAATTACATGGAAGTTACCCTTCAGTATCTTTGCCTGTTTAACATGTTTTTAGATTACGAAAATATCCGCATTTGCTTAAAGTATGATTTTAGCTAAAACGTCATTCTTCTTCCCCCCTGCCCCAACAAGACCTTCAGCATTTTGTCACTTAGAGAAAAGACATTGTGGCACGTGTAACATCACACAACATAACAGTATAGCACACATCAATGACACCATATTGACTCCCTTGGCATACATTTATAGTGTTATTTATACTTATTTTCATCTGGGAAAACCACTCTTAACTCACATGAAGGACTCTCAATAGACAAACAGTAAACCTGTAGAAACTAAATATCCTTGAAACCTGAACATGATATTTTAAATAATAATCTAGCTCGTTTGTAGCTTGCATCGCTTAGAAGCGGTTTTAATCACCAAGGAATGTACAAGGGCGTAGAGTACTGAGAATTCCTCCGCTTTAACTCTTCCTGGCTTTTCCCCTGGTTGTGCAGGGAAAATACTTCAGTAAATGGCTAAGTGGATTTATCTGAAAGGTCATGGAAGTGCTGTACAACTATCATGCTAACTTGGATATGAGATGCTTTGGCTATGAATATACTGTATTTGAGTCTGTCCCAGAGAGGAAAGAATAACAGGCCAGAGAAGATACTACATACCTGAAAAAGTAGGAAGAAGAGTTAACGCTGGGATACCAGTTTTCAGGATTTTCATCATTCTATTTAGATTGCATTTGACTCTTGATTTATGGAGCCTTGGGCAGATATTGGAATATCGGCTAAAAGTACTTCACAGAAAGCCAAAAAGCTGAGGAAATTAAACATTGGGTTGCAGAACTCAAACACAAAATGTGAATAGCAAATAACATTGCAATGACCAAAGGAGCTAAAGACTTGATTCTGGCTGAGAAGTCTGGTCTTAATACCACAAGGCACTTAAAGTCATGCTTATCTTTAAGCATGTGAGTACTTTCATCAAGTTTAAGCAGTCACATGCTTGAATGCTTTGCTGATTTGAGGCCAGAGTGCTCTGAACCTTGCAGGATTAAGCCATAAACCAATGGCTTCTCTGTCAAAACTTTAATTCAATTCTAAAGGCTCTCAGTTCTTGCAGATTGTTATGCAATTGGATTTGGGTGAAATTTGCTGGAAGTATGAATAAATAATTGGTAGGACTGAGCTGTCCAAGGAGAAGCAGGACAATGTTTATATACAAAAACAATGCTGCATAACCAGTAATGATCACAATTTTTCTTCAAAAGGTTCCTCCTGTCCCCAAGCATTGGAGGCTTTGTTATTCACAACCATGATGAAAACATGAAAGGAGAATTCACATTAAAAAAAAAAAAAAAGACAGACAGACATGAGGGTTTTTTTTTCTGGTGTTTTTGTTTTGTTTTGGTTTCGGTTTTTTTTTGCAAGACTGAACATATGTACTACTATTTTTCTTAATCTTTGGACTCTTATACCCTTGATTTTAATCCTGTTAATTTATTTTGCCATTGATTCAAAGGGAAGCTAGATCATATTCTGTGATAGAATATGATAGTCAGCAGTGCTAATATCTTTATGATGACTCTTTGATCAGCTTTTGATCACACTGGCCAAGTTTCCCTGTTGATTTCAATACAGTTAGTATTTCTGTACAAGGTTCATTCTATAGCTTTCTAAAATCAGAGCACAGCATATGCATGGAATACTTAGCTAAATCCTTTAGGAGCTTCCATTTGCAGTATCTTCATTATGTCTGCAATTTTATTTACCTAGATTAAGCTGCTTTTGCCTCCTAACATGCCTCTGTTCTCTCTAAGGGGTCAATGTGACTTAAGAGGGGAGCTTCAGCCCAATGAAATCAGTGAACACTGTCTCTGAGTTCCCTGCAGTACTTCCTGATCTTCTCATGCAGAATAAATGAAGTTGCTTTGTCTTAACAACAGTATGTCAGTATTATAAACATGTAGCAGAGGAGGAAAAAAATGCCAAGGCAAGCCACCCCTAGACATGAGAAGCAGAACTTTACCTTTGAGAGCTGGGACTGATGTCTAATGAAATGTCCTCACAAACCTTATTCATGCCAGGATTACGGCACACAGAGTGGTGTATGGTCTTTAAAAATCCACCAGCCATCTACACTCCTGAGCAGTGCTGAGACCCTATAGAATATGATTTCCTGGCATATTTAAATGATATTAATAACATGGAGTCAATATCTCTGAAAATAAGTATTGTGAGCCTCTTTTCCCATAAAAACAGTCAAGATGATTTAGCTATGTTCAAAGTTCCGTGAAGGACAAGGAAGACATAAAAGTAATACATGACACATTTCCTAAACTTTGGAGCAGAAGAGGAGAGACTTTAAATTCAGACAAATAAAAATGTTCCCAGTTGCTCTTTTAAATCTTGGTTTATTCCATAGATTCTGTTAGGTGGGTTTGGATTTGCATTGGTGTAATTGAAAACAGAGTATAGAATATAGAAAAAAAGAGGCAAAAAGGGATATGAAAGATGATTCTTAAATATCTTTTAATAGACTTCTAATGGAAGGGACTTTGGCTGAACCTCAGAAATGTTATAAGAACATTCTGTAATGTAGTATTGCTCTAATATAGCAAATACTTTGATTCTGGATTCACTTTAGCCCTTCAGCTCCTGTTTATGTGAGCAGTCTTTACACAGGGTGTGGAGATTTTCATGTGTTTGGATTGCTCAGGCACTAGATCTACATTCACACATTTGTGAGAGGATTCTTACAGCTGTAAGAGTCAACTGCAATTTGTTTCTCTGTAATAACATAGATAAGTACTGGGCGTAAGCAGGGGTTTAGTTCAGTATCAAAATGTGAAGAGACTCTTCATTTTCAGCAAGTTGAATTACAGTATTAATTCAATTAAAAGAACATTGTGAACAACTATTGACAATTTTCCCTCTCTCTCTCTATTTAATATGCTTGAATGGTAAGCCAGATTCTGCTCTCAAACCAGATTTATACCTGAATAACTCCATTGACATCCGTGAAATTACTTCTAATTTGAATCAGAGCCAACAAGATAAAAAAAGAGAAATATTGAAAGCTTTCTTACTAGCAGTTTTATCCTGTATTTGGTAGGCTTATTATTTTATTATGGCTCTATTATAGTAAGCTTGTTGCCTATTTTATTTTTGGTTGGCGTGCTACAGAGGTAGAGCTGCCTTCTATTTATCTCTCTTGGAATAATACCACTGCTGCCCAAGTCCACATACAGACATGAATGCAAATTTGCTAGATAAAGTATTGCCGTCAGAGGTCAGAACAAATGCTGCAGATTCACTATTCTGCGAAGTATATGTAGCGAGAGATTACCTCTTGGCCAGTGTTTGTACAGTACTTAGTATACCAATTCAGGATGCACAAATCAGGGTCCTAAAATTTATCATAGTCTCCATAATGACTGCTAATTGTCTAAGGAAAAAATTACTTGAATTTAAAAAACTAGATATTTCCTAGATTGCAGTAGGACCCTTGAATTCAAGTCTCCAAACATGATGAGTTTTTAATCAGGTGAAAAGCCCCGTTTCCTGTGAAACTAATTTTGAAATAAATCTGTTTCATGTCAGTGTTATGCAAAATGTTTCTCCCTTTTTCTATGAAAATAGCCACCAGCCTTTATTTTCCCCTCAGAAATTGTTATCAAATTGTCTATGACCCTGGAGGAGAGCAGGTTTGGTAAGGGTGTGTTTGCCCAACAAAAACTTTTCTGGAGGTTCAAATCCTCAGGCAGTTTGAATGATGCCTGTGCAGAACAATCTGAAAGAGGATGTTTAGATATTCCTGGTGATGGTCAACTGACTGAAATGGGATAATATTGTTTCTTTCATAATGACTGACTGCAAGTTTGCATGAGCTTCACTAAAAGGGCAGCTTATGTTCTGGTAGTTCTATCCCAAAAAAAAAAATGAGTTCTTGTAGTGCCATTATTTTTGTCAGACTATTTTCTGCTTTGATGAAATGAATGATTACTTTCTAAAGTTCGTTGTGGGAAACATGTGGTTTTGTTTTACAGTTAAATGTATTATACTATTTTCCTCAGACCAGACACCTCCTTTAATCACATTTTAGAGACAACTGTATTTGAACCAGACCATCCATTTTGATGCCAACAGATATGTAACGAAACTTATCTGATTATCCTACTCTGTTTATCACAATAAGGTATTATAGGCTATACAGTATCTTTCTGTTTTTCTAGGCAGCATAAAGAATGGAGCAAAAATATCGATGAGTAAAAACTCTACAATTACTAATTTTGTTGGGAGAGAAAAAAACAGGAAGTTGTAATTTGATGCCTTTTGAGTATTATATACAGTCGAGTCTGGAAAGTGAGAAGGAAAAAGCTGGAAGAGAAAGAAAATGCAATCAAACTTCTCTGAGGGGATACAGTTTTTCATCTGCCTGAGGAACCCAGATAGCAATAGTTGGTAGACTGGGCAAAATCTTGGACAGAATAAGTCAAGGGTCTTAGTTATACAAATGAGAGAGGGAGAATGAAATTATGAAAATAACTACAGGTTTTTTTCCTAGATGACAAAATAGAGAAGTTATTGTTTCCATTGAAACGTAGACTTCTGCTGTGTTGGGTATAATGTCCTTGTGTTAGCTTACCCAAATCTTTCAAAAATGCAATGCAGTTTTGTTCAGTATTTGTTTGGAAGACAAAAATTATTTTTATCTTTTCTATTTCTAGCATGCATAGCACTTCACTGAATAGAATAATTCTAAGAGCTGTTGCTGAAATAAATCAAGTACTTTGATTTAATGCTGAAATTCAAAATCATCTAGTTCCAGTCTCTACTTCTAGACATCATTTCCATCCATTCAAGTGAACCAATATGATTTAGAGATGATATTGCCACCTTCTCAGTACATCATCTGATTTAGAACAGATCCTTGAGGTTACAGTGCTGTTGATGTTGCATTTTTACTGATGTCTAATCTAATAGAAAGATCCATCCTACCTTTTTTTTTTTTTTTTTAATTGGAGCTGCAGCTGGTGCATGCACCCAGTGTTATATTCTTGATAGAGACTCATGGATCTACAAGACTATTCTAAATTAAAATTGACTTGTACATCTCTCCAGGACCATGAGAAAAGAAACAAAAATGCATGTAAAATAAAATTACTTAAAAAAACTCAACCCAACAAACAAAACAAACAAAAAAGCAGCAAAACCTTATCCATCAAGGTCTGCATCTGGCAGCAAAAGTGAAAAAGTGTATGTTGACCTTAAGTCCGTGATACATGGCATCAATTTTACATTGGTATAGAAGAGGTCAGAATCAGGTCCCTGTATATAACAGTGACATAGATTCATTTATGTAAGTTAAAGCTAGATCTCCTTTAAATTGTCACAAGGCCAGACTGAATAAGGAAGAGCCTGAGGAGATATTTATTTGATAGGATGTCAAAGTGTAAATTCATCACCGTTGACTCTGATACCAGAAGCAGAGAGGAACAAGAAGTTCCTTTTTCTTCTCTACCACCCTGCCCCGAGGCAGGAGCATTCTAATCCGTTGTCTGCAATAAGGAAAGATCAGGTTTTGCACATAGTTAACTTGATGATGTTTTGATTGTCTAAAGGAAATAGCTTGTTTTGGAAACAGCCTCCAAGAGGCTATTAGCATTTTTAATTACATAGATTCTCTTTAATGCCACCCTATTTCCACTTCCCATTCTTCTCATCTTCTTTATTCCGTTGTGTGGAAATAGCATCTCCTTCCGCTCAGATGCCTTGTTTGTGCATTGTTAGCTCTCCTACTACTGTCCAGAATTAGTCTCTGTCCTTGCTCTAAATGTCATTTTAGTTGCTGCTGTCCAACTAATGTTTTCTTTCAAGAATGAAAATAAAACTCCCGGTTCACTTGTTTTATTATAAACTTTCAGGAGTGCCGTTTGTCATGGTTCTCCACTTTCTAACTCTGTATAGGCTGCTATTAATGTCCTGTCATTGTGATACCTCATTAGAATTCATTTTTTTTCAAGCATTGCAAAGATGTTGGAAACCAGAAAACAAGCAATAGTTATTCAGTCGATATGGTTGATAAAGCTGCATTATTGATGTCACTGACAACTTACTGAATCAATCTAAAAAAAAAAGGGCAAAAATTTGAAAAAAAAATGGTGTGGACTTTTTTTCTGTCTTTTCAGCACTCTTCATGTCAGTGGGTATCTGTGAGACGTATGCTGTTGTGTAGGCGTGTTATAAAGAGGGATATATCAAGTGCTTCTGTAACTGGTAGGGAGGGAGTTAGAATACCACAAGGCACGCGTAGCGATGATGGGAATGGAGTGAGCAGCTGTGCAGTTGTGAACACGTCACATGAGAGCGGAGTTTCTCTTCCTCTCCCTTTCCTTTCTGGGCACATTCCCTTCCAATACGCCAGTGGTGGGTTACTTGCAGTGCATCTGAAAGAAGGCACATGCTTCCTGGGTGCTGCATGGAGCTTTATCTTCTCCTCTGCTTTGAGAGACCATATTAATTTGGGTTTGGATCATGAGAGAAGCCATGTTCCCAAAATACGACTGATAGAGGGAGCTAGATCTGAATAATAGGGAAGGATTAAAAAAAAAAAAAGACCGAAAACCAACAAAAAAAAAAATCCCCAACTGAACCAAAAAAAAAAAAAGGAACTCTCTTTATCCTGTCTCTGTTGTGATAAGTCTTTAGTTGCATTAGTCAGTTATTGGAAATCAAAATGATTGGTTGTTTCCCCAGTGTTTAAGATGCCGGCTGCTAATGATGGGCATTTTAGGGAAGGTGGCTAATAAAAGAACTGAAAACAGATCAAAGTGGTTAGATGTTAAGAGACGGACAACATGTGATGTTGGGAATTAGCAGTCTAAATATCCAAACTCTCAGTTCCATGATGGAGGAGTTCTATGAACATTTTGGGGGGTTATTTTTCTCGTGTTCTGGTTTTGTTAGTGAGGGGGGGCCTGAGGTAGCAGCTTCTGTAGGAAACTGCTAGAAGTCGCTCCCCTTTGTTCAGTGGACTCGGCCGGGCCTAGGGCGGACCCACTGCTGGCCAAGGCCAAGCCAATTGGTAGCAGAATGTCCCATGATAACGCCTCTGCGATAACGTATTTAAGTAGGGGAAAACAGGAAAAAAAGGAGGAGAAGATGTGAAGCAGCTGAGCGGGGGGCAGAGAGGGGGAAGCGCGAGCCTCGTGGGCCTTGCAGGCCTCACCCTCTGGCCTCCCGCCGGGCAGCCGACTGGGCCCAACTCGGCCCGGCCTGGCTGCAAGAAGTGGAGAGGAGATGAGAAGTGAACAAGATGTAAAAAGGATCCTGAGAGGCGTCTGCCAGCCTGTTGTGAGGAACGGCTGCAGACGCCAAGGTCAGTGAAGAAGGAGGGGGAGGAGTAATACGGCTTCTGGCCAAGATTCCTCTGCAACTCGTGGTGAAGACCATGGTGGAGCAGGTTGTCCCCCTGCAGCCCATGGAGGTCCACGGAGGGGCAGAGATCCACCTGCAGCCCGTGGAGGACCCCACGCCAGAGCAGGTGGAGGCCTGAAGGAGCCTGTGGCCCGTGGAGGGCCTGCTGGGACAGCTGTTCTAGAGGGACTGCACCCCGTGGAAGAGATGACCCATGCTGGAGCAGTTTCACGAAGGACTGTGGCCCGTGGGAGGGACCCCACGCTGAATCAGAGGAGGAATGCGAGGAGTTCTTCCCCCGACGATGATACAGCGGCGTAAAACAACGCGTGATGAACTGACCGCGACCCCCATTCCCTTTTCCCCCCACCGTGCCGCTCGGGAGGGGAAGGTAGTAGAGATAATGTTAAGCCCGGGAAGAGGGAGGGGTGGGGGGAGGTTATCTTGTTCCCTGTCTCATTCTCCTGCTAATTTTAGAAATAAATGAATAGTTGTCCCCAAGTCGAGTCTGTTTTGCCCGTGACGGTAACTTTAAGGATTTCTCCCCGTCCTTATCTCAAACCTTGAGCCGTTTTTCTTATATCATCTCCCCCTGTTCTCTCGGAGGGTGGGGGGAGCGAGAGAGAGACTGCGTAGTCTGGTCCTGATCGGGGCTGAACTACGACATCATGATAATTGTTTTCTTTTTTTTGGGGGATGATCCTATTCTCAAAGTTTTCTACAGAAGTGCTTGTGCTTCTCATGCTTTCGGTTCACCAGCCTCATCAACAGAAGCTGAGAAAGGTATCCAACTTGGGTAAATAGGCAGATGCGACTTAAATTGCCTTTTCTGTGAGGAGCCCTGTCAGACTTCCCTTGCCAGCTGTTTCACAGAAGTACACCCCAGTGGCACTGCGAGCTTGTGTGTTAATAATAGTCAAAGGAGAAGGCTTTGTTAGAGCTGTAACTGGAAACAGATGTTGGCTGTAGACAGACACCAAAGAAAAAGAGCAAGGAGAACTGCTTTGCAAGCTGATAATTTGAAGGCTTAGTTTGTTACAGACGTTCATCTGTGCATTGGTGGTGATCAGCGATACTGATTTACTTGATTCCTGATAATGCAAGGAGAATCAGCATCTGAAAGTGCTTCCAAGCAGTCTTCCAGATGTGGAAATAGATTAAAATTAAAATGTCCTGTTTTGATGCTGCGCAGAGCACCTCAAGGCATCCTACATTTGGTAAAGGCATTATTCGTCCTGAGTTTGACAGTGGAGGCAACATGAGTAAGAAAAAGAAAGGGAGGCAACTCCCTGAAATATTGAGGATAATGGAAGTAGATACCTGTAGTCACACCTAAAAGAAAACACGTAAATGAGTGCCAGCCTTCAAGAGTCTATCGTTTACTGTCTGTGCCTTATATTTAAAAGGTTCATTTAGATGCAGCAATGGGCCTGTTTTGTTGATTTGTCTCAAGATGGCAGAGTAAGAGTAATTACTTACTTCAAGAAAACAAATGCTATGCAAGAAGATTTCTAGAAGCAAAGGACAAGAATAATAGAAACAGCAGTTTGCCAGGATAAAAACAAACTTGTTCATCTGTATCTAATAAGATTGGTTTAAAATGATACTGTTTCAAATTATAAAGAACTCAAGTGAATATGTGCATACATCTGTTTTCTTTAAGGGGAAATTTGTGATTTAAAATATTCAAAATGCATTCCAAATCTGGATCCCAGGAGTTGCTGGCACAACTCACAAAGCATTAGGAAATAGTAATGGGCAAAACTTGGAAGGCTTTCAGTTTAGATAAGCCTGCAAAAGTGTGGAGGCTTGCAGTTGGTGCTGTTGAAAAGTTTGCATTTCTGAAAGCTCTGACTCAGCAAGACACTGTATTCAGCAAAGTACTTCAAGTTCAGCACAATTTTAATTATTTTGCTAAAAAGGAACAGGCTTAAATCAGGTGTTAGTGTTTTCTCCACTGCTGCCCAGGTTACTATGCAATGCAACACAATCTGAAATATCTCAGTTTCCCCTTCATCTATATCAGAAAAGAAATGTAGCTGAATAAAATACATGGATTTTGTTCTTTTTATTTTGAGGAGGGAAAAAAAAGGCATTCAGTATTGAATTTTGAAGGCAACTTGTACAATGATGGTGTTCTGCAATATTGTAAGGGACCCATCAAATATCATTGCATTGAAGGATCTGGTCCAGTGTTTTCTGCTGCGTCTGGTGTTGCTTTTATTTTTATTGAAGTATTTAATCCATCTCCTCTCTCACACCTTCTGCATGATGCAGTTTTAGTGTAATGAATCGAGGTCCTACCGAGATATGCTCTGTTCTTTGTTGTTGTTGTCAGTCTTTTTAAAGAAATCTGGTGGTAACATTGGTTCCTATATATTTGACAGGGTGATAAAATTGTGCCCCTAGGTATCCTGCATTTCTAAACTCAGGAATATAATTATCAGTCAAATCACTGGGATATTTTTTTGGCTATAACTTAGAGTTGAATTTTCCTTCCTTCCTATGTTTTTAATGTTGAGTAGCTTTATTTAACCTTGTGACTTCAACTTGCTTTTTCAGACCTTGCTCTCTTCTTTTATTTTTTCCCCCTTCTCATTAATGTTTTCAAAAATAAGTCATGCAACATTTGTGTCGTAACAATTATGCCTTCTCACTTGTCATCTCAGTATAAAAATGTTGATGCATCTGGTTGAAATTTAGCTCAATAAGGAAGTAATTTCTAAAGCCTTCAAAGTGACTTAGTTCCTGACTTAAAGAGCACAAAGTATTTTCAGCATTTGTGCCAGCATAGTTTTAAAAAAAAAACTTTATTAATAGTCAGGAGCTATCTGTCTCTTGAGGATTCAATGTATTTTTGTTGTGAAATAAATATATATTAGTCATCCCTCCTTTAATAGTAAATCTTTTAATCGGATTGTTTATTGAGCATCATTTCCTATGGTTTTCTTTCTGAGATTAAAGAATGGCTATTACTGTAATGCATTTATTAAATTACTTCAAATCTTTAAGATATTCTTCATCAGCATAAAAACTAACATTTTAATTCAGGTGCATCATTAGAAGAAAAATACTTCATGAGACTGGAAAGTACCATACACCCACAGGAACAATATCTGCTTAATTACTAAAGAATAATCTCCATATGGTAGATCTGTCTTCCCAGTTCATTCTAAAATAAGTCTCCAGATAATCTCTGAAACAGTCTCCTTAAACACACTAAAATTTCTAAGGTTATTAGTAGTAATTGTGTTGCACAACCAGGGGAATTTTATTTAGCATGGTGGAGGAAGCAATGTCATTATTAGTTGATTAGTGTGAACAATCTTTGACAATATGTAGTACCAGCCATGGTTTTAACCACTGACACCTCATTATTCTGATTGCAGTTTGATTTGCAATGTTAAGAGGCGACAGGAAAAAAAGCAATCATCCAAATCTACCTCTATCAGCCAAGAACAATGGGAGGGAGTGTGTGCGCTTCACGGTATTCTAGAAATTTCCTTCCCACAAGAAAATAAAACCCACTAATTGACAAATGACTGACACTGTTTAGGAATTAGCTGCGACATTTCTAGCACACCTTATTGTATGTGTGCTTTGCTGTGTCGAGAATAGGTAACAGATTAGAACTGTAGATTATTGTATATGTTGTCTTCTCCTGAAGTATGTATTATTTAAAGCAAAGGTGATGGATCTCAAGATGTTACAGATGATTCATTCTTTGAGTTGGATTTAGCATTAAACTAAAGCTAAAATCCTTTGGGCCAAGCTCAGTGCTCCACATGGGAATGTGGGTGGCATAAATCCCCCTAGCACCAACCTTTATCTTCTGGTCACAGGGAGCAGACTTTCGCTGTGTGTCTTAAGGCACAGCGGTGACAGTAACGACAGGAATCTGTAGGGCACTGTGCAAATTGAAGGTATTTTCGTGTGCTGGTATTTCTGCTAGTATATTCTCAGGAGGGATTCGCAGGTTATCATCTCTATTAGGAGGACAGGATAAAAGAGCTACTTGTATCCCCTCTGCGGAGGGAACCTGTCTCGCAGAAAGAACGGGCCCAGGCTTTTGGCAGCTGCAGCGCGTGGTTCCTGCGAAGGGTGGGCAGCTGCTGGCGGTGCTGCTGCGAGTGAGCTCACCTGCCCGCGCCTGTGAGGACAGACAAACCGCGTGCACCTTGTCCAGCCGTGGCTTTCTTGGCTATTTGGGACAAGGCTTTAATTTTGTGACATCAATATGTTTGATGTAGTCATGCTGTGTGGCACCAATATATTTCACTGTGGCATTTGAAATAAAAATTCAGCAGTTTATGTTGGGTACCTGTGTCTGTACTGATGCGTAAGCCCATAGGGCAAGGAGATCCGTGTTTTTCTTGGTTCATTATCGGCAATGCCTCTCACTTTAGCTTTCCCTTTAGACATCTCCTGGGCTGTGGGGCATGTAAGCTGACCTGTTTAGAGCTCAGTGCCCTAAAAGCTGTTTTGAGGTTTTGTTTTAACCCAGGATGACCTTTTTGCAAAATGAAAATTCTCAAAAGTCATGCTAATTTTTAGGACTAATTTAGTGATTAATAAATGTCTTCAATGCTTGTCTTTCCCTCTTCAAAGAGGACTGATTTAAATACTATTTAATACTTGTTTAATGTGTTTGCCATCATTTAAACAAGTAATTAGAGCACATGGTACAATCAGTAGCCAAGCAATTGACTCTTTATTAGTAATCTTGGGGGAAAAAGGGAATGAGGACAAGGTACTTGTATTACTGTCTGTACTAATTTGGACTTAGGAAAATTAGCATCTGTTCAACCTATACATATTGGCAGGAGCTACAAATGAGCTGGGGAACAGAGTGGTAGCTTAGCATGAAGAGAGATTCAGGATCTTTGTTTTCCACTAAGGACAAGGAGACTGTTAAAAGACATAATGTTAGAATGAGAAAGCATGCCTCTCAACTTTGAAAATTGTTTACTGGGGTAAAATTCCCCTTTCTGTTGTGTAGCAGGAATGTCAAGGGACTCTGTTAAATTAAACAGACTCACTCTGCCCTGAGCTGCCAAAATACACAACAGCATCGTTTGGACATGTCTCTAAATCGGGTAGACCAAAGGCCCTGTTCTCACAAGCGTCTCCTGGATTTGTAGGACACCTGTAGACTGGGGATGCACTTTAAACACAACTGCAGAAGGACAGTGGAATTGGACTGTTGGTAGTAATAGCTACTAATACAAGGATTTAGACAATCAATTGAGTTATGTTAGTTATTCTTTCTCTGAATTCTATTGAGTAGAAGGTACTTGGGATAGTGAAGGATATTCAGGTGTACACAATGTGCTTAAGACAATGGCATCCCAGTTCATTGAGTCTTAGCAAAGACTGCAAAATAAATGTTTATTAATTTGACTGCTATTCCATTAATAAAATAAGTTACATAAGGGAGCATCCTTAGAATTTAAAGGCAAAATGGGAAGACCTGTTTTGTTTAATTTGCCTCATATGGTGCAGAAGACCATCAAAGCTATTGCAAGCAGCTGCCTGCCAGCAGGCCTGAGTTGCATGCTGAGAGGCCAGAGTTTCTCTGAAAGCAGCATGCACTCTGCCACTTCTGATGTCAAGCCAAACTGGATCCTGACTGAAAACTGAGGGTGGTTTTGCATATCCATTGTTGTTATAGGACTGTAATGAGTAGAGGAGAAGGGCAGGAGCCTAAATGTCTATTCCTGACAGTCAGTGACTTATTCTAGAAGCCTGGAGAGTCTTTTCCTCCTCTCTCTTCTGGACTGTTTTCTCCAGCTTCAGGATGGTTAGGTGATCTTTCTATCAATGGGACACTGTGTGACTGCTCAGTTTATATTACTAAAGTGGTCTGAGTTTTACCAAAAAACTTTGTAGAATAACCCAGGTATTGTAATCATTTGGAGTTATTTTTATACTGCGAGAAGTTTTTAAGAATAGCATTTCTGACTGGCTGGCAGTGACATTATAGCCATATCAGGTGTTCCCTGCTTCTTGTATTTATGATTATAAATTCTGGTTTAGAAGATATCCCACTCTGTGCATTTCTACAGGATTACTGCACTTCTCAGGTGGTAAGAGTACTGTGGCCTCCAGCTTCATACTGCATAACAACACCTGAAGAGTACAGTAATCGCTCATTCACCACTGCCTGCTGTAGCTTATTGCTTAAATACAGTGTATGGATTTAGAAGAATGGAGAAAACAAACCTCAAGTGTGGCTGGGTCCAAACACATGATGCAGTTTACTGGTTGAAATTGATTCAGCGCACTCAGATGATGGCACTTGAAAGGCAGCAGGAAGAGGCTCGCATCAATTTGACAGGCAGGAAAGCAGGCAGATGTGGCAGTCTCTGAACTCACGCTCTCCTGCAGGTGAGCACAGGCATGCAACGAGGTCTGGGTGCCTGTCCTGGGACACGTGTGTGCCTCTGGAGTGCTGCACAGCCCCGCGTACCAAATCCTGGAGGTTAAGTGCAAATCTTGTAACAGTCCTGGTTCTTTTGATGAACAGAAGTGTGGATTTATTTTATTTTCTTTCTTTAAATGACATTGAATCCACTTGGGGTCATACATCCCTTTTTGAAAACTGTTTTTTTCTTTGTCAGTGCAGCTTTGCTAACATTTTTAGATTTCTACAGTGTTGTGGGCTTTGGGGACTCTGGGATTTTGCAAACGCATACTGCTAGCTACTGCAAGACAAGAAGGTTTCCAAAGGGTTTGCTTTGGCAGCTCGGGCTTGTAGAGTGACTTGAGGTGATTAGGCCAGTTGCAATTAGGGACTCTGACACCTACAGTAGTATAGTGACTGTGTTTAAAAAGAAAGAAAAGAAAAAACAAACACAGCTTCCCCCTCCTCAAAAAAAACCCAACCCCAAACCCCTCCAAAATAAAGCTCTCAGCCAAATTTCAAGTGAACCTGAGTTCATTTATTGGTTTGGGCGGACCTGAAAACTATGCCAAGGTCTTCAGTTTGGGTTGAAACTAAGCCAGACTTAAGGTTTTCCTGTGCAGTAACTCTGGCAGTCAGAAAAAATATACATAGAGACAAACCTCCCATTGTGAGGCCACACAGACGCCCCTCTAAAAAGCTGTATTTGGCTAAAGGTAAGAGCTTGGCTTGCCATAACTCCTCCTTTCCCCCAGTCCATTTCTGTGGCCATGGCATTTGGGCCTGCTAGCAGCTTTGCTCCCTGCATCTCGACGCTGCCCCGTGCTAGCAGACAGCCTTCAAGGAAGTGGCCACGTTAGCCCTGGCCCAAGCGGTAGCCACCTGTGAAGTACTCCCAGCACTTCTGCTACTCTCAGCACTGGTGCAGGAACTGTAAGGTCCATGGAAATGGCACAGACCACTGTCCTGTTCGTCCTCCTGTAGCCCCAGCCAGCGTCCAGGAAGCACCCACTGGTTTGTGCCTGTGGGAGGCTGAGCAGGGTTCAGGATGGGCACGGATTTGTCCTGAGCGTGAGTAAAATTTCACTGCCTGTGAGGTCAGGTTTTGCAGTCTTGATACCCTTTTTTTTTTTTTTTTTAGACTTTTTTAGTCTGCACACATTTTATTAGTACAACAGGAGTCTGGGCATGTAGTTATATTTTTTGTTGGATCTGGGCATGTGTTCCCAGAAACCTGGTAATCAAAGCAACATGGATTTGGGAATGTGGAACATCAGAACTACCAAACGTGCCCCGGAACAGAGAATTGCCACTGTATTGTTACATGTATTATTGGGGTTTTTTTTTTCTTTTCTTTTCTTTTTTTTTTTTTTACAAACTACTCTTTTTGTTCAGCTATATAGCACTTAATCAAATTAAGGGCAAAAGGCGAAGCATTGATCACATATTACTGATCATGTCATCTGCTGATGCTTCATGAGAATTCAATGCTGCATACTAATAGAGCCCACTTGCTATTAGCATGCTTGAGAGGATGTGAAAAAAGGTGCAGCACATTCACATTTAGAAGGAATAACAAAATGTCTTATTGTCGGGAAAGCCCACGCTGTAGAGCAGGAGTCAGAGAATGCTACATTTGCTATTCTGTGTGTATAATAAATAGCTGGTTAGGTATGTTACAGCTGAAATGTGAAATGCCAGTTTTTATTAATGAAACAGATAGTGCAGGAGGATTGATGAAGACTGACTGGCTGGGCATCCTGAGTGGCTGGCTGTGGGTACTGCTTTTCAGAGCAAGTATGATTCCATTGAGGGATGTGCACTGGCTGCAGAATTAGTGATTTGGGGGAAAACACAGATTTAAACCTTGTGATAAAGAAAAGGAAGAACATAAAAAGAGCTCTTAAGTCGGAAATAAAGGATATAATTCACAGCCTATTGAAATCAGTGGGCATTATCTCATCTCAGTGGGCACTGGATTAGACCTCGAAAGGGTTGAAGCAACACAGTGTTATTCAAGCAAATTTCCATTAGTACCGGAGCATGAGAGCAGCGATATCCTAAATGAGATTGCTTTGGAGTGAGCCAAAGCACAGACACAGCCACGTGATCTTTGTCAGAGTCTCCTTCAGCTCATCTCTGCTTGCCCAGAGTTCAGAGCAAACCATGCCGGTTCTGACAGGACCCAGCATGGCCAGAGCACAGAGGTGGTCCTGCCCAACTGTTTCTTGGAAGTAATAATGTCCAAAAGGATTCTCAGGCTTTAAAACTGCATTTTATTAGAAAACCAAAGTGATACATGGCAACAAGGGAATTCTTTAAACAGAGGAAACTGAGATATGCCTGGTGAGACAGATTCAATAAAAGGCTTGCAAGCAAACTTATCCTTAGCCTGCACTTTCCTTGCTGAGGGTAAACGAGTGAGTCATTTCCTCTTTTTCTTTTCTTTTCTTTTTTTTTTTTTTTTTTTTTTAGTCTATCGGCTTTCATTTTGTTTCTGGATTGCAAAAATTCTACCATCTTTTTGGAGAGACTTTTGCAGACCTTCTGATCCCACTGTAAGTTTTGGTATATCAGTGACTTTTCCAGGCACTTCTGGGGCTGTGTCCCCTCTGTATTTCCCAGGAGTAGTCTTAGTCTGTACTCATGGTCCAGGTTTCTTGCGTATTGGTTCTTTCCCTTTCACAGCCTAGCCTGGCCTCTACTCCAGGATCTCTAAAGGAATGTTTTATTAATTGCTCTTCAGTAAGGTTTGCTGTCATCTCTTCCTCCAGAAAACTCCTCTCGACCCAACCTGCAACAGAGCAAAATGTAGATAGTTGTTCTTTTTCTCCCCAACCAGTCTTTTTAGCAGAATATACTTTCTACAGTGACTAACTGTAACTTATGAACAAACAAATCATAAGCCTCAGACTAGGCTTTCCAATAGATACACATGTAAAGTATATGTTAGGTGACACATAATAATGTGACAGGCAGTGGAGAAGCAGAGTGCTGTGTTTCTGTATGGTCTTTGGTATGAGGTTTCCTATCAGCATAGGCATGTGTGTATAGAGCCGTTTGTTACTAGAAGCCAGTAATGCAGTTCTGCTGTATTACAAATTACCTTGATATTATGATGGAAGCATAGTGCCATTCCCATCTTAGTGATAATTCCCCCTTAATGGTTTAGTTTCTGTATTGCACGTGCTAATAGACTCCACACCCAGCTGTGTCATTGCTAGGGTGTTATCCACATGGAAGTGTCTTGCCACAGGTGATTGATGCTGTTGATCCTAATGTCTTTCAAATGTTGAAGCTAAGGAAGTGGAATATTTGTAAGAAATGAACCATGGTGAAATTTCATTCGTTACAAGCTAGATTGTTTCCTTCTCTGCTCTGAGTAAGTTTATGATGGTTGCCATGTGTCTTTTATGTGTACTGTATGTAGAAGCATATATACAGCATTGATACTGACCAACAGCAATACAAAAAATACAATTTATCTTAGATCTGTTAAGTAGTGTCTATGCCAGATGTGCCTGCAATAAGTCTCCTGTAGCCAACTGCCATCTCAAAGCAATGTGGGCACCGCAGTGCGCCTTGCCCTTGGAGTTAGCAGAGCAGCCTTAGATCTATTTCTCACTGTTCTCATTTCAAAAGTGGTATTTCTGCAATTGGCACTGAGGTAACAGAAACACAATTGCTTGCTAATCTCAAGACAGCATTCTTAGAAGAACTGCTATGATGAGACAGCAATCTGAGGAAAGATAACGTCAACAAGTTTGTTGGATCAGACACTGGGCCAGGTCGTGGAGTAATATACTAATCCTAATTATAATCTATGGCCACTTTTTAATGAGTTACAAAGTTGTCTACTCTTTAATATATCATCATATAGGGCATGTATGGCACACAGCTAAGATGTTAAGCATGGTGTGCTGACATAGCTGGCACTGAAAGCTGAGGGTGCACTTTGCTTATGTGAACTTGTAGGTTTTCTTTCAGATCAGATAAAAACAAATGATCTTTTGAGAACGTAGGGAGGGAGAAATGAGTCTCACTAAGCTGCATCACTTTGGAAGAGAAAGGAAATAATGAGCTTAAATGGAAATAAATTATTTTTACAACTATCCTGGAGAAAATTTTCAAGTATGCAGAGAGAGTGCACAGTCAAAGCTGCCAGCACTGTCGGTGCTCTGACAGCTAATATGAGTAAATGAGATCAGCTCCCACCTATCAGAGCATCAGGAAGGGTTCAGAGATTGCTTAAGATAAAACGAGTGGCAAAGAAATGAAGTACAGGAGCTTTATTTTTTTGAGGTACAGCAGGCACACAAATCCCATTATTTTTCTAATAGCATTTTACACACAACTCTCTCTCACCACTTTGAAACTCATTTAAGCTGCTCATAAAGTTTGAAAAATGCCCTCTTTGGTTGTCTTGGGTGGGATGTCCATCTGATTTACTTTGCTGCATGCAAGTTAGTCAAAAGAATCAGGACAAATGGCTCTTGGTATTTTCAGTACATATTTGGTTTCTTCTCTGCAACTGATGCTGTATTTTTTTTTTTAAAGGAGAGGTGATGGTGTTTGGGTTTGTGTGGGTTTGGTTTGTTTGTTTTTAAGAAAAACAGGTTTCAGGTATAAAAGTCTGAGAAGAGAATTCACAGGTTCCCTGTCTTTAGTCATTCAGTGTGCTCATAAATTTTTCACTGAAAAATAGGGAGAAATTAATATTGTTTTACAGATGGGTTCAAGCATGTGTTAAGTATTCAAGAGGTTTCAAATGAGTTCTTATACATTTAGATGCAATTTTATCCATGTCTTTCTGATCCACACTGTCCAGTACATTGCCCTGTTCATCATATGGCCTTATAGGTGAATTAGCAACCATAGGATAAATCCACACGAAAAGGTGAAATGATTAGATCCTATGCAAATAGCATGATTTGCATCTCAGTAAGCTTCACAGGTTGCCTCATACATAGAAACTCTCAGTTGTGAGTCCCGATGTATTTTAGTCCTTGAAAATCCTTTTGGTTACAGCTCGGATTTCCCTCTAAGTGGTAAAATGAGTACAGTACATTCCAGTTGCCTGTGTAGTCGCCTTTCTTGGAGGACATATCCTTGTCCTGTCACTCTTCTCTGCTTGCCAGGCCTAGACAAGATTGCTCTGCTGAAAAGCTGTCACTACAAATTGTCATTGACTTCAGTGGAGGGATGATTTTTTCCCTCTTGTCATTTCCATAATGGGATTACAAAGATTTACAGAGTTGCACTGTTCTAGGAGACCCGATAGCTGGACTAGTGTCAGGTCCCTCTACGGGTATGCTGTGAGCTTTGTCACAGTTTTAATAATTGCCATAGTACTTTAAATTAGGATAAACTGGAATATGGTGAAGCCATCCTGTGAAACCATCAAAAACATCTTGAGGGTGTAATGAGTTTCAGCTGATGCCTGCTGGTTATTCTTATTCAAATCCTTCCAGACTGGGAAGGAAAATTTGCAGAGGATTGTGGTATCAGCCAGTTTTACATAGCTGGAAGATCTCTGTGCAAGAAATTTGATGGTTTGTGTTAACAAGAGTTACTTAACATCAATTTATTTTAATTTCTCTTTTGGCAAGGAAAAGTGTAAGTGGTCCACAGAGCCAGCTGCAGGTGCTCCTGGTGTTGTTGGACTATTTCGGCCTTGCTTAATTAGGTGTGGATGAGAACAGAAATGTGTGGAGACAGCACGTCCAGTGTTTGGTATGTTCTGCTGCTTCTTTTAGGGCTTTTCGCTGTCTTGCAGTGGAAAGGTCTCTTACTGACAAAAAAATTTCACTTGCCAAAAAACCTTGGCATAGGAACTGATGAGCTGGATTCCATACCTGCTCCTCTGAGATGGCTGGGTCCCCCAGGAGCGGTGGTGTAAGTCAGCCTTCTTCCCCTGCAGTCGCATCAGCTGAGAACAGGACATGGCATGTGCCTTCAGTGCCTGCCATGGGGCAAGCCTCTTCCCCTTTCCTCCATCGCTACAGCCCAGCACAACACACACGTGTCCTCAGGGAAAGTGCGCTTTTTCAGTAACGCTGCTTTGAAGTGTGGAGCCTCTTCTCAAGACTATCTTAATCTCTGAGTGCTTTAGTACTGCCTGGCTTTGGCACACAGTGCAGAAATCGTGTGTTTTCAGTAGTAACTTACATGAGTGCCATCACAGCGATGAGGGGCCTGACTGACTTAGGGTGATATAATTGTTCAACTGAGCTTTTGAGGGAAAAACAGCCAATATAGTGCATGTCTGATGTATTTGGACTGTCTAGGCCTACTCTGTACCAGAGAAGTTGGCACCAGCTATATGATAAAATGGTGTGCTTAGAACACCAGCGTATGGGATACCTGTCCATCTACAGGACAGAAGAACAGGGCCCAGTGGCTGAGCTCACTACAAATATCCTCTTTTAGCAGAGGACAACACAGATTCCTGTCTATCTGAAAATGAGGAAAAGGCACCCCTAGTGCTACAACACATGCAAATATGCTCCATTTGAAATCAGGACAAGCTACCTCAGTAAAAACGAGGCACATAAGCATTGCCAGTTCCATACCAGAAGCCTTTCAGAAATACCTTGTTGTTATCTGCAGCCATTGCCACTTGATCGGAACGTGGACAGAGCTGTCAAAAGCCTCGGAGGAACTCTATCAGCACCCTACTGACGTTGTCTCTGGGTTTCAGTGCTATTGGTTTTGATTAAAGCACTGTCTTCTGCATTTGTTGCCTTAAATGCTTTACTATCCAAAGTAATAAACACAGATAGATGTTCTGGACTCTCTTGTCAAGAACAAAAAAATCTGTACAATAGAAGTCCACCTTTTAAATAGAGAAACTGTAAAATAGCTCTACTTCCCAAGTATTATTTAATGGTAATGAAGAGAGCATAAGATGAGCTATATTGGAAAAGCAATAAAAGCCAAGTTGTTGTACATGACATCTAATTTCTGTATCAATTGATTTACCTGCTATTGATGTACTACGGTACTTATATACCCTACCCCCAAAAATGAAACATTAGGTATAGCAAACTGCTCCTCCTCGCTGAACATCGGCGTAGTTAGTCTGTGCTCTTTTTTTGATTACCTTACTTAATGGGATAGTCTAAGCAGCAATTTTTCCCTTTAGCCTGGGAATACCTGTAAACAGCGCAGATAGCTAAAGAGCTTGCAAGCACATTACAGTAGCTTTGTGGAGAAGCTGTGATAAACCTTGTATTCTGTGAGGGGACTGTTTCAGTTTGTGTGTGCATTTCAAGTAGGGTCCTCAAAAGCACTTGCTCTTGGCCTCGCCCTCACTGGGGCTGCTGGAAGTTGTTAGGTCATCACTAAAAACAACTGTGAAACATCTTTCTTCCTTCCCCTGTAAATGGCAGGTAGGGCACTACATGGCTGAGGAGAGTTTTGGTCCTGGGTCACTGGTGAAAGTGCAATTCAGGCCCTTTGGAAACGACAAGTCATTGCTGTGTGACAGCTCTCAGGCATGTTTTGGTCTCATTCTGGTCTTTAATGGACAGTAAAAGTTGCCAAGAAATCCTGCTAAGTGCTACCAGTCAGGTTCTCCTCTTAGCAGAGGTTGAAAAGAGGAGTGAACAAGCATGAAGCTTAAATCTCTCTGCTAGGTTATCATCAAGGTGAAGCTAAGGCGTATTACTAGGCAGCAGGAGGGCAGTGAATCTGGTGAATCTGCCTTGCCAATAAACAGTGACATCTTTTTATCAGACTGTCCCACTGATATCCCTCTCATGTACCATGGTCACTTGCTTTCTAAATGTAAGAAACTTCCCCCCCCCCCCCCCCCGCCACCTTCACATATTCCCATCTCTGTTACAACAGTACTCTAAGTATTTTTTCTGTGAATCAAAGTCATATGCCCACGGCAGAGGCGGATGCAGTTCTGGTTTAAATGAGCAGCAGTCGGGGAACTTTGACCATATCACGTGGCAGAGAAGCACACAGAGTACTCACTGCTGCGGTGGAGGGATAACTGGACCCCCCCAGCCTGCCACGACACGTCCAACCTGTTCTGGAAATCTGAGTGATGTTGTTCTGCTCAAAATGTGCTCACAGCTATAGAAATGTAGAGGCTGGTTCTATATGGACTAAAAAGTAAGTGTATCAAAATACCAACATTTAATTTGTCATCACTAATTTCAAAATCCATGTTCTAAAAGGCAAAAGCAGGAGGCTCATGTCTCCTGCAGTCAGATGGCCACAGAGCCAAGTTCACATTAAAAACTTCTACCGTGGCTTTCAAAGTCAGCCTGTGAAATAGCTGGTTAGACACTATTACACCAGGTCACATTTGCTTCACGTGACTGTAAATTTTAGAAACTTACTTTTGCCTAATCAAAAACTTAAGGCTACAGTAACGAGGGCTTCATTACAAAATCACAGGTAGATTTTAGCACTGCCTATGCTGTTCTGCATCTGACACTGAGAAATTATAGGCTGACGTGTAGATGCTGTGCAATGTTTCCAAGCTTACTGAGGATTTTGTTGTGAGCTGATAGTTTACACTGGCTTGTTCTATAACTGACAGTGACTCCATAAGGAACATCCATATTACCAATATATTTATGACCAAGTGTTTCAGACATCACAACCAGAAAATGTGAAAGAATTCACTTAAAAGACAACACAATTGGGAGGTGTTCCAGCTCTGTGCTGGCAGAGGTTATTGGAAATTATGTATGGACATGCATAGCTAGCAGTGCTGCTGTTCTAAAAGGATAAGAAAGGGCCCTTAAATAGCCTGGAATACTCGGGTAACCCAAAATGCTGGGGGGAAAAAAAAAAAAACAAACAAAAAAAAAACCCCAAACATTTTTAGAAAAACAATGGGTTGAAAATATCAAAGTTAAACACGTCAGTGGTCCTGTGCAGAGGCCAAGACTTAGCGCAAGGAATGCAAAGCAGCTGTCAGAGTGGCATTCAGCTTTTCTCATGCAGATTTTTTTTCCTTATCTCGTGTAAAAATTGCAGAGCTTGTCTGCTGTCCCTGTACATCCTTCATTCCCATGCTGGCTACTAAGCAGATCTCACCATGCCTCTACACACATCTTTCCTGCTCAGTGCTGCAGTTAATTCCTGCCCCCGTACCTCTATTAGATACGTTGACAAGTATCACTAATTTACAAATTAAAAAAAATAAGAAAAAAATTATGTACTTAAAGCAAATCTGGACAATTTTAAATCTTTCAAATTGTCTTTAATTAGGGTTATGTTTTCTAACAGAATAGCTATTTTAATATACTAATCACTGTAGGTTCGGTTGTATTAGCATAACTTTAATCTTTAACCCGAGAGGAATAAGCATCACTTCTATAGTACTTTTTAAAAGTATGCCGATAGAGGGAGATATATAGTTCTGACTGTACGGATGTATTGAGACAGCCCAGTATGTGTGCATGCATAAGATTGCAATCCATAAAGGCAACTAAATGTGGATAATTTCAATAAAAGCCCAGGGCCTAAACGCTGTGGTAGCATCTAAATTATCTATAAATGCTTCTAATCTTGTACAGCACCTGAAAAGTTGTGAAAATCACCACAAGTGAGAAACAATGTTTTTTTGTGATGGTTTCAGAAAATTGTCACAAAGACAGTTTACGTATCCTTTTGCTATCAACAGCACACATGCTTTGTGCTCCGCAGCATGTCATCAAATGCTTCAGTTAATTACTCACTAATTATAACACTGTTGAATGGCTACACTGTGGCAACCATGTAATTATGGAGCATAAAGTACTGAGCAGTTGCAAGGCTGAGCATATTGACTGATTACAATAAATCCCCTGCTTATTGTTGATATTTTTCACCTGCTTAACAGTTGTAATGTTTGCCTATCGTACCCTCCAACTCAGAGCAGCGTGTGAAGCGTTAGTAGCAGAAGTTAATTAAAGTTAAAAGCAGGTAAGCTGTACTGAAATGGCAGTGTACGATGACAAATGTATGCTGAAACACAAAACCTGGAAAAGGGCCCTTTGCAGCTGCCAGGGCACAGCATTCCTCACACCCACGGTGTAACTCCCTCGCTGAAGCAGGGAAAAGGAGAAAGGGGCCACTGGTGTTTTACAAATACAGTGGAGTGAGTCAAAATCTCAGGGCAGCTCACAGAGACGGGAAGGGAGTTTAGTTTGTGTGTGCTTCCAGCATCACCAGGGGGAGAAGCCATTGACAGAGCTGCTGGAAGTGTTGCCAGCTAATGAGCCCTGCAGGGACCCTCCTGGCACGCCAGGGCTGGCTGGAACGCCGCGCGCCCCCGCTGTAGCAGCGAGTTCCCCATCTCTGGCTGGCAGGAAGCAGGTGATGCACAGCTGGCTCAGGTTATACTTCCCCAACAGTCTCTTACATCACAGGAAATGTCAAATGTTATTGGAGTGAGTCCAGAGGAGGTCATGAAGATGATTATAGAGGGTTGGAGCACCTCTGCTATGAAGACAGGCTGAGAGAGTTGAGGCTGTTCAGCCTGGAGAAGAGAAGGCTCCAGGGAGACCTTACAGCAGCCTTGCAGTACCTGAAGGGGGCTACAAAAAATCTGGAAAGGGACTTCTAACAAGGGCATGTAGTGATGGGACAAGGCTTTAAAATGGAAGAGGGTAGATTTAGACTAGATGTAAGGAAGAAATTCTTCACTGTGAGGGAGGTGAGGCACTGGAACAGGTTGCTCAGAGCAGTTGTGGATGCCCCATCCCTGGAAGTATTCAAGGCCAGGCTGGATGGGGCTTTGCGCAACCTGGTCTGGTGGAAGGTGTCCCTGCCCAGGGCAGAGGGGTTGGAACTAGATCCAGATCGTTAAGGTTTCTTCCAACCCAAACCATTCTGTGATTCTATGAAATAACCATCTTAGGGCTGGTGTCTAGGCTGCTTTATGCTTACTGGTACAAAGTATAACTAAAGACCTGCATCTACCCTTTTTTATGTTTAAAGAAAGAAAAAAAAGATTCAGCTCTGGAACAAGACATTTTTCTCCTTGTGCTTTCCAAAATCACATTTTCTGGCCTCTCAAAATACTCTGATGTTCAGGTTCTGGTAAAGTGTATACTAAGCTGTTACTGCCGTTCATATCTTACACTGTAGCCAAGAACCAGATACAAAGCTGTTCGGCAGAACACGCTAATTCATTAAAATGCCATGAAAGCTTTGCTTGCTCATGCTGCTACAAGTAGTTCTTGCTTTGTTCTCGGAACAGAATGGTGAAGCCGGAAACGTCTGATCAAAGAGTTTTCAACTTCATATTTAGGAAAGTGAGTCACTCAACACTTGTGTGTTCTTCATTCACTGACAATGCCACCTGCTGTATAAATATGCACTCAGATGAAGGCTCAGTGATTGTCATGTGCAGAATATCTAAGTGGTAGGTAGTCAGCCCTTCAATTCCAAGTAAATGTGAGGTTCTTTCCACAAAGACAAACCTTTCTTACAATGTACTGCTAGTTCCTTCCCTGTGAATAGAGTGGACTCTTGAAGTGGTCTTGCCTTTTCTCTGTGTTTAAGAGCTCTGAAAGTTGACAGGAAGCCTACAGCATCTATGTAAGCTATTAGCATCAAAGGATTATCAGTACACTTTGAAGCTTCTGTTTTTATTGTTCGTTATCAAAAAGAATAAAATGTTTTAGCAAGATGTGATAAATTAATGATATATGAAAGACTGCAATAATTGGTGGGTCTGGATTTGGACTACACTAGGCAGAAGATAATTGCTGGTGTAATTACCCACAGCTCCAGACAGTGGTGTATCTGACCCATGGTCATTTTTATGCCCATGCTAAAGTGAAAATAATAATCCAATGATAGAATGTCACCCCGTTCTCTTTTCCCAATCCTCTTAGCATTGCTACAGCTGATAATGCATCTGCAGTCTGTACGTTTTTCTCAGAGTGTTTGGTTTGGTTTGGAAATGTTCCATTCCTCAGCCATCGTGTAAACTTCAGTGTAAGTGATAGCCTGGACCTGGAAGAGTTTCAGGACACAGCAAGGGAGGGAATTTACTGCTTTTCAATGCCTATTGAGAATTATAGACTCGTAGACTCTTCTGTGGATTATATATGTGAAGTGCATGGATGTTTGCTAGTATATTCAGTATATTTTAAGAAGCAAGTTGCTAAATAGGGGACTCCAGAGAGACAGCAAGACTCTTCATACTTTATCCTACTATAGTTCTGATCCCTCTTTTTTTTTTTTTAAGTTTCTGAATTCTGATACATCTTTTGTATTGTTGTAATTGACCCTGATTCTAACCAATCTGCTCTGAATTCTCTGAGATATTTGTGCATCTTTGAGCTTTTTTTCTCAGTCAAGGCAGCATTTCCTTTGGAATTTCAAAACAATTCATCCTTAGGGTGAATTTCTTACATTAATTTCCTTGACATCCACAGAGCTGCACCAGGCAAAAGTTTGACCCCTTTCTCTTCAGTGTGTCTCTTAGAAAAATATGACTCGTGGCTTTTAAAACTCCTTTTGTTTTGTGAAGATGTGACCTTCAGAACATTGCCAAGATGAGGTCAGGTTATCACTTGGGAACAAGAGAGAATGAACAGATTTCCCTTTACCATTCTTGTGCTTTAAGACTTCAAGCATTTTCGAAAGGCTAGTATGAATCTTGCTTCTCCTCCTTCCAAACTCTTTTTGATCCTTAGAAGCTCTTGCAAGCACAAGTCTTGGACAGTTTCCTGAGTTTTGGGAGCAGAGATTTGTAGGCAAAAAACATTCAGACTTTGATTTTGCAGAATGAGGTGCAGGGAAATGTGTTTCAGATCACGGGGCATGGAGGAAACGGTTGCATTCCCACGCTGCACAGACCCATGTGGAGTGCTAGGGATACTGGCTTCATTTAGCATGAGGTCAAGTCCCACTTGGAAAGCACCCCATAATAGTATGGGGTCAATCCAGTACTGCTTGCAATAAATAGGAGCTTTGTAATTTATTCCGATGTCTTAGCCTCACTACATGCAGAAGCAATAAGAACACCAGACCAAAACACTGCTGCTGATTCGTGTTCCACGAAATGTGGGCATCAGTCAACTGTTGTTATCAGCTCCAAGAAGTTCAGTAGTCTGAACTTTTGCTAACTGTACAATTCAGAGAAGGCTGTTCTTGTCGAGAAAGGAGCCAGAGGCATGCGTGATATAAATCTGCAGTTCCATTGATTTCAGCAGAACCAAACAGGCTTGTACTACATAAAAAAATATGATGGGAAATGATCAACAAATGATGGGAAATTAATCATTTTAACCCCTAAAGAGCTATATCAGCATGCAGAAATCTCAGTGAGACATACATGAGCCGTGAGCACATAGATCTGAACACATGGCTTAGGGTACCTGTGACATAGTTTAGACTCTAAATTATGTAGAAAATGAACGCACAAGTGTAAGAAATGTGATGGGAGGTTCTGCTGTGGCTGCGGGCAGGTCACTCGGGCCCTGCTCTTCACTCAGGTCCTTTTCCCACTGGAGGTGCGGTTTTTGGGGAGTGAGAGGAGCTGGAACAGAGGAACGTGGCTCTTTTCAGGTCATGGAGATTTTCTTTGGAAAGACTTTTTCCTTTAGCTCTGCCAAGGATCATTTGTTGATTTAAAATAACATTCCCCTCTTTGAAAAGGAACAAACAGCAGCTCTGTTTCATCTATATCAAGAGGTACAGCAGTGTGCGAGGGAAGCCAGGTGACAAATAGGCAGCCTGTGCCTGAGCACTCCCGTTGTTAAACGCGCACGCAGCGCTGAACCCGTGGCAGGAGCTGCAGAAAGCAAATGTTTGGTGCCCATGCTCCGTTAGCCCCATTATCGGCTTGGAAATGAACAAGCGAAAAGGAGCTGGTTTGTGACATAGCTGCTAACACTAACACACAGTGTCATTCATGAAGGAAATTTAATCTTGTGCTTGCAATTTAATCCGGAATTATCCATTAATCATTCTCTCCTCCCCAGATATTGCCTTTGTGCTGAACGCCGCTGTACACACCAGGCTCAGCTGGGTGTGTGGGCACAGGTAGCCAACGTGGCAGCGGCCGAGCGGAAGCGGATGGTGCTGGCCTTTGGGCGAGAAGGGCTCAGTGCTGCTCAGAGCTCTGCCAGCAGTTTCAGCAGCCAGCTTCTGCTATTCTTAAGGCATTCATCTATCAAACAAGCTGGCAGGAAACGATAGCTTGCCCAGGTCCATAGCTATGGCTTACCAAATATGAATTAGCTCACAGCCTTTCCCCTCGTCACCCCTCCCTGGGGAAGGGGGTCTGGGTCCTGGCGTTGGGCAGGGGACTCTCACATCCAGGCAAAGGCACAGTGTTAGTGAGCACAGAGAAGTGAGCAGAGGTGGTTCCTCTTGGTTAGCACAGGTAAAGCTGGTACTGAGAAATAGCAGTTTTATGATCCTCCTTATCCCAGGCAGCAACAATACGGGTTGCCTTGTCCCTGACTTAATGTGCGCACTAGCACTGGCATAAGGACAGACTTGGCTCCAAGCTTGTGGGAGCTGCCTGGGGCTACTGAGGAACCTCATCGGGGTGAACTAGGTCCAGTGTGGAGCTTCAAAGCCCAGCTTCACCTGCTGGGAGCTGTGTGCAGCATGGACTCCAGCCTAGAGAGTTTTACCAGCTTTGCCTACTTGTAAATTGCTGACTGAGAGGATATAATGTTACGGCAGGGTGAATTTTCTTTTATTTCAGCAATGAACAGGGTTTCTGAGAAATAAAAATGAAACTGGGGACAAGATGTGGAATTTTTTAAAAGGCAAAAACTTTTTTTTAAAAAAAAAAAAACCTTTTCAACTTTCTTTTTTAGTGAAATATTTTTTATGAAAATACAAACCTCTGTTAACAAAAGAATAGGTAAACTGTCTGGGTTAGATTGAATAAACAATTTTTTTTTTTTGCCTCAAACCAAATGGTTTTTTATTTACCTGGAGTCTTATTTTTTTTTCATAGAAGAAATGGCATAAAAGGAAATCTCAAATTGTTCGGTTTGACCTGATCACATTTTTTTTCAGCTTTCCTTTATTTTATTTTTGTTTTCTGTTCACATGCTTTCCTCTCCAGTGACTCTCCTCTTTCCTCAAAATCACTCCGTGTTTGTATTAGGCTTGTGTCTGGAGTTGGCACAGAGCAAGCAGAGCTGGTTCTTTGACCTGCATAGGGACTTCTGATGCCAGGAGTATTCTTTAATGAGACTTATGTCTGCCCAGTGACCCATCTGTGCTCTGACTGAGCTGGTACAACAGGGCCTTACGGCAATGAAATAGGCATGGTATGCTAATCCACATCCTGGGCTACTTTACAGCATGTGCATGTCAGAAAAAATCCAAAACTAGCTCCCTTCCACCGTGAAATTCAGACAACAGAGCTACCCTGCAATCATATAATTCTGTTTTTGCATTTTCCTTCCTAACAAAACAGGAATGGGAGACATACTTCCCTTTAAACCTATCTTCAATTTGACACTCTAAAAATACATTTTTCTAACTTATAATAAAAGCTTTGAATTTACTTCTGCTAGGCTACCTAATGACCAAAAGAGACACGAGAGAAATTGCTGTCATTGTGTACAGTTTTCCTTTTGTTCTTTAAATTTTCAAAATTATTTTTCACATTTGTACCAATGAAAAAAATCTCAAACTGGCTGAGATACAACTATGTAAAGAACAGAGCCTCTTAAAATAGGAATGGGGGGAAAACATAAGATGATGACTGGGCTGCCTTTTTTCATTTTTTGCCCTTTAATTGAAAGATTGAAGATAAGTAGTTTCTGGGAGAATGCAAAAGGCTGATTCACTTACCCTGTAGCTTTGAGTGGAAAAGCTTCCTGGAAGCCTTACTATATATTGTGAATCATCCTCTTGTCATTCCAAGAAGTTCATAGCCAAGTAAAATGTTAGAAATGGATTGATAGTGGACTGACGGGCAGTAGGGCCTAAGTGGGAGGTTAAAGGTCTCAAGATAAATACATTCAGGCATCCCTCAGGACATTTTTGTAAAGCTGATGTTTCTGACCTCAGGAATCCTTGTCTCACTGTATTAGGATTCACTGCTGTCTTAGAATAATGTCATTTTGAAAAGTTCACTTGTTTTATGTTTTAAAAATGAAGACTGTTTCCGTTTTCTTTCAAGGAAATCAGATGTAGTCGTCATGGCCTTATGTCTGTGGGACTGTAGAGCATGTGGGCTTGACTGATTATCAGCGTGCCATTTCAAACCCTGTAACAGAAATTATATTAGCTATAAAACAGGTTTGATCATGGTAATCACAAAGAAATCAATTATTAAATCCTTGAGGGTGGTACAGTCTACTATGGGTCTACTATGGGTGGAAGAGAACAAGCTTTTGCATCTTTTGAGGAGACAAGGGTAGCAATTCCTCTGCTTGGGATGGAGATCAAGTGTTTCATAGTATGGCAAGAATTCAGTTGACCTTGAAAGTATGTGAGCCCCTTATTCTTTTTCAGAACCACATCCCCTGAAGATGCTCATTAGGACCTCTAATCCTCACTGTTGACATAAGAATTTGCTATATAGTTATTCTAAAATATAGCTGCTTCCCTTTTTTAAGATACATTTTTAAGTAAGAGGATAGCTCTGTGACCATTTCTTAAGCTGGTTACCAAAAAATTGAGTGCCAGAGAACCAATGTTCCTATATACAATACTCTTACAGTCTCATGTAAGTGCAAATTGATGAATGCTACATTTTCTACAGTTCTGCACTTTTATCCAAAGGAGAGGACAGGGAATGCACACACCTTTTGCTCTGCTATGATCTCTTCCACCATACACATTTAACTAATGTCCAGTGCTTCCGAATCTCCACATGGACAGTCCCACTAGCCCTAGTACTCTGCAGTGAGAGATGAGGAAGAACTAGTGCATTGTTATCTGTTTATTCAAAGGGCAAAAATACCCAGATTTTTTTAATGCCTTTCTTAAAGGCTTGTTACTTAGGGCTGTCAGAATGGTACGACTTCATTGACGTGTTCCCAATTTACATGAGAGCTGAATCAGACTGTGAGACATTTGTTAAATGCTACTGCTCAGTCAATCTAAAGTTACTGCAGCTCGGATTTGAAATGAGCCCTTCACTGGGGTGAATACGGTACTGAAGAGTGAAGGCTTCTGTGCCTTTTTCTGCTGATATTGTTTAGTTGGAGACAGCTTTCTGCAAGGCTGGATTACCAGGGCAAGAGTGCATTGATTTACATTCTGAAGGTTATCTTTCCAGTGGAAAAAGGCACAACGGGTGGGGGCGGGAGGGGGGGGAGAGGTTAAAGTGAAGGTTTTGAAGAAAAATATATGCTAAAATAAAACTAGAGTTGAGGAAGAATAGTACTGTGTGGATTTCTAAACAGTGAACTTTAATACTGGAGGAGAGAGTTTTATATTCTGGTTGACTTTTTGTTGTTCCTGCTTGTATGCTGGTATGCATCACAATAATGTATTTTCACCCTTGCTTTTTGCTTTAACCATTGACTCATTGACTTGTTTGCTGATAAAAGACAGTCAGCTGAATGAATCCCAGGAGGGGATGACCAGATTTTTGATCACTAATGGTTTGGTGCCTCAGACCCCTCTATATGGGGGGGGGGGGGGGGGGGGGGTCATCAATCATTTGATTTGATTCATATAGCAAAGAGTTAATATAGTATTATATAAAGTGCTTTTTGGGATTGATTTATATACTCCTACTTTAACATTAATTGGAAAGTACCCACTGTTATCTCTCTAAAGGTCAGCTTCTCCTCTGCTTACTCACACGAGTAATGTAATTGATTGCAGTGCATCTGCTCACGAGAATAAGGAGATCCTGATTTGATGCCATGTTGAATGGGAATAGCTCCAGTAAGTCTGTATTTAGATGTTGAACAACACAACTCCAGAGCAATACATCTTATCTCTTGCATATCTTAGTGATACTTTCTTCCTTTCTTTGTTTGGCTAGAACACTTAAGAGTAACTTTGAGTCCTTTTACAAATAATATCCAACTCTAATTGTAAGTACATAATCCTGGACAGCCTCAAATCCTTCCTCAAATTTTCTGTTGCTTGGTCACCAGAGCAGGGCTGGACAAGTAGTTGGTTGGGGTTTTCTTCCAGCTCTGGGTACTTCCTGTACTGTGCCAGTTGTACTGTCACAATAAGGTAACTCAAAAACAGCATTTCTCCATCGCTCAGTGTTATGTGTGTTTTGTTGTCAAGTCTTGAAATTTCAGCTCAATACAGAAGGAAAATTAAGTTTAAAATTTTAAATATAGATATATAAAGAAGTATGCAGATATATTGTTTATTGGAACTAGGTCTTTGCCTGTATCCATGCTTTTTAAAATCACTCCTGTAATTCGGTCTTGTCATTTTTCTGAAGTGAATGACATCCATATGCTTGTTTTTGTTCAATTATTTTTGACAGTGTTTATTTCTGACACAGTAACCAATTGCTTGTAGTCATAATTATCTCAAAAGACTGGAATTAACATTTTAATAAGATATAATCTGCTTCCATTCATAAATTTTAAGTTTTAAATTATAACATGTATAATACTTTAGTGCTGAATCATTTGAGGGATTCTACAAAATATAGAGATAATTGAAATGAGGATTTAAATGTGGATTATTGAAAGGGGGATTAAATTCAATCTGTGAACAGCTTGAAATGTTTTATGTTAATACAAATACAAAAATTCTGTCAGATTTAGAAAATACAGCCTGCTGTTCACTGGGAAGCAATAAATACTTTGCTCTAGATTGAAAGTATGTTAGAACTGTAAAGGGGATAAAGGAGACTTTATTCACAGATGTGGACCTATAGGAGAAATAAAGTTTAGAGGTTTAGGAAATCTCATGCCAATTAATAGAGTTCCTTCAATGATAGAAAAATAAGGCTAAAAGGTACCTTGATACATCTTCCAGTCCACCCTCCTTTATTTTGTTCCTCCTGGCAACTGTCATTTGTATGCTTCAAGACTGTAGTATTCCTCAAACGGCCTCTCCCCCCATCATTCCTGTCCTTGGGCTAGCCTATCCACAATCCTTGTCATAGGTTATGTTCCCTTTGGGGGTTTCTGGTATAATCCAGGTAGCAGTGGCTTTTTATTTTTTGGCTGTATGATACAGTTCACTCACGCTCATTTTGTAATCTACTATCTGGCTTTTTTTGATCCCTTCAGTCCTGTATTTCTGCCTCTGACTGTTCCTGCGTAAGCAGGAACAAGTCGTTATCTTTGGCCTTAATTAGTTTTATCATCTTTTTTTTTTCCACACCAGTGCTTCAGTTAGTCAAAATAATTTTGATTTCTGTTCCTATTCTCTAGCATACCTGCAGGCCCTCCCTCTCTGGTGTCGTCTGCAAGCATAGAAAGAATCTCTCCTTGTAAAATCTTGAACAGAACCAGACCCAGGATAGAGCTTAGCTGCTTCTTTAGGTGGTTGCTTTCTTACCCTGTCTTTGAAGGAAATTACTTTTTTTTTTTTTTGACACAATTTGTTCATGCAGAATCCATGTCAGCTGTTGCCTACCTTCTTGTCATCTTCTAGGTGCTTACAAATAATTTTATTACTTTTCTTCTTTTTTCCAAGAGTTGAAGTTAAGCTATCTGTCTGATAAAATTTTCCAGTTACTCTCTCCTCCAATTTTTTAATATTAGGACTGGATTTATCCTTCTAGTAAACCCTTCTCTCTCTCCAAGTTCCCATAGCTAATAACTTCTGAGATTTCTTCAGCTTGTTCTCTGTGTATTTTATCATTAAAATCATCAGGCCTAGACTGTTTGAAATCACCTTAATTACCTAAATATTATCTGACATATTCGCTCCTCCTCCGAGATCTTATACTTTTTTTTTTTTTTTTTAATATTCAATGCAATAGACTCCTACTTGTAGCTGACTTATTCTACTCGTTAGGAAGGTGTAGACCCCTCTGCCAGGTCCCTGGCATAACACACTCAGTGCAGTTTTCCTAAAACAGAATTGAGGAGGTTATAAAGATTCTTCAGCAGGTGTTCCTTGTGCCCCACCATAACTCTCTAAAGAATCTCTGCGTTGCAGAGTGGAAGGAGGTAACGCGGCTCCAGTGCAGCTCAGCATGTCTGCCGGGCCATGGAGTGTCAGCCTGAGCCCATGTACTGGTGCCACCGCGACTCGGAGACAATGCTGGTTACAAGACTTCCCTGAAGGTCTGCTCTGCTTTTACAGGCAATGCAGTCCTGGCAAGGCTGTTACCTTGGAGGGACTTTCATGTGCCTCAGTATAAAGCAGAGTTTTTAACTTAGTTATTTCCCGTTATTGCAGTTTCCTACCGTAACATGCCTAGTTAGCATGGGATCAGTTTATGAATCACGG
The DNA here is from genome assembly GCF_036417535.1 of Chlamydotis macqueenii. Lineage (NCBI taxonomy): Eukaryota > Metazoa > Chordata > Aves > Otidiformes > Otididae > Chlamydotis > Chlamydotis macqueenii. Next base: position 12,434,495 of record NC_141567.1, on the reverse strand, counting down.
CCACTGGGGACGTGGAGAGGCATCCGAGCCAAATCCCTGTGCAGGGACAAAAATAAAAATTTAAGTGTCTCTGGCAGATGTTTGCCTTATCTGTTCTTAAAAACTCTGCAGCCCTTCTAAGTAGTTCTTTCAATGTCTAAATGTCCTAATAGCTAGGACGTATTTCCTTGTGTGGTCTAAATTATTCCTGTTGCATTGTAAGGGGTTTATCTTCTGTCCTGTCCCATCCTAGTGGAAAAGCAGAAAAGTTCATTATCTTTCTCTCTGTGGCAAAAGATTGCTGTCTCATGTCCAGGCAAGGTAGTTCTTCAATATTTACACCATTTCCTTTGAAATATGTTTTAAACATGTTGGGGACAGAGAATAGGTTGTTCAGTTTTGGAGCTGGCAGAATGTGAAATCATGTATTGATTCTGTTATTAACCTAAACTATGTTTAGGTTAATATGTTTGATCAGCTTTTCTCACTTTTCACTGCACAATCCTCAGTAATGCTATATTTTATTTTTATTACAATTTATATTGTCATAGTTACAAGTTTAAACAGGATAAAACCAGAACATATGGAAGAATCAAATATCAAAGTGAATATTTGATTTTTTGTATAGTTTCCAGGAAGCAAAAGTTATACCTAGTGTGAGCAGACACAGTTATTTGGACTTAATGGAGATATGCGGAATTATCAGGAGTCTGAACTGGCTTGTCACTGCAGTATTGGTTATTGTATATGTGCAGCAGTCTCACCTCTCCTGCCAGTAGTATTCAATGAAAATATAAAGCATATAAGGACACTTATATATGGTTCCATATTAATGTTACTATAATAGAAATTAAACTGAGGCTGTTAGAGTAATAATAAGTACCAGACTTCTGTTTGCATAATTAATGAAACAAACTATATTTGTAAACCAATTTGTAGGGCATCAGCTTTGTAGGATTTTCCAGACTGTAGGTTAGATAAACTGTTTAATGTTTAACAAGGCACATGTGAAGACTTCAAGCTGTGACTGCAGGACACAAGGTCAACCCCTTGTGGAAACAAACAGAAGAAATATTAGGATAAACAGAGTTGCATCTTGAAATTTATAAATTGATGGAGAGACTTGAGGGGAGGAAGACAGGAAGAATAGTATCAAACAGCAAGAATATAATGTATCAGAAGCAATAAAAAATAATGATAATGGGAAAACAGGATTAACACCTTCTCATTAAAGATCAGATACTGATCCTTCACCCTGTGAAGGGTGAAACGTGAGTCCAGAGGGCCCAGCCAGCGGAGCTGAGCGCATGCAGAGTGATATTTGCATATGGGTTCATCATCGCATAGTTACAAAACTGAGCACTCTCAGTGGTGTCAATGCCTTGCAGAAGGCAGTATGCCTCTAAGAAAGAAAGAGGAGGAACAGATAACGAAGGAGATGGTGGTGGAATAGGCTACATCAGCATCAAATTTGTGAAGGTGTTGCATTTCACTTGACATGAGTTCTGTATTAAGGCCAAATTCACTTTCAGAGCAGGTTCCTTCTCTGATACAAAAGACAGAGTGGAGCAATATACAACTATTATTTGTGCTTGCATAATATCCGTGCAAGTATAGTTTGTATTATTTCTGACTTTCTATAACTGCATGACAGTTATAGAAGTACAGTGGAAATACAGTGCACACATGTGCAGAGTCTCTTTGTCAGTTACTGCCCGGACGCAGCATCTGAGGTGGCCTCTAATAGAAATCCCTAACTCTCAGCATCATGTGCTGCGTAGAATCACACACGTTCCAAGGTGTTAAGGCTTTGCAATAATGTTGGAATTAAAAATGAAAAGTATAAAGAGATGTAGTTCTCATGTATAATTAAAGTGAAACTGGAGCTTATTTAAATACTTTTGTCAATAATCAGCATTTGACTTTTTACAGGATATATGTCTTCATGGAGTAATTAGAATATCTATACCTTCTTGTTCTTCTGAATTCTGAGTTTTGTTTCCTGTGTTTTCTCTCCGAGTAATATCAATCAGGCTACATGGTGTGAATTGGATGTTGCTTTTAAAATACAGCATCTCAGGCAGATCCAAGAGATGGCACAAAAGATTTTTGCAATAACTAGTGAATGTAAACTCTGCTGGTCCTGAATAGCAGGAGAAACTTGTAAGATCCTTTTTGTAATACAGTGCATATAAGAGCATCCCCAAAACTTGCACATGGGAGAATATCTTTGTGGGGAAAAGGACATAGCCATTGGCATATTTGAGATGATTGAAACCATTGACAAAATGCTTGTTAAGAGTTAGTTATTAATATTTATGCTGAGATTTTCAAAAGAGCTTAAGGGAAATGTATGCTCCTGACTCATTGAAATTCAGAAGGAACCGAGTGCCTAACTCCCTTAGCTTCTGCTGAAAATCCCAGCCTTAATCTCTGTGTGACAATCTGATTTTGATGTTTTAGAAACCATACTCCCAATAATAAGGATATGCTCGGGAAGCTGGGAGAATGCTGTAAGTGCTTATATTCAGCACCTTTATTTTGACATAATTGTTTAAAGGACTTTAGATAAAAATCTGTAAAGTGAAGCAATTTCCAGCTGAAAGCCTCATAACACAGGCTTCAGTCTGTGTTAGTGATGTAAACATATACATTAAACTTTGTAATGGAATTTATGAAACTTAATGAGCACATTTTTGTTGTGCTGAAATACTATGTTGAAGCTGTTCTTCCTTCTTCGTTTTTCTTTGCCTACAGCTACAAATAAATTTGACTTGCCATATTATTATGTTGTCCTAGTTCACTGTAAGTTTATAATGTTACCTAAACCCAGAGCCTTTGTTTGAAATTGCTGGCAAAAGTGATTTTGCATCATGCCTTTCACTCAGAACAATACACAAAATGCACACAATCTTTTGAAAAATAAGTTGATAGCATCTTTTTTTAAAAGTATTTATTTCTAATGTTATTGCAACTGTGAATCTTCAACTAACAAAGACAGCCCAGTCAGCTTATTTCTTCAAAGACTCACTGTAGCATTGTGAACAAATACAAACAGGTAATGGTAATTTAAACTATCAAATGGCTGCTTTTGTTCAAAGACACTAAGATCTGTGTGACTATGCAAATGTAGTCCTTGGTTATATTCCTGCAATCCTGCTGTCATCAAGCTGATTGCAGAAGTGTAACCAAAGGAGAAAGTTTTGCTCCTACTGATAAATCTGCGAGCCTGACTCCATAATGCCCAACTGTTTTATTAATAAGGTACCCAAGGGTGGAGGGACAGCCTGAGGACAGGCTGAGAGAGTTGGGGCTGTTCAGCCTGGAGAAGAGGAGGCTCCGGGGAGACCTGATAGCGGTCTTCCAGCACCTCAAGGGGGCCTACAAGAAAGATGGGGAAAGGCTGTTTAGTAGGGCCTGTTGCGATAGGACGAGAGGTAATGGTTTTAAAATAGAGGGGGGTAGATTTAGATTAGAAATTAGGAAAAAATTTTTTATGATGCGAGTTATAGAACACTGGAACAGGTTGCCCAGAAAGGTGGTGGAGGCCCCATCTTTGGAAGCGTTCAAGGCCAGGCTGGATGAGGCTCTGAGCAACCTGACCTAGTCAGGGATGTCCCTGCTCCTTGCAGGGGGGTTGGACTAGATGACCTTTGAAGGTCCCTTCCAACCCTAACCATTCTATGATTCTATGATTCTATGAAATAATTGAATATTTCAGCCTGTGTTTCAGCTAATTGCTTTCCCAAAAATGAAGTATCTCGCAAGGCCCAGTTCTTTCTGCAGAACTGGAAATTTTGCCAAAGGCTTTACTGTTGGAATAGGCTGAGGATTCCTAGCTGTACGAGCAACCTCCACCTTTTGTAACTCGGCTTCTTCCACATTATTGTTAGTGTCAGCTATCAAGTTAAACCACAGCTCATGTGTGCATATAGATTCGTAGAAATAGACCATAAAAATTGGACCAATTACTAATAGGTGAACTATTGTAGTTAAGTTACACTGTGTCATAATACTGGAATAGGATCATTTCAGTCTTTCAAATGACAGACAGTATTTTCACAATGATGTTTCTTTTACCTGAAAGACGTATCTTGAATGCCAAGAGCTGTAGCAAAATATGCACGATTCACATTAACATTCTGTTAATATTTAGAGGTGTAAATGGTAAGGTAACTGTATAGATGGAAACACTACACCCAGTGAGAGATGAACTACTTTATTGCTCTTCTTGTATGTGCTGCACCTAGAACAAGGGGCCCTAACTGAGGCACGCTGACCCGTGGACTGTTTGGCTCTAGTGCCATGTGTATGATAAATAATACCAGTAATACTCAGCAAGATCACACTTCACTGTCCAGCTGAAACTGGAGGATTCCTTACATGCTTAAAGAAATATTTACTGACATAGACCTTAAAGTAGATCTTACTGTATGGGTTGAAGGGCTCAGTACATTCACTGAAGGCAATAAGTTATTAGCATAGCTAAGGGTCCGCTTGGCTCTGACTTTCCAGGCATCCCAACCAAGGCTTTGTTTTAATGAGAAAGAATGCTGTGTTCTGGGGCTTATAGCTGAATTAGCTGTGAGATTTTAATATTCTTGTGCCTGGTTTGGAGCCCAGGTAACAAGCAGAGCTGGTTGAACTTCTTTCTGTATGAAAATGTAGGAAAAAATAATTAAACTGAAAAAAAATGTCAACTTTTTTGTTAATGCTTCTCCCCAGGCCTCGTTAGTTAATTATGGAGCTCTCCTTTCTCAAATTTGAAAGGTAAAAGAAAAAAAAAGAATAAAATAATTATTCCGCAATTTCATAGTTCTTCCATCTTTCTTTTAAACAACTCTAGAAATGAACCTTTTTCTTTCTACTGTGATTTAAGTTTCTCTGCCTAAGACATGAGAACACAAGACTTACTAGTGACCACAAATGATAACATTGGTTAACTTGACTTCAGAAGCTTCTCTCAGCTCCTTCTATTAAGAGAAAATCTTTGGTACTCAAAGATCACATAGTGCCCGCTGAAGGCTCCAGGAAACTCAGTTGCACTTAAATGGTAACAGACATCTATTTTTATGATAAATATGCCCCAAAACTTTATCTGTGCAGGTTTTCTTTATAGTCTTTAAAAAAATCTCACTATTCAGCAAGACATTATCCAAGTTGTAAAGAACCTGTTAAGCATTGCCAATCCTGTTAACATCATTGTGATGAACACAAGTGTACTAGGAGTCATCTGACAACAGGCAACAGGGCAAACCCTCGTCTTCCTAGGCAATTCCCAAAAGTGTAGAACAATCTTTTTTATCTTTGTTTTGCAAGTGGAATGGCACCTTTGTCTTCAGAAACATGTAAACTGTCACTGGCCGAAATATCAGGCTGAGCCTTGTCATGCCCATTTATATGAGGCTGATTGTGTAGTGCTAATCTACAGGCTTTGAAACTGCTTCACTTGCTAAATCCAGTTGAAGACTGAAAAGTGCTTGATAAATCCTTAGAGTGCTTTAACTTTGAAGAATTATTTTGCAACCGAGACAAACAGGATTAGTACATGTGGCCTCCTGTAAGGGAGCTCTGGATCTCCCTTTTACTGACAAGAGCACCCCTGCCATTTTTCCTCCCATTGGCACCTCTTGATCAGAAAGGTAAATAGATCGATAAGTTTGTAACAGCAACTTTTTAGCTGGGCCCTAATAAAATATCTGCTGAACTCTTTATATTACAAGACTGTGATTCAGATCTTTCTAATTTAGCTGTAAAGCACATTCTGGGCAATATTTTCTGATAGGAAAGTGTGCTGAAAACAGTGGAGTGCTTTCTAATCAATTCCAGTGGCTCTGGATCAGGTTATAAAATTTTATCCTGTTTTCCAGCTCCATCACTAAAAGATTCTACTATTTTTTTTTTTTAAATACAGATAAACCAAAGCTTACATAGTCACTGTAATTAAGGGGTTTGAGATTGTTTGGGTCTCGTAAGTCCTTTGTATGACTGTTTTTTAAAATAAACCTTACAAGCTGCTAAAGGCCAGGCAATCTGTGGTCCCTTTGCAGGTTCCTTCACCTGTGTGCACAAATAGCTTTTACTCTCCTCTCCCTTTGCTGAGAGTCCTGGCAGCCACCCACCCTTGTGTTCAGAGGAGAAGCAGACTCTCCTCTGGCAGCTGGGAGGTGCGAGCAGGATGGAAAAGCAAGGCCTTTTACTCCCACTCCATCCAAATATACATGTCATTGTGACCCAGTTTGTAAAAGCAATGGAGAACCATCCTGTATGCTGAACACTGCCAGCAGAGCTGAGAGGCATTTTGCTGCCAGGGAAAATGCCTGGCAGGTTACAGCGGCTGGAAAATTAGCTCATTCATTTTGGAAGTGTTTTAAGTCCATCAAAAAGAATTCTGTACTAGGACATGAAGACACAAGTGAGTGAATCGCACAAAAGCCCTGCTCAGCCTCTTCAATGCCTAGGGAGCCTTGGCACCTTTGGAAAGGCAGCCTGCCCATTTGGGTTGAGCTGAGTGCTTGCTTCCCCCTGCAGCCATTCTGGAAAGATGGACAAGGTGTTCTTATAGTTAACTGTCCAAGATGAAGACCTGTGCATAACACATAAGCACACGCTGACCATACTGAGTTCAGCTAGTGATGGCCACTGATGTGCAAAGGTTGCTCTGGTATTAGTATGGCTGCTGCCAATCTTTATTTAACACTTGAGCAGCTAAAAGCATCACTCTACAAAGTGTGAGATTATTCCCTCTGTCCTCTTCAGGGTGAGGAAGATCAAAGCCATGTTGTCAAAGGAAATGCTACCAGCATCCATGCTGTGGGCTCTGTCCAGAGTTGAGGTGGGTTCTGGGCCAGTGTATAAAGAGGTTTCATAAGGTTAGGCCTAGAGCAACCAGCAGTAAATGCAGTGGGTATATTTGGGCAGAACACTAGCCATGCTGAAAATAAGTCAAGTACCACAAGTAGTACCATAGAAGTCATGCTTCTCAGCAGAGCGGTTTAATGCAGGTGAAGTGATCCACTGAAGACTCACAGGGAGTGAGCTCAAGTAGCCCATTCTGGTACCGTGCTATATGGAATAGATATTTATAGAGAAAGGCAAGACTTCAGAAACAATTCTCTTTCCAGCGTTCCCTATTCCTCACTTAGTCTTCTGTCTCTAGTGACTTCCCTTTGTAACCATAATTAGTAAATTTTGCTACCAGGGTTGAATGCATTTCTAGCTGGGTCTTAGTCTTCTGCTTTTTTTTTGTATGGTAAATAATGGCAAATGCTTTGGCTTGCAAGGTTTTTCAAATGATGGTTAGCACAGAGGAAAAGCATCTTTGACAGCTCTGCAAACTCAATCTTCAGATACAATAGACTTTTACACTGCTGTAGTTTAAAAAGTTAATAGTATACAGTTTAAAACTGCCTACCTAGATAGTAACATGACAGATTTTAAGCGACTTTAAGCCTCTCCAAAGTAAACACTACTAATACTAAAAAATTGTTATTTCAAGCTTTTTCTTTCTTTTTTTTTTTTTTTCGTTTTTGTAAGGGGAAACCCAGCAAAGATGCGAAATGTGTATCTTTTCCGTCACTTCATAGAAAAGCAGCAAAACATACAGAAGAAAAGCCTTTCTCTCTGGCTGATTTCCCAAATGCACTTTGAATTACCAACCACATTTAAGAGGCTGCTGGAGCTTCTTTGTACAGTGAGAAAGTGCTGAAACAGAAAAAGCATTGAGCAGAATATGCAAGGACTTTGTCACAATTATGGGCATCAAACACAGGGTTTTCAGACACAATCCTTTATCCTGCAGATGTTTCAGCTCAGTGTATTGATCAGCACATTGCCCCAGGAAATTGCCTTGCTGATCAAAAAGTGTCTGTGTGTGCTCCCCTTGCACACATCCAGCACAGTCTTTTCAGGACGACTGCAGGTTTGGCTACATAGGAGCTAGCAAAATTGTAGACGAGCAGTGGAAACACTCCACCAGTGCACCTTGACTCATTAGAAATGCTTCATCCTATAGTAAGCAAAAATACACTCCATCACAAGTAACATTCAGCATTTATGTATGTAGGAACGTAACCTTTGCCTCTCTGTTTAATGCTCTCCTTTGGGAAACAAGTGCCTTTTGAGATATCAGGAAATGCAAGCTCAGTCATGGTAACATCTAGTTTTCCTTTCAACTTGTTGTATATAAAATGTGCCAGTGAATGAGAATTTTCTTGGTACTACAGACATGAGGACAAATCTTTTCCTGGTATTCTCTGTTTCACTTAGTTGAAGTCATGTCAAAAGAAAATTTAGTTTTATCTCTGTATTGTCTTTGTTGCTAAAACTGTGGCCACTATATAAAGTTGGCAAAGTGTTATTTATTTCTGTGCCAGGAAACATCTTTCCTTCTTCACCAAGATGATCAGTGATTTTGTGCCTTTTCTTTGTCAGATGCCTACCTTGTGCCATTTTGCATCTGAGTTTTGAAGATACTGAGAATCTGCTGCTCCTGTGAACTTCACTGACTGCTGGAAGGACTCAACAGTGAGAATCCATCTTATAGGTGAGCACTCAAAAATAGAGTTTCCATTATGTCCTTATAGTGATAAGACTTCAAACCACAGTCTGCCTCCCTGATCAGTCTAATGATGAAGGGCTAAACATTTGGATCTGGGTTCACCCACTTAGCTCTCTGGGCATTTACCCGAGACATCAAGTTTACTGTTCAATGCCCAGAAATTCACTGCTATAGGGAAGTAGCCAGGAAACACAGAAGGAGGAGTATGCAGGCTAGACCACTACTTGTGGAAAGGGGAACAGTGGGTCTATACTTGCCTCTTGAGAGGCAAAGGAGAACAAGGAAAGATTGGATCTTTCTCCCCAGTGTCCTCACCTCACATTCTTCCAACCCGGCTAAGCGAAACAGAAAAATAAGAAAGTAAAATATTGCTGTGCCTTGCAAAAGGGAAGGGAAGAACAAAGTGTGATTCTTCCACCCACTGTTTCATAGAGAAGCAACATGTGGCTGTAATTCAATCTAGTGCTCACTAATTAGTTCTACAAAGCATTTGCACTTTTATTCAGAAATTGGATTTGGTAAATCTGACGTATTCTACTGTGGACCAGAAGGGAAGTTCATTAGAGAAATTGCGAGGCTAAGGCCTTTTCACCTCAGAACAAGCCTTTGGATTTTGTTAATCAGGTACATTTTTCATTTACACTGATGATAAACATTTGACAAGTAATCAGCTCTGGGAGGAATATGATTTACTGCTGCAATCTGCATTTGTGCTATTAATCACAAAAATAATGTTTGGCAGCAGTATAGCCAGTGTAAGCAAAGGATAGAACAGATTTCCCAAGCTCTAGCTGGCTGAATGTGGTTTTCCATGTCCTGCTGAGAAGGGTTTGCCAGGGACAGGCCTACTGGGTTCAAAAGGACATGGAAATCCAAGAGCAGTGGCTTGGTGCAAGTTTGTCATTGTCTTTAAGGATGGATTACTGGGTTTGATTAGGATTTCTTCCATTTCATTTCTCTCAGATGGATATAATTTAAGACTGAATTTTCAATGTAGTGTTGTGAAAGGATTTAATTTTTGAAGGGAAATTTTAGTAGGATTCTGAGTAAACCATGTTGAAAATTTTATCTTCAACTTGCAGAAAATTAAGCATTTGTTGAGGTGATGGCTGGTTTTTGTTGTTTTTTTTTTTTTTCCTTTCATAGAAGGTGTTTGTTTTCCTTCAAAAGTAAAGGAGATCTGTTTTCATTAAAAGAATGAAAACCTGCAAACAAAACATTTATCTTGGTTGTAAAATCCCATCTCCTCTCCTAATAATTCAAGTTTAGTTGTTCAAACTTGCACTATTTTCAGGAAGGTGGAAAGGAGGATCTAAGAAAGGAATTTCCAGAAACATCTGGTGTGTGTGCATGTTTCAAGAATGTCACCCTGTCTTGGATCTGTACATTTTTTCCTCTATTGCAAAACTGTCTTGGGTCCAGATATAGAACTATTAGCAGTGAAAATAATTCCCACCAGGTCCATTTCTGTACTTCTGGGTAGCTGTTAACTTTTTCTGCATTAGTATATGAAGAATCAATACAGTTTCCTTTCTAATTCAGTTATTATTCAAAGGGTCTGGACAAGATTAAGAGCTGTTTGACTGACAGCAGAGCAACTCTGCCATTAAACAAATGTGAATCACTCACGTCCATGAGAGCCTTTATCCTGTGGAGCAGGAGCAGATATTCACTAACTTGTGCATTGGTGCAGTGTTTCTTTCTTATGGCTGATTGCTTAAATAGCAGAGCTGAGACCTGTGTGGCCCTGCTGCTGGAATGTGATAGGTCTCAGAGGGCAGCAAAGGTTACATGCCATTTTGATTATTTTATTCCATTTGATTCCCAGCTTTTCCAAGCTGCAACGTAGCCCTTATCTGAAAACTTTCTGATAGCTGTGTCATCTCAAAGAACTATCACCAACATTTTGTTCATATATTTACTTCTTTAGTGAAGAACTGTTTTTCTTTCAGGTATACCTGTTAGGAATGAAAATACTATTTTTGTAATGCACTTGAGTGTTTTGCATTTTATGCAAATTGAAAGTCTGGACTCTCTTTTCATCCTTTCTATTGCAACCTTTATAATATATTTGATAGATTTTATTACTATGTTTACTCCAATTTTATACAGCAGATTTAATTTATGAGAAGTAGTATCATACTTTGCCCTCATTCAGCCTGTTTTGTTTATTATTGTTTATTGTGGGTTTTTTTTACCACTTCTTTTCTTGGGAACAGGTTTGCAGCAAAATAAGGATCTTCTCATGTCTTTAAATCCAGTATGTTCTGCATTGCTACCTTAGAGAAGAATCTTACGTATTGAATTACCAATAAATTTTGTTGGCCGCAAGAGTTCAGAAATCTAAAGCACACAGAAAGCTTCCATCTTATTACATGGCTTTTTTTCTTTTTTTTTCTTTTCCATTAATTTTTGTTTGAAAAAAAAAGATTTTGCAGGGCAAGTCATAGTGATTTACTTGCGTGCTGCAGGCTGATTTAGGATGCTTATTTGATCAGTCTGCTTCTAATGACACTAGAAATACTGTAATGGATGGAACATTCCTGGCCTATTCTAAATTGGATTAGATGGTTTACTAATGTAATACTGGCAAGCCAAATCAGCCTGTGATGCCATGGGGATTAATCTATAGGGAATATTTGATCTCTAATGCCCATGTGCTAGTTGAAGTGCAGTCATATCTTTTGATTTAATAAACCATTTTTGTATTTCCCAACGGTATGTGTGTGTTTGAGCAGGATGAGCTAATTGGTAGCATTACCCTTTTAAAATGAAACTTCATAACTTGCTGCTAAATGAAAGGATACTAAGTACTTCAGTCTTAAAAGATTTGGCCATTGTTTATGCAATTTCTTCTTGATAGCTTAAATGCTAAGGACCACACAAGAACTTGATGTTCTCTGTTAAGAGAGAAAACTGACGATGCTGATATATCTTGTAAAATATTAATTTGTTACTGAACTGAGGAGTCACAAAAGACATGTATCACTCTAAGTCCAGTATATTAGATCTGGCTTTATTCTGGTCATCACATGATTCCTTTAAAAATTAACCCGTGAAATACAGACATTTACAGATCGATGATCAAACAGATTATTAGAAAATAGGTTGGGAAACAAGGAAAAAATGCACAGTGTCATGTTCTTGGGTGTCATTTGTTAGCACTGTACTGTTTGCTGAGGTGTTGGCTGCAGATGTGGCTAACCTTTGGGTGGCAGATGGCCTCTGCAGGTAGCAAACAGAGAGGCACAGGGGAAGGAAGAAGAGAACTGCAGTGTGCTTGTACTAATTGATAGCTTTTCCTAAAGCAAATGTAAAATATCTGCATTATGCCAGAGTAACTTGACTGTTAAATAACTCACCCTTTACCAACTGAAATCTGCTGCAATTTTGTGATTGATTTTGATAGAAGCGGAGGACGTTTTTAGGTGAAATTAATAAATTAATGCATATATATATATATACACATATATATAAATGTTTCCCTGGAATAGTCACCTTAATTCAAATAACCATGACATAATGTACAGAGACCTGAAATAAGATCTTTCCTTCACTTTGCTCTCTTACTTAGGTGCTTCTATGGCTGCTGTTTCAGACTTCCGTACGGATGACATGAACATGAAACAGTACCTACCACAGTACGAAAATATGTAATTTTTCCCACCAAATTATGCATGCCACACATCTCAGACAGACATATCTTTTTGCTTCCCGGAACTGTGACAGCTCTTAAATTTACTATCCTGATTAATACCTGGTTTGAAACACTCGCTGTATTCCGTAACACAGCTGGGATTATAGGATTTCCAGTTATATGTTTTGAAGTGTGTACCACATGGAAGCATGTGTTTCTAACTTTGGCCATTCACAAAATATCAGACCATAAAATAATTACATGCTAGTATATAGGAACAAGATTTTAGGTCTTTTTAAAAGTTTAAAGAATTTAAAGAGTAAATCTGTTTGAAAAGCACTTTGAGAAACAGTACTATAAAAACAATGAGGTTCCTACAGTTTTGTCTGAAACCCTTTTCCAAGCAGCATCATAAACAGAAATCGTGAGAATATTGGCTAGTCTGTGTCAGATGTTTTGGGTAACTTATGCAACCTCTTATATAGCTAGATATCAAAATATCGGTCAGTACAATCACCAGTACATCGTTCTGCATTAGAGACTCTCTCTTCACCCACTGGTTTGCTGGTAATTAGAGTGGGATTTCGTGTAGTTTGCTTCAAATGATAATCTATCAAATATATCAAAAGAAGAATGTCAGATCGTATGTTTAGCTTTCCAGCCTTTTTAAGAGGCAAGAGATGTTTGATCTTTTGACTGCCACTGAAACTTATCCTTCCAAAGAAATCTCTAAACATTACTAGATCAGCTGAAGTATTGTTGCTTGCTGGAGTTGTCTTATCCTTCATTAGACCAGTTGTCTTCACCTGACATCTTTAAAGTGGAATATTTTTCACTGGTACTGAGTCATGATCAGTTGCGTACCTCATTCCTTTAGGTGTCTGTGAAGGTCTTGTCTCACTGTAATATTCTGCATCTCTCTCACTTTATGTTGCTATGTAGGCCAGAATCTCACTATATGATAGTCTGGGTGTATGAGGAAACATCATGTTAAGGAAACAATTGTAGAGATTATTTCCTGTGGCTGGGTTGGTCAATCATTACATTTTCCAGCAGTGAGCTTTCTGATAGATGTGGACAGCTGTTCTTTGACTTATGCTACTAGCTATAAAACTTCTCCAGCAAGGGTAAGACACTTGTGGTAATAAATCAAGTTTGAGAGAACCCACATGCATTATTTGTTGTGTTTGTATGCTACTGACATGAAGGGACACCTTTTCAAATACAATTGCTTGAATTGTGCACAAGTATTTCCGTGCAAGAACAGAGACTGAGTTGTGCGTCTGACTAGAGCTTTGCATTTGTTTGTGCATGAACACATGCTGACTGTTCCGTCTTGAAGTACATCTGTGATGCTGATATACTGGACATTTGACACTGAGGGACATATATCATATCTGACATGTGAGTGTTGCTCTTATGCTGTAAAATTTAGCAGTTATTCCATTTAGAAGAGAAATATAGTTAGAAAAAAAGTTACTAGTTAACAGTTAGAAAACATGCCAGATGCAGTTATGAAATAAATATGTTTGACTTAATTTTTGAATAGTAAAGAGTAGCCTAATAGAAATGGAGTGATGTTACACATTGGAGTATCTAAATGTATTTTTACCTATTGGCATAGCTCTGCACAGTGCAAACATTCTTGATGCTGTGACAGTAGAGGGTGTGCAACCTTTGTGTCATAACTACCTGGAGTCCCAGGAGTCTGACTGGTTCTTGGTTAATGTCTGCTGAAGAAAATTAAAAACCATGCCTATGTAATTATTTGTCCCATGTACATTGTTTATAAACATTCGATGAATCCATTTATTCAGCTCGACATCTAGTGATTTGCAAGGAATGATGACTTTGAATGGAACTGAAGGTAACAGGGCGAAGAAGTGCTAGAGTAGTTCCAAATGCCCCAACAACATGGAGACCTTGTGCAGCCAATTCAGTGACTGTATCTAGAAACCCCAAAAAGCTGTTATTATGAGGGCATGTTTTACAACAACTTTAACTTCTGATCATTTGGGTTATGTGTAGCTTAAAATGAAAGATCACTGTGTTTGGACCGTAATAGAGACTTCTTACATTTCTGGTTTGAAACAATAATAATAGCAGTGGGAATAAAGATGTAGCCGTTACACAGCTATATGTATATAGAAGATATTTACTCTGAATTTGGGATTAATTTCCCTACATACTGTCCAAGACACTTTAAACATATTAAAGACCCTGCCATAAATCTATTCCTGCTATTTTCCACAACTGGAAAGTCACAAGAAAACAGGATTTGAAATCCTTGCTCATCAGTGTGTGCATATAAGCTGTCTGCAGTCTCTTCTGACTTTTCTCACTGTCAAGCCATATAACTTCCAAAGACACCTGACTTTACTGATGAAGAGCTATAATAAATTGTTCCAATAAACATTTCCAGACGTGTTCTGATGACACTCAGAGCCACATAAAGGTAGAGTCAGTAAAGAGCAGCAAACAAGCAGTACTTCATCGTCGCTATGATGCTAACAAGATAAGCATGCCGCTCCTGAGAACGTTACAGTATATGTTACGAAGCACACCCTACCTTGTGCAAGAGAAGAAGAACTGTAGGATAATGATGATTATTTGGAACAGTGCAAGAATAATGTTCTGGGTTTGTATTCCACCACTTTGTACTCCTTGACTTTCAGAAGCAACCATTTCATAAAAGTCGTATTTGCTTTCCTTTGATTTACAATTATTGAAATTTTAATAAGGATTGTGCAGCGACTCCAGACATCACATATTGTCAGTGAGAAATTATAACTTTATTGCAGCACACACTGACAGCCAACTCATAAAAATGAATGACATTCTATATCATAACATCTCGTAAGCTGTTCAGCATGTTAATAGCTCACTTCATCTTTCTTTAGCATAATGAGGCAGACAGTGTACCAATATTCAACGTGAAAATGAAGATTAAGAAAATTTGAATTGAAGCAAGAAAATAGCATTTAGCAGAGGTTCAGGCAACATTCAGATAAAAAGTTTCAATTAAAGTACTGTTAGGGAGCCTTTTATCACTGGAGTAAGGCTTTGTTACCAAAGACCAACACTTACTACAAAAAATCTCTGTTTCTGGCTGTACTTGTCTCTTGAAATGCTACTTCTGAAAGGATCTATAGTCTTTTTCTTATGCCATATAGGACTTTTTTGCAGACTCAATTGTATATTGTTAAATTGATTTATAGTAAGGTATTTTTTCACAGTAGATCAAACTAAAAAAATTGAAGTAATATTTAGGAAAGGGAATAGACAATTTTAGGACTAGCTTAGATTATACTTTTCTTTATGCTATTGTACAAACAGATAAAAATATTTAGTAGCCAACCTAGAAACCATTGCCATATAAAGCACTGATTACAACGTATGAATGTCTCTGAAAAGGATATTCATAGGTCCGCTTCAGCTCCAAGAGATGCAGTTACAACAGCAATATTTATGATACAGAATTGCTGCTTAAATATATACTTAAAGAAATGTAAAACAAAATATCATGGCTGATAATCTGTCAAGTTGCCTTACAGATAGATTTTTACTACTTTTATTAGCAGTTCCCGATGTACCTACTTAAACACAGCCAAAGCGTCCATTTACTGTCCCAAATCCGGGAGTGTTATTAGCCAAAAACTCTGTAGTCACTGACAGCCCTGGTTAAGACACCACTGCAGACTCACTGCAGTCAACTATGACCATATTTCTCTATTATATGGACCTGAATCAACCAACTGTAACTACTCATATGAGTAAAATTATCCAGTAAAATCGTGCAGCTGAAGTTGCTGCTGCTGCCTTTAATTTTGGTGATGATCAATGACAAACTCTCACTTTAGCTTTGTAAGGACTCCTCCTTCAGTTCTGAACATATCAGAATTAAAGAAATATACAGTTTTGGAAAATTCCTAAACCAAAGTATTTAATGTTTCTTTTTCAAAATACATGCGATTTTGAAACAGTTTTGTGGATCTGCATTATCTAGTGCAGTGCCTGAGCCAAATGTAGCTCCCTTTATGTGGAAATACATGTTGTATCTGTTGGAAGGGAATGTATCCCATAATCTGGAGAGGGCACAGTAGATTGGTATTCCTTCTTGGAACCGAATGGAAGATTAGGTCCTTTATCACTCTGGAGGAGTCTTTCACTGGAGTTTCTCTGTAAAAAATAATGTACAGTACATTAGTACGTTAGATCAGTACGATGTTTCATCCATCTCAGAAATATTTGTGATTAACCAACTTACTTTGGGGTCTGCAGTCACCAGTGGTGAAGGTTGTTGGTGCTCCACAGCATCAGTGCCAGACAGACTGCCAGCCACAGAAAGCCTTCTGTGAAGTGGCCACAGAAGTGGCCACAGGTCCAGCACAAGGTGACTTTTTTTTTTTTCTTTTCAAATCCCAGTGATTAAGTGGATAACTTAATCTCCAGGCTTGTTTTTTACCATTATTCAAACCAGAAAGTTATTTCTTCTGAGCACTCCCATAAGGTCTGACACCTGCAATGTTGTCAGCTGAGGTACAGGAAACAACAGCAACATCCTGGAAGCACTACTAAAGACACATCCAATTTTCAGCCAATTTAATTGAATTCTCTACCCTTGTTCCAAGTACAAAGAAATTAGCACTGTATGTACCAACTAAAAAGGACATTCCTTGTGATGTATGCTGTCCATGGAGATCTGTCTGCCCAAATGTAGTGGTGCTCCTCTGTTTGTCTGAGCTGCTTTGGCCAGTGCTTTTTTCCCCCTTTTGTTTTTGAGCTGTTATTCCTTCAGTGTGCTTTTCAGTTCATGCCATTTGGATTCTCTATCACCAACCAACTGTTCGTTCTGATTTGTTACCTAATGGCCTAAGCTGACTCCTGATTTGATTCTTCACTCATTAAGACTTTTCATTATGGGTGATTCTGAAATTTATGCTGATGCTTTGGAACATCCACTCCTACAAAGGTTTAATGGTTTGTTGAATCTCCTCAGTTTATCACATTATGTTAATTTTCTTTCTTGCAAAATGGTCGTACGTTAGGATTGGATATGTTACTTAATCTTCATCACAGTAATATACTACTCTTTTTCCTTCCCATTTGTTTCCTCATTGTGGACTAACTAAAGATTTTTCTCCCTTTTCTTGCTTTGCCTGTGGTATTTACCAGTTACCCAGGGCTCAGCAGTGTTTTTAAATCAGTGGCCCTGCATGCAGACAGTTCTCAGAGTCAGCTAAGGTCCCCTCCTAGGAATTCTCTCTCCCTTCTGGTTGTCCCCTCTCTGTCTCCTCCTTCCCTCAGCTGTATGGAATTCCTCCTTGCACTTCCTTTCCCTTCACTCATTTGGTTCAATGAACTGTCAAGCACACAGTGGCCATATTGGTATTTATTGCTTTTTTTTTTTTCCATTAAATTAAGATTCACTTCTCTGTATTTCTGCAAACAAAGCCCATTAGACTGCCTTACTCTTTTTTTTTTTTTGGTGGTTTGCCTTGTTTTAAGTACGTTGTATCCATTCCTAAGGCTAAGCAGCCTTCTGCTGAATATTTCTTTTCACTCAAGGTCAGTTTCTAGCTATCTAGAATATACCTGCATTACTTTTAAATTAAGAAAGCTTCACTAGTCTGACTAAACATAGTGAGTTTTAATCCGATCTATACCATTCCTTTTATTTCACTGGCAGTTAAGAAGGTGGTAGTGAAATAGCTTTTGCAGCAGCTTCATATATTTGATTTTATCAGTAAGTCTTAGTTTCCAGACCTGATTGCTCATTGGAAAAACTCAGAAGTAACTCTGTGCAGCTAGTCAGTTTAATTTATCCCTATGTTATAAGCGAGTTCAGTTTAGGACTAGAGGTCTGACGCAGATTAGTATTACTTTAAAGGTTATCTGGCTTTCTGCAGGGTTTAGGACATATCGCTGCAGTGAAGAGTAACTGGAATGCAACCACTGTCTGGCAATGTCATGGACACCAACAGATTTATGAAGGAAGTACAGAGCTAACCATATACATCAGCTGATGCCAGGTAAGGATTGTCCCCCAGGTTGATGGAATCACTTCTCGCACCTGCAGTATGAATGTACCATATACTTCAGCCGATGACAGGTAGGGACTGTCTCCTTTGCTCATGGAATCAGCTCTCACTACACAAATATATCGTGTAGCAGAAATTATTTGGGCAAAACTAATACGCATGGGAGGGCTTCATGTACCATGTTGCTTCATTTGAGGATGATTGCCTCGAATTCATGAGAGTTCAGAGATGTAAGTCTGGTGCAATCTGGGTAAAATTATACAGATTGCCTTGTTTTGCACCAATTAGTAGAGTTCAAACTTCTCAACTGGTAGGATGTAGTCAATCACTCTACGCAATATCTCTGTTTTCCTGTTTACCAAACTTCTTTTTTTCATGATCCAGGTATTTGTGATCTTTTCCTCTTTATTTGGGATTTTGACTGGTTTATCAAATTTTGGTTTTCTGTCTTCTGTTATTATTTAGCTAATTTATCTGAGGAATTATTACTGCAACTGCTGAATGCCTTTTGTGGTCAGAACACAAAGTTAACATTATTCGTAGACATTGCTTGTAGTGTCACTGGTATGGAGAAAATACCCAGATACACTTTCCAGTCTTCAGAGATCTTGAAAAGCAGTTCGTGTTTTGCATATTATCTGAGGGATACTTCTAGATAGATGGCTTCATATTCCTTTAAACCTAGTGGGTAAAGTACAGTCAAGCTGCTATTGAATTTCTGATTTTCAAAAAAAGCACTCAGGGTGAAAACAGCAGCTTTCTGCACTTTTTTCCCCCCTATAAATATATGTTATACTTATTACTAAAGCTATTTGCAGGTGATATGGGCTTTTTAGTTTGATCTTACATTTCAGTGTTTCAGTGTTCAAATACCTTATTTATAGTTTTTATGTCATCTTTTCTGGAAGAAAATCCTCCCACTTTTCGATATATATGTATGATTTCCCAAGGAAATGCCCGAGTTCTTGTACAATTCATGTAGTCTGTTCATGATTACTTGGATTTAGTACTATACTGTTTCCAGGTTCTTTTCTTCTTTGATTCAACTTCTCAGAGAAATGGAGATCAACAAAGAATAGGAGAAATTAAACAGACTTTTTATTAACAAAGCTTTTCAAGCACAGAGCCTGCTCTCAGTAGTTCAGCTCAGCATACGGAGGCAGAGAGTAAGAACCAATATCCTATAGAGACTTCTTGTGCATCTCTTAAAGAACCAGTGCCCTCAACAAACTTTTGCAAAATCATCTGCAAAACAGTAGAAATTCAGACACATCATTACTAGTATCCCTCTGTAATATTAGCTTTGAGAATGTACATCACATGGTGGGGAGGAAATAGTTGAGCCGTCTGGGTTCAGGTTGGTAGCTGGGCAGAGAAGAGTTGAGTATTTAGGTAATAATTAAGTCAAATACATGGTATGTAGTGGTGCATCTATTTTTTTTTTTTTTGTGGAGCAGAAACAAGATCATGACTTTACCAGAAATTCAGCATGGTATCATTGCTAGTGATCCATGTATGAAATGCATTTAGCACTGGAGTAGATGGTCCTAGGAGTGAAATCTCCAGCACTGAAGCTTCCAGGAACAGGCTAGGCAAGAACTTGTCAGCGGTACTTTAGGTCTAATTCATCTTGCCTTCCAGCAGCAGTTGGATTAGTTGACCTCAGAATGTCATTTCTAGCATAATTCTATGTATTTTCATGGTTGTGTTCATTAATGTATGTAACTGACTTTCAGGATCGGTAAGGATTGTCATTACCTTTCCTATCAGTTAGTGATTCTGTAGGTTTAGGCTAGGGGAGCATTTCTTCATCCAAGACTTAATGATATCTTTTGCTACATAGCTTATTAAATCTGATAGTCCACTTCTGTCTTTGAGAACAGTGAAAGATTTTTCAAGCTACACAGGACAGCATAAAGGAATATCTCAAATTAGCCGGCCCCTTACATTTTAATTATTTTTAGTGATCCGCTAGGTTATTGCATTCATGGTTGAAGTGTGTATAAGGACAGTAAGTGATTTACATCAGTTGGAGTAATAGCATTGGAACGTTAGCAAGGATAATATATGATACCATACGTCACTTACTTATTTTAACTCTCTTATTAAAAAAAAAGGAAAGAAGGCATCCAATACCACTATTTTACAAACTCTCCTTCATTGTGTCTGTAACCGTCCTTCCATCCATTCAAGAATATATTTCTAACTGTTATTTTAACTTAATATTGTGCTGTTATCCTCAAAAGCACTGGATAAAACTTCAGTTGACTACCTTACCATTGCCTTGTCTCTTTCTTCCTTTATTCTGTGAGGTCAAAGGTCTTAATGTTTCCATTAAAAAGAACATTTAAATACACAGGAAAGAGGATCTTCTATTTATTTTACAGATACAATTTTATTTATTAAAAAAAAAAATCACAAAAACATTTGTCATGGGTACATGCTGATGAAATATGTCTGTGCTTTAATATAACATATCCAAAACCAAAAAGGAAGTGCAGGATAGCTGCATAAAATCAGTAATAGATGTCCAAACTGAATGTATTGCCTGAAAGAACTTCAGGCTAATTTTTCTGATTTTAAAACAGCTGGAATGGAACTGAGACCAACTCCGTGAATGTCTGTCCATTTCTCTTTCCTCATTTGTAAAACAGAAATAATATTTTCTTCCTCAGTATGGTGTTACAAATCTCAATTTACATGCTTTCATTGCTTCAGCAATAAAATTTTTGTTCTATTGGTCTAAATCCAATGTAAAAGCTACACATGGGCAACAGCAGAATTGGATTCTATGGTATTATCAGAGTCCTAATAATTATAACTCAAACCATAGTTAATTTCTCCTAGGGATTTAAATTTACAAAATAAAAAAATGAAGCCACTGTTGTCCACAGTCAGCGAAAGGACAAAGGGAGAAATGTGAGATTAAACATTTGCATTTGGTAACTGATAATAATTTCAAACTCCATCATGTTGACAAAGCATTAGAGTAGCCTGGGACTGTTAAGTTATAGTCTTCAAAATGTTTAATAGGTAGACAGAAGAAAAAAAAAAAGGCTTTTGTGGGTTAATGCAAAGGAATCTTACACTGCCCTTTTAAAGACGGACACAGTGAGCACAAGCAGACAATATCCTGATCTTAACTCTGCAGATAGGAGTCTTGTTAAAAATGTAGTGTTGTAAAATATGTGCTTTTGATTCATGGCACAAATTAAACATTTCTTCCATATATTTCTGGAGCTAATTTGATTTAAATCACTTTTATCTGAATGGAGCATGTCCTACAAACCAGAACACAATAGATATTAAATATTGACTTTTCAATTGGGAGGACATATTCATTATCCACCTGGAATTATCCTGTCTTAAATGTACATAAGAAAACAGAATCTAAAAGCTATAGAATCCCTCTTGAAAAGTAACGTTTATTGTATCAGTAATGCTCTTCTGACTCTGCTTTTTGTTACTTGTGCTACTGTCAACTATTTGATGTTAGATGCTACCTTCCCATTATGACTTAAATAATGTTATAGTCTCATTTAAAATTGTTGTACACAATCAACTATTCTGACAATTACTGTTACAGGTTTTCTAGAGGTGGCATCACAGTTTCTAATTTTCTGATACCAAAAAAAACAGCCTTGAAAATATTTTTTCCCTCTTTATTTAAAACTTCATAGATTATATGGAACTTGCATTACCTCAGTAATGAAAGTGCTAGTCTTTTTTCTTTCTTCTTTTATAAAGCAAGTTTTCACATGGGACGCTTTCAAAACTTGTTAGGCTGGTTCTTTATATCTATCCAATTCCTACTTGGCGTAGCAGTCAGAATAGCAAAGGAGAGTGTAAGCCAGTGTTACGACTTCTCACATCCTGAGTTGTCTGCAGCCCAAAGTAGGACAAATCACTCAGACCTAATTTATAGTAGCAGAAATAGACTGCTAGCCTGTACGAAGGCCTATCAGACCTTTCATCTGCTGGCTTCTGTCATTCCCAGTATATGTCCATTTGCAGACGTGAATTCAACGTCCGACTTTGTCCCTAGCTGATTTTCTGGCTGTCTTTGTGTTGCAATGCATGGGGGACTCAACCAAGACCAAGTATTATGTCCATTCTGTCTATTTCCTGGCACAGTCAAACATAAACATGGTTTAGTTTTGCTTCAGTTCTAGTTAATCTTTGGCTGAGGCAGTTCTATTTCAACATCACAGTTCACATTTAGTTCTGACCGGAGAAAGAAAAAAAAAAAATGTCTGAGACCAGGTTTTGGCTGGAGTTTTATTTGATTCCCAGACTTACTTCTGCTTTAGTCACCAACCTATTGTGTCCATCTTTCTTTCTCTGAACTAATAAATATTTATAAAGTAAAATATTGGCAGCTGTCCCATGTGGCTTATTACGGTGTTTATCAGGAATATTATCTCTGTTTTACATAATCCAAAGCAGAGGCATAGGCTGGGTCTAATCTGAGTGTCTCAGCCACTCAGCTATTTACTATTTGGGTCTTTCCTGCTATTTTTTCCAGGACACACATCCCATACTTAACTTCAGAAATCATTCTAGTGAAAATATAACCTAGCAAAAATCCTTGACCAGGTTTAACCTTCATCCACAACAGTGATTGAATATTCTGAAACCCCTCTACCATTGCAAACTGCTGAGGACAGGCACACCTCACATGATGAGAATGATAGCTACCCTTGATAAATCCCTCCAGAAGTGCTTTCCTTAAAATCATTATTTGTGCCCTACCTTCAGTGAGCCTGAGGCTGTGACCTTCTGTTCAGAATCTTTTCTGGAAGAAATTAGAGACTGAAAAATCTAGGTTTGATCAAAAGATGTAGAGCTGAGTCACTCCAGCAAAGCGATAACGCTCATGCTTAACAGTCATGTCCCTTGGCATCATACTGGCTTTAGTCAAGTTGGTGTCAGGACAGAGGAAGGAACCTTTTGGGAGGATTCGTTTTTTAGTTACGTGAACCAGCAGCTATATTTCTCTTACCTTACACATCAGTTTTCAGCTTAGTGGAGCTGAAAGTTTTTATTTTTACAGCTTTCCACTCTACTTAGCTTCTTGCCAAGTCATAAAATCTAAGGTACTGCAGTACTTAGTCTCTTCATGTCCATATAGAGAGCTTATATCGGCAATATCCAATATAAAGGTGGCTTTGCATGACTTCTGTTTCAGCAAACAGTTGAGGATCCCGTCACTAAGTGAGTATAAGAATCATCATCCATTGTGTAACTGCTTGAGAAGCTGTAATGCATTTCTTTCCTACATCCAGGCTTGTTGTAGCCACAGGTATCAGATATAATTGAGAACATCTATCAAGTATCTCTGTACTACACCTGATCAAAATTAAAATTGATAAAAGAAGAAAAATGTAATGAAGCCATTTCCCACTGGAAAATGCACATTTAAGTACACCAGAGCATTTCAGAGTAACCTCTTTTCTTTATCAATATTTTTAATGGTAATAGCAAAATATAGCTTTAAAAACAATGTAAGCCATTTCAGTTTTAGTTTGTGTAATATAATATAATCAATTAAAAGTAAGATCAAAAGAATAATGAAATGAAAAGCATTATTAAGATTAAATATTTCTACAAAATTATTTGACGCTTCTGTAAAATGTTCTTCTAGCATTTTTTAATTCCTAGGAAGATTGACATTTTTTATCTTTTTCAGATTCAGCAAGAAAGAAGATTTCATAATAGTGACAGATATTTTGCAGAAATTGTACAGTTAAAATTCTATGGTAAAGAGCTTTGTTAATATATTTTGAATGACAGTGAAAATTGTGGTAGAAATATCACAAAAAGAGTGAAGCTTTGCAGTACAGTTTGTGATTTTTATGAGATTGCTTGCTTTGGGACCAGCTCACTTTCTGTAGAGATTTAGCAGCTCTAAGGATGGATATAAGGTATCCACAGGGATCCCAGGACTAAGCCAGAGGCAGAAGCAGGAACTGGGAGTCAGAGGCTGTACAGGCAGGAGTGAGAATACGAGATGGGTGCAAGAACTCATGCACAGCTGAATTACAGCTTGAGCAAAAGGCAAGAACAAGGTGGTAGATTTGCATAGGTTTCATTCCTGTGTGGTGTCAAGAGGTGGCCACTGTGAGAGCTTCCATGGCAAGAGCCATTACTGTGGCTCCTGCAGCCACATTGTCCAGCAACAGCATGAGACCGTCTCTGAGTGAACCGGTGTGGATTCGTTGCCTGTCACCTACTGCTGGCTCTCAGGATGTCATCATAGGGGAGTGTCCCTTTTTAGCACATATCCTTGCATTAAAATCTACTATGATACACATGAAGTGAATTGAAAGAATTAAGAGTCAGAGTTCCTAGGCTGGGCTACTCTTGGTCTCTGAAACAAATGGGACAAGTTCTTATTCCAGCAGTAGCAGAATGCACTGGAAATAAATTTTAAATAGTACTACAGTAAATGGCAGCTGTGAAAGAAAAAAAAAAAAAAGTCCTGTAAGGTCACCTGCACTAAAAAAACCTAGCATTAAAGCCATCACATCTGTGAATAGTGACTCTGATAAAAGTTTTCATTTCCTATTCAGAATAAGCAAGCAACAAGGAAAAGAATGGTTGAAAATAACTCCATCTTTACAATTCCTTGCAAAACGGTAAAGGATAATCTCAAGACTATTTGTTTTGATGATTTTGTCTTTTTGCTAGATTCAACTGATTTAAACAAGCTCAGGAAAAGGCAGTCATTAATATAAACTCCTTCTTGGCTTTTTAATGATATTTCATCCTAAGTGTGGTACTACAGTGGGTACTATTGCTAAAATAAACTGTGCTTTGAGAAGGTGTCTGATCTCTTCTCCACACTGGTCACAGAGCTCCAGAGAGAAGAATTACAAAACATTTTACTTAAAATCTGATAATACATGTACCTTTGTAATCCAGGTTATATCTGCATTAACTGGCATACTTGTACTGTTTTTATTGAACTGGTTTTACTAGCTAGTACAGACGCTTCCAGCAACATAGCCAGCAGACCATGGGATTAAGGTAATTTGAAAAAAAAAAATCAGAACAGCTGGAAAGGGGAGACAGAAGTCCACCACAGGAGAGACTGTGGGATAAGAGCTGATTCTTCAGGGGCAGTTGAGAGAGGAAAAGAGTTACACAGTGGCTGTGGCAATTCTCTTTTTAAAGAAAAAAAACAACCAATCAAACAAACAAACCCAAAAACCATTGCTGTATTTCTTGATTTGATTGTGCCTAGGTTTCTTTTATTTGTGAATATTCAACATCCAGCCTTTGATGTTACCTTTGAGTAAAGCCTTATCAGGTCCTGAGAATAGCTTCACAGATGAAATTTTTTTTCTATTTTATTAGCCTGGTTTGAAAAGAACCTAATTGACCTCCTGTAATAATAGGTTTGACTTTAAAGTTTGATCCCAGCTTGCAAGGGTTTGTATCTCTTGGTTCTGTCTTTTGAACGCTTAATCAGGAGACATTTTTCAGCTTCTAAAAGGCTTTTAGCTCGTCCACGTGTATGGACAGTACCTAATAGACCCTACCCGTTTATTCACTGGTCTCCACAACTGTTAGATGTGATTCTTTTATGTTTTACAACTTCAAAAATGCTTTCTATTTTTAGGTCCAAATGAAAAATCTATTTGTCTTATTTAGCTTTTTTAATATTTATTTTATAGTATTTTACACTCTTTGTGTTTTTGCCATGGGGTATTTATATAAAACATGCTTTAAAATGTGCATGTGATTGATTTGATTTTTGAGGCTGGCAGCAGAAGTCAGGTTTAACTCCCTCTGAAACTGCAGGAAAGTGATGGAGCCTTGTTAGACAAAGGGACTATTGCATTTGCCTTGCAAGGAAGAAAAAAATAGATATTGAAGAGAATGACCATGACTTTAAAAAGAATGGGCTGGATTATTTTCTGGATCTGTGCTGGCTCTGCAAGGTGAGAATCTGGCCCAGTATTTTTCTGTAGTCTGTAACATGAGTGAGCCGTGAAAAGTCAAGCCAACAACATTTTATTGTCCATACATCTTAGTGCCTCATTGGAGAAATATGATGATTTATTACTGGGAGGCAGAAATAGATTCTGTGTTTGAATTGTCTTTCCCATTTCCACTCCATTGGCGAGTGTAATCGAACATATCAGGTCAAAGAATGGAAAATTTTCTTCCCGAAGGAAGGCACTGGTTAAACCATTGAAGGCTGATTCTGCAGGTTGCACTCAGGTGCAGTGGCTCTTGCTCACTTAAACAGGCCTACTGATGAGAACTGGAGCTCTACGCTTCACAGACACTCGGCCGAATCTGAGCAACCCAGCTCCACATTTGTGCAGTCAAAATTCTCACATCAATTAACGGGGATTGTGTGAGAACAAGAATTTAGTAAAAAGTGAGGATGGCAGGATTTGGACCTGTACCAAATGCCTAGGAGAAGGCTGTGCTTCCTGCCCTCTCAGTTAGAAGTTGGGTGTTGTGAAGCAGTCAGTAATGCCAAGACAGTTGGCAAGCGAGCAAGACAGAAATAATAGAATTAAAGGGTAGAAGGACCTTTTGCAATTAAAATTGCATGTACTGGCATTTCTAGTGCGTGGCAGAGATCCTGCACATTTTACTCCTGAGTAACAAAGAACAGAGCTGTGTATGTCACCATGGATATGTAAACGGAGCTCCTTTGACAAGCAGAGAAATGTATGCTATTCCTTTATGCTCAGATGAACTGTTAGTAGTGGGATGCAAGAGAAGAATGGGATGGCTGTTACAGAAAAGACATGAAAATGTAATTGTAGAACCTTGTTCTCCATTCTGTTAGATTTTTATTAGGAGTTCAGAAAATATAGGGGCAAAAAAGGGTTATTTTTTTTTCTAATTGATTAATTAATACAATATTTATAGCAGGCAATATGAAATAGCAGTGATCAAATAAGTAGCAAAGAGCAGAGAGGAGAAACTATATATTTGTATGCTATGCTGCTCTACCTGGGCTGTCTGACTGCTTAGTTTAAAGAAAAAAAAAATTAAGGATATTTATGAATGAAAGGAAATTTTAAAAGAAGTGAGCAGCTGTGTTACAACATTATGAAGTTAATTGGAGAGGTTTTTTTGTTTAGTATTTATGATCAACATGTATTTTGTAATTACTCTTCTAATTCTGACTGTGCCATTCTTTTCTTTCTTGAGGCATAAGGATGTGTAGAGTAAAGGTAAAAATGATAAACTACAATCTATATTGGGAGCTCAAGAACTCATAACTTTTTTAATATTCTGAAGGTATCTGCTTAGATTTTTGCTATGTGCCATTTGGAAAAGAGGGCTAGGTAAATAATATCAAATATTTTCTGTTTTCTGTGTTGCTGCTGTAACATATGCTTGTGCTTGACTCCACCAAATACTTCTGAGTTCAGCTCCCACAATGACTGTGAGAAGTGAGTATCTAGCTCATATGTTTGGATATTTGAACTAGAAATGTTTCAGGAGACAAGCAATGGTGGTGGTGTTGCCAAGCCAGTCACTCTACAGTGAAAGCATAAAGGCAAAGAAAACAGAGAAGTATTTAAATCCAAACTCTTTATTTACCTTTTTACTGCCTCTGGAGTTATGTTTTATGACTATCATAAGATGAAATATCTTTAAACTCTACAGCAAGCCAGTAAACTTTACAGTATCCTATTTTCTTCTTAGGAATAAGGCCTTGGATGAGATTTCTGCAGCTCAGAAAGGAAAACCTTTAATGGTATCTATTGTTCACTTAATTTTGCTTATTTTCATTTCTTTCTAAGAGAAACCACCCAAGAGCTTCTTTAACCCATCTTCCTCATTTAAATTAATTCATTCAGAGTAGCAGTGATGCTCCACCCAGCTCGTGTTTTGATATGGAATCTTAAACATTCTCAGGGAAGTTCGTCATCAAGATATAGGGTGCTTTTCATAAGTTACAAAAGACATTTCTGAGTAAAGCTAATTGACAAATTAATTGAAATCACAAGCAATTTTCTAGTAACAGAAAAGATCAGCAAATTAGTAATCACCTCTAAAATATAACCATAAAGACTGCCTAGAGGCTAAATTGGCTTACTTAAATATGCTCAGCAGTGACCATTACCATGTTTTTTATAGATTATGAATTAAGTTTCTTCTTTTTTTTTATTTAGGAAAAAAAAATGTGTTTAGGAAAATTAGGGAAAATGCAGTGCTTTCAAATATAATGATAATCACATCATTTGTGTAGACTTTTTTTTCCCCCAAAGTAAGATAAGATGACACGCTTTTTTTTTTTCTTGGTACTAAAATGTAACTGATTTTGAAATGAAAGTGATACCAGGAAGCAACATTTCACGGTAACTTGAGACAGAAAGTACCCAACTGACAATGCAGGATCACTTTAGGGAGATGGACTATTGTATGGCCAGCATGAAAACAGTACTGGGGAAAGGACCGTGGTAGATTGTGCCATCACTTTTCACACAGTATCTATTTTTGCTTTAAAAGTTTGTTGTTTTTTTTAAAAGTTAGCACTCCATATGTAGGATAATAGTCCTTTAGAATAACTTTAAGGTAATTGTTTCCCAAGTACCTTCTGAAGGATCTAGTACTACTTTCTCCTTTCTGACCAACATGTCTCATAGCCTAGATTTTCTCTTGATTCCTGCTAAATAACAGTATTTTGTATAACTTGATGTGATAAGATACTGCAGCTTCCTCTTACCTCCATGTTGTACTCCTTGCTGGTGTTGGGTTTGGACAAAAGTCCTTTGGGTTTGTCTTGATGGAGAAATTACATGACATTGGCTTTTTACCTCTTCACGCAGTGTTTAACTATGCAGAAAGTGTAGTACCATGCTATCTTCTTATATTGGCTTCAGTACATTGCTTGCCAATCAGTGCAAACCTCTGGACTGAGTTTAATGTTCTGGGAAATGTCTCATGATACAACTTTTTCTGGTCTGCTCCATATTCTGTTTTTCAGGGGTGATACTGTTGGGTTTTCCCCCCACAGCATATTGTGATACGCTTGTGGGGAAGAATAAAAATTCTAGAATGAGGCAGAATCAAACTAAAAAGTGATTTCCCTCACAAAATCCAGTAGCAGTTATGAGGTGAGTTTTGAGTTGCTATTTGGTAGCTGAAAGAAAGTACTGTGACCATGAAGATTCTTGTGTGAATAGCACATGGAGTTTCAGAACCAGCTGGATTTGGTGTTGCAGCTTTGTGGGGATGAGGATGCTGTGAGGGTGTGGTTATAGCAGGAGAAGGAAGAGCAAGGAAGTAAATTTTAAGAGGTACATTTGTTGGCCTTGATATGAAGCAGTTATAATTAGCTGCTTTTAGAGTAAGTACACCCAAATTATACTGGCATCCCAAGGGAGCTGCTTTGCCTTGCATTGTGCATGCCAAAATAAAGTATGCTCTTCATCTCAAGTTCTTTTTTATGACACCTACATTTTGGCATTAAGCACACTACAGAATTAATAGCAGTCTGCAGTACTTGTTCTCAACCCAACAGGTTCAAACAACCCTGGATGCATATAACACCTTAAAATCTCCATGCTGTTTGAAATGTCTGTGTAGCCTAATTTGGGCTACTTAATTCATAAAATCCCACCTTAATCCAAAACTGAATGAATAAATGAAACTGATAGTCAGTTTCAACTTTGCTTTTCCTGTGTCTGTGGCTGCAATAAATATGTTTGCTTTGCAATATAGTTGAATTTTGTACCCATCTGCCCTCACCTTGTGCTGAGTTTCACAGCAGGCAATGGAGAGCTGGCGTGCAGTTAGGAATAGGGGAAGAGGTTTGGGAAGCAGCTGAAGAAGAGGGATGTATAAGCAACAAGTGTGCCTTCTGCTTTTAGGATTTGTTACTGCAAGGACATAAAACTTCACAGCATTAGGTTTATGGCACTTTTATGCTATAGTGAGTGACTTGGGAATGAGGGGATTAAAAGACAACAGGCAGAAGGAGAGCTGTAGCTTCTAACTCTTCCCAAAATGGTCATGAAGAGCTGGATACAGAAAAAATGAGATTTAAATTCCTCCCTGTGCCGTTCATAAGATAATGCAGTTCGTTACATTTAATAATAGATCTCCTCCTGTTCCGTAGCTTTACGTGGGGGCCGGCTGGGGGCTGTGGGTCCCCTCCCGCCGCTGCTCTGCTGCAGCCCGGAGCCGCGGGAGCTGTCCGGGCCGGGGGTGCTGGGCGGCCCCTCCGCGGGAGCCTGCGGGGGCAGCGGGGCAGCTCCGCGCTGGCCTCATGGAGCTGGTTGCTAACAGTATGCGGTAGAAGTTTCTAGTACCTCTTGCTGTGGCGTGGTGAAATAGAGTTTTAGCGCAGTTTGTCTTGTCTTCAGCTCTTTCTTTCTTTCTTTCTTTTTTTTTTTTTTTTCCCCCCAAAGCTTTTCCACTCATTGCTTGGGTCACATTTGGATGTTTGCCTTTCATTTTTTTACTGAATCTCGTAGGTGCCTTCACTCTTAGGAAAGCACTGGTTGTGCAGTTCGTCAAAGAGGTAAGTTAAATCTAAGGCCTCTAGTGCACACAGAAGCACCTGAAAAACACCAGTTTTAAAGGGGACGTGACACTAATTATATGAACTCAGTTCTGCCTGGGGTCTAAAAAGAACTTCTGGCTGTCTAACAGCCTTTGAGGAGAGACAAGAAAATGAATCCCTGTGAGCCGAGAATTGCTGTGGGTGCATAGATGCATGGATTTGTGATATAATACAGTGAGAGGATCATCAAAATAAGAGTAGAAATGTGGGGTTTTGGTCATCTAGAACAAAGAGATGTTAAATGATGTTACTCCTTTCCAGAAGGATTACTCATATAGAAATAATGTGCCAAAGATAGGGCTTAGATTGAAAGGATTTTTAGGATACCAAAGAAAAATCCATCTCCAACTCTGTATGAAATAAACTGGTAGTTTCAACATAGTTCCTGGGATATTGATGTCATGTCACAAAAGTTAATGGAATTTATACTAGTTGCATTTCAGATGTCAGATTCATTAGGGAAAAAGTCACTCTCAAACTTAACTAGTGCCTGATCCAAAGGGGAGAGCTCTGCTGAACCAGCGTGGGCATGGTGTGCAGGTCACTATGGGCAATCTCACACTACAAATGTTCACTGTGAATTTGCTCTCTATATAAAGAAAAATTGAGATTTCAAGCCTGTCAGTCAGGTGCCATTCACAAGACTTCATTTCAGAAAAGGAGAAAGGAACCTGCCCAGAAAAGACTGATTTGGAGGGAGAAAAAGAGCAGCCAATTTGCATTGTCTGCTAGGCAAGGATATAATAAATGAATCAATGACATGGCTTTCTGTTAATTGTGGGCAAGGCAGCATTAAGACATGGGTCTTAGCAAGTTTTGTGTTGGCTCTTTTTAAAAAAATTAATTCCAGTAATGATGATATTTAAAAAAATTAGCAAGAACATTCCCTATATTTCAAAACACCATTTTCAGATAAATCTCACTCTAGGCAGAGTAGGAAAAGGACACAGTGATGAAAAGGAAATTACAGAAATGGAAGAACTCAAGCTATCTCAAAATATGAAAGCTGTCTTTATCAATTTTGATAACAGGGCTCTCATGGACCTCTAAAGTCTCACAGCAGAAAACAGTAGCATGAAATATATGTATGAGGGTCCAGAAGAGTAACGTCTAGGAGAAAAACTGTACAGGTAATTTCTCTAGCCAGCACTAAAGAAAAATTCTAATGTAATTTTTCTGATTTTCTAAAGATCACAGTTTTTGCCATCTTGGTAAACTGGACAACTATGCTTACAGGAGACCTACTGTGGGTAGAAGTGATACTATTATTACTACTAGTAGTAATAAGAATATGTACCAAAACATCAAGTTTAGATCTGAATTAATAGTGCTGCTGAAGCTAGACAGAGAAGTTATACTACAACTAATAACATTTTAACTGATATTTTTCTAGGATGTCAGAAAAAGCTCATATATCAGATAAAGATTTTAATTTTAAAAACATTGTATTAGTTCAAAAATAGAGCACAAGCAATTTTCTCTTTGATCTGTTCTCTGAATGGGAATTCCCTACGTATGTTTTCTGCCCATCGGCAGGATAAGATGCAGTATATGGCACACAACTCATTTCCCAACTTGTTCTTTCTTAGTATCAGAAACGTAACGTTAGGCACTAACTTAGCAGGTGTAGACGCATCTGTGAATGACAACCTATTCTACATTCAGAAAGCTGGAAAATTCTCAGTGAAGTAGACAGCTAGAGAGCTTTTCACAAAATAATGATATGAAAAGGTTCCAATTCACCAAATCCTTTTTCCCATATGCTTGAACATCTGGAATACAGAAGAGCTTTCTATACCTAGCTAGACAAAATGTTATACTGACTGCTACCTGCTAGAAATTGGTACCTCATTTCTTCTATTTAAATTCCCATGGGATAAGCTACAATCAGGAGCTGGCAGATACCAAGAATCTACTAAGATTTGTAGAGAAGAGCTGAACAAATGCTTGAAAATAATGAAACAGAGGAGGAAGAGAGAAGTAAGAACACCCTTGGGTTAGTTATATTGTTCAAATGAAGAGAGGTTGAGAGACATGGCATTGGTAATATCCTCTTCTGGCAGTGACACAATAAAATGATTCTTTTCTGATTTATGCCTCTATACATCTGAGGTAATTTATGGCAATCGTAGAAGAATTCTACATTTGCATTTTGAGTAAGTTAGGTCAGTATCTGCTGCACTAATCACACTATCAAGTTCTAAGCCTTCCCATTACAAGTTATTAAAAACTCCATATTTTTATAGTGTTATTCACAAACAGATGGTAAGTTGCTACCTTTCATAGGTTTTTAAACTAATTTTCCAGTATAAAAAGGCTAGTGTACGGATTCATAGAGAATCACTAATAAAATAAATGCAGCACTGCATTCTTCTTTGGAGCCAGAACTGCATGGCAGTGCTCTTCACAAGAAGGTATTCTTATCTAATAAAAGATTCCACAACTAAATTCATTCATAAAATGAAGATTAAACAATTTTATTGTATCTCTTCTTTTTTCTGGAAGGGTCATGACAGCACTAATGAAGGTTAAGTAGACTGAGCAGTGATTTTTAGAGTATCTGTGGGAGATCTCAGATATGTGTAGCTTATAGAAAAAGCATTGTAGCACCTACCACATGTGTCATGTCAGGTGGAAAAAATCTTTCTTCAGTTCCCCAGGCATTTCAAATATAATTACTCTAAATACAATGAGTGAAGAATCCTATTAGTTATGAGTGAAGTGTTCAAAAGCATTTTTTTTCTCTCTGTTTTATTATATTTAGCTGGTTTTTTTCACCATGACTTTTTAAAACTGTGTTGAGTCCTATATTGAAATAATGACAACTTAAGGCATAGGAACATGTCAGATGGCTATACATGAGCAGGACAGCAGGCAAGGAGCCTTCCTCTGCTAGATGTGTGATCCAGGCCCAATCCACATCCTTTGGTGTTAAGATCAAGACGGTGCTAGGACTCTCTTAGCAGGCAAAGGGAAATGAAAAGCTTTTACTTGTCCCTGTATCTGTTCACAGACTTGTCCAAACATGGAATTGAGGAAGGACATGTTGTGGATTTTTAAAGGATTTCAATAGATTTGGAGTCATCCTGTGAGAATTTATGAGGCTGGGCATGTTGGCCTTACTATGGACTGTATACAGAGTACAGTTATGTTAGTAGTGAAATGTCTGAGATACCCACAGGAAGGGAAAGAATAGCTCATGATAGCTGTCTCTTTGCAAAGAGTTAAGTTAAAGTGTAATACCAAAACTATTAATTTTGCTATTTTTGCTGCGTCTGTGAATACACAAAACTTGCTTTGTCCCATAATGAAAAAAAGCCCATGACAAAGGCTAACAAAAGACTTGACTGTGGCTGAAGGAGAGAGATGTAATTATTGGAGAAAAACGGCTATCAGGGAACCAAACTAAAACATGAGGCTTGTTTGAATGTGCCTGAAGAAGTTAGACTTGCCTATGTTGCCATCAGGCTGGCGACATCTAAGTACACTAGGCAAGCACATACAATGCTTGTCGGTCTCAGGAATATGTGATTATATGCTTTATTTCTGCTGCTAATGTATATGGTGTTTTGTTGTTTAAATGGATTTTTGACCAGTATACACACCTCCCAAATGGGAGAATGCCACAAGTGCTTGAATTCAAGTGAACGGAGTGTGTAGTTGTATGCAGGGTTTGACAGTTTCTCAGCAGTTTTGACATTTCTTTCCAAAAGAGATAAATGGTCTGACAGCTGCGGATGAATGCAGTCTGAAAACTCAGAAAGGAAGCATGTCCAGCTAACTACATATCCGTAATAGAGATGCATCTATTTTATGAGCTCTCTGTAGTGTATGTTCAGACCTCATCCGGAGTGCTTATCTCCAATTTCTAACTAGGGGAGGAAGAGCTGGTTGTGTTATACATGAGATTTTCATTAAATTAAAAAAAAAGCCAATGTTTCTTTTGCCCAGAGCTGGAGTACTTCAACTCTAGAGATTGTGGGCCCAAACTTCTAAGAGACTGATTAATGTCTGGTTTTTTTCACTGTTGGAAAGAAAGTAATAAACACTATACTAGTATCAACTATTAGGTCAATTTGTGATGGAAGACACGCATAAACCAGTCAAAAAGGGCAGTCCAGCAGATTAAAATCACTGATGCCAAACAAAATCCTGCAAGCTCAGATGCTACACAAAATAATCACGTTGAAAGGCAGCATACCATAGCACTCAAACTAGCTAACAGAGAATTCAAGGGGAATCGTATTAAAAATGGTAAAGATATTTGTAGCAGAAAATAGAAATGTAGCGAAATATGGGAAAATGCAAGGCATATAGCACTACAACAAGAGTGAGAGTTTTAAACTCCGATGCAGTCTTGGTGCTAACATATGGCTGTGAGAGCTGGAGCTACCCGAAGTGTAAAATCAGACATACTAAAAAGCAAATGTCTATAAAAGATTCTGATTCTGAATAAATATACTTTTAACCAACATGGAGAGAGGAGAAATCAAAATCACCAGCCAGGTGTTTATCTCCATCAGTATGAAGAGCGTCCTCAGTGGATGCGCAGTGTGTACTTCAGATGCCAGAACGCAGACACATCCAGAGCTGTCAGATGCAAACTGACCAGTGTCATGAAAAGAGGCTGTGCAAGAAAAGCCCTTGGAAAACCCGTTAGCAAGCAGGATGCATTAGCAAGGCAGGTCACAACTCTATAGGGCACTTGGAAACAGCAGCAAACAGCAGAAGCAGAGAAGACTCCTTTCTGACCCATTCACTTACATTGGCAAGGAGGTGTTAAGCCAAAGAATACAATCATTAGAAGTGACCACATCCTTAGGTCAAAATAGCCAATTTCTTGGTTAATTCCAGTGAACAGAATCTTCTTCTAAAACTGAATTCTCTGGCACTTGCAGCTAATTAAAGTTGTCTTAATAACAGCTGCATCATTTGTATAACTATTTTCTACAGAGAGCAGAACTTGTCAGAAGCCTCAAGATGCTGCAATAGTATATAGGAGATTAGCATGGGTTCAGTGTGTCCATGAGTTCAGTGTGTCCCTGTTTCCTTGCTACACGTGTTGTGAAATGTATTCCTCCTCATGGCTTTGAGAGAGCAGCAATCTATATGAAAAATACAAAATACGACCTCCTTTCACTGTTTTGAAAGTTGGTGGGATAAGAGGACCGTGCTTAGCTCCTGCATGTTGGGGGAGAGAGAATGCCCATCCTCTGCTTGGAGAGCTCTGCTCTGACTCGGCTTCTGCAGGGCAGGTTCTTGGGGAAGCTGTGGCAAGAGGGTGGTTTATAGGGAAGACTGTTCCCTGCAGCAGGATGGATGATATAGCTACTACAGGTCTGGACACCTGGTCCCAGGTTACAGAGAGATTGCATAGGCTGTAATCACAACAGACAGCACTTTCTTTGAATTTGAGTGCCCTTCATCTCTGTAATCCAGTGTTTCTTCATTAGATGTACAGAAAAGCTTAGAAGCTGTGCTAAGCAATTCTGCTTTGGAATAATTTATTCTGTGAAGTAAATAAATAATTAAACCTGACAAACGTGTTTTTCAAAACTCTGAGGAACTGCACATTGCCTGCTGGCACTTCTGAATTTAGAGTGCTGCATATTGAATTGTTTCTGCTCTCCTGTATTTTGCTTTCCTTTCAAAAGCTTTTTCCACTGCAATTTGTAAAACATCTTGTGGGCAATTCCTCCACTTGCAGGCTTGCCTGTCACATTGCTTTTCCTTCTCAAATAGTATAAGGAAATAGAGAATGACTGTCTGGGATGATATAGGTTCTTTTGTTGCTATTACATGTGGACAGACTTGTGTTTTAAACTGGTTATCACTTGTTTTCTTCTGAAAATTGCAAAGCAATTTTCTTCTTTCTCATAAAACACATGAAAAATCTAATTAATTTTGCTCATATCCACTCATTTACATAATAAATCCTCATAGGACCACATGCTGAAATCTTATTCAAAATTCTCATAATCCATTAAGACTTTGTGTGTGTTTAATAGCAGTGTTTTCATTATTTGGAAAGCAGGGGGTGTGTAGTGTCACATTGTGCTACTAAATCCCAGAAATCCTGCGAAGTATTCACACTAAGTTTTGGAGTGACTTCTCTGTTGTATCACTGTGTATGTCCTCTGGGATCAAGTCTTCTAGAACATTGGCTTCTCAAATCTTATGACTTGCATGTTTGGTACCACTGAGTTGTTCCTCTTGCAGATGGGTTGGGCAGCATTGTTTCTGGTCTTTATACATGTGTTTCTTCCAGGGAATTTGGAGTCTGACACAGGATGCCATTGAACAGAATGGCACTGGTGAGTAGTTTAGCCCCAAAAGAAGCTGGGGCTTAATTACAACCAAATTCAAACATTTCAAACTTTCTATCCTTTCTCAAATCCTTGGCTTTTCCTTTAGATCTGTCAGTCAGTATTTCGTTAGGTATGTTCTACTTTCCAGCATCCTGTCATTTATGATAATAAAATACATGGTCATGAATCTGCCTAGAGGAGGTTTTAAATAAATCTGTGTACGTTTATAAATTCAAGTGAGCATATAATTCTTAATGGCCTGCATGGTTACATGATAAATAATTGTCATTGTATTCCCTCATTTTTAATTTCAGTGACAAAAGACTTGTTGCCATACACTTGAAAGGCAAAAAGAGTAACAAGGCATAGCAGAATACAGTTGTTTGTTCTGTTTTGTGGGGGGTTTTTATGTTGGATATCAAATAAATTTTTACACCTTGCTAAGAGCATTTTTTCATGGAATTTTTAAGGGGAAAATTAATTGTAATTGTGTAAAAATGTGATGTTTAATTATTCTCTTTAGTCAGTGGCATGCTGGAAATATGGGTCTGAAGGTTGCTAGCCAGATAGTGCAGCCTTGAGGAAAGCCTTGAATGGGTGCCCTTTTTCATGCCCAAGGAAATAGTGTGGGGTAGGGAGCAGAGAGGACTGGCTCTGTCATCGTTTGCCTGGGGCTGATAACACAGGGAAGTGAGCATCCTCTGGGCAGTGGTCTCTGTTGTAGGTTCTTTGGACTTCAGACGGAACTGGCAGTGCTTAGGACCTTGAAGGACCAAACAGTAGCCAATGAACTGGAAAACAGACAATTTAGTTAATAACTGGCCAGAAACAAAGGAAAAAAAAATGAGAGAAAAGCAGTGTGGCAGTCAAGGCCAAGCAGAGATAGATGGAGTTTCACCATTTATAGGAGCCCCTCTGGGGACTGTGATGGATTTTAGAGGAGGCCATATATGACTGTTAAATTGACTTCAACAAACCAAAGTTGTCTGTAATAAAATTTGATTTTCCGTCGAAAATCTATTTTTTTTTTATCTAAAGCACTCAAATTTTTTTGAGATAAAACAAGTGGAAAAAGAACCGTCAGTTTTAGAACAAAAAGCTGATCTTTTCACAGAAAGTAACTGCCTTCTGCCATTTTTTCCTGAAATTATTATTCTGCAATTAAAAAGATTGTCAATAATGAAATACAATCTAACAATTATGCCAAATTCTCTTGTTCATTTAAATTCTGAGGTGGTGCAGTACTGACTGGATTTGAGTTATACCTCTTCAAAAAACTGCTAGGCAAAAGCAGATAAGATGAGTTTGGTTCTTGTCCAGTGACTTCTGTTTTCATCAAATTTTATCCCTCCTTGGGTGTAAGAGGGCCTGTGGTTTTTATCTTTTTTAGCTCTAGTGGCTAATTCTCTGAGCTTTCCAGCATTCCTACTCTCTTTCCCTCTCTGAGATTCCACATCACAACATTCATTGCAGTGAATTGATATTATTAATACTCTATCAACTCAAACTAAGAAGTAGGGCTGTATTGTGACAGCTACCAAGACAGTATGTGTCCCAGAGCCATTATGGTCTGTTTGAAGGATAGGCAGGGAAACAGGCACACGTTGAAGGTAGTTCGGTGCCAGAGATGCTTGCTAGATCAGTCTGGCTTCGCTCTGGAACAAATCACAATCTTGCTCACTGAGTCTCTCAATTTCCTGCCAAGAGAATCTGCGCAGATCATGACGTTGGCAGTGATCTTCTGAATTGCCAAGAAAATTATGAAATAGGTGCTAACTATGGTATCTGAATGCCAGTAAAGGCCTTTAATATCCTATAATATGTAGCTACCCTAAAGTAATTCCAACAAGGTAACTGGTTAATTACATATTTCTAACTAAATACTTGTGTAATTTTAAAGGACTGTTTTTCCCAAGGTGGTCGTAAATTGCCAAGATAGATAGCATTAGGCAATTACCATTTTGAAGAATAGATGTTGTCACCATTAAAAGTGGGTACTTAGGACATATAATAGCAGTGTCACATTCATCACAGCATCTAAGAGACAGGATGTTTAAATGCAGTGAGAAGGCTATTAATGCAGAAAGGTTTTAAAACTGCCATCAGATCTCTGTAGTCAATACTGGTGCTTTACATAAAAATTGCCTGCACTGATGATAAGGTAACTTGTCTGAACTCAAATCATTGGAGAACAATCAAATATGATAAATGATTGCCAGGTGCTGCCATTTTCAAAGTAGAGACAAAAACGTAAGATAATGGAGCTAAGACAATTCACAGAAACTTCAAAAGGGTGACCCTTTCAAGTATTGTGTGATTCCTGACACTCAGTCAATGTAAATGATACCTGGTTTTTATAGGCAATAACAGGTTTATTTTTCATACATCCAAAACCATCTGTCTGTATGCAGCAGACACAGCCTATACACAGAAAAACTGCATTATATATCTAACTTATCCATAATTATTATTTAGAATAGCTACACTCATTATAGAGACTCCCATAAAATATTATCAGACCATCTGTACTGAGCAATTGCAGTTGTTGTTAACTTTGTTCATGGTTGAGGGTGCACGGCACTGTTGCAAATGATGCCTGAGTGAAGTTAAAATTCAGCACATTGGCAGAGTAGGCATTTAAAGTGAAGTATAATTTTGATTTTATAATACAAAATTGTTATGAATATTGTATACTTTTATGTTCAGGAAATTTCCAGGAGCTCACATGCAGCAGGGTGAAAATACACCTAATTTTTTTCAGAAAGAAAGGAAACACCTGTTTGGGGACCAATTATGAACTTCATAGAACTATCAGTCCTAATTACTAAATAGCTACAGGAGTCTCATTTAAGCAAAATCAACCATACTTGAAAACTAAACTTAGAATGTAAATGATGCAATCATTCATAATTCATTCTGCCACAGTACACAAAAGCAGAGCCTACTGTAGGCTGTTTTCAAATCTTTTGTGCGAATTAATACAACCAATGCTAGACTTTAAAAAGCTGTTAAGGAAAAATAGATCTTTAAGGGTACTATTTTTAATCCAGCATTTTAAAACCAATCTTAAACTTGACTGCATCTGCTTGAAAAGGAAGACTTAGCAGAAAAGGCAATATTACAAGCAGTCTGTCTTTGAGGAGAGTAATCTACGTTTGCTGCTCAACAGAAATATTAGAGGCTCTTTAAAGAATGTTGTATTACCGTTTGCAAGACCCATACTTACTTGTAACTGGCAAGTTAAATCTTAAATCTGGCAGTAGATAATATCTACTGCCCATACATTAGTGAAATCAATGGTCCAAGGTAATCCAAGGATAATTTCTCAGGCAAGCTAACTGAGGGCAAGACCTCAAGATCTCAAGTACAGCTACAGCCCTCTTGGGGAAGAAGAGAAGACTCTCAATATCAATCCTTGATTTGCAGGTCTCAGCCTTTTTGCAGGCTAGAACGATCGCACAAATTAGTTGTCCAAGCTCGGGCTGAGGTTTGCAGCTGTTACCCTTATAAATGGAAACTCAGTATAACAACTGAATATCCATTCAGTTTTTGCACTCATATAAATACCACTTTATGCACACATAAATATTAACCCTGCAGAAAGTTGATTACTAAGTACAATACACTCCAAAGCAGCAATTCTATGGTTTGTAGTGTTATTCGCTTATCATGTGCAAAGTTAAGCAGGAGCTGAGAAGTTTAATGTCTATGGTATTTCTGTGTACCCATACTAAACATTTTGTAAGCTGCTATTAATCCTGTGAGTAGCCTGGGAAAGAATTTGCAGTAAAAAAAAATATATTAATCAAATGTAGTCCTTCTTTCTGTTTGCAAATTGCTTGAACAGATTGTGAGATCTCCTCATTTGTTTGCCATCAGTTGTTCTTTATCAAATATTACGGTCAGGAAAGCTGAGCCTACTGATCGATCACAAATTGTTTGTTGATGTTGTAAATACATATAAAAATATAATGTACTCCTATACATATAATAATTTCTTATGCCATCTGTGTGATCCATCGCTTCAGATAAAATTATTAAATTCCCTGTGCCTTAACCTTTTTTCAACACAAAATGTCGCATTTCTCCGAAATGGCTTTCCACAGACATTCCTAGCACTAAAGCAGTATTTCATGTGAATTCTATGCATTCTAACCTCTTGGAGTCTGTCTGTTTATCTCACAGTGACGGTGTCCAATCTAGTGTCAATCAGATCCATGCTGGGCTGGCAGTCTCAGTGATCCAAGAGTGTATAGCACTCACAAGGGTAACTGAATACATACTGCTCTGAGAAATCTCTTTGTCATTAAACTGATCTAGGACCTTCTGTTGACTCTTATTTACTCCTGATTGTACAGCTCAAGTCTGGTAATATCACGTATTGCTTCCATTTTTATTCACACTGGTGTATCATATTAAATGGAGCCTTCGTGCAGGTGATCCCTGTATGAATACATCTTTGGTTGAAGAGAGATGGTAACAAAGGAAGTTCCAGATTGCAGCAAACAATGGATTCTTGTTCCTCCTGTCATATTGAACACCTATATGTTCACTCAAGCTTTTACTTGAAGTAAGGTTGGCGTAGAGTTGAATTCCCTAGAGGGTGTGTTGAGATTTTTCATTTAATTCTGATTTCTTCAACAAACACAATGCATTTGCGGGGCAAGAAAAGCAATGCTCAAATGAAACTTAATCCCATATTTGTAAAATCTGTAAATGATTTGAACTCTGTTACTGGTCACTTCGGATTTCGTTAAAGAATAACAGCATGAAAAAACAGCAAGCCACAGTGTTCCTTCATAATTTGAAAATACAACATTACAGATAATCGAATGTAATTGTCCAGAGGTTCAAGGAAGTGTTTCTGCAGACAATAATTTATGTAACAAGAAAGAAAACCCCATTGTCCATTTAGAAGGGTTAAAGGTGAGGAAGTGGGAATATAAACTATGCTATGTGATCAAATTCTTGACATAATTGCATTTGGTTTTGTGTTTTGTGTGCAAAAGCCACAAAAAATCATGTGTTCTAGGAGTAGTATTCACTTCAAAGAAACCTTTCTGCAAATATATTAGCAAATATGAAAGAAACTATGTAAAAAGTTCAAGCATTCAGCACGTTTAACCATTTATGAGTTGCTTATTAATATTTTATTACCTATTGCTTAAAAGAACAGGAAAAATGCTGCTCACCAATTCAGAGAAAGTAAGTGATATTTAGTTTAATGATTTAACATATAAGCTTTATGAAATTATGAAGTGTGCTGGTTGCTATGGTACACACGCATTTCTCTGATGGAATAGATGGGCAAGTAACATAATGCACATTGCATTCTCTTGCATGAAGAATATAATTCCTTTTGGATCCTTTGGAGTCTGCCTGACTTTTTTCTTCGACAGGCTTAATTTCCTATCTTTACTCTTTCTTGCTGGATAGTATTCTTTTTTCATGGTAAAAATGCATTCAGCAATTGAATTGCACCCTTTTTGAAAGTGAACAACCTTGTGATGTGCTTTTTAAAGTATCTGTTGCATTTAGAGCAGTTGAACTGCGACAGATTTTGAAAGATTGTGAAAAAAAAATATTGCTATTTCTGCCAGCAGGAACTGTTTCATGAATGCAAAAGCTATACAGAAAATAGAGCTCAAATTCATACTGTACAGGGTATTTTTACCACCTTGTATATGATACACTATACATCATAATATCTCCCTAATTTCTGTCTTACTCTACAGGACATACACTTTCATGAACCATTCATAATAATAATAACTAAAACAAATAGTGGTTGTTATTTTGACTGTCATTGTTTTAAAATGTCAGGTAAGTATAACAGATTGGGCTGTTTGTGTAGACTCTGAAACAAATTCTTAGTAAAGGGTGTACCACTGGGGCTACTGAAACATATAAAATCATTTGTGTGACTGGAACACTAAAATCTGATTATCACCTAAGAGATACAAAGTTGGTAGAAAAAAAAATCAGTGAGGGCAGCATGTAATAGTAAAGACGTGTTTAGACAACTCAGAAGACAAGAACCTGGGAATATTACAGATAAGTGTGTTAACTGGGAAAGTCCAAAGGCAGACCTTTGGAAACGTGTGCAGATCATCAAATCCAACTGAAGAAGAGATAAACATATCCTTAGCACATACCTGAAGAAGAAAAATAAGGGTTGTATGGGTGAATCAGTTTGGGAGAAAAATGCTGGAAGTAGCATGCAAACAGTAACAAAAATGTCATTAAAGTTCCTGATAGTTTTCTATCAAGAAGACAGTTTAGCCAAAATCAGGCATTTCTATTTTTCACCTGAAATTTTTAGTGTGCACAAATAGGACAATCCCAACAACTATGTTTCAAAAGGGGAAAATGTTTCACTGGTGGAAAATCTGATCAGGACCAAAAAAAAAAATTACAGAATGTGTGAATGAAAATTCATCATCAAATGAGGATACTGTCAGTGAGTTTTGGCAGGGCTAACGAGGAAGCCTGAATCTTTGCTATAAAGGTGTAGATATACGTATAAAATCCCTACCACTAAAACTCATGGATGAGCCAAAGATTGGGAGAACAATA
This sequence comes from Chlamydotis macqueenii, assembly GCF_036417535.1. NCBI lineage: Eukaryota > Metazoa > Chordata > Aves > Otidiformes > Otididae > Chlamydotis > Chlamydotis macqueenii. Next base: position 12,390,847 of record NC_141567.1, on the reverse strand, counting down.
ACAATGAAGACAGGATGTCCACACAAAAATAATGTAAACAGTCTGCAGAGCTGCCTTAAAGAATTGCTTTAAGACAAGGAGATGCAAAGTTACTCATCCTGGGGTGCAAAAAGCTGGCCAAAATAGATAAGACAACACGACTTCTTTAGAAGACAGCAAACGTATATATCCTTCAGGCCAAAGTGTGTCTCTGAGATATCCAAACAGGCTGTAAAAAGCCAGCTCTGTGTGTGCTAGAGCTATGGCAAACCAGAGTCCTAAACAATCGAATTTATCCTGCCAAGAAGTTTGATAAAAACTATCTGCAGTATCTCTGTGATGCAGTACAGTCTATGATATTGATGTGTTCATATATATGTAGATAGGACTTTCATATCTAGAAGAGATATTTTTTTTTAATGATAGGTTGTTTCTGGTTGTTTACTAGGCTTTCTTAAAGTTCTGTACTAGCTCCTCTCTTCCTCTAGACAAGAAGATTGAAATAGGTAATTTTCATCTTCAGAAATCTACCCCAGTTTTCTGCTTCTGTCAAATCTTTGTACAAGGCCTGGAATCAGTACTGGGATTGTGGGTAACTACTGTTCCCTCTGTGTACTGTACATGTAACATAGTCCACATGCAGACACAGAAAAGGCTAACTTTTAACAATGTAGCCTAAAATACATTTGACCCTATTATCTCCGATCTCTGTGTGTGCTTAGAGTAGAAGCATTGGCCTCCAGTGGCTATGCTAGCATCCAAGTTCTAATTCAGGGCTTCTGATGTCTAACTTGTCAAAGTGTAGGTATTGCATCTAACGTGGTGAATATCTGTGTTCTGAGATCTTAGCTGCCACTTCTTCCATGGTTTTCATCAGATAATGTTAATGTTTGATGGGTTTATTTAGATCACATGAATCAGTTAATGTCTGTGCTCATTTGGGTTTGCAGTAACAACTGTAGAACAAAACATATTTGTAGGCTCATTTACCTTTTAAATATCTCTCAGTTCTTACGTATCAAATTATTTTTAAAGTTTGTCTCTTGAGAGATACTTTTTCTTGGTGTCTGGTTCACTAGGGTAGATTATTTGTCTACTGCAATGGAGTGTTCTCCTTTAAAAGGTTTGAGAATAGACAATTTTGAGAATTTTCCTGGTATCTCTGTACTATCCTGCGGAATTTTGGCAAGAATCTTTTAAACTAACTTCATGTCTGGACAGGTTTTATTGTAAAATTGGTCGAATATCAGCATTTGCTATTTGAATTATTATTAAGTGACACTCTCTTAAAACAAGACAGAATAGTTAGCTGTCCTTTTACTGGTATTTTATGCCCTGAATATGAAATAAGTTTTGACTTCCACTTTCGTACCCTTTTTTAATCTGAAGTATTATCACAACAATAACAAGGCATTGTGTGTCATTATCTGCTTGGAAACAATTCTGCTATTAACATTTAGTTGTATTCTGCAATCTAAAGCAATTTGATCTGCATTCACTGAGCCTGATTCTCTAGGACTCTAAGTTTGGTATAATCAGAATAATATTTCATGACAACTTTGCTTAGGAGTACATTATAGTAGTTAAAGGTAAATAAAATGTACGTTAGGAAGGAATCAGACCTTTCAATTTTCTTTGCAAAACTTTGTTATATTCCCTTTTTAATAGATATTCTGTCTTCTGCTTACTTTACATATTTGTGTTAATGTTGCAACTCTAAGAACTACACAGTTCAGATTTTTTAAATGAAAGCTGAAATTTCCAAGCAGTATTCTGTAAAATGAATCAAATTATTTTTCCATTATATCAGAGCACATAGAGATTTGCTCTTATATTGTCTATTCTATTACTGTAAAAAAAAAAAAAAAAAGGGAAAAACAGTAGCACGTACAGTGCTTAAGAATATTGGGAATTCCAGGAAGCAAGAGGATATCTGCCATATGACCTTAACTGCTTCACAAACTCTTGATTTAAATGCTCTCCAGGAAAAAAAAAAAAGGCTGCTATATTTGTAATTGAGTTTTAAGATCACAAACCAATTCAATTGCAGCTGAATCATGGGACCAGCTGCGATATGAGCCCCAGAAATATTGATAATATTACAAATATTACACTAGAGAAATGTAGCTGAGAGCTGGTGATATACAGTATATGTACTCTGAGTCCTGTAAGCAAAAACAAGATGTTAATAAGAAATCTGTGAAACAAGCAACATTATATCTTGGAGTTTGTAAGAGCTGACAGGCAGGAATACCTTGCTGAGCAACAGTGTGGCATGAAAAAGAGCAATTTGCTCACCAAGTTCCATCAAAAATACTGCAAACTGAAAGAGGGAGGACAACAGCATCCCAGTACCATGGGGATCATCCACACTTGCAGCAGCCATAGTAAGACAATTGAAGCAGGAACAGACATATCTTCAAAGAGAAGGTGGTGTTACATCTTCTGAAACAAGCACAGTGTGGATCTGCCTCCAAACAGTGGTGACAAAGTTTTTTGGTCAACATGGATTGGCATTGGCTCAGAAACACTTAGTGATGGAGAACAACATTGCTCATGAACAGCCCCTGAGAGGCTCTTGCCTGCTCTGCTAACATTCAGGAGTGAGTTTTGTGTTAAATTATACAAGCTTTCCTGTCACCTGACAAAGTTTTCTTCATCCTGTAGTAAGTACCTCTGAAAACGAGTAACTATGGATTCTTCCAGGAAGAATTAATGTTTACACTGAACTTAGTATAAACTGAATGAGGCACCTTCCACGTGCTAAGATCAGAGCAGATAATAGTTTTATCTTAGGAAATGGAAAGGGCAAGGGAAAAGTTATGCAGTGCTATGACACCAAGTTACAGTGACTTCTAACTAAGAAAAGAAAGAACACCAGGCTGAGTGAAGAAAAGCCGGTAATAAGTTTCCCTGCTTTGGAAAATCGATTTATTTGTCCATCCAAGCCCTAAGAAAGGTACCAGGAGAAGTATCATCACAAGTGTTAAAAGCACCTTAACGCTCGGCTCAGTTCACTTTCTGTCAGGGATTTGCATCCAGGGTGAGTGTCATCCTTGAGGCTGCAAAACAGGGCTCCTCCAGCTTCTCTTGCTGGAGCCCCATTGAACTCAGGTGGAAATAAATGCTGATTGAGAAGTATGAGCAGGAGTCTAGTCTCCCGGTTCTCGCTTGAGAGAAGACTCTGATCTAATTCCCACTCCAGTTAATGTTATTTGTACATATTGAAATAGTATTGTCAGGAAAATAATCTTCTCTTCCCTCTTCTTACACTCCCAAATAACTTAAAACTTAGTAGATCAACAATAAGAATTCAAATTCACTCAGGCAGAGAACAGAACTAGACCTGGATGTCCTACATGCTTCAAAACTTATCTTGCCTTTAATGTACTAGAAGAAGAAAGATTGATGAAAGTGATTCTGGCTCATTTGTGAATCTTATCCTGAAAAGACTCAAAAAAAAAAAAAAACCACCCTATTCAGCAAAGATAATCCAAATCTGTAACTATTTGAGGGTACTAAGCGAAACTGCATCTTTGTTGGATTTAGCACGTGGAGAAAAATAATTCCCCAGCTTTTATCTACAATTTTGTTTAAAGGGAACTAAGCAATTCCAGGCAGTTTAATCACTGATCTTGTAAAACAGACCCATGCTCACGACTTGAAACAGGGATATTCTCAAGAAGCAGCAAGAGAGGGGGGAGCGTTCTATTTTCCAATAATGAATGTTCAATTGAGATCATTTATGGGACAGTAAGGAAAGTGCAAACAGTACAGTGATTGACAGTAAAAAGTGATTTTTGCCCCGTGCAGTCGTGATGTCATTCTGCAAAGGGGACTATAGGATACAAATACGCGAGCTGACCTGGCTCCAGTGCATTCAGACAAGAATGGTAATCAGAAACTGAAGGTGTTCCAGTCTACTGAAATGCCCTGTTCAGACAGTGTTACACTGCAGTGAAATGTGAATGATCTGTTGCCAACTGGCAATTTCAGCAAAAGACATCTCCAGTACCCTCAACGCCTTCTGCAGTCAGCGGGATGGCAGCCCAGAGCTGAGTGGTGATGGTGGACCCCTCTCTGGCAGCACTCAACCAACCCCACAGAAGTTTATAACCCAGCCTGCACTGAAACTGATGTGCTCTGAACAGGATTCTGTTTCCGCTATGATGCCTGTAGCCCCTGTGGTGGGCTGATGCTGTCTACTGCCAGCCACCCACCTAGCCGCTCCCTTGCTCCCCATCTCAACAAGACGGGGGAGAAAATAACATTAAAATCTTGTGGGTTGAGATAAAGACAGGGGGATCGCTTGCCAATTACTGTCATGGGCAAAACAGACTTGATTTGGGGAAAAATAGAGTTGGATAGTGAGAAGCAAAGCCAAAAAATACCTCCCATCCCCCAGGCTCACTTTAGTGCCTCAGCCCGAACACCTCTACCTCCTCCCCACCCTGGGCTGCTCTGAGGGGCTCAGCTGAGCTGCCCTGCAGTCCCCCAGCTACCGAAACCTGGACAGGGCCATCCAGCATAGGGGGGAGGAGGAGGAGGAAGAGGAAGGCTGCACGAGGCTGCTGAGCACAGTAAGCAAAGCTGGCGGCCAGGTGGGAGAGGTGCCAGGTGCCGCCATGACAACTACAGTCATCCTGGCTGGGTCAGGTTCACGATAGCAGTGACAAAGAAATCAAATGCAATTGCAAAACATGGCCAACAGTGAGTCTCTTCCCAAAACCAAAGACAGAACAGGCAGCGCCCAGCAGAATGGTGAGTGACCAGGGCTGCAGCACTCACCCGCACGAGCTGCTGGTGGGAGAGCAAGGAGAGAAGATTTTGGAGGAGACACCAGAAAGTCAGTCCCCCTGCGTATGGCTTGAAGCCAAGCTGCTGTTGCAGAATCTGAGAAACAGGAGTGACACCAGAGGACTTCCAGCAGAAAAAAAATGACTAGTATATATTAGCATCCTCATCCCCTCACAAGTATCGCTTTCCTCTCTAGCAATCCCCTTATTTGTGGAGAAGGGTGTGATAATTTCCTTATGCTTGAAGCTAAGCTGCAGGATAATTTCTGTTCTATATGCTTTACCTTCCATTTATTTCCAAAGGGAATATCTAGCTTCTGAACTCAGGTTAGAACTACCCAAATCGTCAATTTAGTGGCTTTATTGTTTGAGTTTTTTTCTTCAGTGAAAATGATAGTGAAACAAAGAGATTCAGATTAGACGTTATGTTGCAACTCCCCAAATACAAGATTTCAATAAACAATAGCAGCAAAACAAAAGCTGCAAAAAAAAAGAGCTTAAATTGATATTTAACTTTCAAATTTAAAGCCCATTGTCTCTGATGCTGGCTGAGAAAGAGAGTATTCTGAAAAGTCATCGTTGCAAAATCTGCAAGGACACAAAGCCAAACCGAACCAAAAGGTTTCTGTTTCACACAAAAGTCACACTAAAGGGCTGTCGTCGGTGAACTTGGACCGGCTGGGAGGGCACTCGCCTTGCCTGCTCGGACTCTTGCGGGAGCGGCGGCGCTTCCCAAGGGAGAGATCCTGGCGGGCAGAACCTGCCCTTCCCCGGGAGCCGGGGGAGCAGCCCCTGCTCGCAGGTAGCGGGAAAGTTCGCCGGGAAGCAAAACGGGAAAAGTGAAACGATTTACTTTTCAGGGGAAAAATCTCTGCTTGATCTCTTTCCCCGCAGCTGAGCCAAATGACTCCCGTATTGATTGCTGGAGAGCATTTGCAGTGGCGGCTGGAGCCGGGGCGGGAGGGGACTCGGGCGGCCGCCGGGTTCCCCGAGATGCGGGGCCGCTGCCCCTCAGCCTGGGCCGAGCGCCCACGGGGGGTGCGGGGCTGCGCTGCAGCCGGGGGGGCGGCGAGGGACAAAGGCGAGGGGGGGGGCACGGAGGAGAGCGGGGTTGGGGGGGCGACGACGAGCAGGCCAGCAGCTCCCGGCGGCGAGCGGGGCAGGAGGCCCCGAGGCGGGACAGGCAGGTGCGCACGGGGGCGGGCGGGGCCGCCCGGCGGACAATGGGGCTCGCGGGGCGGGGGCGGGCGCAGGTGCGGGGCGGGGCAGCGGGGCGGGGTGCGGGGCGCGGCCGCACGGGGCGGGCCAGGCCGGGCCGGCAGCCGCTCGCCGCGCCGCGGAGTTGGCTGCGCCGCCAGCCGCGCCGGGAGCCGCGCTCTGCCTTGTCCTGCCGCAGCCCCTAGTAAGTCCGTCTGTCCGTCCGCCATCCTCCGGCCCCGCGGAGCTGGCTCTGGCCACCGCTGCCCGGCGCGGAGCCGGGATGCCGGGCGTTGCGCGGGGTTGCGCGGGGCTGGTCTCGCCTCCCGCCCATTGTTTGAGGCGCCCTTAGGCTGGGGGGGGTGGTGGGACGCGGAGCGGGGGGGTGAGGTGGGGCGGCTGCCAGCGTCTCCGTGGGTGTTTCCGTGGGTGTTTTCGCGAGCCCCGGGCTGAAGGGCCGCTGCGGGTCCGGCCGCCGCCGCTGGTACGCGTCTGTCCGCCGGGCACTTCGGGCATTTTGGAGCTCGGGGCTGCCGTTGCTGTTAATTCTCTCAGATGTTTCCACTTTCCAATTATTTTCTCAGCTGGAGGCTCAGCTCTTTCTACTCGGTGGACTGAGGAAATATTTATTTACTTATTTTAAATGGTGTTATCTCTTCTCGGTTGTGTTAGGGCATAGGCGGGCGTGCTGTTAAAGGTCTCTCTCTCAGCAGCGTTCATGAATCCCCTTTGCCATCATGAGGCATGTGCATCCAGGGCAGAGTAAACCAGTGAGGTACAGGAGGCAAATGCATGCTCTCAGACTGTGTCTCGCTGAACACAGGCACCTGCGAGCACCCTTTCCTCTTGCAAGTCCGTGTCCTGGTCACTTTGCTCGCTGCACCCACAAAGGAGTATTTCTTTAGCTGTGCAAGGTAGCAACGATTCAAAATACAGCTCATCTAAGAGCTGGTACAACTTATGACCCTAAAGCGCTCGTGTGCATCGAGTGATGCTGGGTGTTAATCTCTGTGGGCCCTACATACCTGACTGCCTGGAGTGCTTTTTGTTTGGTGGTCCTTGATGGACTCGCTAAGTGCATCAGTCTGCTGATGCTGAGAGTTTTCTAGCCCCCCAGAGCAACACATTGTGTGAACACTTCTGTCTCACACAGAGTTTGATTTCAAAGGGAAAATCTGAGATACAGAACTGGTATATGATACATAATTTCTTTGAAGAAAGAAGAAATCTTGAATTGATTTATAAAATGGAATGTAAGGATGTTTTGCAGGAATAAAATGTTTTCATTATCTTTCATCAATATAGCCATTTAATTCCTCTCTGCTGTCGTAGCAATTTGTTTTCATTTTCTATCTTTATGGCCCTTTCCATAATGATTTTCTACTGATTGAATTCCTTCTTTCCTATCACTGTGCATGTTGATCCCTAATCCAGTTCTTAACAGCATTTGTAACTACAGTTCTGTTTATGCCCTCATCTTAAGGAAAAGGGGAAAAAAAATTGTATAGGCAGTGCTCTTATTCATCTCACAACTTTGAATTTATAGGATTCATGCAATGTTGATCCCTTGACTGTTTGTTTGTGTTCTTTTTCAAATCTTAATATAACTTGTCCTATTTCGGGCAGGTCTTGATTGAGAAGGTGAAATAAAAATGCGTTGCCTGCCTTTAATGATCATTTTACCTACTTCCATTGTGTGTTCTCCAATTACAGTATGATGTGAGTTCTAAGTCTGTACATCTCTTCTCTCCCCTTCCCACCCTATCCTTATATTTTTCCTCTTCACCAAAATATTTAGTAATAAGCGAGCCCATTTTTCACATAACTCAAATTTGGTTACGTATGATGCTAAAATACATGGGATTGCTATGATTTCTTTTTCTTCCTTCCTTAACAAAAAAAAAAAAAGAAAGGAGTTGAGATGTGTATATGGGAAGATTTAATAGACAGTGGAGAACCAGAGATTTCTTTCTTTTGAGAAAGAATCCTTACCAATGTTTATTGAATTTGTTCGTCTGCATGAAGAAAAGAACTGTTGTTTTGTTATCTAGCAGCTGTAGGAAGATTGACAGCTACAAATTGCAAATCTATGAAGGATCTGTCCATGACACAATTTTTAGTTCATTTAGATAGTTATCCTACACATCTTGTCATTTGCAAAATTATATAAACAAGATCAGTAAGTTTGTTGAGAAGATATAAATGCAGTGAATATACTGTAAAGATTTTGAAGCTCTTTGGGATAATTAGCAGAGCATGGTCTTGTCTGAAATATGACATTAATACAGTTAATTTAAATTCAAATATAAACACACCATTGTGAACATTATACTGTAGAAAAGAAATACATATTTTGAAACATGCTAGCTCTGTCAGAAGAACATTAAGTGTAATAGTCTTTTTGTTAAGATAAAGAGAACATCATTGATGTCGTGGCGTGCTTTGCATTTTTAAACAGAATCTAATGAATTACAAACATTCATTACGCTACAAGCAATTGCTGAAACTTCTCAGGACCCCAAAATAGAGAGTTATTTGTGTACTGATACTTGCATGTTTTCTGATTATGGTTTGACTGTAAAAACAGAGATAAATAAAAAAAAGCTATTGTTCTGAAATTCAAAGAATTCTCTGCTAGCTACAAATCTTTTGTTGGTCTACTTGTGTCTTGTAAATTTGTGTTTAAATACGTCTGTGTGTTCAGGTTATGGAACTTTCTGTTGGGAAGTGTAGGAAATCTACAGGAGCGGGCTGGGAGCAGTCTTTGTTGGATCTTGGAAGAGTTAAGGGCATATAATCTGCTGCAGAAGGTCAGGCTTACCAAATGTCTGAAAAAGAAGATAGCTGAAATTTTCAAAGGTCGAAAAGAATGATGTGTTACTTTTAAAGGACATCTTGTATAAATATTGCTTATCCTAACATGTCAAGATGCAAAAAAAAATTAAATATTTATTGATCTGTGTTAAAGTAAATATTGACTTTAAGAATTCACTCTTTCTTAAATACGGTATTTGTAACACAGTTACTGTTCTTCTAATGCTGTTTCATTCTCTGTGGACTCGGGAACAAACCAGTGGAAATGGGCTGTGTTTATAGGCCCAAGCCAACTGACGACTTTTGAATGCCTCAGTTTGTGACCATTCTTGGCACTGTGCATTGGGGACTGTCGCTTTCCAAAAATTGATTCTTTGAAAGGTGGGTCTTTGGAGTTCAGTTTCATTTTACTTCCTATTCGGTTCCTGTGCATGCATGGCAGAGGTGGTGATCATGGTCAGCAGACAGACGACACGGAGCTCATCACTGCTGTCTGTGTTGACCACCAGCGCTGTCGGTTGACAAGCTTATGGTCCAAAAGGCTGATTGGCTTGGGTCAGTACAGATAAAACTAGATAGTTCCTCTGGGAATGTGGACAGAGTAGGAGGCTGATATCCTCTGCTGTTCACCAAGGATGGGTATTGACAGTTTATTACTCTGCTGTTATTTACAACTGTTTTGAATTTGTTTTTAAATAATGTCTCATAATCCTTTATCTTGAGAACTAGTTCCTGCCATGGCACTATATTTTTCAACTAACATAAACCTGAGTGGGTTCAAAATGCAGGAGACCCTTTATAAATGACAGTGTTAAGGACATGACAAAATGCAGGAGCTGGAGAACACATACCAATTTATCTGTTGGTTTGTGGTGCTTTCCATGCCATACTACAATTACATTGATTGTCCCTGGTACTCCAGGTGATTTTCGTTGAGTAAATTGCAGTGGGACTGAGGTGGGAACTGCAACAGAGTGCACACCTGCAGGAACTCTAGGTTTGATCTGAAGTAATCAAGAATTGTTGATCCTTCAAGGAAGTTCTTAATGCTCATCCCTTTTCCAGGCGAGAAAGCAGTCTGTAAGGATGTCTGCTACATGGGGAGTGAAGTTTTAATGGAGACAAGTCTGTGTCTCAAATTATGATGATGTTGTGGATGATTTAATTGTGAACTAATGTAAATGGTGTCTAGAAAACCAGACAAACCTTCAAAATGTAATTATAAATCAAGAGAAGAGAAAAGAGAGATGCAGCGTTTTCGAAGGCTGATACCTGGTGGTATTTAACGGCTAGAAACAAATGTTATTCTATGAAAGAACTAGGGAGTTCTTCTTTCTGATGTATAAAACATCTATTTCTTCTCTTGTAAGCTGACTTTATCATACAATTTAGATGCTTGAGATAAGCTTTCCTTAGTAGGGAAGAGTCATTGCATTTCTTGGTGTGTTCTGCTCCCATGGCAGGCCTGCCAACGCAGTAAGTGCTGATGATGCTATTACCCAAGGGACTGTTCCTTTAGCTCAAGTAGGAAAGATCTCCACTTGGAAGAGAGGCTTTTGAGTTCTTTCTTCTAGAGTAGGAGGAGTTCCTATCAGTTTTGCAGTAGTATTTTTAAGCAGCTTCAATTACATTTTCTTAATGTGGTTTCACTAATGGGAGCTTACCTTTCAGTCTCTCTGACCTTTTTCAGTGAGGTTACCTTCCACTGAAGCCACCCTGCCTGTTCTGTTAGGTTGTAATTCCCTTTACGAAGTCAACTTTTGCCTTTCTTTATTCTGCCACTTCTGGTTTTGATCATCTTCCCTCAGTTCTCAGAAATATTTCATATTCATTAATCTTTACCTTTCCCACTGATTATACTACTTCTGTCTCCCTTAGTCTATCCAAAGAAACCAATTCCTTCTACTCCAACTGTTTGGTTTGCTCAGTAGCTCTAAGATCTCTTTACACCTACAACTTTTTCTCCCACTTCAAAGCTAGTCATGACAATGTGACAGCACACATTTTCTTTCTCCAGCTGTAGTGTGTATCTGTAACTCTAGTATTATGTTTCTGAACTTGAATTTTCATGCCACTAACGCTGCACATGAAGTTGTCCTCATGAACAGAGTTCACCCTGACAAATAGTAGTAGTATGGAAATGGATGATCTGTCCATGTTCTTGAAAGCTGGCAGAACTGATGCTTGAGGACTTGCATTCTGTGTGTATGAGAGACCAGAACCACTGTAGAGATCATCTAAGAGACATATGCGATCCTAATTTTCTTTGTTAACAGGTTAACTTACTGCTGATGGGTTCTATTTGCTCCTAGAACAAAAAGAAGCGATCTCCTTGAGTTAACAGCCTGTGCTCCTTTTTCTTGCTAGTCTTCCAAGGCTCAGAATTCTCACTTGAGATCTATTCACTACTATAGAGTTTAGGTTTCTATCTACAAAATATATTGGGCGTCTCTTTGCGAGAGCCTGAAGTACAGAATTCTGCCTTACTGCAGCTACTCTAAGAAGTAGTAGTCTAGCCCTGCATTTTCCTCATGGATGGTAGCTTCTTGCTAGCTCATCATGGGAAATATTGTAGTTCCAATACTAGCCAAACTTATAAAATCTACTTTAAAAATACTTTAACCTCATTTATTTGTTGGTGTGGGGTAAGGGAGTGAGTTCTTCACATATAATGAAAATGCCCAGTACTGAGTTAGACGTAGCCAACCTGAAAATGTCAGATTGTGAAGTTCAGCATGTTTGAATTGGGGTTGAGGTGGGGGAGACCCACTTATGCTTTGCCATTTCAAGCAAGTATTACTTTTTTCACTTTCCTGTAATTCAAAGAACAGGTGAATGAACTTGTCAAAGGCTGTAAAATTAAAAAGAAAAATCACCTTTGGAAGGAAAGGAAACCAACTGTTTCACAAAGCAAAATATCAGGATGGGACTTCTCAGCTATAAATGAGAAATTGCACGAACATTATTAGCATAAGAATGTGGGTTTATAGTGCAAAGTCTAATGAAGTGAAAAGTCCTGTTTTCTTTCATACAAAACATAAAAAGTGAAAAATCCCAGGATATGAACAGTAGTCACAAAGTCAAGTATCCAAAATTTCTCAGAGCTGGAACTTATGTTTTCTAGACATCTCCAATTAGATCTCTCAACTACATGATATTTAAAAAAATATTAATTGTTAAATGACTAGATCAAGAGATCTTTGAGTTCTCCAATATCCATGCTGTTCTGCATGTCACCTCCGTATTTACTGAATATTATTGTGACCCTGCTATGAGATCAGCAGCTTTACTAGTCAAATCTATTTTTTTACTGTATTTCACAGCTTTTTAATGAATTTTTCAGACTAGCAGTGCTGTCTGGGCTTCTATTGATACCCTGCAGCAAGTACAAGTATTAAAGCTTCTGCAGGCTGGGCTGTCGTGCTGGTTACTGAAGAACTGAGTTAACATGCAATGACTGGGCATCTCTGTTAGGCTTCCGTCAAGGGCCATTCTTTGCGGTTCTGTTACAGAGACAGGATTAGAATCAGTTCTCTGGAGCAACTTCCGATTGCATTTATCAGTGAAATCTGCCTTCAGTCTTCTGTCTCATTCACTGCAGAACTCTCAGCTTTTACTAAAAAAAAAAAAAAAGGTTGGGCATTGTATATGAACTATTTTTTTTTTTTCAGTGAGTTACTGTGTAAGTCTTTGTTATGTTTAGACAAGAGTCTAAGTTTCAGGCTGAAACTACCAGAAGGCTTGTTGCTCTCAGCTTGTGAATGCATAACACTACAATTTTTTTTTAATGTTGCTTTGTATTAATATCTTCCTTTGCTGTTAAAAGAGGTAAAGAGATTGCGTCTGCTTTCTTAGCCTGTGAGCAATGTTTGAACCTTTGAATCACCAGGCAGAGTTGTGCCACCTGAACTAATTAAGTGTTAAGGAAAACAGCTGTTTCTGCTCAAACTGTGTTAGTGGAGAACATGGTACATACATTGCCAGATCTATCATTATTCTGTCATTTTCCCCAGCAATGTTGTATCCCATTCAGATCTGAAGAATATTCCAATTAATTAATCTAAATTAACTTCATCTTTTTCCACAGCCACATGTTCTTTGCTCTATTGCCCCACATAAATCTGACCTGGTTTCTTGTTCCGGTCTTTTCCACTGCTCACCTTCACCATCCCAGTTTTGTTTTCTGCTTCTCCAGAAATCTTACTTAGTCAGTGATATCTTTTAACAGCCCCCTCTGCCTCCATCCCCCCTTCCTATACAGGTTCACTGATCTCAGTGTTGCTTTATTGCTCTCGTTTTCACTTCCCACACAATCTCACTTGTCTGCTCTACAGTCTCCTTACTCTTATTCTGCTCTGGTAGTAGGGCAACTCTTGTTCCCATTTGAAAACTAACAAAAACCTGCTCTTTCTCCAAATTGTTTGAGGTTGTGAGGAGAGAAGCTTTACCTGCTAGCTGTCTAGGCAGCCAAAGCTGCGCTGGCTCCACCAAATCAAAGAAAAAAAAAATTGGGAGAGTTTTGCCATGTTCCTGAACATTTAAGATAAAATATGTTGTACACATGCTGAATTTCCAGAGAACACAGCTGTTAAACTCTAAACCCTTACAGAGAATTTCACGCACTTGTAAAGCAGACAAGCTTCTCTTCTTCCACATGAAGAATTCGTCTCTAACATTAGGACATGTTAGAAATGTTACTGTTTTGATCAAATGTCAATTTTTTCCACTAATGCAGGAAAGCCTTCAGATTTCCACAGGAAAACAGTTTGTCCATGTTAAAGCATTCCCATTTTCTCTTAGCAAACTGTATATAGCAAACTATGAAATTCTGATGAAGCATTTATTGAAAAAGCCAAAGGAAAAGGCTTTTTCTTTCCCCTCTGTAAAATGTCAGCATGCTGACGTTTGTGCAAAACTATACCTAGCCATACTTATAACAGCATCCCGTAATAGGAAATGTTGGGCAGCCTTAGGTAGGAACATGGCTCCCGTTCTACCTTTGACACATCACGGGTAGACAGAGATATTTTTCTGTTTGCAGATCCCCAGGCCTGCTAGGATGTGCCTGCACTCGCACTGTGCAGCAGTGAATTGATATGAAAGCCAGTTAAGTAAAAACAATGTGAATTCACGCAAGCGGAGTGCTCTACTACTAGATCTGCTATGTATGGAGTAGTTCAAGAATTTCCACAAAATACTTCTGTACACAGTATACTTGTAAGTGTCTTGCAGCATGGGGCTATACACTGAAAAGCAATTACATCTGGGGTACGCAACTAGCGTGTCTATAAGTGTATGGGTGAGAGGGAGAAAACGTGATAATGTTGGCATCGGGGATTTCGGTAGCAATTCAACTTAAGATGACTGCATTACGCACAATTGGAAGGGATATATATGTTGATGGATAGATGCAGAGAGTGAAAGAGATTGGTGTGTATGTAGGTATTTATCGATTTGAAAATAAGATGGAGTGAAGATAAATGCAGTTAAAGCACTGCAGTCGGAGAAGTAATGCTGTTCTGTAACCATTTTACCCTGTAGAAATGTTCACGTACGTGGTTCAGCTCATTATCTGAAGATGGCAATTAATTGCCAAACGGGGAGTTACCTTCTTAGGCTTTCAATTGGTTTAAAAAAAAAAAAAAGTTTTACAATTTGATTTTGTATGTGATGAGAGAAACTACATATTTTTCACAGGGCTTTCTGCTTTATTTAAACTTGTAAAGGCGGAACTCTGCTTACCTGTGCATCATTTCAATGTATTGTGAGCATCTAAGAGACATACTCATTGAGAAATTCTTGAAAAGGTTGTTAGCACTTTACTTTCTGGCAGGCAGTCGATAATCCAGTTTGTCAAATGAATTTTCTTGATTGCCTTGCAGCATATGCAAAGTACTTAAAAATGTCATAATTACCTCTCTGAAGAATTTGGGGGGTGGGGGGGGGGGTGAAGAGAAAGACACAAAAGAAAACAGGCAAAAATTCAGCTTTCTATTCTTATGTAAGTGTAAAGAAAATGGTACTGTACAAAAGCAGCACAAAAGATGTAGAGAAATTTTATAATGAGAGCAATCAAGTCCTTCAAATTACTGGATAGTAGCTGTACCATTGTAGGGGGGAAAAACCCCACAGATTTCTATGTAAAACATTGACATGTATTTGTTTCTATTCGGCAAGCTAAACTTAAACTATCAAATGCACTTGCTGATTTTCCCTTCAACCTAAATATTTGAGGTGTCAGTTCTGCAGGACTTTTAAATGTGGGTGCTTGCTAAAGAAGTCAATGGGTGCCCCTCTGCCTCTAACTCCACTGTTCAAAATTGCTATAAAGATAAAAAAAAAAAATTTCACTTTTTTACTGTGATATTTAATGTGGTTTAGAATGCATGTAAACAATTGTCATCATTGGCTGTGTACAGAATTTACAACTTACATTGACTTTGTTACCTACACGGAAGAAGGGAGAGATGTTTTTTCTATTTATTATTGTGTTTGGGTTATAGCTAGTCTTAAGCTATTGCTTTTCCTGTGTTAACTTATATTATTCTTACCAAAATCTTGCTTACAATATTTGTCAGGAATCTGTGGAGGGCAAAGATACAAACTCTTAGCAAACAGGCTTTCACAGAGAAGTGAGAAAACACTTTGCGAGTTTCATGTTATGAATTAAGCTGCTAGTTGATTAGCTTTTGCAGCTATTATTCCAACCTCTCAAGAAAGGCCAATGTGTGGTACAATAAATTTAGAGAACTTAGAGGCTGGTATTCCTATATCTTAGGCTCTCGATTTCCACAATGTCAGTAGTGCTTATAAATCCCAAGATTCTGCTTGGGGTTCCGGGCAGCATGCCTTTGAAGCCAGGCTGGAGGGAGCACCATGATTGTTGCCTTTTGGCTGAAACCCCTGAAAATTGTCTGGAGAAAGAAATTGTCTTACGTGGGAAAAGACCTTCTCGGTCTGTTGCCAGGAGGTGTCACTACAGTTCAGGAGTAACTATTTTGTCCCTTGAGACAGACTTTAATAGTCTCAAGGTCTCATATAAGTGCTGGTGTCATCAGGTGTAATAATGCACCGCCATTTATCATGTGCCTGGAGAAGGAACTCTGAAACTGTGCAGTCTCCTAATTCAAATATAGACAAGTAAAGAGATTATGCTAATGTGTGCTAAGTGTGTTGTCCCTCAAAAATACCCTTAGTACATCGATACAGAAATATGCATGCGATGTGACATACGCACATCCTTTCTTTGGGGAATTAGTGCTTACACAGAGCTATCTGACGCAGTTGTTTGTACTCCCTTGATCCTGTTCATCTTTCAGGGTTGTAGCAGAATCTCAGCAATCGCTGATCAAACGTATTATGCTAGAATTAGCATGGCAAGATATCTGTTGAAAACCAGAAGGGTGACAGTGTCAGTCTGAAGGAGATGGAGCCACGAGTAGGTTTGGGAATCATATCCTTAAATGCTACTGATACCAATCTTTCAAAACAATTTAAATCATTTATTTTAATGCATGAGAAGCTTTTCATTCTCAATCAGTTTGCACAGCATATTATATGTATTTTATACAGCCTGCTAATGAGCTGAAGGCTTGTTAATTATATGTGTGTGGAATGGCATAGCTGTTGAATTATGCACGTTATTTTTCTTTACAACGAAGTCTTCCTCTTAACTGTATCTGTCCCGGTTGAAAGTGTATACCTTGGATTGCTACTACTAACTCAGCTGCTGTCACTTCATTATCATCGGTCTCAGGGTTTGGGACGTATGAAGAGACAGTCTGAAAGCTGAAAGAGTTGACTAGCAATAACAAAATATACTGTTTAAAAGGAGCTTCAAACAACTGTTGGGAATTTTATATCCCCTGAAATAAAAGAAAAAAAGTGTAATAAAGGTGCGGAAAATCTTTAATGGTTCACTTCATTTTCTTTCTTTGGCTGTCTGGTTTGTAATTTCTTACAGTTTTCCTATTTAATAGTGTCCTCTTGATGTGGAAAAACAAACAAAAAAAACCCCTAGCCTCCCCCTCCCCCAATTCCCCAACATCAAAACCTGAAATTATACATGCTATTTCCAGCAAAATATTCTATTGAACCAGATTGGTATTATGGGAATTGGGAACTAAGTAGAAATAGGTGCACTGTTTCCTGAATTTGTTACTCTTACAAAGAGTATAAAATGCAATGGTAAAGCTGTTTCTTACCTTGGATAATTCCAGAAAGCTGCCAATGTTTGCAGTGCTGGTGATACTAGTTACTTACTGAACAGCATATTTTTATATAAACATGGTGTCTGGTAGAGAATTTAAATTATTACGTGGAAATAGCATTTTCAAAATCCCTCTGTCTTTCACTATGAATTATTCATGTTAATGAATCCTGTGCCTAGCTCCATACGTGTTGAATGGGGGTGATATTTAATTTACATGTGTTGGAGGTCATTCTCGTAGATCTAGGGTAAACATAGAGATGATGAAAGCGAACAGATACACCTTTGCTTTTACTGAGAACTCTGACCTCCAGTCACATTTACGCTGTGAGGCTGCTGTTAAAGTCTGGCTGTGTAGTGCTCTGTAGCGCACGTCTGTGATCAGAGCGGTATGAGTGTAGCTTTTAAGCCTCCATTGGTGAAAGATGTGCAAAAAAAAAGTGAAAACCTGTATGGAAAACTTGCAAAATGATGTCTGTTGGATGTTAGGCATCTCATTTCTTAACCTGCCCTTGGTGCTTTCAAGTTTCATTCTGACATTTAAAGTGGTGGTTTTGATTTAGGAGCCTTAAGTAGATGGAGATCAGCTTGTGTTAGCAGTTTTCACAAGTCAGTGTCGCGCTACCTGTGTCGGAAGCTTCAGATGTTTTGGGGCTTGCTGCTGGAGTCTGTGTCCCTTAGAGCGCACTTTGCTTTCCTCTGCTCTGTTCTCTTCCCACGCTGTGGGCTACGGGGTCTGCCCCAGGCTGATGGACCACCTGGCATTTGTGCAGGTGCTCGTGGAAAGCAGAGGTCATTTAAACCGGGATTTCTATCACGTTAAAAATTATGAACATGAACAATGTCATGACTGCAGCAGGACTGGTAGGCTGAAAGTCTGTCTGAAATGCTTTCTGATTTTCAGTGGCAAACGTTGATTCTTTCAAAAAACAAAACAAAAACCCCACCAAAACCAGATGCCCAAACCAATGAACAAATTCAAACCCCAAAAAAACACCCCAGCAAAAATCTCTCAGTTGAAAGAGTGAAAAGTTATTTTGCTGAAGATTTCTGAAGCTTCGTAGGGGAGGGAGAAGGTAAGAAAAGCAAAGCTCTAAAAGTAATATTATACATGTAATAAAAGGAACAACAGCTTTATTTGGTACCCTGTTTTTTTGAGTTTGTCAGTTTAGATTAGGGAGTTGTATATGGCTAAAAAAAAAGCAGAAAAAAAGTCATTGGACTGTCTTAGTCATAGGCCATGGCTGCATAAATCAGTATTGCCTCCACAAACAAAATATTTGCAATACTGTCACTTGAAAACCTGATCAGAAACTGTGTGTGTTCACACTCCGAGCTGCATTTGTGGACTTCAAGCTGAGGGACTTCTATGTTTTTCTCTAGTTATTGGGGTTTTTTTTTACAATTCACAAGCAATTTGAAAAAAAAAACAAAACAAAACCAAAAAAAAGCTGCAGCGTTTCACAGTATGCGCATCTTGGACACATACTCATGGAGAGAGGAACGGGTCCAACGTAAAAAATCCTTTTAGCTTGAAGGCTTCTTCAGTCTTTGTTTTTGTTTATGCAGAAAGCATTCAAGAGATTTCATTTGTTGTGCTAACATCAGCTTGTTTCAAATAAGCCATGAAATGACTATTAGACAGATTATCAGCCTTAAAGGATTATATGCATCTTTCATCTTAGGTGCTGCTGCAATATAAACACAATAACAATAATCAGCTTAGTTAAGTTCAAACAGGTGGTCTAAAAGCAAAGGTGCATTTTTCTTCCATCTTCAACAGCAGAACATGTGAGTATGTGGACAATAATTACGGAAATTGCGTAGAGGCATTTTAGGTAACTAGGTTTGTTTTGTTTTTCTGGTTATATTTTTAACCTGCTGAATTCATGACATGACATGGACATGAAGAACTTCAATTTTCTTGTCTGCTTTGTATAGGAGAGTGATGTATCATGGCAAGATGGTGAGTGGATTTGCCTTCCAAGCGAGCTGATGACCTTCCGATCATTCAAGTTTTATTAGTGAAAAAAAAATTTCTTTTTTTTTTTTTTCCATTTCCCATATGAGTATTGATTTTTCTTTTCCTGCCTTTGAAACACAGTACCTTTGCAAGTAAAAAGACTCTATGACCATTTCCTTCCATGATGTGGAAGGTGGTGGTAGCAGTAGAGCTGAGTTGGTGGCTCTCAGTGGCTTCTTCATGTTCTCCCCTTGGGTGGGCTGGCAGCTACAGAGCAATGGGATGCTGAGTTTTAATCAGACATGAAACATCTTGGTAGTTAAACTGAGTGTTAGGCCCAAAATAACTTTTAACCACTGCACATTTCCCAGTAACTTGGGATTTGCCCTTCCATAACAGACACATTCTGTTTCCTCAAGTTATTAAACATCTAAATTAGTTTGTTTCTTTGATATAAATTACTTGCTTTACTGGCTATTTGTGGTAGTAAGGGTATATGCCAAGTTCTTAAATGGATATTGATACTATACAAAATATTATTATTTCTGGAAATAACTGTAAAGCCAAAAAGGAAAATAGAGCTATACAATTACTTGTGGGGATACAGGGACTGAATGAGTTATTTCTTAGTGATTCATTATAGAGCTTAATTAACTGCTTGCCAAACTTTGTAGATTAATGTCAATTGTTCATGAACAATTTGGAGTACAATTTATTGTACTGTCTCAGAAAAAAAAAAAATGTGACCAAGAGAGTGTCTTAGGTAAGCAATCATTTCTGTAGTAATTTAAAAATATTTTCCTTTCTGCAGAATTCCTTTGGGTATTTTCTATGATGGTATAAAACCATGATAGCTTTAATTGTGTCAAAAGTTATTGTTATTAAGAACATTTATGGCAAAATGCTACACTAAATGGCTGCAGAAGTAAACATGTGGAAGAGGCAGTTTTAAGACTTTGAAATAAAGCCATGGGAGCTATGATTAACTGGAGATTTTCAAAAAGCCTTTTTTCAGTTTTGTTTTTTTCATAATGTTGAACTTAGCTTGAAAATGACATGGAAATCCCTTGACTTACAGATCAAAAAAATAAGAGGCATGAGATGCTGTCGTAGTAAACTCTGCTACAATTGATCAGATCTGTGTTTTGGGGCAGGGAGCGGAGGAAGGACTGGGAGGAGAAGGCAGCCTAAAAGGCTGTTGCTCAGTCTCTATTGAAGGTGGTCTTTCCTGCATATGGCTAAAACTTCCCTTTTTTTTTTTTTTTTGCCCTGTGTGTTCAGAGGAAAGCTTGTGCAATTTGCATTTCCTGAATTTTTTACACTGAGGTTGGTAGAACACTGGCACAGGTTGTCCAGAGAGGTGGTGGATGCCCTATCCCTGGAAACATTCAAGGCCAGATTGGACAGGGTCCGAGCAACCTGATCTGGTTGGAGATGTCCCTGCTCCTTGCAGGGGGGCTGGACTGGATGGGCTTTAAAGGTCCCTTCCAACCCAAACCATTCTATGATTCTGTAATTTACTCTTCCTAATTCACATCCAGAAAACTTGTTTCTACGTTATGTGGCTTTGTTTGGAACAGTGCTTGGAAGACTGTGAAATTCACCACAAACAGAGTTTCAAAGTAGGAACCCAGGATTAGCCCCTTTGTATCCCTGAAGTCTCTGTATATGGCAACAAGATTATGGACTACACTAGGATGAGCTAATTGGTTGATTAAGAGGGGTGCTGTAGCTTGCCTGGCTAAGATGAGAGTACATTTAGGACAGTGTGTTTTCAGACTTTTGCCATGACCTTGTTTTTGATTCTTCTCTATGGATTGTCCAGATAGAGGTGTCAACATGGTGTTATATCGCAGAAAGCACCAATATTTAAGCAATGCGGGGGAGGGGGGTATTTCTTTTTCCCCATGCTGTGCCACAAATAAATTGCAAGCAGAATGACCAAGAGACTGATTCCACTTGGATTGTGGTTGAAAGAGGGCATTTCATCCTGTTGTCTCATGTAGATCTAATTTTTTGGGGTTTTTGTGAGATGCTCTTTACCCTCACAGAAAATTGTACTGGCTTTCCTCATTGCAATAGGTTTTGCTTGTAATAATGCACAGCATACTGTATATTTTGCCACAGATTGATCTGCTGGGAATGGAGTGGAAACATACATTAGTGAGATAATGTAAAGATTTCACACTTCTGCTGCTTCCATAGTGCTTGTGTTTGAGATAAATGACAGACTCCAGGACACCAGTTTTCCTCCTCATTTGCACTTTCTCTAGGCACCAGGGAAAAGATTCGGAAGCCTAAACATAGACATCTAATGCCATTTTAGGTGCTCTGGGTACCTGAGACATCTGTCAGGGCTAGCAGGTGTGACAGACAACTTAATGCCTTCTTTAGCAGCAGTTGAAAGCCACAGTGGGATGCCCTTGGGCATCTAAAATAGCAGTAGATGTCTATGTTTAGGTGCTTGCATTGCTCCTGGATGCTCTGCTGTAAAAGGAAGTAAATCAGGTAAAGAGGATTTAAACAATTATATAGGTGTGTTTGATGTGTTTAAGAAAATACCTGGGATAATTTGGTAGTGGAAGGTAGTGATAAAAATGAGATTTAAGCTGAATTTCCTTTTGTATTAGTTTAAATTGCTTTAAAATTGCTGGTAGTGCAAACTCTATGCTAATTTGCAATTGTATAAGAAGTGAGGTGGGGGCTTTGTTTTTTAAATGATCAGTTACAAAGCTCTAGATAATGACTCATATTAAATTTGGTGTATATTGCACTATTAAAGTTGCTGCTTGTAAGCTAACTAGTGTCGCATTCACATCACTATGTTCAGGGAGATTTCCAGCAATGTCTGTTTCCATCTAACTGGTGCCATTATGGAAAGAAGACAGTGGTATGTCCGGTGCAATGTTGTGATCAGGCAGAGTCTTTGACCGGGGATACGCGTGGCAGTGAAGCCGTGTCGCCAGCAGTCGCCTTGCTTTGCTGTTGGAGTACCTTTCGTCACGCACCCAGATAGACGGTACCTGTATGCTGCTGTGGTCCTTCAGCCTTTATTGCAGACTGAAACACAGGGTTCAAGTTCTCCCTTGCAGCAGATGAGAAGTAAGGAACCTGTCTGCCACCTCAAAGGCTGTGCCTTGGACACTGTTAGTTTAGAAGGAATAGCAGCATTTCTTATTTTGAGGCATTCACTAGCCAGGTAATGTAGATAATTAAATAGATTAAATAAATTCTAAATAACGGTATTCTGGAAGTGGTAGTTACCCATTGAGCTCTATAATCAAAAAGAAAGTTTGAAAATTCCAGCATTATGTTATGTATTTACAGTCTCTGTAGTCAATGTATAGTTAAACAATGAGGCACAACAGGCATTGATCCCTTTGAAATACATTCCTGATGTCAGAGGTATCGTTGGAAATAAGCTGAAGGGTGTGTTACTTTAACTACCTGAAAGCTACAGTAATCTTTCATGAATTAATTACCTGAGGCATCTCACTGCTATTATGAAATGGTAATTTAAATAAATAAATAAATCCCTCAAGGAGTTGCTCTTCAGTTGACAGGGCACTTAAACAGAAGTTTGGCATCATTGGTAGTTAGTAAGAAAAATTGTATTTACATGCTGAGTTCTGAAGATGTTTGCTTCATTCCTATCAAGTCTAGCATGTGACATGGTCAGAGCTACCAGAACTATCAAAGCTTTAAAGTATGTATGCAACTGCAGTCAGTAGCTCGAGTAACTTTTCTTACACATGCTATCCACAATTTATTCTAAGCAAAGCCAGAAATAATTTGGCTTTAAAAACAACTGGAGTGTTGAAAACCATAATGCAGTACAAGCCACTTTTTTTTTTTTTTAAAGAAAGATGGAAAACAAACTACATGAATGATTTTTTTTTTTTTTTTTTTTTTTTTTTTTTTTTTTTAATAGTGCTTGACAATTTCCAGTATGGAACACCTAGTTAAACAGTACATTATTACAAAGTGCAGGAGGTGCAAACAAAAGTAAGAGCAGTCTACTTTTTTTTTTTGTCTAATATGCAATCACGGTTAGTACAAGATGTTTTTATTTTAAAATATGGAAGTGTATGTGTTCATAGGTTTTAACATCTGTTCTTTTGCAATTGTTTTCTTACCAGCTATTCTTAAATATTTCAGAGAAAACCCAAGGGCTTATTAAAATTTCAGTAAGAAAGCTCTTTTTTTTTCAGGGCACACAAGATGTTACCTCTAAAGAAATATTAGTGAATTACTTCATTCCCTTGACAGTAATGATTTTATAATTATACATTGTCATAAAGGAAATATACACAGGTTCATTGTTTTTCATCTTTTCTGGGTAAAAGAAAATCTGGACAGAGGGGAATAACCCCTGTAAGCATTAGTTATGATTATTGCTCTGCAAAAATTTAGTTTTGTTTTTTATCTTGATTTTTATATTGAGAAGAAAAAAAAAATCCATATGTATCCCACCACATTTTGGTCACTCTCTGTGTAGTGATAAACTGGAGGACAGCAACACAGACTACTTTCATGGGCTGGAAGGGATGACTTGGAAAAAGAATGCTGTATTATGCTATTTTATAATTAAGAAGCAGGCAAGAATGCATTAACTTGTTATATATTAATTTTCTTATGGGGTAATACCTTGCCAGATATGGACCTGGGAAGAGTCTTTTCTGTTAGGACTGCTGGGATCTTTTTCTGGTCATCTTTCTGTGTCATCAGTGAGATACAGTGGGATCGAGCGCACCCTGCATTGAGTTATCTGTGGAGTATTTTGTGGTAGGCAAAGTTGGCTGGAGGAGGGGTTTCCCTTGTGGAATTGACTTGATAATGTCTGTTACAAGCTGTGTGTGATCCTGTGAATTCACAGTTATCTTTCTACTTGCTCTTGTACTCTAGGGCTCCAGCACTTCATAAACATGATTTAAAAAAGTAAAACCAAAGTTGCCCACAATACTGTGACTCTCGTAATTCTGAAGAATGTAAGATAAAGATTTCACATGAAATCTAATGCCAAACAGAAATGTTTAAAAATCTGCAATATCTCATAATGAATGAGTAATCCAAAATAATTAAAATAGAACAAAATTTATTCCTTACTCTTGTCAGTAAACACCTGACTGAAGTATAAGGATTTAGATATCATCTTTAAATTTATGTATTTAAGGTCAGCCAGCCATCTTGCTATTTATTTATTTATTTAAATATCTAATCCTGTCTAAGTACTACTAAGCTCTTGGCTGTGAGTTTCTCCTGTAGCAAACTCCCCAAGTTAGTAATGTACTGTGCAAAAATACTATCTGCCCTCAATTTTACTTTTTTGCCTTCTAATTTTGTTGTATCTCTTCTTTACTCTTTGAGAAATGTCTGACTTATCTTCTCTGTACAATTTATTGTTCTGCACAGCTTTACTAGATCTGATCTTGTTTATTCATCTCTTATGGAAACTAGATATTCCTAGTTTTCTAAAGCCTTCTTCTATGTCTCTGATCATTTTCATTGCCCATCCCTGGACCTCCTCAGTGTTTTCTGGTGTTGACTTGTGTAATTGCATTATTGTATTTTCAATGTTTATTCTATTTCTCTATGTACTAATATTTTTTCACTGCACGTTTGCAGTTCAGATTGACGCTCATGTGTAAGCAAGACTATGTAGGAGATATTTCTAGCAAATGGCACTGAACCTCCTTTAAAAAAAAATTGTTTTGAAAACAATCTGTAGCAAGCTGTGCTGCCTTTCAGTTCTTCTTTGCTCCCTCTCCCTTCTGACCAGGCAGGACCCAAAAGCACTTACCTCCAGCGCGGAAGGATACGGCTGATTCTTGATTCCTGACTGACTTCTCTGCTTCCTCCTGCTCATAAACCTGTTGTGAGCTACCTCAAGGACTTGAAAGTATGGAAAAGTGGATCATTCTAAAAAATTTTTTTTTTTTTTTTGCCTTGTTCCTATCTTGGAACTGGTTTAACTGCAGCGGTCATGCCGGTGAGGGCTGAATAACCCTGTTGAGAACAGCTGGTTGTTAAAACTTGCTTGTATTGTCCAGCTGCACCCGAAGAGCAGTCTGCTGGAGTGCCTTGCCTTGTGTTTGAGCTTATTAATTTGCTGTATAGTTTGTGTTACAATTTACCATGTCTTCTGTAAAGGCAGGGCATGAAGGCTCTGCCTTCATCTCTTTTTGCCTTGGTAACCACACTCTAGGGTAGTTAGGAAGGGAAAGACCTAGTAGCACATTTGCTGAGGGTCTGGACAGTAAACCAGAAAACCAGTCAGATCGTTTAAACTGATGATCATTAAAATCTATCTGCTTTCCCCCACTGACTCAATCCACTGGTGAGTTTTCTTGAATTTTCTTTTGTTTTTCTTTCGCTCTTTCCAGAACAAGAATGTTACATCAGTTGATCTTGCTCCTTTGGTGTAGTTAAGACCTTTTAAATCCTCTTTGAGCTGCATAAGTAGCAGAATTAATGCTTGTAAAACTTAAAATACTTCATCTTTCAGGATGAAAGAAATCAGATAAGTGGCAGAATTTTATTATAGACTATACCAGAGACCTGATTATAGCTAGTCAAATCTGTGGGTGCAGAAACTCTTTGAGAGGGTGAGCAGTCAAGTCAGTTCTGTGTGAACATTAAAACCCACATTTCAGTAAACCAGAAGTGGTTTTTTTGTACCTGTTGTGTGTGAAGTGAGTTCAATCAATTACAAACAACAAAAAAAAAGACCACTGTAGCATGTATTCTGACACATGTCAAATTAATCCTTTAAACTGGTTTAGGGCTATAAAAATCGTTCTCCACTTCCAAATTGGATATTTCTTTCAGGGAGAAAAAACATAAAGGGCTGAAATTTATTGAATTTAATTAGCCATAGCTTGCAGTGCTAGCTATTTGCTTTTCTTCAGTAAACTCTAATTCATTTACCCCACACCTGATGGTATTATAGATGCTGAAGGAACTTATGAAGAACTCACATTAAGTGTTTGAGTGGTGAGAGGTTTTGAATCATTTTAAAAAGAGGAAATGTAAAAGGGAAAAGAGATTCCTGAGGATTTTTACAAATACGTGGGTATGGGCATCCTACACAATCTATCCTGGAGTTTTTCTGTGATGTTTAACTGTAGAATTAATAACTTGGCACACTTCCCAAGAGACATGAGAGTTTGTAAGAAGTAATTCCTCTTATGGCATGATGCTGCCCTTTCTAAAATTGATTTTAAGATATAAGACACTATACTTATTCCTGCTGTAAATGTAAAATTATTAATTGTTGAATCTTCATATTTTGACAGACGCATAGCAGTTTCTTTATATTAAGTATGTGCGTAAGTGTATATACAAACAAGAATAATCTTACATAATAATTGTGAATAATACTCTAAAGGCTTTCTTCTGAGTTTGTCATTGCAATATGTATTGAAGTAGCAGGCATACAAAAGCACTTTCAGCCTTTGAGTATGAATTCCACGTTGTGAGTAAGTCTGTCTGAACTGTGTTTTGTTTTGTATGTGTATGTATACATAGTACCAATCACATAGAGAAAAGAATGAAGGTCTTATTTTAAGCACTGAATAAACTCATACTTCTTCCATATGGCAAGAATGGATGTTAAGGAGAAGAAGGAGCCATATTTGGAGCAGGGGAATAAATATTCTATTGTTCTGATTTAGTGCACAGACCTGACCTTTCTCATGACTACTTGGCTTACTGCAGAAATGGCTTGTGTGATCTGTAGGACCTATGTAACACACACACACACACACTCTGGTAACCAAGGGTGAAAATTCAATGACCAGCAGGCAACGCCATGGACTACTTTAAAATGTAATAATTTTTGTTTGTGCAGGTCTTGAATTTATTTTTTTTTCAAGACTTCTATAGTACTTATTGATCTGCTAAAGAACAAATAAAAATCATTTAGATCCTACTCTAAAATATGGTAATTGTAGTCATACACTTTGCATACAATCAATAGGTGCCTTTCAACATTTCCTCTATTGCTGAAAGCAAGCGTGCAGGATAGCGCAGTTCGAGCTCCTCTGCTTAGAAATCACATTCAGTACGAGCTAGTAAGGCAGCACGTTTATAGAGGACAGGAGCTGAATACAAAGAAGTTACGGGTGTGTTATAAGGACAGTGGTCATCTGTGCAAAGCAGTGCATAGCATTCAGGCTATTGCACACTTCGTGTCCTCCTTTAGGAGGAAATTATACAGTAAACAGGGACTGCCTGAGGACAGCAGATCAAAGTCATTATTGATGTAAGCAGATACAATCCCACTGACGTGTCCATTGTGATCTGTAGTTTTGAGGCTTGGTATTAACTCTAAAAGAAGCTAACAAAGCCAGATGAGCAGAAAGCAGGACGGCAGATGAAATTGATTTTTGACGAGTGAAAAACTGCTCATACTGGAGGAACTTCATGTACACATTGCTTCTTTCTCTTCAGCCTCACGCACAGCAATGCTCCACCACCAGCTTTCTTTCAGGTGATAAATCATTCTGAGATCTCATCTACTTACTGACTTCTGGTGTATGTGGAATAAGGTAGCAGAATCTATCCCTGGTAAACCTAATTCTATCTCTCTGTGACTGTGAGAAATCATCTCTTTGTCTCAGGAAAGATTCCCTGTATCTGAGACAACATTATAAAGCTACAGAAAACCCAGGGAGGGAAGAAACAGGCTTGCATGCAGAAGCATAACACTGCCATTTTAAGGAATTTGTCCATCCACTTCAGAAGGAAGGAGAGAGGCACTGACAAGTCCCTATGTTTGTGTCTCCTCCTTGTTCTCACAGTAACTTGGAAACATCCAGATGTTGTCAGAAATCTATGACCAAATGTATTCTATTCTAAGGAAATGTTCACCAAATGTGAATTTCGGGAATCTTTAAGTCTTCATTGAGAGAACACTTCAAATGCCATAAAGCACTTTGATTATATTTACTAAATAAATTCTATGTTGTAGAATAGCACAGAATATAAAAATCAGAGTTGAGATCTTACCTTTAAGGAAAATGGCAAAACTGACTTCAGTTTGGTCATTTTTCACACCGAATCTCTAAGGTGTTAGAAAGGGAGAAAAATAGTTTGGGGCGGGGGAGGGGGGAAGCCTGTACCCAAAGGCAGTACTGAATTTGGAGCTAATGCTGATCCAGTCTTAGAGTTTTAACAATTGCAAGAGTTCTCAGATACATTTTATTCTGTTTTCTAGAGTTTTTTTCCATTTTTTATTTGCCTTTGGCCCTGTCAGTGCATTGTACTGAGAGTAGTTTGATGTAATTGTCTAACATGCATGTTTGTTTAGTGATTGAAATGAAAGTTGAGTTAAAATACAACTGAACAGATTAAAACATAGTATCTGAAATTATCAGAATGGGGTTTTTTGGGTTTTGTTTTGGTTTGGTTTTTTTAATCAAGAGGTAGCTTTATCTTATGCCTCTCCCCTACCTGTTTGTTGTCCTCGTGCTCCCACTGTCAGCCATCACGTGCGTGATCTTTGGTCTACTGTTGCGGAAGCAAATTGGTACATTCAGGGGACAGAATGAACTGGTTAATATTGTCAAAACATTTGTCAATTTTTCACATTAGGTGCAAATTGAAAGAAGTATTTTGCTAAGCAGAGCTACTAATAGGAGCTATATTAATAATGAAAGATAATTTAACAGCATGACTGCACAAGCAGAACAAGCCTTTGAAAAGGTCCGAACTTATGACTGTGACTGAATAAACCCATTAATTCCTTACACATTTCCATTCTCATTCCAGGCAATCAAAATGAAAACATGCAACTCTTTATTATAGGGAAGGAAGATGTACTATATTCAGAATATCGCAGTACATACGAGGTTGCCTGTAAAAAGTCATACAGACTGGGAACACCGAATTTTTAGATCAGAAGAAAAGCATATATTCTGTGGTGGATGTTTTGTTTACAGAGCTCCCCTTACAGATCATGTTTCAGGTGCATCATGCTGGAAACATTTAACAAATCAGAGTAAATAATTAAAAAATTAAGAAAAACATACCATCTTGCTGATTTCTGATGTGCAATGGGGACACAGAAATAAAACTACTTTAGCATTACAACTTTTGTCCTATTGTTGATCAGACTACTTTTGCATGTTTTTAAATGGGCCAGAATAACATTGGAGGAGTCACTCAAATTCATAAATGTGTACTTGAGAGGTGCTTCTGTGATATGTTAATATGTCATGTTTTTTAAAAAGTCTTTATAGAGAAGTTCTGTCATTAGGCAGTAGACCAGGAAGGATGGATCTTGCTTAAAAACAAAAGAACTGATGAATTACTGGGGCTTGATTAAAGCATGGGGTAGATAAAGGGGCCTTAACTGGTTCCCTGATCCCTTGTCGTCCGTTTTTTACCTGCTTTAACTGAACCAAGGCCCTAAATGACTTAAAACTTCTGCATAAGTGTGGTCTATGTTGCTCCTCTCTATCCTAGCTATTTTCTCACAGTGTAAGAAGGGGAAAAAGTCCAGCACAGCTCTTCCTTGTTGCTGCTTTTAGCAATTTTACAGATGAGTGGGAATTCTTCCCTTGAGCTCCCTTGCCACAACAATACTGAAATATCTGATAGAAGTTTCCTGTATACTTGGTAGACATGAATACATTTGATATGATGGGGAAACATGGGTAAAAAATAGAGATCAAGAAGGATTAGTTTAAGGGGAGAAATGAGATATAGGGGAGCAAAGGAGACTTAAGGAAAAGAATAAAAAGTTTACAACTGAGGAGGAGAAGATAAGATGATAACAGGGAGGAGATAACACTTTTTAAAGAGATACAGGAGGAATTCTACTTCTAAGAATTTTTCCTGTAAAGTGTAGGAAGGCAAGAAAAAAAAAAAAAGATAAATTGAAAGAGAGTGGTCATTTCGGTCTCTTAAACTAATAACTTCTCAAAGTCTTCCTCTAAAGCTTCCTTTTAATGTCAAGGAAATTAGAGACTACGTTGAAAAAAAACATGCTGTGAAAGTGGCTGACAGCAATCAGGAAATTTGGAGTTAGTGCTAATGCTATCTCTACAAGTTATTGGACTGCTTTGTTACTGGGATGGCTTGTACTTGTCCTAATCTTTAATAGAAGATGTATTGTGCTTCCTATCAGAAACAGGACGCAGTACCAAATTGGTATCCCAATTACTTCTCTTATCATTCCCTGTTTAGACTTTGCTTCAGGTACTTTTAAATGAGAATTTCTGAAATCTTGAAATTAAACCTCTAGTTATTAGACATGATCCTTCAGACCTTGCATAGGCAGTAACTCCTTTTCATTCTACCTTTGATAGACATGTCCGTGTACATATAATAGAGTGGCCCCTAATGAATTCACATAGGCTTTCGCCTCAGGGAGGACAAGGTCATGTAGATGACTCTAAGTATGATCCTTTGTCTATTGCCATTATTTTTAAACTTTTCTTCCTCAGACTGTGGTAACGTGTACTAAATAAATTATAAACACCATACCTAACAATCACCATTTGGGCTACAGAGGGTGCTTCCCAGGTAGTTGGAAGGTTTGTGTGTGTGAAGTATTTATTTGGGGCAGGGGGTTGATGGTGTTACCCTGTCCCTAATTTTCTCAAACAACTAGTATTCAAGTGTTCAGCAGTGGAGATGGATAGTATCTAGCAGTATTGTTAACTCAAGTGTATTTAAAAAAAAAAAAAAAAAATCACTACAATTCCCTGTTACACTGTGTCCAAACCATCCAGTTAGTATCTTGATCCAGGAATGGGAGAAACTGCTGTTTTTCCAAGTAGCTGTATTGCTAGTCCTTAGGTCCTGTCCCAGCAGTTTCTCCTGACAAAGCATAAGATTGGTACTGGTAAAAGTGCTAATTTCTTCTCTGATCAAACAGATATACTAAGTGATGAAATACTCACAAGACTCTTCCAAAGGCCAGTTTTATTGCTTACTTCCAATAAACAGAAAATACATATTTGGGGCATAACTGTGTGTAGCAAACTTCTTTTTAAACTTCTGTTAAAGAAATAAAGTTTCTTTACAGCTTAAACTGTAAAGATAGTGTTATCTGTATGCAGGATGTGGGTGTCCTTATTTTTCTATGGAGGCTAAAGCAGTTAATATAACTCGCTCGCTAGCCGCTTTTAGAGCAAAAGAGAAGTTTCAGATGAAACAATGTGTTGCCCTCATTCTGAAGCTGATCCATTAAACTGTGAGAGAAAGCCTGTCAGGAGGGTCACTTGGAGAAAGGAAGCACGTTGACCAGTTCAGGCTTATGCTACTGGGAGAACCAGGTATGAAGCTGTTCATCATAGCAGAAATGACTTCTGCATCCAAGAGCATTGATTATTGCACAGACTATGCCTTCCATGCTTTATGCTTTCAGCTGTAAATATTTATTACTTTCACATTTTGTTTGTTGTTTCTGAACATAATGAGTTTTTGTAGCATAAGCAAGCTCCCTGCTCTGCCAGCCCAAAAAGAGACAGTGAGTGCAAGGAAGTGTCAGGAGAAACCCAGCGTGCCTGTGATGTGACACTTCGTCTAATACGTTGCTATGTAATTCCTGCAGAAGTTTGCTAATTAGTCATTAAACTAAAGTTATCCTTATCATCTTGTCCAAAATGTCACATGAATAACATTCATTCAGAAACCACAAAGATGATTTTTTTTTTTTTTTCAAGCTGTCTGCATAATGTTGCATTATGTTATGTGGTGCCTTTCAATCTCTCTGCATTATACGTGCCCTTTCTAGCAAGTGGCGTGAACTAGTTTTAAGTGGGGGAAACAGTCCTAGAATTTGTGTTAGAATGACAGACTCACGTGTAGCCAAGGTTGCTATGTAACTACATGTCCTTCAGGTGCTGATATGCTTTACAGTCCTCACAAGATCGGGTGCAAGATTTGTATGAGGAAGTGACTCGGCCAGTACTCTGGGTCAAAAACTCTACCCTAGGTACGCTTAGGTTAGAAAGAGACCGCATACATTTCACACTGTCTTCTGCTGTACCTTTAAAAAATGTTATTGAGTTTATTTTGTATGGTGCTGTAAGCAAGTACTGTTTAGGAGGAAGGGGGACGTATGTACCAGCCTCGTGACCTAGCTGCAGAGAGACTCAGACTCTGTAGAGATTCAGTAGCAGATGCGTGGCGTCTATACTTAATGGAATTTCTCTCTTTTTTATTGCTATTTTTAATTGAATTAATAGCTAGTTAACTTGCTGCAAGCTACAAACGTTTGTAGTCTACCCTAGGGGACAGACATTTGGCGAGTGCCCAGCGTAACCTTTAGAGAGATGTTAACTCTTCTTAATTATTTGACTGTTCTTAAAAACGTAAGACTTGTTAGACCACTAAGAACCAGCGGGCACCTCCGACTGGGTGTGCAGGAGACTATTCTGGCTGGCGAGGAGGTGGTTCAGGGTGGTTTGTGATCAAACCTCTTTTGGTGTTAACCAGCTCCACCAGCAAGCAGTTATTGTATGCATATCCATTTTTTGTTTTTCAGAAATGAATGTTGTAAAATGTTAAATGGTGTAGCAAAGAATCATAGACCTGTTTGAGGAGAGGAGAAAATACCTGCAGTGAGAGATCTGATGAGCCAAGCCAGCACATTTTATCAAAAGTTTATTAGGAAATAACTTAAGATGTCTGAATTTATTGTAGGCAGGAAAATAATGCACAGAAAGGGTACCTTAATTTGATGAAAAAGGACAAAAAAGTTCACATGTGAAAGAGCACCTACTGTATTTTTTTAAACAGTGGATCTGATTAACTATTGAAACAAGATATTGATAGTTGCAGTGGATTTTGTAGGTTGTGATGATGTTTATTTGGAATTGTATGCTTGAGAAAGTTTCCAAATTTTTAAAGTAAGCAAGCTACTGTCAATACTCTTCAATTCTTAGGGATGACCCTTTCCTCAAACTTTTACTGGCAAATACTGAAAGGATGTTATAACGAAAATCCTAGGCTTTGTAGGCTACCTAAGGATCACTTTGTCATGGCCTTGTAGATCACAACAGAAAAGCCATTGTGTTACTCAAAACAAGATCTAGTTTAACCAAAAAGCAGCTATTTTGTTTATGAGACTCATAATTTAATTAAATTAAGGTCAGATTTCAATAGCTAGTGGTCTTTCTGGCTTTAAACTCTTGTAAGATGAGGAGTAGTAGTACCTTTCTTAAATCAAAAAAGTCCTGAGAATGTGCAAGTCCTAAAATCTAGGAAGATCTAGGTAAAATGACTATATAAACTATTTAATGTTCCTTGGCCCTAGTTACTCAAGCAATTGAGAAATGTGTTGGTAGCAGCCAGGAACTCTTACGGTAAAACAGGGGCAACTGGGAAATTGAAACAGACCACCACAGGGCAAAGATGGGAAAATTGGCCATCATTGAGAAGACGTGGAAGTGATCAGGTTTATATGGGAAAGATTCATGTGAATGAAGTTTCTTTTTTTTTTTTTTTTACAGTAACATTTTGAGGGTGATTCCACAAAACTTGGAGGAGTAAGAAACATCATTTCTCTTTTCCTCTCAGTCTTTTATCAAGAGTAGTCGTCTCTTTGAGCACCTGTCAATCAATTAAAATTCACATAAAATGTACAGACAAAACCATTTCAACTGACTCCATGTTGCTGACTTTCCTATATAGTGTTGCTGTTGATACAGTCAATTTTGACAGCTTGCTCATGTAACTCACATTTTAAGGCAAATTGGATCGTAAAAACTGCTTTTTTGAATGACTAGCTGTTGTGCTAGGCAGGATCTGTATAGAGATTTTGAGATCTGCTGTTGTGGAAAAAAAGTGCACTTAATGTGTGGTAATGTATGATAAAGTCAATATTTCTCAGTGCTCTCTGTATGCTAAATGTGGTGTCTGTTAGACAGACATTAGGCCCTATGGTTTGCTCTTTTGGAGTTTCAGCATTGCCTTCAACGAGAGCAGGATTAGGTCCTTTGTGCATAATCATTTCACTATTTATCAAAAGGCTTGACTCGTCGTTTGGGCATCCGGCTTCAGCAAATGGTTATGCAATGAGAAGCTTGCGATACATTTCCAATATTTCTTTCAAAGGCAGAGTCAATTTATCATTAAGTGACATACTATACTCTTTACACAATTACTTTTGGGCCTCAACCAAAAGCCATTAAGTATGTGGAAGAGCTCCCATTGACTTTAATTAGGGCTGGCTTAGTTGCACACTGAAGAAGACTTAATTGCTGTCTGAAGCTAAGACATAATAGTGAGAGGTACTTTATAACTACCGGAGATAAACAGATACTATTAGAATGATTTTATTTGTATGTAAGTAGGAACTACAGTGTCTGTATAATTCTTCTTACAATTTTTATTGCCTGTTATTTACTAATAAACAAAATAAACTTGCATTTAAACTGTCAAGTAACTACACTGTGACAGTACTTTAGCATAACATGAAAGTGACGCTGTCATACTACCTGATTTTAATTTTTAGAGATGGAACCCCAAAGCATTATTTCCTTTTGGTTTTGACTGTCTTTTGTATTACATTTTAAAAAGGTAAAATGCATGTAGCTCCAAATACTTCTAAACATGAACTTTGCATTACTTGCATTATTGCTTTTAATGGCACTTTTTTCTTGTATTAGAAATGTTAAAGAATGGCAGTAATTTGCAGTGAAATGGAAGAGACTGGTAATTCAGAGTTCTCAGAGTGCTCTGAACTAGGTCTGGAACATAGGCCTTATGGCATCCAAAAGGTTTCTCAATTAAATTTTGCAAGAGAGAAGAGGAGACTTTTCCCACAGCATACAACAATTGAACAGACTGTGGGGTCTTACGCATGTTAAATTTGTGTTGACATTAATCAGAATTACATGTGTGCTTTCTGAAATGAGTAAACTAGCTGATATTGCCTCAGATAGCTTTAGATTATTTCTGTATTTTATAATCTCATAGAAATGCCTCAAATTTCTGCAAACAGTAACTGTTTCTCCACAGCATATGTTCATGTGGAGTTGGATGCGACCGAGAAAGGAAAACTAGGTAGTGAATGAAAAGAATAGACTAGCGTGACCAGATTAGAAAGCAAGCAAAATGATTTTTGCTGCAGAGTTATTAATGAATAAGTTCAGAGAGGTAATAAATCCACCAGGAAGAGAAATTATGCAAAATGGGAGTCCAAGATCAGATTTTTAGATTAGTGGATAAGAAACAACACGTACTAGATGTTGCATTAAATGTGTATGTGACTTGGTTTAGGAAGAGTTTTTCGTTTGTAATAATGATTAGATTTTGTCATTTGAGTCAAGAAGAGGATAGATCTTCCTTCTTGTTTATTTGAAAGGGTCTGCAGCAGGGTAGTTTACTTGTGACTTCCTGAGGCAGGTGTGATAACCTCACCCCCAAGTGCAGAGGTTGAGAGAGAAGATTCAGAAGAAAAAAGAGAGAGATCCAAAGTTTGAACTGTAAGGTTCTTGTGAACAACATACGGAAAGAGTAGTAGAGACGCAGAGAGAGAATCAGGAGAAAACAGAGCCAAGGGAGGAAAAAATATTGAACAGTGTATGATCAGTACTTATAAGCCAGGTCTGAGGGTGAAACAGGAGGCTGGAGTATTGACTGTTACTAAGCTTTCTGCTAGGAATGGTGTTACACTTCCAGGAAGAGCTGGATGCATTAGAAGACAAAAGAGCAGGCCAGATGGGACCTGTTGGGGGAAAATGGTATGGGGATGGCAGTGAGATTGAGGAGGAAGAGTTACTGGAGCAAATGGGGGATAAAGTATGAACAGTGATGAAAACTTAAGTCTTGTTGATAGGGAAAAGGTAGAAAGCAACAAAGGATGACATAAGGAAAATCAGCTTGCGTATTTTGCATATATTTTCTGAAGAAATCATTAGATGCACAGATAAAAGAGAGAGGAAAGGTTTCAAAAGAAGAAAGACAAAAAATAGCATAAAGAAGTCTAGGATTACAAGCACAGCGTTCTGCCAGGGCAGAGAATTAGAGTATTTTAGCTAGGAAGATGTCAGAGCTGAAGGGCAAAAACATTTATAGAAAAAAGATGTCAAGTTGGTCAGTTCTTTCCTGCCAGGAATGCCCCCAGCAACACATAATAGTAGAGAAAACAGATTATGTGGATGAACTGGGCCTGTAGGTTGGCAAATGGCATTGCTTTTGTAGGGAAGGAAGAGAGAGCTGTGGTTAGGAGTACGGCCTGGAGAAAATCAGTTATTCTCAGAAATAGACCTGAAGAAAAAGAGGAAAGAATTTTTGGAGCAGAAAAGAAGTCAGTATTGTGCATGAGCTGGAAGTTGTTGCACAGATGTGGATGAAAGAGGGATGACTGGGAAACATTTTGGTTATTAAGAAAGGCTTGGTAATTTTGTCAGAGCCCTTCCAATTTGGGGACATGTTCCATGTTAACACACACTCTCACTTTTGTGAGACTAAAAAAGTAGTTATGTGTTATAGTGAAGGTATATTTATTTAGTACCTTTTAGCTATATAAAATTGCTTTTGGATTGTTTTTAGGATTCTTCATAAAACAAAGACTTATTAAATTTACTTGGCAGCTGTGGGGTAAGGTAAAAATGAAATAAGCTGTGCTTGGTTGGCTGTTCCTCCCCCTCCCCCTTTTAAATAGCCTTTGGCAGTTCTCCATCTTTTATTTTAAGCAGATCAGACTCAAAATCAGTGATTACATGTAACATCTTTGGAAACTTTTGATCATATTTGGCTATCATGAATTGTAGTGGGAAGTGTCCCGGAGTCCAGTTTGTGACCTAATTCCATGAAGGTTTAGCGAAGGAGGTCTGCTGCCTGGGTCAGATGTGGCTGCAGCGGTAATTAAGGCTCTGAGAGGTGGCACGGTTTCTTTTATTGTGCGACATGGAGTGTGTGCCACACTGAGGAGTGTTAATGAGAAGGGAACTGTACCGACTGAA
Source organism: Chlamydotis macqueenii (assembly GCF_036417535.1). Taxonomy (NCBI): domain Eukaryota; kingdom Metazoa; phylum Chordata; class Aves; order Otidiformes; family Otididae; genus Chlamydotis; species Chlamydotis macqueenii. The sequence continues at coordinate 12,353,965 of NC_141567.1, read as the reverse complement.
CTACTGCTGTAACAGAATTATAAATAATAAAGTGTTTGAAATGTCACTATTTAGATCCTCTACAGGGGTTTTAAACATGAATGGCTGCATTGATAGGACAAAAATATTTATCTTTTGTGGGTTTGGGGTTGGGGTTTTTTTGCTGTGATATCTCAGAATGTATTTCTTCAGCCTCAAGGGAGTCTCATCAAATTTTCCTTTTTCCTTCTTTATCCCATTTCAAGGCATTGCAGATTATTTTTCTCTACTCAAAACAGTTAGCAAGACTATAAATTATGGTTTATGCACAGGGAACGAGCCACTTTTTTTTTTTTCAATTTGTTGAGGGGAAAAAAAAAAAATTATTTCCTTTCATTTGTTTCCAGCAGTTCCTTAATTCTGTTCAGCTTTATTTGCTGACAGCAATTTTGCGCTCTCTGCTCCTGAATGTGATACAGCAGGTCAGTTATACCTTTTCGTGCTGATGACTGTCGTTGCTGGTTTCTGCACCCATCTGTGGGACAGCATCACTGAAAAGGGGGCTGGCAGCCCCTTCCAGCAGTGCCTGCCCAATGCTATATACATATTCCTCTTCATTCTCCTTTCCATGTCTAAAGACTGCATCTTCTGTTTACTTGTCACTTGTGATAACTTCTGGTATTAGGAATTTGCTTGGACTCCACTTTCTTGTTCTCCGTGAGATTGTTGTCCATTTGTTCTAATGTAGTATCTTAGATAAAATATTGTCTGGCTTTCACTTCCAGACATTAGATTAGTTACTCTAATATCTGAAAGTACTGTACCACCAATGGAGGGGTTTTTCCTGAACTGTTTTTTAGGACTGATTAATCATTTCCACTCATTATTTTAATGAAGAAATTAAGATTTAAAGAGCTTTTGTTCAGTTTCTGTGATTGACAAAGCAATTTTCTATAGGTAGTATTCAAAATCATATGTTACCATTTCCAGTAGGTATAGCAGTCAATAAATGAAAAGGTTTATATGTTGACCTGCCATCCTTGATGTTAAAATTGGAAAAATAAAGCAAATACTACCTTATAGATATGGACCACTGTTTTCAGAGAAATAAAAGTGGTAGACAAGTATGCACTAAAAAGGAATTATCTGAAACAAGGTGCTTGGTGGGAACTACTCAGTATTGCTACCTGTGTAAAAATATATTTTTCTGTAGATTTTTTTTATTATTCCTTATTGAATGTTGAATGTTGAAATATTTTCCATGCTCAATAAACTTTATTCTAGAGCTATGACTTCTCTTTCTGGCAAAGTTTGACTATTTCAGCGTAGCTTAATTTTGGATGCCTGTGAGATTCTTCTGAAAATTCCAATTTCAGTGTCTCCTTTTATTGGAATTTTAGCTCAAACCTCAGATAAGTTACAGAAGAATGTGTATCATTTGTCATCTTTGCCTTCTCGCTGATACCAAATATTTAATCTATTTGGGGGGTCGTGGGTGGCATGGCATACCATTGTATGCAAGAGTCAGATTATATTATTTTTCTTACAAGATTTACCCTGTCCTGCCTGTGTTGATTGAAGGCTGTAAACTGCTGACTGCTGTTCAGACCTGACTGCAGTCAACCTGCAAAGCAAATGCCTTCTTTAAGTACAAAGCAACCTAGTAACTTGTTTGATGTTAAAAAGTGAAACTTTTGGCAAAGTGCTGTAAGTGAAGAGGTCGTTGTTAAGCTGGGACTAAGCTCATGCTTTGTGATCACAAATGTGATCTATGGAGTTACTGGTTTTCTTCAGGTTGTTCCCAAGTCGCTTTCCAAGTGCGCTAAGGACAGGCTCAGCGTTACTGTTCGCTCCTTCCGTGCAAATGCTCGTCTTGCGTTGGTGAAGTCAGATAGGATCAGTAGATAGAATTGTTGGGAGAATGCGGCAAATCAGATTTCTAATTTACTGTGCATTTAATCTGGATTAAATCTAAATATTCTTACTTCTTTTCTTCTTATCTGCCTTAGCAGTTTGATTGTCTTTTAGCAGCCTTTAGAAGTATTGTGTGCTCTCCTCTTTGCCCATTGGGTCTGCCCATTTTACTTTGCTGTTAATTTTGTTATTATTTTCAAGCCCTCTTTTGAAAAGTTTATATTATTGCTGTAGATTGTCTTAGTCATAGGTACCTTCACATGTTGCACTTTTCAAGAGGAATCTTGTTTGTCTTCAAATAGAAATACAGCCTCCGATTTGTTTACAAAATAGAGGAAAATATACTAAACGCTGAAGATGAACTTACCAGTGGTCAGTTATAAGGAGATTTTTGTCAACTTTCATAAATTTTTTTGGTCTGTACTTAACAATAATTTGTTGCTTATGTATTAGAAATTCTAAAACATAAGACTTGGCCAAATTGAAAAGCTGCCTGTGAGAAGAAACTAGATAAAATTGAAGCTAACAAAGAGACTTCTGCATTGCTACAGCACTTAAATAAAATCGCATTGAGTCTGTCACGTTCTATTCATTATGGCCTGAAGCTTTAAATATTTGTGCCTATAAGTAACTGTTTATTTGAGTAAAAGTTCCCATTTGTGTGTATATTGGCAAGAAAAGATTCTTGAATATTCCAAAAGCTTTACAGAATTGTGGTGCAGATCTTCTTACCTTCATTTAAAAGTTTTAGTTCTGTGTGCATTAAGATGTAATGTAGTATGTGGTCTAGCTTAACATGTGCTAATTGGTTTGGATTCTTGGTTAATCTTTTCCATATATGAGTGAGCATCCCTGCAAGATTTATTGCAGGACAAGTTCAAAACTTTGTAACTTGGTTTTCTATACATGCAGCTACTTTGTTCTAGATGCTTAAAACACAAAGGGCAAATACAAAGGCAGACTCCTGAATAATGGCCTCCAGCTCCTGAAGGGAATAATTCTGAAGACTACCTAACTAAAACAGGAATGAGATTTTAGGACTGAGTGAACACTTCAGACAGACAGCATGTAATTCAGAAAGGGTACCTATGAGGAAGAAGCAGATATCATGAAAGGGAGGAAAAAAAAAGCCCAAGGACTGGTGGGAGTATGCCACTGAGGAGCTGGGAGAGTGATGAAGTGCTTGATTATACCAAAACATTTGAAGATAGAGCTGTAGCATACCTTAGTAGCATAATGTCTCTATATGTATGCAGCCTTCATACTAAATATTATGTATGACCTATTAAAAGTGAGAGAGCTTATGGAATGCCCAGTGGAAATCCATCTAGAAATTCAGGCACTGAAGAAACAATCATCTGGAAATTGCCTGATCTAAGGGAGATTAAAGAAAAATGTTTTTTTCAAAGGAATCGTGATTTGTTTTTCTCTCTACATAGGCCCGTTATGCAGGAAAAGAGGGGAACCTTAGTTCCAATAAAGAGTAATCGTCAAGAAGGCTCACATTGGGCTCTTTCTCCTCATCCATTTATCAGCTGGCTGTAACCAACTGAGCAATGCATACACAACCAACAAAAATGTTATCGACCTAGGACTGTGAATGTTCAGAAAGACTGATGCAGTTATTTTAGAATGGAGAAAAGCACTGTCCTTGCACGCATGCCAGTCACTTCTGGCCTTTCGAGTTTAAAAGGGTGAAATTAACTGATAGCTGTGTTGATAGTTGGCTCACATGGTACTTTAAATGCAAAAGTCTGAAAATTGTGTTAGCTGTGTCAGTCAGTACACTGTTATGCCAAAGTACTGTAAAAAGGAGGTTTTACACTGAAGAAAGAATGTATGCAAATAGCAGATTTCTGTTCAACGTCTCCCCTCCTCTAGATATATTTTTCACTCCTCTGCTTTGGCGGGGTGGGCAGAGGGAGACTGTTATGTGTAGCTGTCATCATGCCAGGTGATTCCTGGTATGTAAAATACCTATCTCTGTCCTGTGCCTCGCAGAGTGGTGGTTGGTAGCTGCTTTGCCTTTCCAGGATCACCTGTAAAGCCCTTACTTCTCAGTTCATGCCTTTTGTGCCATTGAAGACAATGGGGTTTTAATTGTGTGATTTAGGGATGAAGCAGCAGCTCAGTGTAACTGAGGGCCCTGTGGGTCTGAAAAACCTGATATTTATGAGATTGGAGGAAATTAAACTGACTTCTCTGGTTTAGTTTCATTTTGAGACCTAGCAATTAGTGGATGGGGGAGGTTGGGGAGCAGGTAGGGGCGGTGAAAGATCACCTTGGAGCTGCTTACATCTGAGCATCTTTGAGGGACAGTTGGTATGGAACCATATGTGGCTGTTCTTAAATATTTTGCTACATGGAACAATACTTCAGGGTTTCACCCTTTAAATTACTGTCTGGATGTGTAAACCTGGATTTCTACAGAAGCTCTACTGTGGTTTGTACCACGTTTAGAATTTGTTTTATTTTTATTATAGAAATGGTAATAAACTAAACTAGAAGTAATGGTAAAAATGAACGGTATGGAATATAATACAGTAGCAGTATGGAAAGCTAACATTACTACTGCTGTTTACACTCATGGTATTTTAAATGTGCAGCTTTGTCATTACATTACCATAGTTTTTTAATTGACACCAAAAAGAGTAGGAAAAAGCTGTCTATGCATATTAATATAAATTAAGATAAATATTAAATGTTCCCCATCAAAGTGGTAGCTGGAGTATAGCGTGTTCCACTGAACTCCAGCCATACTTTCCATGGAAACTATCCATTTAAGCTGGGGCCTGGCAGCAGTGGTGGTGGCATCTGTGTGTCTTTCACACACAGTTTATGTAGCTAACTGAAATACGATGAGCTTGAAAACATATATGTAAACACATCAAACAACATTGTATTCCTTTCCCTTCACAACACTCCAGGCAGGTCAAAAATAATCTTGCTTGTGTATCCCAAACTCATGTCAGTGGATTTTGGATGCTTAAAGTATGCAGGGTCAAATCCCCATGTCAGTATTCAGCTAAATACAGTTATAATATTAACAACCTTGGGACTAATGGGTGCAAAAACGTGACAGAACACAAGTTTTCCTTCAGTCTTTTGATTATATTCCAATTCTTTTAAATCCTAGGACTTCACTGCAGGTTACTAGTATATTGAAAATTGTGGTCAGCATCTGTCTTGTCTCTTTTACTGCTAATCATGTTTGATTTGCAATAGTTTACATTGTAAATTAGACATTATAAATAAAAACTCTTGCCAGATCTGAATGGGATCTTCAGTATTTTATGAGCAGAAAATTAAATGTGCATAGGCTTTTGGCTATACGTTAAGAGCAAGAAGGATCCCAAGAAAATAATTGTCTTTTTTATAGCATAGAAAGCCTAGTAGCTGCATAGCCACATAGTACATAAGTATAACTCATTGAAACTTGAATAGGTGAATTAAAAAAAATCTGAAAGAAAAATGTTAATTAAAAAACAATTTATGTGTCCCTATATAGTTTACAGCAACATATGAAATCCAGAGCTGCATGCAATATTTTAATAAGTTCTTTTACAACAGAATAATATATTGCTGTAGTAGTATTTTATTAAAATGCAAGACTTAGGAGAGGAAATAATCCCTTTTATTTAACAGATGAGTAAATAGTGCAGTAGATACCTACACAGACTGTGATTAGGTGTAACTTATAAACCTGTGGCAGACAATTATCCTTACAGTTGTTTTTTTTTTTTAGCACCTTCCTTTTCCTATTAACACACATCAACCTAGTAAATTATAAAGAAATTGAACTATGAGGAAGGGGGGAGGAAGCTGAAAATGCTGAAATGCATTTAGTATGCTTTTTCTTTGCCTCTAAGGAGTAATGAGAAATCCAATAAATAGAAAGAAGTGGTAGACACTAGTCATGTAATCAGGCTTCAGAAGTCATGAGTAATCATCTCAAACACATTGATATAAACCTTTATTTTACCAAGTCCTCCAAGATATCTGAGTCTACACTATGTTTACAGTGATTTTCAACATGTTAGGGCACTGCTCACTGTCATACTGCATGTCTGTGTGAGGCCAGGACGGGGTGGGGGACACTCTCCCCTCTGGTTTTGTGGCAGTTCCTTAATCAAAGCTACTCTAGCCAACAGAAGTAAGCTTGCAGTAGGTGACGCATGGCCAGTGAGGAGTCCTGCCCAACGGGAGCTCCCTTAAAAGGTGGCTTAACTCTTTCAGAGCTGCCCATAATCCACAGGGGAGACTAGGTGATGTCCTGCATATCGCGATGCTCTGTGGTGTGCCCAGGCTGGTGTGCCGTATCAAGATCCGGACTTCCCAGGCCAACTCTGTGATGTCTAACCATAGAAGCAAAACTTGGCCGTGGTTGGAAACTTATACTACTTTGTGCCCTCCTCTTTGCACAGAGAGATTCACTGCAATGACTACATTAAGATTTCCAGCTAAATAACGTTCATAAATACTGCTGGAATTGGTTCAGGGGCAGAATTGGTTGAGCAGTCACCAGTGAAAGGAGAGCCCTGTGCCTTGAACCGTGAGGGATAAAACTAAATGAAAGCGATCCCGCGGGTCCCCAGCATATGAACGGAATTACAGAAGTCACAAAACAATATTTTTCAATGTAATTATTTTATTTACTTTCAGAGCACAGATTTCTAAGCAGGACTGAATTTAGACAAAATTATTTTTCTTTCTGTGGAAGCAGAAAAGAAAAGCAGATATATACTGGTATTGTGGAAACTTAAAGACTACTTTTATGAATCTGACCAACACTGACACATGGGTATGTAACCTCTGAAGGCTGCATTTACCGAAACTAAAGAACAAATTATGCACATCCGAAGTTTTATTCAGTGCAGTTCTGATTGTTTTGGGATATTTTTCTTTGGCAATAAGAGTAAAGTTGATCAGCCCAGTCAAGAAACAACACGTTTTTCAGTTTTATCAGCAGGAGAGCTTTGTTATGGGCAGCAACTTCAAAAATTATCTCAGGAGGTGGGATTAATCTGGGGAAATTAAACTCATTAAACCGAGATTTAATGATCTTCAAGTAAATCAAGGATAAGAAATTATTTTATTCTTTTAGATTATGTAGCAGTTTTGTTCTTATAATATAGAACTGTAAAGAAACATGACTCCTCATCTGACTAACCTTGTATTCTTTAAAAAGGTCTGCTTTTATACTGTGATGTGTCAGTTAACAAAAGCAATCATGCAAAAATAGAGTACATTAGTGCTAGCCAGATAACTTCTTATTGTGTACAGCTGTACAGGAAACAAATACAAAGTTAATGTTTAAATTTATAAGATATTTTCCATTAACTCTCTATTTAACAAATGATCAGTTATTGTATGTAATACCCAATCTTCAGAAGTCTTAATGATCATGGATGTGCACAGTAAGAGATTAGCATAAAATTAGCACTGATGCAGCTATTAAAGAATCTCAAACGACTCTGTTATCCTGGTACGTAAATTGGGCTGCAGAATATATCTGAGCTTTGTCAAAACCCCCAGGCTAGCAGAGTTAAAGCATATTTATGTTCCCCTGGGGTGTAGTCCCTATATTCCTACCCCCTGTTTATTACTTTGTACTAATCTTCAAATTTAATGAAATAATTTATAAAGCTGTAGGAGACATGCTCCCAACTGATGCATCTTTTAGGATCAAAACTCAAAATGATGCAAGTTGCTGAGTGAGTCCTAGGCAGGGGGTACTGTGTTTTAATATCCATATTTGCTTTTTCAGCACAGTAAGAGGGGATGAGGGGGGAAGGGATGAGAGTTAAGGAGTGTCCTTGTTTGTTTTAGTTTGGTTTTTAAACTTTGAGGTTTGCACTTCTTGCAAAGGTGTGCAACAGTCATGTTGTATATCGTGTCAGGGTATCTAAGTGTATTATGGCTTGATGTTGTCTGGTACATACTGCAAATCAGTCTTTTTTAATATAAGCAAATTACCTAGTTTGTGATAATGTCCTGTTTCCAGTGATTTCCCTCAGCCCTGCTCCTGTCAGAGTGTTACATGGAATCGCAGCTCTTTTTGCTATTTCATCACTCTACTGAATGCTTCAGTTTTTAAGATATCTAACAGGACTCTCGGGGAGCCAGGCATATTTTCAGAAGAATCTGTTAGCCCTGTAGGGAATATTGTCACCAAAATGAAATATTTCCAAGATGAAGCAAACTCTTTAAATAGTCTGAAATTAATTCTGCGTCTTTTCAGCACCAGAGTTTGGGATGATGTGTTCTCTTTCATATTCCTCCCCCATCTCTTCAAACTGGCTCGCTTGTCCCTACTGGATACAACTTCCTGCTACTTGCAAAGCAGTAATTATCCTAATTACGCTTCAGCATTTAAAGCCATCTTCTGGAAGATGATTTACAAGAATTACATAAAAGAGATCTATATACAATGACACACTTGCTTGTTTGGCCTGAAGCGTTTTATGTTTTTCAGCTTAATCGGAATTCTTATTATGAGTAGAGAAGTTCTAATGAGTTTCTGTATGAGTCTGTGCCTGAAGATGCATTCAGAATTGTACTTGGCTAGTTTTTCTCTATGAACAGCTGAGATGGCAAAGCAATCCTTTATTACTCTGACTTGCTATAAGGTGTTTATTGTGACCGCATGAGATCAGTTGCCACCAGCGTGTGCTACACTTTCCACTAGTTTAAAAGTTAAAAATGAGAAAATACTGAGCTGAAGCTAAAAATAGTATCAAAACAATAGGCAGATTGATACACTGGTATGAACCAACACATGATTATTTTTTTCTGAAAGGAGAATTCAAAGAAAATATGAAAATAATCTACAAAAAGACTGAAGGATTACTACCTCTGCTTTTTGATATCTCACAGGTGAAGCCTGGGACATAGATTCGGACCTTTGGGTGGTGGGAGAGGAAATGGATGTGTGATTTTTTTTTCATAAAGACACTATGGCAGCATTTGGTTCTTTTTATCTGTCTGTCAGATACAGTTGTCAGAACAGCTGAAAATGAGTGGTGGAGCAAGATACGGCAGTAATTTGACTTATGCCCGTTTAGAGTTTTGTAGTCATACCCAAGACTAGTCTCAACTTTGTTCTTCATGTATATCTTGGAAAGTCGGCCATTGACACATAGACAAAGTGCATAGTAAACTGATATTCCCAGATAATACAGTAATTAGTAATGATCGGTGAGCTTAAATCAATCCTGAAAAGCCCACAGGAACATGACAGTACGCCTGATGATTTAAATTAGAAGCCCATTTCAAAACACTCCAGTTGTACATAGAATGCTTTCAAGACAAAACATTTTTTGAGTGATTTTTCTAAGCTCCCAAACTATAATTCTTATAATAATTCTGAGGTACAGTGCTTACTATCGTGCAATATTAAAAGAAAAGGACAATCTTTAAAAGCTGATTACTCTTCAAAAGTCTCATGAAAATTTAGAATGTATGCCAATGCCATTTTATTTATTGTATCTCTATATAAACTACTAAGTGAAGCATTAACATACAGTAGGTTAATACACATTTAAAACTGATTGTAGAATCGTTCAGGAGCTTTGCTTCTCATAGCTTTTGCCTCTGCCTCTAAAATAGTGATGGGAAAGTGGTTCATTACAGAAAATCTGGTGGCTTCTCGTGTAAGACTGTTAGAACAGAAGTGGTTGTAATGAAGGGGGAAGTAATTGAATCATCTACCATAACATATTCTACTTTCGCGATGTTGGGGTTATGATGATAAGCAATCTAGTTCTGTAAAACAGTCCAGTATTTTCTGTAGCTGAAAGTGGATATGCCAAGCTCTTTGATTAAGTAACTGCCCTCCTCAAAGGTCTTGCTTTGTGTTACTGCTAGCACTGGGGAATGGCTCATGAAAAAAGGGAGATTGGCTGATGCTGTCTTAAAATATAACTTTCTTTCAAGCATATAATGTCTCGTTTCTTTCTCATTGCCTTTAATAATGAAAAGGGCATTGCATCTATTTTTTCACATGATGCTTATCATCAAATATTAAACCTTTCTTACAGGGCAGATTTTTGAACAGGCATTTTAAGTGAATTTGTAGAACTACAAAAATACTTTAGCTGCTGACCAAGCAACTGAAAACTTTCACCTGCATTTCAGTATTGGTTCAAATCCCATTCTTCCTGACATTCTTAAGTTACTGGGTGGGGACACTTCAAAAACCTTTACGTGGTGAAGTTGTGTTCTTGACTGAGTTTCTGACAGCTAGATATCCCCCTGCCAGGTGAGGGTGGTACTACTCATTCTCTAATTGTATAAAGAAAAGTCTGCAAAGTAATGGAGATGTAAGTGAGCATACAGATTTCATGGATATGGATTTCATGTGGACACACATCTCATGTTTTGAGGGGCAAAATGGTAAAGAAGGACTTCTGTCTATAGGAAGACTTATGAACACTAAATTGGTTTGGGAAAGGATTAGGTCCTTCGATTAGTGTGCAATATTTTTCAAGTCAAATATGACCTCAGAAACTTATCAACCAAATTGCTCTCCAATTCCTTGCTCTTTAGCTTGCTTTGATGCTCGGTCATGTTATTGGCCTGTAGTGGGTCAAAGTGTGTTCTGTATTATGGGGAAAAAATAGGCAAAAAGTGATGAATTTACAGATTATGCATTTAATTAGGTAAATTAAGACTGAAGAAGACTGCAAGGCTTAAAGCTTAGCTAGTGGTCAGCGTAATGGAAGGTGAAATGTGATATTGACTAGTGCAAAGTAATGCACATTAAAATAATTTCAGCAGCTCGTAGAGATTACAGGCATGTAATTAACTGTAATTACTCAGAAAAAGGCCTAGGTATCTTTGTGGAAAGGTTAAATAGATATCCCTTTGAAGTAGAACACAGCAGTCAGGAAGTTCCTAAAGTTGGATAAGCCTAGAAAATGAGATTTTAGAAAATAAATATGAAAGTAATGTAATTCTCTATTTGGAAACAGTTTTTACCACAGTTTTAAATGTTGTATTAGGTTCTGATCAGCCATTCTAAAAATGACATTGCAAAGAAGATAAGGATTGGTAGATTGGTATTCACTGCTGTAGGATAGCGTTGTAGCAAAAAGCTTAGCAGGATTCAAGAAAGGATTAGACATTTCCTTTTAAAATGAGAACACGCATGTTTACAAAAAATAGGATAAAAACATTTGTAAGAAATATACCCTAAAGCTGAAAGACTGAGAAGTCAGCCACTGACTGGAGGTAAATAGAAAGCAATTTCTGCTAGGGACAGTTTCTCTGTTGTAGGATTTCTCTTAAATTTACTGGATCTACTCTAGGAAGTAGCGTTGTGGACAAAATATTACTGTTGCTTAGCGTAGCAAAGGTGGCGTGTAACCCTCTCCCTCCAGTGTATGAAAGAAGTACACCTGTGACAGTGTTCGTTGTGATGAGAAAGAATTACCTTGGCTGCAGATGCTGTATGTTTACATTTAAAAAACAGACAAACTCAAGCTTGCATTCTCCTTCGTAGGGATTATCAGCACAATCAAACGAACTCACAAAGGCGCTCATGTTTCCCACTGGGTTTTGAGGTCTCTTGCTGAGGGTTTCAGTGGTACTAGCAATGTAGTTGGACATAAATTTTAGCAAAGAAAATTGAACAAAAAATAGTGTCAACATGAAGTCATGCAGCCTAGATCCCAGTAAGATTTTTTTTTTAAATTACTCCTTTCATTTCTGTAAAGTTTTCTAGAAAATATTTCCCGTTTTCTGTGCTTTACCACCAATTTTATTTTTGTTAGAATTATTTTACGTTTTTATATTTATAAAATGTGTATTTTTAAAATCTAAGCGGCAGCAAAACTCAAGAGAAAAACATGCATTATTGATACTTTTTTTACTTGGAAGTTTTAGAAATATTTATGCATTTAATTATTCTTATTGAACAAACTATCAAGAGACAAAGTTTTTACACTTCTTTATTGTTTTTATTTGTTAGGTGTTTTCCCCTCATGTTTGAAAAAGGTACTTGGTGAGTGTGAGCTTGTTTAATGGTGCGTGGTTCACCTGTCTGGAAATGGTGTCAGACCACACAGCGTTACACTTTGCACGCCGGGTCTGTCTCTGTCACCATGCCAAAGCAGTTCAAACCCACAAGATTTGTTTGAGCTACAGGTTCCATTGGCATAAAGTCCCCAGCCCCTCCCTGAATGTGCTAACCTCCATGTGTAGAGACCAGGCTGGGGATAGGTGGTAACGCACAGACGTGCGGGGACAGCAGTGCAATTCAGAAACTTGAGGTATTCACGCAACTTCAGGGTTGAGACCCAGGCCAAAAAAGCAGCTTGCTCACCTTTTGTTTCCACCCAAGCTCACTTTCAGCCAGTATGTTTGGCCTAGAGGGTTCCTGCTGTAAAACAGTGAGCTTGTATTCCCCTAATAAATGTTTTTACAAAATCTTCAGCTGCCACCAAAACATAGGACAGTGGCATCATTGAACAGACTATTTCTGCTTGAGACTGTGTGAACCCATTAATACCTGGGCCTCAAAGAAGCAAGTGGACATACTTTATTTGCTTACACTTTCCCTGTCTTCTTTCCGTGACAAACTACCTGTCTCAAAGTAGAGACTTTATCACTTAGCGTTGCATATGGAGGGGGAGTGACTGCTTAAACAATCTTCTGTAGTGTTTTTCTTTATCGTATTCATTCTTATTCAGTGAAATCCTTTTTTTTTTTTTTTTTTCTTTTTTTTTTTTTATTTCTCTGAATTAGCTTTCCTGGAAACAAGAAGCAATAGTTCCTGTCAATCAGCTGGCAGAAGGTGTTGTTTCCAGGAGTGCTGATTAAACAACACATGGAACTAGAGCCTATAGGAATCACTTAGAAAAAAAATTCAGTAAGAAGATTTTATGAAAATTCCTTTGGTGGGTTTGAGTTTTTAAATGAAGTGCGAGGGGAGGACTCCATAGGAATGGAGTTGATTTAAATTTTCTCTCCAATTTACTCTTACATTGTGCAAGTCCTTTTGTCTCAAAAGTTGAAATTACCTCTTTCCCTCAGCTGTTACGGATTCAGTTGTTGCTTTTTCGTTTAGCAATATTGTCATCTTTCTGGAAGTCTATCAGCATCCTGATAACATCACAGCTGGACACTCTACCAGAAATCAATGATGCAGAATTTTTGTAACTTATTTTATTACATGCAAATACACAAGAGTGTAAAAAGAGGCAGCTGCAAACACTACACAGGTACTCCTATCTTCCAGATATCTCAGTTCCTAACATCCAGTTCCTAGGAATTGCTTCCAAATGTAGAGAATAACACAGAGAGCAACTCTTCTAATCTGCCACCAATTTTACGTTAATAATAATAATTTAAAAAAAAAAAACAACCAAACAAAACCAGCTATTTTTCTTTGTAGAAACTAAAAACATGCTCACACTGTGGAAGAACTCATAGACCTGTGTGTAACAGTACTTTTTTAATTCTTTAAGACTGAGATTATGCTCAATGTGACATTAAATAAGGACAGCTGTACGGAGTCCCGCTAGGAAATTGCATCTAAATTATTCAGTATTGTAGCCATGCTTAACTTCTTTCAAAGAGACAGGTAAGATCCTGATCTTACAAATTGCTTACTGCTTGTGCCAACTGCCTTTACTTTCTTACCTTTAAAAACACATCCACGTGTTTTTGTGTTGCCCTCAAGTTACACTCCTCAGACATACACCCACATCAAGCATTTTATAACTTCTATTTTGGCTTCATGCCGCTGCTCAAACAGTTTGAAGTGCTGCTCAATGTTGGCATTGGTCTGTAATCAAGAAGGCACTTGAAGGGAGCATAAAACAAGAATTCCCAGGGCAGGAGGGAGATCATGGATGTGCCAGGAGCAGGAGCAGGTCTCTCAGTGTGGCAAATTCAGGTTACTGTTGAAAGCTCTCAGAGGAAGGCAAGATAAATGGAAATATCATAATTTGCAGCAAGCAAAGGCCATTGGACATAGCAACCAAAAGAAAGCCTCTTCCACTATTTCTAGAGAACTAGTTTCAGCAATTGGAGAGAGGATTTTAATTTCATGAGCTGGGCAGCTGGAGCTGATGAGGCTGTAGTTTCTTTCGTGTGAGTAGGCTAAGAACTTGTCATAATCTATACCACAGTTGTATTTCTTTAGCAGTTTAATGGAGTGGGATAGGATATAAGACTTGCTGGGGTAGGGATGGAAATAGGAAGTGTTTTCTCTTTAGCATCATCTGAAGTGGCTTTTTGTAGAAGTAAAAATGTTGGGCTCTTTGGGCCTTCTGTAAGTGTGGTGAGGGCTTTTCTGAAGCTGAAGAGTTTGGAAAATACCAGGTTTCTGAAGGTTTTGTTTGGACATGGAACGCTTCCACTAAGTAGAGCCTTCAGTAGCCAGGAGGGTCCATTCTGTGCCACTGTGAGTTGAGCGTACGTGTAGCTGAACTGTGGAGGGGCTTGATACCTGCTGCGCTGAGAAGCACAGGGTTTTAGAACACTGATTTGCGAAGCATTGTGAGCTCCAGACAATGCAAATCCACAGGCCACAACCCCACTTGTTATTCACTCAAGGTGTAATTAATATGAGTTTGGAAAATCAGCAGTGTATTAGACTTCAAAATGAGGTTGATACAGAGTATTGCCTGTCTACACAATCAGAGGAAACAAGAACCATCTTCTGATGAATAAACATCCGAGGCTTTCATTTTCTGCCCTTCTGACAAAGCTAATGTCTTTTCCAGGTTTAAATTTGCAATATCAAATAAGTTGCAATTGCCGGAAGTCTAGGCTGTTAAAAAAGTATTCAGTAAAATCCTGTAAAGTTATTAGAGTGAACAGGATTTTTTTTTAAATAGGTTATATGTAATGGCTACATTATTTACCCTGGCACAGGGAGACTTACTCTTTTCATAGATCAATCATTTGTTTTTGTTTCTTTGGGGGAGAAGAATAGTGGATGTTTGGGTTTTTTTTTTTTTTGGTGCAAAAATTAGAACTGTTTCTCACTCTTTGAGTAAAGAAGAGGTGATGCCAGATTCATGACAGGTTTGTCCTTAAATGGATAAAGACCCGTGGCTTTTTATTGGGAACTGAGGGAGCCCAGAACCAGCCTCCAAACCAGGTCCTGATACTGAGTGATAGATGATTCTGTCTGAAGTGCCTGCAGCTTCTCCTGTGCTTTCCTTGTAGCGAAAGAGAGAACATTAATTTTCTGTAAGTGTATTGCTGCAAATATGACTTTAATATAATTCTCAGATGTTTGAGTAAAACCCTAATGTCTTCCAGTAATTCTCTTCTATAATCCTGTGTCACTGATGATTGTAGACAGTGACAAATGCCAGACCATGTCTGATTGCTGTTTTCTTTGTCTCCTGCCTCCAGTTACCTTACTGGTTTGGATAACACAATATTCCTTGTTAGGCTGTTCTAAGTTTATTATCCTTCATATAAAAGTGGTACAGGCGCTTGATGGATAGGCGTACCCAGCAGTACATCTAGGGAGCTGCTAACCACCAGGGAAGAGCGGGTGTGAAGCTGGAGGCAGTGGTCACTGCAGCTGAAGGTATAAATGAATGCGTGCATGTGCCTTATATGTGCGTGTTTTTTTTCCCAAAACCATTACTTTGCAGAAGCTAACTTTTTTTTTTCCATGTCTTTCTCCTTCACAGACTTACTACACAGATAACTTGGTATTGCTCTTCTGCTGCATCACTTTATTAACACTACCTGTTAGTGAAATCCAGATCAAGACCCATGTGCCTTTGTAGAGTCTTGATGTGCCCTTGGTATCCAAAGTTGCCCTTGGTTTTCTGTTGCTTCCTGTACATGTGTTTCTTCCTTTTATTCAGTGACTGTAGCTGGCAAAGTAAATGTAGAGGAAGGGCAGATTCATAATGAGGAAGCTTATCTGCTGCGAGTCTTCTTTTCTTTTTTTTTTTTTTTTTATTTTTTTTAGCATCCCTACTGGAGAAAAACACTTGAAAGTGCTGCATTTGTGGCTTTAAACAGTGTCCCAGATACCAAGAGAACACTCATGTAGTCACTGATTAGTCTCTACTGGTATAATTGAATTTGAATTTGTGGGAAATTTTGAAGGCTTTCAGGAATTGTAGTTGGCATTAAATTACTTTGAACATTAGGAATACAAGTAAGTGCAGCTGACCACTTGCCATTATGAAAAGCCTCTATGAGCAGTACAGGATCTGAGAGGCACTACTTTGTGGGAAAAAAAAAAGACATTAAAGGGAACATATTTTTCAAATGCAATTGTCACTAATTTCTTAGCTGCTGGGCAGAAAAATAACTGGAACTAAATTTCAAGATGGTCATACTTAAAATTTGAAGTCAGCAGCCACTGTGAGAATATTACTTTAGAGAATTTAATAATAAATGCTATTTTCATTTTGACCAAAGAAAAAATTACTTGGCTTAATAAAGAAAGCTGTGCATTTTGCTGTCTCTGAAGAGGAAAGAGACACTGATTAGTTACTGGCTTGTGAAGATTGACTGGGTTTCTTTAGTTATTAAAATAGTTTTGCTGTCAGCCTGTACAATTTTCCAAATCCTCTATGTGCAGATCGAGCTATCTAAAACAAATTGCTAATGGGTTTTTTCCTATATTGAAGAGGACCCATTGAGTATGGCAAAAGTGCGTTCAACATGTTTTTAGATGGATATCGTCTGAACACCCTTGTTCTCTGCTGGGGAGGGTTGCGTGTTGCCCCACCCTTTCATTTCACTGCTGTAGTTGTGTGCTGAGAGACAGAAGAGGGCAAGCGTATTATCCAGTGGGCCAAAAGACTTGTATGGAAGACAGCAGGAAAAGCTGAATTGTCGTACTGCTGAACTGAAGTGTAGCTCCCGACTAAAGTCGCTTCTAATTTTTTGTAGCAACTTTTTCCAGTGTTGCTTCTTTTGCACCTCTCTTTAGGTCAGAACAACAGGGTTGAGAGAGGGGATTCAGACTGATATTGCCACTGAGGGCATGGCTGTGGTGCAAGAACAGACATGGCAAGAAGAGAGCGTAAGAGAGTACATAGAGGGCTAGATGCTTTCTAAAGATATTTAAAACACTGAGAATGTAGTTGATGCTGTTTGGAGACGACATCTTTTCTGTCAATGGCAATCTCTCTCTGACGCACGCGTATACACCCCCCACCCCCATATGCTGTCCCAGAGGCAGAGTCAAAAGGGAATATATGGGCTCTGGCACACAGCCGTCAGAGCAGCTCTGAGCATTGACAGGTGTCACAATGCTTTACGTTGTGAACCTACTCATAATTCAGAATGCAGTAAAGACTGCAGTTCATTAGGGAAATGAATGTTTAGAAAGAATGAAACAGCTAATCAAATTTCTACTGAGGAAGGAGTGCTCCCTTACTACTTGTTAGCACTGACAAAAGAGGGTACTGCCTTTCCTTTCTAGAATTCCTATGAATATTTCCAGTTTTATGCCTTCATATTTTAGGGATAGGTGGGACTCTTTTCTAGATAACCCTGGCTTTTTTTCATGGGAATAGTAGAATTGCAACTAGTTTTGTATTTATTTAAAAGGGCAATGTGGGTTTTTTCCCTTGTTCTTGTGATGTTTGTTTTGCCATTGTTTTTGTTGTAGCACAGTGTCATAAGATTAAAGAAGTCATCACGTTGCTGTTTACTGTTATCCTAACACTGGTTTTGACATTTCTGAGTGCCTTACAGACATTGTTTTCTTGGCTTAGGACTGCTCCCAGAAAAACGAAGCAATCGTGTCATGGTTGAATACAGGTTTCAGGCTGTTAATTTCCATGAGCTGGCAAACAATAGCCCTTTGCAAATTGAGATGCATAATCTAATTCAAAACATATCTTCTGTAGAATTTACGTGTACTATGCGAGTACTGCAGCTGATAATCTTTCAGAAGACAATTCTAGTGACTCTATGCATGTGTGTAGTAATGCTGCCACTGTTATTCTACTGAATAACATCATTTTATGCATGTAGTCCTATTGCTTTTAATTGAATAATTTGATGAATAGGGAGGGAAAGAGCTTTCTTCAGGAGGACTAAGATTGCAGCATCAAGAACATGGATAAAGCAATGGTGCTTCAGGGAGGAGCATTAGACTTTAATATTTGTGTTATTGCCACTGAGGTAAGTATCTTAAGCTAAATTCTCAAAGGTTTGCAAAGGTTTTAACCTCATGTGCCATTCAAATCAAGGGGAGTCACAGAGCTAAAACCCCATGTAATGTTTCGGAATGTATCTCCTGGGTGTTAATTTCATCATCTAAAATATATAGCATAACAGATAGTTGCTACATGAATACGAAGTTTTAAGTCCCTCTCGGGGCTCTGCTAACAGCACAAACCATGAGAGTGTATCTGAGTTGTTTATGAGCAGAAGCAAAGTCCCAAGAGTGATACACAGCTATAAATTCAGTCCAGTCTGTGCCTATCTATTGTTATTTGTAATAACAGAGAGAGCAGTTTTCCTCTAAAATGACTTCCTTTAAGAGCTTTAACTGAGGAGCTCTGCTTGAAAATCAGTTCTGGTGGCTGAGGAGCTTTGCTGGAGAAAAAACTGTTTTCTCTATCAGTACTTGTGTATTCTATCACACTTTCATTTTGTACTTAACATAGTTATTTAGTCAGTTCATGTGACAGTGCCATTTATTTGCAAATAACTTTAAGAATGTGTTTTATTTACTGGACCTTATTTGAAAATGTTCTATTAAACAGATATGTTTTGTTAAAATGTCCTATTAACACACAAGCTATAATGACATACTTAGCACACCTCTTTACACAACCAAAATATGATGTTGTGTGGGTTGTTTTTTTTTTTTTTTTTTTTGCAAGAAATTGGAGATGAAAAGCCTGATGAACTTTTGAAGGGTTCAGTTGCATCCTTTTCCTGACAGCAAACCCAGCCAGGCCCAGTCAAAGCAAAGGAATAACATATTGGAGAGGACAAATTTGATTTTTAACCTTGGAATTTTCTACAGCAAGTTTCTGATGAGTTTTTATGAACACAGAATTTTTGTATAATGTCTAATTTGTATTAAAATGATCAAATGTTGCTGTAGCTGTCATTACAGTGACCTAAATAGTAGCGTATTATTACATTAAGTTGTGCTATGTTTAGATATAACAGAAGATATTGTATTTCTTCAGTGTGTGACAGCATGCATGAGTGCTACTTAAGGTCATGATGCCAGGTGACAGGCATAGCTGCGCAGAAAGGAAAGCCGTGCTTCAGCTTGGGGCTGTGGACAGGGATTGGGCAGCACTAACCAGCTTTGTGAAACATCAGCTTGAAAAATGAGTAAAATGAGGACTCTTAGTAGCAAAGAAAGCTTATAGTACTCATGACAACACTGGTGTCTTGAGTCCTGAGGAGAAACAGAGTATTTTACACATTGCTTCTGTATTTGGTTAGTAAGAGGCTCTGGTCTTTGTTCTTATCCTGCACTGGTTTTGGCTGCTACCTGGAAGAATTTACCACTTCTTGCATTTTACATTATTTTGGGGAGTTACTGTCTTGATGGGTATGTTTTACTTGTTGCATATACAGCAGTGTGGACACAGTTTTATCCAGCATAATTCTTCTGATAAAGCATTTGGATCAGCAGCAATTACTCTCTTGCTCATTTTGTACCTTTTTGTTTGCCTTTGCTTTGCTGTTTCCTTTCTGTGGAAGGTTACTGAGCAGTACATTACACACGCTTCAGCTGTGTGAAGAGGTCTCTCCCTAGACGGTCAGAATTGGTGCCAGAAATGGGAAGGACTGGCTCCGTTCCGTACCTTGCAGAGGCGTAGCAGGTGTAGGATGCCCTGAGCTGCTGGGGCTGGAGAGGACTGGGTGTCCACGGGTGAGGGTTCTGCCTGCTCACTGCCCTGTGCATGGGCCTGGTTTAGGTTATCAACCTGCAGGAGAAAACGGGGAGGGTAAATTCCCACTGTATATGTGTTAAAATTTAAAAAAAAAAAAAACAAACAAACAACTAAAACATAAACAAACAAGCCCACCAAACCTGCAGCATTTTTTGAGATCATTAACTGGGATAATACTGGGGGGTTTTTGGCAAAGAAATATCGTCATTGAGGCCCTGTCATCAGTAGGTATAAGAGAGGAGGCTTTAAATTCATTCTAGGTCAGCAGCAATAAGAAACTTGCATGTTTTAGAATAGATATGATTGTGCTTGAACATCAGTTTCATCAGTACTAGAGTTTTTGGTAAGTTTTTGCAGTAATTCTTGAAATTCATTTACGTTATAATTCTGTGAAGTTACTCATTATCAAAACAAACTTTCTGTAACTGTGCAGCTGCATGGTAGGAAGCAAGTCGTAAACACTTCTGTTCATGTTATCTGGCAGTTCATTTTCAAAGCTAACTGGAAAGAGTTCCATTATTTCCCTGTTATTTCTTAAAGAAATGTTACTCAATTGAAATGAGCAAGTGGGTCTAAAATATGATCTTTGTAAAACCTTATGTTGGACTGCTGTGTTTAGTTTGATGGAGAGAGATTTTCTGAGAGAGGCTTCTGTGATAGCACCACAGTTGAGTACCCGATGTAGGTAGCAGCTCTTTTAAGCTTTGACTTTATTGCACACACAGCAGTCCTTCCTCCCCCACCCTCCTGTGAAGAATAGGGAATAGAAAAAGTATAAAAACAGTAATTGAAAAGGGCAAGTTGGCATAATACACATTGCAGTGAAAAATACATGCAGCAAAGTTTCATATCTGTCGAGATATTTAGACTGTGCAAAGTCACTCACGTGAAAAATGTGGCAGGTTTTTTATTTAGTTTTTCAGACCAGAATCCTCTGCGAATTCAGAGTGCCTGAGCAACCAGGACAGGAGCTATTCTTAATGTCTTGGCTCGGTCTTGTCTAGGATCTTACTTTTAAAAATTTTAGTTATTCAAAGGAGACAGCTGAGGCCATTCCATCACCAAAGATGTAGTCAGCAAAAACACTCAAGTAAGCTGAAGTCTTCCTAATCTCTTCAGTATTTGTTAGACTGGGCTGCACAACCCTTGGCATCTTGCCTTTATCAAACCCCAAAGGGGTTTTTTTGAACTCGTAGAAATCACATTATCTTTAAAAGTAATACTTATTTTCAGCTGTGGAGTATTCTACGTACTCATAGTGTTAATGCTCTCTAACTGTGTTGTTACCTGCTGGCTGTTGTAAAGGAAGCCTTGACTGGAGGCCACCGTAGAATTTTTTCAATATGTATGTCTTGAAGTCCAGCTCCCTCATTCCTGTGAAACTTACTTTAAGTATTTTAAAAAAAAAATAATGTGATACTAGAAAACATCTGTGGGTAACAGTATTATGTCATAATACAAAAACTAATAAAAGAGCAAAGTTATCCTTGCTTTTTCAGTAGCAGCACGTTTGGATGAAAGCTGTGTATTTAACAAGTTTAAAAGGCTGCGTTCTCTCCTGACAGGGAAAGCAGCAGCAGGTGACAGGGCCTTCCTGGGCTGTGAGCACCCAGCCCCGCTGCTGCCTGCGGGCAAATGAAAGTCCCGGGGTTAGGATGGAAGCAGCAGTTGCCCAAACTTGTGCCTCGTCTGTTCAGTATGGAATGGGTTTTAGCAGTCATGTTCTGTACTTTTACATAACCGTGAAAAGCACTTTTGTGTTTCTTTTTTTTTTTTTTTTTTAAAAAAAAAAAAAAGAAACACAAAAGTCTTTCAATGTCATCTTGGCGTGAGGGAGGAAGTGTTCCTGTGAACTCCTGCAAAGTTTAGGAACTGGGCAAAGCAAATAAATTGGATCCTGGGGTTGGTAACTGTAAGACCTGTGAAGCTGAAGCTGTGTAATAGAAGTGTGACACTGAGAGTGCATCCCTAAACCATTGCATTCAGATTTACTCCTCTTATTTTAGACCATTAGCTTATGAGAAAGATTAAGCTGACTATTATGGATAGCATATCTCAAGAACATGGGTTCCAAAGCCTATTTGAAAGTCTACAAAATGTGGCTTCAAGGAGACAATTCATAAAATATTATTTGGTCTGTTTCCATGGGATTCCTGAAGTATTTCCCCACTGATAACCATTCTTTGTTTACAGTTTCTAAGACAGTTTTCACTCTTTTGGAGTTCTTCCACTATCCTTTGTGCTCCTATTTTTAAATAAGCTTTCCCCCCCCGCTCTGCTTTTTTTTTCCTTTTCTTGAAGGAAAACCCTTTGGAAAATCTGGGAGGAGACAACAGGGAAAGTTCACATCTCTCAGCACAGACTGACTTCTGACCTAAAAAAAAAAAATTATTACTTTTAATTATGTTTTTTCAAATTTTGTTGGCTATTGCATGATAACCTTTGTTTTGCACAAACCAATTTACTGTTGAGTTGATTAATAAAAGCTTCCAATAGGCTTTAGCACAGTGACAGTGCAATGATTGGCGTGAAGCAGGAAATGAGATTGTACAGCAGAACTAAAAAGTGGCACAGCATCTGCCAATAGTCAGGCTTTTGGTTCATCAGACTTAAAAAAAAAATATTATTCTGCTCTACTGCTCATTTCTTTCACATGACACTAAAATCTTAAAGAAGGTAAATAACTCTTCATGGCTTTTGTTTTGTCTTGACTAGACATAGTAGTTCACATCATTGATAATGTTAATAAAGCTAGAATCTAGATGGATACATAACCAAAATGACAAAAAGGGGATTTTTGAGAAATGTATCTAAGCATGGGAGCTCATTTCTGCAACAGGGACCTGTTCTGGAAGTAGGTAGTCTGAGGTATTTCTGTAATTTTGTAACTGACTGAAAAGAACAACTACGTTTGAGGAAAATTATAGGTTTTCTTCAGCAGTATGTAAATAATGACTCATAGCATTCAATAATCTCTGCAATGTGATTATCATGTCTACTTATACAGTCTTTTAAATGTAAATAAAGTGTCTAATGTGCAATTATACTTTGCACATAAAATATGCAAAAATTCATACATCTAAAAATTTTATTTTTTAAAGACCTCTCTTGCATTTTTTTCTTCATTTTTACTAAAAGGACGCAGAAGGATTTACTCCAAACATGTTATTTCCTGCTTAAATGTTGACTATTAGGACTTACCCAGGAGATGTCTTGTATGGTTGTCATCTGAGATAAAGGCAGATAGTAATTATAGTTAGAGATGGCTGCCTGCCATACTGTTTAAAAGAAGAACTTGTGTGATTTTTCTAAAGGGCTTAAAATCCACATTGAACCAATCTCTAAGGCTGGCAGGATCAGTATAGAAAAGAGAAACCAAGTAGGTTTATTTAACGATTTAATCTGCCTAAAATGTCTGTATCCAGTTGTCCATCCCCTTGGAATGAAAATGCTCAGAGAACAGAGAACTCTGAATTAATTCTGAGTTTATCAGCGAGATTCTGCACATCCCTTAAAACCTTAAGAAACAGCAGGAATTAAAGCAAAGTTTGATCTGATTAAAGATGGCAAAGGTTTAGATTTTCCCATGAAGAAGACCAGAGTCTACCCTGATTTGCTAAATAGCGTTCTATTTTCTCTTATTTTATGCAGAAATTATCTCAAATATGCATAAGAGATGATAAAAAGTAAGTTTGTGATAAGGTAGACACTTGGAGAGGACAAAATCTCAAGGTTTCTGATATTAATATTTATACAGAATTAAGTCTCCCTTGCAATTCCTACCCATTTTAAGAGTCTCCCTTGCAATTTCTATCAATTTTAAGATTTGCTGCAGTCTTTTTTTTTTTTTTCATCCCACTCCCTTTAGTTCTCCATGAACAAAGAGAAAATCATTTTATTTGTCAGTGATCGCTTTCCCACATTGAACAGTATCTCACTCTGTGAAATTGTCATATTGAAATTGGAAGCTAGCCTGAAAAATATGCAGTGAGAGCAAGCCTGGAAAGATCTATTTTTATACTTATTCTAATCAGTTAAAGAAGTATGACTTAATCTGTGATCCATTGATTGTAGGCAGCCCAGTCCATAAGCAAGTAATTCACTGTATGATTGAGCTTACAAATATTAACCCCATTTCTGCAAGTAAGCAAACTCTGGTGGAAAATGAAGTAATCAATGAATAGACAAACCTTAGGCTAATTTTCACTTGGCTGTAGATTAAGAACATTGTATAAAACAGTCCAAAGATTTGTGTTACATAGACTACAAAAACAGTGACGTGAGGCATGCCTAGTGTCAAAATGTCTAGATGTTGCAATATTATTTGAGAACAAGAAGGAGAAGTCGTAAGCTTAAAAAATGGCTTATTCTCACAGGACACTATTTGACTAAATGCTGACAGTTTTTTCTGGAAAATGATGCTTATGTTTTGAGTATGGTGCTGTACTGGTGCAGTAGTTTGGGTATCTCAGAGTACCACTACATTAGCATTTCAGTTCAGAAGCACACATGTGAAGTGAATCTGCCAGTCGCATGTGCTTTGATTTGCTGACAGAGGAGCTATGAAGTGCGAACTGAACATCTTTTACATGAAACTAATCAGAGGGTGCACTGCAGAAGTAGACCTTACGCCTTCTAGCTTCTAGTTGGCCTTTGGCCTATGGGACCAGACTACAACTCAAGCAAAGCAACCTCAAAAATACAATGTGTAGACACCAGGTTCTCACTACAAACTTCAATGTCTGTAGCTCTGGTTTCCATGAATAGACTGTACTTTCTCTAATTCTGCTTCTGTGACTCCAGGTGCACCATAGATTTGTTTCATGGTTGTCTTCCACCTTGAAACATTCAGGCTACCAGGAAGGCCACACTAAAAGAAAAACTGATGTAAATTCCCATGGCAGTGTCTGTGAATTGAATACTTAAGGCTTCTTGTTTCTCAGCAGTTTAAGGACTGAAAAGACAGAAAGTAGGCTTTTATAAGAACAAATTTTGGTTTAATTAAAATTCAACTTAATGAACGGTTTTGCTGGATCTTTTTTAGCAATCCATCCAGTTACATGTCAAGTTAAATGATATTCAGATACTGTAGTTTCATACTCATGGCACTAACAATAATAGAAAGAATGGAACTTGTGTAGAGTTTTCTTTAACTATCTGAGTCTCACTGTGAAGACAGTGATTTGCATGAATTGTCCTGATTTTAGTCAGTTCCCTGGCTTTCATAATGGGGGCATATTTGGTTGCTTGGTTACCCATTTGAGATGACTGTATTTTAGATAATCATTGATGGAAACGTTACCCAGAAGGTGAATGAGCAGCATAATGCAGATTTTCAACAGGTCGCAAATGTAAAAAGCAAGCAGAGAGAAATTGTAATAGATATATGCAATTTACATATTTGCTCACACTTCCTGAACAGATTTACACGCTGTTTGTATATGCCACTTTGTTGTTGTTCGTGCCTTCTTAAGGTAAAAGAAAGTAGAAATTACAGAAGTGTATGCTTTAGATCAGCAGGGGTGGTGATAATGCATATCCCATAAGACGCTGAGAGGAGAAATTGAGAAGGTGCATAGAGAAATCAGACTCTTGTACCTGATTAGGAATCCATTTACTCTCACATCTGCAGCAGCTCAACTGATCTTTACTTTGTAAGGAAAAAAAAAATTTGTTTATCAAACATAAGAAGTGTAATCTTGAGTATGTGAAATAAAAGATTCATTAAAATGTTTCTGATAGGAGGTGTCAGTTGGTTGACATGACATGGGACAGCAGTTTAAGACTGCTTAGAAGTGAAGTCATATTGCACAATACAGTGACATGGAGTGTTCAAATGTCTCTCATCTGTTTAAATATTTTTATTTTTTAAAAAAGGAAAAAAAAATTTAGAATTCCAAATTTACTAAAAACAGCTGGTAATTTTGCTGTTACAATGAAGTTTCCAGACAAAGGAATTAAGGAGGATGGCACAGACATTCCAGGTGACCATTTTGAACTGGATCTACTCCATAAAACCTCAGAACACCAGTGTGGTCAATGCTTATGATAGTGGTTTCTCTCCCTGAAGCTTAATCTCTGAGTGGATATTCAGACAGTGAAGGAAGCTTGTCTTTGATGGCTGAATAGAAGTGCTTGAAAAGAGAAAGCTGTGACCGAAGGATGGAAAATTTAAAACAGAACAAACTTAGAATAAATATGGCTAGTTTAAAGGCAATACCGAAAATTTTAGAGATATCTTCAGATCTCTCTATCTTCTCTATCTCTGTCTGGCTCATTACATGCCCATTAATATTAAAACACTTTAAACCTCAGATTATTTTAATCTGAAATTTATTTCCTTTATTTTTTAAACTGAGATGCAGATATCACTGATTTTTGCCCAGAAATACTGATTATGAATAGATGGAGAGTCAGAATGGCAAATTCCAACGTTTTCATGAGGGCTGACTGTTTATAGTAGCAGCTCCTATGTTCTCCATACAGATCTGAGTCTTGCTGTTCTAAGCACTGTGGCACTGTCTAGTATAAGATACTCTTCATTTGAAATATTTTCTTATGTGAGAAAGACTAATGGCAATTTCTAGGCACAATTTCAAAAGTGCATATAAAAAGGAGAATAGGATAAAAATGTTTGTGGTTGTCAGCATTTTTAGTTTTTGCAAAGGAGAGTCACCAAAGTGTCAGGGAGAACCCAGCCATGACTACAGGCTAGTATCCTGCAGTATTTCCAGAAGACAAAGTTGAAAAAGCTTGTTTTCTTGCAATTCTAAGTATTCAAAAATATACATTATTCCCCAAATTATCAGAATTCTGCTGGTTTTTTCCCCTCGAGATACAAGTTGTTTGCATTCCGGCTTTTGAGTTTTTACGGTATAGTCGTGATTGTTTTCAAGCTCTTGTCTCATAACTAAAAGAGCTAATAACTTCATCTTCATATTTGGCTTTTTCTTGAGAGGTTTAGGATTTTATTTTTCTTTTAAGAAAGCAGAGGTTCTCATTTAATCACTTCTCTCCAGGATCTTGAGATTTCAGAAAAGAACTAGATCATAGAATCACAGAATGGTTTGGGTTGGAAGGGACTTTTCAAGGCTATCCAGTCCAAACATGTCCCAAGGAGCAGGGACATCTCTGACCAGATCAGGTTGCTCAGAGCCCCGTCCAACCTGGCCTTGAATGTTTGCAGGGATGGGGCATCCACCACCACTCTGGGCAACCTCTGCCAGTGTTCCACCACCCTCAGTGTAAAAAATGTCTTCCTTATGTCTAATCTAAGTCTACCTCCTTCTATTTTAAAACCATTACTGTTCTATCACATCAGGCCTTGCTAAAAAGTTTGACCCCATCTTTCCTATCAGCCCCCTTTAGATACTGGAAGGCCTCCTGGAGCGTTCTCTTCTCCAGGTTGAACAGCCCCAGCTCTCTCAGCCTGTCCTCATAGGAGAGGTGCTCCAGCCCTCTGATAATTTTGGTGGACCTCTGCTGAACCAGCTCCAACAGGTCCGTGTCTTTCCTGAGTTGAGGGCTCCAGAACTGGACACAAGGCTTCAGAGCTGGATGCAGTACTCCAGGTGAGGTCTCACCAGAGCAAAGGGGCAGAATGACCTCCCTCGACCTGCTGATCACACAAATACTGCAGACCTGGCAGTCAGAAATGAATTTAACAACGCAGAGTCCAGTTATCCCCAAATCCATGAAAAAAATATTCTGGAAGAGGAATTCTAGGGATGTCCTTAGGTAATATGATATACGAGGTAATAGTATTAGATCAAAACTGGGATGCATATTCCTTTGAGCACAAACTTATTGAACTGTAGCTAATTCAGATGTGTACGTTTTGATTTTGTTACCCGCTGGGACTGAGTGATTTCTTGTTGGCAATGTTTGGATAGTTTGTCTGCATTCCATTTCAGGAAGGGATGAAAACAGAAGGTAGTATAGGTTGGAGTTGAATATAGCCAGCATAATGATCATGCATGAATCTTTGTGACTTGCTTCTGTTATTTTTTTTTCTTGTTTGAAACCATGTAATAATCTCCTCTCCTCATCAGCATGTGATGCCTTGTTTTCCTTTCACTCTGTACCAAGGTAGCAAGAGACTTCTTTTAAAAACACATCTCTCTAGTCATTAGAAACCCCACTGCCTTATAGCAGCTATTTAGTGTTTTAACTGCAATAGTACTTCTGCCTTATGGGTCTTTGTATTGATTTTCCCTGTGGGAAATTTAACCCCATCATTCAAGAGTAAATAGTGGATTCGGCTGTTTACAGAGTGGAAGAACAACTTTTCTGACATTAGAAAGGGCAGGATATGTTGTGGCTGGCCTCCTGCTAGTCTTATTGATACCGTTTTGGAGAGCAAGTGGCTTTTATGGGCAGATACCAGGGCCAGCAAATAAAATTACTTTGCAAGTGCATCTGATATGCACTTCGCATTATTACATGACCTGGAGCATCGATACTGGTGACAGCCCTACTCCTAGAAAAGAGAGTGTGGTTATAACGATGTGTATATGGACAGAGGTAGTGTGTTCATCTAATCTTATTTATGATGCAAACTTCTGATGTGTAATTTTGAATCAGTTCTTCTTATCTTATTACCATTGCATAGCTAATCCAGCTCCACAAGTGAATTGTTGGTTTTTTTTGTTTTGTGGGTTTTTTTTCCAAATATTCTTCATGGGTTCTTCTCTGTTTTTAATAGCAGCAGTAAAACTCTCATTGGCCTTACTGGAGGAAGAGGCAGACTAGCATCAAGTGCTTGCTCTTTTCTAAATATACTGTCTTTGTGAATCAGTAGAGTGGCAAACTTCTGCCATGATATAATAGTGATAATCTTCTTACCAAATGAGGAGATACAGAGGACAGCAAATCTGAAATCACATTCTCAGTGAAAATGCTAGTCCTGCAGCAAGATTCCTGATTTTGGCAAGCATCTGGAATTTTAAAGAGGGTCCTGAAACATTTAGTACGACAAATGGTAAAGCTGCTAGCCCTTCATAGAATTAGGTTGCTCTTATTTTGATGCTTAAGTATTGGAGATTAACTACATGCAGGCTTCCAAGTTTTAAATATTTTGCCTTTTTGTGTTGCAGAAGAACATTTAACAAATGTCATTTGTTTTCCATACTAGTGTGGTAACAAACATATGCCATCATTTTTTAGTACGGGAATACTAGTATATTTGTTATACATGTATGATATTAGATGGAACAGTTTTGTTTTAGCAAAAGCACACTTCACTTTTGCCTTAAACTCTTATCTGGTTTTAAAGCCTGAATTTGCCCATCATTCAAGTCATCGTGGAAGAGACTTTACCTGGGATTTGAGTCCTTTGTGCTGTATAAAAGTAGGATTATAAAACATCTGGCTGCACAGTAGGAATATTTCACTCTAAAGTACAAAAATAAAACTACAAAAAATAAAGAGAAAAACATTCCTGGCAAGAAATTATCCTTTCTTTATGTATATTGTATCCATCAAGCACTAGCATCTTAAAGATCATACAATGGTTTGGGCTGGAAGAGACCTTAAAGATCATGTAGTTCTGCTATAATGTCTCCCTGGAGTCTCCTCTTCTCCAGGCTGAACAGCCCCAGCTCTCTCAGCCTGTCCTCACAGGAGAGGTGCTCCAGCCCTCTCATCATCTTTGTGGCCTCCTCTGGACTCGCTCCAACAGGTCCATGTCCTTCTTGTGTTGGGGGCTCCAGAGCTGGATGCAGTACTGCAGGTGGAGTCTCATGAGAGTGGAGCAGAAGGAGAAAATCACCTCCTTCGACCTGCTGGCCATGCTTCTTTTGATGCAGCCCAGGATGCAGTTGGCTTTCTGGGCTGCAGGCATATATTGCCAGCTTGTGTTGAGCTTCTCATCCACCAGTACCCCCAAGTCCTTCTCCTCAGGGCTGCTCTCAATCCATTCTCTGCCCAGCCTGTATTTGCATTTGGGATTGCCCTAACCCATGTGCAGGACCTTGCACTTGGCCTTGTTGAACTTCATGAGGTTTGCATGGGCCCATCTCTCCAGCCTGTCAGGGTCCCTCTGGATGGCATCCCTTCCCTCCAGTGTGTTGACCGCACCACACAGCTTGGTTTCATCGGCAAACTGTCTGAGGATGCATTCAATCCCGGTGTCTATATTGCCGATAAAGATGTTAAACAGCACCAGTCCCAGTACTGCCCCAAGGAAAGCCACACATTGCTGGTCTCCACTTGGACATTGAGCCATTGACCACAACTCTTTGAGTGCGACCATCCAGCCAAGTGGTCCATGCATCAAATCAATGTCTCTCCAGCTTTGAGACAGTGATGCCAATAAGATCACAGCCCTGCAGGCGTGCGCTGATCTCTAACTCCACTTGTTTATTCCCATGCTACATGCATTTGCATAGGGGCATTTAAGTCGAGCCCCCAGTGAAACTGACTTGCTGGCTGGAGTAGCTGGAATTCCTCTGTGCTGCTCTTCAGGTGCTCGCCTGCTGACCTGTGATCCTTTCCAGGCTCTGGGCATCTGGTGTCAAACTGGTAGGAGTGAGATGGATTGAGTTTCCCCTCCCCTGGCAACTTTAGTTTAAAGCCGCCTTCACCAGCTTGGCAAGCCTATGACCAAAGATGCTCTTCCCCTTCTCTGACAGATGGACCCCATCAGCCCCCAGCAGACCAGGTTTCTCAAAGCGAGTCCCACGGTCTAAGATGGAAGGCAAGGAGACAATGAAAGAAAAATGGAGAGAATTGAAGAGCCACATCATATCATTAATACATAGGCAGTTTTAGCAGCCATGAGTAGCAATGAAAAACACTGCTGTTCCCACATCTGCAATCAACAGGGAACTCAGCAGATTCTCAAAGCTGGGTCTGTAGTTCAAATTCACAGAAAATGAGCATCCCACACTGTTACTGGATGATGAGGTACTTCAGAGCAGAAAATTAAGATGGTCAAATTTATTTATTAAATAATCCCTGAATAATGTATTTTTGAGTCTATTACTAGACCTGAGAGTTTTTTAAAAGAAAAATTATATATAATTCTTTTTAAAAGAAATCGGGCATTCGCAAGTCATTTGTTCACATCTTCTTTAGTAATTTTCTGTGTCTCAGTTAAAAACTGGAGCTGAACAAGTGTTTTTACTCTCTCATTTCTGTCTTTTGCTAATCATAAAGACATCGCAAAGATCTGTGTTCTGCTGTATTTTCATTAACACCTCGTCAGTCCAAGAGTAACTTGTCATGACATATTCATAGCATAAAATAGCAGCTAATGTCTTGGATATTACTTAAGTATTAGTTATATGGCAATGGAGCAAAGAACCATATTAATAATTACAAAAATAATTTCCTAATTACAATGTAAAAAGCACTATAAAACTGAAATATTTTAAGACTTTTAATGAAAGCCTTAAAATACCCATTTGGATTAAATGGGTGGTATTTTTTACATTGTGAAGTATTTATCAGTAGATGTGTTAGATATACAAAGAGATACCTTGCTAATTGTGAAATATATTATCTAGCTATCTTGTGCCTCAGCATTGTACAAAAAGCTGGTCAAGAAAGATGAACTTGCAAATGAGATTTACGTAAGATTATATAGCCTAGCAATATCAGATGACAAAACCATTGAATGTGCTATGATTTAAATAATTTAATTTTGAAAGGGGGATGGGGAGTAGTCCAGTTTAGGAAAAACAAACAAAAACACCTCACAAACCAAACCTCCCAAAAACACAAGTACCCTTTCTACTCAGCTGTCTGTGAAGCTGAGTTCAGCAGCCCAGGCTGAAGACACGTGGACACTTTTGAGACATGAGAGCAATGCAGGGATTAGCTTCCCAGTACGTGCTCTTCTGCCTGTTGGGATGACATTCACCACCAGCCGGTGCATGTATTTAAACTTCACATTCTGAAGCTTCTCTTGCAGACTGGTCGTGCTATTTCAGTTTGGTTTTCTGGCTGCTTCTGCTGTCCATGTAGCTAAGAGGATGAAAGGCTGTAACTCGTCTGGTAATATATGGCAGCTCTTTACTTGTAGAAGTCGGTATTTTCTATGTTAAGGTACTGCGAAAGTGTAGTTTTGGATGACCATTTGCTTTGAGTTTCCTAATACTTCAGAGACTATGATCAATTATTACTTCTGGTTTTAATGTAAATTCTTTTAGAATTGGGTCCTCTCAGCATTTGCACCTGTACAGTGCTGGCTGGTTTTACCAATTACCTACTTTGAATGAAGGGAGATTGGAAGCAATGAGCAGGCATTTATGAGGTGTTCTTCAGTGCCTTCATTTTTAGTTAAGAGGGAAGCTGAAGCTGGGGTCTATCATCTTCCTCTGTTTAATGTCCGCTGTCTTCAGGAAAGGAGAAATGGGTTTCCCAGTTCTGTGTTGACAGCACTAACATCTATTAAACATTTCAATTAAATAAGTTGAAGCAGTCCTGTGTTTACCTCTTACACGGCTGATGACAACCTTTTGGCTCACAACCACTTCCATTTGACAACATGAGAGCCGCTACTTCGGAGAACAGGAATGTCCGGTAGCTTGATATTCAGCTTTCTTGCCAGCAACTGCTTGGGTGCAATTCAGCCTTGTAGGAAGGTTGCAGAGAACTTCAGCAGAACCAGTGTTTCTCTGTGCGTAGTGATGCTTCAGTAGTACAAAGTGAGACATAAGCAAAATGTCTTGCTCATTTTAGGCAAGCCACCATTATTCCTAGAAGAGATAGGATCTTTTAGAATTATAAAGAGTTTTATGTAATTTCTTTCAAATTGTTTGACACCTTTACAATATATTAAAGACTTGCTAACGAAAGACAATAATAATTTGTAACAGATGTAATACTGTCTCAGCAAATTTCTTTGCTATATATTTTAATTTTCCATGATGTTTCACCCACACTACTTAGAGAGCAAAATCTGAAAGTACTGTTGTGATTTTAAATTCTTTTCAATTTGAGCTGAAAAGTTAGATTTTTCTTCAATACTAAACGATGGCAATTATCTTGAAACAAGGTTCGGACTGAATCTTGCTGATTATTACAGTGATCAGACTGCATTTTAATGCAAGCATAAAGTTAGCAAATTAGAACACTTTTTTAAATTTTTACCTCTTCTAAAACAACTAAATAAGAAACAGAAAAGTTGGGGTTTTTTTTAAATGGACAGTTTTCATTATTAAGCATTTTCTTATTAGAGGCAGTAGAAGTCTTAAATATTTAGTTATTGTGCACAATGGCCTGGATGTGTGTGTAGATATGTATTGCACCAGAAGTGTCTATGATAAATCAATACAGTGATGAAAAAACATTTTACTGTTTTTTCACTTAATTCCACATAAACTATTAGCTACTTAATACAGTCCAGCTTTGGATTATTTTTTAACTATTTATATTACAACAGCTCAGAAGTCTAACTGGGGTTGGTGTCCAAATGACCTAGATAATTGTAAAATTATAGTAAACTATGATCCTCGCTCATAATCGCATAAAAGGTAAATGGGTCATAAAGAGAGATGAGATACAAAGATACCAATGACTGGTTCAGAGGTGTGCTGAAAGCACGTGAAATATCCAGTAACAAGGATTTTGGATTCCTGTCATGTATTCCAGTGCTGTAGGCAGGCTCCTCTTTGCCCCAGATACAGCCAGCATAGCATCAACTTGAGTTGTGTACCCACAGTTTTTTGCAATGGCCTTCTGAAAAAATGAGCCTTGTGAAAGCATACTGTCTGCATCTGCCTGTCTGTTGTAGCTCAGCCCCGATCAGGACCAGACTACGCAGTCTCTCCTTCTGCCCTAGTAACTTCTGAACCAATGGGCCAATTCCAGTGAAATTAAGCAAAGTGGAGAGCTTCAGGATAAGTTAGTTCTCAGTTCTTCAAATGGGTAAAAGAGAGACACTGTGACGCGGAGTGAAAAGCTGTGGAAGGAATTCCTACTCAAAAGACAAGAGATCTTTGTTTCATAAGATTTGTGCCCTAACTTATGGCACAGATCAGTCAGCAGTTGCCCTTTACCAGGCAGATAAATTTGAAGATGCAAATCTGCAGAAAAACAGATTGGCTTAGCTGAAATGCTCAAAACTTCTCTTAATTTTTAAGCAAATTGAATGTATGTATTGGGGACTGTTTCAGCCAGATCCTTTATGCAGAAGCAGAAGGGAAGACTAGGCAAAGATGTATTTCCAGGGATGCAGGTCCAACTCTCCCTTACCTCGGAGTAGTGACCAGGGCACAGGCTGTACCATGGTAATGTTGCATATAAGGAGAAGCAGAAGTTTCATCTTTTGTAGTCCACAACGACCCCAAGAAGAGAAATCTATGGAAACATGTAGCATGGAATAATGAGGAAAAGGGCACATGGACTTATCTTAAAAAATTCCTCAAAAGCCAGGTAATTCACCCAAAATGACAAGTCATGAAGCTCCCATCAAAACAGATGTATATAGCCCTCTAGAACAGAGCCGCTGTTTCATGTTCCTACAGAGAGGAAAAATTCCAGTGATGATGATCTATTAAACAAGTGATCAGTACTGTGGTGAAATAGTCCTGGGACAAATTCTCACCAACATACTGAAGTGCACTGGAGTTGAATGAACATTTTCCAGGAGAAGATCTGTCACATAATTTAGAGAACTTCGGATTGGAACAGCTCAGTAAAATAACCAGGGAGACTCTTAATGCCCAACTTGTGGTCCTGTACTCATTTTTTTTCCAGTTTTTATATTAATCTAGTTAAGTTAATAACCCAAAAAACTATTTTACTCACTTATAGAAGTAATATTAATAGGGAAAATGTGCATGACTAATCAGGTAATAAAAACATGGACTCTGAAGTAGCTTCTTCAAGACAACCATCTAAATTAGCATTAACAGCTCCACCATTTCTGTTTTAAGTATTTGTCAAGAAAGGCTTTAGCATCATATAACTGTGTTCAATTTATTTATTTTTATCCTCTGCTGTTATTTGCAATTAAATTCTAAAGAGAACAGATGTTACTGTTCAAGGGCTGAGTGCTAATCTTGGATTTAGAAGGGCTTTTTTCCCTGGCAATTGAGTAAGTTCAGCCAGACGTAGGATGCTATAAAATTTCCAAAGCATCTACTCTGTGCTATAGTTTTTGTATAACTCTGCTTTTATGGTTTTTAAACCTAGAAATGACATGTTTTACATCAAAGAGATTGCACAATTCAGGGGTATACAGAATGCTAAAAAGAACTTGCTGCAAAGTTGAATACATGTTGCAGTACATACTGCAAGTTTGCTAAGTGTTGGGGAAAGATCTGTTTATGTATGAAGTGGATGTCTCAGTCCCTTGTATTGTTCTGTCTAATATCTTCATCAATACTTTTTGTAGTCTTTCTAGCGCAACGTTTCCAGCCTGGCTGCAATAACCATCGCATCATGGTATTCGTGTCTTCCACTGGTCATGCCAGAATCAGTTTATGGATAGTTGTTTTAGCCTTCTCTTTTGTCTTCTGTAGAGACACTATGCTATTTTATCTGTGGCCATCCATAATTATGTAAGCTGCTGTTTCTAGTTCGGTTGAAGTATCATTAACCGATATTTTGGAAATGCCTAAAAAGTAGTAAACAAGGTGATTCAGTTTATCCTACAGCCCATTTAGAGCTAGAGACTCTTAATCTAACATGGACCTGAGTGGAAAATTTTGACAGAATTAATTTACTGTCAAGAAAGAACTTTTCTGACCTCTTCCCCCCCGCCCCCCCCATTTCTAACCAATTTAGATTTGCTAAGTTTAGAAGCATTCTGTGGTATTTGTGTCTGTCTTTTTCTTGAGGCTTTGGCTCTGCGGGGAGTTACTCAATAACAACCATTTCTGAATCCTGATTGCAATCTAAACATTTCGGTTAACTTAGGGCATCTCTGAAGAGTAGGAACAGGCTATAGGCATCATTTACAGAGGGAGAGGAGACAGTGGTACCATCTTTTACTTTCTGTAGAAGAGAAAGGATGGCCTACTAGCTTAGAAGTGAAGACAGTGATTTCTCATAACATCTGGACATCAGCATGTGATTCTGTGACTGTTTAAATGGTTTGTATGGAGACAAGACCCTTTCAGTGGACAGCTGGAGGGGAAAAAAAGCTCCACTCCTCTCTGTTATCCTAACAGGAGGCCTCAGCTTGTTTTTAGGCCCTGTCTCAAGCCAAGAAAGAAAGGACTTTAAGATGGACTTTCTCATTCCGGCATGACTGCCCTGAGCATTAGCCTGACGAAAATAATGGAATGAGCCCTGTCTGCACTTCAAGGTTTATGAATGGCACGTAGGCTGTTGTGGGAGGCTAGCAAGGCTACCTTGAGAAGTCACACTCTGCCTGATATGCAGCGCAAAGACACATTGCCATTCCCAGAAGTGTGTTTTAATTTCTGTGTCTCTGGACTGATCCATACTGGGACAATCCCAGCACAACTGGAGCAGTCTGTGGGTTGGACTAGTTGCTCTGAGGTAGCTTTTACTCTTGGAACTGAGGACTGTCAGACCTGCTGACTGCCCGTGGGACATGTGAAAGTCGATGGCATGTTAAGAGCTCAGAGCTTTGCAGACCTTCTGCCGTGGTTTGTTAGCCCAGCTGCAGGGCAGCATTGTATTTGGAAGGGGTGCATGAGTATTCATGTCCAAAGTCAACTGATATCTCTTCTTGTTACAAATATTTATTGTTACTGATGTTGCTAATATTTATTATATTCTTGTTTAATTAATAAATGTATCTATAAGTTGTAAGTGTAGAAATGTGAGCTGATAAAGCCCTCTGCTGAACATGTTCAGGTTGCAAGCAAACATTTTCATTTAGCTTGTGAGAAGGTCAGAGATGCAGTAATTCTGTTTTTTCAGAAGTGACGCCAGATCCCGAGATACTGTCTGCCCACATGAAATGTGAGATGCATCTGAGAAGGACAACAACGAAGTGCAGCAGAGATAAAGAATTGACATGGTTTGAAAGGGATATCTAGTATCATTTTCTAAAAGACTAGATAACATTAGCTTCAAACCAAACACGAAAGATAGCAATCTTTTTTAAACAGAGGTGAGCATGTGTTTAACAGCTGATCAATTTGCTACAATACAAAGAATTAGTAGGAGGAAATTAGGAAAAGTGGAGAAGATTTGTTGGCTAATCCATGTTCTTTTTGTGTGCCTTTCTAACTCCGATCTCCATTTTATATTACTCTTTATTTCCACTTTGTTGCTCTTTACTGTGCTGTTACATTTATTTCAATATCATTAATTCATTTTGATCTTGAGCACAGTTGGTTGCAAACTGCTGTCTCCCTGTTACAAATTGATTTGTCCTTTATAAAAAAGAGAGACAGACAGAAATGTCAAACTTGTTTCACAACGGAAATGTTGAACATAAGAGTTGGCTCCAATATAGTGTCCACCCAGTGGTTGTATGAATAAGTGTTTATAGATTGCACTGAGCATTCTGGCCAACTCCTAGTGTCTCCTATAATTGCTACTGTAGGAAACAGAAATGTTTGTCTGAAAAACCAAACTCTTAATTTGAGCTGTATAAAGCTATTGTCCTTTAGCAAGCTACCCATAAAGTAGAATAATAAACTTATGTGTTTAAAGAATACAGAAATACAAGATTGACTCACTGCAGATTTTCTTCCAGCTTCAGTGATGGTTGACAATAACACTCTGGTTTACTTGGCCTCATTTACGGCCCTTTCTGTTTTTCAGTACTTTGGTGGGGGTTGGAAGGAGTGGTCCATATATTGGTCTTCATGTTTTCAGGGTTTGAGGTCATCTTTTTCTTTTCTTTTTTTTTTTTTTCATTTTTAAAAGCATTCTGAGCTTTTTCATGAGATTCTTGGTTTTACTCAAAACACTGTTTCTCCTGTTGGTTAAGAAGGTAGAGGAAATTACTTCAGAAGAAATGGAAAAAAATAATTAGAGAAGAATCATAACTATATTGACAAAAGTAAGCATTGGCAGCTGGCAAAGTAGTCAGGAACAGCTATAAAAACTCTATCTGATATTCATTAGAAGAATGTGCAAAAGCACATACTTGTCTTTAGCGTACAGGATCATGCAAGTGATGATTTTTTTTTTTTCATTTGCATTAAGCAGCTGCACGTGAATTGGTCCATACTGCTTTAGCTGATTGATATTGGTCATTGCCCTTTGAATGTATTAATATGGGACATATGCTAGATCTTTCACTAGCTCAAAGTTATAGTCTTTGTAAGTGAAACAGTTGCTAAATGGTACACAGACAAGAATCATTAAAAACTCTGATGCTGTAGAAGCTGGCATTGTTCTACAGTGCCACTCTGCTCGCTGCTTTTTAAATACGATGGGTCCTATCTAAACACACAAAATGCTATACAGTAAAAAAAAAAAAAAAGGAAAAAAATAAGGAAAAACTATATACTGCTTGCTGATGTGTGAATTGGATGGCCATGCAGGAAACGACGTGTTCAATTACTCTGATGATAGAACGAAGAAAAGTTAGAAAGTATTTATTTTAAAACACTGAATTAGAACATAGCATGTGTTCAATCTGTAATACAAAAGCTGAATTCAATATAATATTGGCCACTGACATTTAAAGTTTGAACAAATGCAATTATTCTAAAATTTAGCCATGAAGTAATACTCAGAACGTACTGCTATAATGTATGCAAAGGATTAAAGATTATACTTTATTAAATCTGAATCACAAGTCTGAAAGCCTTTCAGCTTTAAAGTCCATTTGTGTAGAAGTATGTGTGCATGGATGAGTGTACTTGTACGTATGAAATACAATCTGATTTTTCTAAAGCTCCATGGACAATGCACTTGTGATCTCACATGCCAAGTATCAGATATAGGTCTTTGTCCTATACTTTTTATACACAGGAAAGGTAGATTTTTAACTTTACCATTTGTATGTGCTACTCAGCACAAAAACTAGAAGGAGAATTCCAGAAGCTAATATACTCATTCAGGTAATGTGATTCCCTCTTTTTATATGATCCTTTAATTGAGGTATATTGCTGTGTATCCGAAATATCAAATTCCTATTTTATATTAGAAACATTAATTGCAAAACTTTGCAGCTTCTGATACCATGTGACTAAAGGAGGCAGCTTTGGTCATAGAAAAACCTCTCTTCAAAGTCTGTTTGCTAAGAATTTTTATGGTGAATTTTTAGGAGGGATGAGAGTGGTGGAATAACACACGACAAAAACAGAAGTTTAAACTAGGACTTGCTTAGGAAGAATGCATTTAGTGGCCAGAAAGCCTACATGTTCTTTGAAGAATGAGGGAAGCTTTGGCTTAAAGGCTACTCTGACTCGGGTCTGAACTGAAGACGGAAACTGGTAAGAAATTAATAACAAACCTTGTAACAGCAGAAAAAAAACCATAGTAATCCATATGAAGAAGTAATGAAACAGAAAGATGAAATGGAAAGGTAAAGCTATAAGGAGAAAATATATAGATGATACAGCTACAAAAATGGGTAAAGACTGAAGTGTGCATTTACTGTTTATTTTCTGCACTGGAAAGGATGCAGGATAATGTACTTTGATTACATGAAGAAAGCAAATAGTTTGAAGTGTCTTAGTAAGCAAGGAAAATATTTACTATCATTGAGGTCTAAACAATTTTTACAACATCTGTGGATCTGCTGTTTGAATGCTCTATCCAGTTCAGAGGCCCACACTTTTAAGTGATGCTGATAAATCAAGGAAGGTGCTGAAG
The DNA here is from genome assembly GCF_036417535.1 of Chlamydotis macqueenii. Classification (NCBI taxonomy): domain Eukaryota; kingdom Metazoa; phylum Chordata; class Aves; order Otidiformes; family Otididae; genus Chlamydotis; species Chlamydotis macqueenii. The sequence continues at coordinate 12,314,528 of NC_141567.1, read as the reverse complement.
AGAAAGATGAGATGATTTCTCCATGTGAAAGACTCTTTATTCTGTGTAGTTTTTTCATTCAGGAGGTAAAATCATGACACGAATCATCAGTTGGAAACAGAAACATAATAAATTCAAATGAGAAATCAAACAGGAGGAGAACAGTGGTGCTGATTAACCTTGAACAAACCCAACGGAGTGCAGAGGTTTTCCAGCTCTTGATAGACTGAGGTCAGGACTAGGTGCCTTTTTGGAAGGTCACGCACAAGATTTTAAGCTCAATACTGGAGCAGCTAATGAAATGTAATGACTTGTGGTGTACAAGAGGTCTCATCAATGCCTCTGACTGAAGGTGTTCAAGTGTATTCATCTTGGAGGGGGGAGGGAAGCTGAAACTCTGTATTGGTCCCTGTAAGACAGTGGGACAAAGCCAGGAGCTCACCCACCAAGCTGGAAGCCTGGCTCTGCATGCTCTGTTGACAGTCAGTAGGAAGGCTGGCACAGGGGCTTGGGGGATGGCAGCCCAGGAGCAATGCCGCACCACGCTGGCACTGCAATGGCAGTCAGCAGCTGGCATTTTGAGGTGTGATCTTCAGAAGCCTTCCTCTCGGTGGCTGTCCCTCAGGGTTGCTCCTGCTCTCCTCCAACTGCAGCTCTTGGCATGCTGAGAGCGCTGCTGCTCTTATGCATAGTCAGAGTTGTGGAAAACTTTAAAACAAACATCTGCCAGCAACACATCATTTCCTGTGGTTGTCCTAGCCATGAATTTTTTACATTGCTCTGCCTTCCCTCTTGCACATTGCTGATCTCTGATCGTGCTTTTTTCTCCCCTCTTATTCACTGGAGTCCGGCTTAGATTTAATGTAGAGGCCAGCTTGCACTGCTCATTGCTGTGCCTTTTTTTCCCTTTCTTTTTTTTTTTTTTTCTGAACTGTATGGTCAAGTTGTTACTCCTGCGCTGGCCAGTTATTCTCAGTATGTGACACTCCTCCACAGTTGTGCTGATTGTGCCACGTCCTTCTTCATTCCTCAGACTGTGTGCAGAGCCAGATTTGCAATAGTTTCTTTTTCCTATGACTTGCTTTATTCAGACACGCAGATCTCCCCATCTTTTTAGGTGGTAAGTACTGACAGATCTAGAGCACTAGTAATCGGGCTTTTTACCGCTGTCAGCAGCCAGTATCATCTAACGCCGTTGCACTGTGCACCCAGCAATAAGAAAATGAGGAAACCACAGAAATACAGCTGTGTTCCAAGTAACTCTTGTTTACTACTGTGTATAAACGCGTGTGGCTTTTCTATTTAGATACGCTGTCTCTCTCTCTCTCCATATTCTGGTGGTTTCTACAGCAGATCACAGGAAGAGCGCTTTGAATTGGGGAAATAAAACTGATTTTTCAGTTCTGGCACATGAAATGATCCAAAGTGAAGATTACTTGTGACAAATCAATATGTATATAAATATATTTTTGCAGGGTGGTTTTTAAGCCAAAATTCAATATTTTGAGGCATTTGTACAAAAACGTTTGGAAATAAACAGGAATCTTTGACTGTATTCCAGTTCTTCTGGCAAAATGCTAAAGAAAGAACTCTCTGTCCCATTGAGCTCAGTGATTTGATGCTTAACCCACAAAACAGAAGGAAAATATAGTCAAAGAGACTGTGAAATTCTGTTTACATAGATACTGGGAGCAAGTCTGGGATGGGTAGGAGGGGTAATGATTTTTTGTTGGTTGATTAGTTTTTTTAATTTTTTTTTTTTTTTTTCTTCCCTTCTCCTTGGGAGCTTGTATCTGAGAAGGAAGGATGGATTGACACCAAGACAGTGCCGTACTGTGGAATGCATAGCCCTCTGAAGATATGCACTCTTAGCATGAGAAAGTGTAAAGGCTGCTCAATAAGGGAATGGGAAATATATAAAGGAATAAACAATTGAGAAGCAGGTATACCAAAACAGTAACAATAACAGTGCTGTCCCAGGGAGATGGAAAAGCAAATTGTAAATTTGATACCACTACAAAATTATCAGTGGTCGTTTTGGTGAGTTTTTGGATTTGTTTTGATGTTGGGTTTTTTTTAGAGAGAGGGGGGATGTACAGAAAATATGAGAAGTTTGTGAATCATTCAGAGGTTAGTGTTAGTCCTCTGGTTGTACTGATGGTTTGAAAAAGATATTACATATGGAGGCTTTTGTTGAAAAGGTGAGGAAGTTGTTGCCTTTTGTTAGTGGCAGAACACGTAAGGTCCTGCATCACAGTACTCAGCTCAGGAGGGGGCCTGTGCATCTTGATTTTTTTTTAGTACTGTAATGATCCAATCTGAGATAGCAATTCATGTTTAGCAATTCTGATTTAATTTACAACTCAGCTAGAATATAATTATTTTCTGATTATACTTTAGATTTTGTGATGAAAGACAGATTGTTTTTGAAGTTTGTAGGAAGAGGAAAGACTCATAACTTTTTATAGTCAACATTTATTTCTAGAAAAGTGAGTTTTCTGCTAATGTAGAGTAGATTATGACTTTTTCTGATTTTTATTTATCCTAATGTCAGAATTGATTCCCGGCTGAAGATAGGTAAGGATTAATGGATTTCTTTATTACAAATTTTAAATTCTAATGCCTGCACAACAGAGTTCTGTTAATTTGTACTGATGACTGAAAGATTTGCAAATGAGCTAGTAAATACGATTAGAAAAAACACAAAATTACGTATCATAAAGTTCAGTGCATTCATTGACAGACACTGCATAGGATTTGGATATTTATTATAAAGCTACTGTATTAGCAAACAGAAAATAAAGAGGAGACATCAGTTTAGCACCATGTTCCTACTTCAAGCAGTTGTTACATTTACTAGTGCATATGTTGTGTGGCTTTTCTCTTGAATACTTGCAGCAGTAACCCAAGGGGCACATTCAGCCTTATGGACTTCTGCATCATACAGGCAATGTGGAAGACCACGCTGCCTCCTGTATGTTGGCAGCTCTCACCCATCTCCTTGCCCAGCCTTTGTACTGCCTGTGTTAGGACTCCAAAAATTCCATTCCCCCACCGTGAAACTTCTCTCTCTTAATCACCATTAATTTAATATATTTAATATATTTCATTCCTTTTTTTTTTCTTTGTAAATCTCCTTAGATCTTTATAGTATCATCAAGGCCACAGGCCTTGTCCTTTCAAAATGGCTGTACCAATTCAAAGCAGATGCTGTATGTATCTCTGGTTCTTGGGAGAAACATTTATCTCTGGTGCTTGAGCCATGCATTTATCTGCTAGGCAGGAGGCATCAGGCAAAATACTGGAACTCCCTCACTGGTTTCTCAGGAGTCAAAGGAACAAGCAGAGGCTTCTTATCTTATGAAAAGCCTGCATGTGCTCTGGCGTACCGTGCATCAGTATGGCTGAGAAATCTTCATCAGAGGAGGTAAAGAACAGATGGATTTTCAGGGACAGTACTTCTGAAGTACTCTTCTGGGGCATGATTCCTCTCCTCACGCTCTGATCCTACTGCCGTGTCTCCAACCCAGATCATTCCTGGGGGCTGGCGCACACCGCAGTGCTAGGGAATGTCGCTGCAGCTCCTGCTCTGAAGCAGCAAGCGCTGCTGGCACAAATTCTTGAGCTAGCATAGACTCTTACAGAGTTAATTCATCACTGCAACCATATTCCACGTGTTAGTCTGCAGAACTGATAAATCACAACACTTGCAGACACGTTCCCTGCTCAAAAACCTAATTTCATGCTGCTCTTCTGGCTTAGGCTTGTCTTTGGTGCCAGGGTTGCAAGTCCTGGACTAGCAGATCGAGACACTGATCCAGGAACTGATGGTGCATCCCCAGCCTTGCGCGCCTGCTCTGCTTGCTCCATCACAGCTGTCTGGAGGGCACCCACATGCACCCAGAGCAGCGAGTTCCCTGTTGCACTTACAAGTATATAAGGTGCAAGCACCTGCAAGGTGCTAGGAGACTGTGAAGGGTCTAAAGCTGACACTGGGTTTGGTGGTGGGGTACTCCTGTCACTGTGCGCACAGCTTCAGACCTTTCTAATTGCCGGTAGCAGAATATGTGTGTGGATATTTACTCAAGAGTTAGGGCAAGGTTATTATAAATAACTTGTAATTTCTGCAAGAGGTAGCTCGGGGTCTTTGGCATGTAAAATTCTGCAGCTGAAAGTAGAAGCATTGGTCATGTATTTCACCCTTTGTGCTCTCAGGGGAAAAAAAAAATAATAAAACAACCAAGAGAAACCTTGGGGTATGGCTAGCCAAATGTCACTGAGTACCAGTATGAGGGGCTCATACATGTCATTTTAAAGCTTTTTTTTTTTTCTTTAAGCAAGGAAAAGAGGGAGCCGATTTTGGGGGGATGATTCTTTTATAGCAATAAATATCTGAGTTACCTGAGGCACAAGTTTCCTGTGTTTGGGTCACTGGAGAAAAGTTATTGATACCACTGTATGGGGTGTGGGTGGCAAGGGGCTGGCAGGTATGGGGCTGTGGGGCGGGGCTGCCCCATGCCAGACACAGCCGGTTCCAGCCGGTTCCCCAACTGCCCCCTCTCAGGGCACCACTGAGCCCCTCGAGGCAGCTGGTGGTGCCTCCGTGGAAACAAAAAAAAAAAAAAAGTGCGGGCAAAACCCCACCCAGGCAGTGAGGTGTGAGGGTAAATGTGTGAGGAACAGCCCTGCCAGCACCCAGGTGAAAGCAAAAGCAGGTGTGGAGAAGGTATGCTAGTCTTTGTTTTACTGTCCAACTCTGTTTTAATTAGCAATAAATTAAATTAATTTTCCCCAAGTTGCGTCTGTTCTGCCTGTGATGGTAATTGGTAAGTGATCCCTGTCTTTATCTCAAACCATGAGCTTTTCAATCTTATTTTCTCCCCTGTCCTATTGAGGTGGGGAGTGAGAGAGCAGCCGGGTGGGCGGCTGGCAGCCAGACAGGGCCTGCCTACGGCGGCTGTTTTGACGTAGGGCTCTAAAATGTTCTCACTTTGCATGAAAATACGTCTGTGATTTCTGCTGATAGAACGAAGAGTGCTTGGGTTTTACAGCTTCATTCAAAGCAACACAAGAGGAAAAGCCTTATGGTGTTGGGCAGTTTTGGGGTGGGGGATCACAAAGGCAACGGCCACCTGGCCCGTGTAGCTGCAGTTTGCTTAGAGGAGTGGGCCTGTCATGTTGGCTGCAGTTCTTGAGCAACATTGTTTGGATCTAGGTTTGCTCTGTAAGAGATCAAACCACATAGTGTCTGGGAATAGCACTGTCAGACAAGCATTTAACAGAGCTAGCTTTTGTCTGGCATACTTGAAATGGAGTCAGGGACTCCCAGAGATAAAAGCAAAAGCTGTTGCATCTGAAGAGCCACATTTATGTGCACTGACAACATATCTTCTCTCTGAATTGGTCTGGAGGAAGGCTTGCAAGACACACCAACAGTTTTCCTCCAGCACTCTCCCCTTCTTGGTCCAATTGAGTGCATTGGTCACTCTTCAGCGCAATACCCAGTTGCAGAAGCTGAGAGGCAACTTAGTCACAAGGATGAAATTCACCCTTGTGCAACACCCAAGTGGTTTTTGAGGCATCTCTTCACAGAGCTGAACTGAACTCTGGAGGAATAAGAACTTCACAGAAAATACCAAACTTCTTTGCTTCCCTGTGACAACTGTGTGGACTGAAAAATCAAAGCAGTTAGAAACTGAGGGATGTAAACAGCAAGCTACGGGCATGGCTATTACATAAAAATGTAGTTAATGGTTTGCTAGGTACATGAGATACAACTTCCTCATGACTCAATAACATAATCCCATATTTAATTAATAAATATCTTGTAGAGTATTACAACATTGTGTTAGGCTTCTAATAGTTCCCTAGGGACAGGACAGCTAGTTAAGTGAGAAGATCTTCTTCAGTTAGGCCCCAGTACTAGAACTTCTGTGTTGCAGATATTACATATGCAATTCTATCCATGTAAGGGGGGAATGCCTAGTCTGCTTCCTGTTGATTTGCGTGGAAAAAATGTAAGGATTAGACAGAAAAGTTGTAGAAATACTTAACTTTACCATTCATGCAAGCATCTCAAATTTCTTAATTTATGTATTCTTGATAGATAAACTTGATTAAAATTTTCAGTGTAGGACTTCGAATCATATAAACGAGCTGATTTATTAAGTACATATTTACATATTTTAATGAAATTAATGTCAGTGGGCAAAAAATATTATCACCTACATTTGAATACATTACTCTTTTAAAATAATGTTCATTTTAGAAAAAGAAGTAGACTAGTGAGAGACATGGTGTTAGAAGTTAGTAGATGCTAGAATACCTTTTATTTCTGTAATGCTAGCCTTTTCCTCTTCAGCTATTTGAAATGGTGGAATTAGATTACTAATGTCCCTCAAAGGATACTTAAACTAATCAGGAAATATCTGAAAGAGCTTCTTTCCTCCCAAAAGGACCTGATAGGGTTGTCCCATCTGCCATGTATTATTTGCAATAGCAAAAAAGCTTCTAGGACTACTTAACGAGAAAGGGTAATGGAATCATATATATTAATGGTCAAGCCTGAGTAAGAGCTGATGCCCCCTAAAACAAGTTCTGAATATGTCCTTTGGGAAACGTTTTGTGCACAGATATTTTTTAAAATATATGAGGAAAATGCACCAGGCAACACCACTTCCAATATTAAGGAGCTCGCATGCACTCATCAGGTAGTGAAGGCCAAATCCTGAGAACCATAGCATCCAGGGCCTATAGCTAGTATCAGTTTCATTAAAGGCAGGTCTCATTCCAGTTGGATAACCAGATCCGATCTCCTTGTATATCATAAATCACTGCATTCCACTTGGTTACAGCAACATGAGTTTTAATAGGTTTCTTTAACTGAAACAAATTGATAAACCATACCCAATCCCATTTGCTAGTGAATGCACCTCTCCTCCTTGCAGTTTCTAATGATTAACTTAAGAAAGAGGGAGCTGTATTTTTAACTTTAATTTGCCTTGTTTTCAGCTTCTAGCAGTTAGTTCTTGTTATCCCTTTCTTCACGGTATTAAAGCAGCTCTTTGTGAAAAGTATTCTTTCAGTTATGGTCACTTTTCAATCTTCTTTTGTGTAAACTTAACAGATAGAGGTCTTGGAATATGGGAGGCCTAAGACCTTCTCTCCAGTCCTCAAAACATTTCTCTAGTTCTCTTTTGCACTTCTTGATCAGTTAGAGTTTCTTAAAAGTGGATTCCTCCTCTTTAAGAGGAAAAATGTATAATTCTTTAAATACACATTTTTTTGGAAGCAGGAACCTCAGACTCCCACAGTATAGACTTATGAGGACTGTTATCATCTATGTTGACTAAACAGAAATAATTTTCACCAGGGAATAGGGTATCTAAACCAAGAATACTCATTCTTGTAGTGGATGTTTCATGATGTTTGTGCAGTTCTGTTCTTTTAAGAACATATTTAGACAGAGAACATTAAGATTGCAAAATGAAGCACTCAAAAGGTAATAGATGCTGAAACAAAGGTTGCCTTATCCTACTCCTCTTCCTCTCCTCACCTCATGTACTCTTAAACCCTGCTGCTTCTCTTGGCACTAGCTGTCAGCACTACCCTAGTGGTAGGTCTGGCACCCAGTTTTACCCAGGCCCCTTGCAGAATGTCCCCAAGAAGGCCTTTTAAGACATGCTCAGTGTATACATCTTCAGATTAGTTAGTTTCCAGAAACTAATATATCTCCAATAATCTTATACAAATAAGATTGAAGCTACAGGATATGGTTTAGTAGCTGTGGCAGCAATGGTAGTGGGAAGACAGTTGGACTAGATGATCTTACAGGTCCCATCCAACCATGTGATTCTATGATTCTATGATTCTAAGATCTTTCAAGGGTTTTTCATGTAGCCAAATTTGCATTTTCTTAGGAACAACAAAAGGTACATCCTTACGCACAATTTGTTGTTTGAAAATGTATTTATATTGTGACATATTGAAGCAAAGTATTTAAAAAAAAAATGACCCCAGCATAGAAAAGTTCTCCTGCTTTCCCAAATACAAGGAGTTATGAGTCAAAGACCTAGATCGCTTGACCCTCCCAAACTAAGAAACAGCTGCATATTTGCAGATATAGAACCATAGGCAACAAGGGAGTTTTAACACCTGTGAAGTTTCACATTTTCCAAGTGAACTGACAGCTAAATTAGGTTTTTCAGACATGTGGTTCGGGTGTAGACACCAAAGTCCTTTGCAGATTTTGTCATAACGGTCCTGAAAAAAAGTCTCGAATTCACAGAATCAGCCTTGTAATGAAATTCTAGCTGATAAAGTGTGGATGATTCAAGGTTTTTACAAACCACTTGGCTTTCCACAGCTCCCTAGTAATTCACTGTAATTTCATAGGACAGAAAAAGAATATTCTTCACAAGGGAAGCAGTTGATGGAGTCCCAGATGAAATATATAATTAGAGCACCCGTAATATATCCAGTCTGCTGCTCTTTCACCATTTGTCTACTTCCAAATTGCAATTGTTTAGTAAAGTTATTTTCATTTTTTAATGTATTTTCTACATTGTAGCAGTTGATTTGTTTTTTCCCCCTTTCTTTCAGATAGGTTTTAGTACACTTTAACTGTGACAGTAGTAGGAGTTGTCACAGAACATTTTAAGGAATTACATCGATCAATTAGTTCTGATACCCAAATAACTAGAGTTGCAGAACAGTGCCTAGGTTTGTAGTGCATAATCATGCAAAAATTCCAAGTTTTAGATACGGATGTATTTTAATTAATTCTGTCAGTAACTTAACTAGTAATTTATGTTAGAAATATGAGTTTTAAATAAAAAATTCCAGAATTATTGAGAAGTAATATCTGAAAATTGATGAGTGAAATTATGTATGTTATTAGATGTTTCAGAAGGTATATTTTTCATTTACTTGCTTAAAACATATATAACCAGTCAAAAGGCTTTAGTTGTCCTTTTACTGAATATAACAAATGAGAATCCACTTACAGAGTAACTCAAAGAAAAGCAATTCTTGGCATCAGAAACTGGAAACAATGGAACTGTGCAGAATACTTCCATTCTGCAGAGCCCTCCCTTTGTATGGATATTAGACTGCCTCTGTGCAGAAAGTCTTGTAATGATAAATATAGTTGTGAGGTATGTCCAAAACCATGCTGCTGCTCTTCCTTTGTAATTTGCAGTAGTTGCCAAGATTTTCTTTTGCAGTTTGTCCTCCAGCCATTCCGTGATGGGCCAGGTGAAATATGGCAAACCTCTTTTTTTCAGGTTTTGTTTCCCAGGCCAGCATGTGACACTTCATTATCACTGCCTTCCAAATGTCACATACATCTGTTTCTTTGTGTAGCAAATCTCAAGATTTGCATAAGTAAATAGCTTTCAGCTTTCTTGAAGCCACAACAGTGTACAAACGTATTGGAAACTGGTGAACTAAAAATTATATTTGACTGACCTGTTCTAAATAAAGATTTAAAGGACTGAAAAAATTACACTGATTTCAGTGTTATGTCTTGATACTGAGATGATTAGGATGACAGGTTGACCAGGTACATTTAAATTTTGGTCCGTTATTTTTAGTTTGAGCTTCTCCTGAAGAAGTTTGAATTAAGAAGAATAGAATGAAGCAGAGACGTAGTTTGCATACTGAATTTACCTAGGAAGTAGTTCAAAGGGAGAAAACTTGAATATGTATGGAGTTAAGACAAGGTGAAGGCTTTTGCTTAGAGCAAAATATAATCATCAGCAGAGTTTTAGAAAATCTATATATATTTTCCTTGCATTTTTTTTTTCCTCAGTTCTACCATCTTCTGTACAACTGCCACTAAACTGTGCTTTGTTTCAAGAAGAAAGGTAGCTTCGGATTCTAGCTTGAGCTTCCCAGCCTGATTGCAAATACATATAGAGAAAGTCTAATAAAAATGAGTTTCAAGGTTCTCAGTTCTGGTCAGGCCCTAGTAGTTTATCCTCATGATTACCCTGTGATTGCCTAGTGTCCTTGGAGAGGTCTGACCCCTCTGCCTCAGTTGTGCTCCAGCAATGCAGGTTAGCCTTAGACAGGATACAAGTGTTCATGTACAGGTAATTTGGCTGGTGTTGCAGCCTAAGATTTTGTGTATACCCCTCTGCTTCTCTGGTTGGGGCAGAAAGGGGAGAATCAGCTGATTCTATGGCTAGCAGTTTCTGTGCCCTTAATCAAACTGGGTATCCTGTGAGGAATAAACTGTTGTGAGATATCCCGGACTTCTCCAATGGTTTATTTTCATAAAGGGATTACTCAAAGCACTTGATTCTTACTCTAAACCCGATGTGATTGTATTTGGCAATGTCTATATGTCTTCGTATTTGCATGCGGAGGAAATGAACCTTAAAACCATTCAGATGAAGATACAATATAGCTACTGTTAAAGCTTTCTTTTGGGGGAAATACCCACTGCTACCTGATCATGGCATTTGTCTGTTTTCCTCCTGCCTTTCCAGCATCTATCTGTTGTTTGGTTTTTTTTTTTTCTGTTCTTTAGAAGGTTAATTTAAGTGATGATGCCTTTAATGGTCCTCAGAAGGCACCTGTCACATATGGGACTCTACTTGGTGTAGCTCATAATGATGATAATCAGCCCCAGAACTTGAAATGATGTGATAGTAACTGTGAAGCCTGTAGTCAGTTATCTGTAGTCTTTAAGTACAATAGCTGAACTGTGAGAAGAGCTTGGTGTGAAAGCTGCAGAATGGAAATGAATGTCTGGCTGTTAAAATGAATAGATGTCTAATATCCAAATTATTTCAAGGATATGAAAAAATCTGAAAACACATGTTTACATGTCCATTTTAGCAAGACTCTCTTATTTAGACTCATGCTACTTTATCAGTGCCATGTATACTAAAATACATGCAAATGTGACCGATATTATGATTTTACTGGTAATTATTTTCAGTTATTTTTTAATTATACATAGTCCTTTACTTAAGCTCTCTGTAAAAATAGAGATCTTTGAAAAAATTGGAAAGGTATCAGGAGGAATAAATATATTGTTCTGCAAGTTCAGCCTTTATGTGGAAACCATTGGATTAAAAGCAGTACGTATTACGGGTCACCTGCACTCACTAGTCACTACCTCAACAAGAGAGGTTGACTTTGTTGCTAGCTGGCTGCAGTAAGACTAGTAAATCACTTCATAGACTTTATATTTATTCAGTTCACAGCTTGATCACTACTGTTTCACCTTTCCTCTGAAAAACAGTAATACTCTTCACTTTGTCCAGAAAAATAGAAACTGCTCATGGAATCTCCTATTTGTTTTAAGTGAATGAGCAGTACAGCTTATGCCCACTGGTTCCTGAAATGAAGCACTGTCGTAGCATGGTGGTTGCAATTAATATTTGTATTGAAAATTAGGGGAGGATGGGAGAGTGGTTTTTGTTTTGTGGGTTGTTTTTTTTTTTTTGACAGCCTCTGATGATGATTGTGCTGCTTTGTGCATTACAGTTTCTGTACTTTATCTGTGAAGACTGCCATAATATAACTTTGCAGGTAGAACTGCAGGCAGGCATCATGTGAAAGATGAGCCTCCTGGGATACTGATTGCATTACCATGCTAGACAAAATTGCTGTAACAAAAATGTTTAGCCAAATCTCCATAGAAAAGGGTAACATTCATCTAAATATATTTTCAAAGGGGATCTTCTGAAATGGAGAAAGTACCTAAATATGCCTTTGAAATAGCTAAGTATGGAGATGGAAGATGAAAAATAAGTGTTTGTTGACATACTGTTTAGCTTTCAAGCTGTAGAGTTTTAATTTTATTAAGAATTAAAGTGATGCCCTAGGTACTTATTGACATCAATATGTGTCTGTGCCAGGAAAAAAAAAGTCTTTCTGCCTAGAGCCAGGTTTGGAAAGATAGACGTGGAGGAAAAATTGGGCCTACAGCAAAGAACCGCCACGCTGGGGCTGTGGGACAGGCAGTTTCTGAGGGAGGGACATAGAGATGCAGGCATATTCTTGTTGGAGCAAATACCCTTTTCCATTGACTTCGTTGGTTCGAGCTCATGTCTCACAAAAGGAAAAGACTGCCTCAAACATTAGCTACAGTTAGGTCTGTAACGCCAGGTTTTGTAGTTTCCAGTACATCTTTTTGTAGCCAGTCACTAGATAAAAATAAGTTTAAATGCTTTGCTTTGATTGTGGGTATTCCTACTCTAGCTCTTAACCTAATAACATCTGAGTTACAATTTGAATATGATTATTATCGTCTAGTTATGCGATTTGACTGTCCTTTAAGAGGAAGAAATGGCTTTAATTCAGAAGTATTCCAGCTCACAAAATGGGTTTTGGAAGGTGCTGAATCCTTGCCTGCATAAATATTTCAGATCCTGTTAACAGAGTAATATGCTGCTATTAAACAATGAAATCAAAGGTTCATGATAGTCCTTCGTAAATCAGTGGCAAGAAAAATGAAAGTACAACAAGCACATGGTTAATTTAAGCCAGAGTTTCCAAAACTATGTCACATATACAGTTGCATTTAAATGAGTATGTTCTAGACATGTAATTAAGTTGGTTGTGGTGCAGCTAATGAAATACAAGCATCAGTTTCCACATATATTCTCTTGAGCATTCAAACTTTAATATATTACTGTGCTTAAGGCAGAGTCTTGAATTATGGGGGGAGAGTTGTTATTGCCTGTTAGTCTCAAATGTAGCAAAGCATGATACTGCTATAAAATGCTAAGGATATTTTGATATAGAGGTGATAAAAGAAAAGCTGTTCAATTAGCTGTTAACTTTAAATGATAAATTATAGCATATCGCTCTTCCAAAATATGCAAGAAGTGGCCATTCATTAAAGTGTCATGTGTCATTATTATTGGGGTTTTCATGCTTTTTGTAATCAGCATACTCTTTGTGATTAACTTTCTAAAAGTGCTTTTGGGGCATATAGAGGCCCACTTCTTCGAAGTTAGGGTCACTGATTTTGATGTCACAAAACACCTTTTCAGGAGTTTTTGTTTGTAAAGAGGCCTCAGTGCCTTGAAATTTTAGTGTACTGCTGAGATCCTGACTGATTTGCCTATGAGTCACATTAAATTCATGTATTCGGTAATCAGAAGGTCTGAACTTTGCATCCCTTTGCCCAGAGGCTAGGGAGAGATGATAGTTAAACAAGCTGCACTATTTTGGAAAGGGCAAATTCTTGGAGAGCTGGGGACTGTTATGTTGTGGAAGAGACTACTAATACTTTACTGGAAAAAAAGTACAGCTTCAAATAGGTTCAGCGTTACCTGGCCTTGGGCAGTAGTTGCTTCATGCTGATGGAGACAGCACAGAAGAGAACCTGGTCATTGTACCACATGTATTTGTAGTAGATGAACCTGGAATCATTTTATGTAGCAGTGAGAAAGCATCTACTTACTTATGTATCGAGAGAGAGATATGTTTATATTTAAATGGTTTTTAAGAATAACATAGGATACAAGTGCATAGGATGTTTACAGGTGTATTATAATGAAGATTTAGACTGTAATTCATAGAATCATTCCTGCAGTTTCTCAGGGGTCATTAATAACTCCAGCCTAATAAAAGCATGCCCAAAGAAAGAAAAGCATCCTTGCAGGACAGAGGCAGACCTCCGCAGGCCTAGGCTCCTCTTCTGCTGGAGCGGGGTGTAGGGATGCAGAGGCAGAGAAGAGCTGCGATGTGAAATCCAGTACCTCACTGATGTGACTTTACAGGGGAGTCCAGATGTTCTTGTTTAAAGTCTGTCTCTGAAAACCACCCCTGTTTCCCTAGAGGGATGGTGATAACCATAGCCAATTAAAAACTTTGTCTAAAGGGAAATGGGGGACATTCTTTTTTACCCTCTCAATGGGGGAAGAAAAAGTAATCTTTAAAATGTTTCCATGGTAGTGGTTTCCTATCTCTTCCAGGCCTTCAGAATATTTCAGTTTAGTAATACCTATTATCTGCTTCTACTTCTTCATTTCTTCAACTAATATGCATTGAAAATGTTAACTTATCCACCTGGGCTCAATGCAGCTTTATACACCATATGCATTCCTGTTAAAGGCTGAACTTATTTTTATATTACTTCAGGTTTTCAATTAACCTTGCTTCCATGTATTTCAGAGCATTGAGAGCAGTTTAATGTTAAACGGAACTCCCATCTCCTTACACCTTCTCTCCTCCCCCCATAAAACTTTAAAATGCAGCTTTTCTATGCTGTATGAAACCTTGTGACATCTGAGTTACACAACCAATTTGATATTGAATTTACATTATTTCTAGAAAATAACACTTGTGGTAATTTTCCAGTGTTTTACTCCACTGTTAGGCGTACTAGCAGGTGTTGCTACACTGAGCTGCACTCCTTAGTAAAGCATGGACGTCAATTTTTATTCAAGGTGGATAGGTAGATGCAGCTTTTTAATGTACATGTATACATCTAAAGAAACAAAAATTATTTTGGAAAATTCTAGTAAATTCAATGCATTTACATGGAAATAGGTGAAGAGTAGATTCATGAAGGAGAGAAAAAATGGTGAGAAATCATATTCTAAAATGTTATATTTGGTGCTACTGCATTTCTTCTGTCACACAAATATTTTACACAAGCTAGTCTAATGGATGTGTAAATTAATGAGTATTTTGTAGTAATCCATTTAGACAAGTTGACTACAATACCATATAAAATTAAGGATTGGTTTAATAGTGAATTTCAGGGCATTATCAGTTCAACTATGTTACTCTTTCTCATATCTAAATTTTTGAAAGTGCTCGTGAATGTTTGCTCAATTTTAATGTTTCTCTTGCTAAGGCCTTTCTCTCTGTTGTGCTTGATACCATCTGTGACATACTGCTTAGCAAGCTGAAGTCATGGGTGCCATCACAGACGATTGTGATTTGCAATATAAATTTTATCTTTAGGGAATCATCAATTTTGTCCTCTCAGCTAATTGTTCCATTCTGAATGTACGTTTGGATGTTACTTGAGATTATCTTTCTTAAAGCTTTTTAACTTAGAATTTTTACTTTTTTTTTTTTCCCATTCTCACTCCTTTAGTCTCAACTCCTGACTTTGCCAAAACAGTATTAAATTTCATTCGAATCATTAATAAGAAAATATCATCATCCAAAAAAAAAAAAAAATCCATTCTCAGTTTTTTAAAACAGTGTATTTTTATTAAGCTTTCTGGACCATAAGTGGTCATATTATCTCCAAGCTCTTCCTTGCTTCACAGGACTATAAATTTGCCTTATATAAATCATAACATTAGCTTTGTCAGACATTGTATCAGCCATTTGTCTGCCAGTGCTTTGAGGGGCTTGCTGCTGCCTCTGCTCAAAACTGTGTGTGCTGAAATCCTTCTGCAGTACCAGAAACATGATAGGATTGCTAGCATGCATCTTTCTATTCCTAGAATGGACTTGACCATAAAAAAAAAAAAAGGAAATTTCAGCCCAAATCATCAAATGTTCATGTCCTCACACTGAAACATGTCCCATGAATGTGAAATACTTCATAGGTTTTGCCTCAAAGTACCGATCATAAGATTTTTCTGAGATAAAAAGCATAGTGGGACAAATATGCTTGCATCTTTTAGGCAGTTCAGGTATTGTGTCTGAATATAAACCAGGTATTCGGGGACCTTTTATGGATTTGCAGTCATTTCTGAAGTGCTGTGGCTCCATGGTAAATTAAACTCATCCACGTGTCAAGTTCTGTTCAACTGTGACAGACACCATGAGAGTTTTAAAGACCCACTTACGACTTGGTCTAGCAAGAGTGGAAAATGCCCAGAAACTTCTTTGTTGTCTCTCCTCCCTTGATCTCCTTCCACAAAAGCAAGCAATGTTCCTGAATTGATTGAGTTCAGCATCTGCCCTTTCTCTGATTCTCTCCAAAGCCATTGAGACCACTGTTCTTACAGATACATTGTCTGCTTGTTGCTTTGTGCAACAAGGCATTTCTGGTAGAAATACTGTGACCAAGCTGACAGTCCACAACACAGTCATTCTTTTTCCCCCTCTCAATTCTGTCAGATGCCTAGCTACTGTAATTGAAATCTTCATCCACAGTCCTAATCTCCTCTTTTGCCACCTTTGGTTCATTCCTCAAACCTCTTCTCCCACCACAATTTATTTCTCTGAGAAGGATCTTGACAATTTGTTCCTGGTGAAAACTGATAAATATGACCTTCATCTTCATAACTCCTTCTTTCACTCATTACTCTGTTCCTGAAACAGTCCTCTAGCCTGTCACAAGTTATAAAGTTTTCCAACTGCTATCCTTCTTTGCTTGTCTGCTTTATGCAGTGGCCTCATCTTATCCCTTTTTTTCCTTCAATCTGTCACTCTATTCTTCCTCTTTTCTCACACAATTCAAGGTTGCCTTGGTCTTTCACTTCTTCAAAATGTCCTGGTGTTCACACTGCCCTCCCCCCGCCCCCACCCTTCTAATAAGCTCTCATCCTTGAATGCGTGGAACACACTGCAGTCGCTGACATCTTATTCCTACTCTTTGTAGACAACAGGAGCTGCTCAAACCAGTCTGTAATAACTTTTTCCAGCCTGATCAGAGAATCAGTACTCCAGCTTTGACCATGTGAACCTAGCAGGTGTCTTGGTATATATTGTAACTTTGATAATCTTACTACTTCCATGACACTAGCTTTTTCTCTGTGTGCTCTTTGGTGAATCTGCCTTGTCAAGTCTTCAGTTGCAGAAGTTTATGAGAGAGTCAGGTTTTTACTTCCTTCCGAGTTTATCCATGAGTTTATCTCACAAGAAAGCACAAATTCAGCTACCATATTAATGAGGCTGATAAGGAACTATGTGGACCTCTGTCCTTCAAGCCTGCCTCTTCCTACCCAAACTAAAATCTGTCTGTTTCTGTGTAAATACTGAAGTGGTATCTCAAATCAACATCACTGAAACACTCATCCTTACTCTTTCTCCAGAAGTCCTCTCAGTTACTCTTTCTCATGATGTCTGTTAACAACCTATCACCTTATCTGTCACCCAAATTCACTACCGAAGTGTTGTCTTCAACTGAGATTTCTCTTTGCCACCTCAAATCCAGCTGACATGTAAAGTTTGATGTGGTCTTTCCTGGCTATCCATATTGACTCTTAGATTTCTTGCACTGTAAATTTATTTTCTCAAATCTCAACAAACATAATCTTACCCAATTCAAATAATTCTGTTAAAAACCTCATTTTCCTAGTTTGTGGTTTTTTGGCCATATTGCTTTCTGACCATAACACTCAGGTGATACGTGACTCTTCCTTTTCTCTTTTAGGCAGCTTATTTGTCCTTTCTCTACTCTGTTATCTCTTAGTCAGTGTGAAAACAACAGCCTCAACCTCAGTTTGAGTCACGATGTCCATTTCTTCCTCAACTCTCACTTTCAAGCCAGCTCCTTCCTGCTTTCTCCCATCAAAACTCTTCAGACAGTTCTGCAAAATTGGTTCTTGAAATCTCTCCTCAAAATGTGCCTTTGCCAGGCTGCCTACAAAAATAGTGCTTATCGTAATGGCTATTATCTTCTTTTTTTCCCCTCTTACTTCATACTGACCTATTGCCTTTTGTCCTGAATCCACCGTATAAATTCTTAGAAGTTTTTTCCACCGTGGATTTAGACAGGCTAATACTGTGAAGTCCTGGTCCGTGAGTAGAATTCAGAGGTGCTGTGGCAGAGTAAACAGCACTGAAGGGAGCAGTAAAGGCCAGGAGTAGTTGAAGTCATGGCTGTATCCCTGCAGAATGGGCCTGGCACACTATTCTAACAGTTAATATTTTTGGCAAAAACACAGATATGGAAACTATGTCCGTGGCCAGATGTGCACACAGAGAGCTGCCAGAACAGAGCAGTATACACTGTAAGCTATGCTGTTTTCCCAATAACATATGGAGATGCTAGTCCTTACCTTGGAAAAAGTGAAATGCTGGATAAACTCTGCAGTCTGCAGCTATGCTTCCGGGGTGATTTAAAGTATTGAGAACTGATGCTTAACCAGCTAAGTCATTCCCTTCAGCACCCTTTTGTTGTAATCTCCCTCCAAAGATATTAAAAGCACAGAAACTTTGGCCAAGTTGTAGTTGATCTAATTTATAAAACATTTTCTGGGTATTAAAAGCTAGGGCGATGCACTAGTAGTTTTTAAATTGTGTTAAATATACTATAATCTCCCAGAAAGAACCTTTCATTGAAGATTTTTGTATGAAGATTTGAAGATTAAAGTGTCTAGATTAAAGATTAATGTGAAGTGCACTGGGAAATTGTTTGATGTATAAGGAGCTATATAGTATATTAATCGTGCACTTCTCAAAACTGCCTGAGGGAATTAGACACCCAGTTCTCTTACATGTTTTTGAAAAATTTCACTCCAAGGAATTCGTTGTTATACAGTGAAAATGGTAATATTTTCATTGGGAGCTTGAGTAAAAGAGGAAAAGAGAGACATAGAGACCCTGTGTACTCGTCTTGGGCTTGATGTTAGCTCCTTACAGTTTTTTTACTGTTTTGAATTTGCTCTGTTACTGTATAGAGGCAACTTGGATTTGAGTGCTACAAGTTTATAAAACTGGTCTGACCCCCAAAAAATTCTCCACCCACCTATGTATTTCTTGTAATCCATCCCATTTCTTCTTTGCTTTCACTTCAAGATAGTTTTCATGTTGTCCTAAACAGAAGTAATTTGAATAATTTTTAAAATAACCATGTAAACCTTAATGAAATAAATGTATACCTGTACATACCTGTATTTACATTATAATATGGATGAATTAAAAGTAAATAGCAAAAAATAATTGTTATACATTTATTTGATAAAATAATCCTTTTGCTGGAGTTTTTCTTAGTCCTGTTTTTCTTTTGTGTAGGAATTTCAATACTTCAATGAAAGAAACGTTTCACATACAGTAGAAATTAGAAGTCGTCTTGTCCCTGAAGTGCTGCGATACAAATAAGCTGTTACATGCCAACTCTGAATGTTATTTTTCAGATGTTAAGAGAGATAATCCTGTACTAAAACTATTAGGAGGCAAATTTGTTTGAACTTCAAAACCTCTTTGATCTGAAATGAAAATGAACTGTGTATGAGTGTATGCTTCGTAAATTTAGGATTAGCCAATTGTGTGTGTTTGTGTGTGTTTGGTTTTTTTTCCATGAGGCATCTTTCTAATGCAGTTTATTAAAACTAATTCATTACACTGTTATTTTTCCTAGTAAAATCTGTTGCATTACTTTCATAAAAGGACAGTTTCTCTATAGAAAGTGCCCTGTGAGAATTGATATTCAGGTTCACAGTCACTCAAAAAATCAACGTGCTGGTGTGTTGTGTTCAGATCTATTTTAGTGGTCTTATCATAAAACCTGCAGTAGGCATCTATAAAGTAAGGCTTCCATGGGTACTGGGAAAGTGTGATTAAACATAATCATCTGTCTGATGAATATTTTCCTCTGACTTTTGGCAGGATCGCCCATCTGAATTTGTGCCAGACTCTACAGGAACACTGATGCCAGCAATTTAAGGATCTTCACGTTTGGTCTCAGTGGTAAGGTCTAAAGATACCATAATAAACCACATTAGAATATTACTATTTTCTGTTATGTTACAGTGAAACTGAATCTGTGTGAAAAATGTATTTCCCCTTGGCTAATGCAAGGATACAGAGATGTAAGAACATGTATTGATCTGCAAGAGACTGAGCTCAGGACACAGGTTCTGAGCAATTTTCATCAAGCTAAAATGAGAAGAGCCATTTTTATTGTCCTCTCTACTAATGTAACTGCTCTCAGAAGGTTGTCATTGTACATTTTGAAAAATGTAACCATTTACAGAAGGATGGTGGGCAGGCTCCAAAGAGAAAGTAAAATGAACAAAAAGGAAATTCAGTAGGGTCCTCTTGCTGAGAACCAAGCAATAAGTAGGAAAATTACAAATTATTTTCCCCTCTAATGCTATCTTTATTGTAACCAGTCTGATTGCTCAAACCTTGGGTCATATTCTCAGATACTGCTGTGAAGACCTTGTGAAGGGATGCAGTCTGTCTGCATCTTGAAGCTCAAAATTTCTGCTACTGAGATAAATTCTCAGCTTTAGTAAAAGAGAAAAGGAAGAGGCAGCAGCTGAGTCCTGCCATACTTCCCATCAAATTGGAATACATTTTGCAGAAAACTTAGTTATGTAGTATGGAGTAGTTCTTTAACAGGAAATCATATTGGTGTGTAAGTGTTCAGCTTTTTAATTTTTAGATCATGATATTGCCTGTGATTATATTTTGGTCAAAATTAGTCTCACTGTTTTGCCACATACTGCATTAAGTATTTTGGGATCTGGGGAAGTAGGAGGTCAGGGGAGGGATATCACTGCGTGCTATACTCCTCCACTTAGCATCAACTAATGGCCGCTGTTAGAGGCAGGATGTAGACAGCCCTTTGACCTCAACCTGTCCAGTCATGCTCATGCTGGTTTTAGATCACTGTGATACAGATGTGCAGTCCCACCACTTCCGAGTCCTGCCAATTGCAGGCTTTTGAAGTATATATATATATATGTTAAATTAAATTACCACAAAACCTAGAACTCTTCTAACATGGAAACAAAACCTGTATTCAGCATTCCTCTAGCAATTTATCATCATTAACCAAGTAGTTCAATCAAATCTCTGCTTCACTGTAAAGATATATTCAGCAACAATAGCATTTCTATCCAATCATGCTCTTTTCATACAAAAATGAATATAATAATGTGTTATCATGAATCCTCATGACAAATTACATTTCATTATTGCTGGGTAAGTTTTATAATGTTGGAATGTGTTCCTAAGAAAGGCCAGTATCCCCCTCAGAGCATCCTGTATTAGTAATGCTCTTTATTAGAAATATAAGAATACAGCATTCATAACATGTTACTTGATCACATAAACAAGGTGTAGAACAACAAATTATCAAGGCAATTTTGTAAGGAAATAATATGATACTAAGAACGCTATTCTAAACTTTTCAAATTGTTGCTTGACACTATTAAATCCTGTATGCACTATACAATGGAGAGCTGAAAGTCAATGCGATTCTGACAGACAGAATGCATGGAAGCTAGAAGTGACTGGTACTGAATTACTAGATCTTTTTCCCCTGGAAACAGAAGACGCTAATGACCTAGTAAAGGAAAGCAAGAGAGCCTCATCTGTTGTGTCTTAACTAAGGCAAATGAAAATCCATTATGAGTCATCCAAGGTCCAGCCCTGTGACAAAACTCCCATTCACTTCAGGAGGAGCAACTTGGGTAATGAACATTTAAGCACTAAGAAATATAACTGATTTTAGATAATGTTCTTAACGTTTAGGAGAAAAATGTGACTGATTATAAATTCATACAGGGAGAGAGGGAAAGTTCTGTATACATGTTATCAGTAAATACGTAGCATATGCTTCAGAAGGATTAGTGACCTTCAGGGCATACAGATGACCAGTTCACTTTTTCCACTGTTATGGAATAATAAAATAGTTCCATTTTCTGTACAATTAAAGGAAAAGTGTGTGTATATACACATATATGTTAAAATGAGGAAAAAAGAGTGTTCCTTCTTACTGCATTTCTTTGTTTGACCATCCCTTCACACTTCATTTCAGCTTTTATATGGTTTTTGTGTTCATACTTTATTATATTTTCTTGAGGCAGAAAGGTTTTCAATAAGAAGTTGATGAATGTCCATATTAAAATGGATCTCCTTTTTTAATTAAGTTCATCTAAATTTAATTTTGCAATTTTACTTCAGTAAACTCATCTGACTCCAGATGTTGAATGCGCTTTTCCTATCCCTGCTCTCACATAATTGTACCTGTAAAAGATTTATGACTTAGAGAGGCATTTCTGAACACTTTTGAGTGTTTTCAGCATGTGTTTCATGGATGGCTAGTAACACGAGCAATTAGCATCCAAAAATACTGCTCTGCACCCAGGCTTTCTTTTCATAGGATGTTACTTCTCTTAGCTTGAACTTTAAGCAAATAATCAGTTTAAAAGAAACATTGTCAAAGCATTTCAAATGATAGAGGGATATTGTGTTCTACAGAAATTTGAGTTCTATACTCACTTTGATTAAGAAAACTCCAAACAATTTGTGGGGTTTGGGGCTTCTTCCTTTCATTACAACCGTGGTGGTGAATTGTTTGGTGCTGTCAGCATGTTACTTGAATTTTGTGAACATGGGAAATACATACTCAAGTGCTTATTGCTCTTAAAGATTTCAAAATACTTTTACTAATTTTGCTAACGTGAGCAATGACTTCTCAGATTAACTGTCACCACATACTTTTCATATTCCATCATGACTTCTGGATCAGTGTGAATGGCTCTTATTTTAAGAATTACCCGGAATTTGCTCCTTAAATCTGGACATATCTAATAACATTGTATGTGACACATATGAGGCATTGTATCATGAAGGCTCTGGTTCTCCTCAAAGAAACAGATACCCCAATTCAACTTTCAGATAATATTAAAAAGAGAGCAGTCCAATTGTAAACAAAAAGATGATTGTATTCTTTTTTTTTCTTCAAAACAAACTCACATTCCTTGAGTCTTTTTGCTAATGTAAGCACTTTGGAGATATTAATTTGAAGTATTTATCCATGAAGTAAACAAATCCAGTTTTGAACATTTGTTCAAATTCAAGGCTTATAGGATGCAAACTGCTCTAGGCATGATTGGCAATCTGTCACTCCAAGTTTGTTTGGAGGTTTCTTCAGAACAAGCAGAATTACCAGTACCAAGCATCAGTAATGCTAATATGAATCAACTTCTATGTTTTCTTCTTTAATATTCCTACAAGCTTTTGTAATATAACTTGGCACTTACTAAAGAATTCAAAGAGGTTTCGTTATTCCTGTGATCCATGTTTTAGGAAAGGGAAGGAGTAAGGGACCCGGTAGGTCCTGTTTGCATGAGGGAGGTCAGCATCAAGGCAGGCTGTACAGCAGTGTCTTTAATAACTTTGCCTAGGCAGTGGAGGAAGTTGGTTGTGGGAGCTTCGTCAGACAGAGCAAGACCGTAAGCCCTGGAAGTCTGGCTCTTCGTCTGTGCTCAGATTGTATCTTCCTAGTGAAAATCTCACTTCTGTGAGTGTTAGACTTGGGCATCTTTCTCATAACATATTTTATTACCTTTATTCTAGTTCATCTCTGTTTCCTAAATGGACTTTTCTCCATTTATCAATAGAGGGCGTGATTTTGCATAATTTTCATTTCCCCCAGAATTCTTAGTGGTGCTGGGTTAAAGTAACTGCAATACATAGCACCAAGCAAGTATACACTAATGAAAGTTTTAGCAAAGAGACTCAATAGCTCATTTAATTTCTAGCCAAAGAAAGAAACGTAACAATCCTCCATTGGGTGAAAAGCTTCTGAGCTTTAAAGGCTTCATGTGGGAGTCTGGATGGGACCCAAAGAGGGAACCACTTGGAAATTACAAAATGACACAGTTTGTTATTGTTAAATTGTCAAGATTTGCTATATATTTGCTGACATGGTAACCATACAGGGTGTTTTCAAAGACACTAACTAGAGAAGGGTATGTTAAACCTCCAGAGTCTAACCAATGTCTAATGACTGCCTGCCAATACAGCTGGATCCTGCTGGGTAATGGGGGAATGCCTACCATGTAAATATAAAGGGGGTTATTTAGGAGACCCAGTGAGCTGTGAATTATTGCCTAGGTTGTCACAAAAAAAAAAAAAAATAGTTGTGAGGAGGAAAGAACGTGTACTGAGTTCTGAATAGTAAGACTTTTTGAGATAGATGAGGAAACTCATATATACTCTCTGCAACAAGAGATATCTGTTTTGTCAGATTGCAGATGCACTAGCCACCTAGATTACTGTGAAAAACTCATTAAGGAAACAAAAATGGGTCATTTTTATGCCTGACAAATGCATGAATCAGAAGAAACTAATATTTGTCCAATAACTGAATTTAAGATCTATCTTGATCCGACTTCCACTGAAGTCAGTGGGAATGTTTCCAGTGGTTTTAATGGGACTTGGGCCGGACCCTTGGGGAGTTAAAGACTTAAGAGCCGGATTGATAGGAGAGGTAGTGGGGAATACCTTCCAAGCCCATTTGTATTGTGCATCATTAGCACAAAGCAATTGATATTATAAACTTGGAAATACTTTTTAAAAATTTGGCACTTAATATGCTAAAACTCATAATCTGAATTCCAAATGAATAGTCTGAAGATCTATACTGTGTACTTCTTTAAGTTTACATGTACGCAAACAATTTTTTTTTAAATGCAAAGAGTTTCACCTAAATTATGAAGCTCATCGTTCTGTTTCCCTCAGGCACTTCATCAGCCTGAGGCAGAAAATACCAGGATAGTAGGATCTAAACAGCACGTTATTTCTATTACATTAAACTCATGCAATCTCTGTATTTTCTGTTCCATTATATCGTAACAGGAACAAATGAACTGTCATCTTCTTATCTCTTTAAATAGAGTATGTGAGTTTATAAGTATAGTGACAGAAAGAGCATAGGAAATGAAAGTAGCTTATGTCAGCTGTATTAATTTTTTATAGATAGTTCCTTTAAGTAAATCTAGCTGGAAATATTGTCTTGTTTTTCAAAATTGTAAATGGCTTTTCAAATTAAAGCTTTTTTTTTCAAAACCATGCTTTCAGCAGAATAAATAAAATTTTATACAAATACTGAATAAAAGGGGAAGACTAAGATGACAGGACTGCTAAGTCCACAGGAAAAAGTATTTTTCAAGGGATTTGCCTTATTTTTCAATTTTAAAGGTTTGAGATTTTATTGCCGAAAATGAGCAGCTGAAATTAACATGAAAAGTAAATGTTTTTTCATCCACGTTTGCAGGTGGAGTAGAATTCTTCAGATCTCTCAGTAATTGTTGGTAAGGACTTTCTCTACTGAGTGGAGTGATTCTAAATTAAATTATTTGTTTTTCAATATGAATAAGGTTTTCTTATCAGTCAGCTTACACATAATCAACTTAAATGCAGTTTTAGAAAGAGATGAACCATGTCAATGTAATTCCCAAGATGAGAAATGAATACCTGATGAACTTTGTTCTTCTAAGGTAAAAAATAATGCATTATTTTAGGAGGTTTTTTTTCTCCTGGTGATTCTGTTAAGTAGTGGTTATGGGATGGGTTCTTGTAACAGAGAGAATATTCTCCATATAATATATACACATACGTAATCATCTTGTACTGTAATTCCATTAGTAGTGAAATATCCCAAACTATGTTAAAGGTTTTACCAATAGAACTGTTTAAGAACACTGAAAAATAAATTAAAGATGACAAATTAGGCTAGCCAAAAAGGAGGATTGGGTTTCAAACAAAAAATATAGTAGTCAAATATGAAGTATGGACATATACTTTGAACCATTACCTTATTTTTATTAGGTTTCACGTGATGAAGGTGAGTGTGAAACAATAGTCTGAAAGCAAACCCAGGCCCCTGAGAGGAGGGAGAGAGATATTTACGGTAGCAAGACAAAGTGAGGTAGTATGGACAATTTGGTGTTAAGCTCTGTTGAATTTCCTTCAAATTGACAGCACAGAGTCAATGAGAGATCTTGGAAGGGACTGCAGGCAGTTGTTTGGGTGCAGTGTGGGTTAGTCCTTAACTGTGGCGTTAAGAGAAATATGAAAAATGGTGTTTGGGAAAGAGTATAATATAAAGGCAGGTAATTAAGAAATCTTACATAACACTGTGGTGCTTCATGACTATAGGTTACATTTTTACCGAGTGCTAATGGCCTGCTGGATCTCTCTGTTATGGAGTGATAGGATGTTATTGTATCCCATAAAAATGGAATAATTCTTCATTCATGAGAGTTAATAATACACCATACAAGAAATTCATTACCTAATTTCTTCTTTTTTTTTAACTATATGTTCGTAGTGAAAGTGCAAACAATATATAGTGATTAAAAAAAAAAAAAAAAACATACCAAAACAAAACATAAAGACCCTACTGGTCCTTCAATTGTATCTGCTACGTGCTAATGCAGAATTACTAATGAGAACATATTTAGGTATAAATAAATCTTTTATCCTCATTATAACTCTACTGTGTTCCTGCAGTGAAGTCATCCACACAGAGCTGCTTATGGGTTGAAAGCCTCAATAGCCTCTTTTATTTATAATAAATATTGCATACTAATGTTAACAATGTCATTGTGCAATGTCTCAATAGAGGATTATGACTTCATGTAATCAGTTAGCTTGATGTCTCTTCTCTCCTGTAATGGAGTCAGTTTTGCTTACAAAGGAGATGAGAATCACTTATTCATAAACCTTGTAACAGATATTCTGTATACTTACTGTGCCAACCCAATATTAAGATGGCACAATGAAGCTTAAAGCCAGGAAACGCAGGGTTAAAGTTGAGTGCTTAATCTTAATTTACGCTTGTTGGGTGCACTGAAATACACTGTAAAGTTACAAATGCGTATTTTGCACCCAAGTAGTATTTGAAGTATGAATTACTGCATTATCAGGTGTAATTCCACATACAGGTATATGGAATATTCCTGAAATGTGCATACCTATAAATAACAAAATCATTAAAATGATTTTGTGGCACATAGCTAGTGCAAAGAGAGGATAAAATGTATTTGTATTAATGAGCAAAGGGTAAAGCGATCTTCCGTCATCTACCAGAGACAAATGGCACGTTGGGGAATAGGCACCCATCTCAACAGCACTTATGCACATGCTTAACCTCAATTATGGCATCAACGGGACTTCAGTACAATCTTAAACACTAGGGGGGAAAAGGGACTAATGCATTGGTGGAAAGACTCGTATTTATATAATAATGCAAAATATTAAGTAAACTGTAGCACATTCATTTGTGATGCATGAATATAGATATCTTGTAATTTAACATAATACAATTGAATGCTTAGCTCTTGAACGCCTTCAAAATAATTTATCTGAATGCTCATGAGAGAAGTTCAGGCTAAGATGAAAAGCATAAATCCAGCTAACAGCTAACAAATAATTCACATAACTGTCTGAAGTTATGTTCAGAATACAGGATTTTATGATAACTAATGGGCAGAATATTCCAGCTCTTGTGAAAATACTGGCTATTATTAGTGCTAGTTTGCAACTTAACATGAAAAATACAATTAAACAAGAGTTATCCTAAAACAAAACTCAAATAGGACTGGAATTGGACACCTCTGGTAGGAAACAGTTTCAGAACCAGTTTTTCACACCTGTATGAAAAATAGATGTCACATTGTATAGGCCAGTGCAGGTACTGAAAATACATGGATACTACTTATGGAGAAGAATCTGTGATACTTGAGAAAGAAATTATATTCTGATTAAAATATAGACATGAGTTTAGTTTAAGTGAGAAATAGTTCTAACTAAAGTGTAATTGTGCTTGATTTGTCTGGAGATCTGCAACGTGCTAGTACTGTTATCAAAGTTACAAATATGTTATTTAAGAGCTATTATTTCATTTAGTAATTTTAGGAACTGTTAGCTAGATTATTTTTTTTTCTGCCAGTATAAATTTGGGGATATTCCACCCATGGCAACAGTCAACTTCACATTTACACCAATGTATCTGTTCAGGATTGAGAGTTTGCCCTCTAGTCTACATTTTCTAAGTTTAACTGCATATTCATAACTTTATCATTTGGAGTTTCCTTTTATTTTCATTAGAGTATGTACTAATTAGGAAATAATCTAAGCTACAAAATGATGTGTATTGTGTTGGAATTAACAAAACGGAGGATGAGTATGTGACACCCTCTGGCTGAAAGGGGTGATCCGTTCCTGTGTGCACGAAGGAAAATGGTTAGGAATCACTTGATATTTTTGCCTGTAGTCACTGGGATGACATGGGTGTAGGTTTGAAATGTGTGTGAAATGAGAGGAGCAATGAACAGATGTCGTTTCAGCTTGTTGTTGACAAGCTGGGTGTCAGCAGGTATCATTTCAGGGGCAGTGTGCAACACTTTTGGTGCTCAGTGGTGTAGATGTGTGTACCTGTGGAATTTGTTACCTGTGTCCGGATAGACCCTGTTCATTTAACTCCAAAAAGACTGGCCTCTGAGTCTGAGCAGGACTCACTGTAAGTCTCATGGAGTCTTAAAAATTTACATTACCTCTGACTTAATTCTGTGTTACTTTACTTCAGTGAGCCTGTTCACATGCTTACAGTCAAGCATCTTGTAAACGTCTGCTGGATCAGAGCGTTTATCATGGCTCTTTGGGACACGACGCTGTGCTCGGCGCAGGAGGGGTCAAGTGTAATGGTGCCTTGATGTTTTAGCATGATGTAAATAATCGAGAGAAATGTGAGGGTCTAAACTTCAGGCGGCTTTTGAGTGGTCTTAAATGTATTTGTAAAACAGGAAAACCATTATTTTGATCTCATTTTCATAACATAAAAAATTCTAAAACAATTTTTCCTTTGAGCTTTACAAATATCTGCCGAAATCATGCAACAGCCCTGCACAAAAACTGCAGGTTGTGAGAATTAAAAATGAATGAACATGGGGATTTTTGCTGAGACAATATTTCCAGTTTATGGGATGCATGTCTAGCTGAACTTCCACCTGTCATAATAAACAAGGGGCAAAGCCTCCCCAGCTGTGAGGGAATTCCCCATTTGGGCAGGTTCACTCTGGTCATCTTGGTGGACATGAAAGGAAGAGCCTCTATGAAGAGGCCTGGAGCTCTCACCCAGTGGGCCTTGTCCCTGCTGAAGGTCCATTTAGGACTGCATCCTTCCTGAACTGTGGGGCTGCGGTATGTGCAGTAGCATCTCTGCCTGGAAGCGGTGTCAGTGCTGGACTCAGGTTACAGCCTGACTGCACGGCCTATCTGCAGTGAAAGCCATACATTAAGAGAGTTCTTGTAAACAGATAATTCACTTCATGTTTAATTATATGTCCAAAAAATTGTCTGAAAATTGATGTTCCAAAAATTAGAAATGAAAAACTAATTCAAATTTTTTTTAGCTGCTCTCACAACACTCATTAGGAAAATCCTCAAAAAAAATTGTCTCTCGAGTAAATAAGCCTCCACTTACATAAATAAAGGAGCCATATTTAGATGCCAGTTCAGCCTGCAGGAGAAATTTGGCAAATTTAATGTTTTAAAGTCAATTTGGTATGTGTTGTGAGAATAATTTCAGTGGGGAGGTAACTGTTTAGGTTTTTTATCTTAAAAAATGTAAAAGAGAAGGAAGAAAACTGGCTTTGATAAACAGAAAGGCAGCGCTTTAAATAGCAAGAGCAGTGACAAGGCAAAGAGCTTCTAAATGAAAGCAACATGAAGATTTTTTTTTTTTTTTTTAACTCCAAATGAAAATTCTGTATTCACCAGAACAGCTTTAAATTTTGTGAAACAGGACAGCAATATATGGTACAATTTTGAGCAAGGAAGCAGAGAGTCTTGCCATAGTGGAATATGTACTACATCCCTGCGAAGAAGACAAGTAACAATATCTAACATGCTTTCACCTTGACCAAAGAAACTGTGTAAGATAGAAGTAATTTTGATTTTGCCACAATAAAAGAACATCACAATTTGGAGTTCGATAAGACTGCTCTGTTGGCTGTGAAATCTGCCTTTCAGCTGTGTTTGATGTGATACTCGGTTCATTTTGCCAAAATATTTTATGCCAAGTATTGCTATTAAATCTTTTATGTTGCAGAGATTTTTGTCAACAGACACACAAGGATTGGGTTTTAAGTGGAGTTAATCATTGAACTTGGAGAAGAGAAACACTGGGGGAGTACTTCACTTAAACAAACAAACCGCCACGCAAGCTTCAGCCATTTCTATAATTATTACCCTGTTTTCAGAATAGTGTAGGTAAAACATAAAATCTGGCTCCCTCTCTGATCTCCATTCATGTTTACGTCTTGTAGAACCTATTAGGAGAAATGGATAATAAAATAGAAAAAGCCATGTATTTGCTGCAGGTGCTCGTTTATCAAATCTTTTGAAGCCTACTTTAAGCAATTATAGCTGAGAACTTCTTTTGGAAGCCGAAGAAATTACATAGAACTTTCTAAGATATCGTTGTTTTCTGACTCTTTCAATTCTTTGTAAATTACTATATATCATTATAATGATAGATTAAATGTTAATACATTTTGCCTTCAAAAAACAAACCTTAAAAGGACGAAGATCCCCACAGAGTAATGTAGTGCCCTGCTTTTTTTCCCTGTACCCGCCAGTGTGTCCAAAACAGTCACATTTTTTAATAATATTTTTAACTGGTGTTTGTGGTTTCATTTTACTACTTGATTTACATTGTAAATTTGGACATCTCTTAAATGAAAAGGTAAATATATATTGCAAAGGTGTGGTTCGGTGTTTTTGTTGTTACTGTGTACTCAGGTGTATATAATCAGTGAGTGTTGATTAGCTCCGTAATGGGAGCTGCTAATAATTGTAGACATTTGGCAAGTGATCCCTTACCACACCAGAGAGGACAAATAAGGGCATAGTTGTACATGGACAATACTGAGTAATGTTTAGCAGATATTACTGTGGTATTGCTGAAACTCTAGCTTATAATTCTTAAAGCAAGATCTACCCCCCATCGCCAAAATCAGTGAGGTGTGGTAGTCAACTGTGATTGGGAGAGAAAATCCGTGGCACAATCCAAGATAAGAAATAGATCACAGCTTGAAAACCAGGCAGCACTTGCTACCTAATGAAGCTGTAGTTCCTAATGAACTTGTCTTCCTGAACCATAGAGGATAATGGATCTATGCAGTTCTATAGTCCTTTCCCCATTTTGCAGAGCCCAGGTCCAACTGGGAGGCACTATGTCATAAAAGGATGACTACCATTTTCCATTGCTGACTCTTCAGTTAAAATTATTTGTCCTTGTGTTTCGTATTCTCTGTAGTAATCACTACCATAACTCTGTGTTCAGTGGCATTTGACTGAAAGTGACAGCCACGCTAGGGAATATGTCGAGAAAAGAAGCAGATGACATGACAACTGTTGCTAAAGTAGCATCATCCCTGATGGGTTTGTAGCACTCTATCCCAAACAGGGACAAAAACTTACACCATGGACCAAAAAGTCAACATGTTCAGGGTCATCTGCAGGCAATCGCTAGTTTGGGTTTTGAATAAGGTGGTAGGGAGTGGTCCTGTCTTCCTTGATACCATGATCAGAAGGACCATGGAGAGTTGAAGTGCAAGGTGGAATCCTAGGTATTATTTAGGAACTGTTGACAGGGTACAAAAAAGCATGCTGATATTGATTGCCTTTCTTTTGGTAGGCTAATGGCTCCTTGATAAAGCTGGCATGTGTTAGAGATGGCTTGGCAGTACAACACAAAGATCCCAGTATGGATGTCACAAGTAGTCTTTCTTCCCAGATGATGAGAGTTTTACAGGAACTGCTCCAGTCTGGCCTGGCAGCACCCAGAAATAGTAGCTTTCCCCACTGCTCACTTTGGCTGCTGCTGTTCCTGCTTCAGCTATAAGCCAGCATCTAAGACAGACAGACCCTGCACTGGTGAGCTCACTATACAGCCGCAGACAACAGTCAGGCAAAGAGTAATCCCAGTAAGATGCTGATTGACAAATGCCTGTGCCACTTGCACAGCTCCCTGGAGATGATGGAAGAGACATAACTGACTCTTCCAGAACATATGATTCCATTTCTTCTGATTTTGAGGAAGGTGGTCTGACTAGCTTAAACTTTGTAAGTGTTTATAAAAGGGTATAAATAACAGCTTTCTGAGCTATTTTAAACATTTTAAAAGTTGTATTAATCACAAAGAATTTATGTTTAAAAAAAATATATATATATCCTTCCGGCAGAGACTTGTCTGTTGCAAGTACTTAAAAATCGATCCCTGAACTGAAATTTCCAAATTAAAAGTTTTATTTCAAAATAAAATATTCTAGCACATGTTTTTTTTCTGAGGAAATCTTGATTAATTAGACTCTTTGCAACTTGTTTCTGCTGTTACGGCGTGGGAAGGTGGTTCTTCCCCTGCAGTGGGTGGCTCCAGGAGACGGAGCTGAAGAGCAGCAGGATGAAGGGAAAGATCCCGACTCATCTGCCCATTCACTGACAGGAGCTGTGGCGTGTGCGAGCCCTGGGGCTTTCATTTAAAGAGTATTTCTTTTAAGGGAGTTACCCATGGACTCTTGCATCCTACATTACTTTGTTGTGCTTAGAATGACTGTTTTCATGGCTTGCATTAAACAGCAGAGCCTATGTATTTTTAAAATAAAAGAGAGAAAAAGTCCAGTTTACTACTTAGTCCCACAAGCATCTGTTTTGGGGACAGTACAAGTGCAGAAATAAGGAAGATGATGCACAAAATATCTGATTATTTTTTACCCAGGAACATTTTCCTTCAGGTATACAATGTGGTCTTCAAATGCTTTAGTCTGGTTGAGGAGAATACTGGGGTACAGGGGCACAGCATGTGGCCAAGGCTCCTTCAGCTGTCACTGTGGAAGGAGACAGTCATTAATGTAAATCCCTGGATTCAAGTCTTGAGAAGCCCAAACAACCTGGGAATGGCCAAGTCTTGCACCCTTATGAGTCCACAGAAATCAAGACTTGAGTCCATCACCAAGACCTGTTACTGTTATTTTCACAACATTCGAATGTCCAGCAGATACAGGGGTACTATGCTGGCATAGATAAGTAAGGAATATTTTTCTGAACAGAAGTGGAAACAGCTGCTATGTAATGTCTCTGAGTTACCTTGAAACAAGAGCCAGAGAAAAATGCAATGTGTCCCTTGCCCATAAAGTCCCTCTGAGGCTTTAACTTTGTGCACATCAAAAGGTTTTACTCTCCAAAAATTACTCTTCAGTTAAAAAGAGAAAATATGCCCTTTGCTACTTTTGCCTAGAGCCCAATATCTTCTGACATTCCATAGCAGCTGTGGCAATGCTCTGCTTAATGCAAAGAACATCTGGGCTGCCTGCAATTCCAGGAGAGAAGTGTCAAAAGTGTCATAGACATCCTTGAGCAAAGAAGGATCTTCACTTTTATTACACAGAACTGTCAGAAATAGCATTATTGAACATCAGGTTGCAATTTGGCACGCAGAATATAAGTCTGAATAGATGTGACAAAACCCCTTCTAGGAAATTGCTACTTAACATTATTTTTTTTGTAGTTTTGAATTAGCATTTGAAGAAAAAGAACAAATGGAGAGCAGCTAGTAACCCTGACAATGGAAGATTCTAGCATTCTTTTTTTGGTGCTTACTTCGCAACCTCATTGCTGTCCACTGAGTGACTGAGATTGATTAAATCATTGTCATCATTGGTGGAATACACTGCATTGATCCAGCTTCCCTCACAAAGGCAGCTTGTGTGATGCAGCTAGTTCAGCATCATTGAAAGTTCCATCTCCAGAAGGTCACTGAGCTGAACTCGGGACACCAGCTACCATTTTATCCTTGTAACAAGGTCAGCTCTCCTGATCAAATACAATGGCTTTGTGTCACACTCATAATTGCTTTTTCATGGTGTGTGTAGGATAAACCCAGGCTTTCATATTTTGATTGAATTTTTATGGTGGACAGGAGACAATTATTACCTCTTTATGCTAATTTGTTTTTTAAACTCTGATTAGACCAAAACACGGGATTGAGCTCTTGTTTCTTACTCAAGTACAATTCTACTAAGAAAATCTTCAGATCAGGACAGCAAATGTCTTTAGATATGGATGGCAGTGTGACATACATTATTCTTTAATTTACAAAGGAAAATATGGCACTAGTTAAAAGTTTGTTGGAACAGTGTTGAAGGTGATGTTCCTCTCTTCTGTTATCACATCGGTTTTCCGCATTCCTCTCTTTGTTCATTTTCTGTTGTTATACCTGGAGCTTGAGTGCTGCAGTTGAGATCTCAGGCTCAAACAACTTTGAGACCATGGAGTTAAGTAAACTCACAGGTCACACACAGAGAACAGAGGAGTTGTAAAAAGACATGCAGACAGGCATCACAACTTGGTTGTCAGCTTCTTAGTAATGCCAAGTGTTTCAGTTGAAACTCCTCTGAACAAGGTCCAATTTCCTGATGAAAGGTTGTGCCTTCAGGAAAACGGCCATTAGGCCATTTGCTTCATGCTTTAAGGTGGACACTGAAATCCCATGCCACTTTCAAGAAGTGTGGTTTATGTAAGCAGTGCAGTATGAATATGCATATGTAAAAACAGTTTCTCATAACGAAGAACAGTCAAACACTGAAGTGTCTGGATAAAGAAATGTTTCTTTCTACTTTACAGATTCCAGTGGGCGAAGCTAGGAATTTAGGTAGGTTTACAAGCTGTGTAATTGCTTTGTTGGCCTTTTGCTCACAACGAAATTAGCAGCATATCTTTTATTTCTTTCCCTATATTTGCTGTTAAAAAGTCAGCCTATCCCAGTAGCTCCCATTGCTTCCCATTCCAAGTGCAGGTCAAAATACCAGCGTTCGAAATGTGTAATTTATCAGAGAAAAAAGGACTTGATAAAATCGCTGCAATAGTTTCTTCTTGGTTTGTTATTCAGATAAGGGTTTTCTTGTGTTTTGGGGGTTTGTTGGTTGCTTGGGTTTTTTGGAAGCATGCCTTCTATCAGCTTTAAAGCAAGCAAAAAAGAGAAGGCACCAAAAAGCTGAGGTACTGGTAAATAAGGTAAAGGCCAGCTGTGATACTCTTTTGGGACACTGGCTTGACACAGCTGTTTTCTAATCGATTAGTATACCTGAGTATCTGAGTTGTTCACAAGAGATTTGTGGGGAAGGATTTTCACAAAGCAAGCAGCATAGAATTGTTATGAGTTTGATGATACAATATTTTTTATGATGAACAAAACAGTGAGTTAAGATAGTTGGCTTATTGAATGAGCGTAAGACACACAAAAAGCAAATAAATCTGTAAGGTTTAAAAAAATCTAGTGTTTGGACATATGCAGAGAAATAGGAGGTAGATCTGTATCAAATATATAGCTCTCCTTTCAAAAATAAAGGCCTAATTTAGGCCAAAGGGAAATAACAAGCCATAATGCAATAGTTCTGATTGTTTTATATTTTGTAAGTCTTACAAAAGTTTCATCCTAGCAGCTTTTAAAACAAAAGTTGCAATCGACAAATTCCACTGGGCTCCTATTTATAGTATTCTAATTTCAAAGAAAGCAAATCAGGCAACAGTTTTTAACGTGAATAAAATTGCTCCCAGCATTCTGCTTGCAGCCCACACATTGTGTTTTTTGGCATGATCATGGTAATTAAAAAAAAAAACAGCTTTTTAAAATATTTTTTTTAATACATAAGCTATTTCAGTCAACGCTGACACAGCTGGCAAAGAAACTCAGTGAAAGGTAAACATTCTGCTCAAAATGTAATATAACATATTGTTGGTTTTGGTTGTTAAAATGTAATCTTCCTGAAAGAATATTTATTTTTTAAATATTTAAAAAAAAATTTACAGAATTTCTAGTATCTTGATATCTGATTAAAAAAATAATAACCTTTTAAAGAAATGACACTTGTGATATTGGATATTTCAGTCAACAGCTTATTGAATTTTTAAAAATAGTCTTACCAAAAATCAGGAAAGAAAATGAGGTATGATGT
Source organism: Chlamydotis macqueenii (assembly GCF_036417535.1). NCBI lineage: Eukaryota > Metazoa > Chordata > Aves > Otidiformes > Otididae > Chlamydotis > Chlamydotis macqueenii. The sequence continues at coordinate 12,278,910 of NC_141567.1, read as the reverse complement.
TTTATCCTTCAGCAGAATGTAATAGTCTGAGTTAGTAAAATCAATTTCTTTTAATAAAATTCTGTCAAAAGTGGGAAGTTCAATAATAAATGTCTTCAAGTATTTAAAAGGAAGAAAACTTCCAGTAGAATTAAGATTAGTTTTTTACTTGCTTCAGCACAATAAAAGATTGTCTAATTCGTTGACCTGTTTACTGTGAGTGTGTATGAAGGGAGATTGTGGAATGATATGTGTTTCACTAGAGAAAACACGCAAAGGTGTTTCTTTTAGGTGAGGACCAGAGGTAAATAACTATCTGTCCTATATGTCCAGAAGTCCTCAAGGTACTTTATTTTATTTTTAAAAATCATGACTTTGTGTGATTGCTTATGATTAAGATGCTGCACTTCCAACATTTTATTCCCTGTTGGAGGCAAATGCGGTGGCAGCCAACCAGAGCTGGGACCGTGTGGGATGCTGGCGCTCTCGCGGTGCTTGGGAGGATCCTGAACAAGAGCCGAGTGCTGCCCGTGTGTCGCAAAGCCCACCTCCGCCTCAAAGGATGCTGCTGTTCGTGGGGCCACTTTGTGGGAAGCGTGTGTAAATAACAAATGCTGAAAGCAGCTAGTATAACCGTTGTGAAAACTTGTGGACATATTATAGCTGCATGAGTTCCATATTGTGTGACAGCTCTGCAGTTACTGAAAATCCCAATTGCTGTTTGCTGGCCTGCCATGTAAGAAGATGAGATGTGCTGGTTTGTGCTAGCTGTGGGCAGTGGGACAGCGTTCTGTCCCCAGCAATCTGAGTGTCCACATAAACGTGTCCCTGTCAGCTTGCCTGGCACACTTCAATTATTTTTGGAAGGAATTCTTGAAAAGATCCAACTTTTCCTTTTACTGATTAGCGGTACATCCGTGGTATTGGGGTCTTCCAGCTTCCAGTTGTTTCTCTTTCTCTCAGACTGAATTATGAAAAGGGCAGGTGTGCTGCAAAATAGTTCTCTGCCATTTTGTAATCTAGTAAATAGCCCCCTGAGTACAGAATTGGAGTATATGGATTTCGGTTTACAAAAGCAACTGAATAGTCGTTTTTAATGTGTATAGCATGAGATGAAGAGAAACATTTAAAGTTTAGAGCAGTAGAGAGGAAAATTATATGGTGAATCCTATTGTTGATCTTATAATGTGTTTCAGATGTTAGATGTGGACTTCATATCACCCTCAGGGCACTTAATAACAGTTAAATGAGCATTAACTCTGCTGAAGTCAGTGGAGTTCTATCAGTGTGAATCCAGGGGGGGTGTTATCTTTATGTCTCATCACAAAATAAGTTCAAAATAACTGTGCGGCAAAAGCAATTTAACAGAAACATTCTGAGGCCTGATTCTCCAGTCATTCTGATCTGCTACACTAGCACAAATGTGACCAGGACAATTGTGAACTAAACTTGTCCTCTTTGACTGCGACAAATATAATGCAAAAGATTTTTTTTTATATAGAGATTTTTTTTTTTCCTAGTGGAAATACCAGAGTTAAAAGAGGAAGGGAACTTTTGGGAGACAGGAGATAATCCCGGAATTTTTGTCTAACTAGACATTTAACAACCTGTGCTCTCTGTGTTCATGGAGATGATCATACCTGGCATCTTATCATATAAAAATAACAAAAGGCTAGGAGCATGATGTTTTTTGTGTGGAAACTCAGTTGCCCTAATCTGATCCTCATATAAGAAAAGAGGGGAAGCCTTTCCAGGTTCAGGAGGTTTCAGTACAGCCTAAACTGTTAGAATATTAGATATAATATATTATGTATATAAAATTAAACACATATTTGGGGGCATCCCACATCAAGTTTTCTATTGATTCCTTAATCTCGATAGATGTGCCCCACACGGCTGTCCATACATGCATGTTGGTAGAGTTGAGGAGAGTCACGTAACACCTGACTGGGTTGTCTTGCTGTTCTTATTGACTTTCTGAGCAAGCTCCTTGCCAAATGCAACACCCAAACTTGTGGATTAAATAAAGTTAACTATGTTGTATCAATCAATTACACTATAGACCCTCCAGGATCAAAACAAATGAAAGCTTCGTGTGCCCCTCTCTATTCTTGGCAGTATATTTGGTTTAGGGTTTTGAAGCCATTGCTGTATGTTTGTCTGCTCTCTGCTAGTGTTCTCAGCAGCCTACATAGGCCTGTACACAGAGAAAGGTCATCTCCAGTTGGTGTAGTCCTGATGAGCATACCATCACCTGTACCTCTTCTCTGAGACTTCCAGCTGAGCAAGTTGGGGCTCCCTGTGGAGCTGTTGTCGTGCCCATGTCTACGATGGACAGCAGGCTCTGCATTTCCAGTCCAGCCCAAAGTAGGAAACGAGGTACTATACTAGGAAAGAATTTCAGTCTTTTAGGATATACAGCACTATGATCATTATTATTATGGACCCTGTATTAGGCACGTGTGAAATGAAGTTGTTGATGTTAAACACAAGAAAATCTGAGATATTTTTATGTCCATTCAAAACAAAAGGGATAGAGGGGGAAGAAAGAAGGAAAATGCAAGGGACTGATATTTGCTTAATAGAAAAAGTCAGCATCTGTAGGGAGAAAATTATAATTTTAAGTTTTTTAAGGCTATAACAAAGAATAGAGAATAAAAACAGAGCTGGAAAAAGCAATAAAATCTATAAACATTAATTCATAGCGTGCTTTTTTTGAAGTATATGACTTTTTTTCCCCACAAACACACTAACAGAGCTCTAAATATGAGTGAGAATAGCAAATTGCTTTTTCCATTTCTAGGATCTATAGCTTTACCTCTACACTTGAATCAAAGCATTAACCAAGAGGCAGATACTTATTTTTTTTATGCTTAGCCTCAGCAATTTTTCAGCTGAAATCAATAATTAAAAGGTTTATTAGCCATTGTAAGCGTTAGAAATGCAACTTTGTTAAACACAGATGTATATATATATCTGGAATAACTGAGATATTTATGTCCAGATTTTTTAGCCAAGTAACAAAATGTGGGAGGAAAGACAATGTATAACTTCATATTTGCTTGGTAGATACTGTGTTGTGTTCACTGAGGAGATTCAAACAATTTGGTATCTTTTTGTTTTCTTTACATGATAGAAAGCAGTAGTTGGTTCTTAAGAAGAAACAGATTCACATAGGGTTTATTTGAAGTGTTATAGCAAGCGTGGGGTTTAATGTAAAAGCTTCTAGAAGATCACAGGAGAAATGTACTAAATGATTGCGGGAAGTCAAACTCCTGGTGCAACGAGAATTTCAAACACTCTTCTAAATGAATATAAATATCTGATTAATCAAAAATACTTATAAAACCTACCTGATGTTACATATGTAGTTTTATACATGCATATGGAGCAAGATTATTTGGTTGTATATTTGAAAAGAGAAAATGAGACCTTAGTATTAAAATAGGTATCTTGGCTTGTAATACCTTTGCTATTGTCTATCTATTTCCCTGCTGTTGTCTGCTATCTCTACTGTTGTCACTGGTGCTTAGGAAAGAGAAGTGTTCTTTTAGAAATTTCATAACAAATTAGCTGAACGCCATCTCTGTGTCAGATGTACAGGACAGCAGCACATGAACCTATATTCAAACTGAGTGTTTGAGCGCATGTTTTGGATAGAAGAGGGATCGTGTGCACATGCACAGTACTCTGCAGTAGAGCAGCAAAGGTTAAAGAGACCCACACTTCTGTTCCTCCTCTTCCCATGGTGCTCTGGCCAGGAACAGTTTTATTGCTAAGGAGTGAAGACATGGTTCTCGCTTGTTAGGCTCTTGGGATCATAACACTGGGAGCTGGGAAGCTTTTCTTCAGATACCCACAGAAACATAAATCTGTTTTTATTTTTTTTTTATTTCCTTTAACAATTCCACAATATCAGTTACTTTGCCCTGATGAAACAAATTGCAGCTTCCTCATTTTACTCTCTCCGAGCATCGCTAGCTCTGAGGTGGAGCTGCACATTCAGCTGGCAAGGTGCTGACAGGGGAGGGCCACTGCTCCAGCACGCTGCTGCTAGCCTTTGCATTCGGTGGCGGTCCCTTAGAGAGAGTCACTCAAGCACTGCTGGATTCTTCCTCCACACCACAGCAAAATAATTCAAAATACTGTGTTGCCCCCTTGCTCTTCTCCTTATGCCAGTGGTGCTGCCTTGGAGTACTTCATTCTCACATGCTCCATAGCTTTTCTAATAAAATGCCTTAGTTTAATGAACATGTGAAATGCTCCTCTTCTCTGAATCTTTTCTTAAAGCAACATCTGCTGCAATACCACAAGTAACTTGCACCCAGGGACACCAGGGGTTCTGTGACAGCCAGAATCAAAAGCGGAGGTTTTTGTTAAAAACTTTCAGATTATTTTGGAATCATTAAACTGTGAAATAGCTATTTCATTAACTTAAATTTTTTTCTGCACACAACATTTATTCCTCTTCATCATTCCTTGGTTTTACTTCTCATAGCTATTTGTTGCATCTTGCTTCAGATGAAAGTGTAAACTCTGAATAAGCCTCAATATCCTCTTGCTGACTGACCTAGCACAGTGAAGCCAATAGCGACATCCACATCACTGCGGATAAGAGTCAGCCCCTCTCAAAGAAGGCGTAGGTAAGCAATACCCTTCTCAGTGTGAACAATTGCCAGGCATAGGTATGGTTCATACTGTAGTCCAGCATATTTCTTAGGAATTACATTCTGTGGACTCTGCTTTGATATGCATTTCTTAGGATAAAGCTATTATCCTATAGGCCAAATTAATATGTCCACATTTTAAAAGGAAACTAATAATTTGCATTTAAACGCTGTCTTGTGTTTGCAAGAGTGGAGAAAATTGAGTCTAATAGGAAACCCATGATTATATATCTGGTGTAATAAACACTAACAACAGATTTCTAAAGGCTGTCCAGAACTTGCAGTAATGTGCCCTCTGTTTCGTTCTCATTTAAGGCGGTGATAATACAAACAAAATCCTTACAACTCCATGAGTGGACTTCCTCTGAGCTGTGATCAGAACTAGACCTTCTGTTTGTATTGATACAAACCTGCCAAAGCTTCTGACTGGCAAGGAGATCCTTCGCGGACTGGAGGACTGAAAGTCCCTGTACTCCTGCAGTCAAAGGCACTTTGTAGTCAATGGCTCCTTGTAGCAAGCAGTGGCGGATTGAATTTTATATCCCTCAATTAGTTTCTGGTCAGATTTCTGGAAGGATAAGTTTTAAATTACGTGTATTTTGTTAGATGCTGAGCATGCCAAAATGTGACCTTTTTGCTTTATTCACTGCTGCAATTTGGAAATAAGCAATGCAGCTAAAAATGTTTTCTATTTTGAGATTGATAAAGGATAAGTATTGTCGAAAAACAAGGTTATTATTTCTGTGTGTTCTTCATTTAATTGTCAAAAAGTTTAGCCAGAACAAAGGAAAACTATTCATACTGTATGGAGGCTGTGATATGAGTGTCATTTTAAATACTCATCCCCTCATTTTGTCTCAGCTCTAAAGAACAGGCTTGGTTTAGCAAAGGAAAGTGCAAGGCTGGTAGACTTGGCTGTATTTTCACAATGCTGGATACATTGTATGCAGCCTAGCATACAAGCAAAAACATTGCAAAACAAAAAAAAAAGGCAAGCAGACACTCTAACAATAATTAATAATTCTCAGATAAAGGAAGAAAGCATATCTGGTGAAACTACAAGACAGGAAGGATACTGAGCTCCTGCTCTGCCAGATGGAAAGAAGATGGGGCTTGGATCTACCACAGCTTTCCACACTTGGCCTGGAAAGTGCAATGCTGTGTGTGAAACAGCCAGTTGGTTGGTGCGTTCCAGTGCCAGAGTCTCTCTTGACACTGCTTAAAAAGGAAGACATCTATTTAAATGAGAGTACAAAGATAGGACCCCCAAAATATGGTCAGATCCCCTTACACGTTAGTCTAAGTGTGTCATAAATATCACAGAAACTCTTTAGGACAAGAAAGATCTCTTTCTTTTTTTTTCTGCCTCAGTACAAACCCTGGATGAGGGAAGGTTAATCCTGAACGTTGATGCCCAGTTTTGAGATATCATGGTAGGCAGTAGCTCCTTCCAGCCTCATTTTGTCTAGATTGGCCCACAGGGACCTCTGTGCCCATAGATCTGGACTGCTTCTCATCCGGCCAAACTCAGTTAAGTTTGCAGACTCTATGGGGGAGGTACTCCTCATAGGGCACCAGTAAGGGCTGGGACTTTTCAGTATTACAGTAATACAAATAATACATTATGTTAGGAGGCTTTGAAAGAGAAATGTTTGACTGTATTGAGCAAGTAATGATGTTTGATGTACCTCCAAGGTGGCAGTCAGTGGGTGAGCCTTGCAAAACTCAGCTGCTCTGCTCTCAGAAACTTTCCGCCTTGTAAACAGTGCCTTTGTTTTCTGTCTATGTGGGCTCTCACGCCTTAGATTTCCCTTTGATGTATGAATGAATCCAGTGCTTCAAAACAAAACTCAAACTAGAGCTGGAAAAGTATAGAGAGAGAAGAAAGAAGGGAAAAGGAAAATGTAGTTTTGAATATCCACATTAATAAACCGGTGAAATGATCTGCGTACAGACAGGATGATTGTGTACTTGCTGTTTGTGACCATTTGGGGCGGTTGAGGCTTGTGGATATGCTTGAGGTTGCATGAGGTTTTTTCTGTTCACTAGCACCTACATAGATATTAGCAGTGGCAACATAAAACAGCAAAAGTTACGATCACTGACTCGCTGACCAGAAACAGTCTGATAGGCACTGGCTGTTTGAAGCATGCAGTTGTGCAGACAGTGCGTGAATGGCAACAGCGAGCTGTCTGTAAGCAGCTCAGAGGCAGAACTTTGATGACCTAAAGCATCTATTAAAAGAGTCGATGTAGCAAGTAATTCAGGTGAAAATAGTGATCTGGTCTTGGGCAAACTGCAAGAAGACAAATGGGCCAAAGATTAGGCTGCTGTGGCCCATGTATGGGAGAAGCAACCTGTCCTCTCCTAGCATCCTAGAGAGGATGATTCTTTCTTTGCACCTGCCCATCCCATGGCTCTTGATCTCTACCAATCCTCTAACTGGCTGGTTATCCCCTACGGAAATTGAAAAGAGGGAATATACCCTCTCTTGCTATTGCGTATCTGTCTGTGAGAGAGAGAGAGAGGTGAGGCTGTTTCCTGGGTCCAGAGTCTTGCAAGGCCACATGGGGCAACGTGCAGGACAGGCTGCCCTTCTCGTTTACGTTTCAGAGTTGTGAAACAGAGCCCAGCTGTACTGGCCTTCAGTTTGTCTAATAAAGTTGTGTACTATAAATGGATCAGCCAGTTGGGACTGGAACCACAATCCTCAGAGAGCATTTCAACAAATCTGGTTTGAGTTTCAAGTTGCAGTGAAATATGAAACGAGGTGGGTTTCATGCAGTTTCAGGTTTTGTTGAAAATGTTTCAACCAGCTCCAGTCAGTAGCTGTTGCTTTTTCAGTTTCCTCCTTCTAATGCGCCTCTAGTATGTCTAGTTGAATGTGCCTCAGATTAAGGGCAGTTGGGAGAAGGGGTGGAAATAAGAGCCCCTTAACACACTGGGAATTGAGAAAGAGTGTAGGGGATGCCCTTTCCTTGTTAAATTCCTCTTTTGGTCCCACTCATTCTGGAGTTTTACTGAAATTTCATTTTCGTATGGAGATTTTTTTTGGACAGTTTAGCTAACTGTGATAATAGCACTACAGCTCACCTCCTAACTGGCTGGGGCGAGTGTAAAAGGAGCCCTGCAGACTCTGTTTGGCAAGTGGACAGGAGACCTGGAGAAGCAGTCGGATTCCCAGCTGGCCCGTGACGCTCGCAGCCGGGAAAGCAGTCTGCGCGCTGCCTGCCACGGAGCCGGGAGGCGAGAAGGTGCTCGACTTCCCAGCTGGCAAAGGGAACGCGAGGCTTGGAGGAGCGGGCTGCTTTCCGTTTGGCTTCGCAGCTTGAGCAAGAGGCCAAGAAATGAGGTTCAGTTCCCATTAGCCTGTCTGGTTCTTGATTTGCTTCCTTTCGTTAAAAGAGGCAGAGAATACTGATGTTGTTTTGTCAGGCACAGGATTGAAGCTGAGTGGCATGGAAGAATAGAGACTTAAATAAGCACAGCTCGCTGTCTCCACTTGCTTTTGTCAGTTCGTGTAACAACCTTACTGCCAGCAACCTTCCTTGCTAAATGGAGGAAAAAACAGGGGTCACTGGGAGGTGATTGTGCAGTTCTGCTTTTCGTACTTAGGGTTGTTTTAAGTTATTACAGAACCATTTATATCAGTAGAAACCCATTGTCAGCCTAGGCAGTGTATTGATGGTTTAAATATTTAGGAAAAGATTAGTATTTAGTGATTCCTTCCCAGATGTATGGGAAAATATATGTAATAGTTTGCCTGTTAAAAGGTTATTTGAATACATCACAGGTATTTTATGTGCAGACAATTCAAGCTTCATCTTCCTTGAAAGCATATTTGTAGTAGAGTATTTTTTTTTAACACACAGTAGTTATGAGAAGGACAACAGTAGATCTTTTGTTAATATGCGGTTAGCTCCGTTGTAAAACCTGGTGATTTGGGTTTGTTTTTTTTTTTTTCTCCCTCATTGCCTGTAGTTATTCCTTTGGAATTTGTGACCTGTTTTTAAAAAAAACTAACTCCTGATTTCTGTGCCAATCTTCACTGGAGTTTGTAATAACACACTGTAATTTAGGCAGCTCTCTGAAGTCCCATGTGTAAAATTATCTGTGTAGCGCTTGCATGATCAGAATCCAAGATAGCCCCATTTTCATTGAGTGCAAGATATTAACATTTTTAAATTACTTCAGACCCATGATTCAGTAAAAGCCAATGGAACCTGAACTTCAGGGCTCTCTGCGCTGCAGGTAATAGCACATCTGTTACCTCACTTGTAACACAGTGCTGATAGCCAAGACTGTGGCAGCACATACTTCAGCTGAGGAACACCCAAAACCTTTGGAAGGCATGAGCAGCCTGGACTGAAGTTTGTGCTGATGCAGCTTCGTTCTTGGTATCTGAGTTGGCCAGTGAGTCTCATGCAGTGCATTCACAGGTGCAGCTTTCAGTACACGTCTGGTCCCAGTGCAGAAACAGCATGAGTTGCTTTTGACTTTTGCTGCAGATTTTTAGCAGATAACATGCATACGTGTACATAGCGAGGGCTCTTTTAATCTTTGAATGCCCTTTGGTAGTAGGCATACTTTGAAACTAGTCTCCCAGTCTCATCACACCACAGCCAAATCCAGGGCCGTGAGTGAACTCATGAATGCAGTGAATTAGTGGGGTGCTCCTAATCTACCAGCACATCTTGGGAACCATGTGTATCTAAGGACATATCTCCAGGACACAACACAGGTTTCCATGAAGATTATCCAAGCCAGTTCAGGTACTACAAGCAGTATGACCAGCTTTCTCTGTCAGTCCCCTTGGACTCAATTGCACTGTATCGTGCTGTCTGTGGGTCCTGAGTGGGCTACTGCACCCTCATTTTGGGAGATGTGTCACTGGTGAGGAGCTGTGAGTTTATTCATCAAACCCCAGTGTCTTGAAGCAGTTTATCAAGGAAAGCTGCTCAACCAGCTAGCATCTTCTGAGCCATGGAGGGGTATTTCGGAGTGCCTCAAAATACAACACTGTATGTGGCTAAGCAGAATCATAAGAAAGGTCATATACTCATTACTAAGTTATTAATAGAAGGCCCAGTAATGAAGGCAAACCACAGTCCAAAACAGGCACTCTCGAGCCTTCACTGAACCTCATCAGCATGTCTTTATTGAAACACACAACATCCATGAGGTGCGTGAGCAACCTGCCCTTTGAAAGCACTTGTGGTCACCTTTTTTTTTTCAGGAAGCCAGCTCCAATGGCGTTTGAGGAGACAAGAAGGCATTACCCTGTGTTCACTCCACTGGGGAAATGGTGTCCTTGCAATACAAACACAGCGCAAGAGATTCCAGGGGAATTTATTCACCAGGTTCCCACTTTGCACCCCAAGCTGGACTTCCGCATCCACTTGGGAAAAATGGGTTTGTGCAACTCGGCATGTACTCAGTGCACAGCTCACCCGCATAAGGAAACATGTATTTGGCCTGCTTGTACTGTCACAAAATTTCACTTTTTCCATAATCGGTTTTAATCATACTATTTATAAGTTGGTTCATTTTACTTTTTTTTTTTAATAACAGTTGATTGCCACATTATATAGGCAATAACCTATAAACTGGAATTGTTTTACACTCATAAAGGCTTAGAATAGCAAGTCTAATTTGTTTATAAAAATAAGACAATGCCCCATGCTGAGACTCTGTACACCGCCTTTCATTGTGGAGTACGTCTTTATAGCTGTGTTATAAACCTCCCATAAATGGGTTTTGTAGTAAAAGTGCTGACACAACTTTAACTATAGAATCTTGAACAGCAGCAATAAAAGATCGAACTGTAATGCTAGAATGCTACAGTCATGATATGCAAAAAAGGGCAAAAGCTTAGCTTTTAGACTGCCTGCCCAGGAGGCACTGGGCTGTTGGTGTCCATTGATCAGGTCCAGAGAACTACTGAAGCTCAACTCACTCTAGTGGGTTTCTGTTGTCCACTTCTGGCATGAACAACTAATGTTCATGAACAGCAGTCGGTTTACACTGCACTAAGCAATCAGTAAACTAGAGACCTAAGAGAAATGCACTTCTGTAAGGGATCTTCAGTGAGATAAATCCAGTGTAAGGCATTCCTGCAGCAATGCAGGCTAGTTGTTGTCCATCCATGTTGTCCATGCTCTTCTTGACAGCAGCTAAAACAGCATCCAAGTCAGTAGCAGCTGTCTGTGTTATAAGAGAATCCTTCTGGGGTGCCATATGCCAAACAAATTTTTACTATTGCTTTGCATTTGTCGCATTGATGTTCTGTTTGAATTAGTAGAGATCATGAGGAAAATTATGAGTTTAGCCAAAGAACGCTATATAGCAGTTGTGTATTGTAAATGAAATGGCTGGGGGGGTCTGCTGGAAGCAGTCTGACTGTGTCAAGTCACTTTGTTGTTGTTCAGCTTAGCTGTACCTGTAATGTACCTCACGCAACTGAAAATCAATTTGTTCTCTCTCAATTCTAAGCTACCTCTCAAATTAAGCCCTATAAAACATTTCAAATAGAACAAAGCAAGCTGGCTGAAATAATATTTCATCTTCTGAAATAAGGATTTGTCAAAGCCAGTTGCATTACATGTGGCCAAAGAGGACACTGCTCATTTGAAAGGCTATTGAGAATCTGAGAGCTCATAAGTTCAAGTCCATCTGCTGCAGACTTCATGCGCTGCTACCTATTACAGTAGCCTGACAATAATCTCAGCATCATCTTTTATTCCAGTCACAAAGGACTGTCAAAAACCAAATAGTAAGAATTACTATAAACAGCAATGATTCCGTCTCAATGGCGATGGCTCTCTATATTCTAGCAATGTAATCTGCTGCTCTACCCTTAAATTGGATATAGCATATGAAGTCTGTCAGCCATGCAGAAAGTGAAAATGTATATTGTTAAGGCCTTTGCTGTCTGGGAAACTGCTGATGAAGAGTCACAAAAGGAGTTTTAAATGCCCTAGAAGAAATTCCAAGTAACATTAAAGTCACAAATAGCAAATTTGACAAGTCCCTCTGGACTAAGAAACTGCCTTCAAAAGTTTTATATTAGCTTCATGCATCATTGTTATAATTTATTAATGTACAATTTTTAGGTTTTTTCAGACTGCATGGCTGGGGAATGGTAACTGTAACTTCTTTTTCATGATAAACAGCTGTTGAAAGATTTGGCAATATTCCCTCCTCTTATAATTCAAAAATGTATGCGTTGCTTTTCATATTTCTGTTTCCCCAAAAGCATAATAAGATACTATATTTATGATTTAATTGATGAAACCTGTTCTCTGTGGATATGACTACATTGTTTAGTTTGCTAATGTGCATGTTTACACCTAATCTATTAAAAATCAGATATCAGGGCTGCACTAGGGCGTATACTGGACAAAAGCCATCTTTAACACTTTGACTTTTTCGGTATTCAGTAGTTCTCTGGCAATTCCTATTCATCTTTGATCACAATCTCAGGAGCTTGGAAGAAAAAGACAAAATTGATAGGCCGTAAAAATACAGAATTTTGAAAAGGTCACCTGCTAGCAGGATTAAAACTTTGATTCCACCTGCTCGTTATAAAGAAGGTACCAAACATGAAATGGCATAACTTGAATCTGTCCTTCCAGCAGCAGTTGGTTTCTATGACAAGCAAATGCCATGTACCATTCGTACAGCAGTCTGCGTGCAGAGAAGCTTTTGCCCTGCCTGGGTATTGGGCACACTGATAGCTGAGGCATGTGCTGTTCTAAGGAAGGACGGTTTACATTGTCCAGCCCCTGAACAGTAGCTGCTAAAATTTGCAATGCAGGTCTGTCTCTACCCCCTGCAAGTACAGAGTCTGTCTTGCTATTTTGCATCTGAGTTTCTCCATGAGCCGTAAGTCACTATTTCCAGAGCCTATGGGGGTACAGTATGTGCTTGATCTTTTGTTCATCTCTGTGTAGCATGACAACCGAAAGACTATGGTGTTGTTTCTATGAAATATGTTTGAATTCTAGGATCCTCAATTTAATCATACAGTAAAACTCAACACTGGAAGTATTTGCCATTTCCTTCAAAATGAAAGCATTGTTCTGTTAGAGGCTTGAACAAATACTTTAAAAATTAATTAAATGTAATAATCTTCTTAATATTTATTATAGGCAAATTCTTCATTTGATCTTAAGCAACTCTCAGGGTAGATTCAGGTAAATGGGGAGAGAGAAATAATGAGGGAAAAAATCTACATTTTTTTATTAAATTCCACCCAAAGTCTTGTAACGGCTAGGTAGTGCATGTGTCTGATTATTTGCACTAAACTCAATGACAAAATTCTTAGTTTTATTTCATCTTTCATGTACCAGTCATTATGAACAATCTGCTTTTTGGTAATAGTTATTTGAAATCCTTATCTCTCTTCCTGAAATAGAGTGCTGTAACTGGCAATAGTTGATCCATAGTACAGTGTGATTTAGGTACTGATACAAAAATGTAACACTTTTCTGCTTCCCTGCATCACTGCACATAAGACTTCCTGCTTCCTCCTGTGCCTCCCTCAAGGATGGGTTCTTGTATTCCTGCAACCCCTTACCAGTGCAAGGGGGTTCAGGAGATAGCCCCGAGGATTCCGCATTACAAACCCTGTTGTTTGTATACAAGCTCACATCGCCCTTAAATATAGAGCAAAATTTGTCTGTATCAGAGAAGTGCTAGAGAAGGAGGCCTCAGTAGATAATTGAAGGAGAAATAGAGTCATTGCATAAGGAAATCTGCAGTGGGAATGTGTGTAGATAATGAAGAGAGTGGCAAATATTTTTCATTGTTTATGTGCTTGTTTTTAAATAGCTTTCATTTCATTGTATCATAACAAAAAAATGAAGGGTGGAACAGCCCCCGCTTTTGGGGTTTGACACTCAGTAGTTGTTCTGTAGAAGTAGCTAACTAATACTCCCATCCCAGGCTGTTCCAGCACATATCATTACAAGGATACTGGAGAACAAAGATAGAAGTAATTTTGGCTTCTGTTCTGTCCTAAATGAAATAATTCAAAATGCTTGCCCAGTACCTTAGATCAGCACAGTAACAGCAACTCTCTTAATAATTACCCAGGGACAGATAAACTTATGGCACAAGCAAATGTTTGCTGTGGAGGCATTTAGGCAATGGTATTAGTAAGTTATGATAAAATAAAGTAATATTATATTTTGTTTTCATGGTACTGGCCTCAGGAACTGCTGTGTAGCCTGCAACTCCATCCTCTATCTGCTCACTCACCCTAATGCATCAGGTCTACTCATTTGGCATATACAGCCAAGACATGCTGGCATTTCTGGCCAGAGTTGTCCTGGTGTAACCCCAGCCAGTAACAAAGCACCACACAGCCACTTGCTCACCCTTCCCTCTCTGCCCCCCGAGGGGTTGGGGAGTGAATCAGAAGGGCAAAAAAATGAAAAAGGTGGGTTGAGATATAGACAGTTTACTGGGACAGAAGAGGAAGAGATAAAAACAATAATAATATATATTAATAATTATTATAGTAATAAAAACAATAACAAAATGTACAAAATGAACGATGCAAAATTTCTCATGACCGATGACCAGTACAGCCCGTCTCAGGTAACGATCATGGAGTGGAAACAAGAGTGATCTTGGGACGATTCCCAGCAGTGATCTTGGAATAGCAATTTCCGGATCTCTACCCCCCAACCAAGCCCAGCTTATATACTGAGCATGACCTCTGTGGTATGGAATATTTCCTTTGGCCAGTTTGAGCCAGCTGTTTTGGCTATACACCTCCCAGTTTCTTGCACCTGCACATTAGCAAAACCTGTGAAGCTGTAAAAAGTCCTTAATCTCTTAGCAACAATTAATAACATCAGTGTGTTATCAACATCTTTCACATACCAAATCCCATACTAAATCAAAAACACAGCAGCTACTGGGAAGAAAACTAATTCCATCCCAGCCAAAACCAGGACAAGAGTTCATTTTGTATTTTACACTGACCCAAATGTGAGATAATCCCATTGATTTCACTGGCCCAACAGTGATTTAAACTGAATTAATCTTCCAGAAGTTTATCTTTGCGTCAGGGACTTGGCAACGTTCTAAAAAATCCTTAAGATTTATGTGGATGTTACATCAATTAACACAGCGTCTTGGACCCAGCAAGTTTTGGTTTTACCGAGAGATTACAGTGAGTAAGTGGGAGAGGACAGATACCATTTCAATTTTATTATGACTTCTTAGAGACTTTGTCTCAGGTGGGGATTACCCAAATCTGAACATAGTATGGAGATTGTTGTTATAAAGCATCCTAGTCAGAAATGGGATTCTTCTGACACTCCAGCTATGTAAGAAATCAGTATTTTTGTTTTCTTGAGGATGTGGGTAAATCGCAGAGAAGTGTGATTTAGAAGCAGAGAGGCACAACTGAATTAGGACACTTTGGCATTTTGTTTTCCACATGTTCTGGCTGTTTATTATCTTGGACCTCGTCGCTTCCTTTCTTCCTAGCATATGTTACTACTTTAGAGGGGCAGGAAGTACAGTCTGCTTTGATATGAGTGCCATTCTGTCTTTATTTTAGAAATTGCTACATCACCAGTGGATACAAAAGAAATGAAGGTCATAATCTGTTCACAATTGCAAGTTACATAAAACAACTGAAATTATTAATATAAAAGAAGGTAGCTTTGGCCTTATAATAAAGTAATAAAAATTAAAGGAAGTGATAGGGAGAGTCAGATATTTAAATGACTATCTGGAATTTTTATCTGTAGGAGTGAAAAAAAAAAGGTCACATCAAATCTTCTTTTAGTGAAAACAGGATAAGAATCTGAGCTCAACTGACATGAATTCTGTAATCTGTAAACTATGTTATTCCTTTACTCTCAAAGGAGCATCTGACTCTGCCTCCTTATTTCACCTCCCACCGCCCTCCACCCACTTCTCAAGTCAGACAATGCACAGCTCACACCTCCACCTAACTGGAGGTGCAGAACATGTCAGGAATACCCTCAGTGGGTTTCTGAAACCCTTTTGTATCTGTCAGTCTTTAATACATGTATCCTTCTCTTATGATCACAGAAGAAATAATTAAGTGCACTAATTGGTATTGTGAAAATGCTTTTATTTACATATTTTTAAAAAAATAAGTAGTGCTTTAAAGTTCTCCTTTAGTTCACTCCATGTTCTTCTTTGCCCTCTCACTAAAATCATTTTTGCTCCTTACTTTTCACTTATTTTCTTCTCAGCCTCCTCACTGCCATTCTTATCTCTCCATCCAGTTACTGCCCCTCCATATAGACCGCCTATGCTGTGCTCCAAGCAGTCAGAGCTTCTGTATTTTGGTGGTGTAAGTGTGCGCATTGATGGTACGCTTCTTGGGAAAGCCAGGGTGAATTGTATTGTCTGTCAGAGGCAGAACCAGGCACCTTTTGATCCAAGATTAGCTGGGTGTCCAGCTTCACAGGGCATTTGAAAACAATGAAAAGATTTGCACCAAATGTGCAGGAACTCTCAAAATAATGACAGTTCTAGGGGAGATGAGTTTTCTCAGACAATTCCTTCTTCCACTCAGCTTCTCAGTCCTGCCTGATTGAAGTCTAGCCATCCATCTGGTATGAAGATGTTTGGCTGGGCATGGTTGCACACAGCTGGAAATTGGTTCATCTTTTCTCACCTACTTTCCAGAAGTTTCATGCTGATAACGAAAAACCTGGGAAGAATCCTGGACCAGGTGGGGGGTTTGAAGGTCAAGAAACAGATGCTCAGGAGGAACACTCATTAAATACAAACAGACCAAAACTTTTCAATGAATTAAGTTAAAAGCCCACATAAACATCAGAGACCAATTAATGGTGCAAGAAACACAATAACCACCTCTTTGCAGATGTGATGCAGAGTACAACCACACAGCTCACAGCATAATAGCCAAGATCCTATTCAGTGAATCCAGCATTCAGTAAGAGTAGTCCCTGCTCTTAGCTTTCTACCTTAAGAATTTTATTTGTTTGGAGTGGGCAGCTGAACCTATATGCATCTTTAGGTGCTTTTTTTAAGCTTTGTGTCAGTGCTACAGACAAGATAGAGGCTGACCGTGCCACTGGAAGGAGGTTTAGAGAATGACTCACTGTTTTATTTCTAATTTGGTAATGTATCATTTTTCCCCACCTGCACTAGGGTGCCATTGCAAGCAGCTGAAATGATTGCCTGAATGAACAGGATGATGTCAGATTTCCAGAACTAATTTGTGGAAATCTGCAGTGTGATCTTGGTTCTGGAGCACAAGTCATGCAAAAGAAAAGATGATCTGTCTCCTAACTGAATGGTTTTTCTAAGAACCATGATCCAGAAAAGAATTCACCCAGTTGCCCAGCCATAGGTCTGTCTTTCCTTCATCTCATGGTCTCCCCGCCGTGTAAGCAAAAAGCTGTGAGCCACTAAGTGTGGCTTCAAAAGCCGTATGATTTTAGAGCATTTTGTTCCTTTCTCTATGGTTTTATTCTAGGTGAGTTCACATGAGCAATTACAGTTCTTTCTGCAGATAATTGGCATTAATGGTATTCTTAGTTGTAATTATGAAACAGCACTTTGACTGCTCGTACAATGGCTGTAGGTACAGTAGTGTCAAGAATCCTCTAATCTGGCTCTAAAGTAATTCTTTCAAGCTAAGCTTTCATGATCACTATGCCTGTACATCGTTTTCCTGTCTTCTACCCTGTAAAAGAAAAGGAAGCATCCACTGGACTGTGGTGTTAGTCATTCACAAAGTAAAAACTATTTGTTCATCTTAAATGAATGTAGTTCTCATATTGGTTTACAGTATACATTACTCTGACTGTAACTGCTTTACGACATTTCAACTGCCTATTTCAGTAGGTATGAATCACTGAAAGTACTGACAACTTGTTAGAATTGGGCCTATAAACAATGCTTTGGTTTTAACCAGGCCTTTGGAGGAGAAGATACAAATAATACAAAGTGAAAACCCTTTATTCTTCTTTCTCAACTTACCCTGAATAATGCCCAAGCTAATATTGCTTCTTATTATTTCCAGTTGTTTTACACAAAGGCTGTTATATTTAAGGCCAGAATATGTGCAGCATATGTTAAGCTATTTATAGATTTACAATTACCTCATCAGACAGAATCAGGCAGATGGTAAACATTACTAGTAGGCATAAGTACATTTACAATCAGATATTTAAATAAATTCAGATCTGTCTCAAGCTTATGTAAAGGGTTTTATCTCTTAAGCCCTTTGAGGTGTCTGGTTCTGCTGAGTATATTTGTATCACATTCTGATACCAGGCTGTATCGCCAACAGCCTATAGATAGCTGTAGAAATTGGATGACATTAATTCTTGTTTTTTGAACCTGACACAGGCGATTGAACTAGCAAGCCAAATTAATTTGAGAATAAAGGGAATAAAACTTTTAGATTGCAAATGACAATGGCTGATTTCTTTTATGTTGTTGAAAGAATATACATGCTTCAGGGAACATCAATTGGTCTCTCTCTAAAGCTGAAAGACTTCATATAGAGATTTAAAAACTGACAAAGATACATGCCAGAAGGCCAAATTATAATCTTTCAACTTCAAAACCCCAGGCTATGGTGACTTGCACATGAATCTTACAGAAGAACAAAAATAAGAGTTCAAACTAGATCTGAGACTTGAGTGAGCACTTTGGTTGAATGTGATTAAAGTTCACCCAAACTGCTTAAAAACATCTTTGGGTTCTTCAAAACTTATTTTTAGGCAATTTAAAAATACATATACAGTTAAATGGTGTTGGCAAATGAAACCAAGCAATCAGAAAAGCAGAGTTTGTCATTTGAATTGAGCTATCTGGGCTTTGAGGTTCTTTTTTTAACTGTCAGGGCTCATTTTCTGTGTTTCTCCAAAACTCCTTACCTGATGCACTGTGATACAAACCTGTTAACCTGATTTTTCTTTGGATGGCAGAGAAAGAATGCAATGATCCAAATTCTTCCCTTTGTTACTATGCTGCTAATCCAGAGCAACTCACTGTGAGTCTAAGCAATTCCTTCAGAACAGCTGCATTGTAGCTGAAAACAGAATCTGGCTTGAGGTCTCTTTAAGACACAGTCTGGCTAAGAGGCCCAAAAATATAAACCAGAGGAAATATAAAATGATGTATCTAGAATTTAGGTAGATAGTATCCCCCCAGATGCTGACTGCAGAAAGGGAATGAGTGACTTCTGCGTCAGCACTGCTGTAACATCCTCATCTGTGCAGCAGCTCATACATGGTGTGAGCACGGTCCCGGGCCAGTGGGAGCTTGCTGATACCCTTGGGCACAGCATCACAGACTGCAGGGAGGAGCCCTTCCAGCAGGGTCCTGGCACCCAGCAGGGACAAGCACCCAGCTTCTTGTCAGAGGTGACTATACCAGTCCCAGCCCTGGCCAGACCCAGCAAGCTACTGACACCTAGCATTTTTCTAAAACATCGGTTGGGTTAATCTACAAAGTGCCTAAAGCCACTATCCCCAGGCACTGAGTGACAGAGGAGTGCCTTCTGAGCCAGCAGTCCATCCCACAGAGCTCCTTTGTACTGCTGGTACAGGGAGCATGGAAAAAGGTTTGCACAACCTCCACCTCCATGAAACAGTTCATGCAGTTGTGTCTGCCAGGTGCTCCCACAGACAGCCCTCTTTGTCTGCCTCAGATAATATATGTCATGCTGGTAGCTGATCTGTAAAATGGATATCCACGATTATGGTAATTTGCTATGGTAATTGCCACATAACTGCTGTGGTGTTGGATTTTTTTTTTTTTTCAATTTGCCATGTAACTGTTTTCCAGAACCTAAGCTTTTTCTGTAAGTCTAAACCTTTAGCTTTTACAGTTGAAAAGTAAATCTTTGAAACACTCTATCTATCTAAATGTGTAAGAAGATAGTGAGCACCATTGTGATTGTACAGGGGTTGATTTGAGAAGGGTGGTGATGAAGAGCATGAGTGAGGCTCCTGCTCTATGATGCAGCAGTCTCCGCATCTCTGCACCTCACTGTGGATATCTGTATCATTGATAGTCATATGGCATCATAGATCAGCCCAGGTTGGCAGGGACCTTGAAAGATCATCTGGTCCAACCTTTTGTGGGAAAGGGAGCCTAGATAAGATTTTCTAGCACCCTGTCCAGTCACATCTTGAAAATCTCCAGTGATCGGGACTCTACCACATCCTGGGAGGTTGTTCCCATGAATGATTGCTCTCACTGTAAAAAAAAAAAAAGATTTTATATCAAGATTAAATATATTTGTATTATATATTGATACAAACTGCACGGGACGCAAAGCCATCCTAGACTCACTGTTGACTTACACATTCAACACCTGATACATATCACCATCACTATTTTTGCACATTGTGAGATAGCAAACAAGATCTCTTTATTTAGTCTATGAGTGTGTTAAATCCTAAACAGAACTGAGTCTGAATACAAATAATCTTCATACTGCAGCAAGTGATGAATATAAATTGCTTGTCCAACACTGTTGTACCTATCAAGCTCCATTGTTAAAAACACAGAGTAGAGTTAGTGTGGAATGCACTAATGCATTTAGATGTTATGCTTGGTTTTGTTAAAGGACTTGCAGGTCTGTCTTTGGATACATAGAATTGTCTGGGGGCTTTAAACTATTTTATTCTATGCAGCATTAACATGCTAAAACCAATCTTTGCTGCCAAAGATGAAGAGTGGACATACGTCTCTTATTGCAGGTGGCTCAGTCCTCGTTTCTTCTGGTTTGAAATTCACTCTGGTCTTGTATTGGTATACTTTGAAACTTCCCCTTCTTCTTCCATTGTCTTTTTAATAACTGAACCCATATGAGGAGGGGCAAAAAACAAATTAATGAAACTTATACAGATTAAAAAAAAAAGTAATAATAAGCTTACCTTCAGAAAGCTGCCTGATAGTACAGATAAATCATGGAGTAATAGGAAGCATAGTGTAGTCTAGCTAATTGTAAATGGATTTATACTGCATGTAGTCAAACCCTAAATATTTGGTTTTGTGATCGCAGTAAAACACAATTACTTCTACTGCTGTTTGTTACTATAGAATCAATAGGATCACTGTGCTAATATGCAGAAAGCTTCGAGGGATGTAGTTTAGAGGCGCATGTTTTGTACTGGTCAAGTTACTTCCGATACGAATCCTGCTTTTTCTTTGCTGGTAAGGAAGATCTTGCTAAATAACTAAACCATCATTTTTTCATGTAAATATAGTAAGCTCTAATTTAGAAAAAAAATAGTCAGAAATATGCAGTCTTGCCTCAGTAACTTGTCAAAATGATTGCTAAATGTAAGTTAATCATTTACGTCCTTGATATGTTTAGCTTGTTTCTTATTAATTGCTTTAATTTGGTTGTATGTAGTTGAGAGTGGGCTGCTTTGATCTGAGATTGTTCTATTTCATCCAGTAGCTTTAACTTCTAATGAGTGTAATTTTAATGATAAAAGTGGTTCCTAGCCAAAGTGTTGTATCAAAGTCTTTATAAGGAAATAAAGAAATTCACTGTTTGTGAAGAGAGCTAATCTTAGTTTTCTTTATGAATCTGGAAGTGAAAGGGGGAAGCTACTTTAGTTGTCAGTAAACTGGCAAGGGCTATTTTATCTGAGCTTTTGAATAAGAACTCTGAAGAGTACAGAAAGGAAACTTTCTGGTTTTAGATTCAGAAGTTTTCTGAAGAATGCAGAAAAACTATTCATGGACAAAATTGAAAGAAACATTTGTATTTTATCAAGTAATTATGAATACTTAGACTAGTGTGGTGCCTGGACTATATTCAATACAATATAGTTTTGAAGCGTCCAAAACCAATAACTGTTTTCAAAGGAGTTCAGCTCACGTCTAGGTCCTTAAGTGAGTGGAAAGTTTGGAAATTTGGCCAGTGGTGTCACACTGAGAACTTGAAGTGGCTAAATGCTTTGAAAAGTCTGTCCTTAATCTTGTGCCAAATGGGAGGTGAGCTCTTTTCATAGTTTGGTCCAGAGTTTTGTAGTTAAAAGTTTGGTTGCAAGTTGATTTGGATAAGTGGCTTTTAATGAATTTCCTAAACTTATTTCCTAAGTTTTCTCTATGAGCAAATGCAGTGACGGGGACAGGAAATCTTCTCTAATGCTAAGATTTAAAACTAGGGATGTTGAAAAAAAGTTGTGGTTCAATTTTTCTTTTGAGTTACATACTGGAAATAAACTGTTCCAGTGGGGGCAGCAGTAAGATACTGTGGAATTATTTTCAAACAGTGTACATTACTTTCTGAACTTCAAGGAAAACAACTTTTTTTTCACAATTATACTGGCTCCATGCAGAGCATAAAGCATAAATCAGGAGAAGAGTTTGCATATTTCGTATGTCAGCTGCAGACATGTGCAAGAAAATTTATAGAAATTCTGGGACGTGAAGCCAGAAAATATACCTTTTGCCTCTGGCAAAAGTGTTTGATTCCAAATGAAAATTGGTGAGCAGAGATGAAGGAACAAAAGAGCTACAAGCAATCTCTTCACACTCTGTCTGACACAGAATCTAGGGAAAGTCCCTGGAGATACAAAAAGATATTGCATATCTTTGCACTATGCACAGCCCGAAACTCTTGGTGCTATCTTTTTACTAAAAAAGGTCTTGTGCAATAAAAGTGACTTACTACTCCACTACTCACCAAAAGTAAGACTGCTTGGCGTTGGCAGAGGAAAGCTGGTGCTGTGCCATATAGATCCCTCACATATGAATTACATTGTATGTATATGATACAACGTAGATGACACAATGCTAGCTGTGTGCCGAAGAATGTAACATGGCATACGCATCAATTTTTAGCAAAAAAAAAAAAGCCTGATGCCATTTCATTTTCAGATGTAATAACTCATTGTGGATGTGCAAACCAAATGTTTTTAGTGATAAGCAAACCTGCTCTAGTTTTCAAAGCTGAATGGTAACCCTAAGATTAACAGCAAGGCTATCTCCTGAAAATATTTCTGTTTATCTTGATATTTCACTGATGAAGTTGAATTCATCAAAAAAAGGGAAAGATTCAGCCTGCTGTAAGGAAAAACATGTGACAGGAACACGTCTTGCAACAGAGGGATTTCACAGCTGAGAAAAGTTGAGCACAGTTCCCAGCGGCATGGCTTCTTTTCAGAGGCCTGCAGACTATGACTACTGCCAGTAAGCTGCACATGCAGCAATAAATTCAGCCCCAGGATGGGTGATTCTGTTAATTTGGATTGGCAGGCACAATGGGGCTATGATCAGAGTCACATTAAAGTGATGCATACTGACTGGGCTGAAAAAACACCCACGTTAGGACAAACCCTCTAGTGACATTCCTTATTTTTAAGGATATCTGAGAGGACACCAGTAAATGTATTCCTATGTTTCCATCACAATTACTAAACAAGCTAATTAGAAATATTAAATGTAGGGTATTTAATTACTGGAGAGTTAGTAGCACCTGCAAATAATTGTACGAACAGAGGCATGTGTTAGCCTGCCATGTGTATGCAGTAAACAGTAACCAGAAACTTTACATGCAATATGCAATCACTGAATTTTAACTGGATAAGGCATAAACAGGTATATTTAAAGCGGTCATCAAGGGAAATATAGACTGGTTTGGAAGCCTATTTTTAATGTACTCTGTTCCATGAGGAAACCTGAAATGTGCTGATTGTTAGAACAGGCTTCCACAGGAGAGTTTTTGCAGTACGTTTTTATATAAAACTCAAGTTACTGGATGACACCACAAGCAGAGGTGTCTGTAGAATTTCTGAAAGGATGGAAGCTGCAGCACCAAGGGCACGACTGTGTGGTGGTTCAGGGGAGGGGGAGGTGGAAATCTCTGAAGCTAGCCTTGTCTGTGGAACACAGTCATGTGAGGCCCACTCTGAGCCTCAAAGCAGTACAGTTTGACATTTGAAAAATGCATGTTTCACTAAACAAAAGTCCAAACTCTGTACTAATACATCTTGCTCAAAAAAAAAAAAGATTTGCAGAGATAAAAACAGTAAGATTACAGATAATTTACTTGGCATATGAGGTAAAAACAGCTAGTGTATCACGATACTTAGATAAGTATCATAAAACTAGGTAGCTGTGTGTCCGCACAGTATAGATATGTTACAGGATTTCTGTACAGGAAAAAGTAATGTTATAAATAGATTGGTGCCATTTCAGTGTTATTACTTGACAAGAAATTTGCAGAGCTAGTGGTAAGTTCTCAAGTGATGGCAAGTTCTTCCTCCCTGGGAATGTGCACCGCACCAGGCCCCTTGCTGCATCATCACACAGTGACTCAACCGACTGTGCCATACTTGTTCTTACTCCTACTCCGCTCTTCAAGGGAAAGGGCCAGCACCTTGGTCATCCATAAAATTAGAATTATATGACCCAGGGCTTTGTGAAAAATCCACCACTGCACATCTGACTCTTCACACCATGTGATGAGCTGGCCACAAGATGGGCCCCAGTGTCAGCTGGTACTTGCAGGTAGCCACAGCCCCTAGGACGCATGTACACTATCACAGCCGAGGTACAGGTGTCATTCTGGGAATAAAGATGCCCAAAGATGGGTCAGGGTAACAAGGCTGGCAGCTAAGGGTGTTGCATGTACACAGCCTCAGAGTCCATCTATCAGCAAAGCTGTGTGGGATGTGGGATCCCTCAGCAGGTTCTCTGTCAAGCCCAGAGACCCACAGTTCTTCCCACTCCAACATGGCCACAAGCAGGGAAGGACCTTGGCTTCTATAACACAACATAAATGTGTTAATGTTGTTTTTAGGATTGCAATTGCACCAGAGAATAAATTAGACCATATTGTAAATTAATCTCATGCCTAATTTCAGTCACATGAGTAACCCTGGTGAAGATTTAAGTGCTTTGCAGAACTGAAGTCTTAAAGAGGTTTCTTTTTCTGGGAAAGTTTCCGCTGTTTCATCTGTAAAGTTAGCTAGATTCACTGATGTGAGAACAATGGAGCAACTATAACTTATTCCAAGTAAGGACAGCAGTGTATAGTGCACAATCACAATGTGATCTTTAAACACCAAAGTGATTATGTCAGGGGCTAAAAAACAAGATGTTCCCATCTCTCCCTCTCCCAAAGAAGATAACTGAAAAGAAGCCGAATGTTTTTCCTTCTGTATTACTCCAGGCTATGGCCATTACTTGGCTATGGCCAAACATAAAAAATTTTAGCATAGAAGATTTTTGAAGGTGTTTCAGAATGTGTGAAGTGGCAAGGTAGAATGAAAGTCTCAGCCTTAACTCTCAAGTCTCTATTAGGTTACATCTTGAATTTGTTTTTAATTTTTGTTAACAGTAAAGTGTCAATGTTAGAGTTTTAAATTATAAATAAAATGTTTGGTTTGACATATTTAATAAGATCTCATATCAACAGCCTGTCTGAATTGTTAGTAGTTACCATAGCAACTTCGCAATTTTTCTCACTATCATTATTTGCAGCCTTTGGTTACATCATTTTAAAAGTTTGGTTTCTGTGATAGCATAGGATAGTTGCAAATTTATTCATACCATTCTTTTTTTTTTTAAAGGGCCACCAATTTCTGTCTCTCTGCAGAAGTCTCAAGGTTCCTAGCAGTTAAAAGCAAACTTGTCAGTGTTACAGCATTAAACAGTCAGTGGCTAAATAGTGGTTTGGGACTAAGCAAGAAACAAGCTGAGTCCATGGCTGATAACTAGCTTGTGGTTAACTTTGGTAACCTTGAAAAAGTCCCAGGCCTGAACTCGGTGATTATTTGGTTTAGGCTTTAATGTCTGTAGATTTCAATTTTCCATCTATAAATATTTAAAGAAATGGATAACTCTTTGTATGGATAACTGCTTTTTTTTTCCTCTGTGCTCACAGTTTTTATATTAAACTGCATATTTAATAGAAAAAAAACCATAGAAACATAGGAAAAAAAATCTTATGTATGTAGGTACAGCACCCACCTCAGGTGGTCCTTACTTCAGCTTCATCTCTAGGTCCCTCTCTAGTTTCTCTATCTATTAATCCAAGGTCAAACTACCCAAGATAGGATTTTTTTTTTTTCTGTCATAGAATGGTTTGGGTTGGAAGGGACCTTTAGAGGTCATGTAGTCCAACCCCCCTGTAAGAAGCGGGGACATCTCCAACCAGATCAGGTTGCTCAGAGCCTCATCCAACCTGGCCTTGAATGTTTCCAGGGCACCAAACTGCTTCTCTGGGAAACCTGTTCCAGTGTTCCACCAACCTCACTATAAAAAATTTATTCCTTATATCAAGTCTAAATCTACCTCCTTCTATTTTAAAACCATTACCCCTTGTTCTATCACAGCAGGCCCTGGGAAAAAGTTTCTCCCCATCTTTCTTATAAGCTCTCTTGAGATACTGGAAGGCTGCTGTACAGTCTCGTTGGAGCCTTCTCTTCTCGAGGCTGAGCAGCCCCAGCTCTCTTAGCCTGTCCATGATGCTTCATGGCAGTTGAGGTAATTTTTGATACTCAGGACTAATTGCCACAAATGATTGAAGAAGGGAGATTTCGCAGTAATTAAAAAAAAATGCATTTGAAGTGGTTTGCTAAACTACTTTTGTCTCATGGTAGTTATTTCTTGTCTTCTGAGAGACTTCCAGTTAGTTGACCTTTATGGGATGTGTCATAGTCAAGATTTCTTTTTCTGATCTTTTTTTTTTTTAAAAAAAAAAAAAAAAGTAGGTGAAGGTGGTGGCTCTTTCATTTTGCTTTTTTTTTGTCAGATATTATTGGTAATTATGATGCATTGATTGAATAAGGAAGGGTTTAATAATTAATCTGTGAAATTCACAAATTTTTCTTTGGACACATGCCAACTGTGAATGGATGGCTGTAACTAAAAGGAAATACGTGAAGCAAATAAATGGCACAGTCAGTAAGCTTTGCTTGTTGTTTCACCTCAAATGATCCTTTCTTTGGCTCTATTCCACTCCTTGGGGTGACAGCACACTCAATCCCTTCAGTCCTGTTATTTTTCAAACCCCACACGCCCCTAGATGTGTTAGTACTTACATCTAAGTAATACAGTTCTGTATGCATACTGCTTCTCGCATGTCCCACAAAATCACTTCATATTAATTTACTCTTGCTTTTTATTCTGTGTCCTTTCATCTATGCCTGCCATCTTCCCATAATGACCTCAACATCCATCCACCTCTTATCTACTCCATCCACTTCCCTCCCAAATATTTTTGTGTATTTAGACAAGATGAGCACATGGATATATGAAGTCTTCAACTCAGCCTCATGGGCAATCTTATCCTAATGATCCCAGATTTTTTTTAAAGCTTTGACTTAGCAATGTTTAACCAGTTTTCTAAATAGCAATGAAGTCCATAAACAGTTATAAATGCATCATATTTTCTTTGTATTTTTTCTCTACACATTTGTCTACGCAGTGATCTCTTGTTTGTGACTTAAACAAGGTAGGATTCAATCTTTTAATAAGCAGCAATTGCTGCTTATTAATTGTTTAGTGAGGCCCCCCCTCACTAAACAAAACCACAACACTTCCCTAAGACATAGAAATAATAAGAAATATAAATACTTTCAAGGCATCTTCTTTGCTATATACAATAGTAAATGTTTTTATTTTTTTAATGCTCCTAGGAGCATTTGAAGGTAACTCAAGTGTCCTGCATTAACTGTTGTACCTGTTAGTACATGTCACAATAAACTTTCATTGCTTAGCTGTTTTTTATTGGCCTCCCACTGACACATTAGATAAAACAAAGACCAGAATGAGTCCCACTTACTTTACCAAGATTATCAAGACTGAAAGAATACTCAGGTACTGTCTCTTAGAAGGGTATGGTGCTGGAGGGAAAAAATCCCAGAACGACCTTGAACTGCATTGCCTGTTGCTCACGGATTCTGTTCTTCCCCTGGCAGAAGTCCATCTCGGCATCATTGCAATCTACCAGTGGGTGCTACTATGGACACGGGCAGAAAAGAGCCAAGTGTGAGATAGAGAAAAGGCAAAGACAAAAAAAGGGAAACCCTTGACTGAAACAAAGAGCAAAAATGTGATGGGTGCTATGGGTACTAATGGAACAGCTCTACAATTTCAGTTTAAGTCCTGCCACAAACAAGATTTCTACTGCTTTTCCAAAAGTGTTGAAAAAAAACCTCTGGTCTTTAAATAGCTAAATGTTACATCTGCAAATCATCTGTGGAAATAATCCATCTGTATTTTAAAATGGAGAAGTATTACCCTCATATGTTTCAAGAGCTCAGGCTTTAAACTGCTTTACTGTACAGCTGTATTCTCCGAGTCCTCCGAAAGAAACAGCCAAGAGTTAAATAAGACAAATGAATTGGGGTTTGGTTTGCATCTTTTTTGTAAAGTGCTGCTCTGAGTATAGACACGGAAGAGTATCTGAGTATTTTAACAGATCTAGTGTTCTTCCTGAATATTTTCATTCTTACAGCTGCTTTTCCTTTAAAATCCTCACATAGGAAATACTTTCCATCTTCTTTGAAATCTGTTTCCCTCTGCACCCTCACACACAAGCGCTTTAAGGGATTTGTTGGTTAAAAGGCTGTGGAGTAATTACTTTTGTTGCTACAGTACTATGATAGATGAGACTGTGTGTAGCTCCCATACAGATTCACCACAGAAAGTACTGTTCATATTTGAGGACATTTTGAAGATTGTTTTCCAAGCATAAAATCCCACAGAAGTCTATATATCAGGTCTTGTAATTTTGTGTCTTAGAATAGCTTTGACAAAAAAAAAAAAAAATTGACATAGATCAGCTGGCCTACACCACACAGGAGAGGACTATCAACAATCTGTTCTCCCCTGCCACCCTGTGAACAATAAAAAGACAGGGCTAACATAGCAAGAGCAGTCCCCGCTGCCGACACTAGCCCTGCAGAAGCCATAGAAATGGGCTGAGCCGTTACAGAGCCGCCAGTTCCTTTTAGCTGTCCCGTGCTCTCATGCCACTGGGCCCAGGTGCGGTGTGTCAGGCAGGGCCTGGGGACATGCTTAGCCCGCTGCCCTTTCCCCAGAGCTACTGTGCCGTGCCAGCGCTGCTGTCCTGTACACTGTCAGTGACCAGACGTGGCATTTTGCACAGGAGGTCACAGCAAAGTGCTGTGAGAACCTAAGGGCAGTGGGATGGGTTTGTAGGGGTAGGTGGGAGGGGTAGGGGTAGCTGCGGGTGGTCTCTTGTTCAGATTGGCCTACATTGCAGTAGTTTCTTTGAGCAATAAAGAGAAGTTCACCTGTTGCAATGCCAACTCATCCGTATATACAAACTCCTCCTTAGTATTATCCCAGTGCCAGGCAGCATCCAGGGCTTCCCAAAGGTGAGTTTGCAGGCAACAGTCATTTAAATGCTAACATCTTGCTAGTGCTACTGCTGCCTTTGGGCTCCTCTGCCTTTTCCCCAGGGGACTAATCCAGAGCACAGCTCGTACTGGATCTGAGGAGCTCAGACACGGTATGAAGCCACATCTGCAAATGTGCAGGTATGCACGACCTTCCAGCAGGCTGAACAGTGCAGCACAGCGATGGGTGCCCGCTGGCCGTGCCCTGCACGGCTTCGCACCCTGCTCCGTCAGCTGTCCGCAGGGTGCAGCTGTAGGGTCTCCACCATGCAGATGGGGCTGGCAGTTCCCACTGTGCTTCAGTTGATTTTGATACGAAATTGATTAGTAGGGTTGGTTTTTCTTAAAAAAAAAAAAATGTAGGAAATAGATTTGCAAATTAAGGTATATCAAGCTGGCCTGCTACATTATCCATCATTTTGTGAATAAAGTGGACATATATTGATTTACATTGTATCTTCTGGTAGCTCCTCGCAACTCAAAACTCTGTATGTGACTGGATAGTAGGTCACCTGTTCCTGAAGACTTAAGTTCTTCTTTAGGCTTTTCATATCTTGTTGTGTTGCTGATTGCCTTCTGTCACATCGCTTCATGTTACATCAGTTCCTGTGCCAATGTGACTGAAGGTCAGCAAAATAATATTACATAGTGGTAAAACCAGGAGGCAAATACGCCTGCTTTTGGATGAAATATTGTACCTACTATCAGCTCAGATAGTGCAGAGTCAATCCCAGTTTAAGGCAGATAGTTAGGATTCTGTTATCTGCTAAAAGTGGGTAATTTTCTCTAACCTTGAGCCATCCATAGAGACTGAATACCTGTCCTCTCTATCTCTAATTGGTGCACTGCAGATGTGGCCAGTAGTTTTGTACATTTTTCCCCCATCAGAAAATATTAAGGAAAAATAGTTATTGAGTAACAATAATCATTTTACCTCCTATCCTCAGCTTCCCAGGAAGAGACTGAGCACATGTGCAGTACAGCCCAGGCAGCATGAAGTGTAAAGGAGGGGAATCGGTACCTTTCTGCCAGCAAAAGAACAGGAAATTGGGCAGAATGGTTATCATAAATGCGTGCTGGAAATGGAAGATGGTTTGCAATGATGCTTCCACCATTATGCCTCTTTCAGAAGCAATCCATAAGACAAAAGTCATTTTGGATGATTGTTTATTTATTTTTCTGCTGTGTGTACATTAGCCAGAATTTTTAATGTGTGCGTGGTGGGTTCTTTGCAGTTGGGCTGCTTTCTTTGTGCTTGATTTGGGGTTTTTTTGCAGGGAAAGGTGTTTAGTTGTTTGTTTGCTGTGGCCAGGACTTTGAAATAATGCAAACTAGTCTAATGGACTTGTTGGGAGTACACATAGGTCCCCACAGTGTAGGGCCTGTGGGCAGCCCTCTAGCCCAGCAACATCTAACATCACATCTTCAGGAGTCAGACTATTTTTCAAACTTAGTAAAATCTTATTTAAGCCTTTTTTTCCCTCAGCCAAAACAGACTTCACAGAAACCTCAGCCTTTATAGGAACCACCTGACCTCTTCCCACCTGGCCCTGATAATTGAAAAGAGCTGACTGGCCCCAAGCCCTGTGGCTCTTTATGAGGCAGACCACCCCCAATACACATGCTTTTTTCTCAAAACAACATACATTTTTTGGAGGGGGAAGAAACTTTTTAAATGAAAGATGGCAAACACTGTAAAAAATACCAAGTTCTAAAATCATGTATGTATTTTTAGAAGCTGTAAGATCTTCACAGATGTTTTTGGGAAAGTAGACATACACAGCATCTGTTCCTACATGTCCATGTACATACAGGCACAACTGCTTGACTACACTGGTCAAGATTCCCGTGAGGAGACATCAGGTAAAAAAAAAAAAAGCAGGAATTGTATAATCTTCCTTGTGTTTCAGACGTGTAGGTGTGAACCTGCTCCTCTCTTTCCATTTTGTACTGCTTTAATACAATGTCCTGAAAGAGTTCAGAGAGACGGAGTCCAAATGATGAAAATTTGACAACCTGTCTCACTCATTCCTTCTGTTTCTGACTCTTCTTAGCACTATCTTTCACGGCACCAACATGGATTGGGAATGTTGGTTTTAGGTACTAAGAGCACAATGTCACCTTTCTTTTCCTGACCTAGTGATTTTCCCGTTTCAGCCTTAGTGTTCTCCTCATTGTATGGACTTTCATCCCTATGAGGAAGAAAACCCTAAACTATGATTTCTATGTATAATTTGTAAAAAAGAAACATCCACAGTTAGAAAACTGTCAGAGGAGTTCTGATCCTGGTAATAGTCAGCTAAAATACCCAAGAATCCAAGAAAAGAACAGGTTTAACAAGGCCATTTGCTAAGTCTAAGAAAAAAGAAAAGGCAAGTAAAAGACAGCATCCAGAAGTCAGTTAAAATCACTTCGAAAGTGCAAAGAAGACAAGAGGTCAGTAGTCAACAAAATGACATTTTGGCTGTAAAGAGTCTTTATTGCATCTTGCTCCTGTATCGTATGAGGAACGATAAGGGCTCTTTTCAGTGGGAATGTCTGCTTTGCTTCTCTCTCTCCTTTTTTCACCTTGTTTTAAGTGACTTTCTGCTGGGATTCTTCCATGGAGGGGCCCTGAGTTGTCTCTGATTACTAGCTGATGTAACTTTGCCTCACATCATTCCTTTTCTGGACTGTGAATCCAGAACAATCTTGAGGCTATGTGTGAAGATTAAAAGATTTTTCCCATCCTTGTTCCCCTTTTCCAGTAATCTAATATTACATAAGGCCTTATGAAGGTATCACAGAGCAGATTTCATCGGGATGTCTCTGTAACAGTAGTATTTGCTAAGAACAAACTGGTAAGAGAGTGAGCAGGAATGTGACAGAGATCCCCAGATAACCCATACTGGGATATCTTGATTCTTTTTGCTGGCGAAGTCAACAATAGCCAGTTGTTCCTTTTTCTTTTTTTTTTTTTTTCTAAAGGAAATTAAATGTAGAAGATATGTTAGCACAGCCTTAAAGCTGAGATTTAGATATGTTTCCAATGTTATGATTCCCACAGCAATTGTAATTTGACTTCACTGCACATTCTACTGTAAGGCATAAAAATTAACATCACACTGTATACAGCAGAATATATTACTGTAGCCTAGCACTCTGTGAAATACTGTAGCAATTTGAGAACAGCATTAGGTTGTGTCTCCTCCAAGATCTTGAATGTGCGTAACTTTAAGCATTAGTATAGAAGTTATTTGGTTTTGGCTTATATTTACAGTCCACAGTCCCAGGTTAGCAAGATTTTGTACTTACATGTAACTTGCAGCACATGATTTTTCATTTTTTGTTTCTTAGGGATTACTCAAGTGCTTAAAATCACATGCCAGCTTAAATACCAACCTCCTGAGACCAAGGCCATTTCCGCTCAGGGGTTATTTGAGCAACTGCTTATATCTTTTTAATCTTTCCCTTTTCAAGCAAAAATTTCCCATCCTTGGTGACTCTTTTTTTATTACATTTAAAAATTAATTTTAATAAAACTTGAACAATAAATGGTTCATTGTTTTTGAGAATGAGGTGAAGCAAAAAGATCACTTTTCCCATTATGAAAATTGCATGTGACTGTTATTGAACAACTCAAAAGCCACAGCAGTTGGGCTAGGAAGCTTAAATTTGGCAGGAGGACAGGTGTTCGGGGGAAGAGGTGCCTTCAGCTGTTCCAGTAAAAAATTATTTTTCTTTGCTGCGTGCTTGGAAACCATTGCTCACTCACTTGGTAGTCCTTTAACAGCAGCCTTCTTTCTCTGCTGATGTTCCAAAAGCAAATGGGCTCCATGGCTACTGAACAACAAGTCAATTAATGACTTCGGGAAAATACGATAAATTTATGTACTGGAAGAAGTAGAGATGCATGTCATTGCACCCACTTTTACTACTTCTTCATCTCTCCCTTCCACCGTTAATCTACTGTGGCATCAGACCTTATGCTAAGTATGATTTTACACTACATAACCATGCCTGGCATGTTGTTCCCACTTAAAAGGTTATAAAATATCGTAGAGTGAAAGTTTCTTGAGATTTAAGCCACTGCTGTACTGCTCTAACAGACTGAACTTAAAAGTACTCTTTTATGCTGCATTAGTAAACTGTGTGGTAAATCAGAAGCACAGATATGGTTGTAGGCAGCTTGTAGACCAGTTAATGATTTTGTGCTTGGTACAGAAGATATGGAATCCCAGGTTTTCAGAGCAGGGCTTATTATTGCAGCATGTGGAGCCAGCCGGTGCTCTGCTGAGAGGACTGCTGGTTTCTGCATTTTTATTGTCATAGAAAACATACTGTAGCCAGAAACACCTCTGCCTGGACTAACTTCATTTATTTTTCTGGCCTCTTCATCCTTAAAATGTATGAATATCCTGGGCACTGTGCATACATGGCAGCTGAGACAGCTATACATGTGAGTAACACTTAGTTATTGGTCATACTTCATGTTTCCAGTAGTACCAGTAGTGACTGAACCGTGCTAGGCCAGTGGTCTCACTAATTCCCTAAAGGGTTTTTGTCAGCCTCCGTGACATGGATCAGCCCCTGAGGCAGCACGAGGCTCCCAGCCTCGCTGGGACAGCCCCACGGCCTTGGTGGCTCTGAGGACACAGAGCGAGCACAGCCTCTGGGAAACCTGCTGCCAGCTATGTTGCGGTTATAACCTCACGTGAGCCCAGTTGTGAAGACCAGAGATGAAGGAAGGAGCGCAAGCATGTCTACAGAGACTCTTATGGCAGGACATAGATAATCCAGTAGATTCAGGACAAGGCATGGGAATTGTTGAGTCGTGGTACAAGACAACGTGAACCCTTTCCCATTTGCAAAATCAGCTTCCTCTGTAATGATCACCAGCAAACAAATAATTCAATATTTCTTCATGTGTTGCTTAGGAAATTAGAGCATTTAGTATTAAAATAGTGAAGTGAAAATTTAACAGTTTTCAGTTATATTTCTCTGCAAAAAAAATGAGGAGGAACAAGCAAAGGGTTTCAGCAGTATTTTAGTCCCCCAGTGAACCTACAGACCGCAGAGTTCATGAACAGATGAACAAATAGTGCTTTTCCACAGTGGAATACAATGTTTTTGGAACTACAATAGCATGTGAATTTAATATCTCCAAGAATAACACATTTTCATTACTGGGTGGATATAGAAAATCTGGATCTTTCAGAAAGGGCTGAGAACATGACATAGTATAAAAGAACAGGCGCAGAAGGAGGTTTGTAGAGCTACAGGCAGTTTCCTCTGGAGACTCTTCAGAGCTTGCTCTTGACATTAGTGGTAAATATGATATGATTAAATGCCAGTTTGAACCCTGTTGAGGCTGATAAAGGTAAATAATTATTGTGATTTGGGTTGTTCACAGTCTTATCTGCAGCAGGCAACCCCTAGCCTCATGTGCCAAACATCTGTTTAAAGAGCCAGGTGCTTTGAGGGCTCCCAGTGCTCATTGTTGGGGATGAACTGAGCACATAAGGAAAAGCTTTCCAAGGAAACGCTCCCTGTGGCACCCATATAGCAAAAACAGGAAGGGTCTGGATTCCACTCAGCTTTCCAGTGGACAAAATCAGAAGAGATCATTTTAGTCAGGCAAAATAGTTGTGGATCCAGATAAGAATAATTTACAACTTTAAACTCACTTTTTCTAACTATTCTACAATCTCTTGTGTTCGCATTGACTGACAGAAAATTGTTCAGTCATGGCATGCTAGTGGAGATTAGTAATCCACTTCTGAACGTGTTAGAGCAAGCAGTTGTCACATCATCTAAAAAAAAATAATAATAATTGTGACATTAATAGTTTTATCATGGATTTTTGCACACTTCTGATGTTCAAATTGTTGTTCCTCTCTCCAAATTAGTATCAGGAATGACCAATAACATTGTCCAAAAAGTGATGTGGAGATAAAATTGTATCTCCACCATGTCTTGAGGAAAGCTGAGGAACCGGAGTCTTTTGGCCATGTCTATTAGTTCTGTCACAAGCCAGAGGACTTGCAGACATCTGCTATTAACGTACTTCTGTGGGTTAGGCATTGAACTCAAGTAGCACCTCTGTGTTGTGCATTGGAGTCTTTTCCTTAGAAGTTTTTTTGACATCACTTGTATTTTGAAGGGATTCCATCTGAAAGATTTCTTCTAGCAGCATTTATACTGTAAGTCAGTGTTTATTCTGTGGTGCTGTAGAATGCATTGGTATATACAGATTTTTCAAATTTGTATTTCTTATTAGTGTTGGAAGTGCAGTGAGTGGGGCAGACTCGGAATCATTAGATTTAGGGAGTCTTCAATATTCAGACCCCTGAATAAACAGCTGCACTCTTCAGTAGATTATTATAATAATAAATACAGTTTTATGGAACATCTGTGCCCAAAGGCCTCTTCAAAAGCACATTTCAAATGTTAGCATATTGCAATCTCTTCTGCTGCTCATCACATTGCTTTAGCTGAATTGGGAAAGAACTGCCCACAAAATAGTCCTGCCAAAATGTCACAATAATCAGAGTTTACAGGGAAAATGGTAAGGTAAGAGAATAATGGATGAAATATATATGATTACAGAAAATTCTTGGTTTCCATATAAACCATACTTTATCAATGTAAAGTGCCAAAAATACTGCTTAATGTTGCGATGTAATGCTCTTACCTTTCTGAGAGCAGGACAACTTGCTGGAGAGCAAGCAGGGCAAGGGAACGGATCTTTCACTTCTACTTGGCATTTCTGAGACTGTGTCTGGAATCTTGCAGCTAGTTTTGGGGTGCCCGAGGACAGCAGAGAGCTCAATGAAGAGCAGCTACGGTACTCAGGGGCTGGAACATACTGTGTGTGAGAAAGCTAGGTTTGTTTAACCTGGGGAAGAGAAGGCTCAGAGGGTTATAATCAGTCTTTCACTACCTAAAGAGGGGGTTGCAGAAAAGATGGAGCCAGATCCTTCTCCAAAGTGCACAGTGAAAAGACAAGAAGCTATAAGAGAAATTTCAGTTGGACACAAGGAAATAGTTTTTCACAGTGAGAGCAGTGCAGCAGGGAGTAGGCTGCCTAGAGAGGCTGTAAGATCTCTGTGCCTGGAGGTTTTTAAAACACAGCTGAACAAGTCCTTGACAAACATGATCCATCTTTGAAGTTAGACTTGCTTTGAACAAGAGTTTGGACTAGGTGATGATCTGCAGTGGTCCCTTGTAACCTCAATTTTTCTTTTCTTTGGTTCAATTCATTTAAGGTACAAACTGACCCCCTTAGCTGTACACTCTCTGACATTCCCTGAAGTAGCAAGGCTCCCCATAAATTTGTCAATAAGTGACATGTCAAAAATTAAAGGTAAGGAAACAGCATGAACAATGACCTTTGCATATATTGTCTTGAGTGCCTGCGTTATCTGCACATGGACCAGGATTTTATGTAGCTAGTTAGGAGCTGTGTGACTGGAATATGAAGACTGAGGTATTCCCATCTTGAAGGAGTACACTTCAAGGTTGAGTCCGCAGTCTCAGTAGAGGTGCACAGGATTTTTTTTACCAAGAGACTGGCAGCAGAGTAAGGCCATGTTGGAGAATAGTTTCTCATGGGCTTAGCAAAGGGAAAGATGGATGGTGGGGTGAGACTGAAGAGAGGTGAGAACTTGTGGCACAGTAGTGAGCCTTAACTCCGTTGTAATGATGATTTGGGGTAGTAAATATAAAAGAAAGATGTAGGGGGGTACTTCAAACCCATCAGTCATGCCTGACTTTATTCATATTGCTGTCTGTCCTGCTGCTGTAAATGAAACTCTTTATAGTTGTATCATGTTTCAGATTGCACTTGTGTAGGTTTGGTTTATGCATATAAGGATGTAAATATTTGGTTTTTCCCTGAGATTTTGCTGCTGATACTTCCCACCAGCTACTTTGTTTGAATCTTGACTTCTAAAAATATTTTATGGCAAGAATAGCTTGGTGGAATTGTGCAACCTATCAAAGTTTTTGGTTCATAGCAACATTCACTGACTTTTCATTACTATTTCTGTGCTATATCCATGATAGTAACATAATCACAGAGCAAGCTTAACATCTTATCACTAGAATAAACTATGCCAACTATCATACTTGAGACTGAGAATTAAACAAGAATGCATATAATAAATTATTTTCTAGCAATCAGTTTTAACTGACAGTAGAGGATGTTGCCTGCTTGCAAATGTCATGTCCAACAATGAAATATAACTTCAAAATATTTTGAAATTGTCATTGCCAAACTACAGTATTTCTGATCAGCAGTGAAAGATGTGCCTGTAATTCATGATGCATATGCCCAAGCTAGCATCGAGCTAGCCAGGTATGCTGTAAACCCAAACAAGGCTCTAAAGGCAGCCAGGGACTTGTTCCACTGCTAAACATCCCTCTGAGCTGCCACAGCACTGCTGTTGGAAATGCGTCTACCCTAAGCATTCTCATACGTGTTTTTTTACACTAAGACCAGTTTACACAGTTTTTGTCAGGAAAAAATAAAGATCGGTGTACTATGATAATGCATCTACACTGCCAGTATTTTTAACTGAGTGATGTTGGTTTTAATCAAAATATTAATGATTTGCAGAGTCTTTGGGATTAAAAAAGGTAATTATAATTAAGGCTGGATGGGCCAGCTTCCATCATTACAGATCCCAACTCATCACAACAGTATGCCTTGTAATCTTACTGAAATAAATGCCTAGGGCTCTCATTCTGATCTGCTAGCCTTTGACACTGGCCTCACACTAGGATAAACAGCTGCAGGAGCAGTGGGGTGATGAGTTAGTCTC
This sequence comes from Chlamydotis macqueenii, assembly GCF_036417535.1. NCBI lineage: Eukaryota > Metazoa > Chordata > Aves > Otidiformes > Otididae > Chlamydotis > Chlamydotis macqueenii. The sequence continues at coordinate 12,241,086 of NC_141567.1, read as the reverse complement.
CCAGTACTTTTTGATGGACTGGAGTTACATAGGGCCATTAAATTAATTAGCTCAAGAGCCTCTGATTCACCGAAACGTCCTTTACTTTAGAACATAGCTAGGTGAAACAATTGCTTAAAATTTTTAGTGTTCACTTTGTTACTTCATCCAGTAAATCCCTTATAAAGTAATCACAATGTGATATGCACAAGGAGGAAAAACACTGCCTTTGTAAACACAACAGAGAAAGAGCCAAGACACCCAAAACTATTACTCTGTGGAAGGCGTGCAGGGCAAGGGCCAGGGGGATTGGTGGGGTTTTTTTTTTTAAAAAAACACAGCACATTCCATATGGCAGCCTGGCTTTTAGGAAGCAATATTGTACCTTCCACTGCAGGACAAAATATTTTCAAACATTCAGATGAAAGCAAATAGGGTCTGAGGATCTGCTGTCTCACTTACAGAATCAGCTATAGACATGTAGATAAGCTTCTGCTTAAAAGCGAAGGCATGCCTGCTGCCTCATTAAGTACAGCGAGTGTAAGCACTGCATTAACTGACTAATGCACAGCAGAATCCAAATGGAGCCTCATCAGAGTGGATTCCATTTTATGGGAGAGACGAGCCAGCAGCTTGAGGTTGCCCTCATCAAAGACTGCTGATATTGTCGTTAAATCTTATTTACTCATCTCTGACATTAAATTATAATCTGAACTATGTTGTTTTCTCTGGTTTTGTGAAGGGAATCAGACATAGTTTGAAGGTACTTACCAGTTCTAATTGGGCTTCCTTGCTGAAAACTGAGCTTATGAACCTCTGATTGTAAAACAAAAAGCAGTGGCTCTAGGAACTAACTCATAAAGGTTTCTGCTTTAACTGCACAGTTGATGCACTGTGTTGCAGTTAACACAAGGCACATGTATGTGTGCACAATATGTACATACATTAAAGAGTATGAATGAAAGGGAAATGTCTATAAGCAGAGCGCTGCAAAGGACTAGAAATGTGATACCCATCTCAGGCTTTATTTTTGTCCTGGTGTAGTATTACCAGTCACCCAAATTTGTCACTTCATAAATGGTTCCTGTAGCCACAGATACTGCGAGCACAGGATACCTCCTAATGGGTCATGACAGGCTGTCAGTTTTCCAGTAGGAAAACTTGAATAATCTCTTTTTACATGGCACATTATGTTTGCATTAGCATGAGCTGTTAGGCAGGCTACGTTGTTATTGCCCTCTCAAGCTATTACTCAACGATATATTTACTGCATCTTACATGCAAACTTTTACGACTTGAGCTTTACCTTTCGGTGAAAAGGTCACGAGTTCATTTCCCAGTGAGAATGACTTTTCAGCCCACTTACCTGAAATACGGTGTTGCCATTTTTAGCTGCACTGCCATGTTCATTCCACCGGAGAGAAAAACATCTTGGAAAAGCACTTAGAAATAAAACAAAGAGCTGACCTTATCATATTCTGCTTTGTAGGGGCTTACCTGGTATCTGTGTAAATGGTCCCTATAGCCACAACTATTGAGAGCACAGCATACCTCCTAATGGGTCGCGACAGGCTGTCAGGTTTCCGGTAGGATGCTAATTGATTGTACAGCTTTCAGACTCACAATATGTTCATACAAAGCACAGCATTCTACCTTTTTGCGTTGAACGCTTTTCAGCCACACCATACTGGTTTTTATGGTTCCAGAGCCAGAAAACAGACGGAGGTGCATTTCAGGATTTTTTAGCAGTATATATTATTTGAAGCTAAATTATGTGTTTTTACAGTCAGCTACTGTGAAACTAATTATAAGGAGTCTATATGCATTCAGTTCTGCTTATTTAAACATGCAAATAGCTCCTTTGTCTTTATTATGGTTCAGTGAATAGGAACAGGGGTAAGGAGGGAGTTCAGCTGTTGATTTCTGTGGGGCAGGAACTTCACTACAGAGCTCTCACTTTTCTGACTTGGGTGGAAATTGTGCAAGACTATGACAGTAATTATTCTCATCTCTGCTACTTCAGCAATGTTTAAACCTGGGCTTCAGGTTCCCGGATTGCAAAATGGGGGCGGTGATCTATGCATCCTGCTGAGGAGGGGCTGGGAACGATGGGTGATTTTTGCATACGTGCCAGTGGTTACTGCCCAGGTGAACAAGGTGAGCAGGATTACTCCTTGTGCAATGGCAGACTGCTGTACTCTCTGACTAGCTGTTTCTTAGTACCATGGTGCCAATGCTAGCCCTTGTCATATACAATCAAAAGATGCTGCAAATTAAATAAAATCATCGTAGCAGCCACAATTAACTGAATTCAATTTGCATGTTTTTCTGAGAATTTATTTGGGGGATTTTTATCTTCAGCAGCACCTAATTTTATCATTAATTCCACAAACCTGGCATGGTCCAGAGTGTATGCAGAATTATTACTGGTCCCTAATGGGGAAACAGGCAATGGAAACTAAAACCTATCTGTGGCTGAAATACCACACCATGGGTCTGCGCCCTCAGCTGACCTCTTGCTTTTTTTCAGTGTTGGGTTTTCTAGTGTGAATCTGTTCAAACCAGAATGGGAATTACTGACCCAATAATACCCATTACTGGAAATTAATTGAGAAACTTCATTCATGCTAGAGAGAGAACTGGTACTGATAGAATCATAGAATGGTTTGGGTTGGAAGGGACCTTCAAAGGTCATCTAGTCCAACCCCCCTGCAAGGAGCAGGGACATCTCCAACCAGATCAGATTGCTCAGAGCCTCATCCAACCTGGCCTTGAAAGTTTCCAGGGACGGGGCATCAACTACTTCTCTGGGCAACCTGTTTCAGTGTTCTACAACTCTCATTGTAAAAAATTTTTTCCTAATATCTAATCTAAATCTACCTATCACAACAGGCCCTACTGAACAGCCTCTCCCCATCTTTCTTATAGGCCCCCTTAAGGTACTGGAAGACCGCTATAAGGTCTCCCCGGAGCCTCCTCTTGCCTGCCTGGAGAAAGTCTTCCATAAAAAATTGATATATTTTAAAATATCTCTTGTAAACTATGTATTTGTAGTGTTGACTGTCACATTTCTTGTACCAGAAAAGGATGTGGAGCCATGTTTTCTCCATCAGGAGGTAAGGAGCCTTCCCTGGCCCTTTGCACAGGGAGGCAGAGAGCAGAGCAGCCTGGCAGCCCTCCCTGGTGCGGGTTCCCTGGTACCAGACCTACCTGCCATAGCACAGGGAAGCTGTCCAGTGTATCTGCTTGCAGGCCAAGGGCAGAGCACGTTGTCCTAGAAATTGAGGATTTGTAATTGGCTTATTGATGGCTAGCTACCAAAGTGTATAAGCACGGGATGAGTTCTGATACAAAATAGTATAAAAATATTATACTATACACACACTTAAGGACTAGATTTCTTAGTGACCATTTATTCTGTGCATCAAGCTAAAGGAAAGTGAAAGCCTTTTGATAAATATACAATACAGAACAATAGTTAAACCTGAATAATAAGACCATGTGGTCTTTCTTTGAATCCATATTACTAAATGTTCTGAACTTTGTCTTTTGCATCTGTTTATGTCAGCTCTGAGCTATTGCCTGATGGAAGTCTGATGTGACATGACACAATGCAATGTTCTTGTCACCTGATAATGCACTCTGAAAGGGACCCTGATTTTTTGCATGTGTTGTATTTGGAGATTATTAATTGTGAAGCTTAGCTACTGTACTGTTTTGCTGCTAGTCACAGCTGTAACACGAGCATCCAAGATTTTATGGCTAGTACACTTCAGTTTAAAATTTATACATTCCATAAATGCCATAATATTGTTATTTTAATCTGTAAATCAGGTTTGTCATGGGCTATATGTTAAAAATGGCTCCTGTGTCCAATATCACTTCTAGCAGCCCCAATTTTGGTGGATAAGTGTTGATTTTAAAAGGACTCTTATGCCCTGAGCTCATCATACTCCTGACTGCCACAGAGCAGCCATACTATGGAAGATCAAGAGGGAAAAATATTTCTGTTAGTGAAACATTTCTTCTTGGCAGGCATTGAAACTTAGCTGGATTTTCCGTTCTACCATTCCCCAGAACCAAGACATCAGTCATCTTTTTTTAAAGCTGAAAGAAGTGGCAGTGGTGGGACCAGCCCAGTCAGTTCTGTGCTATTGCGTGTAACTCCTTGAGCTCCTCCAAAGGAGCTGTGAGGAGATTTTACAAGCTGCCTTTAAGCCTTGACACACAGTGCAGCCATGGGTGGCTGCCCAGCTACAGCAGCCAGTGGGTGAGCACATTGGCTGGGTGCTGGGAGATGGGACCCGAGAAAACGTGACACTGGTGACCTGCGAGAGAGAAGGCTGGCGGAAAAGACAGCAAATGGGCAGGTGCAGTGTGAGGATGTGTGTTTGCTGGTAATTGATTTCTGTTGCTTGTCCTTAGAAAGTGTGACATCCAGGGGCTGACAACACGTCCTCTTGGTTCCTTATTTTGGCCTGCATTGTCTTGACACTGAGGTCAAGCTAAAGAGCAGTAGGTTGAGGCTTCTTGACTTAGTGAGATGTCATTGTATCTGAGAAAGGCAGGGGGAATGTATCACAGGGTGTGATAGCGGCACTGAGGACTCAGTGCTGCCAGAGCTGGGCAAGTGGCCAGTGTTCCCTTTTGCCATCTGATCTAGGCGAGTATGTCAGCAGTCGCTGAGTTTCTTTCAGTTGTCTCCATGAGTATTTTAAGATGCTACTGAATTAATTTTGCATACTATCTGTTCAGAAAAGATTACGTATGAAAACAGGCTGGTTCACAGTGAGTTGGTATGAATCAAAAGAAGTACTGTTGCTCACAGGTATGAGCTGATCATATATTTTCAAAAATTTCAGGGAGTTGTAAATTTTTGAAAACTTTAGCCTATCTTCTTCTGTTATTGATGCTACTGCTTTTCCTGTCTTCTCATTAAACAGCAATTCCACCTGGTCAGACCAGCAGCTTTACATTCTTATTTTTTTTAAAGGAAAAAGAAAAAAAAAAGCTTTCTAGCTGATATTTTTGCAGATAAAAGTTATGGAAATGAAAATGCCTTCACTCCCCTGCAAAAGCAGATATTGGGAAACAAAAATTAGTTAAATTTTCCCTCAGTTTCCAAAGTTATGCATGGCCTTAAGTTACCAGGGAAAAGTTCCACTTAGTCTGATTGTTTCCTTCTCTAGAAGGACAAAGAAGGTGTTTTGCAGTTGCTGATGAATGTTGCTCTGGTCACAGCTGAATAGAGCAGGACACCACCATTCATTTGAGCAGTGAAGCTAATCCTGTTATTCAGAACAAGGGCCCTTCATCACTGGGGCTGCAGGAAGATTCCCCAGACCTTGATTCCTCTCCCACACACACTCACAAAGCTGGGGCAGCGGCAGCAGCCGGACTCCCTGGCAAGGGCTGGCACCAAACCGGAGCCAGGTGCTGCTGCCTGTGCTGATAAGTGACGCAGTGAGAAGCAGTGGGCATGGGACCACCTTCCTTTCTGCAGGTCTTATTCATTATTTTCCATTCAGGCACTATTCTCCTGGCTAAAGACAAAAGCAGGTATTTCGTCATATAGAATGTCATCACTTTTCAAATTTAGGTATAATTTCTGCAGCATTCAGTGCAAAAAAAAAGTAGCACCTTTGGGGTAGCCTGTTACTGGAAGGGAAACAAAATCTCTGTTCCTAATGCAGGGCAGATTTTAGATGTTTCAAACTAGAAAGGAACCTGAGTTACATCTTTGTAACACATATTTCCAGTAGCCTGTGTTTACAAAGGTTCTGATCATAAAATGTGGTGGTAATAAAACAGATTGTGCCCTGCCTGTGCATCCAGTTCTCGAATGCTTTACAATTGTTTTGCCTTCTGATGCCAGCATTCCTTAACCTAGAAATCTTTCTCCTCCATCCAGATTTCAGAGCAGGATGTAAGACGTGGTAGATACACTATTAACTCTATTAACACAGTAATCCCTCCTTGAATGTTTGAGTAAGAAACATGCAGATCTGTTGTGTGGTGGTGAGTCAAAAATGTTGAATGGGCACGTGGTGTTTGGCCAGAGAAAAGAGTGAGAGACAGAGTGTGCCAAAAATGCCAACGTGTGCATGCTGGCTCACAGCGTGAGGAAGCGTGTAACCTGCCTTGCTCTGCTCTGTACTTGTTATGGTCAAATCTTGTTCCCTTTGACATATGTGTAATTAACAAGAGCAAAGTTTGGCCTCTGAACTGCAGAAACCCATGTCTGGTAGTCTTTTTAAAAACCTTCTCGTATCTGTATTTGTGGATAATTTTGATATTTTAACACTGTGTATTTCTGTGCTCCATTACTGGAAGATGTGTCTGACCTTAGCCCTCTAATTGTGCAGTAATTAGCATCTAAATACCATGCAGAACTCCCTGCAAATCAACCAATTGGAATATTAATTCTTAATCTAAATATATCCTAAAAAAAAGAAGTGCAAATTCAGTCAGTAGAAAACTGTTTCCTCTGCATCTGGTATTGCTGTGCAATGAGGTGGTTTGTATTTGGGGTGTATCCATAGACAGAGGAAAGTGCCTCTGAAACGGAGTACGAGAGATGTGATGCCTGCCCCTAGTCTCATGGGTTTAGGCCCAGAGCCCCAAGTAGTGTTATTCCCTATGCACACTCCAAGCAAGAAAATCCAAATGTGCAGATTTTGTGCAGAACCTTAGATTCCATTATTATTGACCATACACATATGGCATATTACAAGTCTTTTTGTGATTTAGAAGAACAGTTTAGTGGTAGCAATACATTTTATCTAGACAGCTTTGCGACAAGCCATAGTCCCCAGTGCTAATCTCCCAGGATATATCCAAGTGATGAATAATTAGAACTAGGACTCCCCATCTCACAGGCCATGGAAAGGTTGGCATGTACTCCTACTACTACCCAAGAGCTAGAGGAGCTCTCACTTGGTGGATGGCCTGGCTCTTCGTGTAGTCTGGATTCAAAGAATACCATGTCTGCTTTGTTTTAGTACTGGAAAGGCAAAATTTAATCTAATAATTTTATAAGCAGAGAATTTAAATTCTACTTTTTAGTTTTGATTTTTAAAAAGACAGACTTTTCAACTGTTCAGACTAAAACTATCAAAGGTATTAGAAAGGCAAGGACACGGGGAGAAAAAATGAACCACAAAAGTGAGTCAGCCTCAGAACAGATAGTGCCTAAGGGGACTGAATGCAAGGTTAATTCAAAAATCTACACCTGAAAATTGAGAGAAAAAAACCACAAATGTCAAACTGTAAATAAGAATATTATTTTCTATTTTGGGCACATGTTGCTATTTTATCAGGAGATGTCTAATATTCATTACCATCTACCTACCGCCCCCTCCCTCACCAAGCTGTGCAAATACATTAATCTATATGTACATTATGATAATCAGCAAGGTTTTGGAACTTTGGTTGCTTTAATAATGTGATTGTATTTCATATGTGCAAGATTGCAAGCTTTAGGTCATCAGTAGCAAAACATGAAATACTGTATGAATTAGGAAAAATCCAATAACAAACAGCAGGATGCTCCATGCATACATATCACTATTGTGGTTATGAGCAAATACAAGACTGTACATGATTAACCACGATTTATTCTTACTATAAACTCAGCAGACGGATGCAGAAGACATACTATAATTGCATACACATTTCCTCCCAGAGCTTAGAACCAATAAAAATATGGTAATTTTCTATAACTTAAGACACATTCTTTACTGTTTTATAATAAATTATAGGGTTTTAATATGCTTCCATTGTTTTGCTTTTTTAGTTTTTGAAATAAATTGTGTTTTGAATGCTGATATGTAAATGAACTAGAAACCATATTACCTGTAGGGACACTGATACTGTAGTAGAGGAAGATTTTCTGAATTAAACTTAGCAACATACAGGGGTTTTTTTTTACTGTATGCAGTCCCAGCTATTTTAACACTTTCTGGTTTATCCAGTATTCAGAGTTTTGACTGAAATTGTTTTCTTACATCACATTTTGCCATCTCCGGAAAGGATATTTTCAATTGCACAAAGACAAAACAAATATCTAAGCCAGAATCAGCCTCCAGAGCTCAGAAAGTGGATACAAAATTTGACAGTAATTAAAACTACGGAAACATCAATTGTCTCAGTGTTAATTTAAACTAAACAGTTCTATACAGAGTCTAAAAGTGTAATAAGAGTATATCTAAATATACAGTTGATTGCATCAAAATAGCGCATCCATCTGTGAGCTTTGTTCTCAGCTTGCTGAGCGAGTTGAAAATACGGAATGTGATCTGCAAACCAAGCAAGTTACTAAGTAGCTGTGGAAAACTTCTCTGAAGAAGTTGGTTTGCTGAAGTTTCCCATTACAGTTCTCACTGCAGGCGTAATGAAGCAATTTCAGGACAGTCTCAACAAATTCAACCTCTACCACACAGGTTATTATACGAACTTGACCCTCTTGCCTCTCCTTTCCCCCTTCCAATTTCCTTGAAGATTTTCTCCGCTTGGTAAGGTAAGCACCTCTTGAATATTCATTGCCTTGGCCGGTGCAGATGAGAAACTTTCATCAGCTATCCATGTCTTTCTGCTGGGACAACAAGGGTCTCTTCACAGGGCGTTAGCGTGAGCCTTCTGGAGTCCACAAAGTTACCTTTTTGTTTGTGTTTGTAAACTGGGAATCCGAACAAATAAAATGGAGCATAGTTGCTGAATACTCAGATCTTTAGCTGGAGAAAGCCAGTTTTTGTCTTTGGTTTTCCAGTCTGATTAATCCTTTTATGAAACTGAAAGCCGCTAACCTCTGTAGCTGGATCACATGGCAGCGCTCTTTGTCCGCCCCGCTAATGCGGCAGTGCACCTTCAGGAGAGCCTGTTCTTCGGGGAGGGTTACAGCAGGTTGCCTCCACAGATCACTGTAATGTTATATTTTAATTATGGTTTGCAGTGCACTTCAGACACTCCAGCAGGACTGCCTAATTAACAAGATTGTTCAGCTTTCACAGAGTATCAATCAACTAGTTGCTGAAAATGTCTTGATCTCATTTTCTGAGATTAAAGTATAAGCGAAGGACACTTTGCTCCATTGTTACTAAACTAAGGCACTACCATCTGGTTTGCAAATATGATATTAAAATCTCTGGAAATGTCTGAGGCCCCAGCTCAACACAGCAGTAAGCACATGCTTACCTTTGAATATGTAAGTAGAACCATTTATTTCAAGGGAATCCTGTGCTAAAGGTTGAACGTATGCCTAGGCGTTTTCTTTTAATCAGGATTTCATCGACTCATTTTGAAATACAATACCAAACTTTTCAAAATAGACAACAGTGCACTAAGCTATTTGTAACATCAGGGAAATCATAGCTTAAATAGCTTAAATAAATTGACTCTCCCCAGTACCTTGTAGCTCAGTAACAGTGCCTGATAAGATAATGTAATTTTGATTCAAAAATCTTCCACAGTGTTTTAGAGTCAAACTGGTAAAAAAGGTAATTGCAAGTTATTCACAGAAAAATGAGTGAAAGAAAGTGGCTATAATTAGAAATCATTTTTATCCAGAATATATGATATCCAAACATTTAGTTTTAATATGTATTTGAAACAGTAAAATTGTGTTGAGGATTGTTATTATACTAACACTCAAAGTAGATTCAAACTGGGTTTGAGTTACTTACCTCTCTCTTTTCCCCTCCCAATGTGCTACATTAGTTGGAAAATTCTTACTTGTGAAATAAAAAGTAGATTATTTTCCCAAAATCTGGGAACAGTTTGTGGATTTGCCTCTAGTCCCAGGAGGCCGTACACTGGATCTGAAGATGTGTGGTGATGCAGGAAATCAGTGTAGTTCTGGACCAGTTGCTGTAATGGGGAGTCAACGTGCACCTGCCCTTTCCCTACCACAGGTCTCCCTCTGCCGTGGACCTTGCTGTGGCCGGTCAGAGCTTTGCCCAGCCACTGCCCTGTACCAGGAAGGCCAGGAGAGGAGTTGCAGAGGCAGTGGCGAGGGCAGCAGCCTGCTGCAGAGACCGCTCTGCTCACTGTCAGGCGTTGCATGGAGGGCGTGTGCAGTGGAGACAGATGGTGCTCGCGTTCTCTGCAGTGCCATCACTTGGCACTTCCAAAAGAAAATGTGATGGCTGCATGAATGCAAAACTGTGGATTTCAATACTCGAAACTCAAATTCACCCCTCTGCAAAGAGCACGAGCAAGACCTCTTCCCCACTAACACACCACTTCAGTTCTGTTGTGATGGCATATGTGTGAGCCTAAGTGGTGCTCAGGGACAGATTTTACTCATAAAATCATAAATGGATTTCATTAAACCTACATGGTCTTTAATATATCAGACACAGTTGAGCCTCAGGAGTTTAAAAAAAAAAAAAAAAGAAAGAAAAGAAGAGAAAAAGATATATTGGTTCATTCCCCTCTCCCCCAAACATGAATCATGTATATTTCTAAATCAGCACTGAAAAATAAGCAAAGTTAGAGTAAGAGCTGCATAAAAACAAGGTGAAGTGCCCTTCCTGGGAAACAGAAGTAGTTAATAAAGGTCTGTAGATGTGGTTACAAATCAGTGATAACATTTTTAAAGCTAATTAAAGAAATATATAATCCTCCCTCTTTGGAGCCCTCAAGAAAAGCCAAAACAAGAGTCCATGACCACAGTAGGCTGAGTATGCAGTGAAGCAGCATAGAATATTGTCTTTAATAATTTCACTAGCTTTGGAAATAAATGTTTCAGCATCCTTTTACCTTCAAACACACTTTTTTTCCTTTAAGTTACATTCATCATTTATGTCTTGCAAACCTAAAGCAAAGGCCAAATATATATCGTTTCCTTATTCTTTGTCCTTGCTCTTTGAACAAGTTTTTACAGGCATAGCGTATGTTTTCATATTACATTGGACTTATAGGAATAATTCTTTAAATTTTTTTGCTTAATGCATGGTTTTGAAAGGAGAGCTTTTTCTTATAAGCAATGATATTTTATTAATGTTCTGCACATGAATATTGGAGAAAGTACTGGCAGTTGTAATGTGCTCAATAGCTAGTAACTTTTTAGGTTAAAAAAACCCTTCTGTGTTTCTGTAGTGTGCTTATCTTGAAAAACCACGTAGCAGTAAAGCTTTGTGGATTAATGCCTTCGAATCAGCAAAGCTGCTTCAGATAAACAATTATTTTAGCTAGTGCCATATTTTTTTAGTCTGTATAATAACAAAACATGATTAGCTCAAAAGTACTATGCTCTCCAGAACCTGTTTGTAATTGGGAGAATCTGCAGCGTGTATTCTCCAGTCCAGCTCACACTGAAGATTGAAGTGTAATTACAGCACAGGCAGTCTCATCTCTAGTAATTACAGCTGTCACCATCGATCCAGTTAACCAGGATAACTAACTCTGCTGAGCCAGAGTTGACAAAGCTTCCTGGCTAAACCCAGATTGCTGCATAAGAGGTTTTGTTGCATTTTGGAGACTTTTTGATTGCCAAAACACTGGTGCTTAAAAAAGTAGATAAAAAATATTGTGGATTATGGATTAGGAAGCCAAAAGCAAAATCTAATTTCACTTCATTCTCAGAACTGAAACTTGTAAACACATCTTGCAAGGCAAACAATGAAAATGCAAACCAAACCCTTACATAAATGAGCTGGATGTAGAAAGAGGCAGGACTGCATCTCGATGTACAGATCAGGGATGTGCTTGGTCCCCACAAGGACAGTGCAGTGCAGAGTTAGAGGCACTGCCTGATGGAAGCCATGGCTGCAGGGTCCAGTGAGGGGTGGTGCAGGGAGCCCCAGGTCTGTCAGGCCTGTAGCCTTGGGTCTTCTACAGCAAAGTTCAGTTCAGCTGCAGTTCAGTTCTTTTGCAGTTCAGCATACCTATACAGTTTCCAATTTACGTGTTAGCCTTGTCTTACTTGACAGCATTGAAATGCAGGAGTGTGCCAGCTCAGCTCAGCAGCAGACCCAGGATCTCCATGTCCTGCTGCAGCCCTTGGAGAAGATATACATGTCCATTTGATGCTACAACATTGTGGAATCCTTTCAGCCTTGCTGTGCTGTGACTGAGAGCAGAGTCTGGTCCAATCCATGGACAGATACAGCCTCTCTCTTCTCGTTCTCCACACACTGATTTCTTAAGAGATGCTTTTAGATACTCATCAGAAGTACACCACAGTCTAAATCATTTAAAGAGGAAGATTGACCTCAATGTGTAGGTCAGAGTCCTAAAGTGTAGGTCTTAAGCTTGCTTGGAAAATAAAACCCAGAAGACTTCTCAGTTCTGACCAGGAAAGGTCAAAAGCAAATTAATATTTTATGGAGGTTTAGTACCAGGAGTACATCTTCCTCCAGTATACTGCAGTAGAATTGTTTCCTTTGTGTGCTGTAACCCAAAGGCACCTGAAAACTTCCCCATATGCAACTTGACTAAGCCACTACTATAGATTCTGCTGTATTACAAACTGTTGCCTTGCCACCTTGTTGGTTGTTGGCACTCCAAACTTAGGAAAAGATTGTGAAATTTTGTATGACTAGGTAACACTTCCTTCACAGGTGTCTGTAGTGAGTTCACTGGGACCACTTGAGGTACAAAGTAGTCTCCTGTGAGTTTAGACTAGATTTTTAATAACAGAGAAGACTTTCACATTCTCTATGTCAGGCACTTTTCCAAACCCAAGCTAGACTGTTAAAATATGATGTAACTAGCCTGCTTGACTTTTTGTGAAAAAAAAAGTCATGAAGATGTAAGTGAGCAACAAAAACTGATATTTCCTTCTTTCAGAAGACTCCACAGTATTACTACAGTAGGCTAAAGGATACACCGCTGCATTTCTCTGCCTCTGGCTTTTTAGGAAAAAATACAGGTTTTGAGGGGTTTTCTGTTTTCAGAATTTTCCCTGGATTCCAAGAGTTCAACTTGACAGAAGGTTTTGAACAAAAAGGCATTTACTATTTTTCTCACGCAGTTTTGTGTAGATCTTACTTGACCTTAGCAATGCTCCAAAATATGCAAAATGTCCATTATGCCAGCATTAGCAATGAGAGTGACAACCGTAAACTGTGAAGCTGGAAAGTTCCAAAATAGTTCACCATCAGGTTTAACACATATCAGGAAACTTCTTTCTAAAATGTTATCAGGAGAAACCAGAAGAAAGTGGCAGATCTTAATAAAATTTGTCTTAACGGCATCCCGGACCATACTGATAGCAGGCCAAAAAGCGCCGTAGGTAGGCAGTTGTAATTGATGCCTTAGAGATTTTTTTTTTTTTTTAACACACTGGCCATGGAGAAATTCACCTTTTCAGGAACAGGCAAAGATATAAATTTATTCAGTATACTGTAAGAGAGAATGAATCCACAGAACCAAAACCCACGGCATCTTTCACTCCTCACTAAAGCAATATATAGGTACCTTATGTGCAGTACTTTGCTTTTACTTGTATTTATGGCCCCATTGAAGAAAAAAGTCTATTGGATGTACTCACCACGGGCCCATATATACTCCAGCATCTGAGCAGGATATAAAATTATCCACCAGATGCAGTGACTGGCTGTGCACTACGAATTCCTCTCTGTGAAATGTCAAAAAAAGTAAAATATAAAAAAAAAAGGAATTGTGAAGCCATGTCCCATCAATAATACAAGGTATTGTAAAAGGGCCATAAATTGAGAGGACAGCTTGTTGGTTTGGGCTTTGGTTTTGTTTTGTTTCTTCGGTGAATGTGTTTGTCCAAGAAAAACCTTGCAGTGAATCAGTGTTGTGCTGGTAGCTGTTTTTTAAGAAATGTTTTCTAGCTTTTCTCTCAGCAGCAAAACTAGCAGCCGGGTTTAATGAGTAGGTGTTTTAACATCCATTCAGGTCTTTTTGGTTTTCTACATTTGCATATAGAAGACTTCTAATAAGGACATCTTAGAGGTGTGTTCGCTGTCAAGTGTAAGCTCCTTCCCCTGTTCAACCCTTTGCTGTATTGCTGCAGCATCAATCAGTGGGTCTCAACGTTTTTGGGGAACACTGATTAAGCTTACCAGAGGAGAAGGATGGCAGCTGCTAAAGCACAGGAGCTCGTTCTGCTCCCATGGAAGTCAATGGTAAAACTCCCATTGACTTAAGCAGAAATTGAGGCATCCCCCGCATGAGAGAATATCCTCTTCCAAATATAAAAAAAAAACAGATGCATGAATTTGGTCCCTTTCTCAAATGACTGTACACAGCACAGTGACAGATTGGGTCGAAAAATCACATGTAAAGGATGTGACAACACAGAGCTGAACTTGTGCTAATGTCATACTTCAACCACCATCTCTCAGAGCTCTCCAGAACAGGTCAATTCCAATTGGCTTTATTTCCTCTGCTTTATTTGCCTTTGTTTTACATGGGCTAACCCTGCTCAGGGATAGGTTTTTCTCATGCTTGAGTGTTTACATACACACCTGCATCATAGACCTTTTTCAAGTACAGTCGCGGTTTTACATAATGTTAGTGGAGCACAGCTAGCACATCAAACGGCCTCTGCAATGCCATGCTCCACTGGACATGCTTTCTGGCTGTACAGCTTAGTATGCATGTTTTATTAGTATTCAGAATTAGATCTGTAAACACCTTAACAAATTCTGGGGGCGAAAAAAAAAATGTGATCCAATATCTCTTTGTTCAGGTTTCCATTAGAGGAAAATTCTATGACTTTCCTTTCTCCCAAAATGTAGATCCATAGCTGCTCTGAAAAAAATACTGTCTTTCCCTGTTCTGCACAGCTCATTAGCACTTCTCTGCGTACGCTTATTTCTGGTGCCATTTATTTCTTCTGATATCATATTATGCAAATGTAATACACAGCCTTGCTGTATAAATAAGAAGCCTTTCTTAGCACTTACTTCTTTTTTCCAGCTCTACAAAGTGCATTTCACAAGCACAGTTGCTCTAAAACAATTGCACAAATTGGATAACGGATTAAAAATATGTGTGAGAAGAAAATCCCCAAACAGTTAATCTTAAAGGTCACAGACTAAAGTAGTTTAACTTCATAAAATGAGACCCTGTGTCCTGAAAGCTGGCCAGGAGAACCCTGGAACATCTTATGTGAGGAGAGGTGAAAATCTTTGCATGTCTAATGGCAGATTTATGGCTAGACAAGCTCTAAGGAAGTCTGTCGTTGTTTTTTTGTAATCCTAAACACAGCTGTTTTGTTAATTGAAAAGACCTTTTAATAAAACTGAATGGTGGGTGCTTTTGAAGTAACCCAATTCAGCAACTACATCCTTGCTTGAAAGCTGAAGTAACAATGCTGCTTTTCCCAACAGTGTACATATTTGGAAACAATTGTTCAGTTTTATACATTTACCAGAATGTGTCAAGATTAGAGCTGGATTTTTCTGCTCATGTCTAGCCTGGAAAAAATATATTTACATGTCAGTCTCAGCAGATGCAAAACATTTTGCCTGACCTGAGACAAAGAACTTTATTTTGTAAGAGAGTTATTTACCCTTTTTTCACCCCAAAACCCAAGTGGGTCTGTCAGTTTCAAAATGCAATGTCATTTTGGAACAAAAAGTCAAAATATTTCACCTAGAAAATGTCAATGAATAACATTTATACTTCTCCTCTGATTTTACTCTTTTGGCCAAACTATTTTACAACATTATCTGACTTTCTGAATAGTTTAGTTCCCTCTGAAACTGCCTATCTGTAAATTTTATGTAGCCTGAAAACATTTTCAGCCTCTTCTAGTGAACATGCAGGTACTGCTAAGATTTGCATTCAATTCGGTACCACTCTACAAAGGCACATCTTTAAGTCACGAGGTCTCACCCAGGCTGCCCGTGGAGGTGTGACTGGGGGCACTCATTGGAATAGCAGCCGGGCAGGATCAGGCTCAGGTGAGGATCTCTTAGTTAGAGAGTGGATACACCAGCTTGCTGTGTGACTCTGATCATGTTACCTCCAGCCAAAGTTTTGTTTTCACTCATATCTACACATAGCTAAGGCTTTATCCTGGAAATTCTTCCTCATACCAGTAAATTTCATTGCCGGGAGATTCTCTTTGAAGGCAAGGCAGCTGTTTCCAGGTATGTCCAGGAGGAGGTGGTACAGACAGGATCAGACCTACAATCAACACAAAAACACTCCTGCAGTCAAACATTGTATTTATATATGTTAATCTTTTACAATGCTAAGGAAGTTGTGCTAGAAAAGCTCATTTTCCCTGAAGATTGTCAGCCTTAATAAGAAGTAAGAAACTAGAAAAAAGTCATCATGAATTCTAATGTATTTGAACATATGGCCCTAGGACCTGTTATTACCATATCAGTCAGATAAAGGAGTGGGAGAGCGGTTGCAACAGCACAGAAGGAAAAATGTTAACACAGCAAAAGACTCTTGATTTTAAAGAAATACTCAGTCTGTGAATCTAGTTTCCAGCTTTAAGAAAGTCTTGTGGATAGTATAAAGTTCTTACAATTCTTGTTTAAATAGTATTTTGTCATTATTATTGAAGCATTCCTTTTCTGTTTAAAATTGAGGTTTTTCTATAAATCTACCTTTAGTGTGAATGAGGGTGTCTGAAATACTGTATTTGCTGGTTGTTCATGATAGGCTAGGAGGGCAAGTAAAATAATCTCAAGCAGAGAGAAGTGAATTCAGGTCAGAGTCCATTTCCAAGGCACATCTGAAAACCTAATCAGTTCATTTAGTCTCTGTCCTCCAGCTCTCAAATGTGTATCAGCATAGGCAAACGTACAGTTCCCAGCTCTCCAAATAGCAATCAGCTGATTCTGCCAGTTGCATATGTGTGTGAGAGAGGGAGGGAGATGCATGAAACCATTTAATCATATGTATCTGGAGCAAGAACTGGACCTGGGTTTGCTATGAGCTTAATGCAAAGTTTAATCAGGTTTACCTATAACTCAAGATCATCTACAAGTCCAGACCATCTTAGACACATACAGCATGACTTTTTGCTGTTAATTCATTGTAGGCATTATGGTATTTACAGAATTTTTTGAGAAGCAAAAAAGGCTTTCTAAATGCATTTGATAATTGTATACAATTTGCCGTAAGCAGGATGCCTGGCAGCAGGTTAGTGAGTCAGGATAAGAGGTCTGGTTGAGTTTCATGAATGCAGATGGTGCAGAGCCAGGATGGATGGTACTGTCTTGTGATGAACTACTACCACCATGTTCCAAAGCATATTGCACCATCTGGATTGTGATCATTTGAAAATATCTTGGTTTATATATCATTAAAACATTTCTAAAGCTTTACTTGAGTTTTATACCAATCTTTCCGCTAACTTACAGCTAAGCAAATATAGAAGCATTTGGATAATTGCTTTTAATACTTGCATTCGCTTCCATCAGCTTTTTATTTAGAAAGATTTTTCTTTGACAGTGTTCCAGTGTCTTCTGTCTTTCTTTCCTTCCACAGATACCCACATAAATGAGTTTGCTCAAGATAGGCAGCATTTGTCCTGTATAGAGGACTATCACAAAGTCTGTATCATTTAAGTGCTGTGTTTGTCTTTGAAATAAACCTGAAATGACATCTAAATGCAGCTTAAGAGGTGCACAGGCTTTGAGATGCCTCCAGCTTGTTGTTTAAGTAAAATTCAGGTAGAGCAGAGCAGAGAATCTGTTATTATTCCCTGATTCATTGGGAAAATTGAGAAACTTGGCATAATTGTTTTGACTACTGACAGTCTCTTTACATATAGGATACAGCGGCAAAACAGGAATATTTAAGGGGCCCGTACCTATTTAGGAAGGGTGCTTTTAAGATATTAATATTAATAAATTAATATTAATAAAATCTAGTGATAAGACAATTACTGCATTGTACAACCAAGAGCAGACAGCAAGCTATGTGTTTTCAGTTGTTATCCTATTCTGACACTTCTAAAGCATTCATATTGTAGCTTCTGCAAAAGAAAGGAGAGGATGAGACAGGAGCCTGGAAGGAGCTGAAGTAGTCCTTGCATTATACCTCCTTATCCAACAGCTACAGCAGGAAGGAGAGGTAATGGTGCAGTCTGGTTCTGGGTTTGCTGTGCTAGCTGGGGACTGGTGTCCTGGCTTTTCCAGCGTAGCCACAGCCATCACCAGAAAACTTTTGCTATCCCAGTCAGTCCTAGCTTTTGTCAACAGGTTTTTCAGTCCTGCCTTTTGTCAATGGGACCTAGGTTTATGTAGTAAGGAACATTACTTTAGTTGGGAAGGGAAAATATGAGTTATTTTCTACTACATTTCAGGTTACACTGAACAGCTAAGCTCTTTCTTCTGTTAAGATTT
The DNA here is from genome assembly GCF_036417535.1 of Chlamydotis macqueenii. Taxonomy (NCBI): domain Eukaryota; kingdom Metazoa; phylum Chordata; class Aves; order Otidiformes; family Otididae; genus Chlamydotis; species Chlamydotis macqueenii. The sequence goes on along the minus strand of NC_141567.1, from coordinate 12,222,820 downwards.
AATCCAATAAGATTCACAACAGGCTGAAGCCTTGCTCTAGGAAAGACCTTTAGGCTACAAGCTTGCCTTCTTGCTTGTGACTCAATTTTGCAGTTAAATCTTAGTGCAATGGCCATTGGTTTTGTTGGGCTTTTTTATTTTCCTTTAGTGGCTGCTTTTGTAACATACATTTGTACCTTCATAATGTTTTAAGGAAAAATTTCTCATTACCCCACAAAAAAGGCAAGCAGAAACTTCCATGGAATGCCGAATATGAACAACCTTAATACTAAGACTAATTGTCATGTAGTCATAAGAAAGGGATGGAACCCTGTACCTCCATTAAAATTTGTTAACACCTCTTGAGACTTGACTTATCCCAAAGACCTGCTAAAAACTCACCACATACAAGTACAGGATTATTTTCCGAAATGCTTTGTCAGAAGATTTTGAATTATGAATGAAGCAAAACAAGCTGTAAGCTGTTCATTGACAGATCAGAAACAGAACGAGAGGCTAAACTTGTGCACTATAAATTCACTATAATTTGTTTACTCAGCTTCAGCCAGTTTATAGGTTGTGCTGGAAATCTGCCAGGTCCTGCTATGGCTGAGGCTCAGTAATTCAAGAAGAAACCTAGTTACTGCTTATGATAACAGGTTCTCAGTACTCTTCATGATGGAAAGTCAAATGAAATTAAAGTAGATCTTGATATACTCCATGCAGAATTTCAATATTACTTGTGGGCAATTAGGTCAAAACATTGTCGTCACTGGATGTGTGCCACCAACACAGCCGGTAGGCCAGGCTGAAGGGGTAGTAGCTATCGTATGTCAAACACTGATGTCCAGGAAAGAACGATGATACCCACATAGAAGCCACAGGAGTAAGAGCCTGATAATAAGGGATGAACTGGGATGTTTCCTAGAAGACTATTATGGGGCCACATGACTCAAAAAAAAAAACTTAACTTGACCATAAACTGTTGAGAAATTTCTTTTTATGCCCTTGAATCATGCCTGATTTCTGCACGTGCTGGAGAACAGATTGTTGATAATACAGCAGAGGGCAGCCATGGAAAATGACCCTTTGAGATTCCACACTCAGTGTATTTTGCAAACAATAAACAGGCACAGTGTAGATAAAACATGAAAAGGCCAGACCAGAACCATCCCTAAATAGATCCTCTAGGAGTAATCCTACAAAAGTAGAACATTCAGGCAATGGTACAGCTTAGAAAATGTCAGTGTAAATATCATCCTTTTCTCCTTGTTCTCAGCCTTAAGCAAATCTTCTGCTAAAGGAGTGGGTTTTTTTACTACAGACATCAGGAAAAGGGGTATCACAAATCAAATTGTGTCTGGGGCTCTTGGAAGCCCAGTAGCTCTGGTGGTTTTAGTGGCCACTTGCTGAGGAGCTACCCCAGTGTTGTTGCTGTGCCCTTAAAAATCCATTATTTTTATTGAGACAATGTCCCTTGGTTAATTAAAAGAAATTAAGTTTATTCTATCAATCTGATAAATTTCAGTCTGACAAAGTTTCAGAAACACTCCTGTGTCTAAAACCCGGCTTTTTGGAGTTAAACAATTTTCTGTGAATCAGCTAAGAGTAATCTCCTGCTACAATCAGAGCTCTGGGTAATGGCTGTATTTCAGACATACATTATGTGCACTTTAAGCAAATAAGTGTTAGAAGACAAAGTTGAAATAGCCTTCTTGTGAACTGTGCTAATACAGAATGGGAAGGATGGTCTAACTGTGAAACTTGAACAAAGGGGAAAAAGAGATCATTGGAAAAACCCAAAAATGGTAAGTGCATGAGGGACACAGGAAGACAGAATTATTACTGTGTCTGAGCACTTCATGCCCTGCAAAAGCAAAGAGCGTCATTTGGATCCATTTTCATTTACCAATCATGCCTTTTGAAGTGATGGATTTTGGCAAGGATGTTTATGACTTGTTTAACAATTACTGTTTTAAAATTTCTGTTTAAAAAAATCAAGCTGACTGTGAAACAGACTCACCTTTCTTTCAGACATGACTGCTGCTTGATTTGTATTAGATTAAATGGTGTCTTGAGAGTAGCATAGCCCTCAGAGAACTGTCATTTACAGTATTTAACATTTATTCAATGAACTAAGAATATGCTGATCTAGAAAACAGTAAGCAAAAAAAATCCTGCGTGATTACAAAGATAAGTGTACCAGTATTTGATTTGGAGAGCTCTGATCTGTCTGCTCTGACTTGCACTGGAGATTTACACTTCCTCCCCAAATGTTCTTTTGGAGATATTTACTGTACCTACAGCAGGCTTTGCTGAAACTGCATTCTGAAGGATACACGTACTGTGATTTGAAATCAGTAAGATAACTCCAGTGCTTCATTTTAAAGATGAAACTTTATGAATTTTAAACCGATTCGAAGTAAAACGCACTCATGCTGCAAATATTGCATAAATTGTTCCGCAATTTTATCTTGATTGGATGGTAACTTGTTAGCATCAGTATTTCCCAACACATTTGTTTCGTAACCATATGAATGACAGAGGCAAATGATGCTTGTTAAATATATACATTGATACTTTTTACCTTCTGTTGCTACTTGAAGTAAGCTTAAAATATATGCCTCATCTTCAAATGTGACAGCTGTTTCGTTTTGTTTCTTTTTACGAGCTTCAGCCCATTTTAGATTAGTCAGCCTTTGGTGACAGCAGAAGCTGTCTGTATTTCAGGCTGCTCAAACAAAGAGTATTTTGTATTTAGCATATTAAAGTCAGCATATTAGAAAATCAAGCACAGTATCGTCCTTACAATATAAAACATGTGAATCATTTATACATTTTTTGCTGTCAAATGATGTTTGACAATCATCATATGATAATGAAATGTATAATTAATAATAAAAATGCCAACATCTGTTAGCTTGCTATTACAGACTGATTCTAAGTGTACTACTTGGAATATGTCATCATTAAGTTAATTAATATTAAAATCCTTTAAATACAATTTGTTTTCATTAGTTGCTAATTTAGGTAGGTACAAGGCATACAGAGGAGGTTCTGTTTTTTCCCTGTGTCAATACTAAATTTCACAAATGCTTTTAAAACCCTCAAATTAATGTAAATGTCCTGTTAGCAGATGAATCCAGTAAGATGAATGCATTGTGTTCAGCTGCGATTGACTCATCCTTTGCCTTTCCCAGGTTTACCTGTTCAGGGGCGACTCCCTCTCTGGGAGGGATGCTGGTTTGCCTGGCGTCCTGCCCGCTAACCTCTTCAGTTCTTCTTCTTGCTTTCTTGCTGCCAAAGCAAAACACATTCACGTGTTTGTGCAATTCATAGCTGCATTATGCAGGCCTTGAGCTAATTTTATGCAGTTATACCATGCATGTTTATAGCCCGGAGACACTCTCCTGCCCATTGAGGAGAAAATGTTCTGAGGTCAGGAACCCTGAAGGCCTGATCAGCAACTGATGCCTTCACTGCATGCAAAAAAAATTTCCACATGAATTTACACATATATAGGTATATGTACACTTACATATGTACGTATGTGTGTATATTTAGGAAATTAACACTTGCCAAGAGAAATATTGAACACTTGGAAAATTATATGCTGAACAAACAGAGGCTGTTGTAGAGAAGAAATTCCCATTTCTTCTATCATGCCATCTGCAGGGAAGGTCTTACCTATGGGGCAAACTGTGAGGGACTGCAGAAAAACAACCTATAAAGCAAGTCTGCCTGTCTTTTAACATGCAAATTAAAGTCATCCTCCAGTAGCCTGAAAAACACCCTGGGGACTTGCAGAGGCCATCTGAAAGCTGCTAAGCTTCTCAATAATGGGGGTGAAAACATCTGGCTGTGGATGAAGATCTCCCAGAAACATGCCTTTCTTCTGGTCACAGCTGAACTGGGAGACATTTTGTAATTTTTGTGTTTGGAGTCTGTTGGTGGTGTGTATCCCTATAGTCTTTGTCTGAAAAGTTATTAAGTCTATTGAAAACAGCAGAACCAGCATCTCAGCACATAGATGCACTTAATTTTGCTTTATGAAGCTGTTACCTAAATATTTGAGATACATTATAATTATTTTTAAATAATCCCTACATTTTTGCAACCATGGATTTTGCAAATTTTCATAGGAACAATGCAAACAGCAGGGATTGATTACATCCTTGTCTTGCAGTTAAAGCTGTCCACAAAAAGTACCCAGTTCTCCATTTTCTGCCTGGGAAGGGCTTGAGCTGAAATAAGTGAGAAGCCACATTTTTTTCATGTCCTTTTTCTCTTCATTAAATTCTCCATCTACCATTCTAAGCAGCTCTACTTTAGTGAATGCAACAGAAAGCGACTATTGCTGGTTTTGTGGAGTTACAGTATACAATTCACAAGCTAGAATTAACGGATTGTAAAAATACACTGATTATAAAAATTAAGAAAAAAAGCAAAACCAGCATTTGTGCTGATCACAGAGATAAGACAGCTTTCGTCAATTCACAGTGACATTAAGAAAATTAAAATAATCAGTGAGGTTTTGTACATAATTTAACAAGAACAATGCCATATTTCAATATGATCTGTAATAGTTCAGTCTCCCACAGTATCTTCTTTTTTGTAGCCTTCTTCAATCTCCAGCAGAAAGAGGCTGATACCTTCTAATATTAAACTTTTCAAGCTGACTTGGTTCACTTTGGCATAAATTTGAGGGTGCTTCCATGTGTAGCTGAGTTGGCCGACCTGAGGGAGCAGTAACCTTCAGGAGAGGGAAAGTAAGGACCAGGGGTATGGGCTGAGGGCACTCATCCATTCAGCCAGAAGGACTGGGACCTATATGTCTGTAAAACTCCTTAAACTGAATGTATCAGTCAAAATGCCTATGGCTGAAGGCAGGTGAGATGAATCACATCATTTGCCTTTATCATTCATGTGAAGAGTGACTAATTTCTCCTAGCATCACGGGGAGCCGCATGTATGCCGCCAAAAGAAGTTTAAGACCCAAATAATTTGTAACAGCTTTTGTGAGCATTAAAACAAAAAACAATCTCAACACTAAGAACGAACAAAAGAAATGGATGCAACAAGCAGGTTGCTCCTAGGCTTTGTTTTCACATGAACAGCTTCTTTGTTGTATGATTTGTATGTGGCAGGAGGATGGAATAATATTTTCAGGCCGGCTGATGCTGTGTTATTAGCAGCAGGCCGGAGGTTTGGGGTTGGTTCCACTCCAGAAATTTTTAATACTGGATCGTAATTCAGCCTTGGATATAAAGTCTGGCTGATTCAATGATTATTGAAGCTATTTACTTTAATGAACTTTGGAGTGGATTTTTTATATGAAAATATGGAGAAGGAAATTTTTTTTTGTATTTAGTTTGGTTTTCTCTATCCTGATTTTTAAAAAAAAAATCACAATTCTGGGCCTACATTCTCTACTGCCTCTAGCAGTTTGTTACAGCCTGCCTGCAAGAAGTTGCTCTTCACTCCAGGCTGCTTGTTGAACTGCTCTGGCAATGCCTGCCTCCTCCTTTCAGCCAAAGCAAATCCTCGCTATGCAAGATGTGCAGGCTTGAAGGGCTTGAGGTGGGAGGTGACTGCTGACCAAGCTTAGCTGGCTGATCAGAGTAAGCCCTTACCTCCTGAACCAGAAATGGAAGCAGGTCCATGTCTCAGTGAACAGGCCACAGACATGCTGAGGATATGTGACTGTCCCTGTGCCAGACCTAGGTCATCCCTTTTCCCTCGGTCTCCTCCCTTCCGTCACTTTGTTTGAGTGGGAGCAGCTTGGTATGCAGCAGTTGATGTGGAGATTGCTACTGTTCTGGTATATGTGTGCTTTAAAAAAAAAAATGAGAAACTAAGACTAAAATTTGTAAAATCTGTAGTGTTGCTAAATATACTTTTGGCCTATTTGACATATTACCCTTTAAACAGTTTAGCCAATAAAATATGCTCATTTCTAATGGCGATGAGCAGCCTTTAGCTGAACACGTACTTCATGCAGAGGAGATCAATAGTATTTACTGAATTGTGAAAACTGGATACATACAGTATTCTACAGGCAGATTGCGCTGGGACTGCACCCTGATACCACTGAAGTCAAAATCAAAATACACTGATTTTAATGGGAAAAGTTCTGACCCTTGAGAAACAAAAATAAGGATAAAGCCAAATCTTTTTTATAGTCTTCAAAGAATAAGTATTATAAAACATAACACTTACTGTAAAAAAAAAGTAATCATATTTCTGCCACAACTGAATTATATTCTATAGTAAGTGGAATATACTAATGCAAAGACACTATTTCCATTGGCCAAAGTATCCACTTTATCTCACACGTGCAAGAACTTCATATGCCTCATAATCTGCCTTCTCAGTATAAGAGAAACTCTGTATGGTCTGGCTTCTTTCTTGCAGAAGAGAAACTATGCACTGCACTTCTGCCACTATCGTTATTACTTGTCTATCAAGTTCCCATCATGAAAAATGCAAGCAAAAGGGCTTTTTGTTTCTAACATTCTATATACAGAACTCGGCTTCCTCTACCCTTTCCCTAGTCCAGTTAAGATTCTTATATTAAATACTATTGTTTAATTAGTGATTGAAATGGTAATAAAGCATTTTCCCTTTGTGCTGTTAATGGGTATAGTGCATCTTTGCAGAAAGTTTTAGCATTATAGAAGCCAGTGAATTTCTGTGCAGTAAGTGAAGCTTTGCACTTTGAGGATGTATCATTAGCAGTTTGAGGATATGTTATAAAGCATCCATGAGGTCTGAAGGGGAAGGCCCATCACATGAAGGACTGTAACCAATATATCAGGTTTCATTTGTGGGTGTTTTGTAAACCACCTCAAATTTCCAGACTCTAGCATCCTGGCAGTTCCAGAGTATTTGTATGATTGTTTTCTTTTTCTTTTCTACCGCCTGATACTGTTTTAAGATTTGTTATTTTCTCTGTATATTTTCATACAACAACAACAAAAAAAACCTTCAGCATGCATTTACTAAGAATTCTCCCATTTTTCAAAAGTTTTGCTAAAGAGGCAGACATTCAGGTGAGCAGGGCGAAGTGGACAGCCATGCTGTTAAGAAATCACATTGCCTATTTAATATCACATTTCATTGGTGTTTGTAAAATACAGACCATTGGTAGCTCTATAGCTCTTCCCTGAACATACAGAGATTCCCAACCAATGCTGTAGAATAAAACATACCAATGGACTAGCACCTAAAATTAGTAATTTTGAGAATAACTTCACCCTGCAGATCCTTCCTGTAAGATTTTCAGATCCCCTGAAGGCAGGTTTGCAGCATGATTGTGGTTCTCCTGCTAGAAACTATGCAATATTAAAATAAAGGGACCCCTACATGACTCTCTCCCACTCTTGGAATGCCCCATCACCCTATCCCTTTCTCTCTCTCCCAGAGCAGATGTAGCTCATATATTTCTAATGCTGAATGTATTGAAATTGAAGACACCAGTTTTCTAGGGCTTCTAGGAATTATCTCTGCTTTGAAAGGAGTCGTATCACATGTTTAAGCAGCAAAGGTTCATCTATTTTGAGAGATAACACCCAGTCCTACCGAGAGGTGGATGTGAACGCAATCTGGCAAAGAATAGGTACATCAGCGAGATATGCTAGTGCCAGGCAAAGTTTCTGCCTGGCATCAGCAATGTGTGTTGCCCTTCGGTATCTGGACGCAAGGAATGAATCATAATTCATGAGGTAATAGGAAGACCCCCTCTGATCAAATTTTGAAAACCACAATCCAGTAATAGCTGCGTGGGTAGATGAGAGATTGGACGTGCATTAAAATAAGATTTCCTGGGTGGTCTGATGTTTCATAATAAAAGCAGCAAGTGTAGCAAACCCCATCAAACTTGTAGGGCTGAACCAATTAAAAACATCAGCAAGTCATCTGTGCACGAAAGTCCCTAAAGGTCAGTGAGGTGAGCTATTTCCTCCTAGGCTTTCAGGACCACCACAAGTTGGAGAAAATTAGTCAATCTTCATAAACAGGACGCACGCTAAGAATATTTTCTGTACGTCTGAGTTGGCATGGCAGCATGGAGCTGAAAGCAGAGGCAGGAATAAGGAAAGTGCCAGTATTCATCATTGTGGATTTATTTATTGCTTTGCTAGGCCAATGCACGCCCTTCGCGTGAAAGTGGTATTAACTGAGGGAAATATTCATCATCTCCTTTGTTTGACATAAGATATGAATCTGGTCTAAAGACTGCTTAAAGCAAATTATTTTTGAGGATTAAGTAAAAAAAATCTGTTTGGTTTTCATCAAGGCTGCAGTTATGGCCACAAATAGCCAAGCAGAATACCATTTAACCGGGCTGTAACTGGCAGTGCATTATATTCCCCAGCTCCAAAGCTGTGTCTTGGGCTGCTCGCTTCTGATTCAGCCACACACGTCTAGCTTATGACAGCTATTCAGAGATCGGATACAGCAGTTAGCATTACTGTATTTTTTGAGTCTAAACTTTGTGATTACAGTTTTCCTGAGAGAGTAATATTTTCTATGTAAAGTATACTTTACAATGTATTGGAATTTAACTACAAAGATATACACCTTCATAAGTATTGGCTATTAAAACAATTTACTAGTATGTCAACAAGTACCGATATGTACATAAAACCAGAGTAATTTGGTTTGTTCTAATGCACTGAGCCAATCCAGCAGTGTGCCGTCGAGTGCCATTGAGAATCACTTCACACTATCAGGATGACATGACTGGAATCGCATTCACTGCACATCTTCGTTCTAGTTAATGATCCAGAGTTGAAATGAATGACTGACATTTCGTGAATAAAAGAAGAAAGCGATTGTGCCATTCACACTGCACTGAGGGTGCAAATTTACTTTCATTATACTGGGTATTAAGATTCCCTATATCAGAGTTCATTAAAGTAGGTGGGAGAATGGGACTGAGTTAATAATTAACAATAAGTCATTTATCAGGGAAATTTAGTTTTTCCTCCTGCTTGTAGAAAATCCATAAGCAGATCACAGCTGCTTCAGAAGTATTTGCTATTCAAACTTATTTTAGAAATAGGAATATTTTTTTCCAATTCTTAGCAGTTTTGATTGATTGTAATTTGTCTTTGAGCCTATAAGGTGCTTGTTAGTCATGGATCATTGATTAGCTATAGTTTATCATATAGGTACATGATTATCTGTCTCCCTCCTGGTTGGATGTGTTTGCCTACTTTTCCAGAGCAAATATCAGCATCTACCTGTGCAAATGTAAATTTTTTTCTTCACCAAAATCTCTTCAATGACACTTTGAAGGCCATTTATAATGAATGCTAGTGCCAAAAAATGAGGTTCCTTGAGTTTCTATGAAAAATAAACCAAAAAATCTGGTGTAGAAGTAAATCCATTTGAAAGAATGACAACATTTGCAGAGTATTTTTGCAATATTTCACTTTCTTTACTAGGTTGTATTGATGAATATTCAAATTTGAAAGCAATTAGGTAGATAAAGAAGCCAAATAGTCAAAAACAGTAAGTCTGACACGCAAGATATGCAAGATAGCAAACATCTGCATTACAGTTTGCAGCGCTTTGCTACAAAAGGCATATTTTGAATACAGAGACTATGACAATATTGTTCACAACACTTTTTTGTGGTTATGGCTCCACTGAAGTCATTTTGCCATTAGGTGCAGTGAGATCAGTGTGTTACCCAATACAATTGACCATTGTCCTTTCTAATGGCCCAGAGCAGAGTGTTCCGCAGGCTTCCTCCTTCAAATGATAGGATCCCTCGTGCCACATATTTAGCTTTCCTTTAGCAGTAAGTGCCAGTATCTGGTTTGAGATCAGTGGATTAAAAGCTTTGCAGGAGTGCTGAGAATTATTATTATCTTAGTTATCACTATTTTTCAGAAGTATTTCCCAGGAGTGCAGAAACTCCGGGCCTCTAGATTGCTGGGTCAGACAATGCTGAGTGCCTGACACTAGTAACAAGAGAATCCATTCAAATAGAAATGGTGGTTGCGTCCTACTAGTTCTGATAGCACTCAGGGAAAGGAAGGATGCCAGAGATGCCTGTGGGAAGAGATCCATCTCTAATCAAAAGCCATCCAGAAGGTCAATAAAATTAATTTCTCAGTCATGGTTGATAGAGGAAAAGGTGCGTTTCCAGTAAAATACAGATACTGGATCCCATTAGCAAAGCAGCACACACCTTATACTTAAAAATATATCAAGCTCTCTTTGAGTGCCTTTTCAGAGCTCACGTTGCCAGTGGTTATGCCCTCTTTCATGTGACAAACATGCCGGCACACCTGGCGAGCAGGGAGCGGTGCTCTTACACCGGGGGATTGGGTTACGAGGAGGGGGCAGTGCCGCAAAAGCCTCAGGAAGCATGTCTGAATTATTTTTTAAGAAGAAAAGCTTCAAATGGAAAGTGTAACCCAATGCTTTCTAAATGTGGAGGCATGCTTAAAGAGCAGTGCTATTTGGTTTCTCTCTACTTTAGAGAAATTCAAATCCTCAGTAAATAAATCCTGCTCTTCAAGTACTGAACAAATGAAAATTGCCTGATCAAAATGTAGAGAAGCTCATGCTGCACTTCCCAAGAGCAGGACAGATGGGGAAAGAGCCAAACTTGCTAAGGGAGAACTAAAGCTCAGCCTCTAGCACCAGAGATTACAAGAAGCTAAACTCTGTCCTTGGGTCGAACCCTGTGGAGCCAGGAGAGCCCGGGTGTAAGATGAGAGCTGAGCCTCACCTTCCCAGAGAGATCACAGGCAAAGTGCACGGGCTTTCCCACAGTAGAGGCAGCTGCTTTCAGAATAAGAGTCTGCCTCACGTCGAAGCCTACATGCGTGACAAGCATAGGCTTAGCAAAAAGAGACAAGGGGAGAAAGCCAGGAAAACAGAAAATCATTGGAAAAATTTTAAAGCACCTAATGTATGTGGAAGAATTCTTTCATGTTCTTGTGCAGTTGTGATCTCTACACACAGGTGTGAGGACAAACACGTTCCCCCGCAGTGGAGGCTGTTGGCGTGGGAGAGGAAATAAAACTGATGAAATGCTCCTCTAAAGCACTGCTAGCTAGGACATGTCTTACAGTATTTTTACTTGAGTGATGAGATCTGTGGTCAGAGAAAAGTAGCAGGGATGTGGTAGGGCTCGTGCAGAGCTGGTCAGGCCTCTTTCAACAAACAGTTTGGTTTAGGGTGTTTTGTTTTTTTTTTTTTTTTTTCTGGAAAATGGCAGTCAAGCAAAAGCAATCCCAGTCCAATTCAGCCATGCCTATTTGCCATGCCTATTTGCTCTGAGGAGTCATTGGAGCAGAGACTCAAACCTGCATCAGTGACACCAGAGGTGAATGCTCAAACTTGCTCAACTGTAGAATATATCTCTCATTAAGTTTAATGAATATTTCATTATTCCTACAAATTGGAACAGCTCAGGAGTGACAGAGAAATCCTCCTGACGAGTGACCAGTTCCTAGTAGTTAGAACACATATGTGGGATGTGAAAGTTCAGGTTTTGAGTCCTTGCTTTGACCCATTCTGGGCAGACTTGAGATGATGAGGTGGAAGATCCTAACCATGAAGGTTATGGGCTAATTCATTGTCAGGCCTTTTTTTTTTCTGTTTTTAGGGGAAAGGAGGGGAAAAAAAAAGAAAAAAAACGCAGAAGATGTAGTTCCTTCTTATACATCATTTTGAATCTCCCAAAAAAATCTTTCATGCTCCCCTTGTTCTAGGCAGGATAGGCAGGAGCACAAGTACATATTTATACTAAGCACAAGTAAGTGCTTCATGTGCAGTGTAGCTATGACAAATGCAAGGTCCCATCTTGCAAAAAACATATGTCTGCGATAAACTCAGCCTTGCGTAGAGGGGCTCAGAAAATGGCTTCTATACTATTTGCTTCATCTTTAAAGCCAAATAAGGATTTAACATTTTCACAGCATGATCTTTTCCCCCTATCCCATGACTCATTTTACCTTCAACAGCAATTCTCTTCATTATTTTATCTGCTGTCACTGTTTAAGATGAAAGTAGTTGAGGATTAAAACCAGGAAAGAAGATGCAGAGGTATGTAACAGTGCTACAAGGCACAAACAAACACACAAACTAAACTTATTCTGCATCCTCTTATGGCCCTTAAAGGCTATTGAAAGAGGGCCAAAAGAGGTCCCACAAGAGTAAGGGGCCTTTAGTGTATTCTTCATGTTTTTCCCATAGATAATTTGGAAGAAAGACTGTACTTTTATGTGCCCCTGAAGTAAAATTACAACCAGCTGATAGAACTATCTCAGCAGCAACAACGAGAGTCAACTCAGAAAGGCAGGGTTTGTTGCCAAATAACACAGATTGTTTATAATGAATATAAACAATTACACTGCTGACCAGATTCCCAGTACACTTCCATCCACAGAACATACAAAATGCTGCTCTGGCACTGGTCTCCCAAATATTTGCCATATATTGAGCATTTTCAATGAATGAAATTCAGTGGAAATGCAACAGAGGGAAATCCACACCACACTGTTCCCATTCCCCAGCATTTTTTGTTCTACATACTTATTCTTGCCTTTCATATTATAATCCTATGTAAACAAAATGTCTCTCAGTCCACCATGATCTCTTCCTAATTCTTTGATCCCACATTGATTTTTCTCGTCTTCTCATGTAACAAGTTTAACATTGAGCACAGACAAGGGGAGATGTGGGAGCAAATATCATCACATTGCAGCTTCCTCACCCATACCGAGAAGTCTTGCCGTTTTTCTTCTTACCTCTTTGTCTGTCACATCTTAGTGCAGATCTTGACAACGTGACTCATCCTCCCAGAGCAGAGATCATATGTAAATTGGTGATAGGACAGAAGAAAGGCTTTCCACTGTAACATCCACCCAAGTGGACTGAGCCTGGGCACCACCAAGCATTTATCTGAAAGCAGAAACTGAAGAGGTTTCTGGTGCACTGTAAAATTTAGACCCTTTGAGAGAAGTATCCACAACAAACAAGAGAAGAATCTTGCAAAAGAAAACTCCTTTCAAAGCCTTAGGTGATGGAAATATATTATGTATGATGTTAACACAGGTAATTTGCAAGAAAGGTCCATAAATCATCATTTCAGTGGGTCATGAACTTCAAACTGTGCATTCAGCTCAGCAATTTCACTAGAGCAGAATAACCTCATTTCCACCTTATTTCCATACAAAGAGCAGTAACGGCGCTAATTCTAAAGTAACAAATTGTTCTTTTGTTTCAAAATTTATTACTACTATCACAGACAGATATGCAGAAAAAAAAAAAAAAAAAACCAAAAAAAAAACCAAGAAAAGCTGGCCTTTCCAATATTGTCCACAGAGGGAAAGTTGAAGAATGATGAAGATGATGGCCCACTCACTGCAATTTTCTGTTGACGTCAAAGGAAATGTATTTTGCTGGCAGAAGAAAAGTTGTATTAGTTGTATTTTGACTAGAGTCAAAAGCAAGCTCTATGTATACCAGTTTGGAGCACAACTTCTATCAACTGCTTACAGATTTCAGTACTGTAGTTCCCGAATCACGTTGAGATGCAGACACCTATCAGTCAGTACCAGTCCACACAATGTCAGCTTGCAAAAATGATTTTCTTTACCCATACATACTTCTGTCAACACTGTATAAATAATAAAGAAGCTGATGTTTCCCAGTTGCTCCCTATATAAAATAATCATAGAATCACACAGAATAGCTGAGGTTGTAAGACACCTCTGGACATCATCTAGTTGAACCCCACTACTCAGAGCCAGATCAGCCAGAACAGGCTGCCAGAGGACTGTGTGCAATTGGGTTTTGAGTATCTCCAAGGATGGATACTCCACAACCTCTCTGGGCAATCTGTTCCAGTGTTTGATCATATTCACAGTTAAAAAAAAAAAAAAAAAAAAAAAAAAGGTTTTTCCTTATGTTTAAATGGAATTTCTTGTATTTCTGTTTGTGCTCACTGCCTCATTTCCTTGGGCACTGCTGAGAAGAGTCTGGCTCTGTTTCCTTTACATACCCCCCATCAGGTAATTTATACACACTGGTAAGATCCCTTTGAACCTTCACTTCTCCAGGCTGAACAAACCCAGCTTTCTCTTAATCTGGCAGATGCTCTGAGACCTTAATCATCTCACTCCTTCACGAGACTCAGTCTAGTATGTCTACGTCTTCTTTGTAGTGGGGACCCCAGCACTGGATACAGCACTCCAGATGTGGTCTCATCAGTAAAATACGTCTGTTAACTACTGTGTCCTTATACTCTATTCACATATAGTCCCACATATCTTCCTTTTTTTGTTTTCCTTAGAAAGCTGCTCTTATCTCCAGAATGTTTTTCTTGTAAGAAACAAGAATTAGTGTAGCACAGTTATGCAAAAGATAGCTTTTCTCTGTGATTTCCCCAAACCACTCCCACCTCCCACCAACTTTATCATGAGCGTTAGGAAGATCTCTGACAGGTGAGCTGTGGATTAAACCTGTATCTGTCTTTCTAGAAAGCTGTAGTTCTGATGCTGCCTCATCATCTTACTACTCCCCCTCTCCTTGCCCATTTCTACCTACCATCCCACTGGGGTCTGGCAGTCAGCAGCAGGCCCTGAAATTCTTACCCTCATCTCAGATAAACTCACTCTTAATATTGAAGAGGTTTCCCAGTTTACAGTTTTATTGAGTGCAGACCCAGTTGTGCACTTACCAAAGCTGAAGGCAATGACATTGACTTTACCAAAGCCAGGACTGGGCCTGTGATGCTGTGATTAAAGTTTCAGGTGAAGATACAAACTCTCTTGAAAACAATGAACTGTCATGCGATATTGAGTGCCAACCAATCAGTCAAGTTATTTTCTTGGGTTCCCTGTAAAACACTGTACGGCCTTGGGTACAGCAAATATGAAAGCTAATGATGAAGTATGAGACATTTGAGTCTGGCCTTGAAAACCTGCAGCTACTGCAGCTGTGAGCGCCTTGGACTAACTACATCCTGTTTATAAACAGCCAGCACAAAAAATGTCATTTTTCTGATTTGAAACCGTTTGCTGTAGCCAAATATGTATTTCACGATAGCAAAAGTGTCTCAGCCAGTTAGAATTCATTTCTCTCCCCCTGCAAATAAAGGGTAATCAGCTCGCCCATTGGTGGCAGTTGCTCAGTTTGTATCTGCAGCTCTGTCTCCCTCCTGCTATGAATATGAAGATCTCTCCGCTCTCATTAGTGCCTCTGCTCACTCCGCTCGCTGTAGCTGCCATTTCTGAGCTGCCTGGGTGACAACACCACAGCTTATCACTCTCTGTTGAAGACAAAGATACCTTTTAAATGCACATAAAAGGAAAAAAAAAAAAAACCCATACCATGCCACAAATCAAATAAAGCTGACTGTTGAATTTTGTGTCTTAGCAAGGGATTTTCAATACCAAGAAAGAGTGGTAAGAAAATACCTCTTGCAGATGGGTGGCTTTCTCTGTAAAGACTGAGTAACTTTGTCCCATGCCGATAAGCCTGGTGGAGTGCATTTGCAGGGTTCGGTCTGAGCGAGGCACATTCTCAGAAACTAAGTTTGTTCAATGTATACACACAGGCTCCTGCTCTCAGTAGTCTGCCTTCACAGCACCGGCAGGTGCTTGTGCCTTCTATGTTGTTCTGGTTTATTTTTTAATAAAAGATAGTTTAGCAGACTGCATTAAGTTCCAAAAAATATATTTGTGTTATTAAGAAAAACCTGAATCAACAACTCCTTGTAGGCTCATATGTAGGCTACATGAGCAGGTTTGTGAAGTGTACATGCTGATCTTGCAGAGATTTCCATCTGAGTGTAACCTCCCTCTCTCCCCCAGAGAAGTGGTTGTGAACCCACAATATCAGTTAACAAACCATTACTGTGGTTTAAGACATCGCTGTTTTACTTTCCCAAGTTACCAGTCCAGCGTCAGACATTTCCCCGCATTTATTCAGCAGAATAGTCTCCAAGACTTCTCCCTGTTTATCCTCTAGGCTGTCAGGGATTTAAAACTACATTAGGTTTAAATAGTTTAAGCAGGTGGTTAAGCCGGCTGCCTGATTTTGCCCAGAGAGCTCAGGAAGAGACACGTGATCTGTTCTGCCGGCAGAGTTACGGTGCAGCGATGGTTGGCAGAGGGGTGGTAAAAAGCAGCTGGGGCTGGTAATGAGCATCAGCACGCAGGAGGGGATGCGTCTGCTCAGCCTGAGCACCTGGTCCTGCACCAGGCCTGGTGCTGGCAGCCTCCTCTGCCCAAGCAGAACCTCAGAGGCTGGCTGGGACAGGCTTGGAAGTCCTCTAGCATATCTCATCACAGGACTGGAAACTCTGGTCTCAATCAGGAAAACTGTTCAGATCGTTAATAATTCCAGTCTACGTCAGTGGGCCTTAAATGCATGTCCAAGGCTTTGCCATCTGCAGATGGAAGGGAACATATCCAGGGAATTTAACTAAGCCACAGGACTTTGCACTGAAGCAGCTACCGAGTGCTGACATGGTCTGCTCCATCCACTCCTTGGCGGGACACAGCGTCTGACAAGCAGGTGGTAACAAACAGCTTGAGGAAATTGCTGCATCTGCTTTGTTAAGTGAGCATGTGTCTGAGCCCTGAATCCATCTTTCAATCAAGCTTTTAATAGGAAAATGTAATTCTGAAAATGGTATTTCTGAATGGGACCCCAGTAAGAAATAGATGGAAACGTAGGCATGGCTTAGAGTGAAATCAAAACAAAAAATCAGTCAAAGTGCTGTGAAAACATCACACGGTGCTGAAAGCAGTCATAATTGCGCCAGTCAATTATGAAACTGTAAATTGAAGTCTGAAACTGGCCAATCTCCTATCTAGTTTCATTTGCAAGGTTGAATCTAGCTTAAATAAAGGACATCAGCAATAAACCAAAGAAAAATAATGGGGACACACGGATCCAGTGTTTACATTGCTACCTCTTTCACTGGGCTATGACAAGAGAGAGACTAGGAAAAAAACAAATTGTAAAATACAATCTTATCTTGCTATTCCCCTTTCAGGATTGATGAGTAATAAAAGCAATTAGCCAGAAATGTTTTAAAAACTTGTCAAATACATTATTTGACAAATATATTCATATATCATGTATCTAGTCACAAACTATGTGAGCTCTGAAAACTACCTCATCATTTTAAAACAACTTGAAAATCTCATTTCATCTATTGATGAATCACCTGCCCGCATTAGCAATAAACTGGCACAAGCAAGACAGAGACATTTTTATCCTTCACATTGTATGTAATGCATTTCAGGACACACTGCTGAATTTGAACACAGGCAAAAAAAATGGCATATATGTGTGTGTTTTGAGACAGTGGATGCACACCCAGGTTTGGGGCAATTCTCTACATTTGTGCGAGGTTCCGCTCTGACTTCTCTGCAAGGATTTTCCTCTGCTGTGGAGGCACAGGAAAAGCTGAATCTCTTCTCTGGAGTGATCCCCAGTGAACCTGCAGCTTCTGAATAGGGAAACAACCCACTTAGTCCTTTAGGCACCCAGAAAATGCAATTATTATAGGTCAAGTTTCACATTCTCATAAACAGCAACTTTAATCTTAAGTGGTCAGGTAGCTCCATGCAGACAGCTCATGCAAAGAACCTGTGTCACCTCCAGTAACCCACAGGTACCTCCTTTAGAAGAAACCGCTTTGTCCACCCACTCGGATGGCACTTGTTGAGGTTGAGAAGCTCCTTGCCCTCTCATTCACCTTCCTCTCTCTTGTTGTAGGCCTCGACAACAGCTGAATTTTATAAAAGTCATAAGAACTGTAAAATCCATATTTATGTAACTGTTTGTGTAATTTCAAGAGTGCTTGTCCTGCACAGTTAACTAACAGTGGCTTTCAGGCTTTCAGAGCTGGTGGACACTTCATCTGGCAACTGTGTTTTGCCTCGTATACTGTTCATGACCATGCATTGTCACTTAATTAGGCTGAAATTAAATAAACGGATCCAATCCAATTCTCCAAGGTTATGGACTCATATCTGTGTGCTGGACTGTAGCAACTGGTTGCTTTGCACTGCCAGGAAATGTAAATTGTGTGCTTGGTTTGGTGCCTACACAGCGTGTACTGAACTCCTGCGTGCTCGTCAGGGAGTCCCTAAGCTGTGGCCAAACCCAGCTTCGCCAGGTACTTCTCCAAAATTAATGTTATATTCTCAGTTCCTTGCAGTCATTCACAATTCAGCTCTGAATCACGGTCAGTTTGTGGTGCTTCTATTATCCATTATCAGTAAACTGATTATAATTTTGTGGGGTTTTTTGCCATAGACTCAGTGACATTTGTAGATGAGCTGGCTGGAAGTATGATGTCTTGGAAAGGGAGAAACAGTTCACAAAGATTCACTGGTATTCACAAAAATTTTAGCTGGAAAAGATTTGGATTTAGGAAGAAGGGAAATTAAAGGAATTAAAAAGAAAAATAAGTCCTTTGTTCAAAACGAAATGTCCGAAAGCATTGCTTTTGGTGCAGAGCTGAGTGGAAACCCACTACTGAGCCTCAGCGTTGCTGCAAAATGGAAGTACTGCCTGCTGGATCATTTTCTCCATTTCACAGACTGAGAACATCAGGTCTTAGCTGAAAAAGGAACCCAAGTCTTCCCATTTTGAAGTCCAGGTACACACTCTCTCTTGCTTTCTCCTGAGCATTGTTCCAGCTCATCTCTATTAATTCACAAGAAGCTATACCATATATTAATAGACAACTTGGCCTAGGAATTTATTTTGCAGGAGATTTTATTATTGCCTCATAAACATAGAGCTCCCTTAAATTGTCATCAAAATACATCACCATAAAATTACTGAAGCAATAGAAGAAAAAACCTACAGCACAGCTACACCAAATTCTGCTTCATGTATTATGCTGCTCTTCTGTGAAATTCACTGTACTTGCAGGGATCTAACAGCTTCACCATATTATTTCTCTGATATGGGTAGTCCAAAAGAAGCAAACACACTTTCAGCAAAAGATTATTTAATTTCCATGGGACTGTAGGCTCCAATCTAGTAGGACCATGTTAACTCTTCTTATATGCAGCCAGCACTAACTGCTGTTCTTCACTACTTTGCACCGTAGATAGATATTTATGTCTCAGTAAAGTAGCTCTAATTTATAGCTGAGCAAAGCAGGGCTCTTGATTTGGAAGCACCTTCCATGGGTGTAAATGACAAGCCCAAGGCAGCAGCAAATCCAGCCCAGGAGATACAGTCCATTTCAGGCCAGAGGAGAAATGAGACTTTGATTATTGGGCTCTGTACTGGGTAGATGTTAAAGTCTGTGTGAGGAAAGTTTGGGTTTTGCTGAGGCACGGCGCCTCGTTTCCCACGCTTGGTGTGCCACATGCAATGTGAGCAGGGAGCCCTGCACGCACCACAGGTGGAAGCATTTCCAGGAGGCTTCCTGCACCGCACGTTGTGAAGGGTTTTGGGAACCTCCCAGATGCGCAGACACAGATGATGTTATGATACGAGCACTGCAATTCTCGGTAAATAAACTGTTGGAAAATGGCAGTACCATATTAAATGGCAATAAAGCTTTTGTTGTTTCAGTTTTATGCAGGTTTTAAGACAGAATCTGTGATGAACTGCATTGTGTATGCTTGCACCAAAATAAAAAGGGTAGCGTGGCATATAAATAAGTTTAGCATTAGACTGGTATCTTTTTACAATTATGACTCACTAACAGAGTTTTACAAAATTTGATTACAATTTTACTGCATGGAGGGCTCTTCTGCATCTGTTTCACAGATACCCACCTTTTAAATTTTATTTAATTTGTATTGATTCTTCCTGCACTTTCATAAGCAGGCATCACACATCTGAGCACACACAAAAATGATTACTTAAGTGATGATTTAAAAATAATGGATGTACATTAGCACATAAATGATTAATTCCTTTTTGTGAGTACAAGCATCCAGGCTATGGCTGAGTAAAATATTGATGGTACAAAGGAAATGAGCTGTTTCTTAATTTAGTTTTGTTCTGGTAATGTGTAACTAATGTTGTTTCCTTCTAGCAGTATGCATTTAGTGACCCTTTTAAATTTTAATACCTAGTGATAGCTAAACTAATAGCTTCATGGGACATATAAGAGGGGATTTTGAAAAGATGCAGATACAGTTTACATGCATTAATTTGAAACTTTCTGTAACAGATTTAAAACAAATAGGTACTACAGAAGAACCTAGATGAAGTCTCCACACACAGGCTGCCATTTCACTAGAAAGCCGATGCTTTTTTTGCACAAGACGCGTGGAAAGGTGGAGATTTCACTGTCATGCTAGTCTCATGAGGCTATGGCATATGAATCCCAGTTCATCAAGGCCTGATGTTCTTGTGACGCACTTGAGTGTGTGGGGATTTGTGACACTAGTACAAAATGAGAGCAGGACTGCCTTACCACCTGATACTTGGGGAAATGTTTACACTAAATGTAGGGGGACCTGAGCACTGATATTAACCCTGTGTTGGACTCCTACAGCCCGAGTCAGAGACACCTACATTGTGGTTTCTCGCTGTTCCCACGGCTCTTGAGGTGTTTCTGGAAGTTTTTGCCCTTACTACAGCATCCTGAAGTGTTTTCCCACATATTTGCTGGGAAATGCCACAGTGGAAAAAAGGCACTGAAAGAAAAGTACTACTCACGTTGTCCTGCCCTTCATTGCAGAGCATGGCAGGCCAGGCTCACCCATCCAAAACTTCAGCTTGGTGCCTGGTCTAGCAGAGCAGTATGGGCTCAAAAGCAAATAGCAACATGTAGATGTGGCTGGGCAGCAACACATGCAAGGACACAGGTTATGGTGGAGCACACCTAGAGGCCCTGACGTTCTCAGATGGGAATACAACCTTGTTACTCAAGGTTGATAGACAGGCTGTCTCACTGGCACGGCCTGCCCACTGCCCATCTGTTAGCATGGCACTTTGCCCACAGACGTGGTGACATGCCAGGTTTCATTTGAAGTAGGTGCCTTCTAACAATGGGTTTAGAAAGCAGCCTGTTGAAGACAGCAACTGGCACTTCTTTCTTCAATAGGCTATTTTTGGAGTGGGAACACTTGCTGGCAGCAAGTGCAGAGGGCCTAAATCGGCTTCTGTTAGTCAGCTGCAAAAAATCTCATTTGCTACAGTAACAGAAGGTTTGGGCTAAAAAGTAAAGTGATTGCTCCCATTTGCACTTGCTGGCCTAGCACAAGTATGTCTATTGTGGCTACTTAATCCCATTTAACCAAACTGCATGGCAGTTTGCAGGTGAGAAAGGAAAAGGAGGAAGAGGAATGGTGTATTCCTTTTGCGACAAGAAAGGGTGCTTTTTTGTTTAATTTTAAACCATGATCCTTTGATATTTTCCACTGCTGCAATGCATATTACATGGTAATCCTGCCAGGACATTTTATATGTGAGGAAGAGTTTGAGGGTTGGTTCTCCAGGATGACATTTGAAAAATATAGTTCACTTTTTTTTTCCTTTGGCAACTTAGAGAAAAGAGGAATCTTCAAGCAGTCCCAACAAAAATCAACAGCCTTTCTGTCATCAGGTCCTTTTGACAGGGTTTTGAAGATCCTAGAGAAAACACAGACTTTGGCTCTGTCAAAAGACCATGAAGGGGTGTAGATCAGAAAGCAAGTTCACGCATGCAGTTCTGCCTGGTGACGTTCTGGATACAGGATGCCTGAAACGTGGGCAGGGTGTAAAACCACACAGCTTTAAGAGCAGCCCAGATGGCCAGCAACCCCAGGAACACATGCACACGTGCTATCCTGATCCTTCTAGGAAGGATTTTGAATCTAAATTGTCAGCCTGACATCAGAGCCATGACATTACTGATGGGCAGAAGTGACAGATGATCCACCTTGCAGAGAGCTACTCACTTGGGGCTGTAGTAAGGAGTAATATGGCCCAACATCCCTCTTCTGACATGTCCAAAGCCACCTGAACTTGAGTCCTGGCAATGTGATGTAATGGGAATTCGAGCTTGACCATGGCTCTGACCCGCTCTCAGAATCACCACTTGGCTGAGCATTGGACAGTCTGCTTCCTCCCCCCTCTGCCTCCACTCTCTTCCCCCGGCTCCCTCCCTTCTTCCTCGCTGTGCCAGGACAAAGCGCTGTCCTACCTGGAAGAGCATTCTGAGCCTGGGGCAGCACGGGGGCACTTGCCAGGCAGCAGGGTGCCAGCTAAGCCTGTGCTTCGTGCAGCTGGGTCCCCCATACCGCATATGGAGAGTGTTTCTGTATGGTCTGGCTATACAAGGAGGGGGAGACTTTTCCATCCCTTTCTGTTTTAGTGTTGAGCTCTTGGCCTGATGCACGGATGTGGGTAATGGTGACAGGGAGAGAAAGGACCAACTAGGCATTCTCTGCCAGCATGCAAAGTACATAAGCACAGAATAAACAATCATTGAGATTCTTCTGAACACGGGAAGTTATTCAGGCAGCATCTGAAGTACTCAGATAAAATATCCAACTCTGAAACAGCTTTTGGTAGGAAAGTTGAGAATAACCTGTAGTTATCTTTGGCTACTGGACAGTAGAGACTTTATTATAAAATGATTTATTTGCTGTAACACGGCTGCTAAAATTCTGGCACCTTGTTATGCAACTAATTAAGAAAAGTCAAATCTAAAAAAGGAGTTGGAAAACTTTGGCTGGAGCCACAAATACTGTTTCTTCCATTGCTTCCCAGACAGAGAGCCACTTTTTGCACCCTTCTCTTATCCACAAAGACACAGGAAAGAGGAGATCTGTAGCTAACAGCCACAGCAGCTACGACTGCATCCCTCCAAGCAGCAGAGGGAATGGAGCGCCTGCAGCAGTCTCTGTGCTTCACCAGGAATGGAGATGTCATGGCTTACTTATTTTTCAGCCACGTCAGATAATAGTACTGGCATTCCTATCCGAGCCTGTTTTCCAAGTCAAGCACCATTCAGAGGATTTAGTAATAATTTGATGATCACTGATTGCTTCTTTGTTGTATATTTTTTGCCATGTTAATTATTGCAGTATGTGCTGCGAATAGGAGACTTTGTGGGACAGAATAGGTGCCAGTGCTAATTTATATTGCTTTGGATCCAAAGTGCTTTCTACACTTTTGACCCCACACACACCCCTCTTCTAGACCAAGCCTCCTCCCTGACAGCTCCTTTGCACGACTGTTTCCTGCATGACTTGTCACAGACAATGGTATTTCCCCAGACTTCGTGAAGCTTTGCATCACTCAAGATTAGCGGGCTGACATGCACAGTCATACAAGCAGCTGGCAGACTGTGATCAGTGAAATAATGTTGGGATGAAATGGGCCACCTCATTGCCACCTACTGTCACCTCAAAGGTGAAAATATATCATCGTGCACCCACCAAAGAAAAGTAGTAAGGTGTGTCCCAGAATCAATACTATGAGAGTGGCTCTTGGACATGATGCGCCATTTCAGATGTTTATGGGGGGAAGGAGTAGCAGTAACTCCAAAGGATCAAAGCCATCTGAACTCAGTTTCACCTCTTAGTTTTGATAATGTGGTATATAGAGAGAAATAATTGTTTGTACTCACCTTCTGTAAGTGGAAATTTTTCTTCTGCACTGACATACAGAGCACAGAACAGAGAAAAGCAAACCTTTCGTGAATTGCTCTGTTATGGCCACTCGGTAGAGAGGATTTTGCAGCCCACAGCTAGCACACAAGAATGACCACTAAGGGACACGAAAGCTAGAAGTATTTTTTTCAAACAAACTGTAATATTATTAAAGGTATCCACCTATGGCTAAAGAACAAAATATCCTAGGCTAAAGTCATGCTGAGGTGGCAAGGGGCATACCCTAAACAGAAACTCAAGTTAACATGCCCAAGACAGCAACTCCTGTCATTACTGATTGTGTGTGGGCTATGAACTTTCTGTATGTGTCACAGAGGTAAAAGTGAATAGTTTGATCATCTTCCTTCAAACCTAGGGTGAGTCTGCCCTCTTACTGGATAGGAACGCACTGGAGAAATGTGGTAAGGCTTTATTTCAGAGTTCAAGCAGATACAAATTTACAAGCAGTTTGTTTACCTTTCTATTCTTAGAGATTACTGGTATTAACTATTTTCTGAGCACCCTCCCTGCATCAACCGTGAATAATGTCTGTCTGATCCTTTACAACTGTTTCGCTGTCATCCAAATGAGGCAGGCTTTTGGCTCCTGAGTCAGCGGCAGGCTGGACAGCTGCTTCGCCGTGACGGCCCCAGGAGCTCCCTCAGGCTTGCCCAAGGGAGATTCAGACTGTACTAAATTACATTCTTAGAGTCTTATTTAAGGCCTTAATCCATGGAGTTATATTTGGTGGGACAGAGAAGGAGCAAGGTTTATGTGTGTCTGTGGATGTGTCAGTGTGAGTCTCTACATGCACGCATGCCTAATTGCCTGTTTTCGCTAATACTGAAACCACCACAACTATAAAATGTCTGTCATCAGCTGGTACCTGTGGCCTCACCTTTGTGTAGGATGTGATTGTTGCTATATGAAGCCAAGCTGATTTCTGTTGGGCTTTATGGACTCTGGAATGAGTAATGTGATATAATCTATAGATAAACTAATCTGCTGGTATTTATAACCAGTGAGGAATTGCCTCACCCTTTAACTGTAGGTTTTGAAATGCAACAGTTACAGTAGATAGTAGCTTTACTGTAGCTCTGAGCTGTTTGGGAACCTGTATGATTGGCTAAATTCCGAAGGGAATATTTGATTTACCTTAAAGAAAACATCAATCTTGTCTTTGGTCATTCTTACTGATAGGGAGTAATTTTTCTTCTGGGCAAGGACATAAAACACTTAAAGTCTGAGCCCAGTGAAGTAAATAAAAGGATAAAATTATCATCTGTTCCCATCCTACATTATCTTGTAATTTACACATAAATAACAGTGAAATAATAGAATGTTTTCAGGCCTGTTCCTGTTCTGAAGGTCACTGGGTCTCCATAGGACAAGGGGGACTCATCACAGAGAATCAATGACAGGATTAGGTAATCCCCTAAAATGGGACTGAAAAGTGATTTTGTGTAAGAGAAGATGCTATATATAATACAAATAGATAACATTAAGTGTCTTGTCATCTTGTGATTATATGCCATGAACATAGATTTGTTACTGGTACGTCTTTTCATCTGTCTGCACCCGAAAAAGGCAGCACATTGTACTACTAGTGAGGAAAAGGGTAGGTAAACACTGCGGATATACGTAGTAGTGGTATGACAAATGAAATTTGGGGAATTAAAATTGTAGGCTGTGAGGAAGATCACCATTAATCTTGGAAGTACGCCATCAAATCTAATTACAGTATTTGTTGATACTACCTTAGATGTTTGAAATGAATTCCCCATCAAATGATAGGTGATGTAATATACCTAACTGAAAAGCTAATCATTGCACAGAAAATAGAGTTTTCTCGCTTTCAGTTATTCCTGTAGACATTTAAAGTGCTAAGGGGAGTTAGCAACCCCTACCACTCTATACCTGGCCCCAGAGGACACCATGGCAATGCCTTCAGCTTGGCTTTTCTGTTCCCAGCTCTGCCCTGTACACTTGTCCCTCTCTGGGATTTTTTTTTTACAAGATTATTCTTTTGCAAGGACCAAGAATTAATCACATTTTAGTATTGCAATGATCTTTGCAGGAAAGTGCCATGGCCAGAATTGTTGGCCTGAAAGAGTTGGTTTTTCAAAGTTGAGTCTGATGGGGAGCTCGCAGTCAGGAAAGACCAGTTTTACAAGACTCTGCCCAGTTACATTTATGGCTTGAATCCCTTTTACTAGCTTTGACATACAGTCATCCAGACCTCACTCTAAGCACATTTCAAGTAGTAAAATACACAGGACAACACATTACAGACGTGTCTTTTATGTCTTTTCCACCTTTGCTGATGCGGGCTTCTCCCTGCCAGCCCCACAGCCTCAGCAGAGGGCGAATTTCTGGCCTCCCACTGCCCCAGGTTCATCTGCGCAGGATCCCACGTGAGCCCCGCTGGCTGACCCACGCAGTGTACTGCCAAAGCATAAAAAAAAAATTATTTGTTTTCCAATAATTTTTATTCATTACTGGCACATCTCCTCTACCTCCCCAGAGGTAGACGGGGGAATTGGAGAGCCAGCGTATTGAATTTCAGTCAGACTTTTGCCTAAGTAAGAACTGAGAGCAGCTATTACATTGATTTCTTAAATATTCACTGTTTAGGGCGATACTGTTCTATATGCTTCTCAAGGTAAACTGATGTCAGATGACCGAGGGTGGGCATGGAATAGCAGTGTGGACCCATTTCTTACACCAGCCAGGAAGATAAGTGACAAGAGTGGAAGCATATGCACATGCTGATCCTGTACAGAGCCAGGATAAAGTTGCCAAGTTGGGATGCACAGCCCATGAGTGTTAGCAGAAAATCATCACTACGCCTTCAAGTGACAGGCATACAACCTGAGATTTCTACACATCCCTCTAAATGAGGAGGCAGATTGGAAAGATATAAAAAAGAGAGAACAATGATAACTGGAAGTTTTGACAGTCAGAAATACTTTAAAAACAACTCTCAACATAGTACCCAAGAAGATGCTAAAAGAATGTTGAAACTGTTTTGTGTCTTCCTGTATTTTACAAAATGCTAATCGCTTAAAAGCACCTCCTATAATTTTCTGACAACTGACAAGGGTGAAAAGGGAGGTTTCATATCATTTGGAAAATATGTGAAAACTATTTTATTTCCTTTAAGCATTATAAAGAACTACACTTATGTGCTACTTGAGTTGGATACGATTTACAGGGATAAAATTACGATGTCTTTTCTTAAACTTACCACTCTTTATACAGTACTTGACTTATAAGCAATTATTTGCCTGTATCAACACAGCACAGCCTTATTATATTAGCAATTTGCTATTTTTAGCCTATTGGTGTAAATCATGAGCGACAATGTTCTGAAATGTCTCACTTCTGACTTGCATTGATACTGCTGCAAGCTCAGGACTCAGAGAAGGAAAATGGTTGGCTCGGTTTTATTGTTTTGCCAGCCAAACACTGGGATTTTCCCCTGTATTTCCCCAGACAACAAGGTTTAGGGTGACTGAACCTGATCTAAATGCACCCCAGGCAGATTAAAAACCCATCTTCTTGGGAACTAAACCACGGGGTACTGGGGTGAGTAAGTGGCTACAAATAGGGCAATAACTACAGTAAGGGTTTACGGAGACTGGATGCTAAAGCCAGGAACAGCCGGCATCCACCTAACAGAGGTAAGCATCAGAAAACACGTAATTCTGCACTGGGCAGGCTACAGTGGAATACCATCACGAGCTCTCAGTATCAGCTTATGCGGCTTTAACTCTGTTCTGGTGATGAGCTGTGAAGCTCCTATTTTCTACATTTACGTTCTTAAAAATCCAAAGGAGAGAATTCTTCACCAATCGATAAGGATGAAAAGCTTGTTTTTCTTGAAATTGTTCGACATTTATTCACATATTATACATGTCTGCCCTGCCCTGGTCAATGGCTCCCCAGATATTGAGGAGGCATGAGAACACATAAAACCAGAGCTGTATGAGAATAACTTTTCTAGGCTGTTAAGAGAAACTAATATTATCAGGCAGACTAATATTTACTCCTGCTATGGGAGCGTTATTCATTGAATAGCACCTTAGATTGTCCAACTAATTTTATGCACTCATAATAAATAAATTCTATTCTCTTTTATTATCAAACTTAATTACAGTCAAGGTAAGTCATAACTTCCACACTTTGCAACTTAGACTTAAGGACAGTGAATATAAAAACTGTGCATGTCTACTTCATTGAAAATTACATATCTGATCCGTATTAAATTACCTACCAACTCCTCTGTACAATGCCATGCAGTAGGCAGATGTCTGTATGCACTGGTGAATTGTGGTGCTTTTTGGAGGAAAAAAAAAAAAAAGAGAAGGGAGAAGGAAAATATTTAGCTAAAATATAGTTACTCTTAGCATATAACATCATTGCATCCTGGCACTACTGTGATTTGACCATCCTTCTGTAACTGACGTTTGCTGTTTTTATTGGAAACGATACAGCTTAAATGAACATGTCCTCAAAATACAAGTTTCACATTTCATTCAGAAGCCACTGGGTCCATGCGTTACTGTGCTGAGTCACTGATTCAGCTCTGGCTCAGGCAGAGGGAAACCATCCACACCATTTTCCTCAACACTTGGTATTTCCTAGGGATGTGCCATTTGAGCAAACTTTCCCGGGTGACCATGTCCTGAAGGTGGTTTCCCAAACGTGCAAACTGCCCTGCACTGTGTGCAATTCCACTCTCTTACCAAATCATCATGAAGTTGTGATTTTAATGAATGCTTCTGCTTGCTGAAATCAATTCAGCCTTGGTTATAAACCCAATGGTGGCGTTCAAGCAGAATGAAATGTCTGGTTTAAACACATATTAGTTCAGTATTGTCCGTATTTTAATGAAGCAAAACCTCAATTTGTTGTTCTAACAGATGGTGATTCTTTTATCTGTATATAAATTTTTAATATTTTCCTTACGTTTTCAAATTTGTGAACAAGTGTTGCTTAAATCTGTAAAACACGTAGGGGGTGAAAAGTCCTTTAGACAGTAGGAATAATCCATAAGCTATACCTATGAGACAGGGTGAGTAAGTGCTCTCATTACCATCTCGTGCACAAGGACAGGCTCATCCCAGCCAAAGCCGGCGTTCCGGCATTCCTGGCTCTTGGGCTGACGCTCAGTCCATTTTATTGTGCCTCTGTACTTTCAGATTCTGCTGATGTGTTTCTTTTATAAATCAATCATCCTAGGGGTAATTAACATTTAAAAGCCAGGTTTCTTTTAATTCCATTAGTATATTTGTGACAAGAAATGTGTTGGCAGAATCCAAAGGTTAAGAGTTACAATGAAGAACAAGTTTTAGGATAAATGAAAGTTAAGGCCTGAAATAGCCTGACAACATCCCATTAATCTGCACGCTATTGACACAATAGTGGTCTGTTGTGTCGATGAGGAGTTAAGAAGCTTTGTAGCACATGTTACTGATAGTTTATCATATCAATAGGAGCCTGCATATATTTGTGTTTAAAAACCTGTGGCTGTGTAATTCCCGGACTGCGCACGTATTGTAAGCGCACACACTTTGAATCCCTACGTAAAGTGGTTTCTAGCCATGCAGCAAATTTGGAAACTGTAATAAGCTACCATATTTAAGTGTAGACAGAAGATATTAGCCGTGGCTATACCAAAATCCTTTAAAATGCTGAACTTCAAACGGAAACCCTTTGCCTTACAGGAATGTGATCCGATTCTCAACATTGTGTCATCTGCCTAATTGAAGCAGAAGGAGATTTAAACCATGTTAATCTCTCATCCTGATATACGGAAGCCTTGAGTCAGCTTGTGGCTGGGATGTACAGTGGGGAAGAAAGGTCCCTCCCCAAAAGCAGCCCAGCTCAGAGCAGAGAGGAGTGTGCAGCCGCAGCCCAAGCAGATACCATGGGCTGGGCCACACTTCCCATGCCCCCGCCGTAGGGATAACCGAGCAGCAGTGCTGAGTAATTTCTACTGTCAGTCACAGAAAGGCTGTATCGAATGAAAATATGGGTGGCTTTTCTATGACTGCAGTTTTGCTGGCTGGCACCACCATCAGGCATTTTAAAATCCAAGAAGCAAATCCCGCATTTGTAATACCCTGGTGTGGGAAGGTTGCACCGAGGTGCCGTACCCTCTGTAAATCCACACAGCAGCGGTCCGGTCTGAGTGTTTGACTCCCAGTGACAAGGCCACAGAGCTATTCTGTGAGCCCAGTCCTTCTCTTTGAAGCACTCTAAGCTTTTTTGTCCTCAGGTTGCAATCCGATTCCTAACCAAGCGAGTAGTCTCCATCACAGCATTTTCATGCACTGTGCAAATTTTGATGGTTTTCAGATTAGGGCTGTTCCTGAGAAAAAGAAAATAATGTCCTTACACCTTTAACCAGGCAGCAGCTCCTGGGGTGCGACACAGCCCTGCTGTGTTTGCTGCGAGGAAGCCCATAATGATCTCGCTTTTAGCCTGTCACCACTAGGAAACACCAGAGCCAGCCAGCCGAGGGACTGGGTTGCCAAAAACGTCCTATTCCCATGGCTGAGAGGTTTTGTTGGCACCATCTCTAAAGAGAATTTACTCTAGGCCAAATCCTGGCGCCCTTGCTGAGATGAATCAGTTCTCAAGAGGCAACGCTCCCACTGCGAGTGGTGCGTGCGTAAAAACCTGCAGGATCAGCCTAAAATATTGCTGGGGAGAATGAAGCGCTTGTCTTCCAGAGGGGCAGGAGCGCTGTGGGGAGCAACCTGCCCAAGGACTCGCTGTGGAGGCCGCGCCCGGCTGAGGGCAGGAATTTCAGAATCTCCTGTGAATGGCAGAGATGTTTCCCCAGCAAAAATCTCTAGATTATTTTTACTCAGAATTTTTCTATTTTTCCCATAAAACAAGCACAGAGGATGCAGTTTGGCGAGTAATCCTTTTTTTTTTTTTTTTTTCTCTCTTGCGGGGGCATCTCAAATATTTTGTGGCACTTTAAGCCTTAATTAATTTATCTTTAATGTGAAGAAAAAATGAATTCGTGACAGCTATTTCCTGGACTTCATGTCTGGGATTAAACCCTTTGTTTCTCGAATATCCGAGGGGATTTTGGACAGGCATTTAAAAAGATGTCATTTCAAGGACACCCCCACCCTCCCCCCCCCCGCCCCGCAAAGTACTCGTCTGCAAAATTGAGTCTCATTAGCCTGCAAAATTGCATTGCTCGCCATTACTTTCTAAGTAGCAATGAAAATTTCTGTCTTAAGCAGCGAAGGTGGCGGCGGCGATGAACAAAATGCTTTCCGGATGGCTTCGCTCCAGCTGTTTACCTCCGCGGCCGCGGAGGCGGGACGGGCACGGGCTCGCACGCAGCGGGGCAGGGTCACTGCGGGGAGGGTCTGGGAGGGGGAAAACTATGGGCGAAGTTTGCCGGAGCTCCGCGCACGCAACCGCGGCCGCTCGGTACCGGTGGGAGCGCGGCCGCGCCCGGCGCTGCCCGCGGCGGGGGAGGGCGGAGGCGGGGGCCGCGGCCAGGGCGGTGCCGGTGCCGCCCCCACCCCGCCATGGCGCGGCTACCCGCGGAGCTCCGCCGCCTCCTGCGGGCCGCGCTGCCGGGTGCGGTGAGAGCCGCGGCGGGAGGGGGAACCGAAAAGTTGGCGGGGCGCGAGCCGGGCGCCAGCGCGGTGCTTGCGCGGAGGCGGCGGGGGGGGGGGTGGGGGAGGGGCGGAGCGAGGCCGGGCGCGGCGGGACAGCGCGGTGAGGGGCGGGCGAGAATAAATACATTAGAGGGAGGGGGAAAAGGGAGAAGAAGAAAAAAAAAAAAAGGCAGGCGGGAAGGGGTGGGCTCTGCGGGGCGCGCCGCCCCCGCGCTGGCTCGGCACCCGGCGGAGCGGCGGGATGGGGCGCGCGGCGGGGGAGAGCGGGCGGAGGAGCAGCCCCGCCGGCGGGCGGCGGCCGCGGGCAGCGGCAGGTACGCGGGGCCGAGCGGGGCGGGCGGCTGCTCGCTCGCTGGGGGAGCCGCCGCTGGCCGGAGAGGGGGGAGCCGGAGCGGAGCTGGTCGGTTTGTCCCCCCGCGAAATCGCCGCGGGGCGCTGAGGGTGAGTTGGGGGCTGGCGCTGTGTCGGGGGCTGGAGCCGGCCCGGCCCCGGGGGCTCGGCGGCGCGGGCGTCCAGCGAGCCGTGATTTACGGGCTCCTCGGCAGCAGCCGGGCGCTGGGAGGCAGAGGGAGCTGTGTTTCGAGCTCCCCATCAATTATGGATGGAAACAAATACCGGAGTCCGTTCTGGATCATCCCCGTGCAGACCAGGGGCAGCTCCGCTCCGTCCTCCTCGCCTCCTGCCGAAAACAATGCTCTGGCTCAGGTGTGCAGCGGAAAAACTTTCTCCTTTTGTTTGTTTGGGGTTTTTTTTTTTGGTTTTTTTTTTTGTTTTGGTTTGGGTTTTTTCGGGAAGGGGAGAGCGTTTCAGCACTGCAGAAACCGATACAGCAGCTTTCAGGGAGTAATTAGAAAAGATTTAAAGCCTTCTTTATTATTTATAAGCACTGGATGGAAATGAAAGGTCATAGATATTTCTGGGTGGATACTGTGCCTGTGTTTTAAAGGGTTGTGGGGTGGTTGTGTTGGGATTTTATGGTTGTCAGTGTGTTTTATCTTGTGAGTTGAAAAATGCAAATAAGTATGCTTTAGGTTGGTGTATTGCAAATAGTGTAGTTCCGGTGGATATCCCACTTGTTAGCAGGAATATAGCTGGTCTTAAATTAGTTTTCTGCCAGTCTTTGCGTTGCTTCTTACTTCTGGTCAAGACAGTGTCTGTATCACAGCCTTTACCCTGTGAGTAATTTGAGCAAAATCCAGCCCTCTGTGTGTAAAGTCATTTGTATTTATATGTGTGTGTGGCTTAGAATACATTTGCTTTGGAGCATAGCAGCAGCACTGATGGTTCATAATGCTCACATATGTGGCACTTGCTGTACAGATGGTATTGTGGCTTATCCGTGTACACAGACACACACGCTTCACACATAATGTGCAGGAATTACAGCAAACTTCCTCTGAAATACTGTTCAGTGCTCTGTAAACGTGTGGCTTTTCTTTTTTTTCGTGGTTATTTCCTTTGGGGAAAAACATGCATCTTTACTGGGATACCTTTGTGCTCTGAGTTGTTAGTCTTTTCTTACTAGTGTTTATTAATTCACTTAAATATTATTTGAAGGAACAGCTTCCTACTGTCTTAGAGGCTTTTTACTGCTGGTCTGTTGCTCTTGCATACGAATACTTTCACAGAGAATTTTCTGAGGTTCTCTCCTTTTCCAAGTCCAACAGGAAGCTCATTGTAAAGCTTTGCAATCACTTTTGTGGCAAAAGAGAATAGATGTTTTTACTGCTTTATTCACACTGTGAAATTCTAGGCACCTCTAAAGTCTACTTAAGTTACTGTTCAGTAAATTAAGCTACACGTAATCATGTTTAATGTAGTAAGTGACAGGCATATTTTGTTATGTTGGCAGATATTGTATAAACATTTACTCTGGCTTACATAAATACAAATTGCCAGTTGAGCGCTCTGATTGCTTTTATATTTAATAATGAACTTTAACACTTTTTATATTAACTAATATAAAGCTCAGCTGTTTCAAAAACAGGAAGAAAAAGTTTGTAGTAAGAATTTATTAGCATTCTGAATTATGTAGCTCAGATTTGTTTTCCGAAGGGCAGCCAAAAAAGTATAACCCAGAGGCTCTAAATGGGTTTGTTTAACTGCCTTCTCGCTTTCATCTGCACCTTTAGTTACAGTGAGCAGCTACCTTCCTCCCTCGTATCCTGCAGTCTGTCACTACCTGTTCTCACTTATGGTCGAGATGCAACAAAGATAACATCATCTTCCAAACGTGCTTTGTGCGATGTAGGAGCGTGTGCCAGGAATACAGTGATGGCCCTGTCAAAGCCGTATGAACCAGCTGTACGGCTGCGGGAATTTTTTCCCCCTAGCCTCTCGCGCCCTTTGAGCTGGACCATCTGAACGTTTCTACCTCCTTTATATGGCTGATCTGAGCTGACTGTTAGAGCGGATACTTTAGCCCTTGGAGCCGCCGGAACTTTGATGTAGACTTAAGAAGAGAACACATTTAGATAGAATGCTTCATTATATATGCAATTAATTCTGACTAAATGGGTCTTCAATCTGATCGGTCCTGTCATATGAGATATGTGAAGGTAAAGAAAAGTATGTCATAGAAGCTCACTTCAAAGCATATATTAGGCATTTGTAATAACATATCTTCTGGTCTTACCACAGCCAGTCACACGCAGATTGCAGGTCTTGATTTTTATAGGTTTTTAATTATTTTAAAAACATTATTGCACTTAACCCAGGATGCAGCATCCCTTGAAGTCAGGTGAAGCCCAGTTAGCTGGACAAAACCTGTATAGAAATGTTTACATGCTTTGGCTATGCTTCCTTTTGGAAACAAACAAACAAAAAACATTTGAAATCTGAAGTCAAGTGGAGATCATATGTGAATACGGTTCATTTTTCTCAGGTGTCGTACAAGTGATATGACAGAGACTGTTTCAGTTTTAGTCTTCCTCTGTAAGACAAAGGCAACAGTTACATCAACAGCTTTGTGCTCCTGTGAGCTTGTGTTGGGCTTGCTTATATTGCCCTCTGATATTTTTTCAAGGAATACAATATGTGTTTGCTTTGCTTACTGAATAGAGGAGATGGTGGTTGATTACATACTCCTGTGTTAAACAACTATAATTCCAGTTTAAAAATCAGATTTATTTCTATTGGATAAAGTAAAAATTTGCTCCACAAGTAATTAAGAAAAGATGGAAGGCATATTACTTGCGTTGGGTAGTGCAAGTTATTTTTGGTTTTAGCAGTTCTGTATGTAATTAAAGCAGTTCAAATGTTGCTTTTGTCAAAACTGCTGTTAGAACAGATGATCTCTTTTCTTATGCATCAGATAAGCTACTGCAGTTAGCGTTAAAATCCATCTAAGCCATTTTATTAAGTTGTTACTTGCTCTGTGAATAGCTGCCAGCCTGGAGTTCAAAAGAAAGTGGGCTCTGATTTGTTCCTGTGTCACATGGAAGAGGTGTGCAGTGAAAATCCTGTTACTGCCCTTCCGATGCTGCTTTCCGGAGTTGTGTGTGCTCTGTGCCCTAGCCCACTTTCTCTCGTTGTGGCTTGACAATAATTACAGTACAGCTAATATCAGAAGTTGATTCAGGCAGGAAGACTTTGGATCGTCCCACTTTCAAAGTCAAATGTTTGTGTTAACCACAGAGATCAAATCTGCAGTGCACATATATACCATAGGAGTGGTGTTTATTTTCCTAACTCTTCTGTTCTATTCGGCTTTTGTTAACTAACCCAGATTAGCATTTTAAGAACCCTGAAGTGAACTTCTGCCATTCTCCCTGCCTGGACAGTGTGTGTAGACCATCCATCATCCTGTCCTTGGCCACAACAGGCTACTGGCTCCATAACCATTTGGAGCTACACAGAAACCATCCGACTGTGAACAGCACAGCTGGCTACAGCAATTTTTTCTTCCACACCACTGGCGGCATTGTCTGGCTATGGTAACTAAAGTTAACATCCAGAACGTGAAGTTTCTTTAGTTTTGGCACCCCTGCCCGGCCCCGCTGCCGTTCCGTGGGCGCACCTGCAGACGCCCTACAAAATGGCTGCGAGGATCGAGGCAACCGCTGGACTCTTCTTTGCAAGGCTCCAGTTTGGAGACAGCAACCTGTTGTTTGGAGTGGGATTACATTAACTCTGTACTCGCTCGAGAGGGAGCTTGCTAGCTGCATCCTGCGCGCCTTCGATTTGCAGATGAGGGTGTGCTTTGAAAGCCGCCAGCTAAGGAAACAGAACTTGCTGCTTTAACTTCGCCACGCAAAGTGCCAAAGAGCACAGAAAGAAATGGAGAATTTCGGCTGTGTATTTCACACATTCTTGTAGAAGCCTTTTTAGTTCCACAACGGAAACCATGTGATTTCACAGGATCTGTGCCCAGACTCTAATACTTGCTACAGATGCTTTCTTTGGTTTGTTTTGTAGATCCATGAATGCAATAGGAAAGAAGTCGTTACGGGATTTATTGTTCTAATTCTGACGTGTGCTGTGGATGGCAGGTAACCAGCTGGTGAATGTACTCGTTTTACCTGTTGAGATTTTTGCATAATGTAAATAAATTGGCCTAGCATGGCACCGTGTCATTTGTGAGCCACAGCATCCCTGCTAGAAGAGAACTCTTGGTTTCAAGAGCAAAGGAGGTCAGGAGGTGTCACCAGGCAGGGAGGGGCTGGGGGAAGTGGAGGAGTAACAGTGTGGTGGTGGGAGAGGAGGAGTGAGGAGCTGAAGCAAGCAAGTGACATTTGTTCTGTCCAGAATGGTTACAAACCTTCTAAATGGAATCAGTCCCTGGACAGCTTTGATTTATATTCTTGCACAGCAGATTGGCCTTGGTCTGCCTGACCTTGGTAACATTACAGAGGTCGTATTTGCACACAGATACTCTTCTCGCAAAAAGGTCTGTTGTTGCTGTTATTTTTTTAACCGTTGCTTCTAAGAGCCAAACTGCAGCCCAGGTTTCTAATTCAATAGGTGCTGGATAAACACAGAATAAAAAAGATTAATCCTGTTCCCGTGGCCTCAACAAGCAGGAGAGCCGCGTTGGCCTGTGCAATCAGCAGCCGCGTTAGCGCACAGGCCACCTAAACACAGCCGAGCTGCGTGTGTCGGGGAAAGAGGGCACACGTGCTGGTAGGCATCAGAGGCAAAGGAGAGCTTTGAAGAGGGCTGGGGATGAGCATGAGGAGTTAATTGGCAGATGCATGCTGGGGGGCTCTTCAAGTGCATGAGGGATGGTGAGGAAGCAAACACAGAGGTGCTCATCTGGAAAGGTAACGAGCGAGCAGCGGGAACCAGCATCACAGACTGGCTGCCCACCGGAGGTGGGGGTGAAACCTCAGAAGAGATGAGGAGTGATCAGCTGGTCACTCAGCTCAGCTATTACTGCAATAATAGGCTTTCCTTAACGTGAGCCACATAGTTCATCTCTCTTAGGCCAAATGGTTATGACAGCTGGGTCTCTGCTTTCCTGAGCAGCACTAAGGTACCAGCTCACACCTCTGTTGGGTAGGACCTTCCACAGAGTTTTATTGTGGTGTGAAACAAAAGGTATTTCCTTCAAGTGCTGCTACTGCCCTTCCCAAGCGTGTTTATGGGTGCTGGTGGTGGACAGGGCCTGCAGCAGCTACAGCACCAACAGAAAGTGTTGCTGCTATTTCTGTGTGTGACTGTCAAGACAAAAAGAAAATTCTCGCGCTTGTATTTCAAGCCTGTGTTTATATACCCCTCCACTTGGGTACCCTCTTCCCGTGTTGTGTGAACACTTACTTGTCCTGTTGGGCTGTGTAACCATCCTCTTCTGGGAGACTACAGAGAAGAAAAATGCATATATAACTTACAGAAGCCTTACAATATTAAAATTTTAGATGGTGTTTGAATGTAGCCTAGTGTTAGTGTAATGGTAGTTCCAAACAAAGACCTGCAAGCACTGTGAATGTTCCCAAGCAGCACAGCACCCAGGTGTTAAATATTGGAGTGCTGCTGGGTGGGTCAGAGAGGCTCATTGCCCTCTGGAAGTGACTTGGACCAACTGAGCAGGAAGGCAGGAGAGGGCTCTCCGGCTTTCCAGCAGTTATCCAAGAGCCAGCATTGGCACCGCTTGCAAATACAGCTCTTTTGTGGATTGCCACCTGGAGACGAGTGCCAAAGAGAAGGGTAAGGATAACAGAGGAGAAGCAGTGGTGTGAAAGCTGTCAGCAGTGCATGAACAATGTCCCCAGGTGTCTCATGAAAGGAGTAATAAGGGGTGGGGGGAAATAATTTTGCAGAGTTGAATGGTTTCTTTCATTTTGCAAAGTTCTGCTCTCTGTGACAGTTTCTTTAACCCAGCACGTGTTTATCAAAGATTAACACTGAGAAGCCAGTAATTTGCTTTTGCTCAGTAAATCATGTTTTCTTCATAAAGTAAAGGCTATGTGGGTATTCTTAGCATTATGTAGTTTTTTTTCCCTTAATGATAACCTCAGACAAAAGTAATCAAATCCCATGCTTTAGGGATTAATCTGATTCCCTGCAAGGGTATGGATAGAATTTTTTTTTTGTCCCGTGTACCACTATACAGGTTATACTGTGAGAGTGGATTATGGCTTTTCCTCCCCTTAAAGCATGAGGTTTTCATCCTCGCCAAAGACACAACAAGCACCACTCACGACTGAGCAGTGGTCTTATGTGGCAAACTATGCCAGCACAAACCTGAATGCACTTGGATGGAAAATAGATCTGCAGACAGACACAGTGTGTGGGTCAGATGTGATTATTTAGTCACATTCCTACACTGGCCCGATATTACCAGTGATAACACAAGGATTTAGGGAAATGTTGCCATTTTATTGGGGATCTCAGGAGGCTGGTGTGGAGGGGAGAATGGGAGAGGCTGTAACGTAGAGCTTTAAAGCCCCAAGTCTCATTCCCTGATTTGCCACAGGTTTCCTTGTGACCTTGATTCAAGCACTTGTGGTCCTTTTTTTTTTTTTAAAATATTTTTAGTCATCACAGCTTCTCTGTGGCTTACCAGACAAAATGCCCAAGCAATGTGATACAAAGACTTCCTTGCCTTAGAGAGTGGATGTTACCATGAGGTGATATAGCCCAAGTAAAAGACAGAGGGGAGAGAGCTGGTGCCCAGCATGGCTGTGTCCAGTTCCAAACGACTGCTGAGTGTGGACTCTGCAGATTGCCTTTGGTCCATGGAAAGTGGGCAATTCTGTGATGCCGAGAATCACAGAAGGGTTTGGGTTGGAAGGGACCTTTAAAGGCCATCTAATCCAACCCCCCTGCAAGGAGCAGGGACATCTCCAGCTACATGAGGTTGCTCAGAGCCCCGTCCAACCTGACCTTGAGTGTTTAAACCAGGGCTGGGGCATCCACCACCTCTCTGGGCAACCTGTGCCAGTGCTTCACCACCCTCATTGTAAAACATTTTTTCCTAATGGCTAAAATGAATCTACCTGCCGCTATTTTAAAACCTTTACCCCTTGTCCTATCACAACAGACCCTACTGAACAGTCTCTCCCATCTTCCCTGTAGCCCCCCTTTAGGTACTGGAAGGCCGCTATAAGGTCTCCCTAGAGCCTCCTCTTCTCCAGGCTGAACACCCCCAGCTCTCTCAGCCTGTCCTCAATGTGATGCAGCACAGGGACATGTCCAAGCCTGGGATGCAGAGCAGGACAGCCATGGCTGCACATTGCCTCCAGCCTGAAGCTGGCAACAGCATGGGTATAATTCACCTAGCTGCATTTATATCAGTTTCATAACTGTAGGGCAAGAAATCAGCTGGATCAAATCCTGCACTAATACATCTGGTTTTTAAATAAATACAAATAAGTGTCTCACCACTCCCCCTCTGTGTTCTTGATAAGCCAGGCGCTCCCACAAGACCCTCAGCACAGGCACCTCTCAGGCTGTACCTCCGACCGTCCCCAGGGTCTCGCAGCGTGAGCACCAGCGTTCCCTCCTCTCCCCTGTGAATATGTATATACGTTCATCTACAAATACACTTTTGGGGAGTACAAAAGCAGCAAACGTAATAATGTGATCCGACTGTTCAGTGCTAGGCTAGAAAGAAGTGTTTATCTGCCATTATGTGAAAATTTAGCGTGACTGGAACAGAGTCTGCATTTGATTAGGCAATTTAAGAAATGTAAGAGACTTCATACTGTAGGGCAGTGCTGCAAAACAATTGCTCAGAACGTGTTCTAAAATTGGTTTGTCTTCACCAGATTTCCATATGTTTCTGCATGACATCTCAA
Organism: Chlamydotis macqueenii; assembly: GCF_036417535.1. NCBI lineage: Eukaryota > Metazoa > Chordata > Aves > Otidiformes > Otididae > Chlamydotis > Chlamydotis macqueenii. The sequence continues at coordinate 12,183,349 of NC_141567.1, read as the reverse complement.
GTGAAAATATGAGCAGTCACGTGGGAAGTGACTACATTTGGTTATTATGGTAAATAAAAGTACCAGTTTAAACAATTATTCCAAAATCTGAGTAGCCGTTGAGATGAAAACACAAAACTCTCCCTCTATTTACTTTCCAGCCTGGGAAACACATTTCATAACACATCCTTTCACTGGCGTAGTTAATCTTTAATGCTTAACAAGATCATAGTAATCGTTAACTTTGAGCTTAGGCTTCCTCCAGGTTTTCATGCCTGCATTTTGTGTATGGAACGGATTGTGCCCAGGAAAGTGGTGGAGCGCATGCTCTGCATATACAAATAGGTAACTGGGTGGCCAGCTACCAGATTTGTCCATGCAGAAAAACGAAGACCAGTTAAAAACACATTGTTCCCCAGTCTCTGTAGGCAGTATTCCTGTGGGCAGGGCTGGCTGACCATTCCAGCTCCAGGAATGGCATACTGGTAATACCAGCACAGTGCTTGAGACGCTCTGATGTGTTTCTTGCCAGCTGACAGTCTTCTGTCTCTCCCCTCACATTTTCCAGCAGCCATTTACTTTCTCTTTGAAGTGAGAGCAGTGGCATGCAGCAGCCTTTTTCCTCAGCAGCAGCAGCTCAAGCCAGCAAGCCCTGTGCTCCAGCAAGGCACAGTGCTGAGATGCTGGAGGGAAGCTTATAGCAGGGTAGAGCAGTGGGTGGGAAGAAGTGATGCTTTCTGGAGCGAGGTTGACAGCAACGTTGTCTGGGCACTGCCTGTTGAACAGCAGATGTGCCCTCTCCACAGCGCAAATCCCTTTTTTCTTCAGCTGTCCTGCTTGTTGGGGCATATTCTTTCCCTCAAACCTCCCCTTCCATTTCAAAACATCCCATTTGCTTCATCCTGTAGGCAAACCCTGACCTCCTGGGCTCCAGCCAGGTCTAAAATGGGCAGCACTTATCTCAGGGATCAGGGCTGGAACGCTGGTCGAGGTGAAGGCTGCTTTCTCCACTGCTGGGGGACAGCGGGGCTGGCAGACAGGAGACCCAGGGCTGCTGCCACAGACTTACTGTGGCATCAGCTGAACTTGTGCAGGTTGTGCCCTCACCTGCAAATACTGGCTTATACCTGTCCCAGAGCTGCCTTATCAGATGGTGCCTAATCATGCTGAAACGAGTGGCAGTTTTGCTGTGTAAATCAGGCTTGCAGGAAGAACATGCGCTTACCTCACTAATGCTTGCCCACCTCTGTAGCCAGCCCTCCTACAGGGAGGAAAAGGTGAAGCTTTGCTCTAGGGTTCAGGGTTTATTTGGGGCCAAGGGGGGCAGTTTGGCTGTTTCCAAACCTACATCCACGCCTACATGCACTACGGTACATAATTAGATCTGTGCCATCGTGGTTTAAGATTTCTCTCTAGTTTTCAGGATAAAGGTATTTGAGACCAAAAAACACCATTGAGAAGCCCTGGACACCTGTGACACAGCTGGGAGCTGGAGGCACGCCACACTTCACCCTGATGAGCCACAGCTGATCCCTGCAGCCGGGCAGCGCTGCCTCCCCTGGGCTGGGGTCAGGGGCAGGGGCTTGTGCTCCCAGCGCTGCCCATGGCCAGGAATTAATGGAGGATCAGTGCTGGGAATAGAGAACAAACCCTGAACATCACTGCATTGACATTCTCTGCACCAGTCCTTGGACGCTTTCTCAAATAAATTTAGTATTTCCTAGGGCAGTCTCAGTTGGGCACAAGCAGTTTGAATTAATAAAATGCAGGCTCGCTAAAACGGTGAATCCAGAGCACTGCTTAAGGTAACGTACCTTGCACTTTATCACCGACAGCTTAACCCTGGCAAACTTTCAAGGGGAACACGTCCTGCGGGAGCTTTGTAAAACAGAACAGATTGGACCATAGATGTGAGCTGAAATCAAAGGTTGGTTTCAGCTGGAGGACTTTTCTATCACCCTGGTAAAGGAAGGTAGTTAACATTCATTCTCAAAAATTAACTTAAAATAAACATAATTGAAGCAATCGCTTATGGTTTGCTCAGCATTTTATTTCCTTTCCTGCTGAAACTACCTTGTGTTCAAGTAAATTTTTGATCACAGGAGAATTTAGTCCTCAAAGTGCATCTAATCAACCACTAAACACTTGCATCATTAAAAGTCACCCTATCCATTTTGCAAGCATTCTGTCAGCTCATTCTAGAGGGGGGCACTTTGTGTAACGTTCAAAGCCTGCAAACAACTGAAGTGTAACTAGCAATACCATAAGCCAATTAAGATTAAAGCTGTGATACTCAGTGGTAGGGTTTCATCACTTTAATATTAAACTATCTTTTTTTTTACTTAGGCATAGATCAAGAGGTGTTAATGCAGAATCCTTAAAAGAAGTCAAGTATTATCTTAAAATAACAGACCTGTTACTTGCACTTTCATGCTCAATTAATATCACAGCTCCAGATATCCTAATTTTTTTTTTTCTTAAGAGCTGCAGACTTTAAAGTTTTTATAGAAAGTAAGGATAGCTACATACTGTAAGTTTAAATTTGAGTGTACCTTTTTAGGTCAGAAACAGGTTTTCTTATCTATTTATTTGCACAAAATCATGCTGTACGTTTCTAAAAGGGATTACAAGAATTTGGGATGTTTCTTTTATAATAACAAATATTTTCCTGTGTTATTTGATAATTAGTTGAAAAAATCTGTCACCAAACTCCACAATATGGATTTATCACATCATAGACAATCACTGAAATTTGACTGTACATTGCCTTCAGGAACTTTACTGAGGCCAGCCTTCATTAGAAGAAACCTATTTATACTGGAATGCCATTTGGAAAAAAAAAAAATAATTAAAAGAAACTCACACTTGCATTGATGCTGGCTGTTGTACCCTTGTTTTGGGAGGACTTGCTGCACTATAAAGCAATTGCATCATTGGAATCTATGTATAGATATGACCTCAAACAGGAATCTAATCCTCTCTGCTTCTCATACAGTAGATACTGATACAGATTTTTAAGGCAAATGTTGCATTCTGTGGAATACTTTCTGGCTTGTAAGCTCTCATTATACCCATTTCAGACAGTGAGACATAGAAAAAAGGACCAAGACCGAAAAAAATACCTGAGGGTAGGACAAAGAATTGTTTGCTCCCTCCCTAGAGTTTAAGCTACCAGACCCTGGCCCATGCTTGTCTTCTGTCTTGGCTTGGATGATACAGAAGTGTTGCGTTTTCATGTTTTGATGACCAAAACACACTTTGGCCTTGTTTTCCCAGAGCGTGGCTCTGCTCTAGGGTTATCTTATTCCATGCATAGCAGGGATAAGGCGCTATTCTGACTGAATATTCTGGAGCATCCATGGTTGCCAACACATACATTTCTACAACAGGTCTAGGCCACCACTGAAGGCAACCTGTTCCACATTCATATATTTTCTTCTAAATGTTTTATCTTCTGAAAAGATTGACCAGTTTGACAACCCAAAATTCAGCAACAGCCTACCTTTGTGCTATGCACTAGTGAAGCACAGCTCCAGTTCCTCCACCAGCACCTTCCTGGCAAGCTGTTCTCTCTGCAGCTGGCTTAAGAAGTTGAACTTCTCCCACCTGTTAGCAGTTACCATCAGCAAGTAAACTCATGTGTGAATCCTTAGCCCCCTCAAGTAGAGTCACTGCCAGCACAACTTTGAATTTCATGAAGCTCAGAATTTGAACCATACCCTTTTCAACAAGTGTTTTTCAGCCTGCAGTTGGTGGACTATAAGTGACTTGTACATCAAAAGATAAACCCTGAGGCCATAGTAAACAAAATTTTTAACCTTTTTACATTAGTACTTTTCATCAAAACAAAAGGGGGAAGAGGGTGCTAAACACAAGTAGGTTCCCATGCAGAGACTAGCATAACTTTTATTTGGATGCAAGTGAAATCTGTGTCTTGCTTCTGCCCAACCAACAGATCTTTGTCGTTTGAGTGGTCTTCTGGCTGAAGAGCTTTGAAGCACTGATTTGGCCAACTGCTCGGTGCCTGGAAGCCACTGTCCAAGGATGCACTGTGACCCTCACCAGGGCATTGTCTCAAGGGCTGGGATGAGTGGAAATTGCCGAGTGTTGCACAGGATCTGCTTTGCTCTCCATCAGAAAGAGGAACTGAGGTCTCAGCTGTAGGCCCCCAAGAAACTTGTTGAGCATCTCTGAACAAGCAGCAGTAAAGGATTTCTTGTTGTTGTTTTAACTTTTTTCTTATTATTAGAATGGTTTTATGCTCAAAATTTCAGAAGGTGCCATCTCAGAAATGCAGTAGTTAGTGCATGTGCACTAATTAGTGCCCTCAGGGAGCCATTTGCATGCACGAAGGAACAGCAGACAACAGGGATTTCCTGATCTGTTGAAGTCCAATCACTTAGGATTGTGGGAAACCACATCACATAAATTGGCTAAGCTCAGCATATTACTAATCAATTCTGCCTGTGCCCCCTCAACATTATGGTTCACACAGACCTCCCAGCACAGAGGAGACCCTTGATCTCACCAGACAGCCTGATTTTGCCCTGTGTCCGGTGGAGAAGGAAGACGATGTAGTCATTTAAGCCTTTTCATGTTATGATGTGCCTGTTTTTCAGCTTTTATTATTGCAACCCTTTTCTCCTTTGCCTCGCCAAACTCTCCACAAATGAGCTAACTTTAGGATATATTTTTTGTTCTGACTTACCTTGAACTTCAGCCTGGATTTACCATATCACACTGCTGTCTGTGCTTAGCATTTCGATAAGCATTTATTTAGTTAAGGAGATTTTTCAGATTTTTTTTTTTTTTTTTAGTGAATAGAAGATATTGCATCAGTCTGGTTTGAAGCTATTTTATGTGTTGCTTCTCTCCAGCTGGCTGAATGCCTGTTCCCTTCCCCCTTCCTCTTTTACGTGGCAGCATGGAGAAAGATGATTGATGGAGTGTCACCAGTCCGTTGTCAAAGGCTGGAGTAGATTAATGGGCAAGAAACACCAGCCTGTTCCCCTTCATGTGTGATTGCTTGAAGGAGGGCTCATATTTTAACAGAAATTATATCCTGCTTCCCTGGATTCCCCCAATCAGGAATTGAAGGATGGGATTCATATCTGAGATTGAAAGGTGCCAGCCACAAAGAGCCAGTTTATTATCTGGGACAACTGCCTGCCTTCCACCTGACCAGCAGCCCTCACCCTGAGGCCTGTTTCAGCCAGGTCCTCTTTACCAGTGTGGATTTGTGCCACAAGTTAACGTTTGTACCTCCATTTCTTTGTATTTGCCGATACAACCAGTTACAGCACAGAGCAAATGGCCGGAGGAGTGACCTGTTACCAGCTTTCCACCTGGGTGACACTGGCCAATTTGCCTATGCTGCAAGGAATGACCACGTAGGACCCAGAGCAGCTCAGGTCCTTTGAAAAGTCTTTTTTTAGAGGTTGGCCTTGGTCACAAATTCAGCCTTGACCTGTGCCTCCATTCCCCAGCTGCAAAACAGGGATAGCAATATGGTGACTTCCAAACATTGCACATGCCGTGAATTGTTTCCTAGCAGAAACGCTAGGAATGCAATTTATAAGAGAAATTAATCAAAGACTGATCTGAATCCTGGCTGGAGAAAAATACTCCGACCCAGAGTATGATTGTTTTCTGCATATTCTTGAAGGTAGACATTGCCAGCATTTCATAATCAGCTATTTGGTCCAAACAGATACTTCAGCCTGGTTATTTGTAGTCCCCAGTAGTGGCCTCCATTAAAAGGTCTGAATGTGGCAAGAACTATGATGTCTTTCACGCCAGGCTGGCTGCGTCTACCGGACGCACACACCTGGCTGTTATAAACCCCTGTTCCAAGCGCTGGATGGAGCCCATTTTTCTGATTAGCCAGGGAACAACTGGTCTTCCAGATTTATTCTCTTTCAGATTTATTCTCTTTTCTGATCTCAAGCCTGTGTCCAACCAGCTAAAAGGTGCATTTAAGTGCCTCTTAAAGCAGGTGCATTTTCTTTTCATAGCTACTGTTCATTTTCCTGTAATATTTTAATAAGCAAAATAATAGAGAAATCTGTACTTCTTACTTGGCTGGTAAGTGAGTACCTGTGGTTCGCTGGTCCAGCCCAGCTCTCTGTCCGCTTTTCTCCCTTGTACTGACGAAGGTCTGTGCTTCATGCAGATGTGGACATTTTTGTTGATAGAGACTTGTGGCAGGTGATGTTTAGTTAAAAAAAGATTGTTGAACATAACTGTTCCGGCCTTCTATGTTCTCAGAGTTCATCTCTAGAGTATATTCAGAGGTTTGGAGTTTTTTTGAGGAGACACACATGGGAGTTTGTCTCTGCCCTGGATGCCAGCTCTAGGGAGACACATCCTGTGGTTTTACACTTAGAAAATTCTGCCTTGTTTTATGGAGTATGATATACTCCCTGAAATTTGAATCTAATTGAGGACTGATATGCTCTCTGTTTACGTGGCATTTTGGTTGTTTCCTTTTTGGTTTTGTGACTGGTTTTAGTGACAAGTGCTATACCCAATACAGAGCAAATTGCCCTTTTGTTCCTTGCAGCCATTTCCTCTAGTCTAGAAGACAGCATCTCTCCTTGTAAGGCAGGTTGCATTTAAGTTTCGTATTTGTTGCCCCAGTGAATTCTTCCTGGACAGGATACTGGAAGGAAAGAGAGGAAAAAAGAAACTTCCTCGTACATGCCCATGCTTGATACTGGCAGAACTTGTACAGTTTCAGGCTGTGCTTGTTTGGCAGCCAGGCCAGGGTCTCTTTGAGTCATGGTGTGTGGGCCACGAACAGCCTCATCTTCTATGCTAACTAGAGCCTACATGGCTGGGAGAGCTTCTTGTTCTTTGGCAATTTGTATTCATTTGTTCTCCAAGAAAACGAGGCTTCAGGGAGGACTTTTACTGAGCACCTTATAGATGTTACTGTGCACTGACTCCATTTACAGTTTATGTATGTGCCTTCCCTTTCTCTTCTTTACTGGGACAGCAGTGGGTTGGATATTTGGAGCCTGCTTTTCTTGAAAAAAAGACCAAAAAGAAAAAAAATACTGTGTAACCATTAATGATTTGTTGTTGTGTCTGGGAGCCGCTGTGCTGCAGGACTTTGCTCTAATGGTGCTTTCACAAGAAAGAACTAATTTGACTAACTTTATTAATTCCAGTTTGTTTTAAGTTTGCTCATTAGTAATTTAACGCAAGATGCTTCAGCGGAAGAGGCCATGTCAGGACAAGGAAGAGCAGAGGGAAAGTGCCAGGAATCATTAGTGTTTATTAACCACTGCACTCATCAATCTTGACTGAGAGCACAGCCCATTCGTTCTGGACTGGTGGACTGAGATACAGAAGTATCATTAACAGTGGAAAATGCTTCTTTTCAGGTCATTCCGTAATGGACAGGCATTCAGACAACACCCACACCCCCATCACCAAACATCACCAGCCGTTCAGTTGGTCTCCTCAGAGACCAGCCTGAACTGACAGAGCTCAGCCTGCCCCTAGCCAGCCATCGTATCAATTAACAAATATAGTATTTTCATCCCCAGTAAACGTTACTGAAAGGTTAAGTGTTGTTATGAAAGGGTTTTTTTAATTGCTTTTCAAATTATTAAATGATTAATACTTATGTGCTTTGCTGGATCAGGCTGGCACTTTGTGCTGGCAACGTGTACATCGCACAGCAATTCTTGAAACATTAAAATGGAAAGGTTTGGGTTTTGTTTTTGTTTAGACAAAGAGTTTAATAACCGATTTCAGCAACTGCAAGGCACTGAGCTGGTGACTCAAGGCTCTGACCTGTGAATTGGGGCTGAATGAATGCCTCCAAAAGGCTGGAGGAGGGAATAGTACTACATCTGCCAAGTTTCTAGTGAGAAATATGACCCCTGCCCAGACCACTTGTGGTCATTAAGGATTGCATTTCACTTTGAGATGCGTTTTCTTGCATCCTACCCAAATTGCAACTTGAGTAGTTACATTCTGCTCACTAAAATATCCCTGTGGTTTAATTGGAGAAGTTATGTTTCCCTTCCCCTCTTAAAAGCTTTGTTGTATAATGTTGTGGTGCTATCATAATATGTGCTGCATAATCTATACAGCACATAAAAAAACCAAACAAACAAAAAAAAACAAAAAAAAACCCAAAACACCTGAAAGTCTCTGTGCTAGCTTTCTCCAGTAACAAATAGAATTAGGGGGAAAGCGGCATCTTGGGAACCCAGTTCAGCTTTGTGCCTCCATTTGGGTCTCCTACCACCCTTGCAAAGCATGTGACAAGCACAGTCACCCGGCAGCGGCAGCATTTTTGCGTTTACTTTGCACGTGTGTAAATCGCTGCACAAGGCAAAGCATCGCATGTCTGGTCCTAGACATGCATAAGGTCTTTTGCAATGCGCATGTTAGGCTTAGTGTTATGATGGTACTGCCTGGAAACAAGCAATAATTTTAAAACATGGCATGGATGTTCAGACAGAGTGTGTGTGTCATGACTTTTTGTGGAGAAGATTTAGGTATTTTATGGGGAAAGGGGTTTATTGGATGACATTCAGTGATAGAGGGGATGGAAAGAGATTGCAGTTTAATTAAAATTCTAATCCCAAGTTTGACAATTTTTCTTGCCAGGTCAGCAGCCTGCATGTTCTGTTTGTGATTCCCGTGAATTAAATGGGCTGACAGTTGTCAGGGTCTTCGGAAATGCCTGTAAATCCACCTAAAAATTAGCAAACATCAATATGTTTCAGAGCAGCTTTGAGCAGGGATATGTCACGCAGCAGTTTTCCATCAGTGTAAATACAGGAGCCTTTCATAAGCACCAATTTAGTCCACTGCTGCCAGTGCTCAAATACAAACGAAAAAACCCTTCTGCTGCAGTAGGAAGTCACGTTTACTGTCCTGGGCTGCTGAAATCTCACTGGTGTGTTCTTGTTTTCCAGGTAGTTAAACGGTGTTGCCGCAAAGGTAGAACTCATCTTCCACCAGCCATGAGGTTTCCCCTGCTCTGTGCCTCCGTGATGCTAATGAGTCTGTCCCAGTGCCGAGCTGTCAGCTTCCCTGAAGATGAGGACCCTATTAACGTTGTTGACTACCACTGTAAGTAATCTGCAAATGGTGCTAACCACTAGGGAAAGAGTTTTAATGTGTTTTTTTTTAATCTTGGGAAGTTAAAAAAAAAAGGTCTGTTTTTTTTCAAATTGAAATGTGTTTACTGGCTTTGTATCTTTAATAGAACACTTAATCATTTTCTTAAAAAAAAGCAATTAGAAATACAGCAATAACTTCAGGAAAAAGAACATTTGCTGACATTAGCCATCTTTTTCTCATTTATATTCAAGACATTACTCAAGGAATTTAGTTTAAACCCTTCTACACCTAGTATATACAGCTAATCAATGCCATATATTGATTCTTTAGCTCTATAATCCTGAGTGATGGTGTAGCCCATTTTTACTTGCAGATTCAAGGCAATATCCAGTATTTAGAGGACGCCCTTCAGGCAATGAATCTCAGCACAGACTGGACTTCCAACTGATGTTGAAAATTCGAGACACACTTTATATCGCTGGCAGGTAATTTTCCTTCACTCAGTTCATTAGATTAAAATTCTTTTCTCTTCTAGTTTTGCATTTGTGTGTAAAATTCATTTAGAAAAATCTGCAGAATACAGTAAAAATTAGAATTGGGGGAGAATTTCCCAGATAAATATAGCGTATCTGTGGCCAGTGCATGAAAATTGGATTTGAAGGCTGCAGTTTCTGTAGTTATGCTAAAGCCAATGATCAAATACTTTTTTCCCTCTTTTATATTACTGCCATGACAAAAAACTCTCCTGATCATTTTAAACTTGGACTGACACATCAGGGATGTAAGACATGAGGATAGCATGCTTGAATATTTACAGTCTGGATTAGTCTTCAGCAGAATGGAAAGATGAAGATGGATAGCTGGACACTGTAGGTGCTATCTAAGGACCACACCAATAAAAATCAGAACCACCCCATGTTGCCCATGACCAGCCTTCCCCAATTTGTATTAAACACAGAAAAATCCACAAGCATTTCATAGAAGTTTCTAACAAAACACTCTAAAACTAGATTTACCTGATTCAAAAAAATAGAGCAAATGAATTAATGAATTTGCTTCTGTCTTTTTACTTTTTGCAAACAGGGACCAAGTTTACACCGTAAACTTAAATGAAGTTCCAAAATCGGAAGTTACTCCAAGCAAGGTGAGTAGATACAGGTGCTGGCAAGGGACGGGTATTTTGTTCAGTTTTAATTTTTTTAAAGATTTTTTTTTTTGTGGAAAGGAAATCAAATGTTCTTTTTTGGTTTGATTGAACAGAAATTAACATGGAGGTCAAAGCAGCAGGACAGAGAGAACTGTGCTATGAAAGGCAAACATAAAGTAAGTTAAGTTTAGCACATACATTATAGAGGAATAACCCTAATAACAATATATGTGAAGTCTGTGATTAATACATCTTACTCTCTTTTCAGGATGAGTGCCATAACTTCATTAAAGTCTTTGTTCCAAGAAATGATGAGATGGTGTTTGTCTGTGGAACAAATGCATTTAACCCTATGTGCAGATACTATCGGGTAAGAATATTGAAAATATCATTAATCAGTTGCTGGTTTTGCTTGCACTAATTATGCTATAGCATATACATCCAGTGTGATTGGAGAGTGCTTCAAGGTGAGATAAAAACAGACAGAAGCCAATGTGCTGAATTAAGTTTTCTGGAAAGACAATGTTACGCTTTTGTGCCAGTGTACAAAATAGAAATGACACGACCACCCATTTATTTTTCTTCTCTAGCTGAATACCTTAGAGTATGATGGGGAGGAAATTAGTGGTTTGGCAAGATGCCCATTTGATGCCAGACAAACCAATGTCGCCCTCTTTGCTGGTAAGAACTTTTGCTTGTAATGAGTCTAAATGATTAATGACACCAAAGGAGCCAGAGAGCTTTTAAAGCAAGCACAGGAAAGCTAAAGGTGTCATGGTGCCCCTGCTCTTAAATTTTTTAAAGGGCCTCCAAAGGATTAGAAGCTGACCTGTTAATAAATAGGTTAGAGCAATTTGGGGAAGAGCGGCAGTAAAGAAATGGAGAAAAATACAGGCCAGTCAGAATTCTGTAGATTATTAAAGGCCTCTTAATGCCATGTTTTCAACTTCTGTTTTAGATGGAAAATTGTATTCGGCAACAGTAGCAGATTTCCTGGCAAGTGATGCTGTTATTTATCGCAGCATGGGGGATGGATCTGCCCTAAGAACAATAAAGTATGATTCCAAATGGATAAAAGGTAATTTGGGGGAGTATTTTCCCATACACGTGGCAAATGTAATTTCAGTGGCACAGAGGGTCAGGTAATTCACAGCCAGCGTTCTTTACACATACGCTACCATGTCAGCATACATGCGGCTTTCGGTACAGTATGATTTCAGTAAGAAAGCAGTTTAATACCAGTAAAGCAAAATTTTTGTTAAATACATCAAAGAATGAATCTGCAGTAACAAAATACCTTGGTGAAATGAATTCCTGTGAGGCCTTTTTACAGTCCATTAGCCAACATTAAAGGCTTCAAGTTCATTTAAGCTCCAGTGCACCCGTATTTGGACATCCTAAAGTATCTGGAAGACTAGAGCTAACGTTAGCTGGTATGGACCTGTGGAGAAGCTGCCAAGTCACAGAGTGTAGTCAGTGTCGTACGCTGATAGAGTAGTTCTTTGAAGTAACCTTCTCCTTGCTCTTTCTTACAGAACCCCACTTCCTCCATGCCATAGAATACGGGAACTATGTTTATTTCTTCTTCCGAGAAATTGCTGTAGAGCACAACAATTTGGGCAAGGTAGGTATTGTCACAGCGAGCTGTCAGGTAGCTGTGAGTCGTTGCAGAATGAGATAATCCTAAAACAGCATTAGTAACAAGCACAATTTGCAATATGAAGTAGAGACTAATATAAAGTTCACACAGTTTTCCCATCATCATAACTTACAGGGTAGGGGAACAGGAGAAATAGACCAGTGCATTCTGCAACCAAAAAGTTGTTTCTGTTCTCTGTGCCTTGCTGTTAGGCGAGCCTGCTACAGGTATCTTTTAGTGTTGTTGTCGCCTTAACACTTGTGGCAAGTAATGGAAAATCTGAGACTTTTTTTCATGCTTATTAAATAAACAAAAGACAACAACACAAAAGAAGAGTTTCAAAGAAGTTTCTCTAATGTCCTTGGATATTGAATAATTCAGTCATGCCAATACAGAGTATAATACTTGTGCCTCACCATGGAAGGATATTCTATAATAAATTATTAAATCCTTTACACATGGTTAATTAAAGTCTTTAAATCTCACTAACAATATGATTTTGAAGGGAAAAAGGAGTGAGGACAAGCTGCAGAGTTGCATTTGCTAGGTGATACATTAAGATGCCTGTGCACTAAGAGCTAAACACCATTTGCTTTCATTCTTACTGTGCAGATAAATTACAGCTTCCTGTTAACAAAAATATCTTTGGTGCCTTATTAACAGCTCAGAAACAAGCATGGTTTTGCTTGTATTTCTCAAGCCTTTCTCCCTTTTCCTTTTTCTTTTGCCCTTCACAGGCTGTGTATTCCCGTGTGGCACGCATCTGTAAAAATGATATGGGGGGGTCCCAAAGAGTCCTGGAAAAACATTGGACATCCTTTCTGAAAGCTCGGCTCAACTGCTCAGTTCCTGGGGATTCATTCTTCTACTTTGATGTTCTGCAGTCCGTCACAGACATAATAGAAATCAATGGCGTCCCCACAGTTGTTGGTGTATTCACCACACAGCTTAACAGGTGAGAGATGAGCAACCTTACATCAAAAGTAGTTCTCTGCTTCTCTCTTGCACTGAGATTGGTGCCATTGTAGTCTGAGTTCTTGCAACTATTTTTCTAATTTTACAGCATCCCTGGTTCAGCAGTGTGTGCTTTCAGCATGGATGACATTGAGAAAGTCTTCAAAGGGAGATTTAAAGAACAAAAGACTCCTGACTCTGTTTGGACAGCTGTACCTGAAGACAAAGTACCAAAGCCAAGGTAAAAGGTTCTTAACTTATGATGCCATAATATTGTCCTTGTAAAGAGCTACTTTAAATCAGCTGCACGCTTGAATATCTTGTTGGGTAAAAACCAAAGCAGAGCTCGACACTTCAGCCATAAGGATGCTCATTAGCAGGCTGTCTTCTCTCATTAACTAATATACCAAGAGGAAAACAATGTTGTTCTCCTTTCAGACCTGGCTGCTGTGCAAAACACGGCCTAGCAGAGGCTTACAAAACCTCCATTGATTTCCCAGACGAAACACTCTCCTTCATCAAATCTCATCCTTTGATGGATTCAGCTGTTCCCTCAGTCATTGAGGAGCCCTGGTTTACCAAAACACGTGTCAGGTATGACACTGTTCAAAAATAACGCATGTGAAAAGGAAAACAAGAAAATGCACTGTTAATTATATGCCTTTTGGTCTTGTTAGATACAGATTGACAGCAATTGCTGTAGACCACGCTGCTGGACCCTACCAGAACTACACAGTCATATTTGTTGGCTCCGAAGCAGGAGTAGTACTTAAAATCTTGGCAAAGACCAGATCTTTTTCTTTGAATGACAGCGTATTGCTGGAAGAGATTGAAGCATATAATCATGCAAAGTAAGTATTACAGAACACCTAAGCTCTTCATCTAGTACTTGGTACCTGGCTAAAAAAAAAAATATGGTAAATGAAAACCAACTCATTATCACCAGCATCACCACTTGTTTGTCATTTCACGGTGTTCCTCACATTGAATAACCTGAAAATATTTGGTCACTTGCCATTTTGCATGGGTTGAGTGAACAACCTAATTCCACTCCAGTGACGTCAGTGATACAGTCTAATTCTTCTGCAAATAGATGCACTTTTCCTGAATATGAAACATCAGAACTATCTGCTGCTGTTAAAAAAGAAATTATCTGAGCTTATCTTGAGAGTTTGTCAAGAGTGACCAATAATGTATAAACTATATCTAATCATTTTAAACTTGTTTATTCCGGGGCAAAGAATTTGGGAATGGAAGTGTTCCAATTAGACTCTACAGGTGTTCAGTACAGGATTCCTGTTCTGCTCTGTCAAGATATTTACGCCAACTGAGAGAACAAAGAAAACGGATTTGGATTTTTTTTCCTACATAGTTCAGCGAAATTGTCATCTAGCTGTAAATAAGAACCAGAAGGTGGCATTTGATAACCTATAGATTTGTTCAGAAATCACTCAGCAAAGACTACTAAGTTACATTTATTTTAAAAGGTTTTTTCAGTATCTACACAGACAATAAACAAATAAAATACTTGCCATGTAAGCGCTGTACAAAGTACTGCAGTTACTAAAATAATGGCCTCCCATTATTTTTTCTGAACAGGTGTAATGCTGAGAGCGAGGAGGACAGAAAAGTCATTGCCCTTCAGCTGGATAGAGACCACCATGCCCTGTTCGTGGCGTTCTCCAGCTGTGTCATTAGAATTCCGCTGAGTCGCTGTGAGCGTCATGGGTCATGTAAAAAGTACGGCCCCGTTCCTAAACTCCCCCTTAAAGGAAGGGCACCAACATCTCTTGGAAAAGAAGTTAAAAATGCATGATTTTTTGGGGTTTTTGTCTTGCAAGGGCCTGTATTGCTTCACGGGACCCATACTGTGGCTGGTTAGACCATGAGGCATGTGGAAGAGTGACACCAGGCATGCTGTAAGTACTGCTTTTCAAATTAGCCCGGCATCTCTATGTAGGCTTTATAGACCACAGGAGCTCATAGCCTCTGCCTGTTCCCTTGACCTCATTTAATAAATCTCCATGGTTTTTTTAGGGATAGTTTTTCAGTATATTCAGTTTTCTTCAGTATTGTACATGCAAGAGACCGGGAGTCTGACCTAATTCTGCAATCTCTAGGTGGAGACTTGCTTTCAGTGGGAGTTTTACGTGGGTGTGGGAGGACCAGCAGACCTGTAGGCAGAGCAGTTGGACGCAGGAAGGCAAGAAATTGCTGCCTGCAAACCTGAGAGGACAGTACACAGCATCCCCTCCCAGGCATGCTCACGGCCAGGCACAGTCAACTGCAAATACGAAAACACAGGGAAAAGAGTAAGATTTTGCTTGGGTGATATATATGCATACCAAAGGCATTTTGCACAAATGAACTCTGTAATATACACTGCATTAGCAGATGTAGCTTAGAAAGAGGCCTTTGTAGCAGGCAAGTGCAGACCTTAAGTAGCATAATTGGTTGTATCTTAAACCAAGACCACAACCAGTGTAGAAGACATGATGAAGTTGCTGAAAAAAAGGGAGCATAAGAACATATATAGAGTTTTAAAGTCAGGTAATAACTAACGTGCATTTTGGAAGACAATGCTTTTGGGCCATACACTAGCTCTTCTGTATGTTTCCATTTGCTGTGTCCAGGAAAAAAAAAAATAGAAAAAAAATCACCATTTGTTTCCCTACTAATACTGTTAATTGCAGGTTCTCTTTGTTTGTTTCATACAACCACAGCACTGGAGGATATGCGCAAGATGTTGAATATGGCAACACAGCGCAGCTTGGGGACTGCCATGGTAAGGCCTAGTCATTGCTGCTCGGTTATAATGTCTCACCAGTAGTCTGTGGCCACACCTCACTATGGATGTTAAATTATGATGAGCTTTTCAGTAACAGGATGAACACATCACCTGGTGTTACTGTAAATGTTCACAAAGCAGAGCTTTTTGGTCCTGGGTGGCAGAGTTTTGTCTTTTCTTCACCAGTTTACAACTATCTGGGGTCTACAGCAAAGTACTGAAGAATTTATTTTTTTTGTAACAAGTAGTATTTTAGTTTTTATTTTCCATTACTCAGGTTTGAGATCTTTTGCTTTCTTTTTTGTTACTTTTTTACTGATTACTTGTTCCTTTAATTCTTTTAGAAATTTTGCCTACTACAGCTACACCAGATTACAAAATATTTGGCGGCCCAACATCTGGTTAGTTTTTTTTAATTTTTTTGAATTAATGACCTTTACTTTCCTTCAGTTCAGCATTTTCAGCCCTTTTTTCCTTCCTTTTGCACAGTTGGCAATCCTCCATTTCTGTGCTTTTACTCATGTTCCCACTGATGGTAAAGATAGCCAGACTCTTCTCACTCAGCACTTCACCCTGTGTAGCCGCATGTTAACAGCTCATTATTTATTGAGACATCTTTTATAAAAGAGCCTGATTAACATAGATGACATCTTCACTGCACGAAAGTCCACTAAGCTTTACTCTTTATCCCCAGCCATGCATTTGTGAATGCCCCTGTTGGTCATCTCTAGTAGATGAATGGCAGAATTTCATCATCTTCCTCCTTACCTCTCCTTGCCTCGTTTCCCTCTTTCCCAGCAAGCTTTTTTTGCACAAATACACATTTTCTAAAATGTGTATTTCCAAATTTTTGAAATGTTTTAAGTAGTTTGTGCTAATGGAAAAAAATTAACATCACAAACTCTGTAGCTGAATGAGGACTTGTGTAGACAAAGGTGGCTTAGAAAAAAACTTCATGTGCTGTTGTCAGATGGACTTTCACATCCTTTTCTCCTTCAGTGATTTTTCTAATAGTGTTTTTACCATTAGCCCCTGGTGTTCAGGGAGCCAGGACCCAGTGCTCCTCTGTTGAACTCAAAAGCCGAACCTGTGTTGACTTCAACAGAAACAAGGTCGAGCCCTTATTTTCCAGTCTTTGCTCCCAGAACTTGGACTCTACCTTCAAACCAGGGGCACATTTCTGATTGAGAAATATGAAAGTAATCTATTGGTATGTTAAATGTGTAAGAGCGCAACAAGAACATTCTTTAGTGGTTTGGTTTCTGATGATACTTGCACTTCTGTAACTTGACAAGAAGTACTGTTTGAGACAAGTATTTTCCAGATACATTTACCCATAATGTAAGTTAGAGACTCAGGAAAGCAAAACAAAAAACAAAATTGTGTTACATGGAAATGCTACATAGCTTGTGTGAGTGTTTATTTTATCAACTGAATTTTTAAAGTGATATTTTAGGACACAGATACAACTGAACTTTATTTCCCAGTCCAGAATGAGCGTGCTTTTGAAGTACATGTCTCAGTCAGATCTTGAGCCATAGACATTCATGCCTAAACCTACTGAGACAGTGAGCGCAAAATACTTGACTACAAAGTAGACTTTGGATTGTAAACACAATTCAATGTGTTTTCCTCCTCATGTGCATTTTTCATGTAGGCTATGGTAGTTCTGTTCAGCAAATGAACTAGAGGAGCCAGAATCTATGCAACATTGTTCCTTAGGAACCATTACAAAATAGAGGTTAAAACCATTCCTTTCATCCATACCTGTAGAAATGGCTAATTCAGCAGTTCCTGGTGTACTGTAATAGCACTAAGGGAGCTGATCTGGTTTCTCAGGCGTAACCTGTCATGAGTGTGTATCTTTCCAAGTAACAACTTCTTTTTTTTTTTGAAGATGTTTAAAAGGCAGCCAAGTATGTTGTCTGCAGTGAAGAATATTGCAATTAAGAGGAATAAGTTGTGCTTTTCACCTCCACCAATTGCTTACTTTAACTTTTGCACTGCTTTCATGTTTGACTTCTGGCTTTTTGGCTAGCAGCAGTTGATGTTTTAATGTATATTTTTTGTACTTACTTAAAGTTTTGAACCAAATGATGTTAATCAGCCCTCTGTACTTCTGCAGACTGTAGGGGGTCACATGTTGCTCTGGCATGTAACTCCCATTAAATACTGTCACCAGCTGTAGCTTAGATGTGCCATGAAACAGTGAGGAAAGCCTGACTGTAATACACATTAATAAAAATCTGTTTGCCACCACAGACATGGAGTTCTCCTCAGCTTCCATTACCACAATGGCAAGTATCCCAGTTATATCACCTAAAGTGATTGGTTCCTGGAAACCTAAAGTGACTGGCTCTCGGAAATTTGTAGTTCAAGATGACCCAAACACTTCTGATTATTCTGATCCATTATCAGGTGTCCCAAAGGGTAAGGCCTTACTAGGGAATACATTGCAGCTGAATGGAAACCTGATAGTCTCTGCATTGTCAAAGGCATAAATGTAACAGCCATGATTGTTGGGCTACATTTTACAACCATTTCCTGTGAATATGCAGACAGTGCAATCATGTTTTTCATACTTACTTATCCAGTGTACAAAGTGCTGCTTAGAGCTTATAATGGGACACACAGATAATAAGCTCAGCCTTTTATTCCTGGGGTGCTCCAAAGCTCCCATTAAAATCAGTGGGAGTTCTCGATGCATTAAAAAAAATTACATTCAAAACTTATCTGCACCTCTGGTGGTTATTTTCAAACCAGTCTAGTTTGGAAAAGACTATTCGTCCTCCAGAATGGTTGCTTACAAGAGCTTAATGTTTTGGAGTTTTTGTTCAGTTTGTGGGTGGGGTTTTTCTAGGGGTGGGGGGGAACAGAAGACAAAGCACAGCTCCATGACAGATACGTGCATTAAATGGGGCGTGTGCCAAACTGCCTGCCTGGAGCGTGTTTCTGAAGAACGTAGGTCAGAGCTGAGTAAGGATGGCCTGAATTTTTATTCTCTGGATATGAGCATCAGTTAAATGTCATCTCAGTACATAGAGAGACACACAGAAACATCTTCTGCATGTAATTCATCTTTCTGCAGCCATTCTTTCAGCTAAGTGAACCTCTGATTAGGCTCTTACGGCAGCAAAGACTTCATTTCAGTAGGACTATTGCAGTCAACCCAAGATTTGAGAAACTTCCTGTCCCATAACCAAAACTTAACACGAGTCTTCAGTAGACAGAATAGCCAGGTGACAGACATGTTTGCACAATTCTGCATTTACTGAAAATCTCACCAGCTGAAAATCATTTCTGTTTTATTACCATTCACCAAAACATATCAGGTTTCCTGTCGGCCATTATGGCAGTGCATTTGTCATTTCAATTTGTTGCAGTTATTTTCCATTTTGCTTCAAGTTTTTGTTATCATTTGCTCTTGGTTCTGAATCACATTTTTGTGTCATAGCTATTAGTGAACTTTACTCTTGTTTCCTTTTTTCTTCTGCACAGTGCCATTAAAACCTCTAACCCTGAACATTAACAATGTTCAAAGGCCTTGCCTCTAACAAAAGTGAATCTATTCCTTCCCTCTTGCTCTTTCATTTTAACATCCCTTGGGATAGTTAACAGAATTACTTTCATTAAAAACTAACATATTGTCTTAGCTGCAAGATGTCTGTGGTTGCTTTTAAAATCTCAAAAAACAAAGGGAGCTTGTTAATACACAAATAAAAAACTAATCCAATATTCACCTTCTTGGTCTAAGCTAAAAGTTTTCTAAATTTTAACGTTCTTTAATAACTTACCCTTGCAAGTCGGTTTTTTTAAATGTTATGCAAGTATTTATGTTCATTATTGACTTAAAAAAAAAGAAAAGAAAAATTAGTGCTCCAATAGAATGACGTAATAGTGAACTTCAAAAATTGCACACTTACATAGCACCAGGTATGCAGCTCCAAGGCTGGCAACCTGTGGATGTATTCATGTGCAAGTTTTGCACTGTATTACATTAGCATGGGTATAACGATGCAGTATGTATATTATGCAGTTTTACACAACATTTGCATAATCCTGTCTCTTTTTTGATACTGATTTATGAGTTGGGCAGAAAATTGAGAGAGAAATCCATCCATGAGTTATTAATTGCTGTCTGGCCCAGTAGCACCTTCTAACCTCAATTTTCCAACAGAAATCATTAGTGGTAATAGCATACAGGCCCCTGTTTGTGAGCCTTTAAGGAAATTTGGGGACAGGCTAAACCAAATGTAGTATCAGGAGAGAAGCTTGAACAAGCATGCCTCATTATCAAAGAAAATGGATGGTCTTCATTTAGACTGATCAGCGCTCACCCAGTCATTTTTATTTAGCAAATTATTTGCATTCACCAGTGCTGTGGATGGCAGGATCCAGCTGAGTTACACTCACGCTAGACACAGAGCACTTACAGACACTTCCTAGACACTTCCCTGAGGGAGGCAGCCTTCTGAACTGTACCAGTGTGAAGTACATGTAGATTTATGATATGCTGCATGTCTTTTGCAGGTGTAAGGTGGGAAGTACAATCAGGAGAGTCCAACCAAATGGTACATATGAATGTCCTAATCACTTGTGTCTTTGCCGCTTTTGTCCTGGGAGCCTTTATTGCGGGAGTGGCCGTTTACTGTTACCGGGATATATTTGTACGAAAATCCAGAAAAATACACAAAGATGCTGAATCGGCTCAGTCCTGTACTGACTCCAGCGGGAGCTTTGCTAAACTGAACGGACTGTTTGATAGTCCCGTCAAGGAATATCAACAAAACATTGATTCACCCAAACTTTACACCAACCTGTTGACTAGCAGAAAGGAGTTGCCACCAAATGGTGATACGAAGTCCATGATGATGGACCACAGGGGTCAGCCTCCAGAATTAGCTGCACTTCCAACTCCTGAATCTACACCAGTTCTTCAACAAAAGACTCTGCAGGCTATGAAAAGTCAGTCAGACAAAGCGCATAGTAACCTCAATGCTTCACGAAAGGAAACCCCACTAAAAAGCCCTCAGTTTTTTCCCTCCAGTCCTCCACCCCACTCTCCTCTGAGTCACGGACATATTCCTAGTGCTATTGTTCTTCCCAATGCTACCCATGATTACAATACATCTTTCTCAAATTCTAATGCGCACAAGGCAGACAAAAAGATGCAACATATTGATCATCCACTTACAAAACCATCCAGCAAAAGAGACCACAGGAGATCTGTTGATTCCAGGAACACCCTGAACGATTTTCTGAAACACTTAAATGAAACTACTAGCAATCCCAAAGCAATTATGGGAGATATTCAAGTGGCCCACCAGACTTTAATGCTGGATCCAATGGGAAATGTGGCTGAGATCCCACCTAAGGTTCCCAACCGGGAGGCGTCTTTATACTCTCCTCCATCAACTCTTCCAAGAAACAGCCCCACAAAACGAGTGGACGTTCCCACCACCCCTGCAGTACCTATGACCTCTTTGGAAAGACAGAGAGGTTATCACAAAAATTCTTCACAAAGGCATTCAATATCTGCCCTTCCTAAAAACTTAAACTCACCAAATGGTGTTTTGTTGACCAGACAGCCTAGTATTAATCGTGGGGGGTACATGCCTCCCACGGCAGGCACAAAGATGGACTACATGCAAGGGACGCCTGTCAGCGTTCACCTCCAGCCTTCCTTGTCCAGGCAAAGCAGTTACACGAGCAATGGCACCCTTCCTCGTACAGGAATAAAGAGGACACCCTCCTTAAAACCTGATGTGCCACCAAAACCCTCATTCGTTCCTCAGACAACTTCAGTCAGACCACTGAACAAATACAGTTACTAGGACATGTCTGTGCTAAAAATTAGTGTGGCATTGACCTGTACAGGTTGTGAGGTGATGTTGTGGTAGACACATAAGACAGAGACTTGCTTGTTACTAAAGAGAACAAAGTGGCCAAAGAAACTGTCTTTACTTCAGCAACATCCGTGTCCTGCCACATGTGGCTATAGCAAGACTTCGTGTACTTGCTAACAGCAAACACAAAAAAAAACAAAGGAAAGTGCTGGTCATTACATTTCTTTTGTTTGGAGCTAAGGAGACATGTAGCACAATGGGGTGGGGGCTACCTTACTGTTCTAAATAGCTTAAAAAAAAGCTCTTGGGAAAAAAAAAATCAGTAAGCAAATACTTGAAAAAAAAATGGGTTCCATTTTAGACTGCCGTTAAGCGTGGTCCTTCCCATTAAATGTGAACATTTTAATATGTATGCATTCACCTTGCCTCTTGCACAAATGTCAGAAAATGGTAATGTCTCAATGAATATCTGGGTTAATAATCAATTTGCTGGAATTCAGTCTCTGGCCCAACTGTAGCATTATTATTTTTTTTCTCTCCGTGCGTGGCATTTTGTTTGTGCCACAAAGCTGTGCGTGTGTGTGGATGTGCGTGTGTACTGTACACACTAAGATGTACTTAGATTCCCATTGCATCTTTTATGCTATGGAATTGTTTACATTGAGCATGACTGAACAAACAGATGACTCTGCCTTCTGCAGCCCGTTGGGTTCAGTTTGGGGAGAGCTAAGGATGAACTGTGCATCTCTGCCAGCCTTCTGAATAATACCGTCTTGATGAACTAGTCACCCGGTGAAGGAGTGCAGATGCGTTTAATTCTTCATCACTCTGTTATGCTGCTATTGATTCAGAGCTGTGCATTTCAAATCTAGTGTTTTGGGCTGGAACAGGGGAGTTTTACTGTGTTTCCACAGTGCCTCCATCCAATACCTGGCCACTGTGAACTTGAGCCCCTGTACTTCTCACTGAGGGCAGCTAATAATCTATTCACTTGGCAAAGGCCTGTGTAACTAGAGAGGGTTATGTTTTTGTTGCGTTTAATAATGCCCTACACGCTGATAGACTCTTGTCAATAAAAAAAGAAGAAACATTAATTGGCTTGGCAGAAGCAGCCTGTGAAAAATTCAACAGTAGTGCAATCAATTTGTTTTTGTTGTGTAATGTAAGGTTTTTTCCAAAGTCATGCAGGTAATGACAATATTCTGTAAATACTATGTGTGAGTTTACCTGAATCTGTGCATTTTGTGCCTTATTCATGCAAATGATAAAAGTACTAAAAAAAAAAAATAAATAAATCTGTCAAGTGTTCTCACTATAGCACATATCTCCCGAGTGCCAGTTGTAAAACCTCTCAACAGCACCCAAAAAAAAAAAAAAAGAAGATAAAAAGCAAGAATAATTAATGGTAACTAAAGGCAGCCTACAGTCCAAGAAGACAGCAGCATTAAATCACCTTACCATGATAAACATTCCACTCCAGCTCTCCGAAGGATCAAACAGTTATAATGTGAAATTAAATGAGGTTTCTAGGGTAATGGAACACCTGCTAAAGTTGTGTAAGCTATTTAGTAGGTTTTACAGTATCCACTTGCAGCTGATGTTCAACACAGATGGCTATTTTAGCTTGCAAACGACACACTACCACATTGTTTATTGAACATAACTATAGAAATAACCATGGCAGAGGAATATTCATGAATTAGCAGGACAAATAACGGCAATGGGTTTCAGAGATGGTGGAGATTTATATCATGTGTTCGAAGGGGAGAAAAGGTTAGTCACTGAAAACTGGATCTCTGTTACAGAACAAAGAATAAAGGATAGAAGTAGTCATTTTTTTTTCTCGTAAGGCTGTAAGGGACATTTATTTCCTGAGACCTCTGGATCCAAAAATCAATTATCTCTCTTCCTAAACACTTCTGTCTTGCAACTAAACCACTACAGATTAATAACTATTAAAAATGTACTCAGTTGTCAAAAGACACAAACTGATCCGAATTCACTTTACAAATATTAATTAATACAGACTTGTGTGAAACCGAAAGATAAATGTATGTGAACCCTGATAACCTCCTGTAACATTGTGCTGCCTTGTAGATGGTAATGTGAGTTCTCTCAGTATTTATGTTGAAATTTCTAACATTCAACCTAGTCCTTCTTCTGTTAATTTAATAATAAAAGATGCTTTATCCATTTGTGCAAAGGTAAACGCAGATTGTATCTTTTTTAATGGTACGGCATAAAAAAAAGTAACCCTTAAATGAAGCTGCTCTATACTATAGAGTACTTTAACATGTATAGATATCTTGTAAACTTGTATTGTGGATGTGTAAATAATACGTTCTTTGGGTTTTTAACACCGCATGTAAAGTCAAATAAAATATTCCAATGTACCGAGTGTCTAAGTTCATTATTAGTGAAGCTAGGTTTGGTGCATTGTTCTTGGGATTACAATAGAGGGAAAAGTCAGCTTGCCTTTCATAGCTCTGTGAAGGAGGCACGGAGCCATCCTCTCATCAGCCTTACAGGGGACTTGCAGAGCCAGACAGTGACGCACGCAGGTGTCCTTCCATTTCCATTGCAGCCTCACGTTGAGATGCACGTTCCTGAGGGAGCGCGAGTGTCTGTAGATGACTTTCAGCCTCCTGAGTTAAATATAAAACATGAAAGTAACTGGCATGCAGTGGGAGGGTGTAGTACAGAGTCAAGATTGCCCATATAACATTTGAAAATACATCATGTATGCCCATATGAAGCCTTTGTTGGAGCTTGATCCAGGTTTCAGCTAGGCTCTGGGTCCTGCAAACTATTCTTGTTAAGGTTATAAAAATACCAATTTTCTGCAAATACAGTACAGTTTTGAAAGAAGACAGTGTGTTCCTTTTAAAACGTAGGCTACAAAAAGACATCATTCTTGGCAAAATTAATTGCTGACTCTACATAGCAGGACATTCCTAAATACTTACTAATGTTTAATAATTGAAATTCACATTTCAGTCAGACAGGAAAGCCCAACAGAAATATACTTGCCCTGTAGTGAGTATGTGCCAACATCACACGTAATTTTAAAATAATCAGGGTAATTTAGTATCAGAAAACAAATATAATTTATTCTTTTAATTAAAAGTTGATTGTGATAATGGATTTTTTTTTAATGAGATTATGCTGTCAAGGTACTAATCATTTGAAATTACTGTGCATGTTATAACAATACAATAGCACCTAGTTGTATCTTACTACTAAAAAAAATATATTTTTTTAAAGGAAGAAGAAACATGGTGCTAAAAAAAAAATCCCCAACCTATAATAACTCACTATGTATTTTTTTTCTAGTGCAGAAGCAAATTTAGATTTCTTTTTATTGCTGTGGTTTTTTTCATTGGATGTCTTTATATATGAAAGGAAGAGTCAATCATACACAGCTGTCATGTTGCTGCAAGCCTGTGCTGCTTTTCCACTTTAAAATTAACTGCCTTTGACACCAAAGTGTCGGCCAGTGGGGCTAAAGGTGTGTGCTCTGTGAAGGCGCTGTACCTTTTGAAGCACACCTACTTGAATCATTGTCAGTCAGGTATTAAGGGTCTTAATGAGAAACTGCAAATAGTTATTTTAGTGACATATAAAAGTGCACCTGCAACATGAATGATGGAATATTTTTGTTCAGAAAATATCAGTGTTTATTGTATCTAAAAGATGTCAAGTGTCCATTTCCCACAGTTACTTGTTTTGGTCTATATTGAACCAGCCATCACTTACCCAGAGCTATGTGGTGGCTGGATGGGTCTAGGCCAGGCGGCCGCCTCTCCCGTCATGCTCTGCCAGGCTCCATGGTGGGTGCAAACACCACAGAAGTCTCTGAAAACAAATATTCACCATTTGTTAGAAAAATAAGTACAAGAAAAACTCTCCTTTTACTAACAGAGAGTGAACGTGGCAACCCAAGGCTAACCAGCCATAACAGCAGGTTTTAAACGGCCTTGTCTTTAATGATTATGCCAAAGCAGCCACCTACAGACTCCCCATTCTGAATGGGAACTGCAGCAATAAGGAAAAGCTTAGCAAGAAAAGAAATGAAAGCAATTTCAGTTTTTCTCCTCAGCTGCCCTCCTGTGTCAATTGGTTGGTTTTAAGCATCTAAAGTATCTCTTGAAGAACCATCTGTAGGCACAGCGCTTGCTGATTAGGGCAGGAGGGGTGCTTGACACTCGCAAGAGGAGGTCCAAGGCCCAGCGCACGGAGTTGGCCGGAGCACTCAGGGCTGTGGAGAGGCGCGCGCAGTCCTGGTACGGGTGCACGAAGGCAGAGGAAAGGCTCCTGCTCGTCTCTGGCTTTCTTTGGGTTTTGTAGAAAAAAAAATAATTTTGAACTGAAAACAGACAAGTAAAAAAGACAAACCAAAAAAGGACTGCAGGCCCATAGTAGTGGGATGATTGCAAGAAAACCAATTTGTAAAGCCATGAGTAGTTATCTCTATGGCTGTGCAGGCAGCACAAACCTGTGGCCTTTTAAATTGAGGTCTTAAAGTAATCAGAGTAGTTACAAAAATCAGGATGCCTCTGTCTTAGTGCCGTCTTGCTAATGAGTCACTCTCTGACCCTGGCAAGATTATGCAGGGTTTATTCAGTATAATGGATCCTCAGAAGGCAGTGTTCTTAGATGGAGTATGTGCAGTTGGTCTGTTTGTAATGTTCTCCACTTATGAAGGTTTTCTTGTTTTTTTCCTTCTCCCTCTGTGATTCTGAGCACCACCAAGGACATCTTGCAGGTAAATAAAGGGAAAGAGAAATCCTTTCCCATCTGGGAAAGGTTAGTATTTGCAGGAGTGGGGAGGAGTTGGCTGGTATTTCCCCAGGTGCCTATTAATTTCATGGGATGGAAAAATACTTTTTTTAAAATTGATCACGACAAAATACCACATAAATGCAGCACCTGGACTTCAGCTGGGATGTGCAGGCTTTTCATATAAAAAGCAGTACCAGGAGACCCACCCTATCAAGACTGCATTTGTTGTTCAAATGTCATCATAGCACATTATGAAAGAGCAAGAAACCAAAGGATTTGGGAGACAAAAACATTAAATATTTAATTAGATTCTGCTTTGCTCCAAGAACTAGAGGTTCTCACCTTTTTATTCAATCACACTAAAGTGAGGACCTGACCCTGGACCAGCCATTGCTGCCTGCCTGCAAACATTTTTGTAGACATATTGCGTTGGCCTGACACACATCTGAAACTATAATCTGTCCTGAACTCTTGACTGAGAAACCATTTCTACTCTGCCTGAAATCAAATTTATTGGAAATTCTGGTTTTATTAGTGCATTCTGAATTAATCCAATGACCTGACTTAGGGTCTGCTTGCTCACTTTTTTCCTACAGTCACCAACAACTTTTCTGAGCTCTGCTCATTAAAATTGTAACTAGATCCAAGTCTGTGTCCTACCGTGAAGGCTGCTGACCACAGTGGAGATGCCAGAGGGTGACCATATTTAGGTAAAGTTGGAGAATTTGGGCTGCAATGATGACACTGTGTCCTCTCTGCCAGACTGGTGCCTCTGCCCTTCACGTCAGCCAGGAAGAGTGTTCCTCAAGCTCCTGTAATACTTTAAGGGTAGGGAAGGAGAAGAAAATCTACCACATGGACAAACTGTCCTGACCATTTTCAGGAATGGTTCCCCTCTGTCAACAAAAAAAAAGGAAGTTTACTACAGGAAAACTTGAATGGTCAAAAAAAAACCCAAATCAACCCCAAAACTGACCTGCATGCATCTTGCTGTCCTTGTTTTGTGACTCACAGGCTGTTTTTCCAGGGCAAAGTCCCACTGATTTGCACAAAACTGAGCAAAAAATAACAGTTCTCAATAAAGGCCCTTCAGCAGGATCATACCTGGCTGTAATAGCTGTTTTGTAACTTTTTCCAGTAGCTGACCTTAAACATTGGCAGAGGCAGACTGTGAACTAACTAGTTTGCTTCTGTAGCTGTAGGATAGCCTTTAACATACGTCTGCTCCTGCGCAGAAATGGACGGCTGCCTAGTAAGAGAAGAAAGGTGGCAATTGGCTTGTAATTTGGGTCACTTTAAGCACAGGCTTATTTCTCAAATCTTTGATTTACAATACTGGCCCCACATGAGGAAAAAATAATCAAAAGTAGATCAGAGCAGATGAATCATAAAAGCAATGCACAAGCTAGCTGTGCCTTCCCTTTCTGTGCAATGAATATCCATCTGATTACTCCGATCTCCTCAGGAATACGTGTTGGTCAATTAATAGCTTGAGATTTTTTTTTTTTTTGTTACAGACCAATGGCAAATTTTTATAATCAGGCCGTGCTGTATAACCGTGAATGGCTATTAGTCACAGGTTATTGTGCCTGGTCAACGATTAGGTGAGCGAGAAGCACTTCCAATATTAATGCTGTATGTGAGAACTGATTTCTGTGAAAGCTTGTGCATGCAGCTCTGACATTCAGTCTCTGTCACTGTTAGCGCAGGTGAAATACTGACTCCATCGAATGAGATGGCAGAGCTGCATGGGGCCAGGCCTTCACCCTCAATCACTCAGACGTTCCCAGAAAGCAAATGCTAAGGAGGTGCGAGCAAGGCCAAAGCAAAATAGGATGCGCATCTGCAGGAAAGCATTTGCTGTACCAGGACGCAGCTCCATCATCATCTCTGGCCACCTTTGTTTCATAAGGAGATCAAGGCTTCAGAGTAAGAAAAACATCTCTGCAGGAATGGTCTGCTTTTTCTGCAGGGTTTTCCAGCAGATACTGCAATGAGAGCCGAGCAGGCTTGCTTAGGCCAGCTGACATTTTATGTGTGGAGTCCTCTCGCTATCCCTGGACCACCGTGTGTGCAGCTGTAAGTTTGCCGGGTTTTAAATTCACTAGAAAAGCCCATCATGTTCCACTCAACTGGGACATAAGGCACCAAATGTCAAGCTCCCAGGCACAAGAGAAAAGCTGCACGAAGGCACCCCCTGAGCACATTGAGACTTGCCTGTGGGGAGCTGCTTGTGCTAACGGAAGCAGAAAAGGGTGTTTTGTGGTGTTTGCTTCACTTCAATTGGTAACATTCAAGTAAGGGATATCAAAATATCAAAATCACAGAATCACAGATGGCTGAGGTTGGAAGGGACCTCTGCAGATCTTCTGGTCCAACCCCCTTGCTCAGGCAGGGCCACCTAGTGCTACTCAAGTATTTGGGAAATCACTGAGCTGAATTCAAACTCTGAACTGAAAGACAGTAAAAATGATTACTCACCCTTAAAAACCTTTCTAGGAGAACTTTCAGATTAAGCAGGTCTTTTTGCATGAAGATGAAGTCTTCTTCCTACCCAGACTGAGATGAGTTTGGATATCCAACTACTATTTTTATTGCAGCACTTATTTCTCTTTGACAAGCATAGAGTGCACATCTCAAATAGTCCTTCACCGTGCAGATCTCAGAGGATATCAGCTCATCCTAACGCACAATGTACCACTCTCCAGGAGAGTCTTTCATCTGAAGTGACATCATGATCAAAGGTGAGGTTATACGGAGTGCACCATGCTGTGAGAAGTTACGTGATATTTCAATGCTACTTCGTTACTGGGATGGATAGTTCAGAAAGCACTTGAAAATGACATTTTACTATACATTATATGTTCCATATTACAAGCATTCCTTGCTAGTTCCTGCTGCTTCTGTTAAATTGCAGTACTTGGTAAAAGGCTTGATTTTCTCTTCCATAGGAACAAAACTCCAAGTAAAATTTCTTCCCAAACTCTGAGGGAGGGGATGTGCCTCAAAAGGCTCTAACTACATAACATATTCCAGGCCAGGAGAGACAAAATATCACATAGGACATCAGTTGCCAAAAAATATACTTTTTGTCATGTTTCAGACTAAAAACTCTTAAAAACTTGTCATCTCAATTTGAGGAGATGAGGTAGGGGGGTGTTGGAGGGGCAAGGGAAAGTTTGCCCTGAAACTGGTTGACAGCATGGACAGCGTTATGACACTGGCTTCTAATAAAATCTTGCACAAATGCTACACAGCTAACAATGTCAGCAATTTCTATCTAAATTCAGTACTGGATTTTTTTAAAATCCTCCTTGTGTTCTCTAAAATATAGTTTCCCTTGTCCTGCACAGAACAATAACTTACCTGTCTTGAAGCCTTACTTTGATATTTTAGTGCTCATTTGGGTTTTCATAAAGCTCTTCCAAGGAAGGCTTCTCCTCTCTGTCGCTGCTGCTTCATAGGATATCCTAGCCCCACGCCCCTTTGCTTCAGGTGCAAGGTCAAGTCAGAGCCAGAGGAGCCAATTTCAGAAAGTCAGACTGCACCTTCATTGTGCCACCAATCTCACCTCCAAACTCGTCACAGCATGAATGACAAGACAGAACCTTCTCCAGGATGGTTCTATATTAGCTCTTTCCTACGGAGCATGGGCATTCCATCAATGTAACTTGGGTGTTGACATTGGTACCTCTCAAAATTTTCTCAGATGTCCATCAAACACCCATATGTAGCTTGTCCATAACAGGGTGAGGGAGAGCAAGTGGGGAGACAGATCCACACCAAACCAGGAATCTCAAAGCAAGTCTGGAAAACCAATAGAAAGCAGCAGGAGATATATGTCTAAATACCACTCATGCCTTTGAAAATCCCCTCAGCTGTTAGGCCCATTTAATCCTTGCTCTCCGTTCAGACGTTCACAAAGACGCCAGCTACGATGTGCATCATTCACCCTGTAGGTACAGGGAAGAACCATGGCATCTCTGGAAAGCATACCCGATCGCCTAATTCCAACCCAAAGAAGCTACAGACACCAACTAGCTCATGATGAAGACAGAGTTTCAACCAGTGACCACAGACCTAGGAGATCCCCGATACCTTATTTAAGTATTTCTGAACTATTCAAAGTTGCAGAATGTGTTTTCGTTTGGGGGGTTATTTTGCTAGTTAGGTTGCTTTGCTGTTATGGCTGTTGTTTTAAAATAAAGCAATTCTGGATTACTAATAAGTCTGTGCACTTTTTTTTCTCCCAAGAATATTACAAAAGTTGACATTAAATGTACTAGCCTGAACTCAGTTTCTGTCTGATTTAATAAATTTATGCCAGCCAATCAGCAATTATTTTTTTTTATTAACCCTGGAGGTTAAATGGAAGTTTACTAAAATCAGAATATGTTAAATGAATAATTGCTCTTGGTTTATTTCAAGAAGTCTCTCTCTTACCCCAATAATCAGTTCAGCTGCAAAGAGATCAATAAGGTCCTTCAATTCAATGAGTAGAAGGCATACATTAAAGAGTTGGTAACAAATCTGATAGACTGGAGAAGATATTACAGCCTATTATGGGTATTTTTGACACTAAATCTATCTGCTAAAAATTCTTGAGAAAAGGTTACTGCCTATACACTAATGTTGCCAAATGGAATAATTTGTTAGCATTGCTTGAGAAGATTTCCTGGCATTTATCCACAAACACAAGTCTTGTCTGTTAAATCCTCATTACAGGAGAAACCAGACTTTTAATCCTGAAATCAAAAATAGCTTCAGAAGCCAACCATTGCTGGGTCTTCCCATCCCACAAACGGACAAAGCAGGTTATCATTTCCTAGACTACAAAATCCCAGTTAAGAATCCTCCCCTTCCCCATTAAGGAGACTCCCAACGTAACAGCTCAGCAGGTACAGTGTGCACAGCCCCGGGTACGCTGCACAGACCTCTTTGCCACTTTTGTTAGGAAGCTGTCTCTACACAGCACCTGGGTTTTGTTGGCCCCAGGAGCGGTCACTTAAGATGTGCAGGTTCAGTGCAGGTTGTGCTTGTGAGCAAAGACTAAATTCAAGGTGATTTTTAGTGTCAGTCTCACTGAAGGACATGGAACAGTATAAAACCCTCCAGTTATATCCTCTTTTTGACTGTAATTATAGCAATAGTCTTAGATCATTAAATATAGCCATCATCACACTTCTATCAATCTCCTCAGCCAAACGTGCAGACTCACAGAGAAAAGGAATGAGTTTTTAAGAGGGTCAAACTGTAACAAGAGCTCACTGACAGCATCCACGGCAGCGCACCGGAGCTTAGCTACGCAGCTCCCAGCAGAGCAGCCAGTGTTTTTACATCGGCCACGGGAGGCAGAGCTAATGCACTAGAAGAATTTCATGCTGCAGAATCACCTCCGTGGATTTAAACTCTCAGAGAGAAATGCCTTGGTTTATTCCCGTGATATTTCTGCAGAACAGAAATTACCTGGCAAATTACTTCTGGTCATGTTTGGTAGGGATTTACCAACAGTGGCTCAGTTCTCATCACAGCCTCAGTTTTCCTCAGTGGCCCCATTTTGTCCTTGTTAAGTAAACAAGACTAGCACTCAGAAAAGTGCTCAAAGTAAAGCGCTTTATTTTAGGTGCCTGACTGAAATAAGCATTTCAATTAGATTCATTAAGGAAGTTATTACTTGTTAATTGAATAGAAACAGACTGCTAAGGATCACTTATTGAGGTCTAATAAGTATGTAAGAGTGAAATCTACTCTTCATGTAATTCCATCAGCAATAAACTAGTGTAATTAGCTTCTTACTAACAAACTTAAATTGTGGGGAATGTTGAGGCAGATAATTGGCACTTAGGAAGATACCTATAGTAAGTTAGTGCAGTATCAATTAACATACTTATGAAATGTCAGTTTAAACTCTCAACAAATAGTTGATAGTGGGCTGTGGGTTACTTGGTTAAAAGCTATTTAAATGCTTAAACTTTCCTATTCAGAAAAAAATTAAAACAAGTCCTGTCACTGCTCTTTTTAAGAATTATTACCCATGCCTCATTTCCAGGTGCATAGGTATGGATCTCTTGCAATAACCATCAGTAGGGACTCTGGGGTGCTGGCGATGCACGCTGACACGTCTGGGTGACTGAAGGGCTTGTTTGCCCAGCCTGCTGTGTGCTCAGGAGCATGCTTGCCTCTGCCCCCTCGCTCCCTCACACCATGTGCAGGTTATTTGGCAACTTCTTTTCACAGATTTGTACTCCTAAAGGGGTGTGTCATCGGAGGACCAGCTAATCCCTACTCCTTGCACTTCAGCAGACTCAGCCACCACAGGACCTCACCCCCCTTCCAGTTCCATCAAATTAAGGTTCATACCTCATTGACTGTGAAGTCTTATTTTACAGATGAAGGATCTGAGGTACCAGAGCAGTAACTTTTGCCCAAAGGTGACTCAGAAAGATCACAGTAGCTCTGGGATCAATTTCTTCCCCAGGAGCTACATACGATACCTGTATCTGGCATTTGGACTCCATAACCAACCTGAGCTGATGGAACAAGGTAAACATCAGTAATTGTCTGGTCAGGACAAGCAGCAACAGAACCGACCTTCATGCCTCTAGTCCTATGATCTTATCACAGCTCTGTCTCTCCCTCCAAGTATTCTCCAGATGTTCTGGAAAGACTCTGCCTCCCTGTTTGAAATGGAAATCCCTCTGCTCTCTCTTTGACTTAACATGCAGTTTGGCTGCAGGAAATGAAACATTTTGTAATGGCACAGAGCTTATGGAGGACTTCCGTTCGTATGCAAAGCCTGAGCCTTCGCGCCCAAGAGAGGCCTTGGGAGCAGCGGTAGGAGAGGAAGGTAAGAAACCCACACTTCAGGGAGCAGAGCCAGTCCTTGGTGCACTGGAGCTTCAGTGAAGGTGTTTGGAGAGGAGGCAGAGGCACAGAGCTGGGATGATGCCAGGGCAGAAACCACGCAGGAGAACTGAGGACAGCAGGCGAGAGTCCCCAGCGGGATGCACCAGGATGTGGGGCAGACAAGGCAAAGGGAAGGGGAATAGAGGACTGGAGTCTGAGCCCGGGCAAGAAGGACAGGAGGGCTAGGAAGCGGGAAGCTATTGTCAAGAGCCGTACTTGCCATTTTAAGGGTATATGTGCAAACCAATTTTAGAAACTTCTATTTTAAAACAGGTCCACCCTCCCCTTTCCCCACACACAGAAACACACACTGATCCATCATGTGGAAATACTTCAGACTCATCTATTTTAAAAAATTGACAGCATATCCCTGTCAGCTAGGAGTGTGATTTTTTTTTTTCAGCTATGCCAGCAAAAGCTCTAATGTAGGCACAGCTGTAATAT
This sequence comes from Chlamydotis macqueenii, assembly GCF_036417535.1. Taxonomy (NCBI): domain Eukaryota; kingdom Metazoa; phylum Chordata; class Aves; order Otidiformes; family Otididae; genus Chlamydotis; species Chlamydotis macqueenii. The sequence continues at coordinate 12,149,777 of NC_141567.1, read as the reverse complement.
GAACAAAAGGGGAAAAAAAGTTTCTTTTTGCCAATACAGCTTCTTTTGCTCAGGCAACTGATACAAGCTGTATTTTTTGCAGGCTTTTTCCTAGTGTAAGCTTCTGCACTCTTGAGTGACTGCACTGTCAGTGCAGCTATGCACTAGGTTCAAAAAAGGTGTCCACAAGGCCTTAAATTGTGTTGAAGAAAGGACAGCACCTAGCATTGTGAAATCCTGTCGGTGCCTGGAGCTTGTAGGAATGGAGGCAATAAAAATACAAAATAATAATGAACCCTGAGCCCAACTTTCCCAAGGTCCAGAGTAATGGCAACTCACTTCCCCAACCTTTCTAACAAGCAGCTCCAATCCACGGCAGCATCGCAGGTAATTAATGTCTGCTTAGAGTAAATCACATCTCAAAACTTAGAGTTGGCTCAGTGTCCAGAAAGCCCTGGGAAGTTGGGAAGTATGGGAAGGATTTTTCTGTTCTGTACGAATGGAACAAAACTTAAACATTTGGGGAGAAAGGCAATCTGAAATAATAAATAATGCAGAAACTCCAACATACCTTTTAAAGCCTCAGTCCCCTTATAATTTAATGTTTGAAATGCTGTGCTGTTCCTTTGGAAGCCTTTTCTCTCTCCACTGCTGATGATGGTCTGTCTTCTTAGACACTTGAATAATGTCTCTCTTCCTCTTGTAACATTTTCTTCTACTACTCCTCATGCATAGTAATGCTAATAATCTCTCAGCTTTCAGCAACATTTTTCTTCTTTTAAATGAATGCCTGGTTTTATGCAGGGCTGTTTTGTTCAGCCCCTTGTCTCCTGGATGCCTCTGTCACTGCACAGTGTACCTGTGTACATACAAATGTCTATTTACCGCTGTCCGTTATGAGCTGTCCATGTTCCATTTAGCAGCACACAGAAGAATCAGACTAATTGATTACCTATATTGTATAAATTGTAGCAAAGCATAAATGATGCAGTCAAGATTAGCTTGCTATTAGGTTCAATATTGTACAAATACATACGTAAGCATAATCACTCCTGAACGAACTTATGCCATCATTAACCAGAGACCTTTTGCATGGGAAATGGACTTGATACTTGGCAAATTATACAATGGATAATACTATGTGCAGTCATGTAGAAGGATATATTTTATACTACCTGACCACCATAGAGTTTTACATTTCTTCCCTCAGAGAAGATGAATTCAGATTCTATCACCTCCTAAATGTAATAATGTAAATACGGACAATAGATAAGTATTAAGCTCATTTGTCAAGGGGAACTAGGCAATTCACCTCAGGTCATGAAGCAAGAAAGGACAAGAAATGCAAACAGAATCCAAAATGTAACTGTTAGTCCAGTCCTGTACCCGGTAAGGAGCACACTAATGTGCTTTGGGCTTCTCAGTTATTTTTAAGCACCTTCTTAGTCATCATTAAATGTTAAAAGGATCCTGTATCTTTTGGAAAGGGTGCAGCTGAAGATCCTGGCTGTTTCCAAAGCTTCCTGAAATAGAAATCCTCACGTGTAAATGGCCAATATAGGATTTCAAATGCATTTTATATAAATAATTCTGGTAGGAACCCTGGACTAAAATCATTCTGATGGCTTTGATACAAGTGCACAGTTGGTCTATGAACTTGCAGCCACTGCAAAGAGTAATCACATTAATGTGAACACTATTCCAATGGCAGCTGACACAGAAATGAACACCAAACCAGTCAGCGCAGGCTGCTCCTGCTTATTTAACCAGTCCTGCTACACTTAATATTATCACTGTAAAATCCAGAGAGAACTCTTCTGCTTAAATACAGTCTTAGAACAAAGTTGTACGATGCATCCTCAGAAACAGTCACACACTATTAAACATAAGCAAATTACAAGCAAGAGCTTACAATAAAGGTGAAACACGCAGACACTTTCAGAACATTGAACATGATTACAGCAAATGCCATCATTCGTTTTTCCTTTGAATTGATGTTAACAAGTAAAGCATTTTACTTGTCTTTGTTTACCGGGAGAACATAAATACTGCATAAACTACATCTTCTTGCCAGCTAAGCTTTGTCTACAGGATGGCACCTTGCTCTAACTATGTTTATACTTCCAAAGAGTTGAAAGCTCAGCGGTTGAGCAGGGACAATTTGAGCTACTGTATACATGTGAAATGTGCTTTTCATTAAATAAGTACTTGAGAAAACCTTAAATGTCTCAGGCTGAGATCGCCCAAAGATCTGCAGCACTGCTCAACAGGATCTATCTCCAACAAGTATTTTATGAAACACCCAAAGTGCTGTGGGAGCCTACATCCCAGTATAAATAGCAGCTTCCTAAGGGATTTAGAGCCATCTTTCCCCTAATAAAGAAAGGTGGTAATAGAAACCTAAGAATAGGATCACAAAACACTCAGGTCTTTCTGAGGTGCTAATACACTACTAAGCAATCCAGCAATGCCCAGCCTAGGCCTTCTACGTGTTTCAGCTTCCCTAATTTTGCCCACAGAAGCCCCTCTTGCTTGCACGCAGAGCGGCTGCTCTGAGCCCTGGGCTCCGTTCAACGAGCCTGCAGCCCCACACCTTGGTGTCCCAACACCCAACCTCCCAGCCCTGCGATCCTGGTGGACCTTCCTGTCATGAGTTTATGGTACTCCAGAAAATACAGTGTAGACAAGCAGTGCTGTATTAACACTTGTAGCGCCTCAGAGCTTCACAGAGCCACACAGGTAGATTGGAGAAATTTTATATGTAAAAACTTCAAGATGCCTCTGAATGACAGCAGAGCTACAGCACCCTGTGGATATTCTTGCAGAGCAAACACCGAGTGATGTTGTCGGTGAAATATCTTGCAGTATTGCGTGCTATTTTGTGGGGACAGAAAAAAGTCCTGTCCTTACCAGGCAAGCATAGGGGGACTTTTCCCAGTTCAGCATGAGCCGATCTGAACGGAACTGTTTCAATCTGCCAGTGGTGGGCTGCTTCTGCCTCCAAAGCTGCAAGCTGGCTGGAGACCCGTTGTTAGGACCTACGGATTGAGAAGAAACTGGAAAAGTTTCCACTGGTTTTGTGCAAAGCCAGAGCCTGGCTTGTGAAAGAAATGACAGCATAATACCAAAACATATCCTTCAGTCAGCCCAAGGATAAAATGCTCTGGGTGCTTTTGCCTTGCTTGAACACCCCAACTCTGATTTCCCATTTTACATGGAAGCAAAAGAAGAAAATTATATGTGTAAGCGTGGTTGCTCTATCTAATACAAACTGGGCTGTGCTTCATAGATTACGGAATGAAATATAAGCATCAAGTACCGCCATGCAGTGTGCAACATCTGGAAAAAAGTTACAAAGCAATTTTCATTATTTTTATAGGAGAAGAGAAAACTGCAAATGGTAGAAGGTATAAAAGGGAATTCTAACAGATTGTACATTGTTGGAGACTGTCTTTCCAGCTGTGGCAAGCCTGATAATAAAACACACAATCACCTCGAAGCTCAAACATCGGCAGAAACAAGGCAACCCCCATGGAGAGCTTCCATGCAAGACAGGCTTTCAAAATGGCAGCTCCCCACAGGTAAGGAGCAGCCTGGATGCTTTGGAGAAAGTCTGAAAACATTTAAAGGATCAAGGTATAGCCTTGAGTGAGAGATTCTTTTTTTGTTGTTGTTTCTTTGGGGGAGGTTTTCCTTGGTTTGTGGATTAAATAAAAGAGAGAGCAGACACTTTACTTACAAGAATATATTCTTAAGAGGATAAAGTGAAGATGATTCAAAAAGCAAAAATAAAGGAGACAAGGAATTCTAGGGACAAAATGTTCTTGACTGGCTATGGAGAAAAAAAAAAAATCAAGAGCTGCAAAACAACAGCCCCTGTTATTTGCAAACATGTACCAAGGAGGCTGAGAATAGATCCAGTGACAGCTGCAGCCTAATTGATAGGAGACTCGCCTAACAGGTTGTCAGGCTGCAGCGTGGCTTCAGTCCAGGCCACGTTGCTGGAGGCGCAACGTTAGAAACACTGACAAACGTTTACTAAAAATAAATTAAAAAATATTCCAGGGCAAAGGGAAATATGGCTCCAAGTGACTACTGGCAAAATTGCTTTAGATCTCTAGGAAAGAGGAAAGCAAGCAGCAAAACATGCGAGAGTGGCTGCAGGGCCTGCAGGACAGAGGCAGGCCGGCTGCCAAGGCGCTCCAGGATAGCGCTGCCTGTCAGGAGCGATGGCTCCGGGTGTGCTGAGAGCAGCCCTCCACAGAGGCAACAAAAATAACTACCAGATCAGCAAAGAGCACCGTCAGGAGAGTTGACTAGCTGCAAAACAAAATGGTATTTGATGTATAGAGATGGATCTGTTTAATGGTAGGAAGGAAACCACCACAGGCGCAAGTCTTAGAACTCTTTATTTACATACCAGGAAAAGGATGTATGGCTTCCTTGGCCAGCGGGGATGGCCACTGTGAAAGTTGGAAGTGGCTTAGGTGCAGCCCTCAGCCCACCCCATGCAGCACACAGCCAGAGAGTCACATCTGGGATTCTTTGAATGTATTCAGCTACATGCTAGGATAGGCAGCATGAAAGAATCTCTGCTCCTGAGCTCCCAAGTCGGCCATGCATCCAAGCAAGCTGCAGAAGAGACAGGTGAACAGCAGAGAGCTAAAGCAGAGGGAGGGGAAAAGAAAAGCAAAGCCATACGGATGAAAGCCTGTTAGGACTGTGAAGGCTGCTCTCTTTGAAGGAGATCCAACCTTGGTAAAACTGAGACTCTACATGGGAGGGAAACAACCTTCTGAAGGTAACACCTAGCACTAGAAGCAGCACCGAGGGCAGGACTGTTACTGTGCATGCGTGCACAGAGGGGCCCTGAGCCATGAGTACGCAGTCCCTCTGGAGTTACTAGCACTGCTAAACAGCTAAATAATAAAGTCAACGCCTGAAAAGAGCCCTTCCACAGCAAGCGGAACAGAGCAGAAAACAACAGTGCTTGTTGAGCAGCCTGCCTTCAGCTGCTCTTCAGCTCTCCTCACTGGCTTGGGGTTACTGCACTTGACACCACTCTGTCAATCTCTGGTTAACAGTGAAGATGATCTGCAAATTAACACATTCAGAATTCATTCCTAAAAATACTTTATTCATTTCTATAGAAAGGAACTTCAGAACAAGCACTTTCTTTACTCAGTCACACCATGATATTCATTTCTGTCTCTGAGAATGGCCAAAAAGGTTCTGAAATATCCGTAAACAATGTTTTTCAGAAATGAACGAGTGATTTTACATAACAAATAAACTCATAAGCCTCCCCATGATTGCACGCTCCAAAACAAAGGCAAAATGCACCAAGGAATCATTTGCTTCTCTCCCCTTTATGGAAAAGTGACATTAGGTCTTTATGATCCCTGAATTAAAACTCGGAGGGCCTTTTTTTTCCACAGCAACATAGAGAGGTCTAACACAGGGCTGTGAAAATTAACAGAGCAGCCAAGCCACATGGCTAACAACTCTCTAGTGTACTTTCAGTAGATGCTCCTCAGCACTGAGCAAATCCGTGGGTAGCTAGAGGAGAACAAGAACATTACTCACAAGCCTGGGCAGTCTGGATGAAGGGAGTTCACCGCAGCCAAGGGTGCTGCTCCATGAGTGTGAGATGCTGTCAGAAATGGCTTTCAGAAGTAGGTTTCTGCAGCATTGTCTGAAATCCCAGCCTGGTCATCACAATTTCCCCCTGAAGAGCAACTATTAGGAGACACTTCTGCTTTATTAGGTGAGTTCAGCAACACGGTTTCCAGTATGGGAAATAAGGAAAAACAAACAAGAAATTCAGAGCAAGGATCATGAAACAAAAATTTACCAATAAAGGGAGCCAAAATTCTCAAGAGGCTTGTGCTGGGTGGATGCATGTGTACATACAGATCCAGTTTATGCATGCAGATATATCAGAAGTCTTTCTGATAATTACAGTAGGAAGTGAGCCTATTTCCAAGATTTACAAGCAAGCACCTCTGGATTGTGCACATTCTGAGAGTATCAAATTAAGAAAATTAAATCACTCAAACCTCTGCTACACATTCACAGCCCCAGATCTGGCTTTAAATATTAGTTACCCCATATCCTATTAATTGTAATGAAAATCCAGTCCCTGCACTATGAGGACTGTAAAATCCTATTGAAGGTTAGGCTTCTGCTTCATAAAACGCAGGACTCAATACAGTTCAAGGTGCTGTGTGGGAGAAAAGGCTGTAGACAGAACCACTGTTTTTGTATTGTTTATGAAATAAACTCCCTGAAGAGCACACTTGCATCACATTATTGCAAGAGTAGAATTACTACTCGTGCTGGAAACTAAGCATCTACATTTTTCAGACAGAATCTTTTTGCCCCCTATAAAAGACTCTGACCCAGATTGGGTGAAATTTTTAAGCACGATCCCCTCATTGACTTTAATAGAAACAGGATTGAGCTCTATAATCAGCTTTTATTTAAGGCAGACATGCTCTTTTGTACTGTGTTTTTGTAACTTCACTAGACCTTAGAAAGCATTAACCTGTTTTGAATTCACAACACTGCTCCTTAAATAGCGGACTTTCACCCCAGAGACTCAGGACACTGAAACACTGACCTCCTGCATCCAGTGATTTTGATCATGAGTTTACATCCCAGAACTGCAGGTCAGGTTTAGATCTCAGCTCAGTATATAAGCACATAGTGGGAGTGAGGAGTTATTTTCTAGGGCACATGAGTCAAATGCTCCATGCTGATAGAGAAAATGGCATGGTTACTGAATATAAAGGAGTTGCTGCTTCTTTACAGCCAGCCCACTTCAGCAGAAACCTCTGTAGGAAATAACACAGAATCACTTTCTTACTGAGCAAACCATGGAAAGATCCTGCTTATTGACAGGGGGCAAAAGATGGGAGATAGCAGAGCACAGGAATATTCAAATGAAATTTGGGGTTTTACAAGGAAAACAACTTTCTGCTTTTAAATGGAACAAACTGTAGTTAGTCCATTTCCCCAGAGAGCAAAATCAGAATTTTTGAAATTCTATAAATTATTCATAAGTTGTGTCTCTGTCATCCCAAGAAGCCCATCTAGCCACAGTATTCAAAATTCAGAAAAGGGCTGAGCATGCCAGAAGAGGATCCAAGGCCCTACACACCAAACTACCATCAGCAAAGAAGTGCACATCTGAAGCTTCATCACTTGTTGGAGCATAAATCCTGGGCAAAGGCTGCAGGCATCTTCAGCAGGGCTTCAGCACCCAAAATGGAACAGTCATCTTCTGTACAGTTACCTGAACTTTCAGGCACTCACCTGGGCTCCAGCTATCCTGCAACCAACCAACATTTAATTCACTTTTTAGGTAAAAAAAAAAAGCTAGTTCCTACTCTGGTCTCAGAACTATGGTTTATAATTTATTTATAACTCAAATTCAAGTCATTTGACTTTCAGTTACATTATTCAAGGCTGACATCCAGCAAGCATTGGGACCATAGGTCAAGGCCATTTGTTGACCATTCCTGATGCTCTCCAACATAGCAACAGAATTGCTCAAGAACATCCTCTTCGCAATTTGAGAACTGCAATCACCAACCGTGTTCCTTTAGCAGGGTCACACTTTCCTTCTGCTATGACAGTAAAACTCATCTCTGTGGGATGCTATCCAGGGCAAGACTGTGCAATGACTCCCCAGAGCCACAGTGCCTTACATCCCCACCGTCCGTGCCAAGCATATGTCTAGTATTGAAACCAAATCCCAGCACAGATAGAAAGAGCAACAAAACCCCCCAATTCCCGACTATAAAAACACTACACAGCCCTCTGTAGTCCAAGTGACTGTTCTGGGGAGGTAATACATGATACAATTAACTGTTTATGACAGGTAATCATTTTGGGCGCTACTTGGAGGTACATGGAGGAAGGGCAAGAAAGTGATAGAGCAGAGCACTGCTACCATATCCTACACCACTAGCACAACACTCTACCTCTGTCCTTTAGCATTTTTCAGGATCAATCCCTCAAGTTTTACTAAAGCAAACTGACTGCAAGACTAAGCCCAAATCAAGCCCCCACTCAGCATCATAAACATTTCCAGTTACAGAGACTTTCTTCTGCTAAAGAGGAAGAAGCTTTGTACTTCCAAGGACACCAAAAGAAGAGCCCCAGGTGCAGCCCCAACTGCCAAGCAAACCTATCAGCAAGCCACCCTCTCTTCACACCACTGCAACGGCCTTAAAGAAGTTACAGGGCAGGGCTGGATCAGAGCCTTTCTTCATTCATCTACAGTCCTGTATGCAGTGATTAAAAGTTGTATATTGTCCATCAATATCTTGGCACTAGCTGCAGGGCTGGAGTCAAAGAGCTTTTGTTTCGCTGCTCTTCACCGCTCCCCATTTAGTGGTTTTGCTAATCACATGAATAACAGCTGTTTTGTCAAGAAACATTTTTTAATCTCTGATAATTCAAGTAAAGACTTTGCTAATCCTCAAAGCCATGGAAAACAGGCAGGTCACAACCATTTCGGGGGAATCTTTTACACTTTCATACTATCAGGAAGTAATGCTTTACCTGAATTAGCTGGCATTGGAACTCTGTTCAAAATGTTCAGCTAGGATGTATCTTGCTCACAGTTGCAGCAAAACCAGAGATTACAGGTGGGTTGCAAAATTTCAAGTGCCACATAGGAAGATATGTATTAAGTATATGTGCTAAACATAATTTTGTGCAACTTAGGTCTTAAAAGACACATCTAAAAGCCCATTAATGAATGTGTTGTTACTATTATTATTTACTGAAAGCAAACACACTGATATGACACAAAAGGAGATAAGATGTACTCCTTGACCCAGTAAGTTACAAAGATTCAATCATTTATCATCACTGCGGAACTCAAAGGGGCGAATGAAAAAGTGACGGATGCCTGCTGGAGACCATGCATGGAAAAAATCAGTGGCAAAGAGTGCCTTGGGAAGTTGGAAGGCTGTAAAAACAGAGATGTAACAATGATATTTCTGCTTTACCCTTCAATGTATAGTAATGGTAACCAGTTAGACTTAACCTGATAAGAAATATGAGCACTGACAAAACAAGCTGGAAACTGTGTGAGAAGACAGACGAGCCCTTGCTGATCTGCCTGGTCCACAGGCAGATCACACTTGTAAGCCTTCAGTGATGACCCAGGCTAACTGATTTTGAGAAGAGTGCTCATGAGTTAGGCAGATGTTAGCCTCCAGGTGAAGAGCAGTAATAACCACAACCACCTAGTTCCCAACAGGATCACCAGCTATTGATTTTGCTTGGCCCAGTTTCAACAGGATCGTCATATAAAGGAACAGCACAAAAGGTTAGCAAAGAAAAGATGACCAAGAAATTGAGGTCCCTTCTGTATGGCCTTGGCAAAGTTCTCTGCCCCTTTGTGTGTTTTAGTTCCCCATTGGTAAACAAGGGCCAACCAGGAGAATGTGCAGTGTGATGACTGAGTAAGCAAACCATCATTTTGAAGGTGTCATGCAGAAGGAAGCATATTGTAAAATAACCACTTTAACACACAAAGTTTAATTTTGTTTCAGATGTTTGTGTTTTTTCACTGTCTAACAAAACAATACGATTATGGATCACCACTTTACCACATGAATACATTCCATCATTCTAGATTACAGCAGTAACTTATTATGTATAGTACGACAATTCAGTCATAACTCTCTGTAAATTACAACTGTATTTCCCAGAAAGGTTCCCAAAGAATAAAACCCTGGTTATTATTGAAATTATTTTCTCCGCATGTGTTAATTCACTTAATCCTGCATACAATTCAGCAAGCTTTAATCCTTCTGCATATTTCCAATTCAGCAATATCACCCTTTTAGCTACTGCATTTGCTCTTAATAGAAATTTTCCCCTGTGGTTCATTTATATTCAAGAGACAATTCAGGTCACCCAGTGCAAATATTTTTGGATCATTGGCGATGTCATTGTCCAGAATCATATTCACTCTATTTCCTCCATTCCCAGAATGAATTTACTAGGTATGGGGTGCTGAAAAAAACCCTCTTGTTCTCATTCATCTCATATTTAACTGAGAAGCAAAACAGAAAATAAATGAAGTCTGATTTGCATGAAATTGCGCATTCTGTATCCTAGTGTTCAACAAGAGCACAGACATTCTGTGAGTTCTCTCATGTCTAGTTTCTGTATTTAATTCATCTCTGGTCATCTTCTGTTGAATTAAGGGAATGATAGAGTAATCTTCCATAACTTAATATTTGCCACTTGATCTGGCAATCCTACCTTCCTTCTATCTGCAGGTGCTGCCTTTGTCCCTCTCAGTACTTACAATCCTTAACCAAATCCAGCTTAACCTGGCGAAAAATCCACAGCAAGAGGGAAAGGAGGGAAACACATCCTCCCTGTTGTCTCCCCACTGCATTTGTATTTTTCAGCTTCTGCTTCAAACAGAGGACACCGTGCCCCTTTGGTCCCCAGCACACTTTGATCCCAGTGCCTTGCTCAGCCACTTCCAAACTCTGCTACAGAGATAGCCGCAGACAAGCCTGTCTCCAGGATCTGCCAAGTGACAGATCAAAGCCAGAATATTGCCGTATTTTCTAACGCTCTTCCTGCGTTTAACACTTTGTGCACTACCCTCCAGGCACCCGAGAGAGCTCCCAAGTAAAACCGGGAGCCTCAAGTCCTGGCAGTGGGAGACTGCACCAAACAGACCCCAAGGGCCCAGCAATCGGAGGATGCGCCAAGCCATATGAAATTAGCTCCCCTGTTTCTCTTAAAAGAGACAAAGGAAACGAAAGACGAGCTTGAAGCAAGGCTGCGTGTACCCCCTCTTCCTTATCCGGCCCCTTCTAGACGTTATTTACAGCAGCACTGGAAGTGCTGGAGCCTGCCTTTTAGCGCTCACTGAAGAAGCCAGTGGGAACCTTTCCAACGGCTCCTTGGCCTCGCTGGAAATTGCTGAGGTTCGGTCTGTGCTGCTTTAAGGCTGCAGCGAGAGTATGAGTGGTGGGACACCAGCTAAACTGAAACTGCTGTTGAAGGGGGTGGGGATGATGACTGAAGTATTCTCAAAGCTGAGAAAATAATTTTTTTTTTAAAAAAAGAAAAAACTTTTCCAAGACGTTTTTTTCAACTTTAAAGAGCAGCTGCAGCTGGAGGGGTGCCAACTGCACAGACTCACTCAGCAGACACAGGCTGAACATCACAATAGCTTTGGGAATTTATGGTTTTAAGACCTGAGGAGCTGGAGGGCAGTCAGTGCTCCCTTTTCCAGCCCTTTAACCCTCAAGATGCTGCTGTACTTCCAGAGCCCTGGTTTAGGGGCTGTTTCATGGCACCAAGCGCGGGCTGAGGAATACCTACTGCCACAAGAAGCACAGGTTTAATCCCAGCTCAGCCCTTCATCTCCCTCAGATGGGTGACTTGAACACCACACAATTCACTGAGCATAGGCTGTTCAGACACAGCCTTAAAAATGGAGTGGAATGGCTTTACAGCAGTTTTCTAAGTGTAGCAATTTGCTGTAACAGTCCTGAGCTAGACACTCCCCTTCTCTCTGTTCCTTTGTATGTCTCATCTGCTGGATGAGACGTTTGCTGTTACTCCAAACTTCTGTGACCTATCAGGATGAAAACAGCTGTATAAAGGTGAGATGACAGATAATCACAAAGGCTTGCAATCTTCAGACAAAGGCAACACACAGAATAATAAAACTTGCTTAAATAACATGATTGTGATTTTAAAATGCAGCTTTTTTTCACCTGACACTGCTATTCAGATGGCAAACTTTATTCAAAGGCATTCTGTTCTTTGTGGGTCCGTGGATGTTCACATTTTTATTAAAAAAAAATACTTTGCTATGCCTGAGTATCCTGATTTCAAAGTTCCTGGACTGAAAGAGGGGTGGCCTTGTACCACTGTCACCCTGCTGTGAGTGAGAATCATAGAATGGTTTGGGTTGGAAGGGACCTTCAAAGGTCATCTAGTCCAACTCCTCTGCAAGGAGCAGGGACATCTTCAACTAGATCAGGTTGATCAGAGCCCCATCCAACCTGGCCTTGAATGTTTTCAGAGATGGGGCATCCACCACCTCTCTCCTCAAAAATGGCCACAGAGAAGGAGAAGCACTGCAAGCTGGGCAGCTAGCACAGTCTTTATCCCAGAGGTATTTCAGAGGCACGTTAATTAAGTCACTCCAAGCAAAGGCAGAGTGACAGGATGCTGTGCTGTCACCCACAGCCTCTTCCACCCTAGCAAACCAGGTATCACCAGCACAAGTGCTGCTGGTCTGGTGTGGGCTTCAGCGGAGAGTTTGATACATGTTTTCCTACTGCAGTCAGACAAACAGGAATAGTATTTCCTGTATCACTTCCTCTGCTTGGAAGATGGTGTGGAAACCTCAGCTGCTTTTTCCTGATATGTAAGGAGGGGAGAGACAAGGAGAGGAGCATCTAAAAGAAGAGACTCGTCTACAGGTGGCATTATGTCCGTATTCTGAGGGAACCAGAAGAGCTCTGCTGGATAGGGCAGCAAGGAAGCAAAGAGATGAGTAGAGACTGAACAAAGCAAAAGGGCAGTGGGGTGGAAGAGATGGAGATGGATGAGGAAAGGAATATTATTTTGTAGAGCAATACAGTACTTTGCTGGGTCACAGCCAGCCTCTGAATGCACCTTAAACTCTTATTTTCCATTTTCTCCCAGCTAGACAGATAATTGCCTGACTATAGAATTATATTACTCATTTTTATGCCTATGATCTCCAATGCCAGCACAAGGAGTGCTGTTAGACAAAGTTATGTCTCGCCACAGGCTACAAGAACAGAACAGGACCCCCTTCCCCTCCTGTATTTGAGATCAGTCTCTAAGAAAAGCCTAGGAAACATCAGGAATTCCCAAGGATCGATGGGGTAAGATATTCCTATGGTTTCAGGCATATATGCTATATTCCTTCCCCAAGCCTTTCATACACAGCCTGATTTATTAGCCTTAGTCAGCATTCTGTCTTGTAGACCTGCCAGAAAAGCACAGTGGGATGAAACATCTGGTAAATTTGCTCAAATTCTATTAGGAAATATCTTCAAGTTTCGATGAAAAGTAAACAAGTCATTGTCTTTAAAAAGTTATTCTCTTTGCTGTCAGAAAACACCAGTAATCAGTGGTAGGTATTAGTCCTCTTTTCAGGGCTGTCAAGGGAGAATAGCTCCAACTGTGAACCACTCTAGGCCAGGTAGGTCGTGTGAATCTTTGCTGGTTCAGTGAAATTTAACTTGTTCACCAATGTCTGCTGTTTCTTTGCCATACAGTGACAGTTGTTGACATTTTAAGAGTGCCCAGGGGAGGCACAGAGAGCACGGGACACAGCAGGCTGGCACCTCCCATGCAAGGCAAGGTGCTGCAGAGGCTCTCCGTTCCGTCAGCGCTGAACCGGCTCCAAATCGACATGCAGTTACCAATGGATAGGTACACGCCTTCTCCAAGCCAGCCTGGGGATTTCTAACGTACTACACCATGGTGCCTCGCAGGTATTTCCAAGGGAGAAAATACAAACAGTGGTGGTAAACAGCTACAGCCTGCGGAGCTACAGTCAAGAAAAAGGGGTAGTTACAATGCTTTGTATTGTATTTCCCCATGCTGACTCCACACTTAGGCAAATCCATTGGCCCAAAAATCCCGTATTATCCTTCTGTGTAGGGCAGGGGCCAGAGGCCATTATTTCAGTCTCTAAATTGGAACAACACCTATAGAGAAGCTGCTTTTAGTTTCTGCAGGTGAATTCCAGCCCTCCTCAATCGCTTGGGCTGTTTGTGGAGAGAGGTGAACGTCCCCCACCAAAGGACTCTTTAGCAGTAGTTCAATTTCTACAGAAAGGAATTCCTCTCTTACCATCAGCAGCTTTAACAAGTAGATGTGCTTCAGGAAAAGAATCTATTGGTGGGTCAAACTACAGCATTTGACTGTATTCATCCACAGGGGATATTTTTTAATTGGTGAGGAGTCCTTATAGAGCCATCTGACTTTCCTACATACCTGTGGTGCATGGTATATTTGAGAAAGATTTAGCTAGCAAAGGACAGATCAAAAAGCCAGTGAACACACTATAGATCATTACAGAAAACAGAACTGCACTAGGAACTAGCCCATCTGTAAAGGAGCAGATAGAGGCATTTAGGGCAGGCTGTGCACTGAATGATGGTATGGCAGAGAATATGCTTATCTGTGCGATCCATACAACACACTGCCTGCAGTCATCACATTCCTATGTGCGCTGGCATGAGCCATTTGAAACTGATTTTCCATTTATACCAGTTCTCATGTTACACCATGCCAGGCTGCCGGAGCTTGGACACTGAATGAGGCAAAACCTTGCCACCCTCTTTGGCTCAGGGTGACTTCAGGACAACACAAAGTACTTGGAGTAAAATAAGACAAGACATAACGTGAAAAAACAAAGCAATTAGAAGTGCCGTCAGAGCTGGAATTTCTCTGAGAATGTGTGATACAACTGGAGAAGGTTTAAAAAGTGCTGCAGATAGTAACATGATTGCCAAAAGGAGAGCAACTGTCAGAGCAGGGAACTTTTTTTCTGGCCAAGGCTAGTCCTGAAGAAGATGACATTTTTCACAGTTCTCATTTAATCTGGGCAAAGAAGGCTGAGTGGGGAGAGGTAATAAAGAGACAGGAGCAGAGTTGTAAACACAAAGGATTAAAATATCTCAGGGATGTTTAGAAACAGAATCTGCAAAAGAGACTTCTGGCAACAAAGGGAAATTTTGGACCAATCTAACAGCAAGGCACCAGTCTCAGAAGTGAGGGCTGCTTCTGAGAAAGCCATTTGAACCTGCCAAGCAGGGGACATCAGTCGGTTCAGACCAGAACTGATGGGGAGAGGACAGTCCTCTTCTGTGCAGGCAGGGGAGAATATAAACTACCATGAAAAAAGAGACTGGAAGCAGAAAGGTGCAAGGAACTCATAGCTGGAGCTGACTAAAAAACAACACATCAAGCTACAGACAATGCCTATCATTTGGAGAAGAGGCACAAGAATGTCAAGGAGCTCATTCGAACAAGAACACAGCATGGAAATCACAGCAGTGCCAGAAATAGTGACTTCAGCAATGAAAGAACCACCACAGATAAAAAGTAAATGGGTAAAAAACCCTCCCATTTCCCAAGCAGGACCCTTCGCTAATCCCCACTGTGGGAGGATGTGAACAGCATGCTTGAATAAATAATGAACTGGGAAAGAAAGAATATACGATAAATAGCACATGAAGAAAAGTACACACCCCAGGGTAAAACACATGCCAAGGCCCTGGTCTCAAGAGGGTGACCCAAACATGGAGTCAGGGAGGCAGAGCAGCTGGGGGAGCTGCGCAGGCCAGGCGAACCGCTGGGCTGGCGGGCACCTCTCCAGAGCTCTGCTGGAAAGGAGAGACAAAAGCAGGGAGGAGGAGGAGGAGGGATGAGACAGATAACAAAGCCCTTGCAGATTGTCTCTGTGAGGAAGAGGCAGCACTGGAGGCACACTGGTCAGCCAGTACACGAACTAGAACTAAACCTTTTAGTTCTCCAGTGAAGCATGCAACTAAAGTCACCACAAAGTTAACAGAAAATGGGATTAAAATATTGCCTTTTTCACATTCTACTGAATTGTGTTTCAAATAGTTTTTTTCCCCACAAAAACATTTTCTTCTTTTCTGTAAGAAGCATAGCAACTGCTGCACCTGCCATCGCACCGCACTTGAACAATGTGTCCTGATCATCACATTCAGAGGAGGCAGGGCCCTGCGTGAGCAGACACTAGTTCCCTGAAAACGTGTCACACAGATAAAGTGCACTTTTGAAATGTTAAAATTAAACAAAGGGTTATTGCCTTGTTCAAGATAACATAATTCCTCTCTGCCAAGCAGTGCTAACAAAGAGGATCAGTCCTGTCACCTACTTGCCCATTCTGACATGGCAAGGGACAGCTGTAATCACAGTACTCCAGGTGGTCTGCAGGAGCCTCCCTCTCCGTCCCTCTTCCTCACCTTTCCGCCCTGTTACGAAGAAAAGGCCATGAAGTAAACCAGCAGAAGGAGTACAAGCTCTCTGAGGCTCCCCTCCCAGGGCTCCCAGAATTCACCCTGATCCCATGGATCAGCAGAAATCCAACCTCTTCCAGGCTCAGAGACTCTGGAAAAGAGCAGCAGGGAGAAGGAGATGGACACGGGGTGGGGAGCGAATAATTGTGAGAAGGTTGGAACCAGTGGCGTGGAACAACCATTTCTGTGACTCCTGTCGATATCAGAGCTACCTCCTCACACCATTTGTCAGACGGAGCTCTTGCACGTTCCTTCTTCTATTGCTTTGTCTAGGTGCTTTCTCAAAAGAACATTGCTTTCATGGCTTTCCCTATAATGACAGTTTATTCTAATCAATAAAGCTAATAATGAATGATCAAGAAAATACAGTGGAGAAAAGAGGAGAAAGCCCTTTTGTACTCTGAATGGGCTTTGGTCATCATTGGCTGACTGCTCAGGAGCCCAGCCCCAGCCATGAGAAAGCAACCCTTCAGCCATCCCACACCTTCTACCCTCCCTTCTCCAGTTCTCTTTGTCATCCTCAGCTTGTGCAAGCCTCTGGTACTGGGCTGCCATGAGTAGTGACAAGACAAGTGGGAAGCAGGACAGAGAACAGAAGGGATGGGCAAGCTGCTTTTACTCTCCTCTGTTGCTTGTAAAGCTACCATTGCCTTGTTCTTCATCATTTTCTCCCCTTTAAGACTTAGAAGCAGCAAGATTTGAACAAGAGGGAAAAATATTTTAAAACGTTTTAGGGATATAATCAATATAAATTAATGGATTATTTCCCCCCCAGGGAAGCACAGGCTCCACACTTCCTTCTGTCTTTTCTTGCAGTCTCAGGCCTTTTGTTCTCTGGCAAAAGCTCCCCATTGAAGTGCATGGCATTTTCTGGGCACTATATCTTCAGTATATTCTTTGCAGCAGTGTAATTTTTTTTGATAGTCACTTGAATAATCAGCAGTCAGTGTTAAAATACAGCATTGTACACCCCTAACCCCCAGGAAGCAGCAGAAGATGAAGAGGGAAGCCTGCAGTTCTTACTGGCCTCATTTTCCTCCCTTGAGAACTAGCTCTTTCTTTCCTACATACAAGTATCCCACACAGTTAAAGCCAGCCCTAGTTATCTATAGTCAGCTCTTGTTCCCGTTCCTAACATCATACAACCGCAGTACAGGGGCTGTTTAGGCTAGTAAGAGAATAACGTGGGCTTCTAAAGTTGTCCCAAAATGAGTTGTTTGCACAACAGCTCGCTGTGTTCCTGCGCTGAACACCTCCTCAGATGTGGCAATACTTAAAAAGAGCTGCAGAAATTTTTCATTTGAAGATCTAAGTTAATTTGTTAAACATTGACCACAAGGCTAGTAAAGAAGTTGGCTGCTTGAGGTCCTACCCTTTCAATACCAGGATGTATTTTATAAATAATTTAACAAGACACAAGAAATTAAGGAAGGAAACACAGAGCCCAGTCTGAAGGAAGGAAAGACTGTTCTCTTATCACAGCCAAAACCATTTACTTTTGTTACATGTAGTTATATTATTTTTTAAGTACTCAGCTTTTTTAATGCTAATTCAAGCTTGCTGTTTCTTGCTGACAGCCAGCCATACGTGACCCTCTGTTCTTTATAAACATTACGCACCGTGCAAGAGAATTATGTAGTTGCAGACAATGGGGTTTTTTCCTTCCTGTAAAACTAAATTCTGTCAGCCTGTACCACTGCCTTGCTGTCTCCTCTCCTGCTCTGACCTTGCAGCATCAGAGTCTTAGATGTAAAGGATTTTTCAGTCAGGAGTGTGTCTTACTGGAGGCTCCTTCTGCTTCCTTGTAATTTCAGGCTGTTGTTTCATCCTGTCCTCTTCCAAGAGTAGAGCTGCTGCCACCAAAAGCTGAACTGAAAACCAGGAGAGGTGGTAATGTCACCTGAGACCATGTAATGGCCTTCAAAGTGCTTGTTGAAGTACTATCATCCTCCTTTAGTCTTTCCTACCTGGTCAGCAGGAATACTTTTGAAGTCTTCAGACCATGCTTAATTAGCTGCACTGCTGGAAAATGTGCTTGTTGCCCACTGTGACAGCTTTTAAGAGAATATAGTCACAAAAAGAAGCCATAGTGGCATTTGTAACTCAGGAATTTCTGGCTTTGCTTTTGGGCAAAGCAGGGCAGTTAAATGATAGCTCTCCAAGCACACATAGAGGCCTGACCAGGAGGACGTGAAAGTACCCAGCAGCACAGTGAAACAGGATGCTCAGAACTTCAGGCAAACACTGCATACTAAACAGAAGCTGACCCAGAAATCACAGGGATAAGGTGGTAAACAGTGGTGAAACAAGGCCAAATGGAAGCTCTGTCTTACCGTAGTCAACAGGGGCTCTCTCAAAACCAAAGCAGAACATCTCAGGAGAGAGAGAGGAAGGAGAAGCAGCTTTTGAGAAATAAAACTCCAAAGGAAAATTGTGGGTTTGCCATGAAATAATCTGGAGGAGTGACTCAGCTAATTACATTGCTCCTGTTTCATTCCTGGAGCAGCCAAGCTCTGGAAACAAGGGCCACCATATCTCCTTCAAAGCAAGTGCCGTAGTTTAACTTTAAACATGACAGCGGTTTCACTGAGGACAAGCACCACCAAGGGTCTACTGCTTGCTGAAACGCTGCCAATCCTTCTGAAGGTCTTCCCTTTAGATAAACAATGCACATTGAGCCTTCACTGTTCCCCTTCTGTTAAGTTTGTTACTTGGCCTTGGACAAGCCAAAAATGTACTGGAGTATTTTGTGATTCAGCAGATTTAGAAGAACGAAGGCAATCCAGTGGGGCAAATCACTGGGAGAAAGGACACAAAAAGATAAATGAATGACTATGTAACTTAAAGTTAGAAAACAAGTATTTGAGACAGGAGGTGGACAAGGAAGTGCAAGAATAAAACTAAAAGAATAAAACTTGCCTAGGAAAGGCTGAAAGGAAGAGTGGAGAAATATTTTCAGGAAATAAAGATAAATGAGAATTTTTCCAGTATATAAGAAGCAAAACGTCAGCAGGGCATCTAAAAGAGTGCCGGGGTTATTTGGTTACAGAAGAAAAAGATTGCAGAAAACTGAAATGAAATCTTTAGCAAGTGTTAAAGGACGTAGGACTGAGGTAGGAGAGAGAACTACTTTTTCCACAAGAAGGGAAAAGTACTCAAAGAACTCCAGGTCACAAGTAGAAAGAATAAATAAATTACAGCTCTGCATAGTACAGACAGTGCCCCCACAGTCACAAATGGGGCTGGGAGATCTCCTAAGAGTTTATTTGAAACAGAAGGAAAATGGGTTCCTATTACATTCATCCATTGCATTCTTTTGTCCTACATAAGGCAGAAATCTATATAACCTCCCAGTCTTAGGTACTGTTAGAGCAGAGACCATCCTCAAGAAACCATTCTTACCCCTATTTTAGTCTCTCTGATGCTGCAGGGTCTTAGAGGGAAAGACATGTTGTGTGTGTGCATGCAACAGCTGGCCCTGCTTCATACCCCAGAGCCCTGTGGGAAAAACAACCCACAGCTGAATCCCTTCTCAGGGTTCAGGATTCAGGATTCAGGAAGGGATTGCTGGAAGTTCCAAGGTGGACCAAGCTCACCTGTGAGTACAGTCAGTGACTTGCACTGGAAGCTTTCACCAGAAGAATAATGAGCAGAGTTAAGCTGCAAACAGAAAATCACAAGGAGCAAAATGAGAAAGGGAGTAGCATCTCCGAGGTGGGGAAGGCTTCAGGCAAAAATGGCTGGAACTTCATCATCAAACTCTACCCACTTTTCTCATTCCTTTTTAAAAAAAAAATATATATATATTTTTTTAATTTAAGGACAGTATATTCACAAGGCACATAAGCACATGACAAGAAAAGGATCTCCTCATGTGTCCTCTCCTCAAGAGAGTTACAGAGTGCCATGGCTGATGTGCTTTGAGCAAACCTCATCTGGCTGCTTGTCCCAAATGACAAATATTGTCAAATGACTGTCAGCAGTGTGCACTCTTTGAGCTGCCTAGCCCTGACCTTGTATTCAATCTCATATTTTGTTTAGTTTTTGAGAACAAAATGTATGGGCATAGGGTTAGAATCAATGTATTGTTGCAGCTTGGGGAACACTGAAGAAATAATAAATATTGTTAAATACTGATGCTTTCTCCTTAAAATGTTTTTACTCAACTTGGCTTTTCTTTCTGCCATCTCTCTATGCTTCCTGTTAGAACACAAGGTGACCTTTCCATGCTTAATTACCCAAACAAAATACACAGAACATTAATGCCAAAAATGCCCCTTGTGCATTTACTGCATTTGCAGATGTTTGAAATAATCTAATCTAATCTCTTCTTTTTCGAGTTAGGTGAATGTGGTGTGAAATAATCAAAGAAAGTAAGCCAGAAAAAGGAAGATTTGTCAACACATGTTGACAAATACAAGCTGAGAGATGGAGTCTGTGTGTGCATGCACAGTAAACTGTTCCCCAGCAGAGTTTGACTCTGTTCTGAAACAGATGCTTGATGATAGTGCTTTGCCTTTATATAGCAATCTTCATGCAAGCATCTCAAGGCATCCCTCAAACAGTCACACGCAGCACAGTGTGGAAATCAGAAACTACCAGTATAATCATTTTACAGAAGAGTAAATTGGTTCATATGGTCTGGATGATTTATCTTTGTTCATCACAAAAAATCAGTGAAGAAGCTGGGAATACACCATGGAAAGCACTGCTCATGAGGCTCTAATTATCATCTCTGCTCTGCAGTCTTCACCCTTGCAGACTGCACGGTGGGAATTGCCTCGCTGTGCACCTGGGGAGAATGCGCTCCCTTCATCGGGGGTGAATGTCTGCCTGAACACTGCTCGGAGGGCACATTCACTGATGCATCTTTGCTAGCAGAGACTGCAGCACCACCCGCTCACCTCGCTACCTGTAATTCGTGGCACATTCAGCTGACCTCTGGTATTTGAGCATTTCACCCACTGCTCATGTGATGAGGCTATTTCACATGACTGGCAATTTAGCTGGGCTGGTGCAGGGGCAAATGGGGCTCCAAATCCATTCTTGCACAAAGAAGTGAGACTGCAGGTACCCTGAAATCCAGCTGGGCCCAACCTGCCTTCATGCCACACTGGAACTGGACAAATAGGAGCCACTGCCATGTCCCACCCACAGACTACTTCAGAGCTTCTTCACTATCAGGTTTCTGAGGCAGATATGTGCTTTGGGGCTCTCAGCCATATGAAGTGTTAGGTCACACCTCAACATGTCATGCAGATCTTCAACCAGAGAACTAAGAAAACTCTTCAATAGGCTGGAAGTACATTAAACCTTTGGCACGCTTTGGAGGAGATAAACTGCAGCAATGAAAATGTTAAAACCCATATCTATATGATGAGGCACTTAAGTAGTTCAGCCAATTAGACTGCTTGATTGGCTGACATTCCTCACACTATCATTTTGCACACAGGGTGCCTCATGCATGAATGAAGATGGTGTTTGAAGGCTTTGCTTTTTGTCAAGGCTTTTATGTTTCTTTGTGGAATAAGCAAGTTCATATTAATTTCCCTAGCATTTTGACTATAAATGCTCTGGGCATCTAATAAATTAAATTACCATTTATTTAGTTACTGTTTGCTTATTTAAGAGCTTAATCACAAACATATGTAGTGACCTGAACTTGAATTACAGAATTCCTCATTTGCTGTTCAGATATCAAGATAGAATGGCTCAGCTTCACTTCACAGCCCTCTAGCCTGGCGCCCAAATGGACACAGAGGCAATTGAGATCATTCAAATGGAGACACCCTCAGGGTGCCATATGCATTTAGAGAGAACAATTGAGAAATAAGAGGAACATTTAATACAGGAGAAAAATGTCCCTTAGGCAAAGATTTCACTAGGCGCTAGAGACTTGTGGGATCTTCCCTTTCCTGCACAAATGACACGATTCAGTCTTCAGCTCCCTGTTGTGCAAGTAGCCCTAGAAGCATTTCTAAACCTGTCCCCTGTCCTGCACACAAGAATTAAGATGCTGTAATTATACATGTAATTTCTTTTGTCTTTCACTAAAATACTGCTAACTATTTATGCATCACTGAAGACATTCATGACACATCCAGAGCTGGCAATCCCATCTCTCTTGGATGACAAGAAGTATGGACAGGACAGAGCTAGATTAGGAGTTACTCTTACAGATTTTATGCTGAATTCAAAACAATTAAGGTCATCTTCTCATTCCTAATGCAAACAAAGACATCTGCATTTACTTAAATCTCAGCCATTTTACAGGGAAATGTAATTTGGCCTAAGTGATGTACCCAAATTTCCTGAGGAGTTCTTGCATACACTTCTACACACACAAGTGTACACAGACCTCCTCTGTTTCTGCTCCGCAATGGCTGGGTAAGAGCCTGATACAATTTGGAAACCAGTTCACAGGAGTTGGATCTAGTATGTATCACCCTGCAACCACACGAGTTCAGTGACCCTCTGAGAGTGTGACGTACCATCTACCAGCTAACAGCTTAGCAACCCACAGTAACTACAGCTTTCCTCCCTGACTGGAATAACAGTCTTGAAAAACATAGTTGTTTCATGAGAACATAATCACAGCTCTTGACATATTCACTGGAGTGACGCAAGTCCTAAAGGTGGTGATAAATCTCTCCTGATCAACCAATTTCAGATTATCTGCAGAGGTTTAAGAATAATTAGCTTGGTTCACCTTTGAGTCAGTCCATTTCTATGTTGGTAAAGGGGCACTGGCTTCAGTGCCACTACCATCTTAGAGCTGGAACAAGCTCTTCTCCGGCATAAATTTGGAATTATACAGCATTTGGGGAGGATTAGTGAGGAAAAGCATTCAGTCAGTGGGGCTAGGATTTAAATGGTCCTTGTTTGGGTCTCATGCCTTTGAAGGCTCAGAACCCTGCAGAATTGCAGAGGCAGAGAGGACCTCCAGAAATCACCTACCGCCCTCCTGCACGGCAAGACCAGTGCACCTATCACACCCTTGACAGATGTGTGTCCAATCTGTTCAAGAGCGCTCTAAGCCAGCCGAGGACCTGGTCCTTGACTTTCTCTCAATCTCCAAGATAAGTGAGAAATCAGGCATGTTTTCTGTATGCACTGACACATCAGAGAAATTAAAAACACGATGGATTTTCATATCAGACCGTTGAGGACTAATTACAACTGTGCTTTCCAGCAAACCAGTGATTGTAGGCTAATTTTCTGTTATGAAACAGAAACCAGGGTTAATGAGGCTAATTGTGTTTACCAGTGTTTCGAACAAAAAGGAAGCCAACTCAATTTTGAAGTGAGTTCTTTGTCAGGAACAAATTGAGGAAAATTGCTACAGTTGTATCAGCATTTCCTAAAATTGCTTAGTGCTATGCCTGGGAAACTAACACTACAGAATGCAAGCTACTGGTACAGAAAATGAACCTATTAGACAGTGACTGTATCGAGTTTCAAATGCAGGGCTGTGTGACGTACAGTGATGGCTGAGCTGTTGAAAGCAATGCAACAGAGAGTCATTAATAAAGTGAGTGACCCTGCTTCCAGCTCTACTGAGGTATTACAAAAAGAAAAAAAATGAAGAAGTCAAGGTATGTAGCAGTATCTGTCCGACAAACAAAAGCTTCAAATTCTATGTCTTATCCACGACTGATTAATTAATTACACAAGTTGGACTAGTAAAAAATGAATGCATTACTTCCAAGCAAAATTCACAAGCAGTCAGAAGTCTTTCAGGAAAAAAAAATAAAAAACCAAATCAGTTGAGGTTCTCTTGCTACAAGCTGATAATTCTAATAATTTCTCATAAGGGTCGAGTGACTTCAGTGACAGAAGACAGAAGCAATACCTGCAGCACAGTACAAGCAGCTGCTGCCGGGGAAGCCTCATCCCTGCCAAACACACCTCGGCATTAATGCCCCTGCCATTCCCTTCCCCGTCACTGCTGAATCCCCAGCCAGGCCAAACGGCAACGCTTTGGTTTTGCAATGTAACCAACCGGAACTAAAATGCAGCCACATTCATTTGCTCTCCAGACTGGTGCGCTAATCAAGCCGGCGTGTGCTAGAAAGAATATGAAGGCTTTCAGCTGCAAAACACACAGGCACAATGGCTGCCATCTGACCTTTTTTGCAAAATCCAGGCTGTCTTGCCCCTCTGCGTGCCCAAGGCAGAAGCATCCTGGGATTTACAGGAGGGCCTTACTCCGCTGCAGGGGGGAGCTTATATGGGAGAGATCTAAAGAAAATACACATCCATACATATGGCTGTCCAAAGAGGAGCTCCTTAGAAGGACAGTGAATATGAAAAAAATTACAGCGTGCCAGACAGTAAGGACAGCAAGCAAGAAAACAGACAAGCAGAATAGGTCCTGTGGGGAACACTGAGGAGCTAAGGAAGGAAAGGAATTACTGCGATAATACATCAACAGAAGAGAGAATTAAAAACATATGGAAGAAAGGGGGAATCTGAAGATTAGGCTCAAACAGGAAGACATACTGGTTAAAAAAGGCAACAAAAATGTGCATAACATTAAGGTCAGTAGAGGTCACCAAGTCCTTGGCCTACATTTCCTATCAGAAAATCAGTTCGAGGAGAAAAGGGGTGAGAGGAAGCAAAGGGAGTCTCAAGACAGGAGTGGCGAGCACCTGGCTGATATCTCAACTTTGATAGCAAAAAGCCCATTTGATGTCTTTCAGTTTAAAGTTACAGCCAGCAGCTATCCAGCTCCAGCAGCTCTGCTGATCTGGGGCCTTTTGTAACGTGTTCACTGGAATTGAAGCTTCCCTTTAGAAAAATGATGTCTGCAGCCCTCCTGGTTTGCCAAGATACAGCATTCACTATGTAAATCAACACTCTGCTGTCTTGTTGAATCTACAGCCTGAGGTATGAACATCTCGCATTCATCTTAATGGGATGTTAACCTCAAAGCCTCATTGTGACTCTCCAAATGCTAATACTGTATTCACAGAATCATAGAATAGTTTACATTAAACAAGTTTTTTAACATACAAATTCTGGGTTTAAGTCACTTACATTTGTACAGAAGAACTGGATTTTACTTTGATTTTGCATCTGAGGACCTACAGAAAAAATAGTCTGAACAAAACAAATACCTGAATTTCCAGTCACTAGTCATCTCTGCAAATCAGGGGTTTTTATTGGTTTAGAGATGTAGGGAGGGGCTGTTTTTCCTTTTTTATCATCTCCAGGTAGGTAAGTGATTCTTCTGCTTGCTTTCCAAATTTCTATTCCCTCTTCCAAAGCTGGTGTTAGTACTATTTGGATTTACAGACATTTTGATGCACTTTTCTGGGTCAGCCTCTGCCTTCTTTATTAATGCTCTCTGCTCTGGAGAAGACCTCAACAAGGGCATGGAAGAAAGAGCTCAGTGATGAGACACAGTGGCACCATCAGAAGGTATCAAGCACTCTTCCCTCTCACGTGCAGACAGAGATCCGATGCCACAAGGCACGTGCCGGAGCAAGGCAAACTTCAGGTTTGCAGAAGTGCCTCTGGTTACCAACACTTCCATTGTTCAGCTCTCAAGAGGAATCACCTGAAAGTCTGGAAAATGCTAATATCCTCCCAGAAAAAAACTTTGAAAGCCTCACAATTAAGTAACCAACATCTCTGGTCCCCAAGTTACCCTGTAGCTGTAGGAAATTGTAGGTAAGAGTCTTACCCAGAAGTCACAGTCAAGCCCGACACTTCGGCCTTGAATAAAGATTTCAGTACTGGGCCTACTACCAGAAGTGAACATGCATCCATCAAAAAATACATCAAAAGACAAATGAAACTGCCTGCTCAGATAAAGCCCTTTTCAAAAAGTTACAAGGGGGAGGGGAGGACCGTGTGAGAGGATTTAAAGAAATGTCTGTTGAAAGATAAAATAAGCAAGATACTGTGATGAAGAAAGCAAACAATGAAACACAATCTATTACAGACAGATCAAGTGAAAGGAAACCACATTACTATTTACAGTAAAGATCACTCGGCTAACATGTATAATTAGAAATTCACACACAAAGATAAAAGTGACCAGTGAATGCTGCTGTAATCAAAAATAATACAGCATTGTATATATTAAAAAAAAAATCTAACACTTTCCAAAAGTAGGGATAATGGGGCTCATTAATAGAGTCTTCCTCCGAACTAAACAAGTTCCCTTTATTCACACAGTAATTTTTCCTAGTCTGCCAAAAGAAACCCTCACGATAACTCCTCACAGCGCAGCCCCCTCGCCTCACACATCTGTGCCGAGCTTAAGTTTAATTGCAGACAGCACAATGATACCCAAAGAAACCCATACACGTTTCAAAGACTTCCATTTTCACATGAGCTTCTGTTGCTTGGACTATATCTGAAAATACAGCACAGCATCTGGGTTTTTCTCTTCGTGCAAAACAATGGCTCAGTGCGTGCACATATCTTTGTCAATATGTGGGACAACACACTACAGTGGAAAATCTTGAAGTTCGAGCAGTAGTGAGAGGAGGTATTACCATTTCAGCAAAATTTGGAAGGCTTAAAGTACCTGCTTAGGAAAGTGTTGTGGTTTTTTTTTTTTCTTTTTCCTTTCTTAAAAAAAAAAAAAAAAAAAAAGCCCACAAAACCAACCAAACAAAAAAAAAAAAACCCAAAACCAAATCCAAAAAAAAACCCAAACAGAACAAGAAGCTTCCAGCAACAGAAGCAAGTTTTTTTCTCTTGGTTTCTTGGACGTTTAATTATAATCTATTGTTATTTGCATGCCAGTATCCAGGCAGATACACGGTCAGAGGTGGTTGCCATTTTGAACCTGTAATTGGTTAGAGCATCAGACTTCCATGCAGATGACAAGCAAGAAGGTTTGTACCTAGCCAGAGCCCCAGGAGACTCATCAAAAATTCAGCCATGAAAGCAAGCAAATCTACAAAAGGGGGCACAATCAGGTTGCAGCTCTATTATCATAACACCAGAAAAATACAACTTAGTATGTTATTTACTATTATTTCCAAATCTGATAATATACTAACAGTACTTTGTCCTTAATAAGGTACTCCCAAGGGCATCCACGACTGCTGATATCGCACTGTTCATTCTCTACAGAGTGAAATTATTCTGGAAAGGCCATAACCTACTGAGCTGGATTGGTTCTGGTTTGCCTGGACGGTAAGCCTACCAGAAACAGCGTGATCTGGAAACCTGTCTCTGAGCAACTGCCAGCTCTTCCTGTTTTGTTACAAAGGACAATAAATACTGTTACATTGCCCTAGATTGATCCTTATTGTGTCTCTAGGTGTAATTTTATGCCACATGGAAAAACACTCATTGAGACAAAGGATGGAAAAAGAAGATGAAAGATCAAATACCTAGTCCATGGGTTTTAGTTCAGCTTCACTCTCTTTGCAGGGTTTGCACAGTTTTTTTTTTAACATAAGCAGCCAAGTGTTCTGCAGGTTCACGTGTGGGGCAAGGAGAGATGTCAGTGCTCAGCATGTTTGAAAACCTAACTTAAGAAGCTAGTTCAAGTCCTACAGGTTTAATATGTCAAACTGATTACCAAAACAATGTGTCAATAAGTCTCTTCTTCTTAAGACAGTACTAATTTTAAACGAAGCTTTTTTCTATTCCCCTAAAGTAGTAATAATTGCATAGTTATTGCAAAACAGAGGCAAACATAAGACAGGAACTGAAGTCCAAAACCCTCCAGATATTATATTTATATATTATTTGTCTCTTATTAAATATACAGTATACCCCAAGCACTTTCTCTCATTATTATTATTCACAAGCAGCCAGTCTAACAAATATTCACTGAATTCACACCTTAAAAAAAAAAAAAAAAGAGAGAGAGAGAGAGAGAGGCAGACAGATGGAATATATCAGTGAGATAGGAAAACAGTTATCTAATCTTGCACCTTTTTTTTTTTAACTGGAAACAAAAAAAAATGAGTTCTTATTTTCCAAAACTGTTTACAGCATAATAGCGATTGTCAGTAACCTTCCTGCACAATAAGCCTTTATAAACATTTTTTTCACTCTGAAAGTCTGTGAGCCATCTATGGTGGAGAAATGATAAGGACAAAGGACGACAAGCAGGATATGAAGAGGGGCACGGCAGTTTCATATGCTCTCCTAATGCAGGAGTTCTACAGAACTGAGTAGGAAACACCTGAATTTGCATATATGCTCCAAGAAATATAATAAAATCTAACTAGCAACATATTAAGATAATAGGACTATTTTTTTTAACTGAGTAGTTTTACCACTGACATCAGTAGGAGCAGGACTGGGGCCAATAAATTACCATAGACAGTCCTGAAAGAAGCATTCCCAGCAATTGTCTGTAGTGGTTTGGATGAGCAGCTCTACAAAAGACCTTACTCTTCCCAGTAACCTGCCCTAAACAATCAAATACATTATTTCCCTGGGATAGGGAAAAAAAAAAGCTGTAAGTCATTAAAATTTCTATCTGCAAACAACAAAAATCATATTCCCTTTACATTCTTCAGGCTAGAAAAAAAATATTTCAACAGAAAAATATTTCAGTCAAATTTACCTGTTAATTTTTTTTCATCATCATGCTGAAACATCTCCCCATGTTGTTCTGAATTTACACATACAATGTGAGTTTAAATTCGCGCATGATCAGTCACGAAAGACATCAAGTGCATTAGCAAGATTAGACAAGTATGAAATACTACGGAGGGAAAAATATTTCAAAGAAGATGTAAACTGACCTAGTTTCACAGCCCGTTGTTCCAAATTATCAGGATTTCACTAACGATTGTATTTGTTTCATCTTTTCAAAATGACTTGCAGCTTATGAAGTGCATTGATCTACTGCTGAGAATTAATTGTAGAATCCAGTGACTTCTGTCAAAGAAATATACTTAGTTAAAACCTTTCTGTTGTATATCTTTGTTGGTGTCTTCAAAATTACAACTCAAAACTTAACAGCAGAACTCCCTAGGAATCTCAGAGTGTCAACCGGAACTTAAAAATTCTTCCTCATTTCGTATTCCACATTAAACCTAAGGTCAGTTAACAATATATATTCTCTGAATAAAAGTATAATTATTGGTGTATTTTGCAGTGCAAATGAAAGAAAATCATTACTGCCTAATTAACAGTACATATGTCAAGAATTCAGCAAGAAAAATAGACTTAGAAATAAAACAATAGTAATTTAAAATCTAGAAGCTTTTTGTCTTCTTCTCTGAACAGAAACCACAAGCCTTGTACATTGCCTCATTTCTTTTATAAATAACTCACTCCAAGTTGTGGACATGTTCCATAGCAGACATTTAGATCTCAAGAAGGCTTAGTGCAGTAAATAAGAGGAGCTTCATTAATCATTCTCTATTCCTTGAATCCAATTTTTAACTATGGCTTCTTGCTGAAGAAAACGTTTTTTTACTTTAAAGTTTTGTATGAGAACTTTCAATAACATCTCCTCTAAGATGTCTGAGATCCTTTTAGATATTTTTCTTTTTTAAAAAAAAATAATATTTTTTAACAGAACATTTCAGAAAGTTCTTTAAAATATAGCATGATGCAGTTCTAGTAAGGTCAGTGTGTTCTAATGAAGGCTGGACCCAGCCCAGAGGATTCACTCCTCAAGTCATTGCTACATCACCATTCCCAGTTACATCAGCAGGAGCTTAGGAATGAGCATCTGGTTCAGTTTGGGACAGTCAAAGAAAGCACATTAGGAGTTGAACAGAGAAGGCAGCTTACTGTGCAGAGGTGGAATCAGGCACCCAAGCTCCACCCATCTTCTCTGCTGCGTGGGAGCTGCTTCTCAGCATCCTTGATCTCCATGGCCGCATTGCAGTGCCTTGCTTGGAGCACTCAGCTGTCAACAGATCACCTTCATCAGTGGGACAACTTCCAAAATTAAGGAAATTCAAATCACTGGCTTTTTCAAAACAAAAGCAACAACAAAAACACAGCTGTAAAATTATGACACAAAGGACAAGATATGGCCCTGTAAACTCTCAGATAAAGAAATATGGTCTGTCAATCATCTCCTCATAGCAAAGAGAATGTATTCAGGGTCAAACACACAAATCTCAATTTATGGGGCCTGTCCCAAAGCTGACACACTAAAAAAACAAAACAAAACAAAACATAGTTTTCAAGTACAGAAAAATAGTTATGCAGCTGATTTCTGACAACTTTTGAAAACCTGTATTTTCATCAATTGTTTTGTTTCCACTATCAATTGTTTATAAGTAGAGATACACAATTTTAAAATGAAGATTTTCTAGACACTCAAACAAACAACATGATGTTCTAGATTAAATTCATCTAATAAAAGCTACCACTTAGAGAAAGATACCACTATTACTAAGTTGCGACAGAAGTGTATCAGCACACAGGTATTACCAAAGATCATTTACCCCCGTCAGTGTGCAAGCCAGTTACAGCTTGCTTTCCCATCGCATGTCCTAGAGACTCCACTGACACCGAGCACTTCAGGAACCAGGAACACCATTATCGATTCCCCATGTAGGGAAATGTTTGGGAAATTTTTTTTCTGTTTTTAGGTTCCCCACTCAACACTGTCAAAAGCCTATGAATAGAGAGAGTGAAGAAACCAGAGACAACAGAAAACACAATATAACCGTCCGTTCTATAACAAAACAAAGCCTATTTAAAACCACCCACCCAACTTCACCATAAGAGATGTGACAAGCCACGGAGCAAGGGGAGAGAGCCGACTGAGGGACAACTTATTACAAGCTGCCCCGAAGAGGCAATATTCCCCGGGTGAAACCACAGGGTGGCTGCGGATCGTTACAGCCTTGTCTAGAGATATTGAACTCTTCAGAGGACAGACACAGCATTAGGAATAATTAACTGCATTAACATTCACTACACTGCCAAGCATTGTTCATCCTCTGGTAAAAATGAACTTTGGTTTTTGCCTTGATTAGCCACCACAATCAAGGAAAACATGTCTGAAATTTGCAGACAATTTTCATGCTTGAGGAGAGAGCACTGTCTTATTCCGCAGCACAAGTGCTGTATTATCCTTCACTTCTACAGAAGAAGATGTCAGTGTGAGACACACTATATGTGACAATTTAAATGCATGCCCTAGGGCTTAAATCAGCACAGTGCCAAAGTCTAGTGATAGTCGCAATCACAGACAGGCTGACCTCAACTGCAAGACTCAGAAAATAGGCTACATTTCCTAAATTCTGAGCTGGACAAGGCCTCTTTATAAAAGGTCCTGGGAAGAAGATCATTTCTTTTTTTAAATCGCATAGTCTGTCAATAACTTCTCAAAAGCTTGAAAGTAAACAGAAAATTTTCTTGCCTAAATCAGTTTTCTTTTAATAAAAACTGTATTGTTTTAAAAAAATTTAATTGTTTCTGTTCAAACAAGGTATAATCCATGATAATGCACACGACACGCTCAGACACCACAGAGCGGAGCAAGCACAAGAAAGGAAGCCAACTGCTCACCACCACTTGAGCTTCTCCAAGGGGCTCTGGGGAGTGGGGATGGATAGAGATGTGTAGGTGAGGCTATCTGAACAATTCAGGGGTGGCCTTTGCTGGCGTTAATGGCAAATTCCCTGTGATTTCAGCAGAAGCAATCACAGGGGTTGCAATCACAGCATTTGAGTGCAGAAGGACAGAGCCCTCTGAGCAGCACCCACCCCAGCGACCAGTGCTCCCCACTGCTGCAGTGCAGATCCACTTTTCACGCTGGGTGTTTGCTTGGTCTGCAGACAACTTCTCTACCAACATAGCTATCGCAGTTAGGTATGCAATCTGGAGGAGCAGCGTAATATCTCCCAACATAGAAACAGCACTATATTGACAGAAAAATGGCCTTAAACCATCATCACAGCTCATTCTTCTCACATGAGCTCTTTAAGAGTGGGATCACCATGTAGACAGACAGTGTTATTAAGGTGGCACAAGCTTCTTCACACATTTACAGCTATGTAGTTGCTGCAATATGCTCCAGCTAGTCTTACTCAAGGACCAGGTGGTGTCTTTCAAAGCAAAGCCTTCCTAACTCAGCCAGCTACCCATGTCACACTGTCAGATGGCCGAAATCAAACACTGCTCATTTTGCTTTGCATTTTGAATGGAGCTTGGATAAACTCTTCTCTGTGTTTTCCACATGGCTGTACTTGCCTGGACCTCAAAGAGGTGATCTGTACCCACCCATGTTATTTCTGTCAGAGGTGTCACATCACTTCCAGCATACCAGTGAATGTGTCAATATCTGAACCCATGGCCATTCCCACTGCGGGCTCTCCCTTGCTGCTGTTTTGTGGGTATTTGCAAGTGCTTGTTAAAGAACATAATCTGGTGCCAGCAGAAGAAAATTTCTCATCATAAATCTGCTACTGTCAGTTCTTAATCTATGAAATATGTACAACACAGGGAACTACACTGGAGAAGGACTCTTTGCCTTGAAAACAGCAGCTGTGGATACGAAAACATATAAACATGCAAAAGTCTGTGCAGACATTTCAACACAGAGATTAAATCCATTTAGAACTATCGCTCAAACAGGTACTAGAGAGGTTTGCAAATCAGAACTCAGCAACTGGAGCTTTCTGACTGTGTCCTGCTTTCACAAACACCCAGAGCCGTTTCTTATGTGTGTGCTCGTCTCACCAGGCATTGCAGGGACTGCCATACAATTCCGCATTCTGTAGGTTCTTCCCAAACTTCTGCCATGGACCACACTTGTCTTTGGCTGCATGGCTATGTGAAATGCCTGTTACTGGGAGCCAAGTCCTACACAGCGCTGTGATGCTATGAAGCCAAAGTGCTCAGCGCCTTCCAGAAGAGAGGCATTACTATGCCATTATTTTAAGACACTGCTGCCGACAGGCTCGGCCGCTTCCAGAGGCACGCACGTCAGCCACTCCGAGACAAACGGGCTGCCTGCACCGCATTCCTTCTGTTCTCGCCAGCCTCTGTCTATCATCTGTTTTCCATTTCATTCCTTTACCTCCCATTCTTTAAAAGTATCTGTAGGGTTGAAAAGTATCCACTGGCTTCCTGGTCTCTGCTGCTGGAAGCAGAGTCATTTTTGTTACTTGTTCCAGGGAGCAGTCCAGAAGCAGCCAGCCAGGGAGAGTATCAAGCCAAGAGGTGGAGTTTTAAGGGGTTCATGGGTTGTTTTTTTCCTTCTTGTAATCTCTGCCTCCTGCCTTGAGATCTTCCAAGCATACCCAGAGCTGCTGGGCCTGGCCGTGACGTGCGCTCATGGTTAGGCCATGGCGGTCACGGTGACAGGCTGCTGCAAACCACTGAGCTGGGAATGGCTCCCTCCTTCCTGCACTCACTGCTGCCCTGAATTCAGTTAAGAAATTTAATTGATTTTAATTAAAATAATGCAACCTCCTGCATGACGCTCTCAATTTAGACTAAGAATAGCTTATTCAGATTTACTTTACACTTGTGCCTAATTGATTAAACCAAAATAAGCCATCTTTGTGCTAGAATCAGTGCATAGGTTTAACTAACCCAGAAGCAGTTTGTCCTTCCAAACGTGTGCAATAACAACGAGCATACGAAGGCATGCAGCGAGTATTAACTTGGACTGTGAAACACAACATTAATCTCTCACCCCCTGACCCCATGCTGTATTGCCAATATGTCAAACATCTTCGCTCTGCTTAGCCCAGGCACATTCCACGCACTATGTTCTTTGTCAATAACTGTTCAAATATTTCTCTGCCAGTAAAAGTCACAACATTTTCCTGCCCCCTCCAGCATCAGCAGAGTTTCTTAGCTCTTCATGAAAATTCAAATGAAAATTATCGACAAGTTTTCTTTGCTTTTAAGTGCACACAAAAAGTAACTCCATCTGCTTTTCCATTCTTTGCAAAGGGAACGCAATGCCTGTGGATTTTTAATTCCACCTTCATCTTCAAGTCAGACTTGAAAAACTGAGAACCTGTTTTTATGTGGGCTTTAGGAGAACAATTTCAGAGCTTCTCAAGAACAGCTTAACTGAAGTTTGGCAGTCCTACATGTGAACTGTTTTGTGAAGAGCTTTGGGATCCTTCAGCAGAAAAGATGCTCTGCAAATGGACGATATTTATCAGTTACACAATGCACACACAAACATAAAACTGACAGAAAAGATCTCTTATCTGTAAGACAGGACACTATCCACTTTTGAAGCACAGCTTCTCACAGCCACTCCTCAGCACACGGTACCACCTCCTACCAGAGTGCAAAAGCTAGCCTGAGTGGGAGGGGTGAGGGCAGCTTTCAGCATCTCTTGGCTAGAAAGTACATTTTTTAATGTTAGTGAGCAAAAGAGTTAACAGAGAAAGGAACCAGCATCGTTTGATTCCTTTGCAGCGTGGGGAAACACGGCAGCAATGCCCTAGTGGGATCAAGCCTGGATCACTGCATCGGAGGTGCCTCAGCAAGCTACAGGTTACAGATGCATGTATCTCTGGGCAGCTGAATTACTACCTATGAATATTAGATATTTTAAAAAACAAATGAAGGAAGGGCAGTATGAGATTATTATCAGAGTAAATTATTTGGGAAGAAGTTTTTTAGTGAATCTTTTCACATTTTTGTTGTTTTGGGGAAAGGACAGGGAACACATCCGATCCTTTTTGGAAGTGCAATGAAACCCCTCATTCTCCACAGCCTCTTCCAAATGTAGTCCCATGTTATTTCTGGAACATTCTTCCAGAAATACTTTGTTTTATTCCTGTTCTAGACCCAGTCCCATGACAGATGTCTGCAAAGTCGTGCTGACTTCAGTGGGACATGGCAAGGGTCAGGAGGACATGTGCTATTAGACTTTGCTCTGGGACAAAGACTAGTGAATTATTTGCTCTACTGACACTGTATATAATAATTTCTAGATTAATCATGCAAGTCATTCTGTTCCACAAAAAAAAATTTGCAATTGCAGAGACATTCATTTCCTTAGACCTTTAACACTCCCCTTGTAAAGGGATTGTTTCATGAACTCACTCAATACTTAGTGCTCTAAAGTCTTACAGGAAGTTCATGGTACTACTAACTTCAAAAAGGAGGGAATAAAGTAACAAGGAGAAGCCACAAGTTATATTTCCCTGCAGCCCCTGAGTTTTTATTTAAGCTCCCTTAAGACCAGCATCCCATTTCTCTCAGGAAGCTTCTTTTTGTACTTCTTTTCCCAAATAGAAAATCTCTCACAGCAACTCAAGTGGTTCTGCCTTCCATGCTGCCCTAGAGTTTCTAGCCCTGGAATAACTTCTGACAAGCCATGATTTATCTGGCTGGTCAGAGGTTACTGTACACAGAAATGCAATTTCTTCCTCACGCTCCCTCTATCCTTCTTTGGCAGCTCCAGGTGTCATCAACAATCTGCTGCGTGCCATTTTATGGCCTTTCCTCCAGTATTTTATTCAACTGATATCCCTTTTGCTGAGCAATGCTGCCTAGAAAGGGCTAGAGCCCTTTTCTCTATATATATTTAATTAGTGTAACTGCTGATTTATGTATTAAAGAGTTGAAAATTCATTCACAATAGTTCTGTCCTTGCAATGCTGTCGGTGTGTTGCTTCAGCTTGACATTTGAAGAAAATGTCTTTTTATTCTTGACTGCCTTCAGGTCTGGGATAATGCTCCTCTCTGGAAATTCATGTTCAAAATTACCTGGCTCCTCCATAGTTTCCCAAGTTTGAGTTATATTAAATATCATTAAAGTTTTGCATTAAGCTTTTTGAATTCTGTGCTTTGATGACCCACTTGGTAACTGGCAATCTCAAAGTCTCCTTAATTCTGTCAAAATAAATTAATTTTCCCATGCTCCTGATATTGTTTTAAACATATGGCAGGAAATCTGTATGAAATAAGCCTTTAGTTTCCTTGCAAATCTGTTGCTGTGCTGCTTCATCTCTTCCCTTGTTTTTTAATCAAGACTGCATAATAATCTACAGCAAAGCACTCAGATCAGACTGTTACCAACCTCAGCTGCTTGCAAGTTAAACCTGGTTTGAGGAAAGTCTGCAACACAGCTGAGTCTAGTCCAGAGTCAGAGAAAATACATGTAATTTTCTTTCTTTTTAATTACTTTTTTAGAATATTGCCAGTGACAAGGACAAATTGTCATCCTTTACTTCATCTTATTAGGTAATGGCAGTGCTACTCTTTCTGCTAGAAACTTTTGAAAATATTTCTATCACCAGCCCATAGTTTTACAGATTAATAGAAACAGAGAAAATTAAAAGGCCATAAGAGGCAAAGTAGTTTTCATTAAGTAAGTTTAATTAGGAAAGTCTTGAGAATTTGCAGATTATATAGAAGAAAGTTTCACCACAAACACTGCTACTCTACTAGCTATGGTCTAGACCTGTGCTCTTAGAGAGAATGGGGATTTTTTTATCTTCAGTGTAAGCATGATCACAGTCATTATAGCCAAGAACACAGCACTGATCTATGATCAGAAGAGCAGTTCAGAGTAAGGAAAGGCACTTCCTTCAAAGGAAGAAGACAAAGCTTCCACTTTTCCTTATTAGGTGCTCTAAAGTACTCCAGAGCTTGATTTATGGTGCTCAAGATTTACAGCATTCAAAAACCCTGTGTACCCAGGTACCTTTTTTTTTTTTTTTTTGAGTCCTTTTTTCCCCCATCTGAAATAAAACCGATGTTTGATTGTCATCTGCAGCAAATCTACATGCCAATATTCATCAGTTAGGCCACTGGGTACACTGTTAGCTCTTCTAAAAAATGCTTCCAGTCTGGGTTGGCTAGTACTTTCGTCAAAGCAGATGCACAATTATGGCTTTACAAGGCTCATTTTTAAGCACCAAGGACTGAGAATATTGGCCTAACAAAAAGTCAAGAATAATATCCCCTGTCAGTTAGGGCTAGCTGAATAAGAATGAAGGTGGCACAAAGAAGTCAGCCAGCCAGTGATCACATTAAA
Source organism: Chlamydotis macqueenii (assembly GCF_036417535.1). Lineage (NCBI taxonomy): Eukaryota > Metazoa > Chordata > Aves > Otidiformes > Otididae > Chlamydotis > Chlamydotis macqueenii. Next base: position 12,112,790 of record NC_141567.1, on the reverse strand, counting down.
GAACATGATCCTGTTACAGGACCACACGATGGGAGAACCAGAAACAGGCTCTGAGCACTGCTAACCACCAAATTAAATCCAGACAATTCTAGCACTGAATATTATTTTTAAAATATTTAAGTCCAAGCAATTACTTTTCAGGTATGCTTTAATCTGACATGTAATTTACAAAGTATATTTCAAGATATTTTGTAACAGAGTTTTCTTGGAGTCCCCCCAGGAAACCAACAGAGATCAAGCCACCTAGTATTGGCCACAATTTTGCAGTGGGTCAAAAGATCAAGCAAGAACATGAACAACAAAAATAATATAAAATTAATTAACTTTGTAAGGCCCAACATTTACATTAATTGTTTTAACTAAAGTAATATCAATAAATATATTCAGCAATACCTTCAACAACAACTCTACTCCGAAGTGTCTATGAACAGCTTTCAGTACCAAAAACTCCAAAGACTGCAATTAATTGATAGCCAGTGCTCCCACTGCACAGTCACACTTCCACTGTGGTCACTGTGCTGTCAAGGGGGATACAATGTCTTTTAGTGGATTAGCTGCAGACCCATACTAAACTCATTAGCATCTTTATTATTAACTCTCACAGAAACACTTGTCTAGCTTTGGCCCCTCTTCTTTCTCTTTGTTGTTTCTGGTTCTTCGCTTGAACACACGCAGCCCAGGCTGCCTGAGGAACAGAGGGCAGTTCCACGCAACGCACTATCCCAACCTTTTGCTGTGTTCACAGATAATAACTTCGGATTAACATTAAGCACGTGATACACTGACTTCAACTGCAGCATGTCATGTTATGTCAGCCAAGGTCAACGTTCAATGAGACATGATATGATCTAACACGATGCAGGGTTATTGCCTCCTGTGTTAGGAATCTCAGGCTAAGAATCAGAAATAGAACAAGCAGATGCACATAGCAGATCACTTCATAATACTCCTGGGAAAAAGAATCATTATTAAATGCATTGCAAATTTTGCCAGTATCCTTCTTACTGGATTCAGCCAGGCCTCCAAGCTACCAAGACATGTCTTTTCCTTTTTTCTTCTTCTTTTTTTTTTTTTTTTTTTTTAAGTAAGACCTAAGGCTTGGCAAGTCAGTTAGATTGGTACTCGGACCTCACCACAGGAGGAATTTCAAATACTTCAGCAGACTTCACAAGCTCTGATCACTCTACTAATACTTTCTGCTCTCCTAGACTTCAATGACCTCTATTTCATTAATAATGTGAGTGACAGCACTGAAAGTCCTAAGGAATCTTGATTCCACTGAGTGATGTGGGGTTTTGGCCTGCAGAGTGGCAAGCCAAAGGAAGGAAATGTTAGCTGCTGTACCAGGCTCAGTATATATCAGAGGAGGATAAAACTTTAAAAGAACCAATGAGTTCTGGAGTTTTGACTTATTTTCACACGCTGTTTAGCTTCCAAGTTACAAGCTCTGTTCCCTCCTCAATTACACCCACAGAACTGCATCTGTGCTTTGAGGACAGAGTGAGACCAAAGTTAAACTCAGTCATATCAGTCAAAGGGGCTGGTTATATTCACGCCATTCTGCTGTATGGCTGTAACCTCCTGATTTTATTCTTCATGCCTACTGTAAGGATAGCAAATGCATGTAGCATAAGGATGGTAGTATTCAGCTTTACACACACAAAACCCAGCTAGATTCCCAGAAAATAAAGACAAGAAATTCTCATATTAGGTTAAACCTTTAGTTTTAAATTAAAAGTAATAAAGTCTCATAAAGTAAAATAGAGTTATCAGTGACGACTGAGATTATTTACTATCTGGCAAAACAAAAAAGTAGAGCTTCGAGAGCCCATCCTGTCTCTGATACAACACAAGGATGTATCATTTTTAGAACAAAGGCTAAGCTAATCGCAGCTGACTTCACATTTCTCTATTTTCTGTTCGCCTTTGTAAACATGAAGGTAATGTTTTTCTTTTTAGTATTCTGTGACAACAGAAAACACAAGCATTATTTTATTAACCTTTAAATGCAATTTGGTTGTTCTGTTTCTGTTTCAGCTCCAGAGCTTTGATGTCTGAGTGACACTGGATATACCTTAAGGGCTCAAAAAAAAAAAAGTTCAATAGGCTTCATAGCCTCAGCATAAAATACAGAATAAGGAGAGAAAATAAATAAATAAGTACATACACACATATTTCCCTCTTTTATGACTTTGAAAAGTCACAGCTGTCATTTGGTCCCTTGCTCTTTCCTCAGGGTAAAGATCATCTGATGAGATAGGAATGAGCATGGTAGGGTTCTTAGACTGGATGTGGAAAAGCTGATATTTATACCTAGTCAGCTAGCATGGTGGAAAAAAAGAAAAAAAGAAAAAAAGAAAAAAAAACCACACAACACCCCACCACAAACAAACAAACAAACAACCCCAACCAAACCCAAAAAAAAAACCCACAAAAAAGCCACCTCCAAAGCCCTTAGCTATATTCTCAGATGTACCCAGAGAACTATTTCCCAAACTTAGGGAATGCTGACATCAGCACTTACCTGCACCAGCTGCCTCCCATTTCTGCATACTCTCCAGTATCCAGCCAAAAAAAAAAGAAAAAAAAAATTAAAAAAGGAATCTTGAACCTTGATTTTCCAAACTTGGGTCCATTTGTGTCAAAATGGACCCAAAACCAAACATTAATTCAGGCCTGAAAAAAATCAACCTTGGAGTAAAATATAAGTCACTGCTCATTATTTTGAGACAACCTTAATCCTAAATCTAACCCTATAATTACATTAAAACAACCCACCAGCAAAGGACACAGAACATAGATTTAGACCCCTGTTGACAGCAGCCTCTTCTAACACTGCAAGCAATAAGCTGAATTCTTGATCCTTTCAATACCCAAGTCCCTACCAGAAATGCTAAACAAAAAATCCCCAAATTTTCACTTCAGAAGTGGGATTGTTCATACAACAGAAGTCAAGATGAGACACCAGTCTCTACTAATATCAGCTTTCCTGAATTCTGTGACCTCTGCCTTGAAGGATAAAATGAGCTCTGCCACCCTAACCCTCAGCATAACTCTCATACAGGTAACAGACCTACTGCTTTTGCAAAAGACAGTATCCAGCATACCAACACCTCCCTTTTAACACGTCCCCTCCTTCTACAAGCTCTCTCTGGAGGCCTCTTTACACAGTCAGTCTAGCAAAGACAAAAATGTCTATTTTTTTTTTGCTCAGCTAACAGATCTTATGAAAAACCTGTCCAAGGTTTTGAACAAACGTAAGACGGCTTGTTACTGTTCTGGATTAAGGCTTGACTAGCAAGACTGTGGAGACCTTGCCATGGCTGGGAGCTTTGTTTTGTTGTGTTGCTAATATTCAAAACAGAGCTCATGTTTAGGACATACTATTGTATTCACCTCTACAGAAAACAAGCAAATAAAAACCTGGATCATGCCCTGACAGTGGTAACTCAGTTCATTTTCACAAGTAGCACAAGCTCCTGACAATGGGAAGAGCAGAGCGGCATAAGCCAGGATGGCAGGTGTCACCGCAGAAGTGGCAAATCTCCACCGCTCAATCTTTAAAAACAAGGTTGCATCACTTACTTCAAGATATGAAACAGGTCAAGTAAGTTTGAACTTTCTTTCAGAAATGAGGGGGTGAGCTTGTACCAGATTACCTGACTGCACTGACCCTCCTCTTCTTTGTTTGTATTGTGCTGAAAAAAAAAAAATCACTTAGATCGTGCCCTTATCAAAACCAATGGAGCCAAGTTACATATTGCCTGCACTACTCCGTCATTTGTCAGCGAGCAAAGGCAGAAAGCAAAGCAGCAGGGTAATGTAGTGACTATAACTAATGTTGCTAAATATCACAACTTTTTTAGCACGTCTGCCTTTGCTCTTCAGTAAACAAGAGCCAGTCACTGAGCTTGGTGACAATGAAGAAATCTGCTTCTTTGTGGAGGTGGGGTGTATTTCACTGCCAGAATTACAGAAGATCCAGTGTCAGTGAGGTATTCTGATCTAAGCTAAAGGCAATTCTCTCCCGAGAGCCAGTAAATTCCTGGCTATGTACCCAGGCAAAAGCTAACGTAAAGGACAGTTCAATATCTTGGAAGGGATTATAGAAAGGAAATGGACATTTACATTTCAATCCCACAATAATATTCACTGCAAGTCTTTGCTCTCTTGAAAATAAACCTGACAAACACTTGGGGTTTTTTTGTTTGTTTTTTTTTTTTTTTTTTTCCCAAGGCTTCCACCAGATCTAAGCAGGCTATGATTTTTAAAGAACACACCAAACCTCTAGAAATGGTTTGTAAAAATCTGGACTACAAAATACTGTTCAGGAAAACCACAGAGCTACAAGAACTTAGATTAAAGTGTAAATGAAAAAAAAAAAAAAAAAAAGATCCAGTAAAGAAAAGCTGCAACAAAAAGGCAAAGGGGCCAAAAACACTGGCCATCCAAAAGGGCAAAATCCCAGTGATCATATTACCCGCACTGCTAATCAGGAAGGGCAGTGTCAGTGTGGACGTGAACAGGAGCATCACTGTTAAGTGCCTGCCTGAACAACTTAGCATACTTAAAATATTCAAAATCCATTTCACTTTGAATTAAGAGCATTTTTTAACCTACAAAAGGTTTCAAGAAGGAATGAATAATCATGGTACACTTTGCCTGCAATTACAATTTTTTGGCTCATACACCACATACCCTAAATCTCTGTATTTTCACATCTGTTAATCTTTATTATACAAATTCCCATTCAAGCTGAATAGCTGTCTTCCAAGACCTCATCTGCTCATGGCATTGATTCCCCACTTGAAGCCAGGCCTCGGCTGGAGATATCATAATCACCTGCACACCAAACTGCAATGTCATGTGCAAAGGGTTGTAACTTTAGGTACGAGACTGGAAGATGGTATAAATGTGCTTTTAGGGAACAGAAAATTTCTTTCAATGTAAATGCCCCAGGTGAATAGACAGTAAATATAAAGAGATGCAGATCATATAAGCTAGTATATGCAGAAGGATTTCAAAATAGGCTTGTTTTTCAAAATTATCATGGAAAATGAGCAATCTTTTAAATAAAGTGCTTGGTATAGCATACCTCACTGCGGACAAAATTTAAATTTGGGTTTTTAGGTTACAGGGAGAGAAAATACAAGAAAAATAAGAGATTATGGGTGATTCAGATGAAGTCTCTCTTGATGTCAATTTGGATGAGGTTATTGGCAAATACATAAAGATATTTTAGTCTTGTGGAAGTTGAGATCCTGTGCTGTCTTTCCAGTCACTAATTATGCTAAGAAATTTTGATATTGGTTTGACTGATATGCGATATAATGATCTTCAAAGCAGTAAAAAAAAAAAAATATTCTTAACCAAGGCTGCTTAAACGAAGGCAGCATTGTCAGAGGACATGCTGCAATGCAGTGACAACCTCTGGGTTATTTCACCTAATGAGGACCATCCCAGAGCAGTAACTGCCTGTGAAGGGTTGCAGCGTTCTGATATGTCGAGAGAACCATCTCGAAATGGAAAAACTGAAGCAGTGCAGTGAACAAGCCTTAGATTAGCAAAGGGAGGGAGAGATGGGGGATTCCAAGAATTGGATTAGCTTTTACTGGAATCCTTTCATATCACCAGGATAGATGTATAAGCAGAAAAACAGAAATTGGGTAAACTCTGCCAAAAAGCATCCAGCTCGAGCAGCAATCTGCACAGTAAACTTGACACTCCTGCTTCATCATACATTTTCCAATTCCAGTATCATTAAATAGTAATTGTTCTGCTCCACTTCCTGTTTTGAAAATCGCCGCTTTTTGCTCTCCCTTCGTAACAGCCTCTTAAGTCATTTAGGTTTTAATACTCTCACAATGAATGGCTATAAGAGGGAACCTTGCTGAACTCTATAAATTTATTTCAGGACTTTGAAGATGCCATCATTTATATTAGTTCATAATTATTGTAGCAGTCACTTCCAACTGCCTCATAATGCCTCCATGAAAAAGGGAAGTATTAAAAGGAAAATTTTCAAAAGGATTCAAAGCTCCTATTGTGGTTGCTGGACACAGCCAGCTACCACATTTAAGTGGCTAAAGAGAAAGTAGAGAGCTCTTTTAAGAGCATGACTGTGAATGACTTGTTCTCATGGGCATCTGTGCCAGAAGTGAGAACAGACCACACATCCACACTGGTGAAAGGACCACCTTCAATCACATAAGATAAGGAACAGCAATAATAGTTTGTAACATCCCAGCATTTTACCTCTGCAGGATCCAGGTTCCTTATCCAGGTCCAAAAATATCAAGTGACGGCATGCAGATTCAGGTCAGGGCAATGCTTTAGTTTATATTAAAAAAAAAATTATATATTCAGAGGTGAGACAGGGAGAGGTAGGAGGTGGTAAGAAAACCATAAAATAAAAGTAAGACTGAGTAAGCAAGAGGTAATTCTGACAAGACAGGGAGGCAAGAGTAACTATCCAGGTGAGTAAGCAATCTTCACAGTCACCTTTGTGTTCCAATACTCTCCATATGCTGTGTGTTTTGTCCATTCTGGTGCTATAAAGCAGGCTCCCTGATCACATACATGCACTTTCCTAGTGAACCCACTGCGCACATGAAGGCGTTCACTTCTTTGCTGCACTTGACGAAACAAGGTTTCCGATAAACCCAACAGAGTGAAGAAAAAAAAAAAAAAAAAAGGTTGCTCAGCCAGTGTTTCAGAAAACTAACCAGAGCAGAAACCAGCATACCAAAAAATTCTTCACTGTCATCACATCCAGGAAGTTTATAACCACCTTGCAGCGATGCACCATTCATAACTGCTTTGTAGTTGTTTCCTCCAAGCAACGCTGGGCAATGAGCACACGTCAGCATGGCTCATCTCCAGTGAGGGAGTGACCATTGGTCCACCCAGAGCAAGCTCTATGCCCAGTGACACATTTACTGCTGACCTTGCCAGCGCCGTGAGCCCTGACTCAAAGTTCAACAAAGTCAAGCTGGACTTGTTGGCTGTTTCCCCTGCTTCAGCAGTGACATCTGAACCACAGAATAGTTTGACTTGGAAGGGGCCTTCAAAGGTCATCTAGTCCAACCCCCCCCCCCTGCAAGAAGCAGGGACATCTCCAACCAGATCAGGTTGCTCAGAGCCTCATCCAACCTGGCCTTGAATGTTTCCAGGGATGGGGCATCCACCACCTCTCTGGGCAACCTGTTCCAGTGTTTCGTCACCCTCATTGTAAAAAAATTTTTGCTTTTATTTAGTTTGAATCTACCTCCTTCTATTTTAAAACCATTACCCTTTGTCCTATCACAACAGATCCTGCTAAAAAGCTTCTCCCCAGTTTTCTTGTAGGCCCTCTTTAGGTACTGAAAGGCTGCAATAAAGTCTCCTTGGAGCCTTCTCCAAGCTGAACAGCCCCAATAGCCTGTCCTCACAGGAGGAGTGCTCCAGCCCTCTGACTTCCTCTGGACCTTCTCCAACTGGTCCATGTCCTCCTTATGTTGGGGGTTCCAGAGCTGGATGCAGTATTCCAGGTGGGGTCTCACAAGAGTTGAATAGAGAGAGAGAATCACCTCCCTCAACCTGCTGGACACACTTATTTGGATGCAGCCCAGGATGCAGTTGGCTTTCTGAGCTGCAAGCACACATTACTGGACTAACCACACACATTTGACAGCTGCCTGCTGCTCTGTTGCTCATTCCTGCCCTCCCCACTGCTGACTGGAGATTTTGTGGCATCCCAACTTGCAAGTTTTAGTAAAAAGGCAGAAAGCCCCAAAGCCCAGTTTGGTGTGCTTGCTGCAGAGCCCCCAGCTCGTTAGCGGTAGGTCTGTAAGACGAAAGGGGTTCACAGGCTGCAGAGGAAGGTAAAAGATCTCCCATCACAGCTGCCCTGCAGGCAGCAGTGGAGTTGAAAATTGCAAAAGAGGGCCCAGGAGTAGGACCTAAGGCTGCACAACCTGCAATAAGATGTGGGTATATATTTGAAAGAACCTATAGACCAAACGAGAGTGTAAATTCAGATCACAACAGGTATTCCTTCAAATCTTGAAGGAATTAACAGCAGTGCATGTGCAGAAACCCTCTGAACACAACCAGAGCACGTGATAAACACCTCAGGAGCTTCCAGAACAGTGTAATTACCTCCAAATTGGGAAATCCTCTCTTCAGCATGAAGGTCACTGACATTGTGCCACCTTATTTTCTGCAGAGTGTTTTTAAGAGCCTTTAGTAAGACCAGAAAGCTGGATCACACACTCTCACATCAGCGTGTTCACACTCACTGAGACAAGGCAGAGCTGCTAAAAGCCTGCACAGTTAAAAATCTCTCTGGCAGAAGGACATTCCCAAGAGGCTGGGGGTCCCACCTGTGGGGTCCCTGCAGCTGCCCTTCCATCCTTCCATTGGTTTGTCTTTCCCTGAGCTCCCCAGTAGGGCATTTAGCTGGCTACAAGTAGATGTTCTGGGAGACGGTTACAAGGACCAGATTTGTGCAGACATGAGCAGGAGTCCCCAAACCACACTCAGTTAATAACCAGGTACTCTACAGTTTGGCATCCAGCAATTTCAGACACATTTGTCCAGCATTCTCGTGTAGTGGGTGTCCCTCTCCAGGTGTCGGTAGCTGGGGGGCTGCCTCTGTTGCAGCCGGTTCCCCAATGGTCCCACCTCAGGGCACAGCTGAGCCCCTCAGAGCAGCTGGTGGTGCCTCTGTAGAAACAGAAAAAAAAAGTGCGGGCAAAACCCCACCCAGGCAGTGAGGTGTGAGGGGAAATGTGTGACGAACAGCCCTGCCAGCACCCAGCTCAGAGAGGGAGGAGGAGCTCCAGGCACCAGAGCAGGGAGCCCTGCAGCCCCTGGAGAGCCCCTGCCAGAACAGGTGTAGCCCAAGGGACTAAGCCCATGGAGGCTGGTTTCTCACCAACCAACTCTATTTTAATTGGCAATAGATTAAATTAATTTTCCTCAAGTCAAGTGTGTTCTGCTTGTGTCAACCCACAAGCTTTTCCATCTTATTAATGAGGAGGGGAGCAAGAGGGTGGCTGGCAGCCAGATAGGTCAACCTACCACACCACGTTTAGTAATTCCAGGGGAAATAATATATTCCTGAGGAAAAAACTGTGGGAAATTTTATTTCCCACCCAGAAAAGAAAAAAATTAATTCTAATCAGTTATTCCTGGAAAACCCAGTTCTGTCAGTGGCATTACGGCAAACGTGACCTCCCTGCATCTGTATGCTTCTTGATAAAAGTAAAATACCAAGCTGAAAGAAAAAAAAAGAGCCCCTAGGCAGAGAATTCAACTAAAAACGGTGAGAAGATAAAGGTGCAAAGAAATCCCTTGCTTTGATATTAGGGGACCTAAAATGAATTCAATGCTTATTTTATTCTAATTTCTAACTGCTAAGAATGTGTTTTTGCACTGGTATTTCTCGTTGTTTCAAATACAATCTCAGCCTGGGTTCTGTGACAGAAGGCTGCCACAGTAAGCAATTTCACTCTCGTAGCGACTTGGACAACAGACATTCATTTGCAATTACAAGTCAAATTTAACTGCTAGAGACAAGCCAGCAGAAAATGCCTTCTAAAGGAATAACACAATTGTGAAAAACATATTTTTATTCAGAAGACAGGCTGTCTAGATAAGAGTTCTCAGACAGTCAAGACTTCCATAGACTCTCCCCACCCTCCTTCTTGGGTCATAGGGATGAGAGGAGGGGAGGAGGCCCCTGATCTTACAGGGCAGAAGAAGTGGAAGAGGAAGGGCCAGGGGCTGCAGAAAAGTGCTAAAGGGAAGGGCTTGCTCTCCCTGCCATTGCTGAGGTGGAAGGTGATGGCAACTGCTACAGAGAGGAGCTGCTCTTGCTGCAGTAAAACTGCTCTCCACCTCACCACTCCTTCCTTCCCTTCCCCGCACAGGCAGGAAGGGCTGCGCAAGCCAAAACAGCCGATCATCATCTCCTCATCCCCAGGCAGACCTGGCAGGCAGCTGCAGGCTGATGAAGCAGGCAGTGGCTCCAAGGCCCAGAGCTGGCTCTGCTGTTTGCCTCTTTGAAAGCAAGTGCAGACGCCTGGGTGTTAGCAATTAAAATGATGCAATACATGACACATATCAGTCAGAAATAGCACAGCAATTGGATGCTTGCACGCCGTACTGCAGATAAGCCAGTGCTGATAATACTTGAACTTTTATGTCTCTCACTGAGATATCTGCCACAATGCCTGTTTTGTTCTCTGCTCTTAAATCTGTATGTTGAGCTCATCTTATCACTGATCACGGGAATCCTGTGTGGACAGAGGGAATTTGCCAAATCCAGGAATAATGCAACTTGTGTTTGAAGATGCATTTTGGTAGGTGTTTTTTTTTAATTAATCTTGGAAGTTACACAATAATATTAAAAACTGAGCCATCCCAAACAGCATGGCAAGGTAGACTTGAGGAACAGACACAACCTGGTTAATCCCCTTCACAAGCTGTTTTAAGAACTCATCTCTGCCACAAAGAATATTAGCACAACATTGAAACACCATTCAGGGTTCTGACAGAAGGCAAGAAGTTTGTTGGAGCGCTCACCACAAGCCAGTTACGATAAACTACAGTGTAGGACACTGATGGAGACAAGAGGTCGAGCAGGTACAGCACCTGGCTGAACAGGAGAGCCAGGTGCTCTCGCAGGTAGAGACGCGCTGCATGATGTGGGGTAGGCAGCTCTTCCTTGCAATACCAGGTGTGTCCGCAGAGCGCAAGGTGGAGTCAAGCAGAGAAACATGACTCAATCTCTACACAACTCATTCACAGCTATCGTAGATCCTAAAAACAAGTCATGTTAACATGATGCTCCTGCCTGGGCATGGCAAATCAGCCTTCCCAAATATTGTGCAACTAGCCGTTCCACTGCCTGTTCCACAAGAACTAGTCATACGAATAGATCTTCTCGTTATGTTATTCTGCCTTGTCGGTTTAGGTCTGAAGCACCTTCAGAGAAGTTCCATTGGACTGTTTAAGCATGCCAGGTCCCAGCCTCAGAACTGTCAGCTGCATAAGCCAAACTAAAAGGCAGCCAGGAGGCCAAGAGTGCTTAGAGCAGAGGAGGCTGAATGAGGGTTTCTCCATCTGAGTATAGTTAAAGTTACATGATCCAGAAGTTATTAAAAAAGTTGCAAATTATGCAATTGTAAAAAAGGCATGAAAAACCTCAGATCTGCACATGAATGGACAATCATGCATCAGAGAAGCAGGTGGCTGAACAGGATTCTTTGTGCTATATAACAAGCGCTTGATTTCTACTAGAGTAACCCACATAAAAATAGATCTAAGTCCCCTCAGGTCATATTTACTAGTGTTCCCACTTCAAATAAAACACCCACAACAAGTATTTTTGGAAACAAGTTATCTATATATATGTGGAGTCCCACTAGTACTCCACACTGAGAAATCTTGGCAATACCTCCCAGTCAAACGCAGTTACAGGTCCTACCCAGAAAAATTTTCATCATGCACGTCAGGCTTACTCATGCTCAGTAGTCACATGGATTTGAATGACATATTTATGTGAGTTAAGGTTTGCAAAAAAGGATCTTAAATGCAGTGATGGAGTAGTCAGTATTTTCATACCTAATTAAATTAATTTGGAAAGATATATTTATGGATAGGATTAGAATAGTATAAATACAGCAGATTGGCAATGGAAGCATATCTTTTAATTATCAAGGAGCTTTTGGATAGGATTTATTCATTGTAGAAATTCTGTATTTTGATAGATTGCATGCTGTCAGGGTGGCTTTTGCTTTTTCTTTGCCTAGGTCAACCAACTACATACTATGCCTCTAGCAAAAAGTATCCATTGAACTGATCACTCCTTAAATTTCAATTCCTAGTCACACTGAATAACTGTCTATCCCCAAATCCCTGCAAGGGACAGGAGAGTATCACAGTGATACAGAGCTCACGTCCATTTCCATGACACTGACTTGGGTACGGCTGGCGTTAGAAACGCTCCACTTTCAGATGGTGCACCTAGCAGACTAGAGTACAGTCTGGGGAATATAAGATTAATTAAGGGAAATCTAGGGAACTGGGACTCTGCTTCTCATTCAGGCACTTTTTCCTTTTTTTTTTTTGTCTTTTTAATCTGACTTTAAACACAAGTATCTGGTATTTTTAAAGGCAGAGATAACAAGAAACGGAGAAAGGGGCATTACTGCTAGATGCATTCAATACTTACGCTTCAGGTGTTTCCTCGAATTCTACAAATCAGATTTTGATTAGTCTAGTCATATGCATGCACAACTTGGATTCGGCTCTTTCCAAAAGGAAGTAAATCTAACACTACACAGCTTGCAGGCAGTCTTTAATGCATCTTATCAAGCTTACTTATTAGGAAAAGTGAGTGATCCTTCCATAGTCCTGAGCAGCAGACAATGCACTTCAGTAAGGAGAAAGAAGTGGTGGCTTTGAACTGAATTTTCTCCCTACTGGTTTATAAGAAATTGTACTTTAATTATTTTTAAATATCTATAAATTAAAGTAGAAACTACAGATCTCTTCTTCTAACATCATAACAGTGACTTTACTACAAAAAGGAACAGTGAGTCAAGTGTGTCCAGGGAGCACTGGACTGTCTTCAAACAAGTTTGTTGGCAGCTTAAAGACGCCTGAACATCATGATATTAATATAGCTGTATTAGCTTGTTCACATTAATAAACACATGTGTGGGAAGGTTCAGCTCTCTGCATGGCAAAGTAGTTCTGCCTCTGGTTTCCAATGGAACATTGTTTTAGGCTCAGTCCTAAAGGAGATCAAAGTTGGTGAAAGCCTCAGAGTAGGCGTTCAGTGCTTGCTGGTGGGCTGTGCTTCCAGCTGCTGCTGCAGAGAAAAGACATCTTGCAAAGAATTGACACTGTATTTCATCGATATCATTCATAACCGTTTTTAGCAGATTAAAACTATGGGCTGTCTGGTTTTCAAACACAGCATCATCCAATTTGCGTGGTCCAGGTCCTCTTCCGCAATGAATGATGGGCTCAGTAAGTGATATTTACCAGTCTGTCATGCCACTGCACTGCAGCTAATATGCGCTGAACCTTCAGAAAGGCAGTGTGGAATTAATTCTCAGAAGCAATCAACATTTATTTGACTCTTTTCCTATTTTACATCTGCATCCCTGACTCCAGTGATTTCACATCAGGAGAAATAAGCAAACCCTTGAGCACTCTCAGCAAACATCAACATGTGAACTGCTAGAAATCTATAGGGAGACTGCCAAAAGCACCAAATGGCAGCCAGGAATTTAACTTTCACTGATGAGCCATCATCCACAAGTTAGCAAGCATGGGATAACTTTGCTGGCATTTTTGTTTTTTAAAATCTCCCCCTGTGGCCACTGTATGTGTCTACAATTTTGCACTGCAAAACCAAATGCTGTTCTAAAGTGTACACCCATATAAAGGCACACACTCGCACACCTTAAACAGAATCACAACATAGATCAAGGGATCAGTTTTGCCCTCTGGGAGTCCCAAGGACCTTCCACTGCTGAAATTAACTCTCGTCCTTCAGTGCAGTCAAGCCTGTAGTTTCATAGCCCTCCACAACATCTAAGACTACACAACTATTTAGGCTCCCTAACATACAGAGGTTTTAGAAAGACCACTTCAGAAGCACATCATAACCGTTCCTCATGATGACGTGAGTGTATCAGGAACATATGCAATACATAACAAAGAAACCTTCACAACTCGTCTGATGTTGACATCTGCCTGAAGGCTCTGTGGATCCTATACTGTGCTGAAAGTGACATTTGTATAGATAAATGTATGTCTAAGTTTTGCTTGTTTGTACACAGAGATAATATATGCAGTGTACTCCCACATAAAGACCTCCCTGTGGAACCAAAATATTATGAATATAACTGCCATTTCAAAGTCAGTGAAGCCAGTTGCTTCCCTGTGATACGTAATACACCGAATCTAGTCCAAGGCACTGTCTGCAGCTGCCCTGAGCAGCGAGCTATTGCCCTGAGTACCTGCAGTACAGTCCCAACATAGCCTAAGGTCTGGGAGTCCCCAGGTGACTGCCATCCTACCTGCAGGTAATTCTCCAGGCAGGTGGCGTGGGAGACAGGCAGTGCGCTCCCCCGCGCAATACAAATTCCGACATCTCCCACAGACGGGAACATTTTAAGCAATCTCTCAGAAATAATCAGTGCTTCGTTTACATAATTTCAGAACACAGTTGAGCCTGGAAGCACCGGCTCCAAGACTCCTGGCTCAGCAATGACTTCAAATGCTGCTGGGTTCCCCCTGCCCCATCAGCTCCAGTGAACCGACAAGGAGGAGCTCAAAGCCCTGGGAGCTATAAGGGAGCAAGAAACCACAGAGCTTGGGAATCATGGCTCCTATGCTTTCAGTTGTGTGGCACGCTGCCCAGAAGCCCTCAAAGCACCCATGGCATATGCCAGGTCTTTGGGGATCTCCAGGGGCATCCAGCACGTCAAGGCTGCCCTAGCACCACAGACCTCCCAGCTTGCCAGCAGCCATGAAATCAGGCATGAAGCCTGTCAGAACCCATCCCGTATCTTTGCAGGAAGTCACTAAAACTGATGCTTTTGCAAAATATTTTGATATCAATGAATCTGCCTTTTCAGACAGAAAACCATTTTGTCAGAAAGTTCCCAGCTAGCTCCAGTCTGTACATCCCTTAGGCAGGTTAAAAAAAAATAATCACTAGAGCTGCTACACTAACGTCCAAAGTTCTTGTATAAAATTATTTAGACAACTAATTTAAACTTGTGCAAACAAACAAACAAAAAAAAAAACTAGACTTCCACTGACACATTCAGAAGACACAACAGCCGTGTAAGGAAAGTGCTAAACTGGACCTGCATTTCATTCTCCACCTCACGATCACATTCGCGTGTTATCTGCAGCCCTGCTGAGCTCTAACATTTTCCTTTTCTTTGTCCTAACTACAAGCTCTTTGAGACAGGGGCCTTTTCCTGCTTTGTTCCTGACAAGCAGCTTGTGCAATCACGTAAGCAACAAGTTCATATCAGTAGCAACCCTGGCGTTTTCTGTTTCAGAGGAATGACCTCAGCAAGTTTCCAGAGTGACTTCGTCCATCAGCACCAAGAAGTTGCAAGAAAGTAACACTGCCTATAAATTTAAGAGTATTTTGCATACTCTTTTTTAAGGTTCACACAGAAAATTCCCTCACGTAAGGTTCTGGCCCCTTTTAAGGTACACTTAGAACAGGAGTCAAGAGAGGATGGTTTTATAAAATGAATTCCACCAATACAACATTTCACCCTAAAGTAAGATGTTCCTTATTAAACATGAAATGGATGGCTTCCTGTTGTCACCACTGCACTCATTGACTATATTTTGCATTTTTTTCTATAAATGACACAGGCATTCATGCAATATCAGGTAGGAAAACTCCTCTCTAAAAGTATAAGTATGAGTGGGGAAGGACATAACCCTTTTGTTCCAATAAAAGCCTCATAAAAAGTCTAAACAATACTTTTTAAGCCCTGATTTTTCCATACAACAAACATATAATGCTTTAAGCAACATCACAGGGTATTATTGCAAAGCTTACCTAGCAAGCCCAAGCTACATAAACTACCTGTAAAGCTTTTAATTTGTCTAAAGAGATAATTAAGCTGGATCAAGCATACTCAGGTATTGCAACTCAACAAAGGAATTTGGCAATTACTTCTTTGAGAAAACAGGAGCTGCACTAACTAGTATCACTTTTGTCTAAGTGATCCAACATGCAGTATCTACTGAAGCAATAATTAATTTGGCCCACATTTTTAGAATTCTTAGAATTTTAGAATAGAATAATTACATTTTAAAAATTTTATTATTTTTCTGGTTTTAAAATTTTAAAATAATTTGTCCTGCTTTACCTAAATTGCACACAACAAATGTTTATAATGAACTCAAATCTACGTACCTAACTACTGATTTTTTTTTTTGTATGCAACTTACTCATGCACATTACCTGAAATTTGACTTCTGTTTCCAACTTCCTCCTGAATTAAACTGGAATACCATCATTTGTTATGCTAAAATATTCGTAGTTCAAAAAGTGAGACTAGATAATATTTTATAGCCTCAGTCACCTCCTTCAGACAATTATTTCATGGGCAGCAAGACTGAGCTAATAAAAGCAGACAGATTTTCAAACATACTGCAGAGTCTGAGCTAAAATCCACTGAAACGAATTAAAGAAAATTCATTTGACTCCCAGAGTTTCAGGTGTGGACTCAGAAAATGACCTAGTAAAGATACTGATATATAACCACAGTTCCCTATTCTTTTTAAATTTTATGTTAGCAGCTGAATACAGTTTCCCACAGTTTATTTTGATAAAATTTTTTTTCAATCCATTGGGACACTAAAGAGAACAGGGAATCTAATTGGCTCTGGCAGAACAGTATCCCAACAGTTTCAGACGCTCTGTGGCCTGAATTTAGCTGAAGTCTCCAGTAAGACCTGAACAGCCACATTCTTGCTGCCATCCGACAGAAACTTCCAGCTTGGCATACACCTACCAGTGTTGTTCCTTGTCTTACAGCTCAGAATAGCCTTTATATTATTTACTGTAAAGAACTGACAACATACGAAGCAGAACCTTTAAATTACATGCACGGTGTGCTCTACCACAGGCAGCAAAATCTGCTTCAGAGTTCATCCTAAATGACTGGCAATTGGCTTCTGCAGAAAGCTACCATCTTTATATTATTTTCTTTTCCAATCTGATAATGAATTTAGTTTCTACTTTACATTTCAGCCCCTGATTTAAATATATTTGAAAGATAAGCAGTACCCATATATAAATACACAGGGGTATTACACTACCTGTAAATTGAAGCGCCATCTGGCTCCTGTCTTTATAGCCTTCGTATCTCAAGATTCACAACTTTAACCATGGTTAAAGAGCTGACAAGCTGCCATCATTGCATATTGTACAGCCTGGCACAGTTTTCCTGAGTCCTTCCATTCCTCCACCTTGTGCCTCTTGTCACATCCTCACTTGAGCTTGTACACCTCCCGACAACTGGGGGTTATGGTCAAGAACCAGGTCTCTCTGTTACTGCTGGACTACAACAAAATAAATAAATAAATTTAAAAGCACGATATCAGGTTGATGCACAAGCTTCTTTAGATGGAAAAGTATTTCTAGTTTGTTGCTATTTTCATTTTACACTGGGTTGGTAAAGTTATTGTCAACTGTGAAATCTCAGGAAGCACAGCTCAATGAAATGTTGAGTTGATTACTCATTAGAAACCACAGAATCCCATTTGGTATGAAAATAATATTTTAAGGATACAGATAAGGGGATCCTACAAATTTGAGCCATAAAAAGAAACTTGGCCACGTCCTGAGCTGTATCAAAATACTATTTGTATATAGTTGTAGTGTAAGTAAACACTCCACTGATTCAAAAATATACTTTTCAAATACTTAAACTGACCAAGTAATTCCAAAGAGTAAGTCAAAACATGCAGCTACAACACGACTAGAAAATTAAATAAAACTCCAGTCATTGTAGGTAAAGCCAGTAGAAATGCTGCCAGCTGTGATACTGCATAATGAAAGGAAAAGATTACACTGTGTTAGAAGAATTAGGCTTCTTAATGATTCTAAAATCTATACAGCAGCATAGGTTGCACAGAGCTTTCCACTGAATTTAGTGATTGGAAAATCTGATCCCCCATTTAATTTGATTTAAAGCTCTGGAACCAAATCATTTGTGTGTGCAACTATTTCCAATCTTTTATTTTGATCAGTTTTCAGCACTTGTTTCAACGGTACCTACTTCACAATTGCAATTCAGTCACTGACTTGTAAAAAGAAGACATTTAATTAAAAATGTCAATATTAAAAGAGTACAAGAACAGTCCATTGAAAGTTACATTATTTGGGTCATTGGTGCCATTACAGATACTTTCCTGTTGTTATACAGGTTGCATGGAGCAACTTCATGCCTACACATGGAAAACACAAATCAGTCACTTCTACTGATCAATGAAATAGGAGCAGATGTTTTCAAAGCAGCAGAAAATACAAAGGTACACATACAAATTGAGTTATCCTAGCCTACTGAGATCTATTCCTGCACTGTGTGGGTTTGTTTTCTGAGAATTTGACAGCTGTTATACTGGCCAATACATATTCACTGCTGCAGTGTCCTGGATCTGTTTTCCTGAGTGAGAATTTGACAGCTGTACAATTATTTCTAGTGCAGAACAAGGAAACGCACTGATTATTGCCTTCATCCTGCTTTATGAAATTCAGTCTCAATACAATCCAACATAGCTGCTATTCTTCCATGTCAGCTACTTGCTGGAACTGAAATTTGGCAATGAAAACACAAAAGAAGATAGGCCTTAGGTTAACACACACACACAAAATCTTGTTAATTTTCTGAAAAATTTGTTTTTTCCATCCAGGCAGAATGAGCTTACGATGAGCTGCTTTTCAGGAAATGAGGCTGATGTGACCTCAGTCCAGTGGATTTCTCAGTGGTCTTAACGTTCCAATTTTCTGATGCCAGCTCTTTACTGGTAATGCCCCTCAGAGACTGTTTGACCAAGAAATGCCTCTTTCCTTTTCCCCATGAGTTGCTCTGCACCAATTCTTGAAACAACTACCAAAGTATCTTTCTCAGTCTCGCACTCCTTCACTTCTCCTCCTTTCATCCATTCTCCTCCATTTTCTTAGTTCTCCAGAAAAGGGGGGGGGGGGGGGGGGGGGCGGAGAAAAGGAAAAAAGGAGGAGGAGGGGGAAGATTTGTGTGTTGCTTTATTATTAGTTTTCTGTCCACTGCAGTGACTACTCTCTCCCTCCCGGCCACCTCCGTGGAGCCTTCCTCTCACTCAGACTCAAGAGGAGCTGCATGTTGCAACTGGTGAAACTGGTGTGGTTAACAGCTGTGCCAAGGGATCTGGAGAGAAGAATAGAAGCTGAGACTGCCAGGAAGAGGGAAGCTGGATGATTTTCAAGAAGCTGACTACCATTTTATTCATAACAGAGAACTGATTACAGAGTAATCACCAGCTATGAAGCTTTTCCCAGGTCCAAAACTCCACACAAAAAATAGAACTGGATATTTGCATAGTGTTTCTAATCCACAAGTCTCATAACTAATACCATCACCCCTTCACTTGGGAGAAAAATCAAGTCACAGAAAGGTTAGATTATTTCCTCATACAGTGAGGGGAGGGCAGAGCCCCAGCTCAGATCTTCGGTTCCCTGTGTCACAGTGACCCCATGAAGTCCCTAACAAGGCTCCTCTGCTCATGACAGCTCAGAACAAAAACTTCTGTAGCGTACCCACGGTAGCACAAAGCTCCAGCACAAGCTGACTGTCTTAGCCATCATCCCATTTCTTGGTGGGACTGGCAATCCTTCGTGATGGGCAGCCAGTAACATAGCACTGAAATGCAAGAGCCAGCTCAGACACCGGCAGCACAAATCAACAGTGAAGAAGGCAACGCTAGCCAGGCTCCTCGCGGCACCGACCCCAGCACCCCCGCTGGGCTGCACCTCTTTAGTCTGGAATCCCCAGGGAACACCCACCTAAGCACTGCGCTGTTGGGGTGACACTGCTGCCCACCTGCCAACTCACCAGTTTCAGGACCATCCTGGTGAACGCACTGGTTCTAGTATGGAGGTTTCCTAGATTTCCTGCCAGGAAGAGATAAGAAACTGCAACAAACAAACAGATTTCCCAACTCACCAGGGTGACTCTTTTCTAAAGGATTATTCAAGATCTGTCATCAATTTACTGCCTGCTTCTATCTGTCTTAAATTGTGCATGATTACTTTGTTTAGTTTTGCTGACATTTGTGTTTTGTTTAAGGGTCTCTCTGTGCAATCTTTTGTGTCTGCTTTAAATAAACACTCTTCCTGTGCTTGTAGCAGCATGCTTGGGTTCAGCAAGATGTCTATCACTTAATAACCAAATGAAAAGTTTAATCATCCAAAAGCTAGCTTTCAACCTGCAGTTAACAAAACAGAAAAGCTAAGGGTGTTCCATATGCATTTTTCTCTCTATTTCTTCTGTTATCACGTTTGCTAGTCCAAGCAAGTTTGGTGTTGTGTATTTAGTCCTGTAAATATCAGCTTAGCATGTGGGAACAGGCAGCATTTATTCGTACTCTCTGCAGTCAGAATCAGTCTAATAAAGAAAAACAATTACTCATTGCAGTCCTTCAAAAAATAGTTGGTTTTTTTGTTACTAATCACTGAGAATGTATGAAACAAAAAGAATATACACTAATGGCTTGCTGAGCACATCAGCTGGAGAAAACTGGGCAAGCATATCTGAGCAAAACACGACATGGAAACCAAACAGGAAAAATACAAGTCATGCCAAGGTGTCATTTTCACAAAGTGACTTTTTTAAAAAACCAGAGAGACAAGTTAATGTCCCAATATGGGACAATAAAGCTATGTTAAAAACACTTGCCATTAACAGCCATCTGCTCTCTGCAATTTGGGGGTAATTTTTATGTACAGCTGACAGCTTTGCATCATCTTTCCTCCTTTGTGAAGGATTGTCCCTGTCTCTAGTGTACAAAGCCTCTGAGAAGCAGGATCCGTCCATTACGTTGTGGCTTTCACTAAGCTTATGCTGCTAATAAACATGTAGCATTCTGCACTGGATTTCCAAAAAGAAATCAAACATAAGATTTGGAAAAATATATATATATGCTAATAATATTCCAGTTCTCTCTAATAATATTCTGCTCATGTCAGCTGTGCCTGTAAAAATCAAGAGGCAAAGTGTGCTCACTGCCCTTGACATATTGTGATGGTAAGAAAAATCAAGACTGCTTTCTCACTGCTCTCTGAGAACGAGGACAGATCTCTGCTTAAGCCTATCTTCCTTGATCAGAATGTCTCTGGTGTCCTTACGCCTTTTCCTCCTGTTTGAACTTGTCTCTTCAGAATATTTAGTAAATACAATTCATGTTCACACCTAAAGTAAAGCTACCTTCTTTTGTTTTGTTATGTGTTAGAAGTCTTAAAAAACAGATGCGCAACAAACGGCAGGGTCACGCTTCCCTCATTTGCAATCCTTGCAAAGAACACTTATGCAACAAAAGTGCAGAGAAAACTAAAATTCTATTAACATTCAAATCATACTCTGACTACCATTTCCATTCCTCAGATCTGATATAACTTTAATATACGTTAGGAATAGACCAGAAAAAAAGAAACTGGAGCAGCTAAAAGTGATTTGTGTATTGCCTTGTAGTGCTTCCTTGGATACACAGGAGATGGTGGTCGGATTCTTCCACCAAATCCAGACCAACCCCATAACTGCATCCCACCAGCCAACCACCCTGCAAACACCAGGCACATTCATAGAGTATCTAACACTGGACTACACAAATCAGTCAAAACATCCTTGCTACAGTCATGGGCTGTTGATGGAGCTACACTCAACTTGCTCCTATGCTATGTTTCAAACGCCCCAAAGTTAAGGGATTGGTTTTCATGCACTTGAACAAAAAAGAGGACAAATTTTCACAAGTATCATTCAGGGTCCAGTTACAAACATCTTCAGCTACCAAAGACAAGCCTTGATATTGGTTCATCTGGACCCACTTAAAATGAAGATAACCTAGTGCCTTTTCCTCTCAAAGAAAACATACCTGCTTAAATAAGTCCCTTGAGTAGGAATTTAGACTTTTATGTACACACCCTAGGTCTATTTTTTTAACTGAAGTTTCTTCAGGTTGTAGCAATCTACAAAATGGGATCCGCATCATCATGCTGGTTTTGTTTCATGCCCTTAACTTCCTTATGCTTGGGTCTGATCCAAATCCAGAAGTATAACAATGGAAAGATGTGCAATTTTGTCTTGAACTGGCTCCAGATCAGCATCAGGATCTAGTGTTTTTTGTCTGTGTCATACCTGAACCTTGGTGCAGATGACCTAAGAGGAGGTTTCAGGAGATAATTCTCCATGCAAACTGGGAGCCTGGTGTTCAACAACTGTGAAGCAGTCACAGTATTATTACTGCCTTTCACATCGCTGAGAAGATACATAGCTTAACTACAGCACACACCTTCGAGCTGAACCTTTCTTCAGGTAGGTTTTTTGTTTCACTGTAAAAACGGCCGTTCCTGCGGTACAATGCATCACGTCTCACTTCTGAACTACATTACACAAGTACTCCAAATGCTTCTGAATCATGACAACACAACCCCATAAGGTGCCCTTTAGGAATATTTTACCCTCCTAAGACTACATTCTGCTTATAAGAATCAGCCTTAGCAAAATTCAATCATTTCAGGTAAGCCCCTATTCGTTTACCCCTTTGCTAAGGGTTCTGCAGTAGCCGGTTTCATAGGGTGAGACTACCATCACATCACTGCCTCTCAGCATGGCATTCTGCAGCTCCCAAGTGCTCCTTAGCCGCATCCATCATTTAGTCTCCATGCTGGATTTCCTTAGCTCCTGCACTGTGCATGATCACAGGATTCCCAGCACCCCTGCGTTCACACGGAAGTCTATCAGTGTTTTCCTCGTACAGCTGAGCCCCACAGGAATTCCAGTTAATGGGACTGAGCATCGTTACTGTAATCACTCCGTGCTCTCACATGGCATGCACCAAGTTACGCCATTTTCTGTTTAAGACTTGCAGGTGGTTTCAGCCCTGGTGCTTTCCCCTACCTAATGAAACATTGGCCTGTGTTGGGCTGATCACATAGTCAGTGCTCACCTCCTTACCAATGGGCTGAACGCCAGTTACCTTTGGTTCATCTGAATCTCGTCCCTCTATTGTTGTGCTTGGGGTATCTACCACAGGTACTAAAGCATAAATGGAGTCACTGATGTTTCATTTTTTTTCTGCCTCCTCTCTATTTTTTTAAAATAACTACTAAACTTACCTTACCTTTCTCCATCTCGCTTCCCCACCTGTCTTGTCTTTGCTAAATGTTACAGCTCACTTCCTACAGTTTTGTTTGCTTTGGAACATTTTCATTCAGAACAAAAGGAAGTTTGTGCTTTGCATGTCTGTAAGCATAGAATAAATAAGAATCATGCATGTGTTTCACATTAGACTGCTATGAATATTTATTTACTCATCCTTTCTAGCAATCCATATATCTTACTTCCTTAGGTCTCTTATTAACAATCCACTAGAACTGAAGGACTCACTCCTTTTCACTGATGAAAATTACGTATTGTGTTTTAGTGTACCATTCAGTTCCTGTCTCCCACTCAAATCAGACACATCAGATTTGCAGCACACAGAAAATTTAAAATGTCTTTGCAAAGCCCAAGATGAGGAGTACAGCTGGTACAGGCGAGCCATTTAGATGTTGCAAAAGCTTATCAGCTGAGCTGTGATTCTGCAGACTAAAACAGATCTGAAGTCCATTGAACCTAGTCAGAATACCCTCTGCAGCTTCCGATAACTGACTCCTATTTAGCCCTTTTCTATATATAACTGTATGAATTACTGAATTGGGTTAAAAACCTAACCTCAACCCACGTCTTCCCCCAGAATTAATCTCAGCGTTTACATGTCTATTTTTCCTGAGATTTTCTTGCTGTTCTCATCAGCTTCTTCCTGTGGGGCCTGCAAACACGCTCCAGGAAAGAAGCTTGCCAGGATATAAGAGAAATCTCACGAGAAATTCTGTTGTTGGTTCATTTCCAGGAAAATTCTGCAGACTCAAGCATACAAGTAAATTTCTCCAAATTGGGGAAACAATACCTGTGATATCTCCAACACCAACAGTGATCACTTCCTGAAAGTTGCTCTTAATATTCTTATTTATCAGACACCACTTGGATGTGAAAATGCTATTTCCAGTCTGAGCAACACAGTCATAACCAAAACTTAATCTAAAATAATGCATTTGTTTTGAGTTCTACAGAGGGCTGCAGATAGCTCGCTTGGAATTTAAAGAAAACCAGAGGAAGAAAAGCCTTTACTGTTCCTCCTTCCCTTATTTTCTTGGGCATAAGACCGAGGTGTTTGTGGGTGGAGCAGAAACTGATTGTTCTGCTTGGGCCCAAGTCTGTGGTTCCACGAACATTTCTTTAGCAACACCATTAACCTAATTAGCTGCTGCACTAGGAAGAAGGCATGTCTCCTGAGACTGTGTCTGGGGACAAACAAGGGCCTCAGAAGAAGCACCACATTAAACAGGGAGCACTTCAGCGTACTCAACCAGAAACTCTGTAGTACTAGCAAAAAGGAAATGGAGAGGATAGGAAGGCACCTAAAATCCAGGAGAGCTTTCCTTAGCACTGAAACTGAAGTTAAGTATCTCCATCTGCTTGTGATCCACAGCTCAGAATGCTCTTGCAACACCAAAATTCCATCTTCCATCTCAACAAGACCTACCTAAAAAAAAAGACTAGCAACATGAGAATGGGTCATTTCATAAAATTCTCAAGTAGAAACCACAACTCAAGTTTCCCTAACCCTAATACCAGGACAATATCCACCCCGTCATGCTCTGTTACTCTGCCTAACAAATTAGACCATACACAGACATCCTTTTCTGGATCCAGCTGCATCAGGGGTGAGGTTACTGCTTGCAGCTGCTGTTACTGCCCTTCCCACTATCACCACCTTGGTTCAGCTAACACTGAAGATGTTAGCTGAGACCAATTAGAAAATACTCCCACAAACAGCTCTCTTACCCTGATCAAGAACTCCGCTGACTTCCTGAGCACACAGACAGCATCCTCAGCAGAGAGCCCAGCACTCGCTGCACACTACACGTGCTACGAACATCGGCCAAATTAGGCTGCTCAGGGGAGACAGATAGAGGAATTCCACCATCTGCTCCTGATCACATCTGGATAAGTCCTGGGCAGTGGATCACTCTGATTTGGAGCTTTCTAGATGTTTACAGTGCATTTCAAGCAGCTCAGGAATGTCAGTACCAAAAACACATCCATGAAACTGAGGCATCTCTAGCAGCAACTGAGCTGGATCAGAGTTTTCTCTTTTTATTTAAATCCAACTTTAGGCACTGACACCTGTTATCACATCTAGTTCCAGATCACATACCTTATCTGCTATACTTGGTTAAGGAGAGAGAAATGCTTCCTTGTTCAGTACTCATAAGCTATTTGCATAAAATACATGCTAAATAATTCAAGAGAATGATTTGTAAAAGATTAAGTCTTAACAAATAAGAAAGGCTAGAAAGATAAATTGATGGAAAACGCTCCAGAGTCCCCTAGTT
Organism: Chlamydotis macqueenii; assembly: GCF_036417535.1. Taxonomy (NCBI): domain Eukaryota; kingdom Metazoa; phylum Chordata; class Aves; order Otidiformes; family Otididae; genus Chlamydotis; species Chlamydotis macqueenii. The sequence goes on along the minus strand of NC_141567.1, from coordinate 12,087,553 downwards.
CTTCTGCTGTTGAGCCTCGAGTACTCTATTTTAATTATTACTTTTCAAGGAAGAAAGGGATTTTCATTTCTGAGACAGGTACTCATCCTTCAGAACACATCCATGGGACACCTCAGTGCACCGTGAGGCAACAAACTCAATTTTTTCTATCTATGAAACATTTTTCTTGCCTTTAGTTGGTGATTTTTGCCCAGTTGCTAGCCCCAAGTGTAATCCGTCATTTTACTTTCCAGTGGTCATAACACAGCATTCCCACTCACAGCAAAATTAACATCTGACCTAATGTCCACTGAAGCCACAAGAAAGAGATCCTCCAGTTTCAGTGGGGTGGGGAACCAAGCAGCTAGCTAAGTGCTGTGAGCTATTTGCTGACTAAATCCTAGCAGTTTGAAATACAGACAGCTCACTTTGGGGGTTAATTTTATACTGAATTATAGGAGGTTAAATCCTTGACACAATCAAAGAAAGGCAGCCTATCCAGATCAACCAAATCACACAAAAGTTCTGATTTATGAACTATAAGCTAGCGTGGCCAAAGAGTTTGCTGAATAAAGACAAAAATGCCAGCCTTTTACACTCTCTTTTAACTTCTTTAAAATGACTTTTTGTTGTTTTACAGTGGGATAACTATTGAGTTCACCAGGTCAGAGAACCACATGAAGTTGCCGATCTCACCCCAGCCACTGTAGCCCAGTCACAAAACCAGAGTTCCAGCAACTAAAAGCAGTTTGTGTGTGATTCCCAGCGGGAAATTCATCCCAGCTTCACAGGCCCCCTGCTCCTGGGTGCCTGTTTGTAACCTGGATCTTTGCAAAGTGTAGTAATCACATTTGAACAATAAAACTTCCGGAGGTAATTTGATTTTACACTGCCAGCCAGCACTTCATTGCTAATGCTTATGATGCATTACATATTTGTCTGAGAACATTAGCACTCCTAATTAACTCTTCTGCTGGGTGTCCGGTTTTATGCTCTTCAGTGAAAGCACACTGCTTCCACAGAGACATGCTTTGCATATAAGCAAATCTAATCCTCAAATCTCTTATGTGGTCAGTAAATTAAAATCTAGGTTGTAGCAGTAAAATTAATTCCCTTTTGCCTCTTTTTTTTTTTTTTTTTTTTTTGGTACTTCCTAGCAAAACAGTTCACATACAATCACTCAATGGCTGGGAAGGAGGCTTGGCAGAAGGAGCCGAGGCTCAGCACAGCTTCAGTCAAGACAAATGGCTGAATTATTGTGACGTTAGTAAACAGGTAATTAGTTTTGCATGTCATTGTTCACCACCTCAAGCTCATTACCAAAGTCTTACAACACTCTCTTTAAAAATTCAGACCTGTTTGACCTGCTACCAGCTATAGTGCATTTCAAGCACTCATGGATAAAGTGCAGTCTTGTCAAACTGAAGACACCTGCTCCCAGCAGGAACAGTACTTATGAACTGCCAAGTCTTTTGTTACAGTACCTTGAGACATGATGGCCTTTCCATCTGGAATAACCAGCATCAACTTGGCTGCAACCACTGTAAAGCAATCTCTGAATATTCATTACCACATGAAGTACATACAGGTAGAAAAGCAGGATGTACACAAATGCAAAAAGGGAGAAGACTACTCATGATAACTTTTGCTGTTTGCCACACAAGCTTTTGAAATTAGTTTTCTTTGGAAACTCTCTCCTGGCAACAATTTTCAGTTCCTTTTTCTCTACTACCAGGTCTGTCAGAGTGAAGCTCACCCCTCTATATAACTTACTTCACAGATGACAATTAACTCAACATATCTCCCCTTTCTTTTACTCTTGTGCTCAAATTTTGTCAACGGTTGCAGATCTAGGGGTGGATAATTCATGCTATGGATTAATCAAGCCCGTCCTTGTCTCTCCTCCAAAGTCCCCGCTGCAGCCCAGTGCCACACCCAGCATGGCACGCTGCTTGAGGCTCCACTCTGCCAAGACTGCTTAAAGCTGCCCCTGCTCCCCTCTTCACAAACTCCGCAGAGGAGCAAATACTGAGCTATTTCTCTTTGCTTAGGTTTTTCCTAAGCTATTCATTCTCCCGAATAGTGGACTGTGTTCCTCAGTTTAGCTCTAGATTAACAGCAGTGTTTAATCCATTTTGTTTCAAGAAAAGCACTAGCACTGGACAACTCCTCCCTTTTCCTCTTTATTTAGTGAGGGTACAAGTGGTAATTTAAGCTAATTACGTTTTAGTACTGTGCTCATAAAAAAAATCCCGTAAAAGCACAGTCTAGGGCTTGGGTGAAGGTATCATAGAACTTAGGTTTACTCCCAGCATTTTCTTTGCTTCAGCACCATCTACAAGGCCAACAAAGAGCCCAATCAGGAGCTCAGTGCTCCTCAGACTTCCAAAGGCAGCTTAATCCAACAACACATTCCTTGCTGTCTTCTCTGCCCTTAAGGGACCTCAATGAGCAAAGTCCATTCTGTGGTACTTAATCATATATATGCAAATGCTGCATTTAGAATTTGGAGCCCACTGTGAGCCTATTTTTCTTCAGCTGTTATTTTAAAATGTTCTTTAAATCAATTTTGCAGTAAACACGGGGTATGTTTCAGTAACAACCATTTTTCTTCTGATTAGTAAATTACTGTTGTTTCCAATGTTTCATTCTAACTACTACTTGCTCAGAGTCACAGGAAAACAGAGCACTTAGTCAAGACAAACTTCCCTTTATTTCCATCTCAGCAAAGCAAGGTCTAGATTACTTTTGGAAAAACAGTTTTCAGCTGACAAAGTGAAAAATGTTGCATAACAGCAAACTTATAACGCAGTAAGAAAGTTTTAATAGAAGGATTACCACTTTGTGTTGTAACTAGTTTAAAAGTCCTTTAAGACTTTCTGCTAAGAACAGACGATTATATTTGCAGTATTTACGTAATTTCTATTGGCTGGCTGTGTAATAATTTATGAAAGTTGTGACAGCACTGTGCTTTAATACAGATTAAACTGCATTGAGAGGGGAAAACACAGCAAAATGCCAGTGTGCTACACAGAATACCAATCCTAGGATCATCTAGAATTTTAAAAGAATTCAGTTTGAAAATACAAATTGTGTTTTCCCAACTATTGGACAATCTCTCTCAAGCACTTATTTTTCCGTGCGGGTATGTATTACATCCAGCTCTTTACATGATGTTACCTGTATTTCAGACTCCCATTATACAGGCTTAGGAAGATGCAAGCAAGTCATTCCTATCATCCTCGCCCAGAGACAACACATATCCTTACTGTTATGTCATTGGGCATTCAGCATGGGCCGTGTGTCTTAAAACTTTTATCAGTGCTATTTGTATGCATGTCTATTTGTAAAGCTGGGCAATCATAATGCAAGTCTTGGAGGAGGATGAAGGTTTTAACTTTCTAGTTCATGGCAGAACTGTCCAAAATAACTTCAAACAGTCCATACAGAATGACTCTGATTGTATCAGAGTACTGCAGTGTGAAAAAGTGAGGTCTGTCCTATTGGATAGCTAGATCATGTCTCTTTTCATCGGCACTGCTCTCATCTACAAGCCTGACAGATACTGGAAATAGGTTTCTCACGGAGGATTTGTATTTAGTCCAGTAACTGCAGGATAAGTTAGGTTTTACTCTGGTTTGAGGCTGGTCAAGAATTTTGATGTCCAGGATATCAGTAAGCAGATCAGTGAATTGATCAGAAGTAAAACATAAATGCAGCTGATGACAAAGATTTCATACATGTATACCTGTGGATGCACATGAAAACATACATGTGAGCACATAAAACCTGTAGATTTGCCTTTTGCATTGCAAAGTCCCCATTTTAATTAACATTAACTATAATTGTATGGTAAACTAGGCATAATAACAGTAATTAAGACCTTGGTCTCTTAAAACACGTCAGACACACACACAAGGGCAAAATCCAATTTGGAGAAATATATGGAGCATTCAAAGGTTGGTATTGGGATTCTATCTAGGACACCTAAATAAACAGGCAAATCAACCCTACTTAACAATGAAAGTGTTTTTCTCGAGATCTCAAGAGGATTTCCAATTATTTACAAATGGCTAGCCGTGCGCTCCTTTCCCAGAATTATAAACAAGTCACCAGAAAATAGCAAGTTTGACAAAATTGTCCAACAGCCCATTAACTGTACAACTGTGCTAAATAGCCAGGGACAAGTCTAAATCTGCCAGAACCAGTGTCTCTTGAGTCTGCCAGGGGGAGAGAGATTTCAGCTGCAGAAATATCCATTTGCAGCTTGCCACCATCTGGATCTTGCAAACGAAGCACCGAAGTGATGGGCTGGCACGATCCAACTCAGGATCTAGTTCTTAGGAAAATCTTTAACGATGGTCATACTGAAAGCCAGTCAGGCTTGCCTGAGTGAGACAAAAAATTATTTTATTACCCATATTCCTTCAAAGTCTATGTGGTATGTAATCCTAAACGTTAACTAAACATACTGACAGTTTTAGTGGTTTTCTGTTAAACCTTCAAAGCCTAACAAGTGGGATTTTTTTTGTATGTATATGCTTTCAAATAAATTCACCTCACCTCACCTGATTTTAAGTTCATTCACCCAAATTAACAACATACAGATCCAAGTAGATAATCTGGAAAGAGCCCTATGCACAGTTACATGGAGTTAGACCGGGCACACGAGGAAGACCTGAACACAATGAACAAGGACGTGACACAGCGGGGCAGCAAACTTTTACACGGGTTTCAAAAAACCCGTCACACCCATTGATGCCGTAACTCATGTAAAACTGATCAGAGTAGATCTAGTCTGTTCCAGCTATAAACAAATTGAGCAATTTTTTAAAGTAAAAATTTCAAAACTCCACTGAAGCTTTTCCAAAAAAGCATAACAGATTTGTCAAGTAGTCTCTATTTTTTTAAAGCATTTGTTTTTTAGGGGTGAGGTGGAGGAAAGAACTCACTCCAGAAGCTTGATTCTCTTGCTTTACTACTAAGACGACAGGATTACGAGGCCATGCTTATCTCCTTTTTGTACTGGCTGAATACAAATAGTTCTTTAGATCAGTGTTGCGCTCCTCAAGCACAGAGTTCTCTGAAGCTTATCCTCTTTGTAATACCCCTAGAGAAAACTAACATACGGAATATCGTTTTGAGGTTATGTTGCAGCAACAGGACACACTGGCTTGTGAGTCTGCAAGTTGTTTTTTGTTCTTCTAATGCAAGATGATTCATAATCAATTATTGTTCTAGTATCAAAGGCTCCTGGTTCTCTTCAAACCATCACAGAAGGAGCCATTACCATCAGCAGCAGGTGTGGTTAGACTTCTTCCTTTAAGTCTTATGAAATCAACCTATTTCTGCTTGTTATCTCCTGAAAAGGCAGAGTGTTCAGTCTCATGCTTGACCCTGACACCAGTGAAACAAGAGGAAATCCTTCAGTTACACCTGAAGTTTCTTCTCAAGCCATTAGACAAGTCCTACAGAGCCTCTCCAGAGTTGAATACTATCAAACAACATCACTTATCTCTGCTCTGGAGGAGGCATACATAAAAACGTGGGTCAGGCTTGCAAATTCAGGTTATTAGCTATAGGAATATCATCCCAGCTTTACTTCCTTGAGCACTACAGGTCTGAAAAATTGTCTTTAGAGTTCTGGGGATGCTTCTGCATTTACATTCACTTATGTACAAACTCAGACTATTGAGCATTCACCTAAATTAATTAACCACTTCTCTGATTATGCCTTTCTAGCTCACTAACAAAATCTTAGATTCATAAAGTTTTTAGGAACCAAGTTCCAGATAAATCCATGGAACTTTAAACTTTTGGAAGTGGGTCATGGCCTTAAGCACAAGATTCTACACCAGACGACAGACGCTCACACAATGGCTAGTACATGTAGATTAATCCTCTTCCTGACTTTAAGAAGCATTTCTTTATTTATTGGTAAATGCTATGCAGTGATTGAAAGGAACAGATACTGCCCTTTAGAGCCCTTTGGCCTTCCTCTAAAGACATATTGTCAATTTCTTTAATTATCACAGTGACAGGAAAACTTGGTGAAATATTTAAAAGGGGGAGGGAGGTAAACGTGTTTATGTTCATTTAGGACTACTTGAAAAGAGGTTATTCTGACAATGGAAAGAGAATTATTGGACATTTAAATAATTAATTTCAGCAAATCCATTAAATGGGAACCAGCATAACATTTTGACTGATTCAGCACAACCATCCTTCGTTGATGAGCTTCTAAATTGCTATTTCTAAATTGCCAGTTGCAGGAATTTTAGCATAGCACAGTGTAAATCACTAGGCAGTCATGCACCCTGTGAACTGGACAGAGAACTACGATACAAACAGTCTGGTGAGAGCCTGGCTATGGTAATTAAATAAAAATCAAACACACACAGAACTTCTATAATTTCCATCTCTGCGAGCAGCTCCACTGTTTCTAGAACACTAAGCTCTGGACATTTATTTTAGATAGTTAAGATTGACAGCAAATCTTCTGATATTGTTGAGCCCTAACAGGTTTCTGTAGTTGAAAAGCAAAAAGCCTAATTTCTCAAGCTTCATTGTTTTGCTAGAAGATGAGAAAATTAGAAGCAACAGTCTGGTTAAGACTGCTTTTACCAGTGTCTTTATCAGAACAACAAGGCAGGATAAGAAGCAGCTTTTGCTGGTTCAGATGAGCTGCATCAATTCTCTGCTGCAGAGACCGTAAAGAGTCAAAACCAGGCAGCTGCACAAGGTCAAAAGTAAAAGAAGCAACTTCTTAAAAACTAGTCGACTTTTCTCCATGCTTGATTTTTTTTTTTTGAGATGAAATGTATTTGTAAAACATCTGCTTTTATTTTTTTTAAATGTAAGTGATATCAGACACCTACTGCAATCTCCGCTCAGTCAAGCTGACGAAGGTTAAAGAAGGGAGCACCTTCCACAGACATTGCTGCTGTAAGTGCTCCACACAATCTGGTGAGCAGCAGGTTTTAGTCAACGATGTAACAGCTTAAAATGCATAGGTTTTATGATGTTATGCTGACAAACAGGCAGTTGTGATTCTTCTATGTGAAACATTATTTAACCTGCATCCCAGCAAATTGCTTGTCCCTGAAGCTGCAATTTTTCACACAAGCCATAAAGGCATTTCTGAGCCTTTAAGTTCAGACCCCAATTCACATGGTACATTGTCTGGGAAAAGCAGCTACACCTCCCAATTTCCTGCCAAGTCCCAGCTGACGATTACTTTCTCTCTGACTACATTCTCCCAGTATTTTGAGTTTAACATTGTGTTTTTCCCTTTTGATTTCTATCACATGTTGGTTTGTTTCACTGTGTTCTGCCAAACAGTGCCCTAACTTGACAGAGCAGCTATAATCTATATATAGTTTGCATATTGATTCCTGTAGTACTTTGAGATCCTTCAGATAGAGGTTTATCACAATATAAGGCTCCTTCATCTGTCATTTAAGGTAACCTTTAAAAAGAGACAGAGTTCAGTTCAGTCCAGATGTTTATCCAAACTGTTCTCAGTCTCTGATGTCTGAAAATCCATAAGGAACAGTTTTTTGAGAGACTTTCAGTACCACTTAATACCAATTCAGGCAAACTACCATATCATCCTGTCACTGTAATCACACGGGATGCTAATAACGCCTACCATTTCTGGAGAACTTTATAAAGATGAATCACCACAAGACAGTCCTTCGCAGTATTATCCCCGTTTTATTACTGAGGAAACAGGGTGTCTGAGATTACGTTATACCATTAAGTGACCTGCTTTTTCAATCTAGAAAGAACAGCAATGAAAGATGCAGAAACTATTACTGTAACTTTCCCAGCTTTTGTTTGGTGAAATGCTTTTTAAATATCTAGATCTCACAAATTCTTTTACCATCATAACACATTGTTAAAAAAGAAGGCCACTGAATAATCAAAGTGACACTCGGTTTTGACTCTGTTGTGACTTAGCAGCAAGATTTCAATTTATTGCAATTTTGATCATGGTAGAAAAGTCAGTTGAATGCAAACATGAAGACACATGTCACTGTTCACTATTTTCTCATGCAGCCTTGAATGTGTGATCCTATCATTTAGATAAGGCATCAACTTCTTGGAATCAGAACAATTTCCCAAAGAAAAATAACAATGTATGTATTCACTATGTATGTATCACAGACTGGAATATAGTCCATTATTTTATCTACAGAAATACTTCCTAGTTCCTGGCTTCTATGAAAGGTCAGTGGTGTTGAAAAATGTGGGGGTTGTTTTTTTTCGGGTTTTGTGTTCTTTGAAAAAACCCAGCCTTCATGACTAACACCATGGGTACTAAAGAACCTTGGGGAAAGCATTGTATGAAAAATATTTTTGTATCTCTATGGAAAATCTTAAGGACCTAAACCCAAAAGATGCTGTGTTAGCTTCACGAATCACAGAAGCCAAGAAGAACAAACAAACAAAAAAGTGTTCAGCACGATCTTGGACTCACTTCCAACTGAACATTTATGTGTCATACAAACCTATCTGAACATAACTCGAAAAAAAAATTTCTACAGTACAATAGGCTCTGCAGAATTAATTGAGTGCCAGTACGGCCTGGCTTCACATTCAGCAGAGTCACTTAAGGAGAAATTGTTGAAGAAGAATCTGCCACAATTCCACCTCTGACTCCCAGGAGTCACAACCTGGGACTTACCCCAAAATATTTCAGTGTTGGTTTCATGTTACCTACACTCCAAATTGTGAAAGATGCAAATGTTTCCCTATCAACAAACCATAACTTCCTCCCAAACATAGATGGAACCATCATAGTTCCATGATTATCATTGCTGAGTTGGTATTTTCTGGTGAAAATCTCTTCAGTCAAGACTATTTTTAGATTTTACCTGGGGGGGGGACGGGACAGGGACAGTTCACAACAAATGGGTCTCCACATCCCAGTTCTGCCATCTACAGCAAACTGGAGAGGCACCAAAAGAGATTGTCCTTGTACCAGTTCTGTAGCCGGACAGAGAAATGAGGATCATGTGTTATAAACCTAAGTGTACACGAAAAGGAATTACACGTTCATCTGGACTTTATCAAGAAATCACAATTCAGAATTAATTCACATGACAGTTGATCGATAACGATAACTAAATTACTGAACAGAGTATTCTATCACATTGTGTTCAAAAAAAAAAGCATTAAGTATAATTAGTAAAGAAGCAAATAACATGAGATTTTCCACAAGATGCTTCTATCTCAAATATAGTCACAACTTTTGTAGTAGCTACACTGAGATAAAAACACAGCAAAAGCAGGGTAGCCTCAGCTTCAGCAACGGGTCTGGCCTATCCTCACATCTCAACAGTCATAGCAAGAAGAGCAATGGGACTCCTTCAGCAGGGGACTGAAAAGGGCAGGGAGGAGAAGAGTACAGACACTTAATTGTGATTCTCCCCACACTTATTCTTTTCATCACCAAACCGTTGCATCTTTTGCTCTCTACACAGCATATGCAATACAAAGGAACTAGACATTAACAGCAATGTTCAAATAGACACAGCTAATAACTATATTAATCCTTCAAGACTTATCTGCACGCACACAGACTGCTGTTCCAGGAGGGTACTGGGAGCTTTGAAGAATCAAGATAGAGAGGTTGAAGATAAGCCTTGCAGATTCTCCAATTCTAGTAGACAAATAATGAAGGATTTTCCCTGTTAAAGGTAACTAGGAATTAATCCATAGCAGTGTTCGTTCCTGCTTTGTAGCCCGAATCAGATCATGACAAACTGCCGCTAACCCTACGGAGTCCCACTACTGAGCATCTTCACACAGTTACGCCCTGAACAGATGCATCATTGCAATATTACTGTAAGACCAAGGAGGAGACCGTGCTCTCCAGCTCCATTTTCATTAGGGAGTCATTAAGGTGCCTAAAGAGGTTAGCTTTTGACAACCGTACTAACACAACAGGAGGAAGTTTCATCTTGTCAAGCACCTTGACATTCACCTCACCAAACAGGAAAATTAGTACCTATCAGTGTCTTTTCTGTTCTGGAAGAGATACCAATAATCTGTCTATGTACGAGAGAAGGAGAAAAAAAAAAAAAAAAAAAGGTCTTGCAAACACAGAGCAAAGCAAGTCCTCAAACACTGCATATGGTATTGTGTCAACTTTGATGTCAATTCTTTGTGGCAGGACACATCCTCATGTGTAATGTACTTTCTAGGCACAACACAAACTAGCCAGGAGTATTATTTCAATTTCTAGAGAGGGCAGTTGATATAGATGACAGTCAGTGCTGTCAGCAGAGGAGACGGCAGCGCTGACCCACACATTTTAACACGGATGCATGCACATGCGGGATAATTCTGGTAATTCACATCAAAGTTACACACACAAGAGGTGTGGAACTGGACAGATGATGATAATTGAACATGAAGACTACAGCAGAACATTTTCATAGTGTGTTTGAAGACACTGGAATAAAAGGCTTTAAATACATGGATAGTGAGGAAGCTCTTATTTTAATCACCCTCCCAAGGATTCTACAGGCCACGTCTGAAGTCAGATTTCAAATCTGTTAGAGCCTAGATTGGGTTGCATTAGACAAAAGTGCCTCCTATCCACAACTAGTGTATTGTTGCTGAATGGTAATTCAGCTTCTCATCAGGCATGACACTCTAATTTTGCAGGCTGAACCTGTGTCACTGTCACAAATGTACTGCCGTTTCCTGATAGCATGAACAATGTATTTTGAATTTTGATCTTCCACACTATTATGAATGAAGATGAGTTAGACATCCAAAACTGCGGCATTTCTTAGTTTCCTCTAACAGAAAATAAGCAGTAGAGGAGTAGTATGGATCCTTTGCACAAGGAAAAGGTACTGTTCACATTCTTTTTGAGAAAAGATTTAGTATGCATGATACTAACCCTGATACAGGTATAGAGAACACACAAGGGCCTAATTTTCCAATGCAATAGGCAAATCTAAAGATGCAGTCTGATATCATTGCCAAGATAAGCAGCAGTTACTGGACAGCAGCCAGGCAGATAAAGCTACAGTATTATCTGAAGCAATATTGGCAGTGTCCTTCTGGAACAGTGACTTTAGCCACCACCAGTAGAGAAACACAGTAGACTGAATACCTTTCGAGCTGCTTCATGCACTGTAAGGCTGCTCTAATTGTGTAGCTGTGAATCCTCCATGAAAAGGGAATCCCTGGGCAGAGAAAACCAATACAAGACATGTTGGACACCTGCTTCCATCTCTTCCTTGGCTGACTGGGCTTATTGTGAGGGGTCATGTGAGCATCTTTCCATTCCCTCTGTCTCTGGCCACTGCCTACATTCAGTCCTCTTGCAGACTCCAACTGAAACACCCTGAAGCAGTTGCACCGTGTCTTTGCTGGAAGGTGATCCTTATGAGAGTGTGCCCCAATGGTATAAGTGTTATGGACTCTCCCTCGAGACAAGCTAGAGATCTGACTTGATATTTTCATGAAAAAGCAGCCTACGTTTAACAGTAGTTAATGTAGTTAGATTAAAAAAAAAAAAAAAATCCTCACTCCTCTCAGTATTTTCTAGAACTAGTTCTCGTACTGTTCTGATTTCTCCCACTGTTTTGCTATTGCTTTGTTGGCTTTTTATCTTGCTGGAACAAATTTAAGACTCTTCTTATTTAATTACTCTTATTAATATTCACATATTAATACAACATATTTATTATTCAAGTTGATAACAATGTCTCTCTTCTAACAGTCTTAATTCAGAGACCAAAGATCCTAAAGAAATCAGAATGACATTGTTAGAAGTCAAAACATTACTTTGTTTCCAGCTATTTTGGACCTTTTCAGGGTCCAACAGTACACGTATTTGAACAGGAGTAGAAATGATGCGCAGTTTTCTCAGTACCCATTAACTGCTCTTCTTTACCAAGCTGTCAGGACGCATTTCGGAGAGCCCTTCTCCAAGTCCCTGCTTCTACCTTCAAACAGACCCTAGGCTTTGGAAGTCCGAGGACAGAGTGGATTAAAATACAAGTATTAAAACCGACCCAGAGCCAAGAGGAGAAGCCATGTTTCTAGCGAACGGAGGAAGAAGCCGCCAGCCTGACGAAGCTGTCAAACACAGACGTTCACACCGCAGGGAAGGAGACTCTTAACCTCAAACAGGGGGTGGGCAGATCCTGCCTTTCAGTTCGGTTTCCCGGTCCCCCGGGAACGCCGGGAAGCGGCCGCCGCGTCCCGTCGGACAGGGCGATGCTGCCACCTGCAGGGCGGGAGCCGGGACCGGCCCGCGACCCGCGCGCACCGGCTGCTGGCCACAGGGACGCTTCATCCCGTTTCTTAACTTATTTTCATTATTTCTGTGGTTCGGGCACATAAACCAGCGCCTTCTACACAGAAAACTAGGAGGGGAAAAAAAAAAAAAAAAAAAAAAAAAAAAAAAAAAAAAAGTCTCGCTTGCTTTGCCACCTCCAGAGTGCAAGGATCCACTGAAGGAAACACAAGACCTCTGTGAATCCTCTCAGCGTGACACTTCCACTCCCTTGATGCAAAAGATTAAAGTAAGTTATCCTTATAAATAAGGCCACAAATCCTGATGGCAGACCATCATGTCAACATTCAGAGAGGTCAAAATACCTCTCACAGCTGCGCTTTTGGCTTGCAAGGTAGGGAAATTTGCGTTTTTAGCTTTACAATGCTTACTCTTCGTTCCATAGTGGGTTTATAAAGTATAGTGCTTTATAGCAAGAGCTCAAGAAAGGGTAAACTGAGAAAATATTTTAGAAGAGGCTTGAAACAATACAAAAAAAGCTTGGCAAGGTTGAGGAGCAAAGTAGCGTATTACCATGGTTCACACAGAATCAGGGGTTTGGCTCATAGCTCCCATGCTCAGGGAACATGTTTGGAAGGACTCCATTTTACAGAGTTCTCAGTGAAATAGGGAAAGTCTCACCTCTTGGGTCCAAACAGTTTACAAGTTTATATTCCCATGGCCATGCAACACTAGTAGTAAATACAAAACCAAACAAAACAGGAAGCCTTACGGGGGTGAAAATAAAAAACAAACCCCAGTACCTTTTATCAGAGCCTCTTTTCTCTGAACAGTGTATTTGTTTGGTTGGTTGGTTTTTTAAGGAAAAAAAAAAAAAACAAAACAGAGTGCAAATACTACTCTATGTTTATTCAAGAAGACTCCCATCAGCATGCCAACCAGCACAACTTTTTGACTAGGGACTCAGCCAATCTACAATGTCTGCCAAACTTTACTCCCTTAAGGCGTTAGGGGGTCTCTTGAAAGTAGCTGTGCTTTGAACTCCGCTGACTCCTATGGGTTCTGTCTGATTAACTGATATTTTACATAACACTAGCAACCATCACACAGTGGAAGAAAATAAAACAAGTAATCTACAAATGCAGAGGGCACCTTCTTCCCACGTTGCCTGCTTCAAACACAGCCAAATTACTCCGCTCTGTGTAAACAGCGATTGAGCAAGGGCAGCCACTGGAGCTTGGGCTGCTACAACAGCCACAGCTTGTGCTCCAAGCCTTCATTTTAAGAAGCAAACAAACCCAGCCCTAGTCCTAATTTTTGTGGGGGCAGAAAGACCCCTAAGGTTGAATGAGACCTACCTGCAAAGGCAAACTGGACTTTACAAGCACTCCAGAGAGAGTAACAGCTTTATCAGCACTCCTGACTCCATGGACATGTGAAACAGCTTGTCTGCCTGGATGCTGAGCTGGGCAAGCAGCAGCCAGCTCTGCTCTGAATCCTGCAGATGCTTAAAGCATCCTGTAGATGCTCCCCATGGGCGCATCCCCGGGATGGTCTGCACAAATGCCAGGACATCAGTTGCCCATCAGTTTGCTACATGCTCACCTTGTGTTTACTGGTTTCAGTTCACTACTGCAAAAGCTGAAGTAACATTCAATAAAATACACTTCTTGTCCCACACTTCAGTGTACTCTTCTGTACATTGCTTATAAAAATATCTGACACCAATAGATAACTGCCACCCACGTGCAGCACGCTAGGGATCTCCATAGCTGAAAGCATGTCATGCACCAACTTGAATAAAGTACTAAGGACTTTTTTCTAGTGGTTGTAATAATTCACACCTTCTGTATCAGACACAGAAGACTGCCTAAAATACATTTATGCCAGTAGGCTACACATGCAAATTACACCTTGCTGGGCAAAGAGATAAAGCCTACAGCAGTTGTGGGGTTTTTATACTCATACACAACCTTTATCTCACTGCATTTACCAAGATCCAAACAAATTCATCAGTGCTATTAATACACTGGCAAGGTGAACATATGCATTGTAGTAGGGGAAAAAGAGACACATTGCTGATTCTCAAACTAATTACTGATAGGTGAACTCTGGATTAAGTGGAGCTGCCATTTATTTTGGCATGAAGTCAAAGAACTAGGCTTGATGCACAGAAATATAACACACTAAATTTTAAGATAACAAATTCTGGCTTTAAAAATTCAGTGATACTTTTCTTAATTTAAACTCACCTATACTGTGTTGGAACAAAACAGCAGCTTGCACATTAGCAATACTGAAAACAGCTTGCAGATGTGGGTAAGAAATTTCCTACTTGGATGCCATTCTCCTCATCTTCTCCAGCTGAGCAGAGCTGGAAAGTAGCTCTGCAAGTGAAATGCAAGAAAGTGAATCAATTCATCTCAGCAAATATAAAAAAAACAACACCATTACATTGGTCAGATTTTCCCCCATATGCAACAAGTAATACATTCTATTTTCAATCTAGAGGATTTATTTCCAATTATGGAAGACAAAATGAAAAAATACAGAACCTGATATTGCAAGTAGCTCTATGCAGACAGACCACTGTGTCTGCATGAGTCTCCTGCCAGAATTACAGTCAAAAAGTCTGGCAGAAAGAGTAACACAACCTTTGCCTTATTCTCAGTCTGAGCTGGGATGCCTGGGAGAAGACCGTCTCAAAAGACATTCCTGTAAATTCACCTTGGTTTAGATCTGCAGCAAAACAAAACAATGTCCTGCAAAAACACAGACCCTCTCCACTCCCCCAAAGAAAGAGATTTTCTTTTTCTCCATTTCTACGCACACCACATATTCAGACATACATCAGAATTCATTGCTGGCCCAAATGATTGCTGTAGATCACTGAGTGCTTTCATCCTTTATAACCAATGGTAGAAAGAAAACATTCTTCTTTGCCTCTTATGGCACCTACTGTAGCCAAAAATCAATTCCTCTTGATCCCAGCAGCCAGTCAGTGTGTGATCTAAAGCTCCAAAGAGCTTAACCACTCCTGCTTTGTAAGTTCAGTGAGAGACACTAAAATATCAAAACTTCTTTATTCTGTCTATCATTTAGTACCATTTAATAACATGGGACCATCTAAGTGATGTTATTGTACTAAAAGATGGCATCAGCATTTTTCCATGTAGTGATGTCCCGTCACTAGGAGCTTACCACTCATCCCCAACTAAGCAGCAAACTGGGTGCTTGATCATGACTGTCCAAGATTCAGTCTCCCCCCTTGCAGTTTAGCATCTTCTGAAGTACAAGGGAGATTGACACTTCAGAAAAACTCCATTAATCCAAACTTTAGAAGTGCAGTTAAGGAAGTCTCAGCAGATAGCAAAGTTATTTTGAGAAGCAAAATCCATCCATCCAACCCTAAACTTTACGTAAGTAAGAGGTCACTGGAGTTGGGCGAGATCTAGATGCAGAAACAGCCCTGGACTTCACAAGCACTGCAGCAGCCCACAACACACACCAGCGCACGGCATTAACCTCGCATCTGTGGGGAGGTGCACAGATGCACACATGCCCAACCTGCCAGGCAGGAGTTAGCTTGGTTCTGAAAACTATCGAGATGCATTCAGGGAGGCTGCACCCAAGCTAAACAGCAGCAGCTTAGAGCTACTGGTGCTTTCCTTGGATGGTCTACACAGATGCCAAGGAATCTGCTGCTGCTGAAGAGTCAGGGCTTTAGTAACTAGAAAGCCCAGGAAGTGATGCTATCTTGATTTAGATTGCTTCAATATTTAATCAGTACAGATTGGCCTTAAAAGTCTCATAGGTAAATAGCTAGGAATGTGAAAGCTTTGGACTTTAAGCTCTGGATGCAGCTGGGGGTGGGGGAAGTATTCCTACATTATTTTTCTTCTTACTATCAGCCGCTAAATCTGAGTATTCCTTGCCACTCACATGCAATGCATTTCTACTCATCCCTCCCCACTGCACAACTGGATCAAAGATGACTTATCTGAATTATCCCACAACTGTAATGGAGAATTTCTGCTCTGTACGTGCGTTTCGCAATGTGACTCCAGTGTCAATAGGTTTGTCCATAATGCCCATGTCAGCTGTTAAACAATCGAGTGCTTGGGGGAGAGGGAGCAGCACGAAGAGGGAGACTTACGGCTTGAATAGTGGGGTTGTGTCTCGAGGCTTATGTTGTCAGAAAGATCTTTCATTTTGGCAATATGAACAAAATTAAAACGCTACCTTGCCACATTTTTCAGTGGCCAAAACGAACACGGTAGATTACGTCACGGCAACACAAAGCAGCTCTGCTTTGTGAAATAATACAGTGAAACTGTATTATTCACTTCATAATTGTATCAGTAAAATGGGGTAAACCAGCCCCTAATCTGCCCTTGGTTAAAAGGCAGGGAAGTGATACTGAGAAGTCTCCAACTGGATCTAATAGGTCCCCAGGGGAAGTCATCCGAATCTTATCTTTAACTCAGCTGAACCATAAAATGGGATGAAAGCAGACCTTAACAGAAGACCGATTCTGTTCCTAAGCTGCTTGTTATGAAATTCTGTTACAAAATTTCAATATCAATTTGTGTGTCAATATTTTACAAAATAAAAGAAGCTAGAAAGAGGCAAAAAATGCAACTCAATGGGGATCAGAGAAAAACAGCTACTAAAAATTAGACATTCTTCACTCATTCATTTCCACAGCCCAGTCTTCGTTAAGATATTTGAAAAGTTTAAGATTTCAAAAATCAAATTCAGGTATATGATTATCGATAACTTTACACTAATTAAAATCATACTGGTGCTAGGGAAGACAAGTCATTTTACACAACTTTCATAATCTCCTTGCATGAATCCAAGGGACTCATGGCAAGGAGGTTAAAGTTATGATCATTTTGATTATTCATGCAAGGAGATTATGAGGAATGCAGAGGGACCTGGACAGGCTGGACCAAGGGGCCGAGGTGAACTGTATGAGGTTCAACAAGGCCAAGTGCTGGGTCCTGCACTTTGGTCACAACAACCCCATGCAATGCTACAGGCTTGGGGAAGAGCGGCTGGAAAGCTGCCCAGCAGAGAGGGACGTGGGAGTGCCAGTAGACAGCCGGCTGAACACGAGCCAGCGGCGTGCCCGGGTGGCCAAGGCGGCCAACAGTATTCTGGCTTGTATCAGGAACAGTGTGGCCAGCAGGAGTAGGGAAGTGATTGTGCCCCTCTACTCAGCACTGGTGAGGTCGCACCTCAGCTACTGTGTGTAGTTTTGGGCCTCTCAGTACAAGAGCGATGTTGAGTTGCTGGAGCACGTCCAGAGAAGGGCGATGAAGCTGGTGAGGGATCTGGAAAACAAGTCTTGTAAGGAGCAGCTAAGGGAACTGGGATTGTTTAGTCTGGAGAAGAAGAGGCTGAGGGGTGACCTCACTGCTGTCTACAACTACCTGGAAAGGAGGGTGTAGGGAGGTGGGTGTTGGTCTCTTCTCCCAAGTAACTAGTGACAGGACAAGAGGAAATGGCCTCAAGTTATGTCAGGGGAGGTTTAGAGTGAATACTAGGAAAAAATTCTTTAATGAGAGTGGTCAGGCACTGGAACAGGCTGCCCAGGGAAATGGTGGAGTCACCATCCCTGGAGATACTCAAAAAACGTGCAGACGTGGCACTTTGGGACATGGTTTAGTAGACATGGTGGTGTTGGATTGATGGTTGGACTTGATCTTAGAGGTCTTTTCCAACCGTAATAATTCCAGGATTTTATTATTCTAATCTGCTCAAGGTCTGGAGTTCAGGATCTTGCTTATATGTGTATCTCCTCAGGTACAGTTTTCCTTTTGGGGATCCAGTTGCAGGTTGCATGGTCTAATACTGTCCCACGTGCTCTCCCATGCAGGTTAGATCTTGGATAGATCTTGCAGGTTAGATCAAGGACATGCTATGTCTCCCTCCATCTAAGAGGAAGAGTTGGGTTTTTTTTCGATGAAAGCTCAATAGCGGCTTCCCTGCCCGCTACCCTTACACCATCTACTAAGTGATCTTATTCTCAAATGTGCCTAAGTGAAGCCAGCTTTGCATAAAGAACTTAAATTAAGCTGTCTAGCCCAAAATTTTTAATAACATTACTTTAAAGCTCCAAAATAAAGATTTAAGTCTAGACATGTATTTAAAAATATCTCCAACAGCTTAGCATTTCGGAAGAACAAAACCTGAAAACAGTACTCGGATGCCTACAGAATACCCCTTCTCCAGTTATCCCTTTGAGGCAATACCTGGTGATGCTCTAACGAAGACTACTACTTTGTTGACAAATTACCTGTATATTGTACAAGCCACATTAAGTTTTTCACTTTTTGTTCATACTGTTGAAAAGAAAACCTCTTCTGATGCACACAAATGAGAAGCAGAAGAATAAGCTAGTACAAAATCTGTCAATAAATACACTTTGAGAAATGGCTTCCCAGTTTATAGCAGATTTATAGTTCTTATCTCAAGTTTCCAAAGTTCATCTGAATCTCCAATACAGAGAATTTCAATGTATCAGTAAATCTTTTAAGCCACGAAGAAAACTCACTCAAAGAAGCAATGTCCCTTATCAGTGGAAGAAGTGATAAATCTGAAATAATATATAATTCATGATGACACATATCAAGACATTACAGCAAACACTGACACAAGACCTATTTATGGCTTTACTTTGCTAAGTGTATTCCCTATAGAACCATCTCCTCTCTCATTCTGAACCAAACACCTGCTTTGATAATGCACAGCTCTTCAGAGCTGGGGAAAAAAAAGCAAATCTAATTCAGCAACCATTTCTCATGATAGAAAACTGGTGGCCCTCAGCCAGCAACATATAAAAGTAAATGAAAATTTAAGCGCAGATCAAAGAGAAATGTGACACAGGATGGCTAGTTTAAAAAATTTATGACCTCAGACACCAAGCTATCCATTGTCTAAAACATGCTAATATGAACGTTAAACTGTCCTTGGCTGGAGAACAAAGTTTTCGTTTGGTTCCTTCACAAACAGCTTTCTCCATCTTCAGGGTTTAATACATACTTGGATTCATGAGCTCTGAAGAAATGAAGTCTTCTGAAATCCTTCTGATACGGACCAGGGTGTCAAGGGTCACAGACATCCTATTCAGGAGGGATTTACATTGCCACCCTGAAATTCAGAACCTGGAAATACTCTGCAAATATTATCTAGGACTTGCAACACCCTTGGGAGCAAGGCCACTACCAAACAAGTTTGAGAAGTGCATCAAAATTTAGTGACTACAGGTGACATGACTGGCATAATGTCTCACATGAGTCAGTATCACAGTCCTTGAACAGTAAAAATACTTTTTGAATAGTTAAAATATCACTCAGCAAAACTACCAGGGATGATGTAGAGTTGGGGGCGGGGAGGCGGGGGGGAAAGCACAGGTAAATATTTGGGAAAAAAGAGAAACTATTTCCCTGCCAAGGCAATTACTGCAGTTCACCTTTGAGTTAAAAATAAAGTAATAAGAAACCAAAGTAGCTTTGCTTGCCCAAATGTTTCCTCAAGAACCCTGCAGAATAGATGCCATCTTGTTAAGACACAGAACAGGGGAGCATATATTCCCCTCATCCTTGCTTAGGCATTAGGCAAACAACATATCTGCAACGGCTGGCAAATCAGCATTATACGAAGAAGAAGAAATGAGAAGCTGGCACAGATGTTGCACACGAGTTTCACACTATTTCACTGATGATGTTTTTTCTTCTCATCTTTCTAGGTGAATCGTACAGAATAATATCATTGTAAGTGTTAATATATTTGTTCTGAATATAGAAAATTATTCCAAGCCTTTCTGTGGTGCTGTTGAAGCGGCAGCGTGCTCTGAACAGCAGCAGATGTTTACAAAGACTGTTCATGCCAACCTGTGAGCTACCAGGACACAGGAACAGGCAGGGCATTTACAGACTGGACAGGATTACGTTTTAGTGAAATGGCTTCCAATATATTTTTTTAAAGAACAAAAGAAAGTGACAGGATAGGTGTACGCTGATGGAACAAACAGACAGACATGCAGCCTAGAAAGGTTTACAGAGAAGTCACACAGGGAGAAGAGTAAAACCAATAATACACATACTTGGGTAAACACTACAGTAGTTAAATCAAAGTGGTGCAGCAGGAAGTGCTAAAATATCTACAAACAGAAGTGGAACAATAATTTCATGCACAGATACATTTTATATATACATACACACACATATATACACACTTGTCCCATTTAGTTAGGTTAAGGGCTGATTGAATCTGACAACACTTCTCATCCCTTCTGCCCCACCCCATCACAAACAAAAAGAAAAAAAAGGAAAAGCATTAAAATATTATTTCCCCAAAGATACGCTGCAAACACAACAAGCAGTCCAGCAATTCAGCACACTTCGTTATATGTCGGACTGCCATTGTGAAGGTGAATTTTCACCCATCTTCTTCCTGAGGGCACATGTAAAACAGTTTAATTCAGAAATCTGCATTCACTGAGAATTTCTGTTTCCCAGTGCCCTCGGCTGCCTTGATTGCCTTTTGCAGTGAGGAATCAAAAGCTCTGTGACATCCACTGTAATCCAGTCCAGTTTCCCCTCAAGCTTAGTGAGAGCTCGGTCATTTCTGGCAGGCTCTTGCGAAACATCTCCTCTGACTAGCATGGGCCACATTTTTTTTTTAATAATAAAAAGAATAAATTCATGAAATTGACAATTCTTTGTCATCCTAACAGATCAATCTGCAGATTTGGGGACACCCAAAGAAAAACCTCAGCTCAGAGTTTCAGTCATGATATGGAAAACCTAAACATAAGAGACGCATATCACTACAGTAAGAAAAACCCTGCACCTTGTTAGGGCAACATAACTCCCTTCTCCTGTTTGATATTGCAAAATGAAGCTAGACATGAAGGGTCCTTACTAGACAGGACAGATATTCTGACATTCATAGACATGTACTCAAGGTTCAAGCCTCTGCTCCATGAAGAGACCAAGTGTCCAAGGCCGAGGGACTGCTCAGACCATGCACCGAAGGTGTCTCACTCAACCTTCCACCTGGGACCAACAGACTTCAGCTCCCCAGTTTGTCACTTGCCTGCAGACAGTCTAGGGCTGGCAGTTTCAATCATCAGCTGCTTTCCTGCATTTAAATTCAGTATTAATTATCATAACTAGACACAGTCATTAGGTGATCCGAACATGGCCCTTACAGCCAAGTGATTCTCCTTTCCATCTTTATAATGGCCTCACAGACAAACGGTAAAAACAGTCCATTACTAAACGTGCATCATTTAGATTCTGTGATAATGGAGGTTGTATAATAAAGCTAAGAAAAGAAGAGCCTAAGATATATAGCAGCAATGAAACTGTCTACCTCATTCAGAAGCAGAAAAATCTCTCAGCTAAGCATATCAGACAACTCTCACTAACCAAAATCATTTTCCATTGCAATTTTAACAGTGGATTGCAACTCATCCCCTTCCATTCCCAGGTGTTCAAAGTTTTAAACTGGCACAAAATGACCTGTATCAGTATAACCTGTTCTACATCTGTCAGAGAACCATGAATAAAGTGGAATCCTAAACTGTCAAACGAAAAATCAGGCTAGTAAAACTTGTGTAAACCAGCTCAGAACCAAAATTAGAGGAGAAGGATAGGAATCTGCCTGCATCTCCAGCTACTCTTAATGTGTCTGTGGAGAAATTCACCTTATCATCGTCTTCCTTAGTCAGCTGAACAATAAAAGAAAATAAAGTTGCCCCTAAATAAAATGTTTTATGTATTCAAGATAGTTTATATCATATTAAGAATTTTAAATATGAAACTATGCATCAGCATATTACAAAATAAAAGGAGCTAGAAAATAAGGAAGAAATATTCGTCTGGCATCTATAGGAACAGAGGATCAAGTGACAGATGGAACGGGGAATCAACTCTAAACACTGGATAACCTTGTCTGTCACTAGCCTCAGAAGCACAACCTGCAATTATAGGGTTCTGAACAGCAAAGAAATTGCACTAACAAATACAGTTTCATTGGCAGCAATAATTTCAAGCCAAGGACAGCATCTAGTTTTAGTGATTCTCTTCCTTGGATGCATTATGCTATTCCTTCGCCCTCTTTTCTTACAGATTAAACAGAGTTCAGAGAATCACCCCATAAATCACTCTTGTTCTTGAGAGAAAAAAAACACCGACTGTTCCCTTGACTTTCAGCAATAGAGGACTGACTTCTTACACATGGGGATGTGTCTAGTTCATTCAGTATGCATTCATGGATAGAAACTTCAGATATTTTTATTTTAGAAACCAGTTAAATACCATAAAGAATGATTACTTAACGTCTTACTGTTACACAACACTTTCTTTTCAAGGTTATGACAACAAATGACCTTTCCCAAATCTCCAAGGAAAACTAGGAAGTGCTGGAAAAGAAATTTCCCTGAAAGCTCTCATCACTATGTTTATGACTGAAAGATCATCCTTTCCTGCAGTGTCAGCTAGGAACAGCTTGGTGATGGGACACATGAAGCGTTGTCCACTAATGTTTTTGAAACGCCAGACAGGGTTCGTAAGACAATAACATTATTGTGTTTCAAATTGGATGTTTCAAGGACTTTATCAAGAGATAGCATTCCCCATCTCTTTTCTCTCAAAAAAAAAAAAAAAACCCAACATATAAAAACCTCAGAATAATTTGGGTAAAATGAAATAACATCACCACTGAAATTGCTACAACAGATTTGAAATACAATGCTCTAAACCAGCTTAATTTTCAGCAAACACCATACAGATGCTGCATGGATGACACATTTCTTACACCATCATAAAAATGATAAAAGGCTCACAATGGAGGTATTCAAACAAACAATAACAAGAGATCACCTTCACTAAGGACTAGGAGGTTTTTTTGGACAGTTATTTACATGCAAGGAAATGAACTGAGAACTAATCTGATATGAAATAGTTTTGAGATAAGTACCACACTAAACAGTGCAAAGACATTCAAGTCATTTTCCTATGGCTTCACTAATGTGGCCTGCTTCTCGTCTTCTTATTGACTTGCTTGTCCCTCTGATACAATAGAGCCGCACTAATTCATGCTAACGACTGGGTGGCTGATCACAAATTACCAGACCTTGCAAATTAGCAAGTAAGCAAACAAACACTATTAAAAAGCCCAGTCAAGGGTATCACAGCACATCATTTACTTTGTTCATTTATTTTTCAAAAGCGTAATTTAGTCTCCTAACACTCCACAGCACACCAGTAGGAGCGGCGGGCAGAACGAGCACAAAAGGCCCCACCGTCAACATCTGTTTATTGGGTTTTGCAACCTTTTCCACTCAGCCTATTTGAAGAGCTAAGGCTGTGGTCCTAGGGATATTTGGGAGAAGAAAATCATGCTGGAATGTGCACATGTATGGTGCGGGCACACTGAATGTCTGCAGATGAGTAAGGTGCCTTCCAGTCCACAAGCAGACATCAGGTGCCCTGTTCAACCAACAGCAATCAGCATTTGCCACAAGCAATTAATTATCTGTGAAGCAGAAGTCACCACAAAGAGTTTAGTCCAAACCATGTCAGTATAACTTATTTGTTGATTAATTCTGATGGTGACTAAGTCTATAAAAAGATTAAAAGACCACTTGCAGCCAACCTGCAGCAGGAAGAATGGGGTGGACTCACAGCATCAATGGCTGGCTGCATCTCTCCTGCTCTGACGGCAGCGTAACTGCAAAGGTAACTACGAATGCTCTTCTGCATGCGCTTGTTACAACTGCAGAGAATTGGGGCAGCACAAACAAGGGGTTGTGAGACTTATGTTTGCAGTTTTGCAAGGCTGGAGACATTTTTTACAGTATGCATTTTGCACCAAGGATTTAATCTGTATATTTAATTCAGGTAGTTTTGCCTTAATTTCTCCTCCCAGCTCTCAGCTGGATTTTTTTAATAGTAAGAAGCTATGATGTATGGTACAGTTTCCAGGCTGTCAGGTTTGTCAGCAAGATGACTTGTACTGCTCAGCTCTGACGGCAGGCACGTATATGCTAGCAGTGGGCTAAAAATTTTAGCTGTATTAAGACACTGGTGTATCACCTCAGGACACATGGGAAATCTTTCGCCAGCTCTCCTGCAGATGGGATGAGGGAAGAAAGAGTGAGTTTTCTTCTCTTTTGGTAGACCTGGCTACAATAGCCCTCTTAGACATCTGTTCTGCACCTGCGCCCTGGAAACCAGGCTGGTCTATCTCAGCCCAGCAAGCAGCAAAAGGGTGCTTTGCGTTGAGGACCTCTGAATTGCAAGCTGGCTCTTTAGAGGCACCGCCCTCAACTTGTGTTAGAGCCCAGGGCTCAGCCTCTCCCCTGCCCTGCCTTTTACAGCTCATTTGTTCCACAGGAAATTATTATTCTGCACCTGTCTCCCTTGTGAAAGGGCCACATTAACCTTTCTGCCTTTCTCCACTTCCAGCATGGAGCACCTCACTTGAAGAATCCTACTGTGCACACTTTATACCTTTCTGCTCAGGGGCCCAGACCACGACCCAGGCTGGTTTACAATTCCTTAGCCCCTCTCAGTCAGGTGAGGTGTTTTCTCACCTGTGTTCCAGCCTCAGGGAAGGGAACAAAAATAACCAAAGCCAAACTTTACTCCATTCTTTGCTGTCTCCCTCATGGGTTTGGGCTTTTTTTTTCCCCCTTGTTGTATTCTCAACATGCATTTTTTCCTCTTTTGGCCACCTTTTGACCATTCCTCTCTTTTGAGTTTTGCAGTGTAAAAGAAGAGTTATTCTGCCAGCAAAGAGCTTTCACAACACCCATGCAACTCAGCCTTGCCCCCCCCCCATAGTCCCTGTCAGAACAGGCAACTGTCTCCTCTCAGCCCACGTCCTACTGTTTGACTCAGCTCTTTAAGACCGAGGGAGCCACCAGGAGGACTTGTGAGCTTCAGATCTCCTGGTCCTTCTTGACGCACGCTGCGATCCTCTACTGGTCATCTATTTTTAGAAATAACATCTATTTTTAGAAAGAAATGTCTATGATAAGTGTTTTCTTTGTGTCTTCCTTTTCTTCCTCCTTAGATACTCCATTGCCTTTGAAGCATGTAGCATTAAGATTCAAATTAAAGGATTTTAACACTGATTTTCACCACATCTAGCAAAAAACACCTGTAACCCATCACCCCATGTCCACAAAGCTAATAGATCTGGAATTTGTAGGACCTGGACAGTCCACAAAACAGTATTAGACATTGCCTCAAGTGAATGAAGTGGTGGTAGAGGTTAATCCCTCCATCAACCTAATCCAGTGAACTGCTTTAAAATTCCCACTTTTCCAAACTATGGCTAGGATACAACTGACTGATATGGCACTAGAACTCCCAGGCAAAACTACAACCCAGAGAGGTTTTCTTTATTTTCACCTTTGAGTCTTACTTTAACGTAACTTCTCTGCTGGATTAGTGGGCTGTTTGTAGCTAGAACAGCTCTTCCCTAATCTCATTATCCATGAAGTCTGATCACTTTTCCCCTACTCTGAAGTAACTCACAGCAAAGCAAAATTGGCCAAATGCCAAGAACTATAAAATATTAGTGTTACTTTGGATTAAAAACTCTCCTAGTTCTGTCAAACCCAGAACTTCAGCATCTTCCTCAGAGATTCTGGAGCAGATCCTCACCATTATGTGCTTACAGATTTTTTTTTTCCTTATGGTTTAAGATTTTTTTTTTAATTGTTCTGAATAAGCTTTAAAATTCAGTCATCTTTGTCATGATTCGCAAAATAGCTATAAAAATAAAAAAAAGAAAAAAGAAAAAAGGCAAGAAGTCAACTCTTGTACATTCTAAGACTTTTTAGAGGTCTTCTGTGCCCAAAGTCATCTGCCTTTAAAGCCATTCCAGTGTGAAGCCCCTCCTCCCTCAGTATCTGGTAGCACATACTTAAAACAAGCTGCCACATGTTTCTGTGACATGTCTTCTACAAACACATTCCTATACAGTTGTCACTAAAGCTCTGCACACTTTCAAAACAAAACAGCCCTACATGATTCTGTCAAAGAAAGTCGCTTGTTATAATCTTCCAGCAGTTGTTTCCTGTAGGTTGAAAGCATTTCTGCCTCCTCTTTCCCATTATTTTCTCCTACAATTCACTGTATTTTTACATCAACAGCAATACCACAAGGTATCAAAGTTGAAGGCGCCTTTCAGGGTGAAAACATTCTCCTGCTTATTTCTCTCACTTACATTTTGGACACCTCAAAAAGAAAAGCCAGGAGACATCCTCTTTTCCTGCAGCTCTTCTATGCCATCAAGTCACATCACAGTGGTCCATGTGGGGAGCTGGCAGGAGATCCCTAACCCACCTTGACACTTTATTTTCTGCACCTTCAGGTAGATGTGAACCTGGTTTTGGTGTTCCTGGAACTCTTCAACCTGTAAGCTTCTAGGCTTTCTTATTCCTCAGAAGCCCACACACGTCAACAGTTGAACAGTTTTCTCTTCTTAAACAACAGTCAGGGACTCTACCTGGCAGCAGGGACTTCAGCAAAGAGATAGTATGGAGATATACTTCCTACCTCCCCACAGCCCTCTGAACTACCCTTGTGTTTTCATGCATCTGTAAGGGGAAATCACAGCCTCAGGGAGCTATGATAATGCAAATTAATATAATAATCTATTTATTGTTCACAACATTTACAAATATATATATATATGTACATTTAAAGTAAAATACAAATAGAGATTCCACTTTATAAAGGGGAATTTAAGCTACAACCAGCAGCTTATGACTTTGTGACAAGTAGGTAAAATGGCAGACACATGCATTTCTGGAGAAAGTGTTAAAATGAGCGTGGTTTATCATTCCAATTTAATTGGGCCAGATCCTTAGCTGGCATAACCTAATACAGCTGTACTGACTTAAATTAGTCTGTGGAAATGGGCATAGCTCCAGTTATTCCAATGCCAGAAGGGGTCCATTATCCATGGCTGAGTCAGGGGTTGTTTATGACATGCCCCTGAGAAGGACACCTATTAATTCCTTTATCAAGCCGAATAAAACATTCTTCTTCTACTAACCTAGAGTCTGACCCACATGTAAGGGGAACTAAAATCTGGTAAAAGAAAAGGCTGACGTGCTTTCCCAGTTTATACAGCGCGCTGCTCACTGTGTCCAGCACTCCTATCACAGAAGGCAAAAGAGGCAGTGAGGGCTCCCAACCTAATCCTGTCTTTTCTCTCCTAACGCTCCCTGCAACAGTCACACACCTCCTGCCAGCCAGTCCTGAAGAGAGAAGACAGC
This sequence comes from Chlamydotis macqueenii, assembly GCF_036417535.1. Taxonomy (NCBI): domain Eukaryota; kingdom Metazoa; phylum Chordata; class Aves; order Otidiformes; family Otididae; genus Chlamydotis; species Chlamydotis macqueenii. The sequence continues at coordinate 12,059,996 of NC_141567.1, read as the reverse complement.
AGTCCGCTGCAAAAGGTGCCCCAACTGCATGAACCGTGGCTTCCTTTCAGCCCACAAGCTGCCCAGCAGCATTGTAGCTGTTGTGTAATTGTCTAGATTGCTTCTTAGGGGACATCTATAACAGATATTCTTGTTTAGCCATTTCTGCAGAAATCCCAGGCTGTGTTACACAGTTGGACTTGCCTTGAGAGCTGGCTACTGATATGCCCCTGGAAGAAGCTGTGCTGCAAAGAGAAGCTGAGGATGCACAGCATCTTCTAGCCCTTCAGCACTACAGCCAAGGCAGGACAATTGGGGTGTGGAGGGCACAATTTCGTTCAGCTCATACAGTAAATTGAGTCAGGTTTAAGGAGTGGGATGGTTATTTTTGGAGTAGATGCTAGGATGATAGTGTAAGTCCTCTCTGTATGTTAAAGTCTGACCTATGAGTCTACGCTCACAGTGGTATATTCATCTGACATGATAACAATACTGAAGTCAACCAGGGAAAGTTTTTAAAATATATATTGGATTCCTGATATCCTTGAGGAAATTATTTTGACCTGATATTGCTGAAAGTTCTCCCACAGTTATACTGCCAGAGCTCCTTTGTGGCATGTAAGTTTATTAAAAAAATGCCTATTGCAGATTCTCTGATCAGAACCTAGCAATGCAAGTCAGAGGCTTCTGTTCAGCTGATTCAGTGATAGCTGTCTTCAGTAGGGAGAAATTACTTTTGTGTAAGAAGCAATACTCAGCTTGTTTCAAACCTCAGCCTCTGGCAAATCTGTCATAGCAGGAGACATTCCCTGTTTCTTTGACAGATTGGCCTGCGGCTGAAAGTTAATCTAACATGTCAGAAAAAGTACACAGTAGGTGAAGAAAAAAGCCAAAGCTAACCCTCTCAGCATTTTACATCAGGGCATATTTGAAAGAAATGCTCATTTATAGATAGTAAAAATATTGCTCTGAGTCTTCAAATTAAAAGAAGGCATAAAGATATGCTACCAATAAAAAAAAAAGTAAACTTAAAGAATGAATGGACCAGAATCTGTAACCTACACCAGAGCTAAAAAAATACTACCACTACCTAAGATCTGAGAGTGCTCATTTTTGCTATTACAGATCAATTTTCTTTCTCCTTTTCAGTCAAGAGTGTCAAATTAATAATTGGTTTCAACTAATGTGATGCATAAAAGCATGAATTTTGGCTACAACAACAACCCAGTTAAAAAAAAAAAAAAAACAACAAAAAACAACCCACACTTGTCAATGCTATCAATATGTAATTTTGTTGTTGTCATATATCACTCCACCCTAGCACAAATTTGCTTCAGTGTCTCTATTCTTTCTTGCTGATAAAGTCCCTGAAGTTATAGCAAGCTTCATTCTTCAAAATGCACAAACAAACATGTAAACACACCAAAGCTTCTGCTTTAAACAGCACCCCAGATCTTAGGCAAAGTCCACAGGATTGCCATGGCCCAGCACCAGTCTTAGAAAGCCAAAGTGAGCCAGAACTACGTTCTCTATGGGAAACAGAGTTTTACCGAAATTCTAAACATTCTGCAAGAATAGTTCAATGACTGAACTCTCTTGACAAGTACTGAAGCAAGAATTTTGTTATTTTGTTCCAGTGATTTGATTTTCAGTTGTACCAAAACTGTAAGATTACATTTACATTATTTCATACATTAGTGAAATAAAAATACTGAATATCTCAAAAATTATTTTCCATTCAGGAAAAAAAAAAAAAAAAAAACACCTTAGAACTGAGGGGAGAGGGCTGGAGAGAGGAAGGGTCTGATATAGAATGAAAACACATTTAGCAGTGAGATTTTCCCAGAGGATTGTATTTCCGGGCAGCCACATCTAGACCATTAAAACAGGATGAAATACTGCATGCTTATTGCTATTCTAAACACATAAAGAAAATTTCATCAAAACTTCTCACGTTGCCAACTTTCTTACACAAGGCAACACTCCTGATCCTGTTTATATTAAATGGCTAAAACTGTGAGGAAGGAGTGTGATAATCTTTAACCTGTGTATCATTTTACAAGCTGTAAAGAATACAAAGAATGAAGCAACTCCCCAACCAGTCTGAAAGTTGTGTTAAGGCTCTGAATGCCCTTTCTCATTGTCACCTGAAGCCTCATTTTCCACTTTTCAGGTCTTTAACTTCCTGTTCCAATACCCTGACAGGTTTTTTTCCTAATCCATTAATTCCAAAATAAGTGCAATTGTGAAAGCAAAGCGTGTTTGGTCCCAGACATCATTTGACGTCATGTGGTTATTTTTCATTCCCCGATGCACTGCCGTGGAGGGTCAACTCCGCTCCCCGCTCAACATTCCTGCACTTGCACAGCTATAGACAAAGTTCACACGCAACTTTTGTTCTTAGCAGAAATCATTACACTGAAATAACAGAAGCAGCAGACCTGGGCTGTATCTGGATGGAGGCAGCACAGCCAAGCCAAGAGATGAAGCAGCCAAGAAGGCAAAAGGCACCAGAAGTACGAGGAACATCTAGAGGGGAAGGCACCACCTCAAGCCCCTTTACTGCTTTTTCCACCCAGACACCTCCTGGCTTGGCGGCACTCCGAGTCCCTTCTGACCTCGCGTGACAGAGCGGCTCCCTGCCCCACCACCTGTCCCTGCTTCTCAGTCCAAGGTGAGAGAAAAACTGAAAAAAGAAGAAAACAAGTGAGTCTACAGCAAGAGCAACAGCAGAGTACTTTTGGCTCAGGCAAGCCTGTGAGACAGAGAATCGGGCCAAGCTGGACAAGGAGCAACACTCAGGAGAAGCGTGTAACATCCCTCTTCCGCAGGGTACCTTCTGTCCCATCAACCACAGCACCCTCTGCCCTGCCACCTTCTCACAGTGGCTCTGCAACAGTGGGTCTGTTGGGCACCTCCCACTGCGCTCACAAATCTCAAATAGGGATGACAGTGGGGACAAGGAGAAAGGAAGAAAGTTAAAAATGCTTGAGAACCAGAGTCTTACTGATTTCTACAATGACTAAATAAATACTGAATTAAATTATTTCTAAATGCTGCTTAAGCACATCTTTTGTATCTCTGAGGATGATTTCATGAATGGCTGAAAGCACCTTGAAAACATAAAACACTAAGCATTGTTCTTTTTATAATGTATGTTTTGAAAAATTGACCAGGCTCATGTTAATCTAACAAATGGCAGCTTTCCAGCCTGATAGCTTCATAACGGGTATCTTGGCCTTTCAAGAACCTTTTTTTTTTTAATCCCTCAGAGAGTGTATACGTGCAACTGCATGTGAACTATCAGCCCCAGGAAGGAGGGGGTTCCACATCACGTTTTGCTGCTAGCAAGCTGCTTCTCCTAATGAATGCACCAATCTTCATCCTCCCCGTTATGATTTTTCAGGGCAGTATTTGCGACAGTAGGCATGAAGAATCACATCTGCTTTTGTGTGTATTTTGTTGCCTCAAAGTTTTGGGAGAAGCTACAACATATGAAGAAAAAAAACCTGAGATTTCTTCTTCAGGTAAAAAGAGAGAAATAAGAGTATAAACAGTTACCCATCAATGTAGCTCCCATAGTAGTCACAAAATGAGTTCCACTTGCATACCAAGTGAAACAGCTTTCACAAGTCCAAGCTTCAAGAGACAAAGTTTCACAGACTTTAATAGTACAGAAAGTCAACTTCGGTTCCTCTTTTAGACGAGTTCTCCTGTGGTGCACGTGTAGCGCTGCAGTGGCAGATGATTTGAATTAGCCTATATCATAGAGACTAGGGATTTCTCAAACTTAATTTCATATGATTGCTCAAAATAATCACCAAATACTTCATTCCTACTGCAAGTCTGACAATCAATAACTTTGACAGAGTCATCAGCAAGCAACAAGATCATAATATCAGCTAATTGCCACTGCCAAACTGCAGCATCACACGAGTGAAAATACAGACACCTCGCACTAGGCTGAAGCCTTTGCTGATCTGCACACATATTCCTCACTGCAGCAAACTGCAATAACCCAGGTGGAAGCCACTGCGGGGACAAGCATGAAAGCTGTGTGAAGAAGTGAAGTTTGGTTTCATGAAAGGTTCTGAGCTTTCAAACCTTTGGCTTTCTGTCAAATCTGAATGGAAAACTATGAAAGAGCTTCCCATAAAATTATTACATCTCAATCTCAACGTCTGGTTTTCACTTCAGTTATATGCTGTACATGCACAAAAAAGATTCAAAATGAAAACCTGCTTCCAATTTAGAAGAAGAAGAAGAAAAAAAAAGAAACAAAAAAGATTTTAAAAACCCAAAGAAAATAACTTTCAATTCCCAAAAGGTGAAATGGGAATGACATCACCAGAATTTTGTCTCATTTTCTTCCAAAACAACATCCCTAGTCAACCTAATTTAGCAAGACTTTTTGGTTCACATGAAGCACTTACCCAGGAAAACATGCTTCTGTCAGAATTTTGGACTAGCTTTGGCAGGACCACTACTCCCCAGAAAGGAGGGCTGATAGACTACCACAATGAACACTGTGGCTGTTGGTCACTGGAGAGGAGAAACCACATGAGCTGCATAAACCCAAATGACCAAAAAGAAATTAAAACAAGCCCCTTAATATAGAAGTTCAGTCCAGACATGATTGCTGGCTGTGGATCCTGCTCCACAGAGAGCTTCCAACCACCGAATCAGAGGAAAAGAGTTGTTTGCCAGGGCACTACGCACCAGTCACGAATGCTGTAACACGAGGGTGTCTCTTGCAGGAATAACCACCGAGCACAACCTCAGAGCCAGTACTTTTAAGCCCTAACCTTTACTTATGAATGGACTACAGCCTCTGGCACTTTATGAACAAGCTGTTATTTTACACGTCAGATATACAACACGCACAATCTAGATACTGTGTCCCTCTTCTCCATGTGAGGCAAAGGGTCTAAGCCAAACTTCACAAAGGGCCTTGGTCCTTTCACTCCAAAATACTAGCTTTACAGAAACTACTACCAGCTACAAAAGCAAGTCAGATCAGCATGAACAAAAGAAAAAAATATAGATATAGATATATATTTATATTTCCCCTTAGGATACTGTTCCCAAACACTCCCACCAAAAACGTTTTTCTTCTAAAGGCTTCCTCTTGGGATGAAACAAGTCCAGAGCTTTGTCTCCTGTCGGCTGGCATTTACAGCAAGAGCAGAGGAGCTCGTATGAAGGGTCCTTTGATTCCAGGAGAACAGTTGCAGTGCTGTCAGCACAGCACATGTGACTTCATGTGTGTCTGAGTAAGAAGGGAGCAACAGATGCGAAAAGATCACTGCAATAGGGAAAGGATCCTGTTTCTAGTCTGAACGCACAGGAGGCGTCACAGTGAGCTTGCCCTCTATCTCAGCACTTCTTGATTTTGGTTTCTAGCATCACAGGCTAAATCAATTTCCCCCCTTCTGGACCAGAGCTGGAAGAAAATCTTAAGTAAAATGTCGTTGTCATAAAGGATATTACTCCCCTTCAGTGCCAGATGGGTCCACAGGCATGCAATTTATCCAATACCAGGAGGTGAATATGGGGTTAGCAAATCCATTTTCTCACTACTTTCTTAAGCCTTTTTTTGCTTTTGCTATCCCAGGCTAAGGTTCATGATTTCAGTCTTTTCCCACATTGCAAGAATTAAAATCCTGAGCAAGTATACAGGACAGGAAGGGAGGAATAGCACGTGCTGAAGAATATTAACCTGAATTAACTTTCAAAATTGAATCATTAAACAGAGTCCCTCTGCAAACACTCTCAATAGAAAAGTATTAACGTACTTGCAAAGGGAACTTGATCAAATTATAACCATGCTAATGCTGAATAATTAACGAGACTTGCAGGAGCTGAACAGCCCACAACTAGCAGCAGGCCAGCTGGTGAGAGGACATCCAGAGGAAGTGGGGGAGGCTTCCCTACATGCAAAGAGACTTTGCTTAGGACACAGTATGGATCCAGATGCAAAGGGTCACAGCCATATACCTCAAGAGAGGGCAGAGCAGATGCCAACCACAAACCGGCCCCTAAGACTCTGGTAGTCAGTGGCATGGGCTGAAACAGGGAGTATGGTGGTGTTTCCTCATCCAGATATGGAGGAAAAAAAACAAAACAACAACAAAAAAACCTCACAGAGATGGTTTAAGCCAGCCAACATTACAGATTTGTGACCCAGTATTCAAGGCACACAAGCTAGCTGTAGCCTCCATTTCAGGCAATTTAGAAAGAGAGAGGGAGTTTACAGAACTTCATGAGTTAGGAACAAGTCACGTAAGACCAGATCTCTGATTAAGTGTGCCCTCTTCCTTAGCAGCACAATTCCCTCTCTATTGATACCATAGACAATTCCTTTGTTGGACAGGTTTTTTTTGTCCAACTCAAGGATATATTATTTTCCAGGATTTGCAGGAGACAGAACACCCATACACAGGGAAGCATGAAGTCTCAGCAGTATCAAGGAATCCACACTTTCATCTGCGCACAGGAATAAACTGCACTGAATACCTGACGATATCAAGAACTGCCGAGAAAAAGAGGGAAGAGACTTTCCTTGGACTCCCAAAGCTGCAACAGGAATACATCATATTCCTGAGAACTGAGTAGCTTAACATCTTTCCCAAGCAGGAAGGTAACAGTCTCTGTTGACTGGAGAGTCTAGAAAATTAAGGAGATAAATTAGGTCAGGTTTAGATTCTGCCCACACCTGGACGGTGTTTCTGCATGTCTGAAGAGCAGATGTGTTGCTGTTAGAGAAAACACACATCCTGTGCAGGTAAACAGCACTCATCTGAATAAGCTTCCTGCTCCTTATTGGCAGACAAAACGCATTTACCCCAGTTACGCTTTTCACTGTTTCCCCGCAATTTTGCAAGAGCTGTGATGATTTGGTGCACATCCTGTTTAAGCTCCATTGCTTGCAAGTAGTCAGAAGAAAATCAGAGTTCTCCTGACTAACCTTGTCCAGTTTTGCCCAGCCATTACATGACAGTAATTAAATGTATGGCCACATGCTTCAGCCCTCCCCATCACAAACAAATATATTGCTCACGCACAATAATGTGATAAGGGGGAAGGACAGCTGAAAGGAGATAGCTAGGAGCAGGCTACCCCAGCTAAAGAACCACTTATTTTGCCTAAAGACCTCTTCCAAATTATCCTGGGAAGCTGGCCAGATTAATTACCCTGGTAGACCACACACAGCCCGTGGGTAAGTAGCCTTTGCCTTGAAAAACTGACTTGAATGATGAAACGCTCTCTCTTGAAAGCATTGTCAAAAGTGCCGGGCTTGAAAAATAACGCTGCACAACCCTGCCTTCACTCAGCTGCTGCGTTTTGAGTTGTACCAGTGCAGGGTGCAGCCTATTGCACCGTGTTAGCAGGCTGCTGTTGGAGGGGGAACGCAGAGCAGCAGGAGGGTAATTACAAAACTCACCAGATCCCAGCCTGCTGGCTGGACAACTTCCAGAATACGGAGCCTGTTTTAATCACAGACACATGTATGCCTTTCCCAGCATACTTTGAATCTCCCTGCCAGGTCCACTTTTTATGAACGACTAAGGTATTGAAACCAGCAGGAACCCTGCTTTCACAAGGTCCAGAAATGGGGGAATTCTTGTCCATACCAAATCCTGCCAGGTGGTAGAAGCCAAGGGACCACACAATGCACACTGGATGGGGGCTGAGATTACTGTAAACTCAACAAGCTCCTGGGGAGCCAGGATTTTGTCAGTCACACACTTCAGTGTTTGAATCCTTTGAATATCATGCAGAAAGGACTATAATTTGACTTCAATGCAAAGTTATGCTTTCTTTAGGTACCCAAAGTGCTAAATGACCTTGCAAGTATCCAAAGCCACACGGCTGTACTACCAGTGCCTCCCAAGTGCCCTCCCTTACTATGGCAGTGATCCTGCTTCTGTACAGCCATGCAGCCAGTGGGCACCATTTGATTTGGTATGGGCTGGAGCTGCTTTAAGGTGGACCTTGCTGTTCCAACCTTTCGTCCTTACACTATTGTTCACAGAACACCACAGACACTCCCGTGTGAAACACATGGATGTGGATTAGTTTGATCTAAAAGTGAATTGCTCTAAGTTGCTGGGCTGTGAAACGGAGTGGCTGTGTTCCCTTAGAGCATCTCTGCTGCAGCAAGGCAGCCTCAAGCAGAGGGAAAGTAGCAAATCACCGCAGGGCAATGACATCTGAATTGCTGCAGCTGTTTGTTCGGGCACGCAGAAGGCACAGCAGTCAGCCCCGTGTCAGCAAGCAGCAATGGGTTTGATGACTCAGTAATGGGCACTTCAGAGCACAGAAGGAGACTGAACCCAGTGACGCCAAGAAAGAGAAGTATTAAACAAAATCAGGGTAATTTAGGGTCCAAGAAGCAGCTTGGATGAGAGGAGGAGATTTAGTCCAAGGCAGTAACCTGCAAGTCTGACATTAATAAAAGGACTTAAACATCTTCCAAGGTTGCCTTCTTAGACATGGAAGAGGATTCCTGCTGGGAACATATGGATCACTTCCCATCTTTATTTTCTGCACCTTTCAGGAATGTTTTCCCCTTATCTATCTGAATTCATTTTCACAAAGTACTTGACAGTCTGGCATAAGTTTGGTATACTTAGTTTAGCTCTCGCTAATTACATAGCACCTCAGCAATTGATAGTACACTGGTCAAACAAATCCAGAAATAAGTTACCTCGGTAAGAAATTGTTTGTGGCAAATCAATGAGTAAAACTTAAATTTAATGTTTCTAATACTTTTCTCACTGCTGGTGAAATTGCAGGCAACTTAATTAAGACTATCTTGTTAAAAGCTGAGCAAAATCCTCTGCCAGAAAGGAAGCTAGAAGGTGGGTGGAAGAAAGAACACAATATATGAGAAAGGCAGTACTGGTCTTTTGGCTGCCTACCATGAGAGGGTACCAGGTGGTTCAGTGGAACAAATAGAAACTTCCTAGAAAAAGGAAAACTGCAAATGCAATGAATGTCCCTAATGTCTCGCTGACAAGGCAATAAAAGTCTTAAATAGTCAAGGAGAGTCACCAGAAAACAGTCACTGCAGTGGCTCTTAGCTGTCAGGACTTGAGTTAAAATATCTTCCTTCCATCTCAAAACTTGAGTCAAGGTTGAGAAGAGCTGAGCAAAAGGTTCAGCAAATACAGATCCTCTCTGCAATAAGGGGAAGAAAACAAAAACCAAATGAAGACAAAAATCACCAAGCCAAAACCACAGTAGGGAGGCCAAGCTAAACAAGATGAGGCTCAACTTCAACCCTGACACGAGTCAGGCATGACCACTATCAACACTACGCACCTTGAACAAGAACTGAAGGATTTGCCATCAACCCACCACTCAAAGAGCTCACTTTCACTGATCTTATGTGGAAGATTCAGAAGCAATGAAAACATGAGATTCTTGAACTTCCAGCCACAGACAAGATGAAGAAACACAGTAAAAGCACAAATGAGTAGAACAGTTTTAAAATAAGCTAAAGATATGTGATTACATGATTTGTTGTTGCTAAATATCCCTTTAAGAACATAATAAGTCTTTATATTTTGACCATTGAATAAAAGCAATTTTCTGTAAATATATAAAAACCATATACATACACACCTATATAAGGGCAAATCTCTCTTTGATGCGGGATAATTTAGAAATAAGAAAGGTGGACAGATATGCAAGAAATTCTAATATGAAATACACATTAACTGACTAAAAAAATACACAAAATATGGATCTGGCTGTGCAACATACAGCTTCAAATCCTCACAAAGCTCTGAATGAGCTCAACCACGAACTCCACTGCATCACACTGCAGGATTAAGGCCTGTTTTAAAAAAATCTCTAAACAAATCAGCCTGTAGTATAAGCTCAAACAGAACCAAGATGAAACCAAATTTAGGCTTGAAGAGTACAAGTACTTTTTTAGGCAGGAAAAAAAGGCAAGCTCAGTTACTCATTCAGACATGAGATCTATCACTACACATTAATGGTGGAATGAACTGAAAACATGATATATATCACCCCGAGCTCTAGGATTGTAGTCTCACAGTTCATGTCTGAATCCACATTTGTTGTTTGAAATCTCTAATGCCACACTGTCTGGAGGGGTTAAAGCCATCTGAGCTGGTCTCAGAAATGGACACCAGCAGTGAGAACAACTAGGTCCCTAGACTGCTTAGCCACCGATAGCTGATCTTTTGTTTCCTGACTTTTCCCCTCCCTCATTCTCTCAAATCCGGGCCTCAGAGGATGCAAATGAATAATTTAACAGGCTTCAGTAGCATGTCAAGAACTTGAAAAGAAATGTTGTGCAACCAAAAAGAAAAAAAACATTTTCATGCTCTATTGCTACAAGACTTTCTGTCCAGTTCAGAATTAATTTCTAAATATTAAAATATTTGATACAGCATTAAAGATCATTTGAGAAAAAGACAAAGCTGACTATGAAACACTGCAGATTCAGCTGGTGTTTTCAAACAAATTACAGTAAGCGCTTCTAAGTAAGTTTCCTTGTGTTTATAGCACTCGGTATGTAGTGAGGCACAACTTGAAACACACAAGGAAAATCAGACCAGCATTTACATTGCTTGTTTCTAAGCTCAATATCAAGAATGCATGGGTTTTCCATTAAAATAATAATAATAATAAAAACCTCACCGCACACATCACAATGGCTTTAGAGCTACTTTCTCCTGCTTGGACACTGAAGTTTCACTGACCACAGAGCATTTCTGCATTTTTCAAACTCTAGTAAGAACTTGTAACAGAGTAAGAGTGTTCCCTCAAGCGGACAACTACTATGCAGCTAACTAAGGGCACTGGTGCCACTTTGGCCGTTTGTTCAACTTCTAAAGAGAAGAAAACTTGCCCATAACTCTACTGCAAATATTTACATGGGACATACATTTTGCAGGCAACAGAAACAAACAAGATAATTCTGAAATATGCAACTCACCAAGGCTGCACATACTTTCAAAGCAAAATTCTGAGAATACAATGGTTTTTATAGATTTAAAGGTATCAACAGCCATTCAACTATTACAATTTCTATTCCAAGGGAAAAGAAATGCAAGTGAAGCAAAAGAATTACTTACCAATACTACTGACTGCTTCTGCCTTAAAAATGAATTACCCTTAGGACTGAGAAAGGGTATTAGGCAAGTTCTGGCACATATCCGCTGCGCTGGCCAACTGGGAATTAGCAACACAGTCATCCACAGCAAAAGCAGAGTGTTGGTTTTTTCTTTTCCCCAAAGGTAAAGCCCACCATTGAAACAAACTACAGTCAAATTTAGGTAACAGCACTGCTGCTGCTATTTGTGCCATGAGTTTTTAATCAGTTCTTATCCACTTACATCTATAAGGAATCCATAAGGTGATAGCAAGCGATGCTCTCCTGGACGTGTAATTAACAACGCCCTGGTCGTTCTAAGGTACAGATACAGATTGTACAGAACAGAGTGAGAGCGTGCGAGAGGGAGGGAGGGAGAGAAAATGAATTATAAATGCATCTAATTTGGCTATAATACAAGCTGCACACGTGGACGGAGAAGAGTCCATGGCCCACAGTGTGTAACCTGTCATAAAATTGCATTTTGCTAATAATTCATATCTGGAGCCAGCAAATTAAGCCAAAGTGCCACCTACCCAGGTAGCCATGCTGACTGGTCTTAGATGTCAGTTGAACAGCTACAGCTTGGTTTTGCTTAATATGGTTTCTCTTAAAATTTTTTACAGTTGGCTGAATGCTCTAGTAGTTTTTACCCAAATTATTACAAGGTTTCAATTTTCATGTTAAACACTGCAGATAGGTATGTAATCATGTTATGCTAATAAACAACCAGTGTTTCCAAGGTCAACAGAGCAAAGAGATTTAAAAATTGTACAAATCAAAAATATAAAGAGAAGTCTTAAACAGACACAAGTTTAATTTAGTTCACATTGATGCTCAGCACTGTTGGTCAAATAAATGCTGTTTTGCTTGCATTTCTGCCATTCATTTTGATATCCTGAGGTACTGCCACTAGCAGGAGGAGAACATTACATGTGATGGAACATTTACTTTCTGAGAGCTTTTAAATCCCCCAAATATCCTCACTGCATATTTGGGTATGCAATGGTAGAGATATAACTGGAGCAAACAGAAACCTCAGAAAAACATTATCTGTTTTCCATGCATAACCTTACTGTCTATTCAAACAAGCTAGTTACCCAAGAACAAAATATTTAAGAGTATCTGGCTGTGATTGTTTCTCTTTCAAACAGAGTATTATGGTAGTAAGTACCATCTACACGCAGAGATAAATTGCTCAATCCACAATGACCTAGAAACTTAAGTATTTTATTAACAGAGTAGACTATGTCCCTCCAGAACTTGATACGGTATCAGGGCATGGTTCTTTCTGCTGCAAACACAGAGGACCTATCACTTCAGTTAAAGGTGGATGTTCTCATAATGTCAGAGTCTGGTAGATGCATGGAGCGTAAGATTCCAGGCAACAGAGGGGAACACTATTCCCACACTGGTCAGCTTATGAATCCCATTATTATCCAAACAAACAAACAAGCAACAAAGCTTTGCTAGCTCTATGAATTCAATGTGGTTAAAAAGTGAGGTTTTTTACTACTTAGAGAAAAAATTGAATAACTACAAATGTTCATAAGCACAGCTGCTGATTAATAACCACTCTGCTTGCACCTGAGATTTGTCTGCAGTTGGATACAGCTCCCAGGCATCTGGATCTCTATTGGCAGCTTTGAGATTAGGAACTAAAGGTCGCCAGGATTTTGTTTGTAAAATTTTCTCCCATTAAATATTTTAATTATATAGCACATCAAATTCAGTGCAGAAGAAGAAAATCAAAGTAAGGTACCTGAATGCACAACTCTGATCATCTTTTTCATCTCTGTGTATATTCTATCTCTGTAAAAATACACATGTGTAAGTGTCTGTATCTATATAGGTGTATCTATCATCAACATTGGTATAGAACTAAGAGCTTAATTTTTTCCTTAAAACCGTTAACAACAATTAAATATCATTTGCACACTGCACTTGTACGCACTCCGGTCAGGAGCACAGAATGAGGCAGCATGTGACAGCAGCACGCTCCAGGGAGACAGGGTTATTCCACTAATAAATCCACCTGGACTTCAACAGATGCCATCTCCTGTCAAAGCTATTAGAAAGCACTTGATCATTCGCTCCTGTTTTGTTTGCCGTGTACAGCATAATCAGGAAAATTACTTCTCAAGTAACACTTATCTTTAGACATTACGATCTTTTTACCCCTACGCAGAACATTGACACCACTTTCATTTTAAAGGCCATGGATATGGGAGGGAATTGCTAAACTCATCCAGCTGGGCATCAGCAGAGTCAACTAACTATGCTCCTGGGTCGCATCCAGCAGCAGTGCATTTGTTTATCACACTGCTCTCCATGCTTTGCGCGGTCGCCATCTCCAGATAGCTCTGAACCATCCACCTGCACACACATGCAGACTCACACAGCACTTGGCTCTGTAGCAGCTGTATAACAAAACACACAAGGAAACAGCGGGGTGGGCTGCCGAAAAACAAAGAGAAAACAGATCTGCTCAGGAACAAACAAGATAATACACACATGCCTGGAGCAAACGCTGAAGGCCTACTACACAGCGCCACCTCAGAGACCCATTGCCCCTCATTCATTTTTCAAGTGAAGGCTGCCAATAGCACAAACCCTAGAAATCACAGCGGATGTAGAAGAGTCACAATAAATAGGATGAATTATTATTCCCCCCCCGCCAAGTCATCACAAGTCTTCAATACAGAAAACTCTTCCCATCTTAAGAAAGGCATAGTACACTAATTGGGGTTACAGAAACATTCACCATACGCTGTTGCTTTGCCTGTCCTAAATCTCTGCTCCCATCATGGGATTTTAAAGCCATGCTCAGCATGACTGCTCAACAAGATCTGGCTGAAGATGTTAACACACTCATTCTGCACGAGTACCAGCTGAACAGAAATTGCAGCCACAGCACTCGGCCAAGCACGAGTCATGCCCATCACACCGAGAGCTTGCTGCATTGAAAGACAAGACCACAATAACCTTGGGCCTTTAATACAACAAATACTAATCACCAGCTGACACCAGCAAGTCCTGCTTTCTAGCAAAGTGCCTTCATTTTTGCATATGAATCACCACATTTTTAATTGCTTCATACACTGCAATGATGGTGCCAAGGACCCTTATCCTGAACTTGTAAATCACTGGTCTTGCTATGCAATAACACCACGAGAAGATATTGCTAAAAATGGCTGAACACTACCCACAGTACTCTTGTCAGACAGAAAAATAATTTCAGTTTTTTATATGAAACAAGAACAAATTTATTGAGAAAAAAAAAAGAGAAACTGTAGAACTGAATGGAAAATTATTATGGAAGCAATAATCTGATTCTTTCCCGTTTGCACGCACAACTGCCTATGAACATCAACGGGAAGTACCTGACAACATGAGGAGAGGGGTAAACAGCCTTCACTAACCTTCCAAACAGCTGTTAAAACACCCCTTTGTCCCCTTTAGTTTTGGATTATCTATATGGACATAAATTATCTGAAAATAGCTGTAGCATTTAAACTCTCCAAACGTAAGCCAGTATGTGTTTCCTTCTAGCAAAGGATACTACCTCATTTAACTAGTTTTTAGAGCAACATACACTGATGCCAGCAAATACTAGAAAGAGGGCAGATGATGCAGTCAGTGCCATTAATGGGCATTAGGGAATTGTACAACAAAGAAAGCACAAGTGCTCCATCATCAACAGTTTGCTCCTAACCACAAACACCTGGATAAAAGATTCTCACAACCCTACAAAAAAAAAAGAGATTACAAAAAACCAAAACAAAACCAGCAAAGAACAGGGCAGTTGTTCTACACAGGTATTAGACTCAGCCTGATTTATCACAAGAGACCAGAAAAAGGTGGCATCAGAAATGTGTAAAAACATAGTCAGAAATGGAAGAGGGTGACTGGTCTGTGTTGTGCAGATGCAGAAGGTGTCACACAGTAGCTGTGCAAGATAAAAACATGCACAGGGCACTGAAGGAGCGTGCAGCTCACAAATGATACACTAAGGGCATCCACATCACTGGCAAAATTATTCCCCAGTAGGTACCATTTCAGATTGATAACACAGCCAGCTATAAACCCCCTTCAGAATTAGATCTGTCTTTTACTTCTCAGTTCAAGTACAAATAAAAATTACACTGTTTTCTATCCTTGTGACTGATGGGGGTTTGACGTGGGTCCAACGCTCTACAAGACGTAACAAAGTGGGAAATATCTGTATCACTTTATGAATATTTTGCATAGCTCTGCTGACTGTTTGAGACAGATAGCTTGCTGTAGGTAAGATCAAAGAGGGGTGTAGGAGGAATCTGACAGGAAAGAAAAACTGTGACCTAGATAAGGAGCATCCCACAAACATTCAAACTACAACAGACAGGCTATTAGCTGTGAAGAAACAACCTGCCTGCAGCCAGCACTTACACGGCTGCTTTTCCAAAGCTAAAGGAAGAGATACAAGACAAATAAACAAACATAACAAAACATTGGTCTGCTAAAGAAAGGGATGAGCAGGGCCAACACACTGATGCTTTCAGAGCACACAGCAGTCAGCAAGCACTCCAACCTGCAAGGGCTAGAGTCAGCTGGCACGCACACACCACAAAAAGGTCAGAGATGCAGTAAATGCACAGAGGCCCTTCCTTTGGTTACTTTTTACTACTGGGTGAAGAAATAAATTAATGTTTTAGGCTTTGCATGGATGAATCTCTATCGACAGACAGCAATGTACAGATGAGAAAGGCAGCCTTTGATAGAATGCAAGAGCGTATTAGCACTACAGACAGCAGCATAACAGAACGTTAGCAGCCAGGCTTGAGACGCGGAGGCAGCCCAGCCTTGCCAAGCAGAGCTCAGCCAAAGCAGCTAATGTGAAATACCACCCCGTGAGCACCCAGGCCGGACTGGGGAAGCCAGTCCAGCCCACCGCATGTCCCACGAGCCGGTCAGGATCCAAACCATGGTTGTAGGCACCCAGTTGAGTCCTTGTAACTCTCTCCATACAAGTTGTCATAGAAAGGGGAGAGCAAGATTAATCTCATTTCTTACTTATTTCCAAGGAGGTGCAAGAAGCATACAGGCATTGACTCCCTCTTCCCCACCTGTTCACCTTCTGCAATGAAAAACACTTTATGCAACGACCACTTCATGCCTCCCTTGGCACAGAAGCAGTATGGTGACTGTTATCTGACCAATGGGATCAGTCAAACACATTCTAGAAATCTCTAGAGTACTTCTCAGTGCATTGCAGACTGATGCTGCCCAGGACAGTCAAATAGTTAGCCAGTTTTATTTGTATGTAAGCTTACATAATGCAAATTATATAAAACAAAGTGTTCTTTTTCCCTCAAAAATTATCTATAGAAGTTCTATTGGAATATGCTGCTTTGTCACGTACCTCCCTTACCATGCTCTTTGCTGCTGGGCCCAGGGCCAGAACGCTTCTGCTTTCCAGATTCCAGTCTTGACTTCCTCTGGATGAATATCGGAGTGAGCAGATTGACAAAGGACAACGCAGTGAAATGCTCTTTAGGAGGAATGAAGGTCAAAGCATTGCGTGGCAGCAAGTTTTCTGCTCCATCAGCAGTAGTAGAAACACTATGACATGTTCTGCATAGATAGCAATTGCAGTTTATATTCACTTACTCACATTTGCAAACACTGTCCCAGTAACATGATGAACACCACATGTGATTCCTCTCAATGAACTATGCTTTGAAAGCTGTCTTCTCTGAACAGCTGGAGGAATGCTGGTCTCCCAGTCCTCAGGCAGGCCATAAAACGTAAGACTTACTGACAGCCTAAAAAAAGCTCTGTTGCAGTGATACACCACCGAGCCAGCTTCTTACAAGCCATTGCCAGCCCCACGTTGCAAGGAGATTTTTATGCTGTCAACTTAATAATGTAATAAAAGGCAGAGGAGAGCTTTAGTTGTAAGTATCAAAATATAAAATTCCACCACAGATAGTGCAGGGAAGATAAAGTCTCTTCTCGCAGACTAGAAGTGACAGCTTTGCATTAGAAAGCAGCAGTAGATATTCAAAAGCTCCAGGAAAACCTGTAGTAAAGGCACCAAAAATCAAAGTGCAGCTGCTCTTTTTACTGTTTAAATCATTATATATTAGCAACAAATCTTGTTGTTGGCCAACACTCAGAAATGGCATATGGCCAATAAAAGGTTCAGTGGAGTTTTCCATCTGTCACTGAAATCAGCTATGGCTCCAGCTCATACAGAGTACGTTTAGTGTCATAATTATTTGTGTACTAGACGTCAGCCATTCAGTCTAACATGATCATTTGACTACACGATTCGCTAAATATACTGCCCAAGCAAAACAGCTCATAACCACACAGCTGCAAGGCATGAGGTGCATGTACAGTATACGCGCTGGCACTAACAAACGTAAGGATGTGAGCAGAGGGTGATGTCTTGCCACAATAGGTTACGCAAATAGAAACACACTGGTGTATCCTCTTGATATATAGCACAGACAGGGAGAGGCAACCGTACTCTCCTTAAAATCAAAGTCAGACGCATGCAAGATAGCAAATCACTAAGTGGTCACCACATCTTTTTTGGTGATGGGCAGGAGCCCCTGCTTCCTCATTACAAAGACGAAGCATATGGATTTACTTTGCTGTCTTCACTGTCCTGCCAGCACAAGAAAGCTGACAGACTAAGCTTTGAACTATTCTGTTTCACTATAGATTCAGGAAATACCTTAGAATTTTTAAAAACCTCAGACAATGCTCTTACTTTCTACAGCATTTTCCATTAGTTTTTAGCAACTATGGAAACACCAATGGTGTTTTTTCTCCCTCCCTCTGCAGCAGTCTGGTGCTATGAATCCCGCACTGATAGGTCTTTAGCGCTGTTTTTAGATCTGGATTTTCCAGACACAGGGATTTATATTTCAATCAGCCAAGAGTCACAGTCTGCTTGGCCCTAGATTTGGGCGCAGGCACAAGCATATTTCTGTTTTCTAGTTCAGTCAGAAAGATGTGTAACATTCCCAAATGCAGAACTTTAACAAAAGGCGGGGGGGCGGGGGGGAAGCATTCTAAACGGTGCTGGAAGTCAAAAGCAAGAACATTTGTGTTTGTGCAAGTTTGCAACAGTACTCTCTCTTCCCTAAGCCTCACTGCTCCACATCTGCTCCAAGAGAACTGCCAAAGTAGTTTAGAGCTACTGGATCCGACCTGTGGCTGGCTTTTAACATTTAGAACCTGGGAAGCTTAGAGCACGGTAAAGAGGGATGCAGGAATTCACTAAAACTTTTTAATAATATTTAATAATCCCTTTGTGGTATGGTCAGAGCCGGCACAACTTCACAACAATAAGCTGATTTGCACAGAAACAGGCTCATAGCTCCGACAGACGACAGCGGTTCACAAGAACAATTTTTTGCTGCAGACGAGGTCCTATCTGGAGTGCTATTTTGCTCATCAGAACAGGGAGGAGAGCAAAACTAGATTTTCTTAAAAAAAAAAACAAAAAAACCACCCAACAACAAGACACATACTTAAATACACTACTCCCTCACAGAATCAAAATAAGCATAGGGAATTTATTAAAAAAAAAAAAAAAAAAAAAAAAAAAAAAACAACAACAAAAAAAAGTAGCAGTTTCCACTACCTAGAAAATGACCGTTTTTGGGACAGCTGAATATTGCCAAATATTCTTCTACACTTAATTCATTAGCAGAATTCAGGTCAGTGTCCCTAAATTCAAAGGGAGCACAGATGCACACATTTAACTCTTTTCTAGGAGACACTGTTTCCTCTTTCATGTTGACCAGAGGATTGTATTTGGTCTCTCAAAGTTTTCACAGGAAAACACAAGAACCCATCTAAAGCTACTCCATGATTCCATGTGATTTTGCCTTGGCTTCAGTGGGCATAAACATCAGAAAAGCACAATGAGAGCCTCCGCGCAGTCTTAGCCCAGCCCAAGCTCTTCAAACATTAACAAATAAAAATGTATTTCCAGCTAATTGAAATTATGTAGTTGGGGAAAGTGTGGAGATAGTTCACAAAGCTGAAGCTCTCACCACTGCTCCTCCTCAAACAGATGGGAAAATATGGTGAAAAAACCTGTCCATTTACATACAAATTTCTCAGTGTGGCAGCTAAAATTCAGCAGCAGCAGACTTGAGAAAGGAAAATACTAGCTTTACAGTTATAATGACCTCTGAACCAGCTATTCACATTCAGGTTGAGAGTGCAGAGGGTCAGGGGAGAACGTAACAGATTAGAGTCAAAGTATCTGAAAGCAAATCCACTGGATTCACCAGTTGTCATCAGATTGTCTACTCCATTTCTAGCTGACCTGCTTCATTATTTCCCTACCACTTTTTTAATCCTTGCTGGTGGCTTCCAGTCTGTTATGCTGAATCAGGTATTCATTCAGTCAAGCTCTAGCTGAGAAGTCTGGCAATGGATGGGAACATCTCAAAATGATCCAGGAAAAGGTAAGCCAGGAATTGTTTGTAAAAAATGTTCATCAGTAAACCAGTCAGTACTGAAACAGCTTTCTTGGAAAGCAGGAACAGGACAGCAGCTGGAGACCTGGCTGCCGTTTCCATCCCCTGCTTACAAGGAGAATGGTCCATGGAAGAAGTCATGTAAATTTGCATAGACTGTGCACATCATCTCCATGGTTGCTGATTATGTTTATTAGTGACATCTGACCACAACAAAATGATGCTTCTAGTGGCCAGGGAACAGATGCATAAGCTAGAAGCTTTTAAAATGGGTGAGAAAACCCTAAGTCTTTCTGAGTTCATGATGTGTGCGAGTATGAGAAACCAGTTTTAGTAACATACGGATATAATAATTGTGCTGTCCTGAGGGGAAAATGTTTCAGCTCTATCATATCAGTTCCTCTGTCAGCACAAGCACAACATGTTTTTTGTGAAACATACAGTATTATCTATGTATTCTGTGCTAGCGATTAAGACCTCAATATGTACATTTTTAAGGTCTGATAAAAACTTAAAAGTTGCCTTAAAATATTTAAAATGTTATGTTCCAGCATACACAGCAATGACAGAATTACTATTAAATATGTGAGGCTTTAAATATTCTCCATTTCACAGTGGAGCTTTTTAAAGTTAGTGTTGTGACGGAATAATCAGTAGTTACTCCCAGCAGTTTATGGGAGCTTGGGAGAAGCTACGTCCTCTGACAAAACACAAACTGCATGTCTGGTGATGAGATATCTCATGAGGAAGCAGTGGGGGACTGTACCAAAGCTCTCTAGAGAAACACAGTCTCAGGGTTTGCAAGAATTTTATGCTTGAGTTGTCTGCACTGCTCAGTTTGAGCAGCAATAGTTCTGTCATCTCCTCAACAGAAGCACAGAATTTATTTTGTTCTTTCATCCTCATACAAAAGTCTAAAGTGTTTCCAGAGGAAAGGCAGGCATCTGCACACATGTGTGACTTGTACTTTAGTCTGAATATAATTTACATGAGCTCTACCCGAAGTATAAACTGGGAGAAGCAAATTGTCAAGAAGTTCCAGCTGAATTTTGGCCAGTTTTCCTAAACTCGAGGTTCATAGAGCCATCTCTCTAGACCATCTTTCTGGCATGCAGCCGCTTAGCTATGTTTTACCAGAAGTTTCTGCTCTTCAATTTGTTACCCCCTTCCTCATTGCAGAAGACCCCCACAGGCTTACGCCTCACTGCCCAGCCAGGCTGCCACGAAGGCCCCTGCTCCAGCTCCTGAGAAAACGCCTCCCTTTTCCCCTCATCAGCAAAAGCACAGCCAAAAAGCAACCGAGCTGTTTTTTTTTCCCTGCTGGCCTCACCCCTAAGGCTGCACAGGAGTGAGGGGAGGAAAAGGGAATTTCCAGGAGGGTACCACAGCATGCACAAAGTAACAAAAGGTTAGCATCACAGAGAGTGCACCAAAACCTGAAGGTACTTCAAAATGCAAGGAATCTCCTCTAGACTGTTGCACAGTAACATAACCCAACATACACAAGTAGTATTTTGCAACACACTGTCTTTTAGCAATCGATTTCTGAAATAGAGAAACATCCTCAAATCAAAAGCACCTATTACATTGTACATAATGTTAGTACACACTGATGTTATCTGGTGAAACTACTTGGTGGCCTATAAGACAGAATTAAATGTGTCTCTTCGCTAGTATGTCTATAATAATTATTTTTCTAATGCTTGTGCAGTTACAGGAATACATGAAAAGAAGCAATTGCATTGGAGAAAACATGATTTGATGTTGTTTATATACAGACATTTATGTACTGAGAGTTTGTTTTATCTCCCGAGATATCACTGAGGTTACAGAACTTACAGGCAATAACTATAAGAAATAATATTATAATCATAAGAATAGTGATTTCCATTTTATTTATGTAGAATGTAAATTCCTAAGTACCTGCAAACTCAAGGTCAGCTGAAAGTTGCCAGAGCAGCTAGGCTGTTTCATTAGCAATACAATGGAAAACAGCAGCAAAACTTTAACAAACCCAGTAGACTCAGTGAGGCCGCAGAGGCTGTGACACGCAGCCTTCACCACGCATCTTGATGTCCAAAACAGTTCAAGAGAAGTACACTGAAAGGACGGCAGCGGATGAAGCCAAGCCTCGAGACAGCCAGAGAGCTAAAGTGAAAAAGTCATAGAAAACAGACTTGAAAGGAGTGGGGAAAATGAGCATATACTCCAGTGTAAGTACAGCACCAGTCTTTGTTAGAAGCATCTGTGTCAACAGGAAGAGGAAAGAAAACAAGTGGAAGCAAAAGCCACTGAGAGGGACCAGAACTCCTCGGCGCACAAAACTGGCAGGAAAATATAAGCTTAGAAATTGCAGGCAAGGAAGCAGTTTTCTGCTCTTTGGTTCTCCTTTGTCCACAGAAACACGACCTTGCATAGTTGGGGAGCAGTGGGGGAACAAAAAAAACAACCAAAGAAAAAAAAAAACAAAACAACAAACCAAGCTTTTATCAAATAAATATGTGACTCATTCATCACCAGCATCTACCCTCCCATGTGTTTTGTGGTGTATTTACCTGCCCCACCGACTCAATAGTGTATTAGAAATAGAAGAGGTGGATGTGTATTTGGTCTGTACACAAACTGCTGGAGGGATGGAATAGAACAAGTGATCATGGTGCAATGTTACTATTATCCATAGGACTCCCCTCCCGAACCTCAACATTTTGTTCCATTCTTTGGCCATCCTGCCCGCAAACACCTGACTTAGGTGCTTGAAGCATGCTGGCTCTATTAGCAGAGCATCCACAATATTCTATCCTTTTTAGACTATAAGCAGCCTTCTCAGTTTCACAGCCTTAAGATGTTCTAAAAGCGCTGGGTATATCGAGATACCAAATAAGAACTGTACACAGAAGCTTCTCTACAGCATTATTACTGGCTAGCAACAGCCCTGCTCTCCTGGTATACACAGGTGTATTTATATATAGGCAGTTTATAGAGATGTATCTAGCCTTTGCTGCAAGATTTTCTGATGCAATCAGTCTAGATAGTCAACCACAATCAGATGTTCAGTTTCATGATACCACAAGCACTGACGTTTACGATACATTCCAATTATCTTAACGATGACTCTTAACCAAAGGAAAGCAGTTAACATGGAGAAGCATTCAGATACTACTGGAGTTGTTCTTACTGACTTAAAACTTAAAAACATTTAATCTGGGACATGTTTCATTTTCAGTTTGAGAGATTCCTTCGATGTCCTGAACAGATGATCAAACCACCCAGTGAGCAAGCTACGACCACGAGAACTGCTGTAAAGCTTCACCAAAGAGAGAGCAGATGAAGTGAGAGGGGCCTTTGGGCCCGAATCTGGGAGGGACAATTTTGTACGCTTGAATAACCAGGACAATAGAAATCCTCAGGCACCAAAATGAACAGATTCAATCTTCTCCAACTAATAGCACACTCTCCTTTCAGCAGGCATTCACTTGAGAACAAGCAAAAAAAAAAAATCCTGCCAAGGAGTTTCTAGCGTTTTTGACATTGTGTGTAATCCTCAGCCAAGCTATGCCTTTGTCAGGCTACGATCCGCACTATTGGGGGGGTGACTTAACTCCACAGCTTACACATTCCACAACTGCAATCCCCACAGAAGAGAGCAGCCTCAAACAGCTCCCCACCCTCACCTACCTCCCCTTGACTACTGAATGCTTCCACGGTCTGCCTGCCAAAAATAACCTCATCACCCACTCTTAGCGACTGAAATACAGCTGGAGGCAGCCAGACAGCACGACTGAAAAGATGGAAGCTTCCTGCATTTAGCTCACAGATGCGTTAATACGGAAGTCTAATTACGGGCTACTTCAAAATATACACTGTTTACAACTTCACAACTTAGAGTCAATAGAAATCATTCCCCACACGTGCAAGGCCAGCTCATGGAGGCCAAGAGTGCTAGAATGAGTTCAACTGACACAGGTTTGTGCTGGCTACAACACACCATTCCTTCACAGCTCAGCAGCTTTCCTGGTCGTCATCAGGGATTGCAGTTGAGTTGTATCTTCCAGTGATCTTCAGAGGTATTCACAGCAAGAGCATTTGGCTGTTGTGTACTTCAAGGGAGCTAAGGGTCAGAAATCAAATCCTTCCCTTTGACATTGTTCTAAAGCCATGAATTAACCTATCATCCCTTCCTCAAGTCATGAGATTAGCTTGAGAATAATATTGTCCTGTGTTTATTTGCCTCCAGCATTAGACGTTCAGATTCCCATTTTCAAGCCTTCTCTATAACTGTTTATTTGAAGGAAAAAAAAAAAAAAAAAAAAAAAAAAAGAGAAAGCAAGCTAGGATTCTTGTGTGGCTAATGTACATCAAGGTGATGCTTTAAGAAAAACAGCAGCCATCATGAGAGCTGGCAACTCTCAAATCGCTGGTTATGGAGGAAAGAATATTAAACAGCTATCATCAATCTATTTAGATCCAGGAAGCGAGCCATAGAATGCTGACAAAGGGGAATATCTGGTCTGACAATCATGGGATATTTATCTTTCAAATGAAGAATAATGGAGTTACACTGAAGAACCTCATTTTAACTTTGCAACAGTAAAGTGTCTCTCTCATCACCTTAGGGTGATATCTGAGCACCTCAGGGTAAGAGAATTTATTCTACCAGCTCTTTTAGAGACCACCACTTTACACAGGTAGTTACTCTAGCCTCCAAAGAAGCCACACAAGCAGCATGAACAGAAGAAAGGGAGTACGGACACTGACCTTCTGAACAGCAGTGGTACAGCCTCCCATCGCAGCAGCAGGCCAGGTAGTCCCCTTTTCATCCTCAGCTTCTTTGCTGCCAAAAAGGGATAATGCCAGATTATCACAGGAATGTTGGGGTTTGGGTTCTTTTTCTTTTTTTGAGGACAAAAACATCTTCATTTATTTTGCTTCCCAGCATATAAGGCCTTGTGAGTGGGAGCATAAATGGTGTACACGTGCACAGACGATCACACGAGGAAAACAGAGCTGTGCACAGCATCCACATACTGGACAGGAGTCATAACATTAGGGTAGAGCTAACGCCAGGCTGCACCCCTGTCAGCCCTGGGGCTCTCTGAGCACACTCATTCAATCTCTGACTGGGCTGATTTTCTACAGACCACTACTGGAAAAAAAAAAAAAAACAAAAAAAAACCCAAAAAACAAAAAACCACACCACCAACAAACCCAACCAACCACCAAAACCACAAGGAAAGGATGACACAGACACTGAGCTGTGACTGAAACACTAGGTTGCAGCTTGAGTTAGACAAAAAATTGCAAGTGTATTTATAATTAAGGAAGCCAGAGAAACTCAGCATTCCTGTACAGGTACACACAATCACCTATAGCTAAGCTAGCTGCAGATCCCTTACTAGGATCTCTACCTCCTTTTTCTTTCCTTAACACAACTGGAGGCTAGCCCACACAAAGATTTGTTGTTGTTGTTTTAAGCTAGTCATGGATTCATCATGCCATCCCCATATTTTTTCTATCTGAGGGCTGGATCCTACCAACAAGGACTCACACTTCTCTTAAGCTCTGATGAACTCACCTGCTGTTTTTCCTCACTATCCATGTTCTGTCTGCTGATATTGTGAAGAAAAGGTGAGAGAAAAACCTCAAACAATTAAGCCAATTCACTGCTTATAGAGAAACTCCTTCATGGATTTGTACTGAAGTCCTACCCCACTCACAAGAAACTGAGTACCTGCTGTGCAGAGACACCACAGCTGGTCCCAATACTTATTTCATCCCACCTGCCCCCTGAATAGCCCACAGCTGGAGTCAGACCTCTAGGCAGCCCAACCTCCTTTTGCTTAAAGGGGCAGGAAAACAACTCCCTGTCCTCAGCTTAATGCGGCATTCAGATGTATTGTAGCCACTTCACACTAGAATATGGTCACTGGGAGAGGAGCTACAGCTGCTGTAGTTGGATGCTCACCCTTTAAGAGGTTTGTTCTTGGACAGCCCTAGCAGCCTTCCAGCACATCCTTGTGGGTGGCAGAGCATCATTCTTAGCAACCTGACTAGCAAACAGCCACCCTTTTCCTTCAGAAGCTTGGAAAAAAAAATATTTATCTAAAATTTTTACTACTAAGGAAAGTAAGGCTTCATCTTAACAGCAGCCAAAAAAAAAAAAAAAAAAGCAGCAGCATGTGTTAAATCTGCACTATTAGTTGACCCACCTCAGCTGTGCAGAGCGCTCTCTTAGACTGAAATAGCCCAGACCAGGCAGCCAGCTGTGCTGAGGCCAAAACACACCCAGGCTGTCAGGACTTCTGTGCCAGGTCAAGCATGCAGATACCTAGCGCGTGGTTCCTCATGCCGGGAGACTGTGGGGTTTTTTTCTATTGCTCTCTCCAGGGGTGTGCTTGGCAAGGAGGGCGTGAGCACAGCAACTTCACTCACAGCTTCTCAGCAAACTAAGTGGGCTTCACTAAAATCAAAGCTCTGGCTTTGCTTCAGCTATGCATGGAGAGGGGGTGCCTATGGAAAGGAATTAGAGCTTGAACACAAAGCAGAACCAAAGCATAGCGAAACCTCCAAATCCTGAAGTCACATGCCTGAGCTTTCCTAACTACACAGCAAGCACGTTGCCGTACCAAAGAACTGATTCCCACCAGAATGGCAGGCTTGTAAGAAATTTAAAGCAATAAAAAAGAGCACCCTATCAAAAATAGCTAACCTGAAATGAAGCAGCTGATACTAGAAAACTGTGCTGAGGTTTTAAGAGTAGGCAAATGATAAAGTGTAAGGAAGAGAGGCAGTGGCAAGGAAGCCGCTTACCTTAATAACGAAGCTCATTCTGTTGACCTATGTAAGGAAAGAGCCACCACTAATTTAGACAGGAAAATTTGTACTGTTTCACTCTGGTAGTAAGTGGGATTTAGAAGAAAATTATTAAATCTTTCAAGACCAGAATGATTTATTTTCTCCTGTAAAGCAGGAGAATCAGCAGCCATAACTGTGCTGCAGTCTGCTTTTCAGAGAGCATGGAGAGCTCATTTCTGAAAGTTAGTTGTCATCCCTAAAAAATCTTGACCAGGAAAATCATTCGTACTCTGGTAAAAAGCATTCTGGGCCACAGAGGGGTCAGAAATAGGCAACAGCAATTGCTGAAGAATTTTTTCCAGAAATTTTTTCTCTGAGAGCTAGAGTTCATATTCTAATGGTGGCTGTATGAGTCCGTTTTATTCAATCTGGAATAAAAATATCCACTTTTCCACCTTATCTCATCTCCTGTATCCTAGAGAGAGGCTGATCGTGGATTAGCCAAACACCACAGATGAAGGGAACAAGAAGAGTTTAGAGGGATTAGATGCAATGAAGCAAAACAGTATTTTCCAGTGTGCACTTCTTTCTCACAAATGCAAGCATCAGCCCTGCACCTAACAAACGAACAGCAGTAACAGGGGCACCTCAAAATGTCGTTTGGCATAATGGGGTTGAAAACGTTTATGGAGACATGTCTACAAGCGATAGGATAGAAACGCAACTCTGAGAAACTGAGAAACAAAGCCATCTTGCTAAAAGACTGTATTTTACTATTTAATCCTCAGTTATACACATGACTTCATTGTGGAAAGGTCACCAGACAAAGAAGTTCAGTGAAGTGGGTTTGAAGGAAGGAATTGTGTACTAGGTCCCAGCCTTGCTCTGGCTGACTCCTTCACCTCAACAGCACGAACATCCCCTGGCCCAGCGAAGGACGAGCCCAGTACTCGCACAACCCAGCTCGGGAATTTTGGGAGACCAGTGGGAATAAACCGAAATTGCCACAGCAGAAAGCAGATACAGGGGAGTAAGGTTAAATTCACCTTCTGCCTCTCCAGCCACTGGCACGGCGCTGGATAAGGCGCTCAGCAGCTTGCACCCAGCCGCACCGGTGGAGGCCAGAACCCAGCGCTCTCCCCACCACCGCAGAGCGGGAGATGGCGGCAGCGGGACAGCAGCACCCTGCCCGCCTCCCCCTCGGGACGGCCCGGGCACGGCCGGCCCTGCCCGCAGCCCCGGGGAGCCTGAGGAGACCCCCGCCCCGCTCCCCAGGTGCCTCGGGCGGAGCTCGGGCTGTCGGGAGCCGGGGGCAGAGCCGAGCCTGAGGGGAGCTGCCGGACCCGCTGCGGGATGGGGGGAGCGGCCGGAGCCCACGAGTTTCGGGCAGGAGGGGGCGCGGCCCCCACGTGACCCTACCGGCCCTAGCGCCGGCTGCCGCCTCCCGCGCTCAGAGCCGGGCCGGGCCGGGAGGATGCGGGCGCTGCTGCTGCTCTGGCTGTCGCTGGCACTGTCGTCCTGGCGGCCGCCGCCGCGGGCAGCAGGGGCCCAGCGCCTCACCGCAGAGGCAGGTAGGGAGCCGTGCCGCCGGGCTGGGGGGGGGGGGGGGGAACGCTCTGCCCCCGCACCTGCGGTCCGCGCCCCCGTCGAGCTGTCTTAACCGCCCTCCCCGGGTGCGCAGCCTTTCGCTGACATTGCCGCAGCGCGATCGGCGTTGCTGTACCTGTCCTTGTCCCTAAATGACAAATGGAGCTGACAGAAACCCACTGAAGCCATCCTCTATCCGTAGTTCTTACCCACAGAACTACAGCCTGAAAAACGTGAAGGTATCAGGATGTGTAATGCCTTTGTACTCAATTTGCAGAAAACAGGACAGGTTGTGTCCTTTCTTCTTCATCGGAGTTTCCTGAAGGATTTTTTACACCGCAGGAGAGAAAAGATGGAGGAATCGTTATCTATTTCATAATTATACTTTACATGTTTTTGGCCGTATCCATCGTGTGCGATGATTACTTCCTACCTTCTCTAGAGATCATCAGTGAATGTAAGTGAACATCCTGATCTTTTTCCTGTAAAACTAAGCAGCTTGGGGTGGAACATCCTCCTTAGAAAAACTTCAAAGTTAGAGCGCTCTGGAGACAAAACTAAAGAAAGTTCAGAGTCTCCGTGCATAGTCAGACTTAGCAATACAATATTTAATTTGATATAATGTATCAATATTATGTTGAAAAATCATACTCTGCGGGCATTCATTTAAAATTTGCTTTCCTTGTGCCTGGAGGAAAATCTTAAGACTTCCTCGGTATTAACTCAACTGACGATTTAACTTGGGGGTGAGCTGTAATATGCCCAAGTTACAAATAAAAGAAAGAAAATTAAAAAAAAGGAGGGAGGATGATGGGGGCACACCAAACCAAGAAACCAAAACTCTCCCTGCACTAAAACATGGGAGTCAGTACCTTGCTCAAGCTTCTGTATTTCTCTCAAAGTAGTGAACAGGTATCAGGATGAGCTACTGTTTACATACTCCAGGTATGACAGAGGAGGGGAAGGAATACCACAGTTCTACAAAATCTAATTAACCTGTAATAGTTCCCCTGGCCTCAGCAGACCACTAAATTATAGAAATGGTCTTGGCTGAGAGTTCAGCTTTTCATTGCCAAGAATTAAAAACATTCCCTTAGGGAAACTCACCTGTGAACACCGGAAAACATTCTCCAGACCAAAACACTTACAGAAAATGTAAACTTAAACATTGCTGTAAGGCTGATAACTTTTTTATTGATGAAAAATAAGCATTTGTCAGACTTTTTCCATAGTTAGCCATATGTCCCTGTTCTTAGCGTGCAGAACTCGATCCACAAAGTGAGTTACATTTCAGAAACAGTCAACTTACCAGAACCAAAATCTCATTTTATTCAAGCAAGACACAGGCTCTTACACTGTCCATACGAAGTGAAAATTTGATTTTAAGATCGCAGCACTGGTTTGAATTTAACTAGTATTTCTGGTATGTGAAGACACAGTAGCATGGATTTCCCTGGAAGATAGATAGACTTGACATGGATCGTGTAACAATGTCACACTAGAGTCCAAGGAACTTCCCCATAATTATTACCCATATGAAAGAGTTAAAGCCCGCATACGTATGCCTATTTTACATTTTAAGATCATGCCCAAATCTCTTATAGAAATTAGTTTAAATAAAAGAAGTACTGATAAAACAATAGAGTTAGAAATAAATTCACTCAATAAATGAGCTATGTTTTCAATATATTATTTCACCAGTCTCAAATAAATGCATTAACTGTATGAAAGTAAGCATATCATTCTATTGTAGCTTCTGACGTTATATAGTAATGCAAGTAACTGGTACAGACTACTGAAGTATTTATTTCAAGCAATTATTTTGCTCTAGGCCTTGGCCTCTCTCAGGATGTTGCTGGAGCAACTTTTATGGCTGCTGGAAGCTCTGCTCCAGAGCTTGTCACTGCTTTTCTAGGTAAGGGACATATGTTTTGACTCCTCAGAATCTGGAATTCTTTTCCCTGCATGCCAAACTGAAACGTACCAGACAGTCATTTTCCTTACAGGAGTCTTCGTGACAAAGGGAGATATTGGTGTCAGCACCATCCTTGGATCAGCAATCTATAATCTTCTGGGTATTTCTGCAGCTTGTGGGCTGTTTTCCAGTGTGGTATGTATCAACTTTGATAGTTCTGCTTCTAAGAGCCAAATGGTTATCCTTTCTGATTTGCCAACAAAAGCCAAGAGAGACTTACTATGACAACTGTCAAGTTTATTATTTAGTAGCAAAACCAGCATGTAATCAGTTTTAAGATAACTTGCTATGAAAGTTTTTAAAAACACTAACTTGTTAAATATCATACTTAAGTAATTCCTAAGAATCTTATTTTTTTACATAATATAGAAACAACATATTGATGCAGCATTTACAGCACTTAGTGATAGTATTACAGACAAGTTGAAGAAAAGTAAATGAATCTGTGATCTGCAGGTTTCCAGGCTATCCTGTTGGCCGCTGTTTAGAGACTGTCTGGCATATACAATTAGTGTAGCGGCCGTCCTTGCGATGATATCTGACAACAGAATTTACTGGTAAGAGACAAGTTGCGTTGAATTAATGTTGACTGGAGACTGGCGACACAAGTGTTTTGAAAAACAAACAAACAACCCAAACCCCAAACTTCCAGTAGCCTGAACTGCCATTCACTAACAGAAATAAACATCCTGTTGGCTTTAAAAAAACATAGAAAGTCACAATGCTTGTAAAGATGATTTCCTAAACATTCAAACCCTGCATATTTATAAAGTTTGATCTGCATAGGTTTGTCTGTACAGACATCACAATTTCTATCCTAACTGTTTTGGCATAGCAATTAGTCTTCATAGTTTACTCCTTTTGAGCCTCTCCTTTGATAGCATCATTGTTAAGAAAAACATTTGTCTGCCAGAAGCAGATCATGAGCCTCTGATGCTTTAACTCTTCCATAAACACTAAAACTCCTGTTGCCTCAACAAGTCAGTCAGGTCCAACACTAAGCCTCTGAAGTTTCTAACTCAAAAGAGCACGTGCTATCCCTCTCTCTAACCATCACATGAAGACTCAATTTTGCAAACCTCAGTAAGATGTTCAATGAGCAAGATCCCCTAGAAAACATGCAGCTATACAATACACAAACAAGATTCTGCAGGGGAGGGGAATTAATCAACGTACTGAAAGACATGAAACACTCATGAACTTCCCTGACACCGGCCATACAACTGGTAATAGGGGCTTTTGTGTTTTACTTTTGCCTCTCATGCAACTTTTCCCTCTCTTTCTCTCCTTACACCAGCCATTTTAATAAGCTAAAGAGTTAGGGGGGCTTTATATTACATGTTACGTAAAATCTATTTTTCATTCTAGGTATGAAAGTGCATCCTTGTTATTGATATATGGGTGTTATATTCTGGTACTATGTTTTGACATAAAAATCAACCAATACTTCATGAAAAAGTTCAGTCCCTGCTGTACGTGTTTTACAAAAGCTATGGAAGAGCACGCTGAGCAGCAGCCACTGGTTGGATGGAGGGAAGAGAGTGGACCTCTTATTCGTCAACAGTCAAGAACAGATAGTGGCATTTTTCAAGATGAGCTGGACTACTCTCACCTTTCAACAAGCTTGCATGGACTTGATGAAATCTCTGAAGGTAGAAGTTTTATTACCATTGTCTCTAGCACTCTGCATACCTGTCTGCATCAGTTCTAATAGAGTAGATTCTGAATTATTAAGATTTTGTTCACAAAAGAACTCCAGCATAGTATTTAAGTAAATCATTATTCTTCCCTAGAACATAACATTAAGCAACATCAGAGTGGTGGTATTTCTATGAAGTCAGTTGCTAGGGGAATGCTAGGATAGTTGCTCGTTTGTGTCATATTAGAACAGCAGACTTCCATCAGTCTTTGCTGTGCACATTTGAAACTTCCCAGCAACACTGTTTGTAAAATGCAGTATCAGCTGAAAGACACACTGGTACTGTACTAATATACTGTCATTGTTTTCTTGTGACAATGGCAGGTTCACAGCTCAAAACAGGCATTATATATCAAAAGTAAAGGAATACCTACGATATGGCCACAGATTATTTAGGCAAACAGCAGTTGGTACTTACTCTTGGTAAACCTTTACAGAGTTCATTTTTCATCTACCTTAGTTTCCTCCTAGTGACATGGTAATAAAGAACATCTGATTTCAGAGTTTTGTCCAGTGTGATCTAGATACTGGTACGACCACAGCTAGAACTTGAGGAAGTTTTTTTTTTTTACCTTTGAGTATTCTCTCAAGTAGATGCCAGTAATATGACTGTATGCTATGGATTCAAACGTAGTGCTACAATTTGAAATAGTTACTTTTTCTTCAACAGATCATCCAAGCGTCTTCACAATACCTGAAGCAGATATGAAGAGAATTTTGTGGGTGTTATCCCTTCCTATTATTACACTACTCTATTTGACTATACCAGATTGCAGGAGACAGTTTTGGAGGAAGTGGTTCATGGTGACATTTTTAATTTCAGCAGCATGGATTTCTGCAATAACTTATGTCCTTGTATGGATGATAACAATAGCAGGTAGGTGCCTAAAGTACTGCTGCTATACAAAACCAACCGATCGAGAACCACTGAAAAAACAACTCCCTGTGAAGTTTTCCTTTCCACAATTAACAGTCAGTTTAGCAACACATATCTTCCTGTAAAAAAAACAAACAAAACAAAAACTTATGTTTGACTGCTTAGTTTGCCACCTTCATCCATCTAGTGAAAACTACTTTAGAGTTTAGCTGCTTCAGACTGCTTACGATGACATGAATGAGAATTTGTTTACACAGCTACAAAAAACCAGCCTATATTTAAAAAGAGACAGTTTCATTAAACTGCTTCATGAAGTGAAACAATTAGATATACAGCAATAAAGTTGCCAAGCTGTAGTCTGACAAACATGGAATCCACCAAGACTGGAATTAAAGGTTCAGGGTTCTGAAAGAGATCCATTACTTCTACAGCTATATTCTTCTTGAACACTATAGTAAGGGATTTGGCATTAAACTAACTGCCAAAAACACCCAAATTTTTGTACCCTTTTATTTCAACTATAGTGTCATGTGTTTATAAAACATTTTATGTGTGTGTGTATACCTCTTACAAATCTGCATCACAAAGTGAAGCAATAAAATAATTACATTTAAGTGAGAGAAGGGGTATCAACTTGTGTGTAAAAACATTCTCTTAAAAGTATCTTAAGATATTAAAGATCTCATTTCACTGTTTCTCCAGTCAGTTTGAGAAAAAAAATCCGTTTTTAAGAAGAAAACAAATTCCTAAAAAAGAAAGAAATGTTACAAAGCTTGCCATTTCCACATTATAGTTCACTGATCCTATTCAAGTATTCTGCTAGTTCAGCATCCTAAACTTGTTTTCAACTTAAGGTCAATGAATAACTCCTTGTTCAGTGCAGAAACAGACCTACACATTTGGTAAACCTTTGATAAATTACTAGTAGATTGCTGGATGTAACACCTACCAGGTTCACTCCTTGGTCAAATAATTTTCCACTTGTACCTAAAGAGCAAGAGTTTACTGTCTGAATGCTAGAAGCCTTTGAAACAGGATTCAAATGAAAGTTATTGCTGTTCTGCTAGACAAAGCGCTATTTCACATGAAAGCGGGTACACTGGAGATTCAAGTAGTCTATTAGTGTTAGTCCACTTTGAAGAGTCATTACAAGCAGTATTGGGGTCATTGGCCCACTACTTCTAGGTCAAATACGCTCTATTTACACATTAACACACTAAAAATTACACTATTATATCCAAGTCCAGGTTCTTCCATGGAGGGTGACTCAAATATTCTATCATTGCATAAACAGCCTATCAGAACATCACAAAGGTAGCGTAGCTGGGGACTAAATTTTGATGGTCAAGAACAAGCCTAACCCAGTATACCTTTTTGTTGCTAGCAAAGAAAATTTGACTACTTAGAGCAAGATATTGCTACTGATACACAAAATTCACGGAAAGCTAGAAGAATAAGACCATTCTTTTTTTATGGTCAGTTGCCAGGAAAAAAAAAAAACAACCCTACACATTAAATAGAAGATAAATCTATGTAATAAAAAGAAAAAATAGATTCACCTGAGTTTAGATTCTATTTTATAACCTTCAGAGGGCTAGAAACTACTGTTGCGTACATAAGGCTGGTTCATTCATATTTCACCTTGGGTTGCTTGCCATGAACCATTATTTTCCAGCCTGGATGCTTTATAAAAGCTGATCTTGTTGGTCCCTCATCCTACAAATCTCTTACATTAGGAGTGATGGAAGAATAAATACCAGTACAAATTCTGCAACAGGATCGTGTTAGTCCCTCTGAACCAACAAGTAGTTTCAAACACAAATTTACTCAGCTGATGTAAGCTGGTATGTACTAGGCAAGCATTGCTGACCTAGCTTACGAATCCTGCCTCTTATTTTATGAAAACTGTTGTTATCAATATCCAGATATTGCAAGTAAGAATTCAAATTTCTACCAAAAAAAAAAAAGGATACTTTTTAGTGAACAAAAGTTTAAGAAAAACTAATTACTTAATAGTTTGAATGGAATTATCACATACTTCAGCATACTGACGCTTGTGAATTGCACAACTGCTAAAACAGCTCTCAAGATCTGAACCCCTTTATTTTTGAAGTGAAAAGTTAATATGCTTACAGGACATGTCAAGCTAA
The DNA here is from genome assembly GCF_036417535.1 of Chlamydotis macqueenii. NCBI lineage: Eukaryota > Metazoa > Chordata > Aves > Otidiformes > Otididae > Chlamydotis > Chlamydotis macqueenii. The sequence goes on along the minus strand of NC_141567.1, from coordinate 12,025,320 downwards.
AAAAAAAAAAAGTGGGGGAAACAAAAAGCTGCTGTTTTAGTAACAATTTAAAACTTTTCTTCATTTAATCCAGTATTTATCTAAAGAAATTCACACTTCTAAAGGATTACTTGCACAAGTCATATAAAAATTCTGCATTTTCATTCTTCTGAATCCAACAAAAGAACTTTATAATTGAAGTGAAATGGTAAAGCCATGTAGTTGAGACAGTATTGTAGTAATGATCTTAATGACCTTCCTCCCCCCAAAAATTCATGTTCTTTCTTTCCTCCCCCTTTAAAGAGTGGATAATTGTAAGAGTTATTGCTTCATGAGACTTTTGAGCACTCACAATGAGATGCCCAAAAACATAGAAGACTATTACATTTTCCAGAAGTTGAGGGGAAGGAAAAAAAAAAAGCAAACAGTAAGTTGTCAAGATTTTTAAAATTCTACTGTATCTATAAGAAAAAAATCGTAATTGGTATTGTCTTGACCACTGGAGACATTCCACTCAGGTCTTTGAGAAACAGGATAGTTGCTACACCACAATTCCTTTTTTTTAATTTGATTGAAGAACAAGGATAGGACGTATTTCTTTGTTTTTAACTACTTCATGGTTCAGTCACTTCATATTCAGTCAAGTTAGCTGACAGATTCCTTTTGAAATTCCTGTATGATTACTAATCCTTTTTCCAGCCAACAGAGTCCAAAGCTATTTCTTTGGATGAAACTTAAACTAAAAATATACTTGCATTTTCTACTGTTATTTATCAACTGCAGGTGAAACACTGGGAATTCCAGAGTCAGTAATGGGTCTCACATTACTAGCAGCAGGAACGAGTGTACCAGATACAGTTGCAAGTGTGCTGGTGGCTCGAAAAGGTAAAGACTTTAGTATCAGGCTCATTCCAATGCATGTGTTTAAAAGGTATTATGAAAAAAAGAATTCTATTCAACATTTTCAGAAATTCAAGGAGTAACTTCAGAAGTTTTGCTCCAGATTCTAGAGCTTAAGTTTACTAATAATAAATAAATAGCTTACCTGAAGAAGCTGTGGCTCAGACATTTAAAAACCTCTCTGAGTATCTCAGAGAAGTATTCTAGATTGGTTTGATTTGTTGTTGATCAAGTGTTACAGTTCTACTGCAAAACACAACTGTAGGTCTTGGTATTTTAAACATGACTGGATTTTATAATAGCCTGTCTAACTTATTTTAAGTGCAACTGTGCAGATGCTGGTGATTTAGGGGTACGTTTTTTTTTTTATGCTTGTGGTACCCAAACCCATGTTCTCTAGAATCATGACTATAGTTCTTTCAAAGAAAAGTCTGAAAAGGGTACACTGAGAAATGGAAGGCTGTCAGTCTGTTCCTCCAAAACAGTTTGGCAATTTCATATAATACAATTATGAAGACTTATTTGTATTTCTTCTTTTACAGGAAATGGAGATATGGCTATGTCTAACATTGTGGGATCCAACGTATTTGATATGCTCTGTTTGGGAATACCCTGGTTTATAAAAACTGCCTTCATAAATACATCAGGACCCATAGAAGTGATCAGCAGTGGTTTGACATACACAGCCATTTCTCTTATCTGTTCTGTTGTTTTTATTTTTCTGGCAGTTCACCTGAATGGCTGGAAAATAGATAAAAAATTGGGAGTAATTTGTCTTGTACTGTACTTAGTATTTACTGTATTATCAATTTTATATGAACTTGGCATCATAGGGAACAATCCTACACGGGTCTGTGGTAACTAGTTTTAATCAGTGATTATACTGATGAAAAAAAAAAAATAAAAGCAGGACAGAAAGATCAGTTTCTTCATTTAGTCAAAATAAAAAAAAAAATTCAAAACTCCCGTTGGGCTCTAAATCTTATTTACAGAACTAAGTAATGTCATTAAAGTAATAATAAGTAGAACAAAAACGTCACAGCCTAATTGGAGCCCTTTCTTTTAGAGTCAAGAAGTACAGTATGACTACAACGCACATATAAAATCAAAATTCTGAAAAAAAGACATCTAGTTTTTACATTACAATGTTGATACACGCTGGGGTGAAAAAAATAATCAGAAAACACTAAACAAATCCCACTATGCAATCTTGAGATTAACAGAGAAAATGGCTTATTTTATTAAAAACAGTATAACCATTCATTTAAACTGAATGACTAGAGACACTTGGCCTAATTTTCCAAAGGCACTGAGCATCCAAAGCTTCCACGGTCTACAGGGACCTGAAGGTGCTCAGTGCCTCTAAAAAAAACAACAAAAATCAGGCAAATTGTCTTTAAAAACCAAACATAGTAAGATTCAGTTAACAAGTATCACAGTATATTAAACACTATACTGTTAAAGGCTGGTGGGATTTAAAAGTTCCTTTTTACAGCTTTTGTAAGCATACAATGTTACTAAAAATGACTTACTAGGATACAGAAGCTAAACAGACATAGGAATGTTCCTGAACACACAGTTTTAAATTATGCATTGCGATCCAAGCGTACATCAATTTCTCTGCCACTGATTTTTATGCCGTTCATTATCCTACAGGCCTTTTCAGCAGATTCTGGTGAGTCAAATCTGACTGTTCCACAGCCCTTTGATTTTCCATTCTCCATTTTTATTTCTGCAAACATTACATGACCTGAATAAATAAGTTAAACAGGAGTTATTTCAAGTCTTCCACAACTTAAAGTACTAATCAGAAGTAATAAAAAAAAGCATTTTTAAATATAATCTAGGGGCACATATGAAATCAGCACTTTCAGACTGATGGTATGTTCACTCATTCAATGAAGGTGACAGAGGTCAAAACAACAGCGAAGAACCCAAGTTAAGAACCACTGTTGCAAATCTTTCCTTCACACTAGCTTAAGATGAAGTATGCCTGTATTTGAACTCAAGTTTGAAACAAAGTGCCCTATAAGGCTAAGGGGAAGTTTCGTGTTTCATTTACTGAAACTGCCAAAAGTGAGACTCCTGACAGGCACTAACAGAACTATAGTTCAATCCAGACCACCATGTTCATCACAGCAATACATCAAGCAATCACATCAATCAAGCAATTTTGTAAAGAAGCTGCAGAGCAAAATTAGAGCCTTTAAAACAGTAAAGTTACCAGGTTGGGGTAGTGGAAAAGTAGCATGCACTATTCAATTCCTGCAGTGTTTTCTTGAGGTTGGACACTCAACTCATGAGGCAACATTTTTATGCAGATGTCTTGGTACCTCACAGAATGTTCCAATGCTTAGAGCTAATGAGTTTTTGCTTGTGGTATGTCATAGCAAACCACTCCTGAGCCCCAAAATGCTACCAGCAACAAGAAACTTTTCCCTAAAATACATAGCTTTTTTTTTTTTTTTTTTAAATATCATATAATAGAAGACTGGCTTTTCACTGAAAGAAATTGAATATATGGACGTATGGTCTTTATAGTTCCTTATGATATTGGTGTGAATATAATCTGTTGCTTATATTTGTGCTTGTAATTCTTAAAAACAATTCAACATAATTACTGCATCTGTTAGTTGCCAAGGAGATAATAAAAAAAATAATTCTGAACTGTCTGAAAGTTGTCCAGGCAGTTAAGACAAAAAAAAAAAAAAAAAAAAAAAAGGAACCTGTTATGCTATATCCTCCAGCTACCAAAAAAAAAAAGTGAAAAATGTGGACACCTGGAAATTTTTCATAGTTGAACTGTGAGTTCTAATTTCTATCAAATCTGCAAACAGCTGTATGAAGACTATCTTGAAGACTATCTTACGTATCAGTAGTGTGTTTTAAAGTATTTGTCTTTTCTGTCTCTCCAGAATAAGCCATCCTGTAATTCAGTTAAAGGTTTCCATTTCGAAAGTGTGTATTCTAAACAAAACAATAATGTATTTCTACACCCAAGCTTCATTTTTCATTTACTTCTGTGAAAAGACAACTTTTCTGAATTAGATAAAAAAGAATTATTGGATATTTGTAGCAATCCTTTATCATACACAAAAAGGGCCTTTATTTCTTAATGTAAAGGAGAAGCATTACAGCTTGCACATATACTAATCAGGATCATCTATTTGCATAAAAAACAATCTGCAACTTTGGCAAAATTACTAACTCTGATGTGATGCACCACCGTTTCTGGAAATAATGCATAACCCAGGCCCCTGCATGCGTTTGTCTCAAAATAAACACTACATTATACACTCTGTGTTGGCCAGAGGATACATAATACCTGCTTCAAAAACCAAAAAGCTCAAAGAGTAATTTTATTAATGGAACAGGTTAAAGTTTATAGCAGATGACCACTCAGAGCCAACATAGCCCATACTGTACCTTGGTCTCATGTGTTATGTCATGCCTAAAAATTATTTATATAACTTGGGAAAGCTGGGGGAAGTAAGAAATATTAGGCTAGCCAGACTTCTTCGGGATAAGTCAACAACTTTGTCTTCCTGTCCTTATCTAGGAAATACCATATAAATGATGATTTTGTGTTGATTTGAGCAGGGACAAGATTCATATACATACCACATTGACTGAATTTCTCCTTTAGCTTCTGCCAGGTCAAGTCAAAAGGAAGCTAGAATTAAAAAAGCATTATTAATTAAAAAATACTACAAAGAAAAATAGCATGTAATGAAACATGCACACAAAATAAGCTCATGGTTTCTATGTATTCAAATACTTACATTTCTCACAAATATCTGGTTGCCTTTAGAGCCTAATCTCTCTCTCATGCCACTTCCCATTGGGCCAGGCACAAATCCTCGATCAATATCAATGTTCCTGTCCAGTCCTCCACCCATAGCTGGGCCCATTCGATCAAAACCAGAACTCATCCGATCCATCCCCATTCCCATTCCCATACTGTTCATACCTCCCATTCCACCACCTACACAGAGAAAGAAAAGGAGGATAAAATAAAAATATCTTTTTAGTAATAAATGCACAAGTATTTTGTAAATATATATTTTTTTCAAATTATTTTGTGTCAGGAGAAAAATAACTTTAATAAAACTGCTGTAATACAAAACATAACTTCATATATGCAGTGATTTATCTAGTAGCCTGGCTAATATTTTAAGGTAAGTATTAAAAGATACAAAGTGTCAGTTCTAAAATAAAAGTAAATAACAAACTGCATCAAACTATTAGTCACTATCTAATGATAGACAGTCAAGCTATCTGATGTAGCAAAAAGCTGAACACAAGTAAAGAATTAAGATTTAAAGGCTGTCCTGCTTAATAAAAATCTGATACCCTGTACCAAAAAGAGAACAAGTAAATAACTGTGGCGTTGTTAAGATACAGATAATTTGACCATATACACTATTGTTTATTTTGCTTCCTGCATTCGCATTCAGCTTTATTTAATGCAGCCATACCCACACTTAATGACAGAATCTTCTAGAGAAAAAATATTTTGCAGAGAACAGATGTTACTGCAAGTACGGTGAAGAGCACAGACTTTCCTATGACACATGCAATGAAATATATTAATGTATATTATATAAAGAACCAAGATCAATGGCACTCAAATATCCTATTATAGTCTTTCTGGATTCATAATTAAAAATTAACATAAAGCAAAACTATAAAGATCATTCATGAGGGAGCTTCTCTTTAAGCTTTATGCCTCTCAAGATAGCCACTAGCAAGATCTTAGCTTCTCATCTGCTCTAGTCTGAGGAACTCAGACATTTGCTGTAATACAAACTCAGTATTGGAGCTTTGCAGAAAACTAGACAGTGATAATCTGAAATTCAATGCTGTTCATTTCAATGATGAGAGATTACTGAAGTTCAGCTTCATGAAGTTCACACAAATAACTGTGCCTATTTGTCTTTTTTTTTTCTGGAACAGAAGTTTTCTTGAATCACTTCTCCCTCCAAACCAGAAGTTAAAACTATTTCAAAACTAAGATTAAAGGAAAGACTGTATTAGCAAGCTTTGCTCTGAACTTTTACCTCAACAGCACAGCTTTAAAAACCTATTACACTTGCAGTCACATACAATAGAATTCTACTTCTTCCAACACTGGCAAGACACTACACTACAAGGAAATCCTCTGATACAATTACAGGTACACCATATCATTACATTGCCTATGCATTTACATTCAATTGAAACAAGTTAACCTACTCATTCCAGATCTTACTGGGCCCATGCTAGGTGCTCCCATTCCTCCTGCAAAAACACCAATCATTGCACCACCTAAGCAGAAAAAAAATAATAAAGTGACACAAACTGAAACCACCAGTTAGTGACAACAAGAAAGCACACACTGATGAAGTGCAGTGATCTCAGTGTTACCTGGCAATTCTTTTCTACAGAACACTTTAGCCTGTGCCTTTATTATTCAAACTAAATAAGAAACATCTAGTAAGTACCATTAGTTCCTCTTTCTCTATTATGGGATTTAAGCTATTCTGATTTCTTTCTAGCTTTTCTCCCCTCTGACAGTCTGCCAGCAGCACAAATATCGTAAAACTAAATGAGCCATTTCCCACATTGGGAAGAACAGCCGCAAAACTGCAGGGCTCATCTTATTTGAACTTCATGGTACAGAAATGCCCTAGTTCTCCCAGTTTTAAGAAATCAATGCAAAAGTTAGGAACAGCTCTCCCAATATTTTTCTTTACTGCACATGAAGAGTGAATTGATGGGATTTGGTTGGAAAAAGGGAGAAAGAAAGGGAAGTGATACTTAATAAAAGCTATTTGGCAGAACCATGGAATCTCCAGAATGATATCAGAGACTGATTCTAGAGTAGGGTGAAAAGAATTCTTTTTATTGAAGTTATAATAATTCAAGGAAGTAATCCCAAGGGAGCTTCTAGAATTGTAGAAACTCAAGAGAACCACATTCCTGTCACTGCAGAATAGAGTGGAACTGTCAGCTGCATTTTTCTTGCTTGATTTTCATACCTAAAAGAAACAGCTCAGTTTTTACTTATGGCGAAATGGATCAATAACTGTTGTCCTTAGGCTAGACACCATTGTTTTAATATCTAAAAACCTACCTCAAAAAATATTGATTAGTCTGTTTAAAAAAAACTGCTGTTTTTCAACATCAGTAGGATTGCTTCCAGTACTTCAGCCAATTGTTTGCATATGAGGAAGATCTTAATATTTATTCATTAGGCCAGAAAGGGCGCCTTGCAATGAAACAAAGTCAAATTTTGAGATTGCTGTCAACGTGACTGGTTTTTGCCCTTAAAAAGAACTGTGAAGAAAAAAAAAAAAAAAGCTCCACTTTTCCAGAGCTAGAAAACAGTTGTTTGAGTGCATCCCAGTTACACTCAATCTCTTTTAAAATGAAAAAAAAAAAAAAAAGTATCACTTAAAAAAAAAAAAAAAACCAAAACAAAACCCACCCACAACCAAAAAAACCAACCTGAAAGTGCAAGTAATCTAAATAAGCAAGATTTCAGCTGTTTCTGACCTTAGAGACATCCTTTACCTATAGTTCTTCCCCCACTGGCTTTTTACCAACCAAAAAATTATATGCTCCAAGATGCTGTATGACACAACCCTTAATCCCTTGATTTTTAAAATATTTTTTGGATGGAAAACATCCTCATTTTCACTCACTGATGCTATAGCCCAGTCAAAGACTGTCTTAACTTGCTCTTCTTGAAACTGGCAGGGTACTAAAGACAAATGCACTCACAGTGTTTCCTTTTAAGACACTACTAACCTAAATATTGTAACAAGAGTACACTAGGATGTTCTCTGATTAAATACAGTATCTATTAACTACTATATTTCTAAATCCCTACAATTTCCTTCCATTATTTAAGGATAAGTTGGGAAATTCTCTTGGTTCTCAAAGCATTATTTAAATGGTAAGATTGCTGATAAGTTGAAGCTTGCTGAATCCACTAACTGACTGACTCCTACATCAGTTTCTCACAGTGGCGATGTTCATGCATTTCAAAACCAATGAGTGTTACCAGAAGACTCAGAAGTCTATTGCTTGCATGAACACTTATAACTGAAGTGGCTTTGGATTTTCACTCAGGAAACAGATGCTTATCTTCATCCTATGTTGCAAGTAGACAGAATGAAAGCATACGCTTCATTTCTAAGACATTAAGACTAACCCAACTGACAAGGTTATTATGTTGTTATCACTTCTACACAATTACCAGTGCTCCAAGAGGAGCACACAAGAGTTACCCCTTGTTATGACTTGCCCAAAATAAAAAAAAAAAAAAAAAGAGGAAAGAAAAAAAAAATTCAACTTTTAGACCAGATGAACCTTATGCTTGTAGCAGCTCTTCTAGCTCTTCTCTTTCACAGTGGGGCATTAACAGAGGAGGAAAGGGAGAAAAAAGGGAAGTAGGAGAAAGAAAACTTGTCTCTTATAATGCATTCATCCAGGTAACAGTATAATAACAAAGTGCAAGGAGGCTCTACTGTTAAGCACTCCCAGGCCTCTTAAGATAAAGTATCTCATCTGAGGGAAGCCAGAAGTAACAAAATGAACTCTGTCAACAAGACATCATCTATAAACAAAACAAAGCTGGCTCAGTTACAGTAGGGCAAATGGATCCCATTCTGAGCTGCCTGAGCTCAGAAGGCAGGAAGAAAACACCACAATTCACCATTCCTATCCAATGTTACCTGATTTGCAGTAAAAACCATTTTCCAGCATGCATTTGCAAAGCAGGCTTCTGGAAGTTATGAAGGTGGTACATGGGCAGCTTGTTCAGGATTACCAGAAGCATATACTTCAATACCCAAAAGGCTTAATACCTCACAAAGCTAACAGTATGAAGCTAAATGCTTTCCTCAAATTGTTATTTTATTTATATTTTACAGATGGGAAAAACCCCACACACTTTAACCTCTGTCCTAAGTGATGGCTATAACGAACACTCAGAAAACATCCTTAGAGTAATGACTGGGCAAGAGGGGACAGAGGAAGACGATCAGATGAAACCAGGTCTCCTCTTCTTCTAGTAAAACTCAATTTGCCATAGGAAATTTAACAGTTACCATACCCATCCTTCCAAAAGAATCTCCAAAACCACGGTTCAACGCCATCTCACTGCGACCAAAATCTCTGTCCATGTTTCCTCCCATTCCACCACGGAACATTTCTGTAGAGAACAAAGTAGAGAACCAGAAATACTCTGTTATATACATCGAAGCTGATGGTCATACAACACTTGTTTCACAGCTACTTGTTTAAACAGAAGTGCATTTAATGCACAAGTCAGAGGCACCTATTAAACACCTAACTCCTATACCAGTTCCCATGCCTCTATTCATGCTGCTGACTTTATCTCCTTTGAACTCATCTACGTTACCCATCCCTAAAGGAAGGGCTTTTAATAAATAAACATTAACAAACATAATAAGTGTACAGGAACAGTGTTCACCTACCTCCCATTCGGTTGACCCCAAATCCTCCCATATTAGGCATTCCTTCCATTCCACGAAATCCAGCAAGCCCTGTAAAATAAGGAAGAGTGTTTTCTATACAATATTAAAAAAAATACTTAATGCAAAGAACTTCACTGCACGTACCGCCTCCCATTCTATTCATTCCGCCAAATCCTGGACCATCTATTCCCATACCTTTAAATGAAAAGGACAAACACCATTTAGAAGACAGGTAAGATCCTAATGGATTTTAAAAAATGCAGAGACAGTTAACATCTCACAAGGCTTGCTTTGTCAAGAGTATGTCATTGTTCCAAACAGAAACAACAATTTTAAACTTAAAACTCTGTGAAACTTAAAAATTAAGAACACAGATTTACCTCCTGGACCCATGCTCCCCATTCCACCACCCATGCTCAACTGTGTTGCACTGATGGGCTGTCCACCTGGTCCAAGTCCCATACCAATGCCACCAAGACCCCCTTGAAAACAAAAATAAGTATCACCAGAAGAAAGATTTTCTTCTGTATCATAAAGAGACCACAGTAAGCAAAAGTACTACGAAACTGTTCCAAGACTCAGCATCAATATGTATTAAGCACAAGGAGTAGAAAACAGAGCAGAAAACTCACGAGGTAACTGTGAAGTTTTGCTGTCTGCAACACGGAAATCTTCATGAGGAACTGATTTGTCATCCTGATAAAAAAAATAAGGATGTTATGCTACAGTCCTTCCAGTGTTTTGGCAGAGACATGTAAGGTAGAAAGAAATGTAAGCAACTTACCATTTTTACATGCATGGGTCTATCAAACAGGAATTGTCCATTGAACATAGCTGAAGAAATAAAAGTCAAGGAACCTAACTACAAAAGAAAATTTAACTATTTCAGAAGAATCACTGTAATAAGTTATTTTATTTCTGTATCATTTGAGGAGTCCAATATTTCCTTACCCAATCTTTAGAATGCCAATTCAAAGGTCAGAAGAGACTATACAAGCTGTTAGGCATATAAAAGTTAGTTTCACACACGTGACATTCCCACATATTTTAATGTTGTTCAACATTATCAGGAACACCTTTTTAGACTCCAGTAGTAAACTCAGTCACCACTAAAAATGTAATCTGCACACTAGTGCACTGTAGTCCCTAAATACTAAGGCAAATAAGCAGCATTTGCAAAACTATGCTATCAGAAGGCATTAAAGACTAATCCATATTTGATCAATTATTTTTCAAACCAAGGATACATATTGCTTGAACAGCTTCAATTGCTTGTTCAAAGGTAACTGTTCCCATTCCTCGACTCTTGCCATCTTTATCTTCTTTAATGTCTGCACGCTTCACAGTTCCAGCAATGCTGAATACCTCCTTCAGTTTCTTCCAGCCAACTTTAAAGTCAAGCTTACAAACAGGAATATATTAGTGATTTCAGTGCACATTTCTGTCCTGCCATTACATTTGGAAGAGATTTTCTGCATTGTTGTAACTCTTCAGCTTCATAAAATGCTATGTAAATAGCCAGGGTTTTGTAATATACACACGGAGCAAGCAAGACCAAAAATGTCAACTAAAAGCAACAATTTACACTAGATTCACATATTTTACTTTAATTAACATACTAACGTTGAGAAATTGATGGGTTCTTGTCAATAGCAGCCTTAGTCCCACAAGCCCCCATGCAGGCACAGAAGTCTTTTGTACAAATAAAAAACTCAGGAAGTTCCAACAAATATAATAGCTTAAGTTAGTCTAACTACCATGATAAACTGAAGTGTATATTTAATTTAAAAAAGCAATGCTATTGTAAATAGATAGCAAAAAGATGTATAAAATACTTTTTCAAATCAACAGATGGCTGTACAATAATTAAAAGTGCACATCAGCCTCAAGAGTTTAATATATATTTCACATCCAAAATCTGAATACATATCCAGCATTTTTCATTGAATATACTAGTTGTGAACTAATTTCCAATTTGTTCTTTATATTAAAGTTGAACTACACAGGAATGTAAGATGTTTTACAAAGGTCAAATATTACAGTTATAAAAAGTACGGTTTTAAACTTACATTAGCCACAAAAATAGTGGACCCAAGCCTGCCTGCCTGCAAGTTACTGATGACCTCAGGAGGAATGTTCGGATTATTGAGAATAGAAGGTGGTAAATTCATTATTCCAGGTGCCACATCAGGTCCATGTCCTCCTGGAAACTGTCCTCCACGCTGTAATGCCCTACGAGCATGTTCACCTTCAGGATCCTGAAACACGGGCAAATATAAAGCCAATTTAATCATCAACAAGAGCACTGGCAACAAACAAAAAGGTACTATTTGAAATTCTACATAAACCCATCAAATTATCAACTAATATCCTTGTCCATGTCAGAGGGATCAAGAACTTGAATTAGCATGGAGACCTAATTCCCTCACCTCTAAAGGTGGGTCCTTTCAGATGAGGGTTGAGGCATATTGGCAAAGCACTTGTTGAGGAAGCGTGCACTGCCACTTCACATGCTGTACCTAGCCTATGGACAAGTAGAAAAGATTTCAATCTAAAGGACTGTCAGTCTAGCACTTTTTTCCAAGAACTGAATTAATTCAATTAAAAGTTGTAACGGGGCAAAAAGAACTGCATGAGACACCATCATATACTACAACACTGTAATAGAAATGTTGGCATTAATTTCACTTTTCAGTCAGCACAAGTGCTCTACTTCCAGCCCCATTTTTGGACATATGTAGGAGTCTGATACTCAGTTGGTTCTGTGTCGTATTTTGAAGCAAGTATGCAATGTAAATACAGAATCATTTAGGCTGGAAAAGATCTGATGACACTAAGATAAGAACATGAAGTTGAAGTTGTTTTAAAGAAAAACAGTATGAGATTATTTTGACTTTAGGATACACTTTTTGTCAGTTCACTTGGCGTAGTATCAAAACCTCCTGCAAGCCAACAAGAACTTTAGTGCATTAAAAAAAAAAAGTCATAAAGAAGTAAACTGGAAACAGCTAAAATGCTCAAAACACTGTATTGTCATCTCAATAGTTACAATATCTTCACTATTTCAAACTAAAAACAGCAGCAATTGCCATACCTCTTTAATATTCAGGGGTCTTCCACTAAGATCATATTTGTTCATAGTTTCTAATGCTTTCTTAACAAATTCTTCATCTTTGAATTCAACCACACTTAGAGGGAACAAAACATTTAGAGTATTAAAACAAAGTTTAAAATGTTAAGATTAACAGAATGTTTGGATAGTAGTGTGTTTCTACACACACAGGAAAAGAAACTTACCCACAACCCTACATCCACAATGATTTGCCATCATATGTAAAGAGAGGGGGAAAAAAAAAATAATTAAAAAAGTCAGTCAGCATGTATGACAAAGCATTTAAGATTCCAGTTAAAGATTCCAGCTCACTGTTAAATAACTATTTAAGTTATTTTCAGTTTTCAGCTTCAAAATCCAGAATACGTGCTCTTTACTGGTAGTCAATCCAAATTTCTCCTACTTTCTCAACATACATACCTTTTAAATGCAAGAGAATACATTATCTTTTATTCTCTTTGAGACAAACCAGAATTGGAAAAATGCCACACAGATCCATGTTAGGACAACTGGGGAAAGGAGGTGGGGGGAAAAGGGTGGAAAGAAAAAAACCCCAAAACATAACCAAAAACCAATCAATGACACTCATTGTGTCATTAAAAGCTGCCCACTGACTACGGAATCAAATCTACCTACATCAAGTATACCAGTACTATGAACAAGGAGTCTGCATACCTCTTCAGTGTTACTAGCATAACTGAGAAATTACTTTGCAAGAAAATAGCCTTATTGACTGCACCAGAAACCTTCTAATAAAGCAAAAGGTTGAGGATTGCTTTAAGTAAAGCAAAGCCAACAGCTTTTTTTTTAGTTTTAACAAGTGTTAAAAAAAGTCATTTACAACAATTGAAACAACCTCAGTTAAGACTCAAACCTGCATTTCTCATGTTCTCACTGCAGGTTCAGAGCTGCTATTGGCCAAACTTTTCACTATTTTTAAGAAAACAAAGGAACTTGAACAATCTTCACTCTTAATGCCTCATTGCTGGCACTCTGTTGGCTACCAACCATCTCCATCCATTTAGTTTCAAGGAAGCAAATACATTAATCCAGTGTTTAGAGTACCAATCCTGCAAAGCTGTCAAATCAGGCACTTCAAACAGTATATTCTTAGCTAACATTTTATTCTCATTGGCCCCAAGAAGAGAATACTATGCTAACAAAATTTAAATAAAATCAGTGGTTTATTCAAAGTCCTTTATATAAAACAAATTTGTACCAAAACAAAGATGTTAGCTAAAAAGAAGAATTAAGTAAACGCCATGTGCTAACATTTGCAGAAGTATTTTGTCCTTTACAGCCAGCTAGTTTGAGTTGCATGAAAGTATCAGACTACTTCGAATCCAGAATCCTCAAGGCTATCTTAATGAAAATCAGTGTAAAAATGAAACTTACTTTCCAATAACTGGTACAGGTATTATACAAAAATAAAACTGCTGAGGAACTTTTAAACCTCTAGCAGATTGTTGCCCACGGCACTTACCCTTGATTTTCCTTCAGCATCCTTAAACAGCTCCACGTATGTAACCTCACCAACTACATAAGACATACAAAGGGAAAATACCAAGAGACAATGCATTTAAACACCAGTATCTCTTTACTGTGCCCCTGTGCACAACTCTACAAAGAAGCACCTATTATTCACCAACAATCAAAACCAGACCAACGTACCTCCTGTCAATGGCTATATAATTTAGCTAATTTTCAGAAATATGCAGCAGCCACATTCTCAAAAGCTAAGAACAAACAACTATATTTAACCTAATTCATACTACAGATCATATTTTGGCCAGTATGATATAGTTGGTGAACAAATTCAGATATACACAGTCCCTTAACCTAACAAATGAAACGTCAACGTTCACTGGAAAGTGTACATTTATTATCCTACTCACAACACCTGTTTTAAGGTGACTTTCTACCTGAATGTCTTAAATCATAAGTTTGCCTTCAAAAATAACCAAATTTACACATCAAATATTTCACAGCAAGCCACTCACTTTCTAAAGTAGGAAGTTTCAGTAAATAAACCAATCAAATAGTCACGTCACCTTACAACAGATAAACCAGCAGTTACAGAACGGGGGTTTGGCATTTTTCACAGCCTAAAAGCCAAGTGTGCTTTGCATTACTTTTGAAGAATCCATTTTTTCAAGGAAAACACAGAACTAACTTTTTACAGAATTCATATATTAGCATTATTTTACCCCAAACTTAAAATAAAACGTTTAGGGTAGTAAGATTACTCTATCAGAACTGCAACAATAGTAACAAGCTTTTAATACAAATCTCCAGACAAACAGTCATGGCAGTAGTGACAATGGAGACAAAGTTAATTCCACAGCCAGATTCCACCAAAGAAATACAAAACAACTTTTGAAAGACGTCCTTTATTATTCAAGTTAACACACTAAATGTGTTGCTTAAATACAATAGCCCTTAAAAAAGAATCTACAAAGACTACAACTAGATGAAACACAAACTCTTTAAGAAGTCATGAGGTCATGCATATACTCTCTACTGTCACACCAGAATGGCAGAAGTTTGTAAGCACTTCATTTACCCATCCTACTCTGCAATGCAATTGTCTCAGATGAAAGAGGGGGAAAAGAGATAGATGTACCAAGTAAAGGCCAAAAAGAAAAAAAAAAAAAAAAGTCAAATCAAATCTGTGTGGCTCAAAGGACATATACATTGTATTTAAGTTCTACCCCTTCCTATGAGAAGTGTATTATAAGGAGTAAGTTACCTTTCTCTCTCATAAGATCTTTAATAGCTTGCCATTTCATGTCATATGGGATGTTGCTAATAAAAACTCTATTACGATTAATAGTTGTCGTCTTCTTTTCTCCAGTGCCTGCATTCTTGTCCTTTGAATAGGGGTGGAATCTATTCTTGTTTCCAAGAGAAGGGATTGCCTTTGGTTTTGCAATGTACTTCTCTTTCACAGGTGCTTTCTCTTCTTTTGCTGTCTCATCATTATCCCTACATTAAATAATAAATAAAAAAAAAAAGCAAAAAATATTAGTCTTGCATTGGATCATTAGACTCTTATACCTCCTATGCTATTAGAACTCCCAGGATGTCAAATGCTGCTTTTCAAATTAGGAAAAACAAATTAATGTTACCAGTCTAATTCCAAAATATGTTGCTTTATCTAGAACAAGTAATGTTATATTAGATTTATCTACTACTGTAAGTAAAGAAAGCGCATCTTGCTGCTTCAGCTACATTTTATTTCCATTACATCTGTCAAGATTCACCAAGACAGTACTATGAAACTACTACAAATATTAACATATAACAACTTAACTGAAAAATAAGCTACAGCATCCATGCTTTGGCACTTCAATAATTTTCACATCAGACTTGGCTATGTTACGTGACGTTCACAACAGAGGTGAGAGTTTAAACAGTATCTTATGGAACAGCTTGGTACACTTCACTCAATGTAACAATAATATAGAAAAATCAACCCTACTAGTTTGTAAATCAAATTACATTTCATTTACCAAATAAATAATTTTTAGTCACAATTTGTCCTAGACTGCTTTTAGATAGAAATTAAAATTCAATTAAGAACAACAAACATTCTTTCACTTTCATTGTTTAACCCGACTGAAATTTGAAAACTTGCAAAATGCACAGGAAATAGGTGTATTAAGACATGCTCTGTATCTAAGACTCATTAAGCCACCAGGCGTTACCCACTAGAAACAACAAAATAGACTTCTGGCCCTCAGTCTTTCAGAAATTAGCAACAGCGGCTGCTCTCCTTTTAAAATCTTATTTTTAGATGGAAATGCAGGACAATTTGCTTCCTCTCCTCTAAAGCAGCCCAAATCTCAACTTTTATAAAAGTATACACTTTTAACAGAATTAGATGAAATATCCAAAATTATTCAGCACTTTTGATAGTGTTATTATCATGAAGTGATTTAGAATCATAGAACGGTTTGGGTTGGAAGGGACCTTTAAAGCCCATCCAGTCAAACCCCCCTGCAAGGAGCAGGGACATCTCCAACCAGACCAGGCTGCTCAGAGCCCCGTCCAACCCGGCCTTGAATGTTTCCAGGGATGGAGCACCCACCACCTCTCTGGACCAAGGTGCCTGAATAGTTACTTTAAAAAAGGTGAACCACTGAACTGAAAGAATCCAGTGATAAAGCCACAAAAATGTGATTCACTAAATAGGTGCTACTTAAAGACATCCATCAGTGTCTAGTTCAAATCTCACTGCAGTTAATGAGAAAATCAAACAGTACTTTTACACAAACTTTCATTTTAAAAAGTCAGCGTTAGCTACTCCAGTTAGAACAATTAAAGGAAATGTCTTACAGGACTGTCAAAAGTGACAGACTGTCAACTCTCCTTAAATTACATCACTAGCTTTACTATTTTTCCTGCATTTCAGAAGGCTTAGGTTTTTACCTCATTTTGACATTTTTGAAGGTTTCTGGTGTAAAATCACCCAAAACGGGCACTTCAGTTTTACAACCACAACATATGGCAAGATCACTGGTTTTCATTAACTGAAATGAGTATTTTCAGCTCTCCGCGCAGTTATTAACAAAACTGTGAGTAAGTGGCCATCTTGCACTCAAGAGCACATGCAAATAGCCTTTAATGAAGCTAAACACATTATCTACTCAAGCTTGGTCACTTTTCAGGGAGGAATAAATTCAAATACATCCATATTTCTCCCACAATTTTTTCCCACATTTTGAAGTACTCATATGATATGAACTTCACAGTCCTTGTGTTTACAAGTGGATTAAAAAAAAAAAAAAAAAGATTAGCAACTGAGAAATGCATGGACGCTCCTCTGGGCTAAGTATTCATAAAATTTAAAACATTCAAAGTCAACAACACGTTATCTGGTTCAAGCATCCCCCAGCTTCCCTCTGCATCATCCTGTCTTGTGTGGCAATATAATTCTTGTGTGGCTGTGTAATAAAGTGAAACGGGTGGAACAATGCAGGGAACTGGAGGGAGCTGAAGGGAAAGAGCAAAGCATCAGGTTTTCCAGTCAGATCAGTTCCTTCCATTCCAGTCCCATTTGCAAATGCAAAACTCCTGCCCAGTAAGACTCCTAGTAAAATCTGAGTTCTTCCTTATGTTTTTGGATTAGAGCAATGGATTCTTTTTAGCTTTTTAAGCTTCTGCCTGCTTAAAGGATTATGAAACAGCACCTGGGTGTTCAGTGTAGTGCATAGGAAGAGCCAGGTCTTCAAATATGGAATCCACAGGCTCTACAAGACCTGGCTGTACAAACCAGTAGAGAACAGAGAAGATATGAGTCTGGCATAAATTCTTAAATGTGGGAAACGGGATGACACTTGTCTGGTGATCACAACCCATCTCCTGAAAATGGAGATTTAATTAAGAAAACAATTCTTCTTGCAAAACTCAGCTGCCAAAACCAACAGGCCAGTGAACAAGCTGGAGGCAGAGATCCTTCTGTGGATGTAGCTCTTACCCTCCTTGAATACTAAAAATAACTTCAATCAAATGATACATTCAAAGCTATGTCATGTTAGTCACCTATAGACCATAGAAAAGACAGTCTCAGAAATTTTGAATTGACATTTTCTTAGGGAGAAAACAATGGTAATTTTTCTTCTTTATCTTTTGTATGAACTAATCACTTTATACATTTAATTAATATTTGCCCGTGAAATCACTAGCAAATTTCCATGGTTGAAAATGAGATGTCTACACTAATTTATTTTTCAAAAGCATGTCCTCCTTGATTAGGCAGAGCAATTTTTAACTTTTGAAAAATAATGCCCTCTAACTTCCACAAAGTTTTGGAAACAAAAGACAAGGTTTCCACATACAAATACAAAACTAGAAGCCTAAAAAATAATAAGCACAAGATAAATCAAAATTAAAGCCCTAAAAGTTGACTTTTCTTAAACAAACATCTACTCCTCTGCTCACATATGTCTATACAAATAATAAGATCAGCAGAGACAGAAATGCAAGAAGTCCAAAACACGTGATTCTAAAGCACATAGATCAATTTAGCTTTGTTGTGCTGAACAGTTCCACTACTCAATACAATAAACCTAGGGCAGTGTGCAAGTTGAGACCAGGATTCTTCTGATTTAATCTGAGTGCTAAGCAAACCTCGTTACTGAAATACTTATCTTTTTTTAAGTAGTACATTTCACCTGCACACTGACAGCATAATCCTTTGTACACATGTTTTGAGGAAGACTGGAAACTGCATGTGAAAGAATAAGATCTGAAACTCTGTCACCAGGAACTTTGCATTAAAGAAAAGATATCAAGTCATTATTTTAACAATTATTTATTGCCCAAAAGGCAATACTATGTTGTATGCTTCAAAGGTACAAAAGGGTCACAATCTTCCTGTGAATAGTCAATCATAACTTGTGTAGTCTGGAAGCTGAGTGGCAGGCTCAGGAAAAAAAAAAAAGTTGCTGGTTTATGGTAATGTGAAATTTATAACTTGTAAACTAGCATGCCTTTATTCCACCAGCTTTATATTGAACTTGATCCCACCTGCATTTATAAAACACAACACTATCAGACCCAGGCTGCTTAGAGCATGTCAAAACTTCACAGATCTCAACAGCTCAATGTACTGCAATAGTAGGTCTGCTCTAAACGTATTTTTCCTCCAATATGTGAATGAGATTAGAAGAGATATTGACATTGCAACAATATGAGGACAAAACTTAGTTCATGTAAGGAATTATGACCCTCGAAGCCTAACATCAAGAACAACCAAAGCCATAAAAGGTTATTCATGGTATTGTTCTAGAGAGCTGGTACTTCTGGCTCCCTTACCCTATGTTCCTGTGTGCCATCAGGCACAATTTCCATATTCCATATATGATAATGTTACTATTTACAAGAAAAGTTTGTGCATGGATATGGGGGGTTTTTTTGTTTGTTTGTTTGAAAAAAGTAAATCACTACAGGGCTGTCTTACAATTCTCACGTAAGCAAACATTAGCTCACAGGCTTTACAAAACATACCACCACGGTAAGAAGCGGAAACGTCAACAAAAACAGAAACTACCCAGCACACCTCTAGAAAGGGACCCTGCGAGAACTGGCCTGAGCAGGGCCTGGGGCCTGACACCAGCGAGGCGCTGAGCTCAGCCTCCGAACCGCCAACACCTGCGGCTCCCTGAGCAGACGCCCAGCCCACCTCCTCCGCCTTCCCTCGCACTCAGGCCACGGCCTCCTCCGCGCAGCCCGCAGGAGCTCACCGAGGTTGGAGGTGCCTCCCCACTTCGCCACCGCCTCGCCCCGGCCACCTCTCGCCGAGCACGCCGGGGGCTCCGCGCTCGGGCCGCGCAGAGCCTCCGTTCTCCGGCGGGGGAGGAGCCCGGCGGGGCGTGGGGGAGGAGGGGGCCGGCCGGCCGCCTTCCCCTCGCCGCGGCCTAGGCGGGCCTGCCGCACTCCCGCGCTTCCCCGGCCGCGCTGCCCCGCTCCGCCCGGCCCGGCCCCGCACACACATTTTGACGCCATTAGCGCTGCCCCTGCCGCTCTCGGTTGCTGCCGCTGTCGCTGCCTCCTCATCCCGCGCCGGCTGTTGTGGCGGCTGCTGCTGCTGCTGTTGTGGTGGCGGCGGCAGCTGGCTGGCGGCGGCCTCCTCGGCCCCGCGCTGGGGAGCGGCGGCCGTAGCCTCCGGTTTGTCGTTCTCCGCCATTTCGTGGCCGGGCCGCGGCCCCGCTACCGCTGGGTTTGAAAAGGCCCCGGAGCGCTTCGGCCTCGCCGCGCCGGGCCGGCCAAGTCTCGCGAGAACGGGGCTTGCGGCGGCGAGGAGGTGGGAGGGGACGCGCCAGGAGGCTTTGCGGGTTGCCATGGCGACGGTGGTGCGCTGCCAGGCCTGCGGTCGCCATGGCCGCCCCGCCGCCCGCTTCCCCCGCAGGAGAGGCACAGCGCAGCCGCGTGATCCGCCGCTCGGGTGCGTGACCCAGCGGCCCCAGCCGGGCAGCCCCCGCCCGACCGGTAACCAAGCTTCAGGTGCTGCTGCCCCCGCTCACCGCTCTGCCTGGAGCTCGGGCCTACTCCCGAGGAGTTAGGAACGCCCGCCCGGACAGGCTGCCTCCCGAAACGGCTCTCCCGGCCCTCTGCAATGGCCCCACTTTGAAACCAACCGCCTCTGGCGGCAGCCGGTGATCGCGATCCCCGCCCAGCATAACGGCAGGCGAACTGAGCCCCAAGACAAGCAGCTGGTGGGAGCACAGCCACCTCACAAAAACCAGTTTCATAAAGCTTAAGAATATCTGCAAAGCTGTAGGGTGCTAACAATAAATAAGCTATTGCACGTTTTCGGCTCTTCACCTTTACGCTCCTACTGATACCGTCCACCCCAGCAAATGGCTGCTTGACCCTTAATTTAACTGAGGAGCATCGTGCCTGTTGTTTGGGGACCATCTGCCTTTCAAAGCAAGTCACCACAGTCAGTGCTTTCTCTCTACTTCTAGAAAATAGACTGTAATTTATTTTTCAAATTTTATCCTCAGAATACTCAATGAATTGGAGCCATGATCTCCTAAAATGAAATTTGCCTGGCATTTTTCCTACTCTGTAGTCTCCTTGTTCCTTCAAAAACCAGTGTAGTCACAAGTAAAGTACTTCTCCTCCCTGTAAGATGCTATATGGTCTTTTTTTCAAACATTTCAGTACCTCCAGGGTTAAGAAGATCCCCACATTCATGAGGAACTTCAGGCTCCTGAATTCTGTGGACTCAAATCACCCCTTAACCTCTGTTCTGACCGCTCACAGACCAAATATAGGGACAACCCTTATACCCACCCTGCTTAGGGGTGCTGGGACACTCTTCTAGTACTGGCTGAAAAGCTGTCAGCTTGCACTTGAATTCTCCTCCAACTGCAGATGTCTGATTATTTTTAACACATAAAGCTATGGGGCAAGTTAAGCTGCAAGTTCAACTATAGTTAGAGCATTGGAAGTCTCTAGATGGACATTTGTTTTATTCTCAAATATAAATAACAATGAAGTATGAATAGTTGTAATTCCAGTATAAAATTTCAAAATTACCTAGGTGCACGCCACACACACACTACTAAACATTTTGCATTCTCTATCACTCATCCTGGAAGATATTCATTTACTTACGAGGCAGAACCTGCAACATATTCCTCTCAGCTTCCCTTGGCTTTTTCAATCCCAATTTCTCTCTATCACTTGAGGGGGGAAATAGGTTTTAAGCAATATTTTTAAAAGGAAAATAAAAAGAAATTCTAGCATTTGGGCAAAGTTTAAATAATTTCACTAACCACAAGTTCCATAGCATTTTTTAAGGGGTCACCAAATGGTATATCAACATACTTTATAGATGGAAAACCATTCAGTTCTCTGCAGTGAATTTAGATCAGTGGCTTCCGGTTGCTGACCCACAGGAATCCATGTACTTCTTGTAGGAAAACTATAAATGAAGTTTAAGAAAAGCTGAGCAGTACAGAGGCTCCACATCTCTACTGGAGTGTGTTTCTGGCAAGAGACAGTTAAGAATCATTGACTTGCACAAATGTGGGGTTTGGAAATAAACTCCTTATTCATTGCAGGGACTCTTTCTTGTCCATCTGTCCTTATGACTGTCACACCTGGTGTTGGTAACACCAAAAAATTCTGGAGAAAGCTCAAAAATACTATGAAACACCCTAATAACCTACATCCCAGATGAGGGTAGAAAGGCATATCTAGAGGTCTGATAAGAGATATAATCATTTCTGTTCACACATTAACCATAATTAGATAAATAACTTGGTATTTGCGATAATAATCATCACTGAAATAGTTAATGTTTACTTGAAATTGCTGTCATTACATTTTACAGCTCTCACTTCTACAGGATGAAAGGAAGTAATCCTCATGCTCAGGTTACTAAACCCTGTTACCAGACCTCTGTTTGACCGTGCTTTGCACAGAGCATCTCAAGCGTTGGAATCCTATACTCCCTAACCCAGCATTATGGCACCAAGCAGCTGACACTGAATTCCTGTGTCAACAGGCCCGTAGATGCTAGTAACAGGAAGAATTACTGACTTTCTTACGCAGATTTTGCCTACGTGTTCCAAATAATATACTAGCTATATCAACTGACACCTTCTCAAGTTTGTATGCCTTTCTGGCCCTGCATACACATCGTTTTGTACCGTAAAATTAGTTGTCACTCAATGAGTTTTGTAATAAATACTGATAACTGTACAATCCATACAGTGATGCACTTCTAGAAATGCAGAGGTGTTTTGTACTAGAGGTGCATAGGGGCACAGCTTAGCTTAAAGCCCGGAGGAGTGCTGCTAGCTTTGCCCTGTCCCCCTCGCACCACACCTCCTATTTATAGCATTCTCTTTGCCTCAGTTGCCTGTTTCAGGATTTTTATGGGAGTCTTGCATCCTTTTCTAGAAGTCTCATATATATACACTCAGTATTTCTGTCTTCAAAGAACAATAATAAATATGAGAGAACAATGCCACAAAGAGCTGATAGGGAGCTGATGGGGTGAATGGGGATTAAAAAGTGATTCTTTGGTCTACAAAACTGTGTTGAAAAAAGTTTTTCCCTAGGAAGATTTCTGTGTATAAAACAATTGAAATAAGAATTTTTTAAAATGTACTTGGCACAGTAAGTGAAAAAAGCAAAACCAGCATCTTTCTTTGCTTGTATTTGTGCTGAGAAGGTCTCCTTTGTTACACACTACTGATCCCTCCCTGAGAATAATTTTAAATTATGTTTTGATACACAGGCTTCCAACATCTCTTCTGCCTCTGTTCCTGTCCTAACAGGAGACAGATGTCGTCTCTGAGGAATGTTCCTGTTACAAGGGGATCCCTCATTTAATACAAAACTGTTAAGAATGTTCTTGATCTGCTGTCCTAATAAATTCTTCTCACCTCCCCCCACCAATGTAAATCATGTTTCTCAGTTATGGGCAGGGTGTATGGCATTATGGTTGTATTTTCTCGGCAAGCAGAGAGTTAACAGCACTAATTTACCCAGGGAGCTGAGGATAATGGAATATTATTAATGTTCTTGCATATATGTGTAAATATAAGCAACTTTAAAGGAAGTGCTCTTGGAAGTCCCTTGTACAAGTAGTAGTTATGGAGTTAACATAATTACATGGGTTCTAGGTATCAGCATTCTTTTCCACACAGTAAGTCTCCAGTAAATTCAAGTCTCAAGTCCTAACGGACAAATCATTGCTCTCAACTTGCTAATGACGAAATACATATCACCTTCCTTTTAGAAAGTACCATTTTGTTTGGGCTTTGGTTTATCTCAATATTGTTTTTAATTTTGCTTCCAGTTAAGTCATGATCAAAAGCAGTCCATCAACACTTTCATCAGGTGGCATTTGTGAAAACGTTCCATCTTCCTGAAAGTCAGTCTGTACAGAACTGGAGAGAATGGGACTTCTGAGCCTCGTACATTTCAAATCCATTTTTTTTGTAAATGACTGGTTTCAGTCAGTCATTGTACTCACCTATATGATGCCTGCATGGTGAATGTGTTGCATGTATTTTTTCTTGTTTTGTTTGCTATGGCACCTAAACACCCTTAGCTTTTTCTACACCCTGTCCCTTCTCCAGAAGGCCCTGAGTACAGCCGGGGAAGGGCTGCTTTAACAACAGATTTGCTTTGTAAATCACTAGACTTTTGCAGCTCATTTAAAGATTCCTTTTTGCACAGCCACAAGTATTTCCAAACCAGTCTGCCTTGCCTAAGGCTGCACCCAACTTACACTGCTTTACTTTGTGCTAAAAAAAATAACCCTACTCTGCAGCCGTACCCTCTTTCACACAGCCATAAGGGAGCTGAAGTAAAGCAAATATTATCTTCCCCAAAACACTCTCTTTGCAATTAAACATTATCTTTCTAGTCTGAGAAAAGTGTTGGTTTTTTTTTAACTTTGGAAGACAAAACATTTTGCACTTCAAAAGGGCAAAGTATCAAATGCAACAGCCTGTCTGCCGGCAGGCATCTTCCAGACTGGCCGCAGAGCACAGCCATTTCGCAACTAGAGCCCACCTGGAGCACAGACCTTCACACCTGCAGCTGCGGCGCTGATTGCTTCTTCCACTCGCTCCCATGTCCTTTTGACACCTTTCCAGTTTGCCTTCTCTGTCTTTTTTGTTCTCCCTGTTTCAACTTGATCTGTTTTTCCTGTGCACAATATTCTTCACAGACTTTACCCTCATCAGCCCATTTTAAAGTTCTGGCAACCAATGGGAGAGTTTGTTTGTCTGTAAAGGAACACTCTAAGGGCTGTTTAAAGCTAAACTGAAAAACAAGTTACAATGGAGTTAGTTATCCCTCAAAATAGTTATATTTTCTTGACACTTACACCACTCAAAGGATCCTTAAACATCAAAAAGTATTAACCAGCTAATAGCTCTAAGAGTTCCCTATTGCCTTTCGCTCATCGGCACCCACTTGGCTTTAAGTGTCTTGGCCAACCTTAAATTAGGGCAGTTGAATTTGCAAGGTCAACATACCAAATTACTAGATGATTATAAAATCTCTATTTCTGTTCAAGGGCTCTTATTTGAGGACACACTTAGCACTCCCTAAAATGAGAATTGAATCAACAGCAAATATGATTGAAATCAGATGGAAATAATTGTTCTGTTGAATATGAGGAAGATGGAGCCTGATAAAGAAATGGAAAGGGAAGAGTAGTGAATGCTCCGTTTGTCCATGTATGCAGAACAACCACATATATACTGCTGTCCTGTCCTTACTGAAAATATTTGCTCTTGTGCAAGAGCAAAACTAGTGACTTTCAAGTGAAAAAGCAATGAAATATAGGAAAAGATTCATCATTCCATCACTTTTCCATTTTAAAATATAACATCTCGAACAGATACAAAGTGTTACTTGTCTGCTGACAACCTGTAGCTGAAGGGGACTCATTCCTCATTGCTGGATGCCATTTTCTTTTCCATTAAAAGTGGATCTCCAACACATAAAACCAAAAGTAAAGTCTTTAAAATTGAAGATGTGTCAAATTTCTAGAAATAATCACATGATTTCAGTAACCTCTGCCACAGTGTGGTACAAGATGGGCGATTATTTCACAGTTTAAAAAAAAATCTCTTATTCACTCCTGCAAGAATAACAAGAGGAAAGGATAATATCATATCTACAGGGAGGAAGATCCCACAACTAAACCTTTTCCAGGAAAAATGGTGGTGAAAGACTCAGCATCCATGCTCAAATCTGACAGAAGAGGCAAGATGCACCCACTCAGAGGTTACGTATTTCTACTGTCAATATTGCCCCTCATTCCCAGCTAGAGCAGGCATAGTGGTCCTGGCAACTCCCAAGACCTACTTCCAGTAAGGTGCTCCAGGTATAGCAATGCTCAGGAATTACTGGAAAAGCCTGGATTTAGGTCACTCTCCCAAAACAGTTGTGCTAGGTTGGGGGGGGCACCACGAAATTCCGAGCCTTTCCTCTCTAGGGAGAGACCTTCATGGGGCCCCAAGTAAATCAGAAAAAAAGAAAACTAGAGGTCCTTAGGAACAGGAGAGTCTTCTTATAAACATATTCTGAAAGCACAATCTTATGCTATTTAAAACAATCTATTTATAAAGTCTTCATGGATCTTTGAGAGGCACTTCAAAAATTAGCTTGACTTATAATTTCAGCACAATTTCATTGTTTACCACATGACTGATGCTGCAACACTAGGAGATCAAACTAATAACCGTTAGCGAGCACGTAGTTACCCATCGGTTAAACCATCAGGAGAAAGCACGTTTTGAGCCTAGCCAGGGCTTAGAAGCCCATTGCAGACACAGCACAAGCATCGGGCACTGAAATGACAGGCAGTGCAAACCCCTTTTCCCAGGAAGAAAAAGGTTTAACCTATTCTAGCGTCATTGCATCTAGCAAGAAACAGGTGGAGTTTTAAAATTATTTTCTACAGAACAAATTCTGCTAGTAGCTCTACAGTAGCTTTCAAAAAAATTTCTCATGATGCACGGCACCGTGAGACAGTGCTGTTCCCCTGGCCCATGTGCTGGTGTGTATTCGCTGGGGTGGCACACAAATGTGGAATCACTATCATTTAAAGCAGATTTGCTGTTTATTACTGCAACATACAGGTCCAGCTTCTTTCCTTATCCACCTCAAACACCTGCTGTTGCGGCAAAGGGGAGCCCCACTGAAACGGAGCCAGCATCGGCTGAAAGGACAGACACTGAGCCGGGTCTGGGCTTCCCAGCCGCAGGCCGCCCCGCGATCTCTGCTTTAACCCGTGGGGCTGGTTCAGCTGCCGGCAGGACCGGATGCTGTCAGCCCCCCACGCAACGCGGCTCGGCACCCGCGTGTGAAACCCTGCCCGCCGGCTGCGGGGCTCTACAGGTCCCGCTCCGCCGAGGGGGGCTGGGGCTCGCCCGCGGAGCCCTGGGCTCCAGCCGGTCCCGCAGCCCGGCCCGCCGCCGCCGCGGGGACCGCCCAGCCTCTCAGGCCCCGTTACCCGGCCTGGGCGGCACGGGGGGAGGGTGGCGGCTCCCGCTCCGCTGCGGGCCCGGGCCTTTACCGATGCACCGCACGTAGGGTTTGCAGGAACTTTCCACGCTCCTCCGTTTAATCCGCTCAAAGCCGGGGGGGCGGGGGAGAAGAGGAGCGCGGCTGAATAGCAATGGCAGGGGGCGGGCGGAGAGCAGGAGGAGGCGGTAGCAGCAGCAGCAGCGACCGTGTTTAATTTTTTAATTAGGACGGTTTGAGCATCTCCCGGCGGGGTCGCATCGCCGGGCGGCGAGGGGAGCCCGGGCGAGCCGCCATCTCCCGGGGCCGTCGGGGCTCCAGCCTGGGCTTTCGACAGCTGGCGAGCCGGTCCCGGCGCCGCGGGAAGCTCCGCGCTCCGCCACCATGGGCAGCGCGGGCGCGGAGGAGACGGGTTGGTAGCGCGGGCGGCGCGGCGGGCCGGGCGGGGAGGCGCGGAGCTGACCTTGCGGCACCGCCCGGCCCGCACCCCTTGCGGGGGGGCGGTCGAGGGGCAGGGAGGGTAAAGGCGCAGGTCCGCTCTCGCCGGGAAAGCGGCGCCGGTGACAGAGAAGCCTGTGCGCGCCATACTCCAGCAACAATTGCTTTGCAGGGGCTCGGTCCCTCGCAGCCCCCATCCCCGGGGAAGCAGGCAATGCTTTTGCACGTTCACAAGTTAAAGATGATGCTAGTGAACCTTTTCTTTTTCTGCCTTTCTATATTATCCAAATCCAGACCACATATATGAATTCACAGCACAGGAGCTCTTGTCGGACAGAGGCTCCCAGCTTGTGTATTTACTAAGGATAAAATCTCATTTCTGCAATTCATTGTTTGCTTGAAGGCTGGAAATGTCACTGCCCAGCTGCTGCTTCTTTGCAGGGGAATGCCACTTGTGTGAAAAAGTGTTGCCTGCACCCTGAGTTACTGTGTCACAGAAACACCGCATGTTTTTGGGGGGCTTTGCTACCCTTGCAGAACTGTGCGCCATGCCTTCATTTGCTGGGCATCCATGCCCTGGCCTTCCTACCTTACACCTGTATGCTGTCTTAGAAACCTTGCCCTGAAGAGACAGGCTTCTCCCCAGCAATTTAGAGAACACAGAGATGCGATGTGTATGAGAATGACAGGTCAGCTATGTGGTCACAGAGCTGTTTTTGCAGCATTTCTAGCCGTGTGTTGTTAACTCAGATAGCTCAGACCCTTTGGAGAATTCCAAATCCATGCTGATTTCTATTTCACTAGGTCTTCTCCATTGCTAATCCGTTCACCCTACCACCTCTTATGCCCAATTCCTGTAATAGGATTCCCAGTATACAGTTCAGTTTCCCTGACCAGCTAGTTGAGTGCGAATGAGGTGCTTCTGAAATTCCCAGAGGAATTTCCCTGTTTGTGTCCCTAACCACACTGACATCTTTCAAGTCAGGTTTGCTGCCACTCGAACACAAGCACAGGACTGAAGCTATTTGAATTACCTTCAGAATAACCAGATCCATGAACCAGCAGCTGGGATGCAGACATCCAAGGGGAGAACAGATGGCAACTGATTTAGTCCACTTTGTTACACACTATCTTTTATGAAGTGAGTTTTCAGGTACCTGAGGCTCAATCATGCCAAGAGGATGAGTGCTTCCAGCTTGAGCAGACATTAAAGGTACTCATTTCCAGTACTGAGCCATTACAAAAAAAAAAAAAAAAAAACACAACTATAGGGGGTTCTGTGAGGGAAGGACTGAAACCCAAAGTATGTGGAAGATTATTGAGGAAGTTTTCACGTAACACTTGCTACTTTCTTAATCTTCTCAGTATCTCTGAAAATATAAGGGTAAAGCCTAGGTCTGAAAAAAGCAACACCCGAACTACCAAAGGGCTGGGATCTTCAATCCACACTAAACACTAGCAGAGTTGAGCTGTTAGAGCACTAAGAATTTCAACATCTTTCTGCCAGCTGCCTAACAATACTTTGTGCCCTTCACCCTCCATAGGTGCAGCCAGCCCCCCCAGCTCATACTCCGCTCTCCTTACCTCAGCGGTCTATGTGCTAAGCTATTTTCCTCACTCCTGTTTTCTCTAGGACTCCGATTGTTTCTTCTGGCCTCACAAGGGCCTCAAATGGCCTTTTATTTTGCACTAGGGTGTTAAGGAGCTTTTCTTCATGCCAGTGTTTTTATATGAGCAATGAATCAAAGGATGAGTAGAGTCTTGACCTATAAAAAAAAAAAGTCAAAAGAGATCAGTCTGGGGCCAGCCTCTACAAAATGGCTCTGCAGATTTTAACTGATATAATGCCTGTCCCCATCATACTGCCCTAAAGGTTGTCCTCAAGGATTTTTGGATCCAGGCCATGTTTGTTAGTATTCACAGTCTCCTGCCTCATGACTTGACACGTACGCTGCAGCAAATGGAAGGATATTTGACTGACTGGGAGAGGACATCTAACCTGTATGCAGCACTAAAATGTGAAAACAATAAAAAGGCACTCAAGGTCAGTCTTGGTACCACAGTTTTGGGGATACATAACTAGAGAAAAATGTCCTGTGAATTTGAAGGCTTCAATTACAATTTCTGAAATTCAGGGCAAGGAAGAGAAGAACACAAAGCTGCATGTTAGAGTTTCCCAGAACCAATTCCCCCCAAGCAAAATGCCTACTGTTTTCTCATGCAGCTGTTTCAGCCAAATTCTCGCCAAGTAGGACTAAAATATCCATTTCTTACCACTCCATGTTTCAGCATTGGTCAAGCTTTGCACAGAGATCTGTCCCGTAACATCTCCTGACAAGCACATAATGTACAAACAAATCCCACTAATTCCAGTGTGTAAGCTGCAAAATTAGTAAAACTGGAAGTCATATTCTTGGAATGTGACTCTCCGTGGTGAAGAAACGTCACCTCAAACACATACGTATTTCTCTGGACTCAGCTCAGCAGGGTTCTCCATGGCCAGCCTATCCCTAAAATTTCTCTCCATATCTTTCAAGTCAGCAATTGGGTTTCTTGGGTCTGGCTTTCCCAGGTAGTGTCTACATATTGTTTTCCTGTATAAGCCTTTAATTTAGTTAAATTAAAGTTAAAGCCCATTGTCCTAGGACTTTTGAAAGGGGATTTTTTTTTTTTCTTTGACTGGCTTTTGTTCAAATCAACTGATTTGTGACATAAATTTGTGTGATATTGAACTTTCCCTGATTTTTTTTTTCCTACATAAGGTCAAACTTAATAGAAAAATTGGAATTATGCCCAAGAAAAATCCATACAGCAGGTGGGCTTTATCTGATATATTTTCAGAAAATAAATACTGATTGTTGTTGACATTACTTCTAATTCCCATAGGCTATATCTGGATCTTCTCTCCCACTTAACAGGAATTTAAACAGTGTGACCCAAAGAGCAGAATAGCATTCAAAACAATCTCATACACAGCTTTACAGAATAAACAGAGTGTTGGTTGTTATGCTCTGGCAAATGTGTAAAGACTGTAATAGGAAACAATATTATTTAATACCTACTATATTGAGAGTTATTGCAAAAAAAACAAAGACTTGTGCCTTGCCCTTTTAATCCTTGTTTTAAAAATTTCATTCTTTAGGATAACACTCAAAAATCCCACAGGTTCTGAAGTGAGAAAGGAAACATCAAACAAGATAAAAGTTCTGTCCATCTCTGTCTTCTCAGGAATGCCAAATCTTATTTTCACCCTTTCTGCTGTTATTAATTGTAGGCTGACTCAGGAAATGGCTACCTTCAGCCATGACTGCAGTACAGAGTGGAGATACACTGGAGCTCCCTTTAAACTGGCGAGCAGCGCAGGTACCTGAAGCAGTGTAGCCATAGCAGCACAGAGCTCTGAGTGGCCTAATTACTCTGCCAGGAAATAAATGGATACTGGGAATTCCTTGGGGGGAAAGATGGTTGAATTGTTAACAAAAAACAGTTTTCCCCTGAGGCGTGTTAGTTAAATAGGTGTTTTAACAAGAGCCAAAAATCTTCAAGCTCCAACCTTAGAATAAATATGCCTTTGTCCTTTGGCACTTCTGATGTCTCAGTCCTTCCAAAGTCTCCTGCTCTCTACAGAGGCAAAAGAAAAATGTGACTTCAATATCTGACGGAAAACCTAAAATAAAGAAAAAAATGATTCCCACTTCCAGCTGCAATCTATACACAAGATCTCCTTAAAAAGACAAAAATAAAAGTCTCTCCTGGCTGGAAACACACAGAGCTCTCCTGGTGGCAATGGCGGGGTGGTGATGCTCAAGCATCCTGCCTCCATAAGATACACATCAGGGTCAGGCCCCTGAGCTCCATAAGGAGCACGTTCAGACCTGGTATTTACTATGCCTGTAAAAATAGCAGGATATGTGTGTATTTAATAGGGAAGACCAAAGAGAAGAAACAAATGAAAGCGAGATTTAGGGGAAGGAAATTTACTTCTCTTCCTCCAGCAATCTTTCCTCATACACAAGAGTGGACATGTATAGAGGAAGATGAAGGGGCAGTTTTGCCAATAATGCTCACTTTCCTACAAGCTCAAAATGCACACAGCATATTTCTGAAAATGGAGCCCAAGACTTCACCAAAACTGTACACACAGTGTTTTATTTTACAAGTCGGATCTATTTATTTAGATTTATATGCTAAATTACATCAGCAAAATCCATGTTATTTGGCTGAAATTACTTTTGAGGTCAATGGGAGTTCAACTAGTTTAAGGACTGAGATGCAAAGCTATTTCAGAAAACATACTGGTTTCTCCAGGTGGGGACCTTGGTGAGTATTTCCTAATCAGAATCTGTAGGTTTGTGCCCAGACAACAGTGCTGTTTGCAACAGCCATGTGCTGAAATTGCTCTGTTTTGAGGGGACAGAAAGCCAGAAAATTGTGACTTTGCTGTCTCATAACAGAGGCCAGTAAGTGGATGATGTGTAGAGGCTAAAAGTTGCAATTTTGTCACATTAATTTAAATGTGAAAAAACAACAGGACACTACTAAAATCCAAGCTGGCTTTCATTTCCAAATGTTCATATGCTACAGCTCAGATATACACACTCCATTTAGACCTAACCTGACTGATTCTACTTCTCTATGCAGGCAAAGAAGCAATCGAGGTGAAAATCCCAGAGTCACCAGGATGTGATGCCCAATGATGAGCAGTAATTACTGCAGCAACACTTCAGCCAGAATGAGTGTCAACGAAATGTCTGCCTTCCCTCTGACTTTAGAGCAAAAAACTGGCTTTGCCTTTGTGGGGATTTTGTGTGTTTTCCTGGGACTTCTAATTATCAGATGCTTCAAAATCTTGCTAGACCCCTACAGTAGTATGCCTTCTTCTACATGGGAGGATGAAGTTGAGGGGTTGGATAAAGGAACATTTGAATATGCTCTTGCATGAAAACTCACAGAATATCCTACCTTAAATTTGATGTTGATTTCATTTTTGGAAACCAACTGTTGTTACATTTGTTATACATACCTGCATTTTGGAAATATGTTGGTGGCATCCATTTTGTTAAATAAATATTGGTTGCAAATTCAAAAGGCACTTGATGTTGCTTTTATTTGAGGAACCATGGTAGATAAGAAATTGTTAACAGCAAAAAAATACTACAATAAACAATTCACTAGAAAGTTATC
Organism: Chlamydotis macqueenii; assembly: GCF_036417535.1. Taxonomy (NCBI): domain Eukaryota; kingdom Metazoa; phylum Chordata; class Aves; order Otidiformes; family Otididae; genus Chlamydotis; species Chlamydotis macqueenii. The sequence goes on along the minus strand of NC_141567.1, from coordinate 11,992,710 downwards.
ATGGCCAAAAATATTGTAAAAACCAGATGACTTCTGCCTCTTCAGAAGAGGATCTCATTTCTACTGTGTCTCATGATAGGCTGGAGAGAAAGGTGAAGTACAAAAGACAGGCTCATGAATGGTGAATGCTTAAGTGTATGCTTTGGCGTGGCCAAGGAAGAGACAGTCGTGCTGCATACCCATTTGTACTCAGCCCCTGAAAGGGACAGGGGTCCAGAGCTGACTGGAGATCTCTGTACTCTCCAGCCCCTCTCCACAGCTGGTTCTTCTGTCTGTGCTCCTACAACTGTGCAGAGTGTATGATCTGGACTGTCAAACTGAAGAATTGGTCATAGGAGATCCTATAAAGGGAGAAGAACTAACAGTGAAATCAGAGACTCAATCTGGGTATTCAAGGTCACCCTCATATACACAGCTGTTTAGCAAGTGTGACAGTACTTGACAGAAATTCAATTCAGTTTTTAAGAAGGTTGGCATCAGAATTTTAAGCACTGTCACTTTTGCTAAACAGCTCTGTTGGCAACGAGGAGCAAAGACAAGGAGATCAGTTACAGCAGTTGGTTTCTTTGCATGTATTCTGAAAAATACATATTGTCCCTTTTGCCCTATACACTAGGCAGGGGCAGCCAGTGGAACAGCAGACGTCAAGTGCCATTTGGAACATGAAATACTCAATTGTACAGGGAAGGACATGAATCTCCTGCCTGAAGAACATAAGAGAGGAACAGCCAACAGTAATCTACACTGGTCCATTCGAATTATAAAATATAAACAATTTTGTGAATGTAAGAGATTTTAAGCTGCTTCAGATTCTGCATAAGAAAAAAATGCCTGACCTTCAGATATGGCATTTATTCTACTTAGTTTAACCACAAAATCAAAGGTAGATATCAGTACACTGAATCACGTGGTCTGGATAGGATCATCTGCTGCAGAGACCTGACTCTGCCATTCTTGTTCCGTACACCTAATCAGCACAGCTGAGCTCTGTGCTGTCAGGTTAGAGTGCTGAAGGTGCTCAAGTTATCTGGGTTAAATATAGTTCAGTTATCTCTAAACTACACAGCAAACACAGCAAACACACCCAAAGAACCCCAATACCATCTCAGTACTTTTGTTCTTGACCCAATCTATTGCTGGAAGCACTTATCAAATTCCCTTACGATTGCAAAGCTTCATCATTTCCTGCCCACCCTACTCTGCACCCCCAAAAGACAGGGGTGTCAGCCTTCCCAGAAAGAACAAACAGAACATAATTTTTCAAAGGTTTTCCTTAAATAGGCAGAGTAAAACTCTGGGTTAGGACCAAATGGTTCAAAAATGCATGTAGGACAAGGGGACCGACCAGTGACTGATCCTGCCGACTTCACTGGAACCTCTTCTGCATAAAATGTGCAGAGCAGAAGCCTGAACTCCTGTTGTCTCCGTTACTATATATGCAGAACCGAAAAACAGAGAGATCATGATCCGTGCAGAGAATTGGGCATAGCTGGGAGGGAAATGGAGATAACAAAAGTATTTTCAGGCCCCCCTTAGAAATTTTGCAATACCATAAACCCAGTGATTGTAATGGATAGGTACATTTGCTGGTTAATAGGTAACAAGCTAGAATGCCTCTCTAAATCACCATCCAGAAATGTTTTGAAAGAGAGGGATTGGATGGTCTATTCAGTATATTAAGCAGGAGAAAAATCTGGCCAATAAGGCAGAGTCTGCAATGCCTCAAAGAGAGGGACACACCATATACCTGAATAAAAGAGGCAGACTGACCTTCCCTGAAAACACAGGACTGAATGGTAAGTTAAATTATCCTGAATAAGATAAACTTGATTATTTATGCCTAATGCTAGAATACTAAACACAAAACTAATGGCAAATAACAGCTGAGACACCTCTGGAAATACACCGTGAAATTCAAAGTATTATCTTCAAGAACAGCAGAAAGGTAAGAGACTTTTCTTTTCCTACCAAAATAGTAATATTATGGAAATAAGACAGTGAAATTACAGAATTATTTTACTTGGTAGCAGAAGTCTCATTGTCATCAAAGAATCAGGATTTCATTCAGTCACAGAGGTGGAAACAAACCTAGTTCCACTGACCCTAATGACAAAAGATTCGGTTTTGCTCTTTCATGCCTGAAGATGAAACACTTCCTAACAACTTTAAAAGGCTGAAGGAAGCAGAATACTATCTATGATCAGAAATGTGCAGTAGTAATAATAATAATATTGATCATCCAAACCCACTAGAAGTAAAATAAACTAAATAAATGTAACAGGTTGCTGTGAGGCTTACAAAACATTAAGCAGGAAAACTAATGCAAACATGAGAGTGTTATAAAGTGGTATCATAGCAGAGAGGTGACAGGAAAATATTATCTCTAGCTGATGGAAGAAGTGAGAAAATACACTTTAGCTATATCTTATGCTGAAGATGGAGGACATTTGATTATCAGTTCTTCAAATTATAATTCTGATACATTATTTTAGAGAAAATTTACACTGCTGACGTGTAAGTATTGATGCAGTATTTTATCTTTCAGTGCCAAAGGGCCAAATGCATTTCACAAAATCATTGAGAAATTTAAATTGGAAAAAAATCTCTGGAGGTCATCTAGTCCAACCTCTTGTGAAAGCACGTAACTTTAAAAAATGCCTCTAATGGGCTTATTTACCCAGATTTTCTGTTCATATATTCCTTTATATAGATATATTTTGTTTCTAAAACTCTCTGCTTTTATATACTTGCAGAGTTTCAATGTCTAAGCATGCTCTGTGTCAGTTTGAACAGACCTGGACTCCTACTGAGTTATATTTGTCTATACACTCACACTGCCTTTTCTCCTTAGAAGTATGTTTCAAGACATATGGGTTGCCATTGTTTCAATAGCTCATTGCAGGGTCACCTAGGCCATCCTGCAAGCGGCTGCAAAGGTACTTAACCCATTAAAGGTCTTAAATATCAGTACCCCTTGTTTCTTGGATGGGGTTTTTGTTTGCTTGTTCATTTCTTTGAGGAGGTCTATGTTGGAAAGTGGAGGTGGGAAGCAGATTGTACAGCTATCGTATGTTCACCTCTCTATGGGCTGCCACTCAGAGGGACCTAGGCAGGCTAGAGGAACAGGCTAACAGGAGTCTTCATGACATTCAACAAGGACAACTGCAAATCCTGTACCTCAGACGGGGCCTCACTGGCAGGGACCAGCTCTCCTGAAAGGGATCTAGCAAGCAGCAGGCTACAGAGGAGTCAGCACCATGCCTGGGGAGCACTGAAGGTGACAGTGTCCTGGGCTGTGTTAACAGGACCATAGCCTGTGGATCAAGCAAAGTGATCATTCTCCTCTATTCAGCACTCATCAGACTTCACCTGGAACACAGTTTTTGTCTACCTGTTCCCCTCCCTGCCTGCCCATATAAGAAAAATGTTGATAAACTTCTGTGTGTCTGACAGATGGCCACCAAGATGGTCAGGGCTAGGATCATTTGTCATACAAGGAAACGGGGCTTTAACCAGAAGAAGAAAAGGCATTAGGGAAACCTAAGCAGTCCTGCCAATAGTTACAAGGAGCTTACTGAGAAGGCAGAGCCATCGTCTTTACTGAGGTGCACAGCAGAAGAGAGAGAGATGATGGTCACAGAGTCACACATGGAAGGTTCCCACTAGATATTCAGGAAAAAAGCCACTGTGAGGACAATTAAGTATTAGAATAGGCTGACAAGACACGTTGTGGAATCTGTTCTTGGAGGATGTCAAGACCTGACTGGTGAAAGCCCTAAGTAACCTGATTTACATTCAATGTTCCCTCTGCTTTGAGTGGGAGGTAGGACCAGATAAACTTCCAAGGTCCCTTCCAACCTGCATGATTCTATGACTTGCTACAATTGCTTTCAAATCATCTTAAAGGGTGTTTTGAGTGTACAAATGTAAAATTGAGTGTAAAATTTTATGAACCTTCCAATGCCTAGGACTAATATTGTTATTGTTAAAATTGTTAATATTTATCTATAATTACTACTTTACCAGAGCCATTTATTTCCTCCATTATAATTTAGGAAACTTGGTTCTATTTTGGTTGTCTATTTATTTCTTCACATTACATTAATTTTATTTACACAAAAAATGAACAATTTACTTTATCTTATTTGCCTGCTCATAAATTTTCACCATCCTAGAACTACTGAAAATCAAAAGCTTAGCTTTCCAAGTTAACTTTTAAAAATGTATTTGATTAAAGCTTTTCATGCAAATTTAATTCCAGACTATGAAAGAAATATACATGGTATCATAATATTTAAGTGGAACATAAAGAGTAAATGGACTTTATGGAATCTTGTGTCACATCCCTAGTACTGCCTACACTTTCACTGGCTTCAATTAAACATTGCATTATTAAAAGAAGCACTATATTTGAAAATCAATTTTAGGTACTTAGAATTTGATCCAAAGCCCATTTTATACAGATGGTGTCATAAATCCTGATTTAGGATCCTTCCGACTATGCTAATTTGTCACAAATCCCGATTTAGGATCCTGCTGACTCTGCCAATTTGTCGGGAATGGGTGATTTAGATTGCTTAAAGAATCAACGGTATTAGCAAAAGTAGTTTCAATATGATGTTGTAAAAGCGTGACTTAAAGTCTGATGGCAAAGTTCACTCTATTACTGTATATGAACAATGATTGAAAACTACCACAGCACAAATCAAAGTTACCAAGACACAAATCAAAGTTATCAAGACAAAATAAAAATTACCATACTAGAAGGTTATGTGTGATATTGGTCACTTACCAAAGATCTGTTGTTGGTAAAAGGCCCCTCTGCCTCAAGGGGCAAACTTGAGAAGACCCCCAGCTCAAAGGGAGATCACCGCCAGGCTGCTTAGCCAGGAGAGCTCAAAGAAGGCTCACTTAGGCTTTCATATTTACAGAATAAAGTGGTTGCCTTGTAGTCCAATTACATGCAATGGAAAAGGTATGCACAAGACTCCTTGTACCCACAACTTTCTTTATTCCTTGATAAATGAGTCTTGGAAAAGCCACCTGCTATTCATGTGTTAATTGCATGATTGGTGTTCCGAGCTCACATGCATCGCTGCTCACTGTGTCACTCTGCTCCTTTGTGGGTTTTTAGAGAAAAGATTGAAACTATGAGAGGTCTTGGACTGTTTATGGCTCAGGTTTTTACTTCCTTTGGAGCCTGTACTAAACTACCCCTAGTTTTGTTAAGGGGTCGAGTGCATCTGTCACAGGTGGAAACATCCCCACAAACTCAGTCCTTGACTCAACTATTTTTTGACAGTCTCAGATACTTGGTGAGGCGGGGGTGAGGTTGTGGTGGAAAATTTATTTAACTGTGCAAGTTAATAGAAATGTCTATTTATATTTTTTTTTCATGGCAGAAAAACGGCAGACAACATTAGGAAGACCGCTTAGAGATTTTAAGAAAAATTTCTCAGAACTGCATTACTCTAAGAGCAAAGATTTCATATGCAACAGCACTAAACCCTTTGCTGTAGCTGCAACTAGCTAGCTGCGGCCACAGAAGAGTAAACAGAGCAGTGACCTAAGTCTACAGCATCCCTCAAGATGTCAATGAATAATTCGCCAAATGTATTCTTGGATCCAAATGCTAATCGATTTCAAGTTAACATAATTAATGAAAGCCATGACAACAACGAAACATCCCAAGAGGATGTGGGCTCTGACCCACCACAATATGAAGAAACGTCTTTTACTGATGAAGCACATAACAGACTGAGAATCAGTTACAGACCAGGAAAAAGAGAATTATACGACAATTTCCTTCAAAATGGGGAGAAAACAGAATCTAGTTTACATCCCTATGATACTCACACTAAAATGTATTATCTACAAACTTTTGGCCATAATACGATGGATCCAGTTCCAAAAATTGATTATTATAGAAACACTGGCAGCGTCAGTGGGAATAAGCTCAGCAGACCAAGCTTATTAGAAATTCATGAACAACTGGCAAAGGTAAGTGGAAAGGAAAGACACAAATTTTCTCTATTCCATTTCCAGGCTGTTAATTCTGTTTATTAATATGAGAAAGTCTTTAAATTCATGAACCTTGCCACAGAGAGAAAGTACAAGTAATAACTTACCATATTTCCTTTGGTAGCTGCAGTATGTCTTCTGCCCTGTACCCTGCTTAAAGCAAAGATCTTTATTAAAACGTGATAGTAATATACTTGATTAGCAGAAAAACATAGCTTAATCTTGTCTTAAAGTATAAAATTACTGAATGTCTTCTGTTTCACTTAAGAGTTAGATGATGAATATAAATTCATAATTTAACCAAGCTACACAATTCACACTTATTCTAAACTTGAAATTAATGCCAATGTGTAACTAAGTTTCACAGATTCCTCTATTTTATTCATTTTTATATATATATCTATAAGTATTATAAAAATTTTATGTGCAATAAATGCAATTTCAACTAATCAGAAATCCAAAGCTACCTGTTTATTGGTGTAACAAACCATTCAAACAGCAAGTAAGAGTCCAGAACAAGGGCGCTGAGGTTGAAAGTGTTTGCTCAGAAGAGAGATAGCAGGTAATAATTTTCAGATAGTGATGCAGTGAATGAATTTAGGCCTTCATGCTCATTATACCAATGGATTTGGAGAGAATCCGAAGAACTTCTTGAATGACTACATAGAAAGCATTTATGGAGTAATAATTTGGCTAAATTCCTCCTAATCTATCACACAGAAAAGCTATTTAGAGTTTGCTCATGTAATAGATGGGACTATATCCATGTAAAATACACTTACGGAGAGAACTACTGAAGAGGATACAATAGCTAACCTGCCTTTGAGAGATTTTGATTCTAGGGCCGTTTCTCCTCTCCCCTTCTGAGCGGACCTACTTTTGGTTAACACAATGTAGGAGCTGACTATTGATACATACGACCATTGTATTTTATGGAAAAAACTTCCCCTTAGCAGACTCTTCCTGTTCGTTCCATTTTCTTTTCCACAGAGGCACTACAGTAAATGAAAAATGAAATACCAACATATGCCCTTTATCGTGATATTCCTCACTTCTGTCACCCTCTACGGCTAGTTGTCAGGAGAATATACATTGGTCAGGTACAATCTTTTGGGGTTTGCACATTCAAAACTTCCACAGGAAAGCATTTGAGAAGTTGGTAATACTAAGTCTCAAATACCAGATTTTCACTAACTTCTGTGTTACTGCCTCAGATAGGTAGATAGGTGAATTTTGCTGTCTATTCACTTATCTAGATCTTTTAAGTCTTGATTTCCTTATGTGGAAGAATCACCTCCATGCAAAATAAATAGCGTGAAAAGCTGTAATGAGAACTTCCAGGGACAGGAACAACAGATTAAGCACTTAAACGGCTAATCTATTAAAAAACTTATTGAAAAAAATGGAATAATATGATAGTTTACTGACTTTGGTAAAATTAGACTCTTCCCCCTTAAGCCACAATACCAAGTTCTCTGGCTCTCTGTAAAAAGCAGAGGAGAGAGACAGGATATACCTAATTACAGAATTAAAATCAAACCTTTTTTTGAGATTCTTAATTGTGCGTTTGTTATGACAGGGCTAGAAAGAGAGAGAGATCACCTCTATAGTCAAACTCAGACTAAAAGTGTCAATATTCAGCAAAAGCCCTTGTTTTTTTTTTTTTTTTTCTGTTGGGCAACAGTTAAATGAGAAATCTCCAGAGAAAACATGCTCCCATCACCATTCCACTCAGTTTTACATACTTCTGAGGTCTGAATAATTTGGACAAGCATCTGATTTTTGGATGTTGATCCCGATCTTGTTCAAACTCCAGTTCTCTGGAGATTCACCTGTCCTAAAGAGCATGAATATAAAGTAATGAAATCAAGCAAAAAAAAAAAAATAGCCATTAGGAAATTAGAACCTGATTTTTTTTAGGCTCTTATTAGGACAGCTTTCTAGTTTTGGCTTGACTTATTTAAATTAAGGTCTGCACAGACATGCATAAAATGTCTTACATAGAAAGGAGAAACAGGTTACCTGGGTCATAATTTATTTCCAAAAATGAATGCAAAGTGGATGTGAAAAGGGAAGAACATTAATTTGGTACTCCTACTCATTTGCAGATGTGTAAGCTGCTACTCAAGGGACTAATCATATTTCCATGCCCAGAAGGACCTTTCTCTTACAGAAATAATTTCCTTTGGTAGTGGCCAGAGAGGAGAAAAATAGTGTACTGGCTTTGAATGTAATGCTGAATGAACATGTAATGAACATTACCATACTAAGGGATTTTCAGTTTTGACCATTACCAGAAAATTCAGGGTTTTTTTCCTATTGCATCTCTCAATGGTTTGTTTATTTTAAACAAAACTAGATAAATTTGTTTAGGGTTTTTTAAGGCTTTCACTTAGAGAAGATTAAAAATAAGGCAGATTCCATCCCAGAATAAAATGAAGGGAAAATTGCTTCACAGGTTGAGACTACTAGGGAAAAGAGCATCCTCTAGCTTGGTGGTTCCCAGACTTTTTCCAGTATCCAGCTTATGAAAGAATAATCTTATGCCTCTCAAAATAGGAAGGCGAATGTCAGAGGTAATGGGGTTTTTGTTACACTGGCAACCCACTGTGTCCTTATGTGAGTTGTGGCCTTGGTCTGGGAGCCACTAACCACAGCACTGGAACAAATGACCCCCCATTAGCATGGCTGGAGCCTATTCCGGGCTGTCCCATGAACTCACTTTGTGACCTTGGTCAAATCACTTCCGTCTACAGAGCTTATTCTGAAGAATAAACAAACAGGAGGTCACCAAACAGTAAACTAGTAGAGATGGGAATTAAGATGGTAAGAGAAGGCTGAGCTCCTTCTAGGAGGCAAAAGCAGTACGTCAGCTGGACAGGGTGCCTATCCACCAGCCCCAGCGTGCAGCAGGCTCTCCAGCCACCACGAAGGAGAGGGTAAAGTGTATGGAGGTTAGGCTAATAGCTCAAGATGCAGTTCTGGAGAAGATGCTTCATTCCTTTTTTCTTTAACACTAAAATCTGGGCTTACCCCACCATACCCTAAGGCAATCCCACCCTCTTCACCTCCAGCTTTTTTGAAACTCAAATTGTCGAAGACAACTGTCCTGTCAAAGCCCATTGGCAGATTCCAATAAGAAGTGACAGATGTTTGACTTCAGATTTCTAAACATCACATAAACATTCCCATTGTGCTTTGATGGTGGGCTTAACATCAGAAGATAAACATTAATATTTAATACGGTTTTTTAATATGCAATTTTTCAAATGTCATAATGTAAGGCGGGCTGAAAGGAACTTCAAATATCTAGTTCCCACACTGCTGGAGTCAAATGTATATCATCTTTTAGCAAGATGTGTCAGTTTTTTGCACACATTAAGCCACAAAATGCCAATTAAATCCCTAAAAGATAGTCTAAGTGCTATCTCACAGCTGATGGCTGGTGATAATTACTTGGGCTTCATATTTACCCTACATAAGAAATCATCTAACCTTTCTTCATCTTGGCTATTCTCCACACTTGTTACGGAGACTTGATGAGCTCATCTTTATCCCCATGAGAGATGACAGCTAAACTGCTCTTACACAAGGAAAAGAAAATGTTTGGGTTTTGGTTGTTGGGGTTTTTTTGTTGTTTTTTTCTTTTTTTTTTTTTAAAGCAGTTAACTTTTTAGTTTGGTAGCTTTTCAAAACGTTCTGTCACTTTTATTCCACATCCTTAATGCATGAGTAGCACAGGTACAGCTGCTTGGTAAATAACCAATCATTCACTAAAGCACACCAATTTAAAATGCATTTATGGAAGGTTTAAGGCCATAATTTATGATAATGGCATAGAGAGCACAAATTAATTCAAAGTATATAGGAAACAAGTTGTTTCAAGTACAAAGACTGAAGCCTTTTTTTTTTTTTGTCTTTGAAATTCTAACTACTGTAGCAAAAAAACCCCCCTTATATTATTCTGCTAATCTTCCTTAACTCACTTTAATCATTTACTGTATTTTGAGCAAACACATCCATTTTGGTTTAGGGTAAGAATTGTCAAAATTATCTAAGCAATTCAGGAGCTCAAAGTCACAGGCTTTCAACAGATCTTGTATTCCCATTTCAGTTTGGGCCAAAGGGGCCCTAGGCACCAAGTTTAATTCACGTCAAAATGTATTATGCAGTCACTTATTTCTCATCTGTGAGCACAATCCTGGATTTATTGCATCAAAGACATTCTACAAACCTTGCACCATAGTGGCTAGAGCCACCATCTATGAGCAGGGATTCTAAATATCAGCATAAACATCATATACAGTTGGTCTTTATATCCATTTTGGTTTTGCTTGTTGAGGTTTTCTGAGTCCATGGACAAAATACAGAAACAGCTTTGAAGCTTCAGCAAGACTTTGAAGCTTAAGCAAAACTTCATAGGTTTCACAGATGTTTCCCCTCTTTGACCTCTTTAGTTAATCTGGAAGTATCTTCATCCCCCTCCAAACCCTAAAAGCATCTTGATTCATCTCAAGAATTGACACACACTCCTGACCCTCTGCCACGCTATTGTCCTTCCTAAAGGTCTTTGCAGAAGACCCAGATGATACCTGGCAATAGTTAACCTAATGCCAACTCCTCGCAAAACCAGCCAGAACTTTGTATTAAAAAAAAAAAAAAAAAAAATTAAAGAAACAAAGTACCAATGACAATGAGTATAAATCTCAATACTTGTGACTAATTCCTCTTCAAGCCACCAGAAACATATCATGATGCTAAATTGTCTCAAAGATTCTGGGGCAGAAGAGCTGAAGAGATAAAATACATATTCATGTCTGTAGCTGGATGTGAACGATCTAAAATTCTGGGCTATTTATTCTGGTTACAACACAAATATGGCAATTCCTAATCCTATCTACTATAGTTATACCAGAGGTGGCTAAACCACAGAAAGGATTATTCATTTACTGTATTATTTACTACATTTCGCTGGTATTTCTGTCTGTTTTCAAGAATATGTTACCCATTTGCTGCTGCAGTTATGTTTGTATTTTATCCAACAGAAAACATCAGAGTTCATCACATAACTTTACCATGCAGCACTTGGCTATGTCTCTTTTCACCAGTGAGCAATGATCCCTTCACATTTTTCAAATTGTTGCAGCAGCATGTAGAGGCCAACCATGAGATCCTCATTATGTTAGATGCTCTACTAACACATCAACACAATATGTATGTTGAATACAGTTTATAATAAAAACAATTTAGTTACAGATAATAACTTATTTACTCTGCTTAAGTGATTTTTTTCACCTTTTCTCACTGTTAGTAAGCCCACCTGCTGATGCCTGGTGTGAGCAGAATATCGCACTCTACTCCGGAGACAGTAAAACATGATCTTCTTTGGAATTCTTTTATTCCATGACTCTGTTATGCAGCCAGGTGTCCTATGCTTGGCACAAAAATGCATTTGTTTTCTATGTGATCCTTCAGAACATAGCCGTGAGCACCGGCTCAGTCGAGAGAGTGGCTAATGGAGAAAGCACCGCCGGAGATGAGACAGCAGTCAGCAAGGAAGAAGAAAACAAAACTGGATTTGTCAAGTTTGGATGGGTGAAGGGTGTCCTGGTGAGAACCTTATCTGAATTTCTACAAAAAATAAAAGCAAACAAAATTTAAGATTAGTTCTGGAACACTAAGGGCTTTTAAGAAGTAAGAGAGGGAGGCGCACTTGAGGGATGTTTGGGGAGGTCTTTAAAAGCCCGCAATGCACACTATCACCCTTCTGGCTCTTAACACCACTTTCAATGTTGCACTAACCCAGTATTTTTTGTTTAAAACCTAGGTAAGGTGTATGCTTAATATTTGGGGTGTGATGCTTTTTATTCGACTGTCGTGGATTGTAGGTCAAGCAGGAATTGGTATGTATCTTATTTAATATCATTTTCAACAGTGAAAGGGATAAAGAGGATAAACTATACATGATCATCATTAATATATAATCTGAGATGTGCATTTGCATGCTGAACTAAATAATGTTTTCAAATGCTTGCCAGGGTAAAAGATGTTAATCCTCCAAACTATTGGAATTTTCCAGACTCGCAGCCAAATTACTGCTTAGAGGCACAGATCTGTTAACTATGCATATGATCATCACATTTGAATATTTCTGAGCTCTGGTGGAATTTGTATTTAGATCCTGTAACAGATGTAAACCTCATGACTTGGGCCAATTTCTAATACGTGCGTACAGAGTTAACCTTTAAGAGTTCACACTTTGCTTATCTGTGAATCCCAAACCTTGTCATCTACATATTAAAAACAACGCTTCTTCACACTTCTCTGCAAAGATGAAAACAGAACCGGAAGGAGGTCTCATCTCTTTGGGATTTTCTTATTCTTAACTATAGCACAGCACTAGATACTAGTGTACTATGAAAAACTACGTTCTAAAAACTCTCCTACAGCTTTCATATACATTAAGTACACTTCACTGTGTGCTGTATCTTTGCTTCTTCATTATTCAATTTAATTCATCCAAACCCCAGATCCCAGTCCCTGGGAGACTGGATCTCGGGGCTTCCATCCAGCAGCTGAGTGTTCAGTGAAACCAGTGAGAGAGGAAAGGGCTCACAACACTGCAAGAATCTCCAGCAACCAGAAGCCGCTCAGTAAGGTGCAACACATCAATAGCCGTTGTCTGGTACAGCTTCCTTTTAGAGCTGCTGCTCTGGGGAAGCACAGACATGTGAACTACAAAGGCAGTGTCTCTCTGTTACATGATCATACAGTCTAGAATAATGGGGCCCTAATCTTTGACTGGCACCCAGATATGATAAAAAAAACAGTAATCCAAATGGTGAATGGCAAGTATTCCAGTTTGGATTCTCACAGAATGGAAATACTAAAGTAGAAACGAGCTGGAGTCCAAACTCTGGCCTTGGGGCATCAGCTCTCCTGGTCTTGGATAAAACTCAGTGCTCAAATTCAGACTGAATATAAATATAATTCTCTTCCTTGTTAAAGGAAGTGAAATGACACACTGAATGGAAACATCTCCAAGATTTTGCTTGGCTGAAGTCTCATTTCCAACAAGATACAGTAACTTCACAGAAGTTTCACTTAAGCAAGGCTGAGCTTTTTAAAAAAGATAAACAAATAAAATGCTTATTAAAAAAAAAAAAATCCAGCCAGAAACTTACAGAGACACAAGGAGGGGAAAAAAAAAACCAAAACACCAATAAAAAAAAGTTCCAGAACTAAGCGGAAGAACTTTACCTACTTTTGCAGCGCTCCATGCGTGGCTCTAGCACTGTGCCTGACAAAGGGGTGCTTGCTGATTTTATGATGCATACCAAATGAGAGCGTACAGCCCAGGGCACTCATAAGTATATGCCTTGCCATGAAAATTCTGCATCTTAATATCACCAAGACTTCGCTCTGGGGTTTCATGCAAAATTAGTTTTTAAGGGCAGTTTAGTAACTTATTGAGATCATCAAAAAGTATTACTTTGTTTTGAGGTGTGAGAATAGCCATAGGCAAGAGTAATTCATTTTAGAACAACTTACTTAGGAGCCATATGCCTGGTTTTCTATCTAAACTTTAATCATATTTTAACATTAATTTGCACCAACGTCAGTTAAAGCCTTTCTGCTTTCACATTTAATTTTACCATTTTAATTCATTGATAAGCAGACTCTCCTTTCTTATGGTTTATTGCTCTGCTGTTTCTTTTTAAAATTACATGCGTTATGTAAGGAGGTTAGTTTTAGTGCTGAAAATGAGACATCAAATTCCATTTGAATAATTTCTCAATGTATTTTCTGAATGTCCTATAAGCAATGAGCTTTAAGTCCCTAGCCAAGCTCTTTAAGGAGAACAGTGATGGAAGCTCATCACCACCAAGGCTTAGGGATTTCACTAGGTACTGCTACTAACATGGAAATTAAATGAGTCAGTTAAACCACCATCTGGGCACCATTTATATCCCCATCATTAGAGGGCCAAAGAGAGAAAACCCAATTATCTTCATATCCTGATAGGCTGTCTTGGGCCAAAGCTCTCACAGGGGAAAAAAGTAACATTCCAACAAAAAATGTTTATCATCAGCTGGGCAAAAAGGGACAGTATGGTCCTGACAAGGTTCCAGGTCCCAAACTAGTCTTGTATTTCCACCTAACATCTGGGGACTCTCCAAAATCTGTATTTGTACCTATACAAGGAACAGTTAGCCAAAGGCCGGGAAAAACACCGAGTTTATGTCAAATGAAAATCTGACCCCAAATATTACAATTATGTTACATTATGTTATACTACAAAGATGTTTTGGTTGAGTCACTTTATTTCATGCACTTTTCTTCTTAAATGTTTAATATTTTTTAAATTAACATTAAAGCCTTCACAAGCAGGTATTAATCATCGAATTAGCAAAGTATCTGACCCTATTTTTCATATACATGTTAATAACATGAATTGTAAAATGCAATAGAAAATCCTGGAAAAATACTCCTTATGATGCTCAGGCACTTACTAAATAACTTTAAAACTGCTTTAAGAATAATGTCTCTAACTTATTTAATTTAAGAGTTAACAGTTAATTAAAAGCCATATTCAGCTACTTCTCAGGCACAAAATTTGCATGGTTTAACACTATCCTTCTATGTAACAGTAGCTGACCAAAAGGAATGACCATTTAGATTTTTTTTTAATACAGACCTGCATACAAAATAGGTGTATGACCAGTTATAGTAAGAGTTCAGAAATCAATAGAATAATATGATTTTTAGAGGCTCAAATAACTTTAAATATCCTACACTATGCTACCTGCCATTTATATCTCACACATTACATTGCTCTGTCTTAAAAGATTGTGATAACATAGCTATAATTTAGAGCAGCAAAGGACATTCATTCAGGGATTGGATGTCTATAACCATCCAGTATGAACTGAAGTCAGGAATCTGATCTGGATGCCAGAAGGTAGAAATACAGCAGATAAATCAATATGTTTGCAATACTTCTAGCTGGATGTCAGTTTTAGGATCCAAGTTTCAATTTGGACGAGCCCTGGTCAATAAATATTGCTACAAGCAATGTATAATCTTTAGTTCCACACTGAAGACCTATGTACCTGACAGAAACAAGACAGCTATTGCATAAGCATTAGCAAGTTCAGATAAAACTAAGAACTGATTCAATGTTTGGCACCAAACTGTAATTGTTTCAATTTTTTTTTTCATTTTTTTCCTCTCCTCTCACAGATAGAAATGGGAATAGAAGCAATAAAGTTGAGAGAAAAACATATTACTTCTTCACCTGACTTGAAACAAGAAAGTATTCTGGAACTACAGAGCCAAATTCTTCTTGGTAGTGCCAGAAGCAATGGCTGCAGTTGTAGCTTGGGAGGTCCATTTTGTACACAAAGAAAAACTTTTTCACTGGGCAGGTAGCCTAACCCTGGAACATGTAATCCAAAGAGGCTGTGGGATCTTTGTCCATGGAGGTTTTCCCGACCCAGCCACCCAAAGCCATCACTGATACAATCCTATGTTGGCAATAGTTCAGCTATGACTAGGAGGCTGAGCTACAGACCTTTAGAAGTCACTTCCAGCCAATGTTTCTATGATTCGAAATCATAGCAGGCACCTCCTACTCATAGAGTTTCTAGCACAGTTTCACAAAGTAAACAGAACCCTGACCATACAGCCAGAGACTGGAAACATACTCAGATTTCAGTCTTACCCAAACTGAATCCCCATTCATCTATAACTAATCACCTATCACCGATCTTCAAATGTTTGATTATTTCTGTTTAATTATATAATTTTGTGATATCAGCTAAAAAAAAAAAAGATTCTAAGTTCTCCAAGATTATACATTACAGGTCACCTGTTAAAGTAAATGGCATCTAAAAAGTAGTATTTCCATTTTCAAATATTTGTCTTGTGCTAGAGTAAAACTACTTTTTGCAGGGAAAGAGGGAGATGAGGAGAGAGTGGGGAAGTGCCACACTTGATAGCTTGGCAAGGAAGGATATAGAACGCTCGCGCTCGGATCTTGCCTCTCTACCTGATAGACTCTTTGTCCTGGTGCACTATGAAACTATACAGCCAGTTTTTCTCTGATTCCATATGTAAGTAACTGATGAAAGGCAGCAGCATTCTTACAAGAGCTCTGGTTAATGTGTCCATCTCTTCACTGAAACAGCCATGATGTATATTAAAGACAGATATAAGCATCCATGCCAAAGGATGCTTGTTTGCTCATTTCCTCAGGAGAACTTCTGGCTAGGGTACTCCTATCAGGAACAATCACTGTTTGAAGAGTGATGGGAATAATTTACTACTGTGACATGGAATCCTTGGAAATGTTCTGCAAACTGCAAGTGGTCAACAAACCATCTTTTCAGTTTATTGCTCTGATTCTGTCCTGAAAATTCAATTTAAAGAGAGAATGATTTGTAGGAATCAAGGAACATGAGTAAAATATTTTATCTTCTTATTACTGACAGGTCTTGGAGTAATCATAATTCTTCTCGCCACGATGGTAACCTCAATTACTGGGTTGTCAACTTCTGCAATAGCAACTAATGGGTTTGTCCGTGGAGGTAAAAATCTTAGGGTTACTAATGCTTTCAAGCACAGAAAGGTCTTTCTGTATTATTTTCACGAGGCAAACCAGAGGGATGACAAACCAAACGGTACATCTAAAGGAACTGGAAGGTAAAAATTCTAGCCACCTCCAATCACAATTTATAGCATGTTTGAGTTGTCTGTCACTTTTAATAAATCCTAGATTTCAGTTCAGTCTGTGGAGTACATTTCAGGTGCTTCTGCCTACTGCTGAGCGAGGGATGGCTTCTGGCTTTTCATGGAGTTCTGTTACCTTTCAGCAGGTCTTTCTTATTCAGAGCATTCCAGGTTGGACCTCCTCGGACAAACTGAGCATGAGGCATCTCTTCCTCTCATTTTAAAGACTGATGCAGATCAGTGGATATCTTCAATTTAATATCTACTTTATAAAACCCTTTACATTTCAGCCACTCCTTGGAATATGAGCAAATAATTTCCCTGGAAAAGTGCACGTCAGGTATTTTATGAAGCAAAGTTTTAGTGCATTTCAGAGCCTTAAAGTTACCACTGGTCTGCTCTAACCTCTGTGGAAAATGGCAAGTTCTTACTACATCATTTAAGCAGAACAGGTATTTGAATACACTTGAATATACTTTCTTTTTCGGATCTTTCAGGTCTTGGAATCATAGTTATTGCCCTGAGTGTAGTAGTAACAACATTAACAGGTATCTCCATGTCTGCCATTTGCACTAATGGAGTAGTAAGAGGAGGTAAGTGCATATGATCTCATAAAAAATACAAAAATGTGCAGATTTGGATTAAAAAAAAGAAAAAAGGAATTGAGATAGCTGTGTTATAAGCAAAGCAATAATAAATAAATATATTTGGAGTGATATCTCTCAATGGATCAACAGTAAACTGAAATGTATATAATCCCAAACACTTCCTGACAATAAATATTAAGTGCCAGTGAGATGAGATGAAATAACTGACAAAGTAATATGCTCCATTTATGATGACATGCAACAAAGATTAAAGATTCACTGTATCACTATGCAGGGGCTTTAACAACATACCACAGAATGTGACCTTCATGCTAACATTGGGATAGATCCAAGTCAGAACCTGTCTGGAAGTGAGGTTCTCTCTGCTCTGTGTTACTATATTATGTACCATGAAAAATTATTTTAAGGTCTAGTTTTGCATGCTAATATGCACTAAGATTTCTGCAACAGAAAGGCGTACAGAAAAGTCTGAAGACAGAACCAATACAAAGAACATTACTTTTAAAATCAGTATTCCCTATTAATATAGGGGAAATATTGAATAAGTTTGTTAAGCTAAAAGCAGAGATTCCTGCAGAATTATTTATGTGAGAAAAGTGAGCAAAACCTGAGCATTTAGTTGTGCTGAAATAAGAATAATTTCTGTCTGCAGGTGGAGCATACTATCTTATCTCAAGAAGTCTAGGCCCAGAGTTTGGTGGATCTATAGGACTTATCTTCGCTTTTGCTAACGCAGTAGCAGTTGCTATGTATGTGGTTGGATTTGCTGAAACAGTTGTGGAACTTCTTAAGGTAAACATAGATGTTTCACGTGTATGATTAAAGTATTGGGTTTTTCTGGTTTGTTTTGTGGGGTTTTTTTTTTGTTTCGGTTTGGAGGGGGTTTTTGTTTGTTTTATATAATACATTCATTAAAGTGGTGATACTTTTTAGCTGGGGCTTGAGGGACATCTTTAGCAGTGAAAAAGCTCTCTAAACATGCCATAGAGTGCTTCTCCATTATTTCTACCTTATGAATATATTTCATGCATTTCTCAACGAGATTTTCAAAATCAGAAAAGGAACAGACATCTAATTAGACAGCCAAATAACCCCAACTACAGAGAGACAGCTGGAATGTGAAATACAAACACTTGGTCTCACAAATCTCTGAAACTTTGACAGCTCACTGCTTTCTATTTCACCTTGTTACCTGATCCCACCAGTTGGGCAGAGAAAGACTGGTTCTAATAACATATCTTCCTGCTTTCAGGAGAGTGATACACTGATGGTAGATGAGTCCAATGACATCAGAATAATAGGTACCATAACTGTTGTATGTCTTCTTGGCATCTCTGTTGCTGGCATGGAATGGGAAGCAAAGGTAAACCTTTAAAAGAACATAAAAGCAAGCAGTATATTAGGTTACTATGCAGCATGTGTGTGTGAGGAATGCTACACAACAAATAGAATTTTCAAAAGCACTCAGTTTCAGTTTACGCTTAATCTTTCCAAAAGCAATAGCAGTTTAATCATTACATTCAATGAAAGCACAATTACTCATACTCTTCCTTGCACATACATTTAAAAGGGAAAAGGAAGTTTGTTCTGCAGACAGCTTGATTATACTGATTTTTATAATTCACAGCACCATTTAGAGCCTTGAGTAAATGTCCCTTTTCCCCTCATTTTTGATGCAGCTTGACAGAATAAACAGTAGCAAAAACAATATATGGTTTTATCACTATACAAAGTTCAAAATGGAAATTCAAATGGAAAAACTTTAGAGGGTGGAATACAGCTATCAAAATCAGGTCCAGAATAGCACTCTTATTTTTATATTCTGCCATGATGGAGACTAGAACTAGTTGTAAAAGATCAGAAAAACAATTAGATATTACAACACTTGAAGTGACAATCCACTGCAACTAAAGAAATTTTATAACAATATAAAAATGTCTCATACTTGATATTAATGCATTAGATGTTTCATTTTGCCTTTTCTTGTAAAGAAACTAACATAAAATTAAATTATAACTATATATGCCATAACTACCTTGGTAAAAACTATCTGCTGTTGTCATTAGCTGACTCAGCTATCTTGACTCCTGATATTTTCAAAAAGTACAGAAATTAATAATCTGTCATAGGGAACATATACAGATAACTTACTATATAGCTATCTCCATAGTCAATGCAAATTAAAATAATCAGGAAAATCTTTCTGTTTCTATTAATAGGCTCAAGTTATTCTTCTAATTGTTCTCCTTGTTGCCATTGTGAACTTCTTTATTGGGACAGTCATTCCTACCAGCAATGAAAAGAAGGCAAGAGGCTTTTTTAATTACCAAGGCAAGTAACCTTGCTATCTATCATAAAATAATTAGTTTGCATTCTTTTTGGCTTCATACTGAGTTAAGGATTCCACTGAAAAAGGTCACAAGATCAGGACCTTCTGCCCAAGTTTAAGTAAGCTTGCAAACCAAGGGAATTTATTTCATCTTTAATTTTGAGTCTGTCTCTCTGCTGCTGAAGCTGACAGCACAGTTAGCTGCAGCTTGAGTCATTTATATATCAGCAGACCACAGACAAACTTTTACATAGAGCTAAGTGCAAGTGCTGCAGTGACAGTCCTGTCACTTCAATATGGATCTGTAGCTCTGAGATGCAGACAAGCACATCCTACTGGGGACCACACTAAGGAAATCAAATGCACTTTGCTTATGATATGAGACAGATTCAAACCCGTTGTCCATATGTGAAAGACTAGCTTATTCACCTCCTTCATTAAGTAACTTTAGAATCAAATCCTCGTGCTATGTTTCATTTTCACCTATATTTGCAGGATCAATATTTGCAGAAAACTTTGGACCAGATTTCAGAAGTGGAGAAGGATTTTTCTCAGTGTTTGCCATTTTCTTCCCAGCTGCCACTGGCATTCTTGCAGGAGCCAATATCTCAGGAGATCTGAAAGTACGTACTTCATTAACTTCATAATACTAGCTGTAGGCTGAAAAAAAGAACAAGAAAACAAATTATGAATCAACATTCAGTTTTAAATCATGTCTTATTTTGGGAAGCAAAACTCTCACTTTTAAGTACTTGCTGTATTATTTAAAAACATCAGTTCACATTTTCTCTCATAATGCATTATGGCTATTTACACAAATTACTGCATTTAGATTTGGGTTGCTATATAATTTTAAAACATGTTTCAATAACCTGTAATAACATATCATTAATGGTCCATCAGAAGCACATGACATAAGAGAAATTACACGCGTATCTCTTGATGCTCTTCCGTAAAATTTCCTAAAACATCATCCCAAAAAGCATACTTGTAAAGCTCATGTTTGTACTCACAAGAATCAGCAGACTGGCTTTTTCTACGAGGGGTTATAGCAAAGGCAGAGCAAACAGCATTGAATGAAATCAAGTATGTCCCAATCCCATGTCACTGCTGCTGCTCAAAGGAAAAGCTGCAGCTTTGCAGCTGTGACAAAAGAAAGGAGTCTGAAGAGAAAGCCAAAGGAGGTCCAAGGGTGCCCAACTGTCTTGCTGTGGCCATTCTGTCAGGTCCCCACTGTACTCTTGCAGTATAGCAGCTGTATGAAATGATATTTCTGGTATCTAAACATACTGGTAAATTAGAGGCAGGAATTTAGTTTTAACTTTGAGTGCCCACTAGTTTTCATGACTTTTCACAGTGTATTTAATGCAAGGAGTGTTTAAAGCTAAACACAAAGCTAAAGTAATTCAAAGGTCAGCAAAGCATCTCTAGTAAACATGGAGCAATGCAATACTTCATAGTATTAGAAAAAAAAATCAGAAAGGCACCAGGGTTATCCATAACACAAGCCTTGCAATTTAATACTAAAAAACAACCACCACCACAAAAACAAAAAAAAAAAAACCCACCCCAAACAAATAAAAAAATAAAAAAGGAAAAGTCACCACAAAGGTGTGACTCACACCTTGATAACCCCAGCATGTCAAATTAATTTATTCAGTTTTATCGTATAGACTTATTGTCTTTTATACCATAAGGATTCAACCAAAGGTCTTATTTCTGTGTTGGCACAGTAGGCACAAGTTCACCAGATCCCCAACCCTGATACCCAGTTTTGTTTCCCTTCCTCACACTGAGTTGCATGCCTCATCTCCTTTGTTTTCAGAGGGCTGCTTTTGAAGCCAAGCACAGGGATAAGTATGCAGAAACGGAGCCACTAATAGCATCTACGAGATTCCATCTTTAATTAGAAGAGCAAAAAAATCATTGTACTTCTGTCCTGTGAGACTGAATCAGCCTCACGCAATCTCTATCCTTTTATCAAACAAAAATAATTATTTTGCTATTTATGGTTCTGTCTATACACGGCAAGCTCCCAAAGCAGCAGCACTTCTTTCATAAGCTATTTGAAGGAGTCTGAGCAGACCAAGGGAAGTGGTTCTCCTGTTGGCTCTCTGCAGTTGTTTCAGCCTGGCAATAAGTGGATTTCCATAACCAAGTCCTCCAGGCTGCAGATTCCCCACTGAGCGTGTTTGGATGCATTAGACAGGTCTAATTAAATTAACCAGCCTCTCCAGAAATCTAAAAGACAAGCTAAGAAGTATTTTAAAAGTGTAAAATTGACCAATCAAACTTTCTTTAGAATTTGTTGCAAACACCTACATACATGCTTCTGTAGCTGCTACAAACACAAGTAGTGGCCTAATCCAAAATCTGCTTACAGAAACAGCTTGTCTTCCTAGTGACTTCAGTGGGGTTTGGAGCAGGTCCTAAAGTGCTAACAACAGATTAAATATCTGTTTATTTATTGATAAAATTTAAAAGTTGTAAGCTGCAAGAAGCTTCAACCCTAAGATTTAATATTACAGTGTTTAAGATTGCAGCATGAGGCTCCACAGAAACAATGACCTAAGACACGTACACCAGAACTGTATAAATTAAAGTTACCATGATCTGAGGGCAAAAGGTCTTACGCAGCTGAAGTGACTTTGCAATTATTTTTTCAGCTCAATAAATCCTTCCCTCAATTAAAAATTATATTAATTATTAACACAGTTAAGTCATTCATCCATGTTTCACATGATACTCCAAATTTGGTTTTTTTTGTTGTTTTTTTTTTTTTTTCCCCATGCAATGACTCTATTTACGAAAGTACAAAAGCCTGTGGCTTAAAATGCATTCCATGCATCTTTGACTTTAAAAATGTCACTAAACCAACTTAAGAGAATTCATAAAAAGTGCTTCCTAGCATAAACAAACACGCTCTAAATTGTAAGGTTGGCTAGTATTCAAATCTCCTTTAAAATTGCAGTGTATGATGGAGATCTTTGGCCTGTTACTTACAGTCGCATGATCGAAGCCGATACTGTTGTGAGCCAGTCTGTAAGCATAACAGCCCAGCCTTATTAAATTATCTAAATGAAAAGTCAAAACAGTGAAATGAAGTAGCCTGTTATCAAGACACAACTAACAATTACTCGTTGCTACTCACAAAAGTACTATATTCTGTACAGGGTGGCTGTCTGCATCTATCTTACCAATTAACGAAAAATGGTCCCATCTTGTCACCCACAGGAGTCTGATGCTTAGTTCACTAACTATTTACCCATAATATAATTAAACATTAAAATAAAGTCCATTGCAATGTAAAGAGAGTTTGGAGCTCCCACAAATGCAGAGCTCAGAACTCTCCAGCTGCTATAAACGTGATCTCTGCTCCTGCAGAACATCCGTTGCTATGTCCAGGGTAGGAGCACCGCACCTTAGGGCTGCTTCACTGTCTACGTGCGGGGACAGGAAATGTTGGTGCAGGTCCAAGTGATAAAAAGCTGCCCTCTAAAGATATCTTCATAGCACAACGTGGCAGGACTCTGTAGTGTGCAAATGCAATCAGACTGCAGTACACATACTCACTGTTTTTCGGATCACTGCTTTGTTTGAAGGATCCACAAATTGCGATACCCAAAGGAACAATGCTGGCCATTCTGATTACAACAATTGCTTATATTGCTGTTGCAATATGTGCAGGTAAGTACAGAACCTCTGCTTCATGTCTTAATTTATACAGTTAAAAAAGTTTGAAAGCCTGGTATGCAAATGAATTATTAACCTAACTGCTTTTTCATCCTGTTGATCTATTATGTAGAGAGATAGTTCTGATTTTACTGTATGTCAGAACAGTGGGCAAAAAAGCAGCAATCAGCAGAAACAAAAGTCCCTGCTTGGCAGCTGGACTTTCGTATAATTCATATGTTTACTTTTGTGTTTGATTCAGTGACAGAGACCACTACCATACAGTATCCATGAACACAGTAAAGATTAAAGGAACCTTTGATCAGTCTGCTGATCTTTTGTTCCTCATTCACACTGAAATTTCACATAGCTTCTACTTGCTCTCACTAGTCTTATTGAGCACTCATGAGTAACAGAGTAACACACACATTTTGTGCGTTATATGTCAAAGACAGAAATCAATTGCCTGTCTTAAAGAAGATGCACTGCATGACCAGGTGCTCTACAGTATTGGAATATGCATTAACAAAATGGACTCGAGAGTAAAAAGGAGACCTGTACTGAAGCCATGATCTGTGTTAGAGGAATATGCAATTAAATCCTCATTACAAGGGTACAGTAAATCTCTGTTCAAGAAAAATATTTTTCTTTTTCTATTTTAATAATACTGTAAGAAAAAGTGTTGTAAATGGCACTCTTCCTTATAAGCAAATACCTCAATAGTGCATGCAGGCCCTGCGGAGTACTCCCTTTTCTAGGAGATGAATCTCAAGTCTTCTTGACTCTTGTGGTTCTTGTACTTTACGCAGAAGTCAGAATAATTGAGTCAAGCTGCAGCTCAGGTTATTGCATTATTTTGATCTAAATTTCCCCTGCAATTAAAGTTGAAGTAGTCATTCTTCACTTTCTGTTATAAATCTGTTAATGCATTGTTCTGTTCTCACAAGCAATAGCTGTATTTCCACTTTAGAGCTATCTACATTTCCATGCAATACTCTTTTTTTTTTCTGTTTTCATATTGGCTTGCTAAATAGATAACGGTTACTGTGTGACTCTTAATAACAATGTTTTTGACATATGTGAAGATACCAGATAAACTTACCTTTTGGCCGCTAAAGATGTTAAGATCAGCACTCTAATTTAACTCCATATGTTTCTTCTCATTTCTAGTGGCAAGCAAAAAAAAAAAAGACAGCATAAACATCAATAAAAACAAAATTAATTTCTCCTGTTAAAAGTTTTTCTCACCATATTGATATCAGGAGGGCTAGGAAAATTAGAACAGCTGAGAATCTCGGTCTCTAAAGCAAAAAGTACATGCATAGACCTAAGGCCCTCACTGATCTGTTTCCTTTGAATACTGGCACTTGTAAAAGTGGTTACAGGCAGACAATCTACTTCTGAGTTCCGTAATTTATTCTTGATCTTTGTCTGGTTCTTGACTCTCAGAAATATGCTAGTCCTCATGATTCAACTGGCTGATTATTTTAAAAGTAAGAGAGGCAAGTACTTGCTTACAGACAACATGAGAAACTAAGCCACATTACAGGGAAATTATTTCTGCCCAACATGAAATGTTGCTCTTTGGGATGAGACTAAGGCAGCAGTTATACAAAACATCTGCAGACTGAGAGTCAAAGTGGTGCAAGAACATACTTCTGATGTCACAAGGAAGGAAAATAATAATTTATCGTTGTTTCCACAGCCTCCTGTGTTGTACGAGATGCTACTGGGAATATCAATGACACAGTTGTACCTGGAATGAGCTGCAATGGATCATCTGCCTGCAGCCTAGGCTATGATTTCTCCAGATGTGCAAGTCAGCCATGTGATTATGGGCTGATGAATAATTTTCAGGTTCTAATGAGATAATATGTATAATCATAAGCAATACATGAATACATTAAGTACAAACGTGCAAAACCGTTATTTGCTGACAACTAACTGCAACAGGACATTGACTTTTACCTAAAAAAAAAAGTTTAAAACTATAGAAATAATCAAAGGGAAAAGTCCCCTCAATTCCACGTTACCTTCATCCTGCCCATCACTAGCCTTTCCAGCACTCTGGTAAGGTCTTTACCCCCTCTTTCAACAAGTACCATGCAGCAGTATATGTTTAACACCTTCAAACTCAAAATCTAGACTTAACAGATACTTCAGGAACTCCTGCTAGATGAGCAACTAATCTCACTGCTCTTTACACACGGATGTGATTTTACCTGAGGGGTGCTGTGGTCACTGGTAAAGGTTTGTGCCATGGTACAAAGAATGGAGTTCTGACTTCTTAGAAAAAAAAAAAGTATCCAAAAATAGTCAAGTGAAAAATCAAGCGAGAAGTAATGGGGTCTTTCTCCTAGGCTTGAGAGAGACTGT
The DNA here is from genome assembly GCF_036417535.1 of Chlamydotis macqueenii. NCBI lineage: Eukaryota > Metazoa > Chordata > Aves > Otidiformes > Otididae > Chlamydotis > Chlamydotis macqueenii. The sequence goes on along the minus strand of NC_141567.1, from coordinate 11,966,973 downwards.
CTGCCATTTTTACTCTTCAAAATAAAGCTTAGGCAAAGCATCAAAGTAAAGCAGATCTGCAGCCTGACAACCATGGCTTCTAGACGTCTGTTCAGCCCCTGTGCTTCATGGCCCACGAGAGGAGATCACCACCCACCTGCACTTATTTTTCAACTAACCATTTGTATCTTTTGAAGTCACTTGCTTTTTTCCCAGCTGGCTCTGCTAAATGACAGGGCTGGGTAACCACCTTAAAAGGGATACGCTATCCCTGTCACAGACTACTTTTCCTTCCTTTCTTGATCATTTGCCATCCTCACTCCCACTTCAGTTCAGCTGCCCAGACCCAGGGCAGCCCTTAAAATCAGTGACCTCTCTACAGCCATAAATGGAGTTTCACTTGCATTTATCTCTGCCAGACTAAAGTCAGAAAAAGAAAGTCTTCATCTGACACATCTCCAGGATGAACTGGTTTCTTTCTCGGAGTACCCACCAAAAAGCAGCTGGCAATCACATCTGTCCACTTCACCTTCTAGCTTTTTTGTCTGGTGCTTCTCAACAACCTCTGCTTCAGTGGTGCAGAGGCCAGGGCTGGCAGGGCTGAGGGAGGCCAGACAGTCACCATCATTACTGTCTGCAGCATTGTGATTATGCCAACACAATCAGGTGTTTTCTCTCTTTTTTAGCCATACTAAATAATGAAAAAAAAATAAATAAAAAGAAACAAACAACCCAAACCAAACCAAAGAAAGCGCCTCCAACCACATTTTATATTCTGGTGCTTCTTCCTGCCGTTTCCATTTTCCCTTCTTGCTACAAGCTGACTATTTACGCATCAAGTACGGGCTGTTACTTACGGCAACCAGTTAGTAAAGGAGGTGAGAAAATCTCATGGAGTACTTGTCTGCCTCAGCAGACAGCTGCATACTTGTATAAAAATTTGGCTATGTCTCTGTTGCTTTTTACAAAACCAGGAATAACAGTATTTCCCTACTTCACAGTTGGTTTGTAGTATATTGAATTTAGAACCGTGAAAAGTAGATATGCAGAAACAGCGTACTTAAATGGGTCTGTGATCAAAACGTGTATCCAAATGCAAGCTTAACTATTCCTCTTACCTTCTTTTTGTCCTAAAGGTGATGAGCATGGTGTCTGGCTTTGGTCCTCTCATCACAGCTGGCATCTTTTCTGCTACTCTGTCATCAGCTCTAGCATCTCTTGTCAGCGCACCTAAAGTTTTCCAGGTAAAGTTAAACTACCCATTTCCTTATACTCTGTTTTATTTAAAAGATATAAAATTTAGTTGAACTCTATGTGCCAAATGTGATATCTATTTAAACAACACTGACACACGTGGGAGGAAGAGACAGGGAAAACAGTATGTAGAATGTTTTTCAACAGAGAGAGGCAGGTCTTATCACCTTCATACAAGGATAACAACGTTCCTTTGGTCAGAGCTCAGCTTTGCTGCAGGAGCAGGCGATAGATGTGCGCTTGTAATGGACAGCCTCAAGGGTACTTTCAGGACCACTTTTATTGGTCCTTTTTTTTTTTTTTACAAAAAGCTTTTTTTTACAAAAAGCCACCCAGTAAGCACAGGAGTGCCAGGAATCTGCAGGAGCCCTCAAAATGGTAAAATTCAGGTGCTGGCAGGTGTGCTCAAAGAAGTTGTTCAGAAGCTGTCTGGGCAGCATCAGTGTGGACAGAATGGGAACAGAGGGCATAAGACAAAAAGATAACCTGTACATAAGCATAGCATACAATAACTTACACCAAGTCACTGATTTGTGCTTCCGTTTCCTCCAATTTAGACTCTATTCAGCTATTCAGTTAATGTTTTTTTTAAGCACTAAGCATTAAATGCCTGTGATTCTGTTTTCCTGCTATATAATATAGTAGGATATTGGCTTATCACCTTATTTGAATGTTTATGTGCCGTAGCAGTAGATGTACTTGAAGTACTGAGATAGATTTAATTTTGGTTTAGCAAAAACCTAGCAAGCTGTCACTCAGAGTGAAATACTTCTGATGCAAGAAAGCACTGCTTAACAGAATTAAGTTCTGATTTGTCTACCAGGCTCTTTGCAAGGACAACGTCTACAAAGGGCTCCACTTCTTTGCCAAAGGATACGGAAAAAACAACGAGCCCATCAGGGGATACGTTCTCACTTTCGTGATTGCTATGGCATTCATTTTGATCGGTTTGTATATCATCACACAACTGCTATAATCTCATGCTCTGAAATTACATAAACTGATACTTTAATACAGTGATTAGCTATGGTTAGACGAATTTCCAGGTAGGTAAGCTCTGGCACAAGCCCAAACACACTCAAAGCACTAGTAGCAATTCCATTATTCTTAAAGAAGGCAAAAAGTAACCAACAGGGACTCCAGTAACATCTCAGCGCCACCACAGCCCCATTTTCAAAGACACAGAGTAGGTGCAATTCCTATTCACTCCACTGGAAGAGGGCAGTGCTTAGAACTATATCAAATAAGGCAAAATCACCAACTTTGAAAATGGTTTTCCAGTTTATATTGCACTTAGCTCTGAGGTAGTTCTGAGATAATTAGGAAGCCTACTCTGCCAAGCCTTCCCCACAGTCAGCTCCAAAGCAAATCCCAGTTTTCCAGCACTGGTGGTAGAAAATCCCAGCTACCATCTTTAGGGGATTTTAAAATTAAGTTTTTCCAAGATTTGAAATTCAAGTTGTGTGACACTAAGTAAATGGGAAGTTTAGAAGAGAGAATTCAGATTGCCATTTAAAAAGCAAAGCAATAAATTTTAACTAAAAGTCTTTTACAAAACACATCTGTCCTCTCCATTATATGAAGTTTACACCAGAGCTCCATCATTAAGAGCTAGTCTGTAAAATCAGAGTATCAAGTACAACCTTGCATAGCACATAATGTTATTAAAATCAGCATCAGCAGACACTACTTAATATGAGTGAAAGTATATCAAGGTGGCCTTAAATTAGTACCACAGGAAAATACCCAAGCTCTCCCTGGATAACAAATTCAGACAGTGTCCAAACTTAATGCATCATGAGGAAAAAGCTATCCAACAATCGAGGAAACTGGTGTGTATGTCTGACTTGTGTGCATGTTGTCTTGCAGCTGAACTGAATACCATTGCTCCCATCATCTCCAATTTCTTCCTGGCTTCCTACGCTTTGATTAATTTCTCCTGCTTTCATGCCTCATACGCAAAATCTCCAGGTGAGTCTGCAATCACCAGTGATTTAAATGTGGGCTTCATTCTGATCTCTGCAAGTTTTTGACTGTATGTCAGAGAAAGCTGCAGTACCTGTAAAATACCTAAGCTATGTGATCTGAAGTTTTACTGCTCTCATTGAATATGATGACATCTTATTTATCTCCAAAAGATAAAAATAATGGCTCCAGTTCTTACATTCTCTACAGTTGTACAGGATGAAAAAGACTTTGGTGGATCCCACTGGAGCAGAAAAACTCCTCCTCAGGGTGTTTTTTTCCCTTCACTGTCACACAACATGGGTGAATAAAAACCTATGGCCAACTCTAGCCACAAAAAGTAAGCCAGGTACAGTGGGGAGCTATTATGTCCTTCTCCAAATCTACAGAGAAATTTACAGGAAAGTTCACAAGAGCAGTAATTGTGCTAGCAGTGATACTGCCTGGAAGGGAACATGTAGAACAAGAACAGGTCCACCAAACAGCATCAGCACAGCTCTGCAGTGGCTAGTAGCCGAACTGTAAGGTGAAGAGCAATGAGGTCTTGTTCAGGGGTTACTTGAGAGCCCCTCTCTCCACTTGTGCAGCAAGGGAACATACTGGCTTTCAGGCTTGTGCATCGCCACAGCAGAGTAAGTCTCATCTTCATGAAGGACTAAAGTCAACCAGCTGAGCAATGCTGGTTTTGGCACACAGGAAAGACAATTTCCTGCCACTGCAAATCAATTATTCAATTCAAGGAGTGAGGAATACATTTTTTATTTCCAGTGTGAAGAAACTGCAGTAGTGACATAAATGCCTACATCAACTTCCTTCCTGTAGATCTGCATGGTGCCATTTGTTCAGAGGGCAGAAAAGATGAGCACTTCTGCTAATTATCTCCACAGCTGAACAAATGCAGATCTGCTCTACATGGCCTTGGAGCCGAGTAAAAATTACCTCTATAGACTTCATGGGCATGCATCTGACTCTGCTCTGCCACTACTTAACATTTCAGACAAAACTACAGCCATTTTTCATTTCTCATTTCCTCCAGTTAATTTCTGCCAACTCACAGTGATAGATTATAATAATTGCAAGGCTACAGGACAGCAAATTTCTTCACAGCAGGACCTTCCCATTCCCTCATTACAAAAATGATCCAAGATACAGTTGCTCAGCCTCTTGTATCTTCCGTGGGTTTTTTTTCCCCCTCTCCAAAGAGTCTGCTCTGTAGAACACCTGGCAGAGACCTGCAAACCATGGAGGCTCACTGCTTGCCTCATCATTTTAATTGCTAGCAGGGGATGGATTCAGTACTGCAGCTGAAAAGCAGCAGGAATAATCTCTTTCTAAAGTAAATTGCAAATTATTTTATTTTTCTGTGGTGAGGTCAGGCAATTTCCAAGTTTAAGACAGGTGCACTTACAGTATTGGGATAAACTTTCCTCTCAGTACTCTGTACATCTAGAAATCTGCATCAGCCAACACCTGAAAGTATCTGTGGATAGTCATGATACCTGAGAACTTGCACCTATCACTCCCACCCCTTCTGACAGAGCCTGAAGCAAATGGCACATGGGTGTGTATGCACAAAATCAGTGGATCGCTATTTTATCAATACATTATGTGCTCTTCCAATTTCCTCAATTCTCTTTAAACAGGTTGGAGACCTGCATTCAGATATTATAACATGTGGGTGTCACTTTTTGGAGCCCTGTTGTGCTGTGGTGTCATGTTTGTCATCAACTGGTGGGCAGCTCTCATCACTTATGCCATTGAGCTCTTTCTATATATTTATGTAACATATAAGAAACCAGGTAAGGCCACAAACCACTATTACTTTGTGTGTATGTTACCAGCCAGGCTGGATTTTACAGGAATTAATTCTGCTTACAGAATTAGACATTACTTTTTCTCCAATACCTTTCTTTTGAGGGAAGTCTGGAGCATCCTATTAAATCTCACTTTATGTAATACAGATGAAGATGATAGTTTGGTGAATTTTCACTTGTTCAACAAGCACTTCAGGTATGGTTAAGGGCTTTGTATAAACATTCCAGCATACTGCTTTATTCCCACCACATCTTTACTACATTTGCACTTTCTCTCAAGTATAACTCAATTTTTTTCTGTCCACACACAAAGCCTACCTGAATTTTGCTGTGCTCTTAGCTGACTCATCTGGAGTCCTCACTCAAAATGTAAACCTACAACAAAAATGCAAGCTGAATTACTCATGAACTGATCATTCTCCAGCTCCTCCCTGCAATTCCTCAGTAAATCAAGAAAGATGAGCATGCTTTACTGCTAGAAAAATCTTAGTAGCTCAGCAAGTCACAGGAGCTGTCCTCAGAAATCTGTGCACTAATACAATACAGGACCAGTACAAGACTGGGCAGCCTGGTTATTCATATCCAGGACAAAACTAACCCAGGTCGAGATTTCAGTGCTAACCATCTAAATTACTTCTGCAGTAGGGGGGGAAAAAAAAAAAAAAAAAAAAAAAGCAAAAAAAAAAGCAAACAACAGAGGCCAGTTTCCTAGCAGAAGATGTGTTTTCATTGCAGCTAGCTTGACAAAGCAACACCCAGTCCGAGCCTGTGTTATTCTTTTCTGTGTATATTGCTGCACTGGTGTGGTCCTCCCTATCCATCCTCTCACACCCACTGGGAAGGTCTGTGGGTAAATACCCACAGAAGGTCTTCCTGTAAATACCATCAGCTGTAGGAGAACGCACCTGTCACAAGGCAGTTGTCAAAAGCATTTGAGGATTTCTACCCTTTGCTAGTATATTGTCAGTGTCTTTGCTGCAAAGTAGCAGCTTAAAGCTGCGTTAAATTCACTGAAGACACTATACAAAAGCAATCTATCTCCTGGTCTCTAAGAGAGTGACTTTTGTTCAGCATTTATTTAGCAGCAACTAAAGGCTTCAGAAAAGACTAATACTCCTTAGAAAAGGAGACCCCTATACAAACCTCCACTCAGTTGCACTATTAGCTTTGTATCTTGGCATAATGAGACTTGATCTGCATTTATGTAGATCTCAAAGTGTGGAAAGCTGCTTCTTAACTGTCTCCATCCACCGAACAGCTGCACGATACCATGAGAAGATGTGCACACCAAAATTGGTTTTGGAGAACAATTTTTTATCTACATAGTAGAACAGAGCTAATTGAAGCTAGCAATGTTCCTTCCTAATGGTTTAATTTGAACTTCCTGAAATGCCACACGAAACACATGACTCAGGGCTGTCCATTTTATAGATGGGAGAAGGAAACAGAGAAGAAAACAGTTTTTAAGCAGAGGAAGAACATTTCCTACAATTTTTATATGAAGAATATGAGGATTTATTTGCATGTTTGTTTTTGCATCACACAAACCTATTCTATTATGAAGCACAAAGAACAACAGCTCTGTATCTATGAAACATGAGAGAATATACCCTGCTTTGGCTCGTAGATAACAATTGCTGACCTTTGCAATAGAACATAGGGAAAAGCCCATGGTTTAATATGCATTATTTATCTTTATTACATGCAGAAGTAAATTGGGGCTCTTCTACACAGGCTCTTTACTTTATTAATGCCTTAGACAGCGCGCTGGCATTAACTACAGTGGAAGACCACGTGAAAAACTTCAGGTAAGATTTCCAGTGAATAGTAGAATGGCTTATTCTGAATAAATGCAGCACCCAATTAAATACAATCTCTTTTTCCCTCCTAACAGACCGCAGTGCCTAGCATTAACAGGAGCTCCTATGATCAGGCCTGCTCTGCTAGACATCACACATACTTTCACAAAAAACAACGGGCTGTGCATCTGTTGTGAAGTGTATACGGTAAGGTCAACGGATACAAATCTGAAAATTCAGCACCAGTGGGTGCTGCAGATCGCCATTACACATTCCACTCTCACTCGGCACACAATGTTCCCACTGGTGCTGACGGGCGTCTGTGCAGACCATGAAAGAGATTTGCGCTGAGAATGAATTTTGTCATAAGTCTTGACAGGAAAGCTATCAGCCGATGCAGAGCCTGCTGGTAAATGCCTCATTGAGATGCATTTCAGAGTTCATAGTAGATGGACCAAAAAATAGTTTGAAAAAAGTAAAGCATTAGAAGGATTTTTTTTTTTAACTGACATAGCAAGGCTTAACACTCTCCCTTCCTTCCCCCAAAAATTAAAAAAAAAAATCCCTCCAAATCTGAAGGATTATAGTGCATGAGTCAAATTACCCAGGCTCTACTTTCAGCTGTCACTGGTTTGCAGTGCTGAGGTTTGGCAAGCAATTCAGCTCTCTTTGCAGTGGTTTTCCCAAAACTGTAACAATGCTAATTTTCAGGATAAACATGCTCTTCTGAGGTCCAAAGACAGGAGTAAAGTATATTTTTAGTTATACACAGGAAATGATGTATCTTAAAGAATGAAGATCTAGTCTGTCATTAGGACAGAATAAAAACAGATGGGTTTGCAGTGTAGAGGAGAGAATGTATTTTAAATATTATAACAACCTTTTAATTTTGAGAGGAAAAAAACCCAGCTCATGGCACCAAATAGAGTGCAGAATCTAACTAAGAGAGTCAATCCAGGCAACACAATATATTTCTCTACAGGAGTGTAGGAATAATTCATTTGACGCTGCCACACTGCAGAAAGGGAGTACAGAAGACCTACATGTGATTCTTCCCAAATCAAATTACTCTAAAAGAGTGAATGGTCCTAATTCTTCTATATTGTAATTATTATTGGGTTTCCCACTGCACTCAGTAAGCATAGAATCCATCCTAAGATGATGTTGAGACTATGCAGCTTCCTAAAGTTGAGTTTCAGCAGGTTTTCTGAATTCTTAGACATGTTTCTCTAATGTTGGTATTTTCTATAGAGAACTGAGATTTCATTCCTGTCTACACAAAAAAAACCTAAGTCTATTTTGCTAGTGTAAGAATTTTCCCTGTTTTTTTATAAATTATTATTTCTTCAGCAACTTAAGGAAAATTTAATTCAGTTGGTAATAAGAGTGTGACACAATGAACCTTTGTGATTTGCAAAACTGTAGTTTTTTTTATTGATGATAAAATTCCTAGGGGCCACGTTGAAGAGCAGCCTACAGTATATATCATAACAGATAAAGAGAGATTATTTAGCCATAAAAGTAACACCCAGCATATTTTGCCTCAAAAGCTGACATGCTGCTAGCTATGCGTAAAGTTTTGAAACTTTCCAGGAATATTAGTGGTAGATAGTTCAGAGATAATATGGCAACTGAACATAAAGATGATTTAAAAGTTATTTGTCTCTGAGGTTGTGGCTGCACGTTGGCCTGAACAGTCTGAGTTTCTAGCAAAAAGAGCTATTCTGCTTTTACTCCCTGCCTTCACGTGAAATATTTTTGCAAGGTTAGTCTTCAGTCTGCAAATTCACTGGACTCTTTGTACAACTGCACAAACATTAACAGTGATACAAGGGACGAGCAGGGAAGGACACAGATAGGCTATCATCTTATAGAAGGGTGGGACTGTCCTCTTGGCCGGCAGAAACATATTGCACAAGCCAGTTGTGAAACTATCTTCAGGTACTCTCCTTAGAGAGACTGGGAAGAAGAGCAAGACTTTTCTCCTGTGGTTATCCACAAGGGAACTTCAATCTTATTGTTCACCTTATTATTCCCAGCTCTTTACACAACTCTTCCAGCAGCCAGGATCAAACTCTTCTTAAGTTACAGCCATTAAATCCAAACAAACTCCAGTAAATTTACTATCATCCAAGAATGGAGCACTATCTCATTAAAGGAAGATCACATGGACTCTCCCATCCTTCCCCTTGCACTTCCCAAATAGCCATACCGACTTCAGAAACATACACAAGGGACAACACCTGAGCGAGCATCATCCCAACCGACTTTTGATCAGGTCAAAACTCACTTTATAAATAGATATAATACTAATGAAAAAGGCACAGATAAAAAACATGACATATGAAGTCTGCCAGGTCATTTCACAGCTTCTTTCTCAATGCTATTTTTTGGGGGGTTTTTTTAGATGAACTAGCCAGAAAGGTTATTTTGAAAGCCTTGCCTCTTTTTCTAGCCAGTTCACCGAAAGTAAATGTATTTTAGTTATTTCTACATCTATGTAAGGGTATAGTACATCCCATTTTCCTCAAAAAAGTTTCAGTAAGGCTGAAAAGTTTAAGAAGGAAGACATTTTGGGTTTACATTCAAAATCAGCTTTCAGAAATTGATTTTTAACTAAGTGACTCTCCCTCATACATTTAACTTTGAAGATCATTTCTTTCAGTTTGAGTTTTACACTGTTCTTGAATAGGAAATAAATTTTGAGCTTACAGTATTTGCTATGGAAGAAAAAAAAAAAAATCTAGATCTCCCTCAGCTCTATTTTAACCAGTTTCCCAGCTTAGCAGAAGAAGCTACCCTACACTAACTTACTTTAAATGTGAAGGATTTAAATGTTAATTTTGAAATACAATCTCCTGAGCAAGAGTTTACCAAGCCTTCCTAGTTTTATATTATAGGAAACTTCTACCAATTTCTCTAGTTATCTGTTCCATTAGAACCAAAATTGCAACTTGCCAGCATTCTCAAACACATTAGAAATTTTTAAAAGCACAAAGGAATGATTTTTGCACAAAATGAAACACCGCAGCAGACCAAAGTTCAAAACTATCTGTTTATAACAAACCAAACCGGTACCACTTCGCAAGTTAGGCACACAGAAACATGCACTGGATTCCAAGTTCTTCCAAGCCAGCTCTATCCTTCTGGCACGTCTAATTACTGCTTCTGTCTCTGATGTTGCTGGACGTGCTCCCACGGTTTACAGCTCCGCTCTTCTATTCTGCCTTGGAAAGCGAAGACTACCTGTCCAGCCTAACAACACTAAAACAAGTATTTGAGACTCTTGAGTGTCCCTCTCAGAGTTTCATCTTCATTGCAGAAGATCTGTATTACTGATTCAGTTTCCTAACGACAACATGAAAGGGAATAAACAAAGCCTAGCAAACCTTAAATTCAAGCTTAAGAGCACAGATTTTTTTAAAAAATCAATTAAATTCCAGATACATGCTTCCCAAAGTTATCTCAATCTTTCTAAAGGCCATGCTTGCACACTTGATCTCTTCCCTGGGCCTAATCTTTTAGGGACCAACTGCCAGCCCATTCTCTGCTGTCAAGTCAGTGTATCCAAGTTGTGACTTGGATACGCATGTGGATTTTATCTCACTAAATTACCAGATGATCACTGGAAGAACCTGGTGACAAGTGCATTTGCATCTTTAATTGTATGGCAACAACTCTTTTCTCTTACTATTAGTAGACAGGAGCATAACCATGTATATTTAAATCTGCTGAGACTTGTTTATGTAGTCAAGTCAGGGAAGGACTTAATTAACTCTGAGATGCTTCATCATACCTTAGATATTTTTCTAAGATGTTACAATCCATAGTAGTCCTTCTTTCCATCAGAATCACTACATTTAAGTAGCATTAACAGCCCCAGCCCTCTCGAACAGAATGTGAACTATGTTAGCAGCACAGTTCTTTTCAAAGGGCTGAATCTCTGTGGACCCTTTTTGGAACTGTGTTTTTCCAACTCTCTCCATTCGCTCCCACAGCAGACTAGGTAACTCCTTCAAAATCACTGTGTGATGTATAATACAAAGCCTTCTTAACAATATTTTATTGTATCATGCAGGGACCACGCAAGCTGTGTGTTAAGGAGATGAACAGTGGCATGGCAAAAAAGCAGGCCTGGCTCACAAAGAACAAAAGAAAAGCCTTTTATGCAGCAGTGGCAGCTGACAGCTTCAGAGACGGAGTCAAAAGTCTACTTCAAGTGAGCTTTTTGTTTACAGAACACATAGAGGAGTGTTACATCAAAGCATCCCTTTACGTAAAGCATTACTGTTTACTTGTTAAGAAGTCCTGTGTATATGTGGATAATGTCATAAAGTTAAAGGGCATTCTGAGGGTACATGTATATTATACTACAGGTTTTTTTATAAAGACATCTAGTCCTGGGCTATGGAATTACGAGACAAGGCAGATTGATTCTCTCCTAAATGAACAAGGCACTAGTATACAAAAAGAGAGGCATCTACAGGGCAACATATGAATGTCTATGCAGCCAAACTTGATACACTTCAAATCAATTCTATTGTTTGGCATTATGCAGTGTATTAAATATCCGAGAATATTTTTGCATTCATTGAAAATTGAAAACGTGTAATACACATTTTCTGCAAACAGAGAGAAGGCCATCTAAATAAAAGAGTTTGCAATATTTTTCTATTACTCTAAGAATATAGCAAATCATTTCCAACGGTCCATTTAAAATGGCCTTAATGAAGGCACAGAGGCACTGTTTTCATATTTCTCATCTCCCTCTTTCTCTCTCACAAACATGAATATTTAAACATACAGGTACTGAGTAAAATGTAGAGAAAAATCCCATCCATTGCACAAAATACACTGCTGAAAAGACATCAGTGCAAACTGAGACAGTAGGGAATCAACTAAAATACTCTGAGTAACAGTCACCCACTGGTAGCCTACCAGGGCTCTTTGTACACTTACTGAATGAACAGTACAATTGGGCAAGATGAAATATTGTTTAATAAAGATCCCTTTGTTCTATCAAAGCCTTCAAGGACACTTCATCTTGGGTTTATACATTGTCTTAGTAGGAGATCCTTCTGATGTTTTTGAGAACTGTTACAGTCTAATGATCTCTTCCTTCCTATTACTACTTAAACACTATTGCCAAAGTAAACTACTGGACCACAAATACTTCCCTTCTAGCAAACAGAATGATAACCATATCATCATTATTGTAACCTAAGGACATCTGCATTGCTTTGCCAACCAGTTATTCATTTCAGCATAGATAGTGCAGATATATCAGTGCTACTTCAAAAAACCCACCAACGTTCCAACAGTTTTTATCTATTTTCTTTTTGCTAGTAGTTAAAATTGGTAAATGTTAACAACTTGACAAGCTGGTGTATTTGTTGGTCTCCTCCTGAAGGTTCCCAATATATTGAGTACTTAGATTTCTGTAAAAATTCGGTCAGCTGAATCTAGATCTGACAACCCTTACTTGTTCAGGTTTTAGCATCCAGGCCCAGTTTTGGAGGCAATCTAATAGCTTGACAAACCATTTGTTCTTCCTGTTTATAAACTGTAACTTTATCTATAAAGCATGCTCAGCTAATTTTGGATAAACTTCTGCAAAGAATACAGCAAACAGAACAGCAACAGTTCATAAGTTCAAGGCAAAAAAAAAGATTCTTAAGAAGTTACGCCTTCTCTGCATATCTGAGGTGTTTTAAGAGATTTCAGACTCAGTTCATCTATTGGGTATTCCAAATCTGATAAAAGCTGTATGCTATTATGTTAGCATAAGCATAAAAAACAGTGCTTGAAATCTCTCTTGATTCCAAGTTATTGAACCATTTTAATGAGAGCATGTCAGAAGAAATGCAAATGAACGCTAATTTAGCAAAACTACATTTCTGTCATCTAAAATTATTTATAGTTGGAATGATTTAGAGCTAATCTTTCTGCTTTCTGCATGAGTATGAGCATGAAGGACATTCATGGAATGCAATCTAGTTGTAAGTGTCTCCAGAACATTAATTCAGTTATCTTTTGCCATTACTTTTCATTTACACTAAAAGCATGTGTGTGTACCTTCTCAAGCAGTGTTTTAATATTGTTAGGCCTCAGGCTTGGGTAGAATGAAGCCAAATACCTTGGTGATTGGATTTAAGAAGGACTGGAGAAATGCCGCTGTCACGCAAGTTGAAAACTATGTGGGCGTTATACAGTAAGTCATAGTTCAGCATCTCCTTTTTTACTCCTCTAAGACTAGATTAATATAGCATTTCCATACAGAATTTGACATGTAGAAACAATCTAAGAAAATACCTACAAATCTGGGTTCACACATGCCAGCTCTGTAACAGAAGTTCCTGCCCATTAAAAAAGGTTCCTTGGCTTCACACACCAAGCAAGATCTGCTTAGCAAACATCTGGTGCTGTCGGAGCTGATGTGGCTTGACAATGCCACATAAAGAAGCTGCACTGCTGTCAGCAGTGCTTTTGCAGAACTGTATTTTCCCATTTTTAGTGGGCAGGAGCTCAGAGAAAAACAACCCTAATGTACTTAGGGAATAAGAGGACATCATGGAATTCTTCTTTTAAGCCTAGGAGACAGAGGAAGAGCCTTGCTTCAAATCTCATGTGTGCCTAAGGCTCAGCAGCTCTGTGGGCTGGGATTTAGCTAGGAAACAGTAATTTAGAAACAGGCTTCTCATAGATTCTTACTCAAAATTCACCTGTAAAGCTGAAGTGAGTTGAAGAACAACAAAACCCACTTCAGCTTTGCTATTTCCTCAGAGAAGCGGAGGGAGGGGGGGGGAACCAACAAAAAAAAAACCAAACAACCACACAACACACACAAAATTTATTCAATAGCAACCTAGTTCCTAAAGAGTGTTGCCAGAAAGACCCATTTCAGGAACAGCCTACCTGTTCCAATGACCAATGATACTCTCTTGTTACATGGAGGAAGAAAGTTGATAGTACTTAACCTTGGGCAATTCCTCCTGAAATTTTACCTAAAGCAGCCTAGCACACGGCAGTAACAGCTCCCTGTGAGCACTAACACTTTTACTGATGTGCTCAAAGTAGCTTTCCTTATTGACGTGCATGATGCGAAATTTTATTTATTCTTTTTCTTTTCAGTGATGCCTTTGATTTTGAGCTCGGAATGATTATCGTCAGAATTAGCCAAGGATTTGACATATCTCAGGTCCTTCAGGTTCAAGGTATGTGGTGACTCAACAGTCAAATATCTGTGCTGGTGACATCCTCAGCACGAGAAGGAATCTAACTGATACTCTTAGAGCCACCGTCTGGTTTCTAGAATAGTTCCTCCTTGCTTCTGCGGTTTCAGTCCTGCCCGAAATCCTTCCTGAACCACTGGCAGTGACAGAAGGAGGCCAAGCCTCACATATTGAGTTCTCTGGTGTGCAGAGCCCCTTAACTCCCAAAGCACTTCCAGCACAGGCACTGACTAAAGCAGTAAAACCATGCTGTGCCACAGCAACCAGTAACCCTGCAGCAAGATTCCTTCCTGCTCCTGGCACATCCCTCTGCCTACCTGAGATCTCTGGTACCACCTCTGTGGAATGCTGGGGCCCAAAGAGTTCCCACACATACAAAAATCTGGAACCCATAGGAAACATCACTTCTCTTTTTCACCTTTTTGTTCAATCTTCCTTAGGTTAGTGGTGCACATCTCAGGGGGAAAGGGAAAACTTTCCACTGTACTGCAACCACTTCGGGAGAGATGCCATCTGGGTGGAAAAGGTAGAGGGAGATGGAGCATGCAGGCTGCTGTACCTAAACAAAGGGCTTCCAAGAGCTACATACAAGGGTGGCCTTCGTTTTTCCTTTTTCCTCTTCAGGACACAGAGGTCTTACTGGTCCCTCACATACCCTGGCAGGGGAATGACTCCGCACAAAAACCCCATCGTAACATTCTCTAGGTTTCCAGCATGATAATTTTCCCACTTCTCCTTAGTTTGTCCACTTGAGCAGCCAGATGGAGCCTAGACCTGGACGTTACTCGCAGGGGCCCTCGCCCTCCCGCCCAGATAAACATTTTGCATCAGGAAGGAACCCAGCAAAACCCCCAGACACGGCACGGCGACGCTCTGCTGCCGCCTGCTGTAAACCGGCCCCCGGCCTCGCCGGGGAAACTCGCGGAGAGCTGCAGGGCAAAACCACGGGAATTCAGAAAAAATTCCAAACTAAACACGCTTTTTTCCCTCCCCCCTGTTGATAGCGGAAAGATATCTGCCTGTCGCTTTGCTTGATGCCTTCAGAAACTGGCTGCTCGAGCATACGGCTGTTAAACACCAGGGACACGACAGCAAATACCAGCTTTGCGTTCTGGCAGACCAGCAAACCTGCTCCGAGCATTAAGACACAAGGAATCAGAAAGAATTAGGAACACGGGGCAGGGGGGAAGGAAAACCCTCAAAAATGCAAAAACCTTTTGAAGCAAGTACAAAGCACTTGTAGTAAAAAAAAAAAAAAAAACACCAAAAAAACCCAACAAACAAAAAAAACCCCCACAAACAAAAAACAACCATTGCATTCTATTATACTTGCTCCTAATAGAGAGACTGAAATTTTAGTTTTGAGTAACCATTCAGTTAGTGACTATCATCATGTCTAGTAATGAGAAGCACATGGATGCTAAAGCAAAAGAAATTATCTTCTTTCTGTTGGTAGTTGAGAGTGCCAACACAGCTAATAATGCCTAGCTAGTGAGGGTTTGAAGGTTTTTTTTTTTTTAAAAAAAACCAACACAATATCTTAAATGAATTTCTCTCACTTTAAGTTCATGTATTACTCAAATAGAAGTTTTCCTTATGAAAAAAGCTTTCTGCAGGCAAATGCCTGGATAATAGTAATTAGTGTCTCACCATAATATATTCCAGTAACACATTCTCAGCAAAAGTCTAATATTGCTAAGATGAAATTGTTCTTTTGTATTACTGAATTTACAGAACTGGTTAGCTAAAGCTTACATCTTTGCAGCAAATGCTGAAAAAAATTAAGACATTAAAAATATTTCAGCATAGAAACTCATTAAATATTCAGGATCCTCACATATTTCTGAGAATCTCAAAGTTCAAAGCCATGTGCCCTTGTTCTTACAATAGGGACCCAAGGGCTAGAACTCAATACCTCAGCTTTTTCACTTTAGGAAAACAGCTTTCCTAATGCGTTTTTAAATTCTTGGGGAAAGAAAACAACCAAACAAATCCACAAACATAACACAATAAACAGCATCTCGTGTAACCATAAAATACAGTAATACTGAATCTGATCCAGAAGAGGAAATCTGAGAGCAGCCGAGTAGCACTTTAAGTACACACCATTTCTGTAAGTGTGGGCACCCTAAGTTACAGCTTCCAGAGATTAATTCAGCTTCCTCCTCCCTGTTGGTTTGCAAGGAATAGCATTTTAGAAAGAGTTTTTCCTCCCGGCGTTGTGTACAAAGTACCAAAACAGCAGTTACATCACTGACATTATTTCAGCAAGCGATTTAATTTAAAATAGAATGTGACGCGTTACCAGTTCCCTTATTTTTCCCAAAATACAGAGGAACTAGAGAAGCTGGAGCAGGAAAGATTGGCACTGGAAGCTACCATTAAAGAAAATGATTTTGAAGAAGGAAAAAGTGGCATCTGTGGATTCCTCAAAAAAGCCAGTACACTCAATATCTCAAAACGTGAAACAAAAAAGGGTAAGTTCCAAAATTACTTCTCCCCGACCCTTCAATGCATCACATTTTCACCAGTATCCAAACTGGACTTCGACTCCAAGGCAAAAACTCCTGAGCCACACAGAAGCCCCTGGAACAGGACCTACCCTGTGCAAGCCTGCCTTAGTGGCCACAAGCATGTAATGCAGAATAGAGTGAGCATCCTCTGCTGGCAGGACACGCTACCTTGTCCAGCACTAGGGTTTTTTCCCCCCTCATTTGCTAGAGGAGCTTCTCAGCTCAGCTTATGTTGAATTATTTTTGTCAAAAATAGCACATGGTTATTAAAATTTGAGGAATACAGAACAAGTTGGGGTTTTGTTTTTGTTTTTTTTTATAGGGTGTTTTCAGTTTTTAAACAGAGGCCTTTTTTTTTCCCCTCCTCTTTTAAAGAAAACAGGAACATATGCACAATATTCAGGGAACAAGCAATCTGATTTTACCCAACATACACACACACATAGTACCCAGCTGAAAAACAGGTAAAAATAGCAGTACTGCTCTATATTCTAAGCATAACTTCATAAAAATGCACAAATTAAGGTGGTAAAAGTACTGAAAGTACATATACAGCATGCTGTCAAATAACTAATCAACATGTAACTTAAATGTACAGGTGATTAAATCAAAATTATATGTCAGATATAGTAAAATGATACAGAAATACAGGCAGAATTAAAGGTCTCATTTCACAATTGCTAAGCTGTAATGATAATGACCAACCTGAAGTCATGCTTGTACGCAGACAAGTATTTTCAGAATTTTCACCTGCAGAGATTATTACATCTGGCTGTGCGTGCACAACTCCCACAGGTATCAAGAAGATCTACACACTGAAAACATAAAATGTCATTATTCTTTACTTGGCAGACTTCAGTTCATTTTGCAGGCTTCAGTAGAATATATTTTTATAACAAATACCAGAAGCATGTGCACCCCTGTTTCAACTACCCTTTTTGATTTAGTTTGGAAAGGCATAAAGGAAATACATATTACACACTTTGCCTCTATATATGAGATAGATGATGTTAATAAATATCCCTGCCTCTCCGTTTTTCTTATACATTCATCCTCCCCAGAGTTGTTGCATCTTCCAGCATAGACACTAGAAATGTGAAGGAAAGCCACTAGACACTAGAAATGTGAAGGAAAGCCACTAACTGCTTTAGAACTACCCTGTCCACATTCTAGAAATAGAGGAAAACCAAACAAAGCATTTTCAGAACCTAGCAGATCAGAGTAAAACCTCTAAAGAAGCCTGTCTGCTCCATTTAAAATACTACTCTGTCGCCGTCTCTTTGAAATCATTGAAAGAGAAGCAGTAATAAAGCCATAGGCTTCAAAAGATGGAATGAGAGAAGATATTGTTAGTACATAGGCAAGACTGTACCTTTTAAAGCCAGCCAAGCAAACGGCAAAAATCAAAGTGTATTTTCAATTAACAACCCTCTCAAGCACAGGGAAGTTGCCATAGATGGCATATATGTCTCACAGGCAGCTGAGCTTGTAAATGATGCAAAATGATGCCATTTACTTCTACAATGTATCAGATATTTCCGGATCGCTTTTTAAGGCTGCAATGAATTTTATGTTAACTAAAAAGATCCAGAGAACAAACAATCAGATAATCCTTTTCAAAATGTTATAACCGAATGACAAAGTATTACAGAAGCTTTGGTTTCTGTGCGTATTGGTATATTAAAAGTCCATAGCATCTCTACTGTAATTTTTTTCAGACTTGAAGTATAGAAATTATGTCAGAAACAGTTCATTTTCCTGAAGCTTTCTCTCCACTTGGCTCCCTAAAGCTACTCATTGCCTCACTTGTCTGAAATCCCTCCACATTTTTTCTTTCTCATTACAGAGAGCACCATTAACACAATGCAGTCAATGCATGTGGGCGAATTCAATCAGAAACTCCTAGAAGCCAGCACTCAATTTAAAAAGAAGCAAGGAAAAGGCACAATTGACATTTGGTGGCTGTTCGATGATGGAGGTAAGGAATTCAAGTAAGAACCATAGGGAGAGAGATTTCTGTGTTACCAAATATAAAAACAGATCTAGGAACCTGCACAAAACTGTGTTCTTTTAAGATTGCATAGTTAATTTTCTATCTGGCTTAAACGTTTTAAGGTTAATTTACATCCAACACTACCGAAGTGAAGGATGGAGTTTTTAACCACACAATGCACTAATTTGATCTTCCTGCAATTTTATATGTTCTTCCAGGTCTAACGATCCTAATTCCTTACATTCTAACTATCAGGAAGAAGTGGAAAAATTGCAAATTAAGGATCTTCACTGGAGGAAAAGTCAATAGGATTGAAGAAGAAAAATTGGTGTAAGTATAACAATATTTGTCTCACTGTTTAAAAAGTTTGAATTGAAGATTAATATAATGCATATACAGCAAGAAGCTGGGAATTTCTGAGCACAACTGGTTTGTTGTACTCTGCGCAGTGTGAAAAAAAAAAGTATTTGATGATAGAAAAGTGTTGAGCTTATGGTATAGCCCTCAAGGCTTAGTGTAAATGATGATTACCAAAGAAAACTCACATCCAGCAATTTTTCCCATTAATAGCTCGTATTCCCTTCTCTGAGAAGAGCAGTCTGCACTCTGTAATGAGAATATAATTACTTTTATGGGATTTACATGAGATTGTCCAGTTAACAGTAAGTGAAATTGCACATGAAGCTTCTCATATGCAAATACCATAGACAGATAATTCACATAAATGTGATTAACCGTGGTAAAACATAAAGAAGTGAAAGAGCAAGTTAATCAACTTTAAGACCAAGCTGATTTGACTTAGCTTTTTTTAAAAAAAAATTGGTATTTCATAATCATAATTCGCCTTCAAGCAAATGAAAGGTGCTAATATAAACGTACTTTCATCATCACTGCATATAGGACTTTTCCTTCCAAAACACTTACACACTAGAGGCACAGCCATTTCACCACCGGTGGAAGCAGACCAATTTAGGATGAAAGTCAGCAACTACTTAACAAAGAGCAGCAACACTATGTAGTGAGTTTAAAACAACATATCCCAGCAAAACTCCAGTGGAAAACAAGCGAGATGGATGCAAGGACAAGTGCTAGATCATTAGGATTATGACAGAGTGCCTCGGAAAGACAGCTGCCACAGGGATGCTCCCTTAATCTTTTGCATTCATATAAAGCAAACTTTACTGTGGTTCTGTCAGTTGTAAGGATTACCCTAAAGTTAACATACTTCTGTAGAAGAGATTCACAACTGTTTTTATAAACTGTTCTTATTGTTGGGTAAAAAAAAAGTCTTACAGCTGCTCAAGGAGCTGCAGGGAAGTGTTCTCTGCTCCCTGTCCAGAGTCTGCCCAAGCTTGGCTGTTCAGGACCACAACTGGCTCCTGGATCTAGGCACTCAAGTCACCACAGTTTGTTGAGAGGAAGTAGGAGGTTTTGACATCGAATGAGATTTGTCAAAACATGACAGATCTTCACAAAGGCTGTTCTGGCACCTGTGTACACTGCTTGTCCTACAAAAGCCAGAGTGAACAGCATGGTCAGTACAGTTTACAATGACCTAGTTTATCTCCAAGAAAACAATAAGTGTATGTGTTTCTACCTAAATACTAGCTTTCCTCAACAGCATATTCTACCCACCACACACAGAAGCTTTCAAAGAGACAAATCCGGAGGTCGGGTGGCTATTGCATTCCCTAGGTAGATCTAATACAACATCCAATTACAATTTCATCCGTTGTATTTCCAATTCAGAAATAAAATTTATCTGGACTTTTGCTAAAATGTAATTCCTCAAATACCTTTCCACAAAAGCTGAGACTTTGCCCTTCTTGGCGTTCAAAATAAGGATTGCCCCAAGTGACATCAAGATTTATATAAGCAGTATGTTGATCTTATATAAAAAAAAAGAACAAGTAAATTCTCAGGTCATAAGTAAATATGTCTTTCTGTCATGGTTTGCTTGTAGGAACTTTCTGACCTTTTCAAATTCCAAATTTATACAGAAAAAAAAAAAAAAAAAAAAGAAGGAAGAAGATAGAAGTTTCCAACCATGCTTCAACCAAGGACAAAACTGACCTAACTAAACCTCTCTAACCTCACCACAAACACATACAAAGCTATAAACTATTTCTCCTGCCAATTGGGGCAGAAAAGCAAAGTATTTTCTTTTATAAAAATGTGTAAAGACAACATGTGAGTAGATCAATATAAATTAATAAATGATGAAGAATTTTTAAGTATTGCACATCAACCTCCCAGGCCAAATTTTCACCAACGCATACACTACCAATGTTGTACGTACTCCATGCATAGAATTCTGATAATAATAGAACAACAGAAGCCCTCTCTAAGTATTGGAGAATTCTGTCCTACTGCATTTTGAATATTTTTCCTTTATAATTCATGCTGTTGCAAATACTTAAAGTATCACTTTTTCTGCAAATGTAAACACCCTTCCCTCTGTCTGCTATTCGTTTCCATTTTTTGTGATTTTCATTGATCATCAGTTAAATAAATTATACTACAGCAATCACATCAATCCAATTCTGTAACTGGAAACTGAAACACTAAAGCATTTAAAGTAATTTGTCATATAGTTAAAGATAATGAGACAACTGCGTTTGATATCTTAACTCATTTATGAGTGCTCTTTGATGCAAGGCACTCAGAAATATAGTGATAAAATGGTCTCTCTTTTGTTTTCAGGATGGCTTCACTTCTAAGCAAATTCAGAATAAAATTTGCTGATATTAATATCATTTGTGATATCAATATAAAGCCCAGCAAAGAGAGGTAAGAAACACTACTAAAATCCATTGTTTAGCAGCCAGCCTTTATCAGGAGCTTGTTTCTTTGATGTTGAGCACTAAAAAAAAACCAAAACACACCACAAAGAATAACACTGTCACTTTATTGTAATCATTTTCTAAGTACCTAGAGCAGGAAAAAAAAAAATAACCTTTTAACAGTCACAACTCAAAGGGTCAAAACTATAGGCAACCTTTTTCTTTAGGTTGTACTGATAAGAAATCATTTTAATAGAGACTAATTAGACACCATACTTACAAGCCACTAAATTTAACAGGCATTTTATGATGGCTTTTCATATCTATTTAGGTTGCAATAGATTTCCTTTCATCATATTATTCAGTCAATCACAGTTCTCTCATAAACTCACCATCTCTGCCAACTCAGCCTTCTGGGATTTACCATGATTCATAAACCTAACATTTTTCTGGCCAAACATAAGCATACTTTTCCTTTCCCATGAGGACGATATTATAATACTCCCCTATCACTCATATATAATGAAGGTTCAATGGTTTTAAAAATTAACTTATCTACAGAACTCACGCTCCAAGACAGAAGTTAGGAAGTTAATAAAACGGTGTTCCGGAAGCTCCACCTCCAACTGTATTAGGTAAAAAAAAAAAATTTAAAACTTCAAGTCTTTGCTTTCTAAAACATATCTCTATAGAAACAGTCTATTTCTGCTTTATGTAGATAAAAATATATGGTAGGTTGCTCAGGGAATAACTAAATCCTAACTCAGTTCATAGTATTCCTCTTGGTCTTACAGATCCTCTGAAAATGTTCTCACCTTGCTGTACTTTCTTCCATCCCATCCCTTACTGCCCTCTTGATAGGTCCATAGCTATTTCATAGTCAAAGGGCTCCTCTTCTCCACCCAAAGCCTTTCCTTTGAGTTCAAGTGCAATCACAGGATACTCTCTTAATCCTTTGGTGTCCTATTCCTCCACACATGCATAACTTTGCAAGAACAATATTAGATTCATCAGTGTTTCTACAGTGCATTGGAGATTTTTACTTCAGAAATGCAATTACAGAATACAAAGATTTTATTACTAGATATCTAAAGTGACTTATTAGAGCCCTATTGATCTCTCAGTTAATATTTTTAATTATATAAAGAACTGTGAAGTATACTTCTCTTTTTTTCCCAGTACTATGCAGTGATTTTACATAAATAAAAGCTATCAAAAAGAATTAATATCTGGCATTAACATAAAACCCAAACACATTTGCTGCATCAGCACCATCTGAACAGAACTAGTGAATATTATGCCAGACATTTGCTAGACCACTGTATCTCTCTCCCAGCTGGCATTCCATTTATTTCACTAATAATAAGAGGATTATCACTATTTTACATACTGAAGCAAACACTAAGGATGTTGACAAACTCTCTGGCAACTTAGCAAGAGCAACATTAAATGCTGTATGTCACAGCCTTTAACCCATCTCTTGAAATCCTAGCCATGTAGCGGAGTCTAACCTGTGCCCAGCCTCTGATTTCACTTCACAGTGACTTCATCTGTCAGCATGAAGTGCTCACAGAAATACAGTTACATTAATATAAAAGAAACTCCCTGAGGTCTCTGTGGGATGACAGAAACTTTTAACAAAGGGGCAAGGAGGGAAGTATAGAAGGATGATAAGCTTCTCCAGAGGATGACAGTCAAGAGCTTCAAGAAATAAACTGAAGTTTAGAGAGAAAAATCTGTGGAAAAGTTGGGAAATAAACACAAATCTGAGCCCCCGTATAGTAAAAAAAACCTACAGAATTTCCTTCAGCCCCTTGCCACATTAAAACTGCAACAGTAAATCTGTATCAGTCCGGTGATTGCTCCAGGTAATGCTACAACAATAACAAAAGCTCAGTATTTATGAGGAGACCCATACTCATTGTTAACGTTAGTAACCAATATACTGCAGTTTGGAGTTACTGTAGAACTCATTTCAGTATTTTTGCTACAACCAGAAAAATTCTCTGCAACTATAATAGGCCAAATGCACTGTTTAATTATTCTCAAATTACCTTTTAATTATTGTCAAATAACCCCAACATATCAAAGTGGTACAGATATAACTTGGGGTACAATGTAGCAAAGAATAGTTAAAGATTTTGCACGTTTTTCTGCTACAATTACAGTCAGTGAGGCCTGCTAAACACAGCCTCTGTGAAATAAGTTAGCAAGTTCATACCCTGCAGCAAGGCCTCCTTTGTAATTCCTGTTTCAGCTGGAAATTCTTTGAAGAGATGATTGAACCATATCGCCTCCATGAAAGCTGCAAAGATATAACAACTGCTGAGAAATTAAAGCGAGAGACTCCATGGAAAATTACAGATGCAGAGCTGGAAGCATTCAAGGAGAAGGTAAAGCCTTGCCTACCTTTTTACATCTGTACCTTTTCTTACACTCCAGATGTTTGAAGTGATTAGTAAGAAAATGTGAAATACCAGATACGGAATTAGAAACACGACACGTACAAACCTGTATTTGATATTTACAAATTGGATTTATATTGTAAACACTGCAGAGGTGTGTTGTGATTGCATTATTCAGCACTCTGTAAGACCCTGGCATGTTTACACAGTATTTTCCAGGCTGATGAGAAGCTCTGCCCACATCAAATCCAGCCAGATGAAAACCACCTCTGAACCAGAAGCTGCACAGTACTGTGCTGAGCCTGAGCTAATAAGATCTGCTGAAATGTTTATTAAATGGCTCCACTGTTTTAGAGCTTGACCCTCCTATAGAGTTCAAAACATTCACCACTTTGGGAAATTTAGAACTGATTCCAAACCCTACAACTGGCTCTAGGAATTTTTCCAAAGGCAAGATTTAACAGGAATTCTTACCTCAATGGCAGAGTGCAGACTAAACCTACCTACAACGCAGGAGCAGTCCCACAGTTCAGAGCCACTCTACGGCAGATGTTGGCTCATCCACTGGGCAAATTATAGCCCTGGGTGCTCTTTAATTTTGTTGTAACGTACATTTTTAGCAATGAACTGCCAGGCTTCACCAGGCCAAAAGGATACTGCGAACTCTTCCACTCTTAAGAGACAGGTTCTCCTGTAACTCACAGAGAATTAATCTAGCAGTTTTATTTATGGTTCCTGATGGATTAACCTGAATGCACTGAGAGTTTAGTTATCTGCACTTTATGGTGCTGGTAACTTCCTTAGCAGAGCAAGGATTGTGAGTCTGAGCTCAGAGCCGCTAGAGGTCACAGCCTGACACATTAACATAAGCTGAAATCAATGGTGATTTAAGATAACACACTTTGCTATCAACTGCAACAGCTGGGAAGCAGACTGACTGCTCACTGTATTACCTTTTTCACAGATTTCATGAGCAGCATAAAGTTATGGTAGTCAGCTATGGGCAGAAAACTTTTGAAGTACTCTCAGCATCATACATCAAAACTTGGGAGTCAGAGCCCTTAGAACATCTCGGTACAAAAGACAACAGGAATATAATCCCAGATATTCACACTTGTGTGCAGAACCAGTGAGGGCACAACAGGGAAAAAAATTATTAAGCTTGGTCTTGTCTAGGTCACCAACTAAGGAACCAGGAAAAAAACCCCATAGGTTGAAAGCAGTCAGCAATATGAAAATGCCAAATCTAAGCAACAAAAAGTTTAGCTTACACACCTGGAAAGACATGCCCCTTATCTTCAGAAGTAAGGCAGTTCTGGGAATTTTACGGAGGACGTTAGAACACATTTAAAATTCAAGAGAGAAAAATCTAGCAGCACAGATAAAGGGTGATGTTATAGGATGACTCACGAGATAACGAGTGGCTAAATTATGAGGATTCTTACCTATATAACATGTGTAAAAGAACAGTAAAATTTCTGTAGAGAAGGAAAATATACGGTCTGAATTGAGAAAAAACCCACAGCTTTTTACCTTCTCCAGGGAAAGAGAGAATAATTTATAAGACCAGTTAAAATATATTTATCTCACATGCTGCATTCTCCCTGTACACAAACCTGCCCTGGTCTCTTGCTCCCTATGACTTGTGTTAAGTTACAAAAACTTTGAGGGCCTGAGCCTGACCCTAAAGTAATCCTGGTTGAATCTCAAACAGCCATTTATGCAATTTGCAAAAGTCCATACAAATGCACAAAGCAGCTAAGTCTTACTCTAGACTCCTGGTCTTTTGTTTAAGAGATGAATCTCTAGCAAGTTGCTCATTTACACACTGATATTCAGCCCTACTGGCATGGCAGCTGGACACTGAGAAAACAGATTAATTAATAATTAATTGCCATCAAACAATAGCACAAAACAGTCTCTGCACAGCTCCTATACTCTGAGCTAGCTCTGGTACTGTGTCTGTATAAAAATAAACCCATCCCCAGGAAATCTTACACAGTGGTGAACAACTCTGGCCCCCACATAACCCTACTAGTCAAGAAGCGCAGCTTAGCCTCGTATTTTGCCATCTCTGCCACTCTGGATCACAAGCAGACCTGGCTTTCAATGCTGCCAAAGCAACAGGAGAAAATCTTGCGGGCAATGGCTAGTGTAGAAGTCCATAAGGCACCAGAACTGAGGATCATTGACCTAACTGACTTGTTTTCCTCTTTTCCCCTTGTTTTGTTTTAATCAGAGTTACCGCCAAGTCCGTCTGAATGAACTCCTACAAGAGCATTCGAGGGCAGCTAACCTCATTGTCCTGTGAGTTGCAAGATTTTGGTTCTAACTTAGAGAAACATCCAATGTGCAAAGGGATTTTGGACTAGAGCAACAGAAACACCTGTGTTGATTCACTGAGGGCAAAAATAACCTTTTAAGTACCTTTTGAAGGACTTGCATCTGGACTGATGGTTCTCTGGGACTACACTGACTATTAATCTTTCCTAGTTAGTTCTTCAGAGCTTAAAGCAAAGCTCTACTCATGAAAACGTGTCAAAAAGATAATCTTCACATCCAAATCCACACGTTGAGCACTTGCTTACTCACCTACAGAAAATACACATTTTACTTTCTTTTCCCCCAACTATTAACAATTCAAAGTTAGAGAAAGGATTCTTTTGACTTGCTCATAATAAATTGAGTTGTTAGCCAAGATCTACTTGTAACTATGTAAAACTGAATAAAGATGATGCAATTGCATAAAGAAAAAGAGGCCACAAATAATTTTTTTTTAAAAAAGCAGCCATTTTCAGAACCAATTTTTAGTTAGAGACTTTTTTATACACAGCTTCAATACATTAGTATTTGTGATGCACAGATAAATCTCTTTAGCTCTATTAATTCAGTCTCAAAAAAGGGATGGTAAGGTAATGTTTACCATAAATTGACCCATACTCTAAAACTCACATCTCATAGTAATTACAGATCAGAAAATAAGCTGATGGACTGCAAAACTGTGCATGTACTACATTTTTATCCTTTTAAAAATTATATTAGGTGTGGGTTTTATGACCCTGAAAATGCTTCTTTACCAGTTTAAGGTTACAATCACAAGCAGCCCATGTCCAGTACAACTAGCCATGTTAATGGCACTAACCAGGTGAGCAGGAGTTTGCAAGATCAAGCCTAATGGTAGCTTTATTCTTCATAAGATTAAAACAACCATGTAGTCTAATTATGACCATTCTAATTATGACTGTATATGAACAGTTTATGTTTTCTACTTAATATGAGTGAGACACATGTTATCAGGGCTGCCCGTGTCTTTATAATGTTAATTTTATTTTTCTCTCTATCTAAACAGGAGCCTCCCAGTGGCAAGAAAAGGAGTGGTGTCTGATTACCTGTATATGGCTTGGCTAGAAATTCTCTCCAAGAACCTTCCTCCAGTCTTAATGGTCAGGGGCAACCACAAAAATGTACTGACTTTCTATTCTTAGAAAAAAAATCAGTGCCTAGAATAGCCCTTGCTTGATTTCAACATCTATATTTTTAATAGCAGTGATTTATTGAAGACACACTTATCTAATACAGATCTAAAACTTAACTAATTGACAGAAAAATTGTCAGAAATCCAAAGCAGTACAGTGAAGAATTAGACAATAGATGTAAATGGTCCCTGCTGGTGTTACACACCAGTATCAGCTAAAGAAGGAAAATCTACCCTTATATATATTTTTATACATATATCTCTATATATAACATGAGACAGCAAATATTTTGAACACACAAAGAAGAAATTCCACTGATTTTATAAGGTATTGAAAATGCTTTTGGTATTTATCCTAAAAAGCCAAAATTAACCGCTACAATACAAAAAGCATTAAATAATAAATAAATACTTCTTTCAAATTGCACTGTCATAGTTGCTAATAGACACACAGGAGGATTACAATCAAATGCACCAACTTGGGAGAGAGAAAAAACCTGAATGGTATCCATCAGGTCCAAAGTCATAAACTGATATAATACAAGTGGAATACCTGTGATGCTGTTTAATTATAATACTGCCAAATTAAGACCTATGCCTACAGCAGATGCTTTTACCTAAATTGTTCTGCTGATTTACATTAATTCAAATGCTTCTAATTAACTGACAAACAAAAAAAGTTATCTATATAAAAATATGGACTCTGTATGACAAGACTTGATAATGAATTTTCAAGCTTTGACATGATGGAATGTATGATTGCAATAATTAAATGTGGTAACTAAATTTCACAAAGAGATTAGTGAAATAATAAATATTATGACAAATTTTGCTATGAACATTAGGGTTAATACAATCTGACATTATACTTTGGCATAATATGTACAGTGATTTATGTGATTAGAACACAACAAAAACTCCATTAGCCGAGTTGAATGCCTTATTTTTTGATTTATACAAAATATTTCTCTTATTGTTAGACTTTCTAAATACTATTCATTATACACTAACTTAAAATAAAGGAAATCCATTACGTTGTGTATTTTTTCTATTTTCTGTTCTACAACATGATAGTACTTTATTATTTCAGCTGTCAATAAAAGCAGCCTCTCTTTATAACAGTGAAAGCTCTCTCCTATGTGTAGGCATTATTTACATTAACAGTCATTAAGGAATGCAGCTAATTTAATTACTGTAGTTCTGCAACTCCTTTACAGAGATCAACTGAAATCTAAGCCCCAGGAGAGCCAGTGGCCCCTGAATTTCACTAAAGGTTTATTTTGAAGCAGGCCTCAGCTTCCATCTTTGCCTGAATTATTAGAATTTAACTTGTGGAGGATCTAGCCCTCCATCTCCAAAAATGACAAACACTTGATATTCATACTTTTCCAAGTTCAACAGCAGCAATTCAGCAGAACATGGTAATGCAGCCCAATAATCCACGTTTTATTTTCTCCATCTATTAAAGGTAGGATATGAAACACTGATATTTTCTCATAATGTTCTTCCTTTGCCCTTCTTACACATTTACAACCAGGCTGAAGGATCATTTTGCAGTTTAACTGCATGACACAGATATATGAGTTTCCTAGATATTCTAGGCTTCCTACACAGCTCTGAGCGAACCAAGCCTCACATTCTGCACCTGCAAAACAGGGAGATTATTCTCATCCTTCACAGTGATGTTAGCAACAATATAGGAGTTTGTTAAATGTTGTCAGGTCCTTCCACCTTTGTAGAATTGTAATGGCCACCATCCTTTCCACCTCACTTCAGACACCAACCAGGTATAATCTGGATGTGGTACTCAGACAGTCAACGCAAAGAAAAAGAGTTTTTAGGAAGGCTCCACTTAGGCCTTCTGTAAGTGTGCTTCTTACCACGCTCCATGGAAGGGCCTGGGGGAATTACACACCTGCATTAAGCCTTTCAATTAGGTACACGAGCAGGGATTGTTTCCTAAATATTCCCAAGTACTGTAATTCTCAAACTACAGGGAATATCAACGCAAACTGATTTGGGGGACCTAAGCAGATCCAAAAAGGGAAGGAGCGCAATATGAAGCAGCAGTGGCACTTTCAGTACTATTCGCACTTCTCTCTCACAAACACATCGCTGTGGGCATTGCAACAGCGAATCCCAAAAGGTTCGTTTCTAAATGAACAGCCATCGAAAGCTGAGTACTAACATGCACATCTCCGTAAAACTCCTTGCTTAGACAACAGTGGTTAATTAGAAGATGTACCCACACAACAATGTTATGGGATTTATAACAAGCAGCACAAACTCTAGACCCAACAGTGCTTAACTACCTGAAAGTGTTATTTCCACAAATTCACAGTTTCAACTCAGCAGTTTCCTTGGAGCTTCTATTTCTCCTTCCTCACCACGATTTCTGAAGTGCGTGCACAACCAATTTGGAGAGTATACTAATTGTGGACTATCTTAATTTGCAACTTCGCAAATTTTTGTTAGTCCACCTACCTCCTTTCCCACTCTGTAACAGACATTTCCTCTTTTATACAAATTATGCACAAAACAACTGCTGAATTTTAATCACTGTGTTAGTAACTGAATTCTAATGACAAGTTTCACATCTCTAGAAAAAGTATGGCTCCAAAGCCGTCTAGCACATTTTGAGCTTGTATCACACTACCAACTCTGCAGGTTTATATAATCTAGGGTTGATTTGATCAGCCATGACAAAAGCAAGCATAGATAAGGTGACCAGGGACATCAAAGTGTGAAAACACTGTTGCTATGAAGCAAGTACAAAGAATATTTTGAGTCTTCTTCAAAAGTCTCAGCATCCTGCACTGCTAAGCTTCTGCCTAAGGGCCCGTTAAAATGATCCGCTACCACTCTTCTCATCAGGGAATCTTACCTTTCCCTCCTAATGTTAGTGGAGCTCCAACGGGTATCACAGAATGCATTTCATCATAGTTCAGAGAATATATTTTCCTTAAATCTTTTTACAGCCACTGTCAGTTGCCCGTCTCGATCACATACCCCTAGGACACAGTGCTTAGGAACCATAATAGGTGTCCCCACCCAGCACTCCAGAACAGCATGCTTCCAATCTGCCTTCACTAAAATTTCAGTCCCCAACAGATATTCGTTTGAGGGGGTTTTGTTTGTTTGTTAGTTTTATTTTTAAATCAACAACCCAACAGTGCAAGTAGAAAAGCTACCTAACCAAAAAAGCATCCCATTCTGAAGATAAGTAGCTGCAACTGCTCAAGCCACATTGTGCAAAAAGCATGCCACTATCGTATTTCACACCCAAAGGAGCTCTTCAGTTAATCACCATCATCATAAAGTACAAAGCTCCAGCCACTTGCATAGTAAATTTCACCAGTCTTACACCTCTGCATTTTACATTACATCTTTGAAAACTCCTACTAAAAGCCTTCCTGCCTAGCCAAAATACAACAGGCTGCCCTTCACTCTC
Organism: Chlamydotis macqueenii; assembly: GCF_036417535.1. Lineage (NCBI taxonomy): Eukaryota > Metazoa > Chordata > Aves > Otidiformes > Otididae > Chlamydotis > Chlamydotis macqueenii. The sequence goes on along the minus strand of NC_141567.1, from coordinate 11,936,310 downwards.
AGAAAACCTTTACATTCTTCATCTTCTCCCTCTCCTTCTATGTTTCCATGTGGTATTTCAAGATCTTTAATGCAAAAGCAGTTTCAGCAACTGATTAGTAGTTTACAAGTAACAGACATGGCAACAGATAACAGGAATTAGCATTGAAGTTGTAGATATGGGGCAAGTAGCTACAGACTTTTAGCTGTTACTGACTCATTTAACTCCCCATACCTGTTTGTCACCTCCCTTCTGGCAGAGGTCCCTGACTTACCAGCAAAGCTGAGAGAACAGAATTTGAGTAACCCTCAGCCTCTTCAGCCTCAAGTTCAGTGGTTTCCCCTCAAGCTGCTGCCTCAGGTCGTTTGACTGTCATTAGACTTCAATGAAGTGACTGAGGATCACTCCCAAAATCCTGCACGCTCCCTCTCCCCTGCTACCTGGTTGTAACTTTGGTCAGAAGGTCAATAAACCTTTAAAGTGCTGCACCTGTTTGCCAAATAAGTGACTCAGCCGTCAAGTTACAGGTGAGAAAAATCAAGGGTTTGTAACCATGTAGTTCAGCATACATCAGACCACTGTTTAAACATCTATTAATTCTGGTACCTGGTTGGCACAGTCCCTTGGCAGCTATGTAGCCCATCAAGACTGCACGGCCAGTGCTGCTGAGGGAACGTCTCACACTGGCCTTGACTCTCCTAGGAAAAATGGAAAACATAGCTCTGCCAGCACAACAGCAAACAAATACAGCAAGTTTTAGCTCACATTCTCCACAAATAACAAGAGCAGCAACCCACACTGCTGGAATTTCATCAGAGGAAATTCAGTTTCAAACAAAATAAAACACTAAGGTTGTTCTGGAACAGAGTAAAAAGCAATGGCAAAATTGCACAGCCCCCACACTGTACAGCAAAACACATGATCAAAAATAGAGCTTCATTATAAACAAACACCCTCACAGCAGCCTTTTAAATTACAAACCTTACTCACTGTGAGAGAGACAGCTGTTCTAAGTGAGACTGGGGTGAGGAATCTCTCTTTTAAGCCACAGTTTTCTTCTAATAAAAACGCTCATTCTAACATCAAAACTTCAGTGGGGAGAATTTTATGGATTATTATCCCTGAAAGAAGCTCTATGTTTCTTTCTGTACACAACAAAGCAGCCTCCACTCCTACTCTCAATCTAGGTAAAAGGCAGATAATTACAGTTTCTCTCACTATTGTTTTTCAAAGTCAAGAGGAAATGCCCAACGGAGAGCAGCACTAATCAGCAATCAAGAACGCAGGAATGTTGACCAACTGACTTTGTCTGCCAAGCAAACAGCACATTCCCAGGACCAAGGCAAATTTGCCCAGACTTCAAGCATAGGGTTTTTTTGCCTTGTAAGGATCTGGAGGAAAAAAGCGTCACTCAGCTGAGACCTTTCTCCTCAATAATGTGTTTTGGAGGAGTCCTTCTATTTACTATTCACAGACTTTCAGGCTAACTTAGACACATTTTAGAACCAGCCCGCCTCACCAAGCCAGGCCATTCATAAATTTAGTCCTTTTCCACACTATAACGCAGGATGCAGTTGTAACCTCTATAAAGTTCTGCTTGTATAAATATCCATTTATAATTAGATATTTATTTGATATAACTCAAATTCTTATAAACTTCAATTTGTGGATGGCTTCCAGCAGAAGTCATAAAATATTCTAAGTAGCTTTTTCACATAGCTATGTGAAAAATCCCATCACATTCTATGCGACATGCACATCTCATTCAAACAGTGCATACTATTAAGACTGAAACTGCTGAACAGCAGTAAAACAACCACCAAGTTGGGGCATTCTTCTAAACATTTTTCACAATTGGACTGCAATGCGTAGCAATGGTTTCACTGCCATCTGGCTGCATTTAAAATATGTAACATAGCAAGGAGACAATCATACAGTTTGCTCTTAAAAAAAAAAAGTCACACAGAACAGTTGTTTTGCAAAATGTAGACCAGCAAAGCAAACAGAATGCCAAGAGTCTGTAGCTATTATGCACAGAGAAAAATACAGCCAGCAGAGTGATCAAAGACAAGTTTTGCAACTGTGAATCCAATGGGTACTCTTGTCAGCCCACAGCACAGAGAACAAGGCAGGGGAATTTAGGGAAGTCTTTCGTAGACGGGATGGCAAAAGAGGGCAGTGAATATCAAAGACAGTGAAATCACTGAATGGTTTGGGATGGAAGGGACCTTAAAGATACTCTGATTGCAAGCCCCCTGCCCTGGACAGGGACACCTTCCACCAGAACAGGTTGCTCAAAGTCCCATCCAGCCTGGCCTTGAACACTTCCAGGGATGGGGCATCCACAACTTCCCCGGGCAGCCTGTGCCTCACCACCCTCGCAGGAAAGCATTCTGCTCTGAGGCAGAGGAACAAGACAGGCGGAGCACTGAAGGTTTTCATATACACAGCGTCGACAAGGAGGGGAGGCAGTGTTTTTCCTTTCATGAGGCAAACGCTGCTGTCATTGCCTTACGATTTCTGAAGGAGGATGCAGTTTACCCGCGGGAGGCCGCTACTCTACAGGTACCACCGGCCATGCCTGCCGTGCGACGGGGAAACGGGGCGGGGTGTGGCCCGGCGGCACCCTGAGGGAGCCGCAACGCCCCACGGCCCCACCGCCCCCCGCCTCCGGCCCCCGGCGCGGCACGGTGACGGTGCAGTGGCTCCGCCCACCGTCGGCCGTGCAGCCGCAATCGCGTCCCCCAGCAACGCTGAGCGCCCCGCGGGGTCCGGCCGGCGGTGCAGCCACTGCCGCGTGGCCACTGCGGAAGCCCGCAGCGCTAGGCCGCTGGCGGAGGGGCTGCGCCGCACCCCGTGGCAGGTAGACCCCGGGTAGGGGGAGAACGGGGCGCCGCCGCCCTCCCCCTGCGCCCCACGAGCCCGTTACCACCGGACAGCGGCGGGCGGCTTGGCGCCGTTATGCTGGCCTGGCGCTTCAGGCAGCTCCTGCACGCCCGCGGGCGGAGTAAGGGGACGGCTGGAGAAGGGGGTTGGGGGGAGCACACGCTGCCCACCCGCACTGCGGCTCTGATGTGCTGGCGGGCCGCCCAGCCGCGACCAGGAGGGGCTACGGGGCGCCACCACCGGCGAGTCCCGCCCGAGGCCCTGGGGCGGTAACCAGCGCCGCGGGAGACCCTCCCTGAGGGCCCGGGGAGCCGGGCGCTGAGGAGGAGCCAGGCGAGGCCATTCTCACCGGCGAGGGGTGGCGAGGGCGCGGCGCGCAGAGAGCGGCCGGGAATGGAGCGATTTCCCCCTCTGTTTCCGCCTTCAGTGGGCCGTGCCGGTTTCCGCGGGCTTTTCTCTCTCTCGCTCAGCGCGGCTCTCTCTCGCCCTCCCCGCCCCGCGCAGCCATGCCCTCCGAGGCCGTCCTGCAGCCGTCCCCCAGCAAGAGGCAGAAGGGCTCGGTGCCCGGGGAGCCCAGCGCACGGCTCCGCTTCACTAAGCTGTCCGAGAACGCCTCCGCCCCCTCCAAGGGCTCTGCCCGGGCTGCGGGCTACGACCTATACAGGTGAGGGTACCGCGCCCAGGGGAGGGGCCCCCGCCACGCCCCGTAGCCTCCCCAGGAGAGGCGCTGCCGCCCGGCTGGGCCAGCCCTGGGCTCAGGCACCCGAGAGGGCCGTGGCGGGGCGGGCGCGCTCGCTGAGCAGAACCGCCCGGAGATCGCCGGCCCTGCAGAAGAGGAGGCCAGGGCCGGCCTGTTCGCTAGCTGCCTTGCTGCTCCATCCCTCTCCAATTTATTTCCACAGACCTGCGGGGTCCCGTCGTGCTGCAGCACCGATTTCATCGGGTAGCGACGCAGCCGTTGGCCAAAAGTCAGGCTTGGCACATCAGCCTGTGGTGCCAGCGTTGACTAGGTGCCTTCCTATTGAAAGGCAAAAAAAAGGGCCGTGCACGTGGGCCCTCCCTGCCAGTACTTAGGTTTTCCTGGTTTCTTCTTGGCTGTTGGGTGCTGCCTGCCAAGTGAAGCTGTGGCAGTTTGATAATGTTCCTGGCTGGAAACTGTGTGGGTTGCTGTACAGACTTAGGTTTTGGGTTGCTTGAACTGATAATAACCATTGTTTGAAGGTTTTCACAATGTTCAGGAATATCTGCAGCGAGGCTTGGGGTTGTTTGCGTAGTGTTTCTGTGATCAAGTACCAGTTATATCTTAACTCCACTGTGACCTCCTCTGCCTTCCCTTCTTTGTACTTGTACCCCTGGAAAAAGTCCATTCCATAAAAAAAAACCTTTCAATGCTTCCCAGTGTTTAAAATCAGTTTTTTGTCAAGGCCAAGTTATACTTGCCTTAAACAAGAAGAATGGCCTCACTATGGTATTGTCACCACTGCCTTTCATTAGGCCTGCAGTTAGGTAGCTTCAGAAAGTTCTTAAAATCTCTCTAGTTTGCAGTTCCCAACAGAATCATGCGAAATGTGAACTTCTGACAGGCTCAGAAAAAAAAACCCACATTGTTATCTGAAATTTAACTTAATAGATTATTATTTTTGATTACAATTAGTTCCTCTGCTGTAGAAAGCTTAATTAGAACAGTATATTAAATTTTCTCCTTTTGCACAAAAATTGCACAACCCTATTCACCTGATGGTTAAAGTTAAACTTGTTTTTTTTTTTTCTATCATACCAGTTTAAAAAATATATTTAAAACTAGCAATCTTAAGACTATGCTGTTCAAATGACACTACTGAAATCTCAAATTAGAACCAAAATAGGAACGTCTTGTGTTTAAGGATCTGCATTAGATTTTGGAAATCTGTAAATATTTATTGTATAAGATTCCTAGCAAGAATAATTCTGGGTAATTTTGTATCTTAAGTTACAGAGAAGAAAATTTTCAAAATACTCTATATAAAGTAATGTGTGTTTCTTTCTTTAATGTAGTGCCTATGACTGTGTGATACCACCCATGGAAAAGGCTGTAGTGAAAACAGACATTCAAATTGCGCTTCCTTCTGGATGCTATGGCCGAGTAGGTAAGTAAACAGGCTATAAAAAGACTACGGAGTCATGGTAGAAGAGGTTTGACGCCATCTTCACATTTTCATTCTGCCTAAAGCTTTCAGAATTAGTCTGCACAAAAGAAAAAAAAAAAGGCATCACGTGGCTGTGTGATTTATTAAGCCTTGTAATAGATATTTCTTGTCAAATACACTTGAGGTTTGCTGTACGTCAAGTGAGAAAAAGATGATTAGCAAAAATTTTCATAATCTGCATACAGCTTTATAGGCTATGCAATAGTTCATTATTTCTCTGCAGTTTCGGAATTCGAACCACAAAGACCAACAGGGAATGGACATACAGAAAATACACCCCTGGATGTTTAAAAATTAAGCCTGAAGTAGGAGTACTAGTTGTCACAAATCCCAGCTCAGGATTTGCAACATTAGCATAGTAGAATTTCAGTACTTTTTGTAACAGAATACTTGAGAGAACCTGTACAAGATACTTTGTTTTGCGCGTTCCTTTTCTGAATTATCTATAAATTCTTAAAGTAAAAAAAGTAATAGCCACTCTGGTGGAAGAGCACGATCAGTTTGCTATGTCCTTTCATCTAAAAGGAGAATGCATGTGCATTTCTCTTATCCCAGACAGAGAAAATTTTGAAGACAGTAGCATTTTAGCATCCTCCCATCAAAGGAGGCTAAAGTAAGTAGAAACAAACAAATAAAAACCCCCAACCCTAGACATCATTTATTTGTGTAATATTTCGTAGTAAATTGCTTGCCAAATATTGTTTTCCATCATAACTTGAATGGATTGACCTATATTAGTCTTTTGAGATTATTTCAAACCAGTGGGAGCTGCCAAAAATAACTCAAGATTAGATAGTAGTTGTCTGCTCCAGCCAGCTTCCTTGGAGAAATCTTCTCTGCAGTTGGTGGTCTAAACAAAGATATGCTTGTATCACTTAAAGACTGCAATTTTATTGTAGCCTGTGGCAGCTGTTATTGTGTTTAATATTAACATTAACACTTACAGTAGTTCCTGTAAAATCATGTTTATTTTAGAAAGACTGTGGAAACAGTTCTTGCTGCCGCACGACTGTGCAAACGCACTATGTAACCTATAAATACTGTGTAAGAGTTTTAAAATAAATAAGTTATTATACTTACAAAAAAAATTCTTGTTTTCTAGCACCGCGTTCTGGTTTAGCTGCAAAGCACTTCATAGATGTTGGTGGTAAGATTTTTGTTCTTTTTACAATCTTGATGGCAGAAGTACCTTAATTTCACATTCTTATGTGTGTAAATAAATAATCCTAGCTTCGTTGGTAGTCTGGCAAAAGGAGATAACTGGGTAATACCTCAGAGAGCCAATGCATCACAATTATTTTAAAACTTGCTGAATTATAAAGATATTACTGTTTGGGTTTTTTTTGTAATCATAACAGTATTGTACTTTTGTAGGCAATGCCTAGCATAAAAGTTTTTTTGTTTAGGTTTTAAAATGTCTTTTTACATTCTGCTTTCTCCATTTTGACTAAACATCCATATGTGATTCTTCTCAGTCTAGTGTAAGATCTGAATGAATTAAATCAACAACATACAGGTGTTCTTTTATGAAGAGAATATAAACTAAAGATATTCAAAAGGAATGATAGAAAGCATTGGAATACACCCTTACTGTGAGTAGAATTGATTATTAGGATGAAAAGAGCTTTAGTTTACTGTTACTGATGAAAATGTAACAAATTATGTAAAGCAACTTAAATTTAAACTTGTAACTATGGACATTACTTGACTTAAAAATTGAAAGTCTTTTGAAACAGAAGTAAAACAAAAATCCTGTTTTATACAAGTTTCTACTTTTTTTTTTTGTTCAGTACTAGCAACAGATTTATTTTGAACAGGGTGGGTTTTTAAAATATTTTTAGCTTTTCTTTAATCTTTATTAGAAATTCAGATATCTCTTAAAAAACAAGTATTGTAGGCATATCTCTAATCAGAACCCTTCATGAAAGCCTCCCTGTCCTTTTGCCATATCCCTATAACTGCAGCATGATGTAAGTGATGTTGAAAGTTCAATTCCAGTTTTGTAGTGGGGCTGATCAGAGCACTGGCAGATTCTCTAAGAATTGTATTATAACATGGCATCTACATTGCACAAAAGTTCTCACCGCTAAGATTATTGTAGAGTTATTCTGAGCACAGCTGTAACTACAGTGATTGAACTAGCACTGTGTATTACATTGTTCTAATTGGTATCTTCAAAAGTGCCGGGTGGTGGCCGATAGAGCACATTATAATTTGAGTCATAATGGAAGCTGACAAGAAAAGTGCTGAAAAGTTGAGGCCTTTTCTTCTTCATTAGGTTCTGGGTTTTTTGGGGTATTTTTCATTGGGTTTGGTTCCCCCCCCCTGCCCTCAGTGTTAAATAAAAGAGAGACTACTTATAACAGTGCTCCTCAGCCTTTACTTGCTTATAGGCTTGGCTCTAGAGGTGAGGAAGGGTGACTGTAGGTCTCCTTCTCTTTCTGATGCCAAGTCAGTCACTCAGCACAGCATTAGACTAATCATTTTGGCCACAAGAGGTATTTGTAAATGTTATTTTCTTAATACATAACTTAAACTCTTAACTGCAAGTTCTGTTTATAGCAGGTATGATTTTAAGGAATAAGCCTGCTCTTCCTCTCTGCATCCTCTGGAAAGCTTTCATCCTCAGAAGTGTGCAGAAGTACAATCCTTGCCTGCTAGAAAATACATCCAATACAATCTGTAGAACCATTACAAGGTGTTTACTTTATAGCTAAGCTTAGAAAATTAAAGTGTTTTAGTGAGAAGGGGTTCCCCCTCCTTTTGTGAATTATACAAATTCCTTAAGTTTTCAGTGTTGCTGACTTCAATTCAGCCACAGAAATTTTCATCAGTCTTTTTCATCTTTAGTTATCAGATAGTTTTCAAATCCTAGAGAGCCTGTCTCTAGCAATAGTCAAATAGGTGGTCAAAAGAATTTGGTATCTGGTCATAGAGGTATCTGTTTAGATGACAGCCTTTTCAACAAATACTTGTAAAATAAGTTTTAGCATCTATACATAAAGCTGAGGTTGTGCTAATACCTTTGTTTAAAGGTCAGGGTAGCCATGTGAGTATAAATCCATTGTAACACTCCATTTCAGGAGGAAGAAAAAAAAAGTTTGGGGTTTAAAAAGGGGTAGAAGTACTAACCTGCCATGAGACTCCAGTTACTCCAATACAAGTTTTAGATACTCTTCTTTTTTTTTTTTCCTCTCCCAGAAAATAGCACCAGCATCTGGTAGATCAAAAAGCTTCATTAGCAGTTAAGTGCTAACCAATACATAAAGTACATTTTTTCTCATTATGTAGAAATAAACTTGCTTTCTGTCAGAGACATGAAGGCAGAAGAGTTAATTTAGAATGACTAAGTAGCCCAGTTGTTCTGTTCTATAAATTTTCTTCAGATAATTCCAGCAAAAATGTGACATGCAAGAGTTTCTTGCATGTATAAATGTAACCATACTATTTTAATTGGTACATTTTATACATATGAAAGCATAATCTCAATTTAAATAGAATTAGTAATCTGTATTGATCAGTTTTGAGTATTGTGTGATATCAGAGCAGAATACTGTATTATAACAGAAATAAAACTAGCCCTTGTTATGTTAAATTAGCAAATTCTGCTATCAATCTCTAATGCATAGCAATATCTATCCCAGCATATGGTCTGGAAAAATGTTGTCTTAGCTGTTCAGAAACACTTGAGAATGAATAAATTCTTAATTTGACAAACCAAAGAGCTAATGGGTCTTTTTATATGCATTTATGAGCATACGTGCATAATTTTATGTGCCAAATAAGAATTCTGGCTTTCAGCTCTACAGCTGATTGACTCATGTGAACAAATACACCAAATTAATGGGCAACTGCCTGCAGAACTTCAGTGATGCTGTAATGGCAGCACAAATAATTTTAAGCTTATTGAATCTTTCTTTGTAATGTATGTATGTAGCATGGATTCAGTGTCCACTATTGTATGTGAAAGCAAATTATTGTTTATGAAAGCAAATTATTTGTGTAGCACTCTTTAGATAACACTTTTTGTCACCCCTGGTTTAGGAATTACTTAAGGGGTCTAGATAATCTGATATTTTAAAAAGGAGGAAGGAATAGTACTTTTCTAGAAGTAAGAAGGAAAAATTTTAATGTTATTGTTTTCTAGTTGAAATATGTAGTTAATACAGTTATATAACTGCAAGCTTATGTTACAGTATTTACACTTAGATGTAGCTGAACAAGAATCAATTTCTTAAAGCTTTAGTTCTGTTACCCTGCTGGAGATATGGGATTTTTGATCTGTGCAAATCCATAGCTCTCAAATGAAACGTTAGAGTAAGAACAGATTTCTGCTTGGCACTCAAAGAGCTGAAGTTAGCAGAACAAATGGAGCCCGAGTTTGGTCCAGCTGTCTTGATTTCAGATAGAGTATTACAACTAAAATTAGTAGTACAGCAGTAAAACACTTCTTTGTATGTGATGGTGTTTTTCAGTTCTTCTTTCAAGATTGATTGGCATTTGTAGATATTTCAGTATTTTCATATTTATTGTTTAATTGTGCATGAATAGTATAAAGGATGTCCATATGAGATACTGCAATCATCTACTAATCTAAATGATAATCTAATCTACTTACCTAATATACTGACAAAATTTATTAATTTGGTATCCCTCTTAATTCTTTCTTCTGACAGCTGGTGTGATTGATGAGGATTACAGGGGAAATGTCAGTGTGGTACTCTTCAACTTTGGCAAGGAGAGTTTTGAAGGTAAGCGTTAAGCTTGGCAGAGCCCGTTTTCAGCCATCTGACTGGAAATGAAAAACTAATTTTTCTTTAAAAGTCTATGAAGAGTTAGAATTAGCTGTGAACATTTTTCTTCTTAAAAGAAACAAAAAGATGGAAACTTAGCAATGTCCTGTCAAGGAAACATGAAAAAATTCCACTCCTAGCAAATTAGGCAGCATGCAAAAAAAAAAAAAAAACAACACCAAAACAAACCTCCACCAAAAAACCCCAGAACACACCACCAGCACAAAACCATAACAAACAAAACCCCATTACTTAGTTAAACTTTAGATTCATGAGCTATACCGAAGCACAACTTTGTATTCAGTTTCTTTTTTGCTCCACAAAAAAAAAAAAAAGATTTAGCTGAGCAGTATTTGAGATAAAAACTTCTTCAGGATCCTGGGAAACATGATTAATAAAGATAACTATATTCCCTTAATCATATTGTCTCTCTGCAGTTTTAAGCCTCAAAGCAAAGCCTCAGAGCCTGGTTACAATATTGCCAGTGTTTTTTGCAGCCTTGCCTGCCAACTTCACAGCACAAACTTCTCATGGAAGTTCTGTGAACCAGATTGGGTACTAATCAGAAAATTTGTTTTTCTTTTATCAGCTCAGGTTCCTTCCCCGCCCCCCCCCCCCCCCGAGAAATAAGTTCCTGGGTCTAGGTCACTAAAGGAGCCACATTATACATCTAGCTGTCTCTCCATCTCTGCAGTATTTATGCATAATGACATTTAAGATGCCACAGTGTGGCAGCAGGATTGAGGGGAGATGCCTTGAGCTGGCACTGCTGCTGAAACTTCACCTTAAAAGGACTAAGCTCAAGTTTATCTTAGCCTGTATTTTTTCTGGGACTATTAACATCTGCTTAACTAAGTTTCAAATAAATCCTGGGCTGCATCAAGAGGACCGTGGCCAGCAGGTTGAGGGAGGTGATTCTCCCCCTCTACTCTGCCCTGGTGAGACCCCACCTGGAGTACTGTGTCCAGTTCTGGAGCCCCCAACATAAGAAGGAGATGGACCAGTTGGAGAAGGTCCAGAGAAGGGCCACGAAGATGATAAGAGGGCTGGAGCACCTTTCCTGTGAGGACAGGCTGAGAGAGTTGGGGCTGTTCATCCTGGAGAAGAGGAGGCTCTGGGGAGACCCGATAGCGGTCTTCCAGTACCTCAAGGGGACTACAGGAAAGATGGGGAGAGGCTGTTCAGTAGGGCCTGTTGCAATAGGACGGAGTAATGGTTTTAAGATAAAGGGAGGTAGATTTAGATTGGATATTAGGAAAAAATTTTTTACAATGCGAGTTGTAGAACACTGGCACAGGTTGCCCAGAGAGGTGGTGGATGCCCTGTTCCTGGAAACATTCAAGGCCAGGTTGGATGAGGCTCTGAGCAACCTGCTCTAGTTGGAGATGTCCCTGCTCCTTGCAGGGGGGTTGGACTAGATGACCTTTGAAGGTCCCTTCCCAGTCTAACCATTCTATGATTCTATATATCTATACTTTAGTACATTCTGATACTCTTGAAAGGGGGTTGAAGGAACTAATAATGTTTTAACTTCATTGCAGTTAAAAAAGGGGATAGGATTGCCCAGCTCATCTGTGAACGCATTTGCTATCCTGAACTAGAAGAAGTTGACGTAAGTTGCCAAAAGAAAATATTTCTGCTATTTTCAATAATTAATAGTTTAAAATAGTTGTATATAAGCTGAAATTTACGGTACAGATACTTTGCTTTGAAACTACATTCAGTGTTAAAACTGCGTAGTAGCATTGCTACCTGAATAAAAATCTTGATGCTTTGCATGCATTTACGTGGATTTTTTGTAGTTTGCAGAGTTAACAGGTACTTGAGAAACACTTACTAGAAACAGTTGTCTCACAATGTGGGATTTGTTTGAACTTGTACAAAAGGTGTTCTAAAATGCCTCAGTTTTTTTTTTTAGATTTCTCAATTATAGCTATTGTAAATGTACCTTCCTCTGTGATAGACTATCTGTTGTACAGAAACAAAAGGCAAGACACTGATCCAACTTACCATAATTGATGTCTTTCAGGCTCTAGATGATACAGAACGTGGCGAAGGTGGCTTTGGTTCTACTGGAAATAACTGAAAGTGTTTTGTATATGCTTTCTGTATTTTTTGTTAGCTATTTCTAAATTTTTATTTGTATTAGAAGTGGAATTTTGGAGTACATTCAAAAAGGTTTAAAAGTTTTATTCAGACTTCTCTGTATCTGTTCTATCTATTTTTACAGACAGTGAATTAATCTGCATTATGGAGAAATGTGCACGACTGACTTGATTATCAGTTGATGGATTATTTTTTCCTTTTTAGATGTTTGGTCCTCAGTAAAAAGAACTCATTGTTTATGTGCTGCTTATACTCTAATAAACTTAAAAAATAACTTAATTATTTTATTTTACTTACCTAAACTTAAATGGCTGATTGTTCCTGTGCCAGTCTGTGTTAATCTTCTGAAAGCTGTCTTCCATGTAGCTCAGTGTTTCATGCTAAGAGCCTGTTTCATACAGAATGGGTGATAGTACAGGCATCAGTATGACTTCCTACTCTGACCCCTACATCAGAATAAGGCAAAGATATGTAATATTGCATCTTCTACAACTTCTCAAAATACTTGTGTTTCTGTTCAAAGGTAAAGTTATGTCTTTGATCCTTAGTTGATCCTCAAACAACCAATTTTTCAGCTCTATTAAAAGGGCAGGCGATACAGCATTAGAGCTAAATAACACAGCTCATCTGGAAATAAATTCTATATAGTGAATAAATGCTAGGAAATATGCTGTTGAAATATTTGTTGACAAATTCATTATAAATTACTGTATGGAAGAAAGATTCTGAATTATTGAAGCAGTGCACAAATTGTTTTTTTTCAGTTCTATTTTGACCAGTTAACATGGAACAGTTTTGGAATCTGTTCTGAACCTGATTGGCTTTTTAAGTGTGGAAGTCTCTTAAGTGACTCAAAATCTTTCAAGGGAAAGAACATGCACATAAGAGAAGGGACAAAAAGGAAAGACTCCTGAGTTTTTTGCCAGTTCACAGAAAAGTATTAGAAAAGGCTGTTAGCTGCAGAAAAAAAAATGTTTGAGAGCCTATCTTTTTAGTTTTTCTTAGCTGAAAGGTCACAGGCGTGAAATACTATGCTTCAAGCAGTGTTTCAGCAGTGGAAAGGTAGCCCCTTTAGTAGACTAAGATGTTCACACCGTTCTGCTCCTTGGTCGTCTCAGATCGTAATAATCCTGTTGATATTAGTTTCACATCCTTGCCTGAGACTAACCATCTAACCCTTTCCAGTGAAGTAGGCCCCAACTATTGCACATTGTATACATTTTATGCCCCCTTTCCCCAAGGAGCTGGAAAATAAAGTGTAATATAGAATCATAGAATGGTTAGGGTTGGAAGGGACCTTCAAAGGTCATCTAGTCCAACCCCCAATATGTCAGCATTCAGATTCCTTCAACCATAGGATAGTCATTACATCGATTGGGCAGTGCTGAAACAGTAAGTACATTCGTCTCTGACTAAGGCAGAAGTCTTTCCCTCCATGCACGTTACATGCTTATCAGTAGTTTGTTTTCTGTTTTTCCCCCTACACACTTATCACAACACTGTACACAGCAGTATACCCAGACAAGCAGGCCTACCATGCAAAAGCCTATTGTAAGCAAGAAGCACATCATACCAATGAAGCTTTAGATGAATTGGAAAAGCTGATCTTGACACTAAGTTTCTTCCATTCTATAAACTGCCAAAAAGGAACTTCAATTACCAAAGGCTATTTAAAGATCTTAAAATGACTATGATCCTTTTGTATAAAACTGTATCCTCTTGCCAGACTGTAAGTTGAGAGCAAGTTGGCCTACTCCCCTTTTTTCCCCTCCCCAAAGTGAAAAAAAACTCAGCAGGAAATACACTGATGCAAGTCCTTTTTTTTAAAAAAAAAAAAAAAAAAAAGATACTACAAGATGATTTTGCTTGGAATAGCAACCTACAAGGAAAAAGTTTTAAGTTTTGTTGATACTTACTATTTGTTGTACCTATTGGAAACTGATCTAATTTCCATTTCTGAAAATAATACTCCAGATTCTGAGATAAGAAGGAATAGTATTTGCTAGACGCATGAAGAAGAAACATAGATTTACAGCTCCATGCCTGCTGTAAGTTGTCAAAATACAGATCACTATCTAAGTGTCATTACCTTGGAAAAGTCTTACCTGAAGCAACAGAAATGTTTTCAAGATCTCAAGCTCACCTCTACACTGAACTGCTCCCTCTGCATCAAACCATCGCACTAGGGTAACATTCTGGTAATTTCTTTTATAGTGTTTGTGTTTTGCCTCAATATGAGTAGCAAATCTATAGAAGTCAAGTACTTCTAACCAAGCACCAAGAGTTACATACCAATGTACTGAAGATCTTGAGTTGATACTTGCTACTGCAGACCAGGGCCTGGATTCAAACCTGTAGAAAAGTTTTGTGTTGGAGTAGAGAGTCCTTACAACAGTATTTGCTACTTCCTGGTTCAAACTGTGCTGCCTATATCTCTTCTCCCCTTCCCTTTTTTTTTTTTTTAAAAGTCCCACTATTTCATTAATATGAAAAGCAATACTCTTCAAATTGTTTTCATGTTCCCTTTTTCCATGAATATTACATCTGCTACAAAAGTATTTTATCTTGGTATTTAGCAAACACACACAGAAGGCACAGAGCAGTATCTGCTGCAGAAACTGGTTTTTAACTTCCCCTACAACTCACTCTCTCCCTATAAGCAAGGGGAAAAAGATAGACTGGCGCTTCTTCAGCAAGCTTTAAATTTCCCTCTTTATAATAATACATTTTAAGCTTTAATTAGCACATCTGATCTTCTTTTCAACAAAAATCAGAATATTTAAAAAATTGTACATTAGCAAAAAGAAGAGGACCGGGAAACACATTGACCTTGTTAATTACTTTGTCTGAGTTCTATCCTCCTGCCTAAATTAACTAGTTGTAAATTAGTTCTGTAATTCAATGAAAACCTGGATAAGTGTGTAATTGACTGAACAACATGCTTGAGCAAGTAACCTCATGAGAAGCTAGATGCTATCATGCACAGGTCTTCTATCTAGACAGCTTCATGCCTCCAGAACCTGCCACTGAGGTGTGATTCCCAGGGCTCACTGTAAGTATGAAACTGAAGAGATGTAAAGCTCCAAAGCAAGTCCAAAGTCTAATGCTATTTGTAAAGAAAGAAAAAAAAAAAAAAAGAAATGAAAATTACATTAAATAAAAATTATGTTGGGCTGCTGTCCATCACTGAACATGTTCAGACAAAGCTATTTGAGAAAGCAGCTGTCTACTACTGTTGGAGAAGGGACACATTATCACCAAGAGGAGTTACCTGAAGCTTGAGGAATGATCTTGTGGAATGTCCTCTGTGTAAATGGAATGTGGAGCTTTTATAATGGAAAAATAATTTGTTGGGAATTCTCAGCCATTTTCTGCTGTAGATTTCTCCTACAGGGAAATGGAAAGAACATTACTAACAATCTGCTTCCTTCCTTTTGAAATTTGACTTGTTACAAATAGATATAAAGAAGATCTGTCCTTCAGCCCCAGGTGAATTTGGAGAATGCCAACTTTTGAATTCAGATGCTTGGCTCCAGATTTCCCCCCGATGATTTGGGTTCTATTTTCTGATTTGGACTGAAATACATACAACAACTTTTATTTCCTTACCAAGGCAGAAGCTGATAAGAGTCTTGAAGGAACAGGTGATCACTATACAATTCCTACCATTTGATCTCTCCACTTACGACAAAAATCATAGAATTATAGAATGGTTTGGGTTCGAAAAGACCTTAAACATCATCTAGTTTCAACTTCCCTGCCCTGCACAGGGACACCTTCCACCAGACCAGGTTGCTCAAAGCCCCATCCAACCTGGCTTTGAACACTTCCAGGGATGGGGCATCCACGACTTCTCTGGCAACCTGTACCAGTGCCTCTCCACCCTCACGGTAAAACATTTCTTCCTTATACCTAATCTAAACCTACCATCTTCCAGTTTAAAGCTATTACCCCTTGTGCCATCACTACCTGCCTTTGTCAAAAGTCCCTCTCCAGGTTTTTTGTAGGCCCCCTTGAGGTACTGGAAGACCGCTATCAGGTCTTCCCAGAGCCTTCTCTTCTCCAGGCTGACCAGCTCCAACTCTCAGCCTGTCCTCACAGGAGAGGTGCTCCAGCCCTTTGATCAACTTCGTGGCCTCCTCTGGACTTGCTCCAACAGGTCCATGTCCTTCCTACCTTGGGAGCTGCAAAGCTGGGTGCAGTACTCCAGGTGGGGTCTCACAAGAGCGGAAAGAAAAATTATAGTAATGATACCATTGATCTTTAGTCCTTTTCTTGGTTCCCCAAAGTATTAACCTGGTCTTTAGAGACTGTGAATTTAAGCGCGGCTTCCTCAGTTCTGGTACAGTTATACTGCTCTGAGGCACGTTAAGAATTTTTTTTATCTATTTAATGTTTTTTAGCAGATCAACCACTAGATGGCACTTTAAGTTTGCTTTCTTTTCCACTGTTTTCCAGAGGTATTTTTCAAAGATCTGTTCATCTATAATTAAGAGTTGATGACTCCCCTTGGGACTATGTTGGCGAAAAGCAAGATGCAGCAATATTTGAGTGAAAGCAGGCAAAAGTATAACCATTAAAGGGGGAACAATGACTACAATTTAAATAAGATTTGGGTGGTTGCAGTGTTTGCATAATCCCTCCTGGCATGCAAGAGCACTAGAGAAGCCTGTGGCTTTGCTCTCCTGCTGTGTTTCAACAAAAATGGAAAATTGTAATGAACAGCAACATTTTTCCTATCTTTCATATTCACTCTCTTCTTACTCCCCTTTCCTCCATTCCTTTAAGTGGAATGCAGTCTACTTAAGGACTACGTTGTAATGGAAGTAGCGTATCGCTTGGTAAACTCTGCGCTGGATTCTCCAAACCAAGATGCCTCTTGCTGCAAGTTCAGGACATAAATTATAACTTACTTCGTACGCGTTAACCCAGTAAAGGCAGGTGACATACAGTAACCTGGATCACGTGAATTTTTCTTAAGGTTCCCTAGTTTCTGTATTGGTTGCTACTTCTGTAATAGCACAGCCCAATGCTCTTGTGTTTGTCTTCCCTCCCTGCCCCCTCCCTTCTAATTTTTTTTTTTTTTAAATACCTATCATTGTATTTTGGCTTAAAGATGGTTAAATAAGTTTTGGTATTAAGTAAACTTCTATGACCCTGCCTATTTCCTGTCCTGTCAAACCTTTCCTTGTAAGAATAACAGTGTCCTTTTATTTGGTGGAGTGTAGCATGATGATTTTGGCAGGCCCAACACTCTTGACTTGCATAAATTTGTGACCTCAAGTGCAAGAAAAGTGAATGCTTGCTTCAGTGCCTCATGGTTTCTGCGTAAAAAGAAAAGTGTCCACATCACTAACCATTACAATTTCTGAAGGAAAATTATCAGCACACTTATTCCACCTGATTGCACATGACTGCACTTCCAAAGAAAAGAACCAGAAATAAAAATAAGTATTTTGCACCTAGTTATGCAAGGTACCAAAAGTCTGCAAATATAGGGCAGACTGTACTGCCTTGCTGGTTTCTAGAACTGGCACACATGGCACTTCCCTCACTAACAGCTACTTGGCAATCTCCACCTCAGGAAAGATGTGATTCTGCAAAGTGTAAATTTGGGTCTGCTGCTGGGCAAAGAATGTCACTGCATGGCTAAAGGTTGCAGGAGCGGGTCTGAAGTGAATTAATGTAATTATTTTCCTGAACTTCCCCTACATTAACGGTGTGGTTATTTAGCTCTTTACCACTGAAGTGAAGCTTTTCCCCTACTGTGTTAGAACATTGCAAGAAAACTTTTTACCCTGCCAAGTCTGAAAACCTGACAGATTAATTTTATAATTCGAGAGCCCTCATCCAGAGAGTAACTACTGTATTTTAATATGTAAAATATGCTTAAACAAACACGTCAGCTGTATATGCATACTTACTTGTTTCCCCTTAGACTTTGATGTTTTTTTCATTATGTCACAAAAATGTAATATTAATCATTGGCTTTTTAGAAAACACTTGTGTAGCTCTGTATCAATTGATACTGCTTGTAGCCTTAACATTTAAAGCTGATATCCTTGAACTGAAGTTGTCTTTGACTACAGCAAAGGAATTTGTTTGGTTTTGTTTTGTAAAAGGAAAAAGAAAAACCAAACAGTCATGAATGTAGTATCTTTGGCCAGATTCTTTTAACATGAGCATTTTGTGGTTTATGGATTCCTAGTCCGAAAGGTTGTCTCCAAGTGTCCAAGACAAAATAACTATGTGTCCTAGTTGGAAGAAAACTTCCCCCTTCCTTTGCAGCTAGGCTGATTGTGCCATGTCTAGCATGCAAGGTAGCGCGAAGTATCCAGTGCTGCCTCGCTAGCACACCTCAATCTGCCCACCACCTTCCCGCTGGCACTCTGGTCACTGCCACATTGCAGGTACCCTTCCTTAGGGTGCAGGACAGCATCAAGGACCCCCACTTGTCAGGTTCTCAGAGCAGCAAACACAAAACGCCAGTCTCATTTACCTACACTTCCACGTAGAAGTTACTGCTATCAGCGAGCCAAACTGTCAGCATTACAGGTAATTCAAGCCATTTCAGTTCTGCAAGAATAATATTTTTGTGTCCATCCTATCCTATGACAGTGTATCATAGCAATACGTAGGCTGGCAGCAGTCAAAGAAAAGGAGGAGGTAGGTAAGAAAGTTAGATAAGAAAGTATGAAATTTCAATCCTGTTCTTACCTTTCTTCTCAGCTTGCATTAAGCCATAAGCAATGTGAGAAAACTGAAAAAAAAAAAAAGGAATTGTGACAATGCCAGGAAAAAATGGATCCAGCAACAGAGAACTCATTGCCCTCCCAGGACGTGAAGAGAAGATGACAGCTGAGTCAGAACAGAATGAGGGCTCTGACTTCATCATCTTGGAGAGGGTTTTTTTGTTTGGAGGTGGAGTGGGTTTTTTTTTTTTGGTTTTGGGGTTTGCTGTTGGGTTTTTTTTAATATTAATCATATCAATTACACTAATAAAAGTTCTCCAGGAAAAACTGGATAAACCTCACTGCCTGGAATACTGCTACCAAATGAAACACCTAACTGCTGCTCCAGGGAAGCAGCAAGGTACCGGCATTTTTGTCAAAACATCATTCCTCACCCAAATGCAGCACTCTACGTCTTGTTACCGGTTTCTAGCTAAGAGAGGCTTTAAGAGTGTTTTTAAAGAGGGCTTCACATTTCTGGAAGCACAACATATGTTATGTCCCACCCCAGGTCACCTGTAGAGAGCCTCCAGGCTGCTGTTCACAGCTTTCCCAAATGCCAGCGGAATGCCATCAAGACTAAGAGTCAGAACAGACAAGCTTTCACCCTCATACCTTGAGCAGGCTGGAAGTCTGCTGTGTGGGAGAAGTAGCCTCTGTTGGCATTTACTTTTTATTTGTATGACCTTTGAGATGCTCAGCATTTATGGGACAGCCTAGACTGAGCAAAAAAACACAGCTCAGACACTTCTGAGTAGTTTGGTTCCTACAACAGGATTCTGGATTTTTCAGTCCTATCTGCTCCTGGGTACCTACTTGCCAACAAGACCTGCCTATTTATTTTTACATCATTATTTTCTGCTAATAAAGTTGATTTTATAACTATGAGAACCTACATTAATAACAGTAACAACAAATTGGACTTCACCTCTGCACCCCTGTTCCTGAAGTCTGCTATTCAAATGTTCAGAGCATGTGCTGAAGGCATGGCTGTGTATATATTAAAGCATGCAAGTGATCACTGGTGCTGGGATTGCATAAAAGCTAAATGAAAAATTATTATTCATTTGCAATTATTCCAAGAAGTTTTGAGTAGCTGCCAAAATAAGAACAGCTGGATGAGGACAGGGATAGGGTCCATTTAAGCTGGCACTCAGGCTAAAGAAATTAATGCAAAGCCACAGCCATGGCTGTCTGGAAGACTCAACTTTATCCCAGCGTTGGGCTGGTGCACAACATGCACTGATAAAGCAGCACGCCAGCAACATCTGCCTAGCAAATGGGTTACTTCTCCAGTTTCCATTAGATTTGAGCTGCTGGAGAACACTGAGTGCCTCTAGAGCCACAGATCGGCAAAAACAATGCAACACTGAAATCAGGGCAGTATCAGGATTGTGAATCATGACACTACCTTGTTGGTACTAACCCAGGTTAGGAACAATACTGGAGTTTATTACAAATACTGTGACCCTGCAAATAGAGTAGGTGTGGAGAAAGATAAGGCTTCACTCCTTTCTTAGGACCCCTCTGGGTCTCTCTGGATAGCACCTTTTCCCCTCATGCCTTTGCTCAGTGATCTTTGCCTTCTGATTTGCCAGACTTTCATTTCCCAGGGGTGCCACCAGCTAGCAGGCAACAGTGGGACTGCTTAAGGAGATAGCTGAAAGATTCATGTGAAACCTGCTCACTTCTAATGAACAGTAGAGAAATAATTTAAGCTCTATTTAACTGGTGCAAGGGAAAAGTGCTTACCAATTAGGCATTAGAATCAAAATTAGATCTAAGAGCAAAATTCCTGGTTTAATACTCGAAAGCATATGCCAATAGCCCAGGAAAAACCTTTTTGTTACAACTCCATCACACGTCTATTAAGTTGCCTCTTCCACTGCTGCCTTATGATAAATAGTACATTACATAGCCTCACTGGCCCCGCATGATCCCAAAGTCTGCTGCATTCCTGCATTACACAGAGCACTGTGCAAATGCTAAACAAAAGAAAATTACATCCAACTGTTAACAAAGACATGTTGGGAATTCAGATTTCCCCTTTTTCCCCCATAGCTAAAGTGGCAGTCAGACAAAGGCTGCTTCTGAATCTTTGCTCATTGTGTGAGGCACAACTCAAACAATCACAAACTGGTACTAATCATGGCCTTCCATGGCTCTGTCACTAATATTTTAAAAATTATTCCGCATGCTAAACATAATTTTCAGTGGTTGAGAACTGTGAAACTGATATAGCCCTCATCAGAACGTTAAGGGTACTGGCATTGCTTTAAAGCTATCTTCATAGTCACCTTCAACAGTTTATATGCACATAGATCTTCAACAAAAGTCAGAGGATTGCATTTATCAGTAGCTATGTATTTTATTCCCTCTGAAAAAAAAATAATTGGATTCATGTTTGTTAATGCCCAATACCCAAGGTCAAAAAGGGCATTCATATATTTGGCCAGAAGAATCTACTTGCAGAGATCAAGATGTCAGGAGGTTATGAGCAACAGTAGGTGCCCAAGGGATTTGAATGAAAACATTTGGAAGTCTTAAATCAATAGCTGCCAGAAGTCCACTGTCCATAAAGGCAATTGTTTTTAGTAAACATCTGTTATCTGTTTTTAATTCACCTAAAAAAAATATGTTGGAATTAATTTTTATGGGTTTCTGGGACATCAGATCACTAATTGCCAAATAACTTTGGCACAATTAAAAGGAGTGAGAGTCAGACAGGACACTTCAAACACTAGTTAGGGCAAATTCTGAGTGTTTGCCAAGTGTAATGCAATTGTTTGAGGTTTGTGCGCTACTTACTACTGAAAGATGACAAAATCTGTCTAAGGAGTAATTACTGAAAGGCACAGCTGTGGGGTGGGACACACTATTAGCCTCATATGATCTGTATACAAGAAGTGATTAATATAGAATTACATCTGAGATACAGGACCGTCATAAGACTCGGGGTCCTTCTCTCAGCACTCCTTTTCTCCATCAAAATGAAACTTATAATGCTTCTGTAATTTCACAGACCCAAAGTTATTCCTAAGAGCCAGAACTAATCAGCTATGTCATAGTCTCCCCAGGGAAGCTGTGGAAACCCCTTTGGCTTGATGCAGACAAAGGAGGGAAAAAGCACACCACAGAGAACAATCCCGCATTGGCTGACGGGGTGAGTAGATGACCTAACGAGTCTTTTCCATCTATAATTTTATTCTGTGGCTTTGATGCTGAAGGCCCTGTTGACATCCATAGTACTGTTGCTTTCCTGGAAGCTTTATTAAAAGATCTGGTTTGGAGCTCAGAATAACTAACACCACTGAGCAAATAACTCCAGAATGGGGTGACAGGCAAAAGAATGCCAATGGGAACATGCCCCAGAATGCGACTTGGGTTTATTGTAGCCCTTCACACCAGGATTCCCTGAAACACTTGCATCACTATATAGTAACTGCAACGGATGTCAGCATGCTGCTTACTTCAAGGCAGAAGAAATACAGTGCATAACCACTTACGGTACTGTATACCCAAGATATTATTCAGATTTATAAGCTCTCATGCCTAGCCTGAAGACTTCAGTTCATTAGGAAATGCAGGAATTCACCTAGAAATCCTCAGTCAGCAACAAACATGTTAATATTTCTTCTCTATTCTTCACCTAGTCTGTTACTATCAGAAGCCTACTTCCTCTTTGCTACAGCATGTCCTTATGTTAAGATGGGTACAGGTTCACAAGAGCCACTTTGTCCCATTTGTTCTTCAGTTGAAAGACCAGACTTTCTACTTTACCCTGTTGCCACTGAAGTCACTTCTGGGGCAAACACAATTACAGTTATACCTCAAAGTACAACAGGAAGATTCACAATCTCTCTTCTCATCCAAAACTTGGGCAGAGTGACAAGGCTTGATTCTCCATGTGAGATACATCACCAGCCTCTAAGGCAGAACCAGTGTGTGAAGAGTTTGTGTTGGTCCATAGAGCGGAGCTACTCAGCTAGCAGTCAAGTTTCCAACAGTTTGCGAAGCCTAAAGATATTTTGCCAATACAGTAACTAAATCAAACATGGTAGAACGCAGCCTGCAGCAACCCAGATCTCAATCTAGAAATCTAGCCTGTGGAGCCATGGTGGTACCAGAGGAACATTCTGACTCAGCTGGCGCGGCTTCTCACATCTGAAAGAAACTTTGCCCATGGGAACTCACAGCAGGTCACAGCTCTGTTTCTCATGAAGTTGGCTACATCTGTTCCCTTTTATGCAAGAGAAACACTTCATTAGGGCCATACGTAACCTTCTGTTGGGCAATACTGGGCACTCCTGGTTTCATGAAATGATGAATCAGTAGGTCCCATTATTGCTTCATACCTCATACAGTAAAGTTTTGGGTGGGTTCCTGGACAAGAATCTTGGCTCAGAAGGACATGTTTGGTATGATAGCCTTGGACACAGCCATACAATAATTCAAACGCTTCTTGCAAAGTGTACATATTTGCTTACATCAATAAGCACAAAATTAAAGCCATCTCTTTTGCTGTTATATAAAATAAAAAACAACAACCACCATCATCTCTCTTGGAATTCAGGGGGAGCCACCTCTCCAAACACACACACAAACACACCCCACTATGTAGCTTAGGAAGGTATCCTAAATTTCAGACCTTTCCATCTGCTGCAGAGCAGCCCTGTGGAGAAACCTTCTCCAGAGCTGGAAGCTGACTGTAAGGGGTCCAGACAGGCCAGCATCCCTGTATTGAGTGAATCAAACTGCCCAGGTATCCCAGGCAAAGCAGAATCTGGCAGTAAGTTGCTATTTTTAAAAGTGATGTTGGTATCTTCTTGAATGTTTCTTATGACTTCAGTATATCATTCCCTGGCTCTACCACAATCTAGTTTTCTCTCCAATTTCCAGAGTGAATTTGAAGTCTGAATGCATTAGAGAGCATGAAGAATAAGGCTGTTATGTAAGTACTGAAGGTAGCTGCGATTTTCAGAAATCGAGTGGGAGACTGCTGAAAGCAGTAGCATTCAGATTGCAGTTTAACAACAAAACTATTTTTAGAGTGAATGAATACAAAGCAATATCTTAAGTCTTAGGTCCTCAGCTGTCATGCCTCTCCTTCCTTCAGTCTGGACAGACATGGGGATGTTGGGCTAAGATGCTGGTGGTTACCCTTCATCCAGCAGTAGACTAAATCCAGCACAGGTGTAAGTGGACAGCGGGACTAAGACTTGCTTCTGCCACAGTTCAGGATTATTTTCTTTCACTCTTTATCCCACAACAATGAAATAATATTTTCCAGTGACCCATACTGGGTCCTGTATAACTTCTAAGCATAGAGTTGAAGGTACAAACAGGACATTTGGTCAGCACAAATCCACTCTCAGACTTCCCATGTCTAAACATAAAGTAGGCATTAGTAGAACAGGTAATTGAATAACAGTGTCAGCTGAAAGCCTGTTTAACCAATCAGTCTCTCCCTACGGATAAGAGTTTTTTGTGGATAACTAGTTCTGTTTGTTCCCATTCCTACCCTTAAAATAATATTACTGCTATAGTTTGCCCTCCAGAAAGCACTGCAAACCATGGCTTCACAGCTTTTTCTTTCTGCTAAGCGGCTCGCACAGATGACACACCCTAGCAGTGCTGGGCCTGAGCTTGGGAACACCAGCCTGTTCCAAAAACCAGAATTCCCACATAACTGCATAATTCACTGCTATCGAGTTACTGGGCTAGCCACAAATTGACTAATGTAATACTCACTGAGGACCAGGAGGTTGTAGCATGAGTGTTTAATTTCCAGGGAAGGGTGATTTGTCCTTTAGTATCGCAAACACTTTAATTATCAACACACAAATAAGTACTAAATTCCCATCTGGCAGCCACGCGCAGCACAAACAGAAGAGGGAATCTGCAGCCTTTAACTTGCAGGGATGTACCTAGACACGAGGGCCCTCTGAAATCTGTCAGTGAAGTTTGTGCTACTGGTGCTTCCCTAGCTGAGGGGAACAGGCCCAGG
This sequence comes from Chlamydotis macqueenii, assembly GCF_036417535.1. Lineage (NCBI taxonomy): Eukaryota > Metazoa > Chordata > Aves > Otidiformes > Otididae > Chlamydotis > Chlamydotis macqueenii. The sequence goes on along the minus strand of NC_141567.1, from coordinate 11,911,622 downwards.
ACAGGAGAGCAGCTGGCACTCAGCACTGCTGCCCTTGCTGTGACTGAAGAACATCACTCTCAGGCTGGGTATCGCTCCCTCTCGCTTGCTGTTTTCAGCCCATAAGCCAAACGGCAGCAGTTATCAAGGGCAATTCCTTTCCCCCCACATGCCTCACTGATAAAACAAAGCTTTTCCTGAGAAATCATTTTGGTCTTAGAAAATCGGTTTAGTCTTTTTCTAAGCTAGAAGGGTCTTCTGAATTGCTTCTCGATCTTAGACTTCGCCTCACTCATTGCTTATCTCTCATAGTCTTTTAGCAACCAGACTGGTTCATAACTTGCAAAGAGAGACTTTGCTCCAGCTATAAAAACAGCTTAGACTAGAAGAAGACAGGATCTACTTACATCTTCCTCAGCAGCTCAAACTCCTGAGCACGCCAATCCTGTTTTCTTCACCAGGCCAGCTCAACAATACTGCAAGCCCTCAGAAAGCAGGGGGATGAGAACAGGCTCTAATCAGTGGCTGCAGATGTTTACACCAGCCAGTCTCCTCCTGCTAACTGCCTTTAATTGCCAGCGTCCTCCAGCACAGGAGAGCCACATAAACGTGTGCAGCTGCTAACAGCCACTTCTTGCTTATGCAATTTCCCAAGGTTATATAACTGCAATGCTAGCAATCTTTCTTAGTACTTGATTTGCACAGTAATCAGTGCAGAATTTAGTGCTAGCACTGTAATATCTCCAGCTAGCCATTGTATTCACTACCTTATTTTACCTTATTCATATGAAAATGGTTATCATACCTCCATCTAGGATGACTTTACTCAGTCTATAACTACAAGTCATCTTAGCGGCATCTGTAAAAAAATTAATTTATTTTGGAAGAGGTAATTTTTTAACACCGCTGGACTGCCACTCTGTTGGGCAAAGCGATTTTTATTGCTGGAGATGACCACATTCAGTTTCCCGAATCAGGCAGAGATGATAGGATCACAAGGGTTGCATGTACTTACTATGGACTTCAGAGAACATGTTTCTTCCTGTTTAACCCCTCACTCTCTCCCACTTTGCAATTACCTCTAAACTTCAGAGCTACCAGCAAGATTTGTTTCATATAGCTGCTCAAAATAAACCATTTAGTTATTTGAGCTCCAAGTGCTCACCCTTTCCCACCCATGCGTGTGCCATCTATAGGTGTTAACTGTGTTCTGTCTTAATATCCTGCAGATCAGGTGAGACTAAAAAGTCAAATCAGGTCCCAGAGCAGATCACAGACACAGAGCCTCTTCCTGCCAGCTCTGCAGAGGAGAAGCAGCAAGTGCCTTTTGTTTGGTGCTCATACTAGACTGTGCAGTACTGAGAGTTCATAGATCAGTTTATATTTCTATCCTCCCTGGAAAGAAATTTGGCTTTATACCACATGCTGCTTCTGACCTGAAGGGACCAGGTACTACTGAAAAGTATGGAGGCGTTCACGTGCTAGGCTGCCTACTTTTGGGCACCATTTCATTCCCTAGAGCAATGATTCTCATGCCATTTAATGTCAGGAAGCAATCTGTGAAATGATGGTAAAAAGCAGAAAGAAACTGTGCATTCAAAGGAGCAAAAGGGCAAATAAAAATAATGAACTGATTTTCAGAGTCCAACCTGATATCTATTTGGCTCCAAGTAAAAACCTCTGTGGTATCACAGCACAAGGTGGTTGAAGGTTCTTTGTAAAGAGAAAATTACAGCACTTTAGGTTAGAAAAAGTAAAAGAATAAGAAGTAAGAATCACTTTCCTAATTAGCTTCTGTAAGGAGAGGGAGGAGTGGAAAGGAACCCCTTGTACAGTATTGACTGAAATTGTGTCAAGAGCTGTGCAGTTGAACTGTTTCGCAGTGCCGATACGCCATGAGCTAACTTCAATACTCACAGTTGTGTTCTCTGTATGAGTGCCTAAATGTCTTCTAGTAAAAGTGCAAAGCCAGTGGTCAGCTTCAGCCAAACCGAACCAAGCAGTAAATGCCTAACAGCTGCGGAGCTCATCTATGCCTTTCAGGAAAGCAGGCAGGGAAAGAGAGGTGGGATTACTTGCCACCCAAATGAAAGGACGCAGCCTGAGCTTCACCTGTATTAGGCTGCAGCAAATGGGGGGGAGCTGCTACCGATCCTCTGTCCATGTGGGGATTAAACCTGACCAAAGCTTGGCTCTTCCTAGACTTAAAAAAAAAAAAAAAAAAAAAATCCACGTACAAGCCATGCCTTTAGGGTGCCAGACTGCTCCTATTTCAGATACAAATTCCCACCCCAATATCAGTGCTGAAAGAACTCCATGTGTCAGAAACTCCACAGCGTAGTTTAGAGATGAGCTCACCTGTGATCTGTGGGAGAGGGACTCTGAAGTAGCTGTCGAGGAGAAAAGGTTACTTGAATCCAAAACTGGAGAAAATCTTTTGGTCAGTTTAGCAAATGATAAGGTATGGGGGAGTTGGCAAAATAAGAAGAAACCAGTGAAACAGCTGTTAAATAACAGCAATTAACTTCCTTAACTCTGTTTTCTGGAATAAGATGGTGAACTTGTTCATTTCCTCAGGTAGGTGGGAAAATACTGTCAGCAGGTGTCACATGTGCCAAGGTGATGGGAAAGTGTATGAGCAAGAACCAATCAAATGGTTGTAAAACAGTTGGACAGAACATGACATAATGCGCCACGTCCAGCTAATGAACCTGCTTAAGTTTGTAGGTGGATAAAAGATGTTACTTTATGGGTCATTTGAGTTCTCAAGTGACAGGTCAGATCTGTGGAGTGGCAAGCATAGCATCATTATTGAAATAAGTGTTGGCAAGTATTATGAGTCTGCCCTTATGTTTAAGAACATTTAATTTTATGAGTGGTTCTGGATGATATCAAGTAGCTGTTCAGCCAATTAACTGCACACAGAGAAGTGACTACGGAGGCTGGACTGCTGGCACAGGACCAAGACACTCCTGGGCTGGGGGGACATCTCTCCATCCATAGAAATTTTGTATTGTTACTTGTGCTCTGGCCCTCTCAGAGCTCAGGGTAAAACTTCACTGACCTATAAAGTTCTGCTTCTGTGCCGAACTATCTCCGTCCACCGCTTCAGCTGCACGGCACCTATCTCACACCCACACCTGTCGGTATTGCCAAGTGATAATCGCAGCGCATCTGCCTGAGCAGGATGCAGGCTGTGCTGAGCACGGGTGAGATCCCGGGGGCACTTTGAGGATTCGGGGTGAAATCTTGCTCCAGCGAAATCAACGGGAATTTTGCCATTGACTTTGGTGGGGCCGGACTTCATTCATGAAGCACTGACAGTTAGAATCGATGTACCAGCCCCGCAGGCAGCCCACGCAGAGGTGTAACTGATCGCACACTCTTGCCTCTCAAAATGAATCCCCTGGCTCTGGCCGAGGCCTGCAGAGAGCGGCTTCCCCGGGCCAAGCCATTTATCCGGGAAACCCACCACCCGGTCTTGCGCTGTAACCCCGGGGCCGAGCGGGGCCAACTGTGCCTCCGCCATGGAAGGACAGGCTCGCGCTGGTGGGACGTCCAGCCCTGGGGAAAGCCAAAAGCTCCGGGTGGTTCTGCACGGCAGCGAGCTGGTACCTCAAGCAACAGCAGCAAGGGCAGATTTCCTGGCTTGCACCATGGTCAAGCCGGCCCTCGGCGGCCTTGGCACGGAGGCGGCACAAGCCAGCGTCTGAGCCAGCGTCTGTGCAAGGGGACGAGGCCTGGCCCGTTACAGGGCAGGGAAACTGCCGCAGCGGCCAGCACTGACCCTGCAGCTGCAGAGAGGGCTCTGGCCCGAGTGCCGCCTGCCATGCGTGCTGCCCTGGCCGGATGTTCACTTATTTAAAAAGAAAAAAAAGGAGGAGAGAAAGGGAATCCTGCTCAATTGTCCTACTGCAAGTGGAAAAGGGCTGAACTAATTCAAACCAAACTCAGAACAGAAACTCCTCCCAGGCGGAGACATTTTTCTGTCAAGTTTCAGCCCTGGGAGAATTTTTACAGCTGAGCAATCAACTCTTGAAACAGAGGGTACGGGCCTCGCTGGCTCCGGGCTGCCAATGCAAGGAGCCGCAGGGAGACACAGGCAGCCCTTAACCTGCGGGAACGGGTGGGGCTGGCGGGCAGCTGGACGTACGGGGGAAGGAGGGGGTTAATAGCCACAATTGCCCAACAAACATTTCCTAATATTGTCACTTTTTACCCACAAGTTACAATTTCTCTGTTACTATAGAGGCAAGATGTTGATACTGGATTCATTTTCTGGGTTTTATTCCTTTTTGTCATTTTTCCCATGAACTAATAAGCCACAGTGGATTTGAAAGTATGAGCAAATGTGAACACTATACAAAGCACTTTTATGTTCTATTGACATTTTCTTCCCACCCTAATAATTTAGAGCTGTTAACATAAAAAAAAAATTAAGATGAGCATACTTCCCATCACTTTCATTTCCCAAGTTTATGAAGGAAGAATCATGAGTAATTTCCCATAGTTATTGTTTGCAGCACAACACATGGTCTCAATTACCGGGGTAAGAAACAGAGAGGGTATTGGTGAGGATAAATGATTTATCTGTGCATTTCTTTCAAAATTCATTTTCCATGCCATAGTTTCTATTATTTTGATCAACTATTATCTTTCTTATTTCACTTTATAAACATAATCCAACTATTCCGAGCAGGACCCTGGGTCACTAGAGATCAGTTTGCTGACATATTTTTGGAGCAGAGAAGCATACACAGAGTGACCCTCCACCAAACCTACTTGCTGCTAAAGGAATCTACTCAAGAAGGGCAGATCTGGACAGATCTAGACTTAATAGGACACAAAATGCGTCCTGGCTTTCACTTTTTTTCTTATTTCCAAGGAAAGAGAAAAAAGGAGCAACAACTACCAGGATCCACACCCACACAGAACATAATTCTGTGTATTAATATGCATTTTCTTTTTGGCAGGTGGAGGTACTTCACTCGCCTTCACACGACTGGTGCCTGACAATACCGTTTCTGCAGTAACGTGGTGCTGGCTGCAGGGCCGGGCTGAGCTCTCTGCGTGAGCTCTGTCTCTGGAGCAGATGCACGAAAGCTTCGTGGGACGTCGCTCCTGCACAAGCAGCGGCTGGGTACCATCGACGCGTGACTCTGCTGACCCAGCGCGTGCTATGAAGTGGCAACTTTAGCACAGATCACAGCAGCTCGGACGTGGCAGAAAAACTGGGTATTATTTTACTTTGTTTCTGCAGTAGATTTACAGAGCGTGCTACTGCCTGGCTGGGATGGGCTGGTGGCACTGCTGAGACTGGCAGCGAATGGAGCTTGGTGACTTGCACCTTTCTCTGGGATGGGGCATTCAGCTGGCATCAAAGCCAGGTTTTATTTCTCCTTCAACCTGCCTGTCCGTTTGGTGCTCAAAGCACAATGTTCAGCTACTTCTATTGTAGGACTGCTCCTGGTTAGAGATGGTGCAGGACATGAGGTACTTTATGCTCAGGAGGCTGGTGGAGAGGTCCCCCTGCGTAAATCCTTTACCAATTCTCTATTTTTTAAAATGAATTCCAGGCTGGTCTGTGGGGAACTCAAGACTGTGCTGTTTGTTAGCACAAATGAGCCCAACACAAATAATTGGTCTTTTTCACCAGAGAGTTGTGCAACTCCTGCCAGACTTGGCCTTCGACCTGGGCCTGGTGGTCACGTTGGGACCCACAATTTCCTCCCATGGTTTTATTTGTGCTGTCACTGTGGAGAAGAAAACAGTCTTGTTCCCAGCATATCTGGGGATATAGCAGTGTGTCGTAGGCATATCATAGAATGTATGGGTGACAACACGATCCTTAATAAAAATCAGTCCCTAAATGACATAATCGATTTACAAGGCAAACACATAATGGGCAAGTTCACATGCAGCTGGCTTCATCGAACAGTGAACTTCTGAAACACAGTTCTGCTTCATGGTACGCAGCATCTTGTCTTTGCTTTGAGAACGTGTGTAGCAGATATTTTTCAGCCTTTTTTTCTCCCTTTCCTTTCATTGCTAGGTGCTACTTTCAGTCTTAGTCCACGCAACACAGACATAATACATGGTTTAAAAACTAAGACCAGGTCTCCTCAGGACCTCCACCTCACCAAGCTTTGCTGTGCCATACAGCAGCTCTCACGGCCTGAGTCTCCACTTGGGATTCCCCAGCTCTGGCCTCGTGGTGCACCACGCCACAGTTGTACTCTAGGAGCAGAAACTGTTGCTGGTCTAACATGTGGCAACATCTCAGCTAGAGAATCTGGGAAGCTTTACATCCTTTGTCACAGCTACATCTCCTCAGTGCTGTGAGGACACTGAGATCTGGAAAAAGTACTGGGACATCTTTTACAGGAGCAGATTTGAAAATGGGAGGCAAAAACCTGATAGCAAAGAGCTTTCAATAAAAGGGATTTATGCCTTTGGCAAGTACAATTTAAACATGTGGAATGGGAAATCTGTTAAATTCTTTCTTGGTCAGTTACCTTTTTTTCAGATTCACTGAATGAAGAATTGTCTTTAAGGGCTTGTTAATCTACACTCAATACTTGCTAAGGTCTCATAACGACCTGGTCCCAACAGGCCTTGGGGTTTGTTCTGTTTGGTTTATTTGGTAACTTCTTACCAGCCAAAGTCCTGCGGACAGCTTTACAGTCGTTCTGAAAGTGCTGGTTGGCTCAGGAGCGTCGGCTGATGGGAAGGCTTTGCATTAGGGCTGGTAGCCTTGCGGAGCTGGCTACCGCAAGGGCAGATGGCTGTTGATTCACGTCTAAAAGTCTTTTGAGCAGCCGCCCTGCAGAGCCAGCGCTGCCGAGTCACTCATTCCCTTTCTCCTCTCTCCCAGTTTCCTGTTGTTTCAGCTTTGCACTGATGTGAATACAGACTGACAGTGCGGTTCCCTTCGTATTCCGCGTCTGCTCTGCGCTGGCACCTTCCTCCTCTCTTCCTGCCCATCCCTCCTATCACGTGTTTCTCAAAGCAGCAGCAACTTGTGCTATCACCTTCTTCTCTGGACTCAGCACTTATATTCCCAGTTCAGCTGTTTGTATTTTGCCTGGTAGTTGAAGCCAGCTCCTGCTCAAATATTTTCCATCTATAGTTTATGTTTGGCGCAAAAAGAATCTCATGATCAAGGAGTTTAATGATGATATATATTTTTTTATTTAAAAAGACAAGTTCATGTCTGGAGATCCCTTTAAAGTGCCTGAATGAATCAAAGAAATCTGCATGAGAAGTTTTTTCAGCTCTTTTCCATCTATAAGGTATCTGTGCCGTGGCAGAGCTGGCAGCCGTGGCAAGCCGAGACCCGTAACCCTGTTGGGCACCTCTGGGCTGGAGAACTGGCACCACATCGCTCTGAATCTCTGCAATTCAGGTAGAAAGTCCATTTCCCCACTCATGTAGATTCCTTAGCTGAATTTACCCCTCAAAATGCAAACACAGAGTACAGACTGGATCTTTTTTGCGTAAGCCAAACCTAAAGTCAGTGCACTCCAGGCTTGGCAATTGCACGTGCAACTTCACATTAAGAGCTGGAGGAAGGCTTAATTATTTGGAGGATTTACAGTTCAGCACAAGCCGTGTCAGACTGCTGGCTGCACACGCACGCGCCCCGCTGCTGGTGCGGCATCACAGGCCTGTGCTCAGTGCAGGGCAGGGCTTTGGGCTCCCACCCTGTGAACTGGTTTCTGCGTGGTTTGTTCTTGGGACTCACCTCTTTGCTCTGGTTGATTTGTTTTTACAGTCAAAATTCAAAATCAAAGTGAAACTCAGCCAAAGTGCCAAGATTTCCTGGTTACAGGTGGAAACCAAGCAAAGAGTCCATGGTTTGTATGGTTTCAACCTAAAATCATAAATCATCTCTTATTCTCCTAAAATTTGTTCCAAATTTACTCAAAACTTGGCCCAGATTTGCCTGAAACTTGGCCTAGGATTGCTTGAAATTGAGCCCAGCTTCAGAGAGAGGTTCATGAACCTCAACAAACCTGGCCTGAGCCTTGAGTTTGTAATGAAACCCAAAACCAGTGGAGTTTCACCTGGTTTGGGTTTGGTTATAGACATTTCTCACGGCTCTAGTATTTATTATGATTACAATAACAACATGCTTATACAGAGCTGCGAGCATACACACAACATTGCAGAGTGAAAAAGTCCAGACAGCTTTCCTACCTGTCCGAGCTTACCGGCTGAATTATGTACTGCGTACAGCTACAGTCAAACTCTGTCCCACAAGAGCTGCTTAAAAAAAAAATAATTTCTCCTGGGTTGTCACAGATATTTTAAAAAAAAAAAAAAAAGGAAAAAAACCCAAACACCCTGAAGCACCTCACATAGGAATGACAGGAATAAAGACTCAACCTCCAAAGAAAACTAAGTGGTAGCCCTGTTTTCCTGGCTGGTTCATCCAGCAGCCTGAGAGACGAGCCGGGGAAGCTGGCAGACCCCAGGTCCTGCTCACCAGTAGCGTCGCTTTTGATTATCTCCATGCAGCCTGCTGACCTGGATGCTTACCTCAAATCTTTTTTTTCCAGCAGAAAACTACCAGGCACTGTTGCTCTATTTTTTTTTTTTTTTTTTTTAAAACTGATGCTGCTACATCTGCAGTGGCAGCATCCTGTGCTGGGTACCTACAGGCACGGCCACCTCAGGCAACGTGTGCTGGAGCATGGGGCCATGCCCCTGGCTTTCTGAAGAGCATAGGGAGCAGCTAGAGCTCCACCAGGCTCCATCTGGGACACGTTTGGTGCAGGGGGCAGTTCCCATGGCTTTCTGCCTGCTGGGGTGTCATGGCTCATGAGCCCATGTGGCTCCTTGTCCTTCTCTCCAAGGACAACTCAGTACTTCGAGGCTGCCCCTGGCAGAACGGCCACTGGCTATGGGCTCTCCCAAACCCAAACATATGGTTCTCAGTTCCTGCCCTGTAAACCAAGAATGACAAACACATCCCGACCTCACAAGGGTGTAGCAAGGCTCACCACACAGATCTGTGAGGCGCTCACATCCTACAACCCTGGGAGCCATAGAGAAGCTCATAAACAAACAAACCTGCAGATGTGAGAGCCGAGCCAGGGCTGGGCCCATGCTGCCGTTGTGTGCAAGGGGAGGGTCCAGCCTAAGAGAGGGAAGGAGAAAACACCCTTCCTGGGTACTCAGCAAAGGTTTAACACAGGGTGACTTCAGCTTGGAAGCACTGAGATGTAGTTATCTGTCTAGGCTCTTCAGAAAAAAAACACATGCATTGTTACATACAGATATGAGCGCGTGTGGAAGCAGGTCGAGGACTCAGCTGTGTGCTAACAAACAGCAACAGCACACGCTGGACTGGCCAGCACCAGCACGGGGCTGTAGCCCAACTGGGCCAGCACCCTCCTGCTGGCCAGGCATCCCCGGCCTCCACAGCCGCCTCCTGCCATCGCTGCGCCGCGCAGGGGCATGTTAGAAAGAGAAAGGAGAGCCTGAAATACAAAAACAAACACTGGTGACCTCTCCAGCCTCAAGGTTCCTCCGCTGAACTCAATGGAAAGCTTAGAACTGAGGAGTTGTCTTGGGCATGATATTCCTCAAAAGCATTTGTTACGAGGGTGTGAAATGTTTGGCAAGTTTTAAGGACAGCAGAAGTAGATGGTTGAAATTTGTCGCAGCTTAAGTTATCATCAGCATCCTCAAGGTTTTTGCTGCACAGGAAGATGGCCTCATCTTTGGGCAATCCAAAGCACACAGCCTACTCCAGAGGGACCAAACGTTGCCCTCAAAGTGTCTCTGGGGGCACCAGGGCCTTGGTGAAGCACGCACTGAATGCTGCAGCACCACAGAACCCTGCCGCTGCCCACCTCCACCTTCCTGGCGCCAGTAGTGCCTCTGCCTGCTCTGAAAGCAGTGGTGGTGCGTCTCTCTCTGTGGGGACGGCTGCTGGCTGCTGCAGCACCCGCATGGGGACCCGGGAATGGCAGCCCAGGAGGAGCACAGGCCACCAGGACCAGCATCTGCAAGTGAAGCAGAAGCCACATGTGTTGGGGCATTTTGGGCCACTGAATGACTGCAGCAGTCTCCTCCCTCTCCTTTTCTTTCCCTCTTACTACTACTGCAAGCTCTGCAATTATTTGCATTTTCGTTAGTGTAAATGATGGCATATTTTGCCCCAAATGATAGCTGTCTACTCACCCTGTCTTAAGTTTTTGCACCATCCAGAACCAGCGAGATCCCTCAGGTGAACGTGACATCCCGGCCCCACGCTGCCGATGCACTGTTTGCAAGCAGAGCCCTCCGCGCAGATGTGTAACTGCAGGAGCTCACACAGGGGCTGCACAGGTTTCCACAGGCATTGGACACGCTTGGGCCATGAGCAACGACTAGAGGCTCTGGGATGTTCTGAACACAAGAGTTTTAGTTGAGTGTTTTTCTGCCAAGACTGTGATAATATGAGGGCTTACTCTGGGTGGACACTTACTGTGTCCTTACTTACTCTTACTTACACTTACTCTGGTAGGACACTGCCAACCTGGATTTACTGGATTAACCTGCTGTACATGATATCTTGGCCTTAGCTGCTGGCCACTGCTGCAAGCAGGAAACCAACCAAAGCAGAAAAGCTTAAAGACTTGCTCCAGGAGAGGGTGAAGTAGGCAAGATCCCGGGCCCAGACATCCCAGTTTTGGGAAGCTGGTGTGTCCGTTAGCTCCTGTCCTACCTGATGTGGGGCAGGTGGGCTGTGAGAGGGGCACGCAGCTCCTGCAGCTCCACAGGCAGCCCTGGCCTCGTCAGCGGCTGAACCCCAGCTTCCCCTCTGTAACTCAAAATACAGGGTTTTCTTGTCACAGCAGTGAAGTTGGAAGGGGAGAAGCTGTCTCCTCATCTGGTGCCACTCAGAAGGTAACAGCACTACAGTTACACCAACGTAAACTGCAACCCTTGCTCATTTTGGCAGAAGCCATCAGATCTGCAAGAGCGCTGTGGAGGCTCTAACGGTTCAAAACCAGCATCAGTTTAAAGGGGGAATCCTAAAAATTCCTTCACAGCAAATGTCAATTTTTAAAAGCAGTGAGAAGCCTTTTGCAATGCCAGCACCACCGCCCCCAGGTTGGCCCAGAGCAGTGGGTTTGCAAGCTGCCTTGCACCACTTACCTGTTGTGGTGCTGCCGGCAGCGACCGACGGTACCCAAACTCGGTCCCAGGAAGGTGTAGGCAGCTGTCAGGCAACAGCCGTGGCATCCTGCTCTTCAAACAGCTCAGGCCTGCCTGTGCTGAGAAGTCTTGACCAGACGAGCTCTTCCAAAGCACAAAGCTGAACGTGAATCACAGCACAGAATATTTATCTTAGAGAAAACCTGAGTGTGACCCTTTGGGACCTGCCGTAAGAAAGCAAACACTTCGGGTCCTTTGAAAATCAGCTTAAAAGAGAGACTGTGGAAACAGCCATGTTCTGCCAAAATACACGTCAGCTGTCAGGTTTACAAGATACTGTTACAACACACAACAAGGGAATGATTCGATATGTACAGTAACAAGCCATCTTTGTTAAACTCTGCTAACCAAAAGTTATAGTTACTATCCATGCATGCATCTATGCCGAGTCACATGCACAATTGCAATGGAGAGAAGCCACGCTTATTTCAATTATTTCACCATTTCCTTGAATTTGAAAAATATCCTTTAATTGCAAAAGGATACACATTCAGAAAGACCTCTACTTCAGACTGTCTAGTGCTTCAAGTCATTCTGGGGGATCCCACCATCAAATCAAGCAGAGGAAATTCTTTTAAATCACACTGTAGGTTACAAACCACTTTTTAATTGTAGTTCTTGCACAATATTCTTATGCAACCTTTGTGCTTCACCAAGACTCTAAGGAAACTGCAGAAATTCAAACTAATATATATATAATGGTACACATACAGCAACTAAAACTGACAGGCAAAAATGACATACCAGTTAAAGGGCACTGCTGCAGAGAGACAGATGAATAATTGCAGAAGAAAATGGATTTTTCTGGGCAGATCAGTACAGCAAGACTAGGCTTTCCATTTTTAAATCACTAGAAGGGATGCTGTCAAGATTTCTTGTTTCTGCAGCATAACAAAGGTGATTTGCAGAACTGTGCAGGCAACACTGGGGCTGCTGGAAAACAATCAAGGAGGGTTTGGTGTGATAAGGTGTTATACAGCAGCTTAAATGCTAAACCAACTCTACTGGACAGAGTCCTGACAGCTCTTTCTGAAATCATTTTTCTCAGTTCCTCTCAATGTTTAAGGACTGGAGAGAAAATACTCAAACTGTACACTTAACTATAAACCATACGATCTTGCACACTGCCCCTGGCATTAAAAATTACTCCCAACCTGCTGAAATTAGAGTGCCATTTACAACTGTAAAGCTCTGATTATATTTTGCCATAGTTATGCAACATGTGGAAAAAATACACTGTTCAACATTTTGGCACACTAATAAATAAAATCCAGACATAGTCTCTTAAAAATATCAAAGTAGCCCTGTGCACAAGCTCCTTTTTATATAGTTATATTTGTTATGCAGAAGCAATCAGAGTTGAAAGCTAATTACACAAAATATTACAATTTGCAGAGAATTATTACAGAACATTTCCCTTCCAAAGCTATTATAGCTCAATATATGTTCCCTCTATCAACTTCAGTGCTGTCCAATCAGCAGTTTCAGTGACACCACTTGCTTCAGTTTTCTTCCAGATTTTATAGCATCCCACCTCAGTACAATGTTCGGCTGCTGCTAAAAGATAAACCACGGCACTTGCATGTACAAGAACAAGAACGTCCGCATCGTCGAATACTTCATTTGATATTAAAACCCAGCTACAACTTGTGACAGCCTTTGGTATGGATTATCCCTTTGTTACCAGTCTTAGATTATTTGACAATAGCTGTTGAAGCAGGGGGTAAAAGACTGGAATATCTTAAGTTAAGGCAGTTTCAGCAAACAAGACTTTTCAAATCAGTTAAATGTGTTTCCTGCATAATGACTTAACATCCACTTCTGCACGTTTTGGCTATCAAAGTTACTTATTGACAGGATTATTCAGGTCAAGTCATTGGAAGTGTTCTGATTTGCTTTCTGCAGCCACACAATAATCAGAGGTCCACTGCTGTTTAGATTTGTGAAGGTTTCTGTATTTCTTCCGTTCTTCCTTTGCCTGAAGAATGAACAAACAGCAGCGGCACACCTTCAAGAAGAAATCACCTGTGCACACAGATACACAACCAACCCTACCGACAATGCCTGAAACATGAGAGCTCTATTTATCACACTTTTAGCAAGAACACAAGGCCACAGAATAAACTAAAAAAACAGACTGTTTTATTGTGACATTTATGACATTGAACCCTTGTTGATATGAATGACTATGGGTACTCTTGACACGTTACATAATGTCATGGTGTAGGATGGCACTGATTGTCATCTGACTTTTGAGAATGTTTAATGGTCCCTACTGACCTCAGTGCATTTTGGCGAGTCACAGAAACTTTATCATCAGGTTTGTGTATACAGTTAACAAGTAGTTGGTCTTATAAGCACCATTACAAACCCTCACATTAAGGGTATTATTAATCTAGTTTACAAATGCTTCATTGATAAAAATAGCACGATTACAGTATACACACACTTAATTTACATGTAATGTATTATAGGCATAACTGAGATAAACTACTGAGCTAACTTTGGTTGATTGAAGTATTTAGACTGAATAATGGCAATTTTGGCTTCTAAGTTGTGTAAATATTACAGTGCATTTATAAATCTAGGTTGAAAATTTACTAGCACCAAATGGATATCATAAATGGCTGACCTAGTAAGTTGTAGTTGGAGAAGCGAAGTTTAAGAATTACAAAAATAGAGCTGTCCATCAGTTGAAAGCACATTCTTGTACCTCTGCTGAAATGATGACGTGTCTCAGCATCAGTGGCCAACTTCCAATGATACAAGTCCCAGTTTTCAAGATTCAACATATCAAGGTAGCTCAGCTACACATAAAAGCCTGAGAAAGTGGTTGATTTGAGCTAGGGTATTCATCCTGTACCTTGTTTATGTAATAATATAATAGTGCTCGTTGATACACGTGTACTCATGTAAGACTGTACCTATGATATGGAGAATCTGATTGGGAGAATATTCAGTCCTACCTATCTATCTTTGGTTTAATTATTTGGTCTTTGGTTGATGAATTAATGAAGCAATATCTGAATTTTCATTTTCAGGTTATCTCCCAGCTCACCACTGAGGTAGTCTTTGTCATGTTTCTCTTCAAGCTGGTTAAGTTCCTTCTTTTTATAGAGTGGAATACTACTGATTTGTAATGAATAGTTTCCAGGCACTGGCTTCTTCTTTGTGAAATGAAGGTAACTTATCCCGTCCTTCTTATTGATTCTAAAGAAACCATCTTCATTTCCGGAGTCAATTAAATATCGGTTGTGGTTTGTCAGTGTTGTGAGGGCGGGAAGCAGTTCCAGGATGCGATCTTTGTTACTGAGATCCGAAATGTTGATGGAGAAGACTGCTGCTTTCTCAACATCCCAGCTGGCGAGACTGATTGGCGGCTCCAGCTCTTGCTGATCCTGCACAAAAACAAACGATGTTAGCTGGCTTTGTCAGAGAGTGTTTCACATGCACCTGTGTGTATGTATTTTTTACTGAGCTCATTCATTATTAATTAAACAATTTTTAAAAGGAGGTTCTGTAATAGCATATGTAAAATCCACTGTTACGGGCTTAGGACTTGTTAGGATAAAGTACGGTCTTTGTCACTGTTCCTGCGTGGGTAACGGGAGCCTGAGACACACACTGAGAGTTTCTGTGTGTGGGTCCCACTGCCTGACAAACAAAGCTTCTCTGTGCTTGAGATCTGTGATAGGTCTCCTACAAAGAGAGCATCAAAGGCACACTCTTCCTCTCTGTCAGGGGAACCACAAGCTAACATGAACAACAAGGTGCAGAAGAGAGCAGGGTCTGTAGGGGAGGTACGTCATTCAGGTGGGAGTTTTCTGCTTTGCAATATTTGCTTTGTTTAGTTGTGAAACCAGGGCAGTCCGCAGGCGTAGCGGGATGCTGGAAAAGCAGCATTGCCCCTCACCTCTAAGTGATGGTGACTGGGCTCCCTCTGAGTCCCCGGTGCATGAGTCACGCTGCAGTGGCAGAGTGATAACATTTCAGACAGCACCTCAGCTGTAACATTTTCATTTGGAAAGGAAGGGAAGCTCTACGTCACCTCTAAGACCAATCCAGCACTAATCAACAGAGAGTACTGAAACACACTGAAGAAACAGTTTACAAACGGACTCTGCCCAAAATCAAACATCCACACTCTGCTGGGCAAAAACACTCTCCTGTCTTCCCATATTAGGAGAGCACTATGCACTGACCACCTAACGGGAACAGCTAACAGGCTTCCAAATTTCCTGCATTTGTGCATGGAAAAGCAAGCTCTTGGCACGTACTCAGGAATAGAGAGTACAGGTGACACTTAGCTCAGGGTGGTGATGGTGTGGCAACATTTTATAGACTCATAGAACAGTTTGGGTTGGAAGGGACCTTCAAAGGTCATCTAGTGCAACCTCCCTGCACGAAGCAGGGACATCTCCAACCAGATCAGGTTGGTCAGAGCCCTGTCCAACCTGGTCTTGAATGTTTCCAAGGATGGGGCATCTACCAGTGTTTAGTGTCTCTTGGTTATATCTAGAATGCACACATTTGCACACCCAGACACATACTTTCAGCTGAATGACAAATACCTGCACAGCCTAGAGACCTGCCGTGACGTGCTGCTTCTCTGGCCAGGTCAGGGCAAAACCCTTCACCTGTAACATCACGTCATCTTAGGCTGGATGAAGAAGTGAGAAATCAAATGACTGTGGACTTGGTGACACTTCTCCTACAAGCTGTTTACAGTTTGTTGAAGTCTGTATATAATTAATGTGAACAATAAGGTTTAAGTCCAGTGATTTGTGCTGAGCATTGGACTGGATGACCAGATTGGGCATTTCTGACTTTATAATGCGAGGAGTTTGAATTTTTTGCAAGAGGGGCTAGAGTAACATTACACGTTACAAGATCGTGCTTCTACCACAACTTCTGCGCTTATACTGGGAGGTGTGGTGCTGGAAGCCCAGCTGAAGAACAAACAGAATTACAACCACCTCCATCCCATTGTGTCTCATGTCAATTCAGAACAAACCCCAGCAGAAGGAGTTTGGGGAGGGATTTACTTTAATGCTTTTTTGCTAAACATTTGCTAAGAACTAAAGCAAAATACTTCCCCCAAGGATGAGTGAAAAGGGATGCCTATCCTATGCAAAACTTGTCACACATTTACATTCATGTAAAGGTAAGTGCTGAAACCACTTATTAATATTTGGTTAATAAAAAAAGCCAATGACAACAGCTAGGAAGAAGTGAAGCTGTGTGAGCATCGCAATCAATGATAAGCACTGTGTGCGGCTTCGCTGGCAGCCTCAGCCCTAGGATGGCAACGTGGGTGACTGACTGTGAAGGTCTGGACAAGCCCCAGGAAGGGCTGCAGCACTGGACTCCCCGCAGGTGAGATGTTCGAGTCTAGAGCTCTGCGTTTGCTTTGGAGAGGGCTTCAGCCCCAGACACACAACATGGTGCTGCTTGACAGGTTCCATATCCATCCTGACCAATGTGTCCTGCCTTTCTGGCCAAAAGGTCACGCAAACATTTTACATACCTGCTGTCCTCTGACACCAAGAGCCTGCTTTGCTGGGGAGTGGACTGCTCTCTAGACAACTGGATGGGCATTTATTTTAGTGTTTGATGTGACATAGATACCAGGTATGCAGGGGCTTCAGAGGATGACCTTTGCCCAGTGACAGTGAACAACTTCAGAAAGCCCCCACACAGACTCCTTGACATCCAAAACCAGCTCTTTGGTCTGCTTTGCTTGGGGTGTACATTGTTCCTGTGGGACTGTCTCTTGGCACACCTCCTTCTGAGACAAGGAGGTTTGCAAGACAACCACAAACCCTCTCCCCAGAAAAGGGTCAGTTACCTCTGTTTCATTTGCAGTTTCATTAGCGCTTCTGCGCTTCCTTCCTCTCTTGGGATAGCCATTGATTTTACATTCATAACAAGCTTCTGGAGAGAGGGAGTTGTCATCTACTTCTCCACTGAGTGAAAGCTCTTGTCCTTGACCTTTGCCTAGCCCCACTCCAGAAACACAGTGTCTGAGGAAGGAAGAAATTCAAAATTAATTCCAGTGAGACACAGATCTTATCAAAAGCTGACTGGTGGGGGACTGTGAATACAAATAATAAAGCAATGATGTTGCACTTATTTCTGCTGAAGTTAACAGGCAAAATTTGCACTGAATCACAATGTAGCTACCTCTGATTTCAAGAGCCTGGCTCCATAAGGCTTTGCCTAAGAAAGACCTGCCAATATTTAACAGTTTTAAAAACACAGTCTTAAGCTCTCAGAAGTTGTTAGTAATTTCTGTTGTCCAACCTGGAACACATTAAAAGAGACCAATTTTCAGAAACTGCTGAAAAATCTGAAAAGTGAGGTCTTTCAATGTATTCCAAAGCTTCCAGTCACTTCTAAAATTTAAGCCACAATATTTCTGCTTTCCCTTTGAGTTGCTTGGTCCTACAGGATGCACAGCCCTAACACTCCCACTGGGGCAAGTGAAAATTGATTTTCTTGATAACGCAGACATTTATTAAAAAATGATTCATTTGGAACACAGAAGAATGTGGAATATACAGGAACATAAAAGCATACAGAAATGTTATTCCAACCAGTGGGTGAAGCCACTTGTACAATATCATTTGTCTTTGGAGTTGGTGGGGGGTGTTGTTGTCACTATTTTTTAAAAGGAGACAAGTGATACACCACAAATCACAGTTTGAGGCGGGAGCTCCCAAGTGGCAAGCTCAGAGAACTTGGCTAGCTGCCAAGTGTGTGTGCAGGAGGGTGAGGGGGAGAGAGGTGAAAGCAGTACCTTAAGAGATGATTGAACCTGGTAGCCCTGACCCAATTTCATTAAGCATTAAAACCACATTGCTCTCTTCCCTTGGTTACCTCTCCCCTCCCTCATCTCTGAAATCAGCAGGTGCATCCAACTCTTGCGCACCTCCACAATTCTATCCCTTTTTCATTGGTGACAATCCCCCCGGTTCTGCTGCTCCACATTTCAGAGAAGTGAGCGGATTATGTCCCCTTTATGCCTGTTAGTTTAAAATGAGAATCCCTTACCCTTGTCCTATTCTGAAGTAACCAGGTGGACATCCACAGACATAGCCACCTTCAGTATTTGAACAACCATAACTGCAGGGGGCTTGTGCAGAACCGCATTCATTGATATCTTGGCAACCTCCACTAAACTGTTCATACTGAAATCCGGTAGGGCACATACATTTATAGCTTCCCAAAGTATTGTGGCAAGATGCTCCTCCACAAATGTGTGCACTGAGACATTCATTTTCATCTGGAAAAGAAGCAGAACATATCACATTAACTTTCACTGAGGTCTAGTCCAGCCTACCCTTTCAGAAAGGTCGTGCTTGACTGTTGCTAAACATCAGACAGACAGAAATGGAGAGCAGGGCTTGGCCTCACCCTTGGCTAGGGCAGCGGTCGCTAGGAGATGACTACAACCATACAACAGAGCAACATTTGGGCTACTCTACAGGAGATGTTTCATGCCACGTCAGCTCATGCTCTGGAGAGCAGAGAAGCAGAGGAGGCAACTTTTTTTTTGTTCCAGAAACAACTGAGAAGAATAAAACTCTGTACAGCCAACAATCTGGTCCAGTAATCCCAGGTTCATAATGCTATTCAACATTAAAGGAAAAAGAGTATGAAATCAAGATCTGACACCTTTTCCAGGCACTGAAAATCCCTCCCTACACACTCACATTTAAATATGAGGTACAGGTAAGGTAAAGGAACAAGTAGTAAAGTAAAAATAAAAGCAGCTGTATATACAAAAAACTGTCACATTCTGAGCCAGCCCTTTTCCAAACTTCCCAAGTGCGGCACTGTAGGAGTTTGAGGTCAGTTCAGGCTTGTTTACTGTAAATGGCTGGATTTTTTAATGTAGCTGGTCTGAATTTTTTTTGTCTGATGTGGCAAATTGCTTTGAAACGTTCTGAATGCTATTGTTCCCCATTTGCTGTGATAAAGTAACTGCACATGCGCATTGCATGTGTGCGCGCATGCATAAGAAATGCCATCTGGAGACTATATGGATAAAATGTAAAGCACAGAGCAGCATCTCTGACCTAAGTATCCAGGTTACAGGAGAATAAGTGCTAATTCAGAACATTATTGTCTTTTCCAAACAATGTGGCTGTTTGTTCTTTGTTTAAAAGCAATGCCTTTACTTCTCGCAGCCTGATTTACGGCATGGTGCACTACAGAATCGCCTGGGCAGGGGATGCAGTCACACACAGCACAGGACATGGGAGGAACCAAAGCATTCTTCAGTGATTATCTAAACATGTGTTGCAGCAACATCAAAAGTCCCTGAACACTATATTAAATAAGCTAAAAAAGACACAAACTCTTTGCAGAGTTGAGATTGCCAAGGAATATAAAGGAATTGTCACGGAAGAACCTATTAGATGGATTCTTCCCCTGTGATACACCCAGGAGATCTAGATAAGTATCTCAAGCGCAGACAGTCAGAGATGTTACAATGTGAACATGTGGAGACCACAAGGTATTAAAACTTGGGGCTGAATTCTGTGTCACTGAAGCCTGCAGGAGTTTTGTCATTAACCTAGAGTGACGTTTCAGTATTTGTCATACCTAGCACAGTAATTTGGCACGTTTGGGCCGCAGGAAGTTACTGCACCAAGAGGAGATACGCTCACTTCGCCTCACTGCACAGGAGCAGAAGTGTGGACACTAGTGAGGTTAGTTCCCATATTTTGGGTGATTGTTGGAAGAAAAAAATATGAAGTGGAAAAAAAAAAATAGTTACAGGAGCCTTGGAGACTGTGCAAGCTGTGTTGTCAGGCACCAGCCTTGCTCTCTCGTGCTCTGTAACACACAGCTCTGTCACAGTCAGCTTTAGCAGGAAGGAGAGATACCATAAGGACAGAGGAAACCAAGCCTCCTTCCCTGCAGTTTTGACTTTCTGCCTGGGCTGCCCCATGTCCAAGAAGGAGGAAGTGCTAGCTAAGTCCTTCCTCAGTTGTGGCTCTCGGTGTAATTTTCTCTGGTGAGGTTTCTGGTGATCAGTATTTGTGGTGCCAAGGCTGAAGCCTTTCTTTCAGTGGGGTAAATACCAGTGCCTGAAACACATGTAGTTAAAGCTATCACCTAGGAAGACTTGGAAAGGGCCAAGATGTTTTTGCAAAACCGAGAGCTGCTTTTTTTCAGATTCTACAATGTCCTCCAGCAGCCAGACCTGGTAGTGCCATTTTGTTTTTTTTAACCCTCCTGCAGATTAAATTCTAATTTAACTCTAAGCACTGCTAGTTTAATTAATATTCAAAACCACCATATGTTTGTGCTCCTTCCTTGTACAGGCATAGAGTACTGGAGCACAAGTAAGGAAATGTCACAGCAAGGACTGCATAAAATGTCAGGAGGTTTGGTAAGCATAATTCAAAGCAGAGGCCTCCCTAGAGCACCACAGTGATAACAAGCAAAGGCATTTTTATATTTCTGAAAGCAAATAAAGCGTTATGAAGCCCTTTGTTCTCAAAGGGGTCATCAAACACATCTCTGGGTATCCACAAGACTAGCTTGTATGAGGTCCATTAAACGTGAGTAAAAATGCACGTAAACTATGACTAGAGGAAAAATGGTTCACGTTTCTCTTGTTTGAACATGCTACACTGCTGAAATGTACAGAGACTTTTCCCAGGAATTCTGCAGAGGACCCAATTCTGTCTGCTCAAGTCACATCCAGCATCAGTGCTCTGCACATGCAGACCCATTTATGAGGTCTCAGACACTTGGGACAGAACCAAGTTTAGATAGGGAAGAAATAAGCATTTTAATTCATCAGTTTATTTACTTCTTAACATAAATAAAGAGCACTAGCATTTGTTATTTATAAAGAGAATTGTCCTGTAAGTACTTGCTATAAACTGTACTCCAAAGCTGGAAGAAAGCATCTTTAGACAGATAGCAGCAGCTTTGCTCAAATAGGACAAATGGTTAATTCTGTTCAGAGAAGAGGCTTAACCACAACAGCCTTCCTGTAGGTGTTGTAAGAACTATAAAAGCACAGATCAAGTAGAATTTTAATAGAATTTTAGATGCTATGGGCCAGAAGTTTAATTTTACAATTTAACAATCCAAACTTGTGGTTCTGAGTCTGCCAGGCTCAATCCACCATCAGCTCTCAGACAGGACCTGTGTCTGAGCAGACTGTTGCACGGCTGAATAACACTTCCTTTGTTCAGACCACAAAATACAGGAGTAATACAACTTCCC
The DNA here is from genome assembly GCF_036417535.1 of Chlamydotis macqueenii. Classification (NCBI taxonomy): domain Eukaryota; kingdom Metazoa; phylum Chordata; class Aves; order Otidiformes; family Otididae; genus Chlamydotis; species Chlamydotis macqueenii. The sequence continues at coordinate 11,890,181 of NC_141567.1, read as the reverse complement.
TCAAAGTCAATACAACTTCTAGCACCCTCAAAGATAATTTTGTGCTTAAACACTTGTTAAATCAGGACATTGGCTCCTGGGTGCGTCATATCAACTCCGACTTTCACAGGAGTGCATATTTGTAATGAAACTCTGCTGAACTGAGTAAATTACAATCAGAAAAAGAAAACACAGCAAACTGCACTATTGCACTTTACTTCTTGCTACTAACAAAGGTAACATGCATTTTAATGTAAAAATTTTTGAAAGTGACTTGCCAACACATTGGTTCCATTGGTAATGCTGGAGATATCCTTGTGGGCAGCTACACCTGTATCCTCCAATTATATTTTGGCAGCCATGCTGACACCGGTGGTTTCCATCACATTCATCAACATCTAAAAAGGTGAGATACACTCTGAGTTTTGGGAAAGAAGTTCAACTTATGCTATATTTGAAAAGTATGTAACAAATAATAATATATATTCATATATCATCTATACAGAGGTATATTTCAGGATCTTCCAAAAACCAGACCAGTGCTGGGAGACCACTTCAGGACTTTCAGGCTTGGAAATCTGGCTCCACAGCAAGTAACTTAGGGCTGAAAACCACTGAAAGCTCAAATTCAGACATAATTTTCAAAGTTTTTGCATTCTGCTATGGAGCAGACAGCAGAAAGTAATATGTATATGGGATCCCCAAGGCTTTCCTAAGGCTCCCAACTCCACAGCAGACAGTCCCTTTGCTTTAATCCAAGCATCCAACCCAGGAATCCCAGGATATCTCTCTTCAAAGCAAACCAAACTCTATCCCAGGAGAAGGCTCTAGACATTCTAGGGACTCAGAGGAATAAAGTCTGCAGCCCTTGAACTCTGTCTTTAGCAAGTCACCTTGGAGATGCAAGACTTCCTGTCATGGTGAGTCCCTCATAAATCCATGCAGGATTCAACAAAAGTTTGCTGAATGATGCTTTAGATGCTTAAACTAAAACATTTCAGGCTAAACTGAAGTCTCCTCAAAAAACATCTGTCCAGCTCTTTACCATCCTGCAATATATCTATTTATTCAGGCCTTGTTGCTAAATTTCCATAGCCTACTCTCCTTCAGTCTACACATTCTTACTCCATAGGTCCCTCCTTGGATGACCGCACGGCTGAGAGAAGTTGAAGGAAAGCAAGAGAAGGCCAAGTTAAATGGACTGTGTGTTGTACCTACCTTCACAGCTAAGCCCAGTTTGATCGAGTGAGAAGCCACGTTGACACTCACAAATAAAACTTCCTGGTGTATTCTGGCAAATGCCCTTCGCCCCACATAAGTTGATTTCAGTAGCACACTCATTATTATCTGAAGGAAACCAAAGCCTGAGCGTTATTTTTTATTCCTTATTGTGAAGATGACTGTTTAGCAATGCTAACAATGAACAGTTTGTGACAAGCGGTAAAGAAACATCAGTAACGTAACTGTCTTACTGCCCTCTCCATTTTTCGCTTTGCACTATAGGAGAGCTTACATTACCTTCTTTTTCATTTGAAAACACTAACAGCAGCTATGGGAAGAAAAGCACCCCTTTTCTTCACCAAGAATATGGAGTTTAATGTTCTAGTCTTCAAACACCCCCACATTCACACCAATAGCACAGGATCATCAGATTGCCTCAAGCAGGATCCAACTGGCAGAGCAGAAAGTGTGTTTTGCAGGAAATAGCTTTGTTTAACATCTCCACAGACATAATGGGTATGTGTTTCAAGGACAACTGCAGAAATGTGTGTTTCAGGCTTACTGTTTCAAGAAGCCTTCGCATGATCTCTAATGTGAGTCCTGCAATGAACTACAAGAACAGAAATGTAACTATTGTTTTGCTCAATGGGTAAGAAAGGGTAAGGCAAGAATTACAAAATGGTATTTTTACTGTCTGATTCTTGTAAGTGCAAAATTCAGAGACAGATTATAAAAACACGGGAAGGCAGGAGGGAGGGCCTCTTTGCATCATCATCTGCTCTGGTGGGACTGGGGTCAGAACCTGGCCTATGTTTCCATTTGGTTTCTCAGGAAGCAGATTTCACTTACTTGCTACTTTGCTTCTGGAATAGGAGTCAGTAATAAATCTCAAATCTGTGTCTATATTCCCACGTCACTTACCAATGCAGGCTGTATGGTGCTGAGTGAATCCAGGAGGACATTTACAAGTGAAACCTCCAATAGTGTTGACACAAAGGAACTGGCAGTTGTGCTGCTTTGTTGCACATTCATCAAGATCTAAAAAAACCCAAGAAAACATATTTCACTTCTGTTCCCTGTGGAGGATCTGACAGCTCAGCTGGACTGAGAGAGAAGTGATTGCAAATAAATAATGTATCAAATAAAGTTTTTTGAATCTACGTCTCACTTTCCACACCAGCTTCTAGTTCCTCTCACACAAAGCCCTACATGTAATGAATGGGACTCTGGAGCTACACTAGTGCCCAAGCTGATGCTGGATTAGAAATACCACTCTCATTTGTTTGAAGGATGCTGTTATATGATAAATGTCTGCTCTCCCTGCAGTCGATAAATGGGAAGTGACCATCTTCATGAGAAGCAGTGGCAGATTGCAAAACAGTATTGCACTGAAGCATGCTCCTACTCCAAAATAAATATTTAAACGCTAATGATAAAGTACACTGTCATTACCCATGCCAAATTTAGAATTGCTGGTCTAACTTGTGTGGTTTCAGTCAGATCTTTGCTACCAAGATACATAAATAAATGAAATTATAACGAACATTTCAAAATCTCTCCTGCCCTGCTGTTCCTTATTCAGCATGCTGAATAAGGTGGTAGCTTAAAATTCTGTTGATGCTGGACAATGCACTGCAAACCATGCTCATCTTTGCATCCATGAAGATACATTTGTCACTGAAAAATACAGCTTAAACCAACATGCTTACCAAAATAAGACCAATCATATATACTACTTGCTACGAAGTCTTTTAAGATCGGCTGCCATCAGCCCGAGATAACTTCTATGGATTTACTGTTCATCCAGATCATCAACGAACTAACTGAAACACCAGCTTCATCCTGTGCAGGCCACTTCCACTGTCTTTAGTGGAAATACTCACATGAATCAGGTTTACATCATTTAAATGTCCTTGGATTGGTATTTGCCTGTGAAACACAGAGTTTCTGCGGTAAATTATTTTCTTGATTTTTACCTTTACAGCTTCTCCCATCTTCTTGCAGGATGTACCCTTTTGGACATGAACACTGGAAGCTCCCCTCTGTGTTTTTGCAGATGAAATTGCAAGGTTTTGGGGATTCATTACATTCATTCAGATCTAGAAGAAGCAAAATCAGATACCTCAAGTGCTGATAACCAAGATCGGTGATAATATATTTCAAAATGCTCTGGAAATTTTAGAAGGAAATCAAAATCTCCCAAACATTCCAATGGATGACATTTTTCTTTCTCATTTTTCAAAATCTTTATATTTCCTTCTTCAAGTCATGTCTTAGTAATAAATTTTATATACATACACCATAATGAAAAACCCACCTATGCAAAGAGTGCCAGTTATATCTGTAGTATAGCCAAGGTTGCAGTGACAACGATAAGATCCCCTCTCATTGATGCATTCCCCATTACGGCAGACATCATGAATAACCTTGCACTCATCAATATCTGCAAATAAATGAGGGTTAGTTCACAACAGAACAAGAACTGATTTTATACAGTTTCAATAGATTCTTGTGACGTGACATGAAAAAAAATCCACACTCTACATAAAATTTAAAAATTACATAAAATAATGAAATATTGCACAGATTAAGGAGAAATATTACATGGAAAAATATGGAACGGAGCATTAATCTAACTTTCAAATGCAACAAACCAGCCTTAAATGGAAGTGAACAACCAAGGCTGATCATACATTAGCCTCCATAAATCAAACATCACTTTGCTCTCATGTACACAAATAGCTCGTAATCTGTACCTACAACACACTCAAATGTGAGAGTGTAAATTCCCATTCTGAGTGCAGAATCACTCAGTCAAGCAGCATGCAAAACAGCTATCTGCCTTTGGCTACGCACCCTCTTACCAAAGGACTGTACTCTGTCGACATTAAAACTCAGAAAATTTTAACTGATACCCAAAATATTTAGGATCCTATACTGTTCAAATATACAAAAAGAAAGATTTTGTAATTTAGCACTGAATTTGACATAGTGCAACAGGGCCTTTAATAGAAAAGTCAGTACCTGCTCCGTTAGACATGTATCCTCGGCCATGAGGGCAAAGCTTCTTGAAGGCCACAGTGCCTGGGAAGGGGCAGACCTCACAGTTTTGCCCCCAGCCCCGGCCGCCATCACAGCAGCATTCAGACTTGGTGACAGAGTTCCTGTTGCTTGATCCGATTTGACACATACTTTGTAAGACTTCAGTGAAGCAGTAGCCCTCCCTGTTGTCTGGAAGAAAAATTATGCATCACAGAGATTCCTAATGGTGACGACCTCCAGAGGGTCATGAAATATTAGGAATTTAGTCAGAAATACAAAAGAAAGGGCATACTTCACCCTGAGACTGTGGAACTGAGAATGAAAGACTACCAGCAGTAGGAAAGAGAGCACGACGTCTAAGGGAAACAAAGAAGATAGGAAATTTAGCAGAAGGTGGAAGACAAGTTACGTTATGCTTATAAAAATACATTATTCTGTTTAAACTCAGAGAAACAGGGCTGGCAGAAAATCAGGACTAAAGGAAAGACAGAGTAATTCCTGGCTGACTGAAACCATGAACAGTCAGTTTTCATAGCAAGTCAACCCAATCAGACTAACTGAAGTAGGCATACAGTTAGCACGGGAAGAATGAGCTTGTAGGAGGGCACCTACTTATAAAAGCCCCTTCCTCCTGAAGGCATGTAAACTCAAGAGCATGCTTACACACTATACATTTCTAAGTTTAAGTTCAACTGCAGTTTGTGCTATCAAAGTGATAATGTGCAACTTACCAAGGCATTCATTCTGGGTGTCACTGACAGTAAATCCCTCATTGCATTCACATCTGTAACTTCCCACTGTGTTTACACAACGGCCATTCTCACAGATCCCAGGTTTGGTCTGACATTCATTTTCATCTGTGTTTTTGAAAGGATAAGACAAAAATCAAGTCCATTAAGTGGATTAATGCAGGTTAGAGAAGTTTGTATGGAGTTCTTAAGCTGTGCACTCTGCCTGGTTAAACTTGCAGATTTTTTTTTTAATACAAAATCTGTTTTATTCAACTTTCAGAGGAAAGATAGCCATGTAGCTCACAATATTCTATATTTTGTTACTATGTTTTCTCTGATATATATTCCTCACAGGTTTTCAAAATTTTTCATGGTTCTAGCTGCACTTCTGAATTCCATCCAACATTTAAAAACCAAGTTCTACTTGGTTCTACCAATGATCTACTCTCATTCAGGGTAACAGAGATAAACAAGCTTATAGCAATGGGCCAAATTCTCTGCTTTCTTCACTCGGAGCAATTCATCAGCAGCAGTACAAACTGATTGTAAAGTTAGCCACATCCAGATTTTCTACTCCCTGCATACATGTGCACACCTGAACAGCGAAGCAAGGGTGTATAGCACGGGTAGATCCATTACACAGGTAGCTGTGCAATTCTTCCTCTGAGATTCTTAACACTTTGTTAAGTCCAAAATTTTCAGCTCTGCTGAGAAACTGTGTTTCCAGAGCTTCAGCATTCCAGTGTCACTTACCTATACAGCCTTCCCCATCTGGTCTCCGCTGATAACCTGGTCCACAGATACACATATAGGTGCCAATTAGATTTTTGCACTCCATCTGCTTTGAGTCACAGTCGTGAATTCCTTCTTCACACTCATTCTGATCTAAAACACAAGGTTTAGATTTAATTATATAGAGAGACGATCCTGGAAATTCACAATAGTAAATTCTGACTTTGGAATTTCAATTGTAATCAAACTGTACACATATTTTTATTGTGCTAAACTAACCATAAGATATACTAGCCTAGAGCAAATTGATTTCTCCCAAATGCCCATTTTCATGGCAAGACAAAACCGTATCATCTGATATGACCTCACTTTATGCAGATGTATAAGTTTACAGGCAGGATAGGGCTGATACAATCAACTGCATAATGCAAACCATAGAATTTCATCCCAAATTCTTTCTGACTCAGTTACTTCCTGGGATTAAAACTCTGGCCCAATAGTGCAGTGAGTCAGAGCCCTACCCCTGCAGGAACTTGAAATCATTATCTCATAACTGTGAGAGTCTGGTAGGAGCTTTACCTCTGCACATTCTCCGGTCCTCTCGCAGAACGTATCCCGCGGGGCACTTGCATTCATAGGATCCAAAAGTGTTCACGCAGCGGAAAGCACAAAGCAGAGGGTTCTGAATGCACTCGTTGACATCTGTAATTGGAGCGACAAAAACCACGTGAGAAGTAAAATACACTTTTGTAAAACTCAGTAGACTTGAGTGCACAGGTTTTGGGTATGGCCAATACCACAGATCCCAGTTTACTGAGGGCTAATTTTAATAATTGTGAACCCATGGTTCTACTCTTGGATTTCTGTATAGGAGCAGGCACCAGACATGCCAAGATGTTTGCACAGCTACCTGAAGTTTCAATATCTCAAATAGCAAGCAGCCAATGGAAATAATTTCCAGATTCATGCTGCCAAAATACTGTCCGAGTTAAAACTGTATCTTTTCCACATTTATGCTCATTTTTTATAACTGGTTATGTTTAAATTCTACATGCACTAATTCAGCTTCTTCATACACTGAGTTCCATAAAATGATATCCTTACTAGAAATACTATTTTGAAGTGCATTTATATATGCTCTGGGCTACTTGAGTAATTACTGCTATATAATGATCTTTATGCACTCGGCTAACTTCTCTGCAATCTGAGCTTTCACTCAAATTCCACAGGGAAGTGAATGAAGCTCTAACTGGATATAAAACTAATGCAAGCTGATGCAAAAATAGCAGCATTCTTTTGTATGGGCTTGCTAACAAATAGATTGTGGCAGATAATTGAAGAACAGCTGTGTCAGGTCAGAAGACAGTGTCAGAATGTCCTAGGACATTCTCCTCTCTCCAGTTGTAACAGGAGGAGAAGAGTATTAAAAAACCCCATACTGTGTATGCACAGATCTTTCCCCTGATATAGCCTCTGCGTTTAAGGACTTCCACAGCCAAAAGCCATAACCAAGCTATCAGGCCTAATTTCCACTGATGGATTCCCACATAATTTTGTACTATGTCCTTCCGGGTCAATTTATACTTGTGGCCTCATTAATATTCTCCAGGGAAGAGCTCCACAACTTAAGTAAGCACTATGCATACAAAAATGTTTGCTTTGGTTTGTCTAACATGTTCCCTCTATTTTTGATACTTTTACCACTTTGGTTTTCTAAATTGAAATAATGTATCTCTTCAAACACATTTTCCACACTGAAAAATTATAGTTGGATTAATTTTCTGCATGTTTCTTCTATAACTCTGATCTTCCTTACTCCTCTCTTCTTTGTGTATTTTCAAATGCATTTTGAAATGACAGACCCAAGCATGAAAAATATTCAACATAGGGGTACCATGGTAATTGGCTAGAACTGTATTTATATTATCTGTTTTGTTCCCTGTTTCTTCTCTAACAAACTCAAGCAGCCCGTTTTCTATTTTCATCATCCACAGAGACTCTCTTCACTCAGGGGTCGTCTAGGAGGTGAGCAAAAACCATACACACAGTAATCAGCACTTCTGGGGACTGTTCTGGAGACATTGTACCCCAACATTCTCCTCTCTGGGCAGTCCCTTAGCAGATACTACCTGAAAACCCAATGTCCAATTAGAAAAAGATACCACAGTTTATGGTGGATACAGGAGGGAGGAACTTGTTTTTCTTTTTCAGATAAAGATGCACTGTTCCAAATGTCCATATTTTTCTGTTTAAGCTGCTTTATTCTCCTCAATTGTTTCTGAAATCAGGAAATTGTTTCAGCACAGAACTACAACAACAGTCCTTAACACATGGGAGTCTCACCTTCACAGGTCATCATCGGTCCAGGCTCAAATCCCTCAACGCAGGTGCATTCAAAACCTCCCACCACATTCCTGCAAGTTCCGTTTCCACATGGGTTTCCAACTGCACATTCATCAGTATCTGTAAGCAGTTAAATCAAGGCAAGAATAAAAGGTTATACTAACTCAAAAAGGTGTAAAATCCACGTTGTTGATGTACAACCAAAAAAATACAGAAATACAAAATCCAAGAACTCACTTAAGTAACTGAATTAGAGTCACAGACTCCAAGCATAATTTGGGATTGCTAGAGGTCATCTGGGTCAAACAGTCAGCCAGAGCAGGACCAACATGGAGCAGATTGCTCAGGTCCTGCCAGGTTTTAAGCACCAGCAGCAATGGAGACTCCACAATATTAGAATAATATAACCCCACCACTCCTTAATGCCATACTTAGCAATTCAGGAGATACTTTAAAAAGGAAAATGAAACAGCTCTACTTACCCACACATTGAGCTCCTTGTAGGATGTAACCATACGGACATTCACAGCGGAAAGACCCATCTGTGTTGATACACTGCCCAAATTTACAGTTATCTGGATCAAGGCACTCATCCACATCTTAACCAGAAATACAAACAACACAGTAAGACTTCATGTGCTTTTAGACTTCTCTCAAAGAACAAGTGTTATTCTGGCGAGAAATATTCCTGAGATCACAAAAAAATACTAATATTTGAATTTTGATATATTAGGATGAGGGCACAGAATTTGTCTTGCAGGTAGGCTTTCAGAATGCAGAGAAGAAACTGATTCTAAATGTCAGATAAAAACCGCCTCCAACTGGAGCTATAGGGAGAGGAGCAGATATGAAAAGCAGTAGTCATCCAGCGCTCCTTAAATGAAAACTTTTGCCAATAAGGCTGAAGTGCTGTTTGTCTTGGGAGAGAACAGAATGTACTGAAGGGATCTGGGAAACTGTGGTTTGCACTTCTGCAGGATTAAAACCATTTATGGTAAACAGGCTACATATATTCTATAAGAAAAGACAGGTATGCTATGTGATCCATTCTCTAGATCCTATATAAGCTTCCTACCAACTCTGCTCTGCATAAATTAAAAAGCCAAATAAGCTACTCTAAAAGAAGTTTTAATTTCTTATATACGATATATTGAAGCTTGAATTTAAAATTGGTATGAGTAATTGTTAAAAAAAAAAAAAAGTACAGAAGTTTCCACAATTCATGGTTTTTGGAAATAGTTGCAGAGGTGTTATTCTCAACTGACAGGAGACTGGCTTATGGGTAGAAAGTGGCATACCGATGCAACAATGGCATCATGCGGTTCAGGCACTTACCCAGTCTTGCATCACCAGGTCCGACAAGGATGCCAATTCCAAATGGACAAATCTGTCTGAATGCCTCTGTAAAAAAAAAAAAAAAAAAAAAAAAAAAATCAAACCATATGTTAAATTCTATCTTGGCAATCAGCATTACTCATGACCTACGCAAGTAACCACTGATACCAATTCATCCTCCTCATGTTCATGTCCAGAAATACAGTATGTAAATGTATAAACTAGCAATTTAATCTTACATTCACATAAAAACTGTATGCTTGCTTTACATTTCTTCTGATTTCCCATATTTATATATGTAAAATCTTGTGAATAATTGCATTATTTAACTTCCTTTAAGAAGAAAACTAACACAATATTTCCATTTTAAAAGTATCAATACTAGTGACTGCATTCTCTTCTGCAGTGAATTAAAGATTTCTTACATTTTCCAAAGAAGACACAATTTAATCTGTAGTCACCAGTTAGTAGCTCCTTAAAGCACGCCAATATCTAGTTCTAGAGTAAGTAATAATTTTATTATACGTAGGCTGAGAGTAAAATTTCTGGGTTCAGCTTAGAGTGAAGTCATCACTCAGATTCCAAATCCACAAGGTTTTCTGTGTGGTTTTTGAAGATTTAAATATGATATAAGTCTTTGGAGAACAAGTCATTCTTTATTTTTTGTTGCAGGAAGCATGTATTTCCTTACCTATGCAAATCACTTGGCATTATAATAAATAAGAAATCCTAAATTTCTACTCTGGTGGACCAAAATGCAATGAGGATGCATGTAATCATAAAGGCCCTTCAGCTTCAGAAACTCCTCTAGTTTTGGGTGTCACACACACACAAAAAAAACCAAAAACCACAAGTCTTGCAGCTGAAACTAACCTTCTGCCTTCTCCCCTCTAAACTGTATCTTGAGCAGATGGACAGACCCAGGACTGTAATTCCAACCATCTCAAGATGTTGTTGAGCATATTCTCTACTAACCATGCTTAGAACATCACAGAACCCCTGACAAGATTTAACCTTTTCCTTTGCAAATTCAGTAGGCTGCAAAGAGGTTTACAGTGCAGCAGTACAACACAGTCATAGACATAATAAATGTTACACTTTCTTTAGATTAAATACATCAGCTGATCTTTGCTGAGGTTGAACAAAATAGAACTAAGTGTAGATGCACACTTTCACTGAAAACAAGTGTCTGCCACACTGCTAGGGTCTCAGTGGGAAACAGCTCTGCGCAGCTGGGCAGCACAAAAACTGCCTGTTGCTCAAGCCTTCAGAAGGAAACCCAGGTGGCACATGTGCTTGAGCTTACCAGCCTCCATTCAGATAGAACACAATGGAGAACATGCGTGAGATAACAACTGAGTATTTTTTTTTTAAATAAAGAAACAATTCCACTGTCTATGACATGCCAAGACATAAATTTCCTAGACTCTGATATCTTAAAGTTATTCCTTTTTTTTTAAAAGATGAGAAAAATGGCCTTCATATCATCCTTTGAGAACAGTTCGGACTGTGAAAAGTGTATGTGCTGACTGACACTTCAAGGACATGCTGCTATGTATACTATGCTTTTCCAACTGAATTTGGTTCAAATGTTCCAAGGCAACAGATTGAAACATGCACAGGCAATAAGCCTGGGAGGAATATTGCAACTGGCACATCTGATTCTTTTTTCTTCCCTTGCCTTTTGTGAGGATTGTCTGCAAAACATCTACATGACTTATTAATGAAATGAACTGTATTAATGTATTGCTGAAACCACTAATGCTGTTAACCACATTTGTCAGCATGAATTAAAGTCCGTTCAGCAAACTGCACCATGATGGCACAAAGGCTGATTGACTTGCTTGATGCCTAGTTACTCAGTCTTACAAAGGATATTAACAAAGGAAAGTGTTTCTTTAGCAACAGTCCAGGGAGCCTTCCTTCATCAAGGCCTGTGTTTTGTCATTCTCTGCTATTTTTGCAAGTCATTCATATTGATAAAATTGCCATTTTGTATTTTTTAATATAAAAAAGTAGTCACAAAATTTAACAGGGCGATTCAGATGTGGATCTAGCTCAACTGTTTGTTTTTTTTTTTAATTAGATTTCATGTTCATGGCACATCTTCCTATACTTATTTACAATTAGATTAATTCCATTTGTGTCTTCCAGGTATTCCCACTCAGAGCCTATCAAGGACCTACTTACTCCTTTCCACTTTCTGTACGTGAGACCTCCAGAACAAAATACCCAGCACCTAATCATACTAACAAACCTGTAAGCAAACATGGAATATGCTTGAGACTGGACTATGTAAGGAGTATGTTTTTTGAGAACACAATGGCCTCTGCTTTACAGAGAGCAATGACAATTGTTAGGGTGTTAAACACTTCTGGAAAACTATTTTTCCTAATTCCTTCTTATAAGAATCCCAATCTTCTTTCAGTTCTGGGAGGCTATCTTGACAGTAAGGTAACCTAGTCAATAACGCACCATCTGCTTCCTCCGGGCAGAGTTCACAGGGATCTCCCCATCCCTGTCCCTTTAAGGCGCAGCAACACTCTTGTTTGGAGTGGTTTCGGGACTTCGGCACAGAACATTTTCCATCTTCAAACTTGGTAAAGCAGTAACTTACTCTCAGATCTGCAAAGAGAAAAACTTATTATGAGCAGTTAAGGTGACTTTGGCACAATTTTCACTCAGAGGTGTTAACTGCAAAATTACAAGAGGAGTCCCCAACAAAACTCCCAACTTTCATCTGAGTCTATCAAGAAGGACCATTATTGTCTCTGGGGAAGATCTGAAGAGGGACAGGAACTCCCTATTCCAGTAAAGGAAAGCTATAGGATAGAGTGTTCTACTTCAGTCATGGGAAAGGAGTTTTTCCTCTTTTGTCCAGCAGAGATGGAAAGGCTGTACTCCCCTCTTGTCCTCACTCCTCTTTGTAAAAACTGAATATTGGCTTAATTTATTTATAGTCCATCATTAGTAAGAATCACTTGAGTCAAGAGATTTTAATCAACTTGCAGTGATAATACTGTGTACTGTTAAAATGAGAGGCAATTATCAATAGCACTTTCTTTCCTCCTTCTTCCCTGAGGTACACACAAAACAAAGAAAACTGACCAAGGGGCACTACACTTTACTTCCTTAGGCTGGATAACCAGCATGCCGGAGCAGAGCTGAGATCACAGACCACAAGCATCCAGCAGGCAGAGAGTTGGTAGCTCCCTGCATTGGCAGGCGGACAGCAAAAGGGCAGTTGTGAAAGCAGCTGCTCATCCAGTTTTCCAGTTGCAGCATCAATGCTGAGCAATGTCCAGATTTTACAAATGGGAAGTTTTAAACAAAACTTTGGCCTGAAATACTTGAAAAAAATCCAGTCTTCTCCAGGGGATGGGGAGAAGCCCACTTCAAGTTCATACACACAAGTGTGCATTTTCCTCTGACATAATGTGTGAAACAGCGGTCTGTTTTCTTAAAGGAGAAGATTAGGCTGTATTCTTCTTTATTACTTTGTCTCTTGGGGTTTTTTGTGATGTTTTTTTTCCTTACCTGAAGAGAATACCACTCTCTCACTGAAGAAATCTTATTTATAAAGGCTACAAAAGCACAGCTAAAACAGCCATGCTGCTTTCTTGAAGTTAAATGAAATAACTTGGGCCAAACTGCACGGTGGTTTGAAGACTTGGATGAACATTTACTGCAGGTTGGATTCATTTTTACCAAAACCACAGTTTCATTTAGCCCACTGTGAAGTGAAGAACTCACTATGGTGTCAACAAGCATCACCGTTCTGTGCCAAGCATAACTACAGAGGTCCTTATAAAGGTCTTACTCATCAGTGGTTCCCACTGTGCACGCTGTGTATAGGACATTTAATGATGTATCTATTTAGTAATTTCCAAAGTCTTTAAAATAACTCACTCTCTAATTTGCTGTGCTTGCTGTTTATCCACAAAATAAACTAGCCTGTGGCTTTTCATTACTAGACGTTCAACTTTTAGCATCTGATCTCTGTCTTAGTGCACACGTTCAGGCTCTGAACAGTATATGTGGTAATCCAGAAGCCAAAAGATGGTTCAGACTTTTCTGAGCAGATGGGTGCTTATTGTCCACACAACACCGCTTACAATTTTTTTCCACTGATCTTTTTTTCACCCACACATTTGTGGAGAGGAATAGCATATAACAAGCATTATGGTGAATTTGATAAGTGTTAAGAATGGCCTTATTCCTGGAAATGCTGCCTTTAGCAGTGCACTGTAGTAGTCTCCTGCCTGTGTTTGTGCTCCATCTCCGCGTCAGACATGTCACAGTCTATACAGAGTTCAGGTAGTCTCAACATTTCTTGCAGTGGTGCAAGGAAGGGCTGCAGGGCAACATAATTTCCTCACTTAACCTGGTGAATTTAATATTATCTTTGCCCCTTTTATTGCAATGTTCTCTTTAATGACAAACAGATGTTAGGGCAAGACAGAACCTGGCCCCAACTACAGAATTATCATGTTTTCCTTGTGAAAAAAACTGTTTGAGTCCAGAGTCTCCTTGTTATATTAGAAACAGGCAGCTAATAAGGCTTTTATAAAACAGCAAACAAATTTTGAAATGCCAGAAAATAGGAAAGAACTTACCCTGGCATCGTCTTCCTGTGGAAGACAACACAAAGCCTTCTGGACATAGACATTTGAAACTGCCTAGAGTGTTGCTGCATGTGCCCAGGGCACAAATTTCTGGCTGTTCCACACACTCATCAATGTCTGTAAGAAAAGGAATTAAAGACATGAGAAATAAAAAAGTCTACACTGGCAGCTGCACTACATAAAATGTAACCTTACATCATCACTGATATCTAACAGATTTGAAAAACAAAAAGGTCAAACAAAAAGGAATAGACAGAAAGAGGAACAAGAAATCCAGGTGCAAAATCTAGGGGTAGTTTTCAAATCCTCATGCAGTGAATAAACCTCAGCAATGTACCATCAACCAAAGAGCCTGAGATTAGATTTTTCTTGGGATCAGATCAGATAGTTCTGGTTCAAACAAAAGTTGCTGAGAATTTTTCTGGGAAGTGACTTACTAGTGGCTACAGTTCAGAACTGTACACTCCCACAAAAGACTAAACATTACTCATGTTTAGATGCAGAGGAAAGTGGTAACGCCTGTGAATAGCTAGAAAAGGGACAGAAGAAGGATTGTTCTGTACACACCTTCACATTTGTCATTCTGCAGGACATATCCAGGAGGACAGATACATCTGAACGATCCATCCAAGTTCTGGCATGTGCCTGGTGAGCATTTTCCAGGCTCCAGTGCACACTCATTGATGTCTAAAAGAAAAAAAAAGACAATTTATTTCAGATAATTGCTGTTATCTCAGTAAATCTATGGCTGAGATTACTTTAATTTAGATTCCATCAAACTGATGGCAGAATCCCCCAGGAGCAGGAAAAGAGTCCTCTTCTCGTCTTCTTGTCATTGTTTTCTTCTGCTAGCTACAATGACAGCATGACAGTTCTCTCCGGCTTCTTCTACTGTTTTAATAAGAATTTCCTCAAAGTTTGCTGCACTTTTTTTCTACTCCAAAAGAAAGCACTCACCAACACAAGTCCTTCCATCAAGAGCCACCTCATAGCCATCATTGCAAAGACACTGGAAGGACCCGATCGTGTTCACACACTGACCGTTCCTGCAGAGCATTCCATTTCCACTTGCACACTCGTCCACATCTAAAAAAATAACATTGAAAGATAAATAAGAAACACCTGCAACAAGTGAAATTGGGTAGGTGAGATTTCTGGTTCTACCGTATCAGCACAGTAACTGATAACACATAAATAATCCTCTGTTTCAAAAGCAAGTGAGGGGAAGATACCACTTTTGGTCTATGTTGTAAAATTGTCAAAGCAAGAGTAAAAACATGAATGGCATATATCACATGCAAACATTTAAGTGGCTATAGAAAAGTCAGGAGTGCATAACCAAAGAGGCCTTTTCAGACTCAAGAAATCAGTTTTTGTCTTTAATCGCACGACCATGGAAGGTGCGGTCCTAACTCAATAGGGAAGATACTACTAATGGTACTTTCATTAGAAGCAGAAAGTCTTAGAAGCGGAAAGTCTTAGAAACATGTAACTGGTCTCAGCGCTCCTTACCTATGCAGTCATTGTTGTGAGAGAGGATGAACCCCAGATTGCAGCGGCAGTTGAAAGAGCCAATGGTGTTCCTGCAGGTTCCATTGCCACAGGCATCTCTCTCACACTCGTTAATATCTACAAAGGAGGAAAAACAAGCAGCAAGAATTTTAATCACTGGTGGGGAAAGGAAAGTCTGTAGCTATCCCACAGGCAAGAGAAATAATCCACTGCCAACTGACTGAACAGAAAGAAAGATTGTCATATCTCCGCAAAAGATTATTTTACATAGGCTTATACACCTGGTATTAACATCTATAAAAAATAATCAAGGGTCCAACAATCATTTATCTTATTGTGGCACTTATCTCACCCTTTCCAAAGGAAGTCTAAGCTCCCTTTAATCATCAGCCTTCTGAAATCTCCTCATCTTGTTCAGATAAAAGACACTAGAGTAACAGCTGTGAATGGGTTAAATACAGAATTTCCTTCTTTATGAAGATGATTCTGTTTCTGAAAAGGGCACTTTTCTGGCAAGAAATCTACCCTTCCCTTACTCTGTTAACAAGGAGGCTGTATACAATTGCTGCATTGCAATATTCATCTATTAAATTTCTTGCCTAAAGGAATAAATAAGACAAGGTGCTTCAGAAAATTCTAAGAGGAATGGAACATTTTCCTGAAAACTGAAAGCATTAGCTGTTCATTAGACAGGATACGTATTTTTAAAGGTTCACTCTACTGTAATGAGATGTTCTTCATTCGTTATCAGCTTCCTGTCATCTCTAATTGCCAGCTATGGTGGTTTTGCACCTTTGCCTGGTGGTAAATGGCTCACAATCTCAGTTCTTGTAACGCAACTCCTTATGACAGAGAGGACAGACTTAATAAGTATCTTAATGGAAGCCTAAGTACAGCTTAATTTTATACACTTGCCTATACACATAGTTCTGTCATCATTGGTCTTGAATCCGTTGTGACAAATGCAGTAGAAACTTCCAACGGTGTCAATACACTGCCCGTGGCTGCAGATATTGGGAATTTCTTGACATTCATTCCGATCTGAAAACAAAGAGGGACAGTGAAAGTTAAGGTCTCTAAACTACAGGGCTGGAAAGATGTATTGACAGCAACCATGATAGTCAGAATCCAGTGCATGGCCCTAATTTAAAATAGTATTTTAATTTATTAATGACAAAAGCATTATTAATTAAATCTCAGAAAAGGGGCTATTTGCTTGTAAATTGCCTTTTCCAACATTTGTGGAGCTGAAAAAAATTTAAAACCGCTATTTACCCAACATGAACTCTTGCTGTAGGGAAAGCATATCGCCATGGCTTTGAAAAGTAGAATTAATGACATGAAATAGTATATGGAGATTTCTGAGTGCTCTACATTGACCACAGCCGATACGAAAGCCACATATAAATCACAGTTTGTATTCTTCTCATGAAATCAACTACTTGCTTTTAGCTACATTTGAATATAGCACAAATTGCTTGATTAACTCACAGCAATCATACAAAACAGAAAGGGAGATGAATCTCATCCTTTTCTCACTAAGCTTACAGAGAGATAAAATGCTTTGTAGATTCACCTACTCATTGTTCAGAGATAAAAAGGGTACATGTATACATATAGGCCGTAGCATCCATGCCCTCATGCAATGTGACAATCCTGTAAATCAGACAAAGCTCAAACAACAGAGTTACTGCTATACGGAGTCAAAAAATATTTCGCCAACAACAGCGAACACTCAACTACATAATTATGCAGAGAGAGAGGTGGAAAGCTATCCTGCCAGCAGCTGATCTGCTGCCTTACAATGGCAGGGCATCTATTACACTAGTTCAACAGCTGACTGCTTCCTCCTACTTTTGTTACAAATGCTTTCAGGCAGAATCCAGGATTCTATGAATAGTAAATAAACAAAATGTTGAAGAACAAAATGTTTGCTGTCCTGCTGGAAGGAAAAATCAGAGACACGAATCAAATGAGGTCTTTCTGTTGACCACATCGCCAACAAGACCTGGTTTGATTCAATGTTTCCTGGCGTTTTGTCTGCTGCAGCTCCAAAATATTAGAACTGAAGTGCTGCTATAAGCTTGTATTAGAATTGATTAGATGTTAGTGTTCAGTAATTTTCTTTCATTTGCAAAGCAGATGCAGTTTCTTACTAAACCATCCTCAGTTCATTGCAAAACAAAGAGTCAAGCTGTTTCTAGTTGCAAAGAACTTCATGTACTAAGTCCTATTTTCCTGCCTCTGCTGCCTCTTCTCTACACTCTACTTGGCACACAGACAATCCTGATAGTCCTCATCCCTGGGGTTACCATACATCAACTGAGGCCATTAGTAACTTTGGATGGGTGCTCACTGAGCACCAAGCTCTCATATTGCTATTAATGATACTGCTGCTAATTAGAGTCTCAAGGAAGCAAAAAGGAAACCAATGCTGGATAACATGCTGTCTTAAGAACTCCTAATCTTTGCAGCTCAGGAGACTGGAGACAAAAGAACTATGACTCTCTTTGGTGCTCTGTGAGGAAATGAATAGTGAATTAAAGTCCCAGAGAAAGCAACTTATTTTGAGGTAAACACAGAATATTGTATTTTTAAAAAAAAAACAGGACAGAGAATTATCTTAAGTGCTGAAAATGAGTTTATATGAAACAATAATTATACCACAATAGATAGCACCAGAATAATGCTATTTTGATAGTAAGATAAATACAGTACTTATAGTACTAGTGGCTGTGATACATCAGTTTTGATTCAATAGCATATAAACTACTGGGTGTGATAATTTTCCACGCAGCAGCATGACCGACCCAACACTGCAAGGTGCATAGCACTCTCTGCTCTCAGCAGAGCCGTTGGGAATTTCCTTCTTTTGCTGGATCAAGTACTTTATCAACCACTTTTATTTTTACTCTAATTGTGTAACTTTATTTTCATTGAACATAAAATAAGAGCAAAATACAGGGAAGTATTACTGCTTGTGCCAATTCATGTTGAGTATTGTAATCCATATCAGAACCTTCCCTGGCTCTTCCTGTACTTCTGTAACAAACCCATAACAACAACAATTACATTAGGAACATATTGAATATTTACATGTGCCACTGCATAGCTTACCAAAACAAAGTTTTAGTTCTCATAGTAGTGTTCTGGTTGCCCCTACACCCTTTTCCCTCAAGGGTGACATGAAACAATGAAAAACTGCACTGCAGGGAAAAGTGCACTTCCTAAAACTCAAGTACTCAGAAGCAAAAACCCAAGGAAAATGTTACCAGTTTCCGTTATAATTATTATTTTGTTCAGAAACATATATAATATTTACAGCTGCTTGGCTTACAGCAGTCTTTAAAATCTCTGCAATTCTTCAAGTAATCAAGATAACATTAATGCCTCTCTGGACTACGATATTATAAGAAAAAGCAAATAGATTACAGAACTGTGCTCCCACTCAGTAAGCATTTAAAAATAATGTTCAGAGGCCTGTTTAAATCCACATAAAAGTTAGGAAGTTTGA
This sequence comes from Chlamydotis macqueenii, assembly GCF_036417535.1. Taxonomy (NCBI): domain Eukaryota; kingdom Metazoa; phylum Chordata; class Aves; order Otidiformes; family Otididae; genus Chlamydotis; species Chlamydotis macqueenii. The sequence goes on along the minus strand of NC_141567.1, from coordinate 11,871,147 downwards.
CAATGAGCTTTTTAAGTTAGTTATTGCATATGGCCTAGCAGATAAGTCCACCTTATCAGCAGGGTCCCCAGCAAGCAGTGAGTTATTTGTAAAGACACAAGTGGCAAATAAATTGCTAAAACACATCTAGCAAATTATAATGGAAATCAAAGAATTTATGCAGAGAAAGGTCCCTGCCAGGACCACAACTGAATTTTCAGTGTCAGAAAACAGTTAGTCAAAAGGTAGTGAATCAATTGGCCTTTTCCCCCTAGACATGATATGGGATAAAGAAAAATGTTTGCAGTTGATGGGACAAAGAGGAAGACAAACACCTACTCAGGTGATTAACTCTCATTTATGTCTCTGCAGGATGGGCCCATTAGTCTTCTGGGAACTACCAAAACATTTATGGGATGCCCTAAAATGGGCATCCTCCTAAGAGGAGGATTCTTGGAACCCAGATCATCTCCTGGTATACCATCTTTCTGAAGAGGAGGTATGCTTTTTTAGAACTCTTAAAATCTACTACTTTTTGAGGATCCTCACAGAAACAAGTCAGAAGTACTCACCAACGCAGCGGCCAGTTGATGTGAACCTGTATCCAGGTTTACAGTCACAACGGTAGCTACCAGCTGTGTTGACACATTCTGCATTTTGCTGACACACTGGTCCATTTTGGCATTCATCAATATCTGTCAATACAAAAAGGGAATTTGATTGTTATGGTAAGATGGCACTAGAAAGATGTTAAAAACACTTTGCTTTTAGTGTAAAGAGTATCACCTTACCCAAATACGGGAATCTCTTTCTAATTCTGAAAAAATAAATATATTGATGAAAGTAGATTATTGGTCACATTTAGTTATCTCCCTGAAATGATCTCAAATCCATATGCTCCATGTCTAAAATTCATTCCTATTGGAGCATTTATAATGGTTTTCTGAAGGTGCTGGAGGGCCCTCATTGGCCTGTTGCAACACTTCACTTTGGTGGATTTCAGTCTTAAGACTGTGAGCAGAGTAAGTAAGCTGCTATGTCTGCATAAGATCTCCCCTGGATACTATGAGGATATCTCTTGACCAAAACACAGCATCAAGATACCTGCAGGATATTAGTAGTTTTCAGTGTAAACACCACCACAACATTTTAGGTAAAGAATGTTGACCAATTTTCCTTACTTAAGCTGCTACAAAAAGATAACTTTATTTTCCTAGAAATATAACTGTGTTTCAGGTAGAAGCAGCATACAGAAGATGCTTTTACTGGAAGCTCACGATGCCTTGCTTGCAGCACCCATGTTGTCAGCAGTCATAACTCACACCAGAGAATGACAGCAATTCATACTGCTGTCTCCAGTTGCTCCACTAAACTGACTAATACAATGTTAGTAAATGTTTAAATTGGAAAAAAAAAATAATCATGGTTTACATTACTTACAGAAATCTTTGTGTTGTTAGAAAAAAAAAACAATCTTGTAATTAAAAAAAAAAATTGCTCCTCTGACTCAAGACTACTACCTCTTTTCTTGGCCTTACTGTCAAATATGAAAAACAATGTTCCTTCCCATGACTGCAGACTCATGTTCCTTCAAGGCCTTAAATGTCTCATGGAAAATCTGGTATTTTCTATAAAAGAATTAAAAATGTCTGAATTAACATAGACTTATCACACTGATACCAGTATTTTCCCCTCATTAAGGATGACTTGCAAGTATATCAGATTTGCCAGTGTTTGAATTGGTAGCTGTTGAAACCCTGTTTCTCTGAATGAGATCAGCACTCTACCTTCGCAAATCAGTAGCTTGTCGTTGTAGAAGAAACCCACAGGACACTCGCATCGGAAGCTGCCAACCATATTTATACAGATCCCATTTTCACACACTCCAGGAATCTCTCTGCATTCATCAATATCTGCAAGAAGAAAATTTTTTAAATACTTATAAACAGCATTTCATGAAATCTTCCGCTACAGAACATGTCCTTATGCATTTATCCTTAAGGGAATTATCAAATATATAATGTGAGCATCAGAATGTTCCCAACTGCAATAGAGAGTGAGTCATTCCAAACTGTGGAAACATACATATTTCCTATTTCCTCAGGTTCTGACTCTTCAGAACCTCTTGTAGTGAAGACATATCCTGCCACACAGGAATGCAGAGGGTAGCACACGTCCTTCCTGTCCTTCCTCATGTCTTCTCCCACCCACAGCCCTGATGAACCTCATCTTCCCAAGTGTTACAGTGGAGTTGTTGGGAAGAGGCAAAGAGACAGAATGTAACTGTCTTCGGTTTAATACAGGAGAGCATAACTGAATGCAAACACATGTCAGAATTTTTTGCACTGTTTTACCCTTGTTTAATCTGAAAAGACTTTCATGTTTTTATGTAACAGTTTGAAAGTGCCAATGCCAGGTAACATCTGAAGTGCTGCCAACACACTATTAACTAGATTAAGCCAGGCAGCCAGGGTTTGCCAATGCTCTATATAGACCTGAGTTAAGTAACTGATGTTGGCAGAAAAAAAACCCCAGCTGCTATTACAATTATATGTCTTGCCTGTTCGGCCCTTAAGTTACACATCTTTAATATTCTGACAACAGGAAAGAGTTCAGAGACTCCTCCAAAGCCTCTCCCTTTAGTAAAAACTGTCACAGGCACTGATGTACACAAGCCACAGAATATGGTGGGAAACTGTCAGCTAGCATGAGTTTCCATCAGATAATATATTTTTTTTATTTCACTGCTGGATCAAACCCTTCATTTCCTACATTAGATTCTGTAATTCTGAGTCCTTGGATTATATAAGGGATGAGTAAAAATAGAACTACTTCTGTCTCAGAAACAACCACCTGGAGTAAATATACAGAACTTTAATCCAAACAGAAGAGTAACATCATGTAAGGACTGTAACAAAATACTACAGGGTACACAGAACACCATCCTTGCAGAGTGGGCGCTACCTTGTTCCTGTGCCCACAGATGTAAGGGACAGGAGCAAGACCTGTGCAAAAGCAGCAAGCTGAGTGCTACAACCTAGTGAGACCTGCCGAGATCCCAAAGCAGCAGAGAGAGCTTGTGATTCGCACAGCGTAAAGCTGTGTGCGCATCAGTCTCACCACAGTGCTGCATGCACTGGGGTGTACTGGTGGCCTCTGAGGTACATTCAGTTGGCTCCTGAATGTGCATTGCTTTATGACACGGCAGGGCAGATGGAACAGACTGCAGCACTCTGGCACGCACGTCAGCAGCTACAGATGCAGCTTTTACCTATGCATGTCAGCATGACACAAGGTCTCTCTGCTGATGCTGATGAATGGCCCAATTAGCTTGAGCAGACGGGCAACAATTTGGGCTAATGCCAATAGCTAGAACTTTGCTTCTAAGAAATGACCTGCTAAATAATAGATACTGTTCATTTCCGTAACTTTTTAAAAAATTACATTCCCCACTTTACTAGAAATATTTTCATCCAACTAGTTGAATGCTGCATCACAGCAGCAGCTTAATGCTAAAGCACCTGAGTACTGCCCATATGCTGTCTGTGTTTGTTATGGGGCACATTATCTGCTTCTTATTTGCATTTTTGTGTGAATAAAAACAAAAGGGAGTCCCATCAGGGATTTACGCAACTTCTTGTCTTAGAACTCCTCATTCTCTCCCTTTTTTTGTTTTGCAATTTGTTACTCACGATTCAAATGTTACACACAATAACATATGTGAGAAATATTCCAACTGAGCAGAAAAAAGGAATTTGTGTCAAACCAATACACAAGGGGACTGATGTGAAATGTCAGATTAAATCTCTGCTTTAGTTTGAAGGAAAGACTCCTAATTCCTCTCAGACCAAATGCCGGTTGGCCTTACTCCCAGATCACTTCTTCTCAGTATCTGTGCCCTGCTCAGGGAGGCCTGATTACAGTTTCTTTGGAGCTTTATGTTGCCTCAACTACAAGCAGCAACTATCATTGCTGCCAGTTAGGAGGAGCTAGGCAGAAAGTTTGCAGGCTCAGACTTAAGTGGAGGGCTGAACTCTATCATGCTGTTTAGTTGTTATTCCATCCATGAAAAAAATAATTGGGAAAACAAAACTGCCCTCTTCCCTGGGCAGAGGGAGCATAGAATTTAGTTTAAAACAGAAATTACAACTCACCAACTGGTAATCCAGTATAAATGTCAATGAAGAAGCCAGGCCTTTGACTTCCACAGAGTGTGGAGAATTCATCTGCAACAGGAAAACAAAACAGTGATTACAGTATTTGGAATTAATCAACAGTCAAAAAATCATTACATCTTTTGCCCAAGAAAATTCTTCTTCTACTCTTTCAGCACCTGCAGGGCACACAGAGTTATACAGAGTTATGAGACTCACCATGTGGTGTGCTTAGTATGCACTTGGGTTCTCACACAAAGGCGATTGAAATTAGCAAATAAAAAGATGTAGATTGCTTGGGATTGCATGCTGATTTTGCTTTGCATATGCTTATCTCTGTGCATTAGAGTTTCTGCATACAAGTCCAGATTTGACTTTTGAAAACCTGAACAGTAAGTTGGAAGTTATTCAAATAAGTGACTAGAAAGTTTGGTCTTGATGCAAACCACCTTGGACCAAAATGCAATGTCCTGGGCTCAACTCTGCAGAGTCTCACCCAGTGTGAAGGAGTCCTGTATGGCCATACAATTAGCCCAGAAACTCCCACATCTTAAATTTAGCTGCTTGACACAGATCATTCTTAGAGGAGACCAGAGTACCTTTGTAAACCCACGGCTACCACAAAGGGCCTTTGTGGCAATCAGCAGTCGAGGCACAGCACAGCAGACACCGTACTTGCTGGAGCAAAGCCAATAAAACCTTGGTCAGTGCCTTAACACGGGATCAACAAGCATTTGCAAAGAGACAGATTAACCAATACAGAGCATGAAGTCATGCAACTGGGCAACTGTCACAGAAGGAGGCATGGCCCAGCAGCATGAACACAAACTACTCCAGATATGCCTTCATTGTGAGTAGGGCTGATCACCTTCAGGCCAAAAAAGTAATTAAATCCCTTCATTTTAGACACACAAGAGCAAAGATATAGTATCTCTAACAATGTTACATCCACTAATAGTAATTATATTACCAAGGCTTTCAACTAGCTTTGCAATGCAAAAACGTACCAGTGCTCGGGATAGGACACTGTTCACAAGGCTTATTCCATGCACGTCCGATGTTGTAGGAACAGCAGCACATTTTCTTGGTCATATTAAAGAGCAGCTCACCATCACAGGTTTGATTGTCAGCATAGTAATTTCTGTAACACAGGCTTCTTCTCATATCTGTGAAAATGAAGAAAAACCCAGTCCAATGCATTAGCAACTCTTATGGAAGATGATCTAACTGAAGGGTTTAAGAGACACCTCCTTCAAATATTTACTTTTTAGACCCCTGTCAAGTAGATGCTGCAGCACTGTAGAATACTACAGAACAGTCTGTCCCTACAATATGACTCTAAAAGTACAAAAAAGCGTTTGCAATACAAATATTCAAGAGTAACCAGCACAGCTTTAGCATTGATCAGACTTATCAAAGGATTCAATATTGGCCTTTTGCCCAACACTGAAAAACATGAGCTTGTCTATGGTTCCCCCTAAGAACCGTACGCAGCTTGTGACTTCATTCTGTGAAGCCTGAGTAATTTTAGTAGAGTTTCACATGTAGAAGCTTCTAAAGCTGAAGTGAAACTTAGAAGGGATGAACACAGAAAATATCAAATTAAAAGAGAAATTCTGATAAAGTACTTGAAAGATCTGGCTTGCTTTATTTAATAAAATTAATGAAAAAAAGCTTGAACTTTCATTTAGTTAATTCTTATACAACTAAATTGAGAGAAATAGTTCTGATTTGTGCCCAGCAAAGCCTGCCCCAAAGCACTAAGATAAAGCTTAAAAAAACCCCGAAATCCTCAACCCATACCCATGCAGTTGTTTCCTCCATTGACTTGCATGTAATCAGGAGGACAGATGCAGGTGTAGTTCCCAACAGTATTGTAACATGTGCCGGGTCCACAAATGCCAGGTGTATCACACTCATTCACGTCTAGAAGAGAATAAAAAGGCAGTGAGTAGCCACAGAAGATTCCTCATTGTACTTCCAAGAATGAAAATGTCTCAGTAGCACCTGAGGTAGGAAGGTACTGGTGGAGAAGAGCTGAAAGGGTCTGAGTGAGGTCATGGTGGAGTGAAGTCCACACAGGGAAAGAAGTGGTGGTACACGTGGCCATGGAAAGCCTGGTTGTGATGTGAAGATGGGAACTCTGATATGTCTAGGCAGCTCAGAGACAGCAATTTGGTTTTTGCACCTGTTGCACAAAAATAGTATTTGAGGATCTCATTAATTCTGGATTCCCCGATCTGCACAGGGACCAAAGCTGTTTCCTGTGGAGTGCCCATCTCAATAAGTAATGAAGCTAAAACAGACTGATTGGATGGTTCAGGTCTGTTTGACTGGGGAAAGTGAACAACTTTCCCAACACAAGATGTCACCTTGACTTCATCAAGAGAGTTTATCCCTTTTTTAAAAAAACCCAAACCCATTTGATAGATGGGTAGATTTCCTCTTCAACATTTGTTGAGCTACGTAAGCACAATATGGATGAAGCACCTTGGTTCAGCTTTCATTTAGGACCTGAATCTTTTGTATTTCTGCAGGGTTTGGCACAGCATAGGCACTCTATTAACATTATTAACAGCCTGGAGGGCTGTAGAGAGCCTGCGCAATGGGATATTTAAGGACCTGATGGGTTTCTTAAATTTTATGTCCAGTACAACCTGACAGTTGCATGTAATGTGATGAGCATGTATTACTGACTGTGCTAAGCGAAAGAAAACATTTTGCAGTACAACCAATATTTTCAACCGGACATTGAGATCAGCAGGAGAGAAAATAAGCAGTAGAAAAAAGGCATGGGCACACTGTAACCAGCCCAGCAGACTCATGGGGCAAGTTTGCTCTTTATCTGACTGCTTATTCACTATCCATTATCAAACAGCTGGTTTTTTATAGATGGTTAGTAAATTATGTTTGACTTAAAGAAAAATTGTTGAGTTTTCTGTTTTTGATCAAAATCTGATAATTTTAAACTAAAATTTGCATAGATTTCAACATTGTCAAGAAGGTATTTTCTCCCTCTCTCAGTGCAACACTTCAACTTGTTCCAATTTTCCCATCCTTAAGCTTTAGTCTTGGTCATAGAATCATAGACTAGTTTGGGTTGGAAGGGACCTTTAAAGATCATCTAGTCCAAGCCCCCTGCAAGGAGCAGGGACATCTCCAACCAGATCAGATTGCTCAGAGCCCTGTCCAACCTGGCCTTGAACGTTTCCAGGAACGGGGCATCTACCACCTCTCTGGGCAACCTTTCCAGTGTTTTACCACCCTCAGTGTAAAAATTTTTTTCCTTATATCCTGTCTGAATCTACCTTCCTCTATTTTAAAACCATTACCCCTTGTCCTATCACAGCAGGCCCTGCTAAAATTTCTCCTTGTCTTTCTTATGTGTCTGGTTATGTTCCTTTTCAAGGACAGATTAATTCTTCTGCAAATTGATCTGTCATCATTTTCTAAGAATAAGAGCAGAAGAGTAGTTAAGTGAAGGCTACATACCATCGCACACTCGAGTCTCTTCATTCAGATAGTACCCTGATGGACACTGACACTGGAAGCTACCAAAGGTATTAATACATTTTCCTCCTTGGCAAAGTCCAGGCAGTTCTTGACATTCATCAATATCTGTTCAAACAAAACCGCAAACATTTAATCCATACTTTTCCATGAAAAGAACAACACTTTCTGAAGAAGTACATAATTTTAGACATGGAAATATAGGGAATTGTAAACATTACCTTCTAATATAACTGTAATAGGGTTTGGTCGGAATCCTTCCCCTCCAGGGCAAAGAACCTTATATTCAGCTGAAAACAAAACAGATTTATGAACCTAAAATAGTAGAAACATTTTCAGTACAATTATTTTTGAAAATTAATCAGATTATTACAGGTAATTGAAACGTAAAGTAAAAAAGTAAGCACATATAAACATTAGGTTTTACTCTATAACATCAACTGCTATTCCATTTCATAATGTACTTTTTTTTGTGTAACAGCAAACTTGCACAGAAGTGGTAATATTCTGACTAAACAGTTTTTTTTTAAAACTAGTGAAGTTTTTGGCTAAGACCAGTGGAAACCTGTCCCCTGCATGTACACAATAAATGATTACACCAGTCTTTGAGTTACCTGGCTAAATCAGAAAAAAAATCCAAGAAACACACTGTATTGCTGTGTTTAACCCAGGAAAGCCGACTTACTTGTGTTCACAAGTGGGCAATGTTCACAGGGAACTCCCCAAGCTTTGCCCAGGGAGCAGCAACAGGAAGCCTTAGAAACACCCACTCCGATCTCATTGCTGCAGAAGGTGCCACCATTATCTCCACGAGTTTTTATGTCCAGGTAACAGTTGCCAGACCGTGTATCTATTCAGAATGCAGATAATGACAAACACATCTTATGAGAGAGGAAAGCACAACACATCATCTCAAGATAAGAGACACCTTCAGGTGGCTCTCATTTCTTGTAGGGCAGCCAAAGAAAGTAACTTGTGTTGTCCTTAGATAGGACATTGGTGACCCATCCCTTGGCTTTGCTTGACTTCTCACAAAGTAGGGAATTTACTCAGCATGACCTAGGGCAGTTCAGCCAGGCCTTTTCTCATTTTGATTCACATTTTCACTGACATTTGTACATCCTTACAGTTCCAGAAATCCACTGCTTTCTCCTCTCCTTGAGGTTAACAAGCATGAAAGCATCTACTAAATGTTAGGAATTTCAAATACATTTTAATTTGAGGAACATCCTTATGCCCTCTTAAACAAACTAAAGTCAAAAAATATCAGAGGATTACTAAGCAGTTGGAGCCTTATACAAGAGCATTTCCATCAGTTATGAAGCTTGTCAAGCTGCACTCAATGCCACAAGAGCATGGGTGGCTTTATGCTGCAACTTCATTCGCTTGCCATCTTTGGACCATCTGGGTGTTGGTTTAAGGTTGTTGAAATTTAAAATTGTCTCATGACTGCTGCAAATTGTGGACAGCTGTAACAAGCCTCAAGGGGTCGGTTCTGGCAGCCGGGCACTGCAGGCATGCTACATCACTCTGGACATGCTCCCGCTGCACTATTACAGCTTCGAAGCCAGGGACAGTGGGGTGGGAGTTGGAAAGCCTGTTGGAGACCCTTTTCCATGACCTGGGCCTTTATTCCTAAGCAGTTAGCCTTGCAGCCCCTCTGTGCAACTCCACTTGTAAATAACATAAGGAGTGGTCCCTTACCAACACATCCAACTCGGGTGGGATTCAGTTCAAAATCAGGAGGGCATTCACAGGTGTAACTACCAGCAGTATTGACACATGTGCCACTAATGCAGGTTGTGGGATCTGCACATTCATTAACATCTGCAAGAAAAAACAGCATGTGGTAAGCAAATACTCCAGGACACTGCAAATCATCAATGCATAAGGTAATACATGCTGACCACCACAAATCCACTAGTTATGAGATAATGATCTCCAGAAAGCTCTGAAAAATACATACACATTTTAGAAGAACAGTAGTCTGAGATGAATTCATCATTTCATGAGGAAAAAAAAAAATGGTTTTCCTGGAAATCTATGAACTAAAATTCACACAAAGTACTAAAAAAATACTTAAGGGAAAAATACATAACAAGGTCATAGCTTACCATCCAGCACTGTGAATGGAAACTACAAAGCACAACACATCTGTGCCTGGGAGATATGGACAGACAGGGGGCTTATCTCTGCTCTGCTTTTCCCCTTCTTTTAAGCCAATGGGATATCAGAGGTTGACAAAGAAGGGGAAAGAGGAGTGCAGAAAAGGTAAGAAAGAGAATCCTGTGTCCTACAGCAAGGAAGTCTGCATTTTCTTATATCTAGTCTGATTTGTACAGCTTTTTAAAATAATTTCTTAAGGAGTTGACCACAACCCTAACGGAAAATTAAAAAGCATGTTATTCAAAATTATCTTTACCTGTGCAGTTGCCACCACTTCTGTCCAACTCGTAGCCCACTTCACACTCGCATCGGAAAAGTCCAGGGAGGTTATGACAAGTACCGTAAACACAAATGTTTGGAAGTGAGCACTCATCAATATCTAACAGAGGAACAGGAGGAGAAAAATATAAGGTTTCCTTATCTTTATAAGATATAGACAGAGAACTGCAAAAAAGTTCAGAAAACACAGACCTGGAAGCCAACTGCTCGTGCACATCATGCAAGACCAGAAAAAAACCAACATGTAAGATTTATGTTTGGAGTCTAAGGAATCTAATCCATAGCTTTTTCTGGGGGCAAAAGGTTATTTATAGTGTCTCTGGAAGCCATGCCAGAAACAATTTGAGCTTATTAGTGGGTTAATCTGACAAGTAGCAAAATTAAACATGGCAGGAGAAATGCTTTAAAAAATGAAGTTTATTCTAAATCAGCAGCCATCTGCAGAAAGCTGAACATCAGCAAAGAAAAAGCTTGTGCCCAAAGGTGAACTTGATGCTCGTCTTCAGGTTTCTGCATTTGACAGATCTCAAGTGTGTCAAGCAGAGCTCACTTTGTACCTTTTGTCCAAATCATTGCATCTGATTCAGTATTTACTGAATGCTGTATGCACTGCACAAAGAACCATCAATTTGATACAATAAAAGGTGTGTTTACAAAGGACCTTGAAATACTGCCTTTAGTGTACACATCTGAGACATCAAGGAAAGTCTGTTTTAGCAACAGGAGCTAGGCTCTATATAAGCTATTTAAAGTTAGCTAAAAGGTTTGAAAGTAAATTGTTTCATGAAACATTATAAAACCTAATATTGTTTTAGTTTACAAAAAAATTCACTCTCATAAATAATTTCTGTAAGTAGATTACTAAAAAAAAATACACAGAACACTTTTCAGGGGAAAAAGTCCTATTTATAGGGATGTACTTATGAACTCCATCAAATACCAGTTACAATGAGTTATTACTATGTTGGATGATAGATGGCTGCTTGTTCTTGACTGACTTAGCTGAATAGCATCGTATCAACTGGGACTTCCAATGTTACAATCAAATATATGATGTTAATCATGTTGGTAACATGTTTATTATTTGATTTTTGTGAATCTTTGCATAGGCAAAGCTCTTATGAATGAGCTATACACAGTTAACTGACAACCCACTTTCAAAACTGAACAAATACTCATGGCTTGGGTTTTTTTTGGTAGTCATATAAACTTCCTGCAAGGCTTCAAACTCTGATTCTGCACCTCACAGAAGCCCTCACAGCATGTTCACTGTATTAGCTACCAAATTAGAGTTTTTCAGCTTCATATACACCAAGGCAAAGTAACAACTGTTTCTGTTTGACTGTTATGAATAAAATGAAGAACTGGGTACAAACGACAAAGATTAAATGGCAGCTCATGGTGCCATTTGGACCACCGAACAGACCCACAAATAATATGTCATAAGATAGGCTCCAAAAAGCCATTCTCTCTATATACGATAGGTAAATGAACACTTAGAGGCCCATAATAAATATATAAACTGAAAAAAAAGCAACTACTATTGACAATTTCCATGCAGTTCTCAATACCACCACAAATGCAGCCAATTGCAAAATTTTTCAAACATAAAATACTATTAAGGCCGAATTTCTTGAGTGTTGTTTAAAGCTTACAAAGAATTACCTTCACATGCTTTCCCATCTGGACTTGGCAAAAATCCCATATCACATTCACAGCGATATCCTCCAGGGGCATTGAGGCACTGCCCATTTTCACAGAGATTCAAGTTTTCTGAGCATTCATCAAGGTCTGTAAAGGGAAGAGAAATTGCAGCTTTACAGTAAACATTGTTTTCTCACCAACATTTGTTCCAGCTGAAGCATGCAGTGTTCCAAAGATTTTAATTATTCAATTACCTCTGAACACTTGCAGAAAAAGTGCAATCTAGTTATGTGCAGAGACTATTACATGTAACAGCTTGGGATATTTCTGACATGTTGAAAGTACAGCTTCTAACCAAAAGGAAAATCAGAGAAAGGCACAGACTCCTGAAGTAGCTCTAGTTTATAACAATTGCAGGCAGTACACAGGGTCAAATTTAGACTCAGAATGAGCACGTGAATTTTATTATCATTATTGTTTCTATTACAGTAAAGCCTAGAGGCAGCAATTGAAAAAAAGAGGTTTACTGTGCAACGAGCAAACTTGATAATAGGTGCTCTCCATGCCAAACATACAAAACACTGGCAAAAAGTTACACTGAGGTGAAAAAAACTTGATCAAAATTAAACTTGAGGTTAGAGCTGGTAAGAAAAACAGCCTTGCTACTGGACTACACTGCCTTCAGATAGATTGTGGCCCTTACTCTCTAGCTGAAATTTTATACATCACAAAAAAACTGTACTTGTTGCTACAGAGTCTGGCTGGCAGTGTGAGCTTGTAGAAGTCCATGGCTGGCAAAGCAAAGGTAGTACCTACCAGGGTGAATGCTGCACGCTTTGGCAGATGGCTTACAGAACACCTGCGTACCCTAGTTAGAGATGCAGCCACCTCTTGAATTCATGAACAGTAAAGTATCCAAATAAAAAAAAAAAAAAAAAAAGTTCTACTGATTTCAGAAATTCTGTAAGCAGTTCATTTGAAATATGTAGTTTATAGACTCCTGGAATCCATCATATTGGAAATTAATAAAGAGCACTGGGTTATGAAGGCCATACTAAGGAAGCTGAATCAGATTCAAGAGTAAATTATACGAAGATAATTAAACATAATCCCAGGGTCCACTTATAATTTGGAGTGATTCAAATTCAGCTTTAAGCTTGCTGAATTGGATTCTCAGATGCCACAAAAATCTGCTGTAGTTGATAAGACTGCTGCTGATTTGCACCAGTTGAAAATCTGGCCCACCAGCTGTCTATCGTGTGGCTTTTTTCTAAACACCGTCACACTCCATGTAGCATCACCAGCAACACCGATATCCTTAATGTAATAGCAGTGCTCCTGATGACTAAGCTTCCATCAGCTAATCTGCTCTTCAAGGTAGAAGATTGAAGTGTGGGTGGGAAAAAAATCTCTCTAGCAATGTTTTATAATCACAGTTTATAAAATGAGATTTCAGAAGCAGCTACTTTCATCATTCTACATGTCAGCACTGCATCCTGAGATCATTTCTCAGGACCATGCAGTAAAGAGGGCAGACAGCACACACTCACTTGTGGAAAGAACAAACATTTTCAGGCAATTTTATGAAGTAATTTTGATGCATGTTCCCTATTATTTAAATATTAAGGTGAGTAGCCAATGGACTGGTTTACCAACTAGCCAAATTACATGATCAAGCATTGTTTTAATAATTTTGACATCTACTCCAACTAACAAGAAAAGCTCAATGAAAACTTGCATTTTATCAAGTGAAAAAAGGGACTGCTTTAGACTAGGTATGATACACAGTATTTCTTTCAAGTTATGGCAACTTAGGTGAAATAGAATGGAAGATGACATATTAGAGAATAACTTCAAATGTTTAAAAGCTCTTTCTGTGTATTGAATCATAGACTAACTCAAGTTGCAAGGGACCACGGGAGATCATCCAGTGCTCTCCTGTACAGCTCACCTGTACAAGTGAAGCCATCCCCAGTGTAACCCTCTTTACACAGGCAGCGGTAAGAGCCCATGGTATTCTTGCAGTCAGCATGTGGGCTGCACATGTGGGTTCCATTGGAGCACTCATCCAGATCTGTAAAATAATTGAAAAATTAAAGGGAAAAAAAAAAGGAAAAAGTGACATTAATTAAAAAAACACACCATGAATACAAACTTTAAGTAGCGTATGGCACAGAGAAGCTCTACTTTAAATAATCTTCCATAATAAAACCCACACATATATGGGGTCATCTGACTAGAAAAGCGGGCATAGCTTATTTGCAGACCAACAAAGAAGTCTTACAAAGCAACTGTGAATGCGGAAGCTGCAGGGCACTCTCAAAACTAAGACCTTATCTCGTTTTCACAGGGAGCATCAGGAGACCTCTCACTGCCTCCCATCAGCTACCCTCAAGGACACAGCATCTCTCTCCATGGTCCAGTCTGTTTTGACCATCACACAAGCCAAACATGAGATAATGCTGATTTCACAGTTACCATGGTGAAGAATTTGTCCTCCAACAGATCATGTCAAATCAACCTAACAAGTTTGATAACCATTTATCTTCTCAATTTGTAGGTGTGGTCTTCATTTTATTCAGAGTTGCCAGGACTCAGTTTTTGTCTGATCTTACAAATAAAAACAAATGTCTATGACCCTCACCTGTGCACTTGATACCATTTCCGATCCAGCCAGGACTGCAGCTACATTTGAAACTTCCTGCTGTATTTGTACATATCGCATGTCTATCGCAGTTATGGGCTCCAATTTCACACTCATTGATATCTGTAAAAACAAAGAGATGTTTGAAGAGCTCATAGATCAAACTTTCCCACATTCAGATAACTCATACTGGAATTTCTCAAGAAAGACAATGTGAACATGAAAGTAAGCATGCATTTCTTTATAACATGACATGTAAAAATGAAGTAGAAGAGAAATAAAGTCACAACAAAGAAAAGCAAAGAATATATAGCGTATTTCAAACATGTGCTGCCCTACTATGCATTTTTTCTGATAGGCATATGAATCAGTACCTCTGCAGTTCACTCCAAAGCCTGGTAATTTTCATATTCAAGGAGGAAAACAGTAACTCAGGTTTCCCTTCTTTTTCTAACTGGTGCGCTCAGAAAGAATGCGAGGCCACAGCCTTTGGAAGAGGATGACTAGTATCCATAAAGACTACCACCGCAGGTGTTCAGCATCCTGGGATGTACATTTGTCAAGCAGCTTTGCAATAGGTTGTGGGTCAGATTTGATGACTAGGAGCTGGTGTGAAGACCTGTGCTCCCCTGACAATAGAGAGATACCACTACAGTGTACTGGCTTGTATCTTGACCACACCTTAATATGACTGAGGGAAAGAAGACAGCTTTCCCATCTGCCCATCCTGGGGTGGGCAGAGAAGGACTCAGGTGGCTCTACATTGCATGGTTTGCTAAAAGGTCTCAGAGGCAACTTTGCTGCCCAGGGACTCCTGGAATGCAGCACTCCCACAGCCCCCACTGTTTCTGCAAAGATGCTGATGAACACCAGCTGGGCACCACCTGCAAACTTTTTCTAGGATTATCTCTAGGCAGTTAACGAAGCCAGGTTCTGCTTTGCTAGAGACTGTGGAAGGTGGAGGATGGGCAGTACCACTGTATTTAATGTGACAGCTGATGGACACAAAGCTCATCAGACACGCAGTTTATTAAGAACTCAGGAAACCTAACACAGTGGAAAAAAGTCAGCATCCTTGGAGACACCAGGCAGCAAGTCATCCAGTCTTCAAAATATGCATTTGTGCCAGCACATTCTATTTCAGTTCTTGCTATTTTCACCTTATTTTCATTCTTGGGCATTCTCTGGCAATGTCAAAATGTAGAGACAGAAAAAAAAACAAACTGATTCTTCCATGTCACAAAACAATATTAATGCCCTATATAACTACTTAGAGAATGTATAAACTCAAAGGCAAAGTTTTCAGAAATTACTACTGGTAACCAAAACAAAAGTGGCAGGAATTTTCTTACACATCTGAGCTAGGGATTTTACAGTGTTTTCTGTAACTGAGCTCTCTCTAACTGTGCTTCACTTCCATGGAGGATGTAAATTATCTAGCATTCACATCAAACCACTTAATATTTACACCAATTTTTTTCAGCCCTCCCAGGTGCCTTTGCTGTTGCAATAAGATAAATCATCTCATTCTGTAAAACAGTTGACAGAAAGGGAAAACAAGAAAACACAATCTGCATGATTACACACTTAAAAATCCAGTTCAGACCCCTCCCGAGAAAACGATTAAGAAAAGGCATCAGCTGTCAACCATGAGAACCTTTGGGGTTCTCAGCCCCCAAACCATAGACTTCAGTTTCCCTATGATTGTACCTAAAAACAATTAGCTCTTTAAAGAGGACAAGAGAGTGGATCCGTTGGGGAAATCGTCCAGCTACCATCTTAATAATTTTTTCTGTAACCCTTTCTTAAGTTTTTCTGCCCACACTTCTTTAGACAAAAGGCTCTATGTCCATTCTCTTTGCCCTGTACATGTAGTTTGTCTTTTCACAAAGGGTACACTGAGACGTGACTCTGAGAAGCAAACAACATACATCCGTCAACATACAATTAAATACTCAGGTCCAGAAATTACCCAAACCCACTGCTGGCTTGGGGTTTCTTGGTTTGGTTGGGTTGTGCTGTTTTTGGTTTTGTTTTGGTTTGGTTTTTTTTTAAAGTCTGTATAGTGGAACTGCATCCAATCTTACTTTCCTGGGTTTCTTTCTAAATGAGGCATTGCTCTGAATCAAAACTCCAGACATCAGACATGAGTATTCCCATAATCTGAATGCTGATGTCTAGATACGGATCTAAATCTGGCAGCTGGAATCTACTTTTAATGAACGTTGACTGCCTCAACAAGCCTGAAAACATGCAAATGGACATTTACTTTTTAAAACTTAAAAAAGGTTCAGCAGTAGATAATCTCAGAGCATATTTGCGTTCAGCATGTGCAGAAACTCATACGAAGATATCATCACCCTGAGCAGGAAACTAGTGTCTGTCAAAAATCTTAAGGGTGGTCAGAAAATAAAACAACTCATTTTGGCTCAGACTGAAGGGAAAGACTAGAAGGAATTTCAAGAGGTCAGCTACAGTATACATTGACATAAAGAAGCTGAGGCAAACACTCTATATTTTAACCTTTACATGATTTTAAAACGAAAACTGTTACACCACTGCTAACATCGAGATTGCACTGTATTTGATTGTTTGATGCTTTGAAACACACAGGCAATCACATGCTTCCTGATATCCCGCAGAGCACAACAAAACAACACAAAAACCATCATCAGTGGAGAGATTTCTGCCAAGAATTTTTTTAAACCACCAGCAAACATAAACAGAAACTTGCATGCAACAGCTACACCGCAATGAAGCCAAGCTCAGGCTCAAATTTAAGACAATCTAAAACAAATTTTCAACTCTACATAAAGTGACTGTGGACTCCATCCCACCTCACACTGGCCCGCTAACACTTTGCATCCGCGAGCCCAGTTGAAGAGCAGCCCTGTGACACTGGTGCCCTTGCACTGGACACTTGTTCCCCGACTTGTTTGACACACACACTAAAAAGCTTGGAATCTTCCACGGGATGAAAGTTGTGAGCACAAATCTATACCCAAACACAGGTATTTATAATGGGATCACCTTTCTCAGAGATCATCCCCTGAAATGCCATTCCATTTGCTTTGAACAAAATCCTGAAATCCTTTTCAGTTTTTTTTCCAGGAAAAAATTTTCAATAGATTTCAATGTTTTTTGCCTGGGTGAAGATCAAATAGGGAATGCAAAATATATTTTCTAATACCATCTACCTTTACAGGGACATTGCAGGGCTTATTTCATTGATTTATGGAAAGGTTTGCAGATACTTAAATGCAAGCCAACTGAGGCATATAAAATGCCATCACTGGCTTCATCCCAGGTTTTGCTTACTTTCAGAGCTATCTGCGTTTAACTCAGATGCTGTTTTGCTATAATCCCTATTCTCTCCTTTCATTGCACAGCTACGTTATAAGCCTAAATTTATTGCATTGCAATTATTTCCAAGTCAAAAGAGATCTCAGACCAAACAGGGTCCTGAGTAAATGGGGCAGTGAAATAAATTGAATTTATGCCTGCTTACACTGGAGCTTAATATGGATTTATGTTGCCATAAGTATTGAATTATGGCTTCACAGAATGAAACAAAAAGGTGAAGTTGAGCTCTGTAGGGGAAAAATTAACTTAACATAAATATCTTTCATAAAAGCAAGAGTCCAGATTGTGCTGTCTGCATGGCAGTACAAACAGTACTACACTCCTCAAACACTCCAACTATTTTTGCATAATTGTTTGAAGAGAAAGGCATTACTCAGACTGAGTAAAGGTATCATGACCCAAAGTGCACACAGAAGGACACAATTCAAGTCAGGGTTTCACACAATGATGGCCTATTCCCATTAACTTCAGGGAGATTTTCACTACAGAGTAAAGGAGTGAGTCACTGATTTATATCAACCTTCTCCTTCTGCCTCCAGACAAGCCAAGGAAAATAAAGACATTCCAAGCCGAGACTGACACTGCATCCTCAGCCGGTCCCATTGTGCCCCAGTCCTGCTGCACACATGTTCTCAGCTTTGTAATTGCACAACTCCCATTAATACTAAGGGAGTTGTCTGCCTATAACAGATGAGAATACGCATGATAAATAATATGCAGATTTGACATCATAACAATCCCAAGCACTCTGGGGAAAAAAACTGTCAGTCACCCTATTTTGTTGGCTCCATCAGTTCTTTTCTCTGGACAAATATTTTTTCTCTCAAGCCTTTGGCAACTAATAAAGCATCTCTCCCATTAATCACAGAGGCACATTTTTTTAGGGCTGCAAGATGTGCAGCGCAGCAAAAATACATGTCACATATACCTGTCACGTTGGCACTACGCTTGCAAATGTGGCAACCAAAGGAAAGAAATGGCTAGCCAGTATCTGCACAGCACATCTCTAGGCAGTCTGCTTGTGGATCTCATTAAATTCGGCCAGAGAGGAGCATGGGGATAAGTCACTGTATTCTCACCTATACTCCAGAAGCACCCAAGTCATTCCTCTGCATTTGAACAGAATGAGAGTGAGCACTAACCTACAAAACCTCACACATTCATCACAGGGTATGAAACCCTCAAGGTACTCTGTGTACCATTTTCATTTTCTGTTAAGTTTCATTGGGGCTTCAATATTCTATAAGGATTCCTAGCAAAGTGTGAATTTAATTCAGTCTCCACCTATAAATCAGTACTGTTTGTCAGGAATTATGCAAATCCCTTAAGCACTTTCAGACTTCTTAATTTTTTTGGCGCTCTCTACGTATCTGTGCATTTTATCACACTGACGTTTCACTGGTATTTCAAGCCTGGGCCCGATTCCCACAGGACCAGTCGTCTGGTGGAAGTCACAAGGCATTTCCTCATCCTGGGTCACTGCCCATGTAATCAGGTAGGTAAAAGGGAGGATTTTTCAGAGGGAGAAGACTGTGAATTTCAACTTAGCACTCACACAAGTAGAAAAATGCATGGAAAAAATTCCCTATTCTAATGTCCATACCTGTAAAATGGTTTTCTCTGTTGGAGTCACTCTTGGATTTTATTCAGCATACTGCACCACAAGCACCTCTTGGAGTTTCACATGGGGCAGTTCAGTTTGTGCCTGCAATCCATCCTTACGTCATCAGCCTTGGGCGCAGCGTGTTATTGCTGGACAGACGCCTACTCACAATACACTCCTTCTGTAATACCCCTATTTGGCGGGCAACATCTTAATATTATTATTTTCTGGTATTTGGCCTGACACAGCCAGCTCCCAGATTCATAAGAGGAAATGGACTTGTTTCACTGATACCAGAACACTCTTGTGCCACCAAGACTGAAACACAATGTATTATTAATGGCCAGAAGCCAAAGGCAGGGGAGAGAGGCAAGTACATTGTACAAGTCACAAAATGTTATGGACCTATTTCTGAGGGCAAATGACAGGGCTCACTATGACTATGGGCCCACAATGACTATGCCCTTCACTGTGTCAGGTACTCTTCTCTTTATAACTGTGTTATTGGCAGCCATGCAAGTATGTAGTGTGCAGTCACTCCTCCTTTATCCACTATCATTATCATTACCGGGTGACAGCAAGTAATGTTCAATTCAAGACCAAACTCTCTAACCTCACACCCCACACCAAGGCCGCAGCTGAACATCTTTCACTAGCCCTTCTCCAAACAGCACCAGCATGGCCCTTGCACAGTCAGAATCTGGTCTCAGCTCTACAACTCCCTGAGCCTGCTGTGGAGAAACCCAGCTGACTTTTAAAGTACATTTATTTTTGATGTGATGGCCATCTCAGGCAACTTCTGGCCCCAAGTTCACCTCACTTAGTTTGACTTTGTGAAGAGCGCCCTAAGCCTGTGCAAGCACAGCTCCACCAGGAGCAGACAGGAGATCTGCGTGCACAGCCGTAACTGGCAAGGATGGATGCGAGAGAGTCAGAGAAAAATTTGTTCCTCTGTGAAAATATCAGAGCAAGTTAATCTAAGGCTCTACAACAGTGAAATATTGCAAATTTACAGGCAATACTCCAGAGTGGTGATGAATCACAAAATACAAATGCAAGTGCCAATAAAGGATTCCATCTCTGCACACATACATGTATGCTTTATTGAGAGAAAAAGCAGAGAAGATATTTGTCAAAGTGGGGCAATCTGGAACCAGGATAGGGGAGAACATTGCAATCTTCTCTCTAGTGGCTATGCACCATTGCCTGCCTAGAAAAATCTAAAATGAACTGCAGTTAGTCATTCTTGTCACAGTTTGCCTTGTGAATGTAAATTAAACCATTCGTAGCACGTTGCCTAGGAAACCTGCATCTAAAACGTATATTTTTGCATATTTTTTAAAAAATATATTTTTGTTACTAAAATCTCTCCACATTCTCACTGAGAATCAAGGAGGCAGGGAACTAACATCTGTGTGGGATGGGAATGTAAGTCAGTGGGTGGATTCTGAATACTGTTAAATGATTGGGGAAAAAACATGTTTATTTGTTAAAATGGAAACAATCAGTAATGACAAGGGAGCTAAAATATTTAAACAAATCTGTAATGGAACCCACAGCATGTTATTTAGTTGTTCTCATGAAACAGAGAACCTCCCATTCCAAGTGCTGTACACATTTTTGTAATTTTTTTCCACGTGACCTCCTAAAAAACTGTGGATGCTTTTGATCTGTCTGTAAGACAAGAATTGAATCCTGGGGTTAAGGTGCTGTTGGCAAGGTCCCTCCAGAAGAAGCCTTGAAGGATGCTCTCATGGTCTGCAGTGCCTAAGCCTGGGAACTTGAGTTCTGCTCTAATACTGTGCAAACACAAGGTGAGGAATTCAGAGGTCTTCACCAGTAAATCAGACTTTGTTTAAAAAAAAAAAAGTGAGAATCTGCACAATGTAGTCACAATGAGAGCTGTATCCACAGTTTCTTCAGTATGAAACCAACCTAGAAAATTCTTGCTCTGCTTCCTCCTTTTTATTATTTAAATCCAAATTACTTCGGTGATTCATTTTTGAGTATAGTCCCATCTCGGCTGTATCAGCATAACTGATACTTCATCTTTTTGTCTTAGACCACTGGCCTCTTTCAAATTACTGAGCCCCTCTACAGCATCTGTTGTAACTAAGGTGTCCTGGTGGTTTTCCTGGTGAGTGTCATCCTCCCTAGGACACCAGCATATAACCAAAAGCAGCAGAGGATGGGCTGAGGGAAAGATAAAGATGTGTGGTGGTGGGAAGAGCTTACATGGCAGACAGCATTCATCCAGAGGGCCAGGCTTGGCTGGGACCAGGAGGGAGGGATTTCCCTGCCTCTCCGTTAACAAAAAAGTATTGCTTGGGACATTTGCCACTACCCTGCGTCACACTATGCCAAAATGATGGCTATTTCCAGGCACTTCTCCAGAAGCCATACCTCAGATTCCTCCCCTGCCTCCATGAATTTTCTCTGTCTTTTGCCTTTTACTAGTTGCTTCATCTTCCCTGACTACTCCTGACTGTCACTCATTATGTTGGGAGTGATAGCTGTGCCATGTGTAACTGATCAGCATGAGGCTTTTCAGGTCTAGAGTACTGAAGATCTTCATATAATTTAGCACAGAAACAAAGAACATCAAAATGTTGGTCTACAGGGTACAATTAGGGATTTCTTGGATTTAGATCAGTTCATATGTAAGTCAAAGGCAGCTGTTAAAAATGCACAACTATTCGTCCACGGTCCAATATGCAAAGTACAACTCCAGCTCTTAGATTGTTCTATGAGAGCTGTAAAAAAAACAGCTTCATATATTTGAGGCACTTACAGAAGTACTTTATTAACTCTGTACAATAAGGGCAGACTAAGAATAAAAGTTTGTCTCAAAGACATTGCCAGAAATGTGTTTACCCTAAGTCTACATTAAAAATTATATTAAACATATGTTTGTATTCACATTTGGGCAAAGCCTAAGACTTTCAACACCTTGGCTTGAGACACCAGCACTAGGATTATTAATATCATGCCCTTGGAGCTTGTATATTTGAATCTCATTTCTGTTTGCTGGCAATACATGAAATAATGCAAATTCTGATTTTGCTGATATAATCTAGTTGAGTAGCTGTATTGTTGCCACTCTGCAAAAACCAAAAATATATTTTAGCACATATTTCAAGCCATCTGTGTTTGCCAAAATAATGCTTGGAACCAATACCTGTTATTTGCATGCATAGTATACAATTAACTATTCCAAATGCACTGAGGTCCTCAGGAGCCTGTCAAGTTACAGGCAATGGCACTTTCTGTTCTCTTAGACCAACAACAATGCAGTAATAAGCCAAGTTTTGTTCCCAGTGGACATTTTGTCATTCATTTCAGCAGAAGCAGCATCAGGCTGAATGTTGTGCCACTGAAGCTCAGCAGAACACAAGGTCAGCAAAGTTGGATAAGAGATACAATATTTAGCACAAACAAGTGAAAACAAGCACAGTGAGAGGAGGTCTTGAACGCTATGAGAAAAGGGCATGGAGGCTCATGAGTTTAACCAAAAGTTAATAATTAAACTTTAAAACATACCTGTGCAACCAGTTGTGCCTTTCTTGCCTGAATATCCCATATCACAATGACAGATAAATGAGCCTTTTGTATTCTCACAGGTTCCACTCAGACAGATGTTTGGATGCAGATCACACTCATTAACATCTAAAAAAACCCCATGAATTAAGATTTATTAAATAAAATTCTTAGAAAGTAACTGGCAAAAATCTCAAGATCTGATGTTCTGGTACAAAAATGAGTCTATGTATGCAAAGAAAAAACTGCTTAGGTTAGTTATTCCTTGCCTAGTATACATTTTGAGATCTGGTTTAACACTGCTATATCCCCCTAGCTGTATTAACATACCTTTAATCCCAACTTTCCTTAAAAAATAGAGACTAAGATTCAGCATATTAGCCAAAGAATGACTATGACTATTCATTGATGCTATGTATATGTGTGCGTATACGTACATTCATATATGCTTGTATACATTATCTAGTTTTGTACAAACATTTCTTCTCAAATGTGCTCCAGATTTTTAATTTAAATGTGAAAATTTGGTTTTGGAGATACACTGTTTCATTACTTTGTTCTACCAAGGTACAGCACATGCACATAGTTTTGTCTTAGAGAAAAGTTTAAATCATCACTTGTGATTTATCTTGCTAGAAATTTTCCACAGCATCATCCACTAGTATGCCCCTTCTGCAAGCACTCTTTCATCTAAGCTGCATAAAAACCTCACTGGAAGAGGATCCAAAGATACGATGCTATAGGTCATCATGTTTGCATCCTGATCTACAGAGCTATACAGAGATTACATCTGCGTTTGATAAACACAGCTACACAGCTTGTGCAATGGGGCTAGTCCTATAGTCACCTGGCCAAAATTAGGGCGTAAGAGAAATACTCTTAAATATCATTGTCTGCCTACTTGGAAATAGTGCCTTAATAAATAATTTTCCCCTAGTTAATGCAAATTGGAAAATATGTACTTTCACTTACCTATGCAAGTCTTCATGTCCTCAGATGCCATGAACCCATCATAGCAAAGACACCTGTATTCTCCTGGGATGTTTGTACACTGGCCTCCATCACAGATGTTAGGATTATCTTCACACTCATCAATATCTAGCGGGAAAGATCAGATTGAAATATGCTAGCTTTATGCAATGCAACTAGCCATAATCATGGCAAGCAAACATTTTAATGCTCAGATAAACATGATGAAGATTGAATCCTTGCAAATAGCTGAATGGTACATTGCAAAATTGTCCTGACAAGTAAGCTCCTCACCTCCAGCTAAAGTCAGTGGCAAACATTCCTGACTCCAATGAGAACAGGAACCAAATTTGTAGGTTAAAAAGTCATTGACAGAAAAGAAAAATGCAGAACCTTTGTCACACTACATGGCCACATACAATTGGAGATTCTTGGATACTGTCCACCATTGTTCAAGTCAATGGAAGCTCTTAAGTAAAATTCAGTGACAAAATATGGGACTTTACAGAGCTTAAAAAAGCCATTGTACAAGCAGAATACCTCTACAGGTCTCAAGGGTGGTGACAAACTGGAAACACAGTCTCAAACTCATTATGAGTATAATTACAGTACGTATATTTATTTCACTAAGAGATCTTACGGGGTTTTTTAGCATTTCACCTGACTGGTCAGGCCAGCCATATAGTTATGTCCTCTAACATATAAGTTGTTTTCCCAGTTCATGAAATTGGCTATCACTGATTGGGGCCAAGCTGCAGAAGCAGACACTTTATTATATTAATGCAGCCATGCTAAAGTCTGGAATCTTTTAGAGTCCCTGGGGTTATATTAGTGTTCCTTGTAAAAATCCCTAGAATCTCCTTATGTCAGCACCAACATAGAGCAGCAAGAGCAAAAATCAGAAACTCTGCCTAGTGATACCATGGGAAAAAAAATCAGCACAAAAAGAACAAGTTTCAGGAACCTCCTCCAAGAGAAAGGGTGTAACTCATTATCAGACCAGTCTATTGTGGATTGCAGTAATTATGCAGCTGTAGAAAATGAACTCACTTCAACTTAGAATATTACGTTCATTATTCTTCTGTATTTCTAGCAGCTAGTGCTTGTGCAGATACACAAGTTCTGCAAGCAAGAAGGCTGACCGGTCTCTGTTCATCTTAACAAGTAAATAATGTTGGCATGGACATTAGCCTGGAAATGTTAATTTGGGATGGAATTTGAATTAACATGCAAAATTAAGCTCTAGAAATGGGGATAATAATGACATAAATAAAGAACTTTATTTACTAACCTGTCACTGTACTGATTTCACAGTTGGGGGAAAGTCAGCTGACAAAGAACCTGTTGTTTCTCCTAATTGAGCTGATTATTTATGCATAACCTCACCAATTCAAACCTGACCTACTACTGAACTGAACAGCATTCTTACCAGTTCAATTATCAACAAATACAGTCTGTAATAGCTTCTAGCTTAGTGTGACGTTAAAGATAAAAGACATGTTCACACAGAGACCAAACCGAAAATGTAAAACAGGTGTTTCACATACTCAGGTCACAGTGCTACTACATCTTGTTCCATGCACAAACATCTAATATACAGTAAAATCAGACATTCAGTGCAATGAGTGGAAAATGTCACAAAATGCATTTTTTTCTTATTTTTTGCTCCGTTTGGGCAAAGGCAAAATTTCAGCATGTGGATTTTGAATATTCACCAGATATATGTAGAAAAAGAAGAGCCTTCAACAGAAGGCAGCAGCATTTTTAGATACCAAAACAGTGGTGAAGATGATCCTTCACATCTCTGGATATTTTCTTAGGTAGAGTTTGACTTGACATCCAAAGATGTTTGGCGTTTCTGCTATTAAATATTTTTATGTGTTGGCTATTGCATTCAAGTCTTTCTTAGAGGAGAGTATGAAAATCAATAGCTAATAGCTAAATGCTATTTTTCAGAGTCAAAGCTGGATATAAATATGCAAAAATTCACAACTAAGATGAGATGCTTTTTTGTTCCTCAGCCAGGTAATATCTGACTACAAACTTCTATGGACATGTTTATGGTCAAGTTAATGTGTGAACAAAAACACTGAGCATCCACCCCTCCCCACAGGAAAGGCAATTGCTTCCACCCTTTTCAATTCTGAGAAGGGAAAGATGATAGTTTTCTATTCCAAAGTTTTTAGTTTAATATGCAGGAAGGTGCTATAAATGATGTGCTCTGGTTTTGGGTTTAGAGATATCTTTGCATGGCTAAGGGCAAGCTGAAGTAAAGCACAGAATCCTGTTTAGAGTACAAGAGAGTTGTTTCCTAAGAAAGATTCATACTATTCAGATTTCAGTTTATCTGAAACTCATGAAACTCATGAGACTCATGCAGCTTACTTGGATTTGACTAAACAAAGAATCAAAAATAAGAATTTTCTTGCTTGCCTAAGAGCAGATACCACACAACCACAGAACAGGGCAATCAGCTCCTTCTCTAGCATTTCTGTCTGTTCTCTCTCCAATATAACCATACAGTATACATGCAGAGCATTTTGGCTTATGTTTATGATGATTCTTTCCATTGACTTAAACACATTTTTGATCTGCGCTTAAGGGAAGCAGACACTTACCCATACCCTACCTTAAGGGAGGAAAATTCATCTCCTACTGAAAAAAATTATAGCTTTTTGTTATCAAACTCAGAATCAACTTGTACACTTCCTGAAATTAGGAAGAATCCATTCCCTTCAAAGCAATTCAGTCAGCAGTTGTTAAATTCTGATACTTTGGAGATGTTTACTTTGGAAAAAGACCTTCACTTTCCATGTATTAATTACTTTTTTTTCCAGTATATTTTTTACAACAGCTTTACTCTTCAAAACAAGGTCCATTTTTAGACTATTGAAATAAACCCTTCTAGTGGAAAAGTTCCCAAAATCTCCCTTACCAGTGCATGTCCTGTGGTCTGGCATGAGTGCAAAGCCTTGTTTACAGCTACATTCATAGCTGCCCTCCGAGTTTGTACAGAAGTTCTCACAGCCACCATTCATTATACTGCACTCATCAATATCTAAAAAGAAGAAAATTACAGTTAAAAACCACAATACTTTCTACTTTAAAGGACACTTCAAGGACACACTTTGAGTCAGCTCTCCAGAACAGCATCAGTCCAGAATCTACACTCGATATTTGCACACTCCTTGAACACCCAAGTGTTCGCAAATATAGTTATTGGGATGGATGTCAGGCAAACCAGGGAGGGAAAGAGATTATATTACCTGACTGCATATACAAATACCTCTGCAGTTATCTTTCTAAATATAAAACTATCACTGTTGTGTTACCACAGTATCATAAAGGCAACAGAGTTTTTCTAAGGATCAAGGGAAAAAAATATCTACTAGGCAGAATTAAAGCCAGGGGATTTTTCATGTATTTCCACGGCATAATAAGATGTATGTATAGAAAAGTGCACAATACATTATTTAAGCTAAATGTCACTTACAAAATGTGGCTTTAAGGAAACAGTTACTGGAAAGGTCCTATATTTGAGACAATAGCAGATCAAATTAGGAAAAATTCAATTGAACCACACGATTCTACTCCACGGTTTGCCGGGAATGTTGATTCATAATAAAATATAGAATTCAGGATTTATCAAGGTCTTCCCTCTTAATGATCAAAGTCTGAAGTCCTAGGCCATTTAAAATAGTATGCTATTTTATGCACCATGATTGATTTACTAGAGGAAATAAGCTATTACACAGTTAACTGTAGCACTGCCATAATTTCATTCATTCCTGCAAGTAAGAGATGTGCACATTTTTGGTTTTTTTGCTTACTGTTTTGACAGATGTACTAGACTTCCAAATGACAGTTAAAAATGTCTTTATACAACTACTAAAAATTAAACAATTATTTCTGTTTTATCTTCCCTATTAGCTTGAGGTCCTATGTACATTTTGTTCTTACCAACACAGTATAACTTGTCAGGTGTCGACTGATATCCAGGGTTGCAAGCACACTGATACTTTCCAATCAGGTTGACACAATGTCCGTTTCGGCACAGGCTGGTGCTTAGGTCGCATTCATTAATGTCTGTTGCAAAAGAAAGAGAAGAACACGTTTCAGATCTGAATGAAAATTATACTAAAGCAAACATCATAGTGTGCTTGCAGCACAAGAGTGGGATAAAAAAAAAACTGTGCACAACATTGATTTTGCCTGCATGTCTTACCTACACATGCAGAGATATTTGGTGATATCTGATGGCCTGGAGGACAATCGCACCGAAAACTTCCCTCTGTGTTGATGCAGGTGCCACCTCGGCAGAGAAGTGGATTGCGCTGACACTCATCGATGTCTGTGGGGAGAAGGGAAGGCACATCACTGCAGGGGCCGACACTGCCACAACAGCAACCCATCCCTCCCCATAGCCTGCTACCCATCACAGCACCATCTGCCTAGATCAGCTCTGGAGACTTTCCTACAGAAAGTCATTCCTTACACCACAGTGCAGCTAAGAAAATTAAAAAAAAAATTAAAAAAGGCTTTTTCTCAATTTTAATCTACTCTAACATCAAAGTTCAGGATGCTGTCCCACTTAGCAAAATGCTAACCCTTGCTCATTTATGCTTTGGTATCCTATGGAAGCAGCAAAGTCACATTTGGGGTGGCAATCAAGTTAAAGTGAGCTTTAACAAGACTCAATATATGAGAGCAATCTAAAACCAGGTGCAATCAAACCTTAAGAAGAAAAAAACACCCAAAATAAAGCATGCATAGCATACTAACACATAGCACACTATTGCTATGGCCTATAAAAAACATACCCATGCAGTTTTTCATCATCATAAATCCACTTTCGTAGCCTTCAAAACATTCACATTCAAAATCTCCAGGAGTATTGACACAGATGCCTTGGCCACAAAGATCAGGAGAGATGCGGCATTCATCAATATCTGTAACAAAAAAACACATTCACAGTATTTTCAAAGGAATTCAGTTTTTCCTTTTCAAATCAAAGTTATGAGAGAACATCCATGCAGTTTACCTGTGCAATTCCTTTCTTCAGAATCAAGGGCAAATCCACTGTCACATCTACACTTAAAACTGCCAATGGTATTTCTGCATTTTCCATGAGTACAAAGACTGGGGACCATTTTACATTCATTGATATCTAAAAATGAAACAGTAAGGACATATAATGTTATGACTTCATACAAAAACAGCGCACAAAAGAACAATGCCAACTTCAGAGCTCATCCTTTCTCATGATAATGACCCCCCCTCCTTTTGGGAAAATTGTAGGCCACACTACATAAGCTGGTAGTAACTTACACTTAACCAACAACATAGACATTCTGCACTGGAACTACCAAGTGCACCTTTCTGCCATTAAATGCTATGTCTCTCCCCTTTGTCCTGCAGGAACTGCAGCTCACTGAAGTCAACACTAAGATTTCAGTGCACAGAGGATGAAACCTACAGGGACAAGGGGTGCTTCCAAAAGAAGCACTCTGTCTTCTGGTTTCTGAGAAAAAAGTGACTTCCATGAGTCACAGAAAACATTATGAGCATAAATAAAAGCACATGTCACTTTTCTTTGTGGATAATTAATGGTTTAGTAACTGTTTATAAAGCTAAGCCTGAAACTAACAACAACAATTGTCATTCATATATATTTTCCTCTCCTTTCAGACTTCAGAATGTTTAGGCTTTGGGTAACTGGTTTTATAAACATATTCACATCCATTTGTGCTTCTAACATTGTCCAGCTTAACCCCACTGGTAACCCTGGAAAGACAGCTTTCAGCACATGATGCTAGGGTGTCACTGCGTGACTCCCATTTAATGATGGAAGTTTACCAACAACAGTCATAACAAGACTTGGTTTACAGTAAATTAAATTCTGCTGATTTGAGCTATCATCCTGGAAACATTTTTCTCTACTTGTCCACGTAGCTCCACAAGAAATTTCCAAAATTATTCACCCTCCCTTGCTTGCTCCACAATAGAATTAAAGTTACTGCAACCTGCACAGGTAAGAAGGATTGCAATACATCCAAAGCTGACTGCTCAGTTTCTTGCAGTTGTTGTTATGTTGTTATGAGGTGGCAGGTTTTCAAAGCTATTCCATCAGCTGGAGGCGGCATTAGATGCAACATACGATGCAAAATCAGGCACAATTTACCGCCTCTAGTACAGACACAAATCTAGTGTTTTGAAGCTGCAGTATTATGTGGTATTTAATGTTCTGTGACGCAGACTAAATTATCTTGTGTTTTATTCTGGCCTTAATTTCCATGAAGTCTAATTGCATTTTCAAATGTGCCTTAAGGTGAGCAAAGTGCCTGACTATCACTGAAATCTTCAAATCCACATGAATTCTCCAAGGGAAGAGTAAAAGGAAAATCCAGCAGGAGTTGCTGGTGATGAAGCACAAATGGATTACACACCTTTAGAGAAAGGTTTCCCAGTTATCTCTATCTTCGTAGAGAACCCAGATCCTCTTGGACAAAGAGCTTCAAATTCAGGTGATCCCTTCAAAGGACACTCCTCACACTCAAAGCCCCACGCTGCCCCCACTGAACAGCAGCAAGCATCCATTCGGTGTCGGCCTGGTATTTGTGAGGTGCATTGCTCATCTTCATGTTGCAGGTAGCAGCTCTCCAAGCGAATGTCTGTTGGGCAATTGAACAATATGTTGAGAGAGAAAGAGAAAATTTAGTTCACTGGAGAGGAATTCTTTTCCAGAATCCCTTAACAGGAGAGTCTGCTCCATGTTTTTGACTTAGAGGAGCGTACCAAGCACACTGCATAATTTCTAACAGTAAGATATTAACACTAAGCTCAGAAATTAAGAGTTGAAGCAAGTTTAAAGCACCAGTCTAAAAAATGGTCCTCAACATCTGAAGTAAATTTTGGATCAGAAGAGGATTTTAAGCATTCCAGCTTACCAAACCTATATAATTACTACAAGCTATGCCTTGTTCTGAGACAAATCTTAGGCATTTATTGTCCTAAAAGGACAAAGGTTTTTTGGATGAACAGTATACCAAACCTCGATATTCTGTTGCACCCTCCGTTAAGGTGTATGGTGTGGCTAAGAACACCACAGTCCTCCTCAGATGCCAAACCCATAATGGTCCTCCCACTCTTCCAACCTTGGTGATTTCAGTGGGACTACTGATGAAGAGTGCTAAGAGCACAGATGATCTGTAGGGAACTAAATTAATGCTATTCACCAGCTAGCAGATGGTGATGGGCTTGAGCTACTACCATTGGCATCTGTTCATATTCCAGTTGAACTAAGTTCATGTCCCTGATTGATTAGATTTGAAAATTATTTATGTGGACAGAAATTATTTTCCTTACTTGTAAGAAAACATGCAGTACAAATATTGCTCACCACATAGATCTGCTCTTTCCGAGTAGACCTGTAAATGAAATTAATACCTACCAAGACATGTCCGTCCAGAAGCATCTAAAGTCATTCCATTAGGGCACTGGCAAACAAACGATCCCAAGGTATTGACACACTGCCCATTTGTACACACGCCAGGAAACACCTCACATTCATTTACATCTATTTCCAAACAGAATGTGAATAAAAGTAATCACTAGCATGCTAAATATGAACAAATCAGAAAAAATATGAACATTCTAATGCTTGTATTTTAGGATAAAATACAAAATCACAGCAGTTTACATGGCCTGACAGAATTCCAAATATTTAGGATTTCCTACGCAAGTCAGCCAGAACCAATTAATTACAGAAAACTGCCGATGATTAGAAATAATACATCTTGCTATTTGCCATTCCTACATGTACTGAAATCAAATTCAAAAGTAACAAAAAAAGGGAGGGGGCATTAAAAATTAGTATCAGTTTTCATACTCACTGTGAGACAGATTTTTGAGGCAAATGGGCAAAGAAAGACAAAGATAAGTGCATACTGACATTATGTGTTATTCCAACACGATTAAGTTATGATGTATTTTTAAAATTTTTTAAAATTTTTTTGTATTTTTAATGTCTGTGTCTTAACAGGCACACCTCTGCATATCTGGAAAATACAGTATTGTTTGAAATCTGGCCCTATGATCTTGTCAGCAATTAGTAACTTTATACAGATTAAAATAAACTCCTTGTGGCTGTATACAGAGTTTAACTTTATTAAGAAAAGATTATATTTCTATATTTAAGTGGCAAATTTAGCACTTTTGGGTAAGGATAATTTGATTAACTGTGTTAGCTTGGCCTGTGCATAAATAAATGTTTAGTAATCTAAGTGTGAGGCCCTCCCACCAGTATCCTTTGTGAAAAGCATATGCTTCACATTTGCCTTTAGGAACAAAGCCTCCAGCATTGAATATGGCCCAGGATGAAACATGACAATTTTTAAGACAGGAGAGGATAAGAACAAGAAACGAGAGAGTGATCAAGAAGTGGGTAGGTTGAACTCGGTAGGCCTCCAGACAGAACTCCTGGTGCAAAAAGACTCTGTGGCTCTGAAAACCGCATGGAGCAGCGTAGAGGATAAACGTGGGGTGGATATCCGTGGCCTCTGCCCTTGAACAGATAGTAAAAATAAAAGGCCTATATTGACTGGAAGGCAGGAAGTAAAGCCAGTGGACTATTGGAAACCACTGAAACACAGTTCACGGTCTGTGAGCCATATGCCAGCTGACAGCTCCATAGCTCACCCATAAACTAGAGGAACACTGCCAATTTAGTTTGCTTATTTCCTTGCACAAGGTCCATTACTCATTTTACATGAGCTGTGTATGGGAGAACTGAGTATCACCTTTTGGGAACTAAACTTACTCCCTTGTCCTGTCTCTCACTTGCCAATAAATTTCCTAGAGATCTTCCCCTGTCTTGAAAAATGTTTACATTGGAGGAAACCCAAATATGGCTTCAGTCTGTTAAAAGCGGGGGAAACTACTCTGAAAAATCTGGGGCTATCCAGGTCCCATTGAAATGAGGAAAGATTAAAGCATGTAATAGATGTAAGCCAAAGTGCTGGTAAAGGAAATGCTGAAAACAGTTATGTCTACATCTTGGAAGGATAAACTTTCCATCCCAGCAGTGTTGAAAATGTTCTAAGACTTTCCTTGTGAAGAAAGATAGGTGGGGTCACTGATTTTTTTTTTTTTTTTTATTTCACTTACACACTCCAGAAAGTGTTGCTGAGGTCAGATAAGTTATGTACAGTGGGTCTGCAGCACAGACATGCCAAGGTATTCAGTCATCATTTGGAAAGCAAAGAATATATGTGAGGGTGTTCCTCCTTCTTTTTTTTTTTTGTTTTATTTTATTTTTTGTTAAGGGAAAAAAAAACAATGTTTCTTTATGGAAGCTACATATGGGAGTAATTTTAAAAAAATATTTTAACTGCAGTGTCATGTCAGATGTTGTCAGTCAGGATGACCCACAGCAGTTTGAGACTCTCTGAGCTTCTGCATATTATGAAAATATGCAGTACTTTGCCAGGGGTTCAAATCAATTCAAATGAAGATGAAATAGGGTGGGACCTTCAATTCTCACAGAAGAGTATAGAGTCATCTCATACCAAGGAAAAAGCTACACATTTAAAAAATCTTCAACCTTTTATTTAACCAAGTTTAACTGTGTCCCGATGTCTTTTTTTTTTTTTTTTAAAAAAAAAAAAAAAAAAAAGACAATGAAACTATACTTTGGAACGTGTCTGATTTCATACAATGTTGTATGGAAGAAAGCCAAGGTTAAGGGAAAAAAAAAAAGCCGTTTCCTTTCATGTGAAATATAGTCTTTAAACATTCTTTTTCTAAAGCATAGTAATGGCTTGTTTTACCTCTGTATCATAACGCCGTGTTTTGTAACATATATAAGATGTGCACTTTGCCCAAATAGGTTACTCAGTATTCAAAGAGAGAGAACCATCTCCTTATACTGGTAGGCACTGTATTTGCAAGTGTGTACTTTGAGATAAACTGTGAGTATGTAGGAATGTTAAACAAACTGAAACCAAATTTGTCCCTGACATAACTCTAATGAAGTCAATGGAACTACACCAGCTAAGAATTTTGCATAGCGTTCCTCTATGCTAAATTAACCACTTAAATCAAAACACTGGCATTTTTTTCATTCAAGCTCTGATTTATGCTAAGGCAACAATAAATACCTTCACACAATGTTCCTCTTATTCTTGAGTATCCCTTTTGACATATTGGGTCTGTAAAACAAACAAAAGTGAACTTTTAGAATGCTACAGTCCAAAACTCACCACTAACTTATTATGCAAAACCGATCATGTGAAATATTATCTAGAGTTTTTTGCTATGAGAAGTCTGAGTCCTTAGACAGTATCTCAGTATTTTCTGAAATAATAAAGAGATAAGATGGGGCAACTATATAAACTGCACAGAGCGTCAGCCATTATCCTCTTTTGTTTCCCATGTGTTGTAGCTAGCTAACCCGAAAGTGGTTATATGATTCCTGCTTCATTCAAATAAATTCATTCATTCAACTTGATCACAGCACATGGCAGCCCTATTTACCACAGATAGATAAGGATGAAATCTGCTAAGATATACAGGGTTAATTTAGCTAAAGATTTGAGCAAACTATCAGCTTTTAGCATACAGAAATAACACCCTCCCACACACATTTCTGCATTCATCCGCTCATCCCCGGCTTCCTAGCTCATCTCACAGTTCAGTCTAATTATCAAGTGAATAGGCAAAGACCTCAACCCATTTCTTGATTAACTGTATGATTCTCTAGGTCATCAGTTAATCTACAGAGTATAATAACAAGGGCTACTCCCTCTCCTCCCTCTGTTACCACACCAAAGATCCATTTGTTGCAAACATTTTCTTGGGAACTCTGAGGAACATGCATTTATTGCTACATCATTAGGAACTCTAGATCACTAATTATGACAAACAAGGCTAAAGTAATGCCGCACGTTACAGACCGTAGGTGTGGTCCCTTCCCTTCAGAATTTAAAATTGTAAAATGTTTAAAATCCAAAGTTAGAACCTCCTATAGTTACATGCTACCTCTCAAATATTAAGACTTCTCTTTTTCAGACTGAATAAGGAATGAGTGCTTGATAACAGAACAAGTAAAGTTATTTGTCCAGCCTGTGTCCAAACTTCCATGACAACAATCCAGACCAATTTCAGAATAAGAAAAATTCAAGGTTCCTGAGGAAAATGAACAGCGTTACCTCGTTCACATGGTGTACACGGGCTTCCCCAAGCAGCACCCAGTGAGGAACAGCACTGAGACTTCAGAGTTGCTCCATTGATATTAATTTCACATCTTCCATCCACTATGTTCTGCCAACAGGTACCCTTAACAGTTTCTGTTTGGAAAAAAAACCCAATGTATCGTCATGCAGATTGTTTAGCATTATACATTACAATATTTGCAAACACACTTGAATTTAACCATGAAAAAGAATTATCATTTCATTACAACTTACCACATCAGATCTGAATCTATTTTAAAAGCTCTTAATTAATCCTTCTCTGTGCTGGACTATAGCCTGAAATCATCCCAGCACAGAGCCCTTGCAAATCCTAGTTTATGCTTATGGACCTTAACAAGGAATATCTCAACACCATTCAAAATCTGAGTAATTGTATTATGACTTGGACTAGAGGCGGGTGCAGAAGAACAGGGTAGATATCAACCCTTTCTAGATCTTCCATTAATCTATTAGATTCCCCAGTCTGGATATCTGATCTTCCAATACAGCGAGTGGTAGGAGGTAGCTAAGGATCAGACAGAGCTATAGTTCCACAGTTCTCCTCACTGACTATAAATTACTGTTCCTCTAGGACACGTAAGGGAAGAAATTATGAGTCCACAGAGTATCTGAGCCACAGCATTGCTTGTGGCTGCTCTTGAGCTGATCTGGACTGTAGACAATTTACTCATGCTCCATCTCAAATAGAAAAACAGCCTTTCCAGAGAACAGATCTTAAGAAGAACATGTCCCTCCTTCTTGCAGGAGAAATTAAGTGGGTGAGCATAGTCCTGAAAAAGTAGTCTTAGCATTTCTGTATTTGTTACCAAAAGAATTTCATGTCTCTTTCAAATTTGACATGGAAGCACACCACGCTCCCAAATGCTAGTCACACTTCATGTACCCACAGTAATGGTGAAAACAATCACTTTCTTAACATTCTTTCTGCAATGTTTTCCACTAAATTTACCTACATAAGTTATTTTAAAATATTTTCTAAACTTGGTGTACAATATTTGTATGTCACTGGACATTTTCAACTAGCA
The DNA here is from genome assembly GCF_036417535.1 of Chlamydotis macqueenii. Lineage (NCBI taxonomy): Eukaryota > Metazoa > Chordata > Aves > Otidiformes > Otididae > Chlamydotis > Chlamydotis macqueenii. The sequence goes on along the minus strand of NC_141567.1, from coordinate 11,835,022 downwards.
AACATAAAATCTTCAGAAGAATAAATACCTATGCAGATGGTTCTGGTGGTATCCAAAGTACTTTCAGGAGAACATTCACAAGCAAAAGAACCTGGTGTGTTTTTGCACACTCCATTAACACAAGGGTTAGATTCACACTCATCAATATCTAGAAGAGAAATACACTGCCATTAGAGCCAGGAAGTGTTAATAAAAATACATACGGCCTTTTTCAGCTTAGGGAAAAATGGAAGAAGCTTTCCTCACGACCAGTCTTCCCCATACTATGTTTTTCTGTTATGAAACTCTTCACAATAGACTAATGATCATATGTCCTAAAGACGCACTAACACGTTAGAACATTAAAACATTGAACTTGGAAGCAGCATCTCATTTTTCAGTGATATCCAGCTATTGCCCAGCTTTGTGGTGATGAACTGTGTGGTTTAAGTGATCTAATACACATCCTGTCTGTGGCCCAAAAAGGGTTCAAACTAGGAGCTCTGTCCTCCACACAAGATAAAAGATTTGTAAAACTTGGTTCTTCTCAAGTTTTTCTCGCCCTTGGCACAGTGTGGGCGCACTGGTAGCAGTCAATGAGAGGAGTGCTAGTACAGATCTAACACAGGTTATTCCATAAGGCTGTCTAAGGCTTTCACTTTGGCCTTGTCTCTCCTCATTCCCATACTTCTCCATATAATTCCTTAATGGTTTTTTTTAGTTCTACACATTATAACCTCATCAAGGTTCAAATAACTTCTGGCACAATCTGAGAACAATCCAAATGAATAAAATTAGGATGAAATGGAGTGTTACCAATTACCTTCACATGTCTTTAGGTCAGGAGTGTATACAAATCCTTTCGGACAGGTGCAGGTGAAACTTCCAGGGGTATTTCTGCATTGCCCATTGTCACAAAGCAGCATGTTCAGCGCACATTCATCAATGTCTATAATGAAAAATCAAGAACTTCTTAAGAAACAAATTACTTCTGGAACAAAAGCCAGAACAGATTTTTCCTCCCAGCAGTCACATTTCATTAGATTTTGTGTATGTAGAAAGAAGGAGGAGACACAGACGAGAGAGAGAGAGTACTCACACATATGACTTGCACTGTTCTTCAAAGACACTGAAAAGATTTCTAGATTCTTTTAGCAGACAACAGGCCTGACATTATTTCAAATGCAAATTACCATATCAAATAAACTAACATGAAATATCCCACTTACTGCACCTTCCTGCTTCATGAAAACTATCATTAAAATAATAGAAACAATAACGGTTACATGAATTCAAACCATACAAATACCACCCAGGGAAAAAGTAACATTTTAATTTTGTTTTTTAAATAGGGAAAAATAAAAACTCTTCTCTGTATATTTTTGTTGACTTTTTCCTGAGCTTTATCCTTTAGCAGGCTGCATTGCTTTTATAAGAGCTTATACTTCCTTTCTACACATATTCATAATACGTGACAGCCACACCATGATTCAAAATAAAGCTGGGAATCATACTTTTATCTTGCCTATATTGTGCAATATGTCTATGCAGTCTCTGATTCCCTGCACAGCAGCCCCGACAGTCATGAAAAAAATGAGGAGAGGATTAGTTTGGAAAGGTTTGCTGGTCATCCTGGTCTTTAAATCACCATTTTTTCCAAGCCAGACCTGAACTCTCTTAGATGTTATGGTTAACAAGGCCAGTGTAAGTCTACACTTGCTTCAGAGGTGAAAAATTTAAATAGAAATGCTAGTGCTAAATTTCAAGAGCCCTTAGGAAATCTTTGGAAGAGCTGTGGTCATTAGAGAGGAGTTGGAAGAAGGTGGCAATGGGCCATGAATGGCAGGTGAAGACCAGGAGAGACCTCGAGAGCAGACAGGAACAATTGGCTAAGTCAGAGAGGCCTCAGAAAGTGTTGAGAGAAAGTTGGGAAGACTCAGAGGGTCAGCGCAGCAGCTGGGAACAGCAAAAGTGCTAGGAAAAGCAGGGAGATTTGCAGAATAAAACAGACCATGTGAGAAACTTCACAGGAGTTCAGAAAAATTGAGAGCACGCCAGGTGGAACATTATGGAAGAATGGGAAACAGCTGTGATGGAACATGGATGTGGGCTGCAACAGGGTGGGCTGGGGAGCAGCTGGAAAACTCACAGATGGATTGGGAGAAGAGAAGGGGTGCCATAAGCTACGGGTAGACACTGAAATGGGACATGGATAATTAAAGCCAAAGAAACAAATGGGAAAATGGAATGAATTACAGCATGACTTTTATCAAAGATAGATCAACTCTTATTTTTTTAAAAATAAGATAGTGGATAGTTTAGACTGGGATAATGCAGATGACGTAAGCTATTTAGGCTTAAGTGGTGAATACAGAACCCAAATAAAATTATTATGTAAGCTAGAGCTAACAGGAAGGAATTTAAGAACTTTAAGGTGGTTGCAGAGCTGGCTGAGGAGAGATTACAGTAGGGTATATTAAAAAGAGGAGTAATTATGATGGAGAGAGGATATTAGTAATGCCTTTCAGGGATCAGTCTTGGGACTGGGCGTATAAAATATTCATTGCAATGCAGAAATAAAAAAAATGAGTTTGATCAAAAACTGTGGACAACACTAAGCTGGAAGTTATCACCAATACAGACAATCATGCAAGACTAAATTAATCTTGACAATGTGAATGAGAGAAATAAGACGAAATATAATCATCAATGTTCAAATCTTTGCAAGTAGGGACCAATAACATGCTGTAAACCAGAACTCATCAGTTAAAGGCTATCAAGAAGAGAAAACTCTGGATGTAACTCCCAATTAGATGCTGACTTTGATCCCAAAGTATAACACGTGTTTGAGAAAAAAACTAATGCACTCTACAATTAGTTTAGGCAGGACATTCCTATGGGCAATGGAGAATTGCTGGCACCACTATACAAGGCACTGGTCAGACCTCATCAGAGCACTGTATACGAGTCAGATCAGTCGTGTTCAAGAGAAGGCTGCAGCCTCTGCTTTTATGAAAAGGTTGAAAGTGTGGATTTGGATAGTTTAGCCAACAGAGTTTGAGAAAGGATATGATGCTTCTTTATAAATACTTTGGGGATAAGTGCTGACATGGTGCTAAGTCAAAGGATAATATTAGTACAACAGCAGCTAGTAATAAAATGGTCACAAATAAATTTTAACAGGAAACCAGAATAAATTTCTAATCAGTTGTGCAAAGGAGGTCTGGAACAATGCATCAATGCAGAAGTGGAAGAAAGGAATCTAAAAGGTTTTAAATTATGGGCTTTCAATGGGACTATGTAACAGAAAGAGAATTGCCAGAATTAAAATTCATTACAGGAGTCTGCAGGCATCTGATGGGTTACATCCTAGATAGTGTGAGAAGAGACTAGACTGCTACTTTTTTGAATTCTTTTTATCTCGTGCCACAGTGCTTCTACTGATCACCTCTAAGAAGCAAGAATAACTTATTTCACCTTTTCTGTGATGAAAACTTTGGCTTAGATTTTTTTTCACTTGTACAGGACAGGAAATCACCCGTAGCTAGAGACAACGTGCCATCAGATTCCAATGACAATAAATTTTCCTTTGGCCAGTACATTTAACACAGTTAAACCAATAGCCCTGTCTGAAAGGTGAATGGAAATTTTCCTCAAAATCAGAGTTGGAAGAAACCATGTAAGCCTTCTGTAGCATATGGGATGCTTATCTTCTTATAATCAGTTGGGAGTTTACTTAAATTCCCTGCTCTTGGAGGCACCTAGCACATTGGTGATCCTAGATCCCTCCTGTGATGCACTGTAATTGCAGGATCTGGCCTCTTTTGATTTTGAGAAACATTGGTACTGCACAGTGCATGTGCAGTGGACTTAACTGAACTGGATGTTTATTGCCTGGTTGCCAGTGATTTGAGTCACTGATGGCAATGGTCCCTTATAGTCCCAGAGTGGAGGATTTTACGAGCATTGCAAAGCACTGAAATTAAAACAAGAACTCAGCAGAAACATCCAGAAATATCAGAAGAGCAGCTAGTGGACCTGATGAAACACTGAAAAAAAAAAGGTGAAGGAGGATAAAAACAAGCATCAAACTTCAAAATGAAGAATGGGACATTTCATACCAATGCAGTTTTTCCCAGTTGAATCCACTTCATATCCAGGGTTACAAATACACTTGTATGTTCCATGCAGATTCTCACACCTTCCATTTGGACACAGATCAGTATCCAGTAAGCACTCGTTAATATCTACATAAAGGTAAAAAAAAAACCAAAATCAAAAAATCAGAGTCAATTGTTGAGGGGTTGTGGGGGTTAGTTCTCAAAACTAGAAAAACATATATTTTCAGTATCACTAACATTGCCCCCTCTGTATTTATAAGCATGTTGTTCTGATTAGGTAATGCACACCTAAATATTCACATTCAAGAGAAAAAAGCATCCCTTTCACACTAATTTAAGACCATCTCTAGCCCAGAGACATCTAAGAGACTTGCAACTGTAGATGAGAACTGGGATATGAAACTAGGGTCTTACGTTTAGAGATGCACATGTACTAATACCCCTCTGTACCTCCTGATTCATAGTCTTTCCAGATGGCATCATTCTACAAAGCATGAACATCCCTCCTTTCTCAATACTCTTCCCTCTCTACTGCCAGCAAATCTACTAGTGAGCATTGGCTGACTTAGAGTTTGTAGTTTCACAGTTCTACAACTACAAAACTTTTATCATAATCATTTGGTCCTTCTCTGAAATTAACCTAGCTCTGTCAGCCTGGCCTTTCTGACAGATGAAAATATGTAAGGAAGCTCAATGTTCAACATGGCTTTATTCTTCAGCATTAGTTCAGTTGAAATGTGCAAATATTATTTACATATATGATTTCTAAGTCATATAGGTAATAACACTTCTCACAGATTTGCCATTATTTTATAACAGCACTTACACATTCCATAGCATAAAACAGAGAGGGTGCTCTGGTGAAATGGCATGCTCCAGTCATTTCATCCTAAATTATTCTAATGTGTTGCAAACAGCCACTTGAATAAGCCTTCCTCCCATTCTTTCCCGCCAACATCCCCACCAGCATGTCTAACAAATCAAGGATATCAAGGTAACACTTTTAGCCACAAATGCCATAGTTTGAATTACATTAGGTGACCTTACCATTTCCTCCTGCAGTCATGCCAGTTCCACTGCTGCACAGAGCCTGATATTCAGCTGGAAAAAATATTAAAATACTTACTGGATATTCTTTTTTAGCTCATTGCTTTCAGCGTCATGATATACAATATGCCAATTAATTATTCAAATGAAACAATATGCCTTTCTATTATTCTAAAAACATTAGTAATCTCACAGTGTTCTGAATCTGTGAAATATTTTAGCAGATTCAGGGTCTGCATCGGCTCATGAAGATGGATGAGTAAAAACTTCACATAGTGAACCGAGGCATTTAGGAAGAGACAAACTTCACGCTGGTCCTCCTACACAAATGAGCCTTAACATATTCACAGCAAGATTCTTTAGAACTCATATGTCCAAGCCCTTGCTCAAGGTGCACATTCAAGGTGACCAAGAAACAGAAAAAGTTTGCCTGTAAATCTAGCCCATATTTAACTTTATTTAGCAGGAGTGTCTTCAAGAGTTCATAGCAGATCAAGGATCTCTGATCCTTAAAAAAAAAAAATAATTAAAATATGTATCAAAGTATCTCAAATATTTCTATCACCACTGGGTTCAAGTTCTTCTTTTGAGTTCAGAACAATTAACAGAATAAATTGACAGTCTGATTAGCATTACCTTTTGCCATATAGGTCAGCATTTTCCAATACATTTGCACTTTAATTACGGCCCAATTAATTACACTGCTAAAATCAATAAATATTAAAAATATTTATGGAAATAGTTGTCTTTTCTTTAAGAAAAACCACATTCAACCCATCTCTCAATATTATCATAACCCGCAGGTTAATATGTACCCTGCTTGAATCAAATAAGCACTGCCACTGTACGTGACAGCAGATGTGCTCTGGACACGCATCAGCAAAACTTTTAGTCTAGAATGTCAGGAACTTCTGCAAAGAGCTTCTGAGGAGCACAGAGAAAAATGTCTTCCTTTCAAGAATTTTTTTTAAGACTCTCTGATCCAATGCACCTCCCTAAGAAATCTTCTCCTTCCCTCCCTCACTCAAAGCCCAAAGAAATGCTACACTTCGCCCTACGTGAGATGGCATATTTTTTTTAACAGTGGAAGAGGTGGGCAAAATAACATAGGAAAAATAGCTTCCACTTATGTAAATGTTCTGTTAAAGTAATTCAAATATAAAACAGAAGTCAATGATACAGAATCCAACATTTACAAAAGATCAACTCTACCGTACGATAAGAAGAGCCCATTGATATCAGCAGTCTGCTGGAAAGACTCCTTCCTATTCTGGCAACATTTCCTTGGTGTTCTGCTATTCTAAACAACACAGTATGTTATAAAATGCTCAGCAAGTTCCTGCTGAAGAGCTCACATCAGCCTAATTTGTTCCAACTGGTTTTGTCTCCCTAATGCTTTTCATAAAGCTATCAGTTAAAACTAGGATTTAAAAAATAAACACAAAATTATTTTTGCCTACAAAGTAGATATCGTATTAGTATGAGATGCTTTTGAACTACATATCGAATGCCATATTTTGTTTATATGAAACAACAAATTTGCTGTGCGAAAAGAATCACTGGGGCTTCAAACTAGCTCCCTGCAGTCACCTCCATGAAACTATGGTCTCTCTACAGGCTTCACAACAAGGACTGTGTCAGCACAGTTTTCTTGGAAGAAGTGCTTTCCTAAAAGCAGATTCAGCCCATGAGGATGATCAAGATTGCTGTCTTGTCAGAGTGAAGTTATGTTCCAGACAAATTTGCTTGGTGAGAATTTCAGTGACAGACTCAAGTGTTCTCAACCGACTTAACTAGCTGTTTATTTTTGCATTGACTATCCAAAGGCTACTTACTGTATAAACAATTTCAGATCACTTGAAGGATATAGAATTCAGGCAGCAAACATCTGACTGACAGGTCTACATAAGGATTTGAATATATTAATTAGTCAAGGTGCTTCCATTAATAACTTGAGGTCAAAATTATATTTTTTGTTATCTACATCTATCAAAATGGAGTTTGTTGTTTGAAAATCTGTTTTAATGTAACAACTCTGGACCCAGATATTGGCATTTACTGCTGCCTCAAAAAATTCTCTCCTGTACTCTCCCAAAATGCAAAATAGCAGATTGCTCAAAATATATAACATTATACAACAATTTAACCCTCCTGATTTAGGGGGCAATGTTAATACAAAACAGTATTTTACCTTTCTAAAAACAGTTTATCAATTAAAGCTGAGATTAGAATATGTACCAGTAAGTATACCGTACCTGAGTTTTGTGCTGGGCAGGGCTGACAAGGCTCCCCAAAGGCATAATCAGTGCTGGCACAACAGCACTCCGATTTTGTAACTGCACCGGTTAACGGTCTCACGCATTGTCCTCTCTTGTAGCCACCATAGCATGTGCTTCGCATATGTGTATCTGAGGATAGAAATCTCTCTTAATCCTGCCATGGCCAACTATACTGTCATAAATTACAACAAGTTATTACATCTAGCTCGGGTGTCATAAACACTGCAAAAAAGCTGTCAAAACAAAACATCTTTCAACATTTCCCTATGCTTTTCACCCATCATACCCTCACTCTAATAAGGACAGGAAATTATTCTTCCTCACGCTCCTAAGAGTAACCTTGTAGTTACTGTATTTAATGACTTAACATGCGTTAGTGAACGGCTAGGAAAACAACCAATACTTAACCTTGAACTAGCAAGAAGCCATGGAGAAAAGGGACAAAGTCTCTGCCATGTGACGGGGACATTACTCACTTGTAACCTGACAGGCAGGATCTCAGAATTAGAACCAAGCTGCGAAAAAACTCAGTACTGTTTACTTTATTCTCAGTCAGAGGACTGATTTGATTTTAACAAGAAGTATTTTCTCTCTCCCTCCCAACCTTGTTAGTTGTCTCTGGCTCATCAAGCCTAAAATTACCACTGCTGCAACACCCTGAATTAAGCCCATTAAGCTTTTGTTTTCATTTTATACATGAAAAAAAAGACAGAATGAGAGAGAAAGGAAAAACTTGCATCAGGAAAAGATTACAGAATAGGTTGTCATTAAAACAATCTTTCCTTGCTTGCAAAAAACAAGGAAAAAGTCAGTAATGATATTCCAGTGATAAGATTTTAGAAGTTTATCTTTTCAGGTCCAGGGGTGACATTTGTCACTTTTTAAAAACTGGCCCATAATGGCTGTCAGACACATTAGAATTTTAAAATCAAACACCTCAAACATATTTCACTTGTAGAGAAACATGCAGAAAGAGAAAAATATATATGTCCCACTTTAAAAAGAGGTGAAAGAGTAATTAAATCTTTAACATAGCAACAAATGAAGAATTTTAGATTGACAGAAATGGGGCAAATTCTCACCTACTCAAAATTGATACAGCACTACTCACTTCCAACAGCACTCTGCTGTATAGTCTACCTGACCTTGTGATTTGGCCCACACATTTCTTCTCTTCAAATGCAAAGGATAAGGAAAAAAGAGCAAAATGGGCTATTACAGTAAATATCCTCGAGCTGTTAGTATCCACTATAACTACCACCCAACAATCCATGAAAAAATGGGAAATTCTACATTCAGACTTGATCTGTCCATCAGTCTAGCCTTAATGCCTTAACATTGGTTAATTGTGACTCGTCACACATTAAGCTTGTCTTACCGACACACACACGTCCATCCAGTCCTACTGCAAGGCCAGGGAAGCATTCACATCTGAAAGAGCCATCAGTGTTCACGCAGCGCCCATTCATGCATATTCCAGCTGTTTCACACTCATCGATGTCTGTTGGAGAACAAAATGAGCTTTATTAGAAATTAAATTACATAGTGTTCAATGCTTGCCCGAAACTTGCATTTGTGCAGCCTATTTTTGTTGTATCCTATAAAAAAATATCAAGTGTAACTGGAAACTAGTTCAAGTAAAGGTTTTATTAAGAGTAACGATTAATTCATCCTGTGAAAGGGAAGAAGAAAATGCCAAATTCAGGAGAAATAAACAGAACAAAATAATTTCACTCTCACTGGAGAGCAAAAAGGGACTACATTTCCTAACTTGTTCCCAAGAGGTACATATTCAGATTTAAGGGTCATACAGGCAAAAACATAATCACAGGAAGGAGGAAACTGTGACTGCTAAGACAAAGGACTTCTGTAGTGTACAACAGGGCATTCCCTCTCTGTGTTAACAGTTAGTTTATGCTGTAAGAAACCAGTCCAGATAGCAAATCAAATCTTTCACCCGCTCTACGAGGTGCCTTCACAGGGCCACCAAAGAATTTCCCTTCCTCCTGCTGCGGGTTCAGTTTTTGGAAGCACATCTGAATGCCCAGTCAGATCCTGCCCCCACGTAGAGTCTCTCTGGTGATCTGCATGACAATTGGGGTTTCCTATCAGATGCTCATTACAGCCTGTTTTATAAACTTTCAATGGACAGACTGCACTCCAGCCTTGAATGGAATTTGTTAATGATTTGAGCCCTGAGCAATTGCCGAGCACAAGCTACCATCTTTGCCCAACAATAGTGCATTGAACAATAAGGCCCTTAGCAATGAAACACAAGAATGAAGCCTTATAATATTAGCCTATCACAAAGGGATGACAAATAATTAAAAATTACATAGGCTGCATATCCTGTTAATAGTAAGATCATTCTCTAGGCACAGAAAGCATGCCATTATTTTATAAGTGATTAAGAAAAGGAGTATTTAGAATATTGTTTGGAAGTATGTATAACTTTTATAAAATAATCACTTCATAACAACTCTCCATAATATATACAAGAGACAGTGTGTGTGACAATTTCCTTTTTTCTGACCTTAAAAGGGCAAATTGAGAGTGAAACACCTCTGTGTTTTACTTAGTTTGTGTTGTTTGGCATAAAACATGGCTTGTATGATCCAAGATTCCTTTTTCAAACTGCATTTAAAAATAGAAGTTATATTTAAGTACATGGGCTCAATTAATTTCTACTTAATCGTGCAATCTTTTGTTCTGTTTCAGACAAATATTAAATGCTTTTCCCACTTTAAATTTAGTCCTTACTCAGGGTAAGTAAAAACAGAGTTGGAACTTCAAAATGTGCCTACACTATTTAACACTGTAGACAGTTATTTTGTTAGACAACACTGAACTCCTTTGCCAGACAGAAGTTCTCCTAACAACAACAAAAAAAACCCCTTTCATTTTTAAAGGTTACTTATAGAAACAGAAAGGAAGTTAATTTTTAAAAAAGATTTTGTAAGCTCATAAGAGGTGAAATGTACAACCCATTTTTTTGCACCGATTTACAAATGTGTTGAAAAAACTGTTACAGCTGTTTTATAGAAAGGTAAAATGGGTTACTTAGAATTGCACAAATCAGCTGAAAATCTGGCTGCAGTAAAGATCGGGCAAGAAGCCTCTTCTTTTACCAGGGCTGAGATTCCACCCAGTAAATCAACTGCACACACAGGCATAAAGTCCAAATTTCTAACCTTGACAAGGCTCCACTCTCTCCTGTGGCAAAAGTCGCCATTTGCACACCTTCAAAAATAGTTATTTTTCTGACTTTTCCTGAATACTTCAACCTGGTTCTGGAAAACCACCTCGTGGGCTCATTCTCCATGTCAAATGAGTTTTTGCCTTTTCTGCTTAGCTTGCTCAGTAGTGCCAGCTGGGTACAGTAAGTCCTCTGATTTTAACCAGGAAAAATTTACTCAGACTACTAAACTGCCACTCTCAGTTGCCTTGCAATAACTTTCAATTTGGGGGATTCCTGTTTGGTCTAAAGATGAAACAATATATGCAATAGAAATCACACTTTAAACCTCTGCCTGCCTGATGTAAGCATTTCTGAAATATCATCAGCAAATCATCAGCAAAAGAAGCTAATGGTGAATAAGTTTAGTATGTCTTGTATTATAGGGAATACACAAGACTATGGTGTAACATTCTTTTTTGGCACGTTACTTCATAAAGCCTGAATGGAATTTTTTGCCAGACAGCCAAGCATATGCCCTGTACTTATAGTTAAATTCCAGTTTTATAGAACTAAGTGTCATTTACAGCATTTCCAACTTTGGGTTAGAAATTCTTCTTCATAGTTCAAAATTCAGCTTAGAGTGCATAAAATGAAATGTTTATAGGAGCAATGTGTTGCACACTGCAATTCTTATATTCCTTCATCGATCCCCTAAAGAGTTTGGCAAAAACATACATTCAATTCCTTATCAAAATTGCTCAGGCAGGTAGTCAATTTGCTGCAGAAATGCCCGTTTGTGTACACACACATTCCCAGTATGCACGAGCACTAACTGGGTGTGCGAGCATGAGCATAGAGTTCCAGCTTGTGTAAGATCTGAATGCACTCACTTCACAAACAAATTCAGGATATGCAGTGTGAACAAATAGTGTTTCAAAGGCTAACTAACAGAAGTCATTTACTCCGTACATGTGGTGTGTACAGAAAGGACAAACCTTAAAATGTACAGGAAAAGATATCATTAAAGATCAATCTTTTAAACTTTTACTAATGTGACTAGAGACATTTACCAGAGTTGCACTCTCTCTAGCCACTACATTCTTGGGAATTATTTCATGATACTTTGGGCAAGCGGAAGAAAGGAGACAAATATGAAGTCAGGAAAAAGTGTAATTTGGGTGTCAAGGTCTCAAAATGTGGTTTGATTTTGACCCAATAGCAATTTTAACACACAATGAATGTTTGCATGCTCAGTCACAGAGAAAAAGGCTTACACTAAGTGTTGAAAAGCAGTGGGAGAAATCCTTTATTTTACTATAAGATCTGTTCCAACTTTCAGTAGGAATCAGTTGAGTAGCCTGCAATTTTGGATAATTTTCAAACATTCTCCCTTTGATGCACAGAAGTAACATTTCTCTAGGGCCAGAAACCCCTTTTTGGCTGTATCCGTACTCCTGTTTAGCCAGGAGGCATGTAACAGAGGCTGTGAAGTTGAGTACCATTGGTTTTTAAGTAGTCTGAAGCAATTTACATACCATCTTCTTGGATGGCATTTCAGTGCACAGATTGATAAAAAAAAAAAAAAAGATTAAAAAAAACACCAAAAGAAGTTAAAAAAATAAAGACAGGCATTCAGGCGGAGCTTGCATCAGTAAGCCACATCCCTGCTAAGGACACAGAGAACAGCTGGAGGTCTTCGGGAACATGACTGGCTGATGCGCCAAGGCCACTGAGTTCTTCCTTGCCAAGTCTAAGACCAAGTCTCGCTGTCATCCCACACACAGACCAGCTGGAAAATAAGCTTTGGCAAAGCATACGCATACACCTACCACTTGGAAAACAGGTAAGAACGGAAATAAAGCTCGTTGCTCTAAATATGTGAAGGCTGCAGCCAACACAGCCAGTAGCTGTTAAGGTAAGGAGATATTTGTATGGATCTGCACATTTGTTCATTTGAGAAACTGAAGAACAATTCATTCTCCCAATCAAAAAAACCCTATTGCAAAGTAAGAATGGGGTCATCTCTCATTAGAAATACACGATTCCCCCAGTTGAAGGCTGAGTAGCACTGTCCTGCATACCTAGTGCAAAAATTATCAAATGCAAAAGAAGTTACAGATGTTTCACCGGATTTCTTGGCCTGGTTTGTATTTCAAGTCTAAGTCTAGACATCATGCAGTTCAGATCTAAGACTGGTACAGTGTTCAAGAAGCAACAGGATCCAAATTAATTCACTTTTCATGTCAGTAACTCTCAAAACCCAATTATTTATTCAAACATTTACTTTTGTTATTGGTCAACAACAAGAAACTGCTGTGTAATCCAGTGTGACAATTTTGTAAATTTGCCAAAGCGTAAGCAAGCACTTTTTCTGCCATGATTCCAAGAGTTAAAAGATTTAAAATTTTTCAAAAGAAAAACTGTAAGTAACTTGGCCCAACACTTGTTTATTCTTATTTCAACTTCTGCTTTGTGCCTATAAAACTTGTTGAAACATGAAGATTTATACACACAAAACTTCCAGTTCCTGACAGGACTGAACGGAAACTCTGATGACAACTAGCAACTAGAACACGAGAGTGTCTTCCACAGGGGGTATTGCTGAGCTAGTGCAGCAAATGGAAAAGACAATCTTACTGTCTTGCTCATGTCTTCATCTCAGTGCTAGGTACTCCTCAGAGAGGAAAGAATGGGAGAAAAACCCAAAGACAGCAATGAGCCAGGATGTTTGCGTGGACAAAGGCAGAAAACTTTAAAAGGCCAAACAAAAAAAAAGTGAGATATGCTAGAGCCAAACTGCAGAAGGCTTCACAGGCAAAAACACCTGGAGTTCAACTAGGTCAGATCACACAGTTCTTGAAAAAAGAGTATTTCCCTCTGGCTGATTAGGGCAGTTGACCAATATTGTGGAGAAGACTGAGTACTGTCTTGCACAATAACAAATCATTCTAGCTGATTAAAAATGCATATCTGATGTGAACTCTGCCCAGTACTTCTCGTCCCCAAGAATCACTGTAAGAAAACAAGGCAATTCTTGAAGCTACCAGAGGGATACAACTCACAAGCGGTGGGAACTTGTAATTGATTGTGCTCACCTCTGCAATAGCGTCCATCAGATGCCAACTGGAACCCTGGTTTACAAATGCATTTAAAACTGCCATCTTCATTGATGCACATCCCATTGAGGCACATGTTCCTTATGCTGCATTCATCCATATCTGAAAATGTAGATAATAGACATAACAGTCATAATGTCTAAGTAAAAGAACTCTTACTAATTATAACCAAAATATATATCTTTCTTTCTTTGTCAGAGGTATGTGATAATCAGAAACATACAATGGGACATACTGTACTGTCCTAAAGGTTGTGTCAAAGCAATGACTCGTTTTTTTTCATAATGAATCATTAACATCCAAAGGTATGCATCCAAAAAGAGCAAAGAGAATGAAAATCAGATAAGAAACTGGACAGCTTAAGAACTGCCAGTTGCTAGAAATTCTAAAAATGTGAGAAAGGTATGTAATTGAAGAGTTTGCAAACTCAATGTAAACAGAAGCTAGGTTAGAAGCAGCCTCTGATTTTGAATGGTAAACACAATTTTATGTTACTAAGAACACCTGAAAGGATAGGAGTAGGCATTTGTGTTTGGAGTGAAAACTTTCATAACCTCCACTAGATAAGTCTAAGATTTATGATGTGGGAGACTTCCCAGCACTGTGCTCAAGCATGCATTCTCTGAGCACTTTCATCATCAACTTCCATTTAAAATAAAACCTACCCCTTCCCTGGATTCAGCATGACAGGTCACATAGGAGGGTACTTAGCTTCATACTAGCACTATTCATCCTCTGACCCAATGGAATAGCATGAAGCATTCAAATAGGAAAAGGTGGAGGTCCCAGACACTGCTATTCCAAACTCCGCACAGTTATTCACACCAAAAAAAAAAAAAAAAAACCACCAAAAAGAAAAACAAAATAAAAAGCAAGTACAGAAAATTCTGTGCTTGATCTGAGTAAGCTTTTATATTGTCTTAGTCTACTTCGTCCTGGCACAAATAAAATCAGTTTTGGATGTCACATCAAAAAAAAAATCAGCACTATTTACCAGTTTCATCTAAAGGACTATACATAGTTACATTAAGGTATGGCACAATGCCACGGTCTTTACTGATTAGTGCGTGTACACATGTATTCGTAAAAACAAAACTCAATGCATTACAGTGCCAGAGATGAAACTGTTTCATAAGTGGATGCAACAGACATTCTGGCAACATATGCAATGGAATTAAAAATGTTTTACCAGACTGTCGATGTCCTGGTTCTTATTACTATTAGCACATAGTATTTGGTGGGAAAGGAAGAAATGAGAATCAAGTTTTTTTTCTAAAGTATATTCATTTCTAAATATATTTAGTCAATATAGTTCCACAATAACATATTTTAAAAGCAGCTTATAGTGCTAAACTGTATCTAAAAGAGAGTAAGGAAAAACAGAGTCTTAAAATGTCTGTCTCTACCAAGGATTAACAGAATCACTACTAGTACATAAAATCACTGGATCATAATGACATTACAATATATTCAGAATCATGCTATTTTCCTTAATATTGCAGCTGTCTTGGACAGAAATTATACTTCTAGACATGGTGTGTTTTCTTTTTACTTACAGGCTAAGTCAGACAAAAATAATTTATGATTTAAAAAAAAAAATCATGTATCTATCCCAACCAGGAATTTTGGCATTAAGTCTTTGAGCTGAATCACTGAGATAATATTCTGCCAAAAATGTTTCTAAGAACAGTGCTTGAAATTCCTTTAACGTATGAATAGATCATTGGGAACCCTCCCAAGGACCTTGGGAAGCATGATAAAGAACATTCTTCTTTTCCCCCCCTTTAGTAAAGGTCTGGGAGGTAGGAACACATCAATTATGTTTACAAATTTTTCTTAAAACAGTTTTTATGGGTCAGACCAGACTGCATCTACATAAAACACATTGCTAGTCACCCAGTAAGATCCCATAAAGCGTGCTGTTAAACACACAGTAAAATCAGGCAGCATGTGACTTGTGCTCCATTTTAAAATGTACCACTCCCATCAAAGAAACTGCATTTTGTGATAGTGGTATGTGCTATTTCTCCTGCTGGACAGACATCCTGTTGAGGACTGCCAAGCCAAGGCTCCAGAACTGGCTGCAAAAGACAGTTTACTTGCCCTCCCAGATACAGCAAAAGGTATTTAGAAATTTGATGCCTTGTTCCATCCCTTGCCTCCCACCAGAGGTCCTTTTCTTTTTCATTGATGTGAATAACCTCTTGCAACTATAACTAGTGATACAGAGTAACTTCAGAAAAGTCTTACCTTCACAGTTTTTCCCATCAGCTGCCACTTGAAAGCCAGCATTACACACACAGTGAAAACTCCCATCTGTGTTTATGCATCGTCCATTATTACAGATACGACCATTCTGTAAACATTCATCAATGTCTGAAAGCCAACCAAAAAGAAAAATAACATTTTGGGGTTTTTCTTTTTCATACTTAAGAGGAATTTTTCCCATTTCCCCTTTTTATAGGTTTTTAACTCTACACGGAAACTGTATTCACCTGAAAAATGATTTATTTTTATTTCCATAACCGAACGTTATGGGGGTGGAAAATGTTCATCAGCTTGACATTTCAAGTTGCTGTGAAAAAATTTCAGTGAACATTACCCTGCAGCTTGCTCAAACAAGAATCAGACCCTTTCAATTGTTTTTCTGCATTTTTGTTCATAATGAAAATATTTTTACTGAAGTTTAACTTAACAATAGCTGACTACTGAAGGAAAGACGGGGGAAGCTTGTCTTTTGCTGCTGCTTTGTAAGATAACAGGAAATCTGAGACTTTCCCACCTCAGAAGATATTTTTCCTGCTTATTTTATATTTGAAACATCAGCTCCTCATTTCCCTCTCTCTGCAGGAGGTGCTTGGCAAGTGCTTTGGAGGACCTGAATAGTGATATCACACGAGGCTGGCAGCTCTCCCTCTCCTCCAAACGAGGGGAGAGGAGATGCTGAGACAGACTGTCTAGACATTTTTCAGATTGCTCAGTGTTCTCCATCAAGGCCTGGACCATCTCCCAGAGATTCCTGCACACAGGGGACTCTGCTCACAGCGATCTCAACCAGCCCATGCAAGACCTATCATGCAATCATGATGTCTCCCCAAATATCCCGGGGTGCCCTTCCCCAGGTCCTCTCCGCAGAAGTGCATTGCTGCACTTCAGGAAGAAGCGGAGCACAGGGCATCCTCCCAAATGCCGCTGCTCTCTAGACACCTATCTGAGGGGCAACTGATGCTTCTTGAAATTGTGAACCTATATTTGCCTTCCTAGCAGCGCAATAGTTCTGGGAAGCTGCTAAGAAATCCCTGAAAATAACTGTTTTGCAAGCAAGCAACCAGGCCAGTAGAGGAAAGAGCTGTGTGACGGCTCACTGCGGTGGCAGCTTTCAGCCATCTTGACCTGACCAAAAGTGTACAGGCTTGATAAACCTTTCTTCATTTGATAAAGAAGCATCGTTGATCAGCAATATATAAAAGTGAGTTTTCTCTCCGCACAGTTCCTTTTCCCCCACTTTTGTGGCACTCAGTTGCACCTGAGCCTGGCTTCAGCTACTCCAGCAGCTTTCTTCCTTAGGACAGGCAGAAACACTAAAATATTTCAAGATTCTTCTGGTCTTTTAGTTTTTAGAGTTCATCGGGAATTGTACTTTTGTACATCTGATGCCATTTAAATAATGGTGCAGAAAATTAACACAGAATCTCATTGTTCTTTATGTACACACAGCGGACCAGAGATCCACCACTAGTTTCAGTTACATTTCTAATTTTCAAATTATAAAATAACATTGTGGATTATTTTCTTTCCCCCTCAGAGAAACCTGCAAAAAAATCAAAGCTCCCCTCTCACTGAAATGTCTGTAATTACTGCCAATGCTGCCTCTCTGGGTAAGGTCTGACCTCTTTCTCTCAGAAATATCGGGTAGATTATAGTAAGCACTTAGCTTTTCAAGCTTTGACTCCCATACATTCATAGCTAATCATCATAAAGTTTCACTTTTTTCTTTGAGGTCCATTTTGCATCCCCTCTTCTGCAACTGAAAAGCATTTTTTGTTTTGATCATTCATCATAATGTGACAATCTTACTCATCTATGACTCCAATTAATATAGGCATTCAGCCAGACTCCTACTAGAATTATAAGGGATCCCAGTAACAGCTGAATCAGTAGCTTGCCACACAGACTGCAATCAGTCACCTCTTAGACTCATCACACAGGAAAAAAACCCTCCTCTAGAACCTCAGAGCGAGGAATAGAGAAACACCTGGTCACTGGGGAGACTTCATTTTTCAAGAATGGACATAAGGAATACATTTGCGAAAGCGTATCAGCACAGACACATTTATGTATGCAAAAAATAAAACCTCAACATATAAAGTAGTCATGTGAAGTAATTTTACAGCAAATGCTGATTTGGCAGGCACCAGTGCTATACGCATATTTTGCCAAATGCACCCCACTAGCCTTTTGCTTTTCCCTAAACTGGCCCTAAAAATTCCTTCAGAAAAACAAAGATTCTGTATTTTGTAGCATTTTCTGAACTGCCTGTCAAGCAAGCACAGTTCCCATAGACTGCAAAGGAACTGCTAAGTGACCACACTTTAATGCCATTAAGCTACTGGGCTTCTGACAGCCATGTGTTTGTGTAATGAATCAGTCAAATTAAAAGCGTGTGACAAAAATGACTCATGAGTAAACTCATCACCGCTGAGACTCCACTTCAGCACTCCTTCACCACTAGTCAGCTGAACTATGAAGATGCTTCCGCAACATGGCTGTTTGGCAGCAATTAGGTCAAATACTCCCAGCAACATGCAGCAGTAGTGCTGGCTCTGCATGTCCTCCTGGACTGGAGTAAGCTTCTCTACCACAAATACCTTTCTGATTCACAAAGGGAAGAAAAAAAAAAAAAAATCACACACTAATACAGAGAGCTTTCTTCTGGCTTTTTAGAAACTCTCTGCTTCAGGATGAGTGCACGCTTAAGGAACTCTCCTCAGTGCAGAAAGCAAAATATGAAGACAAGCTGGGACTCTGAGTATTCATACATCGTGTTTCATTCAGATGCTTCATTTCTTATGGAATATCAAAGTAGTCATTCATTCTCCCGCCAGAAGTCTCTCATTATCTCTATCATTAACTATAAAGGATTGCATCTACCTTCACAGTCAAATTCCCACCCTAGGAAGTTTGCGAGCCACAGAACCCTAACAGAAGGGTGGCCACTGAGGAGCTATGTGTTCCCTGCTCCCATAGGAAGACAGAATCAAGACCATGTTGAGCCTGGTCTTCAGAACACCAATAACAAAGACTCTACAGCTTTCCCACCTAGACCTTCCCAGTGCGTCATTACTTTTCAATACCTTATTTACATTTTCATTGCTGTAATTTATGTTTATTTCCTTCTTTGATAGTGGGCAGAGACAATACATGGGCACTGTACTCATCTTTACTCACTGGAAAACTTACATTTCCCCCTGACCTCTCTTAGTTTTCTAACAGTCTTTTATAGGTGAAGAGTTGCTCCAAAGAAGGGATGTTAAATTGTCATTGAGATCGTCAAGAAGCAAAAGAAAAAAATGTCTCAATAGTTTAAAAAACAAATTAGGAAAAAAAAAAAAAAAAGGAAAAGATGTCTCTTCCACTTCAAAGCCACAAATGGTGTGTAGATACTTTCAGCAAAAGACAAAAATGTCCTTCCCTGTAACTCAGTCTGTGAACAGCCAGCTCAGGCAAGTGAATCATTTTTACAGCCACATCTGATTTTTTTTTTTTTTTTTTTTAAATCCTCATATTTAACACATCTGTTAAATTTTGCTTTAAAACTATTTTCCCTCCTGGTATGTATACAATAATACAGATACAGCTCCAAAACCATAATTTACCTCGGCATTCTGTTCTAGTTGGCGTGCTCTGATATCCTATACGACACTGGCATATGTAGGATCCCTGGGTGTTCACACAGTCTCCACTGATGCATGGATTCTTCTCACATTCATCAACATCTGTGAAACACAGACAATATATTTTTATTAAGATGTTGGTTGAAAGGTATTTGGGCCTGTAGGGGTATTTTAATGCTTTGTAGTTGGAGCAATAGTGTCCTTCAATCTGAAAGGAAAGGGGACACCCCTGAATTCCCAGTAAAAGGGAATTTGTTCTAAACTAAGCAGGAGCTGGGAAAAAGGAGTGCTCCACAAGACAATATATTGAATGTGCAAGAGGTAGAGGCCTTAATCCCACACCTCCACATTCCCAGCCCCACTGGAGATGCAGATTTTGACAGAAGCAAAATCTTGCATATAAGAAACAGCTAATCCTTGCTCCTATCACCAAGCTCTGTCTGAGTTCCAAAATTAAAGGGCTGAAGAGCCCAACAACATACTCCTGATGAGCTGAAAGATGACTCCCAAATCTTACTAAATCCAAAATCATGACTGTTTTCTTAACAATAGGTCATTTGCATACTCAAAGAGCTAGGTGCATTTTAAAGAGGTCACATTCAATCACTAATAAACACACTATAGTCACAGGTTAGTAAAATAAGAAATCCTTACTTCTGTGTAACTTTGTGGCAAGTTACAAGATTTGTTAAATACTGACTTAAAGGCAAAACTGCTGTACAAATAAGTTTGCAGTTGAAAGCAATTAGTTCTTGGAAGTCTATTTACTGGTTTGGATTTGGAGTTTTTTTTTTTTGGAGGGGGGGTTTATTTAAGAACTCAGAGTTATTACATTGTGTTTAAAAGCTTTTTTTTATTCTTTAAAACAAAATTCTCCTCTGTGATTTACAGCAAAAAAACCACATACCAATGCATTCGCCTCTAACATCCAGTTGAAATCCTTTGTTGCACTCGCAGCGGTAGCTCCCAGGAGTGGGAATACAGCGTCCATTAAGGCAGAGATGTCGGAACAGTTGGCAATAGTCAGTGAAATTCACTGGCAAGATCACTGAAATAACAGAGTTGGAAAAATATTTTAATAGTTCATCATAATCATTTTTGGTAATCTGCAACTTGTGCAGCATCTTTCATTAAAAGTCAACGTTTACCTTCCATCATAATGTGAACTATACAGTAAAATCAGCATTGGAACAGAGAAAAATGACACTTTGACTTGAAGATTTGTCTGAAAACAGCTAGCAACCACTGATTTTTTCATTGCTGCAAGTCTGATTCTGCTTTCCTCTTTCGAAGGACAAAAGAGGACTGAGTCTGCTCATACCTGGTGGAAAAGCGGGTACATGGCGCTGCAGGGACTCTACTAACAGCCTACAGAAGCAAAGGGCAGCCAGACTGGTTCCAATATCTCCATTTTCACAGGCAGCAGAGTGAGAGGAGGGCAGAGACAAACCCTGGAAGGTATTCCTGCACAGTCTTTGGCAGGCAGACGTGACCTGGCTCTGTCCATGCTCCCAGCTGACCAGAAGCTGTGCAGCTACATCAGAGCAGCGTCAGGCCTCAGTTAACATACTTTGCCTCTTAGGCTTATTAGCTCAGCTTGGTGCTGAACCAAGACTAAACAGTTTCAGCTGGTGCCAGTGCAAGCAGAGCCTACTTGCATCTGCACAGAGTATGGGCAAAATGAGCTTGTGTTTACTTGCAAAATAGTATATGGCTACACCAAACGATTTCAGGTGGCACATGCCTACTGCAGACTATATGGGCATGCAGTAAATTCCCTGAGCAAGGGATAGAAGAAGGAATATATCAGTATTCCTTCTCGCTCTAGAGAAACCTAACCTATCCATGTGTACCACTGAAAAAGTTCTTTCTTCATGTTAGGTCAGCCTCAGTGTCCAGCAGACCAGTATTTTTATCGGTATATTTCCTACCTAACCAAGCAAGAGTGAGGAAAACAACCTGAAAGAAGCTGCTTTCTCACAGCCAAGCTCTTTAATGTAACTAACACAACTTATTAAGAGCTATTCATGTTCCTCAATGCTGACATGCAGCAAAACTCACAATAGCCTTAAAATAACAATAATGTAACAGCTACAACACATGGGCCTCAGCCCAGACAGTAAGGATGTCATTTTTGAATCCTGTCTCAACAGGGAGCACACTACCAATGAGGTACGCTTGCTGTAGGCTGCATGGTCACCAGGCTATGATTAGAAGCATATCCAGAGACTATATGACCACAAAGGAAACAAAAAAAAAAAATGCAAACTGAGCAGGGAAACGCTACTCTTTCTTTACTTCTTTCTTACCATGAGGTGGTGGAGCCCGAGATGGGTAGAGAATTTCTGGCTGTCGAGGAGGAGGGTAAACACCAGGAAGGAGTGGTGGAGGAATGACATCAGGACGGCCTGGAGGAAGCTCAGGCCTTGCTGGCAGCAGAGCAGCTACTGTGCACAATTTGCGATACTCATCTGAAACATGAAAATATTAATGCTGTTTTAGACTCTTGTAGCCTTTCCATTTAATCCAGCTCTCTCCCTTTTCAGAGTGTTTCAGATTAGCAGTAACAAACCTAAATAATCTGGAAAATCTGAGCCTGTATGTTCTCTTTATAGTAACAAGCTTTGTTCTGTGAATCGAGTCATTGATCCATAGGAGGATATCTATACCACCTGTCAGAAAACTGCTAGTAAAAAGATAATACAACTGACATTCTGGATATTAAATTTAACAGTGAGGTGAGGACCTGACCTTAATCTTCTTCCAGGCAAAATCTCTCTCAGTGGGAAGTTTACCTAAAGAAGCACTTTTGGACTTGATCCCAAGTTAATTTAATACAAAGCTTGCCACAGAGTTAGGAAAATACTGAATAGGGAAAAAGGCCCAGTTTCAACTGGATTTCTTAAAAGTTAGCCTCCTAAAACAAAGAAATATAAATACAAGCAATGAGGCAAAACCAATTATAGAATGAATACACTAATACTATTTCCCTGTGAGAATGAAGTTTGCCAATAAAAGCAGAAACCAAATGATGGGCAGTCTAAGGAGCACAGACAAAGAGAAATCGAGTCAGATCCGTACCAAGTTCATCCTTCCCCAGACGATGGGAAAAGGATCTATTTTGCTGTAAGCACAGTTTATGCTGAGTGTTATGCATTCTCCTATTGTTTATCTCTATTAGCGGCATCTGCCCTACTGCCCCACTTTTCCTCCTGCCCCCAACTCTTTTGTCTTGGGGAAGTGTGGGTTTGGAACATGCGATCCAAAGAACGCACGCAGAGAATCGCAATTAAAGACTGCATTTCCAGCTGACCTAATTCATGTCCACAGTTCATGTATACACAAATAACTATTTGTGCAGCCAATATCTTTGAACTCCAAAATTTTAAAGTTTATGGCACAAGAGGGTAGAGGAATTATATAATGAAAACAAAATGCTCCAGAGATGCATGAATTTTTGAAACAATAAAAAAAAAATGAGAACTGAAAAATAAATTCAGTGTTGAGTGAACTAAGCTGGATATTTCAGCCTTTGACACTTTAATTTCACTTCTATTTCCACCTGTAAAACACATTAGAAGCTCCTCCCGAATCACAGAGGATGTGTTAAATAAACACGGTAACCTAAAGTTCTGCTTTTCCTGATCATGGTCTTTGCATTTATTTTAATGCTCTTAAATAATCAGTTTGTTTCATGTGTCACTGCATTTCCTTCAACTGTTCCTTAGAGTGATTTCAATCTTTAAATCATTCCCAAGAAAATTTTATTGTATTACATATCGTATTTTGTTTATTTGGTTTTTTCCTAGCTTTCCATTTTGCCTATTCATATGTAAGCTGAATCTGCTGCCAACCAGCGGCCTACCTGTGATAAAACAGACATTCAGAAGAAAGAGTGTCTGTGTATGTAAATACACAAATTCCAATATGCAAATGTTTGCTAATGATGGTGGGTTTAATAGTCAATTCTCCAATCACACATTCTCTTATAACCCACTGACTAGTCTTTGTGAAAGAAACAATACTGTATTTCTTTATTACTCCAGATTGGTAATACCCAATTATCCAAAGCCAATCCACCAGGATCCTAGGCCCTTTGTGCAAAAAGAAGGCAGAGCCTTGGGGCTGCCCCACGGTTGAATGGCATTAGCACACATGAAGGGACTGCTGAGGTGAGAATTGACACACACATGGCTGGATGCCTGCGATACCACTTTTAAAGTATTTATAGTGTCAATAGTGAACCCTGTCATTCCACATAAACAATTATTGTCATGCTATGCAAAGAAATACAGTGCAAGCCTTTTTTATTGCAACTTTAATCTCCATGTATAATTTCTAGCAATAAACAGCCTATTTTATAGTAACATCTGGGTCTGCAGCCCACATTGAAAATGCAACCGCGTGGTTACATTATGCAGCTAGTGCTCCACTCTACATTGCAGTAAATTTCCACTTCAGAGTTAGAAAGGCTTTGGGCCACTGACAGCTCTAAATTCCTCATCTCGCTTTCTCAGGATACATTAAGGAATAACTGAACCTGATTAAATAATGACAGCAATACCTTACATACATGTAAGGCCTTTCAAATAATTTCAAAGCACTTTTGAAAAGAGTAATTTATAGTCTCAATTTATATCCCAAGTCAGAAAAAAAAAATAAAGAAAAAAAAGTGGCATGTAATCATGATCTGGAACACCTTGCATGAATTTATGAGTCAGGAAGTCTTGGGTTCTAGCTCCTTCTCCACCACGTCTCAGTCTGTAGCCTTGGCCAAATTACTTCACTTTTCCACCCAGATTATTCACCAGTTAGATATGAATAATTAGAAAGCATGTAAAGAAAACAGGGACCGTGTTAAGATTGAAAGCTTTCTCCGTGTCTGCCCATTTCAGATCAGCATCAATAGATTACACTATTTTGTTAGCATTATTCTAGTCAGTGTTGGACATTGAACATGTTTAAACATTATTAATGAGATACTGACAGAACCAGGAAGAGTCTTCCAAGAGTTCTGAACATAGACCTCTGCTCTAGTATTACATACTTTCACTCAAAGGATTAAAACCAAGAGCAATAAACACTCCCATACATGATCTCTGACAATTTGTACAGAGTTATACTGCTGTAGTGTTATGACCCCCATTCCTCCCTAAACTCTGAACCTCCCTTGAGCTCCTCCCATCAATCCTTAAGTTTCTTCTATTCTTCTTTTCTAAAACATTTCATTAGGTCTCCAGTCCTAACCCATGTCAAAAACATCCTTCCTCCACTCCCTCACACTTAGTTCCACACTTTGCTCACCATCTTCTCTAAACGCAAATCTCACATTATCTGGGGATCTCAACACACAGGGAGGCATTAAGTACAGTACATTTTGGTAGCAGACAGAAATAATGTTTTGTGTCAAATGTCAGGAAATAAACGGCACCTCAGAAAGCTAGACATAAGAGGAAGGAAACCCCAATTTTCCAATGAGAATGAAATTGCAGAGAGAATAGGGATCTATTAGAAGGCTCTGGAGGAAGTAACAAGCGTGAAGAGGATGTTGAAAACAAAATCTGAATCAGGTAAGGTCAGAATAACCAGGCTACAAAACATTAATTAGCAACAAATAAAATCCTTTGTTTACTTGCCCTAGCCTCCTGGGGATCCTGAGCAACCTGCCATAGCAGGCTCTGCTTTGAGCACAGGAGTTGAACTAAACAATCTCCCAAGGTACCCTCCAGCCTCAACCATCCTGTGTCGTTCTTTTAATTAAAACATTACTGATAAAATAAAATCACTGCCTAATTCAGTGTTCAGCCACACTCAAAAGACTACAGGTGGATTCATACCGGTGGATCTGATCGGGCACATCTCAGGAGCGGAGGCTGCACCAGAAGACCAGCATCGGCCACTGTCACAGCAACACTGCATTTTGGACAAAGGCTGGGGGAGCTGATTGCCGCAGCGCCCGTTGGTCAGAGAAGAGAAGCAGTATCCAGGTCGCACATCTATCAAGAAAAAGAAATAAATATGTAATCATCAGTCCAGTGAGGAACGTGAGTTTCTCAAAAGAGAGAGGTCCCATTTTTCTTGGCTGATTACATTATTGATGACATAGCACTTGCAACATTACAATAATCAGAAAACAGAAGGGAGAAAACCAGAAAAATCTAGATAATATTTGGGCTGCTTTTCTCACCTCCTGTGAGAAAGCTGAAGTGAAATATGGAACAGTAATGAATTAATGGAGGCAAAAATAGAGCAGAAACATGTATTCAATATACAATGTGCCCCCAAAGAAAAATTGCAGTGTCATGTCTATGAAAGTACCAGATCAACACTGCTTAAGCTTTGAATTGAAAGGCACTGATGTACAGCAGTAAAATCGCATTGCAGCTCCCAATTTCATAGCTTCCCCAGCTGAAGTATGCAGTGATTTGACAAGATATAGGCTTGCAGGCAAAAAAGAGCAACACAGCTTTAACTGGTGCCATTACATTGTTTATGGAGGTGTGCTGGCTTCTTGTCTGAAAAGGGTAAGCATGTGCTGTACAAAGAACATCCTGTACCCAGATTTCATACAGTCAGCTCTAACAATATTGCACAGAGATCCCTCAGCTTAGAGAAGGGAGAAAAAATGTGGATGGGAGCAAAATAAAAATAATTATAATTTAAAAAAAAATCTTGTGATTCAATCTGAACATCTGAGCAATTGTTTCACAATGCCACATCATGTCAAACTCAGCATAAGCTGTGGTGTGATTTGATGCTGCACGATAAACCAGACCAAGTTTTTTTTTTCTAAAACATATGAACATTTGCTGTCAAAACGCAGAGGAAAAATTTGCAGATGTAACTTTACAGCAGCAGACACCATTCCCTACAGAAACCGTATCTCAGTTATCCAGGGCATGGTGGATTCATCTGTCTAGTAACAGTGCTTTCCAGAGTTTACTAGCTATTCTAGTGGATATAAAAAAAGCAGGGAAGTTTCTTATTATTTTGAGGAAATTGATATATTGTGATATGTTGGGAGAGTCTGTGATGGTTCTGCCTTTTATTAGCTCGAACCCTGAACACGGATATTACTGGCAGCAGAGCTAAAAGAGTCAGTTGGCCTTTGCTTCCAAACTGAAGCTAGTTCACTTGTATTATCATATAATGGAAATCCAAAACAGAGAAAAAAATATTCAGTTCTATTACTGGTCTTCCATTTCCTGCTGGTACCCAACTAAACTACCAAAAACCTACACTCTGTAATCTACGATTTAAAAAACAAAAAAAAACAAAAAAAAAAACCAAAAAAAAAACCAAATAAAGCTCTGATACAAACTGTTCCTCGCTGCATCTGTTAAAATTTTGGTCTTCATATGGAGTGGAGAGATATTCAGATGCTTGGTGTGATGGTGGGATGCATGGTAAGGAAGGAAGTCTTCTAACAGACCCTATCATTATCCTGTGTAATTAATCCTCCTCAGTTTTGGTTAGTACCAAGTTTTGAAACATTTAAAAAAGTAGTAATGGGCAGAAGTGGAAAAAGGATCTACACAGGATCTGTGCAAGCACACAATGTGCCATAAAAATGTAAACACACAGCAAGTATCTTTGTCTACCTACAGGTGTAAGAGCTTATCCAAAAGCCCCATCATTTTCAGAAAAATACAGTAATTTTTTTCTTAAGAAAAGTGACAAATCCTTCCTTTTTTTTTTTTCCCTCCTTCCTTTTCTGTTCCAAATGGTAAAACACACAAATAAGAGTAAGAACAGTAGTAAACAACTCTTTCACTGTTCCAGTTTTTAATATTATAGTATTTTTCACTTTAAAAAAAAGTATTTTGAAAAGGAAAAAAATCACAATGAAAATAACTGTCAAGAAAAACATGCCTTTCAAAAAAAATTTTTAAAAACGGAAAAAGGAAAAAAAAAAAAGCCATCGAAAATTAGAACTGACCAAACAAATTTATGCCAGCTGGAAGTATGGGCTAGCAGCTTTCCGCATGGCACTCTTCATGTACTTCAGCTGAGATGTCCTGCTCTTGTTTCTGCTCTACAGCTCTAGGAGATATTATCTTCGCTTTGTCTATTCTTATTTTTAAGGATTGTAATAATGGAACTCCTGGTTCTTCCTTTGGATGTTCGGCTCCAGTGCTGCTCAGTTTGAGTCCCACAAGGGATACATTTCTCAGAAGCACTTCCTCATCTCTAACAGAACAGACACGTTCAGCTACCACTTTTCACTTAAGACAGGCATGTTGTAATTAAATCAAGATTACATGTTTTGCCCAGCTCAAATGCAGATTTGGGCTCTGTCCTAATTAATATGGCAAGTATGCAGTCTGCATATTAGCAAAAATCCAAAATATCTGCAGATAATGAATAGTGCTTCCCATTTAGCACATTCTGCCTTGGACACAAAGCCAAAATTTTAATGATGGCTCATAGTCTGGCATATTACTTAAGATAGCCTGTCATCATTTAAATACTCAATTCTTTAGCTGAACTCTTTCAGCCTACAAATACAATGGGTAAAAAAGGCTGGAAAACTGCAGGAATATAACATGGGTGAGAATGTTGGGCAGTCCTGACTAAGCAATGACTATAAAAAGCAAAAAGAAAATGGATGTTGTGCATCTCTAGAAATTTTTTGTTACAGAAAGGTGAACCTCCTTCATAAATATTAAGTAGAAGAAGCAATCAATTATTTAATGACCCACAGTCATTTAGGAGCTATTAATCTGAAGCAAAAAAAAAGCAACTCCTACTGGCATTTTAAGTGGACAGTACGGATCCAATCTACCAAAATACTGTTCTTGATAATGGATAAAATACAGTTAATTTCTCACAACCTGCAGAAATAGAATGGCATTCAAAATGAATCATAAGCCAAACTACTTCCAGATCTCTTGGAGAACTTAGTATCATTTGGTACTTCTGTCTGTGAAGTTGTTTTTCTTTTTCCAATTTTTGCCCAAATTATTTTCTACCAAAGGTAGTAGACACAGAGTGCTCTCTTTGAACACCAGGGCCAGCACTGTGTATAAGCCTTTTAATAAACAAGCCAAAACTGAGGAAATAAATATTTAATTTGATTCTCAAATGACAATAATTGCTCAAAATTCAGCACTGGCAGTGAAAAAAAATTACTGTGTAGAAATTAGAAAAAAAAAAAAAAATTGAATACTTGACCTGCCTCAGAGCAGGTTGCATGCTTTCCAGAAGCAATAAATGCTAATACTACTCTTTCATGCCCTTGGCACTGCAGTGGCAGTAATTTAATTCACATAGTCCTTTGATTCCTGGTCTGGCCTTTGGAAGACAGGTTCTGCTTTGCCACAGTGAAAGCCTGAAAGAACAGCACTGCCAAATCATCAACATCGTGAAAGTAGATACAAATGTCCCACACCCAGCTTATCACACTGCTTCCTTTAATGAAAAATATCTGCATTAAGGTCATAACAATTGGAAAGAAGGGGGGAAAAAAAAAGCTGTTCGGGGTGATTACGTTCTCTCTCAAGTATATTTGCTTTTCTAAATGACTGCTGAATATAACAAGGACTAAATCAAAGACAAACATGAGAGCAAGAATATCAAGGAGATCTGTTAAACAAGTTCTGCCTATTTTAAGGCAACAGATACGGCGTAACAGAAAAACTGTAATAAGAACAATGAAACAGAAGGTCACAACGAAGAAGGAAAGAGGAAACATCCTGCAAATGGAAAACTCATTTCAGAATACATATATGGGCACATGATGTACTTCTATATAAAGGAAGGATCATGAGTTGAAATAGGTTTCTGGTACACTGTTACCCATTTCAGATATTCATGAATGTTCATGACACCTACTGTCTTATTATTTACAGGATTCTACTCACCTACGCACTTCAAGCCATCAGGAGCTGTATAAAACCCTGGAGGACACTTGCAGAAGTAACTGCTAACTGTGTTTGAACACTCTCCTCCATCACAGATTCCAGGAACGGTGCTGCATTCATCAATATCTTCAAGACAAAAAAAAAAAGAGAAGCAGGAGCAGGTTAGCTAAATTAGTTCTGGCACAAGAATAGGTATTTTATAATTAGTATTAATGATCAAATTCAGTGTGGTCTGAGACCCCTCCTATCTTATGTACTAGGGGCATAATCGGCAGTTTTGAATCAGGATCTTTTGTTAGGCACCTTACAAACACAAGTGAAACAGAACCTACGAAAATATTGCATCTGTAAATTGCAAAAAGCCAAAGAGTTTGTTTTACTGCTTAATAATGATGAATGAAAATCTTAAACTGCAGAGGAGATTTGCTAACTGTAAGTAAAGGGGACTTGTGATGACCATAGCAATCAGGAGCTTAACCATTATGTCTCACAGTATCTCCATCAGCACAGTGTCCCCTGGCACCATACTGAGGCAATGGTTCAGTACTGACTCAAAGGGAACCGTAGCACCTACTGAATTGTCCACCCTTCTCAATGCACTTGGGTTTTTCTTGGAAATCCACCATATGAAAGCATTGAGCATTTAACTAATGCAATCTGACAGAATTGTAGCTCAAAGCAGGATGACTGTAGGCAATAAAAATTACCTTTCCTGGCTTTCTCCACTAAGTCAATGTTCTGAAGTTTCACGAGATTTCTAGACAGAAACTGACATATCTACTGCAGAAGTCAGGCAATGACCGTAATTCCCCTTAAACTTTGCCAGAGATTTTAAAATAAAAGTCTGTATTATTTTTCTTCACTAACAAATCTCAATCCATACACTAAATCATCTTCATAGACCCAATGCAGAAAAATTTTCAAAGTCTGCAGAAAAAAACTTAACAAATACCTTCTTATACCTGATGATAGCTGTACACGTAAACAGAGGGAACTTGGAGGGTTTCTTCCACAGCCAGGAGTTTATGTTATCTACAGTCATGTGAATAACAACCTACGCCAGCCCTAATCACTCCTTAATTACCATCAGTAGCCCGCCTGTGATGTGTAGTTACTTTCTCCCTGGTTTCCAGTGACTATCTTAATAATGCAGCTGTATCTACTTAGCACTTCTCTCATCTTCTAGGAACCTGGAATCCAGCTGAGCTTAAAAACAGCTCACTTTTTTCCATGGTACCTACAAGAAGAACCAGCAAAGTGAAGCAGAAAGGGAGATTCTCTCTCTAGACTGATCAATGACAGCTGCCTGTCACAGCCACCTACAATCACCCAGTTGCTCTCCCGACACAGAGAATCCAGACAGAAATAATGGCATCACAGGACTCTATCCAACCTCTTCTCCAGAGATCTACAAGCAGATAGACACATGGCTGTAATAATGATTTCACCAACCACAAAAATTTCTGAGATGAAATACTGCGACGCCACCCAACACGCCAAGGCAAGGAGTGAATAATATCATAGTCATTAAAAACGATTGGAGGAATTTAAATGTAACGCCTAAACTGGAATTTGGCCCCAACAGATGGGGGAACACCCAAAGTCCCACAGGACCGCTAATGAGCATTTTAGAGAGTAGAGAGGATCTCTGTTCTACTTCTCCTGTGAAGATGGTAATGCAAGAATTCAGTAATATAAAAATTATCTATTCCTCTTCCCCAAGGTAAAGTATTGGATGCTCTAATCCTTTGTGGCCTCTTGCCTTTGCAGGAAAGGAGTGGAGAGATTGGGGTGGCATACGGATAACCAGACCTCGCAGACCGAGCCATCGTAAGCAGTGCGGGGCCTTGGGCCCTCCGTGCACACATTCCTCCCCAGCATCTTGCTAGCTGTCGTGATGTGGGTCGCATTCCTCACTTGGGTGTGTGAGAGGGGTGTGACTTTTTGTTCAGTGCTACTTCAAGGGTGTTGCCAAAGCCTCGAGTCCGAGTGCCCTGGGAGCACTGCTAAGAGACTTCTGGCTTCTGCTCCAGGATTATACTCCACAGGAGTCCCAAAAGTCTCAGTGACAAAAAATGTGGAAATTGCATTCTGGTCTGAATAGAGTCCTTAATTAACAGAGAAAAATGCAGTCGTGAATGGATCAGATTCAAGCATTTTATGACTCAAAATCACCAATGTTTATCTTAAAGTCAGTGTTGCCACTGTTTATATAGAGTTTGACCTTTTTAAAAGCAAAATCATCACTCTTTATTTTATGGTTGAGCCTAACCCAAACAGTATTTCACTATTTATATTAGTGTTGACATTCATATAAGCAACATTGTCATTGTTAAGTATGTGAGTTTTATCAAGGTAAGTATACTCGATGTACTCGCAGACGTCAATGTCACTCCAGGAAAAATTACTCCCGCCAATTACCACAAAAAAGTATTTACCTCAGCAGTCATGTAACTGGAAGTGGAATGGTGATATGAAATAGTGAAATAATGTAACACTTAATATACAGTTTTCCACCAGCTATGCTAATAAAGAGAACTTGGGCCAACACACCTCATTTCCCATCTTGTTGTGCTGTCTCACTGTACCTAATGATTTCTGTCATGATCTTACTTTAATGGGGACCCACTGAAAAAACAGTACTGGTAATTCAGCAGGTAGCTCCCAGTTCTACTAAATCAGCGACCAAGAACACATTACAGCTGCCAGAAATCTTACTTGCCGGATAAGAAGTTAAACCAAGCACATGATCAGATGGATGTTAATTATTATCTATTAGAATTAATTACAGTTAATTACTATAAGGCAAATACCTTGTATCATATTGGAGATGTCAACTTAAAACTCAAAGGGATAATTAAAATAAAAGTAGAATGGATATTCTGTTGCTATGTCACTATGCTCTTAACTATTGAATCACTGTCCTATTTAATGCCACTGGTATTAAGGTGCTACTTTTAATTCCTTTAATTGTATTCATACCTACACAGCTTAAACTAAAATTCCTTTGTACATGTGATATAAAGATGTACTGAAAGTAAGTCTCTTGTCTGTTGAAGTTCAAAAATTTGCAGGAGTGGAATTGAAGAAAGGAAACTTCATCTATCTTTGCAGCCAGGCAACCATTCCAAAGGGATTTCACAAGATGGGGCAGGAAATTTGTGGTAGGATTTGGGAACAAATCAAGCACTCCCAGTTTCTTGGGTCCAGTCCCTCAACTATTACCAAGTGCAGACTCTGAAGGTGGTGGCTGTTTGGGGTTTTTTGTTCTTCCTTAGGGTTTTTTGTTATAACATGATTCAGCAATCAAAAAATATCATAGGAATGTTGGTACAATGCAGCCTATGCAAGCCTACAGTTCTCCACTTTTCAAGTACCAATATTTAACAAGGCACATGTTCAGTGTTTCCTGTTCACCATGTTCCTGGTCCTTCATCCACAGAGGGAAACACTTGCAATGTTGTTCTAACCTAAAGTTGGGTTACTTTCTGCCAAAACCTTTGGCAGTCAATATGAAAACCATGCTGTGTACAAACTCTTCTGAAGTTGCTTTCCCTAACCTGCACCTAAATTATAGTTTTGCTTGAAATAGTTTTTTCCTTTGAAAGGGTAAGTCGTAAAAAATTTGAGTGCTTCCTTAAAGGCACCTGATACAAGAAAGAGTGGTGCACGCACACCTTACTTTCACAGTCACACACTTATGATATTGAAAGTTGGCACTCCAAAATCACTAACCACTTATGAAACTTGTCAGCTCAATTAATTTAATTTTTGTCTAATGACTGAAAGGAGAATCAGTTATAAGAGTTTAAAACTTATGTGGACTTCACAGTAAAGAAGGTGATTCATAACTGAGCACATTTTAATACTACGTTCCTTATGCATCCAAATTTCTCTTAAAGCATAGGAGACACTTACGCCTGTTTACTATATTACAGAGAGAAAAAATACTACCAAATTATAGTTAAAAATTACCAAGATTCCATAATGCACTGCAAATTTCCTCACTAATATCTAGTACCTGTTGTACTTCCAAAATAGGATGACCAATAAGGAAAGGTAAAATGTTTGTCCTTCTTTAACATCTGCAACTGCAAAGATGATTTTACAGCATAGTCTTGCAGTCTTCACTCAGCAGTGTTTCATTCCTATTAATCTTAAATACAGTTTACCTGAGTAGGTGGGATAGTGTCATATACACTTTTTGGTTAAAAGATCTACAGAGAGATATGTGCCTCGAGCACTTCTAAAGCAACCTATCAGTTAAAAAATAGCTTTAGCTTTAATGTTTAATTTGTTTCAGATGTACCTTTAAGTCTCTGAAATGTTACGTGAATAAAAGACTGGAAAAAGCTGCAGGGCCAATATTTAAGATTCTCTGGTTTAGAAGGAGAAAGGACCATTACTTGTATTTGTTATGAAGACTGCTATTTGTATATTCAGGGCAAAAGAGACTGGAAAGTTTGTTAGAAACTTCTAAACAAAGTTGGCCCCAAAAGGAAGACTTTCCCCTGCTTTACTTTCAGAAGAAAGTTCTAAAAAGTTCTTACCGTCGCATTTTTGTGTCACTTCATTAAACTTGTGTCCAGCTGGGCATTTGCACTCAAAAGATCCAACAGTATTAATGCAATTTCCCCCTTGACAGATCCCAGGGATGGCTTGGCATTCATCCACATCTATCATATAAGAAAAGGAAAAAACACTCACTTTTAATTCATTTCTGGAGAACAGTCATAATAATTTGTCTACACAGAAATTAAAGTAAATATACCTAAATCCATTTTTCACCCATCATAATATTGTGATACTTGGTTGTGAAGATAGACACTAATTTTGTAATTACTCTATGCAAAGTATGATTAAGTACAGTACTCTAAATATTTTCTACAAGAAATCACATGGTTATTATTGTTACAGACATTAAATGTCTAAGTGCTATTGCTTTGTTTTTCCAAAACATCTGGGGAATGGTGTGCAGAGAACATAGCCTGCCAAAACCCAGGTTCCTTTACAGTATCTGAAGCTGGGCACCCAAAATCACTTGCCCCTTTGAAAATCTTGGCAAGTCTGTACAGCGCAGAGCCCAGCAGCACAGAGATGTGGAAGCCACGGAGAAGCAGTGTGCAATGTGCACGGAGAGAGCCTCATGGAGAGGCATGGGGACCTGCACAGTCATTATTGATGGAAATAGTTAACTCATCCCTCCAATAAGATCAATACCAATGACCTTAAGGTGTGGTTAGGATTTGACTCAAGGAGTTTCATAGCCATAATTAATGTCTCAGGAGGAATTATTAACGACCTGCTTCGACATTCATAAATTTCAAAGGTTTTTTTTCCCCCCTTTAATTCTCTTTTTGCTTTTTTTACCTAACAAAATGAAACGACAAAGATGATATCACAGGCTAGGTAGGAAGCCGAAGACAAACAATTTCAAGAGGCCCCAGTTTTTGCCTCACAGCTACCTTAGCACAACAACACGTGTGTCGTCAGGTAGCTGCAAAAGTGTTGCTAGGGCTTAGTAACAGCTAGAGAAAAGAGACCAAAGGAGGAGGAGCGGCACTGCAATAGGAGATAGTGGGGGTCTGGCTCACAGTCCCCAGGGGCTGCCCTGTGTCTGCTGCTCCCCGTTCTTTGGGAGCAAACTGAGCACTCGCCACTCTCCGACCCCATCGCCTGCGCTTCCCCCATCTCCCCAGGGAGTGCCAGCTGCTGCTGGCAAAACCCGACTTCTTGAATTCTTGGGCTTCACACTAGGATCAGCTTCAACACAGGGACACAAGCTAAAGGAGATGACGCCTTCAAATCTCGCTTTATAAATCCCAGAGAGACAGCTGTACTGTGTCTTGTAGTCTGAAAAGCAGAGTATTATGTCTGTACAAAAGGCCAAGAGGCAATTTCCCTGGGAGCCACAAGTAGGAAGTTTCAGGAACGCCAAGGGGCATATCTGTACCACATCGCAGAGCACTATGTAAAGACCCCAGCAGTGACCGACCCGGGTCGGGGGGTGCAGCAGCAGAGCCAGAGCAGTGCTGTGCTGGGAGAGACAGGAAGCTAGCACAGCCTCAGCACCCTCGACACAGGCACAGCGCTGCTGGGACGTGAGCTACAGCAATATGCTGTGCTTCAGTAACAGTAATCAGCCAGACTTCATGGCACTGTACTCACTTTAAAAAAAAAAAAAAAAAAAAATTAG
Source organism: Chlamydotis macqueenii (assembly GCF_036417535.1). Classification (NCBI taxonomy): domain Eukaryota; kingdom Metazoa; phylum Chordata; class Aves; order Otidiformes; family Otididae; genus Chlamydotis; species Chlamydotis macqueenii. The sequence goes on along the minus strand of NC_141567.1, from coordinate 11,799,349 downwards.
AAAAATAGAAGTCATGCTCCTGAGTCACGATGTCTGTTTCAAAATCCCACCTTTTGGCTTTCATTCTCCTCCTTTGTATCTTTAAAAACCTCAGCTGTGATATTAATTTAACTTTCAGCCAGCCAGACAAAGTCAAACTGTGGGCAGCAATATTCTATTTACTTTTTTAAATAAACTTGCCCTCCCCTCCGTTTTATTTTTTCTGACTTCTCCACACAATAATAACGGTTCCTTTTTCTCTTCAGAGAAGCTGGATTTTATTTAACCTGCTTTCCTTTATTTAGATTGAATATGGATGTGAAATCCCTGAAATGTCTTCAGTCTGAATCGATGTTATCTGATTTCAAAAGGACTGGATTTAGTACAATTGCACAAAAAAATAAAGCTAATATGTGGTTCCATAGCAGATCTGTTGAAATTATGAACGCATTACAAGAGAAGGGAAAACTGGAAAGTACAAGGCAAACATACAGGGCCAAAACTGTGTTGGCACTGCATACAGATTAGCGTAAACGTAGCTGCATGCTAAGAAATGTGCAGCAAGCAGAAATAGCCTTATTCCAAACTGCACAAACCCACTGGAGAGGTCACTGCAGCTTTTCCGTGACACAAACAAGAGGGATATAACTAGGTGTGGCATGAGTTCAGGGGTGTGGGCCACATATTTATGCACATAAGATTTCAGAAGTGTCCAGGACCTCGATTCACAGATTTCTGCACAACTTAGTTCTGACCTTTACAGTGTGAGGGGGGAACAGAATGGCTGAGGTCAAAATACGTGCACATCATACACAAACGTGCCAGTCTCAAAGTCTCTTCATCATGCCTGTCTGCAGGCACCAACCAGGACTTGGCCTGTGACAGAGAATATCTGCATCTTCTAATGCAATGGAATGCCTTGAAGTCCTTCTTTGGAATTTCACGATTAACTAAAATTACTCATAGACTTATGGTCTTTATCTCTCCTACTTTCAAAAATATTGTAACTTATTAGAAAATGTTAGATAGATTGAAATAAACTAGCCTCAACGACATGGTCCTGGGAATTTATAATCCACATCACTTTAATACATAGCTGCCCCTGTTAACTTTCTCCTGTTTCCTGCCAGACATCCAGACAATAAAAGAATTTATACAGCTGGAAGTATTAGAATAAAAGCCAAAAGCAGTGTAAGGACTTTCTATGGTAAGGCATGCTCAGAAAGAAGTAAGCAACATCTGGGTGGATTTTACGATTTGAAACAAATGCAAATGCATTTCCAAAATTGTATAAAATATATAATAGGGCATTTCAGATGGCAGAACGTGCACTTTTCTCCAGGTCAAAGCAATGTAGCTCGATAGATAAGACACCCAAGAGGAATCTAAAGTAAACAAATTTTAGCTAAAAAATCCCACACTGGATAAACAGAACAGTATTGCCATAGATTGATTTTTGCATGTTTTGAGTGCTTTTTGAAACGGAATTAATTCCTCCATAGAATGATCAAGTGGTGCACTCAGAAAAACACCATTACGGAACCAAGGGAAAGGGCTGCTGGCAGTGAGAAATTCATTAAGATGCTGGCTGCTCTCACATGACCTAAGTTACTAATGTACTCACTTGAACATCAGGCACTCACTGAATCATGAAGTAATGCCTCTGACAACGTTTTTCCATTCTTCACACATATAGCCGAGAATGGCTTAGGACAGGTTATTCACAGCAGTGTAACTCAATTAAGATTAATCCAGTAACAATTTCAGCAGCTTTTGGGGAAGCGTTGCCGCTAACTCACCTTGACAGGCCCCAGTCCGAATGTTTGGAATGAAGCCTCGGCGGCAGGGATGGGGCTGGGCAGGGCACATTTCACAGGGGTGGCCCCATGCTCTGCCAACTGTTGCGCAGCAAAGGGTTTTTGTGCAGACTATTCCACTGAGCTGTCCCTGGCACATCTGGTTGGTTATCAAAGTGAAGCACGGGCCGGTCCTGTAATCTGCGCCAAAGACAGGAAACTTAATCAGCATCACAATAAAAATACGCAACAAAACTTGTAATAAAGCAAAACAGAAGCACATGCAGGCAAGTCTTCTGCACATAAATTGCCCACCAGCTCAACAATTTTACTTAGCAGTGTTCTGTAGAGGATTTTTCTCAAGTTTTCTTCTCATTGAAATCTACTAAAATAAGCAGTTTTATAAATGCACTGTGTCTATTTTACCAAGATTATTACACATCTAAGATTCTGCAGATCCCCTTTGCTGCTTGGTTTAATCTCTAGTAATACTCTTTGGGAGGTCTTTTCATCAGTTTGTTTTAAATATTCAATGCATTAATTAAAATAATACTGATAAAAGAGTTAGGATATGTTTATTTCCACAAGTGTTGTTCTCAAATGAGTCTCAAGGGAAGAGAATCCAGACTGCAGGAAGTTTTTTGTGGACAGTTGTTACTGTTATTCAGGCATATGCTACACCAGATACATGGGTAAGCTTTGCCTACAGCTGAATGGAGGGCATGTGGAAGACATCTGCTTTGATTTGTTTATGGTAGGACAGGCCACTTAGCCAACAGACAGAATTAAACTAAGATGTTAATAGAATACTAGTAGGCTTTATTTCATTCCACTCTCCAAGAGCAACAACCAAACAGTGGTACTGCCAACTCCTGCTGTCTCCTGTACATCCGGGGTGCGCACTCCAGTTAATTCTTCACAAGCGACCCTAAAATGTTTTTCCGTTATGGTCCAGCATCCTGTGAGCACAGACAGCAAATTATGAACCTGATGTTTGTCTGTACTGAAATAGTTACCAGGTGCCTCAGCCAAGGTCACTAAGTAATCCACACTGCCTTACAGTCATGATATTATAAATTCCCCCAATTTTCACGCCACTTCCAAACTTTGTTAACAATAAGTCTTTCCACTCAACCATTAACAAATAGTCTTAAATAGAGCAGAGTAGGAAGAGATGGCCTTTCCCATCTCTCCCATCTCCCCACACCAGGTGGACCTTGAAACCTATCATTTAACAAATCTTCATTCCAGTCCAGGGATGCTATGTCCATATGCTGTAATTCCACTGATTAATCAAGACACTCTCTGATATAATAAAGAAAATGGCTCACAGAAGTCCTGCAAGATACACAATAGTGCTATATTGTTACCATTATTTTAATTAATTAACATGATCTTCTCAGAAAGGATATCAATTTAGTTTGAAAGACCTATTTCTGATAAACTTGCACTCTCTCATTTCTCATTGTAGAAAGGCAGCTTTGTAAGCATGAAGCATAAAACCAAATATTACCAGTTTTATCTTATTCCTTCTGCACACAAATGAATACAAATAAGTCATGATTAATTATACCTATCAATTTAAAAAAAATTAATTCCAAGATCGACTCTTCATCATTGAACAAAATGAGGTCTAAGAGCGTGATCTGCTTTACTGTATGCAGAGCTCCCAATATTAAAACTCCTAATATTAGAATGTATTAGATGACAATTTCTTTAGAAACACCACAGTTTTGTGTCGGCAACAGGAAATCTCCAGTGTACCTCCGCATAATGAAATCCCTCATTGTAGATTGTCCCCTATGCCATTTATATACAGACTGTTTAAAAAGAAGTCATTTTGTTCTCTGTCGCAGCGGGAAGCACGCATCGGACAGTAGTGAATAACCCATCTTGTATTTTATGGTAGAACATGAATGGATTGCCATTTATGATTGTTTGCTTTCAAGCTATAAATGACTTAGTAGTGGCTAATATGCCTTAGAAATATGGTGAACACAATGAAGTTAACTTTATAATCATGCAAATCTTTCCACAAGGTTTCAGTAACAAGAAGTAGGTCAAATATGCACTCAAAACCAAGCAAATCCAGCTCCTATTTGTTATTATCCAAGTTCATAGCACTATAGTATGGAGAATTATAGACTTAATTTCCCTTTACCCTTTTTCACTTTAATTTTCCTTTACCTTGATAAATTTTGTTCTTAACACTCAGTTTTCTGCTGAGCACAGCTTTCCTTCTATTTTCTTAAATATAATCCTTCACCTTTTCACAAGTAAGATTTTCTTTTGCATTCTTAATAGAAATTTCTAAAAGTCAGAAGATGCATAAGATCATATGTATGTACACACCGACCTATGGCCACAAAGAAATCCACACTTCAAGTCCATCTTTTTATACAGAGGCTTAACCAAAAAAGCTTGAAAATTAAAGCATTCTTAACAGTGAGTTTAAGATTTTTTGACACATTACAAGATGAAGGCCCACAAGACGGAAAAGGAAACAGGATTCTACTAACACAATGGCAGAATGAAAAGAGAATGGTATCATATGTAAAGAGATTTCCTTTAGTTACACAATTTTCCTTGGAGGTGTTTGGTTTTATGAATTGTGCCAATTTCAGACGATGCAGTAAACCTATGGCATAGTCTATGTTACAAGGCACTGACTTGGGATATGAGCTTAAAACCCCAATCTTTATTTTTAACAACAAAGTTTCCTTATACATTCATAATTTGCAATTACTCTAACTACTTCAAAGAGTAAAGCTAGAACACAAGGTTCCAAGTGATCAGTCAGGAGTGGAAAAGAGAGGAATGGGAAAAAATCTAGACAGAAAAGCTATTACACAGTTTGTTTGGGTTTTTTTTTCCAGATGTAATTTAATTTTAACTGAAGAATGCTGCGACTTGAAATTATTTTAGTAAAATGATTTTTTAAAGCTGTGCAACTGATAATTCAAAAGCTTTAAGTAACTTCGAATGCAAATTTCAGCAGGTGCAAGCAGCCTTCAGTAAGGCATTAGTCACAGTTATCTAACAACTTTACCTGCTTCTTCACATACTTCCTAGCTATTTTGATAAGGAATAATTCCACAGGGAGCCTCAGACAACTGAGAAGACGGCAGAAACTGTAAAACCACATTAAGTTCATATACTGTCAAAAAGAGCAAGAGGGCAATAGAGGCTGGTTTACACCATAGAATCATAGAATCATAGAATGGTTAGGGTTGGAAGGGACCTTCAAAGGTCATCTAGTCCAACCCCCCTGCAAGGAGCAGGAACATAGAATCATAGAATCATAGAATAGTTAGAGTTGGAAGGGACCTTCAACGGTCATCTAGTCCAACCCCCCTGCAAGGAGCAGGGACATCCCTGACTAGATCAGGTTGCTCAGAGCCTCATCCAGCCTGGCCTTGAACGATTCCAGGGATGGGGCATCCACCACCTCTCTGGGCAACCTGTTCCAGTGCTCTACAACTCTCATTGTAAAAAATTTTTTTCTAATATCTAATCTAAACCTACCTCCTTCTAATTTAAACCCATTACCCCTTGTTCTATCACAACAGGCCCTACTGAACAGCTTCTCCCCATCTTTCTTGTAGGCCCCCTTGAGGTACTGGAAGACCGCTATCAGGTCTCCCCGGAGCCTCCTCTTCTCCAGGCTGAACAGCCCCAACATCCCCGACTAGATCAGGTTGCTCAGAGCCTCATCACCATGCAAGAGTCCAGCTTATTAAGTCCACAGAAAAAATCAAGCTGCATTTTGATCTAGAGCTTCTTACTGTTTCAGCCACAATCATCAAATAATTTTAGTTATCTTCTCAAAAGATCCTTTATGTTCCTAAAAGCACCAGAGAGGCTGCTGAAATATGTAGCACTGGCAGGCTTTGATCAAAACCAAGCACAGCAATAAATGATAATTGTTCCAAGTCATGCTGGACAGCACCAAAGAGACTGAGCATGAGGATAATGCAAGACTTTCAACACCAGATACACATCTTAAGCCCTCAGTTCATGTTAACCTCTCTTTGTTTTCAAGCACAATATAGTTTTTAATGAAAAAAATACAGTTTAAAAATTTTTTTTCAACTAATGGAACCCAGATCAAACAATTAGGTTAGTGCAAGGATGCTGGATGAAATTCTGGTCACTCTTTCCTCCAATATTTGTTCCTTATAAATCTCCTATAAAGAGTTCTTGATGTTTCAAATTAACAGCCTGATTCTGCAAACTGATAACCACTTGTTAGGGAGGTTGACAGACTCCTCTATCCTTGTTAAAATAAATGGAAACTGAACGGGTGCAAAGGTCGAAAGATGGGACCCTATCAAGCCAGCACTTATCTTACCACAATCAAGATCTCATTACTGAAAATAGGAAGATGCCATCTCCTGCTATCATAAATGAATAACGATAAAATGAGTGCAGTTTTTCCAGTTCTTAGCACACAGCATGCACAGCTCACACTGCACCTTGTGCTGCAAACTGGCTGAGCAGCAAAGCCAGACTGTTGCTTGGAGGGAGGAAGCATTCCTCCTAGCTGTTAGAGCTTCTCATGGGAAAAGTCTGCTTGAACCCCCAAATCCAGCCAAGTCTGCTGTGTGACTGAAATCACCCTCAGCAATGCAAACTGGCAACCTTCCCTTTCTTTAGTACAGGGGAAAAGGGAAAGAAAGGAATATTCCATTATCATACAAAGAATGAAAGAAAGGTCAGAAAGGGCTCTAAGGCAACCGAAGTACCTTAAAGCTGATCTTTATTACAACTTACTTTCCTGCCTAGCAGCATTTTTGTTTCTGCTGTTTGGTGGGTTGTAGCCTTTTTTTATTAGCTGGGGATAAAAGAGGAACACTGGAAGTGAGACTGCACAAGGCAGAAACACCGTCTACTCAGCACTACTCACATGTGACCCACGGCACTTGATAGCCCGTGCCACTGCTTGGCTAGCCATCAGAACAGAGAATCGCAACCAGTTGTACCGGAGAATGCTCTTTTGGAAACAGATCTCACTCAGCCAAAGACTGATGCTAGCTAAAAGGTTAGAGGGCTGAGTTTCAAGTAGCAGAATCCCTTTAACATGGTACACGACTTGCAAATTTCAGCTATTTTTTTCTCAAGCATCCATGTGTATTTCTGTGGAAAAAAAATATTATAGCAATTGTGTTTTTCAATGTAATTCTTAAAGTGCAAACAGGAATTTTAAATAGTGAGAGAACTAGTAACTATGCAGTTTTAAGAAGAAAAAAAATACTGGGTAATTAAAATGCACCACTCTGCAGTCAGGTGCAGTAATGGTGTGAGAAATCAAGCTTCCATCTTTCCCTGGCCTGGAATGGCAGGTGCTGAGAATGCTATATATAAGAAAAGATAACACATCTCTGTTATAGAGGGGGAAAATTCACCTTAAACACAAGTTTTAAATTAGAAAAAGTAGGATAGGATTAGGATTAGAAAAACAGATGATGGGATTTCCAAAGGAGATTCCAAAAAAGTCTGGTAGCTGGACAGTTATACATGTGAAAAATTAATGGGGGAGAAGGGAACTCTGAATGTATCAACTCAAATGTCACCAGTAAGAATTATATGAGAATGACATCAAGCAAATGATGGTTTTGGAATAGGGATAAACACTGTGTTTTAAAAAATTAGCTTTCATTGAGCCATGAATGAAGACTCTTAAATGAATCATAAAAATAGGCATATATAATCATATTTACCTAAGCTGATTCAGTTGTTCTTGCACAAAAAGAAAAAAAAAAAAAACGTCCTATCACTTGTCCCGAGTTTAAAAACCAGGAATGGAAGAAATGTATACCTGATATTCTGATAAATGGTGACACAATGGCAGCATGGATATGATAAGAAATGCCAACTCTTTAAAATTTTATTTCTTTGAGAAAGAAATGTTTCTTGACAAGATTGGAAACCATACGATACCTCTCACTATATAAACAACTATACTGTTAACGGAAAACCATAGCTTCCATCACTGTATGTTTCACAGTACCTCAATCATTTCACTCTCTTCAAAGTAGGCAGCAATACATTTAAAGATGATGGAGAAAAACACCATGTGCCTTATTTCAGGAGGCAGGATGTGCTGTGCCTGAGATGTAAAATTCCAACAACTACAGAGAGTCTTAGAAATTCCACAAGAGCACAGCACGACCAAGCTGACTGTAGCAGTAAGCATCACCATAGCACAGAGAGTTACAGAACAAAAAGGTTTAGCATTTCAGGGTCAATTTCCAAACGTCCTTAAAAGTAATTCTATGTATTTTCAGACATACTAAAATCTCCTCATAAGGACAGAGAGAGCAAACAGAATTCTTTACACACATATCCCTCCCAAAGGATTAATGCAAACCTGTGTGTGTCACTGTACCAGAGGAAGCTGGTAGCTCACTACCCTGGACTTCAGGAGAGCAGACTTTGGCCTCTTCAGAAATGAAGAGGTACTTGGTAGAGTACCATGGAATAAAGCCCAGGACAGAAGAGGGACCAAGAAAGCTGGTTAACATTGAAGGATCACCTTCTCTAAGCTCAGGAGCAATGCATCCCAACAAAGAGGAAGTCAAGTAAAAACACCAAGAGACCCGCATGGATGAACAAAAAAGGAAGCCTACAGAGTATGGAAGCAAGGACAGGCAGCCTGGGAGAAACACAGAGAAACTGTCTGAGCAGACAGGGACCAGGTTAGGAAAGCTAAAGCCCCGACAGAATTAAGTCTAGCGAGGGATATCAAGGGCAACAAGAAAAGCATCTATAGGTATCTCACAGATAAGAGGAAGAATAGGGAAAATGTGGGCCCTCTCCAGAAGGAAACGGGAGGCCTCATTACCTGGGACAGGGAGCAGGCTAAGGTACTCGATGACTTTTCTGCCTCAGTCTTCAACAGCAAGTGCTCTTAGTCATACCACCCAAGTCACAGAAGGCAAAGGCAGGGATAGGGAGAATGAATAACTGCCCACTGTGGGAGAAGATCAGGTTCGAGACCATCTAAGGAACCTGAAGGTGCACAAGTCCATGGGACCTGATGAGATGCATCCACAGGTCCTGAGGGAACTGGTGGATGAAGTTGCTAAGCCATTGTCCATCATATTTGAAAAGTCATGGCAGTCCAGTGAGGTTCCTATTGAATGGAAAAGGAGAAACATAACCCCCATTTTTAAAAAGGGGGAAAAGGAAGATCCAGGAAACTACAGGCCAGTCAGTCTCACCTCTGTGCCCAGGAAGATCATGGGGCAGATCCTCCTGGAAACCATCCTAAGGCACATGGAAAATAAGGAGGTGACTGGTGACAGCCAACATGGCTTCACTAAGAGCAAATCATGCCTGACAAATCTGGTGGCCTTCTACAATGGCGTTACAGTGTTGGTGGATATGGGAAGAGCAACTGATGTCATCTACCTGGACTCACGCAAAGCATTTGACACTGTCCTGCACGACATTCTTGCCTCTAAACTGGAGAGACATGGATTTGATGGATGAACCACTCAGTGGATATGGAATTGGCTGGATGGTTGCACTCAAAGAGTTGCAGTTAACAGCTTGACGTCCAAGTGGAGACTGGTGACAAGTGGCATTCCTCAGGGGTTGGTATTGGAATCGATGCTGTTCAACATCGTTGTCGGCGACGCAGACAGTGGGACAGAGTGCACTCTCAGCAAGTCTGCCGATGACACCAAGCTGTGTGGTGCAGTCAACATGCTGGAGGGAAGGGATGCCATCCAGAGGGACTTTGACAGGCATAAGAGACATGGACCTGTTGGAGCAAGTCCAGAGGAAGCCATGAAGGCCATGATAGGAGGGCTGGAGCAGCTCTCCTATAAGGACAGGCTGAGAGAGTTGGAGCTGGTCAGTCTGGAGAAGAGAAGGGTCCAGGGAGACCTTAGAGCAGCCTTCCAGTACCTAAAGGAGACCTGCAAGAAAGCTGGAGAGGGACTTTTGACAAGAGCATGTGGTGATAGGACAAGGTATAACAGCTTTAAACTGGAAGAGGGTAGATTTAGATTAGATATAAGGAAGAAATTCTTCACTGTGAGGGTGGTGAGGAACTGGAACAGGTTGCCCAGATTTGCAGATGCCCCATCCCTGGAAGTGTTCAAGGCCAGGTTGGATGGGGCTTTGAGTGACCTGGTCTAGTGGAAGGTGTCCTAGCCCAGGGCAGGGGGGGTTGGAACCAGATTATTTTTAAGGTCCCTTCCAATCCAAACCATATTATGATTTTATGAAATAGGGAAGGGCAGTGCACTTGTAACTCCATTTTCAATTGCAAAACGTCCCTTTCAGTTGCTTGTAGGCTGTCATGAAATCGTGTTTTGCATACAGGACTTTGTGGCTTTTAAGTGCTGGTCAGAAATCTGAATGACCATGCTCAGGAACCTATGGGATAACTATTATTTACCTCCATCTTTCCTAATAGGGGACATGTCACACATCTCCCTTCATGAACTGAATCAAGACAAGACACACGACACAACATTCCCACGTTAGCTCAATGCACTGGCTTCCAAACATTTGAAAAACCAGACACAATAATTCTCTGTCCACAGGTGACACCAAAATGCCAGTTGATAAATGCATCCAATCACAACATTCTTTTTTGCACATGGGCCATTTCCTTCAGTAATTACTCACTGTTAAGCACTCCCTGTCCTCTCCTCCTCCCAGCCAGACACCATTACTCACGCCAGTCAGATCCCAATGTGTCATCATAGGAAAGTACATGGCAAAGATATCAGAGGGTGTTCCGAAGGAAAGAAAACAAAACTTTGTAAATATTTTAAAACTTATTTCCTACAGCGTCTAACACTTCTTACCAATGAGGTTTGGTAGGTTTAGCTGTGGAATGTGAAGAAATTATCACCATGCCACTTCTCTCTGCTCCATTCCAGTGCCAGAGATGGCTTCACATATCAACAAGACCCTTTCCCAGCTGCTTCAGCGCACAGTGCAGCACAGAGCTCAAATTGCCGAGATGTAACACTGGCTAGTGCTAAGATATCACTGGAAAGAGGGACTCGGAGCACAACCATTCAGGCACTGCTCCTGGCCAGGGTATAAATCTGGCAGCAGAAATGTCTCAAAATACCACAGCTGTGCTGTGGACAGATCACAGCTCCAATTTGCCTCTCGTTATTTTAACAAGAGTAAAAAACATCCATGGAAGCATATCTAACACTTGCAATAAATAACTTCCACTGGTATCACAACTCTATATTCTGTATTAGTCAGCAGCAAAAGTTAGTTACAGCCTATATATTCCAGCCCCAGGAACATTATCCTCTAATTGGTGATTCTGATGATCCCATTTCTGCATGTCTTCCTCACCTTTGCCTGTTGCAAATTGTTCTTATATATTGACTTACTGGCACACTTCAGCCTAAATTTATTTTCCATTCCGTAAGCTGCTTCACAAATCCATTTCTGCACAGACAATCTGTTTAACATGTCTATCTAGCAAATATTATCTAGTCTTCCTATGATACTGGTTAAAGAATGGGACTTCTAAATAACAGCTTACTAACCACGTAAGACTAACATTATCAGCTGCATTTGATGTACAGAACAATACAGGCTGACCATTTTTGAAAGTATTTTGGCAACCCATTTTCCAGAACAAATATACAACTATTTTCATGCCGATTTTGTTCTTGCAACTGACCCAGTTCTCAAAGTCTGTAACTGAAAAGTAATAACATTACAGTAATAAAATTTTAAAAAATAATGTTCAAAAAATTGTTACAGAATCGGAGTGATTTGTTGCACACATTTTAATCCAACACGCAGACTAAGCATTTCACCAAAATCAAGGCTTTAGCTCTGTTGTTCCCAATTATGTGCGGCAGCAGTCCAAATACAGAAAATTGTTACCACATTTTATTCTTTTCCATGATGAAGAAAACAGTAAGCAATGCAGCTAAATGCAGAATAACTTCTCATTTCTGAATAATCAGTTACCTGACAAACCCTAACCCACCCTACTTTGCTGTATAAGCTACAAAGGAACATTTCTTTGCAGATTTTAATTTTTCCAATTTCTTTCACAGGCTAGCAACAATGAAATAAAATTCTGAGTTGACTTCCGTCTCTCTTTTTGTAAAAAACTAACTAACTTCGGTGACATATTTATTGTCAAGACCAGATGATTATTAAGGAAAATGGATTCAATTGAAGAACTCTGGAAGTTTCACTTAAAAAGAACAAGTTGGCTAAAGTTTATTACTACTTTTTAAAAAGCGTTCTTAAGAAGTGCCACGTTATAGAAACTCTCTTAACATACCACAAAGTATTAACTATTAAATAGCAAGGTAAAGACAAAGCTAGTAGACGAGCTCTGTGTATTTTTTTCTCTTTGGCTCCAGAAGACACTGACTATAAAATAACGGAGACAATCCAAAAGTAGTGTAAACTGTGTAAGAAAAATAGATCCTAATGACTTACAGTATATTAAATAGACCAACATCCAAAGAAAAGAAATATGCTTTCAGACAATGAAACACACAGGATTTAAAGAAGTAGTGCTTGCATTTAAAAAGGCGAGGGAGTGGTACAATACATTAGAAATAACCTTTTATTTCTAAAATATAAACGTTCCTCTGCAGTGTCATGAAACACAATACAGCAGCAGAGCATTGCAATGAAACTCAGTCCAGAACTGAAAATGGGTTATAAATAAAAAGAGGAGGTGAGAGGGAGGAAGGGAGCCAATTTCCCTGCTCAAGCCACGTGAAATGCAGTGAGCAAACATACAGAAGGAATGGTGAGAAGTCCACTCGCTTTCACTGTGGATCACTTACAGGGAAGGCAGTAAATGTAATAATGGTGGTTTGGGTGTTGGTAAGTATATATTACCATAATGACACATGGACAAATAACTTTTGTGGTCCTAACAGAATGCAGAACTTCTGAAGTCCTGGCAGCTCTTTAACAAGGTAATTAGAGCAATCAACAATTTCTTCTTACTCCTTTATAGCAGCTGCCAGGAATTGTCTGGCTTGTCCTATGGCTCCCTCTTTGCCATATCCCAAAAGGAGCAGCACTCCTGAGAAACTATGGCAGTGGAAAACTTCCACTGAGGAAAAGCAAGGGGCATGCAGATTGTCCCGTAAAGACTCTTCTCCACATGGCAGACAGCTCCCTGAAAAAATTTGTATTCTCAATACTTCTCATATACATGTATTTTTAGTGACATGATTTTAGTGACGACAGATTCGATGTGATATAAGTACTGGAAATTGTTTTTTTACTAGCCTGAAGACTTTAGAATAACTAATACTGTTCTTTTTGAGTAAGGTTGTAACATGGGGTTTTATGTTGTAAATAGCCAGCTAAAAAGATACCAAAAATCTGAAAAACAATGACAACAAAGTATTTTGATTTTCACAGAAATATCTTAACAATTACTTCATTTCATGATTTCACAATAACCTCCTGAAAAATCACAAAGTGTTACAAATTTAAGTCAATAGTGTACAAAAATTGCTTCAGACACTAATATCTCACCTCTAACTCTACGGCGAAACACATCAACTACTTAATTGAAGTACCATGCAACCCTCTGTGTTACAAGATCAGATTCCTTCCTCAGTGTAACTGTGGCGTCACTCTGTGTGTACACCAGTGTAATCTTGACCAGCATCTGGCTCATTTTGCGTAACCGCATATATGGGATTTGCATTAAGACTGTGGTCCAAAAATAAACACAGTAATAACATGCACTACTTAACTCTGAATAAGTCTGATGGTATCTCTCTTGAAATGTCACAAAATACATGCCATAATTTTGGAATTATGTATTCAATACCTATTGCTAGAAGTAGGAAACATCTCTTTCCAAGAAGGTAAATGATCTAACCTTGACTCATAAGTGTTTTCAACTAAGCAAGTATAATTTTATTAAATCTGTATGTTTATATATATAAGTACCTGAGATGCTAACACTCGTGTGTTTCATTACTCTTAACTTTTTGTACAATTCTAGAGATATTACTATAGACCTCACCTCTCACTTATTATTTTTCTGGTTGGATTTGAATTTTACAGGTTTTCAGTGAGTCTAGAGTTCTCTCTTCTCTAACACTTTCCTATAATATTTACTAAAGCATTAAACTACTCTATTGCCAATTGTGAATTACCTCCAGAAATTCTAAGATACTCACAGAGCTTCTAGACTTCTGTATTTATTGGAAAGAGCCAATGAATATCATATATATTAGCATTTAATTTTAAAAAGTAAACTCATATTATTTCTTTAAGGTGTACTGTCATTCCTGTCTTCATTGACCAGCTGGTTGAAGGAGTCTTCTCTTTGTTGAACGCTAATGGGTGCATGTCCCCCAAAGCCAATCAATGACTGTCCTCAAGTGACTGAGGACTTTCTGCATCCATCACATCTTTAATCGAAGGATTACAGAAACTATTTACAAAAATTGTCAATTAAATACTCTTTGTTAAAGCCACATCAAAAGCCTGATTTTCCCAAGCAGTAAAAGAGTGCAGAACTAATTATAATTAAGTATCTTAAAAGAGAAAAAAAAATTATGAATCCACAGACTACTATCAAACTTAGGGTCAAGTTCTCTTCTTACTTGCACTCTGTAGGCAAGAAGAGTGAAAGGTCTTTACTGACTATCCTGTTAGCAATGTAATGAAAAGCACATTTTCTTTATTTTTTAACTTAAGATATTGGTTGAGAACAATTGCAAGTCTTTCTAAAAGACTTCGAATTACCATTGATACTCTAGGCAAATATAGGAAATTTTTAGTGCTTTTACTCAAAATGCAAGTAACTCCACATTCTTAGCATGTTGTTTAACATTTCTTAACTTTTAAATAGCATCTGTGATTATGTCTTTGGCTTTTTCTTATTCATCTTGCTATGTATACATTCTTTTAGTGTAACAGGTATTGAGATATAATTTTACCTCAGCACTGCAAACTGGCATCTCTTCTACTTGTTAGGAATGTCAGGTCCTAAGATTTCATTTGCCTCCATACATTGGGCAAATAATTAAAACTTGGGAAACAGACACCAGTCTGAGTGCCTTGAACATGGACATCCACGCTCTGAAACTGAAATCCTAACAGATTCCTGTTTCCTCCCTATTAGATAGGACTTGTTGGTTTTGTAGGTGCCCAGACATGGATATCCAGCATGAAGTCCAGGTCCCAGTTACAATAAAGGGTTAGACTCATTGACTTTGATGAGAGAATGACAATTCAGTGGGGGAATCCCATTGCCTGTGACTGTACATGTGCACACCCACACATAGAAAACGGTCAGCGTTGGGGGGTGAGGGGAAGAGAGAGATCCACCCAGCTTCAGAGGCCTCTTTCCAAAGGCCTTTCCAAAGGCCTCTTTCAGTTCAACCAAAAGTGACACACTCCAATTGTATTTTACTAATTATGTTCTCACAGGGAATAGCATCAGAATCTTGGAAACTGTAGTTTGTACTGAACAGTCCATTACACTGATCACCACACAGTTTTGCATTATTTCTCAGTACCTATTTTAGAGATTCTGGGTTGAAAAACAACACTTCTCTCACCTCTATGCCACATAAATCCCAGTTGTCCCTCAAAGCTGATTTTTTTTTTTTTTTGCCATAACAATCACTGAAATTTATCTGTGTAAATGCACAGAATATCTGGAATTAAGGGTCTCAATTAATGGAGTTCATAAAGGTTGCGCTCTAGAACATACATCAGTGAGGACCAGATAAGTAATTTCTATTTTGGGGATGTGGGAAAAAGGAATCAGGGGTTCAGCAAATAAGTCAGATGTCTGTCTCTGGCTTGTTCTTTGTATACTTCAATACAGTAATGCTGCTTTCATACAAAAATGGGAGATCCTAGTTGAAGGAGGATGATGATGAATATGCATGCATATATATCTCTGCACATATTTGCACTTTCTTTTTTTCTCTTCTATCTAGGGTACAAAAGATTAAAGGAGAAGTTTTGTTACACAGAGATTCTCCCAAAGATAAGTAAATACTGAACATAATTGGAATCACTTAGATTTAGGTCAGCAAACGGCAAGCCTCACTAACTCCCAACACCGGCGTACTTAACCTTTGAGTAACACGGGTGCGTTAGCCTGTCACACAACCCCAGCCTCCCTTTCTCGGTTTACACTGCACAGCATAACACAGCCTGGTGTAGCTATGCATCACTGCTAATGCATCATGATATATGAGTAGTACCAGAATGTAAAACACATGAAAATTAGAGAGCCACAGAACACAGAAGCCTTTTAAATACATTTTTCATTTTTAAAAATCATTAAAAGGCCTTGAAATTAAGTATAGTGTTTATAGATTTAACTATGCTATTTACAGAAAAAAATAATAATTTATGTAAAATTTACCAAGCTCTTACAGGCTTTGCTTCTGTTTACAGATAAAAGTATCCGCAGAAACTGCTGTTGATCCAGATGCCTGTCGAATACATAATACTGCTCAGCCTTATAAAATGCTGCGTATAAAAGGATGGAAACTGCTTTTTGGCCTACTTTCTACACTGACATACTGAAGAGAAGGGATAGTCTTGTGGTTGAGACACTTGGCTGGGACTGAGATGACCTGGGTTCAGTTTCAGACTCCGCTACAGACTCCCTGTACGTCCTTACACAAGTGACTTAATCTCGCTGTATATTAGCTCCCCACATGTAACGTGGGGCTGCCAATACTTCTGGATGCTGTTGGGGTTTTTTTTTTCCCTCTTCAGACTACACAGCTTTTGGGACACAGACTTGTGTTTTTTGTGAATGATAAAGGGAGCCTCAAGCTGAGTTCAGACCTCTTGGAATTACTGTAATAAAACGAGAAAAGATCTTAAATGTAATGTTTTGTGTGTTACGACCCTTCAAGACTGTTTTTGTGTTGGTTTTGTTTGGGTTTTTTTTTTATGTTCAATTAATTGTCAGTTTCTAGTAAAAGACCAGAAGAATTAGCTCCTGAGATTTTCTGTGCTGGGCAAGTGCAATAGCAGCAGAACACATTCCACAGAGGAACTCATGCACAATCAATTAGATCGTCTAATTAATTTTCCAACTCAATGGATGCTATGAACTACTTTTTTTTTTTTTTCAGAAATATATCTATACTGGATGTACATGTGTAAAAGCAATCCAAAAACTTGTAAAATCTTAGAAAAGGACAGATGATAGTCACTTGAAGGGAATGGGCTGCTACATGGGAACAATGCTCTCTCACGTGGGATACATATTTCTGTCATGAAAGGAGAAAATACATACAAGGGTAAGAGAGTATTTTCTAGTCGACAAGGTTGTGTAGTTACCATTAGGGACTGACTTGTTAATCAGTATTTAGTGTGATGTATAATATTAGGAATGACATAATTAGGGAGAATGCAAACATTGCCCATGCGGAGAGAAAGAGCAAAAGAAGAGCTTAGAAAATAGGTTGGAACCAAACAGGGACAAAAAGTATAGATATTGACAGGGTTTTTAACTACAGATGATATGAGGTACACTACAGCAGCTAACAACAGAGATCTGTTTATCTAGTCCTAACTCAGACAAAACTTCAATTAGCATCAGCAGGAACAGCAAGAACTGTGTCTGAATAAGGACTCTGGAATAAAGATTGAAACAAGCAGGAGAACAGCCACAGAATTTTATGCCTTCTCTCACAGAGTCTTCAGCAGCAGATTTTCAACTGCCCTGAGTTTTCCCTGCACTTCCTTTCCCATCATTGTGATCCCCCAAAAGTACTTATTGCACACTAACATAATGAAGTTTTTGTGAGACTAGAGTTCTAATTGCGATGTCTGGATTAAAACAGTGAGTTGTGACATTTCTAAGAGTCCTAAGGGAGATGACAGCGAGTTCTAGAGAATACACAGATACTTAATACTCCACAATTATGGGAAAGATGACACAGAAGCGTGGCAAAGCACTTCAGCTGGGATTTTATCACAGGCATTTCTACAGACTAGATTTATAAAGGAACTTATGAAAAAGCCTATAGGAACTAAAAAGTTATAAACATAATCATTTCTCCAACCTATAACACTGATCGGTGTTCTGTTAGTAACGGTTTCAAATAACATGGTTGCTAGATCAGATGAACAACAAAAGTGAGACAGCAAGCTCTGGAAAAGAGGCATGCTGCCTGTAGGTAAGGGAAAGCCAGAGCAGCAAGCCTTCAGGGAACAAGTGTGAAGGAAACAAGGATACAAAGAAGCAAAACAGCAAAAAAGCAGAGGGAAGAAAAACAGGAAGGCAGCAAAAACAGGATGGATCAAAGCAAATCTAACAAATGAGTGGGAGGCACAAAGACATGGAGAGATAAACAGTGGGAGCCAGCAGACACCATGTGTGAGAAGGGGAGAAAAGGAAGGAAAAGGCCGGCCAGCCCAAGAGCTTCGCCCGCCAACCAGGAGAGGGAGGTTTGCCAGGACAGGCTGGCCAACTAACTAGTTAAAAAGGAGGTCCAAAGAGCCAACTAGCAGAGAGCAGCCAGCCAGGCAAAGCCATCCAGGAGAGGAATTCATGTATGGATGAGGGTGGGAGCAGTCCCGGCTCTACCTGGGAGCTGTGTGACCTGCAGCAAGCACCACGCTTTGCAGGGCAGGGAAAACAGATTTAGCAGCTCTCATCTTCCTGCTCCGAGAAGCAAAACCATGTCCAAAAATGTCAGCAATGTGATGAGCGTTTCACTGACACAGTAGACCACAGTATCCCACCAGGCTATGCACTCTGAAATATTATCCACTAGCTAGCACTGGGTGACCAAATATTAATAAAGAATGATCTCACAAAGTGCAGATATTAACAACTGATTTTTCCAAAAGGCATTTTCCTCCCATCTGTAGAGTTGATTTCCATATTCTTTTTCTACTTTGATATTTTCAAGCTGATAAGATACAAATTACATACCCCGATATTCTTTGTATAGTTCAATGTCAAAATCGTAAATCAGGAAAAACAAACACTAGGCCAGTGGTAAATGAAGATATGAGATTAAAAAGGGGGTTACAAACCACAGGAAGAACAGCCTAATCCAGCACTGACAACTGCTTATCTGTGAAACCAGGCAGCTCCATCTCAAAGAAATGAAATTAAGTGTATCGAATAAGGAAAAAAATTAAACTGTAGCTAATAGATTTCTAATAGATAGCAAATATTTGTGCTGTCTTCTAAAATGCTTTTTACACTGAAAGAACAATTGTCTGGAACAGAATAAACCATGGCAAGGCCAAATGGTGTTCCCATCTTAAGATTTAAAATTCATTCTTAAAAAAAAAAAAAAAGAAAGAAAGAAGAGAAATGAGCAGTAAAAGATATAGATTTAAATTATTTCTGAGAAAAACAAGCTCCATTTCACAGTCACTAGACTGTCAAGTACATCCTGTTCATTCTTATTTCCCCAACAAGTCTTCCTGCTGTAAGTCAGCATCATACAAAGCAGGTACTGAGGTTAAGAGATGGTTCTGTCAAGGAATCAGGACTCACAGAAAGATCAGAAGTTAATCCATGTATGAGCAATGTCTCAATGCTTACCCTACCCTTCTGCATATAGGCCCTAATCCACACCATTAAAACCCTTGAGTATCTTTTTCCTTTTAACCTCACTGGGCTTTGAATGAAGTATTAAGCCGTTAGGAAGCTAGTAGTCCGATTCAACTCTCCTCTAGCCTCCTCAAGCCAAAAGCAGATTCACAGCTGAGACAGAGGATGGTTTAGGTACTGAAAGTCAACCTCTGCTTGGGACTGAGTGCAAGAGATCGGTACCTGACAGACAGCACCTCGGGGTTCCCGCAACTGGTAAGAGGAGAGAGAGGAAGGGAAGCAGGAGGCAGCTCCCATCTACTGCTGGGGAGCAGCAAAGAGTTAAGAGGGGTAACCGTATCAAGTACAGCCTAATGCAGTTTAAAGCTCCTCTGTAGGAGCCCTGGTATCTGTCTGAGCTGCGAAGTTTAGCAATTACAGTGCCAATTTAAACTCCTACTTAAAAATATAGGAAATATTTCCTTTTTTATTTTTAACGGAACACGTACATTTAGGAATCTAGGTGGTCACCAATACACATGTGCATCCTCCCAGCAATGTTAATGGAACAACAGACTTCTGAGTGGTGTCTGAAGTTTCAGCTGCTTGTAAACGAGCACTATGGGAAAACTTTTAGGTGGTGTTAAAAAATTCTCACAGAACAGTAGAAAGCTCCTAATTTAAGACATTTCAGTGGAAGAGAAAACTTCCTCCCGATTATCAGAGGTATTTTGCACCATATCCAAAAGGCAAGTAAGACTTCTCCCAGAAACAAAAAATGTCTTTTTATCCACATCATTCTTGCCAGAAAAGTGCCTGAACATTAATTTTAATAATTAAGCTTCAGGTTTCGACTACATTTGTGATAAATAACATTCACGTTAGAAAAACATTTTTGAAGAATCAAATCGTTTAGTCTTATAAAATAAAATAAGCTTGCAGTGGTTAAATTGCCCTTACTTATGAACTTTTTATTAGTGTGTGAATATACTGTAAGCCTAAATTATAAAGATCATGTAATTTAGCCCCCACGTTTGAAATGAGACAACCACTGGATTGGTGGCATCTTGCCTGGCAGCATGCTGATCTCTTTCTTTCCCCCATTTCATTTAATTAGAAACTTGAAATCGGATCAGCAATTTTTAAACAAACTCTTAAACTGATTAAAAGCCTTGTTCACAAAAGCGATCCTGCTTATTTTTCATGAGCATCAGGCTGCCCCTCTGTAAGTCAGCCAGCCTGCTGCCTGCAACCTCATTCTCCTGCAAAAGAGATGTAGAGAGTCACTGTCACCCTGGGTACTCCATCTGCGCAGGATAGCTCTGCATAAATATCATGTCACTGCAAACCACACACAAAACTGACTACTTTAAAAAAAAAAAAAAAAGGGAAAAAAAAGGGAAAAAAAACCCAACAAATCAAAACAACAACCAAAATAACCCCAACCAAAAAAAAAAAAAAACCAAACCCAAATAACAAAAACAGCACAAAGACATCATCTCATGGAAAAAGCAAGGCACAGAACTCTTACACATCTGCTCAAATTTGAGCATAACTTAAATCCAACTAAAATGAATGCAAAGATCTCCTTTGGATTTAAAAGGGCTACTTGCAGTTCATCGGAGGCTATTGGAGCATACACAAACAAAATTCTCTGTGTTAACCAATGTACATTAACACATCTGCATTCAAGAAACACTTTAGAAATGAAAATATCACGATTGTGCATGCAGCACACAAGCCCAAAAGCACACTACATTATAAAACTGAAAGAGGTTGTATGTATTTTGTTTGCCATTTACTATACTAGAACATTTCTTATTCATAATCTTGAAATTTCAAATTGCTGTTAAATAAATACCACATTTTCCATACCCTACAGCCAACAGAGTCTTCTTTGCTAAAACATCTTCATGTTTGTGGCTTATGCCTTCGAGTACTTCTTACTTTTATCCAAAACTACTGATTGGTAGTATTGTGTGGTAAGACAGCACAGAGCTAATTGCTTTCTCAATACCTTTGCGCACCTTCTTGGGACCTGGCTGATGAGATCTGATCATGTAAACTCTGACTCCCAATCCAAAGGCCACTGAAGTCTTTGGGCATCCTTTTCTTTCACGTGAGTAGGTTTTGGGTCACTTTCACGGTTAATGAGAAGTTTCATCCAGGCTTCACGTCTCTGAACAATACAAGACTTCTACCTCTGAGTTTACCATACTGCCCAAACGTTTGAATAAACAACCAATATGCATGTGTGTGTGTGAAATGCATGTATAACCTACCCTCTGGACACAGCAAAAAGAAGAATTGTAGAATAAATGTAAGCCATTCCATGCAGGGTTTTGGCAATAGTTTACAACAAGTAGCAAACAACTACTGCTTTTGATGTTCATTGCAATGTTAGCCATCTTGAACTCTTTTGGTGTTTCCTTGGATGCAATGGGTAGTTGCCTAAAAATTTCATTTGTGGTACTGAATGCAGAGTCACTACATACCATTTTATAAGATTACCCAAGTATTTATGAACAAGGAATAGAAGTTGCATGTGTATATGCACAAAACCCATCTAATTTGTTTACATTATTTCAGACACAAAAAACCACATTTCTCATATCAATAATTCCTGCAGCAGACAAACATGAAGAACAGTGGTGGTCTCTTAATAGTGGGAGATGTCAGTAAGAGCTCCTGTGGCTGCACTCCAGACAACTACAATTAAAGTGTCAAAATTATCTCAAGTCTTCTGAGTAAGCCTCTCCTCCATTATATTGAATTCAAATGAAGTTTACCATTTATCTCAAACAGGACCAGGATACCACTCCTGGTAGGTTTTGGGGATAGTCAAATCATTGCAAGAGCAGCAAGACTTTGCATCAGAGTAACAAAAAGAAATTCCTCCCGGCTTGAGATTGAAGCAGACATCAACAACATAGGCTGAAGGAAGTTGTTATTTCTATTCAAAATTCTAAACAGCTGTTTTCAAGACAGATTAAAAGATTTTTCAATATTTGGATTCAACTCAAGAGCTTTATCTAATGCATACTTTGTATTTGAGTATTTGTTGAATTAGAAATTTAATAGAGCAGCTGAGTATTTTAAAATCTTTTGGAAGATGTGAAAAAGGGATGTGAACTCTAGCACACCCTGTAAAACATAAATTTCTTACCAAAAGAATATGTTATTCATGTACTCTGTACATTAGGTCAATTATTACTCACTTTCTTTGGAGAGCAACCAAGTGCCTCCACCCTTTGTAACAGAGCACTGTAATCAACTGTAGTAAGAATAGCAGAATTATTCTAATACACATTGATAGCTTGGGCCCTAGCTCAAGAAGGCTTGAACAGTAAGAGACTAAGATGGATTTGCCATCACGTTTACTTTTTTTTTTCTTTTAAGAGGGGAAGAAATTAATATTTCCTTGTACACCTTTGTAAATAATTTCAATTTCACATAAATGGGAAAAATTATAAAAAGGAAGGCTTTAAATTGGCCCTCCAATTTAAACACTTCTGTTATTTAATGACAAATTCCATAAACATTCTGATACCAATACTTCTTCCACTGCACGTCTTTCATTTCTGCTAACCCAATTTAACCTCTCATCTTCCTTGCAGTCAGCAGCTGTACAAAGCATTTTTTTTGTACTGACATCAGCAAGTGACTGAAGTGCTAGTGCTAGATTTAAAATGCCTTCTAAAAACATCACTTTTTGTATTGAATTTGGAACTGAGTTTGATACAACTTGTACTGTTATTTTAATATAGTATCACCTTTCATGGAGCCATATCTTGTTGCGTTCCTGCTGGGACCTGAGAGCTGAAATAGCACAAGGTCTAACGCATGGCACTTCATTTTGCCCAGCCTGGCTCAGGCCAAGAGAAGCATTTCAAATTATTTAGATAACCACACAGATTAAATACCCAGCAAGATAGCTTGCTAAGTCATTCATCATTTGCCATTCCTGGACTGTGCTTGTGTCTAGCAATGTTTTTACTAGAAGAGCCGTTCAGATGAATGGAATGCACATCTCTGCTGGGTTTCCCCTGCCCAAGCAGCAGTCTAAACTTCTCAACCTGCCTTCAAGACTCTTTTCCTGACATGTGTGGAAACTATTTGGCTGATCCCCTCTGCCATCTTCTTCTTGCCTATCTTCCCTCCTCACCTGCTTCCCTTGCTTTTTCTTTATGAGCCCCTATACATCTACCCAACGCCAGTGCATTAAAACACTACCCTCTACTTATTTCAGTTGCTCAAATTGTCCTCTTATTACTCCTTTACTCTTCACCTCAGGAATTGAGTAATGAATTATTCACACTGTGTGGTGCAATTCAATTCCAGACATAGTATCCATATCATTAAATTATAGAATCATATGTCTTCTCTTAAAGGTTACTGGAGCCCAGGTAACCTAACATGGACTCTCCTTTCACAGTTATGTATCACTTGCCTCTTTTTTAATTGCCCATTTCAGTGGTAGATCTTTTTGCCCTTAAAGACTGCAAGTCTGGAAATAATTTTTGACCCTGTGGTTTCTTTTGAAGCTTGTATTAATCTGACCGTAAAGCTGTCATACTACCATTTTACGAATCTCTCCAAGTTACCACCCATCCTGTCCCACCGGGACATGGAGATTCTCATAAACGCTTTCATCATATCCCAGCAGGACAATTATAATTCACTGTTCGCTGGTTTTACTATTACCTCTTATAAACATTTCAAGCTCAAGAAGTATTCTGTCACTGTACTGCTCAACTGAACTAAGTCATCTGGACGTACTATTCCAGCACAGAGACGAGGCCAATGGCCCTTCAAGAAGCAGTTCAAGGTGTCTCACTTTAAGATTCATT
Source organism: Chlamydotis macqueenii (assembly GCF_036417535.1). NCBI lineage: Eukaryota > Metazoa > Chordata > Aves > Otidiformes > Otididae > Chlamydotis > Chlamydotis macqueenii. Next base: position 11,775,200 of record NC_141567.1, on the reverse strand, counting down.
TTAATTGCATTTTGAAGAAAGTGCACAGCATGGTCTTTCCACTGTATGTTTACTGTTTCACTTCTTGCTGCATTTCTCAGAAACTTAAGAAGGAGCTTTTGACATCCTAAAATCTCCCGTCACTGAGGGACCCATTTTCCTCCTAAATCAGGTGAAATTATCAGTCAAGCAGCTAATAAGTCTTCCCATCTTTTTGTTTTAAGTGACAAGCAGGTAAGTACAGCCAGAGTCAGGTGCAAACAGGAAAATTCCCCTGACAGTGGGTCTGCAGTTACTAGCGTTACTAGGAGTTAAAACCATTTTCTATCTCACACCCCATGAACCACTGTAATTTTGTCAGCTTATTTTATATTTTTAAATGAACTGTTCCTTTTTTAGAATTTTATTAGGCAAGCACACTCGAAATTATCAGCATAACATGTGCTTTCATTTCACGGCACTCAATCAATTGCTGCCACAGGACAAACATCCTCCGAATAGTAGAACACACAAATAAGAAGAAATGCAAACCATGCAAGTTTATTAATGCTTTGACAATGTTAGCACTGGATCTTCCTTAAGTGGCTAGCAGGTCTGAATTACACAGTTGGAGGTGTTACAAATCACAGATTAACATATTTTAACACATTTTCTAGAAGGTGGCTGGACAGAGTCCTGAGCAACCTGTTGTAACTGATCCTGCTGAGCAGGCGGGTTGGACTAGATAATCTCAAGAAGTCCCTTCCACCCTAAACAATCCTGTAAACTGAGATACTGTTAGAAATTATCCTCTCTCCCCTGTAATTCTTATGGCTCTCTCTCAAAAAAAAAAAAAAGTAAATACATTCTTTGATAGGCAGGAGTCACTCCACTAACCAGTACCTCTGCATTTTAGTGTGCTGTCTGCTTTTGCTGGAGATAAACTGATTTCCCCAGCTTTGCTGAAAACTCATCTATCAATAGAGTCAATGGAGCCATTGTAAGCAGTGGGATCAATGTGAAAGGACTTGGGGCAAAAACTGACGGCTTAGTTTTGAGACCAAGGAGCACAGGAGCACTATGACGTTGTTGTGTATACAGAAATAGGAAAGAAAATGTTAAGTCTAATAAAATACCACTGAATTTATTACCACTGCTGCAATGCCAGCAAAGACCCTTCTTCTGCTTCAGCACAGTGGAGCAGGGGCTTTGTCCCACGCCGTGTGTAGTGGTGCAGGATGAAAGCATCAGCCACCAGCCACCACTTCCCCAAGAAGGCAAGAACTGTGAGCACACAGGTTTCTGCTAAGCTCCTGTTTCCCTATGACTGTCAGCACCTCTGTGTTGGAAGAAAAAGCTTTAGAGCATCACAGCAGATGATTCATCCCAAGGAGTAAGGAGGAAATGGGGAAAGTACTGAATCTCCTGGCAATCACTGGGTAAACTTTACAAAAAACATAAATGATGAGGACAGGGCCATTATAAAACATGACCAAGATCATTTAGTAAGCCAGGCTTATTTGAGTTAAATGCTTTTTAAAAACAGAGTCACACATTAAGTTAAACATGCAGGATCAAGGAAGACAGTGCAGAGACCACCCCTTCAGAATGGGACCTGTAATCTGAATTACACCATCACGAAAAGAAATCAAGACAGCAGACTGCAGTTATGTTAACCTACCTGTGACAGTTTAGGCTGGGTAACACCCACAATAGACACATAGTAAATGTATAAGAACACAATTTGTTCTTATACTTGGATTTGTTTCATATTTCTTTTCTTCAAATATAAAACCATATGTTTATATATGTCTGCACACACACATGCACTTTTAATAACTTACATGCTTTTTTAAAATTACTTATCCCTAGCCTTTACATACAGAGAGAAATATTGAATCCTGTTTTCTTCACATACGGAAATTCTGCCTTTTTCCAAAAGCAGTTTTCTCTGGATAAGGAGTGCAAAGCTAGGCTCTGTTTTACAGCAGAGCAGAATTTGGAGAGTGATCTTTCTCTTAGGTCTCCTTTCTTTTCAGACCTTATTTAGGCCTCTTTTCTTTTCCTACAGCATTTCTCTACAGTGCCAAACCGTACAAGCTGTCACCGAAAAAAAAATATAAAAACCACTCAGCCATTATTCGTGAACTTCTCAAGGCCAACTGGAAGTGTGAATGTGACTGTCCTTACAGCTGCTCTTAGGTAGTTGTTTCCTACAACTTTTTGCAACTTTTATGCCGAGATAGGGTATGAGATGTCTTTCTAAATGTAACAGTTTACTTTAGAAAAGCTTTAATTTTTACAGAGATTTCATCAAGCCTGTTACAGATACGTTGCAAGGAAACTACCACGTGACAAAACAGTTGCACTGACCATTTTGAGCACCTCTGCTTAAGATGCATTTTCATTAGCATTTTGCAGCTGACCTACATAAAAGAATTGTTTTACTTGGAAATGCCCTTGCCAGTTTATCCTTGCATTAGGTATGATCTATGATGTTTTAAAAGAGGTTCTCTTTTCTTTGTTAGAACTGATTGTCATGAAAGTTTTAGATCACTTTCAAAAACAAAGAAAGAAAAAAATTAGGTCTGTAACACAAACTTGACTGAGGTATGATACACACTGATATTTGATTTTTTTCTGTTGCAACTATAACAAAAATTTTCAACTTACCAGCTCAATAAGAAAAAAAGGTATGAATGGAAAATATTCATATAAAATTTCAGGGTGATTCACATGGAAAATATTTGTTTTCACTGTAACAAATTAAAGGATTTCAGGTAGCTGTGCTTTCTTATATCAAAATATATTGCAGTCCAGAGATGAAGGAACACTTTTCTCCATAAATGGCTAAGTGGGCACTGTTAGATAAGTTCTCAGCTGCATATACTCATTCCCTGTATCATGTTCAAGTCCAGGAGTCACTGTTTCAAAAGCACCTTTTCTGTGGAAAGCTCCATGAAAAATTAGTCATGCTCAGCTATTTTATAATCTAGAAATTTTGTAGTGACCCAGGAATCAGGAGATGACTGAAATCAGGAAAAATGGGCATGTTACAATGGTACTAAGAGAGCAAGAATGGGTTGAAGACACTCATTTTGAAGGCCTCAAATGCAACACCGTGCTCCAATCACAATAAAAATCAATGAAAGCTGACTCAATCTTTCTGCACACACACACACAAAAATGTGTTTGTGATACAACACATCAGACAAATTCTTCCCGGTTGTCCCTGGAGCTCACTGGAGCTGGACAGAGCAGATTTGGCTGTGCAGGCCATTCAGCAAAGTTATACCTTTCAATTGCCTACACTGTGTCTATAAAAGTCCTATCCGTGTTAATGTAATACTCAATAACCAAACAAGCGTAGACATCTTTTTGTGTATATAACTTCAACAAAACCTCTTGATGAAAGCACAGGCCTCCACTCTTCATTTCTTAAGACACTACAAGGCAGATCGCAAGTAGCACGTGCAAGGAAATGCAGCGCAAGGTTCAGGCCCTGTCTGCAATGAAAGCAGAACTTAATTTCTTGCACAGCAAACATGTGCCACAGACCCTCAGCATACCCGAAGGTAGGTGTCAGGTTCAACAACAAAGCTGCCTGCAGAACCAGGAGAACAATCACAGTGATTCTCATGTGAGTCCCCTCAATGTCCTACGTGCAACAATCAAATCTTACAGATCAGAACAACACAGCTATTTCATTCAAATGTTTGCCTTATAATTTATACCAAAATAAAGGCTCCTGAATTTGTGATTAAATTTGTATGCATCTCCACTGCTACAACTAGAATCAAATCAAAACAAATCCAAGTCCAAATAATACCTTGCTGCACGTCTAAAGGTCAGTGCCCTTAGCAGCCAATCAAGAAGGTATGGAAATACAGAAAGGGCTGCCAAATAGTTGAATGAAAACTTTGGATTTGGATTTGTTTGACTGAAATCAAAACTCAATTTGGAACAAAATGTAAATGTTCAGCTTCATGTACAAAAGTTGGAGCCCCCACATCTCACAAGAGACCTAAGCCCATATGTACTGAATCATTCATGGATCTTGATTAAGCTTTAAGCATATATCTGAAGAAATATTTTTAAAACTTGCTGTGTGATACTTCGAGATGCAGAAAGCATAGAGAAAGAAACACAGGCCTGGTTATAGGGTGCATTTGCAAGGAGCAGAACAATGGATAAAAGCCTTCACATACACAAGATCCTAAAAATGCTTTTTGGCATTAAATAACAGACTGAGCTTAGTACTGAGTTCTGATCCAGAGATCTATGATTATATTGCTAAGCATTATAAACCATCCTAAATCACACATAGTAATTCTGCAGAGACTGACTTCTCCACTATTAAGCTGCAGTTTCAGTTTTAAAAATTAAAAAACTCATCTATTTACTTCAATCACTTTTATAGATAGATAATCCTGACACTTATACTGAATTTTTGTCTTAAAACTGAAAGATGTCAAGGGTGGCAACATGTATTTAAATTATTTTAAAGACAGTAAAATGTCACTGAATACATTTATCTTTATTTTTCAGGGGGGAAATGGTGTGCAAGAACCCTATTCCAGGCCTTTGTGCATAGCATCCTTTAGTTTGCTGCTATAATACTGTACAAGCATTCATGTTACAGGGCTGCAGAAACTACATGTCTATGTCAACAGATGTGTTTCTTGGAAGACAGCTACAGAAATCAAGTTTATTCAAATGTTTGCCAGCTACCATATGCTGCAATACTACTTTAAATGCAACATAAGGCTTTGGGAACATACTTTTACTGCTATCTACACTTTGTTATTTACTTTCCATTTAGACTAAATACCAGAGACGGGGCACACTAAGGGATGCTGTGTCCTCTTTGTGAAAACATTCTACTCGTTGTAATATTTAGAAAGAAAAAAAATATACACAGCACTACACGACTCTAGACCACTTCAGCGGCTGCACTTTCATAGAGAGGCTCTGGAAAAGATATTTTTACATATGGCATTAATTCTGGGAACTTTTAATAATGGCCAAATATAATTAAAAATTATGCAAAAATTCCTGCCATGAAGAGAGCAGTACAGAAACTACTCTGTTTGAAGAAAAAGCAATCATTTGCTCATATTCTGAGTCCAGAAAAAAACAAAACACACGTGGTGTGTTTTTAATATTTGAACTGCATCAGGCCCAATTCTGCTCCTACGCGAAGCGAGTGGCAAAACTCCAAAATGCAGCAGGATTGAGCCCCCGATGTTGTCACAAGCATTCAAATAAACAAACAGGGCTGTAACACATTCTAAGCTTCCACTGTGTTCCTCTAAATGGATCCAGACAGAAAAAAAAAAAAAAGCACATTTCATTGCATTTTTGCAATACAAGGATAATAACAATGTCCAATTTTATATTATATAGAATTCACCCTCTTAAAGTATAACTATCAAAATGTCCAAAGAGAAACAGATTCAAAGAGTCAAGAAAGCTTTTATGCACAAGTTTGGAGGACACAGTTCTACCAAATCTGATAGGGATGTCTGATCATTCTGAGCTTCTAAAATCACTTTTTCTTCTGGACTTTCATAAAGTGCATAACACAGGGATGTTTTCACACGACCCGAACGTGGGCATCTCACATACCCAGCTAAATCCCCTAGGCTCTTTTACAGATAATAAAAAGAGCTGTCGATGCTCTGAATCATCCTCAGGGGAACATAAGCTAAGCCTCTGCTCTCAATCTCTTCAGCAACTCTAAAAGGAACTGCAGAATCTGTAACTCACTCAAGTTCTTCAGCATTAAAAGTTGAATGGCGTAAAGATGGCATCCAGTTTTTAACGAGTAGAAGAAATTTTGCTTTTCTTGCATCTTCATTTTCTGTTACCTGTGATTTCTTTCCATAAACAATACGACTAAATGATATGTTAAAAGCTGAGCACACCTCTCAGATCTTAACTGACTCTGAAAGCTTGGGTCAAAATCCAGCAAGACTCTTAAGCACTTGCATAATTTTAAACATATTGATGTCTCAGGTTTGAATTTAAATGCATGTCAAAGCCCATCACTGGATTGCAGCCAGAGAACTTGGCACCTTCCAGAAGAAATCCTTGAAGCTGAAATTTCAGCTGAGCCAATATCCATGAAATATTTTCCTTTCTGGACTATGTATTTTAAATGTGTCTTAAATTGCTGTAGGAAGCATTTCCAACTCCCCTACACTTTTACTGTTTAGCTTATGTCAAGTTCACCTTTTTGATGAACATTATCCCGCAGAAAAGCCAGGTCTGTTGTACTTACGACACACCTGCATATACTTGACAGTACACGCAGGAGGCTTCCCCCACCCTGGAAAGGTGCCAAACACCACACACAACAGCTTAGGAGATGATGATACATGGGTACCACTTTTAACCACACTACACGTATCAATCCAGCTCTGACAAAGCGTATCTCACCAGTGACATGGTACACACTCCCAGAATATGAAGAGGAACTCCATTGATAATAATGAATCTAAAAATTCCTTTCGCTCAGGTTTATACTGTTTTATACCATCATTAATGCCTCTAAGACACACAAAAAGCAATTTGTATGCCAAAACTGTCCAATGCCAGCTGCTACTCTCTCAAAAAATTACTGAATAAATAGATAAAAATACTCAGGTCACAAATTTGATGGAGTTTGCTGCATTGTGAAAGCAGCAGGTCTTTCACCAGATAAGGCTCTTCCATTGTGCATGTATTTGAAGCTATTGACCTACACAGAAGTCTTGTAGATCTTCATTAACAGCCATATGGTCAGCATTTACTGAGGTAATACCAATCAGGCTAATTTGTATTACAAATATGGACCAAATGTATGGGAAAAACTACTTAAAACAGTAGATACTGAACTACACAACTTGCCTCTGGATGCAAGAAACTGGCTTCACTTTGCTACAACCACCTGCAACATTTTAATTGTTTTCCATATCAGATTATTGGAATAAGCCCCATGAATTTGGTTGCCTCAACATTGTTTTATTCAAGACAGTTCTAAGCTACAACATATGCAGTAAAGGCTGAAATATTCTTTAGTCTGTGACATACGTGCCACAAACATTCTGTGACTGTTACTATTAGTCGGTGCTTGTCGAGAAAAGCACTGCGTGATACCCAGCAGTAAATTACTTACATCACTGTTAGCTTGTGGCATGGCATAACCTAGAAGTCAAACCACAGCCAAACAGATGGAGAATGCGCATGCCACAAAACCGTATCACTTCACATTATATTTATATCCAGAAGTGGTGTTTTCAAAACAGTCTGCCTCTCTTGCTTCCCCAGAAATGGGGTAGTTTAAGAGATTATTTCTCTTGAGTAATTTCTTTTTTTTTTTTGCTCCATGTATAGAGATGCTTTGGTTTTGTTTTGTTCTTCTCCTCCCCTCTTTCTTTCTTTCTAATAAGGACACAGTTTTACTCTATAAGGCATGAATCTTGTCAATTTACTGGATAACATCCATCCACATATACATCAGGAGCTCACCAGGGAGTGTCACAAATCTACATAATTTTCCAAAGCTAGATTCAAAATACGGACCTCTTACTTAGCTGACAGATGTGTAAAATTGTATGCGGCCAGACAACTCCCCAGTGACCGCACAGGTGCATGTGCTGAACAATGCGAGTTATTCGGACTAAGACCAACATTAGCTTATACTTGAAAAGTTATCTTCAGAACAAGTTTTTCTGATGGCATAATGTGATTCTGGGACCAAAAAATACCACACCCTTTTTAGAGGAGGGGAACATATTAGCTCAGCTAGGTAGACAGGCTGCAGGAAATTTCTGTGAAAGAAGCCAAATTTCAGAGGATTTCTAGGAAGATATGACTATCATTTGGCCTCAATACTGCAGTGAGTATTAGCCAGAAATCCTATAGCTCCTTAATGTCTGTTTTCTCTTTTATTGATAACTATAGAATCAAACACATGTTCTAAGTAAAAACTGCCTATGGACGACACATATAAGTTACAGACTTCCACATCAATTGTGCTCAGTAACATGCATGGGAGTTCATGACAGCATGATTTGGCTCAGACAGCTCTGTGTCACCAATTTCTCATTCCACTCGACATAAGGTAGGAACCCTGAGGGACAGGACTGAAGCTGTTAGCAGGCTTCAGCCTTGAAACATGCCCTAATGAGGTGGAGTCAAACTGGTCCTCCATCAGGCAACATGAAAGCAACATTGAACAATCTTCTTCTGAACTTGCACTTTACACCTCCTCACCAGCCCGAAGGCTCAAACCCTTCACCCGTGGAGAACAAGCAGTCATTGCTTGAAATTCAAAGCCCTTGCAATCATATTCAGTACTTTCTTTAGCTATAAAGCCTTTATTCTCTTCAAACTTAGGATTTTTAACCTATTTTTCCATTCCTCTTACTCCTCACCAGCAACGAGATCCCAAGATTCAGAACAGAGCTACTTTTCAACCTTCAGAAAAACTTCACCATTAGTTTGAACTACTTTTACAACATCTGAGTGGATAACTGGCAAGATTTCACACAGTGTCAACACTGCAATTTTATCTGCTGTAGGGCATGCAGGAAATACTTGCTTCATCCTACTGTCTGCTCTAGCATAGAATGAAAAAAGCTATAATTGATAACAATAAATGTGTACTAAATGGAAAGAATTGCATAAACTCTGCCAAAACAAAACATGCCAAAGTCAGAGGCAAGATGCTTCTTATCATTGGTAAGCAAATGTATCAGAGATACAAAGAGCTTTTCTGATGACTTAGAAACTGAACTGAAGTTTGAGTAAAAACACTTATCAATATTTTTTATTTGCCACCTCTTCCACTGGAATGTTTTCATACTAAAAAAATCAAACAAAAGAAAGGCCTTAATCAGTTGCACATGTGTTTCATCCTGGCCTTTATTTTCAGTCTTGAGACTAACAAAAACAAATCCAATCAATTCAACTATAGATTAGAATACCTAATAGTAGGCTTGACAACCCTACTTTTACAGTAAATAAACAGGGATTTTTGCCCTGGGAAAAGAAAATGACACTTGGTAAACCTACCATGACCCAAAGAACTAACCATTAAAATCATACCAATCGACACTTGTGATATATAAAAATCACGAAAGAAGATAAGATAAGATTGAATGTTTGTTTTTAAATCAATGCTAAAATTTTCTTTCTTATTAAAAATGCCATTTAAGGAAAGTTGCCATTTTAATTTGTGTTATTCCACAACTAATATCTCCACAATCTTAAGATTGGAGTTTTCCTCTCAGTAAAGCTTCCTTATGCTGCATTCTACAAGAACATTAATTCTATTTTATCTTATTCATAGACAGCAATAAAATGTTATTATTTAAATACTTTGTTTCATATTACTATCTAAGTATTTTAAAATTACTATTAAGCATGTTGGAATATGAATTTTTTCCATGGTTTTAGGGCACATACCTCTTTCACACTGGGGTCCAGTAAATCCATATGTGCAAGCACATCGGTTTGGAGCCACGCATCTCCCTCCATTTAGACATCCATTTTCACAGACAGCTGTATCAAAGGGAAGGCAAAAGTAATATTTATTGAGCTATTTCCAGAGAGACATGAAGGCATGTAGTTGATCGGCCCAGGTAAACTCGAAAAAATGGTAAATATAATAGGACAGGATACTTTATTTTCCATAATCTACTTATGATCTCTTCCTATTTCCTGGCTTCATTAGTATAATGAATTCATCTTTCCAAGTGAGTGTAATATAAGCACAGTAACAATTGCAGCTTTTCTGACCTCTCAGAGCCTCTTTGGGATGGCTAGACAATTCCGTAACTTCAAAATAACATCTCTTTCAAACTTTCAACAAAGAAACACTGAAAGAGTAGAGATTGCAGATAGAAGGTGCAGAAGAATATTTTGGCTCTGAATCTTCAAAATTTTTCTGTATTCAGAAGAAAATTTTAAAATTTATTTGTTCCTTACCATAACAGAAAAAACAATCCAGTATTAAAAGGCTGTTTGCTGATGTTAAATAATTCATGCTATCAACTAGAATAGCAAAATATAATCAATATATATTCTAAGTTAATCCAATATGTTCTTCCCCTGTACAATGCTGTCAGTAGATTCAGAACTCAATTTTTCTCATAATAAACTCCAAAAGCAGTTGCTCTCAAAAATAATCAGAAAATATAACATTCAGGTGAAGAAAGGGCTTTTAAATACAATTTGATGCTCATTGAGTAATGTTATTCTTTGTTCCGTTTCACATTCACTTCAGTAGAAAGAAGGTTTCCATTTATCCTCTTTTATCCACTTCATATTTCACAGAGAAGGCAGAAATACAATTCTTAATCCTTTCACCATGTGATCCTTTTCCAGATTATTAGGGTAAATTCCTGGTCCCACTGAAGTTCATGTAAAGTGTGCCATTGATTTTGACAGAGCACAAAAGGTTTTTATTAAATGAGCTAAACACATTTTATCTGTCAGACCAATCATTCACTAGATCGCAACATGACAGCCTGGGTTAAAAGTACTGTCTACATCCGTATTTGAATTTCTTCACAGCATTCCAGCCAAGAAGAGCAACAGAGAACGAGAGTCGGTTTGGGAGAGATTTCAAGCAGTGGATCCAGGAATGCTGTTGGCTCAGGATTGATTGAGGAAATCAAAAATATGTCGATCAACTCTAATAAGACAACATCAAAATGAGCAGAATTCCTAAAGTGTACTAGCTAAGTCTGAAGCAAACCTCTGAAATTAAAACAAGGCTTTATATTAAAAAGCTTCATTTTGTCTATAAGATGAAAACTGAACCCCATGTAAATTCTAAATGTATGGCCTATTGCTCTAGTGAGTGGAAAGCCCTGGAGGTCAATGGGAATTATGGTAGTGTGAGAACTACGGGATCAAGTTATATCCAATTATTATGAACTCACATGATGTTTATTTTAATAGTCCTGATCAGAAAGAATTCACTCGGCATTCATTACAAAGTCATGTGTTTTCCTGTAACATTCCATTGTACTTGATCAAAAACAAGCTCAACATCAGTTGAAATTTAGTGTGAAAGGGTGCCCAGTCCACAGATCCTAGAATTACACAGTATCTACATTAATAAAAGTGTACTTACGCTGTCCACAGTGTGTTCCTGTATATCCCTTCTGACAGATGCAATGGTCATCACTGCAGCTACCTCCATTCATGCACCGGATGTTACAGTGTTGTACTTGAAAGGAAAAAAGATTTTCCTCAGTTAAATAAAACCAGTCAGAAACACTTAAAAACTGTCTGCTAAGGGAACTTTTTTTTTTTTTAGGAATTGAGTCTATGAAGTAGAAACCCGTACTAGAAACTTACAATGCATATATTTTGACACTGTCCCGCACGACATCCTTCTCTCTAAACTAGAGAGACATGGGTTTGATGGACGGACCACTCGGTGGATAAGGAGTTGGCTGGATGGCCGCACTCAGAGAGTGGTGGTCAACGGCTCAATGTCCAGGTGGAGACCGGTCACGAGTGGCGTCCCTCAGGGGTCCGTGCTGGGCCCGGCCCTGTTCAACATCTTTGTCGGCAACATGGACAGTGGGATAGAGTGCACCCTCAGCAAGTTCGCCGACGACACGCTGTGGTGGTGCCGTCGACACGCTGGAAGGGAGGGATGCCATCCAGAGGGACCTTGACAGGCTGGAGAGGTGGGCCCATGCCAACCTCATGAAGTTCAACCAGGCCAAGTGCAAGGTCCTGCACCTGGGTCATGGCAATCCCAGGCACAAATACAGGCTGGGCGGGGAATGGATTGAGAGCAGCCCTGAGGAGAAGGACTTGGGAACGCTGGTGGATGAGAAGCTTAACATGAGCAGGCAATGCGCCCTTGCGGCCCAGAAGGCCAACCGCATCCTGGGCTGCATCAGGAGAAGCGTGGCCAGCAGGTCGAGGGAGGTGATTCTCCCCCTCTACTCTGCCCTGGTGAGACCCCACCTGGAGTACTCTGTCCAGTTCTGGAGCCCCCAACACAAGAAGGACATGGACCAGTTGGAGAAGGTCCAGAGGAGGGCCACGAAGATGATAAAAGGGCTGGAGCACCTCTCTTATGAGGACAGGCTGAGAGAGTTAGGGCTGTTCAGCCTGCAGAAGAGGAGGCTCCGGGGAGACCTGATAGCGGTCTTCCAGTACCTCAAGGGGGCCTACAAGAAAGATGGGGAAAGGATGTTTAGTAGGGCCTGTTGCGATAGGACGAGAGGTAATGGTTTTAAAATAGAGGGGGGTAGATTTAGATTAGAAATTAGGAAAAAATTTTTTACGATGCGAGTTATAGAACACTGGAACAGGTTGCCCAGAAAGGTGGTGGAGGCCCCATCTCTGGAAACGTTCAAGGCCAGGCTGGATGAGGCTCTGAGCAACCTGACCTAGTCAGGGATGTCCCTGCTCCTTGCAGGGGGGTTGGACTAGATGACCTTTGAAGGTCCCTTCCAACCCTAACCATTCTATGATTCTATGATATTTTAGGACAGAAAATGTCAATGTAGAAGACAATATTGATTTATGGTTCCTACAGAATATACGATATGATGCAAGAATTTGATACTCCCCTTATTCATTGAAGTCAAAAGTATTTCATATGAGCATAAATCCAGAGAATTTGTCTCCTAGTTTCCAATTATGAGAAAAGGCCATCAATAAGGGAAAAGTACTAAACTTCTGTCAGACACTACCAAGAAGAAAGAGAGTCTTATCATCTGGGCGATGAGGGAGGGAAGTATGAAAGGGAAACACGTAAGGAAGCTCCAAAGACAGCCCCGTTCTGCCAACACACACAACACTAGATCTTGATCTGCCCAGGCAAGGACTTCTAGCACGAAAAGGAAAAATAACAGTGATTTCTTTCCGTATGCCATCTGTGGGCTCACCGAATCTCCAGGTAAAGCTGCTGCTGGCTGCTGTGCTTGGGGACTGTGGAGCTCACAGACAGCATTTCCCCACAGCCAACAACCTTCCCTTGCAAGGAGCAGAGGCAGGGGAGCAGCACCACGCTCTCCTCAGCCACAGGCCCATCATTTATAATGATTAACATGCAGCTTAACTCTCATGCCAGTAAACCATAAAAGTCTGTGCTGCATTTTTCTAGTAATAAGGACAAATATATTTTTCTAACCAGGGGTTAGGAACAACTTAAAGTATGTCAGGCTCTTCATCAGGCATAGAGAAGTGGGCAGGGCTCCCAACAAAGTGGTGTCCTCCTTACCGGTCCCCGCTGTCTGACACAGCTCTGAACCAGGACAGGCACTCCGGTAAGCAGCTGGGAAATAGTTTCCCTCTTAAGAGGAACCACATGAAAGGCTCCTCCCCAGATAGGATTATGGTCAGATCAGCATTTCAGTAGATTGTGATGGAGCACTGGATACCCATACCACACTGTCTGAAATACTCCGGACAGAAAAATAGAAATTGCATGTCCCGCCAGAGCCTGTTGCTAACAGGTGCCATGCCAACCACTGAATTTTTCCTGTTGCACAAAGCCCTTAAGCATCATTTGGCTTTTTACAGTTCAGAAGTATGTGAATGGAATTTTATTTTTATTTTCAAGTAAAAATAATAGTTTTAACCGTATTGCCTTCTATAGCAATACGAATCCACAGAACAGAAGTTAAACATGCAATTGGAGAAAGGATTTAAAACAATCTAGCATTTAAAACACTCATACTCTTCATTCTTCAATTATAAAAGTAAAAACTGTATCTTAACATTTCTTATGTGTCTAATAGTTACGATACATCTTTGTTCTTCTTTGGATGTACTTCAGTACTTCAGGCAACAAAAATGTACTAACATTCCTCAACAAAAAGTAAAATTGTCTGCAAATACTGAGTGAATAGCTGGTGAAGATTTTTGGACAATGTCCTAAGTAGGTCAGAAAAAGGTGTATAGTTACTTTAAAATGTGTAGTTCAACTTAGCTTTATACAATCTTAGAAAAACAGAGGGGATTACAAAAAGCGTAGGAAATGATATCATCCGTCAAGCAGGGAAGGAACTTAAAAACCACAAACTGATTTCAATTAGAGCAAACTATGCCAAGAGCTAATTTCCATTCCCACATGAAGACCAAAGCCATTTAAATAGTTTGAACTACATTTGAGATAAAAAGGTTAACAGTAGCTTATATGATGATTTTCATATTATTTGTTCAAGTAAAAGTAAAGTAATTTCCCCATTTTGGGATAAGGAGTGGTTTTACACATAACACACACACACAAAGTTTCCATAATTTGTCTTATTGCTTCTTAAAGGAACTTTTCCAAGGTAAAATATTTCTTCCTTTTTTTTAAAACTAAAATCATTATGGGAGATTGCTGGGACACTCAGTCATCTCTACTAAGACGAGCCACTCAAATCAGTGAACTTTCTCCCTTATTACCATGAAAGAAAATCAGTGACATACAGTCAGCAAACTACTTATTTTCTGCCCTCTTTTCAGGGAATGTTGAAAATACTATTTCCAAAATCATACAGACTATTCTGAAATATTACCCTTCCAAAAGTTTATAGAAACACATGCGAAGGCTGTCTGGAGCTCAGATGATGATTTTAAGATTGCATTTTTGAAAAGTAGCATATTAATGCAGGTCCAGAGTCTCTTTTCTCAGCTATATCAACAATTCCATTAATGTCAGCAGAGATATTCCGGTAAATGAAATAACCTGTTCCAAGGTATCACACAGACAGAGATTCAAGGAAAAAGCACAGGAATTACCATAAGGCTGGTGAAGCAATCCATATAGCTTTGCCTTATGTTGGCATGCACAGGAAATGTTAACAACGTTAATAAATTCTTGCTTTTAAGCAATTATTGTTCTCTTTCAGGTCCAATTTGTAAATAGTCTGCAGTGGAAACTTCTGAAGTCAAAACAGGAGTAACTGAAGGAACATAGCTTTATAAAACTGCGAAAGAGCCAATGAGACCAAAAGTATTCACGCATGCCTTGTGTGTGGACAACATTTGTGTTGTTTATCAAAGTGAAACAACAAGCTGCATGCTTAGGCATAACAGTTCCTAATTTCTTAATAAATCCTCAGCAAAACTGAGTAAAGACTTCATCACACCAAGAGCACTATTCACACACCACAACTGCTCACAAAACGTTCAGGAGCTCACCAAGCAGCTGACAGGTAACACACATGCCATCTACTCTCTGACCCCAAACTAAAAAACGGGAGGTGCGAGGGTCTGCGATCCTCAGGTGGGATAGCCAGCGGAGCCACTCACCCAGCACCTCAGGCCAAAGGCGCTCGCAGGGCCAGCCGGCGGGCACGGGGAGGAGAGGCGGCCTCTCCTCTCTCCGTGCCACTGCCGAGGAAACGCTCCTAACCCCAGCCGTGCATGACGCAGGGCTTTGCCTGCCAGGAGCTGTAAACAAGGAATGACGGTCTCATCGCATACCAGATACTCAGCGTGCTTTGTCTGTCGAGTGACTGACTCAGGAGAGAGATGTCAGCTAGTGCCGGGATGGGACGCGGGCCTGCAGCCCTCCACGGGGTGCTGAGAAAACCCCCAGCAGCCTTGAAAACTCTGGAAGCATTTAAAATTCAAGACCTTTTACCATCACAGCAGCAGAACATAAGAGACTGAGCTCCAGGCTTTACAGCCGTTGAACACACATCTCCCACACCACCCTGAGGAGTGGGATCCCGGGGCACAAAGCCACGGGCCCAAGCTCTGGCCTCCCCCGCCGCGCAGCATGCAGTCTCTGAGGAAGACCTCAGTCCTCAGTGGGTGACTCTGAAGCTGCTGGAAGGGGGAGGGGGGCGGGCCCCATTTTGCACCCAGGCGGTGTAACTGGCCTGCTTTTGGGGTGCAGACCCTTTGTCCCCACCAGCTGCCACCCCCAGCACCCACCACGGCTCTCACTGCCTCTGCCGTGGCTCCCTTCTTTCAGAGACAGCCCCATCAGCTAATGCCTTCCCTATCTAGGCCAGCCCAAGCCATTCTGACTACAACAGGTTGGAAGCAAAAGCAGTGGCTGAGCTCAGAGACACACCTGACCCATAGCCCTGGGGGCAGCAGGGGGTGCCTGATGCTGAAGCAGAGACCCTCCTCCTCCTCCTCACTCACTCCCCTGCTCCCACAGAGGCAGAGCAGCAACTCTAACATGGCAGGATCGTAGGATATGTCTACAGGGTGTAGGGCATCTCCCCACACATGCACCTGCAACATCAGAGCCACCCACACATGAGAGCCAGTGGGGGGATGCCTCCATGCATGGCAATCTTATCTCCAAGCCTACTGTAAGCACACCAAAAAATTCACCACTTACACAGAAATAACCACTACTCAGCCAGCAAGTTCATTTATGTCACAAAAATTCCTGCTGAGAAAACCACCGGTTGATCTTTTCAACCACGAATCAGATTCCTAAAGCTGACTCGTAACCAGAAAAGTCCCAGCAACTGACCTGCTTAAGAATCAAACTTGAAGGCTCTGTTTTGCTTTCCAATCCACATGCTTTCCAATTTGCATTCATTACTTGATTCCAGCAGACAACCAGTCTGTAAGAGCCACCGTGAATTTGGTTTCTGCCTATGGTTGAACATAGTATAAAACCTGTGCCCACCACTGATTCCTTAAGTACTGAAGATATACACAGTTTAAAGTATCCAAAAGACAACTCAGACATATCTCATATATCACAAGCCATACATTTAATCCTGAGAAATCATGGTATTTTCACTCATACTTGTTATTTGTCTTTTGAATGTAACAAACTTGTATAAACTAATTTTGATTTTTTAAAATTATTTTAATAAGACTTTTTTTCTCTTTTGTTAAAATATATAATTAAAATAAGGTTTCATGAATGTATATTCCAACAAAATATTAACTTTTACCAATGGTAGTTGACAGTAACCCTTTGATGTCAAACAGTATTTTTTATGTTTATGTTTACTTTGTTTCCTAATAGCAGATCTAAGTCATTGTGGTCTATTGTGTAAATATATATTCATGGGTTTTCTCTACAGTGTCAACAGAGCAAATGACTTACAGAAAGTGTGTGTGCTAGAAGTCCCAATGAGGTGGTGTCATAAACATTATTACACAAGAGTGCACAGAGTGTCTTTTCTCTCTACAACTCAAGACATTTTTGCTTTTAAAATTGGTTTGTTTTAAAAAATAAAGGTGATGTGACCACACACACAAAATGTATCTTAAATTATTGCACTGATTAAACAAGATATGAACAACATCTTTTTTAAGCCAACTGCTAAATCTATTTGTAAAGTGTTAATACTTACATTGTATACAGAAAAGCATTTTTAAAACATTTGAAAGTGGACAAACCTAGGTAGCCATGTAAGGAAAATAATGTCAGCACTTATTAAAACTTATGATTCATAGGAATGTTCATACCTAGCAGAAGTAATTGTCAATAATCAAAATAGCTATGTCATACAGGCTCTAGAAGCTGCTTGATTAAAAACTGTGGTAAAGTCCTTCTGCACCCACTTATCTGTGCAACTCCAATGAAGGCTAGAACTATGGAGATCAATGGTAGAATATTTCAGAAAAAGAACCACAAGAAGAATTGTAACTTTACTTATACTCTATTTTTCTTTTAAGTCTTGACTCCTAAAATACTTCAGGGTGGCCTAAGAAAAATGTGACATAATACTAAGACCACCCATTCCTGCCTTTTACAAAGGTGCCAAAACATGTAACAGATCTAGGGACATATCCTTCCTTCTGTACCCTGAAGGGGATTTAGGAGAAGGTCGTACTTTCTTTTAATGCTTTACAGGATTAAGGTGCATGCATCTGGTAAAATAGGAACTGCAAACCAAGGCAGGGACTCAGCAACACACACGTGTGCTGCGTTTTGCACCCTTCCTCCTTCCGGTACTCTCTGGGAGCTCCATGACTCCATACCCTCCTCATGCTGGCCTCTCCCTAACAGACATCACAGGAGCCTGAGAAAGGGGTTGAACTACAAAGAACAATATTTATCATTTTAGTACATGCCATTCCATTACATTCCACAGTTGTTATTGTTTTTCCACTGTTATTGCATGAAAAGGATGCTAAAGCCACAAGCCGAAATGGTTAGTTATGTGGGAAAACTCTTATCAACTAGGAAAGCAAAAAAAAAGGCAAGGTAAAAAATACAGGGGCAAAGTGGACCACACACTGAGTCTGAAAAGATATTCAGAATTAAAAGGCTGATCATTTTGCATATTATTACAGACCTCATCTGAGTGCATTCCCACTGACTTCAGTTAATATGCTGTTCAGATAGTTATGGGCATTTGTGGGAACCAATTTTCCCCAAAAATCTTCCCAGAAACTTAACATTTTATATAAATAATTTATTTTACATAAAAATAAAAATCTTCTATATTTTAAGAGACAAGCACTCAAAGGAGAATACAGTGGAGATTACAGCTGGTGTCTCAGATATGAACTGAGATACTATCCCAAGCAAAATCCTACTTCATATCATATACTCCACCCATGATAAGCCATTGAGCTATCTGGTTCCTCAAATGAACTGAATTTTACTTATTTTTTTCTGGATCTGGGGAACCTTCCTTGAAAACCTGAAACCCAAACACTTCCAGGAAAAGTCACCTCTCTGAAAAGTTTCATTTCCAAGGCATCTTTTTTTTTTCCGGTGAAACACTGTTCCACTTAAAAACTTCGACCAGTTCTGTACCTCTAGCACCTAAAGAACTATCACCTGAATAAGGTCAGCAGTATTAGATTCAGATGATGTGTAATGAACCTGGCAATGAAACGCTATAACACTTGTAAGCCTACGTATGTAAAATACAGTGTAGTGTCTGACTTAGTAACCCCCAAAATGAGAGGAGAATTACAAAGCAAGTCAAATTCAGCCAACTGTCAACAGTCATCTCTCTATCATTACAACATTCGTGCTGTATATGTGTGCATGTCTAGTGTTGAATAGAGATAAAGCATTTTCCAGAAAGCAAGGAAGACTGGAATTAGTGTTACAAACTGGGAAAGGAATATAGCTTCCAATAAAACTAATTTGGTTTTAATTTGGCAAAAAAAGAGTGTCCCCAATAGCTAGTCTCTGAGTCATTCTTCAGTTTCATCACAGGAGGCTACGCTTTCTTTCCTGTGGTAAAAGTACATCTGGTGACTCAGAGGTTATTCGTCTTCAATACCGGCCACCACACTATCTTGCATACCTCAGTAGCTTCCCAGACTCAGAAGAGCAATATCAAAGACACAGAAGAAATACTTACTTGATTTTGAACCACAGGAGGGGGCTATCTGACCATTTGGGCACGTGCACATGTTTGGTCTAGAGCAGAATCCATCCCCACAGGAATGTCTGCAGATTGCTATAAAGAAAACACAAATGCCTTTAAAATATGCTTCAAAAACCCCAAACACATAAAAAACACCTGATAGAAAATACACATTCAACACTGTAACATAAGTACCTACAAACTCATTAGATTGCATACAACAGGTTCCAAAACAGTTCTTCTGTTTATCCACATCTCTGTAGAGGACAGCTAAAACCTAGACCTTCACAATCTCTTATGAAAAGGTCTGGGAACATGCCACAGGCCACACTAGATACAGGAAGATTTCCTTAGAAAAGTGAAACTGTGGTCCATTTTACCAGACTAGTCTTGGAGGAAGGATGGCACTGAGGCAGCATTACAATGCTCCTTTTAGTTCTGCAGCAGACACACACACACAATCATTCCCATCTGACAGCACGTTCCCTCAGTATCTCTGGAGAGGCTCTTATCAGCCTTAAGCAAAGTGCCTTTAACATTTATTTCTGGTACACTGTACCACTACACATGGATATGCATACAGCACTATGATGTATGTATGTATATATTTATATCCCTACACATATATTTCAGGGATATGGTCCAAACAAGCCAAGCAAATGTACTTGTTGGCCCGATGCTGTTGCCTCCTTCCATTTACTTAAATAGATTAACATACTCCACAGCTACACGCTCCTGAGAGTCCACACACCCCTTGGATCCCTTTACCACAGACTTAAACAGAACATGTGGATGAGATTAATCTTTTGTTAAATACTGGTGTCACATCACTGTATTGTAGCCCACAAGACTTTGTATATTAGCTTAATACTTTTAAAATGGTCAAGAAATTATGTACAGCTGCTATTGAAACCATACAGAAACATCTTTCAGTGCTGGGACACAATCAAAAATACCCTGACATAGAGGGACAAAGATAAACCTCAGCCATAACATATAACTGGATTGACTTACGGACTATGCATTGATTTCCACCAGGTAAAGTTTTCCATCCAGGGCAGCAGTAAGCATTGTAACGTGATCCACACACATTTGGTCTGGAAAAAAAAAAAAGGACGAATTTTTATTTTTACTCAGAAAAGTTTTAAAAGTAGAGGCATAAAAATGGAAAAAGTAAATCACTGCAGTACACATTTCAATAATTAAATGTAGAAGTGTTGCATGTTTTTAGCAGAACTGTATGCCTTCTGTTGTTGAGGTTTTTAGGTAACATACACTTTTACAAATTGAAGATTTACATTATAAACACAAAATCAAATCAGTAACATCTGAAAAACAGGAACAGAATGGGAAAACCTTGTCTCATATCAGTCCATATCTGGAAAAGTAGCACAGAGTTTTTGAGCAAAACTCCTGTTTAAATACAAAATGAGGGATCACACTCATCATTAGTGAACACAGAGGAAATTTGGTGCTCTTTGAATGATAATTTTAAAGCTTCATGTTGCTTCCTCCTCTTTACTCTAAAGCACCATTACTGTTCCTTCTTTTGTCCATGAGCAAAACTATGTATGAGTGAAACATGCTAACCATGACATTAGCCAAATCAATGAGCCAAAATATGTAAATGTTTCATTAGAAAAAATTACTTACTGTCAAAAAAATCAAGGACGTGAGTGCCTGTAGAGAGATAAGGTCCTGTGAAATGAATCTGAAGGGCCTACTGCACTTCTTAAATGACGGATTTATAGGAATTATTCTTTCCAATCCATTCCTCTCATCCGTATTTACCCTTCCAATAACTATATCACTAGAGATTACAATGAAAGCTGACAGGACATGACACTACTCCTATCGTGATTTTATTGGTAAAAATAGAAAAGTTGAAATGGTTCAATGCCACTCACAAATAAGAAATCTTTTTTTTTTTTTTTAATCTAACTTGTCCTATTTATTTGATGCACCTGCACATGCAAGTAAAGCTACTAAGAACAGCTTAAAAATGGGAAAATGTGCCTCCTTTTGTTGTATGCTTAATAATCTTATCAGAGGAAAATTTTACAACCTCTATTAATATTGTGAGAAATTACTCAATAGATTAATGCAACTAAAGCTACCTGTAAACTAGTACTTCCTAGAAACTGCTTTATTAAAATACTGTATTCAGATTAGAGACAGATTTAAAATGTTTATTGTTTTAGTAAAGGGTTTCTATTATTATTTTGTCCTTGGTCTTTCAGAAAGTTCTTCATCCCTAGTACTGCAATGTCTAAGTAAACAACAGTTACCTCATATGGTGAGGCAACTTCAGACAAACAATGTCAATATAAACAAACATTTATTTATGCACATTTTCTAATGAACAAGACTTTTATACTGTATTTATTTGGGGATCCACATTGTTAAATGCCATTTAAAATATTCTGATTACACCAATTTCGGTGACACCTAGTCTTTTCATTAAGTGCTTGGCCAGAAACTACTTACATCAAAGCAAGCACCACCATTACTTCCACAGGTTCTGGACAATTACAAAGCGGTAACCAAGGTGAATGTGAGCAACACAATCGGACTTGTTGCAGGGCTCATTTCCCTTCCTGCAACTGGTGTTACAGACTCAAAGTCTTATTCATATAATTCCAATGTATTCAGTTTTAGTAATGTCAGCTACTTCCCTGCAGGGCTATAACCATGTAACTTTCCTAGAGTTCCCTCTTCATCAATGCCAAATGTTGCTCCACGATCATCTGCCAAGTAAGACTGGCAAGCAGACAAGTGAGATTGCTTTTCACCTTCCCCAGTCAGAAGAAATAATGGAACTTATTAAGACAGAGAGAATGGGATTGTTGCTACCTGTTACAACCTACAGGCATAAACCATCCATTTCCAGTCCGGGTTGGTAAGAATCTGTAAATGGCTGACCATAAAGTGATGTTTAGGTACTCTGTCAAATTTCAGTCTCGGCAAGTACACGGCTTTGGGGACCATCTGGTCCAAGTTAAGAGTCAGGAGAAGATTTTTGTGCCACAGGGAAACCCAGTTTTTAAAATGTTTCCAAAATGGGGCTCTGGAAAGCCCAGATGTGCCAGCAACCATGAAGTCAGAGACCCTGGGAGCCTTGAGGCTGTCCACAGGGTAGGCTAAGCTGTACACCCAAGGAGCTCCAACTCCAATGCAACGTGCTTAGCTTCAAAAAAAAAAAAAAAAGTCATCAAACTGTACTTCCACGGAACAGTTTGAGCCTGACAAGTGCATTTTCCAGTAGAACACTTTCGTCAGAAAGCTGCTGTCTAGCTTATAAAAGAAACCTATATTAAAGTCTGAATACTACTTCTTTGAGAGGGAGGGAGTGTTCTTTACTTCTGCGTGTTTGTAAAATGTCTTTAAAAATAATTCATTTTGAAGGTTAAATTCATTTATACTTATGAGCCAATCAGACACTATAGCAACAAATCCACACAAATAAATAAATAAAGTATTCAAGGGAATAACAATTTACCTCATGTAAAATCATGGAAACCATCAATCAAATTGTAAAGGCTCTATTGTGGTACTTACTTTAAACAGTTACCCAATGCTGTGTTTAATAGAGCACATTTTCCTGCTGATATTATAGGCTATGAATACTAAAGAAGCATTTTATATTCTTATAAAACTGTTTTCCTGAACTGCACTACAAACAGAGTTCAGTTATAAAATCTGATTCGTAATGGTAAAAATTAGGAAAAATGCATCTATACAGCCCAGAGGAGGGAGAAAGCATCTCGGGAACAAAGCTGTTCCCATTTTAATTTAAAAAAGGCAAGTTTTTAATTTTATTTTAGAATCACTCGACCTTGCGAAGTATAAAAGGATTTCTGTAATATTATGATGCTGAGAGACTGATGCCCAGAATTTCATCAAGGATGTCCAAAATAAACAAGAAATTATGTCTTTGATTAACGATATATGCAAGTACAAATTCAGTAGCAAAATGAGGTAAATAATTATCAAAAAGTCATTACTCGTCAACTAGAGAAGTCTTAAAACAGCAAAGAGAAAAAGGTTCACCTGGAAATTCTGATAACTAATACTTCAGATCTGGCTGACAGCATCTGTGTGCACCAAACTAGAGGATATTCTTCTTGGAACAACTGCAGGAAACCTCCACCCCCATTATGAAGTGAACCTCTGTCTGTCCTTTCCACCAGCATGGGGATGGAGCCCGGGCAGGACTGCAGCATCAGCTCCCGCCAACGGACACAGTCAGTCCTGCCCCAAGTCAGCACTGTGCTAGCCCGGGGCTGTGGCTGCCATGCAGCCTCTGCCTGTCACCGTCTCAAATAAATGGTCTCCTTTCTCCATGGGACAACGCTATATCATCTCGCAGAAAGGACCAAGTGGGTCCATCCCTCCCTTGCTGCTCCTGCTCCCAGTGGCCCATCTCAGCAAGGACAAATGGCTGCCTGGCTCTTACGAATCACACGCAATTACCCAGCAACTAGGGGTGGATTTGTGGAGCAGGCACACCAACATAAAATCAGGCCAAGCCTGGCAGTGCCTTCTCATCAGATACAACCAGGCAGCGAGGGTAGGTGACAGCCAGAGAAGTGAGGGAGGTGTTCAAAGGCCCTGCGTGAAGCTAGCACTGGGGAACATCACCCAGCCCAGGAACCATGGGGGCACCTCCAGCACTGCGGCTGTCTTCTCCAGGGCCCCAGCACAGACACAGCCGCAGCCCCACGCTGCAGCCTGGCCAGAGGGTGTGATAATTCTGTGCATCCCCGCTCTGCCCTGCCTTTGACCCTTCGAGGAAATTACAGCCCTCTCCCGAAGAGAGCATTGCCCATCTGCAGCTCCCACAGGAGGAAGAGTTTCTGGCATTGCTGCGAGCGAGGCTTCAGGCGGAAATTTTGTCAGCAGCACTGCCATGCACCGGCCAATGCTGGCGTAACCCAGGCTGAATCAAACCCAAAGCATAGGTCTCGAATAAATTAGACAGAGAGACCAGACAGAGTGGGCAGAGAGTGGCTGAGAGAGTCAGAGAGACAGCTGATCACCAGTTACAGCTGAGAAGCAGGGATACGGGAAGGGTTTCTAATCCCGCCCTCAACTCACTCTTCCTTTCCCTAGGAAAACACACAAGGATTCTTCCTTGCAAGAAAATGTTTAATGAAGGACTTGTATTAACTATTTGGCTGCAGCAGCTAGCATATGTTTAACATAATGTGGGGACATAATTTTCTGCCAGAAAAGATACAATTCAAAGCAACGTCATCAGCCAACAGTTACTTTTAGAGAAGCCTTTGCCTAGTTTTCTTACGTGGGTAATACCACTACCTGCTAAAACTGTACCCAGAACTGAATGCTGATCATTTCCATGTAGAATTGGAGTGGTGCTTCCATGCTTGCACTGGCAGTTAAAATAATGACAAATTGCACTTGAAAAAACGGTAGGCTGCTCTCAAAAATACGGTTGTCTAAGGCTGAACATAACCAACCTAATAAGAAATAGTGGCTAAGGATCCAGAACATGAAGAGAAGTAGCTTCTACTAGTCATTTTCCAGAGACATAATCAGACCTATGCCTTTTGCTCTGCAACAGCTTTACATACCTTCCTAAACACTTCAGCATCTCAGAGTAATGCTAGAAGCACAGAGTGGCCCAGCTCTGCTGATTCCACTGGAGCTTTACTCAGCTCTCCCACTGAATCAAGAATTTCCATTGTTAGAGATACTCCAAACCTGAGTGGACACGGCCGTGAGCAACCTGATTTCAGTTTGCCCTGCTTTGTGTACAGCTTGGACCACATGGCCTTCTGGAGTTCCTCCCCACCTAAATGACAGAAGCCAGGTACCTGGTGCACTAACTAGAGGTGGATACCAAAAGCACCACTTTTTCCTACACTGGCATCTACCCCCTCCTCCAAGGCGCAGCAAGCAAAGCAGAACCGGGAAGGGAAGGTCCGGTTCCCAATGGGACACGGTAGCTAACAGCTACGGCACGCGACGGGCAGCCTTCCCAAGCCACCTGCCACATACCACTCTGCATGTGGGAGCCCAGCCAAGCAGCTTGGTTGTCCTTCGACCTCACCACTTCAGTGAGCACAGCCACAAACAGAAACTTAACTCTGTGGAAGGTATAGGGCAAAAAAAACCAGACACAAGTCTGCATTTAACATACATAAGCCTCATTTCCAGGTACCCCAAACACTTTGAACAGGGATTGCTTCTCTGTTGTTCAGCTAAATATTGGAAAACAGGATGGTTTTAGTCACTGTGCTCTTTTTCATCATTCAGTGAAGATGAAATAGCTCTTAAAGCTGTTTATTTCCATCGTATAAAAGGAAAATATAGGAAACAATGCTAGACTCTGAAAGCAAACACAAAAGTCCATTTCTATTATCCTATAAAGGATAAGCATGCATTTTTAAGCAAAATAATTTTTTTACATACAAAGGATTGCATGTGATTTACTCGTTTTTACCATGCAATAAGTGAGGCTGGACGTTTGTGCCATGCAGAGAGCCTAATATGATAACTATTTCTCACTCTGACAGTAAGGATACCGCTGTCCCAGAATCCTGGCTCAGTTCAACTGAAAAAATAACATGCTGAGCCGCTCTACGGGTGTCTTTGGCTCTGTCCTATATGCAAGTCAAGAGTTCAAAATGACATGCAAGTTTCCTGCAGCAACACTGAACACTTTTCTAACCCTAACTTCCATCACACTGTGACAGCTAAACACAGCAATCCAACAACAGCATTTGACATTAAGTTAATTCTTCCGCACTTGCTCTGAAAATCTGCCCCTTTCTTTTGCAGGGACGGGCTCATCTAACCTGACAGCCAGGCATTGTTCTCATTCATCGCCAGGGACAGACGCGTTTCTGGCACATATTCCCTCATTGTTCCACTTGAGAATGTCAGTGGGTCCAGTTCGACACCCGATCTACACGGCTGTATAAGACACATAAAGCACAAGTGTGCCAACCACAAAAAAAAAAAATATCTGCTGGGCCAGATGGGGGATCCAGCAGATACTTTCTTAAAAATTAAAATAAAACCAAAAACAACAAGAAAAAGAAGAGTGCATGCCGGGTACAAGAAGTCATAGCCTTTCTACCCTGGTAGCACTAAATAGCATCCCATGGGAAACAGATGTAACTGCAGGCTCGGGCAATGCTTAGCTCTCCAGATGTCACTTCCAACCAGGGAAGAGGGAGAGACCAGGTTACACCTCCCGCATCGCTGCCCACACTCCCCATGTGCCTGGTAACGGCTATCGATGGAGGTAGACCTTTAACAAAGAGAGAAAGCACACAGGCAAGCTCAGGACCTGCACCGTGCACTGAGCAGCAGCGCAAGGACTGGCGTGGAGCACGCTGGCTGGCCAAGCCCCAGGGCTAGCCAGCACGTTGTCCAGGCTTTCCCAGGGGCTGCAGGTGCTACCCACCAGCCCCACCTTGGAGCAAAAGCAAGATTTCGGAGAAAGTCTTATAAACCTGACACCTGTAGCAATCCTTGCCAGTGAACCCCCTTAGGTGTTAAGCAATGCCATTAACTTTTGTTTTAAAGTGCTCTCCCTCAGGCTACTGGAAGATTTACTTTAGGTAAGATAGTAGCACTTCTCCTCCCTTCCCAACACACTGTATCCTACCCTCTGCCTCTCTTCTTGCTGGAATGGTGATACTGTGTTTTCCAAAGGCCACTTAGCTACACGTCTGCCATAAGGCAACAGGAAAACCCTGTTCAGACGGATCCCACTCTTTTGGTTCACCTTGTTCCTAGCAGTCTCTGGTAATTTACTCTGTATACAGGAAAGAGAAAAATATCAGAGGAAAAAACATATAAGGAGAAAAGAAACAGGGAAAAAATGTTCCTGAAAGGAATCAAAATTTTAGTTTGAAACCTCAGCTGAATATCACTGGATATTCTGATGTCCTCCAGCAAAACATGAGAGGGCAGCTTGAAAACGAGGATGAAAATGATTAAGACTGTAGACAAAAGAACTGTGGGTTTCATTTGGTATTTCTGAGGCTTTAATGGTCATGAATCATTTCATAAAACGAGAAGTAGAAAGGAAAACAACAGATTTTCCAGCAAGTCAACATTCAAAATATTCTTCCAGATAAAAGCTAGAACTCCATACTTCGGTGCAGATCTATAAGCATATGCAGAAGGCATGGGTTTAATTTACCAGGTTACATTTTACCTCTCAATGTACCTTCCAAAGAAGAGTCCAACTTTACTAACCTATCACAAAAAAAAAAGAAAATTATTCTTCTCATGCCTCTATCTGCCCATCAACCTTAGCATGAATAAGGCTGTTCAGTAGGTCTGAAATCCTTTAAAAAGAAAATAACAAAAAACCAACTAAACAAACAAAAAAAAACCCCAAACTAAAACTGAAGTGGGAAAGTCAGAATGGATGAGAAAACAAGCAAAGGAGACATCCACAATACAAGACCTAAGAGCTACAAATATATTTTCCAGCACAGTGTGATGGTTAATAAGAAACACTCCATGCCACAATTGTTCCATTCTACAAAAACATTTACTGAGTCTGGGGAGTAAGACCCAAGTGCATCTATATCCTCTTCATCTTTAAGGTTCAGCAGGGAGATGATGAAGAAGAATGAGATGGAAGGTGATCTTATGGCAAAGCAAAAAAGCTAATGATTAATTTCTTACTATTTCCATATGTACACATTCAAAGATCCCTAACTCCTAAAGCCGCGTTTAAGTAGAGATGGCCTCCTATTAGCCAATGTCTACTACACTTCTATCAAGAGGAAGTTTCCTGGTGATCCATGTGGCTAAATAGTTTGTGTCTTGCATTTGCATTTTGGGTGGTACTATTCTAAGAATCACAGGCTGCTCAGTCCATGAACAACCCGTGTCAAAACTTGTATTGAAGTTCATATATAAAACATTCAAGTTTGCAGGATGGAAGATGAATGACAATGAAAAGACTGTCCTAAGTGAACAGCACTGCTGCACAACACACCACAGGGAAGGAAAACAAGCATAGAGGAAAACAGAAGCTGCAATTTTATTCAATAAGGATCACTGTAAATGAAGCAGACAGATGGACTGTCCCTGCCAAACCCTAACCCAGTGATCCTCCCGTTGCTCCCAAATAAACTGAGAGCAGCCCTGTGCTTACTCCAGGTCTGCATCCTCAAGCCCAGTATAGCCCCAAAGGTTCTGGCACAGCAGTGTGAAGTTGCACACAGAGTAGCTTATCCAGTTAAAAAGGCAAACATACCCAGATCAGACTGAATCTGGTGAACAGCTCGGGAAACCACCACCAAACACAAAGGGTATCCTGTGCTGGCTAACCAAGAGGGGAGAAGTCTACTTTTATCAACCTTAAGTGGGCTCTTGGCTGAGGAAAGTGCAGCTGTGGTTAGCATCCCAGCCACATGCTGGAGGCTTCTTCTGCCTTCTCCAAACAATTCTTTCTGGAAACCTGCATTGCAAATTACTGTACGCTGCTACAACCAGATGCACTCTCTGCAGGTGCTATTCTTCCCCCCAACTATCTATGCCTCCAGTTTCTAAAGACTGAACACCACCTGTTCCTCCTCAACAAAAGTTCAACTAAACACCAACAAACTGAGATCAGAAAGTTTCCAGAAAGACAACACCGCGTACAAGATTAGACAGTTCCATCACAAATCCACAGAAGAACATGATTGCCTGGAACACAAGGAAAGAAACAAAGTGCAATCCATGACATCTCTTGTTCTCTGATTAAGAGCTGTAGCATAAATCTCCTCCTAACCCACCAAGCAATTAAGCCATAGCCACAATCAGCCTCACACAGGACTCCTCAGGATGGAGGACAGCAACGTATCTTCCCATGATGGGACAAAAAGCGGCAAACTCAATGTGAAATTCTGCACTCGCTCTGCACATGAAGTACAAACCCATCACGGGCCAGCTGTGACCCGTCCGGCAGCATCTGGGTCAGTATACCAGGCCAGAGCTACGCAGACCAAAATAAATAAATACAGTAAAATAAATAAAAGAGGGGAAGAAAGGAAAATAACTACATCCAATCCTGCCCCTCCTGATCTTCAGCGTGTCACCTTGGCAAAGTGGTGCTTGGAGACAGGAAAACTGCTTCATCTGAGTCCTCCGAGCCAATTTTACAGTATTTCCAACGCAATCATGTTTCATACAGAACGTCAAGAACACTGCTGTACTGTTAATTGTAGCCTTCTTCCTCTGTTTGCTCTATTTGCGACTTA
This sequence comes from Chlamydotis macqueenii, assembly GCF_036417535.1. Classification (NCBI taxonomy): domain Eukaryota; kingdom Metazoa; phylum Chordata; class Aves; order Otidiformes; family Otididae; genus Chlamydotis; species Chlamydotis macqueenii. Next base: position 11,745,736 of record NC_141567.1, on the reverse strand, counting down.
CTACAACAAACAGGAAAAAGGTATTTCTCTGATGTATTTCTGCGGGCTGGTGGTGGTCTGATTCAAATTTCAAACAACAGACACGTGGCACTTCAAAGCCATTTGTGCCCAGTTACAATACAACATGAGAAAAGATCACAGAGGGGAAGACTGGCTCAGTGGTTGGTAAGAGAATCACACGTACCTCAGACACTCACCAGTGAAAGCACCCACCAAAAGTTTTAACCGTAGGATGGTGTTTCACTGGCACGCCCAAAATGAATTGAGTCCTAATTCTGCACTATGAAGTACGTAGGCCCAGAAGTCTGTCCCCATAAACCCTAAACCAGAATTGGGATTAAGGCCATGCCTTTTAAATATATGGTGTTCAAATGACAGGATTTGGAAATCTAAGTGGAGAGCACAAAGACTACTTAGGCCTGAAGATTATTTACTTTTTACCATTTTTCTTCAGGCTGAAGAACAACACAGAACTATAACGAGAACACTAGCACAGGAGCTTTGCATTGCTACTGGCTCTGGATAAAGCAATCCAGCACAGACTATTGTCAGACAGCTTTCAATAAATGCATTTTAAAATGTACATATAGTATTTAAACTAGTATATTCCAAAATGTAATTAAAATCTATTGTGGCAGCTAGGGGAAAACATGTATGTGATCAGAACTGAAAATAATACGCCATTCCCTCTTTAAATATTAACCCTTCAGCAAGCATTAAAAACAGCTATTGCCAGCCACAAAGAGATTCTGTGCTGGCTTTCTGCCTTGGTTCTGTCTGCTTTCCCTGCTCCTCATCCAAACATCCCGCTCCCCGGAGAAAGTCACACCTACATCAAATCACATCATAGAGTCCTACTGAAAGAAAGGAAACATGTACGCGAGACGCTGTGCCAAGATCTATGAACTCATTTCACTCTAGAATTAGATTTCCAAGGATAATGTCATAACAAAAAAAAAACCAGTATCACAACCGTTGGCAAATAAATTCAGAGAGGTGCAAAATCTTAACACTACGTGTAGTTGCCAAGGACTTCAGGTTTTGCATTAGAATACACTGGCATAAAAGTTCTTCATCCTCCATACAGGCTTAACCCCGTACGGCGCAGAGGACTGGAAGCCAGGTGAGTGCTCCAGCATATCAGGCGTTACAGCAACTTGCACGTATTTTTAATTAAGGTTTTTATTCCCAAGTATTCAGGCTGCCTCCTGCTCACAGAGTGACACTGACAAGGTGTGGCACCAGCAGCTGGCCAAAGGTGTGCAGGCCAAAAGCGGTAAGAAAAATGTTTGAGGTTTTTCAGTATAAACCAATATTTACCGGTACGGAAAGTCTGCTTGTCTTCAGCAGGCTTTTAGTGGTAAATACTGGTTTAAAAAGAAAACCAGAAGCCTTAATTATATAGTTGAATACTGGAATTATGTTATAGATTTATAAGATTTATTTTATTTCAGGGAGCAGTGATGCATAAAAAGAGTCAAATCCAACCAAGTTTACTCCAGTACGCATATCAGTAAACCCGTGGACTTCATTTGGGATGACTAAAAGAAATCGGTCCAAAAAACCTCAATCCCCTGTTCAATAGCTTTAATTTAAGAGTTTTATGAATCATTTTGGAGCCAACAATTCTGTTCTGCAATATTCACTATAATTTCAACTTCATAAAAACAAAGAAATTAAATCATTCTTGCACAAATGCATTTAATTAGTGTCCTAATTAGAGTCATGTCACAATTCAGCTATCTTGAAGAAATTTCAGTTCTTTTAAAATTTCTGCTGAGCTATTTGTTAGGCAAATAATTGCTTCCTTTGGCCATTATACTGAGAAGAGATTGATAAACATGACAAACCTTGCTTAAAATATTATTAAGAACTGACTGATCCTCATTAGAGTTTGAGGTCTTTGTCTAGCATCATCAGAAAATGGGAAATCCTAATTAATTCTAAAATCTTTAAGCACAATACTTCTTGTATTCAGTAAAGTACCAATCAAATCACCAGTAAACTATTTTTTAATTTATATTCAAATGATTGAAACATATATAAATGATTGACTTCAGGTACATATTGTTCAGGAAAAACTTCCCATTCATGGCCAGTTTTGTAGGTTTTATTTCTTCAGAAGTTGACGTTACAACCTTCGGTGTTTAAGGGGTAGCAGAAGAATGGCTTGATGCCTTATAATTCAATACATTAACATTTGTGTTAAAGTTTCGGGAATCCAGAGGATAAAAGTGTCTCAGTAACAGCTTATTATTTTAACTTGCTGGATCACAATGAATTCCAGCAACATTTCCATAAGTGGAGAACCTAGTTATACTTTGAAATAATTACTGCCTTTATTCCAATTGCTTTCTGATCCCTTAGAGGCACCAGCACAAGAACACACGTTGCCCTAGACCAAACACAGATGGCATTACAGGGACTTCACTGGTGGTGCCTTTGTAGCTGGACCAATTCACCCTAAGTGAGCAGCAAGCTTAAAGTCTTAAAACAAGCACATAAAAGGCATTTCCAAATAATTTATAATTATTAAAGTTAAAATATACTTCTAGAATCATGTTATATGTTTGGACAGCTCACTGGCATAAACAAAGAGGCAAAGGTCACAAGGACAAAAGCAAACATCTCCTGCAACCAACAGCTTGCAGTAAAAAATGTTAAGTGGGAAAAATCATGAGAATTGAAACAGATCTTAGCCTTCTTCATTTTAACATACAAGACCAGTATTCACACAGAGACTAACCTCAATACTTTTAAGTGCTAAAAGACTTTCAATAGTCATTATAATAAAACACACAAAAAGTCTAAACACAAAGGGTTTTCTCTAAAAATGTATCCCCATACTCCTACAATCAGAGCAAGAGTTGATTGCAAAAAGGAAAAAAAAAGTCTTAGTCAATTACAATAACATGAAAATAAAGTTTCCCAGCATCTGTTATGACTTGTATTACAACTCTCGAAGTCCCAAATGTATTTGTACTGATGAACAAGTTAAAAAAATAGTATGTCTTCTTGTAAAATAATATTTTTAGTGTTTTAGTCCTTCAATAACAATGAATTCTCCTTGTCTAATGTATATACAGTTCCTGTACATTCAAAATATGTTTTCCATCTGGCTTTCCAAAGAATTAGTTCCAACCTTGTCTGTTAAAATGACAGTTCTTTTTATTCATATTGTACAGTACAGTACCACACCTAAGGAAGTGCTCACAATTTCTAATCTGGGAATATCCAGTGGGATTCACCCAACAATTATAAAGATGACTGTGTGTTAACAATCTCCTCCCAGTAATTCGGGAACTCCACACTGAGCCTCAAATGAGAGTTACAGAAAAAGGTCTAATACGCAACCGAACTAATCATTTGCTTTGTCCTTACCGCATCTCAGTTTATCTGGCAAATTAGTATATTCTTAGAATCTGCTTCCTAAGGGCATTCAGTCAGACTTGTAATATTCCAAATAATTGAGCAAGATATAAAATACTTAAAATTTATATTGTCATTATCTCTAGATTTGCAGATTACTAAGTAGATATGTAACTCATAGGTAATAAATAATGAAAGGAAGAAGCATTGCAAAGCTTCAGTTAACCAGTGAACACTTCAGTTAACCATAAGAATCAGCTCGTAAGACTAATGCTTACCCTAATCTATTTTAGATTCAAAAAATAATTAACACGTGAAATATCACCTCTTGATGCACTATTATTACTGTCTAAACAGTACAGTTTTAAAGTAACAGTTATATTCATCAAAGAAATCTTATCCTCAGCTAACATGCTTCCCACCAAGTCCATCAAGTCAGCACACATGTGCTAGACGGCATACCCTGTCCCACTGATGGGAGAACGGTGTTTGTCAGCTTGATATTAACTCAGAGTTTTATAATTAAGAAGTTTATTAAAACATCCTGAAGAATAAAGGCTCATTCTGATAAACAATCCTTATCATCTTTTATTGCTTGCAACTACTCCTACAAACTTTACTGTATGTCCTCCTCACCTCCTAGACCAGTTTTTGTCAAAGGAAGGATCTGCTTTGTCCAACTATTTCTCCTGTGACAAGGTGTAAGGAAACGAAATATGAGACTCTAGCCCTACAAAATCAGATCCTTGAAAAACAACACCGTTAGCTTGCATCCATTTCTGCAGCATGGGGACCTAAAAACATAGACCATTTCCAATTAGGCGAGCACTAAAAAAAAAAAAAAAAGCCAAGATTGCAAATCTAAATATAAATAAAAAGTACTATACAACTATGAGGAAGTTAGCAAGAAGTTAAAGCACATTCATCAAGGCCTCTAAAAATAAAAGTTTAGCTGCTCCTTTTTGAGGAAATCAGGAAAAGAAAGAAAGTATCTCGCATCCCTCACAGAAACATAACTATCTCCACATAATTTTTGCTACATTTGCTCTCCGTCTGATGAGCGAAAAATCTGGCTATGGGTTGAAAAAGGAAACCTCTTTTTTCTTCCAATATTGCAAGCTTTTCACCTTTACAGTGAACTACATTTCCAACTGTACACACACGCAATGCCTTTCAGCTGACTTAACAATTATTTTTGCATCGGAAAGGTGTTCCATCAGAATTTGGAAAACAGTTTGCCTGACACAGATTTACCCTTTAAAAAACCACTGTGCTAAGCATGTACCATGATGTTTCATAATGATTTTAAACTCTTGTGTGCTTGGCCTCACTCATGCTAGTACGAGATAGCTCCGGTACCAAAAAACGGTCCCTATTCTTCCCCCCCGCCGTCCCCCGGCAAAGCGGGCCACGAGAAGATGCACATGGCAACATGTTTAAGGTAGAGATGAGAGAGCACTCATGAAGGGCACGCCGTGCTCCGCGGGCCTCATCGCTATTCTGCTTTATGCAAAGCGGAGGTAGGGGCGGGGGAGGAATGCAGGAGCCCGCAGCCTGCCTCCCCCCGCGTCCTTCCCAGCGGCCGCACCAGCACCCCGCGCTGCGGCGGCATCACCGGCCCCGGAGCGAAGCAGGGCTGCAGCTCACCAGGGACCCCGTGGCGGGGGGAGGTGTGCTCCGCGCCCCATGCCCCAGCCCGATCCCGGGAGGCTGCGGGCGGTGCCCGGCGTCCCCCAGCCCAACCCGCCCCGAGGGGAGGGAGGAAGTCGGGGAGCTCTCCCACCCCCGCCAGCTCTCACTGCGAAGGGTCAGGGGGTACGGAGGCAGACACGCGGCCCTACACCCATGAATCCACGCCCGCGCGGCGGCATCCCGCAGGGACCGGCCCCGCACCTACCCCTTGAGTGCGTCGTGCCCGCCGCCGCCCTGTCCTCGCCTCTTGGCCCGGCTGGCCCGGCTCTCCTTGGCGCTCGCCCCCTCGGCGTGCCCGGCGGCGGCGGCCCCCGCCTGGGACGCCCACAGCACGGCGACTCCCAAGGCGATCCCCAGCAGCCGCCCCCGCCACATCGCGTCCCCCGAGCCCGCGGGCTGCCAGCGGCCGCCGCCTCCTCTCCGCCGCCGAAGTCCGCCGGTCCCCGCCGCCCTGCCTCCGAGCAGCCTTCTCTGGGGCGAGCTGCGAGAGGAGAAGAGGGAAGGGGAGGGAAGGGGGACGGGTTAGCGACCGAGGAAAAGCGGGCGCGGCCGCCCCGCGCCCCCCGCCGCCAGCCCCCGCGCCCCGGCGCCGCCGGCCCCCTGCCAGCTCGGCGCTAGCCGCCCGTGAGGGATGGCGAGGGGCTGCCCGCAGCCGCCCGGACTCTACCTTCCCTCCAACAGCATCCGCGGAGGCTCCCGCTCCCGCACCCCGTCGCGGACAGCCCGCGGCCGCCGCCGCTGCCGGGGCTGGAAGCCGCCGCCGGGCGCGAACCCTCCGGCGGCTCCCGAAGCCGGACACCGCGCCGCCGGGACGCCCCGCACCCAACCCACCCGCCCCGGGAGAAGCCCCGCTGCGAGGGGCGCGCACCCGCTGGAGCCGCCGCCGCCGCCGGCTGCCGTTCCCGCTGCTGTTCCAGCTGCGGCCGCTGCACCCACCGCTGCTCCAGCTGCGCCTCCAGCTGCCCCCTCCCTCCTCCTCCTCCTCCTCTTTCTTTTTCCCCTCCTCTCCCCCCCCCCCCCCCTTCAAGTATCGCCCGCGCAACACTTTCTCGCGAGAGAGAGGCGAATAAAAACGTCCCCCCACCTCGAGCCCCCACGCCCGTGGGTGCTCGGCGGTGCTGGGGCGGGTGGCTGGGCGATGGAGGAGGACACTCGTGGCGAGCCCCCCGGTGGTCCCTACGGCAAGCTGCCGGCCCGGGGGATGCCCTGGGCCCGAGGGGCTCCCTGGGAGGAGGGGGCTCGGCTCGTGTTACCCCCCGGGTCCCGGCGCGCGGAGGGCGGGAGCGTTAGCGCCGGGGCCGGGCTTGGAGTGCGGGTGTGACACAGACTGGGGGGGCCGAGGGAAGGGGACGCCTCTGCCGCCGTCTGAAAAAATAGATGTGTGCTAGAGGTGCAGCACTGTGCATCGCCGTGGTGGCTTAAGAAAAACCTATCTGCTTCCCTTATAAGGGAAAACAGCAACGGTGTTGGCTTTACCTTAGAGGCTGCTGCACAGTGAGCAATGCGCTCCAGCAACTGGCACGGCACAGGCAACGGCGCAGCGAGCTCTCCCGTACACCCTCCTCAGCCAGCTCCACCAGACACGCGTGTCGCATCCCTATCGTGGAAAGGGGGAGGAAAAAAAAGCCTTGCAGTTTTTACTTCGCTTTGGGGATTTTGTCCGTGACCTCCTCTGCTAAGGCTGATTTAGAAAGCCTGAAGAGCAGCAAACCACTACCACCCCTGAAAGGCAGAAAGTTTTAATATTGAAATAATTCTGGGTGAGGAGAGGACAGTTACTAGTCAGACTTCAAGCCCAGATTGTATATTCTGGTCAAGGTGCTCTCTACTGGGATCATCCCATTGCAACGCACACTGAAAATAAAAAAGCAAACATATTAGACTGAAAGTAAACACTATTTATGCATTCTGCTGCTCCTCACTTAAAAATATTTTGCCAGAGATAACAGATTTCCTAATTTGCAGGTGTTTTCTTTTTTTTTTTTTTTTTTTTTTTTTGTTCAGGCAGGTACTGATGGGGAAGTATTACTGAACTGATGTTGCAAAGCTCAGCTGCACAGTTTTATAAACAAGCAGCTGGCCACCCACCCCCAGCAGCTGCCAAACCACCCTGCCCAAAGATAAATGCATGGTGTATCGTGTACCACTAATACGGCGTTAGGAGAAAAGGAAGCACCATGCAGGGTTTCCCAGCACCAATCTCTGTTTAAGGCTGAAATGTAATGGTGACACAAAATATGATAGATGCTATTTGAAATACATAGTTTGAGTGGGTTTATAGTAGTTTTTATATTATGTCTATAAATATGTATTATCCTTCCAAACATACATAGAAGTATTTAAACTAGTACAGGAAATGTTGTATTTGTATGTGCTCACCACAATAACAGCATTCTAATCATTTGGGCTGATTTTTATCATCAAGGAAAGTGGTGGATTCCGCAAATTACAGAGCAGTCACTGGAGTTCGGCCGTTCCAATGTCACTGTTTAACAGTTTAGCATGCAAGCTTTCAGACAGACACTTAAAATACAGGCAAAATGTGCAGTGAAATACCATGAGGTATCAGCACAAGAAATAGGTCATGGGATTCAGAGTATGGCTCTTCAGTGTCTCTGCACAAGGCCCAGGACAACAGCAACCTGAACCTTATAGCATTATTTTGTAACTTGTACAAAATGAATCAAGGGAATTAAATTTAATTCTGCATGCAGACTATTACTGGTTTGCAGTTTGCACCATAGAAGTAGAAATTAGAAGTTTTGATAAATGTGAAATGTTGATTTTCCTGCTGTAATCCAGACAGATAAACAGAAGTTTGATTTTTCAAAGTTTTTCTTGTTTGTCTGCCACATAAGCAGACAAAAATAAGATTTTTTTTTTATCCCTGTGCTTGTTGAAGAGACAATATAGCATTGTGTAAAGGATTTTATATTTCTTTTACAGTGGCAAACTAAAATTTGCTCAAAAAAGAAAAAAGACCAGGATAAAAGTGGTAGTAACTGTCCCTGCTATTAGGAAATCCAGGGCATGCAGTGCATTGATGTACAATTCTGTTCCTTCACGCTCATCTACGTGTACAGCAAAATCTAAACATTTATTTAGTAAATATAGAAGGTAAGAACATTTCAACCAAATCACTGCAAAAAAATGTTGTCAGATACTTACTAATTATGTTTCTAATGCAAAGATAGGATTTACCAGTAAACAAAAGTGAGTTATGAAAGGAATTCTGGGTTACTATTTACTCAAACATTCTTTTGGTTTCAACATTTTCTGTTTCAACTGCTTTAATTTTCTGGATGAGCTACCAGAAAAATATCTAGTCTGTGTCACAGGTTAATGGGATGATTTTCTCATCTCTTCTAGGACATTTTATGATGTATTATTTGGTATCTTTCATGGCTGCAGAAATATGGATTACACTATATGAAGTAATGTTACATGATATGTGGGCTGTCCGTTAATTAATCTAGTGAAATATGTAGCACATAATCAACTTCTGGTGTGTCATTTTAAAGAATATGCTTATATAGAAGTACTTAAACTGTTGACAACTTTAAAATAGTGCCCACCTGGGTTCTTAAACCACTAGGAAAATACACTGTCACAAGCAAAAGACTTAAAACTCCTGTTCTCTGCTGCTGAACAGAGCTACTAATAAGGGTCACGACAGCCACTTGAGCCTTTGCAAACATTTGGACTCTGAAGAACATCTAGACAAACAGATTCCTATATGGCCTCGAAAACACTTGTCACCCACTCAGAAGTTTCACTCCAGGAAAAAAAAAAAAAAAAAAAAGAACAAACCATAAAAAACAACAAAACCACAAAGAAGCAATTCTGATGATCCAGTTGATCGCTGTCTCCCATGACAAACAAAAAGCTGAACTCTTAGATTAACTGAGATCCAGAAGCTCTGTGATATTTTAGCTCCTTGATCAAACTCTGTAATCAAATCCAGAGGTAAAAGACACCAAGAACAAGGCATGTAACATCACTGCTACATGCATAGCAGGATTGACCGTAACACATAAGCAACTGTTTTCTACAATGCTGATTCTTCCAGATGATGGTGAGGATCTTACAGCTGTATCTCAGAGGATGTAGATGGCATGGACTGTGGTGGCAGGGCCCAAAATCAGAGGAGGATAATTATAGGTAGATTGATTATATCAGGGAATAATAGCAAAGGCACAGATTACCTTTTGCAGTTAGGAATCAGCCTGAAAGCAATGATCCTCAATACTTACACAACTACACACACACACATTTTAAGTCAAGACATGCTCCTAGCTAGCTGTGCCTTAGTACACCTCCCTATGCTGAGCAACATCACTGTGTGGCTAAATTATTAAAAGTCAACTGATTGTCGGAGAAATACCTGTTTGTCCTGCTGTTGGATTTTCATAAAAACATTGAACTGAAGTTTTCAGCATTGACGATCTTTGTGTTCAGCAGCAGTGATGTGAAGTACTGATCTCCTTCCTTCCTGGCCTTTACCAAGCTGGTCCTCTTTATCTCACGCAAACGTTCCTTCCTCTCCTCCTGTAGGATGCTTATCAGAATTTTCATATTTTAGACAAATTGTTTTGAACTCTTGCAAACAAAAAAAAAAATCTTACCACTGGAAGTACTGAGATAGAGCTGGGATTTCATTTCATTTAGAGGTTTTTTTAATTTCCATTTATATATATGAATTTTTGCAATAATTGTAATTTTTTTTCTGTAAATTTACTCCAACCCAAGTGAGCAAAAATAAGTATGTCCATCTTACATATTTCTTTATTAAGAAAGCCTTAATTATGCCAACAAAAACAAGTAGCGTGGGGAAGTTTTAGTGTGTGTGTTTTTTTAAGTATATTACAAGAACAAACAGTAATTACATCCAGACAAGCAATTAACTGGTTTAAATCTTAAAAAAAACCCCAAAATTAGGTAACTCAAAATAAAATGAACTTTCGTTCATTTATCTTAATGCTGTTTGGTCAGACAAGCTGTGATAACCAGCTATGAAATCTATTAATGGATTTTGGGGGATAAATCTCACCTAAGACTTTTACTTCATTTTTACAAATGGTTTTATTTGAAGTTTTCATCTGTCAGCTGAGTTTATAATGATGGAGGAAGAAATCCAACCCACATTAGCATATAATTCCATAATTTGTGATATTGTGCAAAGTGTCGGGGTAGTATTTCTGTAATGTCATAAGAATTAAAAAAGGTCTCCTCTTGGCTGAGACATTGGGGGTTTTTGGGGCAATTCCAGTATTTTATCTCAATTGTATCCCAGACGAGCATAAACCTATTACATTTTATACAGATTCAGATCACATCTCTCCTATTTATGCCTCTCTGGAATAGTTTTAGCACACAATTTATGTTGTTTTAAACAAAACGATCACTTTAATTTTGGTATCACCCCACCAAAAATTGCAGAAGTCAAACAATAATTGGATTTGTCCTTATTTAGATCTGTGTGACAGAGATGTTCTTACTTCTCTAAAACACCTGGATTCTTCAGTACCAGTGACAAAGAAAGAATGAGGAAACTCAAGAGATGCCCTAATTCAGACACCCCCTTCTCAGTACTATTTTTAGGAAAGTTCTGTACTACAGTTACAGTGATTTTCTTTTCTAAAACTAGATCTTACTTTAAATCAATCCTTAGCTAGCAAGAGTGAAACTGTTTTACCACATCTCCATTTACTAAAGACATGTGAGATGACATTAACAGAGTTACTGATAGAGGTTCCAAAGAAGAAGAAATCCTATGATTTCTATTCTGTCCTCTAGGTAGGGGAGGCACAACTTATTTTTGTAAAATGAGTGTTGAAGAGAAATACAACTAAAATACAGTGGAATAGATTTTTTTTTCCTAATCCTAGTCTAATATAATACATACATTGACATATTTAATTCTATGCATACAGCTAGAAAACCTAAAGTTTAAAAACAGCAATTTTTTCTTTGATTTAAAAATACAAATTTTATTCCAGTCTTAGTGCAAGAAAAGGACATACATATACTGGTTCTTTCTGTCAGCTGTAACCCTGTAAAATTTAATGGGAACTTTGCCAGAGTAACAGTTGCAAGCCAGTTTCCTCAATCTTACATTTGTCCCAGACGACCTCTTAAATCCCACCTGTAAGCTCAGAAGCAAAGTGAAACAAATTTCATGGCTTGGCATAAAATGCCAACTGCTGGGTGAATTTCCAGGCTGAGACGTTTAGCAAAACGGATATCACTTTTTATTAGAATTAATACATTCCAAGTGGGTGGAAATCAGTAACTAGGAACCTCTTCTTGTAGCTCTCATTTCTGCAGAACTCCCTACTGACTCGAACAAAGGCAGCTGAATCAGGCCCTACATTCCTTCAGACATTGTGTCAGCAAGGGACTGGGTGTCTCTGCCTCTGCTTTCCATCCCAGTGTTCCTCTAGCTACGAGATGTCTCTGTTGATAGGGAGTTGCCCCATGATGCAGTTGAAATAATAAAGTAGGTAATAGGAGACCAGGGATTAGACTCTGAACCCACCACATTCCATTTGCAGGGCCCTTCCTTTGAGAAACAACACTATGTATGAGAGCATTGCATACACCTCTCATAGAATAAATGATGAATTTAAGTTGGAAGGGACTTCTGGAGGTCATTTGGTCCAGGCCCCTGCTCAGAGCAGGACCAACTTAAAAGTAGGCCCTATCCAGCTGAGTTCTCAGTATCTCCAAGGGCAGACACGTTTCTGGAGCACCCTACTCCATTGTTTTACAACCCTCACTGTGATTATTATTTCTCAATACTTAATAGGAATTTCCCTTGTTAGAATTTGCGCCTGCACCTCTCATCTTACCGCTGCTCAGCACCCGGAAAAGTCCAGCTCTATCTGCTCTGTACCCTGAAGAGAGCAGTAAGATCCTCCTGGCCCCTTTGCTCCTTAAGGTCGAATGAACCCTCCCCTCAGAGTGCGTTGCTTTGGTCTTAACCATCTCAGCGGCCTGCTGCCAAGCTCACTCCAGGTATTTTGGGTTTACTTTTTGGGTTTGGGGTTATTTTTTTGTACCAGAGCTGGATACAGTACTGCAGATGCAGCTTCTCAAGTACCAAAGGTGGGGGAGAATTGCTTCCCCCCCACTGCCTGGTTACGCTCCCGCTAATACAGCCCCACATCCCGCTGGCCGCCCTCCCTGCAAGGGCACACTGCTGACTCACGTGCCGTTGTGATGAGTGCGCAGTTCAGTACAGTGAGACAACCTCCTCTAGAGTCTGTGATTTCTTATTGGGTATTAAATCATTTGGGGATTTTAAAATTTTTTTTCCTTCCCCTCTGTCTGTTGAAAATATTTTTAAATTTACTTACTGAGAATCACTGGGGGGGTTGTTTTATCAGGTTCATAATTTAAGCAGCCAGTCTCCATTGCCTCAGAATGCCCATCAGGTGCAAGGTCTTTCCTACACCACCCTGGATAGAACATGATCCATTTCGTAATGCATACCTCTTTAATCCATTGCATCTTGCACTTCCAGTATTGTTACTTGGTTATCTTCAGCCCACAGAAGTCAAGGAAACTTCCTATTAACTTTAAGATTATTTTGTTTCATTATTAGCTCCTTCTCGTTTATGTATTGGCTCAACTCGCAGCAAGCTAATAGTGTCCTAAAACAAACAGCTATAAAGCATATAAATCATGCAAATAATCAGGTTGCCTTTCTTTATAAGAAAATAGGAAATAATAATTGCAGTTAATTCACAAATATATTTATTTTACAAGTAACCAAATTAAATTAAGGAAGCTATTTGAGCAGGAAGTTGCAATAGACTCCCAATACTTTGGCTCAAGGTGGGAACAAGAAGGGACAGGAAGAAAGATCTGTATGGTTTTTGTGTTGTGGTTTTTTTAAAAAACACTTTTTTCTTCCCTACAAGCAGAATTAAGATACAGGGATAATCTAAAATTTATTGCTTAGAACACTTGAAATGTGAGTAACTTATACCAGTGGTTCTAGTACAAAGTATTCAGATTACAATTTAAATGGGGAAGCAATTCTAACATTAAAAAGAAAATCTTTAAAGCTTTTTTTTTAAAAAAAAAAACAAACCAACCAACCAAAAAAAAAAAAAACAAACCCCAACCTTCCTCTAAAACAACCCTAATGGTTTGCAAATTATCAACACCAGATCCACCCCAAATTGCTATTACTGTGATGAATGGGGTGGAGTTCAGAAGAGATCTGTCTGCTACACTTCTTTTTTAAAGGGATACGTTTTGACACTTTACAAATTTTAAATAAAAATGTTGAAAACAGTTTTTAGCTTTGTGAACTCCTTTCAATACAAAAAAAAAAACCACATAACTTCAGACGAATAAGAACAGAGGTCGAACAGGCACACAGTCAGCAGAGGAAATGTCATCTGACACCCGTAAGGGAGAGCCAAGGAAAAATACTCATGGGCAGGAGATGCTTGGGAAAAAGAACATCTCTATCTATCTATCTCTAGATATATGGATATATAGTAAGGCTGACTTTTCCCACTCCTGTTCATCAGTAAAAGGAAGGAAGTCTAATTTTATGGATGAAACAGTGGGTGATGTAAATAAGGAGATTCATGCTGCCTTTTCAAGATAAGGAAATCTTTTAGAGGCTCCAGTCTGGACACATTTTATGATAAACTATTGGGAAAACAGAGTTTCTCTGCACTGCAATGATCTGGAGAAACTTCCTTTGGCATTACAAGCCTAGTCTAAAGCCTGAGATAATTTTTTTTTCCCCTCCACTTATTTCAGTGGACTTCAGAGCATGCCCTGGCTTCAGTATGGTGAACGCTATTCCATCAGTTAAGCTAAGCTAGAGCAGTGAAGTTTCTGAGAACAGCATATTACATGGATCTGATGCATTGTGGAGAACTGGAAACAATTCCTTCCATACAGTTGGCTACAAAGTCTTTCCTCCTTTTCAAAATAGGCAGTCCTCTGCATTCTTTGGTCCACGCACAAGGCTCTTAACCTACTGTCTGAGTTTTTGTCACAAACAGTAAAACAGCAACAAGTCTGCACAGTCTTGCTGACTGAATATTCAGTGTTCTGCACAGTGAAAATACAAAGAGAAATCTTGGCAGTGTTGTCTAAAATAAGAAATTAATGCTTTTTAAATTTACTCCAACTTATAAAAATAAGTTTTTAGAAATCACATATGTATCATGCTCTAATACACGCGTTCAACAGTGACAAATTCAGAGCTAAATGCATTATAAAAACAACTGTACCATTATATCAGGTCAGTGGATCACTGATATGCATGTGGTCATTCCCCATGGGATCCTGGAAACAGTTGCTTTTTCTAGGGCACCTCAGCATTCAAACTCTTATTAGTCTTTTCTGTGGGTTTTTGGATTTGGTTTTTTCCTCTCCCCCTCCCAGTGGTATCATAAACTGCATTTTAAGGGTAAGTTGACTTAAGCAATCCTGGTAGCTACTTACCCTGCTTTGACAGGTTTGTTTCACAAGCTGTCCTTCCTCTTTCCATGGTCAAAAACTGTAGAATACCATTTGCAAGAAAAAAAAAAAAAAAAAGGAAAAAAAAGGAAAAATAAAAATAAAATATTTTTAAGAAAATATTATCATTTATGCTACTGGCTAAACCCCATAATAAGGGAAATGTTAGCTCTGTGCTTAATCGAACCCCATCCTGGGGGGAGGGTTACATTTGGAATAAATTCTGTGTTCTGTTAACTGTGATTGGAAGGACTGGAGTAGAAAGAAAATCCGAGGAACTCCTTCCACTCATGCAGAATGCAGGTGGGATTTAGCCCAGGAAGATGCTGGGAAGTACAACAGTGTGTTAATCTGCAAATCCCAGCTATAAACTGAAGTCTGCACTGTTCAGCCCTGCTCCTGAGCTATCAGCAGCCAGCCTTGTTTCACAAAAATGCTGTCTGACAGCTGCCAGGTGTGGAAGTTGCTGTTCTTCAGATGATCAGCAAAATATGTTCCACAGTTGCCAGCACTTCTGCAAGAAAGCATTCAGCAGACAGTGTGGTGATTTAATTTACAAGGTTGTTCATATTCCAGAAGCTTGCAGAAACCCCACGTGAGGCTGTGGTCCTATTGCACTGTACTAACAGCACAGAAAGCAAGCTCCAGAGAATTCGCTGTTGCCATTCGACACCAGACCTGGGCGAGCTGCAGCAGTGGTGGAGAGACAGACATCTGACAGCAAGGCAGAAACACGCAGCGAGTAGTTCAGCTTCTTCATCTCTAGGACGACTCCAGAACTTCATTTACCATAACCATACCTGTACCATAACTACCACCTGCAGAGTCATTTTTAAGACCCATTTTCCTTGTCAACAGTCTGATTCTTCTGAAACTAGAAAAATGAAAATAATGATGAAAATAATTATAAGGGGAGGTGTACCCCCTTATTAAGGATTTTAGCAATTTTTCTTATAACAACTCGTACCACTTCTAGTAGTAACAACAGGGAGTTTTCTAATAGAAATGAAGAGCTGACACCTATGAATGTTTTGAAGTGCCATGTCACACAGAGCAATCCACAGGACCTGCTTGACATGGTCAGAGATTTCTTCTTTCTCTTTCACTATGGCTACTGTGAGCTGAAGTAACGACAGTAGATTTTTCCCCATTATTGTTTCCTCCCCATCCTCCCTGCTCTCCTCATCTAAATTTAAGGACAGTTTAATACATACGTCAAGGTAGGAAGCATGCCAACCTAGGAATAAGGAATGCAGAAATAAGACATAAGCTGTTAGGGACTGGACAACAGCTTATTCTCCAACCAGCCTCCGCCATACTGTGATTCTGTGAATCTGGTAGAAACTCATTCACTAAATTAAGTGGGCCCAACAAAGTAAGAGGAACCTCCTTACCTGATACATACCCAACAGGTGAGTTCTTAGCCCAGACGAAACCTTACTGAAAGTGACTGAGCACTGAAACAGGTTGTGCCGTAGAGGTTGTGGAGTCTCCATCCTTGGAGATATTCAAAACCCTGGGCAACTGGCTCCAGGTGGCCCTGTGTGAACCTGGGGAGTTGGACCAGATGACCTCCAGAGCTGCTTGCCAACGTCAACCACTCTGTGATCCTGTGCCCTGACAAGTAGGGTTACAGGGATCATGAGCTTCATATTGGGATCTACTCAGTCACTTTATCTCTGATACTTCCACTGGTGCACAGTGTTTCAATAGATTCTCTCTGTTTCAGAGAACTAGAATCATTGAGTCTGAATCTATACTGGCCAAGTTCCCTGTTCTCCTAAGCACAAGAACCCAGAGTCCAACTTTGACTCACATGTGAAGCTGCAGAGCTCTTGAATAACCACATCTGCTTCTTGGAGGGAGGTACTGGAGCATATGCATGCCTGAAATTGTAAGGTGATGGGACTACTATACAGGTTTCAGGCAGAGAGCTAACAATCAGAGCCTGCAGAGAATAACAACAGCAGTACCACCAAAGGAGGCAGGGAAATTTGTTTCAGCTATCAAGTCCCAGTGCCCACGTTGCAGTGCTGGAGTGGCAGAGCTGGGACAGGCCCACCTGCAGAATTGCCAGGTGTCAGGCAGGACGCCCCAAGCAGGAGCAGATCCTTCCCTACCCAGGCCCACGCGCTCCCAAAGGCAGGGCCTGCCAGCTCATTTGAGTAAAGAAACTTCCGCACCAGCTGCCTGCTTCCGTGCTTTTTACAGCTATACAGATCATTTTATTTCAACATTACATATTTTACCTGCCTCCTACATGTGTACATGTAAATGATTTTGATTTAGTTTTGACCGTTGACGCTGCTGTTCAATAGAAGAGTCAAGAACAAGTTAAACTCCCTGGTTGATGAATCGGTCACAGCTTCCCACAGGGACTGCTCAGACATCCGCAGTGATAAATAGAGTCAAAGCCTCTACTGGCTCAGCTCATGTTTATTAGAACTATCTGCTAATGACCTAAAGGGAACAATCTTGAGAAACATAGGACATAGTTTCCCCAGCTATTGGTTATTATAACATGCATCACTGACACAGGCAAATAATCTCTTGTAAGAGCACTGCAGGAAGACAGGAGTTACGTTTTATGAAGGATTTTGCTTCTCACGTTTGGTTTCCTTCCAGCTTGGAAGGAAACTCAGATACTTAAGTTTTCCACAAAAGAAAAATCATGCAGAAAAAAAGGCTGGGTTTGGATCTCCTAAACTGCTTCATTTCAATTTTGACTTTTTAGAGTTGCAAAAATTTACAAATGAAGACTCATTTTAAAACAAAAGGTTCCACTCAAATAGTGTTAAAGTAAGTGCTTTGATTCTTGGAACACTTGCATTTTTCTTCCATAACTAAATATGAAGACAAAAACAATTGTGAAGTATTTTAAGACAACTGTATTTTCAAATGGAAAATTGTCAACATTTTCTTTTTTGACTCAATAACCCTCTTATTCCCCTTTCTTTTCTTCCAAATATTAGTCCAAGGCATTCTAGAAGAAAGTGGAAAAGTTGTGAGTGGGTAGTTTGAAAAGAGCAGCTAGCTTCTGAAAAGTTCTATCTACGTTCTTCTTAATATACTCCCTCTGAGCAGAAAAAGAAGAAAGGTGACAAGCATCTCATGAAGTACCCTATGATCTCCAAGGACACTATATTAGCAAGTCATTTCAAAGCTTTTAAAATACAGACTCCAGGAAGCAAAGAAAAATTTAGCCAAGAACTTACCCATTAACTATTGCTAAATTAAGCCTCTGCTGCACACCTGTATAGTGCTGATTGCAACATCCATAACTTAAGCAAAGAACCAGGGGATTACCGGAAAAGTAGAAATTTCCATTCTGATCCTGTAGGTTCTCATCTGTTTTACAACTAGTGGAAGCCACATCCTACACAAAATGGCCAACTGGCAAGCTTAAAGGAGGAACCCAGTCATTCAACAGTCCCCAAATGTCCCACAGTGCACACAGGCCCAAACAGTATTAGATGGCCCAAAAGTGGCACGTCCCACAGAACAAATGTGCAGCTCTATCGGGTTCTGCTGATGTTTCTACAGCCTTGGCTGCAGTTTGAGTCACCGTGACATTGACACTAACACCTCTTGTGAACAGGTTTGAGAGCACAGAAAATAAATGTTTAGTACACAGCTTTAGGATTTTTCTGTACAACCTGATTTTAAAGCTGTGGATGCAGTCTGGCCTTTAATTTAGGTCAACATATAAAGAACAGTTTCATTTACTGAGGTAAACATCAAGGTTACGTTGGTAAGAATCTCAGGCACTGAACAGGTTTCTCTATAGAAAGAGAAGATGAGCAGAAGAAAGGCAAAGTTAGCAGTAAACTTGTGGTTTTTACAGACTATTAACAGCATCCTTAAATCTACGGTGACGTTATATAAACGTATGTATGGTATATGACCACTAGAGGGGAGTAAAGTAACTTAAAAGTCAATGTTTCCTCTACTTGGTTTTGCTGTACAAATTGCATTTGCACATGTTAATTAACAGCTATAGTAAAATCAGAGTATTAAAGAATTGCATTTGCTTAACTTTCTAAGCAAAGTTGATTAGATAATGACAGTATTTCTGTACCATTGTCCCCTTCTCACTAGGCTTCAGGCTGACAGGGAACATTCGTCATCTGGATGAAGCCAGAACACCCGGGATGGCATACAGCCAGAACATTTGGCAATAGACATGAATTTCTTTACTTGTGTTCAGATTTACAAAGAAGTAACGTTACATGATGAAAACAGACTCATTTTATCAAGTGTGAAAAAGGCTCCAGGCTTAAAAGCTTGCTTGGTAGGTAAGCACGTACAAGAGGCAGGAGAACAGGAACCTTGGTTCTCACATAGATCACTGCCCTGGTACACACAACAGCGAAATACTTACCCAAGCAACAAGAACAGAGAGAGAAGCATGATTAGTTTGGAAGTGTGAAGTACTCTGCATCAGAATGCTGGGTGAAATCTCACTACAGCTGCAAGTAATGTGCTCCTGTATCACTGCCAGGTTACCATCGTCTCCATTGTAACCCATCTGCACTGTGGGAGGCAAGACTGTGCAGTGAATTTGCACAAAAGAGCAAACGTTTAAAATAAATTTCAATAGGAAATCTTAGCAACTCCTACAGAACAAAGGGAAACATGAGAACAGAGTTCCAACAGCAGAAGAATGGCTTTGACAGTAAATTTTAAGGATGAATGACTGAAATATATATGTGACTGTGTATCTCAATACTTCTGGGAAGTGTACCCAGCTTGAGATTTTATGGGAAAAAGGACACTATACAGTAGCAATCTCCAAACTTCAGTGGAAAGTACCAACTACAAAGTAAAATAAGAGGTAACGGCATAACAAGATATGAAATTCGAAAGATGGTAAGGAGAGTCCGGGAATGCAAGCAAGCCAGAGTTCTCCTTGGGTGCATACCCACAGGTTACACTTGCTGAAGTTGGATGTAATCGTAGCAGTCTTTAAAGGCTTTCACAATCACAGACAGAGTGTTTTGCAAAGATTGTAGTAATTCTGCAGAAGAATGGACAACCAGTTGAAACAGTCTGAAAACCTATACAAGCATAGTAGGACCAAGACTGTTTGGTTTAATTTTTTTCCATTTACCATCCTTTGGACTCTCCACATTTGCAAGCAAGAACAGACCTACACATCTTGAAAGCTGATTTATGCAAAAGAAAAAAAGATTAAAAGAAGTTATGTTACTTAACGGAAAGAAAACTGAGGAGGAAAATACTGGTTTTTAAGCATGACAGAAGAAATTGCTATTCCATGTCCTTGGTACATTGGAGAAGCAGTAATGAGCTGAAACTGCAGCAAAAGAGTTCAAGTAAGACAAAAAGGCAATGGGGAGGCAACCTTCGAGCAGTAAGGATAATACTGGAAAGGATTTGTCTGGGCAGTTTTAGAGTCTCTGTTACTGGAGACTTTCTGAACACTAGGTCCTCTAGGACCAACGTCAGCATGGCTGATTCTGCCTTGCAGCAGGAAAAAAGATTGCAGGAGCTTTTTGGAAAGGTAAAGGTGGAGAAGATCTCTGCTATTATGTAAATTGTAATTCATTAGTATAATGTAATACCATTTTTATTGTGTTATTTGATTAACGATATCTGTCACTACGGAAAAAAAATTAATAAAGATTAATCTATTTCCCACCAGCAAAGACTAAACAAGAGGATGGGGGGAGCCACACACACATCTTAAAACAATATGAAGCTCAAACAAAGGGGAAAAGGAAAAAAAGAAAGAAATAAAAGAAGTCCATGAAAAGCCAAAGGGAAAGAGAGTTAAAAGATTAAAATCAGGAGAAAAAAAAAATAAAAAAAGGAGGCTAAGCCAGAGAAAAGAAAATTGACCAATATAAAGACAAAGGGAATTAAAAAAAAAAAAGTACAAGAGGATAAACCAGACTAGAAGAGAAAACAAATCAAAGTGTAAAAGAACAATAAAGCCACCAAGGAGAAAGAAAACGTAATTCAGCAGTTAAAGTACTAGCCCAGGATTTAAAAGACTTGTTTTTAATTCCCTCTTCAGGCTTCCTAATGTTCTGAACAAGCTACCTCACCTCTCACGGCTTCAGTTCCTATTCATGTAACTATCCTTGTGCACAGCAACTTGCTGTGACAGGAGACAAGGTTTCAGATGTGCATATATGTCTACCAAAAATAAAAAATGTGGGAATTTAAATCTAGTTTATGCAAGATCTATTCTTATTTTTTTCATTAATACCTACAGGTGTTGCTCCTTCTAGCTGAAAAGGCCACTGAAGAGACAAACTAAAACACTAGAATCTGAGCGCAGTCATTAATATATTATCTCAAAACAGGCATGAGTTACTGACAAATCCTGTGCATTCCTGTTCTGTACATCACATATAAGCATCTTATGCACAATTAACTATATAAAAGATGTTTAAGATGTACATAAAATGTACATTTTAATTACCATTTAAACATAGTATGGAAAGGTCATCTTGGAAATAGCTTCTATCATGTTGGTATTTTAGTATGAAATAGAGGGACGCAGTTTTATAAAAATGTTGTTCTAAGCAGGAATGTGCAGACCTGCAAGATAAATCATCTAAAGAAAATATAAAGAACAAAAATACAGCAAGGAAAAGAGTACCACTGCATTCTGCTACTTCGGGGATGACAGTGGGGTGTGGTTAAACAAGGTTTAAGCCAAATAGTGCTGAACTGCAATATCACTAGCATAAAATAGCATAAATGCAGTATTAACACAAGGAATCATCTGAATCAAAAAGACATAACAGCAGGCAATTAATTATTGATTAAAATAGGTAAGTGCTTTCAGCAGTATAACCTAGTGGGTGAAAATACAGGGCAAACTTATTTTACAAGAGATTCATTTAGTGGCTCTGTTACAATCTTGGCTCAACTACACAAGTCCAACCACATGTGTTGCAACACTGCATCCCCCTTTCCGACTGGTGTCAGCTGTCCAATTTCAGGAGTTGCCACCCCCTATGCTAGCCTGTTATTGCTTCATTCTTTCCTACTGACGTTAGAAGGAGGGCTGAGGAATGCTTTTGACTAGGAGTTGTTGATTCTTGGGCTAAATAACTCCTTGTTCCTCAAACTTTACTCACCAGGGAGTGATTGCTGCTGTTTGGGTATGGATCTTCCCTCCAGGCCTCTCCAGTTGATTCTCATTAAGGAAAACTTTAAATCCCTTCAGCAGCTCTGGAGCTCTCTGGAGTTGTCAGTGCAACAAGACACACAATAAACATTAGGTGAGGAAGCATTTAACTGAATCCCTACCCCTGCCTACATCCATGTTCTCACATGCATTGCAAGTTTGGCCACTGAAGTTGCCCAGTACTGTGATGTGATACGATAAGGACTGAAACAGCAACCAAATCTAACTGGGCACCTAATGTCCACATTTAGGTATTTTTCCTTTTTACTTGCTGGGATTGGAAAGACTTTTTCCCCTCCTCCCTTTTTTGCCCCACCTGCATAGCATCTTCCTGCTCCATAAGAGAGGAAGGAGACCCATAAAACTTTTTCTTACATCAGGCTGCAGAACCTGCTAAGAAAACTCTCCTGGTTTCCTCGCTGTAGGTGGGATCTGCTGCACCTTCAATTTTCTCCAGAGCAGTCGGTAATGCAGAACATCCCTTCTCACCAGTATGGGACCCTGGCTTCTAAATTAAATATGTGAAAATAATCAGTTGTTCAAAGCTTTAGCAGGAGTAGGATTACTAAGTACTTCATTCTGCACTGAATCCACTGAGCTCTTAAACACATGATTTTTTTTTTTTTTTAAAGCTACAGAGAAATGACAGAGGAGTTATGCATACAAGCAACATCGAACAAGACATTGGCACTGAGTGTGGCATTCTGGGGAGTAACTACAAAGAAGCTCTTGAACCCACCTCAGAGGAAGGATTACTTGGAAAAGTATGTTTGCTCCACCCCAATGAGATGATGGGTCCTCAGCTGCTCCGTCTGAATGGTCAGGGATGTCCAAACAAGCTGCATGTTTACTGTTACAGAAGTAAGTAAGTAGCAGGCTTTCTTCTTCCGGGAAAGGTTTCTGGACTAGCCCAAGGAATGAATTAATCTGCGGTACTGGTTTAAACACTTGTACAAGTACCTCTCATGCGGGAATAAATGTGCTTCTTTTTTTACCTTGTGCAATTTGGGAAAATGTTTAAGCTAACCAGAAAAAAAAGCCACTCATCATTGGGAAAAAAAAAAAAAAAAAAAGCCTCCACATGGGGCTTAGAGGACAACTAGTAAAAACTTTCCCCTGCAGACAAGGCCACAGCTATTTCCTCAGCTAAGAGCTCGGAATTTGGCCCTTGAACTTAACCGCTGCCCATGTTTGTTTAGGCACAAGCGGTCTCTCGTGGCCTCAGTTTGCTCCCACTGATGATGACAAACTCCACCTTCACTGAAGAGGAAGTGGGGTTGGATTTATGGGCAACATTAAAGGCCACCAAGAAATTCAGAAGTCTCTCATTAGATCACCCGAGAGAGTCTCAACTCACAAACCAGGCCTGCGTACCAAGAGCTGTAATGCATTCTGCCTTGCCAGTTGGCCTGAAATATAAACAGGCAGGACGTTTTCTGCAAAGGAAGTTAAACATATTTTTCTTCAGAAGATTTCTGTTCAATCTTGTACTATTTTCCTCTTAAAACTGAAAAGATTCTCAGACTAGACTGTGCTGTTTGCCTCTGAAAGACCAAATGAGCATCCTTACAGCAGCATCCTTACAGCAGTTAAATGTTGTTACATACAAAAGGCATATACATCATCTTGGAAAGAACAGTCTTTTTTCTTCTTCTGATATCACAGAATAATAACAAGCAAAACCTTTTTGTTTACATCTTCCACATAACTGTCGATGTGGATTGCTGGCCCATAGCCACGCTGTTAATTGCAACAAGTATGATTTAACCACACGCTATGGAAGCAAGCAGCAAAACGCCTCTTTTCCTCACAGCATCACTAGAATTGAAATGCCATCCCAAGGAAAGCAAAATATCTAGAAAAAAGATGCAGTTCATAATTCTCTTCAAAATGTGAGCAGGCCTTCAAAATAGAAGCTTTCTAAGCATCAGGAGGAACATTACTGCATCTTCAGTTTACATTGAAAACTTACGCTATTTAAGGAACACCTGCAAAACACAGTTATTCTAATTTATACCCTTCCTCTGCCCAGTACAAGCTATTTTTTTGCTGTACCAAAGGGAAGAATACTTGAAATGTGATTTGTTGTAATAATTTAAAGAAAAAACTGCAAGTGTTTTTGCTTTTATTATGGGGTTGCACACAGAGGCTTACAGCAGGTCCGTCAAAATGGAAGTCAATTAAAATGCTTACTTCAAACAAATCCTAAAACATCTCTCATTGAGCTCTGAAGGAATTTTTATAACCATTAAAAAAGACTACTACAAGTTACAGTAGCTTTGTTTTTAGATAAACACTGCACTGCAAGCTAAACTTAATATAAAAATACACTATTTAATAAATTCGTATATAATACACCATAAAAACATGAAAGTGTTATTACAAAGGTACGAAAGTCTAATATTTCAAGTAACTTATAGAATTTCTTCACATAACATTCAAATTGTGCAACATTGATCATGAAATGGAGACAGTGGAACACGTTTTCCCCAATCCTCACACTTGATATTTAAATATCAAGTTATCTTTCTTTCCTTCAAACGAGGACTCGCTGGTATTGGGTCAAGTTAGGAAGTGGGCTATCAAAACCACTATCTTGCTGAAGAGACGGGGGATCCCACACCATTTTTTTCTAAGCATTTGTTGCAGCATTTTCCCACATTTGAATCTGGTGACACACCGAGTTGTGTGACAGTAGAATTTGATTTCTCAGCGTTGAGGAATGAAGTATGCTCCGAGTTTGGTATCAGGTGGCCTCTACTGTAAACTTTAGTGCTGCTTTTTGTGCTGAGAGTCTCGCCATTGCCATTAGAAATGTCTCTCCAAGAAGTAACAACATTTTCATCTGCAGGAGGGGAAAATGACCTGATGTGAGCAAACTCTTCACAGTATGCAGTCTGTGCTTGCACATTAGTACCGGCTTTTTGTCCAGGATGCAAGAGAGGTTTATCAGTACGATCCAGACCCAGGCTTGCATTCACAGAAATCCATTCACTGCAACTTCCTTCATCGCTTTCTGGAGTTCCTTGAAAATCAAATTCCTGAGTTCTTTTAGATTTCGTTTTACATTTTCCGCATGACTGGGTACATTTATCCTCTTTCGAAATCGTTCTCTCATTCTTGCTCTTGAGCGTATGATGAGTTGGCCCAGAGATGTTATGGCCATTTGTAAAGATGGGTGAATGCACATCTTCTAATATTACTTGAAGAGCAGATGGAAGAGCATTCTGATGTGCTGCATTACCAGCAGCACACAAGAGTCCTTTGTCTACATTTACGATGGGGCCAGATTTTTCCCTTCTTCCATCTTCATTTGAATAAAAGTCTGACACAGCATCTCTTGAAGCACCATCCGAATTTTTAGAATGATTGCTGTTCTGAATATTTGAAGTCACTGTTTCATGAAGCATGTGTTGAGTTTCAGTCTGCACTGCATCAAACTGCTGTCTCAAGTCATGGGGTACATGTTTCTTAACAACTTGATCATTGGCTTTTTGGATAATGTTTTCACCACATGATTTGCTTTCCATATGGTTTGACCGAGTCTCAAGCAAGCAATCTCTTTTTGAGTACTCAGCTCCAGGTGGTGGATCAAAATTTAATAGCAGAGCTAGGAGAGGAGGGAAGGAAATAAATTAATTTAAGAAAATGTAAATGCTGGAAATAAAACTAGGTTATTTTGTTTGTTTTGCTTCTTGTAAGCATTGTCACAATAAGCAGCTTTTATTTACATTTCCACTAGCAAGCTTATAAATAAGTAGTACTTCATTTTCCATCTGCATTTTCATTACTACATGCATTAAATCAATACGATCAAGAAAACAACTACAGAATCCAACATACCTGAGCGGGTAGATTTGCTTCGGGGAATGTGTCGAAGAGGCGTTTCAAGTCCTTTAGCCATTGTTGCAAGCTTACTAGCAGCATTCATTATTTTCTTTTCAGCTCTGCGAAGAATTGCAGAACATTAAAAAAAAAAAAGTTTAAGGGTAATTCCTCTTCAACTCTGCATTTTACTTCAAGGTAACGTTACCAAAAAGACAGTATGCCAAACTGCTCAGCAGTGACCCCATGCCAATCTGAGCAGACTGGCAAGACTTTAGGTCAGATACTGTTTGCTCCAACGTGGACAAACACCAGACAAACATCTACACACCTCTTTCAAAACCAACAGTGATTTCCAAACATACTTGAACTTACCCTTCATGTTGCCCATTATCAGTAAGAAGTTGTTGAAGGCATGTCAAATAGTATTTGCGCATCTTCCGTGCCGTTTCTTGGCGCTCCTTTAAAACCTCCACTTTAATCATCTCAGCAGCTCTCTCCTTACTTTCATGGATGTAACGAACCATATCACCTACAAATACACTTTGTCAGTACTAGTTTTCCCCCAGAGGGGGAAAAAAGCCAACACTAGACACTGGGATTGTGTGGCAGACCTAGAGCAAGTCAGCAAGGGCCTGGATTTACCTGCCAAGATTCCACCCACACACTTGTGCGAAGTGCTGCCTACGGGACAAATGCTACTGAAGACCAGAGCAGGCTGCTACAAAGCATCAAACAGGAATTCAGTTGTCCAATTCTGCATCTTTAGCAGCAACAGGAAACACTAGGCACAGGGATCTGGGAGGAACGTTGGCTGGTAAAATGTGGGTCTATGAATTCTTTGATGGCAGTGCAGCTGGTGTTTGGGGACTTGCTGCACTTAAGACCTGGTGCTACACTTAACCCTCTCTCCTATGCCAGAAGGTTGCTGATTAAGCCAGAAGGCAGGATACAGCACAAGAGAAAAGTAGATTCTCCACTCAGGAAAAGCTGCAGGGTAGGTAGATTGTTTGCTTCCGTTCTCAAAATACACTTTACCACTGTAAGACATAATACAGTGCAACAAAGCAAGGATGGCTTAACAAGGCTTCACCCACCACACTTAATCTTGTCTAAGATTATGGCGACAATTCCATTTCTCACATTCACTCCAGTAAGAAGGAAAAATTTACTTCTTATGCCATTTGGCTGTCAAGACTCCTGTGCAAGTTGGCTGAAGGAGGAATAAGTGACAAAGTAAATTATTTTGCTCTCCTAACTTTTTAGCTAAGATTTTAGTACTTACACTTAATCTTGCTCACAGCTTTAATGTACTGAGCACGCATTTCTTCCAGCCCTTTCACAGAGTCACAAGATGTACAAGGTTTTGGGACGCCTCCCTTTGACAGTGACCTGAAATGCACATAAGTCAGACTGCACAAGAAAAGCAGCTTATATCTTAGAAAAAAAAAAAAAAAGCTTCTTTAAATTTTTTAAATACCTTGGTGGTGTTCCCAGGTCTTTCAGTTTAGTCTTCATCTCAGAGTTTTCCGCAATTAGAGCTTCTAGAACCTTCTCATTTTCTATTAAAAAAAAAAAAAAAGATGAACCATAATTCACTACACTTCTCTAAATTCAAGTTGAATGGCAGCAGAAGTTACTACATAAACTGCTGTCTCTGATATAAGAGCTCAATGTCATAAAGTATCATCAGCAAATGTACAGCTGCTGCAGTAACAAGCACGCAGGAATCGATCACAATACACTTCAGTGAAGCCTGAATATAAAAGTTATCTCATACAGTAATTAAATAAGCTGAAAGTCTTCATATGCCATTACCAGCACTACACTGGAGGCAGAACTTCAGAGATACCAGGCATACTTGTAAAGAAAGGGCAGGGTGGGGAGAATCATTGATTTGTGAGTTAGCAATTGTGCCTTCTTGGGTTGGAGAGATAAAACTTGGTTGTTGTTAGTTTGGGTTTGTTTTTTTTTTTTTGAATAATGAAAAGCCAGTGTTACAGAGAAAGGCTGGACTTCCATGCTGAACTCTGATCAATGCAACTAAGAAGCGTATAAATACTATAATGAGCCACCACAGAGAATGAGAAGATAGTGGAGCTGAAAAAGCCCAAAGCATAGGACTTCAAGCCGATACTGAAGACTGCTGATCATGGCATACAGATAGTTCACCTGTGGGTCATCTCCTGAAAATTAAAGCACCTTAAAATCCATTTATTAGCTATGTAATCTAATCTAAGCAAATTAGTATTTTTTAAAAGGGTACAGCTATTTACCATAACTTGAGCTGACGGATAAACTTGGATAGACCCATAAAAATCAACAGTTGATTACTAGCTTTCCTATTTTAGCAAAAAAAACCAACATGAACTGAACACCTACACCCAATGTTGGAGATATCTCCATCACATCCAGTCACAGAAGTTCTCACCTGAACCATGGCCTAAGGAAAACAAAGACTGGGACCACACAACAGAGGGCATGTCTTATTAAAGACAAGTCTTCCTTCTGGAAGAATGTAGGCTTTCACGGGTAGAATATGAGGATCTGAACCCTGGGAAAGACACAGACAAGTTTGGCTTTTTCCCTTCTCTAGGATGATGCACAGAAAAGCAAAAAGCAAGCAGCTATTCTGGAATACAGAGAGAAGCAACTCATGGCCTTCAGAGATTCCAATTTGTAGTTCAAATCTCATTTTGAACCATTGAGAGTTGTATCTGTGATGACCTTGGTGACAGCAGTAGCCTCTGTTTTCATTAACCTCCTACTATCCTTCAGTGTTTCCTCCAGTCGCCAAGGAAGTTTACATGCTATATGGTTGTTGACAAAAGAATACAGAAATAAAAAAGCACAGAAATATTATTATGCAAATCTGTGCAACTTACTGACCTGGCCTTGCTCACAAATCTGCAAGCTGGCAAAAACCTTTCCTTTACAAACATACAGCATTTTACTCATCCTCACTGAGCCCAAAATTCATTAGAGCAGGCAACAAACTTTTCATTAAAAAAAAATTAAAAAATAAAAAAAGAGGGGAAAAAACCCACCCCCAGACAAACCACAGCCTTTGGCAACTAAGTCACTTGCTACAATCTACCATCGCATCTGCTCTCTCCAAGCTGACCATTTGCCAAACCTGCTTACAGTAGCCACAGTGACCTTTCACTGAGGCGTGCTCAAACAATTCCACAGCGTTACTGACCCTCAGGATGTGGTTTGAGCCCTCTCCTGAACCAGGATCTAAAGCAAGTCCAATTCCTGCCATGCTCTAAGGAAAGCCTAAAAAATTGCCCTGAACGCTACTGTGTACAGCTTCAACTGATTAAAACACTGCAGGGAGAATGATCCTCTTATTCAATCACCAACATGTTTTCCTTCAGAGAAAACATCATTGTCTTTGTTCTGCTCCTTAAAACAAAGGCCTCTACTGACTTCAATACAGCTGAATACGGGGACAGAGTTCCACAGATACCAACTGAATGAGAACTGTGCTCCATATGGTACATTACACTCAAGAAAGAAAGTTCTTAAGCACAGGAACAAAGCAAAGCAAGCATTCTTCCTACAAATCCTCTCAGAAATAAATCTAGACAAAAGGAATTCTTGTGGCTAGAGACAGATGAATCAATACAACCTCCTCCGAGTGAAAAGCCTGCATGCAAGGCCCAGAGAGGGAGACCCAACTGCAGGAGTAGTTACAGGTACAGCAAAGGGGTTTGTTATGCAAAGACTTTCCATCCTTGTTAGCCCAGATTTTATTATGGCCAGACACCTCTACCAAGTTACATAAAGTAATAAAGGATGGAGTCTATTATCCTGAAAGGACGACAGATGTGCACGATTCAACTGATACCTGCATTTATTGGGGATGCTGTTATCACGTCAGATAGCATTGCAACTGACTAAACTCACGGCCAAGTCCCAGGAAGGTTTTACCACCAGGCACTACCAGTCTGTCCACACAAGGTGAAACAGATACTGGGAATGTCATAAATAAGATGTGGACAGCAAAGAGGGCAATCACAACAAATCACTACCCCACAGCCAGAGGGGTGTGTATTAAGAGTACTGAATTGGAAGCAGTGTCCTCCCATGGAGGAATCTCAAGCAAGTTACTTTGCACCACCTTTTCCCCTCAGAAATAGCTTCAGAAAAGCCTTACTTCCATACTACAGACAGAAGCCTCCCTTTCCAAAAACAGAGGGGATATTTCATATCCATCATTGGCAGAAACAGTCGGCACACAGGAAAGAATGATTTAAGAACCAGAGACCTTTTCTCAGTCATCTGTCCTGTATTTCTAATTTCAGAGTGACATGACAGAAAAAGGACATCTTGATTTAGAAGGCAAAGAGACTACATAAAGCCTACTTAAAGCTTAAGGTTTACAAAAGAAAGAAAATAAATAGAACTACAGCTTCAAGTTATTAACTGCAGGAAGGTACAAGAAAATTGTGGTCAGTGGCTTACTACTACTGGTGCCAAGAGAAACCAAGTAACATTTGGGGCCACTCTGCTCTTTATACTCCCACTATGGGGGTGTGAGTATGTGCACAGTAGCAAAACAGCCCCGAAGGAGACAGCTGAAGACCTCCCTGGCTCATATACATTTACAAGTATACGTGTGCATGTGCACACACGTGCACTATCAGTATAACCCTCACAGGCAACAGGATCCACACACACACATATTCAAAGAACATCTGCCACGTGTTCAGTTTTCCTCTGTTCCTTTCCTGATACACACAGGAGTACTAAGTTGATAAGTAATGTTTAAAGTCACGGCAGGGGGCCGGTCTTGGAGGTGGGGGAGAAAGGTCGGTTTGTGTTTTTTTGGTTGTGGGGGGTTTGTTTGCTGTTTAAGTATGCACACACATCCATTCCATCCACAGAAAACTAAACAATGCAACAGATGAAAGACTCATGCAGCCAGCAAGGCAGAGCCATTTGAAGTTTTCTTTAGGTGACTAACAATCCTAACCTTGGATTTGCTCTGACTTAGCTTCATGTTCCTTCACAGCAAGCTGAAGACGTTTGCGGGCTATCTCCAGCTCTCTTTTCAACTCCTGGCACGCAGTCTCTCTTTTTTCAAGCTCCTGGCAGCAGCGTTCACAGCAAAAATCTTCCCAAGACCCAAGGTTCCTTTTTGTACATTTCTGACCTGCAACAGTCATTGCTAAAAGTTATACATCAACCATGGGACCAAAAAAAAAAGAATCAAGCCCAACCTTACTATTTCCAGTGCTTTACTTAGTCTTTCTCTTGCTAGGAAAGCATATAACACTTTGTGATTAAAATAATCACAAGACGCTGGAACCCCGTTATAGAAGGTGCAGCAGCATCTATTAAATCACTGAGCCCTCACAGCCTCAATGTACTCCCATCAATGAGGGCCTGAGTCTTCAATCAGCGATACGGACTCATAGGTTGAATTTTTTTAAAGAAAAAAAAACAAAAACAAAATCCCCCCAAAAAAACCAAAACCAAAGACAACAACAGCAAAAAACAAACATACCAAAACCAGCCAAGCATGGTCTTTTGGAGTCAGCTGAAGAAGACTCTCCCAGCTGGGAAGCCTCACATGTGGCTGAGTCCAGTTAAGTTAAGAAATGCACAAAGACTGGGCTACTTCCAGGAGAGCAACGGCTGCTCTCTATAGCCAGGACAGGGAGCTCTAGAGACAGAAGAGTTGCACTGCTTGTATTGTTTTGTGTTAATAGATGGTTTGTTATTTCGGTGTTGAAGGAATTCAAGCCACACTACAGGCATAAAGCCAAAGACTCTCTTGGGCTTTCTTGCTTTATGTTTTTTAGTTGCATAAGAAGTCAAACTAAACAGAAAGCCCCCAGAGAGATTTCTGTGCCTCCCATGAAGTTTTTCCCCAGCCGTCTCCAGCTTTTCCATAGTACACGTGACAGCTTTGGGAAGAGCTACAATGCTGAAGTATATACACTGAGGGTGGAAGGCGGAGCAGGGGGGAAGGAAGGAAGGAAGGAAAAAAAGAGAAACATCACCCAGGGGTTTGCATTTTTTCAACTACATTCTTGAACAAAAGAATCTGGACACAACAATCTTTTACATGAGTGCAGAATTCCTTGTCTTGTCTAATGTCAGGAGCAAGTAGTATAACTCAATCTTCAGAGCTGTGATTTAGTATCATCCATTTACAAGCCATAGTTTAGACCATGCCCTGCTCATCATGATTCAGCACTGGCTTGCTTATGAGCTTTATACACCGGAGGTATTCATGTTCATATTCTTAACCCTCAAAGAGTATTTACACCTGCAGCAGATAATGGCAGCTATTTCTTATTCCTGAAGAATGGCTTTAAAAAGCAGAAAGCTACTAGCATTTAATAAAATTAAACCTCAAAGTCTAGCATTAAATCAGTAAGCTGGAGACCAGTATCATTTGTTGCACAGTTTGTGACTTTAACATATGCCGTAGTTTAGCCGCCCTCAGGAGCAAGCTACACAGTCTCTCTCTCACTCCCCCCACCCTCTGAGAGAACAGGGAGAGATAATGTAACAAAAAAGGGTTGAGGTTTGAGATAATGACAGGAGAGATTCTTAAAGTTACCGTTATGGGCAAAACGGACTCGACTTGGGGAAAACTATTTATTTATTGCTGAAACTAAAGCAGGATAATGTGGAAGAGAACAAAGTAACTTCCCCCCACCTCTCCATCTTCCCAGGCTTAACATTATCTCTACCACCTTCCCCCTGCAAGCGGCACAGGGGTAGAACAGGGGATGGGGGTTATGGTCAGTTCATCACTTGTCGCTTTACGCCGCTCCTTCCTCCTCGGGGGAAGAACTCCCAAAGTAACTTCCCCTCACCCCTTGCTAAACATAGTACAAGCTTATGCAACATTACATAACCTTAGAACTGCATCTTTCTCTATCACCCAAATACTCGCTAATTAACTAACTTTGCATTAGAGTTATCAATAAGACATCAACTACTGAATACTGCTACTAAGAAGCTTAATTTGATGATACACAATTTGCTAGATTTAAAACAAACCCAATACCTTTGTCTGTTCCAGTTTCTTGCAAGGGTGGCTGTTGTCTTAGCCTCCTTTCTGCTTCACCTTGGTGTCCAACATTGCACGCAGGAGGTCTTGCCACATCCCCAGTTTCTCCTTCTCCACATTGCAGGCAAGAGTATGCTTCCTTATTTACATTACTTACTAGCTCTTCATATTTCTGCAATTGAAAAACACTCACTGAAACACTGATAGCCCAACACGCAGCAAAAAAAGCGTTCCACACTACCTTAAAGTAGGTAAATAGCACGTTATGCATAAAAACAAGCAACCCTAGCCACCAAGTAGCTTTAGTAATTGTGATACAGGTGCTTTAAACCTGCAATAGAACTGCAGATTGCAGCTCACACTGGGAGGAAAATGTGTATTCTAGCATATATAAGTTTTACTTAGCATAACTCACTGCAATAGCAGTACCTGGCTATCCTGAATTTTATTTTGGAAATGTTAGTAGCCCTTAACACCGCAGAACCATACAGTGTCTTTAAGCAGTTGAAGCTAACTTGTTTTTTAAAAGGCACGTCCTGCAGAAACAGGAATTGGAACCATTTAGAGTTTCTGCACAAATACGCCTAGTAGAGGGACAGGAATACTTTTTTCTGCATGATAACTCCTTTGTTTATTGTTATTACAGTAACATGAAAGAAAACATTAGTTAGAAATTACAAAGACTTCACTAGATAAAGTGGTTCAAGGCAACCAATATTTTGAAGTTCAAAAGCATTTTAAAAACAGTTTAGCAAGAGACATTCATATATATTACAGCAGATGCCTCAGGCATAGGAAGAAACCTTCCTATTCTTTTTACCATCATGAAAATAACTCATTACAAGAAAACTTTAAAGGACCACTTTCTGAACAGAAACACATCACCACTAAAAACTGGGTAACATTTTCATGAGAAAGCACTTCATACTCATTTGTCCCTATCCTGCCTTTTCTTGAACAGAACAGCTGCTAAAGGCTGGGTGGCCGTGGTATTTCTGGTGCGATGCTCCCCATAACCAAAAACTGACTACAAGCGTTTAAGTATTGCAACAAGAGAAATCTGCCAAAACAATAGAAACAGCAGCTTTTGGACAGAATTCTACTTAACCCCAAACTCCTCTAGAAGAGGGTGGGGTGTCTTTCTTCATTTGGGCACGTTGAAAAGGATTTCCTAGAGCCACAATAAAGCAAGACTATTATTCCCAGGATAGATCAGTTTGTCAATTACTCAGTTCTACTACAGATAATTTGTGAAAAGGATTTACTGTTTTCATCTTTATTTGTATTAGAAAAGAGGTGGGGGGGAAGGTGGGGGGTGGAAAGAAAGAGCAACATGATCCACAATCACTATCCAATCAACATTGCAAACTGCTAAATTTCTTAATAAATAAATAAGTAAATAAATAATGCAGGTATGCAAAAATCTAGGATGGGCCTCTAATGGCACAACCCACCTAAGAGGTTACAAGGAGCCTTCAACAGCTGCATTAGTATCCTTAATTTATGAATCTTGGCATTAAAAGAATGACACTCCTAACCTTGCTTTCTCTTCTTTAAAAATTGAAGGTGTCAAACCTACCTGCTTCCTTTCCCTTCTTACTTGCTAACAGTAGATTTAGCCCTCCTTTAGTTTTAGAGGAGTGTTGTTATCAATGAACCCAAATGTTGGATTCTCCAATTCCCAGGATTACATGGATATTTTACATTGGGAGAAAACAGGTACGAATCTGACCTCTCAAATCCCTTTACTGGTTGGCAATTACAATTTACCTCTTTCCATTCTCGCTCTTTCTTTTCCAGAATTGTGTAAATGGTGGTTATGTAGGCCTTTTGTAAGCAAGCCTTCAGTTTGTCTTTGCACGGATGGTTTACTTGAACATGAGCGTCAAAACACTTATCCTTCCAAGAATGCTTACTATGTGTGCACTTGACCAGTTCTTCATGGATTTTACTCAGCAAGTACTCAAGCTCAACCAGAGTCTTCTCCTCATACCGCCTCATTTCGTCCTGCAGTCTCTTTGTTTCCTGAGCCTCCCATTCTCGCTGCTTTTGGTCTAGTAACATCTTTATTTCTGCTTCTTTCTGAATGGAGAGATCATTCTTCTGCTTTGCAAGATCCTCCTTTGCTGTTGCAAGTACTTCTTTAATTCTGTTTCTATGATCATCTAAGAACGATCGGTAATCTCTCTCATTTTGCTCTTGTATCTGCAGGATTTCTTCTTGCTTTTCTTTGTTCCACTGAGCACGAGCTTTTGCTAGTTCTGCTTTGACAGCTGCAGGGATTTCTTCTTTCTTTAGCTCCAATTCCTTCTTGAGAGAAATCACCTTTTCTTCAAGTTCTTTCATTCTTGGTCCAGTTTTCTCTGTATTCTCATATTCTTTTTTCCATTTCTCTTCAGCAGCTGAGAGAACTAGGGCTACCTGGTGAATATATAACACAGTCATCATAGATAGATACATACATTTATATATACATAAAATATAACCCCATAAAAATGGGTCATTATTAATCTAGTGAGATAATTTTCAAATTTAGTAAAAATATAATCCTATCCAGGCCAAAAAAAAAAAAAAAAATGGATCAGAACCAGAGTATACTAGAAACATCTTTCCTTAATGATTCCCTGCCTATGTCTATATTCCTCAGTAATATATGGGATTTGGAAGTCTGAGCTGTCTGTCAACACACATATACAAGTGTTTTGGGCTACCTGCTTTGCTGCAGTCTCTTTGTGTTCTTTTTCCCATTTTTCTTGTTCTATCTTTAGATTTACTTTGTACTCTTTGAGGTCTGTTAATTCTTGCAGCCACCTGGCGCGAGCTTGGGTTAAAGCTGCATCTACCTATAAGCAGATAAAAAAAACTACTTCAGTCACCACCACCAAATAAATTTTTATTATTACTTTGTAGCAGTGAAAGAACACACTTCAGTTTGGATTGCCTATGTTTATAGAAATTAAAGGAATCAGACCAGCAGCATCTGATGCATTTCTTGATGCAAAAATGATAGCAAAATGAGGAATATTATTTTTCTGAACAAAGTGTATAAACTTTGTCAGTTTTGCTCAGTTCTGTTCAGAACTCCTGCAAAACTTGTCCAACCGTGTGAAAAACTAACAGCTAGAACATGCTACATGCTTCTTCAGAACTTTTTTTAAGAATATATTTTTAATACAGCAAATACCAACTACTGAGCAGAAAGTTAGTGAAAGAGAACGTTTTCTTTTTTTTTTTTTTTAGGTGACTCAGTTCCACATGGCAGTGTCACTGGCTCCAGGCAGAGAAAACAATTATTTTTTACCTGGCTGGCAAGATTTTTACAGTATTTATTTTCCAGTTCTACTTCAAATTCTTTTAATGCCTCTTCAGAGGCTGTATTTTCTTTCAGAGCCTTCTGGATCTGCAGCCTCTGGTCTTCACCAATCCCTTCTAATTGTTTAGTTGAAGCTTCATCCACAATTGTTACTCGGTCAGTTTGGCTGCTGCAGTCATTACATTCAACTACAGTTCTTCTCATTTCTTCCAGCCTACTTTGCCATTCTCTTTCTATTTTTGCAAAGACTTGTTCTTTATTCTAAGGAAAAAAATATTTTTTTTAAGAAAAATTTCCCCAGTGTCCAAATAACTAGAACTTCACTGGTATTTAACAAACAAAACTCTGTTTACACCAGTAATCCTCCTCAAGAGGAAAAGAGCAAAACCATGCTCAGAGAGCAGAGAGGTTGGTAGAATGAGTTGTTTCTTCCTCATCACAGCTTTCTATTATGGGATTGGATATACAAAGGACTTTTATATAATAACTGAATGAAACAATAGAAAGCATAACTACTCACCCAGGGATCAGGGTGGAAAACTTCAGCATATTACCAGCTGTGACATTAACATCATCCTGAATGTTACTTTACGAGGTCTAGGGTTTTTTTTTCTGAAATCTTAAACCTGTGTAATACCTATTGACTTCTTCAGAGTCTCCTAAAATGACAGATCCTTAGAAGTCACCTCAATTGGCAGAATAACAGTACATAAGTCTATCTAAATACAAGCTCTCCTTCTGAAAATAAAGAAACCAAGAAAAAAAATTGAACCCCCCTGGTTTAAGTTCCACACCTCTTTTTCTTCCTTCTCCCAGAGTACTTTGGCTAATGCAACTTCCTCTTCAACCTGCTGTTCTTTTTCTTCCAGCCACTGCCTCTTTGCTGCTATCATAGAACTGCTGTGTTTCTCTTCAAGCTCAATTCTCAAAAGCTTAAGAGATTCTTCTTTTTCTTCTAGTAGCTGTTTCTTGAGCTAGGAAAAAAAAAAAAAAATTAATTTCTCCAACACACAGAGAACCGCTCTGGTACAAAGTGATGAGAATGCATCAGAGATATGATTCACTCTAGAGCCTGTGCACTGATCCTACTGATGACACCTGGACAAGAGATTCAGCTCTAAAAATGAGGTGTTTTGAAGTGTGATATCAGAGTTTATTACAGACTATTGCTCTAAGAAATTTTTTCTTATCAAGCATCTTTATTCCCAGCATATTTTGAGCTGTTGCTCTTTACTGTACTTGCTTAGCAAGACAGTTGACCTACTTTAGTCATTTCACACCAGTATCTTCAGAAAAAGCAAAGTTTTTTAATCAACATAACAGTCTGAATTCATTATTACTTAAAAAAACCACAGTATTTTCAGATTAGTTTCATACAAAGAGAAGAAAATTGTATTATCATTCAATTTTTTTGGAAAACATCTCATGAATGTAAACCCTCACACTGCCGACTGAATAGTCCTCAACAGCCAAAATTATTAAAGCTGACTACATGAAAATAAACGGTTATTGGCAAGGGTTACTCCTATAATATTTTAAACCCCAGGACACAACAGCAGGTTAATTTAACCACTAGTAGGTCATATGTATTAATTTTCTGATATGGTTGCATCTCCTCAAAGTATCTTCCCCAAATAATTACAAAGTTAAGTACGCTTATGGATATTGCATCTTAAAAACAGTCTGAAATGAAATGGTTTATAGATATTTCCATTAGTACCTTCTCTTCCTTCAGCTGCTGCTCTTGCTCAAATTTCTGCCTTAAAGTAGCTTCCAAGGTGTCCTTTTCTCCACAGACTGCGATGTAACATTCCTTCACTGCCGTCATCTCTCTGTTCAGCTCCTCTATGTCAGCCCTTCACAGGACAGATTATTTATTATCAATTAGTCTTTACACTCACATGACAGCAAGTCTGTTTTTAAAAAAATGTAACTAGCACTGAGGGCCAGACAGGAAACGTCAAAGTTTCAGTAAAAGCAGAAAAAATGGTCTTACTTTAACTGTGAGACTGTCTCTTCATAAGTTTGAATAAGCTGCAGTTTTTCTGCAGCATATTTCTCCATCAGGTCTTTCTCAAAATGTGCTTTTGTATCCTCATGATGTTGCTGATAAGTTCTTTCACACCTACAATTTCAACAAAGGAAAAAAAAACTACCTACATTTCTTCCCCTTTTTAAATGCAGGTCAACTTTTTCTTAAGTAAGAAATTATCTTTTTAATGCTGACCTCTCCTTGTACCAGATAGCTGGTACAAGATTATACATACATGCTAAAAGTTCACAAACGGAACTAAACAGAGTTAACAGACTTACCTGTCAATGGCTTCTTGTTTATCTTGATCAAAGTCCTGAACCATCTTTCTCATCTGACAACAGAGATCTTGATTTAAATTTCTCAGTTTTTCCTCACTTTCCTTCAGTTCTTCAATAGTCAAAGTATGTTTCTGGACAAACAAGGGTCAAGGGTGTGTTGTAAAGAATCTTTTCTAATTGCAGGTTTTAGCACAGGAGGGGTTTTGTGGTGGGTTTTTTTTTTTCATAGGTATAAGCAAGTACGCCTCTGTCTTACCTCAACTTCTTGCAACAAAGTTTCATTAGCCTTTCTGAGTCTCAGAACTTCTTCCTTGAGATTATCAGAAACCGGAGGACTAGCTGCCGAAGTATCATTCAGATTCGTGATGCGCTAAAAATATACAAAATTAAGATTATATCTTTCAAGATATACATGATTTAGAAGTTGATGCTTTTAAAGAAGTTAAAGATGTCATGTAAAAATTTTACTTCAAAACATTTTTTAAAAATCCCAAATGCAACTATTGCAGTGCAAGATATAACAGTATCACTGCTGTTCTAGATGAATTGTTGAAACTCATCACATCATGAAGGTTTAAAGCAGCACACACTTGGCTTTGTGTTTGCAAGCTGAATGACTGCTATCATCCAACAGAGAGCACACTTCTCAAGCCTATTATATTCCTATGCCACATCCAGGTCATAATGTACCGATTACAAGAGCAGATGTTACAGGTCTGATTAATTTAGAAAGAGAAGTTAATAATGGGGTGAAGATGAGATGCAATACCAAAGAGATTCCTTGTTGATCAAATTACATAGTGAAGGCCATCTGAAGGCAATCTGTTTAATGTTCCATTTGTGTATACAAATGGTGATAGTTAGGTTGTTATGATCCTAATGACAGTATCAGCTTTCTCAGAGAAGTTACAAGGTCTTTTTGACTAAAGAAAACCTCTTTTCTCCAATGCAATTTAGTTCTGAAAAAA
This sequence comes from Chlamydotis macqueenii, assembly GCF_036417535.1. NCBI lineage: Eukaryota > Metazoa > Chordata > Aves > Otidiformes > Otididae > Chlamydotis > Chlamydotis macqueenii. The sequence goes on along the minus strand of NC_141567.1, from coordinate 11,706,566 downwards.
GGAGTGGCCATTGCTGCTAGCAAGGAACTAAGCCATCATATCAGAACGCACCTATTAAGACATACGCTGCCCAAGTTCTGCTATTCAGTTTCTCTCTTTTTCACCAAAGATACAAAACAAGGTACCAACCAAACAACAATAGTTTCCTTAAGACATATTTACTTAGTTGCTATGAGTACTCAGCCATGAGTAAATTCTTTGGTCCATTTTCATAAGTTTAAATGTTGGTTTGGTTCACTAAAATCCAGTGCATCTTGACTTTTAAAAAAAAAAAAAATGTAAAAGAACAAACCTCTGACTCTTTTGATGCTTTTTCTGCTTTCAACAACTGCTTGTATTCCTCCGATGTCTTCTGGCAATCTTTAAGATCATTTTGTAATTGAGTAATCTGATTTCTCTTCATTTTATTACTGCTCAATAAACGTTCCAGCTCAGCTTTTAATTCTACAATAATTTCATCTTTAGAGAGCTCCTTATCCATGTCTCTGTTCTGTATTGCACTATTAGGGAAGACATAACCAGTTCAGTATTTAAAAGGCAAAAAACATTTATCTGAAAGGTAGTGCTAGCAAAAAGGAGAGCAACTAAGGCTACCAGAAAGAGGTCTTTCCAAAATGTAATAGTAAAAAGAGAGAACATGAATACGAAAGTCATATGCTTTTTCATCAAATTGCAATTAATGTACAGAAAACGTGTTCATTCAGCTGTTTCCCCAAAAGATTCATTCTTACATGACGTAAGGTATTTTGAGACAATTCAACTGGTTGTTTTAAAAGACAGCTTTAGCATTATGTAACTATGTGGAATCTTTCAGCAAAAAGGTATCCATGCATATAACCTGTACAATCCAAGGCACAGCAACACAGTCCCTATAAAAGCTGAAGATTTATTAGGCAGCAATTAGGCATTCAATTTATGGTATTAGTCCACTTTCCTGTTTCCCAGATTACCTGGCAATACAAGCAGTATTTCAAATATCTACCAAAAAAACCTATATGCTGATCCAGTAAGATCAGCATATCACTTTTGATCTTTTACATATCACTTGTACAATTGCTTGAGGATTTTAGATTTTTCTTTCAACAGTAATCACTAAATACCTGAAGAACCTTGGTTTCTTCCCAGTGATTTTTTTAATTCCCAAATCTACATAGGAATCATCCAGATTTGTATTCAGCTCTCCACTCGCATCATTCAAAAATACTCCAAACTTGGCAGCAGATTCATACAAAGCTATTTCTTCCTTCAGTTCCATTACTTCTTCCTTAAAGGAAGAGAAAGGAAAAAAAAAAAGTTACACTAAGCACAGAAACTCCAAGCAAACACATCAGGCCCATGGTAACTCTTCCGAAGAAAAAAAAAAATACATGGAACTATTCTTTCTAAATACAGTTGTATTTGGGGGTCACTTACTTGAATCATCTAGCATTAGTTTTATTTATTTATAGTATCATTTTTGATACCTCTAGGAAAGCATATGTTAAAACTAGAAATTAGGGAATATTTCCTGTTGCTCAGCATATTCCACTGTTCTTATTACAGTTCAGATATGAAATTAAGTATTATTTCTTTGTCCTGCTGCCCTTGTATAGTAAAATGGATGACAACAGAAGAGTACATAGCTGGAAAAGCCTATTAATCCAGCACTTACTAGGACTCAATTTCCAAGATAGTAGATTTAAGTCAAATATATGAACTGAATTATAAACACAGACTTGCACTCATATTTTACAGAGGACTCTCTAGTATTCCCTTTTGCTGGCAAAAAGTAAATTTCAGAACATGATGTCTCCAACTATCCCTATAGCCTAATTAAGTTATGAGATTCCAAGTACATAGAATTTACGTTCTTCTTTTTCCATAAGCAGGTTAGATAGAAGTACGATATCAGATCTGTGCCGACACATATGCCCTGCTGTGTTCTAATTAAAAAAAAAATTTTAAAAAGAAATTAACATTTAAAATTTAAAAATAAAAAAAAAATTAAAAATCCAACATGCAACACTGGGAGATTAAGTAGTGGGCAGTCCTTAACTGAAAGGAGATGTGCTTGTTTCCCCAACAAATAAAAAACTTTCAACTACCAACCTCTTAGCTATAATGCCTGCCTCTGTAAAATCAAAACAGTTAAATACTTAATAAAATTAATTAACCTGCAAAGCCTTGTTCATGGTATTGCTTATCATGTGCGCCGACTGAGCTTGTTGCAATTGAAACCGTAACTGATTTGTCTCCTGCATTGAGCCTATTGCAGGAAAGAAAAGGGAGAGAAAGAGTAAGTCATAAATATGCAAGAAAGACTACGCAAATTGAAAAAAAAGATCACTTAAAAACAGCAATGTTGATTCTGGTAATGGGCATTACTCTGTTTCCCCTTCCTTGAGCTCACTAATAGAAAGTACAAATAACAAAGTCAAGAATATTTCTGCCTGAATTGAGCAGGTGGAGGTTACTACAGGTCTCCAATTTAAACTGCAGTTTGGTTTAAAGTTTGGAAACTACAGTTGCTTTATTTTTTTTTCCTCTGAGTTTTTAGTAGAAGCTTTAAAATAAATACCATGAGGAGCAAGATGTGCCAAAAGTTTACTTTCTTTGTAGCTCACCAGAAGCAAAAATGACATTGTGCGATTGTGCCAGAAGTTTAGCAGGAACAGAACCACCTTGGAACACAAGACACTTTCCCCTCCTCCCCAGGTGAAAAGTTTAGCTTTATCAGTTTGCCAATTTATTATTGCTTTAAGGCATTTGATTAATATGGCACAAAAAAATCATGGCGTTTCTTCAACTGGAAGTTGCACTGTTTTTAAATATCCTATCACATTTATAGTTACTTATTTACTACATAATACAGATCCAATAAGGTTTTTCTCCTTCTCTGGCCTGACATTTAGGCTCTCCCTAAAGATTTTTCTTCCAGACTACCACTCTCAAACAGCACAAGCTCTTAAATTAGGATCCAGGAAAACAGACATTTTGTTTAGTTAGGATGTTTGGATTCTATGAAAAGACATACATCACTATTAAAAGACATCACTGTGTAAAGGTAGGCACAAGGAAAATACACAAAGAACAGTATATTTCATGTACTATTCCTACCAATACAGGTTTCCAAGAACCTGTCTCCAGCCACAAAAACAATTCTTTTCTCATTGACATCTGAATTTAGAATGGCAATTCAAGTCAAATGCCTAACACAAATAAGTAGCTTGCTCCCAAAGGCTGTTATTTAGTCCAAAACTAAGTTTCCACATAGGCAGCACAAAATGCATATAAAAATAATTTAATCACCATTGTTTGGGGGTTTTTGTTTGTTTGGTTTGGTTTTGGGTTTTTTTGAAGGGAGAGTATCTTATTTTAAGTGGTTTTTACACTTCAGTCTAGATTTAACTAAATTTAATTTAAGTCTAACTAATGCGCTGCATAGGAAATGGTCTAGTACACATTTAGCTTGGTGTTGATTCAGTTTCCATAGGAACATAGATGTGCAGTTTCATATTTCAAAAAACTGGAGTCATTTCTGCAAGGAAAGATAAGGTATGAGCAAAAGGCTGACCTGTTTGCAGTAAATTTGCACATTGCTTTTGGCTTTCTTCTAGGCTTCTTGTCAGTCGATTTATTATTTCAGTTTTTTCACATTTCGTTTCTTCCAGCATTTTTTCAAGTTGCTTAACATGCTCTCCTAGATTTTTGCAAAGTTCTTTCTAGGAAGAGAGATTATTTTTACTCATGATACAAACATGTAGTCATCTAGGACAGTTTCAGATATAGAAAGAGTCAATACATACAAGACACAGGAGAATCAATCAATCGGATACCTAAATCGGCAGGGCCAGCTAAATCAACCACAGAACAAATGCTGTCCTTGGCTGACAAGTCATGTCTTACAGCATCAAAGTTAAGTTTTCACTAGGAGAGAGCAAGTATACTCATATAGAAACAACACGGATGTGAATCGTTTCATATTTCTCATATTTCCTAGCGCAGTTAGTTTTCAGCATGCCAAATCATCCCCTGTAGTTAATCATAGTCTACCGCAGGGGGAAGGAGAAAAAAAAAAAAAAAAAAAAAAATCAGGCCTCCATATTGCTTATATTAAGCCTGAGCTTAATGCAATGTAATGTCTTTCAATTGAGCTTAAGCCAAGCTAGCAAGTTCCAATGCTCTGTAAAAGAGGAACTGTAGTTTTTCCACACGACACAAAGCAGACCTTCATAGGGCATTGCTTGCCATTACCTGCACAGACCTGAGAGGCACAGTACCTCGTCTGTACACCTTTTGACTTATCTATTTTCTCTCAAACAAGGAGATTTCTCTCTAAATACCCCAAACCTACTACTATAACATTTTTTTTTTTACAGTAGAGACAAAGCTGTTTAAGCTTTGTTGTGCTACTAGTAGACAGAAATTTAGCAGTGCTTTCCTGTTTACAAGCAAGTGCTAGTTACCTTTTCAAGCACACAACCCATTTATTTTTTACACATATTCATACTGAGACAAGAATTGCAGACTTAAAATTAAAGAAACCTAATTCTATTTCCTTTATGTGAAAGATAATGACAATTTATTAAGGCCTGCCTAGACCACACTGCTTGAATATTTCTAATAGTGTTATGGACTCTTATTACATGTCAGGTAGAATAATTTTAATAAGCTCTACAACCATGTGACACAATCCACACTGAACTCCATCTTAAAGCCAGCCTTTTCCCCCACTCTCTCCTTTTAGAATCATAGAATGGTTAGGGTTGGAAGGGACCTTCAAAGCCCATCCAGTCCAACCCCCCTGCAAGAAGCAGGGACATCCCTGACTAGGTCAGGTTGCTCAGAGCCTCATCCAGCCCAGCCTTGAACGCTTCCAGAGATGGGGCCTCCACCACCTTTCTGGGCAACCTGTTCCAGTGTTCTATAACTCGCATCGTAAAAAATTTTTTCCTAATTTCTAATCTAAATCTGCCCCCCTCTATTTTAAAACCATTACCTCTCGTCCTATCGCAACAGGCCCTACTAAACAGCCTTTCCCCATCTTTCTTGTAGGCCCCCTTGAGGTACTGGAAGACCGCTATCAGGGCTCCCCGGAGCCTCCTCTTCTCCAGGATGAACAGCCCCAACTCTCTCAGCCTGTCCTCATAAGAGAGGTGCTCCAGCCCTTTTATCATCTTCGTGGCCCTCCTCTGGACCTTCTCCAACTGGTCCATGTCCTTCTTGTGTTGGGGGCTCCAGAACTGGACACAGTACTCCAGGTGGAGTCTCACCAGGGCAGAGTAGAGGGGGAGAATCACCTCCCTCGACCTGCTGGCCACGCTCCTCTTGATGCAGCCCAGGATGCGGTTGGCCTTCTGGGCCGCAAGGGCGCATTGCCTGCTCATGTTAAGCTTCTCATCCACCAGCGTTCCCAAGTCCTTCTCCTCAGGGCTGCTCTCAATCCATTCTCCACCCAGCCTGGATTTGTGCCTGGGATTGCCACGACCCAGGTGCAGGACCCTGCACTTGGCCTGGTTGAACTTCATGAGGTTGGCACGGGCCCACTTCTCCAGCCTGTCAAGGTCCCTCTGGATAGCATCCCTCCCTTCCAGCGTGTCAACGGCACCACCACAGCGTGTTGTCGGCGAACTTGCTGAGGGTGCACTCTATCCCACTGTCCATGTCGCCGACAAAGATGTTGAACAGGGCCGGGCCCAGCACTGACCCCTGAGGGACGCCACTCGTGACCGGTCTCCACCTGGACATTGAGCCGTTGACCACCACTCTCTGAGTGCGGCCATCCAGCCAACTCCTTATCCACCGAGTGGTCCGTCCATCAAACCCATGTCTCTCTAGTTTAGAGAGAAGGATGTCGTGCGGGACAGTGTCAAAAGCTTTGCACGAGTCCAGGTAGATGATGTCAGTTGCTCGTCCCTTGTCCACTGATGCCGTCACCCCGTCATAGAAGGCCACCAAATTGGTCAGGCACGATCTGCCCTTGGTGAAGCCATGTTGGCTGTCACCAACCACCTCCTTGCTCTCCATGTGCCTTAGCATGGTTTCCAGGAGAATCTGCTCCATGACCTTGCCAGGCACAGAGGTGAGGCTGACCGGCCTGTAGTTACCTGGGTCTTCCTTATTCCCCTTCCTTATTTTGAACCTGTACTTCTAAAATAAAGTGAATGTTCAGTGGTTATGAATCCTTAATGATTTTGAGACTAAAGCTTAGTGATGGACTGTTTAAAAAAACAGTTTTTCTTGTAGCAAAAATATCACATGATTTCTTTATTCGTTCTTTTTTCCCCAGATTTATTTGCCAGTACGCTGTCGAAAAGAGATTGTGTACAGAATGAAAGCTCAGGAGAGAAACTGAGACAATGAATTCTTGCCTCCTCTGCATCTGCTATGTACAAAATCACAATTTGAGCTCACAACTGCCTGGAGATGTTTATAAAAACACTTGCTTAGCATCTTCCAGAAGGAGTTATTAGAATTATAGATCAAGAAGTGCAGTTTAGGTAACATTGGGAGCTCTACAGTCACTCCAGTACAGTACTCAGCTTCTTAAAATAATTTCTCACCTGCTCTTGGAGTGCAGATTTTGTAGTATCAAGTTTCTGCTCTAATGATAACACTTGCTTTTCATACTTCTGCTTGAGTGCTGAAATAATGGCCTCATGTTGCTCCCTGGCTCGCTGAAGGGCATCTGATCGCTGAAGTTCTAACAGTTGCTTCTGCATGCTTTCCATGGCTACCTCTGCCACTTTGGATTGCTTCAATATCTGTAGAAACAGTATTAAGGTAGCTCCCAGTTACGTATATTTTACTTTTGCTCCAATATTCTGTATGTCAGTTCAATTTTTTTGTGCAAAAGCTGTTAAAAGTTCCCAGATAATTCCTGGATTTTAATACAAACAAATTTTCCACCAATGTATCCTATTAATTCATCACACATTCAGCTTCTGCAATGATCAAAAAGCAATGTTTCAAGAGACTAGCATTTATGTTTAATGCAAATGCACCACAAATATAACTGCAGATATCCTCCACAATAAACAGATTAATATTTATAGTACCTGCTCCTCATTGGCAGTAAGAGTCTGAATTTGAGCTTCAAGGGCCTTTATTTGACCTTCAAGATGCACTTCCCGCTCCTTTCCATTCTGATAGAGTTTTTGAGACTCATGAAGACTAACAGCCAAACCATCCTTCTCATCTTAAGAGAGAGACATAATAATTGTGTGAGTAACATGGCCAGTCACCCAACAACTTCATACAACATGACAGTTCAGCATCCCTGTGCTACAGAACTATTTGTTACAAGCCCTCCATCTCATACTGCGGGCAGTGAGATGACAGAATAAAAACAGTCAGTCTCCATCCAGTAACCACTTTCTCCCTCTGATAACTGGAAGCACTCTGATACATTGTGCCTTCAGAACCGTAGTGAAAACGAGTCCCACTCTGGCAGCACTAGGAACCAGCATCATCCCTTACACCATTTCGAGGGACAAATAAAATAATTCCCCTAGAGGAACAGCCATGACACAGCAAAATGGTTCACACCTGAAGTTTTCTCTCTCCTTTACTGCTTTTGCATTCTAAAAATTATATTCTTAATTCTCTAAAGTCACAATGCTTTTTTGTCTGTTCCTATAAGAAAAGGGAGACCAAGATAACCACCAGCCTCCACTACAGCTTAGATCATTTTGGAAGAGCTTCTCTCTACGTATAGTGCAGGAAATGGCTTGTTAAACCAGACTGCACCAAAAAAAGGTTTCTTTTATTAGACATACACTTCTCCTATTGGAGTTTGTTTTCGGTTGTTTTCCCTCTTTAATTATTTTTTGCACTTTTAACACACTACTTTAGCAAACCTCTCACTTTTCTATACATTTTAAATGCCTGGTACATGTGGACTCTGGAATACAATGGCGGTATTGAGAATGCAGTAAAAGTTAAGACAGTTAGGCACCAATCCAAATAATTTTCTTTAAAACTATGTTGGGGAGAGAGGGTTAGGTCCACATAATCCCAAATCAAGTTTATAAATGTGATCAATACCTGCAGAGGCACTACCTAAATGAAATCTCAGGAAAAAAAAAGTTAATAGATACGAATAAAAACTAAGAATTAGAGATCCATACAAAAACATTTTACCTTTGACCATTGAAAGCTGATGATTCAAATACCTAATCTGCTGTGCACTCTTCTCTAGCTTTTCATTAAGTTCTTCCAGTTGTCTTTCTCTTGCTTTATTTAGAACCTTAAGTTGAAGAATCTGCATATTTTCTGAAGAATCTGCCAAATTTCAAATAGCATACAGACAAGTCAGCACAGTCAACTAACCAAGGAAGTCACAGTCGTAAGTAATTCCTGCCCCAACATACTTCTTTCATGTAGTGCCAAAGTCACTGTTGAATCACAAAATTGCATTCTTTTTTCATCCATGTTTGAATGAGTTGCTCATTGTAAGAGCTACCAATGCCATTCAAACCTAACGGCACACCTAGATAAAGGTTTATGTGCTGTTAATTCACACACTGTCTTGTGGCAAGTATAAATTTTCAAGCTGTCTAACAAGCAAAGTAGTTTTATTATTTGACGTGTACCTAACAGAAAAGCCCAATCAGGCATCAGGCAAAGCTGTTTCCTAAAGGTACAGCAAGTCATTATTTTCCAATATTATAAACAAGAGAAAGTGCTAGCAAGACTTGAGATCAAGCCATTACAAATAATTTCATTCAGTCTCACCAATCAAAACTACATTTTTAGTAGCCTGAAACTCAAATACCTTGAACAAAAAAAGCTGATTTCTGGATAAAGTGGAAAAACAAAACAAAACAAAAACCAAAAAAAAAAAAAAAAAAAAAAAAACAAAACCAAAAAACAACCAAACTAAAAACACCAAACAGATGTTAGGGCTGTCCCAGTGTAAGCTTAGAGCAAAATGAAAGATCATATACATCAGCATACTTTTAGTTGTCCTCTTACTAAATATCTACTGAAGTCAACAGGTTTTCTGTTGCTGATTTCCAGTGAACTTTTCGCACAAGCTTATTTCAAGCCTAAACAGCAAACACTTACTTTCATCGCTGCCCAAGAATTCATGTTGCAAATCTTCAAACACTTCATTTCTTCTGGTTCCTTCTGGGATTACTGGAATTTTTTGATGGAGGCCATTTTGGTAAGGTTTATAAGTCACTTTGTAAGATTCTGGCGATTGGCCACTGACGATGTCAGATGCAACAAATTGCTGTTTTGACAATATATACATAAGAGGAAATAAATTAGAACTACAATTGTAGTCTTTCTCAAATAAAGTATTTTTCATTTTTAAAGGCTGACATTTAAGAAGAGCTCTAGCAGCTCTTCATCTTCAGGCTCCAGTCCAGCACAGCATTTAAGTGTGACAGAAATTTTCATGAAAGCTTCCACTTCAGGAGAGCAGTAAAGTGTCAACTTCAATAGAGTATGCACACACTTAAGTGAATGATATTCATTTTACCTAACCAACAAGAGAAGAAGAAAAAAAAAAAATCCTCCCATTGTTGCTTAAACTGATAATAAGAGAAGGAAAGCATTTAAAAATATTACTACCAATAGATCTGTGAAAATTTTCCAAAAGAGACAGAAAAACACATCAGCTTCTGAAATACCTTAAGATGTTCCTTTGGAGCATCTGGAAAATTCATTATTTTACTTTGTGGATTGTTAAATTCTGGTTTATGGCCATTTGTATATGGCCTAAAGTTTTCAGGAAGATGATACACATTGTTCTGCTGGTAGCAATTTGGAGCATTAAACCCATCTCTACCAAGATACACATCATCAGGATCCTCTTGTTCGTTCTGGCCACAATAATCTTCTTTATCGTCATATAAATGCTTCTCCTCTTCGTCATTTTGTAGGCCATTCCAATTCTTTCCATGTTTTTCAACATGATCATTTTGCTGGTCACACAAGAATTGTTCAGGATACAGGTTTTGTGCTTGTTCATAACCCTAGGAATGGAGAAGAGGTTTAGAATTGCTCTCTCAACACTTCAATTTCCCCTCCCCTCCACCTCTCCTTTTTCTGGGGTTACCAACCCTCAGGTTAGATATACTTCAAATGAATAGCAAAACGTGTCATGTACATTAAAAGTATTTCTCTAATAAATTTAAATAATATTTAATATGTTATTATGAACAAACAGTTCCTACTAATAACATCACTGCTCATACAAGCTTACATTTTGAGGATCACTTATCAATGGATGATTGTTCCACCTTCCATCATGCTTCCCAGCCTCATGTGATCTAGAGAAAGACAAGCAGCTTAACTATGTACTTATATAACTTCAGCAAAAAACCAAACCAAATCAAACCATCTTTTTGTTAAATTAAGTGGCATCTAGTTTGTTTCTCATGATACACAAACCATACTGCAAACTGCACTACAGCTCCCCTGTTACTTGCATTCCTTTTACACACCTCAGCAGCTGAGATTTTGCTCTGTTCTCAAAAGCACAACATAAATAATACAAAATGGTGCAAAACGTCTTACTGCTCCTCAGCCTCAGGAATGCTACAGTCCGAATAGCTGGAGAGTTGGTCTCCACTGTCCTCCAGCATATCATGGGGAAGGTCTGTCAGTAACTGTTGCAACTGAAACAGAACAAACAACATTCATTATATGCTTTTCAAAAGAATACAGACAAGTTCAGTCCAAAGAGACAGAGACGGGTGAAATAGGCCACTTGCACAAAATCCTGGTTTTCTTCCTCCAAGGAAAAGTCCACAACACTGGAATTCACACAGAGACTTACACTACAGAATGCTTAATGGACTAGAGTACCAACCGAATTATTTTTCTGGCAAACTCCTGTTAAGAAGAGAGCTGCACCAAAAAGAGACCAGGGAAATGCCACCAGATACAAGCGTCCCAGGAGAGACTACTTTTGAAGAATGGTCTGCAAACTAATGCCAAGGTTTCTCCTCCCTAACTCCTAGACAAGAGGAGTACTGGACATTCAAAACATGCTCTTTCTGAGGAGTCTGGATTAAAATCCAGATAAGAACTTGCCAGCTAGTGTTACTAGATACAGGAAGTCATCACTGCAACGATCAGTGGTCTGCTCATGTGTTCAGATGAAGTCACCAAGCAACTGGACGCGAACAGAGAAAAATACCACCACTTCTAATTCAGGAAATAGATAGTTGTGTCACAAAAAAAAAAAAAACACCACCAAAAAAAACCCAAACCAAAAAAACCCTAACGCACACCACACAACCAAAACACTCCTGAACTTACTCGTTGTAATCATTCCACATAGAATGTACCTCTTCTTCCAATTTTCAGAGAGGCTTTGATATGGGGCCACTATTGGGCTTCTTGCAGATCTGAGCTACACACTCTTTTTTTTTTTTTACTAGGCGACTTGTGAACTACACAATATATTCAGAGCTATTGCATGCAGCTTCTAAACCCTAACCCTGTTTTTCTCCAAACTCTCAAAGCATGTGTTAATAAGAGTAGAAACATTAGCTGTCCCATGCTAAATACCTCATTAGCTTTTCTTTGTTAAAAGACAAACAAACAAAAACCTCACAAAACAAAGACTATTATCTACAAAAGGTTTATCTTAAAGACACCATGTTTTCTCAGATGCTATTTTAGATGGTCTCTAAGACCAAAGGATAGGTGAGAAGTTAAGAAGTGAGAAGTTAGTTAAGTCTACAGAACAATAGAGCACCAGAAGTTTGTTCCTCGAAATCCACTAGCGGCATGAAGAAGTTTCCCTATCATTAGTTTTCTCTAGATTTATTAGATCTCAGCTCCAAGAAGCAGGAAAGGAAAAACAGCGTTGTTCACTGAAGATCCCCTTTACTTTGCCCGGCTTGCAATCAAGGACATAATCAAGCACCATAGGTTTCACTGGTCTTGCACTGCTTTGGAAACTTAAAGTCAAGAGAAAGCAGCGCATACACACTTCACAAAACGTTATCACGAGAGTTCATATTCAAACTGAGCTCAGCCTACCAGATTAACTAGCACAGGCCTCCAGATATGGGTAAGGGTTACCCAATTCTTAAGTTAGTGTCAAGGTACTCTCCTACCATATAGGTGTCTCCAATTTTCAAGAAAAAAAAACCACCTGATTTGTTGCAGCAGAAAACTTAAACTAATGCAGAAAGTCTCAGATTACATCTTGACCAGGGAATATCAGTTTTAGCCTCCTTTTAGAAGGCTGAAAGTCACAGCCCACTGAAATATCTACATGTACAGTTTTGTGAACCCCACCATGCCCCAGTTAAAACATGCATAACCTAAAAGGATTATCACTAACTTAATCCAAAGAGGCTGCTTTGTTTATGCCCATTGCCTCTTGTCCTCTCACTGGGCACCACTAATGAGCCTGGCTCCATTGTCTTTACGTCCTTCCTTCAGGTGTTTATACACATTGATGAGATTCCCCATGAACCTTCTACTCCCAAGGCTAAACAGTCCCAGCTCTCCCAGCCTCTCCTTGTAAAAAAGACGCTCCCCTCAACACTCTGAGCTTATAATCCTATTTATGCACTCTCTCGCTCACCCACTGTAATAACCCTACAATTATTTCACTATTTGTTCTCCTGCACAAGCACAACATTCTTTATCTGAGTAGAAAGTTTTAGAACAGACATCAGATTTCCTACAGTACTTGCAATAGCATCTTTCCAAGTTTACAGCTATTGTTCTACTACGCATTTTTATGAGCATTTGTCTTTACATTACCTACACTCTAGACAGTGATCCCTGAAGTACATATTGGGGAAGCTACCTGACATAAAGATGATTTACCCCTCTGTAAGAAACCGTTATGAACACTCACGTTAAACACTTATTTTGCCAATTCTCTTTATGAAACTAAAAGAACAGAAACATCCAAAGTATTTCAACTCCAAAGAAACCCCAAAACATTTGAATACGTTCTTCCAGAGAATAGAGTATGTAATTTATAATCAGAATTTTTTAAATGGTTCCTTATTCTTTTCTAAGCTAACCAAACTTTCAAGTGAGAGCTGTTGTTTTCTAAGTGTTTGTAGTAAGTGAAAAAGCTGTCAAGATGCCTTTTGCATCTGCTCTACTGCACAGGCAATGAGTAACAGTCTTCCAACCACTACATAGGACATTGCAAGGCTCTTCAGACGCAACATCTCATTATCTCTTAATTTTTTATGCCACTCCTGCAAAGCACAATCTGCACTTTGTTTTGCTCTTTAAAAAGACAGCATAAAACTTTTTTTTTTTTAACACTTAAAAGAGAGAAATGGGAAGAAGCTAGATACACAGGCCTAGACATTAAATAATTTGTTCTTTTTCACCTCTTGTTCTCTTGCATAATCCTCTTGGTCATAGTCTTCATCTTCATGTTGAGTTTGTAGCACTCCACTATCAAAGTCGAGGGACATTGTTTTCTAATAATGTTTTTGATTACCCAGCAAAACCTATTGCAAGACAAGAAAACATCACACATGAGTATGAACGTGGGAGAAATCAAAAAACAGCACCCTCACTTCCTGAATTAAGTAGCCAAACACACATAAAAATGTATTTTTTGAAACAAACATTGCACATTATCCATATCATTCACTTGGGCATTTGTTTCTCAGTACATCCAACACTACTCATTTCTAAGAATTCAGAATTTAAAACATATTATTTGGGCTTTTCATATGCAGACATTATGCAATTATTGAACTTCACCTACAACCAGACATTATTTTCTTCAAGTACAAACACTGTGTTACACGTATGCTGTGATACATGTTGATAGTTATGTCCACTTTTAAATCTTGCTCCGTTTATTACTAAAGAATAACTATATGTTGTACTAAATACTGAAAGTATGCTGCTGCTTGCACATTTGGATAATAGTTCTGATAGAAAAATAGGAAAAGCATCACGGAAATAGGAAAAATACCACCGCAGTTCCGAATTTAACTGCTTAATGAAGAAACTCAGACTCCCAGGCACGCATCTACACCGAGCCATGAGTTCACAGGAAGCTACAGCGCGTAAGTGCTGGCCCACATCTGCTTGCCAGGTAAGTTACTTGCTGATGAAGAGATGAAGTTACTCCTTAATGACGAGATACTCCTGACAGGGCAGTCACGAGCTAGAAACGACTGCGGAACATTTCACAGACTGGCACGTTCTTTGGGCAGACACGGCGAAATAAGCTTCTCAAGAGCGTGATTCCCCCGTTAAAAGACACCATGTGCCATTTACTTCACGATGTCCACAGGACCTGCCTGCCCGCTGATATTCAAGGAAACTCTCCAACAGCGTTCCCAGGACTCCAAACCGCGCAGGTGTCGGACTCTGTGCACCACCCCCCAACCCCCCAAAACCAGATTCCAGCGTGGGCACCTTCCCGCCACACCTGCGTCCCTGTAAACGGCCACCTGCCCTCCCGGCGCCGCCCGCCCCTCTCTCCCTAAGGCCCTTCCCACCCCCACGACCAGAGGCAACCGGACGACAAGTCCGGCCCGCAAGAGCCACAGCCGGTCATGGGGAGCCGGGGGGGCGCGGGCCCTCAGGGCGGCGGCGCGGGGCTGGCAGCCGGCGGGGACGATCGCTGCCGTTATTCACAGAGCGGCCCGGGAAGCACCTCCCGCCGGCCTCTGCGGGGGAGGAGGAGGAGGAGGAGAAGGAGAAGGAAGAGGAGGCAGAGCGCCGACCCGAGCACCGAGACTCACCCGAGGCCGCCGGCCTCCCTCGGGCACAACAAAGGCGCACCCGCCGCTCTTCCGCATGACAACCGAACCCTGCGGCCGCCGCCCTGACTGACAGCCGCGGGCGCCAACCGGTGGCTGCAGCATCCCCTCGCCGCGCAGGAAGGGAGGGAGCAGGGCGGGACACGCTCGCCCCGCCCCAGTCGCGCTCGGCTGCGCTGCAAACCCGCCTCCGCGGACTGTTCGAAAGCAGGCGCGCATGGCAGCGGGAACATGCCTGGCTAGCTGATTGGCTAGAGGGCCGACCAATGGCGATGGTCATTTTGTGGAGGGGCGGGGTCTCCCCGTGACTTGGCGCGTGCGCGCGCATGGGCGGAGGGGTGGAGGCGCCATCTCGCAGCGAGACGTGGCGGTTGCCGGGCAACGCGCGATGGCGTCGTCGGAGAGATGCCCTCGTGAGGTCACGGCCCGACGGGGTGACGTCACGTGTCGAGAGGGGCTGATCCGGACGACAGCGTCACGACGAAAGCGGACAGAGCTTTCCTCACAGGCCTCGTTTTGGGGCAGCCGCGTGGCTGAGCTGCGGGCGAGGAGACCCTTCGCGATGGGGGGCACTCAGCCTTGGCCCCCCGGGGGCAGCCAGGCCGCACGCAGGCCTGCGGCCTCCCCCAGGGAGCCGCTCTGCTCCCAGGGCTTGCCTTAATCTCTTTAAAAAATTAAGTTTCTCCAAGCAAACAGACTTCTTCCACAGAACTGCCTGTAGCAAGCATTCAAAAAAAAAAAAAAAAAAGAAGTCGGAAAGGTTTTTCAAAGAGCGTTTGCTCAGAGATGAGGAAGGTAGGTAACAGCTCCATCTGGTGACACTTCCCCTCAGCAGTAAGGGTGCTGCCTGCCTGCCCTGGCAGCAGAAAATGGAAGCCGTGGTAGGAGAGAGGCGTTTGGGGGGGTTGTTGTAACGTTTATATTGATGGAAGCAAACAGATACGTGTGTCAATGTGTTTCAGTTCTATTTGTAGGAGCTTTGAAAAAGAGTGAACATGCTACGCCATGTAAATGTGACATTATAGGCAAAATTAGCTATTTTTCCCGGGGTTTCTAGTAACAATTAGAACACAGATTAACCAATTTTCAGCATTTTCACAGCCATGAAACAATTAAAAAAAAAAAACAACTAAATGTGCCCAACAATACTAACTTTCTCAAGAACAGTACTTAAAAAAACTTTCAAAAATTCAGATAACTTTTTCTTCTTTTTAGCATAGTTACTTCTAAGACTTCCACACAGGAGCTGATAGTGTATTTTACAGGAGGTGGCTGGTCCACAGAGGCTAAAAGCAGTGTTAGTAACTAAGTGAAGACACATCAATGTCAGAAACCAAAACCAGAGTTCCTAGTTCCGGCTCCAGAAGAATGAATGTAATTTATTCTAGGAAAATGTCTGTTGCCTTTAATGCATGGATGTGTTGTGTTCGAATTGTATCTGTAATTAGTTGGATTCTTTGCTTTCTCTGACATAAAGAGATTTTGAGATACTTGTTCATTGCATCAGCACCCAGTTATCTCCCTTTCCTTCACAGTTTTGCTTCAGTCATATACAAAAAGATGGAGGAGCAACAAAACCAGACATTCTCATCTTTCTTCTCTTTAAGTTAGTGATATCCAAGGAGAGTGACTTAGACTGTGTCATATTGTGATCCAGACATTACACACTGGCTCTGGATGTTTTTATGCATTGGTGAAGTGGAAAAAAAATCTCTAAGTCAGCATCTTGACTGGCAAATTTGTACAACTTTGATCTCATACTATCACAACTCCAAATACTATTACTCCAGCCCTAACTTTGATTTTTACTAAATTTAGAGTTGGAGTTCTGAATATTTGCCTTCTGTGACTCAGCTTTGATGCAAAAATCAAAACCGCCCTATGCAGGTCTTTCTCTCCACCTGACATACCACAGAAGCAGCTACTTTTGCTTCATTGTGTGCTCAGTAAAGTAATGTCAGGCACATTATGAAGCTCAGTAAGACGTGAATAGAAAGGATGCTATGCTGGGATTTAATATTCCAGTTACAGTTTCTCGCCAACTGTCCTTGCAGTGACACAAAGTTTAAGCATTAACTCTTGCTGGGGGCCTTCTTCACAGGTGAAAACCCTGCATAGGATAGAGCAGGCATAAGCTGGAGCCTCTAGTCTGAAGGCTTGAGATATCAATAATGCCAAGCTATTAGCAAGGAAATCAACTACTCATGTTTTAAAGCTTCTCACTGCTTCTGTATATGTAATTGAGTATTTTAATCATGTTATTATCAAGGAATGAAATATATTTTATGCCTGTTAGCTGAGGATAAGAATAAAGATATTCTTTAGTTAGCTCTAAGTGTAGCTCTCTACATATTTTCCCCTCCAAGAAAACTTATTTCTTCAATAATTTTATGTGTACATGACTCCTCTTGTTTTCTAGAAGAAAGAGCTCTTACTATAGTGTCCCATTTAACATGAACAGAGGCAAAAGAACAGAATTTGTTTATTTATAGTCAAGTCTTCCAGCAACTGCTGAACTCCACAACAGTTGTCTGCCGTATGGAACTGAGCTGGTGGGCCAGGAGATAGAATATCCCTGGTCATTCCAGAAGACATTATGTTAAAGGGACAACTTTCTCAGGACATCACCCAGACTACCAGTTCATTTCTCAAATCCCCCTTGCCTTTCTTCAGTTATTTATTAAAATCACTGTTTCTTCAACAGCAAGCCCAAGAAATCACCATTCACTCTGAATACAGGATTGCTCATATTTAGAGTATTTATTGTGGCAAAACAATTCATAGGTTTCCTTTAAAAGATTTATTTCCATGTTTAGGAACAAATGGACTCTACGTGAAGAAAGGGAAAACCATATCTTCTTTTGGAAAGAACACTGAATAAGGGCACATGCAAAGTTCAAACAGTCTTTTTAAATAGTTTTCTCTCAAAATGTATCATTAGTTTTGTTCAGCTTCTCTAGTTTGTAAACAACTATGTAATCAATGAAAATATATTTACCCTACCTTTAAAAAGAGATGTCTCCAGTATTAATTGGTAGTAATATTAAAATCATATGCAAGACAAAAATATTAGGATCTAGCATGCTTGTCCTTTAACAAGTTCTATTCCAAAATTATATTACATATATTAATTTCAACTTTGTAAATGTTGCATAATCTCAAATTTTGAGTAGTCAGACAGTGATAAAAAGTGATTAAGAAACTGGACAACCTTTCTGTATTGTGAATGCTATTCATTTCAAACATTACTTGCTAGTAAAGTGCTGTTACGAGCCAAATTAAATTGTTAGTGTCTATCGAAAGCACATGACATTTAAGTAATACTCAAATTGTATTTGTTTTGGCAAATAGTTAAAAGCTTAGACATGTTTGTTTAACCACCCCAAACTAATTCAGTATAAATAATATTGGTTTCCAATAATTCTATGCTAAAAGGCACATACTAATGTTCCAGCAGTTCGTTCAAGTGAGCTTTTGCATGTAGAAGTTTAATTGTGCTTTTAAATAGTTACTGATTCAGTATGACCTTGAAAGTGACATTTGTGCATGTCTAAAATACCTTCTCACAAATGAATCTCACACTCTGAAGGTGTAATTTTGTTAAGGTTATATATATCTATATAACTATGCTTGTTGATCTCTATAGATCTACATAGATATACACATATACATATATTCATACATACACACAAAAGGGCATCTTCTGGAACAGCAGCAGAAAGTGCAGTCTATACTTTTTTGAATTGTCTTCATAATAGAAAGTTCTCAGTACAGTTTTCAGGTATGAATTGTCTTGGGATTTGTGAGATCCAAGGGATTATTTGTGATATTGCGTGTGTCCCACATTACTCTCTTTCCTCACGGGCTGCTTCAAGCTCACTTCACTTCCAGAAGAGATGATTGGCAAATTATTTTCCATGTGATACTGAATAAGATGACCCACACTCTCAAATATGTGGTCTTTGGTTCTCACCTAATGAAAGAAGCAAAATTATATATTTATGGTTAGATTGTGCTTATAACTGGTTGGACATGAGCCTAGCGCAGTGAAGTCAGAAGGCGTTTAAACCGCTGAACCCGTTGGAGCAGGATCTGGACAGCAATTCAGTCCTATCCTTTGACCCATTGTTAGCTGACATGAAAAGCAGAGGACCAAGTTAAAGAGACTGTTTGTAGAACTAGGCTGATTCTGCTAAAGGGAATGAAATAACTTTTTTTTTTCGCTCCATAGAAGCAAGATATTTTTCCCTAAATCCCACTGAGGATTACTTTTCTGATCTACTCTCTCCTCTGAGAGATATCACTGAAGAGTGCTCTTCTAGCCCTGGGCAGAAGCAAGTAGAATTGAGTGACAACAAACTACCACCACCTTTTCTGTATGCAGAAGCGTGTTACTAATCAAATTCATTATTTGTTAGGGTTATTTTTCTAGGCATATAAAAATGACTCAAAGGCTGTATTAAGTGTATGCACTAATTATCAGGACTTGGACTAACAATATTTAAAGATCTCACTTTTATTTTCATGGTACTTCAGTGCTTGTAAGTTCTTGAATTTAATTTTCAAACCTACCGAGGTCACTGGCTAAATTTAAATTAACCTGGATGGAATCAGATCTGTTCCACTTCCTGGAATGCACCCATGCATTTTTGACTGAAATATCTGAGCAGCCCTGAAATTTCAGTATATGAAATGTTCATACCTTGCCCTCAGGATCCACCAAGAGCAGATGCTTTGCTTGCCCTCCCTGCAGTCCACTGAGGACATACTGACCAGGTGATGTTGTGCTCTCTCGCACCAGAAAATCCCCATCGTTGACTAAGAGGCTCTCTGCTGCTTTCCTGTTTAATTTGCCATGGTAACAATCCTCATTCTTTAGCTGTTGCTTTATTTGTGGCAGAACACAGAGACCAGCTGTATTGCTTGTGAGGCTCTGCTGAGCAGCTTCCGGTAACTCTAAAATTGAAAGAAAGGGAACGTATTAGACACTTCACCTAGGAACTTCAGCCTGAAAAGATGCAAAGGATGCAAGAGAGTATTTTTTATAGCTTTTACAGAATTCAAATGGTTCAGTCTTGAAGCTGTAATCAAACCAACCTTACAGACTGTAATCATATGCACACGTGAATGCTCACAGCCCTCCAGTGCATTAGGTAAAATTATCACACCATCTCCTCCCATACCTTAGATGGGAAAGCCCTGGGTCGCTAGGCAACAGAGATTAGAAACAGGAATTTTTCTGATGCTGTACTGTTTGGGCTTTGTATTTCTTTGGCAGTACTAAAAAGTCAAATCTTCCCTGTAAAAAAAAAAAGATTTTTTGTTGGTTTTTAGCCACTTCTTTTTTTAAAGATCTAGTTTTTCCTTCTTCCTTAACAAGCTCTGAAGAGATTGTCACAGATCATTGGGAGAGTCACGTTGAGTGACTCCAGCTAAGTGCAGGAATGTAAGACATGGCCAACGTAGCCAGAAGGGAAGGATTACAGCATGATGCATCTACTGTGAAAAAAATGAACAATTACTGAATGTACTAACAAAACTGAGTGGCTTGGGATGTAGTCAGTCAGACTGCAAATGATTCACAGGCAGAATTTTTCTAAGGAAAGTAAGAGGATACCACTTCTTCAATGGGATTGTGCAACCTAAGGCTCCTCAGGATATATCCAGTTCCTTTTAGAGCATAATACAGCCCTGGGTTGGAAATGTCTCAATGGTCACAGATTTCCTTTACTGTACTTCTGTCCAGTCCTTTGCCCACTTTCTTATGTGGAGCAAACTCTGACAGAGAAAACACTCAGTGGGAAACCATAAAAGGCAAAGCTAATAAATAAAGTATTTTCAGTAATGAGGACAATCAGTAGCAACTATATAGTCATTTAATAGATATCCACCACTTTGAGTCTGTACATCAAGACTTAATTTGACATATATTTAATAGATACTACTGATCAAACAGTTTGCTTTAGAAATTACTGGATGAGATTTAATGGTCACTTATGCAAGAATTGAGAAAAGGTGGTCATAGCAAACCTACTTTGACCTTGTGTACTACTGCCTGTGAAACAAAGGCATCTGAGGCCACTTCCACCTCAGAGTGGTTAAGATCTTCAGCATGCAGGAGAACCTTCTTCCTTGAGGTACGGTGCAGTTCCAAGCTTTCATATAATCTTAAAGACTTCCTTATTACTGTGGAACACTATTTATTGTCATCAATCACCTACAGAAGATGAAACGCTACTCTGCTTGCTTACTGTCACTACTTTTACTCTTTAATCCCCTTTGTCTTGAATTTAACAAACAAAAAAAACAGCCAGGAAGGATTTCTTCCCCTCATCTTTTCTGTATTTCTTACGAAGAAACCAAAAATCTTTCTCCATGCACATAGCTGACAAGACCCCCTCTTTCCAAAGCTTAGAAGGATTCGGTATTGCAATGGGAACCTACTGGCCTGACGCAGAGGGCTCCGATGGGTCTGTGTTGTTGCTGTACCGCGGGCTGTACAGACTGCGGACTTCAGGGTCTGTGTGTTGATGTAACACGGATCATCAAACAGATCTGTTCTGTAGGCAGGCTTCAATAATGTTGCCTCTTTTTTTGTCTTCTGTGATCTTTCGCCACAATTACCTGCAATTAGGATATAGTATGCACAGATTTCTTTTTTTTTTTTTTAACTCAAGTTAAAACAACTGTAAAAGCTGAAATAGGAACATTGTTGGTGTTATATATCCCACTAAAGTCATTCAGAAGGAAAAGAGGAACTGGCAGATAAACTAATTTTTCTTTAGAGCTAGAAGGAACAAGGTACACTATCCAAAATGAGTTAGAATGAAGGTTTCAAAATGTTCCCCGCTGGTTCAGTTCTGCTTCAATCAATGTCAACGGTAAAGCCCCCACTAACTGAAAAGAAATTAATACATATGACAAGCCATATACATTGTTTGTTGCAAAACCCTTTCCTTCCCCTCTGCATCACAAAAAAAAAAAGCTTGTGGGAAGCTGAACAATTCTCTCTCTTGCTATTTTGGTGGAGCAGGGAAGATGGAGGAGGTTGGCGCTTGGTGGCTCTGCCTGGAGAGCCAAAGCCACATCTAGGATCCAAGCCTAGAACAGGCTCACAGAATGTCCCCTGCAGGGGAGGAAAATAATAGCACTTCAGTTAGCCAAATAGCACGCATATTTTTGCTCTTTAGCAAACATTTTATTCATAGATCTATTCATTCATTCTTTTATTTGTTCTCCCTCTCTCTGTAGAAACCATTTGAGTCTCCTTTCCTTAAATCAGAAATAACACAAGAAACTGAACCATCCCCTGCGGACACTGTAATGGATCGCTTTAGAGCGCTGCAGGTGGGAAGTCAGGAAGGACCACACTGCGCAGTGAAAGAGATGAGCTGAGGAAACGTGCTCAGGGCATCAGCTGTGGCAAGGGAAGTCCAGAAAGGGATGGAGGCTGGTGATCTCCTGGGGTCCCAGAGAGCAGGTTTTGCTAAAGGCGAATTGATCTCAGGCACAGAGCCGCCACGGCAGGGGAAGGGCACAGTCACACAGAGAAGGCAGTGATGCTGGACCCAGGGTCACAGGCTCTGTTGGAACAACCACCCGATGCTGATAGATTGGGTCTCATCAAGCATTTGTAGGGGGAAGGGGTGTTTTCAGAGACTGATAAGCAACGAAGTATCTTCTTTTTTTCAAAGGGTATGAAAGGGAATAAAACAACAAAGAGTATGAAAGAGAATAAAAAAAACAAAGAGCTACTGTACAGTATCATGACAAGTAAAACAAGTAAGTCTGCCAGCAGACATGAAGATAGATTAGTGGCCTTTAGAAAAGCTGTAAGGCTTTTTTGTCTGCCCTTCATCTAGGGAACTAAAAATGACCCACTAAGCAGAACACTTTTCACCATTGTATCGAAAGCCAAAGGGCATCACTTCCATGCAGTCTGCCTTGGTTATATGCATGAGAAGGAAAACAGATTACATACCCACAGTTTTGTTTTCTTCTGGGCAATTTTCATATATATTGATTAAAGTTGGGCTGCCTGTCTGTAAAAAAATTGTAAAAACAGTCACGTAAAACAGTCCCTTAGAAACCTCAGGTAACTTTACAACATCCATGCATCAGTAAATTGGGATACAGGTAACTAAACATATCTTCTTCACCAAAAAATTCCCATCTCCTCAAATATTATTTCATGCTGATACTGTTCTTTCTACAGGGCATCTCATGTCAATCCCCACAGAGACTGTTAACTGCCCAATTATGTATCTAAGCTGTAGTATACACCGTATAACTTCTAGGTAATAAGTTCATATTTTCTCATAGATGTTCCTTGCAATAAAACCAAGGAAAAATAACTACAGACATCATGGTATGAAACGGTCACCAAGTTATCTGAGCAGCACTAAAAGGTCATCAGAACTAAAAGGAAATAACAAAAAAGTAACAACACCCCATGGAAATAAAAAGTATTTACATTTATGTGTTGCAGGGGACCTCCTTGCAACAACTCTAGAGAGCTTTGAATACAAACTGAGGATACAGTCAAACACCTTTTCAGAGAACTGTTGGAGAGATGGAGACCACCAGGCCCGCAGCCAAGATGTGGAGTACGGCTGAGGTTACCAAAGTGAAAAATGGATGGAGCAGTAGCGCAGGAATGCACAGGAACCTGGGAGCAGTTGTCACCAGACACAAACAACACTGGAGAGCAGCAACTTTTTACATGGCACCAACTGGATTCCAGAGGGCATGTCTGTGCGCGCTCCCTCTGAGCAAAGTGGTGGTGCCTGCTTCCCTGAGTGGGGAAACACCGCTGTTTCCAAAAACTCACATAGCAGGCTTTGAGGTCTGTGCAGCCAGTCTGAACTCGGCTGGTTTTACTCCCTGACTGACTGGTTTTTATTCCCCACTATCCCAGGTAAGAGCCACATATACATGCATCTTTTGCTGCTGTGGCTGATTTAATAGAGCCTCTTGAAGCACTCCAGGGGTAATTAATGTTGTATATACATTGCAGTCAGTTAATGTCGTATGTACAGGTTGTAGAGCATAATGGACAGGATGAAATATTTATCAGATCACAGAATCAGGAGCCAGGAGGTCCCAGATTTTGCAGATGTTCTCTCAGACAAGCCATTTAAATCTGTATCTATTTTCTTCTCACAGCTAACAAGTGAACAAGGGAATATTACTTGGTCTCCTAAAAGTACTCTAAGGACAAACCAGTTAATATTCAGAAAGTGCTTTGGGATTCAATTATATACTAAGCATCATTAAATCTAGCCTAAAAAACCGTTCCCAGGATAATCAGGACCTGGTTCTAATGTTAATGCCATGCTTTACACCACAGTAACACTTTATTATTCATTCCCGTAACAGCCCAGAAGATGATGTACTTACCAAGCAGTACTGCTTTCTGCACTGTGTGAGACAGTTAGCCCTTTGGTCTGTTTGCACTTTCATTCGCTTGTCTAACACTCCACCGGTGGGAGGCTCTTTCCCTGGAATTTCATTGTAATATTCATGATCCTCCCTCTCCTGTGAATTCCCAGCTGATCCATTAGTATTTGCTGCCTCGCTGAAAAAATATGGGGGGGGAGGGAAGCAACTGATGTAATCAACTGCTTTCCAGTGCAGGCAAACATCTCCAGTGCTTGCTCATTGCACAATACACAGATTAGCCGTATAGACGCTGTAAAGGGCTTTGGGCCTGAACTTTCAGAGCTGTTTATTTTTCCAGTTATTTCTTCCTGAATTAAAAAAGGAGTCATCACAGTCCAGCGTGCAGAGAGGTACAGTCATTTTCTTAGTAGCAGGTAGCCTGGATCCCTTTTCTTTGCCTTGAAAATACAAGGGCCATCTACTAAGACTTGAAGAGAAGAGTGCCAATGCATCATTCATCAAGGTGTCCAATCTGTAGCCTACAAAACTAATTACTCTGCCTTCTTGTCTCAGCTCTATAAATCTAGGGGTTGCTAGGGCAGGGGGACTTGCAAGAGAAGACTAAAACCTCATGGCATTTAGTTAGACAAGCCTGCAACTGTTTTAGAAAATCAAATATTGCTACCAAAAAAAAAAGTAGTTTTCCTGAGTGGAATGTACTCTGATTTTAATAACCATAATCAACGTAACTGTTCTGTTTCAGCTTGAATAAAACACTGAATGACACAAAGGAGAGTGCCCAATGTTTTTCTTGAGCTAAACCAGAACGATGATAGTTTAAATGTACAGCTGATAGCAATGTACAGCAAAACAACAAGGTGCTTCCTGTGCTGTCTCCGGCCCCGAACTAAAAAGCTCATCTCAAATCCTACTTCTCTGTTTAACAAGAATATAATTGGATAAAAGGCCTGGAGCAGGAAAGAGATAAAGTTCAAGTAGTTGATTATGTGATATGCAGTGCAAGTATTTGATTATGTGATTCATAGTAGTTTGGGAGCGGGTGACTCATTCACACAGCAATATCCGACTTCTGTGCCCGAGGACCGTTCTCCAAGGCTGGCTGCGGGTCAGGCTTAAGGAAGGAATCTAATTAGCCTCTTCCATCTCTCCTTGCTGTGATTTACTGGTGGCATAACCTAGCAGGGTCTCATAGGAAAGGCTCTTCCTCTGGTTATTTGCCCCAGGGAAAACAGACCAGTATTAGCAGTGGAATGGGAAGAAATACTATATACAACGAAATAAATACAAACTGGAGGTGGGGCTGCTGTTATGCAATAAAACCAGTCTTGTTGCACTGTGTCAGGCACTGTACCAGTGATACTGCCCGCACAGCGACTCCGGGTGCTCCAGTCCCAGTTAAACAGCGGTACAGCTTTACCTCCTCGTCAGAAGTAGCCAGCAATCAAATTTGGTGTTGCAGTAAAGAAGTGACTCAGAAAAATAGGCACGGCTAGCCTGTGAGGGGAGCCATAAATCAGAGCAAGAATTGTGTTCCCAGTGCAATGGAAAAAGGGTAACTGAAATGGGGAACTGCAGTCCAGAAATTAATCCAGGCCCTATATTGTGAGCAACGTGCAGAGGACAAGGCTTCACACTTTAACGTGCCAAGTGATGGCTGTGTTTATCTCAGTACAGGCAGCTGATCTAAGTCACTCCGGGTGGCATCTGAGGCCACTGCCAGGACAGGAGCAGAACAGCAGAAAGGTGATTGATAACGGCTTTTTTCCCCCACCACTTTCCACAGCCGCAGCAAGCTTAAACTTGGCATGGGTCAGGACTGAGCCCAGTGCATGTGTGCGTCTGTGCATACAGTATTTATAGAGCTGGACTTACTTGGGCAGAGTAATTTGAACATTTATTCAGCTTACTTGGATGACTTAAGATAAGGCTGTTTTAGCTAAGGAACAATACTGCTGAATTCTGCGTTACGCACCTGTACAAATGTCATGGAAACCAATGGAGTTTACTGGAATAAGCTAATTTCAGTCCATTATACTCTGGACATACAGCATATATTACAATTAGCATATGTCCAGAAAGCATCTTATTTATGGCTCACTCTTTGGAGCATATTGTTTTCCTGAAAAGTACTAAAGACAAGGAAACCACCAGTTTAGTGACTGAGAATGTGCTGACCTTTCATTAGACGTAACCAGGCTAGATGGGTTCTTCAGGTACTGTTTGAACCGGAGCTCAAAAGCCTGTCCTATGGTGTTTATCACCTCCTGCGCCATCCCGTTGGGGCATTCCAGTATGTGGCACGCTGCAAAAAGACACCTTGCTTTAATTAAGTAAACATACTTTATACCAGAAAATAGAGAGACAAGCTATATTGCTTACAGCAGAGTAGCTGGGCGTGAAATTATGCATCAAGATAGCTTTAGGGCATTATACAGACTGAGATTTGTGATGCATTAAGGAAATTGCTCTAGGTATTTTTTAATCATAGTGTCAGCTTATACCTCAATAAAAGAAACTCTCCATTTGTGCTTCCTGCACGGAGTGCTCCTGTATCTCCTCTCCCTGCCTGGCGGTAAGCAGAAGCACGGAAGAGAACCAGCCCCGCCAGTGGGCAGTTGTCATGTGAAACAGCACAAAGACACAGGTATGGGTGGCTCTGGCAGTCTGGAGGAAGGGCTCCCTAGGGGCAAGTCTGTGCTCCTGCCACCAGCCCTCGTTCTCACGCACAGCCTCAGGAAACTCTGGTAACGAGTGCCCTGTGCCCAGGACCAGCTCTCGCCTCTGCAGACCCACCGTGAGATAGCACCCAGGGACAGTCCTGGCCCAGCTGCCTGCAGGCTGCCAGGGTACAGGAGTTGCACATGCCAGTATCAATACTGGGGCTTACTGGTGAACTCGCAGGGTGCCCCAAGTTAGCCAAAATAGCGGTGATGGAACTACAGAGAGGTGGCAAGCCAGACAATGAGGCTCCAGCCCAGCTTCTCCAGAAAACATTCTGATCTTCTGAGCCACCCACCACACTGTAGGATGAGCTCTCCTGTCAGCTGCTGTCACACCAACTTCCCACCTTCGGCAGGTTGCTCTGAGAGCTGTCTGGCATGGAAGAAGCAGCCAAAGGCCAGCCTTTCTCGTACTACAGGCAAATAATGAGAGGTGAGAAGGGATTTTACCCTTGGGTTTGCCTCCAGAGGGGAGAAGTTCTCAAGTACCTGAGTAGAAACCCCACACTGCCTTCCAGCAACGCACCCAGGAGTCTGGGTCGGGCTCCTTCACTACCTTACCCCTCAGCTGGAAGCTGTCCCAGAGCAGAGCAGCCAGCCACCTTGCCAGGCTCTGCCCTTCCTCCCCAGACAAGGCCGGCTTGGGAAGGCTCCTAGCCCTGCACAGAGCCAGCAGCTACTACAGCTTTAGCCTGACCTGCGGATCCTCACCTCACTGCACAAAGAACACGATGTTGAAAGCCACAGCCTGCGTGCTATCACCCATATCCATGAAGGGAAGTCAGAAATTGTACAGAGTATTGAGCAGTTCAGTAGCTTTCTTATTTTAAAACTCAAACAATTCCTTGGTACAGATAAAGCAACCATAAACATGTGTAACAATCTGAAAATTGTTTCCATACCTCTCTGATTAACAGGATCTTTCGCTACATATGCAACATAGTCTGTGGTATCCTATAGGAAAGAAGACAACAAATGTCTTTAAAATTATCACTATTAACAACCCTATCATTATAGCAAAGCAACTGAGTCTATAGAGGTTTATTTTTTGCTTTTACAAGCATGCATCTTTCAGGGAGAACCAGCCCAGGTACTAGCACAGTGTGCTGAGGGACAGACCAGTGCCACACTGGTGGCTATCAACACAGCTATTGTCCTGCAATCTTTCTCTTGTAATAAAGGCACGAAACCATGTGGCATTCTTTGGGTCTTCAATAAACTGCGTTTTCAATTCCAAACTCTGCAACAGGAATAGAAACACAACGAGCGCCTCATCAGCAGGCAACGCCGCTCTCTTCCGCTGCTCCCACAGAGCTCGGAGCCTCCCCTGCGTAACGCGTTAGAGCAGCACCACTGCCCCTGAGAGCTTTTAGCTGGGACAGTCCTTATCAACAGCTATGGAAGACAGAACAGCGCTGAAATACTGCAAAGGGCAAGTCAGAATATTCCTGATTTGTAGGATGAAGATTGAGTTTTGAAAGCACCTTAGAGAAAAGTTGGTCTTTAAAGCACTGCAGAATACAACAGGCATCTGATTTCAATCACCGCTGCCGATTTTAGTCCAGCTACGATCAGGTTAAATTACTCTGGACCTCAAGGCTGCTGCTGAGATCAGACGACCTCAGTATAATTAGTTGTCTGTTTCAGATTCTCTTTCCAGCCAACACTGAAATAATCCTCACTTTTTCTAGTGAAACTGAAAAGGGAACAGGAATAGAAGAATTAACGTTTCTAGTCACACTGCAAAAGCAAAGAGTCGCTTGATAATTCAGTGTTAGAGTAAAGACGGTGAGGTAATGAATAACATTCTTTTAATTATTAAAGACGCATTTTGTTATTTTGGATCTTTAAGGCAGGATGGGGAAAATGCAATTCGCAGCTTAAAGGCATGGCTCTCCTGAGGGAAGATGCAATCAGCTGGCAGGAAACAAGGCCCCCATTTGCAATATGCACAAGAATAATCATTTAATAATTCACAATGAATGACATGAGAGGCAGGTCTTAGGGCCAGCAGAACTTGTCCTAGATTTTTTTTTTTTAAATCTCCAAAGTTAAGATCATTAAAACAAAGTAAGCTAAATATTTCTTATGCATTTAGTAAACTCAATTTCCTTCCTTTTCCTTTCAGGCTTTTCTAAAAGTTCATAAATATTTTAGGATACATTTTTTAAATAAATTAGATCTAGAAACCAAGAAGAACCTAAAGTAACTGGAGCAGTACCTGCTATATTTATATCTTTGTAATGTTTAAGTACATGCGTGGATGACTTTGCTTTAAAATAAAGCCAGAATTGGCTTTATTCTTGGGCAGAATATTGCCACTCCTTAACAGCAAAGAATGACAGTGAACTGCATTTAGACCTTGAATATGGGGGCAGGTGGAGAGACGTGTCCTGACTCCCATTTTAAATGTAAGGGAGTTTGGGAAAATTACCCGAACAAGCCGCAAAA
The DNA here is from genome assembly GCF_036417535.1 of Chlamydotis macqueenii. Classification (NCBI taxonomy): domain Eukaryota; kingdom Metazoa; phylum Chordata; class Aves; order Otidiformes; family Otididae; genus Chlamydotis; species Chlamydotis macqueenii. The sequence continues at coordinate 11,677,288 of NC_141567.1, read as the reverse complement.
ATTTCCCTTTATGTGAAGTGCTGCTAGATTTATAGTTACCACCACTGAGCAAGACCTCCATTTTACATATTGTCCCAGTAAGAAAACTGTCACCAGCTGCACCACCAAGCCCACCTCCTGCAGCACATCTATGTGCAAGCACATCTCTCAGAGGTCCTGCCATTAAGCACTGACCAAATCCAGCTCCGTGTAGCCTGTGAGATCTGATGGGATCACTGTACAAGACCAATGCAGTGTAATAATATTGGAAAAACAAAACAAAACACAAAACTAAAAAAGATAAACAAGTCCTGGAGTATTACCTATCCAACCTGCTGAGCAGAGATCTGAAAATACATACCTAAATTTTCAAAACTGGCAATGTTGCATAAAGACAAACTAGACAGCCAGCACCTAGCACATGGGGCATACTTCAAAAACAAGTCAGCTTGAGGACACATTTGAATCATTTAACTATCAAGAAAATTAGAATTTGGAAATGAAGCTTTGTGATGCTCAGCACAACAGCGCACTGGCTCTTGGAGCTGCCTGGAAATCCCCATCAGGAAGGGTCTGCATTGCACAGTGTGGTGGATTAGGATAGTACAGGCACCTAAAGGTGAAATTTGGACTTCTTAGACTCTCAAAATGCCTTCATCATTCAATGAGAACTTTAGGGATGTAGTACTTCAGCCTGTGCTGTACCTCCCTCTGAGTGCAGGACCAAGGGCGCAGAGCCTGCACACCTGCTCCCTTCCCACTTCCCAGTCCAGCTCCAGAAAGCTCCAGTTCTCAGGCAGCTTGGGCAGGACGTCTCCGAGCAGAGCAGCTGGGCTCCTACACCACCCACAGGGCCTCCAGAGATCAATCAGCTACATAGGGATGGATCCCAGCTATTTTCCCTTGCCATGCTCCAAAATCCAAAGAAGCAGGTCTGTCATTTTCCAGTCAAAGCTGGATCTGGGTTCCACTCCAGTGTTATCAAGAGCATAACCCCGAGCCTTCTGTTTTCCCTGTTTCATAACACAAGAACAGGGAGACATTTAACAAAACTGAAGGGCAGAAAATTCAAAACTGATTTAAAAAATACTGTTTTCATAACACATGGAGTGTGAGATTCAGAACGCTGGCAGGGCTGGGCTTGCATAGAGTCAAAGAGGCATGTTTATGGATGACAAATTCCCGCTTACAATCATTGCAATAAAGAGTTTGGAAGAGGACAGAAAGCCTCTTGCATGACAACATCAGTGAGTTCATGACTATTACACTAGGAGAAAAAACCCTTATCTGCAGGAAAAAGAATGTTACGCCTCATCTGTCTTACAGGAGCTTCGCTTGACTCAAAGTTCATCTAAAATTTAGAGGTGCTGGTTCTGACTGCTTTTGTGACAGGTATTGGATTACAGGGACCACGGAACTGTTGCCATTCCTATGTTCGTGTGTTCTTATTTTCAGGTTCCCAAGTCCGGAGGGTCTTGAGTCAGCCGAGGCTCACTGATGAAGAATGGGAAAGGTAACTGTACAGATCCATCAACGATCCACGAGTCTCTATTCCAAGTCTCCTTTCCAGTGTCAGTCCCTCAGTTTTCTTGTATTACTGGTCATGATCCAGAAGTGTGGTGTACTCTGTTAGTGCTTGTGGATAGGAAGGGATGAAGCAAAGTATCTGCAGGTACTTTTATTCTCATAATAATTTCATTATACCTGCGGAAGTGTATCTTATAAATCAATACTTACTGGGTCACCTCCAGAAGCAAATGAGATGGACTGCATGTGGTGGTTGGCAATAATCTGAAAAGCATGACAAACTAGTTAAACATGTCCATGTGCCACACATTTAGAAAACAGCAGAGCATATATCTTCACAGAGCAAGCAGTTAAGTTCATGACAACCCAATCCATTTACACATGAACGTATCATTTGAGAAGGAAGGAGATAAAAACAGGAATATTTTTGAGACTAGCCATTCGTGTTCAGTAATGTCTAGATCCCTGAGTAATCTTCCTTAAAGGGTTTTCAGAATGAATTCAACCACCAACTTCTTACCTGGTCAGTATGACAATAAATGAGACTTTGAAAGGGGAATAACTTGAGACACTGGATGCATTTACAAAGTCTTGAGAAATTAATTCATTTTCATTTATTGAAGTGCATGGTGTATACAATGGTAGCATTTTTATTAACAGACCCTCATATTCTCTCTCAGCACTAGCACCAAACTGTTACCTGGTAGAGATGTCACTAGACAAATCAGACATGAACTTTTCATGGTTTCAAACACTACCTCATCTCTGGAGACAAACTGTTCTTCATTATAAAAACAAGTGCAATAGGTTATGCAAGTGGGAGCACAATGAAACACGGTGGCAGTGTAAGAACAGTAGCAAAGGTCTCATAAATGAAAGACTAGAAAGAATTTCAAGACAGTTCCCTGCACGCCCCTGTGTGTGGTGACAGGGCACATCAGTGCATTTGGAAAGAGATCTGCCCGGCCATCTTTTAGCCCTGTTACCAACAGGAACAGGTTAAAAGGACCATACTCTACCTGCCAACCCCCAGAGCTTCGCCTGGCTTGGGGAAACCCTTTGCTGCTGTACCTGCAAGGAAGGGTGACCTGGTGCCGTAGATCCTTCCTAGTACAGGGGGGTCCAAGGGACAGGAGACCCCTGCGCTCGGGTGAAACCCCAAGAGCTGCCCAACACTCAGCACAGCATCAGAGTGCAGTGATTCCTCAGAGCCAGTGAGCCAGACCTGCCTCCCTGACGTTCCCCTGCTCCAGCCTGGAGGGAAACCTGTTGCTGGCCCCGGGTGAGACTGTGCTGGGAGCAAGGAATTAGGTGGGCAGGACAAGCCTCCTTATCACATCTGCCAAGAAGGGCGCACACCCCAGTTGCAGGGCAGAGCCAAGGTCTCAGGAACACATCTCCATGGAGCCCGGAGACTTTGCAGAGTATAACTCATTATGCACATGTATTACCCAGCTGTAAACTAGCTTTGAATGACACCAGAGCCAAGCTCTGACTCATTACTTACATCAATTTTTCTTCCCTAGGACTTGTCAGAAACTCCATTCAGGACTACTGCCTTGTTTATTAGGCACTGCACAAGCAGAGACACCACAGAGAAACAGTCAGGATCCCTCCCCACGGAAGACACCATCATAACAGAAAGAGCATGTGCTGCATATCCAATTCCTCCAAAGTGCTCTCATTTTTAGATTCAGAGGCACCGTGTAATTCAGCTTTACCAGGCATGCCCGAGAAGACTAAAGAGAGAGCACTGCTTTCCCTTCGAAGCGCCCAGCCCTTCCTTCAGAAGCCGCGAAAGAAGGAGGATACAATAGGACAGAGAAAAGGGCACTGATTTATGTGTCCTACCTGCTGCGTGTCAACGTTAATCAATGTGAGGCTGCTTGTTGAAATGGTCAGCTTTATATTCACGCCAGAAAACTGAAGGTTGCTTTTGCCAAGTACAGAAGACAGAAACTTCACTGGAGGCTTTGAACAAGGAAGCAAAAGAAAGAGGCTGTCAAGGGCAGAAACCTATCAAAGTCAAGTATCTTATTGAGAATTTCAATGGAGCAAGGATAATGGCTTGGTCAAATGCAAATAGATCTTCTAACAAGTATCAGCTCTGAATACAATACTTGTAGGCATGGTTTTTATGTCAATAATGGGAAAAAAGTTTTAGAACAAAATCCCAGCGAGCTACATGGTATAGCTGGCTCGGTAATTCAGAACACGTAGTTTTCCTGCTGAACTCTACGGCATTTCCTAGGGACAAAGCATTTCTGAGTAAACCAAGAAATTCTCTCATGAATTCATTTTTCAGGAGCATGTTCATTCCTCCCAAGTTACAGAAATAAATCAGTAACTTCCACTGGACACAACCCAACAGCAGCCACTGACATTGCCCCTCACTGCATCCCAGTTATTAAATAAATGATTGGACCACTAAACACTACCATCTTAGTTGTGTTTAATTTTTTTGCCATTAGTTACAATCAGGTGAACAAGTCCCCTTTTGCTGTCACAAAGGCCTTCTACATTTTACCAGAAGCTAAATCTTGTAAAGCACTGAGCACTGCATAGGCTGATAGGAACGGGAACTCTGTGCAAGGCATTAATCCAGAAGAAAATAAAATATGGCACAGCCTCGGCCCCAAACCGAGCCAGCTAAACACCCTGCTACAAACACTCTTCCACACCGTACCGAGTCCAGACGGATTAAGGTGCATCAACTCCAGCATGGATTGAAGCCCTTTAGGGAATCACATATCCAGCTTATCCAAAGCAGATTCCAAACATTAATCGTTCAGCTAAAACAGTATTTACCTTCCGCTTTTTTACAGCTCCATTTGTACCTGATACAGCTTCGCACAGTCTGCTTATTGCTTCCCTGCAAATAGAAAAATACAGCACAAACTGTTGGATGGTTTCACATGCATCATCTGTAACGGGGCCATTATTGCCATTTATTGTTATCGTCCCACTTATACACACTTAAATCTTCTGGAAGGTCTTTCACAGTTGTTTTTCTTTCTTCTTTCCTCCCACTGTTAAAAAAAACCCTATTTAACAAAATACAATGATTCAGCAGCCTGAATAAAACATCTCAGTTTCATCTAATGAAAATGTGTTTGTTTCTTCTTTTTTTTTAAATCAACTAACCACAAGAAACTCAAACAACCTAATACCTTCAAATCCTTTTTCTCAGTACAGCTGACCAGTCTCTCACCTGACAGGTAGGAAGCCCTCCCGGCCTTAATCCTTCTTATTCAGAGCAGCAGGGGTGTGCTGAGTGAGCCCAGCTGGTGCCCTCATTGCCTTTCTGGTGTTTGGGGTTTCTCTTTTTTTTTTAAAAAAAAAAAAAAGTGGGGGGCGGGGGGAAGGAGTTCTAATCAGCTTCTCCAGTTGTTTTTCAAATCTGACGTCTCAGTCCGTACCTTTCCATCTCTGGCAGGTATGTCCCACACTAGGCATCCTTTCTCAGCCACCTGCTATTCTCTACAGTTAGGGGAGCAGAAGGGTAAGGCATAAAGCACTCACAGTGTTCATTGATCTGTATCAAAGACAGCCAAATTACACATTTAATATAACATAGTGGTGCACTGTGCCCATTTTTCACACTTGAGCAAAGAAAATCCTGATATATGCTCTAGCAGGTGACTGGTTGGACATACGGTGGAGCGCGCGACTGCCCTGTCCGAGGTCAGCACAGCAGCTGGAAAAACCCGCGTGCTGGCAGTCGCAGGCTTTCCCCTGACTGATACTTACTGTTTGGAAATCAATATCAAAACGGTCACTTACTGGGCTGGGATGTGCTTAGCAATTTTCCTGAACCTTGCCTGGACACCCTGGTCTGACCTCTCCAGCCGCCCTGGCCCTCTGCGGCAGGGCTGTCAGGGCAAGCTGCGCCGCCATCCCCCATCGCCCTCTCAGGCTTCGGTTCCCGTATGGGGTGATTTTATTTTGAGGCTGTAGCCTCAGCCTTTCTCTCACATCTGAATTTAGACCTGAGCTTTCAAGGGTTGGGATTTTGTTTAGTTCTTAAGGGGAAGGGAATTCTTTGTTTAATTATTTGTTTACATTATTGGATTATTATCCAAAGAGCTAATTAGGAAACGAGCTAGTTAGTTAGTAAAGTTCATCTGTTTTCTGCCCCTGGTGCATATGTGGGAGGAACACGCCACTGGGCTTAATTTCCTGAGAAAGTTTTGGTTCAGAAAGGCTAAAAAATATCAGGACACCACGCAACTGCAGGAGGCTCCAGCCAGATATGTCCCACGAAGCAGAGGTGCCCTGGTGAGGAGCATGGTCCCCCCAGGACCATGGCAAAATAATAAAAATGTAATGAATGTTCTGAGTGAAAAGAGCAAGTTAGAAGAGGAGCCTCATCGTGGGCTACACACGATGGCTCAGAAACACAGCTTATTAAACACCGCCTTTTTTCAGCCTTTTAAAGCAAATCACTTGCCCCTGCATAGTTGAAAATATGCTTTTGAAGGAAATTCCTGATATCCTTCTTGTTTAGCTCCTGTTTTATTTAGGTCTTACCGGTAGAAAGGCCAAAACTTAAAAAAAAAAATTTGGGAAAGGCATCCTGCAGGATGCTCTTGCAGATTCCAATAATCAGCTTGGGAAATGAGAGCTCATCTTCTCATTCAATATTAAAGGAAATTAAAATCAGAGCCAAGACATTAAGACTACCTGGAGCCGTCAAGTCTAGCTCTACCTGGGAAGACAACCAGATACAGAACAAATTGGAAAAACAGGGAAGTCTTCTATTTTGGTGACAAATGAGTTCTCGCACACTTCAGGCAGCCCATGTGGAATAAGGAGTCATAGGCAACACTGCCAGCAGCGGACCTTGTTCTGGTAGAAGCCAGTGTGGTCACCGCCCACCTCACCATCCTCTGAAGCACTTGTCCAGTAAACAGGAACCAAAAAGTAGGCAAATCATTCCTACTTAAGAGTTTCTATTGCCTCTCTTTGGTAGGGGACATCATCTTCTCACAGACATTTCTTGCTGCTTATCTCTGGGTGGTTTTCCAGATGACTTAACAAACCTTCTAATATTATTTCAAAGATGTGAAAAGCAGCAGTTTGGTAACACCTTGCTGCTACAACTGAATGCTTCCAACCTTCAGTCATTTCCATGGGGCAGGTGGACCTGAACTAGAAACTGCCCTGTACACTAGGAAGAAAAGAAACCCTGGATACGTCCACAATAACCTGAAATAGGATTTACCGTATCTGTGTTTTCTTCCTGGAAACCTGTATTAATTCATTCTTACAGCCATTCATTTTCAACCACTTGCTCGGGCAAGTCTCTGCCTTTAGATCTGCTGGACAGCGTATACGTGCGCGTAGGTCGCACAGTTCATTGGCTTGTTCCTGGATGAATGGGCAACCTTACGGGTTCTGGCATTTGCTTGTCTGTTTGATATCTTCCACATCTGAAGCAGTAGCAGAAAATGTGGCCTTGTTATCCCAGTCATGTTCCTGCTTTTTCTTTCTCTCCTCCTTGTTATTCATCCCAAAGCAAAACACTCTGGGTTTTTTTTTTTTTGTTTTTCTTTTAAATCACCCTGAATGAGATAACTCCACTGGTGTACTCTGCAGCAGCTCTTCTTGACCCTGGGAGCCACATAATGAAATCGTGAGAGCTGTGAGGAATTTAAATTGTTGCTGGAGTTTAAGGCAAAGAAAATCTTGCTCCTCAACTCCTCAGGCATCTTCTGCCATTTGAAGTGGTCTGTCAGTCCCGCAGCACCCACGCGATTACATGAACTAGTCATTGTTTCATTGACAAAGTTTTCACTTTCCGTAGTGAATGGCAGAGATTTGGGTCAGCTCTTTTGGCCATCCTGGACAATACTACTCTGAAGCACTCAGGTCCCCTGGGCTGTCTCCAGCAGCAGACCTGCCACAGAGGCAGAGATCCTGCTCCCGGCCCCAGCAGATGCCCATCCATTGCAGGGAGAGTTTCCCAGGAGTTATCCTGCTGGGCACCAGCTCAGCCAGGATCAAGGCTGGCAAAGTTCTCTGGGGGCACCTCTGTGAGATTTGGGAGGTGGGATGGGGATGGGAAAGCAGGACCATTCCTCTTCGACTGAGGCACCGAGGCTCCTGAGCCCACTGCAGCTCTCACTTTCTGGGCTGGGACACACTGAACTGGGACAGTGGCACAACCCCTGTGTGACTGAGCGCTGCAGCAGCTGGTGGCACAGGCAATTTTTGGTTGTTCCCCAGAAAGCCTGGTGCAGCCCCTGAGCCCCACAGGGCACGGCTCCCTCTGCCTGCTGGGTTAGCACCCAGCCAGGCTGTGGCCATTTGGCGAGGGCTCGGCAAGCTCTGGGGCAGGAGGGAGCGACAGGGACAGCCCCATTTTTGGCATCCCTACACCTTGAGATCAGGTCAGCTGTACAGTCTACAGGTTTTCTCTGGGTCTGCACCTCTGGAGCAAAACCCGTGGCAGACACTCCTCCCCGCTCCTCCCAGAGCGTGGGGGAGAGCGCCGTGCTGGCAGTAACAGTGAGCCGCTTTGTCCACTGTTCCCCAAAATGAGAGCAAAAGATGAGAGATGGGCTGATGTAAGCGAGTAAGCATGCTGTTGAAGATTTGCTTTTAAGCATCTAGGGCTCTGCCTACTCTGTCTAACAGAAAGGGATTGTGCGTCTCAACAAAGTTGAAATTAATCTTCCAAACAAAGTCAGCCTTCTTCCACCAGCCCTCCCCAGCAGCACGTTTCAGATGCCCTTCGCCGCCTGACCGTTTTCGAGTTTGCAAGTTAATGCCCCCATCTGAGATACAGAATCCCTTTTCCCATAAATGCTCAAATATAATGACTAATAATTAGCCTGATTTTAACAAAAGTGGGAGATGTGTAAGGGGAAAAGAGCCGAAGGGCTGGACACGGGAAGTGCCCGTCAGGGCAAGACCTGCCGCAGCACAAGGGCGACAGCCCAAACACGACTTGTGCTGAGAACAGCAAGCACAGCACCTTTATAGGAGACCATTCAAAGAAATGCAAAGCCTCTTAAGCAGAGGAACCTGTTACCCTTATTGCTATTTCTTGGTGTCACTCTTGTCATCTACACGGAACTTGGGATCACAAATCCCTGCAAAAAGGGAGGGATGTCGTAGGAGCGTGTGAGTTAGGTCACAGGCGGGCACGGCAGAGAGCTGGAAGAGAAAATTGTTGCAGTGAAATCTCTTCTGCCGACCTCCTCACCGCACAGCCACTGAGGGCAGAGAGCATCTCAGCACCTGGCCCTTCCCCTGCTACACTGCGGTCATTCAGCACGATGGCCATACGGCATCTCTGCACCCCTGCCCGTTCACAGTGCTGGAGAGGCCGCTTCTGGCCTTCCCCGACCCTGTGCCTGGTGAGTGACACCGAAAATGCAAGTCCATTAAGAAACCAGAAAATAAATCCTCCATGCTCATCTCTTTCAACTCCTCACAGCACTTTGGCAAATCCCAGTTTGCTGATTGTTCCAACATTCATGTGAGGCAGGTAAATAATATCTTTAGTTTTAGAGATCAGGAGACTAAGAATGCAAATACACATGAAGCAAGGCAAGGAGCAGACATAATTAGAGACCCTCTCTACACCACTTTAAAACAGAAGATGCCTTTTTGCTTAGTGAAATGCCATCAGAGTAAAAATATTTTTTACCCCCAGTACAAATAACAGAAACGATGAAAATGGGATTATTTCCAATAACTCCGTGGTTGGTGCATTGTGCGTGCTGTCTATAAACTTACTCCCCCCAGAGAACAATAGGGGAATAATCAATGTTATCTTCGCTCCAGTCAGCTTGTAATCGATCGAACTTTAAAGTTTGCATGCATGAGCTCAGCACTTCAGCATTTGGTTTGCAAACAGTTTAAGTTTGGAATTTCTCATGCACAAAACAGGTCATTAAGGTCAGCAGTGGCATTTTTTTTTTAGGTGATGAAAATATTTCCATTGTTAAGTTTTCACATAGCTCTGGTTAACAAAACCCTTACTATTTGGGCCAAATTTAAGTTGGCAAGCTCTCCTCACGCAGTAATTCATAGGCATTATTTTCCAACCCATCCAAATCTCCGTTTCGTAAGTGTGGCAGCACAGATACTCCGTGTCTTGCAAATGGGAGATAACCTCGCTCTCTGGCTGCGGCTGTTGAAGAACAGAGTGGCTGGGTCTGAACGCGCCAGGCTGACTGCTTCGGGCTAAGCGGCTCTTTCTGATCAGTGAACGACTGGGCTGAGGGAAGTATATTTGTATCTCAGGCACTTCTTCATAGACACATGCAGGAACTGGGTAAGTGCGTGCTTATGCTGATTGTAAATGTCAACAACCACTGGTTTTGAATATAAAACAAATCGGGCCACTTTCGAGTGCGGTATATAGCCATTTAAGGACTCAAGTTTTTCAGTTTCTTCCTTTTAGCTGATAAGTCTGGAGCCAATAGGTAGAAATGTAGCACTTATCTCTTCGTGTTCCGTTCCTCAGGATTTCTTTGATACAAACACTTGAGGAAGTAAAAGAGCATCTATAAATCATCCACCAGCAGGAAGAGCTGGGCAGGCGCAGGAAGCCTCAACCACACTCCTGGCATCCTCAGCACGAACCATGCCAGAAAAGTAGCTGAGGGGCGGAAGGAACCTGTCTAAGGCTGGGCCAAAATACTCTGCACCCACTCATCCCTCCAAAAAGCCCTTGGAGGTGCCGGGATGTCGGGTGGCTGCCCAGTGAGTGCCAGCCCTGGCTGCTGGACCAGTGAGTGCATCCCAGCAGCGTGCAGTGCTCTGAGCTGGGAAGAGGGTGCTTACTTTGAAAACTCGAACACTCCTGCACTTACAAGAATAAAGGCAAAAATAAAACTGGGCTTTTCTGTTCCTGACAGGTCATTTCAACAACCCCACAGGTGCATCTATTAATAATCTACATCCTGTAATGGGCAGCAACCTGCAACAGAAGTTGCAAGCTTTTCAAAAGACCACAAAATATCTCACATTTAAACCACATTCAGTTGTATCTGAGAGCAAAATATCCATTGTGATTTGCAGCCTGGAAACTTAGGCCTAGAGGACAGTTGGAAATGACTGTATTTCAACACATTTTCCTTGTGACTCTGCCTCCAGCTGAGCCTGGCCTTGGTGCAGATGGGGCCAAGTGATGTCACCATTTGATAAAAATTCATTAGATGATCTCACTAGATTGAGAAACCGGTGGCACTTTCTGTGTCAGGTGTGAAGCAGGGTGGCAGAGAGGCCCACAAGCACCCAGGCTCGCCAGGCTGGCCACCCGCAGCCACAGCGGCACCCGCAGATGTACCCCACGTCTTGGGCGAGCTGAGCCCGTGCGCATGGCCTGGCTGCTGCCAGCACCCAGGTAGCTGGGGTGTCTGTACCGTGCTGCGTGCGGCTGCACGGGGAGGCTCTCTGCATCCAGAACAAGAACTGGGAGAGAAATCAGGTCTGTGGTTGAAACAATTCATTTTCCAGTGCAAATAGCCTATTGTAATGATCAAATAATTCAAATCATTGCTTGGGAAAAAAACAAAACAAAACATGCAAACTCCTATTCAAAATTGTCTCAGAGCTTGGCATGCACCCTTGGCTTTATACAGAAATTAGCACTCACGCTTTTCATTCTGGGGCTGAATTTCAGTTTGATACCACCTACCTGGTGACTTGGGTTCGCGTGCCAAAGTCCAGGGACCTCATTGACTGCAGCACTTCAATACAGCCCATATACTAGGGAAAACAGAGACAGAGAGGAAGGGCCACATTAATGTCCCGCAAACGGGTAAGAGGAGGATCACAGAGGGAAGCAAATGTGATTTCAGTCCAGTAAATATATGCAGAACCACAGTCTGAATGGAAAAATCAAATCAGCCATCCTAAAGCTGCTTCCTAAATAGATCTTGTTTTAACTGTAAAGTGTAGAAAAGAGCAGTAAAGATGCCAGTGGCTTCAACAACATAGCACAAAAAAAAAAAGGTAAAGCACTCTGGGGACACAAAATCCAGTCATTCATTTTTTTGCCAATTCTGCATATCCTGCCTGTGGCACCAAGCTGGGAGGAATACATGAACATTGGAGGGAAATTCCCGGGGAGCAGAGGGCTCTGGAAGCCCCAGGGGACTGATGCACTCAAAGCCCCAGTGCAGAAGAGCTGAAGGTCCCTGCAGAGCAGTGGGAGGCATTACTAGGCAGGAGGAAAACCACTGGCTCCATGCTGCTGCACATCTGATGACAAATAACCTCTGCAGAAGATGAAGGAGGTAGAGTTGCAACTCCAGCTCATAGCAGCAGCTCTTAAGAGCCTGCACTATAAACCGACCTGCTTTGAACTAGAGGCCGACTCCCACACTTCTGTTGCGTGGGGCAGAGCTGGGGGCTTTTTCTATACTCGTTTGGGATCTGCATAGGACTGATTTTCAGAAACATCGAGAATGTGATGGCATGTCAGCCCACAGGCTCCTTTGATGTTATGTACAAACCTATGGAACATTTTCATCTCGATGAAGTGCACTAGGCTAAGTCTATCCACTGAGTGTACCTCTCCCAAAATATAACTTATTAACTCTTTCAGCATTTCTGTTGATACCCATCTCCTGCTGCTGAAGCACGCTGACATGTCCATTTCACAAGGCTGCATATGTCTGGGTCTCTCAGTTTCCATCCCCTCTTCCACAATGAATTCTCCCGGAGGGAACAGGGCTTTTGGGAGCACCCTGCAGTGCTGACACAGTGCCCGTGGGCTGCAGCGACAGCCTGCCTGCACAGACCTCTCCTGCAGAAGGGCAAAGCCTCTGGGATACAGCAGACAGCCCAGAAATCCCAGGCAGGGACGTGCATGCTCTGTGCTCTTGCTCTGAATGGATGGAGGAAGCACTCTCTGTCCAGGGAAAGGTACCGTGTTGACCTCCTCTGCTTCACTTTGCCTGTGAATTGGTTTTTCTGCTGGGCCATTGAGAGGGGGCTGGATTTAGGTATCTGTTTCAGCTTTGGAGGCTTTCAGAAATGAATGCGTGTGTGTTAAAAAGAGAATGTATGTGTGCAGTCAAGCAGGGATCCCACTACAATTGTATTATCCCTATTTTGATTTCTTTCCAGACAGCAGTGTAACCCTTGGGAGAACTCCAGAATTAGGTCAGAGCCCTGGAAGGACATCAATAAGAATCTGAAGGGTTAGCAGAACTGCTTCCCTAATGAACATTTAATGACTTTGTAAAGGACTCTGAGAGCTATCTTACTTGTTAAAAATATTCCTTCTTAACGGGAACAAAGCAAACATGGAAAATATGTCTAGAGCCTCAGCTTGTAGCGCAGCGGAGACCTCTGATCCTACAGTATAAGGTCAAGCATCCTGTGAGCTGGTTGGCTGCTCCTCCATCCTTGAGAAAAGAAAGATTTAGAGGAGTAGGTGAGTCATATGCTGATAAGTGAGTCCCCACTGCATCCTGAACAGATGCGTGGGAAGCTACTCTAAGCAAAGATGAAAAATCAATATTAGGTTTTTGCATAAGTGACCCTGAATGAAGCTGAACTTATCAATGATTCACAAAAGACTTTTTTTTTTTTTCTTTAAAAGCCTGAGTAGGGAAGTACATTAACATGGCACCTCACTGCATCTCTCGTTTATTTTAGCTGCTGTTGGTTATCTAAACCAGCACAGTTAGCAATGGCTGAACCTTCACATCTCAGTAGGAGGGCAGAGAGAACCAGCAGAGCCCTGGGAAGGGGGACGCCACGGGACTGGGACTGGGGCAGAGGAAGTCAGGGTCACAGAGCTGGGGAGAGCACATAAAAGGACAATGGGATACCAGAAGCCTTTTCAAGAAAACAAAAGACACTCCCTGAGGAAGAAAAAATAATTAACAAATAAACAAGGAAAATATTAACCCCTCCGTAGCTGAGCCTGATGAGCAGCACGACCAGTGTATGAGAGAAAGGGGAAGGCAGGAGACAAGGGCAACACCTGCCTCAGAGACTCCTCCTGCACCTGGACTCCAGCAGCTCCCACAAAAGCCTGTGGGCTCATCCAGGGATGCCTGGTCGAGGCCAGCTCCTGCTTTGCCACTGCAGGGAGGGCAGAGCTGAAGCGTCAGCAGGGCAGCAGCCACGGGTGTCTGGAGAGGAAGCCACAGCAGCACGCAGCCCTCGCCCCAGCCCAAGCTGTCCATCAGGTGTTTTTGTAACTTTGCCACAGCAGTGTTCAGGGTTCAAGGGTGGTGTCCCAGGAAGGGGGTTCCTCTTCCAAAGCCCCACAAAGAGAAGCACAGCTCAGGGAAAGCCAGACACAGGCACAAGGCTGCTGTACCCAGCCGGGGGCAACAAGCACAGATATTCAGCTGTCTATAGAAAAATAAAATGTCAATACTGAAACAAGCCAAGCACTGAAGACTTGACATCACCAATGAAAGCCAATGCTGAACCCATTGATCTGTCGGCAGCAGGATGGGGAGCTCTTGCTAGGACAAGCAACATGAGGAGAGGGAAAGGGAAGAGGGAGAGGAGAGAGGAGCAAGGACTCGCTGGCCCCTGCAGGAAAGGGAACAGCTCCTCTAATGGCAATGTGCACAAAGCTGCCCCCATGTCGCTACAAAGGGCTGGGGCTGGGGACAGCATCGGCACTGAGAGAGCTTCATCTATTGGTGTTTGAATCCGGAGGATGATGTGGGGCTTGCTGCTGCTTCCCCAGGCCACCGGGATGGCAAGGAGGTGGGCGGGCGAGACGGGCAGTTACTGAAGATGCATGCATCTTTTCACATCTACTTACAAGAGATGATGGAGAATGACTGCAAACAGGATGAGGGACTGTGTGGGAGGAGATGTGAAGGCGCTAGGCAGGGCCTGTGTGAATAAGCTTTTCAGGCACCCTCTAATCCAGACCCACATCTCATTTCATTCCCTGCCGAAACGCAGGCAGCGGCTCCAGCTCCAGCTTGAATGACAGCCAGTGATTCACCCACAGGAATGATACAGGAGCCATTCACAGAGCTCCTAATTAAACAACACAGCTGCAGCCTTGCAATTCTACCTATTAGTTAACAGGCATTAACTAGCGTGTAGTGCCAAGAGCAGCTCCTACAGACCCCACGGCCAACTCACAAAGGATCCAACGGACAGGATTTGCTCGCAGAGGCAGTCGGGTAACATGCTGCTGCTAAACAGCCTCTGTCCAAACATATGTGAGACGAGGTTCAGATTCCCTAAAAACACAACACAGGTGCCTGGGCAGAAACCCGCCACAAGCACAGTGCTGCGTGCACATGAGCACAGCGGGGCATGCGTAGATCGCTGTAGTTTTGGTGGGGAAGTTTTCTCAGCCCTTCCTCAGACACTGGTGAGGGTGGCTTTGGGGTGAAAAGCCACTTGTCCACTGGAAAGCAGAGCCCGCCACAGCCACCCCTACCCTGGCAGCAGCAGGTCCAGGAGCTTTGGTCCGGGTTCGTTCCCTGCAGGATATTTGACCAGTTCATTCCTTAGCCTGAACTGCGCCAGCGTCCTCCAGCAAACACCAAACCCTTCCAGAGCCAAAAGTGAAGCCGGGAGAGCCTGGGCTGCCGTCCTCCCCCAAGGGAAGCAGAGAGGCTAAGGCAGCCCATGGCAGCAGCCGCGCACCGCGCCAGGCATGGGCTGCTGTACCCAGCCGGGGGCCGGAAAACAGACTGGACATCATTAAGGAGGAAAAAAAGCCCATTAAGCACACAAAAAACCCCACCAGCGGCTAGCCAGGGCTAGCCTAACTCTCTTCATCTGCTTGCCCTGCTCTCATCTTCCTCCCCGTAGCAGCAGCGGTGCAGACAGACGGACAGGGCCTTGATCTGCCCCACTCCTGCGGCCCACGCAGCACGGCCTCGTCCCTCGGGGGCAGCGAGCTGTGGCTGTTTGTAATGAGGAACGGCTTCTGATAAATGGAAAATTTTCCCGGGGAAGTCTGGCCCTTTCACTCACAGGTTTTCAACTTTTAAATACGTTTTGATAAAAACCCAGAGAAAAGTTGCAAATACACAGACACACACACATCTCTTCCTTTTCTTTTCAGTTTTGGTCTGGAAAAACGCTTTCCCCAGCACTGTACTCAGGCCAGCACCCCAACAGAATTGGTTCAAAACTGCCCTGTCCCCGTGCTCCCAGTGGCGACAAAGCAAATGGCCTAAAAACGCGTGGGTTTCTGTTAAGAAGCAATTACCCAGAGGAGCGTGTGGGCCTTGGAGGGGGTGCTGGCTGTGGGGATGCGCAGCCCCATAGGACAAGGCACCGGTGGGTGCTGCGGGGCTGCCATGCACCCGTTCCCCTGAGCTCAGCGGAGTAAGCACCACCCCAGCACCCTCCAGCCCTGAGCCCCTGGCTCACGATTCACAGCTGCGGCTCGGAAGCCATGAATCACCAGAGCCCATCTCCTTCCTGCGCGAGTCCCGGCTGCACATACATGCGTAGTTATTTATTTACAACAGGCGATGCAGAGCAGCTCTCTGGGTGCAGTGTCAGGGTGCTGCGCACCGGGGAAGTGGCTGCAGCTGAAATACCACAATTATTTCCCTGCCCTGAGCAGGAGAGAGGCACTGGCAGCTCCTCGGGACGAGGAAAGGGCTGCCCTGAAACTCCCTTCCCCACACAGAGGCTGACCTGCCGCACCCTCCGTGGACCGGGCTGCGCAGGGGACAGGTGCCCACGCGCACTCGCTCAGGACGTACTTCATGTTGTTCTGAACTCCTACGTTAGAAGCAGTCAGGCTCCTTTTACTCTAGAGACAAGCAACTGATTTTATATATACATGATGGCCTGTATCTCTATATATATGCCATCAAACCGCTAGCAGAGGATCAACCCATCTATTGGTAAAACTCTTAAGACAAAGGATTGTGCAAACAACCTGTACCATATTACTTAATTATACTACCACTATACTTTAAAACATCTGGCAATAGCATTTCCTCTCCATATTTTAGTTAAATAGCACATTTTTAAACCAATTTGAACATAATCCCTCAAAGACTCGTGCATTATTGATTTAAGCTCAGCCACAGAGCCTTACTCCATGTGAGGTCCAGTAACACCATCCTGCTGATTCTCACTGGTCTCAGAGGGGCCACTGGTGCAGGATAGTGCTGAGAGCCGCTCAGGAGCGGCCACGTCCCTGGCACTCCCCAGCGAGCAGGAGCAAGGACAGCAAGTGCCTCTTGAAATACTGCTAAGGCTCGTCACAGCCATCACGAACACTGGCGGGACGCACGAGTGCAGTGGGCACTACGGGCACCACTTGGAGACAACCTCAGCTCCAGAGGGGTGGCGTTGTGGGAAGGCACGTAACGGGTAGAACATGGACGAGGTAAACATCCACCTTGCAAATCCTGCAGCAAACTGCATCCAAAGTATGTTTTGAAGGATTACAGTGTGGGAATCAGTGCTGTCCAGGCTCCTATTAAAATATTAATATTTGGGCTCTTTGTTATTCACAGAGCATCTCGGAGGAGCAGGTGCCATTACGGGTCTCGGCTTCCTCCCCAGAGCCCAGGCAACAGCTGGCCACAACAGAGATGCCCTGTGACCACCAGCCACAGCTGCCACCCAGGGCGACGCAACCAGCCCGGCATCGCCTCTTCTTAAACCAATCCCAGACAATTCCTGCCTCCTTCCAGTCTGTAGGGGACAGCTTCTGCCCGAAGGCATTTCATTACTTCACCAGATTATTGCCTTTCTAAAACAATTGTGGATCCACTCCGTGGAAGTGCTTTTCAAATGCCAATTAAGCTTTTAAGGCCAAAGATCTCCAGCAGCAGCAGTTCCTGTATGGTAGACCTGACATTCCTCCTAAAATGGTCTCTGGGGAGATCCCAAGGATCCCATACACTAACAGGGTGCGAGAAGCCGCATGGGGACCAGCGGGTGTCTCCAAACACCACAGGAAGGGGGGCGAGGGCCAGGGCAAGCAAGGAAGGACTGGGAAGATTGGGTAAGGACTGGGGTAAAGACTGGGGGCAGCTCCCATGGCTGTTCTGCCCCTCAGCCTCTCAGCCCTGCTTTGCCTCTGGGCAAGACCATCCCTCTGCACCACACCGCTGCCACGCTGCAGCCCTGCACCCCTGGCTGCTTCCCAGCCCGTCTGAGGCTTCACTGCAGCTCCCAAAGCCTCGTGGTCCCTGGGGAAATGAGCACCTTGTCCGTGCTCTGACGCTGAAGCCCCAAAACCCCCAGGATGCTTATTTACCAACTTGCTTGTTATTAAAGGGGCTGGTTGAAAAAACACCAAGAGTTTGGCCAGGACACATCAGCAATGCTCTTGCAGCTCTCCCAGGGCTGGTTCCTGCAGGCCCACAGCTGCGGGAGCAACAGTAGTGGGGAAACAACATTTCCCTGTTGCATTGGGAGGCTCCTGACAGTGACTTCCCCTTCAGAGACATTCCCCATGAAATGGGGAGATTTCCAGAAAGACCAGCAGAAAACCATACCGGAAATACAACGCAGGGAGCAGCAGGAGGGGATGAGCCCTTCCCCACTTCACACAATCTTCCTGTCAAGTCCTTCTCTTTTTTTCCTCTTTCTTCTGCCTTTCTCGCTCATGTGCTCCCCGACGGTGACACCTCAGTGCCTCTGCTCTCCGCCCTGGGCCACAACAGAAACCCGGGAAATTCCCCCTGCGCTTCATCATCTCCTCCCCGTGTCAGAAACTGAATTCTTTAAGCATCAACATGTCAGTATTTGTATCTCTGTAGGTACTTCAAAGCCTTAATTACGATCCACGGCATCAGGCACTGCTCAACCCACAGCACACGAGGCCGATCCTGCATGGCGGGTGCTGGGCATCGCGATGCCATCTGCCAGCGTGGGCTTTTCTGCAGGCTGGCCGAAAGCGTAGCGCCTGGAGCTGCAGTGGCCCTTGCACTGTCACTGTAAGTCACAGCCTGCAGGCTCATTCACTGATTTTATCAGCTTGCTCGTATCAAAACATCAACTGCTCACGTCAGTACGAGAATTTAAAGAAAAGTAAATATAAAAGGGTCCATATCAGCGCGATGACATATCGCATCCCCTCCCTCCACCTGCCGCGAGCCAGGTGAGTGTCCCGCGACCTCCTGCAGCTCTGCTCACAGCGGCCAGTGCCATGCTGGCACACCGTCACCTTTCAGCCAACGTCCCACCAATCCAGCCGTGCCTCCGCTGCTGGATGCCAGGCAGGCATCTCGTTCCTGCTTGGGGAAAGGTGAACACAGCTATTTCCCCATGCTGCTCTTCTCCCTTCTGATCTGCCTGCCCTTCTGCTGCATTTGGAAAGGCATTGATTTATTTTTCTTAGCCGTGCATCTTTCTTTAGACTTTCCTGCTTGTGAACCATCATGTGGGAGACACAAATTTTGCATGGCTTATGGCTTTTTTACTCTTTCTGGCATATTTTGATGCCTCCTGTACACCAAACTGAGAGCTTACACACCTATCCCCACCCCCCACCCCGACTCTCTTAGCACCTCACCTGTAGCCCACCATGAGGAAGAGACGCGGGTAAAAAACCCCTTGTACAGGTTGCTCCTTGCATGTCAGCAACAGGCAGGAGGGCTGCAATTGCTACAGGAGCCCTTGGCCAGTCTGGCCATTACAAGAGTATTTCTGAAGCAGGTTTAAACAGCTTTTTCTGCCATTTCCCCCTGGTCTGCATTGGCTCCCCTCCACACAAGTAGCAGGCACATTTTGCCCAGGAGTGCTTTTGACAGATGAAGCATATGCACTAAAATGTGCAGGGTCAGAGGTTCAGTGCATAGAGAAGGAAGAAACGGCTAGCAAACGGCAAGGTCTGGCCACAGAAATATAAAGTCCAGAGAGAAAAAGAAAATTAGAAAGCTCCCAGGGGTGGAGGGAGTGAAAGCACCAATCCCAGGAGGCATGGTCTCGTCTCAGCCACTGACTGCTAATTAGGAGATGTTCACAACATGAAAAATACCCAGAAAGGCTATTTCAGGGTGTCTTCTGAAGAAACAGGCAGGTTTTTCTGTACATCATCATCACCAAGAAATCCAGACACAGCCTTACAGCATCAAACGAGAAGGGCGGCTTTTGCATCCTGCCTGCTCACCTCCCAGGGCAGGAGATGCAGGGGAGAGCTGCTCCTGGTAGCAGCAATGATCCCAGCAGCTCTCCCACACCCTTCGTGACAAATACGTCAGCGGTGTGGGCCAGTGTGCACCTAGTGCCTGAGAGCTGCTCTGCAAAGGATGGGAAACCATTTTTGTGGGCCTCCTGCTCCCTCCAACATGCATTTCAGGCCAGAGCAACTCCGGTCTGAATTGCAGCTCAGCTGTGCTCCTCAGAGAGTCTAAAGATAGTCTTCTGGAAATGGATGTTGTTACCTCTGGGAGCAGCTCTGGTCCTTTTAACTCCCTCAATTCAACACCACAGCCCTACGTACGTCAGGAGACTGGAAATATACAGGACAAGTCAGTGGTTTGGGGCACTGGCTCCAGGAGTGGGAACACGGCGGTCAGCCTGCCGCTGCCTGCGTGGTTTGCTCTGTGAGAGAAAGGAAATGCTGTGAGCAGTACTCACCCGCACGCCGTAGGTCGTTCCCGGCTCCCCCACGTTTTCACCACTCTGCACGAGGCTCCTGTCCTGCCTGCCTGCAGCAGTGACCTCCTCAGCTCCCCGTACAGCGGAGTCGCCCACCGGCTTTGCGGTTAGGGCCAGCTTGTCCAGGTCGGGCTGTGGATAAGAAGCTGAGAGGCAGCTGATCTCAGGTGAGGTTGGGCTGCTCGGGATGGTAACACACTCTGTGAGTTTAATTCGTGGCACCTCTTTCGATCCCAGGCAGAAGCTTTTCAGCCCTGGCAGATTTGACGGGTTGGCGAGTTTGATGTTAGCCATCCGGGGGATCAGCGCGCACAGGGTGGTGCAGGCGTCCTGCGGCCCCAAGGAGACATCTTCCGTCAGTAAATTAGGTGTTGAAGAGTGGGAAGAGGAGGAAGAACCTTTGATGTTTAAAGACGTATTTTGCGTACCTTCATCTAGGGATGTTATCGAATCGTTCCTGAACCGGCTGTACTTAGCCCTGTGCAGCATTCCGGGATGTCGGAATAACCCTACATACAGGATGTGTCCACTGAGGCTCTGCTGGCTGCGTTCTCTCATAGCCTTGGCAGGTCTGTACCTGGGTACGCTTGCATAAATTGGCTCTTGTAGATAAAGTACATGGAAATGAAGCAAATCAAACCATTTTATAAACAGAAACCTGCTGGATCTTTTTGCTGACTCCCTCTCGAGTGGTTTATTTTCCTCAACGCACGAGGCTTAAAACTGCATGGACGTGACGTCTAGTATTTTGTAAGCTGGAATAAATGCAGCACACGGGGAAGCACCGCAGCGGTCCCGCAGCCCCAGCTGGAGAGCCGGTACCCAAACCCGCCTTCGCTCCCGGCACTAAACCCCGCCGAGCTCCGGGGACTCACCGGCGGCCGCGGAGTCCCGGCCGCTGCATATTCCACACAAAGCAGAGCTAGACAAGCTCGAACGCGTTTTCAGACCAGTAAGGTGCCCAGCTTCCCGCGTTTCCACCGTCGGCCGCCCGCAAGTAGAAGAGCATCCCAGCTCCTGCCAGCGGTCAGGCACGGACCCGGTATTTTAGGGAGACCACTGAGCAGCGCCGGCAGCTCTCGGTGTCAGCCTCGCTAATTCCTGCCGGGAAGCCCTTCAGCACCACGCTCCAGAAACCAGGGAACGTCCGTTTCCCGCAGAGCAGCAGCTCCGCAGCCCCGGCCGCCGCCGCCGCTTTTATGAATGAAGTTGGTTTTGTGAATGGGGCTCGGCGCGTGCGGGCGGGCGGCGCCGTGAATGGCGCTCGGCGGGGCGGCCGCGGCCCGGCGGCCCCCGGGGTGCAGCCGCGCAGCCAATCGCCGCCCGCCGCCGGCTCACGCGCGGGGGGAATGGGGGGGCGGGGGGGCCCTCCGGGTACCGAAAATCCCCCAAACCCCCCCGGCCCCTCCCTCCTCCTCCGGCAAGGCGGGAGGGGCGCGCTGGTCGCGGCCTCCTCGGCCCCCCCCGGTAGCGGGGGCCTTTTCTCTCGTCGCGCTTTCCGTGCCGCGTTCGCCTTCCTCCCACTGACGGGCACACCGGCCTCATCCTCTCCTCGCCCTCGCTGCTGCAAACCGGCCGCCGGTGGCGGAGGAGCGGCCCCGCTGCCCTGCCTGCGGCGGGGGGAGAAAACCCCGGGCAGAGCGCTGGAGACACAGAGGGAGCTCAGCACAGCCACTGCTTTTTTGGGGTTTTTTTCCCCTCTTCTGTCAAAGCTGATATT
Organism: Chlamydotis macqueenii; assembly: GCF_036417535.1. Lineage (NCBI taxonomy): Eukaryota > Metazoa > Chordata > Aves > Otidiformes > Otididae > Chlamydotis > Chlamydotis macqueenii. Next base: position 11,655,522 of record NC_141567.1, on the reverse strand, counting down.
AATCCTAAAAGCTGCGATCGTTGCTACACTAAAGCAGGGAAAAGCCCCAGCCCAGGCTCTGCTGGTGAAACATGGCCCAAAGGGGAAGTGGTTGCTTTTGAACCGACCCTTTTTTTTGGGGGAGGATGCTCAGACTGCTCACAAAATCAAACTCAAAGGCAAAACCTGGACCTGCCACAAGTTAAGACGAGTGACTAATTTCTCACAAAGCTTTAATGATGGCTTTGAGCACAGAAGGATAGAAAATGTTCAGAAGTGATTAGCAGCACTGTTGATTGTACATAAAGCACAGAATATTCAGCATGAATATTTTTCTTGAACTCTTTGATTTTGATGCCACACCAGAACACAATACTGACACAGCTGGAAGACACCAGAGGGCTGGAGAGGCCACAGTGCCCTTGCTGAAGAGGAAGAGGAGGGAGCGGAGTGGGGAGCAAGCTGTGCTTGCCACAGAGGGGACAGCGAGCACCAGTGTTTGGGGAGATACTGATGCCCCAGTATCCCAGGTCTTGCGGGACCTCCCAGATTTCACTACCAGGAAAAACACTCACCCAGACAAACCCAATTCCCTCTTCCTGCAAGCCCAGCCTTACCATCCTTCCCACCTTTTCTGTCAGCACACAGCAAGGGCCTTCCTGCCTTACAGCAGCCCCTCGGCGTAGATGATGGCACCAGGAAAGGGTGGCTTGGTGACCAGGCTCCCCCATGATCTGGCTCAGGTGGAGACCAGTTCATGATCGTGGGCTGCCTCTGGCCCATGCTGGTCCTGAGCCCTCCGGCCAGCTGCTCCTCCCTCCGGAGGCAATCTGAGCCTTCATTAGCTGCAGGAGTGAGAGAGGGGGGCACAGGGTCCGTGCTGACCCTCCAGGAGATGCCATCCCCACTGTGCCCTACTGCAGGTACCAGAGCTGGCAGGTGAAAAGGGCTGAGGGGACTGTGTGGTGAAAAGGGACATTTTCAAGAAAAAGAAGCAATGATGCAGTGGCCTGTCCCTCACTAATCACCCAGGAGCTGTGTCTTGAACCCTGCGTGGCAGCAGCACCTGCTGCCCCATAGCCAAAGCGTTGTCACCTTCCTCAGCTGCCAGAAGGGCACGGGAGGGGCTTCCCCAGAGAGGCGAGGGGGGCCAGTACATTAACCCACACTTCTCAGCTCACAGACACTAGTGAGTGCAATTACGGTGTGGGAGGTGAAGAATAGCTGGTGTTTTATGGCAAGTTCCAGAGAAAAACGCAACTGTGACAAGCTCTGTTTTCAGCAGCGATCAAGAAATACAAGCTTGAGAGCAGAACCCAGCAAAGAGTGGCATTGTCCAACGAACAGTAGCCATTGTGGGGAGGGGGAAGAGGGAAAAGAAAAATGTCATGCCTTTGTAAATTAAAAAGCTTTTTTTTTTTCTCAGGGCTAAAAAACAAGATTTCTGTTTAAGATACTGGGAAATCAGCCTCTAACCGGCACAGAGAACAAAGCTCCTTTAAGCATTGGCGAAACTGAGCCTACAGCCTTGTATACCTCCTGAAAGGAGCCTGTGTTTCTTGCTCCCAGCTCGAGTTCCCCGTTGTCTACAGTGCTCGGGGCCCAGGAAGCTGCCCCAGCTCGCTGCCCACCTGCCCACTGCTGCTCCAGCCAGGCACAGGGAAAAGTCATTTTGCCCCCTCACGTGGCTGCCGACACGCGACGGTGCGCACCGCCACAGGGCTGTGCCATGCTTTTTCTCAGGCTACATGGGAATGCCCTTCGGGTGCACAGTTACGAGCCGAAACCTCCCTTGGTCCCTGTGTTACCAGCCTCATCGCACCCAAACCCTCCATCACACCCTGATGACAGCCCAAACAGTGTCTCAGTCTCAAATATGATGCATGAAAAAACTGATGCGAGCAGCCCCTGGTCATGCATTGTCGCAGGGGACAGGCGCTTCAGCAGGGGTAACCACGCTGATGGGGCAGCACCGTTACAGAGGAGAAGGCAGCGAGCTAGCAGCAGTCACATCTCCATTGTCAACACAGGGAGCCTTTGCAGCAGTAAGAGCAGCAGCAGCCCGGGGTGCCAGGAGTCCCTGGGCACCCTTGGGAGTGACACCGTTTCAGATTAGGGCTGTGGGAACACAGCTCTAGCAGGCAGGCAGTGCCACGCTCCCCTTGCAGCACCGGGGCCAGGACACACAGATGTGGTGCTCGCTGGCGACAGGAGAGCTTAAAGTGAATTGAGGACCAATTTAGAAGAGAGCAGCCGGCTCAGCAGTCTTGACCCAGGAGCGTGTGTGGGCAGTGCAGGGAGCGAAGCTGTCACCCATCTGCAGAGCACACCTGAAATGCAGTTGCACTCCTGCAGAAGCCCAGAGGAAACTGTTACGTGCTTCTTGCAATCAGCACAACAGAGCTCAGCCTTCCCGTTAAAACACAGCGTAAATAGGGGAAATTTCTTTTCTGTACAAATAGCAACAGCAGAGTTAATTCACGCTAAGGTGCACTGAGCTGATCGCCTTCCTTCCTCATTGACATGCCTGGCTGACGCTACAAAATATTTCAGAACAGCAGGAAAACCCCGTAACCAGCAGCGTGCTGGGAAGTACCTTTGGGAAGCCCTGGAGCACGCTTATTTGCACTAGCAAAAGTCCTGCACAGCCACTGCTTCATTTCAGTTGAGAGAAATGTATTTTCCCACATATTGAATTGATCTCACTGTTTTATCTCCTATGGATACACTGTCCTTGTTCCGAACCAGTTAAAAGCAGGCCTATTGCGAGCTGGTCCAGTGGAAGGTGTCCCTCCCCAGCACAGGGGCATTGGACTAGATGCTCTTTAGGGTCACTTGCAACCCAAACCATTCTATGTTTTAAGATATTTGGCAACTGCAGCCCACCTCCTACTTTTCAGGAGAGTCAGGGGTCTTTGCAGGGGCTGAAGGCACAGAGCTAACAGGTTTGAGGAGGCCAGAGGCACAGGTGCTGCCATGTCCCTGGGTACAGAAGCCAGAGATGAGCCTGTCAGTGCTTTTCTCCTGTTCTAGCTCTGGACAGCGCTCATCCCAGAAAACATGTCCTAGGGTGTCTTACAGGCAAGTTGCAATTTTCCTTCTCAGGCACCAGGCTGTGTTTGGCTCAGCCCAGTTTAACCACTCACAGCAAGGCCGCTTTGTCCAAAACTGCAACCAGAAGACAGCGGAATGCAGGGCTGCTCCGGCGAGGTGAAGGGCACATCCTTGCAGCTGATCATGTGAGTGGAAGGACCCAGCACAGCATACACCAAGGCTCAGCTGGACATACTTTATTCCCACCCTTTTCACCTCCTCTTCGCCAGGCCACACCACCACCTCGTCCTCCTTCAAAACACTGCTGGGCTTTGCCTTTTCCACCAGAAAAGCCCCCTAGCATGGGGGAAGAGAAATGAGCTGGAAACTCCTGTGCAAGAAGCCAAAATTCAGAGCCCGAAGGTTGCTCAACAGCCAGCACAAAGCCAGTCCTTGCAGCTCGTGTGCCCCAGGCTACGGACAGCACTTGTGAGGTGAGAGCTGAACACGGGCGGGCAGCAGAGCGTAGGAGACCTGTGCCACAGCTGTCCCTTCTGTGAGGGGGATGATGCCAGCCTCCGCAGGCTTGACAAGGACAAACCAAACACTTCAGAGCTACAGTCAGAGCCACTGCAAGCCATCAGAAAGCAACATACTGCCCTAACCAGAGCTTTCTGAAAGGAGAGCTGCATCCCAAGAGCCCAAAGATACGTTCACAGTAGCGCTTGGTGGCCGCCTAAGCACCGCTTGCAGGGAGGACAAGTGGCCATGAGCAAAATCCAGCATCATCTGATGTCGCTTGTTCCACAAAGTGCTGAAAGCAGCAGATTAAGCATTTAGTGCCTGGCTCTGGCTGCAAGCACTGTCCTGCAGCAGAAGGGATACAAAGACAACTTTCAGCCTGAAGTAGCCTAAAACTTCCTCTCTGCAGAACTACCCACCACATGAAACAAGTTTCAGCAACAGCACCACAAAACTACAGTCAGCTTGAAAGGAAGCTGGGAGCAGTCATGCTTTACTGGCTTCACAGAGCGTGGTACCCATGCAGTAGCTGGCAGGGAACATCCTTTCCAGCCATTCAGCTTCAAGCTATATTTTTATAAGGCAATCCACTAGCAAAAAAATTGAAAAGAATAAGTCCTGCAACAGTTGAACTTCTCCCAGTGGCTCCTCAGCTGTGCAGAGGAGATCCAAGGAAACACTGAGGGACGTACCCTCATTCAGCATCTCCTGCTTCCATCCTTGGATGGTTGCCTTTGACTTAGCTGCAGTAAGTCAGAAAGGAAACTGTGATATCAGGGGATTTCCAATTGCTTTGTTAATTCACTCTCTTTCTCTACAATCAATGTTCCTCCCTAAGGTTTTTGCAAGAGCTTCTTCCAGGTCTTGCTGCCCACAGCTTTTTTGCCAAACATTCTCACCTCTGCAGTGCTCACCTGCTCCTCAAGACAGTCGATGACAGAGTGGCGGTTACCTTCTCAACTTCAGCTGGAAAACCCACAAGAGTCTGCAACACTCTCAGGGGCAGAATCCATCTGAAAGTGTATCCTTTCCTTGCTTGAAATGCATTTTAAAGATTTTAATGCTCCAAGTAACTTATGTTAAGGTTTTTTTTTTTTCCTGAAAGACACCATGGAACAGGAGGATTTTTTACCACAATTATTTTTCAAAGTGTACACAACCCCCACAAGTTTAGAGTGACAATATTTATTGTTGGTTCATAACTGTGCAAGAGATTAGGAACCTGCTACACAGGCACGAAGCCTTATAGAAACACAAAGTTGTTTTAAATTTAGCATGGACCTACATTGCCTTTCCCTATAAACACCGACCGAACCGCTGCCTGCGTGCATGGTGCTATCGCAGCCCGCGCAGTCTCCAGGGGAACCCAAGCACAAGCAGAGCTGCCACACAGAGAACTGCAGGAAAAACAGTTTAGTCCGTCCCCCTCTCCCATTTCCCTTTATGTAAGAGCAAGTCTGTTATCAGAGTTACACGATTACTGAATTCCTCTTTACTCATTAAAGTACTATCCTTGGAAAACACCACTGTGAGAGATAGCTGGGCGTTTCAGACAGCGTCCAGCCGGACACCCACACACATCCGCCTTGCAAGAGCGCTCACCCAGCAGCAGTGGAAAGCTAATTTAACAGCTACCAGCGTACCAGGGGCCTGTAACTGTTGCCAAGAAGCATATTCCAGCTTCGGTTTCCCTGCATTTCCTACTGCTTGCTAACTTGTCAGAGACTGCAAAAGGGAAACAGGTTGTAGTTGCATCATCTCCTTTAGGTTTGGTGGGGTTGTTTGGTTGGTTGAGTTTTTTTAAAGCAGTATTGAACAAAAATATTTTTAAAAAACCTGTTAAAAAAATTGCTGACTTTTATACAATGATCTTATCTTTGTTGCTTAAATAGTGCAATTTGACTGGAGTCTTTCTGCACAATACAGACATGCAGATTCGTAACTCCCAGTCCTGCCAGCACAAAGCCGGTATCTGAGAGCTCAGGCAACGCCAGTGCTGCTTGCACAAACCTCCGTGCAGCAACGGCAGAAGCAATTATTTTCTCGTGGTTCTGTGTGTGCAGTAATGCAAAACATCAAGCGCTGCCTATGGTGTTATTTAAAGAACTCTCAATAGAAAAAAGGAACTTTTCTCAAGGGAACTACAAAATGGTTAACATTTTTTAAGTAGTGAAGAAATGCAGAGGAAATTTCAGTTTGTGAGGCTTTGGGGTAATTAATTTTCTTGTCACTTCCCTAGCACAAGTCACACAGTGCCACCTACTTCATTTGTACTTTCCAAAATTCTCATCAGGTTAATACGCCAGCAAACTCCAGATGTGAGGAGTAATTTTGACAGTAAGTGATAGCACCTACAAAGCAAGGTTTGTAACAGAAGCACTTTCAACAGAAGACAACTGCAATAGCAGAACTGAAACATGAAGTTAAGGCACATAAATAGAAAATTCAAAATTACAGGATGAAGCTGTATCCTTTTTGAATTGCTACAAATATTCTCACACGTGGGAGTTGCAAAAACCAGTTAATGACACTGTTACTAGAGCTGCGGAAGTGTGAGCAGTTACCAGTGAGTCACTGGAGAACAGGGGACAACATGCTGAGAACTTAATGCTATTTTCCAAAGGTGACTTCATGCAGCAGGATAACAATAGGAGGTCAAGCCACATTTTCACACATCAGCAGCATGCAAGAAAACCTAGTTTTCAGAGGTGCTTGCAGTTATTCTAACTGATTTGCTCTTAAGTAAATATTACTTCCAACTCAATGTTCTGGACCTCGTTCAGTCCCACGCTCTTGGAAGAACAGTGGGTTTTTTTCTACATAGTATTTTTCTGGTCATCATTAATATGGTGCATGACACCAGCGACCTGGACTCCGTGTGAAAAATCCTCAGCTAATTCTGTTCTTCAGCCTCTCTCCCAGTGACCACCCAGTGTCGGTGACTGGAGGGGCTCAGCTCCCTGCGCTGGATGTCACCTCTGAGCTGGGGCCCAGGAACCAGCAGCCGGCAGCAAGGAGCCACCACATGGCTTCTCCACACTGTGGCCAAGTACAGTGTAAAACAGATCTTCCATCTCCTGCAGTGCCTGGGCAGCATCTGCAATCACAAACTCAAGATAAAGGAGCTCTGAAGAAACATATCACTGTATTAAAGTCATAAATTTCTACAATCATTTTTTATTAGTTATGGAAGAATCCCCACTAGTATTTACATAGTGCAAAAAAGCTGTTATTACTCCAAAAAGTACGGCAGACAGAACAATTATCCTTCATACAGCAAAAAAGAAATGGAACAAACCCCTTCATATTATATTTCATAATGATTTTTCTAATGCTTTAACCTAGATATTACTATAAATTTTAAGACATGAAAGATTAAACAGCTTTCCTTATTAGAATCTATTTAAAAGTAAAATACATGAACTATTTATTTAGAAGGTGGGCTGTGCCAACTGGGTTTCTCCTTTCAGTGTTACCATTCACTGGCGTGGAAGTTTCAGGTTAGACATTCTCACATTTCCTTCCATGTGTGGCAGGGTGGGCAGAAAACCCACGTTACTGGTTTCTATGGCTTGCTTCTGCTGGTTTTAGTTTCGTTAACAAATCGTCATGTCTAATTTTTAAATGGCTAACATTGAAATCAACTCAACAGTTTCATTAGTTGGCACAACTTCACAAGAAATACTTAATGACAGTTTCAGCAAACAGCAGCTTTTCAAACAATAATACTTTTTTACATAGTATTTAAAGTAACATTATTAAAATTTAAGCTTACGTTAAAGAACCGGACAGAATCACATTGTGTGAGCTCCCACCCACCCCAACGAGCATGAAGACACCTCTTATCTTTACCTGAAGAACACCAACAAATGCATTACTGCATTACTTAACATTTTCTAGAATTAATTTTTAAAACACAGGTCAATACCCACTGTCACCGTCTAGCTCCAGTCCTACAACTACCTGCACACAACTTGAGCAGATAAACAGGCCACCAAATTTAAGCCAGTGGAACTAATGCTCTTGCGCACGTGTTAGCGGAATCAGGCCCTTAACATCACTCAGACATTTTCACTTGGTCCAACCAAGGGACAAAAGTTCTTGTTTTCCTTTTACATACTTGTAATCCATGTCTTATTATTATTATTCTGACAGATACTTATTTCTATAAATAGGTTGCACACATAGCCACCTCTATCAGTTTTAAAGATCCCTATCCCTACCACAGATACATTATTTTTGATTTTACCAGATAAATTAAGTGGTGAAATCATTTCTATAAAGAATGTCTTAAGAAAAGTAGATTTGTTTTCTGAATAATAATTTTCACAACAAAAATATCTATACACCTATAACTACAGAAACATCTTTTCTTGGGGACAGTAACAACTTGTATAACAAACTGCATACTTTTATACTGAAATAGAAATCCAGCTACTTTAAAAAAAAAATCATGGTATTGCAAAACATTTTATGCTTTCCTTTTAAATTCTGGTGATAACAGAATCAAAATTACCACAGTGAGATACTCTCCTTAAGTGCTCCAAGTAGCAAGGAACGTCCCAATTTTAGATGCAAATGGATCACTCCTAAAGGAATTGCAATTTCATTCTCACAGTTATTGCTCATTCCCAGCTTATCGAAAAGGAAGCACTAAAACTGGTTTCCTCTGCTCAGTTTCAGTTTGCTCCTCTAAGGGTGATCTGCCACATTTTAAAAGGAGACTAGTTCCTTATTTGCTGGCAAATTGAGATATATTAGAAGTGCTATATCACCTTCAAGAACTCTATTAAACCTGTAGCAAAATTGCAGTTAAATAGTGGGCTGAATATTACAAGACTTCTTTGATATAAATGTCAGAAAAATTTAAAATGACAGTCCAAGTTCAGAAAAGACATATAAAAAGATGCGCCTTTGATGTTAATACTTCAAGATCAAAAGTTATTTGAATCACTGGCACTGAAAAAGCAAAAGGAAAGTTACAAACACCTTTGTTTTTTGATGTTCTGTTGAAGTTTAGCCCTCAGTGTACACACTGATCTCAGCTGGGGTCAAGTCGTGCCTACACATCCAAGGGCAAGTTTTGCTTGTCAGCAGTTCAAACACCTATCATTTCCTAAAGCAAAAACTCTTTCAAAATGGACAGTAGAAATCTGCCATACATACAGTAAAAGGTTTAACATTCAGGAGGCATCATTCCTTAGTCTTTGTTTTCCTACAAAATGCCTGTTCTAACATCTAGGAAGATTACACTGAGGAACGAAGAACGTGACACGGAACAGCCAGTTGTCCTAGCAGCTCTCTACACTGCTTATCTACATAGCATTTGCTATGTCTAGACCTATCAAAGCATTATTTACATAATACACAGTTTCTATTATTCTTATTAGCATCCAAAAAACCCAGGGGTAGATTATTTCTAAACCTGGAGTCTTATTTTCCCAGTGCAACTTAAAATGCCAGCATCACTAGTACTGTTAAGTGTTGGTCCCATGTTAGTAAGCGTGGACTAAATACCTAAGCTATTCATTTATTGTGGTTTTCAACCTACCCAGAGGACTTTATGCATTTTGATACAAGTGACCAAGAAAAATGAAGTGGAATTAAAATAAACATGTTTGCTATAAAAGCATTATCCATGTGAGTTACTCTTTGGCTACCCTTGTAGTGAAGCTCCTGCTGCTGGCAGTTTCAGTACATCTCTTACCAATACAAGACAAAGATGGAAAACAGACTCCTTAACATGCAAGGTTTAGACGCATACTCCATCTTCAATCTGAAATGAATTCATCATCGGTTAATGGATTCACTTGAATGTTCAGAACAAAACAATTCTCTAGCAACATGTGTATTTCAGGAAGGGCTATTTTTGTTACCTCTGAACCACTGAAATACCTCCCCATGCTACAGGGCACTTCCTCCTTTCCTGGAATAACCACTTCCTTTTCTATCCTAGAGGTCAACTCGTAAAGCTGCTACAACTGTCAGAACAGACAAGAAGAGGTCACATTTTGAGTAAGAATTGTTAAGATACATCCTGAACTCAACATGAGGGTGGCCAGGATCAAAGCATGCACACGAACATGTAGATACCTTGAGCCACCGTATCATTCACACTTGGTGTTAAAGGATTACTCTTGCTTTTCGCAATGTTATGTAGATTACAATATGCAACCCAGCATTCCTGAGGTAAATGACAGGAGAAAGAGGAAGTCCTCAGTTCACCAGAAGTCCTGGATAGGGATTATGGTTAATGATTCACTTCGTGTGGTTTGGCAGACAGCAATTGCGGAGCGCATGGGGAATTTTTGTTTTCTTTCCTGTGTTTTTTTTTCAATGCAATATTTCTACCTTGTCAAAAAACCCCAAAACATTAATCATATCCCTCTGGTTTAAAGGTTTTCTGGAATCAAAATTGTTATAGCGTGTTGTAGCTGTCTCAACTACCAGCAGCTTTTTAAACGATGCATTCACTGAGACCAACTAAAAAGCTGCATCTATCTTAGCATAAGAATCACACACAGGTTTCTCTACTATTTGCGTTTCATCAAGACTGCAAATGGGGTTTTCTAGCTTTGCTTTAAAGAGAACCAAAGTTGTACATTTATTTCTAGATAGAACTAGAAAAGTCACAGCCAAATACACTGATGTGTCTGGCATAACACTATAACACCAATGTAGAGTGTTGGTAATCCGTCAGTCTTAATGTAGGTTATCTGTTTGAAAATGAGCTAAACAGTCACATCTTAAAATAATTTTGCTTAAAACTGGTCAGTTACAAGAGATGTTTCCTTTTACAAAAGATCAAATGAATACTTATTGACAAATTTTCCACACAGTTTCTATTCTGGGAAATAGATACTGATTAAAGGCTAAGCTAGTTTTTAAATCAAACAAGTAACAGACAACTACAAAAATATTGTTGTGAATTAAATATACATATTAAATGTTTAACAGTGCAAAATGTTGAGATGAAGCATACGAAATAATGGCTGCAACCTTTACAACAGTTAGTTTTACTATAACTTCTAAAAAGTTCCTGAGTTCCTGCTTATTTTTACGGCATATAGATGGAATCTGTGTGTTCCTTATTCAAAGAACTGCAGATGGTGGGTTTATGCTGAGTGTTACTTGCATGCTTATCATTTGTCCACTCCTCACCATCAGTGACTGGATCAGCCTGCTCAGAAGACTCTATTTCTTCCTCTTCACTTTGTTCTGCATTGTCGTCTTCGGCACCACTAAGGGTCTTCCCAAGCTGAAGAGTCTCCATAGTTCTCTGCGTCTCTGAAACCCAAGATTCAATTCTGCTGTTAAGCTGAACCTCTACAGAAATTGGTTCATGGGCATAATCCTCATCATCATCATCTTCCTCCTCCTCCTCCTCTTCTAGCATTCCTGGTACAAGAGTACTGGTGGTACTGGTCATGGAGGAATTCAAAAGATCTCGGCAGCTGCCATCCAGTGATCCTGTTTCTGTACTCTGCTGTGATGCCCATTCCAGATTGTCATCTGGTTTCACCTCATCTTTGTCACCTGGTGTGGATTTTCCATGATTTGTTGCTGAGGTAGGGCCAGTTGTAGCCAGAGGTGGTTGTTTATTAAGAGTGGCTTTTTCAATTTGACCATTACCAGCTTTTTCTGGTACTGCTGTCTTACATGAGGATTCTCTCTCATTTTCAGAGGCTTCCAACCCATCAGATGTTTCCACCATATTTCTCCAGTTTGTTTCTACAAGTTTCAAAAGAAGTTTAAGTAGGAAACATGAAGTCTTTCTATATAAAAATATTTCTCCTAAACATCCCAGAATTATTTAAATAGCAACAGGAGCTAGTAATTTTAATATTATTCTATGCTTGCTAGAAAAATTTCAATTAGGAAAAGGGGGAAGAAGGGAAAGGGAGAGATAACAGAAAAGGCTGTTAATAACTTTGGGTTTTTACAGTGTCCTAAACCAGACATTGCACAGTTGAAAGTTTGTGCACTTAGTTTCCTGTGTAAACTATGAAAGCACCAAATCTAACAGTGAGTGTAGTCAAAGAGGTTACTCTGAAGTATGAACTAAAAGCAGAAAGTTGCCACAGTATTAAGTCATCTGTTTAAAGATTTTTCTAAAAACATTTAACAAATGAAATAAGTCTGAGACACCACAAAATACTTCACTAAAACCAAGACAGTAGTATTCTTAACTCACCATAAGACTTAAAAAAAGATAAGTCTTGACTTCAAACAAGCATTCTCCCTTTTATCCCCTCTGTCATGTGGGCTTAAGTAACCTAATAAATAAATTTGCCTTTTGCTCACGCTAGAATCATTAATTGCCATCTCAAGTGTCTAAATCTAAGCTACATGTCCCATCTTCAGAGACCTCGATAATTTAGTTCTTACTCTGTCATTAATTCTTCCTCAATTATATAATCAGCTCTGTGTTTGGTACCAGTTCTATACCAGTTCAATACAACTGAAGAAGCCACCTCCACTGATGTGGAGGCAACTGTTAACGCTTGTGAGGAACAGAAATGAAAATGGGGGCATGTCCTTAAAAAACTACCTGAAGACTAACCAATTTTCTCTTATCCCTGACAATTGTAGAATATTTTAAGTTATGAATAACTATTGTATTTTTAGCTCCATTTTGCAATAAGCAGCATTTGGAAATTCCAGCTTCTAATTACAAAAGTCAGTTTTAACGCACTTACCATATTCTTTCTCATTCACTTCAGATATGGGTTCAGAAATAACACTACAGAATGAGATAGCACTTGCTGCAGAGGGGTTACGAGAATGACCCATATGATGGGGTGCCTTCTTGACATTCTTCAAGGCTTCTTCTGCCTGTTCCTGTTCCATTGCAGCAACCATATCTCTGTACGCTTTTCTGGCCTCTTCAGTCAGCGACACCAGTTTATTAAATAGGTCCTAAGCATGAAGGTAGTTTTTAGAATCAGTAATTCTTACCAATAATTTTCACTTTAAATTATTCCTTTTAGTCATAAGTATACCATATAGTGAGTCTTAGGCTTATTAACACCAAAATACCTTTACTTCAACTAAATTAGCTCTTCTCTGTATTAAATAAAAACACCACTCCTCAAAGTTTACACAACTTTGAGGAGATGTACTGAATTTCAGATGGCATTTAAGTCTACCTGAAAGCTATAGAGGTGTTGCAACCAAAGCGTTTCACCACAGTCTCTCAGTTCTGTAAATACTGAATTTAAAAGAAAAACACACCCTACTATAGATCAGGTCAGGGCCTTTATCAAATGCATGTTAGTTAGGTGTGCTCTCCATGCCAGATCAATTTGTAAGTACAAGGAACATAACTGTTTACTCCAGCCATTTATGTGAATGGAATTACTCACCTCAGCACCTGAGTAGTTGAAGATTCCCACTACACTGACAGGAACCAGCTTGTTCACACAACGGCCAAGAGCTTTACGGCCAAGAGCAAAGACAAAAGGAATTTCTTGTTCCCGTGCCATGGCTATTACGTTGTACAGAGCCTCATCTAGTCCACCTTCAAGAAAGCAATTTTCAATAGACATCTAGTCAGTTACGGTCACAGTACAGCGCAATACAACTCTCTATCCCATTTTAATCGTAATTAGTCAGTAAAACTGCAATACACACAATCACCAGCTACTATGCCCTACAGGATAAAAAGCTACACAGGATAAAAAGCTACAAGTATAGTGAGTGAGTACAGATCAAGGCGATATTCTGCATTCTCTACTACTCCTACATACAAATTAAATCAGAGTTTTTCACAGCTCTTTTCTTGAGCAGAAAGAAGCTTCCTTCCTTCTTCAGGAGGTTTCAGGAAGCCTCTGTTTACATTTCTAGTTGCGGCAAAATGTGTTGGTTGACTAATTCCCATTCCTCTTAAGGAATCCTCCTTAAGAGCACCCAGAGCTCAGAACTCTAGGTGTATCAAAGACTGAACGGAAGAAAATTGAAGTCTATTGTATGTGTTAACAATATGTATTTTTCTTTAAGCTATTCACCCCTCGTGAACAAGTTTCTTCCAGAATGGAGTAGAAAAGAATTAATGTGGAGTGGCAATTACACAATTGATTCTGGAAGTGTTATGTCGTGCATAGCAACTAAAACACACTTCTAACCTTGCTAATCAGCACAAGAATACTGTACAGTTAAGTGCACCACTTGCTTTATCATTTATACCTTTTGACTGGATTTTTTCGCAGTTGGGAGATATGATTACACACTTGATCTTGTTTAGTTTCATATGTTTAGTAACCTCACGCAACCCCATAACAAGTCTTCTCCTTGCTTTAGCTCTCATGGGATCCTTTTGATAAATCTGTTCCTGGAAGCTGACAAGCTCTTGCAGTAAGAGAGTCACACACTCATCTATTTCTTTACTCAGAACCTGGTTACAGTATCTGCCAATTCAAAAAACATTTAATATTAGCATAGCACAATATCAATGCTATTCCAGCAAGTCTTTTCTCTTACCAAATAAAAATAACTTTACTTCCTCAGAACAGTTATTAAATTGTTATTAAAATTATTAAAAGGATTTAGAAATCAGACTGTATACTGTAAGTTAAAAATACACACCTATTTCCGGTAATATCCCTTACCTCAAGAAGCTGGTCAAAAAGAATATTAAAAGCTACAAAGAAATACTCCAATAGGTGACAAGTAACTTATTTTCCTTAATTTGGTAGTCTATAAAGATACATTAACTAAAAAAAGCAGTACTGTATTAGGAGTGACTACTACAGTATTTTCAGCATTCATAATTATTCCTTCCTTTCCCAGACAAAGTGTATGTAAGTCCTGTTTTTTAGCGGATACTTCCACCTAGCTTATTTGTTGCAGCAACCACAGAGAGTCCAAAGTGCATGCGTGGACATATATTTATATACGCACATTGGTGTATGTACATATACGCACACATACATAGCAATCCATCTATGGCAAAAAAAAAAGAAGATAAAATACTTGCAGAAACTTCTACTGATGAAAGGGTAGCTTATGTTTGTTAAACTCTTCCTAAGTCTACTAAACTTATCTACACTTAAAAGACAAGAGTGACTGAAGTACAAGCCTTAAATTTATATTAATAATGCAAAACTCTTACTCTCTGAATCTCTTGCTGTGAATTTTAGTTATTGCAGAAGATGCCATTGGACTGCCTATTCCAGAACTAGCAGGTGAACCTTGTGACACTGGAGTCATACAGTATGGAGAATTCTGACTTGCTGGCGAAAGTGAAGTATCACTAGGCATACTTAGTCCAGTTTCTGAAAGACAATTTTAAAATGTTATAAAATACAAAGACGTTTTCACATTAAAAAAACCAGCACCACACTTCTTACGTATCACTTCCTTGCCTTTTTCAAATTACATTCTGAAAACACGAAACAGTATTCTTCCCTGGAGGGGTAGTTGAAAGGAAAGAAAAACAAAACTCATTAAAAAAATATCAAAAGCTTAGTTTGGGAAATGGATAGAACAGAAGGGAAAACCTGCCAAAATGCTACAGCTTCTTCCAATAATTCTTTACTGTTGATATACATAATATTTAACTAATTTATGCCTAGAATATTTAGGCTTTTCACAATTATCTTCAGTCAGGCACGTCATTCCAAAGAAAAGTTCTTAAGTACTACATCTGGAATCTTGATAGATACCTCCTTCCCACCCACCCCCCTCACCAAACACATCAAAGACATTGAAAATTCTTTGGTGTTTCCCAGTTGCTCAGAGCTGTTCCTGCAAATCCACAGTCCAGACACTGCAGTTGCTTTACCAGAGTGTTCAAACTGGAAAATCTTATTTACAGTTTGCGACTTCTATATCCAGAAATCTTTCTGTAGGCTCATCATTAAAAAGCGCTATAATCAACATGACATGGTTGAGAATAGGTCACATTTTGTCTGCTTATCAAAAACGCGGTCAATTCTGACATGTGCTGGGAACATCCTCTCAAGAGAAAGGCATTAAAAAGCTGTATGGACATTATGTACTTAGAATCCATACTGCCAGAGTCTTCCACATCTGAGGGACAAACAAGACATTTTAGAAGAGGGTTCCAGTTTCTAGTATTTCATAATACTAAAAAAGTTAAAAGGTAACATCAATAAAATACGTTGCATAAAAAGAGAAAGAAGAAATATTAAAATAACCAGATTAGCACAATTAGAGGTGGGAAAGAAGGGGGATGAGAGACAGACCAACCTTCTTGAGAGGTCAGCTCCTGAGACTGATCAGCAGTCAAGTTTATATGAACCTCTTTCTGCTCGTCAGATCCTAAAAGGCTATGGTCAGCTGATAAACGGCCTTTCTTCTCTTCTCTCTCTTTCAAAATAATCTAGGAACAAAATCAACAGCCATCAGCATCTCAAAATTGTAGAGATGCCTGTAAAGAAAAACGTCCATTTGACTGAACATAACACAAAATAAAGTTAACCAAGTTGTTTTGAACCTTCATACTCATGTCAGGATAGAAAACCCCAAAATTATTTCAGCTTCCTCTTTGATCACAAACAGTATTTAATTCCAGCATTTTACAGATGGCATACTCAGCGCTCTCATACTTCTACATAAATAGTGCTTCCAACAGTTTGTTAAGTATTAAGTATTTTCACAGCTCCCGATACATAATACTAACTCATTAACAATTCCTCATCCCCATTCCTGGAAAAAAAACAACCCCAAACCAAACAAAACAAAAAACCACACACACCCAAAACCACAAACTGCCTTATGCAAGAATACTAGCCATCTTTGTGAAGCACCACAATAGACAGAATCCTTTCTACAAAACAAAGGGAAGTGCAAGGTAAGTAGCCATAGATATACTGGTATTACTACGACAAATAATAACCACATACAGGCATTGACAACAGAGTTTGGAAAACTATTCTGAACAGGTAGCTGTGAATTTCTCTAACTCAAATAGATCTTGGGTAAGTCAGGGGGAAAAAAATAAAAAAAAAAGATTGCGGAGGAGGGGAAAGAAAAAAAAAAAAGCAACTTAGCCAAAGACAACACATCTTTTCCAGATTCTAATTGCTTGTGTCTTAAAGTGATCTTGACAAGAAGGGTGGTGTCTGAGTACAGGCAACTAACACTTTTTTAAAAGGCTTTCACACTTCTGTTTAGGGCTAGGTTTTTTATTTTACCTGCTGATTTCCACATGTACTGTAGTCTCTGTGTAGAAGCCTACTTTATGTGTGCATGTATACAGATATATACAACCAATTATTTCTAAATGTACTCAATTAAAAATTGTGGTTTTACTTCAAGATCTACACTCATCTCTAGAAAAAAGTAGGAAAATTTTAGGTTAGCATACTACATTGCACTACAAACTAGGATTCAACAACATGAAAAAACTATCTAAGTTTTTCCATATGTCCTAGTGTTTTTACTTAAAAAAAGTCCTTGCAGCCCATATTGTGATAAGTTCTTACATTGTACCATGGGGGTATAAAAGTTACACTCGTGTCCTGTCCTTTGGATCTAGTCACGTAAAGTAACAAGAACTCAAAGCAGAAGATCATGGCTCCCTTACCCTACGCTCATGGTCACCAGTTCTCAAGAAAGAAAACATCACTTTTTATTTTTGAAGTATGAGTGTGGGTAAAGAGTGTCAGGGGTTGACATGTTTACCTTTTTAAGCGCTGTAGGGCGTTTCAGTTTTGCAATCTCTCTTTCTTTTCCTCTTTTCACTTTTGGGGCAGTTGAATCCAAAGGATTAAGGCAGCCCATAGATGGTTGTCCCTTTGTTAAGGACTTTCTGTTGACAGATTCTTTGGTATGAAAAGGAGCAGCACTGCCAACTAAATGCAAGAAAGATATTAGTTTCACCAAAAGACACGTCAGCTTTACTTCAACACTATTTTCAGAATTTCCACTGATGAATTCTCAAACTACGTTTTCCTTCCTTGGAAAAAAAGCAGCTGATAATGACAGGAAAATTACATCATCAGATATTGTTGCTTCCAGATGGTTTTAAGCTTTCTTCAGCTTAGCCTCATGTTTTAGGAAGCTATGGATTCCAGGAAAGGAATTACTTAAATATTAGTAAAGGATCTCTCTCAAGTGACTACACGTAGCTTTATTAGTAAGGTGACAGTAGTAAGACAAGTTGCAGACATTTATCCAAACACTGATTTTTAGTTGTTGAAGACTTAATTAGTTGACAGGACAAAAGAGATGAGAGAATGCAGCATGTAGTTAAGTGTACCTTCTGCAAGAAAGAATAAAACAAATGTAGCCTCCAATGGAAGTGCCAACTGTTTTTTGCTGAGCTTTGTTTGATATAACCTTGCCAACTTGAATTAATGTTTGAACACGGCTGAAACTCAAAGCAGGTAAACGAAGCAACACACAAGAAGGAAAAAACGGTAACTATGTGCATAACGATGGCCTCTAGGCTACATGCTACTGCTCAGGAATGAGATTCATGGGTTATAATGCGTAACAACAAAAATCTCAATTCTGTATTCAGCAGTAAGCATTAAAAAAAGCTAATTTGATGTTGTGTTGATAAAAAAAACCAGACAACAAAGTGTAATTAAGCCATTGCATACATTCATGATGGAACTATAACTTATTATTCTGTACACGTCTGATATTCCTTTTTTTTTCCCCCCAAGAAGATACACTAAAAATACAAGAAGGTACAGAGAAAGTGATACAGATTATCTGAAGCAATAACTAACTGGACTAGGACTATTCAGACTAGAAAAGAGATGACAGACCTCTAAGAATCATAGAGGAGGAGAGCAGGGAATTATTGCTCAGTCTTTGTAACACAAAGGCTAGGAAAGCTAGCAAAATTATGAGTGAAGCACAAGAAAAAAAAATCCCTGACCCTCACTCCAAAATCACAGTAGAAGGAAAAGCTTCTCCACACAGCACGCATTAAGGGCAGAATTCACAGTCATCGGACATTACAGACAGTAAAAGCATGTGACAGAAACGATGGATAGTTTAAGAAACAAATCTGGTTAGAGAAAGCCTGGAGTTAGGAGGCCCTGAAATATAATCAGTAGAGGCGGGAAGAATATCCTGGAGAGGTATCCCTCTATATGATAGTCACAGGTATCCTCTCTAAGCTGCTTTCAAAGAGAATTCTGTAATATTTATAGTAGATATTCAGTTTGACCTAATACTGTTCTTTTCACATATTAATTTCGGCACTGAATTACTCTAAGAACATGAATCCTGAGTTTTGAATAGCAGGCCTTCTAAGAGAAGTTTGTCCTCCATTCTACATGGACTTTCAGAATTGCACATTGCAGCTCAGAGGAAGGTAGCACAGGTGAATGTTTCAAGAAATGCATTAAGAAAGTCTTTCCAGGTTTTTATATTAAAACAAACTTGGCAGAAAAAAAAATATATTTAAGGTGCTTGGATCAATCACATTTATATTGTCACAAAATGCATTTAGCAATAATCAAGCAGATTAGAAATACCTGTGTACGAGAGAGGCCTGGTGTTGGTGATCTGACGAGCCTTCATTGCTTGCTGCTGCTTTTCAAGAGCTGCTAACATGTCACCCAAATCTAACTGAACAGGGGTCTTGCTCTTCTTTCCAGCCGCTTTTGATAAAGCCTCCTATAACATTAACATCACATGCTGATAAATACGAAGAAATAATGCCTGCAAAACATACTTTACAAAGATACTCTTGCTATTACAGAATAAAGAGGAACAACAGCTAACTGATACTCCTCTTTACCAACTACTGGGGTGAGGGCGGTGCTACACACTTGGAGTTTTTTCTGTTCCATGCTTATCTCTGAATATTCTTGAGCTGTTGCAAGTGCTGCTGCCAAGGCCTTCTTCTTCTGACTTTTTGCACGCTTTGGTACAGAGGTTGTAATGGGAATTGGAGTTTGGACTATATTGATTGGAGAATTCTCTGGTAAGTCATCCAACTAGGATTTTAAACAAAATGCAGAAAGCCACAATTAAAGACCTTTCTCTCAAGATCACAGAAAATGCGGCACTCCAGAAACTAAGTGAACCATTGCTTTGGTCAGCCCCAATTATGAAGTACAGCGAGATGACACAGTAACTTAATAAAACTAGAAACTTATGTATATTTCATTTTTGTATGGGAAAAACTATTAGTTATCTCCAATCATGCCTTCAGAAGGTTTTCCAGTCTGATTACTAAAGAAGGGGGCAGGATTTTTCCCCTCGTGAAGATTTCATGTAGGACTTAACTCCCCTGGAAAGCAGCTGAGTAGATGAAGTCCTCTATACATGTGGTTCTACAACAAAATATTTAAACAGATCAAGTATTTAAACAGTATCTTTCCAACAACTGTTTATATATCCTTAAAGTAGATAAACTTTAGTTTATTTTCATTTCAGAATAAACTATGTAAACTGTAGTTATTTTGTAAAATTGATTCCATTACCAAATATTTTCTTAAATCTGCAAAGTCTGCATCAAAGCATCAGTCTAAATCCAAGCTCTTTGAGCCAGAAAAAATAACCAGGATGTAGTTTATGCATTAAACTTAAAGAAAGCTCAGTAATCCTCACAGCTAATTTTAATCTCAAAAATCCTGTTGCATCTCCTGTTTACTCAGAATTTAGCATGAGACTTCAAAAAGCACAAAACTCATGAGAAACCATCAGTGAGATCGAGAAGCTGGGAGTTGGACTTGATGATCCTTATGGGTCCCTTCCAACTTGGGATATTCTAAGTGTTAACAAGTGAAACTGTAAGATATGTATGACAGACAATCTCATTAGTAGACAAAAATCCAGCAGTTTTTTTTTTTAAGATGGGTTCTCTGCACCACTTATTTCAATTGGCATTCCTTTAGCATCCAAAACCAGTTAACATAAATACTTTAAGAACATCAAAATTACCACATTATAAGTATTGTAGCAGAGATTTATAAAAAGTTACACAAGTCAAGTAGTCTTAAAACAACTTAACTTAAAAATGCTTTGCAAAACAAAACAATTACTTACTACTATGGGTGAAATCTTTTGCTGGATGTTACTACTTTTGCTGCTGCCATTGTCACTATTTAGCTCTGGAAATTCATCTTCATCCTAAACAATACATGAATTAAGAATGAAGAGAATAGAACCAAAAGTCACATGAAAAGTATCAACTGAAAAGCTAGAAGGATTAATTGAATCCTGAAGTCCCACATAAACTAGAACAGCTTAAACAGTATCACAAATAGAAAACAATGAAAAATTAACAAAGCATTTCTGTAACTGAATAACCTTTTCTGAAAAAATAACAATTTTTAATGTTTTATACCAAAGAATACAACTAGAGGCTGGGGCGATAAACCAGAGAAGTGATTTTTATTCACAGCTGAACTGAAAAAGTAACTTGAAAGACGCTTATCAAATCTGTGAATCACAGATAGCTCTAAATTCTTACACTTACCACAACTCCCAAATACAAGTCTTTGTACGTACACAATGAAAGCATCATATAACAATTAAATTAGTGCACTATATTGTACACCTCAGAGGCAGATTTTTTGCAACTTCTCCCTGTTGAGAACTTAATTTATTCCACACATAACTTGCATCATTACAGTGCAGAAACAGTCTTCATACACTACCTCAAAATACAGAGGTTCAGGACTCTGCTCTGTTCTGCTTGACTGGCTTGTAGTTAGAGGTTTTTCATGTCGTTTCTGCAAATTCTGCCGTCTTTCCGAAGATGTGCTGTGGTCTCTGCATCTGAAACCAGACTAAAAATAATAAATGTGATTGGCATTTTGCAATTTCAACTTTTCAAGATGTGTGCATTCCTGTAAGGTATTCTCATGTCTAAGAAGCAACTAAACTTGTGGGAGGTTTTTTTTAGTTGTTCAGGGCTTTATTTTTGTTGGTTTTTAAACCTGCGCAAACATATTCTACAGATAGTATCTGATTATTCCCCACCTCAAGCTAAATACAGAATCTCTATACATTAATCTCTAAATTTCTAATTTTAAAAAAATAAAGTCCATTTGGTCAAACATGAAGAAAACCACAAGAGTTACTCAAACACAAATCCTGAGGAATTGTCTGTAATGATGATCAATCCAAAGGACTTTCTCCCGGTATGTAATTATTCTGCATGCAATTATTGCATTTTCAACATGTGTTTTCGGACAATGCACAGGCACAGAGCTCTGTAAGGACCTCAGTACAGCAGTATAAACATTCTTCTGTTTAAGTGAAAGGTTGGTGGAAACCCATGTACAAGACCAGTTGGCTGAAAGCAAAGCATGGTTTGAATCTGAAATTCTGGATCTTTCATACTGACATGTTTCTCAAGAAGATTTCCTACAGACCTGGTACAAATTTAGTTTTAAAGGAAAATATTTTCTAGGACAATTCTGCCTTGAGGTACAGTGAATTTGGCCAGGGAAACCTCATTTAAAACTCTTTGTGCCAGCTTTGTTTTTAAATATCTAAAATAACTGCCAGATCTAGAGTCTAAACTGACTGGATGAAAGGAAATATGATACTTCCTAGTCTTCCAATGCCATAAAACACAAATAGTGGCTTCTAAAAGCGTTCCATTTGACCACAGGTCAAAGATTCAGAACTGCTACAGTGCCAGATATGAGCATCAACTAGCTTCTTTATACAATAAACCCACAGATATGAAATAGGAATATTCAAAGACAAATTAACAATTCCATCTAAGACACTAAACGAGACAAGCTAGCTCACACATACCTGCGCATACAGGCATGTCTATGACAAAGTTTTCACTTCAAGCTCACCTCTTCTTGTCTGTAATAACTGAATTCAGGCAGAACCTATGTTTTTGCAAAGGCAGATGTTTCAGCTGCCTTCTCTGTCCCTCTATGCACTCTTCTCCAATAAAATTAGAGTATCAAAATTAGGAAGGCCACCTTCTTACATACTAATTACAGAAATCCTGTCCCACTGGATGGAAGTGTCACAGAAATATTCTCCAAGTTTTAGCATAAACCAATTTTAATTCATTTATTAATAAAAATATGGCATGCTAATACAAATTTTAAAAAGAAAGTATCAAAGGGCAACAAGAGTGAGAACATAGGATTCTAGTTCACCATCAAATCAGAGTCTTTCTTTAGAAAGTCTGGGATTTTTTTTTCTTCTTCTTAAGTCTGAATGGGTCAAAAACTGAACTAACTTTTTTATATCCACACTGTTGTAATTTCATAAGTTTCTTTCTATGTGCAATACTCTTCCTATGTAGGTACATATAATGAACAGACTATAGGCAGAAGATTGCCAAGTACATGTGTGTGTGTGTATATATATCTCTATCTATCTCATATATATATACACACACACATATATATACCTCATACATACACATATATATAGAGAGAGAGAGAGATAGTGCTAGCTCAAGAAACATACAAAGCAGAAATGTGCAACTGGATTTTTAGGTTGAGTTTCTACACTTTTATTCACTGTTTTAATTAACTATTATATGTATGTTAATTCTATAATTAATTTCAAAGTCCTTATTTTCATATATTACAAGAAACAGAATACTTTAATTTAGAACCATTAACAAAATACCTGTGAACTATTTCTTTGCTCAGCTTGTCTTCCACCTCTAGAAAATGTCTGAGATTTTTCAATCCAAGGCTTTTTTTGTGTTGCCTGGGAACTTACATTAGTCCAACTTATACCAGCTGAAAGAGAGGTGCCATCTATGAAAAAATGAATTAGTATGACAGAAAGCATCATAGTGATACACACACCACCACAGCCATGAACACAATTTTGATACAAATAAAAGTTCTGAGAAAGTCTAATTCTCCTCTGACAACTTTTACTTCTGTGGTTATTTCTAGATGTTAGCA
Organism: Chlamydotis macqueenii; assembly: GCF_036417535.1. Classification (NCBI taxonomy): domain Eukaryota; kingdom Metazoa; phylum Chordata; class Aves; order Otidiformes; family Otididae; genus Chlamydotis; species Chlamydotis macqueenii. The sequence continues at coordinate 11,632,156 of NC_141567.1, read as the reverse complement.
GAATTGCCTTTATGGAAGAGTCAGATGATAAGACATTCGAATTGCCAGCAACTGATCATCACGAAGCAGTCAAAGGAAATCTCAGGTTCACATCCATACCAATTTCAGTGTAGTCACAAACAATAGCTGTTAGCATTGCCCACTACTACCAGACTAATCAAAATTTTGTTCATGTTCTAGTACTACTTTAAAGCTTCTAAAAAGTATCAGTACTTCTCAAATAGAGAATGAGAACTCTTTGGCTCTATTACTACCTAGTCCAACAGCATCAGGAAGCTTGAGGATAAAATACAACAGAATCACAGCTTTGTCTGAATGCTTCTACTGGAGTCTCTGGCTTTTTTAATTCTTTAAAGAAAGGTAGCTGTTGATAAATCATTAGTAATAGCTACTTATACACTTGTTCATTCAACAAGTAACAGGGCTCTTGGTAGAGGTGGTGGAAGTCACAGTTAGGACATATCTTCAGAAGTATCTGATCAGTTAGAGTAGCATGCTGGAAGTAGACGGAGAGGTGGTTCCTAGCAAAATGTAAAGCAAAAATACAGAAGCGACCCTGACAAATTTTAAACAGCTCACCAGCTAAGACAATGCTTACTTACTTGTATTTATTGATGGTTCTACAACCTGAAAAGGAAAACACAAGTTTCAGTAATTTTATCAGTCTGTAGGATACAAATATAGTGAAATTATTTACTTATGTTTACATACATTCATCGCACAAGAATCTGCATTTCTTGAAGCCACGGCTGCAGCCTGGTTATTGCCATGCTTAGGACTACAATAGCCACTGTCACTATCAATGTCTGCTTCACTTGCACCCTGTTCACTAGAGGACTCTGCAGCAGGGTGAGAAGCTCTTCTGCGCCTGCCTTTTGATTTCCAAAGTGTTGCAGAGGCACTCTCAGAAAGGGACTTATTAGCTATATCTGAAGGAAAGTCTGCAAGACACAATAAAAATATAATTACTTGCACAGGAATTGTTAAGACATGAAAAACCCACACATCAAAAAAATAAATGGAAAGAGACAAAGTCTTTGCACATGACAACAATTTCATTTTAATAAAACACAGTACTGAATTTTTAAAAAATGTCTAGGTCCAACTATTAATAATAGTCAATCCTTTCAAGAAGAGTCTGTTTTTGCCAGTGGCAAATTCCACCTTCTTTTAGGAAAGACAGCAACTGACATGCAGTTCTAGTTATTTCATACACCCAGAACACAAGAAAAGTTACCTGTCTGCTGTGATGCATCAACCAACAACACAATCTTTGATCTGTTCTCAGGACCCGATGAACTAGTCTCCTTTTGAGTGGCAACATTTTTCACTGGAGGACGTTTATTTTTTATGTGTGTCTGTAACTGCTGTTGCTGTTTTAAAAGAGTAGCCACACATACATGTAAAGTCATGTGATTTGAATCAAACAAAGCAATTAAAAGTTCTAATCCTCTCTACAGAAGCCATGTTTAAAGACAAGAGATTAAGGGAAACATCCATAAAAATATTTGATTTATTAACCTCTTTGCAGTATTTTCTGCGCAAACCGTTCATTATGATGTGGAAGCATAAAAAAAAATTTAAAAAAAAGAAAGTAAAGAAAGTATAGGCATACCTCCTTTGTTCTCTAATGCAGTAATTCTAAGCTCAGAACAAACTGGCAGAGAGGTAGTAGAAGGGAGTTTCCCATGTTATACTTGCCGGCTTTACAAACTCATCTAGTATTTTACCACAAAATGTCACTGTAGATGGAGTTTTGCTACTCTCTGATTAACATATTTCCTGTCCATTTTTCCTTCCACTAATAATACTGACGTACTTATTCTGGCTCAAATGAGATGCATGCTCTCTATGCAAAGACGTTTTCTTTGTACAGTTCTACTTATCCTATAGAAAAACAGACTTACTTTTTGTATGACTGGTCCCCTGTTACTGCTTCTGCTCCGCTGACTGGATAACGGAAAGACCTGGCCCGATGGGTTGGGACGTTCAGTGCATTCTGCAGTAACTGTATTTACAGCATTCGCTGGTTGAAAGGGCGCAGAATAGGGGGTCGGGAAAGGATGGTAGAAACCCATGACCTGAGCGCACGGTGCTGGCATCAGCTGATAATACGTATATTCTGTAGAAACAGGTGGTTGCGCAGATATTATAGGATAAGCAAGGTATGGTCCTGCAGGATTTGGGTTGGGTTGCTGCCATCTGATGTCATTGTTGTATAATGGAAATTGTCTGTAAAAGTCAAGGAAAAGCAAGTGCTAAGTGAGTAAGTATTTCCCTCTCGAGGAAATTCAGACCCCTACCACCTCCTTAAAAAAAATTCAACAATCAACCAACCAAATAACCACAATTCATTTGTGTAATGAGCTCCTAGCTTTTAATAACTGATCTTAAGTTTGTTAGGACTTCTTAGAGATGCCAATTAAATGATTCACAAGCTCAAATTACATTCAAGTGCAAGATAAATATCTTTGTTGATCTTGGCATTTCTATAAACATTAAATTTCTAATATGAAACTTAGAAATAAAATGCAGGCATTTCCTTTGACAATTACTTTGGATCCGTGACAATTTCACTATTTTAGAAAACACATATAAACTAAGTAGATATCTAAGCTTACACATGGCAAGCCAGCAGGCACATGGAACAGTGACACTCATTAGTTAATATACTGAAGTACTTGGCCCTAAGTTAAGCTGCCAACTCACTTTTGATCAAAATTCCTATGAAAATATAGGCCTTAAGAACCACAGATGGAAACAGACATTTACAAACTTGCTACTGAAACCAAGTGTGGAGACTTTTTCTGTGTTTCTTTGTGATACAGCATACTACAAAGAGACCCCCTTGGAAACTATGAACTCAGTTCTCTTTCTCAAACCCTCATTTTTCAAAACCAAACAACAATAATTATTTATGCCTTCAATATAAAATAATCAACATTGGAGTTTTGCATTCACTGAACAAAACATTCGGGCCAATAAAGAGCTGTTAAACTCCAGGTATTATAACCAGTTATGCAAAGAAAACCAGGTACAGCTGCACTCAATACAAGTGTCAGCTGCATATTGTTTTGCTACAGCAGGATCCAAGTTGGACACCTGGAGCCTTGCTTCAGCATCACCGATTCAGACACAGACCTCCTGACTGCCTTAGAAGATGCAAGAGCACAGCAGGTGACTCAGAGCTATTTGTACCAGACCTCTGCAGCCAGGGAAAGAGGAATGGCAAATATTATTAACAGAGAAAAGCAGAGGGAAGGAAATAAGTAAAAAACAACTGAAGACAGAGAGACTTCAGCCTCACTCATGAAGGGTCGGAAGATTAAATACAGAGAACAACATGAATATACAGCCAACAGTCACTAACTCCTCTCAAGCCTACCAGAAGTTTAAACTCATTTAAAAATAGATAAACTTCCATGAAAGCACAATCACATATTACCTATTGGATTGGTTTTCCTGTACAAAGGGGTAGCAAGTGATCAGGTAGCTAGGGATAGGAGTTGGTTCCATGCCATTAATTCCCCCGCTGTCATTTGGAAGCGCCATTGGGATCATTAGTGTTTCTGGACCCTTCTTCTGAGGAATAAACGGTTCTACTTCAGCTGAAAGCTTGACATTCTGAAAAAAAAAAAAAAAAAAAAAAGAAACAATGTCCATTAAATACAATCATAGATTGTTTGGGAACACTTAGATTTATGAAGTTTTATGGCAATTAACACAAACAGCAGGCAAATGGATGGCAAGACTACAGGATTTCTGCAGTAAACTGAAAGAGGTGGAAAACAGTTGGCAAGTGCTTGTTACATCCTTCCAACCAGCACAAGCTGTAATACAGATCACCAACATTTAGCATTTGTACTAACCTTTACATTTTCAAAGTGCAATATAAACACTAATTAAGCTAAAAGGGACTGAAGTGCAGATCCTGCAGAGGATACACTAATCTGAGCACAGAAAGAAATAGTTTGCACTGTAGGTGGAGCACAGTTGTGTAGGCTTTCAGAAGTGAAACCAACATATGGAAGATGTAGTAATGCCTGGTCTGCTCTGCAAAATTGACCATGTTCCTAGGCAATTATAAAAAAGATTTTTCATCAGTAAACCATAGGTTTACTGCTAAAATAGATAGTGTATCACAGAAGAACCCCACATACACATTCCATCTGCATAATTCAGACATATTTAAAAGTGTTAAGAATACAATTAAATTTTGCCATTAAGAGGGGACTAAAGACTGCTTAGAAATAAGTTTTAAATTGTGCTTTCAAAGAAAAATAACTCCTCCAACCCTGAAAGTATCCTCAACAGTTTATAAAGTGTTTTTAAGTACAAGACCAAAAGTGTGGGCAAACAATGAAAAATGCTCTATTCAATGAAACAACTGCAGATCCAAAGTACCTTAAATTCTGTATTCCATTGTAAGTTACACTCAGCCACAAAGCATCTTATGGTAAAAAGATTTCAGCTTAATTATACTTATCTCACAGCAGTAGCTCATAGAATATCCATCCAGAGACATTTCAGCCTTACTGTCCAATACCTGAATCTACAAACTTACTAAAACAGCCCTCAAAACTTATTTTCTAATTAAAACATAAGATCAGATCCTGTATTTGTTTAGCTGCATGGGAGTGGAGGATTTGGGATAGACAGGTCCAAAAATGTTCGGAAAATACAGTTGTCCCAGTCAGTAAGAAAAGCTACATTTAAGCACCTATTCATCAAGTAAATGTATCAAGATTGAACTAGAAAAATTCCTAGCTCAAACATTGATTTGAGCAACAGCGAGCTCAAGACCCATTCATGCCGAGTACTGGATCTTTGTTTAGTTAGTGTGACACACTTACATACAAGAAAGTTTAATTACTGAGCAAAAAGTAGAATCATCATCAAGTAAATTACTAAGCCCATGAGTTACACTGCAATTCACCAAGCAAGCTGAAAATCAACTGGTATTTAAGTACTTTGCTCTAACGTACTCTTAGAAAGAGGAGAGGAAAAACCAGTTCAGATTGTAAATGCTCTCTAACTTACAATGTAAGTAGTATATTCACTATTAAATCATCATAACGACCAGTGATCGATGCAATGTATTTTCTATAATGTAGAAGTATTTTCAATACATATTACTTATGATTGTAGTATTACAATTCCCAGCCAATTTCAAAAGTTAAGCCAAAAATCCTGCTCAATGCATTCTTTTCAACTCCAAATATGACACCCAAACTAAGTAATTGCATTCTGTAACAGCTATTCAGATGACTTCTACAAGTGGAATTAAACTTTTCCTTCAAAAAGTGTTACTACATACAAAGCATCTGTCTTTGCTTTTATTTTTATCCCTCCGTTATCAAATTTGCTAATTTGTACTTCTTTAAAAGATTTTATGCCATATTAGCTGCAGTATTAGCTCAAATTGCACCATTAGCCATTTCCTGTTAACATCAGTTCACCAAATAATTTGTATTTAAACATACTGTGCACCTCACTAAAAAATGAACTTTACAAACACAGGAGAAAGCTTTCTAAGTGAAACACTGTTTAGGATAGGAGATGGTTGCCTGCAGGATGTCTGTGAGTATTATTTGAGATCAAAGTTACATCCTTAACAACTTTGATGGTAGAACATTCTGCAAACCACAGTCAGCAAGGCCAAAGCTTGTTTATAATTTAACTGAGAATTCAAAAAAACGACTAAAAATGGAGGAAAAATCAAAAGTCATGCAGTACAGAGTCCGTGATTATTTTAAACTGGTTTTTTTTGAGAAGCTTCTCTGTCTGTGGACTTGTCAAAGCGTGCTGGGAAAGCAGAAACATCCCTTCCAACAAAATGAGTCTTTGCTTTGATATGGTTATTCAGCGAGAACATCAGCCATTTACAGATGAAGTTGTAGCGTAAGAGACCTGAAGTTTCAGCAGCAATTAAAAAAGGAAAACAAAACATCTGAAAAAATAAATAGAAGGATAAAAGTGGAACTGGAGTGGCAGGGGGGAACAAAAAAGTATGTCTTAGCAAGTGACAAGATACACTGTCCCTGTCAAAAAAAAAAAGTGGTTATTGATGACGGGTCTGAAAATGCTTACGGCTATAAGCACCAATACAGAAGCATCACTACCTGCTGTACAACAAGGTCTGCATTACAGTGGAACAATAATCACCTCGATATTAACTAAATGCACTTCTTGATCACTAGGCAGCAGGCAAACGTTCCTTCCTTCTACGTTAACTCTTTTTCAGCACCTGAAGTTACATTCAGAGGAAAAGCTGTGGTGTAGTCGCAGCAGCGGCACCGAACTTGTGCAACACAAATCCCAAGTCCAGCTCTACCCACAGCTTCCTCTGACCTCAGGCACGTCCCCAGCTGCCGTGACGCACCTGCCTCCGCAAAACTCCATGGCATTCTCCTCACCACACAGCCCTGTGGGGATAAACACTTCGCATTTTAAAAAAATTAAAGTTATCAAGCGCTTATGTGCAGCGATCACATCACAAATGACAAAACCTTGACACTCAAATCCCTCCCTGAAAACTAAGAGGGTTTTTTCATGAGATTTCAAGATTGCCAAGCAAAAATAATAGATACAGTTGTGGGCTGGCCTACAAAACTAGATGGTATAAACTTTAAAGGAACACACCAAGGCTGTCTCATCCGTAGAAAAGTCAGCAGTAAAACTAGGATGAGTGCTTCACAAGTACGGCATTCTTAATGAACCACTGAAATCTTCCAAACAACTATCCCTCATCCACTGGTCACTATCTGCCAGCAACACGTCAAGTGAACTTTAGCCAAGATGCTAATTATAAACCACTCCGGCACCGGCTCGGAAAATAGTCAAAATATTTAATTTGTGATTCAGGTTGCGACAAGATTCCCTATTTTAAGTCTTTCCTGTCTGGCTGTCTGCTTTTTCCCTGTATTATTCTGGGAGATTGATATGGGAATATAAAACAAAATTATTCCTTAACGGCGAGTCACTTGCAGAATGGTTTTATTATGATGATTTTTTGGATACTGTATTATATTATCATCATTAGTAGTATTATGAGAGAATACTTTTTCACATCAAGTAATTAAAAAAAAGGAGATATAACTGATCAAAGCAGGAGCCGAATGACTCTCATCAGCAAAGCTGCCATAGCAAAGTATTTCTTGCAATTTGCAAAGATAATCCCTACCTCACTTATCCATCCAAGCATTTTGTATAAAATCTGATTTATTTAAATCTTTCAAGTAAAAATAGGATTATACATCTTTGGAGTTTTGTTGGTTTGTGGTGATTTTTTTTGTTTGTTGTTTTGTTTTTTTTTAATTTATTAAAAACCCAACAGCACACTGGTATCACGTAATTTGACAAGTTTAGGAAAATTTCATTTGAATTATTCTGCTTGGTTTTGCTAGATTCAAACAACTTAGGGATACCCTAAGTAGAAGGACAACTGTAATGTTTCCTTTCCTGTTGCCCAGTTTCTTATACAGGTAATGATTAACTACTGCTATAACACGGCAATTGGCTGATATATTTAATCATAATTTTCTGTACAGCTCATAACATATTTATCTTACCTATAATGGTAAGAAAGACACAGCATATCCTATAATCATAAACACATATGGGTGTATTTGAAAGTTAACTTCTTTTCTTGCCTACAGAACTTGATAGTGTCTGTTATTTAAAGTAATCGAAACTGCATTTCAGAAATCTTTTGCATGCATTACACCCTAAACTTTGTTTTCTTGTGCAATTTAATCTGTACCTACAGGTCTTTTTGGCTTGTGGAGGTTTTTTTTTTTTTAACGCTTCTAAGAAACTTGTTTCACCAAAAAAAAGAATTTGGAGTAAACTTCTGGTATAAAATTTTGCATTTTTTTTTTCCTGTAGGTACTATATAAATATGTATATATACGCTAACTCATGAGAATAGCTACAGAAAACTTAAAAATCTTAATACAAGTGTTTCAAAATCATTCTGCAAGCATCATACAGGCAATCCTCAGCACAACTGGTACATTTCATTAGACAACAAGGCCCTGTTTCTACTTCAGGGTAGAAAACAGAAAGACAGCTCAAGTGTATGACCAAGTAAACAAAATTACTATAAGGAAGCAACATGTTGAAGTTATTTTACCAGTCCCTCTGAAATAATTTAAAGTTCCTTTTACATAGGATGTGTCTTCAGATGAGGACGCTAAACTTTATTAAACTTAAAGCAAAAAGGGGAAACACGTGTACTAAGGTCAGACTGCTAACGAAACTGAAATATAAACAGAATCAACTCTGCAATGTGATTATTCAGACATTTCAGTAGATTTCACAGACAGCTAGTGGTTTCATTTGACACGTGAGGGAAACAATAGCAAATCTAGGTAATTTGCCTAGAGTTACCCAAGCTGATTTTTCAGGACTATGGTCTTCTTGGGTAGAAGCAGTGCTGGTGAACAGACAGCAAAGTAACTCCTCTTTTTAATGAAGGGCATTCTAGGCCTCCTGGCCCTAATATGTTGTCAGAACAACAGAAATAATATTCCCTTAAGAGTGTAGTAAGAGAAAGTGAAAGAAAAAGCAAACAAAAAGAATAATTAATTTACTAGTAAGTAAAGGTGCTGCTGCACTGAACAAGCAAAAAATATCTCCAATTGAGACTTCTTATTTAACAGGTTGTCTCTGTGCTTCTTCAGCAGATACAGAAATAACAATACAAAATAAAATAGTTTGTTGTTGTTGGGTTTTTTATTAAATATCATGTTGACGTGCTTGAGATTCAGTGTCAGAGGCAGCCAATTATGACTGAAGTAAACTCCAGAATAAGAGATCAGATTATTTTTTAAATAGCATTTTGTTTCAGAAGCAAATACTAAGTACAGAAATCAAAGTGCATGCAAACATGTATGAATGCAATTTCTCACAGACTTCATCCACACAGTACAAGTGGAGTGACAAGTGCAGATGAACAGAACTCACAGGACTGATCATCCCACTGGTTTGGAAACACAAGCAAACAAAAAGTATTAGACAAGAAAGATTTGGTAAACGTTAAAGAATTTGAGGGAAGGTTTCTACACTTTTCCTAATCCTTACAACAGAGCACTTGTGATACTAATTTATGCTTTAATTGCTCTCACAGTATTGAGATTTATTCTAGCCTGCATCCACTAAAAAATTAACACTTTGCCACTGACATCAGTAAATGCAGAGTGAGACTCCAAACACAAAGCAATATATTTTTTTTTTTTTATCAGGCTATCTAAAGGCAAACATTGCAAGACCAAACAATTTCATTTCAGGGAGCAACTTTTCCATGTTTATTCAACATTTCACATCACAAGGCTAAACAAAGCTTTATTGAAATTGACCTTTGATAACCAAACTTGATTCTAAATATAAATTTAAGTCATGCTGAAACATCAGATTTTAAATAAGTTGCCTTTTAATGGAAGCACACTCTTTCAAAAGAAACCAAGATTTACACAGAAGTCTCTTTTGTAGATATCCCTAGTTTTGATTTACAAAATGTTTTGCAGTAGGTCATTACATATTTCAGTCCAACAATTACAACTCTTTCAAGACAGCATATATACTGAAACGATCCTTTGTTTCCTATATAAAAGCTACTGTAGTCACCAACAGCTGCAAAGACAGAAGATGACACAAGCAGGAACAGACTGGTAAACTTTGTGCTATAGTTATAGCACTGTATGTTTAATCTTAGAAAAGTTTTTGTTCATTGTATCTTAATGTCATTCAGCATTTTCCATTAAATAAGATCTCTGTCAGCTTGCTCTCTTACAAGAGAGCACTTGGATATCAATCTTACCATTTGCAGGGTGAGAAGAGACACATGCCACATTTCAGAGGGCTATAATAAAATCAGCTGTTTTACTGTCTCAAAGTCTGGGAACAAGAAGTCTCATCACAAATGAAGGATGAAAACATAGCTCAAATTACCTTTTTTTTTTTTAAAAAATCCTGCTTCTGAATGTTGGATTTCATAACTTAAAAGTCATTTTAGCAGCAAGACAAGTCATATTTTGTCTATTTTAAGATAAACTTTACAAACATGGAAGTCATTGTTTCTATAATTAGTTGCTTCTAAGTGGCAGATACTTCAGGAATGGTAAATATGCAGTCCAACTGGAAACAGCAGCAGGCCATTTAACAAAGCACAAAATTTAATCCTCCCTATTTAGATTAAACATAGTAATTTCAATGCAACACCTAAAGCAAATACACTATGAAGTCAGTCTTTCCCTTAGCTCATAATAAGCGAACCATACGTAATTATCTTCCCTTTCACAGAAGAAAGTACCATGCTCAGAATACAACAAAGCCAAGTTCTAAAACTTTTATGTATATACAGAGAATGTGCAATTGGCACAACGTGACATGCTGGAATGTTTAAACTCAAGCCTGGAATATTCTAGGAAAAAAAGGGAGAAAAATCCTATTTATTACTTACAATTACAAAGCTCGTCCAAAGGTTTAAAAAAGCTACCAACAGGCCCCTCTTCACTGATCTAGCTTATAGCATTTCACAGTACATACAAACTTCTAAACTCACACCATCAGTGTGAAGCAGCAATATGACTGCTTTGTCATTAATACTATTAATACTAAAAGTATTAATACAAACCATTCATGAAATCAGCTTCCTCATCTCCTCAAATGAGTAAGTGATAAATAAATTTGTGATCAAAGTTAAGATGTTCATATATCACACCCATAATATTTAAATTCACTGGAGAATATATTCTATCATAAGATAATACAAAAACTTTCACAAAACCCAAATTCTTCTGCACTTTCAAGGTTCAAGAGAAAGTAACATGCAAAACATATGGCTTGAAAAAACTGACCTTTTCCAGCATGCCTCAGCTGAAAATTCTGCCATGGGTAAGAAACACTGAAGGAAATTAGATGGAACAAAGAGCACAAAACATTGATCTAGATCTACTTCTATGGCAAGTATATTATCAAGACAACTGTTGAACGTTCAAGAATAGTAGAGGCAAGCAGAACAGGCTGTCTTTAAGCAATACTAACACAAAACACAGATCATTGATTTTGCAACTTCACCTGATTTCTCAACTGCACTAATAGAACCAAATGTCTTAATCACAGGGCAAGACAAGTGTATAACGCTTCGGAAAAATCAAAGCACAGCAGTACCTTTGAAAGGGGAAGTTGTTTCTCGTTAGTTTTCTTCCACAATCAACTTCAACAGAACGAGTGCCAGAGGTCACATGCCCAGTTTTATCTCTTGTAGGAAAATAACCTACACTAACTGCTGAAACCCATACACTTTTTAACGGCAACAGTTTCAGTTCTGGCGTAGACAGAAGTAAACTTACACACGCACTACAAAAACCACAACACATCCTATCATAAAAAGTTATTTTTGTAACAGCTTCATCATGTTTTCTTCTATGTCAGCTTCCAAAATATCACAGAAATCTGAAGGGCAATCTACAAGTGACATATTTTTGTCACTTACGTGTCCAAATATTCTTGGTGAGATATCTTGTACTGATTTACTGAGACAACATCACAAAACTCTATTCAAATATATTCCCCATCAACACCATTTGCAATCCCCTTTCACTCTTTAAATACTATACTTTAAATATAGCACAATATTCTTACTCCCTCATACTCTAATTCCACAGTAGTGCTTCCTGTCAGCACCTATAGTTACCATACTGTGGCTGAGAAAGTATTCTGGGGGAAAGAGGAGAAGAGGTTAAGTACTGTTAACACATAACTGCATGCTTTAATATTAATTTATCAGATGCCATGCAATACAAATACAGAAAGGAACTCAAATCAAAGAAAAGATTGAACAGCACCCAAACCTGATGCAACCTTACCAAACACTTACATTGGTAAAGGAGATTACACTCAATCCTTACAGCACAAAAGGTTCAAACCCAAAGCATTTAGGGAGCTCCTAATCAAGATGCTACTGTATAATGAGAAGACAAAAGCAACAAGATAGTTGAATCATTTTAGAAACTTATCAGGTATTAATTATTTGTCTGCCTAGAAGCCTTACTGGTGGACAAGGAACCAACAGGACTAGATATGCTGCAAACAGAATAAACATGAAGATGGTTTCTGCCTCAAAGAGCTTAACTGCACCTCCAAGTTGAAATATTGCACTTAGTTAAGGTATTCACAGTGTAAAGCAGTGATTCTGTGTGATTAGCACAACAATTCACAGTTTTCTTGAGCTACTTCCACCAAATAAGAAGAGAATGGTTTGACAGGGGTATGTATGTGAACCTCCCGTAATGAAGAGCTCAAGCAACAAGGAATAAATATTTCACAACTGTAATACAGTACTAATTACAGATGAACCGGGGGGGGGAGGGGGGGGGCAAACCCACACAACAAAACTCAAGATTTCCAAACAAAAAGTAGTTTTACACAGTAAGAGCAGCTTTTCTACATGAAGACAAATAGGAAAGCGTGAAACAAGTGAATTTAAAATCATTATCACCGAGAAAGCCTGATAAGAAAGCCACAGTGAGAACCACACTGTCATAAGATACACTGTTTGCTAACTTCCTTAGACATATGTACAAATTGAAACGCAATATATCTTTACAGAGTGCATTAGTAATCAGTATCTACTTTACTACAGGAGCTTGTGTTATTTTATTGATTAACTCTACTATTAGAACCCTTGGAAATGCCAAAGCTGAAAACTACAAAAAAAATAATAAAAAAAAAGCAATAATTTCTGAGTTTTCAACACATTCTTCTGAAACAGAAGCTTAAAAGTAAGATCAGGTTGTTATAACATATCTTTTAGAACCACCTCCTGATGACGAAACATTTTATTGCATGTATGTAACAAGTCATATGAACTCTTAAGTCCCAGCATAAGCTCCTTCACACCTACAGTCTGAAGGGTCTTAGGAATAATGCAAACTGATTACCTTGGCAAAGCCAAGTTAAATGTTGAAGAAAAAAAAGCAGTGACTCGTAAAACTTGTGAACTATACCCAACTCTTTCCCATTCAGCCGAGACCATCAGCTACATCCCAACACTGAAAACTTCAACATGACCCTACATTTACAGTATTTCAACAAGAGTGGCATGCCTCTCACATCATGAAGTTCTCAAGAAGCCTGTAAAAGCCTCTTCTAGTGATCAGACAGGCTTAAATTACATGTCACTAACTGCAATTATTCCTAAAGCTTGAAACAAAGCCTGAAGGAACAGGAAGGAGAAGACCACAACGGAGCTTCACCTCCCTTTGCCAGTACCCAGGGGAGATGCTGAGGGCTGTCCAGACGCCCCCGAGAGCCCAAGCCCCGGCTCTGCTGGGCCGGGCGCGGCCCGACACCTCCCGCAGGAGCCAGCGCCCAGCTCCCGCCCCGGGAGGGGGGACGGCGGCCGCGTTACCAACCCGCCGAACGCGCGCCGAGCTCCCGCTTCCAGCCTGGAAAACGCCCCCGCCTGAAGCCTCCCCGGGACCCTTTTTCGGCAGGGAGGTAGGGCAGGGCAGGGTAGGGCAGCCCACCCCACAACCGGTCCCCGTCTCCCCCTCCCCGAGCCGCCGCCGGGCTCGGCAGGCCGCGGGCCGCGCCCTGCCGCTCCTCTGCCTGACGGGCCGGGCCGGGCCGGGCCTGACAGCGCGGGTCTGACAGAGCCGGGCCGCCGCCCCGGCGCTGCCCCCGCTCTCCCCGCCCGGCCGCTCGCCCCTCTTCCTCACCGCGACGCCGGGGCGTCGCTGCCCGCTCCCGCCGCGGCTGTTTACGGCTCCCCGCAGCGCCGAGCCCGCCCCCCGCACCTTGTCGGCTTTGTCCATGGCTCCAGCTGGGCTGGGCGGCGGCTTTAATAAGGACGGCGGAGAGCCCGAGCCGCCTCCTCCATGGCTCTCGCTTCCCCCGGCGGGCTCCCGCACACACCCGGAGCGGCGCCGGCCCCGCTCGCAGCTATCACGGAAACCGAGCCCGGCTACGCCACGGCCGGGGGCGGGGCGGGGGTGGGGGGACGGCGGCGGGGCGAGGGCGGCGGGGCGGGAGCGTCTGGGACGGAAGCCGGGCGGGCCCAAGCGCCGTGGAACGCCTTCGCGGGCGCGCTTATCCCAATCCCGCGGCGGGGCGGTTGTGCCTGGTTCTGGGCACCCGAAAACGAACCAGGCTGTGAATTTAAAACATGAAAGAAATCGCCAAAAATAAATGGGGGGCGGGGCCGGGCTATTCCCTCTGCCCGAGGCCGTCGCGTACGCGGCGGTTCTGCCCGCGGCATGCGAGGGCGGCAGGTGTACGGTCTCCACAGAGGCGGTGTCGGGGGAGCCTCAGCGCGAAGGCGTCCTTGAAATTATCTGGAACATGGAAGGGGAAAAAAAAAAATCTGTGATTTATTTAGAGGTAGAAATCTAAAAATGTCACATAAACGACTTGAGCACAGGGCGGGGCTGTGGAGCGGGCCCGGGGCCTGGCACTGCTTCGCGCAGCGGGCCCAGCCCCGGCACCTGCCGCAGGCCAGCGTGTGCGCCGGGAGCTGCTCACTACGGTACCGGAGGGAAAGCGTGAGACACGAGTCTCGGCACAGCTTGGGGGATGTTTCCTTTATTTATTTTGCTTCCGTGGTTTTAACTCACATTTAATTACTGTGAGTAATGCCACCAAAATGCATGAGACTGCGGAGGACAGGAAACGAGTGTACGAGCCAGTGCCGCCTAACGCTGTAAGCTCCCGTGTTCAACAGGTGATGTTCCTACATTTCGTTAGGCTATCGTGGCTGTTGCTGGGGGTTTATTGGCAATCAAGCACGATTTATCAACACCTTAGCTGATAATGTTTCATCAACAGTTCTAAAGCATGGCAAGAGAAAAAAAAATTGAACTTAGACTAAGTACCTTTGTAAAATAAAAATGCAAAGAGCATTTCCAGGTAAAATACATTTATAAAATGTATTAATACAAAAAGCAGATTTTTGCTTGATAGAGGTTCTTTTCAGGAATAAATGGCTGAAGTATGGGGAAAGTAAGAGAGCCTATATCTGCATTTGACATAACTAAAACTACAAAAAATGTCTCCACAGAGCTATCTTGCTAGAGCTTCCTCGATTTAACCTTTATTTTATAATTACTTAATCTTTCCAGATTTATGTTCATTATGTTACGTAACATTTTTTTCTACTTTATAAACATGTAATTTCTTGGATTAATTCACATAAGCCCTTTCTGTTTTCTTAAGAGTTGTTCTTCATTAAAACTTCATACATGGCTGTTACATTGCACAGTACGATCTCATCTTGCAAACAGATTACATGAACAGAGAACTTGTGCAGCCTGTCACTGCTTGCTGTGCTATTCCATCCACAGCAGCAGGATCACCATCTATGTGTAATTTTTGCCTAGGTATCTGCAACATTACTTATGTTCTGTGACTTACGTTCTCATGGGGTTGCAGCCACCAAAATCATAGGTCCTATGGATCATACAGGAGAGGGTGAAGTTGTAATCGAATCACAATTAAATTTAACTATAGCATTTCTATTAACTTCAGAGAGGATGGTGTTTTACTACAAATTAAGAGATCACGAGCACTGCTGCAGCACCCTAACTGATAACAGAACTTCACCTTAACTGGAGAAGCTGTAGGAGTTGTACACTTTATATGCACTTCTGTTCTAGCACTTTTCTTGATGGGATGAAGTGGTCAGCAGAACTAACACAAGCGGTCATAACCCTAGGAAGTAATTTCAAGGTAGTAACACAGATTAATTTGAGGTTATGATGTTATGCTCCCAGGGGCTTTTACACAATGACACTTGTTATTTCAACACAAGAAGTCACGAAAGTAAAACTGGGGATTAAGCTGGTTCTATCAAGAGCTTTCAGCTGATGCAATGGCACAGCATTTCATCAGTTATTGATGAATTTAAATAGGAGATGGAAATTTACAGATAAATAATTATGAAACATAAAATAAGCCACCTAAACTTAATCTCCATAAATCAAATAACAGATCTCTACTGAGTGAAATGTATTTTATTCCCTGTAGTTGAATGTGTTACGCTTATTTGTGCAAAGTTAGGTTGACTTATATAAAACCTACTCACTTTTCATCTCCCAAGTAATGTGGGAGAACTTGCCTGACTGGACAGAAAACAGTGAAAAAATCCCACTGAAACAACTAGAACAATTGTCTTCTTGTATTAGCACACCAGCATTTTAGCGTGGAATGCAGCTTAATTTGTCCAAGTCGGTGCTGACCGCAGAATATATATTATGACATTTGCTTAAGATAGTCACTGTATTTTTAAAAAATAACGACTCATTATGGCAAGGCTGTTCATTATGAAATCCTTCTTTTGTTCCCAAGACAGATACCAACAGAAAGGTCACACTTGAAGGGGCTGTTATGCATACTTAAACAACAATAACAAGAAGTTCTAAGATCTAAATTGGGCAGCGATTAAAGAGATATCAGAGCTACAGAAATCTATACAATATACACATTACAGAAAGTCATGCTGGGTGACCTGAGTGGCCACTTGGGTTAAAAGAACTCAGGTCTCCCATAAAAGTTTAACTCCATATTATCACCAAGAAGAAAGACATACCGAAGCACTCGGAACGAGTTATGTTAGATCCTCTACCCACAGCTATCACAACTCTGCCAGGGTATTGGTTACATCATCATCATCTTGATCGAGTATTGTGTAAGAGAACTCAACAGTCCTCAAGGAAGCCATAATTCAATTTAAACACACTGGTAATTGTGGTAGCTGATTTTGAATATTCAGTCCTAAGAGTCTCGTTCTCAAATCTGGCAGTTTGTAAACAATTATTGCTATTTTTTTTTACTGTAAGATGCAGTAAGTAAGTGAACCGTTTGGAAGCAAAAATGATATTTGAACCTAGCAGGTGCTGACTGCAATTCTGCTAATAAGTTGTTGGCTTTATTGCTACATCTGCTGGATAGTGGAGATATCCTTCCTGAATACAACAGACGACACCAACCAAAGGAAGAAAAAAAATCTAGGTCGACACAAAAATAAAAAATGGAGTCTAAATCAAAATATCTCAGCAGTATGGAAAGGCACTTGGAAATGACTGTATTCAGAACTAAAATCACAGGATTACAAGCAAATCTAACAGCATATGTGTGGCTACTCACACTCTTCACTTACATAGGCTCTTATTTACATCTAGTGGGTAAGAAGTCCTACAGAACATAGAAGGATGTGATTAAGCACATCTCGCTGAAATCGAGGCAGCTTCTTATATTGAAAGCTGAACATATGTATAAGCTTAGTCGCACTGGCAGGGAAGTATGAAAAAAAGGCTTGCTCAGCAACACCCCCTGCCCCGCCACCGCCGAAGTCTAAGCAAGCCGAGACTGAGCTCCATGGCAGCACCACCTGAACGTGGACCGCAACAGCATTAGCAAGTTTGGAAGCTGCCACAGTGAGCAAGTGGAAGAGGCAGCGGGAAGGAAGCTGACTCCAAAATTACAGTTTTACTGGACTGGGACTAAAATCTTCAGCACAATTACAGAAAAAGACAAGTACAGAAAGGAAAATATATCTTGGCAGATAAATATTTGTATCTGATGTGGGGAGATACGACATGTAGCATCCTGCACAGACAGCTAAGGGCAGACGCAACAGGGAACATACTGCAACCAAAGGGGGAAGGTAGGCTGGGAACCAGTCCATGAGTCTGAGAATCACGATTCTGATAGCAACAGGCGATTACTACCTGGCAGCAGCCAGGGTGAGCCCAGCACTCCCACCGAGAACAGCTGCAAAGCGGCAGTAAAGCCAACCAGGACAGATCCTGCCTTGCAACTCTTTGAAATACAGCCAGGAAAGGATTTAGCCTTTACTCTTGCTGTAATGCTTCCCGTTATTACATCTAAAATTTAGTGCTCAATATGCAATTATTATATTGCAGATGCAGTTTGCAATCTACCTTTCCACAGATTTAGAAGCATTTAAGGTGGCAAAAATCCCTTCTGTCAATATCTTAACACTTAACTATGACTAGCTGTAATGCAGTATTTTATCCAGTTCTCTAATCTGGTTCTAAACCATATTTTTAGCATTTTAAAAATAGTAAAGTAGCAGCTAAACTTTTATTTTTAAAATCAGTATTAACATCTATATATGAAAATTTAGTTCAAAGAACTGCTGTATTTTTGAGAAAGCCAGGGGGTACTGTCCAGAGTGATGTAATTTTACTAATAATCCATACAATACACAGTTCCTACTCAAGTAAAGTAATTCACCACCCCTCAAAAAAAAAAAAAAAGTAAACATGAAAATACAGTCTTCAAATACAGACATAATGTTTGACAGCTGACAACTTCTGAGTAATTACAACAATTCAGTGTTTATTAACAGACTACAATTAAAATGCCTTCATTATATTATTCTGCCAGGTGCATTTCAGCTGCCTTGCCTTTTTTCTGTTTTTTTTTTTTTTTTTGTTCCAATATATTTCTAAGCCTATTTAAAATGCAAGGAAAATGAAATCCTCACTACATCACAGTTTCAGATCCAGTCCATTAGAGAAGGACTTTGGACTAAAAAAGAATGCATTCCTCCAAAGCATGATTGATAAATAATTAAAAAAAAAAAAATCTAAAATGCATGCAGACATAGCACCCACATCCTCCCAGATTTCATTGCACAATGTTGTTTTAATGCATAAGCTGCCAGCAACTTAAAAGAGGGGTTTATATATACATAGCTTATTCACTATTGTCATCTTACGTAAGATTACAACAGCTGTTAAAACATTCATTTGCAAACAGTGTTATTGGTGCTAGCTAAGGTGCCAGTTTGTCTTGTACCAACAGGAACAAAAAGTGTATAGAAACATCCAAAAAGTTGTGAAAAGCATGGCTCTGACAATTAATGACAGTTGCAGAAACGTAATGATTGGAACTGAGATTGGAGAATGCAGTGAGGCTGCTTAGCACCTCTTGAACAACCTGCAGTGCAATAATGCTATTTGGGGGAAGAAAAAAAAATTTTTAAAAAAATTAAAAAATAAAAAAATCACATTCACCTTCTTCCTTCAACAACTTGTTCACTTTTCCTGAGCAGGTAGAAATTACATCAGAGCCAGATCTACCAAGGTCTAAGTGGGCTACAGCAATTATGAGTAATCTCTGCTGCACCTGGACAATAACACAGCTCCTCTGTATTTCCCTGCAGACAATTCTCATCTTCCAGGTTAAGAATTATGAGAACTCAGAAAAGGGGTAGAATCCCTTGGGGATTACATAAATTTTCATTATGTGCCTAGAGCACAGATGCTAAGGCACTGTATACATGAGTAAGAACTGATGTATGCCAAAACACACAACAATTTATTAGAGGTACACTGACACTTTTTTTTTGTCTAAAACTGCATTCCTAGTCCTCGCTACTCAAACTAATAGTCCTCCACTAATTGGACTAGTCCTACAATTAGTCCTTCACCAGAAAAAGATGAAACAAAGGGACTACATGGACAGGACAAGATTTACTCCAGTATTTCCATTTCCTTCTTGAAAAATCCAAACATGCCTCCACAACAGACATAGCTGGGATGGAAAAGTTTCCCACAGCAAGGGTGGCAGGAAATGGCAGAGAAAGGAAACCCGCTGAAATAGCTGTCACAGTCCCCTGTCCCCATGGGAAGGAGAACTTTGCAAGATTGGCTATCCAAATTAAAGTCTCTGGATCTGTAGATAAGGGTCCAGATTACTGTGCAATATTATTAAGTTCAATTTCACAGTAAAAGCTATGTTATAGATCACAGCACTGTAAGGAAACAAAATACGAACAACATGCTTTAGCAAGTGTTATCTACAGATTTTATGAAGGAAAAAAAAACTTTGCATTTGCTTAAAAACTAAGTTCAATTTATATTCATATTTTACTATTATTTTAAGTAAGTGGATAAATTAGAAACATCTATTAGTAAAAATATGCATCAGTGAAGGAGAAATGCTCACCCAAGATTCAGCATCGTGCTACTCACACAACGCATTAAGTTTTACTGTGTAAACACTAGGGGAAGAAAAAAATCACTTGCTTTGACAATTGCAGAGTAAAATAATTTTCTTAGGGACATAATGATCCTTCAGATTAAAGTTAATTTTATCCTATTTAATTATAGACCATTACCAATTTAAATACTGTCCTAGAACATTGAGTTTACCATGCTGTCTTGCATATATGTGATGGACATGTGTCATTTATTAGGCTTTTTCATTATTTTTGGGTGGTGTTAATTGCTCCACATACATATTTTTCCTTCTCCAATAACAATGACTGTGTGTAGTGCTGCTTTGTGTACCAATACACCATACTCTCAAGTTTAAAATGGAGTACTTGCAGTTACGGAAGAAGTGACCCTACAAAATTTCTTCTACATTTCTGAGACCTGCAAGAGAATTCTTCTGTCAGCTCCAGACAAGCTGCTACAGGAAGAAAAGTTGCTGTGGTCAACACTGCAGCTCTGTATTTTAAATGGATCAGATGATCCCAAAATCTTAGGACACGAAAGGCACGTGCCTACTATATGGTAGAACTTCAGGACCTGAATAGCAGCTCTGAAGGGACTACAATACAAGCAAACATTTGGGACAGAACAGATTCCATTAATACTGAGGTCACTGTGCTACGTCCCCACTCTATACACACAGTGTCTTTTTATATACACTGAATTTGGTCAAAAAGACCACAGATTAGACACAGAGAGATAACAATCAGGGTCTGCATTTCTACTTCCAGGGTGCTGCTTGGCAAACCTGTATTCTTGAAGTACCAAAATAAAAACCAAGCATATTCCCAAGAAATGCCAAATACGCACCAACATCAACTAGACAGGACTGATAAGTTTGGTATCTTGCAACATAAAAGTTACTTAGCAAGACTGCTAAATGTCAGCTTTTAAACTCTTTAGTATTTATCTTTAACTACATCAAGGGAAAAAGAAAAGAAAAAAGAAGGATTAATAACACACATACCAAGGTTTAGACTTAAAATCTCCATATTGTCCTTCATGAGTGAGGGGAGGATGAGGTAATACCTATTTTGTTTTAAAAATAACAAAAGTAAAAATCAAGTATAATGAAAGCACATCAAGAAACAAACTACAATTTCTGAACTGCACTGTTTATTTTGCTGCTTGAAACCTAAGTGACAGTATGCCACTATAATTATGGGGTTTCTTCTAAACCTTTACTACACTGCAGGTACAGAAATATACGGACACATTTTTGGAGAATTGACATTTTGCAAAATGCAGCAAACATTTCAATTTATACATGAGAAAAGGAAGTGTTCAAAAGGGTATGCATTTCAAGTTATTGCAGGTTATTTCTGTGAGAGAATTTCTGCAGATAAAACATGTTTAAATTTAACCAACAGTAACATGTCAGTGCATTTAAAATCATGACAAAAATCTTCTCTCTGGTCATTAATTGCCCTTTGACAAATTACTAGGATGTTGTACGTTTAGGGCAAGATGTCAATACAGCATAAATCCCGTGGCATTTTGGTTTTCTTCTGGAGATTAAAGCTGTTTTTTTTTTTTCTTGGGATAAATGCAGCAGCAAAACACAAACCAGCTGATCAAAAAAGCACTTCTGCCATAACTCCAATAATTTCAGGGCACACCAACCGACAGTAGTTTTGCCATTCCCAGTTCTTTTAAGGTTTACATCACTGCACTGTTGCCTTTAGTACGTTTGTAAAAGCTTGTTTTCTGTTAGGCCAGCTTGCTGACTACAGCCTGGTTGAGAGAATTTAGTTGGTTGGTCCATTTATCTAATGCAGTATACCGTGCACCACCTCTCTTCTGATGATCCAGTTCTAGGAGCTGGTTGACTTGATCGATTCGGCCATGTATAGTGCTAGAAGTAAAGAAATAAATAACTATAAATGGCTAATGCACATGGAAATAGGAACTAACAAATAAATCAGAGGTAAAATAAGTTTCCTTATGCAAAAGAGAGACATGAAGTCCATTTCAGAATACAGCACTTTTATAATATATTGTCCTGGGTAGTACTGCCTGTTTAGTTGTTATCATAACTGGAAATCAAAGTAACTAATTCACTGGGCAATGCATGTCTTATCTCCCTGGCCATGACCCACATATAAAGTCTGAAGCAATATAAGGTAAGCAGCTCATGAAAGGCAAGGAATCATGAAAGATGGAGATGTGTGTAAAAAGAAATGAAAATATATACCCATGTATAGATTAGATTTTCCTAGTAGATACCCTCCAAAAAAACATTTTACAAATTATAAAGTTTTTCAAGTTAAGGAGAGCAGCCTACTCATTTGTCAACTTGAAAAAAGACTCAAAAATATGCAGGGGTATAAGCACCAATTACTACGAATAATAATTTTCCTAATTTCATAATAATTCAAGTAAATTATTACATAATTCAGAATTAAAGTAAAAACATGGCACTCAATTGGTCTCTCCAATTTTCTTGGCTCATGCTTTACAAATATACTTTACTGCTCATAAGCCAAGCAAATCCAAACACAGTCAGCACCACTACCTTTCAGTTCTAAAATCAACCAGTATTGCCACAATGCACAAAAACATTTTGTTGCTTCTGGTATGCTTGGATTATTTTAAAGTAATCAAAAATCATTAATCAAGAATAAAGTACATACTTATCCAATATGCACTGCACAAGCAAGCTTTCCACATCAGCTACATCTATGTTTAACTCCTAAAAGAAAAAGAAAAATCATTATGCTGCTACTCTGTTTTGTCACATTAAATCCTTCCAATCTTTATTTTCATATACAGAATTTGGTTTCATGTCTCTTTCTTACTGTTCAAAAGTATAAATTCAGTAATGATTACCAAGCAAAAGAACTCTACCCAAAGTATATATGGCCAATGATCAAGGTCTCAGAAAAGGCTGAAGATGCTAAAACAAAATTTTTGGAAGCTCCAGAAATTAGTTCCTTTGCTGAATTTCTGGAAAACAAAAACAAAACAAAACAAAAAACCACCCCCCCCCCCCCCCAAAAAAAAAAAACCAACCCAAAAACCAAAAAACCCCACCAAACCAAAAAAGCACCACAAAAAAACCCAGGAAATAAAATAAGACAATAATTATCAGAAAAGAATAGGTCTGCACTCAAAACCATTTAGAGGGATAATTGCATCTTCTGGTTCAAGCAACTTCTACAAATGTTAAAAATTAGGCATCTTTAGTACTTCATGATATATTGCAGAATGGTATGAATTTTTGCAAGAAAAATCACAAACTCACAGAAGATAGAAACAGTAATCTATTTTCATTGTTTTCTAATTTTGTTCTTTCCAGATTAGGGAATGAAACCAGTGATTCTAGTATAATAGTTGATTTTTTTCCTGTTACCACAGTTCTGTAACTCATAGAACACAAACATTTGAAAATATCTTTTGAACAAAAGGAATTAAAATTTTGATTTCTACATTCATAAAACTTACATTAATAATTACATTTCAAATTATTCAAATTTCACTTGTTATATTATCTTCACAAAAGTGCTTTTCTGCACCAAGTAGAATACGGTAATTGAATATTTTAAAAGTATATCATAGTACGTATTATAAAAAGCATTGGGACGACACTTGAAATTTACATTTTCACACTGCAAAGCTGCCAACAGTGCATCACTATTACTTTATGGTTTAGATTATATTTTAGATGTTCTATTTCTGGAAGCAGTATATTTATTTAAGAGTTTTTATTAACAATTAATCATTTACTTAAGCAAATGCAAGGCTCCACTGACACGTACCTTAGAAATAAAAGGAATATGTATTCTTGTGTAAGGCTTAATTAATTTTATAAGCACTTGTGTTCTGATGTTTCGCAAAAGCTCTGTAAGAGAAGAAAAAATAAATACTGTAAAAACAACAGTACTGAAATAAAGATGCAATACAGCTCCATATAGAAAGATCTCCTAAATACCATGACCTTTTAAGGTAGTAATTCAGTGAGGTGGGGAAGCACAGCAAAATAAAGGGACTCTCTTTTTCCAGGGATCCAAGCAATATGTAACTCTGAAGATGGACAAATAGAGTTGGAAACTGTTTAAACATCAAGCAAAGTGTTCCTTGGTAAAAATTTAAATTATTCCAACTAACTGGGTAAATCATACAGATTATTGCACAGTACGTCTGCCCCTATTTATATCTAGAATGCTTGCTTTGTAAAAAAGTGAAGAGAGATATTCTTAAGGCTCTGAAACTTAAGTCTGCGTGCATTTAACTTCACGAGGAATATTCACATTTTAAGTTAAAAGAGCAGAGCCTAATGGTATAATTATGATGACAAACCGAAGAAGGTAGCATAAAGCGGCTGATTTTGCTTAGATAAGACAGGGCAGCCATTGTTTTAGAAATTTTTACACTATTAAAGAAAATTTGGATAAAATGAAAGCATAAATTACAATTATAAATTAACAAAAAAAGAGCTACATCTATTTTTACTTAACTAGTTATACAAGGACTGTTTATGTAATGAAAACTAATACTGAAGACCAGATTATGTATCTCAATAAAACCGAGGAGATTAAAATGTCGAGGTGAGGTATATAAACATTATAACCATGAGCACACATTCTGTATCACTACAGAGTGAAAAAGAGAATGTCTTTTCCCCGGGATATCACTAGCAGACTATTATCATATAAGAGGTGAAACTCAAATTCTCTTCAACCTTTTGATTCAACTGTCCTCCTTCTCTTGCTTTCCAGTGCTTTCATACTTTCCTTCTTAAGCATCCATTTCTCTAATCTTACACATTCTCCCTACAAGACTTTGAAGCTTACCAGTAGTCGACATGTAACAGCAGTATAGGGATTATATTAAGTTTCCCCTACTGTTTGCCATGTTCTCTTTTACAAACAAGAAGTGTAAGAAAACCAGGTCTCAGGATTTAAGTTTTTTCTTTCATGTAACTATCCAGCTACATGATCTCACAAAGCCATAGTAACCCATGCTTTTGATGAAAACAATGTTTTCTGAAAAAACAGACACTATATTCAAGTGAAGAGACATTTAAATTCTCAGATACATGACAAATGCAGGGGGTAACTTTATCTTGTCATGTGAATGGAATGGAAGGGCATGCGTTAGTGTGTTCCCCTGTTTTATTAAGTGTAAGTATTATACATTCAAACATTGTTTTCAACATATACATTAGAATTATATATCTTGTATCTTATTAATGCAACCTTCATTACAATGTTTAGGTATTTTGTCTTTACTCTGAAGCAGAAGATTAACCTTATAAACTAGCAAATATTTAACTGTTGAGACTGATGCAAATAACCTTTACAAGTAAGGGTTGCCCTCATTTATTCCTTCCAATGGAAAAAAAAACAAACCACACTATTCAAAATATTCAGTGCCTAACACCACTGTAGATATTATCTTAGAATATCCACTCTTGCTAGAACTTTCTCCATCATTCCTGCAATTCTTCACAGTCATTCTACATGCCTGGATGCATGCTGGCCTTGACCAGCTTCTAAAGAACTTGGAAACAGTAAAGGAATCATCCACAAATAATTACAAAGAACTCTCATTCTGCCAAGAATAAAAATAAACCATGGGGGAAAAAAAAAAAAAGCTTACCAAGTAGTGGGAAAAAAAAAAGGATTAAAACAGCCTGAAAAAATACCTTCAATGTGCTCCCTTATGAAGGGATCGTCCATGATGTTGCTGTGATTTGTTTTCAGAATCTTCTCAAATTCAGTGATGTCATTATTCTGATAGGCACTTCAGAAAAAACAAAGGACTGAATTATTATTTTCAAAAGTTAGACTCATAAGACTATTCTACATCTTCTAAAAAACTGTGTATTAAGTGTTGGTGGCAATTACATTCAGAACCTTTATAAGCGAAAATTATTTCAAGATGAGATACAACAGAAATTACCTTACTCCTATTTCAATTTTAGGAGCATTTACAAAAGTTCAGCGTGAACATTTTGTTATTACACAAGCGCACTCTAGTTTCAAAACTTTTGTCATTTAAGAAGTTATTCTTTAAAAAAGTCTAGTCCCTAAAAATAGCCAGTTTTGAAAAGTATCATTACTCGAATTTTGGCTTCATGAAGCCATACTTTATGGAGCAAGTAAGAGCTAAAAAGAGTCTAGAAGGCTATTGCTGTCTTTACAGTGTCCATCTTAAGCTGAATTCTAAAAATATAGGAAGACTGAAGAAATCCTGACTTCCAGGATTAACCATCATAATTCTGGCATAATAGTAGTTTTTAGATTTTTATTTAAAGCTTATTTTTAGTATATATATTGTTTAACTAGTCAATCTTGTTATCTGAGAAAGAAGGTGGGTTTAGACACCTATTGTTCAGTAGTGGCACCACAGCACCATTTAAAGACAAGAGCTGTAGCCACCGAAACAAGACCTTTTTCTTGAAATGTAATGGTTTTACAATTCTAATCTATCCTCTTTTCTTACAGGAACAGTCAACTGTAATAGAGACTATCTACTAGCTAACCAAACTTACACAGTAGGTTAGTTATATTAAACTACAGGCTATCAATATTTAACCTGAAAGAGATGGTATTCAATACATGCTCTCAACTTATGCTTAATACTAACAAACATTTTAAAAAGAACATCTATTTTTCCTTCATAGTCTCTATACATTTTCAAATTCTTTTTAAACTGGTCAAAAAAGTAATCCTTTATTATCTCTAAAAGGGGCAAGAAAAAGATCTGTTAAATTTAAGGAACTTGAGTTTATAAATGGAGTTATATGAGTGGAATGCACTGTATCACATGAAACCAGTAAGTTTTACTTCATAAGTAAAAAAAATTTCAGTTAAGTGTATTTTATTGTTTATTCCAGAAGTCTCTTTTTATCATATGTAAAACATTCAAGTTCCCAATGTGGAGCATGGGAAGAATTAAAAACATAATTGTAATCTTTGGAATTGATTTTATCTTCTGCATATTTCTTATCTACACTGCTTTAATTGCATTATTAAAGAAGCAGTTATACTCAAATGTCAAGATAAAAGATATGGATTAAGAATATGAATAAAATCAGATTGGGTAAGGCCATCTGGAGTTCCTTCTGCCTCAAATTCACATGAAACTATGACTGTGAAATAGGAAAGACGTGTCTAAAGTGGAATTATTGGCTACAGTCCCTTAATAAGCTGCCAAATCATTTATTCATCATTATGTCAATAATGGATGAAAGTCCTCGCTTTCAGAAGCAATTTGTATGTGTACAATGGTGCAGCACCATAGCAATATCACAGCAAGGTTTGTTGCAACATGAGATCAGCTGTGTATTTCAAAATGTGCGCAAGCATTACTTCTTATACAACGAAAAGGTGGGGAAAATTTTCCTATGCATTGTTCTTTTTTTTTTTTTTTCCACTGATAAAGCAAAGGCAGGATAAAGTTGAGAGAACAGGTGAGCTTCACAGCAGAGTATACAAAAACTGCCTCACTTCAATTTATTTTGCTTGATGATCTTAATACCCTAAAAGTTCTCACAGTTACCTCTAAGAGGTAATGAAGCATTCTTTTGATTTTCACTTATGTTTGAATGATGTTTGAGATAACTTCAGAGTTTAGTTTCACATTTCCAAATTATGAAATGCCTTTAGTAATCATGACATATCCATGCATCCAATTATTCTATTGTCTTTGGTATGAGATGTCAGTCACCTCAGCTTTTCATACATTATCAGCCACACCCTAAAGACCAGTTGAAATACAAGATGGGACAACTCTATTTAAAAGGGAAGAAACTACGTTTTTGCCACTACAGAAGAAATTCATTAAAGCAGAAAATAACAGTATATTTCTGTACCCCTACCTAATATAGTATAGAAACTTTGGTATGTCATAGTAAATAAAATATTCTTAAGAAAAACAAACAGTCTACAAACATTTGCTCAATATTTATGAAACAACTGTGTTAGCTGTACAGAGAAAAGTCACCTCTAAAAATATTCCATTTCTGGTTTTGACACTACATCTTTTTATTTTTTGTTCTCTGCAGAAAAATTTAAATCTTACCTTACTAAATTTGTCATTGCTAGAATCTCTGGATCATTTTTGTATGGTTTAGCCTACACAGAACAGAAAGCAAAACACGCATGTTTAGATTTTAAATATTTTTTTTTCCATTTTTGTGTTTTGGGTAATTTCCCTATCAATTCAGAAAAGGGAGGGAGGAAAGAAAAAATGAAAAAAAAAAAAAAATACCTCCTGAGAGTCAAATGGATTTATTCCAGATTTCATTAACATGTTTGCTAAGACCAAGTATTTTAAGCAAGTGGTTCTTCTGGGGCTCCCTGATTCATCATAATTCTTGAATGCTTCAAAAAAATCAGTATGTGCCTTTTCAAACTCTCCTTCTCTTAAGTGCATTTTGCCTCCACATTCTGAAAAGAAAACACAGATGAAGAGAAAAGTAACACTGTGTGCTTGTTGCTGACTACAATAATTGTACTCAGAAGTTGCAAGCTATTTCTAAATAGCTCACTGAAATATTTTCAGGCGTCTTTTCATTCTCCGAAATTGTTAGAAAAAAAAAAAAACATTAGGGCCTTCACGAACAGCACTGCCATTTGAATAAACCCATTCCAAAGAAGAAAAAACAAAACTCAACCCACACTATAAATCTAACAGAACACTAATCCTCACAGCCGTTAATTATTTAACCTTATGTTAAAATACTGCAAAAACTGAAATGGAATTTATCTCCATTTCAAATGAAACCGACTTCCTGTATGTACGAAATTTTTCCAATCTATTGAGCAAAACCACACAGAAAAACTGAGACATACTCTGTATCTCCTTTTATTTCTGAAGTACCCACTTGCTGACAGATCGTCTGTGCAAGTCCCTACACCAGCAGAAGAGAGAGGTCACAACAGTATTTTGTAGAAAGTTTTTTTTCAAGACACATGGCACATTTCCACTAAAATTCATCATTACGGATGATAAGTAATATTTCCAAACACATATTAGAGCTGTTCAGTTCCTGATGAATTTTAGTGAGGCGAGACATCAAGCACAAATTTGCAAAAAGGGGCTGCAGAAATAGCAAACCCCTCCGCTAGCAATCCTGTCAAGCCTTTGTTTTTATTCTTTGCAAATGCCTTTGCATTTATCCTTTCTTGCCTACCATGGTGGCAAACAGCTCAAGTCTTCCTGTTGTTCTCTCCTACCCTATATGTAGCCAATTGTCTTCCCCTTCTGACCAGTGCATCTGGTCCTTAGCCACCAGAACAGCAGAGCTGAAGTCCTATAGGAGGCAAACACTAAATGATGAGACTGTAGCCACTGCATTAGTAGTCCTTTATTCATACACAGTTTGTATGCTTCTGAATCTACAGGATCCTCTGTCTTTATAGTTGGGACTGAAAAAAAAAACATTATCAGATTTTCATAAACCTAATCTATGCAACAGAAGTTAAATGAAAAATTCAAGATTAACTTGCCTCTGATAACTCCCATGATCAGTGGGTGAGGGATGGCTGACTTGATGTGCAATGACTGTTCATATAGTGCTTTAAGTTTTTTGTTATTTTTCTGTGCTGTATACATTTGAATTTCCAAAGCATAGATTTCCAATAGTTGAGTACCTTTTTTTAGATCATCTTCCCCATCATCAGTCTAGGATAGATTAAGTAACAAATACTGTGAAATTTTAAGAGAACAGTGATTTCAGTTTTATACTAGTAAAAGACTGATTACCAAATACTGTCAGTAATTTCCTATCAGAAATAAGGATATCCCTAAAACTTTAAAATTTTAGATATAACTATGAACACAAACCATAATACTCAAATAACTTATCACAGGACAAGTTTTGAAGCCCTTTATTTAAAAAGTCAGTGTTTTTGTTTTAATTAAATGTTTTCCTTATAACATTTAACAACTTTCAGAACCTTGCCCTCTGTTCTTTTCCACTTTCCTTAAACCACACTCTCTTAGTATATAAATGCAATGACTGACACACATACATGTGTCTATAGATAATACATATGACTCTTCTGCTTCCTATAACATACTCATTTCCCAGATATTTGTAACACTTTATCCATGCTGAAGAGACAAACAAGCACAGCAGGATGCATGGCTTATTTTTGTTTCCCCTTACAAATATGAAAGTAACAACTGTACTTTCAGTTTTGAGCAAAGCTCACTTGGAATCTTCACTATACTTTAAAATAAATATCTATGTATTATAGATTATTCATATGTGCTTCTCATTCTTGCACCTGACTAAAAGGAAACTTGATCAGCAGTTGTGAATAATTTTTTAAAAATCATCTCTAACAAGGAATAAATAACTTATTTTTTTCTACATGTTTTCAAACAGATACATTGAAGCAGGCATGGTATTTCTTCCCCCTGTACTAAAGCAACATGCCTCAAAGGCCAACAACAGATGTAAAAAAAAAAAAAAAAAAAAAAAAAAAAAGCATTGTTTACTAAGCTACAGTGGTTTAGAATATAAAGGTACCTGGCATGACTGATGCAGCTGACGCAAAATCTTTTGTAACTTTCCATATTCTTCTCGTTCTAAATATAATTTGCCAAGCTGTAATGAAAAAAAAAGTTGAAGTACTAAGGTGTATTAAGAATTCAGACTTATAATTTACAAGGGTTAGCTGAAAGCGTCACAAGCAAAAGCAAAAAAAAGTTATAGATTTTACCTTTGTGTTTGTCTTAAACCACAATCTATCATTCTTAGCATCTTTCAGAGCTTCAAGCGTTGTTTCATAGAATTCCTGAAGCAAATCCATCTGACATAAAAAATCAGAATTCTATAATTGTAAACAGCAAATTTGTACCTGTTAATAAAGTCAATCTGAACAAACTACATGTGCATGCTTGAATTTCAAAATAAGAAAGGTATCTGCATCTTACTGAATCTCTATCTTTAAATTGTAAAAAGAGCTTCTGAAGTAACAAAACTACGTACGCTTGCTTTTCTTATATGAAATAAATATAAGTATTCACATTTTTTGATTTGCAACCATCCATCACACTAGTGAGAAATGAAAGCCACCTTATACAAGCTCATCTTATATAACCAAGTAATAAAAGTCTTATGCTGTGTAACAAAAGACAAAACAGGCAACATTGCTCCTACTTAAAAGAAGAAAAACAAAAATAATTTACATATCAAAAAGAAAATACGATTTACAAAGAGAGAGAAATGGTCAAAGGAAAAAAGATGCTTTCTCCTTTCCTTTCCGTACTACCAATGCTGTGTGAAAGAAAGCTCTTGAGCACATCAAACTGTTTCTTTGCATAAAAACTGAAAATACAACATCCAAAACAGAAATCCGAGTGTGACCTTTAACAAAGGTTCTACGGAGAAGGCATTAGTATTGTTTATGGCCATTGTTCTTCTGGGGATAACAGATCTGTGGCTTTACATTACGTAAAGGTTTCCAGATTGTCCCTCCAGGTCTGGCTCCAGCTGCATTTACACCAAACACACTGACCTCTGCCAACAAGGTACAGTCTAAGACAATCCTTTAGATCTTAAGAGTAAACCATCATTCAACTATTAAACTTTCATTTCCTATAAGTGGCAGGACAGGAAGGATTGTGATAACGATAGAGGAGTCATCACTAAAGATCAGTGATCTCTGTACGCAGCTGCTACTTGCAAGTAGCCAGTTTGGGGAGCTTTAACATGTACCTAGCTTGCACAGTGCACTCAAAGACAGGCAGTATTAACAGCAACACTTCATTGCAAAGTTTTCAAAGGTTCCCCTCTCCTCTCCAAGTAAAAAAAAAATAGTTTAATTACAAATTAGAATTCAGCAGGCAAATATACTGTGTAGCTACTATTAAAAAAAAATATATATATATATATATTTACTATACTTATTAGCATAGAAATCCCAAGTAAATATTGCCAAAAAATGACAAGCTTATGAAAAGTTATGTGTGTTGATAGAATCCATTAAATGTGGGAAATATATTTTAACATACGACAACAAATTAATACTACAAATTTTCTCTATTAAGATTAAAAAACCTGAAACCAACAGACTACCATATATAAAAAGTCCACAGTTAAAAAAGCAAAATGGAAAATTGTGAAGATCAAAGAACTGATGATCTAACCTGCTTGGAAGTAGAGATATAATCAAGAATAGAATTGATTGATTTTTCAGAGTAATTCCTTGTAACTGCACTCCGTATGTAGGTCAATAGCTGTTTATATCTGTTCATCATTTCAGGAAAGTTAGTCTAAAAGAAAAACAAAATTAATTATATTTTTTGTTTTAATGACTAAAAACTCAGTTGTATCTTGTAAATACACATACAGAAAAGAAAGTATAACAGAAAGAGTATGCAGTAGTAGTTGCTATTAGGAACTTTCACATCACCACTTTATTCATAAGCAGCAGAATCAGGAATAACTTCAGCAAGACTGCATGAAATAGGCATTTAAAATATTTATCTCAACAAAGAAAACAGTTTGTAATAAAACTATTTGGAATGGTTGCATATATTGCACAAAATTTTTCACTGATTTGTTGTAGTGAAGTACATATATGTAGAAAAATATGTAGAACCAGTTTCAATGGTGTGATACCTCAGGATAGCAAGGACTGAGCCTCAAACTTTCAGAGTATCAGCTGACTACATCAGCTATTTTGCATCCATTTTGCCTTTGACTTGCAACCACCGCATCATTTGTCTGCCATGTCTGCAGTAGCCGCTGAAGGCTGCAAAAGACAAGTTCTGGCAGATGTAGTTCTCATAGTCATAAATTGGAATAATAACTTAAGATCTCTCGATCAAATACATATTTATGCCATATACTGTCAAGTGATAGCTGTAATTCCTACCAATTTAAAGTTTATTTTAATCATCTGTTTCAGAGCTTTGAATCCCCATTCTCCTTTTTCACCTTCAAGCTCCAAAACCTGAAATAGAAGAATGTTTAAGCAATCTTTAGAAAAGCTTTATTCACATTTAAATTGATTTGCATCTTGTTTAAAACACACATATCCCATACACGCCTTTTCCCCTCCGCGTTGTTCCTTACAAAGTAATGTTTGACTCTGCCCTGTTCTTCAAATTTACTCTTCTCTGGCATTATTGAGAAAGTTAGTGAGCGGTATGTATCTTATGAGTTTTCACAACTTAGCCGATGTAGGGAGGGTAAACTGTTATTTACAGATTTTTTAAATTGTTGTTGTCTAACACAAACACTAAACTTTAATGCCACTCCGTAAATACTTATACACAAAAAAATTGTAACACACCCTGCAAAACTGACTCAACCCACCCTTGACTAAATTAGTCAAAAATTCACACTTCTGATTTACTATAGTTTCTTTGCATATTAGAAAGACTTCTAGGCTTAACGTAGTTAAGGGAATGTTTTGTAAGTGAAAATTTTAGAAAGTTTTTTTTAAGTCATATATGATTCTGTTATATACTATAAATAAGCCAAGAGATGCAAAAAATCTAAAAAGTTACATCTAACATACTGCTTTCTGATGGCAGCGTGCAAACATTAAAAATTTAAAACTGACATGAAGAAAAGAAACTGCATCACTTAGTATTTATACATTTAAAGCTTTAGAAACAGATAGCAAACCAAATATAATACATTACATAAGACACCAGGGAAAACACCATTTCATTTCAAAAAATAAATGGATCTGGCTTCCATAGTTGACATATGAAAACACACTTAGGACTGTGTAATTAACTCAGTAAATTCTGAAGATTAACAACTCAGTTCTGCAATAAAATAGGACTACTCCACGTCCTATATATATGCCCTACGGATGATCCTGAAAGGCAGTCCAGCCAGGAGTCTAAGTTGTCCAATGATAAACTTAGCATATTAGTATGTTAAAATATAAATATAACTCTTAAAATTCCAGAAAAATAACTCAAATGGTAAGCAAATATTTTAAAATGTGAATTAATATAAAAATAAGAGACAGAATTTAAAGACAGAAAACCTTCTGAAAACTGCTTAATGCTGCTTTGGGATCATCTTCCTTCAGAGCTTTGGAATTGTAGTATTGATTTTCCAGATCCACATTTGGTTCAGAATTGCTGTCCTCAGAATATTCCTACATTTTAAGGAAAAAAGAAAAAAAAATAAAAACCAGAGAAACAAAGAAAGGTTCACATCATCTAATATTCTGCTGAAAACTGATAAAATATTGTATGACATATTGCTCGAACTGACACAGAATGCTTGTGTATTAACAGAAAACCTTCAGTTTTAGAGCCTGTAACAGGTATGGACTCTTACGGTTATTTCGTCTCTCTCCCAGCCTCACCATCCTCCAACACTTCCCTGTCAACAGATTCCTTTCTGGACTAAGGAACTCATAGCTCTACCAACTTTGCCTTTGTGACAAGTACAGACTGTATTATTAAAAGTGTGCCAATTTTGGTGCTTAAGGACAGATGCCTAATAGCATATGTCATTTCTGTACGGGGGAGAGAACATGCTGGCCGCTAGTCTTCTAAAAGCCACTCTATTGTATGACCTTTGCTATCCACAGAGAAGACTGGCTGAGTTACCACACAAGTAATGGTTCAGCAATGAAGGATATAAAATGCTTCCATGAATCTCTCCCTAATCTGCCTTTTTATGCCATAACAATTCATACTCATCTAAGGAAATTTAAAAAAAAAAAAAAAAAAAAAAAAGAATAATGATGATAACACCAGCCGCTTCTGTGCTGAGAAGCAGGAGATTATTGAGAAGATGCTAAAGATACTGCCAAAGAGGGTGAGGTGGGGCACAGGCACAATAATTTAATCAAGTAATTACTCATCATGTACACCAGCGCCCCAAAAATTGAAGACTTCTACTAATTATTACCTTGTTTCAAAAAAGAAAAAGTACTCTGAGGCTTTTTCTGATGGAAAAAAACCTAAATATTTTATCTTCTTTTGCTGAAGGACAATGTTGTGTGTCTGAATTACAAAGCACTAACAAAACCCAAATAATAATTTAATAGGGGGTTTGCACGAGTTAAAAATATTTCACATCTCTGCATTTTCAAGCCAACTTCTCTCAACGGTGCTGAGCTATTAGATGAACTGTTTAACAGAAACTGTTTAAATCTCAAAGTTACTGTGGTCAGAGTAACCTTCCCTTGTAACAATATAAAAAATGCACAGTCATGTGCCCTTCTTTAAGTTGGAATTTCCTCTTTTACTTTACTTCTTCATCAGGCACATTTATTCTTTTGTTCATTCATATATTGCTAATATTAATGGACTCCTTCAAAACCATGGGAATGAGAAAAAGATGAGGCAAAAGAAGTTTTAAATTAGCACTCTCTTCCCTACAGTGCAAGAAAATCTCTCAAATTTTAATTTTTCTCAAGTTCTAATGGAAAAATTAATTATGGGAGCTCACAGTTGTCCCAAATTTTATTAAACATGGTCCTTGGGACTTTTATCCTTCAACCTGGCAATGTTTCTATTTGTTAGATGTAAGCAAGTTGCTCACTTGTGTTTATTTATACTCACAGGAAGTATTTGTATTTAGCGAGAATCAATGGACTTAAAAGACTAGTGAATTCCACAAACCTGTTTTCTGAACTCCCAGAGAACTATAAAACTTAATATCGAATACTACCAAGAAAACAGGAAGCAAGTGTCTTATTGCACTGGGCAGACTTTCATTTTGGTTAACTGGTGTTTGTAAATTCTTTACCCTATTGATCCAACATCGATGGAGCAGCTACAAGAACATGCACATGATGTCAACAGCTGTAAGCGTATCAGGCACCACCTTATGAAGATAGAGGCTGCCAAAGCTTAAACAAAATAGCATTTAAGATACATGTAATCAGCTGATGTTTTGTTTATACTTAACTTGAATAATGGGGAATATTTTTGGCAGAAGTATCTATTTGTAAAGATAAAAGGAAAGCAAACTAAATTAATTCCTTTTAGGAAGCCCTGTGCTCTGTTAGCCTACAGCCAGAAACATCTGAATTTTCATCTGAGCTCCGGCAGCGACTCTGGATGTGGACTCATACAGGAAGCCTTTTTTTCACATAACTTTTCCCAATGCTACTTGAATATCCCATAAAGCTATTTTCATAATAATATTAATACATAATAAAGAATAAATATTACATCTAGAGATATTTATTTTCCTACTTCTGGAAAGTGTAACGTAAGGTGCTTACTTTAGAAAACACATTTAGACCTAATGGCTGTGAAAAAAAACTTTAAAACCGTGAACTAAGTATGAGATGATGTCACAAATCTGTAGACAATTGGAAAAAAAAAAAAAATCAGCCATGTAGATACTGCATCTTAATTTAGACATCAGTGCTAATTATGCCTTCTAATCCAGAAGGACCAGCACTCTATCTTCTTTCGATGCAGAGATGGCTTAGCGCAGCATGATACGAACGTGAGAACATTCAGCTTTTGCCAAAAGCAAAAGGAAAGGAGGACAGGAAAAGTGTGAAGCTGTGTCCTCAAAGTTCAAACTAAGAAAAAGATTAATTTCCTTCCCAGTACTGAAAACAGAAAAGTTATTTTAACAATAAATTCAGAAACTAACACCTAACCTTTCCTCACCCTCATTTTTAACACCCCTGCTTCCTGCCTGAACACCTTCCCCAACTCAGCTCGTTCAGGTACAAAGTTTGTTGCATGAAACAATACAGTACCAGCATAAAAGTGCACAAAAATTAAGCAGAATATCAAGTTAACAAAAGGGATTTCTACATAACTCTAAAAATCTCTACTATACCTTCTAGACCCAATATCCTGTATAGTGAAGAACACCCTTAATAACAATGTCAAGATATAAAAGCAGCTGTGTGATATACTTTAGCTCCAGCTGATGTAAAAAAAGTAACAGGCCTAAGAATTCTTTATTAAGATCTTGGTGATATTTTTAAATGGATATCAACACTGTCAGTACAAATGAACGCAACAGAAGTCCGAGTACATAGAATTGATCTTTGAAACCCACTGAGTTCTCCCTTTCTGAGAGGATCAAAACAAAAAAAAAAGTGGGGTTTTTTTTATTATTACTCATGAAACTAGAAAGCTCTGATACAGCTTTAAAAAATGTAGCTTAAAAAAAAAGTTAAGACATTATTTAAGCATTGCTCCATTGAAAAACTCCATGTTCTAAACTTATTCAGTTATAAACAATCCAGTCACAGCACATCACTTTTCTGGGGAAGAAAAATTACCACACTAGCTCAACTACAATACAGGTAAAACCTCTGATGTAGCTTATTCTGCCTAGAATGTAGTTCTTTCAAATAATTTTAATAAAAGTTAAATTAGCACCAAGGAGCCAATTTAATCTACAAGTCTTTATTACATTATGAAATGAATTTTGTGAAAACTTGATACATCTAGTAAACAGCTTTAAAACATTAAGCCTCAGCTTCTAAAACGACACATGCAGAAGACACTTCACCCCGGTCAGCTTTAACCATCCTTTTCAGGGCATGGATCCATTTGCAATTTCTCCAGCAGCAAAGGCAGGTTAAGAGCATCCAGAACCGCCCAACTCTCTCTGTTCATCTCTGGTCCTAGCATCCCCATTCCTCTTCACTGCAGCAATTCAACACTTTAAGCTGTGTGAGTCCTCGATGATGTCTGATCCTGCCTGGGTTGAGAGAACAGGCCTGCTAGCGCATAAACAGATGCAGTCCTGAGGCTGGTGAACCATGGCAGAGGACCAAGTGACCAGGGAGGTTACGAAAAACAGTTGTGGTTTCAGAAAACTGTGGCAGGAGCCTTAGTGAATGTGGGCTCAAGAAATTATATAGAGCTCTTCAGGCACTGCACTTCTCCTTACAGACAGGATAAGGCAGATGAACTTGGAGATCATAACTCTATATCAGTGACATTTAACAGTAGATTTGTGGTATTCTAACAGATTAGAGTGGCACATTAACCTGTTCAACATGTACAAATTCAATGTTATAAATATTTTGTGAAAACTACTGTTGTTTAGTTACTACTTTTCTTGTCTCTCCTTTTGCCTAAAGCAACTCCCTAACCTCTACATCAAAAGTGGAGTGATAATCTAAGCTTTTGCTTCTCTGTGTTTCTATCATTCACTAGCTGTATAGGAGCCAAACTCCTACTTTGCAGATCTTTTTTCAAAAAGAAGGGAAAGCAGCTATACAAAAGATAACTTTCCAGACAAAAAGACACAATACAAAGAGCTCTATTTGTGTACAAATTTATCCTTCAAGGACATTTTTAACAATACTTATTACTGTCCATTTTCAATTGCTGGTAATAGTCCCAATTCCAACCATTGGGCTGACTCAAATAATTCTTTTTTTATAAAGTGCAATTGTTTCTGAGAATAAGTCTGGTACAAATTTGCTTTTACTTCAGTTAACTTTGTTTCGTAACCACAGCATTTAGGAGGTCTGTTAATTCTAGGATTTGGACTGAAGACCTGACATTTTGCAAGAGCACTAGTGACGTGGAGTTGGGGTGTGGTGGTGTTTGTTTGTTTGTTTTTAAAAAACAACATTAAAATGCTCAAATGAGGCCAACTGAAAAAACCCTGCAAATAACTCCTCAATATATTATTATGTTAGCTTGCCAGCTAGATTGCTTGAACATTGAACACCTACAATGAACATGCAGTATTTTCACATAGCTCGTGTGCACTGGCTGCAGAAGTGACCAACGGAACACCAACCTGGCGCTAAGAACAATTATCTTTGCATTTGCTGTTCCTGGACCACTGGCCCTTAGTCACCAGGACAAAAAGCAAATAACAGTTTCTATGTGCATTTGCCCTGGTATCCAGGCACATAAATATAAAGACAGCAATTAGACTGGAATGCAAAAGAGTAAGGAGGAAGAGAACTGAGACAAACCGTGAGAGGGAAAACAAGAGTGTGATTTGTGTAAGATGTCTACAGCCACTCAACCATGCATTGGGAGTCTGGGTTTTGTCTTCCACATTCCAGGTCTCTCTGCTCTTCTGCTCCTACTCGGTAACTCTGCAAGTCATCTGGTGCCTGCTAGCTCACACCGGGGCTGACACCAGGAATAAGAAGTCTGCAAAGCCAGCAATTTGCAATAGATTCAGTGCAGTTCCAGGGAAAGACAGTGCTCTGACTGTGTTTTATTTTTTTCAAGTGGAAGTTGGAAGGTGCACAGAAATGAGACAGGAGAACTGAAGGAAAAAAAACAACGTTATTACAACATCTAAAGAGTATCAAAAAGAAGTGTATTTCCCTTCTACCTCTATCACACAGCTCTCCTATGGTTATGGGCATCCTTTCCTAAAAGTCTAGTTTTTAGCATAACTTAGATCTAATTTACTTCTGTTTAACACTCAACTGCATATCAGATCCTGGAGAGCTCTGTTCTGAGCAGAGTGCTAAATAACTCTCTCAAAAAACAAAAACAAACAAACAAACAAACAAAAAACCAACAAAAATTAGAACTTACTGACACTTGTCAATGTTCAGACCAAAAGAATGTACTGACTAACTATTCTCATGCTTTTTGCCTCAATACTTCCTTCTGAGACATTACGGTAATGAGCGAAATAAGGCCCAAATATATTAATTCTGTATTTAAAGATGACTCTGAAGAGAATGTATAAAATAAAATATCAAGACACAAACTGAATCCATATAAAATATGAAACAATAATTAATTCAAAGAACAGTATAACAGTCCTCTGTGAAGCTCACCAATTTATTTTTTTTTAATCACATATTAATGTAATGAAACATAACAAAGAAACAGAAGACGGTACAGTGGATCTGCTTGATTTAGTATTTCCCTAGTTCTAAATGCTTGGTTTTGCAGCATTATCACCTTCTTGTTTGCAATACACATATATATATATATATGTACTTTTTAAAATGATGGCAATATTGAAACAACAAGAGTTGGGAAAAGGAGCAATAGCTGCATGAAATTCCCACTATATCTACTAAAAACGTATCAATATAAGGTAGGAAAAGTTCCCTGTCTACTGATGAGATTGCTTACCCAGTTCAGTAACATATAGAAATTCCTTTTGAAATGGAATATATTTCTTCCTATTGCAAAGAAAGAGCAGTTAAGCTGCCTTTCTGATAGCTTGAAATAAAAAGACTATTTCCTAATATCAATACAGCCTGAAAAGGGAAACCCTCAGTAACCTCAGGTATGCTCCTCATATCTGAGCCAATGCCAATCCTCATGAACCTGCAGCCATCTCACACAGGTGCAAACCGCTGGCTGATCACTGGAATTGTACACAGCTCTTCTACCGAAGTCATCAAAATCATACAGCTCCATAATATAAAAAGTACAAGTTACTCAGCACATAGATTGTCTCTCCTTCTCTCAGATTAACTTTGAAGTTGAATTTCAGAACACAGTAAGACGTCTCATTAAGAACACTGCAGACAAATTCCTTATTTATTAAAACAAAATAAAACAAAAATCAAGTAGATGCATTACAACTGTCGATGTGTTGTCATCGTGCCTGAAAGAATCAATTTTTGGAGAAAGGCTGATTTTTGTCTCAAAGTCGATTGTAAACATAGCTTTTTGTCTGAGACTGAAAACAAAAATGGAATTTAAAATGGTCCTTCCCTCTTCCTCCTTTCTCCACCCTCAAGCTGAAACCAGTAAAAAGAACCTCGATTGCAATCAAATAAGGCACCTAACAGCACCAAACTAGAAATTAAAATTGAGTGGTTTTCATAATGACCAGTAAACATTATTCTGTTCACTGAAGCATAAAGTGGAATAATCCATGTTATAATCAAGACTGTCACTGTACATTAATAGCAAATTGTGAATCTAGGTCCATCCACCCACAAATAGAAATCGCATTTTTTCCTAGTATTAAGACCTCCAACAGGTAAAGTTAACTTCTATAGGAGTGACTGAGGTTATTTACACGGAAAACCTTGACTTTAACCCAATGAAAAACTAAGCAGAAACAGTCAACTATGATCTGTAAAGTGGGTAGTCCTCACTTGTTTAACAGTGTAGTAACTGATTACAGAAAACCCCATGATGAACCTGGGAAAGAGCTGGGCCTTCAGAATACCTGCTCACATTTCAGTTCAAGTGCAAAACATCTGCATACGTAAGGAAATATAACTGACTGCTTCTACATAATCAGCAGGTCAAGAGCAGATTTAAAGAGGAACAGCCATGAAAACTTCTCATAAAAGCTGACAACATGAAAACTTTTTGCGGAGTCTTCTTTTCACTACTATTTTTATGCTAGTAGCTACCCTGGGAGACCTGCATATAAAATTTCACCATACTGTCTTTTGACAAAATAGCTATTTCTTCTTTCATTAACTGTTTCTGTAACTTCTCTCCTGCTATTCCTTAAAAAAAAAGTATTAATCAAGGCTGATTTTTGTTTCATTCACATGTGGTCTTTTATTTTTAATTCTGTACTTATCTGAGTATTTTGTCTTGTACTCTTTTTTTTTTTTTGTTTCAAAATCTTCTGCAGCAGCCTTTCCAGTGAGCTCGAGAACCATGCGTCCCCTTACAGTCTTCTCTTAATCTTTAACTAGATTTGTATCAACATGAAAGGAAGAAATCAGGCCCTGTCTTCAGGGCCCTTAACTATTTTCCAAAACAGTTTTGTGGAACACTTCAATTACAGTCTCAAGCACATTTGAAAACAACATCCAATCATGGTTTGTTAGTCCAAGAATGCTAAAACTATTGGGAAGATCTTTATT
Organism: Chlamydotis macqueenii; assembly: GCF_036417535.1. NCBI lineage: Eukaryota > Metazoa > Chordata > Aves > Otidiformes > Otididae > Chlamydotis > Chlamydotis macqueenii. The sequence continues at coordinate 11,590,428 of NC_141567.1, read as the reverse complement.
CTTAAATTCTGAGGGTTTTTTTCCATCAGCTGAAAATGCAAATTATTTTTTCAAAAAACTGTTTTATTTGAAGATGCAGCGTTAAGTATTATTTAATGCTTTACATGCAAGTTACATACTGAAAAGAAAAAAATAACATGCTCCTAATTATAACAAGAAGTATTTTTAAATTTTTGAAAGGTCTGGGCTAGTGGTAATTAATGATGATTAAAATGTTCTAGGAAAAGTAACTACAGTCAGGGGCTGAAATTTGCCACAAGCAAGAAGTTTCAGGAAGGTTTTTGCAATAAGGAACAAAGTACTTCAGCAAAAAGAAGCAAAGGAAAAAAGAAAAAGTGTTAGACCAGCAATTATTCTTGATGAAAACTGACCTAACGCATCGTGAGCTTAGAGCTGCCCTCTTACGCAAATTTCCATGTAGACAGCTGCACTTAAAGATTGAAAAATGCAATTCCAATGGTTTCGCTACATGTCCAGTTCTCATGTTATGGATATTCAACAGGAATTCTGCCATGTTTAGTATTCCTTTGATTGTATCACACAGGAAAATAAACATAGTATTTTAAGTCAGGACACGGATATCAGTGTTAATGAAAGTGAATGGAAATTCATTTTGGAACTAACTGGATCAACAAAATATTTTTAATAGTCACTGTATTTCCTTCAGAAGGCTTGTTTCTAAAACTTTGTGAATTCATTCATGGACTTAAGTGGAAAACTAGCAGTTCTTGGGAGTACTGACACAAGCAGCTCATAAGCTTAAGATGAAAACACATGCCAAACAAGCACTCTTATATGAATTTTAAAAACTCAAAACCAGATGCTTTCATCCAACATAATCCAGCCGTTCTGCACAGCTCATAACAAAAACTGCCCAGAAACAATTTCATACAAAATCAGACAAGTCTTTTAAGTTAATTCATTAGTAGCAATGTTTATCAAATAATTCATTAGAAAGTAAGTCTTCCAGAAGCGAGAGTCTGGTTTTTTTCAGTGAGATTACAGTACAGTAAATACAGGTTTAGCCAAAATGAATGAAATACAGACTCTCAAGTCTCAACCACACACAACTTTTTTTTAAAAAAAAACCTCTGTTCTAAAAACTTATGCAAAGTTCAGAAAAGCAAAAAACCAACCAACCAAACCTCAAGCTCCAATATAACGGCAATAGAATTACAACTAATCAGACAGCACAGAAAACATATTTTGTTTCAAATGACACCTATGTAGTTTACTAACCTACTCCGACATGGTTTTACTCATTGTAAAAAATTTGGTTTCAGAAATTTAAAGAAAACTTGTTACATCAAAACAATCCCATTATATTCTCAATTTTACCCCATAAACTGGTCTGTTGCTAACTGTAAGCAGCATTTTCTCAATCGTAAAAGCTTAGAACAAAACCTGATGTCAAAATGCAACTAGATATAACACAAAAACCCCCAAACTTTGCAATTAAAAAAAAAAAACAACGCAAAAAACTCACTAAGACTAGAAAGGCAAAAAGTCAAAAGCGCGTACACCCTTGGCATAGTGCATCAGAAACCGGCTCTTTGGCCATCTCTCCTCACTCCCCTTTCTCTTCCCCCACTTTTCCCTCAGTTTGCCCCTCACGCAAGCCCAGCAATGACACTCCCGAGGGCCTCTCGCAGCCGCGGGCGGGGAGCAGAGCAGAACTTCATGGCTTTACTTGCGCCCGACGCTCCGGCCGGAGGCAGGCGGGAGGCAGCGCGCCGGGCCCTCCCCTCCCCCTGACCCCTGTGGAAGACAAACGGGGGCCCAGGCCCGAGGGGGCGAGCCCGGGCCTAGCGAACTTCCCGGGGCCGAAGCTGGCTTGTTTTTGCGCGGAGGGGTGGCAGGGCAGCCGGCGGGGCCTGTTCCGAAAGTAGCACCCGCTGCGCGCTGCCACCACCTCTCCTCCCCGGGAGGGAAACTCATCCTGTCAGGGCTCCCTCACGGGGCAGCTACGGCGGCTACCGGACGCGCCGGGCCAGCAGCGGCCCGAAGCGGCTCCGCTGCCGCGCCGCGCCGCCGAGACCCCGCGCCTCCCCGTGCCCTACCAGGTCGTAGTCCTCTTCATCATCGCACATGAAATCATCCTCCATGTCAGACATCTTGGCCGGAGGACGGGAGGGGAAGGGGGGGGGCCGGGAGAGAGACGGCCCCTTCTCCCACAACCCCGCGCGGCGCTGCCCAATGTGGCTGCGTTCCGCCCGGAACCCGCTGCCGCCCACTCCCCTCCCGCCCCCCGGCCCGGGGCACACGGAGCCCAATCCGCGCTGCACCACCGCCGGCTTCCTCTCCCTGCTAGCAACCGGCCCCTGGCAACGGCGGCCCGGGGCGGGGCCCGCTTCCCGCCTCCCGCCCGCCCCGGCGGCCTGCGGGGAGGGCGCCGTGGTGGCGCCGGGCCCGGTGGCCGTGGGGCCGGGTGTGATCGCTGCGAGCCCGGCTGCCAGTCGTGTGACTGTGCGTCTACGGATGGGAAGTCCAAAAAGCTCACGGGCACCGGCAACCGCCGCTCAGTCCTTGGTGCAGTTTACCTGCCTCGCTCAGTGCTGTCGAGCGGTTTACAGGCGCTGCCTTCACCATAAGCAAATAATACTGTAGCAGCAGTTTTAAAAGGCCTAAACTGTAAGAAACATAGGCCTTGCAAAGCACTGGCTTTCTCAAGATTTTTACACACTAATTTCTGTTGCAGCCTGTCTATTGCAGTGAGGCAAAATCCCTGTGCAGACAAGCTTTGCCTCTCCCCATGTCCACGAGGCCTCTGGTTCTCGCAGACTCCCAGACACATCTGCAGTTTGTCTTGGGTGCCCAGATTTTTCTGTTCCTGCTCGTTTTACATTACAGTTTCTGCCAGTCTTTTTTTTTTTTTTTTTTTTTTTTTTACTTTTTCTCCTATGGCTACTGCTAAGTCTTTTAAAACTTGTGTTTCTATTCTGTCAGCCATACTAATCAGGAGGAAAAAGTTTTACCTCACGACACATTAATCCAGAATGAAATCTCACTGTCCTTCTCTCAGTCCAAGCACTTAAAACTTCAGTGTTAGGGGCTTTAACATAGGCACCAAAAGAGACGGTAACAATGAGCAAGGCAGCTTGTAAACACATTTGAAGAGCTCAGTTCCTCAAAGTAACTGCAGCCATTGATCCTCAGGGATAAACAGGAGCTGCGACGACTTCTGTGTGGAAAGCTGGCAGAACCACACCCCCCCAAAAAAAAACCCCAAACAAACAAAACCAACAACAACAAAAAAAAAACAACCTAGGGAAAAAAAATAACGCTATAGGGATGAGCATTGACAATGTATTTTTTGCTTTCGCTACATGTGTGGTTTGCTGGAGGGTGCACTGGCCTGCAGGCAGTGTCCAAAGTTTCCCCGTTGCCAGTTAAATTCTGTCAGGAATGAAGGAAAAACCCATTTCCTTCACACATCGCAGCAGCTTTCCCGTCCCGTCTGGACTGTGGTGGGCGAGGAGCTGAAGGCAGCGCAGCCCCGCAGCCGTGCCAGGCCTGCGAGACGGGCCTGTGGGCCGAGCACCGCCGCCTCAGCGGGGCCCTGCCGCCGGGGCCGGGGCGGGGAGGAGGCCGGGCTGCCAGCTCCGCCGCCCGGAAGGCCGCTGCCTGCCTGTCCCGTGACTGCGGTCCAGCCGCAGCCCGCCTCAGGCACAGGCGGGCGGAAGGGAGCCGCCATGGCGGCGGAGGCTCCAGACACCCTCCCGGTGCAGCTGGTGGAGCAGCCCAGGTGGGTGGGTCGCTGCCCCCAGCCCCGCAGCGGGAGGCCACGTCGGCGGGCGGGACGCGGAAGCCCGCGGCCGTTTATCCCGGGGTGGGCGATCTGCGGGCGGACAGGGGAGGGGGGACGGTGTTCCCATGCCCCCGGTCTGAGGCGTGAGAGGGTTTTGACTCGCTGTATTTTGGTTCGTCTGGACACAAGCAGCGTGACGCTGGCGTTCCGTGTGGCCCCGGAAGCACCCTCGCTGCAGCGCCTTGGCCTGGGAGTACTTCGGTTTCCCCGCCGGCGAGCGGGCCCGGGCTCCCCGAGGGGCCGCGGCCGCCTTCTCCCGCTGCCGGAGGGCCGCCGGCCGGTCAGCCGCGCCTCCTGCCCCCTCCCCGAACACCGCTCCCTGCCGGCCAGGCGTCCCTGCCGCCTCTCGCGCGGCGCCGCCGTGGCAGGAGGGGGAATGGTTCATTCGTCTTTCCTCCTAACGTTTTTTCTTTTTCCAGAATTTTGGGGGTACCGATTATCCTCTCGTCCTTTTGGCTGTAAAAGAAATGGCCGTGTGGTGCCCCGGACTGGCGTAGGCCTGGCTCTGCGGTGGCGCGCCTGCGGCCCGGCCAGCGCCTGCTCTTTCCCCATGAAGGTGCACTCGGTGTGTGGAAGTAGAATGCACCAACAGTTCAAACGAACCTTTTTACCTGTGTTAGAACTGGAGAAAGGTCATTTTTTAAAAAAACTTTTGTTACTTGCGTGTGATTGCAGTGTGTTTCAGTGTAAGGCCTGCGGAAAGGATGCGTCCAGCATTTCCAGCCATGGATGTGTGAAGTTGTGAGGGATGTCTTTGCTTAACACTTCTGACAATCATCTCTGATGTAGGTGCTTAAAATGCGACATGCATGTTGCAACATCAAGGCCGAAGCCTGTAAATAGCCTTTCATCAGGCCTGCTTGTAAAACCCACATTAAAAAAAGAGATCAGTCAGCACTTAGATTAACATACCCCCGTGACTGCTCTGTTTTTTCTTAGCCTTTTGGTACCAACACCACTATAAAAATATCTGTGAAACAAAGCAGCATTCTAAATACTGACACAAAGAGGAATAAAGTTAACACCTATAATTCTGCCAACCAATTCCCCCATGGGCTATAATATTATTAATGTGATCTAGAAAGGAGTTGTACAATGAAATGGCAGAAATTGCTTCTGCTAATTGGAAGAGTGATAAACTAGTCAATACTAGGGGAGATTACAAGAAAAGGAAATTAGAGGGACCTAATACAGCTTTGTTACTGGGCAACAAAAGTACTGAAAGATCTGTTAAAAAAAATCACAACAAATAATATTTTGTAGCTTTCCGTCTAAAGAAATCTTACAAAACATTTGAATATATGTAGTTGGACAGTAACACAGCTTTTACAAAGAAGTACAAACTAAATAATTGACTGTGAAATTGTGTAACATCTGTTTCTCATTGCTGTCTTCGTACTTACGCTCTGCATTAACTAGGCTTGCAGTTCTAGTTTTAGACTAAGTGTAGAAACCTTAGCAGGGTTCCTGTCACTGGATTTTTTTTAGTAGATTAAAAAAAAAAACACAGAAAAAAGTTATTTTATATTTGGCTACATTCTTTAAAGCCAACAGGGTATGCCAATGAAATATTGTAAATCCCATTTTAAAGATTATTTTTCTCATATTCTCATTGCTTTTTCATAGTTGTAGTCTGTTGCTTACATTAATAAAAGCAAATGGGTTAGTGTACAACCTGAATTGTGTTAAGGTACTTTTGAAATGAATGACTGTCACATTTCTCATGCTTCACTACGATAATGGCTTACTCTCTTCTCAGTCTTTGTTTACCCGTGGTTCCAGCATGACACACTAATGCATCCCAACTTTGCAAACCCAGGGCAGAAGCTGCATACCTTTACAGTCTTAGGAAGTAAAGCTGTATGCCAAATTGTTCATTGCGTTGGAACTTTCAGTGGCACGTCTAGCACCTCCAAATGCAAAACCTGAAGAACTTGCTGGGAACTGTTGCTGTAAACCTCTAGAGTAGATACAGTCTAGGTCACAGGGATGATCTCTGTGTACGCATTTGTACAGAAATGGAATCATAGAATGGTTTGGGTTGGAAGGGACCTTTAAAGGCCATCCAGTCCAGCCCCCCTGCAAGGAGCAGGGACATCTCCAAACAGATCAGGTTGCTCAGAGCCTCATCCAACCTGGCCTTGAATGTTTCCAGGGATGGGGTATCCACCACCTCTCTGGGCAATAGGGTAGTGTCTAATATGGAAACTGATAAAAGTCAAAACTTAGAAGAAAATCAATGTGCTCAGGCCTGGTGTGGTCAGATCTGACTGTGAAGGGAATGCCTCTATGTGCATGTGACAAATCCCAGTGCCATAAACAAGCCACTGGTCCACACTGCCAGATTCCCTCAGTGGCACACAGTTTTACAGAGCTGTGGCATAGGAGAGGTACGTGGAAGCCATGGTATTTTGTTACCCCAGGTGACTGCCTTCCCTGCTTCTGTCCAGAACCAACCTAGACAGAGGACTTAAATAAAATAAGGCTTTTCTATCTTTTTCTAGGGAACATGTTTCTTAATAGAATCTTCTTTTTCACAATCACTGTTATGTGAAGAGCAAAAATAAGCAGCTTAATAACGCTCCTAATGTAACAGAAAACTCCACGTACTACTTCAAAAAGTTGAGCCAAATTTACTTCGAGAAACATTGAAGCTTCCTGCCTTTTATGCAAACATAGTCCTTTTAAATGTTTCTAACCTGCCTTTCAGATTGCAGAAGCTGAAGGAGATGTTTATATCAAAATTTGGATCGGCTCCCAAGTTTTATGTTCGTGCACCAGGACGAGTCAACTTAATAGGTAAAAGAGAAAAAAATAATCTTCTGTCTTTTTATTTTATATGCCATCAGAGAAGCCTAGTAGTTTAAAACATAGAATCAAAATAATGTTGGCCTTAATTTTATTTTTTTTCAGAGAAGTTGCTTGTGATAAATGGAAAAGAGAATATAATACTTTACTGTCTTTCAGTACACCTTGTTATAAACAACTGCACACTCAAATATCAGTTTTAGAAAAAGCATTTATAGACTATAGTGATGGTTTTGAAAATTGGAGTAATTTGTCAGCTTATGGCTGGATACTGTTTTCTTTAAAGGCTTTGAAATCTAGTCTAAAGTAGTTGATGGACAGTGCATCCACAAATTAAATTAGTTTATTTTTTTCTCTTCCATTATAGTGTAAGTTATCAAATATAACCAGCCACACAGCAATGCATATGATGAAGCAGGAAATGAATCTACCATCATCTCTTCTTTACTCTTCCATAGAATTGTGTTGACAGAACTTGGAATAGTTGGTTGTGATTCACTAGCAGACTGGAGAGATGCAATTATTTTGTATTTAGGACTTACTTGTATTTTTGTGGCAGCCTTATTCTTGAGATTTCTCTGTACACGTTAGGACTGTGCTCTCCCTAGAGCTCACTTTCTTGTATATTCATAAAGTAATCCTATGCATCTGAACACATTGCAACTAAAAGGATCCTGCAGAACAGAGCTTTAAAAATTAATTAGTTTGTTGTGCAATTAATGATATTTTTAATCTCAGTGTTGTATGAACATATTGTATAGATTAAATAGACAGCATATGCTACCTGGGAATTATTCCCAAGAGAGTGGATGTTTACTACATACATTTTCTATTTGAATGTTACTTTATGTGTTGTATGTAACAGTAGTAATGATTATGTAATTATCATCTTCTTGGAAAAAGGTCCAGAAATTGTATGAAAAAAAATTTTCCACCACAAGCCTTGTCTGGTGGCTAATGAATCACCCCCATGAGCAGAGGAGATCACATAATGAGGAGTCATGTGGTGCCTTTATCTCTTTCAGTCATCAGTTAAATGCGATTGTTTTGACCTAATTTTTTATACTGTCACAATGGTGTACAAATAATGTGGCTGTTCTCATTGCTGGACAATAATCTATGTAGTGTTTTTTAAATTTTTATAAGCTAATGTTAAGACATGAAAATTTATATACAGATGCAACAGATAAAATCACTAAAGAAAGAACAAAATTTTTGTGCAGTAATATGAGATGGAGGAAGTGCACCCCAAACTTTAAAGAGTTGAGGCTGTACTCAGAAATTGTCTTGTACAGTAAACAACACTGAACCCCTGTAGAAGCCCTGTTACTGTTATTCTAGAAAGAAGTATTCCAAAATATTTTAATTGTCTTTTTCTTTGTTAGGAGAACATATAGACTACTGTGGATACGCAGTGCTCCCTATGGCTATAGAGCAAGATATAGTGATTGCAGTAGAACCTGTGAAAACTCAAGTTGTACAACTGGCAAATACCAATTCTTTGTACTTGTAAGTAATTACTTTGTTTATTCAGTAATTTTTCTGAATCTCTTTATGCAATTGCCATACAGGTTAACTTTTCAGAGATCTGACAAACTTCCATTGCAATGTAGAGTTTAATTGTGTAAAATGAATGATACAAGCAGATGGAATCTCATTGACTCTGTGCTGTGCGTATTAGTTTAGAGCAATAGGTTCGCTGCTTCTGTCTCCCACCTGTTCATTCAGATTTCTCATATAAGGCCTCCGATTTTTCAATCTTTCTAAAAGTACAATCCTGTCTTCCTTTCTTTTAGTTCATCTTTCTTGATGTGATCCCCATAGTTAGCAGCAGTTCAGTTTCTCCTGAAGAAGGGAGTGAAATGTTTTGTAATCAATTACTGCCTATGTAAGCCAACACTGCCCTGCTCTGGAGAACCTGGGGCTGTATTTTCACAACAAACAGCTTTGGGAACAATCCTGGCTCAAAGAATCTTTATTCCCTCTCTTCCTCTTCCTCCACAGAAGGAAGGAATCATAGACTTTTTTTTTCAGAATCATAGACTTTGTTTGCAGAATCATAGACTAATTTAGGTTGTAAGGGACCTTTGGAGATCTCGTGTAACCATCTTGATGGCCGCCTGATGGACTCCCTGCAGTTTGCTAATGTCTTTCTTGTCTTGAGAAACCCCAAAACTGGACACAGTATTCCAGCTATGGCCTCACAAGTGCTGAACATAGGGAAATAATCTTGCTGTTCTTTTCAACTTCAGCCACATTTTTCTGCCTCCTTCTTTGTAACAGACTGATATTTGTCTGGTTGCCTAGCAGTTCAGATCAGGCCATTCACCCACATGAGCTTTTGTGGGCATTTTGCAGAAATTAGAATCAGCACAAACTTAGTTTAAGCAACTTTTTGTTAAATTTTTGTTAAATTACTCCTTCAAAGCACAATGTATGGCAGCACAAGTACAGGAACATATTGGCAAAAGTGGGAACTATTTAAGCACATATTCCTACTTAAAGCTCTGTTATGGAAACAGGTTCTGAACTGCTGCCTGTGACTAAGGCAGTTAAAAGGAATTTTTACTTCTATGGTTAAGTATAAATACTCAAATATTTTTCACCTGCTGGAAACACACTGGAGTATGTTTTCAGATTATATCTGTGCAGAGTTTGCCACCTCCAAAAGGCAATAACTTCTGTCTTTTACCCCTAGTCTCTTTGTCACTGCATCTAGCACTGATCCACCCTCAGCCTTTTACCAGGTCTAGTACTTGTTTGACGTTAAGGTAAAGTGCACTGTTCACCCCTTTTTTTGCCTGGTTAGTTTTCTGTCATTTTAGTGAACTGAATTGCCGTGCACTCAGCACTAAAGCTGGCTTGGGGTAAACAGTGGAAACATGCAGTGGTGAACAGGGGAAAAGGAAATGGAAGACGTGGATGGGACTGTATTTGCAAAAGAGGTGATAGTTCCAGAATTCTAATAGCTTTGATTATGAAAAGTTGTTATAATGGATACTAAAAAAAAGCAGTAACCCAAAGGTTACTGGTCTTTAAGCTTTGGCACATTACAATGCAATTGAAATGGCCTTATCCTAAGGTGTGTACAGTTCCTACCAAATCTAGAATTACAGCCTTTGAATTTGAACTGCAGGCACAGGCACTGTATTTTTATATCTGCCCTGGTTTCCGTTTGGAATCATATGTTTTAAACCATAAACCAAGAAGACGTCTCAGAATACAGCATTAAACATCTCTGTTTTGTTGAGACACTGTTACTTACAAATGAAGCTAAAACATGCCCATAATTTCATAACAAAGAAATATTTTTCAACACTTTGAATGTTGCACCACACAACAAAACCGTTGACAGTGTATCTTTTCTCCCCAGCCTGTTACACTGATAGATTTATGGCTATGGTCAATGCCTATATATAGGTCTTTGGTGAACAAGGAGTAACCATAAGCCTCCATAGAATCACTATTTCCTATTTCATGCTTGTTTTGTGAACTGGTAAAATGCGCAACAGTTCTGTAGCCCTCTTCCAGCTTCATAGTTCATGTTAACTTTTAGGAAAAATGGGGCAGAGAACACATTGCAAGAAAAACCACCTATGTGTTTTTCATCATAAATCATCCCAACTGATCAGATGCCTTTTATATTATCTGGGCTAAAATTGTGTTCAAAAGTTCCAGTCTTTTGAAGTTACCAATGCCTCCCCTTCACATAACATCTTTGTAATTGAGAAGTACATGTGCAGAGAATATCTGACATGATACTCCTCAAAATGCCTTCAAAGATACCAGGGGATGATAACTATGAATCATTTTCCATCTTGTGGCAAAACATGAAAATATTTAAAAAAAAAATCAGATTTTTTTTTACAGAAGACTCAGATAAACTAACAGATTGACAAGACAGTGAGGTTCTGTGAGAAAGAGCCAAAAGTAAGGATTAATTACTACTCAAGCAGTAAAAACCACCTCAGCCACATGTTTTTTCACACTACTCCAAAAGCTGACCTGTTCTAATTATACAGAAGAATTGCAATGCTTATATCTAGCCTTGGAGAAGCGGCAAGGTTTCCTAAGAATCCTTTAAAACAGAAAGGCTGCAACAGACAATATCTGAGTATTTTTGCTTTATGGATATATTTTTCCCAATTTTTTATTTTATTTTATTATAAAGTTCTTACGTCAAACTGCCTGCCTTCCAATAGGAGGATCAAAGGCAAGACTGAATATTTACTGATTTATGATAAAGCTTGGGCATTTAGGAATTGGTTTTTATAACAAATTGAATGTGATAACAAAAAAAAAAAAATAGGCTTAAGGATTCTGGGGATCTTGACAGTCCCACAGTCTGTGTTTGCGTGAATTATGTCCATATGGCACCTGCCAAAATCAAAACCAATTTTTATTTCATCTTCTACAGGAGAAGATTGCAGAAATGAGCAAAATGCATTTTAAGAAGTCATTATTTTTCTTGAGAACCAGCAAATATAATCATGGTATATGTTGTCTTGTTCATTGAAGTTTTACTTTGTCTGATTGTATAAAAATAATTACAAAGATAAAATATTTTAGAACTGTTTCTTGAGGGAAAGAGGACTTCAAATTTGCTTTCTGTTAATCACTTTTATGGATTGATTTCCATCAACCTTGCCTTTTTAAAATAATAATTTAGGATTATTGTAGAAAACAAGCATAAGCAAACTCAGTATTTTTTAAATCTTCATGAGTTTTGACAAGATTTTCTATTTTACAAGTACTTCTGGTTTGTTTTTTTTTTTTAATAATCAAAAGCCATAAGCAAAATGATGTTTTATTCTCTGGGAGATTGTTCTAAATACACATGAATCTCAAATTGGAAGAATTTGCAGCGATTTTCAAACTTACCTTGTATTGTAATCACAATACTCCTTTTCAGATCTTTTGTGTTACTCTACAAACCCCAGTAATTTGTGAGCACTACCTTTGTACAATGCTTTGGGGCTGCATTGTTGATGAAGGCCTGTAAGTGGCACTATTTTGAACAGTTCAGATTGAAAGACAGCAATTCATATGTTAAGCTATACACCAGTCTCTGATATTTCTGCACTGTATTGAGTGATGAAATTGAATGTATAATTCACAAGATGGTGATTCTAAGTTGATGCTTAAAAGTCTAAGACCTGTTACGTAGCGTGGAGCTAGGAAGTAGAGTAGCTCACTACAGCATAGCTCGCATTAGACTTTATGAAGAGGAGGCAGGATTATGGGTCCGTCTTTACACTGGTTGTCGAGTTTGGGGATTGCATAACACAAAAATTGTAGCCTTTAATTGCACCAGAATAAAGTGAAGTTTTCAACCATCATTTGAAAACAATTATATCATTGTAAAGATGCTGTATATTAGTGTAATTGTTTCGCTGTGGGTAGCAGAGTACTTTACCAATAAAAATACCTTCACTAGTATTCATTACATATATTAACTAGCAATATTATTTTAGATCATGATAAAAACAGCACATCACCAGCCTACATAGTTTACAGGTACACACTGGGACAGCGTAACAACAAAAAATTCCGTCCTCTTAGAAGTTGCAGACTGTCCCCTGCTGTGTGTCTTGAAAGTTTTTTTAATTCTCATTAAACCTAAATGTTTCCAGGGAATTCAGCTGCCTCTGTTCATATTTTTTGGCAAACCTTGCCTTGTAAAGCACAGCTTAGCCTGCAACTTCTGAATTATTTTTGGTAGCTTTTCTGGACATTTTCAATGCCTTTTCTCCTTCTGTGTCAGGCATCTGCTGTGACGACATCAGCTAGATATAGTTATTGGGCATTCAACAGTGTAGGCTTCTAAACAATGTGAACGACTTGGTGATTAATGCGTACTCCTCTGAGGCCTCTGTGCACCACTCCGTGCCCGTTGTGACAGCACCAATGTGTAGTATTAGGTTCTTTAGGAACATTCAGGCTTACTATTTTTATTATTTTGAAATTAAGATGGAGTAGGAAAACCATTATCAGAATTGTCCTGGAGGAAACAGATAAACTGTTTTAAACTAAACTATTTTAATTGTATCTTGTGACATACATAATGTAACTTTGCGGCATTAGGCCTGTTTTAGTGAAGTGCCATTCAGAGCAAAGGTAATGAGGATGGCTTGCTGAGCAGGGACAACGAGACAGCCTGCAGTGTATTTATCTCTTTTCTAGGTTTGACAGATACAATTATTTAGATTTTCACTTCTCTAAGCTATCAAGAGAACAGGCACACATGTGATGGAAGAGCTGCTGCCTTAATTAAGGATTCCAAAGGCAGTTTAATTTCAGAATTTATTTAATAAATTCTGTAACTTAAGCAAACATTCTTATGCTTCCATCTAAAATATCCTTACAGAATTTATTGATAAAAATCTGTACAAAAAACACCCCAAAACACTGCACTGAAAAAAAATAACCTCAAAATGTTTTTGTTCATCAGCAGGTGGCAGTAATAAGCCGTGTTTTTTTTAAACGAAATTTACTGACAAGTTAAAGCCTCAAGGTTTTTCTGTTTTTGCAGGGATTTCAGTACTAGTGTTAATAACATTCAGATTAACAAAAGCAAACCTCAGTGGCATAACTACTTCCTGTGTGGACTGAAGGGTATTCAGGTAAGCCAAATCCATTTAACTTATGAAATTAATGTAGAAGTAAAATATGACAAGCATATCTATTTACCCTGACAACAGTTCCCTGCATTCCATAACTTTTCTTGACATGCAGTTAAGTATTTTTATGTTAAAATTTGAAGAGGAAATATGAGTCGGCTTGTTTTCAAATATTTGCAGAGGACTATTGTAATTTTTATTGCATAAATTACAACAGCAAATAATCACTTATTTACTAAAGTAGTGATCAAACTCATATCAAGATGACATTTCTGTATTTTGAAGTTTAAAAGAATGCTTTCCAATTTAATAATCTAATTAAAATTTGTTTTTAAAAAGGTTGGAGGCTTGTCTGTCAGGGCAGAAATATTGTATTTTAGTCCTTTTCTTCCTAAGGGAAGGGTAACCTACAACTTGCACACAACAACAGAGTGAGGCTGATTCATGCAGCAGGCAAAAGAAAATATAACATGTAAGTAGACAGCATACAGAAGAAATATTCCAGTAAGAACCATTACTTATCCAGATTTTCAGTGTGTGGAATTTGAACGGGATTTTCAAAATTTCCCAAGTTAAGAGCACAGCTATGCAGGAAACGGCACACTTACGGTAAAGGCAGGAACACTGAACAGACAGACATTTTCCTGTCTGCTCATTTGAACTTTATCTTCTCCTTTGTGAGCCAGCCTGTCTCCAGACTGACTTGAAGACTGAACTGCTTGTGAAACCAAGTGCTGATGGAAATGTTGTCCTGGGAAGCAGCCTGCACTCACAATTGAGGCTTCCTATAAATCTCACCTGCTGTTTGGAGGTGATTTATGGCCCTTTGAGAAAAAAACCTGGTAACTTCACAGCTCGATATCAATCCACTGATATTTCTGGAAGGGCAGATGGGATAAACAGTGATGGCTAGGTCAGGAACAGGTCGCCACAGCCAGCCCAAATTATGAGTAAATGTGCTTTTTGAAGCTCATGAAGCTTGCCTCAGCATAGGCCATCTAGGTCACCCCACAGGACGATCCAGTAGATAAGGATGGCAGACAGCCAACAAAGCCTGCCTCAAACCTGCCACTGGCGTCTTCGAAATACAATATTTGGAACAATCAGTGCCGCAAATCACTTTATTACAATCCACAGTTCCTAAACAGACCCCCACCACTGTGTTTAGACCCCAGTAAATTACTTGTTTGCAGTAACATGAGTATTTTCAATTTTGTATTGCTCAGTAACACAGGCATTTAAATTGCATTAACTGTAGAGATATAGATTAGGTTTCTTTACAATATATCCTTTCTTATATTAAGGCTAGCATGACCAATTGACTTTATTTATTTTGCAGTCTGCTACTGAGATTTTTTTCCTAAGGACAAGCTTTCATACTTGAAGGTTAATTTGCAAAGCAGGTTTGCAGACTCTAGCACTGGCAGAAAATAAGCATAAATGTTACAGACTTAAGAAACACTGAAATACAAGTACTCAGAGGGTCCAGCGGGATAATCTGTTTATATTAAGTTGAACATGCTATCCTTTTGGGACAGAACTATTGCAGAACTTGGCAAAATCCATTTTCATTTTTGAAACTGAAGTACGTTTTCTATTTAAACATTGCGTGATAAGTTTGCAAGCCTGATTCACATTCAAGACAATCCAGAAACTGCGGTTCAGTTTCTGGTTACTCAAGCATTTTCTGTTTTTGACAAGCCTGTCTAGTGTTCTTCATGAAGGGGCATGGGTAGCAATAGTATTTTAGGTATGAATTCCCTTATATTTGTAGAAAGGGAAATTTAAAATAATTTGAAGTGATGGTAGAAGACGTTAAAGGAGGCTCTTTGTGTTTGCTGGTATCTACCATTGGTATTTATGGTTGAAATTGTTTCAGGAAAAGTAGTAGAAATCTTTTGAAGGTAGGCATTTCTTTATGGAAACACTGCCATTTTTTTTTTCTGATTATTGACATTATAATACAGTTTATTGTCAAATAAATCTGTATCAGAATGTAGCTATTAATATACCCCCATATACAGTCAATGATTTTTTAATAAGTACTGCGTGTTTATTGCAAACTAAGAACAAAGAGAAATGTATATTAAAGTGATTATAAATAAAAAGACAAAGCAACTAAGGAGTAATTAAAAGAGTATGTAAGTGAGGATTTATAACTTCTAGATTAAATGTATTATCTGTGATATCTATCATGTATGTAAAAATATTTTAAACTTTATTCTAAAAATAGTATGACAGAGACCGTCACCGCTGGTAGATATGTCTTTGTGCCTCCTAAAGCATAGTGTCCTTCTAGTACCATTGTGGTTTTCTCAGTGTCAGTCCTGTGGGTGCTTCAGGACATGGAAGTATCTCGCTGCATGGCTACTAGGTTCCCTGTCAGCATGATGTGGCTCCCTAACACCACATGCCAGCGTTAGACGTGAAGCATAAAGTGAACCTTAAGCTCTTCAGGATGCCTTAAGTGAGGAGCTGTGGAGAAAAGGACAAGAGTAGGGTATGAAATGATTGGTAACTTCTGGTACTGTCACCACGGCAGCTCAGAGCAGAGCCAGTTGCTGCAAAACCCACCCACGAAGCTTGGTAAATTCTTTGGTGTTAGGCCATACTGAATTCTGCTTGGGGTACAGTTCTGTCAGCTCATATATGTTTGTGTACAGGAATTGCAGACGTACCTTTGGCTGAAGCCCTATAATTGTCTTTGTTCTTAAGGAACAGAATGAAAATTTTGGTTTATTTTGGAGATACCAGAAGCAGGTCCTTGGTTCCAGCAACTCAGCAGAAAGATTCTCTTTCTAAGTATCAGATAATTGCAAGCCTGAGCCTGTCTGTACTTGAAACCAAGATTGTTTATTTTTTCATTGTTAGGAACATTTTGGTCTTAATAACCCAACTGGAATGAATTGTCTGCTAGATGGAACCATCCCTCCAAGTTCTGGTCTCTCTAGCTCCAGTGCTTTGGTGTGCTGCGCAGGACTCGTGACACTAAGAGCTAATGGAAAAACCCTCTCTAAGGTAATTTACTGTAAAACACGAGAGTGTCAGCAGTAAAATTCTACTTCAAATTAAATATTGTTAATGCCTGTAAACATTAAAAACAAGATACAATTGTTTTTGCAAAGAGTTGTTGGATATAAACTTAAGATATTGCACAATTGAGCAAACGTCTTTGGCCAAATTTTGGCAGGATTTGAGTCTGGCAAGAAAACAGGCTTACATTAAAGCTGAAAAAGGGAGCATTATTGTAAGCCTGTATTTTGGCCAACCATCAGGTCCATGCCTGGACCAGATGTGCTATCTGCAGGCCAGGACTGAGGATATATGTGCTGAAGCATGTGGACCACACCCCCGAGGCCTTTACCCTCTCCCTGAATGACTTTTCATGGCTTTAACAGCAGAGCATCTGTTGGAGGCCTGTGGAACAATTTCTTGATAAATTATATAATCAGCACAAAGCAGAGGTAAAATTCTTCCATCTGACTCTCCTTATTCTCTTCACAGTTTTTTTGGAATGAACGTATTTACAATCCAAAATGTTTAAACAAACATTAGTCTAAATACAAACCCCAAGTATGTGACCTGTTAGCAGTACAACTATTAGTAGAATTTGGCTCATGTAAAACAAATTTCTGGAGGAGTCATGGTCCTTGAAGGTGCCATATGGGAATGAAGTTCTCTCCAGTAAAAATGCCTGGTTAAGTGAAACTAGGATCTTAAATTAGAACATTGTCAGGAAGAGAAAAAAACAGATCTAAATGTGACTTATGCATATTTGTGCCTATTGTCTAAGGCAGACATTCACAGATTGTGGTACAAAGCCAACTTAAAGTGGTACATGATGATGGCAGCTGTTAACTGTGCTTGTATACAAGCACTTAACTGAACCACGAGATAAACAGATCCACACAGAAGGTTTTTGCTGATCAGTTGTGACTTGCTTCTTTATGTAACTGCAGCTGCAGCAATCCTCTCAGCAGTGAATGCTCCATCCCACGCTGCACAGCTCACAGCGCTTGCTGCAGGAAGGTATCAAGCAGGGTTAAGGCAGCAAGGAGCAGGGTTTGGCGAGGCAGGGCAGCTTTTTTATGTAGGAGGATGTGACTACAGTCACTGTCACCCTGCTTTGTGTCAGTGCGATGTGTGGCCAAAAGGTAAACAAGGGATCGGACACTTCACAGAGAGGCTCGTTTGTGAGGCAAGACATGTGGTGCAATGGTAGATGAAAACAGGGAACTGAGGGTCTCACTTTGATGAATGAGACTTTGCAGTAAGAGGGTTGGAGGTGACAGCCATGCTTTTTTATCCATGTGTACCTGGCCTGGCAAGAAGCTTCTGGTTTTGCATAGATGGTCTTATCAGAGGTCAGCACCATCTCTGATGGTGGTTACCAAATGGGCTAAGCTTGGGAACTGCTAATCAAAATCAATGGAGTGCATGTGTTCAGAAATTTGGTATCTGCAAAATCCATAAAACTGACAGAGGTCAGAAAGCCCAAATTTCACTAGGTAGTAGAAATCTGTATCTGGAAAACCAGAAGCCAGGTTTTCATTCACAGCTTTCTTCCGAGAGTGATACAGTGTGTATCTTGAGCTGAATTTACACATGGCTTGGAAGTACTGGCCAGCAGTATGCCAGACTTGTTCTAAAAGAAAGGTGCAAAACTCCTTTTGGCGTTTTAATAGAAACTTGCAGAGGAACAGAAGGAAGACAGAGACTCCACTGAATGTCTTTCCTTCTCCTCATGTGTCCTGTTCAATCAGTCCCAAGTATCTTCTGCTTGCTGTTTGGAAAATGTGCTGAAAGTTAATCTTGTGTCTCAAATATAGTTGAACAAACACAAGAGACACAATTGCACATTTTTGTCAGGAAATCCTGCTGTCTGCAGCCAAATATTTTTCACTTGTGATGAAAAATGAGCAATTAATGTACAGATGAGAATTTCCTGTAGCCAACATAGGAGCAGTTAAGAACATATCCAAGGCTTTGTGTGCTTGCATAGCCCAAGACACCTGGTCGTAGTGGTTAAGAGAGAGGATGACAGCTCTGAAGACAGATTACTTTTGTTCAGGCTCTAAGTTTCCCCAAATCTTACAGGACAGTAAAAACAAGTTCAGTGTTCTTGGCTAATTTATGATTTAGCATTAGAGACCTCTCATATCTAGCTAAATCCAGATTCTCTGTTGCACTGAATTTATGCTTAGCCTTGCAAAACTGCCTTGTATAAGGCAGAGCTAGTCTGTGTATAAATTAGAGCAGTCTAGGCATGTGAGCCCTCAGAAGTATAAAACGTGCTCTGGCCACTCCTTTCCAGCTCCTAATGCATCCTGTCCTAGTGTCAAATGGTATCTGTGCAGGATCCAGTAATGCTGTGTATCAGCTGGGAGCTCCCCCAAGGCAGGGGAATTCTTAGCTGACCAGAAATAGGGAATTTCCAGCTCCTTTCTACTAGAAAGCAAACCAGGACCTTGCATTTTTAGGGCTCTGGATATTTGTGTTTGTTTATTTTTTAAGGAAGAAATATCACTTCTTTATCTTTTTTTTTTTTTCCCAAATGCTTAAGAGTTGCGAAAGTTGTAAATTGTAGTATTTATAAGTAACAATATTTGGTCATGGTGGTAATTTTATGAGAAAAGATTGACTTTTTGCCCCTCATTAGTCTGATGGACTTTGCAAAATCTTAATATGATGGTCTGTAGCAGCAGGACATAGAAACTTTTGGCTTTGGAATCAAATTTGGCTGAATTGTAGGGCTCCTGTAGCCAAAGTTATGAAAAATTGACCTTTTACTGAATGGAACATTTATCTGTTTTGTTTCTGTGAAACTATTTTTATGAGAATATTTGAGTTATATGTTCTTTTTCCTGATAAATTCAAGTTCAAAATAGTAACTGTAGAGTAAAAGTCATTGAAATTTAGAGCTTTTATGAGATAACACTTCCAGTGTGAAGTTTCTGCTTATGAGATTAAGAGCCAAAAAAAACTGTAATGAAAAATATTGTAAAACCATGGTTAGAATTTCATGGTGGCTTACTTTAAAAATAGCACTTTTTGGACGTTGAAAACAAAATCAGAAAAAAAATATGCTCTCACTAATTACTGTGTGTAGCAGTCTGCAATAGGGCATTGTTTCAGTGTGCATATAATTTTTTTTTTTTTAAAAACCCATCACACACATACACAATAGTTTAGGGAAAATACCAATCCAAGACAATTCAGCCAGATGTGCAGTGCTAACCAGTTGCAGCAGTGCAATAGCATTCAAATAACAAGATGGAAAATTTAGAATGAGATCTTTAAAAAGAATCCATTTTTCTCCTCCAAACAGGATACCAGTCTAAGACTGTGTTGGCATCACTCAAAGAATAGCAGTGCTCAGTATTAGCTTTTGATTTAAAAGTGATTTTTATTTTACTGTTAGAAAATCAATCTTTTGTACAGCTTTTCGTCAGGAGAATATACTTTTTGTAAAGGAAATAGAATAATGCTCTAAATTGTCCCAGCTTTGTGTTTCATGGTAAGAATTAATGAGTACAGAAAATCACTTAGTACTTTTGAATAATTAGATTTACTTGAAAGATGTGATGATAGTGTTGCTGTCCAAATGTTAAATCTTGTGGTACTAAGTTCTGTTCAGCCACCCTAACATTTTTTCTGTTGCTCAAGGCTGAGCAGCTTTGTATGTATTTATTGGGAAAAACAGATCAAAAGCGAATAGAGTTTATTTAATTTAATGAGAAATGTTGAGCATAGGAAGTTGAATTGTATTTGGCTCTATCTAGTCTGAGAGAAATCTAAGTCAGACAGAATGATAAATAAGGACCCAAATCTAATCTGTAACAGCACAGTGTCCGTTGACTTCAATTTTCTCGAACTACGGCTCAGACTAATTTGAGTGTGGGATTTTCAAAACATTCAACATTGTCCTGTTTTTAAGCAGTTACAATAGCTGGTAATGTCATTGATTTCAGTGGGAGAATAGATAGGCCAACTGCAATCCTTTCTACTTTGTTTCTGAAGCCTGTATATAATAAGGAAATAGCTTGAATTGAATACTTTACCACTTCCTAATAATTATTCTGATATGCAATAGGGCTTTAATGTCTAGCTCTCTGGCGAGAAAATCTGAGTATTCATATTGATACTGTGATTTTGAAATTAATAATGTGTGCTGGTAATATTGGTTAGGTTTATTTTATAATATTGCTGCATCAAAAATGTTTGATAGATGTGTGCTCATATTATTTATATGAGAAACTCGAATTACTTACACAAATATTGGTACGTAGATGTTTTATTTTAGAGTACTGTTTATATTGAGAAGTGTTAAAGTTCCTTTGTCCCTGTGGAATTAAAAAACAGGGTTCTTTAACCTGTTAGGTTTGACTACGTGTGTTTGTAATCAAGGGGAAACAGAGTACTTTGGAGCAGTGGTAATCAAAGGCTGTAACCTCTCATCAACCAAATTGATAACCCTCTATTTGGGCATGTTAGAGAGCAGACCAAGTCAAGCTAAAATTGCTCTGCTTATGAGGGCATCCAGATACTATCTGACAAATATTTTTCCATTTTGGAAAAAAGTAAGCATAATTACCTTGCAAAACATATATGAAGTTTAGCTAATTGGGGTTTTGTATGCAAACGGGAAGCAGATGGTAACTTTCAGCAATCTATTCCTAGCCTAGACCAGGTATTAAAAACAAGGACATTCCTGGTGGCAAAAAATAACCTCAAAATTTGGGCATCATTTTATACCTTAATAGTTGAAACATAGTGCCTTGTATTTCATAATTTTATTTTGTACATATATACAGATGTATAAAATATGCACAGATTGGAAACAAAAATCACCATCTAACTAGACTTTAAATGTACCTTAAGTGATGGAAAATGCTTTATTCTTACTGTAAATTACTCATCTTTGTCTATAAATGTTTCTTCTCTGTTTTCAGTCCTGTGTGCTGTGAACCAAACCCTGTAGATTTTCATAGAAAATCTGCACTAAATTTGCCACAAAATGACCAACATTATTTGTTGTAAAGGGAAGCAGCAGGCTGAGTCTTCCTTTTCAGATTAAACTGGCCAAAATGTTCATGAATGTACATTGGGGAACCATTACTGTACTGCTGTAGAGAGAGTAAATGTACGCACAGGGCTTTTGGCTCAACACGTGTTTAAATACGCTGGTTACTTAAATTTGCATCCTGAAGAGACTTTTGAAGCACTGAAAATTACAGTCTAAAAATACGTCATGTTAACAAATATATTTTCTTCATGGAGCTTCCCTTCACAAACAATTAAGTTTAAAACAGGAAGAAGATTTTTTTTATTCTAAAGGTTAGCTCTCACTACTCCTGCATATATATATATATATATATATATATATAAAATCTAGTACATTTAACTTTGGCCAGAATGAACTTACATAAAACCACCGAGGCAGATGTAATTTAATACTATCATTTTATAGAGAAGGTTGCTTTATTTTGGCTGCTGTCATTCTGGATTTGTATATATCAAGTTTCTGGGTAATGTAGGGTGAGCTGTTCCAAAAAAATACTAAGCAACACTAATTCTGTTTTACTAACAAATATTTGCCTGTCTCCTACTCACTAATTGTCTTACTCTTTTAAGGGGTTTAATCTTACACAAGTTTACTGCTTTAAAGGTCTGTGCGAGATTGAAAGGGATTGATCACTGGTATGGAACATATTGACAGTGACAGTTATATAGGGACAAACTCTGTCACAGTTTACGTACTGTCCAGACCCACTGCGTGAGCGAAAATCAGAGCATTGGCCCTTGGCCTCTTTGTGAGCAAGGGGACTATTAAGGGGGAAACTCCCTTATCTGTTCTCTCTCAGATAATTCTTTAGGTTTCTATTTTTAGGAGAGTTTTTTATAAGTGAGTGATCATCTGTTCACTTTCATTATTCCTCAAATACCTAAATACTTTTCTACATTTAGGCCTTCATGTTCATTATCAATAACATCAAACTGAGAGAAACTAAAATAAATGATGGGGCAACAGAGAATCAAATGAGCTGTCTTGGGTGGTTAATAATTTATCATGCTGATGAAGTATCAGGGTATATATGGCCAATTCTAATACAATGTTGGATTGTGCCAGGAAACAGTCAGAAAAATATTCTTTTATCAGTTCTTCAACATTTTTGAAAGACCAGAAATACTCAGCTGAAAATCAAAACCTGAATTTTAAGTGTTTCATATTGAAAAGTAAACAAGCAGAGAAAAATACGTACTAGTGAAAAGTATCGTTTTACTGAAACCTCACTTTTTCCATTAAAAATCCAAACCAAGGTAACCTGATCCAAAGCTATTGATGAGTTCTTATTACAGGAAATCTCTCTGCATCTAGAGTAACTGCACATAAGGCAACTAATCATAAAATATCACAACCCTTCCTTATCAGACTAAATTATATCTCCACTAATATAATTTCCCATATTAGACTTTCTGCATCCTAGATAGGAAATCTTGTGGTTCAAAGATAAAACAGTTTTAAGTGGTAGTAATTTCTTTCTTTGTAACCCAAGATTGACTTGCTCCTTATCAGGGAGAACCTTAAATTGTTTCAAACAAAAAGCAGAGGTAGTTAGTAGAGCTCTTAGATCAAAGGCTAGCCTAGGTCTGCACATGGGGGCCAGTTGCCTGGTAGACAAACTGGTAAGCTCTGCCTCCTGCAATAGGATACATTCTGAGCAGACTTTAGAATTAAGCTTCTGAAAAGGAACAGCCTGAAAAAAACAGATCTTGTACATTGTTAGTTTTAGATTTTTCCAAATGCTCCAAATAAAGTTGTCTAATAGTTCAATCTTGACATCCTTGAGAGACAGCAGCTTCCTTAAATAGATTATTACTTCATATAAATTTCTTAATGCTTAATTGCTTATTAGGCAAGTGAGTGAATTGTATGCACTGAGATTCTACTCCTAGTTATGTTGCTTTGTATTGTTTTAATTAGGGATATTCTCATTTAATATGTTGTATCTGTTTTGTTGAATAAACAACAAAAATGTTAATAAATCACGTAACTCACTGATACTAAACATCTCCCATGGAAGCACCGCCCACCTGGCATGTGTACTCGCCAACAGACATAAAAGCACTCTTTGCACGTATCGTGTTTGGTCTGGCCTTCAAAACCTGTGATATTTTGTGTTTCTTGACAGATCATCAGGGAGACTTCAAGGCTTAGCTCACCTACAGACTGCTACTACTGTCATGTTACGCTCATCCCTCTCCCGTGTTCAGCGGCTGAACAGACCAATTGTACACAATAGCTCAGGCTATAGCTGGACTAACTTTAGATGTTTAAGTTTCCATCCCAGCTTCCCTGCTTACTACTGCTCATCTTCACAGACCTCACTACAGTCAGCAAAAGGGAACAGTTTGCTTCAGCTATGCCACTGCAAAGCATGTTTAAACAAAGGGGCTTTGCACAGGAGTGGCTGACATGGTCACACAATCTCTCCTGTTGACTATGGTGTCAGGATGGCAACTTCAGTGAAAGAGGTGGAATAGTAGTGCTGATCTGGGTGAGGTTGCATTATCATATGTTTATGTCAACACTATGTACACACATTATGTGGCTCATTTCACACATAAAAACAGCAAAAGATACAGTGAAATTTTATCTAAGGTAGTCTAAGAAAAGCTGTAAGTCTGCCTCTCACCTTTCTTATCAACCAAGATAGTTAAACTGGAAAAGATTCAGGGAAATGCCGCAGGGATGATCAAAGGTACAGAATGACCTCCGTAAAAATAAGCTATGACTCTTTGGAAAAAGGCATTTGACAAAGGAAGTGACAGAGGTCTATAAAAGGATGAATATAACTGATGGAGTGGATAGGAATCAATTGTTCATCGCCCTTCACATTATAAGAGCCAGAAGGTATTAAATGAATTAAGTCAACTGTGTGTTAATAATAAAAAAAAAGTAGATGGTTCTTCACATGAGAAATTGTAGAAATCCTTGTTACTGGATGTTCTACGTGTTACAATTTTGAATAAGTTAAAAGGGAGTCTGGACAAGTCCCTTGGTTACTAAGTGTGCAGAATTCACATTCAGCTCAGAAAGCTCTTTATCAAAAAATAATGTTCTAGGGAAATACCATCTATACTTGGCCTTTGGTCCATACGGAGAGCCCACTTTCAGATACAAGATATAGAACTAGAAGTGGCATTGGTTTGACCAACAAAGGCTAGAGTCATAATGCTAGAGTCAGACCCATTTTTTACTTTCTTTTCCACTTTTCATTACCATCATCTTAAAAAGATTTTAAACCCACCCTGCAAAGGTTTCCCTGAGACCATATTCTTCAGAGAAATAAGCCACAATACTGGAAATAAGGAGGTTTTTGAATTCTCATTTCAGCTTTGTGACTGATTCACATGACTTTGAACAAATCATGTAAATATCTCTGCTGTCTCTAAATTGAAGATAACAGCAGCCTTATAGGAATGCTTTTAAAGTAAAGTATGTAAAATTCTATGAAGACTTAAATTATGATTTATCAGTGTTTCTGAAATACTGCTTTAGGGATGGAAGAACCATGCTAATGAGTCTTGAGTGTGTAGAACTAGTTATGTTTTGTGGCTGTCTCAAAGTGATCTCGTACGAATCAGAATACATGGGATGGAAGTGTAGTTTATGTGCAGATGGGGGTTATTCTTTCTGCATATTTCTCATGGTGCTTCATGAAGAACAAATGTCTGCTTTCACCTAGCTCTACAAGAATGCCTGTTTAGGACTCCTGCAGAACTCAAACAGCATTGTTTATTTTATGTCCATAACAGTTGTACTTTGAGCTCTACCAAGGAGCGGCTGGCCCCTCTGACCTACCTGCCTGGCAGGTGATGCTGTGGTGTAGCCCCGCTAAACGTGGCTATGAGACTGCTCCGAGTTACCTCTCCACAGGAACTGCAGTGCAGCCAGAAGGAAGAAGGTGATGCATGCCTAGGTATTGTTTAGACATACATTTGAAATGTTGCCAAATTGTGCAGTGAAATCTGGGATCTGAGCAGCTCTGTATTTTTACAGGGGAGACATACACTACAGAGAGATACAAATACAGGACGGATCAAACAGTCTCTGCCCTACAGAGCTGCTGAGAGTTGCAAGTTGAATGGAAACAAGGCATTGCTCTGAGATAGGCAGAAGATATTTCCTTTTATTACACGGTTCTGGCAAATTTCTTCCTTAGAGATATTTTATGTGGAAGCCTCAAGTCAGGAACTTGTGTAGCAAAATGTGGGGGTTTTTTCGGTTTCTAGTAATGAAGTCACACATATTTACAGCATTATCATCTAAGAATCCCAAGTAGCAATTACTAATTACAAAGAGGGGGAAGATACTTCTCATTTTATTGAGGAAATGGAGCCATGATGAATTAAAGGGACTTTCCCTGAATCACGCGAAACTTAATGTTGATCGAGAAGCTGAACCCAGGCCTCCTGACGTTCAGTTCACTGTTTCAGTCATGTAACCGCCCTTTTCCAATATCAAATATGTACCCAAAGGTCTCCAGTTTAGTTTTCACATGAGTTTCCAGTGCTACAATTCAGTTCCTCTGAACTTTGCCCTTTCACTCGTTTAAGCAAAAAGGCAAACATTTGTCCATTTGTCTCAATAGTAAGTAGAAACTGCTTTCTGTACAGATGACGATTTCCTCTCCATTCATATGCTTCTCATCCTAGTATTGGAAGGCCAGCCCATGTCAGCAAGGGCCTGTTTAAATTAGAAACCAAATAATGTTTCAGGGATGCCTTGGGCTGTCTTGTGGAGAGAGTTCTTCTCAACTCTTGCCAGTTACTACTTGGTGGTCCTGCCAGTCCTTGCTAAGTTTCAAAACAAAAGTTGCTCAAGCTCGAACAGCGCTGCTAGCCCAGCATACGCAGCTGGATAGCTGGTGAGCTGGGACGAAGCAAGGCCCAGTGCTTAACCAGGCACAATTCGCCAGACCATGTAAAGGGACAGGGGAGTGGCTCTGGCCTAATTGTTAACATTCCTCCTCTGCAAGACTTCTCCTGATATTTATTTAATAAGCCCAGGCTCATAAAGACTAAATGACTTAAGGAATCAAGTGGTAGCTGATGTGTATATGGAGATGACATGCAGTCAGACTAAGTGAAGGGTGAAACGCTTAATTTCTGAATTTGCAAAGATTTATCCGGCAATTGCAGATGAAATAATTCCTCTGGCAGCTGTGCCCAAGAGTGGAATATACATTGGGAATACCTCAGGAGCTGTACTGCAGGCCAGGTCTGTACAGCCACAGCTCTTATTTAAGTGAGCGTGACCAGTGTGCCGGTGTGGTCTTTCAACCAGCGTGGAGAAGTTTCTGTTGCTGCCAGTGAATAATATTCATGACCTCCAGCCTGGTGTCTCCTGCCATTGGCTAAAAAATCAGGGATGTGGTATTGCTCTGTTCTCATAGGGGCGAAAGGCAGGTTCAGCAGAACTGGCTGAAACGTGCCAGCATTTCTGCATCCCAGCAACAGATGTTTGTAAATAGGCGCACCTTCACATGTAGAAAGGAGTGAGCATCTAAAGACTGCTGTGTGTAGAGGTTCTTTCTTTTCTAAGAAGCTGTTGCTGAGTATTTTAGCATTAAATGGGAAAAAAAAATAATCATTACATTCATTAGCATTTCATTCAGAATTATTTCCAACTTGTAGTGGAGCAGGGATACACGGACACGTGGTGACTGGATGTTAAACTTTCATTGATGGGATGAAGAGGGCTAAGATTCAAACTGGAAATGTGACTGCTTGGAGTGGACGTGGGACAAGGGAGGAAAAATGAATTTTGATGAACCTCATCTTCAGCGAAAGTCAGGCACTGGGAGAGAACACCAAAATGTGTGCTATTCCTATACTTTCTCAAGAAAAATAGAAGCAGCATTATCTCTACTTCAACTCTATTTCATCTTTAGATACGCAAAAGAAAGGCAGCACGGAAAAGGAGAGTATTTTTGGTGATTGTACTTTCTATGTTCTGTCATTGATGGTCTTTTTCTTGTGAGTGGTCATTGACCATGTTTTGATTCAAAGAGATCCAGTCTGCATAGTTTAGATTAACTTTGTTAATGTTCTTGTGATAACTTCTGCTTATCAGCCTAAGGCTTATTGGCCATAACTGCGTTGTGAGCTGAGTAAATTGGCTGTTAGTGCATTTGCAAACAGTTCAGCCTGATTACATTGATCTAAGCACCAATTTTACAACTTTGTCTGTGGTACCATTACACAAATTGAGCGAGCAAGCAGGCAGGCACCACCTCTCTCGTAGGATGGTGATTTACTGCCTCTATCTGCTGCCTTTTACAGCTGTGTGCTGGCTAATGTCCCTGCCATGCTGGTTAGCTTGTTTCAGTCCTGTGATGCTACATCCTTAGTGTGGAATCTGAATCTGACTTTGCCACCGAACTGAAAAACAGACCCCGGCTTTTCTGAAGTTCTTTCCCCATCCTCCCTGTGGTTACCTTGTGCTTAGAAAAACAAACAGGAAGGGGTCACAGTAGGTGAACACGGATGCTTTCCTTTTGGCCTACTTCTTCTTGACTAGTCTATGTTCTTTGACTGTTCTCCAGGGCTTCTCTTGTGTTTTGTTTTGACTTGGCCTGATGGCTGAAAGCTTTACTGTAAATTATTATTTTTGACAGTTATGATAGTGATATTCCACCCTCCCATAGTATCCTCTGACCTGCAGGTATCAGAATGCACAAATATATGCCTAAAATGTCACAAAAGAATGCAAGTGACATATAGTTACGAATCAGTTCAGATAAACAATGTAAGCAGAGTACAGTACCTCAAGGAGAAATGACAAGCACCCCTGATTAGAGTATTTACAGTGAGAAAGGGTTTCTGAGTTAGGTTCAAGGTTCAATATATAATTTCTGATTATGGAGTCAGTGCATTAAAATAGTATAAAGTAACAACTTGCCATTTTTCTGTAAGCTACCAAGATGCATATATAGATGGATTCAACTAATAAATCAACACAATACTGGCTATCGGGATGGAAGGGTGTGAAGTGAATGAGGAAGGTGGGAAGAGGACAGCTACAAGAGTTAAGCATCTAAACAAGGATACTTTGAAAAGCATCTGGCTATGGTGAGTCCAGTGGAGGCTGAACAGTTGATTCTTTTTCGCTTTGGAACAAAAGGAAAAAGGGGCCATGTGGCATCCTGGCTGATACCAGCTTACAATACTTGTGTGTGAGAGACAATGGTTTCAGAGCTCTATCATAATCTCCTTTGTTTTCTCACTAGTTCATATGTAACCAGTATAAAAGTGTCATCTTTAACCTTGGCTGAACGTTCACAGGTTAATATTTTCTTCAGGTGGAACTCGCAGAAATTTGCACGAAGAGTGAACGTTATATTGGCACAGAAGGTGGAGGAATGGACCAGTCGATCTCTTTTCTGGCGGAAGAAGGAACTGTATGTGGATCTTTATAATCTAAACTAGCAATGCAATATTAATTCATGTAAACAAAAAATATTTTCTTCTATATCTAGCAGAAAGACAAGAAACTGCTGTACCTTAATAAGCAGTATAAGCACCATTGGAATGCAAATGAAACAGGAATTGTATGTATTAACTTATGTACAATTGAGTATGACAAGTTTGAAGGAATAAGATGATGAAAATGAGAAATGGCAAGAAGGAGGAAAGAAAAGATGTGGGGAAAGATGTAGTCTAGAAGAGCACCAGGTTCCACACTATTCAGCGAGTTCATCGTTGAACTTAGAATGTTGCCCATAGAATGAAATCTGAATGGTCGGTATGCCTTGTATTCAGTGCAAATGAGATAATTATTAGAAAAATGCTTTCTTGAAACTTCTTATAACCAAAGAGTTCTAGGAAGTTTTGCCAGGTCCAGTTACAAAGACAATGGAGATTTTTTTTTCTCAGTTTTGCTAATTCCAGACAATTCTGTGGCTAGATTCTGATGTAGAAAGCATTTAGCTGTCTTAAGCGTGGTGACAGAAGGTGGACTACCAATGACCTGGTGGGTCCTTGGCAGGACCTGCCAACTTATGCATGAGTGCTTGCAGTGGAATTGACAGTGGAATTCATCCACTGTCCCAGAAGGTGCACAGGACTGCAACCGGTCAAACCTAAACCCCATCAAGATACTTCTATTGAAATTAATGTAGCGTTTCGTGACAGCCTTTACTTTCCTTATAATTGGGATATTGTATCTCTGTAGCTTTTGTCCCTTCATGCCACATCCTATATGAGCTTATACAGAAAAATAAGCTATTTCCTAATTACAGCAAACGTTTCATTCCATCGTGAGACGTGTATTTTCAATTTCACACCATCTGTACCTACTCTACACCTTTATTTCACACTTTATACTGTTAGTAGTAAGCACATAGCTACATGAATGCTGAAGGAAGCAGCATATTGTCCTGGCATACACACAGATGGTCATGTAAGTGGAGGCTTTTCTGATATATAGAGGCGGTGATCAAAAAGGCAAAGAAAATACTAGAAAGATTAGAAATGAAATTGTGAACAAACCAGAAAATATCTTTGCTTCAGTGTACTTGCAGCTGAATGCAGTTCTGGCCTCTCATCTCAAAAAAAAAACCAAAACAAAACTAGAAAGAGAAAAGTACAGTAAAGGATGCTGAGGTTGTTGAAAGCTATTTTTTTTCATATGAGCATTGACTGAATAATTTTAAAACTTTACAGCTTGGAAAACAAGTATCTTCGAGAGTGATATTTTTAAGCTCTGTAAAACCTCTGAATGGGTAAGAGAAGGTAAATTGAGAATTCAGTGTTTTTCATAACCGAAGAACTAACAGAAACACAATGACATTAGCAAGCAGCTTGTTAAAAACAAACAAGGAAGTTTGTTGGTTTTTTTTCCAAAACATTCATTGTTAAATTGAGAAATACCGTACATCGTGGAAGGCAAAAGTTTAAAATCAGTTCAAAAAAAGACCTTCTTGGATACACTGATAGAGTGTTAGCCTCTTTGTAGCTATTAAACCCAACAGTCTGATGTTTCTTCCAGTGTGAGTATAACCATCGTAATCTTTGCTTATGGGAAGCTGGAAAAATATACCCCAAACAACAAATGCTTTGTATATGTCCTATTTTTATATTCCCCCTAAATATCCATTTATGGCTACTGTCAGAAACAGGACACTGGACCAGCTTAGTGGTACATTCTGATCTAATGTAGCAGTTCTTAAAGGGTATATTTAAATGTAAGCAAACTTGTCTGTCTTGATAGTAATTTTGTGACGTGGTCCAGAATCTCAATGGCAGGGAGTA
This sequence comes from Chlamydotis macqueenii, assembly GCF_036417535.1. Taxonomy (NCBI): domain Eukaryota; kingdom Metazoa; phylum Chordata; class Aves; order Otidiformes; family Otididae; genus Chlamydotis; species Chlamydotis macqueenii. The sequence continues at coordinate 11,559,873 of NC_141567.1, read as the reverse complement.
ACACACATGCTGTACATAATGTACAAGCAGATTTGTCATTGTTTATTTAGCACTCTAGCTGCTCAAGGAACTCTCTGGGGGTGAACAATGCCAAAACCAGTAAGACGTCCCTGCTTGCAGAGTTACAGTCTATTCTAAGCCGCCAAAGCAGGGCACATGATTTACAGCTTATCCCAATGAAAAACCAGATGTTAATTTAATCTCTTGATTACATTACATCCTGAATTATTTAATTAATGGATGCCTAGCTTATTCCATGAAAAGGTCACCAATCGTTGGGAACATCTTACGCAGCCTGTGTAAGGCATCTGTGAGGCAAGGCAGTCTCTTATGTCAGAAGGAAGGAGACAGTAACTACAATTTAATATATAGTTTTATTTCATTTCTCTGTTTGATTGTCCATATGTAACATGATCACTGTCTCAAATGAGTTTTAACATTTTGGTACTGTTCTGTACCTCAGTGAACTAATCTTGATTTAGTGGAAAATCAGAAAACTAAGGGGGAGATGGACACTGGTGAAGGGGAAGGGAATGTGAAGCCCCTTGTTTCTAGTGGCACGCACATTAGCAGGCCTGGTACTTTTCTGTAGATCAAAGAAAATCTGTTGTCTTAAACAGGCAAGAAAAATAGGTTGGGTGGGGTTCTGTGAAATCCTGAAAAAACCCAAAGACTTAATGGAAACATTTTAAAATCCAGCTACAAGGGAAAGGTTTGAAGTGTATGTGTAACTTGGCCAATGAGGTTAAACCTCTATTCTTGCTGTTTCATGTCAGTTTTCTTTCCTTAGCTGTCCCTGGATTTTCAAGAGAAAAAACATGCAAATTTGCATTTGATTTATAGAACTAAGTGCACTGTTAGCTAGTAGTAAATTAAAACTAACCATTCATTTTTCTTTCACTAGGCCAAGTTGATAGAGTTCAGTCCTCTGAGGGCAACTGATGTGAGACTTCCAAGTGGAGCCGCGTTTGTTATTGCTAACAGTTGTGTTGAAATGAATAAAGCAGCAACTTCTCATTACAATATTAGGGTAATGGAGTGTCGCCTGGCTACAAAGGTAACGCATGGCTTATGTCAAACTCTAATGAAACCTTCATCTAAATATGTGCTTTTTTCCACTTCTGACCAATCCTGTCTTTAACACCTGGCTAGGTGCTACTTTAAGTAGCATTTTCTTTCCAGAACCAGACACCTCCATCTCTGCAGAAAGAGAACTCCTGCTGAGTTTAATGGAAGTGCAAGGACTGTGCCCTTATATAGAAGATTATGTGATTTAGTTCTATTCAATTTATTTTGTATTATGTTTCAATGGAGGAAATAAGTCTATTTTTCAGCAAAAAAAAATATTCTCAGTTAATAAGATAGACTGTTTCTAATTAAAGCTGAATAATGACAAATAATGGAAAGCAACCACTGTGGTCACATGTTTCTATGTATATATGGCAATAGATGTGTATTTTCTAGGATTTAGAGGACATCAAAGCTTCTAGTTGGAGGCCTGGAAATAATATTGGAAATGCTGAATAGCAGCATGTATGTCAGTATAAAGTTTAAAAACAGGCTTGAATCAAAACCCAACACTTAGGTTGTGCAGCCGGTTTATGGTTTGCAATTATCTCTAAAATGTATGGAATTTGAACATGAAAAATCTAAGTTCCTCTTTAATTCTGGATCTTGTAGACCATACATTTAGGAATATGTAGATGTAGGGTTTGATTTGAGTTTGTTATAGGATGAGACCAAGTGAGGAGTAAGCATAAAGATTCACTGCAGTTATACCAAACATATAGTGCCCTCTGTAAAGAACAACATCTGGGTCATGAAGTCTAGGTGAAAGTTCTAAAAGCTGCAGTGTGGAACTCCTTGCCACAAAACATTTGGCCAGAATCCGAGGAATACTCAAAAGTACTTTGAGCATCTGCTGGTATCATAATACTAAGAAAAGTTACCATAGTTAATGCAAAAAAAAAAAAAAAAAGTGTTAAAGAGATGATCAAGATCAGATACTGGCAGTGTAATGTAAAATACTGTGTTGAGCTATTTTTCAAGGAGGGAAGCTAAACTTCAGATTGCTTTTAAAATGGGCTTTATACTCAGGTATAAAGAACGCAGCTGCATTTTAGGTGTATATAAGATCTGGTAAAAATAACAGCACCAATGAGCATAGTTAAAGCTATTGTAACTGAAGTTAACAGAAGGATTCTTACACCGTTAAGAAAATCAAGATAAGGACCTGTCTGTGTGTTGGTTCTGATAAACAGATAAACCTCTAATTCAGGATAGTTAATTCACTGAGTATGTATTTTAGGAAGAGCTTCTTGTGGAATTTTCTTACATAAGAAACAGAGAGCCTTCACAGATGGTCTGCTCTAAAAGGCAAACTGCTATGAGTGCATTAAGTTGTAAGACCTTTTGAAGTATTGTTCTATATACCAGATTTCGTGAATTGAATCACAGTTTTCTAAATTGCTTTAAATTATTGGTCCTGTGCAGTAAACTGAAAAGGTGGTAAGGAAAGATGATTTTTTTTTTTTTTACATTCCTGTTAGCTATGATGCAATCTCTAAAAAGGTGCCTTTAGCAGATGCTTGATTTTAAGGAGACTAACAACATACACCTGTCTATTTTTAAACATATGCTACCCAGATGGAAAGTTGCACACACTATAAAAATACATTGAGCCAGGAAAAGACTGTCTTTAGGAACAGGTCACAGTGGGGTGAAGGAGGGCAGGTATGTAAGTGGAAGCAGGGAAGTCTTTTAAGCACCATTAAGCTAATGGCACTATGAAATAACATGCTGGGCCTCACCATAAGGCTTCAAAAGAAATTCTCATTGGTAGTGGGATAGGCTTTTTTCTCCCCTCTTTCTGCTTTAGGTCGTTTTAGAATTTCATACTATTTGCAGAAAGCTCCATGTAAGTAAAGATGCCAACACAACATATCCCTGCTGGCATTAGTGTAGAACATTTTGATGTCAGTCTGTCCTACAGCAAGTGAGCTCTTGATCACAAAATTACCCTTCTCAGGTTCTGTTCCTTTTCCTTTCTTCCCTTCTGGGACAGTCACTCGCTTGCTTGCTTTTTTTCTTTTTTTTTCTTTCTCTATTCTTGTTGTAGCCTCTGAATGCTTTGCTGTACTTGATTAAACAGTATGTTTAAAGACACTTATATTCTGCAGAACACTCACAATTCCAAAGGAAATTAACTTGTACTTCATACTTCAGAAAACTTGCACAGTAGGTGCTGATCTCACCTGCTTCACTGTGTGTGGTTCACTTCGCTGTCAGCTATAGAGTAGTGCCAAGAATGTCTGCAACTGGAATGCCATATAGTTAATCAACTAATGTTTGTTAAATGTTGAAAGATGCTCAGATGACATTATAGAAATGTAAAGTGTAAGAAAGTGATGTTGCTGTATAAGGGCTAAGTATTCCTATACTTACTGCTAGTCAGACTTTCTTTTCTTTATGTTTGTCCCATCATTTACTAAGTAAATGTCAGTTACTTACAGTTCTCCAGTGTGCCTGTGTTGAACAATAAAGGACAATAAAGCCTACAGATGCTACATCCTGGCAGTTAAGAGCCAGCTGGATGATGTCCACATCTTTAATCCATCTAGTCAGAGATCATTGAGAAAATATCCAACTGTGGGATCAGTATTAGGATTACTTTTGCACATTAAATAAATGGGATTTTTTCCCATTTCTGTTCTGTGTCCATTACAAACTGAGCTGCTGCAGCTAGACTGTTTTCAAGAACCATTTCTGTTTGCTCTTAACATTTTTTACAGTGCTGTTAGAATTGAAACTTTGCTATAAGCAGCATGGACCTTTCCAAAAAAGCCCTGCCCGCTGGCCTGACGGGGTCAGTTTCCATTTGGAACATTTGACCTGTAAAACCCCAGCGTAGTTAGCTCATCTAAAATCCAGCGTCTCCCTTGAAGTACAGAAATGGGAACAGATGTAACAATACACATCACATATTTCTACAGGGGATTATTTATTAAAGAAGGAAGTAGAAAAATTTTTGTTGCCTTGTAGAAGATTATTTTTTGGAAATTCTTAATTCTGTTTTAACTTCTGGTAATAAAGTCTAGAGGATGCTGAACGTTAGGATTAAAGTATAAGGAAAAAATTTTCATTTCTTTAGCAGACTTAGGGACATCACAAACATGCACCAGCATAAGAGATACTGAGTATTGAAGTAAAACAAAGGAAGCAATAATTGTTATTCTAATTTATCGATAAGTAAGCAAAACCACACTTATATAAAGGCTGTGGAGTTCTAGGTACTCAGAGCCTTTGAAAAGCAGGCCAGAAGGGACTTAATCAGTCTTTTACAAGAAAGTTTTCTCACCCCGATTTCTGCATTAGCCACTAGACAGTGCTGCTTCTTTCCCTACTGCTGAACATACAAAACTGTGTTTTAGATGGCGGCAGAGTCATATGATTAGAATTTTGATTGGGTTTTGTTTGTTCTGCTCTAGTAAGCCTCACATAAATCTTAGCAAGTCACTAGATGGCACCAAAAGTAGTTAATTTTTATATGCTGTAATGAAGCAAAACTGGAAAAGCCCCTGCAAAAGCACAGTTGGAGGGGAGCAGGAGAGTGAGAGTCTATAGCAGATAGTTGGGCAGCAGATCTTCTGCTTAAATTTCATGCTGTGACTTTGCACAAAGCAAAGCAAATACTTTTCAGACATGTATGTAAATCCCATTATTTTTTTAACCCAAGAAGTTAAATGGCTTTGCTAAGATTATTTCAAACCAATCTCACTCAAAACCATTGTTTATTGAAAAGAGTAACAAAACACGCAGGGTGAAATCTTGTCCCTGTTGATGAGAGGTTCTAACACTGATTTGAATAGGAAAAGGATTCCATTCCCTGGTCTTGCTGCACTGGTTTAAACTCTCTGCAGACATACAGCCTGACCTGGCACACTTGGAACCTTTAATCTCAACTTAAATGGTGCAGAATTGGAAGTATGTCATATACTTATGAATACAGTAAAACACCATTGGCATCTACCTGCTAATCTGTGTCTTACTCCGTAGTAATCCGTCAAAATCAAAGGTGGTGTGTGAGTGGGATCCCACAGTGACCACTCAATATTCTTCTGTAATTAATAACATACAAAATCTTCTACCTCACAAGGAAAGCTGCTTTACTCAACCATTTGCATTAGGCACATGAGAGCATCAACACCTGCAGAAACCTTCGAGAGAAAAGCCTCTGACATATTTCCTTTAGGATTCTGGTGTGTTGCAGTAACTGCTGTCAATTGCTAAACCACGGCAGAGATACACAAAGCGTGACGTCATTGTCTGGAGTGGGAAAACCAGATATATTTATAACTAATTAGCATCACAGCAATCGTGTAGGAATGAAGCAGATTCTGACTGACAGATAGTAAACTTCCTGTAAGGCTCAAAACTTCCTTTAAATTGGATGTTAAAAGAACATACTTAACATTTACTTTAAACTCTAGAAATTGAGAAAGTTATCGTTAATTCTCCTGCACAAATCTTATGCCTACTTTCATATTTTAAGGCTATTATGAGAAGGGTTTTAATGACAACCTCACATGTTCATCAGAAAAATCTAGGAGCCTATTGGAAAGGTCAAACAGTTTTAAAAGTTAGAGCGAATTCTAACAGTACAGAAACACACTTCTTAGGGACTTTCAGTGTTACAATATCATAGCATTTGTATAAGCAATTGTCTGAATGGGGCTGTAAAAGGTTAATAAGTGCTTGAAGTAACAACATCCATGGAAAAGGATAAATCACTGATTTGATATCACACAATAATGCCAGTAGGGCTTTCACAGACAATATCTGATTTAGGGGAAGAATATCTGGCATTCACAGACCTTTTATAAATAAATAGAATTAATATCTGCTGTGTACTGATAGAAAGTAGCTTCTGATGGTTCCCAGTTAAGAAATAAAAAGAACAAATGGGTCTTAAAGGTGCTTATTGACAATTTTAAACAGGAAGGCACAATATTTTCTGTTTTATTTTTTTTTAATTTTAGCTTCTCTCAAAGTCAAAAGGCTTGGACTGGAAAAAAACATTGAGACTCTATGATGTGCAAACCAAGCTAGGAGTTAGCCTAGAGGAAATGCTGACCATTGTCGAGGAGGTATTACATCCTGAGCCTTACAGCACAGAGGAAATTTGTAAATGCCTGGGAATTAGCCCGGAGGAGCTCCGTTCTCAGATCCTTAGTCAAAACATGCAAGATGGTAAGTATATACGAAATGGTGGGGTTTAGTGTACAATGTTTGTATTATATAAAAAGTTGATGTATTAATAAGTAGTACAAGTGGAAGTCTTGCCAGAATACTTCCCCAGAATCTTGAGTGGCAAATCAGAGAATTGATATGATTTTCATTCTAACTTTTAACTTAAAGTAGAGCAAAACTTCGATTTTGATTGAACTGTTTCTAAAATGGTAGAAGTGGCAGATCAGTTGCTATTCTAGATTAGCCTGTGCCCCTTGAAAGTCATCTCTAAACAACACAGGTTTTGTTCTAGGGAAAGGTCTAAACTAGGCTTCCTTTTTAGGCAATAGCTCTAACAAAACCACACACTTTGGATGGTTACAGCGTCATTAAAATGAATCCTGTTTGCTCTCCCTTAACTAGTGTTAGAGACCAGCATAGATGGAGCTTGTGTTTCTGGTTTTGAGCTGATAAATACACGATCACTTCATAAAACATGCACTGGGCAGCCAGTCTTCTAGGTCTCTCCTAAGAAAAAAGTTTCTGTCACTATCAGTATTCTTTTTTCTTTCAGGAAAATGTTGGTGAACAATTTGCTCTTTGAAGTATTTCCCATGTATTACTGCTTATGATTATACCGTGTAATTATGAGCATTGGCACACACAGAATGGATCCTGGATGCGTATAGTAGGGTTGCTCATAATACTGAATAATAGAGCTTTTATGAAATAATTAATTTGCATTCGTAACAGGTTTCCAGTTGAGATCAGAATCTTTCTTTAAGAACTTAAGATAATCCTTACTTCCTTGGTTCCATTCTGTGGCCTTAGTACTTCTGCTGTTTTGTAGGTGAACTGTACCCGTGCCAGTCCTTCACAGGACTGCTTTCAGGGACATACATATTTGATGTTTATAAACCAGTAACATATCTATGTATACTGATGCTTATATTTAAATAGTCTGTCCTGAATCTATAACCTGTTTTGTACCCCAGTGGTATTAGAGTATGAAACTGTCTTATTGTCTGATTGCAGTGCCAGAGGGCACCAGCATGGAACAGGATACCTTCATCCAGCTCTTTATCTCCGTAGAAAGAGTTACGATAGCTCTGTGCTGTATGTACATGAGGAATATACTGAACCATGTACCTGCACTCCACAACATTTTCATGGGAAACTACAAGGTTGTAAATCTTCTATGCTGTCCCCTTACTCTCCCCTTCATGAAGCAATATGAGACTATTAACTTAGAGATGTTTATACTCCTTACACCTGGTTTATAAAACAAAATTCTACAGTTCTGTAGAACTGAACTGTTTATACAAGTTATTTTGATTTTTTTTTTTCAAAAGCCAAAGTCTGGATACAAAATTTAAATGTAAAAACTATAGAAGAAACTCAAAGGAAATTTTATACTGTGGCTCTGAATAGCATTTGCAGATGTTTGCCGAACTGAATCTCTTAAACTTGCATGACCATGATTTCATTTGATAAGGCCAATTAAAATGGGTTATGCTGAAAGCCTCTTTGCATGTACAATATAAAATTAAATACCAGATTTCTGTAAAACTATATGCAAAGAAGAAATAAGACAGACACAGAAAGAAGGAATCTAAATCCACTGTTTGTTTTTGTTACACACTAAACAAATTACATTTTATGTTGGCTTTGGAAAACCAGAGGCTGTCTGACAAAAATATTTTTCTTATTTCCCCTCTACTTTCCCACTATATTTTAATGACAGTGCCTGGCTTCTTCATGTGAGAGAAAACATACCGACAAATAAGTAATCTCTGCAGAGAGTTTCAGAATGCTGTTGAACTTCTTTGTTTAACATGAAGAAAGAACCATAACATTTAGTGTATCTTTCTTCCTTTGTATGCATTTTATCAACTTTTCTGATGAAATACTACAATGTTAAGGGTAAATCATTTGCATGAGAATTACTATTTAGATAATTTACTGGACTCTGAGTTTTCTCTGTGGCTGAACATAAGTTGTCAGTAGTTTTAATTTTTTTGTATTATTCAAAGCCCATTGATAGTTACAAATAATGTTTTTTGCTAGTGTTGTATCTCATATTTAAGGATCTGAAAGAGTATAAGGGTGACCAGCTGAAAACTGCACATCCTGAAGAAAAATGGTATGGACAGGCTTTGGGCAAGTTCCAAGCCAAAGGTCTGGGAGAACACGGCAACTTGGCATACCTTTTATAGGCAGGCACTCCAGGATTTCTGCAGTTCCCTGCTGTACAGCCCACTTGTTCCCCAGGTTTGGAGGAGTACGGATGGTGCATAAAGCCTCTCTAAACTTCTTGCAGTTGTTCCTTGGCCAACTTAAAATCCTGAGTTTAAATACCCCTTGCAAATGTTTACACATGGATTGCACTTGTGGCTTCTGATCATCTCTAAAAAAAAAATAATATTTATTACTTTCTAAGGTGCACTGTGCCATAATTTTGGCTTGGACTTGAATGCTCACAGAACGTTTAGTGTGTGGTGACTGTGGGACATTAAGTATTTGTAAGCTTCACCACAAAAGGATATTCTCCTATAAAACAGTGTATTCCTTTAACCATGAAATGTTTTTTTTTTCCTTCTTAAATGAGGTATTTTTAAACCCATTTTTCCTTTTTATGTATAAAATTGTAATTTAATGTTGACATTTAACCCCGGGAGTGAAATCTCCATGGGAGGAACAGGGATCCATTTGCTGTGTGGATTTGGCTGTTTAACTGCCCTCCCGTTTGTCCCCTGGAAAGAGAATTCTAAATCTGTGCTGTAGCTTCAATGAGTGGTGCTTGAGTAGCCTTTCATTCCCACTGCCAAGTAATTTGTATTAATGGTGACCTCAGTGCAAGAGCAGTTTCAGCTTTATTTGCATGGACAGGCATATGTGAAGGCGCACTCTCAGATGTTCTCTCAGGCTGCTCTGGGATACATAAAGCTTTGTCCTGTGCATTGGTAGAGCGCTCTTGTCTTACCTGAACAGAGGTGACCTCCAAACTGGTAGACCCAAGAGCACTTCCCAGCTTGAGGGTCCAAGGTGCCTATTCTAGTCTCAGCCTGTTCCACATGATGGAGAAATTTGGGAATGTGCCATCCCCTTCCACAAAAACATGGTTTACTTGGGATGAGCCCCAGAGAGGTGGCCGCTCCGAGCAGATCCTGTAGAGGTCCCGGAGGATGCAGATCTTCTTGGTGTGCCACAGGTTAGGCACGGGCACTGAATGGTCTACATTAGTTGCAAAAGCCTTGTTAAAGCAAGCATTCCTCTGGAGGAAAAATCACTTTAAAGCAGAAGTTATAGTAATCTTGAAGCAGGTGTCTGCTAAATGGGTCACTGAAGCCAGCAATAACACGTCCCCTGGTTTATTTTCAGAAAGCCAGATTGTAAACAGTTACTTGAGCAGTCCCAGTAGAGTAACTGTTCCCCACTTCGAGTAGGGGGTTCACAATCTGGCTCAAATTAGAGCCATCTGGCAGCATTTTCTTATATATATTATGAGCCAGAAAACTTCACCCTCTTCATGTTCAATCAGCAGGATGCCTAACAGAGAAGGGTACTATTCCACGTGAGTAATGGTGGTAGAAACTGTCCCCTACATGATTTTGCATTGGTGAGTTTTTCCTGTTGTAAATTTCTAACAGTCCCATCAGCCATGTGTAGCTCATTAATCTACGGTGAAACATACCTTAAGAAGCTGTCAAAGCAACCAGAAAAAAAAATATATAGCCTGAAGAGGTTGGTCTTTAGCTAAAGGTCAGGTAGAATTGTACAAGAAGCCTCTAAAGAAAGGAATCTGCTGAAGTTGAAATTGTAACAAATAATATGAGTTGCTGCGAAGCCACAACGTTTAATTACAAAGGAAAAAATATCCCTGTAAATGGAGTGGACAGGTTTGCACAACTTCTGTAAAGCTAAAATTAACAATAGGACCATACAGTTGAAAACACACAGGAAACTTCTCTGTTAGATTTTAGTCCAGTTGTTTGGGTGATAGCCCAGGGTTTTTGTTTGTTTTTAAGAGATTTTATATGGATTTTGGACAAACTTTGATTAGTGTTAGTCTGCTGTGTCTGAACAACTCAGAAGGTTCTTGCTGCAGTGGGAGCTATTAGTGCACTGGAAAACGTCACCATTTATTTCAAGGGCATTTGGTGGTTTGTAAGTGAATTAAATCTACCTGGTCATGGATGACATTACATATATATAAAAAGGAAAAATGGGTTTAAAAATACCTCATTTAAGACTACATTACAGAAATCCTCCACAGAGGAGCAAAGCTGGGGTGCAGCGAATCCACAAAGGGTCAGCAAGAGTTGCTGACATTCTCTGAAAAATAGATATGGACTGGTACTACAAAGCGGTTAAGAGAGGAGGAGATTCCTTTAGAAGATTCACTGGGTCCTGTTTGAAACTTCAGAAACACAGTTAGTGGGGCTATGACCTGACAGGTGGATTAGCTGCTCCAGTAGCAGGCTGAATACAAGTGAAATGTGTTAAAAACTTGGTGACAAAATATCACTAAGAGCAGTCCCAGGTGTAGGAGTCCTTGTCCTCCTTAAAGTTTTCTTTGGTCTCATTTTGACTTTTCACGTTTACTTTAATTTCTTCCGATCTATATCTGTTTCAATCCAGAAAAGGTATCGCTCACCCTCACTTCAGTCCACAAGAAACTTCTCTGTGCAGCTGATACCATACAAATAAATAACAAGCTCCATACTGTCTTTTCAGAAAGGGGCAAAAGAGACCCTGAGATCCTGATTGTGCAAGTGTGTCTAGGTCTAAAAATCAAACAGTTCTTTCCTGAGCTACGCAGGATGTGGCAGAGAAGAAACGTGTAGTGATTTTCAAAGAACAGTTTTTGAGAGCATGATTCTGGGCTGACAGTAGATCCTCAGCCAGTACAAATCTCCATCAGTCCAAATGGCACTATGTCATTCTAAACAAGCAGAGCACCTGAACTGGATATTGCAGAGATCCCCTTATGGAGGAAACTTTACTGTAGACACATCCTAGACGATTGCTCTTACGTCAGCGTGGCAGCCAGCTAGTTTCACTGCACCAGAGGTTTTAGGTTGTTCTCTAGTCAGCAGAGAAATGGGTACCGCAGGGCAATCCAGGTCTCAGGTGGGATGAACAGTTCCCTAAGCTGCCCTTTTCACTAACAGAAGAGGGAGATGAGGATACTTGTACCCCTAATTTGGGAATAAATTTAAGTGGGAGAGACCAGGCCTTTATAATTTACTGGATTAGGAAAGTATATTTACATTTTCAGTCAGATTAAGTACTTAATTTCCATACACAGTAATAGATTTAAAGATCCAAATGCTTTTAAGAATCTGGCATTAGTTCCCTAAACCCTGCTTTTTTGCTCTCCTTTGAGTACCACAGAGGGTGAGACCATATAACCCAGTCCTGTGCAACACTGGAAGGTTTACTCTGAGGGCCTCAGTTTTTCTTCTTTCAGAGCGCTCCAGCCTTAGCTCAGGTATAAACTAATCGGTCGTGCTCAGTTTGGTTTTGTTTCTTTTAACCGTGACAGAGTATGGCTTAGGAAATCAGGCCTTTTTAGTTGTAAAAAATGTGGCCGCATGAAGCACGGGGATTCTGATCAGTTCCTGCACTCTTCTAAAAATCACAGCCTCCATAGCTCTTTGGCATGTCCTGTTAATTCAGATTTTATTTAGGTAGAACTAATATACAGGCTGTGATGTAACAAGGAGATTCCAATATAGATGTAATTTTTGGAAATATGTGTGCTCTGCTATTTTTTATTATATAGAGATGGTCAGTTGGACTACTCGTTCAAACAGAAGAGATACAAGAGGGTTTCTCTATTACCAGAGGCATTTGGTGTTGAAAGCCGAAAATATGTGAATCATTTCATTATTTTAGAATAGGACTTACAGAGTATAGAGATGTTTGCTGTCCTGAAGATAATTTTGCATGAACAGTACACCGCCAGAGAGGAAAAGCAAACTATTTAAAAAAATTTTCAATAGAAACGTAATTTTCTGAAGTAAAATGGTGCCCATAACCAGCCAATAGCTACCGTAATGATAGCAGCCTTTAACTGACACTAATTTGATATGTGTCCACAAAGGAGTCCGAAAATAACATACAGCTGCTCTTTCTCACTTGAGACCCACTCGAAAGGATTGCTTTCGCATCGAGAGGCAGCGTCAAGGTGGCAAATTTTCCCCTACACAGAGCGACTCTCCTGGGAGCGAATGCTGTCAGGGACACAGCTCGGATCTTCTGGCTGGCAGCCAGTAGCCCAAACGCCCCTTCTGGTTGCCAATTCATAACACGACCAGCACAACACAACCCCAGAGATTTTTAAGGTAATCTGGCCAGTAGAACATTGCTCTACCAAAGGGTGGTCTCCGAATCAATCGCAGCCTTTGGCAAGTCTGTTGCCGTACAATTGAAACCAGACATGTTTTCAGTTCATTCTCTGGGTTACTACTGTTCAATGGTGATTTACAAGAGAGTGTGAGCTATGGCAATCTCTCACGCAACTTTAGATATTCCCTAAACGAATGCACATTTAGAAATCTCCTTGCTGTAAAACAATGGCTTGTAAGAAAAGAATATTTAAAGAGAAACCATCCTTAAAAATAGGCCAAGTTGCCTTTCTTCAACATTCAGAAATACTGGGGCACTGCTCTGCAAACTACAGTGGCACTGACTCCAGCAGCAACAAAATCTGGTGGGGTAAAACACACCTCTAAATGGGAAGCCAAAGTCTGCTCTTCCTGTGTGATACTCTCAAGATGATGTTTCTTGGGGCACTCAATTTTCTGATTTCTGTCCTACTTTGAAATGCATTCAGAAGGCCTGTTCAAAAGAGAGCAACACAGGGTTTCTCAGTAGCAGGCTGTATTGAATTACAAAATGAATGTCACCAGAAGCAGAACATTTCTATGTTTAATGTTTCTCTATCATTTTAGGTTACTTGTGTCTCTCTCAGTACTGCATTTACAGTTGTAATTTACACAACTCTGGAGAAATAAAAAGGGACAATACAGGTGCTGATCCCATTTTAGTATGTAAGGGGTTGCAGTCTGAAGTATAGATATGAGAGACTTCATGCTGGACACAATTTTCTTTCCAGTCTTTCAAGGAAGATTTCTACACATGTAGAAATGTAGATTGCTGAAATCATCAGAAGTGGTTCCAGAACTTGGCTGTCTCCACAGAACAGCCAAGTGGGAGCTCCATGTGTCTGGGTCAGATAGCAAGTTCTGTTTTGAATACAGGGCTTGTCTCTCTTCTCCTTTTGCCTTATTTGAGCGTTTCATCAGCCATTTTAGAAATCAAGAGAGACCAGAAGCTGAAATGAAGAAAGAGACCTTTCCCTAAAGGAGAATTCACATGTAGAAAAAATGAGAGATGTTCTGAGGTGATCTTAACAAGAGTGTGCTTGAGTTGTGATGAAATAAGGAAACATACTGCAGTAGGTGCTCTACAAAGAGAATAAAGTCCACTTATCTAGTATTTACCACCCACACAGCTCAAGTAAATTAATTTAATAATAAATTAATGTATGTTACGCATGCTTCTGGTGAACAACACTTCCTCAGTAGCAGCCATGGTATTCAAGCAAACAGAACTATATTGGGAGAGAAAAACAACAAACTAGAACATGAACTTGGGAAAGGCAGATTGATTCTTGGATATTAGTTGCAAACCAAACCCTCTGGTAAATAGGAGTAGCTTGAGGAGCCGTTAACCACAGCCACCCCCTTCCTTTTTATGCCCCACTGTTCAGGCTTGGTGGAGGTCTCTACCCTGATGGCCAAGCATGTTTGGGCACCCCCTGCCCGCCCTTCCCAGAGGAACTGCTTTTTCATGACACAATAGAAAACCTTTAGCCAAAATCTTTGCACTACTTGCCTTGCTATCTCTTCACATCCACACAGGCAGCGCTGACACTCTGGCTGGTAACACGCACCAAAAATAAACCCTGACAACCAAACTGAAAGCACCTGTGCTCTTCACTGTACCTTTAATCGCGTGTTATTTACAGTCAGGGTGAGCCTGCATCATTATAAAAATATTTGAGAGGGATTCTTTAGCTATGCACCAGGAAATATGAAAAATAGCATTTTTGTTAATCTCTGTTTAGAAAAAAAAAATAAAAGAGGTTGGTGTTTTTTTGGGGTTTGGTGGTCGTTTTTTTCAAGAAAAGGTCCATCCACGCAGATCTGGCCTGGAGCTGTCACACACAATGCTCTGGGGCAGCAGGTGCTGGCCGATGGCTGCCTGCAGGGCACTGGGTGCCTTTCTGATGCGCTCATGACTCAGTTTTGCTGGTATTTGAAAACCTGAAAGCTTTACATTAATGCCCTAATGCATGTTGCTGCTAACTCTTGCACTTGTGGCTTGCCTGTGCAAAGTAAAAGGAGAGACTGAGTCTGTTCAGGAAGACAGCTAAGAACCAGAGCATGTGCAAGAGGTTATCAACATGGACAAAAAGTGTACGTTGTGTTTTGATGATCTCTAAATACTGTTTTATTAGGGCTTTTAAAGAAGATGTAGGTGAGCTTTGCAGAAGACTTTATCCTAGAGAGTTCTAATATAAAATGTGAATTACTAAAAAAATACATTTTTTAAAATGTTTTTGTATGTTCCTTTTGTAGTGACTACTAATGGATAACTGTAGTACTTACTATTTTCATTTTGTTTAGTTTCCACCTTTAAGTTATACCAGCGTGCAAAGCATGTGTATAGTGAAGCTGCCAGAGTGCTGGAATTTAGGAAGATCTGCAGCGAAGCACCTGCCAATGCAATCCAGTTGCTGGGAGAATTAATGAACCAGAGCCATATCAGCTGCAGGGAAATGTATGAATGCAGCTGTCCTGAACTGGATCGGCTGGTAGACATCTGCCTGTAAGTTTTGACCACAAGGAAGAAAAAATACGACATCATTGGCTATTGCAATTTTAAAATGAAAGTATTCTTGTCTCTTATTACAAAATTAATCTCCTGCAGGGACATTACATGGTCAATTGTTTCCCTACTGACATCTGTGTAATACTTTCACATGAAAGCTGCAGTTTATGGCTTTATTACAGACTTTGCTTTTGGACTGACTCATCATCACAAGTGTTACGTTAGACTGTTGGCTATTCTTTTTTTTAGTTGTAGAAGAAGTCATAACTGGTTTTCTTAAGACATCATTCTATTTGAACTCTGTTATTTTTTGTGTACTTCTTAACCATTTCAGAACTGCCGCCATGGGAATTCCATGGCATAACCAAGATGTTGTATGTTCTTAGGTTGCCTTGAAATCATAATGGTATATTGTGAAATGCTATTGCATTTTTTCCAATTCAAAAATATGTTGTCTAGGGTATCGGATAGGTTGGACAGCATTTCACCATTTAAGAGATGAGTGTTCTAACTGTTACAACGGCTAACGCTCTGCTTCTGATCTCTGCATTGTGTGTCTGAGCTTTCCCCACATTATTCAGTCTTCATCTCTGCCCCAGCCTCATTGTTTTAGCTGGGTTCCCTAACTCCATTTGGCTGAAGAAGAACCCAAGCCCTCTCAACTCCAAAACAGATTCCCTGAGTGCCATTTTGTCCCTTCTCTTCTCCCTCTATGCCTCCCCTGTTTAATATCCTCTAGCCAGAATACACCGAGTTCAAGAAATGCCATGAAATGAGCTAGAATTCACAGGTTGTTGCGTGTAGCAGGCTGTTATTTTCCCAACTCTGCTACAGTGGGTGATGAGATCGGGTATAACCACGTGTTAATACAGAAAGTAGAAACGAGTACTTAGTACCCCCATTCTACGTAGTGTTTCATCCATACCACAGGACCAGGTTATACACAGTTCAGTCCCTCTTAATTTCCATTTTTCTGCTACCTTTAATCATGGGACAGACATCTTATGCTAACATTGATCTAAATTCAGTCCCCATAGAAGAAGAGTTAAGTGGTTGGTGATTACTTTAACAGTGCCTTGGGGGAATAAACAGCTGCTCACCCGAGCTTTTCCACCGCTGCTCCATCCCTGCCTGTGCCCCAGCCACCTTGTCCCAGCTGCTTCCCTCATTCACTTCATCATGGCTCCTGATGATGCCACCTTCATACTTCTGCTCATCTGTTAAGGTTCCTGCTTCTCCTTGGAGAAGAGTGTGCATAGTTTGGGAAACTCTGCCCTAAGCCAAAGCATTACTGTGCTGCCAGAAGGGAAATGTAGGGTGCTGTTAAGTGTTTGCAGGCCTGAGATCGGGAAATGTTGTTTCACTGTCCTTTAGGAGCAATATAAAAGTATTCCATCCTCTCTCTGCTATCTTTTGGAAGAAAACAGAAACTTTCAATATGAAGCTAAAAAGTTGAATACCTTACCCTCTAAAAATGAAAGTTCCAAAAATATCTCTGTACAAGCAACTGGGTTTTGTTGTTGTTGTTTTTTGGTTTTTTTTTTAAACTAAGAAATTAGTCTGGCTTATAATGAAAATATGAATTTTACAAACATGCAATTTGCCATATGCGTTCATGCGGATTTTGTTAGTTGTAATACATTTACCAGGTTACTAAATTGATAGAGTATGATAGAGATGATTATTTAGTTTAGTCTGGTTTCTTTTGCAGACAGGATGGAATGGCCTCTGAGCCAGAAAACTACAAACTTAAAAACTGAGTAGAAGACTTTCAGACATTCACAGATTATTTTGCATATGGGATACACATGCTGTTTTGAGATAAAACACAGAGAAGCTGTGATAGCCATAGGGCAGTCTGATAATAATTTAGCAGTACAATTTTGTTCCTTCTCTTGGGAGCCAATCCAGTACGTAACTCACAGTTCAGTTTATTGTATCACGTAATGATCACGTAATAGAATGAGCTAAGACAGTCAGTCGGCACGGCAGTTCCGCTGTGGTTATCCCAGCTACTCAAAGGGAACTGCTGATCTGTGTGTGAGAGGGGAGAACCATCTCCAGAGTCAGCTGAAGACAAAAACTGGGCTTTACTGAATTATCAAAAATCTCAGGCTATGAAGTCTTGATCCAGTGCGAGGTATCAGCACTGCCTGTTCTGTGACACCACTGACAGAGGAAAAGCCTTAAAACTTAACATCTGCATGATTTTTTAGTGCAGTAACCTGGTGATGATGCCCCTGTCAATAGCATCTGATGACTGAACTTTGCAAAAGTGATGAGCCACTGTGTCTTCACTCAGGGTGTCCAGCGTGAATCACACTGATAGGGCCTGTTCTCAGAAATGCTGGGGGAAAACTGTCCTGTTTCAAGGGGAAAACAAGTAGGTATAAACTGGTAAGATCTGCATGACAGCTTGGAGTTACCTGGGCTACACGTAAAGAAGCTAGCATGGATGCTAGCAACCTTCTATTGCAGCATGAAGCTCAGCACGGGGATGGAAATTCTCTGTTTCTCATTTGTGCTGAGCTCTGTGCTTTCCCAGCTAGCCGGCTGCTGCTCTCTCAGCTAGCTTGGGTATCGTGACAGCGACTTGCAGGCGGTAGCACAGACACAGCCACAGAACCCCTTTGGAAAGGAGGAGTACGCAGTTAGTATTTTACTAAATTAGATTAAAATTAATCAGAGCATTTCAGTTCCAGGGACCAAAATATAAATAGTGAAGGAAAAGAGTGATGTGTGTGCCCATATTACATCAGATTTCTGACTTACCAGCAGAAGAGCCCACGGCTAGTATGATGAGCACAGCTAAGCACCACAGTGGAGTGTCAGTCATGTGAAATGATTTCTAATTGCTATACTAAAATTATTTAATCTGGGGGGGGATTATTACAATCATTGCACAGAAATAATTATTTGTTCATTCTTTTGTCCCATCAAGAGTATTTCCTAAGAAATGTATCTTTCTTCATTAGAAGTTTGATATTCTTTAACGTTTTTCAGATTCTGTGATTAGCTTTCAAAAAGTATATAGCTATTCTAGATGAATGCAGCTTAAGCCAACATCTAATTTTTGGAAACTATTGGAAAAAAAAAGTCTTAACTTTTCTCAAGTTGTACATTAAAAAACTAAGAGACATAAAATCACTAGTCACTCTAGGAAAACTTGGCTGATGTGATTATAGAAATGGCCAGGAACTGCATAAATTACATTCTTTACTTACAATGATATACAGCTGCCCTGTAACTTTAAAAAGCCTTTCCAAAAATACATTCCACAGAATTGCCCGAGTCTACTGCCGCTCTCTCCTTACAAGGTTTAAACTGTGAAGAATAATCTGCATATCCAGATGTTTTCTGTTTTGCCTAGATCTTTAGGTTTTACTGTACAACCTCTGCCAAGAAGAAAAGGGATCCATACTTGCTGTGGTTTGTAGTGCTGAAAACTGTAACCACTAGTTGGTCAGTTGGTTTTTTACTTTTTGCAAAGAAAGAAGAGTTGTACTTTCTCTATCTCATGCTGTTAGCAGCTGTTTTACCTGTTAGTCTTTTAAAGTGAGTAACAGACAAGATTTACTAAACAATTAAGGAACAAAAAATGGGATCTGAGCTCCTGAATTCATTAGGTACTTTTGAAAATCTCTCAGAATCCTTGAGTTTGTTGCAATTAACTTACTTTCATTCCCTTATTCTCCATCTTTTGGTGGTATAAATCCTGATAATTCTTGTGTTACCACCCATGCCTCTTACAATTGAAGATAGCTGAATCCTCTCTGATCACTTTTAAAAGTTACAGTTTTTGCATTACATCCAAGTGCATTATGGTGGCCAAGGCAGCTCTGCATTTTATCAAGACTCTTATCACTGATGATTTTCTTAAAGCTGCAAAGCCTGGAGTCATGGCATCGTTTGAAAATTCAACAAAACAAACAGAACACCCTACAAAAAGAAGTTTGCAGCTCTTTCAGAGTCAGAAAGGCTTGAAGATGCTATTCGAACGTGCACTAAGCTACAAAACAGAATAATACTCACTCCCTCATTTATATATTGAATATATATCTTGTATCTGTATCTTATCGTGTTAACTCCATGCTTTCTGAATAGCTGGTTCATAATTTCAAGTATTTGGAATTAACAATATTGCTCTGATTTTTTCACCTCTTGCAGCACAATTATTTTTAAAGTGAGGTGCTGCTATTTCTTACCTATCCATCCCTTCCACATACCAATCTGGGGGACTTCTGTTTTTATTATTTCCCTTGCTGCAGTACTGGTGTTTTTACTCCCATTTACACACACTTCCTTCCTCATAAGATAATTCTTTTCTTATGCAGTGAATACTGGAACCAAATATATCAACTCTTCAAGACGCAAGGCCCAGAACCCAGCAGTGGGAGCCGAGTGCCCCCAACACTGATCTGCCAATACATTCTCTTTCTTATGTCTCCGTCTCTGCCTCTGTTAGTTGTCCTCACGGCCGCAGCACAGCCCAGGTAGCACACAGGGTACTTTCCCGCGTTAAATCCATGTTGCCCACTGTGTGGGTGAGCGCTGCATCCACAAAAGATTATCATCTACTCATACTCCTCTTCATAAATGCATGATTTAGGTACCAGTGCACAAGAAGAGAGTGTTTGGCTATGAATCCTGCTTTACCAGAGCAGTCTAGCTTAGGACTGAACTGATTAAGGACTCAAAAAAGACAGTTGCAGACCTATTCCAAAGTTAACTTTCTTGTGTTTGATCTAGCTACCTCCCACGCACCGCATCGAGATGCAGAATTGGGTGCTCACTTCTGAATTCTTGTAATATCAGGTATCTAATTTTCAGGTGTTACAGCTCTGCCCATCAAAATGGCAAGTTCCTCAGCATTAAGCCCAAAGCGTTTAATCACATCACCACATTTTAAACTGTTACCCACAGTATTTCGAAACACAGTGACTTCAGCTCTGAAACAGGCATATTTTCTGTCTATGTTATGCTTTATTTCAACTAAGTATTTTAAAATGACTCAGTAAAAATGAGGCATGAGCATGACCACAGAGAATTATGAAATCAATAAAAGGTTCAGAACAATTCTGAAGGGATTTCAGTTGCCTACCAAAATAAAAGCCAGACACCATCTGAAATACGAAGTTCTGACTGAGGTAACAGACCAAATGAGTACCGACAGTTGATTTAGCAGACCTTGAAAAGTGGATTGGGTCTTATGAAGTCGATGGGAATTTCCCTATTGATTGCAATTGAGACCGGACTGGATCCTGCTCATTTCAGGAGGTTGCTCCATGGACCAGAAACGACAAAAATTGCATCAGAGAATGAGTGGCTTACAGGAATAATAAGTAAAATAAAACACCAACAGGAAATAAAGAATGAACATAAAATTGAGTCAGGCACCACACAGACACACTGAGAACAGTGTTTCTGTTCAAGAAGATGTATAAGCATGTTTAGAATCAAACACATATGTAAGTACTTGCTAGAAATATGGCCTAAACCTCTACTAACCCAGCAGTATACCAGATTCATTTAACATAAAATGCACATATGAAAAATTACCACAGCCTACTCAGAACGAGCTGTCATTTTCCAATATGCTACTCACATGATGGCATCTCTCCCTCACACACATTCTAGGGCTGGTAAATCTCTCTGTGCATGGGTATTGGAAACATATCAAAAGTATTTGTTTGCAAATCAGATTAGATCTCTCATGAGAATAAGATTTCAAATGAGTTTTCTAAATCATCCTGTTCTGACTAGGTCAGAAAAGCCCTGAAGAAATTTATCACATGATATTTTCCTACTTTTTCTAAATCTAAGTAAAGTTCAGGAACACAGGTAAGCAAACTAATGAAAATAATTCTACTAAATTCTAATGAGATGGCATCTGAATCTTTCAGAGTAATGGCATGGGATGTGCTGTGCATCTTGAGGCTGGGAATGGTTTATATTTTGGATGTCTTTTATTTGTCATTGTTCTTTCTATTCACCCTCCTTATTAAGAGCATTTTTTTCTTTTGGGACTAAATTCTTACTTTACCTCTACTGCTGTAAATCTGTTAAGTTCATGAAGTTGCTCTGAAGAGAGATACCGAACTCTGACCGTTCAGCATAAACAGCTGTTTGAGTGCAGTGACTCTCTATGACTTTTTAAGAGTTTCTGAACTCTCCTTTTCTTGACTGGCACGCTCAGCAGTCCTGGAGAAGCCTGCGAATCTTCAGCGTGTTTTAGATCTGTCCTGGAAGAATAGAGCTATTTGTCTTTGCCACATTAGAAAATGGCTTGCATGCCTACATCCTGTGCGATTAGTTTATGAACCCTCTTTTGTTATTTTTGTCATGTATTTCTGTTTTCACTTCTGATGTCTTATGAATGTTGCTAACACAATTCCTTTCTTCTCCTGCTTTCTTCCTCTCAGCTGTGCTGTGATCCTTAAAACAGCTGATGCTAAAGCATTCTAAAAGAGGGTGACTTTTGGAACTGACAGAAATGGCTATATTGCAGTTTAAAGCATCAGTGGGGTTTTTTTTTTTTGTCCAAAATGGTAACTGCAAGTTGCTGTAATGTCTCATACAAACAAGTGAACTTTGGAAAAATCAGATGACATGGATGTGTTTTGGGTAAAGCATTCATTACTTTTCATATAGGAACTTTATATATGACAAATTACCCCTTTTTGGTTTATTTTACATGATTTTTTTTCCTGTTATTTTGTTTTAGGCAATTTGGGGCCATCGGGTCACGTCTGACTGGAGCTGGATGGGGTGGCTGCACTGTGTCAATGGTGCCTACTGACAAGCTGAATACTTTCCTAAAAAATGTAAAAAAAGCTTATTACGAAAGCGATGTCCAAAGGTTAGCATTGGAGAATAACAGTCTGTTTGCTACCAAACCTGGAAGAGGAGCTTTGGTTTTTGTTGAGGCCTAAAGAACGTAAAAATTTTAAAGAAACTATGTAGGGCATTTAGAACTGGCAGTACTTCCCATGCCACAGTAAATGAATGCCTTTTTGTTTTTTATTGTAATGAGCTGTGCTGTTATCGAAATACATTTCTGAAGATGCGATTAAAAAAACTTTGATTATGAAGTCTTTTTTTCATCCTAAAATTATCTTTCAGTGTAAACTTTGATTTACAAAACCTATTGACAAGGAAAATTGAAATGAAAATAAAGGTCATGCTTGGTTACAGTGGATTTCTCTTCTTTTCCGTTTACTGAGATAAAAGTAAGACCAGGTGGAGCAATGAGCGATTTCAGTGTAGGGTGGGAACCTTGCAATTTTCTTATTTTCTTCGGGTGCTGGATATTCTCTTGTTTAGAGTCTCCTGTAAAAGTGGAAGATTAAACTGAAGCCTTCAGAAAACCTGGAATGAACTTGCTAAGCATTAGAAGTTTTATACTTTCCTCAAGTAGGATTATTACTGTTGTAATTAATTATAATATTGGAGGAGCACCTGCAGGCCAAGTAGAACATTAGGAATACGTCATGTTAAGCAGGAAGACTTTCCTTCTAGCTATGTTTCTTTTGTATCCTTGTGCAAGGGTGACTTGTTATGAAAGATTCAACAAAACCAAATGCTCTCTGTGAACTGTACAATATGACAACATACTCCCCCAAGTGAATGAACAAATAATGAAGCCAAGTTAATATAATCCACTGACCATGTTAAAAAAGCAATTAAAATCTATAAGGAATAATTAAGAAGATAATTCACTCAGCTGTACTAAGCAAAAGTAAATAGGTATGACCAAGATTAAGTGTCATTAACATAGTATTGACAAACTCTTATCTTTCTCCCAATTTACGCTCCTGACAATCTGAAGGTCGGAACTGCAGTGCATTGGAAGTTCAGCATCCACAATTCATAACCCATCTCCTCAGCAGGAGAAGTGATTGGGATTGCAGAAAGGTGCCTGTACATCGAGATGTCCCTAAGATGTCCTAACCCTGCTTCCAAGTGGAAAATTAGGCTCCTGTGCCCTCTCTCTCACAGCACACAAACTTCCACTTTCTGGTATTGACAATGAAAGCTCAAAATATGTTTTGCTAGTGTCATAACCCTCGCAGCCATAAAAGACAGAGCAAAATTTGCCCCTGTACACATTTTTGTGATGCTAAGCACAAGTTAACGTCTGCATCAAATTAGAGATCTCTCAGCAGAGATCCTCTGTACATTACCCATGCTAATTCAGGCCAAAAGCAAATTCTTAGAGGCTACTAATTCTGTGAGGAGTCTGCCAAATTCAAACACAGCAGATGAAGAACAGCCAATGCAAACTGCCAGATCTTTTCAGGAACCTCAGAGGGGTCGTATAATGGTAATAATATCACTGGAGGAGATTTCTGACAACCAGGGAAAGTGCAACAGAGAGTCCTATAGACCAAACAAATCAAGTACTCCAGAGAGGAAAAGGATAGGGGCTGGGCACAGTGGGGAGAGATGAAGGGGAAAGCAAGGGATAAGGGAGGCAGTTAAGAACAAGAGGCAGAATTACAGAAAGGTTTAATCTCAAAACATTTACTATTACTATCTATGGAAATTGAATATCTTGTAACCTATTTGTAACGTACAGCAGATATGCTGTACATTCCACTAAACCTGTAAACACAGGACTTCAAAAATCAAAGAATCATAGGTGAATATCTTCAAGAATCTCCAAGATAACCTTAAGAGATTTTAAAGAAAATAATACCATGGCTTTGTTACCAACTGCCTTATTAAATAAAATCCTCAGTTTAATTCAGTGAGTTACTGTTTCTTATCCTGTCATAAAAACAGAGTACGACACAGTACGTACCAATCCTTTCATTAAGATATTTGCACTGAACTTTAGTTCAGCTGGATTCATGGAAGCACTAATCAGTATACGAGCAGAATAAAGATCTATTAGGTTGGGGTTTTTCCCCCCCTCCTTCTTATTTTAAGCTGAGTATGACACACAAAGTCATGGAATCTTAACAAAAACATGCAGGCAAGTTTTTGGGCTGCAGTACATTTCAAAATTTTTCAGTCAATGAATATTATAATTTATATTCTCATAAACAAAGAAAAGGAAAATAGAAAACTGGTGCAGTACAAAATAATAAACCAGAACATTCTAAACTTCCGATTAATTTCTTTCCTTTTTTATTGCTTCAATATCTTTCCCATACTTTTGCTGAAATCTGCAAATAAATTGGGACATAACTTTCACTGAAAGACCTATGGATTCGAGCTATACACATAAAAATGGCACTCAGGCAGTTTTATTTACTGACTAATAGGAAGTAAATGTTTCTTTTTAAACAAAGAAAAAATCAAATGAATTTGTGTTCAGGGTTTTTTTGTTTGCTTTCTAAACCTTTGAAGACATTTTTCTACATAATGGTAAAAAACCCTGATAGTTAGAGCATGAGAGTGGTATACCAACAACGTGCAAGGTAAGCAGTGAGGATACTAATAGTATTTTCAACAACAAAGCAAGAAGATTTGGGTTTGGATGAAAAGTTCTGTGTATAAAGCAGCAACTCTTAAGCATGTTTCCTAAGCAAGTCTCTCCAGATCTATATTTTTAATAGTTTTTTCTGACTCTCTGCAGCTGAAGTAATGCTAATTGGTATATGTACACACCCCGACACATACAGATACATGTATTTGGAAAACTAACAAGTGTCAGAATACATACAGAGGTGGTGCCTCCTGTTAGCACGAGCTCTGATGATCAGTGCAGTGTGATTTTATCTTGTTGTACTGGCTGACTGTAATTCATTCAGTCATCAGTTTAATCTTACTGTGCAGTAAATGGGTTCTAAACCTTTCCAAAAAGGATTTGGAATGGCGACGCCGTTAGACATCTAAGTGCAGCAACATTGCCTGGTGCCACATTAATACTCTGCATTAGCTTAATCCCGTTGACATGTACATCTTCACCACCGCATTTGCTGACTGCGTATCTCGTATATAGGAACACGCTCGTGCTCCGAAATAGAATGAGAGTAATTTTACCATTCACTTGATGGGAGGGGATCATGACTGTGTATTTGACATTTGCTCTCCTGGACACAGCACACACACACACGCAGACACGTACATATGGCAATGTATAGCGATTACTTATGTAACATCTTTGGGAATACTGGTTTCTGGTTAATACAATCTGGATGCCAATTTTTATTTTAGTAACTGCTGTGTACTTAGTATAATCCTTCTGAAATTCCTCTCTGAGTCCATGTGTCTCTTTAATAACATCTTGATCTGCTGGAGCAACTGCTGTGCTACAGTTTCAGTCAAGTGAAAGATTTGTATTTTCAGCTAACTCCAAAGTTTATTTGTGTGCTGAATCCCAATCAGATACAGTTAAACAAAGATACACCCAGAACAACATTCACAAGAGCTATCTTGTTCTAAACAAAGATACTTTGCAAATCATAGCCCTTATGGGCAGGACTGAAGCAGTGCTTTCTGATTCTCGGCATTACACGCTTCATCAAGAAAAATTAACTTTATAAAAGGACTTACACTGCAAAGAAACAATAGCATGAAAACTAGACTGGTAAGGCTTAACATCATGAAACCTGTGAGCAGGACCCAGCGGTAGTTGATATATCGGGAACTCTTGTTTTCTGGGCAGAATTTTTTTTCCTCATGTCAGCTACAATTGTTTTACTAGTAAAACCTGTAGATGAATATTTTCTGGAGCCCCTAAAGTCTTTGCAGATTTGGTCACTGAGTTCAGTAGAACCTGGATTTACCCCAGCCCATACCCATACCAAACAGTTCACTCTGTAGGATAACACGTAGTGAGAGTTTGCACGTAAAACTGACGTGCCCAAAATCTCACATGTAATTAAGGCACTCATGCCAAATTCATCATAATGGAAAATCTGCAGAGGAGTAAGAAAAAAAAATACGTGGAAGCTAATCAGAAGAGAAGACACTAAGGAGCTTTCAGAATTAATTGACCGGTAAAACATTTGAGATTGATTTCCAACACCAGTGGTTCCTGCAGAAGCAGCAAACAGGATGAGGATTTATACAAAAGCATTTGGTATATTTATTGGATTTTAAGCCTAACGCACTTTGAAAATTGCTATTGTCTCTTAAGCATTACTTTGTTGGCCAAAATTACACATTAATATTAAAAGGAAAAAAAAATCCTCTCCCCACAAAGCATGCCTTTCTGCACTTGGCACAGGAGGCTCAAATAACTCAATAAAGATTAGATGTACTTCAAACTGAAGCACGCTAGTGCCCAAGCAGCTGTCTTCTTTCCAGCCAAGCTGTGTGTGATTTGGGGTGGGAATAAAAACGTTCTACTAGCCAATGATCAAGCCAGATGTGTGGGGTTGTTTTTTTTTTTAATCCAAATTAATTTTTCAAGGGACACTGAAGCAGGTTTGTATGAAACTCTTACAGCAGTTGTTGAAGTTTATTATTAAAGGCCTTATTTTTTTGCCAAATTTCATATAAGGGAGGGGTTTATCCATGTTGTTCTACATTTTCTGGTTTCTTATCTGTCCCTCATGTGACAATAGATATATTTATTTTTATTGGCTAAGCTGTTCTGACTTTGAGTGGGATTTTTTAGTTGAGTTTCTATTGATCAATTATCAACAGAATTAAACCGTTCGGATGAAATGCTGAAGAGTTTTCTACTGGCTTTCACCCAGTGAACATCTTTTCTTGTAACTGTCTCCTTCCTGTCCAGGCTTCTATCTAGAGAAGAATTAAGACAAGACCACCTCATCCTTCAGGAAGAATTCAGTTGGCCACTTTTAAGCAGCAATAGCAGCTGGATGAATAATATTTTTTTTTTTAATGAAGGTCTGAACCTAATTTTATGTTAAAAACATAAAGTTCTAACTTTCATACCTGAATTTAAAAGTCTAACAGAACACAGGAGCTAAAATCAGAACCAAAAGAGTCTCGCAAGGATTTACGGGACTTCTGTCAGATTAAGTTAAAGCTTAGCAGTTGAATCATAAACTTAATCAGAGCCAAATACTATGATTGGAAAGATTTGGGGACAAAGAGTTAAAGATCAAGTTAAAAAAGGTTACCTATCATGCTGTTTTTAAAGTTAGTTATGGTCAGGCCTCGACCCTAAGAATATATCAGTTAAATTCGCAAGCAGCTCTTTCTACAGCAAATCCAACCCTACCAGCAGAACAGATGAGGAGCTTTCAAAAGCCTTGATTTTTTTTTTTTTTTAATTTCTTTTCAGAAGACCATTTCACAGAGTGAGAGGAGGCCTGGGCAGCTTTTGTTTCTGAAGATCTATAACCTGATGATGGCCAATGGGGAGAGTGGGGCACTGCAAATGATTTTCAATACTTCCTCTAGAGGGAATAGGACAGCTGGTGTAAGCTGCTTCAAGAGATGGACCTACAGGCCTCTTGCTATTGTTGCTGAAAAACTCCAAAATTTATTGTCTTGTCTGAAATTCATAAAATATTTCACTTTCTTGATTATGAGATTTCAAGGTTTTGCCTTTACAAAGCTGATTTTTGGTAAAACACAATAAAGTGGTTTTTTAATGATTTGTAGGATTTCTTAGTATTACACTAAACTCGCAGCCTCTTGCACACAACCTGCTCTTGGTGGCCTTCTTTCTCCCTGTCTTAGCTGTGCTCATTCAGCAAGAAAAATCTGGCTAGGTCCTCTAAAAGTGAGGGGACAACTATGCCAAGAAATGCACATCAGCTGCTACAGCCCGCCTGAGATAGGGGCCCTGAGATGTTGGTGCACATTTCATACTTCTGTCCCATCGCTAAGAAAATGGCAGTGACTTTGTAAGCTTTTTCAAGCGAGCCTAAGGGGCTGGGTTAACAGAGTCTGAATCTCAGCTATCTGCTTTAGCTCCACTAATGAGATTTATTTTATTTCTATGTAGGTGGCCTCTTATTTCTTAAATGCAATTAGCATACAGTTGTTGCCTGATGGTTTTATTTATTTTTGAAAGTGCCGACTACTGGACTTGCTTTCATAGTTCTAGAGTTTCCAGAATTTACTTTGTGCTCCACAAGCCTATTTTCAGGAAATATTTTGTAAGAGGGATGATATTTTGAACTCTATTTTTATGTGCAAAGGCTTCTCCTTTTTCACTCCCTTTGTCTCTTCATAAGGGGCCATCTTTAATTCCTAGATGTGTTTTTTGGAGGTGAGTTCCCTTCCTCTGAAATACATACCACTAAAAGAACCCATTAAGAATACTTTAAGTCTTCAAAGTGACGTGTTTATTTTATGAGATTCTATGCTGTGTAATGTTCTGAGTGGTGCACTGAAATTTACATCTTGGTCCATTTTAAGGTTTTCTCTAGACGTTTTCTGATGTGTTCAGTAGCTGCCTTTTGCTCACTACATAAATGCAGGAAAAAGCATCTGTCTTGCTCTCTTTTGGCTGTAAAATGAAAAGAAGGTTTTAGGCTTTTAATCAAACTATGAAAAATTTCAACATCCTGGTTTTTTGAGGATGACATAGATGAGTGCTATGTAGTGTTTCCAACTTTTAAGTTTTATTGCAGTCTTGCTTTCTGTGATTCATGAATTTATAATTCAGACTCTCAAAAAAGAAAATGGAACATTTTTGAAAATCAACATCATGCATATTGCAAATTACAATAAACATGTCAGCAAAAGTGTCTATACTAACAGTTTATGGTGGCTAATTTGCTAATTTATTCTTTTTATATAAATGGACAAATTACGACTGCCCATTGTGGTCACATTAAAGGGAGAATGGTGTGGAAATTTCTGTTCTCAATAAACCCATAAAGAAGTGGACACAACTTATTTTTAGACAGAATTTTGCTCATAATATGAACAGTCACCTAAAATCTGCTGAGAAAAACATAATCGGTTTCACAAGAAGTCTAAAATTTTCTTTTCATCCCATTACTCAGCCTAATAACAAGTTTTACAATTTTTCCTTGTAAAGTTCATAAAAACAATATAACAAATATAAAAATACCACACGAAGTTGGAAAAAAGGGAGTTTTCCACTCTTCTATATGATGTTGCAAAATCTGTTGAAGCCAGGGAAGTTAAAGTACTGTAACACAGAGTCTGACACCTACATCCACCGACTAAGAGCAGCCCTGTTGAGCAGCCCCCCAGCTGCTGGGATTTGACAGTACTCTTTATGAGCAAGCTGTGACTTCCCTGTGCTGAACACTACACTGAAAAGCAGTGGCAAACTAGTTTTTCTTTAATGTGTTGTGTGCAAACCACTATACAGAAGATGAAAATTCTAAGAATTCTCATCAGAAAATGTTTCAGGGGAACTCAGGTAGGTCATTAAATCCTCCAAAACCAGTCTAGTTAGAACAATTTTATATACCTAAGGAAAAGAACAGAATTAATTAGGAAAACTTAGCTTCTGAAACCCCTTAGTTTAAGATATAAGCACAAAGGGCTCTGAATATCAGTACTATACAAGAGATAAATCCTCTCTACATTCCCAAAGTTATATGCCAGACAGAAATATGTCCAAATTCAGAAGAAACTCTCAACTTCATCAAGATTTATAGGTGTTTGGAACCAAAGAGTATAATTCAGGGCCATAATAGAACCAAGTCAATATATAAAGCTAGAATCCAGATATGACAGGAGTTTCATTACATTTTGTGAGGTTTGATTTACCTTTCTCATTCAGCCTCAATCCCCCAAAATCTAACAGAAATAAAATAAAGTAACCAAGCTGAAGAGCAGTCTCACTTAAGACATTTTAAATCATATGTTGGGTTAAAGGATAACAAGATGAAGGACCAATTAAATCTTTTTTCTGTATTTCTAAGTTTCTCTCTTTTAGGCAAACCACTTGCTGAGATTGTCTGCATTACTGTGGTCTGCCTCAGTCTAGAAAAGAGAAAACTGTCCCAGCTATTGTGGATCACAGCAGAAAAAGGAAACAAAATAAATGGGTGAGATTTTAGTAATGCATTCTTCTCCTCCTCGACCCAGCTGGTTTAAACCATCGTCGCCAGAAGTTTTGAAGAAAGTTTTTTAAACATAGTACAGGTTGGGAGTCAAAAAGGATACGGCTGTTTGCAAACTTCAGTACAATTAGTCCTGCAAGTCAAGGAACATGACACAGCATTATCTATTGCGTGTGTCTTAAGATAGTAGGACACCAAAGGACTTGGCCACCAAAGCCTGAAGAGAACACACTTGATTTTGGATCTGAACTGAACTGAACGAAGAGGACTGTAAAAATGGGAGAAATGTCAGTAAAGGATATTATCAAACTGTCTGAAAATAATAACAGAACAGAATAGGAGCTTCTACATACATATTAGAAAACATTTATGCTGAAAGGTTTTAGTGAAAAAGATCTTAGTTTAAAAAAAAAATAGTAGTATACTACAGAATGGTGACATCAGTGTAAGAAGGGATCAGAATTTCTGACAGAGACTGATGGCAATTATCTAATGTATGGGAAACCATTCTCCATTTCAAGCAGGAAAACCACAGACTACAATAGGCCTAAGACCAATTCTGTGGCATGGAATCTAAGCACCTGCAAGTGAGCTTGAGTTATTTTAAAACCAATGCAGTATTTTATGCACAGCAATTTAAAAAAAAAAACAAAACACAGTGTGTGATAAATTAGAGTTTTATCAAGAAGGAACCTCATGAATCCCACTTTAAACAGCAGTTTACTACAATCGTGCTCTGACCTTAATCTGACTAATTAATTGGTTTCTAAGGGTAAAGTGTTTTTCTTTTGTGAACACTGAAAGCATTCAAATATGGCAGAAAGGAGAGTTGACTAAAATAATATAGAACATCTAAAAACAACACAGCACAAATGCAGGTTATAAAAGGAAAAGTCCAACGTAAATGCAACACTATTCAAACCCACTGATAGCGTCACCTGTACAACAAACTTAAAGATTACATTCATGGCTACTTTTTTTTTTTAAAAAAAAAACCAACAAATCATACCTAAAATTACTACAACTGCAAATCAGTAGTGAAAAATCCCCTTGTTTTTCAGTCCATTTTCTCCAGTTACATGTATTGTTCTTTTCTCTCCATAATCCTCTATATTCTCTCATTGCCACTGTGCAGACAACTTTGCTCTCCAGAGCATGTTAGTAGCATAGTTTATGAACATTAACAGAAACATGGCTTTTGTTAGTGAGCTACCCGTAGTATGCTCCCTTTAATATCAGAAGTATGTAAAGCAAAACTCTCTTATGGTTTTGGATTCCTTTGGCATATCGCTTAAATGTTTGCAATCTTCACTTATTTCTTCATCTGCCATATATTCCCTATCTTCAAGTAGATCTTTGCAAATTATGTCCTCTGCTAACAACAATATAAAGATCATATAGTTTCACTTAATGGCAATCCATAAATATTGTTATCTTCCTATTTTTCTGACATCCCTTTTCATCATGTAGCATTTTCTTTATGCTGTAGGACACACATCACACTTTCAGTGAAATATTAAAAAAACAAATGTCACCTTAGTGTATTTCCCACTTTTTTTTTCCAAAGAAAACGCTATGCAAAGAGATTTAACTACAGATAATGAATCAGTTATTGAAAAAATGGTGCTAAGAAGGTTATTTAATCCACTTTCTGTACCTTAAAAGATTGAACTACATTATTTGGAACATACTGATCTGTCAGTTCATTGGAAACTAGACAACATCTTACTAATGCTAGTGATAAAACACGGATCCTTAGCTCTTCTGCCCGTCTCAGATGTTTTTGAAAGACTACTATTAATAATCCTAGATTCCTGGGGTGGTAGAAAGTAGAAAGTAATTATCCAGTCTCACAAGACTGACGTCCTTCTGCCCGCCTGCCTGCTGCAGTGAAAATAAGTGGTAAAACACACGCATGTGAGTATTTAACTTTGTGCAGTCTGAAGAGGAAGCAGGCTGATGGGGTTTTGCCTGTGTGCCATACAGAAATGTTACACTTGACGCAGCGCACACATATGCACACATGTTGTCCAAGTGCAAGCCTTATGTTCTACAAAGCTCCCCCTGTAATTTTTTAGTACAGTAACAAACGAGTAAAATGATTACTGGACAAATGGAGTACGTAAGCGTGACATGCTGAATTTTTTAGGTAGATCTTTGGTACCCTCATGTCCATTCAGAAAAGCTGTTAAAGAAAAAGAAAGTTGTTAGCTTCTTGAAGGTCTTGAAACAAACAAGCCTGAGTGTTCCAACTTGCAGTTTTACAGTAAGCTGTCAGGCATCCACGAGGACAAAGCCAGATCTTAACTGGGCAAGTACATCTTAGCCACAGGTTATAAAGCAGACACAGATGTACAAAAGTATCAAGACAAGAAAACAAAAGTTTGGAAGAACAGCGAGAAAAGCTTTACATTTTTGCATAACAGGAAATCCACTGAACAAAAAAGAATTACAAATAACCACTAACATGCCTCATTTGCCTTAAAGAAATACAAAAGGTCCTAAAATGAGAAATAACATCATTGAATAAGAACCACAAAGTGAAGAATTTTATTTCAAAAAAATGTCTTTGAACACAGCAGCTCAGTGCACAGAGAAGAAGATGGAGTTGAAGACAAAGAACTGCTAAAATAGAACTCAAATGAAAGCCAAGATGAAATAACCTCCTCAAGTTCTGATGCTGGCAGACAAACACCATTCAAAAAAAGTTTTCCAGCAATGACAATTATCCCGTAGGGCTTCAAAACAATTTATATATTCACAAAAAGAGTACATGTGAGAATAACGTTCCAGACTGATGAAAATTAGCAAAAGGGGGAAGGAGGTACCAAGCACTTCCAGATCAGCTAATTTGAGTTCTTAGAAAGATGTTACAATATAAATGAGAAGAAAGGTTACTTCATACCAAGATATGCTGGTTCATGGGCAAACATCTACTCCAGAAGCCTGCATCTCACAAGTTTTCTTTTTGCCTTCGCAGTACACAAGATAATGGAGATCCATCCACCTCTGTCAAGCCCTGCTATGTGCACAGTCAGAGAGATACTCAGTTCTTCACAGTTTCAGAAGCATTTAAAAGACACTTGTAGAAAAAGAGAGGAAAATTTGTGACAACGAACCTATATTTGGGCAACATATATAAAATCTGTAGGTACTGGAAAGTATTATTCCCCTTTTTTACTTGTCCTTTTCTACACTGCAACTGAGCAGGCAGTAGTCCCCTCCAGAGGCTCAATAATAATTTCAAAGTGTGTCTGAGAGTTTTCTTAGCAAAGTGATGATTCAGGGAGTGTGAACAAGGCACTGTATTCCAGCACAGAGCTTCAGAAGAGTATGAATGCAGCTCCAGGCACCTGCACTGCAGAGATGCGAGGTGGAATAATTCTATGGCCAAATCCTTGTTGTAGTAAACTCTTCCTGGAGCAGGTCTAATCACCAATGAAGAAAATAATTTTGATTGCCTTATAGCATTCTTTTCATGGCCCATCACTTAAGTGATCATTCCCTGTGCAAAGATGTGTGTAGCTGCACATCTCAGCAATAAAACCAAATGAAGACATCATTGAAAAGGCTTGTTTTTTCAGACATAGCTCAGGACTTTCTGAAACCAATGTGCATAGAAATACTAGCCCTAAGATGTGAATTTAGGAAAGAAAATAGATAAAGTAATGTCCTGACTCAAACAGAATTATAATCTAACCTTGTTCACAACATGGTGTTCAGAGACATGCTACCTGGGAATAACATCTGTGTGCTGTACGAAAATCTCCCACTGCATGCAGAAGTGACAGGCATTAAAAAAAAAATACTTCCATGGAACGGTGTGGCAGCAAGCAGGCAGAGAAGGGCCTGAAAGGCTGATCAACAGAAGTAACAAATTTAGATGTCACTGGTGCAGGGTACCTCTGAGAAGGAAACACCTTCACACCAGGAACAGAGAAGATGGAGAACTCCTCTGATGGGGTAATGAGGGCAGAAGTTATGCTGCTTATTCAAACCAGGAGTGGTCTCCTGCTGTGCAGTAGTGTTCTCCCTGGAAAGAAGAAAGTGGATAGAACAGAACAGTATTTGTAACCAACAAGATGAGGCTAAAGAAAAGCTGCTGTCATCAAAGACAGTGCCAGATGACCAGAGAGGAAAAAAGGAGAAAAAGACGACAAAGAACAGGAATACTTTCTCCTCCTGCTTTGATCCCCAAAGGATCACGATCCCCAGACTAAGCGAGACAGGGAGAAGCAGTATCCAGCATAGCTTGCCAGCCTAATGAGAACAGCAGTGGAAAAGTCACGTCCCAGAACACGCCTGAGCCCTGCAGCCTGAGAAGTCAGTTATGAGGTCTGTGTTGACAAGATTTCTGTACAATTGGAATCACTGAATATCTGTCAGAAAGGAAGGAGTGCAGCATTACCACCGATATGCCTTTTCCCTTTACTGTAACCACCAAGCTCAGGGGCACTGCTATAAAAGCACCATCAGAGGCCACACTTCAATGCATCTCAACATTTCCTGAATTGCTGGCTCTGTCTCTGATAACATTATGATTACAATTTGATCTAAAGAAGGACCTGTGCGTCTAAAAGCTGACATTTTCCAAATTACGTCATTTGGTTTACTTAAAATACCGCTTCTTCCCACAAACTTTTCTCATTTGTGTTACACACGAATACTAGATACTCAAATCCCTGAGAATTTTAAACTTAACAAGATGGTCAGTATGTCAACAGGACTTCTTTTACAACTCCTATGACCTCACCCATCAATCCTTACGAGCAGTGCAAAAATGCTCTGAGGTTTATTCCTCTTTCTTTTACATTCCTCCACAGTAGGTAAGTCCAGAAACCATTAAAACAAACATAAGTGTTTAAAAAGAGTTAATAAAACTTAATTAAGAAAGACTTAATCAAGAATAACCAGGACTAGACAAATCCCGATTCTCATCAACAGAATTAATCTTCATTTACAGTCCACTGATGGACAGTTTAACTAAAGACACAATATACCCCAAAGAACCTTTTTATTGCTGACAGTAATACTTGGATTAAAATTAGCACAGCATGATTTTTAAATCCCAAATTGAATCTGCAGAGAAGGCAGTTATAAAGGGTTGGGGTTTTTTGCTTGCAAACTGAGCAAACTTGATCTGGAAGTCATTAACAGATAATAAACATAACCTTCCCCCACTCACTCCCAAGATGCCATCTCTACAGTCACTTTTCAGAATACAGTTGTATTTTTACAATATGTCATCCTACAGAGAAGAGCCTCACAGGCTTTCATTTTATCTGCTTTCTCCCTCCCTGCTAAGGAATCAGTGCCTTCTCTTCAACAGGACTGAGTTCCTAACAAGGAGAAAGAAGTGGAGTGAACAGAGAAGGAAAAGTTGGTTTGCTTAGTGAAATAAGTTAATTTAATAAGTTAAAATAAGTTAAATTCTCCTTAGGATGACAAAAGTCACTCTGAAAAGACAGCAAAAAATTACAGCAGGTCAACTTTAAAGTGTGCTGCAACCATCTGCCTCAAACAGACACCTCATATACCTAGCCCGTATCTAATAGACTTCACAATAAGCAGAGACCAGCCACTGCTTCTCACAAGACCATTTCTTAAAGAAATCTTTAAAAGTTGCCTTGGAGATTTTAAACTATTCTTGTCACATGAAGTTATTTGCATGCTATTGGTGTTCAAAAGCAACTGGCTTATTTTGCACGACAGTCTTGTAAACTAAGTTGTAAACTGTTTCTTTACATCATGACTGGCCACAGTCTACTATCATCAGACTAGGCTTGGAGATGCACTTGCTTTTTTTTTTTTTTTTTTACTCCCTGCTTTCCAAATACAAAAATAAATAATTTAAAAACAGTAGCATTAGTGAGCTAATTAAATATATTACATAAACACAATTACAATTTAAAAATATATAATTAAAAATAATTGTTCTATTAACAGCATTGCAAGAAAACATATTTAGTCTTTCAAATTTGTGCGAGTTCTATACAGTCATGGCAACATGGGAAAAACTAGACCAACCTTTGTCATTAAAATGAGAAACACTGATTATATGAACAGAGAGTAACATTGCTGTATAAAGTGCACTTTTGAAGTTTTTCAGATATACAAGAATTATGAAAATACTTTTCAAAATATAACCCCAATTTAAAAAGAAAGAGTCAGGAGACCTTTATAGGTGTAGTGCTATTGCCATCCTGGTCCAGAAATATGAGGGAAGGTTTCTATGGAGGAGAATCTGTTTTACCACATTAAGATCCACAAGCTTTTATTTTGTCATCAAAGAGAGGTTAACAGCTTATCCTCTTTCCTGTATAAGGGGCTCAAAACGAGATATGGTGGAAACATCATGTCACCTGCTTCTCCAATTTTAAATTATCTACATTACCGGTCCTAAGGGTCTCAGAGAAAAATGGTTTTGTTAAAAGAAGTAAGGGTTGGTGGCCCAAGGAAGGTTCTAAAAGGAAAGACATTCAATACTGAAGGGACTAAGCGCAGGATAAACAAATCACAAAACAAGATGTCAGACAGAGGGTGGACATTCAAAAACGTATGTTCAATAAGAGGTCAATGATAGAAGGATATTTCAAAATGTGGCCAACACTTCATTCTAACACCAAGGCAAAAGAACAACTTTGACAACCACCAAATGCCATTTAATTCCTCTGAATCTTCTCAAAATCTTGAGCAAAAAAAAAAAAAGAGAGAAAAAGATGGTTTTTTAAGTAAGCCTGTGGAGCTAAGGTATAGCAGGCTCTGAGTAAGAGTGTTATTAGATAATTTAAAGATCAAGATTTGCTACCGGTTCCTTCTTAAATACAGAATCTATAAATTAGGTTTTCTGCTCATCACTGCATAAGAAAACCTGAAAAAATCAAAATTAACATACCAAGAGCTTGCATAATTAAAAGTCACCAGAGCGCTAAATCCTGCCTCTGTTTACTATGCTTGAAAATCCGCCTTCCCGCAGTAGAAAAAAGAAAACAAAAAAAAACCCCAAAACACAACACATCTGGATTATTTCCTGTTACAACAGAAGAATACAAGAATAGCTGTAGTCAGTCAAACCAAAGGTACATAGAGCACAGTATCCAATTTCCAGCTCTGACCAACATCAGATGCCTAAGGAAGACTAAGAACGTGGCAAGAACATCGTGATATTTCCATAGAAATCTCACTTGGCCTCAAGCATTTTGTGGCTTGGGAACCAGAGGTAGTTACTCTGTTCAATACCTCTGTACCAGTTTTTTTTAACTAGTCCAGTAATCTTTGAAAGTTTTTAAAATTTTGTATCTACAGTGTCCTTCGGCACTTAACAACATTATACAAAGAGCCATTTCTATTTTATTTTAGTTTAATCTGATATTCTGCTAGTCTCATTTGCTTTAAAATTAGGAAATAACCAGATAACTTCTCATAACATATAAAATCTTGCAGTAGACAGCTGAAGACTTTTCTGTATTAAGACATCTTGCAAACAGAAAGCTCTTCTCCCAGAACGTCCTCTGGAAGAAGGAACTGAGGTTCCTTTTCCTGATTCTGCTCACTTAATGTTAGAATTTGGGAATCTGAATTTCTATTTGGATAAGAATTTCTATTTTCCAGATTCAATATTTTCAAGTTCTTGTAATATAACCAAAATTTCTAATAGAGGCTTTGTCAAATATTCTAATGTTAGACTATATTTTTTCTGAAAAATGATTTTACAACACTACTTAGCCAGATGGCCAGCTGTTCTCCCTACCTTTTTATACATCACTGTTAAAATAAGCTTGTCCGCAGACCAAGATACCAAGATGCACAATTGTTAAAGTGCACCTCACTTATCTCAGTCCTTAAATAAAGCAATCACACCTCACTTAGCTCATTCCCTTAAGCAAAAGAAATAGCTTAGAGGTTAAAGTAAACAGCTTTTCTCAGTAGTGATGCTTTCCAGATAGCAATTTTCAGTATATACCAATTTAAACTCTACTCTTCTCAGTAGTACTGCTGGGAGGAAAAGTGGCAGAAAGAGCAAATAAACTGGATCAGAAGAGCGGAGCAGCTCTGATCCACGGTCATTTTTCAGGATTCACTTAGACCTGTTCCTAGCACAACTATTCCTTTTATTTGGATTGACAGGCATTCTTTCATCAAAACATTGGACATTCACAATGCTGTCTAGGAAAAATAGAGAATAAATTATTCAGAAATGTATCATCCTGAAAACAAAGGCCACTTAATGGACTGATAAACTGGTCTGTTGCCCAAGGCGTACAGACATGATCAGTGTGTTACCTGGCATGTACGTAGGATCAATCAACTTGTCAAATAACATTACAATGTTCTGGTGCATCACAGGGGCACAGCTACTGCACTGGTCCCAAGTGCAGAGTGGTTTCAGGAACAGGGCCCTGTAAGTCTAAATTCTTTAGAGACCAGTGCAAATTATATGTTGCATATGAGCAAACTGTAACTGCATGAGCACTGTATACTCCTTGCCTCATGAACGAATGCTTAAGTAGCCACGTATTAGTGGCTGCTGATCCTTTGATGGCACCAGAAACATCAGCAATGACTGGAAGCCCATATAAAGTTTGTAGTTATCATCCAATACTTTGAATCAGTTGCTTCCGGAGAACAAGTGATTGGGAGCTCACATGCTTTCAATATTATTAATTTTATATCACTTTAGTATTATCTCCCATACACAATTAGGAAGTAGTACAAAAACTTGCCAAACAGCTATATCACACCCTAAAAAAATATAGCAGTAACAGTAAGAACTTAAAACAAAACTGATTGTATTAGCCCAGATACGGTCTTTCTTGGTATCTTACCCACATCTTATCTCACCAGTATCTTGATGGGCGGTGGGAAGGAATGAAATGTTGTGTTGCTAGCTGAATGACCTGAAAGTGTCTTGAGTAGTATTCAGAATACATCAGTTGAAGAGAAGACAAGCAGGCCACCCAGAAAGACCAAAAGTCATGACTGGCCTCCAGAATATTTTTCCTCTTTTACAGTGCAAGGTAATAATTGGATCAGAGTTTGCGTTTAACATCTGCTGCTGGTTGAGATCTCTGACTGGCTTTTCCAGCTTCAATCTGAGATCCATTTTGAACATTATTAATTCCCATGACCTAGTGTCAAAGCCTGATAGAGAAAGTGATCTGGTTGTGTTATCTTCCAGTATTTAATATCAGTTGTGGGTAGAAACAGCTGGAAGCAATATCACATTTGCTACAATAAATTTTCAGAGGAATTTGTTGAAACTATCTCATATCTACAAAGAGTTGATTTAGAAAATAGACTTATAAACTGAAGGTGTGTAGAGGAAAAGCCACAAGAGCAAACCGCTCTAGATGAGGACCTAATCAGGACATATTAGAAGTAAACTGACACCTAATAAGCTCATATAGAAGTCTAGGTACAATTTTATCCCAAAGTCTGAATCCAACTTTTCTCAACTGAAATGAAGTACAGTCACATTGTCTCATATTTACTATTTAGGAATCCTTAAGCTGTGAATGGGTTCTGCAGTACCTCTTCATGTGCAGCTGCCATTGATTTCAGTAGATGCTTAGCATGCGGAAACTTAGAATGAACTCTGAGCCGGCTCCAGTATCATGCACAAATTGTACTATATAAGCTTTTACTCTGCTGGATTTTTTCCAGCTTAAATAAAAGCATTAAACTCTTACCTTTTTTTTATTATTTTGATTTAAAAACCAGAGTATCTAGATTGTCATTAATTATTGTAGCATGCCATTTAATACCCACAAATGAAAGTAAGAAATGAAGAATTCTTAACAACTGAAAGGGAGGCTTTGTTTATAATTACCTAGTCAAAAAAGTATGACACAATTTGACGGGTCCCGCCCCCCACGCTTTTATGAGATGAGGCAAGTGACTGTTGCACGCATATCTAGGAAATTCCACTAGTAGTGTGTGCACTGTCAAAGAGATTTCACGGTGGATAAATGCTTCCAGAACCTTTCAGAGCAGTATTTGTATGCTGAAAGAGAAAAATCTCTCTTCATTTTCAGCTAGGGAGATACTAGCAAAATATTGCAACAATCTAGAGCAGCAGATTTTAGGGCACAGAACTGGACTCAGTCCTCACTGAAAATAAATTTGCTCTCTTTTTTTTGTATTGGCCACCAAGAAATCTATATAAAGTGTTTTGCATATTTTTGCATGATAGAAGATTTCTCATTAAGTACTGCATGTAACCCTGTGACAAGCAGCAGGAACACTATAGCAAGAAAAAGTTGATGCATTTTTAACATGGTGGCAAACTTTTTTATACATGAGTCTTGAAAAATGGTTAGTGATATCTTGGTCATTCAAGAATGACATGTAAAAAAACCTCACCCCAGAAAACAGTATAGAAATCTTGTTCCTCACTACTGTCATTCAGATTTCAAGATACTTTTTATTGAAAGAGCAGCTTCCAAGAGGCTTTAAGCATTCAGCTTGCTTCTGTTTTTTTCAGTAAATGACGAAACACTCCAAGGCCTTTCTATTCTCTGAGACTATTTGAGGCTTTGAAGGAGGAAGGAGCTAAGACTCTGGTTCTAATTATTATGGCAATTTTGAATGAACAACTATCAGGTGATGAGAACCTGGGAGCACTTTAATACATTCCCTGATTTTCAAAGATGGCAGCAGAAAAGAACTGGTGCTGTAGGTGGAATTCAGATCTTTCTGAGATCCATCTTTCTTAGTCAGTGTAAATACCTAAAACTACCTAACACTGTTTCTTTCCTGAAAGTGTTTATATAAAGTCTGGAAAATTTGGTCTTATATATAATTTTCTCTTTCACAGTAATTGAAAGCCTGCTGGTTTTTTTTTTTCGTTCCTGTCTGCTTGAATACCAGAAGATAGCTTATAATTCCTAATCCTTCACCAATTAATTACTGGCACTTATACAGCAATCTGAGTGCTCTCAGAAGATCACCATCAGAGGAAGAGTTTATTGAAAATATGCACTCTTAGTTTGGACGCATCCAAGTTGAACACTACAAATTTATTCATATTATTTTGAGGGTCTAACACTTAAGTTCATATGTAATTAACTGTTGACTACATCAACATTTGGGAGCAAAGATACTTCTGTATCTATATTACTGGGTCTCATGCTTGAAAACAGCATCAGGTGTTAAATAAAATATTGATTGTACTTGTCTTTAGTGTCAAAGTAAAGGAAAAGCATTGCAATAACTGAATCAACAATGATTTACATTCCTGCAAATGATAGTATGTCTGGCTGTGACAATTAGCAGCTTCATTAGTGCAGTTACACAGTTATTGTTGCTTCTAAGTGGAAAGTTAGTACTGCAGCGTTTCCAAAGATAGACAATAAACCACAGATCACCTTTTTTTTTTTTCCCCATGTAAAACTGCATCTTGCTTTTAATCACCTAAAGTACAGAAAACTGGTTTTGGTTTATAAAAATTAAGGTCTAAAATGAGGGTTATGAAAGAGAAATAATTTGAGCTTTGCTTCTTATCTCTAGTACTTCTCACTAAACTGTACCATCAATGGATAGATTAGAACCTGAATTCCCGAACCTTTTAGTCTAAAATTGCAGTAACAGCAACGAAGGAAAAAAATGATCGACTTAAAAAAAAAAATTAAAAAATTAATGATGACTGGAAAAGCACCATGCTGCATCTCTGAATACAGTGGTTACTGTTGCCCAGAAGGCACTAGAAATGTATCTCCGTTTAAAAGCAGACTAGTTGCCACACACACAAATGTACTCTCAGAATAGCAAAAAACTTGAACAGGTGCAGCCGGGCAGGGAACTGCACACGTACACAGGCATGTGGCAGAGGATCTAGCAGGGGCCAGCTCTGTGACATCAGGCACTCTCCTATAACTTTATATCCAAATATTTAATTTATATGTTTATCTGCTTGCCATTAAAAAAGAAGAGACTAGGTCAAACTGCCAAACTGACTCATCTCTTCAGAAATGTGCCAGAATAATTTATCCCGACAAGCAACACGACTGCCTGAATCCATACCACCTCTAATTCATCTCTCACTCTTGTGACTACATTAAAACAACCAGAAAAAAATGAAATAGAAAAGCTGCATTATATGTTTTCTAAACTGTGAGCAAAGACAAAAGTAATGTTTTAACTGAGGTTACAAAAGATTTCCCATATTATGAAATACAGGATGAAATACACAATCAACTCTGAATTAACTTGAATTTCCTTGGACAATACATTGATTTTAGAAACCCATTCTGTGATAATGTTTAATTTTAAAACAAATCTGGCCTACTCCAAGAGTAGTTAATAAAAAGGGATTGATTTCTGACAGCTGTT
Source organism: Chlamydotis macqueenii (assembly GCF_036417535.1). Classification (NCBI taxonomy): domain Eukaryota; kingdom Metazoa; phylum Chordata; class Aves; order Otidiformes; family Otididae; genus Chlamydotis; species Chlamydotis macqueenii. The sequence goes on along the minus strand of NC_141567.1, from coordinate 11,517,490 downwards.
ATTGTTTGAAAAGTTAATATCTAGGAATTTTGTATTGGTTTGAAAAGGCATCTGTTTCTAGAATGTGTAAAGCTTTGATAAAGCAGAGATAATTTATCTGCTTTCATTTTGTACAATAAAGCTGCTCTTAATATTCTTATCTTCTAATATTGGATGTTAGATAGAGTGACTTTATCATGCCATCAGTTTTTAAGCAAAACCATTGAAGTCAGGTGGGTTTTCTGTTCCAACACAGAGGAACGATGAGATCTGGTATCATCTTACTTGTAGTGAGAAAGTGAAAGAAAACTAGTCATGTATAACAGCATAAAATGAAACAGAAAAGGCTGTATTATACCAGTGATTTATAGTTTTCCCATAGAAAAAAAAATAAAAAATTTTACTTTATAAACTATACCTAAATTTATATTTCATTCTATCATAGATTTATTAAAATTTATTAACTTGCTTGACTAACTACTTGGAGAAAGGGAGTTCACACCAAAGATTTCTTTCAGCCTCTCTCCTACTCACCTTGCATCTTATTTACTCATTTATTCAGCAAAATTCCAAATTGGCACTATGCACACAGAAGGAACAATTTTAGCAAACCAGCTGTTTCTTGAGCCAAAGGAAAAATTGAACTGGCTTCTGTAAACAAGACAGTAGCATCTTCCAAAACAGAAGGTGGAGCTCATGATTTTTAGTGGGGAGAGAGGGAGGGGAAGTGTTCTGATAAAATTTGTCAAAAAGAGCATCTGTTCTGGTACTGAAGTCAAGGAAAGAGTTGTGAAAAACTACATGCTTGAGCTGCAACTAGCTGAGCAAGGGAAGGGGGGGCAGGCAGAAAAGTGGTTCTCAGAAGTCACAGGAGTTCCATGACTTTTCATCATTCACTGAGCCTTTATCCCATCCTGGGAATGTGTTTTATTTGACAACATATATACTGTTACTAAATATACATACATAGCAAATTGTCAACATGTATTTTGTTCTGTAAATAGTACCAAAAAAAGGAAAAATATGATGACAAGAGGGGAAAATTAGAAAGCTAAATGCACACTCCAAGACACAGCCTAAGTGGTTGCTCTCATTCTTAAAGGTCCTGCAGTCAGGCCACCTGAGCTTAACTCCAAGATCTATGGCTACCTCATTTCATAGCCTTTGAAAATGTACATCTCTTCTTTATAGGTCATTTTCCCCGGCTATGATCCAAAGGTACAAGGACTTTCTCTGTTATTTCTTCAGAATGACTGGTACTTGGATATGCCTCTTGGCATGGAGTTTGTAAACTTTTTTTCCAAAGAAAACTGTCAGCTTTCAGAAACCATACATTTACATATTGGGAAGCTTTTGTCCTTTTTATTATTTACACAGTTTACAAATTTGCACTGCTTTGCTCTTATGTTTTATATAATTTGCTCTTTTAGAACTGTGAGAAAACTAGATTATTTTGCTCCAAAGAATGAAATAATGGAAGTGCTAAGGTATTAATAACTTGTCTCAAGATAGGAAAGTGAGTTGATAAAACAAGATCAGTGCTTCTTAGAGAACTAGAGAAACCTACCGCTGAGTTTAATTTCTGTACCTCCTTCATGATCTCGTACCAAGAATACAGATCTTTAGAAGAATTCCGCTACTGGTGACTGCAGTTACAGCACTCTAAAACATTAACTAGTCCTGTCTAAAAACCAAATTTGCAAAATTTCAGTTTTTCTTTTTATTTCAGGCTTAAGCTTTTCCTAAAACCTGGTTAGAGTGGAAAGAAGTAGAGGTCATTGTCCTGGTTCTGGCCAGGATAGAGTTAATATTTACCTGAGCTGGGTGGAGAACTGAAGCTGGTAGCCCCTATGGCTGGGATAGTTAACTAATTAGCTAACAGCTGGGGTTAATTTACCCAAATTAGCCAAAGGGCTATTCCATCCCATCTGACATCATGCTCAGTATATAAGTGAGGAGGGTGCTGAAGGGAGGCCCCCTGCTACTTGGAAGAGACTAGGTGTGGAGATCTGTTGTGAGCTATTGTACTGTATTTGTGTTCCATCACTCTCTTGTTTTCTTCTGTCATTACTGTTAAATTTACTTTTTCTTCAATCTCAACCCGCGTGTTTGGTTTTTTTTCTGGTTTTCTTTTGTTTGTCAAATCTCCCCCTATTCTCTCGGAGAGTGGGGGGAGTGAGAGAGAGACTGCGTAGTCTGGTCCCCGTTGGGGCTGAACTACGACAGTCGTGAACTGCAACTTTCACTTGGAAGTTTAGTCTGTAAAATAATGAACGTGTAACACTGTCATCCTGCGAAAAATGTGACTCCTATTTGATCATACTGGTATTAAGTGTGACCTTCCAATTTAAAAAATGCTACATCCTGCTTCAGTGGAAAACTTTGCTGAACCAGAGTCAAGGGAGAAGCAGGTACACAGTAGACTGACAGTTCCAAGACATAATTTGACAGCTGAATGAAAGGTTTAGACAGAGCACTCTGTTATCAGAGCTTTCTCAATAAATATGTTCTCCTCACCTCTCAAAGTTATTTCTAAAAGACAGCTTCTTCAGATTATTCTGCAGTATTGTGGAAGCCTAGTCTGGAGATGGTATCTGAAAGGACATACTTTAAACTGAGTGGCAACGCAAATATGAACGTAAATGACTTAGGTCCACACTTCAGCAAAGCCTTGCCTTGTGACATAAAGTATTGGAGTCTGCTGCTTTGCTGGACTATGGCAAACTCATGTGAAAATTGCAGAGATATCACGTTTCAGTTTTACATAATTGCTAAAGTATGTATGTATGCATTAGGCAGAAAAATTATAGCAGTCTCTCCTCTTTGTTGCTGGCTCAAACCAAGACAAGAAATACAGAAAACAAGTCCTACCACCTGAAGGTTGTTTGGCAACCTATTTGGAATGGCAGGTCTCAGTTTAGCTGCTAGCACACAGGTTTGTAATAAAATAACCACTGTCGCTTTCTGGCGGTCTTGCCATATAGGCCAAGTACTGAATCAGCTAACGAAGTAAAGAAAAACAGGAGGAAGATCTTCAACCCTATCACTTTAGACACAGAACTGCATCAAATAAAAGGCAAAACAAATTTACACGTAAATAAGCACTGGGGCTGCTTTACCCAATCTCTTTGTCAACCGACTGCTTTACTTTCCACAACTGTCGGGTTGGCAATTTCCGTAAGTACCAAAATGCTCAGACACTTCAGAAAAAACAGGAATTCCTGACAGTTCGAAGGGTTTGCCTATGTAGATGTCAGATATTTCTCTGTTATTAGGACCCAGGGTGAGTTTAATCTACAAAGAGATCAGTTGGCCTACATCATTAACACACTTATACAAACAGTGGATAAAACAGTTTTAAATTACCAGAAGTTGCATCATTACAGATTATTATTTTAGCATTGTTAGCCTTCTATAATATGATGTTGCTCCCACTGGAATACTGATTAAAATAGGAACCAGATGTGCTTTCATGACCAGATTGAAAAAGATAAACAACCAGAAAATCAATTCAAATAAAAAGGATGCCCTGGGGGTGTTTCTCAAAAACGAAGAGAGAGAGCATATGTATCTTTTAGAAGGGTGGGGCAGGAACTGAAAAACATTCAAAAACAGAACTGTCCTCTTTCACAAAAAAAAAGATCCCTAAGAAACATTAAACGATCTAGTTCTTCAGACACCTATTTTGATTACACTCCAATGCACCATTATCTTAAAACTGGGTGCACCAGCCAACACTAAAACAAAGAAAAATCAGTATTTTAAGTTTTGCTCATAAATCCACAAGAAATAAAGCTCAAAAGAAAAAAAAAAGACTAATTTACATTTATTTAGACCTCAGCTTTTTACAGGAACACCACTTTGGTTTACTGGCCTGTAAGTATCATACAAAGGTTCCAAAAAAATTATCTATCTTTAACTCCAGAGAGCCACTAAATGGAAGACTCCTTTTCATGCCAATCCTGATGGGAGCTTTTTTGTGCTAAATGCAGGCCAATATCTGCAATCTTGAAGACTGAGTATGACTTAATGGTTCTGTTCCACAGAGCAGACCAGCTGTTTCTTCACATGCATTAGAAAAGAGCAGCACTGCCATACACAAAGGAACAGGCATCACAAATCACAACGGAAATTACAGGACCAATCCTCAACACCACAGCTTCTACTGCAGATACAAGTGTGGCCCTAGTGAAGCCGTATTTTTTTCCCCTGCACCTTTACATCTAGGCCAGGAACAAGAAACCACTGAAGAGGGTGGCAGTGTCTTTTGACAAGCATGGAGAAGAATGGATTTCTTCACTTGGAAGAAAAAAGAATAATTAAAAAAAAATAAATTCTCATTTATCTACCTTAATTTCAGAAGAGCTAGAAGAGGGACCGGTTGGCCCTGCTCAGCACCAACTCTAACGACTACCATCCCAGTTGCACCGAGCGATTTTGCTGCAGCTGAGAGTCACATCCAGTGGGAAAAGCATAGGCCACACAATCAGGCCTGCAAAACTTGGCTTGAATTAGCACACCATATAAAGGCAGAAGAGATTACTTCTTCTTATTTCTAGTTTTCGTGAACAAACACTTTTGGGTATCAGTAGCCTATTTCTTGTGCGAACAAAGCTTTGTCCCCATGTAATACAGTAATTACTTCATTCCTCGAAGTCCTTCACTGCAGATTACCAAAGCCAAAATACATTGAATATTAAATTTATTTACACAAAACTTAGAAATGAGAGATTAAACATTCCATGCAGTACAACCTAATATACATTTTATTTGCCAAATTACATTATTTCTCTTAGATACGTTTTCAAAAAGTATCAGACAAAAAAAAAAAGGAGATTTATATGAGAAAACCTTGATCCCTCCCTGCACCTTCTTAAAATGACCCCAGGATACTAAAGTTTAACTCTGGAGGTCCTCTATTTTCTAGCTCCTATTTTTTCTGACATGCTGCATACATTACTTTCTCTGCTCATTACTTTCTCTGCTCCTCCTCAGGCTTCACATCTCTCTCCCTCTTTCTGAGAGTTCCTCAATTTTCCATCATTTTTTTCTCTTCCACTGTATTTAATGCTTCTAATTTCCCTCTTCCCATAGCTTGTTCTCAATTCTCCTCCACGTGGCAGCACCTGCTTGTAAACAGGCCCCTTGTTTACCAAGCTGGCACACACAATAACATGCATGAGAAGCCGTATTTGTGCATGTTGGACTTGGATCCAGTATCACTGGTACTGGATCAAAGTCACATTCTTTGAGAAACCTTCTGCTATGTTTGAGCTACTGGTGTCCATAACTATTACAGAGATGGTTAGAAGAGCAATAAGTAACATTCTTTGCCTCTTGCATTGAAGAAAGAGGCAGACGTACTTTGACTTGGCATTGCAAACACCCATCTGGAAGCATAAGAAACCATATGTCCACAAAGTAAAATGTTTGTAATGGAATAAATGACAGCTTGGAGGTTTTAATAGAAGTTTTGTGATCCTACACTTCCTCCTCCTCACACTACAAACTGTGTAAATCAACAATTACAACTATCAATTACTCCAATGTCAGAAGGAAATTAAGATCACAAAGTAATCACTCTTAATTTGGGAAATACCAGAATTAACATTGTTCATGTAACCTTACTTCAACTTTTGTGTGTACAGAGGGGATCTTTCTTTACAGTATCACATTTTTTCCCACACTTGTACAACTAGAGACTCCTATAAAAGATAGCCCCTTACTGCTGTTGAAGTAATGGCTATCAAAATCATAATGGTACTGGGGATGACTGATAAAACTTCACAATCATTATCGCAGAACCCAAGAACTGCAACAAGCTCCCAGATTTTAGGATTCTTTAAGAGAGCTGTATTTTCTTCCACAGGCTACTCAATCAGGAAAAGAAGGAACAGGAACAATTGGAAAGGGCACAGATCATTTACTAAAGCAGAAAAAATAATCTGTAACTCAAGGTTATGGAATACATGTTAAATTTGATAAACTATTCACGAGAGACTTTTTAGAGACCAAGAATTCCTACCAGGCACTGCCAATGTATTGTTCATGTCTAACAATGCTATGAAACAAAAAAAACCCAAACAAATGCATGATCTTCAGAGAAGAATGTTATTGAAACATGGTTAACTAGCAAAAAACTGCTTGTCAAAATTCTTTAAAGAACCAACCAAAAACCAAACCTTTTCAGCAACTTTTCTTAAATATTTATATCTTCTTATTCTGTGTTTGTCAGACAACTGGATTAAGAAAAAAAAAATTCTTGTTCAGTTGACTGCCATGTCAAGGGAGTGCCACGTTTGGTACCTCAGCATGATGTAGTTCAGCACAGCACTGGAGCTGATTACACACTGTGAAAAAAATTTTCACAAAATCTTTTGTTTCTGGGGAAAAAAAGGGGGTTGGGTTTTTGGTTTTGTTTTGGTTTTTTTTTCATTTAGAAAGTATTGGAAAAATCAACCTGGTGTACGTATATTTATGGAATAGATATGAAAAGCAATTGTCAGGGTATTGGTTACTTATGAATCATTTTATGGACTTAATATTTGTGGTCAATAGCCTCCAAAACCACATTATTTCTACTGCCTATGTGAATAACTAGCATTCTTAGGAACAGCTATTCCTCAAATATGTTTTTCACACATGTGCCAGTTTTTCACCCATTATGTACAGGGCAAAGCAATCTGCACCATTTAAGTCCTTGAAGCAAAAGGGTTGTATTCATACAGTCTGCTGACAAAGTCATGTCAAAAAACATCTTTACTACATAAGAGGTTTCTGTTGCAGTAACTCGTTGTCAAGTATAGCAGAGTCTACAGAGATGCAAGAGGTACAAACTAGACAGATACTGCAGATACAGTATCATAGAACCACAGAACAGTTTTGGTTGGAAGGGACCTTTAAAGCCCAACCAGTCCAACCCCCCTGCAGTGAGCAGTGGCATCTCCAACCAGATCAGGTTGCTCAGAGCCCCGTCCAACCTGCCCTTAAATGTTTCCAGGGATGAGGCATCCACCACCTCCCTGGGCAACCTGTGCCAGTGTTGCACGACCCTCAGTGTAAAAAAAGGTCTTTCTTATTTCTTCTCTAAATCTATCTCCTTTTATTTTAAAACCATTACCCGTTGTCCTATCACAATGGGCTCTGCTAAAAACCTTCTCCACATCTTTCTTATAAACTCCCTTTAAGCATTGAAAGGCTGCAATATCATAAAAAGCTGATAAGGAGAAGTTACCACTACACTAGACAAATTCCTATCAGGGAATCAAGTTTTCCCTCCTCTTTTATAGGATTCAAAAGTTGTCTGCCACTGGGGAGAAAGGAATACATAGATCCCTTACTCCTAGCCTTTTTTTCCTCTCTGTTTCTCTATCACATCCCAAATGTTCTGCATTCCAGCTTCACATAACAGTAATATTTAGGTTTGTGTGAGAATATTTTAGTCAAAGTAAGTGTGAAAAACTAGCAACTGGAATGAATGTTAAAAGGGTAAAAATTATTTTAGTAATGTGATAGTTGTGATAAGCAAAGTAAGCCAGGAATAAAGAGGCAGATCAGAACAACATCAATTCTGATTAAGATCTGTTTCAAAGCCTGACCTTCATTGGTTGCTGACAAAATTCAATCCTTGCTGATGCCACAAGCCAGCCAAACAGCCATCTAACAGAGCAACAGCTGCAGTGGGAGACATTTAAACTCTTGGAAGTACAGCTGTTCACAGATAGAAGGGATCACTCCTTCAATCTACAGAACTACATGTACAGAAGAGCAGGATAGTGCTATTTACTTACAATATAAACTATCTGCTAATCCTCAGTCTAGGCATCTTGAAATTACAGTCAGTTTGAAATCAATAGCGTCTTGTCTTGTCTAACTCTTTTGTGGGAGCTCTGAAAGAAACTTTGCAGTTTTGACAGTCTCAATTTGCCCTGCTAATTTGAACGCAAATGTATTTTGACACTTTCTTTTCTTCTTTTTATAACTGAAAAACTGGCTTACCAGTCCATGTCCACACAAGATGCTTCAGGAATGATGCTGACACGCTTGTTCTAACCCTGCACTTGATATGGTCAACTGCACTCAGATCCCTAGCACTTTACATTCTCCTTTCACACTCTTACCAGATTATCAAATTACTATTCTGGCCTGAGTTTACATACATTTAATAGGATATCATGGACTTCATTATCATAAGTGAGGGAATGGAAAAAGTGAGGAAATGTGGTGAAGCTCACTCTGTAAACCAATTACTAACAAAGATTCTCTAGTAAAGACACCCTTTTATTAGATTCCCTCAGTTCAGCAAACGCTTATCTACCATTCAAATGACAAACAGCTGGAGAACCTTACATTTTTGTGACTAAGTAGTGTCCTCCTCTCTGACAGATGGGTAATAAATAATGCAATCATTGCAAGAACTGCTCTTGTTCTGAATCAACTAGTGAGGTTTCTAACTCTCTGCAAACAGCACAGCTTTTCAGGGGAACGGGGCACTTTTCCCCTATATTATTTACCTTCTAGAACACATGTAATAATAAGCCATATAATTAGCTGAAGGTTAGAAAAAGTCTTACTCAAGCTGTTTCCCAAAATCCAATATTAAATACACAGTAGTAGTCCAGTAGCATTTCTACCATATACATTCTCACATTTTGTTAGATTGCATTTGTTTATACTGATTATACCAACCTGCTTTATTGCCTACTTTGTACAGAAAAGAGCAAGCCACTGGAAAAAATGTCTAGTTAAATCAGAAGACTTAAGACACTTGCAAATAACAGAATTATAAAGAAGGAATCCACATTAAACCTTAGGTGAAATTCTGGACTTGCTGAAGTATATGGGGTGCCAAGAGCTTACTTTGATAGCATTAGTTTGGCTACCTCTGTGAGTATGTACTATGATACAGACTCTAATTTTTATCATCATTCTTTTCTTCACAAGTTCCCTCCCAGACTTAATGCATGAGATGGATAACTAGCATTTTGTGCCTTTTGAATATTTTACTTCAAAGCATTAATAATGTTTCAATGCAGAGTGTGTAAACATGTGAGCCTAGGTTTTTTAAAGTCCATCACGGGAGCATTTTAACACCTACAGTATGCAATGGGCAGACGTACCGGGTCTATCGTGCCTATTTAACTGGAGAAACTCAGAGCTGCAGAAGGCAGCTGTAAGCACAGAGAGGCAATGTAGGCCCACGGGCAGCTGAACAAATTGCTTCTCTGTAAAGCTTCATTTCACTTTAGGATTTTGGAAATGTTCTATTTTCGTTGTCTACTGACTCTCAACCTTCATACTTAGATCCCTGTCTGTCCCTTCCTCAACTTTCCCAGTTCCCCTTTCTGAACTTTCTCTCTGCAGTGCTGGCCTCCCTCTTCCTCTGCACATTCCTGGGAGTGCCCAATCCCAATCTCCTAATTAAATCCTAATGCTCTCCCACCCAAGGCATTTTTCCCCAAATTCTGACTAATTGCTATCTCTTCTCTTTGCACAGCCAGCTTACTTTCAGATGAGTTACAGACTACCTTACATACACAAGTGTAAGGTTACCTACTAAGTGATATTGCAAGTCCTTTCATTGTGTACAGGCATACATCTCTGTAGGATGTTAAGTCATGTACCGTTATACTTGCTGTACATTTTTACTGATCTTTTTAATAGTCCTTTCTTTCTGACTTTAACTGGTAGAATCTTTACATCATAAAATCCAGTGCTTAGTGCACTGCCACCTAACTAGATGCCAATGGATAGTAACTGCAAGTCTACTAACAGCTTCAGCTGTACTGTGGCTTAATCAAGGAGCACAACTTTCGGTGCGAATCAAAGAGAGGATCGTAAAATTTGCACAATTTCTTTACATGACTAGATTTTGATTAGAGATACAAAGAAATATTTGAATAAGAGGATAATTGTCCCTTCTCATTCTTAATCAATCTTTTTTAATGAAGTATATAGGTAGTATTAGCAGATCAGTGAAGAAACAGTTTCAAAACTATTAAAAAAAAAAAAAAGGCTGAGAACTGTCCTCCAAAATCTGCCTTCAGGTGGGCTCCAATTAGAAGGAACTAGAATTGTTTTCTAAGATTAAAAGAGCAGCAGACAGACAGGGTAATAATGGATATATATATATATATATTATCATGGCAACAAAGCTTTAGTCTTCCTTTAGATGTTATCCATAAATTATTTTTTCATATGATCGATAAACATTTAACCACCAAGTAAATTACAATAGCTATACTATATATGGGCTTATGTGAAGGGTTAAAAATGGCTAGCTTGTCTGACCACTTAAAAAGAAAAGAAAAAACCACAGAAGTAATTTGCATATTCCAGTCTTGAATTATGTGCAATATTCATACCTATGTATAGCGACAATTTGAGTTAAAAGCTAAACATTAATACCTTATTTTATATTCATTGCACGTAATGTAAAATTTAATGATTATATGTAAAGTCATAGGAACAACAGTTTTCTGCAAGTTTTTAAGAAGATACTTCAGCAAAGTTCCACAGATCTAGGTCTTAAAGCTGATTCTTATCCAACCATCTGTGTATATAAAAAGATGCTACACTTTTTTTTTAAAAGAATATATTTAAAATCAGGCAGAAAAAATCACTACATAGTAAGTATTTTGGTGAAAGTAAAATTTGAATACAAAAATATAAATAACGTATTCCGTATTTTTTGTATCTCCACCAAAAACATACTTTTACAATTAAATTCTCTGACAACACCTTAGGCTATTATAATCACAGTCTGAATGTCTTGATGCCATCACAAGTAGGATTCCCTGAGGTTGAGGGTTATCAAGCTACGAATAACAAGGAGACCTATCAGAACCATATACTGTGCAAGCTCCGTTCAGAAAGGGACGATTCATCTCACTGCCATTACATTCTTCTTTTATTCTGTCTCCTTCAAAAGTCAGTATCATGATAGTCCATCGTTCTAGTGAAAAAAGCCTGGATGGCTTTACCTTTTAAGTTTATTACTGACTGAGCTAAGGTATTTTCAGCCTTTGTTTTCCATAAAACAAGCTATATAAAAAACATTTGCTGCAGCTAATTAACAAAAAAGAAAGTTCTTATATAGTTGTCAACTATTCGATAATTTGGTTATATTTGGGGATTTTTTTTTTTTTAATATCTTCTTCATCCCATTCCAATTCTCCTATAGATTTAAATCAGCTCAATATGATCTGGATGAACTGGAGGAAACAAAGAAATGAATTATATTTAAGGGTTCTCTTTTGAAAATTTCTAGGAAAAAATTATTATTGTCATTTCAATATGATTTTAATAACCCATACCAGTTACCAAAACCAAAAAGACATTCTTATAGAGAGGCAGAAAAAGGATTCATAATTATGGTTTTTAATCTTAAGTTTACAGTTCAGTTTACAACCTGAAAAGATAAACCCAAGCTGAAGTGCCATATTCCTCATCGCTCCTTAGGTTTTACTGCCTCGTTAAACAAGTTTATTTTGCAAGCATGTTGCAGTGCTTTTGAGATATCAATGCTGACGGAAGATTTGCACAAACAGTAGCACATTTCTTGTATCTTTTGCATGTAGCAAAAATCAACTTTGACTTAATCCTGATTTCTGATATCAGTGAACTAAGGATAAGGATTTAACCACGAGAACATTTAGCACTCTCACATCTGCGGAATTTTTTCCGTAGGACCTTCCAAGCCCATTTTAGCTATTGCCGCAGGGTGCTAAAACCCAACATCTTAGGTTTAAAGTCCAAGACAGAGATTTTTATCTTCTTACTGTCTTAAATTCTGAAAGTTCTGGAAGATGTTCTAAAGCAGATTTGAAATGGATCAAGGAACAAGGAGCAGCAGAATGATAGTTTCTTAGCAGGTATGTCTTGCCTTGAGGGCAAGCTGGACAAAATGGAAGTTTTTTTTAAAAAGTTGCTTTCATGACCCAATGCCAACCCTGGGCAGTACATATTACAACAGGCCAGCCTGAAGATGAGGAAAGCATGGATCCCTATAGTCATGTTTTCATCTAAAAGCACAAAAAGTAATTTCCTATGTGAGGGAAAAGGGACTAGACTTTATTAAGCTGTTTCTGTTTGAACTGGAGGCCTATGCACAGTCTTCATAACTGGAAGCAAAGTGCTTACAATTCATTTCCACTTTTTTCTTTACAGCATGTGCACTGAAGCGATGCTGTGGACAACTGCCTATCACCTAGGAAGCAGGAACCAATGCATGGGTTAATGTATAAGGCAGCAGGTTTAAATATTAAAGGATGGTTTACAGCATGTCTATTTTGCACATTTTCATGTGGTCCTTATACCTTAACACATTTTTCAAATACAATCTCATCAAAGTAACGCAAAATGACTAGAATTTTAGGTGAACAATTTCTATGTATCATTAAGAACTTGCTTGGGATTGGATTTGCAAAGCCCTGGACATGCACGTTTGTAAGAAGATAGAGGAAAAAGTGCCACTCAAGCTAAATCTTCCAGAAAACTAAACTAGTTCAATTTGAGAGACATATTAGGCTTGGTTTAAACCGAGTGGGTTGGATCATTCAAGGGATCAGAGATTTATGCAAGAAATCCTGACTTGCATATGCAGATCAAGATGGCATCCTTTCATTTAAAAATATGCAGTTGTACTTGTTGTATAGCTAGACATAAAGCTGTATAATTAAATAAAACTGCAGTTAAAGCATTGTGGAAAAAAGTTTTTCTGTAATCAGAAAATGTGATTAACTGCATTGTTCATTTACTAAGCTTACAGCTAGTGCCATATTTAAACTGCTTTTCATTTATTCTAAACACAAAACTTCACAAAGATGTGAACTGAAGCACCACTTAAACAACACAAGTACAGCAAGTGATTTATTTTTTCAGAGCCAAGAGAAATACAAGCCTATGCCTGGACCATGTGTAGCTCCAGCTCTCTGGAACCGGAACCTCAGGTATGTATTTTTTTCTCCTGTTACTAACTGTCAGAAACAATAAGTTATCAAGGAAAAAGAAAAATTACAAACAGTATGGATCTGAAAGTGCAAGGTGGTATTGCATGTAAAAGACCCAGAATATTTACAAAAACATTTCTACTTGCATCCTGCTTTGCAGAGTAAAACACAAATTACCTTCTATCCTTGATTGCTTTCTTTATAATACACAACAGATAAGCCTTTTGAATACCACAAATTTTTGTCATTGCTATCATTCTGAATTCAGACGGTGGAAGGGATCGGAGAACATGCTGATATAAATCTAGCAAACGTACTGGCAAAAACGGCAACTGGGATAAATCACTTCAGTCCCCACTTCTTGTCAGAATGGTAGTCATGGGTTGACAAGATACAAGTCAAACTGGAAATAGCTGTGATCACAGTTTACAAGAGGTAACTTAATCAAAGCCACTTCTTTGTGCACCTACTGCAAGCATCCAGCCTTTGAAAGCCCCAAGCACCATCCTCTCCTATTGTAAAGGTGCATATATTGAGCCTTTTGCTGAACAAGGAAAATTAAGGCTGAGCCACAGAATATGGGGAACAGCCCAGTATGCTGAAATGGAGATAGTGACAAGAAACACTGCATCAACTTTGGACTTCAAGTGCAAATGGTTAAAAAGGAATGCAAAGTGAGTAACAAATGGGATTAATCCAAGGGAGCGCAGAGAAGGAAGTTGAGGATTTGAAGGAAGGAAATGACTCATTCTCTGCGTGTGTATAGGAAAGGCTGAATAATACAAGGTTGCCTGGTGTCATACACCTTTATGCTCATTTTGGATCACTCCACTGAAAAACCCTAATTTACTTATGTTCCCCTCACCACAAGGTGGCACATCTATACTCCCTGTGATTTTTAACTGCCTCTACAGTTCACTTCATTTTTAAGAAGTAACTGTTACCCATTTCTACAGAGAGGAAGGAGTGGGGGTGGGATAAAAGCAGGGAATGGTAAACTGCATGATATTATCGAGTATAGACAACTAAAGGTATGTCAACTATTCTTAATACGTAGATTAATTCCAAACTTTCCTTGTTACTATTATTTACTAAAACGTCTGAGGTGTATTCACATCAACAGTGCAAAACTAAACAGGATAAAGAGCTACTGAAAAATTAGCTTCAGTATGTTTTACAAATACATTAACCAGAAGCTCAACAGAATTTAAGGGTGAAATGGAACGTGGACTCTGGATAGCAGACTGGTGCCAAAGATGGAAATAAGCATACGGAAGCTGAAAAGCAGACATGTCTACCCATTATTTTGATTCTCTGTATTTTAAGCCTGCTGGTTACCGTTGGTTGGTATGCAGTACAAAGGTTTTTTTTGCCTTGCTGCCACTTTTCATTCTCGTGTTGTGAGTTTCAAGAACTAATAACTACAGATGCTAAGGAAGGCTGTTCCCTAGTAGTATTTTTTCCTCCATGCTGATAAAGATTGCATTTCAATGTCAGACTTTGAAAGATCCAAATATACATTCTCATGTTCACCTAGTGGCTGGTCAAATAAAAATCTCAGTGACTGTCTGTGCAAGTTGTTCCTCTTTTCAAGCCCATGAAATAAAAATATACTGCATGATCTGCAAGGGCCACAGCACACCCTTCTCCACAGTACGTAATGGACCCACGTTTCATATATCCATCAGAAAGGCACTAAGCAGACTATGAATCCACCAAACTGCAGAAGAGATTTGAAAGCAAATTGAGATAAGCATGCGAGTACAAAAGAGAGAAGGAGGAATTTTTTAAGGACAGAAAAATACCAACCTAAATCAAAGCACAGAAACACTGTGCGAAACAATTCTATCCACACACTACAGAATATATGTTTTTAGAAAGTAGATTCTTGGAGATTTAAAGTATAAACTATGTACATAGCTCCCTCTGATGACCATTGGACACGATACAATGCAAGTCTCCTTTTATTTTTGTTCGTGCATTCAACTGACAGCTGACTGGTTAAATTCTAATTGCTTCCAAGTGAGGTCAGCAAAGGTATTTATCGAAAAGGACTGAACAACAGGCTCAACACACACATGCACGCGCACGCATAAGCACATACACACCATCTCTCCAGTGTGTTGATTTATGGAAACAATTATAATTCTGGTGGAGTCTTTCTGAGCTGAGAAAGTTTGTAGCTACAGTAGAGCGTCTCATGTTGCGAAAAGCAGACAACAGAAATGGAATACTTGGGTATCCAGCTCTTATCAACAGGAACAAGTAAGTTATCTGTCCTTTACAAGAACATTCAATAGTTTCTAACAGCTAATAACTTTTATCTTCATTTGTATGTGCTAGATGCTAAAAAAAAGCATGAAAAAAACCTATTTTTATTAATAAACTGAAAAGGGTAGGAATAAAAATACAGGGCTAAGACTATGAGATCTGTTTTAAAATCTGAACTAGAAAAAAGTTATCTGACAGATTGTGCTAATAGTGAATATATAGGTATGAAGTAATCAGCAGAATTTTACCATGCATGAGAAAGCACTTCAACTGAATCAGTAAGGGATTTTTGGAAGGATTTAAAACTGAAGACAGAACTATGTTTACTATCAGTTTAAATAAAAAGTTGTGTGAGAGATGTCTATTGTATATACATTTGAGTATTTTTAAAAATCAGCTTAGCACGTCATGCATTTATCTACAGCACTTTTCAGTAGCATAATGTATCCTTGCACGTTTATAACAATTGAGCATAAAGACTTACACATGCACCTTTTCTCACAGATCTTTTACTTCCAGTGCAAGCAGCAAATTCAAGTAGTACAGAAGGTCACGACAACAAAGGTTTTTATAACTTGTGTCTTTAAAGGATATTCTGACTGAAGAGATATTTAAGAAGCTCTTCTATTTCGCCATTAACTATTGAGGAATAACAATCAGAATTCTAGAAGAGGGAACAATCTCATTTAAACGAATCTGTAACTCGTAAAGACAGAAGGCAGGTCGGTGACCTAAGAGCAACAGTCTACTTGAGATTTAATTTTCATTATGTTGTTCATGAACACCCAGAACACTGCACTATAATGCACAAATGGATACTGACATGGATCCTGCCAATCTTGCTCTACAGATCATACTTTTACATTATCTTTCTAATGGGCACTATATCTTTAGCTTGCAATGACATGACTCCAGAGCAAATGGCTACAAATGTGAACTGTTCCAGCCCTGAGCGACATACCAGAAGCTATGATTATATGGAAGGGGGGGATGTAAGAGTGAGAAGACTTTTCTGTAGAACTCAGTGGTATATGAGGATTGATAAGCGAGGCAAAGTAAAAGGAACAAGAGAAGCAAACAACAACTACAGTAAGTAATATTTTTGTTTTTCCTCTAAGTTTTTAGAAATTTATACATCATTTCCTATTCTTCACTTTATCGTAATTTCAAAAGAATTTTGTACGCTGTACTGACTATTGTATAAGGCAAGTTTTTCAATTAATCCTATAGCAGGACATTTGTTATTGATTTTGAAATGCGTCATTTCAAATACTACATTGTAGATCTGCTAAAGTATTAGTTACAGCTGGCAACAATTAGCAAACAGAGAGCCTATTTTAACAAGTGAATTAAGGTTGTAAGTATGAAAATGTATAACTACAAACTCCGCTCATAAAATACTTATGAAATATTAAACCATATTTATATAGTTCACAAACTACCTAAATGTTTGGTGTGTGAGAGTTAACAATTAAAACATATGCAATACTAGAAAGTTCAATGGAAAGAAGTATGTAAACTCTCTTGCAAAATCTTTTAGATAGTTTGCCAAGCCAGGAACAGAATCTATTATAGTTTCTGCAGTTCATTATTACAATGATCATGACGCTGAAAAAAATATTCTCTCCTCTTTCTTCCAAAAACATGACTCATCTAGAGAGAATGGACATATAATATTTTGCAAAGCTGTATCAAATACAATTTTTTGAAATGGCAAAAGGATTGTAGAATATTAATCTGTATTTTTCACACAAATACTTATATATCTTCCATTTACACTTGAAGGCATCAATTTTACAGTCACTATTTTTGGTACTTTGGCTTTCGTGTTATTACAAATAAATTGTTTATTTAGAGAAGCAGGACATCTACTTCAAAAGACATTTCTTTATTAAGATACAACAGGAAAATACATAGGATTATATTGCATATTTCAAAACAAAATTTTAAGGAAAAGGGGCCAGAGACATGCTGGTCTAGTGGTTATAGTCAACTGAAAGGACAAATATATTTCCAAGGCTGCTATTAAATACAGTTTTAGTGTAGATTGTAGATATTGTTGTGCTTTTACAGTAGCAGCAAAAGAAATCAATAAATCAAACTTCAAGAACTGATAGTATGATTCAGCTTTCAGCTGAAGTCGACTGCTTATTTTCTATAAGAAGAGCACTTTTTCATGCTAAGCGCCTGGCTAGTGGGTTTCATAATTTATTTCTTTACTTCATGATTACATTAAGTGCTTGGCAACTTGCGTGGCTAAAGCTTCAGAGTATTGTTACTGTTTCTTTTAAAATTTGTTTCCATATGTCTCCTTTCTTCCTACACTATTACATAGTGAATAACTATATTCCTCTGAAAGACAACACATGGCCAGCAGCCAAATAAATTATTTGGTCCATATTCAAGAAGACTCCCATTAAGTTTCAAGAGGACATTGCTATAATAGACATGTTATTTCTGAAGTGAAATGTTGATCCCATGAAAATCACTGGAAAAAAACTGTTACTGACTGTTGAAATAGTTTCTTTAAATTTTTTTGAAGTGAATATACACAATACCCAATTTTTTGTTGTTATTTACAAACACTTCAATGATTGTGACAGCATATAGGGCTGAATAATTATACAAATTTTTTTTTTTTTAGTTCTATGACACTTAAGTAAAAACTTTGTTAGCAATTGAGCATCATTTCAAATGCAAGTAAAGGTTCTCAGTTCCCTGCAGGATCCCATGCTGCTGAAGCACACTAATGACACCCTGAAACGTTCTGTAGTGAAACCATTAGAGGATATCAGATCATCTTGTGCCAAAGGCAATCCATTTTCTTGTAGTTTTCTGAACACTTTATGAAGATTTAGTGATGCTAATTAACTATTACAAATTACAGAAAGGTAACCTTGAGCCATTAAACCCTTACATTTATATTGCAGTGAAAAAAAAAACTTGAATTCTTTTTCTGGTAAATGCCACGAGTATCAGGAGAAAAAACAATCAATACTTGAAGGTTTATCTGGTAACTGATGTGCACTATGATAAACTGTCCTTACTAAATTTAATTAAAGTATGTGGGAAGTCTCCCACCATCATAAGTTTAAGCCTGGTGCTGTAATTTATCTGTTGTACACTAGGAAATAATATCCAAATGCTTTTGTTGGACAAGTAGAACAGGGAAATACAGACAAAGAGGACTGGAAAAATGTGAACGCTGATAATTTGGATTTTCTGAGAATGCCAAAAAATCAGTACTGTGAAAAACTTCATACCCTCTATTGAACAAAATATGTAAGAAGACTTTTTGAATAAGTGTTTATGGCTCTATCCTAAAATACTCATAAATAAAATAATATGATATGAGGGGAAAAAAATCAAAACAAAAAACCAAAAAATACTAGAAGACTAAACAGGCTATTTTTATCTGGAGTCTCTGAAAAGCATAATTTTAAAATCATACCCATCACAAAGATTTATTAATCTGTGTTCAAATGTTCTCATTTCTGATTTCCAGCTCTGAAAGTTAGTAAAATGTAGATCAGACCTGTTTCTCAGGGTGGAATCCCAAAACAGCTGCAGGCAAATTAACCAATGGGTATGAAAAGCATTGCTCCGAGAAGTATCATCTTATTTTATCCTAATTGTCCACTTACATAGTAAATAAAAGGAACCATTTTCCCTTTTGAATCACCAACACGTGCTACTAAAATGAAAACAAGAAAAAAAAAAATCATCTTTTTAACTATCGTGACTTAGTTTCATAAAGGAAGCAGCATTGACAGTTTTGCAGAGTCAATTACTTGTTTTCAGCCCATGAATTGTGAAGCATGAATAATGTGAAGAGCAATATTCACATTGAGAAATGTCTGTAGAATGGTAACTTCATTATAACTTTGGCAAGTGCCGAAATTCACAGAGCTTCTCTCACCAGTCAAGACTATAAATGTAAGAGTGCCAAGACAGTGAGGAATTAGGGTCTTTGTAATTCAAACTTCTCTAGTAAGTCACAGAATAAAATATATATCCACATCCTATAAAAATAACAGAAAAATTAATGAAACTGTTAAAATTTCCTTGGATTTTATTTCAAAAGCCACTGTATTAGATGTATGTGGATTGAAATTTCATAACAAAATTAAATACTGAACTAAATCCTCACTTGTCAATGGTATTTAATCCGTATTTATAATTCACTTGTTTCAAAATGCATTAGAAGTTAACTGCTTAGTCAAGAAACATGTGGGTACTGTTTCAGTGAAAACAAATGCTTGAATCCTGTTTAGAACAGTGATGACCTTGTTAGGTACATGAAGAATTTTATTCTGTGCATATTTCAGAAAGCAGCAGAGCCTTCTGGTGGACATAAAGCTGATAACTCAAGAGTAAACTAAGCAAATCAGAGGACAGTGATCTCCACTAAGCAGGGGAAATCACTTTGCACCTGACAGCTTTGCTTTCATCCTGAAAACTAAAAGGCAGAGTGAGAACAGAGTCACATACTGAAGAGCTAAAGCCAGAATTAGGAAGCAGCCAAGAGATGAGGTCACCCAGAAAAATCTGACATTATTCATAAATTTTTTTCTCTGTGACAATCACTTAATATACCTTATCCAAGCCTGAAGTATTTGATTTTTAGTAAAAAATAAATTCTGTATCTTCTTCATGTAAAATATTCTAAGTGGGCACACAAAACAGACTTTTTGAATTCATGACTGTAAAAAGTGAGAGTGACTGAACGAATCTTGGAGATAATATGGCAATTTGTTTACTCTTCATCTGCGACAGAAAATCCGTCTCTCCTTATTACTGCTTGCTTCTCCTTTCATTTCAGTTTCTGTTTATGAATTTTGCCTGATTTTATTTGATTTTGTTAAGAAAAAAAGGCAGCAAAAATCAGAGTTTATTTTGACTTTATCCAAGAGGATTTACAACTACAACTGGATGATGTTTTAGGACTTTCCACGCTCTGTTGCCTTTGGAATCTCATTTTAAAGACTTCAAAGGGTCTCTTAGTTACTAGAAAAGCCTTCCCGGAACCTGAATCCTAAGATGTCTGATCCTATCATAGTCCACGTGTGCTCTAAACCCAGAAAGTGCCTGTTTCCTCCTCTTTTCAGTGGATAAAGCCAACCAAAAAAAAAGTTAGAAAAAAAAAAAAGGAAAAGATAGTCTAGTGAGATCCTGGCACAATACAGCTGAAATCTTGATTAAAATTTTTCTCTTGGAAAACTACTTCTATTTTGATCAAAATCCAACAAGTCATAGTTTTCAGCAATATTAAATGAACTCTAACTCAGTTTTTGTCATCTAACTGATGACAAAATATACTTTATACACATCTTGGTGGTGAAATACCCAAACTTGCATAGAAATCAAAATTATTTCCAATAGCGTTTTATAAATGCTTCTTCAGGTAAAACAATTGTTGGATTATCTATGCTGTGCCACTACATAAATTTTACTTTTGTTGTTTAAATATGTATTACATAGAGGAGCAAGAAGATTCAGTATCTGAAAATCAGATATTTCAAGGCAGGTATTGCTGTACCAGATTCAGTTAAGGGTTATGCATTTTCCAACCAAACAGAAAGTCCGTCTTTGCAAGTGCATTCTTGATTTTTCAAGAGGCTGTTGGTTCAACCAATATGCTGGCATCAGGAAAAGACAAACCTTCACTAAGGTGAAAGTGCTTTTGCTTCACATTAGTACTCTGCTAATCTTTTCAATTATAATAGAAAGAGATTTAATTCAAATGGCAATATATGTGTACGCTCTCAAAACTTAGCCCACAGTGCCAAGAATGACTTTCCCTCCTACAGTGATTAATCAGATCTAAAAGTAATAGATTTCCCTGCTCCCTCCCTAGCTCCTTGTATAGCACTAGTGCTAGATACCACTCCTCAAGTTTCAACCAGCAGAAGAGGCTCTATGCCTATACCTTAGCCTATACCTTATCACAAATGTCAGCTTTTCACAATCATCTCCTGATGAGGATGGGTTTTAGCAAAGATGCAGATAACAGAAGTAGCTGAGTTATGCCTGTCTTACAGCTTCTGTTGATTTTTCAATAACCGTACCCTTTGAGGGAAGTGAGAAGAAAGGAGAGAGAAAAGTCTTGAGCCATTGCAGCAAGATTCTTCAGATCTCACATATCAATGTCCAGATCAGTGCTCAACTGACACAGTATGACAGGGGTGCCATGAAACAACTAAAACTGTTCATCACTTCTGAATTTACCTCCTGAATCTTCACCACTGTGTCTATTCCATGGTATTTACTAGCTGAAAAAATATGTGTGAAGTCAGAATGGTAGCAGTTTATACTCGCTTTCTTCTCACTCTGAACACAGTGTCTCTGTGAGGGGAGAACCAAACCTCTGGGCTTAGGCACAAGCAGTAGCTTCACAAGCTAAGATACACCAACAGAGCTATATCTGCTCATGTGTGCTTTGAAACTGGGGGATGAGCTAACATCAATATGAGCAGTGAAAAACATCTAACCTCAATCTATACACATCGTGCTTAAACTGATTCATTTGGCCTTGATACACATTTGTAATTCAGCTGTGACTTGGCAGGTTTTCTGAATCTCTCAATATTGAGATTTATCAGAAATGAGAAATGTTACATTTTTATGGAACCATCAATCAAGTTGAGCAGCTGACTGCAGAACTAGTTACAGCATACATTTTAAAAGATAAATTGCAGCCCCTTCTCCCTCACAGCTTTTTTCCCCTATTGTTTACAATTTCTGAATGTAAAAAAAAAAACAAAACAGTATTGTATCATTAAACATGTTATTGCTCCATCCTGAAGAAAATGTGCTGAAGTGGCCCTGACCTGAGACTCAAGAGGCTTGAGGCTAATCCAAACTTTTAAGCAATTTGCTTACAGACTTTGGGAAAATTCTTCAAACTCTCTGTGCCTCTATGAAAAATAATTATTCCCCTCTGTGTAAAGAGTTTTAAAAATCATTAGTGAAAAAACTTCCAAGCCTACAAAAGAATTTTATGTTCATGTTGCAGATATTAAACACTTTTATTATAGAATATTAATTGACTAATAGAATATTAACTGAAATAACTGAAGTCAATAGCTAGACAGAAAAACACAGAGCTCAAATGAATCTTAATAGACAAATAACATTTGGTAGAAAAATTAATTCCTTATACAGTCAGTCTTGCAAAACAAAACCAAAATCCAGTTATCTCCCTTCACAGCTTCCAGTTTTCTGCATTGTTTGAGTATCTGAAAGTGATTTTTTTTTTAGATTTCTAGGATCCTGGTGTACAGAACAAAGCTGTTTTTCCCCTTCATCTTCCCTAAAGCTCAGGAAGACCAAGACATCCTAAAGCATACAATTACACTGTTCCACACTACAAGATCTGTCAACTAGTAGTATATTTTGGAACACTTTCCTCATCGAAGTAGAATAAGTTTAGGCAAATGAAGGCTGTTACTCTTCTTGGGTGGCAGACTGCTTTCATTGCATAATTGACTGTCTATGACTATATTTGGCAATTGTATTTCAATTGTCTTTTTTGACCTTTGACTTTATTTTTAATTTTGGATATGAGCTGATGGAAAGGTCAAGTTAGCCTTCTGGTGTATGTAATTTAGAAACATTATTAAGAAAAAAGTTAACAGTGAAAATTCCTATGGCAATAACATAATAGAGATTAACAATCGTAGCACTGAATTGTCGCACTTTCAAACTTTCATAACACATGACATCATTCATACAAATGGAAAAAATTCTTTGTAACAATTGGTGCTGAAAAGTTGGAAGCAGATATTCACAGATGTGGCCCACAACTTCATAAAAACACACAACCCAATAAAAATACCAATGCAATCAATATGCTCTCTTGATTATTATTTAGCTTTTGAAACAAAGAGCAAAATGACAATTTTTTTTTTCCGTATTCACACACTACTTACGGTATGAATCTAGTACCTGCACAGTTTTTCAACAGAAGACTACAAAATTCTAAGCAGGCTGAATCAGACGATCAGACAGGTAAATCCCAGTTAACATTGGCAAAGCTATGTCAATTTATTCCAACTGAGCATTTGCTCTTCTAAAGTTATAGTGGGAATCTGACAATTCAAAACCAACAGGCTGAAATGATTAAGAAGTCTGGATATTCTGTTAAAAATACTAAAATTTTCCTTCAGTATGCAATCTTTCAAAATTAAGTAGTCAGAACACTGTTAGATCAATGCAAAACTAAAAAACACTGAAAACACACCCATTTCATAGCATTTATGATCATAGTAACTTCTAAAACAAGGAGTAACAAACATAACTTATCACCATCACTTCAATCAAATCACTTTTTGAATATCCCCGTTACCTGTTGGGTTTTTTGAAGGAGTTAGTACTTCAACCTTAAACAGCGTACATGCCTGAGCTTACTTCCATTTCTGGTCAGCTGGCTCGCTTTCTTTTAAAGATGTCAATAGACGCTGGGAGGTGCTATTGACTCTAAAAAGCAGCTGATCAGACTTGTTCTTAGCCATTTTGGTACCTTGGAATTTTGATATTTATCTAACTAGAAGGTAATGTATTTCAAAACAGAAAACCCCCACCTGTTAACAAGCATATTTTCATTAATAACTTTTGCCAATTTTAGAAGTTTTTTTATTATGACCTTCAGATGTCAAGTGGGATTTGATATTTCAATTGGAAGTTACTGTTTACAGAAAAGAAAGTAAACAGAGAACTTTATGATTGTTAAAGAAATTATTACAGATGAACATACATATTCTCTAGAGCTGAAGATATTGGTGGGGGCAGGAATTGCACCAAGTTTTGAAAAGGTTTTATGTACATCTATGCTGAAGTCCCAGAGCTGCCCAGGTGAACTGGTGCCACAGTTCTGTGGGCTGTTTGTATGCACAGCTGTAAGCAATGTAGAGGCAAATACAAAGTTTCAGATGTGTGTCAGGTGTGTGGAAATGTTCACTAGAAGAGTTCTCCTGCTTGTTGCATAACACATGTGCAACATTGCACTATGAGGACAGATTTGCCCTTTGTGTGGTCTACATGAACTCTAAGGGTGGCAGTGTTCAGGCTCTCTAACTAGCCACTAAGCAGATGGATTTGGGAAAATATGTGGACCTAGCTAAGTCAAGGGAAGAAGGTAGCACAGAGTGGGGACTGGACTGATTCCATCCAGTGCTGGTGTAGCTTCCGCAGCAAAGACATTTTGAAAACAAGAGTTTTCAAACAGAAACTCTGAAGTAAAATAGAAAGGATAACTGAATCCTAGAAAGTGCAGCCAGTACTACTACAATTGGAAAGTGCAACTTTTTCACCGGCAAAAGCAACTTCAATTCCACCATGCTAATTTATTTCCTTTGGAACAGCCTATGCACTTAGGGACTGCACATAATGTGCAAGATGATACAAAGAAATCCAAGCAGTTCTTGAGTGCTTATTGGAGAGACTTTACAAGGATGTAGGGAACTAGCTATGTAAATCATGATTAAAATAATGAGACTTGCTTCTTAGGGCCACCTTGCAACAAAAAATAGATTTATGCTGTGGGAAAGGCCAGTACAAGATCTTCCTCAGCCGATGTCCTTTATGTTTGCTTATGTGGGGAAACTGCACCCGAGAAGCCTCGAAGTCATCACAGTCATGTTGCTTTCCAACGCTACAGCAAAAAAAAATTATAATACTACCTTTACATAAGGACAGGGACAAATACCTGTGCCCAAAGTGAGATTCATTGCAACTGAATTGCCCACCAGCACTGTTGCTTGTATTAGTTTAGAACCACCTTAGCAATACCATGCTATAACATAGTACAAAAAGAAATCTCTGCCATGTAGTAAGCACATCTCTGACAACTTACGAACTGCAAGTATGCCAAAAACTCAAACGGTACTCTGCCCACAAATGTTGTTACTGATCAAAAACTAAGTTGGATACAACTTCAAGAGGCTATTTTCAAACTAACTGGTGACAAAACCCCATTCTTCCAATTAAAGTAAGCCACATTCTTCTAACTGAACCGTTTACGTTTTTCACTGAGCATGGAAATCCTGGTCAATATTTCCAACACAGACTGAAAACCAAAACCAAATAAAAAGGTACATAATTTCCAGAGCAAACAAGTTCTTCTTCAGAGCACTCTAAAACACTGTATACAAGTCAGAACAAAGAAATAAGCTTTCTTATACCTTATGCCCAATTTATGATGCCAAGAAGACCATTGATCCACTCAGGGAACAAATACTAGAACCTACCTCATCAGGTAACAGACAACATAAGAAACGTGGAGAAAACCAGTGGCACACACGTGGAAACCCTTTTCCCTGTAAGAAACCCTCCTTTCTTGCTGCTGGCCAGCTACAAGGGGCTTGCTGTGCCCTCCTTCCTCCTACTTACCAGTGTAATCAGCTACACAGGTGTTTTGAGCCTCTTGGTCTCATT
Source organism: Chlamydotis macqueenii (assembly GCF_036417535.1). NCBI lineage: Eukaryota > Metazoa > Chordata > Aves > Otidiformes > Otididae > Chlamydotis > Chlamydotis macqueenii. The sequence continues at coordinate 11,491,856 of NC_141567.1, read as the reverse complement.
TACATCCTGCCACCTCTACCGTACTGGTACCATGTTTTAGAGTGCTGAGCATTCTCTTTGAGCATCTGTTTCAGCAGTCAGGAAGTAAGTTTTCTTATTAAGGCTGTAAAAGACAAACATTCTGTCATGTTTTCCTACCTTACTAACAGTGTAACAGCCATATATTTGGACGGATTGCTGTTAGAGTTTGTAGTTATTGTTTACTAGTTCAAAGGCAACTAAATGTTACATGAACTTTGCGAGCAGCCTTAGGAGAGTCTGCTCAAATTATAAAGTAAATGGCAAGAATTCTAGGTTACTTGTACTTGTCCCTTTAAATGCCTCTAAAGTTGAGCTATGAATAAAACCATTATTTCAAATTATTATACACCAATTTCAATTAGAATTTTCAAATTAGCAAACTAATACTCATGCTACTTGATTATAAATACTAATCTAAAATTACTTAATATGCCTTCATTTCTGACTACATCTTTGTGTGACTTGGGAAATTCAGTCTATATTACTGAACATAACTGTCATGTATTAAAGAAAAAAAAAAAAAAAAGATTACCACATCTTTCTAGGAAACTATTACCACATTTTTCAAGGAAATCATGCTCTGCTAATTTTTTTAGCTAAGTAATCCACTGTTTTGAATTTGAATTAATCTATTTTAATCATATCATTCTTGGATGCATTCTGAATCATCTAACAAGAACTTCTGAAATGGCACTTTCATACAGAAGAAACACTGGAAGAAAAACGATCTATACCAAAATCATAAGCATTAGACCAAACTAGACCAAAAGCAGAATTTTTCAAGTGATTCATAACACAGGGCATGAACTGCCTAATTTGGTAAGGTGATGAACAGCCTAGCTCTGATCCAACCAGATTGTTCGAGAATGCGGTGAGTTCCAATAGCTATATCATTTAAGCAGAAAATGATCTAGTGATAGGAGATATGTTTATCATAATTATTGAGAGAAATTACTTGAGAAATGATTCAAAACTGTTTAACATTTGGAATGTAATAAATACCCATCTTTGCCAAAATAAGACTAAATACTAATCCCATTTTTTTCTTCTTAGATAAGAAAATACTTCATAAACACAAGTAGGTATTCTGTACATTGTCCTTTTCAGATAGGATCTGTAGACATCCCAGAGACAATTGTGTAAAAGTGCTCACAAGTACTCAGGGGACATTTCAAGTTACATTTCGAAAAGCAATACTTAAGCCTAAACCTCATAGCGTATACATGGTACTTACATTTCTAAATAAATTCAGATGATATTTTCAAAATTGTGCAAGTAGCCACTGTTATACAACTGTGAGAGACAAAATAAATAATAGAATCCATATTCCCCAACTTTCTCCTAATGACTTGCAAGTTATCATCTTGTAGCCATTACATACACAAACCTTTTTTCTGCTAGGGCTAAATTAAAATGTATGACTGCCATTACAAAAATATTTTTTCCCTTTCTCCCTCTTCACCTTAGCTGCTCACTTTTTTCTGTCTGTGATACCATTTTGTTTGGGGTATCCTTAGCCATACATAACAATTTAAGAAACGTTAGTTTTGTACAAATTGCACATGAAAGTAATCATGCTTATTTCCCCAAACAATTAACTACATGAATTCCAAAACTAGAGTGTGGGTGACAACTCCTTTGTAGGTGATGCAGGAAAATGCAGAATATTTCTGCCTGTGTACAGCACTGTAAATATTGAAGATTTTTGGATCACAACTTATTATATTGTCTTCTTGTTCATACTTCAACAATGCAGTTATGGGTACTTCCAGCTGAGCTCAGCTTAGCAATGTAGAATTGCTTGTTACAGCTCCCGTTTCATGAGTTTACTCTTTTCTGGCTCCAGAGCCATCACAGTGGGATGGTTTCTTTCTTTGTTTTCCACTTAACAGCTATCTGGCAGCTGCATCCCAAACTTGCCTCTGTTAGTGAATCCCTAAAGAGTTATATATACATCATCTATTCTAATCGCATGTGCTACAATTTACTTCACAGGTGGTATTGTACAAAAAAGTCTGACTTAAGCCTGGTCAGACTGCCATATTTATTTAATTAACATAGATTTCTACATTAAAAAAAATTCCTTCTCTGTGTGCATGGTATTTGGTTGAAATATATTCTAAACAACACAGAGATGTAATCAACATGAGAAAGTAATTGTTGAGAAGTACAGCATTAGCTCTCTTTTCAAGATACAGCCAAAATACGGCTGTTCTATTCATATTCACTTACTGATGATCTATAGAGAACTATCATTAATAGTCTAAATAGTTGCTGTTGAAAGTAAAAAAATATTGCACAGCTGTGGAGGAGTTAAGTGACTGACTAGTGGAAAAGCTATCTAATCCTGTGATTCATTAGGAAAAGTTTGCTCAAGAGTTGAAAGACCCATATTAGGAAAGAGACAAATATATGGTGTTTGTAAAAGCCTGGCTCTACTGAAACCAGTAAGAGTTCTGTTACTGATGCCTATCAATGGCTTGAGGAGTTAATTTAAAAGGCTGCCAAATAATAAGTATCGCCTCTGCAATTCATGTGCTTTTACTTTAAGATATGGCTTCATAACACTGGTAATACAGACGGCATAAAGAAAAATGAAATTCCTGTTCCGCCATTAATCTCTTCCTGACTTTCAAGTCAGAATGACTTATCTGTATCTTACCGACATCTACCTCGGAGTAATGCTGCTATCTCTATTTATTCTACTGAAGATACCGGCTTAAGAGCGCAATACACCAGAATATACACAATTTAGGATAGTCAACTTGAAAAATAATTAGCTATTACTTTTCAAATACATGTGCAAATTTATATTTCTGTATGAAAGATATAAAGGGAAACTTATTCTGAGTTTTCTGGAACTATATTAAAACCACAGATGCACATATCTATATCTAGTAGAAACTGACTATATATATTCAAACTGAATATATATTTTATAGTAGAAGTAGAATCTATTCTTGTAAAGTTATTTCTACCATATTCACATATGAATCAAGAATACATTGATAGTCATGGAGCAATTAAGGTGGCACGAAAAGACTAAGTTAAGGAGAGCAGAAGCACTTTGTTCCGTTTTGTAAAAAGCAATCATCTTCTCAGTCAACTTTGGAACTTTTTCTCCAGCTCCTTGTAGCAATACAGCTGAAGTCACAAATATTTTACACAAAGAAAAAAAAGGTTTCTTCACCACTTTAAGTGCTTGGAACAGCTATAATTGTTTCAGTCAGAGCAAAAAGCATAGCAAATTCTTTACTAAGAACAGGGGGTTTTAATATACACATTAGAAGGTACCACTACGGGTACAGCCAAACTCTGCGGTGGTGTAACTTCACGGTCTTCAAGGCAGTTCTAAAATTTCCTGCTGAGTTCAACGTTACACAGTAACTTTTCTTTTATTTTTATGTTACAAACACTCAGAGAGAACAGTACCTTAAAGGGTAGAAATGCTCATAAATACAATGCAGAATTTTTAAAAGCCTGCAAACTGAGTCTGTCAATCACAAAATCACACAAGCTTAATGCAAATCCTCCACAAAATAAAAATGTAAGTGCGGCAAGCCCTTTATTTTCACATAAAGCTTCTGCTACCCAGCTCATGGTCTAATATATAAAAAACTACTAACCTTTATCTGTGTCCTCTAGCCCAATGAGCCTATGGAAGAAATCTCTACCACATTACTCTGCTTCCTTACAGAGAACATTTTACTCTTCTCTGCTTAAACAAGGTCCTTGTTTAAGCCCATTAGCTGAAATGCATGTTTTCAAACATCTACAAATCACAGATTTTAAAGGGGTCCACACAGTCTGCTAGAGACTGCTTATGTATTACTTCTATGGAGCCCATCAAAACTTCATGACCTCAACACAAATAAAAGCAAAATAAGAACTATGTGAATTGTAGCAGAGAAATTGAAAACTAAAGCATTCCCAAAGGCCCCTGTCTGAAGTGGTTATCAAATGCTTGAGTGGTATGAAATCTTCCATTTGTCTCAAGATCAAAGGAGAAGTATGTATTGATGCTTATGCCACTGCACTGCACTCTATCAAACAGGTTGTTTGATTGTCAGAGATGGGACACTGGAATTCTGCCAATATCATAATATGGCTGCCAGGATGGATCTGAACGTAAGATATCAAATAGTTTAATAGACTGGTTACAGATAATTTCATAACAAACAGTCACCATATAGTGATATAGTGTACAGTACCTGTGTGCTCTGAGAGCCAAGAACCTACCTACTGCAGTTTACAGGCACAGGACAGCTCGCATCCTTCCTTCTGCAGTTCAGAGCCACAAGAAACTTTCCTTAGCTGGTAAAGAAAGTGAAGTAGTTTCTCTCACATTTTAAATACTTCCCTCCAGTTAATTGAGAGATGACTGTTATGGCATACTGATTTTATGAATGTTTTTAAAATTTAATTGTTTTAGGGTAATTTCTGACAAAACATTTAAAGAATCTTTTTAAAAGACTTGATCTTCTAAGTCCCTAAGGGCTAGGTTTTTAAGAATGTTTCAGTAACTAAAGGTGGAGTTAAGCAGCATTACATATATATGAAAATCCTCCTTTCAAACTAGCCTGTAAGTGGGGTTATTGGTGATAACACAAAGGAACAGTGGATACCAACACAAGGCAGCTTTCTAACCTCATAGTTTCTCTCTTATATGTCCCCTTTATGTATCTTTAGTTGATATAAACATTGATAACTTAATTGAAATAAATATAAATGCACTGACTCACACATGGGGACATAAAAATTAAAACAAAAGCAATGGGAAACTGAGTTGTGTACAAACCAATAACACATAGTAAAAGTGTGTTAAAGTTAATAAAAAGTTTAACGATACTTTTCATACAATTTGGCTAATCCTATCTCCGTTAACTGTTCAGTATTTTACATTTGAGCTATGACTGATAACTTCTCCTCAGAAGATTTCATATTATTCTATCACAACACACTGGAACGTGTGCAGCCCTTAGTTCTAGAGTCCTTCTTTCTACTTTTAGTGTACAAGTAACTTTCACTAAAAAAACCTAGGACACTGTTTCTATGTAACCCTTGAGAAAAGCAAAGCAGAGAAAGGCTGTGGACTCTAGAAAATATTTACATGACACTAGTTGCAATAGCTTTCTCACTGACTTCCTGATATTGTCCACATGGGCAAAACTAAGTGTCTACATGAATATTTGTATCATCAAACTCAAAATCATTAACATCTGATTTCCTGTACATCCTGGCATTTAAAATAAAAACTGAAAAAACCCTCCTGATTTTCTGGATAATTCAGCTGAATTTTAAAAGGCAGATTAAAAATCACACAAATAAATACAAAATAAAAGAGAAATTTGGCTACAGGTCCCATAGTATATTTGTTCTGGTAATAGCAATTGGTCCTGAATCAGAGGAACAATTCTCTCCACTGCTGCTGATTATGCCTTTTTCTCAGTTTTGATACGGAATTGCAAAGCTAGAAGACAACTAAAGATTAACAGGACGATCGTGACACGTTTATAAATATCTGACCATGTAAACAAAGAGAGAAGTTTCAAAGTGCTGCCTGTGTATAATGGCAAATATTCTACTGATTTCCCTACGGTCAGGCTTTCATCTTAGATAAAATTTTTAGACTGGTAAAAAAGTATGTAGTGAAGTAAATTAAAGACATTAGGCAACATTAAGACAGGGAATTATTAAGCTATTCAGGAAAAAAAAAAAAAAGATTGTTTGATAACTGACACACATTTTGATCCATATACTGAGCAAGATAAGAGAAACATCTCTTATTTGAAGAAAAATCCTAATTTATGTACCAGAATTTGATTAAATGATTGGATTGCTTTTGATTTTGAGGGGTTTTAAAATTTTCTCCTTCCATTAGTTTATTTTTCAGTGTTTGGTCTAATATTGATTTTGAAAGTTCAACTAAATCTAAATTATTTGTCGGCAGCAAACCAGAACAATTTGAGAGACCATATCATATAAATATATGTCCAGTAGTGTTTTGAAGGCAGGAAGAGTGAGCCAGATGGTTTCTATCAATTCCCACTCTGTGGTGCAGCAAGGGGTTAGTATGATTTTCTTAGCAGCTTCTTGCACTTTGTACCTTGAAAGGAATTACATACTGCCTGCTTGTGTTCTTGTAGTCACTGTACTTGATATATTTAGATGTACGGCTTCAGCTGTTCCTGCATCAAGTAGCAGATCTGATTTGGAAATCAAACAGAAATTTATCCAGTCGGGCAGTACTTGCCCTACATTTTAAATCACTACCTAGAGTGGGAAAAGATGTCTACCTCTTGCAATATGGATTGCAGTCTTTATTAATGAAATGCTCTCTTAACTGTGTAAAACAAAATTTTACTGTCCAAAATTTCAAACCATTTAAGACTATTTGCTTCTATGCCAGAGACCCCTAAGTATACATTCAAGTTCTGGAATACTGCAGCCACCTTCTTTCTTACGCATCCACTTTCTGAGTTTTCTTATTTTAAATAATTTGGTTATTAGCTACATCTGGGAACATTTTCACTATTAAAAATGCATTTTAATTTATACTTAAACTGATAATAGAGTTTTCAGCACTGGGAATGTCATTATGATCATCCTATGGGTATTTAATAATAGCTTTTAGTAATGTTTGTCAACAATGTATAATTCTAAATTACCCTGAAAGAACCAGACCGCAGTTCTTATTCTGTTTGTCCCCAGAATATGGCTCTGCTATTCCTTCCATAAAGCCTGTTTCAGAGACTAGAAAAGCTGCCACAGGAACTGCTGGAGACAGTACAATACGCAAAACAAAACAGCTAGACCTTGAGAGTGAGGAAATACTTCATCTAAAAAAGAACAGAACCTGTATTTTTGCTGCCTTTAACTGACTAAGTCCAGCACACGCTGCCATGTTACATTCATGCCATCTTTGCAGGCTTATATAGATGATAAGCCATAAGAGCACCTGGAATTGAAGTTCTTCAGAACACAATTCAGATAACGAATAATTCAATTTCTAATAAACAGAAAAGGTATGTGAATATGCACTTCTGTTTTCCTTAGAAAAACAGAAAAATTCTTCCATAGAAATGACATGACTAATTTAATGTCAACTATGATCATGAATTCTACCCAGAAAAGGAGGAAGGAAATTTATTCAGCAATGATGCTGGGGCAAGACATCAAACCACCAGCTCTTTAGTAGATGAAAACACAAAATAGTACAGTAACAAGTACCAAAGAACAAATTAATATATTTAAAGACTTTTGCATTACAGAGGAATTTGGAGAGACAGGGGACTCTGGTCCTATGTGGAATTTTCCAAGTTTCAGATAATCAAAATAGCTGTAGGCCCTGAAACTCTAAATTTGGAAAGTTTGGCACCACTAAATGGATGTATCTCATTTTACTGTGAAAAGGTTAATTAGAAGTGCTTTACATTTACTTTTGCTATTTTGAAGCTAGATTCTAAAAGTCTGCAAAGCTTGAAATGATAATTTATTCCAGTTAAGTTCGTACAAAATATTTAAATACTAGAAATATCCTTCCTCTGAGCTGTAGAGAAAGTATTTGTTGTACAAGTTTAGATCTAAATAATTAAATGATTAATTTTCTTCCTGCTTGGAAACAATTACATTTTGTAAATAGTCATTCCACTCTTTTTTTTTTTTTTTCTGTTTCTAATATCAGGAAATTATTAATGCTGTAATAAAAGAGTACTTTTTCGGACTGAGGATTAAGACTTGGATTTTGCATGACACCATTAATTCTAAAAAATAATATTATTTTTTATTATAACCATATGTTTAGCTCCAAGGCAATTTTTATTGGTGGGAAATGTAGTTTCCTGCAAAAATGAGAAACGACTACATGCTGTTTAAGAGGCTGATCAAGAAAATACTTACATGAAATGCACAGTTGAGATCAGCAAAGTGAAGGGATTCTAATAAGTTTAATGAGAAATCCACAAGTGAACAACTGCCTGGGGCAGCACGTTATTCAGTCGTTACTATATACTGCTATTCACAAGTCAGACCTCTAAATTGAAAAGTTTCATAGTTTTACAATCTACTTCAGTGAAAAATGTCACACGCTTTTGTTTTTGAAGATCAAATCAAGAGAAATATTGGAAAAACAGTGGTCCAAAATGCTAATGTTCCAAAGAGACATACACAGAAGGAGAGAAGGCATTTTAGAGTCAGAATATCCTAGATCAACTCTTATGATGCTACCATTTTCAATGAAGACTGAAGTATTTGATTTACAAACCTGTCTAACCCACCAACATTAGCATAGAGTTAATATAAAACTGAGGCCAAATATGTTGCACAATAAGGAAAAACACTCAGAAATTCTAAGCCGTTTCTTTTCAGCAATAATTCCTTGCAATACAGTTGCTAAAATCCTGACTGCAGTAATTGGTGGAAGTAAGCTTTACTGAGTGCTTTAAGCTGATGTCCAGTGCTTTATATTTATTTATTTTGAAAAGTAACTAGAAAAGGTATTATGGCTTTTAATATTCCCCACTGCAGATCAAACGTGGTAAGTTTGTAAGTAAAAAGGAAGGTGTATTTCCTAAAACATCAATCTGGAAGTTCAAACCAGACTTTTCTTTTTATGCTGAGGTACCAGTAATACTTATTCAGAAGGCCAGGTTATACATTTGACAATGCATGTGTAAATACTTTGAACTGTGTAAATACTTAGAGCAAAGCAGACATAAGAGTGGAACTGGGCTCACTCCTTCCTTTTCTGTCATAAAGGTAAACACCCACAAGTCCAAGCACACATGCAAAGAACAGATTCTGTAAGTAAAGTAACAGTATTTCTAAACAGTCATTTTAGTTCCCCATTGTATCTTCTTTCTTCTCTCTGGTTCTCATCTTGCATTTTTTATACTATTTCCACAGAGTTACCAAGTTAGCAGTTTATTTCAGACACCTTGACATGGCTCTAATTCCATGACTAACATATCTATCAGCTGTTGAATACCACCAGGACAATGGTTTATTATAAAGCTGTTCTATCTAGCAATGCATGTATCAATCAGTTAGTAGAACTGGCAAACAGTGGAGAAATTTAAGGGTAATGTAATGTCAAGTAAGGAATCTTTAAAATTACCAGTAAATGAAAATCCACCAAAGTACAAAAATACTTGGATGGACTCCCGTTTAGCAATTCCTTGGTTCTTTTTAATAGAGTATGCCTACTGTTTTGTGCCCAATTAATTGCAAAAAGTTAATTAAACATGAGCTACTTATGCTTAATCAAACATGTTCTCCACACAGACTAAATCTTATAAGCAAATTCTGCTATTTGAGTATGCTTGAACAATATGCTACATCAAGTCCTCAAGGCTGTATTTCCTCGGACAACTACAATTTTTCCTGCTTGGAAATTACACTCAGGACAAAAACAGGAGCTTTGAGTGCTTTGAATATTTGTCCATAATATCCAGATGTCTGGCACCTCACTGAAGCAGTAGCTTCAACTGTTCTACTGAAAATCCTTGACAGATCCATTGTTTATGTGCAGATCATTTTTACAGTCATATTCATATCTAGAGTGCTTCAGATAGTCTCCATATGCACAGCAAATGCATGCAAGGATATAGCACAAAGCCTCTAAATAAAAGCTTTTAGCCCTTCATATTGGTCCATGCTGTAAGTAATGTATTTTATATGTGTTTGTGCCATAAATCCAAATTCTGAGTATCACAAGGACAAGCAAATATGTGACACTTAAAAAAAGAAAGTGATAGTGAACGTATGCACCAGCTAGTTTTCTGTTACCATAATTAGTTGTTTATTAAAATCATACCTGTACCCAGAAAATTCCTGGGCTGGAGACAATGTCATCTCTGCTTTGAAAACCATTATATCATATACTTGTATGTCTATTTCTACTTACAAAGCTGATGAACTATGAGTTCTATGAGCTACCATCTGGGAAACTCTTTCACTCTCTTGCTGAAGAGAGTACAGAATACAAATGCGTATTACAATATCTCTTAAATTAATGCCTTTATTTGCAGCAAATTTTTGACAAATAGATTTTACATTTGAAAGAGAATGAGCACACAAATTGCTGTACCTAAAAATGAACTTTAAGATGCATGCATTTAAAAGTACTATTAAAAATCAAAATAACTTAAGCACAAATACCTGACAATATACACACTATTTTTTTAAAAAAGAGATAAAGGGGCAAGTTTCCTGAAAGCAACAACTTACAAAACTATCTAATGAAAGTATTCATTTACTTTCAGAAAACAAATACCGATAGACTCTTGTGGATAAACACTTCAATTGTAATAAACCAGCTAATCAACGTATTTACTGTGCTGGCTCACCGAATGCATACATGCACTAATAACACCACGAAAGTTTTCCAAAATACTGTATGATGGACCATTGTGATTAGTATTTTCTTGCTTTAAGAGGCACAAACGCTAATTTATTAAATCCCAGAATAAGAGAACAAATTACATTAAATACCATTGAACACTGTCTTGTAAGCAATGTTGAGAGCATTTTTCTTGGCCTTGAATCATCTGCGAAGGTCACTTGAATTCATAAATATGTGCTCCAAAATTAATTAATTAGAAACACAAGTTAGTGAAACTTAGAAGTTTCACTTTGTTTTGACTTATTCTTCATCCAAGTATTTTCTGCCCCCTCTTTCCCTCTTTGAGATTCCACACACTTTACGTTAAGGACAATTCTGCCTAGGAAAGGGTGTTTCACAAATAAGTTCCTCACAAGTGCTTAACTGTCAGTGCCAGCCTCCCTACCCCTAAAAATCAGCAACAGATAGGTTTTTCAGCTTCAGTGCACAGAGAGGCCACAAGAAATAAAGTGCTGTAAATATCACACGAAATTTGGTATTGTAAAGCATTTAGAATATTTTAAAAATCAGCATTATATATATAACCAATTAGCTATTTTTTTTTAAGGAAATAAGAAGAATGTAAAATAATAACTAGCTTCTGGACATTTGCTTTTGCTTTTCTTTCCTTAAAAACCATACTTTTCTTCTTCTTCCCTTCTTTCCAGCATTTAGAAGACTACAGAAGTCTTCTTAGTAGTTTCCATCTTACCTGTAAACATTTTCTTATAACATATGTACCTGACAGAACAGAAAAATACTGGGACGAAATGACTGTCTGCCTTGCTGAAAAAAATAATGTAATGGACGCCAAAATTTCTCTCTGAATTAATGTCTACAGAAACTCTGATACTACAAAACGGAGAAGTGACTGGAAACATTATGAGATAGATATTGAGAGGATATCAGCAACATATTAAATGTTTGGAAAAAGAGCCAGCTGATGAGGGACTGAACACAATGCACAATTTCAACCTCTTCTGAAATCTTTGTGAACAATCTTATCACCCAACATAGTGGGGCAGTTCCCTAGCATCTGAAAAGATATCTAGCTTGGTGGTTCTGCTCTCTCTTTTCTTCCACAGACCCACTGGACTGGTTGTTAACACCTGCTGGATCTTCAGTAATGTGCTGCACTTACTGGTTTCCTTACAGCTCTCAGAAGCAAGAATTGCAATTGCTCTTGCAGCTTCTTGGATGCAAAATGATTAAAACCAAAATGTTTTGATTTTGCTAAATCACAAGGCTCTCACTACTTTGTTATAGTTAGGATATTGTTATTTGAGGATATTATGGGTAAACACAAAGAAACTCTGCCTAATCAGCTATGGCTGCATACAGGTAGAAATTAGTTTAATATAATCTGTAAACAGATTGTGTAGCACTAAAATCTAAGATTTGTTAAAAATAAATAAAATGTCACTGTATTATTGTGTTGTAAACGCAAAACCAGTTTAACAATAAAAACAAGATGAAAATGTTAATGTGAAAATATTAATTAAATCAGAAAAAAAAAAGATACTTAATATCACATGATTAAAACCAAAATTATCAAATACCACTTGTCAGGAAAAAATTACCTTACAGGAGAATGCTCAATTTTGTATCAATGATGTAGGTAAATGCCAATTTTTCTACATAAATTTCCAGCCTGAGGTACTGTCCTGTCTTCCAGGTCACAGTCACAGAATAAGTCCAGATATAAAAGTGTCTACTTGTAAAGTACTCAGCAACTGTCTTCTAGACCAGAATGCCAGGAAACTCACCTCATTTGTTATGTAAACTGTCTCCAAAAACCGATATATATTTCGCCCTCTAAAACTGCTGTGTCAACCTAAAGGGTTGTTTCGTTTCTTTGTGGTTTTTTTTTCTACTGGATTTTATATCAACTGTATGTTGAATGTTGAATTTCAGCTCTGTAGGAAACTTAATTCACTACAGGAATTTTTAAGCTACATTTGATACACTGACCATGCAACCATATAAAATTGTTTGGAATTTCATGCTGATTTTATAGAAATTACATTTGTTTTCAATTTTGTATGCTCGTTTTCAGGGTTTTTTTTCTCTTTCTGACTTTAATCTGATTTCTTTCCTAGTTACTTTGTGGTATATTCAAGTCTTAAACCTCTTCTGAACTTTGATGTGGATGCTTTATCTAAAGTAACTGAAAAACAGAGTTTACATTTTCATTTTTAAACTGAGCATATTTAAGATCTTGTTGAAGTTTGTCCTTCTGAACATCTCATCAGCAGCATCTTATCAATTGAAGCATATTTTAAAAGTAATTTTGGTATTAGAGTATTAAAAGAGTATTCAAATAAAACCATCGACAGATAAGAATTTTCTCTTTCCCATCCTAGCTTGGTAACTTTTTCCTTTTCATGAATAGAGATTGAAAGGATTAGAACTTTTTACTTCAAAAGGAAGCACATAAGAATGGACTGGCTAATATAAGACAAGCAATGGTACACTATTAGATAGAGGAGAAGAGGTTTTCCTTAGTAGAATTTCTGACTGTAGATTTAGTTCTTTGTCATTTCTTTGAAGTATCTGCTGTTACATAAACTAACACTTAGAAAATGGCACAGATAAATCTCACATGTCTACCTGTTCAGCATTTTGCTGTATTTCTGTGTGGATTTTCTTCTGCAAAGATTTTAGCTTACTATACCTCTTCTGCCTCACTGAAGGAACTACCTTAGGGGTAAAATCCTGGCTCTATTGAGTTTGCTGAAATCTCACCATTCACTTTAATGAGGACTGAACTTTCGTCTTTATGTATAAAACGGCCTATAAACATAACACTATTCCCATTTTTCTACGGCTACAGAGATTTGCCTCCTTACAATGAATCAGCTAACAAGAATTACCATGAACACTGAAGCTCAGCTACACTTGGGCTGACAGTAGAGGAGCAATGAAACTAACACATTTTAATTCAGTTCCTATGTTAAATGCAGTCAGAAATGGTATACTAGAAAAGACAGCCTTTAACTTTGGTGAGTTCTGCTTAACTCAGGTTATCATCATTAAAAAGCTAATCTTTGGCGTATATTACTGTTTTGTTGTTGATTTTAGCACCATTAGAAGCAAAGCTCTTCCTACCTTTACAGAAAAAAAAAGAGATTTTTGGGTTACTTTCCAGTACACCAAATGTTGTTCCTGGCTAGTCTTATTAAAGACATTGCAATGATGCAGAATGTCAAAACAAAAGAGAAGAGAACAAAGAAGATTTTTTTTTTTTTAAAAAAAAAAAAAACCAAACCAACCCAAACCAACTAAAAGAATCACATTCACAGACTTGGCTGAATGTAAGAGTTACAATTTTTTAACAAACTATATACACCAAGAGCATAAGGACAACCATATCAGCTCAGATCCAAATTTAATTTAGCCTAACATCCTGTTGGCAGTAGCAGATGATTACAGAAAGTATAGAAGAAAAAGAAAATACCTGCTGTTGGCCAAAATTCCGGTGGAATAATTTTATTACCTCTTGACACCTACTAACGGATTAGGTTCCTATCTGCAACAACACATCCTAGTGTTACCATTAGGTAATTTCTCTTACAGTGATCTGTTGTTAATTAAAATGCACTGCTTTTTATGCACAATGGGATTTTAACTAATAAGATGAAAAACCATGCAATGATCTGAATACAATAAATCTATTGCACATAGTGCCCTTGTAAATTACAAGTAGAATATAACTTTGATAGATAACATTTTATTTTGCCATTCAGATTTGCTATACAGGAGGCTTATAAAATATTTTTACATCCGCAATTTCTATCCTATATCAAATTCTATATCGATAGTGTAAACTTTGCACATGAAAGACATTTATGTCTCAACTGAGAATAAAGTAGAAAAACAAGTACCTCAAACCAAAATAAAGTAAGTCCTACAAGTTAGTACGAACGTCAGCATCTACTTCACAAAAAAAACCTAGCTAAAAAATAATGTAAAAATTCTAATAATAATATTGCCTTGGACAAAAGCTTTTGGGACTTCCTTTTTAAAAGCAGTAGTATTTCTTACTACTGTAACTTCAGCCAACATCAGCTTACTCAAGGAAATCTCAATTCCTAATAGCATGACTTGTTTTAAAAAGTCATTTTGAATCTTTCATTTTTTCAATTCTGTATAAATAGAAAACTAAAACATAGATTTAAAAAAAAAACCCTCTCCTTCAGCTAATGGCCAGCACAGGCAAAAGAACAAATGGATATAAGCTGTTGCTGAAAAAATGCAGATTGCAAATTACTACAGAGTCTCTAGCCATTAAAATAAATCAAACTCTGGAACAGCTTTCGGTGGAAACACTGGGGGCAAAGAAATAACAACTCCAATTTAGTATTGGCAAAGTTCATGAAAAGAGAATTATCTGATGCAATTCCCAGGCTAGCAGAGCACTGGACTTGATGACCCAGAGATCCCTTCCACTGTTATGTTCTTTGTTTGGCTAGATGCAGATGTTCATCTGTTTTTCAGCCTCACTGTGGTTTTTCTAAAGTGAAATTTAAATGAAAGTTAATACAATTTTTGTAAGTTTCAGTTAGAAATTAGCCTTTGTAAGAATTGTTGCTAGGCTGGCAGAAAAGTGGAACTTGTCAAAGACTTCTAAAAGCTTTACTTAAAGTTGGCTTAGCATTCTAGGGAAGTACAGAGGTATAAGTGTTCAGAGATGAACGCCCAGCAGAGCACACACCATGAGAAGATTGATCTACTGGTAGGGAAAATAGGAAGAAATAAAGTAAACAATACAGGCTAGGACTGATACATCAATAATGTCACGGAAGAAAGCAAAACAGAATAGTAAAGCAAGCAAAGGACATCAGGATATTAAAAAAGTATAGGGAAAGAGAAATATCATAGATATTTCATGCCTTTCTAAAAAAAAAAAAAAAGCCTAAAAAAAAAAACCAAACCCAACAAACCAACAATTAATGAAAAAGAGAAAAAAAAAGAAAAAAAAAAAAGGAAATGCTTTGTTTCAGATGACAGCCACCTCTCAGGTGACAATCTGACACAAGCCTCTCTCTCCGCCTCCCTCACTTCTCTCCCCCGTGCTCAGCTATTGCAGTTTGCCTAGAGCTGGCTGGCTTTGAAAGACTCTTTTGGAGAACGAGTCACAGTACAGATGCTACTGCACACAGTTCTGTAGGTGACTCAATAGTGAAGAAAATGGCTCAAATTCAGAAGTATTACACTAAACTATAGCTTAAAACAACAATAATAATTTTTAAGCTTGAAAACAACCTGGTGTTCCTTAATAACTTGCACCCTCCTCCTGTCTTTGTTCAGGTGTTTTTTTTTCAATTAACATAAGAATATTTTTTATGTTGCACGTAACAACTTTATCATAGTGACTAAGAAATCCATTTCAGATACACATCAGTGAGATGAAAGGAAAGGAATTTATAGAAAACAACTCTAAATATTTTCTGGTTTTGAATAAATAAATTTTCAGAGCAGCTTTTAATGATTTTCAAGTACACGTATCTTTACAGCTCCAATCAGTCATAAAAGCATACAAAGGTCAAGCAAATACTTTATCTTATTTAAGACACTGTGGTCTGTTTTCTATCACTCACAAGTTCTAAGGTTTACACTCTTTCAAGGAGATGATACTGCTACACAAGTCTTCAAAATAAAGGCTTTACACAAATTCTGTGAACTTTGATGGCTATGTATATAATTCTTCCAAATAAAACCCTGAGCTTGATAAATTCTAAGAAACACTGATTCTTTGAAAACAGGAAAATTACTTCTCCTAACATCACAACTTCAGTATATACTTAAAAATTATCACCATACAATTTTAAGTGGCTATGTGCAGATATGATCACATGCAGACAATTTTTAAAGTCTAGCCCTTTCTTCACACAAATAAAGACATAATTTTTCTGTTTTCTAAGAATGATTGCTGCAGATTTTCAACAAACACAGAAGTACTACAGAATATTAGTTTAACTAAGCCTTCTAAGTTGACTGGAGAATGAACAACCATTTTACAGCCCTTCCTGTGTGCCTTTGCAGGTATTCTAGAAATCCGAACAGTGGCAGTTGGAATAGTGGCAATCAAAGGAGTGGAAAGTGAATACTTTCTGGCAATGAACAAGTCAGGAAGACTCTATGGAAAGGTATGGACAAACTTCTCTTGTGTTTACAATCATCACGTACAACCTTAAAGATAAGTATTTTTAGCTGTAGCATCTGTATAGTTTGTATAAAATAGATTCCTAGCAAATTAAAGTGTATCCTGTACTTACCCCACATGTGATTACAGCATACGTACTTTTTTTAAAATGTGCAATACTAAGGGGGAATATACAAAGCTAAAATATTCAATACTATTTCAGAAGTGAAATTTATTTATTAAAAATATTAGTAATATGTGGGGTTTATAATGCATATTCTTAGCCCAGCTTCCCCAATATAAGTATTTAAAGAAACACTTGTACTTATTTTACTCTATTTTATTATTTACTCTCAACAGAAAGTATGCAATGAGGACTGCAACTTCATAGAACTGATTGAGGAAAACCATTATAATACGTATGCTTCTGCCAAATGGACACACAAAGGAAAGGAGATGTTTGTTACATTAAACCACAAAGGGGTCCCCATGAAAGGTAAAAAAACAAAGAAAGAACATAGAGCATCCCACTTTCTTCCTCTGGCAATATCCTAATCAGAAATGATCTATAAAGAACTAGTTCCAGCAGGAAGATTATTTCTAAGATGACTATTTGACAAGATATCAAGAGAGGCTGGAATACTACTGAGAAACTGAACAAGCTGGACTTGCGCATTTATGTTTATTTTTAAGAGACTACATGAAAAAGATTTGAAAATATACACAAAACCAGATTTACTAACTAAAAGTTGTAAAAAATTCTAAAGAGTTGTACAATCATTATCTTAGTCATTGTAACTGGGTAGTTTCTTAAATTAATTTACCCTGAAGAATAAGTCATGACTTGATTATCTGATAATATTTTATTTAAAAAAAAACCTATCTGCTTCTTAAATATGGCTGCTATAATAATAATAATAAGCAGATGATAATGTTGTGTAAAATATGTCAGACTTTAAGGCTGCTGGAATGAGTTGTCAGATTATCAAGTCAATAGAAAATGTGGAGGCTGAGCAGTATTTTAAATACTTCCCCCAAGAAACTGATATGCTATACATAAACTATATGATCAGAAAAAAATATATAATCTTGTAAATGTTTATTGTTGTATTCAGATAAAAGACTTAGTTTGGAAAAATTAAGTTTACTCTACTACAAAATGTTTCTATCTATTAATGAAACAAATACCTAATGCTGCTCTAAAAGATGTTTCAAATAGTGTATGTAAAATAAGAATAGGAATAAATAATCTACTTCATCTCACTTTTCACAAATTAACATTTTATATAACGATGAAGCAAAAATTCAGACATATTAAGGTTTTTTATGTAACATATCCTATCTTTTGTATAATTCCTGTTAGGGCATACAGCTTTCAATATTGTTTTTCCATCCTTATACATGCTTTTTCTGTTGTTACAGCATTAAACTTTATTTTAAGTTGTATTTGAACTTTATTGTTCTAAGTTATTTAAATGTTATTTATAAAAAAAAATACTTATTAAGCTACATCTGTTTCATATGCTTTTAATTCTAAAGGAATAACAAAACAGTCTGGCTGAAATGCATGAATTTTCTTCTGTGACCAGACACAAAGACTAGTACACAACCCTCTTGCCAACATACATTGGATGGCAGACAAAAATGACAGCCTGCAGCAAATCGCACAATGGACATCTCAAAAGAAACAATGCAAAAATGTAAAAAATCTTTGCCACATACTCTTGCTAATTGAATTTAATATCATGCTCAGAGTTACACCAGGTAAAAGAAGGTTACAGTTCAGCAGGTACTGGAACTAATCCTCAGGTGGTAGAACCTATACTCACCAATACAGAAATACGTAAGAGTCTATATGACTAGTTTGAAACTTCAGCCAAAACCAATGTGACCTGATGAAGAAAATATATCTTAATTTTCTAGCTGTTGGAGTGTTCAACTAAGCCCTACACAACTAATGCACTACATAATTTCACTCAGTTCAGTTTGCCTACACGTTTTCTCAGTATTGTGATAATTGTGCTTAGATAAAGATTACAAAAAAATTAGCTAAAACAGCTGCTAGATGACTGAGATGGAATCAAGATAACATGCTCTTAAATGCTCTACTTGTCATTACAAGTGTCTAAAGTCAACCATTTTTTCCTATGTGAGACACTTTCTTTATAGCAGCACTCACAGAAAATGCAACAATTCTTTTTAACAAATATTTCTTTTTAAAAAAAAAATATTTGTTTAACAAATACCATAATACGGAAATCATGTATGATTTTTGACTTGCTAATATCCAACATGAAACTGTAGATACAAATGGGTCTATGCAGAAAAAATTGTCAATACAGCCATATCAGTAAACCTTCACTGTGCTTTTGCTAGTTTATCTATTACTTGTTCACTGAACACAACAGACTGTACTATCAAAGAAACTTCTTTGCTGATAATTGTCTGCACTACTTTCTGTGAATATATAAACACTGAAACAAAGGCCACATTCATGATCAACATCAGCATACTAGCAAAAGTTTCTAGATCTAAACTAGGTTAGTTTGAAATAAAAATTAAAAGAACAAAATCTCATTAAGATTGTGCTTAAAAGCTTGACTGAAGCTTGAAATAAAATGTGAAAACGCACATTAATATATGAATACATATGCCAAAAAAAAAAGCTGAAAATTAAATCCAAATACAGACAAGCTTTTCTAAAGATCTTTGGATTATGTAATTCAAGACTACAGGAATACAGTGAAACAATTCCTGAACCCCAGGGGTAATCAGCCCTTACGCTTTATCTAATGGATATCTCGCTTTATCTCACTATCAGGTAAGCCAAGGCTGCTTTATGTTTTACAGCCATCATATCTGAAACGCATCCTATGAATGAATGGTTCACAAAAAGACACCTGAGTGCAAATGATACAATCCTTCAGTAGCACAGTCATATGGCGTTATGGGTTGTAATACCTTCCTCATGTTGACTTAGCAGAGGAGGGGCTGTATTTGGGAAAAATCAGTATTTTGCCTTTCTTTTGTGCTTTCTTTCATTTCTTCTGGCATTTTAATAGTTAGACTTAAAGGTTAGAACATATCCTGCGTTGTTCTATTACAGTACATAATGGAAAACCTGAGCAGAAAAGCAAGATCAGATAAACCCAGTTGAACAATTTTCAGTGTATCTTTAACTTAGAAAATCTCTTTTGAAATAAAATATATTTCTTGTCCGTTGTTTCAAAAAAATTACAGTTTAGTTCAAAAAGAGAGTAAGACTCTGAAAATTTATAGTGATATCTACAGTAGCAAACTATTAAAAGGTAAAGATAAAAAAAGAGAAACTATTAGATTTTAACAGGTATTATTCAAATAGATGTCAGAAATCCTCACAAAAGCCTTATATATCAATTACATCACAATTCAATCTTAATATCAATCATGCAATATACCATGTGGGAGGAAAACAGGTTCGTAGGAAAAGAAACAGACATACCTGTCTGGATATGGCTCTTTACTAACCTTTATAGTACTAAATGTTCAAGAAAATCCAAAGTGGGCTATAAGAGCCACTCTCAGTTGAAATGTCTTTGGTTTTCCCTCAGATGCACTTGCTTTCATTTAATTTCTTTTTCTTTGTTTACCACAGATACTACAGAGTGTAAACAGATGGTTTAGAACTCAAATATAAGCTCCTGTGGTTTAAATAGCCTTTCTATTTAGCCACCTTCAACAGCCATTCACATTTCCCAGAAACTACTCCATTACACAGGCACTTTAAATTTAATTAATAAGGTTCTATTTGCTTACTTATCTTTTGTTTTAGTGCTGATAAATACCCTGTCACACAGAAATGAGCTAATCTCACCTGCGGAATCTCACAGAAGACCGCAGAATCTCCATTCTTGGAGGTTTTCAAGACCTGACTGGACAAAGCCCTAAGCAAATTGGTCTAAAATCAATGTGGGCCCTAATTTGAGCAGGAGATTGGACAAGACACCCGCAACACCCTTCCAACCCAAATGATTCCATATGAAAGTTATTTTTCTCAGAACAGCCATTCAGAGTGCAATTCAACCTCTTTGAACAACTACACAAAATACATTTTCCATGTTAGGGGCATAATTACACATTTGCCTCATAGCTTATCTATAATAACTTGTATGTCATTAAAGGTATGCAAAATGGTGTAAATACATTTCATAACACAATAAAAAATTACAATCGGACAATTTCCATGTCATTTAAAAGACATGATGTGGTACAATACAGTCTTTTAGTTCTGTTGCAAGTATTTTAAAATACCACTGTACATAGCATGTGTAATAATCAGATTACTAAATGATTAATCAGTTGAGTAATTATCAAAATACACTTGTCTGTGTTTTAAAGTACTTTTTGAAGAAAAGATGTATCGTCTTTTTGAATGAGCTGAAGCAAAATGTAAGTTAACATTAAATCAATAAAGTCATAAGAGAACAATAGTATTTGACTGCACTCAACAACCAGTATCTGAGTAGTTTAAACATGTCATAAGCCTATGCAATCTAACTCCTCAATACTAACTTTTTAAAAAACATAATAATTTCAGGACATTTAACATACGTAGAAAACAAAAGCGACAAGTTAGATTATTTTCCCCAAATTAGGGAAACAGTCATCATCAGAGTTGATATCCATACTTAGAAGCAATACTGTACTTTTTAAAAAGTAACATTTAATAATGTAAAAAAAAAAAAGAAATTCAACTGTTTACATTATTGGATGAGTTTTAAATGGTAACAGTTATTTAAATCACATTTACTTGAAACACGGGAGAAGGTGAACTTAGCAGAAAAAAAAAAAAGCTAATTTCTCTGTGCTGTTAGCATAATTTTGAAGATTAGGACAGTCTTTAAAGCAGAAACTCAGATGGGAAAATAGTCAAGGAGTTGCATATCGGGTACCTAAAAGGTGGCTATTGGTACCTAGTGAGAACTTGAAGGTGTCAGGTTAAGTAGGCTGCCAAAGTTCAGTGGATTTCAACTGGAAGCAGATATCGTGTTCTCAGCTACATTAGGAAAGCTAGGTATCTGCCTTACCTAGTGCCCAGACAGCTTTGTGAAACTCATTGCAAGTTCATTTTACATATACTGACAGCTTTCACATCTTTGAGGAGTTAGGCTGGTCAAATTTAAGGGCTCAGTCCTCTGCAGACCAAGCTCTTTCTAGAGCTAATCGAGCGTGTGAAATTAGGAAGCACTTGTCTCACTTGGATATCCAGAGTTTTGTAAGGCTAAAACAAATAAATCTTTTTCTGTCTTTGCAAAATAAATACTCAAATCAGCTCAGTCTACAGACAGTCTTCATTGGTTTGCAGCTGTTTTCTGACCATGGACTGACATATCTATGGTGTGATGTTAACTGAACAACTTATGCAAATCCTTATGTAATGTCTTATTTACATATTTCTGGTTTCACACAGCAGCAAAGGCACTACTTCTAGTCTATATCCCTCCTTCTGAAGGGAAGAACCTAAACTGAAGATGTTTCATTGTCCCACCTTTATTTAAAAGAATCCCTGTCTCACTTTATTCACAGAATCACAGAATGGTTGAGGCTGGCAGGCACCTCTGTAGGTCATCTGGTTCAGCTCTGCTGCTCAAACATGGCCACCTGGAGCCAACTGCCCAAGACCATGCCCAGACTTTTTTTTTTTAATATCTCCAAGGAGACAGATGCCACAACCTCTCTCCACAACCTGTGCCAGCGCTCAGTCACCCTCACAGTAAAAATGTATTTCCTCATGTTCAGATGGAATGTCCTGTCTTCCAGTTGGTGCCTATTGCCGCTTGTCCTGTCACTGGGCACCACTGGAAAGAGCCTGGGTCAGTTCTCTTTGCACCCTCCTTTCAGGTATTTATATACATTGATAAGACCCATCCTCCAAGCCTTCTCTTCTCCAGGCTAAATAGTCCCAGCTCTCTCAGCCTTTCCTCACAGGAGAGATGCACCAGCCCCTTAATCATCTTTGTGGACCTTCATTGGGCTCCCTCCAGTATGTCCATGCCTTTCTTGTACCAAGAAGACCAGAACTGAACACAGTATTCCAAGTGTGGCATCACCAGTGCCAAATAAAGGGGAAGAATTACCTCCCTATTCTTCCAAATAATTCAGTAATATCTTTATTACCACTAGAAATGTTTCTATAATATAACGTTACGTGGTATAATTTTAATCAGAATTCAGGACCAACTCTCTTTACAACTACAACGGGCCATCTGAGCATAAACACCATTTACTGTTACCTTGGACAGCACCGGTTTTGATGGACAAGAATCAAGTCATTGGCTAGTGAGTGCTGAGTTTTCGTGGTTCATCTACTGCCGTTTGAAACCTGGTTCTGCTACTGATTTCTTACCTAACTTTAAGCAAACTACTTGCAATGTCCTACTCGATAAGTAAGAAAAAGAATTTAGAGTCTGGTACATGTTGCCAAAACATTAAACATACACCCACATTAGCTTTAAATTATCAGACTAATCACAACCGGGCACAGGTCAGCAGAGCAGATGTGGCTGTTTCTACCCACACTTACAGTTATCTCTGTTCAAGCTAGCTAACAAGGTTAGCTTGTTTATATCTGTATGACTTGCTGTGATATCATCACACAGTACAGGAACACTGGATGAGACCTTTAGAGGAAAGGGAACATTTGGAAACCATGGACACTCAATTCTTGTGTAAGACACATGTTAATATGACAGCTAACTTGCCTATACACCCTATTCCTATTGATTTCACCAAAATTGAGGCATCAAAGTGGATCTGGACAAGCAAGTAACTTCTCAGTGATCATAAAAATAAACAAGTTATTATTGAACAAAACTGTGAGTGTCCTGCAAGCCTAAAGCAATAACATAGATCACAGAATAGGACATTAACAGGAAAAGCTAAAATATTAAGGCTTCTCCCTTTTATTGTCATAGGAAAAAACAAGTCATAGTATCTTGGAGAGAAATATGAAGATAACAATAATTTCAGTGACTTCAGAAATTACTGTCATTAAAATAGATTCACTTCGGTCAGAAGTCTTATTAATTGCAGTTGAGTGATTTACTGAACCTGCTTCACAAATATCACTGCCTACTCTGTTTCATATTCTTGTTTTCATGTATTAGTAAAGTACTAGGATGACCAAGATCCAAAAGGAAATACAATTATACCAGAACAAAACAATTGGAATTTTAAAAAATCATGCAAATATTTCCACTGGTTTTAGGTTTTGCAAAAAACATATTATTTTTAAAACCCAAGTGTTCCTTTGTTCAGAAACATAGATACATTTCTGTTTCTAAAAACTGTACTGCAGAATGAGCAACACACAAAAAAAACCCTCTGTATTCTGTAAACAAGAATCTCCTTTCAAGTCTGTAACTTGATGAGAGTAACACTGACTTTCAACTTTAAAGAAACCACATTTCATTTTTTTAATTGTACGTGAAAAGAAATACTAAAGTAAAAAAAAAGAAAACTGTTCAGGAAAGCTAACTGGCAATACATAATGACAGTAAGATAATTCACTTCATTAAGCCACAGATGCGCATAGCCAAGACATACAAAGATTCTACAAAGATGTGTTCATTTGTAGAGACCAAATCCTTCAGCTAGGTCTCAAGAGCAACTGTCCTCTTTGCTTAGATAGCCTGTTCCACTGGGAAAAACCCACACAGTTCTCTTGCATTACAAGAAAAAGTTCTCTTCTCATGACAAGAAAAAGCTTTGTGGGAATCGTAGCACACACCACAATACTTCCCTTCCTCCGACATGTCTGTGCTACTTCACTAATGCAGGATTTCCTGAGTACAGCATGTTCCAAACCTTCTCTCATTAACATCAACAGATACAAGAGACAACTCACTCTCTTTTCCTAAGGATTTAACATAACTGTAGAGAAAACTTGTCAGAGTGGTATCATCGAAAATGGTAGGGGCTGGGGAGTGGGAAGACTGTTCAACAGAGCAAGGTCAGTAGCTGTGAAAGTTCACACAGATGTATCTTTTCCCATTCAGGTAGATTCTAATACTAAAGAATTTATTAAATAATTCTTCAGCTTATCTTTAAGACTGGCAATGAATATCCCTATTTTATATTGCCTATTATATACTAGAAAATGGAAAATCAAAGAATCATAGACTTCACTGCCTAAATGACACCTATTATGCAAATTTATGAGTTTTCTCCCAGATATTTTCCTCTGAATTATTTTGCAACAAAAATAAGGTTTTCCTACCTTGGTAACTGGAGAATTATCTAAATCCAGAAAAAGCATATGAGCCCATGGAAAAAAGGATGGGGAGAAAAAAGGCAAGGATGGGAAAAGTTATTTGGTTATGGCTGGGGCAGAAGGAAGATAAAAAGGAGTAAGAGAAGATTGATAGCATAAAATTATGGCTGTAGCTGTTAGAAGGACAACAGTAATTTCAGGCAGGGGGAAGACAGAAGCAACTGGCTATTGTGAAGAAATGAAATGTTGTATAACATTCTAGAAAGCTAGAAGCAGTATCAGCACAAAAAACTTGAGAAAAGATGTTAGAATACAAATGAGAAAGAACAGCAGGCTAGTATGAAAGAATAAAGTATGAAAGAATAAAGATCTGGTCCATCAAGACAGAGAAGACAAAGGGGAAGAAGTTAGAGCCTAGAATGCAAGACATACTGAAAATGGGAGTCAGGTGCCAGAGAAAGGAGTAGAAAAAAAGTGTAGGTGTCATTAGTATTAGAGGAATAGACAAATCAAAATCATCAGATTTTAACAGAATCAGCAGCTTCTTTAAATACCTTGTAATATTCTTTACAGCTTAATCAAATGGCAGTATCAGCATATTGGGAGGATATATGTCTGAAGTTTATTAAAATCCACAATTAATTTTTAATTGCAATAACATTTTGATTTTGTGCAAATATTACTAATTTACTAATCTATGACAACTAGATTTTGCAATGTACTATAAGTTTCACTGCAAAATGCATAAAGTAATCTGCATTATATGTTTAAAAATATTCACAAGACTTACTGTCTGCTGTAGGACTGACAGATGTTGTCCTACCTTGTATGTTACCAGTATCATCTTTACAAGTATGATTTACTGTGGCAGCCCTAAAGCTTTCAAGACTGCATTTCTTCCAGACACACTTGCTTGGTTTTAAACTGGAAAAAAAATAAATTAGAAAAACGCTTATTTTAATTTTGAAACTCACCGTATGAATCTTCTCAAATGAAATTAAAATTCCTTTCTTTCCTGTCTCCAATGTGCAAATTTTTATGCCCACAGTCAACTTTAAGCTTGAGATCCAAGCCTGTTAACTGGAATAATTATATTCATACACTTAAAGTCAACCAGGACAGTTTTGCTATCTCCCTTCTGCTTCTGCTTGGTTTTGCACATGGGTGAATACCCTTACTTTGTGGTTGTTCCAGTTCTGGTAATTTAATACATTCGCATATGTTTCGTCGAGGTTGTGAATTATTCTGGCAGCAATATATAATTTACTTTATTCAGTGGTTTTCAATATTCATTCCAGTAGAATTTTGCACAGCTCCCACACCATAAGTTTCATGCAGATACAGAATCTATGCCATAGCAGTGGTCTCCTAGCTTCTTGGGATTTTTTTTCTGGTCTCACTAAATTTCTGTTAATTCTATTCATTAACTATTTACAGTGGTTACACATTACAGAGTATGCTGTGGGTTTACCCAGCTCTTCCAAGTTAAAGGCCCATTTGGAGCTTGGTATATATATAACTTTGAAGTATGTAAACCTTCTCTAAATTAAATTTTTCAGAGTGATCTTTTTCGACATACAATTTTCTCTGTCTGTAACTAAAAAGAAAATTCTGCCTAACAAACAGTGACTGACAGAGGGAAAGATGTTGAGAAAATATTTCTGTGTTTTGTATCTACTTCAAAAACATATTTCTATTGCATTTGTCAATCAGCTTCAACATACAAGATAACGAAATCCACATTGTCATGAAATCTAAGTAAATGAGCACTAAAGATAGAAATCTGCTCTAAATTTATATTTTGGAATGGATATGAAATTAAATATACAATTTAAAAATCATAAACTGTTAAAGTTAATACAAGCAGATATTTAATGGTATAATACTAATTCCAACAGAAACTTATAGGAAAGGTACAGTCTGAATCCTATAAGACTATTTATACAAAGTGATTGTTTTTAATAGAGATACCTTCAAGGCCACCTACAAATAGTTACTAGGAAGGATCTCCTAGTTTTCTGGTTTAACAACAAAAAAAATTCCTCACTATATTCAGCACCTTTTCCAGGAATTAGTATAGTTTTGCTTAGGGCCTGAATTTTAAGGCTTCCTTTAATGGCTTTGGTTGGAAAGAATACTTCTACACAGTGTCACAAAGCACTGAAATGAAATCTGCATTCATCAGTTCAATTCTAAGTTATGTCTCTGTATGATTAATCAATATGATTATATCCTTGCTGGCTAATTCTGCAATAGTTGAGTACTTTTATGGCTAAAAGAGCTACTCCATAACAAAGTCACTGCAGTAAGGCAATGACTAGAACAGATTACAGCCTATAAATAACCTTAAAAATACAATTTTTTTTTTTAGTATCATCCTGATACAAACTCTAAAGAGATTATCAGTTTCCATCCACCCAAACTCTGAGGTGTATAAACTTTTAAACACTGAGTGACATCAGAGCTTAATTTAATAGGGAAAAAATATTTAATTAAATCCAACTGAAAATGCCAGTCTATCTTAATCCTCAGTCATCTTACACAGGAACAGTTCCAAAACTGGATCTAGCATGCATCATGATAGACAAACAGAAACACAAGCAGGTTGTCAGAAATGCCTCATATTTGCAGTAAGATCTTAGATCAGTCTCCCAGTACCTAAAGGGGGTTTATAAGAAAGACAGGGAGAAACTCTTTAGCAGGGCTTGTTGTGATAGGACAAGGGGCAATGGTTTTAAAATAGAAAGAGGGTAGATTTAGCATTTGACATGCTTTTGCCAAAAACATTTTGAAACATCAGATCCAATTTTATTTTCCTTAAAGAGAAATAATGCCATGTCAGCTCAGATTCTATATCTCCTTTCCAGGCTAGTGTTTTAAACTATTTAAGCATATTTATATACCAACAATGAGAATTAAGATATTATCATCATCATTATTATTATAATTACTGCACTTGAGCAGAGAAAGCCAGCTTTGACAACAATATTCTTAGTACTAAATTTTCTATGTATGTATATACATGTATATAATTGCCAGGGGAAAGAGCAATAGATTCTCACTGAAATGCAGATCTAGTGGTCTGGACAAACTATGCCTCAAGAAGAAGGAAGAAAACTTACCAGTACCTGATACACACTGAAAAATTAAGTCTACTAATCCATCCTTAAAATCATCATCAAAACATTTAATGGATTCAGGATTTGCTTCATAGAACTTGGCATAAACAACTTGTGACAAACAATCAGGATACACCTGCCAAAATAAGAATGACACTGTATCTAGAAAGGCTACAAAAGAGATTTCATATTACAATTTTACTATTTAATGTAAAAATATTCAAGTGATCTGTAGCAATTGCAAAGCCATACTGTTGAAAAAAAAATAGTACAACCTTGTATTATTTGTATGAAACATTAAAAGGCAAATGTATCAACAATAGGAGAATTAACTTGTCAAAAATTTGCTTAATCAATATATAAATCAAAGTTCCCAGTTAAGCCTGAACCTGAGTATACTGATTTCAACAAAATACATATTTTGAACAAGTCACTTAGGGTTAAAATTAGGATGTAGAATAAAGTATTATTTGTTAATATTTAACTAACAATTCTATTTGATGAAAAAAAACCCCCACTTTTTAAAAAAATCACATCCTTTAATATTATAATTAAATTTTACTATTCACACATTATATGAGCCAAAAAAAAATTCACTTCTGATTGCCCATGATAATTTCTATCTTTTCCTCAGCATTTCTGATTGTTCTGTCTCTGGTACTCACATGCATATGCTTCCAGCTCTGTTTTGAAGCCAAATGCTGCCAATCTGGATATATGTAAATTGATTTATATGACATGTTAATACTTTTATGAGCTGAAATACAGCATCTATCCATAAATAATTGAAGATACTAAGTAATTGTACTGTTACCTGAAAAAAAAAAAGCATCTTTAGCCCTGAGAACAAGAAGAAAAAGTGTCACAAAATCTGCAATTCTCTCAAACAAGTGGTTTTTATCTTCTTAGTTAGGCTTCAAAGGGGAAAAAAAAAGGTCAGGAAAAATTTATCAGCATAAATTCAGATATAGTTGTGTGCTAATATACTAATGCATGACATTATTAAAACTCATGTTTACCTATCCTATGATGTGAGGCATTGGCAACATAAAGGAATACCACTGAAACACAAATTCTTAAATTAGTTTCACGTCTCACCCCAATAGGTTGTTCTTCTAAATGTATTAACAGAAATTTTTTCAGTGTATTGCAGTAGTTCCTGATTCAGAATAGCACTTAAGAACATGCATTATTTGAAGCCAACAGTTAAGATGGAAGCAAAGTTCTGTACTGAATCAAACCCAGTGTGCATAATCACAGTCTCCTGCTACATCGATATTTTCCTTCTCTTCTTAATAAAGAACACAGTGATCATCTGAACTAACAGAATCCATACACTTTTGATTTATGTTCTTAACCTAAATATTCCAAATTCATACCTTTTATAAATCATAGCATCATTACACAATGTAAGCAAAGTAAAGTCAAGTCAATTTGATCTAAAGGTTTATGTTAAGCTTCATGGTATAAATCCGCTAACTAAATTAGTTCTACATATGTTCAACTACTGCTCTTTAAAGATAGATGAAAAGTTAGTCTTGGACCTACATCTGATGCAGTTGACCTTAATCAGTAAAACACCTGCGTTTTTGTACTTGGGGAACGTGCAGCTTATTTGTTTGTTAATAACAGATCTAAGAATGCTTGAAATTAATTTATACCTTGAACTTCTGGAGAAACCACCACTAAAAAGAATTATGAAGCACTGTAAAACACCCCAAACTTCTTCAAACTTTGAGAACATTTTTATGTCAAAACAACAAGATATTCATTACACTGAATGCAGAAATATTTAAAAATCCTAAAACCACAAAACAAACCAAACCAAGACAAAGGTAAAAAGTACAACAGTTTTTGTTTAGAACACAGTCCACAAGCTAATAGGAACTTCTTTCAGTTTGCAGAAATACTGAAGGCAAAAAAAAAAAAAACAAACTTGCACAGGAAACACTTATCTTTTACCGAGAACAAAAAAAAAAAAGCGGCTTCTTTGGCTACCTCAACATTAGGTCATCAAAATATGGGGATTGATCTGCATTTGCCAGACACTTGCAACTCTCTCGACTTTTTACTGTTTTTTTTTTTAATTTTCAGTAAACCTAAGACTAAAAGTCTATATATCTAAAGTTTAAAACACAAAAATGAAGGTATACAAAGTTAGTAAGACAGCAAGTTACACTTGTTGCACTAAATTTATTACATAATTAAAAATATGTAAGAGCAGAAATATTGTAAACAACCAGCACAACAAAGCAGATGAAGACACTGGATTCACTTATTTACATTAGGAGGCAAGCATTGATTCTAAACTGTGCCAGAACTGTCTGGAGAAGTGCTAACAGATTTTCCATACTCCTTGCATCTTGCTTATCTGGGTACATTTCCATATATTTAAGAACAGATAGACAACATTTTAAAATCAGTCCTCCAAAGGTTTTTCTTTAAACACAGATGTAGCTTTCAGAAAGCTACATCAGCTTCTGGCAGTGTATTACAACCACCTCTAATAGAAATAGCTGTAGATTATAAACTCACATAAGATTTTTATCGAGTGCAAGTCTATAGCCAAGACATTGCATTTTATGCAAAAAGATAACGACATTTTATAATTTGTAGGACCAGCGATTACCTCTGTACATTGATATTGCATTGTCAGCTTCAACAAGCACGCTTCTGTTTCTATTTACACACTGTTTTCAAAAACATCACATTCATGCACGCGTATGTTTTGCAGCAAGTACTATCCACAGGTCACTATTTAGACATAGAGTTTATCAATTTTAAATGTATCCTCCACTCTCCACAACTTGTTTTTATCACCTTGGCAGTATTTGGACTTGGGCAAAATCACAGGAATTCAGTTTCCTTCACTTGAAAGTCTGAAGCAGTCAAAATTCATTCAGAAAAATGCAGTATGTAAGTGACATAACATTTACCATATTCTTCAGTTAGTAACTATTTTAACACATTCTTTGAAATTCAGTCTGTGTCATACTATGTAATGATAGGTTAATTTGCAGAAAAGTCATTAAAATAATTTTCATTTTTATTAATAACAACTTAATATTCAAAATGGATCACAAGTCAGGACTTCAGAGTACCTGATACCAGTAACAATCAGTGATTGTTTTATGGTGGTGATAACTACCTTCACATGACCATCAGGAATCTGTTCCTCTGGTTTACATGTGTTTCTGTACCAATGCACTCCTACTCATCCTATAGTATAAAGGAAGTAATTTTAGAGAGCTACTTATCAAGTTTTTAAAATGTTTCTATAGTGAGAATTCAAATTTCTTCATAATGTAATTACTTTTTGCTTTATAGTGTAATTTATACTCTAAATATGTATACTTATCTAATCTGTATCTTATTACATTAAGCATTTATATTTTCAATATAAATATTAATGAAAGCTTACAGGTTTTCATTTCAAGTGGAAGTTATAAAAAAACCTAATGAGGTGTATCTTGGCCTTTCACAGTGCCATGAATTCTGACTGACCCAAACTGACTTTCCCAAGGAAAGTCCTGACCTACCAGTCAACTAACTGGCCACAGGAACCGGGATCACTGCCTGAAGCAGATCACAAAGACAGGAGAGACACAGCTCTAAATCACCCCTGTTTTTTCAACTATTACTTAAAATACTGAATTCACAAGAGAGGACTATGACTTCTCATTTGTCTGCTAGTGAAGTAACGAAAATATTTAAAGTCATAGCTAATTCCCACTGAAGTGAATAAAAAAAATCAAAACAGAAAGGTTAGGGTTGCAATACTCCTCTAAATTGTCATTTACAATTTTTGTGGCCAGTTCAGTCAAGGGGTAGGTGCAAAATCTTTATCTTTACATATAATTAGTACCCATGTAAAAGATGGGTGCATGCACACTGGGGGAATTAGCATATCATAAATAAATCTTGCGTTGGCTGACAAAAAAAAAAAATCTCAATATTTTATTGAACAGAAACTTTAGTTGACATTTAACAAGCCAAATTACAAATATGATATGGTCTTATGTTAAAAATTTTGAATCACTTAACATATTAAGCCAATGGGTTATTAATGATTTAGGGCCTAATTTTGTCAGTAATCACATTAACATTCCAAATAAATAACCTGTTCATGCCTGTTCAGGCCTGAATTCTAACCAACATCCAGGAAACACCGGGATCGAGACATTCCAAACTACCAGAGACACATTTGTTCTCCGTGAAGTCCCTCATCCAGCACATTGGAAAGTCCCAGACACTAGGCTCCAAAGATTCGACCACAATGTGACAAACGAATTAAACTAATCATCATGCTTACACTGTATTTGAAATTTCCATTACCCAAGATACATAAATTCATGTAGTCTTAGAAAAATTAACTGACTCTTGAAAAAGTAAATCTCAGACCTTTTCTCTCCCTTGATTTGGTATCAGACTTATTTCTTTGACTTCCAGTTCAAAGCATATTCATAAGACAGAATGCTGTGTAGCTTTTTACATGTAGTGTAAAAAAGCTCACCTCTACATTTCTACACTTTGGCTCCTCAACAATGTATTTGGCAATCTGAAAAATGTTTAAATACTTAATCTGTAATTACTGCTATTTCACACAATGATATAAACAATATTTTCAACTAAGACAATTCATTCTATGAACTGTGAACATACTTCAGATAAGGAGCAATGGGTCTGAAATTGTGACTTTAAGTGACTACAAAATACCTTTGAAAATATAAAGAAAAAAAAAAGTACTTTTTCAAGCTGTTGAGGTTTTTTTTTTCCCCTCAAACAAACACACAGAGACAGGTGCAAACCCACTTCTGGATCCAAGGAAAAAACCTGCAAAATTGGTCTATCTTGTCTAAGCCATAAAAAGAATTAAAAATATGTAATATACCTTTGCTTTCCTGATCTCAGTTGTCTGAATTCAAACTTCTTCTGCAGCAATTTGCTCAGCAGCAAAGTCTTAAAAAAATTAGCAAGGTTTAGCTAGAAGTAGAGCCTGGATTTACGATTTTATTTATTAGATCTCTAATCAGGCAGAGACTTTTATGTATCTAGATCTACATCTCAATGTGTATGTGCACAAAACTTAACACACTGAATAGTCCTACTGCCTCACCGAAATGATTGGAAGGCTTAAAAATCATCATTGTGGTCTTTCCATGTGTCTCATCTTTCCTTTATAACACCAAGATCTGTGGAGAACAACATGTTTTCATAGACTTTTACCTGCACTTTGTTTAGGCCTGAAACAAAACGTTCCTAAGACACAGGCAGAACTGGAACTTTAGCTTATTCAAATTTTTTAAATTATAAACTCAACACTTTACACTTACAAACTGAGGAAAAGCTGTAAACACTTATCTGGGCCAATGTCTGTCAGTTACTCTCTTTAAAGGCAGCAAGACGCTCCTCCAGATATGCTGGTCCATGTTGTAACATAAATATTTTTTCAGCGTGTTTCTCTAGTTTAGTCATACATGTGTTTATTCTCCAAATCAGAGAGTGGACTGATGTTCAATGGAACATGTTCATATAGATATTTACATATAGCGCTGAAGGAATAATTTTTTTGCAATTTATCCACCAAAGAATAAGGCTTATCAAGAGAGATACAACTTGGCCACTCGTTCTGCAACCTGTACAAAGTTAAAATGGTTATTTCTGAAAATGATACAAATGCAAAGATCAAATTAGATAACCTGTGAACTTTATTTTGCATAAAGAATTATAATACCAGTATAAATGCATTTTACATGTACCTTGTAAGAATCTCTACTTGTAGCAACATTGTTAATGTTGACTGCAATTTCCTTCTCTCCTATGTAGTGCATTCGGAGATGATTACTTCATGTCAAAAAGAGAAAAACAGAAATAGGCCAGGGAGGCCCATTATAGCATAAACAGAGTAATTAAAAAGACTGTAACTTTTTAGTTAGAAAAGGAGATAACTCAAGGAAAAAAAAAGAGTTATTATGTTTCTAAAGAGACAAATAAAATCATGTGCAATTTAAGTTCTCGGAAACGACAGTAATGCCTTCCATCTGTTAAGAACAGCCTTGGAAGCATAGGAAGAAACTCTCTTCCTTGATCTAGCAAAGAATTTAAATTAGCAGCTTAAATATTTGAGCAAATTGTTGAAATCAACAGTAGTAATTTGAAGTTAATCATCAAATTGGTCACTTTCCTGAAACAACTTAGTAAGTGTTAACAGAGTAATCAATGTGTTTTTAAACCCTCTAGCACAGCTGAAAGACAATGACATCTATCTTAACAGTAGGACAGCAAGACAAACTATTTATTTAAAAAAAAAAAAAATCACACTCAGTGCAAACTATTAACACACACAAGTTCATTTTAGGGTAAAAAGCAAAAAGGTGAGTAAAACCAATTAGAAAATTAAAATATATTAATATTTTGTTTAACATGCCAAATTAAAATGTTTCCATTTTTATTAAATATTGCTCCTCTTAAAAATATACCTTTTAAAAAAAATAACAAAAATACTTCTAAATGTTTTTTGTTTCTCTGTTCCTGTGAGAGAAAAAGTTCTGGTTCAAAGCAAGAGAGCAATTTTTCATGTAGCTCTGTAGGTAAAGGCTTTGAGTGAATCAATACTTGCAAATAATGCAGGCAGGTCAGAAGGAATGTTCTGTTTCCTCTAAAAAGAATGTAATTTAAATGAATCATTGGTAACCATATTATATTAAATTACTTAACAAAATACAAAGGCATATTCACAGATTTCCCTAGCAGTCTTATCAGTGCAAGAAAAGAAAGCAAGCTCATTAAAAAGCAAAACTAGCTATTCCCTTTTTCATACTCATCAGAACTTTTCGCCTCAGGGTTCAGGACTTTCTGTTATGTTAGTAATGCTGTGGACTGATTAAGTATTTTAGAGAAAGCTTGATTCAGTATCATCACTCAAGCGTGCTTCCAACAATACAAAATTACTGTACAGCAGACAAAAATTTTCCTCCATGGTTTAGCTATGAGAAAAGGGGAAGTTAACAACAGAGAGGCTGCTCTCTTAAAGGTTTGCCATTTTTATGAACCTCTTAGTTTCCACTGCCTGAGGGTCTTGGAAATACAGACTCAATTCTCAATACTTACACTTACACGGCTTGGCTCAGGACCTGACTCCTGCGTGTTCACTTCACCATACACATGGGTAGTTAAAATAATAAGCAGTCCGACTTGCCAGGTCTTGAGACAGTAAGAATTCTTCAAAAATAAAAGAAGGCTTTTGCATTTTCTGCTGGCATACAGTAAGAATTATTCTCACCCGAATGCCTTTTAAAAACCTAAGATAACATATATTAGCAAATATTTAAACTTTAGATAACTAAAACTGCAGTCAAAGCTATGACTATAGCATATATAGAGCATATTCATTGCCATTTCTTCCAATAAACAGAAGCTCAGGTGTTGAGAAACATGCTAAAAATGTGAAAGATATGGAAGGACACTTAATCACAAAGGCAGAACTTTCATTTTCTTCTCAGTACCTCCATACAAAATATTTATACAATTATTTATTATGTACTTCTAAAATACATGCTGAACAAACAGTGAATGTCCAATCATCTGGAAAATCTGCTCTGTTCTTACATACTAACTTTTTGTTTAGAAATTGGAAGAAATGTGAGGGTTGTGGATTAGCAGAAGTCTTACTGAAATCAATCAACTGGTACCTTCTGAGTTCAGTATAATTAAACTCAAACTTTACAATGTTACATCTGAGCAGAAACCAAGTGTGAGAAATACCAGCTTGAAAAAAAAAATATCATTTTAGTAAATCATGAAATGAAGAACTCCAAACAAGAATTATATAGCAACCGTTCCTTAAAATGGTTTTGTTAATATCACAGCTTTTGTGCAAATAACTGTTTAGAATAAAAGCATAAAAAGGAGTAATTCAGATCGCTTTTAAATAATGAGCAGGCTCTGTTTGTTCCCAAACAGCAAGTTCTGGGTTAAGTATCCAAGGAAATAACTCAAACGAAGTAAGAGATAATACACTTTGTAAAACCTACTATAATTAAGTTTGGCAAGAAAGAATTTTAAAAACTATTATAAAAAGTCTCTTTGTGTCCAATAAACATTTTGTTATTTCAACCTAATTAACTACTGCACATCCCGGCGTATTGTCACAGGATAAAGAGATAAAAAAGCATGGATGGTGAAACATAGCCCTTTTTTCTTACTGCTGCAATGTATTACCTACTGCTAGCGTGAAAAACTGATCAAGTCAAAACAAAACAAACAACAACAGAGTGCTGGTAAAAATCCTCTGCCACTGAATGTAATACCACTGAAGACAGTGAGGCTTTTGGGGTGTAACTGAGATCAAAGTTTGGCATGAAATCTGCCTATAATCTCAACTTTATCCCCTAAGGCTATTACAACTAATATATCACAGGCTTTATTTCACTGAGTTGAGTGAAATATTCTCTATACCAAAATTACTGCTTTAGTCACTTCAACCTAAAAATGAACACGGAATAGTGGCTAAATGTTACTGTAGGGCAGCATCCCCAGCCAGGCCAAGGAATTCCATAGCAAAGATCCCACGTCCTATTTAGAGAGAGATGCAAAACAAGGAATATGCCAGAACAACCCTTCCAGCACTTGGTGTCAAACATAACTATGCACTCAGTATACTACTAAAGGGGGGGCGGGGGGGGAATACAGGTTAAAAAAAAAAAAAAAAAAAAACCACTGATCTTGCTTTCCTGAGGTTAACAGAGGAGGGAAACAAAGCCTTCAGCCTCCCATCACGAGCCACGGCTCCCAGCCGCTGGGCCGGGCCTGCAGGGCGGGAACGGCGCGAGCCGCGCAGGGCGCGAGGGCCGTTTCCCAGGGCACGGGAGACCCCGGCACGGAAACCGTCTGGGGTGGGGGCGGATTCCTCCCCCGCGGGCAGCAGGACGTGGTTTCTGTTCGGGTTTCGGGGACAGAAAACGTGGAAAGGCCGGCTGGGGACGATGGGCCCTCAAACGAACACAAAAACCCGCTGTTAGGAGCCGCTGTCCGCCTCCGCGCCCGGGCTGCTCCGAGCCGTCTCCCCCCGCCCCCGGCGGTCACTCCGTCCCTCCTGCGAGCGGGGCGGTCACGCGGCCGCGGGCGCCACGCGCTGCCTCCAGGCACGCGCGTGCCGTCGCTAAGGGCCCCTAGCAACCGCTTCCCGCCCAAAAGCAATCTCCCGGGCACGCTCTTCCGGCCACCCTCCCTCTTCCCCGCGGCGGCCGAGCCCGACACTTTCGTTCCGGGGCCTGTGAGGGCCGCAGAAGAGCCCGGCAGCCCCTCTGCGGCGAGGGAGCGGGTGAGGTGCGGTGCAGAGCTCCTCGCTCACGCGTCGAGGCTACGGGGGCGGGCGGCAGGAGAGAGCAGGGAGCGCGGCGCAGAGGCAGCGCGTCTCTGGCAGCGCCGCGGCCCGCGAGGGGCAGGCGGCCGGGACAGGGGCGGCGGGGCCTGGGGGCCGTGCGTGGGGCGGCCTGGCAGCGCTCCCCGCCGCCGTGGCTGCCAGCTGGGCAGGACCGCGGTAGGAGGCGGCTTCCCGCCCTCAGAGGCCCCGGTGCCCCTGCGGTGAGAGGGGACGGGCGCCGTTCAGCCACGCCGAGACAGGAGAACTGCTTTTTGTTCTCTGCCGGGCAGCGCAACAGCGCGGGTCCGTGCCCCTCGGCGTTGCCCGCTGTGTGCTGCCCGAGGCCCGCCTGCCCACGGGAGGCCCCAGCCCTGTGCGTTGCCAGCCCGCACATCCCGCCTGCCTCCCGGTTGCGGGCATCAGCAGCGGCCTCCGCAGCTGCGGGCAGCGCAGGCTGAGCCCCCACCCGGCCGTGCAGCTTCCAGGTCGCTCTGCAGGCGTCAGCGAGCAGCCGGCAGTAGCGGAGACGAGCGTGCTCTCAGGCACTTCGTGAACTTGACACAAACCCCCCGTGTCCTGACCGAGACTTCAAGTTGTCTTAGAATTGCAGTTGGGGTGCAGAGGGTGCCCTCCAGCAGCAGTGATTTACCTGGGGTTTGGAGATGAGGTGTAGATGGAATTGTTATGTACAGTCTTAACATTTTCTGTCTGAATCGAGATTGGATCTTACAAGTTGTGTAAACTCGATTGCTGTCTCTTTCTTGAGAAGTACACGGTATGTGTGCTGCTGTAACTTTGTGAACAGCTATTCTTTTGAGACCGCAGAGGCTTTCCTGTGCTGTTGGAGCAGCATATCTCTTCTCTGTATCAATAATGAAAGTGCTTCAGGGTGTCACAGTTGAACACCACAGTACCATAAGACATAACGCCGAAAAGAATCGGTTTGCAGGCTGGGAACGCATGTCAAATTACAGGGCCTCTCACCCTCTCTGCTTCTTGAAGAAACTTGATAGTAGTACGGGTTAGTCTGAGATGTAGGGTATATTTGCTTTATCTCAGAGATATTGAAAAGCCATTTGCACTATAAAATTTGTATGCATATTGGATTGTGTTTATTGGAATGGACATCCCTCCCCTTTCAAAAGTTTGAGCTTATTCGCAGGGGAGGGGAAGGTATCATAGCATGCCTGAGTATTTAATTTTACCAGAAAATAACAACTAATTTTTTCTGGGATTCACTTAAAATTTTTATTGGAAAGTTATTCGAGTGTTTTGTTTTTGTTATTTTTCAATTAAATTACACTTGGTTTTATTTAAACACTTAATTTTGGATCACATCTCAGGAATTACTCTTTGTTTTTGTTAAACAGGACTGTTTTGTTGCATCATTTCACAAGTGTAATCCCTGACATGAAAAAAAGTGAACCTAAATTAGCTGAAAGTAAATACTGAGAACGACTTTTTTCATTTTAAGTGAGGCAGCACAGAGTGCAAAAGGCAGTTTATAACTACTGCAGGCTTTGCAGGCTGCTGGCTGTGGGCTGCTTTGAAGACTAGAGAGGACCCTGAGTGACGTAGTCAGAAGAGCTTCACTAAAGCTGTGACCGTGACTATGAACCTCTGCACACAGCAATACTAATTGTGTCTGGATGGGGTGTGGGTGTACAGTCATGTTTCTGATACATCACTGATACACAGTGAAAATTTTCTGCCAGCTGCAGAGGGTGAGACAACCTGTCCTGAAGAAAGCCTGAAAAAAATCCGTCAATGTTATTAAATAAATACAAACTTGCAGAATGATTCTAGACTGGGTCAGCACTTACTGACTGGTATATGGAGCACCAAAGCTGTGTTTTAGCTCTTGAGCCTAATTTTTCAGCCTCAAGTCTTGCTCCTGGAAGATTTCTTTTATGTCACAAAGTACTGTCAACAAGTGGTTTGGTTTGCCCGCACACAGTACATTTCAGGATGGGACCTAAATTTGTACAATTAAGTTTCTCTTATAGATTTCTGTCCTATAAACATTTAATTCAATGTCAGTAGTCATGCTGAAGACTGACAGGACTGTTCATCCAGGCAAATCATGTCTACCAGTGTTTTCAGAAGCTTTTAGATGCTGATCCTACCAATAGAAAAGAATACAATTCTGCACGAGTTCAGTAAGTGGGATAACTTAGTAAAATGAGGAATGTGCATGTATGTGCATTAAGGATACAGCTCTCAAGTTCTTTCCAGCTGTTTATCTCATGTTCTCCTGAAATCTATCTGGACTTCTTGGTGCTATAACTGAATCGGATGACTTTCTTTTTCGTTCTGTTATAGGAAATACTTTCTTTGAGTATTTTTTGCTAAGTAATATCATCCAGAATCATTTCCAATAAACTAGTTCATAGTAAATTGGATTTTTATTTAACAGCTACAACATATTGTCTGTTTCAGTTAATCATGTCTTTAAGTTCATCTACACTAAATGAAGAAAACTCTCAAGGACCAAAAAGAAATACTGAATGTTTGGAAAGTCTAGAATTGCAGACTCCATCATCGTTTCAAGACAACCCACTTCAACAATTACAGTTAGCATCGCAGGAAGTACTTGAAAAGGCAAAAAAGAGTGGGAGATCAAAATGCCCCCGATGCAGTAGTTCAAGGATGTTTTACTGTTACACATGCTTTGTTCCTGTTGAAACTGTCCCTACCGAAGAAATTCCAACTGTGAAGGTTAATATTTCATATGGATTTTTTTATAGTATTCTTGTGCCTTTTAGTTACAGGGACAGAGAACAGACTGTCTGTGACCATTTCTTTTCTGATTCATTCTTTATGGACATTCATCTTTAACACAGCTATAAGTATGAATAAACTACAGTTAGATAAAATGATTGTTCTTATTTGAGGAATTGCAACTACAAACACTGACAGTGTCCCAGTCCTCATAAACATTTAAGTATCTACTAGATGAGAAGATAAGCTGATGTCACTCAAGCTTCTCATGCAAATGACTATGTTTTCACTTAGTTCCTATAAGTTTCTTTACAGTGCTCTTTTGTTCATTTTTCAGTTTCTAAGAACTCTGGCCAGAACAGAGTGTACTGTAAACAAAAAAAAAATATAATTTGTCCATAACCGAGAGTGAATTTTACATAAAACCTGAGCTAAATGTCATGGTTGTATAATTCAGATAACAACTCTTAAAATATAAATAAAGTGTAATGCCCTTCAGCTAAAATACTTGGAGAAACCACCAAAGAGGACTGAGAGACATTTTGCAGAATCACTTAGGAACTAAAATGCATTTTGAAGACACTCTGTACTTTGAAAGAACTGTAAAAATACTTCAGAAGTACTTTGGAAATTTGACCTAGTGAATTTCGTTGAAATGGCCATTTTTTCAATAGGGTGAATACCTAATACAAATAAGTATGCATATTTAGGACCATTACATTGCTTAAATTAAGACCTTATTAATACTATTTCTAGAGACTTTATCACACTAGTATGGCAGCATTCCAAACTGCATTCATTGCATACTTAGTTATTCATATGAACTGAGACATTGTAACTGGTGCTTCTTGTCACTTCGCTCTAGTTTAGTTCTAAACCTATTAAAACAAAAACACAATAAAAAAATGTCCAAAATTGTCAAATACATCTTAATTACGTGTCTATAGGGATTTCTCTTTGATCTTAGAATCACAGAATCATCAAATGGTTTGGGTTGGAAGGGACCTTCAAAGCTCATCTAGTCCAACCCCCCTGCAGGGAGCAGGGACATCCCCCACTAGATCAGGTTGTATGTATCTTACATACATTTTTGTACCAATTTTTGTACGTGTTACGTATAATCACAAATATTGATTGTTTGTTTTTCTTTTTTTCTTTCTTCCTGTAGTTACCTTTGAAGATTGACATTATTAAACACCCAAATGAAACAGACGGCAAAAGCACTGCTGTGCATGCTAAGCTCCTGGCACCTGATGATGTTACAATTTATAAATACCCTTGTATTCCAGAATATAAAGCAAAAAGACATGAAGTAAGAAATTTTATACAGATAGCTGGGCTTTGTGCTAGGGAGGTGCAGAGGTATCTTCTGTACTTCCTCCTGCAGTGGTACTGCACTTTGCTGGGAGGGAGTGGGAGGAAAGCACTACCCTGTTACTCCAGATATTGTCTTCTGATCTAAAATTTGTGAATTAAATTAGAAACTATTCTTTATGTCCTTCCTGCCCCATATACTGCAATGACAAGTGAAATTTGAACTTCCTTAGGACTGATGCTGTTGTCTTGGCTGAAGAAACCTTTTTTTACAGAAGCATTAGAGTTGGTAGTAGAGGCATGGAGGTGACATTTAATTAAAGAGCTCTAATAAAGTATCTTTATTAATTATTTTAGCATAGTCTTCTATATTTTTAGACAATATAATATTTTTAAAGAGATACTCTTTTGTCTTCTCCTGACTTAAACGTCTGTGGGCCGGGATAGAAAATTTCTGTTCCTTAATGAAATAATTCCTGGTGTTTTATTATATTTTGTTGATGCTCAGATTTCTTTCTTTTCTTCATTTAGATAGCACTTGTATTTCCTGGCCCCAATTCAGTTTCAGTAAGAGATATTGCTTTCCATCTCCAAAAATACACTAAGAAAGGTGCTTGTGATAATGACGATGACTGTTCCGGAGAGCCATTTCTTAAGCAAGCAAAAATAGAACTGAAAGAAGAAGAAAAAAATCTAAATGAATGCATCTCAAGCAACAGGACTGAAGGCACTAGACTGAAGAAAATAATATTTATTGACAGTACCTGGAATCAAACTAACAAAATAATAACTGATGAACGACTTCAAGGTAAAACAAAAAAAAAAGTTGCTATTGAGATGTTATTGCTACAGAAACTATTAAGGGAAATATATGTCTATATAACAGACCTGAGCATGATATAAATGTATACCTCACTCTATATCTGAATATACTTGAAAGATTCAACAGCCTATTTCAGTGCTGTAGAAGACTTCCTAAGCCCAAGGCTCCATTACTGTTCATGTCATATAATTTGTTTTGCAAAATTATAAGACTAGTATTAAGAAAGCATTTACCTTTATTTCTCCCACTTCTCTATTGGAACAAAGTTCCTCAGTCTTACAGAATGGAAGCTGTCATGTTAGACAATAGGAGAACTATCATTTGAATGACCTTTGAAGAAAGCCAGAAAAAATTTCTAGGTGGCTGTCTGCTTTTTCAGGAGACCTAGGGGAGCATTTTTGTACATGCTAGTGGCAGACAGGCCACTAGAAGCTGAGCGAGGGATCCAGGAGATACAGTGCAAGCACGTCATGGCTTGGTTTCTTTTTCTAGTAAAGTTCTTTGTTTCATGGTCATTTCAATGACCCTGCTACTTTCTAGACAAAAGGGGAATGCCTGCTTGCCCTCCTCCTTCCCGTCTCTGAAAGCAAAAACTTGTAATTCTGCTAAGTTTTTTTTTGTCTTAGGTTCATTACAATAAGTTTACGTTTAAGTATTCTAAATAAAACCACAAAAGGTAAAACAGTTCAGCAATGGCATTCCATTTCCTTTGAGATAAACAGGACTTTGAAAATACTTTCATTAGTGAAAAAGGTGCACTTAGCTGGGAGGCCGGCTAAGTTTATATGTAGTGTATATAACTGCGTGCTAGTGCCTGCTTTGCACTGGACCCTACAAGGAATTTCACAGACTTCTTACGTGCAAGATGAATGTTCCCTTGCTGTCTAGTCAGTTTATTAAAGAATCCCACATGTTAGTATAATGTATTGGCTAATTAAACTCCTGTTACTAAGTATTTAGTTTAACACAAAACATAGTCTATCAAATAAATTAAGTATTACTGTAAAGATTAGAGTAATTGCATGTTGCAGATTACTGTAAAGCATTTGGAGCTTATTTTAAAAGGACGAATTTAAGAAAAGTAACAGGCAGCCAGACGACCTGAAGATTTCCGTGGAAGCTTATGCAGTATATCAGTCAAAAATTTGTAATTGTTGTAACTTTGGAGCTCTTAAAGGATAGTTTCCAGTTACCCCATGAATGTTGGTCTGGTGGACTCTTCCCTCCTTTCTAGAACTTCATCTCTGTTCCAGCTGTATTCTAGTCCTCTGTTTCCCTAAACACCTCTCAGAATTGGTGTAAGGTGTGACTAGTGTCATGCCAGTCAGTCTCTTATGCACATCCAGGGGAGAGTTTTACCCTCCATACAGCAGGTATAACAGTGTGCACAACCCATGCATTCATTGCTTTCCTTAGTGTCTGTCATAAAGAATGTAAATTGCATTAATATTCCTTTTAGAGATTGCAGTTTTGCCTTCCAAGATGAATGGGGCACAGTTTCCTTAGACGTAAACTGATGAAATTTTTATGTTGCACACACGTGAAAAATAGAGAACTGTTGTCATTTTTTTCAGTTCAACTACAAATGAAGTCATCATCCAACAAAACAGTCCTCATATTAAAGTTCAAAAAGGAGTATTCATAATTCCAAATAAAAAGTAATTGCCATACTTACTCAGAAAGATTAAGTTACAAGAAATATTAGATGGAAACATTAATGAAACCAAGAAAATATAAAGAAAAGCCTCGCGTTTTGTAAGCCTGCATTTCTATAGAGAGTAAATCTAGCTAATTGTACTGCAAGAGAAAGCAAATGAGTACATCAATCTTAAAAAAAAAAAGCCAAGAAAACTTGGACAAAAAAATACTTCTGTATCTTGGAAGAGTGGTATTATGTATCTTTAGAAAGCAAAACTAAACCAGTTGTGTTAAAGACAGGAAGTATTTGAAAGCTGGTAATGTCTAGGATTGATTACTTCATTAAAAGTGATCACTGGATCAGAAAGGAAACAGTTGGATCTAATGTTCATGATTACTTTCTCATATGAGTGATGAAGCTTATTGGCAACATCAATGCGGTTGTTAAAGAAACAAATTGCTTTGGTATTTTTTCCTGTGAGTTTGATCCACTTTGTGTTAGCCAAATGTCTTCTTTTATTAGCTTATACATTCTCTTATACAAGGCTGAATCATACATCTGCTTTAGTTGTTTGGATCTTTTTAAAGTTTCTGTGCTTGCTTTCATTTCTGCAAGAAAATGGTAGCCTTTGCCTATGCACAGCTAGGATATTTGAGAGCAGTAAGTTGATGTTCTCTGAGGCAAGCTCCCC
This sequence comes from Chlamydotis macqueenii, assembly GCF_036417535.1. Taxonomy (NCBI): domain Eukaryota; kingdom Metazoa; phylum Chordata; class Aves; order Otidiformes; family Otididae; genus Chlamydotis; species Chlamydotis macqueenii. The sequence goes on along the minus strand of NC_141567.1, from coordinate 11,447,387 downwards.
TCATCCTCTTTCTCTGACAAATCTCTTGTTCTCCTCTCACATTTTCATCTTTCCTCTTCCCTCAAAATCACATTGGGGGTGTGATGCAAAGAAAAAGTGGGAGTTCTGTCATGAGTTTCCATATGCTGACATATAAAATAACATATGCTGACATGATCCAGGGGGCTATACCAGAGGCAAGGTGAATCCAAGGTACGTAAACCCCTTCTTCCTCAGCCTAAATCCTTAAGTTACTTATAAACCTTGGGAATCTAAAAGATCTGGAAAGGAGCGGAATTCCTGCTTAACATAGTATTTTCAAGCTGCTGCCTCTTTAGGAAATTAATAGTATAATTAAAATAACAATAGGCACGGTAGTAAGAGTTTAGACTCTTAATAGCTACCATAGATAGGTACAAACCATAATTACTCACTACTTAAAATTACATAATAATATGCTGTCCTTTATAATCCAACTGTCCATCCTGTTTACAAAGTGATTACACATTAAGATGTTGTTAATTTTGAGTAGTTTGTGCATGTTAAGGAACATAAAAATCAAGATACATGTTTAAAATTCATCTGAATAATAAAACAGTTAGAGACTATAGTAGATACAAGATTTTCATATGTTGTACAGAGACCAAATGTCTGTCTTTCATCTCAAGGGCGAATGCTTTTAGTTTCTAATAAAATTAATGACCAGACTCTGTCCTACTTACTCCTGAGTAATCCCAGTGAGATTTCAGTTACTTAACAAGCATAAATGAAAAGTGTCTGGCTCAGTTCAGCAAAACTAACAGTCTGAGGGATTCTGTTTTACACTTGAAAGGTATTAGCTTTGCAGAGGATGAAGTTTATTAATTCATTTTATGAACATTGATGAGTCTTTGTAGGTGTGGGCTTCACTCTTCCCATCTGAAGAGATCCTGGAGTTTACTGAGGGCTTTGAGACTGTGTGAATGAAAGGATAACCTCTTAAGTTTTAATTCCAAATATAAGGATTGTAACATTGTAACCTAGAACTTACAGCACTTTTTCATCAAATTTCAAAGTGGTCCACAAATGAGGATAAAATTATTGCCTCCATTTTACAGATGAAAAATGGAGGCACAGGAGGAGAAATTATTTGCATGCAGCCATCTAGCAGGGATAGCAGCAACGACAGAAAACAAAACTAAAGACTTGTTTGGCATCCCGTGCACCGATCCACATTGTCTAATCTATGTCAGCCTTTTTTTCTTGACAGGGTTGCTGCAAATTGAGTTGAAGACAAGGAAAACTTGCTTTTGGCGTCATCAGAAGGGAAAGCCAGATACATACCTTTCCACGATAGAAGCAATTTATTATTTCCTTGTGGACTATCATCAGGAGATTTTGCAAGAGAACTACAAAGGACAATATGATAATCTGCTTTTTTTCTTTTCATTTATGTACACATTGATTAAAAATGCTAAGTGTTGTGCAGGAAAAGAGTAAGGTGTCTGTCTACAGGTAAGTAACACATTTTATTTTGTTTCTCTTGTAATGATGTTAATGATAAATTGCACAAACCTATTTTTATCTAACTGAAATCTGGAAATAAATTGAATATAATAATCATAATAGATAATAGTAATATTATATTATTTAATCATAATATTATAATTATAATAATATAATATAATATATAATAATAGATTAAATGTAGAGCTCAAATGGCTTCAGCATTTGTCCAGAAGTAAGCTACAGACCTCATATCCTGCACAGTTGAAGTTGTAGAACTACTCAGATGAGCAATCTGATTAGAATTACTAATTTGAAAACAGTTACGCTCTGCTAAATATTGCTGTGTTTGAACCTACAGACTTGATGTGCTCGTCACAGTGAGATCTCCTGAGGCGGCGTTAGGAGGACTTGGCCTCCCTTCCCATAAGGACTGATCTCTAACTGTAAAACGGAATTAGCCTGCTAGCTTTTTATTAATACTGTTTCAAGCGGGGTTTTTTTTGTGTTTTACCCAGTAATACCGATTTCATGTTAATGACATTTAAAACTTACTGAAATTATTAGGACGTTACTTAATTAGGGAAGGAGAGGCAATACTTAATGAAAGACCACATTAATTAAGTGAATAGAGTATAAATTATGTATTTGCAAGATTAATTCTGGAAAATTGTCCTAGTAATAGCAAAGAGCAGTCTCTTTAAACACCATTATACCGTGCATGATTTCTACAGTACCATTCACATACTGTTATAGTCAGATTATTCTCCACTTCTTGGATAATTTTAGACTTCTTCAAACAAATTTAGTTAAGTGTTTATTATTATTATATCAGTATTATTTTGGGGAATACTAACTTAACAAGTGTCATTATAGCGTACCATAGACAGTAAAATTTTGTAGATGCCACATTCTAAGCAGCAGAAAGGGCTCATTGCACTGCAGGAGTTGTCTGAAAACGTAAATCTTTTTGTAGGACCCAAGACAAAGTAATTTGCAGAGACAAGAAAAAGAGAAGATTTTGGTTCCAACCACAACATTTCTGACAAGGCTTACTTAAATTAGACAGACTGTGTATCTGCTGTGATTTTTCTTTGGCAGTAATACTGCAGATTTGAACAGCACAAATAAGACTGGGTCTATGCTGATGAAATTTTTGCTGGTATCTGTAGCACTGCTGGCAGAGTCATCACATGTGAATGTAATTATACGAGTGTCTTTCCCAAGCTATAAAAGTACAGCTAATGCTGACAGAGGTAATAGACCTAAGCTGTATCTTTACAAGCAGAGTGATACGAATATATTTTTATCATTCTAGAATGTTATGCCAGAAGAATGCACGTTGATAAAAATTACAGTTTTAAAGTAGGAAAAAAGTTTTGTTAGAAGTATGAGGTAAGATGGATAAGTATTTCTGAATATTCTCAGAAGTGTGTTACTTAAGAAAAAAATGAATCTTGTTCAAGTGACATAGATTGAAAAATTATAATAGATTAATTTTTAAACAAAAACTCCAAAGATTTTTGTATATTTTCCTCAAAAAAACTGGCTAAATTATCACCTCTCGCATACTCCCCAGGTGAACACAGAAACAGTGCCTTGAAAAATACTTCAAGAAAATCTTTTTGTGCTTACACAGCAATCCATACAGGCTCAAACCACTGTTTTGTACTATGTTTTTTAATGCTGCAAGATATTGAAATCAAAGTTAGTATTGCTTAAAACACAAGATACAAATACACTCTCACTGCAAGTCATGCTTATCTTCAGATTTCTATGCTTATCTGCCCGAGTGACAACCAAAACACATCTCCATTTGCAAAAAGAAATGGAAGTTAAGCTACATGAGTGTACATGAAGAGTACGTGAACTATAACGGCACCACAAGAAACACAGGCGTGAAGTCAGAACGATTGTTTTTAAATATACATGTATAATGGCACAGATAAGTATATTGTGATTCATGTGCCAGGCAATGAGAAAAATCAGCAGTCGTGTCTCAGTGCTATTGAAACAACACATTTCTTATTCATTTGGTTCTTATTGCTATTGAGAGGTTATTTTGGCTTTTTACAATGATTAATGCTATTTCCTTTGGTATGAATTTTGATAGTCTTTTGACATTCCCATCTGTTCTTGTATTTCTTAAACAAAGATTGCTGTAATATTTTTTTAAAAAATCACACAAGTATAATAGCTTGAGAAGGAAACTTTCACCCACTTTAAACAAACAAAAATAAAATGAACCCACTGACCTAATGTTTTACAAGAACCAGAGAGAAAAATCAAGGGGGGGTGGGGGGAGTTACTTCCAAGACACATTTCCCTGAAAACATGTTTTTGTTATTTAAGAAGCAGAGGTCAGATAAAAGCTTATATAAGCTGTTCTTTGTTACTTTTGGAAAATAGTTTCATAAGGTTAAAAATGGTTTCCAAATTTAAGTTTTGTGTACCTCACTTTATTTCAGCAATGGGAATTAAGAATCTATTCCAAAAGTAAATTAATTTTAATTCTCAGGTGAAATCAATGTACAGAAAGATTTTAAATCTGGAACACTGTGTCCAGGAATTGGGTTCAGATTCTTTTTCTTCCAGTGCAACCTCAGTGTAGTGCAAGAATCATTCTTATACCAAGTGACAGAGGCACATCTAATATCCGTAATTAATTACAGTCTGTTGATATTCCTGTGATAACCTTTTATAAGGGCAGAATGGAGGTTATTGTCACTTCTGCTGCAAGTCTGTTCTAAGCAGCAGATGTAGTTCCTATGTCTCTCCCATCTCCTGCTTTCTCCTCTGTAAAAAGATATAAACCCTCTATTTAATTTCAGTACTGGTATAAGAAGCCAAACGAACCAAGTCATCCACCTCACACTGAAAAAGTCTCAATACTGCCAATACATTTTTCCAGCTTTGAGACTAAAGAACAGTTTTGTTCCACCAAATGAAAGCGATCAAGTGGTTAATCCTTTCAAGCGCAATTAGCAGCACTGACCTCCCTGTTCTTTAAAATGAGGGTCATGGGGAGGTAAAGGCCAGTTCTGGGCCTTTTCTTTCCTATCTGAATACCCCTTCACTAACTATCTCTTCTGTTTCCAAAAACATCAGAGAGCAAGGGGGAAAACAGGCTTCCACTTCCATTAGCAGTAACTTAAACAGCCATAAGTTAAAGGGGGAGGAAAAGGAAGAGCATCTCTATCTATCTCCTTTCACAACAGAAGACATCTGGCCTCCTGTGGGGAGGCCCCAGATAACAAAGAACCTGTCATTACAAACCTCCGAGATGTGTTCAGAGAACCATTTTACCTGCAGTCTGGCTCATTCATTTCCTGCCACTGAAGCCATCTGCTTTTGCTTATTGTGGGTATTTTTGTTCTTTGTTTGGCCAGGAGCGTGAAGTGGCTTCACTTTAGCATGCCTGTCTGCTTGGTCAGAGGGAGGATTTAATCCTTTTCTCAAAATGAATAAGAGAGGGAGCTGCAAAAAACAATTCTTTTCCTGGAAGGTAGCACAAAAAGTCATCCAAGCCTAGGTTGAATAAGGGGTCATGTCAGTGCTTGGGGTAAAGTACAATGAGATTGAAAAGAGATGGCAACTTGGAATCTACAGCAGAACCTTCCAAAGCACTTGCAATCTCACCTAATTTAAATCCTTTGCTACATCTTCTTGCAGGTTTGGCTTGGTTTTGGTTTGTTTTTTTTTCAGTTTGACTCCATCTGGTTTTCCACATAGGCTTCTTCAGGCCCAACTGCAGAGTAATGTAGTGATCTGTTCTTGCTTCTCTCTTGCACAGTTTCAGTATTTTGCCTGAATGCTTTAAAAATTAGCCTGTCCTCATACATCATACTTATATAAAGTATGATCAAACTTATTTAAGTCTTAGTATACTTATATAAAATGTAATATCATGTGAAAATCCTTTGCACCTACCCCTGTCTTTGACAATACCAAAATGAAGAGGGGGGGAAAACTTCCTATTAGTTTCCCATCATTTACTATAATGCAGTTACTACACTCCTAGGTACCATTAACTTGTGTCTCAAAGTATTCCAAAAAGCTGCACATCAACTGAATTCAAACTTGTTTTGCGACACAAAACTTAACATTGACTGCAGCGATGTTAAAACAGGAACGTTTTCCCACTAAGATGAAAAGATCATGTGGCAGTAAGACACTGATCTACTGATACCAGAAGATGAGGTCACTCATTAAGGTACTGAACAACAACATAATTCCTGAACTCTTATCCCTTGTCTTGAAAGACATTATTTTAGTAAAATTCCAATGCTGTCTTTAGTAGGAATGTTGATTTTTGACTGGTGACATTTAGTGATACCAACATTCAAAGTAAGTGTTTATATGAAAAATTTACAACGCTGGTTTTGTTCGCTTGTTGGGAACAATAATGCATTGCTGTCATTTTATGGATTCGGAAGAGAAATTAGATGCTGTAGGATTTTGAAAGTAGTGTATCACATTAAACTTTAAAAACACTAGTAGTGGTGTGCTTTCTTTAACACTACCTGTCAGAAAAAAAAAAATTCAAGTAGTTCTTGAGTCCCACAAGAAGAGGTGGGAACTACTTCTCTAAAGCAAAACAGACTTTGTATTTTCACCTCACTGAAAATGGAAATTTCTAACTTTAGCAAAACCAGTGCTGTTATCACATTCAAATCAACTATGGTTTTACTGCTGACTTCTCAGACCTCTGCTGTTGCAACAGGATGTTTGGAAACATACCACAGAAGAGTGAACAGAAGAAAATGCTCCACACCAGTACTATCAAGTCCTGCTCAACCTATGATCCTGTGCGCTTCACTTCCCTTACCTGTAAAGTTAATTTCTGCCTCTGAATAACATGTCTCTACGTAGTAAGCTGGGCCCATAAGCCAGTTGAACTCAGCATGATATTTAAAGGTTGAGTTTTGTTATTTCTGATGTTAAAATTTCTGCTTTTTCTCACAACGGGAATAGAAGAGCTTTACAGAAGTATGTGTACATGTGTAAATATGAATAACACATTAGGACACAAGCCAAAAGTTTTTCCTATGCTGTTTCTGTCTTAGGGAACATAAAGACAAAGAAAATCAAAGTATGGTATAGAGTTTACAAACTTAAAGAATAAATTGTTATATGTACAGACAAAATGTATACTTTAGATACAAACATATAGGTGAGCCTGTTAATGTACACAGACGAATAGTTTGGTTAGGAATTCATTTGTTAAGTTTGGATGCACTATCCAGCACAAGTGCTATATTATCCCTCCAAACAATACACTGGAAAAACAAATATTTCATACCTTTTCACTGTTCTGAATATCACTGCTAATGAATCTAGTGTAGTTCCCTACTCTGGTCTCGTAAAGTATCAGGTTTTCTTCGCATCTCCAACTGCTGCAAAACCAACTCCCTGCATTAATGTTATGCACATCCATCCAGGCTTAACAGGGCCAGACAAAAGAGGCCAAAGGAGTAAACAAATTATTCCAAAACTATTAAAAGAATAAAACTGCAAATACAAATTTTGAGAGTGTTGAACTACGCAGAAATTATTACTCACCTGCACAGAGGAAATGCCATGGATCATGCTTGCCATTTGTTTAGCAGAGAAGAGGAGAAAGGAGCAAGAGCGCACGCCCCCTGGTACGAAGGAAAATGCATTTGCCTTAAGTAATCATGTGCATGAACACCTACAGTGAACATGCACGTATATGACCCTTGATGGAAAATTCATGTTATATATAAAAGCAACATGATGTTTTCTTTGCTGTCTTTTGATTACTTACTGGAGAATAAAATAATCAAACCAGAGTTAGTATTTCTCTGATGTGTTGGGTTTTTATTAATTATATGCAATTAGTTTATAAATTCCTTCGTTTATGCTAGTATTTACTCTTATTTCAGTGTAATTTTATTATAAACAGCATCTAAACTATTAATGTAACTGTAAATTTCATAACATACTTTCTGTCCTGAAATAAGACATGGCCTTTATGGAAATACATTTTTGTGCACATGATCTGGAAAAACATGTAACTTTAATTAAATAAGTTGTCTGTGACGTAAATAACATGGACTCTTCAGTTTTTTTGCGACATTTTATGTCGCAGTATCATTTTCAACACGCGTGCTATTAACAATGATTGGATACAGTCTCTAGTCATATTAATGTCTATATGTGTTAATGTCTACAAGTCTTGGTTTTAAACATACTATGGACTCTTCAGGCTTTCATCATAATGAGTTAGGCTGTTTTCCATATGGAAAACCTCACTTGTACTCAATTAAAAATTTAATTATAAAACCTGTTCCTAGGATGCACTCCATTTGGAAGTGTCTCACATAATCAGTGAGTCTTTTTAAGCCATGCTTGAATGCCACCCTCACAGCCTAAAAGTCTGCTTTAGTACAATTTCTGAAACTTTTCTTTGGAGACACATGCTAATGAATTGAACAGAGTCAGACTCTTCCTAAGTCTTAAAAAAAGTATCCTGAGTCTTTTCTATAGAAGAACAATACTTCGGGTTCCAGCAAAAAAAAAGTTTGCTCAAGCTGAAACTACGGACTTAATTTCAAATGCTGCTAATATGCTAAGTAAAAATTCTGTACTTCAGGCACATAATGTTTTATTTATGTCAAAAATTTCTGGGGGAGGGGTTCAGTTTCATGACTAAATTGTTTGACAAATGTAGCATGCATTCCAGCTGAGCTGAACTTGCATTTTCTAGTGATTAGTCTATGCAACTGAACCATTCTATCTAGCTTTCTCTGTTAACAGGCTTCCTTTGGGCTGAATTAATGCTGCCGAGTCAATTTTTTTCATATTTACAGCAGACAAGGAAACAACTTTATATAGCTTCAATTTTCAGAAACATGTAAAGCACTTCAAGCCTACTTGACACAGTTGGATCACGCCTCTTCCTCTTTTAAACCTCACACATGTCTAAGTGTGTTTAGAGTATTGGCTTCGATCTGCAAACCTATGGCAGTACAAAAATGCTTGCATTCTTTTCTATCATGTTGTTAAAAAATATAACATAGAAACCTTTACAGTGCCAAAAGCTTCCTCTTGTCGTTGAATATGGCTTACTTTATCTGGGGAACTGGTTTAAAATCAATGCCTGAAGCACCTGCCAGGGAATCTGCCAACAAAACTATACTGCCAAACTGTTAAATGCAGAATAATCTCTAACACAGGCATAGCCTACCTGGTTTTGCTCATTTTAAAAGGAGAATCAATTGAAAACAAATACAATGCGTTAAGAAAAAAGGAACCTTGATTCTTTTGAAGTCCATGAAAACTAACACAGTAGATTCAGGCAAGCAAGGTAACATGCCGTGCTTGTAGCTGCTCCAATATATGGATGGTCCTACGGAAATGGCCAGGATTTCTTTTTCTATGCTCCTGCAAAGTTCTGCCCTCTCTGTATAGGCAGCAGCCATTTTCAGTTAAACACGTGCCTATGCCTATTCATCTTGTGAGGCGTTAATTTAGAAAATACATTTCTTGTTCATCTCTCTATATGATGGCATTTTTCTTGTGAGAAATGAACATATAACTAACACTGTACTGACCTCTGACACTGGTTTTTACTACCTTTTTTTGCTTTCCAGAGTTCCAGTATTGTCACACCAGTGATAACAGCATTGGGATCTTCCTGTGCTGCTGAGTTTACTGTGTCATTTGCACCAATGACCAGAGCCAAGTCTGTATCTGAGACAAAAAGGAAATATATTACAAAATGTGTTATTATGAAAGGAAAAGCCACTGCTTCAAGTTATCAAGACAACACCAAAGGACATTAATCAAGTACACAATAAATGATGACAGTTTGTTGTTTCATCTGAATGAAAAAAATTAGGTCCATCTGCTGGTGTTCAAATCTAGAATCGAATCTTGGCAGTTACATGTGCTAATTAAAACTATGAAAAAAAATTTGTGCATTCTCTGTGTAAGATATCATGAAAATAAATATCCCTAAGATTTAAGAGGCAGTCTTACGCAAGGCCCTTGTGAGGTCGCTAAACAGAGCGCATATGTGGAATCTGAGGATGACGTCCATTATGTTATAAACATCAGTTTATTTCAACACTACTCAATCACGATCCAAATCTACAATCTCTATTCTGTTTAGTTCCTCAGTTCCATGGCTCTGCATGCAAGCAGCACTCCATTTACACATAATTCATTGTAGGTCCAGGAATTAACATTTTAGTAGTCACGAAATTCCACGGCTTGGGTTCAGATGGTAGAACACAGCTCTAAAAATTGCTAATAATTCCTAAAACTTCTAGCCACAGTGCTCAGGAATGGTGTATTTCTAGAGTAACTCTACCAATAAAGAAAGGGGCCTTAGTTTAGAGCTGTAGCACCAGCAGTATCAACTAGATCATCCTTATCCTCATGCTCATTGAATCCTTCGAGGAACTCTTAATAGGTTTGTGAAATGTGACATTTGCAAAAGCAGCAGTGATTCCTCTGCCAAAAATACTTACCCGTGTGCCTACCAATTTTTTTTTTTTAAGTTGTTAACCGTTTGCCCAGTAAAGTCAAGCTTAATGGTCTGTACATCTGCTTAGTCTCCTAGAATACTTATTAAAAGCAGCATCACATTCCAGCTTCCATTCCTCTTAACTTTTTTAACCACAGGGCTGGCTATGCCTCCCAGGAGCCTGGCAACCAAAGAAAGCAAGGATGTTCTGGCTGTACCATTTTTATGTCTTCTGCAACAGCCCTCCAGGTGACTGAGATGCCTGAGCCAAAGGAATTTAACGTACTGTCACGTGGAGAACAGCCTCCAGGTGGCAACTATAGGTTTACTTCGAGCAAAGAGGGGAATAAAACCAGTCTAATACAGAAATGTATGTTTTCCCTGTTGTTTCCAAGTTCCTAAAATGCACAGAAATACAATGTTGACAAACTTACAGTGTCAGATACAACAATCTAAACAGATTAGCCTCGTTTACAACAATGAGGCTACACCTATTTTGAATGTTTATGAAAAGTAGATACATCATCTTGCCTTTCCAGACTGAGTTTATAGGATGGACAGTAAGTCAGAAATACTTTAAAATTGTCAGCTGAAAAGATCTTTACATGGAGTCTTCTCAGAGGCAGCAAATTCAAGATCCCATGGTACTAAATTTAGCTCATGAACCTTCCTTTATGAGCCATCACCTGCATATTTGCTTGGAATAAAATCACATAGTTGACTCCTATCCATTAAGCTGCATACAGTGATGCAAAGCAGCTCTAAAACAGATAAAGCAGTGAAGAATTCCTATGTGAAGGAAATATCACCAGCGCAAGGTGATAAAAAGATCTGAAAAGGTGCTGTTGAAATTACCAGATCTCCACCAGTTATCAGTGGCCTACGTAGTTTCTGGTTTAATAGTTGGCAGCCTCAGAAGGAGGTGGAAGGCCTAGATTCAGAAAAGAGCTATTTTTTCCTTTCTTCCTGATGCTACAGAGCATACACATCTCCGGAGAAATGATTACAACTGTTACGGCCTTCCTTACTTATGCAGCAGGGAATTTATTAGGAAAGATTTGCCATCCTCACAAACTCAGGCCTTATACAGAAAAAAAAAATAAATCCAAAAGACACAGTTGAGTGAAAATTAAAACCAAAAATCATTAACACTCTGGACGCTGATTTTTGTGTGTGTGTGTTTTTAACACTGCAGCGTTCTATTTGGAATTCACTATTTTATTGCAAATGAAGTCTCTGACCCTTTTAAAAATAATTTCTTTAATCTTCATATAAACGAGTAATATAAAATTTCCATGACTTTGAGCGTTTTCTGTTGCATTTTTAATGTGACTCTACAAAACCAACGGCACTTAACATGACCCTCTAGAGCAGCCTGCTTTGCTGGGGGAGGCACTTTGGCAGTTCTCTTCCTTTTTTTCCATATCTCCTTTCAGAGGCCCCTCATCACGATGACCCGTCCATTTGGCTAAAGGCTGCATGCAGCTGCATCTGAAAGAAGCCAACTGTATTCTTGGGTCAGCTGGAGAAGCCTGCTTGATTACAACGGTAGGTACATACAGCGCTTCTAACGCCCGTAGCTCAGGGGAAGAGAAGACCTAGGCCTCACCTCAGGCTTCAGCAGAGGTGCAAAACAGCCAGCTACATAGCAAGTGCTCAATAGCTTCAGGCAATCCAACAAACTAAAACTATTTTATTTGAGGATTTTCTCATACATATTTGGAACCAAAGTCTGTTGTTCACATGCATTCATAAAATCCTGTAAGTTTTTGCGATTTGTTATAATGAAAGAAGAATGATCAGCTGGTACATCTCAACTCAGTGGCTATGCTATCCTGCAGATGAGATGTGTGAAAACTAAGTGTTTCCTGATCTCCATCAATACTTCCCATGTACAGCTATCCTACAGAAATTAAACTCTCCTAAAATATCATGACACAAACTTTTTTGTTATTGTTGCAAATTGAAAATGAATGTTGGCCAAAGCTTGCCATTCCTGGAGAAATCTCAAACTGAATAGCTGATTATACTGCATAAACCTTGGCAGTGCCTTTTTTAGGAAAAGCAAGAGATTTTTTTTTATTTTATGACAATCAACACAAGAGGGAGGCCCAGTGAAGTAACTTCAGTAACATCGCATATTTCTTTGCTATAAACCGGTAACTTTCAGAGAGTTTAAAAAAAAAAAAAAAAAAATCAATTTAAGGTTTGTGCCCAAATTCTTTGTATTTCCTCTATCCCCGGCTCTATGCTAGAGGCCTTCATTATTTTTTAAGATGACAAAAATTCGCAGAGTTCACAGATGTAAAGTGAGGCATTGTTCATTAAGGTCTAACCATAAAGAGAAAGTCTAACTCACGTTGTACCTGGAATATAGATAAATAGTAAAACTCAAAATTCCAGGATAAGAAAAAGGGCATAAACCTGATGAAATTAAGAGTAGTGTAGTCTTAGATCTAGGCCCTTGGTGAACCCTTTTGCCCTGTGCTGTATCATTACATAAGGATGAGGACTGCAGCACGGCCAAGATGCACGCTGTATTATCAAGTGTGACACTTCTAGTCAGCCAACTTTTTTCATTACATCTGTAATGTTAATTATGGTTGTAATTTGCTACATCAGGAAGCAGTGAGCTTTCACTAATGTCACATACATCCAGGACACTGTATTAAATGGGTTTACTGGTGAGAAGAAGCACCAAGTCCCCAAAATGTTGTACTTTTTAAAAACACCTGGACAAAAAGGTTCACTGCGAACATAGGAGAGAAGAACTACAGACTTGTAGTTTGTGATCAAATGTTTGTTATAACCCCCTGCTTAGCTTACATTGTACTTTTAATGTCTATAATGTAAATTTTCAAGACTCTTGCATGTTTGTACATCACTAAAATAACAGTTAATACTTAAGACTAGTCTGCAACAGGCAAGAAATCAAAATCTGTACCCTGAAACACTTAAAACCAAGGATAAAAGTTAGCATCAAAGACAGAAAAGTAGACTTGTCAAGGTGAAGCTGGGCAACGCTTTGATAGTGTGCGCTCAGGCAGTCTGACTCGAGTAAATGACTCGACAGGCTTAGGCTTTCAAAACAGATTTCAAGGTAAAGAAAAATGGTACTCCATTGGAAAGCTCAGGACACTCCAGCTTCCGAGGATGCATAGCATACACATAGGAACAGAGATTATTAGGCCTGAAGCTGACTAGCGATTGTACAGGTCTGTATTTATGGGCCCAGTCCAGGGAGAAATGACTGCTAAGAGGTGGCATATAAGGAGAGAAAAGTTATTTAACAATTTTAGTATGTGGGTAACAAACATGAATTGGATAGATTCAAAGGCAGCGGAAACAAGAGTTTGACATTATTAAAGTGACAGTGAACAGTGAAATATGCAGAATGTTATGCAAGACCCAAGGTAGCTTGAAAAGCCTACTATTGCGTAACTGAACAACAAATATCTGAACTCTCACCTGGGGTAATGATAGAATTAGACTCCTTTATCATGTCAACAGCTTGGTCTAACTCAGCTTCAGTGCAAGTTCCAACAATTTCCATAGGTTTCCTTACTGCAGTAGATGCTGTGCCATATCCACCCAAAAATGGCATTTGCGAAAGATCAGATCATGGCCTAAATGTGAACGTATTAAATGAGCATACTGGTCAAAACTACAGTTCCAAGTCCATTAAAAGAATCCCAAAATAAATAGCTCCTTTTCTGTAAATTCCCATGTAGTTTGGGAAGGCAGACTGCACTACTCTTCAGCTCATTAAAGTTTACTTTAACAAGCTGTGAAGCTGATACAGCAATGATTCAACAGTTCAGTATTGCATTGCTTTTTTTTTTTTTTTTTTTTTTTTTTGAAAGCTTCAGCATCCCACTTGGCATAAAAACCACACATTTCAAACAGTTTTTCAGATATGCCTTTGAGAAAACCTTGTTTTTCAGCCATTTTAAAAGAATTTTTCTCCTCCCTAAACTACCTTAACATTTTTCCCTAGCAAAACAAAGATGTTATTTGTTTAAATAACATCTCCCATCTTGCTTGTTATGAAAGAGCACATTTCCTCAAAGGCAGTTGCTGGGTGAGATCCTTCAGTGAAGGCCATTCAGCATTTCATAAAATATTAACCTACATTGTTGGTTTTACAAGTACATCACATTGCTGATAATGCTTTTCCGTGTTGTTTTTAAAGTTCAATTGCCAGATTTAGTGTACTAGGAACTGCTTACATACAGAATGTCTAGAACCTGGGCAAAGCTATGCAAGTTCTCACATGATATAAGACCACCCCTCTGATCTGAAGCAATGAACTCTCAAGGCCAGCCTGATATATGAGTGCCAGTCAATGCCAAGTCCGCCATGCCTGTGACCAGCAGAAATTGAACCACTAGTATGTTTACACTGTTCACCAAAATGACTCGTGGAAGTGCTGGAGCTATAGGTAAAGGACCTACTAAAAAACATGGCAAAAACGGGGAAGGGCTCTCTTAGCACACACATACACTGCTTGCAATCCTTGAGTTGGCTGGACATCTCTATATAGCTCCACATCATGCAACCCAGACATATTCTGATTTCTTTGCTGTTCTTGGCATTTAAGGAGTTCGTTTGCCAAATCCTAAATCTAGAAAACCCAGCAGACATCTATCCAGTTGTCATAACTTTTCATTATTTACTACCACTATGAGCAAAATTCTATCAGGGAGCCAGTCCAGTCATCCAGTCTCCTGCAACATCTTATTTCTGAAAGTTTCCAAAGTAGACGCCCTAGTCTTATTTCACACAGAAAAGGGGAATTAGTGGTATTTCCTTACCAGACACACAATGCATGACAGGATAGCTCCATCCAGAGGAACCAATCAAGACACCCATAAATGTCAAGGCTGTTGTCAAAAAGAAAACCTTCTGCACACAAGGCTTAGGCAGCGTAACTGTTTTAATAACAGGCATATCTGCTCCACCTACAGCTGTCAGTGTCAGTCCCTGCAATTTAGTAAACACCAAATAAGGGTAAGAAAAATTCATATTTTGAGAAATTCTATAACTCCTAAAATATTAAATAAGTGAAACAAAGGCAAATAGAAGTTAGTTCAAGTACCCAGTTAGCAGAAGAGTGTTACCTACAATCATTATTGGGTTTGGTCGCGTAAGCAGATATGCCTTTAGAATTTTTGCTGAAAGATCATACAGGCATAATAGGAGCTGAAATAAATTGCTGTTTTGCAGGACATGACCCTTATTCTCTACACACTAATCCAGGGGTGTAACTTGGATCCAATGTAAAAATTATCATACTAGCCATGGATGCTGTCAGCAAGCCAGCGTCCAACTAGTGGTGCCCAAGTAGAAATGGTGATGAGTTCAGCAAACCTGGAATGCTGCTCTAATGCTGTATTGACTTTAGCACTAAAATATTTTTAATGCTAAAGCACTAGAAATTAAGACAGGCTACAGATATAGAATAAAAATACCAAAGACACTGGTCTCTCTGGAAATTAGTTTAGCTGGAAGAAAGATCCACTTATTGCTGATACAAGAAAAACTTACACATTTTTTTTTTTAAAGAATTCTCAGAAATGGAAGTGCTCCAGCTCTTGTCATACTCCGTGACTCCTGCTATTTCAGCCTTGTTAATTATGGGAAAACAAAAGCAGTCTGATATATGATTGCTTTATAGCAGCAAATAGGACACAGTAATTATTCAGAACATGAAGCTTCAATGGCTGTATATCATCACAGAAGGAAATAATTGACACATAGGGACCTAAAAAATCTCTTACTACAATTCCTCTAGCCATGAGTTGTTCACAGCAGAGCCTTAGGAGTAATGGTCTACGGAATCTAAGCCAGGCTCTTAGTTAAACAAACTCTCTCCAGCAAATCCAGCAAAAGAAAGCTTTGAGATCAACATCTCTCCTAATCAACACAAAAGCCAGTCACTAACCTCCTCCTCCTCGTGCTCCAGTCCTACCAAATTTGTCAAGCTAAATTATATAAAGCTACTTCCTTCCCCTTGAAAAGGAGCTAAGAGAATTAGCCCCAACTCCTCCTAAGATTCAACTGTATTTTGAGGAAAACAAAAAAAAAAAAAAAAAAGGGCCTCTAGTGAACTTCATCCTAAATTTCACATGACAGACTAAAGAGTTTTCCATAATCCACTAAACCAGCACTGAAAGCTACATCCCAATATAGTGGCCAGATTCACCACAATTTTGAGAACTGGGCAGAAGGGTGAACATCAAGGTGTGGATATTCAATCACGTACTCAGCAATACACAGAAGAGCTGCCGCTGCCAAATCAACCGGACTGTGAAATACAGCTACAAGCTGAGGAAGGTCACAGATTTAAATTCCTTTTGCAATGGTAAAACCTGCAAAATTAAATTATTTAGATCCAAAATAAAATATTACGTTGTGTTTCATACTCAAAGCGTAAACAGGCCATTGAGCAAGAAAGGACTGTTTACTTTGTAACATTGTTTTCCTTTTCGTACAATGAAATAGAAATATAATAGTTGTAGGAAATTTTAACCTAATTTAAGTCTTTTCCAAAAATACATTGCTAGAACATTTTGGGATGACAGCTTGTAAGAAACAGAGCCAGAACAGCTCTTTTGAAGCCACTGTTTCTTATGTATGGGAGAGAGTTGTGTGAACGCACCCGCCAAAGTTTCCAAATGCATTTTGCCTACAGAGAATCAAGGCAGGCCAAATGCCTCTGGACGCACTAGAAGACTGCCACAATCTCTGACAAATTGGCAAAGTAGCAGCACCCTCCTCTCCTCTCTCTTACCAAGTTTCAACCTCAACCTTTGAGAATTTCTATTGGCCTCCATAGTATCAGATACAAAACCCTTCTTAGAGAATCAGCGTTAAAACTAAATTTAATTTTTCAAACATTTATTTTCCCACAAATTAATAAATTCTAATTCAGATCAACTGAGGCAGTTGGTAGATTCATAATAAGGAAATTGTTTCAGTTGAGAAAATAAATGGGATGTTCCAAAAACATCTAATGATTTCAGTGCTTTTTGAAACATCAGTTTTTTAATTTCAGCACATTCAACTTCGACAAAACTTAAGCTCTGTATCAGCAATTAAGATCTTTAACCCCAGCTTATAGTCCCCCCTTAATTAAGAGGGCCACCTTTAGGAATTCATATACTTTCATAATATATTTTCCTATCTTCTCAAAGAATAGTAAATTAATTAATAACACTTAACTAGGATGCTGTGAATTGAGCACATATACTGTATAAGAAGTGTACGTACCCATTGTGCCACCCAGAGCCATGGCTATAGACATCTGTGCGCTTCTGGGGAGGATTTTGGTGCTCCCACTGCTGCTTGCTCCTGAATCTCCTGACACCCCAGTTATACCAAGGGCATTCCCAAACCCAGAAGCGTTCTCACTAGACAACCCTGCCAGCACTCCTGCACAGCACACAACTGAGCTGAAATATATCATCTGAAAAAAAAAAAAAAAAAAAAAAAAGGAAAAAAGAACATGTGGCATTGCTGTAGTTCAAGCTTTACTCTTTATAAAGGAATATAAAGGCATTGAAAGGCTTTTAAAATATCCGGGGGGGGGTGAGAACTGATAGTTTATCTTTAAAGATGAGAAAGATTTCTTCTTTGTTTATTAATGGAAGTGAATATCCATTTCTGATTATAAGACCTGCACATTCCCTCCCTTCACATTTTCTGGTTTCTGTAATTCTTTGTAACACCAATCCACCACGCAACCATGAAACTAATTAGCATCCCAGCAACCCAGTTCCAGGATCCATTGACATATATTTGAGTACATGTTTTCAATTACCATCAACACTGACGTATTGTTTTCTAATATTAGTCTACAATGCCTCAATTACGGCCTTATTCTTTATTGTTTTCAGGTTTATTTCTTAATACTCTGTCCCAAAAGAAAAATACTTATCACATTAGTTCAAGCTGAAAGATATTACACCTTTGCTAGATTTGCCTTGCACTAGATCATTTAAAAACTGTTTTAGCCATTGCATTCTTTATGGGTAAAAGTAGTGTATTTTATCAAGCTAAATATGAAGTTCTGATTCTTTCATATTTTGATTTTAGATGTTTTGACATAAAAAAAATGCTCTGAAATTCCTACATGACCTCATTTTGTAAACATGCGGTCTTCCTTCTGATATTTAAAGAGCACATGGTGACTTAATTTTAACACATAAATTGTCTTTTAACTTGCATCACTGAATGAGCTGGAAGTATGATCCAAAATAACATAGTCAGAAAAATCCACGAAGCTGAAATCATAACTAACATACAAATATAGCCATTCGACAGCAATCTTAGAACATTTGGAAAGGCCAAAGACCATGTGTTGCCTGGTACCTTCAGGAAATATTTATGGCCTTTTCAGAAGGCTAAGCCCAAAGGCTTAAGTTTGACAGAAGTGAAACTGTCATGGAAGGATATTAACAATGCTGAGATGGAACAAGTTTATAGATACTGTATCCCGAGGAGATTTGGTATTACACAGAATAGTCGCGTGATTGTATTGATGCGCCTTGTCCTACGGCCTGTGGAAAAGATGCAACATAACAAACTTCCCAGAACACATTTCAGGTACTCAAGTACTCATTTGTAAAACAATTGGAAAAAAAAAATACATTAGCTTAAGTGATTTTACACTTTAAGAAGCAACAATGAAGCATATCATTTTGATCCAGTGTTTAGCTAATTATTAACCTGGTCCTCACAATGAATCAGGACAAAATCTAGGTGTAAGAATTAACGTCTTCTATATCTGTATGCAGAATATACACTGAAAATATTTGCTACTGCTTCCAGTTCAGTCTTTGAAGCATTTATTACTTTTAAGATTTTATTGATCCATTCCTTCCAGGTATTATAGTGCAGAGGGAAATGTTTTACTTTATTCTTTTAATACAGGTATGAGCTATTCTAGTACAGTAATACAATACCATTTCAAAGAATGGGGTTCCAATGTAAAACTGACTGTGAAACAACCATTTAGAAAATAAGCTTTATTACTACTGCCATGTGACCTTCTGATAAGCTCCAGGACATCCATCAGATTTCTCTCCAGTGATGGTATTGTTTAAAAAAAAAAAACAACTTTAAAGAATTAATGAAATCTGACACCTCATTTCTTCCAGATTTAGTGCTGAACACTTTTCTAGGATTATAGGAAGCCTTGAGGGCAGGTAAGAAAACCAGTTCAGGTCTGATTACTATCAGATTGTTTTCTTCCCAAAATACTTCCTTTCTCTGTCTTTAGTAAAGATAATTGCCAATTAGATTCTACCTCTAACAAGAAATAGCTCAGTTTTAATAAGTTTTGAACAACACGTGTCTGGAAGTGGATGAAAAAATAACAAATAAAAGTAAATATGGTCTCTCTTCTGATGTATTTACACTCTAAGCTAGACACAGACTGGCACTTCTGCAAATGAATGAAGTTCTTTGGCAAATGTGTTGCTGCTTTGTAACTGACTGAATATTATGAAACTGGAAATGCAAAGCTGTTTTCTCTTGAATGAAACATAGCACAGTCAAAGAAATATGCTCAAATAAGGACAGCAGAAAACAAAAAGGCTATAAAATTGTTTCCCTGGCCCTAGGGATAACAGATTCCATGATCTAATGAAGAGCGATGGCAAATATTTGTCCATATAAGTGAACAGCTTTCCTGGAGAGCCTGATTCTGCACAAACCCCTATTTCCTCGCTGCTTGTAGCATTAATATTTCAGGCAGAATCAGGCTGTTTTCTTGCTCGTATGGCTTGGCTTTGCTAGCCAAGACCACCCTCCTAGTTTTGGATTACTTAACTATTGAACAGAAGAAAACTTAATGTTGAATAACCTGTTCAAGGTTATGTCCAATGGCATAGAGAGGTACCACATCCTCCTATAAACACTGCATTAGGGAGAAGGCAGAGATAATTCTATTCTGGAGTAGGTAATTTGAACATATCCAGCATTTTGTGTAATTAAGAAACCACCTACTCAGAAATATAAACTTTACCTATAGGAATTAGCAAGTAAAAAATCCCATGGAGACACTATCTCTCTCTGTACATCCTTTTATGTTAAAACTAGTGTAACTGTCATTTTGTATTCTGCAGCTTATTCCAGTTGCAAATTCACTTCCCATATGGTGTCAGACTTGATCTTGTTTTCCTTTTAGTAGGAGCATTTTCAATTTTATTAACTATTTGGACAAGGGGTAATGGTTTTAAGATAGAAAGAGGGTAGATTTAGATGAGAAATAATGAAGACATTTTTTACACTGAGGGTGGTGGAACACTGGCACAGGTTGCCCAGAGAGGTGGTGGATGCCCCATCCCTGGAAACATTCAAGGCCAGGTTGGACGGGGCTCTGAGCAACCTGATGTAGTGGAAGATGACCCTGGTCCTTGCAGGCGGGCTGGACTAGATGGCCTTTAAAGGCCCCTTCCAAACCAAACCAGACAGACAACTGACTTTACTATCAAAACAATTAGACTACTAACACAAAACTGTACATACCCAGTTCTATTAAAAAAGCGGGTTCTTCTGTCCAAAGTTCTACCAAAAAAATTAATTGGAATTTAAATGCTTCTAAAGCCAAACTGAGGTCCATTTGCATTTACCTTTGCTTAGAATAGAATCCAATTTTTAAATACTTTTTCCATCATAAATGTAAATTTAAAGCTGAAAACATCAGGAAAAATCTGGTCTGCAAAATGCTCTACTCCATGCAATTGACAGCTGACTCAGTAAGGATGCTGCTCAGACTGTACATTTCCACATGCAGCTTTATACTTCTGTATCACGGCAAATGCATGTTGTATCTCAGTCAGGCAAAGTAACCCAGCTACTTGTGTATCAATGAGCTTTGGAAAACTTAACCTAGTAGTTTCATCAACTGAAGCAGCGTTCTTTTTTGGAGACATCTTCCTTTTTGGACAAGACCATGCAGAAAGAAGCTGGTCCTACGTAGATGAAAACGCAAAGGATATAGATATATAATCTTTTGGTTGTCAGTAAAATTTCTGTGCATTAATATGCATCATGGAGCTAAGTAAATATGAAAATGTCATTGTTTAGTGCCTGGATTAAAAGTTTTGGGGCAGGAACTCATAAATTCTGATCTAATTTGTAATTCACTTCGGGTAAGTCATTAACCTTGTTTTGACTTCCTGTAGGGCCCTCCGAATGAAACTGAACTCAAATCTGTCATAACGAAGCATACAAGAGAAGAAAGCAGCAGGCAGTACACTTAGCAATAATAAATACAATTTCTGGCATGAGAGGCAAATGGAGGCCAGGTGTGACTCCCTGGGCAGTGGGATAACTACTATTCCAAGCAAGAACAAATCTGGTCACCATTTGAGTAAAAGAAGGATTAGGAGAAAAAAGTGTCAGTCCCAAAATACCTGCCAAAACTATAAAGAAAAAAAGTATGCACTCAGAAGAATAAATAAAAAAAAAAAAAGAAAAAAAAAGGCACTTTTCTTTATTAATCATAAAATAAAAACAGGCATAAAACCCAAACCCTGTTTCCACTGAATTTGTGTCACTGACACCCATGGCGGCTGAAGGCATTTCCTGCACACACTTTTACACGCATAACTTGTATACGTTGTTTTTGCCAGAAAACTAATTGTGGAATAAAAGAATCTTTGTCAACCTGAGGATGAAGTGGGGACCTCAGGATCTCCCAAATGCATATGGCACTGCCAATCTAAATTTCTTAAATAAAAAATATTCCAGTTGGGCAAACACGGAGAAATAGTTCTCAAAAAAAAAAAAAAAAAAAAGAAAGACCCAAATTTAAGTATGTCATAAATTCCCCAGTGACTTCTCACAACCTTTACTGCTTTAGTAGGAATACAGACCACAATGTAGCATCTGAACATTGTTAAAAGATGCAGACCACACAAAGCGTTCAACAATACTTCCTTGGGAGAAAATATTATTGCTCCCAGTACTAGTCTCTTTGACCATATGTGTTGGTGGTTTAAGGAAATGTTTTTCCCTCTTTAGGAAAAGACTAGATCATTTTATTAATCCAAGAAAATATGATATTTTACTTGGAGACATATTTTGTCATCACTTGCACAATGTTTTGTTAAATATACCCAAGTAAGCCCTGAGCAAATCAATGCACAGTACGAATTTCTCCAATCAAGACAAAGCCCAATGTAGAAAGATATCATTACCTCACTCTTGGAGATCACAGGAGTTTAATTTTCAGTTGGATTATCATTTTAGGAAGTTCTTAATAAAAACTTTTAAAGTTTTATACAAATTGTCCAACAATAATAAAAAAAAATAGATCTTCAAACAAGGATGATACTTTCAACAAAACATTTTAAATCAGTGACCCTGGCAGGAGGCAGTAAGAAAAGTCTTTCAGATGCTGTACAAAGCTTGGTTATGGAAGGGTTCACTAAGTGAAACAGACTTCCTTCTCTTTTTATTTTTTTCCCTTTAAAATCAATTTTCTATAGCACCAAAAATTGCTTTCCTTGAACCAATAGATATTTGTGCTGTTACTCATTTACCTTGAACAGGAGCTTTGAAGGTAGTGAATCCCTGAGAAGGTGTGCTACACGTATTATTTTTTGTTGTAACTTGCATTACTCATTATTCATTCTATCATTATTTTTAAAGGCAGTTAATGCAAAGAGCATAACAATCTTGTTTATGAGGAAAATATTATTCAACATAATCAAAACCTTGCTATATGATTCATTTTCCATTTCATACATATATTTCAACACAGATAATGACATCTGGAGTTATGCAGTATATACAGGCCCTGATCCAAAAGCTTTTCAGAACAGTCTCTGTTAATTTCCATTGGCCCTGCACTGGGTCCCTAACCTATACCACATTGGCTCTTTATTTCATACATAATTAATATCAGAAGGAGATTTCTTGGTAACAAAAGGTATACAACGATTCACCAAGGATCCTGAAAAGCTGAATTTTTAGCCTTTCATTCAATTGGAAAGCAACACGATATGTTAGCAACCCTGGCTTACCACGGCCTGCTGCTTTTCAATGTTAATGCACACTACCTTTCAGAAGCTCATTTTATTTTTATGTAATTATTCATAGCATGGCTCAACAATTAAATGCCAAACTGGCAACAAGCAATACAGATAAATTAATTCCCTTATACCTTTTACATAAATTCCAGCTGTGGTCATCCTTTTCCTAGATTGTAAGACTATGGTTCTTCCTGTTCTTGTGCTTTTTTTCTTTTAAACAGAAAGAGGTGCTGTTCTTGGGAAAGGTTATTGAAATAATGCTTTACGCCTTGCTGCTGCAAAACAAAGCAGTCATTACGATGGATTCCTACTTTATCTTGCCTTTCATTATATTATGGATTAACTCTTCAGGCAAATTTCTGACATGGTTACTCGTTTGTCCTTCTGAAATTAATGGGATTATTCACATGAGCAATAGAATGGGATTTGACCTTTACTTTCTGCTGATTATAACCCTTGGTCTGTAAAACAGCATCGACCATTGAATCCAGTCAGTTATAAAAAACATCTTTGTGTTTTTACTGTACCAAATTTGACCTGATGTATTTCAGATGTAATACACTTGACACTGGAGGGGGAAAAAAAAAAACCCTCTAAAAGAAAAAAAACCACACAAGCATAAAACAAAGCCCAGAAAACAAACATTAAATAAGAAAACCTACCTAAATCCTAGACTACATTCCTTAAAAGCTGAACATGAATATGCTTCTCTTTATAAACACTTTCTTAGCCAAACAGTAATTCCAGTCTGCCAATATTTAAATGTTTAGCATGCCTGTACTTTGGTTTAATGCTACCTGCAGGCAAATATGGATTCCTGTCAATCTTCAACTCACCATGACTACAGAAATTAAGCCTTCCTCTTTACTACATCCAAAATAAACTTAACTGAAAAAGAATCACTCTATCTCAAGAAACATCTTGCATACAGAAAATTGCAGCCAATATGCGAGTAATATCAGTTTTCACAGATCTTAAGGTTGTTCCCTGATTTAACTGTATATCTAGTTCCTTTTCTCCTTCCAGAATAAAGGGCCAAAAGATGTAGGAAGGTATGAGGGCTACTGCTATTACAACAGAGACTACGCAGGATAGAGCCTCATGGTGTCAACTGGGGTTGAGACACGTTTCATATTCTGAGGCTAAGTCCCTGCTTGTTTCAATAGAAAACCACTGTATCTTTTTAAGCCACAATGTTCTACCTCTCCTGAGCCTGGCACAAAGATGCAATAAGTGTCATCAAACCATATGGCCTTTGAAGTACTTGCACCACTCGAAGTCCTTTTGAGTCACACACACAGCTCACCTATTCCTGCTTGTCAGCACCTTTGTTCAATACACACCGATTTGAGTCCACAAATTGTCCAGCACTTGAAGTCGTATTCTTTAAGGCACAGTTCAGTAGCTCAGGAGACGGGCTGATTCTCAGCAACACACTATTTAAAAGCACAAGTTTAAAGTACAACAGTAATTTTACAGTATCAACATTTTTATAAATCTCTTTCCCCCCCATATTTTAGCTTGAAACATGCAAGAAATTCCCTTCACTACAGTATCATCTAGACATAGAATGATAATTTTCCTTGGAATCACTAAACTCACTAACAAAATCACTGCTTTCATACAACACATTTTATATGTTTGTATGAAAAATGTTTAAGTGGTGTTGAAACTCACCTTCATTACCAAAATTCCTCTAACGACAGGATCAATAGCCCCATAATCTAAATCATCCTGTTGTTTAAAGTGAAAATATTCTTTCTTAGGAGAAGCAGCTTTAATAATTTCAAGATGTTATTGGAATAAAGGCTACTGGCTTGAGTAGCCATTCTACTTGGCAAGTTCTTGTAACCAGTGTTCACCACACCCTGATGAGAAAGGAAAATAAATAGTTGACAAAGCTTTTATGTATTGGAAACTTCTCACATGTTCTCCACAGATCTGATGCCTGTTTCATACATGCTAGTATATCAAATTTGCATATTACTGCAGACATGAGTTACTAAAGCTTTCTTTTACAAGTTAAGGATTCTGCTTAAAACTAATAGCTTACTCTGATGCATGACCAAAGAAAGTCAGCAATTTTGTCAGGAAGCCAGAGACTAAATGAGCTGGGAGGCCAGTCAGGGAGCTGGTTACAAAACCATATGGGGCTTATTTTTGAGAATAAGAAATCAACTGCTTCTTCAAATTCGAAAACACCTAATGATTGTCTGATAAGAATCACATTGCACAATGTGTTTCACAGATTAATTGCACTCCAGTCAGTCCCAAGGAAGAAGATGGAGATACCTCCAGAACTTAAATTGCTTGCAAGTACATCTGGATTAAGATCATGTTTCTTCAACATCCCTTCACATTATTATGAACACAGAACATCAAAAAACCACAAAAGAATTCTAAATGCCACGCTCTGAAAACAACTTATATTGAATTCTGATCTTGAACACTGTACTCTAAATTATTGTTTCTTTCTTTCATTGCATCATTCCAGGATAGCCATCTGGACATTGCAGTTGCCAGTTCATCCCATATGCAGCCACATATGTTGGTTTCAATACACATCCTGGAATAAGTCACGACATGATAGTCAAGTACAGCAGCCACGGAAGAAGTCACTACAAGGTAAAATTGAAATACTTTTAGCTGCACTGTTCTTTTCACCTAGCTTTCCAAAACAGGCCCATGCATGTGTCTACTACCTGAAGGACAGTGAAGGCTGCAAGTATTCTGCTATTGCTTTATAGCCCACTTCTCAAGTCAGTTCCTGATGAGAGACTTTTCCTCCTCAGGTAAATTCCCACATACTGAAATTATAGCATTTTTAATTGCTTTAAATAATGGTCTTCACAAAGGAAAACAAATGACACAGTACTAGAAGGAGGGGGAAAAATGCAGCATTATAGCTATTACTGAAGAGAGTAAAGTAGAGAATAGCTGACTTATAGAGGATTTTTCTCATGTACAATAGTATCTCAAGTGTTTTCACACTACAGGATTCTCAGCTTAGGTGAGTTTTTCACTATGTAAGCTAGGCATTTAAATTAAAGTTGAGCCTCATGGCAGACATGCAGGCCTTCTGTGTGCCTGAAGCCCACTGCTACATCATCACAAACATAGTGCAACCTGGGACATGCAGTCTAGGTGGCACACATGGGGAGGAGAGGCTACCAATATCCAAACTGTTGATTATATACGACACTAGATCAGCTCCAGTACATACAACCTGACCCAGAACAAAATATTCGGAAGTGGTTCAATAGGGGAGTATTTAAATTTGTAAAAGCTAAGTATTTCAACTCAAATTTTCAACACAAAATTAGCAGAAATATTTCTTCCCCCCAGAGAAGCCAGCATAACTGGACTTTCCCCCATGAAGAGATGATGATAGCAAATTTCTTCTCAGCTCTGCTAAACAAAAATATGCACACTTGATTATCTTTAATCAGGCTCCAAAATGACAAATTTAAAACAGTTTGGACAACCAATTTAGCACATAGCTGGATGTGCAGAAATCAAGAGACAAAGGTAGGCCCTCCTAGAAAAACATCAGCATAGGCCAGCAAGTCTATGAACACTTGATATCACCAGTTTTATGATGTCTGTCATTGAGTTTTAGCTACTAGAACAAGATCATGACAAAAAATAATCTTCCATTCAAAAAGAAAATATCCCTCTAAGTAAAGCAATAAGGTGGAAATGTGACTGACCTCTGAAGAGATAATGAAAGAAAAAATTTAAGATTAATTACACCTTCACACATTTTTAAAATGGTCTCCCGTCTTCTTCAGTATATCACCAGTTAGGACTGCACTGTTATGTGGAGAGAAAAAAACAAACAAACAAACAAACAAAAAAATACCACCACAAACAAACACCACAAAACAAATAACTGGTAAAACCTGAACTGTTTAGACAATACTCTAATGTATGCTCTGGTGGCAGACAAATAATTATTATAGAATCATAAAATCAAAGAATGGTTTGGGTTGGAAGGGACCCTCAAAGGTCATCTAATCTAACCAGGGATGTCTCCAAACAAATCAGGTTGTTCAGAGCCTCATCCAACCTGGCCTTGAATGTTTCCAGGAATGGAGCATCTATCACTTCTCTGGGAAACCTGTGCCAGCGTTTTAACACTCTCATTGTAAAAAAATGTCTTCCTTATTTCTCATCTAAATCTACCTTCTCTCTACTTTAAACCCATTCCCTCTTGTCCTATCACAACAGGCCTTGCTAAAGAGTTTCTCCCCGTCTTTTCTGTAGCCCCCTTGAGGTACTGGAAGGCCACTATAAGGTCTCCCTGGAGCCTCCTCTTCTCCAGGCTGAACAGCCCCAACTCTCTCAGCCTGTCCTCACAGGAGAGGTGCTCCAGCCCTCTGACCATCTTTGTGGCCCTCCTCTGGATCTTTTCCAGCTGTTGGGGGCTGTAGAACTGGACGCAGTACTCCAGGTGGGGTCTCATGAGAGCAGAGGGGAAGAATCACCTCCCTCGACCGGCTGGCCACACTTCTTTTGATGTAGTCCAGGATGCGGTTGGCTTTCTGGGCTGCAAGCGCATGTTGCTGGCTCAT
Organism: Chlamydotis macqueenii; assembly: GCF_036417535.1. Lineage (NCBI taxonomy): Eukaryota > Metazoa > Chordata > Aves > Otidiformes > Otididae > Chlamydotis > Chlamydotis macqueenii. The sequence continues at coordinate 11,419,809 of NC_141567.1, read as the reverse complement.
GATGAGCTTCTTGTCCACCAGCACACCCAAGTCCTTTATATCATCTTACCATTATACACTGCAGGACTTTTCTTTTCCAGATCACACTTGAACTTAGACTTCATCTAGAAATCCCCTTAATGGTAATCGATTAAAATCTACCATTCATATTGTAAAAAAGTGACACAGAACACTTTTAAATGTTGAAATTAAATAACTCTATATATTGATTTTTCTCTTTTTCTGTATATGGAATTAGACACTCAAAATTCTTGTTAATAATGCTCTAGGGGTGAATTTAAGAGCATTTATGGATATTATTGTTAAAAATTATGCTACCATGCTTATAAAAGCCACAAAGCATAAAATATTCAAAGATGGAATGGTGTCTGGATAATATTCCAATTTGTGGTTTCATTACTTATGAAAGACTCCGCTTTATTACCCCACAAAACTTTGGTAAGAATTCCATGACAGACTTGCAATGGCTTCAAGGAAAGAGAGTCTTTATTACTATAACATCTATTACTTTTTCATTTGATACACCAATACTGACATTATTTGTATTTTATCTGCACATCAGTTATCTCTAAATGCTGATGTATAATCTACACACCTTACAACTGTCAAGTTCTGCAGGATGAGTAATTTCTACTTTACCTCCAGCCTCAGCTCCATAATTACTGATTATTCCTTCATTGACGTCATCATACTCCTAGTGATTAGAATTGGAGCTTTCTTCCTCAACTTAATGTTTAAGCAAGCAGACCAAACAAGTTTAGTAATTCTTACTAGAAATAAAGAGCGTAAGTGGGGAGATATGTAATATACATAGGTGCTTTCAGAAGTAAATATAAAATACTAATCACATTGAGTCTGAACTGAAAATTACGAAGAAATCATTAGCAAAGAGAAGGAAATACTCTAAACCACTGAATAAAAATGAAATAAAACCTAAGGCTTTACTCATTAATAGTTTTTAGTGCATATCTAGATACATGAATATTTCACTAAGCATGTTATCCTCATAGGGTACAACGTTTAGGCTCTCCAATAATTATAAGCAGTATCTTACCTGGAATAAGAGCTGTACTAATATCAGTATCCACTTCTTTACACAGTTTGGCAAATAACACCAGGTTTGCATCAATATTCTTGGAAGAATTCTTTTGCATTGCCTCCAACATCCTTGCCTATTTCAGCAGTTATCTTCTCTAGAAGTTCTGCTCCAAGGAATTTAAGCTGTTCCAGTCCTGGAGATCCAAGCACAAATAGTAGAGAAGACAGATATAGGATCACATTTTAAAATATTTTTATAAAAACAATCATTGCAGTGTTAACAGAGGCAAGACAACAGTAGTTAACAGGCTCTCTCATTGTAACTAGATCTGTTAAAAAAAACACAGAGGCACAAGAGTTTGTTTTTCATAAGCACTAGGCAAATCAGGCTGTGCCAACTTGTTTACTAGCTTTACCTCAGCAGCTTCTAAACTTTTTATTTCAAATAAAAATTTAAAAAAAAAAAACCCGATCACTAAAATTAGTTTCGTACATGTGAAAATACTTACCTGAAAAAGTTCATTTTACTAAAGAAAAACTGAAGTCAGTTTTTCCAAACTAAAAAAAGGCTGGCTTTGCTAAGTAGTCACTGCTCAAAGAGCCTGTCCTTAACATGTGTCTAAATATACCATTTAATAACTTTATTGGAAAAGCCTACCTGCCTTCTTAAGTAAAAAGAGTTGCTGTTCCCTTGGATAAACCACTTATGATAAGCTCTGCAGCAATTAAATGACACATTTTCTCTCTGGTGGGTTAAAGTATATTAGAATCTATATGGATTACTAAGGAGTTTTTGAAGTGCTTTCATTTTTTTTTGCTGTAGATACTGCAGTAGTTAGTCCATAAATATTCATTAATGACATATGTTTAGGATTGCAGTACTGCTCATCACTGCTACAATACCAAAGTCCCAACGCAATCTCACACACCCAGGGGAACAGCTGTTCTTGTGCAGATTCTCATGTTATTTCAACAGGGGCCAGGTGAACTGTCCCCAGACTTTGATATAGAATCAGAGCCCAATCATTTCTACCTAACTGTCTGAATAAAATGGAATAAAAAAGGCATTTCCTGACTACAAGTAAACAGATTCCCAAAGGACGCGAGAGGAATCACAAATTTCAGTTGCCTGGGACACAAACTTGCCTAGTCAAATAAAAAGGGACTGCAGTTAATGGATTGTGGCAGAGGAATGGACTGAATGACATAGCAGGGTTTACTATCCAAAATTATTATGATTTGTTCTCCAGTTTTTGAAAGTTTCTGGACAAACTAGAGTATTAACACATGAGCACACAATTAATTTACCCATGAACACCCAATTAGTGCACACATGAGTGCCTAATCAGCTCACGTGAGCGTGCTGTAGTGGGCACAAATTGCAAAATTTGGTGGCAGGGGCTGCAGAGGTGGCTTGAGCAGGAGACTATGAACTGTCCTGTACCATCCAGTTCCAGCCGGCTCTGAAGCCCATGTAAACACGCTCTCAACCACCAAAAGCTGCCAGAGCAGCATATGGCACCCCTGCTCACACATGAGCAGTAGCTGCTAGGGGAGAAGATGTGAAGAGATATATATAAACAGACATACGGAGCGCTGAGGAGACAGGCACCGCATGAGACAGTCCTGGAAGCAGGCATTTCATACCAAAGGGAATTCCATACCTGAGGGACCGCAGCCCAGGGATGACCCATGCTGGGACAGGGCCAGCCATGAGAGATGGATCAGAAAGAGTTGCACACAACCCCACACTCAAAGAAATTGGGATGGACTGAGTGCAGTGTGCAGGGAAAATGAGGAAAGTTGAGACTAGGAAGGGAGGAGGAAGATAATGATGCTTGGCTTAAGTTAGGCCTGTAAAGTAGAGAAGCAGCATGTTTAACTGGTTTTTTTTAAAATTATGTTCTCTTTTTCTGAATACTCAAACCAGTAATTCGAAGTTTGTGTTAATTAGCAATAAATTAATTACACATGCTGCAGTTTAAGTCTCTCTTTCCTGCAACACAGAGAAACCTAGCAGATTGGTTTTGAGGGACATCCTTCAGTGCAAAGAAGAGCAGGACTTTGGCCAGGATATTTTATGAAGTGTTAAGCAGTGTTCTAGATTCTAAGCCATATTTTCTTACTCTACCTGGTATCAAATCCCCTGACAGTAACTCCCATTGCTTTGGCAGCTCCTGCTGCAACCAGCCCAGCAATGCCACTGCCAATTATCAGCATCTAGAGAGATCAAACAGATAGTAAAGTGCATGCTATGTTCACTTATTCCATCACATGCTGTGTCTGCAATATGCCTTATCTTCAAAAGCACTTGAACTTTAAAGAGCATCGGAGGCTAAAAACTAACTACTTCAGAGAAATTTTTTAAAAATCTGAACAATCCAACATAGTTGGACAGCTGGTTTAGGCTGTAAGAGCAGGTGGTCATCTGTACAAAAGCTGTCATATGTAGAAAATAAGACAGAAGTAAGTTAGAAAAAAAAAATAAGTTAAACAAAACACGGCTAGGGCCCCTTTTTCTGTTCCACAGAATACAGACCTCAACTCAAACTTTGATAACAAAGGATAATAACCCTATTTGTCCAGCTATCTAAGTATTTTCCTTTACTATAGCTCTTCTCAGATATGAGTTCTGACAGGTATACTGAAATGGGTATCGGAAAGCAGAATTCAGTCTCAGAATGAAAATATAGACGGTTTTAAGATCCTTAGAAAAACCAGTGAGTATCCTTCTGAGGTATGATGCGATTAAATGTATTTTTACACTTAAAATAATTGCAATCAATTGAGCATCTGCCAAAAACAAATGAAAAACCCAAGGCAAAACTAAAACATACATAATAGGTTCACCTACAAACTTCAACTGCCCTTGGCTGCACTGCGTTAAGGCAGGTGAGAACAGACCAGAGGAGCCCTCGATATTGGTGTCCTGCCAAAGAGAAGCAGACCTCGTACAACATCCTTTTTGGGACCACCCTATGAACAATCTGATTCTGACCTCTTAGGGAAATCATACAAGGTTCCAATCAAGAAAATTTTACATTCAGAAATGCTCAAACTTAGTTAACTCAGCTTTTACAGGATGGCTCAAATATCTAAAGCCAGTACGATCCAGCAAATCCAAATAAAATTACAAGAAACAAATTCTATGAGTTACCTCTTTGAAAGGTCACATGAGAGAGCTGAACTACCTTGTTACTACCTTGTTACTAACTAGTAGTCCAGCTTTCCAGGGCAAAATTTTGCTCTGTAAATATCAGATGTGGCAACTATACCTTCACAGAAGAAACTTGTCCTGCTGGCATTATCTGACCAGTAAAATCTCTGCCAAAATTATTAGATGCCAGCACTACTAATTTGTACCTGTAACATGCAAACAGATAACATTCTAAGTAATTAGTGACAACCTCAGATTAGAAAACATTAAACTCTCCATGCCAAAAACATGCCATGAAATATCACGCTCCCTTAGAGTTCAGATATCAGTATACACGTTACAGAAGCAGAGCCAAAACTTCTTGAGACAAATACATAAACCAAATCAATTAGATAATTAATAGAAGCCTCATAACAACAATAGCATAATGGACATCTAAAAGCAATAAATTTCAAAACAATATATTCAAATGTCATTCCAATTTATACCAGAGGCTTGAAAATAAAGTGTTTGATGGAGGGCAAATGCTGGCAAAAGAATGCATACCAAAGGTGGTGACTCATAGCATAAAGTGCTTCTTGCAACTACAATATTTGACTTATTTATTTTTCATTCTGTAGATCAGCTGACATACCTATACTTGACTGTCATCCCACTTGCACAGAACGTGGACAGTGCACAGGGCTGCTCACAGCTATTCCAGGAATTTACAGCACAGATTCCCTTGCTAAAGTAACTAGTTGATGATTATATAAACTTTACATGAACTGGAAAATAGGGCAAACCTTTCAGTTACCTTCAAAAGGAAGCATGTTTGAAACACATAAGCTGCATTCATAGTTATGTGCTGCTTAAGCATTCTTGTACAACTTATTCCTCCCAACAAGCTATTGCTCAAAAATCTTTTCAATTTATTGTTCTTTGTTCAGAGAACAGGATGTTGCCCCAAAAATATTCACTAAAATGCTGTCTTGTGTCAACATTTTATAGCTACATGGACCTCACTAGAATCTATCTTTGTCACAGCAGGCTTTTTTGTTAGCAATATCTAATACTTGTGGGGCTTTTGGTGAGTGGTTGTGTTGTTGTTGGTTTTCTTTACTTATTGGGGAATTAATGAAAGAATTACTGATTTCTTCAAAAGTGCTGCAGGTATGCAGTAGTTTGAAGGAAAGTTGCTGTTGTTCTGGGCTTGTTTTCTTAAAGAAAGCTTTCCAGGCCAGTTAACTATGGGTTTCTCAATGCTTTATATTATTTGGCCAGAAGGCCAGGCAACTTCAGGGTTTTGCTTAACAAAATTAAATAACGGGAAAACTCTTTTTTCCATCTTTATAGTTTTTATACTTAAAATCTTTTTCTCCTTCTTTCAAGTCTTAAAATAAAACTAAACTGGGCACGACAACAAAATCCTCCTTAACCTAACAGGGTAACTGGTACAAACCGAATTTACCAGCAGTGATGTAAATGCTGAAGCAGGGTACATTCAGCACAACCCTCCTGATTCCTTAGATACAGATGGCAAAGTGCGTCCATCATCAGTAATGCAGGGTAAGGTAGGCAGTCATTCTAGGAATTCCTATACAACTCTACAAAAATCTGTATTTTGATTCTTTGTCCCTACTGAAGTTAAAGGTAAAATTTCTACTGGCTTCGTTGAAGTGAAATTTGACTCAGTAGAAGGAAACAGAAGACTGGCAAGAACGAGAATTGCTAATACCCAAGCTGATCCAGGGCAAGACCATCATTGTATACACATGCTTTCTGTGTTAGTCAAAAAAACTGTTTTTCTTCTGTGGGTACCATCTGCTTTACTGTCATAGCCATACAATCTTGAGGTAATAATTTATTTTGGTATACAAGCAAATAAAAGGATAAATGTTAAAAACAAATATCTTAAGAGAATTTGGTTTAAAAAAAAATATCAACATTGTTTAGGGCCCTGTGTTAGAACATTGGAGGGAAATCAGAGAATTTGACACTAGGTTAATTAGATTTAAATAGCTTCAGAGAGAGAGAGAATGTGCAACAGGAAAATACCATTCATCTTCGTAGCCAGATTGCTTAAATTTACCAGAGCTGTCATCGAGACCTTTCAGAGACTGGTTTCATGATTTTGTTTATGGTTCTGTAAAGACAAACAATATTGACTGCTGACATTATCATGGCTTGTAATTTTTCGCTCCCCCCTTAACTTCACTGTGTCTGACTACATGAAAAGTGACTTGTCTAGCTTCATTCCCTTCTGCAACAAAAGAGAAAAATACTCTTTTTAATAAGATAAGAAGATGCAACTGAAGGGCCCAATCTAGGTCATAGGGTCCAGTCTCCTTCAATTGCAAACATCACACAAAAGCTCCATCATAAACATAATTTGGCTTTGGAAAAGTTAAGTAGGAAATGTTTCCTATTAAAGACAATTTGAACTCTGAGCTCATTGTCATATTTCCTTACAGAGACACAAGCGAAGGAACAAATTGACTGAATCAAACTGTGGTGCTGTGGATGAAGGCATTTCTTCATATTTGATCCAATTCAAACCTTACTGAAGTTAGATGAAAAAGTGCACCAAGTTGGAAAGAAAAGCAGACTGTTTATTTTTTTTTTCCACAGGTACATGACAAGGTCTTGTTCTGTGTTCCTAGAGAGGTGGGATGTGGGAAGGTTATATCTATCTCCACCACAAGAAAGCTTGTCATTTAGGTTGCTGTTTGCATAGAGTCGCATCAGACATTTCATAGAATCATAGAATCATAGAATGGTTTGGGTTGGAAGGGACCTTCAAAGGTCATCTAGTCCAACCCCCCTGCAAGGAGCAGGGACATCCCTGACTAGATCAGGTTGCTCAGAGCCTCATCCAGCCTGGCCTTGAACGTTTCCAGGGATGGGGCCTCCACCACCTTTCCGGGCAACCTGTTCCAGTGTTCTATAACTCGCATCGTAAAAAAATTTTTCCTAATTTCCAATCTAAATCTACCCCCCTCTATTTTAAAACCATTACCCCTCGTCCTATTGCAACAGGCCCTACTAAACAGCCTTTCCCCATCTTTCTTGTAGGCCCCCTTGAGGTACTGGAAGACTGCTATCAGGTCTCCCCGGAGCCTTCTCTTCTCCAGGATGAACAGCCCCAACTCTCTCAGCCTGTCCTCATAAGAGAGGTGCTCCAGCCCTTTTATCATCTTCGTGGCCTCCTCTGGACCTTCTCCAACTGGTCCATGTCCTTCTTGTGTTGGGGGCTCCAGAACTGGACACAGTACTCCAGGTGGGGTCTCACCAGGGCAGAGTAGAGGGGGAAAATCACCTCCCTCGACCTGCTGGCCACGCTCCTCTTGATGCAGCCCAGGATGCGGTTGGCCTTCTGGGACGCAAGGGCGCATTGCCTGCTCATGTTAAGCTTCTCATCCACCAGCACTCCCAAGTCCTTCTCCTCAGGGCTGCTCTCAATCCATTCTCCACCCAGCCTGGATTTGTGCCTGGGATTGCCACGACCCAGGTGCAGGACCTTGCACTTGGCCTGGTTGAACTTCATGAGGTTGGCACAGGCCCATCTCTCCAGCCTGTCAAGGTCCCTCTGGATGGCATCCCTCCCTTCCAGCGTGTCGACGGCACCACACAACTTGGTGTCGTCAGCAAACTTGCTGAGGGTGCACTCTATCCCACTGTCCATGTCGCCGACAAAGATGTTGAACAGGGCCGGGCCCAGCACGGACCCCTGAGGGACGCCACTCGTGACCGGTCTCCACCTGGACATCGAGGTTGACCACCACTCTCTGAGTGCGGCCATCCAGCCAACTCCTTATCCACCGAGTGGTCCGTCCATCAAACCCATGTCTCTCTAGTTTAGAGAGAAGGATGTCGTGCGGGACAGTGTCAAAAGCTTTGCACAAGTCCAGGTAGATGATGTCAGTTGCTCATCCCTTGTCCACCGATGCAGTCACCCCGTCATAGAAGGCCACCAAATTGGTCAGGCATGATCTGCCCTTGGTGAAGCCATGTCGGCTGTCACCAACCACCTCCTTGCTCTCCATGTGCCTTAGCATGGTTTCCAGGAGAATCTGCTCCATGACCTTGCCAGGCACAGAGGTGAGGCCGACCGGCCTGTAGTTACCTGGGTCTTCCTTATTCCCCTTTTTAAAAATTGGGGTTATGTTCCCTCTCTTCCAGTCATCGGGGGCCTCACCAGACCGCCACGACTTCTCAAATACGATAGCCAGTGGCTTGGCAACTTCATCCGCCAGTTCCCTCAGGACCTGCGGATGGATCTCATCAGGATCCATGGACTTGTGCACCTTTAGGTTCCTCAGATGATCCCGAATCTGCTCTTTGAGTACAATGGGCAGTTCTTCATCCTTGCAGTCCCTGCTTGCACCTTCTACAGCTTGGGTGGTGGGACAGGAACTCTTGGTGAAGACTGAGGCAAAAAAGTCATTGAGTACCTCAGCCTTCTCCGTGTCCTGGGTAACCAGGACACCAGTTCCCTTCCAGAGGGGGCCTGCATTTTCCCTGGACTTTCTTTTGTCCCCTATGTACCTAGAAAAGCTCTTCTTGTTGCATTTTATATCCCTGGCCAGATTCAGTTCTGCCAGGGCTTTGGTCTTCCTTACCTTATCCCTGGTCACTCGCGCAGCCTCTTTGTAGTCCTCCCAGGCTACCTGTCCCCACTTCCACCCTCTATAGGCTTCCTTTTTCACTTTCAGTTGGTCCAGGAGCTCCTTGCTCATCCACACCGGCCTCCTGGCCTTTTTGCCCAACTTGCTCTTCATCGGGATGCACCTCTGCTGAGCTTGGAGGAGGTGCTCCTTGAATACAGAACAACTTTCCTGGGCCCCTCTTCCCTCCAGGGCCACCTCCCATGGCACTTGGCCCATCAGGTCCCTGAAGAGGCCGAAGTCCGCCTTCCTGAAGTCTAGGGCAGAGAGCTTGCCATGTATTTTCCTTGCTGCCCCGTGGATCTTGAACTCCACCATGTCATGGTCGCTGCAGCCAAGGCTGTCCTTTAGTTTCACATCCCCCACCAGCCCCTCCCTGTTGGTGAGCACAAGGTCGAGCATGGCACCCCTCCTTGACGGCTCCTCTATCACCTGGAGGAGGAAGTTGCCGTCCACGCATTCCAGGAACCTCCTGGACTGCCTGTGCCCTGCTGTGTTGTCTCTCCAACACATGTCAGGGTGGTTGAAGTCCCCCATGAGGACCAGGGCCTGTGACCGTGAGGCTGCTCCTATCTGCCTATAGGGCACATTTGTTAGGTCTCTAGAAGTTTCACTATGTTCTTCAACCCAGATGCAATACAGTTAAGGGATTTTTTCAGCTCTCCAATACTGTCACTGTTGCTGGCACTGAACTAGTATCACTTTCCTCTGAGAGGAGGGGGGAAAAAAAAAAAAAAAAAATTGCTGATCCTCACTTGCTCACAGCTAACTCCCAGCTTGTCTTCATCAACACACCTTACTGCCCACCAACTTATCTCACCTCACTTTTTTCATTCTCAAATACGGGCAGAAAGTGAAAAGAATTTCTGGCTTCAGTTTAGTCTGACTACAGAAGTCTGGTTTCAAAATGCCAGGGAATTAAAGTGCCACATCAAAGCTCTCCAAATACCAGCATATACGAGTTTTCAGTTCTCTCTTTTCCTTCTTTAGTAATCATTATTGAATCCTATTCTGTGGATTCTTTGCTATTGAGGGAGTGACAGGGCTATAAGCTTACTCTTTTGCTATGTTATAATTTTGTCAAGTGGATAGTTTATTCACCTCTAGCCATCTCAGCTTAGCCAGACAGACACTAATTCAGGTAATACTGAACTTAACTGCTTACTTCTCCACAGTTGTTCATTAGCCATTACTTTGTGTTTTCTCTCAGACACAAAAGACCTTGATAATTTATATTTTGCAAGTAAGAACAACAAAGTTTTTGTCTGAGGGGTCTGGAAGGACTAAAGCAGTAGCAGAACCCTCCTTTAAAAAAAAACAAACAAAAAACATAAACAGAGGTTTCTCACTTATTTAGCTTTGACTTGCTCCCACCATACTGATGAGTTAACTCATCCTAGACATGCTCACTGTCAGAAGACAAGACATGGAGACATTTGAACACTGGTATTTTATAAGATATTTAATAGGTGTATTTAAAGGTCCATAGACTGTATGGAAATAAGAAATACTAGGAAATGGACCCCTCTACTGGGTCAATCTTATTCCAAGAGGCAAAAACTACTATGAATTTTTGCTATGAAAGAGCACTTAACCTTTTTGGATATACAGAAAGCAGAAAATAAATGCATATATCTATATGCATGTTATGCGTTATGTGGAAAACAGAGGACTGCATTCGCTCTGTACCTCCACGGTGGAATGCTATGATACCATAAGCAGTGATATGAAGAACTGTTTTCAGATGATTTCTGAATGAAACATCAGTGGCAAGGCAGCAAGCAAGTGGCAGGTAAAATGCCTTGTTCAATGAAGCACTTACATGTTTGATATCTTTACCAAATGTATTCTGCGTGAGATGAACTGGCTCAAATTTTAAAACATTTCAATATGTAGCCTATGTACATAAATAATTGGTTCAGTATTTAAACTAGTTGTTTGTGGTGATTTCTTTTAATGAATTCCTTATAGAAATCTAAATGGCTTTGAAATTGGTTCCAAATCTGAATTGTTTCAAAATGTGTCTTATACCAAATGATGACTGGTCTTGACTGTTTGGCCAGTAACACAGTGTGATACTATGTGGGGAGCCAGAGTTCAAAACTAGCAGAGAGAATTCCGCACCTTTAGTTGTCAGAGGCTGCAAGTTTAGAAAGGGTAACAGATTATTTTACCCAGTTCATACTGTTCCCAGGGCCAGGCCTCAAAAGAAACAGAACAACTTCTAAAGACAGTATTATAGGTTCCACTCCAAGCTGAAGACAATTCTGTTTGCATGTTGTCATCAGTTCACACTTCCCTTTGCAAACAATCTTATAGTACACTCCTACTTATGTGAGATATTATCATGGAAAAACAATAAAGAGTGGTATGTTAAAGCTATGTCAAATTTAAGACACATTTATCATGCTGTCAATGGAATTTCTTACCATATGTCTCAACAGATTTTCTAAAATTAGTTTTGTTTTATACCTATAATAGCTATTGTTCTTAGAAAGTGCACGTATAGTGTATTTTACAGGAAGAGTGATGCTTAAGCAGCAGGAAAAGAGAAAACATGATACATGAGCCCTGAAAAAGAAGTTCAATCTTTTGGTAAAGCAGTTAAAAACATTTCTTTAGAACTGCTTGTGTAAAGCGGAAGCCAGAAAACAGGGGAGTATTCCTAAAGTTCAAATTGCTCTAGTTTCCAAGTTGATGATCACATTTAGCTGACAGATTAGGTTAAATCAGCTCTTTTTTTCACTCCTTTCTTTGAGTAGTGTCAAGTGCGCTGGCTGGTGAGGAAAACCATCCCTTGCTAGTTCTGTGTTTGCTTCATAATAGATAATTCTACCTGTGCGGTAAAGCCCACAGCAGGATAAACAATAACCCAGCATGATCTGGCATGCAAGAATAACAGTGGTGCACTAACGCTATTTTCTGGTAGCACTCTGCAGATGTTGGCCATCATGCTAAGGGCATCATATCCTTGAGTAACTTAATCCATTGCTAGACCTGCAGCTTTGCATCCAGTAAGTCTGTCAGGACGACTGGGTTCTGAGCTAGACAGATAATGCTAACAAGTGTTACATTTTTCTTGATCGAAGTTGCTTCATGCACTCCTACATCCTCATTTAAGCTTGGACACAAAACATATCACGCTTGTTTAATTAAACATACAAATAATAATTTAAGCTAGTATCACATTTAATTTAAGACTCAGCTTTAAATAATCATATGGAATATTTTCTCTTGTGCTGCCCTCTCCTATGCACTCACTATGTTCCCTACACTAAGTATAGATGTAACAGGTCCTGGCACAGGATTGAGACTCTAGAACCAGCAATACCAAACAAAAGTAGACTAAATTCATTTGCATTAAGTGACCAGAATTCCACCAGTCAGGCAGGTGACTTATCTGGCTAAAGGTTACACAAGCCAGAGATCACAAGAGATCACTAATAGAATGGTCTGGGACATACATAAAACAACATCTCTAATGTGAAAGAAATTTAACAGAAGTCTACAGCACTGCCAAACAAAATATCCATTCCTTTACTGCAAACATATGAAGCTACATCTGTTTGCTGAATTATTTCATACTATAGGTAATTCAACTAATTTGGTACAAACAGGAAAATAAAATGGGTCTTCAGAATAAATATGGTTACACTATTCACATGAAATTACAAAATTTTAAAACAATATCTGAACCAGAGTTTTCAAAACATTAATTACTGCTCCAGCTCGTTTGCATTGCTCAGCAGAGAACTCCACCTCTCTGTCAGCCTTATGTTCCACTTGCACTTCTAATCCTTATTTTACCAACAACTGGACACCCAGTAGGAGAGTCTGCAACCCACTTCTCACCTTTACATTTCTTTGGTACCTCCCAAAACCAGGTCCTTACAGTGAACACCTGTAAAAGATACAACTAAATACAAAGACTTTTCCCTCCCTAGTTCATATCAGCTTAGTTCTTATTTAATTCCAAAGGCATAGATTGCATTTCAATAAACAATGGATGTCAGTGGATGCGATTTATCTAATTCCCTTATGAAGTTTGAAAATTCCATCCATATATCAAATCCAGTAAAGTTTTACGCACATATGTCATCCGTAAAAAAGTATAATCACTGGCTGACCCTAGTGGGATGGTTAGCGTGAGAGAAAGCAGCAGGATTGGGCCCTAAGTTTTCATAAATAACACAGAACATCTCCAGATGAACATTCCACTGTTAGTTTTTATAGCGCCTCTTCCACAGCCAGACCACATGGTCTCACACACACATTCATAGATGCCAAAACAATAACAAATTAAAGTTTGGTTTATAGAAAGGCCTTGGCTCAGATGCTGCTTATACAATTTTGCTTGCTGTTTACTCTGAAAAAGGTGTGGAACTGACCACAATGAGGTGACAACCTCAATTGCACTCACACATGAGGTGGGAAAACCAATAACAAAACGGCAGGATTAGGAAAGGACACTGTTTTTCCTGGCTTGTGTGCGAGTAAACTGTGTTTTGTTAATAAAGAAATGAAGTCATTTTGTGAAGCAGACTAAGGAACATCTCTCTTCCCCCTTAGCACATCTATGCATGTAAATATTTATATATAGAGAAGAGAAATATGTGCCTGACTGTACACACACATCCATGCTAAATATGATGATCCACTGAATGATGAAGTCCTAGATTATTATTCTCCTAGCTCACTATCCCTTGCAGGCAGTGAAGCATTATCACTGACCTCAAGGGAAGTCGGATTTCTAAGCATTATGCTTCTCCTGTGCTGAGCGCTGGCTCAAGGACTACATACCATCTAAATCCTGCCTCGGCTTTCAAACAGAGTTAAGTGATAGAAGGGCTACATACTGTTTCCTAGGACAATTTAATTTTACCTTTATGGCTTGATCCTCTAGGATACTGTCAAAACCCAGTGCTGTCTGTTCAAGTAGTGCACACAGAGGACCAGGGAGATGCCTTGAAAGATCATAGAATCATAGAATGGTTTGGGTTGGAAGGGACCTTCAAAGGTCATCTAGTCCAACCCCCCTGCAAGGAGCAGGGACATCCCCAACTAGATCAGGTTGCTCAGAGCCTCATCCAACCTGGCCTTGAACATTTCCAGGGATGGGGCATCCACCACCTTTCCGGGCAACCTGTTCCAGCGTTCTACAACTCGCATCGTAAAAAATGTCTTCCTTATTTCTCATCTAAATCTACCTTCTCTCTACTTTAAAACCATTACCCCTTGTCCTGTCACAACAGGCCCTGCTAAAGAGTTTCTCCCCATCTTTCCTGTAGCCCCCTTGAGGTACTGGAAGGCCACTATAAGGTCTCCCTGGAGCCTCCTCTTCACCAGGCTGAACAGCCCCAACTCTCTCAGCCTGTCCTCACAGGAGAGGTGCTCCAGCCCTCTTATCATCTTCGTGGCCTCCTCTGGACCTTCTCCAACTGGTCCATGTCCTTGTGTTGGGGGCTCCAGAACTGGACACAGTACTCCAGGTGGGGTCTCACCAGGGCAGAGTAGAGGGGGAGAATCACCTCCCTCGACCTGCTGGCCACGCTCCTCTTGATGCAGCCCAGGATGAAACAGTTTCACCCAAGTACTTTTCCTGTCCAATTCAGCAGGAATGTTCTCACAAATATCAGGTAGATCTGATCTTTAGCCCCAAAATAGACCAACTCAAAAAAGGCAAATGTTCCACGACACCCATACCCATATCATTTCACAAAAAAAAATTTCTGCAAATAATGTTTTTCTTAAGTATGTATGCAATCAGGCATTTGATTGCATATCATCTCATTAAAACTTGGTTGTCCCCACAATTAACTGAGAATACCCCAAACTATACATTCATTACTAGCACAGACACAAAAACTAAAGCATGCTTGCTTAAGTGTACAGTCAGTTCAATGCCAGAAAACATTCTACGGGAGATTACACAGAGCAAGCAGATACATGTGGCAGGGACATTTCTATTAGAAACACTCTAAACAAAGTCATTTAGTACAGAGCACATTTTGCTTAAGATATACACACGGCATTAGAGCAAACCTGGGAACAGCTATAAGAACTTCAATTGACACTAAGGAAATAACTGCCAGTATTTATAATTCTACACAGAAAAATGTCATAATGAGTTCACTGGAAAAATTTCAGTTCCATCCTGCACATGCGTGCAGGTCATTATGGTAAAAACAAACAAACAACAAAAAAACCCCACTAAAACAAAAGATGGGTTTCTACCCTTCATAGGTAAAGTGGTACAGAAAAATAGAAGTTTTTTGTTACAATCTTGGGAAGATACACAACCAGCTCTGTTAAAGAAAGACAATATGCTTCAGATACACTCCTCAAATTAATAGCTCTTCTCTGTCCTTCAGGAAGAAGACAGTAATTCATCACTACCAGCAATTACAATACACAACGCATTTGCAATATCTCAGCTGCTTGGTTAATGAATAGCAGGTAAAGCAAAGCAAAATCTTCCCCTAATCCCTGCCCATTTACTCTAAGAAGGAAGGAAATAAGCACAGAATACCTCTAATGCAAGATCTAAGTCATCCAAAGGAGAAGCAAAAATAGGTTCTGGAAATGCTTAACCTATATCCTGTTCTACCCCATATGGCTAATGGAATTATACAAATATAAGAAACAAAAGATTTAACCCATGGTAATTTTTATATCCTAGATTCTTCCAAGTTCAAACAGAATAACATTTTTCTCATTTTAATTTTTTTTTATCCATAAGAACATTCTAATACTTTGCACACTGGTTACACAATATAGAAAGAATTGGTTTTCAGCACTAGCCTTCAATCTGTAGTCAATTCTATAGGTCATCTATATCAGCTTCCACTCTTTGATGTTACGACAGCATTACAGACCACCATCTGGTGTTCAAGATTTAGATTCAAGTTTTATATTGGAAGTAGGATTTTCATTTATATACCAAATTTTAAAAAGCTGAATCCTCAAATCTCTTGCATGACCTATCACTGCTTCAGTGTCATGCAAGCAACTATGACTATTAGCTTAAAGTGAAGTATCATTCCAGAAGTTTGCAGCATAGACCACATTGAGAAAAAGCATTCTAAGCCTGCTATTTCTGTTAATACACTTCTTCCCACAGCCACTTCTGGGGGAAAGAGAGAGTCATCTTCTTATTATCTCTATAAACGAAAAGCAGTAAAATTTCTGGCAGCTCTAAAATCAACAGGATTCAAATCTCCATAAGATTCTTCTGAAAACTGGCCGAGTTCAGCTGAAGAGAAAGCCTGTGAAGCAGACACATTCAGACTCATACTTCTTCCCTCTGGTAAACTGGTCAATGGAACTCCTGTGTTCTCAGTCTACACTTTCATACATTTCAAAGCTCACTGCCGTAATTGTCCCCCAAGTGGGAGAAAAAAAAATTCTTCAGCACCATGAACCAACAATAACAAAATAACAATCAAACAACAGTTCTAATCCTAGAGACAGGCTGTAATCAAGCTCGAATGCGACCTGGAGCTGCACGTTATTCCTTTCTTTTACACACCCCTTCATTTCATTTGCCAAGCTGGTGACCGATTTCAAATTAGTGCTAACGAAACACAGCACCGTCCACAATCTGGAGCTACACAAGCTTCGAAGAACAATGTTCTCACTGGTAAGCCATACCTATTTCAGGCCCGTCCCTCCTGTGAGCGCATTTTACCAAACAGTTCAAGGTACGCTGTGTATTACTAGGTACAATACTACAGGCTACAGACAGTAAATCATGAACGAGCTTACAGAAAATAACACACTTGTATTTAGAATGCCTGCCTAAGAATAATTAGCATTATCACAGAGTAAGTTTAAGCCCCTTGCTTGTACAGCGGAAAGAATAATTACAGGAAATTTCACTACTGCATTTGTAGAATTCAGATAAATTCCTGTATTTTATGGTATTAACTAGGATACATCTGAAGTAGGTTCATTAATTATATTTTATAGGTGCTATGTGCAAGGTCACGGGAATATTTCTAAATTTCATGCTCCTAGGATCTTCTAGTAATATAAATAGTTTTGAATAATCATACATCATGCCCTAAAGCAAATTTACAATCCAATTAAGACTATGAGCCGGTGTTCACATACAAGATCAGTTACAATTATGCTCCTTTCTGCAGGTCAGTAAATATATAAGTTCTGTATCTTCGTTGTATGCACAAGTGTTACGTCCTTCCATTAGAAAAGACAGACAACTGTAAATTACTGAAAATCATTTGTACAATTCTTTTGTTTTAAAATCTTTAGCTGTGTCTTACATGTAGCAGGCCTCCCATATAATTTAACACACTATTGAAGTTAGACATTTGCTTTGCTTTCTACATTTACTTTCATTCTCCTACTAACAGCATCACTAGTTTTATCATCTCATTGCACACAGATCGTAGATCATGCATTCAGTCTAACCATTTATAGATCTTCCTTTCTGACATAATTCATCTGTCAGACACTTAAAGGTTTAAAATTCCTTTGCAACAAGCATTTGGTGCCTCCAAGTCAAACCTCCTCCAGAAAATTAAAATTTTCCACTGCTCTTCTCAGTCTGGATATAGTTGGCAGCAACCTAAACCACATCCTCATGTCTCCTTGTATTCTAAAGGAACTCAAACAGCTTAGTTTAGGATAAAAAAATCCCTGATATAATACACACATACTCCACTCCAGGCCCAAGCTAATTGGGTAAAGCAATATTTTTTTTTAAATATGCCTTAAGATCTATTAAAAAATAGTGGCTATTCAGAGTTAGCCACTTATTCTGTTATTTGTCTGTAGCTGTTCACAGAATATACTAACAGTTTTCCAGGAATTCAGGAAAAAATAGCCCTTCATTGAGAAGTTCATAGTCAAAAAACAGGAAAGTGAAAGGAAAAAAAAAACAGGTATTTTTACAGCATATTTTCATTCTAGCTGAACAGTGACATCCAACAATTTACTAAGAAATTTTTGGGGGTTTGCCATTGCTTTCAGCAGGAAAGCAAATATATTTGAGGTACATATAGTGAGGCACAGAACATTTAACCAATGTACATACAGGTGGAATATCTAGCAAGAGAAAGCACCATCTTCTCAACCATGCAGCCTATTCGAACACAGCAGCATTAATAGTGTGAAATGCCTTTTGCACGCTGCTTTAGAGAAGGGTTAGCATAGCTCTTGCTGCTGGGGCTTTTTATTTAGGTTGAGGGGGTGTCATTATTTGTACAGTGAGAGATTTGAAGGCCTCATTTAGGAACAGAAATTAATGTGATAGACATTATGAAAAATGTTTAGAAATCTAATTTGCTAATAATTTAATAATTATATTTACTCTGCCTTTCAAAATTCTACCATTGATTAGAGTAAAAAAATGCTGCTGTTACACTGTTCGCAGTACATTTGCTGGGTTAATCGAGTTTAACTATGTCTACAGTAGACTGAAAAAAGTTGCACACACACATGACACATATGCAAGAGCACACATGCTTAAAATGACGGTTTTGTAAAGGTCTGGCTCATTCGGTTTTAAGAACAGGAAGTGCACTTGAGCAATATGCCTCACATGATTCATTACACTTTTATCTTAAATGCTTCCTACCATATGAAATCTTAGTTTTTTGTATTTTATTTAATTCTTTAACATTCTCTAAGCATTTTGAATGAAATATACTGTTCAAATATTCCTTTATGGCAACATGATTTCTATATTCTATTGATTTCTCTTTATGCTTTCTTAACTTTTTCAATGAAATGCCCAAAGAATGGCCCTAAGGAAGCCATTGCATATTCATTATTGTTTGGTTTATTCTTACAAGAACAGTAGTTTAGATTATTTTATTATGTTCCAGACAATGATTGCCTAACCAGATAGCATAAGCAAAGTAAAGTAAACTGGAAACAGAGTTTAATTACAAAAACCATTGCTTGGAATTTTTTAGCAATCCATTTGTAGTTGAGAAATACCCAATAATTCAGTTCACAGTATGGGGAAGATTATCACAGTGGTAACCAAGTAATTCTGAAAAAAAAAAGCTTTAGCCAAGGAGTAAACAATGCAATTGAAGAAATGATGCAGAAAGGTAGCGTCATATCACTGTAGACGACTCCTAACCTTGGTCTTACACAAGATTGTGCCCCAGAGAGAACTATCACAGTGACCAAATCTGCTGTAAGTCAAAACAGCTATATATTATTCCTCAGGGGGTAGCGTGATACTTGGGAAACAAAGACATATATGCTCTAAACCAATCTTACTGGCATCACAGTGATAACACGGTATCAAAACTGTTATTTCAGCCCAATATACCTTAAGATGATCTTCTGGAACCACACACACAAGTCTTACAGGTGGCCTGCATCACTATTAGTGTACAAAGGCTCTAGTCACTCTAGAATTCAGACCCCTCTACTCATGGAATTAGATACAGATAAATCAGTCTCAGACCACTGGGAAAAACACTAATTTGTTCAGCATCACGTAGAGTAAATCCTTGCTATCACAGGTAGATTTAGGGGAGAGATTGTGGGGGTTTCGTTTACTTAAAAATTTCAAGAACTGTACATTATCAGCATTCCTTTTTATACATACTGAAAGAGCGCACACGGAACCAAAAGGAAGGTAAGAAGATGGAACGGGTGCAGACAGGCTGAGGAGGGATATCCTTGAAAATTTTTTTTATATACGACTGCATGAAAGACCACGCATCTCAGTTCATTCAATTGAAAGTTTCATTTCATAAACAAGTCTATCAGAGCTGATGAGATACATCTCACAGTCCTGAAGGAATTCGCTGTAGTTACAAGCCATTCTCCATTATATTTGAAAAGTCACGGCAGTCAGGTGAAGTCCTTTGGAAAATGAGAACATCACACTTATTTTTAGAGAGGATAATAAGGAGGATCCTGGGAACTACCAACCAGTCAGCCTCACCTCACCACCCACATCCTCCTGGAAGTTATGTAGAAGCATATGGAACACAAGGAGGTGATCAGAGACCACCAATGCAGCTTCACCAAGGGCAAATCATGCCTCACTAATCTAGTGGCCTTCTACAATGGAGCGACTGCATCAGCGGACAAGGGAAGAGCAACTGACTTCTTTCACATTCCACAACATTCTTGCCTCTAAGCTGGAGATATGGACTTGATGGATGGATTGTCAGATAAGGAGTTGGCTCAATGGCCACATCTGAAGAGTTACATGCAACAGGTCAGTGTCCAAATGGGAACCAGCAATCAGCTGTGCCCCTCAAGGGTCCATACTGGGACCAATAATATCGAATATCTTCAGTCACAGATAATTGGATTGAGTGCACACTCAGCAAGTTTGCACATGACACCAAGTTGAATGGTGTAGTTGATGCACTGGAGGGGAGGGATGCCATCCAGAGGCCCTTGACAGGCTTGAGAGGTGGGCCCATATGAACCCTGTAAAGTTCAACAAGGCCAAGTGCAAGGTCCTCCACATGGGTTTGTGCAAACCCCAATATCAATACAGGCTGGGAGATTAATTGATTGAGAGTACTCCTGTGGAAAAGGACTTGGGGATACTGGTAGATGAAAAACTGGATATGAGCAGGCAATGTGTTCTGGCAGCCTGGAAAGCCAATTGTATCCTGGGTTGCATAAAAAGAAGTGGGGCCAACAGGTCAAGTGAGGTAATTCCACCTCCTGTACTCCACTCTTGTGAGACCCCACCTGGAGTGCTGCATCCAGTTTTACAGACCCCAACACAAGAAGGGCATGGACCAGCTGGAGAGGGTCCAGAGGAGGCCACGAAAATGATCAGAGGGCTGGAGCACCTCTCCTGTGAGGACAGGCTGAGAGAGTTGGGGCTGTTCAGCCTGGAGATGAGGAGGCTCCGGGGAGACCTTATAGCAGCCTTCCAGTACCTAAAGGGGACCTACAGGAAAGATGGGGAGAGACTCTTCAGCAGGGCCTGCTGTGATAGGACATGGGGTAATGGTTTTAAACTAGAGGGAGGTAGATTCAGACTGGATATAAGGAAAAAAATTACAATGAGGGTGGTAGAACACTGGCACAGGTTGCCTGGAAAGGTGGTGGATGCCCCATCCCTGAAACCCAAACTATTCTATGATTCTATGAATATTTAAAGGGCCTTTTAAGAAAGTTGGAGACACTTTTTACAAGGACCTGTAGTGACAGGACAAGGATCAACAGTTTTAAAGTGAAATGGAGTAGATCTAGATTGAGTATAAGGAAGACTTCCCCCCCTACACTATTTGGGTGGTGAGTCATCGGTTGCCCAGCAAAGCTGTGGATGGACCATCATTGAAGGTGTTCAAGGTCAGGTCGGACAGGGCTGTAAGCAACCTGGTCTAGTGGAAGGCGTCCCTGCTTATAGCAGGGGGTTGGACTAAACGATCTTTAAAGATTCCTTTCAATTCAAATCATTCTATGATTCATTAGCCAAGAAAAAAGGCTCTGTAGATCAGCAGTGTTCCTCAAAGCATATGTACATACTCATGTTTATCAGGGAGATTCATGACCTCATCTTGTCCTAATTAGGAGTTGAAATACAATAAGCATCCAATCCAACCAGGCTTTAAGTAAACAAATAAGCTCTTATAAATGCTTACAGAATAGCACACAATGTATCCATTTTATATTTTCACAAAGCAGACTCCATTGTGACATCAAGTTCCTACAGCTCTGTCTGCTGCCTATATTTCCCTGGAGCTTCAGTAGAATTTATTTACTCTGAAATTTCACCTTTCTGTTCCTTCAGGTAGTTTCCTTAACCACCACCAATATATTAACAAATAGTGGAAAAAAATTGAGCACAAATTTTCCTTTTATGTCAGTTTTGCAATTTATGTGTTCCCTTGCACACCATGCCATCTGAACCAGCTTCAGGGCTGACAACCTACAGAAATCACAAGAATATCCTCTGTCAAAGATACAGCTAATTATTTTATTTTCCTTTGAACTGAGCCCCCTTGTACTAAAAGCCTTGAACTCATTCTCTGAATGCACAGTTCAATGCTTATTTCCAAATAAGCTTACATAACATATAATCAGTTTTCAGAAGAAAAAAGTTATCAGTCAAGTTCTCTCCTAACTAGTCTAGTGAATCACGCAGAACCTAAACCCTACCCACATCTTCCTTCTGAAGAGACACACAAATCGCGCAAGTTCTTTCAGCACACTTGTGAATTTGATTTGTATCACAGCCAAAGACTACCACATTTCTCTATAGGCAGTATCCTTCAAAAAGTTAAAGAGCAAAGGCTTTTTACAGGTTGCTTAGAGAACCTACAAGACTGATTTCCTCCTCAGTGTAAAGCATTCAAATTTTAGGCAACAGATAAGAATCTAGGCAAATACTTCAGCCAGTATCACGAACTATTTAGCCCAAGACTTGGTTGGGTCCTCATAATGGCAGAATTATTTTTATGCTAAGTTACATGAACATTATAGACAAAGTCAAGCAAAGAAAAGAAACTCTTCTGCATTGCTGGTACTATTTCCTTTCCAATACTGGTGCTATCCTTACCCTTTCACACACCCCTTGAGTGTCCTATTGCTGGGCAGGAATATCCTGTCACGTTGTCTTACCACTGTGTTACTACTGCTGCTGGGGCTCTGGGGCCTGTTTGTAAGTCTGCATCATAAGTAAGGAGGGAAATTATCTCCTCATTTTATTAAATCATTTATTTACATTAAAGACTGAAAAGGATTACCTTCCCACAGTGTACAAGCTTCTCATTTTCCAGGTGCCCAGCCCCCCCCCACTAACAAAACCACGACAGGTACTCATGAGTGGGATTCATTTTAACTAATTCTGGACACTGAACTTTCAGATGTGTAGCCTGAACTAGTTCAATTACTTCCTACAGAGTAAGAAATAAAAAAATTTTCACAAGGTGTTTCAGCTGCCCTATCTCTGACTTTTCTTTAGGAAGAGATCAATGATCATCTGGAGGAACACAGAGGATAAGTGTCTGCAAAAAAGGAACCACACACTGAACAACAACAGGAGAACAAACAGTATTTGGCGAGCATTGTTCATCTGAAAGAACACGTACTATGCAAATACAAGACTATTACAATCCAAATGTTCAGACATTAAAGATGTCAAATCATAACTTTTTGAAATGTTAACATTGCACACCCTTGATCACCCTCCCTTCCCTCTGCCCCAAAATGCTAGGAGCACATCAACAGTAGTGTGAAAGCAATTTCTTTAGAGAACAATCTCTCTTCATAAGAACTACAGAGAACACATGAATAGAATGATTCCGAGAGTAAGTTTTTAAGCATTCATCTTTACAGAAAATTACTCAGCCGCTTAAAAATGAAATCTACTGAAATCAATCTGCTTTGCAGCAAAGAATTGAACTCCTGACCTATGAAGTAAAAGATAGGATTGTGCTTTGGTTTTGTTGGTTTTTCTTTTTGTTGGTTTTTTTTTTTTAATTATTATTACATTGGGTAAGACTTGTTCTCAGATTTTCCAAAGACAAATGAATAATATCTTATTACAACATCACCACATCCTGTATATCATTGTAAAATCTAACTTCTGAGTTGTCATTGATGTATTTAATGAAAATTAACTGTAAAAAGTTAATTTTTTTTTTGTTCTACAAATAATTTAGCCTTTCAAAATATTTTAAGTATACAGGTTATGTATATAAATTAAGTATACAGATTTCACAGCAAATGGTAAAGTTTCTGTCAACTTTCCTGTCGGTATTTGGATGAAACAGTATGCTAACACCAAAAATATTAACTTGCTTGCTTATCCATTACAAATTCAATGGAGAATTTTAATATAAATCAAAATGACAAAATAGCGCATAGGACTAGTTACCTTCCAATATATTGTTTGATCCGGCATGCAAGTGACACAGATCACACAGTTATTTTTTTAAGTAATCTATCCTGATTTATAAACAGCTTTTATCTAAAGGTGTTATCTTGACACCCAGAAGCGGTTTGAGATATAGCAAGATTACAGGATTATGAAGAATAACACATCAAGAAGCTCCATTTCCTTTCCACATTTCTATAAGTAACATCATTTTTTTTCATTCTCAATTTATTTGCACTACTTTCATCTTTTAATGTAAATATTTTGCTTTCTGGAACTAGTGAACAACATGACAGTTCATCATTATTCCATTTTAGCAGACACCCCAGATCTTATCCAGGTGTATACAGATACATCATACAGCTATGTGTACGTACACTGCTCCAATCTAAATGTGCTTTCACTGACCTGGTGAGTTAAGTTGTTTATAAATCACCACTACAGGTGTTTCTTGCCTCAAGATGTGTAAGAATAAAACATTTCCATACAAAACAGCTTTTTTCAACAAAAAAACACACTCAAGATTGAAACCAAATGTTAACCAATAAAATCAATAAGTAAATAAATGAAACTGTTTTCTTGGAATCTTCAGACTTGGAAGGACTCAGACATTATTCTAGACCACCTTCTGCCCCACAATAGTACGAAGTCTACTTAACAAATTGCTGGAAATATCAAGAATTATGGATATTCCACCATCTCACGAAATATATTCTGTTCCTCTCTCTCTTAATTTATCAATCTAATTTAATTTAGCTGCATTTATACATCTTATTCACAAGAGACGTAAGTCCATTTTGGTTTTGCAAATCTTTTACATGTCCAAGGACTGATATAAAAGTTTGCCTTTTTAAGTGAAGAAAACCCAATTCCACTTATCTTTCCTTGTAAGTCATATTTCCTAAATACTTAATCATTTTTATTCTTCACCTTGGTATTCTCTTCAGCTGGTCCACATCTTCCCTTAAACGTGACAACCAAAACAGATCATACTAAAGTTGAGGTCATACCAATCCTAAACACTCCAGACTGATTACTTTACATGTCATGCAGGCTGTCATCCTCTTTACGCACCCTGTAAGAGAGCTCCCTTTCTCATAACTTTGTAGCATGGTCAACTCACATTGAATCTTGGCACACTATAACACCAAGATCTTTTTCTACAGAACTGTTAATTGCTGTCATCATGGTACTTAGGCAGCAGTTCTCTCCTAATTTCTAAGTGTAGGAGCTTGCTGTCATCCCTGTTACTTGTATCTTCTTTTCCCCCCCCCCCGCTCAGAGTGCCTCCCAGCTTGCAAATATAATTTTCCACTTAAACCCTGTCCTAGAATAAAACCTCAGTGCCCTCTAGCTTAATCTCAACTGCAAATTCAGTAAGTCTTCTATTCCATCATCCAGATCACTCATGAAAATAGAAAGTATCACCTAACCCAAGACTGATGCCTGTCAAACCCTGCTCAATACTTACCTTTCAATTTTGAGAGAGGAGCATTGATGCCTAACTCTAAGCGCCTCTACAAAACAGACCAGTACCCACCTTACAGCAAATGCATCAAGACTAGATTTTATCAGTCTGCTTATAAGAATGCAAGAACCTCAAAGTCAAGATACATGTCAAACTCCGGCCACAAGGTCTGCTGATGCTCTGGCAGACAGAAATTAAGCTAGTTTGGTACAATTCCTCTAGGACAAATTTGTTCTGACTGTTAATCATCACTTTTTAAAAAAAAAAATACAATAGATAATATGGAAATCCTGAATAATTCATTAACAAGCAGTGATATAAAACTTCAATACAGATATATTAGGTGTGTTATTTTGCTGTCAAGTGGATTACTTGTGTATCTCTTGCATATGGCAGCCTACGGTAAGAAAATTAAATTGACTGTCAATGAGAGATCATCAGAAGGTGCTCAGCATATAACGCAGCTAATGAGTAATTCTTGCTATTGCCATTAATAGGAAGTAGTTCCTATTAATGACAACGCACATTAACAGTAACTAAGATAGTTATATACATAAAAAAAGGAAGCCACTGGTAAAGCAATGGAGTATTAAAGTAATTTATTTTCCTCTTTACCTAACCTGACAAGTTGTTTCGATCCCTTGCAAAAGATCTCTGTTGTAAAAACACAGAGCTCACTGACATTTGAGGTTGAGCTTTACTCATCTACCCTTTTCCTGGAGCCTGAAACGTTGACATGACATTAATCCTGAGCAGCTGCTTTATACAACGAAAGGAAGTAGTTATGGAGAGCTATTTTAAAAGTGCAAGTAGCCAATTAATAAGCAAATGTGTAATTTAACAAAAACTTTACCAAATGCTTGAATTCTTTCCTGACATAGTCACATTCATTTTAATGAAAACTTTAAACTGCAGAAAGTGCCAAACTATTTATCTTACTTCATTTCTCGTGAAACATGGACAACTGAAGTTGTACAGCCTGAAGCCTTACAAGGCTCCAAAAAGTGCAGGAGGAACCTAAGTTGTGAATTACACAGGATAAGGCTGTTAATACATCATTATGACAGCTATGGAGGATAGCAGTTCTTTCCATATAATCCTATTTAGAAATTATTAGCTATTGTTTAACCTTGGAAAGTCAGATTGAAATTCTGATTTTATTAGAAAGCATGTTTAGAAAATATGCTAAATAATAGAATAGGACATCCAACTTAGAACGGTGGGGAAAGAATATAGCCACTAAAAGGCAGCTGCTAGATTAAGCAATATATCTTGCTCAGCACAGAGTGATTATGTTTTACAAATAACGTCCTGAAAAATGAGCTGGAAAGGATCAAGCTGTGGATTTAGAAACCTCCACACAGGATCTCAGCTGAAAAGGTTATGCATGAGATGTTGCTTCTGTAAGCCGCATATTGCAGAGATCAATAGTATTGCAATGTAATAATTCAAAAAACAGATTAATAGGTCCAAACCAGATTAATAAATCACTTAATTGAATCAAATAATTGATTGGACACATGATTGTCTTCTTTAAGGCCACTGTTTAAAGCAGTGCATTAGAAAAATGTGAATGAAGCAAATAAACAGTCTTTCTGCGGGCTATCAAGAAAGCAAACTGCAAAGGAATGATGGCATGCATCCATGGAACAGATAGGGAAAAATTTCTCAGAGGCACAACTGAACATTATCAAGGGCACCTTTTGGTCTCCCTTAAATCAAAATAATCAAGAAACAGGAATTTATTGGATAGAAATAAAACATGTCATAAAAATGATATTGATTAGCGGAAAAAATGGTACTCAGATGTTTGGTTTAGAAGCACCTCACAAGATAAAATTGCAGAATGCCCTGCAAAACTATTGGTAAGTACTTACATGTGCAGCTTGGATTGCTTCTTTCTCTCCAATACACTTCAGCTTTAAAAAATATTTTGAAAGTCTAAATGAGAACTGATGTATGAGAACTCAACTTCATATGAATATTATGTTGTTATTCATGTCTATTAGACATAGAAAAGCACTTTAGCTGATCCATTGATAATAGATGATTACTGAATTACATGCAGAGATTATCTGATACAGTTTGAGGAGAAAAAAAACTTTCAGAATGCAAACTCAAATCCTGAAAAAGAATTTGTATACCCTAAAATTCACTTCACAGCTACCCTATTTGACTTAACAAAAGATATTACCAGTACCAGAGCTGGGGTTGTTCAGCATGGAGAAGAGAAGGCTCCAGGGAGTCTGTCTAGTGGCCTTTCAAATACTTAAAGAGGGCTTATAACAAAAACGGGTAGAAACTCTTTAGCAGGGTCTTTTGTGATAGGACAAGGGGTAGTGGTTTTAAAATAGGAGGTAGATTTAGACTATAAATAAGGAAGAAATTTTTTTACAATGAGAGTCGTGAAGCACTGGAACAAGTTTCCCAGAGAGGTGGTGGATGCCCCATCCCTGGAAACATTCAAGGCCAGGTTGGATGAGGCTCTGAGCAACCTGATCTGGTTGGAGATGTCCCTGCTTCTTACAGGTGAGTTGGACTGGATGACCTTTGAAGGTCCCTTCCAACCTAAACTTTTCTATTGCATATGGTGTATACAGCCCATCTACCAAGGAATTTTGGTTGGGACAGAACAAAGCACAGAAGAGACCAAGAGTAATCAAAATCTACTGTGCCAACCACATGGAGTAGAGCAAAGTAGTAATTACCTGAGCATTACATATACATACCAGCCGCCTGAATACAAAAGCTTAAGTAATAGGTTTATTTTTTTTAACAATACTGAAGGATTTTTAATATGCTGGCAGTTAGTTTGATTATATGCTAAATATTTTCTTTAATTTTATTCTACAGACTTCCATTTTCTGAATGAGCACGTAGGAAAATATCCACAACACTTCTAAAGTCTACGACTAAATCTATATCTTAGTCTAAAATCAGAGCCCTTTCATTTTCAATAAACACTGTGTCTTTTTTATATCACACTAAGTACAGCTCATTGGTAAGAATATGACAGATTAATAAAAAAGGCAGATAGTCAAAACAAGTCTGGAAGTCTCTTCAAATTTGAATCAAACCAAAAGTCTGGAAAAACGCCCCAGCAACAAATCATATAGGCACAAAATTTAAGTGTGGTGGGTTTTTTTTACCCTTCTGATAAAAAGCAAACAAAAAACCAAACAATAAAAACTTGTGTACTACACTTACTAAGGTGAGTCAAAACAGCAGAAATACTCAAGTGACACATACTGGTTGTTCTAGTGATCAAGAAAAGCTTCTCAGTACTGTGTAATTGCAGAAATTGTAATCAAATGTTTAACTGTTGCAATTGTTGAAAAACATCTCCTTCAACAGACATAGAAAGGTTATTTCCCAAGGCACAGAACACTAACATATTTTCACAATTATTCATGCTTTCACACAATCTGTGGTTCTCTCTTTTCTGGAACCATGCCAGTAGCATTAGGAGTAATTTACTCTTCTAAAGTTACCTCTGTATAACTTTTGGAACATGCATTGCAGCTGCAGTTTAGAATTTTTCCCCCCAATATCTCTATCTGGTTTCAGGAGTTACACACGGACAGAAAAAAATCTACACTTCAAGGTATTCAGGGAAGGTTTATTTCTTTTTTCATTCTTTTGCCCTGCTACATCAACCCACCTTAATAATCAAAGCTACGTACTCATTTCCTAATTCTTTGTCAGTACCTCACAATTCCAATCACCATTTGATTTATCAGACACTACAGAAGTAGACTAGGACTTTTCAGCAGGAAAAGTGAGCGAGTATAGAGGAAAGACGTCTATAAAAATCATTATTAATTCAGTGGCCAGGACTGAGGGGCATTAAATGAAAGTAGTAGACAGCAGGTACAATGGGGAAAGGAATCTTAAGTTATAGAACGTACTGCTCTGTGTAGTAGTTCAAAGTAGTAGTTCAAAGACAAAACCTTTGATATTTATTAAGAAAAGCACCACCTTCAGTTCAGAACCTCCTTCAGCTGCAGGTTGTTGGAAGCTAAGAAAGTAACATGAGACAGTATCATTACATGTTTGTCCCAATTTTACACTCTTTAGTTTGCTTTTGGACACTTGAAAAGAGGCTTCTGACAAGACAAGGTCATTGGTCTGACTAGCACAGCCATTTTTAAGGCCTAGTAAAAGCTCCTAAACAGACGTGGAAGATTCTGAACAGCAGAGAATTTACAAGAGAAGGATCAAAACCCCTGTTTGCTTTGAGTCTATGGAATCTAGCATATAAATGTAAAAAAAAAAAAAAAAATCAGGGTTTTTCCTTAGTCTATTGAATATTTATTTAAAATTATGATTCGTTTTATTTTGGATATATTATGTCACTAAGTGAAGAAATTTGGAAACAGGGAGGTTAAGTCCTCATTCTCATAAAACACATTTGAAGTGTTCAGGAGACAAAATTTAGGACTCTGATTAAACATCTCCAAATATAGTCTCCCATAACAACATATTAATTTTTAAAACATTATATTTAGCTTGCAAGGACTCCACCCTTGGTCTCCTTCAACATTTCTTAAACCACTGACTTAGTGTTTCCTGAAGAAAAATGCTCACAGAGCAAGCTCTAAGAAGGAAAAAAAAAAAAAAAAAAAAAAAAAAAGATATGAGAAACCTATATTGTGTCTTAAAAAGCACAAAATTCCAGGACAGCTCTTTACTGTAGTGTAATTGCTTACCGGACATCTTTTGTAGTGGATGTAGTTTAGTTAGGAGCACTCATTTTGTCATGGCTTATCTACATACTCCTTACAACCACACAGACAAGCCCTGAGATTTACCATTAAAGCAGAACATATGGTTCTCTTTTCCTTCTAAGTATAAGGCAGAAGTGTATAACATATGAAAATGGCACGTCTCAAACTCGGAAAAATGGAGGGGATAATTAAGTGTAATAATTGCAAATACATGTATGTTTTCAAAACAGAAAAAGAAACAATAGTTATTTTATTTAACTTCCAAAACAACTGTACTCAAATACTTAGATTGCCTAACTCATTCTTTCTGACTTCCAGTGCTCCTACTTCTAGGTATTTAAAGAGTAGAAGTCACTTTTGTTCATCTATAAACTTAGAAAACAGAAACAAACCTGAGCAGAGAAGTCACAGAAGACAAATCGGAAATGCCGCAGTACAAAAGCAAGGATTTTGTAGAAGAAATAACACAAGAACTTGCACATTCTCAAACAAGAGCCTCTGAAGATACTTGAACTAGGCAAATCGTCACTGGCCAAGACTGCTTCCATTCCTTCCTGGCCACTGATGCCAATTCCTGTGTGTGCACCTGCAAGCAAAGAGAGAGGAAACTTCTGCTAAACAGCTGAAAAATAGGTGTCAGTTTATTAAGCTACCACATGGACAGGTTCAGACAACAGATATAATTACTGTCAATGGAAAACATTATCCTAGACCACAGGAAATTTGAAATAAGAGCCAAAAGTGTTTATCAAATAAAGTTACGGTCTCACATTAACACTCTACTTTATGACTGACTCATGCAGTGTCTCCAATCTCAGGAGCTTAAGCAACCTGTGCAAACTAATTTTTTATTATGATTATTTTTTAATCTAATCCACAGTTTAAATTCTCTCCTTCCACATCCTCTTTAATTCTTCCCCTTTCCATTGTTGCCTCTGGAAGGCTATTTCCCAATTCTTCAAACCAAAATAGACAAGCAAATGCAACGTAACTTTATACTAACTATAACCTTTTCCAGGTATAGATGGCAACAGCAAAACTTAACAAAACTGTTACAGAAAAATCAATTTCATTAATATTTTGTGGAGTCCTATGCTGCTATTTTTCCTGCTTCAACAATATGCTACTGGAATTTGAGGTTCTGACAAATTTACAGGGCAAGGCTAGTAGGAGCAAGATGAAACAATGTAAGCAAGCAACTCGGGCCATTATGAAGTCATCTTACATCATCTTAAGACTGCCCATCAGTTAATTAGAAAGTTATATATTCACTGTTTAGTCTCACATAGCTATTGCAAAAAGCAACTTCCAAGCACTTGACAGTAAAATAAACAAAGCAGTTCCTAATATTAAGTATAAAGCATTTTCTATGCTTAATCAGTGCCTGATGTTCTGATGCCACCACTCTGCATTCCTAATAGGAACATCAGTCAGTTGGGAAATTTTACAGGTTATCAAAACAATGTCTAGTACAATAGTTTTCTACTTTCTTGAAACATTAATTCTGACTGAGATGCCTGCATGCAACTAAAGGAGGCCCCAATACAGATATCCTCTACTGCATTCAGAGGCTCACGGTGCCT
Organism: Chlamydotis macqueenii; assembly: GCF_036417535.1. Classification (NCBI taxonomy): domain Eukaryota; kingdom Metazoa; phylum Chordata; class Aves; order Otidiformes; family Otididae; genus Chlamydotis; species Chlamydotis macqueenii. Next base: position 11,388,354 of record NC_141567.1, on the reverse strand, counting down.
CTGAACAGTAATACCGGAGTTCTGTCAGGTCCAGCAATTGGCAAGTTCATGATTTGGTAGTCCAACTCAGAATTAGTAAAATAACTACCATTTTGTGTAACAGAATTGGATTATTTTTATTCCAAAGCCACGAGCAAAATAAAACAATGAAAGAAATACGCCAGCTAACAGCAGAAGACGCACCATTTGTTATTCAAAAATTCGCCTTAAAGCAGGACAGCAGTTGAGCTCTGGGTATGGCAGTTAGGAGGATTCAATGCAGTATTTAGTAAATGCCTTGAATTAAAAGGAAGTCCACAATGGCAGGCAGAGAATAAGAATTCCATTCATACTCTCAGTTGCTACATGGGCTGTATTCTACACCTAACTGATGGGTCATGGCAAAAATTGGACAACAGTAACAGCTACCAGCCTCCTCGTTTGAGAAATACAGCCAACTTGAGTCCTTTGATCCTATTCCATTACCTATGTTTAATGTAAACGTTCGTAACAGTAACCTTGCATTTCACGAAAAAAAAACATTATTTGGAAACTATAATCTCCCATATATTTAAAAAAACCAAAGTTAGACAACAAAAAAAAACTGTCAAGAACTAGCGAATACTAAGAAAACACACATCTTCCTGAAACACAGAGTGGAGGAAGCTGCAGAAGCAACTTTGAATGGTTGCCCTGTTCTTCTGCTCTTTCCAAGGCATCTGCTCTTGGTCACTGCTAAAGATAGGACCCTGATTAGACAGATATTCGGACTGACTCAGTTTAAGTTCACTGCAAACTAATATATTACTTTATCACAGCTCCTTTCAAGTGCAAAATAACGGTATAAATGTTGATCAAAGTTGTTTTTATTTTTTCCATAAAAGGAAAAGTAATTCTTCAAATAAAAGTCTAAGTAATGGGCCTGCTATAAATACAAATCCATTAATAAACCATTATTTTAACTGACATTTTAAATTGTAAATTTCCCCTTCCTTTTAATCATGCTGATGTCATTAGGTCCATCTCCTATTACCAATGTAACTGACTTCCCGTGTTTCCTAATCAGCTCTGAAACTTATGGTTTTTGTAAAGGAGTGACTCAACAGCAAGTCAGTTTTACACATAGAGTCAAGTTTCAAGAATTTTCTCCAAATCAGCCTCAATAGCAAGAACCTGCACAATGCTGGTAAGTCAACTGGTTTCATAACTAAGATGATGTGATGTTGGTCATTCCTTGCACTTAATGAGTAGGGTATCTTGTTCTGTAGCAAAAATCAAAGGAATTTTAAGCAACTGAGGTATTTAGCAAAAAAACTCATTCGTATTCAGCATCATAAATCATCCTCTTATGTGTATATAAACATGTATACCATAGATAATCTCAACATACACAATAAAATTACAAACATTTTCTTGCAAAGATATTTGATTTCTCTTTTACCTACTAAATTCTAAAAAGAAGACAACTCCCTAGAATTGCCTACTTGAGAAAAATATTCAGCTTTCCAACTGATGCTGAGGATTAAAAAGTAAACAAAAAGATTTACTAAATTGAGCTATCAACTCAACAGGCATTTAGTACAGGAATGTGTGTTTCTGATTCTGTACTTAAAAACATCCCATTGTTAAATTTTGTAATTATCATTAATGTTCAGCCATACGCTCAGACAGTTCTCTTTTGGATTTATATTTATTACTACACAAACACAAATTCTGTAGCATTTGCATACATATATTACAGGATTTAATTTATTGTTAAAATTCTTACATTAAAATATAATCTAAAGATAAAATCTTTCTGAAATAAAAAAAAAATCAGTGATCTCAGAAGTTTTGGAGTGCTGTAATTCACAGGATATGACAATGAAATATGAGGAAAAGTGCACAGAAACAAGGAAAGCATGCATTGCAGACTCAAGAAGAGCCAGAAGAACAAGTGGAGACTAGAACTGCTAATGTATATCCTCTAATGCAGCCACATTCTCATGAATGAAGCCTAAAGCTCTATTAAATTAGTGAATTTAAGAATCTTTGATTTTTGTACTTGGAGTTTGATCTCTTGAACATGAAAGGAACACAACCTTGTTCTTATGACATAAACCAGATTTTCTAATCAAAGCAAATTGTTTTGCCATTCCCACAAAATGCTGATATTTAGAAAATCCACTGGAGGTAACTTAATGGCATTAATTTGATGTAGTAATGATTTTAAGGTCAAGTTGTGCTCTTATGCAAAATGAGATAAAAATAGTTGTACTACATCTGTCTACTTGCATTTCAGTTAATTGGCATTTGTCCTGTGCTGCTACTCCCACACAAGCACTTAATAGCAGCAATGGTATATTTTAATTAAGAATAGATAAGATTGTGTGAAACATTTTTTACTACAAGATCCTCTTTAGTAGAATTTATTTTTAAAAGCTGTACAGAATACTAATCTGAGGTTTTTTCCAAACAATCTAAAAAACTTTAAGATTGGAGCAGTTCTGGAGGAAAAAAGAAGTGTCCTTCCTGCAACAGACACATATGCAATTGGAGTGGGAATGAAAGGATAAAACATGATAAACCTACTTACCAGGCCATCACCATTAACTACTAAGGTGTTAATTAACTACCAGTGACAGACTTGTCCCAAATGAGCCCTGGTTTGACTTTCACATTTTTTCCCCCCCAGAGTAGCTCAGAATCGTAGAGCTCTTCATTTTGTCCAAATAGGTATTCTTTTCCTTCCTTTAAAAAAAAAAAAAAAAAAAGCATAAGAAAGGAACATGGCCACCTGATAATGACTTAGAAGGGTCACCAGAGAGAGAGTCTATCTACAGATCTGGCTCACCTTTAACATTAAAGTTATTTTTTATTTTAGTGGTAGAATTATTTTTTTGTCTGGACCTCTTTATTGTTTTTGCTTTCTAAATGTTTTGTGTAAGTTCAAATTTGTAGCTGAGATAATGCTGTTCAGTAGAAATTTATTAAAATTGAATGTTAATCTCATTGCCCAGATACTTGTATGAATATACTGTAATGCTCTGTAAGTAGAAAATGAATATGAAAGGAGAAAAGTATAAGTTGAAATAAGGACAAAAGAACAAGCACTAGGTTACATGTGACATGGCTTACCTGACATCTTTCCGAGTCTACTGGATTGCTTTGTCCCAGACAAAGGAAGTTTTCTTTCTCTAAACAGCAAAGAAACACTTATTGGTAACTTGTTCTACAAAATCATGCTGATACAGATTCAAATCAAAGTGTTACTTACAAGCTCTCCTTGAATGGGACACTACTACAGATGGAACACACACAGGGAGTTTTTTGAAGTATTTTCTAAATGTCTTATCCCTATGGCTAACACTTATTTAAGAATGTTTTGTCACATGCTAGCTGACCTGCTATAGAGAGAATTAGCTGGTAGAATATTATAGCGGTAGGGCACATCTGAGAGTGCTCATATATCTCACGAAGGGAGAATTTTATAAATTAAATTGATATCTCTTATTTTCCCTTTTTTGCCCTTTTAATAACTGTTAGTACTGGAATAATTAATATGTTGTTACACTTATCTATAATTTTAAGGTTTTTATTTCAGAAATTACTCAGTTGACTTTCTTAAATTTTAATAACATAGACTTAAAGGAAACTAATGTCAACATATCCAAATTCTAAAAATGGCCACAACATAACCCAGATCTGATTGTCATAAATTGTGTCTTGATGCTTTACTCCAAAAATTTATGTATATTTCTCAAAAAGCTCCTTAGTTACTAATTCAAAGAATAAGCTTCTACAAAAGCAGGCAGTATCAACAGTAATAGCAGCAGCCAACAGCAATACAGTAATGACAGTAGCAACAATAGTCAAGAAACCCTAAAATAAATGTTGGTGAGCAGAGATGAGCTTTTTCTTTTCCCACCATAACCAGTTTTTGCAGGAAACTTCTAAGCTTTTCACTGAAAACCAGTACGTAGTGCATATTTGCAAGGCAGGTGATGCCATGTGGTAAACTGGACAGCAACCTGGCAACGATGTGTTGGAGCCCGGGAAGCAGCCCACAGCAGGGAGGCAGCTCCTGCCCAGGGAAAGGCCAACCGCTGTTCTTGAAGGCCACCTGCTGGTTCCATTTGTGATTAAAGGGAATGAGCGCGTTCCAGTTCAAAGTCAACTCAAGGGCACATGCAACGCACTAAAAGAGAAACAAAAACTGACCTCTGTCTGTGAAGGTGAACAGTTCAGCATCCCTTGATACAAAAGTGGCACAAAAGTTATTAGCCACCACACAGCGTGACTCCAAGCTCTAGTCAAGAGCAAGCTACACTTCTACTGAAATATTCTTTTCCTCAGAGCTAAGGTGGACTCAAAACAGACTGAAAAGGGACAGTCTTAATTATACCGCCTGTCAGCAACGCGTGCCCTTTCTGATGGTCAAGAGAAAGCCAGCTGACTGAAATACAAAAATAAGAACCCCATCAAAATCACTGTGGGATGGCAAATGGCAATAGGTGCAGACACTGAAGCAGTTAGTATGCAAGTACAATCCCTGATCCAATTATTCTGAAAACAGGATGCTCTATTTCCTTTTTCAGAGCTTTCTATCTTTTATTACTACAGTTATCTCAGCATCATTTATATTAAGGAATTTATATTCACACTAACTCCCAAAAAAGGTTTAATCACTCCTTACATTTCTTTCTTCTTTTGCAATAAGTGAGATCCACCCCTGGAGATAAAAGCATAATATATTAAAAAGCCACAATTCACTTGTGGAACTGTTCTATCCTTCAAAAATAATAAATAAAAATAATAATTCAAACATCTTATAAACTTAAGTTGTAGACAAGTAATTAAAGATTGTATTCAGAAAGAGACAGAACTCAAGCTTTGTTAAGGTAATGACAAAGGCTGACAATCCTTGAAGCTGTCTTTTGATCATTAATATCATCCCTCTAACATAGCTTTTGTGCATACTTCTAAGATGACTGGCAAATAACCAAAACCTGAGACCATATGGGCTTCAAGACACTTCAGCATATGTGCATTTTTTTTCATATATTTAAAACAGTGGAAAAGGAAATTTTCTCTACAAAGCAAAATAAAACGAATCTGCATCATTCTAGTTCCACTGACAAAACAGACAGACTTTTACCGAAATGAATTCCCCCCCCCCCCCCAAGGAATACATTTGGGATATTTGGTCTGGAAGGACAGAAAAATCATTGCTCTCCTATTTACTTACCAGAGTTCTTCATGCACTTCATCCCTGTGCGACCACTCATCATCATGGTTTCCATAGCCCCAGTCAGCATATGATGGGAGTAACTGATATTCTTGGCAGTTTCTTGGCATTTTAATGTGATGGCAATTGGAGTGACTTTATCCTGACACTATTTCATTATCATAACAGTATCAACTCTTCAATATAGTTACAGAATGTTTGATTATTATTTTAGGACTAAAGATGCCCTTTCACCTGAAATACACAATTATTATTATTTGTAGTACAGCACAAAGTGCACCGTCAAAATTAGGCTCCTATTATGATATCAACTGTACAAATATATTTGCAAAAACCTATGGAATTTTCAGTCTAAATACATAAATCCAAGTACAGAAAGTCAGAGGAATAACTGAGATTAAACTCCACGTATCCTTTTTGTTTTGTTTGGGGACATCATAAGCTCTGTTCTTTCTCACAGAACACACTGTATTGTCTGAGCGTTACTCAGAATCACAGAATAAAACTGTGGAATCAGTCTTAAATGAATTGCATACTTCCTTAAGTTTAGAGATTTAGAGCCTGTTATTAAGGATCAATATTCAATTTAGAATATAAGTTCCAAGAACTTTCATCGTAAACCACTGTCAACACAATACCCAGAGAATATAAAACACAAAATTTGTAGCAATATTCAAAATTACTAAATAAAAGCACTGTCCCATTAAATTTCATCTTACAATATCATATACATTCTCTAAAGATACACTACAAACATATGCAAAGAACTCAGCCTCCCAAAACGCAGATGAGTAGGCTCTGCAGGTATTATACACGCCCATCAGTAGAACCATTTACACTGTTAGCGTTCTCCAAAGACACCTACATAAAGCACAATAAGGCCAGTGTTCTGTAGCAGATCTTTCCAGAGTTATGCTTTAATCAAACTATACAACAATAACAGCAGTTACAATAATGATGAAAATATTCAGGGAAATATAATTTCTATTCACTTGATGTGCATAACTGTTACATAGCAGGAATATTAAATTTGAAAATTGGGGAATTGGTACCAGAACATGAAGTTCCTCTTTTTCACTTAATCTAGATATCATCAAGCCATCAAAATAAGTCTGATGCCCAAATTCGTAAGTATTAGAACTGCAAGAAATCATATTAAGTGTATGTACAGGACAGAACAATCTGCAATTAAAACACTTACACATTACTGTTTCATGGCCAAGTGAGTTATGTTTTCCTTGTAATAAGCCCCAAGATCATTTTGAGCTTTAGTTAATACCTAGAAAAATAAAGATACAATTAGGTAAACATTGGCCAGTACACACAGATACGTATACTTTCCTGCCAAATTGCAAGACTTCCAAAGATATCAAGAAACAGATGTGATGATGATTTTCATACTTCATATTGATATTCCAAGGAGCCATGTCCACGACAGTTGCACAGGTGAAAGTCCTAAGACCAACCATGGGCCTCAAAAATCCACAGATAACTTATTTGTTGAATACCAATATTACTAAGCAAGTGATAGGATTCAAGACTTCCACTTTTATTGTACTCTTCTGCACGAGGCATTTTAAGCAAAATATACTACATTATTTATAACTTAAAATTTCAGTGAGAAAATGTCTTTGAAGTGCAAAGACCATGAGCAGTTTCATGGTTAAAAGGCAAGAGTATATCAGGAAATTTTTTTCACCTTAAACATATGTCAACAAAAAAAAGTGTTGTATGCTTTATTGCTAACAACACTGTAGCTTGATCACTCCCTGTATTCTGATAGAAGATATTACAATTTAAAAAAAAGTGGAACATTAAACATCAAAAATAGAGGGACCACAAAGAAAGTTTTTTAACTGAATACATGAAATATTAAGGGAAAACTATACCTGTTTGGGGAAAAAAAAAAAATTGCAAGAGTGTAGGGGGAAAGAGAATGGAAGGAAGAGAAGAGACAGAAATGGAAAGGAGAGAGACTGCTTATAAATACACAGGTGCAAGCTGACAGGAAGACATAGAAGGAACAAGTCTTGCTAGCCATCATCACCTATTTCTGTGCACATGCTGTACAAGACACTGGTTTCAGCCATACCACTGGGTTGTTCCTTTATCCAGATGGCAGCTGTACCCTGGCCACACGCACAAACACACAGCCCTCTCTTAACCTTACAGGGTAAGCATAGCAACTCAAAGTTTTAGCATCTAAGGAACTGTAGAAAAGATCAGATGCTTATGATCCCAGCTTTGCTTTTATATAAAACAAGCTGGCCTTCTGGAAAAGATTAGAAGAAAGCCAAAAAAGCTCTATGACAGAGAGAAAAACAATAGTTATGCTTGTAACTCATATTAAGTATATATTATGACTGTTTAGTAGTGTCACAGACATATTTTTTAAATCATTGAATGGTTTGTATTAAGCATGGACACTTACAGAGAACATGAATTCTTAAAGAAAGAAAGGAGACTTGTATCCAGTTTTCCTTTAACTTCACATCAGAAGAGATCCCTGAAAACAAGCAAAGAAAACATACTTTACAAAATAACACAATACTGGATAATTTGTATTCACATTCAGAGACTTGCACTGATTTCAAGCTAGGAATTTGGAGATATGGATTACTTGCATATTGTAAACATTTTAAGTGCTTTGAATATTAGCAGAAAAGCCCAGAATCCGTATTATTTCAGTAGATTTTGTTCTGTAACCAGCTCTGGGAACACAAAATACTTAGAACATTTGGCTAACTTCACAGCAAGAAAACATTCTAGTCTTGATTCAGGAAGTTCTCCTGCATTTAAGTATACGTTTACACTAAAAAGAATATTCACACAATGTTATTTTAAGTCTCTAATTTAGGTTGAATATGTTGACTATTTAAAAGGGTTTCTGAATCAATCTCTCAAGTAGAAGCACTGACACCCATACAGTTGGATGCCAAAGACATTAATACTTCATTGGATGGATGAAGCTCTCCAAATACAATGGCATCTGTCCCTTTATAATAGAGCTTTATCTGATCATCTGGATTTCTGAGACAAGGATTTAAAACAAAAAGTGTTATCGTTTCTGTTGGAGTTTTTGTGTTTGTTTTTTTTTGTAAAGAGTTGCTTGATCTCTGAGATCTAATTACAATCAAACTATAGAGAGAGATGAAGCAGGTGAACAAAGGTAAAAGGTAGAAGAAGTTGCTGATATCACACAAGTTTGACCAAGATGAGCTACATCAAAATTTTAGATTGCCCATCATGATCGCCCAGCAATATTGACATTAATCTTACAATATGAAGCACTTATCTTACTGTCTTCTGACAAGACTGATACGGCAGTTACCTCACCATTTCTGCCGTCGGGGGCTCAAACATATAAGTTGAGTGTCTATGAGTGAGAGGAGAGAAAAAGAAATATTCACAACAACTTCAGGCACCTGAATTTGTCAGGCAGGTTCTCCAAGCTGCAACTATAGCCATGAAAGAGAAGCCAGCAGACACACGAGACTTGTTTGAACCACTTGTTAAAGGATCTGGAAGGGAGGGATGCCATCCAGAGGGACCTTGACAGGCTGGAGAGGTGGGCCCGTGCCAACCTCATGAAGTTCAACCAGGCCAAGTGCAAGGTCCTGCACCTGGGTCGTGGCAATCCCAGGCACAAATACAGGCTGGGCGGGGAATGGATTGAGAGCAGCCCTGAGGAGAAGGACTTGGGAGTGCTGGTGGATGAGAAGCTTAACATGAGCAGGCAGTGTGCCCTTGCGTCCCAGAAGGCCAACCGCATCCTGGACTGCATCAAGAGGAGCGTGGCCAGCAGGTCGAGGGAGGTGATTCTCCCCCTCTACTCTGCCCTGGTGAGACCCCACCTGGAGTACTGTGTCCAGTTCTGGAGCCCCCAACACAAGAAGGACATGGACCAGTTGGAGAAGGTCCAGAGGAGGGCCACGAAGATGATAAAAGGGCTGGAGCACCTCTCTTATGAGGACAGGCTGAGAGAGTTGGGGCTGTTCAGCCTGGTGAAGAGGAGGCTCCAGGGAGACCTCATAGCAGTCTTCCAGTACCTCAAGGGGGCCTACAAGAAAGATGGGGAAAGGCTGTTCAGTAGGGCCTGTTGCAATAGGACGAGGGGTAATGGTTTTAAAATAGAGGGGGGTAGATTTAGATCGGAAATTAGGAAAAAAATTTTTACGATGCGAGTTGTAGAACACTGGCACAGGTTGCCCAGAAAGGTGGTGGAGGCCCCATCCCTGGAAACGTTCAAGGCCAGGTTGGATGAGGCTCTGAGCAACCTGATCTAGTGGGGGATGTCCCTGCTCCTTGCAGGGGGGTTGGACTAGATGACCTTTGAAGGTCCCTTCCAGCCCTAACCATTCTATGATTCTATCTTTTTTTAAATTTATCTCCACTAACTTCAGGGAAAACTGAGACTTCCTAGCTTAGTTTTAGCTGATTACATCAGGCATCAAATTTGACTCATGTGAATACCTTCTAGGCTCCTTGGATTGGTTGGCTCAGAAGTAAGACAGCTTTATGCACTACAAATAAAGAACTCTAAATCCACAGATAATTAAAAAAAGATTAATAAACAGAAAACTGGCCAATAAGATACATATCTTTACTTTTAAACAAAGATTACACGTAGCAAAAAACACCTCATGACTCTTTAGAGCTCAGGTTCCAGATTCACCTGGTAATTGTTTTTCCCCTATAGAGAAACGTCACTGTTAAGCTATCACAACAAACCCAACCCGCTCTTGGGATCAAATGGACAGCATTAAGAATGGAATGATGCTACCTGTCCTTTGAAACACCCACCTATCAAACATTTTCCTAAAACTTTTTCCACAGTGAAATATTCAGATTTTCAACCAAACAGAAGGAGTGAAAAAGTCACATTTCTAGTATCCTGCTTGTGACTGAGCTCCTAGTTCTGTTGTGCTACAAAGCCAGGCTGCGTTTTCAGTGGTATTACGATAGAACACTTATTCTCTAAACGTTTTGTCAAAAATAGCAACGATCTCTGACTAAATGCTGTATACCGCAGACTCAAAACTGAGGCTCAAGACAAGGACAGTGCATGTTTAACCACGGAACGCAGCTTGTGTTTATTTAAAGGGTATTGGAATGCCAGTGATTCTTTTCAGCTGTCCCATTACTTTTCCCCCTCAACTTTTGTTTAATTTTTTCCATGGTCCTAATTAGGCAATGCTCAAATTTGGAAAAACTAGCAAACATACAGTACTGTGCAGCAGATGGCAAGATATTCTAAAGAGTTTCCATTAACAGCATCTTGGACGTTATGTGATGTAAGACAAAAGCAAACACTTGTAGCAGCCAACTGGAATCAATTCTTCTACAATGACAACAGAGATGGCAACCTACAGCTTGCAGGAGCAGGACACTGACAGTGAAATCACAGGCCACCCATATACAGAGGTGATGAAGTACCTCAAGTGTGGCCACAGGTTCCAAATTAACAGAACATTTGTCCTTAATTCACATACCTTGAAGGTTAAGAGCTAAGTGAAATACAAAGCGTCAGAAGTGAACTCCACTGGTTAACATAATGCTGCTAAAACGCGTAGCGCAGTGCAACGTGCAGTAATTGCCTGTTACGCAGCCTAAAGCACATTTGGTTTCATCCCCTCCAAAAAGGATATATTTAGTTTTGATAGAAATAAGTTCTTACATATTAAAAATGTTACTAGAGATGTCATCTAAGATCTCCTACCAGACTGCAATATATCACATAAACATTTGTTTTCCCGGGAGAGTTTGTTTTCACCTAGACAGAAATCCGCTATCATGAGCTCTATGTTTTGTGCTACATGCACAACACTGGTTACTTATTTTCTTCATTGCTATTTTCAATGTTGTACAGCTGATCATAAAAATCTTCCTCTAGGCTGATAATTAGATTGCTATAGACATAATTCACACAACGTAACTGTTTAATAAGTAAATATTTCAGAAAAATTAATGAGAATGAATGAGAACTTTCAGCAGTATGATCAGATTTTTTTTTTCATTATTTGATTGATACAGTCTACATATCCCACACTTATCACAGTTAAATCTGACTACAAAGCACAAGCTTGACAGCTTTAGTTCTAGGCTCCATGCCACACCATTCTGTTTCAGACACCTGCACTGGCTGCCTAAACTGGCCTGTAACACCCCTATCTTTAAAATCTCCATCTCTTCACAATCAATGAAATTCCTCTGGAGAATTCCATTCAGAAAGGGTGCTTAACCTGTGTGCACTGAATAGTCATTTGGAAAAATCTCTCTCAATTTTGTGACCATAAAATTAATCTACAGAGACAAACTGGAATTGAGCCAAATGAACATACTGCTTTGATCATCATTTACCTATTCGTCTGTGCTAGTCAACCTGTTACTGCATTTCTCACATATTTCAATTTACACTGGCAAATTACAGTAAAAATGTAATTATATCAAGAGTAAATGTAAAAATGTGTGTAAACATAAATATGTAATTACACCAAGAAATGTAAAAACACCAGGAGGCCTGTAGGGATGAACAAGGAGCTCCTGGACAAACTCGGACACAAAAAGGAAGCCTACAGAGTACGGAAGCAAGGACAGGCAGCCTGGGAGGAATACAGAGTAATTGTCTGAGCAGACAGGGATCAAGGTTTGGAAAGCTAATGCCCCAGTAGAATTAAACCTGGCCAGGGACATCAAGGGTAAGAAGAAAAGCTTCCATAGGTACATCAGGGATAAAAGAAAGATTAGGGAAAATGTGGGACCTCTCCAGAAGGAAAAGGGAGACCTCGTTACCCAGGACACAGAAAAGGCTGAGGTACTCAACTTGTCTCAGTCTTCACCAGCAAGTGCTCTAGCCACGCTGCCAAGTCACAGAAGGTAAAGCCAGGGATAGAGAGAATTAAAAACTGCCCACTGTGGGAGTATCAAAGAGAGGCAAGACTGACTGGCCTGTAGTTCCATGGGTCTTCCTTGTTTCCCTTTTTAGAAATGAGGGTTATCTTTCCCCTTTTTCAGACAGCGGGCACCTTACTGGACTGTCATTACTTTTCAAATATGTTGGACAGTGGCTTAATAACTTCGTCCACCAGTTCCCTCAGGACCAGTGGATGCATCTTATCAGGTCCCATGTGCACCTTCAGGTTTCTTAGATGGTCTCAAACTTGATCTACAGCTGCACGGAGAACGGATTGAGAGCAGCCCTGACAAGGATTTAGGGTGTGGTGGTTGAGCCAGCAACATGTGCTTGCAGCCCAGAAAGCCAACTGTATCCTGGGCTGCATAAGAAGTGTGGCCAGCAGGTCGAGGAAGGTGATTCTGCCCCTCTAACTCTGCTCTCGTGAGAGAGTATGCATCCAGCTCTGGAGTCCTCAGTACAGGAAAGACATGGATTTGTTCAAGTGAGTAGAGAAGAGGCCACAAAAACGATCAGAGGGCTGGAGCGCCTCTCCTATGAGGACAGGCTGAGAGAGTTGGGGCTGTTCAGCCTGGAGAAGTGGAGGCTCCAGGGAGACCTTATAGCAGCATTCCAGAACCTAAAGGGAGAGACTTTTGACAAGGGTACATAGTGATAGGACAAGGAGTAGCAGCTTTAAACTAAAAAAGAGTAGGTTTAGATCAGACACGAGGAAGAAATTCTTTATTGTGAGGGTGCTGAGGCATTGGAACAGGTTATCCATAGAAGTTGTGGATGCCCCATCCCTGGAAGCACTCACCAGCATTATCTGAAAACAAATAATTTTAAAGATCTCAACACTAGAATATTCTGCAGTATAGTTCAATAAATGTAATGGGGGTCTATTCGCAGCTACCTCAGGCTGACTGCAAGCTAGAAATCCTGAATTTCATCCCCATTCCTCTTAAATGCTATATGACTAACTTCACTTTTTTTTTCCCCCCCTCTAGATTATTCACTTATAAAATGCTTTTACTGATTTATAGCCCAAAAGACATTGCACGTAGCAATCTTAGTCTTTCACCATAGGAAAACAAAGAATTAACAATGAACTCTTGCAAGTTCGGGAATGAGATGTTAACACAAAGTACAACTTGTCCAGTCTCACTCATGTCACTTAAGAGCACAAAACACCAGTGATTGATGATAATAGGGCAGAGAATTATTGCCTAGTGGGATTTATGACTGATTCCTTGCTACATCCACACCTGACTTTGGCCACCCTATAGTGTCATTTTTAAAAAATAAATATTTGCGTCTGAAGTCCTTTGTTTCAGTTCTTCATTTTGTGAACTGTTTTAAATTAAGAAAAACATAAATAGACTTCTAATCCTGGATGCTATCAGGAGAATTAAGTACTAAAACATAGATATTTTCTTTTTCTCCTTTTCTATTTCATGCTAAGTTGTCAAAATGACCACATGGTATCGGATGTTTCCTTGTAAAGGACTACTAAAACTTTTGCTAGTATAGAATTTAGTATTAACAGCCATGAAAATATGTAAACTTGCCATAAGTTACATAAAACAGATCACAACAGCAGTCAAAAAATCAGACTGCTAAGCAAGACTGTACTGAATGCAAAATGGCATATATTGTACTTGCATCCAGAAATGAGACCAAAGTATGTGCAGCTTCTGGTATTTGCAGATTACTTGGAAAAATTGCAATGCCTATAAAATTCTAATACAAAACTAAAGAAGTGAACCCCAGCTCAGTACAAATATTTTTTCCAGTGTTAAAAGTATCTGCATGAGTTTAACAATTGTATAAGTTATTTAGACAAACTTATCCTTTTTTGTTTTGTAGACAAAAGAACAAGATTTATTCAAGATATCAAGCTCATATTTTCATTGTTATTAAAAGCCTGTAAATATATCACTATTAAAAGACCCTTTGTACTGTCCAGCATAGCCTCTGTACTTAGTAAGTCTTGAAAACAAAGCTTAAAGTTTTGAGGACTAATAATTTAATATTCTTCCCACAAAACTTGTTTGTGAAGTCATGCATGAGTTCAGAAATAAGTGCCATGTAATGTATAAACAGAGCCTTAAGAAATCCTTTTTTTATATTCCAAGAAAAGACATAATATTCCTTGAAATTCATCCTCGTTAACATCAAACAACTTTGACTAAAACTCAAGAAAACGGTGTTTCATTCAAGCTACAAGCACTCCCAACACAATGGCACAAAAGCAATTAGAAAGTCCATATTTGCTACTGTGTATACATGACAATGCAAAAGAATTTTTTAAACTCACATAGATGAGTCAAATCAAGTCCTTATAAATATAATAAACATGTAATAAATTATAAACTTTCAAATGAAGTTTAAGACTCACCTATGCCACACTCTTCTCCTGCTACATCTCCCTTGACTGCTTAACCAACTGTAACAATCAAAATACACAAGTGAATGAAAATAAACACAGATTAAGCAGCATGCCACAATTTTATCACATTTAAATGTAACTAGCTCCTAAAACATATGCCACAACTCCAGATAGGCTGTTTTAAGCCTAAACAAATGCAGTTCACTCATGTGAACAGACTTCATAGAAATTCTCCTTCTCTTCTAAGAGGGTACCAAACACATCTGTGAAGACTTCCAGTATCTTCTGCCATTGGCACAACTTCTGTTAGAGAAAACCTTAACTCCGCTGAGTTCTAGAAATATCACATACCATTTTTACCTGCATTGGGCATTAAGTTGCTTATACTAACATGTAAAATCCTCCTGTTCACATGAAATAGGAATAAAAACACATGAAATAGGAATAAAAAAATAAAAACAAAACACAAGTCCCAGTTTAGTCTGTGGAGGAAAATCTCCTGACTCTCCCTCTCACAACAGGTGATTACTTAGTGTCTTAAAAGACCAAAATTTATACCTGACAAGTAACAGGGAGGAGGAAGAATCTTATTAAAAGGAATAAGACTCCGAAAGAATTCAGCAGAACTTCACAATATGTGAAAACAACAAGATGCTAACAAGTTCCTACCTCGAAGCACTCTGTAGAGATCTCCTGCAAGGAAATCAAGCCTCTACTGTATTCCCTAAAGGGTAACTGGACTTTCCCAACTCCTTCAGAGCAGGAACCTTCGTATTCTTGAAGACACCCATGTCAGGAAGAGAGCAGAGTTTCTGATACACAGACCCTTAAACATCAACTGTCTTAATCTGTCCATCCAGAATATATGTTCATAATCACCTTTCTACTATGAGTGGGACCAATTGAGAGTCGATCCGAAATTCAGACTCCAGTTCCACTGGCATCCACACATCTATCCAGCCAAACACCACACTTGCCACTTCCTGCCGTTTTCCTGAGCAACTTACCGGCAAATGGAAAGTTGTTCTGTAACTAATAGGAAGCAGTATTTCAGAGTGTCAGACCTTAAAAAAAGGTGGTTTATTAGTGGATCTTATAATCAACAGTTGTAAAATGACCCAAATCAGAATCAGTCAAAAATCAGTTCAGAAAAGTTATAGCACTTTTTATGTTATGATATTCAAGAAATAACTGGGGGTTTAGTTATCACGAACCAGTTTCCGTAACTTTTTTAATGTTAGTTTAAAATGTATTTCATATAAGTTAAAGAATTTTCAGTGTAGCCCAAGTGTAAACAACCAGGAATACTAGAAAGGGACTAAAAGGAAACTACCAGCCAATGAAATCTGTCATTTAGGTCTACCTTTTATATTTCCTAGTCAAAAGTGGACTTGTTCTGGAAAATCATTGTAGAAGGGCCTGGCAAATACTTTCCATGGTCAAAGTAGTGGCGCAAAATCTATAAATGGAACTAGGAACATTTAGAATTGAACAATAGCAGTTATATCATGTCCTTTTCTGGCTTCAGAGAAAGAAATTTCAAGCTATTCAGGAAATTTAAAAAACATTAATACCCCATACAACAATGCATTGTTTGTAAAGGAGTCTGAATATTCAAACAGTCATTCTTCACCCAAGTAATACAGCCTTGCTTTTCATTACAACTCTATAGATGAGGTGAAGTGCTGTACCAACACAGCTAGAGTGGTTTTAATATGTTAAAGATTAACTAAGGTATACGTCCATGGCATATATGTATGTATAATGTATTAAATTCATGGCATCATGACTTTGCGTAACAAACCAGCGTGACAAGTCGATGGTTGTTTCAATCAAAATATAATCTCCAGACCAATGATTTTGATCCTACCTGAAAAAAAATACACAGATTTGTTACATAAAAGATATATAAAGTATGTATTGTTGAAGACAAGTCATATAATTTTGCAGTTATATTACAGAGAGCTGTAATACAGCTGTACTCCAGTATAATGTATTTCATATATATAAAAGTAGTTTTAATTTAAAATTAGTACTGTACTGTCTAGAAAATACTAGAAGTGTCACATCTGTGAAAAGTGACATCAGTTGGGTCAGTCTTAAAACTGATAGCTACTACTCTGACCTAAGCAATTGGTTCTCTTTAGAGTTAAAAACATTCCAAATTTGACGAATATTACTTGTGTTAAATATTGTTATATTGAAAGGGCACCAAGTATTCCAGAAAACAGTTCCAAGACTACATATAATGTATAACAAATATAAGACTATAACCTGGACTTTTTAAGACATTCCAAAACTTCAAGCTTAACAAGAAATTAAAAATTTCTTGTTTGTACTGTTTCTCTACAAAATACTATAGGATAACATAACTGAGCAAAGAGGATAAAGGATTAACAAAAATATTGCTTAAATGTTTTAAATTTAAAAATAACAAAATCCTGTACATTGAGAGCAATGGGGCATATTTCAAAGCACACTCAATGCTAAGGGACTCCTCAGAACAGTGAAAGCTGAAGGGTTTGTTTCCCGTTTCTCAGGGCCACACAGCTATAGCTCAGGAGTGTTTTAAGGAGGTGCACTTGAGTCAAGGGAAGGTCACCCCACATTATTAATGGAAAACAAATGGGAGAATTAAGGCTGAAGACAATGGTAAGGAATAGAATGTGTGAAAATTCCTCACTTTTATTATCCTCCAGTGTTGATGTGGAAAAAACCCTTAATCAAATCAGTCTCGTTGACTTAACTGGCCTATAGTCTACAGTATTGTCACCTCTAAAAGCTTACTAGGCTTTGAAAACATAGTTTGATAGTTTAACATAATATGAGACTATTACAAAATAATACAACCAAATATGACACCCTACCATGTAAGAATATTAGTTCTTAGGCAGTCTGCTCAAGCAGTAATTCTTAACCTTCACAATAAGAACACAGAAAAGTGAGTTTTAATATTTAGAATTATTCTTCCCTTTATTCAGAGTTACAAAATGAAAACAAGCCAGAAGGAAAACAAAAAGGACAGGAAAGAAAAGGTGAAATTCTGACAAACAAATGAACAAATAATTGCCTAGTGGCCAAAAATTGGCATCAGTGATACCAGTTTACTACTAAGACACTCTTACTTTGTGATGTGCAAAATAGAAAACTTATAGTAATAGATATGATCGCTTTAACATAGAGCTGTCTGTGAGCAGATCTGCAATCTTTTTAACCTGCAGTTTGCGAGTAGATCTGCACAAATTAGCAAGTTTTCTATACATTCATGTAGCACCGTAAACCTAGGAGCTTAAATTTTATCGAGATCATATTGGTGTTTGCTCACAGTATCTTTTTTTTCCCCACAAGGACCACAAAATATATATAGTTTGAAGTTTAATGTCACTAACTCTTACATTCATTTATTTTTCATTCTGTAATCTGTGTAAAAGAAAACATTCACAACTAATAACTTTTAAAGTTACAATTATTTACACTTACAGTAGTATAAAAACTGTAGCATTAGAATACCAAATGAACGCTTAACATCACCTCCTGAAGTTGACAGTGTGCTCACTTATTAACAAAGCCACTTTAAAAGAAGGTATGAAATATCTTTTTTTTTAATTAAGTATTTAACTTTTTCCATGATTCCTCAGTGATTCATACAGATGTAAATAGACTTTGACAAACTGCTGCATGAGTACAGAGCAAACATAGTGGCTAACAGAAAAGAAATGAAAAAAAATAAAGCAATATGAAATATGTGAAATAAAAGCAGAAATGAGACAACAGGCTCACTTCCTCAAAAAAAAAAAAAAAAAAACTTCCTGTTGCCAGCATTCACAACGATCTTCTATACTGCCATGCATTCTAATGCAGGAAGAAGCCCTGTTCATTTATGTTATTTTAACTTGAAAAAACTGAAGTGGAAGCCTATTGACTTTTTTAGCTAAAGGCACAGTGGGTGTAACAATGCAGCTTTGAGGGGTTCTTGAAGGTCAAATATAAGAGCATGGGTTGTCAAGCATTGGAACAGGCTGCCCGGGCAAGTGGTTGAGTCACCATCCCTGGAGGTGATGAAAAGACATGCAGTGGTGCTTCGGAACACGGTTTACTGGCAAACTTGGCAGTGCTAGCTTAATGGTTGGACTTGATGATCTTAAAGGTCTTCTCCAACCTAAACAATTCTATGACTCTATGTCACATCTTGATTCCTGAAATCATTAAGAGTTAATCAAGTGCTTCCCTATAACAGTAATATAGCAGTACTGAGCTACTGGAGTGAATTTCAGAGCACAAATACTTAAGGCAGACAAGTTCACTTTGCTTTTAGTTTAAATTCTAATTTACTTGTTTTATGGACTGAAAAAACAGCTTAGGTATTTGTATAACTGTGAAATATGCTCTGTGCTATCAATGTACGAGGTCATTTGGCTTAGACATGCACAACACTTCCCTTTAATACTAATCCAAGTACATGTTGTTCTGGAAGGAGTTCAATAGCAGCATTTTCATCCAGAGCCAGAACGCACTAGTTTTCCATTTCTATTGTCTTCTGTACTTTAATCTTAAGTGGGGAAATGTATATTAGTTGCAGCATATTTAACTTAATTTTATTTAGTTTTACAGGTGTGCTAATGCATTTGGATAATCTTTAAAGAAAATACTTGTAGGAAATGTAATTATCTTCAGTATTATTTCTCCAGATAATTTGTAGAACAAAGCTTAGGTCAAAGTAGAAGTTGATCAAGATGGAAGTTTTAATCTTTACTAGCAATCTAAATGGAATCCTAGATCCACAGTCTTCAGTTTCATGTCCCAAATTAATGCTATATATCGTAGTTCACTCATATCTAAACAACACTGCCTAGACAATCTACTGTTCATCTGTTAAGTATGAGATCAACGACTAAAGAGCACTAATCCCAACAAGAGCTTGGCTACCAAGTTGTGCTCCATACAAAAATGGAGCACAATCCTGTTCCAGTTAATCAGTCTGAAGACACACTGAGCTGTGGATTGCCTTCCTTGGAAGTACTAAGTCACCATGAAACCTGACAGGCAGCATTCAAAAGGAACCAATCAGCACCATTAAAAACCCCAGCTACTTGCTAGCAACACGTACCTATGACACCCTGTGAAACAGAGTCAGGCAAGCCAAAGTCGTGGCTCCACATTTGGTACTAAATTTTTGTTTTCTTATGGATAGAAGACAAGAGCCAGCTCTTAAGCAAAGAAACAGTATCCAGCTTCACATTAGTATGATTTGCAAACAGTAACACATCACTGATTTACAAAGCCTTGCTTTTGATTGCTAAAGAATCTAGCTTGAGGAAGATTTTTTTAAAAAAAATTTAAGGAACTAGTAAACCATCTGACTCTTCTGTAAACAAATATTTTTCCTCTATGAAAAAGAACTTTCTCTTTCAAGGCCTTTTAAACAAACAACAGCAGAAGGAATTGACATAAAACCTTTACATGCACAAATCTGGTGTTACAGCTGTAAGAGGCAAACCTATAACAAACAAACAATGATCATGCTTACTCAAGAAGCAGTAAATTCCTCTCATGATGTGGAAATGATGCCCATGGAATCCACATATTTCAAAGTGTAAAAATAATTTCCATAAGACAAACATTTTTCAAATACGTGCATGTATTTTGTGTGGCAATGCCACACACCTTACGGTCACATTGAAAAGTACACGCTCCTGTATGTGTGTTTGGCTGCTTACACATTTATCTTAGTCATAAAATTAAGTAGTGTTAACTACAGTGGCTTTATACAGGAAATATTAATTTAATTTGTGCAATGTAAAAATAAATTTACATATCAAAACATATCTGAACTCAACATTAAGTTGTAACAGTATGCTTCTATAGAAGTAGTATGGTATTTATAGGACCTTCCATATTTCAGTCTCTGTAGCTGACAGAGCTAAGTGTCTAGCATTACTGGAATTTAGAAGTCTTTTTCTGAAGCTGTAAATATGCATCTCGAAAAAAGCAAGTCTGACTTGGGCACATTCAGTATAAACAGCTGCCTGCACTACTACTATTGTGCTCTTTCCCATCTACATACACTTTTGTCAGAAGTCACCTAATATTTTCAGAAAGTTTGGCAAGGATGGGGAGAAAATTGAAAGGTAGGCACCAACCAGGTATTCATACATTAAATTTCTGTTCATAGGGAAACTGTAAATCTGTGCCTTCAACATAAAAAGTCCAAGTCTGAAGTTTATTATGAAACGATTTCATAACATCTTATTTTCCCTCTAGAATGTAAAATTCCACAAAAGTCTGCCTGGAAAGCACTGCATCACTAAAGCATCCACAGTGGCTGAGAAGAGAGTCAGACACCACAGCTTAAGCAAACAGCGAATCAGTATTCAAACATTTGAAATACCAAATGCTGTTGAGTTTTTCCACACAGGAGATTAACAGGCTTTTCAAGACGACATTCATAGCTCAACACAAACCATCCATTACTTTTGGTAAGGGACAGCACAATGCAGTGCCAAGTAGAGATATCTTAATTAACTGCTAATGTCCTGACTGTATTTAGAAGCAGTAAAGTTAAATGAGTGTAATGGCCTGCACAGGCTGGCTCGCGTGTCCACCCTGTGCTGTGTACAGACGCTCCTCATCACAGCATCTGAAGTTGCATTTCCCTCAT
The DNA here is from genome assembly GCF_036417535.1 of Chlamydotis macqueenii. Lineage (NCBI taxonomy): Eukaryota > Metazoa > Chordata > Aves > Otidiformes > Otididae > Chlamydotis > Chlamydotis macqueenii. The sequence goes on along the minus strand of NC_141567.1, from coordinate 11,367,206 downwards.
CTAGTATGACTTTTTCAACGCTTCAAAAGCTTCTTTACACCTTCTGCCACTGAAAATTCTTTCTAAGCAAATTAGTTTTCAGTAAGCATTGTTTTAAACCATGTTCCTTTAAATCATTAAGAAATACATGTGTGCTGGACATGCACAGACATAGGAATTCTAAACAAGCCTTTAAAAATCTACCTAAACACCGGGGCTTCTGATTATTAAAGAATTTTGTTCACAATAAAACTAATAATTTGTCCTTGATAGTTTGGTGAACTTATTGATAACCTTTGGCACCATATAATACTTTGACTGCTTTGTCATTATAATCCTGGGGCACTAGCTATATATATAAAAAAATTATTTGTCGTTCTGCTGCATTCCTAAATTGAATAGAGTCACAACTGACTACAAGCACTTCCCTGTCCATGGGTTCCAATAAATTAAACTTGAAAGTTCTATTGCAAACGCCTGATGCATTTCAATAGTTCTACAGCTTTTGACTAGCTGCATATACGTTATATCTATGCAGAAGACCAATTCTTAAATCCTTTGTTTATAACCCAAATGACACTAATATTTATTACCATCAAGATTCTACTAAAACATAAAAATAAGCAAAATACAACTTCATGAATGATTATAAAATTATGATATTCCAGTATCTAAACAGTCAGAAAATTAAAAGGAAGCAGAACAATCTTCTATTCCTTTTCTGGTAAAAAAAAATAAAAATGCTTCATGCACTTTATATGGGTCTATTTTCATTCATTTTACAAACACAATTCCTCCTATTGTTTTGAACAAGCCTACCCTAAATACAGCAAGAGAGCAGGATCCAAATTTACAAGAGTGTCATTTTCATAAAACAAAACAGTTTTCTCCTAAGTTTCCAAGACAGGCTGTATTTTCTCTGTTTCATTAATAATTCCCCCAAAGATATCTGGGGCCCATCAACCTCCTACAATCATTAAAAACATTCTCCACTACAAAAGAAATAGAAAAAGCAGTCGGAGACAGTACCAGCAATATTCTGTTCGTGATAGAGTTGTTCTTTTCATTCCTCCTATAGCATGACCAGACAGTCGAAAGCTGTCAGCGAGTTGGAGTGAAAACATAGCAGTTGACGTGAAAACAAAAAATAAGCGTTGATGTATCATGAGCTAAGAATTTGGATCAAAGAGAACCAAAAAGTATCAGCTAAGCTGTCTGTGTATCATCAAGATTCCTATGAGCAGATCCTCAGCTGAAGAACTGCCCCCTGCGCTTCATCCTGTGTACCAAGCAGATTTGTACAATGATTCTCTCTTTCCCCAAACTGCTATCTTCCCTACAGTCATACAGAAAAAAAAAAAATATGGCAGTGAACTCTATGCAAAAAAATTATGTCAAACCAAATACCATATTATATAAATGCCAGTCAAAACAGGACTGGTGTTACCAGGCATCCAGGACCTAGTAATACAAGAGCAAGGAATTTATTGGTTTTTGCAGACCAGGAATACTTATAAGGCAGCTGAACAACTTGGACCTTTTAGTTTGAAATGGGAGAAGTTAGGAAAGTATTGGCATCTGGTACTAGTACAAGAGAACCTACTCTGTGTGCATTAAGTGCCAAAGAGTGCAGCACTCAAAAGGTCTGCAAATGGTCATTTGAGACATGAAAAAAAATCTAGAGGAATTAGAAAATAGCACTGGAATAAAATACTTCAAAGTGCCATTTAAGTTTTGCCAGTTCAGTAATCAATTCCAGACTGAATCCTCACCTTGCCTCATTTCTCCTTACCACTAGATGCCCTTTAACTGGCATCCTACAAGGTTTCTGGCTCTGAAATCATCAACAGGACATCATTTCAGCTTTCCTTTTTTGAGCATACCTTTTGAAGTCAGAGAAATGTGAGCTACATAATTTGATTATTTGTGTTTTAAGACAAAATAACTAAAATAAAATTACTCATAGCCTACCAGAAGAGCTATGGGAGATGATTCCAGAAATACACTCAAAACTTTGGATAAAATGTATCTTTTGAATAAAAGCTTTTAATGCAAATACAAAGTGATAAACTAGCTGGAAGTTAGCTGTGCAGTACAGAGATTGTCCTCTTGCCCCTGAAGCATGACAGTGATGCCAAACATTGCCAATATGCACCACAAGCAACATCCAATATTGCAAAATTGCTCAGTTAAGATAAGCATTTGCTACTGTATCTGTGTATCTGAACTACATTAACCCTCCCCAGGTAGCCTACAGTACAAAATTTTGAACGCAAAAGCAGTAGTAAGTTTTTCCATTGCCTTTCCTAGACATACTTTTGGCATGATACCTTTTTTGTATGATCTAGCTTTGCTCTTTTTATACAGCATTTATTGTGAAAAATTATGCAAAATACTGTTGTTCTGACAGCCCTGTTAATATACTTCTCTTGCTTAATCTTTCTAGTTTTTTATGATGTTCACCAAAACCCACACAAGCTTATTTCCACACTAAATTATGTGCTTCATTTGTAAATGTTTCACAGAAGTTTTTCATGCACATTAAAAAGAAACAAAAACACCAACCAAAAATACCCCCAAACCTACAACTTACTCTATCAAAAGAAAAAATTTAGTCACGAAAAGAGAACCACCTACCCCACCCAGGGGTTCAGAGGCATGCTATGCGCAGTTACTCAGGTGAATTCTTTCCCCATGTTGAGCAAATTAAGGTGAAGTGAACCAGGCACCACGAGATTATTCTGTCCCAAGCAAAATTTAGAAATCAAAAGATCGGAGGAAGATTCTGAAAGACTCTGAAGGACAATCAAAGTGGAGCATGCATAGGTAGAACATCTTGAAGGGATTCCTTAACTAGTAAGTTTCATTTTTATCCTTAAGTGGTTGTACATATGGACTGTGACTGACATCCAAGAAATAACCCCCACATTGTCAAAATTATTTCAGGCGGTACGAAGTCCCCAATGTGAACAGAAACTGCTGAACCACTTTTCCAAATATTCTGTGCATCTCTCCCATTATGATGCTTTATGACGATGTTCATGAGCTCCAGCAGGCTCTTCTTCAGATGCAGAGTGCACACACATTTTCTTTCATATAGTCAGTGACATAACTTTGTCTCTGATCAGAGACAATCTCATGGTCTTATGACAGATTTCGGTCCCATCATGGAATGAAACAAAGACTGAGATCAGTGTTTAGGGTATCTGATTGTCTGAACACAGTCCTGCAGCAGCAGGACTCTCATACTAGATGTTTAATGTGAAATTTAACATCCAAATGAACCGAAATCCGTAACCTCACAAAGTATCTTGATTCTCCAAGGAAAGTAATGTTTCTATGCCACTGTAAAAATAAAATGTCTCGAAGATATCTTGACTTAAAACTAAAGATGATCTAGAAACAGGAACCCTGAAGAATCAGGAATTATAAATCTATCCCCTTTCTGTGAAGTCAAAAACCACCACTTTGAACTTTAATTGTGTAAATTGATGCACACTATTTCTGTAATTAGTCACCTTTTTGGCATTACATAAAATGTTTGCTGAGAGACTAGAGAACCGGCAACACAGAACATAAGCAATTCTGCTTTGGTTCTGCCTTTCAGAATCAAATACAGACACTTTCACCAGTAAGGCACTAAAACAACACTGCCAAGTATAAACTGGTTCAAACCCTGAAAGTATACAGAGGGACAAGACAACATCGAAAGAGCTCCTGTAAAAATCTCTAGTCATTGTAACAGCCAAGCATCAGTTCAGCTTTCAAACATACAGACGTGGTAACCCACCTCATTCCTCACAAGAAGAGAAAGACAGATCAGAGGGGAGCCTCAGTCTCAGATTATCATGTATCTATAATAATCCTGAAAGAGATATCAAACTGATTAGGAGAATCAAAATTAATCCATGTGTGATCGTAAGTTTATATCTATATCAAATAGATGCCCATTGCCAATAACGTTGTATATTGATAGGATAAAATTTGCTCACACAAAGTGGAAGAGACTGACACCTCCACTTAATACACTTCCATTAGCGATGGCTGGGTGCTGTTCAGGAGAAATCCAAAGAAACTGATCATGTTCTTCACTCTCTGAGAGCACCCTCACCATAAAGGAAGTCCCTCAAATGAATGAGCATAGAGTCATGTCAAACTACTGCGCATCAAATCCACAATGCTCACTATAGAAGGAGGGTTTAGCGTCCTGAGGGGTTAAAAAAGTGTCAGGAGCCAATATGAACTGAATCTTTTTTTCATAAAAAATTTGTAATCACTGCAACAGCTGAAGTGAACAACTACAGATAACTTCTAGCCTAACCTCATCAGTTAAGGTCTTACCTTCTCAATACTAACAGCTAGTTGGACTGTTCAACAACTCTGTCACTTATTTCCAGAAAATTTCAGGTGCCTATACTATATCATCTTGCTCTGTATGAAGCCCACTTGTAGCACCCCTTTGTTACACGCCCATTTGCCATTATACAACACTCACCTCTCCTGTGGTTTTCCAACAGTTAAATTTTGTAGAACAATAACAAATATTCTAGTACTTCTTACAAGACAGGAAATAAATCAAATTACAAAGTTCTGGTTTTGTCTACATAGCAACAGTGTTAAATATTAGAACTGAGACAAAACAAAAAAAAAAAAACATTTTAACTGTCTTCACAACTGGAAAGGTACCTCATTCCAGAGATCACCAAGTATCTTACAAACTACAGACTGACTGAAGACCCACCGTACTTCTGTGTTTGGAAGGAAAAAAAAAAAAAAAAAAAAAAAAAAAAAAAAAATCAAGAAAGTCCTAGCTGAGGAGAATCACCCTGACATCTGACACATATCCTCAGTCATAACAAGAACAGGAAAAGAACTCAAGTGCATGAGATCACTCAGACATTTATATAACTTTACTGAGTCTGCATGTCTAAAATATGAAAGGAAAAGTGCTTAATTTTTTTTTTATATTGAACAATAGAATTATCTCTACTGGACAGTAGAAATAAAGTGAGATAGTACCACTATCTTCATGCATTGAACGTGAAAGAAAGTTATAAAGGAAATAAATTTGGCCTTTAATGTCTGGGCAGACACACTTAGAGCACAGATGCATAGGAACAGAAAGTCAAATATATTCAAATATAGAACTGCTTTTGAAGATTGAAAACTACACATCATTTACTATACAAGGACAGTGGATGTAAGCTCTGTATTACTCAATTCTCAAACTATTTAATAACAGAATCTGTTGCTAATGAAAAAGTGAATGTGTTGCCATTTTTGTCAAATCTTAGAAGAGATGTTTGAGGAACACTCAAGAAATAAAAGTACAAGAATAGAAACTGTCTATAATATTCTTCCCAGTAAGAATCCTATTTATTCAAATTTCACTTGTATGACGCAAAGGATATAACCGTAATTATGACAGCATACAAAATTCAAAAGTGACTGAGCTGCTTTTCATTACTGCTCTGTGTGAGCAGTAATAATAGCAGCAGGATTTTAATACAGTGTGCTACGCAAAGTCATTTTAAGAGAAGATTTGAATAAGAACTGCTAGCATCTGTTTAAGCAAAAATTTTGCAAATAGAGTTAAGATACCAGAAATCAGGAATTTTGATCTCACTTATGAGATGACTAACTGCACCGATGGATGCTTTGTCTGGTGCATGTGATGTACAAGTGGTGAAAGATTAAGGGCAAGACATCAGAGAGGACAGGATAAAAATGCTGAGCATCATCAGTCCATCTGCTTTGGCCATACAACAGATACTATAAAGCAACCAAGGCCAAGTTTTAGTCTGCTTCAGGAATTGGGTCATCTAAAAAGCAGATGCAAATTCTACTCACTAACACGCATTTAAGACTTCCGTGAATGCTCTTTGGGTACATTGTTTCACTTAGAAACACAGCCAGACAAAAGCAGGAGTTTCAGTTTATGTTTAAGCTCAGGCTTCTTAAATAACACTTAAGATGAAGTGTTTTAGTTTTATATCTGACTTAAGAAAAATAAATACTTTGCTGACTTTATTAAATTAATACTGCACAATTAGGGCTGTAATCCTGTGAGATTTTATCTCCTCTATTTAAAAAGGTATACATAACAAATATGGCAGCTAATATCAACGTTTTCATTTACTAGATCTTTCAGAGAGCAGTAGCAGTCATTACACACAAAAGTCACTAAGAATCAAGCACAGCTGCATAAAGGACCGGTGGATGATCTCTCTCAAGAAGCTTGCTGCGTAGCTAAGAGTTCCCCCTTCAGAGCACACTGAAATACCTCTACTGCATGGATTTCTACATGTGACAACATACAATATGTCATAATCCCAAAGATTATCAATGGCACATAAAAAAGCACTATAAGCTACATTGCTGTGTATACTGAACAAAATCAGGATGGTTTTAGCTTTTAGAAGAGAATAAGGTAAGACAATACAAACAGCACAGAACACAGTAGCTCCACAGGAGCCCATCGGTACACAGATACTGAGTGTTGCCTTAACCACTCTGTTCAAAAGCTGTACTGTCATATAGAAACAACTGACTAAACAAAAAGACCTTGAATCGTAATCGTATCAAGCTAGTTCTCAGCACTTTTTTCTAAAATTATTCAAAAGTAAAGTTGATACAATGTCATTTGGTATTTCAAATGTGTAAGTCAGCAGTATAAAATGCAAGTTAACAGTTCCTAGACTTTGGTAAAATAATCTCTTAGTTAAAAGTCAAGTCACCAACTACAATATTGTTTTCTTACTTGCCACCAATGAACATTTCAGACTGTCAATTGTTCACCAGGTTATCACTTATGGCAAAAATGCAGCTTTAAACACGAAGATAAGTGAGCTCCGGCATCAGCAAAACACTTAAGGAATACAAAGCACTTTCATTGAAGAAACTGTCTTGCCACCAAATTTCTGTTCATTCTGAATGTAAACTTAATGGCATTAAGTATTCTATCAAATTATTTAGCATCTTTCAGATCATTAAAAATCATATATGATTTGAATTGACATACAAACAACTCCAAGCTATTGTTCAAAGTATGTAAATCTGTCACCAGTCTCAGAAGTGCTGCTGGAGCTTCCACCAACACAACATAGATCCAGTTAGTGTTAATAAGTTGTTTGCAGTCCTTCATCTAGTTTCCAACTATAAAAAAAGTCAATTGTCTATACTTTCCTCAATGTTTATAATATTCTGAATCATGATCCCAATTTATTAAGTATTTGGAACACATCCTAAGTTCTCTGAAAAAAACACGTATTTCACATATTTTCCAAACTACAGTTTACCACTATTACTTAAAAATCTCTCAACATTTCTCTGAAGTGGTCTTCCACTGATCAAGCAGCCCAGTTACAGGTTAAAGGGCTAAATCCTGTAGTTATTCAGGCTATACGCCTATTTTCTGAATAAATATACTACTCCATGCAAGTTCGAAGAACCTTGTCCAGCATTCTTGGGTTTGAACTCTTTGGCTACAGTAAGCTCTTTCCATTTCTAACACACATATGGTCAATACTTATTTTATTTAAAAAAAAAAAATCGTTTTCAGCCCAACATCCAAGAATCATTACATTCTTACAACTTTCTTTGAAGCTGGTACACGTAAAATAACTTTTTTTGAGAAACCACTTGCTAAAACAAGTTTTTTTTCCCCCTGTCCAAAGTGATCTATTACTGTCAATCTTTCTACATTACTGTTACACATTAACAAAATGGAAAGCAATCCAGCTTTTCAAAAATGATGTCTTTCTTTAAATGAATCGTACAAATAAAATGGCTTCCTTGAATTTATTGCTTTTTCATTTAAACATCTCCCTTCAAAACCAAGGGCTCAAGTTTCCCACAAATGCTTTGTACATGATGTGTCAGAAAATTCACATTTGATGTAATTCTAAAAATAATTTTTCTTTACAGTTATGAGAATGGTAACATTTTCCTAGTGACTTTAAGCAAAGCCTTGAACTGGAAACTTGACCACAGTATGGCACTTAAAGTATTTTAAGTCAAAACTTTAGAATTTTGTAATTATTCCTTATTACGTCAATATATGGCTGTAGCTAAGAAAGAAACCACCCAAATTTAACTGATTTGAGTTTCTTTTAATAAATTTTGTACAGGAATGCTACCTACATATTATCATCAGCATAAGATTTGAGCACAGGAAAACAGAAACATACTTGGGAAAAGGATACCTACAATCTTTATTTGAGATTAACTCTTTCATTCCAAACTGCTGCAGTTCCAAAGGCCTCCCGCTTTTCCCAGCGGATGTCAGTGCAAGGCAGGTACAGAGAAGAGACATGTTGAAAGAAATGTGAAGTGCAGCACAAGCTGCACAGGTTCACTCGCCCATAGATAAAGTGACTTTGTGGATCATTTAAATTCAGTATAACTTTCTACAAGATAACCTTAGCTTAAGTGCTACAACAGCTATAAATTCTAATTTGAAAGAAAGGATAGGATACCTGAAAATAAAACTTATTTCCATTTTCTTTTAGAATGTACACTTGATTTATCTTACTATTCTACTATGCATTATCCTCACTACTGTAATTTTATTTTTAAAAATACTGTCTTTTCAAGTCTAAGCTATAAAAAAAATCTCAGTAAGTTATTCATAAATCCTTGCACAGTGTGTATTAGCGAAGAAAAAAAACAATTAAGAAGTTGATCTCAAATTTGTTCTTTTCCAATTCTTGCAAAAGTGCATCTGTAACAACATAGAAAAGCATCATCCAAGCTATCCTTATGAAAAGGAAGTGAGACAAAAGCCCTGAACAAATTGCTACACTCTCCTGGTGAGGCACCAGCACTGATCTCCAAGGGTAACCCTCTGGATCCTATGTATGCTTCATTTGGAAGACATGGACATGTTTGGAGCTCCTAAATAATGATATTTTGTCAAGTATTTTCTCATGGATTACTTTTCTTCATCAAATTCCAAGGGCCTTAACACATTTCTCTATTCCATGCCTGTTGCATAAGGGATGCAAAAAGATTGCTGAGATAGGTTTACATGCATAAAAGTTTTAATTGCACAGTCCCTGAACTGACACCACACATTGGCCATAAAGTTACAGAACGGGAAGCGGGCAAGTGCCACGATAAGACAACAAAGCAGCCCCTCCTGGAGCCAGCTGCAAGAGAAGCAATGGGTTTTCTCAAACAAGCATCCTCCCTCTGGCATGTTCTCCATTGCAGCAGGAGATAGACCCTGTCACAACGACAGTTTTCACCACACCTTTCTCTAGTACTATAGGCTCTTCATCAGGACCCACTCAGATCTCAGTGTTCTTGTTTATCACACTTAGCACAGACTGGAGCACAGCTCATTAAAGTGGAAGATCTGCATGTTGCCTGGCTGCTAAACTTTGTCCATGTATATTAAGTAATACTTAATGGGAATTTACATTACTTATCTGCAACAATACTCTAGCTGACCATTAAGGCTAAAAGAAACATTAAAGGTGCACATTCTAATCAAACATGCAGAGGTATTGGTCCCCCAAAAAACCCTGGAGAAAGGGTCCTTACTTCCTAACAGGGATAAAGAAGAGACGTTATCTCATGGGAGAGCAACTGATTCAAAGACTTACTGAAAGTCAGAATACGAACAAAATATACTGACTCCTAAAACTTCAGAGTATTCCTATTTTGAAGACTTATTTCAACTATGTTGGTATTTTTTAATACTGCTTTCTAATCTCTATTGTATCTTCATTTTTACAGAAAATGACACCAGTAAGGATCTGTTTTAAATTAGCCTCAAAATTATGCAATTATGCAATGCATAATACAAAGAACAAGCAAAAAAAAGCATCTAAATTATTCTGAAATATATTTCATTTTATTTAGCAGAGGTGTATTTTTCCATCAATCATTAAGAGATATAGGGGGATCTGAAGCTGGGAGACTATGTATCCACTCAGTCTGTACCAAATCTGGGATGTAGTAATAACAGGCATATACTCTGGGTAAGCACTCTTGCAATAGGTCTGGATCAGCAAGGTACTTACTCCCTCTCTCATCTATTCATGTCATTCTAATAGACAGCTATCACATGATTAATGGAGCAGGTCCTCAACTCCTCTTTAAATATAAGCATATTAGTCACTTAAATCTCCCTGTTTTCACTTTTTCAAGATTACTTCATTTTCCTTTTGTAAATACAAAGGCAACATTTCAGATGAAAAAAATTAAAGCAGCAAATGGAGAACATCACATTTACAGGAATTCAAAAGTGAAATCACAACTAGTGACTTCACAATCTGGAAGTATTCTAGTCTTCAAATCTCAAAGTCTAGAACACAGCCTTTAGCAGGGCAAATAGTTAAAAATGCATTCTTAAAATGAAAAATAATTTAATCAGCAGACATTAATTTGAGAAATAAATGTATATAGTAATTTTCCACAGGCGCTTCCCCAGCAGGTCTCCACAACCTTCATGCAAATATGCTTCGGACAGTTACATTCTGCTCTGTGCAACGTAGGCATTTTTCCTGGACTGGCTGCCAGGGCTCTGTCCAACTTCCACTCAAGTTGATAGGATTTTTCAAACTAATTCTCCAGGAGATAAATGATCCCCTACTGAGAAACTGCTTCTACAGTAAAAAGGTTGTCTGTAAGCAATGGAGCAAATAGAGTTCTACAAGTCTGGACCTCAACTCTCAACCTCTTGCTGAGTGCGGTAAAGATAATATAGCCAATAGCTGGTTTGGATCCATATGCAAGCTATTCCTCAGCCTCTTATTTTAATTAAACTTGTAGGAAGTGACTACAGCTTATCCAGCTTTGGAGTTCAATAAAGTGAATTTAAAGCTTGGAAGGGGTATGGCAGAGTGTGATCCCTAGTCATCTTAAGTGAAAATGAAGATCATAGCAAGAACAGCACAACCTGTAACAGCTTTGGAAGAGGCTGACAAAATAAAACCCAAGAAGTGAAGAAACAAAGCATTAAGTGGGTAAAACACACACACTGCATGTCTTAAGGAAAATAGTTTCTACTGAGACCTTACACTCCATAAAAGATTGGAAAAATAAGAACAGAATCTTTAGTTTGATGAAAGCATTTGTTCAAGAACCAGATCTACTTAGAACATTCACACTAAAATAATTAATCTTTGGAAAGGATTAATCTTCAGATCTATACAACAGTCTTTTCCATCTTTTCAATCTATGGGAGAGAATAATCACTTAAGTCTCACGAGTGTAATGAACTAACATGCTTTAAGGATTCCTTCTGAACATTTTCACTAAAAATTACTTTACTAACAGTGTATTCAGCCATGTGCGATTATACCAACTTGCTTCACCAGATTAGCACTCTGGACTCCAACCTGTGGTTTATGCAAAAGCTAAATTTAATTTATAAGTTATTTAACTCAGAAGTTCTGATTTTTGTAGAATTCCCTTGGGGAAAAAAAGTTAACTTTCCGTGGAGATTAATTAGTTGCTGTATGATTTCTTTCTTTCTTTGAAAGGCAGAGACTGCCAAGAATATTGTAACTAAAGAACCTGTCTTATTCAGGAGAATAGAGATGGACAGCAAGACTAAGAAGCTTTTATTAATGCACTGACAATTTTAATAGTTCTACATTTAATGCTATACCTTTACAATATAAAGAGCTAGAATTTTTAAACCAATTGCATTCTAGAAATGAATACATTCTCTGTAATACATACTCTGCTAACCATCAAATACAAGGACATTTGAAGTAATTATCAGATCTGCTGTGACTGGATGAAGCTCCAACCTCAATAGGTTAATTATTTCACTGATGTTGCTTCAGAGACCACAGTTCAGCACAATAACAAACAGCTGCTTACCATTAGCAAGATTCTGTTTGACAAGTGGCTTTATTACATTTTAATTACACACTTTAATCTTTTACAAACTTTAATCACCATTCTCAATTGCAATTGAAACTATACTTGACAGGAACCTCCTTTGGGAGAGATTCTGGAAATACAACATTTCCTTCAGGCTACTGACATTCACGATGCTTTTCAAGTTGCAACAGCAATTTGGGTAATGTAATAAACTACCTCTAAGCTCATGTTGTTAGCTTGAAATAAAAAAAAAAAAATTAAAAAAAACCCAAACAGTCCCCCTTCCCTTCTCTATTGTTGTTTTCTTTGGTGTGCTAACCAAAGCACAGGAAGCACCTATTATTTTCACTGCCAATGACTGCTATAGCATGCATCTAGGTAATATGAATTTAGAAAAGTATTCTCATGCTTCTGATCTTCCACTTCAGTGGGATTATTCATTGCACAAGAAGTTAAAGAGGTCTACACCTTTGAAGAAAAAGGTATTTCTATTGCAAATACTTCTAGTCTTTCCCTTTTTAGTTCTAACTCTACTCCTACTTGAATTCCTAGTTAGGTTGAAATTTCAAAATAACAAAGTAGGTACCTGAATCAAATAATCTTCTGTACACGTTTAGTTAGCTAACTCCCTAAAGCACCTTTAAAGTACAAGGTAGAGTCTCAAAACAGACACTATCAGTAGAATGTTGCTTAATTACTTCAATGAAAGAGCTATTTTACTCAAGATCAAAGCCTAATTATAACAGCTGCATCACAGCACTAAGGTGATCTCATTATAGACAAGGTTAGTTTGTAATTCTTCCATCAGGAAAAACTATCAAAGAAAAAGAATACTCCTTGATTAAGAAAAAGATATCCTGGCAGCAATTTTTCAAAATACTACACAGCTACAGTACTTACAAAAGCACAGAGGTGGTCATGGTAACACCTAAAAGCTGATGTAAATTTAAGGTAATCACATTCTTGACCCCTTACAGTCATCAACATCTCTAAACTATTAATGCAAGCAGTAGCTCCTTTATTCTTAGAAATGTCTAAGTTCAAATTTGTTCTCTCAAAGGCCAGAGGAACATACACACAGATTTCAAGTTACACCCAATGCCTTAAATACATTTTTATGCCCAGTGACAATGCTGATTTACAAACTTAAACACTTAACTTTCCAATTAGTTGGTAGCTATGAAATACAATTCAGCTTCCACAGCACTAGCTAAAGGAAGAGTGAACTAATTTTAAGCAACATACTCAAGTATTGAGGGCCTGGCAAACTTGATACTCTTCTAAAGGGTATCAGACATTGCTAAATTATGCACTTAAGTATTTGGTTACATCTGCTCCTGATGCAATACCTAGAAATTCAATAATAAAGAACATCAGATGATAAAGTAGTTTTATTTTATGTAATGCCACTATTTTAAGTCTGAAAAGTCTATTTTATGCTATAGATATTATTTCAAAGGAACAGTTTGAATAATAACCTTAAGGCAACATAACGTGAATAAACAAGATGCTTTATTTTACTAAAAGTGCATCTAAGCAACATCCAATTCTAACCAGAAGTAACCTAGAAGTCTAGCTAATAGCTATATCTTGAAAAGCAGACTAGTGCATTTGGAGTCTTTTCACACCAGGGTTTAAGCTGTCCTGTCATGGGCAAGCATCTGACTAGGCCTCTCAGTTTTCATAGGGAAGTTTTAACAAAGAAAATTGCTGTCGATTTTGGAACCTTTTTTTCTTCTGGTCCTGCCAGTTCACTCCTTAAATACAGTTCTACCCTTTTTCCAAATCACTACTGATACCAGACTGCTTCTAAGCAACCAAACTCATATACACTAGTTGACTTTTGCTAGAGGTAACAACATTTGAAAAAACCTGTTGTCAAATCCCCAAAGATTATAAAGGAGGAAACAGATTACAGCAAGCAGCAGATATTTTCATCAAAACAGAAGAGCATTCAAGACAAATGTAATGCATAGCCTACGAAACCAAACCTGACAAATTTTCATTAACAGAATGACAATTTTAATTGATTTCTTGAAGTGCAGTATATAGACACTACTTATCTTACCTGGTTCATCATTTTTCTCCAGTGCCGTGCTCAAACGACACATAAAACAATAATATATAATTTCATAAAACAATGTTTTCTCAAATATCAACCAAAGAGATTCTGTAACTGTTTGAACACACTGCGTTACGTCCCCAGAGTGGTACATTAAACTCTAAGGAAATTGTAAGCCATTATTTTCAGTTTACCTTATTTTGTAGATAATATTCCAGACAGAGATTCAGTCCCTTGGAGCCCATACAAGTGATTTTTAAAACAAGAAAAAAATACATAAAGTTTATAACTATTGAGAATGTTGGTTGATTTTTCAATAGGAGGAATTCTATTAGACAAGACAATGACGTTATAACTTTGTAAGAGTATTCAAATCCTACCTTTGGATACCTCAAGGCCTGATGCTGAATTTTAAGTGACTTCTTGTTTTGGAACAAATCAAAGATACAGAGAAAACATCCTGAGGTTTGGGTTATTATTTCTTTGGTATCTTAGCCTTGAAACCATTTCTGGTATTTGGACAGTAATGATCTCTGCATCTCAGACAATGAATACCTAGAAATCACCACTATAATGAACCACTTCATACAGCTCACAATAGTTGAATTAAATCAGAGTCATTATCTCTGGTTTTGTCAATATTCATGCTTTAAAGCTTTTACAGCAAGTATATTTTGTGATAGAACAGCAGTAATGTCCATGTGAAACACTCAGGAAACACAGCCAGCAGAGATCACACCAACTTCAGTAAGAAAAGAAAATGGCAAGGATTCAAATTACTGCGTCTTTAAAGTGAAAAAGCAAATACTTCTCATCAAGGAAAATTTCAGCATATATCCATCCACCTACACAGCTGGATGCAAGTGCTAAAAACACAAATGGAAACAAAGACATTAAAGATTGAGCAGCATGAGCAATAATTTAACCACCTTCCATTCAGTCCCAGCCTATTAAATTTCACATCACACCCAGGAATCTGGAAACATGACTTAGTCAGTATTCCTGTGTGAATCTTCCACCTCATCTTGTTCAAAAAAAAACCCCAGACCTCCCAACTTCCATAGTCAGGCCCAGCAGAAAATAAGGAAGTCTGCCACTGAAAATTCTTGCTATAGTCTTCTTTCATAGAATCATAGAATGGTTAGAGTTGGAAGGGACCTTCAAAGGTCATCTAGTCCAACCCCCCTGCAAGGTGCAGGGACATCCCCAACTAGGTCAGGTTGCTCAGAGCCTCATCCAGCCTGGCCTTGAACGTTTCCAGGGATGAGGCATCCAACACCTCTCTGGGCAACCTGTGCCAGTGTTCTACAACTCACATTGTAAAAAATGTCTTCCTTATTTCTCATCTAAATCTACCTTCTCTCTACTTTAAAACCATTACCCCTTGTCCTGCCACAACAGGCCCTGCTAAAGAGTTTCTCCCCATCTTTCCTGTAGGCCCCCTTTAGGTACTGGAAGGCTGCTATAAGGTCTCCCTGGAGCCTTCTCTTCTCCAGGCTGAACAGCCCCAACTCTCTCAGCCTGTCCTCACAGGAGAGGTGCTCCAGCCCTCTGATCATCTTTGTGGCCTCCTCTGGACCTTCTCCAACTGGTCCATGTCCTTCTTGTGTTGGAGGCTCCAGAACTGGACACAGTACTCCAGGTGGGGTCTCACCAGGGCAGAGTAGAGGGGGAAAATCACCTCCCTTGACCTGCTGGCCACGCTTCTCTTGATGCAGCCCAGGATGCGGTTGGCCTTCCGGGCCACAAGGGCACACTGCCAGCTCATGCTGAGCTTCTTGTCCACCAGCACTCCCAAGTCCCTCTTCTCAGGGCTGCTCTCGACCCATTCTCCACCCAGCCTGTATTTATGCCTGGGGTTGCCACAACCCAGGTGCAGGACCTTGCACTTGGCCTGGTTGAACTTTATGAGGTTGGCACGGGCCCACTTCTCCAGCCTGTCAAGGTCCCTCTGGATGGCATCTATTTCATTGCTGTTCATTACAGCACTTGGATGACATAACTGCCAGCATTTGAAAGTCAGTATATTTTAAAAGAGTATTTCATTCTCAGAAATATTTTGCGTTGTAATACTTCCTGATGTATGGAAGCGTTCTGACAGTGTTTAAATCATTCCCACTTCCTCTGCAAGTTGTAACAGCCTCACATCAGTAAGCTCAGTAATCAAAGGTTAGGGCAAGAAGCAGAAAAGGTGACTTACTCCAGAAGTATTAAAAAATGTTAAACTAGCAATAAGTTAAAATAACACAACTTAAAGACAGAAACACAGACATGGAAATTCATACAAGCCTAGAATAATTAACCAAACTTTAATGGATGACGACAAGGGTAAAAAATGTTTTGATATTTGGGCATGACTGTGTTCCAAGATCTTTGTTTTAGGAAAGAAGAATGCTGAAGGCATAGGACTCCTCCCAAAGACAAAGGGCAAAACTATTATACTACTCAAAGACAATTGCTCCTACCAGCAGCTGGATTGATTGTCTCTCCAAAGAGTTTAAAAAAATATCTCTTCAGCTAAAGGACAAGAGATGTGCAGATAAAACATACAGTTATTCTTATATATAACAACCCATGAATATCTGTAGAGTCATTCACATTCCCACAAACAATAAATGCATCACCATAAGGACAGAAAAATTGCAGGTTTTTGTTCAAGGAACTCCTTTTCCCCTCATACTGTCTTTCCTACTTCATACTACCCTCATGGAACTTATTCCAAGATTCCTGACCTTTCTTTGCTGCCTTGGTCCCTTTCTATTTTGACTGTCATTTGTTCCTCTTAAGGAACACAGATGACTTCTATTAATACTGTAGTGCATTTGATGCCTGAAAGACAATTGGTATAGCAGAAAAAACAAATACACTGTACTCAGTTCAGAACACAATAGTTTAACCAACAGAATTCAAGATTCTCCACTGTATGTGGTATATCTGTATCAAATTACTGGTACTAAGTTGAAGTCAGATTTTCCAACATAATCAGCATTTCTTCGGTAATGCCAAGACTTCAGTTGTCCCAGGAAGTTGAAGGTGCTCATATACTTCCCATAATCAGGCTGTTCGGAGGGTTTTTTTGTTTGTATTTCTTTCTAAAAAGCATACTTAATTCTCTTCCTGCAGTAAACAATTGTGGCCTCACAACCAGAGGCACAGTATTTGTTCCCCTTATACAGAAATCACTCATGGGAAAGAACTTACCTAAACATTTATTCTCCACAAGGCATTATTGCATCAACTTAGTTTTTCACAGAAGCAGACTCTGACAACCTGCATAAGTGAACAACAAAGCCCTTAATTAATTTTCTAAGTAATGGAATATAGCACCATTCTTCTGTTTCATAATTTCAGACAATGAAATATATTCTCAAGAGCACTTCAGACACTAGGAACTATAAATTAAATTGATCTATGGTGTTTGGGCATGTAACCATCACTTTAATACTATTAAATTCATTGTTTATCCTTGATAAACTGTATTAGAAATTAATTATTTGGCAACAGATAACTTTAAAGAGCAATGGAAACAATTTTGTAAAACTCCACATGCAGTCAAATTCAAGAAGTACAAGACAGTTTCATGTGAGCACAGAACTCGACCAAGTTCCAGAACCTGGAGAAACGAAGTACAGTGAAGCAGTTCAAAAAGCCATCCGGCTAATTTGCTAAGAATAGTTCCAACCAGGATTTCATCAAAATTACGATCTAGATGCAACTTCTGATTCTGCCCCTTAAATCCATACAGTAACACTCCCTTCCAAAGGAATGATGATTATACTAATGTTTTGCTCTCCTACTTTCCCTAAATGTGTAAATAAAGCATAAATAAAACACTAAAGGATTGCTATGACATTATTAAAGTGCTTCACAAGGACACTGTACATTCGGGAAATCACACAAGTCTCAGTGCATCTCCAAAAAACAGTAATAATAATCTTTAATCAGTAGTGTTTAGAATGTGTTTTTCCTTATTTTAAAAATGGAATAAAATATTCTGCATTACATTCAATTAGATAATTAAACTGATTACTTTTAAGCAGAAGCTACCGCCTCCTTACTGTCCAAAGCTGCTTCTCTGAAAAGCACTACAAAAATAGTACAGGTATATTAGAGAGGCTACCTTTCCCAAGCACACAATGAAAATGTGGTAACAAGGCTCACTATTAATATTACAGTTTAAATAAACACATTCACCAGTTAGACAACAGTCCAAAATAAAACCCCAGATAAAAAAAAAAGCTTCTTCTACATAAACCATCTACAGATCTGGTCAGATATTGCTACAAAATACATTTACTGTGGTGAAAATGCTCCATGAAAAGTACTGATTTTCAGAAAACTGTTCCTGGGACAGTATTAGAACAAGAGAAAATGGAAACAGAGAGAATATTGAGCAATAAACACCTGCAATAGAGAAGCCCAAGATTTGTGTTTATCTTTTCTGAGTTGCAATTTTGAATTTAGTTTTCTCCTATAAGAAAGTCGATTTTTTTTTTTAATGTGTTCCTTTTAAACTTCACAATTTGCCACCAAATTGAGCTGTTATTCACCTCCTCAGCATGCTTCAGTCAGTTCCACTTGCTTTCCCTCACTCAAAATACTGAGCTATTAGAAGGGAAAAGAGGGCAACGGGAGAACTCAGACAGGAACAGGACTGCCTCTCCTTCAGCAACTGAAAGCTATTAAGTTAAAATAGATTATCTCATTAAACTATTGGTTACTAATTAAGTACTACTTCAGACAGCTGAAAGAAAATAACAAAAATATAACTTGTGGTTCACATCCCTGCTTCTTATGGGAGTGAAAGATGAGAAGCTTCACAGGCTATGTAAAAGCAAACAGAACAAAAGGGAAAGGTTATAAAGAATAATTATAGGGACCAGCCTTTAGCAATCCAAATGAATTTTAACTGATGTTCATAATTGTATTAATTATTTTTCTCATATTCTCTCTATACTGTGTCAACCATCTCCCTCTTTACAATTCTGTTTTACTTTGCTGAACAGTTTTTAACATTATATATATTTTAATAACTGTGCATTACATATCTTCGTATAAGTTTCTTTCGACAAAAGACAAAATGAAGGAAGTTGTAGTAGCTTTTAGGTTTTCTTTAAACTTTATTTGGTCTCTATATGTAGCAATATTAGCCATTAATAAAAGTGTAACTTTCTTCAGATTTTCAGCCAGTTTTAAGGGAATGCTGCTCATGGTTATTCTTCAAGAGCATCATTCCCAGATACAGAACTTCTATTTACGCTTCTACTTCTGAAGCTATCAACATCTGATAAAAAAAAATACAAGACAAATTTAAAGAATCAACTTAAAATTTGGAAAAAACTTGTTTATATTAAATGTATAAGCTAAGACAGAAAACAGCTGTCCTAAGCTGAGCAACAAACAGCAGCAAACACAAGACCAGGGAGTGAGAAGTCAGTGTTGTAGTGTACAAATATTATTAAACACCTACAGGACAAAGCATTCAGAAGGCTCAAGTATCCTGTTAAAAGTACAACATGTGATTCTTCATCTCAAATTGCGTAAGTACAACCTAGTTAGCACCATAGACACAATTTTACACCAAGCAAGTTCCGCCTCCCAAAAAAATAAAGAGACCAGCACATACCATTGTGTATTATCATAACATAGCCACCTAAAGACTACCAAAAAAAAAAATCATTTATGATCTCGTTTTCATGGTATGTATATATACAAGAAACTCTTAAAAGCTTGAATAAAGGTATGCAAACAGGATACTTCAACAGCAAGTAACAGGGGACGATAGCATCATCTTAGGAACTCTAATATAGGTGCAGACACCCACACCAACCAACAGCTATTTATTGAGAACCTGGATAACAAGCAAGCAAAATATAAAAACTTACAGGTAACTGAGACAGTTCCTAAACAAGAAAGTCCATATTCATAAAGAATAACTCCAACATATACATTGCTATATGCCACTGACATTTTAGTAATGCTGTGAAGAAGATCTTACCAGAGAACAACAAGGACTAGGGGCTCTGTAAGTGACAGGAAACCAGCAGCCAAACTTGGTAGCAAGTCCAGCAAGGCACAGCCTAACAAGCCTAAGTCCAAGCCCACAGTACCCAAGCAATGCAATGCCAGGAACAATAGCCAGAAGTCCAGGCCATCAGACAAACCCATGGCAATAAGACAGACCTACAGACAAGCCAGGAAACTAGCCTCAGACAAGAAGGATCACAACTATACCATAACCAGCTCTGATGACAGGCACACCTACAACACAGGTCAGGCAATCACAAAGCAAAGGCTCAGGCCTGGGCTTAAGTAGAGCTGCTGGGCTCACGGGTGGAGGTGTGGGTGGAGGCCCCAGGTGAGACTGTTGAGGGTAATTAAGGTCTGTCAGGGCACTCTGAGCCCTGACAGATATTAGGAACAAAAATAAAGAAAACAAAAGGAAACAAAAGCAAACTCACCAAAGTCTTCTAACATTATTAACCACTGAGTTTCCCTTCCTAAAAGCAGATTGTTTCCCATGTTAACACAACTGGATTCATTGCTAATGCATTTATCTAATTCTACTGTCTCCAAAGAAAACAGATTTCAAATTTCATAAAGATACTTCAAACAAGGACAAAAGATTGTTTTCCTTACAGTGTTGAACCCAAATATAAAAAACAATTATCAAGAGCCGAAGGTATACTGACTAGTGGATTAAGCAAAGCAAGTACCTGAAAAAATGACAACCTGAGTGCAGGTGATGTTAGCTAGGGTAATACAGATGGTTCACATACAACTCATGCCTAATCATTTTAATCACCTTCTGATTCAGTACTTAGTCTTTGTGCTATCACTATATCACACGTATTTGTTTGCCGATGAATGTCTTTTCCTCATCTCCTATCAATAAAAATTGTCAATTACATTATCTTATCTGAAGTTTTCAAGTTAAGACTCAATGATATATATAGTCTTGCTCTAAAAATCAGTCTAAATTAGAGTCTGACATGAATACTCTGTGAATGTGTGAAGAAGTGATATAGCCATTCTGAAGAAAGAAATATGACCTATCATAAACCCTGAAAAAGGAAAAAATATAAAATCTATCTGAACCAGAGGAAAGAAGAAAGAGAAAGAAGTACAATACATAGCTGTTGCATGGAGGAAGGGCAGTCTAAAAAAAAGCGTTAAATATTTTTCAAGCTAAGTTCGGATGGGAAAACAGATCTACTGAACAACTAGCTTAATACCCAAGTACTTTAAGTTTTGCTTCTGCTCAACTAACTCTTCAAGTCAGACACGGCAAGGATTCCTAGATGGCTTGGGGAGAATCTTTAGATGGTTTTCGGCAGATTCCTGGAATGTAGCAATGTTCCTACAAAGAACAGAGAGAATTCCTAGAAATTATTCTTCTAGAAAGACTTTCTAGAAAGCACAGAGGGGATTGCTGGATGCACCTGGAAATTTCCTAGAAAGCATGGGGAACACGCCGGATCACCAGGAAAATTCCTAGGATACACTCAGGAAACTCTATAAAGCAGAACAGAAAACAGAACATTCCTAGGAAACGTTGGCAGAACTCCCTACAAAACAAGGAAGGAAAACTTCCAGAAAGCACCAGGAAAATTCTTATCAAGCCTAAGGAGAATTCTTGAAAATTCTTTAAAAGCACAAAGGAAATTCCTAGAAACCACAGTGGAAATTCCTTTAAAGCATTTGGGAAAATCCTAGAAAGCTGCAAGACAATTCTATATAAACTATACACTAACCTGTATAACTGCTATGTGGGATTTTCTAAGAGGGAAAAAGTGAATAAAAACCATGTACCTAATATTTTGTATGCCTGAAACCACTTATTTTTATAAATTCTTTGCACAATTTAAGAAACAAGCATGTGATGTTTTAAGAATGTGCCTTTAAAAAGAAAACACTGAGTACAGTAGTCAGAAATAGACAGTCAGAATAAGCATGCATGACACTTCCCCTCTCATACACTCCCAGTTTCCAAAGATTTCAGCTTGCAGAAGTTTCTGACACAAACGAGAGTGTGGCTCTTCAGCAATCCTCTATGAACTCTTCTTACACAGATGTCCTCAATCCTGAGAACTCTCATGAACAGCATCCTTTTCTAAGCACTTGTCCAGCCTCTCCTTACACCTATGTACAATTTTGCATCCACAGCATCTTTCAGTGAAGTTCTACAGATCTACTACCCACTGGGTGATGGATTACCTCTTTTTCTTTGTTTTGAAGACAGGTCTGAGTAGCATCAGTTATTCTGGCATTGGAAGAGACCCTTAAAACAGGTATTTCCTATCCAAATTACAATTTTGTAAATCTCTTCCGTAGCCACCTCAAAGTTAGCTTTCTGTGTTGAGGAGACACAGCCTACTTTTAGTCATTCCTTGCACTGAAGCCATTCTGTATCTTTGATCATTCTTGTTGCCTTCTCCTAGCCTTTCTGTGTTCTAATACAGATTTTTGGGGAGAGGAGATCAGAAGTATACACAATACCTAGTGTACAGGTGAACCACAAACTTAAAAACAGTAGGACTGAGATGGCTTTTGTTCTGTTCTCTGTTCCTTTCTTAATTACTGCTAAAAATTTTATTTGTTTTTTCCATATCAAGCACTGAGCAGACATTTCCATGGAATCATCTATACTGATGCTATAAAAGTGACTCTTCCCTTTGATCGTTCTTCCCTTTGTGCACCAGTTCATACTTATGCATACTGAATTTCATCTGCCATTTTACTGCTAAGTCACTCAATCTTATATGGTTCCTCTGTAATTCTCCACAGTCTGCTCTCATTGCTATATTGAATACCACACAAGGATCTCACTATTCCATATCCCAAATAAGATCTAGTGAACCGCTGTATTATATATTATGCTGAAACAGATAAACAAGCATCTCTAAAAAATAATCAAAAGGTGCTAAAGACAAACATTGACAAATTGATAAATAAATTATCCGCTGCTGTCCATTTTTAAACTCTGGGAAAGGCTACAACCCCAAAGAAGTGTCAAGAGAATGCAATGTGCAATTGAGCCTCAAGTTACGTCCAAGAAAATACAATACTTAGCTTAAAAGCATTTTCTTGGCAACTTAAGCTAAGACAAATGAGGTTCCATTAGAAGACTTCAGGTGCAGGCCTACTTTATTTTCTGATGCATCTGCAGTGATGGCAATAACTTCCAGCAGAGATACAGCATGAACGTTATCGAAGGTGCAGTAACTTCACCATACCTTTCTGTCAGCAGGCAGAGATCTTCTGCACTCTTCTTTGAGAAATGCAGGGCCTAGCCTCACATGCCTTGCACACTCAAAATTCCTACTAACTGCAGTGGGAACTTTTTTTGTATAAAGGTAAGAGACTGAATATTCACTAGAAAATTAAGTAAACACATTGAGGGTGGCCCTCCCATAAAGACATGCAGACATACAAAATCTCTTTCTGCTCCTTTTCTAAGCACATCTTTACAATCTATGACGTTTTGTTACAAAAGAGCCTGGTGTTTGAAATGTGCAATATCTAGCATAATACAGCATTTATACTTCATCACAGAATCTAAACAAATACTGAAATCCTGCCCTGAACAGACATGTCATCTACTCACTTTGAGCTATCTTTATTTGATTAATAGACAATCATAGCCCATTTTCAAATCCATTTACCATTTAAAAGACTATGCTAAAGAGACTGTTAATTTGACAGTTTTAAATAAAAGTTTCATTTCTGATACTAGATATAGTCAAACTTATCAAAAATACAATCAGCTTAGTATCTTCTATACTTTGTATGCAAGGAATTATTGTAACAAGACACAGTTATTTTTATTTTGTGAGTTGTAATAATTGGGAATTTTGAACATTATTTTATTCTACCCAAACTCAATATGTATATACAAAAGAAAACAAAAAAATATTATTTCTTTTTAGAATACTATTAGAGTACTGTATGTTCTCCTTAAAAAGAAATTAATCTAGCCTACTAAATCTGAAAGCAAAGAATAAAGAAACATTCTTCCCCAGAAATAAACAGCAACAAAACCAACATGAAAAAGCTGAAACAGTAATGAAGCTGAAAATTATCTGAACACTCACTGTGCTGGTTTTTCAGTTTCATATTAGAAACGGAGTGAAAACAACGCTGGACAATATTTGAGTTCTCCAAGAACTGATGACTACTCCCTTCAAATTATCAGATCTGAAAAGAGAAATGCAGACATTCTTGAAGACCAGCTGCCATCTAGTGAATGGTAAGAAAACAGTTTAAAACATTATTTTTATTTTTTTGACAGTTTAGATTCTTGGTGGAATACCTTTTTGCTGTTTTGTCACTGTTAATGCTGGGGTCTGAAAATTATTTAGGAGTATGGCTATCAAAAGGTATGCAGTTCGAAGCATGTCACTCAGTGATGTTTTCTATTTAAATACATAAATAAGGTCTTGGTCCCACAGTTTGCTCAAAAAAAAAGACAATCCTGTGCACTTTCAAAAAGTACTATTAGTGGTTTTGGGCCTCCACTTCACTATACTGAAAAGAACTGAGCTATCAGTGTCTTAAAATAAAATATTCAGTATTACAGGAATATACTACAGTTAAAAATTGAAGACATTTAAGTTAAAATTCACTGACTGAGATGTGCATATCAGGCAAAAATATAATAGTTTTTATGTTGAACACCAACTGCGTCCTTGTTATATATATGTTTTACACTTAGTAACTAATTTATAGATAACTAGAATAAAACAAAAATATTAGCTGTGTGCATCAACACTGTCAAATTAACTATTCTTATGTAAGACTATCGTGTTTCATGAATTAGTACATCATTCCCGTTTCACATTTTTGTGAAACAAGAAGTATTCTGCTCATATTTCAGAAGTTATTACTGGTAGATACCTGTGGAGCAGGTTGGTGGCTTTATCTTGTTTTTTCCCTAAACCATCGCCTGCATTTCCACAATCAATGTGATGACACAAACTGGAACTGCTACCAAAAGAGGTCACAGCCCTCTTTCCTCTTCGGGCTGCCCACTTCAAGCCACTCTTTGCACTGACACAAGTATTTGCATGGCAGTGCAATGCACAAAATCAAGACTTAGTGCCAGTTAACTAACTCAACAAGGAAAAAAAAAAAAGTACTACACCAAACAAGCTCATCTGCCATATTGACGCTTTTCTTATTAAAAGAAAGACAGGAATTATATAATGGATCTGATAAAGGGTAGAACTCCCTCTTTTACTGTCTAAACTGATCATGGAAATACGATAAACAGAAGGCAGAAGGGAAAAGAGACTGTTGCTCTGCTACTTATCCAATTCTATTTATGCATATCTGTATCAAAGCAAATTTTACATTGGAAAAATAGATGGATTACTGCAAAACAACTCTTCCATGCATTTGTCATTAAAAAAAAATCAGCAAGATCTACACTTGCCCTCACTAAAGCCAACAGAAGCTCAAATCAGTAATTCTAACAACGATTATTTGGAATTCTTCATCACTCAATATTAGATTTGCAGGTGTTTTCCTTCTCATAAGAAATCAGATTTTCCAGATGTTACAATAAGTCTGTTACAAAGAACAACTAGATATGAATATAAACCTCAGAGCTCGCTTCAAATATGCACTTTTCCATACTTTTCTTTCCCAAATACAATATTCTAAAACCAAGCAGAGGGTCTACCACTTACAGTTTGGAACTCTGAAACACAAATCTGCAATTTTAAACAAAGTATGTTTTTTGTTTAATCGAGTATGTACTTTGAGGGCACTTGTGTTTACAAGAACCTTTGAGGGAAAGAAATAAAACAAAAGAATATGTTTATAAGACATTGGCTTGAAAATACATTCTCCTTCTTGGAATGAAAGCTCCTTATAATCTTTTGTCTGTACATTCTCTGGACCGGCATTAGTCTGTTCCACACTAAATACCTAATGAGTCTGCATATCCCATATAAGCATTTGCATACATGTGCAGTACAAAAATGTGCTAAGAAAAGAAACATTAAGGAGATATCCAGGACAAAAGGAACAGAAAATAAACACTGAAAGGAGAAAATTTGGTCATGAATTAAAAGGAACTAGAACATAAGCCCTTTTGCGCATAATTAGGCATAAAGAGGCGGCCTGCTGGTTTTCATACTGCTCAGCCCTACACCTTTCTTCTGAATTCCAGCTCAGCATTTAAAATGAGCTGAACCAGCTCTGTTAACACTGCCTGGTTTTGTGACTATGGCTTATGAAAATATTTTGTGTACAGCCCTTGGTTCAGTAAGGAATGTGATTAAGCAGGACATCATCAGGAAGATTTCCCTATGCTTCCCCTCCAGAGGCCTTCAAAACACACACTGGAGAATTCGTAGTCCTCCTGTAAACCACTCTCTCTGCTTTTTCTGTGAACATAACTATGACCGGTGTCATGTATTTGAGACCCGAATTCTTGTAGGCCTCAAATTAAGTCTGTACATATTCAGTACATGTGTAACTTTACTTACAATGAATCTACTTGCAAAAGTAAAATTATGCACATACTAGATTTTATAGATCATTATTTTACCTTGTATCCCACAATGCTGACAGATCTCCTGGAAGGTTTTTATAAAAGTACTGCACAATTCATGGCATAATTTAAGAAGGCAGCTGACCAAAAAGTTACATAATTAATTTTTCTTAAATGCTGACTGAGCATCTGTCAGAGCAACATACTACTACAGTTTTACCAATTGTTGAATAAAGATCTGTGTTCTTATTACTTCTATCAGCAGCTTCTCAACTCCAATGCGTAGCTCCTTACTTGTTCTTCTGAACCAGCACCTACAGTTGACTCAACCCCAACTGCTGGTGAAACAGGGGCTACTTCGTGTAAAGCCAGGCACTGACAGGTGACACAGGAAAGAGGAACTCCAACTTTTGGGAACGTGTTTAAGAAGCCCCAACCTGACAAGCGGGAGGCCCTGAAGAGACGAAACGAGGGAGGTGAGCGAGGCCCACCAAGACCAGCTCTGTGGAGAGCAAAGCCAGCAGCAACGAGAAAGGGGCGGTCAATCCGTTTCGTCTGTGGGAAGAGGGTATAAGAAGCCGAGAGAGGGCCTGGGGCTGGTCACTGGGTGACGGCGTTTCCTCATGGACAGCGCCCGCCTCCCCCCGCCAAATGGCAAGGCTCCGGCGGGAGCCTGCGGGCAGGCGCTGCCCCGCCCCGCCCCGCCGAGCGCGCTCCCTCCCTCCCCGCACGCGTGCTCCGCTATGGCGCATGCGCGGGAGGCGCCGCGGCCGGCTGTCAGCGGGGCCCGGCGCTTTGCGCGGGAGCTGTTCCGTTCCGGCCGCGGGGCCGGGAGTGCCGGGCGGCCGCGTCGGGGCTGGCGGGCCTGGCGCTGGTGGAGCGAGAGCCCCGCGGGAGGGCGAGGTGGGGTGAGTAAGGAGCTGGACTGAGTAAGGAGCTGGACTGGGGGAGCTGTTGCCCTCTCTGGCGGAGGGAACGGCGCGCGAGTCCGCGATGGAGGCGGCACCCTTAAAGCTGCTCCCCCTGGACCCGGGGGATGAAGGCACCCAGAGGTGCAGGGTAGGACCCGCCACCCTCTCCTTCCTGGGAGCCAGGATCGGCGCTCCGCTGAGGATCTCTCTGCCTACCGGCTGCTGTTTGTGCACGGCCTGGCCCCGGCCCGATTTGGCGGACGGGTACCTGCAGGTTGATCTGAGCTGCAGCACCGCGGGTGTCACGGCCGCGGGCCTGGCGGGCCTCACGCTGAGCGCCGGCCGGCTGAAGCTCCTGGCGTACCGCCAGCTGAAAAAGGCGACTGTGAAAGTGGTCCTTAAGAGCTCTGCCCTGAAAAAGTCGACTCCCAGAGCAGTGTTGCAGGAGACGATCAGAGAACTGCTGAGAAATGTTTATGTTTCACTTCATTATATTGTTACTGTTGCCCCGAATCTCGAAAATCCCGTGGTATATATTGAAATCCTGTCCGTAGACCCTCTGACGGATGAAGCAGGACTGATAACCCCCCAAACGAGCATAAAAATTAAGGAGGTGGTCACTTGTGAGTGGTACAGACATTTATCAGAAGACACCGCAAAATCTTCAATTGCGGGACTAGATGATGTGGAAAAGTCTTTGAAAGAAATTATTGATCTGCCGTTCCGCTTTCCAAAAACTTTTAAGAAGCTAGGGCTTTCTGTCCCTAATGGAGTGCTATTAATAGGGCCCCCAGGTGTTGGGAAAACTCTCATGGTAAAGGCAGTAGCAAAAGAGGTGGGTGCGTATCTGTTATGCATCAGTGGCCCAGCTCTCTACGGTTCAAGACCGGGAGAAAGTGAAGAGAATTTGCGAAGAGTCTTTGAAAAGGGCAGAGAAATGTCATACGAAGGCCCAACCATTCTCTTTATTGATGAAGTTGACTCTCTGTGCCCAAAGCGAGGAAGTTCAAGCAATACTCCTGAAGATCGTGTTGTTGCTCAGTTGCTAACACTGCTGGATGGTGTAGGCAGTGAGGGTAAGATGGTCGTTATAGCAGCAACAAACAGGCCTAATGCCTTAGACCCCGCACTGCGAAGACCTGGCAGATTTGACAGAGAGGTAAGCAAACCCTGTTATTCATATGCTCTCTTTTTTCTTTCCTTTTTGAGGTGGAGCAAGGGGCAGTTAATAAAGTAATTTTTTAATTGTTTTTTTTAATGTCTACTAGTCATGTTTCATAGTGGGAGTCTACAGGCTTGAGACATTTGTCCTGTTTGTTTCTTTAGCTTGCTGCAGCTTGGGTTAAGGTAGGGAGCACATTTTACTGAGGAAACTGAGAGCTCCAAATACTTGAAAATGGAAGAGAGGAATATTTATGCTTCTTTATCACAAAGACATGGACTTGTTCTTTTGCTTACAGATGCTTAGCATTATAGGCTTAGATACTTCTCATTTAAATCCCAGATTGAAGAGTAGTGTGTCTCTCCTTAAAAGTTTATTGTGACAGAGAACTACTAACCTGTTGTGTCAAAAATTCTCTTCAGATTTCAGTACCAGAGGCTAGGGCTACTCTGTAAAACTTTTGCTAGCCTGATGGTCAAAAGAAGAAAGAACACGTGCAGTTATGCAATGCACAGTGCTTTTGCTTGTATTGTTTATTTTGCTAGCTAAATGCACTCTTGCATCCAGTTTGGACAAGTTCATTAATGCTTTCACAATTACAAATTTAATTATTTTCCAGGACTTACAGACTGTCAATATATATTTTATGGTGCTATTTTATCCAATTTTTGATAATATATTGATGTTTTATCTAATTAATTTTTTTTTTGGCCGAATCTAGTTCAGCCCTTGTGATGCAAGGAAATTTTTATTTCAGTGTTATGTCCTATGTTGCAGTTACCTTAAAATAGGACTTGAGGGACACTAGCTGACGGTGTCTTATGAACAACTGTTTGTATAAACACTGTTCACTTGGAAAGTAAGTGTCAATTGAGAGTATTAAGATACTTGTCACTTGTGTACTCCTGCTAATAAGTTTTGGGTAAAATTCTTTATTTGCAATATAATTATGTATAAATTTTCAGTAAGCAGTATAAAGCAGAGACAAAGTTGCTTGTCTAGGTCTATAAAAGAAGAGGAATATAGCAAAATATGTATTTAATTTTTTGTTTACTGTATTTGGCTTAGGTTGTTATTGGGACACCAACACTTACGCAAAGAAGATCCATCCTGCAATTGCTTACATCTAGTATGCCAATTTCTGCAGATGTTGATTTGCTTAAACTGGCAGAAATGACAACTGGGTATGTTGGAGCTGACCTTACAGCACTCTGCAGAGAAGCTGCTATGCAGGCTGTGTTCCACAGCTCTTTGGTATGGCTGCAAATTAGTCAAGAAGAATTTCTTTGATAATATGTACCACCCTTTCCTCATTAATACGTGGCTCTACTTGAAAAGCTCAACAAGTTAAAGAACTCACAAATTAAAATACTGAAAAACACCAAATGTGTTATAAACATAAATACACCATTTCACTAGTCCTTTCAGTTCTCAACTGAAAAGACTGTTTTCTCCATTCTGGGTGAAAAGCTGTGCCGAAAGTTTTTATCCTTATCTTTTTAGGATTGTGCAAAGCACAGATTTTTGTCTTTTTTGGCAAACTAAACTGTAATGTCCACCAAAGGTCTCTTTTGAAGCTATTGGCAATTTAGAATTCTACTTCTTAACAATAACTGCAAATTAAAGTTTGGGTAGACACATATATTTATAACTGCTACTGATAATAACTATTATAATTTGAGTTGTATGGCTGGATATAACATTGTTGTAGACACAAGGTATACAACTGCCCAGTGTGCAGAAATTTTAACTTCTTACGTATTACAGCTATGGAATTAGGTAATTGCTATTTCTTAATATTCTTTCCATCTATCCTGAATTTTGTAAGAATTGTGAGATATGTTTGCGGTGGTTTTTCATCTGGAATGGCTAAGCAGAAATTCAAAACCATATCTGCAAAATTTCCGGCGTCAGAGCACCTACAGAGAATGGTAGAACCTTCTGTCTTCACTCGGGGGCAGAAAGAGAGCATCATATTTCTAGAACTTCCATCTCCTCTGGATATGTTACAAGTATTGAAAATAAACAAAATGATTTGAGCCCAGTATCCCAGAAAGAAAGAGATGGACATACGGAAATAATTAATAAGTAGATGGCCTATTTGCCCTGAGAACTGCGAGCACCTTTGTATAATACATCTTAGTTCTGCTACTGCATCTGCAGTGTAATAATGCTATTTTCTAGCCTATCTGAGATAAAAGTGCCTTTGTTTCTCCAGTATGTGGCGAAAACAGGTGTTAGAATGTTTTTATTTGTATTCAATATAATCTAGGATTTGGTGTATAGTAACTTTGAAACTAGCAACCAGTTGATTTAGCAGATCACTGCATAATGGGGGTATAATTTAAGGGAAAACAGTTGTTTTCTCTAAAACATTAATTTCTGTTAAAATTGTTTTTCCTGTGTAATAGGAAATAGGAAATCCTGTGAGAATATACTCTACTTTGTGTTACCTTTTTGTGTCTGCAGTGCTTAAACTTTTTAGGGCAGGAATTTGCTTCTTTATTAGTTGCATTTGGCCTTTTGTGAAGCGTGTTGCATACTAATGCAGTGTTATAAGTTATGTAAAAATATTGTTAATATGCTTTATCTGGGTTTCTTCAGGAATCAACAGAAACGGTGATTAACATGGCAGATTTCCAAGAAGCTTTTAAAAAAATTCAACCATCCTCTTTTCGAAGTGCAATTGGCCTAACAGAGTGTAAACCTGTCACTTGGGAGCAAATTGGTGGTCTTGAAGATGTGAAATTAAAGTTAAAACAGGTAATGTATAAAACAAATCTAGATAAACAGCTAGTTTCTCATAACCATGCCATCCGCGGTATTCTGTATACTGCATTACGGAAATGAATTCTCTTGTGAATTACCTGATTATAAATCATTTTATTTTTTTTTTATATACTACAGTAAGTTATTACAATGTTTGTGAGTTACAAATCTTCCAGTCACAAGATATCACCACCAAGCGTAATATTATGAGAAAATAAGCATGTTTTTTAGTAGCTGAAAAACACTTAACTTATAGCCAGATAATTTGTTCATTCCTGAATTTGTAGTCAGAGACGGCTCTTGGGTATCATATCTCAAGGATTGCCTTTTGTTTTGTTTGAGACTGAGAGGAAACTTTTAAGAAGGGGGCATTATATGAAGGAAGACCAAATTAGTATTCTCTGGTTTCAAATTCATTTTTGTACCAAGGAGAGGAAATAATGTGCTCAGCGATTTTATCGATTGCCTGTGAATTCTAGTTTCATTACTAAAAAATTAATCCCTTTTTTATGTATTGACAGAGTATTGAGTGGCCTATGAAATTTCCTCAGGCGTTTGCTAGGATGGGCCTGTCTCATCCGAAGGGTATTCTTCTCTATGGGCCATCTGGGTGTGCCAAAACCACACTGGTGAAGGCTGTGGCCACAAGTTGTCACTGTTCCTTTCTCTCTGTAAGTGGGGCTGACCTTTTCTCACCTTATGTTGGAGATTCAGAGAAGATTCTATCTCAGGTACAGTTTTTAATTTGTGTAAGGTCTATAGTTTATTTTTGCGTAATTTTTGTAAAGTATTAGTTAGGCCTAAATTTAGTCATTGAAAACATGATACTTAAAGCTCTTATCTGATTGTTAAATAGACATGGCTTACGGATTCACATTTATATAAACTGAGAATCTAGCCCTAAAATGATACCAATTTTAAACTTTAAAGTATTTCTATTCTTTTGTTTTCAGTTCATTTAATAATTTAAATAAGAAGCAGAATTTGCCTATAGTAACCGTAAGCCACAAGAGCTCTTGTGAATCTTTATCTTTTAAAGTTAAGTAAGTAAAATACAGAGTGTATGTAAATAGGTGTTTTCACCTTACCTGATAGAAAGTATGCATTAACATTTTACTTTATTTTTTAAAAAGGTTTTTCGCCAAGCAAGAGCAAATACTCCAGCAATAATATTCCTAGATGAGATTGATTCTATCTTGGGATCTCGTTCACACTGCAAAACTGGCCATGGTGTCTCTGAGCGGGTTCTTTCTGTTCTTCTCAATGAGTTGGATGGTGTTGGACTGAAAGTCACAGAAAGAAGAGGAAGCAAACTGCAGCTTGAGGGTCAATGTCAAGAACAAAGTGATGAGGAAAAGGTATTTATGTTCCCTTTTCTATGTAGGAAGAATGATAAATGCTGTCCAGTTGTTCCAAAAATGTCAGTTGTTGGCATTGACACTTTTTACTCTTAAAATTCTCAAGCTTAAAAATATGTGAGATGCTCTTCTAATGTCGTAATTTCTAGTTTGTAGAGAATACCATATGTAGGCTGCTAACTGTTTCTACACACTGTTCCTCAATGAGACTTTGTTTGAACAACATACCCACACAGGCTAACGAGCATTACTACTTCTGTCACAAAATTTCTCTTGCTTGCCATTAAGGTAATTTTTTAGACTAATTGTGCTACTTTTACTATTGTACAGGTTCCATTCTGAACTTGAACTTTTAATAAGCATTTCCGCTACTTCATTTGCAGTGCTTTTTCATGCAGACTTTATACAAAACCAGTACAGTTATGATCAATTATTGAAACAAAAAGTTGCAGCTGGACTTCTCAGTGAATTGTTCACAACATTTAAATTTCTTTCTTCATATTTTAGTACTCTCTGGAGGAAAATTTAAAAAACCAGGTTCAGAATTGTAGGATACTGAATTTTTGCATATAAAAGGTCTTTGTTACCATCTAGCCAAAGAAAAGTGTATTTATCTTCAAGACAGATACTAACTTATTTTTTCCTTGTCATCTAATCTGGCCTGCACCAAGGCATTTTTTTTTACCTCAAGAAAAATAAAGCATGAATATTGAAAGGAAAATAACTATCACTTCTCACTCTCCCCTTTTCTCATTAGTAGTTAACAAATATCTTTAGATAATATCTTAACCATGTTGCACCAACTTGTTTGTATCCTCTCTTGATCAGCTAGAGTTCCAGGAAACTTTGAACAAAGATTTCATGGTAGTTGCTGCCACAAATAGACCAGATATGTTGGATGATGCCTTATTGCGTCCTGGAAGACTAGACAAAGTCATCTATATTCCACCTCCAGATCTGAAGGTGATGTATTACAAATCCATACGTGGCTTTAAATGGAAAGATGTTAATTACCAGCATTTACTTTAAGAGCAAAGGGGGCGTATTCCTATAATATATTTAGCAATTGATGGATGATTCACTGAAGATCAGTCACCAAACTCAAGGTACAATGAAGAAGTTTAAAAAAAAAAATTACATTTGTAATTTAAACAACAGTAACATTTTAACTGGTGTATGTAGTTATACTACTGCATATAATAAAATAATCTAAAATCTGGAATAATTATGTATTTACAAAATCAAGCTGCAGCTTAGGAAGTACCATAACAAGTTGACTGTCCTTGCTTCAAATAATTCGTGTGCCCTGTTCCCAATGTTAGTGTAGCTACTTGTCCTGAGCTTCCCTGTCCCCCCGAAAAAGAGTTGACCCAGTGCAGGCCAAATATGTACTTTTCAATCTGAAATACTGTGTTTTCATGAAATAATGAGTAACTGTGAGTAACAGACTTTAATATATGAGATAAGCATAACAATAAGAGTAAATGTTATCTCCATTAATAGCATTTTCTTCACTCTTCCACTAAAACCACATAGTTTTGGTTTTGGTACGCTTCTGGATTTTCCTCAGTTCTAATTTCAAATTTGGTACTGCTTTGGAGAGGGATTAATTATTGTGGTTTTTTTGGTTTTGTTTTCTTGTATAATATGCACCAACTTACAGGGAAGGCTTTCCATTTTGAAAATCTGCACAGAAAAAATTCCATTAGATACTCATGTGTCATTACAAGATGTGGCAGTCCTAACAGACTTCTTTTCTGGAGCTGATATTGAAAATCTATGCAAGGAGGTAAGAAATGTTCATGATTAATCCGTGAAATAAACTGTAAATGAAACCTTTCAATGAAGAAAGAGAGCTAACTCGTAGATGTTACCAAGCCATCTGTAGTACAAATTCTTTCACAGTTTGTCATGAAAATATAAAGAGAATGAGTAAAACAGAAGAACTGAACAAGAGTTAATTCTTTAAATAAAAAAGCCAAATAAGAGTAGAAGGTTTCTGTGATAACTTACTAGAAGTTAGGTAACTGTACTACTTGGTTTCGCAGAGCCCTTTCTAATACAAGCTCTGTCGTAGTTCAGCCCCGATCAGGACCAGACTACGCAGTCTCTCTTTCGCTCCCCCCCACCCTCCGAGAGAACAGGGGGAGATGGTATAAGAAAAACGGCTCAAGGTTTGAGATAAGGACAGGGAGAAATCCTCAAAGTTACCATTACGGGCAAAAAAGACTTGGGGAAAAACACTCATTTATTTCTAAAATTAGGAGGAGAATGAGACAGGGAACAAGATAACCTCCCCCCACCCCTCCCTCTTCCCGGGCTTAACATTATCTATACTACCTTCCCCTCCTGAGCGGCACGGGGGGCAGGGGGAAGGAATGGGGGTCACGGTCAGTTCATCACACGTTGTTTTATGCTGCTGTATCATCGTCGGGGGAAGAACTCCTCGCATTCCTCCTCTGCTCCAGCGTGGGGTCCCTCCCACGGGCCACAGTCCTTTGTGAAACTGCTCCAGCATGGGTCATCTCTTCCACGGGGTGCAGTCCCTCCAGAACAGCTGCCCCAGCGGGCCCTCCACGGGCCACAGCCTCCTTCAGGCCTCCACCTGCTCTGGCGTGGGGTCCTCCACGGGCTGCAGGTGAATCTCTGCCCCTCCGTGGACCTCCATGGGCTGCAGGGGGACAACCCGCTCCGCCATGGTCGTCACCACAGGCTGCAGGGGAATCTTGGCCAGGAGCCGCATTACTCCTCCCCCTCCTTCTTCAGTGACCTTGGCGTCTGTAGCCATTCCTCACAATAAGCTGGCAGGCGCCTCTCAGGATCCTTTTTACATCTTGTTCACTTCTCATCTCCTCTCCACTTCTTGCAGCCGGGCCGGGCCGAGTTGGGCCCAGTCGGCTGCCCGGCGGGAGGCCAGAGGGTGAGGCCTGCAAGGCCCACGAGGCTCGCGCCTCCCCCTCTCTGCCCCCCACTCAGCTGCTTCACATCTCTCCTCTTCTTTTTTCCTGTTTTCCTCTACTTAAATACGTTATCGCAGAGGCGTTATCACGGGACATTCTGGTACCAATTGGCTCGGCCTTGGCCAGCAGCGGGTCCGCCCTAAGCCTGGCCGAGTCCACTGAACAAAGGGGAGCGACTTCTAGCAGTTTCCTACAGAAGCTACCACCTTAGGCCCCCCCTCACTAACAAAACCAGAACAAGCTCACATCTAGATGAATTCTATTCTGTGTACTGCAAGCAAGTGCAGCATTTTTAGCTGAAATTAGCATGTGCTGTCAAGGCTAGAGAGAAAAAAATTGAGAAGAGAAACTTGTAAGTATTTGAGATAAATTATATAAGAAAGAGAAGATTAGGAAGAAAATAAAAAAATATAAATGAGCAAGAATATATTGTCTATTCCGGATGAAAAAGTGAATGAAAAAGTTATAGTAATTTTACTTGATGTTTATCGTTAAATAGCCATAAATTATACAATGCTGTTTTCAGATGCTTTACCTAAAATTTGGTTTTATGTAAAATATTCTAGAATACTTACAGTAACTTCTTTGCAACATAAAACATAAGCACTTCAAGTTGTTTGGTTTTTTTGTTTTGTTTTTTTTTCTTTTAAAGGCTGCTCTGTTGGCATTGCAAGAGAATGGACTTGAAGCAACTGCAGTAAAACATGAGCATTTTGTAAAATCATTGAGAACTGTAAAACCATCCTTAAACGTAAAAGACTTGGAATTTTATGAAAAATTTTATAATCAAGAATTAGCCTCTTGAATCAAAAAGGAGTGATGTGGCGTAGGTATTTTTAAATATATTACAAAGACTTTGCAATGGCTTACATCTTTCCTGCTTTTAAATATTGTACTTACTGTAGTTTTCCATGTGTATGAAATACAGTAAAATTTCATTTGTGAAAAACCTGTTATTTCAATAACGAAGAATAAATCAAAATCTTGTTTCCTTTGGCTAGGTTTCCATCTGATGAAACGAGTAATGGAGATACATAGATAAAGCACTGTAGAACAGCTTAGGGTTACTGTAGATTTCCTAGTTTTCAGTACAAGCGCTGGCATTATAAGAATATTTAATTTAAAATGTGTTTCAAAGTCTCCAAAGGACAGTGAATATTTAAAAAAATAGAAAAGCTTTCAGAATGTTAAATAGGAGGAGGTAAGTCCCATACTGTATAAAATATAGTGGTTTATATGTGCATATCTACAGGCTTGCTTTTTGACGAGCAGGTTCCGAAATACAGTGGCAGTGAAAAGGTTGTCAGTGCATAATACCGTGTTGTAAGTTTGGGAGTCTGGGTTTTTTGGAATAATTTTAGATCAGTTACTGCTTACTGTACAAACATTTGGATTGGGTAAGCAGATACTAAGTAAGTCTGTAATCAGTTCAAACTATAATAATTTCTTCTTTAGAGAAGGGAGCTTGCTTTATGACAGTTTCTGCAGAATTCTTTTCCCTACCCAATCATTCTTGTCAATGTATTTTTGCAGGCCATCTTCTAAAATACACAGACATAACAAATTTCCTTTGATATTACATGCAAGTGTGCATTTTACCTTATCAGTGTAGGAAGCTTTTAATTATTTTCTCCTTTTGCCCATGAAAGGAAATGCAAGGAAATAAAAACACTTCTGAATGACATACTCACCAGTCAAAGATAGAACCTCAGCTGAAATAAGAAACTTAAGTTATAAATGCATTAACAAATATTTTTTTTCCTCATAACAGGGACACTAGGGACTACACTGCAGTGTGGTTTACAGTGAGATGGATCGCAAAAGGAAGTTCCAAGGCAGTTAGCAATTGAGGAGGGCAAAGGGGAGTAGCAGGAGCCCTTGTAACTTGGGGCTCAGATATAAATGACTGTCCTATAGCCTGGTGGCTTTGTCACCATTTAATAAAGAAGGGTGACCCTGCTGCTCTGTTGCTGGCAAGAAGTAGGCCAGTGCCACTGAATTTCCCAAACACCCAAAGGTTTCTCCGCAGCAGTGCTGGAAATAAAGCATGAAAACCTTCAAGCTCACTCGGTTTTGCTTTCCAGTGTTTGCTTTAGTGTTGCTTTAGAATGGCCAGACCCGAAAGTTGTTAGGACAGCAAAATGCTGTTAGCTCCTTCATTTCAAAGATGCTGCTGCTGAACTTCTGTACTCACTCCCTGGAAGGACCAACAGATAATTGTGCTCTGTCGTGTGTTGCCCCTGCTCCAGGGAGCCAGTGGAGCATAGGCAAAGGCAACCTCTCCTTCCTCTTCACTTCTTCGCAGTGGGCAAGAGGCGAAGGGAGACACAGACTTGCAGGAGTCTGCTGGCAGCGCACACCTCCAGCCTGCCCTCAGTAGGATTTTTTTCTCAGGGGTATTGGGAAGCGATAGGAGCTGTGTTAGGGGGGTAGGAACCTGGGCCAGGGTTAAGCTTTTATTGCAGCAAAAGGGGACAGAGTGAAATAGGGCTCCTGGTTTTGTCACTATATGCCGCTTGCTGAGTGCCGAATTGAGGTGAGCCCAGGCCTTGCTGTGCAGTTGCCTGCAGGCGCTGTTCTTCAGGCGATTGCCTGTAAAAGGGGACAAACAAGAAGACAAAGGTGGAACGGAGCAGCAAGGTTTGAGTAATGCGGTCATGGAGAGGGGAGTTGCGGGATGAGCGCACACCGCATCCCCCGCTGCCTTTGGGCAGCTCCCTGGCCAGACCGGTAACTCCTGGTGCGCGCCTGCCGGCCGCGGGGTGGCGCTGCGGGCCCGCGGGTGGCTCCCCGCGCCGGCCGCCAGGGGGCGCCCTCCCCGCCTGCCCGCCCGCCCTGGCGGCGGGCGGCGGTCCCGCCTACGCGGCTTAGGGCAGCGCCAGCGTTGTCGGGCGTATATAACGCGGGGAGCCGGCGCCGCAGCCGCTGATGCCGTTCGGCAGCGCTGCCCGTCCTTCTCCGCTCTGCCAGGTAACGGAGGCGTCGTGCCCTCACCCCCGGGGCCAGCGGGCGAGCCTGGGTCCTGACCTGGGCTGCCGTAACAGGGGACCGTTTGTTGCAGGTCCGCAGCCGCAGCGAGGATGAACACGAGCTTCTTCCAGATCCTAAAAACAAAAAAAGAAGTAAGTGTGCCAGAGACCTTGGCTCTGCAATAGCCCCTTTCGGCGAGGGGATGCCTGCTCGAGCTGGTGCACGGGGGTTGCCGTTTAATAACGAGCACCTTGTAGAGGAGGTGGTGATAGCGAGGGATGTGCGTAAGGTGGAATCTGTGCTTTGAAAGTGAGGTGATGTCAACACCTTAATTCTGTGTAGCTCTCACTCCCCCTGTTCATGGCTCTGTAG
Source organism: Chlamydotis macqueenii (assembly GCF_036417535.1). Classification (NCBI taxonomy): domain Eukaryota; kingdom Metazoa; phylum Chordata; class Aves; order Otidiformes; family Otididae; genus Chlamydotis; species Chlamydotis macqueenii. The sequence goes on along the minus strand of NC_141567.1, from coordinate 11,328,323 downwards.
TTCTTCAACGTTTGTCTCCCTTTTATGTCTTTCAGCTCATTCCTCTGGTTGGAGTAGTGTCCTTTGCAGCAGTTGGGGCGCTCGCTTTTTCTGCCTATTCCCTATTCAGCAAATCTGATGTGATGTAAGCAAAATACTTGCTGCTTGGAATTTACACTTTTTGTTCAACAGAGGTATCTGACTATTTGCACCCAAAAAAAAAAAAAATGCATGTGGCTGTTCCAGACTACTAGTCAAGACTAAGATATCTGCAGATTCTAAATACTGAAGAAATTAATTAATTTGGAGTGTAGTCTAAATTGTTTCCTAACTTTTGGTTTAATAGATTATATTTTTTTATTTGCTTTAGGTGTTTTTAAGTTTTTAGTGTTTTAGTTTTTAAGTGTTCTTGTGAAGAATATCAAAGAATCTGATAGATAGATGACACGCAGATATGTTGGAACCAGGCTGTTGACTTCTATATAAAGAACAGCATTTGACAATATGAACTTACAATAAGTTAATATTTTAATGGCTTGGCTAATAACTGGAGCTAAGTCCTATACTCTTTAAGATTTGGGGAATTTTTATATTTACTTGAAAGTGATTGAAACGGGCGTTTTACCAGTCAGAGTAAGAATCCCCTTACTTTTTTTTTTTTATCTTTATTAAATTTTGATTTTTCAGCTTGCTTCCTGTTTGATAACTCATTATACTTGAACAGCGTTGGCATGTTTGATACTTTGGAAGCTGCAAATAAAACAAGTCATCATTGATTCCTACACAGAATTGTATTTCGGGGAACTACTTGCCTACATGAATAGTTCTGTTGATGATAGACTGCTCACATAAGGAAAATGTGTGCAAGATCACACCCTAAAATATAGTACCTGTTTTGCTTTATCATCTTTTAAAGCATTAACAAGAGTGGCAATCCAGAACCATGGGAAACTATCGATCCTACCAAGCCTCAGAAGGTAATTTGTATGAATAATATAGTCAGTACCAATGGAATGTATTTCCAACACAATTAGTAACTTTATTGAAATGTGTAAGAACTGGCAAAATATTAATGAAGAAAAAAAATATGAAGCTGCTGTATATCTATTTAAAAGTGGAACTAACTGCTTAATTCATTACTTTATATAAAGTATCCTTCATGTATTACTTAATGATAGGAATTCAGCTGTTACATTCTAGGACTGATCCTGAATTTACAGCTTACTTCTGGTTGGTGTGGCCCCCCTGCCCATCCATTTACTCAATTCCATTGATAACATTGGAAATTTGGAGTATAGAGGAAATGCTGTTTGCCCTTATCTTGTTTCTGAATTACAAAATTGACTAAGAATGTTTTTGAGTACTGTAGCCTGAAGGAGGAAAAAGATCTTAGTTTAGTAGAGCATCTAGGATAAGGAAAAATAATTTTTGCATTATTTATTTAATATCCAAGTTATTTTGTTCTGTGAATTATTAAATATGTTATTGGTTGCTATTTTTGCTTATTTCTGAAAGGAAAATATAAAGCTACTAGAGATCCTTTTTCACTGCTAAGTTGATGCTTGATATGGGGAGGGTGGGAGTGGAGTAAAGGCTCACTGGGATTTCACTAATTTTTGTATTTTCCTTTTAATTTCTTCCAGCTATTAACAATCCACCAGAAATGGAAACCTATAGAAGAGCTGGAAGATGTTAAAAAGCTTACGAAGTGACAAGTTTCTGTTTCCTCAAAAAGGTACCCTATGAATCTAGTGGAATCACTTCTGCACAAACTTGACTACTGAAATCAGTGTGCGGAAATGCTTCTGCTACGTTTTTAGGGTCTCCCTACATTTTTTGGACTCTAGATGAGGAGTTTCATGTTGACTTAGAAGTTGGCATACAACATCCACATAGTCCAAAAGTCTGTCTCAAATATTCATTTTCAGAAGGCATTTGATGTCAAATGTTGAATATTCAGATGGTAATTACAGATGAAAAAAACTTCAAACTTTTTGGAGAATTTTGTTTTTCTCAAAATAAATTAATTTTGTAATTTTATATTTTTTAATAAAATATGTTTTAATTTTTTACATTCCATGTAAATTCCATAAATGGAGATTACCCAAAAGCCTAAATTAGGATTTTTGGTCTGCTCCCTCTCTATAAGATATTTCAGTCTTGTATACATCTTGTATACAGACCAAATTGTCATCATAGCCAGAGGATGTCTTTGTATGGCAACATACCTGGTCATAAAATATACTTGCATTTATTTTCCATGTTAGATACTATAACAATGTAAGTCAAAACTAGTGTTCTACTGCTAACAGTAAAGCTTACACATGTGCTCAGCTTAACACACTGAGAAGTCTAATAGATAATTTTTTTTTTTAAGGATCTATTTTAAGGATATATTTGAGACTGCAAGATTAGAACATAAAAAGGGAATTGGAAATAAGATAATTTGTTGTATTTAAATAATGTTCCTGTTTAAATTTAGAAAAAGTTAGTAGAATTAGGAAACTTACATTGTCCAAAATTAATTACATAAAGTTAATTTCTTTTTGTGCAAGGTAGTTCATGTGCAAACTCAAATGTACTGTGCAGTTAACAATATTTCTATACATTTCTAGATACATGCTATTAGGGACATCTGCTTTAAGAAAGAGAAAATAACAGATTAAAATTAGCAATGACTATGAAGAGACACTTCTTCCTTAAGCATCTGTGTGTTTTCTTATAGATGGGCCAGAGAAAGGATGCATTTGCCTCAGTAAATTAATGAAGCAATACATACATCCAATGGTAGAACAATCCTTTTATGGATATTTTCTGTATGTGTCCCCTTTTGAGCAGTTTCACAATATAGTATACAGTTTCTTTTACAATGTGTGTTCAGAATGCGTATTACTTTCTGTAAGGAAGAAAGCAAAACTGAAACAACTGCTAACTGGAAGAAGTCCCCCTAAGTGACTAACAGTGAAGTGCTTTAGGTTACTCTGCTACAGCAAAGACAGAACTTAAGTTAGTAAAGCCGACTCTTGAATTTTAAGGTAGCTTGGCTTCAGAAGCTTTATGTTTTCTTCACATTTATTGATGCTGAGGGAAAAAAAAAGTTTACAAGTTATTCTATCCCATATTTGTGTGCAGATGCAGCATAAATATTTGTTTATCATATAAGGATGACTCAGCAGCTTTTCTGTTTAAGAGTGAGAGGAACTACAAGACTTCAGAATACAGCCTTAGCTTTCATTTTTATGGAATGACATTACAAGATGATTGGATAGCATATAACCACAAAAATCCAGTGCTCTGAGGAATACAAGTTTTAAGTATTTTAATAGAGAAATATTTTAAAATATTTTCTGTAAGTTACTGTGTATTTCTATTTTTTATACTGGACTTTATCAAAATAAAAAGTACTGTGCTCTGAGTTGATGCATGAATTACATTAATTTGTTCTTAAGTAAATCACTTGTAGGGTCTGTAAATACTATTACATAAGTATCTGTTAATATTAGAGTAATAAGTGTAAGTAATTTTTACGTAATTTTTGTACTTAACTGCTTTTCAGTGATGTCTTCCCGTAGTGCGTTAAGCAGTGTGACTGCCATCAGTCACAGGTTGTTGCTTCTCTCATCATCCTGTCCTGAAGCATAATAGCTGAGGTAACAGAGTGTTTTACTTTGTTAACTGATCTTTTTTTTTTTTTTTTTAATATAGATTTGTGGGGAGGGTATTCACATAATGTGAGAAATTAAAATATTTTTCTGCACTTACAAAAAGATTGAGTATTGTTAAAGTTCTTGGGACAATTTTGTGTGTTCTCAGCATGTCCTTAAAAATGTTATCTCCTGCACAGATGAGGTTTTTTTCTTGTAAGAAGAGCATACCGAGAGCAATTACTGTATCTCCCCACCAACTGCTGAACATAAATCTATAAAGCAATATACAAAATATTTCCTTGTTCTACAAACATCAGAGTTAAGATGGTAAAGATTTCATTGGCTGAATTTTATGAGCTGACTTTTCTGAGAACAATAAGACTTCCATGTCGTCTGTTATGCAAACCTATGACTTTTTATTCCGTGGACAATTTAGAGGCTGTTGAAATAATTTAACAACTTGCTTCCTTCTGCCCGTTCTGTTCTTTCCATATTGTCTCCTACTCCATTCAATTCTTGGGTTTGGTTTTGGTTTTTTGGTGGGTTTTGTTTGGTTTTTTTTTTTTTAAACAGTCACTATCTTTGCTCACCCTGTCTAGTACTTTTCCATGGAACTAAGTAACTTACAACTTTAATTACAAAGTTTAATTAAAATGTTCGCTGGCTTGTAAGTTTTTCAAGTACAGATTAGAAACCATTAGAAACATTTTTAAATGGTTATAGTCACCATTAGAAATGCATCATTAGAATATACAGTCATGCTTTTCTGACTGCAGGTGGGTGATAAGTGGTATATTTGTAAATAGTTTTCTGGAATAATAAAAGGTTGCTTTCTGCAGTATACATGCAATTATTAATTAATTACTATTCTCATTATTACAATAGTATTTAAAGGCCTTAACCACAATACAAGATCTGCGGTTATCCAAGAGCTGTGTTGAGTTTTTAATTTGGTTTTCTCTGCATATGATAGCCCTGGTGTCAGCATTTCTGGATCTCCTTTTCCCTACTCCCCTGCGTTGCCCTGCCACAAGATGCTATCACTATGGTACCATGCTATCTATTTACTTTACTGGTGTGTGTCATTTCTGTAGAAAATAGTAGCTTACAGAGAGGCCTGATACAATCATTAAAGGAAACGGTTCATCCTGCAGTTCTCATCTGTATCACTCAGTAGAGACGGTGGTTGTCCCTAGGACTAGCTGCAGAAAACAAACGAGTAATGGGAATGACTCACTGGATCTGGCCAATATTTGGTGTTGGATGTTTCCCAAAAAAGCTTTCAGATTAAACAAACATGGCCACGCTACTCAGCATGGTTTTTATTCACTGTCCGAAGTCTTTGCTGTACAGCACATCCCTGCCATACAGCGAGTGCGTGAGATAACAGGATCACCTAAAAATGCAACTGAAATGGAAATAAAAATGTGTTAGTGATGAAGTGCACTCAGGGCACGGAGTCACTGTTGACCTTCAGGTGCTGATGTGAACAGAGAGCGGGCGGATTGTTTGCTGAAAGCTATCTCCCATCATAAACCAGCCATCACCGCTAATTGCACCTCCAAAGAAGTCCAAAGAGCGAGCAGCCGCCCACTCCAAAGAGCTGTTCTGTGGTGCCTCACCCCACTCAGATATCGCACACCTTTACAGTGCCCTTAATGGAGGCTGCACCAAGCTCATTTATTCTGCACCTTGACCTGATGACCAGCGGATTTTGGTGTAATGAGCTTTTACTTTTAGATAACCTCGTAAGCTGTATGTTCTGGGGTGTAACAGGGATGTAGTGTCCTTCAGGGGGGCTCACGTGTGGTCCCTCTAAGGGCCCATCATACAGCGTGGAGAGCCCGAGGCCTGTGACAAATTCAGCCGCCGTGAGTGGAAAGCCGGCCCGCAGCCCTCACCCGCAGCGGCTCGCTGCCGCGCCGGGCCGTCAGGGAGCGCAGGCCGCTTTCCCGCCGTTGCCGCCTCCCTCCGCGGCCTCTCATTGGCGGAGCCGCGGGGCAGGGGGCTCCCCTTAGCGCCTCGCCTCCATCTTCCCCCGGCCGCCGCTCAGCAGCCGGGCGGGAGCGGGTCCGGGAGCCGAGGGGAGTGAGCCCGCCCGGGCACCGCTGTCAGATCACCTGCGGGACCGCCTAAAGCCTGCGGAGCCTCAGCAGCGCTGATGATTGCAGCGGGGAGAAGATCTCTCTTGATGAAAAAAAAAAAAAACCAGGTACAGAGTAAAACTCGATTCCAAGGTGTGCGGTTGGAGGAGTTGCCCTCCCTTTCTGTGGTGGTGTGCTGCCTAGATCATCGATTCTGTGCTGGCTGAAAGTGCAGCAAACGAGGGAGCCGTAAGAAAACTGTAACGTCAGGTGTTAGGGGACAGCAGAGTTTTAACTGGCATGGAGCTGTTAGCAAGCGAGGCTCCTGGAGATCGTTTGTCTGGACTTTGGCTGATACTGCCAGTCTAGAAAATTAACAGTTTAAAATCTTCATCTGTTAGCAATGGGAGCATGCACAAAAACTTTGGTTTGGTTTTGGTTTTCTCTTCGTTTAAGACTTCCAAGGTTTGGCCCAGCGCGTCGCGCAGGCGCTGTGGGCCGTGGTGCTGCGTGCCCCTCGTTGACAGCAGGCCCTGCTCTCCAGCCTGCCTGCAGTCTCTGGGGTGCGTCAGTTGGGTGTCCCAGCGGTGGGACAAGCCAGCTTGTGGCTCCTGATGAACCGGCTGGGTCGTGTAGCAGCCAGCAACAGCACGGGCCAGAGTTGGGCCATGTGCGGTGCTGGGCCTCCTGCCCCAGCTGTGCCTTGACGCTGGGCTTGCAGGTGTGTGCCTGGCCTGGGGGATGATACTGTTTCTGCTGCTCTCGGGCAAGATTTGACTACATGTGTAGCATTCCCTAAAAGGTATTCTGTGTAAATAATTCAGGCTTCATGGTGCAGTATTTTTAAGATAAAAGCTGGTCATCGTTGTGACCTTGTTTCTATAAGGTTTAACAAGTGTTTGTGCATGTCTATTAAAATTCAGACAAGTGTTCCTCCAGTTTTACCAGTTGTCAAGCAGTAGAAAACCAGTCTTTTCAACTTCAGACATTTGATCTGGACTATACTAGACTCTGGTATTACTTGCTTTCTGTCTCTCGCATCCTCCTCCCTCTTTTCTGCTGAGACCTCTTTCTTCTTTCCCTTGCTGACGCATCTTTTCTTCTTGCCAAATCTGTCTTTCTGTCTCGCCCACCAAAACAAACAAATCAGAAAAACTTTAAATTTTATTGGCCTTATTTCTACTGTTAGTACTATTTATTAGTACACCTGCTTTGTTCTAGAAAGTCACCTATGTAAAATGAGTAGATCAGAATATAATTAGGCTGGTGATTTAAACTCAGAAATTAAACAAAAAAAAAAGGCCCAGCTTGTAATGTTTGTCTGCCTTCTCCCTCTCCCCTATTCTGCTTTGCTTTATTTATGCTCATGATATTGTAATAAATGCATTATAGGGATGATATAAAAAAAAAAAGGAGCCCTACTAATAACAGTAAAGATCCATAGTCCATAAACTCTTAAAGCAGAAGTCTGTAGATAACAACAAATACTTAAGAATTGTCTTTCCATTTGAAAAAAAATGAAACAGAAATATGGGTCACACACATAAACATGCATTGCCTTTCAGTAGACTCGCATAAAAACATTTGCAGTTTTTCTTTGAATTTGTTAACATATTAACATTATGTTGGTAGGCAGGTGTCTGTTCTTTACCCACCTCTATCAAAATATCTCTGGCTTTGAGTAAAGGCTGTTCTGTAACTGAAATTTGATTCATCTGGTTGTTTACTTACAAGAAAAGGGCAAAATAACTTGTTCATGTTTGTAATTCCACACTTGAAGTGGTCTGGCAGTTTTTAATCCTAAACACTATAAATTATCAGAATTCCTTGCAGGCCGTGATAGCGGTAGTCCAGGCAACAGCTGTGAAACAGCTTTTTCATTAGTATATTTTCTTTTTCTTTTTGGGTAAATTGGAAAACATAATTTCTTTAAGTTCAAACTCACTTAGCCCTCACTCAGCCAGACTTGCTGACTTCACTGCCCCCAAACGTTGCTGAAGCAGGGGCAGATGACACCTCTTAAACTTGGGACTTTATCACAGCAATTGATTTTTAAAGCAGAATTCCCCACTGAAGCGAGTGGGAATTCTACACAGACACTGTTCATAGCAGGTGGTGGCAAACTGAGGATCTATGGACTCAGGAGGAAAAGTCAATAGGACACAGCACCAAAAATAGACTGTGAGGGCCAGAGCTCTGTACCAATCCAGTCAGCGTTGCCTACAGGAACATATGTTAAATGATGCAGTCACAAGGCAGAGCTGCCTACCATGCCACTTTCTGGTTACAGCTGCTTTCTAGAACACCTTGGTTTTCAAGCTACTTTCTATCTATCATTTTACTCTTTTGTATGGTACTTGGCATGAGACCAATCTGTTCTGGTAGACCAGAGGTGGACTGCTAGTGACTGTGGGGTTTAGTTCTTCATCAGCCTTTGGCACAGAGCTGTATTTCTTCTTTGGAAAGGACCGATGCATGTTGTGAGGTATAAGCGAGGAAACACCCACCTTATCACTCCACTAGGTCGTTATGCAGATTGTTAACAGCACAATGTTTGTGAAAAGCTGGAATTCTTTGTCTTTCTGTTTCAGTATTGTAGAATATGTGGATTTTTAATTGCAAAATTCACATAGCGTCAACATGATGCATTAACAGATGCAGTTTATTTCAACACAATATTACATTGTGTGATGTTCAGAGGGCAAATAGGGCAGCTGTGGATGCAAACAAGAGAAGCTGAGAGGTCAGAAAGCCACACAAGTTTGAAAAACTTCTTAAGTGTAAATAAAGTGTAGTTAAATGTGTTTAAGCTTTCGACTTTAGCAAAACTTTCTCACTCCTAATTTGCTGTTGTGTGTCATTTCTTTAATTTAAACAAAGGTATTTGCAGTAGGTAGGTAACTAATAAACACCATCCTATACCAGACTTGATGCTGCTGCAGAACAAACAAGGAAGTAAATGCAGAAAATCCAGATTAGTTGTAATCTCTGGTAGTAACAGGAAAACTTTATCAGTTTGCCAGAGAAAAGCAAAGTCATCTACTTGCAATAAATCATTGATTCACTACATCAAAACAAAGGGGAAGCTGTTTTTCTATTAAAGCTGTTAAGAATGTTTCATTTAATGATGCATCCCTTCCCCTGCTGTATGATTTCTTTTATAATTTAGTAAAGCCTGAATATTTTTTTAAATCACTGTTAGCATTATGCTGCCAGTGCTGTTAATAATTGTTAAATGTTATGTTAGTATTATGCTGCTTTTACTGTGTTTATTTTTCCTATGGTTAGTAAACAGAATTTGGCTTAAAGACTGCAGTATCCACTTTATTCCCAAAAGCAGAAATACACAGCAAAATCCTAGTCATAATGACTTGCAGTTCTGTTCATTGCCTCATTGCCAAGCTCTTAGCCATAATTTTACAGTACCATGTTGTACAAAGTAGATGTAAAAGAAGATTAGTTTGAAGTTGTAAGAATGTTTTTGTACTGATTTCAGGGAGGCATGGGATTAATATAACAAAACTTACAGGAGTTGTGTATGCGTAATATGTGTTTTTAAAAAATTCTCTCTCTTTCTTAAGAGAAACAAAAACATTTAAGAATCGGGCGTGTCTTTGCTTGAGTTCTTGTATGCATATTAGTTCAAAGAGGAAGCTTTTGTAGTATGTAAAACAGGGTGATACATGGAAGTTTCTGTTTGTGGTACGTGGTGAGTGTATCACTTCTTGATAGGTGTAAAGGACAAAAGTATACACCCTCTGTGGGCAAGTGCTTTAAGTAAATACAGTTGCCACCGAAGTCATAGGTGTATTCACTCAATAAAGAACCAAAGCGTTTGACCTTCTCACCTTCTATCATCAACAAAGTATGAACTCTTAAAAAAAAAATACGCTGCAGTATGAATACCCTTACTTAGCCATAGCAGTTGGTGGGCCTATTAGTAGTAATTTTGTTACTGCTCCTGCTCTGTGAGCTGCTTCCTTCCAGCTCTGACTGCTGAAATTAGGGACTGCCTCTTCCGTTGATCCTTCTTCCAGAGCAACTTCAAATGTAGTAAGTCTGAGTGTGGAAGAATAATATTCTGGTTTCATTGCTGCTTTACAAAGACAGTAAATAGATACAATGTGATATCCTGCATAGCTATCCACGAGCAAGCATATCTAAAACATATCTTTATTTACAACTTACTGCACATGGCCCTTCAACTTTTGATATGCAAAGAGTTATTTCTTCTATATTTTCTATTATATGACTTGACCTTTGCTCTGTGGCAAGTCCAAGCAGCTAGGTTCACTGAAAAACATCGTAATTTCTTCCATCTAGGTTATATTTAAAGCAAGTATCTAAGCAGAAACAAACCACTGTGTGTAACTGGTTGGGCAATTTCCGTTTCCAATTGAAGGTGTGTGTCTTTTGCAAAAGCTTAGAAAATACAGAGTTGCTTAATAGCTTGAAGAAATGAAAGAAGACTTTACTGGAAGGAAGTTGTGGTTCTGAGTTCTTCAGCCTTTGTCATCTGTATTTTCTTTCTGTGAAGCCTATTCAACTAGATCGAAAGACAATATTATACGAGCCATTGCAGCAGTGTAAACACAATGATATTCTACATTTACAATTGTATCTGCCTGTTTGGAAACAAAATTGCTTCTCTCAATGTACGTTTTTGATTGAAAGTGTCATCAGATCCTTTATAGAAAAGCAGACAGTCAGGAATGTTTCAAATGCAAGCATATGTTGTCCTGGTAATATGAATTCAGCGCTCCAAAGAAGCAATACTTATTTTCATAGAAACAAAGGGCTTGCATGATAACTTGTATTGTTTACATTAATAAATGTAATTTATTTTAATTGCATTTCAGATACCCATAGCCACAACTCATTTCCACTCATATAATTTTATATTACATACTTGGAACCGGAGGGAGGGATTTGAGTGTGGTATTCCGTGATACTTACCTGTCTATGCCTTTAAGAAGTATCTTAAATCCTTCCCAGTAATTGATTAGCAAATCTGCACTAGATTTGTGCTTTTCCTTATTGCATCCATGATAAAGTTAAATCCCCTGCGTTATCCTTAGAAAAACTAAGACTTTTTTTTTTTTACTTACTAATAAGACTTTTTAAAAATTCACGACAAAATAAATTATTTTGACATACAGAAGTCTCAGTAGTTACATTCAGTATGCAACTCTCTCTAGCAAATCTGGGACTAGTGCACCATCTGCTGGTAAACTCCGGAAAGGCCTTGAGGGTTGACAGTTCATAGGGGAGCGTATTTGTCCGTACATTTTTGTCTCAGATTTGTTTTTACAGTGGGCTTGGAAAAAGGAACACATTAAATCTGTAAAAAATCAGGAGTAATTGTGTGCTAGGTTCAAATAAGCAGTATTATCTTAACTATGAAAATGTTTGTTATGTTTTTCTCAAAAATTCTATTTGAATTTTAAAGGTCAGTTACTGGAGTTAAATAGCTGGTTTTATATGTTTACATCTCATCAATTTATTTAGGGACTTAATAGATAAATTCTGTGTCATTTGGTAAAAAGAAATAGGAAGCGTACAGGGACTTGGGTGCTCTTAATGCATCTGAGACAAAAGCAATTTTTTCGTCTGCTTGCCATCTGGCTACTTTTAGGTATTCATCAGCTGAATCAAAAATCCCTTTGTATCTGCATCAAGTTTAATGTGAAACGCACTCTGGACAGACGACATTAACTAGTTTCATGTACCCTCATGTACTGGCTAGTTACAATCCCAGGAAAACAACTTATCTTTCACCAGGTGGAATAGTAAGGAAATCATAAAGCAGTGATCATTTGGATAAAATCATGCTTGTGTTTTTATGAAATTGCTTTTTTTTTTCTACAGAAATTGATGCCATAAAAGGTGTAAAGCTTCCCAACTGTAATAAAAGCAATTAAATTATTTTATCCTGTACATTTAGTACTGGCAGTTTTCAAACTCTGTGATACTGAGAGAAAAAAGCAGAACACAATGGAGAAAAGGAAAATAGAGATAAAAGAGCAAAAATATTGTTTGGAATATCATTATTTTACAGCTGTAAACATAGCAGCCAGGTACACATGCATTATAAGAGCAGATTGCTGTGGTAGCTGGATAGCAGTAAACGGAGAGGATCAGTGTTTATTCTAGCAGCTTCCAAAGTTGTGTCAGTTATTTCACAGAACGAAAGAGCATCTATGGTCCTTCCCAGAGCATTCAGCCATGGGAAACGGAGTGAGAAGAGTAGAACTGAAGGGGATTTGCCAGTTCCACAGCACAGTGTTGGTTACTGCCCAGCATGTTTTGTTGCAAAGAGGAGGAGGATGGGGTGAAGCTGGAAAGGGAATTAAGGGTGAGGAAGGTGGAGGACATTTATTTTGTTGTTTTTTTTTTTTTTTTCAAGGTAGAAAGAGAATCTAGAGGCTGTCAGATTAGGTCTTTCTTGTGAGTTAGCAACTTGGTGGCTATAAGATTTCTTTTTTTTTTTTTTTTTTTCCCCTCTAGAGATCAAAGAGGAAACAGACTTTGGGCAACCATGTATTTGACTAAAACAGGCCTTGCAAGTCTTTTGAGAGCATTTCACATGCAGTGCTGCATGAGAAGCTCCTAGTGAGCACCTGTGCAGCAGGTGCACAGGGTGCAAGCAGGATGTTATTAGTGAAGCTATGGAGAGGGTAGAGTATTGCAAGAAGACAAAGTGGGAGAAGCAGAGAGCGGTGGCATAATGCGAAGTGCTGGTGAAACATAGTGTTTGAGCTAGGTGTGCTAGCTTGTGGAGCAACCAGCAAGAAAAAAGATGTTGGGGATGTCATTTTGGATGGATAGAGGGAAATGAGCTGCTTATTTACAGTGAATTGTCCCGTCCCCTTGAGATCTCAAGGGAACTTCTTCTCTGGCAATGGACTAGCTTATTGGAGTCTGGGAAGCTGCTGCAATATGTATCATGTCTAATTACTCAAGAACCTATCTTCATTTATTATATTTTTGTAGTATCTCTAGAGAGAAATAATGCCTTGCTTTATGCAGCATCAGTGCAGCATCCTCATGAGATTCTGCCAAAATACCTGAACAAAGACTTGACTTGACTTACCACCCATTAGTTAGTGGGTGTCTTTCGGGTTTTTTGGCTTCATGTCAGAAACTACTTTTAATTGCCAGCCTACTGCTTTTCTTACTCATTCCGTCAATTGGGAGTGATTCTGCAAGAAATAGCAGATCTGTACAGTAGTAAAATAATTGAAGATCAGGTTCAAGTATGACATTAAATGGTAGTCCTGCTGGTGTAGAAAGAAATGCTGCTGGTATTGAAAGGGCTAAATGTCATCACAATTGAAAAAGGAAAAAAAAAACAAAACCAAACAAACAAAAATCCCGCAGAATTAAAGAAGGAAAACATTCAGAAATAAAATAGGTTTCTGGTAATTTTCTTCTTAAGAGAAGAACATTTCAGAATAGAAGAGTGGGATGCGAGGGTTTGCAGTGTACTCCATATAAAAAATGCTTTATTGACTCATATGAGTAGGTTGTCATCAAAGCATCATGCTTTAGAAAAGGATGGGTGACAATCACAGATTAAGAAAGGAGAAATATCTTCCCGATGTAGACTGTTAGAGGTGGCAGAATTTTCACAGGATTTCAGCTGTTCAGTCAGCAAGAGTATTGCAGCTGCAAGGCATGGATGCTAGCTGTGGAAAATGCTCGAATCTTAGCAGTCTCTGAGTGAAAGAGATATCCTGTTAAGTAAATGCATTTTCATTTCAATCAGGGGATGTTGTAGAAGGAAAAGAACAGTGTAAGAGTGTGTAAATGATGTTAGCCACATGAAATAATCTGGATGTGCTGGAGACCTGCTTGGAAAGACATTAGACTTGATTCTTATTTATACTAAGGCCCCTTTCCTTTATTTAGGAAAGCTGATACTGAAAATGACCTTGCAATGTCTATAAAAGTAACTTGTCTTCTTTTATAGGCACTTAGGCTTCCAGAGTACTGTTTTTGTGTATTAGATAACATTGATTTGCAAACAAAGTACCAGGAATTTATTGTTTTCTGAATATTTCTCTATTCTTATGAGTAAGTGTACTAATTATTTCTATTTGGTTGTTTTTATAGTTCTGTTGTGCTGCTTTATTCCATCACTTGGAGTATTATAAGTGATATGCATATTCCTTTGATGTTGATTAATAGCAGATTCAGAAGAGTACTGGATTCTTACATCACACTCAGCAGTGCCAGACAACCTGTGCCCTGAATAATTCATAAAGAATAAGAAAAGGATTAGAGGTAGGCCACACAGATAGAAATTGCCATGTGAGTTTAGTTAGACCTTGAAACAGGGAATGTACACTTGATAGTCTCCCTGGGCATTGATTCTTTTATTCTTCTTTCTCATTTCATCTTCTGTTGCTTTTTCTCTGAACTCCTTCCAGCCTATAGACCTTGATAAGAAGGGCCCCTCAAGGGTGAATGCAGGATTTCAAGAATGTCTTACCAGTTGCTTTATGGCTGACCCTTCACCACACTTTATCAGCTAGTATTTTCTAAAGTGCAATTATTGCATGGGAAATAACAAGACTTAAATTATTCTGACTAAAGAGGGAGACATAATTCATTCTATATATAGCATCCCCAAACTGAGTTAAGCTGAAGTGTTCAGACATGTCAAAAAACAGCTGCTGTATGAATCGATGATGACAAGAGACAGCAATACAAATAAATGTTTTATAAGACAACAATGTGAAGTTTAATAATTGATTTAATAAAACCCACAATAAAGCAACACATTTCTGCTTTTTTCTTCAATTAAACAAACATGTAGTAAATTATTTTAAAACTCCAAATACAATACATATCTACTGTACTTCAACTTCTAATTACATCAACTGTAAATCCCAATTTCATTAGAACCTATTTGAGTATTAGTATGTGCAAAATACCTGTTGTTTGTTTGTGGTATTTTTTTTTCCAGTAGGTTTGTAAGGATGGGATGCGCATTTTTCATGAACCGTGATATGGCTTAATTAATGATAGTCTGTTGAAGCATTAACTTCCCAAGTACAGTGCTACTTTGCCTCTGAGCTGTATGTGCTCCCGTGCTGTACTCAAATGTTCCCATTTATTGCCAGAACAGATACATAATCCAGTGTTATGTGCACTTTGTCCAGATTAATACTGTGCTGTCAGTTTTCACCAATAAAAATTCATCATGTGACCCCCTACCTCAAAAAAAATGAGAAAAGAAGCCATCAATTGCAGGTATAAATCTGCCTGATGAATACGTGAAACCCAAGCAAGTTTCAAAACAGACAATAGCTTAAGTATTCACAGCTGAATATCACAATATCCATTATTGGCAAAAAAATTTACTTTTATGATCCGCACAGAGAACTACTTTTGATGTCAGTGGAAGTTCTGCATAAAGATCAGAGTACAGAATAAGCAAAAAAATATTTGAAGCCAAGTTCTTCCCATCTTCTGAACTTTGCAGGTTGTATTCTTGTTGCTCGTAGCTTCTTCAATGCAACTGACTTCAGAAGCAGGCGTAAATCTGAGCTTGGGAGGTGTACGACAGCTTGTGTCAGGTTTTATTATCCTGTGTATATTCAAAGTACACATTCCACAACGAGGCTAATCATACAGTTTTGTGGACTTTGAGGTGTCTGGATGAATAAGTAGTCAAATTGCCTCATCCCTCTGTAAATAAGAAAAGGCCTTTCTGCCTCTGCAGGTTGTTAGGATAGTGTTGTCCAAGACAATATTATGATATTGTGTCCAACACCATTAGGTTACTGAGCTTGCTTGGATTTTTCTTTATTCATAAAGCTAAGTAGTGGGGACTGGTATTGCAGTGGCACTCCTGTCAGGATACTGCCACACTGCGCTCAGAGCGAAGATGAAAAGGTTACTGATCTGTGACTGAGGGAATAGTACCTATCTAAAACTTCTGCTCCCCATTTTCCTGTTAGATGCATGTATTTTGCATGTCTGTAGATTGTGTTTGACAGTATCTATACGTCAATCATGGTTTCTATAATTTGACATTTCTTTTAAAACAAAACAATCATGGAAAAATGATCAATTATAGGACATTCATTAATTATAATTAGAATTCATGCTAATCAACTGGCCTTTTAATGTGAATCAAATGTTGGTTTAGACAGTCAAGATTACTAATAATAAATTCATCTTAAAAGTCAAAACTTTGTAAAATAAATAACCTGTTTCTAATGTATAAACACTATTCTAAAATACATTAAAGGTAACTGATCACGTAAAACACTTTGGGTCCAGTGTTGGGTGTCTAGTTAAATGCCAGAAGTCTGGGCAAGGATCTTCCTCTCTTGATCTCTGAATGCCCAGATTAAAGCTAACTACCTGGTCTGGGTACAGTAAATTCTGTATTTTGCAATGTCTCCAAAGAGACAGTTTACAAAAGAATTCAACTAGCACTGTATGCGTTACAGTTTAAGATACTGTATGAAAATTACTATTGCAAAAACACTGTGTAACGAATTCAGGGATCGTGATGTCTTACGGAACCCTGGCATGATCAGCATTAGAGATTTTAATTGAAATACTGAATACTGGATGCTCCATTTGGAGTGCAGGTACTTTGTGGTACATAGTTATGATTGGACCGTAATTTGTGAGGTATCTGCAGAGCCATGTTGCAGTTTGTAAACAACAATCTGAAAACAGCTTTGTCTTAAAATCATAATAAATTGAATAAACCAGTACAAGGGAGAGAGCGAAATATCTGTTCTGTAGGGCAACCACTGCACTTTTTGCAGCACCAGTTCTCCCTGCTGCATGTTACATAGTACAAATCCACATATTAATGGTTTCTATTTATCATTTTCATTTTGCATTTATTGCTCTCAGTCTTTGACTACAAGATAAAGAATAAGGCAGCAGCTCCCAAAACGTATGAAATTAGGCACTGGAACTCTGACAACTTGCACAAGTTTTGCTCATTTCCTGTTTGTAACTCTGAAGCTGGACAGAGCACTTGTACATTCCAAATGTGTTCAGCAGCAGTTGCCGGGCCTTGGACTGAACTTCCTCCCATTTAGATGCACTACCAGGGACTGGAAAATAAAGAAAATAATTAATAGAATTCACTCCTCAAGAAACCTGGACAATGCAGCTGTTCTCAAATTTGTAAGTGTTTACCAACTAGAATAATCTTTGTTCGCACTCATGCATTAATTTACTATCATTCTGTCACTATATACCCTCTATGTATTATTTTACACCTTTAGGTCTTTATCCTGTAACTAGAATCACATCTTGATAAAACTGTGTTAGACAGCACCCCCCACCCCGCCCCAAAAACTGTGAGGTTTCTTACTAGGAACTAATATTCATGGTACTGTTAGATGTCTAAATCAGCGCATGTTTTGGCAAAGCACTTTTTTTTCCTGTCAGACTGTTCCACTTTAGAACTTCACCCTGTCTTTCCCTGAACAAAATAAAGGCATTTCTGAGTGGAAATTCCCTTCCCGCCACTGCCCCAAAGATTCTGTATTGGTTGTTTCAGTATGAACATATGTTCTTTGCACAATTTTCATTTACACTGTGTCTTTCTAGGCCAATGGGTTCTATACCCTGCTGTACAAAACCATAGTTAGTAGATTTTTAATTTTTTTGTTCCCAGAATGGTATTTCCTGGTTCAACTTAAATAACAATATGAAGAGAGAGGGTGTTTTTTTTCCTACACTCAGATTTAATTTACAGTTATGCTATACAGCAGCTTACCAAGTTGCAAGTGGACTATGGCAGTTGTTTTTCCTGCAGTGAGAGACCAAACATTTAAATCTTCTATAGAATAAACATCTTCAATTTTCATCAAGTCTTCCTTAATGCGATCCACATTTAAATGCCTTGGAACTCCTGTGATACCAAACATGAGATCAAGAATTAATTCTGTCTTCTTTAAACTCTCAGTGGCCTTTAAAATGTCATGACAGATCTCAGTGTCAAAAGAGTTTATTATTTGTGCTGTCAGAAGTGATTAGTAACTTCCAAGTTATCAATAGAGAATAATGCAAATTGGCATATTAAGTCCAGTGTGGATACAGAAGTTGTAATGTAGTCTCAAATGTGATTTGTCCAGTCTAGAACCCGCTCTCTGGCAATAGCCAGCATTAGATCCTTTGGAGTGATGTACTTGTGTAGACAATTTTACTGCAGCTTTTAACCCATAGTAACTGCTTAGACCAGACTCTAAGGTCAGAATCCTAAAAAAAAACAAAAAAACAAAAAAAAACCAAAACGCTAGGGCCTGTCTCCTGAAACCTCTCTTCAGGTAACTGGTATCATTGTCAAATGTTCATAGTAATCCATATGCAGTGGTTAACACATATGACTTTTGTCTTACAGCGTGGCATCTTTGCAAATCAATGATTACACTGACCAAGTCCTTCTGGACGTAGTATTTTCAGCAGCTACAGCACCTCTATAGCTTCCCTACTTCCCCCCTTCAGCTGTACAAAGGGCAGAATCAAAATTTTAGGTGATCAAAATGGGATCAAAACTAGTACAAAAATACTGAATAAACTGTTTCTGCATAGATTTGTTTCTATCATAGCTTTTTACTGCTTATCTTCCAGGTTTATGGAGTTTGATTATATACACTATGAGGAGTTCAGACATCTGCTTCTCAAATTTCTTTGGAATTTTGGGATGACTCCTCTCTGAACCTGATGCCTTACTGTCATAATTTAAAGTTATGTTAGTTCCAGTACCATCTTTTTTGAAAGTCCAGTGTCTAGGATTGTCTCATATTTAACAAAATTTTCCTTCTAGTGAAGACCATTGAAAATTATTTAGCTGATAAATAACTAGCTAACTGTGTGGTGGTATTTCTACAGCTTTGTTTTTCCCAGGAAACATGGACTTAAATTTTGATATCTCACATCATGCTATTTAGACTTCCATGCTGCCTTACAAATCTATATTAAAAGCTAGAATCTCATTGCTTGTATTAGATAATAATTTACATTTTTAATTTAGCATTCCTAGTATAATGATTAAACTTAAGTTAAAATTAATACTGAAAGCTGATACAACTCCTAGGACCTTGATGTTGTAGCTGTAGTCTCCAATACGAATGCAAGCACTCTCTGGAGATCCTGAATTTGTGTTGGAAAAACTCCCTAGCATAAATAAAGCTCACCTATCATCACTTTTAATAACATAATTAATTTGGAGATGTTTATGACAACTGGGATACTGCAAATAGCTACAACTCAAAACATCTGGAATTTGATATACTATTTGTTTGTCTTACCTGTTTTCTTCAGCTAAATCTTAGCTATTGCCTTGGAGCTAACTGCGGTTTCTTAAGCAAATTTCACATTTTTGCCTTCTCAGTGTACTTTAAATTTAATCCCCCAAACCTAGGATTTTTCTCCCATCCCTAATATCCTCACTTTCACAAGGTAAAAGTACTAGATCAAGCAGTAACAGTTGTCACGTTAGCTGTGGTAATGCAAAGAATGTTGCTGGCATCTTTCCCTTAAGTCACCACATGAGATAAGATTCTTCAGCTTATGTTCAGCTTTTACTTTCCTTTTTTTTTTTGTACTTCTTCATTTTTACACCAGTCTTTACTTGTAGCTTCCCCTATGGTAAAAGCAGAAGCACGCAAGTAATACAGTAGCACTTGTGGAAAAGGGGAAGACAGGACGTGAGTGAACCGCCTGTCCAGACATTTGGCCTAAGCTTGCTTCCTCCTTTTACATGCATTCATGTTCACTGTAACTTTACGAGCAATTAAAGTGTAGACCTGAGTCTGGGCAAATTTTCACTTAGTTTAGCTGACAGCCACTGCAGACACACAAGAAAGTTCTGCACATTTCACTTCACCATCTGATGATAAAGTGTGAGCAGAGCTAGGACTTGTGTCATTCTGGCAGAAGTCAGACACCTAAAGAATGCTGCAACTCAGAGGAGCCATCAAGAACCAATAGACAAAAGCAGCAGCAGGATAAACAGGTCTCCAGACACAATTAACTTTGTTGGTGATCATGATGTCAAAAAAAGTGCCAATGCTCACTGGTTTTTAACATGTAAAGTACTGCAGACTGTGCATAGATCTTACCTTCTAGAATAATAACTCCTGTGTCACACAGAATTCGAACTGTTGTCAAAACCACCAGTATGGAGAATACATATGTACATATAGGATCAGCAATCTTGTATTCTGGCTGAAAGGGAAGTTCCAAAGTGTTAAATGATATATGAAAATACGCTCACTTATAAAAATGTTACTCAGAAAAGGCATTTACTTCTAGCTCCAACTTTCATGAATATTTATTTTTGTTTGAATAGTTACAAAATACATAGTAGAGCTAGTCTTCGCTTATTTTGCATGAATGTATGAAGCTTATAATAGAATATCATGAAGTATTTTTAATAACCTAGAAAAACAAGTCCCTTTTTAATTTAATCACCAGAGTTGAAATTAAAAAAATTCCACCCTGCCTCAGAGACTAGCAATACCTTACCTTAAAGCGTATGATGTATGCAGCTACGAGCACACCAATACTTTGCACCAGGTCCCCAAGGGCATGTACGAATGCTGCTCTCACAGCAAGGCTGCTGTGTCCGTGGCTGCCGCTGTGGGCTGTGTTAGGGGAGTTCGACGGAGGTACGTGTGAGTGAGGGTGGGAATGGGAGTGCGAGTGAAGGTGGCCAGATTGATTCAGCAAAAAACCCATTCTGAAAATGAAAGAAGAAAAACACTCCAAGAAACTGGCTTTAGGGTTTGGTGAATGGATTTTTTGGGTTTGTTGTTGTTTTTGTTTTTTTTTTCTTTCCTTTTAAACCAAAGAATTCAAAAAGTAATACTCAGTATAATTTCTTGTCTTATTCATGAAAATGAAGAGTTACAGCAAAATTACATCCCATGAAAAAGTTACAGGCCATGAATGAATTAGCAGCTTATTCAGAAATAATACATTTATGAGTGTTAACGGAGAGAAAGGGAGATCTTACATTAAGTTAACTGCCACACCAACAGCTGCTGTAATCAGCATGATATCGCCATTTATTTCATAGTCCATATGGATAGTTCTTTGAACAGCTTCATACAAGAGGAATGCCATAAGGATATAGACCAGCAATACACTAATGATGGCTGACAATACTTCTGCAAACAGAAAGGAAACAACATTACAAAAGTGAGTCTCAGATCTATTTCTATTTCCAAATTAGAATGTGGACAGAGCCTTAATTATTTTAACTATTTTATGCGTATTATAACCTTAATACACAACTAACAAGTGATGTGGTAAATAAAACTCATTAAATAGGATTAACAAATGGAGTTTGTTCTAATCAACTCCTTCACACTTCCCTGTCAGTATATCCCTCAAATTGTGTTTTCTTTGACAACTTCGGCACGGGTGATGACTGTGACTTACTCAGACAACCCTGAACTTTCGCCTGAGAAGTCGCAGACAAAGGCCCTGTGCAGGGGAGAGGAAGATAGGTGATCTCAAACATCACCAGCCCACCTACAACTAAGAGAAAGCTTGATTCCAAGTGTCCACAGTGTTAAGCTGGATTTAGAAATTACTTTTATATATACTTTTGTATTTATGATGGAGAAAAAAATACAAGAAGATTAAGGAACTGAACAGTACAAACTTGTCAGACATGTTACTCCTAAGCTTCTTGACATAAGTGTACATACACTTCACTGCAGATTTCAGCGATGAAGGATTGCTTAATGTCAGTTTCTGTATTGCTGTACTGTGCTGTTTTAACACTATCTCATGTTTACCAAATACTGATATTTCACAAAAGAAAGAGTGTTATGACCAACATTTTGGTGTAGCAATTTTATCTGATCAGCCAGGACTTTCAAAAGGGCATATAGATCTAAATAAAAAGAAAGTTAGAAAGTTAATAAAAACTCCTACTATTTAATTGTCCTGCACCTTGCACTGCTATTTACATCTGTGGAAAGGCGTTACAGCTCCCTACCAGGTTCCTGTTTTTCTGATGTGAGGTAAATAGGCCTAAATATTTTATGGGTCTGGCCCTTACTGCTGTCTGCCTCAGTACCCAAGTCATGAAATTGGGCTGGTAATAGCCTACATAAACCACAGGAGGATGAGTCCACACTACAGTTTCAAGGTCTTACTATAAAGAATACAGGTATTTCCAAATGGGTCACTAGATTAATTTCAAGATGAACATAACTTTTACCCTCTGGATTCATATTCTGAAAATGATTGACCTGTTGCAGCTGAAACTTAAAAAACAAACAAACAAACAAAAAAGGCAAGATATATGACAGAGAAAACACGGGTCCAGTTAAGAGACTGTCTCCGTTATAAGCAAGTTAATACAGGGTTTTACAGAAAGCACTGGGAACCTTAATGCTAGCTCCACTGTATTGCACGTACACCCGCAGCCACGCCTGAGTAATGTGTAATCGTTATGCATAATGCTCATTACTGTCACTTGCCAGATGGATCACTGGGATCTTAGCCTTCCTGTGTGAATTCAAAGATCAGAGTTTGAATTAATATACTTGGAACTGTAATGTGTGTTCTTCCCCCTTGTTCCAAACATTGCCCTGATTTATTCCCCAGTAAGGGGAAATTCTGCTCTTGGCTGTACCATAGCTCTAAGAATACTGATCGCAGAATTGCTTCACTTCTCTCTCTGCTTTGAATCTGTCAGTGAGTAGTAAAACTTTGGTTACTGCAGAAGGTGTCATTTCTAACAGAGAACTGCCTTAATTTTATTTATTGAATATTACAGTAAAAAATATGCAGCTATATAAGCATTTTAATATCACCAAAATCACTTCATCCACACACTGAATTTTTAACATCATTATGGGAGAAGAAACTCACACCAACGCATTCAGCTGTTCGGTACTGTGTCAGTGCCTGGATGAGTACCAGCATTACCAGGCAGTAACAAGGCTCTGAAAGGCAACTGTCAATCTCAGATGATTTCAGAGCAACATGAAAATCCTGGAAATATCCATGCAAGTGGTAGTGTTCTTTACAAAGCAGGCAGATTATTCAGGGCAACAGCCTTAAAAAAAAAAATAATACATTGCTTAGAAGGCTTTCCAGAATGCTTTTTAAAAAAAATCGTGAAGCCGTAGCACATTAGCATTTACCAGAGAGATAACATATTGTAGTTTTACAATCTAAACCCATGTTTGCTGCAACGGAAACCAGTGTTCTTGCAGGTTCCATCACAGAGTTGTTGTCATGTCAGCATTGTAGATTTGTGCCGAGATCTTTCACTTCTTGAGAAATGAAGTATGCACTGTGTCAGTGGACTGACTGATTCTGTCATTACTAACATTGTCTCTGCAGCAATGGAAAAATGCCAGGTTCCGTATCTATGCTTAAATCTGCTCAGTGTCTTGCTGAGAGGTGGTATCTCCACTTGGTGGTGAAACAGAACTATTTTTGGCTTCAAGAATATAATCCTTTTTAGACATGGCTGCCATTTCCATTATTTTGCCTTCACTTTTCTAACCCATTCCTGAATCTGTCAGCTTCCTTCTCACCACTGAGCAAGGAATAAAACTGAAGATGGAGCACACATAATATGTATTCAAAGAGAATTCAAATAAATGAAAACTAGCACTGATTTCCTACTAGAATTTGACAAGACAACTAATAGGTCTGTTGTCTTTACAATGTAATGTTTATGGGAATGAATTTGAAAATTCTTCATTCTACAAACAAAAGTGTTAATGAGCACCAGAAACATAGTTCATTAGAACATTTTCATGCTTACTGTAAGTATAAATTATCTTAATGCAAAGCAGGTCAATGATGAGGTAGTTCTTGCATATATCCCCAGATTTAAACAGGGATATATGTCACACATTTTCTGTGACAGATGCTCAATGTGTACCCTATTTTTAACATTCTGTCATGTTATAACATCTCTCTCATTAAACTCAAGCTATTGTTGAACTCATATTATTTGCTGACAAGCTTCTTGCATACAGGTTATTTCGAAAAATGTGTTACAGCAAGGATATACCCTAGAAGCAGCTTTGTTCTACAGCCAGCATTCACTAGTGTGTGAAATTGGGCCTTCAGGCCACAGTGTTCAGACTGAGTGCCTAAAATCAGGCAAATAAATTTCACAAACGTGACTTTAAGAAACAGCGTATAGTAATTTTGAACTATCCCATTTTCTGTACTTGCAGAGCCTAGGCTGAGGTTTGGGAGTCTCTTGCAGGGCCTTTACCCACTTCCCCTTCCTCATTGCAGGCACAGAAACTCTTCCCCCCTACACCCTCAGCTCTAGTCCTCCTCCTCCTCCTGCAGAGAGAGCTGCACTGCGCCTACTCACGCAGAATGATTGAGGTAGAAAGGAACCCATGAAAACTATGCAGTCCTGCTCAAAGCAGGGTCAGCTACCACAGGCTGCTCAGGGCTGCATCCAGTTGGGTTCAGAGTATTTCCAGCTGTGGAGACTCCACAACCTGTTTTTGCGTTTGACCATACACTGGCACTGGGCAGCAGAAAAGAAGGAGTAATTGTTGCGGAACTGAGAAGCTGCTCCCTGTAGCTTCTCCTAGGGAGAAGACGGTGCCCAGGGAGAAGATGGTGGGCAACACAGACAAATTCTACGGGCCGGATTCGGCCCATGGGCTACCATTGGATCAGTCTGACCAGTATTTTTCTTAGCAGTAAAATGGAGGAAAAAAAGATACAGAAAGTGAGGTGGCAAGAATCCTCAGGAAATTGTGTCTGCAAAGTGCTATGGAGCCCTCAAATTAATTAGTTGAAAAGTCAGTGAAAATTTACAGAACTAAGTAAGACTTTAATGGTTAAACAACTTTATTTTATTTTTTTTAAACTCCTTTTAAGCTAGGCCACAGTATGTTCAATGTAGGTACTATTTGGTTTTAGAAAAGTTACCAAGAAGTATAAACTACTCAAATTATTTTTAAATAGGATTAAACTATGTATAAACGCTAGCAAACATCTTTCTGGAGAGTACGAGCAAATGCCAGGGGCATACCTACAAGGTCAGGTTTCAGTATTAGGGGAGCTCCTATCACAAAATTAAAACTTCTTGAAAGAAAAGTTTGTAATGGGAAATGCTGGCACTGTTAATGCTTTCTTGCTAAAGCCCCAAAGATCTTTGCTAGCACACAGAGTTATGCATTCATGCATTAGTGACTAACTGATGACAAATGACTAGGAGTGATGGAGTTGGTGAATTCTACTGCTGTTTAAGGAGCCAAAATAAGAATTGCAAATAATAACTACATAAGACTTTGAAATTCCTTGAAAAATATACACTATGTGGAACGTATAGAGCAGAGGTAGCAAACGGACACTAGAAATTATCAATTTCATGAAAAATAAAGGTTCAAGCTTTTGGTAAAATGTCTACAAGACCCACAGCTGTGTAATATGAATTATTATAGGCGGTTAGCAACCACATGAAAACACCCTTTATCATCATTACATTCCCAAACATGAAGCAATGAATCCTAAAAATACCCTTCCGAGGTTTAGTACGTAATTCTATTTTTACTTCTTTTTACAGACACCTAAAAGGGGCGGAGGTTAAGTTACTGTATGGCAAACCATGGGACATTCTGACCTCTGGTCTGAGTGGTTTGGGGAGTGCAAGGGGAATACTGGTATAGGTGGCTTCTGGCAGAGCAGAGCTCTCTGATAATATGCTCTACAGAACTTTCTGGTTCTGGATTAAGATGTAGTGTTTCACATTTAATAGGACCTTTTTTCCTGGTGTCATAATTCTGCTGAAGTCAATGGGACTTCGTAAATCCTGAGGACTGGCAATAATCTGTTGTGAGCAACTGACTGACATGTACAGCTCCTGTACCAACCAGCTCCTCCGTGTGTCACACAAGCAGTAACAGTGGTCCAGCAGTGAGTGGCCAAAGAATGTGTCCCTCTTCTGCTCAACAGCCTCAGTTCGAAAGCACAAAGGTGCACAGGGGCCTGACCTAATGCAACAGCCCAGCAGCTCTGGATGAGCTGTGAAACACAGCTGCATATCCACCCTTGTTCTTGCTGAAGACAGCTTCCCTCCTCTGAACCCTTTTTAAACTTTTTAGGCCACGGTTCATTTGTAGGAAGTCATATTTACAGTGCCATCGTGTATCCAATTCCCCAGCATTCCTCTTTGAGATAGAAGATGAATCAAGCATTCAGAATTTAATTCTGAATCTGCTAAGTCCTAGTTCCACAGAGAGGGAGAGACTCATGCTGCTCCCAGTGAGTGAAACTCTACCATCAAACTTCACTTTTGGCTCAGGTTTAAAAATTAAAAATGTATTTTTTATTATCTATTCCCTTGTGACAATACAATCTATGTAGTGAATCCACAATGGCTAGTGAACAGATATTAGAGTCAGGGTGTTAAACAGAAAGCAACTTTTAGGTTTGTTGCTACTTCCTTTCTAGTTACTAATCCTTCTAGAATTAGGTGATCTTTAGAGTTGTTGCTTGAAATACTCTATTAATAGCAAAAGCTGGTTATCTACATACCTAAGCGATGAAATCCAAAAGTGAACCTCTTTGTGGGAGATTTTGCAGACAGCCAGAGAGCAAGCAGGGTCAAAATAATACCGCTAAGGTCAGTTAACATATGAAGTGCATCTGTCATAATTGCTAGACTGTTAGCAGCATATCCACCTGAAAACAAAGTTGGAAAAATCAGGATGTATGATATTAATGATCCTAGATAATATCCTCTCGGCACAGCTTACAGTTATTTATTTTCAGAACAGTGCATTAAGTGCATGAGAGCCCTTCTTACAATAACTAAACAAGGGGGTTTTGCCGTTACAGTCAAAATGCCATGCTGTAATTTAAAGCTACCATAGTTACAAGTGCAATGAAGCATGCTTTCTATTAAGAGTTACATAGAAAGGACTCACTCCTGTTATTCTTACAGAGATTACTTGCATCATAATGTTTGCAAGATCGGGCCCAAAATAGTTTTGTATCTTTTCTCTATATATTATTGCATATGTGTTTAATCAGCTGATCCTTTTACTAAACTACATCTGTTAAATATTTTGACATTATGGAACAGGGACAAAAATCCAATGACTCAATGGCAAGGAAATTTACCCTGCCCTCTTTTTTTTTTTTTCTTATTACATTATCTTTTAACCTTCATTATTCCCTGTCCTGGCAGGGGTGTATAAGATCTGCCAGCATCTATTGCAGACAATGACTTTCACAGTGTTTTTCTTTGTTATTTATTACCATATTTTTTTCTCATAATTATGAGCTGCATTGAGACAAATAATCTCAGATCAAAGGTTAATATCTCTGTTCCAACTCAGTTGCTACTGCTGCTATTGGATGGGTGAGAGATTTAAACAATGCACCTCTCTCTTAAGCATCCCTTATCCAAAGGGGAATCAAGGACAGGCTGCGTTGTCTTCCATATGCAGGAAGGTAAGCCCATTTTATCAGAAAAGATCACGTCTTTAGTGTCAGCTCAGCTATGATTTAGTTTCTCTTTTTACCTTGAGATGGTCATTCAGTCTGTAAATTCTACTGAGCAAAGCATGCAGGTGGCATGCCATTTGGCAGGCTTGAGGCTCCGACTAACATTTTGAGCAAAGGTATACAGTTAAAACTGTCTTAGTGAAGAGGCTGACCATGGGGAAATAGCAAAGGGAAATTCACAACTGGCTGACTGCTTTCAAGATTAGTCCTAAAACCTGCAGAGCTACACTGGCCCCCCCTCCCCTCCGCACCCCCCCCACCCCCCCCAAACACAAGCAACATGGCTGATACTGTAGCATTGTTTGTACTGTGGGTAACTACCAGATACGCCACATTTCAACCCGTTTCTTTCCTCCATCCCTCGTTCTTCAGTTGTTCAAAAGATTTAAAGCCAAATTCTTCTGAGGCTGAAATTGTCCAAAGGCCATCACAGCTCAAAAATAATGAGTTTTAAAGATCTAGCAATTCAGCAGCTTTTTGAGTAAAATGAGTTACATCTTTCCTTTCTGAATTAATTTGTGTTCTTACATAATTTAAAAAAATATAACTTAGAAATGTGCAACTGAGCCTCTTTTATAGTCAACACAGATGAAACAATATAAGGACGTTCAATTCAGTAGTTTATCTGTACGATCATTTAAAGTATGTATGTTAATTCACATGTATTAATTTTGAGAATCACTTCAGTCCGAGATGAGTCAATTTTACTTCAGCTAGTCTCTCACTTTTTATTAAAGACTTCAAAAATAAAATTATAAGAAGGAATTCAGGTACTGAAGCTAATTGCAATGCAGCATGTGGATTAAGAAAACATAATTGAGATTTATGAAATTCTGAAATCAAAAGTTCTCTGTTTCCAGATGTATCAGTTCATTGCTTAGTTAAAGGTGCTGCCTAAGGGCTGTTTGACCATGATTGGTAACTTGGAAAAAAAAAAGACATCTATAACCCTTACAAATACACAGCTTGATGGCTCACCACTGTTTTCAGTGGCCCATGAAGGACAGCAGTCCTCCTCATGGACAATCAATTAGAAATTTCTAAACATAGTTGAAAACATCAAAATCCTGTCAGAAAAGCTAACTAGGACTTCCAATATGATTTTCATTTCTTGATGCAAAATGGTTCCCACAAAGTGTAAGTTGTTATCTGACTTTTACAATGACTGTTCATCAAATTAAACAACAGACACTGAGGTGGGCCAGGGTAATGAGCTTGGCTATACTTTGCAAAAAATATGCCAATCAAGACTTCACAAAAAAGCTGCTGAAACAAGATTTCCCTCATCTTGACATTGGTAACAGACAGCAGAAAGATTTTTACTGAACCAATTAATTGTTTGAAAGGGTCTTCTGACTTTTTCACAGAAACTCAAATCTGACAAATATCATAGAAGGAAGTGAGTTAAAATGTCCTATATGATCAAACAAAGTTTCCCAAGTACTTGAGCTACAGATCAATTTTAAAAGTTCCAAAATTTGAAAACAACCAGACAGAACACAATACAGGGCTGGAGTAATATAAATTAAATAGGTAGGGCACTGACCCAGGACTTGAGGGCTCCATCTGTAATTACTCGTTCTGCTGCTGATTACTTGCCCTGTGACATGTCATTCAAGTCAAGATCCACAGAAGTACAGAGATACCCAAGTCCTCTACTTATTCTCTGTGGAAGCTGGATGCCTGAATATTTTATGGGTCTGGCCCTTAGTGCTGTCTGCCTCAGAGTCTAAATAATGAAATAGGGCTGGTAATAGCCCTACATAAACCTGAGGAGGATGAGCCCACACTACAGTACTAACGCTTTATACGGACAAATCCGGCACCCTGAGCTGAGCTTGCAGAAGTCCTGGCTGTAAGGGACAAACAACAGATTATGTGACAGTGATGAGAGAGTATTTTTAGTCTAAACATCTATTATTTCTAGAGCTCTCCCTACGCTAGCTATAGAGAGGTCTACAGTAGTGTGCATCAGATCCAAAGCCCCCAACAGATACGCTCTTAGTGACTTCAGCGTGAAGCTGCCAACCGCTCAGACATACTATTCAGTAAGGGGCCCTTCAGATGAATTAAACTCAGCATGTATCAGAACTCCAACAGGAATACAATCAAATAAAATCACTCTCATGTTAAAGGATGTCTACATCTGAGATATAACACTGTGTTGCTTATCAAATTTACCTGAGTTTGTGCTGAACCAAAATCTCAGCCAGAGAAAAAAGTGGAGCCGGAGGCAAATGGAGACATCGAACCAGATCCCTGCAACAGGTCTGATGCAAAGTGCCTTATCTGTGATGAGCTGATGTACTGTGGCAGTGTTACTAATGACTAACCACATACTGAGAGATGTTGAAGGACACACCCACATTTTTTCCATTAACTTGCGTTCCTGAAACAAGGCCCCAAATAAAACTGGTGCAGATGCATTTGGTATTCTGGACTGTCTCTGAAAAACAGACCATTTCTCACAGTGATTTTTTTTCTCTATGTGGGACAAACTGTATTATTTCTACTCAAGCAGTCATTTTGGTCCCTGTCCATCTTGGTAGAAACTTCTGTCATAAAGATACAATTCACAGCTATCCTAGGTAAGTGATCCAAGAGCATGAGACAACTTCACACAAGCAGATCTTCAGTCATTACAGACCAAATCTGCATAGGTGAGAAGGAGGATGTAGGTCCCATATTACTATACCTGAGGCATCTCTGTTCTTTAGTTCCAGAAAGCTTTTCTGATTTTTTTTTTTCTGGTGAATTATGGCAAATAACTAATCTGATTAGCTCTGATGATGTTAAAATGAAGGCAATTTAAAAGCAATTAATTGTTATAGTTAGTAGAGAGACCTGGCTTAACATATACATCAATCAATGTACTGCCACTGCGTAACGCTCCCCACTACTTCCAATGTGGACGAGGGAGTTTAAGCATTCTTCAGGAGGCTGATAGCACCAAGCAGACATTTGCACTGAATGGCACGCATGTATGTAAAAGGCAGATGGGAACAGGACACTGATATTGATAAATGAACAGAGATTAAAAGCTAAATACTATCATTTGTGAAAATAATTAGATAATGGCGAAGGTGGAACATTTAACAGCTGATCTGTGCGTTCAAGAGACCTTCAAATTTAATTTTATTCCAAGCCTCTGCTGCTATAGCCTATTAAGTAAAGCACAGTCGTTCTGTAGAGACAGCTGTGTAATGCACAGGTTCTCTTCAACCCGAACAGCAACTGAGAGCATGCCTTTATGAGGGAGGCATGACAGCTGCACCTGAGCGCCAGATTCATTCTAACCAACAGTGACCAGATGCTTCTATAGGAACAAAATTCCAGGTAAAAACCCACCATACTTCTGCCAAGTACTAACAAAAAAAAAAAAAAACCACCACAAATAATTTAATCAAGCTACTGGTATTTTTACGTGTTGTAATGGGAAGTGTTAAAATACTTATTTTAATCTACTTTGATCATAAGATTTATGTCTGGACGGAGCATCTGCTAGTCCAGAGCACAGCAGAACATCAGGAAGTTGTAAAGAGTGGCTTCTCCACCGAGTTGCTATTTACAGCTCAGGATTTGTCTTTTCAGCTGTAGTAGTATTGCTGTATCTAGTGAATAAGGACAAATACCCACTGATATTAGGCTTTTGTTATTATGGGAAATGTCAGAAACTGTATTTCCCCTTGTTGCAAACACAGCAAGATTTTGTGGCAGTAATTAAAAAATAATGAGGATTAAATGATTCATTTTCTTTATGTCTGTAATAAAATGCTGGTTCTCCCTTGCCAAACACACCTTACAAACTTACAAAACAGGAGAAATAAAAAGCCATCAGACATACAAAAAGTGCGTATTTCGTGCCATTTGAGGGGACTGATGAGATTCAGTAAGTGAAGTTGCAAATTTCCCTTTCTTTTCTAGCACGGAAAATACAGGCGGACTTTGTTCCTTCTCACTCTCTGAACTTGCAGCTAATCTCTCTGCTCTCTCCGAATGACAGATGGTTTCTCTCAGTAAATATTTAAAGCCAAGGCCGGAGCAGCGTCGCAGGCTGCGAGGCACCCGCGCCGGACAGACAGCAAGCCAACCGCCGACTCACCTACGAGCTCCCCCGTCATGAAGAGGAGGTAGAGGAGGGCCGCCAGCGTCAACCGCCTCTTCACCTTCCTCTGCCTGGAGCGCTCCCGCCGGCTGCTGCAGCCGCTGCAGGGGTCCGACCGCCCGGCCCGGCCGCCGCGCAGGGTGATGTCCCGCTCCGGCGGCGAGTCGTCGTCCGAGGACAGGCCCGGGGGCCCCCCGTTCACCGGCGTCCCCGGGGCCGCCTCCGAGGCGTCGTCCGACACCACCACGCGCAGCTTGTTGAAGCGGGGAAAGTCCTCGTCCCCCGCCTCGTCCGAGAAGTCAAAGGCACTCGAGTCGTTCAGGAACAGGGGGTCCTCGCTCCGCCGCAGCAGGGACCTGATGCTCGTCCAGAGGCCGGACCCAGCCATAGCGGCGGCGATCGGCCGCGGGCGGCTGGGCTGGCGCAGCTGCCTCCCGGCAGACGGCACCCGTCCGTTCACCGTCCCGTCAGGGCATGGCCCCTACATCGCCCCGCCGGGCCCCTGCGCAGGCCGTCCGGGGCGCAGGCTCAGCCGCTGAGCGCCCCGGCGCTACCGATCCGCACCGCCGCCTCCCGGCCCTCGCAGGCCCCGCCGCTTCCGCGCCCGGCACCGAGCTGCGAGGCGCCGCGGGCGCTGTCACCGCCGAGCACGCCCTGCGCGCAGCCCGTCTCCACCGGTCACCGCGGGGCCGCCAC
Organism: Chlamydotis macqueenii; assembly: GCF_036417535.1. Taxonomy (NCBI): domain Eukaryota; kingdom Metazoa; phylum Chordata; class Aves; order Otidiformes; family Otididae; genus Chlamydotis; species Chlamydotis macqueenii. The sequence continues at coordinate 11,296,305 of NC_141567.1, read as the reverse complement.
CCTGCCGGCGCCGGGGGAGCGCCGCCGCCGCCGCCGCCATGGGCCTCCCGGCCCTCAGCGCCGCGCTCCGCGCACCGCCGCGGGCAGGGACCGCGCCTCCGCCCCAAGCCCTGCGCGCTCCCGCGCCCGGCGCTGCCCCCGTGCCAGCCCCGCGGAGAGCGGCAGCAGCGGGCGCGGAGGGGCCGGGCCGGCGGGCGGGAGCCGGCATCCCCCGCGGACCGCCGCGGCACTGCGCCTGCGCCGCCCGCACGGGACGGCCGCCGGTTCGAGCCCCGCTCCTGCCGTCTCGCCGCGCCCTGCGCTGAGTGCGGAGGGGCTGGGGCCGCGGCAGCGGGGCTCGGCGGGCTCGGCGTGGGGGGACTGTCTGGCGCGGCGGCGCTCAGCAGCACCCGTGCTTCCGCCCTGGCAGCCCGAGCGGCTGTTCCCGTCGTCCGTACGTGCGTTTGTGTGGGGTGGAGAAACATCAAAAGCCATAAGATCCAAATGTGATCTCTTCATAGGTAAGCGGCTTTTTCATCTACAAGCCGGAACTGCATAGTGCCGTGCTCTGGCTTCAGATTTGTAGAAGTCACAAGTTTGCATTTTGTAGGTTTTTTTTTTCTTTCTTTCCCCGCCAAAGGTACAGTTCTGTACCCCATTTCCAAGAACTCCCGTTAGGGCAGTGTCACGTTGTGGGAAGTCACATGCGCCTTTCTGAGCATTCCTGAAAGGATGTAGGGAGAAACAAACCTCAGAGGCCCCGCTGTGGTATAATTCCTTTCATAACCATGCTCTAACTTAAAAGTAATTACATTTTTGCCTTTATTGATTCTCTTGAGAGGTTATTCCCCTTCTTGCTGGTCTGATTACTAGAAATTTTCTTCAAATTTCCAGCCTACACGTGTTTGGGGACAGTTAGTACCCATGGCCAAATTTTGTTACTGCATCAGTCTGTTCCCCAAGTTATAAACATTTCTGGAAAAACACGCCTGCCTGCCTGCCTGCGGGAAAGTACATATCCTGTTGTTTGGCCTGGCTGAAGGAGGTTACCAAGTAAAGACCCGAGAGTTGTACAGAACTGCTAGGTTTTGGAGAGAGGCACTCCCTTTCTGGGCAAGAGCTGATAACAGGCTCTGGCACGCATCCGTGCGGCACAGCAGGCCGTGGAGCAAGCCCCTTCTTGGAACTGGCCCTGCAGGAGGGCAGCCGTGCATGGCAAACTGGCCTTGGGTGGAGATTGCTTATTGTTGTTCTCCGTAATGATGCCTAAAAATAAAACAGTATTACGCCCTGTCTGATCTCTCTTGCCTTTTTACAATGCCCCCGTTGCTCTCAGCATGCAATCTCAGGTTTTTCTTCCTCAGGTGGCTCAGGAGGTGCCATCCCCAGCCCTTTCACCCACCTCGTAATTCCCCCAGCAGAGTTACCAGCGCCATTGTTTTGGGGCCACGTGATGAACTGGGTCCCTGAAAGGAGTCCTCTGCAAGAAGGCTGTGTACAAACTCTGGACAAGCATCTGGAGACAGCGTGTAAGTGTTGAATTGCTGTAGGATTAGGAGCAGCAAGTAAGCGCAGGAATACAAGAGAGGAGAAAGGAAGGACGCGCACGAGGACATTAAACACAGGTTCACAAATGTTGTGCCCAGGGATGGGGAGAAGAGCCATCGGCTCAAGAGTGTGTTCTTCATAGTCTCCTTTGGGCAGCTCTGTTGCTGTGCAGGGGCTACAAATCCAATTCAGCTAATTATACAGTGATGTCCTCAGCATCTCTCTGATTAATTAAAGCTGTTTCATTGTGTGGCTCAATGGGTTATGGAGTTTGTTGTTGCGTAATATCTTATTTTTAGATAACAATGGTAATGTTAGTACTGATTTTGTACAACTTCTTGAAATAAAATATTTAGATCAGCAAGTAACCGTGCTTTTTGTTAGTTTAACCAAATATTTATGTTCGTTATTATAGGGTTCACTGAACTTCCCTTTCAAACATCTTTTTCTCTTAGAATAAAACTTTACCTAATCCTTCACCAGATAATTAACTTGGTGATGCACTTGGGAAATAGTTACTGTGAAACAAAGAACATTTTGTAGAGGAAAAAGAACAAAGGCTTTCTGTCAATCTCTTTTTTTGGAGCATTTGGGTTCATAAATAGTTAAATTTAAACTTGTCTAGAAAAACAAGTATCAGTTTTATATTCCAGTCCTTCATCTATTTCTGCAAGACGTGGGAGGGCCTGGAACAGGCAAAGCAGGAGCACAAATCTGAAACTCCCACATCGCAAGTGAGGCTGTTTCAGAGTGATTATCTCACTTGCTCTTACTAGAAATTCCATCTGGAAGCCGAGAAGTCTTTCCCAGTGAAGCTTTCAAAAAAAGTTTCTTTTTTTTCCCACTGAAAGAAACTTGAAGTAAAATTGCTGACCAGTTGTAACTGAGAATTTTATTTGAGTCTTCAGACCAGGCCTTTGATGTTTCTTTTTAAAGCAAAAGCAGAAAAAGAAAGAACAAGTAAGTTTTTAATCTGATGACAGAATAGTGTCAGAATTGTGATCAGATAGTCACAGAATTGTGATCAGTAGTTAATTAGAATATACATATGAAGAAAAATGTAAATGAATTTGCAACACTCCCGTTGTTAAAAATGTAAATTTTAAGGATGAGAGATCATCTCAAAAGTCTGTTTTGTGCCCCAATGTGTTTCTGAAAAGCATTAGTGGGACTACCTGAGTTTAATTTAATCTTGAAGTTTTGGGGTTTGTGAAAACACTGCACTCAAACACTTTCTGACTGGCTCCTTCATTGGTTTATTTCTACAGTTGCTGGCCTTTCCTGAAAAGACCTTTATAGATGAAAGAGAAAAAAAAAATCCTACGCTACCAGGTAAGTGGGTTTTTTTCATTAACAAAAAATTAAATAAAAAAAAACTTGCAAGTCATTATTACTCTTACAGACTGTTGGAGGAGTTATGGAGATAGACATAGCTACAAAAATTAGTCCTCAGAATTTTATTTCCCGAGAAACGAAAGGTAAAAGTAGTGAATGATGTGCATGGTTTCTGGAGCATAAAGTACGAATGCATTAAATACAGGAGAAGGGCGGTCCCTACGGAAGGACCACCCTGCAGTCGGTTTTCCCCTCGGACAGAGCGCGTCCCTCCGCCCGGAGATGTCCCGGGACGGGGACGGCGTTGGCCGCTGCTGACCGAACGCTGCTGGCCGCTCTCACCCCCATCTTTGTCACCGAGGCCGCGGGGAGCCAGGCTGCGCCGCAGGTGCCCGCTCCCTGCTCGGCGACACACGCACGGCGCCGCGACGCCCGATTCCCCTTTCTCTCCGCGGGCGGGTCCCGCGCTGCCGGAGGGACCCCACGCCCCTCACGGCCCCGTCTCTCGGGGTGGCTCCGGGCGTTCGCCCGTGCTGCTGGGCCGCGCCCCCGCCCCCAGCGGCCCCCCGCTGCCCCCGTCGAGGGGCCGGGCGGCCGTGGGCCAACACCGCCCCGCCGGCCTCCTGCCGTCCGTCCCTGCGTCATTTCCGCGTGCGGCGCGGCGGCCCCTCTAGCCGGGCGCGCTCCGAGCAGACTCTATGGTGAGGCGCTCGGCGGGGGCAGCTGGAGCCCCGCGCCCGGCCGGGCCCCGCGCCCCCGCCTCCTCCCGGCCCCAGCCCCGGCCCCAGCCCCGGCCCCAGCCCCGGCCCCAGCCCCGGCCCCAGCCCCGGCGGCTCCCTGCCCTGCGAGAGGCGCCTCGCGGGGAGCGGCACCGATGAGCGTCGCGGAGCGGCCTGAGGAGACGGAGGCGGCGGCGGCCGGCCCCGGGCGCTCGCTGAGTACGTGAGGGGCGGCCGGGCCGGGCCGGGCCGGGCGGAGGGCAGGTGCAAGGAAGCCCGAGGAGGGGGCCGGGGCCGCGGGCGGGCGGCCAGAGCCGAGGGCCCGCGGGGAGCGCTCGGTGCCCCGGCCGCGGGTTCGCCGCCGTGACGCTGGGCTGTGGCCCCGGGGAGGGCGGCCGGAGGGCGGCCGGGCTCGCTCGGAGAGGCCGCGCTCGGCGCCGCCGCCGTTTCCTCCCGTGCGGTGCGCGCTGCGGGTTGAGCGCTGTTGTGTTCCGGGAGCTCTGCGGGCAGTAAATCGCTACAGCGTGCCCCGGCGAGATTCGCAGTAGCTGCTCACTGACCCTTGCACGCTTGTGGAGTTCGGCGTGTGGTGTTTTAACGAGGTGTTCATATGTTTGAGTGACAGGCTGTGACCTTTATTTGGTCGGCCTGGGTTTGTTCTCTAACTTTGAAAGCAAAGGGTGAGGGTGTGGAAATCTTCAGATATTCTTGACGCATAGCCAGAACATCTGATATTGCCCCTTTTTTTTTTCTTCACTAGACTGGAGTACTTGATTTCATTTTTCTTTTTAATAAGATGTCTTTAGAATACTCAGTTTCCCCCTTTCTCTTCTGCTGGTATTAAGGTAAAACTGTTCACCAGGAAGCTCACAATACACGACCAGGAATACGGGAGGAGTAAAGACAGAGAGGGGAAAAAGAAGGCATCGTTTACTTGATAAAGCAAAAGAATTATAACTTCAGTGTTGAAATGCTTTTGGTTTTTAAACAGGAACATACAGTTGCTCTAGATGAAATCTGAAGTGCGTGCTCACATTCAGCCTTGCTGTTCTTTGGTGTAGGTCCTAGTGATGCGTCTCCAGATGAAGGAGTAGTAGAAGATCTGCCTTTAATAGATGAGAAAGCTGTGGAGCAGCTGACTGAAGGGTTGATTTCTCATTATCTGCCTGATCTTCAGCGATCAAAATCAGCACTACAGGAACTTACGTAAGCAAATTTTAAAAAAAACCTTCTTATATGTGCATACTTTGTTTGCCACTTCTTTCAATATAATGTTCTAGCTACCCTTAACTGGAATATAGTTTATTGCAGCATTTCTGTGTTCTGACTATAGCATCGTGAACACTTAAGTGATTTGCGGGAGTACGGGGTGGGGGAGGGATGTATAAGCTGCGGTGTAGCCCATCAGAACTTTGACTGGAGAATGTATAATGCTAGAATGCTAAAATCCCTTCAGCCAGGAATAGCAGAAGACATGTAGTTTTCTTAAATATTTGTTCACTTTTGTAGAGGAAAGTCTGCTGAAAGCTAGATTTGTTTTTGTTTGCAGAGATTCAGTTCATATTCAGGGCAGCTCGTCCAGTCTCTTAACTGTGTTGCAAAATACGTTCTTGGATAATGTAATTAAGGAGCTAAAAAAATAAGAATTCTTCATACATTGGCATCTCACTGATAACTGAAAACAGTTTATAACAAATGCAGAATGGATCTGCCATGGATGCAAAGATACTGGAAAGGGCTTTATACACATCCGTCTTGGGTTTTGCAGGGTACATTGGTTTGGGTTTCACGATGCATGATGTTGTTATGCTGCTGCCAAGGACAGCCTGTGTCTGGAAAGACTTTAGCTGATTTGTGTGGAATGGGAGGTCCTTAATAAGCACCAAGGAGTCACGCAGGTTCTATGCAGAAATAACTTATCCTGAAGCATGACGCAGAGGCAACTGAGTGGAAAGTCAAGAGCTAATTGTTTTTCCCCTTCATTCAACCTGGAGTGTTTACTCACTGCAACCTCCAGAGTGCCTGTTCAGCGTTTTCACATATTCATCCTGGATGTCTTATCGTGCTGTGTGGTGCCAGCTGAATTTGTGTGTACTCAGCTGGGATTTTTCTAAAACCATTTACTCGTGTCTTTATTGAAATCACTTAGCAGTGCATAAAAGGAATCTGATATTGGGAAGCATGTATTTATATTATGGCCAAAAGTTGTATTTATTTAAAGGGCTGGTTGAAAAACATATGTGCTGCTTTAATTTGGTTTTGTGCATTTTTTTTTTTCTTTCAGACAGAACCAAGTGGTATTGCTAGAAACATTAGAACAAGAAATTTCAAAATTCAAAGAGTGTAACTCCATTCTTGATATTGATGCTTTGGTAAGTACTAATAGTGCTTTCTTAAATCTCTACTAATGCAGATTTTCTTGCTGAAGCATTAGTGGCAACTTGCGGGTTTCCTTTGTTCTTAATGACCTACAGGAAGAGAACCAACCAGTTCAGATATTCAGCACAAATTGTTACTGGAGAGGGTGCAGAACCAGCATATTTCCTTTAAGTACGAAGGGCACTGGGAAGAAAGAGCAGGCTCAGTCAGCCAGAGGTAGTAAGTCTAGTGGTTCAAAACCAGTAGCTGAAGCAAATGTACGCCATTTTTCGGTAGAACTGAGGCTCCAACATGAACTCTGTGCACCTCCCAGACTAGCAGGAAGTGTCCGTGGAATGCTGCTGTATGGTGCATAGAGTGGTAATTTTATTCTGTTTAATTAATCTTAATTCAATAGATTTCTGGGGGTACCTATGCAGATATCATAGTTTTCTATATTAATACATGTAATCTGTAAACATATATAACACTTGAACATGTTTAATCCATTACCAGACTGTTCTGGTAATCACTATGGTTTTGATTGCTGCTTTGCTGTGTAGCTTTATAGAACAACTATTCCAACTTGACAGTCACTGCTTTAACTTTTACATTTTTTAAGTTTTCAGAAGCTAAACACTATCACAACAAGTTAGTGAATATCAGAAATGAAATGATGATGCTCCATGAGAAGACGTCAAAGTTAAAAGTGAGTGGGATAAATATCCAACATATCCAACTTTCCAACATAGCTATTTAATTATGTATTCTTTTCTAACTTTTATTTTGGATGCATGCTGAAAGTTCTGATTAAAATAGAATCTTCAAGTCCTTTTCTTAAATGGATGTTTTCAGTAGCACCAAACCGTGTGTGTGTTTAAACTTTCACTTACTCCTGCCTGTGCTCAAGCAACTTACGCATTTGAACTACTGGTAGATCTCAGTGTCATCAGCATGTTTAAGCAGTATAAGAATCATGGTTTGTTCTGTCCCTTAATCCTCTCCATTCCAACTAGTTCTCTTTGTTTCAGTTTCTGTGCCTTTTTAATGAAAACTAGATTGTCATAAATGTAAGAATTTCTCGTTCTATTTAATATAATATTAAGTGGTACAAGTTCACTGACTTCATGCTATATAGACAGTCTGTGGTTACATTCTGGCAAGATTAGTCCTTCGGTGTGCTCAGCAAAACGATTTTCTCTTGGAGGCCATACATTGCACAGCATGCACCTTGTCTGGTGTACACAAAGGGTGAGTTTTAGTGAGACTGAAGGGAATTCAGTTTTATTTTCCCTGTGTAGGTCACAGACTTGCCGTTTCTGAATGGTAAGAGGGAAATGGGAGAGAGGAAGGCAAAATGGAACATTTTATACAACATTCAGTTGTAAGCAGGATGGATTGGAGAAGATAATGTTAAGAGAAAGGGAGGGATTTTGTTTGTAGATCCAACTTAGTACAGCTATAAAACTTACCGCTGTTTTCTTGTCTTTTCTGTTTAGAAAAGAGCACTTAAGCTGCAACAAAAGAGGCAGAAGGAAGAACTAGAACGAGAACAGCAACGTGAGAAGGAACTTGAAAGAGAGAAGCAGTTAACAGCAAAACCTGCTAGGAGGACGTGAAAGCAGAGCATGCAGCGACTTGTCCGAATCCATTATTTCTGCATTCTCTGGAATTAAGGCAGACTTTGCTTTAACTGGGCTACAGCTGTTACTAGCAACAGTCTACTCTTTGATATTATAAATTCCAAAATTGTTATAATAGAGTTGGTAATATTCCAATTTTTTCATTTCAGCCATTCAAGTTGCCTTCTTTTGTAATGCTATGCAGTTTGATATAATTATAATGTAAGTTAATTTTTTATATATATACATATGTATATAGGAGAACTTAGGCATCACAGTTTTAAGTGTCTGTCCTCTTTTTTCATCTGTTCTTCCAGTGTTCAGAATACTGAGAGATATTTGGTGACTGGCATACGTGTTTTCCAGACAAAATACAGAATACTAGTTCTGTTATCCCTGGACTTCAGTGGCTGCCTATGTCACTGAAACTGCTTTGATTCAGGCAGTTGGGATCTCTTTCCGATGCCCTGGTTCATAAATACTGATTTTTATTTTTTTTTGTGCAGCCTTAGTTTGGTCCATCTCCAATGAACTGAAGACCCTTCCAGTGCATTTGCCTGAAAACTTACTTTATTGCAGCAGTGGTGGGTTGTTGTTGTTTTTGTTGTGGTGGGGGTTTTTTTGGTTTTTTTTTTGTCATGAAGTAACTTAAGAACATCTTTAAGGTAACTTCTGAATAACTTCCCAGCAGAATTGGCTGGGGGTGAGGGGAAGCAGAATACTCAAGATTTTCATAATTGATGTGTGTACAATACAAAGATTAATGAATTTGTGCTTCCACAAACGTTTGAGTGAAACCAGGGAACAGTTGCCTCTGTAATGGTTCAGCAGGAAGACTGTGTGGTCTAAGCAGATTTATGGGGGATTGGAAGTTGTAGTTTCTTCATTTTGTGTGACAAAATAAAACTCAACCAAAACTGAACAATTTTAATTTCATGTGAAATTCAGTTACTTGTAGGAAAAACTACTGCATTTAATTTTTTTCCTTAACCAATAATTTATTTGCACTTCAGGACTGTGTAAGAGAATTTTTATTATGCTGTCCTCACGCAAATTGATGATTAATAGTGTATTCTGATGATAGATGTGGAATGGAGGTTGATCCCCATTTCTCTGAATGTAATTGCTTTCTTGCCCACTCGGTGTGGGCTCCCATTCAAATGAATGTACATGTTGTCTATACTGGTAAAAAAACTTTACATTATGTTTTCCCACAGTCAAACAAACTAGTCATTTTGTATCTGTGTTGTTTTAAGCAGTACTGTAAGTGTGTTTTGAAGTAAGATGAAGGGTAAGTGGTGTAAAGTTTTCCTTAAAATGTGTATGGCAAGGTGTCAGAGGGGCACAGTCAAGCTTACTTTTTCTTCCATGTACACCTGCCTGGAGTCTCCTGTATTCTAATTTTCTGAACTGCTAATTTCCTGTTCTTAACATTTCTCATCTTTTTCTGTGACAGACATACTCTAACAAGTAGTCATCCAACATATAAGGTAAACTGAGATAATGTTTTGGGGCAAGGCAAACAAACTACTTGAAGTAGTCTGAAGAGACACTGAAATGCTGTTACTGGAGCAGTAACAGATCAAAACTTCCCACAGGTATTTTTTCTTTAAGTTGACTTGTGTCTATTAATTGCCAGCAGATCACTGACCTGTGCTGTGGTTTGTATGTATTTCTAAGAGAAATGTAAAAGATTTCCACAGTCCATTTTTGGAGCAGAATGTACATAACATTGTTTTAATATTTTATTTTGTAATGTAATTTGAAAATCAGATTCTGGGAATTTAAACAGTTCTTATTAAAATGTAACATGAAACTAGACGCTTCAGTATCCAGATCAGGGTTAAATTCCTGTGGTATTTCTTGGTTTGTGTTCTCTCATCTAGAACCCATTTTAGTGTTTCAAGTTGTGGTCTCTTTCTGTGGAGAACTGTGGGCTTTTTTTCCAAAGAACTGTAAGGGTTTTTTTTATTTGTTTCAAAAAATCTTGGATACTTCTACTGAAAGTACAGAATTCTAAGCGTAGACATTGATGCTTTTGTAATTGGATGTTTCAGTGTTCCTTTGGAATAATTTCTGATCAAAGGAATAAAAAGCTCGCAGTGCTTGCCTGACGAATCACATACACATATGTAAAAATGTAATTTATAACTTTTCCCATAAAATTTGGTTTTTGTGTGAATAAGGAACTAATTTTAATAAACTACTTTTCTGCAATAAAGGGGAAAAACTGAATTAACATATTAATATGCATTTACAGAACTTTTTTTTTTTTTTTAAATTAATGAGCCCTTACTTTATTTCAGTCAAAACTGCAATTCATTAACTCCATTCTTCTGAATGCTCCTCTTATGTCTTAATGCATAAAAAGTAAATGCAGCACTGGATTAATTTAACAATACTGGCATCTAAACTTGTATGCTCGCATTAATACGCACAGCTAGAATGATTCTGTTACTGTACACCTTTAGTCTTGCTTGATTTTATAAAAAACGACTTATCAAGAAGATAATTGTGGCAATGTTAGACATTTTCTTACTGGCTTTTTATTCCATCCACATGAGGAGGTGCAGCTAGCTGCATCTTTTTTAGGAACAGATAAAATGATAGCTTTAAAACAGCCCTTTTTTTGTAATTTGTTTCATACCCTGTACCTACTTGTTTTTAAACTATCAAATCATAGCAGCAGAAGAAAGACACTTAACTGTGCAGTAGGTCTTTGAATTTTTATTTTGTAAGATTCTACAAATTTAGGTATTACCATTACTAACTGGGGAGTCTTGGTTTCCCATGCTTTTGTCTTTGCTGTTGTTAACCTGGATGCTTGGTTTGGGTTGCCCGACCTGGAGCTGTGCAGCTTTATGTGAGCCCATTTTCCGTTCAACAAAATCGGGCTTTTTCACTGGCGGTGGTACCTTTGCCATGTTCCTAAGACAAATATTTGTTTCTTCTTGGAAAATGGCTACAGAATACTTTATCTGGTTTTATTCTGTGTGCTGTGACCTAAGTGATAATAACATAAATAATAATATAAAGGTTGTTTCTTTAGCTGTTCTCTGGAGATTCTAGCGTCTGGGAGTGCTGTAGCTGATTCCGATTCATGGTTCAGTAGACACTTTCTGCCACCTACTGCTTACTTTGGAACACTGCTGGCTGTTCATTTTAATTCTGAGCTTGACTGATGCCTCACCTTGCAGGGGTCTTTTTTTTTTTTTTTTGCCTCATGTAAATCTAAGAATGAAGTTATAGCAGCATAAATATTAATAAAGTTATTCATGCTAGGCAAAACAGTATGCACTAAGTTTCTTATGCAGTGTGTGAAGGCAGGAAAGATTATTTGATTGATTTATTTATTGATTTATTTATTTTTAAATCAAAGTGTAAGCTTACATTGGAGTAAACAGTTGCTTTTGGCACAAATATCACTGCTTTCCAGTACTTTGAAGTACGCTTGTACTTGCTTTACCTTTCTCAGTCCTTGGCAGTGATTTGTAGAAAAACGGGCGCTAGAACTGGACAGTCGCATCCCCACCACTCTGCGTCTTCAAACCAGTCCTTTGTGATACCAGTGCAGCCAAGAGCTCTTGTGATGTGACAAATTTAGTTTTCTCAAATATTCCCTCCGTAGATGATCAAACTAAAAGTGATGGTAAGAACAGCTGTTGTTAGTAGGTGACAGTGTCACAACAGTGCTGGTGTGGAGAACTTTAACTGTTTTCCTCCAGGCGGTAACTGTTGGCAGCCACGGATCTGGGAGGTTACGATCAACTCAAGTCCGTAACCTAACTGTTGCTCACGAAGTGTTGTGTAGCTATAAAGCACAGATGTTGGCCATACCTGATAACTCTTTCTTGGTTTTGCTCCTATCTGTCGATTTATCTCCACGATGTCGAGCCATGGGGTTTAAGAAAGGAAATAGAACAGTCTGCTTGGCAAACAGAAAAGCTGCCACAAATGTATTCAGCTTTTACGATCTTGCAACTTAATGAAGCAAATGGTTTAAGGTTTGATAAAGAATAATTTCAAAATTTGTACACATACAAAGGCAATAGTCTCTCAAGCTTAATTTACAGAAATAATTAATTTTACACTGTCATTTACACTGAGATGTAACACAAAATATGAGGCTGATCTATCCTGTTTAATGTGTTGCAATTAAAATACATCCCAGCACTGCTGTGAAGGCTAGACCATCTGTACACGTACTGGTCTGCAAAACACTGTATCTGTAAACTAGCAATTTATAGTTTATTGCCTTGATGAGCAAGACTTTTCTTCTGTCACCTGGGACTCATGTAAAGAGTAATATCCTCCCGTGTAAACAGAGCCTGCAAGAGTAATAATAGAACAGTTAGTATGAACTCTGTGCTAGCCCACTACCTGAAACCAGTGTTTCACCCCTCCAGCGCTCAGCTGACGTTGCTAGTTTTCCGTCTCTAAAATTGGGTAGTAGTAACGTCGGTAAACTGTGTATCAGAATGTATTTCTTAATTCTGTTTCGCTTCTGCTTCTACTTTTTTTTTTGCTTTTACCACTGCTTCTTTTTTGTTAGCCTTACAGATGCTATGATTTAGAGGTATGACAGAAGCATATCTCCAAGAAAAAATATTGAAGATGATGTGAGGAAATTACTGCTTTTCTTCTACATCACCTAGTGTTCCTAAAATTAATTTGAGATTGTGCTCACTATCAGGTAGGCCCTTTCCACGGAAGAATAATCCCCATGCTGGAGAACTCTCAGTCTAAGCGTAGACAGACGCATGGATGTTGCCCTGCGGAGGGGTCAGTATAATTAACAGACCAGGTGTTAATTGCTGCGTGCTGCGGCCTTGCCAGGAAAGCCCAGTTGCCTGGTGAGCGGGGAGTGTTACCCCTGGCTCCTGCAGCCACGCTGGGGTGCGAGTGTGCAGCCCAGCAGCGCGTGCCCAGCCCTCGCGCAGCAGCTTCCAACCCCTCATCCTGCCTGGACTTTACTGTCGCGGGAGGGTCAGGCAGCACTCCCCGCAGCTGCAGGAGGGCTCTGCGCTACAGGTCAGTAGTTATTCATCTGTGGTTTCTATGTTCCAAGTTAAGGTATTCGTTTAAGTAATTTCTTTATAAAAATTGCAGACCATGTCTGTAAGAAGTCTGTGGGGAAATATGTGTGGGACCATACAGAAGATATTTTAATATTTAAAGGCAATCCTAAAGATATATATTTAAGAACAAAAAACAGATCAACTTTCTTTTCTCACGGACAGAGATGAGGATAAAACTCTTAGGACAAAAAAAATGTGAAAAAAAAGGCTGTACTCTGACTATACCAGGGCAGCTGGGAACGGGAAGTCAGGAAGCTCGGATAAATTATTAAAATAGGGAGTTTGAGTGTTTTAAAATATGGGGTTATATCTCTTTAGAGAAGTCACTTGTATTACAAAGATATCTAATCTCCATGTCATATTTTTAAAGATAACTGATTGTGTCTTCTCCCAGTACATTTTCTGACTGGTAAAATCCATGAAAATGTAGGTGTTCAGCAGCTTTGAGAAATGAGCCTTTGTCTCTACGTGGGAATGCACTGTCATCTGAGGTTATTTATTATTGATCTAGTCAATCTTTTTTTTTTTTTAATTCAAATGTAATTATTCAGCTATTTATTCTGTCTATAGAAAAGGAGCACTAGATTAAGGTTTAGGGTTGCTGCTTACAGGTAACCTGATAAAATTTAGCTATTGAAGTATCAGCGGTCACTAGGTTACAGCTACTGTAGCGGTCGTGATTTTGCTTTAGGGAAGCCTGAAGTGAGTGACCTATGCTGAGTGGATCTAGCTGGGACTTCCAGGCTGGTGCCAGCTGAATATGCAGCTGGGTTTAGATCGGGGTTTGGCAGGGGTCCAGATCTAGGACTGGAGTTAAAAGTTTGTTTCAAAACTTAGAGAAGCACATCTATTAAGGATTTTGTTTTCAGATGCACTCAAAAGTGAGAAAAGGGAAGGCATTAGACTAAAATTCGGAGGGAGGGTTTATTTATGTGACAGTGTTTTCATGTAGAAGAATGTGCACATCTTCTGTGGAACTAGTATTAGATGTGCCAAGTCTTATGCAAGCAACAGGAAAAAAAAATTGTTTGTTTCGGAGGCCTTTTGACTTTGGGCTTTCTTACTTTTATTATGTTTACACACTTCCAGTCTGATGTAGCTGGTTCTATGTAGCTGTGGACAATGTTACAGAAACCTCACATAGATGTATGGAACTAAATTCTGAGGAGTTCCTCTGAAAGGGTAACTTGTATGTTGTCAAAATTAATGATACGTTTTGGCTGAACCTCCTGCTTGGACTTACTTTGTGTATTTTTCTGAGAGCAGTCGCTGAAGGGGAACGACAGCGTGCGTTTTTACAAGCAGGCAAAACAAGTCGTTCTAAGTCAGATGTGAAGTGCTGTGGCCTCAGCTCCAACAACCCCTGTACCTGGCAGGGAACGCCTGTGCGAACAGAGGTAAATTGCCAGGCTTGACTTTATGATTATTTGCTTTCAGCTGCAGCTGAAGCTTCTTTTCTACAAATAGAGGTTCAAAGTAACACAAAGCCTAAGACAAGTGGTGCAAGTGAGCTTAGAGTATTAGCCAGTTTGCCACTGGCTGGCCGCGAGGAGTGGCAATGCATTTGTGCTGAACGAATGACAACTGTGGAGCTGGGACAGAGAAGCTTCTTGTTTGGAAGCACAGGATGTGGCTGCAATGTGCCTGCCTGGATGTGCCAGGAGACTGACACACGTACTAATTTTCAATTTGACACCCTGCAGAATGTCTTGTTCCCTCTGCTTCTCAGTTGCATGCAGACAGCGGAACAGCCTGGTGGTATCTTCCCATTTAACTCCTCAATGCCTTTCCCCAATTCTTTATAGCTTTCCACAATTGCTCGTGTATCAGCTGAGCGGTTTTACCTGTGCAGAAGCTTTGTGCCAAGAGGAGAAGGTGGGGCCTGAGAAAGAAATAGCCTAACACACAGTTTGGATCTGTTGGTTGCTTGATGCCTATGAGTTGGCACAAGTTATTTTGTCTGTGTGTTTTACTCTCGGCACTAATCTCTGCATGACTTTTTTTGGCTTGACAAACATGACTTAGTGGATTAACAGCTGTTACTACTTCATGCTGTCACTATGCCATAAATCAAAGGACCCATAAAGTTTTAGGGGAAAACATTTTAAGGCTTGGCTCAGCAGTGGGCTGTGGTTAGCTGAACAGAAACAGGAGACTGGCAGCCCTGCTCTCTGCATGCACTTCACCGAGAGGATCCTCTTTCTCCGTGCATCCAGGTGAGCTACACCCTGATGCCAGCTTAGGACTCTTTGAGGTGCTCTTGTTTCCTAATAGTTCGTGTACTTTTTTTAACGTGGTAGGATTCCAGGCTTAAGTCTGATTTTTGAGATGGCAAGCAGGAAGAGCAGTTGGTTTGAAAATGGAAGGACGTGGAAAAAAACAAAAAAAAAAGAATATATATATATATATATATTAATGCAAACCCGCCGGCACAGCGGCCGTGATGCTGAAATCCGTTCAGCTTCCCTTCGAGCGCTGGCAGCTCCCGTGACGGGTTTGGGACCTTCACCTGAGCTCAGACACCCGGCCAGCACCGCACCGCACCGCACCGCACCGCGCACAGCGGCCTCCGCGACCCCCGGCTGCTGCGCAGGCACCGCGCGGCCCGGGCCCCTCCGCCCGCCACCCGAGCAGACCCCGGCCTTTGCCCGCCCGCGGCCGGCACCTCGCGCCGCCGAGCTCCGCCCTGCCGCGCCCACCGACCGGACCCGGCCCTTATCGCGGCCGGGGAGGCGGCGCGGTCCTTCCCCGCCCCCCGCAGCGCTCGGCTGTCGGCGCAACAGGCAGGCAAGTGCGCGGCATCGCGGCTCGGGGCCCACCGGCCCGCCCCCGCGCGAGGGGGCCGGCCCCGCCTGAGGGCGCGGGGGTCCTGGGTTCCCCCCCCCGGCCAGCGGGGCCGAGGGGTCCGGCCGGGGTATGAGGGCGCGGGGGTCCCGGGTTTCCCCCGTGGGGAGCGGGGCCGAGGGGTCCGGCCGGGGTGTGAGGGCGCGGGGGTCCCGGGTTTCCCCCGTGGGGAGCGGGGCCGAGGGGCCGGCCGGGGTGTGAGGGCGCGGGGGTCCCGGGTTTCCCCCGTGGGGAGCGGGGCCGAGGGGCCGGCCGGGGTGTGAGGGCGCGGGGGTCCCGGGTTTCCCCCGTGGGGAGCGGGGCCGAGGGGTCCGGCCGGGGTGTGAGGGCGCGGGGGTCCCGGGTTTCCCCCGTGGGGAGCGGGGCCGAGGGGTCCGGCCGGGGTGTGAGGGCGCGGGGGTCCCGGGTTCGCCCCGGCGAGCGGGGCCGAGGGAGGCGGCGGCCCTCGGCCCCGGGGTGGGAGGGCTGGGCCGGCGGGGCAGCGTGCGGGCCTGGGGTTCTGCGGCGGCAACAGCGGCCTGGCTGACGCGGCCGGGGAGCACCCTGCTTCGGGGCTTCCTGGGCTTCTGCGGGAGCGGGTGCTGCTGGTTCTGGCCGCGGGTGAGGAGGAGCGGGGTGCAGCCGGGGCCTCGCCGTCCCTTGGCGGCACCCCCAGCCGTGGCGGCTCGGCACTGTTGCGTGCCCGGTTGTGCGGTACCGCATCTCGGGCGTGGAGCCGGGTTTACCGACAGGCGGCACCTGCCAGGGCTGCGTTTGCTTCCCCTCAGTCCTGGGCCTGTCCGAGCTGGGCAGCGTTCGCCGTGGCAGATCACCGGCGCACCCTGAGCCGCCGGCTCAGGTGCTGGCAACAGTTTCCCTGCTGAGGGATGCGTGGGGCGTGCAGGCTTTGCGACGGGCAAAAACCTGCTGCCTGCGGGCTGCCTGTGAGCACCTGTGCGCGGGGGGAGCGTTTGAACTGTTCATCCCTGGCCACTGCTTAGAGGGTAGTTGCCATGATCTTTACGCTTGCTAGTTAGTCTTCTTTAACTTGGTTTGTTCTAACTGCCCGCGACAAATGGCTCATAAACTGGCTCAATGAAGCAGTCAGCCTTGGGAGCCGAGCGCACGACAGGTAGTCCAGAGACAAAAAAACCTGTGGTTGTCCTGAGCATCTCTGCATGAAGTGTCGTGCTTCAGTTAAATGTCTGTCCCAGGCACTGCTTGTGTCTCTCAAGGCTTGTTCACTGGCTGTGAATCTACAGACCTGGCAAGAGGATGGCGTAACGCTGGGTATTCTGCCGGTGTCCCTCGGCTCTGAGGATGTACCTGTTCTGTGATACCTCCTCTGCGCAGGCAGTACTGCAAAACCAGCAGTGACAACGTGCCTTCCGTGTTAGATCAGCCAGTGGGCCGAACAGCTGCATGTGAGATGAGATTTGAGTGTTCCTGCTTGTAATTCACCACTTCCCTTTAATTTGCCAGCACTGTATTTCTGACTTGTCTGTGTCTTTATTGATTAGAAGTTGATTTTATTTACTTGTGGCCGTTAATACATGGAGAACTGTAGCCAAAGATAACTTTTACACTTTGAGCTTGTTATTGTAGGTTACAGCAAAAGGTGTCATGAATGCAGTTGGGTGGATTTTAGCTGCTCCGGTTTGGGTTCTGCACAGAACTGCCTGAGGAACACTTATCTTGTTCAGTTAAATCTTCTGTGTTCTTGGATAAAGATTGGAATTGGTTAAAATACACAAAAATATTAAATTGTAATGCATTACTTAATTTAATTTTATTTTTTTCAGCAAGGTTCTGCTTTAAAGAAAAGTTTAAAAAAAGTTGGTCGCCAATTCACTTCCTCCACCGTGCTTATAGAATTGTCATTCATTTGTTTTTTAAGAACAGCTTGAGGAAGATAGCTCCTCGTTGTTTGTTTTCTCAGTCCCTTAAAAGGCAATAAGCCACCAACTGTGGAAAACAGTGTTTTCTATTTACTTTTTTTTTTTTTAACTGAGAAGTCACTATTTTAATGTTTGTACTACCTTAAGCTGCTTAATGGCATTTAAACACTAAATAATACTGAGCTCTTCTGGTCAGTCGTAACTGTAATTTTTGTAAAGTGTCTTTTCTTCTGTATTAATTAAACAGACTTATTCTAAAAGCATGCAAACAAATAGCCCTACAGTAAAAGGGAGAGTTATGAACAAAGGTGTGACAGTCACTGACTATCTTCAAGCTAAGCCTGTTTAAAAAAAGTCTTTTTAAAAAAAAAGGAAAAAAAACCCAAAAACTAAAAAACCACCAGCTTTGAAATGCTAGCTCTCCTGGTAGAAATGACATTCTTTGTGGACTCACAGTGAGTCACATCACCCTGATTTTTACGTGGTGCTAGGTGAGTTATGCTGCAGTAGCGTTACATAAGCTGCCGACGCTGGAGCAAATCATTGTGTCTTGAAAGCATTCATAGAACAGACTTATCTCTCCTGGTGACAGAACTAATTTTAAACAGCAGAGCTATCTCGGGCTAAGCAGACCCCTCACAAAGGCAGAGAAGTGTATTGTAGGCTTTACCTTTCTAGGCTCTGCTCTAAGATTCGTGTATGGATCTTCATTAGCAACGTGATCTCATGCTACCTAAGGCTGCTATCAGCTGTCACGTTTTGTTGTGCATAGTTTAAAGGATGATGGACAGGTGTGCTGTGTGTTAAAATGGTCTTGTAAAAGCTTAAAATTTCAGCTCAGTTCAGTAGGCTAACTATGAATTTTCCCTTTTACCTTAATTTCAGTTCTGTAATTCCCCTGTTCCTTCACCTCCAGTGCCCAAAGTTGATGTGTTTTTGACTGACTTGATCGTACAGCTGCTGTCTAACTTGGGGGTTTAATATGAAGGATTTTGCTGTTCTTCTGAAAAGAAGAGCTGTCTACAAATGACACTTCAGGCTGTTTCAGAGTATACAGAAACAAACAAACAGCAACATAATACTGCATTCTCATCAATTAGGCTGCTGTTAGTTAAGGCACATCTAGTTTGTCCTTATGAGCATGCTTACTTCAAAATCTGCTTGGTCAGAGAGCATGGTTATTCCTTAGTTAGCATTACAAAAGTGAAGTCTTTTTCTCTCGATCTGAGCCTGCTGTGTGCTGTCAACCAGCAGGCCACTGTGCCTGTTGTGTATATTTAATAAAACCCAAAGCAAAATCCTGTGTTTGTGAGCTTCCGGAAACAGGATGTCCCTCTTAAAACGCTATTGCAAACGGAAGTTGCAAAACTTACTCTTCACAAGTAATTTCTCTCTGACTTGGAGAAAGCAGCGCACATCTCCATCAGGTAACTTTTATTTCTAGGGCTGGAACAACTTCCTCGCCTTGCTCGAGCAGTCTGTCCGCTATCTCTAAATAACTGCCTGCACTAGATAGATAACAAACAGCCTTCTAAAGTGAAACTAACTTATTCTAGAGTTGGGGTTTTTGTTTTGAATGGGGAGGAGGATGGGAAGAATGTGTCTGCATCTTGGAAACTTCCTGTAAAACAAAATGATTAAAATTGTTCTTACAGTGGACACATATGAGATTTTGCTTCTCTATCCCAAATTAATTGTACCATAGAGGTTAATAATGGGACTTTAGAAAGAATTTGGGGCACACAGAGATAACAGATGTTAAGATAGCACATGAAGGTGCAGAATGAATTGCTCAACTACAGCTAGCATAGTGGAGAATTTTTGAAGCTGACCTTGGAAGATTTTCTTTAAAATATTTGAGGTTTCTAAGTTAGTTTTCAAACTCCTGTCTGTAAGTACCATAAATGAGTTCTACCCTTTTTAAGTGGAAAAAGTTGGAATTCTTGCCCAATGACTCAAGGAATTAAACAAAGGGGAGCAGATATAGAACACAGAAAAGTCTTGTCGTAAGTTGCTTTTCAGGTTATAATGTTTACTCATTCTTATTGGCAATGTGGCAATAAGGAACTGAATTAAAATTCAGTTTATACCTGTTTTATCACTGAAAAGCTAAAAGCTGATATTCAGCATGTGCAAACAATGGATTTAGAACAGGAAAAGCTCTCATTCACTCTAGCAGACAGAAGGAAACGTGGGTTAACCTTGACTGTCTTCTAGATAACGCAACTGCGTTAATTACCCAGTGCTACAATTGTCAATATATATCACGCTTTAGGGTGCTGGCTGTCACTTGTTGGTGATGGGCTGTAGCAAGGATAGGTACAGGTTTCTGACGTTTGTTTCTAGCTACTTTGGTACTGTAAAAGCTAAGAGGTGACCATGGATAGAGAACTATTTGGGATACACTCGAAGATCCCAGATCTAGGAAGATGTCAACTTGTTTCGTTGAACTTTGTTTTCCCATTAAGTTAAGGGCTCACTACTGCTCCTGCAAGGACAGGCTAATACACACGCCCTTGCTCAAAGCACCATAGAACTGGGCACGCTTACCCTAATGGCTTGCACCCCTCAGAGGTGGCGAGAAGGGGTATGACTGGTGTGTGCATATGCTGGTACATCCTAACGTTAAAATACAAATGTGATGATGTGTTTGGTTGACACATTACAGTTAGTGGAACGGCACTCAGTATGTTCACACAACTACCTTGTTCAATATTGCAGTGATCTACAACACCCAGCAAATTCTTGTTCCGTTTTGTGGCACTCATCTCTTCAGGACTGTAACATTACAGCTGGAGTTACAGTGTATGCATCGCCTGTGCTGTAGGATCAGACACACTTTCCTGCCACAATAACTAGAAAATGTTCTTATGTTTTGTTAGAATTCCCTTGCTTGTATGAAATTTCAATTTCCTGGCAGAGGCCATGATTGACTTTTTTCTTCCCTAAATTGATTACCATCCATTTGCAAATTAGTGGTTTAGCTGCAACAAAGGCTTAGTATTGTAATTCTTGCCTTGAAGACTCATCCAGGTATATACATAAATATAAAATCTAACTTCTGTAATTGTTACTGGTACCTTTGCTTATCTTGTAGCTTCCCACTTACCGAAAGATGTCAGCAATTGGAGTAGTGTCCTCCTGTTCCTGTCTCCGTCCTAGTGTATGGCTGCTGAAACTAGAAATGCAGAAGATGAGCTCCTTGGGTTTACATACAGCAGCCAGGTGCGCTGCCAAGGATTATTATGAAGTACTTGTGCTGGGTGGAGGCACTGGTGGAATCACCATGAGTGCTCGGATGAAGAGGAAAGTGGGGGCAGGAAACGTGGCTGTTGTTGAGCCAAGCAAGGTAAATCTTCCTCGGATGTAAAGCATCAAAAAGAATAAGCATTTTACATATGTGACCACATTGGTTTGATTCTCATCACTCTCCAACCCCACACGTTTTCAACCGTGGAGAGGAAGCCAACTAGCCATCTTTTAGAAGGCTTTGCATGAAATTTGTTGCTCTGTGATAGAGATACAGGCATCCCTCCAGCTTTGTCATGCAAACCTTTTTGTTTTTTATACAGCTTCCTTTGTTAAGAATAATACAATGTTAAGAGCACGTTGCTGCCTATTTGGAGTGATATGCCTTCATCCCGAAGTCCCTTTAAACAGTTCTTAAATGTCCATTTGAACATTTCTTTCAGACTCATTACTATCAGCCTCTGTGGACCCTGGTTGGCGGTGGTGCAAAGCAGCTGGCAACTTCTGCGCGTCCAACAGAAAGCGTAATGCCTAAAGGTGTTGAGTGGATCAAATCTCGAGTTACAGCGTTGGATCCAGATAAGAACTGCGTCTGGCTGGAGAATGATACCAAGGTAATAATGTTTAAAAAAAAAAAAAAAAAAAGAAGAAAAAAAAAGAAGTTATTCTTAGTCTCTTATTCTATGTCATGAGTTGTCTGTCCACCTCCTGCAGATCCCCCTGGAACTGCCTATTGAGCAAGACCTTCCTCCAGAATCTAGGAGGCCAGGAAATTCCACTTAGTCTTATGAGAAGTACTTGATCCTAAAATCTGTTTCTAATAAAAATTGTTGTAGATAATTAGGTTAGAATAACATAAACTTAAAATATCGTTATCATTAGTCTTTTCCCTGTTTATAATGAACTGAACACAAAAGAAAATATTTTGCTCCTAATGCTTGGTTTTGTGCATAGCAAAGGCTGTGTGTATAACTCGCAATGCAGTTAGCATTTTAACTATAAACTGTTCTTAATTATGTTACTAATGCTTCCTGTATCTCCTTCTCTTACAACTCTGTTGCTCTCAGATAACTTAAATTTGCTTTGAGGTAATGTTTTGGTTTTTTCAGTCTAAAATAATTTTTTTTTTCTCCCCTCCCTTACACAACAGGTATCTTACAAGTATCTGATAATTGCCCTTGGGATTAGTCTGCATTACGAAAAGGTATTTGTAGCACAGTTATAATGTTTTCAGTAGTTCTAATGGCATCACGTACCCTTATGATTCAGTAAAGTAAATGGCTTTTCAGTACGCTTTTTTTTTAATGCAAGATATTGAACACTAATACGAATTAAAGAGCCAGAATACAGCCTAATGACTTTACTCCTTCCACAGATCTCTATGTAATAACCCAAATTACCTTTAGGAAAATCTTTTAAGAGAGCTTTCTTGCGTCTCTATGGCAATATTAGCAGACGGGGCAGCAAGTTAAATCTAAGACTTAAAGGCAATCTGTAATAATGAGATAATAAGGTGTGCTGACTGTAGTCTGAAGCATCTCCAATGTAAACATAAGTGAAAAACACACAGCAGTCAGTAAAATCTGTCTTGCCAAATTAATTTGGCCCTCTTTCACCTTTCTTAAAGGATGCACTTCAAAAGGAACCAGCTGAGTTGCCACGCTAGTGTTTAAATAGACCCTGGGGCCCTTCCCATCTGTGAGGTTTCCTGTGCACTTTATACAGTGGCACTCAGAGGAAAATGTTAATATCACTGTATGGCGCAAATGTTAATATCACTGTATGGTGCAAGAATGGCTGTAGCGCTGTGTAGGAGGAGGAGAACACAAAGACATTTGAGCAATTTGACTCCAGTGGTTTTAACCTGATGTGAATATGATGTCGTACCTGATAATATATTTGGGAGTTATTCAAAGAGATACTCGGGGCATTCATAAAGCAAGAGCTAGCCTTAGTTAACTATAGTCACATCAGATAAATTCTGGTGATGAGGTCAGTGGAATGAGGAATTGCATTGTGTTCAGTGACCCTCTCAGTCTTCCTATGTCTGCAGGACAACCCGAGAAAACCAAATTCACTATTCAGTAGTAGAAACCACATGATACAGTTAATCACTATTACTCTGTAGTGAATAAAATTCATAGTAACAGATTTACATGGCTTTAAAACAAAAAGTGGCCAGTTTAAAAAGAGGGATGTTTTCTCTTATCCATCTTCACCAACAGCATACTTCCTGGTGTAGACTGTTAACGTCCCAGATACGTTTTGCATGCAACATGATTCGGTTTTCTCACTGAATTTCTGTAGTCCATTATTTTGAAATGGGGACAACAGCCTTTCTCACAAGGAGATGCTCTGGTGTAGTAGGAGTAGTAGGGAAATTATTGGGTTAAAAGAAAATTACTCTAGGAAATACAGGTATCTGCAGCTGACCACTGAAGAGTTTAATTCACCTTATAAGTTTTCATAATGCCTTCCCCTGCCACCCCCCCATTATTTGTACTTATGGTGATGTGGTAGTGACTTTATATATTCTTACCCAAATTTCATGCGCTCGTCTGCAAAAACTTGGGTCTGGGTCTGCACTGAACACTTATGCTACAAATGTTGCAGACCAGAGTAATTTCAGTAAATGTTACATCTACTAAATCATCTAATGGAAGTATCTGATTGCTAGGCTTATTTTAAAAATGCCAACTAAGAGGTATGTACGGGCTTTCTTTTTGCTAGAGGCTTCTTAACTAGCTGTTTCTCAAGTCTGCATTTAATATTTGATGATGGTGACAAAATTTTTGCCATCTATAGTTTAAACCTTGATTTCATTTTCTTAGATCAAAGGCTTGCCTGAGGGTTTTCATCACCCTAAAATAGGTTCCAATTATTCAGTTCATACGGTAGAGAAAACATGGAAAGCTTTACAAGATTTCAAGGAAGGAAATGCTATCTTCACTTTTCCAAATACTCCGGTGAAATGTGCAGGGGCTCCTCAGAAGATCATGTATTTATCAGAGGCCTACTGGAGGAAAGTAAGTATTTTACTCTCTCTGCCAGTGCTTGTGCCCACAGTTGCAAGGAAGGCTTGTTCTAAGGGGTTCATAATATCTTTAAAACAAATTAAAACCACATGAGAGGAATGTGACTCAGGATTATTAAATTAAAGTGACTGAGTTGCTTTGTCTATTATTAATGTAAAATAAATGAAGGTAATAAATATTTACCATATATTTAATACTGGAGAAACCTGTAGAATTCAGAATCCACAAGGAAAGAACTGCTTACGGTGCTTCAGGGAAGCTATAGATACAACTGTTCGCAGCCTGATTTGTAACTTCACGTGGTGCACTAAAATAATGCTGGCTGGAATGAAGTAATTCGTGTTACTTTAAGTACTTAATACCTGTTACCATTTGCCTTTCTGCTGGTCTGAAAACTGGCTATCCAGGGGGGTCTTAGCCAGGCTGTGAAAGCAAGCTTCCTGGTAAACAAAAGACAACTTCAAATGGAAGTGTCAGGCTCGTATGTGTTTAAGTTTCATGAGCTATCTACTGGGCGAGTATCTGAATACTGCATAGAACTGAAGGTTGCAGAAAGCTGTTTAATGCTAAGCTGCTGCAAGCGCTTCGCCTGTATACAGCAGTTCCTCAGTGAATTGCAGCCACCTCTTCTCACTAGCAATTTGTGAGTGGAGTGTCTTCAATACTTCACACAGGAAGGGCAAAGATTATCTTTTCTAGCTTCTAACACAGTGTGAAATAGCTGTATCTCAAGAGTTCTAATGTTAATACTTTGTTAATAATTAAACTGCATTAATAGTTGTATCAGCTTTTCAGTACTGCGGGATAGTTCTTTTGTCTCTGCTAGCTTGGCAGTTTCTTCATAGAAAATGCTAATTTGATCTCTCTGTGCAGACAGGAAAACGATCCAAAGCAAACATAATGTTCAACACTTCACTTGGTGTAATTTTTGGTGTTAAGAAGTATGCTGATGCATTGTCTGAAATAATAAAGGAGAGGAATATTACTGTTAACTACAAGCGCAATCTTGTAGAAGTTCGAGCAGACAAGCAGGAAGCTGTGTTTGAAAACTTGGACAAACCTGGAATGACTGAAGTTCATCAGGTCAGCAGCGTTCAGACCTCTAGTTGAGTCCTATTGCTTTTCCTTGTATACTGTAACGTCACTGCCACGCTATAACAATGTAACATCTGCTTTGTTGTATGCTGCCATTACGTCCTCAGAGTACCACCTCTAACTTTAGCGGAAGATTAAAAAGTTTGAAACTACAGTGGAGAGAAGAAAAAAATATTTCATAAACCATGCCTGGAGCCCTGTATGCCTTGTTAGTATAACTCGGGAATGCATTCTATATATTTGTGTTTAAAAAAAAAAAAAAAAAAAACCAAACAAACCAAGAAAAGCCTTATCCACACTGCTCTTACTGCCTTATATCAACACAGGTATGATTTGCTCTGATAAACTAGCCATCGAGTGCCTTTTCTTTCTGTCTAGTATGAAATGCTTCATGTCACACCCCCGATGGGGCCACCTGATGTACTCATCAACAGTCCTGTCTCGGATGAAATTGGCTGGGTGGATGTAGACAAGGAAACTCTACAACATAAAAAGTATCCGAATGTATTTGGTATCGGAGACTGCACCAACCTTCCAACATCAAAAACTGCTGCAGCTGTAGGTAAAGTTGTATGTATGTGTTTGTGTGCGTAATGAAGAGTGTGGAAATGACAGTAAGTTTTTTGTTTAGTTTGTTACTCCTGAAGTCTTGACTTCAATTATTTCCAGCTTTCAAAAAGACCCAAGTCTCCTGTAGCTACAGACCATGCTCATGCCATTGGCCCACAGTTCTCTTGTTCCAAATGCCTCACAGATGAACTAATTCTATTTTCTGTGTTCACAGAATGGCATAAAATGGGTGTACTGCTCTTGCATTCTGTCATCATTCAGTAACAAAACTTTCTGCTCTATCTTAGCAGCTCATGCGTATGTGTCAGCTAACTGATAAGTCACTATTGAAGAATCACATGTTCTGTACTTGTAGCCACAGGGTCGAATATAAAAACACTTTGGGCATACGGTCTCACAACTAAAAAAAAAAAATGCAAATAAGAGGGCTTAAAAAAAACGGCTCTACAGTATGTTATTGGTGTAACTTGAAGAATGGTATAGTCAGCTATTCCAGCAAAAGGGTCTAGAATTACTTCCCTTACAGCACTCAAAACGAAACAAAACTTCAGTGTGCCAGAATCACAGCGTTTGGGAAGACTGAGCAAGTATAATGTAGCATAGGAGAATGGGCACAGGCTAAAAACATAAAGCTCAAGTTTCATTAAGCTTTAGCATGCTGAAAACAGTGAGGCCAAAGCATTATTCCAAATACTGTCTTTTCTTATCTGGGATTGTAAACTTTCCAAACTGAGTTGACATACAAGTTGCATTAGAGCTAAATTGTTCAACAAAATGCCCAGCTAGTAGTGTTTACTCTAGTAAAGACAATAATTGCTGTCTGAAACAAAACCTTAATATACCTTTCCCCCCCCCCCCCCCCTTTTCTTCTGTAGCTGCACAGTCTGGAGTGCTTGATAAAACTATTTCCCTGGTAATGAAGAACCAGTTGCCAATGAAAAAGGTACCTACAGCTCTTGTCTTGGGGAGAAGTTATCTTGGATGTTTTCTCCGTTCTTATGCAGGAAGTCTTGCAGCTGAACTGGAAGGCAGGAAAGGCTTTGTATGACCCGTTGGGGTACTCAGTGGCTAAATGCTGCATGTCAGAATAGTAATTTAGTTGCACAATTCGTATTCTTGATACTGACACTAAAATATTATCTATTTAATTCTTTGACTTCCGAGTTGTAAGAAGCTGAAAAGCTAGTCTAGGTTCTTCACCAATGCAAGTGACTTACTTAGAGTAAAACTGTTGACTAGTATAATCCCAACTCCAAGAAAAATCTTGCAAACTTTACACATCTGTATGATGTTAAACTTGCCTCCCCTGTACAGAATGTGTTTTTTTTTAAGGAGTTAAATTGAAGGTTTTGTACTACAGATGTTAAGACTATAACTGTGTTCAAGTTTCTCTTTGAGACTTGGCTTTCATTTTACATATGGCTTCTGAATTAATATTCTTTGGGGTACTGACCTGAACGTCATCATCCATACTCCTGTGATCCTCTGGAAGTTCTTACAACCAGATTCAAGAACCTGTTTGTATACAGTCTGTTAAAGCCACCACTGGTCACAATAATAAAGAGCAATTAATGACAGAAAGCCCTATTGTTCTAGGTTAGTTTTAATTTAAGCAACGTTGTTAAATAAATCTACAATCTACTTTGAAATAGAATGGCTTAGTATTATGGTTATTAAACCATAATTAGCTTAGCAGCCTTCCAGCTTCACTGGTATTAATGCTATAAATGCAGAAACCTAGTAATTATTTTTGAAATATGAATATTAACAATATGGCTCGTAATACCTCAGCATTTAGACTTTACTCAGATTACTGAAAAGGGGCTGTTCTTCATTGCAGTATGATGGATATACTTCCTGTCCACTGGTAACAGGCTACAACAAGGTTATTCTAGCAGAATTTGACTATGATGCTCAGCCTTTGGAGACCTTTCCCATTGACCAGAGCAAGGAGAGAGTAACCATGTACCATATGAAAGCTGATATGATGCCTTTTCTCTATTGGAACGCACTACTTAAGTAAGTATTTCAATTCTGAGCAGGCAGAGCTGCTGTGATTATTCAAGAAAAAGTCAGGAACAGATACCTGTTTGGGCTTAGTTCCTTGCTGGAATAGAAGCAAATGAAGCGCAGCCTGAGTCATGACTAAGACCTCAACTTTCTGAGGATTCTGTGCACTTTGCTATTAATGGGGGTTTGTTCAAGCAGACTAGGGTTGAATTGCACAGGACACCTCTTGCCCAAGTGAAAACCTCACTGAAACAAACCTTTAACACTCATCTCTTAGCAAGTATGGTATCAAAACAAAAAAACCCTCCCCTCAAACATGTATACATACATAAAACTTAAAACAATTTTCTTCATTTCTAGGGGATACTGGGGAGGACCAGCTCCTATCAGGAAGCTCATGCATCTGGGCTTGAAGTAACTGCTGGTTCTGAGTGTTGGTCAAACCCTTTTGAAGAAAAAGGACTGGTCTCACAATGGATCAATCATAGCTTCCCCTCTTGGACAACGCTCTAGTCAACTGATTTTTCTTTTTTTTTTTAATTCTAAAATACCCCTCCCCTGCCTGGGGAATTAAGGGATTAAGCCTTTATCTACTCTTTCACTGTTCTTCTATGCAAAATATGGCCTTAAACTATTTCTGTACATACACAGGAGTTTGAACCAGTGTGAACTTGCCTTAAGCTACAGAACACTACTGAAATCTTCTACAGCAATCAATAATTTGTTGTCATGTATGTAAAATTTTCTCTCTGATTGTAAACTGAAGTGTTGTCTAAATTTGAGATCAATGTGTGCACTGGACTTAACAGAATTATTCAATGCTGGTAAAATGGCCTGAAAGCCTCTTATTGGTCTCCCATTTCTGAAGAGCAAAATCAATCCTTATTTATTCATTAAGAAGCATACTTGCTGCCTCATTAGATGGATTATAGAAATTCATGCAGGTATTGAACTCAAAGCAGTATGTGTGTGTGTGTGTGTATACAGACTCACTCCGAGGATAGTTGTGCCACTTCACATCAGTTCCACTATTATGGTTTGCTCTCACAGGCTAAGAGCATAGTGAAAAGAATTTGTAATAGACTGGGGCCTGGGAGAAGACAGAGGTCATCTGAGGCCACATACTAGGCTGCAGCACAAATAAAGATTACAGACAGGGGGGCAAGTGCTTTTTAATTATGACCATTATAACTCAGTTTGAAGGGAAGATTGAACAAAGTTGAATTTAAGAGTTGAGAGTCTTCACAGAAGCTGGAACTTTAGTGGCAGTCAGGTAGACAGCGCAGAGCAAACAGGACTCATCTTCATTCACAAGAATCAGCAGCGGTAGCTTATTTCTAAACAGAAAGATATACATGAACATATTTCAAGTTATAGCTTCATGCTTTTTCAACATAGCCTTTCAAAGGGTTGCCTTTGTGTTGCAGTTATAAGTATGAACATGTACCTGCATGTTAAGCAATTCTTCAATCTTATTCTGGATCTGTCCATACACATCATTAAACAGTTCTTCCTTTGATTTTGTTCCATTCAAGTGCACTTAAAGTAAGAAAGTAAAATGAGAGAGAGCTATAATTGAGTGTTTCTGTAAGCCTGCCAGATCCTAATTTAAAGAGCATGCACTTGACTGGTATCAGAGAAATATACTCCAGCCACCTGCTTCAACTCCTCTCATGCATTTAACCAGTATATATATCCCAGGTTTGAAGAGCACTCTCATAAAGCAATCTTTCCAAAGTGCTTTTGTAATTAAAGACTTACCTACATCAACTCCAAGGTCTTCCATTATCTTCCTGTGCTTTACATACATAGGCCAAACATGGCCATCAAACAGTCCAGGTGGATCTGGTACAGTGTAATTCCTTGAACTATAAATTGAGACATAGTTATTCAAGGGTAATCTAATTACAGTTCAGAGAAATGATACATAGTTCATTTTTACACACTAGCTTGAGCCTCTTCCCTCCAGTGTAGTTTCTGAGCTTATCTCAAGTCAGTATTTAGCATAACCTGCAAGCAAAAAATACCCAAAATAAAGCTGGAATTTGATCTGTGAGTCCAAAGTATTCAAGATTCAACAAGGATTCATAAGACAGACTGATCTCAACATGGACAAGTAACTTTCTCCTGAAGCTTTAGCAGAACTCTGGGTAAAATAGCTCTCTGCTTATTCTGAAACATAACTTTATCAAGTTTATCACATTACGTTTGCATTAAAACAGCGCGTGCATACAACAATACAGCCAAATATAAAACCCCGGGATAGTTCAAAACCTGGAAATCACATAATTGGAAAAACAGAAGTGGAGAAAGCCTATTGAGAGATCTGTGCAGAAACTGAGCATTAGTCTCATATACACAACAGTTTGGTAGAAAGCTTTTGGATTGGTTTGATGCAGGAAGCTACAGTCTTCTAACACAACAGCTACATTAGTGTTTATCCTCTTATCTAAAAGCTTTAATAAGAAACAAAGTCTTGAATGGAGTAAGATGTTATTGAGCTAGCAAGGGAACTTAGAAAGATAAACTTACCTTCTTCTCCTTTTACACTCCTCATATGGAATGGAAAGAAAGTACCGATGGTGGAATACATCAATGAGTGGCCTGAAAGAGATACATGTTTGGTTACAACTAGACTGTCTGATTAGTTGCAAGAAATGGAAAGGTAAAACTACATCTATTTCCTGTACCTAAAGCCATCTTCAGACTTGTGACACCTAAACGCACCAGCAGCCAACACCAGCTACTAGCTCTTGGTTTAGAACAGGTTGTCTTATTCCCTTGGAGGTTTGCCTGTCATGTAAAAGTCAAAATACATGAAGTCACATTTGTTTACCTGTAGGTGTAAAGTAGAAAGCCTTCAACAATAAGGATGTGGATTGTTTCATCTTCTCCTTCCTTATCCTGCAAGATCTGGGCATCCAGTGTGTTGTTGATGCCATGAGAACGCTCAAACTTGACTGGGTTTTTTATCCAAGCATTTATGGTACTCATCATAGCTTCCATATCTAGTGCACTAATCACTGAGACAAAACAGACAGCTATTGTTAGGCAGTAATTAAGTATAATCTAGTAATAGAGTCAGTGTAAGAAAGTCAAAATACTATACGTTTTTGAGTTACATTTTGGTAACACTGTAGCAAAGCCTTACCGTCATACTGTTTAAACCCATCTTCAACTTCTATTTCATCTTGGGGCTGAAACAGTGACAAGAAAAAAAAAAAATGTTTGGTCAGCACAGCTACTAGGAAGCTTGACGGCCATTTCAAAGCAAGACTCAAGATCCGAACCCTAAAGCTACAAAGAGGAATCTTAACCCTCCACCAGGTTTCTTTGCATGCAGATAAAAAGCAGCAGTAACGAGGCTAAGATAAAGCAGCCTGCTCCTCTATCTTCCCAACACAAGCACACCGTGTAGCACTCCAACGAAAGGGGAAGGCATGAGGACGCACTACATCGCAGGCTTATCCGCCAGCCGCCCAGCCGGCCCCGCCAAGCGTTGCGGAGAAGCCGCCGCCGACGGTACCGGGAACCCAGGGGAGCCGGGCAGAGAGGGCGGACACGCGCGGGGGTGACCCCTCGCCTTTCCCGGGCCTCGGGAGAGCGGCCGGGCCGGCGGGCGCCCGCCTCACCTTGAAGAAGTCATCCTGGTGCACCACGCTGCAGTTGGGCAGGGCCTGCATCAGCCTGCGGGTGAGGGTGGTCTTCCCGCCGTTGGTGACCCTGCGGCGAGACCGCCCAGCCCTCAGGAAGCGCCGCGCGCCACGTGCGCGCGCGGGACCCGCCGCCGCCGCCGCCTCCTCCCCCGCCCCCACCCGCGTCCTCCGCGCTCGCGCCACTGCGGCAGCGGCACGAGGAGGGCCGAGCCGGGGCGGGCAGCGCGCCCGGGCCGCGCCTCGGCCGGGCCCCGCACCCCTCCGCCCCGAGCCGCCCGCCCCGCAGCTCTCACCCGCCGATGCCGATGATGATGTTCATGGCGCGTGCAGCAGCCGCCCGGCCCGACTCCTACCGCCTGTTCCGGAGGGGGTGGGGGGGGTGGGGGGGTCGGGGACCCGGCGTCTCCGGTACCGGCCGCCTACGTGCCTGAGCCGGGACCCGGGGAAGGGAGGAAAAGAGGGGCTGGAGAAAGAGGAGAAGGTAGAAAGGGGAGAAACCCAACGTCAACTGCTGGGCAACGCCATGGTCGGAGGAGGAGGGAGGAGCAGCAGAGCTGGTCCGCGCCGCGCCGGAGCGCTCCGCAAAGGGAGGCCGGCAACCGCTGCATGGCGCTTCCCCTCACGCTCCTGCGCGCCCATTGGGCAGCCGCCGCTGCCGCCGTAGCCAATGGAGAGCGCGCGCCGCGGACGCCTCGCAGGTATTGGGCAGGGGGCGCTCACTCACGCCCGACAAGGTCATACCGCATGCCACTCGGCGGCGTTCATTGGCCGCGGCGCTGGGGGGCGGGTATCTGCGCCAATGGCAGGATCGTCGCGCGCCCGAAGGGGCGGGTCTGGTGGCGGCAGCGCTGTGCGGGTGCGCCGCGGCGGGGCTGGCGGGCTCTCCTCAGGGCCCGCGAGAGCGGGCGGTGCGGGAGCCTGCGGGCGGTGCGGGAGCCTGCGGACGCTCGGCCCTGCCGAGAGCGATCGCACCGGCGGGGGGGCTCGGAGCCGCTGGGCGCCTTCGCGGGGCGGGGGGAAGGGGCGCGCCCGGAGCAGGACGAGGCCGATCCCCGGCCCAGGGGAGGGCAGAGCAGGTGTGGGTTCTGCAGCCTCCTGCCCGGGGGCCGTCACAGCGGCTCCGGCGGCGGTCAGTGAGGCGTTGTTGGCCGTACGGAGCTGTTAACGCGCCCATCCGAAAGGCCTCGGGGTCTCAGCGCCCCCCTCCGGATACCGGCCCGGTTTCCAGCGGTGAGGAGCGGCTCCCCCGGAAGGGCCGCGGCGGAGCGGGGAGAGGCAGCGGGACGGGCCGTCCGGACGCCGGCTCCCCTCTGCCGTGACTCAGCCAGGCAGGGCCGCTCGGGGTGGGAAGAGCGGCAGGAGTCTGCCGGCCCCGTGGTTTGCTCCGTGGCACGGTGACCCCCTCCGTTTCCCAGGGTGAAACGCGCCAGCAGTTGTGCATCTTCGGCGTTCAAGGTCAAAATCTGTCCTTAGGCCATGAATTAGGGAGTGTTAATGGGCATGTGGAAATTTGACTGGGAATTTAGTGTGGAGGCTTTAATCTCCCGTGATCCCAGGTGTCAGGAGAAGGGCAGTTCCCGACTCCTGCGTCTGGAGGAGCACGCGTGTCCTTGGCCGTTGTGTTTGTCCTTTGGCTGCCAGTGCTTGGGCTCCTGCAGACCGCGGGAAACCGCAGGACTGGAAACGGCTGCTCCTGAGGAACTTTACCTCTTCGTGTTGAGACTTTTTCCCTTCTATGAAGAAATAAAACTTATGGTCACAGTCTTTTTTTTGTTTGTTTGTTTTTTGTTTAATCTGAGTTTATTCTTAGTAACGTTAAATTCTATAACTTACAAGCTAGTAACTCAGTTCAACGTGTTTACAATACCAGTGGTTGGTGTGTTGCCAACCGTTCAGCTTGTTTCTCATCTTTTTGTGATTTTTACTAATTTTCTTCTGGTAAGACTCCAGCCAAGTTTCAGTTGATTGCTCTCACAGTTATTTTTAACTTCCAAACAGAACACATGATTTTGTCTCCTGGTTTTTCTTCTTTTTGAGGGGGAATGGACAGTTAAAAATTTTTTTTTTTTTTAATTTTGTGACTAAGCTCGTTTCCACTTTGAAATGGAGAAGCTGCCTTAGAAGTTTTTTTTGTTGTTGTTGGTTTTGGTTTTGTTTTTTTTTTCATGTGTGTGTTTACTTAGCTTTTAAAAGGAGAAGTTTCAAATCTCAGAGACTACACCCAAATTCCTTAGATTAACAATACCAACACATCTAGATTAACAGAGCCCTAAGGTAAAACCCTATTCCCAGCTTTCTGTGAAGCTTCAGGATGGCAGAGGGTCAATATATAATCACATTACTTAACAGTGTTATTATGTAGTTTGAGGACTACATCTCAAACTAAATTTGTAATCTGTAGATATATTAGTAAAATCAGGATGTTATTTCCAAGCAGTTCAACTCACTCTACAGGAGGTTTTCAGCTGTTAGGCTCCATGGTTCTTCCAAAGTCTTGGTACTCTTGGTTTTTTTTGCTCTTTGCCTTTCACCAAGCAAGATGCACTCTTCAAGTTTTGTGTGCAAAACTACTTTTTAATCTGGAAACCAGTTTCCACTGTTTTGTACCGTACCTTGCTGTTCAAATATCTAAACATACAACTGTGTCAGTATTTTAACATGATGTAAATATCAAATGAGCAGAGTAAGGATAATGAACAAATTAGAAGTGCAGTGGTTTTTAGAAAGGCAATTAGACTGAAATAGGCTTCTCACATCAATTCAGGAGTGAGAGCACTGCAATTAAAATGACAATAACTGGACTCAGAAGTTATCACAATCTAACAACTCCCTGGGGCAGGGTGATGGTAGCCTGTCTGATGTGTAAGAATGTACTCTGCCTTTACACTCATTGTCTTTCACTGATAGCTCAGAGTCAAGGATTTGTCATCCTTAGACTTTGAGTCTAAAGGCCAGCTGTGAAGGACAAGTATGTTTAGTGGATGCTATTTGTCAAGATTACCATGCAGCTGTCTTGTCTATGGGAAGGGAGGATTCTTTTGTTTTGATTCAGGCAAACATTTTCCACTTCAAATAGAATTATATTTTGTAAGTAAAATACAACAGTATTTTGAATTCTTGTTAATACACAGCAATGGTAGAACAAATTTAATGCAATGCTCAGTAAAGTGTATCTAGACATTCATTAAGCTCTCAGGTGCTTTAAGACTACGGACTCCAGAATGGCTGTGCATCCTTCCCAGTGCATTCAACATCTGTGTCTGCGTGTGCTAGCCATTTCCCAGGCCCTTTGTCTCTCTCTCCTCGATGATACTGCTGCTGTGGTGAAAAATAGAGAGAAAGAACAACAGGATATTGTCCAATTCTGGTCTGTGTGCCAACAGTGACAAAATGTTTTCTCCCCAGTTTGGGGATTCTTGTCAGCTTCTGCTAGTCCTGGGCGAGCCTGAACACACTAAGATGTTTTTTAAATTCTTCCAGTTAGTGTGGAAACCTTGAGTCTCTGGGAGGAAGGTGGTGTCCCATGCCCTGGCGCAGACATTCCTGTCCTGGAGGATGATACTCTGGCTCATGCAGAGGAAAAGAAGAGTTCTGTTGTAGAACACAACAGGAAGGCGTCCAGCGCTGCTCAGAGCCAGGAGGACACCTGCAGAGCTGCCGCAGGGGTGGAAGTGAGCCACAGGCTGCATGGATAGTGCTGAGAAAACGGCACGGCTGCACGAATCTGACGCCAAACTAGGGCACTATTTTGGGTTTCCGTTCCGCTTTTCTGACACCTGTAGGCAAGCGTGAAGCACACAACAGACTTCTGCAGCACCTTACGGAGTGAAGGAACCGTCGCAGGGTATGGGATCGCAGTGAAGCATCGTTGCTTAGCAATCAGGATTAATTATAACCCAGGACTATGAACTGTAAATGCGCTAGAGTTGCCGAGACAGGAGCTGGCTGTGTGCCCGCGCTGGAGTGAGGACGTACCATCCCGCCGGGACTCCCTGGGAGCAGCAGGTAACACCTGGGCACACACGAAGCCCCACGGAGGTAGATGGCCGAATACTGGGGGGTACGGCGGGAGGAGAGTGGGCGTTCAACCGTTATTTTGGGGTGGGGATGTTTCTTTATCTAATTTGATGCTTGTCTCAGTCGGTCTGTTTTCAAAATAGATTATTAGTGTACAGTGACATACTTTATGATTTTCTTAAGAAAATCTTACCTTTGATACAGTCTCCTTCATGTGAAATAAACCCCCAAAATCTGCAACTAATGTAAAGTGTGGGAAAAAGCTTCAGCTTCTGCTTGTTCTTAAGGTTGTGTGGGCTACTTCCCGTCTTTGCTGCACCCAAACAGGGCATCAGTGGTGAAAAAGACCATTCTGAGAGGATGAAGTGAGGTGAAAAATGGTAATTGAGCCAGATAATGAGTTGTATTAAATGCACTCAGGATAAAATGGAATAGCATATGACATGTTTTGCAACAATGTATGATATAGGCCACTTAAAGCTGAGGCAAACATGACAAATGCTTTAAAAGATAAATGGCAGCAATTTAAAAAAATCTGCTTGAAGTGTGAGAAGTGAGGAAGTGTAAGAAAACCGCAAAGGTGAAAGAAATAGATGTGCTAATTACGTAATTGTGGGACTACATAAGAAATGCCTGTGAAGGGGGAAGCTCATGCTGTTTGTGAAGACTTCAGTTGTTGTTCAGAAAGGCTGAATGGATGAAGCTGTAACTTCTGTTAAGCTGTAAGCTTTAAAAAAAAAACAAAACCCTTCTTTATAAATTAATGTGTTATATTGTTTTAATGATCTGGGGTATGAAAAAGTTGGTATGAAAGGCTACTCTATAGCCCTGGGTTTGTTTTGAAGGAAGTTTGTTGTTTTTTTTTTTTAAAAAAGAAGTCAGTAACTGCTAAAAAGTTGGGGTTTTTTGCCATAGCTTCAGGGCACTTGAAGTCAGGGAGTTTCCTGGTTGTGTCTCCCGTTCAGGAGTGCTGTGTTAATAATTTTATACATTCTGGGGAGCTCTAAGCTCTGTCTGAGGAATGGTTTCTGTTGCTGATAGACAAAGCCTTTTTCTTTTTTTTTCTCCTCTTTTTAAGGGCTTTTTGGAGTTGTAGAATACTCTTTACTTTGTGCTTTTCTATGTCTGAGAAGTAACTCTATCAGATATAAGAAAGAAACTTTATTTTGCATGTGTCTGTAAGTGTTAAGCATTCAATTTGTTGTGCTTGAAAGCTTTTTTTTTTTTTTTTTTAAAATACTGAATAGTTCATAACCATCGGCTAGCTCTGCTTACAGCCAGATCACAGACTGTTAAACAAGACCCGGCTGAACTCCAGCATTGCTCTTACTGTGCTTCTGTACAGAAACCAGAACTTACATTACTGTCTGTCTAGGGGTAAATGTGCAGAGTTCTTAACCTGATTTCTGACACGAACATTCCGGTTTTAAATTGATGCTACTCTTCTGTCCAGGTACGCTTAAGAACTTTGCAGTCTTGTTTTAGTTTTCTGAAATAACTGTTGCTCAAAAACTGTTACAAGACTTTGGTATATTTTAGTGTAAACTTAAATAGTAATCTCTTTGCAGGTCTACTCATCAGATGCTTTCTGTGATCTTTACCAGTGAATCTGCACAAGCAATTCCTTCCTAAACTCTCTTTAGGAACTGCATTTTGGTCCTCATACTGCTTTAACTACCAGAGAAGTAATTACGCTTAACAAGACCGTACTACCTACTGGAAAATACAATGACTGAATTCCTGGTTTGTTTTAATTGGTGCAATGGTGAACAGCCCCAGCCGGTAGGTGCACATGCAAGTGCTATCCTTTATCAGATTTGAAATTTTCTCTTTCAGTTATGTGGGAAACACTTTGATTGTCATCTTATTTTGATTAGTTCAGGCTAAGTAATGTAAATGCTAAAACCAGACCTGTTAGAGTGTGTTTAAATTATGTGTGTTTTGATGGAAGCTTTGGCCATATGACTGTCTGCAGTACTCAGGCCCTGATTTTCCAACATTAAAGAAAGTTTTTGCCAAAACTCAGTTAGCAGTAATACAGTAATAAAAGTGACTTTTTTCCTGTCTTACTGCAAACAATCTGAAACTTCATCAGGGTTGGATGAAGTTTCTGCCAGTAGTCGTTAGGGGTCAGTACTGACTGTTTTTAACTCAGCTGCTTGTTTCTGTCTGAAAGCCGCTCATGCGTTCTGGATAGAGACCTAAGATACCCTCTTTCTTATAGAAGAGGCGTCGGAGACTGGACCGGAATATGATAGGAGAACCAATGAACTTTGTACACACTGCGCATGTTGGGGCAAGAGACATGACTACTGACTATTCATCAGTAAGTGTGCACATCTTGAATCTCCACTTGGTAACCTATAGAGCAGGTAGCTAATAAAATACTAGATAATTGTAAGAGAGAGAAAAATCTGACCCCTCCCCCCCCTTTTTTTTTTTTTAATCAATAGAATAGCATTAGAACAGAACTGTCCTTTGGTTTGTAAACATCAGGTACTGTAGAAGATGTATTCAGCAAGAATTGCTCATTTCCCCAGTATCTTTACATATGATGAGAACCTTTTGGATAAGGATTGTGTTAACACACTTGATATGATACCAGATCCAGATAACATGTCACCTGAAGTCAAAGCTATGCCAGGGTGAGGGATGTAAGAGCAAGTGGATTTTGGATAGCAAAACCAATCTCATGAACTAACTTAAAATAGTATTTAACAATCCTGGGTTTAGTTGTTATTTCTTCCTACTACTGTTGGGACCCAGCACTGCAAACATGTGGCTCATCTGCCTCATCAAATTGGTGCTTTTAATAATTGCTCTGGCAGCCAGACTTCTTGAGATGCATGATCTAATTTATTTTTTTTTCCTAGGCTGTATCAATTCAGGACCATATGAAGTCTAAAGGTGGCTACACAAATGGCACTTCTGCAACTGTTGAGACATAGGAAACTGAGAGAAGGCAGAAATCTGCTCTGTCTTTTGAGGACCCCCTGGACTGTGCTTTCATATTGTCAAAAAACCCTTGGAGTAGAGAGAGTATTTTAATTATAAATGGGTCAGTGCAAGCTTTCATGTTCTTAGCACAATAGCTTCTGAAGGAGTTATTATAAATTATCCTTAAA
The DNA here is from genome assembly GCF_036417535.1 of Chlamydotis macqueenii. Classification (NCBI taxonomy): domain Eukaryota; kingdom Metazoa; phylum Chordata; class Aves; order Otidiformes; family Otididae; genus Chlamydotis; species Chlamydotis macqueenii. The sequence continues at coordinate 11,258,188 of NC_141567.1, read as the reverse complement.
ACCGTCTGTTGTGGTAGTGTTGTAGTAGCAACAGTAATTTGTCACTGTGGATGACTTCCTAGCTGTGTCCCAAAAACCTCACAAAATTGTCTTGCAGGATGGCATTAGAAGTCTGTATGGATTGTCTGGGCGTTTGGTCTTTCTCTCCCCTCAAGAAATGCAGAGGTTGATTTAATTGGAAGATATCATGTTTGCACTTCTTATGTGGGCTAAACTGAATTGCTAAGTAGGATCTTATAGCCTGTAATACAACTTTGGATCTAATTTTTTGATGGCTTACAACCTAATGCTTAAATCTACTGAGCTGTACTTTGGTATTTTTCAATGTCTTTTGATGGTGAAGGAACTCTAACATAACATAGTTAGCTGAGTCTGCAAAGCCCAGTGTAACTTCTGCCTTGCTGTGATAATGCTTTTGGAGCTAAAAATGGAAGTTTTGCAAACATACTCTAAAACGAGGCTTAGTAAAACAGCTGTTTCTCTCAGTTACTGGGCTGCCTCCCTTCCATACACGCAGTAGTGTGACTGACAGGTGTTACTACAACAGAGCCAATAATAAGTACCAGTTAACTTCAGGTGGTGTTACAGTATGCTCACAACCGTGTGTTAATTTTGCATGACTGCGATTGAATTTTAAACTAAACTTAAGATCACTCTCTCTGTTACCTATCTGTAATAGTGACTACAAAGGACTTCAAGGGGTGCTCACTTGTCTCTCTGGCTCCTTAATTGCAAGACTGTTTGTTTATTTAGATGAACTGATTTTTTTTTTTTTCTTGCATATGCTTTTAAATGATACGGTTTAATAAAAACTATAGTTTATGTGATACAGCCATGCAAAGGATAAAAACTTAAAGAATACTGTGAAAATTTGCAGGAGAACATTAAATGGAAAAAGTGTCTTGCAGAGTTCCAGCTCTTCGTAAATACAGGTATTTAGCCGTACTCAAACTACAGTTTATTACTTGCTTCTTATTTGTTGTTCTATTAAGTGATATGACAAAACTGCTGAAGTAGAGGTAGGTTTTTCTTTTCCCCAGTCACTGACAACTGTTCCTGAACTCAAAATTTTGAATGACTACCAGTGCAGAAACTTAAGAAATCTGCTTGCTGTCACGAGATTAACTAAATAAAAGTGTTTAAGTTACTGCCAAATCAGCACCAGATATGCTGCAAGTCAGTGGAGCACTCTCCTTCTTGCCCTAGGTATAAGATCAGTTACGAACTTTTTTCCATTAAAAAAAAATTCTTATTCTTGAATTAGAATACATGCCATATTTTAAAATCAGCATGAGTTAGCTGTACACTTAGCTTTTTAAGGTCTTTCGTGTTTCTGTCTTCTAACTTCAGATTTATTCCAACAGCCTAGTTAAGATACAGAGTTCAAAGGCGCTAAATACTGTGTACTGTTGAGGAAGGATAAAGTGGCCAAGTTGTTTTAAAGAATAATTTCTGAAGAATCTGCTATTACATTGAGTTTATGCATTCATTGGTCCATACTGGCCTAGAAAGAATAGTGGTAGGGCAACTGTGATGAAGTAAGTATGTCGTATTTTGTTAACACTTTAAGAAAACAAATTGAATGGAAGTTTGTATTTCCTAAAGAATCATTCAGTATGTTTAAGATAGTAATATATGCATAACTAGACATAGAAGTTGGTGGTCATGTCAGTTCTTCTTGCTAAAAATAAACCAACAGAGATAATTTTGTTATTAAACCCTTATTTATAGAAAAAAATCCTAGTTTTCATTATGTAAACCACTATCTGTTGTAAAATTAATTAGTTTCATCAACCTATATAGTATCATCTAGGACCATATTAAAGCTAATTAAATTGTCACATTACTCAAAGGAACTATTTTGCTATTGCATTAAAAATGCCATTACTTTTAAAATCTAAGCAAACATAAAAGTATATCTTAGGACTTAAGTATTTTTTTGCTGTATATTTAAATCTTTAGCTGTAATCTTTCATGTAACTCTGCGTAAACCTATCTCGGTTGTAATAAATCTGTTGAACTAGGCACTTGCGCTCTTCTCATATTGTGAAATTTTTTTTTTCCTCTCTGTGCACTGAAAACCCATTGATAAGGTGGATGGATCAGTGTGGCTCAAACCTTTATTGTACAAAATCAAATTTGTCCAGCAGAGAGCAGAATTTTACATAAAGTCCCTTCTGTCTTTTGCTCTATACAATCTGTTACTCCAGTGTGGGGTTTTTTTTTTAAATTGGCTGGAATAATATACACCAAATGAGACCAAAGGATCAAACTTTTAAATCTGTCTTACAGGCTGTGAAGACCTCCTGCCAACACAATGTGGCAATGAAAGACTACTGCTCTGACATAATGGCATTGTATGGTTTCTTTTTGTAGTTGTAAGTAAAATAACTCACAAGTGGAGCAGTATCAAGTCTTTCATACGTAGTCTAGCAGTGTCTCAGCATAAAAACAAAAAGGGGGCAGGGGGGATATGAAGGTTAGCTGTTATTTTAAATACTGTCCATCTTATCCTTTGATTTCACTGCTAGGTTTTATTGACTATCTAATAATGTTGCATAAACCTGTAGTCAGTACATAGAAAAGGTATTTGGCTTTTACACAACCTAATATGTCTTTTTAGCTCCTGTAGAGCAGCTTTATAACAATTATGTGATGTCATGCTATGTTCCAAATTAGCCTGTAATATGATAACTTGCAACCCAGACATGTAGTGCTGTTCCTTTATATGGTCTTGTCATACTGGACTATTGGGTGCTTCTGTAGCTTCCACTCTGTATAGACAAAAAATGTTTGAAAGATTAATAAATACCATGAATGTTACTGTGCCAGCAAGAATAAGCATAATTTGACAATGCTAAATTCCATGGAAGTACAGTTATGAAATTCATTAGATGTTGCTAAATATGGTAACACAGGAGAAAAAAAAAATCAAATCTGTCAGTGAAAGATGATCACATGGATGCTCTTGATTGTGTTTGGATTTATGTTGCTATCAGCACTGTGACACTGCCATAAAAACCCAACAGTTAAAGATAACGATCTTGTCTGCCTTTCGTAATTGCTGTGGAGAAACAGTGCTGTGTCACAGTGGTGTCAAAAAGATCTCTGGTGAGTGGGTGCCTGTAAGGCTTCCAGAAACTTTGTGGTTCTGTAAACTTGGTTAGTCGGGCCGTTGAAGAATCTCGGGCCGTCGTTTTAATGATACTGTGCTATTAAATCATTCAGAAACTTAGGCAGTCAGGGAATATGAAGTAGAAGCTAGATCTTCCTTACTAGTGTTTGTATTGTCTTTTCTCAGGAGAACAAACTTCAGTGGGACTTACTAAAAAAAGAGTACTTGCAGTAATCTGGTTTACTTAGTTATGCTTCTAGTTTATGGTTTATGAAGGTAGACTTCAAATTCTGAAATCTGTAAGACAGGTGAATCACACACTAAGGGTTAATGTTAAAGATATGGAGTCCTGAAACAAAAAATTTCTGGTTCATTAGATTGCAGTTTGGCTTCAGGGCAGAAAACAAAGACTGACCATAAATAGAATGTGTTTTTCTAAAAAGAAAGCTACGTGGAATAAATCTTTCTTATTTACTTTTAAAAAGTGGAGACTGACATATTTAACTCCTCACTGTTGTGCTACCACTCTTACTATGTACCTTTGTGTCTTAATACAGGGACTGGATCAACAGAGTTTAGACTCAGAGGAGCAGTTAATGCTTGAAATTCAAGATTTTAGATGTGTACCTCTGCAGCTGAAGGCTCTGTGTGCCTAAGGAGATGCTCTACGTTGTCAGTTTGAGCTCCTGCAGACATACTGCCCTTTCTTCATACACAGTAATTTGTCTGGCACACAAGGCCCAAGTTACATCAGTGGCTTTCCTGTTGATACTCATGTGGTTACAGTATATATGTAAAAACTTTCCTAGTCCTGTATAGAATAGGTCCTCTCTAGGACCCGGCCTGTTGGACAGCTGTTTCCTCAACAGAGCCTTAAGCTGTGAAGTTACTTAAACTTATTACCACACGGCCAGTTTTGTATTTTGCTACATGAAAGCATAAAGTCTCCTTCTTACTGCTGAACTCTTCATACTCCAGGGAAGGCGATCAGAGGGGCTAATGGGTTGAGCAGGAACTACAGAAAAACGAGATACGCAAGTGGGGCAGGTCTAGAAGCCATGGCGAGGCAATGTGGTACATGTTTGAGGAACAAGAAGGGGGCAGAACATGTGCATGTTAATGTTTGTTACCTACCTGCAGGACTGCTTTGTTGATATCGATTGGAAAATACTCATCATGTGTGCATAACTGGTATATGGAGGAAATTGGGCACTTAAATCCATGACTAAGCTGGAACTTTGGGACACAGGTTGCCAATGTGACTTTAATAGATGGTAGTATCCTCTTCCTGCAGTGGCTTACAAAGCTGTTTTCAGAAAGTATGGAGCCACTCAGAGAGCTAGATTTGGTTTCAGCAGTTGCAGGCTGATGGTGCGTATATGTTTGGAAGGTGAGATGGCACACTTCCCCATCCTCCCCAATCAATGTGAGGTTGTAGATGTTCTAAATGCTGCTCCCTGCTGCACTCAACACTAACTCCACCACAAAACAAATAAAACTTGGAGTTAATATCACATAGCAGTCGTAAAAGATATTTGCCTTCAGTCCATGATGCATCCAAAACTTCAGGGGAAATTAACTATCTGGTACTCAGCTGCCAGGTGTTGGGAGAGTATTGGATGCGTTGGAGCTGAAAAGTCCTGAAGAATTCCTTGTGTCTGAGGAGCTTTGAGTAATGTTCTCCTGGATTCTCCGCAGGGTGAGATGCCAGGAGATCCCCATGGCTACACCATATTTCCATTAAAACCTTTTATCCTGATGGTATGTAGAGAAAGGAAACACGAAAGAAAATAGTGAAAGCACTTTGAGTAAGCAGGGACATTACTAGTATGTGTTCTGATGCCAAAAAGTTCCCAACTTGAGGTGCTTGGTACTGAACCTAGGACTGCTGTCTTCACCTGGGAACTTAGAGATGAGCAAACTCGCATTATATTTAAAAACTGGTGCCCTTTCAGGGAGAGCAGGGTGTACAAGGGGCACCCATGGCATGGTATACTTCGGCCTTTGCATCGCCTAGACCCAGCCGTAATGGGCTTAGCAAGCGTTGTGGTATGGCTACTGAACACCTTGTGGTGTCACTTGTTCTGTACATCCTGTTTCTGTGCACCCCATGAGAGTGACCCAAATCCTAAGATGTTACACAAAAACGTAGTTCAAGTGGGAGGAAGTTCTCTTAACCTATTTTTATTCCCATTTAGAAGAGAGTAGTAATAGATGGACAAGAACAACAACTTTCAGGTGTCTGTTGAGACCTCCACGGTAAGTTACTCATGAAATCAAGGCCACAAAGCTGTACTAAAAATACTTCACTCTGAACCTTTTAAGTATTTTTTTTATTAAAACAATGTAAATGGGAATAATATTATCTTTATAACAAATTTTAAGTTTCTTCTGATATTTGCATATAAATCCAAGCAGAACAAAGTCGAGGTTATTATTATTAAGGACCCACCCTAATTCAAGTGTGAAAAAAAAAAAAAGCTGAATTATGTCTTTTACTGTTTTAATATATATGTATATATTTAGACCTTCATCTTAAGTACTGTGGAAGGAAATAATCCGTTCTTTTAAACTGAAATTAGTATGATTGTTCTGGCTTACTGGAAGTTAAAAAAATGAATTTAAAATCTACATTTAAACTACTGAGAGATAATTTGGTGTGCTTTTAAAGCTGACTTTGGCCTGTATAAATGGATGACTAAGTTCAGATTTCTCATCAAAGAGCTAGAAAAAGTGTTTGGTTACAGGATTTTTTTATATATATATATAACAATGTATTTGCACGTGTCTGATCTTGCTGGCGCTTAAGAAGACATTTTACGTAACTTACCTGAGCAAAGTCTAAAGGTGAATGGAGACTATACTGCTAACCAGTAATTGATCTCTTCACAGTGAGGTGTCCAAAATTAAGGATTTGTAGATCAGGTGAAACAATGGCACTTAGTCTAGGCAGAAATATATTTTAAAAAATTCATCTAACATATGTAAGTCTGAAAGTCCAGTCTCAACATGAGCTGAAGATGCACATTAATGGTGAAAGTAATACGCTTTTAAATGCGGTTACCCACGTCTACTCTCACAGTCTCTACCACCAGGAAATACTAAAATTTGACTCAATACCTTTGAGGGTGTGATACAAGCTTGAAAATATAATTCAAAGGTAAGGTTTACAGCTCTTCATTAATGCATGCTAATGTGACCTTGCTGTATAATGGCATATGAGGAAGGCTTTCAGTAGTTTCTTTCAACTACTTTAAACATCACCAATGAAAATGCATTTGAATTGACTGTTCTCTGCATAATATCCAGTGAACTAGGGTATCTCTTGCTTGCACAGATCGATATTTATTGGTGTTCAGGTAAGGCTGTTAGTACATGGGGAAAAGTTGCTAGACGTGTGTTTATATTAATAAATAATTCTTAAATGCAACTCTATGTTTGGGGTCACTTTCTTGCCAGGAGCTAGAGGTCCCATCGGGCTGTTGCACACGCGTGCATGTTCTTTGCCGTGTGTGTGTCTCACGGAGACAGCAGGTTTCCATAATGATGTTCCCCCTGTCACTCTCATCACGAGGTTTTAGTGTCACCTTACTGTCTTGTTCCAGGCTCCAGTCAAAAAGCTGTGAAAATACAAAGCACTGAAAGTGACAGTTTATAGGACAGGGTAACATTTTATTTGGTTAAGCCATTTCCTTTTCCTTGTCACCTGCTTTACTCTGCCCTATTATTCTACTGTCTTGAAAGATATTTACACTCAGTATTTGGGTCAGTGTTCTCTCTTAGTTCTTAGAAATTAATACATATTAAAAATTACTTCATCCTTTTGAAGCTTATGTATTGATTAATGAACTCAAAATCCTCTTTCTACTGATTTTTCTGTGACATAACTGTTTAGTGAGCAGTCTAGTCCCTTTTACAATCTTAGTCCTTTAAAAATTATGCAATGTGTTTTCTCTTGAATACCTAATGCTGACAGCCACCCTTCCAAATCTGCCTACCTAACAAGCCAACTATTTTCTGTTTGTGGTATTTTATGCAAAATTAACAGATTTAGTCAGTAATTCAAAGTTAGGCTAATGGAAGAGCAAATTTAATTGGATAAGGAGATACAGGGAAAGGAACAGAAAAAGGCAGATTGGTTGGAATAAGTTTACTCAAAAGCCAAGAGGCTGATAAATAAATAAAAAAAAAACCAACCCATAAATCAGCACTTAATGCAATGGGAGAGTCAGGAGAACAGCCTTAGAATGGAAGATGTTTTGGATGTTTTTCCTTGTGAGTCAAATAATTTGTGTTTAGAAGTGTGCATATGTGCTGGAAAACAGGCAGGAGGAAGGAAGGGATAATTTCATTATCCCTTTGACAAGGATTTCAATATACGTATAGTATTATTCAAGCAGTTTCTCTTCTGTGCTAATAGTTATTTAGCTCCAGTTTCCACTTTCTAACTAATGGGCTCAAAGCCTACGTTAAACATCTCTGTTCCTTAAGGCTTTAGGAATGCCGGAGTTGAGTTAAGGATTTTATTTTATGTCGATGTTTTAATTGGGAAATGGATTTTCATTGGGAAATGGATTTTTCTGAGAGTGTTGTAGCTCTTCTTTTCTCTGATGGAAATAATTATGGTGGATGCAATTCTTGGTATAGATTTTTAGTATCTTACACTGATTATGTGCAGAAGCTATATTGTTAATTCAAAATAAGGAATTTCAGGTTTAAAACTGGGGAGAAAAAAAAAAAGAAGGATCTTTTAGGCTTTTAAGTCATTCTTCAGGTTCTCAAGGTCTTCATAACATAGTTTTCTTCTACCTGGGACTGGAAATAACATGTATGAATAACATCTAGTTTTTCTCATAGTGCTGAAATTTGAGGCTAGATCATCTGTTTTTCATTTTGGTTACACATTAAAGCTAATGGTAAAAATTAGAACTTATTTAGTTGCCAGTAAAGATTACTTAAGTAAGTTTTTATTGATGTCCTGAATGTGAGCTGCCCGTGTCCTGAGCTAACATCAGGGCTCTTCAGTGCAGGTATTTCTAACCTGCACAGTCCCACTGGACTGCAGGGAATGTGTTTAATGTGAGAGATGTTAACACACAATAGCTTTGAACATTTATCAAGGCAGGTGAGACCAGACCAAACATACACTTTTTGGGAAAGCAATTTCCTTCCCCCTTCCCCCTTTTTTTTTTTTCTCCCAGCCTGCAGACAGAACAAAAATGGCTGTGCTTTCCAGGGGAACACAAGGAGAGGGATTAGTATTTAGTAGGGCAGGCCATGCTGTGGAGTCTGATCCTGTGAGCAGCTATGCACTTGCAATTCAAATTAAACACTTCTTCCGTGCCCAAAATACACTGTCATGTACATACCCTTAGCTCTTTACAGATCACAGAATTAATAGATTTATTGAAGTAATCTGTATTAATCTGTCATCCAGATCTTGTCAGATTCAGAAGAAGAGGTAGTAGTTGGTGTAAAGTGTCATGGTTACTCTGGCAACAGCACCAAAATAGAAACACACAGATGGACAGTGTAGTAGCTAGGTTTTTAAAATACCAATTCTGCATGGAATATGAATTGCTAGCTGTGTCATGGTGTGCTGTTATCTTTCACTGTTTAAGTACATTAAATTCTTAGACACACTTTTGCAGCCTAGCAAATCTACAAGATGCATAAGCCTGTTCTGTTGCTGATACAAAGATGAATTGCAGGTTGTTACTAGAGGAGAGGGGGAAACTTGCCTGTTACCAAAATATCTGCATCTAGCAAAACACCACTTATTTACAGGTATGTAATGCTATTAACATTTTTACAGCAACAGAACACCTTACTGAAAATTTGCCATAAAGAAGTGGGGAATGTTCCCTGTAGGTGTCTTACATGGCTTTGTCCTTAAATTCATGCAGAGGGCAGACCACACGTGTAGGAACATCGTTCCTCTGTAGCAATAACTCAACTCGAGCAAGGGGGTTAAGGCTTTGATTTACTAATGCTGGACTCTGTGAATGCAGCTCAGCTCTCATGGTCTTCCCTCTCCCTTTTCCCTCGCACCTCCACCACCTCATTCATGGCCACATCCCCTCCTTTCTCCAGTAATCTTTATCTTTGTGTCTTCTGCTTTCCCGCAGACGCTGCCTGTGAGGCAGGCCCCCGTCCTGCAGGAAGGGATGGTGTAACCAGTGCTTGAAAACCTCCAGCAAAAGATGTTGCACAACATCCTTAGCTGGTAAATCATGGAGCTGTTTCAGGTCTATCTCCTTCCTGCAAATCATTGCTGCTCTTAAATCTGATTAACCACAGCCCATTCGATGCTTTCAAAGCCTGGAAAACATCTCTGAAATGCTTTCTTTTCTTTTTCTTTTTTTTTTTTGAGGAAAAAAACCAATGCAACTCTCTCAACCTTTTGTTATAGGTTATGCTTTGTTGTTTGTTCTATTTGTTGCTCTCGGTTATGACATATCGCTACCCTCACCGTCCTTCTGTCCCGCGGCTTTGTGTGTGTGCCTGATGGCCCAGAAAGACGGAGTGAGGAGAAATACTCAGATTTGTCTCGGGAGACATGGGGCAAACCCAACCGTTTCCTTTTATTCGTAATGGGTGTGATGGGTTTCAGGAAGGGTTTCAGCGTTATGTACCCCACACCCGCACCTCTTGCAGCTGCTACGCAGGGAGCCCAACAACCCGGCAGCTGTTGACCATCAGAAAACCACAGCCAAAGAAGGCGAAAACAAACGTGAGGCGTGGAGGGGGGCGGTAAGGGTCAGCCCTGGCTGTCAGCACGAGCACGCGTGGGCCGTCCTAGTTCTCGTGGGAGGTCCGCTCCACAAACGCCCGGCCGGGGACACTCGACCGCCTCCCCGGCTCGGCCCGGCCGTGCGGGCCCGGCAGCAGGAGCCGCGACAGGGCGGCGGCAGCCTGTACGCGTCCCCCCGGCGCGGCCCCGCCGGCAGCGCCGCCCTGCGGCCGGGGGCCGAGCGTCCCCGCGGCGGAGGCGAAGGACAGGGCCGCAGCGTCTCCGTGGCCGTGCCGGGAGCAGGAGCGTCCGCCCCCGTGGGTCGCGGCGGCCGGAAGAGGAAGTGGCGCCGCTCCGGGAGCCGGCGGCCGTGAAAGGCTGCGCGGCGGGGGTGGGGAGCCCGAAGCTTTTCCCCGGTCAGGTGGCGGTGGTCGCCGAGGAAGATGAGGGCCGCCGGGCTGCTGTGGGCCGCACTGTGGGGCCTGCTGCTCCCGCCGGTAAGGGGCTGCGCTGCCCTCGCCGCGGGAGGCGCCGGGGCCCGGCTCCTGGGCCGGCCTGGGCCGCGCCGCTTGTGGTGGCCCGGGCGAGTGCGGGCTGGCGGCCAGGCCGCCCGTGGCCTCCTCTCCTCTGCCGACCCGGGGTGCGGGGGGCTCCCTCTATCCGGCTGTCCCCCGGGACCGTTCCCTGGAGGACCCCGACCGCCAGTGAAGCTCGTCCCGGGGTGGTTTCGGGCCTCCCGGGTCCCCAGCGCCTCCCCGAGCCCCTGTCCTGTCCCCCGTGCCCAGGGAGCGTTGGCCGAGCCCGGGCTCCGGTCGCGCGTTGGCAGATTTGGATAACAAATCTCCCATGTGCCTGTGTAGATAAACACCGGTCTTGTTTTAGAGGTATTTAATTTAGGATGCTGGGGGAGCGAGCTCATGGCATGTGTCTGTGTCCTGGCTTTCAGCTTGTTCCCCTTGGGTGCAGTTTTGGTTCCTGTATGGGGCCTGTAGGCCGTAGAAACCTCACAAACATCTGTGAGATTTATGCTGTTACTTGCTATGTACAAAATATCTTTTTCCTGTTCTGTGCCTTTTGAGTTTCTTGTACATCTTATCTAGATGCTAGCTGTGGTGGATATCATAAATACAGGCTTGGTTTGGCCTCTGAGTCTACTGGTTCATAAAACTTGCGGTATTCCACATAGTGGGGTTACCAGTGCACTCCAAAGCTCAACAGTCATCCCTGCAGGGATAGGGACATGCTAGGAAAAATAAAGTTTAATAGACAGTGTGAGGCGTCTTCTTCTGTATCAAAGAATTACCTAAGAGAAGTTTAAAGGTGGCAAACGAAGGAAATGTGATGAGGGAACCACCTGTCAGAAATAGAAGACACTTGTGGGGAGATGAGGGCTCGTTGGGAATTGTCTGAACCTGAAGGTGATGATGATGCCCCTCAATGCGGGAACGTATTTATGCTGGAGCAAGTCAGCCTATGGAAGCAAGTTAATCTGTTCAGGAGCAGTTTTGTGAACGCACTCTCAGTCTTCTGTTTAAGTGACAAGATTGAAAATGTGCTCAGTAAGAAACTTTCACTTTGTGTGTGTTCTGAGAGTAAGATTTGTTCTGTACTATTCAGTGGCGCAGCTGACTGCAAGGCCTTGTACCCAAACTAGTAGCTCTTGTCAGTTGTGAAAGGAGGATACTGAAGCAATTAGAAAATAGTAAAAGTTCAGCTGGATGAATTTCTGTGGGGATGTTCTAAGTGAAGTGTAGCATGTAGTGTTTGTCTTAATTTTTAACTTCTAAATGCTGTCTTTAGAGCTCAGCAATGAGTATGTGAGGGTAAACGTCATGCTCTTGCCTCCTTCCCGCCACCTTTGGAGCAAGAATTGTGTTTCCTGATTCATCCCCAGCAAAGGGAAGCTTGCCAAACAAAACACACGTATCAAAGCAGCAAGTAATCGCTCCTTCTAGGTGGACTTGTGCTTGTGTAGCATTAACACTTGATTTCTGGGAACCCAGAAAACGGGTATTATTCTACTTCGCGAAGCAGAAAGAGCTTTTGATGGATGGAAACATCTGGGGTTTGCACCTGTTGGAAGTGTTTATTGCTTTTAATTTGCCATCATCATATACTTTTAAGTGAGTGCACTTAAGAGGGAAGCTTGATAGTTTTTGTGCTGATCATAAATCATGGAACAACTTATTTTAGCTGACAGCTGAAGAACTGTTACATGTTAAACAGTTAATGTGCTGAGGCCCTTTGACACAGTTCTCCCAGCAGATGTTCATGCGCTATGGCCAATATAATGGATTCTTCTGAAGAAGGTTTTTTATTATTCAAACCAGGCAGACATAAACCTCTGAAACAACGTTGTCTCATTTCTTCTTTTCTCTCTAGTTTTCTCACTTGCTGCAGAATACTGGTACGCTAGCCTGAGAAAAAAAATGCCTCTGTAGCACTGTTAATGATGAGTATTTTGCATCTGATAAATATTTGGGCTTTCCCCCCCTTAGCCATGCCTGCTTCTAGCTTAATAGCTCAGTGTTCTTTTGGACAAACCTGGATTTAAAACAGGATTTAAGGCTTTTTAAATCTATTGATACTTCCTGTTATTGAGGTCAACTTCTCTCTCAAGGAAATCAGTTGAAATGTGATCATCTGCCAGTTTTCTTAAGGTGATGATGCTTTGAGATACAAATGATGCTTATTTGTTTTCACTGCTTCGCAGCTGTAGCTACATTTCATTGTTAGTCTGATCATTTATCCACTTAAATACCTAACTTTTATTAGTATATTAATGCTTGGATGAAGTATATATCTCTAAAGTTATCAGAAGTTAAAAAATTCATAGGTATTAGTAGATAAAATAAATCATATTACATGAGGGACTCTGAGAGTAATCTTAAGAAACACCGGTATTTCCTTAACTACACAAATTATTCTTAAAGTACACTAGTTGATCTCTTTGTGTTTACAGTTATTTGATAAAAAAAAATTCTAGGAATTGCCGTATAATACCTTTATTAGTAGAGGGAATTCTAGAGTCTGCAAGGAGACTTTAATCCACTTTTCCGTGTACTGTCTTAATTGCTTTCTATGTAGAAGTTTATACTTTTTGGAAAGTATAGGATACAGAATCTGAAATTATTTGCCTGGATTTCTTGATGGTATTCTACTTGGTAACATTAACTGTACGTGTAACGAAGACATTATATTTGAAATGAGGATAAATAGTTTTATACAGTGACTTGATTTTTACTGTTCTTCCATCCTACTCTCAAGCTACCCATTTCTCATTGATTGAGTCGTTATATAAAATAATTAATTGAATAAATTCCTTTTCTCTGAACAGCTCTTCCTCTTCTTAAGAGTTTTTTAGAAGAATATATGCATACTGATAGTCTGAACTTTGTTTAATTCACAACACCCTGATTCATTGCAGGTAACTGCAGATGAGGGGATCCTGCATGCTTCTGGAAACGGTGTGCCTCCAGTAACAAAGGATTACTGCATAATTTACAATTCTAATTGGATATCTCTTCCAAAGAGCCTGGACAATGCTGTAAGTAGCTTGTAATCGTACTCCCTAAGAAAACTAGACTGCAGTATGAATTTGTATCAGCTATAACTGGGTTTCAAAATTTTGAGTTAAATAGCTGCTCCGTTGAATGTTTAGCTTTTTGGGTTGTGTGGTGTCCACATCCACCCTCCTCTCTGGGGGAAAAAAAAAATGCTATGGTGAATATTTCTGTACTTTAAAAGTCAGCTTCTAAAGTTTACAAAGGTGCTTAGGACTGCTTTGAAATGTGTTTATATATTCAACTGATATTGTTAATTTTTTTTTTTTTCTTCAAATGTTATCAGTATGTCCAAGTTTTAGATTTGGGAGTAAAACTTCAGTTTTGTTGTTTACAAACATATTGTAAACTTGTAAAGCAGATTTCTTATATTGATTCTTCAGTTTCATCCTCTGTTTAAATTGTCTTGAAAACATCTGGTGGAATGGGAGATTATCTGGAATGTATCATCATACCATATTTTCTGAGTGTGTATTGTTGAGCCAAACTAAGGTGTGAGGCAGAAACAAACCTTTTTTTTTTTTTTTTTTCTTTAGGCACATTTCTTATAGGCAGAAAACATTTTGTGTTTGGAAATGATCAAGGCACTCCTGTCTCCCTTCCCTCCTGTCATTCTTTAGCAGGTTAACTCAATGTAAAGTGGAGTAAAAATAATTTATCTGCCGCAGACGTCTGTGCTGTGCTCCTTTGGCCACTGGGATGTCTTGACTAGTGAAAGAAAACTGACAATACTTTAAAAATAATTGTCGATATGGAATTGAACTTTGAAATAAGGATAGAAATCTTCTTAAAGAATTATTTTGTAATAAGCAATATGTTACCAGGCTTGCCAGCTGTTTTTGAACAAGTAGTATACTTTCAAACTCTGGTTATTTTCTGTCCATCAGTGCTCTTTTGGCTTGTGAAGTCTGGAAATGCCACAGAGCGTACACTGGATTCCCCAGAACTACAAGCCATGGTTTTCCTGTATAACCAGTTTATGTTTAAGTTACAGCAACAACTGCTGTGAAATTGCATTTAGAAACAGCCAGATATTTCAGCTATACACTGCTCTAAATGTTCCTCAGTATTGCAGGCTGCAGAAACTGCTGCTCTGATTTTATATTCCTGAAGTAATTATTCCTTTCTGTTATGCCTTTTTCTGGCAAGTCTCAAATTAGGGAGTATAGTAATGTCTTCTAGATTAGTTTGCAGTATCAAATTTCCTACTTTCACCGTGTTCCTCTTCTCCCTCTTGTCTCTGCAGACTTTCAGGACCCTGGAAAACCTGACTTCTACGGTACTCTGCAATTCTTCTGAAGTTCCTTCTGGCTTAATGAAGGACAAAGCAGTTGTAGTGATGAGAGGAAACTGCACTTTTTTGGAAAAAGCAAGAATTGCACAAAGTTCGGGTGCTAAAATGCTGTTGATTGCCAGTAAATCTAGGCTGGTAAGTTACAACATAGAGTTTTCTTCCAGCATGAGTCATTAATCTTCCCCACGGAGCGCTGTGCTGGTGCGGCCGCTGTTACTGAGGCAGAGCGCGTTATTCCAAATTAGTTCTGTGCAAGGCAGTGTTCCGTTGTCTGAAATTGTATTTTTAATCTCTTCCTTGTATCTTTAGTTATGTTTCTGAATGCAAATAGTTGTCTTTTATCATTCCCTAATTTTAGTGTACTCTCAACTCCCTGTAATCTTAGGTGATATTTTGTTTTAGACGCGTGTGACAAAAATAAGCTAGGAAAATATAATCCAAAATTTGAAATTAAAAAAAAGGCGTTTTGAGGTCTCTTTACAGATACTTCTGTTGCTTTTTTGTTGTCTGTTACAGCTGCAACATGTATGTACAAATATTTGCAATTTATTAATTGGTGTGATTATAATGAACAGTTAATCTTGTTTTAAAAACATAGAGAATCAAACCAGAGTTTTCATTATCCCTAGTAAAGCTATAAAAGTTAAAAAAGTTGGTACTATCACCTGTTTTGATTTAGGTACATCTGTCTTTAACTTTTTGCAAAAGGTGATGAATGAGCTCTTTTTTTTTTTTTTCTTCCTACAAATACACTGAAATTAAAGGATAATCAGCTTTTAGGGATCTAACTTGCTTTGGAAATAGGCTTAACAAACTTATAATTGATACTCTCTCTTTTAGTCTCCTCTTTCAGATAACAAGACTGATTTTGAAGATGTGACTCTTCCAGTTGCTCTTATAAGATATAATGACATAGTAGACATGCAGCTGGTAAGTACAAACCATAACAGCTGAAGTTTATAACGTAAACTTAAGAGTTTTGAATAAATAAATAACATAATTTCAGGTCAGATATGGATGTCTACCTGATTTGAATGTGCGTAGATACTACTTTCACAGAAGAGGACGGATATATTAAGGTGTAGAAGTGCTAATCTTCCTAATTCAGATTAGAGAGAGTGATTAATTAGAACACTAAGAATGGGAAATGCAATACCGAACTGGAGGGAGGGTAATCTTAGAAGTCTTCCTGCTAAACAAGGTAAGTGGCCTTCCAGGAGACTTGTATACAATTGCAGATGCCTGACATACGTTGAACTATAGCCTGGGAGGGTCTGCTCCTTTAGCGCACAGACTAGAACAGTTGAGCTTGTATGTACAGGCACGATACTTTCAGGCAAGCCGTACCTGATCAGGTTTAGTCTTGAGGAAGGTGTGAGGGTTTTTTTTTGTCTTTGCCAGATGTTGAGCTCTCTCTTTATATAGCATGACAGCATCTGTTACAGAGAAGTTAGGCAGTATAATTTGAGTTTCTGCTGATGAATTCATGGTGAGATGCCAAATGTGTGTGACTGAGACGTGGCAGTTGTGGTACCTCCTACACTTTATAAGCAGGTGAGGTTTTTTGGGGGGTATTTGGAGTTTGTTTTCCTTGACATCTAATATTAGGATACAGAATATTGCAGGGGGTTTTAAAGAAAACAGTATCATTTCTTGGATGTGATGTTTTCTGTTGTTATTTTGTTGTTGTTTTGTTTTTTATTTAGTGTTAAATAGCTTTGCTAGGCAGGAGTTGCTCTACACGTGTTTTTCTGTGAGTAGCAGAGGCTAGCACTAACCTGTGTAGTCTTAGCTTCTTGGATTCACTTTGCAAGCTCACTTCACCGTTTCTGCTCTTAATCTTCAGAGCTGCCGTGGGAGGTTGTCTTAGGTAAGTATGCAAACTGAAACCATGCCTAGATGTACAGGGCTTTGGTTGTTTTGTCTGTTCCCATGAAAGACTGGTTCTTACCAAACATTGACATGACTGAAGGTTTGTGATGGCTGTCCTCAGTCTGCCGTGGTCTTGATGAATATTGTGTTTTGTTTTGGGTTGTCCTCTGTCTTGGAACTTGTTTCTTGAAGTAAAGCAGGTGTTATTTGCTTAGTTGAGTGGTTTTAAGATATGCCCTGCTAACATGAAAGGGAACCTAGGGCAAGGTTAGATCCCTCTTTTGTTCTGAGTCTTCTCTGCATCGCTTTATTGCCTAGTGCTGTTTGAGGTGTTGTCACCTACGGTCATTTCTGTATAGCTGTAGTATTTCACCAGAGTAGCTTTGCTAGTAGATCAGTGTGTCAGGTGATGTCTCATACTGCTGTTGAATTGAAGAATTCAGTTTTTTCTTATGATGAGACTGCCTTCATAAAAGTAGTAAGGAGCACAGCGTAGACTAGAAACGATCCTTTCCTGGTTCTGATGTAGTTTTTGCCAAAGCCTTCTGTCATGTCACTGGCAGCTGTTATTTTGAATGATATGTGCTGCTTAGAAGCTGGCACCCATTGTGCTCTTCCTACTACAGTTGGGTTTCTGTTTTAACTCTTTTCAAGGCTTCCAACTTTCTCCTTTTACTTAGAAGAAAGAGACAGCACCAGTCTGAGGGTAGCTAGTTTGTATAAGTATTCTTTCTACTTTTTCTTGGAAGACTTAATCTTCACCATTTGAGTAAGGTGTATTTTGAGACAGCTCTCCTTCAGAGTTATCTAATGCAGTGTATTTGATTCTAATGCTCCCTGTGGTGGTGGAAGCTAAGACTCTGCAAGTTTTTAGTGAAGAGCAGAATAGGAACAAAAGGAAACAATCACTCTAGATTCTAATGTGAATTATACTTTATAAGATTTACAAAACTTACACGAAAAACTAGATTAAGGCATGTTGGATTTTGAATACTAAAAACGTATAAGCCTTTAGGTTTCTTGGGGTTTTTTTTGGTGCTTTTTTGTGTCTGTGTTTTGATTTGTTTGGTTTTTTTTTTGTTTTGGTTTGGGTTTTTTTTTGTTTTTTGGTTTTTTTTGTTTTTACATACAGGATGCTGTAATTTGAATAGGAGGTTTTTTGCCTTTATCATGTTCCACTTCATACAACTGCAATATTTCACTAAAATTTACTTTCCTTTATTGTTTTCTGAACTTCCATAACTTCAGGCAAGGGAATGATTCTGACTTCTTTAGCCTGCAGTATGGTTAATATCTGTAATTAGATAATTCAGATGCTGAAATGAATCAGCTTTCTTCACATATGGCCAGTGTGTGCCACTACACTACTCAGCTTCCCATTCAGTCTTTCCACCGTCAGTTTGATCTTCCTGTAGCCAAACCTGCCTGGCGTGTTCATCTCCTCTGTGGCTTTTTTCCCACATACAGGCTGTTAACAAATCTGTTTTTCTGCTGCATCTCTGAAGGCTGTTTTCACTGCAGGATTGCTTTAGGTGCCTTGACTTACTTTGACTACAGCAGCAAATCTTTCTTCCCTACCACCTTCAATTTCCAGTCAAATTATCATCCTTTCTTTGTTTCTTAAATCTCACCTTTCAGTCAAATGGAAGCATCTTGGGTTTGCTTTCAAGATTTTTGTACAATTCTGTATCAATTATGTCTCTGTGTTCCCTACTGTCTTCTTCAGTGTCCTTCAACTGATTGTTTTTTTACTTTAGTCTTTTTTGAAGTAGCGTGAAATTGCTTTCTCTTTGAATCCATCTCAAATCATGTCCCTGTAAATCTGTTATTAAGTAACTTTCTGACACTGTAAGTTTTCACTGTGTCCTGCCTGAAGCATCCTGCCTGTATCTGAACTGTGAGTTTTGTGGTTTCAAGAGGTAGATGTAGACTTCTGCTGATATCTCAGTGGACCTGTGAGTTTGTATTTATTTCAAGTTCATTGACTCAGATGTGCTTTCCTACAGAACAGAAGTCTTTTGATAGTACTTGGTGTGTTTGGAGGATGAAAAGCTTTTGGGCTAGAGGCACAATTTCTCAGAGGTGTTGAAAGAATGCAAAGAAGTATCATTTTGCCTTGTGGTATCCGTATGTTTCCACAGCGGTAGTAATAGGGTTGTGTTCAAACTGGACCATCCAGAAAGGCAGCATAGAAAGCATTGCTTCTTTACAATGGCTGAGGCAAATATATGGCATGTCTTGTGCAGTAAGTTGAAAACTTGCTCTCAGCATTGTGTAGGTTAAAAGCAGGAAATCATGATGTGCATCTTGCTGGAAAATAAGCAATATAATTTCTTTGTTGTCCTTATGAACCAACTTGTATGTTATATTTCAGATGCTTGGAAATGAAGTTAATGTGACTCTGTATTCACCACCTCTGCCAGAGTTTGATTGCAGTATGGTTGTCATCTTCATAATTGCTGTGTTTACGGTGGCACTAGGAGGATACTGGAGCGGAGTAGCCGAACTGTAAGTTTGTTAAACAGAACTGCTGGAATTATTTGGACTACATTTTTTGTGAAAACTGTGACAATGCTCTGTGAGAAATAATGTTATTTTAGGTTGGTAGTTAAAAAATTAGAAGATCTGGGTGCAAATAGCTGTTTTGCCGTGAAATGCTTGAGCACTGCAACTTTTGAAAAATGACTCTAGGTCTTTGAGGAACCTTGAGTAGTAGATTGTAGAAGTCCCTGAGCAATAATGCAGCTCCTGGGAGGAGCAATGGGTTAGAATTTTGAGAAATTATGAAATACTCTATAACTAGCACCATAATACTCCAATATCCATGATAGAAAGTAGGTATTTTAATGATTCAGTGATCCAAGAGGTACTTATGTAGCTGTATGTAGTCTCTGCATCATCCCAGCTGGCTGTGTAGCACCCTCTGGGATGTGTCTGCACTGCACTCCTGTCACTAGGAGCTCTGGGGAATGCAATTTGGTTGTGTTTGGGTGGCTCCAGACAGTTAAAGTCCAACCAGGCTTATCTGCTTCAGCTCTGCTTGTTATTTGGTGGAGTAACAGAGCCAGGGGCAATAGCAGCTCTAGGACCAGGCAGGGGCAGGGAGGCAGCAGTCCCTGTGCCGGGAAGGGGAGGGAGTGAAGGTGTAGAAAGTGGCAAATGCAGGGAAATGAGAGGTAGCAGAGGTTTCTGCACTGTAGTGCGGAAGGGTGTATGGCTCTGTTTTTAGTGAACTGATACATGGAACTGTTTTTAGTCTGGGGTTAAACTGGATATAGCTGGCCTTTCAGAGCGTGGTATTATTCTGCAGTATTCCTTGGGTGTCTGCATATGTTTAATAGGCCCGTGCGCCTCACTACCTACGGCTTCCCATTCTTAGTGGTGTTCTGCTTTATTCCCCAGAACAACAGGGAGTGGATTGTATGTGATAACAACAGCTTCCTCCTTCCCACTAGTTATGCAAATCTAATTATTTTAAAGAGATTGAAGAATTAGAAGAAGGGGGTGTGTGTTTCTTGTGATTCTTTCTTTCTTTTTTTTTTTTTAAGGTTAGAGCTGACTATGCTTCTTTTACCCTGCAGTGCTATAGGGTGTGGCTGCACTGAATGCTAAAATAACGAAATGTGATGCTGTCTCCCATATTGAAAAATACCCAGATGTAATTACATTAAACTTGTTAAAGTGCACTTTCATAAATCTAGGGTGTGCTTTTTTAAAAAAAAGCCATTTATTCAAAGCATGTCCTCTGAGAATGTGATTCATCTAACAAAGTGTCTTACTCCTGTGGGTTTTTCTCTTTTGAAGGTAGCTGTTTCAGTGCTGAATTCAGCATTTTGTAAGTAGGTCCTGGGATTCATCAGGAGCATGGTATCTGATGGGCAAGTTGCGCTAGCGTCTGCACTGAAGAGTAGTAGGGCTATCTGCTCAAAGAACACACACAATTTAAGTCTCCTTATTTTGCATGGTGAGGTACAAATATAGAGTATGTACGCACAGAATCTTACTCCCAGTGAAAATCCCCAGTTACAGCCCCCTTCTTTCGTTCGTTTACTCTGTAATTATGAGGTGTAAGAGTAAAAGAACTAGTACTTAGCTAGCTTCATTCTGCTAACATGAATGGTTTTTGCAGACATTTAATGTCTATAGTTGATGTTTTAAAACAGTGTGTAATACCCATGATTTTGATTTATCATAGACACATTTATCAGATTGACATTTAGCCCAAGAAATATTCTAGTCAGAAGTGATATGCTAATAAAGTTGAGTGCATGCATCCTGCAAAGGAGTTTAAGACTTTCGATGTCAGACTACTTTACTTTTCCTCACAGACACTGGGTTTTGGTTGGGAGTTCTCCAAGTTGGCAGTTGCCACATGAGTGGAAAGGAGGGCAGTTAAGAATCTTTTCCGTGTGATCTATGCTGGGTTAGAAGTGCATATCTTTGTTAAAAAAATGAGGGAAACTCAAACAATAAGCATACTATTTTTCTGTAATTTTTAAGTCTAATAATGGTATGAAGGATTAAACTGAAATGCTTTATAGCTAACAATTCTGGCCCAGGTAAAATTTTTTCCTAATCTGTCATCTGAGGTAAATGTGTTTCTCGCTTTCTTAAACCAGTAAGAATTTGAAAGCAATAGCAAGTCCTGGGGAGACAGAAACAAGACAGAAGAAGGAAGAAAATATTACTTTCACCCCTGTGACTGTTATCCTGTTTGTTGTCATCTGTTGTGTCATGCTGGTCTTACTTTATTTCTTCTACAAATGGCTAGGTAAGAAACAATGGATAATTTAATTTGACATTTTTCTGCATTATCTTATTAGGTATCTAAGTTTGAAAAACTAGATTTCTGAACTAGAATTAATGTAATTATTTTAACTATTCTTTCCATGTATGAGTTGAGGGTTGAAAAGATGTAGTTGCTACTTTTAAAAGAGAAAAAGCTTTCTTCTCCACTCTTACAAAGGCTACCCTGGCAATGCTTATTCTGAATGAAGTAATGTGGAGGAGAGGTGACTAGCAACTAGTAAAAAAAGTATATGATGTATGTCAACATTCTTGAGAGGATGGCAATGATAGCTTGGTAGTGTTTAGAGTGAAAGCTTTTCTTTAGGAATTGCTGCATTGACACTGAGTTGCAGTGCCCTAGTTACAGTATCAGGCGAAATGGCATTACCATAATGGAATAAACTCAGGCATACTAGCAATAAGCTAAGTTCTTGAATTATGCAGTTTCAGTAAAATGTAGTTTCCGGTCTGTTGGTTAACTTTTTTTTTTTCCTGACCTCAAATCATGCAACCAGAAAATGTACACTGTTTTAAATTACACTTTTTAATATGAACAATATACCTTTCATTCTGAAAGCTTCCTAAATTCACTCTTTCCTAGAATTTGTTGCCAGGTAACCTCCTGCTTCTGCAAAAGAAACTTCACCATCTTGACTTGTAATTTTGTTTAGCTTTTGTTATCTTGACTGTGGGCAATGCTACCTTCTCTAAACTTGTCTAAAAGATTGTCAAAGCTTTTTGTGATCAAAAGGTTTAGGTTAAAAATATCCCTTGTTTACTCTGAGATGTTTCAAGTGAGATTTAGGAAGAAGTGAAGAAAGGCTTCTTAAAGGAGAAAGGAGGAGGAGTAGTAACAAATCAGTTAGGAGGAGGAAGAAATGTGAATGGTTCAAAGAAAATATGTAACAGCTTTTTTGCTAGGAAGCCTTAGTTCTGTGCACTTTGGAACAGACACAGATGAAATTTCTTGGAGGTAAGGAAGCTGTTACCATAGTATGATATGTTGTCTCGTGGAAAAAATCTGTATTCAATTAAAAACAAGTAACCAAAAAAACCCCCCACTTTGATATGTCGCTACTACAGTGTGTGAATGTAAGTCCTAGTATCGGTACTTAGAGTTAAGATCAATTCTGTAACTGAAGTACGAGGAAGGGATTGTTTCCAGTACAAAGGCAGTTGCAAAGCTGAGCTCTATGGAGTTCTCTGTATCTCTTTTGGTAAGTGTTCAAGCATTATCAATTCTGCACTGTTGCCTCAAAATTTGAGATTCCTTAAACAGAAGATTTCTTACTGACTTCAGAGAAACCTGTTTTGCAAAACTTCTGATTTTACTTCTTGGGAACTTAAGAAATCCTAATGGCACACAATTTTTGGTTGCCATTATAAAATCCACCTTTCTTGCCTGTTTTTTCAGTAGTCTCGTTGTAGGTGTCAGATTGCTTTCTAGCCAGCCAGACCTTCACTACCAAAAAAACCCCACCAAACCCCAGCTAGCAATCAATTAGTTTTATTGTTTGTCCACGATTCAGGGTGCTTGCCAGCAGTTAGAATACACAATATACTAGTTAGAACATGGAATATAGAGGTTTTTTCCTAACCAGTTGATTCCTAGTTGCATAGACATTTTTGGAAGGGATGAGGTGTTTAGTATTTTAAGGTAGATCTTGGGGATGCTGAAATTTTTATGCATAAGCAGACAAAGTGATTAAAAGGAAAAGTTTGAAGTGAGGAGTATTACCAGAAATTGAGAAAGCTGGTAGTTGTAAAATAACACTTTGGTTTTAGCCATAACCAAATAAAAGTACATGCAAACAGTAACAGATGACTTTTTTTTCTTTATTAAAGAAAAGGGCGGAATTTATTTATTTATTTATTTATTTTAAAAAAGTTTTCAATTTAAAAAATTTAAAACTCACATCTTTGATGAGAACTCTTGTTATGGCAGGGACGCTCAGAATTCAGCACTTTCTGTAATCAACTGGCTATAGTCCCCAATGACACTATTGAGCAGCGCTATACCTCTTAAGAGTTTATATCAAATGTACATCGTTGTGTTTGGTTCCTGTTTGCTTTATTTTTTTTTTCTATTGTATTTTGTCACTAATATCCATCTTCCATTCTTTTTATTTAGTCTATGTTATAATATCGGTCTTCTGCTTGGCATCTGCAATCAGTCTATACAACTGTCTTGCGGCATTAATAGGAGAAATACCATTTGGGCAGTGCAGGTATTGTACGCCTTTCAATTACTATAAATGCAAGGTTTCTTTTGAGTATTTTCTGATTGCTACTCAAGGTAGCGTGAAATACGAGAACAGTTTGATAAATTGTTTCCTGTATGGTTTAGCGCGTGGGATTGTTACAAAAGAAAATGACAAGCTCCTTTAATAGATATTGAAGGTATCTGTAGCATAATCAACACTTAAAACAGTGCTGTGGGAGATATACTCATTACCTTTATTTGAAAGCATTGCAATAATTGAACTTGAAAGACTCTGCTTGTCTGGCTGAGCTTGGTTTTCTGAAATTCTGGTTGCCTGTAGGGTGTGCTCACTTTGTTCATCAGGGAACTCTGTAAGAGAAGATCCTACACATACTTTGCTTTCTTGGCAATGGGAATGCTAAATAGTTTCCAACTCTTAGTGGGCTGCTTTGAGCAAGTACTATGCTGTAGGCAGTAGTGGGTTTTTTTCCCTCGTGTTAATCTGTGCTGTACCTGTGACAGACCAAATTTTAACTTTTTTGTGATGGAATGCATTGCTTATGTCCTTTGTGTTAGAAGTTAGTGGTTACGGTCCTGGCTTGGGTAGTAGGTTATCAGAGTACAGATAGCCTCTTCTTATTGCTCCAAGTTAAATATCCTACAGGTATTAGTGAGTATGGGAACGTCCCCGTTTTCCTCCTCTGTATTTTCACTTTAAAAAACCCTAGCATTTAATGCAACAAATGTTTCTTTTCACCAAAATAACAATGCTTATAAGCTTGGAAGCCTGAGATTATATTTGCATGTTACTTAGTACAGGATATTAGAGCCTGGTGATCCAGTAGCCCATCAAAAGGTATAGATCAGGTAGAAAAGACAGCAGGTTTTGTGGAAGCTGTAGGACAGGCGCTATTTCCTTGAGTTAGTATAAGTTCAAGAACTGTCCTAGAAAATTGAGTAGGCAGTGGAGACAGATACGGGCTCACAATTTTGCAATACATAGTTATTCCATTTTGAGTCTTCTATTACGTGTCCTAAAGTTGATTCTCACCACCACCACCCCTTTCTGGAATTGTGCCATGTCTGTCCCTCACTGACATAGTTCTGTTGGCATAATTATTACATGTCAAAAATTGATTGAATAAGTTAATCTGGTTGCCACCTTCCCTGGATGTGCTTGCTAAAATGAGGACTGGCCATTAAAGCCCAACTTGGCTTATTATCTGTGGGCATGTTTTTAATGCAGCCCAGAGAAGGACTGGTACTGCAGTTGCAAGAATAATGCCACGTGAGTCCAGATGGAACAAACAGGCAAAGGAGAAGCTCTCAGGATGGGAACATCTTGTCACCTTAAGGACCCATGATAGCACAGGCATGTGTTTTGGCTGTTGCAGGTTTTAGTTTTTAAATTTAATTATTTTCTTTTAGGATTGCTTGTTGCAACAAAAACATTGAAGTGAGGCTTATTTTTCTTGCTGTATTCTGCATAGCAGCAGCTGTTGTCTGGGCAGTGTTTCGAAATGAAGATGGGTAAGTGATGCTTTCTGACTTGAAAGAGTAATATGAGTAATTGCCACTAATGAACTTCCCATCATATAACTAATCATGGAGCATGGCATCCTTCAAAATGGATTTTGAAAAAGACATGAAACTATTTATGAAGCTTAACAAGCATGGGAATAATAGAGAACAAAGCTACACAAATGAACTGTGTCATAATTTAGAGTTACAAAATATTAGGAAGATGAGGAAGAACTAGCTTGATTACTAATGACTGCCACAGGGGAAAAAAGTGCAGAAATAGCATAGGGACCATAGGATCTGTGCTTCCTGTGGTCCAGTGGAAGCACAGAACCACAAATACACAAATATTCTAGTACAATCCTACGTAGCGTCTTGAGCCAGATGCTAAGTAGGGCTTCCAATCAACACCACCTGTTTGTGAGCAACCATACAAGTGAACACCAAGGGCCCTGTTAATGGCCTCTGTTCAATTAATTTTCTCTGTAGCACACAGATAAAGAATAGTTAACTATTTATGATCAGAGGCTAGTGTAACTTGACCACTCTGAAACTAGGTTTTTTTGTGATTTTTGGTAGCAATACTTCCTAAAAATGAATTTCTTGCTTTCCAATCCATTTTATGATCTTGCTATTTCCAGCAAAATCTAAAATCACTATTGCACTTAGATTCCAGCCATAGTTTGAACAATGTGTAAAAATGTGTTCTTATTTTCAGATGGGCTTGGATTTTGCAAGATATTTTGGGAGTTGCTTTCTGCCTAAACTTCATTAAAACACTGAAAATGCCCAACTTTAAGGTACTGTAAGTTGCTTACCCTAAGAAAGTATTCTAATGCCATGAATCTGTAAGTTTAGTGTCAGGAAGCAGGTTTTCAATACTTTCATACTTAAAAAAAAACCAAACAAAACAACAACAACCCAAACTCTTACCAGATTTAATAATTAATAAAGGAAATTAATCCTATTCTAAATGCTATGCCTGAATTAAAATGGGGGCTGAGTGCGGTAGTGTTCTTTTTTGACATGGTGGTACAGTAATGGTAACAGAATCTAAATATGCAGTTCTTGAAAACCTGTGGTAATACTTTGTTCTTTTTTTTTGCCAGTCCTGTGTGATACTTCTAGGACTTCTCCTTCTATACGATGTGTTCTTTGTCTTCATAACACCATTTATCACAAAGGTATGTCTGTTAATTTTTTTTTTTTTTAATAAAAACGTATGGTCATTGGGGCAGCATTTTTGCCAAACAAAAAAGTATTTTCAGTGTTCTCAATGCTGACTTCCTTTTTTTTTTTCCCCCATTTATTATAGCAGTGACCTAAATTTTCGTCTTGTATGGGTCGCAGTGCATAATGCTTGTGTAGGTGCTGTAAATGATGTTAAATGACTAAGTTTTCAGCAGTCATATGGCCAGAAGTAAGCTGTCTCGAGTTGTGTGACAGGATGATGATAAGAAATTACTGTCCTCCAGTTCTCTTCCTCCATTTGCTTTCCACACCTGTATGTTGGAACATGCTCTAGTACATTCTGTGGTGCTCGGTTGCAGTGTAGTATGAACTGTATGCAAACATATCTGCTTTTACTTTGAAGCAGAAAGCTCATGGCAGTAAAAGCTGACACTTTATCTGAACTTCCAGCTACATCTAGTGGATTTGTTGTTTGGGTTGTTTTTCTTTAAAAGTTACTTTAGGCTGGACTACATGTTTTAAATATAGAACAATATGGTATAATACTGTATGTTACTAGTGCATTCCTTTTGATATTCAGGATTTTTCTAATCCTGAATTGCAAGATGAGGTACAAGCAGCTTTTGTAAATGTAGTATGAATGTTTTGCTATATTAAACCACTAACTTTTGAAAAATAACCTTAATTTCAGAATGGGGCAAGTATAATGGTTGAAGTTGCAGCTGGTCCTTTTGGAAACAGTGAAAAGGTATGAATAGTTGTCTTAGTATGTGCCACATACAAATACTGACACTTCGTAGCTAATTCCTAGTGTGCTTTTGGCATAACTATCTCACAAAATATAGCCAGCTTCTGCTATTTTCTTTTAAGTATTAAATACCTGTTGACTTGGGTTTGATCCTAGAATGATGGAAACTTGGTGGAAGTCCCTGCTGAACGCTCAGCTCCCCATGAGAAAGTAAGAATTGTATTTCAGATACTGGATTTTTAAATTATTCCCTCTGAAAAGACTATTCTTTTGGGGAAAACCTGACTATCCAAATTTCTCTTCAGGGCCTGGATATCATTGATCAATATTCTATAGTTAGGTTAATAATCCAGACTTGTTATTCTTATAACATGGCTAAATGTTGTTTTAACTTTTTGTGTGTGTGTGTGCATATTATTTGTAAATCTGAAATTCCAACTTACATGTTGCCTTAAGCTTTATCCACTCTCTATGTTGGTTTCTAGTTTTTACTTCAGGTTCTACCTATTTTGAAGTTCTGCATTAACAATAAATTAATCATATTAAAACTGTTTATTAATCTAAGCAAACAAACAAACAAACAAAAAATCCAGAACACCAGGATGCTTTAGATTAGATTTATGTGGGCTTCTGAAATACTGTTTTACAGTTACCTGTGGTTATTAGAGTGCCTAGACTTGAATACTCTGCATCGACACTGTGTGACATGCCATTTTCATTGTTGGGTTTTGGAGACATTATAGTCCCAGGTGAGAAAATGTTTTTGGCAATTGTAACTGAAATAGTTGGTTTTGGTTCTCAGCTAACTTATATTAGAGTTTATTCTACATAGTAATTACTAAATCAAATACAGCAGTTTGCCTTGATCTGTCAGTGCAGAATGCAACAAAAGCCACAGTACAAGAAAGTGTAGTGTGTTACAGAACACTTAAATAGCGAAGAGGTTTTGTTTTCCTGTCACGCTGTATTGCGTAAATACAAGTCCCATAGGTAAATCCAGTTGTTGGTATTAAGTAAATCTCATTGAAATCTCACACAAAGCAAGATTCTGTGACTTCATAGTATTTTCATATCCTAGACCACCTAATTAGAGGTGAGGTAGTGGAAAATATATTATCAATTTTTTCCATCTTTCTCAGAAGAGCTGAATGTTGCCATAGCTGGAGTCTTGAGCAAATTACTTAAATCAGGCACAAAGCACCATCTCTCTCTTTTCCTGTGATTTGTACTGAAGCAAAATTGCTGATTGTTAAGAGCAAGCATTAAAATTCTATTGAAGAAAAGTATTAAAACTCCGCTGCTACTCTTCTGTATTAGTGCCTTCAAAATTGAAAATACCACAATATAATTAACTTGCTTAAAAAAACAAAACCTTTTAACACCAAGCTCACTCGGCTCATATTTGCATTATGGTTTTGATTTCAAGACTTACCATAGGATTTCTTAAACTGAATCTTGGCTTTCCAGAAATAAATGGGAAGAAGATAACATACAGTAGTGGGAAGTCTTAAGATAAATTCTTTTTATACTACTTTGATTTGGAAGATTGGGGATTAAAAAAAAAATTAAAAATTCATGGCTAAATATTTCAGTAATACTTTTTTTTTTTCTTTTTCATCAAGGGCTTCTGGTTGCATACTGTCGAAGATTTGATGTTCAGACAAGTTCATCTTCTGTATACTACGTTTCCTGTACAATAGGTAAATTGTGATATTTCAGCTATGTTAATCTTTGTGCTAGCTCTTCTTTAAATGGCAGAAGTAGATAGTTTTCTTCAGGTAAAGATTCAATGTTGTCAAGAATCTCTTCATAATCTCTTTGATGTGCCTGCCCATATTTATGGTGAATATTCTTTATGGTAGTCAGTTGCTTTGAGAAAGCTTGCAAATACAGAGCAACCTGTTATCTCTATTTTCTTCGTTATATTAACAAGGAAGATACTGATTTAAAAAAAGAATAATTCTGGCTTATGAAATGAGTGACTTAATTTAAAAATTCACCTGTTCTTGATTGTGTATGTATATCTTTTTATAGCTTATGCCATTGGTATGGTGCTGACTTTCGTTGTTTTGGCATTAATGAAGATGGGACAACCTGCCCTTCTCTATCTTGTACCATGTACACTCATTACTAGCTCGCTTGTTGCTTGGAGGCGTAAAGAGATGAAGAAGTTTTGGAAAGGAAGCAGTTACCAGGTAAGCTGGATGCTTTCTGTATTTTGTTGTTAATTTCTTTGAGTATGTGCTTCTCTAAGACTAGCAAAAATTGGATTGCAGGTGATATATTACCAAGTACTTAATGTCAGTTATCTTCTGGGACGAATAAGGAAAAATAATCTTTACTCTTAGAAAATCTTAGTCTGGTAGTTGATGTGGCAGAAAAAAAAGCATAAGGAAGATGAAATAGCTGGTTTGGTACTCATGGAAAAAAGTAATTTATTCTGTTTTATTTTCTTTGAAATGTTTTTTTTTTCATGTTTTAACATTCCTCAACTATCATCTCGATGTGGTATAACATGAGTCACTGAACTAAGCGTGCAGATTCCAATTTGCACTAGCTCTGTATTAAGTTCAACAAAGTTGGTGATCAACTAGAGTTTTAGTAACTTTCCATGCAGCATGGGTGTCCTGCATAGTCAGGTTTATATGGAGCATTCGGCAACAAAATAGCTGGATGATTATTTTACTGTTTTCTGTCACAGCACACACTGTGTAAACTCTGCTTTGCATATTCTGCATTTCCTCTTTGGTTATCTCTAACACTACCCGGGAATTGCAGTACTTAAAATCTCAACAGCTGTCTGCCTCTGCTGGTTGTCATGTGCACATTCCCCCAGATTTGACTTCCTGTAGTAACTGAGTGTGCCAGTAGCCCTTGTGAGCTGGCATTTATCATAAGACAGACCAGTCTTGAGATTACGCTAAATGTTATTTGAGTCCTACAGGCCAATATTATTTGAATTCAGCACCTATTGCCTCTATCTAGGCTGTGTTGAACTCACCTCAGAGAATGGATAGTCTGATGCGAGGGGAGGTGGGTGATACGAAATTGATGGTGGAAAGGAACAGCTCATGCTTTTTCAACTTCTGCATTGCAAGGTTTAAGTGGATCAATGCAAGTAACGGTGGTGTTAATTCTTGTAAAATGAAAACTGCAGGCACACAGCTCCTGTAGTGTTATCAGCTAAATGCTGCCTTTTGATCTAATATTCTACACCTGCTTCAGCTGGAGGTTAGCTAGGTATAAAATTACTCAGGAGGTCATAGAATCATAGAATGGTTTGGGTTGGAAGGGACCTTAAAGATCATCTAGTTCCAGCCCCCCTCCCCGGGGCAGGGACAGCTTCCACTAGATCGGATTGCTCAAAGCCCCATCGAACCAGGCCTTGAACATTTCTAGGGATGTTGGCATCCACCACCTCTCTGGGCAGCCTGTGCCAGTGCCTCACTGCCCTTGGAGTAAAGAATTCCTTCCTAATCTAAATCTTCCCTCTTTCAGTTTAAAGCCATTACCCCTTGTCCTATCACCACATGTTCTTGTCAAAATTTCCTCTCCAGTTTTCTTGTAGGCCCCCTTCGGGTACTAGAAGGCCTCTCTGGACCCTTCTCTTCTCCAGGCTGAACAGCCCAGCTCTCTCAGCCTGTCCTCACAGGAGAGGTGCTCCAGCCCTCTGACCATCTTTGTGGCCCTCCTCTGGACTCGCTCCAACAGGTCCATGTCCTTCTTATATTGGAGGCTCCAGAGCTGGAAGTGATACTCCAGGTGGGGTCTCATGAGAGTGGAGTAGAGGGGCAGAATCAACTCCCTCGACCTGCTGACCATGCTTCTTTTGATGCAGCCCAGGATCCAGTTGGCTTCTGGGCTGCAAGCACACATTGCTGGCTCATGTTGAGCTTCTCATCCATCAGTAGCCCCAAGTCCTTCTCCTCAGGCCTGCTCTCAGTTCGTTCTCCGCCCAGCCTGTATTTGTGCTTGGGATTGCCCTGACCCACGTGCACGACCTTGCACTTGGCCTTGTTGAACTTCATGAGGTTGACACGGGCCCACCTCTCCACGCTGTCAAGGTCCCTCTGGATGGCATCCCTCCCCTCCAGCGTGTCGACCGCACCACACAGCTTGGTGTCATCGGCAGACTTGCTGAGGGTGCACTCTATCCCACTGTCTGCGTCGCCGACAACGATGTTAAACAGCATCACTCTTGACACCAACCTATGAGGATCGCCACTCATCACCGGTCTCCACTTGGGCATTGAGCCATTGATCACAACTCTTTGAGTGTGACCATCCAGCCAATTCCATATCCAGCAAGTGGTGCGTCCATCAAGTCCACGCCTCTCCAGTTTAGAGGCAAGGATGTCATGTGGGGCAGTGTCAAATGCTTTGCATGAGTCCAGGTAGATGACATCAGTTGCTCTTCCCTTATCCACCAATGGTGTAACCAGATTCTAGAAGGCGACCAGGTTGGTCAGGCGCAATTTGCCCTTAGTGAAACCATGTGACTGTCACTGATCACCTCCTTATTGTGCACATGAATAGACTAGAATAGAACCATTAAGGCTGGAAAAGACCTCTAAGATTATCAAGTCCAACTGTCAACCAAACACCATCATGTCTACTAAACCATGTCCTGGAGTGCCACATCTACATGTTTTTTGAACACCTCCAGGGATGGTGACTCCACCACTTTTCTGGGCAGCCTGTGCTGATGCTTGACCACTCTTTCAGTAAATAAAGTTTTCCTAATATCCAATCTAAACCTCTCCTGATGCAACTTGAGGCCATTTCCAGTAGTTTCCAGGAGGATCTGCTCTGTGATCTTGCTGGGCACAAAGGTGAGACTGACTGGCCTGTAGTTCTCTGGGTCTTCCTTTTTTCCTTTTTTAAAAATGGATGTTACGTTTCTCCTCTTCTAGTCAATGTGAACTCACCAGACTGCCATGACTTCTCAAAAATGATGGATAGTGGCTTAGCAACTTCCTCTACCAGTTCCCTCAGGATCCACAGAGGCATCTCATCAGGTCCCATGGACTTGTGCACCTTCATGTTCCTTAGATGGTCTCGAACCTGATCTTCTCCCACAGTGGGCAGTTCTTCATTCTCCCCATCCCTGCCTTTGCCTTCTGTGACTTGGGCAGTGTGACTAGAGCACTTGCCAGTGAAGAATGAAGCAAAAAGTCATTGAGTACCTCAGCCTTCTCCGTGTTCTGGGTAATGAGGTCTCCCATTTGCTTCTGGAGAGGGCACACATTTTTCCTAGTCTTCCTCTTATCCCTGACGTACCTATAGAAGCTTTTCTTGTTGCCCTTGATGTGCCGGGCTGGGTTTAATTCTATAAGGGCTTCAGCTTTCCAAACCTTGATCCCTGGCAATTTCTCTGTATTCCTCCCCGGCTGCCTGTCTTTGCTTACACTCTCTGTAGGCTTCCTTTTGGTACTGGGGTTTGTCCAGGAGCTCCTTGTTCATCAATGCAGACCTCCTGGTGTTTTTGCCTGATTTCCTCTCTGCTGGGATGCATTGCTCCTGAGCTTGGAGAGGGTGATCCTTGAATGTTAACCAGCTTTCTTGGGCCCTTCTTCCCTCCAGGGCTTTATGCCGTGATCCTCTAACAAGCAAATCCCTGAACAGGCCAAAGTCTGCTCTCCTGAAGTCCAAGGTAGTGAGCTTGCTGTGTGCCCACCTCACTGCCCTAAGGATCTTGAACTCCATCATTTTATGGTCACTGCAGCCGAGGCTGCCCTTGAGCTTCATGTTCCTCACCAGCCTCTCCTTGTTGGTGAGAACAAGGTCCAGCATAGCATCTCTCCTCGTTGGCTCCTCTGTCACTTGGGGAAGGAAGTTATCATCCACGCATTCCAGGAACTTCTTGGATTCTTTATGCCCCGCTGTGTTCTCCCTCCAGCAGATATTGGGATGACTGAAGGCCCCCATGAGGACCAGGGCTTGTGACCGTGAGGCTGCTCCTATCTGTCTATAGAGGGCCTCATACACTCGGTATTCCTGGTCAGGTGGCCTGTAGCAGACTCCCACTGTAACATCGCCCTCTTTCATCCTGACCCATAAGCTCTCTGTCAGCTCCTCATCCATGCCAGACAGAGCTCCGTGCACTCCAGCCGGTCGTTACCCAGGGGGAAGCACCCCCATGTGTAAATTGCTGACTGCCATTCTGCAATAGACAGGGTCGCATGTATGAAGCCAAATAACTCTGGGACTGTTGGGGGGAAAAAGCTTAGCAATTTATTTTCCTCACTTAAGTTCTGAGGAAGATTGGCCTAAGTAATCTGGCAAGTCTCTTTAGTGACAAAAATTTCTTGCACTTCTCATAGCAAGACTCATAGTTGGAAGAACTATGTTGCCATAGTAGTTATTTCATCTCCTTTCAACTGGTTTCTCAAAGGATTAAAACTGCTCTGAACTTCAGCTTGTTTTGAGGTCAGATGACTTAAATTTCTGGCACAATTTAAAATGCTGACTTCCACCTCCACTCCACTGCCCCCGAGTTAGACTTGTCTGTGATTGAACACCTCTATGTAACTTTACTAACTCCTATTTTTCTATATCTTTCTGAAGAACTTTTTCTATATTAATTTTTTTCCAGAGAGTGTTATTCAAGTTGCACTCTCAGAATGCTGCAGTGTTGATCTTTCTCATGTGCTGTCCTCCCCACATAAAGCTGTATTTTGAACTGTCCTTACTGAACTTGCAAGCACACATGCAAAAAAATAAAAAAGGAGACTATTTTTTGCTATAACAATGGTAATTTGGACTGGAGCAGAGCTCCCCCATTGACACTGGTGACCAGAGCTCTGTAGAGGTTTGCTTTGCCCTCATGGGAACAGAGAAACCTTGCAGACGACCTGTTAGAGCAAAGCATCCTGAGAATAGGGGTACCAGAGCATGTACAGTGCAGATGACTAAACTTCATTAATGCTGCTGTTTGTTTATAGTCCATTAGTTACCTGTTTTGAGTTTTTCTGATTTTTATTGTCTATTATTTTAATAATGGAATGAATTTTATTTAGGTATCGGACTCCTCCAGGACGCCTTTGCTACAAGGTGTGATTATGGCCTTCTTTTAATGCAACTTTATTAATCATCTTATGGTTTCTTTTTCCCCCCTCTACTTCTTCTTTTCATACTTTTTTTGCATCTATCTTCTTTTTAATTTTTTCTGAGTAATTCAGTAGAAGAGGGTAGAAGTGAAGATAAGCTATAAGCCTGTTTCTATGCTTAGGTTTTTAATTTTTTCTTTATTTAAAGTAAAAATTAATATAAAGTACTGTCCTGGGGGCAGGGTGAATAAGAAACTGTGTGGTGATCCGGGCTAAACCACCACAAGTACCAATGGAGCTATGATTCCTAAGCTTGAAGGCAGGCTTTGTATGTGAGTCTACTCTAATTTCCCAAATCACTAGGAATGTCTTCAAATAAGTTAATTGTTGTTAGGTCCTCTACTGTTACCTATATGGAAGTCCTTCGCCTAATTTTTCTGTGCCATTGCATTGACATGAAAACCTGCTTGATGTTAAACAACAATTTTATTGTCCTCTGTTGTAATGTTCAGCATTATAATTTGCTTTTAGTAATCATGTCCCTCTGTCACCTTATTACTCAACAGTGTACTTTATCCCGTACTGTCTGCAGTGCTTGCAGTGGGACGGGGAGCAAGGATTCAGACCAGCTTTTGTGGTGGTGCTGCTGCACAGCTTCCAGTCTGCAGCGAGAAGGTTTAACCTTAATAGGCTATTTCTCATGACTGCTAACACTGATGGTCCACTGTCTTAAGCACAGCATGGAAAGAGCAATGCAAGCTTTCAGATTTCAACTCTTTTCAGAATTTAATCTTTTAAATATAATCTTGAATTAGAGTCATCAGTCTAGAGTTACCCATCCATGTATAAAGCATAGCTTGTCTGCCCTGTACACTGAAGACAATTTGAGATGGTGAGCTCTGCCTGTGTCTTAACTTCTTTTTAGTTCAGAATTTTTCTTATTAGCTTCTTTCTTATAATGAAGAGTACTTAAACAATTTAAGTCTGATTAAGAAGCCTTAATAATAAAGAAATAGATGCAAACTCAAGAGGAGGTTAGGAGGCAGGAGGGGTTGAGTGCCAATTAAAATCAGATAGCCAAACTGTATTTTTATAACTTAAAATTCTTCTGTCCTGCTGTGTGCACTCAAATTCTTGGATAGGATTGTTAAAACCAGTTTTTCATACATATGGGAAATACTTGACTCCCTAAGATAGCTCTGAGGTCCCATAATTCTTAGCTGAGAGCATTCCTGTTGCTGCATAATGATGCAGTCTTAAATTCTAGTTATGCAGTATGTGGGTTTTTTGTGGAGTAGTCTTGAGCTGTAATGAGTCCATGCACAGAAAAAAATTTAACTATTCGCTGAAGCCCAGGAGTTTCTTGTGAGAGTAACGTACCTACTTTCCTCCCACCGAGTGGGCAGTATGGCTGCTGTGAGGTGTATAATAAAGGTTTTTCTAGGTTTTCTGGATTGTTTATATTTCTCATGTATGCCTGCATGATAAACTAATTTGATACTTATTTCCCAGTTACTGATTTAATTTAAAAATGCTATTTGGTTTTTGTATCAGTACAATTTATGAAATCATTTTAGTGACATAATGAAAGATCTAGTGGACTAAAGCAGCTTTGAGGTCTTTTAGCTAGAATAGTCTTGCAGCTTTTTAGAGTTAGTCAGTTTGAAGTGTTTAGCAAGCTTTCTTATTTATATTTGAAATAATAAATCAACAGATTTGTCATTGGTATGTTACACAGCATGTAGCTGCTGTTTGGTACTGCAACTTTAAATCACATTTTTAGATAGTTGCAAATTAATCATAGCTATAAATTGTTAAGAATTATATGAATGCAACGTCATAAGAGTGAATCTTGTGGTTGAGTGTGTGCATAGGTACTATGTACACTCTTAAAGGTAGAAGTTTGTATTGCCATTTCTAGTTTGGCTCTGTGTGTTTGGGATTTTTTTATTATTATTTTTAGTTTTGGTTTTAATAGTTCACCATCTTAGAAGGCAGGTTAAATATGATGTATTTTAGTTACAAAGCTGTCTTGACACTCCCCCTTAAAAACTATCAGAAATTCAGATGTGGGAGAAAATCTCTTCCACTTCAAAAATGTTCATCAGCTCTCCATGATGATTCCTTTGGCTCTTTTGAGGCTTGAACCAACAACTTTGTCTAGGATTTTAGCATGGTGCCTTCATCTTGCTGCTCATTGTCATAAAGATTCCTGCAGCTTCTGCTGAGGCATTGAGTGTGGGGTTGTCCTGAGAGGATCTACAACTGCTGGACACTTGTGGGAAAAGCTGCTTAATGCAATCTTACCCTTTTAGAAAGGTATCTTTTGTCCCTGACTTCAGGTTGTGGGCTATCCTTCTGTATGGTGGAGAGATTAGAAATGGGGTGGAGTAGCTTTTTTTTTTTTTTTTTGGCCTTGTAACATTTATGTCTGTCAAAAAAGCCCAAACAATATTTATGCTCTATTATCCATTTTGATTTTAAAGTTAACTTTAAAATCTGATATATTAAGGAGAGACATTAAAATTTAAATACACGAGGTATCTCCAGCATAGGTATGTTTTGTGCTACTTACCTTGCTGAAGGATTAAGAGAAGAATCTTTGACTTTGGGATAAACTGAATTATTGCAAATAGTTTTATCTCTTCCTTCTGGAAGCATCTTGTCAATTTAATAGGGAAACGTTTTATAAAAATGCTTACCAAAGCTACCTGCTCTATGCCAGCTGTCAGGTGATACTCCCTAGGATGAAGGAAGGTACATGGCATTACTTGATGTGATGTGGTAAGGTAGGGGAGTGGTGATGTTGGGTTTTTTTCCCAGAACAAATACTTCAGTCCTCATTCAAAATGACAGTTTGACTTGTGTAATTGCAGGGAGTGTTTTGCTTTGGGTGGCTTTTGATGTGGTTCTTTGGTTACAGTGCTAGGGGAAAGTTCTAGATACACTGAAGTGAATGCAAGATTGTCGTAAGCACAGGAGCTCCGTATTCACTGTTGGACTGAGTGTGTGCTATTGCCGTAGCTCAGTTCTTGTATCGGCAAGATTTGTGCCTGCCTTCGTTCTTCTTGTCTTAATTCTGACACACGAAGGGAGGGATGTGAAAGACCTTTTCTGGTTTTAGTCAGATTGATACTGTGGACACTAGGCTTTCCTAAGCCTTACCCGAGTCCCAGTGACTTGTTTCTGCCTTGAAACTGTCATCTCAGCTTACTGCATGGCACACTGGTGCATCTGACTTGGGAACAGCTTGTTTAAGCAAACCTGCTTTTAGTAGGGTATGTTCGTATACCTTGCAATGAAACTATTGTGTTGGTGTAAAAGACGGTATGGCACAGAGCGGCGGTCATGGCTGGAGATGAAGAGAGAAGTTAGTGGAACTACTCTCTTTGCCCTGTATATAGAATTATACCACATTAAAGTGCATATGACACAACACTGTCGGAGTACTGGCTTTGTCTTGCCAAGGATCCTCCAATGGGTGCTAGTAAGACAAGAAAGCAGTTGTGTCTTCATCGCATGGATATCGGCCCAGCTTAGAACCCACGCGGTGACCAGCTGTTTGGCAGAAAGACAGGGAGCCTTTTTACTTCTAGGCAGGACGTGCCACTATGGAAGAATGTATGTAGGGGGTTTCTGCCTTTTGATGCTGAAAGCATTATGCCTTTGTCCTAATAATCCTGCCGTGCTGGGCATATGAGCTCCTTGACGCATTCTGTTTTCCAGCACTAGTTTTACTGTCTTCTGTCTTTGGTTGTCAGCCGTCAGAACTGTCCAATCCTTGGCCTCTTGTTAATTATGCTTAATTCTGCAGCCCTCTAACTGATTGGTTGCAGTTTGCCATGCTAACAAATGTGTGTGTTACCTCTGTAATTTATTCAATGCCTCATCCCAGAGGGAAACTAGAGCCTTCATTGCCTTCTAGGAATACAGCAAGGGACAGAGAAACAGGCTGCTTTTGGGTCAGAAAAAGTACAATGTCCTGTGTTATTCAGGCAATCTAATCGGTTACATTTATTGGAACGTATAATCAGTCTATATAATAATCTAATTTAGGTTCTCTTCTGTTGTGGGACTTCACAATTCCATTCCTTTTATCCTTTTTAAAATAAAAGGAAAATTTACAAAGAAATGTTGCCGATACAGGTAGTTTTTACTAACTGTAATATAGCTGGTTTTTACTGTCATGAGAAGAAAAAGCTTGTCTTTTCTACTCAAGCTACTGCTTGCTACCTGTAAATGTTAGGTAGGATCCTAGAGTCTATTTCCAGTTCTTCAAACCGTGTCTTTGAAAAATTTGCTTAACCCAAATCATTTCTTTTGTTCTCTATATTTAATAATTGAGATGCTTTTGACTCTTAAGTTTAACTTCTTGTAGAGGACTTGCATCCTTGGTTGAAGAATGCTTTTGTAGGAGAAAGCATTAGCTAAAAGAGCTTTGATTATTTGGCTTAAATGCTTTTCTGATCTATAGAGGACTTCCTATCTGTATGCTGCTAAAATGCACTCTTAACACATGTTTAATTGTATTTGTCTTAGCTAACAAATATTTTGGACCAGTGGGGGAAAAGCAGTATTTCTTTATAAAGAGTCATCTCTCTTTTTTCTTTCTTTTCTTTTTTTTTTTTTTCTTTTTACATTTAGATGATGGAACATCTGGATTATACAGGAAATGAAGAAAGCACAGCATCAGCCAGTGAACATCTTGGAGGACAATAACGTGTAGGATCCTGATTTACAGTAGTATTCAAATTTTCTACAAACGGATTACAGTAAATTTGGTTTAAGTTTTACGATAGAATATTTCCTACTCTGTATAAAAGGGTTTTTTAATCCTGCACCTATATTTTTATGGAAAATTTTGTTAATAACATAAAAGTAATCAAAATAGACTTGCATTTTTACGGCCAAACTATAGCTAGTAAAACCGTGCCTTATTTCAATTCAAATAAAAGGATATTTTCTATGCAAATTTCCAAATGTGTTTCTATACAGTATATTTTTATAAAAGTTTCTTGCCCGTATCAGTTTGATGCATGAAATGTTTCCTTAATTTTGATTATGACTTGTCGTGTTTCATTAAAAAAAAAAAGTCCAGTACCCTTCATAGGACTCTTTTCCAGATTTTGCGTGCAAAGATTGGTTGTAATATAATGATAGCAACTAAAGAATGAAGCTATAGTTCCATTACCAGAAGTAATTGAATAAACTGTGTATGTTAGTCTGTGTACATTGTAAGCCATAAAATAGGTAACAGGGTAAATTTAGCTTGGGGTTGTGAGCCTTTTTCCCCCCCTCTGCTATAGTATCACTGGCTTATGCCTTAATTGGGAAAATTGTTAAGCTTTGATGCAAGTCTTTGGATTATATACATCACCAACTATTTCCAGAAAAATAAAAGAGGAGAGGTACTTACACAGTGGTCCTGGAAACTCAGGCAAACAAGATGGTGCAAAAGGCAAGAGGCTTTTTGCTCAGAAGTGCGATTTTGCGGGGTAGGGGTGGTGAAATGTTAATTCTGGCCTGATTCTTCTCCTGCTTATTGAGACGAGGTCTATATTTGTGGTCTTCATTTGGCTGTGGATCAGTTCAAAGGGATGGGGGAAGACAGGACAGATTGTGGTTTTGTGTTGTTTTGGTTTTTTTTTTTAGCTTTTCCATCTACGCCTTTTTTTTTTTTTTTTTTTTTTTAGAAACTATTTTTGAAAATTCTTTGGAGTTGATAGACAAAACAACAGGTTTGAATAGTGCTAGTAGTGCCTGTGATAGTTAAGGCCAATGCATGTCTTTAACTTGTTTAATCTTAATTTGTTTTAGCTTTTAAAGACTTGGAAAAGGAGAAATAGTTTAAATCATTAGTTTACATTTAGAAGAGTTTGAGGTTTTTTGACACTTTTCTTCTTTTCAGGAAACTGCAAATTGAGGGAAATTAGGCATAGAAAATTTGTGTATCTGTAGTGCTAACACGTTACACCAAAGAAAATTGGAGAAGGCAACAACAGGAAACCATTGAGTTCACCTAGTGCTAATGTCAGGTAGTCGTTAAAAACATTTTTCCTATTCTTTAAATGAATGTCTTTCCTATAGTCAGTACTGGTTCAAGAACCTGGAGAAAACAACCAAATAAGCACATGCTGGGCAATGGCAGTGCAGGCTTTCCTGCAGTGCCTCACGTAAGTGCCTCCGTGTTCGTCTGGAGGTCACCTCTGCACATTTATAGCAAGTTTGGGGCATGTCAGCTCAGGAAAACTTACCAGATTAAATCTAGTTTAGCTAGATTTACTTTGGAAGTATGCTAATTAAGACAATTGTCAATCTGTATTGGCCGTTAACAAAGGCTTACTGCAAATTCACCACTTTATGTCATTTATATCAAGTTTAAACTTTTGTTCTCAAGAGTCAGGAGCAGACAGACTTACAGCCTGAGTATCCGTTGTTGCCATTCGCACAGATTGACCGTCGTGCCAGTTGATACGGGTAAGGTACCCACCTTGTTTGCAACTTCCTGAAGAAAACAGAAATTACAGTTTTCATGTGTTGGTAGTTGCACCTCTTGACTTTCTTGGCCTAAGCTTGAACTGACAGCCTCAGCATACAATGATTGTGCGCAACACCTTCAATTTTTATTTGACTGGCACTTAGTAATAAATTACAGTATACCTCATTGTTCCAATAGCAGACTGAAAACTTTTATTCAGATGTTTTGTCATGCTCTTTAACAAGCTCAATATCTGCCAAAGTTAAATGGTTATGAAGAAGTTTCTGAAAAATCTTGAAAGAGTTGATGTAGTCATAATTCATTCAGAGTTATACACTACTCAAAGCCCTTGGAAGCTTCACAAATCTATGTAATATGACTTCTTTTTCCTTTGAAATGCATGGAGGATTTATTAAATTTTCAGCTATAAATGATAACAGAATTAGTATAAATAAAGAGGACCTTTGGCAATGTAAGTGTATTCAGCAGCTGGCTGTGGAAACTTGGTCTTGTTCTGTGCCTAATTACGCTCCATGCCTGATCATGCCTGAGGTGTCACACACATGTGCTGCAGTTTAATGGGATGTACACTAACTTTTTTCTTTCAAATGCTTAGGTGCTTTGTTTACAAAAATTAAGAATGGAGTTTAAAATTTTTTATAAATAATAGGTTAGTATTGACTACTGAAATGAGGTTTTTTAAAAGTTCAGTAGAAATTATTGCAACACTTCTAGCAATTTTGACTGTTTTAATGTTAAATTTGGTTGGGCTAAACACTATGTTAAAAGCCTTTTTAGTCATACTTAAATAGAAAAATGTTACTACTTTTTCATTGTGTGTTTACTGACAACAGCCCCCTTCCTTATGACTCTTAAGTTATCACTTTAAGAATGTTATTAATAAATGTTACTTGGGAAAAAAAAAGTTGAGTAATGGCTTTGTTCTAACTTGTCTTTTTCTTACTGTGAATGTTCATGGCAAAACAGTTAACACTTGGTAATACCAAGTAAATTAAAAATTCATGATACACCTCCATAAATATGTAGTTGCCTGTATTAAAGTTATGATTCTGTTGTAAATACCTATGTGGTAGTTTTGGTGGATTGCTTTTCCCACCCCTCCCCTCTTTTTTTTTTTTTTTTCTCCAGGGGCAGAGGGGAGAACTGATGTCTGCGAATTGAGCTACATCAGTTTTACTTATCTAACCTGGCAAAGGCTTGTGGCACAGCTGTTAGTCGTGAGGTTCTGTGAAAGTATACCTGACAAACAGTGAGTTAGAAATTTAACACGTGCAGACTTCTTGATGGTAACAAACTTATGTAGATCTAGCCTGGGAAATGGTGCTGCAGAAGCATTGTTCAGTTGAATGTATCTAGTCTTAGGTACAAAGGGCAAGAAAAAGCCAAGCTGCAGTCTTCAAACCCAGCCTGGGTTGGAAATGTTGGCAGGAGGAAAAAAAAAAAAAAATCACTGGGCCTGAATACACTTGATATGTGATCCTTGAAACATCCGTAGAACCTTGTGATAGTGTGTTTGTATTTAACATGTTTTTAAGTATTTTAAGCTTCTTCTGCTCATATACTGGAGATTTCAGTAACATTGAGTACTTAACTGGGAGAAAACTCACCAAAATGCTGTTTGAATTTACTTATTTTGAAAAGTAGAGAAGTTAAGAAGAACAGATGCAGCTGCAATCAGCAAACTTGTTTTTCACTGTCTGTTGCCTGTGCATTCTGTTGTTAGGGCTGGTACGTTGGACACTCCTGCAAAACTACAAATCTCAGACGCTTCAAAATAGCAAGCAGAAGAGAGGCATTTTCTTCTAAGGAAAAGGGTTACCATTATCAGTTAACAAGTGCTTGCCTATTTAGATTGGTCCAATTTTTACAGTACAATTCCATTTAGACATAAGAAAAAACTTCCCACTGTGAGTGTGGTCCAACACTGCAGCAGGTTGCCCAGAAAGGTTGTGGAGCTGCTCAAAATACAACCGAACAGTTGCAGCCTGCTGTAAGCACAGAGGGTTGGAGTAGGCATTTTTCAGCTCATTTTACAGCTTGAATGATCTGCAATTTTTTTTTTCTTTATAGAAAAACTCAAATTTTATCACCACAACATGGGTTTGATTTTCACTTGGAATAATTGACTTCTACTAAACTGTTGGATTTAAGCATATTTAAAAGTGGTCTTTGGATTTGTAATGCTTTCAGAAGCTAAAACACTGATTTATTTTCAAGTAGCCTATACAGCACATTTTACTGTGTGAATGATTTATCTTTCCAATTTTTGAGGAGAGGAGAATAACTCAGACTGTTATCCCTGTTGCCAGAAGTGAGTGATCAAAGTTCAAGGTTTTGTGTTCTTGAGAGAGGCTGATGATACAGGCTCAGGTATCTCTGGAATCCCTCTTATTTATAAAGAATGTGCAAGATCCTGTTTCCCTGAACACAGAGGGCATCAAATAGGTGAGAATAGTGTTTTGCTTGCAGCTCAAAGACCTTTTAACCAATAAAGCGTTTAGATCAAAGAACTCCTTTCAGCTTTTTCCTAGGAGTGTGCTCGCAGATATTCTGCTGTCTGGTTTCCTGTTCCTTCACCTTACTGGTGCATTCGCCTCCTTTCATTCCTCCTCCTTCCTATTTGGAGCAATACCAGCATGTTTTTAAGTGTCTTTGCACATTACTTTGCCTTGGACAGTAATATGTGCCTCTGTTCCAGTATGGAGACCAGTGTTTATGAGGAAGTTCAATCTCTTGGACTCTTTTAAAACAAATACAGGAGTCATACCCACCAACTCAACCTACCCTGTGATGTAATTTAAAACAATAGCTGCTTTTCTGCGCATCTTTATCTCTGTTACAGTCCCACTGGCTTTCTGGGGTTGCATTAATGTAAAGTCTGGCTTAGATTTGAAAATGAAAAAGTAAAGAAAGCTTTTTAGCTTTATCAGAGGCTGAAATGCACTTGTTCTGGCTCTCCCTGTGTTTTGCAGAAAGGCTACCTGAATATACCACGTTCTGTACGGTACATGCTTGTACAAGGACATACAACAGTTATCAGTACATTTAAAAGTTCAACAGTAACTCAGATACTTTAATGTCAAGGTTTGTTCTTATGTGTCCCTATCAAAGCTACAAGAAAAGTGGGGTCCTTTTAATGTTTCTTTCAAAAGGTAGTGGAGACTGCTGGGAAACCATCTGTGTGGATTTAAGGTAACTAACTGCAGAAAACTAGTAAACAGGAATTTCTCTGGTAGATGAGTATTTCTCTGGTAAAATTTAGTTTAAATAAAGTTTAAAAGTAAATTTGCATTATAGTAACAATGGTAAAAAGAGCAAATGCATGCTTATTAATACTTCTCTAAGAAATGGAACAGCAAGCCTCTGCAGGACAAAAGTGTCACTTCTGTCAGTGTCACTGTCAGGTGAGAATTCAACGTTGGACAATTCGGATCAGTCCTGTATAGGCTCACCTAAAATTTTACTTTTTTGATTATGAGGTACCTATCCCTGTATTAAAAAAAAAAAAAAAAATTCAGAAACAGACCTCTGTAAGGATACCTGTGAACTTGTCTTATATATTTCTAAAATTTAGGAAGCAATTGGCTTGACTTGCTGCCCTGTTCTTGCAAAGCAGTTTGTTCAGACTGTCACACTAGGCTGGCGTTGCTGCTGCCTCGCCCGATGGAGAAGCAGCTCCTCTGGCTGCTGTCTCTTTCCCCACTGTTTTGGGCAGTGCAGTCATGGAAGGAGATGTTACATCTCTGCTTCTTGCACGTGAAGCATCTCTACACAAAGGCCACCTCACTGCCTGTCCACCATGCAGCAGCTCAGCTGCTAAAAAACTAAAACTGAAAACAAGAACTTGTGAGGCCAAAGATTGCGGCAGGAACAATTTTCGCGGAGAAGCTTTGTAAATCCCATAAAAGTTATGGTGGGACAAAGTTCAGAAGGAGCAAAACTGACATAAAGTCGCTTTAGTTATTTTCTAAAGGCAGAGTCTGATAAAATCTTGCAAAGGGTGACCATTATGGTGTAAATATGCCCATACTGCTCCTGGCAGCTACTGGTTTTACACATGTAAATAGAGACATTTGGAGGCACACCCTTGGCAGTTTTGTGCAA
Source organism: Chlamydotis macqueenii (assembly GCF_036417535.1). Lineage (NCBI taxonomy): Eukaryota > Metazoa > Chordata > Aves > Otidiformes > Otididae > Chlamydotis > Chlamydotis macqueenii. The sequence goes on along the minus strand of NC_141567.1, from coordinate 11,213,508 downwards.
GACTTCAGCCTGCGTTGGTTAAGCTCTCAAACGCTGTTTTCTGAGCAGTAAGTAATGTATCATATTCCCGAATACAGGATATGCTTACATTATACTTTAGATGATGGGTTGGGTAATGTATCTTTTTTTTGTACACTTACTGAGCATGTTGAAGGCAACATAGCACAGTCGGAACTACTGTGTGCACTCCAGTTAGGTTGCTAACTTGAGTATCCCTATTAATATGGAATATCTTTAATGCAGATTTTAAAACTGGAAAACCCACGCTCATTTGCCTGATTTGGATGTGACAAGCCATACTCCAAAGCCAAACTTGAGTGACTGGTTCTGTACTGAGCTTGGCACTTTAAGTCGTTGAGCTCATGGCGATGCCATCCAAAAGCCCACGCTACAGTCCTTTCCTGGTGCTGGTGGTCATCTGCCAGTCCCAGAGCAATGGGGAAGACTGAAAAACTGATAAGCCTCACATAGCTTTCTCTGCATCTGCATCTCAAAGTAAATGGCTGGCTTTGTAAGTGAAATAATGCCCTAGCCCTAGGTTCACACACTAAGTGCAGTGAAAGGACCCTGGTTAGAGGGGAGCTGACCTGTGCTAGTGGCCTTCGGGTGATACCACATCAGCTCTTTTCTCTCTAAAGGCATGCTGCCTCCATGTTCCCTTTTTATAATTACTTTGTACACTAAGATGTCAATGCTATTTTGCCAATTTTAATACATGAGCAGTTCATAAATACATACATTGCTTGGGAGATTGAAGTCCAAATCAGTTACAGGACATGATTTGTTTTATGACTATTAAACATGCAAAATCAACTTTTTGTACATTATTTTTCTCTAGATTTATCTTGAATTTACCCTAGATTTTATGACGTCTTTCTTGAATGTACAGCTAAGGCACTTGTTTCCTTCAAGGGAATAGAATCATAGAATCATAGAATGGTTTGGGTTGGAAGGGACCTTGAAGGGCCATCTAGTCCAACCCCCCTGCAAGGAGCAGGGACATCCCCAACTAGGTCAGGTTGCTCAGAGCCTCATCCAACCTGGCCTTGAATGTTTCCAGGGATGGGGCATCCACCACCTTTCTGGGCAACCTGTTCCAGTGCTCTACCACCATCATTGTAAAAAATTTCTTCCTTATTTCTCATCTAAATCTACCTCCCTCTATTTTAAAACCAGCTGAGAAGATACCATTATGTATCTTCTCAGCTGTTAAAGCTACCACATTGCTCAGACTAACTGCTTTTTGGTTTTGAAGAACCTTGGCATAGTGCAAAAAAAGATTACTAAACCTTTAGGACCTCATCAGAAGATAATGTGTAACTCTGGAGTGTACCACATACCAACAAAGTAACCGGAATTTCTAAGCAGTTTAAAAACTGCGAAGTTGCACATTTTTTTAGTTTTATTTTTCCTGGCTTCAATGGAAGCAAGCCTCCTCCTTTTAGGTTATATTTCATAAGTGTTGTGAATAACAGCAATAAGCTGTTTCTACTTAATCTCGTTTTGAAATAGCATATTTTGACCTTCTGAAAAGTTGCATGTTTGTAATGTTATTTGGTGTGTTATTCAAGAGGTATTTTCAGAAAAACTCAGCACCTTCAGCACTAGAAAGACTCTTCACAATAATGGACCTACAGGTCCCATTAACCTGCATCATCTGACACTTTTTTTTTTTTTTGCCTTACTTGACAAATTTTAAACTTTCATCTTGAAAATATAAGTATCTTCAGTATTCAGGAGTAGCAGTCAGAACGTAAACTAGTGAGTTGCCACTTTAGCTATAGCTCGACAGCTGGTTTGCCTAGATACTTCAGAAATGGACAAGCCTGTGGCAAAAAAAAAAGGGAGATTGGGAGAATTCACCCTAGTTAAAAGAATAAAAGTGAATGAATAATACTTCTTTTCTGATAAAGGTGACTTTAGTAAGGGACAAAAATGGTTTCTACACAGAATCTGTTTGACCTTGAGTAGGATATTAACTAGATCCCCTTATCAGTTGGCATTTGCATCTGATTTAACTATATGAGCTCCAGCACGTATTTTGAACAACTTTAAAAGAACAGCTGCAGAGAAACAGAGCGTATCTCTGGTAAAACTTCTACGGAGTCAAACAAACAAAAAGTCAAACCCAAGTTAGATAATGGGCCTGATTTAATTTCTCATAAAGAGGATTACTATTTTTTTTTTCTTTCTGTGCATGAGTCACTATTTCATCTACATGAGGGTGAATGAGCAATCAAGCCGCCTCATCCTGGCTCCTGGATATTGCAATAGTGAAATAAGGGCTTCCTTAGAGAGCTTTCTTACAATCCTTAGCAGTTATTGCAGTGAGATCAAGTTACAGCTGGTTCAGTGCGATGTAAAACCTATTAACATTGACATCACAAATTTTACTAGTTCTGCTGATGATTACATAACAAATAATTACTCAACATAAAATGCCAGTGACAGACTGATAGTTTGCTTTGAGATATAAAAATGAGATACAGGAAGCACATAGCCAAAGGAGTTTTGTTTAAAAGAGTTGTATTCTATTTTAGATAACAGAAGCTTACTTCAGGTTAAAGGTCCTTAAATGCAATAAGGTATAAAGTAATGCTTCATTATTTCCTTCTAATTTACAGCTGACAGTTATTGATTTGGAAGAAGATTTCAGAGGAATTTTCAGCTGACTATTGGTGTGGTTGGAAGGTAACACTTAGGGTGACAAGGAGCAAATATTTATCTACGGCTTAGCCCTCTAGTGTTGAGGTACAGTGATGAAAACAAGATTTAGCATCCGAACATAGAAGAATTCACTATTTTTGAGTGACTAACACTGCTAGCTTAGGGTCAAATCGCGTCATGTTCCGTATGGCTGATCAATGTAATAAAAGGATATAAGGTGACTTCCTTATGCCGTGGGCCGTCAGGCCCAGGTCAGGGGGATGTATTTCACTATGTCCTGCCCCCCTTCATAACACTCTGAAGGTTGATGCTCCCCCCGACAGAGTGAGGCAGAGAGGATGTCGATGACTCATTTTCCCTTCATTTTCTTCACAAGCTGTTCCAGTGAAACAATGTGCTGTCTCTCCATCTAAGCTTATCACAAACAGTTTAACTCTTAAATCATTTGATGTCAATCTCTTTACAGTTCTGCAGGGTCAACAGGAAAAAAGGCATGGAAAATTCCTCACCTCAAGCATGTTCTTCTAAAACAATAGCTTGTACCAGAGAAGTCTCATGCCCGGGCTGGCCTCCAGCTACTTTTTCCTAATTCCCTTGCTCCTTCTAGCTCTTGGATTTACAAATATTAGAGGCCAACATGATAACCATGAGAATAAAGTAAGTGTAGCCCAAATATTGCTGTAAGATGAGATGAAGGACCTAGTCATAGAAGAACTTGCTCATTAATTTCATGTGGGATGTGAGGAGGTTTATATTAATTAATTAGCAAGGGAAAAAGGAAGGGAGGAAGCATGAATGTAGTTTGTCAGAAATGCTTTATAGCATTAGCTGAAGAATTCTGAAATCCCCCATTTTCTCTGCTTTCCTTTGGAAAGTTTTTGAACCGTCTCCAGAAAATCTTACTGGGCTTCCACTGCGCCTCCTGTTTCTGCTCCATAAGCCAAGAAAGGAGTAGCACTGGCACATGCAGATCCGGGCAGGAACAAGTAGCTGCGGATCAGCAGGCTTGGAATTTGTCCTGCATCAAGAGAGGGAATTTAGCTTGTTAGTTCTGAGATCTTGTACTCAGAACTAATTTAAGTTTTCCATGGAAACGCCTGGTTTTCCTGTTCTATGGAAATTAAAGAGTCCTAGGAGCCTACTTTCCATACCTCTGTAAGATAGCACAAATTCTTCTGAAGTTAACTAAAAAGAGGCATTAGGAGCTCTCCTGGAGCTGAGGAACTCCCTGCAGCAACACCCTGGAGCTGAATGCCTGCCATTGCATGGATCTTCTCAAATTTGCGCCTATTGTTTGCAGCAAATGGGTTCTGCTACCAGGATTTAACTACTGGACTTGCCCTGCCAAATGGCTGCTAATGCGAGGACACTTTGCTTCTTGTTATCTACAGTTCAAACTAGCAGCTGCTTTTAAAAAATGCTTGGTTTGATTTACGATTATCCCGTTCTAATAATTGGTGTGGGTCTAGTAAATTTAGTAGGGTACTGAGACACAGACTCTCAGTAGGCTGTTTCTGTCGTGCAGAGGCTCACCAGTTTTTGGCTGTACGTGCAGGGCTCTGCTACCCTGTGATGCACAAACTGATGGCTCAGGTGCAGCACATCCATCATCTTAGCCCCGTGCTATATGGAGTTGATGCTGGCTTTTTGCAGCAAGGGGAGATGGATGATACCTGGTTCAACATCACAACAGCGCAGAAAAACGATACAGCCTGACAGTGAAAATCAAAGTTTTAAATGAATTTCAATGTTCTGATTGAGTTTATACAAAATTATCACTCCTCTATAGCTATGGTATTTTAGAAATGGTACCAGGACCTTGGAGCCAGATTTAACTCACTTTGAACCATGTTTTCATGCCAAACAAAGCACTAGATAGCCAATATCCTGTCTTAAATAAAATCTTAGTTTTTCATATTTAGAGAACACCAGTAATTCAAGCCAAGCAATTTATCACTTTTTCTTCCCTTAGAAATGCAGTTTATTCTAGCTTACAGTTTGTTGCAAAAGACAAACACCAAAACGTGTAGTGGGGATTATTGTATGACGCTTTTTATTGGTGATACTGATTCTAAAGGCCTTTTTCCCTCCAAAAGGAACTTTCCTCCAATTTTGCTCAGGCCGACTTACAAAATGTGTTTGACACAGTGCTAATGGTGGCACTTCCATGCACAAGCATGACAGGCAAGAAAAGCTACGACGAATCTTGACTAATGCCGTTAGGTACTTCAGATACGGAGCAAGGCTGGGTCCCTCTCTGGAGGTGCGGGAGATGGACCGACGCGGGTGTCCCACCGACCCGCTCCCAGGGGAGAAGCGCAGGCCCCAGCCCGCCGAGCCCCCGCGCCTCGGGGCAGCCGTACAGCCCGATGGTATTTTTACAGAGGCTTTCGGGGGCTGAGCTTCCCTCTTCGAACCACGCGTTTCCAGTCAGACTGGTTTCTGTCCCGCAAAGAAAATTTTGAGTCTCCTCGGCCTTCTCGACACGGACGGCACAAGGGGGGCACGGCCGCCCGCGCTCCGGCAGCCATTGCACCTTTTCAGGGGATTTCGGAGCGCTCTTCGCGGCTCCCCCTTCCTCCTTCGCCTCGTGCGGAGCGACCCAGGCCGCACCGCCCCATCCCGCCCCCGCCCTGAGGGGAGCGCGGCGGGCGGGCGGGCAGCGCCCCGGCGTCCCCCTCCTCCCGGGGGCGGTGCGCGCTGACGCGGCAGCGCCGCGGCTCTCCGCCGGCCGAGTCGCACAATTATGAGAAAGAGCCGCCGGGCCGAGGCCGCCGCCAGCGCTGGGTCCCGGTGCGGAGTCGAGCCAGCGCCGTCCTCCTCGCCCCGCTCTGCCTTTCGCCTCCGGAGGGTTCTCCTCGCCCGGCTTCTCCCCACCCAGCCCTCCGCTGCCGCCGAGCTCAGCCCCGATAGATGGAGACAGGCCCCGCCACCGCCGACGCCGAACCACGAGCAGGAGCTGCCCGGCGCGAGGAGAGCCAGAGTCGGCGCCGAGACCCAGCCCGGCCCTGAGGAGAATGGTGAGGGCGGGAGGGGACGGGGGGCGCCGGATCGGACCTGTCCCAGCCGGTTGCTCCGGCTCGCGGTCTCCCCGATCGGCCTCGGCCCCTCTCTCGCCCGGGCTCGCCTCCCCCTGCCCGCCCCGTCCGGGGTGCCCGGGAGAGACGCGCCCCGCCGGGCTGTCACCTCCGGGCCGGAAGGGGAGGCGCGGGCGCCTCAGGCCGGTCGGCGCGGGGTGCCAGGGCCCCCAGGGGCCGGCGGGGCCATCGCCCCCTCAGCGCCCGCCCGGCCACCACCCTGCGGGCCGCAGCGCCCGGCCGGGGCTGACCCGAGCCGCCGGGGCGAGGCTCCCGCCGCCGCCGGGCGCTCCCAGAGCCTCCTCGCGTGGTGCCGGTCAGCGCCGCCCTGCTGCCGCCGCCACCGCGCGGAGGGGCGGCCGGTGCCCCCCGCATCCCCCGGAGCCTGGAGCAGCGCTCTGGGCAGCCGGTCCTGCGGCGTGGGGTGCTTCGCTGCTGGGAAGCGTGACCTTCCCTGTGGTGCTCTTTGGGTACCGCCATCATCCTTCATCCCGGTTCTGTCCAGCACCGGAATTGATGGGGTGCACTACGGAGTTTTCTGGGATGCAGCTGTTCTTCCCTTCTGATCCTTCTCCCTGTTTCATTTGTGCAGTTTCTGCACGTTGTCGTATACCAGGGAGTGTATAAACCCTTACAAAGAGGTGTGTGAGCTTCTACAAAGAAAACACAGTTTTAATTCCAGCTCTTTCTTCTTCTGGCTGCTAATCGGCTCTTTATCCCTATAAGGTTATTCCTTACTTGATATTTACAGAATTTAGAGTGAGCAGTCACGTCAAGTGCTTTCAAATAATTTTGAAAATCTAAGCGTGGAGTCTAAATATGTGGATTTCTACATTTCTACCTTCTAGCCAGATGCTTTATTTAATTTTAAATAAAGGCGTTTTGTTTCACAGTGCATTGTTCAAAACCACAAGGACTCATACCCGTGAATCTTCCATTTCTGACCATATCTGTGAACTGCGTAGAAACGTGGGCTGTCTTTTTCTAGAATCTACAAATCCAATGCGCTTCTAGGAAGAAGCTGGAAGTGCAGCCTTCCGTTCTGACTTGAAAGAGTACTTGACATCTCCTGCTTGTGTGGTACTTGCTCCTCTCAACTGAAGTGGCTTTTTTTTTTTTTTTTTTAAGTTTTGTGGGAGGTTTTTGTTGTTCGTTTGTTTTTAGTTTAGTAGTTCTGGTGGGTTTTTTTGGTGCTGATATAGCCTAGCAATGTACAGATTGGTTTTAACCGTTTTAGATTTGTAAACTGATCATGGCTCAGTAGTTTTTCTGGCAATGTAACGTGTTGCTATGTTTTATACTTGCCAAGTGTTTGTCAAATGTTTTGAAACCACTGTTTAACAGGTGTTTTGCCTGAGTTGACTATAGGACATTTTAGGGAAGTTAATTTTGCTAAAATTTTCCCTACTGCTCAATGACTATTTAGCAGTTTTGAAGAACTGCTGGACAGTGTCCAACATGAAATCAGGAATTATTCTAAAGAGTGAGTTGTTCTGGGAGTTTAGTCTTTTTTTCCTTTAATGTGTCTGTGTGGGTGAGATAAGTGTCTGCTAGATCATCCTTCATACCTTCTGGTATGAGGCCATTCTTGACTTTGATATTTAAAGTGAGGGAAAAAAAGCCTTCGTGCATGTGGAACTGTTTAGGCTGGTTTTGGACTGTTTGTACCTTAGTTTCCCGATGTTTTACTTTGATATTTTTTGCTTGCTTGAACTCAGGAGTGGAAGGGTAATTTTCACTTGTCATACAAAGGCACCTTGGAACGTCACCCTCCATTTAACAGTTATCTCACTTACATTTAAAGATACTCTATCAGATCATCTACCTCCCCGCCTGGATTATCGTGGAGAGAGGTACTCTGTTCTCTTTTAAACTTTCACTTCTTTCCTTGTCCCTTGAGGCTCTGCGTAACTCTAGTCTTGCCGCCTTACCTTTTTGTCTTATCACATCAGCCCTGCTTTCTCTGCTCTGCTGGTGATAGACTGCAGCATCCAAACTCCTCTCTTTTCTCAGTTATCTTTACCACTTGCTGTGCTTCCCTTTCCTGCAAGCTTTGCACCAACACCCAAACTTTTCCTGCTTCTCTTTCATGTCCCTTCATGAGGTACATTTCTATTAACTCTTCGCTCCTTGTGGACAGTCATGACATACGAGTAATTTCTAAACAAACCAATATTGGTTTGAACTTAAATAATTGATGCCGACACAATAAGGTTTGCCCATATTGGTTTGTCAATTTTACACCAGTAGTGTTGCAAATAAGTCTCTAAGACGACTTGTCAATAACTGTGTGTGAAGGGAGGGACATGCTTTTATAGTCTACAATTTGTGTGCCTGACAGGATTTTGCATAGTAAGTTTAATTTTCTTTCCCAGAAAGACCCTGATTAGCCTAATTAGGAGTTTAATACGTAGTTATACTAGCAGTGACACTTATACTAAACTTCTCATCCTGTCACCATGTTGTCTGAAACAAGCCCAAATTTGAAGTTTCAGTCTTTAAAGACTTGGCGTTGGATTTTGAAATTGTGGCTTATGCTTTGAAAAAACAAGACAATGAAATGATACTGCTCATGCCAATATACTTATCCTGAAATATTTTTTTTTTTTAACAGATATTTATTTCTTTTGGAATCCCCCATTTCCTTTAACCATGCCTACTTTGGCTGCAATATTCGAGTGCCACGTTCATTTGCTGAAACAAGTAACATTAGTTCTGGTTTTTTTTGTCCCACATTTTAAAGGCAGACTGACAGTAAGATCCATGTGTGTGTTTTCCAGAATTTAAGTTTTGTCTTTGAGGTCTTTTTTCTTGATTATAATGTGAATAATTCTGTCTTGGTGCATTTTATCTTCACTGGTTGAAATTCTGGCAGCTGGCTTTTCAGCAGATAAATTACTGAATAACCTCACTCTGTGTGTGTATTTGGATAAGATCCTTATATGATTATTAAAGGTAATGTCACTTCTTACCTCTGATACTGACAAGTAGTGGTGGCAGCTGATAAATGAGTTTATATGCTTCATTATTTCTATAAAAAATAGTCAATGATACTGACTTGACCTGTGGTAAAACTGGAAAAAAGTTTGCTGCAGGCTTTATTCACATTCCCTGGCCTGAAACCTTCTTTCTCCTCTATTGTATTCTCTGCAGTCTTGTTATTGTCCTTTATTTGATTTAATTCCATCTCTTTTTCTCACATGAGAAAGTACAGGCAATGGTACATGTTCATATATTGTGATACAACGTATACCGAAAACGATCTACCTGATCTTTGGTTTCTGTTATTTTTATTACTTTAAGCTTAGCTTTTCTTTTACTTGAATTGGAAATGTTTTCGTATTTCAAGTAATAAAAGCTAATCTAACAAAAGAACAGAAAAAGTAAACCTCTAAAACCTTTGTATTGGCAAGCATTGCTTCCTGACCTGGCTCAGCACGGGATTAGCTGGGCATCAGTGCTGCTGGGCGAGAGGGGAGGTAGGATGTGCCAGAGGTGACTTCTTTTTTGGTACCAGCCGGTCATTAAACCAGCGTCACCGGGCACGCCGAACTGTTGCATCTAACTGGGTGGTACCATGGACCCAAGCAGCAGTGTTTCGGAGACGGGTCTCTGTCGCAGCTGTTGCACTGACGGAGAAAATGCTACTTTTTGAGGAGTGGTGAGGTTTTTTTAGCCTTCTTTACACCTATATTTTGCTTAGCATGTGAAGTGGCTGTGAGCTGTTTTAAAGCAGGGATGTGAGCCACATGGTTTAACTACCAGGTTTCCTGAAACCGCAACGCAGCTGGAGTTTGCTTTTCTCCCCAGCTGCTCTAATTCTTGCAAGGAAGCAGGAACAACGCAGGTTGTCTAATTGCTGGTAGGCAAGCAGAGGAAATTTCTTACCCCTCTGTTCTTCCCAAGAAGGAAAGACCCATGAAATTCTGAGGGAATAATGAAATATAAAAAAACAAGAGAGAAATGGGGATAAGTAACATTGCTATCCTTAACTGTATTGGCTTTTTTTTTTTCCTTCTGAAGAATTGGGTGAAAAGTGTTCTAAACATATGGGAAATACAGGGAGAAAAGTCATCGTGTTGCTGGTAGTGGTGCTGATAGTTCTGAAAAGCTGCCTGATGAGAGGGTTAGAATACTTAAATGTGGAAAGTGTTTTGACAACATGTGGTATGAGGGTGTTGCAGGAATAGTCGGTAAGATAAATGTAGCAGTTGATTGCCAAGCAGAGTTTGAAGTATGGTAACAAACTGGCAGCATGTAGGGCGGCTTGAACTTGGTTTATAAGTTGTGCTTTTTTTTCCCCCTTCACTAAAGCAAAGTTCAGATGTTACTGAGGTGGTAGGCTTGGATTAAACGTTTAATCTGGGAGCGTATGTGGATTTTTTTCTGTTAAAAAAAATCCTATAAATTGCATCGAAGTTACAGATTATTTAATACTTATGTTATTAAGAGCAATATATTTTTTTTTCTAAAGACCCTTACAAACTCATTCTAACTCAAGCTGTTTCGCACATTTTCTGTCATCGGATTTCCTGGAGTGTTTGAACTGTGTGCCTATGGTGAATGTGCAGTTGCTGAGCTAGTGTACCCAAACCCATCCTTGTTTCATTTGATTTCAGCTGAAGAATGGCAGGTGATATGTGTGTGAGCATAGCTGTGGATATTCTGCAGCTGCAAAATGGGAATTTATAGGTTGATTCAGTAACAAGGTTGGTACTCTGGTGTGTGTAGTTTGACAACTAATGATCCAGCTTCAGAAGAGTTGCAAAGCTTTATTGCTGCTTCATCTTCAACCTCTCCATGAATATCGCTAGTTTACATTCAGATACAGTGAAGTGCTTATTTTGTTTAAATGCACATCATGTGTTTTGCAAAGAGCGTGCAGCTGGCTAATTTACAGTTTCAAAGAGTGTAGGTAGATGTGTGCATATAGTTTGTCTACATCTGAAAATTACGCATGTGTGAATCTTACCTACATCTAGACTTACTGCTAGTAATTGCTATAGCAACAATCTGGGGAGACCCCTTTCTGAGTTGAGAGTTTTGGAGCTGTTTTAAGGACTGTGGCAGCCTGGTCAGGGTCTTTGCTTCCTAGCCATGGATCTCAAAGCCTGGTGTGGATGACTCCCAGTGCTGTTGGATTCCACTTGTAGTTGTTTGCTACTAATCAAATTAGATTGGGGAGGCGGGGGGGAAGCAGCGCAGCTGTAGATTCCAAGAATTGGCATGATTCTGTTAAGTTCTGGATTGCTGGTTTTCTTTTTTTTTTTGTTTTTATTTTTTATTGACATTTTGGGTGATTACTGTAGTATATTTTTGCTGTCGTACACTAACGCGTTCCTGCTTGAGAGTGCTTTCTCAGTTACAGCTCTATGTTAGTTTAATCTAGACGTTCAGTCTTTCACCATAATACACCTCTGTAATCTTCAAAGCCTGGGAAAGTGTCTGTTACAGCTCGATCCCTCTTAACGCAATGGTTATTGCAATTGAATCCCAGCCTTTGTTCCCTGCATTGTTCCCGCTTACCTCTACCCAAAGAGGTACTTATTTTCTTATCTTATCTACTTGATTCTTGTCACCTTTGCTAAGAGATGAACAGAAACTATGTTTTTCATTTTGTAGTCCCCTAACTTGTGTTGGGTGGAATTTTGCAAAGTGTCCCTGGATGATAGTTCTTATCCTAATACTTACGAAGTTTTTTCTCCTCCTAATCCTAATACTGCAAAGTGATAATCAGTTTTGTGAAATGTGGACCTGACAAACTTGACTTTTAAAATTTAAAATTTAAATTTAATAAAGAAATAAATTTACATTTGTGCCTTCTGCAAATGAATTTCTATTTGCTCTGTTAGGAATACTGTATTTCACAAGCACTTATTGCTTAAAAATGTCTTTTAGAACTAGTATTACTTGGCAGGCCAAGTCTTCACACTATTACTCACTTCACTGATAATGTAAGTCCCAAGACTGACCTGGAGCGCTTGAGGTGTGGATGTGTGTGTTGCAGGGTGATAATCTCAGATACTGGGCAGGGTTGATGTTCAAGTCCATAGCATCTTTAGTAGCCGCTCCCAAATCTGCCCAAACTCTTCTTAAAGGTGTGGCTGTAATCCAATCTAAACTCATCTAAGACCTGGCTGTCACCCTTCTGCTCATCCCTTCGTGCTTCCCTCTGTCCTCAGTCACTGTTTTGGGGATATGAATTGAGTAAATGTTTAATCACCTCCTCGTTGTTTTGTTTTTTGTTTTTTTTTTTTTTTTTTTGAGGATTAGTTCTTTTGTCGGTCATTTCCCTTAATCGGCTCTCCATGTGACCGCATAAATGCCAGTGCTGGTATGAGATAGGATGGAATCATGTGTGGAGGCTTAGGAAAGTGGAATTGTGGCACCCCAAACTTGACATGAGCTGTGGAAGCTTGCTCTGAGGTGCTTGAGAGTTGACCTGTGCCGTCATACTGGTATGGTTTGGTTACTCTCTGTATCCCCCTCTCCACAGGAGTGTTTTCTGAGCCTTACAGCCTTGTGTGCAGGCGTGGATGGAGCCGTGCCATCACAGGTCAGGTTCTGTAGCCTCTTCAAAGTATAAACCAAACTGCACTGCAGGCCTTGTCTGATTATACCATAGGCACAAAGTAGCTATGCTTGAATACTTTTGTATCTAAAATCTTGTTTACAGAGGATGTTTTTTTTTTTTTTTTACCTTCTTTTCTGAATGTGTGCTACCTGATGTAACTTTTTACCAGCATATGCTGTGCTGTAGTTGGTCTTTGTGAACAGAGCTGCATCGAGATGAGTTTGATCCCTCCCATCAAGTTATTTCTGTTGGCAAATGATCCACTGCTGATAACTTGTCTAGCATAATAAAAGATTGTTAGATTTTTTTTTTTCTCCATGTTCTTAACATGCTGCTTATTTGCTGCTTTAATGCTACTCCCATTCCTATTTAACTTTCTCAGGAAGCTGAACTTGTTCCTTTGAGGTAGGAGACAGCAAAGCTGCACTTTATTTATGTATCTGATAGAGCTCGGCACAGCAGCCGCGTGGCCAGGTTCAAAGACGGTCATGCTGATGTACAACAGTTAAAATTGCATGTATATTGGCTTGGTGTAGTAAGCTCAATGCGCTATACTGGTCTGTGGCTAGGACCAGTCTGAAAAAGCTCAGCTTCCTTCCAAAGCCTGTCGCCCTGGCTGCTGCGGTCGTGAAAGTAGTTAGTCAGGTGTAACTTCAGTCACCCGAGTAGGGTAAATTAGGCAAGTGCTTAAGTGACACATGATTGGAGTCTAAAAATACCACTTGTGTAATTACAGAACTGTTAATCAACTTTCTCTTCAATTCTAAAAATCATTTAATCTACAAGAGTAGGTGCAGTTAATGATGTTTTGAATGTCAGAGGCTTACCAGTTTCTCCCGTGTTCCCTGGCTGCAGTATTGTCTGAACTGTAGTTTGCAGAGCTCTGTTGAACTGCAAATTTAGTAAAACTTCCACTGAAGGCATCAGAAGAGCACATGGCTGAGCAGGATCATCTGACCAAAAATTCTGTTAGTGATTGATTCTGAAGGAATTCCTGCTCGTGGTAGTAATCTCACACTAAGGAAAGGAGCGATGAATCACCGACACCATCGCTGACAAATATCCTAGACAACTTTCTAGGAACTTAGCATCATTTGGTGTTGCAATGCCTCTGGATGCAGCACTGGAAGAGGCTCACTCCTCCGGATTTCACAGGCTGTAGTTCACTGACTCTGTAGGTGTGCGGCTGAGGTGACACTGCAGACTCAGCGTGGGGCAGCCCTCGGAGCGCTTACCTTGGCCTGTGTGAGGGGCACCCAGCGGAGATGTGGAGGTTGGGATGGACATTAACCTCTCAAACTGGTATTAACTGGCTTTGCAGCCAGAGGCACTGAAAAGCAGAAATGTCCCCTTAGCTAACCTTTGTCCTTTTAATGTGTGCCAACTTCAGAAGTGCTCTTGATGAGGATTTATGCCTTTGCCTTGTTAAGCAATTGGTCTGTCGTGGTGTCTTTTATAAAAATCTTATGCTGAACAATTCTTTTGAAGTTTTCAGCTGTAGAAAAACATGGTTTGTATGCATACAGTTTTCCATATCAATCCTACCTCTGTGTGTAGAACTCGGGACTCCTCACTGTTAAATTCTCTGTAATTGTTTCAAGTGCCTTAGTGAAAAAATGTGGTCTTTTTGTGTTGCTTATATAGGGAAAGAGGGCAGAGGAAGCTCATCATCCTTGTCCTGGTTTGGGCTGGCAGCTAGTGTTACAGGTGAATGTTCTGCAGTGATGAAGGCTGCTAACAAACAAGTCATTGTTTGAATGCATCGGTCTGGTTATGCTCGGTGTTTTGTAGCCCGTGAGAGAAATGTTTGGTACTCGTGTGATCACAGTACTGTGCCCGACAACATGATAGAGTAAATCTTGGTCTGTGCTTTCTTCTTGCTATAGAAAATGTACAAGACTGAAGCTTTTCTGCCTTCAGAAAAATCTTGATTTTGAGTTGTAGAATAATGTTTTCTGGTCACGCACATGTAGACAATCTGCAGAATACAGGTGGACTTTGCAGAGAAGGGGCGGATGATTCACGAAAGCTAATGAGGCAGTGAGTCCTTAGGGCTGCGCAGTGGAGGCTGAGGGGATTCAGAGCCCCTCTCTTCTCTCCTCTCTGCAGAGAGGATGTAGAAAGATTAGCACTGCTAAGTTGAGGTTAGTCTCTTTGGCTATCCACTTGGGTGTCATTACTGGATTTTTCTGACAAATGTAAAGATCTCGCATGTAGGACAAGAAAAATCTTTTGTAATTAATCTGTTAGGAGTTAATTGGGTTTTGATTTTACAATGAATTAGGAAAAAACATCTTCAGTGCCAGATGAGAATGGATGCTGTTCTCAAACCCAGAGTATCTGCTCACCTAAAATGTGACCTTAGGCAATAGATTCTTTCTTCATTTGCAACTCTCCGAGGAATAAAGTACCACCACCATCTGAGGTCTGAGTTTCCTTTCCTTCCTCAACATCAGGATACAGGTGCTTAAAAAGAATGCCTTTTTGTGTGACAGATCTGTAGTCTCTTCCTGGATGCCTAGCGTAAGTGTGCTTTGGGGGATTATTTTGATGTACCTTGACAGTGCGCTTAGATCAGCTCAGCTGTTTTGCTAACCCAGTATCTACTGCTACCAAAGGGGATGTCCTGCTTCCCTTGTTTCCACCCTGGTCATGGCCGTGTCGTCCTTTCCTCTGCCTTAGTTTTCTGCCCAGTTTGCATCTAATTTAGTTCATTCTGACATCACAGCTGGCTGCTCTTTTTTTTTTTTTCCTGGAAATAACGTGCTGGTGTAGGGAGCCTGGTCAACTCGCCAAAGGGCTGGTGCAGAGCTGCTGGCGGGAGGGAGGTGGCAGGAGAGCGGCTGGGAGGGCAGAGTAGTAACTTGCTCAGCTTGTCTTCTCTGACTGAACCCTCACTGTATAATTTGAAGAACTGCAGCTGTTAAAGCAAATATTTCCCCTATGTATCTTGGCTTTGCATTGCCAGGACCTCCACCTCCTTACTGTTGTCTTTTCTTTCTCTAGGATGAGTCTGTCTTGACTCCTTTCCATGGTAGGCCAGAGAGGAGCCTGCGGTGTAAGTCCAGCTCAGCTTAGGCAGGCCTTTGTGCCACCTGCCACTCGGCACTGGTGGGTTTTACTAGCAGTCAGTGCGCTGGAAGAAATTATAATAAACAGAAAACACGAAGTGCAAGTGGTGGTGTGATCTGTCAATATAATTTCCTCTCTCCCTGCGGGGAGGGGGAAAAAAAAGTTACTTTATTTTAAAAATAATGTCTTTAATTTCTGAGGGACTGTTTAGGCTTGTGGTATTCGACATAGAGGTGTTGCAGGTAGTTCAGTTCTGTGGGTATCGTGCAATTTTGCATCAGCATTTGGTGGTAGAGCTGAAAACTGTAGTTTCTTCAGTCTACTTAAGTAGGAGTTATCTGTATCACTGTGTGATAAACAAAAATTAAGAGGTAAGATTGAGATGGTAGATTATACATCCTAGGGAACCACCTACATTGCTCCATTATACTTTCAGTTAGTGAACAGTTATTTGGAAGAGATCTCTTTTTATGTTTCAATTTTTTTTCTTCCTGAGTTGATCTTCCTTTTATCAAATACTTTGTTTCCCCTGCTAGAGGAAAAAGGGAGATTTTTGTCCCCACAGATTATTCTGCTTTTTAGTTTATTTTGTCCAGCTTGATGAATCAGAGTATTTCAAGTCCACACAAGTGTTCAGTAAGAGTTTTGTGCTTTTGATTTGAGATCTGAACACTCAGCTTGGGGGCTCAAGCTTACTGAGGCAGCTCTGTAAGAGTAGGACAACAGAAACACCAAAAGACATGCTTCTCTTTCCTTCTGTATTAGAGCTAGCCAGACTAGGTCTAAATCAGTGGTTAGGCATTAGGATGTCTGTGCTTGTATCTTAATTAGCAGTGCTGCCTGCACGTGAAGGACTGTGTGATAGGAAGCTTTGTAGTGCTTTTGGTAAGCGGTGCAGTGAAATGGTACGTTGAGTATTGACTTGGAGATAAAATGAATGGCTTTATGCTCTCTCACAATACATTGTATTGTGCAGGTTTTACAATCTGGCTATAATATTGAAGAGAAACATTCATGAAGAGGGATGTAAGAGTGCGGTTGAGACTTTCAAATCCTGTTAATAGTAAAATGGTTGAATGATAATGGGAAAATTGTTATATAAGAATATTTCAGCAGTCAGTATGAGGTTGTGATGGAGAGCTCAGTTCTTAGGTAAGACTAGCCTCATCAGAAATCCACAAATTAAGACACAGCTCAAACAACTGTTCCCCTCAAAAACAGAGGATGGAAATTTTTTAAAGTGCCTAAATAAGCATTATGTATTATTTCAGACAGTAATTAGCTGCTTTCATATTTGCCTAAATAAATCCAGTTAAGTAAGAAGAACTTTGCACATTTCAAGGGTAAACAGAAACTACTTAAATAGTTTTAGTGGGGAACTTTATCTTCTGATAAGAGCTGAGGTACATGGATGTCTCTAGAATGCTGTCAGGCTGCTTCTGCCTGGAGATGAGGGCTGCGGGCAGCGTCCACTCTTGAGCAACTGCAGACCTGGCTGGCTCTGGTAGGACAGCTAGTGCTCTGTGGTGACAGGTGATGGAAGTGTGACTGAATCCAGTAACTATTTGTTAGCTGAATTTAAAAATGCTTAAGTCATCGTAATTCTGCTGTAGGTGAACTATACTATATCAAGTTCCTGTTTTGGCTTGTTTTTCTCCCAGCTCATCCTACTTTCTCCCTCCTATTCTAATCTCCCGAGAACTCTGGTCACTGTAGAGAGTTGACCAACATGTTCTCTTCCCCTGCTGTAGCTGGCAAGTTCTGGCACATAGGCATGCACGCGTGAGCAGGCGGGGAGAACGTAGAGGACAGGAGTTAGGACAGCGTACCCCATCACGCCTCTGCGATCCTGTCCGTGAGTGATGCACATACTCCCTTTACCAAGGAAGGGGAGGCAGTTCGGGGGTTGTGTAACTTCTGTCTCCCTCAGACATCAGGTCCAATGCTGATATTTTAGTACTAGCCTGGAACCAGCCTAATACTAATTTTCTGCTCTGAGATGACTTGTGTAACTTAAAGTGGTTTACTTTATTTTATTTATGTATTTATGTATTTATTTATTTATTTATTTTTACAGTACTCACTGTTAAAGTGAACAAAATTCCAAATGTGTTTCAGGTGGTTCTTTGATAGTATGTTTGCTGACAGGCCTCTTTCCTAGTAGTTTGGTAGTTTTGATTATAAAAATAAATTTATTTTGCCTGATACTGTGTCTAAAGATACGTTACGTGAAATTTCATCATCCTTAGTGGTCTGGTGCTGTCACCCACTTCGCATGCCCACAAGTGTGTTCTCTTGCTTTTCCCTCTCACCCATGCTATTCGGAGAAATATTATTGATCTGTAATAATTTTGATCTGTAATAATCTGTAAATGGGGGCATAAGACTTCCTGTGGTGTTTGGTGTTAGTTGTTTTTGTTTTGGTTTGGTTTTTTTTTTGTTAGATATTCAAAGAGTTGTCTGAGGCTAGCTATGTCAAAAATCCCTTAGTGATGACAAGTTTCCATTGCTCTGGTGGGTTAATAATAGCCCGCTTA
The DNA here is from genome assembly GCF_036417535.1 of Chlamydotis macqueenii. NCBI lineage: Eukaryota > Metazoa > Chordata > Aves > Otidiformes > Otididae > Chlamydotis > Chlamydotis macqueenii. The sequence goes on along the minus strand of NC_141567.1, from coordinate 11,195,581 downwards.
AGTCAGCAGGCACCAAGTCTTCGCTGTGGTGATAGAGAAGTACCTTTCTTTGCATGACATTTAAAATAAGGCAGATCTGTAAATGGAACGGGCTAAGAGAGTGGTAGGGCAAGAACAGCAACACCCACCCTTCCGCTTGCTTTTAGTTGTAATGTGCTTTGGCACATAATGCATTAATCAATCACTTCATGAACAGAAAGGGAGGACCTTCTTTAAATCTGCAGCTCAAATAAAGCTGCAATACATCCTCTGCACGAGGTGAAGTGAACTTGCAGCCTGTATGCTGTCTATGAATAGCGGTTGCCAGAGCTGAGCTTTTTTCATCTGGGAACAAATTGGAAGCAAATCGAGGGTAGGATTAATCTATTTGGGTGGAGCAGAAGCCCTTTCCTACTGTTGTATCTCCAGAGGTGGCTGCCAATAACTCCTTTCTCTCCTCTGTGGTTTGTATTCCCTGTGTGATAGGGAAGGGACTGGAAGTTGCTTGGGGAGGATGGTTGACGGATCCAGGCCACAGGAATGGTTTTACCTCTGAAAGCGTGCCCCAAGCCTCATTCCTTCCAAAAACAAACCTGGATTTTATAGGATTGTCTGTTAATATACCCTGTGTGGCACGTGTGAGGTAAGCCTGGGACTTGCCAGAAATGTGGGGTATGAATCAAATTAATTCTTTAATGTGGAGTAAATCTGGTGAGCCAGGAAGGGCAGAGGTTGTAGCAGCCATGCAGCGTGTCCGGTCGGTCCCTGCGGAAAGGACCAGGCTGAGTGGCCGTCCTTGATAGCCACAGAAATTATTTGACCCACTTGAAAAGGCTTGGCATCGCTTCTGTTGCGTGTTGGTGAGTAGGTATGCTGACTCTGCCTTCCTGCTGGTCTTATTTAAGAGGTGTGTAGGCTTGCAATCTGCATGAACGGTAAGATGAGAATGAGTGCAGACTGCCGCTAAATCGGTGGTGTTGAGAGAGGTGAAGGGGATGCAGACTGTACAATTGTGTCGCTGTAAATAAGGAAGGAAAAGTAGGCTGTGTGTTTAAAAATGGAAGAGATTCAGGATTGGTTTATATTGATGGCTTGACATAACTAAAAATTGATTTTGAAGAAGGGACCCTGGCAGAAAGAAGCAGTCATTGTATGACAGGTTTGAAAACATTCCTGTATACTTCTGCCATGGATTTTTTTTTTTTTGAGTCTCTCATTTGAAAGAAGTAAAGTGGGTATTGGAGTTAAAGATGCTGGCTGAAAAGCAGTAGCTACATTTTCCTTCCAGTTATTACCACACGCTCCCTTTTTATCCTTTTCTTTCATCCATGGTTTTAAGTTTTAGAGGGTAAAGAATTATTTTCATCTCCTTTGAAAACTCAATGGGCTAATTCCTGGTTTGTTGCTTCTAGATGGTAGGTGGTGTGGTATATGTTTTGAAATACTTCATGGAACACATCAAAATTTGTTTGGTCTGCAAACTCATAGAAAGTTACTTATAGATTCTTTGGAAGGGCTACAATTTTTTATTTTGGTATTTCATTAGTCGGGAAGATTGTAAATGTAAACTCTAGTTTACAGCAGTGAAACTGGTTTACCTTCTTCTGTGTTTTCTTTTTCCTACTGAAATTCCAAATTCTGTTGATGAAAGCTGGGAAATAAAAAGCAAAATACATTCTCCCCCTGCCCACCTGAATGGAGTACTCTGCTTTTCTGAGGCATGTTCAGGAACAGCATGCCATCAGCTGTGCTGACACAGTCTCATAGAGTCCCTGCTTTTGGCAAGTCTATTGAATTGCTGTGTCTGCTAACTGGGCATTCCACTCTGAAGGTGTTTGTTACCTCAGCTGAGAGAAAGCCGTGTTGGAATTCCACCAGTGTGCGCGTGTCTTCTGAAATCTGCTGATGGTTTATTCCAGTGTGACCTGACATCTCTCATACTGTAGAATCAATTGTGACATATTTTCTAGGTATATTTTAAATTTTTTTAATGCCTTGTATGGATGGTGTATGCATTTTAAGATTTAATACTTTATAAAAGAAGTAATTCTATGATTGTTCTAACTGCAGAACAGCATGCACCTTCACGTGGGTGTTAAACCAGAAGTTTTTAAAAAATTATTTCAGAATATGCTGGATTCCTTTGAATTTCCCACTGAAAGAGCTGTATTGCAGTTAGAAGATAACTTTCACAATAATGTGGGTAAAGTGGATTGAGTTGGAATGTAATAAAAATGTCCCAAAAGTATTAGGCCTGTAGGTTTTATTCTGGTGCATCAAGATTAAAAATAACAACAGAATGCTAAATTCTGGGTATGAATTTATGGTCTTCTGAATTAAATAAATCTACCAAAAAATCCCCAAACAACTTAATTTTATGCTTTGTGATTGTTTGGTGAAAAAATCCCCAGAGAAGCAGCATGTTCTCCAAATAGCGCATTGGGATAATTTTTGTCAAGTTTGAGCGAGCTGTAGAAATCCCTTTGACAAATCCCAAGGATTCTTTGCGTCCAGAACTGCATGTGGATTTGGTGAGTTCGGTGGTGACTGTGTTACGTCAGAGAAGAACTTGGTGAAACAATTGCTACTCTGTTAGAGACCTGAATTGCTGTGAAAAGTGTTCAGACCAAATCTCCTGAACTATTTAATACAGAATAGGATTGTTGAAGGTTTGTTTTCGGCGCTAAGGGAGCCATTGATAGGAAGATTCGTATCTTTGCTTGCTGGCCTTTGAGGTCTGCTTCTGAATACAGCGTGCAGGAGAAGTGACAGATGATTTTCTCTGACTGCTCTTTTTCCTTCCCTGCTTCCTCAACTGTTTTTGTTTAAAATAAAACCAATATTTTTTTGGCTGTCGAGCGATGTATTTTCGGGACGGCAGCAGTATTGTCACTAGAGAAGTCGTTCAGCCCAGAGAACTAGAGCTGTTTGGTTTCATGTGAGTCAGGTGAAGCCAGGTGAACCGTTCTGCTCAGAACAGGATCTTCAACATAGCAGAGACGCCTTTCCTGTGCGATGGGTCTGCCGTGTCTGAGCCGTTCCGGTTCTGTGACTAGAGGTGCCCCAATGGGCTTGGGAAAAAATAAATGAAACAACTTTTTCTTGTAGATAAGGCTGGTAGTTTGTTTCAGAATAATGACAAAATGATCCTGATGTGTACTGCAGGTACAACATCCTTGCAAAAATTTTCATTTGTAGTGGATTAAACAATAATTTAAGATTAATGCCCAACCCTTCTCATTTAGAGTGACATATTTCCCAGGGTTACATTAAAGGACTCTCTATAAATATTATTAGGTATTCTGATAATATTTTTGCCTTTTTATCTTTCTATTACTGCACATATCCATACTTTCTATAGAATTTACTTTAAAAACGGGTAAGGTTGACTGATATTCTAGTTATTCATTCAGGAACAAATTTTGTAAGCTTTTTGTATGTTACGTGTTCTCTCAACAGACAACACTGTTATTCTTCAGCAGAGAGTTTTTTAAATATAGTTTGTAATACTAGCTGGCTAAATGCTTTGTTTTCTCTCCCCCCACTCCCTTAAAAACAAAACAGAACAAAAAAACACAAACAGTAATTATAGAGGTATGTAATTTTACATTTCAAGGAAAGCGAGTAAATTAAATGTCTGAGGTTTGCTGGAGCCAAGAGTTTAAAACAAACGTTAGCGAATATATGGCATCAAACTGCCTACCTTTTTCTTTTCTCCTCCCACCTGCTGATTTACGTAACGTTAGCTGAAGTTCTGAAGACTTTCCTCAAATGATAAATGTTTCCTTGAGGAACTGAGTTGTGCTCTGCTAGCATTACAAAAAAAAAAAATAAATCAGTATTTTCCTTCAGAAATGTAGGCATAACTGTCTTTCAGATCACTCACCACTCCGTACACAGCAGCTTAATTATTTAGCTCATCCTGGGATGCACATTTTCAGTATCATTCAGTTAATTTGTGCTAAGAACAAGTCCAGGTACTTTGCCTGGAGCACAGCTCTTACTGCCTTAAGAGTTTGCAGCCCCTGCCGGGAATCTTTGCCGTGAGCGTTAGTGTGCGATTTATTATGGCACCTCTTCCCGCAGGAAGTGTTGTGAATTCTAAACTACCTGATACGCATTGACTTAATTGGATATCATATTCATCCTGGTGGTTTGGCTTTATCTGGTTTTATTTGACGTGTTCAGTATAAAAGCGATAAGATAAAGGTTTGTTTGGAATTTCTGCCTTTCAGCTGCAGCTGCAGGAGCCCGGTGCTGAGTTCGGGGCTGGTTCGCTGGGCTCACTGTTGTGTCCCATGGTGTAGCACGTGCTTGGCTGATGGAGTGGGTTTTTAGATAAGAGCTCCTCTTGTAAATCATGAGGAGTGTGCGCAGTATGTATAGTTATAGGAGAAGCAGTAACTTGTCAGTGGACATTTCCTTCAGTAGACAAGCTAAAGGACATTCTTAGTACAGAATGTCTCTTAGAAATGCTTTGAAATTTATCTTGTTGGTTGTAAGTGGCCTAGACAGAATTTTTTTTTCCCTGCTCGACGATAGTGCTAGCAGGAGTGTTCCTGCTACAGGCAGTTTCCACTGTATCTTCTTGTTTTCAGGCTTGCTGAAACTTTCCATGTTTTTTCTTTTGTCCAAATGGAAACTTCAGCTTTTTGGAAAATTGGAGGTGGTGGAGAAAGAATATAGAGTCTATTTAGTTTTAAATTAAGGACAAATAACATTGGAAGGTCTTTTCATGTGAAAACTATTGCAAATACTGAACTGCCACGTGATGGAAGCAAAGATTTTAAAGCTGAAATATGAGATGCATAGAAAGTGATACGACTTCTAAATTTGAAACTGAGGTCTGTATAATCAGTAATGGAAATGTCTGTTATCAGCCTTACACAAAATTATAGTTTGTAATGTTATTTTTCAGTCCGGGTCGGTTTTCTGGTTCAGCTGGTCAGCTTTGTAGAAAAATTGTGAGCAGAACCACTAGATTGGTGTGCGGGGTTGCAGGTTCAAGAGTAATATATTTAGGATAAGTTAAAGTTTAGTTTTGTAACAAATATTCTGTAACTTCCAAACCTCCAACGCTGTACAGTATCACAAATGAGCAGAAGGAATAAACTGGGATCCGCTTGTACATGAACCAGTTCATGATTGCCAGCTATACAGTATAGTTATGCCTGCCAAATTTGTGTTCATTGCAACTCATGCGAGTTATTTTGAGATCTTGCCAAATAGGAAAGCTTACTTTCTACACAGAAAATAATTCAGACCAGACTTGTTAGATAAACTTGGGAACTTTCACAATAATTTGATGAGGCTCTGCTGTACTGTTGTCCGTGAATTGCTGCCCTGCTAGAACTTGGCCATCTTATTCTTTTAACGTGTTGAATAAGAGCTCTTATCCACACTTACATGAGTTGAAGGGGGGAGAGTGGTAGGTGGCTGGGCTTTTTTTGAGACCTGATCTCATACTATACTTTGACTACTTCTTTTCGTTTATAACCTGCTATATACAAAACCTTAAATTATAGTTAACTTCGTGTTTAAAAGTTTAATTCTTTCTAGCAAGAAGACTTGCTAGAAATATCCATTCTAAATTTCAGTAAAGATAACATAAGGAATTGCTTGCATCTTCAGCAGACACACTTAAATAATTTCTGTTATTGGTGCTTTGAGTGATAATGCTATTGCTGAATCAAAAATAGCTAATACTGAAATGGCTGTGGTAAAACTTCCACCTGTTGTAAAAGGCTGTGGAGTTATTTTGGCATTTAGATACTTCCGGAAGTTGGAAATAATGTAGTCGGATGTATTCTCTTGAGTTTGTAGTTCAGCAAATACTTGTGCAAGTTGTGCTTCCAATAGCAATTATAATTATTTCAGCACTTGTGAAACTGTTATGAAAGGACTTATTTATTGGAAATAGTTTAAAGTATTTCCTTTAGTCATGATCCCAGGGTGAGCGTATCTCTTCTAGCTTACTGAATCAAATCCGTGTGCTTTTTGTTTCTTGAAGTTCTTTCAGAAGTACTGAAAGACACAGTGACCTTTGTCTGCTCAGAAATCAGTGCGACCAGAACGAGGTATCTTGCATAACCCTCTGCAGCTTAAAGGCTGAGCATAAGTCTGGTTGGCTGCTTTGGGTCTAGGGGTTAGTAGTTACTGTGGTACATCTTCCAAAAAGTTGAGTTGAGGGTTTCTGGTGTGCAGATGAGATCTTGTCAGCATTGAATGACAGAGGTCTTACTTTTCATAGATAACTCCCCTCTAGGAAGAATATAGTGAGGGTAGTTCTGGAGTAATCTTAATTGTATTAACATTTTTCATGTAAGTCTTATATTTTATTTGGCTTGAGCGATTTGAAATGCACAGGGGAGAACCTGGAAAGCTAAGGTGTTGGTTTGTTGGGTTTTTGGTTTTGTGTGTTTTTGGGTTTGGTTTTTTTTTTTTTTTAATTTCCTTTTCCTCAAGGTGCAAGTTTGAAAGGAAAGAAATAGTTGCCAAGTGGCACATTATACATTGATACTACTTGTGCTTTTTGCTGAAATCTGATTGTGTTTTTGAGGGAGGGTTCATAGCTCCTTTTTCCCTCCCTTTTCTTTCCTTTTCCTTGAATAGCAACATTACCGAGCTCCCTGTGTTGAGCTTCTGACCCTCATTGCCTGTCACCATCAGGTAATTGTAAAATACACTGGCAAAACAAATCACTCCGACCAGCAGAAGCCGCTCCATTGCTGAAAGCAGAGTTTTAAAAGTCTAGTTGTGTATGCTGCAGAGATGATTAAAGAGCTTTAATAATTTATTTAATTTATTTAAAACAGTCTGATAACTTGCATATTGATTTTTGAGTACTGACTCGATCTCTTATTTTAACTTAATCTTCAGCTGGTAAGGAAGTACTTCTTGGACGTAATTGCTGCAACTGATTTATCTTAAGAGTGTCCTTGTGTCATCATCCTTTTTCTGGTCATCACAGGAACATTATGTAATAGTAGCTCTTTCTTACAGGGAAGGTAATACCTTCCTACAGTCTGACCTACTGACCTTCCTGTCAGTTCTTCCTACATTTTTAATGTGATCTTTACCCTTTTGTGGGAAATGTCTCTCACTCACTCTGTTCTCTTTTTGGTTTGCTTCCTGCCCCCCTGTCCCCTTTTCCCCTCTCCTCAACTGAAAACAAGACTCTGTAATTAGAAAGTTCTGCAGCAAGTCTCTTGCAGTAAAGATTAATCAGTGTACAGGAGTACTTCTGGAGAGGGTCTGATTTTACCAAGTGAAAAGTTCCAAGTATGTTTTAATAACATTAGAGAGCCTCCTCCACGTAAATAGCATACATGTACCCGTGCTCTACTGAAAATACTGTCACTGCTAAAGCATAGAGCAATTGATGCAGTTACTTGTGGTTTATATACTTCAGATCTCGATATCTAGCATGTTATGCCTGTGGTAGCTTGCTTCAAGGTGTATTGTTTTAGCCAGATGACTAAAACGTTTAAGTATTAAATTACTCTTCTTTATCTTTTTATGTTCTGGAGTTTGTATGTAAGCTTAACCTACCGCAATGTTGAAGTAGTGACCTATGCAGGACCTCAGTTTTGAGAAATGAAGTACAGAAGTACATACCCTTATAAACAGTGGGGATCCACAGCTAAGCAAAAAGCAGCTTCCAGAACTTGGATTCATGTCACAAAAGCTAACACTTCATAGTATTAAAGAAATACTAGGAGAGGAGGAAGCCTAAAATTTGGGCTACCTTCTATATGTGTATTTTTACATATGGTGTGATATACATATATAAATGTACATAGACACATATGTCAAATGTATTTTTATAACACTGCTAATCTTCTGATAAAGGAGAGAAGAGTTAAAGCTGTCTTGTGCCCAGCTCCTGTAAGGCACAGGTGTCCTAGGAAATACCCAGCTCCTTCATGGAAAGTGATGTTCTCTTTTCTTGTCCAAGAACTGAGAACGCTACTGAAAGCTCAGAGGTGAATTTTGAGGACAGCAGAGGAAGAGATCTTCTCTTTCACAAGCCTGTTAAGTGTCAGTCACTTAGATCTCCTGCTCCAAAGGAGAAGGAGGAAAAAAACAAAGAGAGAAGAGCTCCATGAATGTAGTAGAATCCTTCATAACACCGTGTTTGCATATAATGTCTAATATCCTGCTTTTCCCTTGCTAGGCCTTTCTTCTTTCTCCTTTGCAACAGCATTCTTTGCTATGTATAGGGAAAGGAGGTAAGACGGTAGCGAATAATGGCTTTGGCTATTTACTCCAGGTGTTTAAAATATGAATTTAAATGCAAAATATATGGTATGAGTGCTCATTCTGTTGTTTATAGCTCCTCTTCCTCGCCATGATTCTTCCCTGTGGCTTCTGCCTCCAGCTTTCTCCTGCCCTTCTTTCTCTTGGGAAGCGCCTGAACCCTGCAACTTTCCATCCTCCTGGAACGGGACTGGTGGCCCTCTTAGTGTGAAGACAGAAGCTAGAGCAGCAGTTTGTTGCCATGTTGACAGATTTATAGTAAAAGTTCACTAAACCAAAATACTGGGAGGAGCTCATGATGGATAATGTGGGAAAGATCTGCTGAGTCTGGGAAATCTCTTGAAAGAGGGTGGGCCGTTGAGGAGCGGTTTTCCAGGGGCCTGTTGTACAACTAGCTGGTACATTCTTACTTGTAATCATTTCTCTGTTTTATCTTAAACTGATCTTGAAATAGGGGTGAGTGAAAAACCATCCATCTTTACTGAATCTTCTGTTACAATAGATGTGGAAAAAAAAAATCTTAATTTCTTTGGAGTTTCCGCAGACCTCTATTTAGGTACCTGTGTCTTGTTTTCCTCTCACTGTAAAATAGAACAAGCATGAAATTTCTCAAATTTTTCTAAAGTTAAAAATGTAAATGTAGAACAGGACATACTTTTAGCACTGAAGAAATTTTACTGTAGTCTTAATAAGGATTTAAAGCAATATTGCATAAGGTGCAAATTAGCATCCCAAGATTTTTTTCTTGTGCTAAAAATCACGTCTGAGTTCCTTTCCCAATGTATTGCTGAAACATGACATGGACATTGGACGCTATACATATTGTTTAGCAGGTAATCCTGAGATTGTCGTGTAAGATGTGGTTGTTTAAAGCAACTGAAAGGAAATTATGTCCAGCTATTATAGTAGGTAAGCATTTGAAGAAGTAAACATCCTTAATTTCATGTTTCAGAATATGTTTCAAGTTTAAGCTTAAAATATAGCTTAGAGATGCAAATCAAATTGGCATATTGAAATGAAAAGTTTCTTCATGAAGAACAAAAGTTATGACCTATTTATTGCTACTAGAAAAGATTGCCAGTGCTGTTAGAAAACTTCCTTACCTGCAATTTCAAGATGAAGATTTTACTTTAATAAAGAGGTAAATAGATGGAATTACTGTTATCTCAGCGTAGTGCAGGTAATTTTTAAAACTTTAACTGTGTTTTTTTGGTACATCTTTATTTACGTATTGCAAATTTTTGCTATTTAAATGTTAGCTTTGAAAAATATTGCTTTGGATTTTAACAAATTTGTGTATAAAATAAGTTACACAATGATTCTAATTAACTGAACTTTTAGGCAGTGCGAGATGCTTTTTTAGAGTCGTATATGGTTTTGTTAGTTTTTGGGAGACAGCAGAAATTAAATGACAATTTTACTTCATTGTTCAGACGCTGCTTGCCTTAATCTTTAAATAAAAAAAAACTCTCATGTTCTAATTTTTGTTTCCTTACAAAGCACTTGTTATTGCCAAGTTGCATGATTTGTATTTTATAATACTGTTACACTTTTTATTTTTCAGTCCCAGAAATCCTGGATAGAAAATACTTTCACCAAGAGGGAGTGTGTGTATATTATACCAAGTTCAAAAGACCCCCACAGGTAAATGAGAAATGATGCAAGAACTCATTGCTGCTCTTTAAAATTTAAAAAAGTTAATATTGTAAAAACAATGTATAATAGATTTTTGAACCAACTGCCCTGCATAAAATATTGTCTTTAGTTCACTTTTTCATAACTGGGCATTGTCACTCTTTGTGTTTAGCTTGGATTTTTTTTTTTTTTTCTTTCTCTGAAAGTACATTGACATTGCAGAAATCTCTAATAAACATTCCCCTGTTCTCTTTACTGCTTCTTATTGGTCCTCCTAGTGATGTTTGTGGTGTGTCTACAGTGTGGGGGTTTTGTAATTTTTTTGTGTGTGGGTTTTTTGGTTGTTTTTTTTTTTTAGTTTCTTTGTGGGTGTTTTTTTTTTTTTTTGGTGACATAGTTCTAAAGTCAGAAAGTCTCATAGAGATAGACTGTTTTGGAATTTAAAGAACAGCAGTGTGAACGTAGGGTGAAGTGTAAAAATAAACCTGATAGTGCAGGAAAAAGAGGTGAAGAATTCACAGAAGAATAAAGAAAAACAGGAATTATGGTGGGAGAAAAAATGACAAAAGAAAGACTGAAGAAATATTTGCTTCCAGTGAAGACAGATAAAATAAGAACAATTCTGATATCAAAGATTTCATATGGTATCTAGTAATTTTTCATCCTTACGTTCTACAAGGAAAAAATGAGGCTGAAAAATGGAGAAATATGTTTCTAGAAGGGAGTCTGAGACTAATGAAGAATATTTTGCGTATCTCACATGCTGCTTGTACCTTGTGCTAAATTAGAAATGTGAAATCAAGCAAGCTAGTGATACCTCTAAAGTATCTAATTTGTGGAATTTACCTTTGTTAAGTGTTACAGGTATAATTAAAGAGTTCCTACAATGACTGAACTTGATGTGCATAGTTATGACATCTGTGTCACAGACTAAATAGAGTCAAATTGAAAATAGATTCAAAATTGGTATTTTAAGGCAGTTTTGTCTCCTCAGAATGTTTGCTATAGTCATTGTGGATTTCAGATCAGCATTTTTTTTTAATCTTCGTATATTTGAGAGCATCTGAGAAACCTTTTCTTCTGAACTTCAGAAAACTTCTATTTCAGCGTTTTCCATGAAAAAAAGTTGTAAATCTCTTTTGTCCTGTTGGGGTAGAGTATTATTTTTCTTTTAAGAAGCTTGGTTTTGGGCAGAAAAAGAACAAAGTAAGTGCTGTAGAATTTTTAGTTATTGTAAACAATTCACCACATTCCTTGAAACCATGTGACATGAGAAAATTTATAGCCATGATTGTAGCACATGGAAAATTTGCAAATGCAAACAAAGTAATTAGGAAGCTGTTAAAATTTCCAGAGCATTTAATGAGGAACAAAATGATCTTCAGCACTTGCCCTTTTAGTTTAACCCATTTGTAGCATAAAGCAGACTTTATAACTTTCCCATCAGGTTTTGTCCTTCAGTTTAAGAATAGTTCACTGTTGTTCATGAATTATGCATGAAGGAATCAGATGTAGACAGGAGTGTTTGGTGTGTTTTGTTGATCTGTATCTTTTGGTATTGATAGTTACACTTTAACTGTTAGAGCAGATCTAAAGCTATAGTGCAGTATTTAAAACATAGATGATTAATAGCGGAATGTAACTTCTATAGAGGACAAAATTGAAAAATTGTTTGTGCTCAAAGTCTGAAAACAGATTAAGACTACTGTACAACACCTGTGTTTGTACGCTTTTGTGTACTAGCACTTAACCATGATTAGTTAACAGCTGCTTATGAAAATTATGGAAAACAGTGATATAAATTTATCTGCTATGCTAATTTTAAATGTTAAGAAAGCTGTTAGTGGGAAAACACGGAAAATGTTTAAGATGGAAGAGGGTAGAAATAAGGAATTATTTTTATATAATAAACTTTATGTAAAGACACTACTGCATAAGGTTTGTTCAAATGTATATTTTTCTCTACATGCAACTCAGAAATTATCAAAAAAACCTTCCCACACAGGCAGTTCAACTTGCATGTATATTGGAAGGATGAATTTGTCGAATAGATACAGCAATGTATATTTAGAATGAGTCCAAGAAAATACTGGTCTGTAAGTGACTTCTCAGCATCTAGCAAAATTCCTCAGTTTTACTGCAGATAATCCAATCTGAAGTATTCATGGGCTTCAGATATTAATAGTTCAAAGCCTGAAAACCTATCTGAAGTCTCAGAACTGAAGCTTTTGCATGTTTATGTGTTTTTACTTGCCAAGTATACTACAGGCATGTAAAATAAAGACAAACAAGTTACCAGGTTAAAAACGGGCAAATTTGGGCAGCATGTTTTCCATTTACTGGAGAGCTCTTTTGTTCAGTATCTTCCTGTTAGCACGAGTGGTCCATCCCTGCCCGCTCCCCGCCCCGGACCCTTAAATCTGGAGCTGGAGTTTACTCATATCTTTAAATATTTTTTTATAGATGCCTTCCAGGATGTCAGATTTGTCAGCAACTTGTCAGGTAAGAATTCTTTGTAATTACAATATTTAGGAATATTTTTTTCCACTAAATAAGTGCTTTCATAATAGGGTTTTAAAAAGTTTTGATCAGTATTGCAAATGACAAGTCGGTGAAAGGTTGGATATAAAACAACTATAACAAATTAATAAAGAATTGTCTGCAACTCATAGAGCACAGATTTATAAATGTTATATAAATTATTTGGCTTCAAAGATTCAGTTTCATCTGGCCTCCAACTTGCTATCTCAGTGAGCTTCAGTATTCTGCATAATAATTATGTATTGTAATTAATTCTTGCTATAAATATTTATGGCAACAAGTCTTGCTCTGGAAGAGAGGTTTATATAATATTTAGAATCTTTCTTTTCTAAATCTGATGTGTCTCTGTTATAAATAAAATAACTTCTCTCTTGTCTTATAATAATAGTGTTTACCTAAGTATTCTAAATGATGTGGTTGGGTGCAGGTGCTGTTGTGGCCGCTTGGTCAGACAACATGCTTGTTTCACTGCAAGTCTTGCTATGAAATACTCCGATGTGAAGCTGGGTGAAAACTGTCATCAGGAAATAGAAGAATGGTCAGTGGAAAAACATACAGAACAGAGCTCTACTGATGCTTATGGTGTCATCAACTTTCAAGGTGGCTCTCATTCTTACAGGGCTAAGGCATGTATGACGTTTTATTTTTATCTTCTTATTCTAAGTATGTTGATAGAGATAGTGGATGCTTCATTTAACTTTTGGAATTGAAGGCTGAAAACGATATAACCTGTATTGTGACAAACCAGTGCCCTCTACTATTCTAGTATTTTGTGTTGTGATCTGAATTCTTTCTAGTTTCATTTTTTAGTTTATTTTTCGTAGCAAACACTGCTCAGATCTATCAGAATTAGTTGTATTCATGTACAGACTTACCTTCAATTTGCAAATGCTGATAAGAATTCATAATCACTTCAGCAAAACGTTACATTAAGAATTCAGTGTCACTGTTTCAGACTTCATGAAAATACAACTTAGTCATCTGTGTTGCTTGCTTACGCACTACTGTTAAATTTTTATAGCACCTATTAAATAACCTATGCTGTCTTAATCCTCTATTCATAATTTTCAAACTCTGAAAAATAATTTTGAATTATGGACAGGTATGGAATATGCATCCATAGTAGTTTTGTTCAAAATTATTAAAGCATAATCCTACTGGTCAGAATAATTAAGTTTTTGGCACGAGGGCTTTAGTTAAAAACAACCATCACAATAAATCCAAATTTTGGAAACCAACTCTTAATTCACAAGTACGTATGTCCTGGAGGGGTTAGAAAACTGGAAATTCTGATGCATTCTGCACAACCATTTTGTAAAGAATTTCTAGTTGCAGTAGAAACTGTTTGATGCTCATGCAGTTATGAGGGCTCTGATGCAGTGTGGCTCCTGTGGCCAACCTGAAATGCTTGGAGGAGGGAGCTGTGTTCTTGATGCAGTCGGTGACACCCCAAAGAGACTCTGGTGCTCTAGGTCAGATCGCCTCTGCGGAGAGAAGGGTTCTTAGCAGAATTCTTTCTTGTTGGTAATAGCAGTGTTTGTGTTCCTTTGTACGCTTAGTATAGCTTAAAATTGCTGCACATCCTTTTCTAGGAGTACAGAAATAGCAAGCTGCCTGGACTCGTTTCTGTCCTTACTTCCGCAGAGCGCTAGCAGGGTTGCTGAAAGTAGCTTATTGGAGTAGTGATGGGTTTTTGGTTGAACTTGATTCAGGTAGGGCTTAATTTCTACATAATGTCCCCTCTTCTGTTGAATAGCTGACAGTAAAGATGCAGCAGTGTTTTTAACTGATCAATCATCTGCTTAATTTTATGCTGTTAAACATAGCAAGTTAAAAAGCTGCTAGTTTTGAAGCTTTCCATTAAAGAATGTAACTTTCCTTCCCACCAGGAATAGGAAAGGAAAAACAAGCAACTGTCTGTCTGTAAAACTTTGCAAGAGATGTGCAAGCCTCTCCCCAGTCGATGGCAGAACTTTTATAAAAGTTTCTACATTTAATCTAATTTAGAGATCATTCAATGCTCTCATAAAGGCTTATTTTTCTAGGTCACTGTGCCAGTAGGATGGAATAACACAGTCTTTCTATAGTCATTCCCTTTCCAAAACTGCTTTCAGAACTGTTAAGGGTCTCCTTCTTAATTCTGGAGGACATAAAGTAAGCTTACTTTATTTATTGCATCTGCTGCATCCTGTTCCATAGCCAGGAACAGGATAATATATCCTGAAATACATCCTGGTGGTTCTTTTTTACCCTTTGATTCTGTGATGATTTCTTTTAAGAACCTTTTAACTCTCCTCTTGTCCCTGCAGTATGTGCGATTGTCGTATGACACTAAGCCTGAAGCTATTCTGCAACTTATGCTTAAAGAATGGCAGATGGAGTTGCCAAAGCTTGTTATATCTGTACACGGGGGCATGCAGAAATTTGAACTTCACCCACGCATCAAACAATTGCTTGGCAAAGGTCTTATTAAAGCCGCAGTAACAACAGGAGCCTGGATTATAACTGGAGGAGTGAACACAGGTAAAGAAGTACCAATGAGTGTGCACAGATAACGGGATTATAGTTTGTAAGAGCCAAAAGATTTAGTGGATGCATAGCTTCATCTTAAACCAAAATAAATTTGAGTGACTTTGGTCAAGTGAAATTAAAATAATACATTGTGAACATGTGTAGTTGGAAGTGGGCTCCTGTTTTGTCCTGTAAAGAGAGACAACACCAAGGTGGGCTTTTCTGGGGCTTGTTTGGTTTGGGGTTTATTTTTAATTTCTCCTTTTTTAGTTTTTGTTTTTGAAACAGCAAGAGGAGAAAATTGATGAAATTCAAACAAGTACAGTAATGTACTGGAAACTCTTTAGTTCTTTCTAGGCTAATTAATTTGTTGAATTACTGATACATAGTACTTTGTTTCCTTCTAGTAGATGTAGCGTGATGCTTTTTCTTTGGTGTTGTGTGAAATAAGTTCCCAGATCCTTAAAGGCCTGGTTAACTAATAAAACACTTGTATTTCTTAATAAGATGCAACATTCAATACATTGAAATCTTTTTGTGCACAAACAGGTGTTGCAAAACATGTTGGTGATGCTCTAAGAGAACATGCTTCCCGATCATCTCGAAAGATTTGCACTATTGGGATTGCTCCATGGGGAGTGATTGAAAACAGAAATGACCTTGTTGGAAGAGATGTAAGGATAAATTACTTAATTGAAATAATTATTTACCTGGCTTTTTTTTTTTTTTTTTGACAAATCTACTCAAGCATGTTTCTTCACTTGCTTTTCCTCATTGGAATACTTGCTTTACAATGAAGATAGATTGACATCTGTGACTTACGGAAGATCATTAGGGTAAACAAATTACAAAGTGCAAATGTGCTAGAGGAGGAGCTGGTGCTCAAGTTCTTAATCCTCCCCCCCCAACTGATATTGTTGAACCAAATAACAAAAAATACTAAAGTATTACAGGGAATTCACATTTACGGAGGATGGTAAGTTGAAAAACTTTAATGTGAAGTCTTTGATGCTACTGTTTGCCAGAGCGGTCACAAGTTTTCCCCAAAGACACCTTTTCAAAGGATCTTTTCTCTGTTATCCTTCAGAACAGAATTCTTTTGTGATAGTTATCTGCTTTCCTGCACGAAGTTAAGAGCTACAGCTGTTGGTGTATCCTGACCCAAGGCATGCTTATATGTGTCAGTGCTTCTTGTGAGCCACCAGTTCTTGTGTCTAGACAAAAAGTTACCTTTCACATAAACAAATTAGTACCTTTACAAGTAAACAACATTGTTGTGTGCTTATACTTAGGTGGTTGCTCCATATCAAACCTTGTTAAACCCATTAAGTAAACTAAACGTCCTAAATAACCTCCATTCGCATTTCATTCTGGTGGATGATGGAACAGTTGGAAAGTATGGAGCAGAAGTTAAATTGCGGAGAGAACTGGAAAAAACTATTAATTTGCAACGGATCCATGCAAGTAAGTAATTCTGATGCCTGGGGGCTGAGTGTTAGTATGCTTTAATGAAAAAGGTGCTTGCACCAAATGTCTGAATGAGAAAATAGAAAAATTAGTCTTTTTACTTATGTTTCAAGTCTGAATGATTACTTCACAAATTTAAACTGCTGCTTTGGACCCTAGATATTGCTGGTAGATTTAGAATTTCTCTGGGACCAGAGAGGAGGGTTCTTTTGAATAAAGTTGTCAATTTTGCTTTGATAAAGTGAATGTACATCACTTGAGTTATTAGTATGTTGTCAGGCCTTGCTGACCTGATTGAGTCATGTTTTTGACATTGATCTTGCAGTTTCACAATGTGAGAATTGATTTTGTAAAGCATCATCTGTGTTTGTGCAAAAAAGCCGTGACTACTTTTAGTGTTTTCCCAGTTGTGGAGCAACACGTGTGTTTTTTCTCTTCTCGGAATGCTTTTGCAATACTCCCTGTCAATAGAGAGTTTCCATGAAACTATGTTCAATCATATACCTGTTGTCATCTTTGGAAACTGTTTGGGGGGAAGGTAGAGGGGGAGTTCCTTAAAGAAAAAAAAATCACTATTCTGCATTCGTTCAGGAATATTTCTGTGAAGAATCTCTTCTGTTTTGTAGACTGTTCAACTTCTTTGTATTTATCAACTTATTTGCAGTGCTGCCCCCCCAGCCCAAAGTATAAACAATGCTTGAAACTGTGCGTTGGCAACAGGTAAAATACCCGTCAGGCAGCATTTAAATTTTTATTCAATAGAAGGGAATGTACTTGATTTATTAAATATGTAAAATCAATCTTAGCATTTCCTATATACTTACAACATTGCCTGTTTTTTATTATTTGCAACTTTATAGGAATTGGCCAAGGTGTGCCTGTGGTGGCACTTGTATTCGAAGGCGGCCCCAATGTCATACTGACAGTTTTAGACTTCCTTCAAGAAAGTCCTCCTGTGCCTGTGGTAGTGTGTGAAGGAACTGGTAGAGCTGCAGACATACTGGCGTATGTTCACAAGCAAGCAGAGGAGGGAGGGTAAGTCCTAGCACTGCTAGCCACACTGTCAGTGGTACCTAGATGGGTCTTGAGGCCATTCCTTAATAAATTTGTGCAAGAGCTTTTTCTGTGGAAAGAGAAAGGCTAAAGGTGGGGAGTGTAATCTTGCCTGTGATGCAGCTTTCGGGGTTGACTGCAATAATAGTCTCTGGCTAAAGACCGAGACTTCTTTTCTAGTTATAGGTTCCTCCCACATACCTTGTACCAGTCACACCAAATTCTGTGGCGTGTGCTTGCTTTAGCAATACTTACAAAGAGGATAGGAAAAGTGTACGTGCCTGTATCCTAAACTGTGGGAAACGTCTCATGTAACTTCACTTATGTGCAGTAATGTTGTTACGTCATGGTAACTAGAGGACTCAGCTCTCAGTTTGTGTTAGCTCTGTTTCAACTTCAAATTTTAGCTAAGCCACAGGAACTGAAGTGATAAATGTGACTGTTTTTGAGTACAAGAGTCTTGCTCAGCGGAAGTCAGCGCTGACCAGATCTTCCAGAGGTGTGAAAACAACATAGAGCGTAGTGTGTTACCAAATGGCTTGAAAATGTCACTGAACTGCATTGAATGGGGATATTTTCATGCAGTTAGCTGTTGCACTGTAGTGACTTTTCTGAAAAGGGATCCGAAAGAGTTTCTGTGTTATTTCTTCTGAGAAGTCTTAAAATTGAACTTTTTATACGTTTTTGTTTAACGTAGAAAACATTTGTCTGTTTTAAGTGTAGTTTCAAACAATAAAAAGGATGTGCTTGTGCTCCACAATCCTTAGTGATTTTGGGTTAGCTGTCAGACTTCCATAAATCCTTAAATGTATTGGGTCCTTGCTGCCGAGACTGCCTCAGAACTGGGAGGCAGGGATCTAATGGAGCAGTAAACCAAACAGCTTTGTCCAGAGTAAGATCAGAAGGAAGTCTTATTCAGAGGGGTGAGTACTTAGTATTTTGTGTCAAAATCTTCTGGATGAGAGTAGCTGGGAGCTGGGCGTGGGAAGGAAAGGGAGAGAAGCTGAGTTACTTTCAGGAGGCAGTAGTAGAAAGTTGTAGATTAAGCAACCTGTTCCTCTTTCTAAAGGTTACCCAAGATTTTGCCACTGAAACGGTAATAAGCCTATAGATAGCAGGACTTTGAATGGGCATGTTGAAACTAATTAAAGGTGTTGTTGTTCTTACTGTTCATGTGTAACAATGTGTTTTCCTGTTTGTTTGTTTCGATGTCAGGAATATTCCCGAGGGTGCTGAGCCTGAAATCATTTCAACCATCAAAAAGACATTTAACTTTGGTCAAAGTGAAGCAGTTCATTTGTTTCAGACACTGCTGGAATGCATGAAAAAAAAAGAACTTGTAAGTAAATCTTGCCATAATTTTTTTTTTATGCAAAGTGTGTGCATTTGTGGGTATAATATTAAGTTATATCTCAATGTCATATATGATCGAGTCGTTCAAAAATCTCTTCTGGACATAGTGGATCTTCTAGTTATAGAAGATAGTTAAATACAGTTTTTGTGTCTATCTCATAGTCAAGAGAGACTTAATTCTTGTGTTTGTTTCTGGTCATCTGAGTTTGTTGTTGTTTCCGAACCTATTTGTTTTCAGATGACAGGATTCTGGTTTGTGTGTAGCGTGTATGTATTTTGTGTTTGGGTTGCTGTCCTTCTTTCTTGCCTTGATTTTTTGAAAGCCTTGGGACTTTTTGGCTTTTTATTTTTTGGTCTTTTAACTATGACAGTACTAACAAAAGTCTACTACCACTACATGTTTAAAGCAAAATCACTTTATAGAGCTTTATACATAGCCTGAGTTCAGGTACTCGTATCTCATTTGGACATCATGTTGTGCTGTTCTGAGGTTTAAAATTGTCATATTTGGCTAAACATGTTTGCTGGCAGGTTAATCTCATAATCTAGAATGAACTGGAGGGGTAAGCAGAATACTATGTGGTGGTTACAGACAATAGAGAATTGTAGTCATAGTGGGAAAAGAAGTTCAAATTGACTGAAGAGTGTAAAGGGTTTCTGCTGTGCTTTTTCTCATAACAGATCATCTTATGTGGCACTCTGCTAGGAAAAAAAAAAACAAACAGAGTGCACACTAAGTGTAAGTTTAAATCGAGGATCGGCTTAAATTGCGTTGAAGAAAACATGACATCTTAACGTATTCCAATTCCTGACATAGTCAAGACTGGAGCTAATCCCATTTCTCTGAAAAGAACTTTAAAATATGTTTTCCCTGTTTTACTCTTTTGGACAGATTACAGTTTTTCATATTGGGTCAGATGAACATCAGGACATTGATGTTGCAATACTTACGGCATTGTTAAAAGGTGAGACTTTTAAGAGTATTTGGAATCCCCAGCTATTGTTGTTTAGTGTTTATGTGATGGATTTTTTTTATAAAATGGAATAATCTGTAGTGATCTTTAGTTTTTAAGCAAATAATTTTCTACTTTGTTTTCTCATTGTATAATGCCATAATGTGTCATAAATGATGAAATATACTGTATGACTTTGGGGTGGATTGCTTGATTTGGCCTCTTTAGGAAGCAAGAATGTTTATTATCTTATATTTTAATTAATTTAACTTTTTTTCATTGTTTTTGCTTCTTAAGGCACAAATGCATCTGCGTTGGACCAGCTTGTTCTTACACTTGCGTGGGATAGAGTTGACATAGCCAAAAATCATGTTTTTGTTTATGGGCAACAATGGCTGGTATGTAATGGTCTGGATTAAGCAGAATGATGTTTTCTGAATGAAACTCAGCTTACTGTAAAGATTTAACCTTTTTATTTTAGTAGAGAGAAACTGTAGAATACTAACACATCTATTTTGAGGACAGTAATTTTTGCATAATGCATATTCTTAGGGCTGTTTTGTTATTGTGTAGTTGAAAATGGTTCAAAAATTTTAGAAATGTGCTAAATGTTCTGAATAACCAGGGGAGAAAAGACATTGCAGGTGTTAGATGCTCTTTCTTCCTTACAGTTGTGCGGTCACAGGAAGTTCTTAAGAAGCATCTAGTAAAATGCACTGTTGGCAGCACTGCAGTGTGTTTTGAGGGGGAGGATGAAGTGTCCATTTCTTGTAGTCTGCAAATTAGTTTGAAAACTAACTTGGGGATCTTTCCTTTTTCCCATATTACTGTACAAATAAAACACAATCTTAGATGAGTGTGCAGTCAAAAGTACGCATTGTAAGGCTTGTTGATAGCAACGGTGGTTTTGAGCATTTCTCTTTGAAGCAAGTTGTGCTTTAAAAGTTTTATGTCTTTGTATTTTATTCGATAGCAATCTATGAGAACTACTTAACTATGTTAAACCAAGCGTCTACTGCACAGTCCCAGGCCCTGTCAGTAGGAGATACCTATGGAAGAGTATAAAACTTGCTGAAGTCTCCAGAATATTCTCTGATCCTGTAGTTGTGTGGAGTACAGGGGATTTTCTGAACCAAGGGTGACATCTTTGTATTTTTAGGCATATAAGATTTCCTCAGCCCTGTACCTGAATGAGGTTGATGTGTAATCTCAGCACACTTACTTTTGTGCTGCCCTGTTTTACGGGTTCTCTCCAGGCTGTACCTTGTTACTGGTTTGTTGCAGGTTGGCTCTCTGGAGCAGGCTATGTTAGATGCCCTCGTGATGGACAGAGTTGCGTTTGTGAAACTTCTGATTGAAAATGGAGTAAGCATGCACAAATTTCTTACAATTCCCAGGCTGGAAGAACTTTATAACACAGTAAGTGAATGGTTGCTTTTAAGCTACTTTTAGAACAGCTTTTTAGTTGCTCAGTGTGTTGTATAGCGAGTCATGTGCGCCACTCGGAAGGCCATGGGGTGTTGATAGGAAAGGCGTCTTGGCCTGAGGTTAAGAGTTGAGGAGTGCAGTGCTGTCTGGCTCCTTTGTAGTGCCACAGCTGCCTTCTGGCTCTTCAGAAGTGATACCAGGAATAGTTTGTCAGCAGGATGTTCATCTGTGTCTGATGTTGGGGATAGAGACTGAAGAGAAAACTGCAGCCTTGTTGTGGAACATATGAAATGCGTAAACCGCAGTGGGGAGAGAACGAGAGAAAGTCAGATGGGTGAAACCTCTGCACAGAGGATGAGGTCTATCAATAGTGTTGTTAGGCCTTGTAAGATTAATTCCATCTATAGCAGTTAATAGTATCATAACACTTGTAAAAATAGTCTATTTTGTGAACCCATATAGGTGTAAATATTAGATTTAAGAATTTTAAGGTAGTTTTGTGTAACACTAAGTATCTTAACAGGAAAAAAAAAAAACTTTCCACCAAAAAGTAGCTAATGTGAGTAGGACACAAATGTGACTTAAGCTTACATTCATAATAATACTCATTATCTGCTTTTTGACCAAAAAAAAAGGCGGAGGAAGGAATTCTTTAGCTAATAAAGCTCTGTAAAGGAGCCCGCATGATGAGATTTTTTTTTGGTGTTTGTTTTTTTTAAATTAACCTTTTATAGTATTGCTTTTACATACTTGATGTGCTTTTGATTGAGTTCAGTATGGGAGCTAGGGTAACTGTATGTCTAAAAGTGTAACAGTTAATGTACTCACAGGAAATCAGAGAAGGAAGAAAAATCCACTTTGGTAAAAAGAGGGAATGTTCATACTAAATAATTAAAAAGTAAGGGAGCTTTTACTATGGATCCTGCAACACTGTAAACATGAACATCAGTCTGTGCATGCTCTTGTAAATTAAAAAGTTTTTTTAAAAACCTGTCTCTGTAATATTTAATACTATAAAGAATCCATAATGCTGCTGTTTGTGTTCTGTTGGTTTTTAACTTATTTTCTTTTTGGACAAGCTATTGGTGTATTAGTTATGTCCCAAATTAAACCAGAAGTAAAATGAAACAAAAGAAGGAAATAGTCTATGGTATAGTAATATGGTAGTTTGAAATATTTGCATTTATTTGATAGGTACTGTTTGTTTAAAAATGAAGGGATTTTTTTTTTTTTTTTGGCCAACATACAAAAATATTTGGCTTCTACTGTAATCTTCTCATGTTGTCATTGCACTCTAATTTCTCATTCCAAATTTCCCCCCTCCCCTTTTTTTTTCCTAAAGAAACAAGGGCCAACTAACCCAACACTCTTTCATCTTGTTCGAGATGTCAAACAGGTATGCTGTAAATGTAGAAATATGTCAAATTAACAATGTTAGTTTTTTAACGATTTGTTAAGTTTTACTGTCAATTTAATCTTAGCTTTATTAATTGGGTTTTATTGTAAATTATAAGCTACCTCTACAGTCATTCTGTTGTTTCCAATATTTGCTGCAATATAGTGCCCTGCTGCCAGAAAGACGTTTAACTGGATGAGTGTTGTCTTTTTTACCTTATTTGTAATTGTTTTGCTTTTTAGGGGGATTGAAAGCTGACAGTGCCAGCTAGGAGTAATTTGAGGTGTTAAAACAATAGACAAAAGCCAGTCTGCACCCCTACTGAACAGAATGAACATCTGCCCTGCTAGGGGAGATCGTACAAAAAAGAAGCTGTAACCTTAACTCCTTTGAATTTTATAAATATTGAGCCATGTAGATTTTAATTTTTTTTAAATCGTGAAAGATATAATTTGTATTTTATTTAGACCTGTGTTGTATCATGTAGAAACACTCTAAGTGAATTTAAGATTATAATTTGAAAAACTAAAAATACCCTTTTTTTTTTTATTCCTAGGGAAATCTTCCTCCAGGATATAAAATCAACCTGATTGATGTGGGGCTGGTTATTGAGTATCTGATGGGAGGAACATATAGATGCACCTATACAAGAAAACGCTTTAGAGCTATATACAATAGTCTCAGCGGAAACAATCGGGTATGTGGCACTGGATAACAGGACATGCTGATTCATAGGTTCTCAGTTAAAAAAAAAACAACACATACTTTGGAGAAAAATTGGATCCAAATTGTTTTCTTCTTCTTGTCAATGGACTGCTTCTTTTAAAAGCGATAGTGAGGCCTATGAGGGGGCAGCTGGTAGCTGTTTTGGGATTGAGAACAAATGAAAGGTTTTGTTGTCCTGCTCTTTATTTTAGCACATCTGAATTCTTTCGCTGTTATTCCCTCTTTTCCTACTCACAGGGGAAGAATGGGCAGTAAACATGCAGGTTCACCAGGCTTGGGATGCAGATACCTTAGCTTCTTATAAAGCAACAAGTGTAACTGCCAACTTTGTGACTTCCAAAAAGAACCAAACCACAAAATAAAAAAAAAAAAACCAAACCTTGTTAAATATCTAGTGAAAATTCTGGTTGTTGCTGTTATATGAGTTTATCACTGTTTCAGTAGCCAAGTAACTGTTTAATTTCTCAACTAATTATCTAGCTATAAACAGATTATTTTATAATGCCTAGGAGGTAAGAGTAAAGAAACCAAAGCAAACCCCTTCCCCTTATTCTTGTTACAGCGATCTGGGCGAAATCCTTCAAATACTCCTCAGATGTGTAAAAGCCATGAGCCTTTTGGTAACAGGGCAGACAAGAAAGAAAAAATGCGCCATAATCACTTCATCAAAACAGCACAGCCATACAAACCAAAGGTACAGACGTGTGAGGGGCGCACGGTGGGGTTTATTTTAAGTAGTTAAAGAGCAGAGAAGCTGTTTGAGATCCAAGTACCAATGAAGTGTGAGTAGCAGCAGTTTTACTGACTTTGGTAAAGCTGGAATGTCAGCCTTGCTTTTGTCCTTGATTATAGGCTGTCTAGCATGGTTACAGGATTCTTTCTGTACAGATTATTTATCTTTCCGTGTAGTAGTCTTTGGGATAAGCTTTGATATCTTAGGGAGCAAAAAGCTTATCTTTGGCACAGTTCTAGCATGAGAGGGATTCACGTGGCTTTGTAGACGGAGCAAGAGTTGGCCATGTGTTACTGACTATGAGTAGTCTCCACGAGTTCCTCATTTGTATGTGGG
Source organism: Chlamydotis macqueenii (assembly GCF_036417535.1). Classification (NCBI taxonomy): domain Eukaryota; kingdom Metazoa; phylum Chordata; class Aves; order Otidiformes; family Otididae; genus Chlamydotis; species Chlamydotis macqueenii. The sequence goes on along the minus strand of NC_141567.1, from coordinate 11,171,211 downwards.
TGTATTAGCTACTGCTTCTCTTTTGATGTATAAATCAAAGTAATTCAGTCTCCCAGTTATTAAAATGAACTGGACTCAACTGAAGTTTTTGAACAAAAGTTCCAGCTGCATTTCAAGTCTTCAGAAATTATTTTTTCTTTTTTGTAATTATATGTAATTTGATACTGGATCGCTCAGCATTTTATTTCAAGTAATGTAATGACGAAGTTTAGAGATTTAAAATGTAACTTTCCGATTTTATTTTAAAGATCGACACTGGTGCAGAAGAGGGAAAAAAGAAAAGAACCAAAGATGAAATAGTAGACATAGATGATCCTGAAACAAGACGTTTTGCTTATCCTCTCAACGAGCTGTTACTTTGGGCGGTTTTAATGAAGAGACAGAAGATGGCCCTCTTCTTCTGGCAGCATGGGGAGGAGTCCATGGCGAAAGCCTTAGTTGCTTGCAAAGTGTATCGTTCAATGGCATATGAAGCAAAACAAAGTGACCTTGTTGATGATACTTCAGAAGAACTGAAACAATATTCCAAGTAAGTTACACTTACATTGTTAAAGATATTTTCTTGAAACTTGCAATAAAAGTAGTGGGCTGTATATGAACAAACACCAAGCTTTTCTATTAGCACACTTGAAGACAATTCCTTTTTGCAGAAAGGATTAAGTGACACTCTAGTACTTTTATATTAGATATTGCTCTCTCTTGAGAGCTGTTACAAGTCATGACTTATAGTTAAATTATAACAACACTGAATATACCGCTTAATTCCATGTAATTTCCTTGTGTGTTTTAACAGCTATTTGAGGCCTGCATATGATTTTAATAGCAGTCACAGATTCACATGTTGTAGTTACAAATTTCTGTAGGATATGTCTGTACAGAAGGGACAGGTAATAGTCCATTCAATTTGTCCTACTGGGAATTTGATTATACAAGAAAAGTCACTCTAACCTCAAGGTCATTTATATAGATAATAAATTTTGTTTTATTTTTTTTTTCTTCATTCTAGTGAGTTTGGTCAACTGGCAGTTGAACTGTTAGAACAATCCTTCCGACAAGATGAAACTATGGCAATGAAATTATTAACCTATGAGCTTAAAAATTGGAGCAACTCAACTTGTCTGAAGCTAGCAGTGTCATCAAGGCTTCGTCCATTTGTAGCGCATACTTGTACACAGATGTTGTTATCAGATATGTGGATGGGAAGGCTGAACATGAGGAAGAATTCATGGTACAAAGTACGCATTGGCACGGTTTATTGGTGTAGAAAGGATCAATGGAATTTATATTTAAATGGAAGGAAAACGTGTGTTTAAATGCTATTGGTATTAAGCTTTCACAACTATAGCTTTTGTTAATAAATCCTGTAAAACAGTCTCCTATAACATAATCACAACTGGAAGTATTTACTGTTAACTCTTCTTTTGACACTCTATTATCTTTTCAAATAAGGTACAGAAATATAGAAGGCAAAAACCAGGCAAGTAGCCTTTAATCAGAGGCTTAAAGAAATTATATGAATACTAATCCACTACTAAAATCATAGTGGTAAAAAACATTAACAGACAGAAAACTCGCTGTAAAAATTATAGTTTCCTGCATTTTGGCTTTTTACAGGCAGCACGTAAGACTTGATGTAGAAAAGCTTTGTGTATATCCTATTTTGGAGGAGGAAACTCAACGAAAGCAGGGCAGGGAATGAAACAAGGGTAGGCACATCTGGGATAGGTTTTCCAATGGTGCCCCTTGTGATATAGATCAGTTGAACAAAAATGGGAGTGGCATATTTCTTTGAGGTGGTGTACCAAAACCTAATTGTTGCTAGGAATATAGTGAAATACAACTTTCCTACAAAATATCTGCAAGCATCATTTAACTTCTGACCTACTAAAATCCTCTTTGATAACCGATTAACCACTTTCTTGCTTGCTTTGTAACAGCCTAATGACAATAAATAGCTTTCACTTATTCTCTTCCTCCATACCTTAGCTCATTTTTCTACTGTAAGTTGAAAAAAAAACCCACATCAAAAAAAACAACTCCCCACTGCCCAAAACAACCAAGACCACAACCTCCACTCATGCATGTGTTTTAAGTACACCTCAACAGTACACAATTCCAGAGTTTCTGGGAGTGGATTAAAGAACAGAGTGTAAACAGAACATCTCTGGCTTGGAGTACATTCTTTCTAGTGGCTTTTAGGTTTGGAATTTGTTGATTCTTCCCCCTTCCTATATCTTCAGGTCAAGGTACACTCTATATGTGATCTTAGCCTCTTAAATGTGTATATAAGTGATAACAACTAATTATTTTCTACTTTTTTTTTTTTTTCCTCGATACCAAGCAAGGGGAATTTGGATAATATATTTTTGGGGGATATTCTGTGTGTTAGTGTATTCTGATGCTTCTATGTAGTTGTGAACTATTTGCACTTAGTCTTCATCTTTTCCAGGTGATACTGAGTATTTTACTCCCTCCTGCTATACTGCTGTTGGAATATAAGACCAAGGCTGAAATGTCACATATTCCTCAGTCTGAAGATGCACATCAAATGGCAATGGATGACAGTGAGAACAACTTCCAGAATGCGGCAGATGAAATACCTATGGTAATGTGGGGGGGACATATGGAAAACATTATTCCGAACTTAAAATAAATAATTGCATTTTACTCCGCTCTGGTGAGACCCCACCTGGAGTACTGTGTGCAGCTCTGGAGCCTCCAACATAAGAAGGATGTGGACCTGCTAGAGCGAGTCCAGAGGAGGCCACGAAGATGATCAGAGGGCTGGAGCACCTCTCCTATGAGCACAGGCTGAAAGAGTTGGGGCTGTTCAGTCTGGAGAAGAGAAGGCTCCAGGGAGACCTTATAGCATGGCCTTCCAGTACCTAAAGGGGCCTATAGGAAAGCTGGAGAGGGACTTTTGACAAGGGCAGGTAGTGATGGGACAAGGGGTAGTGACTTTAAAGTGGAAGAGGGTAGACTTAGATTAGATACAAGGAAGGCATGCTTTGCTGTGAGGGCGGTGAGACACTGGAACAGGTTGCCTAGGGAAGGTGTAGAGGCCCCATCCCTGGAAGTCGTCAAGGCCAGGTTGGATGGAGCTTTGAGCATCCTGGTCTGGTGTAAGTTGTCCCTGCCTGTGGCAGGAGAGTTGGAATCAGGTGATCTTTAAGGTCTCTTCCAACCCAAACCATTCTATGAGTGTACAAAAGCATGTATTTCTGTATGTGAAATTAACAGTCCTTTCATTTTAGGAGGTGTTTAAAGAAGTAAGGATCTTGGACAGTACTTTAGAAAAGCATGATATGGAGACTCCAGCAAAACCTAAAAGACTTCCAATTACTCAGAAATTTTATGCATTTTATCATGCACCAATTGTGAAGTTTTGGTTTAATACGGTGAGTTTTCTTCTATGTAATGTGTATTTTATTTGGAAATCTAATGCAGATTTTTGGGTTATTTTCCCAACATGTAGCTCTGATCTGAATCAAAGTTTAAGCACTTACCTTGCTAAGCTGGAAACGAGAAGTACTTGGTTTTGAAAAACTGTGTATGCACATCCAGTGCTCTGTGGCTTGGGTTTTTAAGTTCATTATGTTGGCTTTGAGAAGTACTTTTTTTTTTTTTCTTTTTTTTTTTTTTTAAGCTAAGAGAGTAATTAACATGAACACTTTTATTCTGTCCTGAGTAATTAGTTTCATCAGATGCTAGCAGGAATTGTATAACCATTTATTAGGCTAAAGTGTTCATGCACAGCTTTGTTTAAATTACTGTAACAGAAACTCTAAAATTTGTATTAAAGGAAAAGTAATAAGAACAAAGCTTGGCTAATAAGAAGTAGCTTATTACAGCTGTTCTTCCTCTTCTAAGAAGAAAATGTTTGTATCCCCTTATAAATAATAACTTGTCTGCTTAAAGGGGTAAATATAGTACTGTGCTCCTACTTGCAGCTTTCATTGTATACCACATGAAAAGATTCCATGCACATCTATAAAGAACCCTTCAGTAATTATATGTATAATTTTCAATGCTTTTTTTAGTTGGCATACTTAGGATTCCTCATGCTCTACACATTTGTTGTTCTTGTAAAAATGGAAGAATCGCCGTCTGTTCAAGAGTGGATTGTTATTGCTTACATTTTCACATCAGCAATTGAGAAAATTCGTGAGGTATGGTTGTAACAGTCTGGGATTGTAGTTTTCTTTGTTGATTAAATCGGTATGCCTTAAACTGTGTTTAGAAACAAGAGACCCTAAGAAACATCAAGCATCAGAGTACATTATATAATAACTTTATCTTAAACTTTCGTATAGGCTGCTTGTTTTGATACCAGTGTTGTTTGGCCTACTGCTTGGCCTTAGGTTGCTTTTCTTCTGTTTCCAATGGGGAAGAGATGGAGGTCTGTATTTTTTTCCTCCTGGATTTCAAGGAACTGGCAGTGACATCCTGGTCTGTTTTTTTTTTTTTTTTTTTTTTTTTTTCTTCTTCTTTTTTGGTTAAAATTTCCACCCCTGGAGTTTTGTTTGTTTGTTTGTTTGGGGTTTTTTGTTTGTTTGGGGTTTTTTTTTTATATCTATAACTCACTGTCTACAGGTTTTAATGAAACAAACAGCCTTAGTTTTCTGAGGGGTGAAATATCTGTCTGTTTATTAGTGTCAGTCAAACTCTACCACTATGACCGAGATGACAAAACAAGAAAAGCTTTGTTGAAACAGGATAGCTATCACAACGATAACGTTTTGGTCAGCAAAAGCTTTTGAGAAGTTCTATATGAATGTTTAAATCAGAGATAAAAAGTTAATTCTAGTACCTTGGACCCAACTGAAGGGGCAGAAACTAGGGCTCATTTTTGTAGCAGTAACTACCTCAAAAAAAAAAACCCCAAAAAAGCAAAAACAAAAAAAACCCCACAATCCCCTCACCCCACAAAAAAAAAAAACCACAAAAAAACCCCCCAAAACAAAATTCCTTCATAAATTGTTCCTACAGAAGGCAGCATACATCCTCCTTGTCCTTGTAGTGAAGCTGCCCCAGTTAAATACTGGTTTTGATTCCTCAGTGTGAGACAGTTATCCATTTGACTAGATATTTTATTTTTGCAATTTACAAAATGTTACTGCTTCGTATATGTCAGTGTTGGTCCACGTGCAATCAATGTGAACAGACCTGACTTATTTTTCTTGCAGATTTTTATGTCAGAGGCTGGGAAGATTAATCAGAAGATTAAAGTGTGGTTCAGTGATTACTTCAATATTAGTGACACAGTTGCCATTGTCACTTTCTTCATCGGGTTTGCATTGAGACTTGGAGCAAAGGGGAATTTTGGTGAAAACACTTACAGAGAAAATTATGTCTTTGTTGCTGGAAGAATAACGTACTGTCTCAATATAATTTTTTGGTATGTGCGATTACTGGATTTTCTAGCTGTAAATCAACAGGCTGGCCCTTATGTTATGATGATTGGGAAGATGGTAAGTACTACTTTTGTTACTATTTTTTTTTTCCCCAGCTGAAATAATTTTTTCTTGCTGTGTCTGTTTACAACTTTTCTCAAAGTTTTATTTAGAAAAAGGTTGCTTATCCTAGAGTAATATGTCAACAACTTGGTGTGCAGAATTAGCTAGCTGGGATATAACCTAATGTGTTTCAAAGCAAGCACAGATAAGAAGGCTTCTTTTATTATGGAGCTTTCTCTGTCACATATCTGTTAAAAAAACAAAAAAAAAAAACAAAAAAACCCCCAAGCTGGCAAATCTGCCTTCTCTGGTCTGTTTTGTTGTTAGATGTCAGAGACTTGAATGAACATGATGATGGCTTTGTCTTGATTCATTTACCACTGCTTCACTTTTGAGTTTGAGATTTATTTATAATTGTTTTTCTTGCCTTTGTGCTCTCTAGTGCAAGATTTTTACTTTGTTTATGTCCTAAAGCACATTTGCATTTTGAGCTGTGGAAAACTGGGAATAGATTGTCGCTCTGTTCTTGTCTTCGCTCACACAAAAAATATTGAAATAGTTTTAATTTAAAAATAAATAACTTGGCTTTCCTGACAGTGAGCTATCCTAAATATTTTAAAAGATTTTAAGACTTGAGAACTGTAAATAAAAAAGTGGAAGGAGTGTTTGTTTTTCTTCACCTTATAAAGTAGTTCCTATGAAGATGAACCCTGTCATTGCTTAAAAATGAGGGCATCAAGTTGCTGATTACCTTGATTTCTTGCAAGAGGCACAGATTCTGTTTTTCAGCCTTTGGAAAACTACCTCTGCATTTTGTGCAGCTGTTGAGTGCATTTAGGAAGGAATGTTTATGAGCTGCTACTCATCCACATAAAAGGTGTTTGAGTTACAAAGGAAATATCTCAGTTGCATTGGCCAATGCACCTTACAGTAAATGCACCGTAAGAAAGGACAGGAAGAAACCAGGTTTTTAACAGGGTTTGTTATTTAACAAAATTTTTTGACTGAAATGCAAGTGTCCTAGACTCTTTTCCTCATAGAATACATAGAATTCATCAAGCTTACACTGTCAGTGTAAAAGTGTTTAAAATTGCGAAATCATAATTGTGACCTTGTGAGTTAATCGACCTTTTTTGTGTTAATAGGTGGCCAACATGTTTTACATTGTGGTGATTATGGCGCTTGTACTACTTAGTTTTGGTGTTCCCAGGAAGGCAATATTGTACCCTCATGAGGCACCGTCTTGGACTCTTGCTAGAGATATTGTGTTTCATCCATACTGGATGATTTTTGGTGAAGTGTATGCCTATGAAATTGATGGTAAGACACTGCAATTTTGAAGCAAGTAAGGAGAAAACTTACTCTGATAAGATCTTATTAAAATCTAATTTTCTGAAATGAAATGCCTGGTATTGTTGATGTTGATTCCATTCATTGGATTATGTCCTCTGTGTGGGTTGCAGCTGTGTAACTTCTTCACTTGATTTTTTCATTATCCTTTATAAAGCTTGAATGACGTAGAATGAAAACTCTACTTAATCGCAATTTCTCACAAGGCTATTCCTAGCAGGATTTTGGAATTTTCTTCCACAGTTGTCATGCCAAAGTTTCAGCTGTGGTGGTGTATTCTGCTTTTTTTGAATCCAATAATTTGATTATAACATAGTATTAACCAGAAACTTGTCTCCTGTATTTTTCTACTGTATTCCTAAATGCATGGAGACATTTTGGATTGCAAAACCAGTGCATGATAGTTGGTTGTTGCAATCTTTATAAGGGATCTTTTTTTTTTTTTTCCTGTCTATACCTACTGGAGTTGTGAAAGTTGTACATATTTTTTCTGTGTCTTTTTTTCCCAATGCAGTATGTGCAAATAATTCTGATGAAAAAGTTGCTCATCTCTGTGGCCCGGGAACATGGTTGACTCCATTTCTTCAAGCTGTCTACCTCTTTGTACAGTACATAATTATGGTTAATCTCCTTATTGCATTTTTCAAGTAAGTATAAGGATAATTAGTACTTTTTGCTAATTCTTTGATTAGTTTCTATTTCACTGCAATAAGATTACAAGATAAGAACTGATGCTAGTTCAAAGCGATCTCATTTGCTGGAAGTATTTTCAAGTTCTAAGGTTGGTCTTTGTCTCCTCACCGCAAGCTCGTGACTAAGTAGGGAAGTGTGTGATGTGACTGGTATGTGTCACATCTCTGAGGCCAGGAGAATCAGAAATTAAAGAGAATTTGAAAGTATTTTGTTACTTCCCTTTGTCTGAAAAGAAACAAAATTATTTCTGGATCTATGTATTGACTGTTGTTTCTAAATTCATTTAACATTCTCTAGTTGGTGGAGTTGAATTGTAGTAGAGTAAATTGTCTAAAAGACAGTTCTCTGCAAGTGTTTGATCTGTGGGAATATGCAGCTCACTAACGCTGAAGGATGGCACACCGCAGAATTAACGTGGTCTGATATAAAAATTGGGATTTAGATAGAAATAATTATTTTGTTTGTTTGGCAAACTTGAAATTTGATCTCGGTGTAATTCATTTCTGAGGAAAGGTACTGAGATGTTACCAGATGAGAGAATTTTTTAACCCTCTCCTTGCTTTGGATCATGTTGTTTTCTTGAAAGTGTTTCCAGCTTCCACTAAAATAATTTTGCAGTAAAAGACAAATATGTGCTTTTCTCCCTTACTTAACTAGGCTCAGAATTCAAGATTGTCATCAAAGTGTTAAAAAACAAAACAAAAAACTAAACAGCCCACTCCCCCCCCACCCCCCCAACACACACATACCCTCCCACCACCCCAAAACCACCTTGATGTGTGAATGCTTTTCTGTTCCCTTTCAGCAACGTGTATTTACAAGTCAAGGCAATTTCAAACATTGTGTGGAAGTATCAACGCTATCATTTCATTATGGCCTACCATGAAAAACCTGTTCTGCCTCCACCACTCATTATTCTCAGCCACATGGCTTCCCTGTTCTGTTGTATATGTAAAAGAAGAAAGACAGACAAGACTTCAGATGGGCCAAGTATGAACAGTTATTATCCAAAGAATTGCAGTAACGTTTTTGATATGATTACACCAAACTGTCAGAGAAGTGCTATGTTCTTGATTATAACGTATATGCTCAAGGAAGTTGAAGTATGTTTTAATTTTCCATGTTTTTAATGTTTTTTGGTATACTACACAGCCCCTAGAAATCTCCAGTTAAAGTAACTTATGGCAAAACCAACCAGACAAAAAAAATTAGATTAGATTTCCTGTTAGTGTTAACAGGGGAAGAATTTTTTTTCTTTCTGGAAAACTTCTGTTCTTATTGGAAACCCTTTGAAAATTTAAAAAGGGGAAAAGAAAAAAAAAAGTGTTTCACAGATTATAAAGTCCAGCTAAGTAATCTAGCTTCTACTTCAGAGAAAAAGGGATTGGGGAGTAGGAGCGTAAGAAATGATAATAGCGTGCACAGATCCTCTCAGAATTCTTATTTTGATTTTTGTTTTAGTTGAAAACTTTGACCTTGAACTTTTTTTTCTAGCAAGGAGAGAGGAGGGATCTTAGGTGACACTGTGGGGTTTTTTTCGTTGTTTTTTTTTTATTTTTATTTTTTTATCTCTAACGCTCTCTGTAAAGTTGTGGCCATTAGTTTAAAGCACCTGTACTATTTCACTACATATGCATCATCTTAACTGTTTAATGTCTCTTTAGAACTCTTTCTGACAGAAGAAGATCAAAAGAAACTTCATGATTTTGAAGAGCTGTGTGTTGAGATGTATTTCAATGAAAAGGATGATAAATTTCATTCAGGAAGTGAGGAGAGGATTCGAGTCACGTTTGAACGGTACAGTATTTACAAATAGAATTTCTGAATAGAGAAGCTTAGAACTTTTGCAGGTGTTTTAAGTGTGCTTTGAGCGGGGCTAAAATGCAGCTCACAATCATAAATATTTGTGCCAACAAAATATTTGTGTCTTTCCATTGCTGTGCAAAAACTAATAATGTGATTGTTGCTTCCTGATCTGTAGCAGCACTCAGTAAGCTGAGGCATTTGTGTTACTTAGTTTCTCATGATGTTTTAATAAAATGTTAAATCTGAAAAAGTGCTGCAGGCCCTCTGTTGGTATGTATATTAATTCTATGATTCAGAAGTATGTGCAAATGTTGTATTACAGAACAATCCAACACTATAGTGTATACCATCTTGAAATATCAGAGATATTTTCCTTGTTAAATAGGTGGAGAGGGTTGTAAATATGTTTCTTTTGCATATTGAGAAAAATACCTTTCATAGCTACTTCATAATTTGATTTTTCTTAGGGTGGAACAAATGTGCATTCAGATAAAGGAAGTTGGTGATCGTGTCAACTACATAAAACGGTCATTGCAGTCTTTAGATTCACAGATTGGCCACCTACAGGATCTCTCTGCTCTGACTGTGGATACTCTGAAAACACTGACTGCACAGAAAGCTTCAGAAGCTAGCAAGGTTCATAATGAAATCACACGGGAATTGAGCATTTCAAAACATTTGGCACAAAACCTCATTGATGATGGCTCTCTAAGATCTTCTGTGTGGAAAAAGCACAGCATTGGAAATGTCTTCGGTTCTTTTCCGCAAGGAGGCCTTGAAAGTAATAATGCTTTGCTCTGTAACATTTCTATACGTGATGAAAAAGAAGTCCAACATAAGACAATTGGTCAGGAGTTAGCTCCGGTTCCCCGAAAAGAAGAAATAAATTTTCAAGAGGCAGGTTCCTCAGGCAGTGCCTTATTTTCAAATGCTGTTTCCCCTCCAGAACTTCGCCAACGAATACAGGCTGCAGAGATCTCAAAATCCATTAGTAAAAGTAAAAAATTAGGCAATTCGTCCAACAGCATGCCACATGTAACATCCCCAACAGCTAAGTTTTTTGTTAGCACTCCATCTCGACCCAGTTGCAAAAGTCAACTGGATTCTTCAGCAAAGCATGAAGAGACTGTTTTCTCTAAGGCTACAGAAGGAGATAATAATGTAGAATTTGGTGCATTTGTGGGTAAGTATAACAAAGTAGATTCTGAATGTCCTGCAGTCATTATTAGCTGCTCTTATCCTCTTGCTTCTGGCTCTGCTTGCCTTGCTTTCACCCAACCTTGTGTTGAAAATGGAGGATACATTAATTGTGGTTTTATTCATGATGAGAGTGACACTAATGATAACTACAGCTGCAGAGTTGACAAATGTGATCACCAGTCCTCTGTCAACTTATTGAAGAACAACCCCCAAATGAAGTTCTCTTTGTCAACTGGCAACTTGACGTCAACAGTCAACTGTGGTGGCTCACATGGAAAATTGAATATTAAAGATGAACTTTCCAAAAGTCAGCATGTCCATGCAATGGAACTACAAAACCAAGATTTATGTTCTAACATCCTTATGGGACTACTTCATAAACTGTGGACCAAATCTAAGCCACAAGGTTTGACTTATCAAGAATTGTATAGCATTTTGGGTGTATTCCGGTTGCAGGTGACTTTATTCTACCATTTTGCTCTGCTTTTTTTTTGGCTTTTAACATCTCTAATTTTCCTACATTGCTTGAATTTTTTTATTTTACTTAAATTATCATTTCTTTATAATTCTGTCACATAGACAATATTTTTTTCTGAAAAACATTAGCAAGTTGTTGAGTATAGTAATTTTGCGCAATTAGCAGCTCTACAACTTGGTACGGGCATTGTAGACAAACTTTTTGTGACTCATTATAAAGCTCTGACCTTCTCATTGCATAAATTAAAAATATTGTCTATTTCTTGACGTAATTACAGAAGACTTCTTAGGCTGATGGAATCCTGGACAAATGTCTTTGTGGTATCTATGTCAAGCTGAGGGATCCTCCTATACTATGTTTCTAAACACTGTTATGACTGGAATCTTCCACTGTTGCCTAGGCTAACGTATGTTTTGGCAATTATTTTGGAAGCTTCCAAAGTCCTTTTATGAAATACAGTATTATGCCTCCCCTCAAGTTTTGCTTAACAGTAAAAGGGTGCACATTTTTGGTTAGTTACCTACATGTTTGAGTGGTTAAACAGTGGCAGATTCATTGCACAACACAGGTGTGGGTTTACTAACTGATTTCTGTGAAGTAGATAATGCTTTAAGTACGCTTGGTGTTCAGCAGAAGATCACAATCTGGAATTGCCAGGTTGTCTGCAGAGGTGTTGTCTTGCCCTAGTTGTTCAGGGATGTCATAGTGTTTTCCAAAGGTTTGTTGACGATGCAAAAAATTGAATTTTTAGAGAAGACTATTCTACTGCTGTGGAGCTTGGACTTCTTAGAAGTTACCTACATGCACTAGCATCTTTAGACTTGGGATGTGTAGGAAGAGTATCTACATGTTTGTACACTCACTAGCTCTTTCTGTACAACTCCCTCATGGTTTAAAAAAAGGAAGACTTCTTTTAAATTCAGAAAGCAAGACTTAAGAAAAATAATGGACAGTGATTGTATAACTCTTACCTAATCTTTAAATGTACTTCACCACTAATACTTTGAATACTAACTATACTTATTTTACTGGAGTGAAATTTTTAGTGTGTGGTCAGTCCTCTGACATCTCTAGCATTTAGAACATACTCTTCATTCTTACCGTCCGTGTTTTATAAAACTCCTGATATTGTGCGGCTTTCCATTGTGAATCCAAGTAGGTTTTCATTTATTATAAAGCCACAGACTTAGTAAAATTCTGAAAAGTATTTCTTGCAAATAGGAGGATGAAGGGTATATTGTAAAAGCTACCTCATGAAAATGGTCTGCTTTTCCTTCATTTGTCATACCTGGATAAAAATACTGTCATTGGAACTGCCCTCTTCCTGTCATGTGAGGAGCATACGCTTGAATAAAATTTTGAAATTTTAGTTGTACTTTTTGAATTGAGGTAATCCACACCTTAATGTGGGAAAAGCAGCAGTTTAATATTAATATTTTGTTACACTGATTTTTTTACTTCTGTGTTTGGAAAGTCTTCTCTAGTGCAAACAGGCAGACAGAACTTAGACGGTTTGTAACCCTTTGCCATGGTGATGCAAATTGTTGGCATGGTTAGAACACTGGAGAATGCCTTTGATTTTGAATACTATTTTTCAATTCTCTGTGTCAAAGGTCACAGAGACAGCATGGAGTTACAGCGGTTTAAAGAGACAGCAAGCAAAATTAAAGAAAGAAGTGCTGATATTGAGGTAAGCATGGAAGACTTTCTGTTGAACGTGTTAATGGGGATCAATTTTTTTTTTTAAACTGTAATTTCACAATATATTTTTTAAAAGTCTAAGAGTAAATATAATCAAAGAACTTGCAAAATGCAGTCTGGAAGGAGTGTGTATCTGGCTTATGATTTGAAAAAAAAAAAATCTGGTGAAAACTCATACAGCCTTAACTACATATCAAGTGCTGTTGCTTCATAATATGATAATAGCATGAATTCATTATAATGAAATATTAAACAAGATCTGAGGTTATGAAAGCTGGGATGACTGCAACTGTGAATTAAGATAAAATTATATATCCCATAATTAGTGTTTAATGAAATGTTTGACACTCATTAATTTCAAGATCAGTGTTTAGGAAGATATCGGTGAAGATTTACATGGTATTTTATAGAGCAAGATTATAGTGTATGTGGTTTTAAAAAGTGACAAAAAATGTTCATTATGCTTCCAAGAAGAAGAGACTTTTCTAATAAACTTGTCATAAACTAAAATAATGTATAATTTCAATTTTTTTAGTAATAAAAAGAACTAAATGGAACATGATTAATCGTAACAAACCTGTCCTCCGAGTGCTATGGTATATATAAAAAAAGCTAGTTTGCTCACTGCAGCTGTTAAGATAAGTTAGTAAATACAAGTTACCATTTGCAATTACCCTCATTCGGGGGCGAATCTGGCTTGAGAATTGCGTTATGACCATTTGCAACATCAGTGTTCTGCTGAGTTGCTCCTTCTGGACCTCTTGATAAGTATAATGAGTCACCAAAAAAGCTTTTTTTGTGTGTGTGTATTTTTGGTATGGGTTTTTTGGTGGTAATGTTTACAATTTGCTTTGGTTTTTTTAATAGGAGCAACAAGAAGACTTCAAAAAAGCTATATTGGAGGGCATAGAGACAACCAAACTTCAGGTAAGTAAAGGTGACTTCTATTTATTAGAGACATTATTTTCACCAGATACCAAATGTGAAGTAAGTAAACTCTGGTCATGATTTTAAAAAAGAGGGCGGAGGGGGGAAGTTGTACAGTTGAACCTTTGTACAAATGCAGCTGGATGTCTCCTTGACGTAGATCTAAATAGTTCCAGTGTCTGGTACGATAGGAGTGCAAACTCCAGTAGCATTTCCAGACAGTACCACTGTTCTGTTGTAGTAAGAGTTGTCCCATCTTAACTGGTAGGACTGGTTTGATTCTTACCTTTTATGTGGACCCTACAGTCGTTGAATGTAAGATGCTGAAGATGAACCCTGAAATGCGTATATAGACCTAAAAAACGCTTTTTCAGAATACACTTTCAACAGGTGCATTCTCTGTATTGCATTCCAGTGAAGTATTTGTTTAGGGATGTAAAAAAAATACTCTTTTTCACACATGTGTATATATATACACATATACTTATACACACATGTGTATAAGACAGACACACAATTTGTACACATGTACGTACACACAAGCAAGTGTGTATGTGTTTAGGTGTATGGGGAGTGCATTCCTTAAGAGGGAGAGGTGAAAAAGGGTGGTAACAATTTTCTAACTGTTATAAATCTTGGAATCAAAAGCAGGGCATAGCATTCCAAGTTCTAGGCTTTTTATTCTTCAAAATCTGGAACTTTTACGTTTTATGCAGGTAACCATTGGAATTAATAGGCTGGTTGTGAGGAATGTTCCAGCCCTATGCCAGTCTACATGGAGGTCTAGTTTGTGGTGAAACTGCCTTTCTCCTTTTTTGCAAAAGAAATATTTTGTTGTCAAAAGCTGACCACCTCAGTAGACATTCAGAAAGTATGTAATTATTACTAAGGAATACATCCTTGAAGAAATTATTTTCGTAAACTGTAGGGTTTTATGTGGCAAGATTTGTCTAGATTTTGTTTTGTTTTCAGTGGGTTCGAACTGAACTTTAGTTTCTGCCAGAGCCACAATTTAAAGTGAGAATTGATAGTAAAGGAACGTGACAGAATAGCTGAACTTGGTGCGTGTAGAGATCCAGTGTAATGTACATTTCTGTAATTGTATCCTATTGTAATATTCTCTTTGAAATGACACTTTCAGTATGGTTCAGTAGTCTTAATGTGCACCTGGAAATGTTAGAGCTGTTGGTTACTGTGAAGAGCATTTAAACTGAATTGTGCACTCAACTTGTACGTTTTTGTGCAGCAAGGTATTTGAGGGACATCCAGAAGTTTTTAAAAGATAAAATCCTAGATAGTCTTAGAAAAGAAAACTGTGCAGATTGCGTGCCAAGAGAGCAGTGATAATGCTGACTAATGATATGTGGTGGGTATTTTTTGTAGGGTCTTCAAACTGATTGTGGTCTAAGACAATCTAGCTCTTGCGGTGTGTTTGCTGACCCTCTGGGAGTCCATTCAGAACAACGTAAGTGTGTCGTCACTTTTCAGGTGACTTCATTTTATCTGTAAATTGTGTTGATAATGCATATTCTTAGAAAGGAAACACAGAACACTAAAGCATCTTGAAATGTTTTCATGATTGCTGCTACTTGAGTCTGCTGCTGTGGCTCATTGTGTCTCTTTTAGTCATGCCAGCTCGATTCTGTTGCCTTATATTTGCCACAGATAGCTAGGGTCATAAAAAGCTAAGTGGTCTAGTCAGGACTGTGCTGGGAACTTGGAAGGATCAGATAGTTGTGGATCAGGCTTTTTTTATGAGAGCCACATCAAGCTGTCTGGTTGCTCTCTCTGTGAGGAAATAGGTAAGGAACAGTGACACGTGCTGTTGTTTGTCCAGTTACGAATCTCTTTCATTCGCAGTGTACAGCAAGAGTAGGAGAGCATCAAGTGAAGACACGCCGCAAGTAGACTCTAAAGCAGCGTTACTGACGGTTTGTATCCTCCTTTTTCCTTTTTGTTAAGTAGAACTACAAACTGAAGAAATAAAGGAGAAGAAACATTGTGTAAGGAATAATACTGATTTGTGACTCTTTTGTGCAAGTAGGCAACAGAAGGGCACCTGTTTTGACTGAGGGGAGAAGTTGTGCATATTCTTACTGTGAAAACAAGTGCTGCTTCCTGTTTATGGAAAAAAAACACTACTTCTTGTTTAAGAAAAGAACAATTTCTATAATCCATAAACCAGTAGTGAATATATAGCCTTGTCTATTCTGTTAACTGTAGTTACCATTCCTCAGTTGTATCTGAGTCTTTCCATTCAACTGCCGTTCAGTACAGGCTGGTGAAATATTTCTGGAAACAGGCTGTGCTGCAAGGTCTTAAAACACGTTACCACCCCACCTCTGATTAAATATACCGTGTTTCTCTTTACAAAACTGAAACCTCCTTTGTTTTTCCTCTCCTTTGTTTTAAAGGATTGGTTACAAGGTAGACCTTCAAATAGCAGTCAAATGTAAGTAAGCTTTCTACTAATGGAGCAATTTTATTGCTCTGTATTTAGATTTGCTTTTCTTTTTGGTTGTTATCTTTGGCTATAGTGGTATACAGTTGTGTTTAATGAAAAAAAACAAGGGTTAATGTTTTTTTCTAATAAATAACTGAGTGTGGTCACTGGAATTCTTTGACAGGCTCTATTTAGATTAATGGGGTCACATGTCAGAGGGCAAAACATGCCCTTAAATGAAAATGGCTGTGTTGACACTTATTAAGGAGCTAGCTTCCTGGTAAAGGTCTTTACCCAACCTTTCAAACTGTAAACCTTCACTGAAACTGTGCAGACATTGCTTTTGTTAACAATTATCCCCCGAGTTAACTGTTAAAGCCATTACCTTATTAATCTGATAGCAGAAGGGTAAGCTGTTGTGAACAAGTTTTAATTAAAGCACCTCTGTGGGAATGTGCTCTTGTGATGCAGACTTTACATACATAAACATACAAACTTGTTGTGCGTGACTTGGTGGTGTTTAAAGTATAGCGAGGTTACTTAACAGCCTTCCGTTACTGTTGTGTAATTAAGAAGCCTGTACTGCCCTTGAAAAATAGGATAAGAGCAGTACTGTGAGGTTAACGAGGTGACCTAGGATGGTGTGCAAAATTAGGGAATATAAAATCGTTTTTCAGAAGCAATGACTGTTGGTTTTGTGGCGTTTCACAGGCCATCTGAAGAAGATGCATTGAATGGTAAGTTTCTTTCTGTGGTAAACAAGCTGGGAGCTTTTAATAAAAGCAACTGTTTGGGTGTTGTGTAAGAATGTATTTAACTACTGATAATTTAGAACATAATGGACACATAATAGTGTGTTGTTCTTTTTTTTAATAAAAAGCCTACCATTGAGCACTACAATTTTTCTTTTTTCTTCCCTCCTGAGGTACAGAAGAGCTAAGCGTGATACTTAATTTTCTGCACAGAAAATCTTTTTCAAACTGTATTTAATTGGAAAATTTTCTTGCTATGTGGTAATTTTAATACACAATACAGGTACCAGACAGTATATATTCTTTTTTTTTTTTTTTTTTAATCTCTTTCAGGTATTGCTTCTCCTTTCAAGCCTATAATGGATATCAATTACTATTACTCAGGTTGGTCTCTCTTAGGAACTAATGTTCATATTTTTAATGACACTTATTACATCTTTAAACTTTAACAAATGCTGCAATTTCCCTCTAGCTGTAGAAAGAAATAATTTGATGAGATTATCACAGAGCATTCCATTCACTCCTGTGCCTCCAAGAGGTAAGAACTGTACTTCTTGTTGCTGGTTCACTGTGGTCTTTTGGGGATGAAAACAAAAGTAAACCCTGTACAGATTCCTTCTGATACAGGATGGTCAAGCCAAATTTCACACTTACTGTGAGCAAATGTGAAACTAAAGTTGTAGTGAACTGAAAGAAATCTAGTGTTTGTCTCGCAACACTCAACAATGTAAATGAGTAGGACACCTTTTCTAGGGCAGCTCACTTGATGATGAGATCTAGATTTAATTGTAGTTGTCCTCAGAAATGGTGATACAGTGATTATAGTATTGTATTAACAGTTTTTATAACAAACTGTTCTGGAAGGATTCCTTCAAGTTATCTTGACTTCTATAAAGTGCAAACAAACATTTATTCAGTGTTCTTAATGCTGTTTGAACAGTGGCGTTAATAGTTGTAATTAGGAGAACAAAACCACTGTACTACTTCGCTGCTGTATGAAGGAGGCTGGAGAGGGGTCTTCCCACAGGGTAGTTCAAATTTTGTTGTTAATTCAAGATGTTAGTAACAACTTAGTATTGCAGCATGTTGAAATCTAAGAAACTAGGTTTTCAGTGCTTTTAATTTTAAACTTGGAAAATTAAATGCAATCGTTGCTTTTTGTGTTGTAACGTAGGTGAACCGGTCACTGTGTATCGCCTTGAAGAAAGTTCTCCCAGCATCTTGAACAACAGCATGTCTTCCTGGTCACAACTAGGACTCTGTGCTAAAATTGAGTTTTTAAGTAAAGAGGAGATGGGAGGAGGTTTACGTCGAGCTCTTAAAGTAGTGTGCACATGGTCAGAATATGATATCCTGAAATCAGGACATCTTTATATCATCAAGTCTTTTCTTCCTGAAGTTGTGAATACTTGGTCAAGCATTTATAAGGAGGACACTGTGTTACACTTGTGCTTGAGAGTAAGTTTTACCCTTGTCAATTATTAAACATAGACAGATATGATATGTTAAACGGGATTTCCCCCCCGCCACCCTGAAAACTACTGTGTACTTATTAAAAAACAATTATCTGTGGTTCTGTGTGCGCTAAAGGGTTAAAAACTCTGCTCTGGTACGGTTTACGTAATCAAAGAGCTCAAACTTTTAAAATGTAGACATAGTTTAAAAAGCAAGTAATTTGCTAGACCTACTGTTCCTGCTGTCTTTTTGGCTCCTTTATGTTCCCTGTTATGTAATGCAGCTAATGAAATACGGGCTTTGAATTGTAGGAAATTCAGCAGCAGAGAGCAGCACAGAAACTCACCTTTGCTTTCAACCAAATGAAGCCTAAGTCCATTCCATACTCTCCCAGGTGAGTGTATTTAAACTTCCGTTATGTTGTATGCTTTTGACATAGAATAATGCCTACAGGGTTGTTAACAGATGGATCAAATATATTAAGGTACTGATCTGTGAAGCTGTGTCTCAGAACATTACTATGAATGTGTCAATTCTAGCATTAGAATCTTACCACAGCATTTATCTTGTGATAAAATAAATGACTTTGTGTAATAGTTTCAGATTACTTAAATTATTAATAAGTCGTATAAAAATCTGATAGTAATGATGTATTTGCCATTTATTTTGGAAATATATTCATTAAATATGCTTTTTACTAGGTTCCTGGAAGTTTTCCTGTTATATTGCCACTCTGCTGGCCAGTGGTTTGCAGTTGAGGAGTGCATGACTGGAGAGTTTAGAAAATACAACAACAATAATGGTGATGAAATAATTCCAACTAACATGCTAGAGGAGGTTATGTTAGCTTTCAGCCATTGGACCTATGAGTATACAAGAGGAGAGCTGTTGGTACTAGATCTCCAAGGTAATGTCCTTATTTTGGAAGTGGGATTGGGGCTGAGGTAGATAGATGTGGGTTTTTCTCTTGTGATAGCGTTTTATTAAGAATTTGTATGCTGGTAATAAATAACAAGGATTATTTAGTGTGTCTTGGTCTAGTTAATCTGAATCTGTGATTATCTTTATTAAATGTGACGTTAAATCTTACAGCAACACAGGGAGTATAAATATATATATCTTTTCCTAATGAGATGCGCCATAAAAAATTTTATTTTTTTGGCACATTTGTGTAGTGCCAATATGGTAAGCTGTATTTATCCTGAATTGTGTGTCAGATATTCAGACTGTGAGAACCATGTAGGAAATTTCTTTCTTGTGGGTGAAAACCGAAGTTAGGAATTGCAGGCAGATGTAAAAATAGGTGGAAGACATCTGAGAAGTACAAAGTGCTTGTTTAGGAGCAGTTTCTGTAAGGGTAAAGTGTATCACTTTTTTTTTTTTTTTTTTTTAATTTTTCGGGAAGCTGAGAAGTCATAGCTAAGGATACCAAGACTTTTCAATATAAATGCATTTATGTAATGTATTAGATTTAACTTTTTCTTCATGTGCTGTCTGAAGGTGTTGGTGAAAATTTGACAGATCCTTCTGTGATAAAAGCTGGAGAAAAAAGGTAAAGTTAAAGAAGAGTGTAAAGAAAATTCTTTTAAAATTTTCATCCCAGAACACATGCAATGCATATTCATGTGCATTTTATTTCTAAGGTCATATGATATGGTGTTCGGTCCAGCCAATTTAGGAGAGGATGCAATAAAAAACTTCAGAGCGAAGCATCATTGTAATTCCTGCTGCAGAAAGCTTAAACTGCCTGGTAAGAGTTGCTGTATTGCTTCTTCTGAGACACTTATGTCATTAAATGTTGTACAATACATAATGAAATAGTTATGTCATTCTGTGAAAGTGGAATAAGTAATAAACAGCAGGTTTGTAATTTTACTTCTAAAACGACACACAATTTTA
This sequence comes from Chlamydotis macqueenii, assembly GCF_036417535.1. Lineage (NCBI taxonomy): Eukaryota > Metazoa > Chordata > Aves > Otidiformes > Otididae > Chlamydotis > Chlamydotis macqueenii. Next base: position 11,151,051 of record NC_141567.1, on the reverse strand, counting down.
AGATAAAATCCTAAATGAAGAAATTAAGAATGTCTGTGTGTTCTATTTCCGTATGCACAGTACTTGAGGAAGGTAGACTAGATTGAGCAAGACTTTGGAAGGTTCGGTAAAAAAATGATAAAGGGTTCTAGAAAAAGTAGGAAAAGCAGGTCAAGGTGATTGCAAACCTTCAGGCTTTTTAAACAAAGGTGCTTGTGTGTGTTTTGAGGGGTTCTTTTTGTTGCTGTTGTTTTGTAGGTTTGGGGTTTTTTTGTGGTTTGGGGGTTTTTGATTTGTGGTGCTTGTTTTTGTTTTGTTTGTTTGTTTTTAAAAATACATCTAGGTCTGCAGAAATTAATTCTGGCTAAAACTTTCATTATGAGATATTTTTCCTGCGCAGACTGCACTACACTCATCTAAAACCTTGAAATTGTTTCTGTGTATCAGACTGTTAGACTCCAGCCTAACATAAGGAACTTGCATGATTCCTGCCTGTTTCACACTTCTTTTCCAGGTTGTTTTTCACATGAAGAGAGGTCATCTATTATTTGTTATTATATGATAGTGTATGATAAAACCATCTTTTTTTAACACAGTGCATATTGAGGAATTTTTCTTTATAAGTACATATGCGTACTCAAGTCTTTGAAAGACTTTTATATCCCATCAGTATAGCTCAAGAAATAGTAATCAATATGACTTCAATTTTTTTGTACAGATCTGAAGAGGAACGATTACACACCTGACAAGATCATATTTCCTCAGGATGATTCCCCTGAATTGACAATTCAGCCTGGAAGCTGCACCAAAGAATCCGATTCAGCTAATTCTATTCGTCTGATGCTCTAGTGATGTGACCAAATCAGTGGCTTCATCCAAACCTCCTGGAATGTCACAAAGTTGTCACTTATCTTTCCTTCACTAATTAAAAGAAAGATGTGTCAGAATAAGGATTGCTGTCTTATAAGTGGAATTTTGGCTGGTCCATGATCTAAAGACCTAACAGCTTGTATAAACATCTACAGAGAACAGCTTGGCAGCTCATCGTTTGAATTGTTGAATAATGACAAGTATTTAAGATATGTTTTTAAAGGGGCTTTTTAGCAGAAGGTTGTTGTTGTTTGTTTTTTGTTTGTTTGTTTAGTGGAGGATTTTCTCTCTGTAGTCTGTGGTGTGCAATATGCCTTCAACCAAAAGGGTTTTGGTAGATGATGTTTTAAGGTGAAGCATTTGTCTGTTTGGCAGCTGTCATGGTGTCAATCAGCAAAAGACAGGAGAAAGCACCTACCTCTGTAATGCCAGAGTATTCTTTGAGTGTTTTTGGAAGTGTTCCACTAATATTTTCTCACCAGATGTCTTTTAATCTGGCCTTTTGAAGAGGACAGAGCTAAACGAGGTGTGTATATGATGCCAGTAGGCTGAGGCTGAAGGTAGAAACTTGATCTTGTCCAAAAGAGAGAGTGTGTCTCCTGAATCAGGATTCAGTTTCATGGCTGTAAAGCTGTTGTTTTTTGTTTTTATTTTTGTTTGGATTTTTTTTTTTTTTTTTTGTGGAATAGAGCCCTAATTGTGCATAATAAAATTTCTTGTTTTATACATTTCAATTTTATCAAGTCACCATCAAGTAGTAACAAAGCCATGTTAGACTGGTATAATCATATTTAATAGAAGAAATAGTATGTACTGGTCCAAGTAAGTTGCCTTGTAAGAACACAAGTTGGAAGTGCTTTTCCTCGTACGTAGTGACTGCTTCAGAAGTTATGCCTTCCAAAGATCTCGTAAAACCAGTATATCAAACTGAATGTACACAGAAATGTATTTAAAATTGTGTAGAAAACATCTTTAATATTATGTTATTTGTGGTACTTATTTAAGAGAGACTAGGGTTGGATTAGCATTATGTAAAGTATGGGAGATTGCAATGCACCTTCATGCCAATAAAATATAATTTAACTGTCCCAAATATTGTTGAACATTCAGCAAGAGAGAACTGTTGTCCAACTGAAGTTTCATGCTGCGATTTTTTTTTTTTTTTTTTTTTTTTGTTACATAGGTACTAATTTGTAATTTTTAATTAAGAGGGCAGTATATAGCTCTATAAATTTTTTTATTCTGTAGTGTATCTTATAGATACAGACCTAAGGCACGAACACAATAGCTGTTTAAATGGTGTTTTATGTTTGACGGGAAGGGTAAAATGTTATAAGGATATAATACTGTATACATTTTGTATATCATTAAATCTTTAAAGAATCTAAAATAAATTTATTCTTGTTTACAGACTTCTGCTGTCCATCTTAGTCTGAAAGGTTATTTGAGTGAATTTAAGTAACCGTGCAGAAAAGTAGAGTTTGCTATGCTGGATCAAAGCAATTGTCTGCCTCCAAGGTACCTCAGCTTTGCCTAACACCAGAACTAGTTGGGTGGAAAGAGAAAATTCACAGTAGATAAACATATGTGATGGGGTTAATGTGTAAATGAGACAAAAATATCCTAAAGCTGTTTACAATGCTTGTTTTGAATTAGGAGCTGCTTTGTGAATGCCTGACTGCATCCCCTTCTGTTGCTGTGAGGTAACGGGCAGGTATTCAAGGTGCACTCACACCTCTGTAATGGTGTGTTCTTAGCCAAGTGACAGCAACAGTTGATCTGTAGGTGAGGCTGGCTCTTCAGATGGGGAAGAGTTTCTAGAGCAGCCTCAGGTGGTGTGAAAATGTGACGAAATTCAGTGTATGAAATAGGAAAATTGTAAGTAAAAGTTAGGAAACATTTTGTTTCCTGACAGACGCTTAACAACACACAGTTAATTTTTACAGTGATGATACTTGTCTTCAGTAGTTTTGCCCGTGACTCTTTTCTTAACAAAACAAGATGTGACTTGTGTGTGATAGTGGGGAGCGTTCCCTCTCTGTGTTGCGGTGACTGGGGCCTGAAGCCTTTCCAAGACCAAAGGGGACAAACAGGGCTGGGGAATGTGTGTAAGACTTGGAGTGGTTAGCACTCTACGTATTTCTGTGCATCTTCCTGGCATGAGTACTGGCTTACGCCGAGACTTACAGCTAGAATTAGGTGAGAATCCTATGTGTAAATTGAGCGGCAGGGAGGAAATTACACCTTTCACAAATTATCTTTCACATTAGCAGAAAAAAAAAATCAGAAATGTGCCTGTCAGGAAAGGCATTGGAAAGGTGTGGTGGCAAAGGGAAAAAAAAAAAAAAAAGGTTGGTTTGAAGAAGTAGCCTGACCGTGCTAAGATAATGCCATGTCCTACTGGTGTCAGGCTTTAGGAACAATGAGATGACCCCATGTAATTTAGTTTGGTTGAGAACATCAAGTGTCACTCTTCTGCTGAAACCTCATCATTCTTGAAGTGCTCTATGACTAGAGAAGAGTTGTGGTCCTTGAGTCTTTAAATTTCCTTCAAATTACTGTGGAGCAGGAAAGTAGAAGCAGCACTGGAACTTCTGTTAACTCTCCAAAAACAAAGTGTCAGCAAATCTTGGTACAGCCTAGTTTTTAAGTACAGGAAAACTAATTAAAAGCTTCTCTAATTATTTTTAGTAAAAATCTGAAATGCTTGAAGTGACTTTCCTACTACAAGGGTACTTTAAAGAGTATCTCCTATATAGGGAAATAGGTAAGCTACATTATTTTCCTTGCTAGTTTTGATTCCTTACCACCATCCTCAGGATATTTTCATTAGAAGGAAAACCACTGAATAACAAACTGACTATTATGTGCTTGTGGACTAGTGTTGGTTGCTTATGTAACTTCTGTTTTAAAGTGCACTTTAATTTCCTCCAGCGTCAATATTTCTTTATGCAAAAACGGCAAATATATGATTGCGCTAATTTGATCTTTTAATTAATTGAGCAAATTCAGCATTGTTGACTGCTTTCTTGCAGTATTTAGGTGCTGAAACATTTCAGAGAAAACCAGTCCCAAATACATTATGGCAAAATATGGAAAGGTGAGTCTCCGAGGGAGCTGGTTATCTAGCTGCTGCTCAGCAGCCACGTGATTCGGAAAAGGAGGGGTTTGGCTTTAAGCCTGTGTGACAGCTACTACAGATTGTGTTTAACTTGTTGTTTCCCAATAATGGTTTCAAAAAGTGCTTTTTATTGCTGCCATCAGCCTGTATATGACCACGGTACTTGCTTTTCAATATGTTTCTTCAAGTTATCTTCCTTCTTTTCTTTAGTGTACTCCCCTCTATAGGAAGGCAGGGACTCTTACTTTTGATAAGAACATTTTTAAGAATTAGTAGAAGTTGAAGCAGCCCTTGTCAATGCTGCCAACTGCTAAATGGTAGACAGCGTTACTGTTCCCTGTGCTGTGTAAGAAAAACTGGTTACCTGTCTACTGTTCTCAGCGTGTTTTACACCATACCTTATTTGTTGCTCGTGCTCTAAATAAACAGTTGGCTGTGCTCATGCTTGTCATTAGCGAAGTGAAATCAAGATACAGTTCCTTCCCATCAGCTACTCCATCAGTGGGGCCAGAACTTAAGCACATCAAATTACTCTAGAAAATACTGTGGTGGTGTGCAGTAGCACCTCACTGTAAACGGAAAGCTTGTGGACGATTTGTAGCTGCTCAGACTTTGGGGATTATAATTTTTTTTTTTTCATATTTGGTTTTTTTTTGGTTGTTTTTTTTTTTTTTAGCAGATGATGAGAATATTTAGTCCAGTAACAGGAGCTTGCCAAGAAAATAAAGCAGCAAGGTCCTGACAGGGAGATTCCAGATGAAGTGGGCAGGAAAGGTAAGATATGCCAGCGGTATAGGGTTGATTACTCTTTCATTAGTAATAATGAAATATATCTCAGTATTATTTAACCATGTAGAAGGGTGAAGACATGTCAGCATGTGTCATTGCACTACACCAGAAGCAAATTAAAAAAAAAATTCCAGGCAGTGGTTTTCCATGTGTGTGCTGTGCTGCTACATTGTGGGTTTTGTGCTAAGTGTGAGATACAGATAGTGATGTAAGTGGTAGAAGTGGAAATGAAGCCCCAACATTTGCTGAGGGGTGTTGCAGAGCAGGAAGAGGAGGATTCAGACAAACTCCTTTTTTAATAGTACCGGAAAAGCTCCTCCTTGCAGGGAGCTTTGAGGTCAAGAAAAATGCCGAGCTAATTATTTTCGGATATTGAAACTTCAGGCTTTTCCTTTTTGGAAGATATGAGTAATGACCATTGCAACCAGTGGCATCCTTCTCTCATCTTGTTTCCACAAAAATGCAATTAACTGCTAACAAAAGCTGCCCTTGGAAGGTGGCAGTAGACAGGAGGAAGCTTCCTCATCCCTCACACCCTTGCTGAAACTGAGTAGATCTGGTGCAGAAATTTGCTAGAATTTTGTTTCTTTGAGTCAGGTGTTTGTGGTCATTCCTCAGCCTCTGCTGAAAACAGAAACATCTGACTTCCTCCATCCCACGTGAGTATCAGTCCATATGTCCTACTGTTAAGTCCATGGTAGAAAATACGGTGTTTGTTCTAAGTAAGCCTTAATAACTAATTACTGTCTGGCTCCTGTTCCGCTCTGCGGGTAGGCTGGGGATGGACATCGCCTGAGCTGGAATGGGCGGTGGAAGGGAGCGGGAGTGTAGGGCGGGAGCTGGGATGCGGCTGTGTGAATCAAATCTGCCAGCTGTGTCAGAGACCAGGAGCAGGAAAACCGTGCCGTGAGCAGCTAGGAACATGGGACAGCTGAGCACTGAAAGCACCTGTGCCGTTTGCCAGTGACAAAAAAAGGTTCGTGGGAAGACAGAAGAGTAAAACCAATTGATATTATTGGTTCCCTTCCTTTGAAGGGATATTCATAACTGCATGACAGGTAAGCTAGTGGCCCGGAGCCAGAAAGCCTCATTAGCCCCTTCTTACCCTAAGAAGATGTGAAGCTATACATACCACCATCAAAATGTTACAATTTTTCTTGGTTTTTAGACTGGAAAAGCTACTAAAATGAAGGATAAAGGAGATGCTCAGAAAAATCACACAAAGTATCAAAAAATTAATTAACTGGGAGAAGAATGCAAGCTGCTGAAAGGGTACCCTGTCTTCCAAACTAGGAACAGATACTTGCCGTGACCGTTTTTGTCAAAAAGGAGATGAAATCAGGAAAATATGGAGTGTCATCCCATTGAATACAATTTATCTAAGTGGCTAAATTCCAATAAAGTAAAATTAATTCCTTACTGTTCTTGTCCTTCTTGATATTTTCTCCAGTGTTGCACCTGTCCTAATTCCAGTTTGAGTTTTCTGTTAGTGTACATTATTAGAAGCTCATTCATACTTTTTTTTTCTTCCCCCAAAGGGCTACAGGAATAAACAAAGGTCCTTGGAATAACAGAAACATTGGAAATGCCCTCACAGAGATGAGGATGAAGGCTCCGTCAGAACGGTCTGTCAGAGGATTTGCGAAAGTCCTGTACTTCTGTACCAACTGCAGATTGCTGCAGACTTCAATCTGTACCTGCACAGAGGTAAGAAGACCGCATAAACACTCTGCGTGTGGAATGGAAATGTCTGGTGCATTTCAGTTTTCCAAAGCAAAACGAGCAACTGCAGTTGCTCTGCAGGCCTTCTGGTAAATCTGTGCGTGCTTGTCTGCGTTTTACCCGCAGCCCTTTGACAGGTGCCGCCAGCCGGTACAGTCCCAGCCCTGCGGGGGAAAACGCGTCGATGTCAACCTCATCGTCTGCAGATTTGAACTGAATACATTTGCAGGAAGAGGCAGGATTGAATTCCTCATTGAATTTGTCAATGAAATTAAACAAATATTTCAGGGTGGAAAAAAAACCCCCAGCTGTGAACACGCTGACATATCGGTACGTACGGAAGCATTTGTATGTAGTCGTTAAAAGTTTTAGGTTTAACCCATAATTAAATGTTAAAACATTTGAATCTCTTGCTAAGGTACGTGTGATGTCACAGGTGTGGCTCAGATGTCGAACAGCAGTGTGTGAGGGGGTGGGGGTTGTGTCGCAGCTTGCAGATACCCAGTTTGAGAGATGAATGACAGCGACAGCAGGCAAGCTGTCCAGAGAGCACTGGGAGGCATCCTTTGCTTGAAGCTTAATAAGAAATATAATTAGGGAGGTTTTTAATGGCTTCCTGGGCCTCTTCTGTGGAAACTTGTTACTTCCCAAATTATCTGTTAACTGGGAAACCTCCTGCTGTTCAGTGCGTATGAAATTCTGAAATCAATTACACTGTCTCATTAGCTACTTAGAGACACTTCTCTGCCACTACCCTTTTTTTTCCACAAAAATTTTCTAAACACCAATAATCTAACTCAGCACGATGTTTTGAAGTAGTTCCACCTTTTTATGGTCAAACACCCTCAGTCATTGCTGCCTTTCCGTCAGAGCGGGGCAATAATTTGCCATTAATGCACGTATGAGTGAACACAAATACACCTGGGTCAGGCTGAAGCTCTCTGCCTGGTGAAAGGGGTGGGTGCCCATCTCTTCCCAAGGTTTTGGGTGGCACGTAGGAAGGGGACAGGGGCAGGTCTGGTCGGGCCGGGCGTGTTGCCTTGGGTGAGAACCAACAGAACAGAACGGTGTCACAAAGCGATGGGGTGGGGGGGCGACGGGATGGGACACGCAGGACCGTGCCAGTCATGCCATGAAACTGTACGGAAGAGGTGATGGTATGAAGGGAAGAGGGCAAGAGGCCGCCTCCCTGAGCTGGGGTACGCACAGGCTCCCTGCGAGGCTGCTGGTGGCTTCCCAGCCGTCTTCCATACCCAACGGTCCCAGTCTCCGAGTTGGTTGTTTCTCAGAGATGGCTATGAAAGATGGAATTAAGTGTCTTCATAGGATACTGCTCTATAGGTAGAGCTGTTTGTAAATGTTGGGTCTGCTGTTACTGAAATTTAAAAGGAACCGATTTTGTAGTGGTTTTGTAGCTGTTAGATGATAGAGAATGGCTGTAGGCCTGGGAGCTCCCCGGAACTGGGAACCTGGGCGTGTGTTGTTGAGCTGAAGGGAAAGAAATGGCTTTTCTTGCTCTACAGAGATGGTTGAGGTTTCAGAATTTTCCCTCCTGCATCAGAACAAAATCGTGGCCTTTAAAAATTCAAGAAGGGCAACATCAGCGAGCACACCTGGGTTGTACAGGGTCTGTGTTCAGACCTCTCTTCTGCGTAACTGGGGATGGGGAGAGTTCAGTCCAGGACAGACTTGTGCAGCAAGAAAACAAACCTACTCAAATTTTCTTAATGTGAATTAGGTAACATTTCACGGAAAAAGTCTAAAAAGCAACATGTTTAGAGTAGCATCTGGACAGCAAGCTATGTTTTTAGAAAATATGTAAGTACCAGACCACTGAGGAATATAAAATAGTGTGTTCTGTAGGGAGAAATGCTTAAGATAGCTGTTTACCACTGGTTGTAGTTTTTGAGTAATTCTGGATGGAATCAAAGACTGAGTAGAATTTTAGGAATAACTCTAAAACACCAGGTATTTAAATAATACCTTTCAATGATGTATCTCACCGTATTGGGAACAGCTTAGTGTGGCAAATAGAGCGTCTTCGCCGCTGTATTATCCTGATGGAAGTAAATGTGAATGTGAATTAAAGAAAATCCTGAACCAGCAAGAAACGTCTCCTCGGGACAGCACCGCTTTCTAAAAACCGTAACACAAAAAGCACCTTAGCATTTTAGATTTCCACTGTTGTGGGTTTTTTTTTCCTGGTAGGTGGAAGTACAAGTCTCTTTGCTTGGAAAGCGTGAAGAAATCCGGCAAGGAACTGATGGGGGAGAAGAGCCGGTGCCCAGGGCTCACCGGCCTGACGAACCTGGGCAACACGTGCTACATGAACGCCGTTTTGCAGTGCCTCTGCAGCGTGCCACGACTCGTTGAGTACTTCCTCTCAGAAGAGTACAAAGCAGCCCCACACAAGTAAGTTGATTTATTTGTGATACTTATATTTTTCTCCTTGGCACTGCCGTTTTCCTTCCAAAAGAAGTGTTGCCATGAGAACATCCGAGGCAGCTGCCTACCAGCAGTTATGGTCACACTGGCCACAAGCTGGTTTCCCTCCCCTTCCTCTGAGACCCTGAGTCATTTCCTTGCTGGGCGACTTAAGCGTTATTTTTTTTTTTTTTTTTTTTTTTTTTTGGTCATTTTGATGGTAATACCAGTTACTGTCATTGCTGTCTCGATGGTGATCTTTCTAGTACCTGCAGGGTCCCTCAAACCAAATGACAGGCTATCAGAGCCGAACTGTACCTGCGTGTATTTTCTAAGTTTATGTATTTTGCTCCCATTTGAAGATACAGCCACTGTCTTTTCGTACTTTACCTGAAACTTATGTTTATTTTTTCCAAGGAAGAATGGCAAGTCTGTGGCTGCCTTTGGCTGTTTGGTGTCCAGGATGTGGCTTGGAGACTTCAACTGTGTTTCCCCGGAGGATTTTCTTACAGCCCTTGGGACGCAGTATCCAACTTTTAGCAAAAATATTCAGCAGGATGCACATGAGTTTCTGATGTGTGTGCTGAATGAGCTCCATGAGGCTCTCAAGGTAAGAGCCCAGCTGTGGTGTTTTGGGGACTGTAGCTGTTTCCCTCTTTGCATTTCGTTATTTAGCATTCTGTGTAATAACTGCTTGTCCTCCTCTCCTGAATTATGTGATGTGGCTGCTAAAAACTGTCATTTTCTTTGTTTCATACCCGCACACACACAATAACTCATTTGCTTCTTGTCAAATGCTACATCCACTTGCAGCCCCCATGGAAGTGATAATGTTCTTTGTAGCTGCATTATCCTCACCTCCCGCTCTCCTTGCTCCTTCCATGCTTTACATTCTTCCCCTTTTTTTATCTGCCTGAATTCTTTGCATCTGCCATGCCCCATGTCTGCCTTTCTCTTCTTCAGATCCATTGATGGTGAGCTTGTCTAGCAATTAAACCACTCCCAGCTAATGTCCAGAATGTTGAATTGTATTTTTGTTTAATTTCTTTCAGAAAAGGAATTTAGCTTACTCTGCACATATGAAACACCAAGTAAAGTAACAGCATTTCAGAGCCAGGTTCTGTGATGAGACTAGCTGCTGGTGTTCACAGGCACTGGGCAGCAACCATTAAAACCCAGTGAAGGCACTTCTGAAATTGTTACCTACATTTTGTAATTTTTTTTCTCCCCCGTCTGTATAGTCAGGCAAAAGATGCATAACTGACGCAAAAGCAGGCAGAGGAAGCGTCAGTGAAACATCTATTATCACAGAGTTGTTTGAGGGACAGCTCAGTTACGATATCACGTGTCTGCAATGCAAGGCCACCACCAACAGAGCCGAGAGCTTCACCGTTCTTTCCCTGCCCATCCCTTCCAAGAGCATGTGCTCTCTGCAGGTATGACGTCAACACATCCCTGCTGCTTTCTGCTTCCCGTGGGAATAGGCAGCTTAGACTAGTATATGTTATTAAAAAGATGTGGGTTTTTAGGAACTTTGGCTTCCTGGGCACTAAAGGAGAGTCTCTGAACTGGTCCAAAGAGAAGTGGGGTTTCTGTACTGGTCTCTGGACCACAGAGGCTGCTAAGGTTATGGGAGCAACACTCCTGAGGTGCCATGGGAGGAGGGACATTAACATTGTTCAGTGCCAACTGTGAGGGCTTCTTTCACTCATCACAGTATTTCCTCATTTTCTGGGCAAAAAGGAAGCCAATATATGTTGGTTGCTTTCTGTTCCAAGTGTATTTGTAGCCTTGCTACATCACACTTGCTTTAGGGAGAGAGCTCCAAAACATGGCAAACCCTTCTCTTACCTTAAGATCTTCAGAGGTGGAGATCTGTTTGATCAAATGATATATATATATATATATATTTTTTTTTTTTTTTCCTTTGACAGAACTGTCTCAAATGCTTCTTTCAACAAGACACACTGACTCAGAACAACCAAATCCACTGTTCCTGGTGTGGAACTAAACAAGATGCTGCAGTTAAGAGCACCATAACCAAGGCACCGCAGATCACTATTTTTCACCTGAAGAGGTACAGTCTGTATGGGGTAGGACCTGGCCGTTTCCTGGGATTTGTGAGACATGAAGGACAGCCACTTGCATTTGCATAAAAGGAAAAAAAAAAAAAAAACAAACCACTGCAAATAAGTGTTTTTAGTACTTTTGATACCTGGAAGCTAAATGGGCAGGTACAGAAATGTATCTGTCAAATGTGCAAGTTGCATTCCTGAAACCTCCGACGAGGTGTTCTCTCTTACTCTGTACTGCAGCCCACCAAATTTCACTCACTACATTTGGGATCTCTTCTCCAAAGGGAAGAAAAACTCCACCGAAGAGTGATTGACTACAGATTAGTACAGCAGTTCATATGGTCAGACACCCCTGCGCACACGAGTTCCTGGGGCAAGTGGGAGAGCTTGTGACTTGGGTTCTAAGCGCAGGACTGAAACAGGGCCTTTTCCTTCTCATTACTGCAGCTGAGACACTGTATTTTTGTTTATCACTTAACTAATGAGGTCTAAGCCACTGGGTCTACCCCAGCAGTGCATCAGTGCAAGAGCCCCTGACTCGCAGACTTTACTAGCCACACATGGCCAGATGCCCAGTTTATTCTTAAGAATTTATTCTTAACAACTTCCCACCTCTAGAGAAAATTATTCTGGGATGATTTGACTTCTCAGAACTACATTATGCAAAGTTGTTGTTCAATTTCCCGTTCAGCATCTGCTTTCCTCGACATGCTCAAATGAACCTGTGGTCCCCAGCAGCCCTTGGCCACGTTAGAAAAGTTTAGCAGCACAGCACTGTGCTAAAGGTTAGAGAGGAAAGAAGGATGGAGCCTGGCACGAAAGAGAGCTGACAATAGTGCAGCTCAAAACATTCAGGACACAGTCACAGCAATGCAGAGATTCGACTTCTGCCATTTCCAATAGACAGAAGGATGAGGAAGCGGGATCTTTACTCTTCTTGCTGGGCACCTCTTGTGGGTTTAGGGCATTTTCTGTCAGTGTACAGTAGTACTCAGTACAGATCTTTCTTTGGAAATGCTGGGTAGTCATTAATCGTTTTTCCCTTCCCCCAGGAACGTCAGTTAAGCAACAACAACACCACAAGAAAGAAGTTGAGTGTTATTTAAAATAGTTCAAAATTTTGTTTCAGGTTTGAATGGCAAGGCAAGTGCAGAAGGAAGCTCTCAAAAAACATCTACTATCCGCTCAGCAACCTGGATCTCTCTCCTTACAGTTCCCCACTTTCCTGCAAGGACGCAGAGTACAGCCTCTGCGCTGTAGTGGTGAGCTTTGCCTTTCCTGCGTTTATCTGCAATGCCCTGCCTCGCGTAGGCGATGCAGCCTGTGTTAATTTGGACTTGGTCAGAGCAGGAGTCATCTCTGTGCCAGGCCCTTGAAAACTGCAGTTAGAGCATGTGAGAAAGCGTGGTTCCTCTGTGCTTCACTAGCAATGTACCAGCAACAAGGTTTTTATATACAAGCTTTTATATGTGTGTGTATATATATATATATACAAAAAAAGTGTATGAAAAACATATATATATGTCTTTCATACACTTTTTTTTTTTTTTACCTGCCATGGACATAATCCATTAACAGTATATAATCAAAGAAGACAGAAGCTATCACCTCTCTCTCTCCTCCTTTCCCCCACACCCCAATTTTAAAAAGCATGCACTCCTGCCACACGATGCCTGGTTGGAGCCTCCTCTACCCTTTTGGCATAAACTCACAAGCGGATCCTGCGTGGAGCCTGTCTATAAATAAGGAGTAAACTGTCTCTTCTTGTATTACTCACTGCAAGTGACCCCTATCAGAGCTAACAGTTGGGTTGCAAATTTAATATTGAAAAATAGAGAAGCATAATCATTATTTATTTGCTCTGTTTTAAAGCATTTATTTGAACTAATGTTCCTCTCTGTAGGCCAAAGGGGCCTGGAATCTTCTCACTCACCTTTTCCAAGTGCAAACAAAAAGTGATTGCCAGTTCTTAGCTTTGCCTGTAATAACAGACTGTTTTACCAGACTGTGGTGTTTGTTACAGAGCCACTCTGGTCTTCTGGACGATGGCCACTACACGGCATTCTGCAAGCACTCAGTGACCCAAGACTGGTACAAGTTTGATGATGCAGACATCACCAAGATCCCAAATTCCTCAGTCCAGACTGACACAGCTTACCTCCTGTTCTACATCTGTCAAAGCCTTCTCTACACCCATTAAAAATCGGCTAGCCATGGAAAACGAACAGTGAGTAGGCCAGCAACTACAATTCATTGGCAGCATTAGCCCAGTCCTATTTCATCAATAAACTAAAGCATTTGCATTACTTGACCATCTGTCGTGGTCTTTCAGGAAGTCATTTCTAGAGAGAAGAGTTACAGCTCCTGAGCCTGTTAAGGGACGTGCATCCGCTCCATTTGTACAAGGCCTAACGGTTGTTTTCTGTGGGAAACCTCATACATCCCCCTCAAAAAAACATAAATACTGAGCATATAGATGCACTTACCTGAAAATTCTTGTTCCTCTGTTGGTTAAGTATATGATGTTGTTTTAAGCTGGGACAGTGAGGTGAAAGCACACGACCAGAGCACTGAGGGTGCATGTTTCAGAAGAGAGCAGGGGATGAAGTGACCATTAACATAAGAGACAGAAAAAGGCATTATTCTAGTACCGTCATTTTTGTCCCTCTAGCACTGTAAATTCATTTGCAGCACGTAAGCTTCTGGTAAACAATGCATCCTGGTCTTGATTCCATCAGCAAGACACACATATGTAGACAGATAAATGCTCAGAACGTAGGACTTAAAAGATTCTTGAATGCCAACGTAATCAGAGTGGGAAAACTAACTCAAAGCAGAGCAAGGAAATGCACAAGATGCAACTAAAATAGTTTCTGAACTATGTCTGTTCTACACGAAGTGGTAGTTTTTTTAATCTGAAGAACCTTTAAACTGTGGAAATACGATTCAGACTGTCATCATGTAGAATCCTGACCATTACACTAGTTGAGAATGAAAACACCAAACCCAAACATACATTTAACAGGATATATTTTAAAATCATTTCTTCATTAAGGTTTTTAATGCATGTGTACATGAAAATTTATATTAAAAAATTAAAAAGGAAAATCTTGTTTGTTTAGAATAACTCTGAAGTGCACAAATATTGACAAAAGCTAACAGAAAAAAAATACAGCTCTGCTTTTTTAAGTAGTGTTGCAATTACTTAGAGCTGGCAAATAAACGCAATCCTCTGAGTTTTAGAGATTCTCACAAAAAGGACAACATTTTATTATATACATAGTTCTGATGTGCAAGTATGCAATCAATATGTACACTTACATTCCTAACTGTTTACATCATTCTAGAGTATTCACAGTAGAATCAAGCTTAAGGTTAGAAATGTGAAAAGGCCATAACAGTGAAAGGAAAAAAAAAAAAAATATATCAAGATATGCCTTGGGATTTTAAGACATTTTAAACTACTTGTTAACAGATTTCAAATGACTAAGCTAGAATTTAATTTTGGAGCGACTAAAAATAGTTGTTGTTTAAATAAATGGTAATGCAAGTATGTTTTTTAAATGGTTTCACAGATGGCAGTATTACCACAAGCATTATTAATCAGTCTTCTGATTTTTAAGCACTAGTACTGACCAGAAAGAGCCTGCTTGCAGAAAAGCTGCTGCAACCATCCCCGTATCTGTAAGTGACTGTTTGTCACAGTTTTACATATTTCTATGCGTTCCCATACCTACTTTGCTCTTATAAAAAGAAAACCAGTTTTCTTAACCCACACTACTTTATGTGGCCATATCCATTGCTCGCTGTTCATAAGAAGTGTAAAAGAGAATATATGCGGCCGAGGATTTCACAGATGATGCTGAGATCTCAGATACTTCATGGTCATCAAACTTAAACCAGCGTTGTTTTGAGGCATTTTTGCAGTAGGCTGTATAGTGCCCTCCATCCAGCCCGCCATAATGATTCTGTAAACATAACAAGAGAAGACAAGAATTAATGGCCTCAAAACCTGCCATTTCTTCCCTGCTTAGGGAAATAAACTGGAATGAGAGATTTTTACTAAATACCAATTATTCTTTTTAGAATACAACTTCATCTGCAACCCGGAAGGCAGCCTGGAAACCTAGGCGAATCACACAGGCTCACCCAAGTCTTGGTATCAGTGAACTCTGAAGTGTTGACACGGTTACTTACTGATACTGAAAACAGATTGTATCTCTTCAAGTTATTCTTTGGACCAATAACATACTGAGAAAGGTCAAGAGTTTCCAATGGGAAATCCACAGCTGTTTGAAGCTTTTGCTTCCATCTTCCATCATAGGAAAATCTAGAGAATTAAAAAGCACCATTAAAAGTTACAAGTTGTTCACAAGCTCTTTGAGAATGGTAAGCATCTTTGTTTTCCCTGTTTTTAATCAGGACATGATCTCAACTAAAGCATTTGGCCCCCAATTCTGTTAATGCTTGCACACGTGGTTCTTAGCACAAATCACAAGACATTACTTGTAAAAGTGCTTCCTGAACTACAGTCTAATAAAACAGGCATCACATGAAAATAAAATTATCACCACATTACAACTGGAAATACATCTGGAACTTTCTCTAATTAAAAATGGTTAGCGATTGCACTGGAACAATCGATCTCCCATGAAAGCCTGGTCACTTCATCCTGATTAATTTTCACCAATTGCTGTTTCTCTTACCGTTTCAAGTGAACAAGAAGAACAGGTGGTAGTTTCCAAATTTCTATTTTTTTCAAAGAATCCCTTCGAGTTTTGCAGTAGCTACAGTAAAATCTATTGTTATCAGTGAGCTTTTCCTCTTTGGAGAATAATCTAAGGCATTCCTAAAAGAAAATACAAACACAGATTGTGAAGGGCAGGTGTTTATGAAAATATAGCAAAAATGTTTGTTTCCTATTTCACTGTTAACTTGCATCCACTATCTTCATGCTATGTTTCACACAGATGTGGAAAATTGAGTTAAATCCCTGTGTGGAAGTAAATTTTAGCGCATATATTAATTAGCTGCAAGTCCTTCAAAATACAGCTAAAATATTTAAAAACACGAAATATTTATATTATGACCTACAAAAATAAATACTAAACATGTCTTTTCTGCTACTGCAGGCTCAGTATTTCTATCCTGCTTGTATTTTTAAAATTTTTAATGTTAGAAGAATTAAAAAATAATGAAGACTCGGATCTGTTCACATTTCAGGTCAGTATAAATTAAGCTGGAATAGTGACCAACCCCTTCAACGAGAGGCTGAGCAGAAGCAACATCACAACGAAGTCACAGAGAAATGTTTTTACTTTAAGAACTGTTTCTCTCTAGTGCCAGCATACCTGCAGCGTACATTTACTAGTGGATGCAAGTGGTAAGGACAAATACATGAAAGCCTCAAAGGTCCGGGACTTCTTGTGACATGTAAGACACTGCACTGTAGATTTGAACTGGCCTTGAAAGAGTGCCACAATAATGGATTCGTTGAGCTGTTTGTGTTTGTGCCAGGCTAGGTCTGCTGCTTTGAAGTCATCAAGATGATCATTGTTTTCTTCCTTGTATCTTTTCCTGTTGTCAGCCTGCGTAACAGAAGTTTAACTATCATAGCCATATAGTAACATACATAAAAATAGAAAGCCTCATCTAAGGGAAGCATACTATTGAATATTTGCAAGAATATTTAAAGATGTCAGTGTAGCCATCCATTTCTCATCTTCCATTACTCCCTTCAGTACCTTATACTGTTTCAAAATAAATTCCTACTTTAATTCTGAATACTAGCATTTCCTCCTAGACAAGGTTCCAGTAACATAATCTTCTCAGAAAATAAGAGGGTCTTTTAAAAATTTATTTCTCTTGATCATTTGACACATGTATAATTTGTTACAAGTGTTTTGCTTACTTTATTTAGGTCTTCATGCAAGCCATCCATTAGAAAGAGAAGCAATTCTTGAGAGTCCTGTTGGCTATATCCTGCAAATTGGTCATTAATCTTCCCAATTGTAATTTTAAAATCTTTTGGACTGATGTATTTATACTGTCCTGTCCATAAAGCTTTCATTATTACACCAAACTCTTCAGCCACTTCACCTTTATGCCCCAGGAAATTTGACCTATACAATTAGACAGACCAAAAAAATATAACAGTGAGCCATTCAAGTAACTTTTTAAAAAAATATATTATTGTTATTAAATCAAGATATTATCCCAATTTCAAACTAATTTATTTAGACCAGGAAAAACTGGCTGTTAGACTAAATTAAAATTTTTGTCTACTTTGCCACTGTAATTTGGTTCCACATTCAAGACTGGGCTGATGGAAGGTACAGCTGTTTCCAGCTTGTTTTGTAAACTGCTCTTTAAATATTCTGTTTGGTTTCAGGAGACTCTAGTACCCTTATATTTATGAATGTGGTAAGCACGACTTCATTAAGACCGTCTCATAAAACCTATTTTGTCACATACTCAAATTTTGAAAACGTCAAGACACTTAGAAGTTAGCATTTGTCTCCTAAAAAAACCAAACACTCCCCCTCCATAACCCCACTAAGTGATTTATTTGAATTAACAATTGTAAAGGCAGATTTTTCCTTCAATAATAAATTGAGAGGATGAGAATAAGAGATTGTTACCTGTTAATATCATCTTGATACAAGTTTCTGTTAAAATACTCAGCCAGGTGAGGTGCATTGCACAGACACTGTAATATGGAATTCATATAGCAAGTGTTCCCCAGATTACGAAGTCCTGTAAGAGCTGGTCCCGATCCCCCAAACACAGGGTTAAGATTCCGAATCTGTGATGCAGAGAGTCTTGAAATTTCTGCTTTAGTGTAACAGATTGGTCTGTAATGAAGACATTATTTTTTAGGAGTCTGACGTGACAAGGTTGTGCACATAAGCCAACAGAACCACACTCCCTCACAGAGTACGAAATACCGCGGCACAAGAGGTCACCAAATGCCATCATAGAAGGTATTCAAGTCTGGTGGATGCAATAGTGAGAAAGCCATATACACTACCCTACAATGAGGCTGAGTTATAGGCTCCACGAGTTGTTGCTGTTTTTTTTTTAATTCACAGATGACAAATTAGCTGTTGATTTAACCCAGTTTAAAAACTGAAAAATCCACTTTTCACAAGCTGTCAGAAGACTGGCATTTAATGTTACACAAATGCCAACACTTAGAAAGAAACTATTGTCTAATTACACTGTGACCTCTGAAATTCATGTTAATAGATAACAATTACATTAATTCTTAAAAGATAACTGCCCTATACATTGAACTTTTAGCAATGAAATTTAAGTCTATCACTCCTGCATCCTTTCAAATCTACTCAGAAAATACGAATGAATTTCAGTTAGCTAAACACAAAGAAAATCCTATTTGCTGTCATATTGCATGAGTTTTGGTATAACTTATCAAACATACTTATTGTCACGATTGACTGTAGGAGTTACAGGAATTCTTTTCTTCTCTTCCTCCTGAATGGCTTGGGTTATATCTGGGGAAGAGTATGAGCGCTTCAGTTTGGAGTGTTCTCTTTCTCGTTCAACAGTCACCTGTGGCTTGGGTTTATGAGTTGGAGGGGTTGATGGAGGAGTGGATGAAGGAGCCATTTCTGGTGGATACATATGAACAGTATTTGTTGGCGAGTGATAGTAACGAAAGGTTCCAGTGATTGGATCCAGAAACTTGGGGAAAAAAAAACAAATTGTTTCAAAAACCAAGTAAAAATCCATCATTAACGTACTTACCTATTTTTAAACTACTGTAAGAATAGTGCATGAGTTTTTTCAAACATTGAGACATTAACAGTCGTGACTGGCCTCAATACTCAATGGATTAAATTTACTGGAAGGCACCATTTTCACCAAAATGCATATTAAACAGCAACTGTTTAGTGCTAGGAGCAGCAGATGAGCTCTCCTAGTTTTATTACAAGTAATGTTAACATTCAGAAAATAACTGTGGGGAAGTTGAAGGGGGGGTACATGGGGAATCAAATTATCTAACTTAGAAATAAGACACAATCGAAATGCATTACAAAACTGCAGAAGGCAACTGGATGATAACGTCAGAACAGAAAGTTACCTTTGCCCAGCCTGCAGGCAGTCCTGGTATTATCCTTCCCATTTCTTCACTTCGCGCTCTCATTAATGGCTCCCGCTGAGACTAATAAGTAAATGGAAATGTGAGGTACGTACAGTTACTTACGCAGAGCAGCAAGCTGCCTGTGACTTTCCCTATACAGTTACATGATTTAATGCAAAACAGTTCAAAAAGAAATCCTTGATTATAGCTGGAAATACAATTTATTGTAACAGTAATATAGTACTACTATTTTTTATCACTCAATTTAAACAAAACCCATTTGTTGACATGCTCCAGAAAACTGAAGGACAATTTAGTCTCACAAAAGTCTGAATACTTAATTTCTTCCCTAAAGAAACTAATTTATTAGGAATGTGTGCTTCTGTTAAACACATGTGGATGACCTTTTCTCCCTTTCGCAGCGGTATGCAAAGGAGTACACGTGAGATGATGAACAAGTGTGGAATGCTTGTTAATGCCATCAGAAACATATGAAGATTTCTCCTGAAAGCTTCAAATATCTTTTCAGATGAATATGACAAATGAAAAAAGGCAAACAAACAGCCGTAAATATGGCATAGTATTTTCTTAAGATGATGACTTCAAAAATTGACATGAGATGAAATTTAACATAATATAATAATCATAAAGCATCTGCACTTGATTAGTTTTGGCTACATACAACATATTGTATTTACTTTAAGTCTTTCAGTATCTTGTTCAGAATCCTCTCTAAGGGGTCCTGGCTTTTGAGCTCCACTGTCTGGTTGTCCTTTAACCCCAGTTTGCTGTAAAAGATTTTGAGAGAAGGCTTTCAATTTTCATCTGGAATGTCAGTAAAGAATGCTGATCAAGCAAAATAGGGAAAAAGCAGAGTAGTATCTTCTTTTTTTGGTTGTTAAATGCACATGCCAGAAAGTGTGTAGATACCTGCTCTAACCATCCTGTTTATTCTTCCTAGTCAACACTACAGCCAATTTGCAGGAACAGCCTTTGAGCTGAATACATAAGACAGTCTGTTACGTGGTTTCAAGAGCTCAGAAATAAACTGCAGAAGTTCCACCTACACTACTTTCCCCCGCTAAAAACTGTGGGTTTTATACAATTTGTTTTTAAATTAAAGTCTTTTTGCCATTTTACTTCTCACTGTGACAAAGCCACTCCACAAAAAAAAGGCAAACTCTGAAGACAACATTATGAATTTATCATGGGCAGTCATTCTGGGATTATGTGAAGTTGCTCTGTCAGTCAAACAAAAGCTCAACAGTGACTGTGCTAAGGTTGCCCAGGAAGATTTATTCTGGCTTCTTTTTGCATCTGCATTATGTGAGCATCAAAGTCTGGTCAAATAACAACTGCAGTTGCAAAGGGAGAGAAAATATCCTAATGAATGTTCTCAATAAATGGTTTTAAAGACATCTGTTCCATTATTAACTCAGTTCACTGGCTCCTGTTTCACAGTCAGATGATTTTTAAACTCAGAAATTTTGCAATTTTTTTCAAGAATTTCAGGAAAAAAGGAACTGTGACCATCCCCCAAAAGAGTTGAAACTGGACTGTTCTCGGCAAAAATACTAGATTAGGGTACTGCTTTGCTTCCTATGCCAGTGCACAAAATGCTGTTGTATCAGCATTTACACAGCTGGGGGCACTAAGGAGTTTGTTATGAAAATATAATTCTGTCCCTAGCATGTGTTACAACAGTATAATATGCAGTACTGGGCTGGTGTGAGAGATAAAATGCCACCATGCCTCTATTTTTGAAACAGAGGATTGCAGCCTATGAACCATCTCTTCTAGCTCCACGTCAGTGGGAAGTTTTGTTATCCTCCAGGGATTCCATGCTGCCTACCATGCTGCAAGAATTGAGGCTGTCTGGGGGGTGGAGGGGGGGTGGGAGGGGAAGTAACTATTTGTGTCTGTTTTAACTTTCTCCTCTATATTTATGTAAAAATGGCCTAAATAAAAATCCAATGATGTATTTAAAATTTCTAGATTGATATTCGAGTATGCACTCAGAAATCATTATAATTACTCCACATTTGGTGATGATTTTCTCTTTTTCACTAACCTTGCCTGAAACAGTCACAAAAGTCTGAGATGTGTCACCCAGTACACGTCTTTGCATTTCTGGTGTTCGAGTTCCCTTTTCTCTTTCTTCCATAGATACTTTGTCAATCTCAATCCTTTTTGCACCCATGCTTTCTAGTTCATTTTTGGTTTGCTTTTTTGCTTCTATTGCTTCTTTGCGTGCTCTTTCTTGTTCCCTTTCCTCCTGTTCTCTTTTTGTTTGCTCATCTCTCTCCTTCTGTTCTCTGTCCTCTTTGGATTGCTGTAGCTTTTCTTTGTGTTCCTTTTCTTTCTGTTCTTTTGCTTTTGATTCTTGTTCTTCTTTTTCTCGCTTGAGTCTCTCTTTCTGTTCTTCTTGCTGCCTCTCACGAAGTTCTTTTTCCCGTCTGTTTTTCTCTAACAGAGCAGCAGTTTCTGCATGCACACGACTTTTTTCTTCTTCTGTCAGAACGCTCTTTGCATCACATAACGGCTTTGTGGACCGGTCTGGAACTAGTCGTCCATTCTCAACAGGCTGGCTGTCACTGACTGTACCTTCAGATTTGGGTCTGTTATCATCAGGGATTTTTAGTGAAGGCTTTTTAGTGCGATCAACCTGTAACACAAAGTGCAGAACAACAATTCACTACAGCTGTTATTGCTCTGCTAGCTAAGCTTCTTCTAAGTGAGATTTATGAGAGAATAAAGATGATATAAGTTTGACTTCATTAAATCTGGTCATTCAAATTGCTTGTTAGTAAAATTAGGTATGCACTTAACTTCTGATGTGAGATGAGAACCAACAAGCCCTACAGAACCACAAGGACAACATTAAGCACTGATTACTACAACTGTATTTTCAAGCTTTCAAGGGTGAACACTTTAGGGCAATCAGGCAGCCTAATTTGGGCTTGGCTCTCTCAATCATGTGACAGAGCATGTGATTAAGGCAGATCTGCTTGACAGGAAGAGGTATTTAAGAATGGGTTATGCTCAGCCCTGGGAGAGCAAGTTGGTTTTGATGCTGAACTAGTTCTGAAGAAATAAAAGCTAGTCTAGGTCAGGGAAGAACAGAAATAAGGGTTTAGGGTCCCTGGGCTGAAATCTGTATTAAAGGCAGTATCTAGAAGGGTGAAAGTGAAGAGTTTGATTTTAGCCTTGTCTCCCAAGGAAATCATTTTAGTGCAAGGACTCTACAGAAGAATCTTTAGAAAGTTTTATCACTGTGAAAGGAAGACTGGGCCAAGAGTGACAAACCACATAGATGTTTTTTATTTGAAGGAAAATACAGTTGCAGGAAAGCAGACCTCTGGAATAGCCAAGGTAAGCCCTCCCTGTATTTCATCATATGTTTTAAGTAGAAAAGATGGCTTACGGAATTTCTGAACTAATGATCAGTCGCTGTCCTTCGATTTCTGAGATGCTCATATCAAATATTAATGAAAAACTGCAATTCTGTTAAGTATATTCAGTTTCATAAAGTTCTGTAGATTAGTTACCACAGTGTCACAGACCACCAATACTCTCTGTATCAATGTACTTGTGTACGAGGCAAACAAATACTGAGTGTGTTTCTTTGTGGATTTAGGCTTCTGCTAAATATTAACTGAAAAAAAGAAACACAGCTTACCTCAGGGATACTTCTTGTAATTGATACTGGATTAACTACAAATGAATTGTCAGATTTTGAAACAGCAGCATCTTGTACATTTGGTCTGTTAAGTGATTTTAGTCTCTCTTCCAAATTATCTCCTGTTTCTTCATTTTCAATCACTTCTGTTGTAGATGGCTTTATAGCAACAACAGGTGGAACAGGAGCTGGCTCTTCCAGAGACGGATATGTAAAATCCACTTTGGGGTGAGGGAGGGCAGGGAAAAGAGAGAAGCATTAAAGAGCTCTTAAAACAGAAACACAAAAGCAAAATACACCCCCCTCTATGTTCCACCCCAAAAACTTAGATTTAGGCAGAACAATGCTACCCAAACATATTTGTGTTAGTTAGAGACATCCACTAATATTAAACACCTGAGGTGACAGGGGGATCATCCTTTATACTTACAAGAAACAGTCACTGCTTCACTCCTGCTATGCTGGGGTGGAGTTACTTTAGCATTTGTTGTGTACTGGGGAAAACAAAGGAGCCAGTTTTCATAACCTCCTTCTAGAATTAAAGGTTCATTTCGTAGTATTGTTTTGCTTTCCCACTATAAGAAAAAAGAAGTTTGAAATTACTTAAAAACAGAAAAGAAGCTTTTACATCTTAAGTATTGTTGAAATTTCTGTGTCTAGTCATTACGTTAAGAAATAAGTTACTTCTAAGATTCTAAAATAAGAATTAAACAGGCTGCAAATCCCCTTTGGGGAACAGGGATCTTCTTTGTGTTTGGAGAATGCCTAACATGGTTAGGTTCCTGGCTCTACCTACAATAGGGTCTGAATATTTCCAGTACAGAAAGAACCACTTACTACTATACTTCAGGTAACGATCCTCCGTGCAGAAAATTATTTTTATTATAATATTTGCTTTAGTTTCTTATCAGGTAAGTTTGCTGAGTGATTAAGGGCACTAGCTTTAGAAAGCATAATATTAACTTTCTGAAAAACCCTTGAGAGGTCAGGCTGCAGACTGGTCTCCTCCTGAGGTCCTCAGTAGTGGAACATGAACAAGGCACTGAGGTTTAGAGAATATTCTGTAAAGCAATAAACAGGAAGAACTTCCTGAGTGATCTCTGAACCCCAGTCTCAAACGCTTAGGTAAAAGACAGGCAGTCTTTCACAAAAGCCACTTATATAAAGAGTAGGGACAACACAGCCATAGCCAGAGTTCTGACTTGAAAATACAGACTCAGTATTAAGCAGATGCTCAACGAGGTCCATGCACTGAAGCTCGAATTTAAATTAATCTTTCCCTAAAAGTTATTTTCAATAATGCACAAAAGTTAATCATGCTCAAAATATTTCTGGGATCTCCTTCACCAAAACTCCTCTGTTCTAGAAAATGCCTGGCTGGTAGGACTGAAGCTAGCCTTCTTTGGCCTGCCTCTGCAGGTGGCCAGCGAGTTCCAATGAATATGGAATTACAGTTGCTAATACAGGAAAGAGGGTGACAATGTTTCTGGCAAACAGTACTAAGTACTCTCCCAAATAACTCTGTCAGCCAAGAACTCTAAGTTTGAGCTAGCTGTTGAGCAAGGAAGTTGAATCATTCTGTTTACCTATTTAATAAATTATACTGTCCTCTATAGAGTACAGGCATGCGAATGTGAAACTTCGGGCTACGTTTCTGCTATCAAAATAAGCAGTCCTTGAAAACTGAACCAAGATGTTTCCCTGATGTGTCATTAAGTCTTCCATATGCTTTGTAATTATAGGTACTTTGAGACTTTATTTATTGAGGTGACTTAATATAAAACGTGAAATTTGCCCACCTTAAAAAGCGCATCTTTCAGGCTCTGAAGAGTTGTTCCCAGCTTTAAGTCTTTGGCAGAACTGAACCAGTCTAGCAGTATAACATAGTCAAAGTGTCCTCTCCTCTTCCATGGATCTCTAGAATCCTCTGGGAGTCTAGCTTCAATCCAACTAGCAGTAACTCTGAAATGTATTAACATGCATTTAAAGACAAATGTACAAGTAACATTTTGTCTAACAATATATAATCCATATATGTTTATGTGCTTGGATAAAATAAACATGCTTTGGCTTGAACTCAGTACATGCAAGAACAGAGCTGCCCAGATACATCTCACGCACTGGTATGTATCGGGGACTCTACCTGTACAAACATATAATTTTTTTTCAGTCAATTTATAAACTTACAAAATTAAATATTTCACTACAATTTAATGTTATTTCATACCCAGGACTGATAGCTTCCTCTGGGACACTGATAGATCTTGGAATACAGGACTCCTGATAATCTTTCAGTCTTCGAGCATCCATTATAATCAGTTCAATATTTTTGTCTGACATCATTGCAAACAGTTTCTCAGCTGTGACTGCTCCTTGAAATACAGAAGATATTAGATGCAAAAAGGTACATTATAAATGGAGATAGCTGTAATCACATCTGACTGGTGCAATTAAGACTGCAAGCAGATGAAATAGAGAAGCCCCACCAAGTCACAGAGGTGAGACACTACAGAATAAACATATTTGCCCTTTTGCTCCCACTACTGCAGTTATTAGCACCTGATCTGCTGAATTAGACAATACTGAACACTGCCGTGACAAACTAGTTTTAACTTTCTGTGGTCCCATTTAAACCAAGCTATATAGGCAAGCATTTGTAAACTATGTGCTGCAGATGTTCCTCTTCAGTTAAGAGCTGTAGAGGATATTTTAACATATTTATTACAGGAACAAAAGCCAGAAGGCTGGGTGGGAGAGTAAAGGAAGTAACTGAGAAAGCCAACACATTTCAGCCTTGCCTAGACTTTTTCTCTTATCAGTTGAGAAGACATTTTTCTTTATACTTTGACCACTCTAGGACTAGTTCAGCTTTAGTTATTAAACTGTTGAAAAACTATGTGCTGCTTTTTAAGTTCAGGAAAAGTGATGAAGGCTGCAATAGAGAGCTTAATTACTAAGATGCTGTTACTGAAATGCAGGATACCAGAATTGAATCAAAATACTCTGACTGTGAAATAACTCCTCAAGAGAACTGCAACTTCTTAAGCATTAGGTGCATAGGTATATTGAGACCTTTTTCACATCTGTGTGATCACTTACCACTCAAACTGTCAGACTGATCCTTTCTTTCCAGTGAATGCTTCCTCTCACCATTAATCTGTGTTGTAAGGGGAAAAAAGAAAAGTTAGTTTAATATCTGATACTCGGAAACAAGGTGGCCAAAAGACACTGACTCTCACAGAGCTCCAAGGAAACTGGTCAGACTGTAAGCCACAAGAAGAAACCTAGAATTAAGGAAGCTTCTAACAATGCATTGTCAAATGTGCTAAAAAGAAACCAAGGCTGCTGCCCTAGCTAGACAAACTGGTTAAAAAGGCAATACAACCTAGGACAGCATCATCTGCTAGACAAAATTAATGAAGTGTTTGCAGATAGATTAGTTTCTATCAGCACTATTGCTAAAAAGTCGGCTCTTTCCTTAAGAGGAGACACACTACCCATAACATAAGCTTATTACCATCACCTTAGGTTTCTTACTCTAGCAAGTTCTCTTTTAAAATAGAATTTGACTTCACAAAAAAAACCTAGTCTGTCTTATATAATTCTTGGATGGTGGTAGGACGCAACATCTTCCAAAGAAGTGTCAAAGGGTTATGGGGAATGTAAGCTAATTAAAAAAAAAAATAACATGATTCTGAACTGGAAATAGCTAGCAGTAGAGATCAAATGCTAGATTAAAAGTAGACATTGAGACTTAATTAGAGAGTCTGTAAACATCTTCAGTTACCCTTTGGCTTTTTCCTTTGGAATCCACAGCACTTTCTGAGGAGTTTTTGGCTGAAATCTTTCCATCATCTTTTGGTTCTTGCTTTTTCTGCAGCTCTTGTCTGTCCCTCTCTTCAAGTTTTTTCCGAACTTCAGCTTCCTCATATCTATTGGGGGAGGAGGGGAAAAAAAGGCTACAGTGAAGTCAATCATAGAATCACAGAACGGTTAGGGTTGGAAGGGACCTTCAAAGGTCATCTAGTCCAACCCCCCCGCAAGGAGCAGGGACATCTCCAACCAGATCAGGTTGCTCAGAGCCTCATCCAGCCTGGCCTTGAACGTTTCCAGAGATGGGGGAATGCAAGAATCATGTTTACTTGAGAGTTTTGGTGGACCTAGGTCTTGTGTACAGCTGTCTTTTTCATAAAGCCTTAGACTTTAAAATTAACTGCCCAACCTTTTGCCATTGTAAGAACAATCAAATATTGTAAACCAGTGACCTCCAAACTACAGCTTTTAGATCACCAACTGCACGTTTGTATAGTCAGATCACTGTTAAATAGCATTCTATTATATTTAATATAACTCACAAGCTTAAGGGTTACTAGTGATCCATAAACCAAAGAAGAATGTTTTGAACTAACAGTTTTGATGACTGAACCAAGCGGTGAAACGTGAACACTAAACTGTATTAGTAATTCCTCATTTTAATCAGATGTTGCCTAATCAGGATTAAAATGATGATGACAATACAGCTGTATTTCATATCAAGAGTACTGTGTTAATAATCTAGATCATTAAATCAAATTCTGCCTCAAAGTCTACTCCACTAAATGGTCACTAACAGGAAGGAGGCTGCAAGTCTGTAATTTTATTTTTCAAACAGGCTTCTTGATTTGGCAAAGGCATCTTAAGAACAGAGCATTTTGTTCTAATTTGGAGTTAATGGCACTAAAGCATACTTCACATTTTAATTTAATTCAGTCAATATGGAATATTTACTCATCAATTTCCCATTTACCCACTGATACGCCTTTGAAGCTTGTCATTCATGTAGATATTCTTTCTCCTATACAAATGATGTTTCAGCAGCTCCACTTCTAGTTAACAATTAACATTTAAACTATTTTCTGGCCTACTGCCCAGAGAAGAAATTATACAAACAACTTCCCTGAAATCAGTTCTGTAGTTACACAGGAGTCATTTTTCATTTCTATTAAGTATATACACATTTTGCCAGAGTAGTCGAAAGTTATTGTGTCAACTTTCATAACTCTATTCCTTTCACAAAAAACTACAAGTTACTAAACAATAAATCTCAATAATTTTGGTTTTCTGTAACTCTATCAGTGTTTACTCTTACAGTGAATTTGTAGCTCTGTTGAATTGTAAAGCTATTAAGAATAAGGAAAACCTAAAGATTATTTCATGCGTAGTATCATGACGCATCTTTAGAAAGCCTCTTTTAATATATATGTAACTACATTCTTATTCCGTTGTTCACCTAAACTAACTTTCTGGATTGAGCACTTAGAAGGGCATAGAACATGCTTTCACAACATTACCTGAGGGAGAGTGTGTGGGAAGGGAAATGAGCCTAGCTGATGGGAGAGCATTAAAAGGGTGAGAAAGGGGACAGAAAGACTGTTGTGAAGGATGCGAGATGCAGATAAGGCTGGATGCAAGACATACATACTACACTAAATATCTCCTACAGACAGATTCTACCTTACAACTTCTTAGTAACACCATTTCGTGGCTTACGGCACAAAGACACGTCACTTGACAGTTGTAAATGAGCTATGCAAAAGCCCATTACATACTGGCAAAACTGTCTATTTCCATATACATGTCTGCATGTAGCAGCTGGCTAAAGGATCAAATCTGTGTTTTGTTAGTGAAAACTAAATCCACACCAGAAGGACTTTTTAACATACGGAAATACTAGGAAATTTCACTAGTATACTTGGTTTCAGATGACCTTATGATGAAAAGGGTAAGGAGGAAATGGCTCCTGATCATGTCTAGTGTATACATAGGTTATATCTTGTGGCTTCTTTTTATTAGTAATTAAACAAAAATAGGAGACAGGATCAACAAATCATAGTTACCAAGAATTAAGAGATAATGTATATATACAGTGGCAAGCTATTGGAGCATGTGATGACAAAAGTTATCTCTGATAACAGACTTTTGTGGATAAACAGCTTAAGATCCCAAGACTTCCAGATATCTCAGGTCTACTCAACTGCAATCCTTTACTACTAAATAGCATTAAAACTTGAAATTGCACATGTACAGGCTTCAGGTATAATGAACAATATCTTATCTATTAACTGTACTCACGTACCTGAGCTTAAGGCTGTCTGAGAGTCTTTCAGCTTCTTCAATGGCTTTTTTTAAATTTGTAGGTCCAAGAATTGAATGAAAATAATCCTAAAATTACAAGCACCACCCCACATATTAACAGTACAATTTAATAATGCCTACTTCCATGCATATCTAGAGACACTAATGTACGGAGAATTGGTATTATAATGATATTAATGCCAACAAAAGGAACTGTTTAAAATAAAAACTTAAATCAAATAAACTCATATTTGAGAGGGAAATTTTAAGTAAAAACTTTTCGATAGCACTAACAAATAAAGGCTAGGCAAGGCAACTGCACCAAATAAAGTTTGAATGGGAAAGACGACAGCAATACTCTTCCCTGACAACAATATTCACATATCCAACAATTTATATACCTTATGTGTATTAAAAGCAAACTGTAAAAGCAATCAACAATAGACTTGTCAAAAACAGGAAGGAAAAAATATCATCACAAGTCAGACAGTTTACTTAATAACAGTATAATCCTTTTAACGTTCATTAGTGTAATTCTCTGTACTTCTAATACTTCTACCAATGCAGAAGAGGTCAGTCAGAAAACTTCTATACCTGTTGCAGCTTAAAATCAGGTCTCTTTTTAATAAAGTTATAAACAGTCACATATTTCATATATAGGATGTAAGCTTTTTCTTCATCTCTGTCCAATCTGCTTTCTTCTGCTGCCTTGAAAATCTTAAGGGCACTCTGCACATAACTGAAATCAAAGAAAAAGAATAAAGCATGTGATTGTCGACTTGTAGCCAAACACCTTTTCACTACAAGATGCCACTGTAAATGTTCACAGCCTCTGCCCATATATAAGTGTTTGATTTTACCATCTTACTGCAAGGCTTTAATTAAATACCAATTGCAATCATGCTTCTCCAAATATCGTTTCTCTTAGTTTGTTTACTAGCCTTATTTAAAATCTTCCATAATTAAATAGCATACTGAGAAATGAAAAAGTACTTAGCAAGAAACTTCTCCCTTCTAAAAGTAACATTTTTTGAGGAAAACTAATTCATAGTAAGACAAAAGGAAATTGTTGTCTAAAAATCACAGAATGGTTTGGGTTGGAAGGGACCTTCAAAGGTCATCTAGTCCAACCTTCCTGCAAGGAGCAGGGACATCTCCAACCAGATCAGGTTGCTCAGAGCCTCATCCAACCTGGCCTTGAATGTTTCCAGGGACGGGGCATCCACCACCTCTCTGGGCAACCTGTGCCAGTGTTCTACAAAATACTTTCTATTCATGCATTAGCTAAACTTTTAATCATTTTTAAGAATCTGCACTCATGTAGCCTTTTCTCAAACTACACAAGTTTTCATGGGCATCATGCTCTGTCCAAGTCACATTTTGGCAGTATGTAAAGTCACCTTCTGTAGGCAAGAAGCATATCTGATGTGATAGTTGAGGAATCTATATGTAAGACTATCAAATATTTTGTATATCTAACAGAAATAACTGAAGAAATTTAGAGACACAACATAGTAGTTTTGGAACCTGCTCAGAAGAGTAGCACTGATAATTCTAATATTAATCGAAAATAAATTAAAATACCTCTTTGTACTTGTCTTTTCAGGTTTTATTTCTGTCTTCTTGTTGAGATCTTTCAATGAAGTGCAGAGATACAGCTCCTTAGGTACAGATGCCACAGCAGGCATGTTAATGGTATTATTTATGTCCCTTCTAGGATGGTACAGCTTCTTAGAAGTCTCTATCAATATTTTTCTGAGAGGAAAAAACAAAAGTAGGGAAAGCCCATTACATTCCAATGACTTTTAATACAGTTATAGTTACCTGTATGGGGTTATTACCTAATCTAGTTCACTTAATGTGACTAGCACTAGTATAAAACAATCTGGAACTTATGCAGTTAAAGATTAAGCTTTGATGAAAAATTCTAAATGTAACTTAATTGTAGGTAATGAATTGGAGCTCTAGTATCTGATCTGGTCTGCTCCAATGCGGGGAAAGGTTGTTATGATACTACAGCATCAGCACTTATCAATACTTAAACTGCAACTATTTAAATTATAATAATCCACAAGGGTCCTCTCTTATCAGTTCTAAGTATTACTGAGGCAAACAGCATGGATGAACAGTTAACAGTATAAATTAATCCTCCCGAAGTGAAAGAATTATTTGAAACCACTCTAGGTAATTTATCAAGAACGTTAGCAATATGTCACTAACAGAAGAATAAGAAAGTGATAAGAAATGCTGACTTAAGAATGTTTAAAATCATAATATCCAGCAAACTTGTTCAGCTATAACACCAGTAAGTATATTAAGAAAAATCAGCTGACTTCTCTGTACTCTGAAATTAGTAATGGGTAATTATTTTGTCACTACCTTAGCACGAACCTCTGCAAATACACATACACCCCCAGAAATGTAACTTCTAATGTCTTGGTAAGAGACGAGCTGGGAAAAGGAAGGTTGCAACTGTTAAAATTGACTGGAAACCTCTTGGACAGACTGTAGGTCAAACTCCCAGGTATCGTTGTCTTTCTGCATTCATTTAGAAGTCCTCTCCAAGTAGCCATGAAATAGTTAAGCGGAGTTTGGCCAGAAGGGACTATTACATCATCTCCTCTAACATTCTGCATAGAGCAGTCCATTAAGTCTCATAAAAATAGTCTAACTAAAAATCTTTGAATCTAATACACGGTAAACTATTTTAGCCCTTGGGGATGGCAGGGGAGGAACTGAGCTCCGTCTCACTTGGTGAGACACCAAGGTGCTAGCAATACCGAAGAAATTAAGGGGAACTAGCTAGAAGAAAGATGCTCAAATGATCCCAACAAATAACTTATTTCCTAGTAGTGAAAACACACATGGCCTTTGACAACATGAAGGTAGGGCATTTTCCTTCCTCCCTCAAGGCGATCAGCATGACAAGTGTGGCCAAAAAAACTATAAGCTAGTGACCTCAGAGTGAAGTTTCACCCAAACAAATCTATCTGTAGCTGACTGCCACCAAATGAGGTGGTCCTGATTCCCTCTCCTCTCTTTCATGCTAGTCTGGTATTTGTCCGACCTCTTATTGAGCCAATTCAGCTGAATTTCAGAGGCAGAAAGGCTACGCAGCTTGTGCAAGGAAAGCAGCTGGCGTGTGCAGCCAAGAATGAGGAGCTGAGATGGGAAAGTGATCTCTTCCCGTGGCATATAGCTGTTATTCTTTCAAGTATCACTGCATGTAGTATCACTAGGTTGATTGTTCTTGGTCTAGGAACTAGTTATCAACTAAAGATACTAGGTTAACTCAAACTTTTAATAAGTCAATGTCGGAAATAAATGCAAAAAGAAGGTAAGATGCATGTCAAATGATGATTCTTTGGTTTAAGGTCTGGCATGCCAAGGTCAGACTAAACAACATGCAGCTAGAACTTACTGCTTAAACACAGATACTGTACTTGCTAATTTTCCAATCACACAGCAATTTTCCAAAGTTGCTAAATTTGTCAAAAATCCTTTCTTAGGAGACCGATTTTCAGATAATTCTAGGAAGTAAATAATAAAGTCCTCAAGTACTAATTTTAATACATAAAATTAATTATATACTGCATACCCTGCTCATCTTAAAATATTGTCTTCCCTATATAAGGTGTCTTATGCTCAATTTTAATTTTGAGGGAGATATTTAGGTGCTGAAAACAAGGCAGAAAATTGAAGAACTGCATTCAGTAGAAACAGAACAGATGCACACCTTGCCCCAAAGTAAAGGACTTTTCCAATCTAAAAGCTTTTTTTGCCTAACACAAAGACAGACTTTTTACAACCTGATAGTTATACAGAAATGCTTCACTTTTTTTTTTAGCATTGCTTGTCTAATTCTACCTTCAAAGTATGTCTTTACCTGGCTTCCCCCCACCCTTGTAACCATAAATAGACTTTTTCTTTGAAGCTAAGTCCTTTCCAAATATATCTTTGATGTTTGCTCTGTTATGTAACCAGTATTTTCTTAAGAGTGGCAGCATTTGCTTGTGTTCTGACAGAATATTGTAACTAAATATGTTATCTGAAAAAGACACAAATACAACATTACTGTCTCTGTGTCCATATGAGGAAAAAAAACCCCCAAGATTTATGTGGAAGACAAACCATTCAGTGCAAGGCTAGTAAATTAAGGATTTAAAGAGGCTAGTAAATTCTCAAGTGTTGCTGACGCACCTTGATATGGGCAGTTCTTCTGAAACTTCATCTATACAAACATGGAACTAGTGGACAAAAGCCAAATCGCAGTTTTGGCCCAGAACAAAAATTGACTTTCCATGTTTTTCTGCTATGGTTTGCTATGGTTAGCAAGTTGTAACTGCAGGTCTTTAAACTGTCAGACAAGTTAAATACTGAACTTGCTTTTATTTCCTGATCTGAATAAATTTATGCATTTTTTTTTTTTTCAAAACATGAGCTACTAACCACTGTATCTGATTAATGAGGTATTAGTCTTTGACCTTCTACAGCACCATAAATCATACAATATTCTGCAATAAAATGAGTAAGGATGGATTTGGAAGAATATTTTCTTAAAAAAAAAAACTGCCAACATTCTCAACAGCCTATATAAGAGAATTACATAAACTAATGAGATTTCAGTTGCAGTTTCTAATTCATTCTTCTATATAGAGCTTTAACTAGCTATAACTAGCATTTTCAGTTTTAGGCAGAAAAAAAATTCCCTAACCATAACCTACAGGCTCACCATTAGTTGCCAGCTGACTGCCCAGAGTCTTGGTTCAGAAGAACCCTTAAAACTCCTTAAGCTTCTATTAAATTTTATGATATGCTTGTAACTTCACTTTCCCTTATATTCAAATGAATGAGGGGTTTTATCTTTCTCTGAGCAGGTTTTGGGAAGACACTGATTTCAGAATCCAAATCAGCTCCTTCAAACATAAATATAACCAGCTGATTTTGAACCTAAATTTCTGCAGATATTTGATTTCTAACTGACCTGGTCTCAATGGCTCCTTCTGCAAAGTAAGATGCACAAATAAAGACTTTCAGGAGTAGTTAACAGACAGTAGTGAAATGCATGGAGATAGACCAGGAAGTCAAACTGCAAGTTCTGTACAAGGTCTGTATTTGTTTCCACTAGAGGAGTTGCAATGAACTATACTTTCCTATCAGAATCATATCCATTTTATCAGGATAAACTCTTGCTGCTCCAGGCTGTATTGACTAGATTACACTCACTTTTGCCAAGCATTCAATTTTCCTCCACGCTTACAATAATCATACCAATGCAACGGCAACAGTGAGCCATCAAAGAACCCTTCCAACTACATATGTGGATCTTTCCTATATCTCTAAGGAAGAGAGAGATCTTCTTTTCCAGCAAGAAAAGAGAACTGGATCATAAAAGCATAAATACCAGAAGCCATAGTAGCTAAATCTACTATTAGTCAAACCCATGAGGAAGAGGAAACAACCTATTTCAGGTTTGTCAACTTTTTTTCTTAAAAATTAAGATCAAACTCAAAACCATGGATCTGCTCCGCCCCCAGCTGAAGTATTATCTCAGGCTCCTTTTTCCTACATAGAGTGTTGAAAACCAGGCCAATAACCCAAAAGCACAAAGGAGGTCATGCTTGGATGTTTCTGGGCATTTAAAATACTTAGAATGGATAGTTTTACACTGACAGGGAAACATACCTGTTGGAAACAGGTTTCTCAACATCTAATTATCATGCCTGTTTTACTAAGGATATGAGTAAGCTTTAAGTAGAATGACCACAGGAAGGACAATGCACAGAAGCAGTTATATTGCAAGAAGCATACACTGACACAGTCTGAAATAAATTGACATGCTAACTACTGTGCATCACCAATTCAGGTATGTATTACAGTATTATTCACCTACTTATTTTTGTCTCTAAGATTTGAGCAAATGAGAAATGGGTTTGTCCAACGATTATGTTCGTCAGTTCTCTTGGAATTAAGTTTTACTGTCTGTACTTGGTACAGTAGAGTTGGTTTTGTTAAGATTATCAGTATTAATCTAGAGATACAGTATTTTAACACGACAGAACTACACGATCAATCACCGTATTTACCTCTGTGAGCCCTCTAGCCTTCTTTCAGGCTCTGTTAATACTACAGGCCTTGGACCTGTAACTTAACGTGCATAGGCTGATTATAACCACTGTGGCTTCTTATAGCAAAGCCATTAAGCTCACACAGAACACTCAAACTTTGATTATTTTGCTGGGTACCAGCAGTCATCACAGCCGTACACGCTGTGGGTCTGTCTTTGGCCACATACCATGCTGAAACTACCTGCACCGCCATGCTGGGAAACCACTCGTTTTGCACAGTGAGAAAATCCTTTCTGACAGTTTGCTCACCCAACAGTTTAACTGGTGCTAATGGAGAGGGAAGATGCTACAAAATTAAGTTGCTTAAAAAAAAAAAAAAAAAAAAAAAGTTGGATTTTATACAGGAAGTCTTAAAGTTGTTCAATCTGAGTAAGAAGACATAGTTTCACTTCTTACTTAGAGACATTAAAATCAGTACGGTTGCTAAGAAGCTGGGGACGTGACAGAGAGGATAAAAACTCCCCCAGGTTTATGACCGGTGGTTAAAAGCCCTGCGGCACCGGGCCGCGGGCCGGGACCCCGGGGCTGTGCGGTCTCCGCGACAGCGCAGCGCGGCTCGCCGCCCGGCCCGCTCCGCCCGCAGCAGCGCACTCGGGGAAGCGCTGCTCCCGTGCCGCCGTCCTCCGGCCGCTCTCCGGGGCGGCTTCCCCCGACCCCGCTCGCGCGTCACCCTGGCCGGGGGGGACTGCGGCTGCCCAAGGTCACACGGCCGGCAGCGGGGCGGAGAGCTGCCCGCCGGGCCGGGCCAGGCCCGATTCGCCCCCGTGCACAGCCCAGGCCGGCTCCCGCCACCCTCCGCAGCCCCTTGAGGGCCGCTTCCCCCCGTGCACAGCGGGCCCGGGCCCAGGGCTCCCCTCCAAGGGCGCCCGCCCCCTCCCGCCGCGGCCGGAGGAGGGCGTGAGGCGAGCCGGTCTGCCCTGCAGGCCTCGCTCCCCCGGCGACCCGGCCGCCGCCTCCGGCCAGCGCGGCAGGCCCGGCTGCGTACTCACCGCCGCGGGGACTCGCTGCCTCAGCCCGCCGGCCCGAGGCAGGCCCATGTCCGAACGCGGCCGCTGAGAAGACACTACGCGGCCATGGCTGCTGAGGCGGAACTCGGCGGTGTTCCTCCCTCCCTCCCGGGCCTCCGCTCCCCCGCGGGGGCGGGGACTCTCCGCGGCCCTATCCGGGCGGCGGGGCCGGGCTCGGGACGCGGCGGACGCCTGGCCGGTGGCCAGTGGGCAGTGCGGGGCGCGGCCCCGCTCCCGCTGGGGAGCTTCCCCGGGGTCGGTGATGGCTGTGGGGGTGGCGTAAGGCGGAGAAGGGAGAGGCAGGTCACCTCAGACCCACGCCACCCGCGCTGGCTCCTCGGGGCCAGCCCTGAAGAGTGCTCACGGGGAGCATGAGGTCACCCACAGCTCTGTCCCGCCGCGGCTCCCACCCGGGCGCTCGGCACGGCCGAGGCCGCCCTGCTCTGCCCTGCCCTGCCCGTGGGCCTGCTGTCCCGCCCGGCCTCGCTCCTCCTTTCGTTTCCAGGCGCTTTGCGTTATCGAGGCCGAGCCACTCGAAGCGGGCTCTGAGGTACGTCATATTTTGTGGGACACCCAGAGTTTGTATGGGGTGTTAAACTGGCCCTTCTGCTGCACTATGAGATCTGGTGCAGGAGGGCGAGACACCTTCCCTTACGAAAGTATCTTTCTTTTCCTAGATAAAACTGCATCGACTGGGGACACATAAGTTCAGATCTCATTGTTGTTGATGCCGCTGTTTTCTGTGCAGCTTGTGTTGTTACTACTAGCATAATACCTCCGGGATGGCAGGTACGTGCTGACTTGCCAGGATAGTCATGCTAGGATTTAAATGCTGGCAGGAGGGAGGGGACAGGGTGGTGCTGAGCCTGTGCCCAGTCAGTTAGTGAAGCAGGTTCTGTCATCAAGATCCTGCACAAATGGAAAGATGCTCTGTCCTGCCACAGTCCCAGCCTGTCCCCTAACTATGTCAAGGTGGGGGATCCAATTAAGATACTTGAACCTACTGCTCCATTTTGCCAACGGAAATGTCTTGCGAATTCTAAGTTTCCCTTGGCGACTTTGGGAAACAGGGAGGTCATGAAGCCAAAATGAGAAAGATGCCTGTCTTCATGTAGCCTTCCAAAACACTACTGATTCATTGCCCAGAAGGATTAATATTATCACAGTAATTTAGTGGTACAGTAATGTTGCTTGGTATTGGGTACGTGAAAGGCTCAAACAGTATCCTCCATCTCTAATTTGCAGTGCATTTAAGTGATCAGACATGTGAAAGATTCTGTGAGAAACAAGTACAGCTCTATGTCTTCTATATTGTGCAATCAGAGAGGTTAATACCAAAGTGAGCTGATACACTTAACAACATTAAACTGAACTGAATCATATAAACACAATGCTCTTGTAAGTGCCTTTTTCAGAACTGCTCCATTTGTTTAGCCAAGATGGGTCATGCCAGGAAGTTACAAGATGAAACAAGTAAGTCCACTCGTCGTGTGGATGTCAAGGCTTGGAATCTAAGAGTGCGAATTAATGTTGAGTACCATACTAGGTGCTCTCCAAACTGGACTCGGAGTGTCTTTTTTATTGTTTCTCTAATATGAAGAAATGGTGTCAGAAAATCTTTTGATCTTACTTGTATGGACAAAGCCCAACCATATGTAGAAAGGTTGTTGGGGACCTGCCTGTACAATTAGCTTTACCATGTTCAAGGACTTGTTAAAACATGCCAATACGTTGATTGCGTTATAACATGCTGTGGTGTTGCCTTAGGTTAAAACACATTTTCCTATCAGCATGTGTATTACTGTGTAGCAGTACTGAATAAATAAAAAAGAATTTTAAACAATAGAAATCAGTGTGGTTTTTAATAGAATGTATTAGATTATTTAGTTAACAAAATCTATAAATTACTATGTTACAAAGCAGGGTAAAATAAAGGAAATTAAACCAGGCCCTTTACAGATGTGAAACGTGTTTTGACTTGCCTACGTCAGACATCAAG
The DNA here is from genome assembly GCF_036417535.1 of Chlamydotis macqueenii. Classification (NCBI taxonomy): domain Eukaryota; kingdom Metazoa; phylum Chordata; class Aves; order Otidiformes; family Otididae; genus Chlamydotis; species Chlamydotis macqueenii. The sequence continues at coordinate 11,113,040 of NC_141567.1, read as the reverse complement.
TGTCTCTCTCTTAAATGTACTTTTGGTGAATTGTCAAAAAAAACCCCAACATCAGACATGACTATTTTAAAGATGGAAGTTGTTATCATAATAATGAAAACTCATATTTAGTGCTAATGGCTAAATGCAGACTGCATTCTTCACCTCTAGAGATGATTTTCAGTAATACAGACTGTTTTGCTTTTCCAAAGTACTGCAGCCAACGCCACGAGGCATTCCTGCTCAATGGCACGTGCCTGTGAGGACATCGTAGCATTTTCTACATCTACTGCTACTGTGTAAATGAAAACGCCCAAGATAAATGCTTGCTGAGAGACAGACACTTACCAACAATGGAAAAGAGATGTGATGAAGGCCGGGTTTAAGGTTTCTGTACCCTGGTGACAAGTGACAGCCCCAAAGGAGGTGTCTGGACGTGTTCTCTAGTGCCGCCTTCTGGCTGATCACTCCTAGTAAAATAAGTCAACGGGTCCCCGAGCCAGGTGACAACATAGCAAGGAAGATTAAATGGCTTTCCAAAAAGCACGTGGAGAATTCCTCCGTGCAGCCTCACTCAAATCAAAAATACTGCAAGAACTGGAGAGCATCCTGCAGCCAGGCTGGCGTAAGCCCGGCCATCGCGCTCAGCCAGGAGGGCTGGTCTGCTGCCACACGGGGGAAATGCAGCTTTCTCTCCTGGACTGAACAGGTCCATTTCGGCAGGGACTTGAAGGTTCTGTTCATTGATATTTGTGAGGTGATGATTGCTCTTTGGAATCTGGTTATGTGCATTTCCTCCAAAGCTGTATAGGGCAAAAAATAATGGATTTGTAACCAATGTTGTTACAAATATTCCTCTGATTAAGAGTATCTAGTAGGTATTATGATCTCCAAAATGAGTGGAATTTTGTGGTTGATACCTTTTTCTGAAGGATGTAGATTATGGGATCCACGCTTTACGGTGGCATCAAAAGACTTGTTACTTGGAATAGATTTAGGACAAACATGAGCCTTACCATTCTGCATTGTTGAAACAAACCAGGAGGAGCATTTCAGGGGCTGGGATGTCAGGTCCAATGGCAGTTTGGGACTGAAGGCCAGAGCTCTCTGGCAGACTCTGAAAGCCTTAGTATCACTTTGGAGTTGTCATTCATATAAAATTCTACCTTTGAGATCCCAAAGTGTAGCTAAAGCCCTGCCTAGGGGAAGCAAGGCAACAAAGTTCTTGGTCGGACTGGGCACCCTCGCCTGGGAGCACAATCGGAGCCCCAGCAGCCATGAGGCGGGAAGAGAAATCCCCGCCGCCCTGTGGCAAAGAGGAGCCCCAAGGCGGCCGGCGTACGGGATAGCGATTCCCTTTCTTATTTCTTAAGCTGCTTGAGGACGGCTTCGGTCCCCTGCAAGGCTGACAGCTCGCTTCCGCCCACCGAGGGCGGCGGGTAGCGCCCTTCCCCCCCCCCGCCGGGCGGGAAGCGGGACGGAACATGGCGGACCCCTCCACTCCCCGCCTTTCCCCGCGCCGCCGCGCATGCGCGGCAGGCGGCGCCGAGGCCGTATCCCTCCGCCGAGCCCCTTTTGTCGGGATATTTGTGTAATAAGGTAATACCTGCACCCCATGGTAAGTGCCCGGCGCCCCTCCATGCGCTGCCCGCGGGCGGCCCAGGCCGCCTCACGGCCGGGCGCGGGCTGGCGGCGGGGCAGCGCGGCGCGGCACAGGACGGTGCCCCTCCCCTCTCCTCCGCTCGCCGTGTCCCTCCGCCAGGCGCAGCGGGGACTTTTGTGTGGGGCTTTTGGGCGCCGATGAGCGGCGGCCTCCCGCGCCCCTGGTTGTTGTTGCGGCGGCGGCGGCCGGGCCGGCAGCACGGTAAGGCCCCATCCCCGCGCCCCGTCTCTCCCTCACCCCCTCGGGCCGGCCAAGCTTTTCCAGGTCAGTCTGCGCCTTTGTATAGGGCCCTGTTACCGGATGTGGAAGTTGATCTCTTCGCTGGTAAAAAATAATTCCACTTCCCCCGGAACCCGGCGCCGCGGCTCCCTCCGCAGCGCCCAGCCCAGCCAGGATTTCCTGTTGGGGAGAGCGGGCGCGCTGGCCGGCCTTCCGGGGACCCCGCCGCGCGGGGGGCGCGGGCAGCGGCGGCCTGGGCCGCGGCGGCGGCCTGGGCGGCCCGCGGGGCGCCGGGCGCGGCCTGTGGGGCAGGGGCTGCGCCGGGGTCGGGGGCCGCCGCGCGGCTGGCGGGGTGGGGGGCGCGGCTCGTCTCGGGGCCCGGGGGCCCGCGCACGCCCGCCGCGGCCCCTCTCCCGCGGCCACCAGACAGGCCCGGGCCGGCGCGGCGCGCCCGGCGAGGGGCCCAGGCGCTGAGGGGCAGAGCGGGGCCCGGCTCGTCCCGCGCCTTTCCCCGGCGGGCAGCCCGGTCTGGGCCGCATGGGGACGGTCCGGGGCCTCGCGTGGGGCGAGGTGGCCGGCCCCCGTTACGACCCGCGGCCCCGGGGGCGGCTGAGCTGCGGTGCCGGAGCTTGGCGCCAAAGGTGCCCTGAGGAGAGGCGGCTGCGGTGGGAGGGGAGCGTTTCCCTCCTCTGCAGCGGCCCTCGCCCAGAGTCTGTAACTCTTGCCGTGGACTCTTAATAAAGCGTGTGGTGGGGGCATAAACGTGGGATAAGATGTCTTAGTTCAGACTGTTGTTTTTCTTGTCTCCCCTGGCAGTCAAAGTAGTTTCTGTTGGTGAGCCATTGATGGCACAGAGGCGTCATCCTCTGTGGGAAGTCTTCTGTGCTCACTTTTTAACTTAAAACACTTGTATGGTGTTCTTTAACCTGCTTACTGAGGTAGCTTTCATTTAATGGCAAATGCTGCATAGAATTAAATGTGATAAAAGTTGTGCATGCACACCTTGGAGTACTTTAGCTTATTAAAAAAAAATTACTAAGGACTTCTGAAATGTTAGCAAGACTAAGCAGTTTGGTTTAAGTGTGTATATGCACAGAAATATTTGTAAGGGTACCTAAATCTGCTGTGTAAATAAGGTTGAGAGTATACATAAGAGATCAGCAAACACTAAGCGTAGACTCTTGTTCGTGACCCACTTTCTTTGCTGAGAACAATTTGTTTTCTAGGGTTTTTTTTAGGCTTATGTGCAAGACAAACTGTCGAGAAAAGATTCCTCATAATAACATGAGTGCTTTAATTAGAGAGGCTGGTGACTTTTTGTTTGAGGATATTTTCAAGTTTCAGTCAATCTGAAACATACTTTTAAGGCTGTAGTACAGCTCAAAGGCTACATCACAAGCCCTTAGATTCTTCAGATCAGCCATAGCTGCCATAATGTAACCTTTTTGGTGTCTAGTGCCAAACTTACCTGTGAAAGCTGTGTAGCTTGTTGGCAGTGCCAGCTCAAATCGTGGTTGGTGCCAAGGTTCACCCTTGTTGCATAATAATATTTTTTAGATATTGCATTATGTTGCAGATAATGTCCAAATTTGCGCTCTCCTTTTTACGGACAAGACTTTTCTACCATTTGCATTATTTCACGGAGTTACATTGATGATTGGTGCTACTTTAAATTAACGTATGAACGTAATTGGAGGCAGACCTGCGTAAATACAGGCTTGACTATGTTAACCACTAAGCTATTCAACAATATGTTTGCTTTTCTGATCTCTTTTTTTTCAAATGAGATGTTTTTCATCTAATGCATAGATAGTCCAACATGAAAGTCATGTTGCTGTGTAAACAACTAGAGAGAATTTAGTTACTGTCATAGAGGAAAGCCAAAAGCACTGGAATTAAAGGGGACTGCTATAAATACATTAGTGTAATTTTCATTATCATAACAGAAGTGTGGATCCTCTAAGCCTATGATATTTATATTAAGATTTGAAGTATGATGTGTAAAATCATTGTCAAAATACCCCAGGAAGGATATGATTCCCTTAGGAAACAATAGGGGAATTTTTTGAGTTTATCCCATGTAGGTCACTGTAATCACTATTAAATGATACATAAGGTGAAATCATGCCAAAGTTTCTAAGATAGGCTAGCACGTGGAAATACACCTAGGTTTAATGCTGACCGTCTGGTTCCTTTAAAAGTTACAAAGCTGTAATTGAAATAAAGAACTCTTCAAATAGTTGTTCTCAGTTCAAGTATTGTGCTGTTGATATCAGGATGTTAAAAAAGGAAAAAAAAGACGTAGTTGATCCTACTGTTTCAATTCTAATGATCAAAACTGAGTGATTTATGGTGAACTCAAGGGGGCCTACAGGAAAGATGGGGAGAGACTGTTCAGAAGGGCCTGTTGTGACAGGACATGGGGTAATGGTTTCAAAATAGAGGGAGGTAGATTTAGATTGGATATAAGGGAAAAATTTTTTACAATGAGGGTGGTGGAACACTGGCACAGGTTGCCCAGAGGGGTGGTGGAGGCCCCATCCCTGGAATCGTTCAAGGCCAGGTTGGATGAGGCTCTGAGAAACCTGATCTGGTTGGAGATGTCCCTGCTCCTTGCGGGGGGGTTGGACTAGATGACATTTGAAGGTCCCTTCCAACCCAAACCATTCAATGATTTAAGATTTAAATAGTTATTTATAATTATTTCTACTCCATACTTCAAAATATCTTTGAGCTTGGTATGGATAGACATATATAATTAGTTAGAAATTGCTATTCTAAATTTCCAGTGATACTGTGCAATGTTGAAAACAGTAGGAGGATAGCATTTCTGAAGATCAGGTCTGAGGAAGCAGACTGAGTTTTTTACTGAAATACTGGAAAGAAAAAGGCATTCTGAAAAGGGCATTCTTTTTCCGGGTGTGAGAGATAATGGATCTCAAGCTCTCTTCCAAGTACAATTCTACTGTGTGTCACTTCAATAGGGCAATCTCTTTAATTAGCGTTTTATGAAGCTTTGTCCTGGGGTTTTTAGGAATGATTGCAAATCCTTATCATAGATACAGTATATATTGATTCAGTTTGCCTTCTGGTAAATTGCACTGTTGCAGTCCATGCTCCTCTAGTGTAAGTATGTCTCTTTTAGGAGCGTGCCTTGGTAGAAGTGTCCTGGGGGCTGTGAGATCTCCATGTTAGCAGATATTCTGTAACAAGTGTTTTGTGCCTGTTGATTTTAACCAGCTGATGTTCACCACTGCAGTGGTAGAAGGGGAATAAGGCTGGGTCCAGGATCCTTGGGGCAGGACACCGGTCTGAAAGGTGCTGCAATATTTTAAGCCAGACTTAATCTCCTTCCTTTGGACTGCAGGCTCTGGTGTTCTGTCATCTGTAGCCTGTGGTGTGGGACCCCAGACTTTACAGTTTTTTCAGCTCCTCTTCCCTCCCCACAGAGCACACAGCCCCACCTTAACTGGTCAAGGTCTGTTATATACCCCTCTATTAATAGCACAATGTTCAGAGTTTTATAGAATGTATAAAAACGTAAATCTAAGATGGATACAAAAAAGCAGTATTATTTCCTATTGAACAGAAGTAAAATAGCAATAATAGTTTGATGTAAGGTTTAATTACAAGTTAATTGTGGCATCTGGCTAATGGTACCGTACAGAATGCTTTGCAGTAATGAAATATGGAAGTTCAGAAAGTGGTTAATGCAAAGAAGTCCAGATGCAGCAGAAGCTCTTCACTTTTTACTCAATTGTAGACAATTGAACCCCTCACACAGTTGTGTGGGAGTTCTTAGAAGTCTGAAAATATCCTCAAATTGCCATAAGAATAACTCTAATAGTCTCAAGACTTTAACTGAGAGCCAGTGATTTTTTTATTATCTGAAACAATCCCATTATAAAGCACTACCCAGCTGTCATGCTAGCCAAGCTTGATGGAAATGACACAGTTACTGCCGAGTACCCTCTGATGCAGTTCAGCAGAGTTATTTGTACCACTACACGGAGTAGCAGCAGTACTTGACTAAGAGTGCTGCTTTGAAAGGGAAATCTAATTTCAATTTTAAATATATTTTATTGTACTATGTATAGAACTTTGCTTTTGATGGTATCACTGTGCTATTGTAGTGTAACTAACTGATCTCAAGAGAGCGGCTGAAGAATTTTTCTGAAAGGGAAGAAAGGGAAATTCTGACACTGCAGACCCTTCTCAGTATCTCTCGGCACTAGCAGTGGAAGAGTATGGGCCATGTTACTACTTGAAGATTTCTTCACCTTACAATACTGGTCTTTGGAATGGTCTGCCAAGTGTAAATCAGCTTTGGGTTGGCTACTTGTGAGAAATTTCGTGAATGCTAGTATTCGTTGGTTAAAAGTGACTAAATGTGCACGAGTCTTTTGTTGGAAAGGCCTCTTCACTTGCTGTTGTTAGTGCATTAGTGGCACCTAATGTGATTCTTGGTTTTGAGCTCAACAGTGTAATTTTGCTAGGATTTTAACTTTTTTTTTCCACTAGATGGCTCAAGCATGCTTTCAAGTACCTTATGAGAAAATAAACTTTTACTTCACTTCTAAAATGAATTTTTGTTGTTTTAACTGAAGTTAAAATCCTGTGTCCTGAAACATAAGTAAAATTCTGTGATGCTTTGTGCTTGTTTAAAATACAAACACTTCATATCAACCCAGTTGGTTAATGTGATACATGGTAATGAACATTGTCATGTATGATCTTCCATGTCCCTCCTTTTTCCTTGGTTAGAACATTTCTGATTGAGTGTAGTAAAATGCTGTTTAGTTTTTCATTGAGATGAGAACTGATGTACTGTCACTCTTGACAGTGTGTTCAGCAGTAGTGGTTCAGAGAGGCTCTGAAAAGGTGTTGATCTCAGGCTGAAGTTTGTCCCTAATGTCTCCAGGGAGTGAGACTTTTATTTTGTAGACCACCATAAATGAATTTCTTTGCTGCTTGATTTTGCTGCATAGGGTTTTGGTAACAACTTTGCAGTTTATTTCACCAGTGTAGATATGATCAGTGGGTTCTGAATAGGTGTAGTTGTTAAAGGTATGCACTGTAACTTATTTCATCTATTTTTGTTGTCTAACAGAGTTATAGAATCGTAGAATGGTTAGGGTTGGAAGGGACAAGCTTGTTATCAAGGCTGTCTTTTTCGTTAGTGTGAGAAAGACATAGAAGGTAGCTCTCATCATGAGGGTGATCGGACACTGGAATGAGGCTGAATTAAGCAGTGGGATGTTCATCTACGGAGACATTCAAAACTCAACAGGACTTGAGCGGTGCACAGCCTCATATTTTTGAGCCAGTTCTGACTTGGAAATTGAACTAGGTGACCTTTAGAGGTCCCCTCCAGCCTCAATTATTCTGTAACACCAAAAGGAGACTTTATTAGTTCCTCTTCTCTACTGGGGTTTAAAACAAAAATAAATACAGGGGAAATTAATTGTTATATTTTCAAATTAATTACTAAATAAAGTATTTTCCGTTAAATTCCAGCTTTCCTTTTGCTTCTGAGAACCTTGATGTGGTGGTATTAGATCACCAGAAAAAGTGCATGTGTCTGTGTGCTTTTTTTTCTTCTGAAATTGTGCCTCCCCCCCCCCCCCCCCCCAAAAAAAAGGTAGCACATAAAGGGAGTGCTATATTCCTTCATTTCACTACTGCACTTGCCAGCTGCCCTCTCTGTCCTATTATTGTTTTATATTATTACTCCTAGTGTCTCCCTTTAACAGGGATAGTAGATTTTATCTTATTCCTGTTTCTCTTGTGCTCTTTTTCTTTACGGACGAGAGTCAGCTGTTGTCCCTTCCTCTGTGTCTGACTCTCTGCTCCTTTTTTTCCTTCCTTTTCCCATTGCCAATATTTGTCCTGTCCTGGCACCTTCCTGCTCCTCTTCCCTTTTCTGGCTGGAGACAAATCAGCATGTCTATGTGTAGTAGAAGCATGGATATAAATGGAGTATTATCTTGGTGAAGGGGATATTGCTGCCTGCAGTCAATTCTATAGACAAAGAGGTAATCTGCTCAAGTTCATGGCTCTACTGATACATGTTGGAGTTCTGCATTTGCAGTATTTCCGCTTTCCTTTCTAATTTCTTCCAAAGTCAATAGGGTTCAGCTTATTGAGCAATATACCACACAGATTTTGGCAGCTGAGCCAGGTGCAGAGAACTTTCTAAATATGTTTGGTTTGTGATAGAAGTGTATATTTAAGAGAAGAGATTAAAAAATGGTTCTGTTGGGATTTCTTTTTGAACTCACGTACTGTAACTTTGTGTAGGAAATTGGCTGCGTGGCCTTGCAACTACTGTTACTAGTGATACAGGCTTAACTTTGCTTGTGACTGGAAACTAAACTGATGAATGTCATTCCATTCTTAGCATCCTGGTAGTGGAAAACGTAGGTATAGGACTAAAATGTTAATGATATGTTTTGGTTAATAGTGTGAGTTATGGTTTAGTTCTGCATTTTCTGTTTACTGAACAAGCTTAATAGCAAGTATGAAATAGAATGGGTTTATAAAGGTGTTATACTGGGAAATCTTTGCAACAGAAACAGATAGGTGTCATTTGTATACGTATAGTTTTGCATGCTCTGTATTATTATATGGAACTTTGAGTGCTGTAAAACAGATTATCTAAAGATGATGTGAAAGTTTTTCAGCTGGTGTCTCAGTCATGTCTCAAGCAGAAGTGCTTTTAGTAATTGTAGACAGTTGACGCAGGTAGTAATGTTTGGTTTTCAGGCAGACTATCTGATGCAAATAGTACAATAATATGCCTATTGCATTGTTTTGTAGCTAGGAATACAGGAATTATATTTTAGGGGGAACAAAAGGAGGTGATGGACAAGATGTCAGGAAGCTGTTGTGTTTCATATCTAAATATGTAAAATAGTGGTAGCTCTTAAATAAGTATAGACATTTTGGATAAATGAATGTAGTGCCTTTGGGTGTGTGACATAGCAGCCGTGATGTAGTAGCATTTGAAAGATGGACAAAGCTGCAGTGAGTTGCATTTTCAGGTGAGAGCTCCTGAACCACTTTCTGCTATAAGAAATGTGCATCCAGTTCAGTTTAAATTTAGTTTGATATAACTTTGCAGCTGCTATGTTTACAGCATTATAATCCGGAAATCTTTGCCCTAGTGTCCGTTCTGTTTAGCTGTCGTAAGTAATTCTAAAATCAAGCTGCTTATTGCCATCAGTAAAACTTGTTCTCATAGCTAAAATATCAACTCCAGGTTTTGAAATTTTCAGAGTAGTTCAGAAATAATAATTTGAAAAATGATGGTGGAATTTGTGTACTTAAAATAGTATTAATGTTACTATTTTTTCTTCATATTCCTTTATGTCCATCACTAGATGTCACTAGTAGATTTGGGAAAGAAACTTTTAGAAGCTGCACGAGCAGGTCAAGATGACGAAGTTCGCATTTTGATGGCAAATGGAGCACCTTTTACCACAGATTGGGTAATGAAAACTTTTGCAGTGTTTGGTAAATCCTCTTACTTTTCTCACCTGAAGAAGAAAATAGGATTATTACAATTAAGCATTTATATTGCAAGCCTTGGGAGTTTCTTCTTGGAATTCTACAGTCGCATAATCTAATGTCTAATTCAAAATTAAATTTGTCTCTTTTTTCATGTGACCTCCTAGTGATTTTAGTACCAGACTGTGAATGAGCTCATTCTGGTGGCTTTTGAGATGAGCTTTGGAATGGTTAATGGGAGGAAGCAGCAATCATTCTCCTAGTTATTGTGTTTATTCATTTAGTATAGTAAGAGATCTGAAAACTCCACTTTTTCCATTACATTACAGTTGGGAACATCTCCCCTTCATCTAGCAGCGCAGTATGGACACTACTCAACAACAGAAGTGTTGCTGCGAGCAGGTGTAAGTCGAGATGCCAGAACCAAAGTGGACAGAACTCCATTACATATGGCAGCATCAGAAGGCCATGCCAGCATAGTAGAAGTCTTACTTAAGGTAAGAACTGCTGAAACAAGATCTGAGGCAGGTATATTACAGTGCTGTATGATCAAATATTTGCAATTTCCTTTTAGTCATGAAACCAACATTGAAATGATGGGACTATTTGTACTGTGTGCTTTGAGTGCTTTGTTTTCCTGTTAAACTGTAATTTATTTTAGCATTAAAATAAGCGTGATTTCAGTTGAATTACTGGTTATCATTTCAAAATAAGACTACTTCCTAATTTGACATTGTGTGAGTAACAACTTTTAGAACAAAGACATGTTATGTTTTAGGGTGTCTTTAATCCTTTGAAGTAAATAATTTATTTGGTAGTTACACTGAAGTATTCTGTAAATATAAGATAACAGGACATTACTGGAGAAGGAATTTTGGGCTTAATTCTGTGACCAGTATTATTTAATTTGGATACATCTAATGACATAGTTTATGCAATGGTCTTGTTTGTAGCACGGTGCTGATGTGAATGCGAAGGACATGCTCAAAATGACTGCACTTCACTGGGCTACTGAACATAGCCACCAAGAAGTTGTAGAACTCTTAATAAAGTATGGAGCAGATGTTCATGCTCAGAGTAAATTTTGCAAAACTGCATTAGATATTGCGGTAGACAACGGAAATGAAGACCTTGCGGAAATATTACAGGTAACTTTTGATTCATGATTTTAAGGGAGCTTACAGCAAAGTACTTGTTTACACATGTGATAAACTAAACTTTTAATGCAGCAGCTGTGAGACCATATAGTGACTGCCAATGCTGAACTCCAGTCTAGTTCATGACATGGAAATGTTAGTAAATATTAGTTGTGTGAAGAATATTTTCACCACCTACAAAGTCAAGCATAAGTGTCTAATTTTCTTAAATTTGAGTGTTTTAGTACACAGAACTATGTGGAATCTTCACAAGCAAGGTGTAAAACTTAACTCCCTACCCTGCCAGTATGTTTTGACTATACCCTAGTGTTCAGTTAACTTTTGTATATGGATATTAATTTCCTAACAATTGGAGATCAGGAGAGAAGAAATGGCAATTTTTCCTGCATTAGAAAAACTAGGATTGAGTTGTTGGAGAAGTGATTGAGGTTGGGATTATAATAGATACTTCTATGGAAATGTGTGCTCGCTGTTCAGTAGTGTTCTTAAAGGCAAATTAAATGCTAAGTGTTATTGAGAAAAGAACAGAAAGCAAAGGAAATAGTACCATTATGCCACTGTAGAAATCTGTTATTCCCCATACATCTTGAACTGTATGAACTTCTGGTCTGTTCCTTTAGCCTCCTCTTCATTGCAGAAAGGATATAGTAAATAAAAGTCAGTAATAGTTCAAAGAAAGACAAAAAGAAGAATGCCATCTACAATTCATGACAATTACTAAGCTATCAGGGCTGATTTTCCTGGCATGTAGCTGCCACAGCAGTTTTGGTTCTTCAGACCTTTATTTTGGATACATGAGCTTACACATCTACAAAAGGGCCATGTCTTTATATGGTTCTCTTGGTTTACAATAAATGATAAGGAGAAGTAGCAATGTGTCATTATTCTCCTAAATTTCAAAAGACTTTGTCTTTAGATTTCAGCCAAAAAAAAAAAAGTTTCTTACGTACTTCCACAGAGCACAAAATGTGACGCGATGTGTGTATATTGCATGAATATAACGAGGGAGATGTTCCCTGTTTGAGTGGAATGTGCAATAATTCTAGTTCTTACAAGGTAAATAACTTCTTTATACCTACAACTGGAATGATATTATCACCTTTGTTTCCTAGATTGCAATGCAGAACCAAATCAATACAAATCCAGAGAGCCCGGACACTGTGACGATACATGCAGCAACACCACAGTTCATCATTGGACCTGGAGGGGTGGTGAACCTAACAGGTCTGGTATCTTCTGCAAATACATCAAATGGAACAGGTATTTAGATGTCTATAGGATAGCTACTAGGATTTTATACTCTAATTGGTTTTCACCATTTAGTGAAAAGACTTGAGGAAAAACAGTGGTAAGAATAGTTACCGTGTTCCTCTGCAGTGTTTTTAATGTGTTATAAATATCTAGGTACTTAATTTATCTCTGTGAAGACTGTTGTTTTATCAGAAGTTGTATTTGCTTAAGAAACTTGCCTTCAGAATAGCACTTTGAGTTAGCAGAACGTTGCTGAGAAAAGAGCGTGTGCTTGATGCTTCAGTGCAATAATAATAAAAAAAGAGACTTCACTAGTTTTAAATTTGTCAGCTAACTTTTTTTTTTTCATCCTTCTAGATGAAACAGGAGTGTCTGCTGTACAGTTTGGAAATTCATCGACGTCAGTATTAGCCACGTTGGCAGCTTTAGCAGAAGCATCAGCTCCACTGTCTAATTCTTCAGAAACACCAGGTTAGAAAGCTACAGTCATTTAACCTCATTCAATAAACTAAAAGTACATGACTGACTTTTTTGACTTTTTTGGAGATACAGTTCATACAGGTGTGAGGCTACAATCTTCCTTCCTTTTTTCAGCATGAACAATTTTTTTCCTTTGCTTTCACCTGGAAGATTGCTGGGTTTGTATGTACAATTATTTCTTAATAAGATTTCTGACCACAACTGTTATTTCTCAGCCTAATGTGAGTAGCATTCACTTTGCTGAAAACAAGCATAATTCAGGAGACTGAATTCACATCTTTGTCTGCATACAGTCTAGTTGCATTTGGTAGGAGAATGTTTTCTTTGAATGCTTCTTTCTGTTAAATATTCGGAAATGCCCCCCAGTGTTGCTTGCATATACTTTGTCAGCAGTTTTCTTAATCTTTCACCCAAAAGGCACAAGAATATTTGGGGATCATAATGTGCAGTTTGCCCTTTAGAATGGAACAAGTTTCTAAAGAAATGTATTTTGTCTTTTTGTTGGTGATGGTCAGTATGATAAATGTTGCAGAACTAAGTTGCTTTGTGTGGCAAAAGTCTTTAGCACCTAAAAATTCTCACAGAATTCAGCTTGCAGATGACATTATTCTTAAGGACCCAGTTTTCACTGAAAATATAGATGATATCTGTGCTCTCAGACTTACTGTCATGACAGCTGCATCCCAACATATACCTGAGTTTTCATTTCAAAGTATTTGAAGTCCTGCAGGATTCCTTCTTAATACAGCTCTTTTCTTTTACTACTTCTCAAAGCAGTACCTAAGTACAGCTATGGCATTTAAACAGTGCAAGTGAAGTGGATGATTCAAAACCAGAATGCAGTGCCTTTCATTACAGAAGAAGCTACTGATATTTTTCAGTCAATATATTTCAATGAAACTCTGGTCTAATTGTAGGAGAGAGAAACCTAAAGGATTGCGTGGGAATACGGAGCATTAGATGTGTATCCAGGACTCGGTAGTAGACTTCTGTAACTAACCAAGTGTCCTGATGTTTCATGGCCCTGCCCTTGCAGTGATGCAGCATAACCGATGTTACATGTCAGTAAACCACTGAAGATAAAAATTAGAGAGGAGGCAGGAGATGACAGGCAGGAAGGTATAAGCTTGAAGTCTTGATGCAGTAGCTTCCCACCTTTAGTAATGCAGTGTGCATCATACCTAACCCTTCTGTTCATTTCAGTTGTTCTGCTTTGATTTTTATGCATATGTGTGGGCAATCTTGCAGCATCTTGCTGTCTGCAAATTATTTCCTGTGTTCTTACTCTTTTAATAGTTTATAAAGTGTAAAGAATAGAAAAGCAGCTGTTTGTCACATGTAGTGAGTAGTAAGTGTGTTCAAGAAAAAAAAATAACAACAAAAACTCCATCTCTTTGTGCTCATCTTGTAAAAGATCCATTTATAGATAGTCTCAAAAATTGTATGATTGAAAAATTCTGATTTTGGCTCTTACCTTGTATTTAGTCTCCTGTATTTAAGACTGTACGAACTTGGACAAAGAACTTAGCTTCTGCCTTTTATGTTATTTCTGTCTAGATTTTTATCCTCTTTCCAAGTTAACTTTACCCTGATTTCTTCCCCCTAGTTCCTTATGTTTTACAGTTAAAAACACGTCAATTTGTAAAACCAAAGAAAGAAAGATGCTTCTTACTGGACCTGAATACAATAATGCTTTTTAAAATTGTTACTCATATGGAGTGTATATAAAGTTATGGACATTACATAAAATATGGTGCATAATGTGTATATGGAACTCAGAGCTGGATTAGAGAGAAATCTGATTTAAGATGTGCATTTGGAATGCAGTATTTGGTGGGCTTATGTTGGAATTAGGCACGTATCTTACTGCATGTGCAGATGTTCTCCCCCCTGCACACACTGCAGAAGAAAATAATGCATGTTAGTACAGGGATTCTTGAAAATAATAGTGCTGCTTCTTTAAATGAATTCAGCTTTCCTTCAGTGTATGAAGTAGCATGGTAACTAGTGATGATACGGATATAGATACAGAAGGAGAGCATGGAAGGAATAAGGACTGTATTTATGGGGATATTTTTCTTTTATATAGAATAACTTCTCTGTAGACCAAAATCTTAATTTTTATTTCAAGGTCTGCAGAAGTCCTAATAATGTTTCTTTCCAGAACTAAAAGCTTAACATTGAGTTGGAAATTGAAAGATCAGAGCTGTTTGCCAGAGCAACTACTATTGGCACATACAACTTGGATTTTATTGTGACGGTGGTCTTTCTTACTGCTGAGCTTGTACTTGGAAGCCAAATCAAGTTCAGTACAACACCACTTATTCATGTAGGACTTACTGTTTTGGTTTTCTGAATAAACAATGTGAATATTTAAGCAGTGCTATAGGACAGTAATCTCTGAACATAAAGATCTTCAGAAGGCAATGACTGCAGTCATTGTTTGAACTACAGAGTGATCTTTGTGTGTGCTATATTGTAATTAACTTAAAAGATGAAAGCTTCAGGGTTTTATCTACCTTCTCTCATCTCGAGCATCACAACATAGTCTATAGGATTTTAATTTCATCTCTGTAGATAGAAAGCACTCTAATGTCTGTTATTTAAATCAAAGGCTTTGCTTTTACCCTGGCAAATTGAAAATAAAATAGATAGTGTGCTTGAAATTCTTTGATTGTGCTACTAGTGCTCTTGCTCTTTGTCTCAGTATCTTGTTGTTTTAAAAAATAAGGGTGGTAGTGCAAGATCCCAGTTACAGTGTACAGCGCAAGCTGTGGTATGTGTTGTAGTTGTGAATGCAATCTTTTCCTTATCTTACCTTGATTTTTGGTAACTGTGGAGAGTTCACTGCTATATACTCATTATTGAATTATGAATTTTAAATACTTAGTTAAGCTGGGATTTCTTGTTTTTACGTATAAAATTATATACTTACAATGTTTATTTTACTTTTTTAGCTTTATGTTTCTCCTTTGAAGGTGTAAAAATGTCAACTCTGCAGAACTTTTCCTTTAGTTCTGTTTCATACTTGGTATAATAAATAAAGTTGTGGTTGTGCTTGAAGTACCCGTGTAGTAGAGACAAGACTCTGTGATTCTCTAGAGGTCCTTCTGTTTGTTACTGTCTTGAAGACCATTGGTAAACAGAAATCAAGGCTGGGTCCCAGGGTACACCTGGCAAGGCATTGGTTGAGGAGTAGTTTCAAGCAAATATTTCAAGTTCAATTTTTTTTTTTCTCCTATTAGTGTAACTTAGTCTAGCTTGTGTACAATGGAACAGTTATTAGTTTTCTTAAAAATGACTCTTGTTCTTGCTGCCATGTTAAACACTGAACCCAAAGCATCAGTTTTGAGTGGAATGTATCTATTAAGAAACATGCTGAATTAAAAAAAATATATATTGAGATAAAGGACAAAGTTGCCTGTGTATTTCAAAATGTTGGTGCTTTATGGTGGCCTGGTGAAAGATTTCTATTAATGATACAATATGTAGTAATGCATTAATTGAGAGATGGGGGCAATCGACTTTTAAAAGACATAGAAGAAACTTTTCCTCAGCTGTAACAAAATGCATTTGAAATTTTGAAGCTTAATTTATACATTGACTTAATTCCTTTACTAATCTGTTGATAGTTGTGGCCACAGAAGAAGTTGTGACTGCAGAATCTGTGGATGGTGCTATTCAGCAAGTTGTCAGTTCTGGAGGTCAGCAAGTAATTACTATAGTTACAGACGGCATTCAGCTTGGTAATCTGCATTCAATTCCAACCAGTGGCATAGGGCAACCCATCATTGTGACCATGCCAGATGGACAGCAAGGTGAGTGGGAACTTGTTCGGTTCGAGCTTGAGGAACTATTTTAGTTACAGTAATAATGATAAATTGTTAGATGCAAATAGTTTGGACAATTTTGTAATTATCAATGTACATATCTTAATTCTTATACTGCAGAAGGCTCAGCCACATGAGCGGCTGCAGTTCAGCTGAGCCTCTGCATTAGGAGAAAGAATGGAAGAATCGCTAAACTGTGAGGAAAAAAAAATTGGGACGTTTTAAAAGAAAAGTGATAGCTGCTTGCTTTGCCTTTGATCAGCTTGATTCTTACAAACTTGTTAAGAAAACTAGAAGACGGAGTAAAACAAAAGCATTCTTCTAATGCTTACACTGTTGCCTTGCTTGGAAATACTGTGGGGAGTTGAAGCTTGGATTTAGAAATCTGTTGCATAAAGCGAGCTGTGAAGGTCCCGTGGAGTGTGTTCTTAACAGAACAAAAGCCAGGTTTTACATGCTTGCGGTTTTAGAGGAGTAGCGGCAGAAACAGTGAAGCCAGAGTGACACAAATTGTCCTGTTTGGTCGCATGTACTTTGTGGAAGCTGCTAGTGTAAAAAGTGCTGTTTGGTGACATGCATATGTGTTGGGTAGTTTCTTTTAACGATGCTCTGCCACTACTGTTTAATCAAAAATGATTCCTTCTCTGGTTTCTTCATGAGGACTCTAAGTGTGGAGCTTGAAGAGTTGTATATTGGAGACAAATTTGGTTCCCAGTCTGTCTGAATAAGTACTGGTAGTTGTCAGCATGAATGTGTGTAGGTAGTAATTGAAGTGACAGTGAGAATATTTGTTTGGCAAATGGTTGCATGAGTAAATGAGGGTATGAATTTCTTTAGATGTCTCTTCGCCCCCCCCCCCCCCCCCCCGACGAGGTTAACAGCTACTGGATTTTCAGATTACCTAAGGTGTTCTAATTAGCCAAAATCTAAAGTCTCTTTTGTGTTTCGTATTTGCTTAAGAAACATTGTGAAGGAGATAGTCTGCTATGTAAGTTACAGAATTGACAGACTAGTAACTGCTGCAGTTCACTTCCATGTCTATTTACTCTGTGAAAAACAGCAATGGTACTCCAGAGTGACAGCTAGCTGGAATACCATTGAGTTAAATCTAGGAGCCACAGTACTCCAGAGAGACAGCTAACTATTGTAGACCTTAGCAACAAAAAAAAAATTTGAAATTCTTTGGTAACATACAAGCAGCTAAATTTTTTAGTAAATTTTCCTTGTACTGACTTTATAATGCACTTTATTATGTAGTTGTGTTTTCATAAGCAAAAGTCCTTGCATTTTGTTGCTATTTATAAAATTCATATAATTAAGTAACTTTATTTAGTGCCAATTTTGTTTCAAGTATATGTACAAATATGTTTTCAGTATTAACAGTTCCAGCAACAGACATTGCTGAAGAAACTGTGATAAGCGAAGAACCGCCAGTGAAGAGACAGTGCATTGAGATTGTTGAAAATCGTGTGGAGTCTGCAGAAATAGAAGTAAGGAGTATATTACATGATATGTGTTAACCAGAGTGTTCAGCGCTGAGTAGCTGGTTGTGGTTTTTGTGTTGTTCTGGAGTTTAATTTCTGTTACCACAGAATGCAGCATGTGAAACAAGAACTTGTTCAATCTCTCTTGTTACTGGAATAAATCTTTTACAAAGTTGTTGTAAAAAGAATATAGGAGGACTGTTTGCTTCACCCTCTGGTTGTGAGCATAAAAGTGACACTTGTTTAAGTATATGATAAGGTTTTTTTTTGTTGTTGTTGCTTGTTTTCCTTTAAGATCACTCTTTTAAAACTAGGTACTGATATATTATTGAGTAACTTTGACTCTTTCCGCTAGCAGTGAATGAGAGTACTGTACTCTCATCTTTCTGTTATGACCACATGCTTGTCCTGATTGTGAGATCAGATTTTTAGAAATGTTTCCTTTCCATTCATGATATCTAGATAACTGTTAATGGAAGTGTGAAACTGTAAGATTCTGTGTTTGTCACAGAATCTTTTTTTTAATTCTGGAGCAGGTTAGTATTACACATATTTGTACCATCCTGGTTTGTTTTTTTTTTTTTTTAAATTATACTGCAGAAGAACTAACAGCATTGAGAAAACTTTTATTTTTATTTATGATAAATAGATGTAGCTGTTCAATTTAAAATTGTAGGTTTTTTTATATTAAGCACCATAGGTCAACCATCTCATTCCTTCTTCTGTTGCTTCTAACTGTACAGACCTGTTTTGGCCAAAAGTTTATTAAAATTGCTGTCTGCCTTGACTAGGCTCTAAGTTCTCATTTTGTCAATTCCAGTATATTTCATTTACCAAAGTTGTATTCTCCAATTTCTGTTCATATTATTGAATTGTGCCTAATTGAATACTTTTTATTGTACAGCATGTGCTACATGTTATCCATGCCTAACAGCAATAATTACCACCTTTCATCACTTGCTTTCCCTGTGCCTTATTTGTCACCTCAGATACTTTTGGCCTTTGTGCAGCTTTCTGGTCATTACAGATTATAATGACAATTAAAATTTTCTTGCTGCGTTTTTTTAAATGTATGACTGTTACAATAAAAGCATTTATTTTGTTCACACTTCTAAACATCTGCTTGAATTATTCCTAAAGGGAATTACATTTCCTTAAGTATTTTAATATTCTGTTAGGTCAAGAAAAAAAATAATCAGGATTGGTTAAGGAATAAATTGACCTGTTCCTAATTACAGATAGTTGGTAAAACAGTACACGTAATTATTTGAATGTGATTACTAGTTTCAATTATATATTTTGACATTTGAGAAATGTGTCTAAAATAAGTTGGTTTAAATGAGTTACTTTATCTGTTCATTTTAAGTGCAGAACTGACTTGGTCCCTGCCTGTACAACTGGAAATGCACATGCAGGCCTCTGTGTGGAGACCAGTTGATCTCAGGTGCCTTACTGTGGTTCACAGGGGTGTGGTGCTGCCTCACTTTGGAAACAGGCACATTAAAGAAGTGCACATAAAGTCGGTTCACTTCAAACTTCATCATTGTAGAAGGTGGTAGATACTTGAATTTGGAGGGAAAGGGACCCCTTCCCTCATTAAAGTATTTTTTTTAATGTAGAAAACCTATATTGTTTGGTTTCTTTGCCTCACTGGTGATTCATTCCTTTATTTCGTTATGAAGAGTTGATTCAAGGCTAGGAGTGCTTTCTTCAGCTGGTTTAAATTCATGGTGTATGAACAGTTAACTGCTTTGAAAGTCTTTAAGTTGAACATTCTCCCATTCATGTCAGGTGACAAACTTTCCTGTGAAAGTATTGTGAATGACTAAAGCTATAGTGGTGGTTTTTTTATTTTTCTCTGACTCTTTTAAGTTCAAACATTTCAGCCCATTTTGAAGAGTGATAGCAGTTTTCCTAAACAGTTTGATATTTTGAATATAGGATGTCAGCAAAAAGAATCTGTCACACAGGTACTTGTTTTACATTTTAATGCACAATTCATTAACATACAGTGATTTTAATTTTAATTCTTGAATTTGACTGTTTTTTTTCCCATGTTGCATGTTTGAAAGGTGATGCTCATTAGAACCAGGACAATCATTTTCTTAGACTGAAACAAAAAGTTAAAACTAAATTATATTAGTGAATGAATATCCCTGGGTTTTTTGTTGTTAAAAAAAAAAAAAAAAAAACAACTTGGTTTGTTTATTCCAGTTATGGGTGTCCCTATTGTCAATATATAGACTGTTAAGAGAAGTTACATGCAATGAAGAGAATTCCCTGGTAAAATGGAAGATTTCTTAAGAGCACTCAGCATCCTCTAATTTGATTTTTACCTGGTTAGGTTTTTATACTGATACAGAAAGACTTCAGATAATTAGAACGCTTTCAGTTGTATTCTAAAAATGCCCTAAGAAGGCTTTCTGGATTTGATTAAATTAATAGACCACATATAGTCCTCTCTATTCTAGCTTTCAAAGTTAAGGAACCAATTTTTGCTGTTCAATCCACTGCAGATGTGCATTGCTTCTCCAGAAGCATTGGTTTCTTTCTACTGCCTAGTTAGAGAGTATGCTTGGCCTCAACTCCTTAACTCATTCTGTTTACGTTATGACTATGAGTGTCTAAAAACTACACATATTAGTTGCTGGAGTAATCTACATGCTTTGAACTCCTAGTCTGTCTGGTGGATACTGGTTTTATCTTCTTGTCTCTGCCACTGAGACTTATTTTTTTTTCTTTCTTTTTTTTTTTTTTTTTTTTCCCCCTATGCTTTCCTTAATGTGCTGTACTCCTCCTGGGCATACAGCTCCATTTCCCTCCTCTGTGGGAAATACTCATAATAAGATGTCTGAGATGTCCACCCCCAGTGTTTGCAGTCTGCACGCACTCTGTGGTGGTGATTGCCCCTTGCTTTTTTAAATTCACTGTGGAAACACTGGCCAGTGAGCTACTGGTGTTTTTTGTTCCTCTGCAGCCCAGTAGATAGAGTAGCTTTGCTTCTTGCCAGTATTAGATATGAATTTGTCACAAAAAATATTAGATCAGGTAGATAATGCCCAGCTCAGTATATCCCAGAGCTCGGTGCCCTCAAGAGGGATAGGTTGCTTTCCCGGTGTATAGCAGGATCAACTCTTTTGACTGCTTCCCTGAGAATTGTCTTCTAGCTCCTTTCACCAGCTTTCTACTGTTTTACATAGCTGTTGGCTCCCCTTATACTACATAGATAACTAACAGAAATAGCAGTATGTTTTGGTTGGACTGGTGCTGGAACATAACTGGTGTATTTCAGATCCTTTGAGTTGTAGGCTCTGCTGTTCATTTGGTGTTCGTCAGTCTCATTGCTGCGTGGGTTGGCCATTCATAAAGTTGCTTTAAAAGCAGAATACAGATTTTTCTGAACTGGAAGCTGAACTTCCTTTTCAAATAAGTAAGCAAGATCAGATGAGCTCTCATTTTATTAGCCTGTACTTCAAATGAAGCAAATGCTAGCCAGCTGCCTTCAGCTCTTAAGGCCCTATGTAAAATCAAGTAGCACTTAATGGAGTTTGTTCTGCTCTGTATTCTAGTTAGTTTTTATCGCCTGTTAATAACATCTCTCCTTCACCTGTTGTTTTAGCTATGCAGATGCTGCTCTTAGCAATGATCTGATCACCTTTGTCATTGTATTCCAGCACATTCAGCACAGCATGGGACTGCTAAATGTGGCTGTGACAAGTACCGAGAACAGTAGCAAGTAGAAGCGAGGCAGAGTATTTTGTATTTTCAGGCTCTGACCATGAAAATACGTGAGTGCATCAGAGGTCAAGAATAGGGACGTTGCTATGACGGGGTGGGGGGAGAAACTTCTAACTGTCTGAGGTACTAAATGGGAATGTAATACTGAACTGTTGGAATAGGAATAAAGTGAAAAAGCAACTTATTTTCACTGGGCCTGAGTTTTTGATAAGAGTTTGTTTTGTTTTTTTTTTTTTTTTCTGGGAGATAGCTTGCTTTTCTGACAACCTCCCTCCTGCGGTTACTTAACAACTACAGTGGAAAGAATGATTTGAAATCAAATACCACCTTACTCATGAAAGTATGATGCACTTACTTTAATGAAATGGTATTTGGTTGAAGATCAAAACAAAACTATTTTCCAAGCAAATTGCTTTTCCAATTGGGCTCAGTGCAGCATCAAACAAAATGACAGTACCTGTGTCACTGGAGATAGAAATACCTTCTCCTTAGTTCCTAAGGCAGCTTTGTAGGAAGTGGCATTTCCCATGTTATTTTGCTTGGAAACCATTTTATAGCCATCTCCAGTGAACTTGTATGCAGAATGGAGCCTTAAGTTACTCCTTTTGAATTGAAAAAGCTTATCTAGCTAAATGCCTGTTAATTCATAAAAATATGATGTCCTTGAGGGTGTAGTTACATCTCCGGATTAGATAATATCAATCACTTTAGATCGCTTCGGTTAGAAAGCAGTTATGTGTATATTTTGATTAGTGGATGGTTGTCACTTTCTAGTGCAAGGCGCTGTTAGGTAACATTTTTTGATTATACTGTCTGATTAGAAATACAACAGAAAGGGAGATTCCTGTTTGATTTGATTCCAATCCTATTAGAAGCTGTTTATTTTTGTCTTTTTTTTTTTTTTTTTTTTTTTTTTTTTTTTAAGAAAAGTAACAAAGGGAGTTAAGTAATTGGAGAAATGCTAGTATGTTAGTGTTTGATCACCATGCTTCTGCTTTTTTATTTCACTCTTTTTCCATGAAGACCTCCTTGGTATCTTTGCAGCTAAAGAAACTTGGGTTTGCTATATTTACACTTCAAGCCTTATTGTGTGATAGTTCATGTCTAATTTATACAACAGTGGTCATGTAGGTTTGCCCAAGTAAGAACTGAACAGCTTCTGCGTGATACCCTAACACTTGAGCTGCATGTAAAGAAAAAGTATTTGCCATTTTAACTTGTATTTGATACATATTTGACAAAATATTGCTGGTTCTGTTTCTAATAGGAAAGAGAAACTCTTCAGAAACAGCTGGATGAGGCAAACAGAGAAGCACAAAAATATCGTCAGCAGCTTCTAAAGAAAGAACAAGAAGCAGAGGCCTATCGACAGAAGTTAGAGGCAATGAACCGCCTCCAGACTAATAAAGAAGCTGTTTAATAAAAAATGAACATACTGCAAAGCCTGTTACTTTCAAAAACCTGCAGTACAATCTTGAACTGTACGCTGTATAGGTACAGACACAGGATTACATGATAGAGAAGATGCTACAAGTTGATAACTGGACTTAAGCCGTGAGCTCTGATGAATTTCTTGTAACATAAAAACTCTGAATTTAGAAATTGTGAAAAGTATTTAAAATGAAATACTGTAAATAGTTGGTTTTTTTACAGTTTCAAAATGAGTTGATAAATCTTTTTGAAGGGATCCAGAAACATGAGAAGCCAATGTTTTTGTGAAATTTTTGATTTTAGTATGAATTTAACTTCTGAAAAACAGAACAGTTTTAAGGGTGATGTTGCTGATTTAGGCTGACAACTTGAAAATTAATCATGTGACAAAATGAATTAACAGTTATTTTTACATGGTAACAACTTAAACTTCTCTGAATAAGACATTTCCAGGTGGAAATCTTTGTACAGCTTTAAGTAGTTGTCTCAGATCCTCTGAAAACCATTTTTGGTTTTGTTTTGTTTTGTTTTGTTTTTTTTTTAAATTTTAGGCGGTGAAATTTTTATATTTAATTTCAGATATATCCAAGTAGATTTACATGTATATGAAGCTAATATTTTTTAAACTTTTCAGTTTGTACATATGCTGCATGTTTTTATAATTTCTACACATACATCTTGCATAGGTATTTTTCAGCAAAGATGAGAAAAATTATGAGAAAAATGTTTAGCGTATAGGTCATTTGAAGTAAGCTAGCAGCCAGTTTTATTGTGGATGGTATATTTCTTGGAAGAATGTAATTTGTAATTAACAGGAACAAAAAATTCTGAATTTACATATGAGAGGCAATTTAAAATTTGGTAGTGGAGGCACTGAAACTTCACATTGTGTGTCTTACAGTTTTCCTGTAGAAACATTTTAAAGTTCAGTAATGACTAGAAAAGAATGTCTCCACTGGAACACAAAGAGTAGTTCTTTTAGAATATTCTATTGATCTCTTTTCCCCAATAGCCTTGAAATTATTTCAGTGATACATTTTTTCTAAACGGACTTTTGCATTTTAATTATGCAATTGGAAAAGTAATTTTTTTATGTTGTAGTGATGCTCTTCTTACCTAGCATCATTGTTCTTCACTGTGATACTGTGTTTGTGTGTGTCTGTGCAGTGATCTATTATGCGTAGGATTTATATAGCACATTACATCTTCAGAGCATTGTAAAATCTTTTACAGAGCCCTTACTGTACTGCCTGAGGCAGGTAAGTGAGTGTTATTGTCTCAATTTTATAACTGGTATAAACGCAACACAGGGAGTGTTAAATGACTGGGCTAAGACCACGTGAATCTGTGGTAGACCTGGGAACAGATCTCAGGATTTTCTGGCTTCTAGTCCTGTGCTTAGACTGAGCTGCCTTAAGATTGTTCAGTGCTGTGTTACATTAAATTTTGAACTACTGTGCAGATTCCTTTTTTTGTATGATAATATTCTTTGTGCTTTGCTTTGTTGTTCCATGTTTCACTGCTTTTATGGAATTGTTTATATAAACTTAAGCAAAAAGTCTAGTTTACCTATACTGTACACAGAAGAATTACCCTTAAAACTGTACTCTGGCCTACTTTTTCTATTTTACAATTAAATATCTTTTCCACATATATATAGTGTGGAATCAATTCCATTTTAGTTGTTTTGTATGCGCAGTAGAAGGTCAAAGCTGTGCTGTGTTAGACATTCAGAAAAAGATGGAAAAACAGTTTTAGACTTAGAATGGCCTTCAAAAGTGGGAGGGAGGAGTGGGGGGATAATGGCATTATGCAATACAAAGTAAAATCTTCCTTCTTCAAACTTTGACTTGGGTTTATAGAATTGGCAGTTAGGGAAAAATCCTAAATATCCTAGTATTGGTATAAACTTGGCAAATTTCATCTCAGTTGGCAAATTTGACCCCAAAATAATCAAAAGATAATAAAAAATGGAAAATATGTGGTGGTGGTTTTGAGAAGAATTATTTTAAAGGATGTAATAATGCTCAACTGGTATTAGGACTTGAAGCAAGCCTTGTGCAGTGACTAACTGGAAATTGCTGTATTTTCTTCTTTCCACCTCCCCCCCCCCCCCCCCCCCCGAAACTGTCCATTATGTCGCTAGAGAATGCAGGACCAAGTTAGTTAAGTTAAATGTGATGATTAGACATTGCTCCAACTGAATTATTCTGTGATTAAAATAACGTTTGTGTCCTCACATCCCACAAACTTAACTACAGTTTAATCTGTGTCTACTCTTAATAACGATAAGAATTTCAGCGTTAGTCTGAGTAGTGATAGTGGTAATGTTCACGTCCAAATGGAGAATTTCCCACGGTTTTGACGGCACAGGCCTTTTTAGCAAACAATGAAAGTAACCTTTTCTATTAATTCTGCTTCCTGTGAGCAAATATTCTGTTCCTGATTGTCTGTAACAAAATCCTTCTGAGTGCAGGGTAGCTATAACAAAAATTTGTTTATCACTAGCAATATTTACCCTACCTGTAATTCATTATCACCTATTTTATTCTAGTTCCGAACAGGAGCTGCTGTTTGTTCTCTTCTGCACAGAACGAGAAACCAACCTGGTGAAACTGTCAGCTTTGAGCAAAGGCGTAGGGTGTATGTCACATGGAATATTTATTGTGTAGCTTAGCTCTGAAAACATTGTTGAAAGTATTGCTCCTTATTTGCTGTTCCAAATTGAAATCATAGATGTAATTAGCTACCAGCTTTCTTTGAACAGACATCTGTATATTAATGTATTAGTTACTTGTAGTGAGCTAGAATCACAGGTTTTGAAAACTCTGGGCTCTTTTTGAGTCGATCCTGTGCTTGATGGCAGTCCCTTCTTGCTTTCTTTGTTCCCCTTTATAGTAGCCTTTACAGTAAAGCCAAGAGAGGTTCATAAGTTGATATTAAGTGTGTGGGCGGCTTGTTGGTTTTTTCCTAATGTTCCCAGAAAAATGTGAGAGAAAGCAGATTAACATGCATATAGTATGGGGTTTTTTCCTGCACTACTTGCACTGCTTCTTTCAATGCCCTTTTTAATACTTTTTTCTTTTTTTCTTTTTTCTTTTTTTTTTTTTTTTTTTTTTTTACATTTCAGTATATTAATCTGATATGCACATGTCGGAGCATTTTAGTCATATCTATGAAACAGTTCTTTCTCAAATATCTAATCGCAGCAGAAACTAGGAAAGGTTTTCACACTGTTCTGTAGAAAGTACACTGCGGAGAAAGATGTAACAACTTTATAGAATAATGAAAGCATTTAGGCTATGTTATAGTACATGAGACAGAACATCAAAGCTGCTCTGACAGTTTTCCACTGTGTGATGAGAACAGAGAAACTGCTGTCATGTGTCAGGCTAAGGATCTGCCTAGCCTGGTATCCTGTCTCCAGCAGGGCCACCCCTAAGCAGGAGCGTAGGGTATAGTAAAAATAGAGCAAGCGTATATTGTACTGTATAATAATTTCTCTTTCTGGTGCTTATAGTCCATAAGTCCTACCTCTCTGTTTTCCCAGGGCTGCCTGGTATCAGTGTAGAGCAAGTGAGTTCCTTCTGGTGAAGATAAGCATGAAACATTGAGTACAGTGTCAAAGGTCATGCTGACAAAGATCAGGATGTGTTTTCATGTCTTAAAACTGAAACAAGGGGGAATCTACTTGGCTGTTCTTCCAAACTGAGCACAATCCAGGTGGAGGACTTGAAGGAACTCTGGAGATACAAGGCTAAGTCACAGTGCTTATGCATATGCTATGTGATAAAAGCAAGCACAGTGAGGGGAAAAAGATGTGTTTTCCCAGCTCAGCAACCTAGGGTGGTATCAGTGGAGGACCATCACCCTTCAGTGTAACCTCGTCTGATCTGGAAGGGCAGAAAATCAACAAAGAGGATCATTGCTGCTTTGTATTGCAGTTCTGGAACTGGCAATAATTGTAATGCCGCTCCTAGCAGCAAGGGACTGACAGCACAGGGACTGAAGACTTGTGAGGATGCAGGTGTACTCTCTTCCTGGGAAAACTCAGTCCTACAGAAGAAAAAAGTAGTTCCTGTCTGCAGTGTCAAATTTGTTGCGTGTTGGTGCCTTGTTTAAATGAATCCTGCTAGCACAGTAGTTGTGCTAGAGTAACACGGCTGCTTTCATTTGATTTTGGAAGCTCTTGAGCTCTTTCTCTCCCACAAGTCTGGTGTTAATGCGTCTTACATACGTGGCATGGATTACTGTGAGACTTCTGAAAGATTGAAAATGGGAAAGGGTTAGTGCAGAGGCAGCTCCTTTTAGAGATATGCTATCTTGCACATCAAAAGAGACAGATGGGAACATGCAAGAGACTGTAAAAGCCCTCAGTTGGGAGGAGTTAGATAAACACTCACCAATAACCTGCCTACGTTGAACCTTTTCCAGAGTGCGTGAGTCTGACAGATAAAGGGAGCTATAAAGGGTGAAGCAGTTAGCAGGGCACCAGACCAAACTGCCCACAGCTCCTGAAAGGTCGTGGCCCAGGTTTGAAGAAGTGCTTTTAGAAGGAATCAGTATGGAGCCTGAGGAGTACAGGCGGAGAGGTGAGTGATCCTCTGCTCTTGGAAATGGGTAGCATTTGCTTATAGGGATCAACTGTTGTAGGGCTGGGATTGGTACCTAAAATTAGGATGGGCTATATACTCTTTATTTGCACTTGTCCTTGAGACTGAGATCTGCTGAGACTGAGACGAAAGTGCGTCCCAGGGTTGAGTTTAAATTAATGGATTTGTACTCAGTGGATGACTTAAGCTTTTTGCTCTTACATTTAGAATACTGTGGGAAGGCTGCAAAACTGTGATTCTAAGTAAACTTGTGCTAAGGGTTTATGCATAGTGGCTCTTCCCTGGCTGATACCATGAAACTTCAGTGATACTGGCACAATTCAGGAGGTAGGGAGCAAACTTTGGTCCCAGGGCTGGAGGAAATTGCCTAAAAAGTGGAGAAAAGATGTCGCCTGTGCAGCTGTTTTCAGAGATGCAAAAGGGGGTATGCTGCAACAACAGGGAAACAAGGGGCATTGTGAAAATTTAATTTCTGTGAAATGCAGTTTCAGTTAATTTGTAGGCAAGAGAATCTGTCTGTCCTGTTAGTAATCAAACAAACTGTACTTGTACCATGACTGTATTTTAAAGGTACATTTGAACTAATCAATGATGACACTGAAATAACCCCGTGAATATGTTCTGTCCCCGTGAAGCCTGTTCTAGAAGCCGTGTCCCTGCACTATTCAGTGGGACAAGTAGGGTGTAGGAAGGTTAGTTCCTGTAGTTGGGAGAAGTATCCCAAGCCCTGTCCAATGCTAATGACAGATTGTGTGAAGTGCTAGTACTACTAGTTCGTTTTCCCACAATCAAAACTCAAAGCATTGGTTTGCCTCTTCCAGGGAAAGAGATGGTGGATTACATTTGCCAGTACCTGAGCAGTGTGAGAGAGAGACGAGTGACTCCGGATGTACAGCCAGGTTACATGAGAGCCCAGCTGCCAGATTCTGCCCCAACGGACCCAGATAGCTGGGACAACATCTTTGGAGATATAGAGAAGATTATTATGCCTGGGGTAAGAAATAAAGTATAAGTTCTGCAGACCATTTCTCTAAATAAGTAAAATACATAAAATGTAGAATAAGTCTTGTAGACATTGTCTTGTCTTGTCCACAGAAGGATTCTGGAGACTACTGTTGTGTTCCCAACTACAATTTTAGGGGATAGACTGAATATGTTTTTGAAATATTTTATACATTGAGAATAACTCGTGTTTGCCTAGAGGGCAAAAATAATTTTCTGACACTGGTGAATTTAGCTTCACAAGGCCTCTACCTGCTGAATTGCATCATACCAGTTTCAGAGATGTAGAAACTCAGGCACTGCGAGGTGAAACAGCTCTTGCCCAAGGTCATGTACATATAAGACTTCTCTCCTGCTCTTTGAATGTAAAGGTCTCCTTCCTCTTGTGCATAAATACTGCAGATTCTACTAAGGGAGTTCATATTACCTAATGAAATATTTTTATGTAAGAAGCTGTTTCAAAGTATGTTTTAAATTTTCTTTATAGATGTTTGCAGAAACTTGGTCTGATGTAGGAGAGGTGTTCACATTAAACTTGCTTACACTGGTGTCCCACATAAAAGCTCCTTCAAGTGTCTAGAGGGGCGCTATAAATTGTAATTTGCTGTGTAATTAGCTATAAAGGCAAGCTGCTGTTTGACAAAATGGGCAAGAGCAACTTTGTTGCAAGGATTCTCCTTCTAAAGATAAATGTTTTGATAAATATTTGACTCTGTGCAATGTTAAAAAGACCATTCTTTCCTGTCCAGAATCTTTGTCTGCCTGTTTAAGACAGATAAATACTTCTGCTATAATTTGGAATTTATCTAATAACGACACAGTGTTATCATTTGCTAGTACTGCACTCCTGTTGATATTATCTTTGTAGCTTTGTGCTAGCAGATCTAAAATTGCACATATGTTGCTGAGATCCTTTTGCTTCACTTTACGCACATGCTAATTGCTACATCTCATGCAGAATTTTGTGACATTTTCAGACTTAACTTCTGGATGACTTTGTTCTAGGTAGTCCATTGGCAAAGCCCACACATGCATGCCTACTTTCCAGCTCTTACTTCCTGGCCTTCACTCCTTGGAGATATGTTGGCTGATGCAATTAACTGCTTGGGATTCACATGGGTAATTTTTGTTGTTGTTGTTATTTTAAATATTCTTCTCCTGTGTGTATTATGCAGGAGCAGGTCATAGTTGGTCTTCCTAGTTCTGTGAGTCAGTATAATTAATTATTTACTTTAACCAATAGTGTGTCCTTTGCATAAATTGTCACTTGCAAAAATAAGTAAATAGAATATAGAAGAACAAACATTACCTAGTAGCAAGAGGTGAATGAAGAAAATATACCACTAGAAATGCTTATTTTCTAATTCTTTGCATATCCCACTGTGGGCATTGTTCCTTGTCACCTAGTCTCACTGCCAAGACTGTTACACAAGCACTGCAGGCAATAGAGCAGCCACCACCCGTGACTGCAGGCTAGGTTGGACTCAATTCCCGTTCTCCTGCTCCTTTGAGAGAACACATTTCCTATTTTTCCTCTTCTGAAAATAATTGTTTGGTGGCCTGTCCCAGAATATCTGAGTATTTGATACCCTCCTGCAACAGCTACACAGCGCTACTTGGTTATGACTCCGAATACCTCAGAGGTGTTCTGAAGCCAGTGTTTTCCCCAGTGGTGAAGCTGCCCAGATTTTTAGTATGTTTCCCTGTAAGAAAGTAGTAGAAGCTCATAAACCTATAAGAAATGTGTGGTTATGGTCTCTACATAGTTAAATCAGATTAGTTCATTGCATACATGGAAATGTCAATTTCCATGCCCTCAATCTAGTTTTGGTAGACTTCTGTTAAGTTCACAGTGTAAACAGGTTCTTTCATAAGTGGAAAGCTGGACACTGCAGAAGAGCTTTCGTCTTTCTTTTGCCGCTCTTCAGAAAGCCTCCCTTAACTCTTGTCAGTTGGAAGATGGGTCACTGCCTTTTCTCTTTAGGGATCGAGAGCATGTATATGTGTGGTGGATTGCAGTTCCAGTTTTGTTTCAAATGGCTCATTGAGATTTCTTTTTTAATGACTGTATTGATAGTTTAGAAGCTTAACACTGAGGTGGTGCAAGTAAGCTATGAGTCTGTGTATTTGATGTTCCAAGAGAGCAACTGGTAGTGAGCAAGGTATCTGGAGCTCACCCTCAACTGCAACCTTAACAGAGAGGTCTGTGTTACAGAACTCACCAAACAACATAATTTTTATTACAGTAGCATCGTTTTCTGCTAGATATGGGCCATCGTATTACACAGTTAGCTGCTTATATATCTGATGCTATATAATCCGATGGATTATACTCCTCCTGTGCTTGCAGGGTGAATTACAACCTGATTCTCTTTGATTTTTCTAGGCCTCCAGTCCAGCCTGTACAGAACTGGAAATGAATGTGATGGATTGGTTGGCTAAAATGCTGGGCCTTCCAGACAAATTCCTGCACCACCATCCCGACAGCGTGGGCGGAGGAGTATTGCAGGTAGGGGAGATCAGAGGTGGCCTCATCAACATTTTATTTTCACTCAAGTGAATTTCCCTCTGGGAAATTTGTTTTTGCCTCCCAGGGGCAAAACCAACAAGATTTGTTCTATGGGTCTAAATAGAGACAAATCCCAATTTGACATTACTTTCCCAAATTTTAGTATTAAATACAGAAGATTATAGAATAGGAATGGCTATTGCTTTTATTCTTAGTTGTGTTATGGACGTGGAGTGGGTACTCTTGTGGCCTTACTGAGGATGAATGATAGTCAGATTTGGTTTCTTCCATCTGTTTCACGTCACCAAATTATTCACTAAAGTGATTCTTACATCATTAGAGAAGGAATCTCTGCCACTGTCCTTCCACCTGCAGTCCTTAGCCACACAAAAAATTACTTTTCGCCTTTCTCATGTCTACTTTGTGCCCCTGAGAATTGCAAGATCAAAGCTGAACCTTTACCTCCTTTCGTAAGGCGTAACAAGTATCCCCTGGAATTAGTGCTGATGCTCTGTTTTAAGGAGCTTTGTTCAGGTTTGTAATTTTTATGGGAAATACTACATTTTTGCTGTAAAGAACAAAAGGAAAATGTGACTTGTTTACTCCTCCCAACTTGGTCCTGCACATTAAAAATATACAGGAGTTAAAAGGCTTTGTTTTGCGTTGCTGGCTCAGAGAGCTGCTTGTCAGCTAGTGACTTTCCACTGCATCCCAGAAAAGCAGGAGTAGAAATAAGAGGGAGTGGGCAGCTGAGCACTTCAGTGACTTCAGTAAATCTCTGACAAAATAGCAATTAAGAAGTAATATGTTGCAGTAAATGAGCAATGTCTTTGCAGAGCACTGTGAGTGAATCAACCTTGGTTGCGCTGCTAGCAGCAAGGAAAAACAAAATTCTGGAGATGAAGCTTTCTGAGCCAGATGCCGATGAGTCCTCACTCAATTCTCGCCTCATCGCTTACGCGTCTGATCAAGTAGGTTCTTATGGTTACAAAGAAAACAAATCCACTTCTGCTGTCTCACCCAGACCATACAATGTGAACTTGTGTTTCTGTACCAAGAGAAAAAGCACAAAGATGAATGCCTCACAAGCATGAACGAATCCCTCCTGTGTTGCTTTCTTCATATAGGGAAACAAAATCAGTGTGAGGTGAGATTTTGTTAGAGTTCTAGCAGTCCTCAAGAGACTGTTTCACATGACTCATTTCTGTACTTCCTTCCTGTTTTTCACAAAGCCATACTCCATTAACTAGGCACTGATTTCATGCTGCTTCAGCTCTTGTTTCTTCACAGCCTCCTTCCACTCAGAGAGAGGCGCACTCAGGCCGTTCCCTCAGTTGCGGCTGGTTGTGTCCACTCTAGACCGCTGTGCTTGTTCTTGGAGGAAACATCTGCGCTGTACTGTGACTCTGCCTGCAAACTTATTCTGTCCTTTGGCTCCTGAACTGAATAATCCCGTTCCCCTGTGAAAACTGCAACACTCATGCTGGTTCTCTCTTAGTATAACTAAAAGGGCTTTTTCTTGTGAGGTGTTTTGGTCTATCTCAGCCCAGAGGCAGGCACACTTCAGGCAGGGAGGAGGCAATAAACAGATGTTGATCCATTTCTAGAGGGTCCTTTAAGGTCTGAGTTTTGATAAATGGCCCTCCAAACACAAGGTGAGGATGCATTTTAGAGACGAATACCCACATATATGGAGCATATACATTCCTTGGAACGAAAGTGTATTATTTCTTTGAGTTATTCACAAAGAAGAAACTTTCAGACTTGTATTAATGTGAGTTAGAATAAAGACCTTATCTCTGCTTTTCTTGCAACCACTCTTCTATGAGGCTGTAACTTATCACAGCTGTCCAGCCTCAGAGCTTGCTTTCTTACTGTTTTTCTTTTTTTAAAGGCGCATTCTTCCGTAGAAAAGGCTGGCTTGATTTCTCTTGTGAAGATGAAATTTCTGCCTGTGGATGAGAACTTTTCCCTCAGAGGTGAAACTTTGAAGAAAGCCATTGCAGAAGATAGAAAGAAAGGCCTAGTGCCAGTCTTTGTATGTTCAGCTTTCTGGTTGGGGGTATTGACGTAGTGTTATATTCTTAATGTCAACATAAAATTATATCTGAAACATTTGTTATTGTGTTAAAATAGTTAAAATACATTAGATTAAGTTTAAAATGTATACAAGAATTTGTTTTATTGAACAAAAAAATTTTTAATATCATTTTGACTGTATATGATAGCCTTTCCACTTTTAAAGTGATGCATCCATTTATTAAAAAAATACCAACTTAACAGGTTTGTTTTGTTCTAGGTTTGTGCAACTTTGGGTACAACTGGTGTGTGTGCTTTTGACAGTCTCTCAGAACTGGGACCAATTTGTAAGTGTCCTTCCTTCCCGATTTTTTAAACTATGATAGCACAGAAAAGCTAGTATGAGAATTTTTCATGCCAAAACCAAGGAGAGCAGAAATACTAATCACCTGGAGTTTTTCAGATATGTCTCAAAGATCGGTGGAGTCACTGCAAGACTTTGCAGTGATTTCTGCAAGATTTAGGTTAGGATGCTAAAGTACATTCTATTCAAGATGGATTAAATTTTCCAGCTGATAAGTCTTTAATGTGGTTATTCAGGGAATACAGTCTGTACTGTGCAGAGTGCTATACTGTTGCAGGATGGATACATAAATGTTTAACCTAGCAAGGTTTTGAAGATAGTGTCTGGTAGGACATCCTTTGTAGTCACCAGTTCTATAGGTAGATTTGACATGGTTGCAGATTCCACTCCAGCATAAATTCCGACAAGCATTTGCTGAAGATGTGCGGCACTTTCTCTTCTGGGTAAAAGCGTGGCTTCTGTCTCTGGGTCCTTTTTGCTTGCCACTGTGTCTTTATTCTAGCTTTGTGCAACTGCATCGTACTGGGGAATTTCACTTAATAAAAAGGCAAGTAACAGAAATCAAACATTAAAAAGCCTCACTCATATGAAATATGGAATAGTGAGTTTTGTAGAGTGTCCATCTGATTTCAGCATTATTCTGTATTTTGGGTTTCTGGATCCACCACTTTAGAATAAAACTAGATTGTCAATTGTTTGTCTTGCTATTTTGTTGTCAGCCTGTCCGTCTCCTGCAAAATCATGCACCTAGTTTTCAGAGAGGAGAGATTAAGCATGTGCTTTGATTCCTTATGTCCCTTACATAACAACAATTTCAATTCCAACAGGCGATGCTGAGGGACTCTGGCTTCACATTGATGCTGCATATGCAGGAACAGCATTTGTATGTCCTGAATTTCGATTGTTCTTGGATGGAATTGAATACGCAGATTCCTTTACTTTTAACCCTTCTAAATGGATGATGGTTCATTTTGACTGCACTGGATTTTGGTGAGTAAAGGCAAAACGCAACACCAAAAAAATGTCATGCAAATTGCAAAGTCTTTCTCTGCACAATTTTTTGCTAAATAAAGTTCATTCTACAATTGATAGGGTTAAGGATAAATACAAGTTACATCAAACCTTCAGTGTTAACCCTGTCTACCTCAGACATCCCAACTCAGGAGCTGCTGTTGATTTCATGGTAAGTTGTTACTTGCGTTGGTATTTTTAATTGCCTATAAGATGTTCGAACAGACTGCAAAGTTCCTCACGCTCTGGACTGTGCTTATCTTATAGCTGGTATTATTACATAAAAGCATAAAAACAATTACACTGAGATTCTAATGTGGATTCAATAATAAAACTTTGAAATGAGCCCTGGTTATGAAAATTAATTATGAAATTGCTTTCAGATGTAGAGATTGAAGTACTTAAGATTTTTACACAGATGAGCATCCAGCCTTGCCTTTTTGGTTAGAAAGGTCACTTCTGTGCATTTTGTTGCTGAAGTAATTCCTACTGATGGTATTTTGGCTGGTTTTCTTGTATCGCTGTAATAAAAAAGAGAAGGGAGTATGCAATGGAAACGCCATGCTCTGAAATAGCAGTAAAATGAATTACGTTTTTCTTCAGATTAAGTTATTCATAGGAGAGCTAAGAGGCATTTCACTTTAGATCCATCTTGGAGGAGATTTCAGTCCAGTAAAACAAAAGAATATTTACTGCCAATTGTTTCTGCTATGATCTCACCCTAGTCCTGAAAAGATAATTGTTTTCTTTAAATCAATAGTGCTTTTCACTACAGTGTGAGTGGAGAGAAGGGGAGAAGAAATGTATCAATGAGTCCCTCTTGTGGTTAAATAGGACCCTGCATGTATAGCTCCCTAGGAGTATTCTTCACTCTTTTCCATGCAGCAGGTGTTACTTCCTCTGGAAAGGTCTAGCACTCTGTCAGCTGTTGCTTTTTATAGTTGATTTGGGAAAACGTGGATGGCACTTACATGTGCAAATTACAGGAAGTGAAGTGAGCACTCAGTCCTAAAGTGCAGATGGACACCTCTTAAATTGATAATGCTCTTTAAATGCAAAAATGTGAGGGTGTTAGCTGGTGATTAACTACAGATTCTAAGCGTGTCTAGGCCATAGATTAAGGGGAATACCCAAAATCTTACTTTTGCAAATAAATGGACAATATGTAAACATGGTATCTTTGGCTATTTCCTAGGCTTAGCAGATTTTCAGTAATAAGAAATTATTTATGTCAACAGCGATTTCTAAGCTGAGTCTGAAGCAATAGATTTAGGGGTGTAAGGGGACACACTTTGTTGTATTTGTGCTCATTGATACACTGTTGTGTTTTCACAGCACTGGCAAATTCCACTGAGTCGTCGATTTCGTTCTTTGAAGCTGTGGTTTGTGATTCGTTCATTTGGAGTGAAAAAGCTTCAAGCTCATGTCCGCCATGTATGTGAATTAATGCAAGCATAAATCTGTTATGTTCATTTATTGGTAGCTGAGTTTAATAAATTTAGTGATGCAAGATGAGTAACAGAAATCCTCTCACACAAAGCTTGCATGTGAAAACTGAATGTGTGCTGATTTTGCTCTGAAGTAATCTGTGAGAATTGATTGTGTAGACAAACCGTTTCCTGTACCCTTCTTGGAAGCAGTAGGCAATGGAAAGTGACTCGATATGTCAATGCCTTCTGCACGTTACTGAGTAACTAATCTGTAGAAGCTTTCTTTGAGGCAAAGTGGCAGCTGTTTGGGAGGCCAGCTGTGATGCATGGCTGAACCCATTGCTATGAAAATGTACAGGCTTAAGTTCTCGATGGAGTGTAAATACAAGGGATCATAATGTGGATCAGTTTGCCACAAAAGGACTCTAATCAGAGAAGGCACATTCTGTTTTCAAGCCTTCTTCTAGAAAATTCCTATGTATAGTCCAGTTGCTCTTGTTCATTGTCAAGGGTTTGGGCAGACTTTAAAATGCTTAGCTTTGTTGTCATTCTTCTGTTTGCTACCATTCGTGCATTAGAATGATGTGTTTTATTAAGGAAAGGAATTATTTTTAACTACTTAACTCAGTGTCTTACAGTGGGTTTGTGACAAACCAATATATAACTATTTTTTCCTTAACTATAGGGTACTGAAACAGCCAAATTCTTTGAATCGTTGGTTAGAAGGGATCCACTCTTTGAAATTCCTGCCAAGAGACATCTTGGACTGGTTGTATTTCGTTTAAAGGTAAAGATTGGGCCTTTTGTATGTCTTTTGGGGATGAATTGACCACAGCTGATCTCTCCCCAAACATTAAGAACTGTGAATAAACTTTCATGTAAGAATTTGTAATGCTGGAATTCTTATAGAGATGTTTGGATGTCACTGGAAATTCTAACCATAGTATTTTTTTTTTTTCCTTATTCATATTTAAAACAGGGTCCCAACTGGCTGACAGAAAAACTTCTGAAAGAACTAAGCAGTTCTGGCAGGCTCTTCCTTATTCCAGCAACCATTCATGACAAGTTCATCATTCGCTTTACTGTAACATCTCAGTTCACAACCAGGGAAGATATTCTGCAAGACTGGAACATCATTCAACACACTGCAGCCCAAATTGTTGGCCAGAATTATGGGTTGCACTGCATCAATTCTGGTGATGGGGCAAGAATCCCTGATATGATAGTTAAGCCTAGTTCTGATGCCATTAGTAGTGCTTCTCAGCTTTATCTAGATGGAGGAAAATACAAAACACCTTCCAGAAAAATAGTAGTTCAGCCTAAAAAGGTAGCAGCAAGCCCTAGCACTTGCGTGATTATTAAACAAGTGAAAGGTCAAAGGGATCCTCTAGATGACTGTTTTCCAGAAGATGTCCAAGATGTTACTAAACATAAGTTAACCTCTTTTTTATTCAGTTACTTATCTGTTCAAGGTAAGAAAAAGACGGCACGTTCCCTTAGCTGCAACAGTGTGCCAATGCCTGGTGGTTTTGAGCAATGTAACTCCAAAGCAGTAGCCACTGACAAGAAGGAGTCTCACACCAATGCCAGAATTCTTTCCAGGCTGCCTGAAGAGGTGATGATGCTCAAAAAAAGTGCCTTCAAAAAACTGATTAAGTTCTACAGTGTCCCAAGCTTTCCAGAGTGTAGTATTCAGTGTGGCCTTCAGCTACCCTGTTGTCCTCTGCAAGCCATTGTTTAACAAGTACGAGATTGATCCTTACGACCTCTCCAGGTAGAAAGAGAGCCAAAGTTTGCTTATTCACATGCAATACTACATGCTGTTTTGTTCAATATGTAAGCAGTGGCAATGACCACTGAGAAAATGCCTTTGCTTTTACTGGTGGAAACATTATGTATTTATAGATTAAAATGTCAAATAAATCTTGTAGGCGTATAACATGGAACTCTCTGGTTTGTAGACTCTGATAAAGAAAATGTCAATTTCTGCCTTATCAGTCTTGGCAATGGACAATTTCTAGCCAGTAGGCTAGAACCAGTTTGACAAAATATGCTGGCCTCAGTAGGGGGTAAACAGTTTCTGTTTGCACCATTGTTTTGTTTTTAAATACCTTTACTTAAACTCTCTAGACTGCTGTGACGTTCTGTGTGTGCAGACAGTGCCAACGTCAATTCTGAACTGGGCAAAAAGAAGGGTGTAACCTCTTGAAGAGGTTTGGCTGTATTAGGGCAATTTTAAAACTCCATGAGTTTAAACACGCAGCAGGGTATACTGAGGCATGTGTTACAAGGAGCAGTAACATTTGGCCCGCTAGCCCCTTCTAGTAAGAACAGATTTATTTAATTCAATTCTGTAATATTATTTGCCTTTTTTTAAATCCTAGGGACATCTAAGCCACGCTTTATCATGAAGTGTCTGGCCTGCCATTACTCTATTTGCACCTGAAGGAAAAGATGTCTTAGTTCTTGTAAACTGTTGTCATTCTGTGTATGTATTATTTGATGCATAAAAAATAAGAGGGCATCTCTGCCGCAATGGATAAAAGTTAATGTAAGCATCTAATACAGATTTTTTTTGATTTGTTAATCTGAGACAACTGTAAGATTAATTAATGGTATTTGTTAATGAGTTTTGTGTTTTGACTTAGGGATGTAATTTTTACTAATGCAATGGATCACCCTTTAATATGAATATAAACGTATTTGCATAAAGATGTCATATCATACCCACTTTCACATGCTTAGGTGCACAATATTAACATTCACAGCATTAACAGTACATCCATACACACTAGGATTTAGGTAAGATTCAAAATATGAAGGAGAGGAGAAGCCAGGCTAAAATACAAGTAGAGTTGGAGAAGTTCTGCTTTATTAAAACAATCTCACATTCACAATTTATTTCAGATACTGATATTTGCTAATGTTAATAAACAGGATTTCCTGGCAAGGTTAGAATAATAGATGTTTTAAAAACTGAGTATTCTAAAACACAGATTTTTTTTTTTTTTTTTTTTGTGCTCACAATTTGAAGTCATGGTTTTTTACTGAGTTATAAATGTCCTGGGTCATTTGTACATACATGTTTTCTTTGTCATCCAGGAAATACAGGCGATCTTTGATGACTGTTGGATTGAAACCTTCCTCCACTAGTTGTACTTTACGGTACTTAAAAGTTGCTGTAAGTTCAACAGCGCTCTACAAAACAAAATTACACCTCTACTTATCAATGTCAGCATATAACTGTGGGAATTAGATTGCATTTCCTAAATACAAAGGGAAATCTATTTAAAGTAAATCTATACAGCACAGAAGTCAAAGCCTTACTAACAGAGGTCTAAACTATCTGCATTTATCGGATAATAACTAGACTGTGGAACATGTGGGCCAGTAATTGCTGTGAATGTAAGAACTACTGGGGCCACAGAAACATTACTGAAAGGCTTACGTTACTATTCTGCTTTAAAAAAAGTCAGGAAAACACTAGTTTTCAGCTTTTAGTCAAAGAGAATCAAGGGTTTATCCAGAAATGTATTTAATTCTGTTCTCAGATCAAGAAACAGCAGAATTTTTCTCAGAAAAGAAAAGCAAAGAAAATGGCAACTGGAGACTGGGCAAGACTCACTGTATTTTTCATGAGATGGCAAGACAAACTACTACCTTGACTGGTCAACTGTTTTGTTTGCATAACTCAAAAAGTTTAAAGATTCATTAAATAATTAGGCATGCTAGTACCTCTGTGTTAATGCTCTTGAATCATCTCAGTGAATACACAACCTTTCTCAAAGGAGCAATGTTTATTTTAAATAACTTGAGAAGTACAGTGAGAGTGACATTCCCACAACACTTTCCTAATTCAAGTTAAATTTCAGGTTAGAATTTGGCTATTTATTCACTGGTAGAATAAAAATCTAAGGCCTCTCTTAAAAAAGACTTCTCTTGCAAGCTTTTTTTTTGTGTGGAGATCGTTATTTTGCACAGAACAGTCTGTAGATGGAGCTACACTAACCTGAGAATACAGCTGTGTTAGGAATCCAACATAAAATGTATTTTCTGCTAAGACATCTTCCTGTTTTATATGTTAAAATGTGCCAGGTGTCCTGTAGCTGCTCATGCAACTTGTGTTTTTCAGGCTGAACTGAAACATCTGGGCACAGGTCTGCTTTCATATTGGTAAATGACAAAAGCAAGTGAGAGACAAAAGAAGCCTTTTTGCAAATTGCTAGTATAAGTGGAAAGTCCATAGTCCTCATAGAAAAGAGAAAAAACAATCCAGATGGACACACAAAAGCTACTTAGCAGCACTGGTTTACCTTAATCCTTATAAAACGAGGTCTCGCGTAGTTTGGAAGGTGAGTGTTAACATGTCTGTAAGTACTTTCTCCATCAAATTCACAGTTTTCCTTCAGTCGAATGCATGCCATTCCTGTTTTGCCTTCATAACCTGAAGGAATAATGACAGCAAGTAACTGTAGTTCATATATAAATTTGAACTCTTTCTCCTGTAAGTGAACCCTTCCTTCTAATCCACTTCAGAAACATAGAAACATTTTCCTTTAGACATCTAAAGGATTACATTCTTTTTTATGGCTTCAGCATGCTAGATGCTGAAACACTTTTGAAAGCCTAACATTAGAATTATAGATGGCAGACACTTTGAAAATCACCATTCTTTTGAAAGTCTTTGGAAAGATGCTGAGGCAGAAGTCTGCCAGCAGCAGCATTTAACTGTGTGTGTTAATTTACTTTACAGTAAATCATGGTAAATTTGCCTGTACTTGTGCTGACAAGCTCACCCCTGCAGAAAGAAGTAAGACCCAGTTTACCATTGTTTATTACCCTATGAATGATTAAGCACTGCAAAAATCCAAGTACTTCAGATTCTTTTTACTTGTTTCACTACATACTGAGAGGGCTGCTTCCCGCCCCTTTTGTGGCTGAGGGATGGGACACCATTTAAACACAAACCTTTTGGCGTTCCTTCTGTTTCTGGCATTACAGGCAATGCAAGAAGAAATAGGTAATATTTTTATTAAAAGTTTTATATTAGAACCACATGAATGCTTTCACAGAATTGTGTACAGAAGGAAGTGAAAACAGTAGCATCTAATGTTTAAAGAAAAGTAAAGCATGAACATACACTAATTTAAGATTAATTGTTCTTTAGTCTGAGTCTTGTTTCTGTTTGCCTTTAACAGCATGCATTGATGACACCTGACTTTCCAATTTGTTTATTCAAAATCTAGAGTGTTGAATTAATGAGTTCTCAGGTGATGTACACTATCACCCCCAGCTACATTACTAAAGTACAAATATTTCTATGCCGTGTAAAACAAAAAAAAATTAAAATACACAATCCACTCAGTTCTTACACAAATGTAAAGTGAGAACCAGTTTAAACTATTTTTTTTTCCATAAAGTTGTTCTATAATTAGGTATTAACGCCTCTTTTATGTGGTTTTACAAGAGCATAGAGAATAAAAGCATATCCTTCTTGACTTCTACAGTGTAATCTGAGAAATACATAAAGAATTCTCAACCATTTATGTTGTTACCTTTCTTTTGAAATGTCTCCTAAGGCAGCTGTGTGTTTATCCCTACCACAAAGCAGCTGAAAACAAGAGTGATTCAAAGAGAGGCTTTAATTTTAGATCAATTATGTGGCATACACATACATGATTAATAAAAAGTTCATTTGAGTTAAATTCACTATGCTAACACGTCACCTCCATTTATGAACAGCCTTGTTATTCTAGCTTCAGAAACACGGAGCATTTCTATTCTCATGTCTTCCACTTTTAGTAGAGGAAATAGCGAGCAAATTATAACATTAATGGAATATCTCACACGTTGAATAAATGGTGGAAAGAAATGGTGGATGTAGGAGGAGTGGTGTGTCTAACAGGCCTTTCAGTTCCAAAATACTAAACTGTGATGATATATGATATACCATTGCCTAGAAGCTTTTCTGGAAAAGTGTGATACCTGTTAACTTAATATAGTTAATGAAATAATAATTAATCTGTTAGACTTGTTAATATCTGTTAACCTAGTTAACAGGGGCTCCAAAATTCCTCCTCCTCCTCAGACTACTCTAAGAGCATGCACTGTATTATCCTACCCAGTCCAAACTGCTTGTGCAATGCAATACTCAGGATTTCAACCAAATCTAACCTTGTTTGTTTGATTTCAGATCTTACATTACACTGTAAGAATGGGTTCCATTTTAACTGTCTATCACAACCCAAATGCAGCCAGAAGCTAGATAGGAGTCCTGCGGATCTTGGGTAAGTGAGAAACATGGACAGGAAGGTACCTCCAAAATACAGGAGATGAGATAGTAGAGTAAAGCTATCTGTTCCCTCTTTTGTTTTCCAGCATCTCTGTAAATCTGTCTTTAGCAGCAATGCTTTTCAAATTAAATTAAAAAAAAAAAGAAAGGCAAAAAAAAAAAAAAAGCTGCCATAGGCACTTAAAGAGTTTATAAAAGTTCAAAGATTTCACAGATTTTTGAGGACTAGAGAAAAGGTAGTAAGCATGTCAGAACTTTTTGCATTCCTTCAGATTGTTAAAGAAAGGTGAAAAAGGGAGGAATCAATTTCTTAAGTGATGTTCTTTTTCTTCTAAAAATTCAAGTCTATTTTGTTTGTCCCACTCTACAGTAATTACAGAGCTATATTCCTGTAAAAGATACAACAATGTTTATATCAAGATACTTAATCTCAAATGTTCTTCCATTCTCCAGTTAGTATTCTTGTCATACTACATTAATATAAGCTTTGGCTATACCTTTTAGCTAATTAATATTGCATACATTTAAATTACAGAATGGATTAAATGCAGCTTATGAAAAATAAGCTGAAGTAGAGCTATCTATACTCTGCATTTCAGTAAAATAATACTTATTAATTAAAATTAATTAAAATACTTATTAAAAACTTATTTTGTTGCAATACTTCAAGTATTTCACTCATACCTGGAACAGATACTCCGTATACAATAACTTCTTGAATGCAGTCAATCAGTCCTAAAACATCTGCAACTTCCGTTGTAGAAACATTTTCCCCTTTCCACCTGGAAAATAAGCAAGCTATAGTCATTATTTTTAAGTGTATTACACAGAGTGATCTCCAGTGTTTTAATGTCTGACTTTACAATGGGCTGAGCACTGAGCTTGAGATCAGAAAGCACTTTTGCACACACGTAGTTTAATCATGCTTAAAATGGCTCTAAACAAACAAACCCCCAAAATATTACTTACCTTAGATTGCGTCCCAGGCTCTATGCTTTCTGAGTTTTAAAAGTATAGTGAATGTGAAACCACAATGGTTTTGTTCTATGAATGTGACTGGTTTCTGACTGTTCAAAATAGCATTCATTCATCACTCTAAGCTGAACCTCTTCTAAGCTCTGTATGTAACTATGAACACAACTGATAAAATATAACAGTGGAGGGGAATTGGAGTCCGCTCTTTTTCTCACTGAGGTCAGAGAAATTCCTCTTTCTCAGTCATGAGGAAATACTGGATATGAATTCAAACCTGAGAATGAGTCAGAATTTTCTCTTGTGACAAGCATCATTTAAATAAATAAACTAACCGGAATGTGTCTCCAGTTCGATCATGGAAATAAATGAAGTTATCATTGTCTATTACTAAAAGGTCACCACTATTAAAATATAAATCCCCTTTTTGGAAGACATCTTTTAATTGCTTCTTCTCTGTTTGCTGTTTTGCTCCTGCATAGCCACTAAAGGGTGCATATCGGGTGATTTTGCAGATTAGTAGTCCAGGTGTACCTATGAAGAGGAAAAACATCTGTTTAAATAGCAC
Source organism: Chlamydotis macqueenii (assembly GCF_036417535.1). Lineage (NCBI taxonomy): Eukaryota > Metazoa > Chordata > Aves > Otidiformes > Otididae > Chlamydotis > Chlamydotis macqueenii. The sequence continues at coordinate 11,069,519 of NC_141567.1, read as the reverse complement.
AGTGTAAATTGCCAAAAAATATCTAATTTTTACTACATTAGTGAAGTTTGCAGATGTTAGAGTTATTTGAGAATTTTGTCAGAATCATCATCTTTTAAAATCAGTTGTGCACGTACAGATTGAGTTTCACCTTGTCCTCTCAATTCACTAGCCCTCAAAAATGCCAGTAGATAATACAATTTATCACCTGCTTGTATTAATGCAGCAGAACAGGATCTCTTAGGTTTTGTCTGGTAAGTAGAAAATAGTTGCCCATTTTCTCTAGACACCTTCATAAACCTCAGTTTAAAACATGTGACTCAACAGGAGCTGTGACTAAAAGGAAACTTAGACATGGCATAAGGTGTGTCTTTAGAAGGTGACCATTGGTATGGGCTACTTCCATGTAACTCAGCTGGCATGGGGCAGCCTTACCCCTCAACCAAAATATTTAGTTCGATCTTGGAACCAGATATTGGGGTTCAGCTTGCTTACTTTGAATGCAAAATAGACCAAAAGGCTGCTTAGTATGTTCTTTAGTCTTTCATGTGCTAGAGCTGGAGTAATTTATGAAGGGAGCAGGGAAACCTGTATGTTTATGTAAATTGAAACTCAACTTCACGTTCTATAGAGCATTGCATGGATGTTATAAACTGGAGTGAATTTTCTCTCTATACGAAATAAATTAGTCTGTCCCCATCAAGCCTGAGATTTTACATTTTTTCAGGGGTTCCTCTCTTACATTGCAGATATTTTCCACATCTCTGCATTTCAGCAACTTAAACACTGGGTGCATTTATATAAATATGGAATATTGGTGTGCACATCCCTCCTCATCCCAACTTAAGAGACAGATTAGGGAGAGCTGGCATAGGAGAGAGTATGCCTATGGAGCAGACACTCTTAACATAACTGGTATATTCCTTAGTAATGAGAATTTAATGCAATTGGTAACCTGTATACCTGTTCCCTTATCCACAGAGAAGGCGAGCGTTTTTGTCCTCACTCACAGTAATGACTACACATGTAATAGAATGCAACAAACTAAAAAAATATCACAAGTATCTGGTTTAAACACAGGTTTGCCTCTCTCAATATATAAACCTCTTCTATGAAAACTGATATTAAGATTTATTATAGAAAAAGTATTTTTGTGTGCTTTCTCTATTGCCAGTGGCAAAAAATTTCAGCCACTGCTGGAAAAGAGAACTGCTTTCTATTTTGCAACTGTTTCTTTAGTGACATGTTAAGTACAAATTCTGAGGAGAATTAAGTCAGCATCTGTACTCAAGAATGTTAGCATGTCCATTATTAAAACTAGACAAGTTATTAACATCTAATTACATAGCTGTGCATTCCCTATTGTACTTTACCTTTCTGTTAAGCTGTATTGCAATAGTATGTGATCTGTTACATATTTTCTAACTTGTATTTCAAAACCTGGCTTACTCAATGGCTATTCTGAGCATCTTTCCAGATAGAAGTGATGCAAAGAGATGTAATTTTAAAAAGTCAGTATCTTTCTGAATTTTTTTAAAGGAGGTAAGCTTTTACCTTTGGGAACTCTTATGCAGTATCCATTTTCATCTCGGACTGGTTCATCTTTCTCTATGTCATATTTAATCAGTTCATAGTGTAAGATTTTCTAGTGAAAATTTCAAAATGTATACACACATTAATATTAAATCTGTGAAAAATATATTCAGAATTATACTACATAGTCAGCTTTCTGTTTAACAAGAGCCAAATTAATCACATTTCATCTGGATGTGTTAAGTCTAAATGTTCTTTTGCCTGAACTAGTAGAGATATCTGTGATATCTAGCATGGGCAGCTAGACTGTACTTGGGGAGAATCTTCTCCTTCAACAAATTCATAACTAGCCTTGGCTTCCTCCCAACTTGTCATATAAGTGCCCTGGTAATGCCCTTGGCAATACACCAGATTTCACTGAGAAGGACAAAATACCAGATTTTATTCTTACCTTCTGCAGGTGGTTTACTCTTCCCACTGCACCAATTTTTCCAGTGTAATTAACAAAAGAAATGTTTCCTTCAGTCGATGCATAAAATTCCAAAATATTAATATTTCCAAATCTTCGGATAAATTCTTTCCAAACATCAGCCCTTATTCCATTTCCTATGGCAAGTCTGACTTTGTGATCTTGATCATTGTTTCTCTAGAAACAAGAAACAGTCATGAATTCATATTTCTGCTGAGTGAAAGTAGAATTTCTACTTCTGGAAAACTCTGAAGGAAACTTGTATTCTACAAGTATTGAGCATATTCTGAAGCAATATATGTGCAAATGTTACTACAGCGAAGCTCATAATTTTGATGTGGAAAAGGAAAATAAAGTACTGTGCAAGTCAGGCTATATATCTAACTGTAGTTAGTAATTAATTTGATTTGGATGAAAACAGGAACAAAAAATTTTATGCAGAAAGCCAGAATGAGACTCAGGCACCATGTTAAACTATTCTGTTTGTAAGCCTTGTGGTGGTTCTCTGCAGAAGAGTAATTTACCCTGAATTCAGCGAAACATTTGCAGGATGTTTGGGTGGAAAGGAAATCCCTTCTCCTATTGTAAGTGCAGATTTGAGCCTGCTAAAAATTATATTACCACATTTTATATCACTTTTGATAGTGCTATTAGATCTTTCTGTTTACACAGTAAAGTGATAAACACACAGTGAGGCTGACAACCCTTCTCTTAGATGCTCATATTTATCCGCAACAATAGGGAGTACTGAACTGGGTCAGACACTCGTAATTCATAAAGATATCTAATGTGCTAAAGAGTGACAATAGCTTGAGAGAATTTTAGCGAGGAAAGGCTCTTTCATCCCACTTCCTGCCTTTTTCTCCAACCATTTCTTTTATTATATAATTTAATAATATTTTAAGGTACAAAGAGTCTTTGAAAATATAGATTGGCTTTAAGAATAAGAATACTTAGTTGAAAGAATAAGACTATTCTATCAGCAACAAGCTGGAATGTGTATTTGTGCAGAATAAGTATGTTGGCTCTGTCTTTCAGGAAATACAGTGCAGAGAGCAATGCAGTAGATGGTAGAAGATAAGCATGGAACACTGGAACTGCAAAATGGTCTTTCAAGGAGTGATTCAAAAGAGAAATCTGGCCATTAAGACAAACATGGATTGGTCTTATAGTTTCATACTCCCAGAAAAGACTAAAAAATAGCTACAATTTTTAAATACCGTAAAACTTCAATTTTATTTTGGACTTCAGTCATGTAATTTCTGGATTATTATAGCTCTTCTGCATAATAGTCTAGAAATGCATGTTTAAATTTAATCTAAAGAAGAAATAGTCTTCTCTGTGATATTGAGAGATCTGCCAATTAACATGTTAGCACAGAACCAAGCTTAAAATAGAACAATGAAATCTGCTGAAATTCTGCATAGTGTCTGAATGACTTGCTGTTTACTTTTCATAAAATCTGTTTGTTGTAGATTATGCTCTACAACACTGTATGCAACACCTTAGTCTCTCAGGAGAGAGACTCCAGTTGATTGGGCGTTTATACATCTGAGCTTAAACATTTTATTTTGAAATTAGTCACTGGGGACAGGATGCTGCTTGGATCCATACTGTCTCTCATCTTTTGTTGTGCTTAAGTCTGTATTTTCAATCTTTCTTCCCCACATGCTTAGGCACATAAAGAAAATTTGTTATTTAACAAAGGAAGAAGGACTTCACCCTTAAGATTATTTCTATAATGTTTGGACTGTTCATTTGTTCTGAAATAACTATGTAAGTTAGCTGGAAATACAATCAGAAAGAAAATTGTGACACATACTGAGTTTTTTTTTCTTCTGTGGATACGTAGAGGAAAGAAATTATAACATAGATAAAAGTTACTAACATAATAAGGAAGTTCAATAATGAAATGGCATTAGTTAAGACAGATGACACTCTACTCGTGGAAAAGACTTTCTCTGTTATATGTGCAATAACAAGCCAAGCCCTCTTGGCACCACGGCAGTTTAACAGTATTCATTTTGTCAAGTTCTTGCATTCTTAAAATGTTAATCCTCTCTTTCTGGGAGTGCACTCAAAGTAGCATGCACATGGGATCAGATATTAAGCTTACAAACCTTGCTTATGTAAAGGTGTTTTCTCCACTGGTATTGAATTCCACATATTGAGCAAACAAAAATCCTTATATTAAATAATAAAAGCTAAGCTATCTGTGCCTATCTTAAAGTCTGACCTTTGTAGATAAGAAGCCACCAATAATTAGTAATCTGTAAGACAGCCTCAAATACTACTCAACTGTATCATTCAGTGGGCTTCAGGTTCAGCCATTGCTGTTGATTTTGATTAACAGGTCACTTTAGTGGTTAAGCTAAATCTCTGTGTGTGGCTAACATTTCCAAACTCACCTCATTTGGAAACTAATTTATACTTGTCTGGAAACTGTACATGTATTTGAGATACTAGCTGAATTCAGGAATTTACAGAGTATACACCTTGTGACTCAGTTATATTTGTGTGTGCATGCATGCTATCAAGAAACACAACTCCATAAAAAATGAGTGCATTAGCTCATTCTTTAAGCTTATTTTCCTAAAAAACATTTTGTATTAAAGGAGATAATATAGTTTTTAACTTTCTCCTATTTTATTTAACCAGTTGAGTATTGGCTAATTATGGGTACTTTGCTAATTGGGATTTTCTATGAACTGCAGGACTGACGTATAACTTACCACCACTCTTCTGACTTATGGTTATCAAGTGGTGCTAGAAAGACTGATTGACACCACCTTTGTTCTTGCTAAATTCTAACTCCAGTTCACTGGGCCTACCTCTGTGAAAGTCATTTTATGCAAACACGTTTTTGAAATTAAGGATTAACTAATATGATTGCAGGGATCTCAGCAGGAAAGTACCTATGAATAGGTACTCTACGAAGAGAGTACATTAAGTGCATCTTCAGAGACTCTCTAAATAATCACATTAACACATTCACCCCAGGATCACCTGACTATCTTGGGTCAGGACATCTTAGCTACAAAAATCCCAACACTCACATGGCCCAAAATACAGCTCCACTGATTCCTAAAGAACTCCTCATTTTTGGTTTGCAGCTGGAGTGCTCATAGAAGGTAAGTGTTCTCTATTCATTTTAATAGAATGTCAATTAATAGATCGCCGTTGTTTCACTATTCAAAAGAATGATTAATTCAAGCCAAAAGCTCCTTTTTTTCTCCTTGAGAAAATTTTATGTTAGTATGCAATAAGATTACAGACCTCATTAGGGAAGGTTGTTGTTGGGCTTTTTTTCCTCTTACCCTTATGGTTAGTTTGTAAGAATAATATAACAAATATTCCCAGTAATTTAATTAGGCAAAAAAGAAAGGCATTTAACTTTACCTGTGGCAAACTGCATAGATACCGAAGCACTTCCCCAATATACTGTATCACTGTTACGTTATATTTTCTGCAATCATCCCAGAACTGGCTTGCTGAAAATCTGGCACGCAAAACAATAGTTGCACCTGTGTAGAAAGATGTAAAACAAATAACAGGAGGAACAATTCTTATTATATCATAAGACCATATAGAATTTCTTAGCACAACATTGTAGAAAACTTGAATAATTAGGGTTATATAGCTTTTGGAAGTACTCTTCCTAAAACATACTGAAATACAATCCGTGCTGACTAATTGGTTTAACCTCTATTTCTATTCATCACAAGTTAAAGGCTATTATTGGGGGTGAAACTGTACTAATTTACCCTAAAACTGTTGAAAGAGCTGTCATGTAAGATAGGATATATCCTGTTTGTCCAGGTGATGAAATAAAATCTGTACAGAGTGAAGATCTGTGCGAGTTATATAAAGATGACAGAGAAACAAAAAAGTCTCCTGACTTATGGAGTTTCAGATAAGAGAGATGTATAACCAAGTATTTAATCTCAAAGTTTGGTAGCTAGGGAAAGGCTTACAGTATCTGTGATCACATCTGTGCATGAATTCTGCACAGTAACAGGTTCATTCATGGTGCATGGTACCTTTCATGATACATCCATGGACTCCAAGGAGGAGGGCAGAGCTATGATAGAGCGGTAGAGCAGTATACACAATATCTTCTGAGGTAACATTGCCAGCATCAAACAAACCACAAGCTAGCATTATGCGTTCATGGTTAATCACTGCAGCTTTGGGAAGACCTGTTTAAAGACAAGCAAAAAGGTGTGTAACTTTACTTGAACAATAAACAGAGTAAGACCAGTCAGTTTCACAAGGGCTTAAGAAAAGATTTTTTCCTATTCACTGATGCAAGTGATAGTTCCAGAGTTCGAGGAGGTATGCAGCTTGCATCTACAGAACACATTGGCATTTAGCCTTAGTGAGGATGTGTCTTCCCACATGTAACTTTTAGGTGATTACCCCCCGTTAAGTGCCCAAATTTCCAAAGCTATGATACCTAGCAATAACAAGTACCTAGAGAATGAGGAAATGAGATTTGGAGAATCTAGGCCAGGTGAACAAAGGGAAAGGAAATGCTAAAACAGGAGTTAAAAACAGAGGATAATCTCAGATCTTGCATCTCCCCTGGAATATATTATCTTCTTGCAGCTCTTGAATCATTCTAGATGAAACTGAAATTCATATTACAAAATCTCTTCTTGGTTTCTCATCAGATACAGTTGAGCTGATTACTTGCTGAAACAGATGCTAGAAGACAAAACGATGGTAGTACTTGCCTATTGTATAAAAACAGAGATGTTAGAACCCTTAACAAGGATGAAGGACACCCAAGTTATTTGCCTTCTGCAGCCCAAACAGGATTCAAGTTTGTACTTCCTTCCCCCCAGGGGAGTTCCTGCCCTAAGAGGCTCACAGACTGAGCTAGTGTGGAGGCATACCCTGCTCTTCCTAATGAAGCTATAGGTTTAAGTGCCTTCAGGCGTTGTCTTCATCTTCATCCTTGTCACCCAGTTTCTGCTGTGGCTTTTAACACTAGATGCCTTTATGTAGAGCAGGTTGCAGCTCCTACACCAGCTGCAGTTTTACACAGTGCCTATGATTAGCTGTATTTTGTGCTGCCCTCACTATTTTTGTTACTCTGACCCCCCGAAAACTGAATGGCCGGCATTCAGAGTTCATGATGCAAAGATACCGAGTACAAGGTGAGTGCCAAGACACATACCTAGGCCAACAGTGTCTCCAGGGATAAGAGACAGCAGATGTCTAGTGACCTTACTGGCATAAAACTTGTATATTTAATTGGCTTTTACTTCAGTCCCTCAGTGCTTAAAGTTAGCCTGTATTCTATGTGCTTCTTGGTTTCAGATACAGATATTAAATTTTCAGTTTCCTGAGGGGCAACTAATGAGAGTAGGAATTAACGTGAAGGAACAGATTATCTTTCCTTACTAAAAAATTACAATGTCAGGAGGAATGTGTGGCCTTCCATATAGTTTTTGTGAATTTATGTTACCTGTAGTACCAGAAGTATAAATGTACATGGCAGGAGTTTTACAGGTTATATCTGATCTCCAAGCCAACGGAGTAGGCTCATCTGAAGCAGCATCTACTTTATCAAGAAAACTCTCGACTCCTTCTGTAGCAGACGTCTTGCTTAAATAATAAACTTTAACATTTTCTTTCTTCAAGAATGGCAGTATTTCTTCAACAGATTCCTTCAGTTCTTAAAGAGGAAAGAAAAAATATAAGAAAATTCTGTATTATTCTGTGAACTAGACTATCGGTACATCAACTTTGGCTCAGCAGCTTTCATGTTTAGCTGCTGTTGGAGAAATTAATGTTCAAGTCACTTCAGAATCCCAGCAAAAAGGACTGAAGAGGAACAGTGTCTCCCCACAGACCTGGGAGTGACTTGATTTTATCTGATTTTCTGCAGCAGGAACAGAAGTGTAGAGGAGCAATCCAAGCACACTTCCCCTTGGTGCAGACCCCGCAGGACTTTGAGGGAGTGTACACCTAGCATCACCAGCTCCATGTTGCTACCTTCCCTCTCCACCGTGGGGAAATGCCTCACCTGGCAAGTGCCCACACAAAGTTGGGTGCTGCTTAAATCATTACTATGTTTTATGCATCAAGATGACCCTCATCTTTCTCAAGTCCCAACACAAGTGGAAGAAACACTGAAAGGCAGAATGAAGAATGACTTAGTAAGCAGGGGTACTACTGAAGCCTGGACTCTTAGATAGTTGTGTTCTGTCTCTCTCTATGCCTGTCTCCTACACGTGTCTTGATTAATCCCAGTTCTCCTCATATTCCCTCTGATATCTCCAACCAACAGAAGTGCATGATTTCATTTATGTGCAATGAGTAGGCGAAGTCCCTGCATGATCAAGTCTTGTCTGCCTTTCTCTTACTGAAGCAGTAATACAGATCTCTCTCCTCTACCCACTGCTGGTTTCAACCAGGTTGGAAAGAATGTAGCTGTCTCTGAGACTTTTATTCCCTTAAGCTGGATAACAGAATCGAGTGAAGATGACCAGACAGCTGGTGCAACTGTATATACCTTGTTTCTTTAGGAATCCAGACTAATAGCCTTCCAACTCACAGGCACTTTTACTTGAACAGATACTTCACAAGATTTAAAATGAATCCTCAACATCAATTTCACTGAAATATCATAATATAAAAATTTTCATAACATGTAATTTATTTTTACCACTTCTATTTTATTTCAAAGCAAAGAATAAATATTATTAAATCAACAAATCTCTGAGGCAATGTAATACTGAAAACAAAATCTGTTACTCAAAATTTTATCTCTACACTAATTGACTAGATAAAGCCAAGATCCACATCAAAAGTTTGTCTCAATTGCACAAAAGCAGTAACTTTAATAAAAGCATTACCTTTTCAAGCCTTGCAGACTCTGGAATTTCCCATCAAATAATTCTGTACTTCTCCCGTAACTTTGGTCCAAAAAAACATCCTGGGATTACTGTGGGTGCCTTTTAGCCATCAAGCTACTCATGAAAAATCTAACTAAGGCTTCTTTTAGTGAACAGGTAAAGAAATCTCAAAATATTAGCACAGCCTGGCCTGTCTTCCTCCATTCCACCTCCATTCCATTCCATTCTCCAGCACTGCACAGATGCTGGACTGCAGAAAGAGTAAAGCTGGGTGGGAGGAGAGTTCTGCTCCTTAGACACTATCAGGCATGAAGGAGATAAAAATAAGGCCTTTTACGCAAATATCAAATGAGCTGGCACCTTAGAGATAAATAACCCCCAATAATCTTTCACTGAGATAAATAACCCTCTAATAAACTTTGAAATCCATATTTTACTGTAGGTAAAAGTTACTTTAATGACATATAAACTATATTAATGGTTCAGTATATTTATTTTCAGAAACTTATCAGTGCAAGCACACAGATAGAATCTCATGTGATGGTAAGTTATGATGAGACAATATTTATCTTCTGCATGGAGTAGCAAGACAATAAAGGATGAACCTTAATAAGGACAGACAGAATCAAGGTCCAACAGAAGAGACTTAGATTTCTTTCCTCTCCTGGTGTCCAGCTTGGAGTCAAGCTTGTAATAAATTTTTATGGATAAGTAAATTTTTTCTTTTATTTCTTCTCAGAGCTGAAGGCTTTTTTAGACAATTTGAGGCAAGTAGGAAGGAGGAAAAATACATTCCCTACCCTACACAATAGCTTTTCCCACATACACTAGTAACTCAAATAGTGACTAATTTTGAAAATTCAGAGATTGCAAAGAATTTATTCTCAGTGAGGCAGAAATTTATCACAAAAAGAGAAAATTTCATTTGAACCCCTAGAGTTTTGGGGCATAAAAAATACTTCAGTTATATAAAATAGGTGAATGAGTTCAACTATCCAAGCTGAAACAGAGTATATATTCATGTAGAAGTTGTTAACTCTAGGCAAATAAAAGGGAATCTTTGACTTCCTATATGGTCAGTTATTCATACTGTATGTACGCACACACATACAAATATATATAAAGGACTGAGCATGAAGTAAAGTCTCTGCTCTATATGGAATACAATGCAGCTCTCACTTTAAAAGGTCCTAATATGTCCTAAGTTTTCCACGGAAAAGGAATATGATTTGTCTACATGGGTTCATGCCTTTTTCTTTGAACTGAAACCTGACAAAACTTTTTTTTTTATATAGACTGCAACCACCTTCATGTGTCTAAGGTGCTGTCCAGCTGCAGCAAGAGGATTCTTCTCCATTACCTTATTTCTATTTTGGACAGTTGCATGAACATAACTGAATTCATCCTGTTGTTTTATCATCGAGGGCTATTTTCTTTCTAGGTCTTCGTTACCCTTATCAAATAGCTAAGAAGGTAGCAGAGCTCAACACCCACGTCTTGCACATGAGCTGGAAATGAAAACACAGTGCAAATTATTTAGAAACCTTGTCCTTTCATCTGGTCTGAAGCAACTTCTCCAGTCCCCTAGTTCACCTTTCGAGGGCGGGAGGCGGTCAGAAGCGAGTGTCCCTCCGCTCCAGCCCACCTCCGGCAAAGCCGCAAGGGGGAAAGCGTGAGCACCGCCTCCGCGCACCGAGGAGCCCGCCGAGGAGCCCTGTCACCGCCGGGGGCAACCGAGAAGCCGCCCTCGCGGCTCCGCTCCGCTCCCCACCGGCCGGGGCCGGTGCTTTCCTCACCTGGGGCCGCCAGCAGCACGGTGGCCGCGCTGCTCTGGAAGCAGCGCAGCAAGGACGCGGCCCTGACGTTGCAGTTGAGGCAAGCCACGGCGCAGCCCAGCTTGGCACAGCCCAGCCAGACCCAGACGTAGGCGGGCCGGTTGCCCATGAGGAGGGCCAGGCAGCTGCCCGCCCGCAGCCCCGCGGCGTCCCGCAGCGCCCGCGCCGTCTGGCTGCTCCGCCGCTCCACCTGCTCGTAGGTGGAGACCTCGTCGCCGAAGAGCAGCAGCGGCTTGTGCGGCGTCCGCCGTGCCCGCCGAGCGAAGACGTCCAGGAGGGTGCTGGCGGGCCGGCGGGCGCCGGCGCTCCGCGCCCTCCTCGCTACCCGCGCCATCGTGAGCGCGAAGCGTAGGTCCTGAAAGAAGTAGGGCCAGGCGCGGCGGAGCAGCAGCGGCAGGAGCAGCAGCCCCGCCAGCGCGGTGCACAGGGCGGGCAGCATGCCGCCGCCCCCTCCCTTCTTTCCCTTCCCGCTGCGCCTCGCGCCCGGCGGGAGCGAGACCAACGGCCGCGCCTCGCGCCCGAGGAGGGACGGGGAGGGCCAACGACCGCGCCTCGCGCCCGTCAGGGAAGCGCCAACGGCCGCGCCTCGCGCCCGAGGAGGGACGGGGAGGGCCAACGGCCGCCCCCGCCTCCTCCCAGCCCCCGGGCGGCGAGCGCCGTGCACGCCGCGGCAGCATCAGGTGGTGAGCGAGCGGCGGGGCCGATCCCTTCCTGCCAGGTTTCGGTGCCCCCAGAAGAGTTGGGTGGTTCGGGGGCCGTCGCTCCCCGCCGCAGTTCGAGGGGCTGCTCGATGACCGCTGTAGGGAATGGAAGCGCGGCAGGGTGGTGCGTGCCGAGGTGGAGTCGCAGCCTTGCGGGCTCCCCGCCTGTGTGCCCTGGCAGAAGTGTGTGCCCAGCGGTCCAGCCGAAGAGACGGGCAGACCCAGAGTGCAAAGTTGGCATCTTTCGTTGGGATCAGGACCTGTGCTTCTTTCGGAGGCTGAATGCATCCTGCGTGGGATACGGGCCATCGGTGTGTCCCCTTCTGAAGCTGCGTCACCAGTGGCAAAGGCAGCCAAGCCTAGTCATGGTTCACACCGGGAGAAATCTAGGATAAGGCTTCCTGGCAGATTAAGTGGTGAGCTGCCTGGAGGTACATGTTCCTACCCTCTTGTAATCACAGTAAATTCGAGGGCTGCTGCTGTTCCTCATCGGGTGGTAAATAGTCTAACAGGTAAATAGTAGCTGAGACAACTGAAAAATTGGGGTGTGACTTAATTTTTTTTTAATTTAAAAACCCCCACATTTATTGGTATTCCAGATACACAAAAGGAATTCACAGTCTCAGTCTGTCTTGCTCTTCTCCAAGGCTAAGAGACACATTAGTTACTCAGACAACCTTGAAGCAAACTCCAGGAATTTCACCCTTCTGACTGGACCCAGCAACCTAGTGCTTTTCTTGTGAAGTTGAAGCAGCCATTACTGTGGATAAGGACTACTTTTTGTTTCTTTTTTATTTTTAATTTTATACTTTGCTAAGGGCCACCAAGGGGACAGTTTCCTGCCCTCTTGTTCACAGTTTTCTCCCCTTTTATTATCAAATCTGATATTTTCACCACAAGATGAGTTGATTCAGGTCACTGATCTGCCAGGAAACTTTTTTTTTCTTCACTGCAGACTTGATTCCCCCTGCCAGATAAATTCATTTTGCTGTTAGGTGAGCTCTAGCGCAACACAAGTGCTGGATGTTCAAGCAGGATGTGAGGGAGCAGAGCCATCCAGTTAGTTTAGCTGTGGTCAGACCTCCCAGGCGGCTTCTGCAGTTGAAACTGGACCAGGTAGATTGCAAGTGGCTTACAGCCAGTGTTGCCTTTCCTGCTCACGTGTTCCTCCCCATGATCCAGTATTAGAACTCATGGTTCAGGGAGCTAGGACAGGTGAAAATTAACTGGTGTATGTCTAGGGTAAATTTTGTAAATTATTACTTTTGACTAGGCTTTAGCATTTGGACAAAATAGAGCGTTTTTTAGAGCTCTGTAACAGTGCTGTGGTTTCAGACTGGTGCCTCAGTAGTTCTTGAAGAGTTAACTTCACAGCTGTAAAAGCTACAGAATATTTTTGAAAGCTTCTTTATCTGATGGTAACTGCCTGGGAGAAGTACGAGAAATTAGTACACCCTATTGGCTATGTTCACAGCCAGTCTTTCCAAAGCATTGCTGAACTACCATAACTTATTCCAGGCTCTTGCCCAGAAGGGTGTGTAGCAATATTGTGCTGTGGTCCTGGACTCAACTTTCTGAATAAAGTTTTCCTATGTAACCTTTTCTTCTTCAGTTACATGTCTGACTTTCTTGCATAGGGAGTGGCATTAGTTCTGTAACTTTAGTAGGGAGTCGTACTCAGCAGTCTGGAGAGCTAAGAGCCTCACGTTAATTGATCATGAATGTGCCCCTGTGACATTTTGAAGGACCTTTGGCTGCCTTATTATTCAGGACTAACTTTTTTAAAAAGCATGTACATTTTCACACAACAAATACTTGCTTTGCTGGCCAGCTTTTTCACGATACATTGTTCTTCTAAGCTATTCCTTGAGATAAACCTTTTCCACTGTCCTCCAGTTACAGTCTCCTCGTAAAGGTTTTCAGCTCTACAGAGATTTCAGTCATGAGCTAGCTAGCTTGCTGAGACAGTTAAATTTTAGAGGCAATATTTACCGATGCTTAACCTAGCAATGGCAACTAGAATTCAACAGTTTAAACAGTAATTTATGGTGGCATTACTAGGCATTTGGATAGCCTCCAAATTTGAAACAAACTACACTTCCTCAGTGCCTGTTATTTTCTCTAACATTTACCAAGCCCTAGCTACCTTTGTCTATAGTGTTCCTTCTGATATTTTTGATTTAGCACTAGGTTTTGTTTTGCTCTCTAAAACCATACAAAGCAAAGCCCTGTTAGGAATTAGTCTGTGCTGCACACTGGGACAATCTGGTTTTTTTTTTCAGTAATCCCAAGGGGTGAAGGTGTGTTAGTTCACTGCTAGATATAGTTTTGTTTGTTCAAGTATTTCTCATTACCATAGCAGTTTTAATAGGTAATTAACTGCTAATTCATATGTTGTATGAGATTAATATATTATGAAATGTGTCACATATGATGTGGTGTGACTTTGAAGTGGCTGGTGCTTTTTTGTTTTTTAAGTTATTTTTGTGAGGAAATAAGTATTCCAGGCAGGTTACTTTGTGCCTGGACTGCCATAATGTATGCTGATATTTTAGCTTGAACATCACTTTGGCTATAAATTGCAGTATGTAAGCTTCAGTATTTTTGCTGAACCAAGTATCAATTTAAATATTGTTAGCCTAGGGGCAAGGATTGCTTTTTTATTCACTTAAGTGTTTGCTAGGTTTTGTAGTTCAGTAAACCCTATTTTTCCCCCCCTTTTTTTTTCCAATTAGCTACTCTAAATGCAGACTTTTTTGAGAGAACTGATGGAGCTTCCTATGACAGGTTGACACTTGTTTAGTGTTACAAGAGGCATCTGGGCTTAAGCCTGTGCTGGAAACCAGTCAAGAGCTTGGCCCAGCGTGGGCCGGCGTCAGTGCTGTCCTGTGCTGGATGTCGCCCAGGGGACCTGGCTCTGCAGAAGGCCTCTTGCCAATGTTTGGCACTGCCCGAGCACCCCTTAGAGCCTGCACAGTCATAGGCTGTGTGGCGAAAAGATGCTACTCGCAGCTGCTTGCTGTGGTTTCAGTGGGTGCTCAGTTAATGAGTTTATGACTTCCCATGTACGCTCCATTTCTGTAGCCTCCTCATTTCCAGTTTTCAGTCTCCTAATGCTTTGTGGAAGCACTTGAAAAACAGATACCTTTCTGTTATAGCTCCATGATAGCTGACATTCGTGGAACTCTTTATTTTCTCTGCATCAATATCCTCCATGGGGGATGGATTGAACTTCAAGGTGCCTGCAGAGGTCACAAGGGAATGTATTTCTTGTTATGTAGAAGTGATTTTTTTCCCCTACATTCTGAGGCTATAATTTAAACTTACATAATTAAATTATATAATAAACTTATATAAATTTAACTTATATAATGAATGCCTAAGTATTTTGAAATGGAGTCTCCAAAATTAACTATCCAAAACCAATCAATATTTTTAGCAAAGTATTACTAAATTTTCCATTTCTTACTGTCACAACTTGAATCTGAGCTGAGTCTTTAGATCTAGCCCCTGTGAATGAAGCACAGGCATACTGGGAGGGTTAGTTTCTTAGTATTTGCAGGGTACAATGAGCTGTGATTATGTGGTGCTGATTATTTGCGTGCTCCTGCCACTGTGGCAAGCAGAGCATAGGTTCCCTTTGACTTCAGCTATGAAATCCCAATTGCTCAACACTTGCTTATACTCAGCTTTAGACATTAGAATCTATTTTATTAATAGAAAATATAGTTCATGAAATTTATTCACTACTCTCCTCTTTTATCAGTTTCTGTGCTCTACTCATTTGCTTTTTTCCTGCTTACCTCTATTTTCAGTTCTTTGTACGGGGCTTGTTGCTACAGTGTTCATTTGCACTGTCCAGAGAGAAGGAAAGGAAGGAAAAAAAACAAAGAAAAGGTAAACCTTGTCAGATGCTATAGAGCTCCTTAGACTTGGGAAAAAGACTTCCACTCCACAGGTTCAGACACTTGAGGCTTTGCAGGGTTTGCAGCAGCAGGGATATCTTGCTTTGATCCACGAGATGTCACCAGAGGGTAACAAGTAATTGGAAGTTTGTATTAAATTGGGATTCAAGTTCACTGTGCTGTTAGTTAAGGGGAAGGTACGTGGACAGGAAGCATGGGAAAGCCCAGCACTCCTTATGCTGGCTAACCACAGGGTGCTCCAGCCTGCAGCATTTTTTATGCAGACAGCCTCCTCTCTTTTCCGTTTTCTATTATTTTATGGTTTGATGGGAGACCTCACTATAATGGTACAAGGCATCATGCTCCATTCTACCTAGCTCAAGTGACAGTAATCATACCACAAAACAATTATCTAATTACTGAGGAGTGTCAGAGAGATGGGATTCAGAGTGAATGACCTGTGCCTTCAGTGAACCTGTGTAACAGGTCAGCTGGGTTTGTTCTTTTCTTACTTGTTTCACCTGACCCTTCCCACTGAAAGCTCCGACTGGGTATTTTTCAGGATTGCTAAACTAAAGTCTTTCAAAGGCCTTTCTGTCCCATGTTCAAATTCACAGCTACTACAGTTGCTAGTAAAGGTTTATTTGCAGTCTTACCACAGTGTTTCTGTAAGGTTGCAATCAAATGAGACAGGTTGGCTTGATCTAACTCATTGGTGCTGCCAAAAGGGCTGATTCTGTTTCCCTCTCCTCCTTATATGGCCTCCTAGCTCACTGCCTCCCTTGCTCCAGCTCTGGTGCTTTTATAGAATAGAATCATAGAATGGCTTGGGTTGGAAGGGACCTTTAAAGGTCATCTAGTCCAATCCCAAAAACCTCTTCTGACCATTCAGTGATTAATTCAGCTGACTAAGCCAGCAGAAAACTGTATTTTGCTGTGTGAGTTCTCTGCTGACTCACTGAGTAGAACTGGCTCATCAAGGATTCATATTAGTACCACTAATGCAAAGGAAGGAGTGAGGAGATAATAAGCAACAGTTTGATCTCCCTTCCCTACATGCTACATCTCAAATTCTCCTTCTGTTCCCTTCCCACCTGGGCAGGTGTGTAAGGTGTCTATTAACCAGGCAAAATAATTTTTGTAAAAGTAAGAACCAAGTTCATAGTCTATGGAGAGATAAATCACTGAACCTACTCATGGCAGGGTTCAAGCCATTCCATTTTTGTCCTCTCTGTCTGGCAGAGGTTCAGGAGATGAAGGTCAGTGAAATACATGCTCTGGCACCACTTAAACTGTGCTAACATCAGCAATTTATTGGTATTTTTCCAGATCTTTCCCCACTTCTGAGGGATGATGCTTATAGATTTGTAATGCACCAGGATTTCTAGTAGGCCAGCTAGGTGAGCTGACTTGCTGGTCCAATCTGCAGCTGATTTGACACCTCTGTTTACTGAAACACTGCAATAACCAAACTCAAAAAAAGTCTCTTCAAAGTGAGTGAACCGCTCCTGTGACCCTGGAACTTCCAAGAAAGATTTGTCTAATCGATTACCCAGGGCCCTCCAAAGAGCAAGACATCTAGATGTTACAAGGTACCTTTACTTGGTTGCACTCTGTCACAAGCTCTTTTACATTCCTTTATGTTAATGACATTGCTTTTAAAAGCTAAAAAATGCACAACCTGGCTGTGAACAAACATACCGTGACTCATTAGACAAAACCATATAGATAGCCCAGATATCTAATAGTGCAGACATACAGGAGATCTGCTACACTCCACAGAAGATGAGAGATGTGTTAGTAGGGTAGCATGAAATGACAATACTATTACTATGTATGTAATTAATAACTATGGCTCTTAACTACTCCATCCTGCATATCATGACTTAGTTTAGCCTGCTGGTTACAAGCATATATGGGATCTTGAGAGGGGATCTGGTCTTCAGAAGTCTCTAGTAGCTCTAGTTGGAGATGTAACCATTTTGCTGCAAAGGCAGAAGGCTTGTAGCATACATGTAGTATCCACAGCAGACTGTGTCTGTCTTCCCAGCAGCCTGCATGGAAAACTGAAGCAGAAAGTGGAAGAAGGAAAGGGAACCTTTTCTCTGTTCTGCCTAAATTTACTGGATCTAAAACTTCTTAATGAAATCTTTCCATTTGAAGAAATTGGCATTTTGCAACTAAAAACTTGTTTTGCTAGAAAATTGACAACTAAATATCCTTACATTACTGTGTTTCTAGGCTATTGACGTTTAAAATCTTAAACTACTTTGTATTGAGTAGCGAGCCTTAGACTTAGCTCTCTGCTCATTTATGACTGGCTAAATAAATTCTAGGTGAAGCTGTCTGAATCATAGTGAGACTCATCTTTCTCTTGCGGAGGTGTTAGAAGCAACTGGTATGAAATTCTAGGAACAAAATTGTAATATTCTGCAGCGACATGTGAGAGATTCCTGGTGTTGGATGGTAACTAGATTCTTGGAACTGACCCATCCTCATCTTCCTTGGATGGACATGGTTGAGATTCATCAGAACAGATGTGCTCTTCAAGATCAGGGAAGGGAGCTGTCAAAGCTCAGGAATTATCTCATCTCTTAATACAGAACCTCCAAAGGGAGCCTTCCTCAATTCTCTTTCATGGAGTTGAGAAAATGTTTCCATCCCATAAATAGATTTTGAATTCTCTTAGTTCATTACAGATACATAGCCAAACTCATTCCAGAGCTATGCCAGCAGAAGTTAGTTCAATGTTCACATAGTTACGTTAGTACAGGTATCCCAGTCATTGCAAGCAAGCTTACTTGCTTTCTCCTCTCTGGTGAGGGCTTGTTCTCTGTCAAGAACTGAGTAGCTAAGGGGAGATGAAAGAGTAAGGATTAAGCAGAAAGCTTAGCTGAGCCTTGACCTCAGGAGAATTTAAAATTACTCCTTTCCACCCAATTTTAACTTTGCCATTTTATTTTTCATTTGTGATGGAAGAGTAAATGACATCCATGTGTCCAAATCCAGCATTGGTTTTTAACCACTAACTTTAGGCTTGAATCAGATTCAGCAGAAAACTTGCAATGAATTAATGAAATCCTCTGAAGGAGACACTCAAGTCAAACCCTACTTGTGTAATTTTTTAGTATCCTACCATCAAGGCAAGCTTATACTCAGCCAATTTTTCAGAGGCATTACGGTATGAGCAACATTGATAGATGCTGCGAACAAGAGCATCAAGTGATGAAATGTGCTTATCAAATAACTGTATTTTCTTAGAAAAAGGGAGCGGGGAAAAATAGGCTTCATTCTCACAGCCTTATTTACTGAGCAGTAGCAAACTGGACAGACAAGATCTGCCATCTAGTTTAGTCCAAGGGTACTCCAACCTCATTCACATGAATAAACTGCATGCATATGCTACAAAATAGTAACTGAGTCATTGCTTGTCTGTCAAAGGGAATATCCAAAAGCTGAAGAAACTTGAGGTGACTGAGATTCTGTGGCTTATTCCTCTTGTCAGGGAGTCTCTTCAAGGCATTCTGTGGCTCAGTGTAGAAAGGAGAAGCAGAGGAAATACGTTGGTTTTTTTGTTTTTTTTTTTTTTGGTAGAATTCTCCCTAAAGTAAATAGAGGTCTAATAACTTTGGTGCACTGGGCTATCCTCTCCTGGAAGCTTGGGATGGATAGAAGGTTGTCAGAGAGTCAAGGCTTCCTGTCTCTTCCAGGAAATAAACCAAGTGGAACAAATGCCAAGCATTGCCAAAAAAAATGATGCAAAACCCCTTCATATTAGTAAGCCAGTAGCTTTCTTGCAGTTGCCACTCACACAATGGTTAAAGGAATCAGAATTTTTGAAACTGTTGTTCAGATGTATAATGTGATATGGCTGCAATTTTAACTCCAATGGGAGTGAGAAGAAAACTGGATGCAGTTGTTATTTCAGGGGCACAGCAAAATTATATTAATAATTTCTATAAATATTATTAAAGAAAGATGTGAAGCAGTTGCAAATTTTAAATGCTAATGTACAACAGGCTATGTCGCAAGACCATGTGTTTGAGATTCAAGAGATTTCAAATGTCCCAGAGCCATGAAGTTCACTTGGCAGCCCCAAGAGAAAGTATTGTCACAGTACTGACCCTGGAAAATGTTGGCAGATCATGTTACTGTATACATGGAAATACTGGTCTGAATGAAATCTATCCCACCAAGTGATGTGCCTTTTGCTGCATGAACCTCCTGCATTTCTCAGTAGTCAGCACTGCACTGCCTCTGGAAATGACAGAGTGTAAAATGTCATGGATTATGATCACCAAATCCTTTGCCTTCATGGAACTTTCTTCAGCTCTGTCACCTTTCTATAATAGAAACATGACATCTAAAATTAAACCAGATATTTATATGTATGTTGGTACTCATGTTTACATGCACATACAGTGTAGCTAGTCAGAATGTGGATTTCTGCAAGGAAAATAAATTTTCTGTTAGGAAAATAAATTAATTATTAAATTGGTCATTTTTTATGATGTAACATGATTTGTGAGGACCCAGGACAGTGGAAAGTCCTATCTGCCTGAACTCAGGTGGATTCAGTCAACAAGGACTATTTTATTTGCTCAAAGTTCCAATCTTTTTTTTTCTACTTTTAAGCCAAAAGTTTTATCTAACTATTATCTCACCAGAGCTCTGTCACTGTGTTTGCTATTTCAATTGCAACTTCTGTCTCCTTGCTAGCCAGTGTCCTGCCCTTCACGTATATGCACCTCTAGTACCTATACTGTTTCCCTTGCTCTTGTTTTGGATGGGGATACATAACTGTACTTCTTTACATCCTTCTAGTATTCCAGCTACCTGGTTCCCAAAAAATGAGTTAAATTATTTCCTAAATTATTAGACATGCTTGAAATTTAATGCAATATATATTAATATTAATATATTCATTTGATCTACATATGTTGAAATGCATTTTGATTGTATATGTAATATGATTGCATTTTGCAATGAGATTTTAGGCATTTTAACAGAAAGGTATGAAGAGCAATGTTTGCATAAATAAAATAAAATAAAATAGAAAGAATTGAATCATACCAGTGTGCTAACAATCTTACAAAATTTTTATCTATTGCTATCTAAGTTTCATATAGAAAACATCTACGTAAGTCATCTGCTTTCAAACAGGAGACATTTTTTCACCTTCTGATTTCTTACAGACAAGGAAAGCTTTAGTCTTGCTTCCTAAGAACATAAGGTTATATGATCGTGGGTTGTGTATGTGCATATATATCTCTGTCTGTTCTCTCTTTCCCCTCCCTGTAACTTGAACGTGTTAGCTGCTTTCAGACAAGTTTGAGAAAGGGTCATAGGTCTCAATGGTATTAAGTTCCTATAAGTTTTGTGATAATAGCTAGCCAGATAGGAATAAGAAGACCTCTTAAGTAGCCCAACTAGCAGAAAGGTTGCAGAGCTATTAGATACCAGTGTATCCACATAATAGAGATTCCTTATAAATGCTGATCTCTGATTATGATAAATACCATCCAGGTTATGATTATGAGTTATCATTAACCATATGAATTGCACAAAAAGAGAGGAAATCAGTTTTACATAGTTCTTGTGTTTCATTCTGTAGTCAAAACTCCATTGTAGCAGATTGCATTCAGTCTGACGGAGAATTTGGCACTTCAGCATGTCACACACAGTGAAGATGTCCTGACAAGGAAGAACAGAAAATCTTCCAAGAAGTACCCAGAATTGGCATTTGGAGAAAACTACAGGATCTCTCCTTTAATAACTGTAAAAGATAAAATAGGCAGAAGCCATGTAGAGTTTGTCAGCAAGTTTAAAGATTAAATTAGGTTTGGTGAAGCTGGGATTAGGCAGAAGGAATTCCCTGCCATTTTACATATGTAGCTTATTTGGTTGGTTAAAGGATTAAATCTAATTAAATCTTTCTTTTGGGTGTGAAGAATGATAAAGCAAGATTTATATTATTTAATTAAAATTTAAATATCTTTCAAAGGACTTTGAGAATAGTACATTGATTTTCAGCTTTTACTATAGGTTGTAAGTTAATATTTTTACTGTTTTTTGAGTTCAGAGTTGACTACAAAATTATGAGCTTAAGGGAGGAAAAAAAAAAAGTCATTTTAATATTTTGAGGTGCGTTTATTCTTCCCAACTGGAACAGTCCAGACTTTAGAACTTCAGGAACTTTGAAACTTGCTTTCTAAGAAGCATGCAGGGTTTTTCTGTTGTTTCTGATAGCTAATAGATAAGATTTGCTGTGCCAAATTCTCTTCTTGTGAATGTAGGCTGTTGGAGTTTAGCAAGTAGTATCCTTGACAAGGCACTAGAATGAACTGAACTCTCTCACAATTGTATTGGTGAACAGAGCAAGTTTCTGTAAGTAAAAGTAAAGATAAGTAAAAACTTTTGAATATAGGTAAATATTAAGACCAGCTCACACCCGGTATATGATACTAAATAATTTTGATCACTAATATAGCAGAAATATGGGTAGGAAAAGGTAAGCTGTTCCTTAACCTTAAACATCATGTCCCTCAAGTGCTTCAGGCATATTGCTATACCACATTACAAATCTAAACAACAATGCATGCTCTGAAAGGGAAATTAACATTTAAACAGTAGTATAATTTCTTGAGACTTCTGTTTCTCTAATAGATATGTGACAGAGAAAAAGGCTGAGACCAGATGCTGCCCTAAAACATAGCTGAGTTTATACTTTGATCTTTACTAACACTGGTCTTGTTGACAAAGGATAACTTCTCCCGGTTGCATGTCTCCTGTTGCTTTTTCTAATTCTAATTCTGTGGTATTAAACCAGAATTTCCCTACTCAATGTCTTATTCTCTAATGTTTTTGGACCAGAACATTGTTCTTTGTTAACTGGAACCAGATTGCTTTAAATGAATTACCTAATTATCAGAATGAGATGGTTTTACGTATACCTGCAAGGCACCATATGTCATTCAAAAATGATGGATAGAATATTACAAAAAATGCATAGAGCTTCTTTAAAAAAACAAAAGAACCACTTGCTGGTTAATCTTTATAGGTCAGATCTCAGTAAGAGCGATGTGAAGCTCCTGTTCCTGTTTCATGTTAAAATTCCATAGTGAGGTGAGGCTTGCAGTGGAAGAAAATATCTTTACTAAATCAGCACATAATTTCGAAAATAATTGCCAAGCTTTTAGGTAGTAAGCTAGCAGTTGTGTGTAATAACATTAATGATGTGATCTTTATAATAAGATTTTTGATCCGAAGAGCTCAGCACATGCTTAGTCAACCACTTAAGTAATTTTCTTGCATTTGAGAGAATGAACTTGACTTCATTTATATTTGAATAATCATTACTGCTTTTGTGATTTATGTCACTGTTAAAATGTACATTGGTAGATCAAACCTTTCTTGTAGAAGAGGAAGAAGAAGATATAAAGAGCTACCTAGTATACAGAAAGGAAAGAGGACTCTCATTTTGGTGCCAAAGAGGGAATTGTGAAGAATGACACTTCCATACACCATAAATGCAAACTGTTTGAAGTCTGTATTAGGTGTTAACGAATAAAAAGATGTAAGCAGAGAAATATAAGTAAGTGACTGCTTTAAGGAGACAAATGAGATTTTTTTCAAGTGACCCAGAAGATGCTCAAGTGATGAAAGAAATGTAGGGATACCACTAGAGTGCATTTTAGATGGTCAGCGCACTGAGAGTATTGCAGGTATCAAGGCCCATGTGAGGCAATGTGGGGGTCAAATGACTCAATGAAGGCTGGAAGGAAAATGCTATTTACCATGAGTACAGGTTTCAAGGTCAGACCAGAAATGTGCCAATTAGGAAAAGGAAAGAATTTGTGCTTTGATTGTACTTAAATGAAGATTGGCTTATGTCCAGGAGGAACTACCCCTACAGAAGGAAGAAACAGACCTCTGAGATATGGGAAAGAATGTTTTCACTGAAAAAAAAATGTGAGCAGAAAAAATGCAGTCCAGCAGAAAAATTAAAAAAAAATATAGAGCATTCAGCACAAAGCTCATTGCAATGACGGTGATGACAATTTTAGGGACCTTATAAAGCATCAAACATATGTAGTATGTAGAAAAAGAAGTATTGTGCAGAGTCAGAAAAACTATGTAAACTGAGTTGATAAAGAATGATCCAAAGGTCCAAAACTAGCTGATAAGTCAAAAAGGACAGAAGAAGAAGCAAGACCTTTGGATTTAGCCACAAGCCAATCATTAATTTTTTTAGAAGGTCAATGTGAGTAGAGTGACCTTTTCAAAATCAACTGAATCGAAGAACAAGCATTTGAGCAGAACCAGCATAAACTTAGGGGTTTTTTTTTTTAATTAAATAGATGACAAAAATTGGTAACTAGGAATTAAGTAGCATCAAGAAAATTCCTTTTTGAAACTAAAAATAATTTCCTTGTACCCTTTTTGATACAAGAATAGTGTTTGAGGCAATTATGTTACAAATCAGTCCTAACAAACTAAGATGAGCGGGTTATGAAAAAGTTCTGCAGTCATTTGAAACAGAGTAAAGCATGCATGATATCATACCAACTAAAAAATTAACTTTGCTTTAAGCAGTATGACAATTCATGGAGAGAGAACTTGCACTGTCATATTTCTCCTGGTAAAGTGTAGTGTTCACCTGTGTCAAAAGAGGCAGACTGTTGGATGATTAATTAGCCAGTAGAATAAAACTTTCTTACTCGTATATCTAAGATGTGTCAAAACTGTAACCGATTTGCTGCATTCTAGGACTGTACCTTACATTTTAATGTACTTTACTACTAGTGATGTTTACCTTTTTCCTGCTACAGATATGTCTGCTGAGTTCACCAGCACTACTTGCAATCTTACATTGTTGTAAAGTGATGTTAAGTATTATGTTCGTTCACAGCCATGCCATGCCCTACTGTACTAGCTATGGATAATGAAGCATGGGCTGAAGGAGTATTGAACAAGGCAGGGAAAATGCTAGGCACTGCATGGGCAACAAAGGCAGAACCAAAAATAATAAGGTTGAAAGAAAGATGCAGGTTTTTACAACTTTAAGCAGAATAACTCAGGCAAAACTAATTTTTGCTATGTCTGCTTTTTACTTTTGTAAGGAAAAATCAAAGGATTTAAAAGTGAACTTGTAGGCAAAGTTGGGAAAATGCAGAATAATATATCAGGCTAAGAAGGATATACTAAATGTGAGTAGAGCTGGTAGCAAACATTTCTCATTGTAGACTGCAGTCCTGTTGAGATAGAAGTATTTTTGAATATACTTCTGTTCATTTTATCATTGAGAGATTTTGCAGGGGAAAATAGGTGTATATCTACTAGGAGTTAACTGGTTTAGGTTTTATTGATGAAGTTTTTAAGATGAGTTTTCATCATATCACAATATGCATTTTGAGAAGTCAGATTTGTAAATTAAGTCTTTGGGATATTCTTGAAACACTCCTTTAGTAATTAAAGAATTAAAATATTTTTAGGTGAATAATGAAATCTTTAGGTTTTAGTCCAAAGATCTGAATTCTTAACATACAAATCGTTGGAATTTTTTGTAAAATTGCATTTCTTTTGTCTCCTACAGGTTTAGTGAAGAATATGCATATTTGATGACTAAAAATAACTGAATGATACACTGCAGTACACTTATTAGAGAAGGATTTTCAACCTAGGTGGAAATGTTCAAAGTCACATTGCTGCGAAAGAGCCATTTGTGGAAATGAAATCCAGGTATCCTGAAAGGCGCCGCCGGGCAGATTTGGGGAGTGCCTCACCCAGCTGGACTGCGCCGCCCAGGGACTGCGGCTGAGGCTGGGGCTTCGTGGCTGCAACCGCTCCTTCTTCCCAACACAGCACCCCTGAGCCCTCTGCCCTTCCCAGCAGCCGCCCCGCACGGGCCGCCCCCGCAGGCAATGGGCGGTGCGGGGGGCGTGGCGGGCCGCTATAAAGGCGGTGGGGCGGGGCAGCGCGGAGCGGTGCGGAGCTGTACTGCCGGCAGAGATGCTGCGAGTGCGGTGCTTGCGCGGGGGCAGCCGGGGAGCCGAAGCGGCGCATTACCTCGGCTCGCGGGTTGGTGCCGGGCAGATCCGCTGCTGGCGTTGAGGATGCTCTGTTGGGAAGTGGGGCGAGGGGTTTGCGGCCCCTCCGCGCCGGCGGATGCAGGCGTGCGGGGGTGGTCCGAGCGGTGCTGGGCGGGTGTCGGGTGGCTACAGGGTTTTTTTTGATTGAAGCTCACCCATGCATCCACCCAGTTCAGCAGCACGGAGTTCAGTGACTCCGGTTAGTAATGTCCATGCTGTGCTCCTCTGGGCACAACTGCCTGTATTTTAAAAGGAAAATCGTCCTTTAAGCGTCTAGTAGGCTGTGAATAAATCAGAATGGCTGTAACAAACAGCGTGTTTCTCTTAATATTCCAAATAATGTACATTGCTTTGGGATTACACTGTAAGGCATTTGTGGACTGAACCATTTCTTTTTCCTTTTTGTAAGGGAAACATAATTACCATTTTTATTTTTATTTTAAGCTTGGAAGACTCTTTACAGGATGGGTGCAGCGATCTTTCCAGAGCACCCAGGCAGCTACAGCCTCCCAGAACACCTGTGCTGCTGATGACAACAAGGCTACTAGCCCTGTGCATAAGGACTGTCCTGTTTGCTCGTACAATGAATGGGACCCACTGGAAGAGGTCATTGTGGGAAGAGCTGAAAATGCCTGTGTCCCACCTTTTTCTGTGGAGGTTAAGGTAAACAATAAACCCCCTCTTAAATAGGAAATAATGTGATTTTTATATATACAATTTGCGTAAGCTTTACAGTGCACAAGGTGTGATGTTTACTCTTGAGGATTCTTCTTTCAAACTAGTTGTTTACATCTGTGAAATTTTACAGCATAGCCATGTTGGTGGGTGATACGCTTTTTCTTTCCACTTTCACCTGAACTGGCTGTTTTAAGAGAATTCAGTAGCAGAGAGAATCTTTAATATGTACAATCTGCTCTAGAAATATTGCCCTGATGCTATCAAAGTACACACTCTAGCATTTGAGATAGTTGTTAGAGCTGGCAAAGGTTTAATTCAACTCAAAACTAAGAACACTTGAAAAAAAAGTTTAGTTTTCTACTTAATAGTCTGAGAAAGCTTGAGTTCTATAGCTGTAGACTAATAGGACCATTCTGTTTAAATAGCTCACAAGAACTCTTATGTGCTACAGTACATATTGTGTGGAAATACATACTTTTCTGTTTTTCAGAGTTTTTCTATGCCTGAAACTATGACAGTAACCTAAATAAATCCACATTTCTGTGTTCTCTGAAATGTTATGATTTAGAACAGGAACACTCAAACAATGGGCTTGCTCCAGATTTTTGTTGTGTACTTTATCTGAATTTTAAAGTTGCTAAGTATGTGTTGTTACCTGTATTTGTGGGGATGATCTTGAATTCTCTTCCAGTGTCACAGTACAGTGTTGCCTTGGAGGCAGCAGGTCATCTGTGGCTATCACAGCAAAATGAGCTGGCACACTACTTCTGCTGAAGAGACCTTAGTAAAATTTTAAAGGATATCTGGACAAAGTTGATGAGAAGACCTCAGTGGAAAAAAGAAAGGGAATTCTTCTAATCTGGCATGGAAGGAGTGACAAAGACACTGAAAATACGTTAAACGTACTGCAAATGGTAGTTTAGAGGAAGTTTGGGATGTACTTGTTGTTGAGAAGACTTCTCTTCCCCCAGCCACTTTTACGTTTGTGTACTTTACAATCTGGACTATGATTCTGAGCAAAACTGTTAGGAGGAGTGTCAATGAATTACTGCAGCTTGGAAGTTGTAATCCTCAGACAGAAGAGTAATCATTTGACTTGCATTGGGACATTTGAGATGATATCTTGGCCACAGTGAACGCAATGAAAACTTTACCACTGATTTAATTATGGCTTGTATGTACTCCTTGAGAGCTGAGGCTCAGTTACCAACCTCTGGAATCCTGTTTCATGCACTCCAAAGATAGGAGGTCCAGAAAAAGAAGTGAATGAGGATTGGCATTTCTAATATACAAGTGTACGTGTGTGCATTTATGTACTTACGGCTGTCATAATGAATGTACAGAAAGAGTAAGGGGGGAAAAAAAGTCTAACTTTGTTACATTGTAACATTAAATGAGCAAAAAAACCCTGTTCTCAAGTAGTGGCAAAGGGGCTTGCTTCAATATTAGAAAAAAATACCCTTTCAAATGTCTAACTTGCTGAAGTGTGACATGCTCTACAGCTAGTCTGGGTCTAGTGCCTGTTAAGCCATAACTAATTAAATGAGGTCAGAACTTCACTTTGTTACATGCAATATCAAAAGCTGCGTAAGGACTGTCAAAGTATAGGATTACCTCTTCAATTCAGATACCTACAGCTGGGGGTTAAAGCAAGCTTTAGCTGCCAAGTCTGAAGAATACATTGGCTGCAACAGGTTATTGTAATAGTGTGCCAGCTGAGATGTGGTTGCCTCTATTTTTCTCTGCTTTTGTCTAGAATTATGCTGTAGGAATTGCAACAGGTAACTTTACCTGGGGGTGTTGCTGAATCCAAACAGTAGTCCAAATTGTACCTTGCCAATACTGAAAGATATTAATAGATTCAGTTATTGTTCATGTCTCTGCTGTGTGGCTGAAAGGCAAGGCGTGTATGTATGTGTTGCTCCAGTGTCATACAACAGCCCAGAAGTCCCTGTTACTGTCCCTGTAAGTAACAATACTAGGGTTTAAATGTAACACATGACTTCTGCCAAGTATGAATGAGGGTCATTGGTTGTAAAAACTGCAGTTTAAAACTAGGAAATTTGAGTTGCATAAGAAAAACATGAGGCTTTGGACCTGAGACACTTTAAAAAAACCACATAACGAAGTATAATAGTTTTGCTAAATACTTGCTTTGAGGTACTACTTAGTTGTGTGTTAAGGTTGTATGCATGTTTATTTACAAAATATATAAGTGCCGGAAGCACGGCTTCATTCAAGTGCTGTCTTATACTTTGAGATGTGGTTTTGGTATGCACAAGTCTTTTTGCCATGATGTGTAGAAATGATGTGCTTGGCATAAGAAGGAGGAAGGAATGAACTGAATAGGGAGCCCTACATATCTCATTAATATTTATGAGCCGCTACTTTATTGCATTTCCTTTTGGGAGCTTGAAATGGGGTATGTAGGTTATGTAGAGGTAAATACACTATTGGGAAACATGGGAAATCTGAACTAGGAGGTTAACAACTACATTAATTAGGAAGATACCTTTTTTAAAATTAGCACTTTGGTTAAAAAAAAAAAAAAACCAAAACAACACAGATCAGATGTATTCAACTGAAGCAATTGATGCTTAGTCGGACAGTTGAGCTTTATAGCTTTGTACTCTGCAATGTTTTTCGGCATATTTTGTGAGTAATAATGCATTTTTGGTGAAGAGGTATTATTGCAGATCATTGTATCTTGAGTGAGAAGCTGAGGGAGTGTGTGCTTACTACTGATTTAGAGAAAAAGTATTTTGATCTGAATTTGTTTCAATGTCCTAAATTTAATAACTGTCTTAACTAGCCTTATGGCACATCTTGAGAGCATTAACATTGATAATGTGAGTTATTTGCCACAACAAGTGTTTAAAATATATAGCAACTATAGGGAGTAATTCTGCTGTTTCTTAAAGACAATCTTTTACTTACAGTACACTCTTAAACTTATTTCTGAAAAGAAAGGATTTTTCTTAAAGGCTGCTACAGTCTCTCAGGTACTCTCAGGCAGTAGGTTATAAGGTGCATTGAGGAGATTATTTAAAGTGATTTTCTGTGTCCTGGCCATGGTACTTTTTGAACAGTCTGAAATGAGTTGTATGTGAAATCTCAACTCTGAATGGGTATGAAAGAGATGTCCCAGTCATATATCCTGTTCCCAGTTATTCAGAAGATAGGGAATATGAGCGGTGTTATGGTGTTAACCCTTACTCTGTCTTAACTTTAAGATTGTGCCACCATATTGGTGCAAGACAAGCATCATTTCTCAGGTTTGAAAAAGAGCAGTACTAGAGGACATCTGGTGAAGAGGGGAGCTGCAACCGCTTAGGAATTAATAATATTCAAGTACATCATGGGTGGCTCTGAAAATAACTAGCTTTACTCCTTAGGACAAATTTGTGTTATTAGTACAACAGGTTTCCATAGGAATGCTAGGCACTTCTTATAATCTACATGTGACTTAGGAACAGCTGGCAAATTTGAGGTGATCAAATTACCCAAGACCTCACTTAGAGAAAAAGAATAAATCCTTTCAGGAAGCATAGGAAGAAGCTTCAGTACTGGAGGAACAGGATGGCCATGCTGAAACCTTTGCCTGGGCTCTCTCTATAAATGTTAAGGGTGTCCAAAAGGTTGAATTTTCTCATCCTTCTGTCTTACGTCTCTAGCATGAGGGCAAATATCCAGAAATAATAAAGAATACAGTGGATAGCCTGGATTGTTAAAGGAGATCAGGCATGTTTTTGGATGAATGGCCTTGCCTACTCGGGTCTCACTGACAGTACTAGCACAAGAGGAACATCATTGCATTGTTTTTGTCCAGAACATTGCTTTCAGGACTGCAGTATGAGGAGATAACCTCATGTTTGGGAGGTCAGGTTCTCCTGCATCCCTCTGCTGTCACTCATGCTGCCTGAATGAGGACTCTGAGAGGGAGTGAAGAATGAGAAGGAAGCCCTGGCCACTTGATCACGCATACCTGAACTCCTCTGCTGTCATTCAGAAGGGCTCCATATACACTAGTTTCTCTGTTGTGTTAGAGTTAGTAGAGACTCATCAAAATTGCTGCTTTCACAGCTTATAAATGTGAATTAAGTACTTCCAAAGATACATAATCAAAACAAATGATGTTACTTCAGTATATCTGGATTTTCTTAACCATAAGAAGTAGGACATTATTTCGAATTAGTTCTTAATATGAGAAGACTATAACAGGATTTCAGGAGCAGAGGATTTAGGCCTGTAAATGTTGTACTTGTTTTAATCTGACTCTGACAGGTGAATTTAGTGTCTTGCATTTTGAGACTGCTGCTGTACCTGAAGTATGTCCCCTTCTAGCCAACAAGGCATGTTACCTGTACTTGGGATGGCTTTAGAATTCCTGATTTCACCACTCTGACAGTACCAAAGTGAGGTTTTAACAAAGTGATTACTGATGCGCGCATTTTGGAGATGAGCTCAAGGTTGTTTTCATTTTAAAACATGTCTGCTAGCCTTATTAAATAGCAGAGTGTATAGGGTTTGGTGTGTTTGTACAGGTCTAGTGTAATAAGGACCAAATCAAATGGCCACTTGGCAATACTAGTCACTAAATGCTAACTGGAGTGTAATGTACTCTCTTGGTTTTCCTCTGTGATTTCATAAATAATGAGACTTTCTGTAGGGCTATAGGGCTATGGCTAAAGAGGAGAAGAGACTTCTATAAATATTTATAATAATATTTCCATCAGTAGAAACAAGTAATATAAGCTACTGATCCATCTATATAAAAAAATATGAGGAAATTAAATATCCCGAAAATCTCACCTGAAAGTCAAACTAAATTTGCAAATTTGAATGAAATGTGTACTTACTTCCCCGCATTCTAGAATGGCTTTCCATTTTTTTTTTTTCCCCCTGCTATTCCTCAGAGGACTTTTTTTTTTTTTTTTTTTTTTCCTTAAGCATCATGCCACATGTACAGTCTGTCAGCAGTGCTGAAACTGTCTGCTGGTTCAGTGAGCCTGCTTGGCACGTACAGCTGAAACTTAACTTTGTTACCCCATGTATTTGTGAAGATATCAGCCATTCACAACTAGTCTAACACCTGCACTTACAGAAGTTTAATGACTGGACACATGCACATCATAAAACATCTGAGTGAAACCTTGCCAATGGTGTGTATAAATAGAAGTAGTAAAGACAAAAAATAAAGACAGCAGAGTGCTTTCAGGATAGGGATTCTAAACCAGAAATAACCAAGCATTTATCTGGAGCATCAAAACTTCTCCCTTCCTGTTTTTTGTCTGTTTGGTTGTTTTGTCTTTTTTTCCCCACTCCTCTCTTGCCCCTTTATTTTAGAATCAGCAGGACATTAACAATTCTTAGCAACTCTTCAAAATATTGCAGGAATCAAATATAAGGCACACTACAACATGTTAGGGTCATAACACATACAAAGTCAGTAAGTCAGTCAAAGAAGAACAGGAAACTTTGAATATTAAGAATTGTGCCTCAGGCATCTGTTTCACTCTGCCAAAATAAGTGATGCTTATTCTTTGTCACTTACCTGTTCTTTTGTTTCAGGCAAACACATATGAAAAGTATTGGGTTTTTTATCAAAAATTTGGAGGCCAGAGCTTCCCCAAAGACCATTTAAAAAAAGCTATTGCTGAAATTGAAGAGATGTGCAATATTTTGAAACAAGAAGGTGTAATTGTCAAGAGGCCTGATCCAATTGACTGGTCTATGAAGTATAAAACACCTGACTTTGAGTCTACAGGTAAATGTTCTTCCATTGTTGAAGGCCCTATCTGTTTTGCTCTTGTCCGAGACATTTTGGATGTCATCTAGTCTACCTTCTTGCTTGGAGCAGGATTATTGCCAGTTCTAGATGAGTGCAGTAATGGCTTTGTGTAGATATGATTTGGAAAAATCTCCAGGGATGGGGATTCTGCCACCTAGTGCGCTGACCTATTTGTGCTGCATGGACTTCCCAATGAAAGGTGTTTCCTGAATACCTAATCTGAACTTCCCACACTGTCATCTGTTGCCAGATTCCCTTGCTGTGTTGTCACTGCCTAATGGCCCTGAAAGTAGCTGTAGCCTGTTACTACTTTGAACCCTACTTGCCACATGAAATATGCTGAGGTCCCTCCACTTCTCCTTCCAGGTCATATGCAGTAAGGCCCCCCTGACTGTCTTGATGGGCTTTGTTGGATCTTAGAGTTAGATCCATTTTGATCTATGAATGCCAAAGCTGGAAACAGTTTTCCAGGAGGATCCTCACTAGTGTCAAGGAAATTTGAATGTCCCTTTACCTACTGGCCACATTCCTCCTTGTATAGCACAATATGGCTTTGGTTATTTGTAGTGAGAGCACAGCAGCTTATGCTCAGTTTTGCATCAAGCGTAGTCTCCAGGCTCCTTTCATGTCAAATGTGTTCTTAAGTTGCTCTAGTAGAATTCAAATTCATTAGGGAACAGATAAGATAATTAAAAGTCTAATGGGGCTGCTCCCTCCACTAGTTCTGTGTTGCATCAAATTCCTCTTCCATGCTATTACTTTTTAAAAGGATGGCATATGAAGAAATTAGGTCCACTGGGAGAACTTGCTACCCATTGTCACCTTTTAAAGTCATCTGAGTAATTAATAAGCATTTGTCTGGTTAATTTCCATTAACCAAAGTAAGAAGTGGAGACTTGTAGATTGTGGGTGGCTTTCAACTAGCCATGAACTTGTTAGGAGTGAGGCTTTGTAACAAAATCTTGCATGTATTTTGAACAAAAAATGTCACTTTGTAAAGGTACTGGAGAATGTAAGGACCTCAAATTATGCACTGGTTTCTTAACTTCTTTTTTTAAAGATGCTTTTTGCCAGTCTTTTGAATAGAAATAATGGTAAAAAGGAGGGTGAAAAGTGAGTAAGCTGAAAGAGTTGAGAAAAGCATATCTGTCTTGTAGGTTAATGGCCTTTTTCCTTTCAGGTATGTATGCTGCCATGCCAAGAGACATCCTGCTGGTGGTGGGAAATGAAATTATTGAAGCGCCTATGGCTTGGCGTGCTCGGTTCTTTGAGTACAGAGCATACAGACGAATAATCAAAGACTATTTCAACGGTGGTGCTAAGTGGACAACTGCCCCGAAACCCACAATGGCAGATGAGCTCTATGATCAGGTATTCTTCTAATTTTGCTTCAGAACTTCAGTTCTGGTTATACAGAATTTTTTTTTTTGGTAGTTTCAACCTGATATCTAGGCTTCACAAAACTGGGGGGAACAGGAGGTGTGAAACAAAACAACTCTAGAAATCTGTGGCTTTTCTAATGTACGCAGATATTTTGTAGCCTTTCCAGGTGAAGCTGAGTATGTGCAATTAGGGAATAAGAAACAGGAAGTTGTGCCTATTGAATTCAAGTCTGCTTTGAATTGTTTTGATTACTGGCTGTAACTTAGCATCCCTAAAGAGGAAAGCAGACTAGAAAGACATCACAAAGATTACTTTGAAGAACTGAGATTCCCTGAGTGTATCAGGAAAGTGGGAAGGAATATATATTTTGTCACAGAAAAGAACCCTCATAGTCCTTGTTTTGCATGATGATTAGTCTTTTTGAAAATTACATAAATGAAATAGTGGAGGATCTAAACTGTGAGTATTTACTTTCCAAATATTTAAGTGAATATTATCTTTTTTTTTTCTTTTGTAACTATTTTGACCTGGACAATTTTGGTAGTTTCCTATAGGCCCCCAAATGCACTGAGACCTTGGTAAGAGCATCTACAATAAATGCAGTAAAACTAGTTGTGAAATTATATATATCTTTATATATTTATATATCTATCTTTCTGGGAACAGTGATATTTTATCAATGATGCAAAGAAGTCTGTTAAAATTACTTCAGAGTAGTCTGTCAGTATTAGGAAACTTCCAGAGCCTGTTCTAAAGCATGCTTACTTATCTAGTAGTTCTTGTGCTGGTTTTCTTTCACCTTATTTCTTCTTAATTGCATTGTTTAATTCTAAAATCTATTTAAGTTCCTGAAGATCTACCTTCTAGTTTGAAGTACTGTTCCACACTTAAATGTGGAAAATGTAGGGACTCCACCTTTGTTAGGAAATACTTGCATACCAGTATTTCTGTTGCTGTGCAGTGATTTGTTAAACTTATAGTTAAACTCTACTGGTAATGAATACTTTTGATCCAGAAGCCAGAATATTATAGAGACAGTGGCTCGGGAGAGCAGTTAACTTCTTGTTATAACTATTGTCTCTTATCTCACGGCCTATTCTTTAATGTATCAATATATTTTCTTAATTTCAAAATACTCTTCAGTAGCAAATAATTTGAAAACTTTCCCTTACCATCTCCAGCCTAAAGTTGTTATTCCTTATTCTAAAACTAGGATTATCCAATCCGCTCTGTTGAAGACAGGCATAAACTGGCTGCTCAGGGAAAATTTGTAACTACTGAATTTGAGCCATGCTTTGATGCTGCTGACTTCATTAGAGCTGGAAGAGATATCTTTGTACAAAGGAGCCAGGTAAACAAAGGTTTCTTCAATAGTTTTGGTATTTATCTTAATGATTGATACCTTTATTTATGTCTTTTTGAATTCCTGAACAGCATTAAAATAATAGTGTTGACAAAATAAGTTGCTATCCATAGAATGCCTGATATATAAGATAGGACTGTCTTACAGCTAAGAGGGTAGCTAAAGGCACAAACTTCTGTTATTTTGGCTTTAAATATTTAATTAAATAAAACTTTAGATAAACTAAACTTAGATGCAGTATGTATTCTAGCCTAGAGAAAATTACTTTGTCTTATTTTCAGGTTACAAATTACATGGGCATTGAATGGATGAGGCGACATCTTGCACCAGACTACAGAGTACATATAATATCCTTTAAGGATCCTAATCCTATGCACATTGATGCCACTTTTAATATCATTGGTCCTGGCCTTGTGCTCTCTAACCCAGACCGTCCATGTCATCAGGTAAGAGTGTAGCTGTGTTTTGAGTTTAAAAATAACTCAGCTGGATTAGGTTCCTGCTGGATAATTGCTAATCCATAAGTTTATTTTGTATACACTTGAATAACATTAAATTATTGAATTTAAATAGCACTCATAGTTATTCAGGAACTTATAGATGTATTTGTATCTTGACTGTAGAACTTTCTGAGCAGTGCAGTGACCATTGCTCTTCCCCAGTTTTCTGCTGCTGCTTTTTGCTTTCTTCCTGTGAGGCTAAGGGGCTGTGTTTGTGTTATATATGATGGAAGTGATCTATTTTGTAATAA
Source organism: Chlamydotis macqueenii (assembly GCF_036417535.1). NCBI lineage: Eukaryota > Metazoa > Chordata > Aves > Otidiformes > Otididae > Chlamydotis > Chlamydotis macqueenii. The sequence goes on along the minus strand of NC_141567.1, from coordinate 11,034,174 downwards.
TGTAGTATCAAAGCAAGTACATAAGATATACTACTTCTCTGAACACTTCCACTACTTAAATATGTTAAGTGTATCCAAGGAGAAATTGGGGGGTTTCTGCTGCTCAGATGAGTTATCTCCCTTTTTATTCCTATTTTGGAAGCCTTTCCTTTGGTATTGTTAACTGTACTAATGGCATGAGGCTGGTAATAGCAATATTAGTCTCTTCTCAGCAAGCGGCTTCAACATAAATGGTCCTATTGACTTACTGCCTCTTGTAATATCCATTGTGAGAATATATTTTTTGAAACAATCAGTCTTTTCCTCCCCTTTTCCCTTCCTCTGTTTTTCATATTTTACTTCCAAGAGGAGGATCCTGGTCTCCTTGTGTTAAACGCATGTGCTGGAAAACTGCTGTCTGTGTAGGCAGGAAAGATAGATGCAGCTTGCTTTCATAAAAACTGGTTTGGTAGTTCTGGATGGCCAGGAAATGGCGGGGGAGGTGCACGTGAAAATGGGCTTCTGTTTAAAATCCTGGCAGGGCAGGCTAGTTATTGAGTTTTCAGGATCGGAGCTCCACCTCGTGGTAACACTTGAGCAAAGAACTCTTCCAAGCATGCAGGCAGTGAAGTTGAAGTCAATTCCACTTAGCCAAATTATACTCTTCTTAATTTGTGTCTCTAAGAATTACACAATTAAGTTAGAAATATTTCCTAGGATGCCTTTATTTTGTTCCTATTGTTAAATAAACTGCATATTAAATTTTTGTAAAGCATGACACAAACATAAAATTGTTGTATTTTTGGTGGTTTTGTTTCTAGAAATGGCAGTGTAATTAATATAAATGGCTTTTACAGTCATATGGGAAGAAATAATACCAAAAATAAAGAATTGAATACTTTTGCACTGTTACTAATATTTTTACACAGGTTCTGAACTGCATGTGTTACCTTCTGTCTTTAATGTATCTTAGTATACCTAGCATATATAAAACCAGTAGAAATAAATGCTAGTGGTATGCAAAGTTTGAAAAGGCTTTTAAAAAAAAATGCTTGTATGAAAATTTGCTTTATAGATCGAACTCGAATCAGGGCAAGAGTAGTGAATGGAGGGAAGGAGATGGCATGTATATTGAAGTAGCCTGAGAAAATGTGGCATAGGTTGGAGGACATAATGTGATACTTTAAGAACCCTGTTTAGAATCTAATTAAATTGCTCTTTCAGATTGAGCTCTTCAAGAAAGCAGGCTGGACCGTGATTCGCCCCCCAGTGCCACTCATCCCAGATGGTATATTCATTCTTTCTTCCCTAAGAATTCCAAGAGTATTCTTGAGAGTATTAATACAGGGCACCATTAGTACAAAATCTACAATTATTGTAGAAGGTTCATTCTCATATGTTTAGATCACCCACTGTGGATGTCTTCTAAATGGCTCTCCATGAATGTCCTAATGCTGGATGAGAAACGGGTGATGGTGGATGCCAATGAGACATCAATTCAGAAGATGTTTGAAAATCTGGGTATGTCCTAACATATTTCAACACATACTTAAACAAAATTATCTTAATACCAGCTATGCACATCAGGATGAATGGAGGTTTCACTTCAAATAGTTAAAGCAGCCAGCACTGGAAAAGATACTGAAACAATTGGATTAGCAAGTAAGAATCATTCAGAGATTTCTCTCCTGAATACTTCAGTCATGTGAATATGGGCTTCTTACATCTTGTGCCCCCTACAGCTTGCAGCAAATAAAGGTGTGAGTAGCAATTAAAGTTACTGCTAGCATGCTTTTGAATGAGCTTTTTAATGTAAAACTGTCTGTTCAATTTGGAGGTCAAAATCTGCCTTGGAGAGGTTAAGTGCTCATATTGCTGAGTGTTGTAGAGCTGGCTATCCCTCATTTTCAAAATGTTTTCAGATTTTTCTAGTTTCAAACTCATTGTACTCTAAACTGTTAAATTAAGACCACTTAACCCAGGTGTTTCTGCTAATTTATGGAGAATCTCTGTCCTGTGAGATGGAACTCTGTGACAGGGTGGAATTCCTTTAGATATGCAGTGGCAGGAGAACTGTACTTGAATATAAAATGTGGAAATCTTATGCACAGCTAACTGCAAAGACCAATAGTACAGACTTAAAAATCTGAACTCATGCAGTTAATCCAACTGCCTCCAGTACTCTGGGAGGGAAGGATGTAGGTAGATCTACTTGTGCCTCATAGTTGGTTAGTAGGAGGGTAGCCAGATTACTTTGATGCTACAGCCAGCTGACTGTTGCTGCATGGTGATGTAAAAGTTGGCAGGGTAGAAAGAAGACTGGTGGGTAAATGAGAAGTCAAGGGAAGCGAGGGATCATTGTATTGCGGAGTAAAAGATAATACTCCTCTGTAGCAGAAAACTCCTTTAAAGGGAGAAAAAAGTAATGGGAAGGAGAGAATGATCCAAAGGTGGAAGATGGCAACTGTGAACCTAGAAGAAGGGTTAGTGCCTAGAAGAATAATGTGAGTGCACTTATTGAAGCTTCCCTCAAATCATAGTAAGAACTACGCAATCTAATGCTCTCATCTGCTTTTAAAGACTGGCTATACAACCTTTAGTGAATCACTTAGCTTTTTGCTCTTAGGTTTTTTTTTTTTTAATTCTTTGCATGACCAAGGAGCTGAGGATTTATAAATGCTTGGAGGTACTTAAAACAAAACAAAACAAAACAAAAAAAAACCCAAACCAACAAAAAACAAACAAACAAAAAAACCCCAAAAAACTCCAAAACCAAAAAGGTTATTAATGCTAATCATGATATGTCTTTCTCACTTGAACTTCAGTTTGTGTGAGTTCTAAATAAATTCCTATTAAGTCAGTAAGTTCCTAGAACTGAGATGGGTCTACTGGGAACAAAACTATTACTGACCTAGATGATGGATTCTGCTGAGCTGCTCCTGAAAATACCAAGAAGCAAAAAGGCAAACTTCATAACAGAAGTGTCTTCTGATACTAGTCCATCTGTCAGAACTTTGTATAAGCAGAGACACAGCTGAAACATCAGAGCTGAAAAGTGGGATGAAGTTTAACCTAGGTAGTAAGTATAACAGCCTCTTTCCCCTTTCAGAGAAAGAGGGATTCAGAGTTCTGTATTTTGAATGCTGCTTTTCTTGAAAGGCACTTGAAAGAGCAAATTCAGTGTCTGAACCATAAATGCTCACACAAATTTATGTACGTAAATGTGCGCTGGTCATATATTGTAGCAGAATTCCAGCTAATTCTTCACATACCACAAAAACTGAATTTTTCTTTTTATTACTGGCATATCATAACACATCAAACACCAGCTGTGCTCCAGGCACTATATATTCCTGAGGGTATTGCTGGAATAAACAAGCCAGCTATGTTCCTAGCTTGTTCTCTGCCTAGAACTTGGGAAAATAAATTCTTAACAAATTAGTAGGAAATACTTTCTGTACTTGCATCTAGCCACATGATCTGATGAAGCATTATCAAATGTTCTGATCAAAGCTTACCACATGAATTTGAGATTTTAATTTTCAAGTATGCAATGTATGTTTCTTGCAGGCATTTCTACAATTAAAGTGAATATTCGTCATGCCAATTCCTTGGGAGGTGGTTTCCATTGCTGGACATGTGATATCCGCCGCCGTGGTACCCTTCAATCTTATTTTGACTAGTTATGAACCAGATAAGCAGCAATTGTTCAGCTTCTAAAATAAGCATAGGAAACTAACAAATTGATTTCACTTTTGTTAAAACAACTGCATGAGCTCTAGTGCTTGATCAGTGGTGTCCTTACAGTGGTCTGGTAAATGATTTATTCTTACATAGTCTTCACTTTCAGCAGTGCAATTGAAACTACTTCCATCAGCAATACAGGTTTTCTGGCTGGCTTTTTAAAAGACATCCGTCATTTCTGAAGCCTTTTCACACTGGCTTTGAATGTAAAAACTTGACAAGATAGCTAAAGGGTCTTGCTAGCATAGCTTGGCCACTAATGTTGGACATCTACCTCTGTCTAGTACTCTCTCAAATAGGCAGCTTGAAATGTTAAACTTAAGTAAACATTTCTTATTCCTTTTAATCAGTCTGTTATTCTAATATATTAGTGTTTAATGAAGTTAAAATAGATGCAACTGTACAGATCTCGTAGGGAACCAATTAATTCTATAATGTTTTTCATGTTGAGGCATACAGATATTGACAGAGAATTTCCAGTATGATCTAACTTTTAAAATATGTTCACTTACTTGCCATTTTCTTCTGATATATTTGTTGTGCATCTGAATACTTTTTTATATTGCTTTTTGTATTGCTGAAATTGGTTTTATTTAACTTTTTAAATGTACAAATGGTAGCTAATAGTCTGCTTGTACAGGTTTCACTCTGAATTGTTTACATAACTTAAAAAAAGCACAAAACAAACAAAAACCCACCAACACCACCCCTCTAACCCTAGCCCTCTAACATCTTACAACCTCTTTTTCCTCCAACTGTAGCAGATACATCTTTATATCAAACATGCCAGATGCTGAATATGTACTTGTTATGCTAATAAAGTTTTGGTTTTTTTTTTTGCGTTCTTAATTTGTTGCCCTTCTGAAAATGAGTAAGCATGAAATGTCTGGATGGGTAGATGTTTGTAGAATACACATAGAAATATAAAATACACATGGGTGTTTTTTCTGTAAAATGTGTAACATCTTAGGCCCTTGTATAATGCAGAAAACCCTTGTACTACATTGTTCATATAGTATGTTTCTGCTTCTCTTTTGCACAGAAGTATGACTGGTGGGGGAAAGTAACACTAACAGATGTTTCTTATCAGAGTCTGGAGGAATCTATTACTTCATACAATTTAGAGCAACTTGATAGAAAGGTCAGATGTCAGGTATAACATGACTCATATAAACTAGCCCTATGGCCATATCTTACCTAGGGTTGGATAGGACTAAACAGATTATATTGTCAGCAATCTAGAGTGCTTTAAGATCTGCCACACTGGAAAAGTTAGAGACAGCTGCCAGCACTTGACCAGGTAGAGGTGGTCCCTCTTTTCCCTTTAAAAATCAAGGCTCTTTAGACAATGGAAATTAATCTGAGTCTTCCTGTAACCAGGCTTTGCTTTTCCCATAGTGATAGCAGAGCTGGACAGCTGGGTAAAGGAGCATGTGCAGCAGGTCCTCTTTCCCATTGTTCTGCATGCTGTAGTGCTGAAATGATATCTGTGTTTTTGTGCTTGGCATAAGATATCAAAAGATACAACTGAAATCATTAAAAATTCTGGCTAAAGGTGATTAGTGGCAGGCTGCATGCATCCCTCATACCTCCAGGATTAAGGAGACTATTTTCATACCATGTTATACATGACCCCTACTTGACAGGGCAGTGATGCTTTATATGAGCATTACAAATGCTCTCATTTCATCTCCTTGTACTATTCTGAAGCAATTGCAGTACAAGACCATCACAATTTCTTTTTTTGAAGGATATGAGTGACCTCCAGTGACTAAAGTACTGCATGTGCCATGACCTTAATGTTCCCTTTCTCTGGAAAACATGCTGTTGTATGCTCTGATGTGTTCTGTCATTTGTTTCTTGTTCTTTGGAGCAAGAGAAAAGGAAGGATTGGTGGGGCTGTGTGCCTGTTTATTCTGATAATGAAGGTGTAGTTCCTTCAAAAAAAGCATAGACTGGAGATTTTGATGTCACAGGGAAGCACTCAAGACATTTAACTTTAGTATTAGACTAAGAGCTTAAGTTTTGTTCCTAACAAATGCTTGAACTCTGTAGTTTTTCAGTTACAACCATTCATGTGCTATTCTGATTTGCAGTGTTCAATTAAGGCATAGGTATCCAATGGTGAACATGACTGAAAAATTGTAAGGAACCTTGGTTAGTTAGTTGTACCCATCTGGCAGAAATGCAAATGGCAGAAAATCCAGCAAGGACTGTAAATGACCCTGTGTGTTAAATTCTATTTTTTTTTCCTGTTTGAGGGGAAAAATGCTAGAATTATTCTTTAGCCTTTTCTGTTTTGTATAGATTCTCACCACTGTGATTTTCAGGCTCTGTTCCTTGTAGGCTGTTTGTTTTCAGCCATGTGATAAATTTCCATGGAACCATGGACTCCTTTTTGAGCCTGCTCATCACTTACTTGTTTTCCTAGGGTTTTAAAGAAAGTATAGTAATTATTACTTTGATGACAAATACATAAACTCTAATGCTGGAACAAAGCTGTCTTTACAGCAGGCCTATGAATATGTCTCACTGATTTTTTTTTTTTTTTTTTCCTCCTTGAGTTCATTTTAGGAAGCTGAAAAAAACCAGCCCAACCAAACAAAAGTACTGACTAGGAAGTTCAGGCTTGTAGTTTAACAGGAAAGCAATGTTTTTACTATGCTTTCCTATTTAGACCATGACCAAAAAAAAACAGATTTCTAAGTTTCTAATGCCCTAGTTTAGCTTTAGTGTTCTTATTTCTAATACTCACTTGAAGAGCTGCTTCAAGAATTAACATAACTTTTCTTTTGTAACCAGGTATTTTGTTGCTTTACTTAGGTTAACTTAATACATAGATTATATTAACTTAGGTTAACTTAATACTCAGCTGGAATTGCTCCCTTTCTTGTACCCTTTTGGGCAAACTGAATTGTGTTTAAAAAAATCTGGGTGTAGTCTCAAAGGATCAGAATTTTTCTTTTCCATTCATAGTTCCCTAGGTTATGCTTGGTAGGACTTTAGAAAAGGATATTATTCAGCACCAAATTTACGTGCCAAAACTCTGACCTTATAAATGTTTCAGCCTTTTCCCAACTTTTTTTTTGCTTATTCCTTATCAAATGCTCTTTTTTTTTTTTTTTTTTTTTTTTTTTTTTTAACCTTAAACTGTACATACAATACCAAGTCTTCCAGCCTGGAAACCACCAGTATGCTTCTGAAGTTTGGTGGGTTTTTTTTTGTTTTTGGTTTGTTTGTTTTTTTTTCTGCTGGTAATACAAGTTCTTTTACCTAATCCTTGGAGGTTTTGACTCTTTTGTGAATAGACTTGTCTCTTAAGTTACCTTTTCTTCAACAATGAAGGCAGAGGAGCTGTTCATATGAGCAGAAGCTTTCTGTTCAATTTCAGCAGTAGTGTCAGAACACAGATTGGAGAGACACACTAGCAGAAATGCACTGACATGAGGAAGCATTACTACCATCATTTTGGGACAGAGGATTTGGTGGTGTGAATATTTTTGAGACCACCTCAGACCTGATTCCTTCACTGACCTTCATTTCCACATAACGTAACAGGGAACCACAGTTAAGTACTCCATGAAGTACAGCAATGGTTGAACAATAAATTCCTGGAAACTGCTCCAGCCTACAACAGTGCTGAAGACTACCTGGAAGCCCTGTATGATCCTGTGTAAGTCTTGTGCAACACAGGACTAGGGAGGACAAAGTTTTTTTTTTCTCTCCTGGAACTGCAGTATTTTCCCACCAGCACAGGGACTATGAGAATTTATTCACAGGTATGTTTACAAATGTCCCTGGGGTGGATATGTATGTCTGTATTACCAAATGTAAAATTACTGTCTCTCACAATTTCTTCTGTCAGTGTTGTTTGGAGATATGATTGCACCACTACAGGAGAGAATTTATGAAGTGGACAATGCAATGATTAAAAAATTTCAAAGGTAAATGTTAATGTTCTAGTTGGCTTTGTAGTGGAAGAACTTGAAAAATGCTGACGAGAAGCAACATTTTCCTCAGTAACCCATTCAAGAGGGAGTAATACAGAGGCAGCAAAACCTTAAGAGAAATGATGAAGGGAACATGATACATCATATTGTTACAGTGGATGCCACCACATAATACCCATATGTATAATCTTCTGAGTTATTTTTGTTCTTGCAGAGAGGGAGGTCAGCCCATGTCACAGTTGGTTTTGGTTAGGCAAGACCCTGGAAATAGGGATCTATGGTGAGAAAAAGAAGGGCTTAGCTTCTGCCTTGATATCTAATTACAAGCAATTCTTTGAGGACAAATTACTTGTGGCCAATAGGATACTATTGGCTGGAGGAAGCAGGCATGATGGTGTTCGACCATCTCTGTTCCAGGCTGCACTTTATATCTAAATAAAACAAATTAAATATGAGCTGGACTTGAATTCTCCATAATTCATTTTTCACTGGTTGAGAAGGCCTTAAATACATGCTGTAGCTTGGCAGAAGGTCAGCTTCAGCTTTCAAAACAGACACTGCCATCAAAAGAAGCAGCAGAAACACAGACTTGACAGGGAGACCTAAAACACTGCATCCGTTGGCGCCGTAAGGATAGGTGATCAATCAGTTCCTTAATGCACAGAGAGTTTTACAGGGCAGGCTCGGCTCAGCTCAGCTGCAGGGAATTAGCCAACCACTCCCTGGCAGGGGCCCTGGGCAGCTGGGGTTGTCCTGTTTTGCTCCTGAAACTCAGCTGTAGTGAGTTCACTGGTTATGAGAAGCCACATGTATTTGCCGAGGTGCCTGTAATAAAGATTCTTCATGTCTGTTTTTCAGGTAAGATACAATTCTTAAAAGTACCAGCACCAAACCAGAGAGGATATGGAAAGAAGGTAAAGTCTCTGAGGCAGGGATCACCTCCTGCTGTGTATCTGTAGTTTGTGGTTGGAAACACTAAATGTCAATATGATACAAAGCTGGGGAAGGTGGTGTTTTTTTGCCCTACTTAGTGGAGAAAAGGGAAAGAATGGTTTTCTCCAGTCAGTTGCTTTGGGGCTGTGTCTGTGCCAGCAGAAAATGGTTGTTTATTATGTTGGTATCTCCTGAATGTTTCTGCTGTCTAGCTTAAAATACTCTCTTTGGGCATCCATATCATTGATAACCCAAAATGCAAAGCTCGGTGGACAGTTCTGCAACTGCTGTGTTAATGCTTAAAAAGGGTAGGCTGATGTCTACATGCCTCTGTGTAAAATTAGTCTTGGTTTTTAGATAAAAAATTAGACCCACTGGGAAGTATCATTTTTCCTCTGTTTTTATGCAGTGCTGGTGGAAATCAGATTGTTGGATCCACAGACAATTCTGCTAGTCAAATGCTGGAGCTGAATTCCCCGTTCCAGCCTCCTAGACTGGCTGAGGCTCTTTACCCCTGCTAGGGTGAGAACCTGGTGTGTTCAGCTGTGCTGAAGCTGTTGGGATGCCCCTCAGCCTCCAGCATTTATCACTTCCCAAGAGGGTCTGCTTCTGCTTTCCTTCTGCTAGAGCCTTCTCAGAGCTTAATTAAGCAGGCAGGAAATAGCTTTATGGTACTGAATGATGTCCCATGTTAGTGGTTCATTCATTAGTTTACAGCAAAATGTCATGATTTATGAGTTAATGAAGTCAGATTATGAATGAGAAACAGAACCTTCCGAACAGTTTCTTACTGCCATGTTATTTTCATAAGCTTAGAAGTGTGATGAATTGGGCACCCCCACAAAAAATAGACAAGCAAATCCAAGGCATGCTCTGTAACAGTGTGCACCATCTCCCTGCTCCCTCTGTATCTTGAAGGACAAGAATGAGGGGGAAGCTATTTGGCTGAGACCCAGAGAGGATAAAATGAAGGTGATTCCAGCTGGCAGGAATAAGCAGGAAGAGGAACTGGCAGAGACCAAGGTAACTCGCTCAGGTACATTGATCTATCCGTTATCTACGCGGATGATAGTTTAGGGACCTGATAGACTTAACTGTGCTTCTGTGGGTCCCTGTGTAGAAAAAGGTGCAAAAATACTGCTTTGTGTTGGCATCTCATTGGTGGTGTTTGCTGAAGTATAATATACTTGTCCCACTGCCTTAGAGCAGAGGGAAGTAGGATTTTTTTTTTTTTAATTTTTTTTTTAAACTCCAGTGCTTGTCTTTGGGGAGTTTCGGATCTTTTTGTCATCTGGTTAGGGTGTCAGATGCTGAAGTGACAAACCCAGTGTGACTATAATTGTGGCCTTTGCCACATTTGAAACACTTGGAGAAAGGCAGACTCTGAGAACTGCATGTGAGGCACTCAGAATTATTAAAGCCAAATGATAAAAGGTAGGTCTGTACTTAAAAGTAGACAGAAGCACCTATGGGACTTACATGCACCCACATCTTAGCATGGCAGAAACAGCATGGACATGATGATCTCTTGCCCTACCCCTGATGCAGCTCTGACCGTAAGATCCAGTTTCTCTGCATGGCTCAGATGCAGACATCTCACCATTGCCTGGTAGTTCCTTCTGTCTGATGTTGTAGGATCTCACATCCATGCTTCCCTGGCACAAAGGGTAATACACAGCAGCATGAGGGGATGAAGGCTGAGTTGTTAATGGCTTTGGATGGGTCTGGCTGTGTGTAGCACTCAAGGCAACATTAATTTCTCCTGGGCTTTCCCAATAGCTGCTGGGAGTGAGGTGGAGAAAGGGTGGTCATGGTGGCTTGGCTGCCCTGCAGCTGCTCCATGACTTCAGGAGAGCAATAAGTGGGTTTTTTTAAAAAGTCATACCTGACCTTTTCCTTCTGAAGTATGGTATGTTACCCACCCTGTTTTACATACTCAGTCTTGCCTCCATCTTTTTCTTTTATGTTCACCACTCTGGCAGATGAATTTTTAGCTGGTTTATGGACCCGGACTTACACACCTGTTTGTTGTGACTGACAATAGTTACTTTTGCAGTTGCATCTCTGCATTATTTGAAATTGGTGGGAGCAGTCTCATTTCTTTTCCACTGAACAAAAATTAACCTCTGCCTTTGCTCTGCTCTTTATTCCCATCATTTGGGAGATACTGTGCTGTAGGTGCTGTTCACACAGCACAAGGATCCTAAGTAATTGCAGCTCTTTATTCAAACATTTGTTAGTATTGATGGGTTTGTCTCCTTAGTCACCTCTGTCTCATTTTGTCCACAAGATGGTGTTGATATTCTGACCTTATTGTGAGCTCTGTGTCAACGGAACCTTCATTGAGGCATTCACCCTAAAAAGAGCTCACCATTAGAGAACCTTTAGCACCGCCTGTGTGGGACCCTTGAGGGCCAGGCAAGCATTTACAGAGCAAACCTTATTCCCGTGAAGTCAGGGAGGCATAGGAAAGGGAACGCCTGGTGGAAACCCCTTCCCAAAACCACAGCCCTGCAATAAGCATCAACACTTGTTTGGTGGTTTGCACAGAGTAATGAGGGCTAATGCCCGCTCGTGGGTCTGTGGTGGCTTCCACCCATGCCAGGGGTTGGCTCCCTTCAGCCCATGGGATGTGATGAGCGCAGGGCTCTCAGCAGTCAGGGCCCTGTATGCCGGATTTTGGCCACTGTAGAGACCTCAGGGGCCACTCTAGAACAAGCAAAGCTGCATCCTGACACCAAATATTGAATTTTATTTAGGAAGTGCTGGCAAATCCCAATGACAGCAGCACTAGAGGGTGCTGCTGTGGTGCCAGTAGCTTTTATCCAGTCCACCCATAGGGATGTTTTAGAACAATTTTAATCTACTCATCTTGTTCCTGTTGACGTTTGGATCAAAGTAAGTGAAAACACCTGAAAACGTTTTTCACCTGTTGGTATCATTTGTTTGATCATACATAAAGTTGTATTTCTCAGCATCAGAAAGTACGTATCTGTATAGCCATGACTGCGGAGTGCAAGGGCACAGTCGGGCACTTCCTTAAGGGCCAGCTGTACCGTTTGGGCTTGCATAGGGTGTCAGAAATGACATTAGGGCCAAATGAGGATTGATCTCTGCCTTTTGAAACCTCCCTCACATGGGCCAAGTGCCACGAAAAATGTATTGACAGAGCCATTAGTTTTAAAACTATGGCCCCAAATCCATACATTTATAGGGTCATTCCCCATTCTTTTAGACCCCTCATTGGTGTTCAGTTGTGCCTCCCTCTCTACAGGAAATTAAGACCAAATGTTGGTATTTTATTGAGCTGTGAGACAGGTGAGATTTCGGTGAGTGATGTGGTTTATCTCAGCAGTTCCTGTTCCCTCAGATTACTATTCAGAGTATTTCCTTCTGTTAATGAAAATACACTGCTTGCTCATAGAAATAGAAAATTTATTTGGAAGAACCAGGAGTTAAGAGGAACTGGAAGCTATTCACATTACCCTTAAGAAATTCCAAGTCATTAGGACAAAATACAATTTAAGTTTCTACAGAAGCAGCAATTGCTTGTGAACTGCACATTATTTCTTCTGCAAATGGAAATCTCCTCTTGGTAGTACATCAGTGATGTGCTTTTGAACAGCAAATTTAAATTCAAACACAATCTATCCTCTTTTCTCTATATTACTTCTGAGTCAGTGAGGCGCTGAAAAACCTGTGTTAGGTGACCTGCTTGACATTTATAGGGATGTCAGATGGAGTTTAGCGCTAGCTAGCTGCAATACTGAACTGTGTTCAAGGGAGCTACAGTTCAGTGACCCAGGCTCTGTTACACGGGTCATGTAAAAATTATACCTGTACTGTTAGTTTTTTTCTGGATTTGACTAGTGAGCAGTATGATCACCACGGTGTGAGATATCCATGTAGAACTGGAAGTAATAACACTTTTTTGAAAAGAGGATTGTTAAAAGTACCATTACTTAACACTTCATGATGTCAGTGTTTTAGATAAATACTTGATATATAAAAGCATTTACCACAGGCTTTTCTTCTCATGGGGAAAAAAATCATCATTGCATCCTTCAGTATGGTAGTGGCAACAGTGACTTTTTCTGAGTGTGTGGGCTTGGTGTTCCTAAGAGTCATGAATTTTGAAGACTGAGGAATTGCATACATCTGCCCTTCCTTTCTGGGCAAGAAAGTCTGAAGCAAATTTCCTTGGTCTTGTGGTGGGCTGGACTTTTTCTTGGGATGGCTGACATCAGAAGCTGACATCTCATGTTGCATGGCGTTTGCGGTGCCACAGGGAGTTCCTGAAAAGAAGGGTGAAATGGAGGCGGCTGTCTTGATTTGAAACAAGACAAGGAGAAACCTCATTCTCCTGCAAAGCAAAGGCCTGCTAAAAGAGTCCCCTGAAGTGTACCTGCCGTGACTTTGTGGTGAAAGGCTGGGTCTCTCCAGCTCCTGCCTCTCAACCCTTTACAAAGCCCTGTTCCTTGGGAGAACTCAAGGGCAGTCAGAAATATAGTTAGAAAAGGAGAAAAAAAAAATGAATTGCAAAGACTGAGTTACTTGGCCATGGCGAAAGAGGAAATCAGACAAGACATAGAGATAAATAATCTGTGTCTTCTATGTGTGTGGCTTGTACTTTAACCACATTGCCATTGTCTTTTCTATATATCCAGAAATGTGTGGTAAATGGGATGCTGGCCAAGAAGACGCAGGGAAGAGGATTGCAGTGGTTGTCCTTATCAATTGTTAGGCAACAATTTCACAATTCTAGCTCATTTTTTTTCACTGTGAAGCTGAGACGGGCTGTACTGCACCGCTGCTGTCTGCAAACACCAGCATATTCAGATCCTGCCCCCGCTTTAGCTAGAAGATAAGCACAGTATAATGCAAAAAGAGACTTCTTTCTTAAACAAGGAGATTTATAATGGCCAAACACTCGAGGTATGCCTAGCAAATACCAAAACCTAAACCCTTTGCAGTGATCTTCAAGATGCAGTCATTTCTGTGATAACTTGGCCCCCGAGTTCAGCTCACAAACCTTTTCTAGCTGGAACAAACAGGTTTATTTCACTATACCAAGAGTCCATGTTTTCTCAGAGCAGCCCTGATCCCTGCCTCACAGCTTATCTCAGGAAGGGAAAAAATTTAAACCTTTGTTTGGTGTTGACTAATAGTGGGATGTCGATTAACCTGTTCTGACACGTTCGCTTTTGGCAGCAGCTGGTTATGGACAGGCCAGGGTAGCCTCCATAACGGGCAGCCTTATCAGGGCTTGGGTCAAAGGGCTGCAGGACCTGAGGTCTGAGTTTTATGGCTGTGCCCACCACGTGTCTGGCTAAACGTCCAGCTCAGTGAGGTATGAACAGCGTCAGGGTGTCACTAACAGCACAGCATTGCCAAGTTTGGGGCACCTTGGAATAAACCTGCCCCCAGCCTGAAGACCAATGTACCATCTCTGTAGCTCTGGCAGGTTCCTCTGGTGTGCCTTCTCACATGGGTCTGCTTGATGATGTGAGCTCGTCTGGGAGCCTTTGGCTCTGCAGGGCTTTTGCAGGACCTCCTCCATTGGCTGGACCACCTATTTTTGTGAACCTGACATCGCTTCTCCATTGAGTTTGCTTGAAGCTGGCCCTATTGCCAGGAACTCTGTCAAAGCCCACAAGTCATACAGTGCCATTTCCTTGGGAAACTAAATAAGAAATAGTTTATAGCTTTCCCTGCTCATGCAGAAGAAATAACAGTCATTTCAGACACGTTCATGATGCTTCCTACTTACCTCGGCATTAGAAATGCAAAGAGTTGTTTTGTTTCTGCGGCCCCTTCCATTTAACAGCTCTTTCTGCTCTTCTCCAGAGGTGTTGCTCCTGCCTGTTTTCTGAGGGAGAGAGGAAAAGCTGCACCATGCTGTGGGCTCTCCTGAAATAAAAAAGGAAACTGATACCCAGCTGCAATTACAGCTCTGACTTCCTGATCTCCACTCCTGGGCTGCGCTTCAAAGCCAACTTCAGACCCGTCTGCACTTTCCCTTTTCTTTTTCCTCTTCTTTCCTTTCCTAGTGGACTTTGACATCAGGACTGCAGACATACAAATGGGCTGAAAAGTTTAGTTTCTGGGTTGGTATCAGGGCTAGATCCTCCAGCCGCAAGTCACCTTCTGACGTGGGGAAGAGCCGTCACCCTTGTTTTACAGGGGAAAACCGCTGAGCTGCAGAGACAAATGTGTCTGGCCTCTCATTGCCCAAGAAGTTAGTGACTAATCCATGGAGAGAGTCCTGATTTCCTAAATTAGTCTGGAGTAAACCAAGCTGTGGGCTATCCTTCCTGTGATCTGACACAACTCGGAACAGATGTCTGGTTTACGCTGAAGGTTGAAGCTGAAAACCTCGTGAGTTTGCTTCTCCACAGCAGCCATAGGAAAGTTTATCTTACGTTATGCTGCGTATGGGGAAAGTGTTTCCTTTGATTGCTCTGTTTTAAATTAGGAAACGGCCAATTCAAAACCAGAAAAACTGTGAAAATTACTGCCACAGAATGTCATCAAAGCAGAAGACGCAGCACGAACACCTACGTGGATAATGACATACGGCACTTTTGCTTGCTATTTAATGCAAGCAAGCAGACTTCAGAAGGCCAGTTTCGCCTACTCTAGGACATAGCTAATGTGTCACTAAATGGGTGACCTGTAAAGAAAAACCAGAGGGAAAAAAAAAAAAAGCAAAGCAATGTGATATTTCAGGCAGTCCCCTTGCCTGCTCTCTTAAAATCCAGCAGGCAATTCGTGATCAGAGATTTTTGCTCAAGACAGTAAAAGGAATGATGGAAAACAGAGTCCTTAAAGCTCCTGTAACAAACAGCCCTTGTGAATCACTGGGCAAAGGCGGGTGTCATTGCCCCCCACTCTGTTCCCTGCCTTACACCCTGCCTGAGGTTGAGCTCACGGGGAGTCGAGCCTGGCCCAAGGCGAGCCAGGATCGGCTCTTGAGAGACCACTGGGTTCTGTGCTGTGAGAGTTCTTTGGCTCTCGGAAAATTCCCCACAGCATATAAAATCGCAGAAAGTGAGATTTAAACCCGGTGAATATTCACAGCAGCAGTCTGTGTGCAGCAGAACCTTCCGGCTGGGACGGAAGTACCTTGGCTGGTTATCTGCTGGTTTGGATAGCGAGCTTTGAATTATTTCAAACTGGGCAAGACTCGCTCAGTTACGCTGCGGCAGTGGGGTGAGCGCGTGCTGGGGACCTCGAGGACCATAGGCTCCTGTTGCCCATTGGGAAAAGGCTGAGGTGGAGTTACACTTGCGCTGACACCCTGTTGGGTTGTCAGCTTTGCTCTTCCTTGAGCTTTTGTGGGGGAAGGATGGGAGAAGGAGTCTACATGTCAGTAGACAGGGATGCAAGTTTGATGAAGACATTGAATATCTTCAGTGCACGGACAGCTGTTCTTGCAAGATAGTAGTGCTGAGAATTGCTGCCCTCACTGCACAGGTGGGGAAACTGAGGCACGGAGCTTTTGATTTACCTCTCAAAAACACAGAATAAATGGCAAAGACAGAGTAGGTTGCTGGTTTCCAAATACACACTCCTATCCTTTGCTTCTCTCAGACGTCTCTCTATAAAGAGACGTCTGTGCCCTTACACTTCTTGCCTGTTTTGTTTGTCACATTTGGCTTCACTTTGAAATAAATATGTAATCAACAACACGTACACCTGGCTCACAGGTAGACATACACTACTTACAGTGTTTGATGGCCTGTAACTATGTGTGTCACAGCCTAGACAGACATTTGTAGTTACTGATGATTTTGTAAAATGTAACCTCAAACTCATTAAAGATGTATTTTAATTAAACTGCTGAGAAATATCTCATGAAATCCAATTTGATTAATGAAAAGATGCGCATGTAATCGAGTGTGTGATCTTGAGCAAATCACATGCACTTTGTGCTTCAGCAGCAGAGAGAGGTCTAAAAATGAGATCCCTGTACCACTAACTTCTAATGATGCTACCAATATGAATGTTTGATTAAATTTTTTTGTATTTTGACAGAATTAACTTAAATCTCTCTGCACAGTTTCCACCAAAAAAAAAAAAAGAAAAAGTTGTCTCCTGCCATATAGATATTTATAAAAAATTGTTCAGCAGGAAAGGTCACATATTAGAGAGAGGAAAAAAGTGGCCTTACTTTTCCAGAGCAGCCAGTGACCCTGGACACTCCTCTGTTTTGGGGATTCTTAAAGAGAAGCCTTTCCCGAGTGGGCCAGGCAGCTGCACTGAAAATGAAGCCATGTTTGTCTTTAAATAGATGCCAGAGATCACAGTCAGTTTCGACATTTTAGAGCACCGGCTATCTGCAACGGCGCTGCCTGATACGCAGTGTAAACAGAACAAAGAGGATCAATCTTTTGTTACCTGTTTTTATTTATATTTATTGTAGCCCTTCTCTATAACACATATGGTGTGTTTGGAGAGAAATGCCACTTTCTAAATTGAATGTGCTCCTTTAGGTACATTGCTGCCTCCACACCCTGAGAAAAATAACCTATTTGCTTAAGAAAGCTCCCTTAGGCAGCCTTATGGTATAGCCTGATTTTTACGGACTCTGGCAGGGAAGTGAGGGCTATTTTGTAAATTCAATCCTGTTTTATGTAGACTTTTGGGAGTGGAACTTATTTTAAGCCAAGAATGTGGCAGCTGGATGGGAGCTGATGGTCTCTGTGGCAGGGGACCCTGCAGGTATTGCCCACCTGGCTGCCAGGGCATGCAGGTCTGCGCATCCTTAGGGAGACACGTTTAGGGGTTTGACCCCAGTGGCATTTGCAAACAGAGCTTTGTAGTTTTGTATGTGACCCACAAAGGTATGCTGAGAGCTGTGCATCAATCAAAACGAACGTATCGCGGCTCAGAACAGTCAGCCCTGCGCCATCTTCTCTGGATTTCTTTCATCTAATAAAAATATTTATCTACCCGAGCAATAATTCGAATGTAAGTTGGCTTTATTACTGTAGTGACGTGGAAAGGTTGGTTGCTGGGTGACCTTGCTTCTGATTTTATGGTCTAGGCCAGCTCTGGCAGCAGAGAGGTGTGGCCACGCACCCCGCTCCGTTGTCAGGCTGGGATGATCAGAGGTTCCGTGTCAGTTCTCCTGGAGTGCCTGGGAAGCCCTAAACGTTTGCCATTTGGGATGTGAAAACCTGGATCTGCAAGGAAGGTCTCAGGGAGATAAATGCCTGACAAGAGGAGCTTTGAGGCTTAAAGGAAAGGAAGGCCAAGCTCTGTGAAATGCAGCGAGGAACCGGGATCTGCAACCTTGGATTTGAGCAGTGACCATAAAACCGGTGCGTGGCTTGCTGCAGGGCTTTCGCAAACTGGGATCCTAGAGCCTGCGTGGTTTGGTTTGGTTTTGCCCAGAGGGTGATTTAATGTTTTTCACTGGAAACCAAAGTTTTTCAACAAATCAGACATGGAAGAAAATGAAGGAGCAGATATTTTGGAAACCAGCCCTGTCTTTAATGGTCCTTGGTGCAAGGTGAGGACTTTTTTCTTCTTCCTCCCTCAATTACAGAAAATATTATCTCTTTCTGCTGTTTACAAGTGACTTCAGTAAACCATTGCCCTTGGACCAGACTGCACACAACCTCTGCACCAGCTTTTGTAAACGACTTCAAAAATTCCTTAGAGCAAGGCTGTGCTGAACATTAGAAATAGAAATGAAATGGTAATGTGTGTGGTTAAGTGACTGTCATTCACCTCACAGGAAGTTTCAAATGTCTGAGTAACTACAGGTTTCTGTGCTGTGGAAACTACCAAAATAGTTTTCTTAGGTGCTTGGAAAACCCAGAAACTTCTTACAATTTTAGCAAAGCCACTGCTTTAAGATTTGCAGGTCAAATGTGTTTAGTAAAACCGCGGCAAGCGCAGGGCGAGATAAGCATTAACTTGGGCAAACAAATTGACAACGTAACTGCCTGGAACTGGGTGTCCGGCAGCAAACCCCCCGTACTCTCCCACCGCTCGCTCGAGAGCGTTCGGCCTTCGGAACGCGTCAGCCGTGCTGCTTCTCAGATCGCAAGCAGTGAGGCTGGGAGATTGTTTGCTGTTTGCTGGTGTTTGTAATTTGATCCCGTGTAACAACATTGTCCTCAACTCACCAGAACAACGGGGGTAACTCTGACATCCTGTCTGAAAAAAAAACCTTGTTGTTTCCTGTGCTTGAAATTTGAAATATTTCCAATTTGGACAGGTTAGCATGTTTATATTAATCTTATCCTGTTACATGAGATTAAATGATTTTGAGAGCTGGGCATTTACCTCCATTTTGATTTCCCCCAACATACTGGGGGTTTTTTTTTGTGTCTACAAGTTTCAGAGGGGACTAGTGGAAGTTTTGCTGTCGCCTGTGCTGAGGCCAGGATTTCAGTCCAGACATTTGTGCTTTGGAGAAAAAATCTCTGGGAGATCGTGTTAGGAATGTGCCAGCTTGGATTTTAGCTCAAAACTGGCTTTTTTTGATAGGAGTTACTGGAAATTAACAGAGAACATAGGAACCTAGCAATCTGCAAAATATCTGAGTGTTTGCTACTCATTAAGAAGTATCCTTAGTGAATACAGAAATGTGTGTATCTGATGGAAATACGTTTGGTTCCAAGAGCTGGTCAAGCGAAAGAAACACAATCACCTTGTTCTGTGGGAACATGTGCTCAGCGCTGAGCGCTTGGTGCATCTCCCGCGGTACTGCCCAGGCTGGGTTCTCATTACAGCTTAGGATCCCTCTCTCGAGATCTCCAACAAAACCAGGCACTTGCATTTACTGTTTGTAATTTTTATTTTCTTGTTTACAAAGTTGGACATCCCATTAAAAGGCAGAAGCAAACACACTCCAAAAAAAAAAGAAAAAAGAAAAAAGGGACAAAACAATGACAGCAGTTTGTAAACACTGAGGCTGAAAATTATTCACCCCAAATATTTGGCAAGTGGGCAACAATAACAAAACATGTTCACAGAACTCTAGACCAGTTTGCAATCAAAACGTCTGTGTTTTCATAGTATATATTATTCATCTCAGATCCTGATTTCTGTGGAGGCGGAGAGTTAGCAGCTGATTTCTGGAAGCAGCGTGCAGCTGTACCCCTTGCTCAGTCAAATTTTTCTACATCTGCAAGTATGCCTTGTTTAAAAAATATTGGCACTTCTTCAGACACTGAGATTTGAGTTTGTGGGAGCCTGGGCAGGATGCATGGTTGTGGCAGGAGAGACTATACTGAATAATAATAATATGCATTCTTATCTCCTAAAAGTTCACAGAATAGGTGAAGCTTTACCTACTATTGTTTCAGGGCTCATAGAATAGGATTTTCCTTCTGTAAACCTGTGATTTTCTAGTTTTTCCTTTAAAAACTGGAAAAAAACTTCCCCCTCTCCCCCCAGGGAAAACCTAGAGGATTTTTTCAACCATATCTAAGTTATATTGCAGTCTTAACAATTTGACTTCACTGTGATAGCACATTTTTCTCAGTAAGTATTGTGAAATCATACTGAGAATAGCTCATTAACCAGCCGTTCAGCAACTGCCTTCGCATTTTTTGAAGTGCAAATTTATGTTTGCAAATAACTTTGCCTGCATCTTATTGTGGGTGCAAATGTTACTCATTAGAGCCTCTTTGTCGGCGTCCCAAAATGTGGCAACAGAAGATCCAGCTACAAATATTTGTGTCTGTGTTCCCTATCTTAGTGTTTAGTTTAAGAGGGTTCAGTCCTCTTTCAAGATGCAAGTGAAAGTGTGTTGATGCTCTTTTATTTATGTTTATTATAGAGTCATAAAATATTGTCATTTTTCTGTCATTCGTGCAGGGACCGCCCGTGCTGCGACTCGGTGCGGAGATGTGCACATGGGCTGGCTCACGCCGGTGCCGGCTGGGCCTTGCTTTCAGGGAATTTTAAACGCACTTGCAGGTTTTTAAATAAAAAGGAGCTGGTTAGTTATTAACCTGCAGAACTATCTGATTTTAGCGAACAGAAGATTACAAAACAAACTGGATTTTCCCCAGCTCCTGAAGGGCAAACAGTACACTGCATCTAGGGGGAGAGCGCTTGCTCCTCGCCTTCCCCTGCCCTGCGCTGGTGCGGAAGCTTTTCCACTCTCGCAGAGCTGGATGGAAATGTTAATTAGCACTCCGGGGGAAATGTGTTAACAAATGTACCTTTGACACAGGTCCGCAGCCAGGCTTTGCTCTGTAGCTGCAGGCTGGAAGGATTAGCTGGCAAAGGAGCTTGCGCTGCTTTTGAGGAAACATCCAACGCGCGCTCAGCCCAGCTCGCCGGACGCTGCGGCTTCGCGGCTCTGCTGCAGGTCAGGCTGCACTGGCTGCTCTGCCAGGTAAAATGTGAGCCCTCATAAGAAGTAAGAGCAAATTCCTAGAAAAGGGATGCTTCTGGCCATTGACAGGCTGCAGATAAGTCTGCCTGGGCTGTGGCTTTCCCATGCTGAGGGAAAAGCAATGTCTTGACTTAGCACAAACTTTGTGGCAGAAATGATTCCTCCTCCTCCCCCGGTGCTGATCTTGATTAGCAATAAATACGGGCGATAAAGTCATTACTGTAAGCTCTTAGAGTAGAAAGGTAACAGTAATGCATTCATAAACACATTTACCTTATCACTGCACTTCTTTCCCTTTCCATAAACAGCAGGTCACAGATTCAGAAACGGAAATAATTTGCAGGGTGGGATTTTTCAGCAGTGTTGAAACTTGCCTTAACTCAGGCTAACATAGATATTGTGGTGGTGTCTGGCCAGATTAATTCCTGAACCTGCCATGACTTCTGTGAAAACATATGCAGGCGTTTTTCAAGATTTGGCTTGTTCAGCTGTTCATCGCTGTGCAGTATCAAACCCTGATTTCTCCCTGGTGAGGAATACCTCATATTTAAGACACTTACAGTGAGAAGAGTCCAAGGTTGCTAACAGCTCTCTGGACGTGAGGTCGGTAATTTCAGCCCAGTCCTCGTGAGCCGAGTCTGGGGTTTGCGCTAGCGATGGCCAGCCCTGCCGGAGGGCACGCCTGTGTCCCCGGGAGCGAAGGGCAGCACGGCTGCTGGGAGGCCTCCCCTTCCCTGGAGCGCCATGTCGTGTGAGGGGTGCTGCTGTAACAACACAGTTATGACCGCTCAGCTGGTCTGACCCGGGCACCCCTCTTGTGTGACCTTCAGTGGGTATTTGCAGTAAATCTATCTTAGACTTGTTTTCCTCTGTGTAAAATTACATCTTTCTGGCTTTTATGGTCTTTTGGGGAGTTTCAAGCCTGTGAGCTGGTGTGAGGTCCTCAGCCTCCATTTTGGAGCTAACTTTTGAGGTTTGCAGAGACTTCGGCAAGGAGGAGCAGAGTGGGCAGAACGTGGAGCGGTGGGGTGGAGCGCAGGGCATGGTGCAGGCCCTCTAGATGAGCCTGACCCTTAGTCAGCCATGGAGAGGCAACGCTGCTTTCTGCTCGCCGCATCTCTGTATAACAGGTGGGAACCAGGCTGTGCGGTGTCCGTGCCCGTGGCTCAGCTTTGCCCGTCGGCTGTGGTTTAGGACAGCCCTGAGATGGTTTTCTGGCAGAGGGAGTTCACTCTAATTTTGAAGTGCAAGTGAAGGAAACACCAATCTTCTCTGCAGTGGGAGATGATCTCGCTTTGAATTGCTGCTAGATAAATGTGGCCTTGACTCGGTAAAATATGTCCCAAACTACTGGATGAAAGCCCTCTGGCACAGTCTGCACGAGGACGCTGCTGCTTGGGAGGAGTGTTACTGCCTTTCATACTGCTCCCCTCCTTGCCCCACTCTGCAGGGAGCTCCGTCCAAGCAAACAGCCCCCCAGTCCCGGCTGTGCAGAGCTGCCCACCGCCCAAACCGACCACACGGCGATGGGATGGGACCCTGCCAAGGCATCCGCAGCACACCAGCATCTGTGCCTGCCCAGGAGCATGCTGCTGCTCTGCCAACTCCACCAGCCCCTGCGTGGGCAGTGGCTGGATTTTGGCCTTGTCCCATCAGCCTGGGAAGTGGTGACAGAGGTCGCACGTGAGATACTCCGGCTGGTGCTGTGGATGCAGTAAATCGCTTTTACTTGGGTTAGAGTCTGGGCCTGCTCCTGCTGAGAGCTCCGATGCGGGCGATGCTGGGTGCCGGCTCTGGCTGCCTGCAGGCACTGGTACCCAGCACGCTGCCTCTGACACAAGTTTTTCCTAAGACACCAGGGCCTAGGATCCCTGCTCAGGCCCATTTTTGTGTAAAGCCGAGTGTTTTCCCTCAGGGAAGGCGTGTGGCCGGGCTGTGCTGGAGAGCAGGGATGCATCCTTCCCGCATTGAGGGTCTCTGCCTCCTCTCAACCTGCCTCTGGCCCAGGGAGGAGACAGCGCGTGGCTGGCAGCAAGGTCATACCCAAGCAGACTGCCTGCTTCCGTGTCCCATGGCGGTGACAAAACATGGAAGTAATTTTTATTAAACCAGCTCTTCTTTAAATAGGCCCCCCTCTGATTGCAGTTAGTCTTCTCAGCTGTTACATTTCTGCTGTTGGTTTCTATATTCATAAGTTCTTATCTGCCAAATTTTAGCAAAAATAGATATACCAGTCAGCAGTTGTCCAAGATTGTGTAAAAATTGAAACTTCAAGGACAACAGTTCCATCAGCAGGGTTACTGTCTATCTGGCTAGCTTTGGTTTTGGCTCTTTCTGTAAGTAATCTGACTCCTCAGCACCCAGCCGGGGTTAAAATTCAGCTCAAGAGAAGCGCAAAGCTCTCTCAGGTTTTGATAACTTGTTTGCTGTCTAACTCGGCAATAATCTGGTTCTCACATTCAAATAAACTGGTCACCCAGCAGGAACTGGACTTCTGCCTTGTTGAATGATGAATGTTGCTTTAGCTGCTTTAAAGGAAAACACACAAGAAATACAGAATTCTTGTTGACCCAAACAACTGAAAGAAACAGCAATTTTCAAAACAATATCTGAACAGCAGCCAGAAGCCTATAAGGCAGGACGTGATACTATGGCCAAAGCGAGACCTTGAATCTTCCCTGCCTCAGCTGTGGGGACAAGCTGGGAGCTGTCTGGTGACGTTAGCTGTGTCTCAGAAGAGCTGCTTGTGCACGAACCTACCTGCTTTGCAGTCAGGAAATTTAATTAGTGCTTCCACAGTAGCCCTTGCCGAGTACCCTCTGCATAAAATATGCATTCATACGTGATATGTCCCATAATCTTTTTCTGTTTCTGCGTATGGAGTTAAGGTTAATGTTCCATACACTGTGGACAAATAGTAGTTGCCATGGGTACCATAGCCTTGAATTTCCCATCTCCTGAGTGATTAAATTCCCCACCTTAATTTTACTTTATTGGTTTATTTCTGTAGCTCCCTATTTCCTTGGTTTGCTCTCGAGAGAACAAAGCAGGACATTTCACAGGCTACTTGTATCTTCTCGAGCTGTTGCTCTTTGGACAGCAGTTTCGGGGGGAATTGAGGGTGTTTTTTCTCAAGGTGTATCAAGCAGCAGGAAATACACCTGAGTGACGACCAGCACCCCAGAGGCTGCGGGAGCCCTGGGCTCTGCAGTGGATACCCCGACTTCTTAAAGCCTCTGCTACTGGAGGCTCCACAGCCTCGCTGGGGAGTCTGTCCCAATGCTTCGATAGCTTTAGCATTAGAGTGTTTCTTCCTACCGTGCTGTCTCCGTGCTGTGTGAGCCCTCCTCCTCTTGTCCTGTCTGCAGGAGATAACGGAGAACAACTTTATCTATTCTCCTGTTCTCCTCCGCAGGAGCCTAATGCTGGGAACAGCCAGGGCGAGCGGTCAACCTACCTGCTGGGATTCTCATGGGGTTTGGGAGTTTTTATCTCAGGTCCTACAAAAGGGCTATATTTGCCTGATGGGATGTGGGGCCTTTGCAACCCTGCTAGCTGCTCTCCCAGCACCCTACAAGCTGCCCAGGTGTTTAGGTTTATTCCATAATCCTAGCCCTCCAGAAAATGGCATAAAATAATATTGAAATGGGAACCACAAGCTATAAAAATGTAGCACTAGTTGGTAAGTAAAATGAATAAGTAGCTGTTAAATCCAAAATGAAAAGGCATAAAAGGACAGTGGGAGCTTTTTCTGTTTAATCTGAAGTGTTCTATAAATAAAGCTAGGTTGCTACATATTGACAGAATTGGTCACCCCTAATTTAAGGCATGTCATAGGCAGTGGAAAAAGTGTCCCATAGACCTGACTAATGTGGATAGAAATAGAGAGCAATTTGGAAAAGTAATGATATAATGCCAGCCTTGTAACTGCAGACCCCGCAAGCCGGACGGCAGCACGGTCGGTTGAATGGCCCTTTCCTCCAACCGCCGTTTATGGTGACTGAGCGCCGCTAACTGACACTGTTTACTTTGAAGTCATGATAATTAAAGCTAGAGTGTCTTCTGCATGGCAATTAACATGCTCCTCTGCACCTAATTCATTCTGACAGTATAGATTAAGGATGGTAAATGACCAACAAGGATTTATCATGAGGTAATTCTTCATTCCATAGGCTGCCTCAGACAATTACAGGAAGTGATTGTTAAGTTTAGGCTATTGTCCTGGTGTAATCGTGCGTGTTCATTCTTAGCTTTGTTTTGCAGTAAAACCCATCCGAGGGCTTCATAAAGATTCAGTTATGGTCCCAAAGAGGCTGAGCCACACTCATAATTGGGGTAGAGAGAGGCACGGGCTGGTGATACCGCTCTGATTTTTCAGTATCCCAGTGCTTGCAGTCCCTGCTGGTATCAGTAGGAGCTGGGACTGACCAGTATTTCTGCAAATCAGATCCTTTTGCAAATGTAATTCTGTTGGGAGGTTGGGCGTTGGGGTCAGCCATGCAGTGAGGTGCCTATCAGGGGCTGGGCAGCCATGTTTGGTACCAGCGCTCTTCCCCTGGCAGTGCTGGGGTCTCCTCCTGTGGTGTCTGGAGGTGGAAGGACCTTTCTCTCAGAAGCAAGCCGCAGGGCTGCGGTAACTCTGAGCCCTGTCTGCCAAGAACCGCTGTGCATCAGGAGTGGTCAGTATTTTGAATGACCAGAACATGCTGTATAAAGGAGAAGTACCAAGTTCCCTGCAAGCTTAGAGCCTCGGAGGGTTGCACTGGTCCGGCTTGCAAAATCTTGACTTTCAAGCCAAACCGGTCATGGCTCAGGGGACAACACAATGTCATGCTAAGCAGAAAGTAACGAAAAAGGATATAAATGAAGCGAAATTTTCCAAAGCACATAAGGCACTCAATCTCTGCTTACTTCTTGCAAAGCATAGTTTCATCATTGCCTTTTCTTATAATAGCTTCCTTGTGTACACAAGGACTTAACCTGGCTTATTTAAACTGCGTCACGTCTTGCTGCAAGAATACCTGATTAACAAGATGATCAAAGTGTGCTGTTCCACGTGTCAATCAATAGGAATTACTACGCAAGAGCCTAGTCCAAAAATGTGAGATTATAATGGAGATTTGGTCTTCTTTGTACTGAAGTGTTGCTGTGCGAGCAAACAAGTGCTAATATGATGAGCCGAGCTCCGCTGCCTCCCCTCCCTGAGGCTGTCATTTTTCTCACTCCTTGCCTGTCTCCCCATTTTACCAAGTCCGACCTTCCTCCGAGGTGCGGTGAAGCTCCTTCGTGTTTGCAGCAGAGGTCTGAGATTTTTTGATAAAAGAGGTGAAACAGTGGTGTTGCGCAAATGCAGAGCAGTGGTATTTTACCAGCAGCGGGTATTTGAGCATGATGGGGGTTTGACATTTTCCCCTGATGCGTGCACAAGCCCTGTCCTGAGAATCAACCTCCAAATCAACTCCCGAGGCTTGGAGCAGGTACTGATCACAGGCCTAACCATTTATTCCTTAAAATAATTGGGGTGCATGGAGGATTTGAGTTGTCCATGTAGTCAAGTGAAAGCAGTTCTCCAGATACCTCTTCTCAGAGCACACAGCCAGATCCTGGCTTGCTTTTCTTGGTAGGCTAGATGGCCAGAAAGAAACCAGTGATGGTAGCCTCAGAGCTGAATGGGCTCATTCCTACATGACCACAGTAAGGACCTTCGGCAGAATGCGCAGCAAAACGGCTCCAGTGGCACCATGACGTGCTGGAGTGCCAGGAACAGCTTGGTTTGGGTGCTGAGGGCGACTCTGTGGGCTCTTGCCCCCTCCGCACATTTGCTTTTTGTTCCTGACAGTAGCAAAGGGAAGGTGAGGAGAGTGGGATGATGGAGTTAAGAGAAGAAAAAAAATCCCGCAACCAACCAAAAAAGAATTTGAGATTTTTGACATTTACTTTTTTTTTTTTAATTGACAAGATGGGCATTTTCTTAATAAGAGTAATACAAGCCTTAATGATAATTTTTCTTCAGAAAATGTTTGCTGGATGGAAACATTTTGACCAGCTCTATTGGAGACTGAAATACTAAGAGGAGACAGAGGTTTAGCTGATAACTTCAAGATCCTTAGTATTAAAACAGGTAAATGGTCCTCTGGGCCCTTAATACCATGGCAGAAGCTGTTCTAAAGCGGTGCAGGTCTCCTGTGCGCTGCAGGGTGAGCCTGCTTGGGTCCCAGGCACAACTGGGGGGCTGTCTGCTGGTGAACTTGCCTGGGACATAGATGGGCAGACAGCATGGAGAGGACGCCCAGCTGCCACAAAGCCTGCAGGCGCTCAGACCCCGCTTCCCTCTGCCCCCGGGGTGCTCCTGAGTTGCCCGTCCAGCCTCCTGTCAGGCCCACCGACCTCTGCAGCACCTTTCGCAGGGCTGGCCATGAGCATGTGGCTGGCCAAAGCTGTCATTGACCCCAGACGAGCTCAGGTCAGTCCCTGGTGTAGGTGATCTGCCGATGTACTCCCACGCCAGCCCAAGCACAAGGCTTAACTGCAAGTGGTTTTAGTGTTTACAGGAAAATATTGCTCTACTTTGCCTGTACAGCCCCGGGGACACTAGCACAATCCTGGGAGCTGCTGGTTGTGCAATGGTGCTCCCTGTGCTACTTCTCTCTGCTCTCTGACCAAATAATTTTTTTTTTCTACTAGTAACCACACAGGACAGGTAAATAGACCTAGGGAAAGAATGAAAGAGCAGAAACACCTTCCCCCCCCCCCCCTTTTTTTCCCCCCTTCTTCTTTTCCCTTGGAACAAAATCCATTGGGAAATGGGTGTATCTGAACTGTCCCTCCTTCCCTAACCTCAGAGAGCTGGTGATGAGGTGGCTTTGGAGGGGAGGAGCGCATGGATGAAAGAGGAGGTCTCTGGGGCACCATGGCCATGGAAACGCACAAGGTTGGCGTTAGTGTTTGTTATTGTTGGCTACGGAGGCGCCTACTCTGCACCTTCAGCCCTGAAGAAACAGGGGTGCATCTGAAAGGGTTTATCATCTTTGCAGTTTTTCACCTGTGAATAAGAAAATAGGGGTTGGGAGCAGAGTTGGATGAATGGTGAGTTTTTTGGTTTTATCTCTGAGGGGGTTTAGGAACAAAATTCTCAAATTTTGCAAAATGTTTTTGTTCGGTCCCAAACAGAATGCCTGGTGTTGCTTTATAAGCTGTTTATTTTTGTCCCCTTTCATTTTGGAAAAGAAAAAAATCAAACCCAAACCATTTCATTTAGAAAATACCAAAGCAAAACATTGCACAGAATCATAGAATAGTTGAGGTTGGAAGGGACCTCTGGAGATCATCTAGTCCAACCCCTCTGCACAAAGCACATTTGAATATGCTATACATTTCTGTTTTGAATTTTTGTCTGTGTTCACAACCACTTCCCAAATTTGGCTTGAATTTCCAAACAGATGTGGTCCCCCACAAAAGATATTTTGTGAGTTATCTTAAGTCTTACTGCTTTTCTGTTTTCTCACGCTTCTGTTTGGGACATTGATGTCCTTTCTGCCAGGCTGGCAATGTGTACTCTCTTCAGACTCCACATACAAAGCGTTTCCCAGATGCCATGGATTTCACATAGCTCCTCTTTTCTTCTTCCATATGACTTTATATAGCCAAGAGCGTCTGACTTCGTATTTGCTTATTACAGCACACTTCTTCCTTAAAAAGATGTGATTGCTCATGGAAGCAAAACATCAGTACTTGTTACGAAAAGTAGTAATGTACTGTCTAGTTGGCTTCCTACCTATGTGCATACATTTCAAAACGCTGATCCATGTCTGCCAATGATTTACTAAAGAGACAGAGTAGTATCTGTCATTTATCCCCTAACTTTTTTTTGGCTAGGTTTAAAAAAAAAAAAGAGAGAAAGAAAAAAAAGAAAAAAAAAAAGAGGGACTGATAGCACATAAAGGTGGCAGTGCATTTTGGCAGAGATTTTTAATGGTAATTTGTGACTTGGGCACCGGCTGGAAGCAATAAAATCGATTTTGTCACATTTGTAGTCATAAGGTGCTGTGGGCAGGACCGAGGAACTGTCTTCCCATCTGTATGCTCGGTGCTCTAGTGCAAAGCTGGTGTGAAGCAAACCCCTGCTCTTGCTTCCAGGACAGTGTGAAACTCATCCTCTCTTTGTGAAATGGAAAGACAATAATGGCTCTGTCAGCAAATGCAACTCAGCCCTTCTATTTTTATTTTTTTTTTTCTGTCAAGGATTTTAGTTTCCTTTTCTGCCTTTTCTTATTGCAAATCATAAAACCAGGCTAAAACTCAAGGGTTTCTTTGCAAAACTATTCCCTCATGCTTTCAGCTGGAGCAATTTTCCAACATTGACATGAGCTCACAAAATGTTAGTCTGACTCTAAATAAGATTTTCCAGAGTTGGCTGAAGTTTTTGGCTTCGTTCTATTCTTTGAAAAAACTGTTTCGGAAACCTTTCTGGAGTGGATTCTGGATAACCTGGCACCATTTAAAGGATTAAAAAGTAATGCATAATTTGCCTTTTCAAAATTCTCGAGGCTTTTAAATTTCTCACCTGAGAAAATATCTTTCTTTTCATCAAACATCAGCTGTTTCCAGTTGCTTCATTCTATTTTGGTCACCTGTTCTCTTTTTTTTTCCTTCCCATGCATGACTGAATACCTTCTTTAAATCAACTTGAAGCAATTCCTTTTTCCATTCATCCATTCAGTTGTGCTGGTTTCTTTCCCCATTGGAACGCTACATGAATGTCATACATTGAAGAAGCAATATCATCTGTGCAGTCCTGAGTGCGGGAGTACTTGGCACCAGTTCTGCAGCGTAAGACGTGAAAAACACGAAGACAGCTGCCAGTTTCTGCATGTTTTAACTGGTTTATTTTCTGCAGCTCTGAGCAGAAATGCTGAGGCCGTGGCAGCCCCGCGCAACAGGGTGATGCCCAGGTCTGTGGTCTTGCGGTGAGCATGCCCACTCCTGAACTGGTGAGACTAATTCTGTCTCAGCTCAGCACTCAGAACAAGCAATCTGGTCTTTTTGAGGGTCAGGCACACCGAGTCTAGGAGCCAGGCCACGCTGCTCCAGCCGTGCTACCCGTGAGTTATTCCTGAACAGTCTCTGTGCAGCGTGCGGCTGCCAGTTTGGATGTGCTGGCTTGCTCGAAGCAATGGCACCGGCTCGGTGCCGTGCACTTTTGCCTGGTGTGGACGTGGCATAAGAAATAGGTTACGTTACTTTACATGTAGGCAACTGGATCCCTTGTTAGACATGCAGTGAGGCACAGGTGCCAGCCCTTCTTATAAAATGTGCATCCGTGCGAGTCCTGCATCCAGCTTCAGTGACCAAAGAAGTGTTGCTGCTTCTCAGTCCTGCCAGCTCTGCAATCTTGCATTGGGCTGGATTTGCATAGCTGATGAGAATGCATGCTGCTCTTCAGTAACCTTGTTTTGCTGCCCTCAAATTAGAATTAAATTTCTCCAACCTTTGATTTCTTGTATAAGATAAAAACACCCACTAGATTTCTGATCGATGTGTACGTGACATGCATTTTCCTTTCAGCTGACAAACACAGAACCTGAAATTATCCAGAAAAAAATAAATATCAGGACCAAGCATAGGAAAGGGTTTGTTTTGTTCTGGGTTTCTTTTTTTTTGGTGAAGAAAAGAATATGCTGGAGACAGACTTGAGGAAAGTGAATGATCCAGGTTCTCGTGGCAGTTGCGTCCCAGCTCTAGCTGTCGTAGTCATGGCTGGTCTAAGCTGTGCTGTGCTCCGCGAGGGAAGGAGTCAGGTTCAGGCCTGCCAGAAGGCCCCAAGCACTAAACCGTTCTGTCCAGAGTGGGATATGTAAAGCTACATTTCCCCAGGATTGCTGCCAAATGACTAATCTTGGACACTTTCAGGCATTCCAGCATGTCTGGTTAGTGGTTACTCTAGCCATCCTATCGTGTTTTTGGGAACCAAATGTTTTGCACGCTAAAGCAAGGTGCGCATTATACAAGGGGTGCCTATAATGGATTTAGGTAGAGTTAGCAGCCAGCACACAGTGGCTTTACATCAAAGATAACCGTATGAAGAGGGAGCACTGTGTATGTACTCCAAGGCAGAGACGCAAGGGAATCGGACCCCTTTCTACGTCGTTTACTTAGGAGTCATGGGCAGGGGCGGATAGGAAGGAGGGCTTTTTAAACACTGAGTGAATTAATTAGTTCATTAACTTCTGTTTTCATTTCCACACAAGTGACAACTACCTGTTATGCCCAGAGGTGAGCTAACGAGACAGTGCTCTGCAGTAAGCCACTGCTCAGACAAGCATCACTCTATTTACAGTAAAAAAGAGCTCGTGTTTTCTGGAAAGAGATGCCAAGCTCAGGCTATTCTGTTCCATAACCTTGCCTGTTCCAGTTTACTAATGGACTCCCTAAACTGGGCTAACTGTGGTGATTCCTTCATTGCATGGTGCACAGAGCTGTCTCAGGGCATACTCCAATGGGCATTAAGGCATCTTCTCATAGGATTTTCCTTTTTGTTTAAGGTACAGCATATATTTAAAAAAACAATAATGTGTCCAGACACTGATCATCTACTATGCGTAGCTCCAGCGCTTTCCTCTAGCCAGTGCATCTGCCAGAGGCTGCTCATGTGAATGCTCTTTGGAGTTTCACTGTGCTTTTTACTTCAATGATAAATTACTGTGGTTTCCAAAGGTTAATCATAAGTGCTCTGCAGGAGAGATGTCCTATCCAGATAGTATGGTTACCTTTTAATTGTCTTTTTGGATCTAGCTTTGTTCTTATACTATGGGATAACGGGCCAAGGGCGGCACCGTGCAGGCTGTGTTGATGAGAGTTCAATTATGCTACAAAATTTTCCTTTTGATCCTTCTTTTTCTCCTAAACTCTCCTGATTCCTTTCTCCCCTTATATGGAAGCCCTTTGCCTTGTATCTCCTGCTTGGCATCACTGCTCGATGAGCTGGATCAGGTCACAGTACTCGCGTGTCTGGGACAGCATGGGTATCCGGGAGGATGAGCCGACCTCCGCCGCAGCTGGTTAGGTGAGGAGGGAGCCGTGCGCCCATGAAATTGGGTTCCCAGCCCCAGCTAATACACAGTGTTGTCTCGTCTTTGTAGGTAACACTAAATCTTCTTATAAATGTGTTAAATTTAGTTGTTTCATGAATCTATTGTC
Source organism: Chlamydotis macqueenii (assembly GCF_036417535.1). NCBI lineage: Eukaryota > Metazoa > Chordata > Aves > Otidiformes > Otididae > Chlamydotis > Chlamydotis macqueenii. Next base: position 11,002,008 of record NC_141567.1, on the reverse strand, counting down.
TTTGTTGAGAATTACAGTCAGTAACCTGTTGTACCAGTGCAAGGAGCTATTGTCATGTTCTAACACGTTCCCCTAAAATACCAGGTGTTTACACAGGGGAGGCTTAAAAGCTCTTTGTCAGGATCTGTCCACCCTGGCTAGCTAAGCCCAATTTTAAACTCTTATAACTCCATACTCCTGAAACACACTTTAAAAGAGGACTAAATATCTGGTTTAAGTGGGAAGAATTAGGGGAGGTTGGTGGCTGTGGATGTGTCCTGGTTTTCGCTGAGATTATTTTCTTCCTAGTAGCTGGTATAATGCTGTGTTTTGGATTTAGGATGAGAAGAATAGTGATAACACACTGATGTTTTTGTTATTGCTGAGCAGTGCTTACGCAGAGTCGAGGCCTTTCCTGCTTCTCACACTGCCCCACCAGCGAGTGGGCTGGGGGTGCACAAGAAGTTGGGAGGGGACACAGCTGGGACAGCTGACCCTGCAGACCAAAGGGATATTCCACACTGTATGATGTGCTCAGCATACAAACTAGGGGGAAGGCTGGCTGGAGGGCTGCTGCACGGGGACAGGCTGGGCATCGCTTGTTGTGTGTATTCTCTTATCATTATTATTATTATTTTCCCTTCTTTTTCAGTCCTATTAAACTGTCTCTTTATCTCAATCCATGAGTTCTACCTTTTTTTTCCTTCCAATTCGCTCCCTCATCCCAGTGGGGTAGTGAGCGAACGGCTGCGTGGTGTTTAGCTGCCTCTCGGGTTAAACCACAACAGCCTGCCACCCACCAGTTCCCTGACTGGCTGTCCAGGATGTGGAAGGGTTGGGGATTGTCCCCCTGATCACCGAGTCCAGGGCAGTGCAGGGAGCCATGCCAGGAAATCAGAAAGCCGTGCTTAGCCCTCTCAGCTCCGCTCTGCATCAGGAAGGGGAGGGAACATTCCAGCTGCGTCCATCCCATCTGTCTGGCCGCAGGAGGCCCTTGAAGTACAGAACAAAATAAATTCCCTCAGCCTTAGCAATTTTCTCCCAAGCAGATCAGCAGGCGGCAGGCCTATGTTCTGTGGCTTGCAGCGGGCATTTGCAAGTGTCCCAAGATGCCTGTGTTTTGATGACTGTATCCCAAAGACATGCCTCTGGTGTTTTCCTGTGCCCACAAACAACATTTGAAAGACATCACATAGAGGACCAAAATAATCTCCAGTGGCTTCGGTGGAGTTGCTTCTGATCCTAGAGCTCCTTGTCTGGGTACCAGCACCCCAGTGCTCCAGGTGATTTGGCTGCAGAGAGCCACGAGCAGGCTGGGAGAGAGCAGGCCAACACACCTCTGTGCCTGCTGTTCATCTCGCCAGAAGTGCTGCTCTCGTGGTCCTTCTTGAACAGGAATCCAGCTGCTACGCAGAAAATGCCAACAGTTCCACGCTCCAACAAGAATTAGGAAGTCTTTTAAACCAGCAGTTAAGAAAATAGGTGGAGATGGGAACTGTTTCCTTGTACAGCTGTGGGGAGGTTCTCTGCGGATTTCTGAGCTTCCTCAAAAGTGTCGTGTTATTCCCCACAGATAAGTCAGAGACTGAGCAAACCCACCGCACATGTCTCCCCAGTGCACCAGCTCCGTTTTCTGCAGTGGTTCCCGTCCGTGACAAAGCTGGGAGACATTCCTTTCTAGGGGCAAACCTGCTGCACTAAATGCCATCTCGCTTCATTGACTATTACTGGCGTTTGCATGATGTATTGACCTTCAGAGAAGCACACTTTTAAATAAGTATCAGAACGTTGTTGTGTTTAAAGCCTTTTAGACGATCATTAGACAGTTCAAGCCCATGGTTGACACCAAGCAGTTTTCCACCGGTGTGGACTGAGGTGTGCTAACTCTAGGAGAGGCAGAGCTTTACTGCAGAATTGTAGGTTATATTAGAAGTACTTTAAAAATGTGGAATTTTACTTGGCTGTATTGACTACTTTAAATATACAGTTTCCCAGAAGACACTGACGTTTTGAAGGTGGATACTGTGGCGAAGGGGGTCAGATTGCAGCCTTACTTCCAGGCAATGACAAATACTTCCTAGGTGACGTAGGGCAAGTCACTCCATTTGTGTTTTCCCTGCTGTAAGGAATTAGAATCATAGATCAACCGATATTTATGATGTGTTCCGGTATGTCTGTGATAGGGCCATACAACTTTAGCTAAATGAAAGTTTACTTTTATTTGCTGTTCAAGAGATAAAAGCAAGCAGGATGGCAACGGCTCTAGAAGAATTCAAGGTTTCTGAAATCTCTTCTGAGGTTCTTTTTTCACTGAAGCGGTTAACAAAGCTTGCAGGTAGTGTATTCTAATGTGCATCATTTAGCTGAACACTTTAAATTCTTTTAGTTATATGGCTCCGTCTGTCTGGTTTTGTTTTACTTTTTTTTCCACTGCTGAGCTCCATAATTGTTCCTTTTAGCCACAGTCACCTAAGGTCAGGCTGTACCTTGCTGAGGAGCCGAACTGCAAACACGGCTAACTAAATCACATATCTCCAGCCCATTCCTGTTATTAATCCTCCCAAGTTCTGGGCCTAGCACTTGGCATAGCTACAAAAGTACACTTTTGATCGGAAGTTCACATTCTCCTCAAGTGGAGGATGAGCTGGGTAACTCCTGCCTTTTTTTTTTTTTTTTTTTCTTTTAGGAAGGATGTACTGTGGGAGCTACCTCGGATTTATTTCAATAATGCAGGGGGCACGGACAGCTGTATTTAAAGACCAGTGTTTGTGCAATGTGAATTTAGTCTGATAAAATTCAGTTTCTGTTCCCAAAAACGTCTTTCAGAGCGCTTTCATTAGTAAATATGCTGTCACTGTAACAAATATGATGCTGGCTTTAAACTGATGAGAAAATGGCCAAAGTACGTGCAGTTTATACTCTGACGGGAAGCTGGTCTGGGTATTTAGGTTTTATCTGAAATTTATAGGACTACAAAGATTTTTTTTTTTTTTTATTCCTGCTTCAGTCTCTGTCTAGCGGGATCCCTGCTTAATTTACTTTCTCTTCCTCTTAAAATTTTCACAGTCTTCATCTCTGCTTCAGTCTGTTGTCTGTTAAGTTCATTGCGTGGGAGCAAGCAGAGCAAATTCAGAAAATCCAATTGGGAAGGTTGATGTACTTTGTCCCCAGAGCCTCCGGGCAGCCCGGGAGAGCCCAGGCGCTGCCAGTGCAACCCTGTGCAATACAGGGATCTAACGTAAAATGCCATGCTGGGATAAATGTGGGATCAATCTGCCCTCATTAGGGCAGCTCAAATAGCAACATCGGATAAATGCCTCAGATGGGAATGTATAAATATAATTCTTAATGTGTTGATGTTATCAATAGGTCAGTATAGTAAGAGAATAAAAAATGTTGTCATGTGGCAAAATGGTGAGAAAAGTTTAAAAAAAAAACAAGATAAAAGTAGAAATCCTAAAAAGGGAGAAAACCAGCAGCCCTCCTTGTTGAATGTTTATATATTCCTCTTATAGGTCAATATTTAGATACATGTGGGAAAGTGCTTCCAAAATATTTCTGATAAATAGCCTAATACTTCTGAAACATGAGGCGAGGAGTTACTTGGTATGCTTTGGGATGGCCTGGTGCCTTCAGGCATCCCCAGAAGCTGCTGTGAGAGTGTGAGGATGCCTGAACACACCTGGTCTATTCTGCTTGGTACCAGAGCGGTACAGCCGTGCAGCCCAGCTGTAATCAACTGTTGATTTGGAATTGGTAGCATCCACAAAAGTCTAATATAAAGTAGAAATGATTCGTGCTTGACAGAGAGGAAGGGGAATTCAAAGAATGCTTCTGCTGCATGCTGAAGATCATAACGCTGTCCACACACCTAAAGAGCAACATCTAAAGGCAGCCTGGTTGCTTAGAAATAGCTACACTACGTTATCGTCTGCAATGACACTGAAGTACAATTTCTAAGACCATATCCCTAGCAGATTGTCCTAAACAGTTCAGGGACATTTAGCACATCCATCTCTTCCTCTAATGGGCAAAATTTTTAGGACTAAGAGGAAGCTTTTAAAACTGTGGCTAATGCTGTGTCAAGATGTGTGTTGCAGCATTGTGCTAATGTACAAGAAACTAAAACTAAAGGCAGTGAGCAAAATGAAGGTGGCAGATCTAATGGAGTTCTCTGTACTCATGAAAATGCAGAACTACAATAACAGCCAAATAAAGAAAGGCAAATCTGATTTAAAATTATCTCAGTTTGCCTAAGTGCCATATTGTGGCCATGCAGGAGACCTTTGAGAGGGATTCTGGGTTCTAACCTCACTGCATTGGAGATACAAAATTAGCAGGTACAAAAAGTCTGGCTTTCTTGGAGAACAATCTCGTGGGGAAAAAATGTCCCCTTCTGATTGACCAGCACTAAAAGCCTGTGGCTGAGGCTCAAATCAACAAGCTCTTGAAGGCTGCAGTGAGGCGATGCCATCGCACCGCTATCCTGAGGAGCTGCGAGCTCCTCCCGGCGCCCAGGGTGCTCCCACCACCCTGGGGTGCTTTGTACCCCAGAGAGTCACCTTTTGGCGATACTTCATTTCTCCCTCCCACACTTCTAAGGAACAGCCAACGCAGCTAGCCAGCAAAGGAATAAACAACGTGTTTGACAAAGCACGTGCAATCAAAGGATCTGCTCCCTCTTATCTAAACCTGTGTGTCGGTGATTTCTGTCTGAGTGTCTAATGTTGCAGGTAATTTGTACAGAGATGGATATCTCTAACGATCACTATAGGTTAGTGCCTTTTTTCCATTCTTAAATGTGCAACAACTTGGGCTGCCAGTTGGGACAAGTTTGCAGTTCTCTGGTTTGTTTTGTGAAAACAGCATCTTCATGGAAGAAGTGGATGTGGTATACTTAACATGTACACCTACAGTCTCTCTCCAAGCACAGCACTTCCAAAGAGCCCTTGTATACAAACTTTTTCCTGTTACTTAGCTTATAATATTAATAAAACCTTGAATGGAAAGGCTATGAGGGATGGAATTTGTTATATTGCTTTTTTCTTCTTTAATTTGTTTTTCTTTTTGATCATCTGTTACATAATTAGTGAAATACCTTGCAGCTGGATGAATAGTTTCAGCTGTGAGATCCCTCAAGCTTTTTTTTTTTTTTTTAAAACGAGCAAGCAGTTTAAAACTCAAAAGTGAAATACTATTTGGGATTGGAGCCTGGTCCTGCATCCTCTCATTGCTGCTGATCCAAGGTAGGAGGAAAATCAAGCCTGGGCTCCTGCCTAGACACTAAATTACTTGTGAGTGTAAGAGACCTGTTAAGTCTCTCCTCTCTCCATGGGGCAATTGGTAGAGAGCTGAATGGTGCCTTGCCCAGTCAGTGGCAGGTAGAGGTCAGGCCAACCTGCTGTTGGTTTTTGGGGAAACCTGCAAGAGAGGGCAAGTGTTTCCCAATGTCCCTCCCTAGAGCTTCCTGGAAATCCCCTCTGGATGGGGGAGAGTGAGCCGGGGTGGAAGCCCCAGCAAGGTTTGCCTACCTGTGCGTGATGTATGGACTGGTCAGGGCACCAGGTGAAAAGGGAGCAAGGGAGATGGCAACTCTGGGTGCGGTAAGTGGGGAATAACACCCCCTGCTAACCATACACGTGTCTGTGGATAACCAGCGACAGCTGAGTGCCGCACAGCTGCGATCGCCGCCCACCTCTGTGCAGCGCAAGCCTGCGTACACACTCAGCCTGCTGTGGGTAAGCTGAATTCAGACTATTACCTCTTGTAGTATTTTTCTTTAATACCTGTATTTCTCCCCAGTGGAAAACTGATTTTGCTGGGATTTGCTGTTCCTGCTGAAAACAAGCATAGCTGTGTTTGGAAAAACCTTTTGTAGTGAGGTTATTTCAAGAGTTTTAGTAAGCATCTTATGTAGCAGACATCCTTTCTTTTTTCTTCTCTCTCACAAGGCCACATAGCTTTTCCGATGTGAATCTGTGAACGGACAGTTACTAACTCAGATCTTGAAGTCCTCAGGGCTCGGAGCTTTTTTTGAAAAAGTGGTCATTTCTTTGGCATCACATCACAAAAGGAAGATGTGATTTTTAGGTGTTTATACCAACTGAGCAAGAGGGAAGTGGCCTGTGTGGGGGTCTGAAGAGATGTCATGTCTGAGAGGTGATCCTGACCTCCTCAAATGACTCTGACGCTTGCCTAATGAACTTCCAAGAGTGCAAGGAGATGAATAAATCTTCAGTTGTTTTGTCCAGATTGGTATACTTGTTGTGGTAGTGAATTTAAGAGTGATTGTTCCGACTTGATTATTTTAATTCTTTGTAAAGCTAACGTGTGTACTGGTTTCCTCTGAAACTCCCTGCAACCAGAGGTGCCAGCCAGATGAGGGCTATGGGGAAAGGTGTGTTCAGCACTTGGGGCTTGTGAGAGACAAGGGGAAGGAGCAGCATTTCTCCTGGTTATACGTGTGGCCACCAAAGTGTTAGGCCTTTCTGCAAAGGGATAGGAAGTAGACATCTCTGCCCTGGAAGTGTATCAGGGAGACAAAGAGATGGCATCACAGCTTATTTCAAGTGAGAGGAGGTTAAAAAAAGCCTCTGGACAGAGCATGACGAACCTACTCACTTGGGCACAGTAAGCGCGGTCCAAGGAGGTCTTGCCAAGGCGGCAAGAACCATGAGATCAGTCTCCTCCAGTTCATTGGATCATCCCCTGCCCCATCTGTTTGGAAGTCTCTCATGAGTTTAAAGGACACTTTAAAAAACTATTTTTCAGCTCTGTTCCCAAACCATTCTGGTGATTTTTTTTTTTATTTTTTTAGTGCTTGCTATTGTCACTCTGTTACAGAGCCTGTCAACCCCTGCAGCACCCAGCTGTGCTGGCTGTAACCATAATTCACAGAAACTGCCAAGTGCTGTTCTGCTTAATATGACAGATCCTTCCGTGATAGCTGCGCTGCGGCCAGCCCATTGGGAAGGATGGTGCCCATGTGGGTAAGATTTATGTTCGTCAGGGCTGTGGTGAGTGAGCCTGCAAGCGCTGCCTTCCCCTTTTCAAAAACTCAGAAGATTTATCTCCCCAACACATCCTGAGAAAGAGTGTCTCTCTTTTTAAATTTTTTTTTTTTTAAAAATAGCTATCCCCAGAAAACTTACATGGTCTGGTTTCTCCACCTGCCCTCAGCGTGGTGTCTCCTTATCTCTCCCCCAAGTTGTCATCTCCTCTTGCAATTCCTGTGGTGTTGCTGTTCCCCCTGCTCAGCTGCATGTGCAGACAGCTGTAAAATGGAGTTTACAAGACTCATGATCTACGAGCGCTGTGCCTTGGCACTGCAGAGGTCGGGTTCTCGTACATTCCTCCTTACAGCCGTCTGCACGCAGAGCTGCATGCAGGCAAGTGGCAGGGAATGCAACTTCCCTGATGGGAGCTTAAAGAAACAAGAATACAGTTGGAAAAATGTGTGAATCATGAATGAAACATTACTCATGGAGCCTGATTGCAATGTAAGAACTGGATGTGAAGCACTCCTGGAAAAAGGGGTACCTCTGGAGAGAGTAATAAATTGCACAACCATCTCTGGGTTATCTGTTTGACGGTGGGCTATGCTTCTCTTGGGTAATTAAGGGTTCAGCTCCTTGCACATGTAAGGATACTGCCTCGCTCCACAGAAAGACAGGGAAGGGTTGCACATAGTTGGGTATGACTGAGTGTATTTAAAGGTATTGGTTTGGCACAAAGAAAGGAAATGTACTTGCAGCTAACAGTTGTTAAGTATTCAGATGAGGTCCATTTCCCTGTCTTATATTCAGACATGTTTGCAGGATGAATTTTTCAGATGTTTGAGTGATCTAGGAACATAAATTTCACAGCCAGTACATGGGATTTTTTTGCTATTGTGAATATATTACTGCTCGGTACGACCACGGATGATGGATCTGTGCCTTAAATAATAAATTCAGCAACCATGAAAGCCGTCTGTTCTGCAGGTGTACAGGCTCTGTTAAAGAGTAATTTTAGGGAGTTTTTTAGCTCCTGCTGCTGCCATACTGCAGGGATGAGTTCCCAGCTCTGTATTTTGTTGCTCTCTTTGCCACTCTTACTCTGTCTGGGAAGGGTTAAGGATGCTGGCCCAGGAAGGAAGGCTGCTGGCCACTAGCACTGCTGGTCAACCAGGAGTAAGTAAGGAGTAAGTAAGAAAGCGGCTGCTGGGCAGGAGGCAGTGGGGACCTGGGAGAGGGGAGAGAGTCAGGCAGAGGAAGTCTGTGGTTTTGAAAGCTTGTCTTGAGCAAGTCTTCCCTCATCAGCCTGAACTGATCTTTTAGCTGCTGAGGTAGGCTGCAGGCCACAATGTGATATAAGGTGTTATGGCAGCATGAACCAACTTATAGGTCTAAAGGTTCCTGAGGCTGCGGTCCCTCTTGGGCTGGGCCAGAGGCTGGCTAGCGAGGAGGGGGGCTCCAATACCCTTGGGAAGCAGAGGGACAACAGGCAGCAAGGCCTGTAGGGTGTAAGAATTGGGTATACCGCTCCATCTGAGTGGGATCAGTTTTCTAGCAGAAGGACCAGTTCTCATCCTTCATTTAGTAAATTACAAACTGAAAGTGTTGCATACTAAATGAATGTGAGTATGCTTAAAAATACTTAAAAAGAGAGGGGCGAAATTCTCCAAGAGGGGAACAGCTAATTCTCTGTGGTCACATCTGGCTGCATGGCACTGTATCCAGGGAGCTAATCCTGCTTCTGAAGCACAGGATAATTATAGGGGAGTGTGTGGGGATGACAGTGCTTTGTTCCTCCCTTCCCCACAAATTTTTGGCTGACTGGAGGCGAGGCCAGGCGGTGGGAGCTTGTGGAGGCTGCTTTGGCAGCAGCAGCTCACAGAGGATTCCTCCTTCCCACTGAACTCTGGGGTTGGCACCACTGGAGCAGCCAAGTGTCTGTCCTGCTGGTCACTGAGCAGCAGTGAGTGTGATGTATAAACTACAGCTGCAATAAAAAGCAGTGCAGCATCCTGTATCTCATGGATACTGCATTCCCCGGGCTGTGTAGGGCTCCCAGGCTCAGGGATTGGAAAGACAAGTCTTAGGTGGTGGTCTTCTCTAGGTTATCGGGACTTAGGTACTTGGGCAGAGAAGACTGGGAGGGAGAGGGAAAACCTGTGAGACTTTAAGATAGTGGTAAGGGCTCTGTAATCTGCTCTGGCCCCGGATCAGTCCAAGGATCTACACCCACAGTACCTAGAGAGACCAGCAGTGCTGTGGGTGTCAGTCTCGGCTGCCCCCAGATCCAGAGTCAGCTTCCTTTGGGGCAGAGGAGATTCAGGGAAACCATGCTCTCACCCCTTTTCTCTGCATGCGCCTTGCTCCACTGAAACCAGGCTTCAGCTGAGCCTGCTGTAAGCCAGCAGCCTCAGAAGCCCCATGCCCAGTCACTAAAGCTGGGTGGCAGAGAGATCTGGTCACCTTCACTCTGCATCTGCAGGGTGCTGCTCTTGGGTGATTTGAGGAGACTCTATAAAAAAAAAAAAAAAGGTAGAGAAAGTGTAATTCTGGAGGATTCTCAAGGAGTGTTAGACACATGGACAATTCCGAAAGCAGAAGAAATTAGGAGCTTTTGTGGGAGATTTAAGAGGGATAATGGAACTTTTGGGAGATGACAGAGGCAAAGATTGTTTTGGAGCAGGGCAAAGGATTTTGATGTGATGGGGGAAATGGCAATAAAAAGCAAATGACAAAAGGAGTCATAAGAGGAGGAAGGAAAAGGTAGGATGAAGCAGGAAGACCAGGAAACAGAGACAGGGAGACAAATCTTTAGGGTAGGATGGGGCCAGGACAGAGACATCCACGTTGTCGGACAGCAAAGAGGTAATCAAAGTGGAAAGGAGGTACAGTGCAAAAGGGGATACGTTTTTCTCCCAGAAAGTGTCTGTCCTGCTGATCACTGAGCAGCAGTGAGTGTGATGTGTAAACTACAGCTGCAAGAGAAAGACATTTTGACACCAGTTATGACAGTGAAGCTTGCACATACATGAAGTATCTGAGCTTTAGACTTTTGGTGCTAGAGTTGAAGAAGTTGCTGACTTAGACTGTCTTGAAGGCCCTGATTGCCAAGTGGTACAGACAATTGTCTGTGTTCTGCAATCGCAATTATGCAACAGCAGCAAGCCAGACAGCCTGCCAGGCCTTCAGAGCGCTTCTGTTGATTGCTTTGGGGTTTTTCAGGACATCAGGAAAGCAATGCAGAAAACAAACCCCTTGTACTTTCCAGGAGCTGGGGATGATCTGTCTCAGGACAAATTTTACACTTGTCTCGTGTGACCTGAAAACGCCCAGTTCCAGGATACCTGCTGCTTATACTCAAGCAGGCAGATGTACCCTGGCCTGCTCATGGGCTGTAAAGCTGATACTAACTTGTGGCTAAGGCAGAATGTGGTTCCTGTTTTCTCGTCTCAAATATATTGGGGCTGGAGAGATGAGCTCTGTCACAGCTTGCATGTGTCAGTAGTTTGCAGTGTAGAGTCCATTCAGCTGTTTGTGTCCTGGCACCTTTTCCACAGTTTCTCCACCTCCTCCTCCTCCTCCCCACTGCCTCCTTCGCTGGCCTAGAGACCAGCAGGATTGCCTAACTTTTCAGAAGGCCAGAAGCCACGGTTGGGACAGAGCTGACTTGAGGGGAAAAGCAATTAAAACCACATAGAGTAATCTCGTATCAAGATTGCTGCCTCGTGCTCCCAGGAGTGCAGGCACACTTGCTCTACCATCACTGAACAAACATTTTTTCAAAGCACACTGATATTTCTTGTTCATGCAGGTGCTAGTCCATCATTTTTTTTTCTGCATAATTCTGCCTGTCAGTGTCTTGGGCACTGAAATATTATCAGAATTGGATTTTGGGACCATTTTTTTTTTTATTTCTCTGGGCCTTCATATGCATTTTTGTGTAACTGAACAGGAGTGAATTGTCCCGGTGCTCATGCACGAAGTCTTAGAGTGTGCCACGAGAAATGGTCAGGGGCAGTGGGAAATGGATGGATGCTGCTAATAAATCAAGGGGAAGTGCTTTTGCTCACGGAAATTTGGGGGGAGATAGCAGACACAGGGAGCAGTGGGGGAGATCTGGGAGTCAGCGTGTTGTTCAGTCTTTTGTCGAAGAATGCAGGATCTAGTGTAACTTGTCTGTGAGATGGATGAGGGAGTGGCCAAATACTGTAATTTTTCAATCCCTTTAAAGTGTTAAGCTTAGGTATTTGTTCTCTAAATACTTTGATCTTCCACAGCACCTACTTGTCTACAGACCAAGCTGATAACAATCATTCCAAGCTCTTTCCTAGCCTCCTTTCTTATTCTGCAGTTCTGAATGAAATTCAGCCTTATTCTCCATAAATAACCTTTCTCATTCCCCAGCTGTCTCCTAGAGCTAGTTCTCCTCTGACCCCTCACTTACTGACTCTGCACTGACCTTCCACTTCCCCCACAGCCCTGATCTGCCAGTGTCTAGGCTCCTATTCTTCCTCTGCTCTTTTGCACTATTTCTTTTTTTTTTTTTTTTTTTTTTATAATAGAGCCCACCATTTCCTGAGCTGCACTTCAGCAAATAAGCTTGAACAAGCCCTATATCCACAGATTTTATATAGCGTAGTGACAAATGACTAACATTGGCACTGATTTTGATGTTTTCACCCCTTCCCTCTGATTTGAGGCTGTGGGTAAATCTATGCTTTCAACTGTATTTTTCTGTTGGTCATAAAGAACAGCATCAATGTTTCCAAATTGAAGAGGAACAAGCCAATGCCTCTGCCAGTGTCTTGTTCAAACAGAATTTTTTGTCTTTAGTCGGATTTTCATCAGTGTAGCAACAACTCTAGTGATTTCTCGTGGTTTTTATTATAAAACTACTAAGGGATTATTCAGGCATTTTACAGTCCCCTCATCCTCCCATTCAAGGCAGTGTAAATTCTCATCTGAAAAACTTGCAAAAGGAGGCTTTTTTATTTTTGTTTGAAGTTAGGGTGTAGATTGAAATAATCTGCCTAGAGTTAGAGTTAGTTCTGAAAAAGGGTGAAGAGGTCATGCTCATCGTATCTGCATGTACACTGCTGTTTTGTCATGCTGTTATTCGATAATGTTGAACAAAGCATTTCTTCTTACCCAGTATTTATTTGTCAGTCAATTGGATAATCTAAAGTATTGCTTGAAAGAGAATTTGGTTGCCTCCAAAATGGAAAGCAGAGATGTTTAAAATATTGATATTTTTTTGAAATGACACCACATTTCATCTTTGTGTAGCTGCAAATCAAACCCATTTATTTTACAAAGTAGAAAGCTTGACTCTAGGTGTCAGCACTGCAAACTGAATGTGGAACTCTGAAAATGAAGTTCTGCTGTCTCTGACTCCTCCAGTGCCACCAGAAATAAAGTGCAATAGCAGTTTTGCTGACAGATCCATTAAGGCTGAAGAGGAGAGCCCACGCTTGTGGTTAATGGCACAAGTAGGAATTGCAGCATTCATTTCTTACGTAGCCTCTTTCTAGCTGTACTTAAGTGTGTTCTTTTTAATGGGATCTGGTAAATAATGTTTAACGTAAAGGAAAGAATGAGGAAAAGAGTCCTCTCCAAACAGTACTCACTGTTTAAAGCTGGTATGTTAAGCTTTTCTCATTGTTTTTTGTTAAGTGCTTGTCTTAAGTGGGCATCCGAAGTGATGAGAGAGCACAGGATTCCAGTGTCTTTTTCTGGTTCCAACAGGCTGTATAGATCAGCTAAATTAATAGGGTGGATTAAGTTTATGTGACTAGTGCTTATACATTAAACTGCACAGTAGCAGAGACATTGGGGAAGGAAAAACTTGATTTTCCATCCTTTATCGCTAGCAAATACAGGAAGTAAATAAAAGCATCTTGACAGTGCAAGTACTGCAGTTATCCTGAAAAACCCCGTTTCTCAAAAGCCCTGACTTTTGGCTTTGCATCTCCTGACTTTATAAGGTGCTCTCATCTGCATCAAGTGATGCTGTTAAGTATATGCCATTCTTGCTGTCATAGTCATCACTTATCTGCACATTTTGCTTTTAATGACCACCTGATGGCATTTGTCGTGTAGTTAAAGTACTGTTCAGAGCTGACGGTTCTGAATGCACAGAAGCGCTCGTGCTGAATTGGTTTCTTCTGAAACGGTGTGATTCTGACAGGGGAGCACAAAAACGTTCGTGATACAAATACAGAGTAATTGTGTTCTCCTGCGATACATCATTTTCCTTCCTCAGACGCTGGAGCTTATTGACAAAAGTCATGTCTCTGATACTTGTTTTTCTCCACGCTGCTGAATCTAAAGTTTGATCCAGCCTTCCCTAAACTGCTGTTGCTTCTGAGCTGTTTCTCAGCTGGGGAAAACAGGCGTTACCTTGGGGAAGCACCTCTGCGAGTCCCTGAGAGTAAAGGCTGGCAGTGCTACAGATGACATGTCGAGGAAAGTGAGAGGCACATGTGGAACGTGAACAGGGGGCTTATGAGCAACAAGGGTTGTGTGTGGTCAGTAAGGTGTTGTAGGTCTGTTGCTGGACCTGAGCTGCACTTGAGCTGGTGCTTCTGAAACGTGTATGGTCTATAGCTGTAACTTGTCCTGCACTGAGCATGGCGTTTTAAAGGGCTTTAAATACTGTTTTCTGTCTTGAAGGATGTACAGACACCTTGTCTCGCAACACATCTATATGATTATCTTCACTGAAAGAGTGGTCAGGCATTGGAACAGGCTGCCCAGGGAGTCACCATCCCTAGAGGTGTTCAAAAAACCTGTTGACATGGCACTTTGGGACATGGTTTAGTAGGCATGGTGGTGTTAGGTTGATGGTTGAACTTGATGATCTTGGAGGTCTTTTCCAACAGCTATGATTCTATGATATGGAAGTATAGTTTCTTTCATACGACAGAGAAAAAGGGTCTGTCTGCAGCTCATTTTTTGAGCCCTGGGGTCTGGCTCCACCCATATAGCACCATCTTCCCTTTTCGCAGTCTTTGCTTTCAAAAATATTTTCAAAGAAACTGGCGTGGACAGGGTTGAAGGGAAAGACGATGGGAAGCAACAGCAGAGCATGGGCTGTGGCTGTTTTCCTGTTCCTGGGGAACGGAACACTGTGTCCTTACAGGGAAGCAAATGGCAGCCTCACTGGGGTGGCCTGTCGTGCTGAACATCCGTGGGGCAGCTGAGCCTCTGGTCCCAACAAACGGTGCTGGGTGAAGAATTCTACAGGTGGATTTTGGTTTGTGCTTTTCAAAATTTTTTTTAATTTTTTTTTTTTTTTTTAAATCAAGAGAAAGAAACTAGCTGGCCCTGGGAGGGTTGCGGCCGCACGGAGCTGCCTCACCGCCCGCAGCCCTGGCAGGGGGCCGAGGGGCCCCGGGAGGCGCTTCCCGCCCCCCGCGCGGCCGGTGACGCCGCCAGCGCCGGCCGGGCGCGCGCGGCGCGCCGGTTTAAAGTTCGCTCGCTGGGGCGGGGCCGCGGCGCGGCGCGCCATTGGCCCTCGGCGGCCGATTTGCATTGACGGCAGCGCGGGCCGGAGGTCAGCGCCGGCGGGCGCTGCTATTGGCTGCGCCGCTGTCAAGCGCCCGGGCAGCGCCGGCGGGGGGAAGGGCGGGCGGGGCGGCCAGTGGGCGGGGGCGGGCGGCAGGGGCGGGGGCTGCCGCCGCCGCCGGCGCCGCCGCTGCCGGGGAACATCAATAATAACACGGCGGGCGCGGAGCGAGGGAAGGCGGCTGCGAGGAGAGAGGCATTTCCCCTGCTGCAAGGGACGCAGACACCACGGCCCTGGGAATTAGAGCTCTCGCCGCTGCAACGCTTTCCGCCGGGATGGGACGCTAGGATCCTTTTCCTTCTACTTCACGCCGTTTTAAATTTTTCCTCCTTTTTTTTTTTCTTTTTTTTTTTTTTTCCCCTCGCTGTTTCGCATCTGGCCAAAAAAAAAAAAATCCCCCCTAACATGGAGGCCCTTTGATGCCTCCGCCAGCGGAGCCGGCTCCTCCCGCCGCTCCGGGAAGCCCTCCGGGCCGTGCCCCGATTTTCCGAGGGCCGCCCCCCCGGCGCTCGGCCGGGCCGCTGAGGCGGCGGCGGGAGGTGGGGGGGCGAGCGGGGAGCTCCCCGCGGCCCGGCCCGCTCCGCTCCGGTCCCGCGGCGCTGAGGCGGTAGCCCGCGGCCCGGCGGGCGGGATGCGGCTGCGGCGGGCAGAAAGCCCGGCTGCCGCCTGACGGGGGGCTCTTCCTTCCGACAACGACGACGGGAACCTGAATGTCACCCCCGCGGCGGCCGTCCGCGACGGAGGCGGCGCGGGACATGCCCGGCGCGGCGTGAGGGGCGCAGCCGGCTCCTCAGGGCGATTTCAGATTATTAGTATTTTTATAAATCTATTTATTTCAACCCCCCTCCCTCCCTCAAAGCACAGCCCCGGCACGGCGCAGCGCCGAGCGGGACGGCGAGGAGTGAGCGCTGCTTGGCGGGGAGCGCGGAAGACGAGGTGGGGAGCGGCCCCCCCCGGCCCCGGCCCGCAGCCGGGTTAATCGGTAACGCTGTGCGAGCCCAGCTGGAAAATGCGCCGAGCTCCGGACTAGGCGGGAGGCGACGGTGCGGTGCCCCCGGCCGCTCTCAGCGCCCAGCCGAGAGGACACTGGGGTGTGTGCGCGCCTGTGGTTTGGGGCTTGGGGGTTTCTTCTTGTTTTTGCTCCCCCCTCCCTTTTTCTTTTTCTTTTTTTTTTTTTTTTTTCATTTTATTTTTCCCCAGAAGGAAAGAACAACCTATCAAGATTCTCAGATGGCTTAGAAAAATTAATAATAATCTGTGAAAATATGAAGTCGACCGATTCTTGATTTTTCTTCCCCCCTTCCCTCCCCTCCAGCCCACTGCTGGGATTGAGATAAAAGGACCAGTTTCCTGGAGGACAAGGAGAACAGACACGTTTCTGGTGGTGTAGAAGGGACTGATGGCAATGCTTCAGAGTGTAGCGGAGACGCGGGAAAGAGATTCAACCTGTTAACAAAAAAATTAAGCAGGGGGAAAATACCAACAGGAAGGAAAGAGATATCTATATATACACATATATATAAATATATACAATTTAGAAGTATTCCCCAGGTGGCCACAAAGCATGGGCTGTGCTCCAAGCATCCACATCTCTGACAGCAGAGTGGTCTATCACAGTAGCAAAGAGTCCGAGGAGTGCAATTCCCCTCACCAGACCAACACAACCATGTCTCAACAGCAGCAAGGCAACCCCGTCCCAGGATTATTCATTAAATCCTCCAACACATCCACTTATAAGGTGAGGACTAATTCCTCTAAGAAAGACAAGAGGGAGAACAGCCAGAGCATGGAGGCAGAGACCCAGACCAGCAGATCCAGTGTTAAGGTAAAAAGGGTGCTAAACATCAGCACGGTTTCTCTCAGAACAGGAGCTGGCTGTAGCGGTTTGACCCAAGGAGTCTCCCTGCTGAAGTGATCTGTTACGGGGGAGTTTTTCCTGGCTTGAGCTGTTACTTTCGTTTATAAACTAATCAGTCTCATGAATCGACTTTATAGATGTACCCAAGCCACTTTCTTCATTCCACAAAACGAGTTTTCCGTATGCTGGGAAGGAGAGCGGTGTAATTGTCCTGGTCAGTCGTTAGAGTCAGGGGCACGGGTCTTGCTTCCAAACGTGGAGGGCCCATCCGTCCGTGGTGGGACACTGACGTGCATGGGAGCTGCGCTGCCACTAACTCCTGTGTTCTACATGTTCGTTCGTGCTGGCTCGCCCCGTGTTGCTGTTCGTGCTTGTCGTGTTTGGAAGCAGGGGCAAATCGCAGTCTGGAGTGATCTGCGAGCTGGGCTGATCAATTTGCATACCTCTTCCATTCAGAAAGTTGAGAGGAGAGCAACAGTGGTTTTTGCTCTGGGTACTGATTTACATTAACAGCTTGTTGACCTTGTGTCTTGCTGCAAATACGGTATTTTTGGGAGGTTTTTTTGCATGTGTGTTAGCGTGCATGCTTTTGTGTAGAGATAAAACACAAGGGTGTACGAAGTCGACAGATACACTGAAAAAATTGTAATTTATGATTTTTTTTTAAAGTAAGGGAGTTAGTGGTGTGGAGTGCTTGCTTGTCTATTTACTTTCTATTGATGGCCTGTTTGTTTATGGGTTGTACTTTAGTTCCTAATGCTATCGGTTTTGGTTATTCCATACCTTTGCTTTTTTGGGGGATACTATCTCTATTTTGTAAAAATCAGTAATTGCAAATACAAAAAAAAAAAAAAATCAAATTGTAGCAGCCTGGGGGTTATATAACATGGCTGATCTGCTCTGGGTTATGGTGATGAGAACTGAGATACACTGCCGTAAATATAAGATGCAGGCAACAACTAGCTAAATGTCTGGTGTTTTGCAGACTTGCAGAAACTCTGGTGATCTGTAGTTTTTGTAGGGTTTTTACATGATCGTTAAGACAGCTTCTAGAGTGTTGACCTGGAACAATTTTCTTGAGTACTGTGGGTGACTTTCTTAAATTGTTTTCCTTCAGATTTAGTAATCTCAGTTCATAGGAGTTTTTAAAAAGTCTAGAAAATGAGAAGACTCTTCGTAAGTAGTGAGTTGGAGGAGGAATTAATAATACCTAAGGCAGAACATGAAGCTGAATGGTGTTACACTAAACTTAAATTTTTGTATTAATAACACTGTACAGGAAACGGAACTTTACGGCCCTATTCACACGCGATAGACATGCTTATTGTATATTTAACACAGTAACCACAATAAGGAAACTTAAGTTGTCATCTGAATCCTGACAGTTGTTTTGCTAGCTGAATTTTATGAGTGATTATAATTGCACATTACAAACTTTAAACAAAAAATATTCCTAAAATTTATATTCCGTGAATTTGTCTTCTGTGTGCTTGCTTACAGGGGGAAAAAAAACCTCCAAAACCTGCTTCCAGAAGCATGCATGGGAAGCAGTCTAAATTTTGTTAAATTTTGTTGTTCCATTTCAAGAACTTTGTAAAAGTTCATGTTACCAGGTTGGGATAATTCAGCCAGATGCTATACGACTGATGTTGGTTCATATGCATACTATAAGCTCATTGGCAGGCATTCTGATTTTTATCACTCAGTCGTATTTTCTGCCCTTGTCATCACTCTAAGCACATTGCTGTGTAATGATGGGTTTTGAGAAATGAGAGGGGAATTCTGTTTGTGACCAGCTGAACACAAAATCTGTTGGACACATCACATCTGCATGGTTTTCATGTGCAAAATCCTATAATGCTCTTTAGAGCTATAAAGCAGCATGGTATTTCATTCTCTGCTTTTATCGTTAGAGTGAATAGTATGATCAGATTTACAGTTCTTAGTGTGCTAGATAACCGCGTCGTCTCGGGGATTGTGCTGGAGGGAAGGCTGTGCTGTCACTGGAGAGCAGTTCTCACAGTGCAGTGAAGTTGGTTGGAAAGAAACAAAGTGTGAGAGCGTTGAAGGTAATGGACAGGAGCTTGAAAATCCTGAAGCCAAAAGGAGCATCGGGCAGGATGTTGTGCTGTTTTGGAGTTAAAAGGACTTTTGATTTGAGGAAGAACTGTGAGAATTAGAGTGCTACCAGGAACTGTTGCTATTCTTCAGAGTGCGTAGCACACCCTCTGCGGCCCCTGGGATACCCTCGCGCAAACGTGAGATGCTGCAAACCTTTTGTGCTTCAGCCAACGGTGGTGTCATCAGAATTTGTGTGAATAGCCAGTAACCTGCCTGGACGGCATTTTCACTTGGTTTCAGGGCGCTTTAATTGAAATTCATTCACATTCTTTTGCAGTATACGTGCAGATTAAAGCCAAGGGAGTCCTATGTGAGAGCTAAGAACAAAACCTGGCCCGTGTGTAAATCTCGTGTTTTAACTTTAGCTGGCATTGACATTAAGTTTATTAAAATATGTATAATAGGTAATGGAATAACTTTTACTTAATCAGTTTGTTGGCTGTAGTGCACATTTTTCAAATAAGAAAGTGTCATAAAAAGAAGTAACTCATGCTAACTGTAAAATGGCAGGATATATATTGCTCACTAGCCCCTAGACTTATTCTGGCTTTGTGTTTATGTGTTATTATATCTTTCTTCCGGTCAAATAGCAGAGGATCATTTTCTGGGTGTGTGGTGTGAGCATACTATATTTTGTGACTTGCATCAATTTACGAACTGTAGCTAAAAAAGTTACCAGTACTTTCCTAATACGGAAAACCCTAAGTTTATCCATAGAAAATTTGCAGAGCAGTCCTGAAAGTGTGTGTGCAGAGATAGATGCTCTAATGCCCATTTCTGGTATATATGGGTATGTGATAGTACATGAGAAAGGGAGGAACCCTTTTAATAAGTTATACTTGATTATGGCACCTGTATCTCCCTCCTTAATTAGTAATTTCATACATGGCTCTCATTTGAAGATTTATGAGCATCTTGGAATAAGTGCCTTAACTAAAAAGTGAACAGCCATGAAAACCCTTCCCTTAATTTTCGATATGTCAGCTCCACAGCTTAAACTCTGTACTTTTCCCGGTGAAGGACGAGCAAGACTTAAATGCAGCAACAGTGACTGGGGTTTGATTGTCCAGTGCTACATTAAGAATTTCAAATTACACTTACCCAGTACTGTTGCAAAGGAGAGTTTTCCTGATTTTTTTTTTTTTTTTTAAGCTCTGAAAATCTGAAGAAAGTGGACTCAAAGTCATGATAGTCTGCCTTTTTCATATATATAAGTTATGATTTTCTTCAGACATTTGTGTTCTTGAATTTGTGGTAAAGGTACTTGGCTTTATAGAAAACTGCTTAAACGCCTTTAGAATAATGCCTCTGTTTATTCTGTAGCATAAGTGGAGTAAATGCTGGAATGGTATAAGGACTTCATGGGCATTTATTTAAAATTGGCTTGGGCATTCAGAAGCCTGTGCTGTCCCAACATACTATGTGTGTGTCACACTTCTATAGTGTGTTAATATAGACAGTAGCACATACATTGCGCGTTTATTTTGCGCTGTCATTCGTTTACGTACGTGAGATTTCCTTCCTCTTCTCTTGTGTAACTCTCCTTGTCATGTATATTTAACACAAATATGTGCATTTGGGTGCAAGGGGATCAGAGAGTAAATCCAAACTTCCTTCATTTTAAATTAAAAGTAGTCCTAAGCCAGCAGGGCCAAATGTGAAATAGTGTTTTGATTTATCAGCTGACACAGGACAGCCAGTTTACATTCATGGCCCTACAGTAAGTTTTCTTCATTCAGACTTTGTGAAATTGCCTGAGAATTTTGCACTGACTGCCAACCAGTGGTTGCATAATTCTGCATATAGGAGGCTGTATGTTATATTGTACCTGCAGTGCTGAAGTGGATCTTGTTTCAGCATTTAACAGCACATTATTTAGTTCGTTAAGCCGTCTGCTCTTTTCCTGTCTGGTAATTCCTTCCCCTTGGAACACACAAGCTCTCTCTCCCTTTGAAACTCCCACACGTACTGTCCATGCTTGCACTGAGGCCGTCCACCCTTGCTTGATTCCTCCCTGTTCCCACTGAAACCGTCCTCAATCATTTCCCTGACAAACCTCCCATCACCGTTTCCCTCCCACTTCCACTGACGTCAGCCCTCCTGTACAGAGATCCTTGCTCCCACTGAGAGGATCCTTCCCACGCTGAGAATCACAAGCTTTTCTCAATCTTTACGGCTCCAGAATTTCAGGCTGATGCTGTTAATGCTGCTGTTGCAAGGCATGAACCCTTTTCTCCAGGCGATGGGAGCCTAAGCTTTAAATGGTATGAAGTGAACTGGTGTAGTAACATGTGAACTGGGTTCATATTTAAGTCTGGTTTTTATGTTTACCTTTTTATTTTCTGTTGTTTGTAATGTAAACTGGAAAAAAAACCAAACTGTGAATCACTCGCAGCGTAGATCACTACACTACTAAGATAGCATAACCTGTGTTTTTAATTTTTAAAGTATTATTATTATTTCCTTTCTTGGTCGTGCAAACCAACTCACGAAAAATGTGTCACTAGATCTGAGGGCAATTCCTTGTGTGACTGAGATGAGCAGGGTTAGACCCTGAATTTTGGGAGTACTTACTGTTGGTAAAAACTTCACCGACACTCCTTTGAGCTGTAAATTCTTCTGCCGGACACAAAACACTGACTTCTCTCTGCCCTTTGCATTGTTCTTTCCTGCCCCTGGTCTGAGCTTGCTTTGTTTCTCTGCCCTGACCATTTTAGGTAGTTAATTTCTAAGCTTTTCCTTTTCAGCCACCTGAATGTGTCAATAGAGGAAGTACTAAAAACAAGCCTTTATTTCTACACTTCTAGGTATTTATCTTACTGTGTCGTACCCTTTGTATTCTTAATTGCGTGGCTCAGATTGAAGTGTGAGTGCATCCACAGTGAGAAGTTTTCTAGTTGTGGAACGTACTTAGAAGCCAGGCAGAAGACCGGGAGGTGATGCACTCGGTAGTTCTCCCTCCCTTTCTACCGTTCCCATACCCCAAACCTGTGGTGTGAAACACCAGTGCAAGGTACCAGCATCGCCTTGCTGTTCAAGGTGCCAGTAATTCAGATTTTACATTCAAAATAGTAAGTCTAAATATAAATTCAAGCTGTGAAATGGTTACACCCACTTGCAGATACTTCAATGAATTTTAGATCATCTATGTGAATATGAAGAATTTCTCGTTAGGGAGGTTGCTCAGAGTTTATTTGAAACTCAGAAAAAATACTGTTTGGAAACTGTTTGCTTCCCATGTTGCATGCTTTAGTACTTGTTCCTCATGTTCAAGTAAATGTCCATGTCAACAAAATGAGATATATTTGAAAGAGAATTTTTTTTAACATCCATTGAAATTGTTCTATCCAACAGTTGCCACTACCAACAGTGATAAATTGCAGTTTTAATTATTATATGAACTTCTGTTCACCTTTCTTGGCTGCCACCTTTAGAAGGGACTCCAGAATTGGGTTTCTTAAGCAATAGTAACAATACAATGCAAATATTCCACTTTTTGAGCTCTTGGAGTGCCAACTGACTTTCAAATGAGTCCTCAAAGAGGAAATAAATATTTAGAGATAGGGACAGCTAAAGCTCTTACTAGCTCTCAGCGAAAACTGAAAGAAACCTAAAGCAAATATGGAAGGAGCAGGGTGGCCCCAAGGTGAAATTGTTTCAGTACGCACTTTACGCAAGCTGTCATTTTGTCGGGGGCCACAGAAGCACCTGCATGCGGAGGAGAACAATTTAGCATTGTGTTCTATTTTGGTGGTGTGCATGGATATAATATGCCCACGGTGTAAACTGCTTTACCAGCCATGGAGGGATTTAAAACATTGTTAGCAATGCTTCTGAGATTGCACGCAGGCTGTGATTTCGTGCCCAAAGCCCAGCTTTCCATGTGAATCGCAGTGTTTTGTATCTCAGACCCGTTCATCCGGTGGAGATTCACTAGGAATTTGCCTGGCCCTGTGACATTCTAGGCATTGCTATCCATCCATTGGGTAAAACAATTAGGTAGCTTAATTTAACTGTAATTTAAATTGGCACAGGATGACAAGATGCAAATTGAATAGCTTTACTGTGCATGACATACTAAGTAGTTTTATTGCCCAGAGTCAGATTTTTTAAGTTTTCAGAGGCATCAAAGAAATTATGTTGTTAAAGCCCTCTACTTTTCAAAAAGATTTCAGCGTCCAGCCCCTTTTTCGTTCTTTCTTGAAGTCCCTGTTAAGGCCAGAATGTAATAAATGCTGTTGGTACATGCGCTGTGAAATTAAATAGCGCAGTCTCTAATTTGTGCGTTCTTCCAGACCATCCCCTTTTACTATGAGTTGAACTGCTGGCCTCAAATCAGACTCCCGGGCCCTTTTCTTCTCGTTCTTGTAAACTCTTCTGTAAGTCTGTCACTCTGCGTGAAGTAAAAAGCTTAGCATTCTGTAAACCGTCTCCCGCATGTATGGCTTTGTTTCAGGAGAAAGGACGAGGGCTAGAACCTACTTTCTGACATGGAAATCTGCTGGCATGGATTAAGTTATGTCTATTTTGAATGTGGTTGGCAAGGTAATTTGAGATTTATTTTTTTTTAATAGTGCTTTAAATGTTTAAAGATAGTCTGCATATGTATGTAGAGAGTTAATGTCCTTGCAAAGCAAAAGAACTTGGAATAAAAAAGGAATTTTCAAGATTTAAAAGCAGTTTGAGGCATTAAATACTATTGCTAATGAAAAAGACTCTGATTTCGGTATGAGGGACTCAAATTAGGATTCCCATCTTTGCTTGGAGAAGGAAGAAATACTGTTTTTTGTTCTGCTGCTTTATTACCTGACACAATTTTTGAGTACTAGATCCCTAGAAATTAGGATAATGTATTTTTCTTGGTGTGAAGACAGTCTCCTTGTTGGTCAGATAAGTCTTTCATTCCCGAGTGAACTAAATGAATACTATTTCAAGGATTTATTTTATTAATCAGGATAGAAATTAATCTATTTGTTAAACAATATTTTTAACAGATTTAAGTTGTGTCTGTTTCTTTGTTGGAAATGAGAATTCACTCTTTTTGCGAAAGCAGAATTACTTTGCACATTCATTTGAAACTTGCACAGGAAACTTCAAACGTTTTGTATGCCTGGAAAGATCAAACCTTTTCAAGTAAGAGGCATTTTCCTTTGTAAATCAAACATCTTCCATAGTGACATGGACAGACTTCTGATATTGTTAAGGGGAAAATGGTAACCTTGAAATCTTTTCATTGTTTTTTAGATTTCCCAGCTTCCTAAGTAAATCCATACAAAGAAAACACAGAATCACTGGGCAAATATGAAAGAATGACATCCTCTGCTTCCCATTGTTTTTAACTTTGAGTTAGCAATGACCTTTAGCTCCCTGCTGGGATGCAGTGGAAACTTTATGAGGCCCCATCTTACTCGCCACTAAAAGACAACGTCTTTTTAAAGTTACACATTTACCATCGCTTTCTGTCTTTCGGTTTGAGGTTCTGTTATCTCTAATAAAATTTAATCAGACAAATTACCTCAGTAAGTGCTCAGCAAAGTACACTTTCTTTATAAGGATCTTGTTTGAAAAAACTGTGCTGATGTTTTAATTAAAGCACAACAAAAGAACGCTGATCCGTATTGAATACAATCTTCCTCTATTTAGGAGTACCTACACTTTTGCATCGTCAGATAGATGGTGTTCCTTGTTCATACTGAATTATCAGAATTGTGTCTCTGCTGACACTGAAGTGTAGGACTGTATTTTACAACAGTGGGTTTAATTCCAGGTTTTTAAATGCACAAATGTACCTATGTGATAGGTAGATACGTCAAGATCAGTGTTCAGCCGAGACGTCTGAGTTTGCAGATGCGTATTTCTTCTTTTTGGAATACTGTCTGCTGTTTCTTTCAGTCTTTAAAGGTTGATTTTTTTCCTAAAAGTTTGGTGAGAAATTCCACAAATGGTTGAGGACAACCACACCTACTACTTTAGTAACTTGAAGCAGAAGTGACTTGCCCTGCACACTGCTGCAGCTTAACTGCCTGGTAAAACGGCGCTTTTCCGTGAGCTGTAACTCGGTGGTGAATATCTCGGGCTACGATGAACATCAAGATGTAAGTCTGCAAGCACTGGAATCCAGAGCTCAGCTGCACACTGAAGTGTGGATCACGTTGAGCTTTCTGGCAAGATATCTGAACTTTTATTTTTCAAAACAAAGCAAAGAATTATTTTCAAATACTGAGGATGTTTATTGGTGGTCCAAATTCTGACTAAAATGACCGTCCTTCAGCCCCATTAAAATCTGTGGGCTGGAGGGGTGCACCTGAGGCAGACCTCAGGCTGCTGTGTTTACCTCTCACTGTGGCAGGAAATAACTCCGTGTTGGATATGCGATTTGAAAATAAAAATAGTGGCAATAATGTTTGTATTAAAGGCTGAGTTATTTGCAATCGTTCCAGAAAGACATCAGTATAGCTCCTGTGGGCAAATCGCCGGCTGTACAGAAGCTAGTGGCAAAGTTCTTACAACTTTCAGAACGGCCAGAATTTGATCTCTGGCCTGTAACCAAAACTTACCTGACTTCTCTCAAGTGCAACTAGGATATCAGCCCTTATGGTTGGGTTCCGTGTTTTATGATTGCTTAGTCTGTAACTAATGCAGAAAACTACCAATAACTGGTATTATTAACTGTCTAATGACGGGAGAAATGGGATAGCCAATCGATTTGCTGTCGGAACTAGGCTGCCGCTGGTTAGCGTGGGCTCTTTGGCCAGCTCGCTACCTGTTTCTACCTGCACGTTTGATCTTCATTACGTGTCATGGGCGATCATGTTCCCAGGAACATAAGAGCTGCTCTCAGCTCAAACTGTGTCCGTGTTACGCAGCGCTTCGTCTCAAGCAGCAGTCAGCACAGTGTGTTTTGGAGAGAGATGCAAGGAATCTATTTAAAGGTACAAAAATGAGAAGAGTTTTTCATGTTCCTCTTCTGGCTTTAGTCTGGACATAGTGATTTACTTCTCATTTTTCACAATTTTGGTGTGTAATATGATCATGATATTTCAGTTTTGTCTCTTTAAAAGTTTGTTGCTAAGTTGACAAATGCAATAAAAGAAAATTGTACTCTTGAGTGGAATTTTTGAATGGAGGATTAATTTCCCAACCAGCGTTAGCACATACTTAGCACTGAAACACCGTCAGTGCGGATCGTCTCTGTATTTGTTTCGGCAAATACTAACGCAGGGACCAAGGACAACTGACAAAAATGTTTAAAAGAAAGCAAGAGGAATGAATTGTAGCCAAATACAGGTTTGCATTTTGAAGACGACTTAATGAGCAGAGAAGCTAGTGCTTTTTTTATACATAAGGCAGAGTGAGGGTAATGTTGATATTTTAGAGGAATGAAACATTTCAAAGCCAGGCAGAGAGGGTTTTGCAAACCCAAACAGCTTTTGTTTTGTTAACAGCTGCCCTGAGAGGAAGAGTAAGTCCTGTGAACTCAGACGCTACTTCATGCTTCCATTGATTCTGCATAACTTTTAATTTACTTAGCATTTGTTTTCTTTTGGGGTGGTTTTTTTTTTTTTTTTTTTTTTGCTGCGGAAGTGATCTGCTTTCTGCAGAACCTCAGATGGAACCCTGTTTTGCTTGTACTGTCAGTTGTTGTATGTCCTTGATTCTGGAAGTGATGGGCCATGTTCTTTGCTGTTTAATGCCATGGAGCTGAGTTCTGTCGCGAGAGCAGTCAGGTCACGTTCAGTGGCGGTGCTGTCAGTCACAGCCCCTAACCCCAGCAGTGACACTTTATCCCTCGGTGAATAACCTAACATTTTACCTTTACCAAAGTATGGAACCTTTTACTTTGGGGCAACTGCTTACTTTTTGGGAGGAGTTTATGTTTTCTGAAATAGTATGGCAAGTTACAGCTCTGTAAAATTAATGTGTTAGGCAGTGGCTGGTTGGGAACCAAGTTTTCTCCAAAAGCAGCTTGCATCGCCTTTTCACGCTGCCCTGCCTCCGGCAGTGGTACCAAGTAGCAAGAGCCAGCTTCTTGGGGATAGGAGAAATTTAGCTTTTATGATTTTTGTTAATAATAATAAAAACTCATGAAATTAATGAATCTGCTCAGTGAGGAAGCTGGTCTATCCCTTCCACCCCTGGCTTTGGGGGGGGAAGGGCACACACAGCATCTGTCCCTGAAGGACAGGCAGTAGTGCCAGCCTGTTGTCTTTCTAGGAAATAGGAAAAAATAGAATTTTGGTGGGCATTCTTTACTATTGGTTCCTAAAGCTAAATATTGATGTATCAGCTTACCATATTTTACTGAAAAACACAATTCTGCTATCACCGTTTATACATTATAACTTTTGGAAGATTTTAAAATTTTTTTTTTTATCGGTGCAAAGCCTTGCAGTTCGAGCGGGGGGAGCAAGCCCTGCTAGCGGCTGGCAGGCAGTGTGGGAAGTCTGGCGGCTTCTCTGATCCCCAGACTTAGCCCCTGGTCACAGTGTGACCATGGGAAAATTGCCAGGCACCAAATTTTCAGAGGAGCATGATTGAAGTTTAGATTTTCTAAAAAGCTAAGCTCTCTTCTGAATTGCTTACAGTGAGATTCATAGCTGGACTGTCAAAAAAGTGAGCTGAAATTACCGTCTCTTATTCTGCCAATTAAACTAAAAAGGACTTCTTTTTGGAGGTTACGTAGCTCTGAAGTTTTCTCCTAACTTTATCTTGGCTGTTCTGATTGCTAAGAGCTGTTACAAGGCTCTCTTGTGCTCTTTGGGCAATATAAACGCTGTGCTCTGCTGAGGTTGTGGGACACCGTTCATGGGGTAGATTTTGCTTTGTGGGGTGACCTTGCTTTGTTGGTATACAAAGTCTAAGCAAACTGGAGAATTTTAAGGACTGTGGAAGTGAAATACACCTGGTGCAGGTTCAGGGAATGGAATTTTTTTCCTCTTCTGTGAGCCTTTGAGCTGGGCTAGGAAGTGCGGGCTGTGGGTGTTCAGAGGTAGCTGTGATGTTCAACCCTTTATTCTGTGGAGAGGAGTTATCTGGGTTAGGAGATGCCTCCCCTGATACGTTGCACTGCTCTGTCATTGCCTCCTGTGTTTAATCATGAGGTCAAGACCGGAGGCCAGTGCAGAGTGTAAGTGGTGGGGTCCAGTGCTTGACTCCGAGGTCGCTGTGGGGAATGGTTTTGATTGTAGGTTGCTGAAGTCTCATTGTCTCCACAGGGATCTTCACCTAGTTATGGAAGAGTGATTTGTCCTAAAACGTTGAGGAATTGCCTAAATTTTTCCATCATCAGTTGGAGCAAGGACACTGTCTCCTTCTGTTGTTTCCTAAAGCGTGTGCTTAGCAATGCGGCTGTGTGGTCTTTTGCCCTTCCTCCACAGGTGACCTGCAAAGAAGAACTGTCACCCCCTCTCAGGAAACCTGATACTTTTGGTCAGTGACCCCTTACATTTTTTCCCCAGCTGACCGATCAGAGAAGTACCCAGTTGCATTCGCTCGTTAGGATTCGCTGTGCCGGGGCTGTCCGGTTTCAGGATAAAGGTACCAGGGAAGTGCGTTCTGGTGAGCATATCCAAACGCTGAGCGGCATTTCCCTGGCCGTGGCCAATCGCTTTGACTACTTTAGGATCTAGTTTCTCCTTGCCGCTGTGACAATGTAACTTACTGTGATTGCAATGTATTTACTATAAGGGTAAATACAGGTGTGAAAAATTACCTGGGACTCTTTACATGCTTGACTACTATTAGCTTCATGCCACTTTGTAAGAGTTACAAGGACCTGTAAAGTACCTCATTGTTGGGTTCCCCCCCCCCCCTTTTTTCGGAGAGGTGGGTGTGGGTGAAGGGCTTGGCATTTTTTTCATCATCTTTCCCAGCACTGTGAGGTCCCAAGCAGGTGGAATTTCTAGGAGATTCTCCTAAAAGAAAGGTCTCCACAGCCTGTTCTAAAATAGTTGAATGACTTTTAAGGTAAAGCAACAAAACATTTCATGTAGAGGGAAAAGCATGACAGAGGATTGTTAGGGCGGAGGGGTTATGGCTTGCAGTGCTGCACCTCTGCTGTTGCTGGGTGCTGCAAGAGATCTTTGTAACCGTAAAAATCTGAGTTGGGCTTGGGAAACCTTGACCTCTGCAGTCAGGAATGCACCGAGGCCAGTGGTAATGGTTTGTTTAAACCCAGATTAACTGATTGTTATAACTCATTTTGGTTACTGAAGATGTTTTTGTCCTACAACAGACACGAGCACACTGTCCAGAGGAATACGTATGTACAGGATGTTTGCCAATTAGCTTGTGGTTAATTTAAACAGAATACAAACCCCTGACTTGGTATACCCTAATGTCTTTATTTTTCAGTCTAGCATGAACAGTCTTTAACGTGTGCTAACTTGGTTAAGGTACAGGAAAGACAGTGGTATGTGTTGAAGTGCTTTATTCAAAGCCATGAACAACAAGGATGAAACACATTTAGGGAGTATAGAGCAGCTTGGTCTTCCTGATGCTCTCCGAAGTTTTCTGCCTTTGTGTGAGTAGGACAGACCTCTGAGATCACGGCTGCCACGTCCATGCGCTCATCTGCAGAACTCAGTACTGCATGCTGAGAGCTTGGACCTTCACAAGAAGGTTTCCCTAGGAGGCTCTCCTTCCTCTCTCCAAGTCATATGTGTCTTCCTAGAGGTCAAGCTATCTTAAGAAACCATCACTGACTGTTCTCAAGTGCTTATGCTTCTTAACTCTCTAAAAATAGAAAAAACTATGAAGCTCTCCAACATGCTGGGACAGCCTGGGGGCTTTCTTTAAACACTTTGTAAAATAGCACTATCTCTTATCACGTGAGCTCTTAACTTTTTGGTTCAGAAAAGTACATGGCACTTTCCTACAGTGCATAGCTGGGCACTTCCAGAGCCTGCCTCTTCACACAAAATTTTTGAAAGATGACTGTTAACTAAACTTAGCTTAATTAAGTTGACAATTTCACAGCTACTTTGAACAGCTCATTAACTGCAGGCTTCAGCTTCTTTGCAGCCAAAGCTCCACAATACATCGTACAGTGAACCTGCTGACAGCAGGGTACAACTTCCAACTCATGCTTCAAGAGATTTGATTTATTACTGCAGTCTTGCTTCTTCTAAAACCAGTTAAGGCCTCCTTTAACAGATACGGAAAATACTTTGATCTCTAGTATAGTCCTGCATCGCGCTGCCTTGTGCAGATAGCACTTTACATGCTAAAGCCAATGCTTTTTACGTGTGCTGCCGCGCTGGTAATGGTATCAGGGCAAGGGCAGGTGGCTGCGGCTGAGTTGCAACTCCTGTATGATAGTGATCCAAGAGCTGCAGTAATTTTTTCACTTTTTAAAAAACAACCATACATATGAAATTCCTTGTTACTCAGCTCACTTAAAAATAGAGAAAGGTCATTGTTATCTATTTCTTGATAAACTAATTGATCTGGTTTATTTTTGTGCTTTTTCCTTCCTCCCTTTCTCCTCTGTGAGTATAGAAAATGTAGTCTCTCTGAGAGCTGTTAAAACACGTGCTGAAGGCAATGGAGACTGAGCTTGCTGACTGCAGGTTAGCTAGCTGTGTTTCTTCAGCTTGGCCTTGGAGAAAGAGTAAATACTGTTTCAAAGAAGTTTGCAAACCTCTGCTGCTGGTGAGCCTGAAAGATCCCATCACACGTTACAGAAAATGTGCGTAGGGTCGTAGGTGGTGAGGCATCCTCCTCTCACCTTGCACGTTAATACCGCTGTAGGCTGTTCCTTAAGTTGGTGATTTCTTACTGACGTAGCCAGGGTAAAGCCCTGCTGTAATCACAGCAATGCTGGTGCTACTGTGCTTGTGACGGCACAGTTTATGCCATTTGTGAGTGCAAATACAATGGTATAACTTCTTCCACAATAGGAGGTTTTCCTGTATTTCTTGACTTGTGGAATTATACTTAGGACATATTTCTAATTTAGGCAGAGTCTTGATACAGTCAAGGCCGGGGCTGTACGAGGAATGTTACCTAGCCAAGAAATGTCAGTGAGGGATCTGGATTATTAATAATATTTTATACTGGAAAAATCTCAGTTATGCATGTAGTGATAGTGGATGGGGGGAGGACATGCTTTTGTTAGACTAGCTTGTTTAATTTGAGGAACTGGTATAGAGCATACTAGCAAAACCAGTTTTGCTAATGTTAGCTCCATTTGCAGTAAGAAAGTTTTCCAGGACACTTGTGTTATACCTGTGCCAGGATTTAAGGACTGTTGAAGTGAAAATGGAAGTGAAGTGAGAGCCTGGTACAGAGTCAGCACATGGAGCCCTTTTCCTCCTTGTTGAGCCTTCGGACTGTGATAGTTTCTGGCAGCTGATGTCTGAGCCACTTGCCTGCTTTTATGATGCCTTTGCAGCACGGATTTGTAGCAGTGAGAGCTCCAGGGAACTCTGCTAGCACTCTGAATGCTGCCATCACACTGGCACTTTTGGGGGATTTTTCCTCTTTTGGACAGATAGATTTAGCCATAAATAGTTTGGCTGAGGTATGAAATTATAATGTGGGTATCTGCAATCCTTTGGTAAGAAAAGGCATTTTTTTTTTTTTGTCAGCAAGGCTTTGTAGGCTAGACCAGGCAGTAGAACAAACAGAGAGAAACAGTCCTTGAATTAGGACAAATAAGTGATTGTTAATGGCCTTTGTCCTCTGTTGCTGATTGTGTGCCCGTTACTGTAGGACACCGCTCTTCAGAACGGGCTGCGTGTGGCGCCGCGTTCTGCAACCTCAGGTTATTAAGGAAAAGTTGAACTCTCAGTTAATTAATTGCATTGTTTAGAACAGATTTAATGTTAATTATTATCTCATGAAACTATTTAGTATTTATGTTTGAGTATGGGATGAATGTTTATTGTACGGAAGATGCGGAATTACCAGGTGTGATCTGGTGACAATTGGGTGGCAATGCAAAAAGGCAACTTGTGATACAAACGTTGTCACGCCACAGCTGCTGCTGCAGCAGAACTGCCATTTGACTGCCCCTTTCTGCTTGACCTTGTTGCTTTGGCATCCATGGTGGTCTGTAGTTTTTCTTTAACTTGCTCAGTTTTACACAGTGGAGGTTCCTTACTGCAGCCCCGTTTCCTCCTTTTGCCGTTGTGGTCTACCTTCGACAGGGATTGTTGTGTTTCTAATGCTCATATATGCATGCACCTGTAATTTTTTTGGGCCACAAATAGTATACGTCCTCTCATTGATAAAACTCACATCAATTCCTCTCATTTAGTACTTTTTTTTTTTTTTAAAAATTAAATGCTTTTGTTGGGTTAAGCTGTTAGAAGAAGGTCTAGCTTTTTCCCACCCGCTGGCATGCACCGCTATCCTAGAAATGACAGAATCTTTTCATTTCCAAAGAAGCATAGCTAGTAAACAAATATCTCCCTGAAAATCCTTATTTAGTACACACAGTACTAATCATCTGCACCAAGGTCAATAGCCCTTAAAATGCCATTATTATAAATCAATCTGGTATTAGAGAAGTATTTTCATAGATGTGTACACAAACTCAAAAAACAACAAAAAATATTTTTTTCCTCTAAATTAAACTAAAATGCAGTAAACTTATTTCTAACCTGCCATACTAGAAAAATGTTTTTTCATCAGCTTTCAAAATTGTAATGCTATTCTGTGCTTAAAATGTTTTCTTCACTGACATTTTAAATTGTAGGTATGTTCTTGTAATGCTTAACCAAAAGAAGTAACATTGTGGGGAAAAAAATAGTTTTGTTTTTCATAGCACAAAACATAAATAATTAGTTGATGTGTAAATTACTAAATTATAGTTTGTGGATATGAATTTTAGTAACTTAAATATAAATAGAGACTGCCATAAATGACATTAAGCATGGACTCCATCTTGTATGATTCAGCTGGTGCTGACACAACTTCATTATAAACATTAGACGTTTTCCATCTATTTTTGTAACCATGTCGGTTCAGATACTTGCTGTAAAAATGGAATATCTGCACAAATAGTTGTGATCAAACTGAAGTTTGATCTGAAATGGAAATTGATTTTTCCCCTTACTAGGGATCTTGAAATGCCTTCCCAAAGTGTTGAAGCTCAAGCTGTTTTTTTTTGTGTCAGCTTTCTTTTTGACAGAGGAAGAAATTGTTACTTTTCCTCCAAATACACTCTCAACAACTGCCATCATCATTTCCATTTTTTCAAAGGGTCATGTTCGTTGTGTCTCTAATGTAATTAATTGCTATTTTACATCTTTCCATAACTTTCAGAGCTTCCATTCTCGTTTGCGTTTGCAGAGTTGCTGACCGTTACAGAGGTGACCGAAAAGTGGTCCATGAGTGCCGCCTTGCTTACAGAGCTGCATCCAGTAACTCCCTGCCCTGCAGTCTGGTTTGGGACCACCAACCCTTCCTATTTGGTTTCTTGAGAGTAGTGTGAATAGACTGAGAGACGCCCGACTCTCATCTTGATTGCATTGAGGCTGGCGAGAAATGTCATTTAAGTGGTGTTATGCAAGTAATCCAGAGCAATGTGCTGGACTCCGAGGTGAAGCCTGTTGCTTCTGTCTTTGTACCCATGTTCTGCAGCCAAGCCGATGCTTGAAGCCCATAGAATTAATGGAGAGGTTGTTTTTTTTTTTTCAGAGCCATTATGTTATTAGCTGGTTTTGGCTGCATTTTTCCTGTCTGATGTATCACTACCAAAAACTGGAGGGTGGTCTGTACTGGCTTTAGCCTGCTGAGGACTCTTGGTGCTGTGTTAGAACTTCAGCATGCGTGCGTGGTAGAGCACAAGTGAGTGAACCCTGCGAACTTAGAGAACGCGGTGCCGAACAAAACTTTCTATTTGAAGTCAACTATGTGCCAGTGGCTGGAATGGTAATGGTCATCATTAATATGACAAACAGCCAAGTGCAGAAATGATAGAAAATACATAATAAGATGAAATAATTTACATGAATTTGTAATGTTGCCATTAAAAAGTCTGTAAAGTTAGGCTGCTTAGCACAAAAATATGCTAGTGTGTTTTGGTGAGGTATCTTTGTGTAGACTGGAGATAGATGTGCATGTTGTGGGGAAGCTCGTTATTGAATCTCAGCTCGTTATTGAATCTCAGCAGTCATTTCTTCTACACTTTATGATCTTTCAGTTCAGTCCATGGAAAATAAACCTAAAATCTAATTGTTTGGCTTATTTTATTTTTTGTTCTTTAATTTTTCTTTGCCTTTTTATAGCATTTTTCCAAAATGCCTTGCCCTCTGAACATTAGGCTATTAAATTTTTGAAGCTCATGACAACGTGGTTCCATAGATCACGCATTTGCTGGCATTTGCAGGGTAAACACCCTCCCACCAGACACTAAGCAAGCTCAGTCTCTGTGGTACGGTCAGTCCTCATGTGCCCCGGGATCAGGAGTCCCCAGCCTGTTTTCATGTCACTCACATGATGTTGTTTCACACTTGGAGTACATCTCTAGGTCAGCACTTCCTTGCTTTTTGAAAATACTTCTCTTTTAGAACCAAGCAACTGCTTTCTCTAAACTGCTCTGAGTAAAATAGCAGCTTTTTAGGGCTAACAAGTAGGTATTTCTAAACTTTACAGCTCTTTTCCAAGAGAAGGCTAGCATCATAGAAATTACCCAAAAGAAATTTAGACAGGAACAGCAAATATAGCGCAGGGAAACTAAGAGAGTTCCTTGGGAAAGGCCTTCAGAGTTTTCAGCGATCATTTTATAACCACCAGATTCCTCTTTTAAAAATCCTTGAGATTGATCACGTTGTGCCTTGGCAGACTTTTGGGAGCTAGAATGATCTTTTACTTAGTGACTCGTGGGTTTCGTTGCTCAGGCAGGAAGATAAGATGGTCAAACAGAAAAATGTTAACGTTGAATGATGTCTCATGGCCAGTCAAGGCCATTGCGTAGCTTGTCTGCTTTGTGACAGATAAGCAACTGTGGTGCAAGGACTGCACATGCTTGTTAGTTTAAAATTTTTCATTTAGCTTTGTCTAAATTGTAGGAGCTCTTTCTCTACAACTGGAGCTGTGGTTATTTATTTGTGTTGTTTTTTTTTTCCCTGGATACAAATGATAGCCAATTTTGCTGAAGCTACATGTTAATCAAAGGCTTAATCAATGTGATATTTGGGGAAAAAAAAAGTGGAAATTATAGAAAATATCCGAAAACTGTTTCTCATTGCAATAGCTTGAGGATTTCAGATGTTATTGCTAATGTTCAGGAATGACTGGCTGTAATTGTGAGCTCAGTATATTCTGCTCCGTTCCTGTGAGTGTGTTGCTGGGGGAGAGCAGAGAGGAGAGGGTCATGCTGCATTGAGGAAAACAAATTTAGGAAGAAAAACAAGATA
Organism: Chlamydotis macqueenii; assembly: GCF_036417535.1. Classification (NCBI taxonomy): domain Eukaryota; kingdom Metazoa; phylum Chordata; class Aves; order Otidiformes; family Otididae; genus Chlamydotis; species Chlamydotis macqueenii. The sequence goes on along the minus strand of NC_141567.1, from coordinate 10,967,121 downwards.
CCGCCTGAGTGCCATCTTATTTGTGTTAGCAGGCAATAGCACACATCGTTTGTACAGGTCTTTGTGTTTGATAATCAGTCTGAAAAAGTGGCAAGAATTAGCACTAACAAGAAATCCGATCTTAGAAAGTAAACTCCCTGGGACTGGGAATATTTCCCTGTATGTTTATAGGGCTGTAGTACACGTCAGTGCTTACATCCTACAAATGTAAAAATAAAATAAAATAAAAACAGGGATGATGTTAGGAAGTGAACTCCTGTTAATTCACTCTCTGTAATGACATACGCTTTTTTAAAAGACATAAATTCATTCTTATTATGCATAAGGAGAGAGGAAGTGTTGCATGTGCAATTAGAAGTAATTTAGTTCAGTAATAGATGATCTGCTGGCATAATTAATGATAGCACTGTTATCCAGTGTCCTAGTTATTTACAGTAAAAAAAGAAAATTCTCACTGAAGTCATCAGACTCAAGTTATCAACTGGAGGAAAAAAAAATCAATCTCGTTATATCAAAAGAACATATTGCATATTTACATATATTTGCATGGCTGTGTTTTTATAATTAAATGTATTTTGGAATGAATTTTAATCCCTGATGTCTTAAAGTAAAAAAAGGAGATGAAAGCATCAAGACAGACCATGCTTGCTCTGTCGAGTTGTATTCTGCATCTGATTTTGCCGCCGCAGTCTTTGGTCAATGGTGGTGTTCCGCCTGCGCCACCCTGGCTGCCTCCGCGGCGCTGGTGCAGATGGGGAGGACAGAGGTGGAGCCCTTCCCTGGAAGGACACGAGGTTCTACTGGTAGCTGGAAGCTACTCAGGCAGATTAATTTATCTTTTCGTAGAAAGTGATTTTCTTAGACTGCTGCGTTAAGCCTGAGGGGAAATTGAACGGGTCTATCGGAATAAAATGTATTCTGACATTTTAAACCAAAGCGTTTTTTTGGTGATTGCTGAACTGGGTGTCTCTTGGGAACGTACTGAACCAGAACTAGATAAAAACCACTGGCTAATATTCCTTCAGAAACAAAACCAGTGGACCAGTTAAGCACAGCATTCCCAGTGCTCCCGTCTGCTGGCTGGAGTGGCCGGCTGTGCTCCCTTCCTCCCTGCCCCTCTCCCTGCGGCTCGGCCTGCTCGGCTGCTTCCTGGGGCAGCCTCCTGCTTCAGGCGGTATGTCTGGTAGTCAGACAATAAACAATGGTTAGAAAATAATTAAAGTACTTGGGGTTTCTTTGATAAGATCTCAGACCCTAAGCGAGGTGCTGGAATCGCCTGAAATAGGTCTTGATAGTGAGATATCCAAAAGTGTGGTCTCAAGCCATAGATATCCAAAAGTGTGGTCTCAAGCAATATCGTCTAAGTTGGGACTTCAGCTTCTTGGAACAATTTTGTTCTTTCCTGCCTGAATGGGCAGTGTCACCGTATGTTCTGAGAAAGCAGTCCCCACAGGGTGGGTATGGTGGCTGGCGGCTCCTTCTGGAACGGAGTGCTGACCTTAGGATGGCCTAATGCCCTGGGGAAAAATGTTATTTATGCCAATTTTAAATTATTAAATTGTGATTGAGTTGGATATGTGATATGTAATTCATGTTCTCAAATCAATCTGATGCTGCACAGAGATTGAATAAGTTTCCCAGGATGTAGAAGAGGTGTTAATATGGGCCAAGCGGCAGTGTTCTTCTGTTTGCAGGGAGGCAGGAGAGATGTGTGTCTCACCTCCAGGTGTAGAGGGTCTTGTTCATGGGATCTGCTTTTTCCAATTTGATCCTTCATCATCTGAACCAGTAAAGAATTCTCTGTGTATCTCAAGGACAGAGGTAGAGTAATAATACGTAGAGGAAGGTGAATTAGTTTTGAATGACCACGCTGGCCCGGGTAGCAGCAGTAGGAGAGCTGTGTAAACGTCAGGACTGTGTGCAGAGTTCTGTGGTGATACAGCTGTAGTGTTTCCAGTCCCTCAGCAAACCAAGTCAGACCTAGCTTTGATACTCATCGCCCTGCGTCCTGCTGTGTAGATCCCCTCACAACCAGCTGAGGAGATGAGGCCTTTAATGAGATGGGGAAAAGAGCCCGGAGTTGCCCTTTTCGTTCAGCGCAGCCTGGCCAAGGACTCTGTGGCCGTGGTGGAGCATGGGATCCTGGACAAAGTGGGATAGGAGGTCCGCAGCGGTGCAGGAGGGACTGCCTGTACAGCTCCTGCTGGGAGCAGACTGAATCCCAAGGCTTGGGAGTCTGATGTGCAGGAATCCTACAGGAGGTCGGCAAGTTAATAAGGGATTTTTCTGTGCTTGCACTTCTTGGTCCTGTGAAGATGGGAAGAACTGTCTGACGGCGGGGCTATGGCAGAGCCCGGAGTATAGCAGGGCAGAGCTTCAGCCATTCAGGATGCTGCACACCTGTCTTCCACATCTCTGACCTCTCTGATGGTTCCCATATGATTTTGGTGTGCCTCAGTGATACCTGGAGCTTTGTCACATTCTTTACCTTGCTCCTCCAGGTGCACGTGCAAGCGGCGTACGCAGGCTGGCAGAAAGGGACGGGGGCAGAGGGTTGTTATCCTACAGTGGGATTGTTTCCAGAAGTGACTCTGTAAAAACGACAGCAGGAGGTTCTACACTTGTTCTCTCTCAATCACTTTCAGATAAAACTTTGCTTAGTTTACAAGTCAAAAGGTGATTTTTCTAACAGCCAATATTTCAAACTCTCACATTTGGGTTTGACAATCAAGCTGTTTTCTGTCTGAATCTTACTTCATTGCCAGTAATAAAAATTCCAGCTCGCTCAGCCATGGTTATATTGGTTTTGCAGAGCTAACAGTAGTAAAAGCTTGTTTTTGTCTGCAAAGTTAGCAGATTAGGTCTCAAAGAAACGTCACCTAGACAACAGATGTATAGGAAAGTAGCCTTTTTTTTTTTTTTTTTTGATTGGTGACTTAGCTTGGCCCAAACACCACTGAAACACAGAGGGCTTGTTTTACCGTCACCTGCCCTTGTGCATTTTGTTGCCTAGGTAAAGGAGAAGAGATCTTACTTTGGAAGTATTGATGAGGCTTATGCAACTTGCTATGCATTACTGACTATTTCAACAAAAATATTCCATGTTGTAGGACATATTTCATCTCCTGTCTTGGTTTTAATATCAGTATTTAAATCTCTGAGGTTAAATCATGTGTTATCGACCAGAACATTTTTCTCATACAATTTTTAAAGCTCTATTTAAATGCTGGTGGGTTCCATTCCTCTTCTATGTCCTCTCTTTACTATTATTTCCTTACTTCAGTAATATCGTACAATTTCTGTTATGATCAATCCATCATAGAGGTGACAACTTCATTTTGAAAAAGAAAAGATGAATCTTTGGTTTTAAGAAAAATGCAAAATATATCTGCTTAATTTGTATTTGCTTTGCAGTTTGTCACCAGAATTATCTCCTGCTGTTTGTCATTTTCGTGCTGTTACAGAGATTGTTATCAACATACAAAAGCCCCTTTGAAGTAGGAATGTAATTCCAAAATCTTGGGTGCATCAGTCCTATTAGCAAGAATCTGTTCTCTTCCTCCCTTTCACTCTTTAGATATGAACAAGACAAGTATGTTATAGTGAAATAAAATAAATTATTTGAGATAGTGTCTTTTGAAGGTACAGAAGAAACTTATCAACTGGGGAGAAGGCTGGTGCTGCAGTGAAGTGATGTGGTCCCTCTTTGATAGTTACCTTGATCATTTATTTGAGAGCAGTTGTGTGTGGTAGGGTTTTCCAGCTGCTGGCAGAGGTGTCTCCTGGCTCTTTAACGATGGCACGTGTTCCGGGAGGTGGTGAAAGCATGGGAATTGATCACGCCAACCCATGCAAGAGCAGCACCTGTGCAAGCTGTCCGACGCTGCCACTACTGGGCACTTGCTCCCGACACCAGGAGCAGGGCAGCAGCGTCACGTGTCCATCGCAGGGCTGCTGCCGTTCCCCTGCTGTCATGGGTCTCAGACACCTGCAGGCAACAAACCAGAGACTAGGTGAGTTGTTTTGGTATTTCATGACTCTCTCTTCTGAAGCAGCTGAAATCTGTTCGTTATTGGCGGGAAGTATTCTGGTTCACATGCGAAAACTGGGCATTTGTCTGTTAAATGATGGTCACACCTTGGTGCAGAGGTAGATGCTGACACTTCTTACACCAGAGCTGGAAATGCACATATCACATGCTCGAAAAACAGGTTATTTGATGCTAGTGTTCTGTCAGTGATGAATGAATTTCTGCGTGTATAACCGGAGAAGGAATGCAGCCTTCCAGGGGCTCCGTTATGGCAACGTGGACCTTACCAGCAGAAAGACTTCTTAGTCTGTTTTTCATGTAGGCTGAAACATGGAGGGATTGCCCTGGTTATGACTGGCTCTTGTTTTAAAGTATCACCAACACCTGTCTCCTGCAAATTATCCTGACAGCATTGAAATCTGCATTATCCCTATTTTCAAAGGAAAGAACTTGCAAAACATAGTGCATCTTTTGGTGGACATGCTGCCTGGTCACCGATGTGGGGTAGTCCCACGAATATCTTACAGAAAATCAGCAAACAGTGTCTTCTGGTTTGCCTTTCCTGACTGATTTGTTTCCCCTTTAACCAAATGCAAAGGGGCTTTTCTGACAGGTCGATGTGCTGTGCCTTCTCTACTGTAATTTATGGAGAGCAGTTAAGAGTCTGAGATGTGTGGTAAAAATGAGGTGGTGGTAATTTGTAGTGAGAGCAGGACTGTGTCTTACTATGCAGACGCTGTGCACTTTGTCATCTCCTGAAAAGCTTGTGAAGGCTTCTCCAGCGGGGCATGTTTCAGTGACTGTCAAGTATTTATCAGTGGAGTGTCCCAACTATTCACTCCCTATCCTCGTTAGACTATGTCTTGTTTTGTAGTCAGTGTATCCGTTAATTAGAGAGTCTGGTAATAGTCACTTGAGAGTTAAACTGATCCCAAAGGATTATTTCCAACGTTGTTTTTCTTCTGCTCTTTCTCCTCCCCGTTACATTTGTTTTACTGAGAACCTGTTTCACCTTGTTATGCGGTTTACATCCTACCTTCATGGACACTGCTCATTCCGCTTTATTGCAAAGACTACCGTGTCCGACAGAAGGCCTGGCTTGCAGCACCGAGATAAATGGAAACAGACACCGATCTGTGTGAGGAGCCTTACCCCGAGCGGACTTTGGGGCCACTTCCCAACTGCCGGCCGCTGGATCCGGCTGTCTTTTCTGATTTGGAGCAGGAAGCATCATTCTGAGATTATTTTGCCTCTGCAGTTTACACTGGGGAGGTTGCTGGTCTTTGCTGTTGATTCTAAGCGCTATGCAGATCAATAGGGAACACAGGAACACAAACAAAACCAAATTAGACGCTGCCAGTTTGAGGTTTCCCCCTCCGCGGGGCCCTTGTGGTTCCTGGGCTCAAGCTGTGAAAGGAGGCGACTGTGCTGCCACAGCGGTCTCTTATCCCACGGCAAAGGCCGCCTTCCTGAGACTCAGCATGGCCATCGCTGAGACTCTGGCAGAGGAACGCGTTTGCTGTGATCTTCTGGCATTGCTCGCTTCTCCTGCAAAGTTATCAGCTCAAAAGGCCCTGGTTTCCAAGCTCTGGAGGAGGTTTAGGGGTTTTGTTTCTTCCTCTTGCTGGAACCAAATGCGTTCACATGCCAGGTGTAAAGTTTTTGGATGGCTAGTGTGATTTTTTCTTTCCTTAAGAAACCTACACAAAACAGATTTAGCACTAAACAGTCTTCCTTTTATAGTCTCTGTTTGTTACACACAGAGGCCCTTTCAGTTTACATTTGCCCCATTCCTCACAGTGAAGATTATTACTTTCTTCTGCCTTCTTTTCCTAATCTGTTTGTTTATTCCCGTATATTTCTGGCATAGTTTAACTAAAGCTGAGAGTTCAGTGAAACTTTCTGGCTCAGGCTGCTTCGTGCTTCTGTGCAAACTATCCCTTTGTGACGCTCAGTTTACCGATACCCTTCCCGTGGAAAACAAGCGCTATTTTTTCGGTTGCTGCAAGGGTGGATACCTCTTACCCACGTCCTAAATCATTATAAAATACTTATTCCTGGAGAGGCTCTGCAGGCTCCCACAACTCCCTGTATTGAAAAATTCTCTTACCTTTTACGCTCTGAGTGAATACCTTTAGCTCTTCCTTTTGATGCAGCGTTAACCTTTCAGCTGACACATTGATGCCTTTGCTGTTCTTCAAATACAGAGAGATTCAGGAAATGAATGACAGATAAATTTTGAAAATTTTGCTGTACGGCCTTTGGTAGCTTTAGATACATACGCACCGCTAATGAGATGCCCCGGACTTTCTGCTTTTCTGTCAGAATTAGGGTCGTCGGCAGCAGCGTGGTGTCGTAGCTGCCCTGGAGAGCAAACCGTCCTTGATCAAATGGTGGCACGGTCTAGGTATTACAAGAAGGTGGTTTTGTTAAATGAAAACTTCCTTGGCGTTTCTAGTCAGGGACATAGACGTGGCTCTTGAGCCATTTGGAAAAAAAAGAAGGAATGAATAGTTAGTAGTCCTAAAAATCAACATTCTGGATGTGAAAAGCTATTTTCTGGCCCATGCAAACTGGATAAACTTGTGTGGGTTGAGAGCTCTTGTTTGCGTATGTGGCTGATTAGCATGAGCCCTCTACCCAAGATTGTTGGTCGGTGTCAATCACATGTGGATCTAACGAAAAGGGCATTCTGCAGCCAAGTCCCATTTCTGATGACTCAGCGGGCAGGGTGTACAGCCAAGCTATGTGCCCTTCAGTGACATGAAAACCACAGCCGTTTGTGGAAAATAGGGCTCCTTTCCTTTCCGTAAAGCAAGCGGAGCAAAAGAGTTTGCAAATATGGCATATTTTCTAGATAATAAGGTTACTTTTTAAGAGGATGCTGTGAAAAAATATGATTTTAAAGAAATGTCACAAAGAAAAATAAAGTAATTTGTGAGTGTATCCAGTTTGGTCAAGTTCTTATGTACGCAAAGAAGAGATGCAAAGTGTCAGAGTGTTGTTTAATAAGAAACTGGTTTAAGAACAAAGTTAACTCATAGGAGAAAAGATTATATGAGGCTGTGAAAGGTGTCCCTTTTCTTGTCTTTATAGTCATTCGAGCTTTACTCTTAACATAAACCAAATTTTGTGTTGAAATTATTGTACCCAGAAGAAGGAATAGTAAGCTGATACTTTTTCTAACCAAGCAGATTAGAAATGTGTTCTATGCCAGGCCTGAGATTTAAAGCAAAACAATTTTAAAGCAAAATAGTTTTTATAAGGATGTAAATCTCTTATGCTTAAAAAAGATTTTTTTTTTTTCCACAATCACTCCGCATTAGTAAGGTTTAAATGAAACTATTTTTGATAAAAGACTGGTATTATGTCTAAAATAATGATCATAATTTCCTTAGATGAATATACATTTGTTTGCCAATGCATCTTAGTGAAAAAGGGATTTGAAACAACAGCTGTCAGTCTGTGTGCATACAAGCTGCACTGCAGTTTAAAAATACTGATTATTTGGGGGGAAAAGCTGCTGGATGATCCCCGTGTTCAGATAACCTTTAGAAAAGCAGCAGCAGGAGCGGGCCGGGGAGGGAGGTGGAAGGCAGGGACGGGCTGTGGGGTGAGGGAGGTGGAAGGCAGGGACGGGCTGTGGGGTGAGGGAGGTGGCCACGCGTGGGGCAACGGACCCAAGCGCGCTGTGGGTGAGCTCCTCTGTGCCACGCGAGCGGCTGCCCGGGTCCCACAGCTGTGATGGACGGCGATGCAGGGCCTTCCTCCCCTCAGCTGGCCCCATAGGTACCTTGGTTTCAGGAGTGAGCCAGTTTGAGCGGACCAGCTGAGTCCGCTGTGGGCCACCAAGGAAGGTTAGACCTGTAACGAAGCCTTCCATTTGTAAGAAAAAGAGAAGCTACTCCTGAGAAACAGTAGCAATCTCTGCAGATAAGCAGTAGAGGCCTAAAGGTAATTTTAATCTGTGCAGCAATGCTTACATTTAAAGATGAACAAGAGGAAGTCCTTGGGAGAGTACAAATTATTAAACTTTTCGCAATTCAGTGGAACCCTGGACAGCTGAGTTTTTTCATTTCTCTGTGTCCTTAAGCCCAGCGTTGTTTTTCCTCTGGAGAAAGGAATGTTTCTTCAAGGAGCATGAAATCGGAACCAGAAGCTAATGCTACCTGGCTGAATTAATTTTTTGGGTGTTTCTACAATCACCCCCACCTTCAGTTGCATATTTTCTGTTGTATAATCATAAATATTTCTATGCAAACTCAGGCAGTGTTTTAGCAGAAATTGAATGTCTTGCTTTCTTAAAACAGTGGATTCTGGCACAAGCCTTTTTTTTTACTTCTCTTCTGAACTGTCAGCAGCAAAGATTTAAGAACTTTCAGCGGAGGTGCAAATGACTGGCTTTCCATAAACATTGCAGCTCTCCAGTTGTGTATGTAACGCCAGACTTGCTGGTGCTTTGTAACAAAATCCCAGACTATTTCTTTCCCTCTTTTTAGCACTAACAGTGCATTTTTGAGAATGGCAATGTAACATTTTAATATACTAAACTCTGAGATTTATAGTAGTTTGTGATATTCTTTAGCTACCTTAGAAGTCTTGTGTAGACAATCGAACTGTAATTTTTAATAGTAGAACTACCATCTATTTTTTTTTTTTTTTTCCTCCTGATGTTTTGAACCCTTCCATTTATTGGAGAGACCTTAGAGCTATTCAGTAATACACCGTTAAAATAATAATTTTGATGGCTTGGATATCTGAATGAGTTTTCTGACTTAAAAAATCCAGATTTAAAAAACAAGAGATATTACATAATCCTTTCCATATGACTATTGTGAAACTGAAAAATAATTTTTAAAATTGTAATTTTTCAAATGTGAACAGTAACAAAGCAGTGAATTTGCAAAAAGCTTAAATCAAATTACTGTTCTTGGAACAGCCTGCCATTAAATTAGCTAATAGTGCCTGCATTGCTCTCCAGAACTTCGCTTTCTAAGTCTTGAATAAAAACTGTAACAAAATAGTTATGTAATGTGGTGTTATTAAAAAGGGGAAAGGGGAGATATTCAGAAAATACTGCCTTTAGGAAATGAGTTAATGAGGGAGCTTTATTTCTTAAACTGTAATTTCTGAGATATTTTTGCAGTACCAGAAGCTTCTGCTCTGTTAGAGAATTGTGATGCACGTAATGATTTTTTTGTCCTTTTATACTTTTTATTCTTTTAAAATTAAACCAATGGAAGTGTGATATCCTTGTTTTTCTTCACGCAGCCTTTCTATGTAGTATATACTGCTTGGCTTAGGGTTTTCTCTGAACTAAGAGAATTTTCCTTGTGCAATATGCAGGTGGGAAGCACCCTGGAAGCGGTGATGGGTTGCAGCCAGTGTTTTCCCAGTATTGCTCCTGTGCAGCTCATCCAAGTCAACCTAGTTTCTGGCCCCGTGTGAAAGCCTGATAGAGCTTACAAAACTGAAACCAGTAAGATTCAACTGAAATTGCGTTAAATTAACTGAGGCCAAAGCAGACGTAATTTTGTAGGAATTTATTTTGTGGTGAGGTTTGTAGAGTCACTTGCTGTAAATGTCTCCTGACGCAGTACACTAGCAAGCTCTGTTGGGTTTTTTTGTTTGTTTGTTTTATTGTTATTTCATCAGACTTCAAGCACTGACTTTAATTTGTCACTCAGGGGTCTGCCTCAGGGGTCATGTGTGTTTGTGTTTGGTTGTGTGTGAAATCTTCAGCTGAAATAGTGCCATTGTTTCTAAGAGTGGTACCGTAAAAATCTGTGCTTGGGCAGTGCTAAACCCCTGGAAATGTTCTCTGTTAAAATCTGTAATAGCTTGGGACCAGGAGCTTGATAATTGTCTGGTGTTTGGTGGATCTGTGCTGTCCTTAAGAATCAAATCTGATTTGAGGCTTCGTGGAAGAAAAATACTTTGAGGGGGATACAGCTTCTTGATGGGTAGCTCTCTTTATTAGTTTTATTTGTTTGTTTTAATTATCTGACTGTAAATATTTTCTGTCATATAAATGATGTTGACATTATATAGGAACAAGCAGTGTTTATAATGGGAGGAGAAAATTAAAATCAGATTATTTAATCAAAGCAGAAATTACTGCATATTGTACATTTTGAGAAATAAGAAGCTGTTCACAGAAAAGGGAGAAAATGCAAAAGAACTGGAGGAAATCACATTTGTGGCAACTTCCACTATTGCTTGAGAATCACATGTGCAGTATAAGTACAAAAATGTGATGTTAATAGGAAACACATAACTTAATATTTATTATTTTTATGACAACTGGTAAACAAATGACCACTACATACATAGTGTTTCTAAAGCTGCAAGAAGCATATTTTAAAAGTAAGCTGAAATGTTGGTAGACAGAAAGTTATTTTTAAACTTCACTAAGTTCTGTTTTTCCATTGTTTAGAAATACCCAAAGGAAATGGCTGTATATAATGGATTAACAGTTTATACATTTTCCTGTCCACAGCTGAAAAAAAATTAATAATGTATTGGCGTGCAGAATCTGAGCACTGAGTGTGAAGTTACACATTTCACAGACTTTCATTTGTAATGATTGTCATAACTTTTCCAAGTATTTCTAACCTTTCTAACCTGGTTTTGCTTTGTGGAATTGTGGACACTTTCTGCCAAAGTGTGTCACTTACTGGTAGAAGTGGCGACTGGATTTATTAAGCTGATAATTTATTAAGATAAGTCATTAAAATAGTATAGTCAGATGCCAGATGTCGAACAGTTAATACTGTCTTGATACGTTTGTTGAAGCTGTGGGCTATTCCTCAGCCTGGTAACTATTGTTTTTATACATTCAGTATTTTGAAAACCTTCTGCTTATGTTGATTCCATCCCTTTCCTCCAGCCTAAAATCTCACAAACAGAAAAAAAAAAAACCCAAAAGAGATCCTGTGCTTTGGCTGGATTGCTCTTTGTCAGGAACGCAGGGAATTAGAATACTATTTGATTCTTTAAACAAATTCAGACGTTTTTCCAAGATCAAACTCAGAGAGAAAACAGCTTTAATAACACTATCAGACCTCATTTGGCTTCAGCAATTTCTGCCTGTTCCCATGGACCTCATTAGCCGCCGCCCCGGGCTGTGGATGTGAAAGGCTGATCTCGCCTCTCTTCTAGCCCACGTTTTGCTTCTCACTTGGGTGCTGCGGTACCGTCCGTGGGCACCCGTGTGCAAGCTGGTGCCGAGCCGCAGAGGGAAATCCAAGCTTACCCTGACAGAGAGCCTCGGAGTCTGCGGGTATGGATGGGGCCACGTTAAATTCATATAATGCAATAATTGTGGAGCAAATACGATTAATTCCCTTTTCGTTCCCTGATTTGAATGCCTCTCTTCAGAGTATTTGAGCATTTTATGGAAGACCTTTTGGTCGGCTGGAAAAGGCAGGACAACATCTCTTTCTATAAATGGAATAATAATTGCACTGTGCGCCGGCCAGCAGAGACCCACATCTGGATCCTGGTTATCGGTTATCTTTTGATCATAAATATGTAAAACGTCTTTCTTCTCAGCTGCTCTTTGCCAGAGCCCAAGGCGTAGTCAGGAGGACAGAGTTATTGGCTGTGTATTCCTCGCCTGGAAAGTCAGGAGAGATACAGCAGAACAGAGGATGATAGCAGATGAGGATGGCATTTTAACTGTGCAAATATGCTCTTAAGAAACTAAAAATTTGCCTCTTACCCTTTGAGACTTTTGGAGTAAGTAGAGAATAAAGGAAATCTGTGACCATGTTTTAAACATTAAGAAGAAACACACCTCATGTTAGTAAAAGGTGCAGCATAGACAGTGAAAATAAGCTAGATCCTCCTGCTAGGCACAGAGTGGGGAAAGTCCAGGTTCCGCTCCATCCCCTAAGGCTGAGAATGGCTTTGCATCTGTGCTGAGATGGAAAAAGTTGTTGGTGAGCACTTTTGTGTCTGACTGTGTCTTTGAAGGGTGTGGTAGTGGCTGAAGTGCAACTGATTCTTTATACTGATTTGAGCAGAAAATTAATCTTTGTCTAAAGAGTAAGAGTGATAAAACTCGTCGTTCCGTAACCTTGCCCTGATGCATAGAGGATTTGAAGCCTTGTAAAAATCAGTCTCTAATTAGTGTAAGAATTTTGGTTGGAATATGATCTGAATACATTCCCATGTTAGAATTTGCAGTTCTGTGTTTTGAGGCTTCCTTTCTCAGTAGCAGAGGGGTTTGTTTTTTTTTTTTTATTCTCTATGTATCAGTGTAACTAAATAGTTCTTAAGCCATTGTCAGTAATGTACCAGTTCTTTAAAGAATACATTGATTTAGTGCAGCCTAATGTTATGGAAAAGGATGGGATATTTTCACACAGAGAATTTAGTTGCTGGCACTTAAAAAAAAAAAAATTAGTTTTAAAGGCCTGTCTTCGTAAAATGCGACCTTTAGCTTCCTAATCTCGAGGGAGAAAGAGGTTGGAAAAGCAGAGCTGACTTCTGCAGTTATGATAAACAGACATTTATCAAGTGCAGTCTGCCTCCATACTGGGGTCTGGAAGCCCATGGCATCACGTTTCAGGTGAACAGAGCCCTTAGTTAGGGCTCTATCCCACAGAAAATATTTGAGGTTTTTCAGTCAATACAACCCTAAAAGATGCAGATTTCAGCTTTGCAGGAGGCTGACCAGTGCAAAGGGAAACTGGCCTGCTGTGGAAATGGGAAGCCAGCTCTTCAAGCATCGTCAGCTTGTGTCTGGAGAGTGACACGCTCAAGCTCCGTCAGCAGATCAGCCACCAAAACGCTGTCATCTCTTCCCTTTGGAAGATGCTTGGATCTGCCAAGGCTCCTGTGCCAGGTTGACCAGGTAAAGATGTGGTTATAAATGGAGAGAAGAGCTTGACAATGCGGGCAGGGACAGTGAAGGGAGAACTCTGGTTGTAAAAAGGAAAGAAACCCAAATGGCAGAGCGTTCTGAAAGATGGGAAGGAATCTGTGGGAAAGGAAAATGAAAACAGGAAAGCGAGGCTGGTGAAAATGGAGACCAGAAAATGAACAGAAATGTTAAGGAAAGTGGGTAGAGAGGAGGAAGAAAACTGGAGCGTATTGACTGTGCAGTACCCCCCACATGAAAAATAATGAACCAGGGATTTGGCAGTTGCTGAAAGAAAAAATCTGAACATTTCTGTCTCAGCTTTGGTTGAGGGGAGACCTCAAGCTCTGTCTTCTTTGAATACTGCAGAGCGCACACACGTTTTTTTGAATATTTGCCATGAATAACCTTTTTTTCCCTCTTCGTGGACTGGCAGCTATGGAGATTTATTTCAAAACAGATCAAAACTTTAGGAAATGTGGCTGCTTTTTTTTTTTTTTTTTCTTTTTAGTTCTAAATCTACTTGCATGGAAAAACAGTGGAATAAACTGTTCAGTGTAGAGATAGAAAGGGTTCTGTTTGATGAAGGATGAAAACAATTTTTTGAGCTGAAGAGATGAGTTAGCTGGTGAGAAAAGTTTTATCAAAAAAGTTCAAATAAATGTGCTTTGACAGTAGTGTGTAGGTCTAATAGGTAGGTGGATTGAAGTGAATTTAGTGTGCTCATGAATCTGTGTTACTAGAAATGCTGTAGCACAGCAAAAATGTAATCGCTGAATGATTTAATGTGAACAGAGTCTTAAGAAGAATTACAGCCATCTGATATATCCTTCTTTAAGAATGTCACCAAGAATTAGAGGCCTGAGTAAAGCTTACAGTCTCCTGCTCTTTATCGTGCTGATTGGTGCTAATTTATTTGCATTTCAAAAAAGAGAGTAGCCCAAGGACAGCCAGAGAATAGGACTTTGCAAGGACTAGTCTATGGAGGTGGTGCTTCTTTTGTGCTTACAGGTATATGTTTGTGTCTGTGGGTGACTTGGCAAGGCTTTAATTTTCTACTGATTTTATTTTTCCAAATTGCAATCCAAAGTCCTTTATTTTAGTTGTTACATGGGTAACACTGCTAGAGCGAGATAAAAGGTGAGTTTATGGTCAAGGAAGATTGTACAGTGGTGTCTGGCTGAGTGATTTTACTAACTAACGATCAGATTGTGAATTCCTCAGGCTAAAGACTCTTACATGTTTGTACAGCATCTAGCAGAATGAGCTCTGGCGCATGATTGGAGTCCTTGGGCTCTACTGCAGTGCAAGTAATGAATAATAAGTAAGTAAGTGGCAGTTGTATTGGTTGGCTGCCCTGGGAGATCTTAACTCCTCTTTTATGGACATATATTCTGGAATTTGTTTGGCATCAGCCTCAAAATGAAGTACTTCTCCTTGCCTGAAGGAGTTCTGCTTCAGTTCCTTGCAGTATACAAGGCTGAGATCCTCCAAGATCCTCCGGAGGCTGCACACCAGTGAGTGTAAGAGCTGGCTTCGAGTTATCAATGCTGTGATGACCACTAAACTAATTAGAAATCTAAGCCTAGATTTATAAATTAGTTCAAAAAGTTTTCTATACCTTATTGTGTTTGCTTTTGATTTTTCTCTGCGATCTTTAGGATTGCCTACACATTATTACTTTTAATTTCATGCAATTATAAGAATACATGCTAAAATAAGCCCCAAGCTATTTGCCTTTGCTTTTTAGCATAATTCGTAAGATGAAAAATAAGACTTTATTTGGTTCACCCTTAAAAATGAAATGTAAGAAGGTTATTCAACAGGTAGGAATTTGAAATCCTGTTTCCACTGATTAAGACACAGTCACATGGCTGAGCCTAACGCACCTGCAGGTCAAGTTGTATCTTATTTAATGAGAATCTCTCTGCTGTTTTCCACGTTTTTCCATTGCATGCCATTAAACAAATTGAAGGAGATTTAGGAGTTTAGTGCTAATGTAGCTTTGAGAGGCCACTGGAAGTGTCTTGACCTACATGGGAGTGGCTGTACTGTGTCCTACCTGCAGGCAGCTGCATCCGTCGTTCCCACGAGCCCGGTTATGTGTGGGCAGAGGAAGGGAGAGGAGCTGCTCCACGGGCTGGTGTAGGCAAACTGCTCCTTCCGTTAGAGCCAGCTTGGTGTTGCTGGTGCCACTGGTTAATGGAATACTAAAAACAAATGCTGGCATGAAATGATATGTGACACTTTCTTGTTGAGGTAATGAAAATTATGCATTTTATCCTCTTTTTTTTTTTGGTTCTTTGCCTATGGTGGTACCTTCACGTAGCACATGGTTACTTTCTAGTGCATCTTTTTTTTTATTTGGGATCTTGTCAATTTTGAAGTCTAAACTACAGTATCCAGGGTTTGTATATTTTTTTTCAATATACTAGTTTACCTATTCAAAGAACTTGACTAGAGTAGAAACACAGGTCCTTTGCAGAACATTTTCTTATTTTTAATGCCATTTTTTTTCTAGGCCTGATGCTATTTTCGTTTTACAATTTCAGCCTCTTTGCTGGACATAACTGCAGGGCTCATTGGTCTAAATTTCCTGGATTGTCCATAGATTCAAAAAAATGCATGTTTACCATAATTATTATACTCTAGTCCCCTGAAATTGTGGCTGTTTTTCACTGAGACACCTCTTATTTTTGTTAGCAGTTCTGTCATCTTTTAGCAGTTTGGTCACTATATAGAATTTTTAGATATAACTGTTACTTCAGGCAGCTTACTTGAATGCAAGTAGTTTATTATTTATTCTTGCACCCTTTCTAACACATCAGTTGCTGGGAATATTATCTTGTCTACAAGGAAAGAGGAAGTCAGGATACATTTCTTCCCAGCACTTGTGGCAGTGAACCCAGGTCTGTAGCGGCTGCCGCAAGCTCACGTGGCACCGTAGAGCCTCCGGTTTCCGTCTCCAGCTCTGTGTCTGAAGAAGTCTTGTTTACTTTTTTACCTATACGCTCATTGTGTCTTTGAAAGCTCCTGTAGCAGTTCCCTCTTAAATATTGCTTGATCCACAGCCCACGCAGATGAATGAACCCATTCAGTCGGCGGAGGAAGATCATTGTTGAGTATTGCTCCAGAGGAATCGAGGCTGGGGGTGGCTCTTGGAGCTGTGTGTTTGTTTGCCACAGATAAGTTTATTTTTCTTGAAAAGCAAAATCTGCTCCCACTTTTTCTAAAATGGGATGCTTAGATAAAACATAAGGAAAAGTAATGCCACAGCAGTATGAGGGGAGCTTTCAGTGGGATTTAAAGATATATATTTTTTTTCATTAGCCACTAGTTTTATTTCAGTATTTGGGAAAGGAAAAAGGACAGCTGGATTATGGCCTGAAACTTAACACAGATTAGAATTTTTTTTTTTTTTTTAAAAAGGTGTTATGGCTTTTGCTTTGATAATTTGTGGAATTAGATGTTGCTGAAGCATGACAGGAGGTACTACCTGGAAGCAGGAAGCCTTGGGCCAACGCTTTACTACACTGGAAGAATCCTGATAAATTCCCCTCGATAGCACAGGTGTTTCATTGTGTATCTTCACAGTATGCTCTTATGGCACCAGTACAAGCCCTGGGTAGTACCTAATTGTGTTACAGCTTTTCCCTCTTTTAAAGAAGTCTATGATTGAAATAATCACTCCTGACGTTAGTATTGCTGCGCAGGGAGCACAGCCCGACAGACACGGGTGCTCGCTTGCTGCCCGTCCCAGCAGGGACCCGGTGGGCAGAGCAGGGAGCTGCTGTCCCCAGGCACAGCTATTTACTGGGGGTGACTCTGCCTGTGTGGTGCTCCAGTCTTTTGATGGGAGTCTCTGGGTCTGAATTCTAAGTTGCATTTCAGAATGAGGGATGCAAAGCATTTGCTCCACGTACTTGGTAAGCCTTGCATCAAGAGGCATTCACAAGGCAGAATAATTTATATATGGTGACTTCATTTGTTCTGGACATTCAGAAGTGAATCCTAAGGTCAAATCTATTTTGAGTTTGAGAAATCTCTTCTTGTGAAGTGCTTTATTCCGCGCATGGCTGGGTGCTTTCTGGTGGGTGCTGTCCCACTGCACCTCCAGCTGCTCTCAAGGAGGTGCCCAGCATCCTGTTGCAGTAACTCGCTTTCCTCATTCCTTCTGCAGTTGGTAATTTCTGACTGGTTTTGTCCTGCTTCCAGTCCTCCCAGTCAGTAGCACCATGTCACCTATACTGATCAAAGCTAAAGAGAAATGGTACTTCCTGGATGTTGATTTTTCTTTCTTCTACTCCTCTTTCCCTGCTCTTCTGTTTTGGACGAGCAATAAAAACATGAGTGCTGGCCACTGTTTGAATGTTTTCCGCTGCTGGGAAGGGGCAAACAAGACGCAAGCCTTGGACCAGCTTCCTGCAAGGCTCAAGGGTAGGTAGTTGGTATGAACGAGAAAGTTCTGTGCTGTAGCAGCAGAAGGCAGAATGCCCTGCAGAACTGGGGTTCACTCTTTGTTTGTTTTTTTTTTTTAATTCAGTTATAAATGACAATTTCAGTGCTATCTCAAACATTTTCACTACTCTGGGATTAAAGAAGATGAGGGTGGAGGTGGAGGAAGAATAAAAAAAGGTGAAAGTGTGTGTTATTAGGGAGGGTCCCCTTTCATCTGCTGGTGCGGCTTTTGTCCCTTGAACAGCAGGGTGTAAAGGCAGGGAGGTGCTTTTGTCATGCAATAACGCTTCCAGTGATTTTTGCCATTTACCTTATAAAACCATTCTGGTGTTTACTGAAGGACAAAACTTAGAAGAAATGTATTTTGAACATGAGTACTGATCTAAAATATTAATAAGTGGTTTTTTTTAAAAAAAAAAAAGTTTGAGTGCAAGGCTTCACATTTTCACATTTCAGCTGCAGGTCACTCTTTTACCTTGTGCACTGTGAGAGGGTTTGGGATGGTGGAGGGAGCTATGCTTTTGTTTTAAGTCGGTGAGTGTTCTCAGGGCTTTTGTCTTTGTGCATGGTCGATGCCCTGCTTGTCAAAAATGCCCATACTGTGTGCTGAGTCAGAGCCATGCCCAGTAACGTGTTTGGTCTGAGGCCTATAAGAAAACAAAAGCCAATAAAAATATATTATAGCATCTTTTATCCTCCCCTTTAACAAAAGAGGCCACCCAGCCACAGAGGTACAATATTACTAAGTTTTCACTAGCGTGACATAATAGTAAATTAGGGATCATCGGTGTGCTGAGGCCACTTCAGCAGCTCCTACCCTCGTCTTAAACGTGAGCAAATTGCAGCTGGTGGGTGCTTCCTCCCCTAGCTGAATCTGAATTGCAGAGAATTTTCTGTAAACAGGCCCCAGAAGATGGCACAGGGATTGCAATTAAGGGAATAACTTTCTCCTGTTAACTCTGTCTCTGCTCTGACCAAGGGAGGGAGGTAAGCGTCTTCTCCATGACTTTATGCCAACGAGGAACAATTTCACTTTTGCTGGCTCAAACTACTTCATGTGCTTTTGTGCTTTGAAAACGTGAAAGCTTTGACATGGTGCATGCTATGAACTGGTGCCAAGTTGTGACTAAACGATCTCGTTAAAAACGCAAGGTAACTGAAGCAAATATTTCCTTTGAAGAAGCACTATCAGTTAAGTACTCATTTCCTCTTTTAAGTCTGACATTAAAGGGGCAAAGACAGGTGGGCTGATAAGAACAAGATAAGGCTTGTCGAGTTAGTTTACCAGCTGATTTGGCAAAAAAAAAAGCAGAGTCTTGTTCCGTGCAGTTTTTAGAGCTTGTATCACTTGTATTTGTTGTATGAGAGATCAACTGTCTGTCTAGTGTAATTGTGAAATGCTTTTGTATGCGCATGTAACTTGATATATTTACATATTTTCCACAAGATGTAATATCGCTAGGATCTCACCTACACTGTACCCATAATTTGTGATGCTAATTCTGAGCCTCTAAGTAGGCTTCTCCTTTAACCACAGCAACCCCAAAGCAAAGGCAGTAACCTTTGCCTTTCTATTGCTAGAACTGCGCTGGAACCTGGTCAGTCATAGCCCAGTATTTAGCTCATCTACAGGCTGTACCAGCTGAGATGCAAAAAACCCAGCTGATGTGAGTCTGCCGTGCGTTTCCAAAACAATTAAACCATGAGTTTTCTTAACATGCATGTACAGCACAAAGTAATCTTTCTTAGTGTGAGGTTCTGGCTTGTATGGCGGTCAGTGGATTGCCTGAAGAGGAGGCCATTCTTTGAATACAGGAGTACAACAACAGTCCATATTTGTCTTTGACTGTTTTCTGTAAGGATCTGGTCTTTGAACTGGTTTGTGACCGAGATACCTGCTGCCAGCCATCTCACAAGTGTGTAGGCCGGAGACACCGTCTCTGCAGGGTGATGCATCACTCGGTCCTTACATTCCAGAGCAGTGCAGTAGCTTTATGACACCAGTGCAGCTGATGGGACTAACGAGCTGGTTTCTGGTACGATGAGCAAAATCATTTGCCATCCAGGTGCAAAATATGGTTGTCATGACCAAAGTTAGTGATTAACTGTAATCCTGTCACTCATTGTTTCTTAATTTCTCTCTCAAATGATTTTAAGAGACAAAAAGCAAGATTTTTTTTTTTTGCTTTCTTAACCGAGGCATTGAACACAACCATGTAGAAGTCAGGAAAATGAACTTGGAAGGAGTCCTATAGCAGAACTATTGTGGGTATGTTTTATGTATCAGAGTGTCTCACGGCCGTTTTGCCCACAAATGTTACAAGAATATAATTGCAGTTAGCAATAAAAATGTATACAGCAGTGTAAAGGCTGAAGCCTAGGCCTGGAGAGAATCCCATTGGTTTCAACGGGCTTTGGATAAGGCCCTAAGAAAACACACAAGACACTTTACAGAACAGACGAAAATCCAGCTTAAGTTTTTTTGGCAGACTGCTGGCCTTGCAACCTCTACCCTTTCCCTTTCCATCGCCTAAAAATGTAGAGGTATTTTGATTCCAAAATACAAAGGTGCTGTGAGGGTCAGTGTCCCAGGCTGGGCAACCACACTGAGATACTGGGCAGGTTAGTTCTCTTGGCACTAAATATTTTGCTTCACTTTACAAAACACAGAAACGGCGCATTCTTGCTGTAGAAAGTTCATCAAATGAATGTATAGATTTCTTACTACTCTCAGGGGACTTTCAGCACCCAGTTGTGTGTCGTAACATTAAAGTCTGGAAGGAAAGAACATAATTGTTTCAGAGTTGTCTGAAACAATTAGTGGGCTCCCAAGCTTTTCTCTGGGTCAAGCTGCATTCAACTTTAGAAGATGGGAACGTGAAGGATTACAAGACATCCGTGACTTTTTCCATGAGAAAATAATAATAAACTTCCAGTAATTTAAGGATAAGTTCAAGCTTCCCTCTGGAGACTTGTACATGTATTTGCAAATGAGATGGTTCTGATGTCTGCGAAGAAAAAAAAATATCTCACAACAGGAAAGAATTTATTTGGAGGAGTCTCTCCTTCATGGCTGAGACTTTTAATCATTGTCTGCACTAGAGAAATTTATACAACATTCCCAGCCTTGCAAACACCAGTGCTTCTCCGCAGGACCTAGCAGGAAGGGGAGCACTGAGGTGGATGCATTTCCTCTTGCTGTTTGCAGGACTGCGACCCTTCGTGCACCAGTCTGTAAGAGCCCAATTCTGTCCCCATTAAAGCCTAATGGGAACTTTGCCATTCTCTCCGGTAAGGTCAGGATTGCTTGTAAAGCAGGGGAGAGGAAGCGTCAGAACTGTAAAGCCACGGACCAGGTCTCGTGGCTTTTAATCACAAGAGGTGGGTTAGTGCCTGCCAGGGTGAATGGCAGAAGGAGCTTGTTGAGGTGCAAGAGGAGCCTTCACTGGCTCTTTTTGGTAGGTAGTTCATGTGAGAAAGTTGTTCATATAGCCACTAAGGTGATGACTGCATCCTTCTAGCAGCACCTTTTTAAAAAACATTCCTGGACCATAAAATGCTTTAAGCTCTTCTCCGTCCCCTGCCCTCATTTTCTTCCAATTTCCTGGGCTGCAGTGGGACAGAAAGGAGCGTTGTCCAGCTCCTGCTGCCTGCCTCTCTGCTTCCTCGCAGTGAGGGGTCTGTTCTGCCTCTCACCCGCCTGTGCCCCTGCATGCTTAGCTCTGGGAAGAGTCTTTCCAGGTAGCGGCGGGACCATGGCGAGGATGATTCTGGCAGCCTGCACAAGTGCCCACCAAAGGCTGACGGCACGAAGCCCTCCCCACGCTCAGCTCAGAGGCAGTGAGGCTTTATGTTTGCAGGCTTAGAAGCCAGCGCTGCATCTGATCACAATTTGTGACTGAAGATTGTGTTAGCTGTACAGCCCAGGAGGAGATAGCTTGGATCTGAGAGAGACAGAAATACTTCAATTTGTGCAAAAGGTGACAGCTCTTCCTAGGAAAGCTCTGTCCTGTCCCTCGTGGGCAGGCAGGGCAGTATTTAAGGCCCTGACATTAAGTTATCCCCTTTATTTTTTTTTCCCATCACTTTCTGAATGTTCTTTCTGGGCATAAGTGGCCCTTTAATGGAATTGTTTTTTCCTGTATCTCATCACGAGAGCTGCACATTTATCCTCATGTTTGGAAAAATTTCTAAATATTCACATAAGCTTCAGCATAATTTATTTTCTTTTGTAGTTTAATAAAAATCTTGGGTTTCATTCCATGTAGCTATCTTCGGGGATTTACAGAAGGCCAGTGGGGCTGAAACACAGGACCGAACTAAGAGACAAAGGAAAACAAACAACTGTATGAATACCTAGAATTTGCTCGGAATTCAGCTCTAGTGCCGCTTTTTTAAAAAATATGGTAAATTATTAATACTTCTGGGAGGAAATGAATACAGTAGTGGTTCTGCAATGTCTGGCTTGCTCTGAAATGTATTTATGCAGGTTTCTTCTCCAGTCCTGTTGAGCCAAAGTTGTTATACCACATCTGTGCTCCTGAGTTACATGTCCCCCCTCAGAGCTCACCAGCGCGCTGACACACGGGTTGGCAGTTTCCTTATTTTGCTGGAATATAACTGGTGTGGGAGACTGATGTCGCAGGAGAAAAAAATTTGTAGGCAACCATCCTTCCTGGGCAGTGGAGGGTCTGTATCTCACACAGCAGAATCTTTTATCTGGTGAAGACTTGCAACGAAACAGAGGCGTTTGCTCCTGTCCCAGCTGGAACATGGCTGAGCGTGGCTGCAGTGTGCGGTCCGTGGCAACGAGGCCTCACAAGAATGTAATTTCACACTGTCTGTGACAGGCTTTGGGCTGGTAGAAAAGCCTTACCTCTTCTGTGAGATCACCAGCTCCTCTTCATGTGGAGCGTTTATTTAGTGCAGTGAAAAAACGATGCAGAAGTAAGAGTTTCTTAAAAGCTACTGTCATGCTACCACATTTTGGCTCCCATATCTCATGCCAAAAAAAGAGCTTAAACTTTAGATTGATTTTCAACGTTTACAGCAATAACAGATGTCTAAAAATATTCTACAAAGATGCCTTTCCGTGTCAGCAGTCCCACAGAATTCACAGTCCCATGGAAATACGATGGCAAGGACGATGTCAGACTACCCCTGTTGTATTTTTTCTAATGCATGATGATTGTGTTTTTATCATGACTTCCGTAATTCATTTGAAAGGTAATTTGCAGAAAAAGGCAGGAAAAGGGAATTTGCTGTTTTGCTGTTTCTGGCCTGAGTGAATAAGGATGAAATGAAAATTGACAAATTTAACTTCCTTAAGATTCCTGAAGAATCAGATATATTTTCTAACCAGTCAGAGTGAACTGGAAGGCAGTATAGTAAGAGGGGAGATACTTGATATTTTTAATTTTTTAAGACTCTTGTTTATAAAAAAGTGAGACACTACAATTAGAAATATTAGAATATTTGATTTGCAGATATCTTTGTATAGTTTTACATCAGAAATTTTGTTACTAAATCAGATATTTTGCTAAATGCAAACTAAACATTAGTAAGAGGTTGTGTGCTGTGGGATGTTTGCTACTCACGTAAATCCGTACCGTCTGGTAGAAGCTGCGTGAGCACAGAGGGAGTGTGGCTGTGTGCACCCCTCTTTCTTCATGCTGCAGGAGATTTTCCGCTTCATTAGCCCTTAGAATTATTTCAGGTACCTGGGGCAGATGTATTTTGTTTAAAATACTCTTTATATCAGGTGAAGATGATCAAACCCAAGTTTATTTAGTTTTAGAAATTGTGAATCACCTTTTCAGTAGACAAGAGTGGTACTCCGTTCTTCAAAATGGCGACGTGCCTGGATTTCTCTTAAAGCAGACAAAATCAGACAACACAGAGAAGTAGATACAGTAAAAATATTGGTGTAGTTAATTATTTAGTTTTGTATTTTAAACCAGTCTTTACTGAGACATTTACTATAAACATGGCAAATGAGGTGTATTCACTTTAAAGGCTCTTCCATTGTGTTTATCAAATAGCTGTTATAGTATTTACAATGCTGTATTGAGTTGGAAAAAATCTGAAGCTGTTTTGTGTATTTTCCCTCAAGGTTAAAGCTTTGAATCATGGGATAATGTGTGATATCTCTAGGGCTTCTTGAAACAGTTCAAGAACACGCACAAAGGATTGTGGTTTGTGCTATATTTGCGCAGAATTTAACATCGTGTTCCTTTGGCTTAAGAGCAAAGATGAAGATATCAAGGAAAATATCCTTTCCTTTAGCACCACAGTGTATGTTTTCACAGAAGAACCTTTAACTGTTTCGCAAGATGCGAAAGTTAGTCACACATTATTTTCCTCTGTTGTGACTTTTCTTTTTAAACTGCCCTATCAGCCTAATAGCAGGAGTGGAAGGAACTGCACTTCGAAGAATGAACGTTCCCCCTTTTTGGTTAGAATTTATTTCTTAACGAGTTACTTATGGTTTATTTGTGCTATGGCAAGTTACAGTTTTTAAACTCAAAATCTCTCTCACATTTAAAAAGTAATTGTCAAACAAATATTTTTGTCATTTAAAAGAAAAGCTGTGGAAAGTTAAAACCCTTGGTATGTGTTTGTAAAATATATCTGTCCTGCCTTTTCAGCTGAAATGTCCCAGGAAAAGCTGGTGAGCTCTTGGATGAGAATTGTGTTCTCTCGGATTAATGATGATTTCTTGTTAACTGCTGGGCAGAGGTTATACAAGCCAGCTCGTATTCCCATTAGGAAGCGAGTTGAACTCGTGCTCTGTAGCTGCCCAGCAGCGTTTGACAGTCTGCACAAAGCTGGCTGCCTCTGCAGAAGTGACCGTGATTTATGCTGCCATTCTGCAGCCGCTTCCAGTTGTTACCAGTCAGACAGGACACAGCACGCAGGCGAGTTTCTGCTCGTCGCTTTTATGGGCAGCTGTAATCTCTCACAAAAAACCAAAGTTACTTTTATAAGAAAATACTGTCTCTTGAGTTCTGGGACTGTGTAATCAGCTGAGGGAAATCATCACAGTTCTTGTGTCCCTTAATGCTTTCCTCTGTTTATGCTTGCTTTAACATTTGCTGTCAAGATTAATGCATTTATTATTTTGTAACTTACCGCTTTCTGAGTTATTGTCTCCGAGTGGTTTCTGTATGTATAAATATGCCAGTCCTAGAGTTCTTAGGTATTCCTGTATCCAAATACCTCCCAGTCTTTAACGTATTTCTCCTCTGCGCCACCCACGGAGATACTGCTCAGGCGTGCAGGGAATAAACAACCCAACCAGGGTCACACAAAAACTCTGTGGTAGACCAAGAACTTGAACCCTGCCTTCCTCAGCTCCCCAACTGCTCTTTTCCGTACTTTTTTGAGCTCGTTTTTCCTACTGCAAAAATCAAATGTGCTTCACTTCATGCTTGTTTAGTCGCTGTCGCGGCGTGTGTGTTACGCAGAGCTGTGAGGGTATATTCCGTACCCCTGACACCTGCGGGATGTGTTCGTGGGCTTGAAGCTGGAGGTGCAGTGGGCTGAGGACCGAGCAGCGTGGCCCTGCCCGCGTCCCGGGCTACCCCGGCCTGCTCCTGGTGCATTCAGAGTCCGTGACGTGGAGGGTGTCCACGATACGGTCTGCGTGGGAGACAGGGCGGGTTTCAGCGTGGGGTGACAGACTGTGTCTGTATTTCACTGTCATTTTGGAGTTTGTCAGGGAGCCAGAGGCTGGCAGTCTGTTGAGTGAGCAGTGGAGGGATGGAGGCTCCTCTTTCATTTTTTCTGGCCTTCACATGCAGCGTTTGGCTGTCGGATGTGTGTGATGCTGTTTTTATCTATTCTCTCCTGTGCAGAAACCGCGTGGTATTTTATGACTAGGAAAAAAAAGACAAATTCCTAATGTGTTCAATTTGCCATCAATTTATCATTCATTTGTGTAAAATACAAAGTTCTGGCTTTGATCATTGTTATTTTTTCGGAAAGTTGTTTGTGAGCGTATTTTCAGAGCCTCTGTTGTGCATGTGTGACAGCTTGATACTACTTACTGATTCTACACCTTGTAGAATACTCAAATATTGCCTGAGTTGCTTTCCACATGTTTTCAAAGGGTTTGCGAAAGCTTAATATAGCTGTAGTCTCTGTACGTGAATGATTGCATGGAATCTATTATGATTCATTTTTCTAGAGGGGTCTTTGAAGACAGCACATTACATCCTATTCATGCATTGCAGCTAGTTTTTCAGCATACTGCGTCATGCTTGTTAGCTTGCACATTTTACAGCGTTGCTGTGCAGAATCTTTGCTGGTTCTGTTTGGCTGTTTGGATTGCTCGTATGGTTTTAGTCTCGGCTTTGATTGTTTTCCTATTTGGTCTGTCTCTTCAGCAGTTTACGTTAGTTTAAAAAGGGGACAACTGTGCTTTGGGTGATTTGCCCAAATCTACACTTCTGGAATGAAATAAAATGCAAAAAAAAGCCCATATAAATCTTTGAAGGCAAAGCCTCAGCCTTGCTGAACTGTCGTCACTCCATTGACTGCTGTAGAAAAAATGCAGGTTTAGAGCAGCTGCGATGTCCCTGGTGAAGCACAGAGCTTGCCTTTTGTTAACCTCCACAGCTTCAGTTTTCATCTGTGCCTTCAGAAGTAAGAAAGACATGCCAGTGAAATCACAGTGTGGTTAACAGCGAGACAGTTCTGAAGAAAGATGATAGAGTGAGCTTTCAGACAAAGTATCTTTCTTCATGGCAGCACTGTCTTGCTCAGGCCGTTTTCCATTGCTTTGGCTTTCTGTGGTCATGCCGTAAAAAGGAGCATCAAATTGGATAATGTTTGCCAAATGAAACAGCACTTCAGTGTCAAAAATTGAAGATAAGAAACTACATTTACACTGATGCTATTAAAATATATTCTTCCATTTCCCAGTAACGTGGTGAGCTTCAAGGGTGGCAACACTGGTTTGCTGAGGAGGCAGAGCTGCCTCCTGGCCCCAGCTAGAGCCGTGCCATTTCCACCTGAGCAAAAAGGCCACAGCACACCGTGCCAACTAATAAATACACGAGACGCGCGTCTTTGATTTGCTTACAATTAAATAAAATCTTCCGCACGCACAATTTCTGCTTGTAACTGTGTAACTACACTAGTGCTTGCCTTTACAGAGTAGCTTCTGTTTTTTCTTTTGAGCCGCTTCTATGT
The DNA here is from genome assembly GCF_036417535.1 of Chlamydotis macqueenii. Taxonomy (NCBI): domain Eukaryota; kingdom Metazoa; phylum Chordata; class Aves; order Otidiformes; family Otididae; genus Chlamydotis; species Chlamydotis macqueenii. Next base: position 10,940,572 of record NC_141567.1, on the reverse strand, counting down.
TCTAATGTAAAACTTGAACTCCCCATTGGATTCAATACATTTATCTTCAAGAAACTCCTACAGCATTTGGGTTATTTGTTCCAACCTTTTCTGCCCTGTGAAGTGATGTTGAAATTATGCTCAGGAGGCAAACAGCAAGACAGGGTTCTTGTGTTGAAGAGGTTAGAATTGAATGCAGGGAAAGGCAAAATCAAGCCATGAAGAAATACTTTAGGGGAGAATTAGAGTATTGTGGTTAATGAATAAAGAGCAAAAAGATAAAAAATGAGGTCTTGCATAAGCTGACCTGCCAATGAGGCTCGGTGGCAAAGGTGGTTGAAGAGAAGGGAGAAGCTGCTCTGAGTGTGAGGGAAAGACAGAAAGCTGAGAAACTAATAGTGTGGCCAATGGTATGGGAGGAGCTGGAGGGGAGGAAAGATGTAGATGGTGTGAAAAACATAAAGAGTACTGTAAGTGAGGAAGAAGCTTTTTCAGTTTGCAGTAGTAAAAGGAACCCACTGGAGAAATTCAGAGGAGATTTTAGCAGCTCGCTTTAGGGCAGAGTGGAGGAGAAGAGTCTGGAGGTAAGGAAGCTGGACAAAAAAAAAGCTGGAACAGTCAAGATGGTGAACCAGTAACAAAGAGTTTTAGGAGTAAGGAAAGTGCAGAGCTTGGAGCTATTGAAGAGATAAGAGAGATAAGACATACGTAGACACTGAATTTATTGTCTAGTTTTGCAAGTTGTTTGTAAAACTGCTGTTATAAACACCTATAAGTTTTGCTTTTATCTTCAAGGCAAACAGTTTTAAAGCAGGGTCCTCCTGCCTTAGTCAAAACAGATTTTTGTTTGTTTTAATTCACACTACCATGTTCAGATGAAATCCAGCAAATGTTCCAAAGGTAAAGTAGTACATGTATCAAAGGAGAACTGTCTCTGTTGTTTGCTCCTGTATGGCACAGGTTGTATAGTCAGAAGTATGTAGTAAGTACAGTACTAGATTTCATATTCAGGCGGTCAGCCTAGAAACTCGGCAGTGTTGCTGCTTGTTTCAGTGAAACCAAGTACAGAAACCAACTCAGGTTTCTTATCCTGCTGGCCAAAGGAGCTGGGACATTTCCTGAAGGTGAAACACTTGAGCTTGGAGGGAGGAAAGAGTGTCAACTTCTACAGTAAATGTCATGAGCTGGGAGCATAAAGAGTACATTGGGGGGAAAAGAGTACATGTTGCAACAACGGTCAATTGCAACTCCTCAGAAAATGCTTAGACAGATGACTTCAGAATGGAGGTAGGATGGGGTGATGTCATGGTTCAAATGCTAGTTTGAACCACTTGAACTTGAATTTGCTATGTATTCCCAGAAAAAGGAGAGGGGGCTATACTAAACAAATAGATAAATATATTTTGAAAGGTATCTTGAGTTCAGTAACCTCACATGACCCAGACAGTTTCTTCTGAATTCTGTATTGCTGAGAAAGATAGTCTCCTTGGAGTCCAGAAGAAGTCAATGTCAACAGGACCTACTGCAACATTTCCATGGTTTGCTGAAATGCAAAACCACAACTTGCTAAGATTATTTTGGGGACCCCAGCATATTCTGGGGATGTGACGTGCTCTTCTGAAGTACAGAGCACCTCAGAGCCTTCAATGGCTTCAGTTGCTCAGTCAGCAGTTACGAAGCACAAAGAGCATCCAAACCTTTAAAGTAAGAGAAACAGTGAAAATGTTTGACCTGTTCTTTTCCTCCAACTATCAGACTGTTTCCCAGAACTCAAGAGAGTATTTTTAACTTGGGCTGGTTAAATACAATTGAAGCAAATCTACTGCTTCTCATCCAACACTACTTTTTCAACTATGGATGTAAAAAAAATATTTTAAGTTTTTTAAAATTTGTTTGTTTACTCCTCCATTTTATGTCTATACATAATCCTGTAAACTGATTTGTTTCCTTTGTTATTGTTCCTCTGGTAGAAAGTTACATGAGGGTATAAAGTTTTCAGAATGTTCATGGATAAACTACGGTAATAGCTAAATTTGTAGATTTTGAGATTGAGGCATGGTGCTTAAACCCAAAGGTCTCTGTCTCCATCTGTTGGAATGAGAAGGGCATAGCCCCAATGGCTGCTTGTTTGGACTCATCACAATGAAATTGTAATTTCATTTTACTGTGTCTTCTTCCACTACTTTCAGTCTAACCGACATTAGCAACAGGAGCAACTTGATGGTCTGCTGTGCCATGGGGGCAGAAAGTTTGTCTTCACTGGGACATAACAATTATGGCAAGACCTCTTAAGGTGCTCAACCATAGATTCTGCTTTCTTAAAGACAGGCTGAAGTACGTAGAAATACGTGTGATATAAATTGCTTAGGATCCAGTCCAAATCCCTTTGAAATGAAAGGAATCACTCTGACCTCAGTAAGAAACAGACCTGCGCCTTAGAAATAGGAGAAATTTCTATCCTACTTGAACCAAACTACATGCGGTAGATCCCTACCAGGGGCTTGAGTGTAAAGAGAGGTACGTAACCCCCCGAGAGCTCTGTTCAGAAGCTGGTTGTTCAGAATTTTCCTTCTTGTGGTCCCTAGAGCTCATTCACCAGAGGGTTCTCCACCTCCTGGTGTGCAAGGAGCCATGCCATGGACCCCACAGGAGTTACCAGGAGTTGGGCAACTCTACCCAGTGCCTGCAGGTCATAGAATCATAGAATGGTTTGGGTTGGAAGAGACCCTCAAGGGTCATCTAGTCCAGCCCCCCTGCAAGGAGCAGGGACATCTCCAACCAGATCAGGTTGCTCAGAGCCCCATCCAACCTGCCCTTAAATGTTTCCAGGGATGGGGCATCCACCACCTCTCTGGGCAACCTGTGCCAGTGTTCCACCACTCTCTCCACTAGGAAATTTTTTCATAATATCCAATCTAAATCTACCTCCCTCTATTTTGAAACCATTACCCCCAGTCCTGTCACAACAGGCCCCACTGAACAGTCTCTCCCCGTCTTTTCTGTAGCCCCCTTGAGGAACTGGAAGACCACTATAAAGTCTCCCCGGAGCCTTCTCTTCTCCAGGCTGAATAGTCCCAACTCTCTCAGCCTGTGCTCATAGGAGAGGTGCTCCAGCCCTCTGATTATCTTTGTGGCCCCCTCTGGACCATCTCCAACTGGTCCTCTGTGCCTGCCTGCAGAGGAGTCCCACCTTCGACCTTATACTGTTGCTTCTGTAGGACAGGGATGACATTGCATGCTGCATTGGTATGAAAGGTAGTTTTCTGTGTCAGACTGTTGGAACCTTGCTGTGTACTTTGAATAAAATATGTTTATAAATGTTAACAGAATATGTCATAATATTTTTCTGCTTGTATGACAAAGGGAGAGTACTATTTATAAATGTTGGGACAGGTTCTTTTCTTCCAGTCATACTGATACAGTTACATCCTTGTAAAATGTCAAGGAAGTGCGAGAAGAAGTAAGCTCATTCAGTTTTCAGATCTCCTTACATCACACCAGGATATTCAAAACAGTCCAGTGGTAAAAAGGTTTTTAGTTGCCTGAAAGCAAACATTAGTCTTTGAGGGATTAAAGGGCAGGTTTTGACAGGTTCCCAAAATGCATGTGGGCACCAACGAGGATTTTCAGCGATCCTCATCTTTTGCAGGAGCAATTTGCTTGGATGCTTTGGGAAATAAGTCACCTCTCTGTCTTTCTGTGCTTAAACACCTATAAAGATTGTCCCTGTATTTGTTCAGTGAGAAAATTCCAGCCTAGTAAGATTTCATTATGAAGCTATCTTGAAATTAACTCTGGTGGTCATCTGAGATCCAGGAATTTCAGTTTAGCAGGCTAAACCCACTTTCTTTTGTGTGTTCTCTTTTGATGAATGTTTGTCTCTTCTGTAAGAGAACATGCTGCTGTGTGGCAGTGGGTGTGCTGTGGCTCCTGGCTGGTCAAGTGGCCATTGCAAGCAGTGGCTTGCTCACATTGTAGATCCTGGCTCCTCCAGGCTGCCCTGTGCGTGCGCGGCAGAGCAGTCCCGACGAGCCAGCAGCACCTGCCTTTGCAGACTGCTTGGTCATTTCTTCTTCCTCACTATAAAAGATTGTCTTCCCTTGGGATTCATCTTCTTTTGAGTTGCTGCTGTTTAGTTTTAATAGTAGAAATGAGTCCTTCTTGGACTGGTGAGGATTTAGGATGCTTTTGCTTAGAGCTGCAGACTTTCCCCGTGACTCTTGTCATTCTAACCAGCATTTTAGGAGGTCAAGGCTCAAGGAGCATTGCTCTGATGGTGCCCAGTGCCTTGTCTTGGACTTGCTAACTGTTGGGGAAGTCTGTCCTTTGAAATGGTGCAAGTTTTCAGTACTGCCTTAAACAATTATACAGCACCTTTCATTTCTTTGTTGTATGATATTGTAACTGTCTTATCCTATCTCAGCCTGATTTTTAGAGTTCATCCAGCAGAATTTACCTGGGCACTGATTTATTTTGGCTTATCATTAATTTAAGAGTACATTTGGCTTTGGAAAGGACAGTGTTCCCTTTGACAGGTATTTGGAACTTCCTAGTTTAGTAGGGTTTTAATGTAGTGCTCATTGGGTTAATTAACCCTCTGCCTTTGGTTAAAGCCACCCAGTACATTTAAACTCGTATCACTTCCAAAGGAGGCTTTATGTCTGTTATAAAATGAACTCTAGGCTTTCAGACTTACTATCAGGTTGTTCAACAATAGCAAGCTACCTTAAATACATTGTTTTCAGATAAAACCATCAATAAAAACCTGAATAAAGCCATTCAGGCTTTATCTGAGACACTGAACAGTAAGTTGCAAGGTTGTCAAAAGCAGCTTTGAGATGGCAGATTTTAAAAAAGATTACACTTCTTCATGCACTGGATGCAACTAGACTATTTCAGACTGCCCCAGCTCTACTTCAGAGGAGAGAATATTTTTTTCTGGGCTGACTCTATGCTTGGTGGTATTTTTATTCCTCATATAGATTTCAAAACAAAACAAAGCAGTTGTTGCTTAGCTACCCCTCTGGAGTGATGGTCTCTCACCATTTTGCAACTCTCTAATCTCAATGATGCATTTTTCGCTTGCAGAATCTATTTCTACTGGCTGGTGTTTTACAGAGACACTTCTGGAACTTTTTCATCTACCGGAGAGGGATTGCTGCTGGCTTAAAACTAGAGAAAGGAGCCTGGCTGGGGGTCTGGGAAAGGTCCCACACCAGGAACAGCAGCGCAAAAATGAGTTTACTGTAGGTTCAGAAATAATACTTACTTGGTGAAATCTCTTCCTTGGTGTGAAAGGGTCTGTATTTCTTTGCCATTACCACATGGCTCTGTGTTAAGAATAAATTCATTTTGGATGAGGATGAAAAACAGAAAGCAGAATATCTGACTCCCATCTCCTTCAAGACTTCTTGACAGAAAAGCTGTAAATTAGCATTTTGGAGTCATGATACTAATTGCTGCAGAGCACAGCAAAAGGGAGCTAGCTCAACGGTTTATGCCATCAGAAAAGAGCTGAAAAAATCTCAAAATTATTTCTGTTGAATGAAACAAGGCATGCCTAATGCTCATGGCTTGTACCTTTACCCTTTTTATGCAGCACTGGGGTATAAGGAAAGAAAAGAGGTTTCCTTAATGCAGAGAAAAATCTCCATGTGGTTAAAGACTGTAGATTCTGTTTGCACTGAAATAAGGAAAATACTTGGCCAAGCAGTGTTATATTTTGGTTACTCTGACATGAAAAAAGAGCTCTCCGGGACTCCTGCAAGCAGAGTGGGTCTGGGACCGTGCGCGTGCGTTTCGGCAGCAGGGCTGTGTCTCTGCCTCCTGCTCTCTTTGCTCCGTGGCATCCCAAGCAGCAGTCAGCCATACTTGCAGAACTAGCCTGGTCTTCTTAAACACAGCTGACAGATCTTGGCATGCTTCTATCAACCCTGACAATGCTTAATTTACAGTCTGTAGCCGCAATGCCACTTTCTGGCATTGTTCGAGAAATCAGAGTCTGTTCCCATAAAGGCTGTTACTTGACAGCATTTATGTTGCATGACTAATGTGGCAATGGCAGCAATTTGCAATTAGCTGTGTGTCTCTCCTTGCCTTCCTGCCACGTGCTCCAGAGGGTACGTGTCTGTCTAAGCCTGACCTGCTTCCCTTTACAGTTTTCTTTCTCTATAATGATTTTTTTTTTTTTGAGCTCAGAGAGGGAACTGTGTGACTTGGATAACTAAACAGTTGAATGAAAGCTGCAGACTTTAGATCGTCAGTTTAGATCCGACTGCGCAGCAAAGTCACTGTCATCTCTTGGCTCGTTAGAGTAATGTGTGATAAGCCAACGGACTCCGAGCGGTTCCTAGAAGGCAGGTTACCCATCACCGCGCTGCTGGTTTTGTGCTGTGAGCCTCGGCGGAGAGGGCCGTGGTCAAGTACGTGAACGCAGGTGGTGAAGAAAAGACCCGCTGGTCCGTGGAGCCGGCCCATCTTTAGGAGGGCTGGGGCGTTTTGCCAGGGCTGTGCCGGGGACCTGGCGCTGCCAAGCACTGCTTTGTACTTGACAGAAAAAGCCAACTTCCAGTCTGGAAATGAGTGTGAGTACCGTGCTCCCTGCCAGCATATGGAAAGTATCTGTCTCATGGCTGCAGGGCATCCTCGCCAGCACCCAGAGGAGTGTGACATTAATGGAGCCCGTTTGAAGCCCGTGTAATAATCTATATATAATCGGGTTCATTCCCTTCGACTCCGCTTTCACACATCAAAAAAGGCCTGGCGAGGCGAGATGATCCGGTCACTCTGTCTGGAAAGAAGGATAGTTGAGTAGGTTCCAGGAACAAGGGGACCCCACGCCACTGCCGGAGGCAGAGGGGCGGAGGTGGGTGAGCCGGCGCCTCCGATTCCTGCCTGCCCGTTGCAGGAGCAGCACCGCCGTGTCTCCCTTCCCCCAGCTAATGCCGAGATTTCAGTGAATCAAAGCTATAGAGTAGAGTTGAGTCGGAGCCAAGGAAAGGCTCTGGCTCAAGTCCACCAGCTAAAAATGAGCAAGGCTTTTGAGCTTGACTGGAATCTCTCAAAAAACAAACAAACAAACAAAAATCCTTCCCCAAATCCTTGGTGTCTTTTTTTTCCTTCTTTTGGTAAAGTCATTCATTGCATTTTCATCTGTTTTCCAGATTTTTCTCTTCTTTTTCCCCTTCCTGATTATATATATAAATGTATCCCTGTACATACATAGATTTTAGATGTTTTCAGCCAGTTGTGGAAAGTGTTCCTTTTTGTGGTGTTTTCATTGAGACAATCAGGGGCAAAGTTCTTGTGGCAGTGCCAGGTCTAATACCACAGGAAGAGCTGTGTCCGCTGGAAATACCACAGAGAGTACAGAACCCGCACTATTTTCTAAAAACACAAAATGGTTTTGAAAGCAAGTCAAATACTGCGAACTCAGCTCAGATTATTATTTTGTCTTGAATTGTTTATTTGGCTCTGTTTTGTTTTTTACTGGGGTGCTGAGGAACACAGCTAGCATGAAATCTGGGTTTGCCACCGTGTCCTTCCAGTTGCAAGTGCTGTTGCAAAGTAATGGAAATGTCACGATTGCATCATTTGTAGTCCTTTAGAGAGAGACAGTTCAGTCAACACCCAGGGAGCAGCTCTACCTTGAGGGTTTGTCAACACTGTGTGTCTTTTTGGTTTTGCAGTCTTTATACTCCAGCGGCACTCAGAAATACAGCTCTGGCCCTGATTTCTGCAGACTTGTATCTCTGAATGAGTCCTGCTGGGATAAAGCGGGCTACTCGGTGCACAAGTGCTTGCAGGATCAAGGGTCCCAATCTGTAAAAAACATGCCATGAGTAAATAACCTTCTGGGGAGAGGGGTGAGGAGTAAATCTCTGCCATTAAAAGGAAAGCAGTTCTACTCAATCATTGGCATAGTATGGGTACGTTTTTATGTTCCTCCTCCACTTTGAGAAGTAGTTTAGGAAACACTGATTTGATCTTTTTGTTAATAAGGGATATTCAAGACCACAAGCAAACTATTGAATAAACTATTTCTTTATAGAAGTCTATATCACATGAAGAGATTTGAAAAATGAAGAATCTGGAAAAGGCAGGGAAGCCAGTGTTGAATGGTGAGGTTTGGAAATATGTCCTTATGTTTATGAACAGCTTTCTTCTGCAGCCAACTCACTGTCTTATTAAGTAAATGATTTCCTAGTGACAATGAGTTAATAGTGGTTGTTGTGCAGAGGATAACAGATGGCCCCTGGAGTGAGTATGCCCCTGGGTATCGGCTGACGCTGTAAACTGTAAGAATACTGCACAAGTGGGTTGTGAATGGTACAAAGCCAGGACTCTGTGTCTTCTCTTGGGACAATTCTTGTTATTGCAATACCAGCCCTGCGACTGTACGCTTCCACTCTAGCTTAGGGAGGTAACTTCAGCTGCTTAGTGTTAGGTGTCAATTTAAAAGTTTTTACTGCTTTCGTCACTGCTAAATTTTGCTGTTGCTTAATTATATTGCATGTTAGCTCTGTTGTTTTTCAGGTTTTGTTATGTGCAGGAACGTGCCATTAAAGCTGCTCTGCACACTAAGAAGCCTCCTTTTGTAGCATGGAACAATTTTTTTAAGGTCTAATACTGTGCTTTAAGGATCTGTTGTCCTTCCTCATTAAAAAATTAAAATGAAGAACAATTTTACAGTTAATTGTACACCACTTCAAAGACATCGTCCACCTGAGGGTAGAACTTGGTAGCCTTATGGAAAAAGCCAAAGCCAGTGCATAAACAGCATGGATGTCAGAAGACTTGTGGGGAAGTCTGGATGAAGCTCCCCAACTGGGATATTTGTGTGGAAGTAGATTCCTTTTCCTCTTTGTCTTTAATGTGTTGGTGTGGTCCACTCAGGAATTCAATGTGCCAGTGACTCTCTGAAGCTTGTGATGGATCTCTAGCTGTCCCCAAGAGTTATCCCTTATGAATGTGAAGTCACTTCTGCTCGATGAGGCAGTGTCCTCTCGTGGGAACTGCAGCTGAAATCACACAGATTTCTGAGGGCTCTTGCCACAATGGTGCCTGTTCTTGGGGTCTGAGGTGGCTGAGGTCTCTCATCTCTCCTGAACTTCAGATGAATCCAGCCATGCTGTTCATGTGAAGGATGTCTGTGGCACTGTGGGACAAGGCTGCTCTTATCAACCATCTCTGCCACTTTTGTGCTTGTTGGTCCTTGAGGGAAGTTTCTGTCTCTTTAGTATTGTCTTAAAATTCTGTTTAGCTGCCATATATTTTCTCGATCCTTTCTTTCCCATAGCCATCGATCAGCAAGATGTGTGTGTGCATGCAGATTCTTCCTTTCTAATTAGCTTATTCCTAATGCCCTGTTGGTTCACTGTCATAATCCAGTTTTATGTGACCTCACAATCCTCTTGTGCCTCCTCCGTCCAGGCGACACAACGCAGTCAGCTCCAGACAAAAGCATGCAGACAATTCTGTTTCTAAAAATGTACTTATTACAGGTTTAAAGTTGACACATGTCAGCAATAAGCAAAGCCCTCAGCTTTTCCCAGCCTGCAGTAAATGTGACACTCCTCATCCAAGCCAGCCCAGTCCACCCCTCTGACAGTCTGGGAAAACAGGCCTTGCAGGGGAGCCCCAGAGGTCAGCAAAACAAGCGCTGTCGGACAAATTAAATGTCAGAGCAGAAGTTTTCAGAATTTCTTACGGTTTAACAACAAATCATATAGAGTAGACTGTGGGAGTCTGAATATGTGGTGTAAATCAGACATTCTGAGTTTCTTCAGGTCCCTTAGATATTTAGTTATTTATTGCATTTTCTAAATAAATCCATAAAAATAGGGCAAAGGTAACTAAATAAAAATCAAGACAGCACAGAGCCATGCATGACAGTCACGAATAGTGCATGTAACCCCAGCAGGCCACCTCCCATCTTAGTCTGCGTGTTGTTTATTTGCTATGTGCCATTTTCTGCCAAAGTAAAGATTCCTATCATCCTGGTGGTTTTCTTTGATGTCCAGCGGGACAGATGCCTTGTACGTATGGAGGAAACTGGAAAAGTCTATGTTCTCCTGTATCCCAAAGGTCGGGTTTCCCAGTGAATTCTTGAGTCAAATCTTTCAGGATTTTGGTGTTGTCTGAGAATAAGTTAAAAAAGCAATCTTTTCCACAAGACAAACCTTGGTCTTGATAATGAGCCGTGAAGCATTAATGGAGGAAGATTTCAGTTTTGAGCTTAAAGAGGGTACAAGCATTGTGATCTTTTATAGGTTAAGGGAATCACAGTCCACTGCGGCTGCTGACATAGAGACCGTAGTTTTGCGTAGGTCTGTGCATGCAGCTAAACTGGCAGAGGGGCTGCTGCCAAAGATGGAGGCTTTATATGCTGTCAGGGACAGTGGTTACAAGCTGCAGGGCAGCCATGCTGGAGGGGATGACGGGTCTCTGACGTGTCTGCCAGCATCACTGCCCGCGGGTCAGAAAGGAGGGAGAAGGCTCCTCTGAGAAGGGAGGGAAATCCCAACTTGACCATGGGAGATCCTCCTGCCTGGGCTGAGCTGGGCCCTGCCCGGAGTACCAGAAAATCCCTGGGAAGGAGATGGGGGGGTGACCGAGAGTGATCCCTGGTAGTAGTGATGGAGCTGAGAAACAAAAGCGCGCAAAATGTTAAAACAGTGAAATGCAACAAGTTTATGGAAGAGCAGCCACTTCCCTGCTGCACAGCTGGCTGCACCGCGTGGCAGGGACTTGGGTGGCACCAGGCTGCGGGTGGCTGTAGGACAGGCTTGCAGCCCTCTGCCACTGGCTGCTGAGGGTGGCACTGGTCTGGCTGGGGCCTCCATCTGTCTCTGCTTCATGGAGACTAGAGGACAAATGGATGTTTGAGAAGGGGAGTTAGTAAATTGGACTGGAAGTGGAGGGGAGATAAGACAGAGTGAGGGAGGAAAAAAAATCTCCTCCTCGTCTCCCCAGGCATCTCCTCCACACCTCCCCATGAGCTATCCGGCCCCGGGGCACAGTGCCTGGCTGTTCCCTGTTCCATGGTGGGGCCTAACCCTCACCTGTCCTGTGGAGGGCAAGGGCTGCAGGACCAGGGACTGGAGCCCTCCAGGTCTGTCTGCTCCTGCTTGCTTTCTGAAAGGGCCCATCCCCTACAGCCTTCTGTTTCACACTCTTGGGTCTCCTTAGAAAGAAAAAGTAATCTCCTTCAAGGGAAAGTTTGGGTTTGCACATTTGTTGTTTCCCAGTGTGAACAATTCAAAATTGAGTTGAAAAAGCACAGGCGGTGGGAAGGGAAGGGAGACTTCTGTGCTAGCAGAGGTACCGTTTCACACTGCGGGCACGGACAGACACCTAGGATGGAAGCCAGTCCTGGCACTGATGGCAGTCAGGCTAGACAAGGTGTGAATGGGTTCAAAGACTGTGCTTCTCAGTGTGGTAAATAGGGTTCACAGCACTAAAGGATTTTGCAAGTAGTTCCAAGGTCCGCAGATGTCTGAGCTCCTGACTTGCCTTGTGGCAGTGTCAGACTCCTCCCATTGCTCCCTGAGTCCAACAAAGTGAACTTTGCTTTGCTTATGACTGGATTAGAAAGGAACCAGTCCAAAACTTCCCCCAGCACCAATTTCTGATCCATTACTTACTGCTCTCCCCTTCTTGGCAGACCACACTAGGCTGCAGCCTAGTCTCAGAGCTGGGCCCTGCGTCTTACAACTGTCTCCTTCCTGTCCTGCTTGTGCCCTTTCTTTCTGGGAACTTATGACCGTGTGCGCTGGGATTATTGTGGTTGCGACTGGGAAAGGTGTGCCTTGCTGCGCGTGTGCATTTGCACTGAGCGCTGTGTGCCAGTTAAACATACCAGTGTGTTAAGAAAACATCTTTCAAAGTAAAATTCAGTAGCAAACTCCTCCTTACTTCCTACTCATTAAAAATAATCTAACGGTCAGTTAACAACTTTGCCAAACAATAACATAATAATCTTTGTAAAACTGCATCATGGTGTTCAAGCTATATTTTGCCAGGGACCATTAACTGGATTTGTGTTCATGGCAAAAAAGAAGAGTCGTGAACCCTGTGAAGCTTTCCTTGCACCCTACAGAGCGTGTGTCGTTCCTTATGCTGCAAGAGAAGGAATTTTTATGTTTGGCTCTAAATTTTCAGCCCTAAACTGGAAAGCCTGTTTTTTTTTTTTCTCCTGAAGGGACTTGCTGTTTGGATGGCACACTGGTTTAGGCTGGGGAGAGTCTCTTGTAAAACAGGGCAGGAGAGGCTGAAGCTGACTAGGCAGGCTTGTTTTGGGTGAAGTCACTGGAGAGGCTGGGTTGCTCAAAGCTTCAGGCAGACAGAAAGAGCAGCGCTACCTATACCTGTGCCAGAAAGCCACTTTGCCTTTCTGCCAGATGGGAAGTTGTGACCCGGTTACAGGAGTTCGTAGGCAATCATTTTTCAGAGAAGAACAAAAGAATGAGTCAATGCAAGTAACCGGGGGACGTTGAGGTGGATTAAAGAGCTAAGGGAAGGAGTTCCCATCTATGTAGTTGGAGCCTGAGTGGGCCCATCACTGGGGCTTTCATTTGTCCAGAAGAAGAGGGGAGAAGAAGGTGTGGAGACTCTAGTGGAGTGGGGTCCAGGGCTACTGAATTGTGGGGCTGAAAGTGGCCCACAGAGACGCTATGGCAAACGCCATGCCCCATGGAGATGGATGCTGCTTCTGGGCCTCCCAGAGGCTTCAGCCTTGAAGCACCTGCAGCCAGAAACTAAAGATGAGGAACAGAAAGGTTCCTCTCTTAATTGGCTGTGGTCTAAGTGATGCAATGCCATGGGGATCCCCCCTTAACCTTGCCTGACAAGTGGAGAAGAATGTTTCTAGCGCTTAGTAATACTGACATCTTTGTTCCATAGTTAAATGAGGCATAGGTAGTTTTGTGCTCTGAGCCTTTGATCTGGTAACACTGATAAGGTTAATGTGATGATATCAATGTACTTACAAAAAAGGAATAGCATCAATGGGTATTCTTGCCAAAGAGATTGTATCTTATCTGTTTTATGGTCCAGATACTGAACCATCCGAACAGCTATCAGAAAAGAACACAAGAACCCTAAAAGTGAACAGAGAGGTTTTGTAACTGCATATTTTGAAGACCTTGAACAGCCACATCCCTGACTAGACTTTTACTGACAAAAAGTTGCACGTGTTTTCACACTGGGAGTCCTTCAAAGTCAATTTCTCTCCTGCTTCACTGCCAAAACTCAGCCCAGCTTCTCCTTCAAAAGCTGGTAAAATTGCAGGTGCCTGAAAAGGGAAGGAGAGCTGCAGCTCCTGCAGCTGATACGTTCACAGTGGAACACCCTAACAAAGAGGAAACAAGCAGATTATGACATATGATCTCAGTTGAAAGTAATTACTACAATTTTCAAAACTGAGTGCTGATGGAAGAGCTTCTAAACCTGCAGTGAGGAAGTTTGAATGAAATATTAAGAAGGAATAAGATAAGACTTTCGTGTGGCATTAACTCCAGGGTGCATGAGGTGATTTTGAAGAGGGACTTAAACATTAATGAGTTTGGGGTTTTTTTTCCTAGAAATACTTTCAAGGTTTATATAGGTGCTGAATTATCTCATTCTCACTGAGCATGCTGACTGCACCAAAGACTCTGTGTCTTTTTTAGCTTTGAAATGTCATTTGGGGGCCTTTACATGAATTTGGAAGCTGACTGGGCTGGGCTTTACAGAACTGGTAAACAGGAAAAAAAAAAAAGAAGCTTCTCATACTGAAAGTTGATGGCAAATGCTTTGGTTTCTGTGGAGTCTTTCATTAAGATAAATTTTGTTTTTAGTCATTACAGTGTTAAGGAGAACTAGCTGAGTTGAGCAGACATAAAGCAAGGCAGCCTCTTCCACATCGGCACGTAGAAAGGGAACTCGAGGTCTCTGAGCTTTGCTTCGCTTTGCCAAAGCAGATCTAACAGCCTCTCACGGCGCGTGTAGTGCCGTGTGTGAGGAGCAGCAAAACTGCGAATCGCACTGCCTGGCCAGGTAAGAAAATAAACAGTGAATTTGCAGCCCTTTTGAGTATCAGCTGTAGGAGTGTCACCTGAGGCCCTTGAAGGAAGGAAATGAAGGATTTTATCCCTGGCCAGAGGACTACCGAGGCCTGTGTGGTGTGATGCACTGCAATCACACAGCTGTGCGTGCTGCCCTCTCCTCTTCTCTGGGATGAGCTCTGTGTGCTGCCGAGTGGTGGCTTTTCTTCAAAACCCTAAATTCACATGCTAACTTCTGACTTCAGTCGGGGCATGGTTGTAATTATTTTTAATGTATTAAAGGCATAAAGAGCCAAAGTCAATAATTTTTATGACCTGTTTAATGCCAAATATAAACCCGGAAGATTTGATTCCCAAATCACTTTTGTGTTTTTCTGCTTTGGAGTTGGGGGTGGAAGATATAAAAAGCTGAATTTCAAATGTAACACATTTGGGTTTTTGATATCCTGACTTATTCTATTTTTGCTTAATGCCTTTTCTTGGACTAACAATTTTTTTTCCATAGCACTTGTTCACTATTCTACAGACTACTGTGGCAATGGATTAAGCACAAAACAAGCATATAGGCAGAGGGGCTTTGAACTTAGAGGGGTTTTGCCTTTTCTGTGTTCTGGGGACATAACGCAGTTACTGGAATAGGAGGGATGACCTGGGTCATGAAGGTCAGTCCTCTGCTATTATGGGCAGCCACAGCATTAAATGTCTTTCATAAATGCATCCTGTACTGTCTCAAAGCTAATTACTCTTCAGCCTTTCCCTGTTCCTATTAGAAGGTTGTTCCAGATCCTTCCTCTTCTGAGGGTTTCTAGTCTTCCTTATTTCAAGCCTAAATTTACTTATGGTGAGTTGATACCTACTTCTTCTCGTGCCAAGGTTTTCCTTTAGCTTCAGTAATTCTTTTCTCTGCTTGCTCTTTTTCTGGTTCAACATTTTCATAGAGCACAGTCCTGTATCCTTCCAGCCTTCATTTTAAAAATTTGTTTGTACCCAGGCTTGCACTGTGAAAAGCAGGAAAAGGGCAGAATAAAGGACATGCATTCACATTAGAAATCCAGGTCCCTCTGTCACTGGAGATTCTTTGGGCTTATTTACTGTTCTGAAAACCTTTCTAGTGCTGCTGACAGATGCAGTGTCAGAAGCAGCCGTGCTAGACCCAGTTAACTATGGCTGTGTCTCTGGTCTGTGGAAAGCACTGCCTTCCACTGTGGCAGTGCTGTTTCCTTGTGTTAGACCCCATCCATCCATCTCCCGTTCCATATACTTGATCTGCAAGATATTGCCCATTGCTGTGTTTTGCTGATACAGCACAACAGCATCCCAGTCTGTCAAAAGGGCTCTGCATATACTGTCAGTACAAATAAACATGAAAAGTGGAGCTGATGGGAGAGCAAAGCTGAAAAGGCACTTGAGGCTTTTGTATTGCAATAACAGCGGTAAGGATTGTTAGAAGGAGACAAATCCAGCAAAGTGAGACTTGATTTAGGTCTCCTCGTTTAAGACTGTGATCCTTAGACCAGTTAGATGGTAGTGTGGAGGCACCTGGAAAATTACTCCATTGCACAAATCTAGATGCCTGGTGCGTGCCCACTGTGATGCCCTGCAGTATCTCGGATGACCGTCCTGGGCTGCTGCACGGGGTACATAATGCACAACCTTCTGGACCAACAGGGAAGGACATGTGGGAGAAACCACGGCATCTCAAATGGCACAAAACGCCTGGGTTTAGGTTGAAACATCTGTGGATCTTAAAAGTTCTCTTTCTGTGCATCTTGTTAGTGTACCAGCATTCTGATGTACTTAATTAAAGTGCAAAGACCAACAGTAATATATTTTGAGAACTGTAGTAAAGCTTGCTATTTTGAGAAGATGGAAAACTAGGGAGAGCAGGTTAAAAGCTCTAAAACAAGCTGAACAGAACTTGCCTGGATGTCCTTTATACAACAGTCCCCCTCCATGCTCTCCCCAAAGTGTTTTGCAGATCACCATTAATAGAATTTTTTTCCTGAATATGTATTGTCTATCATGTGAAGTTTTGATGGCGCAAGTTTTGCATCTCATGCTGTGAGGCTGTTCATATAAAAAAAAAGTCACTAGTATAAGGAAGAATTGAGGGTTTTATCTCATAGACTGCAGAGTCATTGGGGTAGAGACCAAATTTCTGATATTTGCATATAACAGCAACACTTAATTAGCATGTTACACCAATAATGAACGATCATGACCATCTCGTTCAAGTTCTCCTCCTTGCATTATGTTCCCTGTTAGATTTTATACTAGCCAGTTTTTTTAGACACTATGTTTGCCAATTGCTAGCATGCAAGCAATTAAAAAAAACTGTCCAATATTAATGTGTTGCAGGTTGTGTCCCTCACCTTCTACCCTCAGTATGAACTGTTGTTTAACTGAGCAGCTTTCAGGTCTGCAGACTCCATTGATTTATTTCATGGAAGCTCTTTTTAGCTGTCTGTGTTGTTACTATGGCAACAGGAAAACATAAACAGTATAAATGAGTAATGGCGATAAGGAATTGTTAGCTGGCAACAGAGATGATATATTCTTACCCTTTGTGAGATTTCTTTGTTGTCTGAGGACAAACAACAAAAGAAAGGGATGGATTTCATCTGTCACAGGAACAATATCCAGGTGGAGAATATGCTGAATTGGAAAGGGATGCATTAACCCCGAGGCACCCTTAGACCTTTGGTACCTGCAACAAAGCCCTGGGGCCCAAAAATATGTCAGAAAATGTTGGAATGAAGACCCAGACTTAGTTGCTATTATTCTACCCTGGAGTATGAGCTGTTCTGGCTGTTGTAGATAAGTGGAATGAACCTCACTGAAGAAGAGAGAAGCAGCAATATCTTTTATTAAGCTAAAATAATAATTTGACAGAGTTAAATAAATTCGATGGCATTTAAGAAAGTTTAACAGGGGTTTACCAAGGTTCAGCAAGTTTGATGGCAAGGTTCACCTTATTAATTACTGCATGAAAGAAACGTACAAAGGAAAATACAAAGGAGAATCGAGTCAGACTGATTCACACAGAGACTGGAGATTCAAGGGGTTAGGAAGACCCTCCTGTTGAGTCATGAGGTTGAGAGTGGACCCCCTTGCTTTCTAAACTCCTTAGGGAGCCCAGGTCTGGCTAGGTCCAATCTTAGTCTCGGACTTGGACAATGGTTTCTGTCTAATAGAATTATTTATACAAAGTTTATAATAATTAATATTGAGTAGCTACCTGGATTAGTAATGTTTCATTAGTATCAATTTAGCATGCTATCAGTCACTGAGGGTCAGTCACAAGTAAGGGACCTCTCTACCTTGGGCAAGGAAGGATCTCTTAGAGGCGGGTAAGGAGGGACCTCAAGAGGAGTCTGTGCTCAAGGGGAGAGTCCCCTGGCACGTGGTCCAGGTGCAGTTCAGGGAGACTCAGATTGTGCTCATCCTGATGGTAATATTTATAGAGTGAAATAGTTGGCCCCTAGTCAGTAGTACACACAAGATAGATGTCTTTGTTTTAGCTCTGGTATCTTGTTCTGTACTTCGGTTATCTGGCATTTTTGGGCTTCAAAACCACCTTTCGAAATATTTTTTCTGACCACCTCCGCTCCCTTGTACGTGAGCCAGCTGGCAGGCCGACCGCAGGGCTCGAGGCCTGTTGCTCCGTAGCCAGCCTGAACCGAAGTACAGCAAGGGCTCAAGAGTATCTGTCACACTGGCCTGCAGCCCTGTGTCTGTAGGAATGGTCATCTGTAAAATATTGGTTGGACTTAACTCCTCACATTGTTTTACCTCCCTGAGAGGTTCCAGTTCTCAGCAGCTCCTCCCCACTCTCCTCCTGAGCTGCTGCGTTCCTCCCAGCAGGAAGGGCAGTATCCGAAAAAAAAAACCCAACAGTTCCCTCGCACAGTTACTGGGAGCATTCAGAGCATAGCCTCTTGCTGGTTTAAATCCCTGCAGCTCACTGCAGTCCTCTGCAGTGACAGCCGATTGCACTTTCCTGAAGATCTGGCTGTCAAGTAGGTTATTTGCTGCCTGCTCATTCAGATCTATTAGAAATGTGGGGGGGGAGTGTAGCGTTGTGTGTGAAGGATTTTTACTACAGTCGCACTCAGAATTAATCTTCTCAGATTTGGTTTAAGTTTAAATCAGACTGCTAACATTTTTATTTTGTCCAGACTTTTCAAGAAGTAAGGTGCTGCACAGCAGGAGCTAAAGTATCAAGATCTAATTATCCATGTTAAAATTAATTTGTATTCTTGGTATTAGTAATTGCAAAAGCAGTGGAATAATGACCAATGACTTGATAGATCTCCAGTGCAAACAGATGGTGAGATTGGTGCCAAGCCTGGGCATTGCCATTGTTGCATTTCTTGTTTTTAAGCACTGTGATTTCAATATCGTGTTAATAGCAAGTCTTGAGCTTTCAGTTCTATAATACATCTAGAGCACTGAAACAGACTTCAATCAGTTGCAGCAGTCAAAAGTGCAACTTCCTAAATAATAATAAAAAAAGATCAGATCCTCACCTGGGGCACTTTTACTGCTACTGGTACTCATATTCATTAATGTAATTTTCTAATGTCCCTTAATAAGATCTGTTTGGGCGGTGGTAACAGCAATAAACTGTTGGTGCACTAAAGGTTCTTTTGCCTCAGAAGATGTGCAGTTGAAGTTAAATGAACAAGAAATGCAAGATTCAAGACCAAAAATACTGGAGGTGTTTTTCTTGGCATGGGATTATAGCAATCTTGGTATATGTTAGCCTGAATTGTATGCCTGGCATATGCAACGTAAGGCACTGCAATGGAAAATCAAACATATTGTTTCTGAAAATTCAAAGCTTGCTTATAAGGTGTAGAAGATAGTTTCCTGCTGTGACAGCTTGGGGACAGGACTGTGAGAGCTGTGCCTGTTTAGGCCAGCACTGCGTTTACCTTGTCGTTTCTGTTGCATCTGTTGGAACTCATCCACTGTAACATGCAGGGAAGCTGCGCTGAGGAACAGTGCGCATTTCGTCTCCCGAGCGGGGACGAGACCAAAGGCAAAGCTCGGAACAGAAACCTCCTCAAGGGCCCTGACTGGGTTCATCTGGGGGGAGATGCTGAAGTGACTGTAAAGAGAGCAGAGCATTCTCCACTTAGATTCCGTTTGGTGAAACACAGACCTTGTTCATTGCCTGCATGGTGTGCTCCAATGCTAGGGCCTTTCAGAAGCTGAGATACAGGAAAATGGGAAGCTTTGGAAGTACACAATAGTGACAATTTTCTGGTAATTTGCAGTAGTCAGTTAATTTATGGAGAGTCAGAGAACAAAGATATGGGATATGGATTTATCAGTATCAAATAGATGTAGCTGCATTTATTTCCTAGTCTCATGAGAATGCTTACTCCATCCTCCTTGCAAGAAAGTCAATTTATTGCTTACAAAGTTAAACCCACAACTTCCTAGCAAATAGAAATTATTCTATTTTCAGCATGGTTCAAAGCTAACCTGGTACTGTACAATATGTGCACACAGCTTTTAAAAACTGCAGTTAATCATAGGCATAATTTCCTATTTAAGGTGTTGTACTCTGACCCATCCCCTTATAACAAGCCAAGATAAAAGAAGAAACATTTTTCCATTCTGAGCAGTCGTTAGGCATGACACAACTATTTCCTCTATACTTTCTGGTTTGCCAGAGCCTCATTCAAATTAACTAAGATAAGCGTGGCCAGTCTGTTGTTTTCCAGTATGCTTTTCTCTTTCCTTTTATAAATCTGTGAAAACTACTTTTATGAACTTATGTGTGCTGGACATGTCAGTAAGCACTAACTGAGACTTGTATTTCATTCTGAAATATCTGAGAAATGTGATGATACAGTTACCTCTTGCTAGGATTTCTAGTGTTTTTACTAGAGTACGTAGTTAATCCCAGCTGTTGTAATAAGCAGTGATATTCTCTCTTTGGGGACTGACAACATCAGTCCAAGTGCCATCCTAAGATGTCACGGTCCACTCGGGACTCATGATCGTTTTTTTTACTGCAATCTCAAGGTGCAAAATTAAGGCGAACACACCAAAGGGGTTGGTTTCAATCAAACAGCACAAACTTTATTATTTTGCCCATAAAGCGGCACGCGATAGATAAAAGGGAGTGAAAAGGAAAGATAAGTAAAGATAGGAAAGAGGATTATAGCTACCACCGCAGGTCCAAGGCATCCCCGTGGTCCCAGATCCAGCCAGCGTCCCACTGGTCTTCAGGATCGATGTCGATCCTTGGTGGAGAGAGCTCTCGGGGGTCTCTTGTTAGGGCTCAACCTTTTATGCTAAGTAACAAACTTTACTCCTCCTTTGGGATGGAGATGATTTTTGTATTATAATGACATTATAATGAGCAAAGTTCAGTTACAGCTGTTGCAATCCATCTTCCTTGATAGCAGCTATGCGGTTACCTTAGCAGCTCAGGTCCTTCCTGGAGAATGGACTGTCCATTCAACCTCTGTTCCGGAGCATTATGCCTCTTGTATCCATAGAAACTGCATTCCACTCGTGGGAGCAGCAACTGAGGCTCACAGCAACTCATCCGTGGAAACTGCATTCCACTCATGGGAACACCAGCTGCGTCTCAGGCGGACTGCTCACAGACACCCATGTCAAGATGTGAGCCTAAGTTGTAGGCCACATCAAATCCACAGTCCAGCTGAAGGTGTCGAGTCGCCGATGCACCATGTCCCTGATGAGCAGTGTCCTTGATGACAAGGTAGAGACAATGCTGATCTTCTGACTGACTTACATAAGGGCAAGGTGTAATTCCTATAATGTTTAGGTTGTCTGATTGAAAATGAATGTGTATTTTAAACTTCCTTGTGTACAACACCATTCAGGAAGCACTTAAGCACAAGCTTAACTTAAAATTGTCTTGATTTTAATAGGATATGTTGGTGTGTTGCCCTGGGCACAGTCCTTTCTTAGTGGAGATGCAGGGCTTTGGTTTTCAACAGAATAGTTTCCATGGAAGTCAGTGCCTGTACTCTCTCTAGGCATTTCCTAGAAATTGGGATTCAGCTGGTAAGGATCCTCAGAGACACTTTCTGTGTCCAGCTGCTTATCTGTGTGTGCTGGCATCTCTCTGCAATCCCTCCCATAAGTTGTGCTTAAAATATTTTTGCAGCTTATGCAGCTACCATAACAGTGTTTACAACCTTTTTTTTGTGGGTTTTTTTTTTAAATTGTTTATAAATGCTTTGACTTAAAGAAAAACAACTAACAAACTAAACCAGCCTTCAAATCTGGAAACAGCTGCTACGGAGTGGGAGGGGGTAATAATTTTTTTCATTTTCACAGTGAATAGAGCAGGAAATATTATATTCAGCCTTAATTATAGAGAATAGTTTGATAAGTTAGAAAAAACTCTGAACAGAGAGGACAGTGAAGCAATTCAGTAGGTTGCTGAAAGAGTAATGGAGCTTAAGAAGGGCTTAGGCAAATGTGTTAGGGGGGACATAACTGTATTAGTCGTGCCTTGGGACAGACGATGATCCAGATAACCTCCGCAGATGCCTTCGAGCTCTGTGATTTGATGTTCTGCCCTGTGAAAGTATAAGCTTTTCTTGTAGTGTAAATTATTGACTGACTTCTTTGCCCTGTGCAGGATGATCTCTCATCTCTGGCTATGTTTTGTTCTGGCTTACCTGTTTCTGTGTTTGCTGCTCTGCTCCATGCAGTGGAACCAGCACTTTCCACCTTTGGCTTTATTTGTGATACATGGTCGCCCAGGTTAGTTCTGTCCATCAGGGACTATTAGACGTGTGGTAACCCAAATGCTGGCTTTCCTATTGCATGTCTCCTTTGAAAAGTGGCAGTCCTGTATTTGGGAACTGGGTGCTGAAGACAACTGTCTGAATATTGATCGAGGGTCTGCATTTGGGCACGAGACTTAAATCGGGCTGATCCTTGCCCTTTCACCCTGTTTTGCTTCATGCTGAATGCCTTTCTTGCTCAGATCAAAGTCCTGCAGCAGCTGTGACCTGTTTCTGCTGCACTGATGCAGTACTGCCAGCTCCAGGGGATTAAAAATCACTATTCCAAACAAAAAAAAAATGCACTAAGCTTGAGAAATTATTATATTTTTTTTAAATCACAGCACATTTTGCTTCTCTCTGCTGACATGCTAGTGTTTGAACATTTAGGATTCAAGCTTTTTTGTGTAACTGCAAGAGGCAGAAGTAATCTTTTTGCCAGGAAACTCCACAATCTCATGCAGTCACGTGACCTCAGGAACTGGAACTCTGGCTTTGAGGAGAAAATCAACTGTTTCGAGATCCCTTAAAGAGATTCCAGACCTGGCAACATTGGTACTTACAACTGAAGGAAAAAAAGAAAACATTCTGAGGTGAACATAAAGCCAAAATACTACAAGGAAGAAAATTCTATGCAAATTATTTGGTTTAAAGACCTTGTCAAGTCAGTATTTTGTCCCAGAACAGTATTTTTCTGAAATACTTAAAAGAATGCTTTCCAGTACATAAAAGAGCAGAGTGTCTATGTCATAGACCTGTATTTACCCTGAAGAAAAAAAACCCAGGTTTGTGAGATATTGCTGCTTCTGTAATATTCTGAAGAATCGCTGCTATCTTTAACTAGATCTTATTCATAGTTTTTCTCTGTCAGCCCATCTTGAAAGCTCCCAGCTACTGTGTTCTGACACCATCTCTCGAGAGCTAATTTTTCGGCTCTTAATTTTTCTTCAGTATGCCCTAGAACTTTTTACTGGAAAGTAATTTTCTTTTTTTTTTTTTCAAGGACAAAACTGCTTCAATTATATATGGTGACATGAAGGGCTTTTATAAATCAAAGATGTTAAAGAATGTCTTAATTCTCTTTTTTAAACATCAACTTCATTTTTTCAAATACCCTTAATAGTTTCCTGTGGTATATTAGTGTGGGTATCCTAGTAAAGCTGAAGGGCTGAGTGTTGAGTCATGGAGAAGGGGCAGATGCTCCCACACCTCCCTCCACTGCCAGCAGCTCTGGTCTGTTTTAAGGCATCCGGTCATGTGAGCTCTCCTGTCTCCTAAGCGCCTTTGTATCTGAAGCACAGGTTCCTGCGTTGTCCATGGGTTAGAGAGGTGTCTAGGATTTTCAGCCCTTTAATGCTAGCATCTCAGTGATGTAACTAAGACGAGGCAGGATGGACCTGGGCCTTTATTTCTCTCGATGTATGTGGCAGAGGTTAATTTTCCTCTTTTGCTCCCATTTGTGTACAAAGAGGTGAACTTCTTCTTTACACCTGGAGATAGCCACTGTCACACCAGGCAGAGCACTCATCACAAAAATGACACCCCAGTGTCCCAGTCTGAGATTTTCTGAGAACTTCATAGCAAGCAGTTACCTTAAAAGGTACCAGTCTCCTTAAAAATGTCAAATTTTCTGCACCTGCGTTTTTTCTTTCTTCTGCAGTTCAGCTGGGTATGTAAGTGGGGATCCTTGAGGTGTCTCTGCAGCTAGGAATTGACTGTTGAAAATACTGTGTTCAACAGGCTGCTTCTGTTGCGTTCAGGAAAAGAGAAGCCGCTTCTGAAAGTCATTTTAGAACAAGAATTATCCTATGAAGAATTGCATAAGAAATTCCTGAACCCATAAATCAAATCTTCATGATTTTTGTGTGATCCTTTGGTTATATCATAGAATCATAGAATAGAATCATAGAATCATAGAATAGTCAGAGTTGGAAGGGACCTTCAACGGTCATCTAGTCCAACCCCCCTGCAAGGAGCAGGGACATCCCTGACTAGATCAGGTTGTTCAGAGCCTCATCCAGCCTGGCCTTGAACGATTCCAGGGATGGGGCATCAACCATCTCTCTGGGCAACCTGTGCCAGTGTTCTACAACTCTCATTGTAAAAAATTTTTTTCTAATATCTAATCTAAACCTACCTCCTTCTAATTTAAACCCATGTAATCAGCATGATTACTTTATTGTGACCCTTTTTTTTTGCTTATTAAGGAAGGTTAGGTTCACTGTGCACTAGTGATTTTCTCTTCTGTGTTCAACTCTTGCATTTCTTTTGCACTCTGAAGTATTTTTCCCCTAAGTAGACAGGTTTCTTTATCCCCACCTTTAAATGACGTAACATCATCTCCTTGCAAGTCATTCAGTGTGTCTGTCTAGCCAGAAACATAGATTTATTTATTTATTTATTTATTTAATTTTTTTTTTTTTCCAAACTCTCCTGCGATGTTGAAGAAATTTGAAGTATACATTCCTGGTATATGACCTCTTTGGCTATATGGTGATTATTAATATTACAGAAGCAACTAAGAGGAAATGACATCAGTAGATAAGATGAACTGTGCAATAGCAGAAGCTTTATTCACACTGAATACACTATTCATTTGCGCAGAAAGATCATTTCTCAATTCAAAGAGGAATATTCTAATTTAAGGTCTAACTTCAGCCATATGTCAAAATCTCTACGGAAACAAAGCTCAGCACTGTGCAGTGATCCTGTAAGAAACACATTCCCCTTTGTGGATGAGTGAGTGGTAGGTGCATCTAACCCTTGCAGCTCTCGTTTTGCCTAACAAGCACTCTTTTTATATCAGACAACATTTCAGTTTAGTCCATTTGCTAATTGAATGTAAAGTGACCCAAAATTGCTGTAAAATGTAGGAAATACTGTAGTTGTTGGCCTCCAGGTTAACTCCCCCATAAACCCAGGCTAGGTTTTTACTACTCATTTAATCTGGTTAGAAGGTGCTTTTACTTTGCACTGCAGAAGTAGAATTTCAAAATACACTTCCATGAAACAAAATCATACATAAAAATTTCGTTGAACGTAGGTGATAATGACAGATATTCCAGACACAGAAAGTTAAAAGTTCTCTGGTTAGCTGCACAGGAAAAAGCAGGAAACGGTGGCCTCGCTTGCCAAATCAATCTCAGTGGTACACCATTGTAGAGATAACTGGGAGACATTTTGCATTTTGTGTCATACCTGCTAGTCTGGGGCCTCAGACCGTTGAAGAGGGGGAGGGAAATCCTGTAGAAGTTACTGTCCTTTTTGCCAGACCCCATCAAGAAGAGATAGTAACCTCTATCAGCAGATTGCTCAGCACAGCCACCCACCCTTCCTATGCTGTCCTCGCTTCTGTGCTTGCACACAATAGAATTCCATAGTTGCATTTATATTTAAAACCACGTGCTGTCTGCCTTTGGTCACCATGTTCACCTCTACTGATATAAATCAGAATTTAACAATAGAAAGCCCTAAATAAGTGCACCATGTAGATGACAGGCTTGTATGGTCATGTATCTCCACTCGGGTCGTGTCACACTGCCATCATCACTGTTGCTGCAGGTCAGAGCAAGGTCTCTTTCCCCAGCCATGTATTAGCCACAAGCCTTAGTGGAATTAAAGTTTGGAAGGGGAGTTGCCGTAAAATAGTGTTTTCATCCTGAAGCCATGTGGGTTTTGTAGAAAACCTGCCTTCTGACAAAATTAAGTTATTGACATTGTTGGCACACTCAGGTGAATATTATTCTCTGATAAATACTTTGGACTTCCTCCCGATTGATTTGCTTATTCTTGGAAGTTTTTGCTAGTGATGTATATATTTTTAATTTTGTTATGTAACCAAAAATAGAGGAGGATTGAGAATGATTAGCTTTAGAGAGGAGTTTGTTTTCCATGCCCTTCCTTCTTGCATTCAAACAGCGAAGAGTGACAGAACTGGTGCAAACTCATACTCAGCTGAAATGACAAATTAATTGAAACCAGGAAAATTCTGATGCAGGTAGAGTGAGGAATGAGAAACAGTTTGGGTTTTTTTTAATTGGCATTTGTTGCTCTTAGTGTGTGTGTTTTTATACATTTATTTTTGCATAACCATTTGTTAGCCTATCTCTGCTTGACGGTATTTAGAAGAACAAAGTCTCCTCAAATCAACAGAGTTATACTGCAGATGGATTTGGCCGAATATGTTTGCCTTGTCATTTGATTGCAGCGTTGACATGGTTATTGGTGTGTCTTCCTCCCCAGGATTACATACTACATTTTTTTGTCTCCGAGGAGAGGAGAATTTGGCAAGGAGAGCTGAGAAGCATCTGGCTCTTTCCTGTTGTTCCCTCTCTCTGTTACTGAGAGTAGAGTAGTCTCATCGACAGCTCTAAATTTAGCTGCTAATTTTCACCTTAGAGTCTGCTCTGCTTAGATTTTGGCTAGGAGGGATACCTGGGTGAGAGGAGAGTCCCGGGACTGCCTGCTGAGCTATCCCTTTCAAAGGGATGTAGAGAATTAAGTTCTGTTCTAAACAAGTTGGTTCTTAAGCTCTTGACAAACAGTTGGACTAGGACCTTGCTGGGGCTTTAGAATCTGGGATAATCTGAGGATCTTTCAGAAAATACACAGGGATATTCCCCAGGGGGAATTCTGTAGGTACAATCATATAATCATAGAATAGATGTTTCTATGATTGTACCTACGGAATCATACTATAGCAATCTACTACATACATCTATTAATGATATTAATCATAGAATAGATGATATCTTCCCCTAGGTTTCCTTTCTGCCTGCTATAACCTGGCTTTGAGTCGTTGTATGCCTAGCTGAGAGGTTATTTTTTCAGATCATATTTGACATTTGCCCATACCTGGAAAATGTGAGAGCAGATTCCACAAACCAAACAGTGACATCCTAAAAGGAGAGGTCATACCTACTGTTTGGTTTCACCAGAGAGTGTCGAGTTTCCTTTAAATCCAAGTATTTTAACAAGAATACATTATTACATTATACATTATAAGGTATGTACCTTATATGTGTATGTGTAAGACTGATGGTAGTATAATCGTCATGAAATGGCACCTACATTTCTGACACTGCCTTCCACACATTCATTGAAGTTTATCCTTTTTATTCAAATAAACTTCTTGTGTCTTTTAAAATAATGAAAACACTTACAAAATATTTAGAATATCAACAATATGAATTCTCAAAAATTATGTTTTCAGGATCATAAAGGCAAAGACTTGGAGTCAGATCTTAAACAGACCAAATTGGTGTAGTTCTTAGATTTCCAGGGAGCAGCTCCAATTTGCAACAGCTGAAGATTGCTCTCTGTTTCATTGAGACAGTAATTTTCATGCAAAACACACCAGACATCACAGGATTCCAGTAGTTCCGGCCCATTTGTCTGGTGCTGCTAGGAAGTTGTTTACTCTTTTGTATCACTCTCTGCTGACGTCTGCTCACTGAACAATGTCATCAAATTTCCTGTTTTTTGGCTTGTGGAAAGTAGCTCCCCCACCTTATGCTAAAGCTTTGCTGCGTGGAGATCTGTGGAGCCGGATGCACCCAGCAGACAGGATGTAAGGTTAAATGCAGCGTAGCTAAATAAATAAAGTAGGTGTTCAGTTGTGAACTAGAGCTGCCTACTTACCGGGAGGATAAAGCTGACAGTTTAAGTATGGAGCAGTGACAAAACCCACATTTGTTTCAGATTGTAGGGGGGCTTTTAAATGGCTTTTAGATTTTGGTTTTTTTCCATGAATGTTTTTTTTTCTTGCAGAATTATATTAGTAGCTTCTTGTAGTGGCCTGAAATAATTCATAATATGGTGCTGTATGATGTATATGTGAAAACACCTCCATCCAGGTATTGCAAAACATTCTGCGAGCTGTTGACTGTGAAGCTGCTAGTGTTGTAATTCTGGAGACAGAGGAACTGTCAAGAATGCATTTATCAATAGTTAGCGCAGCAGAGTTTTGGTTGCTGCGATCAGGAGTACTGAAACTCGGCCAGGGGTCTGATCCCCTTACATTTTTTGTTTGCTTGTTTTTTGGCCAGTGCCACAGGGTTATGAACTCCCACTTGGACAAGAACCAGTGATGAGCAGAGCAGACCTTAGTTCAACAGTTCTTCCA
This sequence comes from Chlamydotis macqueenii, assembly GCF_036417535.1. Taxonomy (NCBI): domain Eukaryota; kingdom Metazoa; phylum Chordata; class Aves; order Otidiformes; family Otididae; genus Chlamydotis; species Chlamydotis macqueenii. The sequence continues at coordinate 10,912,640 of NC_141567.1, read as the reverse complement.
GACAAAGCTTGGGACAGCTTCAGTCGATAATACTAACAACATCATCATATTAGCCTCCTGTCATCCATAGCAAGAGGAAGCACCTATTGGAAAAAGAAACAACTTTTGTAAAAATAGAACACGCTGTGTGCCTTATGGGACTTGAGTCTTGTGCTTCCCTGTCTCTTCTGTAGGTCTGTCATGCTCCAAATGGTTCCCCCCAGCTTAGCATTACTCTATCTCCAGATTCTGTTTTTCCTTTCTCCAAAGAGTTTGTGTATTTGGCAAAGGGCAGTAGATCACTTCATGAAAGCAGTTCTTGTAAGGAATCACAAAACAGACAAACAAACAAACCCCAAAACCAGAAAACAAAAAACCCCACAACTCAGAACATCTGGAGTTGTCCTGCAGAGCAGTGAAAAAGTCAGAGAACATCTGATGACAGACAGACTGAGAGTGCTGGAGTGGTCTATAGGAACTGGCCCACCACTGGGGCCTTTATTTTTTTAAGGTTTTTATTAAGGTACAGCCAGAACATTTTGCCTTGTGCCTTTCTCCACTAAATTCAGTTTTGCTACACTATCTCAGTGATGTTTTCAGTAACTGGAAGTAGTCTGAGTGTGTGAAGTACTGAGTGTGGAGCATGTGGGCTGTCACCTCATTGAAATGCTGAGTTCTCTTTGTCTTTTCTTACTTCTTGGTGTTTGAGTCTGCAGAAACAAAAATGCTTTTTCCCTCAGAGTATCTCTCTGATCCTTTATGATCAGAAAGGAATATAAAGGGTTCCCCCCCAGTACAGAGTTCCTGTTCTTCCAGCATCCTGCCTCCCTAATGGGGCCCATAGTCAGTATATAGAGAAATGAACTGAATGCAGTACCCAGCCATGGATACTTGTGTTGAATTTGCTTTGCACCTCCAGGTGTTTGATTGCATTTGCAATGGGATTGTCTCATTAAGATCATACCAACCCCTAAATATGAATATTCTCCGAGACAGGCTGCCAAGTTGGATAAGATGTGGTCAGCTTATACTTCAGTCAGTTAAACCCTTGCAGTGAAAACCCTGCACTCCGCATAAGTTAAAATAAAGAAGTTGATAGTCCCTGATGTAGACCTGCCCATAGCACAGGACCCACATCAGTCACCTTCCGATTTGGAACAAGCTCCGTCTGTGCTGAGGGAGGCTCAGGAAAGAAGCAGGAAAGGAGACGGCTGCAGACAATGAGTTCAGTGCCTAGGCAAAGGTAACACTTCATCCAAACAATTGGCAGGGGCTTCTCTCTCTTTGTTTCTCCCCTGCCCGTCTTCCTCTCTGTGTATTCCCTGTTCCCTCCTGTACATATTTTCAGAGGTTCATCCTGTACCTTTGTGCCCTCCCATCAGATAACAGCGGTGGTGGTTGGTTCTTTTGACCTCTGCCCCCCCATCACTACTCTGTTTGCAGTACTGTCCTCTTAAATTCCTCCTGTCCTCATTTCCGTTCCCCTTCACAGCTTCTGCTGAAGTTTGACCACTCCTGGTGTTATTACAGACAACAAAATAAGCTTTGGGGCTACACTTTCCTGGTGGCAAAGCTGGATGAAGCCCCCAGTTGCCTGTGTGGGGACTGTAAGGCTGGATAGAGCACTCCGTCACTGGGGAGAGGGGACCAAGAGAGCCCGCTCTGCCACCCAGCCTGCTCTACAGAGCTGGCTGGACATGAGCACTGAAAGCACAGTGGGCCCTAGAAGGCCTGATATAGTGTATTCCTTATCCTCTGGGGGAAGAGGAGAGCTCTGACCGAATTGTGCCTCTGGGGCATCTCAGTACCAACCTTCTTCCTGGGGCCCTTGACAGGGGTTGAGCCAAAGGGCTCAAAATCAGAGACTTCTGCCTCCTGCTTCTGATTAGATTTATTCATAACTTGCCCTCATGGAGATTTATAAGTACAGGTGCAAGCTAAAACTCCTGAAAAGATGTCATTCATATTATTTCTAACAAATAAATTCCAGATGTTTGCGTCTGACTCCTGGAGTGCTGATATAATCACTTTGAGGCTCCAGTTGCTCAGTCTTGTGTTAGATGACAACAGAGAGTGAAATTAATGCTCTCGCCATTGCCAGTGGCTTACAGTTAAAGGGACACAGGTTTTTACAACCAGATGAAACTGGGAGAGTTGTGTCAAGAAAATAACTGGTAGGCACTGCAGTGGTGGAACAGTAATAATAGATTAAAAAGAAAATAAAAATAATCTTGTATGACAGAAATACTGTAAATAATGGAACATTTCCGGAAAAAAAAAAATGCTATCATGTACTGTAAAAAATAGGTCTATATTTATCTGAAGGTGTTTCTTGCTGCAGACTCTGTGAAAAGCTTCTTATGTGGGAAACATTAATTTGCATAGTCCTGCTTGTAAAGGCTGTAACTAAATTCTCAAAGTCAAACTTGGGGGAAGTTGTGTTTTTTCTTGACTGGTAGAGCCAACAGATTCTTCTTACTCTAGAAAAAATAGCAAGCCAGTCAAATGGTAGTCCTAGTAATTCTATATGCCATCTAGATTTTTTTAAAAAGTAGAATAAGTTAAAAATACAAAGGAGAATTGCAGAGCAAAATCATCAGTTAAGCAATTAATTTGTCATAAACACTATGAAATTCTCTTAAACCTGTCTGAAGTAGCAATGTAGTATGTTGGATATGAGTAGACACCGATAGTTTCATGTTTATGGTATCAGCAAAATATTATTCCCAACATAGACATGTTTCTCTTGTTCAAAAAAGAGAATCAATCTTAAATGTTTTAAGTGGCATTCGTTTATGGTTCAAACAAGCCATGCTTTACTTCCCAAAGCGTACATGGGTAGCGATGGCAGAGTTGTATTATTTAAGAATAAAGAAGGAGCACGAAGCTGAGATATCACACATGCTTGGTAGGCAATGTATTTGTTAGATTTGTCTAACAAAATAATTCACAGGTGATCAGCTATCCTGCATTCAGGGCCGGCTACACAGAGAAGGAAGGACACGGAGCAGTGATGGACCTTACATTTGTACAGGCATCCTTTTTAGCTTGTATTGCTCACTGAACTCGGAAAAGGAGATGTGCAAGGAGACAGAATCCGTGCACCAAATGCGCTAGGATAATCTCTCTTCCAATAGCAGGAAATTGTTGATTGTGTCACAAAACCGCTGCAAATCTTGCTTGCCTCATCTGGAAAGTATTTCTGGGTACAACCTCATATTGTGGCCTGCAAATTTTGTTACTCTGTTTTGTGGGGAACATACTGTGAGTAATTTATGTCTAATAGAGTAGTGGTTTGATGCCACCTCTAATATTTTCCTGCTGTTTCACAGAAGGTTTGTTTTGTTGGAATGTATTTGAATGTTCTTAGCAAAATTAGATTAAAAAATGTAACTGGATTAAATTAAGCAGCTCGTAGTAGATTCTGAAGTCATCCAGAGTATGACGTAATGGTTCCAATTAAACAGTGAAGAAAAAAAATGTAGAACTTTGGTGTTCCGTGGTAGCTGCCTAGACTGTACATGTTAGTGGCTTGTACAGTTAGTCAAAATATATTCCTGTCACAATGTAGTACTAAAATTCCAAAGTTCAACACTTAGCAGCACACCATTTGTTTTGTCTCTAGAGGATAAAGACAAAAGAGATGCAGAAAAATTTGCTAACCACACAAATATGAATGTGGTAAGAACATTTGTCCTGGCCCACAGGAACATGCAAATACATAAAACAAGTCAAATGAACTCCCCATGATTGATAAAAGCTTTCCTAATCAAGAACACCATTCTCTCCTGCATCTATAGTAAGTTCAGCCTTTTGGTTAAAGTTCATAGAAGGAAAAAAGAAATCAAGTGGTCTATCTGAGTAATAAAACTTTTCAAGAGTCCGATCTACATAATTCTTCAGTGAGTTTATAGGTTTATTTTTATTTTTTCATTTTCCAAGTGACCTGTAGCTTTATTGGAACTCTTGATAAAGTGAGTCTGGCTTTTTGCTTCTGTCTCTTACATGAGACATTAGACTTTATACTAGGAAACTGTTTATCCCCGATATCTAACTTATTTGTAATATATTTGTTATATTTACTTTTTCACACAGGCTATCTTTACCATTAAACTGGTTTATAAACATGCAGTAGATTTTTTACACAAAACAATAGTTTTCCTTTATCCTAGCCCTACAACTTTCCAGCTAGATTTTCTGTCCCAGAGATCAGGCTGAGCTCAGTTATGCCATGAAGCTACACTAAATTGGATATTTCATTAATAGAATTTTTCTGTTTGCTTTGGAGATTCTTCTAGTATTTCATTGCTTGGGGGGGGAAAGCAAAATAAAATAAATGAGTACAGTTAGTTTTTTTACTCTGCTGTGCTAGAGATACAGAGGAGTTTCTCTTTTGCGTGTTGCAGGCAGGTCTGAGGAGCTGAGTCCCCACAGTTTGGTGGTGCAGATAGAACATTCGTCTTCCCTGAGGGAGGACATTGAGGCTTGCAAATTAACATTTCCTGCTAAAATTTCTGGTAAGAGCTCCCTGACAGAGCTATCAGCAGTCTGGATCACTGTCTCAGAAGAAACACTTGGTGCAGGGGAGGAAGAAGGAAATGGTGACTGTGAACTTACTAATGGTGTCGCCAGACAGGTCTTTAATGTCTTTTTTCTCTTGTTTTTTCTCTGGCATGAAGCTTTCACGCTTGCAGCAGAAGGCCTAGGCCCATTGCATCCTTTCTTAGAAAAGCCAACAAAGTGAGAAAGCCAAAACGTTCAGGGTGGAAACATATTTTGGATAGTTGCAAAACAGATTAAACCAGCCACCTTGTTAGATGCCGGAATTTGTATCTGAAGGGAGATTGATTTTGGATGGATGCCAATTTTCCTTGCAGGAAATCAGCGGGATTTTTTTGCATAGGTTTGACACCGTTTAATTATGTAATGACTGGAGCCTCTGTCTTTCATATAGCTCCTTCTCCGTCATTGCTTTCAAGTGAGATGAGGATGCCGTTGCCTGACTACGATGCTACTAAATAACGTAGCATGGAGCTCTGTGACACGTGACAGAGGAGCCCAGGCTCCTCATGGCTGCACAGCTCCAGCACTGATTCCTATCGTAGGACAGTTGTGCTAGTCTCAGCTACAACATCAGACCTTTTTAGATGAGCCAGATAGATTTAGGTGTCAGTAGAATTCTGCAGAAAGTGGGAAGTACCTGATGATTCTAATATTTGAGAACCTGTTTTGCTGCACTAGTCTCAACTCTTGCTCTGCTCCCATTTTGCAGTCCTTGCAGAAGGGAGCGGAGAACCTGCTCGTTTCGGAGGTCGCACATGGTGCTGGTGTTCAAACAGCCCCTATGGAAAGGCCCACTGTAGGGTATGAGGACTTGTAACGTGAGAAAACTGATAAAGCTTCTGAAAAAAATTTCCCTGACCTCCTACCCACATTATCGGGAAGGCAAGCACCACTTCAAAATGGCTGTCCAAGTGGCACGTGAAAAGTCCACATCTGCTCCACCAAATGCACCTTTTAACCACTGGTAGCTGTCTGCTCTTAAGTGTTCAGGATTTTTTACAGCAGTTATCTGTCTATGCAGTTTGCAGGTGAATGCATGTATTTACACTACAGATGTATTCAGTGTTTTTGCATCTTCTTACCCCATGTTCTTATTCCTGCATGTTACAGATATTTCCTTCAAACTTTGTAACTGCAGCAAGACTCTGTGAAAGTCTCATTGCTGTCGTACAACTGGTAAAAGTGTCTGATGCAAACATCTCAAAATGATGTCTCTCTTTCCTGGAAATCTCAAGGCTGAATAGAGACAGAATTTATATGAGGCTATTCAACGTCTATAGATTATTATCCTTGTAATTATGGCCCTTGTACTTTATTTGAGAAACACAAACATTGTACCTGGAGAGAGTATATCTAGGCAGTACCAACGTCAATAAACTTCACTGTGGACAGGGTTTCATCGTAAGTGGATATTTGATAGCTGACTGAATTTGTTTCCCCGTTAAGGACTACAGTGGCACAGTGCTTTATGGGCTTCCTTGCTGAGGGGTTGTTTATTAAAAAGGAGCAGCCTCACGGGAAACTGCTCTGCTGAGACCTCAGGTGCCACAGCTCTAGTCCTGTGAAACTTTACTAGGAGGTGGTAACACTGGTCGCTTGTGCATTTCTAGAGAGAAAATCATGCTTCTTCATAATTCATTTTATACCAGCAGTGTCTTCTTTGTCATATCCAGCAGTTCTTTGTAAAATAAATGGTAATCGTAGGCAGATTTTGCAGAGATAGCTTTGTATCAAAGATAATACTATAGTTAATTTTTATAAAAAGATTTTTTCCAGTTAAGCTAAATAAAATTGAGTGTGCCTACCACAAATTCAGATAGAGTGAAATTCTGTTTACTAGAGAACTAGAATGACAAGTTGCTTTGCTGCATTGAATTCTACTTAATTGCAATTCTGATTATAATGAAAAGCCTACTTTAGTAAAGACATGCAGAGTTTAGGGGTGTCGGCATAACTGTAAAAAGGTTCTACTGTACTTAAGGGAAAAAAGAGTGATCCCATCTAGCAAGCTTGTAATGTTTAACGAGCCCTGTGGGCTGGCAGAAGCACTGTGTGTTACTGAACCAGACTCAAGCTGAAAACCAGCGTCAGGTTTCAAACTACCCTGTAGGTCTTCAGAAATGAAGTAGCATCTGTATTAGAGGAAATCAGTCACTCATCCCCTCAGCCAGTGAAGTTCCTAGTAGTCAAAAGGAAGAAGGGATCCCCAGTGCTTTTAAATCCATTTGTCTGTTTTCCTCCTTATGATAAAACGTGGAGTTAACCTGTTGGATTGGTCACTGGTGTGAATAAGCAAAATTAATGCTAAACCTTAAAGTGAAGAAAGGATGTACTACTGTGAGTTTCCTTGTATTTTTAAAAAAGATATCTTGAATATATCTGCAGTCCCAAGTCTTTTTCCATTTATTGAAGACAAAGTTGTCTAGTTAGAAAAGGTTTGAGTGCCAAGAACCTCTCTTGGTTTTCTCAAATATCAGTAGACAGTTGCACTCAGCCTAGTAAACCTGTAATCAATAAACAAAAATACTGAAATGTTTATTATCAGTATTTAATGTTTCTCTTTCATTGTACTGGCCTCTGTCCCACTGACTTAACATTTATTCTGCCCATGGAATGACATCTCCGAGACTGCATCTTTGCTATGTTTGGGAGCAGATCCCGGCTACTGGGTAGAGAGCGCAGGCAAGTTTGTGCTTACTTAACGGGAGCAGAGCATGTGTGTTGGACCATACAGAAAACCGCATGCCAGTGGTTTCCTCCAGCAGGTTCACAGGCACCTCAGGAAGCTCTGGGAAGGTGCTGTGTGTGGTAGATGGCTAGGAGAATGGGGAAGAAGAAGGAGAAGGAGGCAGCTCCATGCTGCCACCATCCAGTCTTGGAGGACTAAAATCAACTGACGCATCCAGGATGTACCAGTTGCACACATATGGGAAGGCTGGAGATGTGTGAGATAAAGTAGCAAAATTATGGTCAGTCAAGCCTGAACTGTATCAGCGCAAATGATGACTTATTAATGACAATAGAAAAAGCAAGTTTGTTCCTTAGCAAGTGGAAAGCTTAGGACAAAATAAAGATCTTCTAGGAAAGCCTAGCAGATCCACTGACTGGATTATGCTATTTTTGTGCTGTACTTTCTTGCTTTGCTTTGTCTGTTTGTGGCAATTGCAGTGTTGGTAGGTCAAGACATGAAAAGTTTGTTTGACAAAAAGAAAGTAATTGGAAATCTTCCTGATAGACTGGAATTTGCTTTCAGTCAGCTGACTGTTCAAATCCAGATGGTTTAAGGAAAACTCCCACTGAAATTCATATGTGTAAAGAAAAAAATAAAACTGGTAGCGATGGAGATCTGTTGTATCCTGATGCATCTGTAATCATCACTAAAATAAAACTAGCAAGTGGTATCCACTAGAAAGAAGAGAACTAACTGATAGATATGAAACAGATTAGCGCTTATTGCTACACTCCAGGATCTTGCAGAACCACAAGAGAGCAAGCAGTTTTAATAATATTAAACAATAGAACTACTGTGCCATATTTAAGTCTCCCAGAGTGCTGTGCAGCTAAACTGTTAAAGTACAGGCAGCAAGAATTTCCCTCTGGGCCAGAAGAATGTAGTATTTGTACTAAAGCGTCTGCTCAAGTGGGGGGATGGAAAGTCAGCTACAGCCTGCCTGCAAAATTAATACACCTGAGGCAGCAGTAGGCGAATGAGAAGTTGCTTTTCAGTTAGACAAAGATGTTGTTAAAGCTGAGGCTGTGTCTCCTTGTTTGGAGTGATGCAAACCCCAACATTTGTAATGCTTTGGTTTTGATGGCTGATGACCTGCAAGACTCAAAGACCAATTTCTTCTCTGTCATTTTGGCTGGCCTTTACATCTGAGTAGAGGTTATTTCTGCCAACAGATGAGAGAGGATAGCACACTGAAACTTTTATATTGATGCCGGCATACGAGGAGTTAGTTGGTCCCCAGAGCTTGTTTATAGCTCTCCTAGCCAGTGGAGTAGCCAGATTTGTGTCAGTTGAGGGGAAAAGGGGAGAGGAAATAAGTCTTTCAGCCTTCTGGGAGTTGCTAGATGCACCGTTTTTATGTGGCTGCCTTTAAAGCATTTCGTGAGAGAGAGTGTGGCTGATCCTGATTGCAGTGAGGAAAACAGGGCAGTCTCGGAGTTGTTGGAGTACAGGGGAACGACTGCTGAAACTCAGAGGTGTACTACCCACACCTACATGCTGTTCAGCTGCCCGCGAGGTAACGTCTCACAAAGGCAATCACAATCCTTGTTTGCAAGTAACCCCAGAATACCAAGGATGCCTGACTTTGGAGGACATTTGCTCTGAAGTGCAGGGTATTCTAGCTGACCCTTGAATTCTGTCAAAAGCAAATAAAACATGGAATTAGGTGCTAGTGCCTTAAAAGATGACCTCTTTTTTTTTTTTTTCTATGAAGCAATTCAGTTTCTGCATGTTGCACATTCTATTCCTGTTACCCTTAAGCTGGGCTCTCCAAAAAGATAAATACTTAAAAACTGCATTTGACTTTGAACAGCTGAAAATGTTCAGACTGCTTTTTTTTTTTTTTTTTTTTGGCATTGATAAAGGCATCCATTTCTGCAACCTATGTATAGAAAGCCATTATTATGGGGTTTAAAACATTCTTCTAAAGTACAAGCCAGATCATTTAAGCTGCTGTTTTTCTCTTAGCGCAGGGCATAACTACAAACGCTTTACAGCATGCCCTCACCACACAGAAATATTTGGCTATAGTTTAGTGAGCAGCCCAGGGATCTGATGTTGGGAGAGCTCACAGCCTCCAGACAAAGATCTGTTCATACGTGGCCTGAATTGGGATGTTCTTGAAAAAATTTCAGTCGTAAAGTGAGGACCTTAATGAAGACCCCAGTGAGCCATATCAAATGTTAGAATGGTGAAGACCTTGAACATTTTAAATTCAGTGCTGATTGGTCATAAAAGCATTTGGCAAAATGATGACCATGGGGCACAGACCAGTGTTAAGGGTATTCACATCTCCGGGGTTGCTGTGGAGCAATGATTCACATTTTTTCTCTTCTAAACAAACAGATGAAATTTCAAGCAGTATGTACTTGTGCATAGCATACAGGTCTAAAAGGGATCTCTGAATCAGGTAGATGCTGCTGCAAATTCAACTTGCTAGATTTGAATAGCTTTTCATGTGACAACTGTTTTCCATTCAACTTTGTGCTCTTTGGGTACAAAAAGTCAGTATGGATTAATGAGTAGATGGCTTTCTTTTTCTGACTTGTCTGTGATTTATTCTTTCTCTTTTTTTTGTGTGTGCAATTCATTGAGAGGGAGGACTCTTGTAGAAGTACATAGTGTGAGATTTGCATAATCACTTTGCTGGAGTTGTATCTGCTTACCTTAGAAACCTATGATAACACTGCCATTACCGAGTCATAATGTAAATTGTGTTTGATTTATCAGAAACTATCTTTTTGAATTCCAGAAATCAGTGGGTGTTTTCTAGATATGAGCTATTATCACATGGTCCCAGTATTTCCAGTGCCTGCTGCTGTTGGTTGGCCAAAAAGCAGAGGGACGCCTGCCGAAGAATGACAGGGCTCAGCACAGGGTCTGGTGAGCCTGGCTCTCTCCCATGGTGTCTCAGTTCCTCTGAATATAAAAGTGGAGACAGCAGCCATTGCCTCCCTTTGCAAATTTTGAGATCTGTGTAATAGTGCTGTAGGCATGCTAAGTGATAATGACATTTATTTTATCACTTAAATACGCTATCAAAAGCTAGAAAATTCCCCCAAATTGTTAGCTTGTCTGTGTAAAAGTTCTGACCTTTAACAATGGTAGGGGCTGCTGACTGCCTCTTTGTCCTGTCATTGTACAACATTACCACAGTGGGCCACTCGTCTGGGCCAGAGGCCACCGAGGCCTTACCACATTACAAATAATAATAAAAGTCACTTTGGGACAGCATCGTTAATTATTCCCAACAAAACGGAATGATTCACTTCTGCTAGTGCCGTGCTTGCAGCTTGATAACCAAAGTTTCCTATAATGAATAAGGGGAGAATTTATAAACAGGACAGAATGGGAGTTCTCAGTTGCGTCTAAAGTGTGCTAGAAGGCAGCGAGCCCGATTTCACAACAGTATTACTCCAGTTTTGTTCTAATTTAGCTTTCCTTACTGCAGTGGAATAATACTGAGGAAATGCAGTGGGGAATTAGGCCCAGAATACAAACAAACATATATAATAATGGTTGGCGTGTGTGGCGAGCTGAGCACAGAGCCAAAAATCAGCAGGGCCCTCCTCAGGCCCAGGAGAGGCCTGGTGAGACCTGGACAGCCGCAGCGTTCAGCACTGTGTCCTGGCACACCAGTGAAGCTGTCCCAGCCCCAGCTGGAGAGCTTCCTCAGGACCTGGGCTAACCCAAAACTTGCCTCCAGACTGAGCAGTGGAAGAGGGGCTGGATTTTAGGAGCAGTAAAGGTGTTGTCAGGAACTCGGGAATAAGAGCGTGGGCCTCGTGGCTGACGGGGCCAGCAGCCTGACTCGAGAGCTCTGGTAACTCATTACTCTCGATAAAGCTTTTCTTGTCACAAAACCTGCAAGCTGTCCAAATTCTGTCTTGCTAATGATGTGACTCAGAGGCCAGAGTTTGGCTCTCGAGCTAATTTGTGTAAAACTGCTTCACAACTGCTACTAAAACTTAAGAAATGGACTAAAAAAACAGAGGTTATGTTACCCCATTGCTTACCCTGACTGTTGTAATGGCAGCATCGCAGATAATTCTTCTAGGAACCAATTTAAAACAGAAAATAGATAAAACAAAAACGATACCAGAACAGAACCTCAGGTGATCTTCAGACCTTGAAATATAGATCTAAATCTCTATTGTTTTGTTGACAGAGATACATCAGTGGGAACCTGATTTAAATTAATGTAAATGCTAGATTTTATCAACGCAAGTTGCTCTGAGTCAGAATGCTACATTATGTAAATTACTGAGTCTGTGACATTTGTCTACATCTTTTATGAAACAGAAATAGGAAGAAGTATCACGGGCTGGAATTAAGAAATTTCATCCAGGTTGAGCAGCAGTTTTGGTAAATTTTAGTTGCCTTTCAGAACTCTTGTATTTGTATTTCAGCAAAGAATACACTGACTACATATGGCTTAGGGTCTTTGAGAGCTGGGCTTACCTTTGTCCTTGAATCTGTTGAGAAACCTTGGACGCTTTGTTCTCTCTTACTTTTTATTCGAACTCTTGTGGCCTCCAAACAGCAAAAGGAGTAGCTGCATGGGGCCAGGCTCCTGCTTCATTTACGCTGAAGTAAATCCAGCATATTCTCGTTGTATTTGGTGGAATTATTTGAATTTTCACTGTTGCTAACCAGGTCAGAATTCAGCCCATGGACTGTAAAATTTGTTTTATGCTCTTAACAGTTGTGTTTATTAGGAAGATCTGCTCAGCCATCACTGTATGTAACATGCACCAATGTTAAGTTTGTGAAAAAACAGTGCTGTCAAGGTCTGCAAGGAAGAATGTGAACAGTGATGTCAAGTGTGTAGCAGAAAGTGCATGGAAAATAGGAAGCTAAGTTTTAAATTCTCTGCTTAGGTAGATTTCCACTGAGAAGGAAATAGATAAATAACCATGGATTGGATTAGTATTCATATATATCAGAAAGTGGTAAAGATCGCAATAAAAGCAAACAAAAGAAAATATGAGTAGTGGAAACCTATAGCTGATCCTGAACATGGAGACTTTCTTGCCCAGAAATATTAGCCACACTGAGTCACAAAGCCCCTCTCTTGTTCAGATTGAAGGTGTGGCCTAGGTGGACTGGATCCTGGACTTTGTCATGCCAGTTTATACTGAGTGGGTTATTTCCTAGCTTTCAGCATCCAAGTGGATTTGTCTAAGGTTTCTGAGAAGAAGTGTTGTCACGCAGAATTCAAATTTCTGCCGTTAATAGATCCTGAATCAGTTGAAGTTTAAGGTGTAGTATAAACCTATGAGTTCATTTGAGCTTTCATTTTCTGGGGTGATAAATCCATGCTTAAAACAGCAGGTTAAGAAAAAGAGTATTTTTTCCTTTGTAAAATTCATCCCTTTGTTTTTCTTAGAATTATCAAAATTCTGTTTATGTTAACAGTCACAATACTCCTAGCATATCTTGATCAAGACTGTCAAATCTTACTGTAATCAGTCAACTCATGCTGATTTGTATCATATTCTTTACTGAAAGAGTGGTCAGGCGCTGGAACAGGCTGCCCAAGGAAGTGGCGGAGACACCATTCCTGGAGGTGTTCAAAGGACGTGTAGATGTGGCGCTTCAGGACATGGTTTAGTGGACATGGTGGTGTTGGGTTGACAGTTGGACTTGATCTTGGAGGTCTCTTCCAACTTTAAGATTCTATGATTCTATGATATTATAAGTCAGAGCCTTGAGCTTGAAGTCTTTATTTGAAGAGGCAAGTACTTAGTGTTAAACTACTAACAGAAATTATCTTCTCATTGTCTGCTTTCTGAACCTGGATGTTAGCTGTACAGCAGCAGTTTCCATCTGCAATCCATTCAGCAAAAGTTTATCACTTCTTTGTTCAAGTCAGTTGCAGGAAAAATAAGCTGTCACATCTCCTCCTGCAAACTCTAACCTGGAAAAGGCAAGAGCAGCGGGAGCAGAAACGCTTCCAGCTGCCCTTTAGGGAAGGATACTAGCAGGAGCTGGGGCTGTCCCTGGCGATTACATGTCCAGATGAAGAGTCATTCCTGTCAGCTACACAGCCCCATCTATGGCAGAAAGGAAGTGATGGAGCGGTTGCGGATTGTGGAGGAGGATTTCAGCTGAGCACTCGTGCTTCCCAGGATACCAGCAGCTCTGTGGCCCACTCACTTCTTGTGAGTGGATAGTGCTGCAGCAGCCCATGGTCCCGACTCTGGGAAGGATTACCTTGGGCTTTGCAGGGCTCTGCTTTAAAACATCCCACAAAAACTTCATAAAATGAATGACTTAAGAAAATCAACCTCCAGAAGGAATGTGTTTGCTCCTCCATAGCAAGCGTATTTCATGGGAGTTAATAGCCAAAGGATTTTTTTGGGGGCTGACTCTGCCCTTTTAGGAGGTTTGCTCTCCTCTCCAACTGGTAATGGTAAGAGAGGCATTTTGAAGAAAGCCAAGATATGAGACCTCTAGTAAATAGGAGACCTGTGGGCTGCTTTGATGTGTCCCACATGCCGACCAGACAGTTTATCACCATGGGGAGCCTGTGGATCAAGCTGGCTTTATTTCCACCCTTTATTCCTTTCTACATTTATTCATTGAGCAAGTTCATTTAAAGTTTTTCTAGCTGTCAGAAGGAAAAAAAAAAGCAACCCAGCAACCATAAACAGACCATTCCTGTAGATTCTGTTCTGGTAAAATGTGAAGAATGACTCATAGCGAGAAGTACTTTACCAGGTTATATCAGGTCAACATTGAGTTTGTTGTACTTTAATCAGATCAGTCACAGTTATTTGGGTCTGTCTTTTTAAAGCTTACTTCAGTTGTTTTTATTTACCAAACCTTCACTTTTCTCCGGACACAGGAAACATAAGGTATTTCTATCAGCAATTTCTACGTTTGCAGCTTAGCTGCTAGAACATGCAGATCACTTCCAGCGAGTGTTAAGCTGCACACTACAGTCAGTAGAAGATCTCCCCGTTGACAGCTATTGCGTGTGTGGCTCATGCCATTGCCTTGGGACGGATCTCACTTTGTGCCAGGGCCAGGCCTGGCTCGACAGCACAGAAAATACTGTCTTCAAATAAGAAAGGCAAATTTGAGGGAAAATAAGTGCAGCGGGTCGGAGAATGTAAAATGGCTGCAATTCTGTATGTAAGCATTTAACGTAGCCTGGAGTTGATTATCTGCCGTGTCTCTAAGCAGAGGGTGTAAACACTTGCTGCTGCAGTAACTGAGCTGCTGTCTGCAATTAAAGCTAACCAGTAGTTGCTGACCTGCAGCCTGCTGTTACAGGCATCTCTGACTCCCCAGACCTAGAGGATCCGAGCTGCAGCTATTGTGGAAGTTGCTGTAGCACAGATGAGCCAAAAAGTTTTCACAAGCTTGAGAATTAGTTATTGTTGCAAACTATTCCATCCTGTAGATGTCTTTGAGACCGTGAGCCCTGGGTGCCGCTCCTGGGATGGTTTGGGCTGCAATGAGAGCAGGCTGTGCTGTTAGAAATCTGCAGCAGGACCCCTTCCTACCATCTGTTTGGTTTGATTCCTGGCTCCAAGTTAGAGGCTGGCCTCTAAGGTTGTTTGGCTAAGGAAGGGTTTTCCAAAGACTTGCATTCAGTCGGGGTACTCAGAGTGTCCTGGACTCAGGTCTTGCCACAGTCACATATGCTGTACTTACGAAGTTTACGTCAACAGCTCTTTGGCAAGGGACCCAGCTCTGTCACAATTCATTCCAGGAACTCACAAGTAGTTCTACCTCTCTGTCTTCTCATACACTTTCTTACAGGTTTGTGCCAGCCTGGAGGGCTGTCACATGCGTAAGTCATGTCTGTCAATCTGAAAATGTACTTGGATTTTTGTTTTTCAAGTAGGAAAGGAACTTAAAGGACAAGTAGCAAAAGATATGAGTGAATAAAGATGTGTTTGTGTAGTTATTATACATGTGAGCTTTGGCTGGGTTTCGTTTTGTTACAAGCTTGTAGCATTAGAGGTTTTTTTAAAGCTCATTTAATTCACCAATGGTTGAGAGTTTCTGCTAATCCGTGCTGAAGCCTTGATTTTTGACACAGTACTTAATCAGCAGTTAGTACTACCAGCAGCACACAGAAAGTTGAAATGATTAGTCAAGTTATTTGAACAGATTTCAACAGGATTAAGAATTAACTGGAGTTCAACAAAATTTTCCATCTAAGATGGAGACCAGGATCTTTCTTCCTCTCAGGACAGCAAGTTAACATGTAACAAGACGGTTTATCTCATTTGGGCAGTGCTTGTAGCTGAAGTTTAAACCGTGCGTAGACAGGTATTTTCACTGTAGAAATAGCCACAGGTTTCTGGAAGAAACGTGTTTTTCAGACTCAGTCCTTTAAATACTTTGATGACTATCCATTTACAGCCTTTTAAAGAAGAAATAGGTGTCTGAAAAGCAATAACTGGCAATACTGAGTTTATCTTCTTTGTTAAAATTCTCCTTGGACTGAGACTGAGTCCAAGGGTGCGCTGGCCTGATAGATGGGGTTTTGCATACCCCAAACGCCAGTGAAGTTCAGCTCTGGTCTGACCCTCACGGCTCAGCCCGATCTCTTGGTGAAACTGAAAACACTTGCTGCTTTGTGCTGGCAGCTGGAGTGTACGAAATAAATGTTTCAAAATTTAATTTGAAGTGTGGTTGTGGTCAGAGAGGTGACTGTAGAAAGGTATCTCTTAATAGATATGTTCCCTCTGTTCCTTCAGGCATTTCTGCTGATTTTACTGATTCAGGACAAGTAGTTACTACTGTCAGCACTGCAAAACCAGTAACACTGGCGCAAAGAGCTGGATTCCCTCCTGCTACCTGCATTATCAGCACAAGTATTTGCTGTTTGCTAGTGCAGATTTTGAGTAATTGGATGATGGACCACAAGGGAGAACAGGGGGGTTGGACTAGATGACCTTTGAAGGTCCCTTCCAACCCCAACCATTCTATGATTCTATGATTTTTTTGCAACTGAAGAGAGATTTTTGGTCTTGAAATTAGAAAAAAACTGACTGGAAAGTATTTAAAATAAGCCAATCTGAACAGAATGACAAGGAGTAAATGTGAAACCCCTCCATGTTGTTTTAACATGAGCTTTTGGAGGCCCTCTTAAATAGCACAGGCAAACACTGGTTCCTAGCTTGTTTTTGCAGGCACTGTGTTGCCATTTTTCCTTGACTCATGTTTCTTGCTTGTTTAATGTTGCAGTGATGATTTACAAGTTGATAAATAAATAAAATCACACATGAGAAACTCTGAGGGCTGAGCAGTGGAGCAGTAAGGTCATAGAAGGAATAGAGTGTGTAATTCTAAAAGATTTTTCTGTGGACGTGTTGACGATTCTTTAAAATTACTTATTGGAAAAATTCTAGGCTGCAAAGCAATATATCTGATCTTCAAGTGTGGTTTTACTTTGAAAAACAATATGTAAAAATGTGACCTTTGTGCTCAACAGATCTTTTCTTTGTACATATGAAACCAGAGATGTCTTGTGTTTACTGTATTGCCAAAAATAGTTTTCTTCTGCTTTTTTACTCCAGTTACCTTTGAAGAGTCTATGTAACTCCAAGGACTATTGGTTGGACTCTGTTCCCCATTTTGAATTGGGAGCGTTGTTATTCCTGCTTTTTAGTTTTCATTTCTGAGACAAGAAGTTAAAAATACTTAAGTACATGAGAGTGCAGATACTTGCCTCGTGGGAATTCCCAAAGGACCTGACCTGTGTAATCCTGTTAGAGTCTCCCTCTGTATTTATGTGTTTAACTGCTTTAGAAAGTCCATCCCATACCAATTGAAGAGTTATTGATATTCAAGATTGATTAATGATTAATCATATCAAAGAGAACTGGTTGTGATAAACAGCACTTCTGGTCATTGACCTCCATTGCTTGGAGTGACGCATGAGAAGGAAGGATCCCAGCTCAGTTTCTGCATCCTAAGCTAAATTGTTTGCCTGTGTTACCCGAACAGAATCTAATGTGGGAATCACTGGCGTGCAGAAAGCATGACACATGACAGCATTTTTGCAGGGTTTTTCAAAGTGAATTCGCATGCTGAATGCATGCATCATCAAGTACAAATATCTGATTTCTGAAACCTTCCCTAGAGGGGCTGAGCGGGAAGGAGGGAATGCAGCAAAACGCCCTTGGAGAAATGAAATTAGTATGTTTTCGTAGCACTATTGGGCACCTGTTATATGTGAATTTCTAAGAACAGAGTTATGTATTTTTGCCTTTCTCCTGGAGATTTAATGCTTTTTTTTAACTTTAAAAACCTCAATTTTAAAACATTTCCATGTTTTGTGTAACAGCTGGAGTGATACAGAGGATACAGAAAAATAACAATCTGTCTAACAAACTTTCATGACTAATCCATGACTTTATGTTTAAAATGATAATAAAAAATGACTTGAAGAATAGCGTATTGATTTCTAACTGTGTTAATGCAACTTAGCATATAAATTTACAAAAGCAGAATAAGACCCTCATGAAGAAGCAGCCTCATAATGATCGCAACATCATTAAAATAAATAAGAAATGTCTTCTCTACCAGAGCTACTTTTTCTTCTTCTCTAGGTTTATATGTATTAATAAGATCCCTTGTTTCTTCTAGGCACCAGTAACAGAAGTGCAGTTTGGCCCTATGAGACTTCATCAAGATCAACTTCAGGTAATACAACAGTTCAAACTGAAATCTTAATTTCTAAAACATCACAGAAGTTAGCTTAAAATTTATGACTGGAGATCTTCATAGAGCATTTTTGTCAAGTGGTAATGTGCACCTAACAGATTTTTATCATGATATTTTATGTGATATCCTAAAAATTCTGTCTAACTCTTTTCTCCAAACATCTCTCAGCTCATAAAACTAGAGCTATCTGTAGTTCTTTCTGCTACCGGTTAGCTTGTAATCAATTTAGTGTGTGTCTTGTTTTGTATTTTACTAGTAGTCAATTCTTAATCAAAATCTCATCAAAATGATACTAAGCCACATGTCCCGTCAAGGTCTATTACACAAGCATTATTACTAGCATCAACCAAACTTCCAATATCATCACAAAAGATATGAAGTGAGCTTGGCAAAGTGTGGTTTTTTTTGTTATTCATTGTTGACTGGCATTAACTCATCCTCCTTTTTCTCTTCATTAATAAAGGCTGTATGTCAGTCATCCCCTTATTTTGTCTGGGAGGGGTATGAGATTTGTGGATACGTGACTTCTTTGGACTTCCTCTTTGGACTTCTCCTGTATCCCAAGGCGTACTGAACCATTAATAATCAAAGATGTTCCTCAGTCAGTAATTACAAAACTCCAGAGTGAAAGTAATCTCGACCTGATAATTTGAAAATATCTGTCTTAAGAACTGCAGTTCAGCATCTTCCTGAGCTATTGTCAGAACAGGCAGTATTATTATTAAGCATCAGATCTTAGGACAGCCTCATCCAGCTGTTCTCCAAATATAAATTGGAAACATTCCTACCTCCTTTATTGTTTTAAAAATTGTATTGCTTTTGTCCAGTCATGGGCCACTCTAAAATGCTACCAATTTATCCTGGTAGTATAGCTGGCAGGTGTGAGAGAAGGAGAAGTTAGACAACAGCACATTTGTGCCAGAGTCAATCGTACAACTCAGATCTGCCGACTTTCTTTGCTATTGCTGAAAATCATTCTTCCACTCTTAGAATGATATAAATTAACTTCACTAAATGTTGCCCAAACTATGACATTTTTTGTAAACAGTTTTGCAGGTTGCTATAAGAGGAATCTGAACTAAATGAGTACACAGTCCTTCGTTCTTACAAAAATATGCACTACATGGAAACGTTAAGATTTACTGGTAGACATTCCACCAACCTGGTCCAAAGTGTAACCAGCACTGGAATTCCTAAAATCACCCAGAAGATAAGTGGCAGTGGGATGTGGTGCGAGTTACACATGCTCCACATTATTATCTGTCCAAAGCAGATACCTAAGTGTGGTTTGATTGAATTACTGAAAGATGAGTGTCTTGGGACAATAGGCCAAATGCTGGTTTAGTTATGCGTCTTTCCCAAAAGGCTGCGTATACCGAGTCATCCACAAAATCAACACTAACATAGATCTATTGTCTGCCATTCTGTGTATTCGTTCAGGCAAAATAAGTTTTCTTTTACAAAATATTATCCTAACACAAAGCACAATCACCTCAGTGAGAGTCTTCCTTAGCAGACTTTCTTTATCTTCTGTACCGTATTCAATCCTAGAATTTGAAATACATTTTAGAAGGAATTGGGCGTTATCATATGCCCAATATGAATATGTAGGCATTGTATTGGTTGTAAAAAGGCTCAGAGAGATGAATGTTATTGGCAATTACACAGCAAGTTAGGACAGAGCAAGTACTGGCTCATAGATCTGACTTCCAGTTCTGGATTTCAACCACGATAATCTCGTTCTGTGTTACAAATCCCGTGGCAAGCTTTGCATAGGAGTCACATGAGGACATACTCCAGATACAGGGGTACTCCTTATGATTTCAGTCTTGCATGGGTTCATCTTGACTAGCCTGTCTGCAGTTTCCAGAAATCTCTCCAAGTGGGCTGCATCCGGTACTTTGGGGAACTAGAATGAAAAGGAAAGCACATTTTTCATCATGCCATTGAAGCACTGTTTCACATTGAAGCACTAATTCACATGAGGTGAAGCATGGCTTTTTTGTTTTGTTTTTTTTTCTGGAATATGATTGTGGCAAGAAAAATAAAACCCGAGAAAGCTGTTGTATGTGAGACAATTTCAGTGAAGATAAGTAGACTTACTGTTACTACATGTATGCTGTCTGAAACATAGGCATGTAGTCTCAACTGTTTGCCTAAGCTCTCTTTGTAGCTAAAGATGAGAGAGCCACTTCCCAAACGTGTTCATCCCATGTGGCTGTAAAGGGCTCTGGCAGACTATTTTATACACTTGAAACACCACTGTGTACAGACAATTATGAAAAGTAATAGTCTGTAGAAAGCAATTCTGTCAAAAACAATGGATTAAGCCTTGGCAGTGGCTTTAGAAAACGTATTAAGAACAGGCAAAAGTCACAGAATCTACTGTATATGTAAGACTTGTTTGTAACGATTCACTGTCTGTCTTTAACCCAGGTACTTTTAGTTTTTGCCAAAGAAGATAACCAGAGTAAGGGGTTCTATTGGGCATGTGAGAAAGCTGGATTTCAGTGTAATATTGTCAAGACACCTGAGTCTGCACTAGAATGTTTTCTTGAAAAACACCATGACATTATCATCATTGATCATAGACATTCCAGATACTTTGATGCAGAAGCATTATGCAGGTAAGCACCATTTCAGTGTAATTAATGCTTAACTATATAGTTAACACATCATCAAAAGTTTTATTTGCATTTATATGACTGTTTTATAAAATCTGTTGAATGTTGATTTTTTTTTTGGACAGATGTCCATTGGCAGCATCAAATATGTTACCTCAGTGTTTTACTTCTGATAGCTGCAGCATTTTTGGTTGTGTGCTGGGATATCTGAAGCTCGATCTAGTTTGGAGCCACAGTGTACAAATTTCTTGCCATAGTGAACTGTGTTGGGTTTTTTCTTTTTATTTTTTTTTTCAAATACCTGGTTCCTTGTTTGCACATTACATTAACTGCAAAGTTCGCATGTGCCACCAAGCAATTTAATGAATATGTTCACTTCATTAGTGTTCTGAATTTTTTGAAACATCACTTGCTGTTGAGTAACTCCAGATGCAAATAGGCAATGTTTTGTGTGCACATTTCCATACCTACAGCATTTGAAAATCTGTTATGAAGAGCAAAATTGCAAACTCATTCCAAAAATACTTTCACAAACTGCTGCAAAGTATGGAAAAAGGGGAAAATGATTTGCCTTTCTGAGTCTCTCCACAGAGACTTGACAGGCAGTGGTGCCTTGCTTCAGTGACTTTCCAGTGAAATACCCCTTGGGAATGTGTCTAGACTGAGTAACAGTCTGTGGGGTGAGGGTGGTGAAGTTAGATTACGTACTCTGGGTGAGCGTGGTGGGTTCAGGGCACTGGGACAGAGGCTCTTCTTGCTGAACTAGAGTAACTAGATAAGATCTTTGTCAGGCAAAGACTAGGTATCAGTGCAGTTCCCCTTGTTACGTTTTTACCACTCTGTTCCAGAATAAAGTAAAACACTTCAAATGAGTGAGGCCAAATCCTTCAAACAAATCCATTATGTGCTGTTTCAGAGGGGAGAATTTTTGCTCTTCACCCACTGAGAATATTTGAGGTTTAGATTAATCTAATCTGTGTCTTTCTTTCATGGCGTCTCAGGCATTGCTAAATTTATTCCTCTTTCTTAGTGGACCAGCAGGCTCAGAATTTTATTTTTGTTTTGTTGTTAAGCCATTTAAAAGAGACAAGATAAGTACTGTGTGAAGATTCTGTAAAGTTATGTTTTCTGAAATGTGAACTTTAAAAAATGTTAAATGATTTGCTTTTTATTTAAAGGTCTATCAGAACAACGAAACCCTCAGAAAATACAGTCATTATTGGTGTAGTACGAAGGTAAATACTCTACTTTCACATGTGATCAACAAAATTTAAATCTTAAAAGTAAATACTACATTAAAGAACTTGAATTAGAACTTCTTACAGTGCTAGTGATAGTGTATTACACCATACAGAGTTTTGGTCATCCTTGAACACAGGATTGGGACAGAATTCTTCATTTCCAGTTTTTACTAAAGAGGTCTCACTTTGGGTTTTGTCTGGCTTGTTTATTCCCCTCTCGTGATCACTGCAGGCTTTAGGAGTGTGTTTCAAACAACTTCTGCAACATCATGTACAGAACTATGGAACTGCCTTGTAGATCTATATTTTGGTATTGATAAAAAAAAAAAAACAAACCAGTTTGAACGTTTCTTGATCTGTCTTTCAGTCTGATTAATCCCAGCACAAACAGGAGATCTGTTGAGTTACAAACAAAGGTGCAGAACAATCTTATCAGTAGAAAGTAGCATCTGACTACAGAAGCTTTAAAAGTAAAATAGACTATATTATGACATCTGTTCTGTTTTTTGCTAAACTACGATGCATCTCAGTAAAGCAGTGCATGTGGGTTTTTTTCCCTCCTTCTCCCTCTGAACACATTACTTATATATCATAAAATAATATAAAAATAACAAATACAATATATTTAATCTGAAATTAAATAAATTGAAGATATTTTCCTCATAGTACAATTTTGGGAATATCCATTTCTCAGAAAACATTTATTCTGAAAACCAATTCTGAAGTGTTGAAATTTCCCATTAAAAATCCTATTTTCCGCCACAATCTCTAGCAAACAAAAGACCCTAATTAAACATTTCAAGGGATTCCATTCTGAATATAATCTTCAATGTTTTTATGTCAGGAAGTCTTCTGACTTTGGTAACCATTGCTTCGACAGACTGAATTGTCTCTCATCAATTAGCACAAAAGAAAAGAGGCGGGGAAAAAAGAGCAAAAGAGCAAACGGTAACTCAAGGGCTGCTTCATGTAGACCAGAGAGAAAGACACCTGTGGTTCTGTGGGCTAGCAGTTCCTTTCAAAAGTGAGGAGAGCTTGGAAACTGGGCTTGCTGACTCACAATTAGGAAGTTGCTCAAAAGGGGCTTTTCCCTGCAATTCATTTTTGTCTTTTCAAAGTGTTCGCATTGTGTGTTGAGACAAGATAATAGCCTACTGTAGTGGCAGTATCTCAGAAGTCTGAGTTCTCCAGCTTTTCAGATGTGTCTAGTATCCCAGTCTACTGAAAAGTTCAGATGTGAGTTTGCCTTCCACCAGGACTGAGCTGACTGTGTCAAGTTCCCATGTGCTAAACACAAGTGTTCTTGAGTTGCCATTTAGAATTTCACAGACAGAACTTTTGCACATTTCTTTTCTTGCTGCAAGAAAGATATTTGTGAAAAAGCTTGAGATATAGCCAGTAGCATATGGAGGGTCTTCTTAATTTTCATGCAGTTCAGTTCATTGTTTTTTGTTTTGTTTTGTTTTTATTTTCCCCCAGCAGAATGCCTCTCCTCTTTCTTTGTGCTTCTCAGAGGCAGCGTTACCAGGTAGCTGCCATAGGAATGGAGAGATTTTTCTGACAGCTGCCGTTCTCTCTCT
The DNA here is from genome assembly GCF_036417535.1 of Chlamydotis macqueenii. NCBI lineage: Eukaryota > Metazoa > Chordata > Aves > Otidiformes > Otididae > Chlamydotis > Chlamydotis macqueenii. The sequence goes on along the minus strand of NC_141567.1, from coordinate 10,889,230 downwards.
GCTTATTCTTGGGCAAACCTTGTACTTTAGTGGGCATTATTGTCTTCATGCATAAGAAACAAGTGCACGGAAAACAAAAAGAAGACGTGCCATAAGATCCAAATTTTCATATATAAATAAAAGCTATTGTGCCATCTGCTAAACTTGACCAACTTCCATCTGCTCATTTTTAGAAACTTAACATAATGGCCTTTGTTCTAGATTCCAGCCATACGTTCATATATGTTGGAATGTCCTTTAACAGTTCGTATAGCCAATTTTTTCAAAATGATGTAGATATCTCATTTTAGGAGTATGTCATCCCAAAGTGATCTACTAGAATACACTGGGTAGGCAACACTAAAAAAATCCATCCTCATTCAGGCATCTTGAGTTGCTCATCTAAGATCTGGCACACTCGGGTAACAAGTAATTTCTTGAAACTTTGGCCATGTGCACTTTCAAGTGCATCTTTGACTAGGGACAGCATAAACAATGAAGAATCCAGTACCAAAAAAGAAGGAATAGTCCAACAATCTAGCTAATTAATTTGTTTTCTTGAAGCATTTTTTTTTTGTGATGTAAGCAGCTCATTACATGCAAAAAGGAAAATAACATTTTGCCTTATCCATGCCAAAGATGAAAGCTTACAAAAACCACAAAAAATATGTTTCGTTCCTAGATCCTATAAGGATCTAGCCGTATTAGCCTCTAGTGTGACATCTGGGGTACAGGTATGTCAATGGCTTGTGAAATTGCATATCAGTTGGTTACAGAAATAGTCTCTGACTTTATCATCCTTCTTCAAAAGGCAAGCTGATCGTGAAGAGTCATCAATATTGCCCTTGATCTCTGCTGGCTTCACAAGGGTATGTATGTTTTATATTCTGTTCCGTTGCTCTGACATTTGAAAATTGTCATGCAAGAAACTATCCAGAAGTTTGGCTGTCTGTGACCGTTTGTGTCAGTAATCCAACCTGTAAATCTTGTTCATGCTGCTCAACTGCTGTCCCAGTTCTGAACTACTGTACACCAGTAGCAAGAGAATAATGCTGACTAAGTAGGTGGGCATTCTCAGGAATACAAGAAGTGGTGCTGAGACTTTTCTGCTTTATATACTTATTTCAGAATAAGTACATGGTGCTCTGCTTGAAAAGTTGGGATTGACAAAATTGGCTAGTGACTGTGGCAGAGCCAGAGAGCAGCTTGCAATGAACAACAGAATGCGCTGTGGGAAATCTCTCCTATCAAATGCCAACTCACATCTATAAACAGGCTTCAGACACTGTCAAGTGCTATTATCTATCGTTTGGAGGCACCTGAAAAGTATTAAATCGAATCTGTTCCTTGGCAACTATTCCAATTAAGCAGGAAAGGTGCTTATTAGTGTGTCAGTTAAGTGGATTCTTCATTGCATTAAGCTGACAATGGAACAAAAATGTGCATGATTTATAGTGATTCAGAGTATTCAGGTGCATGCTCACCAGATTTTTTGTTATCCCATCACAATCCATTTGCACCTATTTGCTTATTTGTAGTAAAGTCCTAGTACAGGAAATGCTAGAGCCTGAAAATGACAGTACTTATATGTACAGAATCATTCCAGTGGGCACATAAGTAATCCGACACAGGTTCTGAATTATTTATGGGTCAGAGCCTTGGAGATGGTAGTGGCAAAGCGTAGAAAATTTTGTTTAGCAGCCTTGATGTGGTGGCTTACCTTTGGTGATCAGTCCTCCCTCCCAAACGATCAATGTCTGTGGCAGTTTAGCATGAACAAAAACTGAACATTCAGGCTCATACCTAGTAAATATGAGACGTTTTAAAAAAAATATCAAAGAGACTGAGGTCATTGCTATACAAGCACCCAAATGAAGAATTGTATCCAGTGGCAGGAAGTATTGCTTTGTTCTATGTGTACAATTTGGGGTTTTAGCAGTTGGAAACTCATAATAATCTCAGATTTTGATGACTTAAGACACAACATTTTTTTCACTGTTATTTTAAATAAGGAGCATGAAAGCATGTAACTTCATTAAAAGTAGATTGTTTTATATATTGATCACACTGACAGTCACAGAGAATAAACAGATTGGTTGAACCTCATTGCCATGAGTATGTGTAAACTTTTAAAAATGCAGTAACCTGAAGAATTTTACTAGTCCCAAAAAGTGATCATCTCATGTTGCTTGTGTTACAACATGTTCATTTTAGGCATACCTACTCCTTTTTAGTTCTTTATCAAGCAAAATAAAACAGAGCTTTGTACCTTTGAGTACAGAAATGTTTATTAATGAAATATTTCTAACCTTTTATTTGCAGAGATATGTAGAAAATTCTAATTTTATGGCCTGTTACAATGAGTTGATTCAGCTGGCATTTGGAGAGGTGCGGGCACAATTCAAACTAAGGTAATTTTACCAAAAACATAATCAACAAAAAAAGCAATTGAGCCACATCCTTAAAAGAGTAGTTAATTATAGAATATCAATTAGATGAAGAAAATATGTTGATTATTAAAGTACATCTTTATTCAGTATGGAGGTGCAATACGTTATTGTCATATACAATAAGAATTAAGTGGATCAAACTTAATCAGATGCCTTTTTTTTGTCTCCAGGGCATGTAATTCATTATTTACAGCATTAGAGAAAAGTCAAGAAGCCATTGAGATCACAAGTGAAGACCGTGTAATACAGGTTCGTACCAGTTATTTTTGTAAGGACAGAAAATTGCTCTGTGGACTGACTGTTTTTTATTTCATCCATGACTGCATTTACTCTTTCTTATAGTACAAGAATCTTAACGTAACTTGATGGTTCTAAAAATATTGGAGTGAGTTTAGCTGTAGAGTAGAATCTTCTCCATTTAAAATATCTTGCATAAATCAAGTCAATTTTAAGAGAGATTGTTGTTTCTGAATGAATAAGGATTTACTTTGTTGTTTTTATTTTTTTGTAAGATTCTGTTGTGTCCTGAATGTATGCAGCCACTGACTTGTACGCATTCTTTTCCAAAAATAGCATATGTTAATTCGGTGCTGTTGAAAAGCGAATCTAATTGATGTTGTATTTAAATAAGGGTAGTATAGTATGCTTTTTCCTTTTTTTTTTTTAATAAATCTGATACTGTTTGATGCATCGGAATTCTTGGGTCAACTGTTTTTGAATGTAATCCTCTCTTAAAAATTTCTGTCAAAAAGGGAAAAGAAATTGTGCTTAGGTTTGCAGTCCAGAAAAACATCATCTTTGTAAGGGAGGTAGTTCCATCCCTAGCTATGAAGGCTGTAAGGAGTGATTTTAGTATCAGTAAAGAGCTTGAGTCTAAGCTTCTGGGAGTTATAACATGCATATAAATTATACCCTCTTGACCCAAATCTTGACAATTGCAATTTCAGTGAAGGATGTGCCTTCTTCATCCCTTTTACAAAAATAACAGAACACATCCTGAAGTTGTTTTAAATACGTTTTTTTTCAGGCAAAATTTAGGCCCTCTGCAGATAGCCCCAGAATATGAGAAAATTGACGTGTGCAAGAGTGTCCCGGAGCTCCGGCTGGCAGGACTTTCGCACATAGTGGGGGAACCTTTAGGAGCAGAGGGCATCCAGTGGCACCTTTTTAATTTCTCCCATATTGAAACATTTTAAGTTGTAAGTTGTTTCAGTGCATTCAGATGCTGTTATTATGGAACCTGTGTTTGTAACTCAGCTAATGAGAGGGTCATGGAAGTGTGGCTGTGGGTACCAGTCTTCAGTTTTGTTGGGCAAGGGCCACAGAATTGCAGTGAAATGCAGCATTCAGTAAAGAGAAAAAGTTGCTTTACTAGATTCCACTTTTTCCAGCCTGCTTGGCTGGGCTTTGACTGGACAGAGGAATAGTGATGTCTGGCCCTTTCACAAAGTAAGATAATAATTTATCAATAGATAAGATTAATATTCTTATGATATCCCACCATCTAATTTGTGATTTTCAGGAACCCTGAGGTAGGTCTGAGGTTTATAGGTTAGAGAACTGACAGAGCTTGTTTTTCAGGAATTTGTGTTGTCTATCTGGAGATGTGGAATACTGAGCTGTTTCCATAATTTTTCTCTCTTTGCTCACATGCACGTGGTCAGCACAGCTCTTCTAGGATGAACATTCCTGTTTTGCTTCACAAAAAAAACCCCCAAAAAAACGTAGGCGTCTCTCTCAGGACCAGTACATAGAAAGATTTATTTCAGACTGTGAAAGAAGTCCCTTGGTTTAGCAAATAGGAAAAAAAGGGATTCTGTTGTGCTTTAAGTATTCCATTGAATGATTTTTTTGTTTGTTTTTATTTCACAGTATGTCAATCCTGTTTTTGAAACAGTGATGGGCTATCAAAGAGGTGAACTAATAGGAAAGGATTTAACAGAAGTGCCTGTAAATGAAAAAAAAGATGAATTCCTAGATTCTATTAATTCCTGCATAAAGATAGGAAAGGTGAGTAATGGCATTGTCTCACTTATCATTTGCTACCTGTAAAAGTTATTATTGTCCAGGAATGACACATGAGGGAACTTGCAGCTTCACAGACACGTAGCATTTGCAGCTCTCTTACTCAAACAAGAAGATGAAGTAGAAAATGCTCATTTTTTAAGGGATTCTTTCTTTTTTCTTGCTTGTACATGTTTTATGAAAATAAGTGACTTGCTGTGTTTCTCAACAATATGTGCTGTATGTAGCAAAAGGTATGGGAATACCAAAGAGAAATGGGGTGGATGCATCCGTTATCTAGTGTGATGTAAATGAGAAGAGAACCATGTTCAAGTATTTCAGCATAAAATATGGAAGCTGATTTGCAAATTCAGAATGTAAAAATATCCTAAGAGACATTTGCAATGTCACTTGAGAGTGATAGGCAGTGTTGCCTGCCAGCTGCCAGTATCTTTTATTCTCTAATGACATGGGAGCTGTCTAATGGATTTCCATTAGAAGTGTTTGTTGCACTGAGAAAGTGCATGAGGAAGAGCAGCTGGCTTCAAGGGATGTCATTACAGAGAGACATTAGTGTTTGCCTGGTAGCTCCATGATGTTCCTTTGGGACTGTTTTGGCTGTAGTATGAGGATCCATCTAGAAGCTTTCATTTGCATTTTGACAATGAGATATAAATGCTTCTGATGTCATAGAACATGTCATAGTACCTTATAGGAAGAAGATCATAGAGGTAACAAAGAGATTTGGGAATTGTGTTTGTAGATGCGTCATGGCCCATGCTCAAACCTGAGTCAGCTTGTTGGGTCATACTGACTGTCTGTGGGGAAGCACCATGTTATTGACACAGAGCAGGGAGGTGCTAAAATGAATCATGGCACTCTGTGTATTTAGGTAGTGATGCAAAAGCACCAGTGCAAAGTTGTGGTGAGTCATACTGTGTAAATCAGGGTACTAACACAAACATTCATCAACAAAAGCTGCACTCTGGCTGGGTGCAGACTACATGTGCATTTCAACAAGAATATGTCACTCATTTCTACATGTATTGGCCTTTTGGAAGAGATCCCAGCGATAGACAGTAGCTTGGATTATGATGCTTCACACCTCTGTTGCCTGACTGAAATTACAATGTGTGTAATACTAAACTGATGTTATGAGGGAGTATTTATTAAGTTATAATTCAAATGCATTCAACATGTCAGGGTTTAAATCCACAATATCAATTCTCTAGATACGACGCGATCAAATTTTTAATATTTTAGTGTGCTGATAAAAATGCCTTTAATAATGGAAATATGTTTTACTCTATGAATGATGGAAATCTAACCCTAATCCATCTTTTTCCTTGCACTTATTTTACTCCTGGCTCTAGGGCTTCCAACTGTGAGGGCTAATGAAATACTACTTATTTAAACCTGTCTGTCTGGAACAGCTTAAGCTGGTTTAGGTGGATATGTTCTGTTTACATGTTTTTTGCATTTCTCTTTGGAACATTTTATAGTATGCAATCTATGTAGCCTTACATTTACATATTAATATAAAAATTAATTGCAAATTGAATTCTTACAGGAAGCATTTGCGAGTAGAGGTTAACTGTGCTGAGCAACCTTTGAAATACTGCAGCCCTTTGAAGGTGCTCTAGTTTGAAATAATTTCTGTCAAGATGTTACGGAATTTTCAGAGGTGCCTAATTTGTGTCTGGATAATTCTGACATGGTCTGTATGTTCTTTTCAGGCTTGTGATTTCTTTATATCCTAAATTTAAAAGACTACTTTCTATTACAGTAAGCTATATATTGGCTACTGTAGGTTATAGCATACCAAAAAAGCCAACTATCTACTACTGTGATATTCTTCTTTCAACAGGTTTGGCTTTTCTGTTTTGAACAAACATGGTAATATGAGGAAAATAATAGAAAGCAAGTTTTTCTGATCTTTAGAAAAATCTAAGCTGTATAAAATCCAGCTCTAGTATTTAAATGGAATTTAGGAAGATGACTCTTGCAGCATTTCCCCTCTTGTGCTGACAAACATAGTGCTATGAGCAAGTTACTGTGTCCAGTTCTGGAGCCCCCAGCACAAGAAGGACATGGACCCATTGGAGAGGGTCCAGAGGAGGCCACAAAGATGATCAGAGGGCTGGAGCACCTCTCCTATGAGCACAGGCTGAGAGAGTTGGGGCTGTTCATCCTGGAGAAGAGGAGGCTCCGGGGAGTCCTGATAGCGGTCTTCCAGTACCTCAAGGGGGCTACAGGAAAGATGGGGAGAGACTGTTCAGTAGGGCCTGTTGAGACAGGACGAGGGGTAATGGTTTTAAAATAGAGGGAGGTAGATTTAGAGTAGATATTAGGAAAAAAAATTTTTACAATGAGTGTTGTAAAACACTGGCACAGGTTGCCCAGAGAGGCGGTGGATGCCCCATCCCTGGAAACATTCAAGGCCAGGTTGGACGGGGCTCTGAGCAACCTGATCTGGTTGGGGATGTCCCTGCTTCTTGCACGGGGGTTGGACTGGATGGGCTTTAAAGGTCCCTTCCAACCCAAAGCCCATTCTATGATTCTAAGTTTACTATATCCAAACAAAAGTTCATAGACATTATACACAAAAATTGCTAACTGCATGGTACATAGGGATTCGTGGGTCAGGATATTGTTTCTCTTAGCAAAAAAAAAATCTCTGGAAGCTCATTTTTTGTTACTACTACTGCCTGTAATCTGCAAGAAACCAGTGTTATTGAAAGGCATTTTCACCCATTCGTACTAGAGAAGTTAAAAACAAGTTGTACTTCCTTCATTCTTCTGTTTCATGATTCAGATTACATTCAATAAGACGAAATCTGCAATTCTGACTAGAATTCTTGCAGCCTCTGATCTCTGCAGTTTGACACAAAGCTCGTAATCTTGGTTTCGCTTTTATAGACGTGAGATGGATAGCTATCGATAAATCAGACAAGACATGCAATTCTCTCACTCCTTGGGAATTATTTGCAAGATAGCTGTCTTTACAGAGAGTATGTGAGAACGGTCAAGCTCTATGGTGAAAGTCTGTGGCAATTCCTTCCTAACTCAGCCATACCTTCTGTGGGATTGTTCTCATGGCATCTTATGTTTATTTTGGTTTGCTCTGTTTTCTACAAGTAGTTTGCTGTGCTGTGTAGTGCAAGAAGCCTCAGTCTAAAAGGAAGGCTGGATTAGGGGAGTACTTACTGTGCATGTATGAGTGCTCAGTGGATAGATGCATGCCATGGCCACCTTAATGAAGTTTGAAACCTCCACATTGATTCACTCTGTAAAGGGTGAAAACAATTTTTTTTACTGTGTATGGTTTTTACTCTGCATTTGATCCCAACACACCAGGCCATGCAGAAGTGACTGATCACTGTACATATCTGGCTGTAATGTAGACATAACGATGAGCTTGACTGGCAGCACGTCTTGTGAAGTAGCTCTTCTCTGTTGGATTGCTGACAGAGGCTATGTGAGAGAGCATATGGTGTTCTTAAAATATGTTTAAGTAACATGCCTGGGAGAACTTTACCGACCGGCAGAAGTTTGGCTTGGACCTCCTATTTCTCAGAATTCTGTTGACCTTTTCCCTCACACATTTCCTGCCACAGTTTCACATGTTTTAGAAATTCACAAGTTGAAAAATCAATCTGTTGACCAAGAACAACACATTAGTGAATAACCTGTCCTGAAAAGGATGCACTTTCAATGCGAGAATTATCCAGTCAGTACCTTATGACTTCACCCATTCGTGCATATTCCGAGTTTATTACCTAGGTTAGAGATCGATTACTCATCTCTGCCTTATCCTGGTTGTCAGGAAACATTGATATGCATACTTTTAATTAGGAGAGCATTGAATTTTGTGATGTTTGCTTTATCTTCATTCGTATTCCTCATGCAGCTCACACGAAAAGCTACTGTGCTCACTTCCCAATTTGTTATGCACAGTTCTTTGCTCCGACAGATCCTTGGAAAAGCCTTTCATACTTTTTTTCTGCACAGCTTGTCACCATGCAGCTCTCAGTGGGCTGGCGTCTTTATTTGCTGGCTCCATCAACATAAATGCAAAACTCATCTCTCTGTAGCCGTGCTCTCGTCTGCTTGACTGTGAGATCTGTCAGTCTAACATACGTAAATATGTATCATGTGCCTTATGAAGGTATTTTCACATATGCTTGTAAAATCTGATCTAAAGTGTGTTGAACTCAACTGAAAGATGGGAATTGGCATGAGTAGTTTGTATTAAGTGAATATGCAATATGAAAGCACTTAATTGTTGATCACGTGGTATTTATTAGATACCCAACTTAAAATATGGATCTATTTAAAAAGACCAACAACAAGTATTCTAGGGATGGAAACGTGTAGGTGAGATTGTAAATTTTGTCAGCTGCCAGGTTACAAAAGACTGGCTCTTGGAAGGTTGGAAGGTCACTGGGCTCTGTGCTGCTGCTGCCGGAAATGAAAGAGAGAGACTCAGGGTTCCCAAATTTTGCTTTCCCTCAGTTTTCCTAAATAGCCCTGTGAGGGAGCAACTCTAGTCCAGGTACTACATGCAAGGGGAGACCTGGGGAGGTCCAGCAGTGTTGTGATACAATTCTTTGCTGTGGTATTTGTAGCACAGCTTGAGAAGCAGCAGGGAATTGGAAGGGAGCAGCAGGTAAGGGGCCCATGCCCTGGCATGTGCTGAAGCCATGTTTGTGTCGACGTGGGAGCTCTCCTACTTCATGGCATGGGTGTGGGCTCTGCTGCAGGGAGGTGTTTTGAGGCTGGATGTTGCCAGGTCTCCCCCCAGTGAACCCCAGCACCATTGAGGGTAGGACTGGGAAGAACGTGGTTCTGATGCCCACAGCACCTGAGGTTTGGCTCTTGCCATCAGGGCACTTGCAGGCTGCCCCTCTGGAAGTTCTCCCTGCATTGGCAGCAACACAGTGGCCTACAGGTTAGTTACAGGGGAGAAATTTGAGGGTAATCACAGTTTAATGAGTTCTGACTGGTTTTGTATTGTAAGGCAGTTTTAAATTAAAGAAGGCATGAAGCTGCAGCTTCTCTTCTTTTATCTGAACTTCCTTCCACTCACATTTGTTTTTCAGGAATGGCAAGGAATGTACTGTGCAAAAAAGAAAAACGGAGAAAGCATACAACAAAATGTGAGGATACTACCTGTCGTCGGACAGGGAGGGTAAGTGTGAAAGCTAAAGCCATGATTTAGGTCTGAATCAATGCTCAGTTTAGAGTTGTGCTTTCAGCAGACATTGGATTATCCTGTTAGTGAGTATACAGGAAACGTATGCAAGGAAGGGAGCCTCAAACCTCTGCATTTGATTCCTTGAGGCAAAATCAACTTTACACACCTGTGTGCAGGTAAAGTGACATTCTCCTAATTCTCCCCCAAGAGGACCCAAAGATCCAGTGTGCTCACTTGTGACTCTTACTCTTCTAAAACTCCCTGAAGTGCAAGCACACCCTCATCTCTTTCTTTGTGTTGTGTTGGGACCACGAGGACCTATGTCCTGTTCCACTGTGCACCTGTATGACATCCCTCCATGCACACCTACTCATGGCTGTTGCTGAGTGTCTTTCTGTTATGAGGTCACTATGTGCTTTGATCCTGGTCAAAATTCAAGCATGTCTTGATTCAAGCTGTCCCTGCCCATGGCAGGGGGGTTGGCCTAGATGACCTTTAAAGGCCCCTTCCAACCCAAACCATTCTATGATTCTGTGATTTTTGTGCAACTTCCACTTGGTCCCCAAATAGAGCATTTGGAGCACACAGGTGTATGTTAGTTATTGGAACATTGATGATGAGCCCTTCTGTACTATATTGGGAAGGCAAGTGGATCAGATTGCATGCAGTAGTAGTTTCAAAGCCCTCTAAGGCAACATGAACATTCATTAAAAGCACAGGACATTATCTTCCAGACTTGGCTGAGACAATTTTTTAGAAAGGTGTGTCTTCATGAAGGAGTGGCCAAATGCAGCTTCTTCATGCAGTTACTTCCTTAAAAAAAAAAAAAAAAAAAAAAGTTATTTGGGTTGATTTTTTTTCTCTGGAAGTAATTCATGTTCTCTACTTTCCATCAGTAGAGTGAAGACATATTTTCAGCTTAAAATGCCAAACTTGTAAGACCAATACGTATTACATACATTGCTATTTGTGGAACAATCTAAGCCCATTTGAAGCTGGCTTAGAAAATTTCCTGGTAATCAAGGATGTAGGTTTCAGTTTGATTGCTGTATCCCTAAATCCTGCAGAAGGTTTTGATTGTTAGACTGCACTGTTGCATGTTTCACATTTATATCATACTTGAAACATCCTGCAGTAGCCCAGAAGCAGCTGGGGGTGGACAGAGAGAAAGAAGAGAAGAGAATCTTTACAGAAAATGCTTCCATTTTTTTATTCCCCATCAGGTGCAGAACTGCGGGGTTTTTTCCATTCCTAGTTGAACCTTCCTGCCAAAACAGGATTTGTCCTATATTAATTGCTGTTACTGATTGTTGCTGTTACTGATTTTTTTTTATCAGCACTGAATTAAAGCTGAGATTTGGATGGAAATTAACACATTCTTTTTTTTGCCTACAGAAAGATTAGACACTATGTGTCAATTAGTGGACTGTGCAATGACAACAATAAGGTAAGTGAAAATAGTGCTATGCTTGCTTTAGTTTGAACGTTAAATATTACAAAATAATGGGAAAGTTCTGACTAACCAGATTTCTTATACTGATTCGTAGGCGGAGAAGACATGTGAACGTGTTCAGGCTGAATCTCAGACAGGTATGACGCATCTCTTCTGTCCTCATAAGCCGAGAACGTACTTGGGGAAAGAATAAAGCCCGCTGTTAGTGATCTGACTGAAAACCACGGTTGCATGGGACAATCTGAACAGTACTACTTAGCTAGTGATAAGCTGGGAATCCAGCTCAAAAGGCAGAAAAATAAATACAAGCCCTCTCTACTCGCCTCATTTGTTTTAGAAGTGATATAAAGCAACCCACCCTTGAAGTAATAGGGCCCTAAATTGGTATTGCAGTGTTGCTGGATTCAGTGTCACATTTCAGTTGTAGGTAGTGGATCTCTGTCACAAAATTAGAAATAAGAAGGATGCTATCTAGTTGTCATGTTGCTGTGGCTTGTCTATAGCTAGTGGTATGTATGTTTGTGTTGCTTTTAACTGTACTGTGGGGTATTGCATGTGGGTCAAAATGAGGATGACCAACACTACCGTTCACCCTCATCCTACATACCAGTGCTTCAGTTAAGACATCCGTGCTGCAGGTACTTGTTAAATGTAGCCCTGGTCACACAGGTTGTATCTCTTGGAGTCTGTAAGGGACTTGGGATACATTGCCTAGTTTGCTAGCGTGTAGGCTACTCTGGTCCACCAGTTCTTTATGGCAGTTGTTGCTTGAGTGAACTCAGGTGTGTTGCACAAGTTGTATTCACAACTACAATTGTGTCACTGTGTCAAGAGAGGAACTTTTCCATCCACACTGTTAGATCCCTTCTGCAAAAACATTTAGGTACGTCCTGCCAGAGAGCGTGACTGGGTTCATGACAGTGTGATTGGGTGAGAGTTTTAAAAGGAGCTTTCGTTGGCTCTCATCTGCGGAAGCGCTGTGGTAAACGTCACTCAGCTGCTCGCAGGCTTTCTCTGAGTTTCAGTTCCTTTAACATACATCTGAGGCACAACTTAATGGCATTGTACAATATCATTTTCTCCACAGATATTCAGACTTGCAGACACAAGGACAGGAGGAAAGGATCACTAGATGTCAGATCCACAACATCACGAGGAAGTGATGGTATGTTAAACAAGTAGATTTTTCTGATTTATATATTTATTCAGATTTTTCTGTGCATCCATACATACACATACAAATATAGGTAAGTATGTATGTGTATATATACACATACAAATAAAATGTCAAGTAATCAATTCATTAACAACTTCACATTTGGCAAATAGCCCTGTTTTCTTCTCTTGAACTACTTTGAGTATTTTTTTGAACCAGTGGAAGGCAATCGTCTCCCATCCTGCATGGAAGACCTCATGAGATTCAACAGATACTTTCAAGTACAAATGACGAACTCTAAACCTAACAAATGATTACATTTCTTACCCCTTCTCTTGATAAAAATATTAATATAACCTTCTTATGAATTTTGTTTTCTTCTCACTGTGTTGTATTTTGCTCTATTAGATCATCCCAAACTTGATAGATGAGTCACATATTCAAAACTTTTGCTGATACTTAATGTGATTTTGTTAAAGCATACATCATTATAGTCTAGGCAGCATACACTAGTGAAACAGGAAAGTAGGTCTGTGGCAAAGAGAATACAATCATACTCCAGTATAGCAAAAATAGCATTGATTCTTCTTAAGAGCTGCTCAGCACAAAGAGTAATAGAGATGTGTCTGCATTTTATAGGTAGCACAACATAATTATTCAGAAAAATCCCATCTTGGCCTTTTCTCTACAGAATCAAAATTGCTAACTGATATAAATGATTTGTTTTTCAATTTCCAATGAATAATAGGCCAGAACCTCTGCTGGTTTAATTTGACATAGCTATCTTCACTTCAAAGGAGCTTCACTGATTCACCTCAGCTTGGAAGCTGACTCATTATGACTTGTCATATCGCATCAGGCAGCAAAAGTATGATCTATCCTATAATAACCTAAGTGCGATAGTTACCTACCTGTACCTTCCAGTTTATACACACACACATTTGTGTAGTCTTACAACCCTACAAGCTGAGTTTTTAATTGAATATTTTAATTAGTTAAAATAAAAAAAACCAAAGCTATGATTTTGCTAGGCTGTTACAGCTACTTATCTCTAATCAGAGATATCAGTGGTTCAGCAAGCATCACTTTGCACCTGTATATCCTCAGCATAACAAGCATGTGTATGCATTCTGCAACAGATTGCTCTGAAGGGCACAGCAGGGTAAGCAGTTCAGAAAATGAATCAAGGTTTCTTGTCTGAATCCTCCTGTCATGCCTTGTTGCTGAAATCAGGATACAAATTCTGCTTTGTTTTCCACACAGGCAGCTCACAAAGGCGGCACTCTTCTATGGCCAGGATACATTCCATGACTATTGAAGCACCCATCACCAAGGTAATGTGCACTGTCACTGGCTGTTGTCACTTGTGCTGTACTGGAATATTGGAGCACAAGGCTGCAGTACAGCATCCAGGCTGAGGAGCAAGGCAGCGTTGGCCTCTGGTGCAACTTCTTCCCCTGTTCTACCTGCTGACTGGTGGAGCTCCAAAAAGATAGATGCTCTGGAACCTCTCCCAAGCGTGCTTTGTAAGAGTCCTTTCTATGTGGTCAGTCATTGCACGACCCTTTTAAAGGACTTTTGCCTTATGCATTGTAAACTGCCTCCTGAAAACCATTCAAGGATTTGGCAAAAATCAGCTCTTTAATAAATTGAGAGCGGCAAATGGAAGAACGTTACATTAAATACATTCAGAGACATTTTGAGGCTGTGCCTTGAACAAGGAGGTCATTAATAAGACTGCTGCCTTTAAGGCCATGATCTTATTCTCAGAGTCAGTAGCAAACATGTTTTATTAACATCCTTTTCATTTTGATTCTCCCACACATGGATTAAGGTTGTAGATCTCATTTATTTGCTATGAGTTTTCCATAGTAATTGATGAGTGTCTCGATTCTTTCTTCAATCACTTCTAAATTCAAAACATGTCTAATGCTAAACTAGGTAATAAACATCATCAATGCTGCACAAGAAAGCAGTCCTGCGCCAGTTGCAGAAGCTTTAGACCGAGTTTTGGAGATTTTAAGAACCACTGAATTGTACTCTCCACAACTGGGGACAAAAGATGAGGATCCACATACAAGTGACCTCGTTGGAGGGTTGATGACGGTAAGTACATACTGCCACAAACAACTATTGATTAATGTTCCGCTGCCTGATTTTCCTAGTTAGTTGATCTTTATCATCTGGCATGTGCTTTGCCTCTACAATGCCAAATTTTCAGGAAAAACTCTTTCTACCACACTTCTTTTGGTGGAGTTTTCAGGAAAAACCACACCTCTTCTGGTGGATTTTTCCTCCCCTACATTAATAATATAGCTCTGAAAATGGGAAGAAAATTGACCAGTCTCTTTGAAGCATTAGTTTTGCTAGAAATGGAAAGGAAAACCGATTGTTTTTTCAATGTGATTCATTTTAGAAAGGTATAGATGGGAGAGGAAGAAAGAAAGATAGCTAGACACTTGTATTTCTTAATTAGGATTAGAATGGCATGTTTTGGGAGTTTTTCAGTGTATAGAAAGAATATGTTTTCAAAAGAATGTAAAATATATTTTTGTTGCTATTTGCTTGGATTAATTTGTACCAATAGAGACTCATAGAAAGATCATAGTGCTTTGAGCTAGAAAAATGAACGTTCACTTAGTAAAACACAATCATGCTCCACAGAACTCATAATTTAAATAAATAAGGCATGAAAAAGGCTGAAGAAGGCATGTATTATGTTGTTATGAAAAGAGGAATGGAGACATTTGAAGAAGAAGTGTTGTACCCACAGTTGAACAAAGGGTACATAGCAAAGCAAGAATCGAACCCAACCTCCAGAGCCTGGAGTCTGACCCTCCTGATAACAACTAAATGAACCTGGATGAATGTTACCTGTGCCTTAAGGATATGTGTTCCCATTAGTCTGTAGGTTGCATATAAAAGGCTAACTCAAGAAAAAAATTGACAGTGTGTTGGATGCAAAAAGGCTCACAAGGTACGAGCTTTTCAGAGATGTCTCTGGGCTATTATCATTTCATACTGTAACTATCAAGGCGCCTTTGCAGTATCCATCAGAATGTTTGAACACTTACATGTATTTTTGCCTTTTAGAATACCACAGCAAATATCTAAGCAGGAGAAACATATGAGAGACTTCAAGAATTCTAGGAGAAGACCTGAATAGTTCATATAGGATTGAATTTACTAACTCAGTAGACAAAATACATTGTTACCTTAGCTACAAAACTATAGGAAGAATATTCATACATATAATCATTATAGCCTCAAAGTTAAAGTTGCTGAATACACGCAATCCATAAACTCAGCTGTTGGTTTTTTTTTTGTGGGTTGTTGATTCTTACATACATTTATATTCTGTTTTCAGTCCATGGTCCCAGAACATGTAGGTTACAATACTGCAAAACACAAAATCCTTACTAAAAAAAAAAAAAAAACAAAGGCTATTTTATGGAGCAATAGAAAAGCTGAGAAAATCCTTTTCAGAGCATGAGGGTATATAGTGTATTATGAGTTTTTAAATGATCTGGGAGAAACATTTTTCCAGTGAAATGTCTGTTGAAAACAGAATTATATTATTCCATTCCATGGTCAGAAGTTATGTCTGAGTAGGGAAACAAGTAGTAGGTTATTGGATTTGAACTCTCAAGCAGAATTCGTGATGGGAAGGGTATTTGGAGTTCAAAGATGGATTTGCCAGATACAATTACACCTGCTATTTCAACTCTTAAAAAATGAATCTTTGATTCTAAATGATATAGAGCATCTGGTGTCCTAAATATTTGTGTCATAACAGTGCTATTGAAGAGTCACTGAGCCAGTTATAGGAGTAGTATTCACTTTCCTTTCAAATCACAAAAGTCCAGAGTAATTTATTTACACATATGAAAATAAAAATGAGATGTAACAATTTCAAGTGCAGACATTGCACATTGAGATATAGTTTCCACTTTTACTTCTGCTGTACTTTGGGTACATAACATTGTTAATAAGGTGCATTCAGAAATATATATTTTTTTAATAACTGTTGGTTTACGTTATAGGCTAAACATTAATGTGCAGTAACTAACAGCTGTACATACCAAAAGAGAAAGCAGGATTTTGGGCCACAGCATTTAGAATTATAAGCTGAAAAGTAAATATGAAATATATAATTCTGTTAGTTTTAATCTTTCATCTCAGTTTGCATATCTAGGCATCATGCCAGAATTAAGCCTAGGAGGCACTGAGTTGGAGAATAAACAAGCATACATTCTTCTTTGATAGAAGGGAAGCCTCAGAGTGATCTGTTGCTCCCCAGCACTAAATCACGAGATTCTTATGCTGCTAAGGTGACCTGATCTTCCAGTACCAGGGGGAGGAGAGCAGAAGCATGTCCATTCCCTTCTACCACCCACCTTTGCTTGCTGATGGGAAGTATGTGGACATACCGTGTCTGGTTTGTGGCACACATCCAGAACTTGTGTCTGTGTTGTACAAACAAAGGTGGATGGGAGGCTGTAATTCCAGACCTCCATCTGCACCTGAAAAATTTAAGTTTGAACCTGTCTGAGTTCATACTGTACCCCGTATCTTGCAGTTTCTTATCCGTTATGAACTGTATGTAAAAGAGGCAAATCTTAATAGTACGCACAAATAAGAGAAAGGCAGCTTTGATGCCTGTAACAGGTTGCAGTCAGGCTTCTCTAAAGCCTGTGCTTCTTCATTGTGCTACTATTTGGTGTTATCATCTTATAGACCTTTGGTACGATACCCTGCATTAACTCTCAACTTTCATTGAACAGGATGGTTTACGAAGATTATCAGGGAACGAATACATATTGTCAGCAAAACGTAAGTTTTAATTTAGTGGTTACTAAGATATTAAAACATATTAAGAAATTTAAGAAACAGAAGAGATGTGATCAGATGTTCTTTTTTTATAAGCATTGTTTGGTTTTGTTTTATTTATAAGCATTGTTCTGTAGCATTACTGAGCTTTATACAAATGAGAGTTGCCAGGCATTACTGCAGAAAAAAACCCATGCACATTGAGTAAAAGTGTATCTCAGGGTTATTAATAGTGATCTGCAAATATATTCCTCAACAGAAAGTCATCAGGTCGCTGGCAGTTTGATCTCTCCAATCTCCCTCATTGACATACCGCCACGGATAACAAAGGCAATGGAAAATGAAGAAAACTGGGAATTTAATATCTTTGAACTTGAGGCTGCCACCAATAAAAGGTCAGTAAACTCAAGAGCTCATAAATGGAAGTTGCTGAAAACTGACTTAAATTTCATCCTGTTAATCAACGCTTTAATTTATCTACCTGTGCTTTTATTATTTTTATTTTCAAAGTCAAATGTTTGACATTTTCTCATTGTCATTTCTAGTTGTCTGTGGAGCCATTAAATATCTCCTGTTTCATCATACAGTATTTCCTGCAGATTCCTGGTAGATGTTAGTGAAGATTATATATCTGTGATATGGTGTAATAACAAAACAACGTCAGTTTAAGAGCCTTCCTTTTCTGTTCTTAGTAATAGAAAAGTTCTACAAATCAAATTTTTGTCTTGTGGGGATTCAGTTCAAATTATGGCCAACTACACACAGAGTCAACACGCTGGTCTTAATTTGGGCAGTTGATACAGATGTTTTATTTTTTTATCCATGTAATTGGGTAATTTTTATCCTTCAACAGTCCAAATACAGCTTTTCAGTAGAATTCCCATTGCCTTTGCCTGAGATTAGAGAAAGGTCTTTATTCTAAAGTCTTGGCAGGCTACATTTTATGTATAAGATTAACTGAAGAATATTTACTGATGAAAAGTCGGGCATACCAGTTTCCATCACAGAAGTTTTCAAAAGCAGATCAGCAGTTCTGATAGACTGTACATTAGTAGCCAATGCTCCCACTAAGACTGTAAATTGATCTCTCTGTTTAAATCCTTGTTTTTATTTGCTGATGCCTATCAAAAGTTCTCCTTTGAGTCTATTTTCATGTATTGTGCTTTGTCTTAGCTTAAAGCTTCTGCCACACTAATTTGGAGGCTAGATCCTGCAATGAATTGACTATCTTAAGCCCTTGTCAAAATCACAGCTTTGTTAGAGCTTTGAAAGATATTAAAAAACAATGTCTAAGAAAGATATCAGGCATTTAGTTAACATATATGCACTTCATTTTTAGACTGTGGTTTTATGAGCCAAAAACAGTGGAAAAAAAACCCCAGTTTTAAATTCTTCTTTAAAGTGATTTTACTGTAAGTGAAGAAATTTGCATCCAGTTATTTTAGGGTTGGTTTTGGTTTTTTTGCTTTGCTACATTGCCTTTTCCAAAGAAGTGCTATAGATGTAGTAATTTTTTTAAAAAGTCAAAATGTAATCAGTCTGTGTGATTTACAACATTTAATACACACATTGCAGTAAATAAAGAATCAATTATCCCAGCCAACATGCATGAGATCACCAGATAGGCTTCTCTGTTCTTACTAATTTGGAGAGACCAGAAAGGGACAAAGGAGGCATTTTGTTTCCTGTCCTTTTATTAAAGGTATTATAATTATGATTGCTTCCTGCTGTGTTTAAATAAAGGCAATTCATTTATTAAGAGAATTAAAGTGATTTTCAATGAATCACAACTATGAATATGTTATTAGTATTGTCTTCAAGTCCAAGCAGACATATGGCAGTAAAGCCAAGATAATTCATTAAATCTAATCTTTAGTGCATTACAGTTCCCTGACACAGAAACCTAGAGAGACCTTTGCCTGAACAGTGCTATGCTGGGGGAGATTTAACTTTAGTATATTATAATTCTAGTATATGACACGGTATTGTTGAGTGTTTTTGCCAAAAGATGTACATCCAACTCCAAATGACCTCACCTTACCCCTCAGGTGCAGCTAGAAATCAGAGTCCTTGATGTGTCTGGAATCAAGCAGCACAGTGAGATGCCAAAATGAGGGTTTCTCTATTTTTAAGAATCCACATTTGAAAATATTTACCACTATACCTGTTCTTCTTAAGAAAAAAAATGTATTGAACAAGAAAACAGTGGTATTAACTGGATTCAAAAAAGGGTAGTGGACTAAAACTTGAATATTTTTTCATTTGCTCTGTGAAACATATTGCACTTCCACAGCTTCCAGATTAGAAATATTCTGTACCTCCGTTCTGCTCTTCATTCAGCTGTCGTCACATGAGTTTAAATTGTGCAGTTTGACCTCGGAGAAGCGAAAGTACGGGAATGCAGTGATGCTGGCTATTTTTGGAGACAGATCTCCGACTGGGTTAGCCTGATATTTCGTCTGACCCTTATAGTCTTCTAGAAATGGCATACTCTGGCCTGGTTATTTGCTTCCAGAATACCTCCATCTCTCATCCCCTATTGCCTGCAAAGTCAATGAGCAATGAAAACCTGCAAGGGTGGGCGTAAAAGGAATGGAGCAGATCAGCAGTACAGAAAGAATAGTGATTGCAGCATTGTACAGTATAGATATACTTAATCTAAATGTAAACAAGCTAGTTTAGGAATCTGTGGCAGCAGCAAGATTACCTCCTCTCATATGCCAAGTTTAGTACTTGCCAATTTATCTCATTTTGACTGCAGTCTACATTTCCCCAACACAGACTCCCCAAGCCCCAGAATACTGCTACATGTAGTACAGCAGCAATATAGAGCCTTTTAATATTCCTGGAAGTGTCCGGAACTGGCATGAATCTAAGTGTGTGCGTATGATAGGCAGAACACTTCTACAGGGCTGGATTGTAATTGTGTAACAAGTCTTTCTAAGTTCCTAACAAGTCCTAATCTGACATGTAATTGGTTAAAAATGCTGTATAAATTCATCCTATTTATGCTATGTAATATTCTTTCATCCTCATTTATTTTAAAACTTTGTGTTTATTCTTCTCTACAGGCCTTTGGTTTATCTGGGTCTCAAAATATTTGCTCGCTTTGGAATCTGTGAATTCCTAAGCTGTTCAGAATCAACTCTGAGGTCATGGTTACAAGTTATTGAAGCTAACTACCATTCCTCGAACTCCTACCATAATTCTACTCATGCAGCAGATGTACTACATGCCACTGCTTATTTCTTGTCTAAAGAAAGAGTAAAGGTGAGTCCACATTTATAAGAAACAGTGTAGGTGGGAAGTACAGGTGCGATCAAACAAAGATCTCTCAAAAAAAAAAGATGCCAAGAGCCAAATGTCTACCTAGTGCCAACCAGTTTAGTAACTTTGAGGTCAAAGAACTGGGCTGCTTTACATGAGTTATAGGATCTCTCTTATAGTATATGCGGAAGCATGGGTACCAATATTATGGGAATTGAGCTGTTCTTGATGGGAGAATAAGAAAACCTTTTAAAACAAAACTTCTTTGTATAGTTAAACTTTCTCAGATAGGTGAGCTAATGACACAATCATTTTTGTGATGGTACATAGCAAATACAGATTTAATGTAATAAATCACCATCTCTTATGCGATGGTAATTTTGCAGAATAGTCCCAGGACAATATAGACCATAAAAAAAGTTTAATGCTTCCAAAGCTCTGTCACCCACTGGATGAGATGCCCTGAGGCTTAAGGAGACTGCACTGGAGGAGAGTATTGAAAAAGATTACTTGTCAAAGTTCTTTGTACCATAACTCCCACTGGCATATTAGAGCCACTGACAACCAGAATAAATCAGAGCAACCTTTGTTCTCACATGCCCAGAGGGCAGACTGGAGAAGGGATATTAAAACAGTGCTTGCATGTACATGCAGTGGAGCAACTGTACATATTTCTGAGTTGCATTTTTTGATAGAAATTCCTACCCTGAATTGGCCTGCCTAAGGATAGTGCTAGTGATGGGCACCTGGCTGAGACATTTGTGACTGTAAACAAGCTTCTGACAGCTCATTAAAACTGTGGTAAGTCCCTTGACCTGGAGCTGCAGCTCATTAGTGTGCTCTCCAGAGGCTGACTTACAAATATTATATGCCAAGTGGGAATATATTCTTCATGGCGTATTTTCAGCCTCTGATTTGACAGAGGTTTAGCTGGCCTTCCCAAGAATATCTATGAAAAACAGACAAGATCTGGACTCATTTCAATGCCAAAGAAGCATGACTGCCACCTCATTTTCCAGAATGTTATTTCCATTCCTCTGTAGGCATAGGAAGAGAAAAAAATGTTGCAGCAGAACAAGGAGCAGAATCAAAGTTCAAAATTCTCTCTTTATCTTTTCAAAGTTATAGCCCAGTTGCTTTTATGTTGTCCAGAGTTCACCTTAATCTGGCCTTCGGTATTTAGGTTCTGCCATTCAAATTCACACTGAGAAGATTTTTTTTCAATAAACTGAACCCTGTTCTTGCCTGAGAAAATTTTCTGCCTCCCAAATTTTGAAGCATTATTCTTAGAATAATTTCCACTTCTGTGCCACAGGAGTTAAGATGACAAAGTTAGAATCCTGAAGTTGGAGGTAAAGGTGCTATAAATCCCTGCGAAGTTTGTTATGTCAGACTCAGGAAATAGGTGTGAGATACACTGCTGTGGTCCTACAGGTCAAGTATTCTCCAGTTGCTGGCCACTTCCCATCTGTCTTTCTCAGCCAGATTGAGCACTAGTCAGTGTGTCTCTCTCAGGAGAGTCTGTTCTAAAAATCTCTCTCTCCTGACTTCATACCACAAAAATAGAATCCCATGAGCAGCAGCTGAAAGAAAGAAGAAAGAAGCTAACACATGGCGGATAGTGGTTCAGACAATGCTGCGTATGAACCTAGAGTACAAATAATTCTTTGCCTTTTCTTGTTGTCCACAAGACCCTCTTGACAGTCCTCAATGGATAATAACGTAGCTCCATCAAAGTCAAGCCACTGTGTTTATTTCAGGAGGTGTAAGGTAGGGTAGAGATTGTCTTTTCACCTACCAAGTCTAACCATTCTGAATGGGTACTGTCAAAGCCAGTACAGATTTGGACCTTAAACTCAAGCTAATTGGAATGGAAATTATCTGCCCTGCTCCCAGATTCAACTGGGAACATTTCTGCTCTTGTGTCTCTTTCATTTTATTAAAATTTTAACATAATTGCCTTGTATCTGAGATCTATAACAAAAAGCTCAGCATAAAGGCTAGTTTCCAAATGTATACAATGTATTTCTGAGATGGTTGGTTCTTTTTCTCCTTTATGCTATTAATACAATATTAAAAGTGAAATAGTTTTGTATTTCATTATAGAGTAGATATAATTAGACATAAAGTAATGACCAGTGTAAGTAGTCATAAAGCATGGAGTGCAGTATGCTAAAAAAATCTGAATCTGATACAGAAGGTATAGAACAGAGTGTCATGTAATTTTTCCATGAATGTAAACCACCAAGTATTCTTCATAGAATTCCTATTAGCTGTAGCCCCAGGACACTCTTGTTATAGAACTAGATATATGGGAAACATTCCTTACAAACTGTAAACCTAGCCAGCACGTAAGTGGAATGTGATTAGAACACATTAAGTTTCCAAAAGAAATGAAGGTGGAAATAGAATAATTTTTAGCAGTATTGGTCTTTTTTCCAAGCCAAATACCCTAACTCCAAGTGAAGGTAATTTCTGTGTTATTAGAAAACACAAAATAATTCCTTACTTTGCATTTTTTTTAATTTGATGTGCTTTGTCAAAGGTATGGCTAAGGCAAAATTCAAGAGACACAAAATGGCCAAAAAAGTCATGCAGTGTTCAATGAAGCTTATAATGAATTTTCCATTGCTCTGTCTAGAACATCTAGCCCTTACTGATCTACAGAGTTCTGGCTTTTATTCCTCAGCAACTTGGCTTAATCTTATGGACAGAGTAGGGTTTCTAATGAGTCTGCCAGGAAAACTAAGCATCCTTCTATTTTCAGCAAACTTTGGATCCAATTGATGAGGTTGCCGCTCTCATTGCTGCCACAGTCCATGACGTGGATCACCCAGGAAGAACAAATTCTTTCCTGTGCAATGCTGGCAGTGAGCTAGCAATTCTCTATAATGACACTGCAGTGCTGGAGAGCCATCATGCTGCCCTGGCTTTCCAGCTCACCACCCGGGATGACAAATGCAATATATTTAAAAACATGGAGAGGTAAGCTTAAAACCCAGAGTCCTTATCTGCCCGCTAACATCTCTCACTTTCTTCTGTGTAACATAAGATAATGCAAACAAGCATCCTAGAGGAGGGCACTGCTGTCTGTAGCCCTTGTGGAGGTCTGCTTCTAAAACAGTAGAGTGCTTCTGCCTGTCCTGTGCAAACTTAGGAAAAATCCCATGGTTTCTGTTCCTCCTGTGGCTAAAAAGATGGACTGTATCTAAGGAACTTAGTTAAATCCTAATTTAGCAAGTCTAGAAGAATAATTTTGTACCATTGGACATAGCTATGGCTGCGTGGGTAGAAAGAGTCAAAGAGCATCAGTCAAAAATTAAATGCGTTGTTGCAACGGGAAGGATAGTGAAGGACCTGTTGTTCTTCTTCCAGCCCTAGAAAGGCGTTTATGGTAAGAATGTGACCATAGCCTTAGTCCTCTCAAGATACAGCAGAAAAGTATTGATGGAAACTTGGCTGGAGTATGAGCCGCTGCCGAGTCTGTGCTAACAGCCTTGGGAACATGCTGGTGTGGCATGTCCTGGCATCCCTCCTGAGTAGCTGGTGCCTCTGCTTCTGACCAGCTCTTGCACTGTTTCTCCTAGAGATCCAGTCATGCCTCTAGCACATATGTCTCTGCACACCAAAGGGTACTTGTCCAGCACAGATGCAGCTGCCCAAGCCTTTATTACTGTTCTTTCTTCCCCCAGTGCCTCTCTTCAACGGAAATGGTCTGTAGCATTTTTGTTAGACTTGTTTTAGCAAGCGGCCCTTTGTGAACTAGCCAGAATTCTTAATTGTTTCCTTCTTTAAACAGGAATGAGTATCGAACCCTTCGCCAAGCCATTATTGACATGGTCTTAGCAACAGAAATGACAAAGCACTTTGAGCATGTCAACAAGTTTGTCAACAGCATTAATAAACCCTTGGCAGCGCTAGAAGAAAATGGGGTAAGCAACACTGCAAGTCCTCCTTAAAATGACTGGGCAGGGACTGGGAAACCTTGGCAGGAGGAAATCCCTACATGATATTCTGAGAAAGTTAATCAGAAATGTGGAGAAAGAGAGACTAGAAATGTGTCTTTCACCTCTGTATTTGAATGCCCTTCTGCTTAACATAGTTGTCACACATTTTGAGGATGAGTAGAACTCACTTGGATCCTATTAATATTGCAGTGCTATGATGTTGTACTTGGGACCAGAAACTGGTCTTCCTGTTAAAAATGCCATTTTGATGAACCCATTCACTACAATAGAGCGAATGCTAGTGGCAAGACCTGGCATTGTTGGCCATTTCTGCAAAGGGGCCAAAATTACCCACAGAACAGAAGCTGAATTACTCCCTCTCTCACAAGGGGAACCACTGGTGGTGCAGCATAAGGGAAGGTGTATTGACTGCCATATGGCACATTGTCTGGAAATGAGGGCCTTCAGCCTTCAGCACTGCCTGGCAGCGTTCATGGGTTTTCTGTCTACTTTCTATTTTAATCTTTAAAATAGATGATGGTGGCATTATGTATCATATAGACATAATCAATAGCCATCTGGAACTTCATGGACACAATGAAATTGCCTGTTAAGAATTCATTCTAAAAACCACACCAGTTTCAATAACAGCTTCAACCAGCAGTTTTGTTGCCAGTAAGAGCAGTGTGTAATTTTCTTGGAATGGTTTTTGCAAAGGGGAGATTTTCAGAAATGATTATAATAAAGTTTGTATCGGTGGCAACGTCCTGTAGGAGCTGTAATGGTTTTCTGTTTTCTTACCATGTTTTTTAAAAAGCCACATTTATGACTGTTCTGTGTAACAGGGAGAGGCAAGTCTTTTTATTATCTGAAGGTGAGAGAGGAACAGGCCTTTTTCCTTCACCCATCAGAAGCAGATTTGAGCTTAATAGAAGGAGAGTTCCTTTGTTCGTGGGAGTATATGCTAGAACTAGCTTTGTTCTTGGCACCCCGTGATGCTAATGAGAACTATGTGAATGTGAAGCCAAAGTCCCAGTAGGATACTGGTTTTACTGACTAAACGAGGAGAAAGGCTGTTGAGTCTGTGGCTATTAAGTATTTTTCCCAGACAGCCTCACGGTGCAGATGTGGCTTAAAGACACAGACAGACCAATACTGTTGTTTTTTGTGGGTGCTGCATTGGACCTTGTGTAATTATGAAGTTCACTGCTCAGGACATATCTACACTTCTTTACAAGTGCCTGTTCACTGCTACCAGAACACAGAGAAGACCAGAACTAGTTTGTGCACATATTTGTCCTTAGATTGATCATTTAATAGCTAAGCCATAACAAAGGCTTAGCACAGTTGGTCTCCTAGCTATTACAAATAAGGAAGGCATAAATTGTAAAGCTGTTTTCAAAGGTTACCAAGTGACACAACTACCACCGTCTCTTCAGCCTAATGACTCCATTTTTATGCTCGTGCTATGATGCAGTCAGCCCTTAATTGTATATTCTGTTTTTCACTGACTCTGCTCTGACTTCAAAGCCCCTTCACTGCCCACTGTCTTGTCGTGCTGCTTTCCCTTCTCACCCACCATTGTGCTGCTTGGCTTCTCATGAGCTCTGCCTCTCCTCCTCTTTCCAGCACTAGCTTTCTCACTCAACAAGTCCCTCCTTTTTCAGCCTTCCTCTCCTCTTCCAGTTCTGTTTGCTTGCCAGTCTCCTCTCTCCTTCACAGTTCCTAGGACTTTTGTGCTACTCTACTCCTTCTCTTCACCTTTTTTTTTTTTGCGTTTAAATCAGGCAACAACCTCCTCTTCCCTGCTGCTGTTTTTCTGCAGGTTTTTGTTTACTGTAAGTACAGGAGAGACAGGTTCCCTGTTCTTAGCTACAAAAGCAGGGCCTGCACAGTGCCTGGTGCAGCACAGCCAAGAATACAGTTGCAGGGAGAGTCCTGATCAGTCCTAGGCTTCAGCAATCCCTACTGAGTCTACACAAACCACAACTTTTTTCTCCAAAGTTTGTAACTTGCCCAGCTTTTTTTTATAGAGGTGGTGACTGGTTTACCCCAAAACCATCCCTCCAACTGAATTCCAGATCCTCACTCGTAAAGATGTGATGGTATTAAAAAAGAGAAAAGCAGCAATAATTTTTAACATCAGCATGAAGAATTTATTTTCCCCAACCTTGTATTTAGAAGCCACCAAAACATTTTTAACTGTAGTTTTCGGGGGAAATTTTTTTTTGCCTAAGGCAGACACCTGGTGGGCGAACTTCAACCAAACCATTTAAATTGGCAGTTATGAACAGTATTAAACAAAATCTTTTAATGTGAAGTGTCAGCCTGCAGGCTAGCTTATAGCCGTAGCTGTAAATGATCAAGCTATTTCATTGTAGCCCTTTTTTTAAAACATATATATGTATTAATTTATGATTGTGGAATTTTCCACGGAAGCAGTTTTGCTTAGAACAATTTTAAGAAATAACATGCTAATGCATTTATTTGAATGCCTGATAGACATCTTTTGTTTCAGGGTATTTTAATGGAAATGTAAGGCCAGCAAACTGGATGGAAAATTATGAGGCTAAATGTTTATCTGCTCAGTTCATTGATTGTAACAAACAAGAAGAAAAAAAGAGGGAGCAATTCTTGCTAGATTACAAACCAGGAACACTGTTGGTGCACAATAGTCTGCAGACGAAGGAGCTGCTTGATAGCAGCTCATTTTACTCATTCCAGTGCTACCATACTGCATCCCTGCTCACCCCTCAGCGTAGTCTGGCATGTAGGCTCACTAGAGGACCTGTTCTCTCAGTACTCCCAAAAAATGGCTTGTCTTTATAGCTCTTGAAAATCTGGGGGGATGCAATTGGGCATCCTCTGTGAGTGAACGTAGCAGCATTCAGTGTAGGAAGGGAAGAGACATGGCGGAGAAAAAGGTAGCTGCTGCTGGGTGTAGTGCACCTCACTGCCTGACCTTGTTGGGTACAAAAGTCTCTAGGGCACCTGGTCCTGCTGGAGGGCTCTGTACTGGCCTGGCTCGGTGCGCAGAGCCCCTCCTCACAGCCCCAAGAATTGGGATGCAGCAGTTTTTTGAGCAGCAGCATCCATCCAAAGAGCCAAACACCTCTTCTTCCCTGTTACGGAGAGTTGAATAGCTGTTGTTGCAGAAGACTGGGGCTTGGACCCGTACAGTCAGACAGGAAAAACAAATACAGTGACATACAGAAAGCAAAGGGAAGTTTAATTCTGCCCTTGAGCCCCGGGGGCTGCAGGGAGATAATCTGCCCCACAAGGCAGTTGTGATTCACAGCAAATTCTGCCCAAGGATGGGAGGAAAGAAAAGGCTATACAATTTTTATTGAAAAAAAAAGAAGCAAAATGTTTCCTTTCTTTTGGTTGGGAGTTTCTCAGTTCAGCAGGTTCCTATTAAAAAGCCTGTAATGTGTGAGTGGGTAAACCCAGTCATTTGCTGTGCTGGTTCCTAGCAGCACAACACTGGCAGATCCTCTTTCAAGTCTGGTCGTATATCTGGTTGCAGCGGCAGCCTGTGTTTCCTGGCATGGCAGTGACTCAGTGTAGTGTTTGCAGGCTGAGCTGCCAACCGTGTGTTCCAAATGGGACAGTTCCACTTATTTTTTTTTTATTTATTATTTTTATACATATTGGTTCAAAGAGCCATGCTGTGAAGCTGCTCTGTTTGTTTCCTTTCTTCTTTTGTTTCATAAACTGAAAAAAAAATCCTTTCCAGCTCCAGTATCCTTTATCCTCCCATTTCCCTTCATGATGTCACCTAAGCCTATGACAGGAAGCCAACATCTGACATGCAGAGACACCTCTGCACTCTGAGCAGGATGCTGGAACTAAGCACAGTTAGCACATTTTATTCCCAAGACATCCGCACTAAGCAAGTAGAACTGTGCCCTTGGTTTGAACAGATCACGGAAGCAAACATCCTTTCTTGATTCCTGGTGGTTTACCTATCAGGATCTTCTCTACTATCCGTAATTGAAAGAACTCTCAATAATTTTCCATGCTTAATTTTTACACACTGCTCATGTTTCTGGAGCTTCCGTCACTTTACTTTGGCTTTCTCTTACGTAATTTTGCCATGCATTTGGAGATGTATGCACCTCACTTTGATTTCCTCTATATTTTCCCTTCCACGTATCTAAAAATGAGGGAAAAGAATTGGTTTGGGAGTCTCATTTTGGTAGGAACTGTGGAGCTGGTGTTTCTGAGCCAGTATACTACCAAATTTTTTATTTTTTTTTTTAATTATTGTCAGTATCTTCCTTCAGGAAGAACTTTCTTCCCCACAAGAACTTTCTTCTGAAAAATATGTCCTAATGAAAGACTAGAATGTTTTTGCTGCTTTGAGTCTTCGTACTGCAGGAACTGGTGGCACATTATTATTATTATTGTTATTGTTGTTATTATTGTTGTTATTATTGTTATTGTTATTATTATTGTTATTTCTTCATTATCTGACTATACACCAAGACCTTATTAGGTGCCAGAGAAGCGTAGTATATTCGTTGCTTCAAAGAGTTTCTATTCTGAGTAGATGGTGTTGTAAATTCTTGTACCTACACATCCATAAAGAATCAATTAGTAATAATGTTGTACTTACAGGTGATTTTAAAAGATATTTTAATCCTGAATCTCTGTCCTTTGGAAACTTACTTCATCAGAGCTCCACAGAAAATAGCTTCTAATCTGGATCATTGGAGCCTTTACTCATACTAGCTATATACTGGCTCCAAATATAGAGTACCGTTGACGTGCTTATATGTGCAGCCTGGGAACCAAATATAAGCCATGTGTGGGCTGAAAACTTTCCTAGACTTGCAGAGGAAAGATGAGTCTGTTCGGAAGCATGTTACTAATATATCACTTTAATACTGATAAACTCTCAGAAAGCAAAATTCCCAGTCAGGTCAGAGACTGATAGACTAACGTAGCTCGAATGGAAGGGAATGGGGAGGATGCCTTGGAGGCAATGTGGGATCTGAGTCTCCTAATAGCAGCAGTACTGTCAGGATGATTGATGCTCACACTGATGAGGTTTGCGTGCAGAGGATGACCATGCATCTTGGGTCAGTCCTTTTTTTTTTTTTTTTTTTTAAACCAGCTATTCCACTCTTTATGTGCAAGTCCATTAATCCTTGGATTTCAGCAGAGAATTGCATTTTTCTGCTTACACAGTGCTCATCACTATGTATGTAGTGATGAATGGATCCTCTCCATGCTTTTAAGGAGGCAGATAAGGCATAGAGGGATTAGATTACTTGCCCCAAAATGCCCAAGAGATCTGTCACAAAGAAGGTGACTGAATCCAGAAACTGGAGTTCAGTGCTAACTCAGAGCTGTGACTAACATTCATATCCCCCTATAAATTCAGTTGGACATCTAATATGGCAGCCAGTAGCGGGACTGATCTCTGTAGGATTTGCTGAAAGCATTCCCAAGGCACAAAGCTTTTGAGTAAGTGCACAGAGACCTTGCTAATGGATTGTTTTTAATTCTTAACTGTTACAGAATAATGGTGATGGGGAGTCAATCAAAACTGTTCTCATGTCTCCAGAAAACCGTATCCTTATCAAACGCATGTTGATAAAGTGTGCTGACATTTCCAATCCATGCAGACCCATAGAGCGGTGTATAGAATGGGCTGGACGCATCTCTGAGGAGTACTTTGCACAGGTAAGGCAGCTAAAATGGGCTGCTGAAATTCCAAGTGGGCATCTCTTCAAAAGGGAAGAGAAGGGTGCATACACTGCCAGTGTCCCAGAACATCTAAGGCTGCATTACATAATGTGAAAAACAACAGCTTTTTAATTTTAAATTATGGAATATTACTCATGCCAATACAAGATTAGATGCTTTCATATAGACAAAAGTTGACAACTTCTACAGTGCAATTGATTAAAGCTTGTAGAATTTTGCCTGCAAATGCATTTCCATCGCAAGAGGCAGAGTGCCTTCTGTGTACCCACATGCTGGCTATGCCTCAAGAATAGGATCATCAGGGCCTCATCTTAGCATGGGAACAGCACTCACTTCAAGAAATGCTGTAAGGACGCTGTGCTGAAGAAAGGTTTTAGGAAGATGGGGAAAAGGAGAGGGTCGGTGACATGGACAGTGGGATTGAGTGCACCCTCAGCAAGTTCGCCGACGGCACCAAGCTCTGTGGTGGTCGACTCGCTGGAGGGAAGGGGTGCCATCCAGAGGGACCTTGACAGGCTGGAGAGGTGGGCCTGTGCAAACCTCATGAAGTTCAATTGCACATGGGTCGTGACAATCCCAGGCACAAATACAGACTGGGTGGAGAATGGATCGAGAGCAGCCCTGAGGAGAGGGACTTGGGAGTGATGGTAGATGAGAAGCTGACCATGAGCCGGCAATGAGCCCTTGCGGCCCAGAAGGCCAACCGCATCCTGGGCTGCATCAAGAGGAGCGTGGCCAGCAGGTCAAGGGGGATGATTCTGCCCCTTTGCTCTGGGGAGACCCCACCTGCAGCACTGCATCCAGTTCTGGAGCCCCCAACATAAGAAGGACCTGGACCCGTTGGAGGGGGTCCAGAGGAGGCCACAAAGATGATCAGAGGGCTGGAGCACCTCTCCTATGAGCACAGGCTGAGAGAGTTGGGGCTGTTCAGCCTGGAGAAGAGGAGGCTCTGGGGAGACCTAATAGTGGTCTTCCAGTACCTCAAGGGGGCTGCAGGAAAGATGGGGAGAGACTTTTCTGGTAGGGCCTGTTGAGACAGGATGAGGGGTAATGGTTTTAAAATAGAGGGAGGTAGATTTAGATTGGATATTAGGAAAATTTTTTTTACAGTGACGGTGGTGAAATACTGGCACAGGTTGCCCAGAGAGGTGGTGGATGCCCCGTCCCTCGAAACATTCAAGGCCAGGTTGAATGAGACTCTGAGAAACCTGATCTGGTTGGAGATGTCTCTGCTTCTTGCAGGGGCGTTGGACTGGATGGCCTTTGAAGGTCCCTTCCAACCCAAACCATTCTATGATTCTATGATTATTACAGATGATAGACCAAATACTGCAATTGGGACTTGGTACCTCGGGGCAGGGGGGAGAGGATAAAAAAGATACTTTGCCATCTCTGAGTTGTATAGAAGGTCACTTCCATCAGAAACTGAGAATGATTGAGCATCTCTTAGCTCCAAACCAGTCATAACTTAAATCAGTAACATGTGAAGTTACTTAGGGTCAACTTTGTGTGTAGATGCAGAAGGTCAATCTGTCACTTTGTGGGAAAGGCTGGAAGGCACTATTCATCTGCTCTTTGGCTGAAACCTAGACGACTGGGTGCTTAAGATTAAATCCCTGCCTCTTCAGATTTACTTAGGTTCGTCTGTTTATTTAGCAGTTGCATGCTCTAGTCAGTGCCAAACAATCTGCTGCTAAAAGAAGCTCATTAACAGACTGTGTCTTAG
The DNA here is from genome assembly GCF_036417535.1 of Chlamydotis macqueenii. Classification (NCBI taxonomy): domain Eukaryota; kingdom Metazoa; phylum Chordata; class Aves; order Otidiformes; family Otididae; genus Chlamydotis; species Chlamydotis macqueenii. Next base: position 10,857,506 of record NC_141567.1, on the reverse strand, counting down.
ATGAATAATCATAAGAGTGGTTTTTTGCAGACTGATGAAGAAAAGAGGCAAGGTTTACCTGTTGTGATGCCAGTTTTTGACAGAAATACTTGCAGCATCCCCAAATCCCAAATATCATTCATTGATTACTTCATCACTGATATGTTTGATGCCTGGGATGGTAAGCAAAACTCTGCTGTATTTCCTGACAATAACTATTTTGTGATCATTTGAAACTACTGTGATATAAAATTGCTTTTCTGTGGCTCCTAAAGAAAGGAGGAGGAAAGGGAATATTCTGCAGTTCAAGTAAGCTTAATAACTTCATTCTTGCTGAGAAGCATTTTGATACTGCTACAAGCCATTCTCGTGGCTTCTCTTTAATATATTAGATTCAGGCAATGTTTAACTTCTTCATTTTAAACTTATTTCTCTGCAAATGGAGAACAGAACATATTCTCCTTGATAGCACTTTGGGGCACAGTAATTTTGTCCATGTTAGTATTAGTTAATTCTTCAAGACAAATTTCTACAGGCTGGAAACTGCTGGAGGAGCACCTCTTTCCTTCCAAGTGCTGCCTCTGTGCTAAAAGTGGTCAGAAATTGACCCTCCTGAATGCCAGATCATGACATGTGGCTGAGATTTGATGAAGTAGAATAATAACAAGCATAATTAGCTAAACCCCTCCGGCAAAACTGGGTTCCTTTGCTGGGACTTGCAATACCAGTATTAAGTAGACTTACAGAACTGTTCTCAGTGGCCTGAGTGGTAGATGAGTGATGAGAGCTATACAGCCAAAACCGTTTCAAGGATCGGCATGACACATTTAAGCTTTCCTACTTAAGACAGTTGCCCAGACATTTCAAGTGATATTTAAGCAGACAGAATCATGTGACTGTTTCAGTTCTGCAAACTAAATACACTCTGCCCTTTCTTCCCTAGTATTTGCAGACCTGCCAAATTTGATGGAGCATCTGGATAATAACTTTAAATACTGGAAAGGACTAGATGAAAGGAAGCTGCGGAGCCTTCGACCACCACCAGAATAGCAATTAGACCATGGTGTGTAATTTACTAACCAGATGCATATTTATTCAAGCTCAGTTTTATTCATGTGATTTCAGATTTGTTTTGGTCTCTTCGGTATTACAGTAAGGCTAGCCCGTGCACTTGGGGAACTTCAAATTCAAGAGGATATGAGGTCAGCAGTTGACTTCCACAAACTACCATGTGTGGACTCCAATGAAAGAAGCCTATCGAGTGGAATTACACTGGATTGCTGCAGTGCTTGTACTGAAGAGGGTTTATTAGTGAACATGTTTTTGTTGTACCTTCATACCAGTATATGAAGCTGGAAAACCTTGAAGAATCCTAATAAAAAGGACATTTACTAGAAGATTTTGCTTAATCCTCAATCCTGCAAGTGAAAAAGAAATATCTATTAGTAGAGACTCACAGCTTTTATGAAAAAGCTACATGCTTTTTATAAGCACTTAAGACAGTTAATGTAGAACAATCAGACATTTAAAATGCAACTCTCTATGAAGGAATTTTTGATCTATGAAAAATAGATGTACTCTATTTTTTCACATCACAGAAGGTGCAATCATTCACTTCTGCGCACTACTGAAAGTGAGTTCTCTTTAAGAAATTTGGTAGCAAATGTAAAAAATAACACAAGAATTTTTGAGGTTGATCATTAGCATCTATGATTAAAATGATATGTTTTATTTATTTTGTTAGATGTTCAATATTTTCTATGAATTTATAAATACTTAAAAGCCAAAGCCAACTTTAGATGCATTACAAATTTACATGATTCATACTCATTAATATACATTTAATTGATGTACAGACCTTTTATTTTCATAATGCAAATACAAAATACTATACAATGATACATTTTTATTGCACTGTAAGGATAGATGTGTATGTTTAAATATTGTCTGATTTATGTTAATTAAAATAAGTTTTATTGAAAAGGTCTCACTTGAGAATAGTAGAATAAACAAGAAATGTATAGTGTCTGAGCATCAGAACTGCAGTAGTTCTCCCACAAACCAGTGATGACCACCTGATCTTCCCTTGGCTACAAAAATAGTAATATGTTAAATTCAGTGGGTCGCCACTTTGATCTGAGGGTGCGGCCTCGATCACAAGGACTTGGGTCCCCCAAGAGCACTGCTGGGGTTGGGGGCTTCTGTACGCCACATGCCCTGTGCAGGGACATGTGCACAGGGCAGGGATTCGGTGCGGAACTTGTTGAAACTTTGTTTTCTCCCATGAAATTTTATGACTGAATTCCCTGTCAAAGTCTGCCTTATTTTATATAGTATTTCTACAAAGCATTCCACAGCATATATGAAGAGGTTATACTAAACATCTAATGAATTTCAACATTTTATAGCCTATGTATTTTCCTCTGCCATGAAAGAAACAGAACATAAAGCCACCGACATAAACCTTTAACTCAAGAAGTTTATAAAGGCTGTGTAAATTCACAATTTGAATGAAACCTTCATAGCAAACACCAGAAAATAATAAAATGTGTATTTTAAGAAGTGTCAAAGTATATTTACTTTGTATTTTGCAGACTAACAGATACATGAAATTCTTTTAAAAATAACTAAAATACTTGCTGTCTAGGGAAGGGAAGAGTTGAGGGGGTTGGACTCGCATAAGGGCGATGAAGGGTGGTATATGGCTGGCAAGCCCCTGTGTTTGTGGCCTGACCTTAGCAAGCCCATCAAACCCTTGTGTGCCCTTGGACAAGTCTCTTCACAGCTAAAAGCAGTGCCACACTTATTCCACTGAAGGATTAGAAGAATATCCTGTCAGCCTTCTCAGGAGGCAGAACGGCACTCCAAAAGCACTGAAAGAATTGTTGACTGTTGTCAGTGCAGAGGCAATTGACTTTAGAGACTTTCTGAACCATTCCTGAAGAAGCCCAAGCAGGAGAGAGGTAGATGATGGAGCAGTTCAGGGACTGCAGCAGTAGGAGCCTTAAAGCAGGTAAGAAAGGAACAGGTGAGCTCTCCAGTCGTTACCTGTTTCTGTGCTCCTCCTTCGTGTCCAGACTGATGAGACTCATGGGCCACCACCATTTGTAGCTCACTACTGTTCATGTTTGCGTTGTGCCTTCTGCCAGTGCTGCCCTTTCCTATATAGTACTTGGGTTGTATGCTGCTGGGGCAGGGAACTCCCTTTCTTAATTTCCTTTAGTTCATTGATGCGTGTGTATTGCCTAACCTGGTGGGGCTCAGACCCCGCCTAGGAGCACCCAGACCATACCACTGTCTCAGTGATAATAGTAGGACAGAGGGCCTGGGGTCCTTGTTCATTTTCAAGGGTTCTACAGTCGATACTGAAGGAGCAGATATATTTCATTGAAGGCTGAAAAAAACAAGTATCCTATTTTTAAAGGGATCATGCAAGGAGAGGAAGAGTTGGCTGCCAGATACATTGTTTTCCTGGCAATGTTATATTGTGCTTCCATATACATACACTTATTGTAACCAGCTGTAATTTGGCACCTGGCATTTATCTCTTCTGTTGCGTACAGGCTCCTGTGCCTAGTTCAAGGAAGAGCTACTCTGGCTGCATTAGAGGGAAGCTGCATTACGCCGTCAGTATTTCCTCCACTCACCTGCTGCAAAAAGGGTAGGAGAGGAAAAGTAACAGCATATGGGTCCAGAAAATGTCTGCAGGAAGGGCGTAAAAATATTTCTTCATAAGCATAGTGAATATTCTGGGTTGTATTAGTGAATGATAAAAGCAGTTAATTTAATCTACTATAAAAATGCGTCATGCATCATCATTGAAAAAATGTGATCAATATGATTAATTCCCTGGAATTCACACTGCATCTTTAATGCCACTACTTGGAGTGTAGAGCTGTGCTGATCAACCCTCTCTATCAGCCAGATTTATGTCCATATCGATGTACAATAATTTTGCTTAACATAAAATACTGATTTGCAGCCACGGAATGCAGCTCTGTTCATTCTGTTGTCCATCTAAATTTTGCTGTTGCCAAGGACAGATTATAATTAAAGTTATAAATAAATGCCAGATCCTCACCTAAGATCTTTTCCCACTGAGCTGCTTTCTGCAAGCTACACCTCTTAAGCATTCTGTGAGGTGTGAGGCTGTGCGGGTTCAGCAGAGCTGATTCCAAGCTGCTGCCCGTGCCACAGGAAGGGCCTTGCTGTGGAGCAGTAATAGCTCTAATGTGATATTCATTGCTCCAGGATCCAAATGTCTTTGGATCGCCTTACAAATTCTTCAGCCATTCCAGATCTGCTTCCTTTCTTCTCCAAGATTACGTAGCAACATTACATGCCCCATGCTTTGACCGCTTTCCAGTTTAGTATCTCTTCCCATGCTTTTTGAACTGTCACACGGTGATTGAGCTCTGCTTGGGACAGAAACCGTGGCTTTACTGATGGTCCTTCACCATGGAAGGGAGAACACTGGAATAAACTTAAATAGTGTGATTGAAATTATTCCCCATTTCAGACAGGCTGGCAGTCTTACAGTGTCCACACTTTTCATTTGATCTTGCTTTAATGCTAATACAAGAGTAAATGCCAATGTAGACATGATGCAGGAGAGGTCCTTTATGCACCTCTGGGGTTTTAATTGTAAATTTTTGTGTTTTAAAACTGAATAAGGTTCAGCAATTCAGCATTAAATGACCCATTCAGAATGATTTGCTCTATTTTTCATGCTGCATATTTTCAGTCAGGTAGTACTGCTGCTAAACCTGGGTATCACTTTAGTTGCTTCCAGGTGAGTATGAATTATTATGATCTGATAAAAAAAATGTTGGTTTCTCAGCAAATTGCCCTAGATTAATATCTTGGTCCCTTCAAGGGATAGGTATAAAATTCTGGGTAATAACTGCTTATTCATTCAAAAGGAGAAACCAGACAGGTGTTGTGCACAGCTATCTTGTCACAGGTCTGAAGATTGCTTTCATACTATGATTTTCCCAATGGCTATATATAAATTAAAAAGTCACCTGAAATTGAATGAATGCCTTGGGTTTTGTTGCAGTGTTTTTTACCGTGGCTGTCTCTGCTTCTCTCAGTAGAGGCATCATTGATACGATACTTAAGAAAATGTGTCATGAACATGAAGGAACTGGAGCAATGACAAAGCCATTCCTTAAAAAAAAAAAAAAAAGGAGAAGAAAGCATGATAAAATTAAATAACTACTAATTCCTTACAGGATGCTCAGAAACAGCACAGGAAAACTGTAATCACTTGTGCCTTTCTGTGAGACCAGAAGGGTTTGAGTCATGACTCTGCATGGAGCACTTTGAAATGAAGTCTCAGAGCTATTCACAAGCTTCAAAATAAAAAATCTCTCTACTGACATGGGACATCATGCCTCCAAGGTACAGTGGTCCCAGGAGTGCTCATTAAATGATAGCAGGATGAATTGCATTTCATCCTGACATGATGTTTGGATGCAGGAAATGAGCTTTTAAATTACTGCCATGTCCCTGAGCAGCCTGTACTGCTGGTTTGAGAACAAAGGGGATGTCCATGTGCCTCAGCTACTTTTTGTTTTGCTGAAGCTATGGTTCTGTGGGCAAAGGACTTCTGTGTTGTAACTCCACTGAATGCTTTCTCTCAATGCCTGCTTTGAATGTTACTAGGGCAAAATGTTTTCCTTTTTTTCCCTTGTTTAACATCTGTAAGAATCTCCTCCAACACTTCCCAGGCAAACCTCACAGAACTTTGCTTTGCAAACCCTGCAAAGCTATGTGTTAGCATCCTCTTTAGCACACAAGGCAACTGAGTTAAAAAACGCCAGAGGACCCAGAGCCACGAAACAAAATGGGTTTGAGGCTTCTAAACACCTTTGATGTATCCTGGACCTTCAAGTCCTGCCTGTGGCTTAACAGTAAGTCTTTCTTAGGCCAGGAAATGTTATTCTAATGTTCTACTTTTTCCCTCTTGGCTTCTCTGTCTTGCATTTTTCTTCTGATCCCATTTTCTAGGAGTCCTTCCCTTAACTTCCAGTGGCTGTGATCTCCCTCAAACACAGCCATAATGCTGGGACTAAATCTTGTCTTTCAAATTCACTCTTGCTGCTTACAACAACTTTTACGACAAGAAAATCTTCTTTTTCTGATTCAAGTTAAAGTGAGCATGGAAAAATACCCTGTCATGGCTGAAAGCCTTAAAGTGTTATCTACAGACAGAAGGAGAATACAAACGTAGTTAACTAAGGCAGCTTGTGAACACTACATTGGTACAGCATGCAGTGTGAATATGTATGCAAGGTCTTTTATATTGTGCTCCCACTTGCAAACTGAAGTTCAGGAGTGTTCACAGGCACCTCTGGCTTTGAGGTTATGTTAGCAAATACAAGCAGCTGCAGACACTTGTTGAAATTTGAATCTCTCTTTTCTTGATTTGCTTGCTCCCCCCTTCGAGTGGCAAGAGTCATTACTAGCTAAGAGTAATCTTAGTTCATCTTATGATAATTAACAGAAGTTACTTCATCCTTTAATCACATAAGTTTCTCTTGAGGTAGTGAAATAGTACAGCAGTGAACACAGTGTTAGGAAGTGAAAAAGGTGATTGCTTGGTTTTGAAATGAAGGGATGAATTTAGCCAGTGTGTAATTATTCAAGTGAGAAGTTAAGTCCTGTCTGGCTTCAGTATTCCAAAGTGGTATTTGATGTAAATCCTTCTCCAGAGTTCATTACGTTAGCTCTTAGCTCAACCTGAGCATGCTCAGCGCCAAATTCAGTGTGCAGCACATTTTATAACCAAGTAGAATGACGTCATCCTAACGATCCCGCAGCTCCCTACTTCCTTGGGAGGAGGTACGGCTTTGTCTTCGGCCTAAAGATGAAATGGAATACGTTTTATGAGATTCCCTTGGTACTTGCAGTGTGGAATGTGTGAGGAATATTGTTTGCACCACCAGCAAGAACTGTCCCTTTTTGCCTAAAAACAAATAATGTTACTTTGCTTGTATTATTTTTCTTTACAGAAAATGAAGTTTTTCCTTTACAGATCCCTGAGTGCTTTACAAGAAGACCCACAGATCCCTTTTGCAGGTGGGTAAAACAAGCTGCAGGGAAGCACAGTGGCTTGTCGGTGTCCACCCTGTGGGTAATGCTCACTTAGGCCTGGGGGCTGCCAGGCTGCTGCTGAGGGCTCTGGGTTGAACCATGCTGACTTTCAAAAAAAGTGAGAAGAGAAATTTAGAAAGGTACTTTCATTAACTGTTTGTTACTGCTGCTTTACAGAGGTACTGGTCAGAGCTCCTGAGAAGCCAGAAATCTGTCCTCCCTCACCACTTTGTCCTGACCTCAGTGAGACTCGTGGGAGTGCCGAATGCCATCGGTGTGTGCACACAGAGTCCCAGTGCCTGTCCCCAGCGGTGGGTGGTGCCAGCTATTTCAGGCGCTCTTTACCGTAAGTAAGACTGCAATGATATAGCATGGACGTAAGTGCTAAGAAACAGGCAAGATGCCCAGCCACCCCACTGAGACTGCACTGGGAACGGCATGCATAACATCAGGCACAGCTTTTGGGGACAGTTAGGGAGAAAGACTCCAATTGCATGAATAGGCAGTTTTCAGGACATCGTGAGAGCAGAATGAAATTCTCCACACTACAACCAAACCCGAAAAGTGAGCAGCCTCTCCCAGCCTCTGTAAATCCGGGCTGGCAGGCTCAATCACTGCAAATATGCTCTCCTCTGTTATGACAAATCTGACAAGCCAAGGTCAGAAAGCAGAAAGTTTCAGCTGCTCTATCATGCCAGGAACAAAAAAAAAAAAAACCAAAACACAAAAGAAAAGAAAAAGCCTTGTTTTAAAATAAGCTATTTTAAATAAACAAGTGGTCTTTGAACGACAACAGAGTACATACCTAACAATATTTGTTAAGTAAATATCAGTGACATGTTTAAGTCTGGCTTAGTATGTATTAGCAAAGTGGTATTTGTGTTGCTTTTGTTGTAACAAGAGTCAATAGTGTTTCTAGAAGGTGGTCTGAAAAAAAGAGACTTTTGAGGGTTTTTTTCCCACTTAGCATCCAACAGAGAAACATCTGCCCAGCAGTAGCCCCACCTCAGGACTTTCAAGTAAAAAATCCTTCCCAATGCACTGATTTTGGTGAAATTATACTTCACTTTCACTGGCTTAGTTCAGTTCATAATCTGCCTCTTAGGTGTTATATTTTACCTACAGATCCACCTCGTAGATAATTTTGGCTTTCTGCTGGAAGTCTGCCCCAAGACCAGTTGCAAATACACGGTCACGCTATTATAGTCTGTACCCGAAATGCCACAGTGCTGAGCAAAGTTCAGACCTATTCCCACCTCTTCTGATCAGCTGCTCACTGAGCTTAGATTTTCTTCAGTTTGGTACTAGTGCTGTAAGCACAGAGAGCCCCGCCGCACAGGCCTGCTCTTCATAGCTTCGCAACCAAGCTGACTCAGCGTCGGCCAAGATACACCAGCAATACGCTGAAAGCCACTGGGGGACCAAGAGGGCACCACACCACCTAAAAGCTGATGGTTGCTTTTCCATGTGCAGCAAAAGAAAAAAGCAGTATCAATTTCTAATTTAATTAGATCTTTGTATATGTATTTGTATTTTTGTCTGTCTACCCTTTGACCTTTTGGTTTATTTAACTCTTTTTTTTTTTTAAAAGAGACAGATATTAACTCTAGGGTTAATGCAGAGACAGAGGAATGCTAAGCAAGAGAACAGGTTGTAACAATGATGCTGAATTTGAAATTCTCCACCAGGAACAACGATTTTCTCATACGTCTGACGGGCTGTGAGGAAGTCAGACTGCTTCTTAAGTGTCCTTTCCTATATGTCAATACAAGTGATCTCTTTGGACATGCTCTGAAATTTTGGGCTTAATAAATCATTACTGTAGACCACGTGCTTCCATGTATGGGAAGCAACGTGACTTTTTCTCTCTGTTTTTGTGGGGTGTTGGAGAGGAAGAAAGGTCGTTCTCTGTGGGACCTGAAGGAGAAAACTGCAGTTTATAAATCAGGCTTGACCTACCCCAAAGTCAGGCCACTGAAGTCACGGTGAGGCTCTGCAGGAAAAAATGACAGCTAGGCTTTTATCTGTATGCCGTGGCATCACAGGTCAATACTATGACTTATTTCTCTTCTTTAAAGCTTTCATGTCAGAGGAATCAAAGCCCCCTACCTCCCCTTCCCAAATGGCCTCCAGTTAATAATAGCACAAACAGTAGCGAGCCCCGGTTTGAAAGAGGTCTTAATGAGACACTGCTCTTTGATAAGCCATTTCAAGGGCAGGAGGCAAAGTGTTTACTTTGCTTGGAAGAGGAGTCTGATGAGCAATTTGCTTTTCTTTTGCTGAAGCCCAGCAGAGCTTTGTTACCTCCAGAATACGAGGACTGCAGAGGTGGTTTGTGGCTACTGCTCTTTAACCTGTGGCTACTTCTTTGCCTTATGCAAGAATAAAAAGTTCTGAATGAAGCACAGCAGCCTGTCACTGCCTGTGCCAGCTGCCTCTGCGCCGAGCCTTAACAACCATCTGCTCCCCAGCTTTCCCTCCCATGGCTGTTTTTCCTGCCTTTGGCTGTCCTGGGAGGCCCTAAGGAATTGGGAACGCAGTGAAACCTGGGAGTGCAGCTGGCCCGGAGGAGAGAGCGAGGTGCAGCTTCATGAATAACTGAGCCCTCCTGACCGTCCATTGCGCCAGAAAGGAGGAAACACGCACATAAGGCTTCAAGTTGGGCTGGCCAGCCTGACTTGGGGTGGGCCAACCTGTAAGACACAAAATTATTTAGTCTGAGAATATTGAAACTCTCCCAAAGCCTAGGCCCATACTAAGTGGCCAAGCCACTGTCCATCATATTTGAGAAGTTGTGGCAGCCTGGTGAAGTTCCCGCTGACTGGAAAAGAGGAAACATAACCCCCATTTTTAAAAAGGGAAACAAGGAAGACCCAGGGAACTACAGGCCAGTCAGCCTCACCTCTGTGCCTGGCAAGGTCATGGAGCAGATCCTCCGGGAAACCATGCTAAGACGCATGAAAAATAAGGAGGTGATTGGTGACAGCCAACACAGCTTCACTAAGGGCAAATCATGCCTGACCAATGTGGTGGCCTTCTGTGACGGGGTTACAGTGTTGGTGGATAAGGGACGACCAACTGATGTCATCTACTTGGACTTGTGCAAAGCATTTGACACTCTCTCTCACAACGTGCTTGTCTCTAGACTGGAGAGACATGGGTTTGACAGATGGACCACTCAGTGGATAAGGAATTGGTTGGATGGCCGCACTCAGAGAGTGATGGTCAACAGCTCGATGTCCACATGAAGACCAGTGACGAGTGGCATTCCTCATGGGTCCGTGTTGGGCCCGGCCCTATTCAACTCTTTGTTGACAACATGGACAGTGGGACAGAGTGCACCCTCAGCAAGTTTGCTGATGACACCAAGTTGTGTGGTGCACATGGGTCAAGGCAATCCCAAGCACAAATACAGGCTGGGTGGAGAATAGATTGAGAGCAGCCCTGAGAAGGACTTGGGGGTACTGGTGAACAAGAAGTTCAACATGAGCCAGCAATGTGTGCTTGCAGCCCAGAAAGGCAACTGGATCCTGGGCCACATCAAAAGAAGCATGGTCAGCAGGTCGAGGGAGGTGATTCTCCCCCTCTACTCTGCTCTGGTGAGACCCCACCTGCAGTACTGCATCCAGGTGTGGAGCCTCCAATATAAGAAGGACATGGACCAGTTGGAGCGAGTCCAGGGGAGGCCACAAAAATTATAAGAGGGCTGGAGCACCTCTCCTATGAGGACAGGCTGAGAGAGCTGGGGCTGTTCAGCCTGGAGAAGAGAAGGCTTCAGGGAGACCGTATAGCAGCCTTACAGTACCTAAAGGGGGCTGATAGAAAAGATGGGGAGAAACTCTTTAGCAGGACCTGTTGTGATATGATGAGAGGTAATGGTTTTAAAATAGAGGGAGGTAGATTCAGACTGGATATAAGGCAAAAAATTTTTACAATGAGTGGTGGAGCACTGGCACAGGTTGCCCAGAGAGGTGGTGGATGCCCCATCCCTGGAAACATTCAAGGCCAGGTTGGATGGGGCTCTGAGCAACCTGATCTGGTTAGAGATATCCCTGCTCTTTGCAGGAGGGTTGGACTAGATGGCCTTTAAAGGTCCCTTCCAAACTATTCTATGAGTCTATAAATGCACCAGCTGCTTTCCTGGAGGCAGGAAAAGCCAGGCCAAATAAATGATTGCTTTCAGGGCTGCTACTGACTCCTGCTACAAGAAAGCTTTACAAACTCAGATTATAAATGGTGTTCATTTCATCAAGCATTCTGTTACACAGGCCATGAAGTACACTGCACAGGCACAATACATAGCTTTACTCCAGCAGCCCTGGTGCAGCTTTCCGGCCAGCACAGGAGTAGGACAGGGCAGCAGGTGCTGGGGTGACGCTGGGCATTTCCTGACCACGTGCTTTCCAACACCGTAGATGGAACATAAGGAATTTTGTTTAGAGATTGAGAGAAAACTTGAATGTTTCCAACTGGTTGCAAAGTACCTCCAAATAGAGGTACCTGCTACTTTTGGCCGAGCCCAGGCTGGATGGGCGGGTGTGGGCGCAGGTGGATTTGGGCGCTGTGGAGCACCTGCGCTGGAGGCTGTCATTCAGCCCTGCCAGGGCTGTGCCCGGAGCAGGGCCCGGGGGAAAGGAAATGGCTGGCCGGACCCAGCAGCAGGATGTTGTTCACATGCTTAAATCTGCAGGATCAAGCACTTGTTATGGGAAGGAAAGCAGACGGACAAGATAAGCAGGTGTTGCACAAGATGGTGGCGTTTGGGAGAGGACTGCGAGGCAACAAATGAGCGACAGACAGAGCCACCCCTGGAAAAAAACCCTTCCGCTGCCTGGCCGCCGGTCAGGCAGGTGCACTCCATGGTGGACTCGGCTGGGCCAGTCCCCTGTCGTTACTGCAGCCGAGGCGGGCCCTGGGGCCAGCTGGGCCTGCCTGCACTTTCTGTGCTGCCCCACGCCAGCCGCCGCCTCCTCCCGCTGGCTTCCGCCCGCCCCCGCCACTTCCCCCGGGACAGGCGGCAGGAGGGCTGGCGGCCGCCACCGCACTCCCCCGCGCCACGCGTGGCCAGCGGCTGGCGGGGACCGTGCCGGGACAGAGCTCCCGCCCGCGGTAACACACGAGTTGCCTGCCTCCACCCGCGGCTGCCTCTGGGCACGCCCGGCGCCCAACTGTAGGGCCCTGTCCCCGCCCGGCTGCGAGGAACCGCCCGCCGCGCCCGGGCAGGAAGTGGGGCGGGGGCTCAGCGCGGCACCGAGCCTCCGCCCGCAGGAAATGGCGGCGGCACGAGGTGAGGCGGGACGGGAGCCCTTGTGGCGGCGGGGAGCAGGGGGGTCCCCGCGCTCCGGTGTAGCGATTCCACCGCCCTCCCCGTGGCGGGTGCAGGCGAGCGGCGGGAGAGGGGCGGCGCTCGGGAACGGCCTCCTGTGAGGGGTGGCCGGGTTCGCCCTCGCTCCGCTCGCAGGTCGCGTAGAGGCCTCGGCGGCGGGAGGGTAAGCGGCCCCTGCAGCCGGGCCAGAGCGGGTCCCCTGTACCGGGGCTGCCCTCCGAGGCTTGGGTTCCTCACGCCCGGCTCTCTGCCTGCAGCTGTGCTCATGACTCGTGTGTCGCCTTACAGGGCCTGCCGCCGTGATGTGCATGTCGCTTGGAAACCCCCGCGGCCACGGCCGTGCCGGGGCGGGTGGAGCGGCGCTTCCGCCCGCAGCCCGTCCGTTCCCCGGGCCGCAGGTAAGCGCTGCCCGGCCCCTCGCTCCTCGTGCTGCCCGCCGGGCCCCGCTGCCTGCGGGCGGGACGCGGCTGGGGCAGCGTGACCGGCCCTGCCTGAGGAGAAGCTGCCGCGGGTTTGGGTTTATAAGTAGCTTGAGACCCTGCTCTTCGCTGCTGCAGGCTTTCTGGTGTTGTGTTTAGGCCACAGCTTTGCATCTGCAGTAAAACACTTTTATTCACCTTTATTGTTGTGGGATAAGCACCCTCTTGGCAGAGAGTGCAGCCCCTTACAGCCATTTTATGAAGCAGTTCATGGCCTCAGTATACGTAAAGCTTAAAACGTAAGCCTGCTTGGGAGAAGTTTAAGCTGAGGCCAGGGCAGCTGAGTCCAGTGTATACTGGCAAATGAGCACACCAGCGTAAATGCAACAGAGAGAAAATTTTAACAGAAAGTCGTCATTGTGTCTTGGGCAGTCCTGGCACTGTGCGCTGAGTCAATGGAGACTAAGTGCTGAGCTGAATGGGAAGCAGAGACTCACCTTTGTGTGGTCCCTGGCTACTTTGCTGTGCATTGCTAATGAGTAATACTGGTTACTGTTAGAAAATAGAAGCAGGTGATTACAAAGATACAGCTGAATTTCAGGGCAGGAACAGAGAATTGCCTTCCAGGCCAGACAGGCAGGTTGAGTGGTTAGGCTCTGCAGTCTTCTTTAGAAGAGCAGTCAGTTCCTGAGGCTTCCCAGGAGTTTTTCTCAGAGATTCATCTGGAGGACTAAGAAAGTGGAGCCAGTGACATTATATTGACTCCACTGATACTATCCTCCTAAATTAAATGATGGAAGAACAAGGCCTGCCTGTGAGGTAAAGTCAGGACCTACTTCCTCTACCTACAGCGTTTTAATGGCAATTAGAGGGAGCAAGTCAAAGTCAGGTGTTTCTGTTGAAAATGGTGGGTGTGTTTGGTTTGGCTAGAACACATTAAAACGTATTTCATGACTGTTGTGTTTCCTGTTGTTGTATTTTTGACATTGTTTCATCTGTGTGTTTTTGCTCACAGGCCCGTGGGTGCCTTTGTTCCTGGCTCCAGGTCTGGGTGAGGAGGGACACTGGACGTGCTGAAGAATTGTGGTAACCAGTTTGGAAACTGCCATAGATGGTTTGTGTAAACCTGTCTGGTAACCCGTGCGGTCTTGTGAAAGGGCTTCGTGTGATGCCCTCCAGTGGCAACAACGTGTACTGGTATTTATCAGTATATCAAGAGGGAACAGAAGGGAATTGGAAAAAGTGATCCTTTTTGCCCACCCTAAAGGGGTTTGAAGGTGAAGGGTGTTTGGGCAGCCCTGGCAAAGTCCCTAGTTAGCTGCTGGGTGAGGTGCGGTTGGGGGTGTCCCATCCTTTGGTGGTTCCTGGTGCTGCAAGCTCTGCAGGGATGCATGGGTCACTGCTGCAAACCAGTGCAACCTGTGGGATTCAGGTGCCCAATACCAGAGCTTTAAGCATGAGCTCCTATGCTTCACAGAAGGTGAACTTTGGTGTGTGCCAGTAAGTGCACATAGTGAAAAGGAACAGGAAGAAAAACACTAACAGGTACCAGGAATAATGTGTCTTGCAGCATATAACTCACTGTCAGAGACAAGGACAACTTGTTTTTAACTGACTTGTCCTTTCATGTGATCTAATTCAGCAGTGAGCCTGTAGACAGGCCAGAGATGAGAACTGGTTTTGCCTCATCTGAGACACCTTTCAATGCAAATAAATAGCTCTCAGATTGACAGCTCAACACAGTTCTCCAAGATGAGTGTTACATCTAGGATTCCAGATAAACCGAATACACTTGGTGTTAGTCTGCTCGGAGTACTCTGTAGGACCTGTTAGTGCCCTTTAGCTTCAGTAGGAGACTGCCCTTTTACTGTCAGAGACAGCTTCCAGTTCTGTACAGGTTTTGGCCCTGACTCAGGAGTCTCAGAGAGGTATTGCACTTCCCCCTGTCTGGGGGACTTGCACAGAAAGATGAGGTTGAGGTGAACCTCCAGCTTGAGTGCCGTCCTGGTCTGATCAACAGACCCTGTAGTGGCAGTGGTGGCCTCCCTGTAAAGGATTTACATAAAGGTAATTCACAGTGACAGCTGATTTTAAAAAATTCAGGTTGTTCGTGCCTTTGCTGTATAAATATTTAAGTGACAGGATTGGAATTCCTAAGGGAGGAAATGCTTGGGTTATTGCTGACAGGTGAAGCTTTTATTAAACAGAAACATGCAAATTCAATTTCCATATTGTTTTTAACCTAGTAGCCAATTATTCCTTATTTGTTCTTTTTTCAGGTAGTTCTGTTGGTGCCATAGCTGGTGTGTACCATGCCTGGGGATGGCCACTGAGTCATATTCTACTGAGCAGGCTGCTCCGTATGCAGCCATCAGGCCTGTATTCTCACAACAGATTCATCAAGCTGGCAGTGTAATGACGGCGCTGTTTGGTGCCCGTAGAGTCCCATTCCAAGGGTGTCCAAGCACCTCACATTTGACTCAGAAAATGTGTCCTTGCAGCAGTCCTGCGAGAGGGTTGTGAAGTGCCGGGGACTCCGAGGGCAGTTTACCAGTTGAAAAATACTTTGGGTTTGGTTCTTTTATAATCTGAGGTGAACAGAACCCTGTTGCCAGGATACAGGTATGGTTTAAACATTTCAGGTGAAAGCTGTTGGTGGGGAGTGGTGGGGCTGTTCACAAGAGAACATCTGCTTTTCATCAGAATCGTTGGGTTCACCAGCAGCCTTTCTGCTTTAAAGGCTTTGTTGGGAGGCTCAGACATCTTCATGCCTCTGCTCTGATACTTGTGTGTTTTACTTTTTCAGATATCTACTTGAAGAGAAGACTCTGGTTCTTGATTTTTGGCAGATAAAGGTAAAATATGTTACAGTGGGTGGAAGTTGGACCCTGAATCAAGGCATAGATTTTTAAGCAAAGAAAAGAAAAAAAAGGTGTTAAAACAACTTGAGTGGCTCTATCTCACCATTTCATTCCCTGGCAGAAGAGCTGTAGGCTTTAGCAGCTGTTCTCTGGTGTGGTCTTGCCAGTGTCAGCAGGGCTCACCTGGCCACCCCCTGCCCTCTGCATTTGCAGTGGTTGCGGGCTGAGTCGCTGTTGCTGGTGAATGCAAGTTGTTGTGCTCGCTGCAAGACATAGCAACTGAAAGTCTCTGGCCTGCCAGAGGTCTGGCAAAGTGACCATCACAACCCTTTCTGCCCTGGAAACCTGAATTCCTGGTAAGCTAAGAAATGACACTGTACTTACACAGCTGAGTGTCGCTAAACCCATCTTCTTTTGAGGCTTGCAAAACAAATAGATATCCAAGAGATGGTACTAATCACTGCTGTAGGGATGTATTCAGCTCCTGTTTTTATGGTTTCTGCAAAGCCTGTTTTGGGGAGACTTTTTTTTTAACCTACTGGGTGAAGAACAGACAAGCACAAGCTTTTGGTACACGGTTCTACGTCAAATCTCTTCAGTTTTGCCAGCCTCTGTTTATTTGTAGGGACCCTGTATATTGTAGAGGCCACTGCCTGTTCCTGACTAGAATGGAAACTTGAACCAATGAGTTTTGTAATGAATGTGCAATAAATCTGTGGAAAAGCTTCTCTGTTAATGACTCTTGATTGAATTCAGGTAGTTTTGACATACATGAATTAGAGGTAGACAGGGCTGCTTGACAGGCGATGCCTGTCTGGTGTCTGGAAAGAAGGACATTTCAGCTGAGTGCTGGGCCAGAGTAGTTCCAGTCCCCACTGGACACTCAAAGCTCTGATGGCACAGCATCAGGGGGGAGTAGTCCTCAGTGCTGAGAGGGAGAACAGATCTGTGAGTGTGGAGGATACACCACAGCTAAAAATGGTGCTTTAGATTTCTCTATAGGGGCAATCAAGCACTGCAAAAGGCCTCAGTTTTGGGTTTTTTTTTGTTGTTTTTTATTTCCCCTGGATGAATGAATGAGAAGCATAGGCATTCTGTAAAAATGTCTTTTAATATTTGAGACTGTAGTGCATGCTTGGGTATTTCAAAAAGCCTCACTGTGTATGGCAGGCGCTAACAGTTCAGACAAAGGGAGGCGTATTTGATTATCTTGTGTCACAGACTTTATGTAGTAACAAGAATACTTGATTGTGAGACCAGCTTCATGGTTGGAGTGTTTTCAGCTTTGTCTAGCAACTGTACAGTGATTATGCCTTTTGCTATTTTTGTTTTTCTTTGAATTTTTAGTTCCTCTGCAGACACAAGAGTGGAATTAATGATTGCTCCGGAACAGGGGAGTTCCCTAGGCATCAAATGGGTACTGGGGGAACTGGTGATCAGCTGTCACTGCTGCTTGGTGGCAGTGTCACCTCTGGAAAGGATGGTGTCCATTTCTAACTGGAGAATTTCTGGGATGCTGATAGATCTTGTGACCATAATGGTTTTCTGCTAAGATCCTGCCTAAGAAGATAGAAACTGTTTTAAAGGGTCAGGCCTGGCAGCTGGTTTGGGCCAGGGTTGCTTTGCTCTCTTTCTTGGGACAGAGCTGGTTTGTAGGGAGCATGATGGAACAGTTAATGCTGAAAGAGGGCATCACTCAATGCAGGTTACATGCAGATGTGCAGCTGCAGAACACAGGTTATGGGAGGGCAGTCCACGGGGGTATTGCAATTCCAGTATGTATCCGCAGGACACCAGGGGTTTCCAAAGCAAAGCAGGGGTGGACGTAATGCTGGAAGTGCGAGTTGAATGCATAAAGGTGCTGAGCAATATCTGCATTGAAAAATGACAGTCTGCAGTTCTCATAGTCCAGCAGGATGCCAATCCTTCTTGGGGGGACAGTAATTCTGACGTCTGGCGTCATCCCGCTGTGCAGAAATTCGTACTTGTGCCTGTAGGGAAGAAACAGACAAAAAACCTGAGGGCACCCTTGCTCTTCTGAAAGGGAAGCACATTGTGCACACAGTATTCAGTGTATGCTTCCCGGGTATTATAATAATTATAATATATATAAAAATTCTAAATCCAGGGCATGCTTCCTGCTTCACAGTCCTATCCCTCCTCTGTGCCCCGTGGTTACTGTCCCTGTCCCAGCCACTTTGCTGAGCAATGGCTGTGTTTGCTGAGGAGCAGTGTGCTCTGCGCCTGCACGCAGCCTTGCCCCGCAGTGCTCAGACCTGCCCGTCTAACCCGTGTAACGGGCCTCTTGCTTCATATCCCAGTCTGGCTGCGAATGGATGAGTGGTGGTTCTTAGATATGGATGCTGTTGCAATATGGGACTTCCCATTTTTTTCCATATCTCTGAGGGCCATGTGGGTAAATTGGAGGGTGCACCCTTGCCACTAGCTTTAGCCTGAGATGGTCCCCTCCTCCATGGCGTAGCTGTGCTCTGTTAGGCCTGTTAGACTTGCCCCAGAACACCACTTGTCATCTGCTCGGCCTTGCCCGTAGATAGCTGTAGGCACTGACATGGAGGGAGTTGGTGAGATGACTCAGTCCTGTCCTTCCAGGCCCTGCCATGCTGCCCGCTTGCTCCCTGAGGGCCTGGTGGTGCTGAGCCCTCTTTGCTGCCAGCCTTACAGGAACTGCTCACACCCACCTTCACAGCAGCAGTGAGGAAGCGTAATCCTTTGGGCAAAGGCTGCCTGACTCACACTGTGGCTAGGCATCCTCCAGACTATGGATGTCATTTTTCAAACCCCACTCTAAATTATGTTTCTGCCTGCTTTTCCTACAGGCCCTCCCTGCTCAGCCAGGGTGGTGTTGATGGGGAAGTTCCAGTCTTCATGCTCATGAGGGTGACATCCTTTAATTGTGATTCCTGGACTGTGGAGGCCAGGAAGGTACTCTGTATGTAAGCAGCTTTGTCATGAGAGTAGCCCTCTTCTTCCCTGTGTAGTCACTGTGAATAAGGCTGAAGTCCTTCAGCAGTTACTCAAACAGCTCTCCCTAGTGTGGGATGCTGCAACCGAAAATACAACACTTATGGGAATGTGTGCCTTTCTGAGCAGAAATGAGAAGATTTATTCAGTTGAAGTGAGTTATCTGGCATTTCATAAGGGCCAGCTTCTTCACTAACCACTTCTTCCACCCACACCTCTCAAACCTGAGAAAATTTCTCTGCAGAAATGGGTATGACAGTGACTCAAGCTGAGCAATGGCCCAGCTCCCTTTTCTCCCTGGAGTCTATGTTCATTGCTCCAGAAGAATGAGAACAAACCTCAATGTACCTCTTAGCTCAACGTAGCAAGGAAATCAAATTACCCTGCCTGCAATGTATGGGAGAGTCATTAGTGGGTTGGGTCTCCCTCACTAAGCAGCATTTCTTGCTGTGTGGGAGGTGAATGCCAGCACTGCTGAGGACTCTGGCTATGCAGCGGGCCAGCTGCTGGGGAGCAGAGAGCAGCAGGCGCCTGGGGAGGAGTACATGCTCCAGCCGCCTGGGCTGCATCTAAAACCTCCCTGCTACCAGCTGGCAGAGGACAGGCAGATTTGGGCCCATGCCATGCCATCCTTACTGTTTACTGACTGCATGCTGGGGACACTCAGGTGGTGTCCAGGCTCCCTGTTCAAGGGGACCCAGCAGCACCCTGGCAACTCTTGCAGGCTGAGCAGTGAGCCATCCAGACAGGCAGTAGGCAATCCTCGGGGGTGTGACGTGTTTTCTTGCTCCTGGATGCTTCACAGGGTGCCCAAATATCACATGGGAGTCAAATACAATGATGCTAATGTAATAGTGTCTGGGGGAGAGCCAGCAGATTCAAGCTGAGGCATAAGGGGAGCTGGCATTTTTGCATGCAGGTGTGGCTGTTAGGTAGTTCCTTAGGTAGGAGAAAGATCAAGAACAGTTGCATACAACTGGGTTTAGCCAGACATGTAGTTTCTAGGTTACATGGATCTATTACTCTCTATCTTCCCACTGGGGTTTTGGTGACCGGAAAGAAGGTCTTTACAGCTAACTTCTGTAATGCTGATTTTTCACAGATTTGTTCCTGCGACTGCCTATTTCAATGTGATAATGTCATTAAGCAGGAGGATTTCCTTAAAGGTTCCAGTATCCTTCCAACACCAGTTCACAGTGCCAATGGTGGAATGTCAGATGTCCCTCATTAAGAGCTTGGTCTGGGCTTTGATATAAAATCTCCCTGGAAGCAGGAGCTCTCTGCTGCTCTGCCTGCAGCTCTACCTGTAGGAGGTGTTCCTGTAGCAGACCCGTAGCCTCCACAGCCCTTACCTCGATGGTGTGATGATATGCCTCATGCACCATGATGAGTTGTTTGCCCCTAGATAACCATGTCTTGGAGTGTTTTCAAAAGCCACACCAATTCTGTACTCTGTATCTTCCTCAACTTCCACCTCCCAGTAATGCTTTCCTGGAAATGGGATCAGACTGCCCAGGATCCCAATACACCTGTGGGAGACAGACAGGAATATGTGCTTTGGCAGGGACACTGCAATGCTATTTACAATGATCAGGTGTGTAATGTACCTGGACATTACATATCAATAAACAAAAGCCACTTTTGCTGTCTCCTTAGCAGTGCAGCATGGATTTTTTACTGCAGTGAAGTCCACGTGCTGAGGACCTGACACCGAACCTGCAGGTTTCTTTGTGAGACCTACCCTGTTTTTACCTGTGGGTAGCTTTGTATAAATGAGTGCCCTGGGCACTTTCAGGAATAGGGAGAACAGCATCCTACGCTGCCTGAGTTTTCTGGGAAAGTTATTACTTGCTAGAAAAGAGAGTGCTCTGGTGCTAGCAGGGGAAAAAGGATGCTTTTGGGTGATGCTGAGGAAGAGGTGCACTCAGCATTCGGAGGGCCTGATGTGTAAGGACAGGCATGCACAGCAAGATAGCTGTGCTCTGTGCTGCCTCCAGCAACCATTTAAGGCAGATGTACAGCTCGTTACAAGTGCATGTAGATGTCTTGGAAATAGCTTAAAGGCTGCTGAAATCTGGATCAGAGACGCTGTGTTGCTGCAGCTTGAGAAGGAAAAGGAATGATGCAAAACGGATGGGTAAACATCTATGAACAAAATATTACCATAGCAATGAGAGTTGCAAAGCCACCAAGGCAAACCTGAGTCAGACTGTAGGAGCTGCTGTGGTTAGAAAGCACATTAGTCTTTCGCAGATCACACGAACTTCAGAAGGAAGAGTTTGCAATGTAATTTCCTTGTAGTATTATGAGTGTTAGTAATTTCAGCTTGGGAGCTTTCTCTTTTTTTCTTTTTTTTTTTTTTTTCTAACTATCTTGACATGAAAGAGGCTTCTGAAAGTTCACAGTGGCATCAAAAACTGAGCCTCAGAGTTCAGAATGAGATGAGTGCCAGCTCTGACTGTTTATGTGAAACATAAAAGCACTTTGTGGAAGTGGGATGAAATCCAATTTAGGCTTATCATGATGACTTTAATGAAGAAAATCTTCTATCTCCTGGCTCTTTCCTATCAAGCCCTCCAGTAGCATTGCATTTCCATGGAGGGATTAAGTTGT
This sequence comes from Chlamydotis macqueenii, assembly GCF_036417535.1. Lineage (NCBI taxonomy): Eukaryota > Metazoa > Chordata > Aves > Otidiformes > Otididae > Chlamydotis > Chlamydotis macqueenii. The sequence continues at coordinate 10,836,228 of NC_141567.1, read as the reverse complement.
GGGCTTGTATTATTCTGTGTCTGCAGATGCCTGTCCTGGTTACATATTGTTCCCATGGTTCTGACTGGAAACATGCATGTTAGCAAGCTAAGTCTCTCATTTCAACGGCAAAGGGCCTAATTCTGTTTTGAAAGTAAAATCTGTAGGCCCAAACAGTACCAGCTCGATCTTTCAGAAAGATATTCATATCCCTCTCCTTTCCTTAGCATTTGCTTTGGCACTTGAGTACCTGTTTAAATTTAGCTCAAGGTGCCCAACGTGTGGAAGCAGGTTTGTATGTAATTGTGGCTGGCTGCACCTGTAATCCTCTTTATGAACTTGCATTAACTTCCAAGTGATGCTTCAGTTCCAAAGAGCAGCTAGAGAGATTTAAATTCACAAAATCAAGGAGAGCTGCTGAAAGCCCCATTAGACACTTCCCAGCATCTATTTAAAAAAAACTAAACAGACCAACTGTGCTGTGAACTACACAAGCCTCTTTCAAAGCAGATGGTCAGGTGCCCAAAGCACCAGTAGGTTTATTTGCCCATTCTGTAGTATTTGCTGTAGTGAACAAGTTTTATATAACATGACTGTTTGGTGGTTTCCATTGGACAGAGTTACATAAAAACAACCGCCAAATCTCCATGTGTGAAAACAAGACCAAGGAAGGATGGGCAGAGCCTCCTGCACATAACGCACAAGGCTCTGTCACCTCAGCAGCTTGTGGAGGAAGGGACAGGAGAGAGGGAGCAACAGCCAGCAGAGAGGAGCAGCTCCTCAAGACTTGAAAGTGTGCAAGTGCTGGATCACTCTAATTAAAACAGAACCTAATAATTATGCCTTTTTTTTTAATCCCACTAGTGCTGTATTAAGAGTATATATATGTTCTGGTTTTGTTAGTGAGGGGGGGCCTAAGGTGGTAGCTTCTGTAGGAAACTGCTAGAAGTCGCTCCCCTTTGTTCAGTGGACTCGGCCGGGCCTAGGGCGGACCTGCTGCTGGCCAAGGCCGAGCCAATTGGTAGCAGAATGTCCCGTGATAACGCCTCTGCGATAACGTATTTAAGTAGGGTAAAACAGGAAAAAGAGGGGGAGAAGATGTGAAGCAGCTGAGCGGGGGGCAGAGAGGGGGAGGCGCGAGCCTCATGGGCCTTGCAGGCCTCACCCTCTGGCCTCCCACCGGGCAGCCGACTGGGCCCAACTCGGCCCGGCCCGGCTGCAAGAAGTGGAGAGGAGATGAGAAGTGAACAAGATGTAAAAAGGATCCTGAGAGGCGTCTGCCAGCCTGTTGTGAGGAACGGCTGCAGACGCCAAGGTCAGTTCAGAAGGAGGGGGAGGAGTAATATGGCTCCTGGCCAAGATTCCTCTGCAACTCGTGGTGAAGACCATGGTGGAGCGGGTTGTCCCCCTGCAGCCCATGGAGGTCCACGGAGGGGCAGAGATCCACCTGCAGCCCGTGGAGGACCCCACGCCAGAGCAGGTGGAGGCCTGAAGGAGGCTGTGGCCCGTGGAGGGCCCGCTGGGACAGCTGTTCTAGAGGGACTGCACCCCGTGGAAGAGATGACCCACGCCGGAGCAGTTTCACGGAGGACTGTGGCCCGTGGGAGGGACCCCACGCTGGAGCAGAGGAGGAATGCGAGGAGTTCTTCCCCCGACGATCATACAGCGGCGTAAAACAACGCGTGATGAACTGACCGCGACCCGCATTCCCTTTTCCCCCCCGTGCCGCTCGGGAGGGGAAGGTAGTAGAGATAATGTTAAGCCCGGGAAGAGGGAGGGGTGGGGGGAGGTTATCTTGTTCCCTGTCTCATTCTCCTGCTAATTTTAGAAAATAAATGAATAGTTTTCCCCAAGTCGAGTCTGTTTTGCCCGTGACGGTAACTTTAAGGATTTCTCCCCGTCCTTATCTCAAACCTTGAGCCGTTTTTCTTATATCATCTCCCCCTGTTCTCTCGGAGGGTGGGGGGAGCGGGAGAGAGACTGCGTAGTCTGGTCCTGATCAGGGCTGAACTACGACAATATAGTTTGATTTTTTTTTTTCTTGTAATATTTTTCTGTGGTTTTTTGGGCTCTGTAAAGAATTAAATGGGAAGAAAGTTCTGGAATTTAATAGAAGTCGGTGCACACATCATGCAAAGGGAGATGTAGTTAGTATGTATTAGTCACCTTAGAAATTCTCAGAAAAGAGCAGCAAGCCACAAGGAGTCTAGTAATGGTGCTCAGGAATGATACCCCAGTGAAACTATGTGGCCTGGATAAATGGGTACAGAGTTTTAGTCTCCAGGGAACTAGGGCTAAAGCCTACCGTTTCAAACTGAATAGTTATCTTAGGAACCCAACTTGAAATACCTTAAAATAAGTCTGGTTTTCTAGAAGATAAGTAATCCATATTTTAAAAGGACCAACAAAGATGTTTGCAGTTGTCTAAAACTGAAGACAACCATAGTCACTTATGCAACAACCAAGGTGGAAAAAACCACTGTACACACATACAGTCTGGAAGTTTTATGTGATTGGTGCCTGGCTTGAAGGTGAGGAGAGCTGCAACACCGGTAAACCTTCTTAGTGGATTTAAATTCAAGGTAGGGGTGTCTTGTGGGTGAAGCAGCCATGAACCACATGCATTAGTTGCAACTGAAATTCTTCTGTATACCTTGTAAAGCTGTTATCGTAGACAGGCAGATCACATTCCGGGTTTTCCAGTTCATCGCAAGCAATTGTAAATCCATCATCTAGAATCGCCAGTAAAGGATGGGCTGTGTCCTCGTTAAGGCAGAAGTAGGTGCCTGCAAGACGGGAATAACAGGAAGGATTACCTGAGGATAACTCCAGCAACTCTTTATGGCATTATGGTTTGCAGCAAGGGTGCCGTGAAACATTGTTTGGATCCACAAAAATATTAACTAGTGCTCTGGAAGGAATCTGTGGCTGACATTGAGAGGACAAGGTTGTCCATTTGGAGTTTTTCAAATAAATGGGTGTTTTACAGCTTAACACTGTTTAGTTACAGCCTTGTGAAAAGCAGAAAAGGGGTCTTAATCTGGTTTTGAATCCAGCCAGGGCCCAAAGCTGCAGGCACTGTGCAGGAAGTAGCTATTCAAAGGTGAGGGGTCCTCCCTGCAATGGACTGTCTCGTTTCAAGTCATCTTCCTCAGAGCTGAAGTGATCTATTTTCAATCACTGAAAGGAGAAGGGCTTAAAGGCCTCTCTGTGGTTTCACTTTTCCACATAAATGCTGGGCACAGTTTGAAGAGAAGGGATCAATCTCTACAAAAGTGCCACACTTTAGCACCTCATCAGATCAGCCCTCAGAGAGGTAAGTCAGCTAAGCCAGCCCAGGGTAAAAGTACTTCGGCCTTTCTCCCTTCAGAGACTTCACAAAGCAGGTCTGACGCACCGCTCTCTGATGAGCAGCCACATGCGTCACAGCTGCTGCTTGTAGCTGGTGTTTGTGTATCCATCCCAGTAAGTCAGGATCAAAGGTCATTCCCAGTGTTGGAGGTGAGGGCTTGCAGCTGACAGATAAATTTGTATCAGCTGTTTGCATAATGCAGACTCAGAGAAGATAAATCTCTCCGTGCTAATCCCAAATGAAATCATTATAATCAAACTGCAAATACAATACAAACAATGACAGGGCAATTACAGGCATGTGCTGCTGAAAAAAAAAAACACATGCTGTGCAAGCAGAATTGGCAATTTCAAATATTGAGTTTGATTTAAGTAGTTGAAGTATACACAAACAATGGTAATGCAATGACAGTCTTCCTCTCCAGGGATTTAAGAACAAACATTTTTCTGTGGTGTCACTGATGTGTAGCAGACAGGTTTCTTACTGAAATGTAGCCTTTTGCAGATTAATGGGTGTGTGGTCAGCTTGCTGAATAAGCACAATTTGCAAATCTCTCACAGAAGGAAAGCGCAGAAGAGAGAGAGGTATGGTGTGAATGCATCTGTGAGTGATATGGGAGGTCTGGGACAGCCCAGTGAAGCTGCAGTGGTGAAGATGAAAACAGGTGTCTACCTGTAAGTCTTTAAAATGAGCTTTGATTAGATGGTTGGGAGGGGAAAGGGCTTTCAAGTTCCCTTTTGGGGGAGAAGGTTAATCCTTGCCCAGTGCGGCACTGAGAGCAGAGATGATAGTGCTATGCCAGTTACCCAAAGCAAAGCTTCCAGCTGAAAGCTGGACTGCCTTTTTCCTGGTGCATAAAGGGAGCCAGCCCTCAAAGCTTCCCCAGCCAAGCTGGAGATGGTCTAATATATACACAGGAAGATTTTGCATATCCAAATGACTCTGGAAAGCGCTGACTGACTGTCTCAACCATACTTTCAAGCAGCAGCATTGTTACAAGGTAATATCTGAAGTAAAGTAAAATCACACTACAAGTTTCTTCATTGGTATGTTAGTACTTGGCAAGCTGGCAACATCCGGGGGCGTTGGGTTGATCTAGTCTTTTAAAATGTTTCCGAAATGAGTAGCTTTCAAGTATCAAATGTACTGGACATAAATAATTTTGAATTACAGAGCTAAAGCAGTGCACTTACTGTTACAAAATGTGTTTCTTTCATTCCTAAAAGGTTACCAGGTGTGTTATTAGATGTAAGAGATTAGGACCTGATCCAGAGGCCATTGAAACCTGCAGGAATCTTTCTGATGAGATAATAGATGCTATAGTGGGCTGCTGGAGCTGTTCCGTACCTGTGGTGTGTATCAGGACGGGTTCACTTCTTTCACTGGAACCACCCAGGTTTAGGGCTCTGACACAGATGCGATAGCTTTGTGTTGGCTGGAGGTGAATTAGGACTTCACAGTTAGGAATCCCAACAATAGATCTACAAAAAAGAAATCAATGGAAAATGATAGGGTAGAGAACAAAGAACCTTTGAGATAATTTTTCTGAACAACAAAGAAGAAATTACATGATCAGCTTCTCTTGTAACACATCAACACCACTTTCCCTTATATAGTTGTCAGTAGTGGGGGTAAGGGATAGTCTGTCACAGACTATGCAGATCTTTACATCTGCTTCTGCCCTTTTCCCTTACCTTGTAGAGTCACTTCCAATTAACATGTTTACAATTAATTTACTAACAGGAAAAGGTGAATAAAGGTGAATTCACTAAAGGGTCATGGGTCCTTTCTTAGGCAGTCTGATGCCACACCACTTGAAACGGTTTCATCTCTACAGGTCATGTAGTCGATAGAACAGTGACTCACTCAGTAACAGTATCGCCATTTTCTTCATTGGTCAGCTTGGACAATTCAACTGTGTAGGAATCAACAGGGTTAATGTCTCGAGATTCCCAGCACACCAGTGCTGCGTTTTCACAGCTTCGGATCTTTTTACTCTTTATGGTAGGTGGTGAAGGAGCTAAAAAGCAGGCAAAAGAACAATTCTAAGCTGTTGCTTGAAGATGTTTGCAACAAACATGCTTTGAAGACTTAAAAAATAGAACAAAGTTGTTTACTAATACTATATAGTTAAAGAAACCTGCTTCCCCAATGGAAAATAAACAGCAGGCAGGGTGATTAACAGTACTATTCAAAGACTTAATTTGGACTATAAAAGTCCCAAGAGAATTAGTGAGAGAAGTAACATAGATAGAGACTGATTACACAACCATTTTCTTTCTATCATTGGTTTTCTCTTTGTCGTAAAGGTGCATCTCTTCTCTGCTCTAAGATGTCAAAGACATCTGGAATGAGTGCTTAAAGGTCTCACTCTGACTTGCTCAATGTGATGTCAGGATTTCTCAAAAGAGAACCAGGATCTGTAATTAATCGTGTTACGGTTCAGCTATCAGGAAGAATTCCTGAAGATAAGCCACGCTAATCAAAATGTACTTGACTGAACTGTAGTTACAAAGGGCAGCATAGCAGGTGAACCCACAAAATATATAAAGGCCAATGAAAGGCGGGCTGTAAAAGGAGTCCACCTGGCAGAACTGGGAGACTTGACCCTTATTCCCAGGTCTCCTACGTGCTTGCATTTAAATAAGCTGTTTTGTCTCCACGCTTCTGTTTCTTCAACTCTAAAGCAGGGACAATTGGCTTGATAGGCTCTCCAAACAGAAGTAGGAAATTCCCATGCAGTCAGTGGACTTACATCAGAAGAAACAAAGCGCCCAGAAAGCCTTACTGGCATAAAATTCAGAGCCGACTGTGAATTGCACTATCAAGGTCACATAGTTATATGAATAAAATATTTTTACCTGTTACATAAACTGCTCTTTCACTTGGTGGACTGGTACCAGAGGCATTTAAAGCACTGACCCAAAATTCATACTGTGTGTTTGGTAACAGATCAGTAATGGTGCAGTATGTTTCTTTGACTTTCAGCGTGTGCTCTGAAATGAAAACAACACAGCATCTACAGTGCCATTACACAGTTACCCACCTGCCTCAGATAATGGGTCCCCAAGGCTACCTCAGATAATGGAGTTGAGGCACATTGTTTTGTGTGCTGAGTTCAAAAGAGCCTTTGATTAGGCTGTTGAACCATGCCTTCCTCTAAGGAGGCATAAATCAGATAACGCATCAGCTTCTGAAGGAGCCACATCACTCAGAGAAAAACAAAACAAATTAAAACAAGACCAGAAAGAACCACCTGTCACTGATTTTTTTCTAAAAAGACCCTGCATGTTCCCACTCCTGGGACACTGTCTGGTCAGCTCATCCCAGCAATGAGACAAGAACTGAAGCTATTTCATACTAATTTCTCATTCTTCATCTTGTATAACTTGGACAGGTTCTGCTTTTCTTTCTAAACTGGCCATTTGGCATTCTACTGTCTTCCACCTTTGCTGGAGAAGTGGCTGGGTGTTTTCAGTAAACGGTTCTGCAAGAATATTATTAGCAAAGGCAGTTTTGTCACAAGGCTGGGTCATTTTAGGACTGTTGTGGTTCTTTTTTTATGCATGTGGGTGATGGGGAGTTACAGCCTATTATTAGCACTGAGATAAATTGTAAAATGACTGTGGGGGTTTCAGTGGGCGTGCTGATAATATGATGATTTGCTCTCTAAAAATACTGTGCTTTGCAGTGGATGCAGCACATGTGTGTCTAACGCAGTGCCCACCCCCCAGGAAAGGAAACGCTGCTGTTGAGACCAGATTCCATCCACTGTCCCCCTCCCACTCCTGGTAGCCCAGCTGTGCCCCATCCTGTCTTTGCTCCTGTGGTGGATCCTGCTGCAGCCGGCAGCATGGCAGACCTGGCAGGGGAAGAGTGACAAAGCCAGGAGCAGGAAATGCGGTGGCAGATATGACAGTTTTGGTGGTAGAGAGAGTGCACAGAAAATGCACTGCTTGCCACCGCAAGTCCAGAGGCACTTTGGAACCAGCTGGTTTTGCCAGGGGAGGGCTGAGGTGTCCCCGTGGGTCCAGGCCTCCTTACCTGCTTGTTCATCACTCTGCCTCTCGTTGCTCACTGGTTTATAGCACAGTTGGTAGCACTCAACAGTGTCATCTGAGAAGAGGCCCCAGCAAACTCTCAGTGAGGTTCCAGTTGCTGCATTGGGAGCCTGGGGATTGATCACAGGGGCACAAGGGGCTGAAGAGGGGAAAACGTGTCAGTTTTTGCATGCATAAGCATGGCATGGTGTTCACAGGCAAACACCTCTCACAAAGGTGAGAGGCATTGCACAAAGCCCAGGCATTGAATAGAGTCATATTCCTCCTACATGGCAAAAAGTTAGGAGCTGACCCTGTAAACAGTTGCAGATAATAATCAGGTCACTGGTGTATGAACTAGTCTTTCTTCGAATCAAAATCAAACCAAGAAAATACACAAGCCTCGGCCTAACCCTTCTCTGTAAACTTGACCTCCGCTGCCTCCTGAGGGCTGCTGTTCCCCAGGAGCTAGTACAGCTGTGCAAGAGCAACATCTGACACTCATGGTGTTCTGGTAATTTTACACTGAAAACAAATGAAAAAAAAAAACCAAAAATAGCTTCCAGTGTCTCTGTATTTATAGGCAAACAAAAAAATCCAGAGGGAAAACTATGGAGAAGCTAATTCTACCCTTGCACCTCTCCTTTAAACGAAATAATGGACTTCTCTTTAATACATATCCTTAATTAAATGTAAATAGGTCTGAAATAATTATCAGATAGGAAGAGTACCTGGAATAGTATTAATGGAGTTCATTAGTTGTTCCACTTCAGAGAAATCTATGATGCGCTCTTCAAAGTCTGGCAGTGTTGAAAGCTCTAAATCCACGTCTGTCTTTAAGAATTCCTCCAGTCTATAATTGTAGGGGGGAAAAAAAAGGTTTAATTGGAAGTACTATGGTGTTGGTGATACCTTTCTATGATACTTATTGGTAAGAGGAAAGGAACAGCAAACTCTAAAATAACAGCTATTTCCTTAAAAGAATGTTTTCATAGTTGTACAAAGCTCAGCCTCCCCATGCCCTTTGCTTGGAGGTACACGGCTATACATCAGATCAGTGCTCAAGATGCCAAACAGCTGGATGCTGATGGGACTGAGGGACCATGTTTTGTGTGCCTGGCTCAAATTTGTGAGCTGGCTGCCGCACACTGCGCTCCCACTGAGTAGGTGAGTGAGATTTCCCCAGCACCCCTCTTTGGGAAGCAAGCTATTAGCTCCATGCCTTTCACTATTTTGAATTTATAAGACTATTACTAATTCAGGACCTCATGGTTCTAAATTTGAAATTTGTAAATTTGAAACTAAGGCATATCTTTTCTCTGTGTTTTCATAAATTATGACAGTCAATTTAAATGGGTTTGTTTTTTTTTTAATGGATTTAGTGTGCCTTAAGATTTCTTCCAACTGCTCCAAGATCTTTCAGTATCTGTTTTGAGCTCCCACAGCTTGACTTTCTACCCCTCTCTTTTAATGCATTAAAAAGCCTGTTACTAATCTATTTAGGGAGCTCGGTTTTAGGCAGATTTGTATCCAGAGCATTTCTTTCAAGATCTTTAGCAATCCTGTTTCTCAGTCACTGAAATTAGTTCCTTATGACTAAGCTGCAAGGAGTGATTTATTCATGCTCCAACTCTCCTTTTGGGTTTTTTAAATCGGCTCAAAACTAGTTTTGAGTGTTAAAGTTCTTATAGCAACTTTTTCTGCTGCAGTTTAAACCAGAAATACTAAAGATTTCAATAGCTTTAGTAGCTTAGATAAAATTTGTGTGCCTGAACTGAGTCCAGAACATGCAAGCATCTCCAATAACAGGTCAAATTAGCAGGAAGAAATCCCAGATTGTGATACTACCTGTCAACCATGGTTACTGCTGCCTGTAGGAAAAAAGAGAGAGAGTGTTAAAGGCAGAAAATATCCATTTCTTGCACTAGTCCAGAGTCAGACATCATCATGCTGTTGACCTGCCTTACCTGAGTTGTCCCAAAAGCAGCTAATTAGCTCTCACCCAGCTCTGAGAACAAAGCCGTGTCTAACTGCCCATTCAAATGGAGAGATCTTGGCTGAATTTACAGTAAGATAACTTGCAGTATCAGGCAGTGACCAATGCCTACCCATCTAGACTCTAGCCTGTATACTTCCTCAGTTCTCCAAAGTGCCAATGGATCCTTCACAAACAGAAACTAACAACAATTGGGGAAAATAGCTTAGTGAAATTATCTGCATTGGAGGGAGTCCGAGCAGTGCCTGTTACTGGAAGACAGATATACAGTCCCTGGAGAAACCTAAGCAGCTGAGAGCTCATGACCAAAAGCTATTCACTTTTTGGTGAATAATGGTTCCTAAGAGTGACATAAAAGTGTTTACCAGCAAAGAAGAAAATAAGGTTATTCCACAGATGCAGAGGAATGGGAAAAGTCAGCTCATATGAAGAACTCAGCAGGCTGGAGTGACACAGCAAGCTGGTCCATTGGAACAGACTGGAGGTATTAGGAGATTTGTTTATTGTTCGGGTCAGAAGTTACTGTGGCTGTGCTATAGAAATGCTCCCACCCACCTGAGTCACAGGACAGTTCAGATTAGAACAATCACTCATCAGCAGTGAAAATTCTCATTTTTTTTTCCAATTATTTTTCTACCCACTAAAGAAAAATAATTTCTTGACACCTCCTCAACAGTGGGATTCATCCATCACTTTGCAGGAGCTCCTGATGTATTTAATTTGGAGCCTCCTGTTCAGCTGAACTTTCCAACAAAATGAGCAAGACAAAGAAGCATCTTCCAAAGTGGTTGCATCAGCCTGCCTGCTGTGAGCCCAGAACAGAGCAAGAGAGCTGAGCCTGCATGAGGCAATGAACACTAAGGGCTTCCAGAGTTTCCCAAGATCAGCTTTATAGAGTGATACCTTCTCTCTGTACCCCAGTGAGAAATCATTGAGTATCCAAGTCACAAACTTCTGCTGCTGCTTCTGCATTTTGGCCCCATTGTATTGCCCCACTAAGTCAATGCCACCATGCCAAGCGCCTGGAGCAGTGACAGCACCATGGACTGGGCACCTCAAATGCTCTCCAGCAATAAAGCCACTTGGGCCTTCCCAGCTGGGGACTACTTGCAAGTAGCAAAGAGTATTTAGAAGGCATCTGGCCAGTTAAAGGTCTTTACCTTCATAAACTTGGCTTTGTCATTTTCCAGGTAAAGCTGCTGGGTTGTGTCTGTCAGCTCCTTGCAGGTATCAAGATGTTTCCCACAACTGACCAGCTGCCCATATAAAGCTTCCAGCTTCTGCCTCTTCTCTTCCCCCAGCGCTTCCAACTGTTCTTCGTACTTCTGAGCAAGCACTTGCACTGCATCGTTGTAATGCACCTCGAAGTTCTGCTCCTGCCTCCCAAAGTTTTCCTGCAAGGCATTTGGGGGTTTGTTCCTTGGTGTCAGGCCTGATCCATAGCTCAGACATAAAAAAATCCTACTTAGGTTGCCCAAAATTCTCGTTGCTAGGGAGGCAGTGCCAATACATAGAAGCTGTAAATTGACTAATCTGCATTTTTAGGGGTTTATTCTAATCATTCATCCCCACTGACGCACAAGAGAGTATTGGATTTGGTTCCGGACATAACAAGAGCATCAGAAATTACAATAAAAATGATTATGCAAGGCTACTGTCTCCAACCTAAGCCCAGAGAGCACAACTAGGGATATATCCTAGCCATAATCTCACAAGTGTTTCCACCAACAGAGTCAAGCACATCCTTCCAGGAGAGAAACCATGGCAACCCAGTGGGATCCATGGATTCATGCGGGGGAGCTGAGCAGCTAATGCTGGTATCCTCACTCACTGCTGGAGAAAGCATTAGGAAGGAAGATTTACGGGGCAGGCAAGGTTTTATTGCCAGCAGCTGCCCACTGCTTAGGCACCGGTGTCGTCCTGTGCCACATTAGCAGAGAAAAGACAGTAGATGCTTTGAGTTACTGCTTCGGTTTGACTTGCTGCCAGCTGGGCCCTTTCCCCCGGGGCCAAGCTGACATCAGGCGAGCAGGAGCACAACCCCTGAAGTGCTGTAGCTCAGCACAGCTGGTCCAAGGGTTTGCCTGTAGCTGGCACTTCTGTAAATAAAACTGAGTGACCCCAAGGCATACAATCTGGATGGACTAGTTAGATCACGGTCCTTGGTCATTTAAAACTAAGACAACCTGAGTGACACTTTATTTCTGAATGCATGTGTCTATGCAAATGCTTCATTTGGTTTACTAGCCCACTTTAAAAAATCATTAGGATTCATTTTCCCAAGTACCTCAGTCCAGGCAAAGCCCAAGATAACTCTGTGCTCTGTTACTGTAATTATTCACCTCATTAATAACTGAGCACTATGACTGTCAAAACTGTTCTAACCCCAGTACCATGAAGTTAGCCCAAGAAAAAATGCCTTACCTCTACAGTGATGAAGATTTCCTCCAAATGACTGGCAAAGTTCTCCATCTGAGCAATCTGCTCTTCCAGCTTGCACATGTTTTTATGAATCTCCGCCTACCAAAACACCCAGCATGATTCTTAGTACATCTGAACACTGTTTTAGAGGCATTGCAGTATACTTGTATTACTCTTACCTTCTCGCTTTCCACGGCACTGGGGAGCTGAGCCACCTCGTGATCCTTGTGCTCACCAAACAGTTTATCAAAAGCTCGGATTGGCATCTTGCAAGTAGAACAAAAAACATCTGCCATGTCCTCCTCCTCACTGACAGGCTGACTGTTCCACTCATCTGACATGCCGCTGCTGCTCAGCCCCTCTCTGGACCATATATGGTGGTCAGCCTCGTCTTCTGCCCTGGCTTTGCTCTGATCTTCATCTTGAAAAGCCTCAACAGAGAGTCCCTGTTGCTTTGTGCTTTGACTTTGATCTTTCACTGGAGAGCTGGGTTTTGACACATTATATACGGAGCCTTGTGATCCTGCTTTTTCTGTGCGAGCAGGTTGCCATCTGCTCTCCACCGTCTCCAGATGTCCTCCAAGAAGCTCAAGCTCTTTTTCTTTATCCTCATCAAGTCCATACATCTTAGCCAACTCTGCAACCTCCTTTTCCAAGTCATATCCAGCTTCTTGTGAGCGCTGAATTTTTTTGCTACTCAATGCAGATTCCCTTCTCATATCCCCCAGAGATCTGTCTCCTTGACTAGATAGCTCTTCAGGAAAGATATCAAACCTCTCCTTTGATCCATAAAGATCCATGTGATAAAATATCAAGCCTTCAGCCTCAGTCTCACTAGACTCTGGGAGTGGTGGGGAAACTGAACGATCGGGCAACTGGTCACTAGTTTCATACTCTCTTGCGCTGCCAGATCTGGATGACATTGGTATCCTCAGTGAGGCTTTTGAGATGACGAGTCTCAATGCTGTAAAAGATAAGAAAGATCCTTAGCTACATACTTAGATATCAAGCATAAATTTTCCTTGCTTAGAAATACGTAGATGGAACAGGTTTGGCTGAGGACTGCCCAGGGCCTGGAGGTAGGCACGGGAAAGACCAAAGCCAGTAGCTTCACTTCTTAAGTGAAGCTTCTGAAGTGAAGCCACAGGAAGCTTTTTTTTTCCCCTCACCTCTGTGCAAAGCACAGCAGAGAGCTGTCTCTGGTGTGCATCCTATGTTTTCTGAGTGGCTCATCTGTGACCCTGATGCCTGATTTCCAAACTGTGGAGTAGTCCTGTCCTCAGCTCAACACTGCGACTGTGCTTCAGGCACACTCAGTGCTGTTCTGTGCAATTGGAGATGGCCTGGTTTGAAGTCTGCTCATCCTATGGCTGCTGTCAAGCGCTCTTTCTGAACTGTCAGTCAGGCACACTGTAGGATGCCCTCTCTTGTGACCACTGATGCCACATAACACACTAAAAATGCCCTGAAAAATCCTGTTCTATATTTTTCAAGTTGCCATTCTTGATGCTGAAACCTGAGGTTTCTCTTAACAGTATTCTCAGCCCAAATCTCAGGTCCTTTCTATAAAATAAGAAAAAAATCACTGCCCTTTGAGGGTTCTCAGATGCTCTGAATATACATATTTTAACATAAATGAAGCTCAGAAAAAAAGATCAAAGATCGTCTCCATGAGAAAGCACACAGTAACTAGGAAGCAAGGTCATTGACCCCTGAATGGAGAGAAGTCCGCTCTGGCCTGGTGCTTGGCCACTTTGTCCATTCTGTGCAATGAGGGAGGTCTGAAAAGAGCACATGGATGCAAAATGCAAAGCTGTATGATAAAGCAGATGCACATGGGACAGCGTTAAAGGTGCAAAGGCAATTTTAATACTGACTTCCCAAGCCCACTCTTTGCAACCAGCCCGTATCAACAACCCCACATGAAATAACGCTAGTACAGAGACAGCACTTGGTTAGAGTGAAACGTCCCACAGCACTCCACTGTTCAACAGCACATACAAAATCAGGGCTATAAAACTACTCAGGTCCATTTTCTCAGCAGTTTACTACTATAATCAGAAGAGTTCATGGAAAGATTTCAGCTGAATATTAATGAATCTATAGTTACATCTAGTCCTAGCTCAGTGAAGCATAAGAAAGCTTTAAAATCACTTTCTCACAGAAAAAAAAAAAGCCAAAAGGTCAGTCAGACATCGAGGTTATCAAGAGCTTCTGCAGAAGCTTTCACACAGGCTTTGCTTTCAGACTACTTTTTATGGTCTTTGCAATTTTGAGTACTTGCCATCACGTCAAAATTTATTTCATCAGTATTTTACTAATATCCCTGAGGATTACTTAGCTAACAAAGTCAACACAGCCAGTAACTTATTAGAAAGCAACTTCTCAAATCGGTGAAAAATGCTAAGAAACTTCCCACTCTCTGGTTTTATATCAATGACTGAAAACAGTCCAGCCCACTGGATCTGTAAGAAAACACACATAGAAGTTCACCGTTTGTTTTCTGGCACTGCAGACATGGGTGTGGATTGCACAGCTAGCAATATCTTACTATAGACAAAAATACTCAAGTTAGGCAGAAATACTATTTATGCTAAAGGCAATAAAATAAATCATGCAAATTCTAACATATTAAACAGAGAAAAGGTCTACACATACCAGGAAATGTCATCCAGCTCCTGCAAAGACTTTTTTCCCCATAATTATGACAATAAGACTTGCTTTAGAAGCTACTACTAACTAGAAAAGTGAATTAATAAGTATTTCTCCTACCAAAATGAAATTAAATTACATAAATTAAAATCGGCGTAATTAAGCTCGTCTGGTACCCTGCTGCCTAAACAAGATTTTCACATGATTGCTCAGTGTTTGCTCAGTTTACAGGCACAGATACAATTACAGTGAAGAATGTTTAAGTCCGTGACCATTAATTATTGAAAATATATAACAAAGAATGTTACTACCTAAAGACTTGCCTTCTATCTTAAGACGTCATAAATTCTTCTGATAGCTCAGATGGCATCAAACTTCATATTTATTTCCCCTAGTAAAAAGTAATTCACACGAAAGCAATTCCCTGCCACTTTCCTAGGACTGCAGTTGGAAGACGTATTGCCGTAACCCTAGACTGCCTCTCTGCTCAGACAGGGACATGCCAGCAGTGAGCAATGGAACAAATATAGATGTGCCCCAGCTGCCCTTCAGCAGCGTGCTACTTGAGTGTCACCAGGACGAATGCCGTACACCGAGAAAAGGCTCAGAAGGTTGATTCCTGGGTCTGAAGTACTTGGAACAATTATAGAGAGCCCTCGCTAATGCCAGAGCACCCTCCCACTCTCTGAACCTAGCAGAGTGCAGTCATTGACTCTAGGTGCGATTCCCAAGGCTGTGGTGCTAGGCAGTGTCGTGTGTGGGATACACAGAACGTGCGTCCTGCATAAACTCAAATGGCTGGACGCATGCTTACAGCATTGCTGCACAATTGAATTGAAGTATCTGTTCTGTTATTTGCAAATGTTTAATGGCAAAGTCCTTCTCGCTGTTAAATTAGCAGAAGCTTTACTATGGGATTGAGTTGGAATCAAGATCAGATTCCAGAAAAAAAAAAAATCAGAATTTAGAAAAAAATCAGAAATCATAGTGTTGCATACACTTATTATACATATATATACATCCCCACCCTGTGTGTGTACGCAGGAAAGCTAATTATAGGGAAGTGGCCAACGGCCCAGCACGGGAGGGTTTTCACAGGAACATATCCCTTCAGTCTGCACACAGTAGTGGTTAAAAAACCAGGCTGTATATTACCAGTGATTATTGTGATTACTGTAGCACTTGAGCTTTATATATCTGCTCAAACCCGCTGTCATCCAGCATACATAATCTTCTGCTTGTGAACATGCGACTGAGCCAGCCCTGCTGTCAAGAGATTTCTAAGCACATTTGAGAACATTATACATGTCTTGAGCTCAGGGGACAGCGCAAGGGGAAACCTCTGTTGGATCTTAACACAGCTCTGCTTTTTCCTCCTTTTCCAGTTAAACTTGGTGTCATTTCCTCACATTGCTGGCAGTGCAACTGTTTGCTGTTTTAGTAAGGAATTGTAAGTTAATTACCTGTGTAGTCATGATCGCATTACTGCTGACAGTGCCTCTATCATCTGTGAGATCAGAGCAGAAACGTGTTCACATAAATGATGGAGCCTTTGCTGAAATGTTAACATTGACGCTGTCAGACAGATTTTATTATTTTTTTCAAACAAGAACTTATTTTTGCCATAATACTCTTAAGCTACGCTATCTTGCAGGCCATAATTTGTTGAAAACTTAGTAGTGCCAGCCCTGCTTCCAAAGACTAGAATATAACATTCTGTTTGCCATGAGTTAAATTCGGCCTTGCACACGAGGCCTGAGTAAGAGATGTGCTGTATCAAAACCCCTTTGCTACCGGCTCCCCTCAGAGGCGGTATTTAGGTAGCATAATAAGTATGATGACTTTAGGACCCAGTTTGATTTAAGGATTTAACCATTTGACTGCAAGATGCTTTGTGGCCACAGCCTTTTGGGCCTGCAACATGGCATGCCGCACCCGCCACCCCGGGGTCGAGCGCTGACGCAGTGTAGCGTGCGTCTCCATTTTGAAGCGCAGGGAGGGAGCGTGGGGTTTTGGCTAGGAACAACTTGTGAAATTTCGCTGGCCCCATGGGAATGACGGCTGGAGAGCCGCTCGCGCGCAGCAGCTTTCCCTCAGCCAGCGCCCACGCGCGCCATGGCTCAAACCCACGGGGCGCAGGAAAATGGCGGAGGCTGCCCTGAGGTGATGCCCGTGCTCTTCCCGCCCTGCCCGCCGCTTTTCACAGAAATAACCGCTTATTTCACAAAAATAACTTTTTTTCTTGGCACACTCAAGGCCTTTATGCCTGCGTCACACTAAGCCCCGCCCCCCAGCCTTTTAATATCATTATTTATTTCCGTGCCAGCCGTCCGAGGGCCGTCCCCGCCTTGGCCCCGCCCCTGGGCGACGCCCGCCAATGGGCCCGCGAGCTGCCTGTGACGCGGCGGGAGGGGCCCGCCCCTCTGCCGGGTGCGCGCGGCGCCTTTAAGGCCGGTGGGTTTCTGTTTCGCTCCGCGGGCGCTGCGCGGCCGCCGCCATCATGGAGCCGCAGCCCGACAGCCTGGAGGGGTGGGTGGCCGTGCGCGACACCGCCTTCGCCGAGCCCCAGCCGCCGCCGCGGCTCCGATTCCTCGTGGGCTGGAACGGCGTGGAGGGCGCGTTCGCCGTGACCTGCCACGGCCGGGCGGAGGCGGCGGCGCAGGCCCCGCAGAGCTGGGCCGGCCTCTTCTCGGCGCCGGCCCTGCGCGGCGTCCACCGGCAGCTGGCGGCCATCTGCCCGCGCCTGGAGCCGGCCTTCCCCGCCCTGCCGCCCGCGCTGCCCGGCGCTGCCGCCGGCGGGCTCTGGGCCGTGCTGTTCCCCGGCGGCCCGGCGCCGGGCGAGGCCGAGGTGCAGGAGCTGTGCCGGGAGCTGGAGCGCTACCTGGGCTGGGCCCTGGAGCTCTGCGGCGGCCGTGTGGTGCTGGACGCCCTCTTCGCCGCCGACCGCCGCCGCGACGACGAGTACTTCGAGAGCCTCCACGAGCTCCACAGGAGGGCCCTGCGCGGCCACCTGGCCCGGGCCAAGGAGGCCCTGCGGCGGGTACGGGCCCCGGGGCCGGGCGTGGGGGGGGCGGAGAGGGCCGGTGGCCTGGCCCAGCCCCGCCGAGCGGGCCTCCGGGCGCCTCTGGCCTGGGCCCCGCTCGCCTGAGGGAGCGCAGCGGCCCGAGTCCGTCCCTGAGGGGTGCGGGGTGGGGGTGCTGCAGGGCCTCTCCCTGCAGGCAGGAACGGGGTCCCCTCGATGTCCGACTGCCTGCAGCCCAGCTCGCAGGTGCACCTGTCTGAGCCTCTGCGTTAGCACCTCTTGCTCACCTGGGAGCTGGCGTGCGTGAGGCTGGCAGCCTCTGCAGCAAGAGCTTCAGTCACTCAGCTCAGACTCACATTTGGGTAATGTGAGCGAGGGTGACCAACTCACTAATGTGATCTTCTCCATAATATTGTCCAGTGTTCCAATTAGTGCTTACACAAACACTTTTTTGTTTGGAAACTGCTAAGTTGACTTCCTCAAGTACTGGGTGCCGTTGGCCTTTGTAAGCACCACTTTATTAAGTGGGGAATAAGGCACCTCAGGGTGGACAGGCAGTGTAAGATATTGGGGTGCGTACTTAAGCTGCAAGCGCTCCTACAAAAACATGCTGCTAAAAATATCCAGCAGTGTTGTGCAATGGGTGGAATGGTAACCAAAAGGGAGACTACAGTCATGCTCTAATTTTCAGACCTCCCTATGAAGGTCTCAGACTGCCTCTTTGCAGAGATGCCTGTAACTGGGGCATTTTCAGTCAAGTTTTTTATGAAAACCAAACTTAACCATGGACTTATGCCAAGTAGGTGTTTTGTAATCAGATAAATTGTGTTGGTTTTTTTTTTTTTTTTAAGTGCCAAATTCTGGCCTAATGATTTTATGAACTAGTGATGATGTTAGCCATTTCTCTCTTTAGTGCTGTAAGTTTCTTCTTGCTGTGGACATGTACCTGATTTTTATTTTTTTTGCCTTGTAGTAAGCATGACTCTAAAGGATGGTGTCTAGTAACGTGGTTGCAATTAGGACATTGGTATGTTAAAACAAGGCTTACAGGTACTTTAAGATCACCAGTGTGTTGCCGCTATACTCTTCTTGCGGTATTTGCAGTCTATTTCTTGACAAAGTTGAAAGGTGTTTTATTAAAATCATGATGGCTTGGGGCCTCAGACAGTTGGCTTTAGCCTTCTGTTTCCTGTTTCAGTATTTAACAGCTGTTACAACATTACTGTTTCAGAAAGACACTGTTTTTAACAAAACAACTTCAGTTTATGTGAAGTTCGTGTACAGTGCTGCGTGCAGAGGCTAGCGTTTCCAAAGCTGTTAACGGTTTATGGCCCAGTTAGAAATACGCTCTAGCCACCATGCTCTTTTCAGGCAGCACGAGTGTGTAGAGCCGTGTGGCGCTTTGGTGGTGGAGTATAACTTGGTGCCAGTTACTCTGCTATTTCCAGCCATAATTTAGGTATGGCTAAACATGCTATAGAGTGGTGTTGTATTTGCAGGCCTAACAGGGACATAAATTCATTATATTGTGTTCTAGACCAAGTTATGCAAGATACAAGAAATAAACCCTGCCTCTTCTGGCACTAAACTACACTCAAGCATCAGAGCATCCTTCTTCCCTTTTTACATCCATGTCTTTCTCAAATACTTCATCCTCCGGGCCAGGAAGTTAATTTTGAAGAATGCAGAAGATACTGGTACAAGATGGAGTAGTATTGTGTAAACACTTCTTTTATTTGTGTGTGTGCATGTTCAAAGACAAAGGAAAAAACCCAAGAGTAATACTGTTACAACAGCCAGTTGGGCTAGTGGCAAACCAGAATTCTATGAAAAGAGTATTGGATTGTGTAAAAGCAAGGATTTTGCTTTAAAACATACAAAATGTCACCCCTCCCAAAAAAACCAAACCCAAATAACGAATAATTTTCTCATGAGTTGACTTCAAAATTTCACTAATGCTTGCCCTCTACTCACTATAAACATGCTCCAGGAGCAGCATGACCCTCACTACTCGTTTTGAGCATGGGAACCAGAAAGTGAACTATTGTGTTTCTATTTGCTTCAATAGTGAGGAGAAAGCAGACAGTCAAGTTGCTGCAGGTGAGCCTTAGGACTGTGTCTGAGCTACACAAGCTGCTGAGGAAGCCTAAGGGGCCACAGGACTTCTGAGTTTATCAGAAATGTTGCAGTTCAGATCCTCTTGTTCACCTGTCCTGCCTGTTCCAGGCCTGGAGGGAGGATGAGTAGGAAATGCCCTTGAGTTGACTTCACAGATTTTGCCTGGGGAAATACCTCCACAGCTGGGAACTTTGCTCCTGCTGTCTTACCCAGACTACTGGCAGGAGTAAAGGCGATGGTTTAATTCCAGTACTTCTCAGTGGCAACATGATCAAGCTTATGTTTCTTATGCTTTTTCTCATCATTGTAGCACTGAACTCTTCCCTTCTTACAGAGCTGTTGAGCAAACGCTGTCCTTGAAGGAAGGTCTCTGTTTCTCAGTGGAACTTAGCTCGGTTCTCTCAGCTCACTCACTCTGCCCTGGCACATAGAGCGCACGATGGTCTCTGCTAGCTGCTGTCAAAGAAAAATCTGTGAAGCCTTGGTTGGTGCCAGTAAACAAGTGCAATTCAGGGGAAGTTTCTAGCTTTGTATTTTGTCATAGCAGCAAAAAAAGACCTTAAATAAGGACTAGTGTGTCAGAAAGGTTCCATGGAAGAATTACAAGTTATGAAGTGTAATATCACTAGAACTGAGATTAGAATGAGCTATTATAAATTATACAAAAGTTAAAGGAATTTAACTGCAGGGTGTATCAGGAGTAGAAATCTGTTTCTGAATTCTTATTTTTAAATGGCAATCTGATTTTTCTCTGCCCAAAGTCAGAAATTATGAATCCAGAAACTCATTTCATGTTAGCAGGCATTTAGTAATTGTGGAAGCAATGCAAGAGCTAGTTTGAGAATACCTTGCTTGTCCTTCCAGTACACAGACTTCCCCAGCTTTCCACTTATGTTTATAAAAAGCAGTGACAAAGTCATCTGCACACAGCTTTTAGAATTCCTCTGGTGGCGGCACTGGGCATGGTTCTCCTTGCAGTCTCCCAATGCAATATACAGCAAATAGTGCCTTTAGCAGTGTGGCATTAACAATATTTCCAGCTAGAGATGGCTGCTGAGTGCCTCGCGTTCACCTCCTGTGTATTGGGGAGTCTTGCCTGTTCATGGAATGACAAAGGACAGGTCCTTTCCACCAAGGCTCATCAGCAGTCAGCACTCACGAATGCAAAGGAGCCACGTCTGATTTACCTTTTATCCCTCTAGGTTCTTCAGCAGCATAAAAATGCTGACACAATGGTGGCTTTGATGAAGGTTTATGAAGAAGAAGACGAAGCTTATCAGGATTTGGTCACCATGGCAACACAATTCTACCAGTATTTACTGCAGCCCTTCAGAGATATGCGAGAGCTGGCGACGCTGTACAAACTGGAAATCCTGGTACGTCTGCCTTTACAAGGTGAAAGGCCAAGTTATATAGTAGGGCATCAGCTGCTCTTGGAGCAGTTTAGACTCAAATCCATAACATTCCCTACTACTGTCTTTACTTAGTTTTTTTTTTCCTCCTGCCAAACTACCAAACATGACTGAGAAATTCAGAGTTAGTGCAGAACCATTCCCAGTCTTGTAGTCCATGGTATTGGCTTGAATAGAACTGCAGCTGCCTTCCCACCAGTGTCCCACTTCCCTCTGTTTTGAGGGATTAAATGGAAGAATTCCCAAGCTCCACCTCTCTGTGGTTTACTTTCCGGTAGGCTGAATTTACAGAGATCTAAGCAGCCTTTGTTGTGCCACCTTCAGTGGGATTAGTTTGTGACATTGAGAGTGCCATTCCTCAGCGATGCTGGTGCACCAGATTAGCTCAATTGAGGAGGTAGAAGAGAAGGCAGAGGAGACCTTTACCACACAAAGCAGTTTTCTATTGCTGCTACAACCTGCTGGAAGTACAGATTAAAACATGTCAGTTCTCACTTCATTCATTTAATTTTATGTGCATTTTAAACTGGAAGCATGTACTGAAAGTTATGATGCCCCTGGAAAAGACTGCTGTTTTGATTTTTCCTTAAATAGTCTGTTAAAATTCAAGTGAGCTGTTCTTGAAAAGAGCAGAACAGTTTTAAGTTTAGACTAACGTTCTTGGATACTGAAGGTGAAGACCTGTGGAGATAAAATATCCAGTGTGCTTTACTGAAAATTAAAGTGTTATTTGGAATGGATGAAACAGAATGTTTGTTTCTGTATTAAAAAAAGCCTCAAAAGGATATTTATATTGATTTGAAATCTAATTCTTTAAAAAAAATTGAACACCAGGCTCGTATCCGTGTACATTTTGTGTACTTGAAAATACTCTCTTAGGTTTCTTTTCTGTATCCCTGTTCCCGTGTGGAAGAACTGCCAAGCTGGAGAACCTGACAGTGCGATGTCTTGTCAACACGCGGGGAAAAATAGAAGAGAACATTGCACGTAGAAGAGTGGTTTTGAGTTACTTTTAGTAACAACTAAAACCACTTGTGTTGGATGTGATTTTTAAGATAATAGTTTAAAAATATTTTAAGAAATAAATCAATCCAAAGCTAAGTGTGAAGTCATGACTGGGGAACAACGTTCTGAGTTAGCGCAGAGAGTGAGGAGCAGGGCAATACATGGGCATGAGTAGTGATTCACTTTGTGAGGAGAAGGTCACGTTTGCCAGCATGCTCTGCCTTGCTTGAAATGTCTCTAAGTATAGCATAATGCGGGCTGCTATACCCAAGGATCCTGGGAGCCAGTTGGTCACTGTGAATTTTGTCTCCCTGCAGAAGTCTTTGCAGTATGATAATTTGGGGCCTAAAAGAGTAGCAGCTTTGCAGAAAGATGCTGAGGAATGGACTAAGCGAGCTGAGAACGCTGTGTGCTCCATTCAGGATATCACCGTGAACTACTTCAAGGAAACTGTAAAGGCTCTGGCAGGTATCAGAATGATTTACTCAAAAGGTTGTGTAAATACTTGACTGAGAGGACCGAGAGCTCTTCTTATCACCTTTCCTGGTCTCTCTCTGCAGACCCTGAGGTTAGGATGAGTGTCCAGCTTAAGAAAGAAACATTTTATTCTCCCAAGATTTATATCTTTTAACCAATTTGGTGTACAGCTTGCATTTGGCTTGCACGCAAACATTATCAAGGCTTGAGATTTATGGATGCAAACGTCTGAACAAAAACCATGCACATTTTTAATGCTTGATATGCAAGCCTCAAAGGTTTCAGCATGTTAACTGAGTAGGTTGCTGTATAACTGTTAAGGCATGTTTCCATGGTACAATGAGGTATTTTGCTTACATATATAAAATAATAAATTCAACCTTTTAGTCTCATAATTTTTAAAGAAGCTTCAAACAAGGGCTATTAGTATACTGCATTTCTCGTCTCTTATTGCAATGTTTTGATCTGCAGCAATGCACAAGCAAATGGAACAAGATCAGGAAAGATTTGGTAAAACTGCCTGGGCATCAGCTTTGCCACGACTAGAAAACCTGAAATGTATGTTAGCTAAAGAAACCCTTCAGCACCTGAGGGCAAGAGAGTTGTGCCTGAAACAGAAGAGAGCTGGCATTCGGAAAAACGTAAGACCTTGCAAAGCCTCCTTTTCTGTTCTGGAAAACCTCCCAAAGTGGCCACGGGAGTAGGTTTTCAAAGTCTATGAAACAGCTTAGGTTTTCAACATGGTTTTAAGTTGTGGAAAAATGCACGTCTCCAGTTTTTAAAAATTGCTCTTGCATGTATGAGGACACTTAGCAAAGGTTAAGATACACGCTTTTACAAGTGTCGTGTTGGCATTTGTGATATTAACCTTTAAAATTGTTTGGTTTAGAGAGATAAAGACCAGATACTATTTTCAGAGGACACTGCAAAATAACGATACTAATTTAATTTTAATCTTCTGATCTTCTTGATTTGATGCCATCTAACTGCTGCTAGGAATACCTGATATTTATTATCCAAGAACAGTGTACTGCACCATATATAATTGTTTTCAGGAGCAGTATTATTTGTGCAGATTACAATGAAATCTTTCCTAGTAGACTGAAGGAAAATTACACTTTAGGTTAGTAAGGCTCTCTGCTCCTCTGAGTTTCTGCTCCAGGACATTTCTAATGTTCTATTGTTTCCATACCAAAGCACCTGAGAAGCTGCCAGTTAGGCCAGGCTCTGTTACAGGTATTTCTGCATCTGTGCATGTTTCATGTGTGCATATTTTGTTATTAATGCTTTTTATTTTCCGTTTGGGGCTATACAGTTGGAGAACTTCAGTGAACAAGAAGAGAACCTAACTGTAGTGGAGGAGCTGGAAATACAGTATTATGAAACACAGCTGGAATTATATAATGTACAGCTTGAAGTATTGAAACATGAAGAGATGCTGCTTATTGTACAGTTGGACACTTTAAGGAGACAGATTAAAGGTAAGAATAAACAAATACTTAAGTACATAACCAAAACACTGGAGTGATATAGCCTGCTCTCTTTTCACTTAAAAAAATACTAAAAAAAAGATGATTACCACTGCTCAGGTTTCGGTAGTAGAAAGCATCATTGGAAAACATTGATGCTGTGGCACCGTCTGATATTTTGTCTTCTCACTAATTAGACACTAATTTGAAAACACAAGTTTAAAAAAAAAAAAATCATGCTGGTAGCTCATCTTGACAGCAGCTGTGTTATGTGCATGCGCTGGTTTAGCATATGGAATAACTTTCATTGAAAATACTTAAGTGCTCTCGTAGTTGCAGGATCTATGCATAGAAACTCTGAATATCATGACCTGCTGAAATGGGTCCTGAAATTCATCACAAATCTGTTGTAATTTAACATGTCGAAATTGCAAAATGCATCCCAAAATGGCAAAAAGAGGTGATTGTAGCTAGATAGTACTTGAGTACTGCTATATTCCAGTTTAAGTGTCTCTTCGTAACATATTTATGACCAAATTAGCCACCAGTCTTGTTCATTCTTATTTGTGCTTATGAACTCTCTATTGCTGTGTACACTGTGAAGTAAACATTGCTCCTGCTCATTGCATAGTTAAAACCTGGTAAACAGTGAAACTAGTCACCCAGTGTTGATCAGAACAGTCTTCAGTTTTCCAGGAAAACTCCAGTCAGTGAAGGTAGGAGTTAAAGCACAGAGAGGCATTTGAAAGAGGAAGCTAACAACAAATGCTAACAGCATAAATTTGATCCTGCAAAGCACCCTTGTGAGTAACATGACATGTTTGTGTAAGACTTTGAAGGACCAAGCTCGGCTCTGGAGCATTACGCTTTCTAACAACTAACTCACTGCTTTCAATGGTTTTTAAAATGTCATTAGTTCTTTAAATGTTTAAACAACTGTGGCAATTTTTGGGTTTTTAAAAAAATGCCAAATGCCTTTTTAGAGAAACAGGATGAAGTTGTTTACTATGATACATGTGAAAATCCTGAGGAGCTCAAGGTCATTGAACAGACAATGGGACAACATTACGCTAACTTGTCAGAAATGACGATGCTGAGGCAGAAGACTAAGCAGTTGGAGACAAAGCGTGGGACTGTCTGTGCGAGGAGAGCCTACCTCAGGAACAAAAAAGTAAATGCAGTCCTGGAGATGTGCATTTTCTTTAGCTTATGTCTTGACTCACAAGGGATGGACAGGAAACAACTAGGGAAGCTTTGGGTGGAGCGTACAATATATATGTGACTCAGTGCCAAGGCCTCTTAACGAAAAGAGGGGCAGTGGATTTTAAGCCTGCTTTACACTCCACTATGTGATGCAAGTGCATCTCTAGTTCATTAGGAGAGTACAAACTTACATAGGTGACCCAGGAGGTGTTCCCCTATCAGCTAATCCTTACCAGAGCCCTGCTGTGGCCAGCTGGAGCTTTGCCCTGGCAGCCTTTTACAAAGCAGCTGCAGTACAGGAGGAAACCTGGCCTGCAATGAAGGAAGCTGCAGTGACAGAACAACCCACAGGGTGATACTTTACCTTTGAATGGGAGGGAAGGGAAAATGTAACTGCTGCAATTCTCTCTCCAGCCTCTCAGTTCTGTGCGAAGGGCAGTTTTTTTCCTTTGTTTCCCATTCAGAGCAGAACACTAGGAAGACACAAGTGAAATCACAGTTGACTCTCATGAACCTTCCCAGTGAGCTGAGCTTACTTTATACCTGCACAGTCCTGCTGGGGCAGAGACCAGAGTTTAACCTCCAGTCTGTCTGGCCTTTTACCCCTCCCTTGCCTGGATGAAATGGGAATGACATTGGAAATGTTTTGTGAGCCATCATTGTCTCTTGCTTGCAACTGCTTCCTCGTCAGACACTTCCTTTGCTTCTGTTTTCATTCACTTAATTGCTGTCTGTCGGTTATGTAACACTAAAGCCAAATGCCAGATGATTTGCACATGCTTACCCAGCCATGTGGAAAAATCCCCTCTGTACAGTGACAAATAACGACTCACAGAGAAAATATTGAAGCTTGCGGCTTCTCTGCAGCACTTTGTTAGTAACAGAAGGTACCCCTGTAAGGCATTTGTTGTGCTTCCCATACCTTTGCTTCCCTGGCTTTTGCTTTTGTGCTTGGGAGCTATGGCAAATAAGGGACAGGGGGAAAGCAGCCTTGTGTTTTCTATAATGCCCTGGTAACTTCCCTCTTGCCTTCCTTCTCATGTCTTTGCACCCCTTCCCTCCAGCTGGTACCTGGGTGACATTTCTTCAGAGCTTGCTGCTGCTGCTTTTTTTTGTTGTTGTTGTTTTTTCCCTTCTCTTTTTTTTTTTTTAACGTAAATGTATGACAGAGGGATAGATTCAGATCTGCGTGTGTTCCCTCTGCAGCATGAATAACAGTATCACTAATTAGGAGAACAAAAGAGTCCGTTGGCTTTAGCCACGAAGGAGTCCCACAGACTTCACCTTCAGGGTCTCACATCTGCCACTAATTGAGCTTAGCCATCCTTCCTGGCACAGCTAAGTACTCGGTCTTGGTCGCTGTTCAGTGCCTTGTGCAGAGGAGTTAATGGCACAGATGGTGCGCAGTAAATGTGAACTAACCAAGGGTTCCATGAATTTTGCTGTTCTACCAGGACCAATGTGAAGCAAGCCATCGGCAGAGACTGCAACAGGCAGAAGAGAGCAAAAAACACTTCCAGCAGCATCACAGCATTCAGATAGTGAGTACTGAATAGTACCTTTGGAAAATCTGGCAGCTGCTTGTTTTCACGCACTAATGCTCAGCTACTTGTGTTTTAATGCAGAAAAGAGACAAGCAAAAAGAGGAAGAGAAAAAGAAAAAAGCTTGGATAAGCCAGGAACGTCAGAAAACACTGGAGAGGCTGAAAACATTCAGGGAGGCAAGTACTGTGAACTATAGTAGTCCTAAATGGTGTCAAAAGACAGCGCCAGAAGGTAGCCGTAGCTCACGTGTGAGCACAGTCCAAATCAGAGACAACCTAAGGACAGCCTAAAATAGGGTTGTGTGTAATGAGTCAAGGGGATAAATCCACTAAGGATACAGTTTTGAGGTGCAGAACCTGTTGCAAAGAATACAACTGAGGAAATGGCTTTGAAAGAAATAACTTGATATTAATTTAAATCTGTTCAGGGTTGAATTTTCTACTTGAATGGGTGAGTGGGACAGGTCTGTACTCTGTGGCTTTTTGTTTATTTGGGATTGGTGTTTTGACCAGTCCAATGGAGATGTAACCTCCTGCCTTATGATTTGTTTTTCAGAAGTGTCCAGCTCATGTTGTTCTGAAAACATCTCGTCCCCAGCCTCTCAGTCCCAAGTTGCCACAAAGCGTCACTCAGCAGGCTGCAGTACTGTCCCCTCCACCTTCGTCGAGAGTGAGGGCAGCTCCAGAGCAGCCGAAGAGCATACTGCTAGTAGAAGCCAAAGAATCAAAAGCTTCATGTCAGAATACCCCAGCAGATATACCTGTCCAGATTTTTGTTACTGCTGGTGACTCAGAGCCACAAAAGCACAGTGAGGAACTGATGGTCTCTCCATCCTCCCCACCACCACCACCTCCTCCACCCCCTCCTCCTTTACCCCCTCCTCCCCCGCCTCCCCCCTTACCTCTCCAGTTCAAGACACCAGCAGCAATAGAGGATAAGCCACTTCCCCTTACCTCTGATGGCCCCACAGAAAGCCCTGCACTGCACAAACAGGATGACTCATCCAGGAGGACTATAAATAATTACATAGGTAAGAAGACTCACATCAACTGGTGTTCTTTTTTTTCATTTCCTGTATTTTTCTGTTCTCCCTCCCTCCGGTTCTGGACAGGAATAGTGTGCAATTTTGTAATAGATAGGAAGGTGTCAGAAGAAATTGCAAGAGGAGGAGGTTTATTCATGTTGTTTGGTGAGAAGCAACCTTTATTACCAGGTTTGTTCTTGCCACAATTTTGCAACTTTTGAACTGTGTGGCTGTTTGAGGATTAATCACTGGTCCAGTCAGAAGACCACTGTGGGTCAATTTGTGGTTATACTTAGGCTACACTTTAGTGTTTATGATTTATGTACTACAGAGCTAACGGTTGGGCTGCTTGGCTTTCTAAGGTATGCACAGCCTGCATTCACTTACAGTTTGCTTCGTTTCTAATAAAGGTTTCTTAAGAGAATTCATGCAGAATTCAACCAGACTTTGAAAGGCAGATGGAAGCTTTGGCATACTAACATTCCTAGGGCAAAAATTCTGCTCTGTTACACCTCCGCTTTGTTAGCAAGATCATGCAGGTGTAATTGAAGGCTGAACTCTGCAATTGAAACAGTAGTTTGAATGAGAATAGAGCTCAGCAGCCTCCCAAGGCTGCACTGGTTACATCCTGCTAACACACTTATTTTTGTCTCTAAAGCAAGCGGCTATTTTGACTATGTCAGGGAGATTGATCTAAGTTGGAAGGCAGCAATTTTTTATTGTCGTTTTTCACAGTGGAGCTTATGCTAGAATGAAGCATGCCTTTAAATGTGGTACACTCCTTTTCCTTTTCAGACTATTCACAATACATCTAAGCAACCTTTGTATCCTCTAAGTTAAGAGGCAAACCACAGGCAGAAATACCAAGAAAAGTTCAGCATTTTCAGTTCTTCTGAGATGTAGGGAAGCAGCTGAAGGGCTGAGGTGCAGTCAAGTTAGCATGACAAACTGATGTGCATCCAGTGGATCCGTGTGCAGACTTCAGTCTGGGAGGGCTGTGGGATAACTCCACCATAGATACTTTTAAGCAGCTTTGATTAGCAACAGCAGTTGTATGCTGGAGTAGTCTGAGTGCTACTGGAACAGCCTTGCTAGTAGCTAATATCTTCTACCTTTCACAGCCTAACATTGGTTGTTTATACCTATTTCATGGAGAAAACCAGCATGTTAATTGCTGTAATAGTCATCGATAAAATACTGCAACAGGAACTTAGCAAAACAGCTTCGTAAATGGGTTGGTTTTAGTTTCACATGGACTATTCATGTCTTTGCACGTGAAAAGCCAAGAGGTGTTCATATTCTGGTGCTGAAAATATGGTCTTATTGTATGGGGAACTTATTTTATAATTTGTTACTCTGACTAGTCTTTTACCAGGCAGCCCATTTGATTAATACACTTAAGACTTTTTTACTTGAAGGCTTTGTAAGACAACTTATTGGATCTTTGCTTGATCTTTTTCTGGCATCTCAGTCTCTGAAGGTACCACGGGATTTAGCCGAATGTTACATTTCAGCTGCTCGATGTTAATCACATAACCTTCTGTGCACTGCGCATGGTGAAAATACTTCTGGCTGTGAGGCACAGATGGTCTGAACCTATGGCTGGAGGAGTCGACTGCTGTCCAGGGACGCTGCCTCCCTGTCCAACAGTCTGAAGCTAGCAACAGAGAATCCAGCAGAAAGGAGTAAAACACAAATTACAGTGTGTATCAAGAGAACTGGTGGAAGCTCTCTCAGTATGGTGTCCTTTATGGTCTGAAGTTCAGAAACATACGCCTGAGATTTAAATCATGTCATAAAATGGGAATTATTTTTTAAGTCCATACAGAAAAGAGCTGCCTGCTTAGGGCCTGATCTGGCTCCCACTGACTTCAGTGGTGCAGTTTCAAGCGCTTCTACTCAGATCCTTTCATTTTTCTCTTGGCTGAACAAAAATGCAATTGGCAGTCTCAGCAGGCATCTGAGCAAGCTAGAAGGAATGGTAGATTGTTTATAATACAGCATACAAAAGGTTTTTTTGGTCCAGTGAAATTTTTTTTTGAAGTTGTAATAAAAAAGAAGCATCCTACTTTCTGCATAATTTCTTCCTTGGAGCACAACCTTGTATAACGTCGAAGAGGTGTTGGATTCTCAATTTGAGATATAAAATCTTTTAACTGCTTTTTAAAAGCAGTTCCAGAGCTGGTGTTGCAGAAGCTTGAAAGAGCCTGTGCCAGAACAGACCATTCTTCTTCCTGTCTCTAGCAAAGATGAAAGGAAGAACCCTGAACACTTGGGTGTAGGGTTTTGTACCTCTAAGTGCGGTTGTCTTGTCCTTTCTTCTGGTAACAATAGATTTATCTCTTGCAGGTTCCATGGATGAGGTTCTGGCTTCTCTAAAACGCAGTGAAGTTCATCTTCGCAAAGTGGAACAGCCAAATCCATATGCCTCTGTAAAAGACAACATCCTCTCTGCCATAAGGCAAGGAGTTAAACTAAGAAAAGTGAATCGAGATACTGAGAAAGATGTCAGTGAAAAACCCACTAATGAGCTAGAGAGAAGCATTAAGGCAGTCATCCAGAGAATTAAGAAAGTGTCTGCCGATTCTGAAGAAGAGGAAAACACTGATCAGAATAATGGAGAATGGGACAGCTAACCAATACAGAGTAACGGACGTACTGACTGGAACAGGGTGTGTGTCTTATTTTGCATGTTGTAGAAGACTGCCTCTTTCAAAATGAAAGAACAGCGTGATTTTATGTGTTCTTCTCACAGTCCAGAATGTCTTGTAAAGTAAAAGAATCCTGTTAATTTTCTACAGCTGCTGCAAATAATTATTTTTGCATGAGAACTCATAATCCAAAATATCCTTGCATTAATAGGTATTTCTGGCTCAACCGTGTAGAATTTTCACCGCATTTGAAACCAGCCAAAATTCTGGATTGAAACATACGTTGTTTAGATTGTTACTACACAGCAGGTAATGTTATCAAAACACAGTTTAAGGAGTGCAAAATAACTGAAAAATCTATTTTGTCAGATAAAAGTAGAACCAATTCCATGGTGATAGAGGCAGACCAGAAAACCTAGCATAATCTGGAACCTCTCATTCCTGCCTTCATTGTCCAGAAATTTAACTTTTTTTTTTGTCTAATACAGCTCACTCTAAACTGACTACTCCATTTACCATTAAGGTGTAAAGTGTGCACTTATGAATAAGCTTGGTAATGCTGATTGGAAAAATTACTATCAAGTTTGAAATAAACACTACTGTAGTTATTACTGAAAATTTTACTTTTTAGCTAGAAGTTTAAATGTAGAGGATTTTTAGATGCTGAATGTTTTTCATACATCTACATTTACAATGAACTGTTGGCATGAAAGGAAGAGCCAAAATATTGTCTATGGTATTTTCTGGGCTCTAGCCCTGTAATACAAAGCTGCATTTCTCCACCGAGAACATCAATAGGTGTTTATAGCTACTGTCATGAATTTAAATTACCCAGTAGCCTTATAAATGGCAGACACTTGGATTGTGCCTGAAACCTGGCTATTTAAAAATTCAACTACATTCAATTCAGAGACTGTTTCTATTTTGGGTAAATAATGACAAAAATGATTCAAAGTTCGTTTTGGAATTTATACTGGCCCTTAATAAAAGTATATCCTCACAGAAGAAGCGGTTTCAGAGTGCTGTCATTTTAGGATGCTGCTGTGAAGTAAGCATTGCTTGCACCATGGTACTCTGGTTTTTGATAGCAAGCAGCAGCCATACAGCAACTGTGCTGTCTCATGGACCATGTATGTAAATGCCTTTATTATCTCAAACATTTATGAATTGTAATTTGATCATAGAATTGCAAGTATGATGCTTGAATTCCGAGTTTCATTGCAGAGTAGCAGATCTGTTTAATCAGTACAGTAAATATATATGCAACAGTTTTCATGCAAGAAGCAGAAGCAGCAGCTGGGGGCTCATTTTTTACTGTTTCAGCACCTACTGCTATTTGGAAGTTAGAAAAAACCCACCTTTTTTTATCCACTGCCATCAAACCAAATGGAGACAAAAGCAGCAGCAGCACAAGTCAGTTCTTAACATTTCTGATGTGATGTCTGCAGAGTAGAGCTGGTAGATGCTGCACTGCACTCACGCCACCCTGCCTGCCCCTGAGCTCGACCTGGGTGCAAGGGCCAGGCTGAACTAGAGAGGAGCAGGGGTGAATTTATTACATATTCGACTTCTGTGTCCCAAATGCTGAATGCTTTCTGTAGGCTGGAACTGAGACAAAATCTGGTCCTTCAAGAGTGGAGATCTCTTGCCCAAGGTTACCCTGGGTAGCGGGGCTGCTTGGGGAGTGCTGGGGCTGGGGCTGAGGGCTGCCCTCATGCAGGCTGTGTGGTTATTTAAAGCTGAAGGAAAGGGCGCGAAGGCTCAGCTGCCTTCCCACCCCCTGGTCTCTCCTGCCAAATGGCAGCTCAGTCCAGGGCAGAGCCCTTTGCTGTTTTATTACTATGGTTGAATTCTCTACAGTGAGAATTCAGTGAATTCCCTAGCTACAGTGCTAGGGAGTTAAATGCAGCAGTTTAACATATGTGGAGAACAAGTGAGTTGCAATTTCTCCAACAAATCTTCCAGCTTTTGCCTGTTTAACAGCAGCAATGTTACCCAGGAGAGTAACAGCAACACTGGATAGTTATTTCTCCTACCTAGAGTTTTCTTTTGCAACTGTGCCTGAAGCTCAGCTAAGGCCTGAGCCCAGGTATTCAGGAGAACTCTACATCCTAGGCCGAAAAACTTCCTTAGAAGCCCTCTCAGAAGCCATCTGAACCTGCATGTTCTTATGAAGCCCACTTCATTTGCAGTATGGCCAATGGACCTGCTGCAATTGCTGTAGCAATTTTCTAGTTGGTGTGGAAGATTTTTGCCTCTATCAAATATCCTTGCTGCTTGTTTCACTACCAAATTTTGAAGGATGCTACTCAGCAGAGCTGAGCCCTGATGGGAATAGGGCTCCCAGGATGCAGAGCAGCCCTTGCACCGCCGCAGCACCAGGAGATGATGGTGGGGTCCCGGCCATGCCTGCGGGACAAGAGGCAGCTGCCAGAGCATCAATGCTCCTGGGAACACCAGGGAAAGCACCAAAAGCACTGGCATTAGCCTAAAGAAGAGAAGGTGAGAGAGAGCAGGTTTTTCAAATACATAAAAGGCTGCTGCAAAAACAAAGGGAGTAATTTATTCTGTGGGTTCAGAGGGAGATAATGGGCTTAATTATAACCGGAAGGATTCGGGGTAACGGTAGGAAAACCTTCCTGGCAGTGAGAGCAGAGCGGGGCAGGGACAGCTTGCCTGGGAAGGTGGTGGAGGTTCTGTCACTGGCAATCTTTAAAAGCAGTTAGATAAACACACCCTGAGGTGCTGCCGGCATTGCTGTCGCGCTGCGGCAGGGAGAGCTTTGCAGCCTGTGGCCAGCACACGAGCTTGCCGCTGTATTGCTGCGAGGCTGAGTTTGCTCCGTGGCGGAAGCCACAGCTCATTTTCTGAGAACTGCCCAAATGTAAGACGAATGAAAAAACTTTACTGCATCACCCTCGGATTTTTCTCTGCCTGCCGTGACTATGACCTGTCCTGTGCTGCTGGCACTGGGCTGCGCAGGGAATGGCGGGTAGGAGATGGCCCCGTGCCCTGAGGCTGATATTTGCCCATGGCATGCTCTGTTGGGGTGGGTGCAGCTGCCGGTGCCACGTGCAAGGGCTGATGGACGAAACTGGAGTGGCTGCTTGGCTCCGTGATGACCAGCTCTACTGGACCAGATTAATGTTAACCCGCAAAACTGCTGCAACAGCTTTTTGACATTTAATACCCTTCTTAAAGTGTCTCACTCCGGGCTAGGACATGAATCCCTCCGTGGAACAGTCTGCTCTGACTGCCCAACTGCAGAAATGTATTTGTTTAAACTGAAAAAAATACACTTGGCTGGCTTTAAAGAGTTAATAATGCACAGACTTGCTGGAAAGCCCAGTGATGAGGTAAAGAGCTCAGCTCCTATAAATCAGCATGGCTGTGGTTTGTGATCTCTCTCACTGGATGTGGGCAGCCCAGACAGCAGCTGCCAGTACTTTTAGGGAAGTTTAAAGTTAATTTATTCAAAGACGACTTGGTCTGACTAAAATAATTTTTATTTGAAATCCCAGTGCTTTGATCATAGCAAGAGAGGAGTTGCAGCAGCATTACCCGACGCACAGAGCACCGCGGCCGTAGCTGGTAATGCCAGTGCAGCTATGGATTTGTCAGCATTTCTGTCGACGTGCTGCTTTTTGGGATTTATGAAGCTCCTTCATAACCAACCCCCTAGTTCAGCACACAGGGCTGACTCACAAGCTGGATACTGACTTTTCTTGTCCTGCAAAATGGTATTGAATCAAGCAAATCAAGTCTGAGTGTGAACACCCTGAAGTGGTCCCGACTCTGATCTCACAGGGGCCTGAGCAAGTGTCACTTCCCCCCCCATGTTCAAAGAGCTGCTTTGAGCTAATGCATACTGCTTGGAAAGTGATGCTGATTTCTGTAACCTGCTTGTGCACGTTGTGTCCTCCCCTACAGGCTTCTCAGCAAAAGGAAACAGCTCACCCCGTCTGCAGGCTTGGAGGTACTGCTGATTGCGCAGGGGACAGGGAGCGTGCCCAGAGCTGGGAGGTGCCCAGCCCTCACCACCAGTGCTTGGGAACTGCGGGTGTTTCTATATGCAGAGAGCTATAAACAGGCAATAAAAGCACTTCACTTGATATCAAATTGTGTGGGAAAACTCCAAAGCCTACCTCCATTCAAACCACATGCGTCTCCTTCTCCCTAGCTGTTTCCCGAGATGCCCGGCTGGAAGAGGCTGGTGCATCGCACAAGCAGGCTGCTCACTTGTGCGAGCCACACCGGGCCTGAAGAATGCACACATTTGCCTTGCTCTGCCTTCCTGTTGAAACCAAGGTGAAAAATCCCACTCAATTTCTGTTTCTATCACAAATCAAGGTTTAACCTCTCTACAGGCCTTTCCTCCTCTCCCCGGCACAGGAGCCAGCCCCGGCGAGGTGGGAGTGCTGCCTGCCGCCCTGCCAGCGCACTGGGACCAGGGCTGGCACCCCAGTTGTGCCACCACTGTGCAGCCACCACTGCCCTCCTGCTGCCCCTCATGTCCGAGGGGCCACAGGAACCCTGTGAGACTACAGGGACTATTGAATGTGCCTGGTTTTGAAGCAGTGCCCATGATCC
Organism: Chlamydotis macqueenii; assembly: GCF_036417535.1. Classification (NCBI taxonomy): domain Eukaryota; kingdom Metazoa; phylum Chordata; class Aves; order Otidiformes; family Otididae; genus Chlamydotis; species Chlamydotis macqueenii. Next base: position 10,801,272 of record NC_141567.1, on the reverse strand, counting down.
ATCCTTTGCTCACTGCCACTCACTTTTATTATCCCTTAAAATAAAAAGATGCCTGTGTGTGCCAGGACACCAAGAGCATGAGGGACAAAGAGGCTCAGTATGACGGCATTCATTAGGCCTAACAAAAAGATGGGAACTGCTTCTTTTTTTTTCAGTTCTCCTTTACAAAGAAGACGTTGGTAGATAAGAGTGTACACCCTTTGGAGAAAATGAGATTCAAGGCTATCCATGCCTTCACTTGAAAAGCATAGTTTTAATTCCAACACTTCCTATTTGCATCCAAGAGCACATCTGCACACTGCACACCATAATAACGTGATATTGATAGGAAAGAGGGACACCGTTCAATTAAACCCATGGGCGTGACAAAAGGTGAATGGTATTGAAGTAATCTTTTAATAAATGCCACAGCAAACTTTGGCAGTAAAAGCAGCTGTGGAGGGAACACACACTCGAAACTGCTCCAGAACATGGCTTTTTTTTTTTTTTTTTCTTCTGGCAAAAAGGTATGTGATTTTTCATTCTCAGCATGTCATGCTAAGCTGAAAGCAAGCAGCAGCACAATTAACTCTACTCAGGTAGCAGTGCCATTAACAGCTCAGCTACTTGTGAAAATGCTTTGTAAAACAAGCCATCTTTAGCACACCATTGCTCTAGCAGCAAGAATGAGCCACAAACTGCTCAGAATATATATTTAGCAAAACTACAGTTGCTCATTTTCCACTAGCTCCCTCTCCTGCCCCAGATCCCCAGCACAGCCCTGAGGACGGGGCAAAAAAAGCAGCCTCCCCAGGCAGAGGGATGCAGGCAGGCGGGGTCAGGTGGCTGCGGCTCAAGGCCAGCCCTGAACAAGGCGTCCCAATGGAAAGGGAGCACGCGTACACCCCAACCCGCAGCAACACACAGCGCTGCCCTGCTCATAGCCGAAAGAAAAGAGGACTGGGGAAATGTTGGCCAGGCTGCAGCTTGGGAAAGAAATTCAGTTTCCAACTGGGAGCCTGGGTTTACCACCGATTGAAAGACTCAGTTAATCACTCTTCATGTTGTGAAGACAGCTCCTTTCTATCCCAAGGCAATAGTCTAAACACCATCCCATGGATCTCTTTGCAGAACCAAAAGGCATTTCTCTGAAAACCAGCAGCAGCCTCCACTCTGCCCCTGGTTTCCATCCTCTTCTCACTGAGAAGGTGCTGAACGGCAGCCAGCTCTGACACCAGCAGCATGGTGTCTATGCGACTCGGCACCACGGCAGTGGGCAGTGCAGACTCTGGGGGTGATGAAATGAACCGGTCCCACTCCTGGAGACATGCTTGCATTCCTATTCATGAGCAAGTGAGTCACTGCCCTTCCCACGGTCTCTTCCTGTGAAGCAGAGGTGACGGCGAGACAGGATCAAGCGCCTACACTTCCCCCAGCCTACACAGAGAGCTCTGCTCCATCCCCTCCCTCCCCAGCCGGCAGATCCTCTGTTTTGGAATAAAAACACTGAAAAGTGTGTACGAGCTTGCAGGCACACAGAGTGGTGAAGCAGAAATGCATTTTGTCTGCTGTGCTGCAAGGAGTACTTTGCACGTGGAAACGCTCCGGGAAGCGTCCGCTAAGGGAAAAGGGCTGCACACTGGGGAGAGACAGCCTACGTGTGGGACACTCCTGCTCCCTTCCCAGCCTTGCTCACCGGTGAGTGCTGGGGCCTCTGCCTGCTCGCCTAAGGACAGGGCCTCTCCATGCCATACCTGGTGTCAGAAACCAGGCTGGCTCTGTGGATGCATCTCCATCCCTGTGGGATGGCTGCCAGCAGCGGCGGCATTCCCCACGGTGATGCGAGCGGCAGTCTAGCAGGGCTGCAGTCATCTGTTTAACTGTAAGTAGCTTTAAATTGGGCCAGGAGACATCCGGGCCAGAGGTGAAGCAGGCATCTACAGACATGCAATGTTTTCCCTCGACACAGGTCTGCCGAGCCCGCCAGGCTCCACCGCAGTCGCCTGGTGTGACCCAAAGGGGCTCTGGGATGAGGCATGCCCGTACTGCCCTACATTTTGCACAAAATGAGCCCGTCTGCAAGGCAAGAGGAGTCCAAATTAATCTGCTGAAACATTGTGCTTCTCTGTCCCTGTTGCACACTCCCGCCAGTGCTAGTGTTGGCTTTCCTATGTGTTTATGACATGCAGAAACAAGGAGTTGTACATCAGTAACAGCCTATCCACGCCTTTACAGTTCTTTTCTTTTTTAAAGAGGAGCTAACTGTGATCAGCAATGTTGTTTTATCCAGAAAGTATTGAAAAAAAAAATCAAAGCCATTACAGCAACCACAGCTGAAGAAAATTGTCGAGTTTGTTCAAAATCCTCTGCAGGTCAGAGGTTTCATCTTCTGTCATCTCCAGTACCCAGTTACGAGATACAGAAGTAGAGAAGCTGGAGCTGTGGATTGAGAAGGGCTGCTGCATCTCACCTTTCAGAGGGACCAGGATACAGAGCCTCACTGTCTTTCATCTGAACCAATACGGCATACAAAATATTAAACTCCATGATTTAGAAGAGCCGGGCTGCTGTGCAATGCATCTGTGCATCTTTTCCTTCCTGTTTTTAAACAGCATTTGTGTATCTCTCATCCCTGTCCTAAAGCCATTCCCCTCCCACTGAAATGATGGTGCTGGTGACCACAGGACCTCTGCAGCGCTAAGAGAGAGTGAATCACTGCACTTCCTCAGGGTTCAGAGCCAAGGACTGTCTTTATAAATGCACCCAACACTGCTGTAGGTAAGTAAGTGTTTCCTTCCTGGGTTCTTTGCTCTTCAGGGAGCTCTGGGATCTTGTTTGGCATCATTCATTTCCAGGCTAATGAACAGTGCAAACCTTCACCCACAGAAAAATGAAAGCCATGGCTAATGGTAGTAAGAAAATAAATGGCAAAAGCCTGAAAGAGAATAGCTTTGAAAACTGATATGCCTCAGTGTGACATGATAATGCAGAAAGGTTGCCTGTGCTGGTATTATTTATAATTCCCTGAACGTCTGAATTCCCTCCAGCCAGCACACATTAAGCACAATCCAGGGCATATGCAACAAATCATACCCAATGATGGAAAGTTGGGAGAAAAACAAGAGCTCAATCTCTCTTGATTACAGCAGTCACAGATTTCTTTTTCTTAGGCTGCCAGTACTAATGAATGAAGAGGACATGAAAGGAAAACAAAAATACTCAAATCAATGTGCTTCATGTACCAGTAGATGTATCTGCTCAGAAATTTGACTAATTAAATGCAAACCATTGTCAAGTAATGTTGTTCAGGGTATTTAAGCCCTCACTCAGACTGCAGCATCCAGCCACGGATGGAAGCACGGCCCCAGAAAGGGGTGTGGGGTTCTGGATACAAACCACCACTGCACACCAGCATAGCACGTGTTTATGAAGAAATGCATTTTATAGTGAAAAATTGTAGGTCCCCACAGCTCTGCTCGAGCGGGATTGAGTCAGTAAAATGTTTCTAACTGCCATGCCTGTACACCTGGGGTGTCAGGGTTAAAGCCAGAAGCTAGGCCCTCTAGTAGCACACAACAATTTCTTATTTTCAACCCAAATAAAAGTCTGCAGTTTTCCACCTACAGATCACTTCAGACAGTGCTTCTGAGAAAATCTGACAGTTCTGGTAGTTACTGAAATATATTCAATTCTCAAGGAAAGTGTTAAGACCCAAAGGGAATTTCAGGGTACGGAGATCCATCTTTGAAAAATTCGCAGGCAGAGGTCAGAGTTAAGTGCCCCTCAGCTGCGATGATCTGTCAGACGTTCCCAGCAATGCATTACTGCAATAAGATTGGAGGTATCTGCCTCACAAAGGTTAGCCAAGCTTTTACAATTCACCAGGTCTCAGATCTTCACAGCCCGGAACAGCTACATGGCAGCGCTGCTCTGACGCGTGTTAAATGATAAAACGGAAAGCTGCATTACAGGTTGCTGGCACGGCCTTTGCAGAGCTGCTTTAGAGTCTTTGGATGGCCATTTTTAGCTTTGCTCGCTGAAATCACACCTGGCAGTGCAGCTGGCAGGGTCCATTTTTCTGCTTTTGAAGGATGGTTGGACTTTGCTCCGGTCGGTCCGGTGGCTGAGCACGGCTGCACCACCGCTGCAGGTCAGAGTCCGAGCTACAGTCAGTGCCTGGCTTTACCGGCTCGGTGGCTGCTGTTTCTGTCTCCAACACACACGTTTTGGCTGTTCACGGGAGAGGGTCAGCCCGTTATGTGTGAGGCTTACTGGTGCTGCTGTTCTGCTCTGGATGGCAATGCTGGTGATGTAAAGGATATTTAACGTTTTAAATTATTAAAATTATTTACAAGCTTTTGGATACTCTTTAGGAGATAAAAAGAAACAAAAGAAAATGTACACACATTTCTGCACGTATCAATGGATTTGTGCATGAATGCTCAAGTGTCCTAGGAAGTGGAGAGACAGGAGAATAATATATAATTAACACATCCTCTTTTCTTCCCTTGTTGGTGCAGACATGCCCTTAGATGAAAAGTGCAGAATATTAAAAGCGTTTGGAGCATGTGGTACAGAATAATGTTGGATTTTATGTAAGTTCAGCCCTGTCAGCAGTTACACATGATACAGAGAGCCAGCCTGCTCCTGCTCAGGGATCTCATCCGCCATATTGCTTTTATACAGGCCTCCCCGTGGTGGCATGGCGGCTTTTTCCCTCCACAAGGAAGGAAATTAGGGCCTAGCTTTTCCTATGCTGCTGAAGGAATACAAGCCAACCAAACGGAGTAGATGTCATAGAGTTGTTCATCTGCTTAGATGTGAAACATTAAACTTAAACTTCACCACAACCCAGTCTCTCGCAGGCCGGTGCAGCGCTGTTTAATGGTAACGGCAGAAGCGCAAACCCCAGCAACTCCTCGAACATTCTGATATGAATCCAGTCAAATGTGAAAATTAAGGGATCGCAGACAGGCAGCAGCAGATTTTCCTGATGACAGTATCATTCATGGCAGCTCCTGGCGCAGGCTGTTTCTTTTGGAAACTCCGGTCACCTGCGTTACAAACAGCCGGCAAGTAACAGCCTTTCACACAGACCAGTGACTTTCCCAATGCTAAAAATACACCCTGGACTCCATGAGGCGATTAGCTGACAGAAGTGTCAGATGTGCCTGTCCCAAACAGGCACCTCCACGCGACCGGCAGCACGAGGCGCTTCCCCGTGCACGAGTGAAGCGGGGTGATGCCACTGACAGATGGAAAACGCATACCGAGTATGATCAGCTGGCTTCGTAACAGGAGAACAGGGCTTGCTCCTGATACCCACAGGTGATGGGATACACACAGGTACTTCTGGTATGATAAGCTTTAGAATTCTGCAAATCCAAATAGAGAAAATGCTTTTTTTTTTTTTTTTTTTTTTTTCTAAAAATTAGAGACTGTTACTTGCGTTTTACTATGGTACTTATAAGCTGCTTTTGCAACTACTGGTTATTCAGGGACTGCCAGAATTTGCTGAGCTGCTTGTTAGAGCTAGTGATGGCTCCTGGTAGAGGAGCTCTGGCGAAAGGTCAGGGCAGACGTGTTTCTCGCTCACCCCAAAGCTGACATTTGCAGCCTTGTAGCTCAGAGTAACAAAGGCTCGATGAGCCTCAGCCACTTAGCAGTCTTCAAACCTTCTTACTTCCTTTGGGGAAGCCTGGTTTGGTGCAAAGGCAGAAAACGCTGCTTCTATATGTTTAATATGATGATGCTGAGAGCATCGTTATCTGTAGAAGGGCTTCAGCGTTAACCCCTACCAGGGATGTGCTGTTGAGTGTGGACCATGTCGCTGGACACCAGCAGGGACCCTGGGAAACAACCTCTTCTGAGAGGGCTCTTATTAACCACGACATGCTGATGCAGGAGATTGGTGTCAAAACATCTCTAATTTCAATACAGAGGGTTACTTCCGAGGCCTGGTTAGTTCCTCCAGAGAAAATACCAGCTCTAGCTGCTACCAGGGGCTGCTACATCAGTTACAGGAATCACAGGAGGGTTTTCTGTCTTGAGCATCTCCCAAACAGGACAACGAAAAGCCTTCTCCTAGCGACAGGCCTTTCTCAGCATGCCCGAAGTCCAAAATTTCATGCCAAAATATTTCTAGATACTGCTTTTCCACTTTAGTATGTATGTACCCAACACAATCCTGCACTCCCATCTGGATGTGCTAACAGTATTAAAGTGAAGCAAAACAAATGTTTTGCAACTTCTCCTCCTGAAACAGCGTTTTTAAGCTTATCTAAGACACTATACAGTATGTATATATCAAACCCACACACCTCTTACCAAAGGCCAGCATTGCCTTGAGTCCAGATTTGCAACTGCAAGAGGGAAAGGATGTTCATTTTCTGAAGTCAATGAAGACAGTGAGACAAGAGATTTTACTTAAACTATATATTTTTACATAAAACAACTTTATGTTACAATAAAATCAGATAAAAATCACAATGTTATATAATAAGTTCATAAAGAAAAAAATCAAGTTTTCCTTTTATATATATAAAACCCAGCATTTACTGCTACTAGGAGTCTAAATGGTAACATTGACTGCCTATGGTCAATTTGAAACGAAAAAAAAGAAGAAGAAAGTACTTTTTTTTTTCACAGCAGACAAAATGACGAGGTAAGAGATGTTTTTACAATGATCCAACTGTAGTAAACACTTCAGTTTTCATTAAACCATATACCAAATATAATAAACCCAAATAAAAATATACATTTAGAGCACTGCAGTGTTTTCCCACAGTTGTATATCAACAAATTGTCAGTCATTCACTAAACTTTACTTGAAACAGTAAAAACAGGGTGTATGTTTATCTTTAGTACTAAAATCTCATCATAATCTAAATATTTTGGTATAGCAGACCACACACTAAAACACTCTCAGAACTTTCAGCTACAAGGGATATATTCATGTTAAAAACGATGTGCTTTGTTTGTCATTCACGAGTTTTATAGAATAGTATGTTCATGATCACTATCAGGCAATCAAACGAAAACATGTAAATGCTGCGAAATACTCTTTGATTGAGCGTAGCTCCCTTTTCACATACCCAAGTTAATTAACGTACTGCAAACTTAGAAGCTTAGTTCACAAATCTTACATTATCAGTCTTTTTAGCTAGTATATGGCTAAAATAATTATTGCTGACCAGTGTTAATAAAAAAACAAACCCAAACCAAATCCAAACAAAAATACAACAGCAGACAGACTTTCCTCAAGTGCCTTTCTTGTAAGTGTCATTATTGTTAGGTAATTAAATGACCAGAAAGGAAAAAGAAATCTATTTCAAAATATGCATATAAAATTTTTGGAGGTATAGGCACCTTCATCTGAAGACTGTATGTTTAGGCTAGCCATTAAAAAAAAAAAAAAAAAAGAAAGAAAGAAAGAAAAAGAAAAAGAAAAAAGAAGAGCTAAGACAAAACACAGTAGAAAGTCAAACTGGTTAGACATCCAGCATCCCTCAGAGACGCAAAGCAAAGCCCTCCTGGCGAGGAGCAGCTCTGCCCGCAGTCTGCAGGAGAGCCCTCGTTTGGGAAGCACCTTCGTCACATTTATCATTCCTCTCCTGCTCTGTACTTCACTGCAGGTACCTTATTGTTTATCGCAGAGACCAGTACTTAAGACACGCGAACTCCATACAACTGCCAAGTTCATATTCCAATCTCAGCCCTAAAGCACTGCCGGGCTCTCCATGTGGAGGTGTGTCTGACTGAACGTCTTGTGGTTACGTATTGCTTTGCTTGACACACAGATGCTTGTTGAACAAAATCCACAGAAAGAAAAGTTACCTTAGGGTAGCTCTGTGCCTCACTGGTGCTAAATTGTGCCCACAAGAAGACCCCGCCAGCCTAGCTGGGGAGTCCTCGCTGCCTCCCGAAAGCTGAACATGCCCTGCTGCAAGGTCTCTAGTACTGAGCCCACATAGGATGGCAATGGCTTTTTCTGTTTTTGACTGCAAGTGTCTGACCATAAACGAGCGCTGCTCAGCTCTGTGTGTGTGTGTGGACATTCACCTTCCATCCCTCACATAGCCACGTTTGTGATATGCCTAGACTTGTTGATATCTACAGGCCTGACAAGCCAAGAACCGCTGGGACAAAGGCGGATGAGCGGATGGATCAGCGCGGCCGTCTTAGACCTTTGGCACATCCACAGCTTGTGGGCAGAGAACATCCTTCACCAACACTTCTGCAGAAATTATCGTCAAAATTAGCTGCTGCTGCCCATTCCCCTTACACCCCTTCCCTTTGGACTCAGCATCAGTCACGCACTAAGCTGAGCAGGGCGTCTCACCCTGATAGCGGCTTTATTTTTGCTAATCCACAGGCTCAGGAAGACAGCGCTATATTCCGTACAAGCCACTGACGCTTTGAAGGGCTTTGCAGAAATAACTTAAGAAGAGTCTGATGAAGAGCACGGTCTTGTAGTCGAGAAACCCCCACCACTACGAGGCACTGGGAGTAACGGGGAATTTTCCTTCAGCCATTTATGAGACAGCCGAAGGTGTCAGGAAATTTAAAAAAAGGGAGAAAATGAATGCTTGAGAAAAAAACAGTGCAACAGAAGAGTGCAGAAGCTTATGGAATAGTTTGTGCCCTGCTGAGAGGGAGATGGGGGCTCCGTGTGCTCAGTGAGCCACCGAGCAAATGCAGGACGAGCGCACAGCGAGCACCCACCTTAACACCACACATGCTGTTGTTCGTGCTCTTCAAAAGTGACAGCAGTGGCAGGGACAGCAGGAGGAACAGCAGAAGCCCTTCCTGCTCTCCTTAATTCATCGAGAAGCTTTAAAAACTGTTCACCCTAAATTGCTCACATAAAAACAAAATCAGGTGTTTGTCTAGAAAACAGGCATTGTCTAAACATTTGTTTTCTAGGTACAGATGCACCAGGTACAACTGTTTTTAAAAAGTGCATCTTTTGAACACTAGGATACAGAAAGTGAGAGGTGGCACTGAATTTCTTGCAGAAAAGACAGTTTTCTGCAGTTAGCTCACTTAGTAAGGGAGACACCAAACAGACGCAGACAGAACACTGGAAAGTACTATTTTCGCTGAACATGCACTTCTAGGTGAAACAAAACTACTTGTGAATTTGAGTAAAAAAATCAGTAAATAAAGGTTCAGTCAAACAGGAAAAAGGCAAAAGATTAACCTGTTTTATTTTGGGATGTGAAAAAAATGTTTCATTTATTAATTTTGAAATAACTTATTCCAAAGACGAGGCTAAGGTCATTGTCAAAAATGTGAAACAACACATCTAACGAAACACTCCTTCCCCTTGAAAACAATTACCTCCATATATTTTCATATCACTGAATATTTTTAGGTTTTGTGCTAGTGCAAAGTAGACCTGTTTATTTCTCATTTTGGCCACCAACCCCCACCCCATTATTCAGCAGCTCTAACACCAGCTCCAAGGAGCATCTCACTGGGAAGCCCAGAAGGCAGTAAGACAACTCGAACTCAGTGTCACAAGAGGCCAGCACAGATTTTCACTCCCAGAGCCACCAGCTTGTTGATGCCACCAGGACAGGATGGGCAGCGTGGCCAGAGCCACGGTGGTGCGGTCGGCAGGTATTGACACGGGCAGTGCCAAGCACAAGACCCTTATTAAGGAAAGACCGTGTAACTGAGGTAGGACAGACCCTGCCATCAACCACTTAGAGGGAGAAACCCGTGTCCAGAAAGGGAACCCATGATTCTCAAGGTGAGGTACAATCTTGTATAAAGATACCTCCACTCAGGCTCGATGGAAACGGAGCAATCACCTACTTCATTGCTGATGGCATAGGGAAGCCAGGGTTTGCCCAGCACTATGCTTTAATAACAAATAAAACCAAGCTCTGCAGACCCTCTCTTGGACAGGGATGAGCATTTCTTGGCCCCGGTAGTGTTTGGGGCTGTTCCTAAGAAGGTGGCTGCCAGCTGACTGCAGCTCCTGGCTCAGGGTGCCCGTGGGAACCCCCAATGCACACAAAAGGAGAAACAAATGAATCCGAAGGATGGTGTGGGCATTTTGGTGGGGGAAGGCTGGCTGCCCCGGTGCTCCCGCTGGGAGGGAGGAGGCATTTCGACACTGGGATGAGTCCCTGAGGAGCAGGGCTCCTGTGTGGGGCTCACAGTTTGGCACACAGGAGTTATTGCTGGGCCACCACAAGCGTCAAGGAGTAAGCAGCACGCGACACCGATGGGCCCAGCTCAGCCGGCACACGGGACTCCAGTCCTGGGGCAGGGACAGGGCCAGGCCAGAGACGGGAGCTGCGGCTGGCATCCAAACACTCCTGAGAGCATGCACTGCCTCTTCCTAGCACACTTTTTGGCTTTTGAAGAAGAAAAATACAATGAGAGAAAAAGGCTAAAAGAGATGGAGTTTGGGGGAGGTTTTTAAGTGATTATACATAGAAGCTCTCAACTTACTGCTGTTGGAAAGGAAAAAGAGAGAAAGAAGATAATTATAGCAAGCCCTCGGATGCTTGAAGGATGGTTTCCCATAGCGTGTAGCTGTGTACAGGCATCTCTAACAACATCAGAGCAATAGCAGATAAGGAAAACATACATTTGGGGCAAGACTAGAAGAGACAGGGCAAGGATTTCTCTAAAGACATCCTCGCCGTTCCTCTGGTGGGCATGAAGCACCCAGAAATAACCGCCCGTGTCAGAGCTATGCACTGGTTTAATGCACCAGCATTAAACTCCATCTGTTAAACCAATGCAATCCCATAGAAACACTTTTCTTGCAATTTAAGAGTGGCTTAATACATTCTTAATGACCTGGATCTGATACAGATCTGACTGAAGTGGAAAAAAGATCTGGATTAACCTCAACAAAATAATTAGTTCACAAAGTCTTTTGCATCCCTCTACACAGGATGATGTTAAAAACAATATTTTATATTAAAACCAAGAAGAAAGCCCTACGATACTCAACAGGAAAAAGGAAACAGAAGATGGAGCAGGGTCTTTGGTGTGAAAGCAATAAACCACTATGATGAGGAAGGTCCTGACTACCTGTATTGCTTGCAGCTCTTGGTTGTGTTGTCCCCTGGCTCCCAGTTGACGCAGGGACCAGTGGCAGTTCAGCAATTCTGAAGGAGCATGGAGGAGAGGAGAAGCAGAACGAACTGCCTGCTAAATGATGGTGTCTATCTGACTTGCTATAAAATAAAAAGACTAAAAATGGAGATTACTTGTGCACAACCACACGCAGGTTCTGACGTAATTTTCAATTTTGAGAAGTCTGATCTAACCCCACATTATGCAACTGTTGAATCTTCCACGCTGGTAAAGTCTAATTTTCACACGCCTACATGCTATGTACCTGATTTTTATTTTTAAGTATCAACAGCCTACAGCAATTTTTTAAAAGAGACTTAAATGGTCATAATGGTTATGAAAGGTCCCAGCTTCATATCCGTTATTTAAAAGAAGTAAAACCCAGGCAATTAAGATAACACAACAGTAAGAGATGAAACTAAAATTCAAGAGGCAACAGCAGGCAGGGATCCATGTGCACAGAGTACTCAATGCATGTTTCATCTCTAACCCACCTTTCTTTTAAAGGTCACTTTCATAATTGACATGTGCCAAGAAAAGAAAAAAGCTCCTAAATAATAATAATAATAAAGAAAAGCACGGCCATTTTATATCAGTCACTACTGGAATGCACTAACATGGTGCTTAACCAAGATTTTGCCTGAATTAAGCAAATAATAATATCACATAAACAAAAGTTCTTTCCTGAATTAATTCAGATGTGTGTCTCATGTAAACAGACTCTCAAACCAGGTTATGGAGAAAGAAGAGAAAGAAGCTGAAGGCAGTCCTAGGGGCAATAGCAAAACTTGGGCTGAATTCTCCTCTCTGGCCCTTTTTACATCCCCATCCACGATGAAGTGAACTTCCTTCTCACAGGAGCTCATCGTATAACCTTGCATTTCTCAAAACATTTAGAGCTGCTGAATAATCAGTCTGAGAATACAAAAGCATTTCTGCCTTTTGGGTTGGGGTTTTTGTTGGACAGTCTAACTTGGTGACTAATTCCCACCCTACTGTCAAGATACACGAGGTGAGAATGCAGAAATCATAGGAAAGAATTTTGATTTCATGTGGTCATGACCCTGCCAGTCTCCTGGGCAGAAAATTTCTTCTGAGAAACACCTTCAAGCAATCTTATATTGCTTTTCAGATCAATGTCGTCTCCTTCACTACTGCAGAGGTTAATCAACAGTGATCAAGTTGCACAGAGGTGCACGCGACCTATGTACAAACCAGCAACATATTGCTATTTAAAATAAACAGCTGGTCCCAAGACTCAGGTGGGCGTTTTTCAGGGATGCACAAAATGATGGAACTATACTGGTTCAAAACTGAAGGCCAAAGAGAGATGATCTTGCTAAGCAAGAGAAGCTGTCCTTGCCTACTGGATAAGATGCATGACTTGAAGAGCTGAAATCCATTTCTATATCGTTGACTTTGTGCTGTATGGGTCCAGGCAAGCACATGCAACCTGTATCAGAGGTTATCTGAAAGCCACGGATTTTTTTTCGGTGAATCAGGCCTGATTGACGTGGTCCCTAAAGATACTGGTATCTGTGTGAAGTGATTCACTTGGCTGCAGCTCATCACAGGCACATTTTACAAACCGCAGGAGCTCCACCTAATCTTCTCTCTGCACCACCAAGGAATAAAAGTGGATGTTGCTAGGAGTGCTGATAGTCCGGACAAGAAAAAGACTTGTTTTCTGTTTCTATGGTTGCAAAAGCCCTTAAGAAAGATATAAGTTTCCCTGCAACAACTAACTGCATATTCATTTCAAGGTAGATCTAGTTCCAGATTCCTGAGACAGAACCCTCTACCTGTTCCCAGCCCCACAAAGCCAGAGCAGCAATATAGAAAGTTTCTAATCTCAACAGAATTCAGTGAGCAGCACTATTGGTTTGGAAAATAAACAAACAAAAACCAAACAAACAAAAACCCACAGCAAATTTTCAGCTTCTATGTACAAAAACAATGCAAACAAGTGGAACATTCTAGTTATATTTTGTAAAACACACTTTTGGGATCAACAAAACATCAAACATCCAGACCCTAGATTACAAAAAAAAAAAATATCTATTGCCATCTAATTGTCAACCCCAAGTTTAGACAGTCCTTGTCGGAAATCGTGTAATTCATCTATCTTCCCGTCTAGTACATCTAAAAAATTCTTTAATTCAGTTTTAAGGTTGGTCTGCCTATGTTTGCTCTCTTCAACTTCTGTCCTTAGCGTTCTGACTTTCTCTTCAAGATCTTTGTTCTTTTTCTCAGCAGCCTTAAAGACAAAAGAGACAATGAGATGATCATAGAGAAGAAGGACAAACAGCATTTAACAGGGTAAAGCAAGAAATGGCAGTCAGGCTGGAAAAGTTTCCTTCGACTTCTGCAAACTGATTAAGCACCTCAGAGCAAGCGACATGTGCTAGTCAGATTAAAAGGAAAGAAAGCCCACGCAGGAAGGGACACAGATTAACTGGAAAAGACGCTTTGCATCAGATTTTGTCATTCAGATGATATCTTAAAATTCAGCTGGATTTAAATCACACACTGTGCATATATTTCTGTCATTGCTACAGTTGCAGAATTAGACACTGTGCCATCAATTACATATAGAATTATCTATGGTGGTTTAACCTTGAAAAACAAGCTTAGAAAATACTGCCCGAGGAATAATATTGCTTTATTCAGCACTTTTGGATTTATCGGTATTTTTTTAAAGTTCCACTTGGCGTGAACACTCAGGCAAAGAATGGGGCAGCCACATAACACTTCCCTTGCTGCAGTTTGTTCTATTATTTTCCCCTCTCGTTAGCTCTTCTGCCTATTGTTCTCTATTTAATGCATATAAGCACAGGCTCATTCTCACCAAACCCTATAGACAGCATACTTTACCATACTGAATCAAACAAAATTTGTATTTTAACTATTTTAATCATCTGCACTCCTCAACAGCCTTCTAAATGATTTCAGATTGTTTAGATTATCAAGGTGATGGCTTATTTGATTGATCAAATTTGATTTCATTGATGAGACTGCTTATATTTGTTCTCCTTTCCCATATAATTTTCTGCATTTGATAAGCCCTGACTTTAACAAGTGATGCCCAAAGCCAAGCCTGCAGCTGGGGCAGGACTCCTGCAGCCCAAACCACTCTGCTCCGAGTGAGCGCCTCCCAGGAGAGGAGCCCCATGTCCAAAACCAAGCCACAGTGAGCCACGCTTTGCTGGAAAGGAATGACACAGCATGTAAATGCATCCTCAGGTGAACCCTTTTTCCCCTGGTGAGGCTACGCTCATCTGCTTCTTTCCAAAAAGCCTTCCCTGGTGCCACTGCGGCAATTGGCCGCAGGTCTCAGAGAGCTGCTCGACACACATGGCTGCCGTGCGGCTCCCCATGCCTGGAGCAGCAGAAATACAGGATATAGGATAGCCTGGAATCTGCAGGATGCCTTCATCTATCTGCTGGAGATAGATGCAATACAATCCCAGGCAAACCAATTTCTGCAAACAGCAAAGCAGAGAAATGCAGCTATTTAATTACTCCTGTGCTGGGAAGGGCATGGTGTATTTTACATGTAATTAGTATATTTTGTTTTTACAACCTGGAGCTCTTTTGCCTTCAAACACTGAAGTCTGAACAGAAAAAAAGCACACAGTTATGAGAAAGAAAATAAATGTATCAACTATTTTAGAATTAATTTCATTGCTAAACTGTACCTGTAATTGTTCAGATACAGATTCACATTCTGACATTAGTTGTGGTATAATTTCCCCCTGCTTTCGCAGCTCTTCCAGTTCCTTTGAAAATATAAAAGAAAAAAAATTAATGCAAGTCTCAATTTAAAACATAATAAAAATTGAGAATATGAAGTGACATTGCATATTTTATTGTATTCTGCACAGTATTTTGATGTAAAATAATCAAAATAGCATGTCTGCATTCCAAAACACATGCTAATTTTCTACTAGAATACATTTTGGCACTATATATTTGACTTCGTATTTCTAAAACAGACAATGTAATCCAATCTCTAGCATGAATGCCATTAATTATATTAATGCAATCTTAACCTAAACCACATGCCTATGCAAAAGATATATTCAATAAGAGAGAAACCTGAAGGGCTGTAATGCTGTAAGCAATTTATAGATGGTAGCAAAGAGCAAATTAGACATGAATTTAAATTATACGTGGCAGCAAAAAAAGGGCCAGTGGCATTACGAGCTGAATATATAGAGCCATCATTACAGAGCACAGCTGTAATGGGCTCTCCTCCACTGTACAGCTCCGAGAACCTCCCCCCCCCCCAAATTTGTATTCGGTTCTGGCATCCCTACGAAAATTGAGAGGACTAGCTGAAAGGACTTCATGAAAAGAGCAATGTGACTTGATAGGAGATCACGTCTCTGATGGAAATTAAGAGAGCTGAATGCATTAACACCACAAACCAACACCACCAATGTGGGTTGTAGGGAAAGACTCAAAGAAAGCCTGTACATTTTACAGAAGGATTGTCAGAGCATCTGAAAAGCACATTTGCAGGTCCAAGAGAAACTTTGTGCCCTGAAGAGAGTGTAAGAGCCTCCTCCAGAAACTGCCCATGTAGGTGACAGTCTCAAGAGTAAACTCGTACACAGCTCCCTGAGCTGTACTGACACAGGACAGCAAAACCAGTCCTACCCGAAAGGCAGATTTCTTGGCTGTGAAATGTGATTTCTTCCCTAACAGATCAACTTAGAGAACAATAGGAGTGTAACAGAATCCATAAGTCAAGCTCTTCCACAGAACCAAACAATAACATTTTTTTCTCAAGTTGCCCTGATTCCCATGCATATATATTTGTATATTCACAAATAATGCCTGCAGGTTCATCTCTCAAAATATAAATATATTATATTATATATACTTACTATATAGATATGCACACACTACTATACTGTATACTTACTATAGATCCTATAATATAGTGTGTGCATATCTATACACATACTATATGTACAGTATATAGCACATGGCATATGGTGTACATATAAAAATATAAATATTCCGTTAGATAGCTCTGTCCTGGCTCCCATGTCTTTAAATGTCTCTCTCCTTCATGAGGAGGATATCAGCAGCTCCTCTTACACAGCAACGTCCATGAGCAAGGTTCATGCTGGTTTGAATTGCAAACCATGTAAAGGTTACTTACGGGTGGTTTAGACCTAATCAAGAACCTGCTAATGTAAGTACGCTGTTTGAAAACAAGTTAGGATACTGTCAGTGTAAATGGAAGATAGGCATATAATATTCACAAGTCAATCAATTTTCTGGTTCATTTGGTACTGTAAAAAATGTGAATCTTGAGGAAAAGGCTGGCAGAGAATAAGGGTTATTATACATGCTATTACCACAGAAAGGCTTGGAAGAAAGCATGACATTTTCCTTTGAAATATGGGCCTGAAAAACATATTATATTTATAACAGTGCATCAAAATCCATCTCCCTAAACGATTTCCTTGTGCCATCTTAAAACCCCTTAACAGCACTGCTTTTAAGAGCACCAGCAGAGATACAGTAATGGCACATGGCAAACCTTACTGCACCTGCTGACAGCTTTTTCTCTTCAGCCAGCACAGAGCATTTGGTCACTGTAACAAATGAAAAAACCAAGGATCCCATTATTTTCCCCAGTGTTCAGGGGCTCCAAGCCATCAACATTATTCTCCTTAGAAAAATGAACACCTTTTATGTCAAAAATGACAAACTGAGGTACTCTAAATAAATCTGAATTTCTCACTCTTGGCATTACCCTTGAGATCAGAGGGAGACCGTAAAACAGCAAAGCTGAAGACTATGAGCCATCCTGATAAAGAAACAGGACTTGTTACGTAAATGCCAAGTTATTTTGTAAATGATGTCTGTGGGAATTCAGGACACAGTGACTGGCAACCAAAACTCTGTTCTCCGCATACGTCTGTCTGGCTTTGGACAACTTGTTTCACCACTCCAGCTCTTCTATCAGCAGTAAACTGTTGTATACATACAAGTACTGTGTTTGTTAGCCACTGCCAAATTAAAGTGTGCTGTCACGGCGCTTAACACATCATGACATTGAGACTGAGGAACTCTATCAAACTACTGTTAAGGAGTTGTACATGAAAATCTAGAAATGAGTTACACCCTGAGACATTGGACTTCTGGTTGTAGGTGAGCCAGTCCATAAATCTACACCCCAAGTGAGAAGCAGACAGAGCCACTCAGACTCTAAAGTACGTCATTTT
Organism: Chlamydotis macqueenii; assembly: GCF_036417535.1. Lineage (NCBI taxonomy): Eukaryota > Metazoa > Chordata > Aves > Otidiformes > Otididae > Chlamydotis > Chlamydotis macqueenii. The sequence continues at coordinate 10,783,945 of NC_141567.1, read as the reverse complement.
TGTGTTCAGGGCACTTACCAGCTCTTTGTCTTGAAGCTCTGTTTCCAGTTCCTGGAGACGTCTGCTCAGCTGTGCATTTCTTTCCTTCTCTTTATTTATTTCATTGCACTGTTCCTCCAGTTCTTCAATCTTTAAGAAACGTCAGACATTAGGCAAAACTTTTCAAATGTCTAGAAATCTGGGGCAGACCGCAACTGATGTAAAGGGGAATTGCTCCATTGAGCAGAGGGAAGCACGGACAATTTTAATTTGTCATGGATCTGTTTCCTAGATCATAGCACTTGATTCACTGCAACAAAATTACTGCTTCTTTCCTTAAAGAGAGACAATTTACACATCCACTAGGAAGCCCTGGGACTGTGTTTATTCTCTTGCACAGTATCTCATATAATTACTCAAGACTGCGCAAAACACTGAGCTGCTAAAATAAGTGGGGCTGGGGATAAAATCTGCACTTCACTTCTATGAAACCAACACAAGACTATGAGGGATGGGTTTTCTTAACGCAGCAAGGAGAAGAAATCTCTCCAGCGCTCCCAGCTTTGCCTCCTCAGGGGTTGCTTATTATTCTAGCTGGAGTATGAGGGACACAACATCAAAACTTTGCAGGAAGAAACAGTTCAGAGCAACGTACGCCGCTTTGTTCTCTCGCCCAGGGATGTGCTTTGCTCTCTCTGAACCTCCTCCTGCCAGCTCTGGACTTAGCTCCCAGGAGGTGCACTTCCCACAGGCCAATGAGCCAGCTCATTAAAGTATGTATTTTAATTCTCAGCTTCATGTTGCTTTGGGATTATAACTTCCCTCATCTGAAGGTAGAGCAATATGCAAAAAATCCTGACCCAATTAATAAAGGAGAAGGAACTTCCCAGGGCACTGCAGTGGTGGAGCATGCGTGCCGAGCAAGGAACCTACTTGGGGGAAAAGCTCAGAAAACCTCTCTGCATAATACAAGACAGCACATGATACAGCCAGCATTGCTGCACAGCCCGGCTAGTCACCGGTACGATGACTTTGCAGCTGTAGTAAGACAGAGTTTTGATAATCTCTTCATATCTAGGCTACAGCCACTGAGATGTGGAATGTTTCATCAGTTTATGTTAATGAGAACAACTTTCCTCTGCAACAGTAAAGTAAAAGCCCACAAATTAGTAATTAGTAGAAAATAGCAAATTATGCTATTTTCTTATACTGTTCCAGTCTCTCACTTCTCCCACATCCAGTCTCTTTTGGATAGAGGAACCCAAATCATGTAACAATTAATATTAATTTGTTAATGTAACATCAGTTAATACAGCTCTGGTTTGTCTCTGAATTATCACTGTGCACATGCAAATAGATAGGGAGGATCTGCCTGGCGAAAAGGTTGCTCCACGTGGATTTCCAGTGCTGACAGGCAATCCAGGCCACCTCCAACACCTGAATACTGCTTGCAGCCTACTGACATAAAAAAGATACAAAATTCCTTCCCCTCTTTGAAAGCAAACACTAAACAAAAAAAAAAAAAAATCCTCACAGACCGATACAGTCTGATTTGTACACCCAATGGCCGAGTGACCCATCTAAGCGAGTATGGAAAGGGTCCAGCTTTTTCAAAGATATGTAAGATGAATAGAGTGGAATTATCCCTGCGAGCGGTGCTCACGGAAACCAGGCTGCCCTGTACCCAGGCTGGTGCCAGCACAGTCTGGGGCTGCCACCAGCTCCTGACAGATAGCATGGAATTATCTGAGGGACAATTCCAGTGACTACTCCAAACGGAGGATTTAAAAATTTAAACTTCTCAATCATTCTCTACTGTAGCTGCTGCTCACCCTCGGTCTTGCACTACTGAGAAACACTGTGCTCAGTAACAGAGGGGAAAAGGCCTCTGACAATGCCTCCTGGCAGTTACCTGGATGAGATGTGCCTGGCGTTGTCGCTGGAAGACACGGCTCACAGCCCATGGTGCTGAGGACATAATTCACATCCCGATTCCCCTGCCCGCCATCAGGATTTACTTCTCATCCTGAGTAGTTCCCAGCCTGGTTTGCTGTGGGTAACCAGGCCATAGCCTTGCTTTCTGCTTATTGATGACCTGATGGTATTTAAGCGAGCTTTCAAAGGAACTTTTAAAACCTTTCTCTTTTATCACCTCAGCCAGCAGCCCCTGCGGACACCAAGTCTCCCAAATCAAGAGGCAGGGAGCCTCGTGCAATGGAGCAGCACCCGTCCTCCCACTGATCCCCAGCTCTTTGAACCTCCCTGCCCACTGGGCGCAGAGGGAAGCAGCTGCCTTAACCCCCCATCCACCTCCCTTTCAAAGACAAAAATCCATCTTATAACACACACAAAGGTAAAGCAGCAAAATCCAAGAGAAAGAGCAGCGGCAGGAGCAGCTCACTGGAAGAGACAGCTCTGCTGTGGGCATGTCCTGCTACCTTGCTCCTGAGCTGGTCGTTTTCCTCCTTGCAGGCCGAGAACTGCTTCTTCCAGTGCTCGATGCTGGCCGCAGACTCCTGCAGCGCCGTGGTCAGCCGGGCGTTGCTCTCCCGCAGCGTCTGCAGCTCCGTCTCCCACTTCTTCACGTTGCATGAACTGAGAAAACCAGGGTGGCATTAGGTGGCTTCACCTTATGCTCCTGCGTATACTCACGCTTTACCTGACAGCACACTCATCCCCAAGTTTACCAATAACCAGCTGTTACAAGACGAAGTGTACGCAGATACATGCCATCGCCTTTAGCCATCGCCTGCCTAAGGAGAACACAAGCCTTAATTTGACTGCCTCTGCCAAAACAAAGGGATCTGTCAACTCCAGCAACAGTGACCTGTGCCTCTGGAACAAAAGTCCTGCTGTCAAAGCAAGCTACCGGGTTAAGCTAGCAACTCCAGCTCTCCACCGTTTGCAAACCGTTTCACCCCAGTGACGTGCTCGGCCGGCGCTTGCTTCCAGAGCGGCGCAGCTCTGCCTCGCTGCGCGCCCACTGCAGTGCACGCCCAGGGACGTGGTACCCATGCAACAACTCAACTCTACACATTTGCAGATGGTACAACAATTCAGAACAGAAGATGTCAGGGGGTTGACACTACCTATATTTGATTTTTTTTTTCTAATGCCTTAAATATAGAAGTGTTAAAACATGCTGAAGAATTAAACCGCTCATTCCCCAAAGCTTCAAGTTGCAGCGCAGAGCACGAGATTAGAGAGTGAATGGAAGGAAGGAAGGAAGGCTTTGAAAGTCCCCACATGCTGGTTGCTACTTGCCTGTGGAGGTGTCTTCAGCAGGAGGAATGAGCAAATATTATGATTTGGAATAGGTTACACTATTGAAATGTCAATAAAGAAAGATGATGTACTGCAAATATTATATATGCAACCTTAGAATCACTCACTGGGTAATGCTGCTTATGGCACTGCTGCCTTATTTTTTAAATAGCTTTTTAAGAGTAGCTTGATCCTGTTAGATTTTCTTTCCATTCACAGATATATTCACATGCAAGAGGCAGACAAGGCAAGATCCCAGTAGAGAATTATTCTATTTTAATGTTGTAACTTTGCATATTCCAATGCCTGTATTTTCACTATGGCTGCAAATTACTCTTCTCAGCATTTTCAAATAATTTATCAAAGCAAATAGCAAAAAATATTACTTCAGGGGGCATCATCCACAGCTTTAGAAACATCCCCCTTCTAAGCAGCCCGGTGAAATTATATTTCTCACTTCAACTTTTTACAGTTGAATTCATTCTCTTTCATAATTTTAAATATCCATATCTATTTTCATCAAAGTAAATGTAGCATATTCAAAGAGGAAGAAGAGATCAGCTCCACATGTTATCAGTAGCAATTGCACCCCATGGCTTTAACATTATTTCTGCAGCTCTAAAACTTCACAAACGAAAGTGGCTATAAGAGTTGGCATCAGCAGAGTGGAAAAGTTCTTATTTCATCATGAACTAGATCAGGAAAAAAATAAATGGTAAATATCTCTCAACTGGATACCAGGAGGTACTTGCTTATTTGAAACTAATGCAATTACATTTAAATAATTTCTGTTAATACCATTAGCCAACAGAAAATTACAGCATGCTACTTCAATGCAATTTAGGTATTAAAAGAACTTCACCTTTGGGCTAAAGCAAGTTTTAATTTATCATTCTCAGACTTGAGATGTGCCTCAGCAGGACCACCGTGTGATGCCTTCTCATCGTCTGTCCCGTTCACACTAGACGCTCGAGTCGAAGATGGTGTTTCACGTCCAGATTCCTGCAGCACAACACACAAATGAACGTTGGGTACCTCCTGCATCTCCTGCAACACCACAACACCAATTTCTTTGTAATCTTGATGCTACACAACCTTGGTGAGATATAGGCTGCGTATGCTCTCCTGGCAGAACAGCGGTAACAAACAAACCTTTTACATCTTGGCTGCAAAGCTGGTCCGGTTAAAAAGAATGAAAAAATTATAATGATACACAAAATGGAAGATTAAAGTGTTCAAAAAATATTTTAAAGTGTTTTAACTGACAAGGCTTGTGTTTTCTAAAGGTTGTTTGTTTTTTGAAGATAATGAAACAATACAGTGCACCTGGAAACACGCAAAGTCCAAGCCAAAAATAAAAAAAGAAGATACTGCTCCTCCAAAGGGATACCATTCATACACCACTCGGTGCTGACCACCAACAGAGAACAAAGTGAACCATAAAGGCCACGACCAAAGTCTTTAAAAAATGAATATCCAACGTCAGACTCTTAGACCGATATTTGTGGATCCCAAGAGCTGCAAGACTAAGAGCATTCAGCAGCTTTTTTTTTTTTTTTGGATCGTGCATCTGAATTTCTCTCTGATTAAAATTTGTCTAACTTTCCTCCAAACATTAGCCCAGGCCAAGAATGTGCACTGAATAGGGTTCACTCTTACCAAATGCAATGCCTATGAAACTACAGTCAAACACACAGAGAGACTGGGACAACACTCCATTTCCTCAATCCGTAAGAAACTCAGATCTCCCTGCACACGGAGGCACTTGGCTATATCAAGGTGTGCTGTCTGGAAAAGCGTATTGCACAAATATGCAACATGCCTCTTCCACACCCTGACTAAAGCACTGCCTCTGCTCCCACACCACAGCTTTCCACCAGTCACACCCAGGCAAGGAAACACTACGGCCACAGAGTCAGCTTCTCCACGGGCAAACTGAACTCCTACAAAAGCAGATGAGGCAGATGACAAAAAGAAGTATCTCGATTAATCTCCTTTACTGTCTGCTGAAGCACTACACTAACTTACTTTCCAGTGATCGAAACTATGTGTAAAAGTACAAATCAAAGGATGTATAGCTTTTCCTCTTACCAAAAAAGTTATAACAGCTCCAGAACTGCTGCAAAAAATGAGATATAAATGAAGGCAAAGAGCATGAACGGATGAAAAATATTCCTCTGACAATGTTCATGTCCAGCAGCTGACAATTACTTTCAACAATCTTCATTTTATATACTTTAAACTTGCTGCCAGAAGCTGGTACAGTCCATTAGAAAATTTAACTTTAAATTATTTATCCTGTATGCACACAGGTATTAAAGCTAAATTACAAACCTGGGAATGATTGCTTGAGGTCTCAATTTTCTCTTGAGATCTGTCTCTTGCTAGTTTGGCAGCTTCTTTGACTTCTTGGAATTTCTCTGCAAACTGGAAAAAGCATGGAAGATATTTATTAAAATGATTATCATCTATTAAACTGTTCAGATTACTATATTTATATAGTTCATAGATCTCCAAAAGCGAACAACTAATTTTGATAATTTAAAATTTTTGGCAAGAAAAAACATTTTAATTCTCTGGCAGGGAGGTTCTTTCAAAAGGAATGGGGGTGTTTCTAAAAGAGGGACATCTCTGGAGCTCTGGCTGATCACAGTAAAAACTCATGGAGAAAAATGAGCTATTAGTGTCTTCTGGTTTTATTTGGCTTTGTTTATTTCCTCCTCCTCCTCTGTTTTACTCAATGTTGACAGTCCATTAAAGTTAAAAGTATAAAAGACATATGTTTGGATAAAAAAAATATCAGTGACTTTATTCCTAAGATAAAGTAATTAAAAAAAAAAAACACCCCACAAATGAGCTCATGAGACGTCTGCAGGACGTGAGCAAGGAATTATCAAGAGGGAGAAAAAGGTAGATCTGAAAGTACGATGAGGCCATATGAAGACACAGCTTTTCTGGTCTAATTTTCTTATTACTGGCAAAAATAAAGGTAGAAGACTTCAAGGAAAGGCTTAAATGCTTCAGGTAAGAGGGTTACATCACACTCCAGGAGGCAGGGAAAGGAAAGATGAAGATGAAAAATAACAATCCCAATCTCTACCAGTTGCTGTAGGACAGCTGCTCCGAAGCCAGTTTGGCACAAGTGTTACAACAGCCCGTCAGGGCTGTGTGGCTTTAAACACTTTAAACAGTCTTTAAAGTTTTAAAAGGAGGATTGCTAAGATGAAAGAAAAGGCATCAAAAAAATTAATTGAGATGTATCCTGTATAAGAATGGGTAACTTTGTCTTCCTGCTAAAGCAGCTTGGTCTTGCTTTTATCTGTGTTTTGAGAAACTTGAAAGACTACAAAGGAAAGACACATTAGAAGTACATATAAATAAATCTATTTTATTGCACAGTTTGTGAACAAAAGAATTGCCATTAGATCCTCAGATAATTCCAAACACTTATGACAAAATTGTAGATAAATGCATGAACACACACCACATTTTATAGTCAAGGAATGGGAAGAATCATTATCCATGTACTAATCTTATCTTCTAACTTTTAGATTTACAGCAGGTATTTCGCGTGCTTTCTCTCAGTAAGATACTGGGACTATGAAGATAGATAAAACAAATCACCAGCTGGTCTAGGAGGAATCTGGATTTATATGTGGAAGCACCTGTGTTTTGTGTAACACACACTGAATGGAAATCTCCAACAACCACACGGACATCTTAAATCCTATTGTCAAGGACATTCTTAAAGCTAAGAGATTTTGGGTGTGGACTACGATCTGTGACGATGCTTATGAATGAAGAGCAAGCTCTCAAATCCAGCTGTTTTCTATCCAAGAGCTGAAATTGCATATGCAAAGTACGTGCTCTGGGATGGCAGCAGTTGCTATCTGACGGCGTGTGCAGTCACTACACGCACAAACGACTTGATTACCTTTGTAGCACTATAAAGATCATTAGGAACAAGTACATTACATTTTCGCCTTAACTGATTTAATTCCAACTTTACACAAAATGCATCGCCTGCTGTGACAAAACAACTGTAACAAACTAATTATTTCTAAAATATTGTATCAATAGTGAGCTCTACACTTGGGTTTCTTGCCAATAGTAAAGGGCTGGTTTGAGTCTCTCTTTTACAGTAAATCTTTATGGGCAAGTATGAAACATTGATGAGGGTTCTTCATGGACTAGATGAAATATGAAAAGACAAAAAGAATTGGAAACGATGTATCAAATTTTATTTTTGCAACTATCTTCATAAAGCACACAGGAGACTGCTGTGAAAAATTATGTGAGCTAAGAAGGAAATGACATTTTTCCACGTTTCCATAACAAAAAAAAAAAAGTATATGACTGAGCAAAACTAATTTTCAACATAAAACTGATAATGATCTCATCGCATGATAGAATTCTGTCATGTCTCTAGTTTACCAACACGTGTGTTTAACATATTTGCTTTTAGAAACAAATACAAATAATTGCGTTTTCACCATCTTAGTGACAGATCTTCAGTTTTAAGAGTCAAAATATCACCCTTCATTCTTGTCTTTGTTACAATCGTCAAGACAGCTGTAACAGAAAGGGTGGTGAAAGACTGTCTGGTTTTTTTTTTTTACCCCATACACTTGAAACCAGTCAGTCCATAAAGAGTTCTGCTGCCACTTCTTTTTTATTCTTAGCTAATTAAGGACTGCTAGATTTTACTAACAGTCTATTTTTAAAAGCTACAGAGGATCACTTGGCTTGTTATGAAATTAAAGCCTTTCACTTGATTACTCTTTTGAGCACAGCAACACGGTGGTGACAGCCCAAACTTGTGCAGCATTACCAATGCTAATTGCTACAGCAGCAGACCAGGCGCTTCTGAAGCCACCCAGATCCCAAGGCCATCACTGAGAGTGACGGCACAGCCACAGGGTCTAATCACTGGCAGAAATTAGAGAGACGCTTTCTCTCCAGTAACTGATTACTTCTGTTCCAAACAGAAATAAATGACAAATAATTGCTACTACAAAAATCACATGCCACCTCCAAGATCTAAGCCGACTTTGAGTTATCAAACCATTGCAACAATAGGGAGTGCTTTTTAAATGTGAAATTAAAAAAGTGAAATAATCTTCTGTTTAGTAAATGAAAACCTGGTAAATGTGGTTTCAAGGGGCAATGTATGTACAAATACCTCAAATTGACTAAAAAAAAAAAAATCATCATGCTCCTTCTCTGTCCATCTTTACTCTCTTCATCTTCCCTTTCCTCCAGCCTTGTCCTCAAAGTTCCCCAAAATTAGCAAAAAAACCCACTGGAGTAGGAGAAATGCCAACCAAACACTATTCCAACAGTCCATCACGGATTATTTGATGTGTCTCCCCATGCCCCAGGAAGCCGTGAGACTGAGCTGCAATATGGAAAAGCTCTGCTGCTCCCAACACTTGTGAAGCCTTTTAGTCTAAGGCTGCTGCAGCCCATGAGTCCAGTTTGATTGAGAGTCTTGGCCGGTGAAATTTAGTGGGGACTCAAGGATGCTGCTGTGCATTGCACGAATTATCTAAAGGCTGTTCAAATCTGCAGCCAGCTTGTCACCTACAGAAACATATATATATTTAAATAGACCTTCTTAACATTTTAGAAAGCACTATTTTGTGTGTGTAAATTTTAAGCTCCTGATCTGGCATAATATTTTACGTTTCCTCCTGAAAAATGGTGCCACTGTCAGATAGATGAAACAGCTGCTCCCACCCAAAGCTGTCTCATAAATCTTTCATCGCCCTCTCGGTTTGCAGAAGACTGGGTGGCACGATGGTCCCGTTTGGGAGCACTGATGTGCTGTGACCCACAACACACATGTAGCTCTGCCACCGAGGTTTTCTCTGGATGAGCCCTCAGTACCAGGCAGATGGGCAGCAAACACGAGTATTTACTCCAGCAAGGGGCTGGCGATTTTCTCCAGCACAGCCAGTGCACTGCCAGTGCCGATGCCGGTTGGGGCTGGGGGGCTGCGCTGTGCGCTGGGGGCAGGCTCTGCTCTGAGCTTTCTCCCCTATGACTCAGTGCCTGGCAAATACCACACACGCAGTGTGCACGCACACATAGAAATAAAGTCAGTGCTCCTCAGATGCAGGATGCAGATGCTTTATGACGGGCAAAGTCTGGGTTTACTGGGTTTCTCACCTGTATAAATCTTTGTCCCTATGCCCTTGGCTACCTACAGCTCCTCAGACAGCATGTCTGCATCGCAGCATCTTGAATGATAGCAGAAATTTTACTTAACTGCTTCATGTGCAAAACACATAACTACCTTTACAGCACCAGCCCTGCCTCTTCATCACACCCAGGCACACCATTAATTCTCTTTTGATTCCTATTTCGATTTGGCCATAGCGATGTTTGAATAATGCCTTGAGACCTTTCTGATGCACAGGGTGGGGAGGGGGGACAGGAGGGTCAGCGAGTCCTGCAAGAGGGGAGAAGGACCCTGAGCAGGACATCAACTTTAAGCCCTGGGATTCTCCCAATCAATGTGAATGGTAATTAGGTTACTAGGTCACTGAATGCAGTTTTCATTAATGGCTCATGTTTAATTTGAACTGCTTTTCCCTATAGGTATGGATTAATGCTTAAGTATCTCAAGAGAAGCAAGGCATTACAAAGAGGCAATACCTTTTATTAGGCCAACCAATATACTTTAAAATGCAGACGTTTTTAGGCATGCTAACCTCTTCTCATTATTTTTCATTGTTTTCAGCAGCCGTGTTCCAGCTTTATTTATTTATCTATTTAAAGCCAGGGCTATTGATCTCTGGTTTAGAGGAGTTTTAGTGTGACCTCCCTATTCCTGACTAAAAGCTTCAATTATTTCCAGTAAAACTGTCAAGCATTAATTTATATCTTTTATAAGAGTATAATGATATCAACATAAAATGAAACTTGATTTTACTATTCCCAATACACTTATATGTCTGTAATCTCTCCACCATCTCTAATCTTTTGTACTAATGGTTCAATAATTAAACTGAGGAGCCTTGATGAGAAGGGATATCTTTTTCCCCATTGCTTTGCATGATGGTAACAAACCAGGTTTTCTTACACTTTCCAGCTAGATAACTGTCAGGTTTCTTTTTTAAACAGATCATCTTAAGCCATTTTCAGAAGTGCTCCCCTTAAGCTTCTCTTCAATACTCTGAACAGAAAAAGACTTTCTGCTGACTTCTGCCTTTTCTGCAAGTAGAAGGCTGTATTATCGGCAACGGGCTCTGCAGCAGATCCTGCAGTGCAAACAGATGTGCAACCTGATCTGGAGAGAAACACAGCTGGTGCTGGGGCCCCTGTGCCCACCCAATATGTTTTTCAGATTGGCTCGAGTCTGGCCACATGAACAATAAAGAACTGCTTTCTGATACCAGCATTAAATTTCTTCTAAGTACTACTGGATAGTTTTGGAGAATTTGGTAAAATCTCTCTGATGAGGGTGCAAGGACCTCGTGCCTTGTTATAGCTCTCATCTCCTGAGCCAGCCTCAGCATCACGCTGCCCCACGCAGTGCATGATGTGTGTCTAACCCCAGCCAGCACCGAGGTGCCATGTGGCCACCTGTCACGTTGCAGAGGTGTGACTTCAGTAACCGGAGATTAAAAATTACTATCCAGAGGTGCTAATTCTTTCATGTGGTGTCCAGAGGTTGCACTGTATCACACTTATTTGTTAACTCAAAACAAACTATTCCCCTAGGTCCACTTTAATCCTCCCATATTCCCATAATACTTTTTTTAGCTGCTATGAACATCTCCTTGCCACAGGAGTGGAGAATGCCCATAGGTGAAATGAGCAGTCCTCTACCCTTGATGAAGCATCATAAAACAAAACCAGTACCAGCATCTCAGTTTTAAAAAACAGTTTTGCATGTGATTGGTTAGGTGGCCTTAGCATCCCAGAAGAGCAGATTATTGCCATGCCACCTTTATGGACATTCCAAGTACAAAAATAATTTAATGTGAAAAATAAAATATGGTTTACCTTTAAAAAATCCTTGCAAAAAATGCAGTTCTCTGGAAATTGCAAAAACTCAGTAAGACAGACTTAGTAAAATAAATTCCTATAACAATTGAGTTGATGGAAAGGTCCTCCTTCCGTTGCAATGGTCTGCCTTTGCTATTTTAGACACCACAAAAGAATCTCTTGATTCTTTTCATATCAAAGCACACAAGAGGACAGCAACACGAGAGCAACCTGTGCCGTGCCCAAGGACACAGTGTTGAGTTAACTGACAAAAACCAGTGCCAAGTAGCCATGCTTCAAGTGTCAACCATGTGTTAGATAAGTAGGGGTTTTGTTACTGAATGAACAAACAAACATCTCAGCAGCTTGATGAGCATTTGGCGAGACCACTGATCTAATGACAGAGGATGTATTTTAAACTGCTGGTTATTAATGACAATGGGCAGCTCTAGACTCTACAAGCCTGGTGTTGTAGCCAGTCCCTGGTCCAGGGAAGCTTTGAATTAATACCAGACGCACGTCTGGGGTGCAGCTCCAAGACACAGCTCTGCCAGCAAACCTGGCACCAGCCCTCCCTGGCTTCTCATCCTGCATCTCTGCCATGACTCCCCGCCTCCTCCTCAGATCTGTGATAAAACCACTTTGGGTCAGGGCTGCAAATCACATCACTGAGCTGAAATGTCAAAAATGCAGTATTATTTTAACCCAGATCAGTTTATTGAGCCTCCTGAGCGCACAGCCCCACCAACTGTGGTATCTGCAAAACCAGGGCACCAGCAAGCCCCAGGGGCTGGCACCTGCTTTACCTCATTCAGCTACCAACTGCAGCAAGTCATCAAAACCCACGTTTCTGAGCCTGGGACAGCAACTTCCTCTTTCAGACACATTAGGCAACCCTAAGGCCAACAGCCCTGGCAGAGCTGACCAGCTCAGAAATGGTCAGATGGGTATATGCAAATCCTCATTAATAAGAAACAAGACAGCCTTTGCAGGAATTCAGTGAGCCCCAGTACCTTTGTCAGCTGCTGCTCCGAGGGGAAGCCCAAACCAAACACAGTATTGGCTCTGCTGTCCGCCCACTGGCCGAACTTCTGTGATGTTTTAGTGAAGGTCATGTTAGGTGTGATTGTGCTGTTTATGATCACCTGTTTAAAAACAGACCAAAAAAGAATTAAAAAGTGGAAGCCACATCGGAAATACATATCCTAGCAACGATAGGATCCTATCATCCAAAGCAATCAGCAGTCTAAATTGGGAAATTGCTGTATTCAGAAGATTTTTTTCCCCAAAACAACACAATTTCTATCTTGTCTTACTTCATATAGAAATTTTCATGTTTTGTCTTCTTTTTCCAATGTTCTGTTGTGGACCTGCAGTTAAACATCACTGCAGGAGCATCACTGAATTCAAAGCAACAGCAGAGACAGAACTGCAGATGCAAACCCCTCCTTTTCCAGTGTTACAAAGGCACAAGGCTACTCCCACCACCCTGCCAGGCACCTGGGACGGCCCGAGGTCTCCAAGCAGGGTGTCCACCAGCAACAGCTGCCCTCAGACTGGAGGAACAAAGAGATATTTCTGCATTTCTCCATTTGGCCTCAGACCTCCACAAGTAGGATACCAGAGACATGTCAGAAATAAAAAAAAAAAAAACAAACCACAACAAAAAAAAATACAAGACAAGGAGAAACTGATAGCTTAATAGTGAGTTTAACTTGGGAGGGTTGTGAAGTGCATCACCAGCAACGCACAGGCAGTATTAAACGTGGGCCTCTTCAAGACAAATATTCTGCCACTTTACATCAGTTAACTAACGTCTGCTTCACCACCAGCAACCTTGAAAGCAACAGTGGTTCTTGTCACTAAAGAACAGCCAACAAGAGGAAGGCTGTTGGGATAAGGTCTCTAAGGAACTTAGTGCAACAAGCATAAAATGTAATCTTGCAAGAGGGAATGAGATATGTGTCAGTTCATTATCAAAAATCTTAACTTTATCTTCAAGATACATCATTATATGAATCTAGAGACTCCTTCCCCTTGAAATTAATTCATGTACAATGTTCTTTTTGCTAACAGAATAAGAGCTTTCTTTAGTAATGCGTACCATCATTTCCAATATGCAAATTATGCAGTAATTAAGCCAAATCTGTGGGACAATTTAATTAACATGATCAGGAAGTATCCTGGCAACACCATTTACTATGTATTCCAAGCAGTTTTTTTTCCTAAGCTATCATTTACATTTAGCAAAAAGTGTGAATTAAATTCACCAGAGAAAGATCTTTACTTGCCCGCGCGTCCCCTCCCTAACTTCTGATCTCTATGCTGATGCTTTTATTTGCTTTCTTAGAAATTGCTCAGCTTCACTGGTTCCCTCTTTTTGCATCATCGCTTTCAAATAAACACACCATTTCCTCTAATTTCCTACTGCTGAAAGTTTCTCCAAGGGGATCAAACGAGAGGAGGCCCAGGTGGCGGATGCTCCTGAAATTGGTTTTTGCATGGGAAGAATCAAAGTGGGAAAGGAGGAGAGGCAACTCTGCAACCAGCGCTGGCCACCACACGCCATACAGACATCAGCTTTCAGGGTCAAAACACCTTTTTGAACGGCCAGTTGATAGGCAGAGGGATAATCGAAGCTGCCCAGATAGGCTCTCCTCTGCCCAAGTCACACAACAGAAACACAGCCAATATAAAACCTAAGTGTGACTGCAGAGATTTAAATCAAAAGAAAAATCAAAGTTTTTATGTAGGGTTTTGACAATTCAAAGGGAGTACAATGACAGGAGGATTGCATGATACGGCGACTCACAAGAACAGGAGGAAAAGCTATCACCAATCCAGAGAAGTCAGGATGCTTTCCAAAAACTTTAAGGAAAGTGCTATATGTATATTTCTTCTTTAAAAATCTTACACCAGACCTTACAAATGTTTAGCTTCTCAAGTTAAAGAATTTATTTTAGAAGCTCTGAAATACCCAGAAATTTCAAGTGATAAAAAGTATTACTGCAGTCCTACTGTGCCTATCAAATTAGACATCTGTGGGGAAAAACTAATGAAACGACCAGTGGTATTGAAAAGCAAAATCCTCACTCCCTGGAAGCAGACTCAAAGAAGAATAAAATTATTCCACATCTCTTACAATAATCATTTAGTAAATACAAATATATAAAAAGACACACCAAAGACATCTTTGAGATCACAGACCAATGTTATCAGACATGATAAAAGGAACAATGAAGCCCACAAATTGCAAACGAAGGAACATCTTACTGAGCGATGAAAAGAACTGCATTAGCTGAGCACCGCAGAGGTTAATTTTTTCTCCAGCCAGTGCAGAATCCAACAAAAGGTTGTGGTGATCACACACCTTCAAGAAACTGACAGTTCATCTGTTAAATTTATAATAAGCTGCAATTAGTGAAACTGCCTGGAAGCTGGCTTTAACTTTTTTTTTCCCTTAAATCTTCCTCTGTCAGTCAGACACTTCAGAAACACTGCATTCCTAAGGAGAACTGAAAACCTAAGTAAAACCTTAGGAGATTAAATCAGAGTTCATGGAAACAGTTCAGAGGAGCCAGATGCTGCAAGAACCTCGCGCTTATCCATCTATTCTTCCTCCCCATCCTCACCCCGCTGCTCTGTCACACTTGCAGGAAGATGCTGTACCATTAAACTTTGGGAGCACCAGCCTGTCCATTCACTTCCCATGGAAATCTGGTCACCATTTCAGAGCAGAGATACTCCATTGGCCAGGGAACAATTATGTCGGTTGTGTTCAGGAGAAAGAAGGTGTTATGATTTCAAAGAACAACAAAAAGCAAGGCTTGCAACCACTCCTGCCAAGTAATCTAGCCTATCCCCCCCTCTCAAAGCTGGCTCACCCTCGGCTACACGAGACCAGAAGGAAAGTACTCCCCACCACTTCTCCACTTCCCAGGCAGAAGGTCTCCAGCCGGGGCAGAAGACAGGGGAAGCCTTTGTGGCCACTGCAGAAGGAATGTTCAGCCAAACTGGGAGAATTTCATTTTTTCATGATAGGATGAGCCAGAATTTTCAAGTTTCAAAGGAAGAAGGAACTGAGAGGAAAGGCGCAGAAGGGAAAGGACTTGTAAGCTGCTGCAGGCAGGATGAGCCCATGGGCTCTTTTCCACCCCTAATGGCAATCCAGTATTATAATTCAGTAAGAAAAGGCCACTCATCAATTCAAATGGGCTCTGACGAAATAACTTTGCATTTGGTCCTCATTTGTATAATACACACATGATACAATTCTAGCTGCATCAGAAAAACCAAATAAACTTGTGGACTTTCATCCAGGATAATGGATTCCAAAGACAAACTACTCTCTAATCAAATACAATCAATCCCTGAAGTGGTTAAAGAGTTCTCCCTAAAGACAAAGGCAAAGAGGAACATAATATAATAAGCACCTTACAGAATAATAAACTCATTCATCATACTGACTGAGTTGTCTACATGCAGTTAAACAAAATATTTGCCTTTGCTCTCATCTACATGCAAGCGTATCAGATGGCAAACATTCCTGATACATCCACGTAAACCAAACAAAATCTCACACTAATTTCACTTCCTTTGGGAGAAAAACAATCCTGACAGATATAAATTTTTATTTAAAGATGACACAGAAGAGTTTTCACAGTACAAGGTAGCAGTACATCAACCAGAAATGACTGCAGACATTTAGAAACACACCGGGTATGTTCATCAGATAGAAGTGAATGCAAATAAGCTGGCACAGAGCAGAACATTCATAGGCTGTAACACACCCATCCCGCTGCCTTCCCACGGAGAGAAGCTGCCAAATAAATCAAGCAGGGAGAGGTCACAAGACGACCTGAGTGCATAGAATGGAAAAAAAGAAAAAAATGTATTGGCAGCTCATGCTGCTCGCAATGTGTGAGCAGTGCCCATCTACACAGCTGCCATTTCTTTTAGGGGAGGTTCAAGTATTTAAAGGGTTCCCCTCCCACACCCCTGTATCACAACACTGCATTAAAGTGGAAAAGCCAATGTGGCTGCTGAAAATCCATGTTCCCAAGTCACTGCTTCATTAACGTGAGGTGACTCTGCATGTCGGCTGGCTGGAGCAGAGGGAGCGGAGCTGGAGCAGCACGCGGGGGTTTGCTGGCTTGGCACACAGCGTACGCCCTGGCCACATCGGCCCTGGCTTGCCAGGTTTGCAAGAGGGAAAAGCAGAGACGAGAGCAAGCTCAGCTCCAAGGGCAGGAGAGCAGCGATGGGGCTGGGCATTTGGCAGAGCCACCGGCACAGCCCCGAGGAGGGCAGCCAGCACGCCAGCAGGAATCGGCCAGGACGCTTCCCCTGATGAGACACCCACCAAAGGGGATGATAAGCCAATTCAGTCAGCCCTGTCACAGCCCTGGGAAAAGAATGAAACAACAGCTAGAAATAGCTAATGAATGTATTAGCCAATGTGTTTTGGAATTGCGATAAATTAAATAAGAGAAGGGCCCCTTACTCTGGGACAGGAGTGCCAGATAAGAATTATGCTGGAATTTCCCCTTTAAATTCACATCACCTGTTACTCTGAAGTGACCTCATCTCCAGAAAAGCCCTAAGAATCGAGGCCATAGGATCTACTCATTGAGAAGTCACTACATTAAAACCTTGCCATTTCATTTTCACACCTCTGAATATGTGCTTTCTAGTTTGCAGCCCTTGAGAAATTTGTTTTCTCAACCCATCAGGCTGCTAATCTTCAGTAAAGATGTATCCCACTCTAAAAACAGAATTGAAGAGAGAAAGAAACTGCTAATCCTCTGGCCACAGCTATCAGAGGCTCAGCAGGTTCTTCCAGCTCATCAAGTCAACGTGAATCAGAAGGGCTTGTGACACTGGATGTGAGGATGAGGAGATAAGGATAGATTTGCAGAGAAATTTTCCCTCCGTCCCAAATCTTCAGCAACTCCCTCATGGAATGAGCCCACCAACATTTCCACAATTTGCACTATCCCTCATGACCTACCATCCTTCCTGTCTCTGCTGACAGCTTCTAGGCTTACATGTAACATCTTTTCACCAATATGTCACCGGTGATAAACTGATTATCTCATTTCTAATCCTACAAAGCCAGCATAGACACATATTATTAATCGAGACAGTGCTATTAAATAGAAAAAAGACAGCCCCTTGCTGAGGGCACCTAACAGAGACGAGCAGGAGCCGCACAAAGACACACTCACAGAAGCGCTAGAACTTGGGGATGAAAGAAAGAAAGAACAGCCTTTGGCCAAAACAGTGAACCTGTAATGCAGGAGGATTAATTACAGTTGTTTTACAAATCAGGGCCAGCAGATGCGATCAAATCTTTCTCCCCACCCTTCCTGCTAAGTCTTTGTAGAAAGTTCTTATTTAAAAAAAAAAAACAAAAACAAACAAATAAAATAAAACCAAAACAAGCCTGGGAAAACTGAAAGTACCAACAGCACTTGTTCCAGCTTTGCTTTATCTGCTGCACCTGACACACAGGCGGTGCTTTACCTGGGCCAGGCTGAGGGTATGGATTAATTGGACTGGGAGCACCATAAACAGATGTTAAGAGCATTGGGTTTCTCCATTTTGCTGTTCCTCCTGCTCCGCTCCATCGTTTGTGCATGACAGGGTGTCCCAGAGCACAGGGTAGGCA
The DNA here is from genome assembly GCF_036417535.1 of Chlamydotis macqueenii. Taxonomy (NCBI): domain Eukaryota; kingdom Metazoa; phylum Chordata; class Aves; order Otidiformes; family Otididae; genus Chlamydotis; species Chlamydotis macqueenii. The sequence continues at coordinate 10,766,037 of NC_141567.1, read as the reverse complement.
ACAGTTGGCAGGACATCTACTACCAGACTCTGGTTACCCATCATTTTATCCCTACAGTGCTAGTAAGCCTGGCCAGCCACTGCTTTTCAAGAGTTTCTCTTCTACACAGTTAACCAGGACAGTGGCTATTTCACCCATCAATGGACTACAAAAGCTTCCACAGCTACAGCATGTGTTTCTGTGGGAGTGGAAGGGGAAGCACAGTGACTCATCCGCACTCCGCAAAGAGGAAGATGCCAGGACGCCTTGCAAGCCGCAGAGGACTTGCGGCAGTCCAAAGGATTTACGTGCCAGCCAGAGCTCCCTCTGCAGAAAGGAGACTCACCTTTTATGGATAAAGTATCTCATGCTGCTGCTGCTTGCTGAGTGGGGAAAAGGGCCATTTCTACAGTTCCACATAGCTTTTTTTTTTAAATCTTGCATCACCTTGCATCCCCAGGATAATTCAATGAATGATGAGGTTCATTTTTAACCCCAAAAGGCAACAAATCAAACAAAAACCATATAGCTCTTGTCCTCCTTCATGAAAGGAGATGTAAAAATAGCCTCCCCTCTCCAATAAAAAAGACTAATAACTGTTTTTCCTCTGGTAAAATATTTCTGTTGTAAAGCCCTCACTGAGAACCTGTCTAAATGCAATGAAAGTGGGTTCATGATTATGTGAATTCTATTAAGTAAATCTCCTGCTACACCTACTCCACTGCGCTCTTTTTCTTCCCAAGGTAATTAACATATCTGCAGAGTTGGCTTCCCACCTCCTCCACCCAGTCTAAATCTCTAAAATCTCCTATTTTTGCTTTGACATCTGACTAGAATTTTTTTTTTTTTTTCCTTTTAGGCACAGCACACACATCCACCCACCCACACGATTCAAAGCACCAGCAGCTGTTTCATGAAGAAAATCTACAGCAAGGATTTTCAAATGTTCTACACTGGAACAAATTGTTACCCAGGAATTTCATGCAACATTTTATAAAATATAGAAAGCAAGATGTTTGTGTGTTATTTTCACATGAGAAATAAGATTTCTAATTTATCAGAGACAGGGAGAAGAATACAGTGAAGACTCTATTTTTTTCTAGTGACTGAAATTGGGGTGAGGGAGAAGGTTGCATTATCTGCAATTAGATACAATTTTAAAAAAAACAAACACGTAGTTATATAACATTCATGCTTTGGAGGGTTTAATAAAAGCATACAGTCTTCGTGCAGAGTATAACCACATCCCTGTATCAATCATTTAAGCATTGATCATTTTCTGCATCCTCCAAGCTGCATGGCAACAGCTTCACTTAAGCCTGAAGGTTCCTTTGCAGAGATCAGAAACGGCACGGCCACGTGGCATCGTGAAAGACTCGCCTACTCTCTAACAACCTACACACCCCAGGGAGTGGTCAGCAACAGGATAGCTTACCACTTTCTCTCTAAAAGCTGGAAAAACTGTCCCTTGGCAGGAGGAACAGTCAAGAAGGGCAGGTACGTTATTTTTAGGAAATGACAGGATCTACTTGGCATCTTCTCAAGCACCTCAAAGCGGTCACTGTTAGATGACAATCAAGGGCAATCAGGTCTGGCAACACTGAGGAGCAATACACGAACAGAACTGAAGACACAAGGTATCTATGAGATAACATAAAATACTGATCCTTCTGCATCCTCAGAAATGCCTCATTCCTTACTTTGCTGTTAGAAAATAAAGCTAGGAGGAGGTTAGCTGGGGCTCATGTGATTGTCTTGTTCACTCCTCAGGAAGAATCAGCTTTGGACTTCAGCTAGTATTTAATGGTTGGCAGTCATTTATACTACTCCTCATTTTCCATCTAACAACCGTGGTGCCATTGGATGCAACTACACAATCCAGAATCCAGAACGAAGCAATGTTTGGGTTTTTTTTTTTAAACTGGGAAAACATTGCCTTGAATTACATTTGATACTCAAATTTTAAGAATACACAATGCAGTGTAGTTTATTTATAAACTCCATCTGGCATGACTTGATTAGCATGTCTGATACATTAACTCTCCGAAAAGGGATTTCCAAGTATCAGATACCTCTGGCGCTACAGTGAGTGGGGAGAAGGGAACAAATAATTTGTATAGCTGTTTCAGTGGAAAAGCAATCCTTAGAGTTTCATAAAGCACAGCTTATAGGAATGATTCTTTATTACTTTCAGTAGCTGAACATAAAAAAGGAAGGAGTAAAAATCCCAGATTAGGAAACCAACAGCTAGCCAGTGCTGCACTTACTGCAATTCTTGATGGAAGTCCCTAGTACTCTGAGAAGAGGCTGTGGAACGCTTGAGGGGTTGGAGCATGTGCTCAGTTCACCTTTGGGCACAAGGTTCCTCAGCCTCCTTATAATTCCTTTCAGAAGAAGAAGGCAGCACAGTGCAAAACCTGCAAGCAAGCTGAGCACCACTGCACTCACTGGAGTCTAGTGAGCAGGTATGGAAGTTTTTACCATCTGTAAATTTGCCTATTTCAGTTTCATCCCACAGGTTTTGCTCTGAGCAGCTAATGAAACCAAAAAGATGAGGGAAAGCGTCTGTAAACTCTACTATGTTGTGCCTGTGTTGATGATGTTACTAAAAACTTTTTTTTTTCCTCAATTTTCACATAAGTACAGGCATGGATTATTTTCACCAAAAATTTGTTCAAGATTCTTCAAAGGTTTTGTTAAGTTCAAGGACCATGACCTAAGCCAGGCATCCCTTGCTTGATTCCAGGTTTCTTTACAGTAACATCACACGGTTTAATTAACCTCTCTGGCACGTTCAGATGCCACGTGCATACTGGAGTCTGGTGATCAGAAACAACTCTGCGTGAGGCAGTTAGGTGCTGAAACACTTTTCTTACAGAGCTTTTCTGAGAAATTTTATGGAGAGGTTTTGAAAAGGAAAAATGTACCCAGACCAAGTTTTCCCTCCTTGCTGGTGAGTGGTGCAGCAACAAATCCTCTAGCACAGATTTTTATAGTTTCCTTTTTGTTTTTTCTTTTTAAAGAGTAACAAATTCCATTTCTGAAAAGGTTTCTGCAACACTGATCTCCTGGATTCAGTTGTGTGTGGTCCTTCCAAGAGCCAGTGACACAGGCATGCACTGTACATACACGCAGAAAAATGAGCCAGATAGGCTCAAACAGTGGCAGATGTGCCTCTGTTCTTCTGTCAAGGATACAGCTGTTGCCAGCACTTCGTTATCTTTCCTCCTAAGCTTACTAACCAGCTTCTGAAGGATTTACTTCCAGAAATAATCCAGACAATGAACAGAGGATTTTTCACATTTCCAAGTTAATAACTTGGAAAGAGATTAATATAGAAACATTTACGTGATAGGAGTTCTACAGCTCTAGACTTTTTTTTTTTTTTTTTTTTAAACCAAAACACATCCTCAGCAGATGATCAGGATTTCTGGTTGATGTTGTCTCAAGCGACCCACCAAATTTCCAGGCGTTTACTTTGCTCCATTTCTCAGCTTTTGACAAACTTTCTTTCACCTGAAGCCCCAGGTCTTGTTTGTGCAAATATTTTTAATTTTTCCTTCCGTTCCTAGCTCACCCCCACCAGTACTAGCAATTCTGAAATTACCATTGCAGTTAAGCATTAACTATTTTTTTATTCTCTGAACACTCAAGAACCTGTCCGCACACGCACACCCGATGTTACCAGCCCTGCCTACCTAAACCAGCCTTGGCAACTGCTGAAATTTCTCCTGCAGACACAACTCCAAGCAATGTACTATCCTCCCAATTATTAAAGCCTGCACCTCCCCTCAGCCTGAATTTCTGAATACTTGATATCACCTCAAGCAAATAAAGGATGATGCGAGTGGGTAGTCTCATCCTTGGCTGACAGTTCTGCCTCTCCTTTATGCTGCATTTCTTCATCACCAAATTCCAAAGAAAATGTTCTCAAGTTATTTTAATATCTAGAGAGAAAGAAAAACCCAAGTAACTTTAGTTGAGTACACACCACAGAGACAACACAAACATTTTAAGATCATCAAGGACTGCTTTTTCTTTAATTTCACTCACTCTTATTTCAAAGATGTCTTTGAGAAGAATGTGAAGTCCAGTCTGTGCAGCAGAAGGACCCCACACAGGCACTGATGCTCGTTTTAAAACGTGCATTTAATTTTCTGTTTGCGCTTGCCGTGCTTCAACTTCCATGAAGTCCAACATTCACATTTCTCTTCAATACTCCACAGGCTGAATTATTTATGTCTCCACAGGACCCCTTTGAGTGTAACATTTGGGCACACCCCACACCTCCGAGGGGCCCGACCCACCACCCCACGCAGATGTCCTCTACTGCTAGACCCGCACTCCGGCTGCAGAGCAGCTGCTGACCCTGCACCCGCACTCCAGCCTTCACCAGAGGTGTCGAGGAGGCATCATCATCACCCACTGACGGCAAGTTTTCCTTAACCTGGGCGTCCCCTGCTGAATCCTTCAAATAATGCTAAAAATCTGGAAGATCCATCACCACAATTCTAATATCTTCAGATGAAATCAGGAAATAGCTATTAAAACCAGCACAGTAAAAACATTAATTAATTACCTCAACTTGTTTTGCTGTCTGAGCGAGAGACCAGTTCCAGCTTAGGTTAGGCTGGGGTGTTGTGACTCCAGGCAGGAGAGATGTTCTCCTGCTCTTAATCTACTCATCATACAAAAAACACTTAGCTACAAAAGCAGCAGCTGCCTCTCAAAGAGCAGCCTGATCCAGCTTCATTATTTACAGGAACAACAAGCTCAAAAGGGACCCCAAAAAGCAGCTAGAGACTGTTCAGGCATCTTTTACACTGTACTTTGTTTAGCACAATTGGTACTAGAACAGATCTCCAGTAGACGAGCATCGTTCTCCAGCACGGGCTGGGAAACCTAACGGGAAAAAGTCCATGCTCTAGCTGCCCTACGAAGCAAACCAGCCTGATGAGAGTGGATTAAATGGCATCAAATTATTTTAAAGGCTCTAATATGGATTCACAGAAGTTTACTATATAGATACTGTTATAGTTGTTCTGCCTCAACAAGAAAGTACTTATCTATTAAGTATATATAAAGATCATAAAACCACAACTAATGCTTTTACTTAGCAGTCATCATGCTAGCATGAAAGCAATGAGATGTTTATTATAACATACACACAAACTATGCACACTGGAGGACACAATTATGCATTAAAATTATATTTTTTATATCGTGTTTTCATATTTCAAAAGATAATGTTCTTTTTATGTGGGGGGTTAATTAGTTCCATTTGTTGGAATTACTCTTTTATGGCTCCAGTACCATCTTCAGTGCTAATAATCATGTTGAATTAGCTCCAATAGTTCATAAAATACTTAACATACTATGGTAAAGAGAAGATGAAGGCCATCAAATAGGCTCAAATTTCTGTTTTATAATAATCAGCCAGACAGCACTGGAAATCTTCTCTTACGGCATATGAAGGTTTCTTTTGTGGACAGGTATGGCCAAGAGTGCAGGAATACTGGATTAGTCAACTCAGAGCTCCAGTGGTCAAAACCTGGTCACCTTTCCACCGGCTTACCCTAATGTGGCATCACCCTAATTGCTGGGATATGTCTTTTGGGCTCTTCAAACAGTGACAAGTATCACACGCTGCCTTTTTGATGAAGGGTCCTGCTCGTGTTGGTTCTTAGTGCCAGAAGTATCAGTAATACTGGGCCCATGCTTCCCCCACAGCCCTGTTTTATGGTTGGCACTCTTTCTGTGACGACCGGAAAAGAAGGGATTTCCCACTCAGCCTGGAAAAAAACAGCATGAAGGGAAAAAAAGAGCATGGTAGAAAAAGTTTATTTAAAAAAAAAAAAAAATCCATCTCCTTTACCCAGTAGTGAAAAAAGCTTTGAGAAGCTGGAATAAAAAGTATTTTCTGCTAATTTAGTCGGATTTCACCAGCAAGAGCACTCTGGAAATTATAGTCCTGTAGTGCTATAACCAGCAAAATAATCTTCAGGGCGAGGAGCGGGGCCTCTCAGCTTTCAGCAGACACAGGGCAGACCAGACAGCTCAGACCCCGGCAGCCCCATGCTCCTCCGGAATGCACGCAGCACTCCTGACAGGAGATGGCCAGAAATAAAACTAGGGCAGGCAAAACTGGCTATGAAAGGATTTCCGTCCCTTTGACAAAACACACATATACGCTCACCCACACCTTTCAAAGCCATAGCATTTAATTCAGGATTTCTCTATACGCATTAGAAGAAAAGGCAACACACCACTTTGTAAGGTCACTTTTCATGTACTTTACATCCCTTTATCTTTGGCTACCCAAGGCTGTAAACTATTGTATGATCACTTCACCAGAAAAGTATTAAACCTAAAATTTAGGTAGTTAAAAAATCTAGATATTTTTAAAAATTTAGGTATTTAAAAAATATGAAACACAGTACATCACTCCACCTAACCCATTGAGCACAGGGTCAGAGAACACACAGTGATGCTCTGAATGCCAAGAGAGAAAGCAAAGTTGTGATCGTCTCTGTCACGTGTTATCACAAATCAGACCCACGAGCTCTCAGGGGCACAGTTAAACATTGCCACACCAACGCGGGCCCCTGGCGAGGTACGCATTGCCAGAAGCCTTTTTTAATTCAGTGCCAAAAATTTTGTAATATCTAAATTACTTGGTTGTTTTTTCCTGAGAAAGAGTTGCTATTGGTTTAATGGCTGAATTACGTCAATGAAAGAAATAAAAGAACATAAAGAAGTAGCCAGATGAAGGAATTTCATCCCTGCTACCGTACGCTGCAATTTTTTTCCTGTGAAAGGAAAGCTTCTTAAATCTAAGAGTCACCTTTTGGCAAAATACTCCAGGATACTTTTAACAACTATGTCTTAAAATAATTCCATTTCCACGGGCAAAGAAAATGATTTGTTTTGAGGCTCTGAACACAGCACTGGAAGAACTCCGAATTTCCTGTCCGTGTGCCGAGGATGCCTGCCTCCAGCCATGAGAACAAAAAAAGCGTGGTCATAAAGAGGTGGGCAGCTATTGAACTAGGTAGCAATTAGGACTGGTACAGGAACTTAGAAAGCCAGAAATACATCAAATATTAGCAGATTTACATACCACTCCTTCTTACCTCTCTAAGAATCTGCTACCACATGCTGCTGGGGCTCTGTCCCTGCCAGCTCCATTCTCTGCAAATCACACTGTTCGTTCTTGCTGTTACACTCCCCAATAGATCCTATTAGAAGGGCATACATGCCACTTAAACAGCCATATAATGCACTGTATTCACTTTGGGGAACATTGTGTGAATACTGATTTGCAAAATTTGGCCCATATTCTTATTCTTACTAATTGCAATTTACTTCAGAAATAGATCCACTGATTTTGCTTTCCCAGCACAGCAATTTTTCTGGTTCTCTCTTCAATACTTTCACACACTTATGCCCAACTTAGCTGCTGATCTTCAGTATTCAAGGTAATTGTTAGGTAATAAACCCTCTTAAATGAGCCAGCAACTGGAAATGAGTATCAGCTGATTTTTTTTTTTCTCTGCAACACAAAATCTTTGTTTCTGTATTACTTATTTCCCAAAATTTCTCTTGCAATCTACTCATCTTTTTAACTCTGATTTTAATTTTTTCTAGTCATCTGGTTAAGCATGTCACAGAGACAACCTAGGACTGGCACCTGAGACAACTCTAGCTGTGTCACTTTTATTTGCTGCTGCCATCTCAGAATGTCTCACTATACACTTTATTGCTGGTCATTAATTTTTAAGACAGCTGTATGTTCCTTATTAACAACTTCTTTCTCAAAAGACAAAAATGATGCTGTTGCAACCACAGGTTCTGTAGAAATACATCTGAACATTTGAAAATGTGATCAGAAGCTTATTTCTGAGGGATTATATTTTCTTCTCAAATTCTATACAGAAATAAGTTTCTTATCCTTTCCCCTGTCTGTATTGTTTGGATAACACATCTTTCTAACTTATAAAAAATAAGCAAAGCCACCAACCAGAGCACTACCCTGCATTATTCCAGAGGACGACAGAGGATATTGGACTAAGTAATTTTCATGCTTTCAGATTTTCTTTTCGCCTCTAAATGACAGAATAATGTAGGTCACTTTTAACAAGGAGCTCTGTGTGTGGCTTTCCCCACACACTGCACAGCAACTGGGCACTTAAAAATTCATGTTCTCCCTGCATCATCACCATATTTTGTCATTTTTCAACAGGGTTGACTTTTGCCCACAACGCTGGGCACTTGCATATGGTGAAGTCTCTTGGCTGCCTCATTAACTCTGAATCAGTGTGTGCCCTTGCATTTTACTGTATCATTTCCTCTAGCATTCATTATGCTGCAGTTTAAACAGCCTCTGGCTAGAAACTTCTTAAAACATCATGATGAAATTACTTTCTCGACAACATACAAGTCAATTATAATGCAATTAAAACACATACTAATCTATTCCCTTGTTTGGTAATGGTCTCTTGGTTAAGATCGTCCAGTGCATACTTGTACGGTATCCGTAAAATCTTTTGCTAGAAATTGTAAGCTACTGTCCACAGCACCTGTTTTTCTGTGAAAGATGAAGGAATTGCAATATCTGTTCAATTCCAGCTTTGCAAACACGAGGAATTAAATCAGTCCAAACTAGTTTGAATCTATGGTCTCCACTTTCCAGTGCTTGACTCCCCAGGCATTTCAATGGGTTTTTTTTTTGTCATTGGGCTGGGAGGATTTGGAAGAAACCTGGCACCTGAAAGGCATACGCTCTCGCCTGGCTGCCCTCCATCATACTGGACTCCTGGTTTTCAGCACGAGCCTCTTGCATATCCCTCTGCAAGGGAAGACTTAAGCTCCCTTGACTTCTCTCTGCTCCCTACCTTTACTCTACTCCCCTTCTGTCCCATTTCCCTCTTTGCTGCAATGTCCTTCTCCACCACTTCTGCACATACCAGCCAGGCCCTTCTGTCCGTCCTCAACACTCGGCAAACGGGCAAGATCCCAAAGGCAGCATCTTACGGTGCCAGGCAGCAGAGCCAAGCAATTCCTCTGCCCCTCTGCCAGCCATCCTCATGAAATGAGTTCCCAATATTTACACCTTTAAACACACAGGCTTAGCAGTTCCCTTAATCCCCTCCTTCAGTTCACTCCTAAGTCTCCTGCTTCCCTCTGCCCTGTGGCACCCCTCCTCACCCTCCTGCGCTCCGGGGGTTTGGGGACAAGGGACAGGGACCTGCCAGGAAGGAGAAGGGGCTGAAGGAAAGGTCCAGACCTCTGGGGACAGCAGCAGCAGCCTGTGAAAGCCACTCCTGCAAGAATCATAGCCCATAGGGTTGGTAGCACATCAGGAGGAAACTAAATACTCATCAGGTTGACACTACACAGCCTGCTCCATGTTCTGCACGACAGCAGCGCTAACCAGTTTCAGCAGCCCTATGTTACTCTGCTCTGCCCAGAGCAATACCTTAAATGCTAAAAGCAAAATACAGCTTACGCAACCGAGTAACGAACAATGTTTAAGGGAAGTGCCCTGTATTCTTGATCACTTTAAAATATTTTTATTGTTACTATGTAATGTCAACATAAGGTTAAAAAAATCCCATATTAATCCAACAGCTTCATACAAGTTGAATTTAAGTGAGATTTCTCTGCAAGCCAATGTGCATCATGTATGTTTGTCTAAAATAAACCAACAGAACAGACCCTTTGCAGTTCAGAGAAGGACAGCGAGTTGTGAGAGATACACATCCTTCATCACCACCCTCCTTCTGGGGCCAAGTCCCTTAATTTACTCGAGCTTCAGCTATTTGTCTTTAAAGCAGAGATAACTTCTGCCCGCAGTGATGCTGTGATGCTAATCCATCCGGTATTTGCCAAGATACAGAAGACTTTATTCTAATAAGTGAGATGTACAGAAAGCAGGACAACACCAACCGATACTGCCTATATTCTTCCTCACAGTCCTACCCAGTTTCATTTTTGGCTAGAAAAGTAGGTCAAAACACTAAACAATAGTTGTTTGAAGGAGAGAAGCAGCTTTTAACTCATTTGGCTAGAAACATCCTTTTTTCAAATCAGGGCTCTTAAAATGGGCAGGCAGGGTAACTGGGGACTCTCCAGAGGCGAGCGTAAAGGTAGTATCTCTTCTTGACCTGTTCCTTAATCAGCAAAGGTTCAATACAAGAGGAATAATTCATGTGGCCAGCAATTGATTCTTGTGCGGGAAGCCCCAGGGGAGAATTTTAATCATGGAAAGCTCACCTTCTTCTGGGACATGCTAAAACAGGGGGGCAGTTCCTTCTGAATGTCTTTTGGGCAGACTACAAAGCAGAGCCTGGATGCCCATCCTATTCTCAGCATGCACTTTGCCATTCTGGGCAGGACCTCTGGCTGTAGGCATACACAGCCCCTGCAGCTTCCCCCCACCACATACAGTGATTACTTTCTTTTAATTAATTGGTCCTAATGCATGCATGCACATCCACAAATCAAGCGACTCACTGCTGAGAGTACAGCAGTTTTGGTTTGGAAGTCACGCCCACCTGGATTTGTAAAGCCAACAGCCCATGACCACCAGCGCCAGCTTTGCCCGAGCAGGCACAGGAGTATCTGTGGGGTGTAAGCAAATTTGGGGGGTCTAGCTTTCTCTGGCAAGTTGCAGAGTTGTGTGTGCTGACTGTAAATTGAGGCAGTTAGCTGGCGTTTCTGGAAATGAACACACCGGCACAAACAGCGTAATGATTGTGACATATTAACGGTGTACCGATGTCAGTGAAACATTACCATCAATTTAAACAGGCAGTATGGCTGATTTATAAGCCAATATATAACCAAATATAGCACAGGAGATGTTTGGCAAAACAAGCACGTGAAATAGGCAAGACAAATAGAAAAGCTTTATTAAGGGATGATTTCTGTGATCTCTCTCTCCCAGGACAGTGATATTTCAACATCCTCAACCAGACAGGAACAAAGATAAACAGGCTGTAAACTTGTCTTGTTATCCTGTGGTTTTGTGCTGTGATAGAAATGACCGATGATTTTTGTACATGAGTGAAATGTTTTAACTTATACCTCTGACTGGGGTCTGCTAGGGGAAAGATGTCACCTTACAAGTTACTTTGGAAGCACTAATCAGAGGGATAAACCTAGTAAACCTAATAAAAACACTTGTCTGAGCAACCCATTCAATCTGACTGCTTGGGATTCTTAAAAGAAATACTTCAGTACACTATCTGGGAATGCAAAACAAAATAAGAAAAAAAAGAGTGAGGGGGGGAAAGTCTTCATGCCTAATTTGTCACCTGAGGCTGATGAACTCCAGTGCAAAAGTTGAAGAAAATGAAGTGCTAACCTGTAAACACTTCAACCAGGCAAAAGTGAATATGCAGTTGGCATTTACATTAAAAGATCTAGTCTGCATACATCTGTCTCCTCATTCCCTTTAAAAATAACATTTTTTCACTGAAAACACTTCAGCCTTATCTACCTAGCAGGGGTGCTGGTTTAAGATACTGTGCTACAGACTCCATTTGGACACTTAAAGCTCTTAGCCAATTTAAGATAGTGAAGTCAAACTAGTCAGAAATAAAATCAATTAAGTTTGGCAAAATCACTTTTAAGGTGCCCTGTGTTTTTCCAGTTATCACTATAAGTGGATTATATTAAAAAGCGAGTATTTATGAACTTAAGTGCTTAATGTAGCCCATCTATGTCTGTCTTCAGCCAGGGCTGACAGTCAGGATCCTCTCCACACAGTAAACACACCGGGGTACCATCAGCCTCCTACCTTGGCTCCATCCACACTGATAATCCGATAGCTGTTTCTCGTGCTGTCATAGAAGTAGGAAACAGTTACAGCCTGCTTGCTTGCGGGAACCCAGTTCTTCTTCGTGCTGGGGTCAATTTGGAAGACATGGGCTCTGGTGGTGAAGATGGGCTGTTCTCTGGAATAGGGAGGGACAGGAGAAATGGATGCATGAGTCTGCAGAAGATGAAATGTCCCAGAAGCCCAGCCTCAACCAGGCACGTTGAAAGCACAAGACAGAGAGCGCCTGGCAATCCCCCACATGAAAAGGCAGAGCAGTGATGCTGTTAAGCCATGATCCAGCCTTGGGTACCTCTCCTTGGCATCGCTAAGTGACACTGGGTGCCCTAAAGTTACTGCCATAGCCCAGGAAGCAATCGGCTTTTTTCTCCCCATGCTATACTAACTCACTACCCACCTTTTCCTCAAAATATTTATTTCCAGGAAAGTACACTCACGTGCATTCTTTCCTTCCCCATCCACATATTTTGCCAAAAGCAACAAGCCCCCCACAGCTGGATTTCCTCCTGCCATGCATTCCTGTGAGCCACTACCTACAGCCAGGGTTCCCCTACAGATGCACCAATGATTCTACTGATCTACAGGCATGGAATAATTAATGAAATATTAATTTCTATCCTTAAAATCCCACTGCTCTGTAGATATGCATGAAAATTTTATCAGATACAAAACCAGACAAACATCCTGGGGAACAAGGCGGAAAAGAAACACAACCAAACCCCTGTATTTCCTGTATTTATATATATATATATATAAATACACATATATATGTGTATTTATATATATATATATATATATTTTTTTTTTTTTTTGCCTTTCAGACCAGCTATCAGTGGGTGATGTACTGCCTTGGACAGCCCATTCCTAAACACCAGCCCTCCTCAGATGCTTTCACTCATCAAGAAAATCATGCACACAGTGGAGGGGTTTTGTTTTACCTTCAACACGTGACAATCAAAAAGCAGAGAAGATGCAGGACCAGAAGGACAAAACGTGATACACACAAAGTCAGCTAGGTTGCATATCAGAATTAATGTTTACTTAAAGGCCATAAAACTAAATTCACTTCCAACCATACCTTTAATCCAAGCTTAGAAGTAGGAGTGAACTGCAAATCAAGCTCTACTGTGCTTTATATACATTTTAATGCTTTTAGTTCTTAAAAGCTGCAGTATGTAACAATCTATATTAAGTGTATCGCTCGATATATTCTTACCACATACAAAATATCATATCATGAATAGTTACACTTGACAGAATTATGATGGGCTTCATAAACAACTGTACTACAATAGAGTTATCGCCCAAAAATGTTTACCACACGGAAATTGAAAAGGCTGCCAGGCTGAATTTTGCACAAAGCAAATGAAAAGAGGGAGGTGAAAGGCCACAGAGAGCTTTCACTCTCATATGCTATTCTTTCCTATTCATATGAATAATTCTCTTCCATTATTCTCAGACCCATAGTTTTGGAACTATGTTTTTATTAAGGTTTCTATAATCTTCAGCTTCTCGTAAATCCACCTATGCATTTTTAGAACAGAACAACTCCAGGTACTGTATGCAGGAACTGTATCAAACATCACACATGATCTTAACTGTTGCAGTTAAATCAAAATGGCGGTGATCAAAATTACGAGTATCAAACAGATGAAATTATCTAACTGTAGAATTAGCTCAGGAAAGATTGCATGAGCTTGCAAGGCCCAGCAAGGCCTCAGGAGGGAGAAAATGAAACAATGGTTTTCTCCTTGCAAGACATAGACAAAAGTTTTATAATTTTCCAGGGGCTGCCATGCAGGTTTCTGGATGGATAGGTGTGCTGAACTCTGTAAAATACTTACATGAAATATATTCAAATTACAATGGGACTGTCATGTTACAGCTGTGAAAGAGCAGGATTTGCCTCAGCTCTTCCTTATCGGTAACTCACTGAACCCGCCTCTCATTTCACGCACTAAAATTGACGCCGTTCTTAGCTGGGAGGAAAGAAAGGGCAGGCCTCCGTAACATTTTTTTAATATTTCCATCATCCATTACACAGGATTAGCAGTGTAATGCCCATGAAGGTTGTGAGGTTTGCTCGCAATAAGAAATGCACGGAAGGGAAGTTTCCCCCAAGCTACTTACACTTTTACTCTAAAAATATCTACTTTCCCTGAGTGAAGAATAATTTTGAATTTATTTTGCCTTTTACTTAGCTCTATATTTTTAGTGGTTTCTACTAATAATTGTTTTTGCTAATGGCAATATGACCTCTATATTGCAGTCTAAACTTTAAGAAGTTTCAGACTCTTCCTTCATGCCAACCCATTCCACAAACAACTTTAACTCTGTTAAGTCATCTTCACAATATCAAAAAACACTGTTAAAATTATGCCTCTCCTCTCCGCAGCAGCAGCAAGCACATAAAGTATATCTGGAGATAACAAAAGTAGAATGAAGGGAAAAACTATTTGTCTCCATTTTTCTAGGAGTCTTGTAGCAGCTACTGCTGTCAACATGCATCCAAGCGGATAAATTAATGGATAATGAAGTTCAGGGCTCAAGATAGCCACCTATCCATTCTTGTGAGGCTTCTATTAAAAAGTAAAGGTAAAACCTGACTACATTTCTAATCTTTATGGTTATTAAATAATAAAAAAAAAAACAAACCAGTGCATTTTATCCTCCTGTGTGCAAGCAGCAGCTGTTTGCACACAGGAGGATCAAATGCACAGTGATGGTGTGCTAGTTGATAAATTATTAAAAAAAAAGGAAAAGCTATGTGTAAACAAGCATTTTAACACATTCAAGATAAGTGAGCTGTGGATCTTGTGTGCATTCTCCAATTCGGAGGGGCCAGTTGGCTGCTCTCCACACATGCCTTTGGCCTTTCTGCCGCAGGTGGCCCTATGAGGCAGCGAAGACCCAGGGCTGATTTTTGAGCCTCTGGAGCAGACGAAGTGCCTCCAGTACACCTAAAAGGATTTCCCAATGTTGGCTTGTAATAATTAAGAAAAGAAGATGCATTTCTGCAGCTGTGCCTGCCCTGCCGCACTCCCTACGGCCAAATCGACCTGCGGGTCTGTGCTCAGCTGTCACCCCAAGGACCCCAAACCCATCAGCAGGGCCCACGAGCCGGCATCACCGGCACCGGCAGCCGGTGCCCCTACGCGTTCCCTCGCACCACGGCGGGTCAGCAGAGCCAACAGCAATGGCAAATTCCAGTGGTGCAGCTTTTAACGTGAGGAGAAAATACCCTCCTCCATTGCATCCCAAACTCCTTTGACCAGTGAAGCACACACAGGCAGCTATAAAATGGTGGCGGCACTCAGTTTTCAAATGAAACGCTGAATTAGACTTACCACGGCTTTACAGACCTCCAAATTGAGAAGGGTTACTCTGTGTTACTCACTTGCAACTTCTGACATGAAAGCAAGCGCTTCACTGACAGAGGAATGACTTCATTTACCAGGATTGCTTTCCTTTTCATTTTAACAGAGATTTAACAAGTTTGATGCTTAAAACAACAGCAATGCTAACTCCACATTCCCGCAGTACACCCTGCGTCGTCAGAGGGCTGAACCCCTGTAAGCTGGTCCTTACATGAGACTGCCAGTTTGCCCGGGGAGGCAGGGAGCAGCCAGCCAGGCGCAGACTCGTAAATTACAAGACAAAAGAGAATTTATGAATGTTTAAAATCTCATGAATTTTAACTAAAGTTGTTAATGATTTATTAAATACTCTTTAAAAAAAAATTGTTTAAAAATCAATTTGACAGTAATACACTGTCTAGAGTAAAGCTGCTTGAAGTGTAGCAAACGGAGATCTAAATTACAGCTAATAGTTCTTTATTTAATAACGCAGATTAAGACAGAAAACACACTTTCATAAGCTTTTTTATTATTAAGGATGGCTAGCATGTTTTATAAATATGACTGCAATTTTCAAGTCACAGTTTTACACATTTTAGTTGACTTTTAATTTCCATCCTTGTCTCATGTGAGACAAATATCAAGTAAAGAGCAATCATTCTCCATTAATGTAGGAATATGTCATTAACCTTTTCTGAAGAATTTAAAAGGCAAAACCTAAGATTCTGGAGCTAACTAACTGCATCCACAGCTGTGTGAGACACACTATCACTTTCTGGTTAATATATAATCATGCCAAATTTTACAAGTGTGAGAATAGCTGCAAGCCATGTGTTTTATATTACATTCCCTAATCAATGGGAATGAGCACTCATTTAAGAAAAGTTCAAATTACTTAATTCAAAGTTCCTTGTTTACCATTTGAATCATGAGCACAACCAGTGATTTAAATCACTTCAGCTGTAAAGACTCTTTGCTGACTGGCAGCCAGCACCATAAGGGCTGTGGGATGTAGGGATGGAGCCACGGCATGGAGAGCTCTGGCTGGGTGGCCAGCTGGCAGCCGGGAGAGCCCCTGCTCCCGGACCCCAACCACACGCCGGGGTGCCTGCAGCCAGCTCCAAACAAGGCACTGATGATGTGAACGCTTCTGTATTGCAGCAATGTTTTCTGGTAGTAAATACAACACAGAGACTCATGGGTGCCTGTGGGATCAGCACCCAAGTTCTTTTGAACATGCAAAGTGTCCGGTGCACATCAGGTGGATGCGCTAGCCAAGCAGTAAAGAGAACAAAGCAGCTCTTTTACTTGTTGTAGGATCTGGAACATCAAACACATTTGTGACAGGAGCTCTGGTACTCCACCAGAGGCAAAACCACCATTTGCACATTTTGCTAAAACTTTCATTAACAGATCACATAAAATTTCTAGGATAAGGATTCCTAGTTTACAGGACAGGATTGTTTGTGCTGTCCCCACACTAATGCTAGACAGCTTTGCACTGTCTAATTTACCAATTGGAATAAATTTATTTTTTAAAAGATAACTCCCCATATAGCTGCCATTTGGTGGAGGATGCACATGCCTGCAGACAGAGCATCAGCATAGTTTTTGGAACGTGGCGCTTCCTGCTACAGGCCAGCGTCATGCACACGCTGAGGTTTATGCTACCTGACAGCGCCAGCAGATCGGCAGCGATTTGCTGTAACAAGTATTAGATAATGAGGATCTTTCAAGAAAGAAGCGTAGATACGAACACACAATCCTACACTGTGACATACCCCTCATCACTGGTCATGATACAAAAAATTTTAATTGCTAAATTCAACAAGATAAACTTGGTGTCAATTGTTATTTGGATTGAGCATCACTACTACTGCCTGACAGCGCAGTAAAGAGAACAAATCCTTTATGTATATCTTCACATATAATGTAGTTTGAAGTGCTATTTGTATTTATGATCATTCAAAGATAAGCGACGTTGCTAAAAAGAGGAGGGCTGTCCCTACACCACCCCTCCCCAGGCACAGCTCTTCCACTGCGCCACCCGACAGCCACCCTCAACTCCTGGGCGAAAGCGGGACGGTAACGCCACCGAACTCCCACGACCACCGAGCACTATCTGTGCCTCTGACCTCCCAAAAATACATGCACAGCTCCAAAAGCTAAGAGCAAACTCATGCCTTCTGTCCCAAATAAAACAGAATGAATATGTGCCGCCCCTTGAAAGCAGCAAGTTCTCTGGTTACTCCTCCGTGACCCCAGAAGTCACCAATGTCCCCCTTCAGCTGGCAGCAGTGCTGGCACTGGGATCCCAACGCTTTGGGGCTGCTGCTGCCTCACCTTTCCAGATTTGCTGTTGCATGATGGCCCCTGAGTTCACAGGTGGAGACTTTTCTCCTTTGTGAAATACTCACCTCAACAAAAGTCCAGGCAAGTAATGACACCTAAAAACTACCTGTGAAAATACTGTTTTATCTACCTGTAACACTGCTCACTTGTTCACGCACATCTCAGACTTTAAGGACAACTAACCCCTGTCCTCAAAACACCAAAATCCAAGCACAGGCAGACCTCTGATGAAGGGCGTAACTTCCATGGGGAGAAGTTATAGCTCATGTTGTTGCACACGGTAATTAGCACACCAGTTGCAGTTAATACACAAAATTAATCTTTGCTCAAAGCAAAAGAGAGAGTCCACTATCCTCCAGGCTGTTACTTCTAAATATTGAAGGCTTGTGCCATCTTGGATCAAATCTCTTCAGGAAGCAGAAAACCAGACAGATTTGCTTCGTAATGATGACCAAGGACAAAGTCAGAGGACACCTCCTTGCCTCACCACATGCACTCCAGTCAAGACAAGTGCATTCCCCTTATGTTTGCCACAAAGAAAGCAAACTCAGCTGTCTCAGCCCAGTTCCCTGAGACACAGCAACCTCAACGACCATCACCGTCCCGTTCATGGCTGGGGCCAGGGAGCAGGACAGCAGACTGGGCCCAGTCCGCCGGGGCGATAAGCAGAACTGGGGAGAGGCAAATGCTCAACCTGCACATTTTACAGATGTGGTAGCAGCAAACCAGCATTACGAAAGCAGGCAGCTTGCTGCCTTCCCAAACTGGCATATGCTAATTAATTCAGGTCAGTCAGATCTCATCAGCTGTGACAGGCGGGTTCGGGTGCCGGCTGCCAGCGTACACAACCAGAAGTGAAGAGCCTGCTTCAACTTGCAAGGGTGCAAAGCTCACGGTGTGAAGCACGCAGGTGGATAATGGCTCCATTTTACACCTGAGGAAACAGCTATCGAGAGTGAGATGGCATTCTGGGATAACAGGGCCAGTAGCAAGCCTGGAAGTAAAATTAAATCGCCTCATTTCCTCTCTGTAGCTTTGCTATCGCTATCATTGCAGTGCAGTTTTATAACAGATCTTCTACCCAGGGAAGTTTTTGACTACATGAATTTAAAAGGCTAAATGAACAGCTGAATATTCACCACTCAACAGAAGAGACTATTGTAAAAATTAACAGTCTTCACAGACCAGAGGGAAGCTATTGGTGGTTTTAACAACCTTTCCTACACGTCATGGAGGCAGACGGGACGTGACACCAGCCCCGCAGCCACCCGCCTGCAGCCAAGCACTGGTGGCTAGATGCGGGTCTGCCCAGAGCTGCTCGGCTCCACAGACCCAGGCAGCTCCCGTGTGTCCTGTAACGCACACAGTCCTCCTCACACAGCAAAAATTACTTGGAAGGATGGAGAAGCAATCCTGAGCAATAGAGGGCAGGAAAGGTGAGCGCAGAGAGAAGAGGGAGGCTGTAATATCTGTTGTACATGAGGGATGGGAGAAGTGGCCCAGAGCGATAAGCTGGGCTGGCACGGGACAACTGCACTCAGTTTCGTTCTTTTTTTCTCTCTGTAAAAAACCAAATATGCAGGCACTCCTTAAACTGCGTTTGTGCCAGTCAGCTGGCCAAGCCCTGCGCTCCGGGGTGGTGCTCCCTGCTGCGGGGTGGAGCTGTGGGCGCACAGAAAGGTACAGGGAGCAACTTCTGAAACACCCAGACTAGTAGGACAGAAATTACACTGTCCCTAAAAAAGAAAAAACAAGAAAGAGAAACAGGTATTTTTAAAACAGAATTTCCTCAAAGTCTTTCTTTTCAGTCTTTTAGCTGCTGAAATTCCAATTTTGTAGGCAGACCAATCTCCTCACGGTGAGGTTGACAAGAAATGCTGAATCTGGCAGCAGTGCTAACTGAGGGCAAGGTCATGCAACTCGTTCAAATAACCAGTCATAATTCTCTGGTGCCCACTTTATACTAGATTCGATATCAACTCACCTGCAGAAATTTAGGAAATTCATGCAAAAAAAAATACCCATCTTTTCAGCGCCCTTCTTTTACAGGCTTTATTATTTCAACAGACAGAATGTAATTAGCAAAAGTGTTTCTTGCATTTGTCAGAAACATAATAGTTCCAGTTACTTAGACAGAAAAGATTAAGAAAAAAAAACCTAGCTAGCTAAAGAGGAATTTTCTGTTAAAAGCACAGACATTAAACTCATTTTTGATTTGCGGCTGAGTAAGTCCAAAAGAATAAATCTTGAGGACAAAAGCTCTTGGTACAAAAATCATTGTAACATCTGTGAGGTCTCACAATACCATTATGCCTTTATGAAGTCAATATACAAATTAAAAGGCTTAACGTGGGCAGTGAAAAAGCTCACCCTTACTTTGGGGCTATCTCCAGACAGCTGCTAACCGTTCAAGACACTGAATAAACACTCACACGCAAGTGACAGGAACTGGGAGGCCCTGAGCTAAGCCTCCACAGGTAAGCTTAGGTATTCAAAAAAACCCAGGCTGTGGCATGCGTGTGTGAAACTGGTTGTGTGACTCTGATTAATTCAGAGATTTTTCCTAAAAAGACTTTGAAAGAGGATTCACAAATTTGCACCCCTGGTAATGTTTACACAGCCTCGCATTTGCATAGGGATAAATTCAAACCCTACTAAACTGAAAAAAAGACTTGTACTCTGTTTACCCCCAGCACCTCTCCCATTGTTGTTGACAAATGAGGCTGCATCAGCAAGCAAACAGACCCCCAAAGCCTCTGCATTTCTCTGGATGGGTTTAAAACGACATCCTTCAGGTTCACCCCAGCTCCGGCAGAGTTAACGCTCTTAGCGCAGCCTCCTCTGTGGCACAATGTTTGCGTTGTAATATTTCAGCGCGAGATTGCCATTGTAAATTGAAAGTGTAAATCTTGGCGCAGGGAGCAGAAGGCTGCAGGAGAGGGAGAGCGGCCTCTCCCCGCGCCTCGCCGGGTGCCAGCGCTCCCCACCCAGAAAAACCCAGGAAACACCAGGTTTCTTACAGCTCCCTGGGCTCCAGCTCACAGACCTGTGTGCACCCACCAAAACGTACCCCGTGCAGCTGGTGTTACGTGGGATAAAGCGCCTGCACATTGCATGTTGGGGGCCACTCTGGAAAGCTCTCCGTGAGAGAGCAGGAGGGACCCCCCCCCAAGGAGCTCACTATGGTGGGGTGCGCAGGGCTGAGCCAGCCCTGGGGTGGGCCACCCATGGGTGGGAATCGCTCAGCTCATCCTTGAGCACCATCCAAAGCCAAGAGGCAGCGTTCCTCAGAGCCCTCACCCGCCCTGCGAGCGCTGCCCAGGAGCCCCCCGCACTGGCCTCGCTGGGGGAGATGAGGTGCCAGCTGCCCCAGTCGCTCTGGGACCTCCTCACCCCACATCAGACACCACGCACATCTACAGTTAGCCTTGGTGAGAAGTGATCAAAGATGATAAAATAATGTAGACACAGTTTTGGAGGGGGAAAAAAAAAGCCAACAGAGTAATTTATTTTGCATTTGTAAACCAGCAGGAAAATCCTTTAGCATGCCACTGGAGTGGCTGTTATTATTATTAATCCTTTGCACTGTGTTCTCTGTGCGGCAGAAGGCTGCGGATACTTTGAGGTTGTGTGCACTATTTGGTGTATACTTAAAAAAATGAAGAGATGAAATGTCAGAGGATATATGATCAAAATACATTGTAGCTACAAAGAGGAGATGGAAGTGAAAGATCACATGTGTGTTTGTGCATGTAAAGCCCACTGACATCGCCAGCACAGCATCTTTATGTTTAGGATTTTTTCTCGTCCCATGCTATAAGAATTTGCATGGCAGACGAGGTTACGTTTGCACAAAGAAATCCGAAAAGTTTATTTTAATCAGTAGCATAATCAAAGCCTCACTATTGCAAAATAATATGATTAAACACTCCATTATTTCAAATGCTACAGAACTAAGCAGATCCTTGGAGGGGAGTACTTTTGTGTAGTAATCCATGCATGTAATTATCGATATGCTTTCCCATGCCCTATTCAAATGCTCTCCCCTGAGGCTTTTCTTCCACTTACACTACAGGAAAAAAAAAAGCCAATCAGTTCAGTTTAAAGAACAAGTTGTATAACTCTTTTTGATCTACTGCCTAAAGGTTCAAATAAGGAATTTGACCAACCAGAACGTCAGAAGGAAACGATAAGGCTTTGCTGGTCCGGGTGGCCACCACCACACGCAGGAGCGCAGGCAGGGCACGGCATGCGCCCTGTGCTGGTACACGCTGTGACCAGAGATGCTGCGGGAGCACCTGGGCTAATAACGCACTCAGGTCTGAGTGCTTCATTAGACTGCAAGAAAAAGGGTGCCAACAGATGGCTTAATCCAAGGACGCATGCCTTTAATGAAAGTTAAGCATGTAAAAATTAAAAGCAATTAAAGAATAAGCAATTTACTCTGTAAGAGATTAGAAAGATGCAAACCAATGCCCGCACTGGGTTTTTGGTACGTGTATCAGCTTGCCCACGCCGAGAACAGCACCAGGCTGGCAACAGCACTGCCATGTTTAAATAGATTTGCTGCTACCAACCTCCGCCGAGAGCAAACCATCTAGAAGACAAAAACCACCAGATATAGTCAAGAGCAAAGACGGCGTGTTAAAAACAGCAAAGAGAGGTTCCAGCGCAAGCGCTTTCCCCACGTGCCCAGCCAGGAGCCCCACAGCTGCAGTGGAGAAAGGGCAAGGTAATGGGCACGAACGAGCCTGGTTAAACACAGAACCATTCCCACTCAATGCAGTTTAAATTAGACTATCTGGAAAAAAAAGCAGATTTCCATTTTCTAGTCATTGTAATAGACTAATAGAATCAACAATCAGCATCTTTTGGTTGCTGCTAGAACACAGGCAGCAACTCTCCAAGGAACTGGGGGACACGGTTCTTGAAATGAATATATTTACTAGCAGCCAATAAGATCACAGAATGACACATTTCTTCTGCTTCCAGTTAAATATACAACAGAAATTTCAAACATTTAGGAGCTAGCGTTATTCACTTTAATTTTTAAAAATATAACACCATCTGTTGCCATCAGATTTACAGTACAGATCTCAGATATGTACATTTATTTGCTGGTATAAAAAGCTGTCAGCAACCCCAGTGCAAAAGTGAAGATCCTCTGGTAATCTCCTGAGCTTCAGAGAGAAACATTACTAAATCTGAAAAACTTAACCAGCTATTCAGGAGAAACACAGCATCTACAAAACAAAAAACCCACTACTCCCACTGCCACCAAAAAAACCCATACCAGTAAAAACACAAAACTAAACCCCTACAAACTTGCTAACTCTGCAAACTGCGCATATTTGCAGGTAATATCGGGAGAAACTTATCCTAGAAATTCCTGAACCTCAACAGGATTTCTAATCCCCGCAGTCCTGCTCCCTCGGCACTTCAGATTTCTGCGTGCCAATGCCTCCAGCTCTGTGGGTTATGCAAGGTACAGGTTATATGAGGTGTGGGCTACGGGAAGATTTAATTTCAAGTATCAGCATTTTGCATGCTATGCAGGTTCCATAACTACAGGCTATAATGCAAATATGCGAAAAAAAAAAAAAATTTTAAAAATTACATTCTCATGTCAGTAGAGTCTCAAAAATGAGTGTGGGCTGGCTGAAACCTTGTAGAATAAACAAAACATAGCACGTATTCTTATTATAAACTTATGCAAGATCAGTCCAGGTAACATGTAAGACCAAATTAAAAGTTCAAGTTATTTTCTGGGTATGCGTTAGCCATTACAAATCCAACCCAGGTTTTAAGAAGGTGACAGTCCTGAGCGTCCAGGCTAGGACACCCGCCAGGTACTAGATTTGCAGGATCGGTCAAAAGTCAGACCCCTTATAGTGTCAGATCAGCAGCAATTTTAAAACAAAAAGGCCTTGACCTTTTTTAAAAAAAATTATTCACTCTGCTGAAAAGCCATCTTATTTTTCTGAAGTCAAACAGGAAACCTTGGAAAAATAAAATCTTACCTGTATGATGCTAATGATCACATTTCTCATGTTTCTAACATTTAGCTTTTTGTGCCTTGGAAGTTAATACAACAGGAGAGGATTTAATAATAGGTTTTTTTCCCCTGTGCCATACTCTGTCCTGCTGGTATTTCATGATTGAAAGACAGCAAGTAAATCTGGCTTTGCCTTATGAAATTAAGGTCTACTAGACATAAAAATCCAATTAGTGCTATGAAAATTAAGGCATAACATTTCCTCAGTCTCATTTACACCAATATAGACTTTTTTTTTTTTCTTTCTTTCTGTCAAGGGTGAAGGACACAGCTGAACGATGGGATTTTTTCCGTCTCATTTATATATTGATTCTAATAAGGCCAGACAGGTAGGCCTATACAAGTGCTGATTCTGTCAGCAGCCAAAGTTGCCAGGACTGTGAATATTGTCACTTATAGATTGATAAATGGACTACACGGACTAATTGTATTTCAGCATCTCTGGACAGATGGCACATCTTACAGCCATATGGTGATTATTTCCACTGCGCTGGAAGTATATTAACACTTACCAAAATGTTTAAAGTGATGAGATGATCTAAAATAATTTTTCCCATGAACTGGGATAAAAACGATGGACTTGGCTGGGCCGGCACGCTGGGGCTGGGCTCGCTCCCAGGATTCCCGTTTGGTGCAGGCTCCAGGGCCTGCGGGTATCGCACAGTATTGATGAAACCGGCTGTGTACTGGGTCCTCAGCGCTGCTGTGATAGGGGATAACATCCCTCATTTTAGCCACTCCACGTTGCCCTTATTTAGTCGCCACAATTTGCTGCTCGATATGCCGGCTACCCTGTGAGTTGGCAGCACTGATACAGATACTTTATTTTCCTGGTATTTTTTTCTAAATCCTTCTCTGTTCTCTGGTTGAAGACACATTGAAGTTCTTGTCCTGTTTTTAAAGGCACCCACATACCCAGCCCTGGCCCACGCAAACGCAGTGGAGGCCTGCCAAAACCATGGACCGTAGGGCCTCTGAAGTAGGACTAGACATGCTCTACACGAATTCAGCTGTCCCCATGTCAGCTCCCAAAAAGAGGAATCAACTGGGAAAGGACAGCCCTATGCCCCAGCAACCCTGTGAAATAAAACAAACCGGCTGGGTGGGGACCAGAGGCTCTTCCCGCTCACTGCCGACGGGATCGGCCATTGCTGAGTTCTGCAGTGCTACCTCAGCACCAGGCCAGCAGATCATCGTATTTACCAAATGCAAACAAAGCACTCGATGGATAATACGTCAGGCTGATAGCGTCCCAGATGACACAACTTGCTTATGGCTGCGTCCTTTAATACTTCTGCTGTGGGGCGTTGAACCTTTTATGAGATTTATGCAGCAGTGAATTCATGCTTCAAAACAACCAGAGAGTACATGCAGGAGACCTGATCCTCTTCTGCTCTAAGTTGCTGCCTATTTACACCAAACAAATGTGAGCCAAAATCAGCTTATAAATTATAGACAGATTTTTATGCTATAATAATAACCTATATTACATAATTTAAATTACTTTTTTCCTTCGTTTTCAGAACAAAATTCTGAACATTTATTTGTTTTAAAATAGGATTAAAAATCATGTCTTGTATCCACAGTAATTTGGTCTGAGTGCACTCTCATGGAAGGAGATTTCTCGCTAGTGGAAGGGGACACCTCCCTTGTTGGGGGAGAAAAAAGTTTATGCACCAGTTTCCCCTATTTGCCAGAAGTAAACTACAGCAAGTCAAGAGCTAGAAACTGCACTCTTCGTAGTCCCTGTGATCTAAAATTAGTGCCTGGTGTCAGCATGCAGAATGGATCAAGTACTCCCGCAGCCACCGAGGATAAGGTGCCAATCGGTGAGAAATTCTTACTATGCTTTTTGCACGTTCACACTTTAGCACCCTAAGAATTAAATTGACTTGACTTGTAAGGTCTCCGTTACAGATCTCTCTAAACCCAGGGTTTTTTTAGGAAGCTTTACTACCCACGAAAGGCAGCGAAAGAGCATTTCAGTTGCCCCCTTCTCCTTAGACAAGCCAGACTAGCCCCGTGTTTTTCCATGTGCCTCCCCAGCCAACGCTTTGACCCAGGCTCAGAGCTGCTGCCGCCCCAGGCACTGGCCAGGCTGTCCTCCCCGCGGGGAGCTGTGGCAGCTCCAACGTCACCACAAGGGAAGGAGTGCCAAAAGGAGACAGAAAAAGAAAAGAAATGCAGGAAAAGTAACTTAGATCCAAGGTGCAAAGTTTGGACGCCCCTATTTAACTGATGGAAACCAGCAGTTCTTTTAAGGCAGCACTGAACCATCCCAAATCGTTCTCAGCAGTCGTGTGTTTCTCTTCTGGCCAATAATTCAGAGGTCATCCTGTAAAGCGGTTAACGAACGTAAACTCTTTCCAGTACAACCTCATGTCACTTATGCTAATTTAACAGTTATTGGAAAGTGTGTTGCAAATCAGTCAATGTTATTTTGATATCTCATGAGAGCAGCCTTATAGAGTCACACAATATTGCTCTACCTCCTAAGGACAAGGATACCAATTCATAAGGCAAGGAGGAACGACCAAGCAGGGAATGCAAAGTGGATTAGATATCTTGATTCTGTTCCAAACTGTAAGCTTAAAATATAAAAACTTCAGCAACTTCTCCCCTCTAGAATTTGAAATGCTAATTTCTAACTCAATGGAGAAAAGTTCTTGCAAAGATCTAAACAATATGTGTGCAGGATTACTGCTCCGAGACTGAAAAATTCTGAACAGACCTTCTCTGCAGAGGGGAAAGCAGGTAACCACAACTGGAGAAGAGATGTTTACCCCAGGTTTCATGAGGAGCTCGGTCCAGCTGAAGAAGGAAGCCCTCCCCACAGCCCTCTGCAAAACAACAGGCTTTGCAGAGAAGTCTGGAGAAGCAAAGGATGGCAAGACAGATTGCTGGGAGCATCAGGCTGCATATGACAAAGTCCTTGAAAGCTGATGCATCTTCCATAACATGCAATTTTGAAGGTCTCAGGAAACAGATGCTCAGCCAGGGAACATCTTTGAGGATCACACAGAAGTTTAAAGACATTATTTGTTCTTTGGATCTCTCAAAAGACAAAGTGGAATTTCACATTATGCACAAACACCCGTTCCTCTGCTGCAAATCACAGAGAAAGGTGGAAGAGGCACAGAGTAGAAAGGAAAGCTTCTTGAGGAAGCACAGACTCACACACACTTCTGGATCTGCCTGGGAGAAGGCGAAAAGCCTCCTCATCAACCTCAAATAACTCCCAAGCCAACAGCCGCCTTTCTGGAACGTGGGATCTGACCCTAGCTCAGCAGCGACTGTGTTTCATTGTAACTGAGATTAGAGACTCAAGCTTTTAATTGAATTTCCTTGAATTTGGGTGGGTGTAGTGAAGTGACAAATCCCTGTTCTCAGTCAAGCCAGTTTCTGTTCATCTTGAAAAGGACAATAAACCAAATTAGATTCCTTTTTCTGTATTAGCATTTTTAGAAGATACCTTAAATACAATTTTATAAAGACCACCTCTATAAACAACAGGCAACAGAAAATTAGCCATCTCCTGTAATGGACTACATAAGAAAAACATTTTTTACAATAAGGGTGGTAGAGCACTGACACAGGTTGCCCAGAGAGGTGGTGGATGCCCCATCCCTGGAAACGTTCAAGGCCAGGTTGAATGAGGCTCTGAGCAACCTGATCTGGTTGGAGATGTCCCTGCTCCTTGCAGGGGGGATCGACTGGATGGCCTTTAAAGGTCCCTTCCGACCCAAACCATTCTATGATTTTGTAAGTGGCAAACAGCTGTCAAACACAAAATAAAATAATAATGAAAAGAGAGACCTCTCAATCACCTGTGTGCTGTAAAGTTTTAGGTAACTAAATCTCCTTTATTGTTTCATAAAAGAATAAATTTCTCCCTATCCCAGCTGGAGGAGAGGGGATTATTATTACAATAATTGGATTATACGCGTACATAAATAGAGTCCAAAGATGCTTTTGTCTCCTCCTTGTATACCCAAGGGCAACGGTTATGCCCTTGGATTAATGTTGTGCCTGTGAGCACCTCGGGGCTGCCCTGTGTAGGCAGAAACCTCCTGGCAGGTCAGGGAGGAGCATCTGCGCTTTGAGGCTGCCAGGAGTATGGACCACGTGAAGGTGTAAGAGGTGAGGGCTTTTCGTGGCGTGGCAGTGCATCCTGGTTAGAGATGGGGCAATGTCAAGGCAGAGACAGGAGGACAACTACGCTGCTGCCATCTTTGCACCAGTGTCTGAACTATGTACCAGAACAGAGCTCCTGCCTCATCTTTCGATATCTCCATCTCTGAAATAAACAATAATAAGGTATCAGACTCTTCTCACGTTTCCCATGCATCTTCCAAGCAGCCTGGAGCCCCAGCACAACCCTAAGTGCTGGCTGGGGGCACGTCTCATCTCAGAGAATTTCTCCCACTTTTTTCAGATGCTCTCATTGACAGTTTTCAATATCACAAAACAGATCACATGTTCCCACTTAAACAACTGCAGGGAGACATTTTAGATGTGTGCAACAGATTTATAGTGGGAAGCCAGAATACAAAAGCCTGATAAAACCGGGGAATGAAACAAAGGCAACAACAAAGTGTTGCTCTTACAGATTAAAGAGCAACTCACCAAAAACAAAGAACTTGAGTCAGTCACTGCAATGCAATTAATACAAGAGAGAGATAGTGTGCATCTTGAAGCACTATGTTTTCAATAGGAAAAGCCTTGCTGAATATCCTGGCTCTGGCTACCATACCCGTCCTTCTTCCAGGGATGAAACAATAAGTAATGAATACTGAAAATAAGATGCTTACACCTCCACATAATAAAATCAACATTTTCCTTCAAAGCCATGCAAGATTTAAAGCAGAGACAAACAATAAGTATTTATACAGTAAGCACTCATACACACCATTCCACAGTCCACAAAGAAGGATCCTCAGTACAACCAGAAGCAGCTTTAGGAAAAAATATTGTACAAGCTGGCTACATATTTTTAAACATATTCCACAGAGGCCTTTGCTGTCTTGCTGCATTGATGTACTAAACCTCGCCTGATAAGAATGCAGTTGCAGGACTTCTATTATTATAATGCAAATGCTAACGGGAACAACACCTAGCAGCTCCAGAGGGCTCTCTCCAGCCCCTCGATGCACAGGCAGAAAAATGCAATTTCTACAGAAAATTTATTTGTGAATTGCAGCAGGGTTCAAGTTTCTAAATCCTGTAGGCTGCAGTGAAGCTTCCAGACAGAAAGAAAACAGTTTGTCACTTCAGAAATTCTTACAATCTTGCATTTTGATAAGCCATGTCAAATAAATAAAAAGCCATGTCAAATAAATAAAACCAGCCTAGCATGTGTGGGAGGCAGGAAAGGAGAATGCGCTGCCACTGAAGTGAACAAGCTTTGCACAGTAACCAGCAGTCACTTCTGCTCACACCTCCATTGCCAGGCCCGCTTTCCCCTGTGTCAAATCTGCTCACTTTTCTCCATGGTAAAGCCGCAGTTGTTTTGCAGTTAAAGCTCCCAGTCTTGCCAGCCTTCCACATGAAGCTCACAAATCCTAAAACACCTACACAGCAGAGCCTCCTGCTCCCCTATGAGTCATTAAGCAGGCCGTCCCGCTTGGTGATGTCATCCAACAATATCCTTTTTTTTTTTTTTTTAAACAATCCTGAAACGCCTCGAGCATCAATTATTCAAAATATTATCTTCATTTTAATCCTGACCCCAGTGGCAAAATTACTACTAGGAAGCATTTCCAAGTGATGCAAGAGGGTCCAATAGCCTCTAATAGTTGCTACGTCAATGAGGAGTAAGCAGCCAGCCACTCGTGTCACACATGAGCTAAGCACAGAGCATCCAAGCCCACAGCAACGGGCAGATTTCTCTCTTACAAACAGGCAGAGAGCAGCTAGGATGTGTCATCAGAAATATAATCAAAGATCAACTGCATCATCCAATCTCATCTTGTATATTTTGCATGAGTACATCTTACACAACCCCTGCTCACGCCGTCTCTAACCTGTGCTGGGTGATGTGTAGCGGTGGCGCAGCAGTAACCTTCCCGGATACTAATGGTCTATTCCCTGCCTAATTGCTCTTGCCATTAAAAGTGCTTCTTTAATGCTCGAGCTTAAATGCTTCCTGTCTTCATTTGAAGACCGTGCCCTTGTCACGTTCTGAGATTTAATGTCAGGATTGTCAGCTATTTACAGCGTACAGCTGAATTATCAGAGAAATGTCGTTGAAATACGTTCCCCTAAGCACATTTACATCCTGAAAAGCCACAACCAAAACACAGTATAAACAAGTCACACACTGTATTTGCGGTGCACAAAGTGCACAAACACAATGGACAGCATTCAAGGTGAAAGCAGGCAGAGATTTGACCGTGTAGCAACCTTCAGGACCGAGGACCTTCCCACTCTCCACATGCCCTATCACAAAGTCAACAGGAAAACCAACAGCTGATTCAAAATGCTTACGCGACCTTAAATATACGTTGATGGGTGAGGCTATTTATTGTAGGCACTGCATTAACAGAGCCAAATGAATGAATAAAAGAAATACACAGCACTGCAGAAAATCTAAATGCAAAACCAGGCTGGTGCCCTTGCTCTTGGGTTCTCAGCAAACTCATTGCTCCTCTCTGCCTGTTTCAGTCATGCTGAGAATATGCTTGAACAGTTCAAGACATTTTGTCAGATCTTGAATCAGTTAAAATTACTTTTGGTTTAAAGGAACTGAACATCTAATAATTCTTTTTAGCATTTCAAATGATGCCTTTGTTATCAGGAGACCATTAACCATCCTCTTTTCAAACAGATAGAAGGGCTTGAGGGACATCCCAACTTCGTGGAAGATATTTTATTTATAAGTTTTTTTCTCAAGTGATAATCAAATTAACAGTGGTAATTAATTAGGTTAGTAGTTGAAAGCAACTTGACTATGATCACTCTCTTAACATTAAGTTTTCTTTCTGTTCACTCTTTCTACAGCATTTTAGTGAAATTTGCACCAGGGCACTCAAAATCGTTGTGGTACTGGCAGATTTTTCCTATTGTAATTTGCTGAACTTACCTCTAGCAGAACTTATGATTTTTTTTTTTTTTTCTTAACCCACTGTGTCTTTCAGGCCAATCATTCCTTCATTCTTTCTTTCTGCTACTCTTTACTAGCTTGTTTTGTAATTTCTCCCAATCACTTATTTTCCTTGGACCTTAGCCACACAGGAGATTTTTGCCCAAATTCAGATACGTGCATTTATCTGCACTGTTATGAACTCCTCACATAATTGTGTGAGAGGCAACAAGGTCTCTCGCTTGATGGCAGACTTGGATGAAACACTCCAACATTACAGGATTGTTCACTCACTTGAACGCAACCACACCAAAATCCTAAGCACGCACAAATCCTTATGATAATCTAGCTATTTGCTCTTTTCTTTTTCTTTTGTTCTCCCCACCCCATCAAGCTCCCTGCCTCTCTAACCCTATTTAAATTGTGCTAAATACAAGAAGAAAACGACATATAACAGGTTTTATGCATACTGTTGAGGTCAACAGAGTTTTCCCATCCATTTCAATGAACCCAACATACTGCTCCAGAACTCAGAGTTCTCTGGATCTGACTTTGCCACTGGGTTTTGTACAGACACCTGTATCTGTACACAGAGATGCCGAATTCTCCACGTCAGAACAGCAGTCGTTTATACCCACTCTGCAAAATGGGAATAGCTACATAAGGAACCAAGGCTGTGAAGAATCAAGCATTCCCAGCCAGCTGCTTCAAAAATCATAAGATCCCTAAGTCCTTTTCCTTGAACACCAACCAACACCATCACCAGTTGGACGATGCCTGATATAATCTGTCCTTCTGAGCTATGCTAGGAAGTGAACTGAAGCTGCTGACCTTAAAGCCTGAAAAAAAAGAGTCCCTGAGCTCACAGTACCAACTCAGCTGTGTTTGGGCATACACTTGTCCCAGCCTTGCTTTGAGGGACACTGGCTTTGCACTGAAAGCCAGGTGCTGTTATCTGCCCGCCACTCCCGGGGTCCCAGGATGCCCCCTTCCCTCACAGACAGATGGCTAGGCCAAACTTGGAGGCAGTTGGTGCAAGACTCCTGTGGATTTCAGTGGGACCTGGATGATGGCCAAGGTGAATTTCCTCTGCAACGCACTATTCCCCACTACGGAGCTTCTTCGGCGAAGCTTATCACCATGGTATCTAAAGTGCTGCTGGTACTGGGAGGGGCCAGCTTGAACACCATCCAACATTAACGTCTTCCTACAACACCAGCTTCATCGCATCTTCTGCTTCCTTCACCTTCTGCTTTCCTCGTCCTCCCATTTGTTTGCCTTTTGCTCCCCAAATAAAGCTGTATGTTGGCCAATGGATGTGGCTACTGCTAACAGCAGAAGGGAAGAGTGCAAGGCAGATTTTCCCAATGCTGTTAAATGTCACTGCATAATAAAAACATTGCTCTCAGAAATATAGGCCCCCAACTGCACCTTTTCATGAAAATATTACAGAAGGGGCAGAGTTTTGTTTACGAGTCCAATCTCCTCAAGATGAGGTTACTTCACTGCTTGATCCAGGCTTGGAAACTCAACTTTTCCCACTTTCCTGGAGGAAAGTGTGGGCTCAAAGGGCACCTGGGGGAGGTATGGATGGATCCCAGTTGGACGGGACTAATTTACCACATTAGACCCCGCGAAACAGCACAGAGAAGCCATCTCATATCAGCCAAACAAAATGTGTGCTGTGAGGTAGTTCATCATTAACCTGCACAGTACAGACTTCTACATCGTTGTACAGCTTTTGGCAATAATTTCTAACACTCAGAGGCCCGATTTTCATTTTGATATGATTTATAAAAAGATTTAAAATCCAATTTTATGGCTAGAGTGTATTTAAATTAGTTGAGTTTTAATCCAACAGATAATATAAATAACAGCTTCAGCAGCAGTGAAGTGATTTACAGGTCTAATCCAAACTGGGTATTTGTCACAAGCCTCATAACAAGAAATGTTTTGTAATGGACAGATAAGAAAATACAGAGATACTAAAGAAATGAAAATAGTAAAAGAATGTAAGCACAGATGAAGCAGCTATCCAATACCTTCTTAAATCATCCAATAACTAAACCTGAAGAATCTTTATAACCGGAAAGTTAGCTTAGACTGGTTAAATTGAGGTCAAACTGAATGAGACCACGGCGATTAGATGAGTCGGTACAGCTCACCAAAATCAGCGCCACAGACAAGCGAGCCACTTCCTCGGTTGCGTTAGCCCTTGGCTTGCAACACCAGGAGACAAATCAGGTGGCATTTTCAGACAAAGATTTCTACAGCTGGGAACATGTTTCATTGTTGCTTTCAAATAGCTAAAGTTTAAGCTCTGAGACTATAGAAGTAACAGCAGTTACCAAATATGCTGGCTAGAAGAAAGTGGTAATTTAGGAAAATATTTGTTCCCTTTAAAGTAAATATTTGTTCAGTGAAATCCTTGACAGTGGCTTGACCCAAAGACAACGGTTTTCAGCCAGCAGGAACCTTCACATTGACTTTAATGGCCACTGAGGCAGATTTTTTTTTTTTTTTTTTTTTACCTGGACACCTTTTTTTTACAACTCTGTTTTCACATCCCCTGAATAACAGGCATTAACTTTTTAAAAACATGTAAATTACTTTTGTAAAACTTGACACTGCCTTGCTGCTTAGTAAGTTGAACTAAAACAACAGTTTAAATAGCTCAGCTCACAGCTAATAAGCAATTTAAATAGCTTTGCTGAGCCTGAGTAGCTGTATCAGGTTTCATAGCACCATCAGTCACTGCCAGATCCATAGGCAGCACTTAAATGAATCATTAGCAATGGTAACCCCCAGGAAAAAAAAAAAAAAAAAAAAGGAAAAAAAAAAGAAAAAAAATGTTTTAAGAGCTAAGATTCAAGTTATTGTCACAATTTCTGTTGAGAACATGCCCCACATGTGATGCCAAAATGTGCCCAGGAAGCAAATCCCACCACAACATCTGGGGCAAAATACTTTCTTTCAAGTAAGAAATATTGAGCTCTGTGTTCTGATCACAACACGCTTCACAAAGACAGATGAGTACAGAGGTGCCCATTTCACAGAAGGAAAAGCTGGAGCACACAGAGATGAAGGATCTCCCAGCAGAGATGGAACAGGGAAGAACCTGGGGGGTTGCTCCTGTCCCACGCGCGCTAAGCCACAGCTGCAATAACACTATCACACACGTACTTCCAGGGTCTCTGTATCAGAAAGGTGAATGGCAAGATAATGACGTGAGACACTGGCAAAATGTATACCCAAAAACCACCTTGTCTGCACTCCATACAGAGTGTACGAGTGTGTACAACCCACGTCGAAACCTTGGGAATGAATGATGCTGGGAGCTTGATCTCACGTGCACCAGTGTAAGATTGAAAGCACTTACCTGAAGTGAAACACAGTAAATCGGGATACTGGACTAGACTGGTGAATATGTGTTACACCTGTACAAGTCTGCCTGACCCGAATGCAGTGTACGTAGAGGCACAGACACCAGCACAACCAGAGCACTCAAAGCCTTCCAGTCCTTCGCAGCTTGAACAGCGCAGAAGGGAGAGCAGGATCACAGCGAGCCCGGAGCCACGACTGACTTACAGAGGTGAGTGGGGGACCACTGCGACCCTCCACTCCAATCCCCTCCAAGCCACAGCTACATTTGTCAGCCAAACTGATCTACCAGTACAGAAACAGTTAAAAATGATGACAACAAAAATATTCGCCTTTAGAGATGCCCAGGTAAAATGAGGGAGGCAAGTTTCCCTTGGACGGATGTTTCCAGCCCTCCTGGACTCAGCAGGGCAGCTCTGCTCCAGCCAGGTTTTGATCCTTCTCTCTCCAGCCCCAAGGACAGTTTCTGTTTTATTTTCCAGTGGAACTCTACATAATTAAGAAGCAGATGAGCTGCTTGTAATCCTGAAGTGAAACACAGGGAGATACTCACTTAGATCTTATTTCTCCCTCTGCCCCTGTACTCCCATTCAGTACTCCTGGGTATCAAATTCAGACACATGCGTGGCATTTTAATTCATTATTTATCCATAATATCACTGTGACAATAACAAACAAATCTATAGTGGGAGTTTGCATAGTTGGAAGCAGCATGAGGAAGCTCAGAAACTGGAGAAAGGTTCCTTGCCACAGGGGAGTGAGGAGAGGCAAGGAAAAGAAAAGGTGTGAGAGAACATAATAGGATAAAAATAAAGCAAATTAAATGTGTGGGCTTGGAATCCCCCAAGACATTCTGGTCGAGAGGATCTCCAACCTATATATAGTTCAAGCCAAAAGCACAGCGTTAACCTCTGTTTCCTGATACTTCATTCATGAAGTGCTCTAATGCCAGCATTTGGCTTTTGTCCCCTGGTTAAAGTTAGAGGATAGGAAAACCGCAGGACTGATATTTGGAAAGATCAAGACGAATTCTCTAGGAGGCCATCACATGTAATCAGAGACACTTGGCATGTTAAAAAAAAAAAAGGGGGGGGGGGAAGGGGGAATATTTACACAAATTAGCGAACAACTGGCACAGTTCAGGCAAGTTTGTGGTGTGCCCCCGGCAGCCCTCGCTGAACCACAGCACGAACATCTGACAGGGAACGCGCTGCTCGGACCGGCGCGCACAGCCCACAGCTTCCCCGCGTGGGACCGGACCCCCCGGCCCCGCATCAGCCTCCCCTCCCAAGGCCGCGGCACCCCCAGCTCCTCCCCGCGGGACTTCTGCCACCGGTACCGCGCCGGGGGTGTCGCGCCCCGACCCGCCGGTGGCTCTGGGAGCCGCCCCGCCGCCGCTCCGAGGGGCGGCAGATGATAAATTGGGTGACAGAACGCCGGGTTTGGGGAGCGCTCACGGGGCGCCCGGGCGCACCTGCGGCGGGGTCGGGGCGGGAGGCAGCGCCCACGCGTGGGTCGGGGCGCGGGGCCGGGGCGGCGGCGCCCACGCGTGGGTCGGGGCGGGACGCGGCGCCCACGTCGGGGTCGGCGCTCACGCGTGGCCAAGGCTTGGCGGACTCACCCCATGTCTCGGCACCTTTCGGCGGCAGCGGCAGCAGCAGCCCCGGGCGGCTCTCCGCGCTCGGCGGCCAGCGGCGGCCGTGTCCCCACTTCGCACATGCGGCCGCCCCGGCCCCAGCCCCGGCTGGCTGGCTGGCTGCGGCTGCACGGCGGCGGCGAGGCGTCCTGCTCCTGCTCCTCCTCCTCCTCCTCCCGCCACCGCCTCCCTCCCTCCTTACATAACCTCCCTCCCGGGCGGCGGCGGCACCGAGCAGCCTCCCGCCGCCCTGCCAGCGCGGGGGTGGTGAGGCGGGGCGGGGCGGGGCGGAGCGGGGCGCGCCCCCGGGCCCCCTCTGGTCCCCGCCCTGGGCGCGGGCGGGCGGCGAGAGTTGCCCTGTGGGGGTAACACCCTTGTGTCCCGGGTTGGGAGGGAGAAGCCCCGTCGGGAGGATGCAGCGTTTTGTTCCCCCGGTGCCCAGGTGGGAGGGGGACGGGGCGGCAAGAAAACTTCGGGGGAAGGTGGGGGGGTGCCCCCCGCGCGGCCCGGCCCGCTGCCGTGAAGCCCCAACGGCGAGCGGGAGCAGCCCCGACCGGCGGCCCCGGACACGCTCCTCCCGGGACCGGATTCCCCGGCTGTCCCGGGACCGGCAGTCCCGCGACCGGCAGTCCCGCCCCACCGACAGCCCTGGCTCCGCGGCGCGGGCACGGCCGCGGTCCGAGAGCGAATCCCGGGGCTGCCCTGCCGACCCCGAGGCCGTGTCACCGCCGAGGGATGTGTGTGCGACAGCAGCAGGCCGTTCTCTCCCAGCACCCGGCCCTCCCCGCGTCTTTTCTCGCTTTTGAGCCGTTTTTCCAGGGAAACGAATGGGAAGCTCCCAAGGAGCTTCCCAGCCACTGGGCAATTCCAGCCACATTTGGGCCACCGGCTCTGGCAGGCTCAGCCCCCGAGTCCTGATCTGGGTCAGCCACCACCCTGCTGCTTAACCCCAAATTGCATCAGGAGTACAAACAGGGTGTCTGCCCCTCTTTTGGACCTCCTCTGCCCCCTGCAAATCTGTGCCGGGCATGGTCCCAAAGCTATCAGTTCCCCATAGGTTTCATGCAAAGAAGGATGGTTCCTTTCTACAGAAGGAAAAAATGCACTAGTGTGGAAGAGCTGTGTTACGGCTGCCCAACCACGGGGGTGGCACTGACCTCTGACAGGCAATCCCAGGACACAAATCCATAGGAAAGCCATGGACCTGCTCGTTCAGGTGTTCGTAGGACCGTGCTATGCAGACACGGTTATTCTTTTGTGGGGAAAAGACACCCAGTTCACACAGAAGAAGGATTTTAACTTCTCCCACACAAAGTTATAATTAATTTCCTCCCCTCGAGAGTAATTATTTTCATCTTTTTTCTTAATCTCCTGTTGATTTATCCTTTCTTTCAAAGAAAGTTTAGAAGTTGTGGGAAAGGCTTTATGTTGGCTTGCTTTAACTTTTTGTGTAAATAACTGGAGTTGTCCCCAGTATTACCTGGTGACCTCATGGGAACCCTCAAAGGAAAACTTAACCAGCAACATAACACCTTCCAGTTATGGACAATGAAACTGTCTCCCACCCTGACAGACAACTATTTCCTGATGTCTGAAACACCAAAATGGAATTTCAATCACATGCACTCAAATAAAGTCTATGCCATGAGGGAAAAAAAGCAGAGTGAATTACACAGACATTTTAGACATTTTCAAAAGGCTGTGGGATGACACCACTCCAATATATCTGCTCTCTTTACCATGGCCAGGGAGTTACTGTGGATGTTGTAGGAGGCTTAAGTCCTTACCTAACCACTGACATCTAAAGACTCCCCATGTCTCGTTCTGCCAGCTGAAGGCAAAGTTCTCTTTCCTCCGGGATAGTCATGACAAATGTGACAATCCTTCCGTGTTCACAATGGGCTGCAGCCTTGAATATTGCTTTGACATGACCATTTCTCTCTT
The DNA here is from genome assembly GCF_036417535.1 of Chlamydotis macqueenii. Lineage (NCBI taxonomy): Eukaryota > Metazoa > Chordata > Aves > Otidiformes > Otididae > Chlamydotis > Chlamydotis macqueenii. Next base: position 10,728,411 of record NC_141567.1, on the reverse strand, counting down.
CTTGGGGAAACAGTGAGGTGTAGCGTTCTTCGAGGGGAAAAAATAGCAGCCTGGCAATCTTGTAGAAAAGACTTCCTCCATAAATCGAACGATTCTGTCTCACTGTTTTACACAATTTACTTCATTTTGTTAAATTACACACTCCATTCATCAGAGAGGGGTGGTCTTAGTCCTCTCTGATTAATCAGCTCGTTTTGGTGAGTATCCAAAAGCCATGTTTTATGAACCAGCGCTGTATGTGACTTACAAATATCTAACGGAATTGGATCAAAATTGGGTAACACACTTACTACGTGTCATCATAAGATGGAAATTGGAAATTGGAAGTGCAGTTGTGTTAGCATTTTCTAATGTTTTAATCTTTTCCAATCTTGCATTAAAGAGTGTATTTTCATCCCCAATTATATAAAAAAAAAAAGCTTGTGCTTATGGAAGCATGTGAAATTCACACAATGCAAAATTTTGTATATTGCTTTTGTTCATAAGGTCTTCCAATTTGATTGATGCTCTTTTCAGAACTGTCTTCTAGAAGAGACAGAGTTGTGGTGGTCCCAGGACCCTGAGACATTTGCTCTGGCAGACAGCGAGTTAACCCAGTTTTCTGCTCACATTTGGGTTTCTGTAAGTGCACTCCCTTTGTCTGAAATTCCCTCTGTTCTTCCAAAAGGATGAGATATTCCTCTCTCTGAAGTGTGGCACACTGTTGTTGTCCTCTTGTCTCTGCCAAAAAGAGGATGAAGTCCTGTCCTCAATTTAAGTCAATGGTAAAAGTCCCAGGGATTTGAATGAGGCTCAGGTTTCAGGCAAACCGTTTAACATTATCAACACGGAGTGAAGTGATTGCTCTACAGACAGTTCCGTCTTGAACTCCTCCGCCATCACAGAGTTCCTAATTCGTGTACAGTTCCCATTGATTTACATTATCTGAGTAGAATTTAGTATTCTGTTTTCTTAAAGTATTTTGAGTTCTCCATAAATGAGAACTATAAATATGCTAACAAAACTAATCAGTTCTTAAGCTTTCGTATGTGACATGATATTTCACTTCCGATTTGGCTCCGGTGCAGGATGTGTGCATGATGGTAATTCAGTCCTCATTTAGTATTCACAAGTGTGCTCTTATTACCATGGCACGGTTCAGGAAGACTCAAAATACTGAAGGCACAGGATCCCTTGGTATGATTCAAGCTGAGCAATAAAAATATCCACATTCTGTAAACGGCTGTAACTTCTTTAGAAGAGAAATTTCTCCTATTCCCACAGGCCTCCTAACGATATAATTTTTTGATTCCTAGATACAGGGTGAATATCCCTTTCAGAAAACTGATCTAGCAATCAGGAGTATGTACCCAGTCTGCATTCTGAAAAGCAAAGAGCTCACCGGTCTCTTCCCTTCTCTCAGTGCTTCTGTTCTCTCCTTTTGTTTGGCTTTCACTATTGTCCTCTTTTGCCACTCTATTTTATTTTAGATATAATTTGATTTCAGAAAACCTACTGTTTAGTCTTTTTCAACCTATTATACATCAAGATAGTCTTCTCCCTATTTCCCATGGCAGATAGTATTAAATAAAATATTCAATACTGTGATTTTCTCTTTCTTCCAACTAGACTGATGAAATTTGATTTTTTTTTACTCCAAAGGAATCATGCCATTTCCCCTCCCCCTCCCCATTTTCAAGCTTTAAATGTTATCCAGAAGTTTAACCAAAAAGCCTTGGGGAATTCTTGATTTTTACATTTGAAACAGAGAATTAGTTTTCAAAATCCCCTGACAAATGGTGAATTAATGTAATTATAATATCACTGGAGATAAAATTTCAAAGATGAGCAACTGAGAAAAGAAAGGATTTTAAGTCAGACTGTTGATAACACTCTGATTTCCGATTTTTGTTTTTAAAACCTACTTAATCCAATATCTAATAAACAATTTGGACAAAGGATCTCTTTGTTTAAAAAATAAACACTCTTGTCCTTTCAATTAAAATGTCAGAGCTCACAATAAACATCTGAGCCCTTCAACAAGTCCTCCAACAAGGCAGAAACCCTCCCAAAGCTGACATTCACGTGATTTCTAAGGTAAAAGCAGTTCTCCTCTAAGGTAAAAGCAGTTCTCCTCTTCACTCTTCTCCAGAAATAATCCAAGAACAATCATTTAGGACTACTTTCTGTGTTTTTAAAAGTGAAAAAGGAGAAGCCTGTTTTTAAAAGCATTTTGTCAATCATCTTTAAAAGAGTAGGTTGAATACTCTCTTATTATTCTTTGCAGTTTATTCTTATATGTATAATTATTTAGTGCCAGGAAGCTCCTGTCTAAGTGGAGCAATAGAAGGTACACAAGCATTCTACCTCACTTTCAAAAAGTTGTCCTGTAAAATACTCAAATATCAGTTCAAAGCAGATTTTTATGTAAATGCAAAGAGCTGTCATTGTCACACTGTGGTGTACACTGCCTTCTCAATGAAGACAAATACACAGCTAACAAAAACCAATGTTAAATAAGATTTTAGGGAGAGAAAGCATAGACACATAAAGAAAGCCGGCAAAACCAGAATAATGCCCTACCAGCCACCACAGGTCTCCCAGCCCTGAATGTAAGTACCCAGTACAGCGTTGAAGGCTGAAAAACTGTGAGAGGCTGATGGATTTCTAACAATACTGGCGTAGTCAGAGAGCATCTGTCGGCATTAATAAACAATTTGGGACAGATGCTCTAGGCATCTTCTGTTCTTTGGTCTACTAGAAATCCACCTCGGACACATCCAGGAGTGCACACTGAACCTGAACTTTTGTAAAGGTGGTCCCATACTCAGAGCAAACCTTGTTCCCTTCAACAGACCTACTTCTTTATACTTACAGAGTAAGACAGAGAAAACAGATACTCCCAATTCTCCTTCTTAATGTTCTGATTGAGGTAGACACTATGATTATGTCCACTCCACTGTAAAGTAAAAAAGATTGGTCACTCTTCACATGCCAGCTTTTTTTTCTGCTCCTAGTGGGTCTGTCTGCTCTTCTCTGAAATTGTGCTAATCTGAACTGGGTTTGCAATGAATGGACTGGGACTCCGCAGAGTAGGTGAGAAGCACCGCATGTAGAAGTCTCCTTACAGCTTGTATTTGAGTCTGTGTCCTTGTTTCACACACATCCTAATACTGCTTTTATTTGAGCACATATGCATGAGTGAAGATCTTCGTAAAGCTACTCACAGCAATGCACAGGTCTCCCAGCTGATGAGCTGGATCCTGAATTACTCCTTGAAACTGTACCAAATGCATTCAGTTTTTCCCTTCCAATATGTAGTGTTTTGCATTTCATACATCACTTTAGAAGTTATCAGCTATTTCACTCAAAGTTTATTTTGGTCATTTTCTTTTTAAATCCCCAAAAGAAGAAAAAAACATTCCATTTCATCTGCAAGTACAGATGATGACTCTGTTTTCCTTCCAGGCTTACTTCACAAAATTCCATTTATTTGTGATTTATAAAATGGAACTTAGAGCAATCAGGCACTAGTTATGCAGATGGGGTAGAACAGTTTTCTTTTTAAGCTAATTCAGATAAAAATTTTTGGTCCTGGCAGGCCAAATTGTACAAGAGATAGGAGAAGGAAAGAACTACATGCCTTGTCTGTTAGAAACAGGACCCTCATATTGCGACTTGGCTGTGACGATGATGGTGACAGCCAAGGCTACTAGTAGAGAAGCAGGTAATGCGTAAGGGAAAAGATATTCACATTTTTTGGTGAAAGAAGCTTAATTTTTAAACATGCAGATTACACGACCATTCATTTCAGTAACTCATTTTGCTCACATGTAAATTTTCTTGTAGCTCAGGAGTTTTTAATTCTCAGGCCCTTTCTACCATCTGTAACTCAATCTCTATTTTTTAAAGAAATTGCAGACATCTGTTTAAATACCCATCTCTTCCGTCACATGGAATTTTGGATTCAAAAATCTAAGCTCGAAAATAATACTGAAGTTGGATTACATTTCCAAGCAACCACGGACTGGCATTTTAAATGCTGCCTTTCTAATTAGCCCATCCCGCTACACTGGCTGCATCGGGCTCTACGGTGCATGAACAACGTCTGGTGTGGGTGCAGGTCGGCGAGTCGGGCGACGGGGTCGTGCTGCCGCAGGGGCTGGAGGGATAGGGAAGAGGGGAGGTGGAGAAGATCCTCCAGGCTCATTGCAGCCAGCTCTCCCGCAGCAGGAAGAGAGTCTGGCCTCCAAGGGGGCTGCAGGGCCAAGGGACCATTGCTGAGCCTGTGGTCCTGCATCATGTGTAAAACTAATCCTGTCCATGAGACCAGAGTTAGCTCATGTAAGTAAGCAAAACTGAATTTTGCTGCACCACACCTGCCTTTCTGCAGCGGTAGGTACAATTTCAGAATGTAGTCAGGGACGTGAAGACAGGGTACAGGTACGGCAGAAGAAAAGGGAGGGCAGAGCAGTGGGAGGCAGGGGAGGGGATGAGAAAGCGATCTGGGATGTTCCTAGGGGCTGTACTGACAAATGTTTTTTTTTTTCTTTTTGCAGCCTATCCTCCTCCAAGACACCCTGCCTCCCCCTCGCCCTTTTCCCAGGGTCCTGGGCATGCCACCAGGCAGGTCTCCATCCCCCAGCTGCCTCCCTGACGGATTACTCTCCACTGCATCCCCATTCTCACTCTCTCACGTAAAATGAGACAGAGGAAGAGACGTCGGGGCCAGACCTTTCAGAGCATTTTTATTCTCCAGAACTGCTTGCCTTCGCTGCTTGTAGGAATTCACACTTCAGACTGGTGCAAAATACCTCATTCTTTGTGTTTCGTTAGAACTTACTGATCAGTGGACTTTGCCCCTTAATCAGCTCCTTGCTTGCCTTACTGGAAAAGGAAGACGTTTCCCTGGGTACACGGGAGGTCTGATTCACTTACATGAATGCCCAATGACTTGGTAAAGGCTTATATGTTTCCTTGTGGGCAGAGGTATCTGGAGCCCTCGCCTGGATGAATTTCTGAAAGGTCTGAGCAGTACGGAGTGCCAAGTGGGAACGAAGCCACATGGGATTTCAAACCTATTTACAAAAACTCATGGTTGTAGTGGTGAGCATCCCAAAGCTCTCACTAAAGCTCATAAGGAGATGAATGGCACCACAGCACAAGATTTCCCTCCTCCAATTGCAGGGAAGATTTTGAGTTCAGGGAAGCCAGACCTGGCTCAGACATACCGAGTTGGAAGTGCCCAGCTATGGGGTGCCTTTCACAGACAGGGATAACCTTCATTTACAAAGGAAACTATTTGTCACCACAACCAAAGATGGCAGGAATACTTTGATAATACTTACCACCACTATTAGGTGGTAAGTTGGGCTGCAGGTCTTCCCTAGATAAAACTTTTCCCAAACTAGTTCAAGGGGAGCTTCTGCATTCCTAATTCCACCTAATATAACTTTGTTCTGCAAAAATACTTGGATTAAAAAATAGATAAACACTACCAATCAGTTAAACAAACACAATCATATTTTTTTCAGCTCCATATTTTGCTTCTCAGAAAATATTTACTGTCAACACTCTTAAATCCAATCTTATGTAATTCTAGTTAACAGAAGTTATGCAAGTGCTCACATCTAATGGTAAACACAGATTCCACTTTTCTGGGGAAATTTCATCGTCCTTGGGGGGACTGTATAGAATCCAGAATTTGGAAAAATCAGTTACAGAATTCAGTTTAACTCCATGGGACTTGGTGTAAGGTGGAGGAGAACACTTACAACTTCCAGGAAAGATTTCAGCTATGTTTTGTTTTAAATTAATCTTTAGCCAATGGAGAAATATTAATATACACATCAAAACCTTTTCTACATACTTGAGAAAATGAAGTCAACACTATGAAGTATTGATGACAGATATCCTCTATTTTTCATTTACTCTTCATTTGCAGAAGAGCACATGATTTATGTTGTGAATGTACCAACATTTTTCTAAGTTTAATTTGATAGTTTTCCTGGAGGAATAGGCTGATCTTCACCCAGACTCACCTTTAATAATATTTATTACTGTTCTTCTGCTCCTCAGTGGCTGACTGAATATTCTCTCTATGTCCATCTGGTGAGTATGCTTTTCCCAAAATAGTCGGTGACCACTCTTTCCTTTGCATGAGGAGTGTACTATTATTATATCTGCATGGAAGAAGTTAGGGGATCCTGCAAAAATGTTTTTCAGTGATATCACTTGTCCAACTTGTAAACTGATTCACAATTTGAAATGTGACATCAGAAGCGGCACGTGACAGAAGATCTAAGCAGGAAATATTTTGCAGTCTCTTAGAAATTTAGCCAGAGTTGCTCTTTTTTAGATCCTCTGTTTGTTTGCCCAGAAGAATAACATTTGGTCGAAGAGAATAACTTGGAGCTATTGTTACTCAGTATTCAACTTTCTTCCAATATTTAAAGCTGAATTATTGATGATTTTAAGAACCTGGCTTCTGAGATACAATTCCACACCATTAGCTGCACTGGGAGATGACCAGGAGCCAGCCCTGAGAGGGTAACAAAGCATGTTTTGAATTCATAGGGCATGCAAAGCCACAAATGCCAGTGAACCAACACCATACGCTTAAAGCCACATTCAACAAATGGGAATTTCCTCACGCACAGTAACACCTGTTGTGACAAGTAAGTAGACTCTTGAGGAAACAGCCTTTAAAATGCATTTTCCTCTCTAGCTAAAGGAATTATCACTACACAGACACCTTCAATAAGGTAATGCTTTGCATTTTCTTTTGTTTTTACAGGCAGGTATCTCAAAATAATAATATCCACACAGACACCAACCCTGGCCTCCGTGATGCCAATGGAAAAAAACGCTTCTTTTGACTTCACTGGGCTCATGATTCAGTCATAATTGATCAATCCTCATTCCATCCTTGTGAGACAAGTGAGGGATATATAGAGATCACACATCACTGCAGCACAGTTGTTTCTGGAAAATATCAGCTGTTCCAAAACAGACAGGAGCCCGGCACACAGTTTGGAACAGGATGCAAAGGCCAACACTATCTCCATCTGGAACAATACAGGAAATGCTGATAGACAGAGTGGCATCACTGAAAATAGATTTTGGCCAGCACACAGGGATTAAGAGCCTTACTTTTCAAAAGGTGTCCTGGGACCTTTAATAACCGTAAATAGTCAGGACTTTGTATTTGTGCCTCACTGGAAAGATGGCAGCACTCGCAGTCCTGTGTTTCCTCATACCATGCTGACACATTGCTTCATTACTGGATCATCTGCAGCTTTCAACAGGACCGACGTGACTTCCGAGTCAAACGGAGAGCCACGCCAGAGTCCTGACCCCACTGAAGGCAAAATTGCAACGGTACTTGGAACCAGCGGAACACGGATTTCTCTCCCTGGAAATAGTCTGTGAGATCTGGCAGCAACACTTCCCATCAGATAGCAACCGTGAGATCTTTGATGTCTTATGTAACTGCCATCCTTAAATAAAACGTATATCTAGTTCATTTTTTTCCTGATTTAATTATAATCTTGCTTAGTTTTTCAGGTTGGCAAAGTCTTATCTTGCAATATGCTGCAGACGCTACTGCTTGGAGATTAACGTTTGCTTTTTAATTAAAGTTTTTACCCGGGAAGTTTATGGTACCCCCATAGCAGCATTTAAGACCAAGAAAATAACTGTGTATTATTTTTAAAATTAGCAGCCATAGCATAATATGAAACAATCACATTCAATAGAAGAATTAGTGTGTGGTTTTCATTTATGTGAGATTTTCTGAGCTTGTTTTTAATGAGCTCATCACCAGAGGCACCATCAGAATTTTGCATTTTCCAAGATAACATCTCTATATTTTTTTAAGTTTAGACTGTTGACTAGTCAGTATGTTCTTCTGCACTGCTTCCCAACCAATATCAGAAAGCAGCGTTCAGCTGAGCACTAGCACACTAAGCAGCTGGTTGCCACCACAGCATGGCTTCTGCAGGTGGTGCAGGAATGAGAAACAGCCACAACTCTAGAGAGCAGTGAGGAGAGAGACCTGAAACTGAGAGGGTGACCAGGGCCATGGGAACAGTGGCACTGTGGAAAGGTTCCAGGAAAGGAAACTGCTGCAGGAGTCCGGGGCAAGAGAAGGAATTACAGCAGTGCTGGGGCAGGCAAGGATGCTGTGCCTCGACATCCGAGGCAGAGGTCTCGGGGAGGGCAGGAGGGGACTCAGAGGGATGTCAGCCACAGCACAATCTACTGAAAGATTAGGAACTCTTGTCTGCCAGAAAGAATGATCTCCAGTCCTAACTTTGTAACAGGAGGGAGAGGTATTACTGCTAGTAGTGGTGACCTAGGCCCTCAGACAAGGACCAGCCACAGCACAGCACAAACATAAAATGAAAATATACTCTCTGCCCAAAGAGTTTCCAGACTTTGTGTAGGTCAAGGACAATGCAGGGATGCACAGGGGAGTGCGTGGCAGTAGCGATGCAATGTCAGAACATGGAGCAGGCTGCTCAGTCCAGCTTTGCAAAATCCTGCCGGCTTCTCTGCAGCTCAGCTGATTTGCTTATACATTATTTCACTTTAGCACAGTGTGGTCTCAGTACAGATCGGTATCTTGGGAAAATTCTGGTTTACAATTAAAAAAAAAATTACTTCAGATTAAGAAGACACTCCAAACTTAAAGTAGTACAAAGTTTGCCTATACTTCAGCCCTTGCTTTCTCTAATAGCCCTTAGCCTTCAAAGAAACTGCAGAGAACACCGAAGAACTCTCCTTACATGCAAAGAGAAGGGAAAGAAGGGAGACAAACTCCTGTGCTAGCAGCTGCTTAATAAAACCATCTCAGGGGAGCATGTTTGGGATCTAATGGAGAGAGCATTACTTAGACCAGTTCCGCTGACCTGAGCCTTGAGAGGGAACAAAACACTGAAATACTGTTGTATTTAGCAGAACCTGAACACGTGCTTACACATGTGCAGTGGCTTTGACACACAGAAGCAGGAGGCCAGGCAGGAGCGGGGCCTCAGTGCACACCTACCTGCAGGGCTGGCGGCAAGGGCCCATGTCAAACCCGGCCCTCAGAGAGGGCACGGGAGTCCCACAGAAGGAGCCTCAGGGCAACGCTCCAGTGCCTGGGAAACGTCACCATCCAGAGAAGGGAGGCTCCGGGCGTAAAATGGGAGACCTAGGTATCCTCTTTAGAGGCTGAATACTTGACTTTGTATCCGAGGTAACTGATTGGCGTGCAACATGCAAACTGCATAAACCATCCAACCCAGGAGAAATGCTAGACATTTGCTAAAAAGGCATAACCATTTCCTTCTGTAGATCCTGGGTTTTGCAAGGATCCGAGTTTCTGATTTAAACATAACAGAAATTGTTACCAGATGTGCATGTCAGGGCCCTGAATGCACTGACAGGCCTTAATTCCAGGACCAGCCCCGCCTGGGGCCTCCCCTACACCCCTGCCCCGGGCACAGGGGCTCATGTAAGCTCAGCGCCGCCGCGGCTGTGCCGGGCGCCAGATCCAGCTGTGCTATGGCCGTGCTGTGCCTGGTCACAGACCCTGTCGGTGTGGGTGGTGACCCATGGGCTGAATTTCTGACTTGTCTTGAACTTGTCTGGTCCCCCTGAACTTGTCCGGCCCTCTGGGCTCTCAGCTGCTGCCCCCAGCCAGCCCTGCCCAGGGGCTGTGGGACGGGCCCCCTACCCCGCCGGCTGTGCTGTCGGCTCCTCATCCCTCCCTGCTCTCTGACAGCAAAGGGGAAATTCTCTAAATTCCCCTTCTAAACTCAACTAGGTGCTACTAATTTGTAGCTAGCTTACAAGTTGACATTTCCATACTGCAGCATGTTTGAATGTATTAGATAGATTGATATGAATATGAGAAATGAGCCCAAACTAAAATTAAATACCTAACTATAAAAGAAAACTGAATGTGAATGAACTCTAGTCCTAGAAACTTCTGCAAGTACCTCCTTTATATTTTGCAACTATTTTTACAATAGGCAATCCATGGTAGCACTGATTCATACATCCGCACTTGCAGGATTACTTGACATCTAAAAAGCGTCTGAGTTGGAGTTTAGACAGCCTGATGGTTATTATGAGTCTGACACCTTAGCGTTTGGCTACTCCATTTTCTGACTTTTAAGCAGTTCCACAGAAGCACGCTTTAAGTATCTGAATATTCCTCCCACTTTTTTTTTCCTTCTTTTGTTTCCACTTGTACTGTACCTATGTCTGGGAAAGAACATAACCTGTGCACCAGATGTGCTATGTAAAAACTTCTCCCTGCCCTTCAGCCACAGCATGCGTGCCTCCACGGGGTCTAGCCCACCTCTACCCCAAATGAGGAACATATGGAGCACCATGAATGGCAGAAACAAGACTTTCCTTTGAACTACATTCCTCCTATCAAAGGGCCCTCTGTCTCGCCTTCTTCTTCTCCATTTCTCTGGATAATCATGAGGAAAGAACTGAACATTTGGAAAAGCCTCCTGGGGACAAATTCATTTCCAGTGTAACTCTGTTGAAGTTAATGGTGTTGCACCATGGATTAAAATGGCACCATAATATTAAAAAAACAGAGACAGCATACTACTCTGTAATTACTGTCTAAAAGAGCAAAAATAATAAAAATGATTCATTCTTACAGACCCCAAAGGGCACAGCTGGTTTAGTTCAGTTTAAAAGGTGAAAATAAAAGAAGGCTCCTAGAAGGTAGTGATTTTTAATTTGTATATATGTACATAGATATGTATAAATGACAGTCAGATAACACCACCTCTGCACTAATTTTAAGAACAATACACTAGAAATATAATTTTATGTGCCTGTGAGTTTTAAAATACTGATAACAGAAATAGCTCTTAGGAAAATTAAAGGCCTTCTTTCATACTGGCATAAATTAGGAATAAATTCCTTCTAATCAAGTGTTATACTGTTGTAAGCTTAATGCAAAGGAATTGGGCCCCACAGCACCAGTTATTCTGTAACACAATCAAGCACCAGGAATTGCATTTTCCCCTTTTTTAAAAAGGACAATGTTATTTTTTTAGGCAGTTAACATTTAAAGGTCATTGTTACAGGAAGGAAACATTTCTTGTATTAAGTTAAGTGAAGTTGGTAGAACCGGCGCAGTCTGTTCCTTTGTGGACTTCACTTTACGATACCATATGGAGGTGTGTGAAAGACACTCTGGAGCTCGGTGATATTATACAATATAATGGCAAAGGCAAGGCAGAGATCTGACAGAATAACTGCACGAGCTTCAGAGGCATTTGTCAGTAACAGCTGTTATATCTCCGCCGTTCTTGTTATTTGAGTGAGCTCCATCTAGGCAAAAAGCCTTTCCAGCCAAAGGAATAATACCCCCTCATCAGAACTGATCTTCCAAGCACAGGAAGTTGTAGAGAAAGAGCACAACTCCAAATATTTCCGCAGACTGGCTAAAGAGTATCTCTGCTTACCTCTCAGTGCATCTCTGCTTATCTCTCGGTGCAATGGATGATCTAGCAACTACTTTGCAGTCATTAGTTACTCAGATGGTGTGGCCTCTTGTGCCCACAGAAACAGCCTTTCTTTAGTGCTTAATGAATAACAAGGCTGCCACGCATGCCCTTTGTACCTGCCAGTTAGCCAGAACACAAAATTTTGCTCTCCCTAACAGTGCCAGACATCACCATTTCCTAGAATAAATTATCTGGGGAAATCGAGTTTCATTGTACAAACAAACCAGGCTTTCAGTTACACTGTAATTGAGACACTGAAAAAGGAATGGGGAGAGAGGGAAATTGGCTGTCAGGAAACCACAGAGCAGATTCAGCAAGCTAAGAAAAAACATCAGAGTTTTTAAGATAAATAGATTTTCACTAAAATATTATCTGATATATTATTTTGTTATTTAAAAAACCCATCAGGATCCATAGCAATCTACGGAGGTTTCTCTGCTTATTCGTTTATAGAAGAATATTCCCTTGATCAGACAGGCCTCAATTACAAGGGATGTTAGTTCCTTAGCTGATTTCTCCAGGTAGATATTAACATTGAAGTAAAAGGATCCCTCCTGTTTAAAGACATACAAATGCACAAAAATGTAGTTCTCCTTTTCTCCTGCTACCGAGATACATGCTGACTTTTCATTAAAAATGCCACAGCTGTCAACCTCTACTGAGATAAAGCAATGAACCTAGTCATAAAGAAATGGAAAAATACAAAAATTATAAGATTTTAAACAAATAAAACTTGAATAATGTTTTCCTTTTGCTTCTCGGTACAGGCTGGTTATCCTGTACAGCAGATTTACTTATTTTCCCAAGAAGTGTCCATAATAACAAGGGTTAGAAAATAATTTTCAAATGAAAGTTGAGTATAATAAGAACACATGAGTCCAGAAGCTGGGGATTTATGTAAAATAACAAACACTAAGTCTTGTGACAGAACAGTAAGAGTTACAAAGCCAAAATAATTATAAAAAGAACTATAATTTTCCATTGTTTCAAGGCAAACAAGACTTTGCTACTTATAAGGTATATTCTTTTGTTCAGTCAGGAAGATCCATTCTACAGAAGCTCCATTGATTTCCGATAGGCTAAAAGGAAAAACTCTTAGTTTAAAATTTAGAAGATAAGACTTCACCTAACAGTACGTTATTGAACATAATGAAATCCATAGGAAAAAAAAAAGCAAGCCTTTTGAAGCTTTATCACACTACAGTAGACTTCAGAGATGCTGATTATGAGATTGTGTCCGTACAAAACCAACATATTAATTACCCAGAGAGCCCTGAAGTGAGCAGAAAGATTGCAAGAGTGGATTATCAAGTCCTCAGTCTTGACAACACTTGGAGCTAGACCATTTCAGTACTTGGGCCTCTACTATGTAAGTATGCATGGTGTGAGGCATTTAGCAGGTGTTGAAAGTCCTATTCAGTGCCAATATTCATTTTTGAGTGCCTTTATTCCTTCAGAAATCACCTGTCACTTTGGTTTTTTTACATGCAGTTTGAACTTCAGCATAACATCTACGAGAAATCTTAGGAAACTGCCACCCAGATCGTGATCTCCTTCTTGATACTCAGAACAAGCACAAATACATGTCATGAAAAAAAGATCTAAAGCACAAACATCATGTATGAATATATATGATATATATAATTATGTGCCACTCTGATTTAGCCATTCCCTACAAGTGTTTTTCTATGTGGAACACGCTCACGAAAGCATCTTAGCAAAACTGTAATTTGTGAAGTACACTGCTCATAGCATTGACAAGGGGCACACACCTTCAACAGAACTTTACATATATGCTTAGATTATGCATGGATTACTTGAGTCTATAATTAAAAGCTTAATATTAAATTAAATTTAATGAAAAATATCACCCATGAAACAGCAGACTAGAGCCTCAAAAAAAAAAAAAAGTATCTCCCTTTTATTAAGGATCATCTCACGAATTTTATGCATGAAATCCTCTGTAGACACACCTGAAACTGCAACAGCCAGTGGTCAAAATGAAACGTGTCTGGGGAAGAAATAAAATCCTACTTACTTCTGCCCATTTTAAAAGGACAGTCAGTAGATCAGGGATTATATGGGAAAAACTTAAGCTAAAATATATTATTTTTCAGCCTCAATAACAATTTGACTGGCTTAGAACTACTTATCCAGGCTAAGATATTTGCATTAGGCTGTTTGGATTAAGGTCATCATTTCTATTCTGCAAGTGACAATACACTCCTGCTACAGGTCATGCAGGAGAGCAAACTGTAATTATTGTTGTTTTTATCAAAGGACACTTATTCTAGTCTAATATTTTTTGAGAATTGGATGCCGCTGTTGCTGGGGTGTGCTGTTTCAAGTGATGTACTCGATTATCAGTCTCTACGCTTTGCTAGTGCCTGTGAGCATTAGAGTCTCCAGCAGAGCTTATAAAAAAAAACACATTGCTTTCTGAAAGGGTCCTACAAAAAAATCCATTTCTTATACACAGCACGAGAGTCTATTTAAAAATCATCGGCTCAGGAGTGGAAAACAGTCAGCAATGCAAAGACATCAACGTCATGGAAACAAGGCAAATAGGGGAAGCAAGGACACCAACACCGTTGCTTTTACGGGAAGGTCTCCCTGCCACCAGTCGTTCAGAGGAGACGCAACACCGCATCCCCGTACTGCAAATCCTTCGGGCAGCAAGCTGTTAATAACTGCTGCGGCACTTCATAAATTAGTAATAACATCCAGGGTGGCCGAAGCGCAGGAGGGGAGGTACGGTTCCCTGCCTCTAGCTATTTACGTCCACAGGACCTCATTTAGGAAAAGTTTTGACGCTCATGTGTAACTTCACGTGTATTAAAGGTGACAGGACTGACCACTGCCTACAGCACCAGGTGGGAGCATGTACATGCTGCTGAAGCAGACGCCAAACCACAATTATTTTGGTTTATACAGAATCATTTAGCCGCTAAAAAGGCTTCGTGTCATCTTACTCTCCTCACACAGTAGTCAACACACCTCTAAGCTTTTTTTAGGCCTGAAATACACTTAAATCGCATTATTAACAGCCGCAGGGCTACGTCTGCAGGCGCCACGTTCGCTTTACCTTTTTCTTCTTAAAATCCAGGCATTTCAGGTGTCACCTCCTTAAAACCTGCGTGGGAGCCAAGGAAAGCGCCCCACAAACCTCAATACTCTTTATGTCAACGTGCTTTCTATCAAATTTTAATTTGGGGGGATCAAGCCTTACACGCCCTTGTGGCTTCCCGCCGCCCCGCCGCCGGGGCCGGGCCGCCTCAGGCCGCTGACCCCTCGGGGCTCGCTGAAGGGTGAGCGGCCTGAGGCGGCCCGGCCCCGGCGGCGCGGCGGCGGGAAGCGGCGGGGCCCAGCCCGGAAGAGGAGGGCGTTCTGCGGCGGTTCGGCGGCGGCTGGCAGCGAAGGGTGAGGGGAACGATGGCGGCGGCGGGGGGGCGGGCTATGGGGGAGGAGGGTGGCGGGAAGCCGAGACCCGCGGCTCCCCTCAGTCGGGGCCGCAGCCGCTGTGAGGGGAGAGGGCCCCGGCCCGACCTGCGCCCTCCGCAGGGGAGTGAGCCCCGTCCGCCGTTGAAGGCTGTGTTTGGCCTTAGGCGGTGGAAGAAGAGGGGTTCTCCCTGTTACCGGCCCCCGCAGGATGAATACCGATATTAAAATTATTAATCGTGAGGAGGGCAGCCCCTCTCTGGAGGAGGCTGTAGTGGTACGCAGTGGGTCCCCAGGGCAGCGTTACCCCCCCTGCCCTGACTGAGGTGGCCCCTGAGGAGCGAAGTTCCTTGGAGATAGCTCATACTAAAAACTAACGAGGTTAGCCCATTGCAAAAAAAAAGGAGGATGAAAGGAGGACATCCTGCAGGAATAACTCCCACGTCTGCCTCAGAAAGATTTACGTTGCGTCATTAGGTGGAAGGGGGAAGGCTGCAGAAGATCACCAGACACTGAACTTTCTGAAGCTGATGAAAGGGGAGTTTAGTCTACAGAGAGCATTGTGCTGTATTCCCCATAAACATCCCGCTAGTGTCAAGCTGCTTATGGGTACAGCAGGGAGAAGAATTGGCCTTGCTCATTGAGGGTCTATATTTTAGCTCTCAGGGTTCAGAAGAAACCTGCCTCCTCCTTCTTTCCTTCTGGTGTGCAAGGTGAATATTGGTCCTGCCTGCAAATCTTCAGGAGACAGCAGAAGAGCTTAATCTGGAAGTCCAGAGGCAAAGACCTTTAATGCTGTAAATTACCCTTGTTAAAACAGCAGGTGTAGAGCCTTTCTCAGCATTTGCTATTAGGGGCCGGACTTTACTGATGGACAGTGAGATTGCACCAACGTCTGAAGGGCAAATCTATATGTAGCCAGGTAGATAAGGAAACGAAGGCGTTAAACACAAATCCCATCAGAGAGGCATATTATGAGGCAATTTAACATGCTCTTAGGTGCTGTCCTTTCCGTGAGTCAAGTTATTAACACATAACTTGTTGTAAACAAATCTGATTATTTTGCTTTGCTGGCTATGTATAGCTGTAGGCTTTGCATGATATTTTCTACCGTAGCAAACTTCTCAAGTTGATTGTAGTCATGTTTTTTTTTTCTGTAAAAATATGGATTAGAAGTAGATTGGGAGTACATTCTGAAGAAATACTTTTTTCTATTACTAACCCTCAGAGATGTCACATATCTTCCTACCACAGCTCATCTAATCTATCAAAACTGATTCAAAGATGGTGCTGTGAAATGCCTGACTGTATTAGGTATTACTCTGAGTTGAATTTCTCCTGTGTGGATGGAGTCCCTTAAAACCACTCCTGGTGTTTAGACAGATCAGCATCTGCATATCTAGTATAGATGTCCAAAGACTGCACATGGACTTGGAGTTGCTTTCCATCAGAGAGAACCCGTTCAGGAGAGTGAGTTACAGTCTTAGGTCATCAAGACTTAAGAGTCAGTCATCTATGTTATCTGCCCTAAACTTAACTGCTGTGTTAATCTGAGTGTAACTTTTCATTGTCCTTCATTTGCCCTAAGTGGATTTTGGTAGCTGTTACAGTAAGAGTCTTGATACATTGCTAAGGTCACTTTTATTGTGTTCATGTTTAAGGTTTTCAGAATGTCTTCCTTGGTTGACATGCCTCAGAATTATGAAAAGATGTTTGCTCATCGATTCACATCAGATGATGAAGAATACCAAGAATATCTGAAACGCCCTGCAGATCCCCCTCCTATAGTTGAAGAATGGAGAAACAGATCTGGTGGCAACCAGAGAAACAGAGATCGGTACTGATTTCCTTTTTTTTTTTTTTTTAAATTTAATCTTGGTAGTTTCACAAATACATAGTTAAATAATCATTTATTTCAGAAGAAAGATAGGAATGACTTCTGTTAATAGAAGTATCTTCTCGTTACTTCATTGGTAACTAGGTTTAAGAGAAACAGTCTTCTCTGAAAAGTAATGAGGTTTTACATTTTCTCTGTATTGATAGTCAAAGTTTTTGCATTGTGTATGAAAGTATTAAGTAATTTGCTTTTTAGTAAGGAATAAGCTGGAACCACCAAACCCATTGCCCTGGGGCTTGTTACCGCTCAACCAGAAACATTTTTCCAGAGGGGAAAGATGACAGTTCTGCAAAACTAAGCAGCCTATCTTCTGTTGGATAATAATCATCAGGAAAATGTGCAAAAGAACAGGCTAATAGTGTGATTATCTGTTGCTAGCTGTCCAGTAAAATATTTTCATTTGTAACCTAAATATTTGCTGTACTTTGCTAGATCAGCTTGTATTTCTTTTATCTAGTAGAAATGACTGTAAAATCCATCATCCAATCTGTCTAACAAGTGCAATGTTACCTGCCTGCTGCAAAATATTTTGAATTATTTCTTCAAGATGTAATTGCAGCTTTTTTCCTGAATTCTGGATAATAACATCTGGTTTTTGTGTGACTGAAAAACAATGATTACAGCATATAGTATGTTTGGTAATACTAACATCAGCCTTCAATATAAAGTAGTTAAACTTCAGTCCAACTAACAACTGGGAAGACTTCTTAGCTAAATATCTAAATAGGATTTGTGCCTTATCTGAAGAAAAGAAGGACAACATTCTAACTTCTTGTCATCTAAGAAGCTTTTCATTAAGTTAAGCACAGAATCAGTTTCTATGCATTAAAAAGAAAAGGTGATTGTTTAAGGAGATGTTGTTAGAAAACTTTGTGGTTCTTTGAACTAACTAATTCTTACATCTACACTCTAGTCACAAAGTGAACCTCATGTAGATGTTGTTTGTCAACACCACACCACTGAGATATCCAAAGAAAATGACTGTGAGGCACCTCAGTTGTCGATAGGAATCGAGATACAGCTGAAGAGCCAAAATTTAGACTGAACAAGGGCTAAATATCACCAACAAGATAGACTCTCCTGAGTATGGGAATCTACAAGAGATCATGAAGCACAGGCAGTATGTATTTTAGGGAATATGTGAATTCCAGGACTCCATGCTGTCAAGTAGCTAAATTGTACTTAAGCTTGCTTTGCCACAGCTTTCAGCTGTGAAGTACTAGATTGAACCTGGCTTCCATACAGCTACAGATGTACCTTCTGGTTGTTATTTAGATATATGGTCTGTTTGAGTCTCTGTTCAAAGTTCCAGCAGTTCACCTAATGCCTGTGAATACTTTGTGTTAGGAAACACACTGTCCTTCCATCGCTTAGCAAAGAGTGTGTTAGGTAGTAGTAAGAAATTAATGAATGATCTCAGATGACTGTGGATATGTTTTCATCAGTTTATCGTAAAAACAGATAAGTAATTGAGTGTATAAACAGTTACATGGCAGTTTTCATGGAAACTGTAAAATTTAAGAGTTCGTTATAATTCATCTTTTTAAAAACTCACCATTTGTGTGACTCTGACATTTCTTTTCATTGCAGGTTTCAAGATGGCAGATATTTTAGAGGGGACAGATACAACTGGCAAGGTGACTATAGATCTAATCAGAGGCCAGAAAGAGGTTGGGGTAATAACTACCAGCAGCACAGACAAGGACAATCGTACTCCTCCCACTACGGACAATATGGCTACAACTCCTACAACCCAGGGCCTCGTTACCATCCCTACTGATGATACTCGTGGTTTGAAAGTCCAGTAGTGCTGTGTAACAAATTCAGTTAGACTTCAGTTTTCTTATTTTTTCCACAGTTTTATAGATAACTGAAGAATTAGTATTAGAGTCCATTGCTGTTTATCTGTAGTGTGAGTTGAAAAAAGGGAATACTTTTTATGAATAATAAAAGTCTATTATACTGAGTTTGTTTAGAGTCTGTAGATCTTAGATTAAATTTCTTTCATTCTTTTGTCAGAATTCATACTAGTACACTTCCTTTCTTCCATCACTGAGATTTCGCTCTGTTACATTTAGAAAACACAACAAGTCAGAGGAAAATAGCTGTGGTTTGTGTGCAGCCTGTAGCAGTGGCACATTGCCTTAAGATAGTTCTTTTTGAAAGCGACATACTGTGTCTTTCTCTGGAGAGAATTTCTTAGTTTGGCTTTTGATAGTGAGAAAAGCTCACTTTGGTTTGAATTTCAGTTGCCTTAAAACTGAGAAGAGAGATGCTATGACAGAAATATTTTATGAGCTTGGCATAGTGTCTCTTCACTCAGTGGCTTCAGTTTATTTGCAGTATTCCTCTTAAAACATCGTCTAAAAGTTAGAATAAAAATTAAGTAGTTTAAGTATGTATCTTCTTATCGTAGTAGTTCAGTGATATACAAGTTTTACCTGAGAAGTTATATCAGACTTAGATTAATTTGTATCACCTTAAAATAAATTTGATACGTGCATAACAAATTTGCAGTTCCCATTTCTGTAAAGCTGTAACATTTTGATGATAATTGTAATTAGTTTGTATGAAATACTTCGTGCATGTTATAGAAGAAAGGAACCGTAATCAGTACTGCTCTGTACTTTTTTTGCATGAGAAAATAGCATAAGCAGTGCAGAGTGTTATTCAGTTTTAAATTCTAAGTTCTGTGGTTTTGTTAAATATTCACACAATAAAAGTATAGTCCACGTGTAAGGATGTTTCTGAATATTTGTGAAATCAACTTTTGAAGCATTTGCAATTGTCTTCTAGGCTGACAGCTGCACAAACAGCAGTGCTACCAGATAAGCATTGATACTGGGAAGCTGTGGGTTTAAGTTAGAAGAATGGCCTACTCAGCTCCAGCCAAGAGGATGAAACACACTGTGATTAATTAGAAGTCTGGAGTGTTAATCCACTATCTTACATTCTACTATAATAGGGTCAAACTTCTCTATTTCACCATTTATGTGATAAGCTAATTTGTACCAGGAGAGCAGTGCATTTCTTTGTACTTGACATTTTCTTCAGCTGTTGTACAGAAACATGGAACCACTCCTGCTGACTGTTGTAAGAGTCATGACATTATGTGATAAGGGGCACAAATTAGTGCATCTTGATTTAAGAACAGAGAATAAATATAGAAGTCAAAAGCACAGCCCCCCAGCTCATGAGATGCTTATAAGAGCCTAAGAGTACGTTTACTGTTGATCTTAGAAACACACACTGTATGTAGCTTCTACAGTCTGCAATACAAAATCTGTGACACAAGTGTCTCTACTTACCTGCTAAGTATTTCTGGTTTCTGCTTTTTATGAAATATTGTTAACTCCGACACAGTATTTAATATCCTGCTCCCTGAAGTATTTGCCTTGAATTCAGTTGTTTAACCTTCGGTATCTTTTAGTGAGAGGTTTGTTTTTCCTTAAGGATTTCTACTGGATGAAATGCATCAGAACCCTTTTTAACCCTCATTAATATGGCAGAGCTGTTACACAGCGGAATATAAGATCATGCGAAGTTCCTCTCCGTGCATGCACTATGGAGAGCCTGCAAGTTGGCATGGTGCAATTCCCTTTTAATGCAGAATCACACACAAAGTGCCAGATAACCCAGACTCTTACCCCCAAGAAGGGAGCGCATCTTTTTCTGCAAAGAGCCTGACACTGCCAGCTATGCCAGGGAAGTCAGGCTATGCCAGGATCATGTTCTTCCTTACCATCTGGAGTAGTTCTCAGGTTGAAATAAAACCTGGCAAAGGGAACGGATTCCATCTCATCTGTTGCCTTTCCTCAAGCCCATTAACTATTTTATTCTTAGTGTCTTTCAGCTAGTGAATAAAGAATCCACACCATTGTGACCAAGCTGTAGAAGCACATAGATTAGAATGGCTTATGTGGAAGTTATGACTTAAGATCACACATTTCGTAGTCTCAGCCCTCTTATTCTGAGTTTCTCGACTGTGAGACCAGGACAGACACGGGCCAGTGCAGCTTTCTGGTTTCTGTCTTTATATTCTTGACTCCATCTGCCTCACCATTAGAACTCTCAATTCAACTTTAAGGGCCTGTATGATTTACAAAACTTTTCCTTGGAACAATTATGGCAAGAATCTAATTTATTTTTTGGGGGAATAAATTTCTAAATAAATGCATGCCTTGCACTGGACAGAAAGGTAAATAGAAATCAAAATAGATTACCTTCAGCAGTTTCCACTTAGATGAATTAGTATTTATGATAAAGTCTGGTTTACTGTTTCTATCAAGCTAAATAAACCCAGTAAGTATTGCCTGTGATTAGGGTTTGTGCATTACAGTGTGTTACAGATGACAAAACTGAAGCTGGCTAACTTTAATGTTTGCAACTTCAAACGCTACAGAAACTGATTGCTTTAAATATGCTGGAGATTGCAAGGTAAACATTGAAATTCAGCATCTGGAATCTGACTTTAAGAGATCTCTTCGATCTGACATTTGCTCAGACATCATTATTATCATGAATAAAACGAAAGGTAAGTGTTATGTATTAGAAAGGACTGCCACATTACCAAAAGTTTGAACACCCCAGTTCTGAACATGGCTCTTGCAGCAGTTCTAAATCCGTTCCTGAACACATATATTAATTTTGTATAGACTGTTAATTGATACTGAAGAATTATCATGCTAGATTACAGGTGCTATTGCAAAAAAAAAAAAAAAAAAGAAAATTCAGTAGTTTTTGTACAATTTCTTAACTAGCATTTTAAAGGCTTTCAAATTACAGCTGAGCCACTAGATACTTGAAGGCAAAAGAAAGTGTGGAGTAAAAAAAAGTCTTAGTGTGATTTGTGAGATACAATTTTACAAGTGTTCACTGCTATTCAACCTCTATTTTATCCAGGCTCTGCAGCTGGGAATAGAAATGTGCAGACGTGCTTTGAAAGGTTAGTTAGAAGCTGAACTACTTTCAAGAGGCTCCCTAGTAGAGATTTCAGATAGGGAAGACAAGTTTCATTTCTGATATACATATAATCAACATTCAACTTCTAGAACAAAAAAATACATTTAATCTCCTACTGTTTAAATATATTTGAAAATATTGCAGCAATTATGTAATTGAATATATTTAAACTCTTAGTATTAATTTGCTAATAAATATTCTGCTTAACCAAGAAACATGTTCACATTTGTTTCTTATACTTCTTGTACTCTTGGATGGACGGATGAGATGTTGGAAGGAAAACTCTTTTTGTATCCAACTTAAGCTAAGGTTTTGCCTGCCACCACCCTTATTCCTTAGGGGGGAAAAAAAAAAAATCTGAATTACACAACTCTGGGTGAATTTTGTTATCTGATCCAACTGTGCAGTCACACCTTCTCTAACTCTGACAAACGAGAAGGAACATGGAGCACGAAGGAAGGGAAAACAGGACTGCTCCTTGCAGCAGTTACTGACCGCCTTAGGAGCAATTTAACAAAACTGCACCTCCCTTGCCTTTCATTTGCCAATCAGGAAAAATTACTATAATCTGTGCCCTTGTCCCTGTACGTTAGAAGAGAGCTATATAACTCTGCTTAAATTACGCACAGCACTGATATTCTAATGACCTGACATGAAGCAAGATTACCGGGCAGATCACGTTTCCCTGAAAGTACCTAGGAAATAGGCAGCCTGATTTGGGACACAAGGAGGTAAATCCTAGAGATCAAACCAGAGCCCAGTGGCTCCAGCACTGCCAGGAGAGTAGACGGCAACCAAAGTATGGTGATGCACAATGGTCTTGTCTCTCAAGAGGATTATTTTTCCATTAAGCCCTGCAGGCTGGAATTTATTTTTGTGTTTACCATGACCTGTATTTTGCTTTAGTAAAGCACGGCCTGCACTTAGTGGTGGTTAGTCCTCATTTGCTTATGCGAAACAGTAATAATGCCAAAGTGTTATTTCTATATAGCTCACCCCTGACTTTTTAGGTACTCTCTCCTGTTAAAAATTTATTACAAGACATGTAAAAGCTGATAATAACTATATTTTTCCTTAAGTCTAAACAACACACAAGAGGATAAATCATATCATCACCCCCAATGGTTACCTTTCTTGTCATTCGTTGTCTTTTTCTGAACACAGAGATGCTTCTTTTTCAAATAATACTTCAGCAGCTGGATGACCTTTTTTCCACAAGTATGGCCTGCCTTCTTTTTTCTTTGTTTCTTTGTTTTTGTTTTTTTTTTTCATATTGTGTAACTCAAATCTTGCTTCACTAATGAAAGATGTATTAATAACAAGTATCAAAGCTGCTCTTGCTTACTGTTTGAAAGAAACACATCTATCCAGAAGATGAGTTAAAGTTAAGAAAACAACTTAGTTATCTGATATAGAACTACAAAAATAACCAAAACCCAACCTTGTCCATGAAAAAAAAAAAAATCTTCAAGGATTCAGGCAGCATCTTCAAACTGAAACATGTTACATGTTAAAAGAATGATTAACACACTAAGCTTTTTCAAAGCTCTTGTTCAGTGTGAGGAAAGACAATTTGGTATTTATATACCCACATAAATTAAATACTTAAGATTATAACTAGATTATATCTCTGTTGAGATTAAGGTTAGAAAAACAAGCAAACAGTAAGATGTTTCACTTAGCTTTTGACCACCTTTTTCTGAGTTTAGCAAGATCCACGCTGATCAGAAAGTGGATGCTCTTTGTCCAAAGTCATGTCTGAAGCCCGTTTCTGAAGAAATGCTTGAAACAATACATTTTCTATTGAAAATACGCTCAAGAAAAATAAAGTAACAGCAATAACTGGCAAGTACAACCAGCTTCAAATGATTACATATTCTTTTTACAAAATAAAAAGTAATTTTTTTTTTTTTATATAGCAAAGGCCTGTTTTCTAAGTTTTACCCTTTCGTAGCCATCAAGTCATCCTGATTTATGAATGCCACTGAGACCTAAAACAAGGTACATTTAAGAATACTGCTTCAGTGGTTTTAATGGTATGAGCATTTAAACAAGGCACGCAAAACC
Source organism: Chlamydotis macqueenii (assembly GCF_036417535.1). Taxonomy (NCBI): domain Eukaryota; kingdom Metazoa; phylum Chordata; class Aves; order Otidiformes; family Otididae; genus Chlamydotis; species Chlamydotis macqueenii. The sequence goes on along the minus strand of NC_141567.1, from coordinate 10,704,543 downwards.
TCTAAAGTTTAAATCAGTTTAGCGTAAGAGCTCTACGTGGACAGAGGCTCTCCTCGGATTGAGCTCATGTTACTCATTTATAAGCCGCATGCTGGAATCGTCTGCTCTGAAGCGAGCTGACAGAGCACCAAGCTTGGGGACACACACCCAGCTACAGCTAAACTGCTGTAAGAACATAAAGAAGCTTTACCTTAAACTGCCAACATGGGCAAATCCTATTTCCCCAACCCTGCAGCTCAGAGGATACTTCCATCAGCAGAATTACTTTTTTTTTGTTGTTGTTGTTCTAAGAGAAGATGGGAGTGGGAGGGTAGTTGTACAGCCCAGGCAACGATGGGGAAGAGCACGGCTGAGCTAAAGGAACAATTGCTTCATGGTCGTTTCCTCACATATCCTGAATCCTGTAGGGGAAAATAAGTTTTAAGATTTGATTATTGGTTATAAAGTGACTTTAATGCCATGCCACAGCCAGGGGAAGAGAAATTCCTTCCTCCTCCACAGACTCCAGGGACCTCCCCAGAATAAAAGAAGCCAGCAGCATACAGACCTCGGAGTGGGGAAGCAGTTAAGCAGCTGGCTCCTTACACTGGCAGAGTTTAAGCCCTTAAGTAAGGTGGAGAGATCCAAGGGATGATAAACAAATAGCTATTGATCATGTATCCTGCAGTCTGGGCAAATCCAATTGAAGAACCTCTTTAGATCTCACCAGTAGGATTTTAGATTTTAGAGACAAAATGGATTTAGTGCTAGGTAATAAAAGGTCAGCCTAATCTTACTTCCCTCCATACCTGTATTAGACACGTTCTTACTACTGGCCTAAAAATGTTTTTTAAACCCAACACTGTTTTTACTTTCTCCTTCCTATCACTACGTGGGCACCAGCCTATTTATTTCAGATATATCTGTTTTACTAGTTCTTCACGTTCTTGAACATTCCTGAAGACAAGACCTTTTAAAGTTACTTTAAAATTCTAAAAAGACAAGTTTGCCACAGTGCCAGTCATCCTACCTGAACTAAAAAGGAAGTTAAAAGGAAAGGATGTTTTCAAAGATAGAACCAGACATGCGTGTTAATTCCCAGCTCAGCTACAAACCACTTTTAATACTTTTGTGTCTCAGCTTCCATCCATAACACAGCAGTGAAGTCTGCCCTGTTGCCCTCTTCTGTGGTCTCTATCTCGGCCACAAATCCTCCCAGGCAGGGGCTACTCCATTTAAAGCATAGGTACGGTGTATAGCAATCTCTATGTCCCAACACAATGCATTAGACACGTTCTGGGGAGGGAATTAATTTGTTCACTGATTTTTAATTATTTTAGATACTATGAAGGCAGTGACTTGATTTAAACACTGCCTTTATGTCTTCCACAGTTATACAGCATAGTATTTGGAGGCATACAGCTGGGATTCTGTGGCCTAGTAAGCTTTCAAAGCTAGACTTGCACTAAACAATAAAGTGATTCTAATCCTATGGGTGTAGTAGAAAAGCCCTTCAAAAAATATAAGTAGCATAAAGACAGCCTCATCATAGCTAAGAGGTACGGGTACTCCAATCCGATAGTTAACACTGAATTAAAGAGAGGTGAATTAAAAACAAGGGGGCAATCTATGCAAACCAGATTTCAGACCAATAAAACTTGTGATGGTTATTGTATTGAATGCACTATTCATTTATATTTAACGGATTTTGAAAACATTCACGCACGCAGCACACAATCATGGCAAGAGTGAGTAAATTCCAGCCTTAAGCAAGTATTACAGCGCTCGCCTTTTAAAAATCAAGAAGATGCAAAGCTTTTAATGCAAACTACTGGACTGACATAGTTAAACATCCAAGTTTTAAAAACACCAAAGGTAAAGTTGTTCTTCGCACCTACAGCAAAAGAAGAGGAAAGAAAATACAGTGGGAAGGGGGGGAGTGTCTGAGTCAGCTATGATGAAAGAGGGAACGTACTGCTGCAGGAAAAGGAAAGGGAAGACTGACAGAGCAGCCATTGCATCAAATGTGTCTTACCAGAAATAAAAAGTCTTCTTCTGGAAGAGTCTATTGAAAGGTCAGAGCATCCTTAGTAGCTGAGAAGACAAAATCATCTGACTGAAGGTCAAATGTAAATCTTTTAAAAGCCATTTGTGATTGATGAGTACTGGAAGACAAAGATGGCATCACAGTCCCTTGGCAAGAAAATTCCTCCAGATGGCATCTATTTCTCATTAATGCTCCGGGGGAGGATCCTAGACATCCCAGCAGGTCCCGTCATGACTTTGGATTCAAAGCTGTCCACAAACTCAGCTGCTCTTTGGCTCAACTCCACTTTTGCTGCACATGCATATGGCACGCAGCAGTGCTACAGGACATCGGCTGATGAATGACTTTAACTGTTAATTTCTGTCTCTTGAGATCACACCTCCTATACTATGTTTTAAAAGGCAGAAATCTGTCTGTAACCATGCCACCCAAGACATAGCTCAGAAACCTTCTCAGGCTCTTCATGTTTTCTGCTACTAGTATAGAAACTTTGAGGATTGCTAGAAAACACTAAGAACTGTAACACAAAAAAGAAAGGAAATCTTAAGTGAATGTCAACTCATTTTGGTTATTCACACTTCCCAAAGTGAGCATCAAGATGACCAAAATGTCAAACCTAAGTTAAGACCATATCATATACCTGCATCTCGGTTTCATTTGGCAAAATCAGAGCAGAGCTCTAAAATAGTCTCTAAACAGAAAAATCTTTACTCCTTGTCTATCACCAGAATTTAATATGGCAATCTCATAGTTTTCGACACAAGAGTGCCTCAGTTTCAACAGCTTAGAGGAGATTATTTAACAAAGGAAAATGACTGTAAGTAATAAAAAGTCATTGGCATCTCACTGCGATTTGTCTGGGTTAACACAGACGGGGTGGAGAACAGTACAGACCTGAAACAAGCAAAGGGTCCAAAGAGTAGAATTTATTTTAATTCCTATGGATTAAGCTGCTAAATAATCCACATTATTTTCTCTGAGCATAACAGATAAAAAAATATAGGCGCAGCCGGCCCACTGCAGCATGCTGGGAGCCTAAACAAACGTTATAACGCATGAAGGCTCCTGTGCGTCTAACATCTGCATCACAGCTGGGGCGGGGCGGTGCCACGCTGGGTCTGCGCTGTTTCCGAGCTGACGATGCCCTGCTCGTCCCTGTGACATCGCTGGCCTGCAGGCAAAACTGGAGAGTGCACAATTTGGTAACCAGGCTGATTATCTGCCAGCAGATGATAAACTGCAGATTCCCGTGCAGTAACAGCAAGGCCTTCTGTTTTAACTAGCAAAACACCGTCGCAGAATCACTGATCTGTAGTTAGGATTTTATTTAACTCAATAAACTGTTTACTTTGTGTCCACATCTCACTCTGTTTCCAAGTCAAATTAACACATCACTTCAGGTTAAGATAAGCAATACAGCCTGAATACTGACATGGGCCAGAATGTGATTATACTAAAATCAGTTTACAAATCCTCTTCATTGGCCTTTTGTCAGGAAACTTCGCTGTACGCAAGGGGAAGTAAAGGAAGAAACCAAAATCAAACATAGTATGCTTAAGGTAGAATTAAAATGGGTATTTTAATTCACCTTTGAAACCTTCTAAGAGCTTTCAGATTTATACAGCTTTAAATGATAATGATTTTGACAAAGGATATTTTTGCCTCTGTGAAAGGAATTAGTAGGAAATTGAAAAGCTGAAGGAAAATGAAATTGCATTTTTCACACTTGTTATGAGCCTACTCTAACTGTGCAGTGGGAGAGGGATTTATCATGCATAGCCCATCCTTTTTGGATGCTCTCTTCCAATTTCGTGCTAAAGGATCATTAACCAAGGTCACATACATCATCTCTCCCTCACAAATGAACACTGTAAACACTGCAACAGCCACCGAGACGCTGTATCATCAGGGCCCAATGGAGACCTTGTGGGTCACACAAGACAAAGTAACAGACTAAACTACCCCAAGGAAATCTTCTTTCCCCTAAAATGTATCCATTCCACAGAAAGGGTGAGGCAATAGCCTGGCAGCTGCTGAAAGACTCCTTGGAGCTGCTCTATCTCACCTGCAAGGTACAGACCCTACACACACACCTCTGGCCCTGTGGGCCCTGCTGTCTTCGGTCTTAGCGCAACCAATTTTATTACCTGGCTTCTAGACAGATAGCGTTCCCATCCCTTGTATTTACACAAAGTTTCAAGCACATAACAGGAGCTTTACACTGTGAACACATTATGAAAGAAGATGGGAGACAAATACCACCTTACACTGGCTTCTACAAATCATGATGTTGGGAGTGAGTATTGTTTCACAAAACAAAGGGCTGGGTAATAGAGCCGTATCATATCGTGTCTTCAAATCAGCACACTCCGAAAGTTTTGAAACAGAGTCATAGCCCTGGCTGCACTGATTCATAAAGCAATCAGATCCCGTGGTGAGAGGCACACTGAGGTATATGGAAGAATTGCTTTCTTCAGTTATGTCCCTGTCTCCGGGCATTAAATGCAGCATCTCTGACTGCTAAATGTAGTCAGACGCAACGCACTTCCAAAATTACAGAAAGCTAGTTTTTGAAACTGAATTCATTCCTGTTTAGTCTCTTCCACATTAACCTGTCCTTTATACAGCAATCCTGGCCCCTGACACAGAGGGGCTGATGTATGCCCCAGGCTGCTCTTTTTGCCAAAGAGAGGGAGGCAATGCCTGAGGTAGTGAAGAAAACTGAACACAATTTTAATCTCCTTCCAAGAGTCTCATGATCTACTTTTAAATCTTTTTTTCCATTACCATTTAATGGTATTATAATTACTGTAAGTCTCTAGCGTTCAGAATAACCACAAAACAAATACAGCCTTGATTATGCTCTTATTATTATTTGTATTACAGAGGCAACAAGAGACTTCGAGCTTTACCAAAGGAACAGACGAGTGTGCACCTCCAAGAATTTGCATCTAATCTAGAATGAGAATTTGTAGGTTATTACAAACAAAAAAGACCAGGGAAAAGGGACACAACACAGAGGATGTAATATTTGGTTTATATGCTCTTATTTTCTTACTTTAGAAGTCTGACATTCTTGTTTGGGAAGGATTCTGTCCTTCATGAAACTGGACACAAAGATAATCAATCAACAGTCCTAGTATCTAGAATGGGCTCAAACCTTATTGTTTAGGACAAATTCTTCTCTAAAATCCTTAAATACAGCTATCTCCTCTGCTGCCAATCCAACGTTCACAACAGCCTTGATAGCTTATTCTCTGCTGCCAAACCTGCCTCCAGTCACACTTTTTTTTTTTGTTGCAACTAAGAAGTCACAGATTTATTTATCCTCTAAAACTGTGGGCTGTATTTATCCTCCAAAACCGAACAGGCATGTAGCAGTAGACCAAAGGCTCCTTTGTGGAGAAAGTACATTATTTTGGAAGAAACAATGATGGGTGTCTCTTCTGCTCAGTGCTGTTCGCAGATAGTAAAGCAAAAGAAAACTGTTTGATTTACACTCTCACATACTATGCTATTGAATGAGTCAGTTAATCACTGACTTGATATTACCATTCTCAAATAATTTAACTTAAGCCTTGAAGTGTCATCCCCTTTTGCTATTTGCACTTTTTCAACAGCAGAAATTAATACAGCAGAGGGGCTAGGTCTAAAATTCAAAGATGAAGGGTGGCAATGATTGGTTTGAATTTCTCAGAGTTCAAATTTCTCTTCTAATTAGAGTCTTAACAGACTGTCTTTCTGACACAGAGATAGAAAAGAATGACTGGTATTTTGAAACAATTTTTAATACAGTCCAGTTATCTTCCCCTGCAGAGCAAGCTTGCACCGTGTCTACCAACCTGAATGAGCATTTCTGGCAGCAGCTCCTCCCACTGCAAAAGGCTGGAGGCTGGGCTCCCAGGGCTGCCAATTTAGCGTAATGGAAACCTGTGGGAGACTTCCCAATGCTTTGGACGAAGCTCTGCAGATAAGACAAGACCCTGGGAGTTCCAGTTGGCTGAGTCTGGTGTCAAGGGGATGTGCCAGCCTCTCACAGCAATTACAAAGTGTTAGTCCTGACTTGCTGTGAAAGATAATAGTTCAGTCACCAAAATGAAAAAATCCTGGCAAATTGTAGCTGCCTTTGTAGAATCAACTTACTTAAACGACATGGGAAGGCAGAATAGATGAACTAGTTAAGAGTAGCTTACCAACTTTTCCATCTGAATTTATATTTTAACCCCCACAACTCTAAATAACAGCATCAGTAGATGCTCTTTCTATATGACACCTCAATGGCCCTTAAAAGAATCTATCATTTCAGATGATGAATCTTTCCTCCCTGAAAAATTTCAGATTGGCATTTAAGGGCTCAAGATTCACACTAAAAGAGCCACAGGTAATATCCTTTTCCCACCTAGACTGATAAATTGCAAGGAAAAAATAACTGTGAAATTTATATTACAAATTACTAGATTTACAGTGTTTGAAAACATGACAGGTTTTTCCCCATTCTGACTTGAGTGCTAACAGCAGAGCAGGTGCTATAAAATATCTAGAGTCTATCACACCCTCTCTTCTGTGCATGTTCCTCCCCAGCAGAGCTTAGAAGGGACATGCAGCAAATCCTTCCAACAGGCCAAGCAAAATTTCTTCTAGCCCGATAAATTACCTTTGATTAATGTAAATTACTCCCTTCCCCCCCAACCCCTACATCCCTTGCCCCACCATGTTTTATTTTCTTTATCTTTAGGTTGGAGAAGTTCAACTAGTATGCAAACCTAGGAATCAAACAAGTTCTGTTTCTTCAGAGAGTCTAATCAATGTACCTCCCACTGGATAACCACAGGAAAAAGCCTAAAACCCAGCCTGGAAATAGTGAAGATCTGAAAATGAACTAACAGAAATTGCTTACTTATGTTTATAAGCCCAGGTGTGTAAAACTTGGAGCACTTCACTAAATTCTTCCCCAGGTAAAAAGACCAAATAGGTCCGCTGAAGCGAGCAGGAATCATATGCAGCTGAGAAACCAAAGGTTTTACTACAGAAAAGGTAGTTAAACACCATTTTCCATAAACCACACTGTAGTGGAACTTTTCTTTGCAGCCTTGTGACATGAACAGTGGTGCAGAAAATTTTCTGTTTCTTGTGGAGGTCTATCTTAAAGAAACATCAGAGGAAAATGACTTTTAAATTCAGATTTGCACTGGCAACCCTGTAAAGCTGGCAGAAAGGCTTAGGGCAAGCTCTGGTATTACATGTTCTTGTCTTTTTTTCTTTAAGTGTGTAACATATACCAACACCTCCACCAACAGGCTCACTTTCCTTATTTTTGCAGATTTCGCATTTATACACTTTTCATACTACTGAAAGTTGTCTTTAATTAGGTCTTACACCTTCTCTACTTTTACACACAGGCTACTGAAAGACTGGCCTTGCCACACATCCACAACGTAATGACAGCTATTGTCAAATTAGTGTTTTCAGATGCTCTAATTTCACATTTATCTTTTGCCAGAAATATTGCCTGGCACTCTATTAAATAAGGAAAAAAAAATTATTCTAGCTGATATGTCACAGCAACCAGAGCAACCAGAAATCATACAGTTTGAGAATGTTATTACAAGCTGATCATCTTTCAAAAATACTTCACAAAAAGCTCCTGGGTCTGCTTTAGTAGCTGAACCTGAACTCAGTGAGGAAGTAACTGAGCAGAATCAGACATTCTCATTGAGTAAAATGACCCAAATGCAATTTGCCTGGCTGGTCCTCTCTATGTGTGAGCATTTATATCCAGCCAGGCTTTTCAAACAAAAAGAAAAAATGTGCCCTGAAAACATAAACCTATCAGGTTTATTAGTACCAGATTGCACTTCCATTGTAAAAAGGCAGCTAAGAAAAATGAAGCAAATTGTCTGCTCAGAAGTGCATCTAATAGCAATCTTTCCTCCTAGCAGGAACATGACCTCACACGCATGGCTAGCTGATTGCTGTCAGATTTACTGAAGACAGGAGACATTTTATTAAAGGGCAAATGCCAGGAGGCTATACAGAGCTGCTAGAGGGCCTCACTGGAAGGGACAGGTTTGCCCTCTGCTTGCAAAGATGGTATCACAAGGTCTTTTTTCCCTCCTTCCACAGTGAATGCATCTCAAAGAGCTGTCAGGTCCAAGAAACAGAAAAAGAAACGCAGTAGCATCTAAGGAGATAAGAGTCAGCAACAATGCTGATGTGACAAATAAAAAGCAGAAACAACCCCACAGAGCCCAGTCCTGCTGGAGGGCCCTCACCTGAAACAACAGCAGCAAAACTGAAGGTGAGAGGCAGCAAGAGGGCACGCGAACCCAGGGCCCAGAGACATCAGGAAAGCTGCTGCTTGGGCTGAGCATGTGTGATGATATCCTATCAAGTTTAACCCTGCAGACCTTCTGAAAACCAGAAAAGCAGCAGCGAGTTTGTAGATTTTAAGATAAGCTATTGAAAGTAGCACTGGTAAAAAAAAAAAAAAAAAGATTCCATAGAAGTAGCTTGTTTTATAAAATTCAACTTTTTAATGCCCCTTTCAGTCAGATGGGCACCAAGTAAGTTCTAACATGTATTGAGAGCTTTGACCTTTTTTCTAAATTACTCCTCAATGCATCCTGGTTTCCAAAACACCACAGCAATGAAAGCTGCCCAAAGGAACAATCTGCTGCAGCCCTTCCCATGGGCACTGCACGGGCACTAGGCAATAGAAAAAAAGGCAACTTAATGACAATTACTCTCAGAATTACACTTTGTAACCCCAGTTGTTCTCTTAAGGCAGACAATTGCTTTATTTAAGCAGCACAAAATGAGGCTTCGACCCTTTGTTGTTCATTCCAATATTCTTTTCTCCTTAAGTCCATGGTTAACTGTTCTTGTTATAGCAGGTTTCTACAGTGACCAACTGCTAAATTGATACTCAATGTACTTCCCTTTCCACCTGCCTTATTTCAGACTTGGAGACTCAAAATCTTATTTAAACAACATTCCAAAAACTGAGCCTTGAGCTGCAGTAAGATGTTATGGTGGACTACTTCATCACTCTAACTTCCCCAGCTATTGAAACAATGCAAAAACAAACAAATGCAGTATTTATAGATGAAAGCAAAATTCTTCATGGCTTACTAACAATTATTTGGAAAGTTTATATATAAAGGACCAGGAAGAAATAAATTCCCAGTACCTTAGAGAAGTATTAGACTCCTCCTTTCAAGCAAGTATTTCATTTCTTCAGCAGCTTTTTGACTGTTTATTGTGCCTTGGTTACATGAACAGCACTTTGCCCCAAGCGCAGCAGCCTTCCCAGAGAACAATAACCAAGACACGCTTCACATGCGGGTAAAGCACCATCTTCCCAGAAGGAGACAGAGGAGCACATTTTTATAAGAGCTAATATGGCAATGAATCATAGAACCATCGAATCATCCTCCTGAGATAAAGACTAAGAACATTAAGAGAGGAATATAGTAGGTTGAAATTAAAAAAAAAAAAAAAAATTAAAGAGGGACTCATCTGATTCAAGTTTTACATATGCAAATAAACAGTAGGAGAGGGGAAACAGAGTGAGACGTGAAGTAATGAGCGGAAAGATCAGGTGTATCTATCTTCCTGGAGGCTGAAAGAAGGGAGATATTAAACTGCTTTCTGGTAAATTGCCACTGCCAGTTATTGACAAAGTTGTCAATTATGCAGGATTATTTAGACTGATGATACCTGAAGAAATGGGGATTGAGAAACACTTGGGACTAAAAGGAGATAGGAATGCACTGCAGATGATAAATGGAGTAGATTGAAAGTAAAAGAGCAGAGGCCAGCTTCAGAGGGTATAATTAAATATCCTTAATTAGCATATTAGAGTACTGCAATCAAACCATATACCTACTTTCAAAGTTGGATTTTAGAAAATAAATGCAACCGAGTGGATGAAAGACTAAGAAGTTATCTGAATAAATTCCATTCCAAGCAGTCTTATAGCACAGAGCGTTCTACCTTGCTAATGTTTAAATAACTTAATTATATAAAAAATGCACTGACTGCCCAGGTCTGCAAGCAGCAAGACATTAAATCACCATTAGACAGATTTTACTGAAATTAGTCTGACAAGGCATTAGGGAAAGAGGAAAGTGCTTGAGTCAACAGAAGGATTTCAAGTAGTTGAGTAATCATGTAGCTTGATGCACATGGATAAAGCAGGGACCAACAAGTAAAAGCAGGGTAGCAACTGGCACCAGAATGTTTTTTAACTGGTCTAGGAGCAAGAGATAATTTTTATTTTGAGACAGGGGATGTGAAAAGTGTTTTGAAATTCTTGGAAAAAGCCTCCTACAACATCACGAAGTTCTGTTATATTAAAAACCTACTCTGCTGAAGAGCTAGGTACATTTGCTACCACCATTTTCTCAATAGAAAGAAAGATACTTCACTGTGTTCATGAAGAGATAGTTGACAGGTTAGGATTTCACAACAAGATTTGAACGAGCTAGGCGTAAATCACAGTTTTGGCAGTGACTCGTTTGGTCACACAAGCTGCTTAACTCTTCTGTACCTCACTTTTGATAGAGAATAGACCAGCAACTCCTGCCTCCCAGGCATTTCACCAGATACACGTATCCACAACCAAGCTATTACGGATATGACTGGAGGACTGCATGAAAAACATTGACATAAGAGGCTCCTGGATATTAGATATGGCAACACCCCACTGTTATTTATACTACCCTTCTAAAATAATTTGGGTTACTCATATTAAATACATTCTCTGTTCCCAGCACACAAAGTCTTTATTTGCCATGCTGCCAGCTAGTCCATTGTTTCAGTCTTAAGTGAGATAGGGCACTGCCTCCAGGAGAACTTAATTTACATCCCTCTGCTTTGATTGCTACTGTGGCTTCCATCTGCTGTGGATTTTTTACACAATCACTGCGGCCTCAACTAAGTCATGCCTTCAGCAACAGAAGCCAGGGCTTCAAAACCTGCCACCAAGAATATTTCTGCTGCCTAAGAAGCAATGCTAAAACAGCCAACTGCAACAAGTCTTGAAAAAATACTGTATGATGACTGAACTGGACAGATGAAAGTGAGTCTTAAATGTCATATTACAATCCAAATGAAAGAAAAAGTACTTGGCTTGGCCAAGCACAAAAATCAGTATTATAAAAATGGCTGCCCCCCGCCGCCCCCCCCCTCAATTATAAATGCAATAGAAAACAGAAATGCAATAGGGAGGAGGGCACAGTGGTTAATTTCCTAAGGTTGTCTTCCGGTTGACAAGTAACGAATATGACAATATTCCTGGCTCACATTACATAAAAGTGACAGCGTAATACACTGAAGGCACCCTTTTTGTCGTCAAGTTACTTTCACTGATGAGGAAGGAAAGATAGAGAAATCCAGCTGAAGGCGCTTAGGAAAGGTGAAACCTCTGAAGCAGAAGCTAGCAAAGACTAGGCAGAACATGCTAACAAGACAGAGAGGGAACTGAAAGATTAAATTGGCCATTGTTGTAAATAATCATCATTGAAGACCAGTGTGCTTCAGAAACTACCTGCCTACCCAGCTCCTCCCTCATTCTGGGTCTGAAGCCGTGGGAAAGTGTAATACATTATTTCAATATAGGATATAACACATATAATGTAACACATGGTATTAGCTTCCAAAGTAATCTTTATAATGGCTGTTGAGCATCCAGCTCAGAATATAACTTACAAATGCAGGATTCATCAGTCTCTGGATTGCCATTTTCTAATCACAATAAAAAGAAGTTTAGGAATAAGAAAAAAAAACCAAAAAAACCAACAAACCATGAACCCGTTTTTTTCTTGCTTTGCCTTAATTTTTCTGCAAGACACGGTACCCCTCTGCTGGGCAAGAACAGAGGAAACAGCAAGGAGCCAGGAACCAAAACTGACTGAACAGTAAAACAAAACAGGCCTGTACAGACTAAAAAGGATAAGGAAAGGTAATGTATGGCTGACCAAAAGCCTGAGAAAATAAGGAGCCCAGATGCAAATCATTAAGCAAACAGCATTCACAATTTAGACTTAGTTCTCCAAACATTGTCCAAACAAGAAAGTAACATTTTCCACAACATGTTTAAAATGACTCACCTTGAGGGAGCTGTCATCTTGACAAGCACCAGTTCTCTAACTCTAAAAACAATTGCTGCAATATTCAGGATAATAGGAAGGAGAAAGAACTTCCTAAAGCAATAGACTTTCGTCCATGAAAACCTAAATTATGAGCTATGAAGTCTGCACTGCATGAAGCTAGTAAAGAAATGTAGCTGTAACTTATGCATTTATAACACTGTTTTGCAGAAGGTATGACAAATCTTAAGCAAACCTCCAGAATAGTTTTTTCTTTTTTCCTTTAGGCATTACATATATATATATATATATATTCAATTATGACACCCATAGTAAAGAGAGGACAATTTCAGACATCAGCAGTGAATGCAGATGAAAAAGCAGATTCCTACCAGGGACATGTGCGATATCATATCAATTTTTGGGAAATACTACTTAAATCTCACTCTGCCCTCTGAAGCATGATAAAGAGAGAAGTTAAGCCTTCTTCTCATTAGCCCTGAGACTGGAGTATAGTCGTCCATTTTGTTTCAGATGTCTTGGTCTGTTCTACAAATGACTCTACTTGGTTCTCTGCGGGTTGGAATAGTACTCATTTTTAAACCAAGGAAAGACTGTAAAAAAGTCCTGTTTAAAAATAACACTCTAATAAATGACTTCTAGGAAACAATTGTTTGGTTTTTTTTTTTTTGTTAGAAACATAAACACAAAACAAAGTTTGAGAATACTTTTTGCCCCTTTTATTAAAAACAGTCATTACATTTGACATACATTTGGCAAAGACACATAATTGTATCTCTACTTTCCAGGAAATTAATTACAGACTATTACAAAGTGAAACCATGTATGCAATACTAAGTTCTTGGTCAGTTTTTCATACTGCCAAATTCTGGTTTCGTTTCAGTTGTTTGGGTGATTCTGCTTTTAGCTTGCCTGTGTGATTAACAACAGTATACTGCCTTCAAATAGGTTTATTTTACATGTACATATGTGCACATAGTGCAAAACTGCACCCAGTACCTGCTGCTAGATATTGAAGAGAACACTCTTCTAGGGTCTTTATCATCCAGACAGATTCATCCTTTTGTACCACTTTTCACATGGAAGCCTGTCACTCCAAGTCTTTCACTTTGTTAACGAAAGTTTGTTTCACTAAGAAAGAAGTTTCCTAAACAATTTGCTTAGAGACCAGGGAAGAGGATGAATCTTACCAACAGGAAACTCTCCAGAGGTGAAAAAAAAATCTGTAGTGACAAGCAGATAACCAAACAAAAACTTCAGCTATACAGCAGCTATATTACCAAAGAGTGGGCAGGGGGGAAGAAGCATCTTTCCCTAGTCATTACCCACATTTCCAACAGGACTAGACTTAGATAAGAAAGAATATCAGTCCATTTACCAAGATGCACTGGCCCATTTCCCACTCTTGTTTTATGTCAACTGGAAGCTTCTTTTTTCAGTTTTTCTAAAATCTCATCTGGTGTCTTGGATACCAAAATCTTCACCACTTTTTCACGTGATTTACCACCCTGGTTTAGACACACACACAAAAAAAACATCTTTCAGAGAATCACCACCAAATACACATTAAAAAAAAAAATCTCACTGTAATGCCAACACATCAAGTACTTTAAAAAATAATTCTTAAAGTGTGAGTGTGCAGAATTCACAGCAGTAAGTGATAGTATTTTAGTGCTTTCTAGGTATTCAAAAGGTGGAAAACAATGTCTCATCTACTGTTCTTTTAAAATTGGATACAGTTTCCAGAGCATGCCCTGAATTGATGCTCTTTTTAGAGTACAGAACGAAAAGCAAGAAAGGTTAAGTTTCCATAATTCATTTGTATCATCTAGAAGCAAGACTCCAACTAACTTACATTTTTGTTTTTAAAAAGTGGGTATGTGTAATTGATAACTGTGTACTTTCAGATCTTTCTTCAGAGTTGTCTCCCCTAGAGTATTAGTTACTCTTAAGCTGAGTTCTCAAGTTTATAATATCAACTAAATGAAAAGAAATCACATCATATATATATAAGGCATTCAGATTAATAAAGGAGTTATTTGAAATATTATTGACCTGGCTTTGTATTACTGAAAACAAAGCTATTTTACACAGGAACTGGCAAACCTGCAACCTCATTTCGTATTTCCTGAAGACACAACTTTGCTAGTATTCAGTAAACCATGAGAAACAAGTTGCTTGTTAATCTGCAGCCTGGCAAAGAGTTTGAAAAGCCCACAAGCGACATCCTGAAGGAGGAAAAAGTCCTTAATTCCATTATAAAGAAATATAGCATTAAATTTAAAATTAAAAATAGATTTTTGAAGCACTCTAGCCAGCTGATGATTAAAATCAAGGCCCTTGCATAGAAATCTGCTAACCTCAGTTTTATACTGGATCATTTCCCACCAATTTCCCAACTTGGATTGGTTTCGTTTATGTTAGCACTTATCATAAAGCAAGTAACACATAGAGAGCAACTAGTACCAAAAATCACTTGCTGCTTACACCTAGCAGAACAGGATGGAAAAATCTAAGTCATGGGTAAAATCCAGACTTTACCACCATGCTTCACTGAGAACAAACAGTGGCTTGTGAAAAACAAACACCAGCATGTAATTATTTGGACACCCATAGGTCAGAACAATCGAATCAAGAAGGTCAGACAATATTGGCCCCTTTTATGTTCAACTCCACTTAGCACTTACCAGAATAATCTAGTTAAACCTGAACATCCCTGTAAGGCAGGTAAACTGTGTTATCTGTGAAATGTTGATAAACAAATGAAGTAGTTTGCCCATGATTCAGGAAAAACAAGACTCAAATCTTTTCTTGTCTACCTTTTGGCAACACAGTGCTCAATTCATCGATCACTTTGCCATCTACCACTATCCTTTAATAGACTTCTACAACTACTACATTAAACCAACAGACAAAAATAAAAGGCACAATTTTTCATTGTGCTCTTATGTTCATAAACTATAAATGAACATGGCTGGAAAGACTGTCTTTAAGTACAATGAATTAATAAAACAAATTATTTATTCAGTGCAATGAATAAAACAAAGAGTTTCCGCTCACCAAAGTCAAGTCACGCAAATTCAAATACAAATAAACTCTTGAGGCCTGGCTACAATCCCAGTGCTTATATATGCTCTTTCTTGTATGTTAGCTGCCAGAAAATTTTCACTCAAATACAGAAGTTACTTCAAAAAAAATGAATGCAAAGTTATTCATAAAATGCACATTCTCTGCAAAGCACAAATTTTGTCAACTGCATTTGACATGAAAATGAGAGAATCTTTGAAGAACATAGAAAATATGAATCACACAAATTTGGAAAATATATAATGATGAGAACTATTCTGATTAAAGATCTCAAGATCAGCTGTGGTTCTTCCTACATCAGGTTTGTTCTCAATGAATCATTCCATCAACTCAGCATCTTTTGGACTGAACTTGGAGAAGCAGCTCCCTGTACTCAATGAGTAAGGTTCAAAATCTTGAATTTAAATAGCAGTAGGGCAAGACTGAAAGAAAAAAAAAAAAAAAAGGAAGTACCTTCTCTAAAATAACTTCGTTCTTCTTCACTTCTAGCACCTTAGAGAGGTAGCGACACAGCTCTGCATTGGCCTCTCCTTCCGATGGAGGTGCAGCAATAGCTACACCTACTGCCTCAGCTGTCACATCTATAACAAATATTTCAAGGATTTTATGCTTAAAATATTCAAAATATCTACTTGTTCTCTCCTGAAAATGAATGCTTATGTTTTAAGCCTGTCTCTGTATTGTCCATTCTGCTGCAGGTGTGGTCCAGCTTGGCATCATGCATTGGAATCAGGTTAACCCACCAAAAAAAAAAGCATGAGAAACAAGCCTGCCCAGAGAGCCATGCCACCACCAGCAACTTCCTGGCGTTGCCAACTGAGCCCAAATACTCTGCCGCAGACCACCGTGCCAGTCGCACACGCGCATCCGCAGAAACAGCAGTTCTAGTTTGTACATTTGTAAACCTAGACTTGTAGAGGGAGAACAGCTTTTATGAGAGCAAGTTTTACACTTCAGAGGAAGCCGCGCAAGCTCCCGGGATACAAACAGCACGCACAAGGTGCAGGGTCAATCTGCCGCGCTGACCCCAGCGCGTTTGCTGCCGCTCCTTTCAAAAAAAAAAACCTGTTCAGCAGCATCTCCCTCGCGCTCGCTGCGCCACCCAGCGCTACCGCGGGGCACGGGAAGGCGCTACGCCTGCCTTCTTCGCAGAGAAGTGTGAAACCACTACTTTATTTGGTTTGTTTGTTTCTTTTTACAGCTTAAGGGTCAGACAAAAGCCATATAACTCAGACAGTTGTAACAACCGGCCTTCCCGCTCCGTGCCCGGCGGTCGCTCCTAGGGCGGGAACGGCCACCCGCGCCGCTCTTCAGAAGGGGCGACCGGGGCATCCTAAACCCCGCCGTCAGTGAGCGCCCCGAGCCGCCCCACAGCCCCCTCCCGCCCCTCCCGCCCAGCAGCGCCGCGTCCCGGGCGGGGGACGGCGGCCCCACCTGTGACGGCGCTGCAGCGGGAGCCGGGCTTGGCGCGAACCGCCACCCTCACGCAGCCGTCACCCGCCAGCACCACCGGTCCCGCGGTGGCGGCCGGTTCCGCGGGCCCCTTCCCGGCTCCTTTTCCCTGAAACAGAGGAACAGGCGCGGTCACCGCGGGCGTCACCTCCCCGCTCCCCCTCTCCCCGCGGCCTCCCCGCCCGCACCTTTCGGGGCATGGCCCCACCGCCGCTCCGCACCGGCGCCGCCAGCAGCCGACGGAAGCCGACGAGGGCCAGCATAGCGCGGTGCTGCCCTTCCACTCCAGCTAGCCCCGCCCCGCTGCGCCGGGCCCCGCGCCTGCGTCCTGTGCCGGGCCGCTCCGTCTGCGGGCGGATCCGCGCTGCCGAGGCACCGGTAGCCCCCCGGTCACCCCGCAGCCGCGCTGCGCCTGCCCCCGCCTCCCCCGAAGCGGCGACCGACGGCGCCGCGGCCTCCAACGCCCGGCCCAGGCGGCGGGCAGCTGCTGCTAACGGTGGCTGGAAACACTGTAGCAGAGATTTAAAGAGAAATTAGGGAAGAGGAAAGACTTGTGTGTTGCTTTGGGGTTTTTTTCTGTATTCTCAAATTATTACTTTAGTGTAATTTGGGGGAGGGTACAGGGTTCTGTACACAGAGTTTGACTACTTATCTGTAAAACTACACACCACATATTGCCAGAGACCGAATGCTATATACATACACCAACTGCATCAAATGAGGGTACGCAACCTGTACAGCTCGCTGCACACAAATAATCCTTAGTTCATACTATTTTTTAGTATTAGATTATCCAGTGATAAAATAACATAATTACAAGTCTTGTCTTCTCAAATCACATTATACATTTTCTTATAGGCACATATGTATATACAGTGGCGATTTCCATACCCAGCTCTATGCTCCAAACAGCCCTTCTCAATTAAGAGAGATTCGGAAAAGATCTGTTTATTGCTGAATTTGACTTTGTATTTCTTCGGTGCAGCTGCCGATGCTGTCTGCACTGCTAAGTCCGTTAATTCTCCACAGTTTATCCAAAAGGCAAGATGACAGCAATATGAATCCAGCCTTGCTTATGTACTTAAAAAAAAATATATATATATAGTAGCAATTTGTGTCCACAGGGTCATTCCAAGGTCATTTTGTAAAGAAGTGTAAGCTGGGACTACAGCAGCAGCTTTACTGTCTTCTTGGGACAGGTTGGGGAAAACATTAACAAGAAGTTTCTAATGAGCAAGGATTTTCCAGTTCAAAGGAATGAATTTCACTACATGAGAAATGAAGGGGTGAAAATACAAAGCAATTAATCACAAGATACTATTTAAAGCAACCTTTTCAATATACAGAGTTCTTACTCCACTTGATGTTTTGTTTACAGGAAAAGCTAAATTACATTCTGCCAATAACGATGCAGAGAAAATAGCTTTTCTGGTACCTCTCAAACAAGTTTTGTTTTTACATATTCATGTAATTTTACAGACTTTTTCAACTGCCGCCAATAGTGAGCTGAAGTCCACTGATACACTGACACATTTGAGATGAGCATGTGAAATTATGTATAAAATATTATTTCTGGTATCTGTCCATCTTCTATTGATGTACCATTGTTGTTACCTGGGGAGCTATAAAAGACAAAGCATGTTTTGCTAGCAGTAGGAGATTCATGGATCACCTTTTTCAAACCTTTTGTTCCATAGTGGGAATCAGGACCCTGAAAAACATTAGAAGAGATTAGCAACTGAACAGCAACGTGCAGCAAGACCCATAAAATGCTGAAGTTCAAACACTACTAACTTAGGGTATCTTAACAGTCTAAGATTTCTGTACCCACATCATATAAGTTATATACAAAATCACAGACAACAGAGGCAAGTGCCTTATGTCCAAATAATTAAAAAAAAAGTTTCTCTGGCAGCAGACTTATACCACTTGATTTTATCCAACTAGTAATGAATAGGTATTTTCCAGTATTTCTCCTTGTCATATAGGTTGTCTATATTCTCACTTAGTTCCCTGCCTCAGTTTCTTTTAACGTGCAACATTTTTTTTCCAACCCACTCAACTTGGATTTCTGGATATTTAAAAAACACTAAACGATTTTTGAGAAAACATTGAACAAATAAATTTGTCCGTAACATTGAAGGGAAACTTTCCTAGAACAAATAAGTATTTCCTATCTTCCAGCAGCAGTATAGAAAAAGCAATTTAAAAAAAGGTTTCCGTTTTCTTGACTCTAGCTAGTGGTAAAAATATCCTTGATAAAAGAAATTGAACTTAAATTTTCATAAAAAGCTGCCAGATTAAACATTCTAGATAGTGCTTTTGCCCACATAGAATGAGTGACTTGTATTAGGATGCATTTTAACTCTTACATCGAGCCAGAAAGTGGGAAGGCACAAAGGATCCAGTTATGAATTCTGTGCTGTGGCACAAAAGAAAAGTGGCAGTCTTAAAAGTTACTGTGCAGTTTGACTATGGCCTTCTTCACGGCTTAAATATAAAAATCTTACATATTTATATAAAAATTTATCTAATTATATTTTTATAAAAATATGTATTATTTATATAAATATATATTAAGTCTTTATGACTTAGATATCTAAATAAGAAATAGAACTTAAATAAATTTTAAAAATAATTAAAATAAATTCAAGATGTAGAACACACTTTCCCATCAGAATACAGATAAAAGAATAACTCTTGCATCAAAATCATATTTTCTTCCCTACTGTCAGGTGTTCTTACTTTCAATGTTGCACAAGCTGTGTAGCAAACCGTTGGCAAAATCTCTATAGGTTCTTTGAACATAACTCTGAATGTACTGGCCGTTCCATCACAACTAAATCCAGTATCATTTTGTCCTAGTGTTTGATTCTTCTCATAATCAATTATCTGCATAAAAACATGAAAATAGTATTTTTAGGTTTACAAGCTTGAGAAAGATTCTTATTGTATGCATATTAGAGTATTACAAGCAAACACTTGCCTACTCCACCCAGTTTAATTGCAAGGATAGTGCAGTGTCACAAGTGGAAAGTCGGTGTAATTTCCCGATACCACTTGGGCTGACCCAGCAGCACGTCAAACGATGCCTCGTGAGTTTTACACAGGCTGTCCAGCCTGCGGGCCAGATTCAGCACTGCTCCAACCAGGTTTATAGTCTTTGCTTGGGAGATGAAGAACAGCTCTTAGACCTTCAGCTTCTGACCTGCATGTACTACATATAAACCTGTACCTGGACTTGCTGATTTCGTACACCTACACAGCCCACGTGAGGGAAACACGTTTGCTGGCTGTGGCTAATTATGAAACAAGTTTTTACAGATAATGTAAGCAGTCAATGATACATGCTTAAAAGAAAACAGGAACTTGCACTGCTAGGTTTTCTACAATTTATTTCTATTCTAGATTCAGCAAAAAATTACACTCAGACTATATATTATTTCTTTTGCCTTCAATTTCAGTGGCAAGTATGAATCACTAGCCAAGATGTAGTAATAACATACCTCTCTTCTCATTTTCTCATCCTGATTCAAGCTGCTGAACATCTCTTGCAGAAGCTGGATATCAGAGCTCCAGAATAACATGAACACCTCTCATGTTTACTGCACTAACAAGAATCCTATCAATTTTAATATTTTATTATTAAAATGCCTTATACTTTTTAATATTGCACAAATGCAATGAAGCCCTATACTTGGCAAAATATGTTCTAATTTTTTTTTACTCAGACACAATCAATAGAAATATTAACAATTATAATACTGAAGTCCTAAGCCCCTTTCACATAAAAGATGTATTTGCAACATACATTATCAGTATTTTAAGACAAGTATAAAATGCTTAACTGTCCGAAACTCTGCTAGTACTGATGCAGGTCCAAGAAGAAAGGTAGAGACACAGGACTTAAATGTCTGTCTGAAAAGATTGTGACAAGAAAGTTCCAGATTCATCAGAAATTGGGGATACTTCCAGAATAAAGAAAATGTGTATAAGAAAGATGGCCTTCATCTGAACGGCAAAGGTACATTAGCCTTTCTGTTTGGATCAGCAGCATGTTTTTCAAGTGAATCTCTTGACCATTCCCACTTAATATGCTTTGGTTTGCCTTGCAAGAACTAAATTATTTTCAGATTAAATAAATGTAGCAAACATGCTGAGGGAGCACACCAAATGCTCTTATCTACTACAAGTAAAAAGTAAAAGTAAAAGTCCCCAGATACGTATAGTATAGCTGCTAGGTCCTCAGTACCAGCTCTTTTGTTCCAAAGATCTAATCTAGTGCACTATGCTATAATTTACATAGATGTACAGTTTGAAAATAACAAACTGATGGCACTTCAAAAAGAGGAATTTGCAAGTGAGCTTTTAAAATGAGAAATGTGGAAAAGCCAACAAATTCCTTCAAAACCTCATTCCACATACATTCTCTTTGGAACATCATAAGAGGGAAGATACAACATTTTTTTTCTTAAGACAGACACAAAATTCCTGTACTTAAGTATAGGATGGTCACAGAATAGTAATCATCAAATAGGAAACAGAAATAAATAAACTGTCATTTAAACAGGATGCCCAGAAATGAACTGGAACAGCAGTTCCAGCACATGCTAGAAGTCTACAGAATAAGCTAGGGACAATGGAATTACTGTCCCTAAATGAAGTCACAGGTTCTTTCTTTCACAAAGTTTCCTACACACCTAATAAATCAATGTGATGTGATAGTACCAGATTAGAAAATAGACAGCACAGAGTAAAACTGTGCCAGTCGCAGAATGCCTTCTCAGAAAGCTTAGAATCAAGTCAAAAGTAATCTCAATAAAAAAAGAGAAATCAAAGGGACTGGAATTCCATACTTAAAGAGGATAAAATATAGTGTTGGATCAATATTACTAGAAGACAACCCTGATCACAACATGCTAAGAGAGATCAAACAGGCTACAAGAGCAGGAAATACCATTTTAGTGGTGTCTTCAATTACCCGCTCAGACCAGGCAAGTGTCATATCAGGACACGAAGCAGGGCTGACATTTTTAGATGCTATCACTGACCATTTCATGAGCTTGCTAACCAATTGCTCAGTAGGAAGAAACGCAACCTTGATTTGGTACTGAGTGATAAGCAGGATCAGATTCAAAATTTCATAATGGAAACACTATGTAACAGTGTCTATAATATACTTAGAGTCAATGCTCCCATGCGAACAACAAAAGCAAATCCACCACAGCTGTGCTAAATTTCAAAGAGAAAAATGAGGAAGCTTGTTCAAATGAATCTAAAAGGAGCAATTAAGAAAATCAAATCCTTACAAGAAGCATGCAGACTACTGAAGGACATCACATGCCCAAATACAGTATCGATACATATACCTATTCGGAAGAGCTTGAGAAAAGAGGGACAAAAAAGCTGGCATGGCTGATCAGCTAAAGGCTATTACTGGAAATAAACAAATAAAAAAGGGCATCCTATAGAAATATGAAGTTGTATCCCGATTAAAATAGAAAGGGTCAAACTGACAGATCAAAATGTAAAAAATACAATTAAGCAGGCCAAAAGAAGGTTTGGGAGCAGCTATCTGAAAGCATCAAAACCAATGTTAAATCATTCCTTTGAAACAGCAATAGCAAAAAGCCCTACAGACTCTCTTCTGGGCTCAACAGCATGAAGAAATAAACTAAGTAGCAGCAGGTTAAAGTCTTCATGTAGGAGCCTGGAGAACAGCAATAGAAATAAGTCATTTACCAGTAGAAGAAACTGGGGACATTCCCATACTGGGATAATGCTTTCAGCACACCTAAAATTCAAGTAACTTTAGAGAAGAAGTTATGGTAACACTAATATACAACCTTCTGCGTAAGACTGAATCAGTAGCAATAAGATGTCAATCTGTCCAAAAAGCTCTGGGCAAGGACAAGCCTCTAAGCCCAATACGTGTACCAGGCGAGCTGAGAATGTAATAAATACCCAACTGGGTCAGACAAATGGTCCAATATGCTCTGACAGTTGCCAGAGAGGATATTGCTGAGGGCTGGCACACAAGTCTGGGCTCTGCTGTCCATTCCCCCAGCATCCACAGCTGTTCTATTAGGGGTGCTACAGTGCACATCCTCCTTCTATTCCTTCTGGAATATTCTAATGGATCTGCTGTTGATGCATGGACACATTCAAATACCACCATATTCAAAAGAGGCTATCTGCTTCTTGTGGCAGTATGTTTAGTACTCTCTGCACTGAAAAAAATACTCTTACCTGCTTTGATCTTCTGGTAGCATCAGTAAGAGTCTCCTAGTTCTAATATTCTAGGGTTTGGTGAATACGAACAGTTCTGTGTTTACCTTATCTGTTGTCCTCATGATTTTAGAAGCATTGCTTACATCTCCCCATAGCCTTCTCCTCTACAAACTGAAGAGGTTTTTGGTCCCTCTTCATAAAGCAGCAGCTCCCTTAATAATTTTAATTACCCTTTTCTCTACCTTCTAATTCTACTGTGTGAGATTGGGAATTGCATACAATACTCAAGATGTGGGCATACCCGGCTTTCATAGAGCAAGACTCTGTCACCTTTTATTTTGTTTTTAGGATCTTCCTGATGACACAAGGTGCTTTTTTAGCAGTCACTACATGTTGTGTCACTGATTTCAGAGAGCTGTTGATGACAAATCCAAGATCTCTTTCCTGAATTATTAGAAACTTTATTAGAAGACGGACTTCGTGCACAACTGAACAGATAACAGAGCTACGAAATTCCTCTGCAGAAAGCTTACAGGAATTCAAGGTTAGATCGGACAAGTATCCTGAAAAAAGATTCACCAGGAGCTACTAACTACAGAAACCAAATTGGTCTCAGGAAACGCCTATATTGAAAATGACTGAAGGACAACAGAATACAGCAGAAAGCAAGAAGAGTTTCATATTGTTCTTACTTTTCCCTAGACATCTGCTTATGACCACTGTTGAGAACAAAACACAAGTTAGATTCCCGGTCTATCAGATTGCTCATACTCAATTCAAATATACACCAAACCTTGCAATTACTACAAATGTAGTTTCTGCATAAGCCTGTTTAAACAGTACATACTGTACCTGTATATTAACTTGATAGTCTGTGGGTCCATGAATAGATCCATATAATCCAAATCCCACTATGGAAATTCTTCTATTAACTGTGAACCTAGTAAGACACAAGCCAAAAAGGGAACTGGAACAACTGGGACGTGTGTGTTACCTTATTCCTAGTCAAGCAGGAAAAAGACTCCCACCGAAGAGTAGGGACGTAAACTGAAAATGGCATTAATCTTTTTTTTTTTCAATAACAATTTCCATTTAGATTTTAACAGTAAGAAAAATGCTTTATAAGTTATCAGCTTTATAGATTAAAGCTTTGCTAATCCCCCAAGATATTCAGTATCACTGAACAAAAAATAACCAGATTCTTTTGAATATGTCCAAAATAAAAACAGATCAAGGCTTGATATTTTAAAAAGGAACAGGCAGCTAACACCCAGTGACTCTTGAACGCATCCAATCCTCCTGAACTTGGTTCTTTGCTACTTTGTATTTTAAGCGTGCAACAGCCTAAGTTACTTTAAAAAAAGGAAGAGATCAAACATGCCCAAACAGAGCCAGCACATTTGTTACTGTATCTTGTGCCAAAAAGTTGTAGTTAAGTAATATGTGCCCTTTCTTCCCACACTTGTCTTTCTCTCCTCCAGACAGTTTCAAAAGCCGTACCTAATCCGATCACTTGTTCCACTGTAGCCCCAGCGACTCTCCACTTGCTGGAACCTGTTAATGCTGCATTCTTTTCCTCTAAGGCAACATCTTGGTCGGTCAATATAATCTACTTTAGGTTTAGGATTGACAGTAAAATGTAGAAAGAGATTTACTACTTCCCGATCTGACAGGATTCCAGATTGAGCAGGGCCTGTGAAAAAAAAAAACAAAACAAAACAACAAACTCCTAAGATGATTTGAAGAATTACTCCAACTGTTGTATTTAAACCACACGAATTCGCAAACTGAAGGTGACAGTAATATTTTCCAGTGGCCAGAGTATGTTCTGCAGAATGTTTTGCTTTTATTTGTTAATCATAAGTTTTATTAGTACAATATTTATAACAGAACAGTGTGAAGCATTTAAACACTCACGGGTGAACAGTGCAAAGATATGGTCTAACAGCAAGACAAAGAACCCCAAAACTCACCTGCTGCAAACTCTTCAATAGTCATTAATGGAAAACGGATTAAGGAAAGAGCTCTTCCAAGGACTTTTTGTTTGTTTCCAAATGTCACAGGCAGTTGTTGTCTTTGACATTCTGCTTCTGCCCAGCGAACAACAGCTCCAAAGAGTCTACTTTCTCGAATACTAAGGGTGTCTCTTTCTAGAACTGCACATAATGTGTCTAAGGAAAAAGTTAATAAGTTTAGATTAGCTCTCATCCAAACCAGTAACATTGCTACACATTAAGTAAGTCTAAAATGTTAAGCAAGTAAACACTACGAACATTAATAATAAGACATCAAATATAAGACAACTTATCTTACATATAAAGAATTCTCCCAGTGGTGTATTGACTCCAAACTAAAAATATAATTTTCCTACTATGAAGACAGCACATGAACTTCCTTCTTGATTTCTAAGAGTGTGACTATATATAATCTATGTAGTGACAACCAATATCCTAAAGAATTTCCATGGCTAAAGCAAGATCAAAACTGAAAGTGACCATGCAGTGAGCGCACACTACTAAAAAAATCAAGTTACTCATGATGACATCATCATATTCTCATCCGAGTAGCCATGTGCCAGTCTGGATCTGCTATAAACAAAGCAGCAGCAGTGCACACAAAACAGTTCAAAGATACATGAAAGTGATCTTAAATATTGACATATTTGCTACCCACAAAGCTTAAAGGTGGAACACAGGATGTGAGGCAAAGTACTCCCCACATGTTTTACAAAAGCAAGTTTTCCTGTATTTCTTACTTGTTCTGGCATTTTATGAATAACAGGTATGCAAAAATTCTCAGTTTATCATAGAACACAAGCATGAGAAAAATGTGTTTTCATATTCTGAATCTTCTGTCTTTGACAATTTTTACATGCCCTGAATGTAAGCAAGGCATGTTTGCAGTCATGGAAAATATCATATTGAAAAATCAAAACAGATTGGGATTTATCAACAGTAAAGATCAACACTCACAGTCTGGGTACAAATCCCACTGAACATGAGTTAACAATGACTTTACAATTCCCTTAAGCAGCTGGAATATATTTCTTCAGTCTGAGTTTTTCACACAGCTTAGCTGAACTGGAGTAAAATCTTAGAGTAATAATGAAATTAACTATCCAAATTTACAACTGCCAGCTTTTCATAAAAGACAAAAACATAGAAACCAGCAGTTCAGGTTTGTTGGTTTTATTTTTTTGTTTTTTTTTTTTTTTTTTTAAGGCAGATTTCATAAATTGTACCTGATCTGTGCAACTCTGAATAGAGAAGTACCACATGTCAACAAAACAGTACAATTCCTGTTACGCACGAAAAGCAGGTGTGGATCCCTCAGGGATGAGGTACAACACTCAGTAAGTGAAAGCTTCGGCTTTAATGAAAGTGTAGTGTTACCACAGTGGGAGCCCTGGGACAGTGACACTAATCAAATGGCGAGCCAGCACAGTGGAACTCTCCTCAGGAGTAAAGCTCAGAGGAAAACACTGCAGGGGTGGATAATAAAGCTTGCACTGATTAACATCTCATACATATGCAATGTCCTGTTTTGCTCACTGGCAAACTCGCTGATGTAAT
The DNA here is from genome assembly GCF_036417535.1 of Chlamydotis macqueenii. NCBI lineage: Eukaryota > Metazoa > Chordata > Aves > Otidiformes > Otididae > Chlamydotis > Chlamydotis macqueenii. The sequence goes on along the minus strand of NC_141567.1, from coordinate 10,678,063 downwards.
GCAGGTGCTCTGGTCCAGATTCCGAGATCTGCCGCTGGCCATCGCGTTGGCGCCCATACAAAGGTGGGTGCAGATGAGGGGGAAAGCAAACTACCCCAGGTTACCATGACAAGTAGGTAAGATGCGCTTGGGACTCTACACACTCGGATGGGGAAGGCAAACTATCCTGGATTACCACAACAAAGTCCTCTCACAGCCTACAATTCCCTTCAGAAGTTTAACGCTTAGGACACAGGGAGTAACTTACCTATATCAATATCAGTAAAGCCTTCTGCACTTATTGCATCCATAGTACTTTTGTCTATTGTGTCAAGACAAAGACTAGCAAGTTGAGGTTCATCAAACAAACGGGCCTAAAAAGGTAAAGAAATAAGTCTTAACTATAAAGTTGACAAACCATTGATCTTAAAAAGCAAGCATTTTTACTCTAATATAGATCTAAATTAAAACAGGTTGATTCATCAAAGTACTCTATGTTTATACCTTGAAGAGTACTTCAGTTCTCAAAGGAGTACATAATTAAGGAGAATTCACTACATGCAAGTTTTTCTTCATGCTTGTTTGTAGTTTTGTCAATATAACTAAAGAAAAGTACACATCAAATCCACTATAGTGAACTGAAGCACAGTCTTAACAAAAAGCAATTAAGAGATTCATGCAAATACATTGTAGAATAAACTGGCTCTATTTGCAATGTCCCAGTTCATTGCACGCTAAAAAAAAAAAAAAAAAAAAAAAAAAGCCTTACTTCCACAGCTGAGTCTGTAAAAATGCTAAGAGAGTAACAAGACATTTTCATACATAAATTAGACTATGTGATAGCAAACTCACTGTGAAGTAATATTTAGTCAATTCTCTCCAAATACTGATTTTCCCAGTAAATCAAAACTAAGATCAAATTTACCTACTTGAGTAAGCAGCATAAAGGCATTATCTGCTCGGAGGTGCTTTGTTAGAAAATCCACACAGTGTGCTTCCAGGGCTGGGACTGCATACTTTTTAGCAGTGTATAAAGTAGTCATGACTGTTTCTGGACCAATTTGAACTTCATCTGAATAGAGAAACCTAGAAATCAATACACAAATATAGATCATAAAAACATGTCTTCTGGGGGGTAGTCAAGCACAGAATAACAGTCTCTTCGCATTTAGAAAACAGGACAAAGATTTGCACTGTGAACATGCTACAGTTGACTATGTAGCATTTTTACAAATTAATAAGCTAGTTAAAGGGTTGAAGAAAGAACATTACGTTAACCTAATGGTATACCTTTGTTTTAAATATGTATTACTCCCTAAGACTGCTCTGGCTGTACTAGTTTTACATAGCTACCAAACTGTAAACAACAGCTGAGCTGCAGAATTACTTAACACATGAATGCATGCTCTTTTGATTCACTAGGAAGACCTGTATTTCTGAATATCAATATATAACCCTCTATGGCTATACTACTGAAAATTTACTGACAGTGCACACTAGCTTCCCTGCCACAAGCAGAATAGTGTCAAGGACTAATAATGTCATACCATCTTATGTCAAAGTTATCATTCTCTAGTGTTCAGAGGAGAGGAAAGGGAGGAATATTCTAGCAGATGACCTTGACACTTCTATACCTGCCATAGCAAAACACTCTGGCTTGTCTCCACTGTTTGAGGCGAGATGACTGTTTCAGATTTTAGCATAAGGTGTGAACCAAAAGATAGAAGCCTCCAGCAAAACCAGGAAAAAAAACCTGTTTCCTGAGCAGTTGTTATTCAAGACCAGACAAGATAAGATCTATTTTAAGGTTCTGTATGGAAGAGATTATTTGTTTTTAAAAATAACTTTTCTTACAGGTGACATTGAAGATAATCTTAGTGTATGAATTGTCATTGTGACTGGCAAGTCAGACCATCAGTTTTTCAGATAATAATCACGAATAGCCTGTGATTCACAAAAAATACATTTGTCCCCAACACACAGGTCAATAAACCAGAGCATATTAGCAAATGCAGGAATTCCACAACGAAGACCAAGCCTTTCCTTTATATTTCTTAATATTTTTTTAAGCAACATGTAAAAAAGGAAGGTGTGCTTAGAAGGTTTTAAATGTAACAATAAGCAGTTTGTATTTAACAGAAGAAACCTATGAAAGTAACAGACTAAAACTTGTTTGCAACATGGGGAGATCTAAGTAAGAGAATCCTGAAATTAAAGTTTCAACTAAAGTTCTTAACTGTTTAAGTTTCCTATATTTCAGAAAAACTCTAATTCTTGGTAATTGCTAACATGCAAGTAAATATGGTATTCAACATTAAATTTGCTGCCACTTACCAAGAGATACATATTTACCATTACAATACTCCAACTGATTCAAATGGCCAGCTTTCACATCACTTAGGAAATTTGAATAATGCTCTAAATTAATTCTTTAAACTGGATTTACATCAAACAGCTTTTAGAAAGAATTAGTTTAATTAAATGCTAACTTTTTTTTTTAGTAAAAGTTTCATATGGTTCATTAAGAACGGATTTATGACAGCTATAAACTATTATCTGTTCATTAAAAGGATGGGCTGACTTGCCAGCCACAGATTGAGAAACTTACTTTTAAGAAACTAAGATGTCATAGGTACAGTTTTGTATACCAAATGGACAAGTAGTTCATTAAAACACTAGAATAGTGCATTACCATTTTGGTTTTAAGATTTTTTTAAAAATCTGCTTAAAATGCCCTGACCTCCAGTGTATAACTTTATAGGAGCTTGGAGTCCAAATATGTAAGAGTTGCACATTAACAGGCTGTAAAAAAGAAGCAGCATTACCACACAAACGACATTATAAATTTTACCTTATCATAAAAAAGTACACACACATATATATACACACATATTCACCAAGTTGGTTTTGGAACAAGATTTTTATTTTATTCCTTAAGTGTGTCCAGCCCGAAGTCAATGACACACCAGAGAAGCTTATCTGGCTTGTGGTTCACTTCCTACTACACCTTTTTTACAATCAGGGTGCAGTTCCAAATTGCACTTTTCTGACCTTTGCTTTCCCAGGAATTTTCTTCATATGATCAAAATCCAATTACGTGGCCAAAGGACATGTGGCAACAGTGCACACACATGCAGGTTTTTCATTCACCTGAGATCAAAGAGCTACAGGATGCTTTTCCATCCCACGAAGGACACACACGAGGCTCTATGCTCCAATCCCTTTCCTGCCGTATGCCGGGATACACATTAAGAGACACTCCCCAACTAAAAGCGTGTCAATGACAAGCTAACAGGGCTTAAGTGATTAAAGTTCTGACAACTAAAATTTGCACAATAACTAGAACATCAGTGTGTTATCAACAGTATTTTCAGCACAAATCCAAAACATAGCCCCATTCTTCTACTATGAAGAATTTAACTCTATACCAGCCAATGCCAGTACACTCTCCACCCCTTATGAATACAATCTACATCATGCTCAGGTTCCACACTATCACAATATATCCTCGTTGACCACTCCTTCCCCTGTAAAACGTCTGTAAAATGTAAAAAATATCCATAAAATGTTCATTGAGTTAATTTGGTCTACAACTTTGGGCTCCACTTGCTACAGTGTTCACTCAGGACAGCAGAAGTGGTGTGTTGCATGGAGTTTCTGGGCACTACTGACCTCACTATTTATTTCTAGACATCGATCACCACAGGGCATAACAACTCACAGTTACAGAACACACTACATAGTTACATACTTTGAAACTGAGAAAACTCATTACAAGTGTCCAAATACATTAAGAAAGTCACACTGTCAGGGTTTTTTGTGCTTAATATTTCAAGTTTTTGACAATGTCAATACTTTTCCGAGATTTTCAAAGCCAAACAGTAGTCTTTTGCAAACAGGAAGAAGTGTGAATTTGCAAAGTTAAAAGGTAGCTGTAAAAACAATGAAAAATGGTAAAGTACATTGCTCTAGGATGTACGTTGTATAATCCTATTTCCCTTAAGTATACAGATGGATGATCATGATGCATTCATCTACTCACATTCTCTCTGAAACGCCCCCTGCTCATGTGCCAAGAACTCTGTCTCTGTGTTAACTCTCCCATTTGTGGCATGCATGAACTAGCACATCTTTGTGTTTATACCACTCCTTCTCCTCCACTTAACTCAGTGGGGCTCAAGATCACTTATCCTTCCCCCTTGCCATCTTCCCTCCTCTCCTCCCCTTGACAGACATCTAGAAACAACCTGCTCTTTAAATATTGACTCATTTTATTGTCATCCAGGATGGGGGGGTGTGTGTATGTGCATAGTGGAAGAACACTTTTAGTGACCAGAACAATTTTTCCAAGTGACCACTCAACCATTCACTTTACGTAAGCCTTTCATGCATTTTATGCCACTTTTCTTTACTCTCAGGTTAGCACTTCTTTCTCCCCTAGTCTTAGCATCTACCCAACAGCTGAAATATTTTCACCGTTATGAAAGCCCAGAGGAATCTTTTTCCAGTTAGTCATGATTACTCCTTCATCTACTGCTTGCCAAAGTCCTCTCTAAAGACATTTGGAAGATGGACTGCTAAATCTGTGCCATGTCATCACTTTCCTTTATACTACGATCAAAGGACAAGTTAAATTACTGTAAAATGTATTTTAAAATGTGAATGAAAATTTTAAAAAACGTTGTTAAAAACAACAAAATGAAATCCTAAAGCAGACTCCTACTGAGACAACTTGAATTTTCTTGATCACTGCTATTCTATTTGTACAGTTAGAAACATTAAAAAAAAAAAGCGCTATTTAATTGGGAAGCAGATTCAAACTTTATGACTTTGATATTATTTCAGCTCGTAAGGATTTACCTGTCAAACTACTGATGTAGTCAGTTGCTTTTAAAAAGCTCCTCTAGCTCATGTTTGAAAACTCTTCTGGCAAGAGGAACACTGGATGATAAGCCAAAACACACACTACAGTCACTCCTAAGCCTTTGAGCTCAGCCAATAGTTTGAGGAAAGTTCTCTTCCCAATTTTAAAAGGCTCCCCTTTTCCAGTCTTTACAGTTTAGATTTTAGCCCACAGACAAGGAGAACTACTCAACTTTCTCAAAGGGAAAAAAGAAACCCCAAAACATATTACTGGAATTACAGTGGTACTATGAATTAAAGTTTTAGGTCATTACTTTAAAATACTGTAACCTTACAAATGTATTATTTTAGAGGCTTCTGTCAGAAAAAGACAGCAACTGTAGTCAATTTTAAATTGTGTAGAATATATCCAAAAGAAAAATAAAACACATGTCCCATTAACGTGATGACTATCAGATGTTCAAAATGTTCAATTTACAACTACTTTTTTCTTCCTCATAAGCATAATTCTTAAACTACCATCTATTTTGTAACAAAACACTAACACTGATGAAAGTTTACATTATAAGACAGAGAAATTACACTCTGTCTCTCTGGACAGATACAGATGGAATTAATTTTTTAAGAGAATGAAAAAAAAATGTCCATCAAAAATATGTTTCTTTGGCCTTAATTTACAAGTAGCATTTGTCAGTAGATATTCATGAAACACATCAACTACAGACAGGACCTAACAAACCAAATGACTAAATAAAATGGAAATAAGCTGTGGAACATTAAATAATTAGTAAATTATCACAAGAAGTTTTTGCATCACTCAAACATTTCCTTTATCTTGATGTTCATTTGCTATGTGCAGTCAAAGATCCCAACTTAATTTCTAGCCAATACACCTCAAATTGGTCTTTGCAAAGATTGAAGATAGGTCCTATAAAAGGCAACCACCATTATCTGACCAATTTACTAATGATAAAAGAGGCCAGCGGTGCAAGGTATAGTTCTTACCTCTTCTGGGCAACACCAGGAAAAAAAACAGGTTGTCTTATAATTGGTACACTTTAGAAGCAGTGTATACGAGCATGGAAGAAGTCCAGTACAGGTTTGTATTAAAGAAGTTCTCCTTAGATATGTTTTTAACAAGGCATTACAATTTATATTTATTCCAATATAATATATATATATATATATATATATATATATATATATATATATATATATAAAACCATGGAAGAATGTCCTAAATACCTGCCATGTATTTCATACAAAGACCACATCAAAACTGAGATGTTTAAACAGTTCACCAGGCTGGTGATATTTAGACAAGATACAAGTATAATCAGTTTGCTTACGTCAGTCCCCTGGCCATTACATACTAACAGCTCTACCAACACAAAACGGCTTTTGTTTGCTTCTAACAACATCTCCTCATTCACTTATACAGCTTTCAAGCACCATCCTTCTTACCTTCACTTAGCATTCTTCTGTTTCCATGTTTATATTTTTATCCAGACACACTTCTCTGATTCTGTTCACTTTTCACTGTCTGGTGTTTTTTCCACATGTATATACACAAACACATACATAAACACATGCGCATTTACTTTTAACCCTTGAAACCATTTTGCTTAAAGGACACTTCCTACTGTCTCCCACTCTGCTACACAAACTCTTCACCCTGCCCCCTCTTTGCTAAGAATCCACAAAATAAGTATCATTCATTTGCTAACAGCAAATGTTTGGGGGGGTGGGGTGTTTGTTTTTTCCCCCAAATCAGTTGCTGCAACTCCAGTGTCCACAATTGCTAAAAGGACCAGGTGACTCTTTTCACTCTTCTTATCTGTTAGGCTTCAAAACAAAGAGAAAGTTGCTAAGACTTTGTAGCTTTTCTCATTACAGAAAGCTTTGCCGGGAAGTAAATATGTAGTGTCTCAGTAATGTTACTTGTTTCCCAAATGTTCATTACAGAAATCAGTTTCACACATTTATAGAAGTCTTACCTAGCAGAGGAGCTCCTTTGAGAAAAGCTTTAAGGTTACGCAGTTCAGTCATATTACCACACCACAAAGAAACTATCAGTAATTGTTTCTACGAAGATCATAAATTTGATTTATCACTACACTGAGTAAAATGAAATGGTTGATAAATTCATCGGTTTTGTAAGCATGAGAAGTAGTGGACCCTATTCTGTCCAAACTAGAAATCACTAACCTGTTTTACATACTTTTTGCCATCACTGCACCCATGGTCTCACTTGGGTGGTTTGTGTGCAAAAATCAGTTAGTTACTGCCTTCTGCTGCAGTGCCCTCTCCACCCAAAAGTATCTAAAATAAGTGTGATTACAATGGGTATTACTCTGGTAAAAAGATATAACAATTTATTACCACCACTGAAAAAGAAAAGGGAACGGCAAGATGAATAAGATTTCAAAGCAAGTATCAAGTGAAATTAAAAGCTTGGTACAAGCTCTGTCCCTTCTTAGCCATTATTAGAAGGTGGACGGACAGCTGCAACACTCGGAGGAACCACCAATTCCCATCATCTTACTTTACAAAAAAAAAAAAAAGGAACTGGAATTAAAAAGCCAAATGAGACACCCACCACTACCAAAGTACTTTTCTGAATGGACAACTAGCTGCCCTAAAATCAGGGCACCTCTCTGGGGAAAAGGATGCAGGGGAAAGAGCAAGGAGGAACCAACGCGTGTTCGCGGGCCGGTGTGACCTTGCGCGCCAGCCCACAAGGTTGGTGACGCGTTTTCTCCGCATCTCCCTCCACGGACACGCACCCGGGGTCCCGGGGAAAGGTCGGGCTCCTCGGGGACAGGGGCCAGGAGAGGCCGCGGAGCGATGAAATGACACCAGCGGCCGAGCGGGGCCCCCCGGCCCGGCGATGCTGACGGGAGGATGGACACGCCGCTCCCCGCCCCGCGGCGCCCCCGCCCGGGAGCCCCCACCGAGCCCGGGGTCGCCCGCCCGCCCCTGCCCCGCCGCGGCCTGACCTCAGGAGCGCCAGGAAGGCGGCGGGCTCCACGTCGGGCAGCTCGATCTCGGCCGAGGTGGTGGCCATGCCGCCGTTAAACATCGCGTCGAAGACGGCGCTGCCGGCCGCCAGCACGAAGCGGTGGGCGGGGATGCGCTGCTGGCCAGGCCCGGGGGGCGCCCCCCCGCCGCCGCCGCCGCGGGGGCTGCCCTTGCCCACCACGAAGTGCACGTCGCTGAGGAGCTCGTTGGAGAAGAGGAAGGCGAAGCGCTCCCGCAGCGAGCCCTTGGTGGCCTGCCAGTTGTACAGCGGCTCCCGCTGCAGCACCGCGCCGGCCTCGGCGGTGGCAGCAGTGCCGGTGGCGGCGGACGTCTCCACGGGCGCACCCGAGCTGCCGCCGGCGGCCGCCATCGCCGCCCTGAGCGGCCGGGCCGGGCCGCTCCCTGCGCCGGCGGCACGCGAACCGCCGCCGCGCACCCCGACGTCAGCCTCCCGCCGCCTCTGCGCCGCGCATGCGCCCCTGCCCGGCGCAGGCTCACGGGCGGGTAGCGAAGCCGGGGTGCCCGGTTGCCCTGCCCCGAGGGCCGCTCGGGCGGGAACCGCCGGGGCGGGAGCGCGGGGTGCCGGGCGCCGGGCGGGTGCTTTAGGCCACGTTTTGGCCCTGTGTCGCTGGTCGGTTCCGTTCGGGCGTCCGGCTCCCGCCCCGGTGCGGTGCGAATGGGCTTCCAGAGCCGCCAAGAGGGAAAGGCTGGGCATGCAAAACACAGAGCACTGCGACAGTCAGGGAAATTTATATCGTTACGTGTGGGAATGAATAAATCTTGCAGCTATTCTTCTTAGGCACGTGAAATGCAAATCCATTTTTATAATACCTGCTTCCTTACAATAGTGGGCAAAACAAGGATTGATCACCTCTTTTTACTATTTCTGAAATAATGCGGAAACATTAATTATTGTTGGCCCGTGTACCTTACAATCCTTACACACAAAAAGAAATCCATTTACAATGTGTCACGACATTTCACGTTTTAAACTTCCGAGGAGAAAAAGCAAAACTAGCAATAGTGAACGTAGCGGAGAGACGTCGCAGGTTTTGTGCCTACAGTGGCAGCCATCAAATGTAACGTCCTTGGACCAGGGAATGTAGGGTGATGAATTAATTTGGCAAATTCTGATAAGCAAAATAGGATCAATTTTAGTGTACGATCTTGGTGGCTTTTGAGAAAGGAAAAAAAAAAAAAAGGTATTTTTGTGTTTTCACGGTTCTGTCAAACCAGGCACTGTCAGTTGGAAAATAAGCTGGGCCATTTTGCCATCTGCTGGAGTTTTGCTGAAAATACAGCAGCGATTTAAACCCTGGAGCTGAACGCTATTTATCATCGCTCATGACTTGTCAGCATTTATGGAAGCGTGTGGCTAAAAGAGGAACAGAATATGTCACCACTCTGCATTGAGGTTTATAATTAGGACAAAACTGAGACCAGGCAAATGTGGTCCGTTTCACAGAACAAGTTTTAGAGAACCTTAAGCAAGACGGAAGCAATTTCAGGGGGGTAAACTATAGTGGGAAAGGGCATAAGAAAACATAGTATACCAACCAGAAAGCAGCAAGTAGCTCTGCACAGAAGCTATATTTAAAAATAAAATTATTCCGCTGACTTAGAAGAATGAAGGTATCACCTTTGCGCTTTGCTTGTCCCAAGGTGGGCAAAGAAGGGAAAGCAGGAGAAGCCCAGATTCCCTCCGATAGCACAGGGACGGAGATGGAAAAACTCATGAGGGAAATGGTGACACCATGGACACAAATAAATAGTTTTCTGGTGATATTTTTTTTTCAGTCATGGGATGATTTGGGTATTAATGAGAGTTTCCTTCATTGCTGTCTTTCTGCTTTTACCTTTCTGTGTTCACTCACGGGTTAGTCTGTCAGCTGAGAGCCAACAGCCGTGACTGCTCTGTTTATGGAGAGCCGTGTTTGTAAAAAGTTAAGGTACTGTCAGTAACACAGCAGAGGAAGTTAACAAGGATGCAGGAGGGTTAAGGAAAAAAGAGGGAAAGGTATGCCAAAGAACTAAAAGGAGAGTGGCTGGGGCAGACAGAGTATGTACAATAGCCTCAGGGATGAGAAATCAATCATAAGAAGACAAAACTAAGCAAGACAGAAAAAATGGGGAAAACCTGTGAGATGGGCTGAGAAAGAAAACGAGGGGAAAGAAACAAATGAAAATAATATGAAAGAAATCAAAAGTCTAAAAAAAAAAAAAGAAAAACGGGCAAGGAGACAAAAGGAAGGAAACAAAGAAAAGGAGAAATGTAACCTGGATGCTCATCAAATCTGATCAGCGAAAAGCCAAATGCACTAATTTAAACAGTTTTGGAAGTGAGAGCTAAGAAAATAATAAGTAACAAATTTCCTTTTGAAACTGGGCTTTTCTGCATGTAGACAATGAGACATTTGTCAGACATTTGTTTCACCTAGTAATCTTCGTGCCAGCTTCCTTCTTAAAAAAAAATCAGCTGTTTTTTGTTTGGCATTATCAGTAGGTGGATCATAGCCATTTTTAAATGTGATGTCATGGGATTGTATTCACCAGTCCAGATCAGAAATAATACACAATGCTTTTCCCAAAAGCGGCTACATATGAATGTCGCTAAAATGCCACCCTGTTGTTTGCTTTCTTAGCATGTTCAGTTCTTGTCTAGGAAATATAGCAAAAAATAATATGGAGAAAAACATGTATGTAACATAAGCAATGCAAACTGGCCCAAGAAGAACTTTTTGTTTGATCTCATGTAACAGAATGGCTACAAATCAAGGGCTGCAGACAAAAGTTCAACGGTATTATATTATATTGCTGTGAAGGTTGTCCTGATCACTAGCCAGCAAAACAGAAGGTCAGGGAGCGTCTACACTTTTGAGCAACTCACTTTCAAGGTCTACAAGCTTGTGCTGACCTGGTGCCTTTTTGCTGTGGAAATTCATGAAGAAAGAACTCCACAAGTTTTGAGGTTCCTTTACCTGTCAGCAGGGAGAGAAAGAACAAAGTGTGTTTATATACACTGAAGAAGAACCAGAGAATGTCCTGGTCTAACGGCAGGGATTTCTGAGATACTTGTGCTGCCACGGATGTTCCAGAGACACGGGAATGCCTGCCCAGCAGCCCTGGCCTGCCCTGCCAGTGAAACTGGGCCAGTTCTGTGAGGGTCATCAAAAGGGTTTGGGTTACAAAGCGTATTGTTTTCAGTCATTTGTTCCTGAAATTATTTAAATTCTCCTCCCTTTCCTTCTTTTCCCCACATGAACTCAGCTTTGTGTATGTTCTAAGGAGCTGTTTGTTGTTATGATCAGAGTTTTTGAGCTGGCACGTATTTTTACAGTGATTAGTAATTGTTCTCATAAGCAGTTAGCATCCTTTCTCTGCTTCAGGAGGGAAGAGAATAACTCAGAGTAAACCGCAGATTTGTTTCTGATTAAACATCCTGGTTGGGGCCATTTGATGACATCTTTCCCTTTCCATACTCGACTAGATTCTTAAAATCCCCTACATCTGATCCATGCCATTGCTGTGAATGATACACGTGTATTACCATTCCCATGACTGAATTACTAGTAGCATTAAAGTTATTAAAATGTGTAAATTTGGAATAACAATGCTTTCAAATAATAATAACAATAATAAAGTTATCTCCTCGGGCTTATTATTGTTTTCTTATCTCTGCTTTGCATTAACCTGTACTGCTGTGATGTGGGGTCTGCAGGTAACGTAACCTTGCAGGTTTTGGAGCACTGGATTCATGCATGCCCTGAAGACAAATTCGGAGTCTTAGATCTGAGGAACACAAAGGGCAAGGATTATGTTTTTTTTCTTACGTCCTGTGAGAAGTTCCTGTATAATGTTGATAAAAAAGCTGAAATAAGAGCAATTGGTATTTTTTCACTTTATAAATTCAACTGTAATCTAAAACTGACCATAGTAAGCATACAACTTTCTTAGAATTTTAAAATTCATAATAATTCCTATTATTTCTACAAGCAAGTCTTGTATGCAAGCACTTCATTGCGCATTTTCAGCTGTGTTGGTTAGTTGTCCTAGAGTACTAAGCTTGTTATGTCTCTTGTGCCATCAATTATATTGATATACTTCTCTGAATTTTAGTGATAATACTGATAATTTCTACATTAATTTATGTTACTAAATTGTGATGGGGCTTTTGTTAATTTGTGATAAGCAATTATGCTTACAGTACACTGTTGTGATAAACATACCTGCTAATCCAAATACTTCTGTGAAAATTTTCAGAATCCTAACTTCGAGATGTGTATAACTGATACAAACATCACATGGAAATTTTTAACCACTCCAGTTGTGGTGGTAGCTCTTTCTGTTTTCATTCTGCACATTTCTATATTTCAAAAATATACAACAAATGGCAACAGCAACATTTTTCACATTTTTACCTGAAAATAATTACAAAACAAACCCGATTAATTAAGCCTTAGAAGATTCTACTCACCACATACCCTTTTAACATATAATTTCAAATACTGACTTGGCTAGGTCTATGAAAAATCTTATACTTTTACGTATTTTAAAAATAATTCAAAATGTTCTGTTACTGCACAGCTGGAGAAGCAAAGGAGGGAAAAACCTTTATTAGTTCCTACCAGCATATCTTTATGATTGAGCAGTGACTGTTCTGTGAAGCTATTTAGTTTTCAATCACTGCTAAATGTGTTGAGGCAGAGCAGCGTTCCAGACGGAGCACACGTTTCCTCCATTTCTATCAGGGTGTTTAGCTAGCAGTTCAATTTCCACACGATTAACAAGATTCTTACGGAGAAGCCACACTCTTGCCATTTACAGTTCAAGTTAAATAGTATAACAGACATACTCCCTTTGACTGTAATGCCTATTAATTTTAGTCTGACACGTCTCTTTCCTTCTTAAGATTATTCACCGGTGAACAGACAGGCTGTAGCTCAAAAAGCAGCTCCATTTTTGAGGTACTGATATTCAGTTTTGTAAGTGGAACGGACACTGGTCACTAATTCCTCTTTGCATGCTTCTTTGCTGCTGTGATTGCTGCTGGAGAATCCCCCCAAATCCTCAGCAGATCATTAGCACGTGGCCTCCTGACCCACGGTGCATACCGTATGAACTACATTATATTGCCTCTGGTGCACCATGCAGTCTGTGATTTACAAGACAGCATCATTTATTAGGTCCTGTGCCCTCAGCTAACAAGAAATTCAGAAATAGAATGGGTTGCATTTAAAGCTGTTGGATAGGTGCAGTTATGTGTGGCCTAAGCTGCTCCCTCGGCAAATGGCAAATTAACAAAAGCCCCAAATGTGAAGCTTTTATTTCATTTTGTAATTCACATTTAAATCCATCTTTATCTGGACTATTGGTTCCTGACTTCTCTCGCCTTGCAAACTCACTTGCAAATACAGGAAGTACACCCTCAAGAATGTACCGACTTAGCTCAATAAAAACTGAATGACCCGAGTTGTTTTGTACCGGGATGGTATTTTGTAGCTGGCATCATAATGTGATGAAAGCTTGCTGCTTGGCAGAGCCATATGCGAACACATGAGCAATGCTTCCATGACCTATAAATAGCGTCTCTTAATCCTTGCATTGATCTTCATGTGCTTGCTTAAGGTTCACCTACCTATATTTGTCTATATTAATGTCATTTCTTTGGTTTAAAATAAAATCAGATATGTCTCAATGTAATGTTAAGCCCTACAACTGGTTAGGATTTAACAGGCAGTTATTAAAGATAAGAGCTGTTTCCCAGACTAAAAGCAGACACAAAGACCTGCTGGCCAGTTAGTCTCCTACTTTGAAGCTGACCATTAATAAATAAGCGTTTTTATGCCCTCCACAGTATTCTTTGGCTGGCACACTTACAAATGCCTTCTTAGTCCTGACATCAAGACTGATCTGCCGCCATTTAGTAGAGAGACTGAAGAAAACATCTTCCCTATTATAAATACCGATTATTGATCCAGTAATGGTGCAATGGAGACGCTGACAAACGCACACCCAAGTGCACTGCTTGTGAGCTGAGTACTGCCAGCCAAGGGGCCACACAAGTGGCTCTGGTTTGGTGCTGTGGTCGGGACTCCCAGTGGGCAATCTGTCACGGGGCATAGGGCTGATACTTGTGATTTGAGAGAGGTGGGCTAGCTATCTGAAAATGACCACGTAGACAGGAATCATCTAGTTTCTGACACAGGAATGTCACAATATGGTGAAAGATCATTGGTTTTGACACCGTGCTGCTGTCTTTCAGATGAAACCTAAGATCAGAACTCTAGGAATCACATGTTGTCAATAAATACAATGCTCTGACAATTTCTGCATGGGAAAGAGTCTTAATTTCTATGTTTTTCTTACTCCATTTTGCTTTCCCACACTTCACTGCAGTTTATGTAGGATATGTGGTTTTCAATCTTATCCTGACATCTAATATTGCCAAATAGTTGAACGGTTGTATGATTTTCTACAAATGAAAGCATCCATGTGCCTCATGATGACGTTACAATTTATGAAATTCAGGAAAAAGAAATATAAAATGCTTTTGCAACATCAAGAAATGAATATAATTGAGTATGTGACAGGAAGCTGAAAGGTTACGCTTCTTCTGGTGACAGCGTCACCACTCATCAACACCACTTTCATGTAACACTTTGATTAGTAATTATGTTGTTAAAGACATTATTCCTACCTTTATTTTTATATTGCTGTTCTGGTACATGTGAATAGAGGGTGGTGCTACATACAGTTCAAGTCGAAATTCTTCTTTCCCCTTCCTCCCCCACAAGAACAGTTAAAGCTTTCGAGAAATGAATGTGTTTTTAAACCGAGGGTGGTGTTTGATCAGTAAGATAGTTTGCTGTTTTACTTAATTTCTGACTTAAAGCCAAATTTTGAACTATTTGCTGTTGAGGAAGTTGGTTGGTGGTTTTGGGCTGCACAAACTGAGCAAGTTTTCCCTTTTTCTCTAGAAGCGGTGTAAACTATATAAATAAAGCCAACAAGAATGCTGGGGATGTTATTTTATTTATAAAGGCTTAAATAGAAGCCAGGATGTTTTGGCACAGAGCAGGAAAGTTGGAATTAGAATGATATGTAACTACTACTACAAAAAAAAAAGATTTCTGATATGTAAAGTGTGGAATACCAGAATCCACATGTTCAGCACTATCGTGGGTGGACTTGGGGGTCTCCTCTGTCAGGAAATGGAAAGGAATGATGGAGCTGGAAGGCTCACTAGTGCTTCTTTCACAGGGCGAGAGATGAAAGTGAAAGGAAAAAACATGCCCTTTTGAAGAAACACTTCAAACATCCCATTTCAGAGGTCTTTTCTGCTACCAGATGATTATTTCTTTTTTAATCAAAAGTTGATAAATCTCAACACAATAGATTCAAACAATGCACTCCATACAGGTTTATTGCTGTGTGCCTACCACACGATGTGCCCCAACAGTTTCTACTCAGAAGCTGAAACAGAACTTGGTGAACAAGCCTGGTGCAAATCAGTGGTGGAATATGCTGGCAGAGTGGTAAGGAAGAAGTTTACCGTATGGCATTTGACTTTACGGACACAGGAACTAAGAAGTGAAGCTTGAGACGTGAATCTTGAGACTGCACTGTGGCAGCTGCATACAAATAAGCAGCCTATACATTTGAGAGCTTGAGAAGTAAACCGGCTGTGCATTGAAAGGTAGGCATTTGGAGGTGGTAAATTTAGCCCTGACTCATCCAATGGCAATTTTGACAGTTGGGTGGACTAAATTACTTTTAGGAGTTGCATCATGTTTTTACCAGATAGTTTGTTTGAGCTGGTTTAACCCATTCATATACCGATGGCCAGATTCTAGACCTTTCTCACTTGAAATAACTATGCAGGAATTTATGTGTATATACAATATATAGGACATAGATATGTTCTGGGTCATCAAGTTCCTTTCTTCCAATCATATCAATTAGTCTATTGCTTAAACCTATCAAACATCTTAAAACTAGACTCTTTTTTTTTTTTTACATTCAGTACTCTTATTGTAAAAGAAGACCCTTTACTGCTCACAGCTAAAAATCTGTTTCCAAAAACCAGTGAAAGTTTCTTCACAGCTTCGTCCTTCAAATTAAAGAGTCCTTTCCTCTCCCTGGTGTTAACTCCTCAGGTATTTACGGAGAGCACTCGTATGCCAAGCTCTCCAGCCTCTTCCTGATGGACAGGTGCCCTGTTTCCTCAGCCACCTTAGCAGCCCTCCTTTGTGCCCTCTCAACGCAAGGGAATCCGAACCGTGCCCAGTGTTGCAGGTGGGTGCATTTACAATGGCATTGATACTTCCCGGTCTCTACCAGAAAGCCCTTGCCTGTCGCGCAAGCATTTGCTATTTTTCTCCAAGCAACGCAGGATGATCATTCTCTCTTGCAAATGTCCTGGATTTAACTGCTCAGTAAATTCTAGGAATAGTGGTTTTCATTTCTGGTTGCCTTGCACGCAAGACTCATTCCACCTTTGCGCACTGACAATTCAGTGTCGAGACTCATGTAGAAACAAAGTTTGAAGCCAGAAAAATTGCTGATGGATAAATTCAAACACATGCCTAATTTCTGCAGTTCTTTTGACATTTAAATGGAAAAGGCGAGTTCTTAATCAAAACATTTTTTTAAATGCTGATGTCCTTGTTCTTAATAACCCAGCTAAATTCTGATGTCAAAAGAGATGAGTAATTTTTTTCAGTCGGGTTTCCTAGACAGACTCCTGCACTAGTCAGCGCAGGGACCCTCTTTTCCACCACCACCTTCCACCAAAACGCGAGGCTCCGGAGAGGACAGACGGCCGCATCTGCCTGCCGGGCCGTCAGCTACCGACCGACCCGCGAAGCCTCTTTGGCAACGCGCAGCCCGACTCCGCGCAGCACCCACTCGCCGCTTCGCCGCCGGAGCAGCCGCCTGCCCGCGCCCACGGTCCCCGCCTCGCCTTGCGGGCGCTCCCTTACCCGCAGGGCTGGGGCGAGGGGGAGCGGGGCTCGCCCTTGCCCGGGCGGCTCCGGTTTCTGAGGCGGATTTAACCTTTCCCGCGCGGGGCGGGAGGGATGGGGCGGGCGGCGGGGCAGAGGCCGCTCGGCGGGGCGTGAAGGGCTGAGGCGAGGCGGCGCCTCGGGCGCGGCGCGGCGCTCGTCTGGGGGGCGCAGGAGGCGGCGGCCGCCTCCCGCCGCGGGGATGAGCGCCTCGGCGGCCACCGGCGTCTTCGTCCTCTCCCTCACCGCCATCCCCGTCACCTACCTCTTCAACTGCCTGGCGGCCGGCGGCAGGTGAGGCCGGGCGGCTCCCGCCCTGCGGGCAGGGGAGCGGGGGTGCGGGCGAGGCCGGGGGAAGCCCGGCGGGTATTTTTAGGCTGCGGCCGCGGGGCTGAGCGGGACGGGGCGGGAGGCGGGGAGCGGTTCGGGCGGGGGACGGGGACCCGCTGCCGCGTCCCGCCCGTGTCCTCTAACGGGAGCCGTGCCGCCGGAGACACCGGCGGGGCTGGGGAGCCCCGCCCGGCCGCTCGCCTCAGCACCCTCAAAACTGCCGGTTTCGCATCACCTGAAGCGCGTCCCGGCCTCCCCCGGGGCTCTCGGCTGGTGCCGCCGAAAGGACAAACCGGCCCAGGAGATACCGGCGGGACCCCGCGGGAACTGCGCCCTCTCCGGGCCTCGGCCCCCGGGGCAGCGGGCGCGGGAGGCTGTCCCGGGTCGGTGCGGCCTCTGCCCGCTCCCCTGCCCCGGCCTTCACAAACAAAATCCAGTTCTGTTTGAAAAACGAGTGGAAGAACTCACCAGCCTCCGAGCGCTCCCCAGCCGCAGGCTTTAGGCACCCCGCAAGAGATCTGAGCTGTAACTGGAAAAGTCAATATGCCCTCACTCCGCCAAAAAAATAGGATCCCAGGATAAACCACAGTCTAGAAAAGAAAGGCCTTTTCTCATGGAAAACCCAATATGCTTCAAGGTCCGTGTGGTATTTTGTGATCCCGCAGCCTGGGGTGTTTTGCAACTTTGCTGCACAAGTATGTGGTGCATGCTTTTAAGGCTTTGCTACATCTGTTCCTTCCTCATTTTCCTCCTCCGGGCCGATAACTTAATTTTTTGTTTCTCACTGCTAGAGAAATGCCAAACAACACACGCTGAATTACTCGATTCAGTGCCAATATTTATTTCAAATTGATAGACTGCAGTGAAGTCACTGCGATATTAACAGCTGTAATGCATGGGGAGATTCATCACTGGGTAAACAGACTAGCAGAAGATTCCAACCGTAAAATAAATCAGCCAGCTAGTACTGCTCATCCTGACTCGGAAAGTATGTGTGTGTATATTCTGAAATATTTGATCTTACAAACTTTTTGTAATAATTTAAAGTCAAGTTTCACTAAGGCTGAGATTGTCACAGTCAGTGTTATTTGTTTGTACACAATTTTCTTGACATACAGCGTGGTACTATGTATAAAATCATGTACCAAATATTTTTAGCTTGTCTTTCTGGACTTTACCTAACTTTCCCATCCTTTTTTTTTTTTCCCTGTACACAAGCCCAAAAATGAAGACTGAGAGTCTGTCGTAAAGAGAACTAAATGCAATTTACACACTTGAAGCTATAAACCATTTTCAAACTTATTTTCTTAACTTGCGTTTTCTTGGGGAAGCAGACAAATTTGCTTTGTGCCCTAGATTTTTGTGCTTTCCTCCACCACCGCTTTATGTGCATGATCGTTATAGCCCGGTCTTCAGAGAAAAGGTCTTTTCTGCTGAGCCCACCTGTGTTGGTTACTGAACCCCCCCAAGCAATCCTGCCTTATAGGGCCAGAGGGACCTTTGGTAGCACTTCCAAAACTGGAAATTAAACCTACATCCATCATAGGCGCTCCACGCTGCTACTCCTGTTCCATGGGACTGATATGTTTTATTTGTGAATATGTAATTTACTGAGTAGATAATTTATTGCTGACGTGGGACTAAATGTCCCTAATGATCCTTTTCGGCCTTGAAATCTCTGTGTTTGTGACTTTCACCTCTCATTGGCCTTTAAGTTTTCCATCATTTTTGTTTGTTTTGCAGATACCAGTACGAAAACTGATTTCAGTCTGACAAATCCAGACTCCTGGATATGTTGTTTATCTAGCTATTTTCGTATTTTCTTTTTTTAGATGATCACATGTGAAAAGATAGGCACATAAATTCTGCAAAACTGTAAAATGAATACTGTGACAGGCTATGCAATGGACTTTAAAACCAGCCTTTTAAAGTATTAAAAGTTACTGTAAGAGTATGTGCATTTGAGGGTAGCTGGTAAGAAAAGCTGAAGAAGCAAAATTCTGTCTCTTTCTCTGTCTTTTAAATTCTCTTTCTTTTTAATACTGTTACAGTTCCTGGGCAATTGTTGCAGTTGGATTGCTGGTTCTGGTTTTTATTGCTCTGTTGGCTCGTGTTCTTGTTAAAAGAAAACCACCAAAAGACCCACTCTTTTATGGTATGTCTTGGTAACAATGAAGCTAAATTCAGAAAGTGTTAATTTATATAAATGACAATATATGACGGTTATTTCAGATTGAACATTTAAGACGTGGCTTCAGAACCCAGTCTGGTGAGGTGCTAGGAAGCCAAGAAGAAAGAAAGACTGGGGAAAAAGGAGGAGAAGTAACGCTTCTTTTGAACCTTTTTATTCCTCTCACATAGGAGAGAGATCCAGCTTAGGGACAAGCCAGACCTCCTATTTAAAAAGAATGAGTAATACCCAAGTTCTACTATGAAAGTATTTGAAATACGGTCATACCTGCTCTGTTAAGATCCTCCTTGTAGTGGGACTTGGGCGCCACAGTAGATGTCTCACACATATCTCATCCTGAGTGGACTCGTTTGGGATTTTTGGATCTTTTGGATCAATGGCTTCCATGGCTTAGTTCTTCCTATGATTGAGTTCCTTAATTCTCCCATTTTTATTAGGCTTCTGTGTTAATTCACCTTTGTGATGTATAAGAAAGTTCAAACAACCCCACCTCCTGGCTCAGGCTGTCTGCGAACTCGGGCAAACCTTTCTATATTGATACTTTGCCGTAAAAGAACAGAGATATTGATTACCTTTTAAAAGGAAACCTTAGATCTAGATTACCTTATAGCAGAAATCTAGAAGAAAAAACACTGCTGTTTTTTGAAATTTTACAAGATGGGCCGATAGGCAAAGCAGGGTACAAACCACCTGTATTTGCTCTCAGTCTTCCTCCTCATGACAGCTCGTAGGTGTCTGTCCCCAGTGCTTGGTGTGAGGCTGGGAACTCTCGGTTCACACCGAAGTCAAAGGAAATAAATAACATAAACCTAGCACAAACAGATTTCCTGTCTCAAAGGAGTGACTCGCTAACTTGCCAGAGAGGTCTCCTATGGAGTGCTGTGGCTAACGCAGTTTGCCTTGCACATCTCCAAAAATGGCAAGTCACATTTCCCTCTCCACCTCCTTTTTGTTGTCCTTTCTCCTTTCCAAGAGATGACTGCAGTCAAGGTTGTCTGCTTCGTGTGACCAAGGTTTTTGAAATGCTACACAGTCCTTTCTGCAGACACTGACTTTCCACGGAGGCTGTGCCTGCAGCTCTACAGAATTTCACATTCTTAAGAAAAGCTTCCTAATAACTTTATTGACTAGCCACTAATTAAAAAATATTAAGCTATGTGGGAAAGTGATAGTGTGTATTAAAGATATGTGACCTCAAAGTAGATGCATCTAGTTCAATAGATCTCTCTGCCTGACTAAATTTATCAGACTGTGAACTAATTGTGTGATTCCAAATCTTTATTATTTTTTTCCCCTTTATCTTGTTACAGTTTATGCTGTATTTGCCTTTACCAGTGTAGTGAATCTAATAATTGGATTGGAACAGGATGGAATTATTGATGGATTCATGACTCATTACTTGAGAGAGGTAAACAATTGTTTGGCTTACAAGTGTAAATAAAATCTTTACTATAAATAACTTGGTATCCTATTTGTCACAGAAAATTAGCCACTTACACATTCAAAAGGATCTTGAATTTGATTGTTGACCTATTTCATTATTGTTATGGACAAAACCTTCACTGACTTGAAACCACTGACTCGTTTGGGAAAAGCAGCACATACCTTTCAAGCTCCAGTGTTATTTCGCTTAGTTTAAGTAATGCTGTTCTGCATTAACTTCTGAGGGAACTGAGTAGACTGTACACGTTTGCAGAAAGCCATGGATAGCACTCAGGAGTGGATGAGGACTGCAGTACCCAAATGTGTGATGAGGAAGGAAACAAAATTGCTCTTTTAGTTTTGCCTATTCACTTTACTAAAAGGAATTAAAGTAGAGTTAAAAAATGCTGATGCCAGATACCTAGTCAGCAGAATCTGTTGGCTGCTGAATATCAACATCCACCAAAAATAGCTCAGTAAGAGCTTGATGTGAAAGTCACTGAAGTCATTGAAAAGATTCCATGAACTTCAGCATGAAATGAGTTGGACCTTACAAGGTTATACGTTGTCATCAGTATATCCAATATTGTTCTAGATCTCTAGGTTGCTACATATATCTTTAATTTGTTCCATGTTAAATGTGTCTTTATTTTGTAGCTTTTATCACTGAAATATGGAAAAGTAATATTTCCATAATGTAGCAGAACAAAGCTGACAGTCACACATAGGAGTTATCCCTTCCGTCCTGCACCCTATTTGCAACTGTAGAACTGATCCTGCCTAAATCAGGTTTGCACTTGGAAAAGTATATCCTCAGGCGAAAACTGTACCTCTGGATTGAAAGAACATGAGTAACTTTTCTGAAATGATTTCCTGCTCTTCTGTATTAATTATTTGCTATTCTTCCTCTAATCACTGTATCTTTTAAAAAAATAAATGTTCCCTAGGGTGAACCATATCTGAACACGGCGTATGGCCATGTGATCTGCTATTGGGATGGCTCCGTTCATTATCTGATGTATCTGTTGATGGTGGCAGCTATTGCATGGGAGTAAGTCATTTTCATCTGTTTACTATTTACTTTGCTTGCATGCTCATATAACCTACAAAGGGCTTTCTTTTCTATGCAGTATTTAGATTTTTCTTTCAAGACTGCTCCATGTCTTAGGCCAAAGCAGCACTGTTAAAATTTCATTAATTTCAGGAATTGTACCCTCACCAAGTTATGCTTTTTTTTTTTTCCCAAATAACATATTTATGATAGAAATAATGTGTTGCTTAGCATGATGGTGATCTCTCATCCCTATTAGAGAGCATCGTGCAGTTTAAGAGAAAGCGGTTGTTTCTAGAGATTCTTATGTTTCCAGCTGTTGGATAAAGAGTTTGAGAAAATAAGTACTTAAATTACAGATGCTAATGTACCTGCTGGTTCTAGAAGCATTAACAGAAAGAAATGAATTATTAATTAATTGTTAATTCTTTTGTAGTCTTGAACAACCTGTGATTTGCAAAATCATGCAGTCAGCCTCCAGATGAGTGAAACATAACAGCAAATAACTGAGCATGCACACATCCTGCACTGTTCATGTGATAATCTCTTCACACATGAATGTAGGATTTCTCCATATCCCCATCTCCGAGGCAAGAATTCACTGTTAATTTGTGGCACAGCTTTTAAAACCTTTCCTTACTCAGATACAACCATGGCAATCAGTATAATATTTGAGAGTGATTTGGGGTAGGGATGGCCCAGTAATTATGTTGTGTTTTCTTTTTTAAACAGACAAAGTTATAGAACCATTGGCCTCTACTGGCTAGGTTCCATTATCATGAGCATCATTGTCTTTATGCCTGGAAACATTGTGGGTAAGGATGTAATTTATATGACTAACTTCTTCCTGTGAAACTTCTTTAAATTCAGCATTAGGCTATCTGTATTTTACTGCAGTATTGGTTCCTTTCTGTAATAATACAAAAGAGGAATTTTAGGAGTATCAGTAAAGAGCTGCAAGATATTTAAAAATTTAAATATGAGGAGGGGAAGATGGAGATGAGGAAAAAACAAACCTTTTCAATTTACATTGTTCTGAAGGAAAAAAAAAAAGTATTATATTTTGTTACACCCATAAGGCTTTCAGCCAAACTAGGTTTAATTTAAGCAATAAGACAGTAACTGTCTCTTAGCATCCTAAAAAATATAAATCTTATTTTGCATAAAAGTTACAATTAACTTAATATCCTGACTTTCAAGCGGCTTACAAGAGGCATCCAAATCACCTTTAAACGTGAAATCTGGAAGTTATTCTATTTTCAAAATAAATTTAACATGCCTAGATTTCTGACATAAACCAGTGCATAGCTGTGCTGCTAGGGGCTGAGAACTGTAATAAAAAATTTTACGTCGTTATTGCTGGCAGGTACTCCTTTAAGAGTGCTGCCCCCTCTCAAGTAAAGATTTCCTTTTTAGCAGAGCTTAAATTGATGCAAAGTTGACAAGTGTTCAACTCAGAAAAACATTCATGTGTCCAAATCCTGTAGATAGCTTCAGAAAAGCTTGCTGTGGCCTCGCTTTTTATGACAGAGGAGGTGCAGCCTGGGGCCAGCCCAGTTCCCTCCTTTGGAGAGGTACAGGCACCACAGAGAAAACAGTCAGCAGATTTAATGTGACAGTATCTCTTCTTTCCTCTAGGGAAGGCTGAGAAACTGGTTTTCAAGAGCATGCCTTCTGCCTTCCTTTCTGACACAGAGAGTAGCCAGCGTAAAGGACAGTTTTTCCTGATTTGCCTGCGCTGAGGATAGCTCTCTGAATTTATGTTTTCCCTCAAGTATTAGCACAGGCCTGTAGGAGAAATCAGGACTTTGGAAAATGAATGCTCTATCAGATCTTGAAAAATGGATATTTTATTTTTTCCATTTTTTTTTAAGAATGATGTCTCTATTTGAAGCAGGCTCCGTTAGGAGATTTCAAAGCTGTCGCATCCTGTAGATTACCTACTGCAGAGTGACAGAGGTGGTTTAGTGTCCCCTCAAAAAAACCCTGATTTCTGAAATGGCTTCTTGTCACCTGTGACTCTGCCACTATTGAGCACATGATTTTCAGCAAGATTTGTGAGTTGCTTTGACAGCGATTTCTACTGTTTTATGTTTACATTACCATGGCTGCTGTAGGTTTGATATTACTTAGAATATTTTTTAACTCTTCTGCAACACAGCTTACAAATTCTCACACATCTTACAATTATTTTTTGACAGGCAAATACGGAACAAAAGTGTGTCCTGCTTTTTTCTTAAGTGTACCATATATTTGCCTTCCCATATGGGCAGGGTTCCGAATTTATAACCAACCTTCGGTGACTCACGAGACTCCAGTTAAGGTAATACTGTTATATTTAAGTGTTGGCTACTGTTAGGAAAACTGTAATACGCTTGCTGTTTCTACTGAGTTTTATAGGTCCCTCAGTGAGCGTGGAATGTACTGTAACTGTTCGCTCTTACGACGATTGCTGCTGGGCTGCGTAGGCACTGTAAAAATATCTGTACTGCAGGACTATTTTGTTATGGTGGGATGAAGAAAAAGCAAGAGAATCTCATGTTTAGAGTAAAGAACCCATTTGCAGGTGTAATTGTGTTACTACCCTCTATCTGTTCAGTTTCTGACTGCTTCAGTTTCTTAGCTGATGAAAATATTGACATCTACCAGCTTCATAAAGCACAAAATCCTTACAGAAGCTCTGCAGGAAAGTATTCTGCAGGTGACTTACAGATTTCATGTAATTTAATAATGTTTTGTATGTGCATTCTGCAATATTAGATTTTAGAGGAAAGACATGGTACATTAATTGATATGAAAATTGTTTACACACTTCTTATTTATTTAAAAATCTGTAAAATAATATTTATTTAAAGCTCCTTAGATCTTTGCCTTTGAATTTAATGTTTGGGCTGTAATAAGATTAACTGACCAATCGAAAAAATGCAATAATAGTTTATGCACTCTTTTATAAAAAAAAAGAATTAAAAAATCTCTGCAGTACAAAGCACAGAACAGATCTTTAACTCTTTGTTGCTTTAAGCAAGCCAGTTTATTGCCACAGCACACCATATCAGCTGTAAGTAATGTAATCAATGAATATTTTTGCATCACAAGAGCTCTCGAGTCTCAGTCAGGTTCATTCTGTAACTGAGAACAGAGACACAGATGAAGGAGTCAGTTCCTGTTCCATAGCGAACAGGCAGGCAGTGTGCAGGGGGCGTAGCCTACGGCATAGAATAACAGCAAGGGATACACTGACAGATTTTCCCAGAAGTGTATGGAAGATAACAATCAGCCATCCATCCATGATTCCTCAGTAGGAAAGAGGGGTATAGACAGATGTTCTTATCTCCTGAAGTTTGGAGAATGCTACAGAATCACCACTCCTAGGGCAAATCCCTATGAAAGGCAAATTAGGGGAGACTTCAGGTGCCAAACTCTCTTCTACCCTCCTGCATAGGCTTATAGGAAACCACACATCCCATCCCAAAGCAATTTGAGCTGATGTACTTAAAAGTGTCACTAATTCTGGCAGGAAACACATTCTTTAGAGTCATCAAGGTAGAGAAATAATGTGTAGTTAGAGGTAGTGATGAAGATTTTTGCCATATATATTAGTGAGAACATCCTTTGCATGGAGGATGGATGGAAGTTTCAGTTTGTTACTCTAGGTTTTCCTAGTACTGAGAAGACCACAGAAATTGTATTATGGAAAATACGTGATGGACTGCTTATTTGCTGAAATACAGCCACGTCTTCTATGCTTATTAGGAGCTAAACTGCTTACTTAGGTTTGATATTTTCCTTTGGTGTATATTGCAGAGAAACTTAGTTTTAAAATTCTGTTTCCAAAAGGGAGGGCATAAAAAGCTGGTGATCTGAAAGTTGAACATTGCACTTCATATTGAATCCTTTCTTGTAAACCTAAACTTCCTTACTCAGAAGGTCATCGAAAAACCCTCACTGGGGCCTTCTCCCCTTCCTAAGTAGTTTCTTTTTTAGAAGTCATATTTTATCTTCACAGCTAATTTATACTCCATATCCAAGCATAAATACCTGGGTTCAATAACTGTCTTTAAATCTTAACATGACTACTTATGATTTTTTCTTATTTTTATACAACTCTCAGTCCTAAATTACGTATTGTTTCCAGGAAATAACTGTGTGTAATGCTGCTAATCAGTTAGCTAATCATTTTAAGTGCTGAAAATATTTAGCTCTCTTTCAATAGATCATTTGCAATTAGCTGTAAAATTGAACTTTTTTTTTAGCTATTGTTATTCAGAGTTGGTATTAAACGAAGAAAATGTAACAATGCTTTTAAACATGGTAGTGCAAGCATATAGAAAAATACTTACATGAAAGCAACAGAGGCAAGGTGTATTCTGTTGGCCAAGGTATTCATTGCTATATTATAATAAACCAGTTAGTTAAAAAAAAAAAAAATCATTGTGTGGACAGAGAAGAGGTAATCAAGTTTTGTGTGTTCCCTAATAGAGGTGGGTGCATGGGAAAGGAATGGAGTTATGCCCTGATTTAGAACCAAACCAAGCTGTGCTGCAGTATTTACAAAGCCCAGCAGATTTACCTGTACCAGCTCAGAAAAGTTTAATGTAATTTAAAAGTCATTAACAGAATTAATACACATAAATTCAGATTTGCACATGAATTCTGAAGGGACTCACTTCTATGGACAGCACACAAGATTATTCCAGTTCCTTAAAACTAATCATGTAAGGAGCCTTTCAGAAATTATGGAAAATAGGTTTTTCCTGGAAGGGAGAGAAATTACAAAGTGTGCCTACACACTTCCTTGCTACACAAAAGAAACAGGAGGGCTGGCGAGATCTGCGCAGAGTTCAATGTCGTTTGCAGTAAATGGGAAGCCCGTGTCAGGTCGTCTCCACTTGGCCAGTGACTGAACACGTCAGTGATTTTAGTGCGTATTGACGTGGCTGCTGTGTTAAAGGAAGGGTACGGCAAAAGTACTACGTAGCTGAGGTCTGGCAGCAAAGCGCACACTGTCTTTCAAATTCTCACTTCTGCTTTTTTTAAGCTTTGCATTTTCGTTTTGTTTGCATAACTGTATGCGTAGAGAAAAAAGTTGCGAGTGTTTTGTACCTTGGCAATTTCACAGACTCATACTACACCAAAGGCTGTGTCCACGAATATTGGCTTTGTCTCCAAAACCTCTAAGTACAAAGTTCTGTTGTAGCTTTGTGATCACAGTAAATACCACGTTCATTTAACGTCCCTTTTGAAAGGAGAAGCGATACATATGTATATAGGCTTCATACTTAGACAAAAGTGGAAAGAAAATGCATCAGCTTTCCAACTTTCCATTATCCTTAGATCTTCTACATCTGAAAATGACTTGTAACTCAGCAGCCATGGGACGCCTTTGTCTTTCATAAATATTAGGATATAGATATTTGTTGCAGGTACTATTACAAACATTCCCACACTAGCACTTAAAATTCTGTGAGGTGACGCAGGCCCAGGTCATCATTACCGTACTGCCAAAACAGAGCTGTTATTTGTGTTTGAAAAACAAAGGTGTCATTTTTATTTTTTTCTGAAAAAGATCCTTTAAAAGAAAAAAAAGAAAAAGAAATAGTTTTATGAAAGGGATGGCCTGTGTGTTTAAAATATCCTTATTTTTGTTAAACTACAATTCAGATCTTGCAGTTCTTACTCAGGAATTGTGCTTGCAAAATCAGTTCTCCTGTTTCAGTAACTTCATTGTGAGTATCTTGATCCTGAGTGTTTTTAACTGTGCCTCTACATCCTAATTATTGTTTTGTGCTTTGGAGACAATTCCAGAAGTGTATAACAGGAAGGAAATACGATTTTTCTTTTGCTGTCTGCATGCCAACACGCGGCTAATAAAAAGGAAGAGGAAATGAGTAACACATATAAATGGGGAAGTTTTCCCTCTGAACTACAGAAAGATACTCTGATGTGCCTATAATTTTGTCTGTGACTACACAGTGCTGAAAATCTACCTCAAATTATTTCCATGGGTCTTGTAAGTTTTACCGTGCAGGCCAAGAGACGACTGTGGTTCCTCCAAGCCACCGTCCGCGTCAGACATCCGTGTGGCCTTTGCTACTGTAGAGCGTGAACCCCTCACCTCTGCCCACGCGGTGCGGCGGGGGGATTCCTGTTCTGAAGTGGAGGAAAGGAGGCACAGAACAGATCGGACCCAGATGCTGACAAGTGCTTTAGTGCCCGTCAGAGGAATCCGTAGCGTGCAGTTATAAAAGAATTAAAGAAGCATGTTCCATGTGCTCTGCACGCACACACATTTCATTCTCTATTTCTGCGTTACATATTAAGACATAGTATTTGCTCACTGAACTCAGCAGAAAACTCAACTGGCCAGAGAAAAGCTTTTATAAGCCAGTGATATTCCATTAATTTCAATAGTGTCAGAGGCTGCTGAAACCCAGCATTCACTGTCAGTAATGAGATGGCCTCTCATTTTGCTGTCCCTCCAAACAGTACTTTTACAAAGTGTATCAGATTCAACTTCAAATGTTTGAGGCAAACCTACATTTCGAAAGCTTTTCTACATAGGGACATTCAGGAAAATGAATTCATTCCAATTAACAAAAGACACAACTTTGAAGAAGTCAGTTATGCTCCTTTAAAGCCTCACGTGATTGCAGAGTTAATTTGATTTAGGTTGCTTTGAAAGTAAACTAATCTGTACTGAAATGGCTTTAGTTGGATCCATACAATGAGAGTTTATTCAGATTAATTTTCCTCACTGCATCCTATAAAGTCTGAAGTCACCTTTTTAGATGTGGAAGTCTTTCTGTCTCTGAAATCTGAGGATAAACAGGGAAATGCACCTGAGAACTAACTGCTTCTATCATAACGATGCACCGCTTCCCCCTCCTTGTAGCGCCTGATCTGGAGTTAAATACGTGTCGCGTGGAACTGGGGTGTACTCACTGAACACCTTTGTGTTGCAGGTGGTTCAGGAAGTCCAGAAGAAAGGACTCTTAAGACGACCAATAGATTTAATGTTAGCTGCATACCTCATTCTAGCAACGGGGTTTTGCATATTTAGGGGCATGGTAAGTTGAAGATATTTTAATATTCTGGCCTCTAATTTTCAGTCAGACTTTTAAATTTGAAATAATTTTGTCTGTGTGAAAAAATATGCACATTTTGGTCAAGGGAAATGCTGTGACTTTCAGGGTTGGAATAGGCCTTAGATATATGAAGGAAAAATTGACTATTTATGGTAACTAGTGGTGCTTTACTTCTCCATTTTGCCCCGTGTAAAGTATGTTTTTCAAAAGGAGGTGCACAATCACAAGAGTAAATAGCATCCCAAGTGCAGATCAGCATGACCTAAAACTGTTTTCATTGGCCTGGTTTTAAATTTATAGCCAAGAACATGGAGACAAACCAACTAAATTAAATCTGTATTCATGTTTTTCTAAACAGAGATGCCTAGTTAAAGTTATATAGGAAACCAAGTTCATTTACACTGCATGAGAGAGGAGAACATTTCCATCTGAGGAAAAAAAAAAAAAATGATCCATGTTACCTGGTCAACACATGTTGTTTCTATTTACAAAGAGCTGATTTTTAAAAAATATTTGCTTTTTAAGCATAGTTGATTGAATTAAAATTTCTGAGGGAATTACTGAAAATGCTTGAAGTGGATAAATCCAGTAGCAGGTAAATCTTGTCCTTTGTCAGCTCTAAAGCATTTTCTGTCTTAAGCAGAAGGGAAGTTGTATATCATTCAGTGATCAGAGCTCGAATGTTTAGGTGTCTTAGGCAACTGCCTGCTTGATTTGTAAATCTGATCCTGCCTCGAATAATTCCAGTAAGAGGTGACAACAAGTACCCAAGGAACATTTTATTTACCTAGTGCTGATTGTCCTTTTGTAGTTCTGCTGCTCACATTACTCTGTCATCTTCTGCTGTTTCTCTGAAAACTTGCCTCTCAAAAATATTTCTTTTTCTTCTAACTTGCCACAGACTGCTTCATTTCTTGTAGATCATGCTACCTCACAGCACCACTGATGAAGGTTAATCGGCTGTTTTACCTGTAATTTCACTGTAGGAAATGTTAATCTCATACTCTAATATCTAACTCAGTTCTGCAGTCCCACTTCATTTCTCAGAGGCCTATTTTTTTTTATTTATTTTGGGAGTGTGGTAATTTCCTTATATATTTCCTCTATCGAACAGGAACTGCTTACTGGCCTTACTTACACATACAGAGATCAACTGAACATCTCTGCGTAACCATGATTTTGTGAAAAAGCTAATAAACCAGAATCCATTATAGCCCACCCAGACCTCCTTCTCAGATGCCCATGTTGGCAAAGAACAGGGAGGAATATCCACTGTTTGTAAGTCTTTGCATTTCCCCCTCAAAGTAACACAACAAATACACATGAAATTAAGTTGTGGAAAACTTACTGTTCAGTCTGGTAGCTTGGGCATTAATGATGCCTTGCCATAAAGCACTTAGTGACAGCTGTTGACGCAGGTTGCTAACTCACTTTAGAACAGTGTCTTTGTAGTGCTTGTAAGGGCTACTACGAAAAGGAACTACTTTTGCACCTGGGTCTCTCTTCGTGTTTATGGGGAACTTTGTTCTTTCTATAGGAATGTAAAATCCTACAATCTCTCTTTTGCTACTCTCTTTTAAAAACTGTTATTTTAAGTAACACCTGTCTCTGCATTGCTCTCCACTGCTACCTTGCCACAATGCAACTCTTTTCTTGTTCTCTACATCTGTAGCTTGCTATCCTAAAATGGGGTGCTTAACCTGAAGTTTCCACTGTTTGAACAATTGGAAAGTTCATTTGCTGGGATCAAAGTCTGTTTATCAGAGCAAATCAATAGCCATTATACTTTTACTACAGCATACCAACCGACTGAGTTCTCTTCCAGCCAAAATCTTTAAAGCAGGCTGTCAGCATGTCCTTGCAAATCCTCTGAGCAGGAGCCGAGAGGAGGCTGCATTTCAGCTTTTTACCCGGTGATCAGATGGATCACCTTTGCAATAGATTTTGCGCAAGCCTCCCGGGTAGCAGTGCTGCAGACCGCCAGTGAATCTTTAGGGCTGGTAACAAGTATCAGGTTAGCTCATTTTAGAGCAAATCTTTGTTCACGGGAAGTTTTAAAAATTCTTCTTAGATTGCTCTGGATTGCCCTGCTGAACTCTGCCGGCTATATATTCAACTTCACGAGCCTTATATAAAAGATCCTGCTGCCTATCCTAAGCTTCAGGTAAAGCATTGACTGTGGAGCATAGAGTGTTAAGAAGTGATTTGTTAATGGGCACAAAGATGAAGCCATGGGTTTCAGAGATGCCAAGCTCAATAGGGGAAGTATTTGTTCATGGCAAGTTAATCAGTATTTCGTATGTTCTACTACAGCCTTTACAGGGTACCAGCTCTTTGTTGTGATAAACTTCACTTGGATTGCAGTCAGTTACTTAGAGTTACACATCCTAATTACTGAGGCTTCTTTTAATATATCCCATGAAACATACCCTATTTACACAAGCATTGCAGAGGAGTGAACGTTGTGCTTTAGTTTTGTAGTATTTGCAAGGTTGCCATGCTTCTGTAGCCCTTGCTGCTGCACGCGAGCAGGGCCTGAAGCAGTAAGGGGATTCATGAGTGAGGCAATGAGCAGAACTCAGATACCTCTGCTGGACCCGTTCTTTCTGGGAAAGGGGTGGCTTGGGTGTTATCTCACACCTTCCAGCTGAAAGTGCAATGGAGCTTGAGAAACAGACGCCCATGCTGCGTTGGACACCGAGTTTGGTCAAGCCACGCTTATTGGCATGGTCTCAAGATGGCAAGGGGTAGGAAAATGTGTCCTGGGATGAAGTGGATTTGGATGGGCCAAAGAGAAAACAGCTGTCAGTATTAGTGGAGGCCTTAGGGTAGCTGGATCCAGTCAACAGCACCCAGGTGTGTAATTCTTTCCTCAAAGAAGTTACAAAAAGCTGCAAAAAGGCCTGGGAATCATTGCGGCCAGGAGTGTTGTTTTGAATAGTCTCAACCCCTCAGTCAGCAGCTGGCTAATTTTTAAATGCATCTCCCTCACACCGCAAGGCAACTAATATTTCTGTTTAAAATGCAGATGCTGGCATACATGTTCTACTCTGTGCCATACTATGTGGTTGCTCTGTATGGCCTACTGGTGCCTGGTTGTTCCTGGATGCCTGATTTAACCCTTATACATGCTGGAGGACTAGCTCAGGTATTTCTTTGTAAAATGTTCACTCTTAGTAAAAAATTAAGTTAAGGGAGCAGAGAATCAAACCTATTACATGTCTCTAATGACTGCATTCTTGCTTTAGTAGACTTTCCTTCTGCAGAATCTTTTTATTGGGCTCATTTGAACCTTGTTAAGCACCGTGCACCCTGGCTGAGGCCATGAAGGAAGACTGTCTTTAAGCTTAAGGGTCAACCATGTGAAAAGCAAAATCAAATCCACCCAAATAGTAAAATACATTGGCCAACTAGGTAGTGTGAAAAAACTAAATGGAAGAAGTATCTACTAGTCATGCAAAATGGGCAATAGCAGTTGATGATGTTGATATAACACTGGGAACCTCCTGGGCCACAAACAACAGTAACACTGGGACACACTCGTGTTGCTCAAGGCAGACCAGTGATCATACTTCAACTCGTTCTGTTCTGAGTCTCCTAAATAAACAACTGAAGTTAATTATTAGATGGTGCTGACGGTTATGAGAAGACCAACTGAACAAAAACATTCAACAGGAACTAGTGAATGATTTCTCATGACAGAGATGACCATTTAACAGTTGAGACAGAATGACAATTGATTTGTACTGTGCACAGGAAATTAAATGTGCTCTGAGCATCCAGACAATAAAGAAAATATGCACATAATCCTGTAACAGTAATGAAAAAATAGGGACACCAAAATAAGTGTAATTCAAGTACTGCTGTTGGACAAACACAGACCAACACTTTGTTCCCCAGGCCTGAGATAACAATGATGGATACAGACTACAATCCAGGTTAACTTCCCACTAAGGATGGGGGGAGTGAATTTTAGTTGCTATTTGTGAACAACCACCACAGAGAATATGACTTTTTTTCTAAACAGTTTATAGAGAATCTTGAATTACTAAATTGTATCAAAACAGAATCTGGCAAGCATTTTAATGAGGTTTAGATGTTCAGAAGGGATCACAAATATCATACAACTGTGTTTGGCCCAAATCTAATCTAAAAAAAAGCACAAGCTAGCTAAAGTAGGCAAGCCAGTATCAGGAACCTCTTTCTACTGACAGATTACTCAGCTTTCATGAATTCCCCAGTCAGTCAGGACAGAAACGACTCCTTCAAAGATTATTTAGCACAAGGAGAAGTAAACTAGAAGTCAGTATGCTGACTGTCACAACCTTGCAAACTTAGCAAAAAGCTCAGCCCCCAAGATTGGAGGTGATTTTTGTTTTGTTGGTTTTGATGGGGTGGTGGTTTTTCAGGGTTTGTTTCTTTTTAAATGTTTCCCATTACAAACACTAACTTTTTTTTTTTAAATTGCACTGTGTACCTTTTAGAAATGTTTTGTTGCTGAGGCCTAAAACTCTTCTGTTGCCCCTTGTGCTTTGCCTTCAGGATAATGCTGATTTACACACTAGACAAGGAGGAAAGCTACTGATAACCCAAAGCTAACACTCAAAATTTCCCATTTTACTCTTTGAAGCTTGTCCTAGGCACAAGCAAAAACCGTAGGCTGACAAAAAACAATTAAGAAATGTTATGTTGCTGCACACTCCCCATATTTTATCCTGATTAAAAAACTAATTTCTTTAAGTGGGGGGAGAGGGAGGGTTTGTAGTTTTGACTGTAATGCACTGCAGAATGAACTTAATTCATCCCACAGCTGAATACAATTTAATTGAATTGACTTTGTGAACTGTGAGCGACCCTAGCCAAAAAAAAATGTGCCTGGCAATGAATTGAGGGCTCACTTCTATATTATTTTTGGTTTTGGTCATTTTGAGGTATGAAACACATTTCCAGGTTTGTGTAGTGTTTTCACAAGTTAAGACACTTGTAATTGATAATTAAAACAGATGTAGTTACTGAAACATATTTTGCTTTCTGTTATGCACAAAGGTCCAAAAAAAGGTCAATATCTAACAAAGGAAACCATGGGCATTGCCCCTTGGGAATGAACACTGCTTCTATAGATGGAGAATGTTGGGATTTTGATTATTTTTATTTATATGATTATGAAGTAAGTATTCTTTACAAAAAGAAGTCTCCAAATACCATGTGATGCATCTAAACTAAGAACCTCTGAAAGTGCCTAGCCTTTCACACAAAGAGAAATACTTGCTGTTTTTCAGAATTAGATATAGCACTCAGCTTGAGTTATTCTGCTGCTGACATTCAGATTCCAAAACCAGGTTGTGTCCCTTGCTGGGCTTTCTGAAGTTTCAGGAAGAGTTCTTTAAATATCACGTGACTAAAGTACCAGGAGCTTTGATCATACAAAAGGGTTGGAATAGCCTCTGTGAACTTGATAAAATTGGTATTTCCCTGTGCAAGTGAGTCACAGGAGAAGGGATGAGGAGCTGCAGCCCTGCTAGCCACCACCCATTCCGTCTCACCGACGCCATAGCCCACTTACTTTCCCTACTCTCCCAGACATAGAAAGTTTTTCTCTCCTTTTCTATCCAAGTGTTTTCCTTAATCCTGCACTTTTTGGTGGCTAGGTTCTACAGTGCCTCCTGTCTACAAGAGAACCTAAACCCAAGGAATGTATTTTTCTAGGTTACTCTCTCCCCACTCTGATGGCTTTCCTTAGGCTCGTAAGACCTGGTTCACACCCCTCCAAAATCAGTTACAGTCTTTGACTGATTTTAGTTAGTTTTAGAGAGAAGGCACAGAGTAAAGAAAGACTCCTAACCTTTTTCCATGCCCTTCTCTGACCCTAGCTGGAGGGCTCTCTTGATTGCAGGGTAAGAAATACTCCAAGCACTGCCTATGATTAGGCTACAGACAAAAAAAATTGCAAAAAACCAAAATCCAAACCCAAATTATTTCATACAGACCAGAAGCTTAATGAGTAGCAGGCATATGCAAATTGCAGTTGTCAAATTGAGCAGTGCCACGTCCAGCACCAGGCAGCTTCCATCTGCTGTGGGACGGCCCGGTCAGCAGAGTGGCCAAGGCTGCCAGGCGGACAAAGGCTGTGTGCTGGACACACAGGCTACTGTAGAAGTTTACCTGCAGCATCTCATTTAGTTGATTTCTCAGCCAAGGTTTAGGGGCTTGAGCCTCAAAATTCTCCACTGACAGAGGGTTCAGTAACAGAAAGCACCAAGGAATGGCTCACGTGCTGAGAGGACCCGATCACAGCAAGGTTACACAACAGACTCCAGGTTCTCTCACTTACCGCAGTGCCGGCCCATTGTGCAACAGGCAGAGATGTTCCGTAACTAACAGCTCTTACTGCTCAAAATTACCGATATGCTGCAAGTCTGCCTGGTACTTGGAAGAAGAGTAGGACCGGGCTACTGGTAAGTGAGAGATCTGCTTTTAAGCCACACACCCCCTGTCCCAAGGTGGGGTAAAAAAGGGCAGGGGGGAGCAGAAGCAGAGTAGTCATGGAAAGGAAACACATGAGATTAAAGACATAACCCAATTTCCACAAAGGCAAATCAAATTTAAAAAAAATTACTTTAACAGACCTAAATATCCTCCCTGGTAATGAAAGGATAATGCAGTGTGTTACATTGAAAAGCACATCCAATAATAACTTCATTATATGGTGCATAATTAGCTAGTAAAAATCTTCACAAGCTACAAATAGAACAAAATGTTTCTGTTTTTTCTTTTTATAATGCTCAAAGCTCACTAATGTGCCACAACTCTCGTAAGAGACAAGAGCACAAATAAGGCTCCGATCTTCAAAGGCACCTCGAAGGCTGTGCAAGCTCTGGGTCTCTCAGAAGCAGCCCCTTACAGCTCTTTCTGACAGGGCCTTACTATGAACTTACTGGCAACTTACTGTGATGCCTGGCTGGCTACTCTTGGTCCAAAACAGGCAGGCCTTGCAGTCCTCCGTAGAGAATTACGTAGCTTGGCGCCTTGGTCACCCCAGCAGAGGCTCTAAGGTACTACCAGGAGGCTCTGAGTGCCTAGGTGAACATTAGACAGCCCCAGACCTCCTACCTGAAGCCTGACGGTGGCTGGCTGGCTGCTTGGGAAACCACTACCTGGTATAACGAGAGGTCTCTGCTGCTGAGCACTAACGCTCTGGCTGCTGGGGCAGAGACAGCCCCCAAAGCGAGGAAAGGTAGCAGGGATCTGAGCAAGACCAGCCAGGTGCCAAAGGCAGCTCCTGCCTGAGCCAGGTGAGAACAAACAGGCTGCAAGAGCCAGGCTGAGTTGTAAGGCTGATATAAAAAGGCTGCTGATAGCATGCCCCTGAACATCTGTGTACTGTGCAATAGCTATTTACAGAAACATGCTAAGGGGCACTCTGCTGAAGTGCGTTTGTATTTGATTTCTTTGATTTCTGTTTCTTGACTCAGGTTTGCTAGATCAGCTCTCCCCATTCCGTGTAGGTGGTTAGAATCACCTGAAAACCAAATTCCTTTTCTGTTTTGCTGCATGGTCTCAGCCTAGCCTTTTGCTAGAGGGGGTGTGTATTAAAAAAACCTGCACTGCATTTCACTTTCTGTTTTGCTAAACCATGAACAGAACTGTGTTCTTTGTGAGTCCAAAATAACTCCCGCTGCAGCCAGAACAGAGGACGTGAGTTGGCCATAGTGTACTCTGCTGCGTTACTAAAATCCTGGTGTCCCTTTCTCCTGCTCTGCTTAAGATCACATTGATGTTTATCTTCTCAGATCTCCTCCACTGCTAACTAACTAACTAATAATAATAAAAAAATGGACACACAATAGTTAACATGAACGAGCTGTGGCTTGAAATAGCAGGTAACAGATGGAGACAAAAGACAGTGACTATCCTGACGCTTCTATCTTTAAATGTTTGTTTATGCTAAAAATATGCTCCAGCCCAGCAAGCTTGTCTTTGCATATAACCTTCACTGTAAAGTTAACCTATACCTCAGAACCACCCCCAGCCCAAAAGCCAAATATTGCAGATGTTTTCTGAAATAATCAGGAGTTGTGGGATCAGCATCTGGAACACTGGGGTTAAGATTTATATAAAAAAAACCCCACAACCCAAGAAAACCAGAACTAACATAGCTTCCAAGATTTTGTTTCTAACTTTATTCAGAGCGAGTGTCTGTCTGCTTCCCCTGGATGCCAAACACAACATTCCTAGGTAGGTGGGTGCGAGTCCTGCCCCCACGACTGGGCTGAGGCTGGGGGGTGCAGATCTCTGTGGGGATGCACTTCAGTGGCCGTTTGCCTGGGGAAGGACCATGGACCCTGCTGCATGAATAATCACCCGTAAGCCAAGGGTGAAATCCTGTGCCTGATGTAGAGATCAGTGCCACCATGTGCATAAAATAAACCTCCTGCCATGGCACTGCCTCTTACACCAACATGTTAATAACCTTAGTTTAGACTGTATTTTTATACCGCTGTGCAAAGTACGATGGTTAATTCTGGAATAAAAGGGCTGGCTTGGAAAATGTCACTGGAGATGCAGACTTGCATGCAGATTATACTGTCTTTCCAAAATATACATCAACTTTACAGTTTTTTAATATATATGTTATATACACACCACAGGCTCAATTTTCCCATATTGGTGCTTCTCTTCATGCTCGAACTCCTTACATCTACAGAGTTCCTGAAGAAGCAAAACAGTTTTTTCTGATATTGAACATAATGTATGGGATTCTTCCCCAGCTGCTGGCTTACAGGTGTGTCAACAAGCCAGAATTTTTTATGAAAACAAAACAAGAAGAAAAAACGGAATAGCACAACTGTTTTCAGCTCCTCTCTTTGGCCACGTATATAAGTGGGTTGGGATGTAACAGAACTGCTTAAATGGAACCCAAGCGAAGCGTGTAAGATGTGTAAAATTGCACAATTGTGTAAAGTTGCACGGTCTGTTCTGTTTATCCTACTCAAAAAGGGAAAATAAAGATGCCTGCCTTCAGTACCACTTCTCAACATTTTGACTTTGCGCTGCAGTGGAGTTGCTAGTTCACATGGCTATTTTTAAGTAAGCTGCTTGGACAGTTTTAGAAATCCTGCATGAAGTTAAAGAATAATAATGATGTCAGTGTTTAGCCTCCACACACTGGAGATCAGTGCTAGCCATCCCTACACAGAGCTACTGTAGAATGTGAAGGTCAACATTTTGAAGTGTCAAAAATTAACATACATAACTCTGTCACATGCACACGTTTTATTTGTCAAAAAGTAGGTCTTGTGGGTCAGCCTTGTTAAAAATCCCAAGAAATCTTTAAGAAGCAATCAACTCATATGTTAAGACTCCATATATGATAAGCAAATCATAGTTTTGTTAATTCTTTTAAGAATTCACTTTTGCAAGGACTGCTCACGTCCTCGAAGTTCAGCATGTGCTTACTAGCACTTGAACTGGGCACCGAGGGCTCGTTACCTTCAACAGTCAGGCCTGACAGCGCAGCGTGCATTTCCAGAGAGGAGGGGATTTTGGCCGTGTTCTTCTCTGCAGCTACAGTTGCTAATGCTGTTGGGTCACAAACAAGTAGCGGCAAATGCAGCGACCTTGGTTTGTGTAGTTCATGTTTCTGTTTGCAGTTACAACTATTTCTATCAGTTCTCTGTGTGGGTATGCCAAAAGCAGCACATTTAGTGCCTTTCTCACAGATGAAATTAGCTGATACGTTTGAACTGGAAATACTTTATTTTGGGATGTTGACTTTTGGGTGTTTTGATTTTGAGAATTTGAATTGTCTTTTTAAACCTGATCAGTAACAAGAAAGCATCAGCTCATGCGCATGTGTGGTGCACCCTGCACAAGGGCGCTTTCAGAGCAGCAGGAAACTCATGCTTTAACCTCTCCCGTTGAACGCTGCGGTGCAGTTCACAGCAGTGCTCAGAAGAGAGAAACTCCAGCCCAAGGGGCAGGCCCAACGTAACCACAACGCATCTCGGTCAGTGCTTCCGGGCAAAAAAAGGAACTCGGCAATAATTTCCTCCGGCACCCAGCCTCCCTGGTGTGGGCTCCTCCCGTGTACGCTGGAATTTGGGATAGCTCCATCCC
Source organism: Chlamydotis macqueenii (assembly GCF_036417535.1). Taxonomy (NCBI): domain Eukaryota; kingdom Metazoa; phylum Chordata; class Aves; order Otidiformes; family Otididae; genus Chlamydotis; species Chlamydotis macqueenii. The sequence goes on along the minus strand of NC_141567.1, from coordinate 10,639,003 downwards.
AATACGGCCTCCCCAGAAAACAAACCCAGAGCTGTTGGCCTGTAACAGGACACGCTGTCTCACAAACAGGTATTTGAGCCTCCAAGGTTACTTCTAAGGTTCTTAAAGAAACTTTGAATACATTCAAGGTGAATTTAATAACCTCCTGTTATCCAGAAAAGGCAAAGTACAGAAAAAATAAAGATCTCACCTGCACTTGTATCTATTATGGTCAACTCATGTTAACAGAATGTTTTGCTTTAATACTTGACTTACATTAATACCTCACATTATTACACGTATGAAGCCAAATATGACGCTAACTTAGTTGCTTACAACCTCAAACCTTACTCCCAATACACATTCCAATAAATTTATTCTGTAAAAACAATACATTTTTTTGTTTCCTTTTTGTTTTGTTTTTTGTTTTTTTGTTGTGGTTTTTTTTTTAGTTTTTTACAGTAAACTCGTCAACTACAAACCTTGAATACGCAAAAGATGTTCCAAGGACAAGCATAACAAGGATTGATAAAACCAGACTAAATATGTTTTCACAATAAAAGCTGGCATAAAAATAAATAAAAATCTCTATTATCACAATAGCAACAATAATGTACACAGAATAATGGATTTGGAATGCTTACTTACTAGTCTAGTTCTATTTCCAAAAGGAAAAAAAAGCCAGAATGACAGCATCCTTTTTTTAAGCCTTTCATTATTTAAAATTGATGTTTTCTTTTGGTTTCCCATAGGGTTCTATATCACAGTAAGCTTAAAAATGGAAAGCATCCAAACGAATGATTTCAAATTGTGTTGGCATTGGAAAAAATCCTTGTATTAATCTAAAGAAACACAAAAAGACTTTCACTAACTCCACATATAGGAACTAAGTCAGATAGTGTACATTACATCATGATTTTGAGAAGTATTAAGAGTATAACTAGCTAGGTACTTCTAATAAGGAAAGGTATTTTATTACATTATTGAACTTGGTGGTGATCTCAACTGAAGAAGGATTTTTCTTTTATGTTATAAACTGATCAAAAATCAACAACATATGGATATAGGGAAATTTAAAAGTATGTTTGTAGGTGGAAGATATTGTAGTCTTGTATGGAGGGGACTCATTTCTAAGATTTACTTGTTTTTAAAAAAATGCTGATTTAGACTGATATAATTTGGAGTTACACCTTTTCTGTCTAGAAAAGGAATCTAAAACATGTTCAAGTATGCGATATCTTCATAAACCTCAGCCACTGGAAAAGGGCAACTTCATGCAACCAAATAATATGAAAATCAAAAAGTAACCCTTAGAAAAAAGGGTAAAATGTCATTTCTGCAAACACAACAGATAGGAATGTGAATAATGTGCATACAAACTGGGATGCTGTTGATGATACTAATGAACAGATGTGGTGACTCATATCAAATCCAAGAATATTAGACAACCAAACATGTAACCTTCTTGTGTTTTCCCTTAATATTCAGCAGTCATTATGTTGGTTAAGTCTGAAAGAGAGAGAGAAGAAAAACACCATCATATTTAGTGTAAGAAAAAGCATGCTGCAACAAACTTGATATAATTAATGTCACATTCCCACACTGCAAAGTCACAGGTAGAAGTAACCACCTGCTCCGTTCAAACAGGTGTTTCTTTCTAGAGAATACTGCTTATGTTACATCAACTGACATACCACTGCAAAATATTACAGAATACAGTTCAAAAGTAAACATTTAGGGCTTTATTCAAATAAGCAGCTTGAGTCACATACGTGGGTTGTTTTTTGTTTTCCCCAATCACTTAATTATGAATTTTGTAGTATACTTCACACACAACCAAATTTTGCATTTCCCCACTACACTAAATCACTGATACGCTTCACACAAAAGCTCAGGCACTGCTGAGTGCCTGACCGCCTTGCGGTGAGAACACCCTTTGTTCAAACAAAGGGACACTTAGCGAGGATGAGGAAAGATAAACAATTTTCATAGCTAATGTATCTGTTGCTTCTGCAAAGGAAACAGTTTGGCTTGGAGTTCCCTGTAAGGTGATGACAGAAAAGGAAGAAACTCCCACTTCATGACTGAGTCAAGGTCAGCTCTCGCTTCCATTGACATGAGTGGGAACAGGATCGTGCTGTCGCCGTGGGATCGTGGCAAGCGTCTCCAAGTGTCAGTTTCTTCGTACTCAGCAGAGACAGCAAAACTCACTACAGGCACAGGGACACTCTGCTTTTGTCCAACAACATGAAGACACACAATGGTACATGACTACCTAACCCTGAGCAAGATGTCCCTACGCCTTTGTGAATGGAGAATTCACAAAGATTCACAAAATTCACAAATTCATTGAGAATTGAGAGCGTGAATGCTCATCCACCCATACCCTGATGGACGGAAAGAAACACAACACATGAGCAGCATGAAGGGGTACTGTATTTGGTGTGATTATCCAAGAAAAAAATGAACTGGAAGGAATAAGTGTGTGTGTGGGGGTACAGGTTAAATCCACTGAGGATACCACAATTTTCATTTTACCCAAGATCTGGAGGAGGATATGAAAAGCCCTGCACTAGCAGGTAGGGGCTGCCTAAGCTCTCTCCCCCTCTGGTCCGTCACGCCTGCTGTGTGCGATGCCACAGCTAGAGTGGACTGTGCTCTATCCAAGAGGATAAGAGCACACAAGTGCCCACTTAGCAGTCTGGGAGCTCAGTCTGGTTGCAGCACTGTGTTTGTTCAGTGTGGTTCTTCTCCTCTGACAAGGGGTCTGCAAACAGTAAGTAATGGAAACCTGCGCTTTCCGTGTGGGAGGTCCTGGCACATCCTGAGTAACGACACATGATAAGGGGTTATTAGAAAATGCTCATGCATGTAATGACGGCTTACAGGAACTGCTGGAGCGCTGCCTCCCCCTAAAAGATGTAACAATGCGCTGTTGATCCAGAGCACCGCACTTCCAGTGACCTCTCAAGGAGATTACGCTTACAGATGCTTTGGAGAAGTGTCTTGGAGGAGTTCGCTGCCATTTCTTGCCCCTCAGAGGGAAGTGCAGGCACCCATTAAAACAACTACAAATGATTAGTCAATCAAACCATGTCTTCTGCTAAAGCTCTTAATGACAGCTGCTACCCTGCACTGATAGGCAGGATGGGTGGTGAAACAGTCGGTCCCTGCGGTATGGCTCTCAGATCCAGTCAGGAAAGCTGTCCTTTTGGAGTATTAAACCTTTGCACTTATTAACAACAGTTCCCCTCTGGGCTAAGGCCAGAAGATCAGACAGGCATTGTTCTCACATGAACGGGAATATGAACACCTCCACACACGTGCGAGACAGACAGATCCATTGGGCCACAATGTGGCATAGGAGGGACAATAAAGAGCCACGTATGCAAATAATTCTCTAGGATTTTGAGTTTCCAGTACCATCCACACATTTGACCTCCTAGGTGCCCCAGAAGCCAGCAGTTCTTTTATCCCCAGATGCAGGCACCCTCCTTCCCCTACCCAGGCAGCGCATGCTGCCAGGCTCCTGCCGCAGCCACTGAACAAGGATGCGGCAGAGCTCAGCAGTTTCCACGGTCTCCATGGTTTCACGTCTCTTCAGGAACAGATCAACCCGCATCATCTTTGAACAGTTCTCTCAGCTTTACTGTAAGATACGGTACAACGTGTGCTGCACTGACCAACGCTACTGCACAAAAAGGAAACAGCACAGAATCTGACTGATTTGAGTGAAAAATTTCAGTCATCAATAAAATTGAAGGACAGAGAACACAGAGAGAAGGAAATAAAACTAAACCCACAAATTGCTTTGTTTTTTCTGGCACTGAAAATTCTTTCCTCAACAGTGTCTGGCAACTGACTCAGCCATCCTGTGCTTTAAAGGCTCTTGCTGGATGGGCAGAAGGATAATTATTCACATACTCTGTATGATCATTGTTATTCCATGTTGGTTTGAAGTCAAAACGGTTCAGGATTCAACGTACACAGAGATGCAAAGAGTATATTTCATCTAGACCAACTGCTATCTCAACTTGCATTCAGACCTTTATGTTTCTCCTGAGTTATGTGCCATTGCCTTACTTAGCAGTGCTGTTACCTGGAGCCACACGAAGGCAGCAGACAACACACCTCCTTACACCAGAGAGTACGCCCCTATTTGATTTTTACATAGACATTTTCACTGCGCAATAGTTAAACGCATTTTTACAAATGTTATCTTTTTTTTGAGGGGTAGATTTTAACTTACCTCAAATTTTAGAAAAAAATTCAGACAGAAATACATACTCTGTTCTCATTTTCTGGAAAAATGCCCACATAACTGCTTTTACATTGAATAGAGCCCTAAATGCTATGCTTTTAATCTTGATAAAACCTCAAACTTATTATGCAGCGTAACCAATGTTATTCTTGAGAAGTAAAGAAGGAAGTGCGAAGGAACCAAACATCTCAAAACCACATCAGAAGGACACAATGAACCTGTGTTTCTCTGGCCAGTTTGGCCATAACACTCATCTTTCACAGCAGTAACTGGAATTGTTGCTACTCCACAAGAACATCACAACAAAAAATACGTCCCGGACACAGGTTGTTTTAAATATGTTCTCCCAATTGCAATAGTATCAGATGGCAGTAATTTTGGACCAGATTTTGATCCCCTTATTCATGCTGGCAAGCAGTTGCCTCCACAAATAGATCCACTGACTCCCATGTTAGTAACTGATTGTCAGTGTGAGTAAAAAGATCACAGTCCTTTACCCCACTTTAATATTCGGGCCGTACCAGAAGCAAAAAAAAAAAAAAAGTATTTAATTTCCAACAAATCTATTACTTTTCAAAGCCTCAGTAAAATCATTCACCTCCTGAAAGGCAGCCACTTGCATCCGTACACAAAGAGAACGCTCATTTACCAACACACCGTCCGGACTGTAACTGAAATAATGAATACCAAAAGAAAACCTTGCCACATACCCCGAGTGCTGACCTTAACATTCAAATACTCTCTAATAGGGCAGGGCCTACAGCCAGCTCTAAACATCACTACATGGGTATCCAGAGAATAAAAGTAAAAAGCAACTTAGGTGTTCAGTTATAAAGATTCAGAGTTATGCCAGCCAAGAACCAAACACACAAGTCACCGGAGATTTAAATGTGGAATGTAAACCTGCTGCCATGAATTCACTGATTTATGAGCTAATTTTGTACCACAGAAAGTAAACAACACGGAGCCATGAATACCTTTCCACTGCAATATTCTGTTTATGTGGTATTTTGAGAAAGGCAAAACCATTTAGTATTTAACAGCAGAGGATTGTCGTGGGGGTGGTCTGTGACTCCTGACTTGAGCAAGCTCTGGGATGGTTTGTCTTAGCCAATACATTATTACTTAATTAATATTAGATAATAAAACCCTGAGGTTCAGGCTTTGCACCCTTCTGTGGAAGGGATCAGCCAAAGAACAGCAGTGAGGGAAAGAGCTTGAGAAACAGGTATCAGCAGGACACAATTAGAAACTGTGGCTAAGTCTGAGGAAGCTAATGCCTTTTCTGTTCAGAGTGCCCGTAGTCCTCAAAAATAGTTGAGAAACTAAGGGATGGAGATAAGAAAAGAAAGCAGCTTTGTCAACCCCAGGGATAAAAAATAATCACAAGTCGAGCCCTTGAACAGTATGAAATTGGCTGAAAAAATATCATAGATTTGGAAGTACTTTTATTTGCTCTGGGTTTTGAGTCTTTAGGAAGCCATCACTTCACATTTTCAAGTTCTCCTCCACCACCTGGAGGTTAGAAATTTCATTTAAAAATATCGGTGAAGATGCTCCCTCAATCATTTGACTTCAGCCGCTAACCCTTCAAGAAGATCCCCATAACGCTGAGGGTAAGAGTGTGATTAAAAGGCAAGGTTCCCTCTGGTCTGAACAAGGGAGATGTACCTTCAGCCTGCAGTCCAGGCACTATGAAACATAATCACTACCTCATTATTAGTAGCATTATTAAGAGAAAAGCTGCTTGTGTCCTTTAGGCAACTCTTGCATGGCCAGAGACCTGAGCAGCGCAGCACCCGGGAGCCAGAGGCTCTCCAGGACGCAGCCCATGGGCAGCACTACGAGCAGGGGAGCTGAACCCACCTGCTCTCCATGGCCCTGCCCAGCCTCTGCTCCCAGGCATCTTTTCAGCAGGCGGCCATGGTGGCAAAGCCTGGGGAATGAAATACGCCTGTCCTTGAGATGGGGGCTCTGAACTCTTATTTTTCTTCTCTCTTTGCCTTCATGGTACCTTCCCACAAGTTATTTTGAAACAAACTTTTCTGGTGTGAGTGTCGCGCAGCACCCTGTCCTGGGGAGGGCGCAGGTGTGCACCCCATGTTCATTTTGGTAGGCCCCTGGTGCCATCTCATAGCCAGGGAACCCTCCTGAGCTTGGCTGGCCTGGCAGGAAGGCGAAGCGGTGGGTATGCAGCTCCTGTGCTGCACACTGGGAAGGAGGCGCAGGCCCATATTCTACAGACAGTGTGTTGTTGGTCCAATGCTCTTCTCACAAGCTAAATGATTTTAAAGACATCATAATCTCATCTACGATGGTATCTTTTAGCAGACCTAAACATTCATCCGAATTCATGCGTGTGAACAAGAGGACCATATCCTGACTCTGCAGGCACATGTTGGGTCTTTTTTGACCTTCCTTTCTATAGAAGAGAAGTCCAAGTGCATGGGCTGGAGGAGCGCAGTGCCCTCCAGCAGACTCCTAGTCTGGATGTCCAGCAGAACATGGCTGCAAGGCAGCCGGCTCTGTACCTCAGGAGGTCAACTAGACACACGCTGTGTGACTGGCTGTTTAACACCAACTGAAAACAACAAAAAAAAAGCTGATGACTCTTTCCCCAAGTGCCTTGTGTCTGATGAAGGCGTATGTTCTAAAAAGACACCTAGTCTGGCTTTCAGGATACGAGGAGATGGAGTGTCCCCTCCTGGTCCTAAAAGAGAACTGCACTGCTGACAGAATCTCAACAGAAATACTGAAGAGGATTTACATGTGAAATGCTGAGTCTGCAGCAGAAATGCCCAAGGTGAAATATCCTGATCAGGATGTGAATTTCTCCAAACTTATCTGTGCTTTTATCTCAAGGTGCCCTTAAAACCATCTCTCCATCTCTCTTTAGTACACACTACTAAAACTCCACCTTTACTGTAATGTTAAGAGCATCTAAGATCTAGTTAAAGACTGGTCGTTCAAGTGTGAAGTCAAGCCTGAGTGCTGGGGCTGCACAAGTCAGAGGAGAGCCAACTCCTCACATGAGTATGACAATGTTAACTGTGAGTATTCCTGTGGAGTTGGTGCTGGCAGGAAGGGCACAGAGACTGTTGATATTTGCTCTGGCAATTACAAGCATGTTACATACAGAAGGAAGAGCCATATGAATGTCACCAGCCACAAAGCCAACATCCTATGTGACTTTTTAGCCACTTAATCTGTGGCTTACATAACTCAGTAAGCATTTGGTCCTTACACAGAGAACATGCCTGAAGTTCACAAACATATCCCCTGTCACTGCCCTCCTGAACCTCTTGCCACCTTAGATGAACCTCATGGCCAGTTTTCTCACTCAAATAACTATCTGAGGATATGAAAGTGTCACAGGGTTCACTAGCCAGAATGTGGGCAACACATGCACTATGCACTCGCCACACGCATCAGTCCCAGACTCTCCAGCTATGTGGGTGAGGTGCTGGGGAAGCATCTCTCCTTGTGTCAGTCTCTGGCTCAAGGCAGCTGCTTGTTCAGAGTGAATGGGAAGGGGTCAGGGCATATGATCTTCCTGATCTCACAAGCCACGTATCAAAGTCTTTATAAGGCAAAGAGCCACAAAACACATACACTGTACCTCAGAGAGACGAGGGGAAAGGAAATTCTGGGAGGAGCCTTTAAGCAGGAGACGAAAGCAGCTCCCCAGAGGTTGTGTTTTGTGAGAAAGGGTTGACGCTGAGCATGCAGCTGGGTGCTAAGGCACCTTGGCAATGTCAGATGAGAGCCTGTGCTGGCTGGCTTCATCTCACACCTGGGGATTTGTGTCACTCAGCAGCTCCTGTGACAGCCCAGCCTGGCTGCTGGCCACGTGGCACAGCCTTGGCATGGGAATTGCACAAGAACTGGTTCTGAGCCGGAGCTCAGAAAGGAGCAAAAAGGCTTGTGCTGCCTCAAAGGCACAGAAATAGCAGTGGTTGTTAAAGGTGGCTAACGATTAACCAATTCCCATGCCAATTTCCCTGCTCAGCAGCCTTCCTTTCTGTTGTCGTGGTCACAACAAAATAATACTGATATGAACACACAACTGGCACAAACATACAAGGAAATCATAGGAACCTGCTCTGGAGCAGGCTGTACATCTCCTCCTTGGAATGTCATATCCCAAGCAGGATCTGCCCTAAAACCTCAGTATGCAGAGTCTGTGAAGTGCACATGAACCCTCATGAACTCCAAAGAAGTCAGTGGGACTGCATTAATTTTAAACAAGTGTGAAAGGATATGCAGGCTCCCACTATTTATTGAGCCAAAATGCATTATGTAAACAGTCTGATTCTGCTCTCACATCAATTTTGCATCATTCCAGCTCATGGTTTTCAGTAGTTCCTCTCAGCTGACATTCATGCAAGTGTTGGAACAAAAATAATGCTTATAGAATCTTCTCTCATTCAGTCGTTTCTCTAGAGCAAAATCTGTACCAGTGCAGGACCAGTCCCGTGTTTCTGTTCCTAGACACATTCTGAGCACTGAAATGCACTGTAAAAAGACCATACGTGGTATGCACAGGCCACTGCAATGCAACGCCTTTCACCCCTAGCTCCAAAGCCCCAGGTAGCAAACTGCATGAGAAGAAAATTATATTAACAGAAGATTACCCCTTCACTGGTTTTCTGCAAATCTGAAGAAGTGTTTCTTGTGTCATTGCCTGCGTCCCCAGCATCAGAGCTGCTCTTATTTTCTTCCTCTTTGCAGTCCTTATCATCTTCATCTCCAGGAGATTTCCGTGACTGCTTGGAGGATTTCTAAAAGGATCAACCAAAAAGTTAAAGTGAAAACTGAGCTTCAGCCATAGAAAGACACTTTTGGAACGTATGTGGAATGCTGTCTGATCATGCGGTTCCCTGTTCAAGGTGAATACTGGGGAGGATATGTGGGGTGAAAGCATTTTTCAGGTGAAGTAGTTGGAGTTACTGTCATCAGTGAAGCAAAAGGAGAAACACGGTGTTCAGCACAGGTGGGCAGCACAATTGGCTGTAAGACAGATGCAGTAATAGGAGACGGGTATTAGTGCTGGGTCACCTGTAGGTTTTGCGAGTTAATGAAACAGATGGTGCCAGCTTGACAAAAGTTTTGATTAAACACAGAGATGTAAAATGAGAGTAACATTAGCAGAGCTGCTTTCCATACTTTTTTCAGTGCTGTCAGCTTTAATATATTAACATTAAAGCCATGTGGAACCTATACATATTTTCTGCTCCCTTTATGTTATGCAATTCTACAGTACAAAAGGATAAGTTGTGGCATTAAGCCACCATTTTCCTAATCCTCTGTTTATCCAGAGTCTTCTGGAAAGAAGATGGTAGACCAGACCTGAATTTCTAATGTAAAACACACAAAGGGGGTGAAATTACTTAATACATTTTGTTCAGTGGATGAACCATGAAAATTCCCGTTCCCCCTCAAACTGAGCCTGGATCAAGCTTGCTTGCTTCTTCTCATTTCATTTAGTTTTCACTTTCAGAGAAGAATAACATGAATGTGAATGAATGTGACTCTGCCACTTTCCACAGTTTTTAAAGCTAAGTACAGACCTGGAGGCACACACAGAACCAGCAGAAGTGACTATAATGTTGCTCCCTTTTACCCAGGTGACAAGAAGCATATCTGAACCCAAAGCCAATGCACGTTATTACATTCATCAGCCATTATGAGGCAGTCTGGGACACATTACTCTCAGCTTCCTCATCTGTGCTGTTACTTAGATGTTAATAGAGGAGTTAGGTACTACAATGTAGGTCTTTTATCTACAAATCGAGTGCCCTACTCCCTGCTTAATGAATTAATTCTTCCTCCCTCCCACTCTGTATCCTCTGCTGACGTATTTTACACTCAGATACAACAGGAGCAGCTGAGCAGACCTGGCCGTACCATATCTTTAAGCATGGCATCTGGAGCACTCACACTGGAGATGGGAGGAAAGCCTGAATTCTCCCAGACAGGAACCAAACCTGAACTCCTGTCTCCCAGGCAGAACATTCCTAAGGCTTTTTTCTTGCTTTTCATGGGGAAATACGTAACACGATCAAACCTATCAATCCATCTTTACATGGACTTTCTTTCCAGCCCTTCTGAACTCCTTCCCATACTATCACCTCCTTCTCAAAGTGTGGGCACTAGAAGAGGGCAGAGGATTTCAACTGCTGTCTCACCAAGACTGCCTACAAAAGCAAGAGCACTTCCCTTTGCCTGTTTGAACACCATCATTATGGTATCAAATGCCAGGAAGGAAGAACACATTGCCATGAGATGGACAGTATTCCAGTTATAAGTGCACATGGATAACAATGGAAAAACTCAGGAGATAACCTTTGAAGTGTAGGATTTTTTCCGTTTTGAGCCTGCTTTTTCATTCTTTCTTTTTCCTTTTCCATCCTCTTCTACCCGATCACCCTCCTCCTCACTGCTGGCATCTGCTGTATTTCCTCCTTCTCCTTCAGTTTCTGATGAGCTCTGTTGCTGAATTGCCTTTAAAATAACAATAACAACAACAACATAAACAACAAAAAAATCACTAAAATCTATTACTTAATTTTTGTTCTGTATTGAAGAGAGAAATACTAGTAACAGACAGCTTACACTTTAATCGCGATAGTCAGGAAGAGCTCAGGTTATTCTTGCAATTATCAAGAAAAAGGGCTGCAAAGGCAATTTTCTCAGTCACTACTTGAAAACAGTTATCAGATGCAGATTCTGGGATAGCATGTTCTGAAGGGTTCACACAGAAACAGAAGATCCGATAACAAAAATGTGTTTGCCGGAGAACTAAGGTTTGCTCAGTGGAGAGACCCGGCATGTTGTACTCTGGGCAAAATTATGGAAACTTTTACACTTTGGCTGCAATAGGATAAACTTATTCAGGAGAGAAGATGGCTGTTACAAACCCTCGCAAAGGGCAAGATCTCTGTGTTAGGAAAAAGCAAACACTGACCAGAAGGCTGAGAGCTCTTTGACAGTCCATCTCCCACAGACTATTCACTAGATTTTTTTAAATCCTCAAGTGTATGTAAAACATCTGTAGGGCTGAAAATATGAAACAGGAACTGAGAGGGGCAGCAGCTTGTCTGCAGGTGGTCCACATCTCTGGTTTGTAAGGTTTTGTGCTAATAATGTAATAGGTGTTTGCCTTCTTTTGGAGGTGATTTCTGCCTTCAAAGGACCACATTTTTTTAATGAGGAAAGTTCTTTGGTTTTATACAGCCCACCAACTACTCTTCTCCCCCTGCAGCTTCACTGACTTTTTGCTCCAGACATCCAACAGGGAGAGCTGTTGTACAGCAGCTCCTATCTCCTAACAGCAGCTCCAGCATCCACCTTCTCACCTCTCACAACTTTGGCAGTGGTGTCCTACGTGTTAGACCTTACAATGTAAAAATCAAAAGTGCAGTGACCTTAAGGTCTGTGTAAAATACACTGAACCTGATACAAAAATAAACAACAGAAAGAAGAAGTTAGAAATTATTCATGTTTATAGTGGAGTAAATAAACCCTTCCATTTTTAATTCAACTAAATCTGCTGCAGAATTTTCTACTTCACCACCCCCGAATATCACAGAAAGCAAAGGGCTCTGCAGTGTGATTAAAGTTCAATTTGTCACAGAGTGCAAGATCACAGTTGTCTTTACATTACATAATTACAAAAGCTGTGAAACTTTCTAGCTCTACAAAATCCAAGACCTTCCACATAACTCATACAATGTTTACACTGACAAGAATTCTTCAAAGGAGAAAACAAGAAAGATAAGGAAGAATAGAACTGAAAGTCATTTACCTGATATCCAGTAAACTTTACTCCAGGGTTGTTTTCTATTTCCCACAGGCCTTCATTAAATCCTTTTCGCTTGTTTGACTTCCCAAACTTATCTTTATATTCTTTATATGGGAAAAGGTCTTTGGGCCCCAGGAACGCACTGCATTTTAACACAGGTTACATTCAGAAAAGGACTTAAATTCCTCCTCCTCTTAAAAAAACCCTCCACATTAAAAGTGCAAATGTTTTTCCTATTCTTCTGCTCATTCCACCATTTATTTTTCTGTTTTATTTGTTTGTTTGTTTATTTAATACACTGGCTTTGAGCTACTGCTGTGAGACTGATTTAATGGATTGTCTCACCATTCTGATGTTTGATGTTGCAAAACCATGCTGGGTGTCTCTAGAAACAACTCAAACAAGTCTCGTTTATTGTCTTAACTACTGCTGGGAGCTGGCACTCGAACAGTTTATGAAAGGGATTATATGACGTAATTGTCTGTGATAGCAAGGGACCAAACTTCCAATCCCATGTGTCAGAAATCCAGAAAGGCCTAAAAATACTGTATGAAAAGTTAAAGTATGCAAGGTGTACAGAAGCCATGAGCCAAAACTTATCCCTTGTACTACTGGACAGAAAAAGCAGTGGCATTTATTATTATCTATACTGCCAGTAAGCCTGGGAGCTTCTTTCTTGGAATAAGCCCCCCGCATGCTAGATTCTGTGCAAACACAATAACAGTGTTCTCTTTCCCAAAAATCTTATAATTTCATATAAGACAAAAAACAATGGGTGAATATAGGCAGATGACTAATAGAAGGAAACAATGAGGCACACAGGGTGCTTGTGGCCAAGCTGTTTTTTAGGCAGTGCAGCAAAGGAGGGATTTTGTGCTCTGCTGCTGCGTAAGTCAGCTCTGCGCTGGGCCAACTAATTTCAGGCACAGGCAGCACAATGCAGGGAAAAATAATAATAATAAAAAGAAGAGCGGTGATTTATCCTGCCTTTTCTACATACTTTACGGTAAAATTCTAACTTCTTACATAAAACTGAAGAAAGCATAATTTCCTTTTCACTGGGTATCTAGATCCAGTGTTTACTGTGCTCTGTATCACGGTACTGGGATGGCTAATCACAAGTTAAATTAAAAACAGAGAAGGCAAAAAAACCCCTTCATTCCCACATGGAAGATTCTATGCCACCAATGACCGGAGCTGTGCAAGTCGCAGTGTCCTTCACTATAATCACTGTCCTACTTTCCTGATGGTCTCTGCAATTAACATTAACTCTATGGTCTCCATTACCACGGGACTGCGAAGCTCCACCATTTACAACACATTTATTCTTGTACTTCGAGGTTGGGAAGTTGCCCCTTTTTTGCAGACGAGCTGCTGAGGCACAGAGATTTGCCCAAGGTCAAACTCAAACTGACAGCAGAGTACAGAGGAAAACCCAACTCTCTTCAGTCTCAGTCTAATACCTTAATCACAGTATCATATTTCTTCCTTGCTGTAAACATTATCTCAGATCAATGCCTGATTTATGCTCTGATTCTTCCCAGCATTTATGAATGTGCAAAGTTTAATTCACTTAAATAATCCCACTGGCCAAAAGTTTGCCAACACAGAGCCAACTGGTGGCTAAAGACACTGGACGGCGAGTCTTTGGGGAAAGAGCATCCTTTGAACTACACAGGAGACAGAATGGTATCCACACTTAGTTGTCTCATTGAGAAATATCTCAATTATATAATTACAAAGCCAAGAATGCATTTCTACCTGAAAGCCAAACAGTGATTTCCAAACTAACAGATGTCCCATTAATATTAAAGGCTACAATAGAGCAAGGGATCTGAATAAATTATTTTACCTATGCTTTTGCTAATACTAAGAGATGTCTCTGTGTTGTCAAAAATACATACAAATAGTTCTAACACAAATAACAAAGGAAAACGGTATGAAACTTACCATGAGCTACCTTAATTTAGCTCAACAGTAATGTATGGAAATGTTTCTACAGCTTTTATGTACAGTAAACATGGAAAAATTGTCTACATCTTTGTTTGAAATACTTTAATTGCCGCTGGGAGAGTATAACAGTTTCCAGCGCTCTGCTTTAAAACTAAGGAGCTGCAATCTACAGTTCATTTTTAACAGTTATGCTTTTAGATTATGAAGGTAGTAACTATAAACTGTTTTCCTGTTTCAGATGTTACAGTCAGATCATGGGCTAACAACATCCAAACCAAAAGAGATTAACAGCTTGGGATTAATTCATTTCAGAATAAAAGTGGTCAGAGATTTTTTTTCTCAAAATGTTTGTCAAGAAAAATGTTTCCATTAAAAAAAATTTACATTTTGGTTTCTGATTTTAAAGCATTATAAGTTTATCTGAACTTTATTCTTTTTAGATTGTTTTGCGATAGCAGTAGTAGACCACAATATATCAAAATATCAAGTTGATTTATTACAGCAATAGGAAGAAATATTTTAACTAAAGAGAGGCTACTTTGATCTTTATTAAGCAGAAACTCTCTTTAAAGATTTTAAAAATAAAATGTGATCTATGAGCTATGGGGCTTATGATGTTCTATATTAAGGCTAAAATTAAAAAATACAGAATATTTTTTAATAAAGCTTCAAACCTCTACAATTAAATTTAAATTCAATTAATCAGAATTTCATTTTTTAATTTTTCAATTTTTTAAGAAATTCCAGAAAACATGTTCCCTGCATGTGGGGAAGGAAAAGTTTTAAAACGTAAACATTTCAGGCAAAATGGAAACTGTGATTTAGTTTTTAACTACCTCAGATGCAGTTTAAAATACAGACATATACAATATAATTTTGAAACTCTGTAGCAATTACTGTGACACCTAACTTACCCTTTCTGTTCTGATTCCTTCCTTTCCCTATGCGCTCAGCCAGCTCAGTTCTTCCATCACTGCAGAGAGCTCCATCCTCCAATAGCCCCAGCACACACCTCACAGGAATGCATACGTGTTAAAGCTATGTGAGGGCAGCGCGAGACTCTGGGGTCTGCTTCCTTTCATTTTACAAACTATCAGGCAAGTTCTCACACAGGACACAAACCCAAATGCGTCTGAATACAACAGCCTGATCTCTGCTATCATGTACATCCAAGTAAAGAATTTTTGTCCCTGCATCTGAGTTCAGATGACCCTTTAATAAATTTATGCCAACACTTTTATTTATGGGAAATGCAGGAACTGGTTATTATTTATGCTTAGACCATGGTATACCATCCACGCAGCAGCATTCCCACCTACTTTCAGGATTCACTTCCATGTGTTAATACAAATGAACTGGGCTCGTAGGACTCCCAATGGCAGCAGTTGGGATTTGTTCCAATACAATCAGTGCAGATGATGTTAGCTGCAGTGGAAGAATACATTTTCAAAGGAAAGGATCATGTTCATTCACTTACGTTTCATGAGTCCCAAAAAAGAAGATGGGGTATTTATTTGCCGGAGGCTTCACAGCTCCTTCGGGGAGTTCATCAATCTGTGAGACAGAAATGGAAAAAGGATTATTCCCATATGCGGTGTCCCTCATCCAAGAATCCCTATGAAGCCATGGAAGGGCTAGTGCAGGTATCCTGCACCCCTGGGAGGTCCCACTGTGTGCTGGGGCGGGGAAGGGAAGACGGCTGCCTGATTTTTCATGCAAGCAGCTCATACAAAGTCAACATATGACAGAAATACTACAGGGAGACAACAAAAGACCAAGGAGCCAACAAAAAGTTTTAATGACTTCATGGGCATTATGATACACAAGGCAATAAAATCAAGTCTGCTTAATTTAAGTGTTAACTTTCAATGCTGCCTCATCAAAGGTACACAAGCCCAGAGGGTAATCCTGCCTGTCTCACACAGCCACCTAAATAACTTCTGCAACAAATGGAGAACAGATGGCATTTCTGAGACTCTGCAGCTGGAAAACTGGACAGTCTCTCATCGGTGCTTCCTGGTGGTACCCAGTGTGAAATACATAACGCACATCAGAGAGGAGGGCCTGGGACTCTCCTTTCCCTGCAGCACCCTAATAATTGTTTTTGGTCACAGCTCCCCTCTGTACTCCATCTCTTGTTTCACATTTTATCCCTGGCCTCCTATTTTTCAAAATACAGCTGCAGAACAGCCAAGGGAGGGATGGTGAGGTGCTCTCCCAAGATACAGCTGGGACTGCGACAAACTCCTCCAGCTGCGCAGTGCCTAGACCCCACCTTCCGATGTCTGACTGAGAGTGTTGGACGTGAGGTGGGAGGTTAGGCCCATGACTTAGTCTTGTCCATATCTAATTTTTGAGTCCTCCACAACAGAAATAACAGAGTCCAGGTGCCTAGTCACATTAACCAGAAACACAGCTTAAAATAAGATCTAAGTGCCTGCCTTCCCAGAAATGGCACTTCTGAGCGTATGTGGGTGTCTAAAATCAAGCGTCTAGAGAACTCTCCAGCTAAGGGGGAGCCTACTGAATTTAGGTATCTACAGGGCAACACCAGAGAGCAGATGTATGGCTTGCTGCCTGGGTCTCATGCAGCTCAGTCTCAACATAAGCATACTGAATCCTGTCAAATGTCACTGGAACTGAGAGCAAAGTGCTGACGTACCAACACTATACAAAATCTGCTCCTCAGCAGAGCATGGGGATGCAACCTGCATGTTTTCACTCAGGAGGCCAGGCCAACATCTGCTTTCCTTCTCTTTTCCTGCTGAAGGACCCCAAACACTGATTTTTTGTTGATTAATAAACACCAGATTGTTTTCAAAGGATGTTCTCTTTCACTGTAAAGCATCTGCTGGCTACGTAGCTCTCAAAGGAGTACAAGCTTTCATAAGAATTCAAGTCCTTTTGGTCTTTCTGCAAGGACATCCACTGGGGACAGAGAAACCAGAGCCACATGTGGAGCTGTAACATCACAGGACTCCTTTCTGTGAAAGAAATGGATGCCTGTCTTCTAGGTCTAAGAGGAGCATTCTCTCAAGCTATGCCAAAATCAGGGGATATAAGCGCATTTCCAAACCATTCCCTGTTTCTTTCCTCTGGCACGACTCGGGGGTGTGGATGGTGGGACTCTGGCACACTGGGCCATGTGTCACCGTGCACTCACTGCCCACCACAGTCTGCAGGAGACAATCCATGACAGAGGTGTCACATGCCTTGCGGGCACAGCAATTACCCAAAAAACTTCTTTTACTTAAAAAAGCTAATGAATTGATAAATAAAAGGAGAATCTGTTACTTAAATGCACACAGAAGGAAGATACACACTGGTGAAGACTGAAGTGCGCATTCACTTGTGGCTCAGCTGTGTGTAAGAAGGAACTGAAATGACGTGACAGGCTGTTTGGTGTCCTCTTCATCACCAGAAATACACAGAGGAAAGACTGCCAAAGATATTTTTTATAGAACTCATTATTTTCTGACATTAACTATTTGTTTGTAAGTGCCCATAATGTGGTTATTTGCTCATTAATTCATTATTTAAATACAGGTATTAGACTATAACAACGAGAAAAGGTCTGCAGGGGAAAAACACTATAACTCACTTTACAAACTGAGAGCAAGTCAGGGAGACAGTACGACCCACTCTGCAACACACTTTATGCTTGCTTAAAGATGGAATTTTCTACACCTTAGATCAAAAACCACCGTGCTGGCAGTTTACCGAGCACAGGGGTAATACACCTCAGCTGTCTGGATGCCATAGCCATCTTCATCACAACAAGGAAGATGTCCAGAGATTAGACCCCAGAAAAATGTGGACTCCCGTGATGGAGACGAACAATGTCTGCTGGGACTTGAGTGTGAATCTCATTTGGCCTCTTGAAACGCGGCACCAGCTCTGGGCTGCATTACAGAACGGCGCAGTCCAGTTACTGTCTCAGCCCTTTAAGAATTTCTCATGAAATAATGCGAACAGCTGTAAATGATCAGTAAAGCGGAGGAATGAAGACATGCTTCGTAGGGAACGCTGATCAAAGGGAATGGGGATCTTACATCACACAACGTGCTATGCTCCAATGCAGTGAGGATCTTCTCCTAAGCAACATCCCAAGTGGAGTTAAGCCTCACATCGTATTCCCAGCACTTTATACTGTTAGGTAAGGAGCAGCACCAAATCGACAAAGGACAGCACACAGATCTGTCGCACAGCTCACCTGCTCCCCATTTTGTGGCATATTTCTTTAGTCATCTGAATATCCCCCCTCACTACGTATCATCATAGGAAACCATAAAAAAGCTTTTCATAGCTTTTGCAAGTTGGTGTACACATACAAACACATAGAGTATAAATCTGCACTAAACAGCTCAAGGATGGGCCGTTAATGCTCCCACTCTAACAGTTCACTGCTGAAGGTCAAGACTTTTCCTGCCTTCACCGATTTTGCTGTGAGCTCCCCAGCTCTCAGGCTTATGTCATTGGTACTGTAATGAGGTTGAACGCGAAGTGACAGTGCTATCTTATGGCCATTTGACTCCGTGGCAAAAACTCCAGGGAATTTAGTGAAGGATGAGACCCTCTGTGCCATTAGGAGAGATCTCTTCCCTTTTTACCTGTTTCATGCAAATCCCTGCATTAGAGACCATGAAAGGAGAGCTTTGCACTGTCCACCCATTCCCAGCAAAACCACCCTAGCCCTCTGTGAATGCTGAGCCCTGAAGAGCTTATTTAGCTGCAGCACAATCCCAGGGCTCCCTGACGATGCTGCTGTTTTGCAGTAACAGCAAGCAAGCAGTACAAGCAACCATACGGCAGCCCCCTGCTGCTGCACTCAGTCACAATTTATTCCCATCCTGCAAGATGTTTTGGTTAAATATGCTGAAGATTTGGATCTGATATTTTCCCCCATATTAGCAAGATCAAAGACGGAGAGAGAGGGAGAGAAAGAGAGCGAGCGCGTGAGCGAGGAAAGCATCGCTGCTTCGAACCGGGAACAAGAGAGATAAGTGCACCCGTACTAGGACACAGTGCTGTAGTCACAGAAACCTCACTAATGACTAAAGCATCTGTCTATCAGAGAGCCAGACAGCGACTGCATTTTGCTCCTGGAAGGAAACAAACAGATCCTAAAGCGCCTGTTATAACCTGCAATCAAACCAGAGATTCATCCCCTCCCGAACCCGAGCAGACCACGGGCTGGAGCTTGCTGCCACTGGAATCAGTGAGAGCAGCGCATGGCGTGCAAATTCGATATGTGCATCAGCAGCATCATGGGCAGCCGCTTCAATTATGGCTAAAATTAAAGCAGGTGGTTTCAGATTTCGAGTTTTATCCCCTTTGCTCCCGTTGCTGTCATCTGCTTAATGAATAACAATTGCTTTCTTTTTGCACAACCTCAGCAGAGCTGCACTTCCCAGCATTTGTTTGCCAACCAAGCAGCAGAGCTTTAAAGATATAACTGTGCTTTTTTTTTCGGTAAACAAATGTCAGGCTTCTAGGGTCAGGAACACTGAAGAGAAAATTCAGCTTGGACCTCTGAAACCAGAGCAGGGTTTTATCAAATGGTGTTGCTAGGGGCTACCAACGTGCAAGCAAGAAATCTGCCTCCTTCCATTGTAGTTTACAGGCAGGGATGCATATGCAGCCTGAATATTTTGCTCTCAGTGGTGCTGAGTAATCGCTGACTTCTCAGGTAGTATTTCAACTGGTTCTCACAGGGTGGGTTTGGCAGTACTCATACGGCAACACCTTCTTCCCAGTTGCCATGAGGTTAGGCACCCTGGGGAGAGAGGCACTGGCTTGGTGGGTTGGACTGCAGCTGCAGAGCCGTAGCCCCACAAGGAAAGACAGCGCAGAGCCGCCATCCGAGAACAGTGGCTCCCAGAAGCACAAATCATCCCCGTGCCTGCCCATAGGATAACGTGGCATATTCCAGAGAGGCGGAGGAGCTCGCTGGGAGGGCTGGTGCAGAGCCAGGGGAAGCTGCACCCCCTCCTGGGTGTTCTGCTCTGCGGAGCTCTGCATTCATTCCCTGCAAAATGGGAAACATGTCTCTCCGAGACACGGAGAAAATGGCAAGCTTTGTCTCTCTGCTTGTCTATGGAAAGCAGCTTTCTGTGGAGGTTTACGTTATTGCAGCAGTGAAGAAAGGGGCAGTTCTGCCCATCAAGGCAGAAGGGCATCCCAGATGCGCCTTCTTCCACTTGGAGGGACAGCAGGTGTCATGTTGTATGGCTATCACAAAATCTCTGTGCTGTGGATAAGCTGCTGCTCAGAAGCAGGAATTCCAGGCTGTCAGAGTGGCTTTCGAAACAGATCCTGTTCCATTATTTTCCAACAGAATTTTACATTGAAAAAAAAAATCAGGTGCACGCGTACAGAAAAGAAAGCTTTACTTCAGCATGCAGAGCTGCTTATATGGGCATTGAAACCACAAGAACAAGTCCTTTTATTTTGCAAAAAGAGGGAATTAAAACTGCAGAGCAGTAATCACTGATTGTTTTGACATACTGGAAATGCCTTTGATTGGCAAAAGCACACAGAAGCATTGCAGAGATCAGTATCTCTCACTGAAATCCCTGGAGTCACTGCACAGCAGTCGAGCAAAGGCCCATAGTATTTTTTGCTGGAAAGTGGTTCAAGTTGCTTATTATTGCCCAACATATGCAAGCAGCTTGATCTTCTGCAGTTAGATTATTAGCAAAACTCTAGATGGATAAAAGCAATACTCTTCCAAATCCATTATTAAAATAGGATATTTTGCTTTTCTACAATGTTTTTATTCAGATGGATTTAATATGCTTTTTAATAGCTAATGCTACTGGGAGTCAGCAGTATGGCAGTATCTTTTCTAAACCATTATTTAAAATACTGTTCTGTAAAATGTAAAATATTTTTTTTTTCCCCAGAGTATCCTAAAATGTGGGAAAAAAAAGAGAAAAAATTCCAGCCTCCTTCAGGCTAAAAACTGTGACTCAAATTCTGTAGTACTTAAACTGAAGAGCAATCCAACTAAAGCTGATTTGAGACTGCAGAATTTTTCTCTTATTTATCGGGACTATATGATATTTGAAGCAGAGCACAACTCCTTTGCTGATGTACATCACATAGTAGAACTTTTAGTGTGGAATGCTGGCATATGCACTTTTTCACCCATTAAAAAAGATAACCCTGTGAAGGGTGAGACTAGAAGCCGAATCCAGCTTAATAAGGTGGAGTTGCACAGCTACAAAAGTAAAAATTAAAAAAGTCTCTGGGCATGGAAGAGTGCCACCAGCAAAAACAAAAAGCAAAAACAATATTAAAAACAGCAGAGCATACTTTTGAGCACTGCTGAAAATGGCTGAAGGGTATCCTGCAGACAGCCAGAAATGACAATATAAAGACATCAATCCTCCTTTTTTTTTCTGTGCATGCTCAGGACCTCAACAAGATAGAAGACAATGAAGGGTTAGTTGGAGTCCAAACAATGCTGGCAGGCAGTGTCTCACTAGGAAAGATCAGCAGTCTTGCAGCTGAGTTCAGCCCCTTTACATTCCTAATTAACAGCATATTTTTGAGACAGAAAGTTGAAATACACTTTCTGCAGAGCTGCTTTAATCTTCAGTATGAAAATAGAGCCAAAGCTTAGTTCTGCGTGACTGGTATCTATATGCATGACTTTGTAGATAACAGATCTATTCATGTGATTCAAGTCCTCTGTGAGCTTTCATGGCTGCTGGACAGAAGACGGTCAGAGGAGGAGACCAGGGGATACAAAGCCGAGTTCTCTCTCTGCCACTGGCCTCTGGGGTGACCTTGGGCACAGCACTGCATCTCCCTCAGTCTCACTTCTACAAATGGGGGCTATGCTACTGTTCCCCTTACAAGGCACTCAAGGTCCACTACTAAAATGCTGGCTATTACTAATAACAAATACTTCCAGCTCTGCCAGAGGAGGATTTCAGGTAACCAAACTGTAATCTTCCCAGTGAGCACACCCCAAAGTTAGACTGCTGTAAAAATGCTCCTTTTTCTCCAAATGAAGCATTTCCTTGACACTGTGAGTGAAGCAATGGTGCTACCAGTCGGATTTTTTTTTCCCCAGTCTGTTCCCTAAGGAAAGGAAAGGATGCGATCACACTATTTTCAGTCCAGCTCTTACCTGCAATAACTCAGGAACACATCAGACAATTTTGCCAAACCAGACAAAAGGAGAAAGGCCAAAGAGATATTACATTTCCATTTTGTGATCAGAAGATGGACAGACAAGTAGTCCATATGCTGAGAGACAGCTTGCAATGCAGGCTCAACCCAAACATCAGAAAACAGGGACTCCACATAAAGGCAAGCCAGAGAAAAAAGAAGTTTCATGGCTCATAAAACTACTTTTTATTTGTGGATGGGTGGGGAGAGGTTGTTCATTTTCAACAAATATTGCCAGCTCTGAGGCATTTTGTGTTTACTTTCCTTCCCTTTAAGCATAGTGAAGCTTGATTCTCCTTTGTCTGAATTATTCCTCAGATATCAAAACACTGTTTGCAATGCACCTGAGCAAACCACACTGAGCTCACTAACACCAAATGAAAGCAGTTTCTGATGAAAAAATCTGGTTATCCTACTTTATCATCTTACTACAAATAGTTTTGTCTTGAAATACAGAAGTGTGCAAGAAATGCACATACAAAAATGTATTCGGAAGACATGCAGCAAATAAAAACAAATTAACCAGTCAAGACATCAACAAATGACAAATTTTAGGGACTGCACATTCACAAACACCATATTTCTCTCCCATCACTCTTTTCTTATAAGCCAAAGGGACATGAAACATCATCTGGTATGAATCAGATGTGCTCAGACAAACCCTGCCACCTTCCATATCACATCTGCCAGAAATAGTGGATGAATGGTGTAAGAACTCATTAGACTGAGGAATACTTCTTGGCCTTCTAATATTTACACTAGAATTGTACTATTTCATTGATTTTGTTTGTTTTTAAGGAAAAATGTTATATTAATGAGATCAGATTTTTTTTGTCCAGCCAACTTTATCAAAACCTCTTCAATCAGATGCAGCCTGCCCACAGCGTTGACATTTGGTCAAATATACACAACCAAATTCTATACTTGAGGCTCATCTGTTCCCCATATCCCAAGCTCCATATTCCACTGTCCAAGCCTTTATTAAAAGAAGCGTTACTAGTCCTTATACCCATATTGGCACACTTAAAGCCAAAAGGTAAGTGAATTTCTGGAAGATTGCAGTCTCCTAGACTTGGCTGGCTTAATTGACTATTTCTTTTCCAACGTAATTTACTTCCCCAAAAGTTAAAAAAATTGGATTGGCACAGTATCTCCAGGCTGAAGAACACTGAGCGTCTCCGTGCAGTATTTGGTCCAGCTTCCCACAAAGTACACAAAACCCTGTTGACATTACAGCTTGTGGCTAAAATTATTTTGAGTAAGGAAATGTGATCGATGGAGGCTGCAGGTCCCAGAATACAAGCCTCCAGTTTGCGTCAGGGTGAACACAAACATACTAGAGACAAAGAAGGGAACAATCTGCTTCACTTGCTGCAGCCCGCGGGCTCCTGCTAGGGAGGATTCAAGCTTGACGCTCTGGAGGTTGCAGCTATCATCTGGGCCTTTGGGTACAGAAAACCTTCCTGCTTGTCTCCTCTGTGACCTGTTTTGTTACCGTCAGTTGCAGCTAAGGAGTATAATACCAGGGGACTGAAACACTCCTTGTGACTGAACAAGTGCCTGCATAGAAAAAAATGCTTACTGTTACGTGGGGAAGGAACACAAAATCTTCATCCCTTAAAAGCACAGAACATTTTTAGTGTCCTGCAACCCTCTGAGGTTTGACTGCAGCAGAAGAGATGAGACTACACGAGTGTCCTGACCAGTCCTCCAGAGGGAATGGAGACACAGCTAAGCGTGTACATGGCTTCATTACGCTGCTCTCTGTGGACCCACAGACCATAAAGCCTTAAATACCTGAGTGTATGTATTCACACCAGAATATCTATTTGCAGAAATTAAGCAACTACTTCAAAATATAAACCTCTGTTTCACAGTATCATAAACCAATTTACCTATTACCCACCCACCTTTTAGCAGGCACAGGCAGTCTGCGCCAGCTGAGCTGTGTACACAGCGCAGCAGCCACACAAACAGGGATCTTCTGGAGACACCGAGCATGGCAGAGGTCCCCGAACAGACACTGCATCCTGGTGCTGAGGACCGCAGAAGCACAGGCACGGTCAGGGCACCAAATCACAGCACTCAGGGTGCTCATGTGAAAATGGTGGACTGGGAATCAGCAGGGGAGAGGCCTCAGTCCAGATTTTGGGGCTATGGGGTAAGTACAGCATCACTGGCACACAGGCCAGTTATTTTGTTATGATGCAACTAACACGTACAACAACATGCGCACAATCGGGGGGAATGAGAAGCAGTGAAATCTAATTGCAATGCCAATGAAATTGAGTGATTTGCAACAATTTTTCAAAGGCAGGTTTTCCTGTTTACTCTGCTGACAAACTGCAAACTTGTACCTGCAGAAGAGCTCAGCACCTGTAGAAAGCCTAAGGTCGCTATAAACCTAACAACTGCCCCTAAATACTTGTTTCCATTACTCCCACAGCCTCAGCCACCACCTATGGTACAAAACAACCAATTAAACTGGCAGGCTGTTTTGCTAAGATGGAACTTTTGCCTGTGCCAACTGGGTCGCTAAAACCATGGAATGAAAAGAGATTCGTGGAGTCGCATTAGTCTCTGTGCACCACACGGACCAACTTTGGTATTTTTACTGGGTTTGCTTTCAATCTCTGCTCAGATTTCCAGGAGCTGTCATTACACTGTGAAATACCTTCTTTGCAAAGTCCCTCAGTCTGGGTTAAACTCTTAGGAATTTTAATCTGTCTGCCTAAAGAGACTCAGAGACTTTTCCAAGCCAAGTCACACTCCTCCCCACCTGCCTGTTTTTCTGCTTCCAAAACCTCCGATGAGTTTTCATTTAGTTTTGACCAAAATTGTCCCCAGAAGATTAACAATCTTATTTGTCAAAATGAGCATTTTCCTCAAAAAAGTAAAATAAAATAAATTTCAAGCAGCAGCTTACAGGAATGAAACTCTTTATATAAAAATATACAAAGCACTCCATTATGTACATGCAGATCTACAAACTTAAATCCTAATTACTAAGTCATGTTAGAAAAAAATTACTCAAATGAAATAATAAAAACATGATGAAAGACAAAAAGATAGATTTTTTGAGATGTAAGTGGTATGAATGTGAGAGACAAGATGAATATATCAATATGGTAGTGACCAGACTTGCCAGGGTGGCATGCCCATTATTCTAAAAAATATATTTTACACCATAAACACTAAATGAGTTTTAAGCATGTGACTACTCTCTTTTGATTCACATGGATCAATCATGGGCTTGAAGTTGCCTACATGTTTATATACTTGTAGGATTAAGAATGACTTTCTAACATCCTTTCTTTCTATCCAGTAAGTTAACTTGATTAGGTGTATGAGGTATGTCTAAGAGATTACCTCTCAGAATACAGTGTTTCCATGAACATGAGTTATCTACAAAACCTAGTGACTCAGCTGCAGTTATATTACAGAAGTCACAAAGTTTGGACTGGAATCTGTTTTCTTCCAGAAGTCTCTGATCTTCTCTAACTTTCCTTCTCTAAACACCACCAAGGTCTTCTGGCCATTGCTCTCTCTCTGGACTTAGAGAGGCAATCAGAAGATTAATTTTAAAGGAATGATGATTTTAAAGGATACAGGCTGTTAAGGGACAAATTACATGTGTGGAACTCTAATAGTTGTTTTCCCGCCTACATTCATATTAAATTTTTAAAACACTCTACCTCTGAATCAGGAATGGCATCCATACTAAGCATGACAGCTTAGCACTCTCCCTTAGTAGCTCAGTAAAAAATAATGTTTTAAATCAGGTTACCATTTTGTTTTAAAAAGCAGCTATAAAGAAATAGCATATTATTCTGACTCATATTGTGCAAATAACTGGGAAAAGGCAATTACACATAAAAAGGAACTTGGTTAGTGAGACACACATCTGGAACTAGGAAGGACATTAGGGAATGCTGCTCATACAAATTTATCCTAGGATCCAGACAGTGTTTAAATACACCTCCTACAAATCAACAAAATCCAACCAAAAGCCTTTCAGTCAATAATAAAAATTTTAATTCTGTCACTTGCCTTTACTTTTTAACACACTGTTGACACATGACGTGTCCAAACCAAGCTCCACAACCAGAGAGTTTTAGCTCAGACTGCTTTTAATGGTCAAGATCCCCAATTCTGTCTCACATGTAGCATTCATGACGGCAGTCCTTTTCAATACATCTGCCTTGGAGACAACCCTGACACCCCTGTTATTACACCAGGTCAACTGTACTGGTGACATTTGACAAACAAGTAAACTATCGCCTTCATCTAGCAGCAAATGTTTCAGAAAAAGCAGAAGCTTCTCATTCGTTCCCCTTGCTCCCACATGTGCTAAAGAAGCTGGTGTTTCTCTTAACATATTGCCACTAAAATCTTGATTATTATGGGCTTCTAGAAACTTAACAGCTAGACGCTTGATCCTGCAAGCACAGCTGGGCATACAGTTTGGCAGCATAAACAAAGCCATTGTCTTTGTACGATCAGATCCCATCCAGCACAATAACATGGCAATTATATACGCAGGTGAATCCATTCATTTGTAAGGCAGGAGATGGCATAAAACATCTTCCAAAAGATAAGGAGAAAACATTCACAGCATTTTAATGCTGAAGAGCCCTGTCTGACAAACGTGTCTTCTCTAATCTGCTTTCATCTTTTAACAAGGAATTCTTGTCATTTTACCTGAAGTACCAATTCAAAAAACCTGCTCAGAAAACTGACCCACTCCTTTAACAACAATAAAAAGCTCCAAAGCAGAGTCTCTCAAATAAATGCAAAGAAAACAAAACATTAACAGATAGAACAAGCTTACTACTGGTGATATATCTTTGCAGACATTAAAATTCTAACCACAAGACTTAAGAACTTTATGCTACCTTCGTCTAAAAGCTGTGATAGAAACACTGACTGTGACAAAGAAAAATAAAGTTTGCACAGGAGGAAGATTTTGAAAAATAACTCCTGATAAAAAGCAGCAAAAGGGGTACCTGAAAATGTGAACATATGCGAGTCACCTGATCCAGACACCATATGAAAAGAATTATCTGTTGAGTTTGCTGCACCACTAATATCTTTCAAAAGCCCTGGTATTTGGAGAGGCACTGCAGTAAGGAATGTCATCTTTTATTTTTTTTCTTTTTTAAGATGAATGTCTTTCTCCCTTAGGCTGTGGTCCTACTTTATGTTTCTACAGGCACGGCAGCACACATGTAAGCAGTTTTATTGAAATCAAGGACCTTTATGCAGTCGAACTCATTCACTGCCTTTGGGACATGGTCTGCAGAGAGCAAACCAATGGGATAGGTATCATCTTCCTTCTGCTATTCCATAACAACCAGGAGAGCAAACCTCCAGCCCTGCAGTGGATCTGCGCAGGGCTACTCCTAGAACACAGGAGATGCCCAAGCACGTGCCCGCTGGAGGCTAATGAAACACAGTGGTAATAGTACGCTGCTAAGAACGCAGGAACCTCAGTTCTGCAAACACTTCCACATGTGATTAATCCTGAATGAATGCTACCTAATTGGATTCCAGATAATAGTGTCTGAATAAATCCTTGCAGAAATACAAATTTACACTGTCTCAGATGGAAACAGTGACATCTGGGCTGAAAACCAACTAGCAACTAATTCGTTTAAGAAAAAGATGACAGAAGATGCCACTACAGTAGGGCATAGTGCCTGGCATGAGATGCTTTGCTTAGGTGTATTCCTTGCCAGGATCTGCCTCACTGAACAACTTCTTCCATGTTCTGGAAGACGCATCTGGGACAGCAAGCTGGGAACCTTTGCAAATATTAAGACAAAGAGAGTCTCTTTTGCTCATACGTATGTATGTATAAACATGCAGTCACTTCACTACACCCAGTGATGGTAAAACCAATATGACAACTGACTCACAGAGTCCTGGATCTGTGAGAAATACGAGCTGCAACTAAACTGAAATTTTAGTTTGCAAAAGGAAAAAGCTAAAACATCTGGGAAAAAGGATTGGCAATGTAAGAGAGAGAAAGCTGGAAGCAGTAATACTACAGGAAGCCAATAGTGGACCACAAGTTACATTTGAACAACCAATGTGCTGCAAAGGTCAAGGCAATATGCAGAAATCCCCATATGCAAACACACATCCTGCCAGAGAGCTGGCAGACAACCCTCACGTGGTGTGACCGCACCCAGGACAGTTATTTCGGCCCTGTGCGGGACATTGCCATACAGGCTGCTAACAAGTTCAAGGAAGCTAAAGAAAAACACATAGATATTTATGTCAACGCACACACACCAAAAAGCAATCAGTGGGGCTGGAGGGATTGATTTACATACGGTGATGAATAATAAATTATATCCCAAGGAAGGAAGGCAGATCATGCATGGACGGCATCACTTCTGCTATGCAGTACAAATCACAGCCCCCCGTGCCTGCCGGCTGTGGAGCCCTCCTCAGCCATTGTGCTTGGGTGGTCTCTGCACAAGTGGTAGGAAAGAGAAAGACAAAACTTGAGAGGAGGAAGGACACAAACCTCCTTTTGAGGCACAGCTTTCTGGCATCATCTTGTGCTGCTATGTCAGGATGGCCGCCAACCCAAGGCACATGCAGGTCTAAAGGCCACTCCATCAGTGCCTTCCTGTCCCCCACCCCACAGCTGCTGCAACAGGAAGATACTGATATGGGCCATAGAAAAGGTGGTAAGTGCCCTACATCTAAAGTTTTCCCAAAGGATACGTGGAGAGGAGCTGGAGGAACTGCCTCCTAGTTACCAAACAATAGGTTAGGGACTAGGGTAACAGCCAGTGACAGAGGGAGACCTGGATTCTTCTTTTCTTCACAGGCTAAGATTCCAGCTGAAAAAGATACCCTGTCCTCCCAGAATTAAAAGAAGGGGTTCACAGTATCCCCTTCATGGAGGCCGGAACACTGTAAAATGTAAGATTTGTGGTGCTAAAGAAAAACTAGCAAAAAAGAGCTGCTTGTATCCAACAACTTTCTACGGAAAACACATAAACATATCCAGGGAAGGAGAGTAACTCCAGAATTGTTCTTTGCAACTATAGCATTTGCTCTTCTATCTGTACTTTCCTGTTTCTGGATTGCATCTCCAGACTGATGCTACGTATCTCTGTAAGGTCACTCCCTATGTTATTATTAAGTTTCAATATGGATTTATATTTAGTACATTTAGTAACTCAGTCTGATATGGGATTGATTCCCAGAAATGGTTTGGATTATTGTGCAATTGTCTCCTGAGCTCTCCCAGACTTAGTTTCTTCTACTCATGGCCTCAGTGCATTTTTACTTTCTGCCTTGTAAGTAGCTTCACTCGTAGGTGCTTTCCAAGCCCAAGGAGTACAAAGCTACTGACTTTAAAGGCTGACACAGTTTCCTAGTTGACATCGGTGACACCACAGTGATACCTGGAAGGTCCCTACAGTCTGGAATTTTTTCCTTCTTCCCCAGCCCTACTTACTCTGCTGTAAGTAGGATGCTTTGTTAACTGATGGTCTTAAAGAAATTCTTTGGGGTATGACATTTCTTGCCCTGTTTTTC
The DNA here is from genome assembly GCF_036417535.1 of Chlamydotis macqueenii. Taxonomy (NCBI): domain Eukaryota; kingdom Metazoa; phylum Chordata; class Aves; order Otidiformes; family Otididae; genus Chlamydotis; species Chlamydotis macqueenii. The sequence goes on along the minus strand of NC_141567.1, from coordinate 10,609,265 downwards.
CTCTTTTGTTATATGATGTCTTCTATTCAATCAGCCAAACTAGAGCTGGCAAACAGCCTCTCTCTAGGTTTTTACGTATTGCTGCAAGGCAAAATAAACAGTTGTTTCCAGTTTGCATTTTCAGGGCTACAGATGTATGCTGATTATCCTTTCAGTCTGCTAATGGAAAACTGAAAAAGATTTAAATGTACTTTTCCAAGGCAGAGACCAAAGTCTATGGACACCTGTCCCTTCTAACTTTGGACTACCCAGAGCACTGTACAACATCATCTCCTCCCTTTATGTTGACTCTGAAAGTATTTTCAGATTTCAGGAGGGCTTTACAAAAGGCCAGGAGACAGACTAAATCCTTCTGAAATACAAGAACATTTTGTGTCTTTTTGGAGCAGCAGTGATGCCAAGGATAATATCTGGGCTGACCTGAGACCATTTCAAGGATGGGGAACTTCAGAATGGGGCAACAGGAACTGTATCATAACATGCGAAGTTCTTTGTTTTGTTAAGATGCTGTAGTATTTACTCAAATTTCTTACCTTCCTTTTGTTTTCTGGGAGAAAAAAATAACATAAAACAACAACAGCAACAAACCCCATCAAAGCCAAGTTTCATATACCCCTCAGGGAAAAGTATTATCAAGACTGTCATGTCAAATAGTCTGAGTAGAAGAAAGGAAAACTGGAAATGAATCTGCAGTTAATTTCCAATTTCTGTATCAAGTTTAGAATTAGCTGCTACACTGGATGAAACAATCTCAGATGTGCAAAGCCAGTAATGCAGAGACCTTCCCAAGAAGAGGAAGCAAGGACCTATTTCCTTCTTTAAGTTTTAGAAGCTTTACCTCATGACACTCGCTTGTCTGCCAAACATTTCTTGGAATCTTTCAAATAACTGTTTACTCTAGTTGATCCTATTGTGCTTCAGCCAAACTAATGGGCCGCACTCTGTGGATGCTGCCTCTATTGGAGTCCAGAGTCAAGTGATGTGCTGCCACGGTGATGTGCTACATCTACGGTTTAATCATTTGTCTTTTCTATGGGGGTGTATTAATCTATGCACAGAATAAGTATGTGTCCACGGTATGCAGAGATCAGAGATACAGATGACAAGGGGAAGACTTGGAAAGTACCAAGGTACCTAAAGATGCAGCAAAGTATTGATGTTCAGCGAATTCCTAACACCTTTAAAAAGCTGGCTCCACAACCTCTTCCTGCCTGCTCCACACAGGTTACTTTCCAGTGTTTGTTGCTATATTTATCACTCGAATTACAGTATTATTGAGAGGCCTCAGGCAGACTCGTTCTCCCTTATGCCTCTCAAGCCTACAGTGGAAAGGTCTTTACTGCTCAGACAACACAATTTCAAACAGTTAAAATGTCCAAGCTCTCTACATTGTCATCACTTTTCCAGCATTATCAGGAAATCCTTTCATCTATCCTCAAATGACAATTGTATATATTTACTGTCAGCAACCACTTGCTTACAAGATTTTTATTACCCTAAATGCAGGAAGACTCGTTAATGCATTATTATGATGGGGAAATCAGGAAATGAAGAGTTAAGAGTGAAAACTCAGCCTCCGTTTTGCTGTCTATGCTTACAAAAAATTCATTCCAGTTGGGGGTCCTAAAGGGTTCTTTACACAATAATAAAAAGAAGAGATCTGTCAATTAATGTAATGGAAACTAACATTTCTCATATCTTTTTGCAGTAAGAACATAGAGATTGACCTGTCAGGCTACAGATTTCACTGAAAGTGGCACCCTTCCTTCAGACAAAACATATATCCAATGATTTCCATGGGATCAGTTGACGAAAATTATTCAGTGGGTTCAAAATGACAAGGAAAAATATCTAACAAAAAGCCCGTACAGTATGGGTATGAAAAACTTTAATTGTTTATTGCCTCAAAACTTCTGAGACAACTGTATTCATTCTGGGCTAGCTTCATTTGGACTTAAAATCAGGACACTGCAGGAGAAAATGTATTCATCTATTGTCGTTTACACAAAAAGATCAGACTTGCACATTTGGGGCTAGTTATTTAAACTAATTAAAGAAAAAAAAACCCCAACCAACCAGAGAGGTTTAAAGAACTGAATTTTAAAGTTTTCCCAACTATCCCTGCCATGCTAACAACAAACATAGAACATCTTGGCCCCAAAATGATTTGTTTGCCAAACAAGAGCAACTGGAAAGGTTTCACTGTAAGCTATGGTTCAACTTTATGTCTAAAAATTACTCCATTTTACACTACAATTATAAGATGAAATCTGTTTTTAAGATACCCTTAAAGCAGAATGCAGGAGAATGAAGAAAGACCATCAACTGCTGAGGTTCCCCACCTTCCGAACACTAGCAGAATTCAAACTTCATGTGTTATTTTTGAATGAAGGAAACAGTACTCAACGAGCGGATGAAGTCACTAAAAAGGCACTCACACCTACTCTAAATATGAACAGATATCTGCAAATAAAAGTTTAAATGCTATCTAAGCAACATGTGTCAACCTGGTGCAGAAGGTTTAGAAAGTAAAAAACAATTCCGTAAAGGATTCAGTCTTAAATGTGCTCTTTCCAGATGCACCACAGCAGAAGTCATGGGAGTGCTGCCTGAAGAAGTCACAACTTCACCATTAGCTCCTCGGTTAAAACAGACCTTTGCGGTGATGGGCAAATCATAACGCAGCTCAGAAAGGAACAGAGACCTGCCATGAAAAATAGCTTGCAGATCTCAGAGGAGTGATGTATGAGTGAGGTACATAATTAAAGAGGGAGAGCGATGGAAGAAGCTCTGAGTTGGTAAAGGAGAAGTCACAGGAGACTCTTATTTAGTAACACGGCAAAAGTGAGGTCATAAAACAGAGCAACCAAAAGGTGAAAAAGGAGAAAGACACATGGCGAAGGACTGGACAGGTCCCAAATGGCCAAGGAGAAAAGCTCAAAAGACTGCAGACTGAATTTTGGCAGAAAAAACACAGAGAAAGATCTGTTGTCTATTTCTGATGGACTCTTTGAAGTTTTCTGGATCTAATCTGATTTTTGTCTGTCATTCTTTGCCAAAAAAGATAAACCTTGCCCGGGAAAACCTACCTTCCCTTATCCTTACACTAATAAGAAAACAAATGGTCTGTTTTAAATATTGAACACTTAAAATGTAAAATCTTTCTTCTATGATGTATTTGAGAGTTTGATATTTCCAAGCTGTCATACTTGCAATTATCACTGACCAAAGTTGTTCCTGGTTAAGTATCTTGTATTTTACCAAACTATGTCACAACATGGGCCTTGGTCCTACACTGAGAGCTTCACCACACTCAACCCACTAGCTCCATCCATACTTCACTGAACTGGAAGAGAGAGATTTATTTACTAAAATGCCTGCACAGAGGTGTCCAAAATATACATTTTAATTTTTTTTTACTGATACTGACAGTCTTCTGGAATTCTGTCACTCTGTAGTATTAATTTACTTTAATAGTCTCTAATATTATATTACAGGATAATACTATAGTGTTATTAGCCTTATCATTTTAGGCTCATGTCTAACAAAGTCTGTAAGCATAAGCCTACCTGTAAGCCCTTTCCTTGGATTACTTTAGTTCATACTTTAAGGTGCCTTACTTTCATGCTTTGCTGGATGGTGGACGTAGTCAACAGTACAGAAGAAAATGCACTCAGCTATCATGTAACCATTACACTTACGTTGTTGCTCAGCCCGCCACAGACACTAGTTCCCATTAAAATGATAGCATATACTATGTTTTACTCTAAGCAATATACTGAAAATTTCATACCCATTTGCAACTCCAATACATTAAAATGCCCCAAATGCCAGTTTGCTATTGCTATTGGCAGATGCTTTTTAATAGTGATATTCACATATTAGGGTTGTCAGCTAACTAGCAAATTTGGAGTTCAAGTAGGTGTTAATTCAGAGTAGCAATAAAGGAACAGGACAAGACAAACAGGAGAGCAGAAGATAGGAAATTCACATTCACAAGACAGTAAATACACCTTCATAATAGCTAGTGTGACACCGTCACTTTAAACGCTGCATTCTCCTCCAAAACAAAATGCTCTAAACAGCTCTAAATATCCAAGTGTTCTACGCTAAAATACATTGTCTTACCTGCTTGGATCTCTTTTGAGTTGTCCCAAATCAACTTTACCATCCCTACACAAACTACTTGTGTTACCTAAATACAGTTCCTGTCTCCCCAGCTGTATGATCCTCGATTTCTGGTCAATAATGGCATCAGCCATTTACTTAGGCACGCTTTTATTTTATTGAGGTCATTTCAGACTTTTTCCTCCGCTCTCTACAGTTGCATTAACAGCTTCCTTCCTATTTTTAAATCAGCAGCTAATTTCAGCAACTAAGTGCTTATTGTTTCTTCAGGGTCAGTCATAAAACAAACACCATTATTGATCTTTCTGAATCTACCACTAGTTTTTCCCTTTTATCTCATCCGAGCGACTATTCAAGGGACAATTTCTCAATAAACCAGGACATCTATCCTAGATAAACTTGAGTATCTGAAGAAAGAGATTTTTCTGTCTATGTGTGCTAATACAGCTCCTATCACAGCAGTAGCCAAGCAACTCACAAATGTTAGTGATTTTGTCTCCACAACACCTTTTTAAAGGGAAAAATGTTGTTAGCTGTCTTTTACAAACAGGGAACTAAGAAACAGAGCGATTTAGTGTTTCAAAGGCAAAGACCGCTCATTAAATGCAAAACGACTGGAATCCTTATTTCCTATATTTTAACCACAACAGCATCTTCTATTTTTGCATGCACCCTGGATAAACAATTACTTATTTGTTGGATTACAGAGACTGATGACTTGGCCAGTTGGTATTTATCTACATCTCTGACGAGCATCTGAAGACAACTGACATCATAGGCTAACAAAAAAAAAAGTGTTAAAACAAACTGCTGCCAGTATTTTGTCTACTGTTATTATTAAGCTTCAACACAATTCTTGGGGCCTAAACCCATCCACTGTCCTCTAGTTAAGCTACAGGAAATTTTTGCTTTGCCCAGGAAAATGTGATACCAAAATGCGAAGCAGCCCATCCAGGTAATAAGATCTAAGTGTCATCTTTCAGACACCAAGTATCTAAAAGCATCTTTTGAAGAGAGTGGTTTTATTCACCAATTCTACTTTAACAGGGTACATAAAGATAAGATTTACTGGCCATTACCGTTTTGGCCAAGTGTGGCAAGTTTGATTCTTTTCAAATTAATTCTACACCAATCCACAAAGAAACTTTAAATGCAGTTTGACTGCTATAACGTACCATCAATTATTAGACAAAATTTTTCAATGGTTCCTGGGCATATTATCACTATCTGGCCACTTGCTTCACAGTTTCTCTCTCTTTACTCACAGTGATGAAAGTCAGGCTTCCTAGTCTTGCTCTTGCTAATCGCTAGATCAACATACCTCCAACGAGAGGGCGTGGAAAGCTAATGGTCTAGGACTAGAGATTGCCGCCTACGCTAGATATGTCTGCAGTGTTGTGCCACGTGGAGCTGCCTGAGCCCACAAGTATTCTGCCTAATGAGAGACAAGAGTAATTGTGCTAGGTGCAGATCTGCACTACTGCGGCTGGACTGCTTCTGGGATCTGAGTTACATTTTCCGTGTGACACTACCCATGCCCACAAAAAGAGATGGTTGATTCTGAGCCAGGTCAGTTATGTCTGTGTGTTTCATTAACGGGTAGGCAAAGCCCTTCTATCCTGCTTTAACACTTTTCAGGTTTATTAAACACCGGTTAAGAAGTTTGTCCCTAGACAGGAAATTCATGCCAAAGGTCTCAGAGATTCAAAATACCATTTGGTAGGAGCAGTAACACTGCCATTTAAATGTACTGTTACTCATATTACTAAGCTAGTATATTAGCATGGAATATGTACGTTTTCACATGAGAATACAGAGATCAAACACGCTAACTGCATAATGAACAAAGATGTAGGTAGCAAACACTCAAGGATCTGGAAACAAGCGAATTCCCTGGATAAAAGGCATTCAGTTAATCAGAGTATCTGAGCTGCATTCTCAATTCAAACACTTATTTTCTTCTTATTTGTATATAATAATGTTTTCCCGGAAACAAAATAAAGACTAGTGCCCTCAGTAGGTTTCTCCTTCACTTAAGGAAGTGCACATCAGGCAAAACTTGGCAACCAAGATGAAGAAAAGTCCTAGTAAAGATGTTATGAACCGTATTTTTCACAAACAATGTTAGGTTCAGGTAGACATCAGCCTGATCTAACATGCAGTTGTATGCAACGGCACCACATGTTACAGGAGCACACCCTGTGCCTCTTGACACTCAGGTGAACTAAAACCCAGTGCTAATGCTCCCCTAGCCTGACTGCCCTCTTCCTACCGGATGGTAGACTCTCAGCTCTCTACAGTTTCTACCTCTGCTTGCTAAGTCATGTTAAAACTAGAGACGGCTTCGTCTTCACTAAAACTTTACATCCTGTTAGTTTGCACAAAGGAAGTAAGTTATGCTAACAGCACACCTGTTTTTTTTCCCAGTGAAGATGTACTCTGTTGGATATTATTGCCATTCAGATACCTATTTACACACCCAGTCAAAGGCTATGACCAGCTGCATAGCATATAATTATTTTTTTAAAGGAAAGAAAACGCCATTAAAACGAAAGGCCTTGTTCTGCTTCTGGGTAAACAAATGGGAGTTTTACAAAGGTTTAAAAAGGAAAGGGATTAACATGCTTCAACGTGGTAATGGTCTCAACTGTTCACATTAAAATTTTCACAGTAAATTAAACCATGACAGAGGTAGGAAAGAAGTCAATTTTCAGTGGATCATGCTGTTCTGCTGACGTAAATTGCCATTTTTTAGGTAGTATATCCACCAACCTGTATAATGATAGAATAACAAAACCGCAACCCAGTGTTGATTAAGTTTGGCCTTTTGCATGCTAATTTTCGCCTGCTCTGCAAAAATAACGGAATGCACCACCTTATTTACATGCTTCTAGATATTTAGCACCCTCTCACTATTCTTCCTTCACCAACCTTTGCTTAAGCCTGTGGTGTTTGCCTTCCCTCCTTGTACTGTGTTTGCTGTTCAACACCACTTCTCCTGCTTCCTCAGTTATACGCAGGACACCTTTCAATTCACTGTCCACCACTTACACCCATCCTTTTCCAGAGCTCTCTTATCAAGGGTAATGCTAAATGTCAGTCCAGCTATGTTTTCCTGCACGTTGTGTACAACACTTCATTATCTTCATGCTCCTTACAGTCTATGAAGACCAGCAACTTTCCTTGACTAGAAAATGATGGCATGAAGCATCACCCAATCATCCTGGTAAGGCTGGAGAAGACACGTAAATACAGACTCTCACTGGCTAATGCCTGCCAATGCGTTCACACAACACGCGTTACACAGTGAGTTTACACAACAGTGACCAAAAAGGAGGGAAGGGACAAGCCGTGCAAGCGTGCCACGGTACCAGACCCCCCGGGGAAAGCTCCACTCTGTGTTATTGTAGCGGCACCAAAAATGGATGTTTAAATACAATGGGGCGCTTATCTGACTGCCAAATGCCCACGATGCCATTCCACCTCAGTTATATCACGGCGGCGTAAAACAAAAAATGACAAAGGACTATGAAAGAAAGTCAACACAGTCAAAGGCAAAATAAAGCGGGAGGCCCAACCCCCCAAAAAGCCCCGGTACGGAGGGGTGGCCGCTGAGCTGCAGGGATGCCAGCACCCCGCCGAGCCAGGCCGTGCCTCACCTCACCCAACCCCTCCGCACCAGGCCGTGCCTCCCGCCACCCCGGGGACAACCGCGGCCTGACTGCGGGCCTGGGCCCCGGCCCCTGCGTGCCACCAGGCCTCGCCCCCTCCTTACATGTCCCCTCGAGACCCGGCCCTGTCCCGGGCCGTGCCCCTTCCCCACACACGTCCCCAGGCCCGGCCCGAGGCCTTGTCCCCGGCCCGGGCCCTGGGCCGCGCTGGGCCCAGGGGAGAGGCCGCCCTGCCCTGCCCTGCCCCAGGCGCCGGCCTCGGGGGGAGGTGGGGGCCCCTCTGCCCCATGGGGGAGCCGGGGCGAGGGAGGCCGGATAATTAACAGCATCGTTGTCATGCCGCCGGCTCCCCGAGCCTCCTCCCCGCGGTAACAACCCAGGTACAGCCCGCGCTCGCCCCCCTCCCTCCCGCCTTCCTTCCTCCTCCTCCTCCTCCTCCTCCCGGGGGGCCGGGGAGAAATCTGCAGATCAAAGAAAAGATGCACAATAATAACGGGGTGGGCGCGCATCGCGGACCCCCGTCCGGCCGGGCCGGGGCCGGGGCCTCTGGCGGAGGCTCGCCGCGGCCCGGCCGCTGCCCGCCCGGCGGAAAGGCGAAGGGGGGGCGGCGGCGCGGGGCCGGGGCCGGGCGCCCCCGCTGCGGTACTCACCCGGGCCGGCCAATGCGGGTACCCCTTCATTTTGGCGAACACCAGGTCTCCAGCCTTGTATTCTCGGGGCCGCGGACGAGCCATCGGGAGCCGCCGCGGGAGCTGCCGTGTGTCCCCCCGCCCTCCCACACCCCCCGCCCCGCACACACCGCCTCGGGGGCAGCCGGGCGAGCCCCCGCGGGGTGCGATGCGCCCGGGCACGGGGCGCAGCCGGGAGCGGGGCCGGGCCGCGGGCAATCCCCGATCTCTCCGGCGGCGGCGGCGGCGGCAGGAGAAGATGGGGTGTGTGTGAGTGTGAGTGTGTGTGTGTGTGTGTGTGTGAGTGTGTGTGTGAGTGTGTACGCGGGGGAGGGGGAGGCCTTGGACACAACCCCAACAGCCCCCGGTACCAGGGAGCCGGCTGGCGGCGGGGCGCCTGGCCGGGCGGGGGCGGCCGGGGAGCCCTCACCCCGCGGCGGCGGGCGGGCGGGCGCGGCGCTGCCCGCGGCCCCCCCCGTGCGAGCTGGCTACGCCGCCCGCGCCGCCCGCTCCATCCCCGCCGCAGCCGCCGCGGCCCCGGGAATATGGAGCCGTCTCCGCCGAATTACTCCTCGGGCAGCGACCGAAAACAGGATCTTCTTATCCCCCCCCCCCCGCCGCCCGCGCCTCCCCCCCGCGCTTTCCCTTCCTGTTATTTTCTAGGTACACAGATCGGTTTCTATGAAAATAGGAGAGCAGAGAGCGGCTCCAGTCCCTCCCGGCCCTTCCTTCCCAGCTGAAGCATGACATGGTTCTTTATGCGCGCCCGACATGGAGGCTGCGCGACGAGGAGAAGCCGGCCGAGCCCGGCTGATTTCTGCAGCAGGGCCCCCGCGTTGCCCCGGCCAGAGGCTCCCGACCCCCGGGCTGTGCCGTGTCTCCCCGTGTCACGGAGGCCCAGGCCCCGGCGCCGGGGCGGCTTTACCGCCGCCCTCCCCATGCAGCCAAACACCCGGCCCAAGCCAGGCCCCCGGGAAAAGGCCTGGCTCCCGGTCGCAGGGTTTGCCGAATTTCTGTACCCAGACCCTTCCCAACCAACGCCTCCATCTTCCTTCTCAGCCTAAAACTCAAAAAACCCCTCACAGCCACAAAGACCTGGACCTGGGATCTGCTTCAGTTCACAAGAGGGGCTTCCCTTCTGAGGGTGTTGGGGTCCTGGCTCTTGACAGGCGATGGCGGTTTTATACAAACATGCAGCTCTGTGGAAGGGAAGCACTGGGAACTCGCAAATCCAAACCCCAGTTATTGCTGGTTTTACCATAATGTCACCAGTTAAGTTGTAATGTTCAGAAATAATTACTATTGACATCTATTGTACCAAGGTACTGTCTAAAGGAGCAAAACTAGGAAGGCACTTGCAAGCCAGGCCACAAGCGGAGAAGTTCAGGAAAGGTTTTTTTTTTCTGCAGGTTTGGCTGAGGCTATAGCAGTGGGTTCCCCAACCATTCCCACATGCAAGATGGCAACAATCCCCTTTGGTTTTAGGGAGACAGCTCTGGCTGGGTGCCTCTCAGAGTCCCAAGGGAAGCACCTGGCTGCAGGCTGTTTCCACCGATGAAGGACAAAATAGGTGGCTGCAGGCTTAGTGTCACATCTTGGGGAGGAAGCAGATGAACCACAGAGAGCACTACCAGTCTGTAAGGGCAGTAATAGCAGAGAAAGAAGAGAAAGAAATACCTCTTCTAGCACCTGGTCCTGGGCTGGAACAGGACCAAGAAGACTCTTACTGTTTATGGTGTCCCCAGATGCAATTCTGCTACCCAAACGCTGCTGTTGATAGTACATGAGTCAATAAAGTTTGTCACTCTAGGTCATAAAATAGGATAAGGACTTCTCTGCTGGGGGAAGCACTGCTGTAAAATTATTAGCTCAGGTATCAGTAGAAGACTAACAATGGAAAAAAAAAATCCAAGAAGCTAGATAAACATTTAAATGATTAGCCTGCACTGTGCTCAATGCTGTTGTCTGTTCCTGAAGTACTGAGATCAGTGGCAGGGTTGCCAACGCAGCCACCTTCAGTATAGACATGTGGCCAAACAGCTCACTTTCACTTTCACATCAGATAGGATTTTGCATCCTTTTAAATTGATAGCTCATTTCAGTTTAAATTTGCTTCATAAAGATGTAATATAAAATCTCTGAGTACAGGAGCTATGGACTCTGATCCAAGTCTGTCCAGAATATTCCTATGTATGTGTTGTGTCTTACCTCCCATACCTCTATTATCTCCCCAGACCAGCCTTATCTCCAGAATACTAGAGAGGTGGAGTTGCCTGTTTTGGTTTTTTTTTTTTTTTTTTTTGAAGTACATTATTTGCTTTTCATCTACAGATATTAATAGCTCTTTCCAGTAACTTATTTAGTGACCTTAAATCGGAAGGGAGCAGGATGTATGCCAATTTCTTCCAAAAGGAAACTGTACATATTGTATATACATCCATGCAACAATGTATGGCTAATGTCACAATAGCAAAATTCAAAGTGACTAGATAATGAACAGAAACATCTAATTGAAATGTTCACTTTTCTATCTCTCTTTGTTCCAGCATTGGTGTCTGCAGAGGATGTAAAGAATGAATAATGTTTCTAGCCTACAGTGAATATAATCCCATACTAGAGCTCCAATGAAAACTCATCCCATGGACATGCAAGGATGCAGCTCTCTGTTTCTCTTGTGTATAGGCTGCAAAGGATAAATGAGTTATCATAGAATCATAGAATGGTTTGGGTTGGAAGGGACCTTCAAAGGCCATCTAGTCCAATCCCCCTGCAAGGAGCAGGGACATCTCCAACCAGATCAGGTTGCTCAGAGCCTCATCCAACCTGGCCTTGAATGTTTCCAGGGATGGGGTATCCACCACCTCTCTGGGCAACCTGTGCCAGTGTTCCACCACCCTAATTGTAAAAAAATGTTTCCTGATGTCTAATCTGAATCTACCTCCTTCTATTTTAAAACCATTACCCCTTGTCCTAGCACTACTGGCCCTGCTAAAGAGTTTCTCCCCATCTTTCTTTTAAGCCAACTTCAGGTACTGGAAGGCCACTATAAGGTCTTCCCTGGAGCCTTCTCCAGGCTGAACAGCCTCAGCTCTTGCAGCCTGTCCTCACAGGAGAGGTGCTCTGGCCCTCTGATCATCTTTGTGGCCCTCCTCTGGACTCGATCCAACAGGTCCACGTTCTTCTTATGTTGGGGGCTCCAGAGCTGGAAGCAGTGCTGCAGGTGGGGTCTCACGAGAGCGGAGTTGCCAAGGTAAGAACTCTGCTCAGGTTTGGCTAGCTGTAGGATTTTAAACACACTTTGCAGACAATTCCTCCATCAAGCCATAGTTAAGATGCTGGGAAAGAATGGGGAAGAAAAAGCAAATTTCCTTGCTGATAAATGAAAAACCAGATCAAAGGTTTCACACATTAACAGCACAGAAAACCACCTCAGCACAAACAGCAAAGCGGTTTCTTAGTGTGCATAACCCCATCAGCCGCTCATCACAGCATACAAAGCCTGAGATCTTATGCTGTGTCACTTGTATTCTGTTCCTTTCTCTTCTATTACAAAGGGGAGTTCATCTACCCCTTCTACACAGAAGTGGGAAAGAGGAGAGAAGAGAGTTTCTTCCGAACACTTCAACTGCAGTTTCAGATCATAAGCATGAATGGAGGGGTGCGGAGGCTTGCTAATATATATGCTAAATGTATATAGGTCAGGTCCTAAGTCTACAGAAGTCAACAGCTGAATCTGCTTTGGGCACAGGCAAAGAGCAGCAGGTCACAGAGGCAGCAACACTGCTGAGCAAGGGAGACCTGCAGCAGGGATGGCTCTCTCCTTCCCCCTAAGCTCCCTAAAATGGTAAGACCAAATTCAGTCGCACTTCTCATCCTACCAGACAAGTGTGGATTTCCAGAGCAGGGCAGTATATAAAAGTAGGAGCAGCGGAAGGGAGTAAAGGCAGAGGCCCAGCAGGACCATGCAGAGAGGTGGCAGGGCCAGGAGTGTGGTCGGTAGTGAAGCTGTGAGTCACACAAGACAGATGGTGTCTGAGGTAACTGTTTAGAAGCCACTACCACACTACTGAGTTTTGCTTTCCCAGTAATTCCCAGCAAACAGTGTTCTTAAGCCATTGAGAAGCTTTAAGCCAACCCTGATCATTTCCCCTGTATTCATATGAGGAGAAAAATGGATACATTACTGGTTGAAAACTTTCATAGAGAAAGAATTCAATTGATTCAAAAATGTGGATCAATCTTTAAGAAAAGAGTATGTGGACATAAAAGGCCCAATTTCAAAAGCACCCTCCTAAGTCATGAATAAATTTTTAAACACACGTAAGTTTTGTGTGAAATACTCCATGATCACAGTTTTGCACACATACATTGGACATTTGCATGCAAACTGTCTTGTATATGGACCCTGTTCATGCTGCTATCTTGCACTTGCCATTTTGTGAGATGCTGCCTATATTGTATCTGTAGAAGCCGCAGAGATTATTGTATTTGCCTCTGAAATTCTGTCCCTGATCACCTTACAATTTTTGCTTTCTCTACACAAATCCTGTCTGAGATCAGACTATAAATGCTCTGCAGCACGGCGACTTGTATAATCAATTTACTGTAAGATACTGAAATAAAATGATTTATTTTTCCTTATCTATCTAAAGCTGATAGAATTTTCTTTCCTTCTGCATTTCTTTTTCCTCTATGTAAAAATGTGTCAATGATGATTAGGATGATTAGTATTTTGCCTATGTCCACAGTAAGCTAGTGCGTGTCTGTTAAATATTTTAATAGGAAATTGTTCTGAGTCAGAACTGAGCTGTTCCCCTGTGCAAGACATGTCTGAGAGCTCTGTCTGCAATCACAGAGCTACTTCATGTCAGGCAGAAAGAGGCCATGGTGTTATATGTCCACCCCAACATGCACAGAAAGGCACTTACCATGCCTATTAGTATATTCTTAATTACTAGAGATAAGAAGCTCACCAGGGGATCTCAAGCCTTCTCTGTAATAAGCTTAGAAGGGAGAAGGGTGTGTATCATAGCTGGAGCAAGTTATCTATACTCAAGTTTCCTGAATCTTCTTATGTTATACACTGGAGCAATCTCCTAATTGTATTAAATGAGACATTTTGCTCTACATGTTGCAGAGGTGTGAACGCATATCCTAGAGGCAGAGAAGATCGGAACACTTCAGTCAAAATTAAGTTCCTCTCTGGTTGGGAGCTTTCTGCTATTAGCTGGAAAGGTTTGTACGGGATGGAAATGTTATTAGCAAGTATGCATTGCTGCAGTTCCTTGTTCTCTACAGGTGTTTCAACTAAAGCTACAGCAGACAAAAGGTGCCTGCAGTTAATGTCGCTTAACAATTTCCAGTTCAAACCTTTGTTTTCAGTTGCTTGTGTATTTTTCACCATTTAACCATCAGAATTTAAATTTTCCATTATGATTGTGTAGCTAAAATAAAAACTCTTCTGAAGAAATAACTGTAAAATTACCACAATTGTCTGGCACCTTTGTTATTGTAAGAATATCCCTAAAAACATAGCCAAGTTGCAAGACTCTGAAAAGCATTCATACGCACTCAACAGGGGTTGATAAACAAATCTCAGATGTTCTGTCTGGACCAAATCTGTTGTAGGCTAAAAGTGAATGTGATTCAGCTCATGACTGGAGATGACTGTGGAGGCAAAGCTCATGAGAGGAAAACATGGCTCCCTCCCTACGAGTACCCAGATAGTACACCAGAGTGGCGGCATCAGACCTGCATGCAGAGAGAACTGGGAAGAGCTGGAAGGGCAGCAGCAGCTAAAGGCTGGGAAAGACATTAGAAAAGCAGAAAAGGATTAGGAGACAGAGGTGAAAGCAGACATGGGTGTAAAAAGACAAAGATTTCAGAATATCTTAGAATACATCAAGAAAACACACAAATTATCTAACAAAGTTCTGTGGCACAGTACGTCTCATTCTCTGCTGGTGACTTCTCCATGCAAAGACTAATTATCTGCTACTGTGCTGCCAGTTAACTCATCAGCTTATGTGGAAATCTTGATGCTCCATTCAAAGGTATTGGACTCAATGATCCATTAGAGTCTCTAAGTGGTAACCAGCCTGAGATTTTCTTGGCGGGGGGAGGAAATGAAACAAACCACCCCAGAAAGAGATTATTAGACATTGTATCACAAACCTCCCAAGAAGACCACAGAATTAAAGTTGCACCAGCAACCTGAGCCAAAGTATTTCCCAACATTTGACTACCTGACTTTGCAACTTCAGTGCTCTTTGAATTTTCTCATGTGCCATGTGAGATGCTTTAGCAGCCATTTGTTGAGAAACACTCATCAAAATCTAATACTTCCATTAACATGCAGTAGACATTATTCGTGATATGAAGATTATCTTGTTGGACAGAAGTTGTAGAGTCTTCCTTGCTGATCCCGTAATTTTAAGTGTTTGGTAGAGACTTCATTCATTACAATGAAATGAATTACTTCTCATCTCCATTTGATATACTAATCTATAAAATGTCTCTCCAAATGGCCAGGTGAGAAACTCCATATCTAAAGCTATAAAGCTGTAATACCTAGGAAAGAAAACCTGCAACAGACATTTCTCCTCTGGAGAAATATCTTAAATGTGTCATCTAAAGCCTCAGAAATTTATTGGGTGAGAAATATGTTGAGAGTTGACAGGAACAATAAATTTAGTGCCAGATTCATGACACTTACCCCATCATAGTTTCCCCTCATAAATACTGTAGAAAAGGATTTCTCTCACATGCCCTCTAGTACATTCATCAAAGTGCCTTTTGGAATGTGACTTAATGAATAATTACATCCCAACGTGGACAACAGAACTTATTTATTTAAGGAGCTTTGTAATGTCAACTTTTGTGTCACCTGAATGACAGTGCCAGCAGCTGGGGAACAAAAAGAAATAATGCGGCCAGCATGCAACCTCTTGAGATTGCGACTGTTTTGTACCATAACACTCCTCTCAGGGGCAGTGGCTTGATGTTGGGATGTACCTATTGTTCTAGAATTCACAGCTCCAGAACCCAAGCTCTGATTCTCATCTGTTGTAATGCAGTGTGATGCATAAGTGTTATCATGGAAAAACAAGGAATTAATAATTTGGTCAGGAGTTTCTTCCTGGATAGCTTGGCATCAACAAGAATTTAACAGAATCCAAACTGAATGACTGGAGTGTTATCCCAACTCTGTTGAAATCAGTAGAAAACTCTCAGCATTTTTCCCATGATGTCACCTCTCAAGCTTTCTTCAGATCATCTTCCTCTGTTCCCATGGTCAACATCACTAAACCCTCAATGACTCAAATCTATAAGTTGGGTCTTGTCTCCCTTCACCTCTTTTATCTAGGCCACATCCAAATCTTACTATCTTTCTTTTTCCTTGAAGGCACTTTTCTCCAGATAGCACCACTACACATCTTTCTTGTCCTCTCCCGTCCACATACCCTCTTTCTCCAGTCCATGTGAAGGGGTGCCTTTGAGGATACGGCAATTCTTTATAACGACTTTGCTTTGCTCAAGAGTCAGTGGGAAATGCCTTCTTCCTGCCATACCTGTGTTTTACACATTGGCTTCAGTGAGCATCCTGCTGCTTCTTTGCTGTGGGTTTGCACCTGATGGGTTGCAGGGGAAGTAAGTCATTATTGGCCAGGCAGAAAATGGGGCAAGTTATTTTCTCCCTCTCTGTCATTCCCAACAAAGAAGGACCCAGCTCCCTGGGCAGCCACTCCTTTCCTCTCCTGGGACTGAAGGAAAGCTTGAAGGGAGGGACTGAAGTTGCCGAATCCACCACCACCACACTTGGTCTGAAATGCTCTCATTTAAACTTTGTGGTGTACTCAGAAAGATCAGCACACCACTCTGCACAATGCAAGAACTGCTTCCAGCTGGCTCCCATGAGAATGTCTTAAAAGCACATTTCTGTACACGTTCCACATACCCACCACCTCCAGATCATGTTTCTTGAGATGACCTGCAAGACTGCCACTTCCTACTTACATCTTGTGTCGTGTTCTGCACAATAGAGTTAATTTTCTTCCTAGTAGCTGCTGTAGCGCTGTGTTTTGCATTTAGGATAAGAACAATGTTGATGACACACTGATGTTGTAGTTATTGCTGAGCAGTGCTTACACTAAGCCAAGGACTTTTCAACTTCTCATACTGCCCTGCCAGTGGGGAGGCTGGAGGTGCATAGGAAGCTGGGAGGGGGCACGGGCAGGACAGCTGACCCAAACTGGCCAGTGGGACATTCCACACCATATGACGTCATGCTGAACATCTAAGCTGAGGGGAGTTGGCTGAGGGGCGGCAGCTGGTGCTCAGGGACTGGCTGGGCATAGATCAGCACTGCACTGCGTATCATTTGTTTTGTATATTATTATAATTTATTATTATAAACATTATGATAATCCCTTATTTTTCTGTCCTATTAAACTGTCTTTATCTCAACCCACGAGTTTTACCTTTTCCAGTTCTCTCCTCCATCCCACTGAGGGAGGGGAGTGAGCGAACGGCTCTGCGGTGTTTAGCTGCCTGCCAGGTTAAACCTTCCTCTCCAGGGGGTGAAGGGGAGCTGGAAGGGAGAGGCTGAAGCTGCCGAATCCATCACCACCACACTTGATCTGAAATGCTATCGCTTAAGTCTTCTGGTGTACTCTGAAAGATCAGCACACCACCCTGCCCAATGCAAGAACTGGTTCCAGCTGGCTCCCATGAGAACTTCTTAAAAGCACATTTCTTCACACGTTCCGCATACCCACAACATCCAGATCATGTTTCTTGACATGACCTGAAAGACTGCCCCTTCTTACTTACATCTTGTCATATGGCAGCCACATGTCGATTGTTTCCCCTTTAACCATGCCAAACCTAACATTCTGCTCACCTATTTGTCTCTCAGAGATCTCCAGCCTGTACTCCCTGCTCGTGACATGTCCTTCATATCCTGCTTCTCAAGAATCGCAACCTCATTTCTTTTGAATTCCTTCCCCAAAACTCCATCCTTCCCAGACACTCAGGACAGCTGATTAGGTCTACCACATCTCTAATGAGCGAGGGTTAGCATAGGAATGTAAAGAGCCTAGAATTAAAGTCATATATAGGATGAGAATAAAAGGTCACGAGTAGGATGTGGAGGAGGAAAGGAAGTTAGCATAGAATCACAGAGTAGTTTGGGTTGGAAGGGACCTTTAAAGCCATCTAGCCCAACCCCCCTGCAAGGAGCAGGGACATCTCCAACCACATCAGGTTGCTCAGAGCCTCATCCAACCTGGCCTTGAATGGCATCTAACCACTCTGGGCAACCTGTTCCAGTGTTTCACCACCCTCATTGTAAAAAAAAATATTTTTGTGCATGCTTAATAACAATTAAGATTAGAACTTGTAATTAACATGACTTTTCACGGTGTTTCAGTGATCCCTTTGTTGTATAATGTATCCCGTTCCCCATAGTCTGACTTTGTTTTCTTCAACACTGCCCTCTTCAAAGAAGGCATAGTTTTCTTCTTCTGAGTTTGGAAAGTTATATGTTTATAAATAATAAATAGAATAATAATAAATGAGAGCTACTGCACTTGCTAGCAAACAGCTAATATACACTAGGTCTCTTAGAAGTCAAAGGGTCTGTTTCTGCTTCTGTTTATGGCACTTTATCTAATTTGGATACAGTGAGGTTGGTCCTGATTCCTATCACTGAGAAACTGAGTTGCTAAAACATAAAATCTCAATAAGATACAAAGACAATATAAATACTACAAAATAATACACATCCTAACAGATTTGCAGAGAAATTACTATAAGCCAGGAAATGGGCATATTTCTAGAGAAGTGACAACATTACTGTTTAATTAGAAAATAGTGACTTGGTAAGAAAATGGCTTGTTTCTGGCCACTTGTTTATTTTCTTCTTTAGCTGTCACTTATGTTTAACTGGATGCTATCTTATCAAACATAAATACGAGTTCAAACCTTCCCACTGTAGTTCAGAGAACTACAATGTTTCAGAATAAACAGAAAAATGATACCTATCTTCCCTGAGCAGCAGCAAGGGGCTTGGTATATTGCTGGAAGACAAGCATGAAATATTTAGGCTGGTTAGTATTAAGAAAGTCAAAGAGAATATTATGAGATGAAGCAGCCAAACAGAATTGGCAATGATAGTCTTATAATGGACAGGTATTTATACACTGTTACTCCCACTGGACATGATGCTCCTGTCTTACTCAGGCGAATCTCCCACGGAAACTTTCAAAGGGCATATTGCCTGTCTAGAGATGAGCAGGGACTTTGGGACCGAAAGCAATATCCAAATCTTCTGTCTATTCATGTAATGCCTGTATTAATTGCTTGCATTGCAGCCTCCCTCTGCAACTTCATGGGGTCTGAGAGCCTGCTGTACTGGGCAGATGCTGGCCCTATGAAGAGAAAAGTCAGTCTTTGTTACCATGTGGCCCAATGATGCCCAAAGAGGAGAAATAGTTTGACCACTCACAGCTGTTTTTTGTCAACCAGTGATTAATGGTGAATTTCTGGAGCATGACTAGCAGAGGAGCAGTAGAAAGGCAAGAACTGGTACATCTGGATAGGCACCACAGACTTTTAGTTAAATTGTGCTGCCCTGCAAGCCTCAATTTAAGCAGAGAGCTTAAACTGAGGTCTAGCTCTGGACCTATGCATCATTTTGGACCCTGCCAACAGGAAAAGATCCACTTTTCCGTACGTCTGTATGAAGCAGAAGTCTCAGGCAGCAATGGTATGAAACTGAAATGAGCTGCAGTTTGCTTTCCCATGCAGTGTCCTCCTCTGCCCACTACCAGCCTTCCAGAATAGTTTTTACCTTACAGTGGTAGCTCAGGAAACTCATAGCCTGTAGATTTCAGCATCCAATACAGAAGGATTCAAACCAATATGAACTATTTACCTGCATAGTGCTAACATCCACGTAACGTAAAATTAAGATTGTTAACAAGGGATACGAACAATTGAGATTCAGGGCAGTAACATAAAGCAAAACAGCAGGCTGTTCTATAACTGAAAGCCATAGGCTGATTTGCATCCGGCACTGGGCATTATAGAGACTTTGTGCAATTTGTTTGCCTGTTTCAGCAATGGGACTTTAAACGAACAGGTAAAAGCATGGTTCCATTTGTTCATTTCCCAAAGTTAATAAAGTGACAACAGGTAAACAAATTAAAATGAGGAATTAATTTCTCAGCAAATATGTAGTTTACAAGAATTGTAATTGTAACCAAAGGTCAACAGGCCAAATGCTCTTGGTGCAATTTTGCTGACACCAATACGAGGAATAATTTGGACAGTGTGTACCTGGCGTACCCAGTCCTCTGCCACACAAGGCAATGAAAAGAAGCACACTCACGCAAGTCTGCTGAGTGTAAAACTCCCATTAATTCTGACCGCCCACTTGCATGACCAGCAAGATTCTGCATTTGAGTTGTTCAGATTAAATTTCAGTTGTATAAATACTATGTAGTTCTGCACACTTACAGCCTACAAATGAAAAACTGGAAGATTAAATTTATGCTAAACGTTACTTAAACTGTATACATGTACCACCTAAAATTGTATTCAGTGAAATACAGACACACAAAGCTGATGTAAACCATCAGACATCAGGAATGTTATATACACATTCCTTTATTTCATTGAATATGAACTCATTCTCTCTCTCACATGCACGTTCTCTCACACACACACACGTTATAATGAACCTACTGATTCTTACTGATCCTGAGAATCCCTGAAGGGCTGGGCGGAGGTCCAAACAGCCGTCTCACAGTAGATCACTCTGCCATATGTTTGCCTTTCTACACAAACATGTGCCAGCAAATCTATCACCGTCAATGCAGCACCGTCATGTGACATGATAATAAAAATGTTTATGTGCCGTCTCTCTCAGCGTTTTGCAGAGAGGGAGGTATCAGTAGGAATGAGGATACTGCTGCACCCACTCTTTTAACTACCACATTTTTTTTCGGTGACAGCTTTGATCCTCTCAGTGTCCTTCTTCTGTCAGTAACCACTCTGGTTTGGATTAAGGACAAATACTCCATTTCTCTCGTTTTTCTTAGTGAAGTGCCCCTGCAAGCTTCTTTATTTGAAGCTTGTACTTCAAACACTTAAAAACTAGGGCTTTGAGCACCCAAGTGCTTGTCTCCGGATTCATGGCATGTAGTTCATTGCCAGACATGTCAAAGGCTGCTGCCCCACCACACAGCGTGCTCAGCTCCAGTCTTCCACTGAATGGGCAGTAGCATTTGGAGATGCTGCTACAGTAACAGGCAGAAGCCAAGTCAGAACACGTACAGCTGCTATTACTGCAATCAGCGGGAATCTGGGTTATGTTGTGATGCTCCTAAGGCCTGGAGCTTTATTGCTACTGTCTATCCATATACTGACTGAATCACTCAGATGTCCTACAAAGAACTCAAAGAATAAATTACTGAATAGAATGAATGTTGTAGGGGAGACACTTCCATCTGAAAAATCCTCCAGAGGCAAAGATTCTTACTTGAAAAGACTGAAGATATTATCTCTTGACGTTGTGTCACCATGCATCAGAATATGCCTACAGGAAAGATGGGGAGAAGCTGTTCAGTAGGGCCTGTTGTGATAGAACAAGGGGTAATGGGTTTAAATTAGAAGGAGGTAGGTTTAGATTAGATATGAGAAAAAAATTTTTTACAATGAGAGTTGTAGAGCACTGGAACAGGTTGCCCAGAGAGATGGTTGATGCCCCATCCCTGGAATCGTTCAAGGCCAGGCTGGATGAGGCTCTGAGCAACCTGATCTAGTCAGGGATGTCCCTGCTTCTTGCAGGGGGGTTGGACTAGATGACCGTTGAAGGTCCCTTCCAACTCTAACTATTCTATGATTCTATGATTCTATGATTCTATGCCTGTCCAATGTCAGCAGCTGAATCTCTACTAGATTCAGTGGAGCCTTCCCTTTCCTGGCTAACAACTCTGCTGGGGATAGATTTGTTTTTAAAATGTTAATTTATTCCATCTTTAAGTCTGCTTGGTCCCAATATTGGGCTTTTGTTTTCTGGTTGGTCTGAATTCTTCATCTAGGAGAAGGTGTCAATATGGTGACAAAACTGCTTTAACTTCTCATCTGTAAAATCTACACATTTCACACAACTCTGTTCTATATTATAGCATACACATATGCACTCCTGACACATGGCTCTTCCTATTTGGAGGAAAAGGTTTTTTTCTGTATTTTGGTGGGTTTTGCACTGGAAGTCAGGGAGGCCCAGCTGGGGGCTCCTGCACTATTTAAAAGGATACCGCAGGGCTCTTTTAGTGTAAAAGTAAAAACAGATGACGCTATGAGAAAAGGGCTTCTCACTTGCCTGCCAAAACCTCCACAATTTCAAAATTAATCAATGTATTTTTCTGTATTCATTTCTGTGATTACTTATAACATAGAAACGCTTTTACAGTGGCCTCCAAAGCAGACTTTCTAAACACTCTTGCTTTCTGTTGCACTGCTAATCATCTTATTTGTAGTGTAAAATGAAGATAACTTTGATTTTCTCTAAAATTAGCTTGCTTTCAGAAATATGTGTACGACTCTTGCTTTCCTTACACGGCTAATGATGTGCACAACAGGTAAAAATACCAATAAAAACAACGGGCATTTTAAAGGATTCGATGGGCTACGTATTCTTTCCAGTTGCAATCTCAATTATTTCATCAGGGTGGAGCACAATAATGTAAATAAACTTTTGCCTGGTGAAATAACTGAGTCAGTTTGCAGCTTTATACTGGCTGTCCCAGGCTGGCTGTGTGTTTCTTTCTGGACATTGCTTGTACTGCCAATTTCTATCAAAAACTGTTCAAATTATTTTCAGTTTGGATCATTAGACCTTTCAAAATATTTTTTTTTTGTAGATGACGTGTAAGCCAAGCACTCAGAATGCCTTGTTTCTATTCATTTTTCTCTTTTGAGACTAAAATGGCCACTGGGGTGCTTCAGTCACCTGAAACATTGATGCAGGTTGGCGTGCTCACAGGGATGAGCAACACAAAGCTAAGTGCAGGCACAGTGTTTGGAAACGTTACGGTGCAGTGTACAGAAAAATCAGAAACTTTCTCTTTGCTCTGCACATGTCTAGCACCTAGCCCAGTAGAGCCTATGTCTGTGACAAACGGTTGTCACAAAAAGTAGTTACGGCCAGGTTATGAAAGCTGCCTCCATCTGGAGAAATGAACAACATGCAGGCCCAATACCATAGCAAAAGTTATCACGCTGTCAACTTTGTTTAAGATCAGTATTAAAAAAAATTAAAATATATTTGAGTGATTTTCTCTGGCATATCAGGGAAGCTAATCTGTACGAATGCAACTCTGTAGTTAAGGTAATATATTCTGTGTATTTTAAATATTCCAAGGCCACATATTCTATTTACCACAGAAAAATGATGTCGTTAGCATACATCAAAGAAGACTCAAACAATGTGTTAGGAAGGAGGTATCAGAGGATCCTCTGCCTCTTAAACATCACGGAAATGGGTAGGTCAATGCACTCTTTGTGTAAGACAAAGGTTGTAAGACACATGGTTTCTTCTAAAAATCAAAAGCCAAGCAGTCCAGGAATTCCTAAGATATACTTAGGATTGGTGTGAGAAGTTTTTTTTTGTCAAAGTGATAGGGCCAAATAAGAGGCAGAACATGAAAACTCACTGAGAAGGAATTTTGAACAAGCAGTTACATATATAGGCTGGTCTTTGGGGTGGGGTGCTGGATGAAAGCTTTAGGCCAAGATTATCTGATTTCTTCTTTAATCAGAAAATCTGTGACTCTGGATATTCTTTCAAATAAAGAGATGTGTGTGAACTGAACTAGTCCACAAGTATTCAGGTTATTTGGGTCAATAGGAGCAGGAATGTGTTTGTATGAAAATTAACTGTAAGAAACATTAGCAGACAGAACCATAAAATACTACAAAGCTAGGATTTCTAAACTGGCTTTGGTCTCAGGATAAACCAAGAAAGTTTTGGCAAGTTTTTCTAAGAAAAATATGAAGTCCACTGGGAAGCTTTAGTTTAAAAGTTAATATCCCAACCCCTCCAAGCAGTCTGTCAGTCTGTCACTCACGCTGAAAACTTTACTGCCATTCCTTGTACACATGGCCACCAGCTACACTCTGCTTTGTTTAAAGCAGAGAAAGCTGCAGTTGTAACTGGCTAGGGAAACCGTTAAACGCGAGCTACTATATGTGCATATTATGTAGCTGGTGGAGGTGCTGTGTTTGAGCACAGTCAAAAACCTGAAGTCAGTAGGAACCTTTTCATTTACTAACAAACTTTGCATGAGGGCCATTTTGTAGCATAATTTACTCCAAATTGCATCGGTTGTACTGTTTGTAACTCTGTTCCATGCCAGACCAGTGGACTGACTCCTCAACTCCAAAGAATCCAGATGCTTCTGGACATTTTATTGTGACTTTTTACAGATTCGGGGGAGAAAATAACAGGATATGCTTATGAGTTGCAATTTCCATGAGAAGTGTTCTTTTATTTTTGAGTTTGAATCCTATTGTCAGAACACAAACTTGGGACTCTTCAGAATTATGCCTGGTGGACACTCGTCGAATCTCAGAAGCTTTGGCGGTTTGCTGTTTCTGGTGCTGTCCCACAGCAAAACCGTTTTCCTTTTCAGAAATGGGAAGCCAATGTTTCTGACAGCTACCACATTTTGCACTCTACTGGGAAAAACTATTGCATCAAGTCCTACTTAAGCTTTATACAACTTGCCCTGAGATTAGAAACTGGCACCATACCACTAATTGTACCATCACATCCAAAAGCACCGCGATTATTAATAAAAGAAAATATCAGTGAGAATATTTTGAGTCTGCAGGACAGACTAGTACAGGGATGGTGTCTTCAACATTTTGTTGATCATCTGCTGATGCAGTTAATGGCTCTTCCTGAAGCTACTTAGTACATGCTGGTGCTACCACCATGGTGTATTTGCCAGAAGGACTTGTCCAGATGGGCTTTCTCTTCTCCGTGGGGTCCCCTGCATTAGCCAAAGGTGCATCTCCTGCACAGCTGTTGCCACACCATGCACACACTGCTGTCTGCCAAGACACTGCTGGGTCAAATGGACTGCTGTTTCCTATTGAAAACTCTCTCTTGCTACTGTTGTACCGGTGTACAGATCCAAGGAAGGAAGGACAGAGGGAAAGGCCACATAAAGAATATCTATTCTGCCATTAATGTAGTCCTTCCTAGGCCTCTGACCTTTCTCACCAGGAGGGTTTTCCGAGCTTTGTTCTCTTAATAGAAATCTGTATTTCCCTGAAGTACTGAACCATTTCCAGCAGAGGTCTCTGCCTACTAAGAATTAAAGTTTGGCTGGACTGCTGACACACCACAGGGGTCAAAAATCCTTATAAATCACCATTAGTCTTTGTCCCTTCACAGGATTAAGAAACAAAACCAAGACTTCATAAATGTGACTGCCTACCTTTGAAATCATCATCTACTTCACGGAGCGGCAAGGCCCATCTATTGCATACACAGAGATCCTCAAGAAAGTTTTCCTTATGTAAGATACTTTAAATAGCTCTGTTGAGGTTTGCACAGCAGATGTAGCTTGTCTACCCAAACCAATATGTTTCAAAGAATTTAAGAATTAAGAGCCCCTCCTAGTTAAATACATCAGAGAATTATTAAACTGTAAACATCACACTTCTTCTGGACACAAAACAGACAAGTTCATTTTAAGGGAAGAAAATAAACTTCTCCTTTCTTCTCAGAGCGTAGTGTGACCCTGTAGTTGAGATCTAACTAGGGTCAAGGGGAACTCCTCCAAGAGACATTTCCCTTTCAGGGTACAATCTCTTTGCTTCTTGTCTGGCTCTAATACAAGCGTACTGTCTACTTATGAGAAAATTATTTATTTTTATACCTACATTTCCCATCTTTAATTTTATTTACCAATCTACTTCACTGAAGTAGAATGCAAGGTGCTAAAAATAAGGATTAAACATTTCTGCCTTTAGGTCTGGTCTCTAATTGCTCTGTGCAGCATCTCAATTTACCAAGAAACTTTAAGAAGTCTCAAAGAGAGGCTCTTTTGAAGCTCAAACAATATCATCGGGGTGGGGCAAGTTCCCTTGCCTCACCTCAGGAAAGAACTTTACCCTCCTCTGTGCCAAGTTGTTGGCTGGTATGTACATTTCGTTATGGCAGGGAACAGTGTGACGTGAGAGTCTTGCAGCAGAATCACCATGATTTCTCCAACTAGTAGTCAATTGCAACACCTTGTGTGTGAACATTAAAGTAACTGTGGTACAGCAACAAAATATTGCTAATGGCTGTTCACCCTGAAAGCTTCTTGATAGACCTATCCTGGTGCAGTCTTTCAACCATGATGTGAAAGGTGCACATTCTCTTCATCTCCAGCTTTCCAAAAATCACAATTCCATATTTCAAAATGAAACAAGGCCAGTGATCAGTCCAGCACAACTGTGCAACCACTACCAGCTTCTGTAAAGAGAAGACCACTGGACAAATACCACTGGAGCATATGCAAGGTCTGATCCTACCAGTCTCAGTAGGGTGACTGACTGCAGTAGGTTTTGTGGAGAATGCCTGAAGAATCACAAGTCAATTTCTTAATAGCTCTTACTCATGTCATAAAATCTAGCATTATTAGATGGTAAATCTCTATTTCAGGCATGATAAAGTTGCACAGACAGTATTAACTTTTAAAATAAAAAAAATAATATATTTCTGCTGTGTAGTGCTACTTAAAGTTAGCACTTTAAAAATGAGATTCACCTTTTCAGGGCAAAATGTCTAAGGAAATATGTGGGAAGGCCATGATTTGATCATGTGAATAATCTTGCCTTAAATCAGAATTCACATAAGAAAGATCTCATAACATAGTCCTTGAGTAAGGATGCAACATTGGGCTTGTTTTTCACACTGTAAACTACAGATAAAAATGGAATATTGACAACACTTGGAATTATAATGTATTACGTTTTGAGCTGGCTGGCTGGAGCAATACAATGCTGAACATCTGAGCGGTCCCAAACCGCGCTTACTGTAACATGCCAACGGCGCTAATTTCTCCATGCTTGGGTCCTTTTTCTCACATTTCTAATTCCCACTTAGCTTTAGACCCTGTAAGAATTCTGAGGACTGAGAATAAAAATAACTTTGTTCTTTCCCTTCATATAATCCAATTATATTTCTGAAGTTTTGCATTGGTGCAAAGAAGCCACAGTAGAAGTAGAGTGTGGCACTTGGTACCAGGACGCCAGGCTGGAAAAGTGGGGTGAAGAAGTCAATCAGTGTGTTACACAGAAAAAACCTCAAAGCGCACCCAACCCAGCTATACTATTCTGACACATTTTAAGCCACGCAGTTTGCAATGAAAATAACCCTAGGTGCATGTCCTCGTATGCCTTCGGGCACTACTCCTTAAGACACAAGAAGGCTGTAAGTTGGCTCTTGCACCAGCATGGACACAGGGTCATGCACCTGCATCCAGAACCTTGGACTATCCTCCAGCTTAGACATAGCTTCTATAAAGCATACAATGGTCTTGAATATCCAACTACCCCCAGCTATTTCTTCCATATGGTAACTTTCTTCCAGTAGTATGGCAGCATATAATTATTTTAAGCAAGAAGAACAACAACAAATAAAACATTCAAATCCTGCTTGTGACTCAGTCTCAGCCCTGGGACTTCGGGGAGGCTGCAAGGCCCAAACACTGGGGAGGGAGCTTTCTCCTTCCAGTGTATGTTTCACTTGAAAGCATTTTCTGTATACAGAATTAAACATTTTTATCTTCATTTGAAATGTCCTGAGACTCTCCTTTGATGTTGAGTTAGGAAAGGGGTGCACTCTTTGTGGTTCATAGAATTTGTGCAATTTGGGGATTTTCAAAGGCACTGCATTAGTTTTCCACTTACATCCATGTCAAAGCACAGGAGAAATAGATCTAAGAAAGAACTGTGATTTAATATAAATATAGAAACTATAAATACAAAAGGAGAAATGGGAAATCAGAAACATATCTTCTCCCTTTCTAGAGGAGCATCACTGGCTTATGAGGCATTCTGAATTTCAGGAGCAGGGTCCCAAGCAGGGTGATATTTCTGGTCTGCTCTGCTAAATCATGATCCGTAGGGATTTCTGGGATAGAGCATGCTCAGTTTAGTTTGCAAGATTCTTTGTGGTATGTATATTAGTGCAAAAGTTGTTGATGTAATGTCATGATGGTGGTCTTCTACCCAAACATGTAATTAATGTGATTGAAAACACAGCTTTTCAAAGCAGCTTTGGCATGCTTTTATGGAAGGGTATGCAGACTTCTTGAGTTTGCAGCACATATCTGAATGCAAATACGCATGCTTGATTTCCCCTGAGTGTTGTGTGAGCGGTTATTATTACTGACCTGGAAATTATTCTACTTTCCTTGTTTGACTATTGGTTTTGTCTGGGTTATATGCATCCCTGAAACCAGATGTGCAACACTTGATATATTTCCATTGCTTAACATGATCATGTGTATTTATTATCTTGAAGTTTGAAGAAGTAATAGTTGGTCTGTGCTACACACTTGATGATCTTGGTCTGTTACAATGACCAAGAGGCCTCGTAAGACAAAATACAGTGTGTTGTAAGGAACCTGTGTCAAATCAGGCATTGCCTGGGATATTACTGTGAATCTCTTGAACCAAGAGGAAAGAAAATTTAGGTTTTTCTAAAGCATACCTCTGTAGATTTTACACAGGCATCTACCATGTGGCAGAATCAGAATCACCTCCTGTTAGCAATGAAAAAGCTGGTCTGGCCAGTTCTAATTCCATCCAGAAGAGTGCAGCAGTATATACCTGAACGTGTCCTCACAGGACAGACTCAGAAAATGACAAAAAAAAAAAAAAAAATTTTAAAAATCACCCACTCCCTGCAATAATAGTGTGACATGTAAAACAAAATAAATGCCTGTTTACAACAAACTGATTTCTTTCAGTCATACAGAAGGGTAATAGAAAGGGGATAAGAGTTGACATCAAATGGTGGGTATTGCTCTTTAGCTCTGAAAACAGAGCTAAAAACAAACAGAGAATTTACTTTTTATTGCCATTTTGCTGTACGGAAAAAGACTGCTGATAGAGGAAGTGGTTACTTACGAATAGTGAAGATTTTTTTTTTAAATAGAGAATTAAAGGGTAGAGTATAATGTAGTCCCAAAACTACCTTTGCAATCATCTTCCATAGGGACACAAAGAGGATTTTACAGAACTGGATTCTTATATGGTCTGCAGTATCACAGCATACAACAAGAGTTTATTAGCTCAGTTACTCTCACAATTTTCTTATGAGGTCAGAAATGACTGTTCTGACTGAGGCATAAAATGCCTTTGCAGATCTGGGCTGAATTGCTTAAAATCAAACAGAAAATTAGAGTTGTGGCTGGAGTTTTCATGCAGGTCTCCTGAGCGTGAAACCAGCTCAGATACCTGTAGATAGCCCTTCCCCTTCTCGGCATGAAGAATGCATCCTCAGCACGTACCAGGCTCACGTTACATCTGCTCAAGGGCACTAGCAAGAGAGCAGCGAGTGTGTAACGCAGTGCTGGCAGCCCAGGGTGAGAGGAGGTACTGGCTTTTTTTCTTACAGATGAAGTGCATGGCCTGAGTGTGGGGACACCCCCCAGCCCTTTACCATAAAGAGTGTTGCAAAGATACGGATGAGAAATTGAGACTGCTTTCTGACTGTCCCCTTACAAGAGCTTTTTCTTCTCTCATGTCAGAATACAGGAAAAGGAAGGGAGGCTAGCCTTGTTCTCAACAGTGAAAAGAGTAGAAACAGAGAAAATGAATCAGAGAACAGAGAAATTTTCCCTTTAATCTTCAACATGCACACTTTTCTCCATTCCTGCTTCATCTCCCACAATATCATCACCTGCTCAGTGGCAGTGGCCATTCATGCCCTGCGTACCTTCCAAAATGGGTTCTTCTTCATTCAGTTCCTACTGGTTTCTTTAACAAAGAAAAGTCTCCTCCCTTTCGTGCCACAAATAATACTAGAGAAGGAACCTCTCATAAAAGATTCTCTCTCTGTGAATGGTGGTAACACACAAACGGACACAAATGTCACCCACATTAGTAACTATGTGCTCCATTCACCCTTTGGAACCACTGCTATAGTTGCTCTCCAAATTACAGCCCCCTCCCAGTTTTATTCCCATCTATGGCTCTTCTTCAGTCTTGTTCATGCAAGATAAGGCTGAGAAAAAGCAACAGGAGCCTGGAAATTTTTGTCAGGCTCCACAGCAGTAAGAGAAACTCAGGTGCCCCCTCACCTCTCCCCTGGAAAGGATGAAGAAATAGGTGAAGGGTAAAAATATGCAGAGCAGAAGCTCTAGCTTCTCTATCTTTTTCATAGAGGATAAAAGCATGGTTGTTTTTTGTTTTTTTTTTTTTTTTGTTTTGTTTTTTTTCTTCTAAAACAGGGAGGCAGAGTGCTGGAAAAGCAAGCTAAGTAGATCAATTAATTCAAGTGAGTTTTTCCTGCATATGCCTAGGAAGGCAGAGAGGCTCACAGTCTATAGGACATCAGTGAAGGCTGGAACGTCTGCACGTGACTTTCTAAAGACAGATAAACCCTCCTTTTATTAACAAGCACTGCAGTACTGTGCATATGACAGTATTAGGCAAGTTGTTAAGTTTGAAGCATGCTCTATTCAAGCTGTTTGCAGCCTGCGAAGCCTCTGTACACCTCTCACTTGCACATGGCCTCTCTGTGCTCAGGAATCCAATGTAAGGTTTATATCATCCCACACAGAGGTGCAGATGTCGGCTTCCCAGAGCAGCAATAATGTGTCTCCTCTCTAGTAAGTTATGTTGTTTTCCTAGTGTCTCCTCTGAAGTCCCTCTGGCTGCTCCCGATTCTCCACATCGCTATACGCAATACACTCACACATTTTGTTCTCTTTGAGAATTTTTGGCTGGAGACTGTCTGAGTGTCATAAGGTATATCTGTCCAGATTTTGAACTTGCCTAAACTGGCCGTTTTCCATCTGCACAGGATCTGCCTCATGCTGCCTTACCTGCAAAGAAAACACTTTTAATGGTACAGTTGTTACATTGGTCATGTAGAAATATAGCTGCAAACTAGTCATTTATAGTGGGGATGGTGCACAGAAATTAGTTAAACTTATCTGGTCTTTCACAGTATTATATGCTGACCTGCTTCAGTGAGCTAGCAATTACAAAGCAGTACAAGCAGCCAAGGAACTTATGGTCCTTGTTGAGACATGACTCCAGTATTCTATGCCCTGTTCTACTGAATTCACTGCAATTACTCCCAACTAATATTAGCATAAATGAGAGTGGGATTAGGTTTAACATGCATATGCAGCCCTATGTATATGCAATTACACTAGGTATTGATATGTGTGCATAAATTACCTATGCATGAAGTGCATATATATATATACTGTCATTCTTGTAAATCAGCAGATTCAGATAAGATAAATATATTTCTAGAAAAGGGCTTGTATAATGACTATAATTAAAAATAATAATTTTGGAATTAAACTGAGAACTCAGATTGAGATCTTTTTGTCTGCTCAGTTTTACTGCGGTGTAAGTTGCTCAGTATAGACCTTACCAACAATGTGTTACTTGCAACTCAAGGATCCCCTTTAAAAAAAAAAAAATTAGGAAGACATTGCAGTTTTTCACTGTGCTTGAACAAGTGTTAGGACTAACTGTTTCTGAATGTGGATGGATACAAAGAGGAGGTGAAAAAAATCCAGGATCCAATTCATCCTTGACAGTCACCTCATTGGTAACTGTGTTTATGGCTTCAGGCTTGAGTGAGAAGGGCAGGCTGGGCTTGTGAACTCATGAAATGCTACTCTGTGGTAGGAGATATGCAGACAGGGAACAAGTAGGAAATGTGTTACACATCTTAAGAAACTTACAGTCTGACTCAAACCTCAAGAAGTCAACAGGGAAGCTTCAAAAGTACTGAATTCTCTCATATCATACGATAGGGAAGGCTTGGGCTTTTCCTAGTACATGGTGCTCCTAGGACCTCTTTTCAAGCAGCACTTCAACGTGCTTTCCCAGAAAGGGGTACCTAGTTTCGACAGTCCAACCCTGACAATTTCTTGGACTTGCAACTACAGCTAAGAGTACAGTCCTCAATGGTTGCTTCTACTTAAATTTGTAAGCTTCAAAAGAGTGGTAGAGGTGACAGTACGATGACAGTAGTAAGAGGACACATTATGGACATCTCTACACTGAATGAGCAGAAACTATAGAACAAGATTAGTAACCACAGATTTAAAAGACTGAAGCAGAGAATCACCTCACACTTAAGACAGATCTGGATTGATCTTAATTTATTGAAAAGAAAAAAAGTTTCAAAAACCTGTAGAAGGATGGTGATACATGGTACTCCTTACAATTCAAACTAAACAGAGTTTTGCTGGAGACTTTTAAGCGCAAGTTTGACAAACTCTTAATTCTGCACTCAGTAGTTAAAAGCATCTTTTCTGCTTATTAAATACATACATCTGCAGGCAATAGTGGCAAGTAATTCACAGTCAATTTTACTAGTTTAGGATAGGAGCTACAGAAACACAATACAAAGGGCTCCAGGTGCTTCTGTGAAGCTCTAAAGTGGTGCAGAACTAGATGAAGTGCTCACAAGAGAGGGACTGTCACTCTGCGACATAACCTTTCCTTTACCCGTTTATAGAACGCACATGAAAGATGAAGGGTGCTCACACAGAACAGAGCTGACAGGGCTGGAGCTTAACAGCTGATGTTTCAACAGTACATTTGCAAGTTAGCAACTTTGCGTAATCCAAGGAGTGCCAAAAGGCACGGGGAGCCGGGGGGTGGCGGTTGAAGGCAAGGGGAAATTAAAAGCCAGTCTACCTTCAGACTTGTGCTTGCTGAGGTTACGGGGAAATCTCACTAGCCAGCAAACTGTTCAATAGAGTTTTACAGAAGTTTTCCAAGTAATTCAAAGCTGACTTGATCAGGGTATGCATTCTTAATCCAACTTCAAACCTTATCTTTTATATATTGTCTTGCCCTCCTTTCCCCTCAGATGGGGGGGACTGGCAGTAAACACTGCTCTGAACAAAACCTGTAGCCTAGCTGTCTCTACAAAACCTCTTTGATCCAGCCTTCCTTCTCTTATTGCATTGTTGTCTCCTTCCCAATTCAGAGTCAAACTCTCATTTCAGTTTGGAAAGAACATTTGCTTGCAGGCTGAATGGAATCCTTATGGGCTATATCTCAAAATCTAAAGGTGTTTTTAGTTTAGCTGCATTTCTTAAATCTATGCTTGATGATTACTCAGAAGCTGCTCATGAACCCTTTTCAAGAAGGACCTGGCACCCTATTTAAGAATCCCTGGACAACATCCAAGTAGTTTAGCTGTTTTTTTAAGCTTCCCTATTCAGTGCAGGACATCAGACAGGTATTTTCAGAACTTGTTTATCCACACTGCTGGGTTTTACAGTATGTAACTTCTCTAAAGATTCATCAGAAACAATAGCCTCTGGTTTTGCTGCAGTTCTTTTCAAAGTACTTAGAAAACTGGAGCTATAAAACCAGATCCTTTACACTCTGTTCAAAATGGATTTCTGCAAATACTCCTGTAAGCACTACTGACACTCATTGTTCCAGAGTGATATAGGCCTGCTAGCAAGAACTATTTAAAATACCTGTGTTCTGAGAAATCGGATGCTCAAACGTACAGAGTGGCTACCCCGCAGTGTGCATCTATGCCTTCTCCTTTGGAGTCACAGAAAGATGATGGGATCCAACTTTTGCGGCTCTTGTTTTCTAAGGAAAAAAAAAACAATAAATAAAAAACTGGAGCAACATACTTGGTTAGCAAGGGTGGACACATTCAGGCCCAGCTGAAATCTCGCGAAAAGATTCGAGCTTCCAGCTGTACATACTCACAGCATCACAGATGTAAAACATCTCTAGAACTGAACCTCAGTCAGGGGAAGTTGCTTCAGCTGTCCAGACCAACTCTGAAAAGCTCAAAAAATGATGGTACTACTATTCTGAAGTGAGGTTACTTCCTCCAACATCTGTGGTGAATATGTGATACAGGCTGCTATAAGCATCACACATATTTAAAACTAACGGGAGATGTTAAGGCTTGGTCCAGCCATGTTGTGGTCATTAGGAGGAGGGAGCTACACAAATGCTTCATGAGATACATATGCTGTACTAGGGGTACTAAGGGTTTAGCCTGTTCTGATAAATCTCCCATCCTGTTCAGATTTTGGAGGAATAACAAAAAATCCTTCCAAAATAGAAAGTATAAATAAGACCCAAATATCTATCTTTTAACACAGTTCTCAATGATCACATATTTACCTTCTGTTTAGTTAATGGCATTTAAACTAATCTCTACCCTTGTCTACTGCACAAAGAAAAGAAAAAAAATGAATAGAATATCTGGCAACATTTATTACATTATTTCTAATAGCTTGTTAAAATAGTGACACTTCCTTATTACGGAATAAGTTAGTACCATTGTCAAAACAGTGCTCTCTACAGATGGAATGTGTTTTCAGATTTTTTTTTTAAATAAAAATGAAGAATAGTATTTTTTTTCAATAACAAAAGCCTACTTTTCTGAATCAACCAGAAGCATTATTATTTGTTTTTATTAACATATACAAAATTATTAGGGTATACAAACGTGTTTCCTTTTTGGACACAGCGAAAGCTAAATTAATGGGCATTACAGCATTAGTTTACATCACACGTTGTTTCAGAAAAACCCACCGTTTATGATTAAACAAATAGGTTTATATGTGTGTGTATATATATATATATAAAAAAAAGAGCGTGAAATAGCTGGATAACAAATCATGGATTTATACTATCAAAAGGCTGGGAGCAATTTTGTCTCCTGTTATTGTGCCCTTAGCTTTCAAACTATGATCTCCACTGATGCGAGTTCCCATTAAAAAAAAAACAAAACAAACACCACCTAAGTCCCCCCGAAAAACCCAGAACACCAACTCCCCGCAAAATACACAACCTCAAAGCAATGGCACAACTTTCCCCAGGCTAATAATTTTTCCTGACAGCTTCAAGCACAAATGACTTATTTTAAATATCACATAAACCTACTGTAAATTAAAAAAATAGATTACTTTACACAATGCATGGAAACAATTTCTAGTGAGCACAAACATTTACAACTGTGGCATGTTTTTTCCTCGCATAACCCATACTTACACACAAACCAAGTTTCAAAAGAATTAGTGAAATATTCAGTCCACTTTTGTTTCCTTTATACAATATGAAATGGTTACAATACCATAGTATATTTTAGAATAAGTTAAACATCAAGACATATGGCAATAGCATTGTACTAGTCTTTCTACATACATATGAAATCCAGAAATTCAGTCTATTTTTATTCAGTCACAAAAATGAATAAAGACTAACATCCAGTTATACTGGAAAGCTAGACTAGTTCTAGAAACCACAAATACTGTAAGCGCTTTGGTATAATATGTACAGATTGTGCTGTCAATGTCATGCTGGCATACTAGAACTGATCAACAGATTTCAACCGGTGAATTAAAGAAAAAAAAAAGGTACTATAAGACTTGCTTTCTTCTTTCTTTTTCTTTTTGGAAATGATTCAGTCAATGAATATGTGCCACAAGTACACACACAGCATTTGTATGATGTATGACTACAAATTAAATATTAAAGTGTTTTTTAAAATACAATGCAAGACTAGTCTTCTTAAGTGCATAGAACATAATGCCGAATACTGTTCATTACAGGGACAAATACAAAGATATTAAACATTTTAACAGATATTAAACAATGAACAATGTTCTTATTAAAAAAAAAAAGTGTGAATGAGAGTAAGTATTCTTCTATTGTTACAAAGATCAACATGTTTTTTCCCCCACCGGCAAGAGAAACAATAACTGCCGAATCATGAAAGATTTCTACCGCATCCATTTTGTCTCTGTCTCTCACAGGCTTAGAATTGCACCTTCCAACTCTTAAGCAGTTCAGGTATTTGCCTGGGGTTTTTTTCCTTCCCCCCTCCTCCTTTTAACAAAAACTTTTATCTTCCTGAAAATGGAACTCAAAAAGTGCATTTTAAATTAAAGGATTTACTTCCCCCACCTCCCATTTTGTGGATGCTTTTTGCCATGGTTCAGAAATTTTAGCTTAACCTATTCATTCTTTCTATCACTACAATTTATCAGAATGTCTCAGATTTATTCAGGCAACCCTGCCAAGTTAGGTAGCCCCTCCTTTTGCAAAGCAAATGGTATTAAATTCTGAAAAAAAAGCCAAAATACTGCAATCTTTATTCAAGTGAAATGCCAACTTAAAGAGCAAGGACTGCAGGATTTTGTATGCAAAGTCTCCCCAAATTTGAATTTTATCTTTCAGATTTCAGGATATAGTAAACCACAAATACCACATTCAACTAATACTGCAAGTCAGCTTCAGACGATGGTCCCAGGAACGAAATGGTAGCCCCAAAACTCTCAACCTAACCAGAGGAAACTCACCCCAATCATTACTCATTTCTTACATGACACAACTACTCATTTCACATGTAAACACAAGGGATGATGGTTCTCATTTGAAGCTCCTATTGTTGGCAAGTAATACTTCACAGGTATCAGAAATACTTTAGTGAATGTCTCCATAATTTCCCCATTTCTAAGATTCTTTCTTTTCCTTACAGAAGCTTTCGCTATTTAACATCAAACCAAACAACTGCACAAAATCTACAGCACCAAGCTTTGCTAAATGGAACTGCTGGAGAGCATACACAGGAGAAAAGAATTTGGCTGTGCTTGTTGAGTGGGCTAGAAATCAAATGAGTTTAAATAAAACTAACGTTAACACATTCCTTAATTGAAATGATTAATTCTTAGCAGAAATAAATTAAGATCAGCATGATCTTACTGTAGGCTTGTTGGTGACCCAGCCAGACTTTTGTGCAGATTAGGGTTTTGACTGTGCCTGTTCCGACTGCGAACAGATGAAAACATTGTGTTGCAACCTGGGACTTTACATTTGTGGAGCTGGCGGAGATGCACAGTTTTGTAATGAGCCCTGAAAGTTCCTTTATTACTGTAAGTTTTTTGACATATATGACAAGTTATTGGCAAACTGGAAGGTAAATTTGTAAAGTTTTGACTAGTTTTCTCAATTAAAGTACAGTCTTGGTAGAGTTCCTCATAGGGCATTAGGCTGGGTCCTTCACAGCTTTCATCACTGTCATCCAAGGGCATGGTGCATATTTCACTTCCTCCATCAGAATCCCAAGAAGAATGAGCACTGCTCTCAGATTTAATGCTGGAAGTAGTGCTTAGATCCAGAACAGCTCCATCATTCAACGGATCGTATCCATAACTCTCAGAACAGGGTTCTCTAATTTTGCTCATCGGAAAAACCAAGCTGCCTGTTCTGTTCATTCCTTTGAAGATTACAGAAGTATGTCCAACATGTTGTTTTAAAGAGACATCTTGACAAAACTCCTTAGCCATGTCTTTCAAGAGGTATGCTGCATTGAAATGGTTGCTGAACTCCAGTGTATCTTTAGTCAGAAGCTTATGATGAAGATTTAGGTTTGAACTATGTCTAGAAGAACAAAGACAAGCTTAGAAAGAAAGTGTTTTGCCTCACTTAACAGCTGTTTCATAATGATCATTAACAAAGAAAAAAATCAATATTTAGTAGCATGCATGAACTGTATACTTCCAATCTGACCAACTGCCACGCTAGGAGTGCACACAGATTATTTACACGTGCGATCGAGTGTCTGAACTTGCTTGCACTGGCATATATCAGAAACAGCTCTACAGAAATCAATGTTTCAGATTCTCTCCTGCATTGTGGATAGCTGTCTGCTCCACTACATCCAGTGCTGGCCCTAGAACAGTTGGGGGACAGACTAAAAACCCGTATATTGAACTGACATCAGAGAATGGACTGAGGGAGGGAAGAAACAAGACCCTTTCCCAACGGACAAAGCAGGAACGGAGTGACACCTGAGTCTGTAGAAAATATTGATGAACTCTTAAGTACTGTAACTGTGTGCCAGGATGCAGACGTACACATCCGTACAGAGCTCTTCCTTGACAGGAATTTCCTTGAATGAGGGAATATTGCATTTTATGCAACTCACAGTTTTCAAATGGGCATCTCTGGATTCAATTTAAAACCACCAAAACATACAAAATCACTGCTCCTCACTGAATACTATCAACCAGCTCACTGGGAACTTCCAGGCTCTTTTTAGAAGATTCAGTTTATTGCAAAACAGGGAAAATATTCATTTTTTTCTCCTTGCTATCATGGTTTCATTCAAACCATGAACAGCTCAAAAGGGCACAGAAATATTTCGCACTTGCACACTTGCAGTCACAGCACTTTATGTTACAGTCTAGAAACTTCTGCAAAGTTGTTCCAAATAACTACAGTTTTGCATAAAGCTTGTGAGCTTTCTTGTGAGTTGGCTTTAAAAAAAAACAACCCCAAAACCCTCCCCCACATCTTCCAAAAGCATCTACGTTAAAACTTAACTGAATATATTGGTGTGGGAAGGAATTTGTGGCATGTAAGTGCAAATCTTACTGCTGGACTTCTTTCCTGTGGCCCATATCACAATTACAGTGGAGAGGAATTCACATCTGGGAAGATGCAGGCAGCAGATCAGGGTATGAAGCCCTGCCAGCAGCAGAGGAATCTGCACCTCAGATGCAGCGGCCAGTCCTCAGAGACTGGCTCGTTGTCTCTCTGGACTGCATCAGCTGGCTCCAGTACTCCTAGCAGATTACAGACAATCTAAACCTTGTGTCACTCTGAACTACTAACCAGGCACCCTTTCTGCAGCCAAAGCTGCTGCCACACTGTTACAGGAGAGTTAGAAAACTTACAACGCTTAGTCGCACTTTAACAGGTTTGTTCTCTATCACTTGTCAATTCAGATACATAACTGATGGTCTACAATAAAGCTTCAGCTCTTGTTTCTCAGTCTATGTGCATTACAGGCTGAAATAAAATTATTTACAGCAACACAACACTGCAGCTAACCGTAAACTGAACCAAGCTCACGATACAGTTCAGGAATTAGTCTGTAATCTCACATAAAAGCACCACCGATGTGGACATGCACCAAATAGCGTTAGTTCAACCAGCACTGCGTAATGTTAATTTTGTACTGACACAGAGTAATTTTGCTTTTCTTATGGGCTTTTTCCCACCAGTCTGTTCAAAATCCTTGAGTAAAGCAAGGAGAAGGGCAAGTGAAGATGTCCTGAATCAATCTTGTTGCTTTTTCATTAAGGAACACTGCATACAGTAAAATACACACAAAAGTACATATCAAACATAAAAGTCCATACACGCATCTACTGGAAAATTGCTGAATTCATACCCTTGTGGCTTTCCCTTTATGCTCTAAAGTATTCTTGCAACTATTGCAGTCTTTATCAGTTACGAAAATTTCATGGCTTTATTTAATACCTTGTAGTCTAGTGGAAAGGAAATGTTTCTTTCAATGGGTTTTCATTTCATCAATGTTCTGATAAGTTATCATACCTGCTATACGAGGATAACAGAAAATCTTTGCAGGCTCCATTCCTCAAACACTCATTTTAATTTCAAATTAGGCTCCATTGTGATGGTAAAATAAATACAATTTTGTTTATAATTTTCTTACCTGTCTCGACTTCTACGAGAAGGGAAAGCAGCATTACAGCCCTCAACTGTGCAAATATGCATTTCTTTGAGATGTACATTTTTAAAATGCATTTTTACACTGTAAGGGTTTTTAAAAGTCTTCTTACAGATGTCACAATGAAAGCGGCTTTCTTCCTTCTGATTCCCTAGTGCATGTTGACTGACATGATCCATATCTTTAGAGTCTTCAAAACAAGGAATGGCAGCACCCCTGTTTGACAAAGTGCTGAAAAAGCCCCCGGTCAGCAAGTGGTGTTGCAATTCAGGGCAGTCACTTTTAGGAATCCTGCGCTTTGACTGCTCTTTAGTATACATGGGGGCTTCAGTCGTTGATTTTATAACATCATTGTGGTGGTGTTTTGGATCTTCATATATAATCTCATGGGAAACTATTCTTAATGGTTGGTTTTCTTCTGGTTTAACCTCTTTCTCACAGTGATGCAATTCATTCTCAGAGATATCCTTGATGTATTTGTTATTTGGCGCAAAGACAGATTCAAAATACTTTGGGCCCTCTACCCCAGAGACAGATTTCCATGAATTACCTGAATGAGGGTGCTTTTCCACCCTGTCGGTCACCCGCTTCTCTATCTTATGCTCACAGGTCTCAAGCTCTCCATCGCTTACCACTTGCAGACGTGTATCATCTTCAGAACTGGCAACATCGCTACTTTCATTAGGTGTCTCAACAGCTTCTTTCTCTATCTTAATAGGCATACTTGATTTACGAGATTTCTTCTTGGGTAGCATGTCAAATGGCAATTCATTTGAAACAAGCTGTTCTGGTATTGAGGAAGAAACAAGAGGCAGAGAAGGAAGAGTACCTGGAGTATTAGCAAGCTCAGCTGGTGTGACTGGACTACGATAAAAAGGAAGAACAGGCTGTACTGTTTTCAGGTTTGGAAAGAGGACACCATTCTGTCCAATACTAGGAAATCCAGCCTGACCCTTTGGATCTGTACAAGAGCTAGTATAGCTGGTAATAGTTCTGCTATCCGGAGTTAAAATTGTAAATTCTGTCCTTTTACTATCTCCAGGTCCAGCAATGGTCAAACCATTTCTTAGGTCTTTATCCCTGTTATTTCTGTTCATCGGCATATGGAGTCTGGGGTTAGGATTTGCACTGTGACGATTTCGACTACGCAAAGAGCTAAATACCATATTACAGCCCTCAATTGTGCATTTGTGCTTTATCTTTAGATGAACAGCATTGTAATGTATTTTCAAAGTACCTTTGTCATAAAATGTCTTTTCACATGCAGTGCAGAAAACACGGCCTTTCCTTGGCCCAGCGCCATTTTTTTCAACACATTTCATTTTGTTTTCTGGAGATAGTGCTGTCATTTCAAGCTTTGCTGCTGTATTATGTGAACTGGAATCACTTAAAAGGGCATCATCTTCTGTTTTAGTGGTGACATCTGGACCATTTATGCTCCTCTCATTTTCAACTTGAAATGGTGCAGAACTAGACGTTAAGAAGCCGCTTTCAGAAAATGGTATCTGAACATCTTGTTTAGTTTCATTGCTATGGTCTTGACCTTGCTCAATGAAATGTCTTTCTGGTGGTGAACCTATCAAAGGTGGAGGCACTGGACTGAAAAACTGAAATGGCAGCATGAAAGCCATGTTATTTACAATATTCTCAAAGGGATGAATGTTGGTGGGACTCATTTTGTCCAAGGAAGCAGAAAAATTTGGACTGTGTTGATTGCAGCTCTCAATGAATGCCCTAATATCCAAATTGGCAGTTGGCGGTGGTATTATAATTGATTGCCCTTCTTTCTCTTGAATTGCCATTAACTCTACAATGGACTTGGTTTCTCCAAAACGTAGAAATTGCTGCAAAGTAGCCAGTTCTTCTTCAGTGGTCATTATGCTCCAGTGATCCAGCACCTTTCCTGAAGCATCCTAGAGCAAAAAAATATTTAAATGAGTCAGACATTAGTTAGGACAAACAAAAAACCCCTCCCCCCCCGAATCTTTCATTTTTTTCAGGGATTAAAAATTATTCTCTAGCAAAATGATAAAATAATTCAATTTAATGAGAGATTAACGTCAATTCTGTGATACTTTCTTCCAATTTTTTTTCACCTTGATGGCATTATTTCTTTCTGAACTGACAGTAACACTTTCCAAGAAATTATTTTTTTTCCACAAAAATTAAGACACATCATTTGAACAACACTAACTATCATGTAAGTATGGACAGCAAAGATGGAGCAATCAGACCAAGATTTAGCTCCTCATTTAAGTCAAGTAGTCTTTCATTGCAAGTTTAATAATCTTCCAAGCAACTAAGATCAGAGAACAAATGAACCTGTATTGATCTATTGCCAGTGTTCACAGAGCACAGCTGTAATTACACTAGAGTGTTGGAGTTCTTTCAAACTCGAGCTATGCCTAACTTTTCCCAATAACTACAATAAATATTTTATCACAGAACATGTATTTGATGGCCTACTGAGATTTTTCACAGTGCATGTAAGAGTTTCTAAGATGATGAAGAACGTAACATTATAAATTTTTCATGTGCTAGAGGTTCAAGGTAATTGATTCCATATTTTTAATCCTAACACTAAAAAGCAAGATTATCAAGACCATTAAATATTGATTTGTGTCATAATGTAAGATCATAATGTTACTTTACATAAAAGGTAACTTCCACACCAGCAAGGACTAACATCAGCGTAAACACATAGGGCCAAATTCATCCTTGATGTAGCTCCACTAAGGTCAGTAGCACTACACCAAAGATTAATACTGTCCTTGGTGTTTAAAATGATGGCAAGTTTATTTGTCAATGTATTATTCTGCCGTATAAAAGTAAACTCACTGTCTAAATAAAAGTGGAGCAAATTCTGAAGTCTTTTCTTTGATACACTCCCAGTAACTTTTTCTTTTTGTCTTGGCTTACCTTTGTTAATAGATTAGAGCAAAGCAGGAAGATTTCAGTTAAGTATGACTAAAAGAGAGCAATGACCAAAAATCCACCCTTCCTTTCCAGGTGCTAAGCTTGTACAAGTCTTTTACAGCCTTTGAGATCTATCACACTGTTAACCCATTATGAATCACTGAGATTAAGCTAAAAACCATTATGAAATACTACTTAGCTATCATATTTGTATTAAAAAAGCCTGTCTAAATACCTGTAGCACATATCCACGTATATAATCCTGTAATGTCCAAT
Source organism: Chlamydotis macqueenii (assembly GCF_036417535.1). NCBI lineage: Eukaryota > Metazoa > Chordata > Aves > Otidiformes > Otididae > Chlamydotis > Chlamydotis macqueenii. The sequence continues at coordinate 10,566,810 of NC_141567.1, read as the reverse complement.
CCAGAGCATGGAGAATCTGTATCACCTCTTCCTGCTTCAGAACACTGAAAAGGCGATCTAGCAGAATTTTAAGGCGCACAGGAATAGCTTGGGTTCCATATAACATGAGGCTACTGATATCAAAGACAACATTGGATTGAACTATTTCTACCTGGCTTGATGGGTAGAAGTTGGGAATCCTTAATTTGCTCAGGGCTGAAAATAAAAATCACAAAAGGTAAATCAGCTTGAGTAACAAGAGACAGATAAAACTGAACGTAACTAAAATTGGGCGTGGGGAGTGGGGTGGGCATGTGACAAAAAAAACATGCTGTAGTGGTGAGGATCCTGAAAGGTTTTATATAGACTGCAAGAACAAATATTACCATGTGCTACCCATCCATGCCGGCACTGGTCACATTGTCGCTGATTTATTTTCCCAGGTTTGAAACACTGACAACTACAGTTCACCAGAGTGCATCGGATAGCCTGGAAATCAATAGAAAGGATGAGAGGTAATATATAAGCACCATCTAGAGCGTGCAGATCGTACATCTACAATACATCCATAAAATCCACATGAAGACGGAGATAACGTTCCAGCACATACTTGTCAATGTGCAATGTAAGTAACCCAGGCAAAACCCGAGTCATGCAAGACTACTTCTGTTTTAAAGAGAATCAGTCACCAGCTAGTATATTATGGAAGTAAAATATTTAATGACATACATAGAAACACTTCTGTGGATTTATTTAGGCTGAAGCACCTTTACAACAATAATAAACTGTCCTTGTGCATTCACCTAAGCTATGATCTTCACGTAAGACCACTTTTTTCAGGAAGGTTTGACAACAAAGACATACAGATGAAAGTCCCACTCTCGAAGTTTTGCTGGAACTCCGTCCTGCAGTTTAGGAAGTTCTAATGAGCAATGCATTAGCTCTGCACAGACGTCAGCCCTTACGTACAGCACTGTCCACACAGAACATTTGTATCCTGTCAGAGATACAGGAGTTCACTAATGCTTCTCTGTAACAAAGCTCACAAAAAAGTACTCCAACTTCTCAACGGCTATAGCAGTCACGTTTTGTAAGGGAAATGCTTGAAACATAATAGGCAAAATAGAGCTCACAAACAGACGGCAACCAGTTGCACAGTTCAATTTGTGCATCACTTTACTCTCACCAAGGTCATGTATAATGCAAATCAAATTAGTATTCAGCTATTCCTAATCAACAGGCTAATACAAACTTGCTTCCTGGAATATAAGCTTTCTTCTGTGTGTGCCCGTCTGCAGCAGAAGGCAGACAGACATCTTGGAGGTCCCAGTTAAAGCTCCATAGGGATTGTTATAAAGCAAAGCATTTGTAGGATTCTGTATTGTTTAGATCTGATACTGAGAATAGTTCTTGCATAAAAGGAATATTTATTAAGGGAGGGAAAGTGAAGAAATTAATGTGCAGATAGTCTGCACTGGAATTAAAAAAAAAAAAGCTAGATTATGCAATTGTTACATGTCTGCATTTTTTGTTCTTAAAACAGTATGTTTTACATTTTAAAGAACAGAGACGCAAATACAAAATAAGGTAAAGGTATGCCCACTACTGGCTGCTACTCCTGCTCCTACGGTCCTATGCAAAATGGGGACTTCCACTATTTATTAATACCCATAGAAAAGCAAGACAAGATATGAAGAAAAAAGTAATGTCTTTTCCATGCTGGCATCCTCACATTGGCACTTTTGGAAAACGTATGAAGAAACAAGTCTTTGGCTATCAGGCTAAGAAAGATGGACACGGGAAATGTTTAAAATGAAAAGGAGATGAGGGAAAGGTAATTCCACTGGGGTTGGCATTTCTTTAGGCTTGAAGAATTTAACTGACTCAGGGCAGAAGAGGACACTACATACAACAGTCTACTGCAAACAAGCATGTGCAGGACATTTGGATGCCTAGAGCTTTACATGACTGAATTTAGACTTAGATTTTAAAGTCTCAGTAGCTGGCTTATCAAGGAGTTAGCTTACATGCTCATCTCCAAACTTCAGTGACTTGATGCTGAGATTCATATTTATTCGAAGGATCGAACAAGTGGCAACAGGGCTATTGAAATCTCTGAATCACTTTGCCTTTAATCTTTCAAAGGAGGCATTGCAAAACACTGAATTCTTGAGAAAAGCTCTGTGCTCCCCATAAAGTCGTAAAATACACATCAATACCCTACTCAGTGTGAATTGCTTCACTTTAATGGAGGATATATTTTCACTTAGATGCTAAAATACTTTCATATGACAATAAAAAGCCATAAATTTCTTATGGAAAGGTTGGGAAAAAAGATGTAGTTGGTTGATGATTCATTTCTATCACACAATATGAAACAATAATGCAGCTCAAGTCTTCTAGCTCTGTACACACATAATATGCTGTGACTTGCACAGACTGAAGCCCTTCCATGGGGACCCTGCTGGGTTTGGTAAGCTGCAGTGCATTCCACGAATGCATCTTTTGCAGTCCCTCCAGACAAAATTACAAAAGAGTACTTCCTTTTTCTGCAAGAAGTAACAGAAATATGCACAATGAAGAAAGCTGTCATGATGATAAGTTAATTGAGATTTCAAAATTTTTTTTCATTCTTTTTCCTTTGGACATGTTCCACAAACTACTGACCTTTAAAACTACTTTTTCTTCTTAATTTGTGTACTTAGACAAGAAACATACGCCGTGCAAAATTTTGCATTTCATAACTTTGTGTAAGATCTTTCTTCTATGTCATACAGGTATTTACTTTATATTCCTATATATGTGTAGAAGACTCCACATGCAAAAATGAGAAAAAGTAAAAGGAGGACATTTTGATTTATGTATATATAAGCAGCTATGAGAAAGGGAGTAGAGTTCCCCTTCTATTCTAAATACAGAATTGGTCCCTCTCAAGTCAATACATCACTGCTTCTGGACACCGGTCTTAGGTGGAGTTAGCCTGTACACTGCTACCGTACCAAAGGTATACCCTCAAATCAGGGATCTGTCACTGACTTAAAAAATTATTGGTAAGAATCCCTGAGAAGAAACAAGTGTGATTTTCAGGTTGGTAGTATCTCCCTTCATTTGTGCTTGTCAGAGTCTGTGTCTCCTAGAACTTTTGTAGCAACATTTGCTGTGGCAGCAATGGTAGTGGGAAGACGGTTGGACTAGACGATCTTACAGGTCCCATCCAACCATGTGATTCTATGATTCTATGATTCTATATAGTCACAGAGAATATCTAACATGACAAAATTAACTTTTAAAATAATCAGTGAGTCACAATTTAAAATCTTCATTCATTGTTCAACTTAAAAAGGCACTTGTAAAAGATGCACTTTGATTATCTCCCAAATTAACTTATATCACAGTTTAATGAAGAGAAACTTAGGAAAACTTCATGAGATTAATATGCTTGACTTTTGCCTGTTAATCCTACTATCCTTAATATGCCTATTCTAAGGTACTGTAATTATATCAAGTCCTTTAATGAGCTTTATTTTCCCAACAAGTGGAATGTACACACAATTTCATTCTGCAGAACAAAGGAATAACTTTCTATATTGCATATATGTAAAGCTTCAAAATCATAATTAAAGGATTGGAAATGCAGATGGAAATTAAAGTGCAATTTTTTTTAAAGTGCAATGCTTTCATTCAGGTCTATTATTTAGTTTAATTTTCCAGAAACATAAGGCAGATGTTTAAAAAAATAAATCTTATGCTATCATCAAGGATCTTGTTATTACTTTCCAGTCACTCTCTCTCTCACAAATGAATCTTTCCAAATCCATTATCAGCAACACTTCCTTCATTTTTTTTTTTTTTTTTTAAATAGAGTTGAAACTTCTGATCAAAATGTTCTGTGGTTTTACCAGCATGATTGCAGGGATCAGAATGCTGGATTTTTAATACAAATGATTCCTCATTTGTATTAAAATACAAAGAGAGAGAGATTAACCATTAAACTGGTCACTAAGCAACATCTAACTACTAATCACTGGAAAAGAAATCTTAACATCAGTTGCCTGAAAGTCACAAGTGCTGACATCTTTTTTTGCCAGATATTGATGTGACTTTGATTACACTTCAAAAGTTACTGAACATTGCTTTGCAACCCACTTGCAGCTTTCACAGCGAGAGAAAACACAGGCTAATGGGACAAGTTCATTCTGATTCTGGCTGTATAATCAGGCTTCGTTTCATGAAGCCGGCCTGAGATCATCTATGCTCTCCTGAAGCCTTTTGGGACCTACGCTCACTTGCAACACGCTAACAGCAGGTTTAAAAAAATGCAGCAAGGAAGACAGTATCACTGTGTCAAACCTCATTCAGTGTTAAGCGGGTTCTGGTTTGACAGCACTTTGGCTTGGGAAATAAATTAAAAGGTAAGTAAATATTGAAGCCCCTGCCAGGACCAAGTTAGAGATCTCTGCTCAGGCTGTAAAGCCAGCCTGGCTCTCTGCAGGCAGTGAGGGCCGCAAATGCAGACACCGGTAGAATGGAAGAGCACGTCCCAGATCCCCTGGTAGTATTTAGCATCAGTAATGCGCAGGTCAGCACCCTCACTTGTTTCTGGCATTCAGGAAAAACCCTTGTCTTCTTCACACAAAACTACCCCTCACTTTAGAGAGTTGTTTTTTTTTTTTTTTTAAGCTACTGCCATCGCACGAAGAACACAAGGGCTTTGCTGCTCTGCTATGCAGATTACTGACTAAATGGTGTCACTGATGCCGTGTTACAGGAGCATCTTTTGCAAGCAGGGATTAGAAATTCCTATCAGCTTAAAAGGCAGGTTGGAAGAAGAAATAGAAGTTACATGAAAGAAATGTGTGAGAGACACTTTCACTAGATGAGATACAACAGATACTGCTTTTAATGTCCTTTATTGAGGGCTTCTAGCAAGAAGCTGTGTCTCCTATGGCCACCTCACCTTCTTTTCTCAGAAAAAGTAATCCCACTGAATATATGTAACCTCCCAAGATATGTGCTCCATTGAGCACATATCCTATAGGAAAGAAGCGGGACTTGTCCAATTTCTGCAGAATAGACTTGCAGTGGCTCCACTGTAAGAACATTTGTAGAGGAAGAGGCAAGATTTATAATGGAGGAAGAAGATCAATTTTTAAAGCATTAGGATTTTTTTTTTCCTCGTCTGTCAATCAGCTAAAACATGACAGCCTTTTTACTTCCTAGAATACAGGTAACAACTTTCTCACACATTAAGAATAATCCACAGAAATTAAGATCTTTTTTTGGTTTCTAGAAATATGGGACATATGTCTGGTTATTAGGAAACATTTTCTTGCTTGCACCTTGTAAGGCTTGCAAGGGAAGTAACGGGATGGACACATTTACCATCTCTTAGACTAAAAGTACAGTCTACAGCTAAATCAAAGGCCAAATCCAAATCTGCGTGCATCTTCTCAGTAAAGAAACCAGTAACTATACATGAGTGTGAAGTTGCCTTCCTGTTCAATTTGTTTTCTTTCCTGTTTTTACTGTTATCCACTGGGTTTCTTGTGTCTATGAAGTTTAAATAAGTCTTCCTTTTTCATCACTCAGTTACATTTGATTGCTTCTGCATTGGAATCCTTTTAACGACCATGGAAAGCAGAGACAAATTTAAAAAACCTTATCTTAAGCATTTCTGTCAATGCCATACTTTTCCAGATCATACAATGAGCAAAGCTTGGCTTTGTCCATTTTCTGTCAAGCAACTTTTGCCGCTTCCCCTAGTGATATATTCCACTGATAAATAATACCGTCTGTCAGTATTGTCATGATTTAGAACAAGTTTTCAGTTTATATTTTGCCCACCTTACTTTCACTGCATCACAACCCAGCTGTGCCTATCTGTATCACACTAATAACATTTGGTTTTTTCAGCTATCCCACGTGCAATTGTATCCACCCTGTCCACTCTACAGTATGTATGTAGCCCTTGTGTGTGTTCTTCCAAAACACATACTTCAGTTTTTGACACTCTGTTGAACTCCCTGCAGTTTACTGGAACTAAAATCTATTCCAGTGTATTTCAAGTACAGTGACAAAAGGTGTTGGGCTGCTCCAGATGGCGTAAGTACTTGTTGAAGAAATAGCCCAACAATTAATCCTAAACTGCAAGTTGATATTATATCTATTAAAGTTTAGATTAAGCATTTTATCTCTATCATTCCTTGAAAGTTTCAACATATTCCAAGTTCAGTAAGGCTATGAATCCCATCTGCCTGTAGAGAATATTAGGAGGGCCCCTGCAGCATCTTCAAGGAAAGGCTCTGGGCCATTTTCCTCCTCCTGGCATGCTCACTTCAAAGAGGAAATGGGATGTTTGAAGGATGGGCAGAATATGGAAACTGTTCACTGCCTGTAGGTAGAGCTGGGAGGACAGGTAGGGAATGGGGAAAAGGGAGACACTTGCCAAGCAATAGTGCACTGGAATGTGTACAGGTCTGAGGGCAAGGCCGAGGGGAGAGTTACTCTGCACAAAGTGGACTTGGTCCACGCTACAACTTGCACACGTTCAGCTCAGTATTGTGGTGTTTTCTTCCGTCACATGTTTAAGGTTCTCAGTTTTGTTGAGGCCAAAGCCGTACCGGTGAGCACACCACCGACGGCACACATACCCTGCCTGCCTCGGACAGCCTCAGCCCCTGAAGCAAAGGGATTTCCGTTCATCCACATTTACACCTGCTACAGGCGTACATTTGGTTGTCGCAAGTTCTGCTGTTTCTATACTAAAGTTTTAAAATACTTGAGACTAAAATAAATAATTTTATAAAATTATTAAAACAAGGAAAAGGTCTTTTCAAGATTTCAAATTATATTGGACTGAATGCTGCACACACTATTTCCACAGTCTTATCTCACAAAAAAAAAGTTTCCTACAAAGTAACAGCTGCCGTCAATAGAGTTATTTAATGAAAATAATTAAGTAACAACAAACATCTTTCATGAGAAGCAAATAAGCCTTACGGTTTGTTGTATCCAGAAAACAGTCTGATATCTTCTGTATTTTGAGCTTTTAATTAAGTAAAGTTGCACATGGCTGCGACAGTGTAAACAGCACTGACCAAACAGCTCCAGCCTTCTCCATTAACAGACATGCTTAAATTCTAGCCCTAGATGATTCATTTGACAAACTGCTTATTATTAAAATAATTTAGCAGAATTCTTGTCTCCTGCTTAAGAGACCAACTAGGAGAGAGATCGGGAAGATGGAGATGGGCCGCAACTTGCCTTCTACAGTGCCACTCCACACAAATTTACCCTCACAACTCAGTTCCTAAACCCACGACGGCTCCTCCATCACTAGGCTGGTTTTCACAAACACTGACCATGTACACTCCTACCGAGCTCAAGAGGTGCGAGAACCTTTGAAAAACCCAAGCAAAAAGCTTTTGTTTCAGAGGCGAAACATAGATTTAGGAGTTGAACTTAACGCCTATTGTGCTGAGAACTTTGGCTGGTGCTGATACCACTCAGCACCCACTTATCCCTTCTCTGTGGGGAAATTCTGTTATGATTTTTACTCCTAAAAGAACACAAAGGCCACAAGTTGAATACATTTTCTAGATATGACCACAGAATACATCCCATTAATTATCTGGATCCTTTTGTACATATTCATATTGTTTATTTGGGGTCTGATACCAAAACCTGACCTCCTTTTAAACAGCCACAGCCTGAGAATACACGTAAACAGAGTATTTCCAACGCAGATCCTGCAGCAAGTTGCATTACCCCATTACCCTCTCCCTTTGTGGGGCTGAACAGAGCCAATTTTGGCCTAGAATTTGACCAAATCTCTCTCTTGTGGGTGCAGTTGAGTACCTTGATCTGAAAATGTTTAATTGTCCTTGTAATAATTGACTAAAACATCCTCAAAACCAGCCAAAAAGTGAGGGGGTGAAATGAAAAAGCTCCATAAAGTGGAACTGAAATTAGGTAATACCTTCACACAACGGCACCACCCTGTTAAAACAACCATGCTTGTGGATTTAAAAGACAGTTTTAACTGGCTACTGAATTATGGCCTACAAGTCCACATGTCGCCACTTTGTTAAAAAGTTTTTCTAACTGAGAACAGTCCCGAAAGCGAGCAGCTGAGGTAAGACACTAAACGAAACACAGACTCACAACCCCACAGCCAGTTCTGGTGCAGCGGCAGCCTTCGCGGCTCACGGAGAGGAGCTCTGGGCAGTCTCGGGCAACGCAGCCGGGCGAGGAAGCAGAAGGGAGCCGCTGATTCTGAGAACGGCAGCACGCTACGAGGGCAAACTTTAATCACAGCATAACTTGTGGGATGAAAATCACTCCTCGTGCATGTCACTAACCCTAAAGGGCCCCTTAGGGCAACTCTTGTTAATGGCACTGTCAAAATAATTATAACGAGAAAAGAATGTGTGTGTGTGTGTGTGTGTGTGTGTGTGTGTGAGCACACATACTCAGACTGCTACTCTTTAAACAAAAAGCACCGGACAGTAAAACTTAATTTTGCTGTTCAGCAACGTGCTTGGAGATACATTGGCTTACGCCGCAATTAATCTCACTTGTTAACAACAGGTGTCTGCTGACAGCCAGCTTGGTCAAACTCCGGAACGTGTTTAGATCCTTCTTTTACCATTTGGTTTGGAAAAGGAAACAAGACATACAAATTGAGGAATGCAAAATGTCACGTTATCATTACCTTACAGTTGTTATTTACTTTTGATTCTGAAAAGACGGCAGTGTTACAGTTCCCATGGCATACCTGCCCCGGCCTGTGTAGGTCAGAAACATTTTGCTGAGTATTAAGTAGCATCTCTCACAAGACAGTGAATTAACTTCCCTTTTTAATAAATACACAGGAAAAATAGTTCTTATTAGTGCAGAAATCTGTTACTCGTTGAAATGCATACTGACGAGAACAACTGCTCAGGCTTTAGGGGTAAAGATAAGTCACTGGATAGAAATGGTGTGAAATTTCTTACAATAAAGCACTAGATGCTATTTAATCTAGGAAATAAATTGCACACATACAATTTATCTGTATTGACATGCTATGCATACCATGTCAAATGCTGAAACTGCAGACCTATCCATGAACTGAAGTTTAATAAAATATTTATCTCCAAGCCCTGTGTTAGCAGGAAATAAGTTTTATAAACACAAATGCACAAGTATCAGAGAAATGAAGAACATTAATTAGTATAAATCAATGGCAAACCCTTGAAAATATGTCTTTAACTCTTTATAAAGTGTTATATGTGTACAATGTGGGTGAGTTAATATTTCAAAGACAATTCTAACTTTTTCAGCTCCTCATACTACTCCATAAAGTCTCAAAGCCATAAAATACGCATGCTTAATTTTTTCCTTCTTTCCTGTAACAGAGTGAAGACATAGATTAAAGAATAAAAGAAAAATAACAGCTCTCTGAAATACTTAGCGTTACACAATTTAATGCAATTCCATAAATTTTAAACCCAAACAGTATTTGTACACATACACACGATACTAACTGTGGTGCTAGAGTTATGCAATATTTTATGCAACAGTGTAGCTCTATTGGTAATTTCACAATTTAAAACTTAATATTCCTTTCGAACACAGGTGAGGAAATTTTTATCTGGCTTTCAGACATCAGCTACTTTTAAATTAAAAAATACCAATTTCTTACTGACAAATTTGAAGTAAAAAGTTTACATTTTGGTTTTTTTTTTTCTATTTGTTTACAGAAACACTCCCACCATGGTTTTAAAATGTGGAATGAAAATGTCATTGTTCTTTGTTCTAAAACGACTGAAGCCTTTTACAAATTGTCACTTTTCCTCATTCCCTCAATTATTTTTTTTTTGAGTCTGAATACTGAAATTTCAGCCCCTAATTAGATTTTTTTTTAGATAGCAATTAGCAACAAAATAATGAGAAATAAAAACTAGAAAGAAGAAAGGTGATGACACTTGCTGTAGAACTTCAACCGTAGCATCTGCTAGGACAAAAACCGCTGGCTGCTCAGCACATGGGAGCTGTGAGAGTTCCTGCTCCGCTGCAGCCAGGACGGGCAGGACAAGACCCAGAGGGCCAAAACAACAGTTTTTCTTCCCTGCATTTGGTGGAGGATGTTTTGCTGGAGTAATGAATTCAAGATCCATACCTAAAGAGCTCAAATAGCTCAAATGTGCATGAAAAAGGTTTACTAAACACCAAATTGTACAAGTGCTTTTAAAATATGTATGTGTAGCAAAAACTGTAATCTTAAATAAAATGAGAACGTTTCTATTCTTATGAGAGGTGTATTTAATGAAGTCTTTATTACTGAAAACAAAATAAATCACCAGCTTGTTTGATTGGAAATTGAATTACATGCTCAATGATGTATGAACAGATTTTTTAACAATATCATGAACGGGCACGGAAGCTGGAAGTCAAGACATTTGGTATCAAAAGGCCAAACCCTGTTACAGCCTAAGTAGGCAGAATTTCATCTCGGCTATAGGAAATCCCATGAAGCGGCCCAACATTTGTAATAATTTTTCCTGTTTCTGTGAAGATTTAGCTCTTCTGCAGGTTTAGATGTGTTTGTAGATACCATTATTTTTAGGGTTCTGAATAGGTTGTAGATGGTTTGATAGTTCAAAAAAAACCCCCAAAAAATTACTTAAAAAAAAAAAATCAATCATATTAAATATAACAAAAATGCATTTTCCATAATATAAGATTAGTTACTTTTTACATGTTCACCGATTGCTAAAATAGAAGTCTGACTAAGTCGCAAACTATTAAAAATTCTAGAATTTAATTCAAACAGAAATGCACAAATATACTGGTTATAAAGAAAACTTCTTAGCATTATACACATAATGGTGAATAGCTCTAAGGGAATATATATGATGTATTCTCTGAAAGTCCATATTTTTTCCCTTTTCTGTAAAAGAAGAAATTAGAAAGGTATTCTTCAGTGTACACTGTTCTAATCACTAGAACAAAGAAAACCAAACAGGCACTGTTGTAGTAGTCAAAAATAATGCCAGTCCTACTTTGCACCATGACCCAAAGTGGAACAAGGCTCCCCGCCTCCCACCCCTCCAGCTCTGAGGGCTGAGCCACAACTTCAGCATTTTAAAAGCAAAGCAGAGAAACAGAGACTCTTGTCTAAAATAACACTTGCATATTTTTCAGCAAACTGCAGTAAACAGAACTGTATTTTCCATAAGAGTGATAAAAATAGAAGCATGTGATCTTTTCCCACCTAGAATTGTATCCTTACAATTAAAGACTATTAGCTGGCATCCCTTTTAACCGTCAAACTCAGACAGTGGCAGTTCTACAGCCACAAAGAGAAGCAGTAAATGAGAAGAACATGTTACTACACTGCATCTGAGAAAGTTTGGCTCCAAGCTATGCACTGATTAATATCAGATCTCCTTCTTTACTTGCCTCTTGACAATCTTGTCACATCTGGCTGACAAATCCTTACAAGCTTATCCAAACCAAGGCAGCCCAGATCATGCTCCGGGAGTAGCTTGAAGGAAGCGGCAACACCAGCCATGCACTGATGTGCCATCATGAAACTAATGAAGCTGACTTCACTTGCAGACTGCAGGAACACGAAGAAACACAACATGCCCCAAGGTTTTGCAACATAACACAGAGTTAGCTCACCAAAAGATAAGACAAACAATCGGCTCCTGAGGTTCAAGAAGCCAAGTAGTTACATCAATTACAAAAATTTATATAGAAATCGCTTGAACAACCATCTCAACTAAATGAGCACAGTAAACTCCAACTTCGGATCAGATGTGCAAATTGGCTGCTTAATGCCTTTCAAACAATGGCTTGTTTTAAATTAAAACAAAACTAGTTTATTTCATTTTCTCTCTGCCACATCCCCAAAATATCGGAACGGTGCCTGACTCCCAGATTATTCAAACTGAAAAACATTAAAAAAAAAAAAAAAAAGAGGGGGTGGGGGGAGTGGAATAGCGTCACTTTTTATCCAGAGGATTTTACAGAAGGATAAACCATAGCCTGTGTATATCAGTAGTCCTCCCCTGGGTTAGCTATCTGCCCTCTCCTCATTTTTAAACCAAAGATTCATTACATAGAGGATTAGAAGTATTTGGCCAATTAATAAACCAGAAAGTAAAATGCTGTCTCTTAAACACATCTAACAAAACCTCATTACGTATGAGTTGACAATTAAACCATGTTTATTTTTCTATATGATGGAAAAAAAATTGAGTAAGTGTCTTGTATTCTGATGCATTTAACCTTTTAATTAGGGCAATATATTTAAAAAAACCAGACCTCTCCCCACACACACACACACACACACACACACACTCATTCTCCCCCCCACCCCGAAATACAAACAGGCTGATCCTAAGAAAAGAATCACTGGCCTTATTTGCTGGACGCTAAATAGTCAACAATAAATTGTATATAAAGGGCATACATTAGACTCCACTTCAGTGATAATTTCTAAAGAACTTCATAGTGAAATTACACTGTTGTCTGCTCTCCAGTGCATTTATACGTCACGATAATGATAATGTATCTGCTTAAAGCACTTGACTCAGAACACATCTGAGTCACAAATCACAGATTTTATTGCTATTAATGTATATTGAGGACTTGTACAATTAAACATTGTCAAGTATTTATGATCTACATGCTCCTACTTCAACTGGAAAACAATTACACAAGTGATGGCTCTGCTTATTATAATCAGCCTGCAATTCTGCATTACTTACTGTAGAACAGAAAAGTCATACAGTTGTTTACAGTGCACAGCAGAAAGAAAAACAGGATTTTTAACAGAAACTAGTTTTCTACTTCCACAGTATCTTTTTGTAATTAAGAAATGGAGAGTACAGCTCCCTACAGCTCTCACCTCCATTGTTCATTATCCCAAACAACACCATTGCAAGATTTTTTATATCTCCACAGTGCATAACCACGAGTAAAAGTTGCACAGTAAAAACAGACATTCATATAGAACTGCAAAGAACTTTCCTTACCTCAGACATTCTTACTGTGCTTATGTTTCCAGAGCTATAAAACAGTTTCCCATTCCCTCAGTGAGTTGTACAAAGAAGTACTGGAAACACTCCTGCCTGTACAAGTACTAAGGCAGAACCATCACACGCCTCTTTACTCTTGTCTGACTCTGAGCACCTCAAGGTCTGATGTATGCTCAGGCTGTGCACAGGGGAGTGAAATAAGATCCTCCCCCTTGGTGTTCTCCAGACCTACAGAACGAAGTTGTGTCTGCCTCTCACCTCTGCAGCCAGCTCTCACCTCGCTGCCCCGCAGTGCCGTGCTCCGGCGCGCTCCCCCAGTCGCAGGGCAGTCCCCTCACAGCTGGCTTGAAGAGGGCATGACACTCATCTTTCACAGAGATTTGATCAAAAGGAGTCACGGAGGCTTGAGGCGCTCCTAATGCAGTGCGAGGAGATTCTACCTCTGCTCTGGCAGCCTAAGTAATGCATTAAATCAATGCAGCTGACCTAAGGCCTATTACAGGGGTTTTTTTTCCTTCTCAGAGTGTACAACTATCTGCAAATAAGCTACGAGGTACTTACGATTAAAATTACATATTTTTAGCATCAGAGTGTTGTTTTTCAAATTCCATCTGCTGTGTTTTTTTCTTTTTTTTTTTTCTTTTTAAACATTTGCAGGTCTCAAAGGTTCACTGAATGGGGTGTGTATTTTTTAAAGTTAAAACATTTCCCCCTATCAACTTACTTTTGAGTTAGGGCTGAATTTTATTTCTTTTTATGAAGTTGAAGCTTCCTATTAACAGAAGTACAGGTCATAAAGACAGGAGAAGAATTACTTTCTAGTAATTGGGCCAAAATCTGGTTTCAGTTATTCAGGTGTTGGGTTGCATTCATGAGTTAGAACAGGATTTTTGTCATAGTAATTTTCTCACCTACCTAAAAAAAAAAACAAAACAAGCCCCCAAACAAACCACTTTGCCCCTCCTCTCTTCTCTACAGAGACCTGTACATTATTCCTGGGTTAGGAGAGTGCCAAAAAATTCACTGTACTATGCCCAGAGATAGATATGAGCAAGTGGCATTGAACTCAGTGGAAATCCTTGTAGGAACATACCAGGGCAGTGTTTGACCAGAGGAATACCTGTAATCCCATAGGAGAGGCAGCAGGAAATAAGATGGCTGTAGGGAGAAGACAGCTAACATAATATTATTGTTGGTTAATTTGTTGTCATCTTCTAATCCTATTTATTATTTGCTAGGTATATGCACAATGCTTAAGGAGAGAACTTAATTTGCATTTACTAAATACTGGAGTACAGTTAATGTCAACTGCACAGCAGTAGCTGGAACCAGGCCAGGATAAAGCCAACGTGATACCAGAATCTGGTCCCATAGAGCATGACATGAAGCACAGGCTTTCTCTAAATCCCTAGGTTTCTCCACCCTATACCTTATTTCTCCCCAAGTTACAGAACAAGATGGAAAAGCAGTGAGGGGGATTTAGTTTCGTAGTACAGTCTGCCAGATTCCTCTGCCAAAAACCACCGAAGCGTGAGAAGAGTCAACCACCGATAGTGGCTTGGTCCTTCCGCAGCAGAGCTCTACATCGGGGTCTCCAGTGCCACCTCTGCCCCCATGACACTGGGGCATTTCTCTCTCAAGCATGCAGGACAGTTACACACGGATTATCAGCAGTCTTCTACGCTGTAGGAAAAAGTGCCAGAGAAGTCATGGCCAACATCATGCTATTTGAGGTGATTCTTAACAGCAGTGTTTTCAAAGCACATGTTCTGTGATGAGGACAAAACCTGACTGTGCTCTCATGACGATAATGCAAAGCCAAAGGCACACCTTGTTACTAAAACTGTATTTCCTTCTTAATGAAATAAGCAGTGATGTAACTAAAAAGGACTCTACCTGATTGAGAATTCTGCAACAAAAGTGGGAAGAGTGGCTTAAGATTACATAAACTGCCAGAAGCTCAGAATTGACTTCAAAATGGTAAGTGACTAAAACTTCAATATGTGGAGAGCTGCTTTCCCGTCTAGCCAGTTCCCAGGAAAAAAAAACCTATTTACTAGCTATCTGCCATTTGCCTGGAAGATGATAATTCTTATTAAATGGGCTAACTATCCATAGCAAACAATTTAAGACCAATTTACTTTTTTTCTTAATTAATTCTCTACTAACAGTCTTTTATTTTAAGCATTATTTTCATTATTCAAGCTCTTTTGATGAATATTTTATGGGAACGTATTCGTGCCTTGCTCTTTTTAAACTATTCACTATTACTGATTAGCAATTTTTCAGCATTTTACTATCTGTGTACCTTTTAGTAAAATCCAACGATCTCTAGCATAATGTGCCATGTGCAAGGCACAGTTTCTATCCACAGGTCAACTTTTAAAGAAATACTGGCACATGAACAGCGTTTTCAGTAATTTCAGCTGATTCGTAGTTCAAGCTTGCTTGTACAGAACAGTTATCAAAATGTCTCTTGAAGAATGACCAAAATGGAAACCAGAGGGTAACTCCCATAACTCCTGTTCCAGCAGTAAAATCTAATGGAAACCCAGCTTTTTGTGGAAACAAACAGGCATCAGGACAGGGCAGCAGGCTTGAGCCAGAAGTCTTGGGCTTCATTTGGGGCTCTGCCACTGAACTGCTATTTGACCTCGGGCAAGTGATTTCAATTCTGACTTCTAATCCTTGCTTCTGAGTTAATTTTTTTTTTTTACATCTATTTGAGTTGTAAGCTCCTCGAAGAAACCACGGCATCTTACATGTTCTCAGGGACAGTGCCGAGGGCAAAGGAAAGGGTCTGAACTCCATGTAAGCCATAATGTAAATACCTAGAATCATGGTGTAACAATGCAGCCCCAAGAAAGCTGCTTTCTCCTCCCACCTGCCCCAGCCTGTTTCTTCTTCTCCGTGTCTCAGCCTGTGCGTTCAGAGCAGCGTGGACTTAACGGGATGTAGAGCAGATTGTGAAGTGCTAAAACTACTTAAAAAAATACAAGAGTATCCATAGTTTTCAGAAGAGCTCCAACACATGGAAATGGCTATAAACAAAAAGCCGCTGCTCTTACCTGATCTTGTTATCTAGGATGCTTAAAAAATGGGTATTAGTCCTAGGGAATCACTACAATTGAGCCAGTGTGTTACAGCACAAAAGTGCAATAGAATCCCCAGGAGAAGATTTCTCCTGACTTTTAAATTTCAATCATGACCTGAATTTTGGTTTTTGATTCCAAAAAAGAAAAAAAATTCCTAAAAAGAATATCAAGAAACTAATCAAGCATTGACTAAACGTTAGGAGTAAGTTTGGCCTTTGCTGCTGCGTTCTCTATGCAAACGGGCACATCACTTCCCCAACCACACGCTGCCTGCTTCACGCTGTTTCTACCAGAGTTAGCTGCAAAACGGCGCTAACCTCCATGTCCTGCCTGCTTGGCCTAAATTCCAAACACATAATACACCATGTCCCTCTTACTTAAATCAGTGCTGGCAAAGATCTTAGTGCTAATTTAATGCTCTGCTTGTTTATTGCCTTGGAGGGATGTGTGGATTAAACATTTCACCTCTCGGAAGACACGTGAAGTAATGGTCAGCCCCCTGATCATGCAGATGGGCTCTGGGTCACCTTTCATGGAGAAAAGCCAACAAGAATAGGAATTGCTGTCCAGAACTGAAGGGATACAAGATTTTGGGGAGGTAGGACGTGAAAAGGAAACAGACCTTGAAAACAAGGAGAATTGTGGTCCTGTCAACAAAACATAAACACAGTTGTAGGTTTCAAACAACTTGCAAGCCCAATGGTTTTTAAAACTTAACAAATGTTTGCACATGAAGATGAAAATAGTTTTAAATTTCATGTGCTGCAGCATAGGTTTTGAGCACTAGTCAAACTACAAATACATCTGCTAAAGCCATAAAGTACTTGATAAAGTTTCTTAAAATTTGTGGAAGGTCAGGCAGGGCACTCCAGCTTTCATCTAAGCAACAGAGAAACCCAAATCTCTTGTTCAGTATTTCCAGATAGGTTGATTTTGTAAGGTGGCTCAAGCAGATAATACTGAGCTATAAAGTGTCCAAAACTGTTTTCCACTAACAATTTAACCAGAGCTCAAATGTTAATCCCTGTCTTGCTATTTATATTCACTTTAGTGCAATTAGACAAAAAGAACCCAACAAAAATAAGAAGTTTATTTAATACTATCTGCATTTGCACCCCTGCTTCAGCACTGATTTTCATCTAGCTGCTCACTGCATTACTCTTCTTCTGTAGCTCAAAATAGCAGTAAAGTTAAATGAGCACTGGCCATTACAAAATGCCAATATTTGAAGTAGTGCATATGGTAGACTCAGAAAGACATCACCTATACCAGATTCTACCACTGATCCCTCCCCGTGAAACAGTGCCTCTCCACTGAAACAGTCACTACGATCAAAAACCCTGCAATTAACAATTCTGGAAACACCTGCCTGAATAGCAGATTTATTTTTAACATTTATTAATTAATACTTTTGCCACAATGTATTTGTCTTTGAAAAATTTGATTCTACAAAAGTTTCTCATCTAATATAGTTTGGTTTTTTTTAAAGTTACATCCTTTTTCAAGGCCCGTTTCTCAGCACGAATGGTACCATATTAGCACTGCACAGAAAAAGCTTTTTCATATACTTGTTTTAAAACATGTTGCTTTAAAATGTGAAGCAGAACAAACCAAACGACTTGGTTTGACTTCTCTATGCTAATCACTACTTTGTTCATATCATGTCTTACTAATTTCTTCACTAATTGAGGTGGTCCTGTTGATGATCCTCCTACCAACACCTTCCCCTGCTTCCCATCGTTTCTAAAATTGCGTATTTTGATTCTCCAATTTTCATTCTTTGTTCTTTGCTGAAATTTTTTTGGAGATGTCTTAGGATCACCAGAAGGGATACACTGCCCTACTTGACCTTCTGATAGCATTAACGATACTTTAAATATTACTCTGTTCCATTCTTGCTTTCTAGCATTTCAGTTCCCTCCCTTTAATGCTGTTTTACACTGAGCAAGAGACACACAACTTTTAGCGTATACTTGATGACAAACACATAAATACAACATTTTCTCTCTCCTAATGAAAGAAATAGAGTTAATCCGTTGTTCATGTATGCCATACTGGTGAGTTCATCCACTTTTGCGATAACTAGGAGTTTCTGTTGAATGCTTACAGTTTCATTCCGGGACCTGACAGCATTTACAAAAACTCCAAGTTACTGCTTTCCAGCATGCATCCATCTTTTGCATTTTTCAACAGCTTTATCTGCTCTTTAGGTAGGTTTATTAGATCCTTTAGGAGAGCCTTACAATTCAGAATGTTAATAAGTCTAAAACATGTATTTTCTCTGCAAGCAGCATTCCTTCTGTCCTCTTTCCACCCTTCCCAGGTTGTTAATAAACACTACCTGACCCAATGTGGAGCCTGGAGCATCCAGCTCAACTACTGGCCATTTGTAAACTCACTGGTTATTCCTATTGTTTCTTATCTGTCCTTTTGCCAGTTTATAATGTTAAACTAAATACATTACCTTTCACCTTCTTGCTTAGTAACTCTCTGTACTTGGATTTCAATATGTACAACCAAAGAGTATAAGAAAAGAAATTATAAAGAACTCGCATAGTGACATTATAATCTTTAGACCGTTTTGCAAAGCAGATCAACCTCCACAAAATTCAAACTTCAGGGAGAAGAAGGCTTCACAAATCCAAGTCTTTGTTTGTAACTAAAGCTTGCAAACAGGCTAAAAAAGCACCAACTTTGAAGTTGTCTAACCCCTAGAAATATATTTGTTTGAAAACACAGAAATAGAAACATTTTGTGTGTACATGCAGTGTATATCAAGATTGGAAGAGTTGTTACAAAAATACAAATCACAACACATTGCTATCCAAAGTAAGCGTATTTAAGTGACTTGCCTGAATCAGAACAGTTTTAGACATACACTAAAGGGCTTTTTTTTTGCTTCCTCTTCCCACTCGCCCCCACCCCAGGCTGTGAGAAAGAAAACTGTTTTACCCATTGGTTCTCTTCTCTACCTTTCTACATTTTTTTCAACTGCAATGAAGTATGTAGCTTCCATCTAAATGGAAGGCAAAAGACTGCATCATTTTGTCATATATGAATGCCCTAAGTATGAGATACCTACCCAACCAGAGATACCACTCTGAGGACTGAGATGGGAACGCTGCAGCAAGGTCAAGATATCCAAGTCTTCTTGGCAGCTCTGCCCATCTTTCTTTGGCTGGTAGATTTAGTTTGGGGTGGGCTTGCACAAAAGTGCTAGCAATATGAACCTGCAAACTTTTGGGCTAGATGAGAAAGGTGTTATCAAGTGAGATGCAATTTTCAAATATTATCTAACAACCAGACAATAATGGGAGTTGAAGTCTTTCACTGTCAAGGATTAAGGTGGCAGCCGTATTGGCTACACATTTCCCTCTCTGCGCAGTTCTACCAACTGCCCTCTCATCTTGCAAGCCCTCTGAGGAGTTTAAAACATTTAATTGCTAACTCATAATATTATTAAGGAATCTACTTTGTCAAACTGCAGCTTCTAACAATGTTAAGTCTCTTAGAGCAAATCAGTTTTGATAGTGATGTTTCTCAGAGGTGCAGCGTTTAATTCTCAAATTACAACACAAGTTTTAACAGGCAGATTCAGTCTGTCACTGAGATTCAGTAATTAACAAAAAAATTCAACCCCCTTCTAACACTAATGGTTTATCAAAAGAATACCAGTAATTTCAGTTAAGATGAACCAGGCAGAAACACAATGGGGAGACAGACATGTTTACGCTATCTGATTGAAAGGGCCGAGACAGAATTCCAGAGACTTTGTATTGTCATAAGAGGAACAGTCAGGAACCACGTTTGTGCCCCCAGGCCAAAGGGTGTGACATCGGGCCAGAGGTGTGTTGAAGTCAGAATAAAATGCCTGCCATAAAACTGGTAGCCACTCATATTCACATGGTTAAAGAAAAGGAGAGTCAGCAGTATGATACCTGAAACAGCTGAGTTTTTTTTCCAAAGACGATTGAGTCCTACCAATACAGGAGACACTTCACCTACAGTATGGAGCCTACAGTATTTTCACAGCCTCCAGCATTTTCCTTCATTTAGTTTGTGGCCTGGGTTTTTTTTTTCTGTCCTTCTTGTTCTTTAATACAAGGTAGTGGTTTTCAACCATTTAAACTACGGCGTATAATAACTGATGAGTAACATAGCAATAATACCAGCCAGGCAATTCTTCTTTGTTTCATGGGAGTGTTAGAGTACTAGAGAGATGACTAGAACATGTCTCAGTGGCGGACTGATAAAATGAAAGATGAATTTTCCCTGCCTACAAATGCCAGGTTTTAATCATAAACATCACGCAGGTTACCTGACACTTTGTGTCAGGTAACCTGACACAAAAAATAAAAAGCAAACGTTCTATATTTTAAAATGAAGCTTTGGATAAAGAATTATTGCAAAAAAATTACTACGGTTTACCTGCAGAAGATTTTTTTCCAAGCTCATAAGCTACAAATTCCTGACCCAAGTTGAGTTTAACAAACATGCCTAAAGTACTGTTACTACTAGGATAATAAATGTTTATTATGGTGGCATATTTACTAGCTCTTTCACTCTGAAGACTTTTCTTACAACTTTATGCTTTAGCCAAAACTTTTATTCTCAGTTATCTCTTCCCAGCTACATCCCCTTCTCATTGATTGGGAGGAAGAAATGTCAGTTCCTATTTTACAGTGACATTCCAAGACAACTTCCTTGAAATGGTCACCCACCCTTCACTTAGTAGATTCCTTTAAAACTGCCTCTTTTTAACTTAATCCAGACATATGCCTGTTCTTTTTATGTGTAAAATACGTCTTGAACTTTTGAAGTTCACCCAAGAGCTAAAGCAGAAGGTATAGCAATGTCCTGGAGCAGCATCCGACCACCCCCTTAACTGGGAGAGCATGTCGATACCAGGATGGTTTGCAGGGAGCTGTTTTTAATGGACAGCTCCCAGGTGACACCGACGCTGCCGCTGCAGCAGCCGCAATATCATACATCCTTGATTGAACTTTGATTAATTTTCCAGACTTTCAGAGCCTGTGGCAAAAGGATCCACAGTGGTAGCTGCAGCCATTAACTCCATCTTTTGTGATTTCTCCTTCTTCATTATGTTTGGGTCTTGATTGAACTTTGTTCCAAGTTAGTAGCTTTTGGCTATGGACAAGGGAGATAAGACTTAGAAATGGAGTGCAGAAAGATAATATGTGAAAAACTCGCAGTGAAAGCTGCCCGGCTAGTTGGTGGTAGCTTTGGATATGTCTTGGTGATGTGAGTGGTGTTAACAAAAATGTTGGAATTTCGGCTAACACCAATCTAAACAACACAAACCATCAATTTATGCAGGCATAGTCCAAATGTCTTCCAACATCTGTGCACAGTGGATGCTATTTCATTACGTTGAACACATTCAAAGTTGCTGCATTCACATGATGAATAAAATTACCATTCCTGGGCAATGCCAGAACTGTACAGAAGCACTTATTTAAAATACATGAATAGCCTCAGTGGCTTCCAAAGATTATTTGCAGAGCATGCTGCTAAATGGTGCGAGCAATTATCCCACTATTTGTCTGCTCAATAGGACAACTTTACACTATAGAGTCAACCTAGTGTCTGTTATATTATTTTATCCAAAAAAGCAGTTTATCAGCAGGTAGGACAGATCTTACAGCTCTTGGGAAAAACTAAATCTGACAATACTTTACTGAAAAATGTTACATTTTCCAAATGATCCTTCAGTGTTTTCATTACCTTTCTCTCTCCCTCATTTTTGGTCACAGAATATCTAAATACTTTGCTACTAAAGGGACGTTTCAATTCTAAGGTTACTTCACAAAAAAAGACAGAAGTCGGGTTTTCCTACCTTTTTTTCAATTAATGCTTCAATCTGTCACTGTGTTACATTCTCAGAATCACTTATATCTAGTTTTATTGCCAGCTGTTAGTATTTGCCAGTGGTGGTGTATAGAAATGGTATGCAGAGGTGGCTGTAGCGAACGGTAGAAATTTTTGCCAGAACCTATAAATGCTCTGTAAAAGCCCCTTTCAGAGCTTGAAAACTGAAATTAACTGATGGGAAAAAATATTAAACTATTAAGGCTGATTCAAAATCCACTATGAATCAAAGATACACATGATGTTTCCATAACATCTGACACAATGAGGCTTTGTCCCTACAAGAGGCTTCTGGGCATTCCTGTAATATAAGCAATAATAGATTTGTCTCTGTGAAGCTTTGAGTTATTGTGGCACCTCCAATACAGGCAACCTTTGAAATAATTGAAAACCTGGAAATAAAAGCAACCTTTTAAAAATAAAATACATACATACATATACATACACGCACACATACATAAATATAACTCTTCCTTGCTTTAACCTTTTTATTCACTGCCAAGAATAGCTGGCTGAGGAATCGGCATCTGCCGTGAGCTCTCATTTATTTTCCGATGCTGCCTTGCCCCATTGCCCAGGCAGTCTGCGCAGTTCCCCTTCTCTCATCCCCTCACTACTTTGCCTTCCTCTGAACCCAGGATACAGAGCAGCCTTCCAGCACAGAGCTCTTCTCTGCCTTCCAGCCTCCTTCCTCCTTCTGCCAATCCCTGGCTCACTGAGCTTTCTGACAGGAGGCTGCTTACACAGAAAAAATAGAATCTCTCTGCTATCTGTTATTTTTTAGGCAGCATTAATAACAGACTTTTCTACTGGAAACTATTAGCTTAAATGTGTTCAGACTGGAACTAAACTCCTTGTCAGCTCAAGCTGTATCTATCTGGGTGATCTGGACACGAAACTTGGGTAAAGTGGCCAGGATGCTTATTTAGACAGCTAGCAAGTTTCAGAGCTAAGTAACTTGTGGGCATGTTTGAATGTTGCAACAGGTAGAAGCAATTCAAGAAACAAAAAAGTTGCTAGGAGTAAGCATTGTGTTGGCTACCGAGTCCCTTAAATTTTAGCATCCATGCTGCTTGAAATGCACTTGAACAAGCACCAGTCTGTTTTACGGTCAGACCAGAACTGCCCTATTAATAACTCTGAAGCACTGGACTGGTGACCAGGGCTTTCCCTCTGGTGGTACCTTGGTTTAAAATAATAGAGTATACATAGCATGAAAAGCGGAAAAGAAGAAAAAATCTTCAAGACCAACCACTTTTTAGTGGACCCTTGGGAATTGCTTGGAGGAGCGCCAGGCCTAGAACAACGTGTGAAATCATACAATCAAAAGAAGGACAGCAGGTGTAAAACAGAAGTCTCTTACGGAGCCGTGGTTTGAGGTAGGGTATCTGTAGGAAGCTGACTGCCAGACCGACACAGCAGCGATTGAAGAAGGAGGCCTGGCAGGATTACCACACGGAAGTAATGAGCCTTCAGGTATCCTAAACACACACACGGTCTGTGTGACTTTTCACAAACCTCCTTTTCTCTTTTATGTTGTCCTAATGTTAAAACAAACCATGCAGTGGTGGTAAGAAGGAGCCTGAGGCTCCTGTAGAGAAGAGCTGAATGGTCATTGCCCCGTAGGCCGTAAAGGTGACTGTACTGCGGCAGAGTGTACTGGGGCAGCATGGGGTTAATGGGAGCTCAGGATTGGTTTTGATGCCTTTTCAATGGCTCGGACAGGTGTCCCCTCCTGCTGAGGGTCTCCACGAGCTAACGGACTTTATCCTGCCTCTGCACGGCCAACACAACTTGTGTCGCTTGCTTCAAGGGAAGTAGGATCAAGCCCTCCAGCAGTAACTGTGAGACATTTTTATTAGTCCAGCCACATGCTTTGTTCCAAAGCCCCTGGCCAGTCATAAATTTTTCTGCATTAAACTCTTCACCTAGATATGGCTCTACCATATGCAGCTTGCCCAACAGATTATTAAGAGAATATTCTTTTTGAACTGTCTCTTCTACAAGCAGGAGATGCAGCTTGCATCCAGCCTCTGTGACTCTCGAGTAAAAGGAATGCTAAACTTCTACGTTGATTAGACAAAAACTTGAATAGGGAAAACCCATTAAACTCAACATGAGCATTTAGTGCTATCTGCTTTTGAAAGCACTCATACTAAAATGATGCTGTGATATTGTCAGCACAACCTTTATTAAAAAACTGTTGCAATTTTAAATAGACATTAAATAGTTGGTGTGACCTTTAGTTTTCTCTATGGTAAAGAAGGATTGCTAGGATGGAAATGACTTTTTGGACTCTGACTATATTCAAATCCTCATTGGTATAAATCAGGTTGGTTCCAAGAAATGCAATTTATACCGGATCTGTAATAAATTCCATATAACTCTGAGGCCGTTCTTTTAAAGTAAATTTAGTGCATTTTATTAAAAAACCCACCAATAAAATGTCACAAACCTCACTGTAAACTTAGCATTATTTCCCTTTTACAAACTGGTAAATTTGTGGATTTACTCAAAGTAACATAATAAACCTGTGACAGAGCCAGCCTGTCATTCAGGCAGTTTTGTGGCTTCATCCTCCTCCCCAAAGTAGCACTTTCTCCCGACCACCATTTTAGCAAGCGAGTGATAAGTGCTGTTTATGTAATAACAGAGTATAGGTACAATCCCTGCCTTTACAAACTCTTCCTCTATAGACTTAGAAAAAGATGTCTTTGTGCAGAACCATCATATTATACTGACCACTAAAGAGAAATAGCAGACTTTGCAATACATCTATTAAAAAAGTAGCTTCTTTAGAAAGCTCTAAAAAGTCATTTCTAGCCATAAAAATTGTGTATTCTCTCTATCAAGATGCTTTCTCCATATTCCAAACTACATTATCTGGGTGACATTCATCGCAAAGCATCAGCCTCACAGAATGCGAAACACACGTTTACAGAGGAGGAGGGATGTAAGCTACTTTTATATACAGATTTTGTGATGTAAATAAGCTGTTGGAAAGCCAGTTTGTGACAATGCCAGTATCTGGTACTTTATTCTAATTAGAAACTGCTCTGCACAGCCCAGCCATTAGCAGTGGAACATGCTGCTTATTTTATGTCCCAATTACAGTGTTGGGTCGCACCTAGCCAGTCATAATCAGAAAATCTGGCACAATGAGCACAAGTAAACAATAGTTGTAATCAAGAGTACAGCAGATACCTACTTTATTATCTCTCTAGTAAATAAGCGCAGTTTGAAACAACAAGTGTTTATCAAAGACCTGCAGTTTGCAAATCTCTGGTGACTAACAACTGTATCCAGGACTGGAAATGACCCACTGGCCTCTGACCATCTGTACCAAGCTCTGAGCACTCAGCTGACTTTGAAACATGGCTGACGAATGTATGAGCTGATAAAATAACAGGAATCTTGGGAAAAGACAGACATCCATATTAAAGAGCATTTGCACCTCCTCTCTGAAAGCAGACAGTTCTTTACCAGGAAGCACAAACACCGCTCAAGCACACACCCAGGGAACACAGAGGGGACACCAGCTCTGGCACCCTGCTGTGACGCTTTAGGCAAAAATACACCCAATTACCAGAGCGGTACCTCTGGTACTGTCAGGGCTGCATAGCAGGAGCGACATCTGCACTGATCTCCTTTGAACTTACCTATAAGTATTTGATTTTTTTTTCTTAATTTACAATCACTGCATCGTTTAAAAACAACGAACTTGAGTGTCACTTAATATTAACAGTAAAAAGACTGTCAAGTTATTTTCCAAGTACAAGTTGGAGAAAAAGATTTGTGCGGCTCTTAATTTTCTTTTAGGTCAAACTGCTTTATATGTGTTAATAATATTTTATTTCAGATTCAGATGATTTCTTTAAAGTTAAATGGAAGAATAAGTATTTTAAAAACATTAACAATCTTCTTAAGTGACTTGTGTGTCACTTTTAAATTTTCACCCTACAGATGGAACTGCACAAAGGATGTCACTGAACCTGCAATTAAAAACCAAACGAAAAAACCTCAATTGTATGAGAGAAAGGTTTTCTTTACTTCTTGCAAAAAATTTTCTGGCTCCTCAGACAACAAAATCCACAGGCCCCACAACAGCGCAAGGGGATACTTAAAATTATATCTTATTTTAGCTGCTGAGGAAAGGCATCAAACAGACCTTGGAGGGGCCTGCAGACAGCGACTAAGGGTGTGCGCCTTCCCACCCTGTCCCGCCTACCACCCAAATCTAGCTCTGGAAAGACCCACTCTAGAAAAACATGTTCTCTTTTCACAGCTCACTCAAATCCTTGCTTTCCCTGATCCTGCTGAATACGATCTCATTTACCAGATGAAAACAAAACCCAGAACAGAACAAAAGATGGCAGTTTCAGCGATGTGTACACCTTCCCATGTGAGAACTAAACTGAATCCGTATGGGAACTGAACTGAGACCTATCAACTTTCACTTCTACATGGTGGAACAGTTTCCAGTCATCATTAACTGAGGTTAAAGCAAGACAGGAATCCACCCTGTTTTAAAATTATCTCTACTATGTTTTGTGAACTTTGTTCTGCTGTGCAATGATCTCATGTAGAAGACTGATGAGCTACAGGTTAAGTTTTAAACGTCAACATTTTATCTCTGTGGAATAACGATTTTTTTTTTTATTTGTAGAAGATATATTTAATCTTTTTCTGTACAGCAACACCAGTACATTATTGGAACAAATGTCACATGTTTCTTTGTCCACCTACTTAGCCTTAAAGTGATTTTAGGCACTTCTTTCAATTACACCTGGATAACCAATGATCTATTAGGAACAGGTGAGAACAACAGGAGGGTGAACTTGAAAGTGAAGCAAGGCAGGTTTTGGTGAACCACTAAATACCTTTGTGCTTATGCTTGCGTATTTTACCATCTATAAAAGAAAGGAAGGACCTCTATCCACTGTAATCACTGCCTTTCACATTTCCATCAGTAATAAGGCAAGGACACCAGATTTTTATTGTCTGGAGACAGTAACTGGCACTGACTACAAAAGTACACTGGAAAAGGGACACAAAGCACTGAAGAAAAGGAATTGCACCAGAGATGTATTTTACTTGCAGGTTTGCTTTATTTATTTATTAGGTTTTTTTTTTTTGGAAGTTCACTTCCTGCATGCCTCTCAGCCAAAATTCTTTTTGGTTTTATTCATGTGCTAAAACACACACACACTCCCCTTTTAAAATGAATGGATGTGTTCCAAAGCGCACCTCTGGGCAGCTGTTTGTACCCCAGAAAAGTCTGCATTCTTCTGTCCTCACCACTGTGTCTGAGAAGGCTGCTGGAAGGCATAGGTACGTATTTTGATCTGCAGTGTGACATTAAGAGGCAGATAATATTCAACCATAGATCCATTTCTCAGTGCCTGACAAAGACGGGGGATTTTCTGAAACAATCTGACTGTGACTCATTTCAGATTAGCTAGAAGAGATTGGGGGTTTTGGCTGGAGAAGTATTTGGAGGACTGAATGTGAGCAGTGCCTGCTCTGCACAGGCACTGACTATTCCTGGCTTACGGGTTTATACACAACAGTGCTTGTTCAGAGAGCTGCCTGTTTATGGCTGGGGAAGAGACCATGCAGATTCACCTTGCCTTGGTCACCTCTATACAAGATTAATGCAGTGCATTCTTCTTAGCTGGGCTGAAAGTAGAGCAGGTGCAGAAAAGCATCTGTTTTCCCCCGGAGCAGAGAACCTACGTGAGCAGGCAACACCTGCACGCAGGCCGTTCCCTGGGTTCAGGTGACTTCCTGGAGCCGTTCACTGGGCTAGAAAAGTGTCTTCCAAGTCCTGTGTAGTTCTAGACTCAATCATAAGTGATATCCTCACACTGAAAGTACTGTCACAGCTATTAAGATCTGCCAGGAAGCTCTTGCTCTAAGACTGAGGTAAGATCTCCTGGGACTGGCAAGCTCTCAACTAATAGTCTCAGCCTTTGAAATTCATTCCCTTTGGCAGCTTCCCAAAGCCAGATGCTAATGACCTCAGGCATGATGCAAGACCTTTTTATTGGTGTATTTTTTTTTTTTTTTTAATTCCTGAGGTAGCAATGAAGCCAGACATTTCTTATCTTTGGAGAAAGTGTCCATTTTAGTATTGCAAGTAACCACCTAACTTTTGCAGAAACATTGCCTGAATGAATCCTACATTCAGGCTTCATTCACTCTGCAGTATTCAACAACTAAAGTTTTTGACTGGTTCTTTATATAACAAAGCAAGACCTTATGATGCAAGTTTAAGCTCAAATACCTTTAGACTTGTATACATTTATTACACAGTTTTTCAAGGAATTTGGCCTAACAGGCTAAGTTCTGACTTTGGACTTAAGAGACCTGGACTGTACTCCCAAACTTCTGCCAGACAGTTGTGTGACTCCAGGCAGGTGAGTCCATCTCTCCCTGTTGCCTGGGCAGTGGGGTTTGCCCTGTTGGCAGAAGCAAGAGAGTTCCTTGGGCTGCACCGCTAAGGGCTGCCTCAGAGCCAGGTAATCAGGTGCTGTTGTTCCATTAGTTAACCTCTTGTCAAGTTTTGAAAACCATCTGCTCAGAACAACAAAACTTGAGTAAACTGATTTTTAGCACAACCATTTCCTGACTTCTCTGATAATCAGAAAGCATCAGTAGAGGATATTCCGAAAGATTTTTCTCTCCAGGCTTCCTCTATCTTCAGTGCAGAGGGAGAGGCTCCTTCTGCGGGTGTTTCAAAACAGGAGTCTAACGCGGATATTCTGCATAGCTCTGCACAGTCCTCTACAGAAATGTTGATTAGGAACATCAGCTTCATTAAGCATTATCTTTCCTCCCTTCCTTCTCTGTTGCCTCCACAAATACTGGAGAAAACACTACGAAATCAAAGTAATGTCTCAAACCTACAGATTTCTTAGTTTAAATTCCCTTTAAAGCATATTTAAAATTAGATCCTATTATGTTATCAGTGATAAAAGCAGTAACAGTGACTGTGTTCCTGCATTAAGATACAGTAAATAATAACAGGACACTGTGATATTCTGTGATAAATTAATTTTAGTTTGAGAGTTTAAAATATCTTGACTGTTTTCTTGGATGGGTTTTTTATAACAAGTCCACAAACGCTATCTATAAACCTTCTCAAACTATTTCAATCAACCACCATAAATATATATATAAAAAAAATCAACTGTGACTCACTTTCCCAGGAAAATAGGCACAATAAACAGGTTTCCATCTTACTGCAAGGAACTTCAGCTTCTAAACAGACAGAACACCAATATAGAACAATGAAGAACTTGTCTATGTTTAAAATAGCTCTGTAATTCTAATCAGCAGCAAAGTCACTGACATTTTGGTGTTCTCCAGTTTTAAACTAAAGGGAAATAATTATTTTGTGGGTACTTTGTTTAGCTTTATCATCCTGGCATTAGATCATCACTGCACAAATCCTCAGTGGCAGAGTACAGAGATGCTGCAGCACTAACTAGGTGAGTGCAGAACGAGAGTGCTTCACACCAGTCCTACAACCAGCAAAAAGGAATTAATCACTTTCAAGAGGAGGAGGAGGAGGAAGTAAAATATGTTTTAAAAACCTCATCCCTAGAGATGTTTCACCTGCTGACAAAATCCATCTTTTTTTGAATGGGCAAATAATTTATTGAGCTACTTGTAAAATTCAGTTGGCTGCATCTGTTCCTTTGCCCAAGGAGCCTGCACAGGTATCAGCACTGAGCTACAGTTAAAGGTCTAGAAAACAGCTATCACAATTTGCTGTTACCTGGAAATGAGTAAGAGCAGGAGCTCTACAACTGGAGTCAAAGGATGGAGACTTACCAGTTTACTGACCATATTTCAGTGTCAGACTCCTGCTTTCCATGCACTAAAGTGTAACCTCAGCTGAGCAGTGGGGTTATACTGGACTTCCCGTACCTGACTATGGGAAGCACCTGGCACAGTTTGCCATGCCAATGGTGTTTAAGCTCTTTGCAAAGGCTGTCCCCAAAGACATGACTGGGGACTTGTCCTACCCCGCTTTTACCTTGCCTGGAGGAGCAGCAGAGGCAGGCAAGCGCTCGCAGTTAAATATTCTGACAGGCACTATTGCAGTACTCTGTAGGGTTCTGATCAGCTGCAGCGCTTTTACAGTTCAATTGTGGATACTTTCAGAGTATTTCTAATGACCTATTATTAATTGCTAAAAATTACATTCCAGTCTTAAATTCAGAAGGGAGAGAAACTGTGCAGCTTTCAGCTGTCAAGGACAGTCATTCAGTACTTAAATCATAAGCGTCAGAAATTGTAAGTGGGCTGATTTATACTAATTTGCATAACCTTGTTCATCTAGGTGAAATCTGAAAATAATGAAAGAAAAATAGTTAAAGGGCATTTGAGTAAGTTGGTGTCACTAAACCAGCATAGAAGTGATTAAATCAATGAAATAAAGATGTGCTGCTGTTAGTGTTTTAGTGGGAAGTGAGGACTACAAGCTCACCGCAAAGTGTAAAGAAACTGTATTTGGAAAAGGTCAAATAAAGGGAAAAATCCAGATTTGCAAACCAGATCCTTAGTATACCTTAGAGTGGTATAAGACCATTTCCCACTGACTTGGGGCTTTGTCCTGTGTTTATGCAAGGGAAAGTGACAATGTTAACTAGTTTGTAAAAGAAAAACCTGGCAGATCTGCAAAATAGTCTGCTGCTTGACTTTTTGGTTAGGGTATGCATTCCATGGCTGTATAACGAAAAGGAGGGGGGGAAAAAAAAGAGAGGGAAAAAAAAAAAAAAGAACAGAAAAAAAGAGGACTGGAAACTCCACCTGGATGCTATCAGTCTTGCCCAAGTAAACAGTACTGACATTAGTGCTAGCCTGCTGAGTGGTACAGGTTAGGCAGGGTCACAAAGGCAAAATGGTGACCAAACGTGCCTTGAGGTAGAGATGCTCTGGAATCTGTCACAAAAGGAAAGAGCTGAAAGCTCATTTTATCTAGAAGTCATTTCATTTTAGAGTTCAAAACAATTAAAGACATTGAAAGAATTGTACAAACATGGATTATGGCATGACAGAAACAATCTCCTTTTTCATGTAAACATGCACTCAACTACATTCATACAGTGCGATGTGTATTGTTCTTGAGATAACACTGCAGCACATCCATAAAATGGCAAGGGAATGTATAAGAGATACAGCAAAAAAAAAAAGCAAACTCAGGAAGTATTCCTCATACTACTAAACAAATACACTCATGTAATAAAACTATGAATTCTGTTTTTTTTTTTTTTTAAAAAAAAAAAATGGAGAAAATGCCTTCAACAGGCAAATGTCATAAAAGAATTTCATTGTCATGTCCCAATAGCTAAACAAAGTTTTTGCTGATGCCCCTCGAGATAAACTTTCTTCTGACACTCAACTTGTTAAGTTGCAGCCAAATCTGCAAACCAGAGAAATAGCTATTTGTTTTTATTAATCACTGGGTTGTAACAACTGTTTCATAAGGATTTTTTTTCACGTGGCTTTAAATTCACTTGAAAACCTTATTAGGGGAAACAGCCTACAATAATTACTCACTTGAATTTGCTAGCTTGAATTTTCTCTTCTGTCTACAAAAGCAACCCTGAAACCATACCTGTAAACCCCGACTCCTGAAAAATAAACTTTACCAGTGCTACTTTTTTGTAACTTCCAGTTCCCTCCCAATGCTTTGTCCGTACCAAGGAAACAAAGCATAAGTGATACCTGCAGATGGCATTAAGGACTAAGACTCAAAGTGTTTGCATATTTTGATGATCTACAACCAAGGTAGGAGGCTATGGGTAACTCTGAAATGAAATGGTTAATAAATCTTAAACACCGATCCTTTTCCAGGCATGTTCAAATAACACAGTTAAAAAAAAAAAAAAAAAAAAAAAGCAAAGCCTTGACTGTAAAGTGAAGTTCTGAACTAATTTTACCTCTCCTGCAGCATGCCAGGAAGTGTATTACATGCCACTGGCGAGATACCAAACCTGCGACTCCAGGGGGATCACTGAAGGAATCCTCACAATTCTGCATCTTGGAATAAATTCTATGCTAGAAGGGAAGGTTCTGTAACACATGCCATCTGGTACCCTTTGCCTTCTTGTTATGAAAAGGGAGAAAAGAGAGAGGGGCTGCTTCCTCATATATAGACCAAGACACAGTGGGCCAAAACTAACAGCAGCAGAAACAGCAATTCAGCGGATGCTTTTCTCTCCCAGTCGCATCTCTGCGGAACATGGGCATTTCCAAAAGTCTCAGTATCAATCTGAGTTATCTCAGATTTATATCAGGAAGTCTATTATAATAATTGGGAATGTCATTTGGCCCATTAATTGTAGGAGAACAGCTTCTAATTGCATTGTAAATGGAAAGGGTTATGCTGAAGCCACTGTTCTGCATTGAATTCAGCTCTCAGCTATTGTCTGATTTTTCCTTTAAAATATAATTTGTACTGTCTTAAGCAAAAATCAAAACTATGTCAAAAAATGAAAATCAAGTACCTTAAAAAAAGTAAATAAAAACTCAACTGAAATCAATCTTATATATAATATACAGAAAATCCAGATGAGAAGCAATTCCTACTTCGGCATTACTGCAGTGATGTTTCAGTAATTCCTTGAGAAACACTTTAAATAATAAGAAAAATCCAAGTACAAACAACAATCTTACCCAGACAGCTAAAGAACTAAAGTCTACCATTCATTCCTACTGCCCCAATAAGCTGTCCTACCTATTCTTTATCCTGCTAGGAGTTGAAGTAGAAAAGGCTATGAGCCAGTGTGAGTTAGCCCCAAGGAAATTCCTGCAGAGTAGCAAGAGGCATGTTGGAGACTGGGCTTAAGCATTTCTGCATTCCAGCTCTCTCCAGTGGCTGTAATGACCCAGCCGGGCCATCTGCAGCCACGCTTCAGTTTGGGCAACACCCAGGCTGCTGTAGCCTGGGGTACCGACCAAAATACCTCATTTGGCTGAGGATACAGATACTGAAGTGATATAAAGCTCCCTTCCTTGTGTATGAAGTACTGTACTGATACAGTGATTTATTTGGGTCATTCATTAAACTGTTGAAGGACTTGGCCCATGCAAGTGTTCAAATTTCATGAGACATTCATTTATACATTTATAATGATAGGAAATCACCAGCATAATAAAAATCAATAATTTATATCATAAGGCCTATTGTAACTCTTTGTTCCACAGCAAGGCAGTAAAAGTTCTTTAAAAAGCAATGCTTATTCATATTATATAATATAACCACAGTTTGTATCCTGACTGGGGTCTATTTTCCTCTGAGTGCAAATATTTAACTCCCATTAATGTTAACAAGAGGTTGCCTAGCATGTACTTTGGCAAGAGAATAAAATCTGAATTTTAACATTAATCTTAAGTAAGCTTTCAGCTTGAAGGAATCTTGAGAGTACCTTGTATTAACACTATCTTAATTGCTCCGAAATCTGGGTTTTGCGTGAAGCATATACACAGATAGAACCAACTTATGTTAACTTTAAAGTGCACATTTTAGGATAATGGGAAATAATTGTGTCACCTTTCCATAAACTGCATAGCTAGCTCTGTGAAGGCACTGTTAGCAGAGACAATGATAAAATCTTTGAAGAATTCCCTCCATTTCTATAGAACATTTTTTCCCTAGCTTGGCTTCTCAGAGGAAAATTAACTCACAGTATTTTTCACACAATAAGAATGGTGGAGGAAATTCCTCATGTGTTTGAAAAAGAAACAACTTTTTGGCATTCTCTATTTACAGCTTGGGGAATCTCCTTGTTCACATAACCACTCTCACTGAGGACAGTGAGGTAGCAGAGATATACAGTGCAAGTAGAATCTGGCCCTTTGCATTTTGTGAAACTGCTTTGATCATGGCTCTCGCAAGACATTATTTTAAACTAGAATGCAATTGACCGCTATTGCGCCATATGTTCCTTATGTGTGAGCTCTGTCTTGTTCATTAATTTTTATGCCACTACTGTTGGAATTCAGCCAGTGTAATGTGGAGGCAATTAGCAATGTCAGAGTGTTCATGCCAGCATATAATGAGAGAGAGAGAAAAAGAGAGAGAAACGGGGAGATTATACTTCCTGCTACAGGCAAGGGTCCTCTTCAGAGGGTTTTCTTTCTTTCTTTTTAATGTTATTTGAAAACTGAAAAATCTAATAAAAACAGACAGGTGACAAGAAATAAAAGTCTTGTTATAGAAGTCAGATTTACTCACTTATAAAAACTCTCCCCTAGCTTTTTAATACGTTCACCTATTTTCAGAGGATGAAACTGAAGACACCCTGTGGCCTGATGACCTCGTCTTCTAATCTTACAAAAACTGCAGTCTGCTTTAGCTCTGTATCAAAATACTTAATTTTAGCCTACAAAAAAAGATCCATGCATATACTAGAATAGAAATGTACATTAAATAATACATGTTCCTACAACACAGCATTTACTGACCAGATCTGTGGCTTCTTGTTTTCTTAAAAAACTAAATACTAGTGCCATCTGAGACCTACAATATTTGCCATTCTTCTTGCTGTTTGTGTTCTTTAAATTGCAAGATAAAAAAGTAAGATACATGCCTGAAGTTCCAAGGAGTAATGGAGACCTCACTGAAGTATCCACCTCTTCCCATTCTAAGAGTACACCCCGCCTTTGCGTCCAGTGAGGAAATGAGCCAGTTTCAGAAAACAGTTTCTGCCTTATCTCAGAATACATATGCACCGAACAGAAACGCTGCAAAAATTCTGCAGTATACAAAACCTTGTGCTCATAAATCTAAAAGCAGAACTCAACTAGAATCATATCTCTCATAGTATCTTCCTATTGAACTCCGTATTATCCTCCCATGAGACAGAAGATAAAAAACCACTATATACACAGAAACCCCTTCACAGTTCAAGACTTGATAGAATTTTTTTTGCTCTTCTGTAAATATCTACAAGTATGTTTACAAAATAGATAACTCAGAAAAATCTGACTAATCAGGAGAGTGGCTCAAGCTGCAAAATTCAAATTCTGCTATCCTTTCCCCTTCACATCATAAGTGATTCAGACCCAGGCTTGGGTTTCACAGTCCATTAAGGAGACAGACAACTCCAAAGCTCGCTGGGGACACAATTTTCAGTTCTGTAGTGTTTAATGGTTTAATTATCTATTTGCCTGTGAAGTCATTAAGCAACTCTGCACTACTAATACAGTTATTAAGAGATACCTCCCTCATCAGTCATTCAAATACCAGTTACAGTAGCATGGTGCTACTTGTGTTAAGGGTCTTGTGGCTTGGTGGCAGTAAGGGTCTTGTGGCTTAGTGGCAGCCTTTCACTTTTGAAAGCTTGGCAAGTATATAAAGGTAGTTTGACTAATCCACCTTAATTCCTACTGGATATTTACCCTCATTACAAGAATCACAGCATCTGGCCAGCTTCGTAGTGTACGATGGTCTTTAAAGAATCTCACTCAGAGGTTAGCAAAGGCATTGCTGCTCTGAGTTAACACAGATCCAAAGCCCACTGAGTCCGGGTCATGGCTTATTGGGCTGAGAAGCAATATATGTGGTTTGGCGGTACGGCCTGCCTAGGATCCAGCTACTGTCGTTTGTTCAAACTTCATGAGTAATAGAATTCAGCCAGAGTTTTTAGAAAGTTTCTAAAGCAGCCCAGAGAAGTGTCAAAAACTTTCTAAATTGGAACAGTTTTAGTGAAACTTAGTGAAAACTGAACATTTTGGTAGTGTGACATTAGAAAGTTTCATTGTAAAGTTGGAATTAATCACTTAATTTGAATTAAATGATGAAATATTTTGTTCTGAAAGTCCATTTCTTTTGTCCAACTCATTGGGACTTTTATATTACGTATTATATTTAATACTGAGAAGTAAAAGTGGAAGAAAGCTGGGAATTTCCAAAAGGACAGATTTCTGTAGCTGAACAGCTTCCACTTGCCTGTTTGTGTCTTCTTCGGTGGATGCAGTAAGAGACTTGCATGGTTATTTAAATCAAGAGCAAACCCCACCTTTATATCAGAGACAAACAAAATCACGTCTAGTCATTACTGAACATTACTTATTCTACCAGTAAGTGGACAAATTATGTCTGGCATGAGTCCAATGAAGTCAACTAAGTTATCAGAGCTATACAGTTTAACTGACAGGAGTGAGTAAAGCATTGAAATTTGAAAAGTACGTGCTGCGTTTACTTTCATGTTGTTTGCAGTAATAATACAGGGGAGTTTCACTTTAATTGCACGTTAAGAATAGAAAAGAAAGGAGAAGGCTTAGAGAGCAGTCATGAGGTGATTGGATTAAGAAACACAACCCAGCACTACTGAGTAGCAGGGTAATTCTTCAGTCAAATGTTATTAGAACAATTAATATCGTCCCTCCACTGCAACCTAATCCACCGATTTCAGTTTCCTGTTAGTTTTTTCTTTTTTTAAGAGTTGATATATTTGCATGCGTGACCAATTAACAAACAAAAAAAATATTATTTTACAGCTTTACAGAAATCTCACATTAGTAGCCAGATTTTGTTCATAGATCATACTAGCAAATGGTGTGTCTCAGACATTTGCTCTGCAGTTTCAATAGACTGTCCTCCACCTTTCCTGATCACCCGAGGAGAGCGACAGTGAACTCTGCTCACTGAATCTGTGCAGTTGTCTGCCCCGTGGCTCTCCTCCTCCGGCATTCTCTTCCGAAGCCCTCTTCCCAGCAGTGCACCTAATGTGTTCAGACACTGGGGATGCAGGGAGAGGCTGTGCATTCAGCATGAGGCATGACAGAAATGCCAGCTACAGCCACAAACGTGCCCCAACCAATTCTGCTTCCGATATAAACTGTGTGCCAGGCACAGAGTTGGCAGGAAGCAGTTTCATGGGCAAATGGCAATGAGGGCAGCAGAGTTTTATTTCTGAAGCAAATCTCTACTTTGTTTCCTCCTGTCCTTGTCTAGAGCTCTCTCCAATGCCAAGGTATTCACACAGTATGAAAGAAACTCCAGTCTTTCTGCCTCAAAGTCTAAGGAATGTACTGCATGCTGCAAAACTGCAAGTGAGCCAAAACGGTGCAAGGAGTCTCAGCCTCTCTGAAGACCTAGGCACAGATAGAGTTCGGTTGCTGAAAAGATACCTCCTAACACGTAATGTGTAAGCCTCCCAAATGCCACAATGTGTGTACAGTGTGACCCTGTCACCTACTTGGAACAGCACAAGTCTCCCACAGCTTAAACTCAGGGATATTCGATACTCAACTGAAAGTTTCCTTCTAGCTGTAGATTTGGCACCAGGGGTTTCTTTCTACTTTTTGACAGCCCCAACCAACACATACCCAGCAGATACCCTGTATCTGTTCAGATAGGCTGGCTGAACTCCGATCACTTCTTCCCACTGCAGGATTTGGTGTATCAGGTCCCCAGCAGCACTGGACACCAGCCATAGCACCCCAAGCAGTGTA
The DNA here is from genome assembly GCF_036417535.1 of Chlamydotis macqueenii. Lineage (NCBI taxonomy): Eukaryota > Metazoa > Chordata > Aves > Otidiformes > Otididae > Chlamydotis > Chlamydotis macqueenii. Next base: position 10,529,342 of record NC_141567.1, on the reverse strand, counting down.
GGTACGTTCCCAGAGCTACTGCCTCGATATTGCTGCTCTGCAGGCTACTATACCTTCCAAATCTATACTCTGGCCGCATTTTCAAGCTTCCCTCCCTCCCAAAAGTGAAGACCAGAAGAATGCTCAATTCAAAACATGAGCTGAAATTCTGACATAATCAATTTCAAGATATGTCCAAGACACAAACTGATGTAGTTATGCTTTAATGTGATCCACAGAGGTTGCTGGCAGAAGAAAAGAAATCCTGACTCCAGAGGTCATCCTTTTGCCTATAGTTTTCAGAGGAAGGAATTGTGACATTTATATTCTATCCTAGTTATGAAGTGGACCTGCCATGCACTTCTGAGTGCATCACCTAGAGTTTCCATTCCTTCCTTTTCTCATATACAAGATAAAGAACATCATCCATGGGCTGGCCCACTGATCAGGTTGAATTTATTTTTTGTGAAGGACTTGAGATCCTTTAGGATAAGGTGCTGTATATTGTGAAAACTACTATTACTCCACTCCTGTTATAACTCCAGAACATCCTAGGGACTCCAAAAGCAAAGCTGTGCCACTAAACACAAAAACAGTTTTACAAAAAGTAAAAATTAAAATAATTTTAAAAATAAAATACTGAACATTCAGGAAAATTAAATAAGAGACCGGCTTGTAGTTTTCATGTGCAGTCATCTGAGTCAGCTCTCAAAGGAGTGCCAAAGGCTAAATTCATCCTTGAGCTATGCTGGCTTCTGCCAACGTAAACCAGGACACATGGCCTCTGCCAGCAAAGCAGGGAGAGGCTGCAGCAGCGGAAAGCACCCACAGCCTCTCTCTTTGTTGGGGGTCTAATGCAGCAGCAGTAGCTCTAGGAGAAAGCAGCCTGGCCAGGGCAGGCTCATAGCTATGGCAACCCAAGGTTTCATGGTATAAACATCTTACTGTGGACTCTGTTCCAGAGATTCAAGCAGATTTTACAGCAGTCTGTGGCAGAGCCTACTGCGACAAGGAATAATGGTGACCAAACCTCTTAGCAAACCAAGGCAGGGTGAGCTTGTAATGGAGTGTCACTGGCACAAAGAGAAGTAAATCCACCTTTAGGGATTTTGTCCATCTTCAGATTTTTCTATGCGGTTTGTGTCACTGGCTAAGTCTGCCAGCCTGTGTTGCATAACACAACTTAATGTACCGTCAGATTGAGCCTGCGATTTACCTGGGAAACAGCTGTGTGACTCAGATGTTTTAAGAGGAGGGCAGAATTCTGTGTACAGAAAACTGTCCTCATACCACCACGAACAAAGAGTGGCAAAAACACAGGCATCTCCACTATACCAACTGTATTGCTGCAGCGCAGCAGTCCTCATTTGGCAAGATATAAAAAAAGGAGATTAGCAAGTATAATAGCATTTTACTGTGCTCTTTAGAGTGAAAAATCATTTGTATGTTACCACTACTGATGGTCCAAAACCACAATGCTGAAACTAAACAGGGAATCCAGATCTGAACCTTCATTCAAACCCCACCCTCTGAGTTCAGTTCTTTGTTAGATCCAAGACTGGAAGGTACTTATTTTCTCTCTTCTGGGAGGCTGGCATTTTGCAAGGCCTCATCAAATTCATACATTTCACAGCTGAAAATCTTGGGAGGAGAATCTCAATTTTCATTGTCACAAACAAGACTTACCAACCTAACCAACAACCCCCAACCTAAGTCTCAACTAGAAGCATGTACCACTGCCCAGTCTCTCCCAGGGTGGAGCTCTGCCAGCAGAAGAGGCCAGCAGCCGCCCAGGTACAGCTCCATTACATTATTAGGACGGCTCCAAGCTTAATCCAGAGGAATACACAAGGATTTGGCTGTATGTAAAGGCTAAGTTGTGACTGAGTGTCTCATCTTGGTCCCCGTTGGAGCCGAGCCCAAAACCACCACACGCTTTGGCACTGTTTGTTGTACTTGGCAATCTTTACTCAAGCTAGGTGGGTGCATTGGCAGGACTTGTGAGGAACCCCTCCTCTTTAATTGGTGGGAATGTACCTGTAAGGCTGAGCTGTGTTTGGTAAGGCTAAGTGTTCCCGCAAGGGAAAACGACTCGAGACAATGCAGTTGGTGTTTAGAGTAACAAGACAGAGGATGACTGAGGCACGCTTTCATGTTACCTGGAGGGCCCTGTTAAGCTCTCTTACTGCTTCTCTGTTGTTTCACCATGAAACTGTGTCCCTTGCTTTAGTTAAAGGGAAAGCCGATGAAATAGTGAGACAGCCCAAAACAGATTTTTCCCCAATAACTGAGAGAAACCTAAACCATATCTAGGTCCAGTCACTATTTCATTTCATGTCAGAGGATAAAAAACAACACAAATACAATTTTTGCCATGAGTTGGCTAAAGCAAAGTTACAACTGCTGCTCTGTTTCATTTACTAAAATAATTCCTTATGGACAGGAGGATTACATGAAAATTAAACTTTGTTGTACTTACAGGCTGCCTAGTGCTTTTTTTTTTTTCCTGTATATGACAAGAGTTGCTGATTATCATATATTTTCTAAAGCTAAGTATACATTTCATGCATTGATTTGAGAGCCATTAATTCTACAAGCACAGAATAGAAGGGGTTTAAGCTGTGTTGTGATTTTAACATTAGTAGGAGTGTTTTCTCCGAGCCCCTCGCCTTTGCATTAGATGACAAAAAGGCTGTAAATCATTTCCCGCACAAAATTAAAGATGTTCAGAGGTACGTGACCTCTACTGTCTGAGCTAATGGAGTCTCAGATACCTCAAGACTGAAATTATTACAAATAGATAGCTGAAATATCGTATCTCATATTCTATTCAGTAGAGGGCAGTGGTAGATAAAAGCCATGCACACCTATTAATGTATTTAAAGTCCTGTTTCCAAATTGGTTGGCTGTCATGAATCTAATGGCACCAAACACACTGGACAGACAGAAACAAGAATGATGGATTCTTGTGAATGATGGTGCTTTTGGTCATGTTCCTCTGCTCACTCTCTTCCATCTCCCCTCCTACACCTCCCGCCTTTTTTTTTTTTCCTGCAATGGATGGTATGATCAAGGCCAAATGCCTTCTACAAGGTGCTCCCCCTGAAAAGCCGGCAGGAAATAAAAATGCTCAGAACCTTGTGGGATCAAGTTCTTAATGGCTCTAAATGAGAGTAAAGTAAACACATACACATGTGCATGCATGCACACTCACACCCAGCATCTATTTGTTAGACCTTTTTACCAGACAAGGAGAACACAGGCTGGAAAAAGACTGTTGCCTAGTGGCAAGGGTACACAGAAGCATGGAGGGACACACTAAGTTTTACTGCAGTCCCTGCACTTAGCAAATTAAATTAATCTATTCATTATACAGTGTTATGGTTACAATTAAATAGAGGTGCCAAAAAATACACCAAGAATGTTACAGTATGCTACAGTAGCTCACAATTGCACATGCAGTATCACTTTGCAAGCACTGATTTCTCGATCTGTGCAACTGAGTAGGAAAAAGATAGATAAACACATTGTTAGTATGTAGCATTGTGTGTTTAAATTTACATAGATGAATATATATGAACAACTGGACATATTCTAACTTTTCCTGATCTAAAATATCTCAGCAATCTGAAAGCATACAAGAGAAGAAGGAAAACCCTACTCTGAAGAGATTCCAAGTAGGAGCATAAGACCAAAGAAATGGGGGCGAGGTCAGGAATAGTGGAAACAGGAATTCTGAAACAACTCTTATGTATTTTCAGGGGAAAAAACCTTGCAACCCCACTTCTTTTATCACAGGTAAGGGATAGTTCTGCCACAACGGAGCATACCTTTATGTCTCATTACAATTATCTTAAAAGAGAATTACTGTTGAATGTAAGAAGCGTGGTGTGTGTACGTCTTTACATACACATACAAGCTGCTAAATGGTGAACGGCAAGAAATACTAATTAATTTACAAAAAAAAAAAAAATCCCCTGCACCTTAACTATTAGGGTGAAAAAAAAAAAAAAGACAATGACTACTTCACGCACAGTTTATCATAACATGTAGGTTACTGCAACATTTCTAAAGACCAGGCAGTTTTGCCTGCCTAGCTGCAGAGCAGACAAGAGAAGCAAGTGGCACGCTGTCTGACTGATGAGTACTTTCCTGTAAGGCTTTCCCTCAGCACTGCTCCACCTGCATCCCCTCCTCAGTTCTGTAGGTCTACAGCCTTTCCAGAGACCTATCTGCAACTCTCAGGCTTTATAGCTGTTGAATGACACTTCCTATCAGCAGGTACTTAATGAAAGAGGCTTTCCAAGAGAAGGATCAAATGTCAGTCTACTTTGCCCTTCTCTTTCTCTTCTGGAAAACTGTGAAGGTCCAAATGAGAAAGACTATTTAGCTGCCATCTCACAAGATTCCACTGCAGAGCTTTAAACGTGGCGCAGTTTCACCACTGGGCTGTTATTTCTTCAGCTGCAATGGATTCACTGGGGGAACGTGCGATAGCCTTTCCTCCCACCCCACAGCACTGCTGAAGGCACTGCTTGTGTCGTGGGTCACATGGAAAAGTCACAGCTGAGTACCTCTGCCAGCCCACATCCAAATGATGGCTGCCTCTAGCACTGCTCTTTGGAGCCCCATCCTACTGCCTTTACCAACAGATTTCTTGAATCAGGAAATACGGCTGGGAAAGATTCTAGTGTGTAATGACTTTAAAAAAAAATAATCCAGATTTTGCTTCACTATCTTAATAGTGAAGTGTGGCTTTACTCTGCTCTCATTTCAAGTAGTCAATATTGGAGCTCCATTTAGCTGAAGAACTTTATTTGCATTGAGGAACAAACCGCATATTTACTATGCTAAATGATGCCATTCTGCTTACATACATGTTTATATGTAAGCAATAATGTTATTCACCCTTTATCTCCAATGGGCTTTAAGTGGAAAAAAAAAATATCACAAAATGAACAAATGCACGCTGGTACAATCTACTGAAGCATACACTCAATTAAGGTAACTTGTAACAGCAGCAAAGTGATAAAAAGTCCAAAAATAACACTGAACAGGTAGAATTAAACATTTGATTCTTACTAAGACATAACTGTCCTCTTCACCAGAGCACCAAAGAAGTTTCTTGTTAGCAAGCTGGCAACATTTGAAGTAGTATTTCCTGATTAAGTTGATAGCTGGTGTTCATCGCAATCACTTGAGGATATCTTAGTATTCTGTGCAATTTTAACTCCCCCATAAAATATCTGGAAGGAAGCCTTGCAGGCTATCTAACATTGACTCAGCTACTTGGTGACCAGCTGCTTTGCTGTGGTAGCAGTAAACTGCAAAGTCCTGTACTTACAGAACACTAAACACCAAACCTTTGTAAGTACAGAAACAATACACTCAGCAGCTATTTATTTGCTGCCCTGTCTCTCTGGGAAAAGCCCCGCAACTTTCTCATAGCCCGCCTAACAAAAGCCCTGCATGGATTTCCTCCTACATGATATATGGGAGCCCACTGCTTTCTCAGGAAGAGCCGTAACTCGTCATCTTTGCCCAGATTTGTACATCCAGCCATTGGGCTGAGGCTTGGCAGTGGTCAGTATGCAAAATGCTCCCACACACAACTAACCTCAGAGAGAAAATTTATAGAGAATCCACACCATGGAGACTGCAGAGGCAAAGTGCAGCTGTCTGCAGCTATCCGAATGTCTCAGGCTTGGTCATCTTGATCTTTTTAATGACCCCGTGTATCAGTAGAATACAGGCATCTGTTCAAAAGAACCTAGCAGCTCCTGACAGAGCAGAGCACACATCAAAGCAGAGTGGGTCAGATTCTGCCCTCACTAGATACATTAATTCAGAATAACTGAAACGAAATCAACAGAATTATCCTTCATTAACACTACAGTAACCATGAGCTAAGTTTGTGCTGCTCACTTTTCACTGTAACTGACACAGATGTGCTACTTGTTGTATATCAAAACATCTATATGCTTTACGGCCTTAACTATTTTTCATTTTCCTTCAGCAAAATCAAGGATAGATTCTAAAGAAGGCAATAGACTTATATTTCCGTCAGAACTTTTTGTCACTGGTATTACTGAAATGCCAGCAAATGCAACACATCTCAGGGTGCAAAGAGTTAACCTCCCTTCTTGCAGATCATCTGTGTCAGTCCAGATGCTTGGTTGGGAGGAAACATAACCCAAGTGCCTGGACTAGTGCAGCAGACTAAAGAATGAAAATATTTTTATGTACTGTGGCTTATAAAATACTCTATTTGCTGTGCAGTACCAGCTATGTTTAGAACCTTCCTTCCAGGATTTTCATTTCATGTTGAGAAAAACAGATCCATACACTCTTTGTTAAAAGACACCTCTGCGTAAATGTCTAACCTCCTCTGTGAAAACTGATCCTTTGCTGTTGGTCTGTATCTTCATTGTGCCTTCAAACTTAGATGTTAAAATAAAACCAAGAAAATGGAAATCATAGTAAAGTGCCACTTAAAGTCAATGTAAAGTTTATAATCCTTTGCAGTCCATTCTTGTATTATGCTGATGACAAGTTAATTTGGGTGATAAAATGGAAACAAAAAGCAAGGAAGTAATCCTGTTTTACAGAATATTATTCAAACAATAATAGCTTCCTTCGCATAACACTTATTTCATTCCATCATTATTACTATTATTACTACTATCTTAAGCTATGACAGATTGTGAAGGGTCAAAGATAATTTTTATCAATCAGTCTCCCTTTGTCTTTGGCAGGTTTTATCATGTCACTTGGAATGTAGCATGAGGGGCCTGATGAAATTGGAAAAGCATGTGAAGATAAAAATCACTCTCAGATGAATTCAGACACTTCCTGCCACTCTGCAGATGCCACAGTGCTGCAAGCCACCCTCCCAGGAGAGATGATTCACCTGGAAGGAGGGCCAGGCTCTGCCAGATGTGTAGGAGGCTGCCTGAGACCCACATGCTAACACTGTCTCAATTGTATGAAGCATATGCTTTCAGTCAAGGGTGAAAAATGCAGGCACCAGCACATGCCAAAAGTCTTTCAAGCATGGCCCACCAGTCAGCCTGAAGCTTAATGCACTGATCCATCGAGTCAGCAGATGTGTGTCACCACAGTACAAGTTGAAGCTGGTTAAAGCTATAAAAGAGTGAAGTGACCTAATCCAGACATTCAAATCTCACAAAGAAAACCATATTGTTGTCACTTTGGGGGGGCTTAATGTGGGACTTTAAGCCGAAACACTGAAAGCCTTCTTGGAGTTGCTGCGAAAGCATAAATCCCAACCTTGAGCTACACTTGTACTGATTTCAAGTTGATCTGATAAAAGCATAGCATGCCTTTCCTTTTTAGTACTGTGCATACAAAAAAGAACATCTGCAGAATTTTATTGCTAGAGCCATAAATGCTCCTTATCCACTTGGTTTGAGGCAGAAGTCCAAAAATACCTGGATAGAAAGTTTATTTGCAGAGTACCACTACGTACTTGGTAGAGCCAGTGAGTTATACAACATATTCTTTCACTCCTGGCAGAGTGCTGCCGGTGTCAGCTAGGAGTCCGGCAGCAGAAACTGGCTCCGTAATGCCTGGGAACTCCTCCCTCCTTTCCATTTAATAATCATTTAGTGGGTACAGTATTTCCCGACACACTCAAAGTCAAAGCACACTTTACAATGAAAATATTCACCTTGTTCACATGCAGAATGATTTGTTTAAAGAAACCAGATCTCCTTAGCACTCAAAGATTAACCCAACACTGGACGTGTGCAAACCCACGTCACTGTCAACAGCAGTTGTTTCAAATAGCTTGTTCAGACGTAGGTGATAAGATGTAGTTCTCACTGGGCAAACACAATTAGGCAGATGTAAAGATTTTTCTTGAAGTCTTTTCTATCACCTGGAATCCAGTGCACAGAGCTTTCTTAAGCATTTCTGTCTGTAACAGCCAGGTCTCTGGAAGAATACTGATGTTTCACAATGACCTCATTGTGCTTTCACGTAGCTTTCTCGAGCTGTGGCCTGTGGCAAATGCACACCTGTCCCATTTATGCCCAAGAGGCCCCCTCCCTAAAAGTAACTTCAAATAATACTCAAGTTCAGACAACAATCAGGGCTCTTCTGCCTTACGAAAAGTCCATCCTGCAATCTATTTTGCAAAAGAATGATACTCGGTCATTTAAAAATTAACTCTTTTAATAACCACCATAGATCAGAGTTAAGAAAAATCTGTGCCAGTTTAAGGGGGGGGAGACTCACTGTGCATCTGAATCTTTCCCCTCCTCCCACTCATTTCTCCATTTATAAGTGGTGAATATTACCGTTGCTTAATAACTGAGGCTTTCTGTAGCCTAAAATCAGGACCAAGCTGGTAACTGTGCTAGGAGTCATACATATGTATTATGAAAAGAAGGTCGCAAGACCAAAATCTATATAAGCTGGTGTCGTGCTACAGGAGCAGAGGCAACAGAGATACAAGACACAGATGGTACTGCCAGGAACAGAAGTACAAAGTAAAAAAGTGTCTACATAAATACACACACGTATATCTCCTGTGTTACTCCTATCCAGATAATAAAGGATATTTTAAATTATGTTGATTAAAAAGGTTTTTAATTAATTGGGTTGGGTTTTAGTTTTCTTTTTTGTTTTTTTTTTTTTAGTTCTCTCTTGGTTTTTACATTGCCCTGCTCACCTGCAATTTATAGTGGGCTAAAAAAGATTTCTGGCAACTGCCCTTACACCAAATGCCTTTCACATGTCATCTATACAATACTTTGCATCATCCATAGTCTCTGTTAGCAAATTTGCCCTTTCACCCCAATAGCACCCATCTGCCATTTTCAGAGGTTCAGAGGCTTTTCTTCCTCCATCAAAGCACATTTGGGAGTGGTTTCAGGGCAAATTCTTTGATTCTGGTGCCGGAGCATTAGTGAGAAAAAAAAAAAAAAAAATAGGAGAGAACAGTTAAGGGATTTCCAAAGAAAATGAATAAGACACAAGTAGAGCCCCACAACTATGATTTTTTCAGAACTTCTTCTCTCTTGCATCTTTTGTGAAAGAATTTCTGAATGCTGCTTTCCCTATCCAAAAAGCTTTTGATCCTCAGAGGGGTAAAGGACGTGCTGTGGCTCCCATGGAAGAGTAACTGCAGGCTAGTAGAGAAATGGAAGTGAAAGGTCCTCAAGGCTTTGTTTTTGACTGTCATGGCAAAACTGGATTCAGCAGGAGCCAAAATAATATCAATGCTTGTGCAAGACATGAAAAGTGTAAACAGAGATGGGAAGGAAAAGATAACAGTGAAACAACAGAACATGAAAAAATAGCAAGTTGAGTTTTCTTATACTATAAGATAAAACATGGCTTCGCAGTACCTCAGTGCCATTGAAACCTCACACGATAGCACTTGTTTTCATAGTTTTGTATATATGCTGCCTCAGTATTAGCTAGGGTAAAATTAAATTATTCTTGATTTATAAGCTATTAATCAATTTTCTGCACTATGTGCTGTAGAAGCATTCATTTCTCATTTGTTTTGGGGGACTAATGTGGAGAGAATAAATTAAGAGCTCTTCAGGCTTACCACTCCCCGCCCCCACCGCTCCAAGTGCGTGGACGCTAGTGAGCACAAGAGTAGTACTGCTGTGACACTGCTGTCAGCTCCTGTTCCTGAAGAGTTTAAGGAAATAAGAAATTCTGCAGAACAACAAAAATGCATTAAGTGATTGAGATAAGTTTTTGCTTTTTTTTTTTTAAAAATAAACTGTTATTAAAGAGTTAAGCCACTGTATGTGTGGGCGAACGGCTTTCTGTAATTGCTATCTATATACAGATCTTCAGAGAGATGTTGATCTTCTGAAATGAAGGGTGCAGACGCAAGTCTTTTTAAACCAATAAAAATACCAACATACAAGTGTTTTTTTGGCCATAGATCCCTTGTATGCAAATCAGGTCAGATAGAAAATTAAAGATTTCTCCTTGGACAAAACATTGTCATTTGAACTTGGGAAAATACACAGCTGCCAATAGAAATGCGATCTCTATTTGACAAAGGGCTCCACTTTCCCATCAGAGAGTCTCATTATATGATTTATGTTTGGAATGTACATAAATTAATATTACAAAAAAAATAATGGCTATCCTTCTCCTGCTTCTTTGGAGTAAGCCATTCTGTAGCACTAAGTATGCTACATCCACCACCAAAATCCCCTGGCTTCACACTGAGAAAAATCTCTCTCTATCTACCAGGAAAAAAAAAAATCCTTCCGAAACTTGGCCCTTTTGCATCCCAATCAAAACATGCTGATGTGTGTACACAAATTCAGAATTATTTCAGATGGCTCTGAAATATCCTAAATAAATATTTTTAAGGGCCTGTCCTAGTCGTGGATGTTAAGCAGTATTTCCACCTTGCAGTAGAGTAACTATATAGAAAGAGGTTAAAGACTGAAAACTAGACCTGACCGCTGCCAGTGTTGGAACCTCTCTTACTGCTCAGTTTTCCAGAGCTTTCCTTGTGTAATACCTTATTCAATACAACTTCAACATAATACATAACATGCCTTATATCTTATATTCAATGTGACCATACATTTTCCTTTCTTTGGGCTTAATTTTGCAAATCTTTTTCTTCTATGAGTAACATTCCGTCACAAAAGGTGTGTCACGGAGGTCTGTACTCAAGTAAGAAAAATACTTCTTCTGAAGATGGAATTAGAGTATGAGTGCCAAGAAAACAGCTGGTGGGCTTACCCAGACTGCAAAATATCTCCTGGCCCATAGACTCCCCATGAATGTTGGCTCATGTCAAAACTGCATAGCAGTGCATGGGGCAGAGTGCTGACTCACATCGTAAGATTTCATGAAGCTCTGCAGACCTGTCTGGAGGTACCAGTTCAAGCCTGGAAGCAGTAAAGTCATATTTGCATTGAATTTTCCTCCTAGGGGTTTAAGCTATGAAGAAACACTATGCAAGGGTAGCTATGCCACTTCCCCAAAGCAAATCATCCCCTAACTGGTTCAGACACAGCCAAAAATCAAGGAGCAGTATATTGGTATTCAAATTTAGATCTTATCTTTATGTAACTGTGCAGAATTTAGTAACTTTGCTGTAAGTGGCCCTTCTACACACCAGAATATAAAGTAGACTTGGCATCTTTGGAGGCAAGGTGCCTGCGGTTTGCAATGCCAGGGTTTGCTTTGAAGATTCAGCCTTTTTGCCTTGCAGTGATTTGACAATGGTCATGATTCAGCGTATTCAACGTGCTTAGATCCAGCTTGCTTCTCCTTTATCATTTGGAACTGAAGGAAAACAACAAGGACTTTTTGTAGCCCTTTATGTCACATTAACAGCCCTTGCACTCTTCAGAGGACACAAACGAATTCCTGTTCCTTCCTTGCACCCCAAGAGGAGTGTCACAATCAGAAATAAATAAGACTTATTTTTCATCCCACCAGAACTATGAAAGTAGACGCAAGATGAAGCAACACTTGTGCTCCCCAGGAATGCCAGACAGCATTCAAACAACACTCAGCAGAACCACCCTGAGGTGTATTTGCTCCATATTTTTCCCAGCACCAGACAGGCCCCCAAATTAACTATGATCCATTATTTCATTGAGTTTGAAAATGAGGCCAGTGGGAGTTGTCAGGATCAGCCTTCCTACATTTGTGGAAGGAAACAGTTCCTTTTCTTTAATATCTCTTATCTATCCTACCTGTAGACATCACATTTGTTACAGGTTAAATCGGTTAATTAGGATATTTCTCTTAAAAACCACATTAATTCACTGACTTGACTCTTCTACTTTTCCAAATACTTTACCTGTTACTCTTCTCGTGTATAAATGCTTATTCCTACGCAATGATCTAGCTGTGCTGTTTGTAGTTTCCTGACAATAATTCACACCTAAAAGGGCACTCTCTCCCCAAGTGTGATTAACAACAACTGATTTGTGTACAACTAGTCTAGTATAGACTATTGGATTCTTCCACTTCAGACAGTCAAAATTGCAAAGATGAACATGCTGTACATTTTAGAAAGGCCTGTTCATGGCATAGCACATACATTACATCAATTCCCAGGAACAAAGTTGTGACTTCAGTGCACTGTTTTAGGGGAACCTTCTACACTTTTGAATGCTAGGGCTGTAGTTAGGTCTAATATATATTCTAGTGTTTCTAATAAATTATCTTCATCCTTATACACATACCACTCCTACAGAATGTCACAAAAACTGGATTATATGCAACAAAAAACTGTGCTGCTACCTTAGGGTTACTCATGGGGACAGGACAGTCACTTAGAAATGCTCTTGTGGCTAGAAAGACTCTGTGGGAGGAGCAATCCAGGGAGCAGCTGATGGTTTGGGGGTTTTTACAGCAGTCTGGTGTTTCAGTTTAAGACGTATTTCACTTAAGCCTTTGAAATGTCCTTCACAATCCAACTGCAAACTGAGTCCTCACAGCTATGCTGGTCCCGCAGCCAGGCCAGCTATCCCAGCTTCAATAGAAAAGTCATTTTTTACTCATATACTATTATGAGGTACAAATTTTGAAGTCAAAGTATTATTAGAGAGATGCCAAAATCGACTTCATTCCCTGCTGAATGTCGACCCTCCAGGTACATTCAGCAACTGCTATAACTAAACGCAACTGGCCATAGCTGGCATGCCCTGATACTACATTTGTTCAAACAGATATTCCATGTAGACTGATGCCAGAACACATGCATGTTCCAACAGTGAAGGCTGTGAAACATCAGGTTGTGACAGCTGGCTTTAAAATAAAAACTGTCCAATGAAATATATGAAAACATAAACAAGAGGACTGTTGTTAGCCTAGGGAATTCAGTCATTTTCTCAATGCTAGTTTTAACTTTGCTATGTTTATCTAATTTATACCTTTAATGCATACATAGTTCCACCTACTTATAAACTGAACAACTGAGTACAAATTGAAGAATACCTTCTGTGTGGAGAAATAAAAGATAACGTCTATCAGCTTACTCGTTACTTTGTAACTTGCACAAAGCAAGTAAAGGGGTCATCAAAATTCTGGGGAAGTGCTCCACATTCATGTCAAAAACCCAGAATCAGGAGCTTCAAGGCCACAATATTTGCTGTATTTCTGCTTTTCTCAGAGATATCCCCTTGCAGAAATCAGACAGAGTATAAGACAAACAGTTATCTACAGGTTTGGAGCTACAAAACAGTAAGAATTTCATTAAGAGCTGCTGTTTCTAGAAACAGTTCACCTGCAGACAACCTAGAATGCAATCTCTCATCTGATGCAGAAGGATCCACAAGCCCAGTTGCTTTCACTCTAGACATCTCTTCTATCTGCTAATCAGAAAAAGGCAGGTAGCCTGAAAGCTCCTGCCAGCGAGCTGATCACGACTGCAGTTAGGAAACCCACGACACCCCTACAGGCCTCTTCAGGGAGACGCGCTCACAGTCAGGTCTCCAGTTTTCCAAAGATCTCTCATTTCAGCCTGTGACATGAATCAGGTCTTTCCAGGGAATACCCACACACTGTTTCTTCATTTTTTGCAGTACTTTCCCTGCCATTTAATAATTCAGTATCACTTTGAAAGTAAGGGTCTGATTTCTATTAGATGCCAAAATTGCCTTTACATTTTCCTCCAATAAAATCTTTCCTGTGCACCTTGTATATACCATCTAGTGTTACAAAAATCCCCAAACAAGCTCTTCCCCCGGGGTGTACAAGACCAAAGGAAAAAACTCACCATGTATCCTTCCTTCTTAGAATGAATAATTACTGGAAAAGGACACTCTTAGGCTTTCAAAGCACAAAATTATATAAATTACAGTCTTTTCATGATTAGTTTTGTCTCAGGGTGGAGCTCCTCTAGAAAAGACAGTGATCATTAAAATTAGAATTGAGAGAGAACTCTGCATAATTATTTTTTCTGTCCTATATGCCCCTGTAGTACTCATTTTTCCAGTCGTGAAATGTCTATTTGATCATTTTTTTAATGTGACATGCGAGAGTGCTTTTTCTTGCCTGACAGCTTGATCCTAAATGAACCACCCAGCACTACTTGATTCTTCACCTTAAACAAGAAACATACGCATCTCAGACTTCTTCAACCCAGAAAAAAACCTTGTTACACAGTGTCCTGCTAAACATGATCCAGAGAAACAGATAAAAGCCATTCCTTTCTGTCTGACCCCTTCCAGTTATCCCTATTTCCCTGCTGTTATCCCCTCTACTTACATTCCAAAAACATAGATATATACTTTTGAGGGTTATTATATCAGTTTGGGGTAAATAAAAGGGAATCTTGACAGATAATTTCACCAGGAATCTAAGAGGAAAACCTACAGCTTGTGAGTTTTAACAAGGGTAAATCACATGAACTGTCAGTTTGAAGCATAGAAATGGTTTATATTTTTAGAAGGAAACAAAACCACTGTGTCCTAGCTAACGATTTACTGAACGAGTTGATCAGAAATTATGATTTTTCTATTAAATTATACATTTCTTCTAATAAATATTCAATTCGCTTGCAAGGTCTGTTCTGTATACGCAATCAGGCAAGCATTACACCTACGTCTTGTAGATACAATGATAGTCTACTGGGAAAGTTAAAGGCTATGGCTAGAAGAGAAAATAACACTTCCCCACAGAGAAATGCAGTTGCAACTGTGAACGTATTAAGGGTATGAATAGGGCAAATGGCCAGGTTTTGCTTACCCACTTAATAGGCTTCGGGGCAAATGTTACCTGTTTGGCCTGAGTCTACAAGAGCCATTATTTTCACTGGCAAAGCAAACTCCTCTGGAGCTGTTCTATCAGGGACTCAGGCAGACTGGGGCTAAGCTGCTGTTCCCTTTTGGATCCTGAAAGCACGAGGAAAGGCAGACAGCAGGGGACGGATGCAGTATTCCCCCCACTGAGTCACTCAGGGCCACAGACAGCTCTGCGTGAGGCTCCCGGGCGGAGAGCGAGCTGTCTACGGATTCCCCTTTTACATCTGCAAAAGATACAGTCAGCTTCCAAAAAGCCTTCTCTGCAATGAAGTGTGGGACACAACAACTCCCAGTTCTTTATTTACAGGAACACACAGCTTTGATGACAATGGAGATATCTTGGCTTCAAAACTGAGTAGTCTGTCAGAAGATCTCTGCTATAAGTAGTAAGAGAGACTTTATATACGCTTTATGCTGCTACTGTACAGCGCGTTCACTAAACAGTACACTTCTAAAACCTAGTTCAAGAATAATTTTTCTAACTTTGAACTAGTGCCAGTTACACTGTAAAGGTACACACTGAAGTAAATATTAGAGGTCTGTTGCTACAGATTGTATTCTTCCTTTCATACAATGTTTGTTAATATATATTTTAAAATAACCAATAGAATTATATTTGTATAAATGTTTTAAATTAAATCAGACATCTACACAGCCATGAAACACAGACATCACACAAGCACAACATTTTATGCTTTGAACTGCACAGCCATGGCATGGTTTTGTCATTGTTACAGTAGGGCGAGTCTGGTATTTCAGATCAAACACAGAATGTAGTCCAGATGTGTTAGCTGTCACTCTGTGAGTAAACATTTCTGATGGACAGTGTGTTAACAACAGATTATTACTCATAAAGTTGCATGATGGTTACAAAAAGTTAGCCTGAGTGTCAGAGATAACACCAGTGAGAACTGCTGGTGGAAGTGATGCAGACTGGTATGTTTACATTGATTTCTGTCCTGTGCCCACCCCCGCATTTACTCTTCAAGGGAGAATCAAATACGATTTAAACAACTCCCCACAGGGACTATGGTGGAAGCATGGAGCTATTTGATCTGATGGGCAGGACTGAAGCCATAGCCACCGAGGAACGTTAAACAATGCAATATTAAATTTGTAACTGCGCAGTTAAACTATTAAATACATGCAGGTTTGCCTCAAGCATTAAGCACATTAATTTATACTGTCATTTATGTGCCCTTTTAAGGAGATACTTGTGAAGCGTCTTAGATTAACAGACATTAAATGACAAAATGTTTATCGGCCCATACAACAAAGGCAGGACAAGCAATAGTATCTGCAGTTTAAGTTTCTCTCTGCACAGGCTGACCTCAGCCTGGGCCAGAAGAGACCCTTCCAAGACAGGGCCACCATTTATCTTCCGTGAACACTTAACTCTTCAGTTTCCCTTCTGTCACAGGCAGGAGAGGTATCCAACTGTTAACAGGGTATTGTGCCTTTGTGTCCTTGGCATATCTCTAGAAAACAGGATGGAGGGACAAGGCACGGCACACAGATCAGCAAATTCCAGTAATTGTGCAGTGGGCAACTTCTGTTGTGCATGTACAGCCCAAACAAAAAAGCTCTGCTAGACCTGTGCTGGCTTCATGTAGGGTCAAGCCTGGGTGTGTTGGCACCTTGCTCTTCAAACTGGAAGCAGTGGCTGCAGAAGCTTTGCTGGCAGTGGTAAAGGAGGCATACAGCAAGTGACAGAGTCCTGAGGCAAATGTCAGTAGTCCTGGCAAGGTGTGAAAGATTGCCTGCTTCTTCTAGCCTGGTTAGACTATCAGCTAATAGAGAACTGTTAGTATAGATCCCTAAACGGCCCTCACGGCCATGACTTCTGGCCATTGAACTGAATGCAAGCCATTTCAAAGCACTTCACTCCTGGCACATAGACACTTGTTAGAATATGACTGTTGTGATACCGTGCTCCACTTGTCACTCCTGACAACTAAAAATAACAATGAGTATCTAATACGCAATTATGTTCCTGCCAAAGACCTGGAGTCCCAAGGCTGGATGTGTTACACCACAGAGAATTACAGGTGATTATATAAAGAGTTATATATTCATACGCTAATAAGTATCATGAGACATGCATGAGAAGAGAAGATGACACTGGTCTATTTTTCTTCTCCATATCTGTTATTATACAATGGAAATTCCAACTGGCAGGTTCCAATGTCCTTGGGAGCACCCAGAAGCTCAGGCCACTTAGGTCTGACATAAGATCATGATCCAAATTCTTAAAGAGCAGTTTTATTTTTCTTGAATTCAACAACTCACAGAAAATATAAGGCTTTACATAAAGTGTGGTTAAGGAAGCTGCTCCATTTTCTTTACTAAAGAGATGTTTCCTAGTACAAAATGGAACTTGGAAATTTCAGATTCTTTCAGTATTATTGTACACAAAACCCCCTAATCAAACGTACCCAGCTATTCCAGCTGAGAAAACACAAACTCCCTACATGTTAGAAACTCACACTTTTAAAAGTGTATTATGCCACTCTATCACCTCAGGCTAATCTGCACAATATCACTGCCTCCAGTTGAATCACACTGATTTATGCCAACTGGAGAAGTAGCCAGTCCATCCTCAGTGCCACAAATCATAATTTTCAGATTTTTATGAAAATATATAAAATTTAGAAAACTGCAGGAAGGATAAAGTCCACTGCCTAGCATACTAAGGATTAATTTTACTTTAAAAAATTACAGCAATGTCTGCTTCTGGTTATGGAGGTGTGCCAGCAGTGCTACAATTAGGGTTGTGCTGTCACTTCAATTATAAACCCAGTTTTTTGAGGGTTCACTAAAACTTTGGATTAAAAAGAAAAGCTTGCTGCAGGCTGAAGTGTTTTGTACAAGATCTCAGTCAGGGGATAACTTGTTCCCAGCATTCTGAAAAAAAATGAATCAGGTGCTTCTAATGTTAGAATTTAGATGTGCTTGAAGAGACAAAACATTAAAAAAAGAACATTTAGTTATGAATTCTCAGTTCCTATCAGAAATACTATGAAGAGGCATGACTGCACATTATGCAAGTAGAGAGGAGGAATGAGGAAAAACAAAAACAAAATCACAAATGTTTGGGGTTTTCGTGTTTTTTTTTTTTAAAAAAAACACAAAACAAAACAAAACAAGCACCAAGCAATTTTATAACTCGTGTTGGCTAGATCAAAAAAGACAGTGACCTATGCAATTTTAAGGAGGGAGGAACAAACTACCTTTTTAAAAAGTGAGAAGTAGAGCAAAGATCACACAGACAATGTAGGCTTCCTTCACTTGAGCGAGGGATAAGCCAGAGGTGTGACAGTTTTTACACATGCATACTGCAGCCCTTGGTATTGGCAGCTAGTGTCGACATGCCTCAGACTAAGTTTAAACCAAAAATAACGTAATGGAAGATGCACAAAGCTCAGTGTGGGCTGCAAAATTTAAGTGAGCAGGCAGTTTTATACTGAGATTATTATCTTGCCATGAGCTCTTTGCTGAAAACACTGTACCTGAGTAAGACAGTTCTTTAAAACCATCCCAGTTACATTTGCATTCACACTCCTGACTGCAGTGTGTGCATACTGTCCAAGGCTGAAGGCCATTAGTTAAACTGAGAAATGGTACCGCACGCTGCATAATAGTGGTTTCTTCATGCTGTCTTTCCTCTCTTCTACAAACACTTCTTACAGAGGAGGGATATCTTTTGCCCTGAAAATTTATTCCTTGATCTCTCCTGCTGGCAGGCTGGTGACATTGACACTTCTTTGCTATTGAAACAACTATAAAACATATCCATGCAATACAAACAGACCCTTGTTTCTGCATCTCTTGCAGCTTACAAAGTTCCAGGTCCCACACATTCATTTTTGCCAAATTGGCAGTTGCTAGGAAGTAAAAGAAAAATGCTGGCAATGGTTCTGTGGGACAGGGGAACATACGGGCAGTTTTCCTGCAGCACAGGAAACAGACAGGAATTTTCAAATGAGGTTCCAGGCCAGAGACATCCAGGGATGTCTACTAATAAGGAAGCCAAAGTAACTGCAAGGGGATGATGGGAATGGGCTAAACAATAATGATGCATCTTTGGTAATGAATTTAAATAGGACACCTTGATTTACTCACCTACTCTAGTTCAAGTTTCTACAGAGGCAGAGAAGTTTGTTAAACACTGGTAGCCTGCACAGTCTACCACTGCACAGAAGCAGCATGTTTTTAAATAGGAAGGAGTCAGTCTGAGTTGAAATACAAAGAGACAAATTGCAACTGATAATTTCAATTGAAAACTCCCTTAATACCTGAGAAACAGATGAAGAACTGTTCAGAAAATAACCCAACACTGCATTGCTGCCACACTTCAGCAGCAGTTTCTCTTCTTACACAGAGGAAAATGGTACCTAGCAGAAAAACTGTCAGAAACCTGCAAGGTTAAAGGTATACCAAAAAATGGAAAGGTCAAAAGCCTATTTTTACAGAGCACTGAGTCTAGCTATTTATTGCTTTGTACTTTTGGGAGAGGCGGGGACCAGGAGGGGAGGGGGGTGATGTTTAAAAAAAAAACAAACTAAAAAAACATATACCAAGACACAAGATGAAGCAACTGTATCTAGACTGCCATTTTCTGAAATATGATTCTCCTACAGTAACGAAAAAAATCACACGGGCAACTGCACTTGGTAGCAAATGAAGTGCAACTGGATTCTGCCCATTGAAGATAATAGCAATGTATCACAGTGGTGAATTCTTGCCATTTAAAATATGTCTTAAACATTTAAAAAATGATCCTAAGTTCTCATTATATATGCTGTACATAACATACTTTAATCTTTGATCACACCATACAGTCATCGATTATACCCTGCCCTCTACCAGCAGGAGCCTTCCTCATTCCAGCTGCCTGATTCTTGCAAGAAGGTCCATAAGGGCTCTCAACGGCAACCATAAGCTTCACACTCTGCAACAGCAGAGATTTTGCTCATGGTGTTTAAGGATCTGCAGGATTTTTTCCCCTTCTCCACTTCCTCCATGGTGCTCATTTATAGTAAAATCGGAAAAATGCTGTTGGCAAGAAGATATAGGAATGATTTCCTTCTTTTGCTACTTTGATGATTCCCCTTAGGGGACACAGAACAAAGAAGATCAACACTGGCGGTAGCGAGGAAGATCCAAAAGTCTCTTTTAGGGCAAAGGACACAGGTTGTGAAACAGCTCTCCTCTTCTGGATCTATTCAATACAATTCAATCGTAAACTCCACATACCTGAATGCACCTTCTTTTATGTTGTTACATTGCCTGATGCCTCATGCAACAGGGCACTGCACGACCTCTTATTTCTGACAGATAACATAGAATAAAAAAAAATAAAACAAACGTAAACCTCCTCCAGTAAATGGAGAGTTACTACAAAAAGCAATCAGGGGAATTCTATTACTTCAAGAAATACCAATATTGTCTCAAATTCAGGAATGTTTGTAGAAATTCACAAAGAATTGCTGTTGCTAGTGAAACTTAACCATTTTAATACTACAAACATTGAACACCTTTCAGGCTTAACTTGACAAAACATAGACAAGTAATACAAGTGATTTTGCAAAAACCAGCAAATATCTGAACTACACATTGTTTTCTTGTTAGCCCTTGACCAGAAGACACTCACTGTCTAACACATAACAGATGGCAAGCTAATCAGAGAAGCAGAGCGATTCATGGGACCTCTGATCTCACAGAGTTCTGTATTTACAATGCTTTAGGAAAACGAAAGCCTAGCAGTTCAGGAAGACTGCTGGACCTTCAGCTCTGTGACCTCTATGCAGAAATACTGTATCACATCTGACTTCTAAAACCTGTGATTATTTACTAGATACACTGTACATCCCTTCCAAAAATATGAGAAAAAATTGGTTTGGGACAGCTGTCAGCTTTTTAACTTAGAGCACCAACATCACCAGCACATACTTCTCAGTCAACTAGTTGCACCAGTAAAGGCCAGGCTCAAGTAGAATATATTACACGGTTCCTGATTTCTTTTTCGGCCTCAGTGAGACCCACTGGCATGATTTAAAGTAGGTCATAAATGGACAAAATATTTCCTACTGATTTTCAAAAGCAAAGATACCTGGTTCAAGACTTTTCACAAGTTTTGAGAAGAACCAAAGCTAACTAAAAGGTTGATCAATACAACAGTGTTGAGTCAGAAATCCCCCTTAATCTGCAGTGGTATAAACGCAGAACGAATAATTCAACTCATAAACTCATCCCCTCATGTCTGTTTGTGTGTGCGCACATATACACAAGCCTGCTTACACACGTGAAAAATGAATCCAAGACACAGGGCTACTTGAAAAACAAAAAGAATATTCATGTTTTGGCAAAATACTATTTTGCTTTTACTGGCATGTAAGACCAGGCTGCACTAGGCATATTTTAGCAATAATGATCAAAGCACAGGCTTTCCCTGAAGATTAATGACTGGCTAAGAGGATAGTTTGAGGTCTGTTTACCCCAGCTGGTCCTTAATTCCCAGGAAAAGCATCTGTAAAGCTTATTATTGCTATAAACTTAAGATGGAAGGAGGGGTTATGCTGTTTCAAATGATATGTACAATGACTTTTTAGAGACTTAACGTCTTGTATATTAGCCAGACTGTTTAAACGATCTCTTAAAGAACTATTCATCTCAAAAGTAAATAACTTCATACTTCCGAAGCAGCGCACTTCATGTAGGCACTGCAAACTCCTTTACAACCAATTCATTAACCTCCCCCCCGCCCCGCCTGCCTCTATGGTAAGTGAGGAAAGAGATCTACAAGGATCATTTCGCTCTTCATTGAAATACAGCTACATCTGGGTGGAAAATGAAAGCTATTTAACAGCAGACAGAACTCCTACATAATATTTAAGACAGAAAGCAAAGAATATCATATTTACTTTAAACTGAAGAGGATTTAGCTACATCGAAAGCAACTGCTTGACCTAACAGAAGCTAATGTATAACACTCTTGGAAAATATGCATGCGGTTTTTCAGATAGATTGTGAATCCCTTATCCACACTGCTGAACAGCTACTCAAAGGAATAATTTCACTGATTTAAGGGAGGAACAGTTCCAGATTGAGTAAGTAGTTTCCAACCTGAGCCTTATTTATCACAGTGGTCAAGAATGTCTTGGCTCACCAGAAGTTCCCACAAGCCTGCGCTTATGATAGAAATGTTATTCCTTAAAATATATGGAATTCTCAGTTATGAGGAATTTGCATCTTAAAAAAAACCCCAAAACAAAAACAAACAAAAAACCAAACAAAAAACGAACAGCAAAGATAATAAGGTAAGCTTAAATTCACATCAAATTCTAGATTATTAATAGTAACTGGCTCAAGAAGGGGCTATGGATTTTAAGTGATTATAATGTGGCAACCAACTGACAGGTTAGATTCAAATCTTGGAGTTGTTTCATTTAATTGTATATACGTTAGCAATCATGTTTAGACTTGAAGTAGGCTATATACTATACTTTCCTGTATATTTTCCCACAGACGTAATCTAAACAACAACAAAACAAGTTGTTTTTAGCATCATTATGAAAAAAAAAAATAACTGGATGTTCCAAATTAAGCATGTGATTCAAACATTCTCTTTATAAAGGATGAATAAACTGAACAGGATTAATTTATTAAGAGTCCAATGATCGAAAGCCTGTTCAGCTAGCAAAAATATTCACGGCCTTGAATGGGATTTGCATAAGACAAACTCTTATTCTAAAAAACACTTTACCTTTTCTTGCACAAATAAAGCTGCTTTGCTATGTAGAGCAAGATTCAGAAAAGTGTACAATAGTTTTGCCACTGAAAAGCTGTTTTCTGCTTGCAACCTACTGAATTTTCCATATCTGTCACCCTGTTCTAAAAAGACAGGTATAATAATTAATACATCCTCCATTTAGGTCTCTAGATTCTTCATTGTCAGATTGTAAGGCAGAGAGTAGGCTAAGTGAACAAAAACAACCCAGTGGAAAATGGTGTAAAAATGTATTTTTAATTATTTATTCTAATTATCTGAAACAGAGCTCTCAAAAATGCATTAAACTTCCTCAAGGGTTGCACTCACTTTGAAAAGATATGATTTTGGAAAAATCCAAAGATTTTTGGAAAACCAACTTCCAACATGTTTGAGTTTATGTGTGTGCCTAAATCCTTTCCTATAATTAAAAGGGCCTTTCAAACCACGAGCCTATGGGCTTTCTGTAGCTAGTAGGAATGATCCTTCTCTCTATGACAACTTTTCGCTTGTTCCAACATATCTCCTAAATGAAGGCATTCATAAATGGAAAAGAAACTGATCTCATTTTTGCAGGTAGGTGTGATGCAAAACAGCAGAGTAGCCTGGTTGTTAGACACCCATACCTATACTTACCTGGAAAACACTCTTCAGACATTAAAAAGGGCCACTGCCTGATCATGACAAGACATGAGTAACATAATTCGTAAGCATACTAACGCATGGTACTACTAGTCACACTCGCAACTGTGAAGACACCAAAGGAAGCAGAAGAACTCTGCTGGTACACGCTTTCTCAAACCTTTTACTTTCATGCATACAGCAGGGTGGTAGGATAATAGAAGTAAAGTTTTTGTTTATGAAAAATGCTCAGTTTTATGTTTTTATGAACATATCACGTTTATGAAAGATGCTGGGTAGGCTGACATTATTTATTAGCACATCATTCTGTGATCTTACACTTCAACACTTTGATCATTTCCTGTTTTATGCATATATAATGAATCTATGTAGCTAACCCTTTTTTGAAAAAAATAAAATAAAATAAAATTTGGCCTTGTATAGCAGAGCCATTTTCTCTGGCTTCAGGCTCCCTCCAGATGTCCTGACTAGTCCAAATCTACATAATTTTGAGAGCGAATACCTATGATATTGCGAACCTCTTTTTTTTTTTTTGTTTTGGGGTTGGTTTGGGTTTTTTTTTTTGTTGTTTGTTTGTTTTCCTTTTTTTTCATTTTTACTACTGGTATGTTGTTTTAATAAGGTCTTATTGGCTCCATATTCCACTGTTCCAGACTACTTCAGACAGTTACAGCGTATGAGCTCAGATGGTACTATAAGAGAACACAAGACGACAAAGATAACATTATACAGAGATCCTAACAAATATAACTGAAATCAAATGACCTGGTAATCCAAACAAGATTCAGACAGCAAAGATAATCAGAAAGATAATCCACTGAGTAATACATATTTGATACCTAAGTCTTCATTGCTCTTCAGCGTCTGTTGCATCAGGTACATCACCTAGACCTGTGCAAAGTTAATATAAAGCAATGCCAAGCCAGACTTCAGTGTACAAAGAAAGGTACCAGAAAAGCAGCTACTTCACTGCTTTGAAGCAGGTTAATGTGGACTCCCAATACAACTCTAGCTGGAGAACATCTTAGGGAACATGATAATGTCAGCAATGTTTCAAAACACAGTCCTACACTAACTCTCAGAATTACTGCAAATTTCTAAACACATTTAACAAAGCATCTCTAAAACCAATAGTTTCACAGATGTTCCTGAGTCTGTAAACTGATTTGTAGCATTTTTATCATGCACTTGGGTGTGTTATGATGAAAAGAACTACCTAGCTGTCAGTGTGAGTAACTGTGTCTGGCAAAAAAATTTCCAACTTAAAATACCTCGATATCAGCACAACACTACTCTTTTTCCTTTAAAATAATTGCAAACTCAACAAATTAGATCACAAAAAAAAAAAAAACCCAACAACAACAACAAAAAAAAAACCCACCAGGAAAAAAGTCATTTAAATATGGGTTTAAACATATTGTTTTATATATTAAACGTAATATTTTAAAAACCTAATTGTATTTTTCCTCAATCAGTATTTAGCACTGCTCTGCCCCACAGCCAATATGAGTTTTACTATAATGATTAGAAAGGCAGAATTGGTTCTTCAGGTCCTGTTACAGGATATATCCTAATACAAATTAAAAAATTAGCATCCCTGACTTCAGTGCAAATACTCTTTATTCCTAGGAATGTCATTCATACCTAAATACACCAAAATGTGTTTCCCAATTTGGAACTTATTTCTTATGAACCAGGCTCCAATTTCAGCATTAACTTGATACGCCAGACAGGTACCGGATCAAGCTCGAGCTCTCAAAATGTTTTTTAAAGCAAGTAGTATTTTAGAAAACTGGATTGCAGAGAGCAGTTTAAGCCACTTAGAAAATATATTACTTTTATTGAAAATAATGGAATTATCATCCAAATAATTTATATTTGTCCTAAAGGATATAACTTTATCTATAAGACTTTATATACATCATGCTATATCAGAACATTTTTTAGATACTAGATATGATGTCGATACTTAAGTGCTAACAGCTTCTATGACTACATCTGTATTCTACCATCATGAAAGCACAATCACACTTATTGTTATGCTTTAGGAAAGTGAAGCAGGAAAAGCAATTTAATGTTATAAACAGGACCACTGCTTCTGCAAGTTGGGGTTATGCCTTAACTTATTTGCTCAGAGAAAATTAAGAATTATGGGAAAACCAACAATGTTCAGTGAGTTGCTTCCACTAAGAATAATAAATATTGCTTCAAGAGACAGAAAAAAATTAATCCATCGTGTCAAAGAAAGAACCAAGTTGGCTCACTTAGTTAACATTTATTGTATGGGGCTATTTTGACAAAAATCCACGGTACTAATTTTGTTCCAACTACTGTAATTACTGAATATTTAACTGTGTCAGGATAGAAAACAGTAATGAATAAAGTCAACTTTATTATGAAAAAAATGCTTGTAAACCTATACTAAAACTTAACTTCCTATAAATGTCAGATTGAAAAAGATGCCAAACCATGAACATAATATGCTTACATTTGAGCTCTGTTAATGTATCAGATAATTATCCAAACTGTCTTTAGTAAAGACAGTTAATTCCCTACTTTCTACATCCACTGTACCCGTTACATTTATTTGCAAATGAAGGATCAGCAAGTACATTTATTTAAATGCAATTTACAAGCACCTTCGATGTGCCTCCAATGTAATGTATCATCAGCGCAGTCTTTGATTTAATTGTTGCCGTCATTCATTTTTGTGCACTAACACATGTAGGAGTTCCAAACGCCAAAATACTCTTGCCTTTTTTTTTTGTGCTACATACCAGATTTTGTAACCTGTGTCAAGCTACCTCCAATGCTTACAACTTGTGAACAGAGGCCAACAATGAGCCTCCCCAGACACTAAATCATAATCTTCATGTTTTTCGTATTTCACATTCTAGCCACAGTTTCAACATCCATACCCCACGACATTAGGGAAGGATAAATCAAGGAGGATGACAGCTCCCTTGTAGAGACTGGTACGGCCCTGGGATCTGCCACACCCAACACCCACAGCTTCTGCCAGATGTCTTGCAGAGTTTTGCAGTATTAACCCCTTCAGGAGTAACTAAGGAGTTTGTGCTGAACCTTTATTAAGTAATTGCTCTTTCTTTTTTTTTTTGTAGAAAGAGGAAAACAAAAGCACCCTCAACCCAGCTTAATAAAACTTTGACTAACTGAAAGGCAGATAGTGGGCTATCAGTGATAATTAGCAAATCAGCCCTTGTATTTCCTTAAAGATGGAAACTAGAAGTTAAGAGTTAGCACTACACAACATTCCTTCTTTCATACCATGTCCCACATGTTTATCTAAAAGGACACAGTAAAAATTTCAAAACAGTTTTATGTTCACTTTTTCAGACCTAGGACACTGCTTTACCCTCTTGGAATCAGAATGCCCATTCACTGCTCTTCGGCCAAACAGACTATTCAGGCCTTAAATCAAGAGGATTTCTAATCCAAAATCCATACAGTAAACTCCACAACTGTTTCTCTGGGTCTGATCTGGCCCCAGGGACATAAATTTGCATGCAACTTCTAAGTTTGTGAATAGTCCCTCGGCTTAAAGTTGCACATGTGCTTAAGTACTTTGTTCAGTCTGGGTCTAAGACAGCTATTTTAAAATGAAAACAGAAGCCATGTAAAGAATAACATTGTTAAAAACAATTTTCCTCTGTAAATATTGTACAGAAGGAAAAAAATGTAACAAAATAAACATACTCGTTCCTAAAAGCACATACTGACCCAAAAGTAGGTAAATAGCAGGTAAAAAGCCATCAGCCAATATTAATGCATGCTATTTCACATAGAAGGGCAGAATCAGTAGTATTTAAAAATAGTAATAATAATTTTGAACTGTATCCAAGATTCTTTGTACACTACTGCAGGTAAAAGTATCTGTGGATATAAACAGCAAGCAAGTGGTCGCAGCTCTCAGAGTAAGACTGGTCTCTACTCTTTCCCTAGTTTGTTTTGTGGATTTGAAAGTAGTTATCAAGGCAATTTTGTTTATCTCTCCTGTAAAAAACATGTTCACCTCTCTGTTTGTGTGTGGCTTTTTGTAAAAAAAAATGACTCAGAAGAAAATACTGCAAGGCTAGTACGAGTGACAGATGTACTTACGAATATTGCACTTCCTAAAACTACTTCTGATTTGCTTTCCAGTGGGCTAGGATTCCAGTTGAACATCAGTATTTCTTTAAACAGTTATAAGGAATACATTTCAGGTTTCCATAATATGTGGAAGAAATTACACTGAAAGTAATAGTTATTTAAGCTCTTGTTGAAAATAAACATACAATAATCAGTGTTGAACCTGGTAAGAAAAAATTAACGTGCCTGGAACTATTTTTCATTTGGGGAACATGCCACTAATAATGTTAAAAACACTTAAACTATTCACAGTTCACAAGAAACAAAAGCAGATGCAGTTTTTAGAATTTAAATTAATTGCTTGTAAATTTCCACACTGATGGGCTAAGTGCTTGTTCTCATTTACTAACATTTGAAGATGGAAAATTAATATTTCATTGTATGGTTTGCACCAGTATCTTGAGAAGAATTTTCTTCCCCAATTTTGTTCTTTATACACGTGCTATGCAAGTTAAAGAGTTAAGTAACCATTATATTCTAAAGAGCAAACTGTTTGCCTTAGGGGCATCTCCGCCTTACTCCTGATGAATTGCCTGACACTTCATGTATCATACATTACTTTTCACTAGGAAGTAACATTTGGTTCCAGTCATGGTGTAAGATCTGACTTTGGAAGTATCAAGCAATATAGGATAGACCAAAAAAATTAAAGTACATTACGATCTGCTAAATAGTCTATATCTAAGTAGTGATACAGTAATTTATAAATATATGTATTTGTACTTAAAAAATGGGCATAGAAGTATATAAGGAGAAATTCTATGCATACTAAGATGAATAAAAGACTTATTGTGAGAATCAATTTTCTGAGTGACACGACATTTTTCTGGACTAGAATGAAAGAAATGCTAATGTTATTGAGGGCTTTGCACTAAAAATGTTTGTTAGATATAAGCTAAACACAAGAATAATACTTAAAGTTATTGAAAAAAAAAATTATTACAAACAAAATTTAAGTAGAAGCCCAACGAGTAGCTGGCAGAAACTGACCTAGGTTTCAGTACAAAAGCACAGTATTGATTTCTTTCAGTGTATTCTGCAGAGGAAAGGAGGTAAAACCCCTGCTTGGAACCACAGCAGAAAGGCAAAAGCAAAAATAGTGGCATTGACTTCTAGTTCAGACTTTTTTCGTCACAAAACATTTAGATACTTATTTCAAACACAGCCCTAGATGTGTTGTCACTTGTGTGTGTCAGAACTTGCTCAGGAAGTACAAAGGGAAAAAAAAAAAAAAAAAAAAAAAAAAAAAAAATCTACTTGCCAGGGCTCATCTTTTCCAGGCTATTCAAAAGCCAAATTAATGACTTCTGCAAAAGCCTCTATAAAACTGTACTACCCAAAGATACTATATTAACTTTGTTAATACTTCGATAGGTACTTCAGAGCAGTTTACAAAGCTTTGCAAATTTTACATAAGCCAGCAAACCAATCTTTTATAATTAAAAAGGGTTTGAAGTTTTATTAAGCACAGATTGAACTTGAAGACTTGGGCTTACAGTTTTCTCTTAATTTTAAATATATTTTCTCTTGCTGTCTTGCTTCCTAGCAAAACTGATGCTTAATGGATAGGATTCATATAACCCTGCATCACATTACTCACTTATCAATGAGTGTTTTTCAGGATACAAATGTTCCTCTGTAAAATGATTCAAGAGGCAAAATTCAGATGAACAGGCCTGGAACCGTGCGCTGCTCCTTTGTGGAGAACACTCCTCCCATTAACTATGCATCTGGTGCTTCTATGATGGAGTACTAAAGAAGGAATATAATTAAAATAAATAAATATATAAATATATAAATCAGCAGACAAGGTCTGGCCGCTGACAAAGGAGGACTGGGTAGTGAAAGCACAGCTCTTGGGCGGAGGTTGTGCTCCTTAGCTTGGCCCAGTCCCCTCTCTGATCTCAGGCAAACTGATTGTAAGACACTAGGGGTTCCATGTGCAGCTCCCACTGCCAGCGCTTCACACCTCTGAATCATCACTGCACTGTCCTCCTTCTCTTCTGTGGACAGGAAAATGCATGCTTCCTTACCACAAAGGTACGGCAAGGGTTAATTCAAAAACATTTCTAAAGCATTTGAGACTGACAAAGCTCTGGACTGCAGGGTATGCAAGGACCAAACATGAATTTTAATCAAAATATCTCTATTAGAGGAAGAAAGTGGCCAGTGTAACAACAGGTACCAGAAAAGAGAGGAGAAACATGCCATGTTCAAAACATTCAGATGGTGTAAAAGAAAAAAAAAAATTGCTCCTGCTGTGAGGAACAAGGACAAGAAGTATGCTTAGGTGATAGACTTCAGGGGAGACATTGGGGATGGGAATAGATGGGCCAATGCAGGAGGATATAGAGTTCAGGAATGTAGATTTCTCAAATTACAGCTGTCAGCAAACAGCGACAAAATAACATTTACAAAACAGAGGTCTGATCTCTCTCCAGTTAGCTTATTTAACATCCTGTTTATTGTCTCAAATAAGCCCAGTGAGGTGAAGATTTGATGTGTGAAGCTTCTTCTTCAGGCTCTGCTCTTTAAATCCTATTGTATAGCCAATGAACACACTTCTATGGGGTTTACTGCAGAGTTTTTTGCTTAAGTGGAAAATAACATTAAAATACATGTTGATTAAAAAAAAAAAAAAGACTAATACAGGCTGCAAAGTTAAGAAGTGCCAAAGGGATTGCATGTATGTGTGCACCACAATTCCATTTTATGTATTACCATATGATTAGCCGATGATTCCATTAAAAAGGACAAAAGACATATCAAAGATCCCCAATAAGGCAGCATTATTCTTTACGTGTGCTGAGCAAGCCATGTGCCCTGGAGGGCACATGATGATAAATAATTAAAGGAGTACCATAATGCAGAAGGTGGCCAGATAAGGATTGTCCAGGCAAACACCATTCCTAACTTGAGAATCTGGCTTTGCAGCCTTCTCTTTTTCTTTTCCCTTCTCACAAACATCAGGCTTTCTGCATTAGCAAGATGGTCACATACTTGGGATTGTCAGTGGCATTCATAAAATGCTCAAAACTTACAACCAGTCTTCTTTCACACCTAAGAATTCACTTAATTGAAGACTTCCAAAGCTATCTTTGGCATCTGACTTTGAACAATGGTGTGTTGTGATTTATCTAACATAGGTTCTTGTCCAGCTATATGTTTCCACATATAGCTGACAGACTGCTATGATAGCTAAAATCATTAAATCCACGCTTGTATTTTTCATTTGCTATCCCAACTAGAATTAATACCAGTACTCTTTGTCTAATTACAATGGTTTAAAAATAAAGGAGGGGATGGAAAAAACTAGAATAGGGATACCCAGTATAAACACCAATAACTGAGTAAATATTTTTCATCTGCTCCTTTATTCACATGAGACCATAAAAGAGCCAGAGGACTGATGGGTTGTTTTTTTTTTTGTTTTGTTTTTTAAAATAAAAAAAGACAAGTATCCTTGAAAGATTAAAAAATCCCTCTCTAATTCAAAACTGCCCTTCAAAGCAGTTGTACAGCAACTGAAGAAGTGACCAACCAAAGCACACATCAAATGAAATGGTGTAATTAAGGCAATCTATTTCACAGATAAGCAGTTCAATCTTTTGAAGGTAACACATGTGCTGATTTGGCTATGAAAGGAATTGTGAAAAGGGTTCCAGGAGAAAATGTATTAGGATGTAAAGGAAAAAAAAGGATAAAAGCATTTTTGCACTTCCCTTAAAGTTGCCTTTTTGGTTTGCAGAGAACGTTTGTACATGAAAAGGTCACATTCACCTATGAGTAATAAACATAATCAGAAAGTTTACTCACAAGAGAGCTCAACTAGGTTCTAGCCTCTTGGTAGTTGAGAAAGAAAAGGCACTCCCAAAACACAAGATGGGATGTTTCAATACAAGAGGAAAGAAAACATTAACTAGCAAGACAAAAAGCCCAGTGTTCGTGGAACTCACTAAAAAGCTAAATATGAGACTTTACCTTAAATAGCAGAGTGAGTAAAATGAAACCAGAGAGTCTTCTGGAAGCTTCCTGATGGTAAGCCTGTGATACTGCTGTCAGTTATTCAGTGATTTTGCATACATACAAGTATACGTCAATAATTCCCTACAACCACAGAAACATTTCATTTACTGCTATCCAAGTCTTTACAAGGGAGCAATTAACCATCATCTAAATGTGTGATGCCAAAGTGTCCTAATAGACAGGGCAAAAAAAATCCTGTTTTCTACTAGTTAAAAAAAGTCAAAAAATTGAGGCCAAAGGCAACCTCATACTTTCCCGGAGCGTCGCCCGTGAGGCCTTTCTCCTCACACCTGAGGGGAGGCCGCAGCAGAGCAGCTCTTTTCCTGCCAAAGCCCTCGGCCGTCTGCACTCAGGGGGCCAGGGCCGCCTCAGCCACCATGTCCCACTCCATCCCTCGCCGCCCCGCGAAGCTGCTGCTGCGTCGCGGGTGCTGCCACACGCGGTCGGCAGGGCAGTGCTGCTGGGCGGGGAGCGGGAGGGTAACGGCCATGGCAGGCCTGGCAGTTTCTGAGTGCCTGCTTGCCCACCTGAACCAAGGTGGCTGCTCAACGGTGGGGGCAGCCCTGACCTGGGCTTGCCGGCATGTCCCAGTCAGGGAGCAAGCGGTCTTCCCACAGGTGCCATTTCAGCCACTGGCCCTCCCAAGAGACTCCAGTGGGGTTTCCCCCGCTCCCCATGCTGACCCACATAACCCCATGATCTCCTCAGTCTGCTGCTGGAGGAATCATAGAATCTTTAAGGTTGAAAAAGACCTCCAAGATCATCAAGTCCAACCGTCAACCCAACACCACCATGTCCACTAAACCATGTCCTGGAGTGCCACATCTACATGTCCTTTGAACACCTGCAGGAATGGTGACTCCACCACTTCTTTGGGCAGCCTGTTCCAGTGCCTGACCACTCTTTCAGTAAAGAAGTGTTTCCTAATATCCAACCTCAGCCTCCCCTGCTGCAACTTGAGGCCATTTCCTCTCATCCTATCACAAGTTATTTGGGAAAAGAGACCCCGCTTCGCTATACCCTCCCTTCATGCAGTTGTAGAGAGCAATGAGGTGTACTCTCAGCCTCCTCTTCTCCAGACTAAACAATCCCAGTTCCCTCAGCTGCTCCTCGTAAGACTTGTCCTCCAGACCCCTCACCAGCTTCATTGCCCTTCTCCTGGACGCACTCCAGCAACTCAATGTCCCTCTTGTGCTGAGGGGCCCAAAACTGCCCAAGTATTGGCGGTGCGACCTCACCAGTGCTGGGTATGGGGGCACAATCACTTCCCTGCTCCTGCTGGCCACACTGTTCCCAATACAAGCCAGGACACTGTTGGCCTTCTTGGCCGCCTGGGCACACTGCTGGCTCACGTCCAGCCAGCTGCTGACCAACACCTCTACGTCCCTTTCCACTGGGCAGCTTTCCAGCTGCTCTTCCCCAACCCTGTGGCATTGCATGGAGTTGTTGTGACCCCAGTGCAGGAAAAGCCTCCCGTCCCCGTTACCCGGCCGGGAAAGTACTTACGGGCTCCATGTCCGACGGGGCCACCGAACACACGGACCCGGATCCGGACCCAACCCTGAGGCAACCCGAGCCTGGCGGCAGCGTCCTCTCCCCTCCCAGGCGGGGCGGCTCCGTTCCCGCCGCGATTTACCGCCCGCTGCCCCGGCCGGGGGAGGGTGACAGGCTGATTGTCACCTGCGGCTGTCCCCCCCCGCTGGGCGGCCCCGCTCCGCCCCGCCACACCTGGCAGCGCTTTGCAGCCCTGGCCCCGGCCGGAGGGAGCCGCCACCCCGGCTGCCCGCCTGGCCAGCCCCGCCGCTGCCCGCCAGCTCCCCTCAGGTGCGGGCCGCTCCGCACGGAACGCGGGTTCGGCGGCGCCTCTCGGCCCTCGGCGCCCGCCGGCGGGTTTCCTCACAGCGGGGCTGAACCTCGCCAGGGTGAGGGCCGAGGCCAGGCCGGGGGGGTTCCCTCGCCAGGCTTTAGAGCCAGTTTGGACATGGGGGCAGCGCTTCTGGCTTGGAGAGGGCCGGAGTGCTGGTGTGGTGAGGAGCGCGGTCCTTGACTCCTCCAGGAAGCCTACCTGTGGGGCAGGCTTCTCTCCAGACCCCGCAGCCACTGAGGGAAGGTGCTCAGACCCCTTTGACAGGTGGTGGCCTTTCCTGTCGGTCAGCGCCTCTGCGTAGAAAGGATTTCGTAAGAAGTCTGAATTTGACCTCTAGAATGGTGTAAAGTGGGAGTGATCTCACATCAGTGTAAAACTTGGGCAAGTGACAAGAGAATTGACTTTTTCCTCCTCCTCTTCTTCTAGAGGCTTCCATGGCTAAGAGGGCCCACCAACATGGTCAGGAATGGAAAAGTGAATAGTTGTCTGAATTCCATTTGTCTTCCCAAGAAGATACACTCATTTAGAAACGGTGACTCCAAGGTATGGATCCTATAGATCACTATATGTATGACAAAGAGATTATTGCGTATTCATTGTATGCCATGTACAAGTTATATTTGTGCATATCCTATACACAGAACATAGGGGAAAAATATCTTAGCACCTTCTGGCCACAATAACTAGTATCTTTTTAACTAGGCTGAAAGGTTATTGTACAGTTCTGGAAGATCAGTTTGCATGGACATAAGTACACCTTTATAGTTTTATTATTTGTTAAATAATATGTGCTTAACAAGGGCCACTGTACATGATTTCATGTAGCAACAGGCAAATATAAATAGATGCTCATATGTTGTACAAAATTTGAGCCCTTTAAGTCACTTTACGTCCTCTGCAATCTCATTGACTCTTAGTGAAAACAGTAACTAAAGTCTACCAACTATCCTCAGTTAATGACATGAAAAAGTGTTTATAGAATCAACTTATTAATCAGACAAAAATGTTCAAATAATGAAATAAATTAAGCATATTACAGCAGGCAAACTGAGGACGTAACGTGAGGTTTTTGATACATGTAGTATCTGTGCTGAAATTCTTTCATGTCATCTGTTGTTATAACTATTCAGAAAGCAAGCAGCTTTAGGGGAAAAAGTTGTACTGATTTAATGCTACAAGTGAAGCTACTACTACTCTTTATTTAGTCTAGGAATAAAAACGTGAGAAATACACAATGGAAAAAAGTCTCTTAATTGAATCTTTTGTAAATGTTTAGCATATGCTCATCAAAATAGTGAAGTTCATTGAGCCATAAAGTTTCTTCTTCAAGTAAATGGGAATTGCATGAAACAACAAATTCTTGGTTTGTTGTTCTGTGGTTGGCAGCTGGATTGCTGCATCATACAATGGACCATATAAAATGCAGAAAAAATGTGGCAAAACAAAGAAAGTATTAATGAATGCTAATTTTCATTAAGGTGTATGAATATGTGCTTTTTAAGGATACTGATTTGTTTTGGGTAATGTCGAGGTGTATCAATCCAGAGGGAGTAGCGGGAGGCATTTTAGATGCTCACTGCTGTGTACTCATGACTGTCCTGATCAGTTTTGTAGAGGCCAAGTCCATGGCTCTTTTCCTTTCTACTGGCTGTCTCTATAACAAACGTAGCAAGAAAAGACTACTCTGGAATTTTGCTTTCTTCAGGTTATACAAAACAAGAGTGAGAGTCCTTGTGAGCTCCTATCTGCCCAGGCAGTGAGATGGCTCTTTCAGAGCTGGCCAGTGGTCAGTGTAATTCCAGTGTTTAAAAAAAAGAAAGAAAGTTTGAGTCATCATGACATAATAACTCATGTAACACTTTCTGAGGCAAACCAGGACTTTTCTGACTCTGGTACAGCTGCAGGAACAGTGTATGTCAAGCTCTCACAAATTGTATGCTCTTATGTATCATTATTTTCTTTCACTTTGAGTTTTCTTTAATAAAGGTCTTACTATGTGGAATTATAGACCAGTTAGGCTAATTTCATCTGTAGGAAAGATATTTGAAAGATTTTTAACAGATTAGGAGGAGTATCTAGTAAAAGCATCCTTCAGCCTGATTAGTTGTATACACATGGTTTAGAGAAAAAGAAGTCATGCTTCACTAGCCTTCTGGAACTCTTTGAAGATAACACTGCCAAGATAGGCTATACTGTGGACATTATATTTTTAGATTTTCAGGAGTCATTTGACAGTGTTTTACCCAAGAGATTAATGCTTAAAGAGAGGGGAGTGAAGGGGCAAGAGAAAAGTTCGCTCATTAAATTGAAAAGTAGGTCTAAGGAAGAACAATGAGAAGCTAAAAATGCCATTTTTACAGACTAGAGGAAACAAAATTTGTATGGCTGCAGCACTTCTGTGTATCAAGTTAACTTGTTTACATAAATGGCTTGGACGGGTGTAATCTTTTGAAACTAAAATAGCCTCATTATCATTCATTTGTAGTGCTAAGAAGCTCTAACAGGATTTGCAGTCCCAGTGTGCTGAGCACTGTATATATTAAGAGACTGTCCCTGCAGCCAAGTAGACACTGTAGAATAAAAGCAGAAGGGAAGTGTTATTTTCCTGATTACATAGAGGAGGTTCTGAGGCCTGGGCAGACTTGATCTCAGCCTCAGAGTAAAATCAGTAGATCTGATGAGTGAACACATTTTCTTATTCATGAGACCAGATTTCTGATTTGGAGATGATACTTCACAGGAAACAGTGGTAAATTCTGAAGAACAGTGAAGTACTGAAAAGCAAATATTGCCAGCCGAACAAATGTGAAATGCGTTTCCAAATAAATAGACATTCTAACCAGAAAAGAGATTTAAACTTTATTGTAAAAATATCTCTCTTGGCATAACTTATGCACCTGTAAGAAATGTAATTTGTATGTATAAATGATTTAGAAGAAAACATTTAGAAGAGCTTTCTCTCCATGATGTAAAAATCTTGCAAAAAATAGCGCAAAATTCCTCATTAAAACTTGCTTGGTTCAAGTATAACTTTCTAAGTTAAAGCCATATCTTGATTATTTTAATATGTTACAATAAAAGAACTGTGCTGCAAAGAGCACTTATTTTGGCCCACAGAATACAGATAACAGTACAGCAGCGAGAAATTGAGTGAGTGTGAGAGCTACTATGGCTATGAGTTGGGTTTGAAATATTAAACTTCGCAAGATGTGAACATGAGCACACACATCAAAAGGATGTTCAAAGGTGCCGCCTCTTTCTGCGCATCCATTTCCCAGCATACCAAGCTTAAAATCATAAGTGGTAGATGAAATTTTCAAAGGAATTGCCTATACTGTAAAAAAATACTAATTAAATTTTTCTCTTTTTAGACTAGAGATCCATCTTGCATTCCTACATGCCTCTTACCATATACTGGGTTTAAATACCCTCTTTTCAAAACTGAGACCCTACCCCTCTTTGTTTTTGAGTACCTAAGAATCCTGCCTGACTACCCTTCTGATACAGAATCCAAATTTACTCTTGCAAAGGAGACTTTATAAGACTTCAGCAGATATAATCCTGATTTACCATACTATGAAATGGATGATATTCAGACCTGTCATCTTAAAAAATATTGCTCCTCTTTTCCCATTCTGCTTATCTTCCCGCACTCTACTGAGAGTTCTTGGAACTACTCAGTGCTCCTCTCTGCTTGTCTGTAGTCCCCTTGCTTTGTGCATACGGGCACATAACGGGCATGTGACTGTGGGAACAAATTCCTGTGAGGCAAGTTAGGGTGATACTTTCTAGTATTTGGTACTGCATGGTTAATGGTGAGGGTATATGCTCTTACATCTTGGTAAACATGAGGTAATTTTAGGTAGCTTGCTGCTCAGTGAAAGTGGGCTAACCAACATTGTACCCACCACAGGAAAACAGTGCACACATGAATAGCTACCATGGATTAGCTAGTGCACCGTAAATTCTTACCTTTTCTTACTTCACAGTTAATGCCTGGAAATAACTTGTTCTGGTTGCTATGTGTAACTTGTTGAATGACTGAGTGATTGTAGGAACTAATCCATTCATTACCTAAAAGAGCTGTTATTTAGCTGGAGTTGTGCAGGCTAAGGATTTTGATCTTAAAGACGAAGGCTCTAATCCTAGTTCTTTATTGGTGTGATTAATATAATTATGTATGTTTGAGACCATCGTATTCTTTATGCAAGCTGACTGCAGCAGGGTCTTTTATAATAAGATCCCGATATAGACCTTAGCCATGCTTAGGTTGGAAGTGCCACACCTCTTGTATGGCATAACTAGGTATCTAAGTTAGAAAAGCTGCTCTGTGTGCTGTTATTGCTTGTGTTATGTCCTAAAGGAACATGAGTCAATCAATAATTAAGCCACAAAGTACTGCCTGTTGACATGGCAACATGTTCACAGATGTGACGTGAACTTAATGTCCTTCTTTCATGTCTCCTGTGAAAGTAAAAGTCTCTTAAGCTCGGTAATAAAGAAATGGAGCAGGCATTGCCAGGGGAAAAGGAGAAAATGCAAAAAATATACTATTTTTTTTTTATAAAAATGAATGCCTTTGAACCTCTTATCTCTCAAATCTACTCTATAAATGGTCTGTCTTTTTTTTTAGTACAAGGACCTTTCCCTAATCAAAAAATCCTCAATTGCTTATTACCAAATCCTTTTTAGAAGCGTGAAATGAACTTCCTTATGGATCGTTTTCATGATTTCTTCTTTCCCATGTACTTCACCCCACCCACATTTTTTAATGGAGCTGAAGTGAATACAACTCTTTTAGGTTACTTCTGTTTAGGCAAGACTCGGTCTAGCTCCAAGAATAACATTAGCTGCTGCGCCACAGATTAAGGGTTGGCATAAAGGTCCAAATGTGAAGTTGTCATCGTCACTTGATGCATGTTGTTCTGAAGATGAAAGAAGAAGCATGAGTTTATGTGACATGAACTTTAATACGTTGGGATCATTTTTGCTGGCTGTTTCTGCAGCTTCTTTGCACATGCTCCGACTCTCCCATTCTCTCCGTTTGCCAGTTACCCTATTCTCCTCTTGGCTTGCCTGTCTTTCTTCCAAGCTTTCTGCAGCAGATGTTAATGGGCCTTGCCAACATGTTTTGTTTGCCACATGTGTTGCTACCTGTGTCACAATGGATGAGGTTGTTTTTTCTTTTTTTCCAGGGCATCTTTTTTCTTCTGCCTCAGTCAGTCTCTTGATCTTTCACACATTAAAAGTTTACTGTGTGTTTTTTCATTTGGGAGCTTGGTGTCCTCCATGCAGAGGACATGTCCAGTCCAGTAAAAACTGCGCTTTTATAAGATTGCTTCAACACTGTTTGTGCAACCACTTTGCAGAACTTTGTTATTCATGATTTTATCTTGCCACTTGATATGCATAATAGCTTGAAGGTGCCGTTGATTAAATTTTTCCAATGCTTTGATGTACCAGTACTAGTATTTCCATGTTTCTCAGCTCTGGAGTGAGGTAAAAATTAGTACACTACAGAAAAGCTAGGGTTTGGTCTTATGTGTAATAGTATGCTAGTTCCAGATTTGTTGGTCCTAATTCTCCATCTCAGTCCATCTAAATATATGAAAACTAATTGACGTATAAAAGCCATCTGTTTTGAAACTCATGTTAGGAAGAAACATTAGATGCAGGGTTTAAAATCCTCATGTGTAATGCTTGTCCTCTAAGAAATCAGGTAACAGTTTTGATAGCTTATCTTTTATAAAAGTACAAATCTCAGCTGCAGGCTACTGCACAGCTGGGCAGTCTAAATATTTGGTGGACCATATACCCCTCAGCAAATATTAATCCTAACCTTCTGGACATAACATACATGGAAAACTAATGCGTAAGTTCCGTGATAAAAAGAGACATACAAGATTGCTGAAGCAGCAAGATGACCTCATACTTCATCAAATGTGTCCCTTCTTTTCTCCTTTGCAGTTTTCTTTTTAATTTATTTTCTTGAGTGTCCTATGCGATTTCAGATCTCTGAGCAGATGAACTTTTGTTTTTAAACAAGAAACCTCTTTCTTCGTGTGTCACTTTTCAGATCAACTTTGGTAACAAAACTGTAGTCCAGAAAATATTTTGGGTAAGATCAGGAGTAATTTAAGAACTTAAGGTCCTTAACAACATTTTTGTGTTTAAGTCTGGGCAAAATGTGCAGCTGAATGACATGTCTGCTATGCCCTTAATAAGTAAATTGCTCACTGGCTGTGTTGCTTGCAAACTGACAGCCTTTAGGCATTGCCCAGTTGTCCTTTGTAATTGAAAGGCAGGTTCAGTTGAGCTGGAGAAAAGGGCCCAAATCTCCATTTTAAAATACTGACATGGCTTCTACTTTTGCTGTTTTTATTTACTGGAATTCTTCTGTGAATTTTTAACACACAAATCAGTTCATAAAGTTTATGATACATATAATTTACAAACAAAAGCTAGACATTTAATGGGATTTCTGCAGGCACATTATAATTATACCTGAACAATAGTCAACAGGGAAGGGAATGATGGCAGCACCATTAGGAAAAGAGAAGCGTGACTGCTACCTGTGCAAGACTTAACTTGATGGGAACTTAGCTATTCCCATGGCGATTCAAAACACTGAAATTATACTGATTTAATACTTGGTGTCCAACCATGACACCTTCATTTTTTTTTCTTTTGTTTTTCTTTTTTTTTTTTTTTGTAGATCTTACTTGAAAAGTGTCACATTGACATAAGTGGGTCTTGTTTCTGGAAAAGATTTATCCCAGGCAATAAAATTAGAAAGATCAGCCCCTTACAAAAGAAATGAGTGTGTGTGGTATCTTTAGTTCACTCTCCAGCACATGCACAATGTTTTTAAAAATACAGTAAATTATAGTATTATTGAATGCATCCAAATCTCTTCTAAGCTGTAAAGTCTACTTTATTCTGTCCTTTATTACTTAGAGAGTTTCATTAATTTTGCAAATTACACTGTTTCTCTGTTTCATTCATGTGACTTTAATAGCCCCATCTGCTGGCTGCGCACCAGGTAAGAGAATTAGCACATACCTTTGAAGGTCTCTGTTCTAACAGGGCTTCCATGAGCTCGCTACTGAAATAGTTCTGGTTTTCTCCTAAGTAAGACTAAAGATAGAAAATTGGAAAGCTGCATTTTATAGAGGCAGATTATCTCACAATGCTGTGGAGTTTATTTTGTGTTTACAAAGTTATTGGTTTCTGCCAGTGTCAGTGTGCTTTGTTAATGATAAATATGTATTTTTGTGGTTGTAGGATCTTAATTTCCTAAAACATTTTACAGTTTGCTAAAGTGAAAAGACATGAAATGGTAGAAACTGGAAAAAAACATCAGATGAAATGTAAATGGCAGTTATCACTGAAAAATTGACTGAATTTGAGGATTTGTTTTCAGATGAAGTGCATCAGTAGCACTGAGACTGTTCTGCAGAATTTGTCTTATTGCTACTCTAGGCTACTCTTCAACATTTATGTTGAAGATAGGATACAGGGCAGGAGAAACTCTTGCTGTGACTCAGTGGGCTCATTTTCATGTTCTGATGTCCTTTTAATGGAAATAGATGCCACAAGTCTCCCAGAAATAATTTTAGGAGGCTTGATTCACCCCCTCATTCTTTAAATGGTACTACACTGCACTGCTTTTTGAGGGGAAGTTTCTGATGTTACCTGTACAGCCATGGTACCACTCGTTCTGTATGGATGTAAGTAAAGGAGTAGCTTATAGGATAGCTAAGGAGTACGAGCGTGTGTTTCTTGTGCATCATTGAAACTGAACACAAATTTGGTATTGCATCTGCAGGTTGTTTTGAATAACTATTCTTACTATCAACAATCTATGTATTAATACAGCAAAAGCACATGAATAGACTTCATTGTTTTAAAGAATGGAAAAATATAAATACAAAAATATTTTCTCTACAAAAACTGTCAGATGGCCTGGGAAAGGAAAATGAAGACCCTGAAAAAAACAATGTTGGGAGAGGATGTTTGTTGGAGGGCTCTCCCAGGATGTAGATGTCTAGTTGCAGTCACTCTGAAGAAACTAAAACTTGAGAGGGAAGAGAAAAGGACTAATAAATGTGCCTTTGCTACAGTCAATAACAGAGCCCAAACTGCGTTATAATTTCTGATGCTGTCCACTGCAATAAAGATCGCCTTAGTTCTTCTAATGTGCAATGTGCAGCAAAGAGAACTTTGCTGAATAAAGAGAACTTTGCTGAATAAAGAGCAATCTACTTTTTTCCAAAGTTTATTCCAGTGACTCAGGACAGAGAGAATGATTTAACAGACCTTAAACAGGCACTAACAGAAAAATAAGTTACCACAGCTATCCTATTTGTCTGTGGATCTTGGTCTGATGAGATATTTGGGTGGTTTTTAGGACAATGAAGTCTAAAAAAGCAAGACAAATCAAAATCACTTATGATATTATGGGCTTGCCAATATAGCAATCCACATTTTCTTATGATTGTGAAGATGTTGGGTCAATCTTTGCAAGGAAATTCCAGTAAAACTATTACTCTGTTAGTAAATTAATGCTTACAAAGCCTTGTAAACTCCATTGGTAAGTAAATGTTATCTTCTCAAAATACCTAAGTGTTTCAGGTGAGTTTTACTTTAAGTCAAAAGGACTTGTGGTCCCCATTCACGTAATTGCTTGTGAAAATCAGCTCCTATCGTAGTTCTATAATAAATAGCACATGACTTAGAGGACCAAAGGATAGCTTCCTGCTGAAGATCATGCACAAATACAAGCATACCATGGAAAATTTTCTGCTGATGTCAGTGCAGAAGATACAATGCAGGATGCCCTTAACTGCATTAAAACAACGCAAATGGTTTTAAAAGGAAAACTGGGAAATACATTAATCGTGTGGTCAAGATCAGCATTTTCCAGTTAGTAGGAGTGTTTTTATATCTTTCTTATTGTGCAAGAAGCTGCTCTTTTTCCTTCCAAATACATTTAACATAATGACCCAAGTAAAGTCACCCTGATGCAGCTTTACCAGCTGCTGTACTGTTTCCCTCCTGCAGAGGTGTTCTTTAATGAACGCATGTTTCTTGGTCACAGGTAGTTTGCTTTATGCCTGACTACATTTCTTTACAGACTTTAAAACCCAAAGCCTTAAGGCATAAGTGCCATATGAATGCTGGATGAAAGCCTAATATACTTGAGTGGACAGCTCAAGTGATTATGAATTACTCACTTGTGAAATCCTGAAGTGATATAACCAAAAGGATTGGTGGATCATTAAAGCACTAATTTCTGTTTGTTTGGTTGTTTTTTTTTTTAATACTCAATTTAAGCACATAGTTTTAAAGTTAATTGAAAGATTTGTAACGTTTTCCTGTATGCCTTGAGAAATAGATAAATATATAAAGGTCTTACATAAATAATTGTTACTTTTTAAATATCACATAAAGACATGTAGACACATAACCATCAAAAAACTATTCCAAGCAGCAGGCCTTAAACTTTGTTTTGTTAGGACTGGCAGCTAACACTAACCATTTCTTCTCAGCAAAGATCTGGATTTGTCTTTTCCTAAGACTAGCTAATCCTTGCTCTCTTCTTCAGGAACTGCATTCACATCTTTTTGCATTCACATGAAGAACAGGTGGCTCAGATCAGCCAAACCTTAATCCTAGCAGGCCCTGAACTTACTGGAACACTATTGCTCTTCCAGAGGGCTTAGAAGTTTTCTTTCTTTTTCCTGCCATTAGTATGATTAATAATGATCTTGACACACAGACACAGATGCGCTCAAATGTACACTCATAAACACAAATAGAAAACATGATAGGTTACGATGTTAAAACAAAAAATCAGTCATAAAGGCAGAAACCAGCAGTTTTTTCATGTGATAATTTTACTAAACAAAGGCAGAGTTAGTGTTTTGGATAGTCTTACAAGCCAGAAACAAATGCTCTTCATTATCCATTGATTAAAGGAAAGACAATTTCCTAATCTACATTAACTTACTGAACAGATGGACAAATCTCCAAACCTTTAAAAAAATTATTACCAAATGTTTTTAAATGCACCGTGCTTTGCGTGTCCTAAGTCTGAATGCTGTACGATTTCATTATGTGAGATCACCAATTTGTACTGAGTAGCACAGAGCCTGTGACAACACTGCTCTTGTGACTCTCCGTACTCAGTAACCGTTTCTAAAACCCTAAACTGCCCACTATGAGTTTTGAATATTGAGACCACTTCCAGACACTTTTCCAAATTATGACTCATTACATTAAGCCTTCTTTTCATGAAACTCTGCTTAACTGTGCATG
This sequence comes from Chlamydotis macqueenii, assembly GCF_036417535.1. NCBI lineage: Eukaryota > Metazoa > Chordata > Aves > Otidiformes > Otididae > Chlamydotis > Chlamydotis macqueenii. The sequence continues at coordinate 10,485,817 of NC_141567.1, read as the reverse complement.
TGCTGATTGTTTTCTTTGTCATCTGACTTTCAGACTGGTTACTGATCTCCTTTGATATACTGTACATGACATCCTAACAAAACCAAGTCTTTAATCAAAATGATGAGGATTCAAATGTGTGCCACTGTCAGACAGCAGGGTAAGGCTAACATGCTGCAGTTGTGTACTTGCAGGTCAGATGGAATGAATGGATTTAAGACATACAGTTGGTACAATCTTTAGTTTAACCCTAGATGTCATTTTAAAACCCAGGCAGAACATTTTCACAATGAGCTGTGTTGGTTTTAACTGTCAACTGCAAAAGACCGGCACGAGTATTTTATACATGGGATAGACCTGACAAGCTTTGGAAGTCACAGTATAAAAAGCAACAGGAATTCATTGCAAGGAAAGAGACAAATGGCTCTGTGACTATGCTTTTTGTTTTTTGACAAAAATCACCTGCATTAGTAGTTCTGTGTAAATATTTTTTTTTTCACGCTGCTAATCTACAAGATGTGGAAAAGCAAGACACAGCCGCAGGTGATTGCTTCTAACAGATTTCATTAGTGCAAGCGCAAAACACTGAGGTTGCATAAATGAAATCTGCAGCTGCAAATCAAAAATAACACTCCCGAGTTAGTCAATTAAGGATGAGGAAGCACCAGGAGCAAATAGGTCAGAATATGATCTGCTTTAATATAGTTTAGAAAAGAGCTTGTCAATTTAAACATTTAATTATGTGAGTTGAACTTTTCTCAAGAAAGAAAATTATAAATTGTGGGATAGACTGGCATATTTTCCTCCAACATATATGGAAAAGTTTTAATCTTAAAAGATAGCGTCAGTCTCACTGAGGTTAACGGGAGTTGCCATGCTTCGTACTTTCTAAGAGATGCTTTGTTGCAAACCAGTTCCGAAGTGACAGATGCTGCTAGTGTTTAAGCTACAGTGCGATTCATTTTCTCAAATGTATTACAGACCTTGACGTTGTGGAAATAAAGACTATTCAGGGTACTGCTATTTGTTAGGCTGAGTATTACCAGATAGTGGTTTTACTTCATTATTGGAAGGTACCATAGATATAATTTAATGGACTGTAAAAAGTAGAGGCAGGTTACACTTTTTGTTGTGCTCTGGGAAAACAGAGATTTTTATGCACTATAGTGATACTTATTTAATGCTGTTGATTATGAATGGAAGAGTCCTGTCCCCCCATTGCTATTGGCAGATGCCAAGAATTTGTGGATTCAAGCTGTGCACTGGTTAATTGTAAATCCACTGAATGATCCACAAGAAATGCTGATGGCAATAACAACACTCAGCTGAATAAGCAGTTAGGCACATCTTAACAAATTATCATGTTGATGAGCCCAGTAGAAATACTGAGATGGATAAATTAATCAGCGACTAATTCCCGAGTCCTGCTCAAGAGCTCTGAGCAGAATGTATCATTCCAGGGATACAAAGGAACCAGAAAGCTAGTAGGTGTCTCCAGATGACAATTCCTCTTGAATAAGGACTTTTCATATACAGCAGTTCCAACAGTGTCACTAGCGTGTATGTCTGTTGATCCCCAGCTGAAGCATCAGTCCTTTGATGATTATAGTTAGAAGGATTTCATTCACAGCAACCCTAACGGCGCTCTAACATATACCAGACAATGAAATGGCTTTTGTCAGCCACGAGTTTGGGGAAATGTTACCACTTGCAGCTTCATCTTTCACTGAGAATACTTTTTGCTCTTCGACAGAGGTGAATGAGTCCACTGAGGTTAATGAATTCATGAACGTGAATCAAGAGATGCAGATCAAAACTCTTGCCTTTATTCTCTTACTGTATACTGAAATATTTGTACAGTCATTGCTTTCCTTTTACTTGGAGAGAATAGTATGACAACTTTTTTAAAGTCATCATAGGAAAAGTATCTCTATTGTTTAGTCATGTAGCATAATGGGTCTGCCAAAGCATGAAGTTTGTATACAAAATGTCTTTCAAGAGCACTTGGAGACTATGAGGCTCAGTTTTGTACTCGGGTGCCCCGCTCAAAATCAGTAGAATTATTTTCAGAGGAAACCCCATGTATGGTCAGCACCATTTCCTTTGCGATGGTGGTGCACCATACATTGCAGTTCATCTGCACTCTGGGATCTCTGGGCAAAGGAAATAATCCAGTTCTACATTTTTCTTTTTTCCATTGGCAAGAATTTCATGGAAGTTTTGTATGAGAAGGGGTAACTACTGAAAATGTAACTTCACCTTTGTGATCTTAGTACATTTTCTTCAGTTTTGTTGAGCACGCTGAAAACAAACTACTGGGGTCATGATGAAAACATGCAGCAATATCAGAGAGTAAAGCATAACATGCAAATACACAGTGCTGGAGTAGTTCAGGATGGGAAATTTATTTCTGCCTTTGTGACCACTGTAGTTAGGTTATGCAACATATACCTTAATAAGGCAATATATTCAGATACCGCTGAAGAGGTATCATGTTCCATACTATTTATATATGTTAGGGAGCGTCATGGCGTGTCACCAGGTAGTTCCTATTTTATTCTGTTAATGTACTCTGATATGTGATATACTGTAACTTCAAGCATCTGTGTAACCTAGGAGGTAACTTATGCCACCTGTGTATATGATGTGCAACAGTGAATGCCAGTGGAAAGTCCCTATTTTACTATTGCAAAATATTCTAAACCGAATTCCTGTTCTTGGTGACATCTCTGCACTGGTACAGTTTGTAGCAGGGTTGACGCAGCGTGGTCAGTGCAGGATTTGCCTTTAAAGCGCACTGTGGAAAATCTCTAGTTTAGGCTATAAATATTCTACAGAGAGTATTATCTTAGCTCTCACTCTTGCCATCTTTGGTTTCTGTAATTGAGTGTAGACCCACTGACTTCTGACTGAGCATCTAACCTAGATATCAGATTCTCAGATACACATTCTTTTCTTAAACATCAAAAAGGAAGAGTTGCACATTATTGATAATGACCAACTACACACCTTCCCTGTGATGAAGAATGTTGTCATAAGTCAACACCTACACTTCTGCCTTTCGGTCTTCTGTCTCTGTACAGCTCCACAATAGTAATATCGGCTACATCCTCTCATGTACCTTATGACTCTTCCATCCAGGACCTCAAATCTTCCACCTGTGCTTTCTTGTCCTCTCTTGCTGTCCATACACAGTATCCTGAGGCCTCATTGCTATACCTAATTACTAGCTGGGCAAGAGGCAGCATGTCCTGTGGCTGGTTATGAGCTGCATATATGTTGATTGTCCAGCTGGTAAGACAGACAAAACAGAACTTTTCAGTTCACGTTGCAGTTTTTCCCTTAATGAGGCCAGTCATCTACCTAGTCATCGGTTTTCATGTAGCTGGGTAGAACTGAATATCTTTGACATCGCTGCTCTTCTATCAAATTTGTTTGAGATTGGCCAATAGATTCAAAAGTTAATGGGAAAGACAGAAAACACAGTTGCATAAGCTTGGGATGATCAGGCTAGGAACACAGTAATGCTTTCTGAATACTAGACGAGGCTAGTGTAGTACTTAGGTGTGTACTCACCAGACTAAACTAGACAAACAGATGCAGAGATCAGATAGTTTCCTAAACACTGTAAATAATGCTATGCCAGGAATGGGTCCAAGAAGACCTGCTTATGTCAGCATACTCACATTGCCTCTCCTTCCACATTTTGTATCATGAAATAACTTTGAAACTAGGACAGACTCTAAGGCTAATTATACCAGCATCTAGGGGAAAGTTTTGGCATTGTGAAAATGTGCAGCGGAATCCCCATATACTGCTTTTGGGAAAGGATTTTTGAAGAAGCTGTAATAAATCCAGTTGTTTCATTTATTTGTTTGTTGAATGAGAACTACCTATGGAGTGCTGGTTGTTCAACTTTTACATATTTATCCTTCAGGTAAGCAGAATATGTAACTGAATTTTATTTGAGGTTTGAATGCTCCTACCTCCTTGCTCCGTGAAAGATCACTGTCTTGGAATGGCCTCTGTTATGCCAACAGGAACAGGCCGATCCATTTGAACAAAGTGTATGATACGAATTCTTGCTATAAATCCACTGCAACCAGTGGAGTTAACAGTGGTTACAAATTTGACCCACAAACTTCATTTTTTTTTTTGCCATATGCATTCTGTAAACAATATTTTGAAAATAATAATTAAACTTCTCAGTATCAACACAGTAACATAACATCCCATGCTTGAACTTACTCTATGTAAATTGATTCCTGTAAAGATTCTGTGCGTTAATTTCTTTATGTAGGAAGTATTTGATGCCTTGATTCGCCAGTGTAGGGGTCACCCGTTGACATCTCAGTGCTGTTCAGAACTTAAAAATAATATGATTTCTCACTAAGTTATGGTGCTGTGCTAGACATGGAGATACATACATATACATACATACGTATGTATGAATTTGTACGTATGTTTTGAATCGGCATACCAGTACACATCAGTTAACAGTAGTATCAAATCTTTATTCAGTTTTGAGTATAGCATATCGTATGGCCTGGCTGTGAAGAGGCCATAGTCTGAAGTTCTTTGATATAATGTTTCTAATATCTTTGTAATGGCTGTATATATACAGTTTTTCATTAAAAAATCGTAATCTTTACTTCAAAAGAAGTGCTCTTGCTGGAAAATTTGTGAAGATGCAAATTAGTCAAAGCAAAATGAATGCCTGCTTGCCTTAATGAAAAGCTAATTCAGTTCCTTTGAATTCAGTGTTATTGAGCTGCTTCTCTCCGGTCTTCTACAATTTCTGTTATGTGATTTGAAACAGCGTGAATGTACAGACACATTTAAAGAACTGCTTCTGTAGCAGCAGACAACTACGGTTAGTGTAGTTAAGGCCGCTGTCTTTAATGCACTGTTTCAACTGGATTGACTTACCTGTACTCTTACCTAAAAACTCAGGCAGGACTTGCTGGTAAATTCAATTGACTACATTTGTCTTTTGAATTGAAAACTTTTTTTTTTTAATTTAGGAATTATAAGGGGGCAAATAATTTTTATCTGTTTACTTTACACAGTAATTACGTAGCCTGATTATAAATAGGAAACATTTTTAAAGTATTCTGCTGTCATAAAGCAGTTTGCAAAGTCAGCATTACACAGTATAAAAATGTCAAACAGAAATCCATCCGTCTCCTGTAGTTCCCTAATCACCAGATGTGCCTGTTTCCCTGTTTTTCTTCTGAAAAAAAAAAAAAAAAGAATTTGTGACCTTCTTTTGTTCTAAAATATTTCATTTTTCAATTCCCATTTTTTCTTTTTAAAGAGTTAATCATAGGCAGATCGCAAACTTGAAGGTGCGTATATTTGACTCACATAAAGCCTCTGAGGCAAAATGCATCTGTTTCTTCAGCTTTGTTTATGTAGAGGCAAAATAAGTCAAATGTGTGAAATTTAGATTCAGAGTTCACAGATTGTCCTTTGCAGAAGAAATCAAATGAAAGCTCTCTGAATAACCCAAGTAATCAAACTTATTTCGTGATGGATGTCCTGAATTTAGCTGAAAAAGTTAGAAGTTTGTCTTTGGATCTGTTTTATATTAATGCAGATAGAAGGCCACCATCCCAGGAATGTCCTCCTGAATCAACAGCAGGATTTATTTGCGTAACCTGTGTTGTGCTGTGGGCCTTTATAGTAATTGATTTCTGCGATCAGCTCCACAAATATATCTATTGCAATTCCAGAACAAGACCTTTAATGTACCAGTCCTCTTGAGCAACTAAGAAAAACAAACCTTCACTGAAATTGAAAAACATTTTACAAATAGCAGTGACACTGCTTTTGCTGCAGTTTTCAGGGGAAGGGTTGAGAAATGCTTGTAAATCACCACTATATTTTTTAAGATGTGGAAAGATGTGCCTCTGTTTAGTGCAATTGAGAAGTGGAGGTGATACCGCTACTGGATTGCAGTGCAGGACCAAATTCAATGGGCTGTTAGTTTTGCTCTGCATCACTTCCTCAACACAAAGCAGACTTGATGCTACATTAACTGCCAGCCCAGTGGCTCACAGTGTGTTGGAGAATCCAGGTGGTGCAACTCTGGTAAAATGGCTTGTGTAGTCCCTTCCTCGCAGTTTCGGTGTAGATGTTGAGCAAGAGAGGGTGCGCGAAATCAAGGGCAGGTGAAGTTTTCGGTACGTTTTTTTTTCTTGAACTCACAGCTTCCAAAATTCTGTGGGTAGGTAAGAATCTCAGCTTTCATTTTGAAATTAAGTCTCAGAAGCCATAAAGTAAATCAAAAGAAAACCAGATAGATATTAATCTTGTGATGTTTGATCCAGTTTTGTGTTTTGGGGAACTGTCTTCTGGTTTTTGAACACCTGGATTTGGCAAGGCTGCTATCATGCCTGGAATAACATAGCCAAAGAGTTTTCTTACTATCACTATTCCTCTTCCACTCCCTTTCAGATAAATGAACTAATTTGGACACAAGATTTCAACACATTTTTTGCAATGAAGGTGGCTAATAGCCTACTATAAGCAGAAGGAGTAGCTCTAAAAATCAAAATAAATAGCTGAATAATGTGCTTTTCACAAATTAATTGATCCAAATCTATTATAAACCAAAATATTACAAATTAATTCCTCTGCTTACCTGCCTAAGCCCAGGTTTAGGATTCAGTGTTTCAAGAGATAACAGGATGGCATAACTGCTATTCTAGGGGCTGTCAGTTCCCAAACTTTAATGAGGGCCTAGAAATGTTTTATATTGTAGTATAGACAATGTACAGTTCATGATTTTATACTGTTGATCAGGTTAAGGAGAGTAAAAAGCTGAGTGTATACGTTTATTGAAATTAGTTAGGCTTTAAAGCCTCTGAATTCCCAGATCCATTAGAAATAAATCCAAAAATATGTTCTGACAATGAGCAGTTTAACTGAAGTAAAGCATGCATTTACTGGAACAGAATCACGTTAGAGGTATCCTGCAGATTTGAGTCCTTTATGTCTAAATCTCCTGAAACTTTACAACAGTTAGTTATAATCCTAAAACAGAAAACAGAAATTTTGTGTCAGAACTTGAAATGGAGGAAAAAACTTGAAAATCCTGAGTTTTTGACTAATGGGATCCTATTTTGGTATTTGTAAATGCACTTTATTGATGACCTGGGATTTAAAAAAAAAATAAATTTCCATAAAACTTTACAGTTTATCTTAACATGAATTAGGGAACATTTTGAAATACCTAGTCTTTTGTTAAAATGCTCTCTGGGGGCTTCTCTGAATCTTATTATTTGCTGAACAGACCAGAGTGACTCACTCAGAAAAGTTAAGGGCTATCAACTGAAAAAGTATTTAGGGATTTCTTTAAATGTATGTTATTCACTCAACAGACTGGAACTGCTTCTCTGTCATACTAACACCTTTTGTATAAGAAGATCTGTGTATGCTAACATGCATTATCAGATTGTGAGTGGAAGAATTTCATGCACTCTGAATGGCTTTTAATGTGGTAATACACCATGCATGTCTTTTACCAAAATACCTGGTTTAGTTTGCTTTTTTTTAAATTATTTTTAATGACTCATTCTTCTACTTAAAGACCTAAATGCAGTGGTCAGTAGGACTAGAGAGCTCAGAATGTTAGTAATGAGATATGGGGCCCTTTCCTTCTAGGTCACTGGCATGAATTTGACCCTGGTTAGTAATAATGGAGAGTCATTATCAGCTGGTGGCTGGTTGGTGGCCTACGACGTACAAGCTAGTGGTTTCACTTTGTGTAATGACCCATGGCTGCGTACACATACACACAGTCTTCAGTTAAAACATGTGCAAATAGCTTGGAAAATACCATACATCTCATGATTGAACTTCAAAACTCAGGCAGAAAGGTCATCTGTGGCGGCAATTAAGAGTGACAGGCTTTGTATCCTGTCAGCCGGAGAACAGGGTACTCACTGGCATTCTGCAGGTCATTTGCTTTGCTTGGACAGTGGTATGTACGCATTTAAGGCAGAATAATATAAAATAGTGGAGAAGTATTAAATTGATTCTATGCAAGACAAAGTTAGGAAGCAAAGTCCTTACAAGTGTGGAGTCTTTCAGCAAAAAAGAGAGAAGCAGAAAATATCGGGGAAGAAAACCTGGGAAAAAAAAGTAGTGGAAAAGGGATGATATGGAGTGGTAAAATAGAGAATATAGAGAAATGTAAAACAGCAAATACACTGCCGGCCCACGCTTCCCAAAACACCTGACCTCTCTCCTCACCTCCTTCTCAGGATTATTCTACTTCCTGTGAAAAAGGTGGCTTGCTATATAAGAAGAAAAATTCAGCAAAGTATTTAAACACATTTTTCACTTTCAGCATGTGAAACGTTCTGCTTGCTTCAGCAGAGTGACTGCCATCCCTTTCACATTAGATATTTGCTTATCTACTTTACCAAAGGGAAGTTTCACAATTACACTGTGTGGACTAAGCTAAAGGGCTTGGTTATGATGATGCATGGGGGCTTTACTACATCGTCAGCAAACAGCATGATGACCAGGAAATTAGCAAAGAGTAACAAAGAAATAAGAAGATCCTCACTGATGTGATATGAACTTTAGAGAGGGCTGGGAGGGCTTTTGGAGCGCGTACATGCTGGGTCAGGATTTTCCACAAACTGGTTCACCCATCTCTACAGTTACTGTTAAATGTCTGTGACATACATGAGTTGATTCAATGGTGAAAGGCTTAAAGATCAGGCTGGGCTGACATTTTTCTTGTAAGGCTCAATAACATGAAAACATTCGAAGTGTAAAGAGCTGCAGAACTGGCTAGTTTCACATGTCATACTGATGCTGCGTGGCTTTGTAAAAGAACTGATACACTTTGACGCTCTAGGCCTGAAGCAAATAGAAAGCATGGGACTTCTGAGCATGGTAAGAGACCGTGAAGCAGCAGCATAGAGCACCAGGTAAGATCAAATTCCTGGCTGTCTTCCATTTCCCTGTCACACTCTGTATGCTTAATAAACTGTTTTTACAATGGTGATGGGATATGACTGCCACCTGCATGCTATGTATGCTCTGCAGTAAGAACATTCTGCAGCTGCAAGATATAACTAGTTTAAGCCTAGAATGCCTGGATGTTCTTAGGTGAGCTCACTACTTTCTAAGCTGTAAAAATGCTTAATCTCTGTGTCACTTTATATTATTTCATAGTTAATATTGTCAGTGGGTTGACAAAGGCACATAACCAGGGGCAGAATCTGGCCTATCATGTTTAGTGGGATATGATTGCTCAACTAGAGACACTACAACCTCATAAGGGCACATGTTTGGCTTTGTTTTCACATCTGAAATGTGAGAGAGTAGATCTTGTCTTGCAAAGCTGTAATTGCCAACTGTGCTACAAACATATGTGAGCTCAGTGCTGATACATGATAACCCACAGATGCTAAGACCACATTTTGATTTAAGAACTTTAAACAAAATAACTGACTGACAGCTTAGCAATACATTCTTGTCTGACAGTTTTGACTGGTGCTTAGATGGAAAGGTCTTTGGAGCAGGAAAGAATCTTTTATTTGATAACTATATGAGGCTCTATTCCTAACTGATGTTCTACTGAAAAATTATGATTATAATATTTAATAATTTTTTAAAACTCTGAATAGTGCAAATACTGTAAGTAGCTTATATTGAGTACTGAGACTTATTAATACTTCTTGTGTAAATGCCCCTGTCTCTTCTTTAGTTATCTTCTGCTTTCCCATTTTGGGTGTGTAGTCACTTTTCTTTAAGCTTTAGTTATATTACCTCGTTAACCTTGTCTTGCTCTGCAGAAGCAGTACATTCTGCTCCGCTCAAAGGCAAATCTTTATGCTGTAGTTAGCAGGAGACTTTGTATGTAGGTCTTCATTTCCTGCTCGTTGTGCCTTGTGGTACTTCTCACAATAAACTTGACAAAGCTAAGGCTTATTATATATCAACTGTATTTTTGTCTTTTACAGTCCTCCATTGCTAAGTAAGAAAGCCAAGCTTCTTTCACAAATAGAGGAAGCGTGTTGCTGCTTTCCGATAGGTAACCACAGATACTTCATACGTAACCATTGATTTTCTATCCATGGATATGTAGGAAATCTTACAAAGAGCATGAGTAAGGACGCATCTAATAACATGTCAGCCTTTTCCTGTTTCCACACTTGAATGCTCAGTCCAGAATACTGATCCCCGCAGCAGAGAACAACCACAGTTTACAAAGTCAATATATACTGTATGAAGTAGCTGTATAGTTATGATAGTTACCACAGGGAATGAAACCTAAAATTTTTAGATGCAAGCAGAGGGCATAGGCAGGATCTGACTTTTCTCTGAAGTAGGCTCAGCTAGAGGAAAAATATTGATTTTCACCACAGCCATCCTTCCTTCAAAAGTTATTTCATGTTTGAAAGGAATGCATGAGGCTATAAAGGAAAAGAAAAAGAGTGATATTTTATCTTAATTTATAATTTTATTTTATTTACAGGATTCAGTTATTTTATGTTTTTAGCTCCTTAAACAAAAGCAAATAAAACAGAAGATTTTCTTTAACGGCAATGTTTGATGCATATTGCATTGGAAGTTAATAATTAGTGTCAGTGGCCAGTCATGGCAGTCATGCCTTCTTCCAAATAGGTGTTGCAGACATCAAGCAAAAAATGTAAAAATAAATTAAACTTGAAAGGTTTAATTTGTTTGCATAAAGCACCCAAATGTTAACAAATTTTTCTGAACCAGCTTTTAGGTCTTAAATCTGCAAAGTCTGAAAACTACTTTTCTAAGACTACATGCAAACTGCCAGCTTCAGTTCATGAGGTCTTCACACACCAAAATCAATTGCTTGATTTCAAAACCCTTTAGTCAATACTGGCTTTTACTAGGAGAAATGCTGCTGGGCTTGGCTGGACCACTGGTCAGGTGCAGAACGAGGTTGCTGTCGGGGCTGGGTTTGATAGAACACATTTATGCAGAAATGCAGGTGCTCTCCTTTCAGATGGGGCAAATGAAAAGTGGAGGAGGACATTGGGGAAGCACATATGCAGATTACATTCTTTAAGCCCCCTGGAAAATCTGGTTTTGCCTGTGTTCCTACAGTAATTTTTTCAATGTGAGCAATTGACAGCTTGATATTCATGAGCGTTATGAAAAAATGAAATAAAATCAGTTCAAAGAGACTATGCTGTATAATTCTCACGTTATGGCATTTACCTGAGATAATTACCTGTTTTAGAAATATAGTCATCAGACACTGTACCATATTAAAATATATCTGCATTGTATTATGTTTTGTCTATATTAATTCTAGTATTATTCCTGTCCCTTTTGAAAAAGAAAGTTGCCTTGGATTTTTTTTTTTTAAATTTAAACAGTTCCACTTGGTGTTCTTTGTGTTCATTCTTCTGAAGAATTTCTGCCTGAAGCACAGCTACAGTACACTCATAAAACATATCAAGGTATCAGCATTCTCCAGTATTCCAAACACTCCAAACACTGCTGTGTGAACAGCTGAGAGTGCATTTTTTTAATATTCGCAACTAAAAATACTTCAGCTCTTAAAAGTTCCCAGTTCTGCAAGCCTTCCTTGCCCAGGACACTTCTCAAAAGTTCAGTGAAATTCTAAGCCTAGTAGGATTGCAGATTCACAATCAGAATCTCAGGGGTATACTTCAGGGGGTAAAATACAGAAGCAATAAATGAAATGAGAAAAAAAAAGAATCCTTTTTGATTTTGAAAGAAAAAAACATGGTAACAAAAAAAATTAATAAAAATACTGACTCTCACAACATAGCTCTGTATTTCTAAGAGAGTAATTCCTTATGCAGGAAATACCTATGTAATTAACGTTTAGTAAAACAAAAGCTCAAACTGGCATTCTTTGTCTGTTCTAAACGTCTCCTGAATTCATGAAAACATAAGGGCTCTAAAAATATTCTCCTTATAGAAAATAAATGTACAGTTTATAATAATGTAAGGAAGCATGAGCCTTACTAATACAGCACCTACGTAAAATTACTAATAATCATGTAAGCATGGATAGTAGGAAATATGCAACAAAAAGTCATGGATATTAAGAGAAACTAAAATGTGATTTTGGTGATGAATTTTGGCCGATTCTGCTGAAGAAGGCGGGCTGCAAACCCTCTGAGTCCAGCAGAGGGTATTAGAGGGACTGAATGCAGGGTGATTCATTCCTCAGTTGACTCTGTAAAACAATTCTGCATGAACTGAACATACCAATGTTTTCAGCCACTGATACTTAGAACACTCAATTCTTAATATTTAGTATATGAAATATTTGCATATTATTAAGTGTGTGAATAGTTTTCCCCTTGTTCAGCTGTAACAGTAATTACTAATCCTTAGAAACAAGCCTGCGAAACGTAACAGTGCAGGGATGTATATGCCGAGACTGCCCCACGGAGCACTGTCACCGTAGGAGGTACACAAATACTGAGTCAGTACTTTGAGAGTAATTTTGGGCATGCAGTTTGCTAATCCTAAAATACTGTAAAGCTGAACGGAACAGTAAGGAGAAAATCTGGACATTTAATTGTCTCATAATTTGAAACTCTTTTTGTTATTATTTGTTCAATTTATAAAAAACTCATGTTTAAATTAAGTGAGTTTAAGTGTAGTTCATCTATACTTGCTATACCTACTTACAAGAGGTTTTTAAAAGATAATGAGAAAAAAGTCTTCCTTTTTGTTCTCAGCTAGTTTTGTTTTGTGCTCACCACTGCAGTCTTGTGGGAACAGAAAGATGCATAGGTTGTAAGATATGAGATACAGAATGAGATTTTATATTTTTACATCACTCAGCAGCCAATTAAAGTAAATCAGCTTGTGAAAGAGAAGAATTCTGTTACTCTTCTCACAGTACACAGGGTAAAAAATGGGGCCAAAAGTTTTAGGTTTAAATTTTTTTTTCAACTTTTGAGGCTGATTAATCTAGGCAGATGACAAAATGACAGGGGAAGGAGCATTCAAATTGAACTCTCAGTTCTTCACAGAAGTTCACTACTGGAACAGTGCTGCTACATGGATATCAGTTCTTGCTACTCAGTTGTTCATTTCTCCAACAAATGCACCTCTTGTCTCTTGCTTCAGTAGCTCCTGAATTTAAGACAAACCAAAACATGCAGATGGTCAGAGGTTTACAGTTCCTTCTTAAAACTGGCTCACAAAATACCTATGACTGTGTCTCATCTGTCAGATAATGAATGATGAAAATCCATGGTATGAAATTGTTCCTTGTGAAGCTTCTTAGTGGAGGGAAAGAACTGAAATAGGAGAGGAAAACAACAATTTCATTATTAAAACAGTGAGAGTAACTAGCCTAGTCTTAAGACACCTAATCTAGTCTTAAGATACTGTTTCTATTCCAACATAAAATGTAAAACCATCACTGTTCTAGGAGTAAATCTGTTCCAGATTCACATGGCAAGTGTTCAGTTGTAGAGTAGGTTTCTGAGCCACAGTAATTTCAATGCCACAAGGAACATGGGCTATTAAGTAAGTAGCAGAACCTGGCTATTTCACATCAGTGGTTCAAAGCACCAATGTCTATTACTAAAATGTGTAAATTAGTAAGTTATCAAGTAGCATGGCCCATTTTTACAATTTTCCCATGAGCGTTAATGATATTTGATGTTCTCTTGAAGTCTGCTCCTGCAGGCTAGTGAGTAGATGCAAACTTCAGCTTCCATCAAAAAAAAAAAAGTTCTAGCCTTTATGGTTAGAGATAAAACATGAAAACATGAGCCAACTGAACCCTGGAGTATCAAAAACCAGAAGGCAAATAAGCAGAGCCCCAAATTTATTTATTTATTTTTTTTTAAGATCTGGCAAGCATCAAGCTAATCTTTTGATATTTGATGGACCACTTTATGCTTTTTAAACACCTGTAGTTAGCAATATTGAACTGGCACAGTATGAAACAGAAGAGCACTCCAAATATCATTGTACCAGATCCTGATTTTGCAAGTCGATAAACACCATCCAGTGGGAGCTTACGGCACTGTGCAAGTTTGAACCTTTATTTAATAGATGCAGTTTAATATTAATTATTTATTAAAATGTAGTGTAAAATATTCCTTTTTTCCTGTATAAAATTAAAGCAGTCCTTGTAATTTGAAACCTGAGCACAGCTCTCTAATTTAGCACGGCACACAATTATAGAGTTAAGCACGTGTGAAAATGCTGAATCAGCCTTTTTTCTGTGTGTGCTGAGAAACAGGGAAGAATCTCCAGATTACTTAAAGTTTCATTGTATTACTTATTTAAGAACAAAACATGACAAAAATAAAAAGGACAGCGAGGTCCAAAAGTGTTGGAGGCACAAATCTTCGAAGCCTGTGACTCATTTTATTGCATATGAGAGATTGTCGAGCCCCTCAGAATACATCCATGAACAAATTTATGAAGTAAGTTTTTGTATGTAGATTCCAATTTGTGCAAATAATTAAGTAACATTTGTAACAGATTTGGCTTTCTGAGTCTTATTGACCTAGTAGAATATGGTTCATTCTCCTTCAGGATCATTGCAGGAATCTCAGCTAAAACCTTACATCTGCCAGAATACAGGATTAGACAAATTGGCAGGTGGTAATAGATTCAGAAGTTAAAAGGAAACAAACTGAGCAGCAGGATAAAATCAGGGCAAGATAATTAACATTCTGTTTATATTTTCAAAGAAGAAACAACAGGAAAAGAACAGATGCCGGTTCAGATTTGTGGACACTCCCAGGAATTTTTTGCTTTAGGTAAACCAGTAAGAACTGCCCAGAAGCTCTGGGACTTAACCGGCCACTCTGGTGAAAGAGGTCAGATTGCACTGAGAAGCAAGAGGTTGCTTCCTGCACAAAACTGTTTCTTAGCTCCAGATGTGCTTGTGAAAAAAAAAAAAAAATCACCAGGGAGCAACTAGAATTTAGAAATTATAATATAAATTAAAAGTGATATCAGAGCTATTGGGAGTTTGTTTAATAAGGCAGATTTTAGTCTGGCATCGTACCGTAACACACCCGGAGATACATAGTCAGCCCAAGAGCTACAGGGAAAAGCAGAACAATCGTGCAGCAATCAGTCATTTTTTAAAATCCCACATGGGGCATATGGCAGAGACCTGAGATTGTTCTCCTTCCAGTACATATTGCCAGTATGGTGCTCTTTTGGGGCTGATTCAAAAGTCAGTTTGATGGAAAGGGGATTGGGTTGATATCAAAATACGTAAGGTTTGGGGGGCCTTGCCAAAGGAAAGAGAAACCAGATATAAAACACTGGCCCAAGTGAGGGCTACTGAAAAATTCCCAACCGTCCTAGATGGACCAGATCATTAGTGACTGAGTGTCCCTGCAGCTTTGCAGAAGTCAAAGAAGGTTCAGTTTCACCCTGTTGCCCACAGGCTTGATCTAGTGACTGCTGGCATCTTTGTGAGGTTTTTCCAATAACCTCAGTGAGCTTTAAAACATACCCCCATTCGGGATCTGTCGCCTTTCACCTGTAGTGAGAACAAGAACCACCTGTGCATCTGATTTTCACTTCTACACAATTAATATTAAAATAATTTTACCGGTTAGTTTCAAGTATATCAGTAGGTTTATTTAGGCCTGTAGATATATAGCAATTGTATCTGAATAAGCGAGTAGAGGTGATTTCATGCAGAGGGAAAGATAAATTCTCATTGCTTTTCTCCTGTGTAGCAAGTTACTACTGAAGTCGGATTGTCTTCCATTCTAGGGAAAAGGAAAAAAAAAAGTATAGATGTCAGTGAAAGGAAATGTTGAGGCAAAATGCCTTCCAAAATAATCTCTGCAGACTCAAAAGGTGAGAATTTAATCTCTAATTTCACATATATTTAGGGTGAAGCTCTGGACAAAGGGTTCTGTGACACAGGCTTTCAGTGAGGTGTCTGGTTTGAACACCAGACAGGGTGTAAGGCATTTTTCTGGCTAAGGCACAACTGTGGAACCTGAGATGTTCAGTACCCAGTTTTTATATGACTTGCTAGGCCAAACCCCTTATCAGTCTGTATCTCACTGGTAAAAATATGGATCATATTCCCCAATTGCACGATGAGTTAAAAATCACATCAACCTTAACATTTATAAATGCTTTGTAATAATTCACTGTGAGATCATGTAGAACTCAAGGTAAAGCAGAATCCAAACACAACATAGTAGAAGTCAACGTCTTTCATGCAGTGCTAGGGATACCCAATCTGGCTAATTTGGAACAAAATTTTCATTCCAGCCTGTTTCAAACACAGATGCAATGCTACTGCTATGCCACCTCAAGTTTCTTATGACAATGTTAATCTACTTGCAGTGGTTTGTGGCATGGTGCTACAAAATCTTCTTATCTGGAGAGGGAGCCTGTTGATTTTAATGTGTATTAATCTGGTGTAGCAGTCACGGCAAGGGTTTATTTTACATTAACAGATTTGACTTTTAAGGCAGCAGTGTTTGTTCGCTGTTGTCTTTCTATGTTGTCTTATGTTAGGTGGTAAAATACGTAAAATATTTCCGGACTTTTAGCTACGTATTTTAAAGTTTTACTGAGAATCTTTTAAAGTAAGTTGCTTTTTCTCCGAGATGTTGTAGTTACCTTGTTTTTTAAAAGTCTTGAACTTTTCGTTTTATTTATTTTTTTTTTAATAAGGGATATAAAGGGAGATTAAAAGCAAATTTCATTTGCACAATTGATTTTTAATTTATTGTTTCTCTGTAGTGTTCTTGCAGAGAGCCTAGATAGACACATTTTGCATGTAACGTTCCTCCAGAATCACCACTGTGTGGGTACGTGGGGAGAAGTGAGGCACAGAGGGCAGATTTACATCTCCCCCTTCATTTTGTTAAGAATTTTATCAACCTGTTTTTAGCCGCAGTGTGCACAACTCTGTGATGTTATATAATGTCAGAAAGATTTTGTTGAAATCAAATTTCCCTGTTTGTCTGCTATACTAAATTAGAAAGACAGTAACCTTTCTTTCATTGACTCGGTTCTTTCTAACCCGGTGACCCAGATCCCGGTGAGTTTCCTTCAGCTCAGAAATCTGTTTCACAGAACAGTCTGCACATTTCTGCTAGTTCTACCTTTTATTTATTGTTTTCCTTATGGAAGGTGTTTTCATCTGGTTGTTTATATATTCTTTCTTTTTGTTTGCTTCTGTTTTAAAGCAAAGCTAAGATAATAATAATTCCTGGTTTATCAATGTGCCTCAGTTCTCTTGTCGTCTTCCTTTTAGTAAACTTTTCAGAGGAATTTTAAAATAAAAATGTTATTGAAAAATGGAATCTCAGGGCATCATCCTAAAGCATAAGAAGTAGATTTAAAGGACATTTACCCAACTTAAATAGGCAGCATAGCAGGCAGAAGAGATTTCACTCTGTAAATGGGAAGAAAACAGTGGAAGCTAATTGATTTCTAAAATAAATTATTATAATTATAAATAAATTATGAGCAGGTATACTGGAGCTTATAAATAAACCCTGTATCCCTCCAGATAGTTCCAACAGGCTAATCTTAGGAATCTATGGATCAGTCAACAAGAGCAAGGATGCTGTAACATTACATGGATAGAGTTCACCTGATATTCTTGACACTTACAAATGTTATTTAATTTATAGAAACTAAATTTCACCACAGAGAGAATTGCACTTCACGTAATGACAAAACACCCAATGTGCAGTCCAAAAGAAAAAAAAAAAAAGGCATTTTTAGACATCCAGGGAAACTGCAATTAGCCTCCATTTCGCTGGAGGTCAGGAAATCTACAGCTGATGGAAGTACTACAAAGCAGTTTTGTATTGAATCAACCTTTCAAGGCAAGTTGAAACAGTGGGTGGTATCAGGGAGATACAAACAGCTCCCTTTAAATCAGATTCTGCTGAATTAGTCTGCTGAACAAATTTTCACCAGTTTATCTGTAATTCTATGTATTGATTTAAGTCATGCTTCAGTAAGCGTTCAACATGACTTCAATGGATGAGTGAGTTTAGGTTTCTGGTTGCTCAGTTTAGTCGCAGGCAGGGCTGCTGGTCCCTGTGGAGCTGCTATTAGCCATTGCTTGACCTGAAACTCACAGGAGTCGGCTTTAATTCAGAACCTGGTTTGCTCTGCATGGTTTGCTGTTTGGAGTGTTTATTTTTTTAAATTTTGACCAGTGGCTTAAGCCAGCTTTTCTTGAGTTTTTCTTCTTATCCTTAGTATCTTTTTTTTAAAAGGATGAGAGATTACTTTATAATGACTGAGATGCTGTAGAAATGGTATTAAAAGAAGATTTGCTGAAGTAAATAGAATAAACGCTTTTGCCTTCAGGCTTACATTGTCATACTAGAACTAACCTTCCTTCTTTTTGTAGGATTTCTGTTTTGAAAATACTAACAATTGTCAAGATAAGGAACTGAGATAGAAAGCAATGGACAAACAAGAATGATCATATATCTGAATAAAAGTAACAGGAGCTATTCATGTATCACATGGATGGAGACCATGATGTCCAACACCAGTGCTAGGTTTCTCGTTTATATTCTTCTTCATTGGACTCTAGAAGAATCCAACATAGCCCTTTAGAAAAACACCTTACCACATCCCTGAGTTATATTGACTGTAGCTCACCTTTGAGTTTTCTTCTCTGTGGGGACATACATCACGTCTCCTTAAGCGATCATCCTAGCTAAAAGTTTGCGAAGTGGGAACCCAAGGTAATCCAAAAGTAACAATGATTTTGAAAGAAAAATGAGATTAACATGAAAGGAGTTATTTTCTTAACTTATATAGAGTTCACTTCTTGCGAGGACTTCTTAGCTTAATTACAGGCATATCTTACATCTTTTGAAATTCTCTTTTTTTTTAATAACCTTTGCAGTCAGCCTATCTCTATTGCAGGGATATCTGGATAGCAATCCTTTTTCTGGCCTGCAGATGTCTTATTACCCCTTGTGGATTGGTGAGGCCACATGTACAGGTTCTCAGTAGCTGTACCCAAATTTTCAAAACCCTTGTAATAAAGGAATGTTATGATTTGCTATTCTATCGGCAGGATTGATCACCTGTGATTTACAGAACCTTTCATAATGATTAATAAGTATCTTTAAAAAAATTGAACTATCTAGCTGAGACATAATTTGTTGCAGATCATGACTTGTTATCTTTGTCTCAGCCTTCTCTAAGCCATGTCTACTTACTAAACCATTTTTCCATCTCAAAAGAAAATTGAATTATGCACCAGCTCTAGAACCTGTGTTTACAATCACATAACTAACAGGTAGTGACTGACAAATACGCTGCTGCACTGTTAACCTTACACAAAGCCCTCTCCAGCCAGATGAGAACAACAGCAGAGATGGAAGCTCACGGCAGTGGCATGACCTCTGAAACGGAACTGAGACCATTTGAATGAGTGATGTGCAATCTGTAGCCTTGCTCTCAGAGTATCTTAGTTCCTGCATACACCAGGCTTTGATATGGCTTGTCTGTTTATAACAGTACCTTTTAGCATGGATGATCATGTTATTTCTTGTGCTTATTGTCTTTAGGCTTTGGCCAGAGTGGTAGGGAGGGCCGGGGACAACAAGAGGATGGGCAGAGAGGGAAGCAAGAGAGAGGTTTCTGTATGGCCTGTAACATCAACGTGGTTTGTTCCTTGCCCGTGAGGAACACTCTGAGTGTCCAGACCGCTCAATTAACTTCCAACATTACTGGAGGGAACATTTCATGTGTGTTTAAAAATGACCCTTAGAAACTTAATGTGACTTTTTTTTAGTATCATTTGGGGCCTGGCAGACTAACTTTGGATTAGACTGCAGAAGAGTTGCATTTTATATTACAAAAACGTATGTCTGCATGTGGATGCAGAGAAGTATCTGAAAGCTGTGTGCAATCCTCAGTACAGAAAAGGGATTTTATTTTGTATGCTGTCTTTAACAAGCAAATATGTTTCCTCTACTTTTCTAACAAGGGGAATATTACTGTAGAGTTAAAAGTCTGAGATATTTTCCGGAATAGGGAGTATTTCTCTATGCTTTTCTTGCAGATTTTTTTTCTTTATCTTACTGAAAACTATTGATGATGGGACAAAACTGATTTGCAAGATCTTTTAGCTTTAGAAGATCCTACTCTGTATTCCCCATGTGTAAAAATCTCACTAGCTGGCACTACAAGGGCAGAATCTTAATGCACGTCTTCAGGTTTCTTCTGTAGAGCATTGGTCTGAAGTGGCCTCTGCCTTTTTACTAGCTAATCAAGCTCCACAGGGACTGAAGATGGGTAAGTAGCTATTCCACTTATCTTCTACATGTCCATATACAAAGATACATGGTTACTTACCGTGGAGATGGGCAGGAAATAACAGTGAGGGGGAAGATCTTTACCTCATTAGTAACATTACATTTCCTATAGTGCATATTTTTCATATATTAAAAGTTAATAGACAATCTTAGCTTATAAGACTTAAAAAGAGATGTGATCATAATAAATGTGTCTAGAGGTTCAGAAAATATTATTAAGATAGTTTAAAGCATATCCAGAACTCTTTCCTTCATATTCTGTGTATGTCAAACAATAGTATGTTTTTGTTCCTTGTTTAAAGTCTTAAGGGCTGCAGCTACCATAAGAAAATTAATGTTTCATCCTATAGTGGTTATTACAGTTGCACTTTGAGGCCCCAGTCTTGACTGGGGCTTTGAGATAGTAGGTGTGGTGCAACACACTTAGCAGGATAGCTTCTGCTCAAACGACATCGAAATGTGTCTGGACAAGACTGGCAGAAGTCCTGATGCATCACTTGTATAGATAAGGAATTGATAGATTAAATTATGCACTGAGTGAGTAGCTAAGATGCAACAGAAGTGAATAAAATCTTTAGGGAAGGCTCTGTTTACCCTTCCTATAGGTATTGTGTATGTTTTGCAGTGGGCACACTGCCAACCAAAGCTAAGTTCAACATGCACATAAAAGGTACTTTGCTGGCATCTTTTCCTTGCCATTATATCAAAATTACTGTAGCTCAGCTGCCATGGCTTCAAATTGCTTCTTCCATAAAGGAACAAAGTGCTGCTTGTAAGAACAGATAAGAACCAAGAATATATTTGGCACTATATAAATTATACTTAGTATTTTCATCCTCTTATAAATAACTCTTTTGCATTCTTCTCTCAAGTTTACACATATGCCTGTATGGGGTTCTGTTTAAAATATATATTTTCTGCATTATTTAGAGAAAATACGGAGAGGACAACTTTTCGATTAACTGCACATACTCCTAGAGTTATAAAGGTCTGTCACTTCTCAGGAAGCCTTGTGACTCTTGTAAAATGCTTCCATGTATTTATGTACCTGAAAACATGATACAAAAAATAGAATAACAATGATGTTGAGAAAGAGGAACCCTCAGAGAGTGAAAATATAAGGAAAAACCCAATAATGAAAGTAACAGGTATTGCCTCAAGTCAAGCGCTGTGTGGTAGACTCACAGCTGCAAGTAAAACATTGACTGCACTGCAGTCTTCCTCTGTGTCAGAGGTAAGTTTTTGGGAAGTTTTTAGGGAAAATCCAGCAAGGTGCAATGGTCTTTGTGTATATTCAGAGTGTGATCAGTTGATGCTGTTTATTTTTGTTAGCTCTTAGCATTAAACACACTTCTTGAAACTAGTTGGTCTATGCTCCATGCACTGTGAGGAGCTGTAATTGCTCTGAGAGTGGGGAAGATGGGAATATTCTCCTTCCTGTGTCTCTTACATAAAACGTTGAGTAGAGACTAAGTTACCTTTCTAGTTATGTGGGTGGTTTTAGGTAGTTAGGCATAGATGCAAAAGAGCCATTTCTGCAAAACTTCAGCAGACAGATTAAGTCCTCTGATCCAATTTCTAGGGAGATTTAAGATACTTGTTGTAGTGTGCAGTGATGCTACCTTCACTGTTTTGGATAGATCCAGAAACTTTTTATTATACTGCAATATTTTTAATACTGAACAGACAATAGCATTAAACTGATTTACTGAAAAAAGACTTTCTTATGCAATACCCACCAAGTATACAAAAACCATAATTTAACCTTTTCTTCTGAGTGTTGACATTGTATCTTGCCTTATTTTTACACAGTTCAGTGGAAGACACGCTTGCAGCAGAATGCAGACTCTTCTGTGTATCAGTTTTGAAACATTTTAATCAGGCTAAGCAGTCTGAGTCTTGAGAATAAGAGATAAGGGCTCACTACCAGAGTAGTTTTACACAAGCACTTCATTCAGTTACTTTAGTTATTTTTTAAATTTATTTTATTTGTGATGACTGTATTTGGTCTACATAAAAGTGCAGAAGTAGTTGGAATGTTTATTTTATCACCAAGTTTGTATGATAACATTTGCTATAAACATTTTTTTTTTTTAGGTTCCAGGAGAGTACAGTTGATTAGACACATTTTCTGCCTTATGCAACAGATCACACCCAGCTGCACAGCTTTTCTCAGGTAAGTGAACTATTATATATTCTCCTTTCTCTTCCCCTCCCCATCTCCCTTAATTAATAGGGAAAACCAGACATCTATCTGCATGAGGCTTGTTTTAAAGTCAGTGCATAGGTCCATGGAAAATACATATCTAGTTACTAGGATTTATCCACTGGGGCCAGACAGCATAGATAGCTCTAATAATGAATTTGAAACAGGATTTTCTTACTACACTGGGAGAAAAAAAAAAAAATTCCTCAGACTCAAAAGATAAATCAAAGGGAAGTGGCACCCTGGTGGACCAGACAGCCCGTTGGCAGCCCAGTCACATGAGAGCCTCAGAGGTCACTACCTCAGTGTCAGCAGAGCTGTTTGTAGAGCTCGCTGTGGAGTTTCACATCACAGCTAAATCAGAATACTTAATAATCTGGCACCCAAATTTCACATGTTGCCAGCCTCAGTCCTGATGTGAGCCTTCCTTTCACTGCTTTGGAAGCTACCCCTTTGAGTAGTAAAACATGGATACACATCCCTATGTTTTGACAACTCCAAAAAATATTAATTTAGAACCAACATTAAGAGAAGGTTCTAACTGTGTTGATGTACAGTTAGGTGAATTTTATTGCAGAAAAGTATGCTGTCCTCACAGCAAATACTCTGAAATCATAGAATCATAGAATGGTTAGGGTTGGAAGGGACCTTCAAAGGTCATCTAGTCCAAATAAGGAGGAAGGATTAACCATAGTGAAATCTTTATTAGTTATGTGCTCTTTCTTCCAGTCTATGATATAACTAGGGCCATTACAGAATTCTCCTCAGAAGCCAATATTTTTATATCATTAACTTTTTTTTGAGTAAAGTATCTGCTTTGCATGAATTTTATTCTTTTTTTTTTTTCAGGATGCTTTGATTTATTGTGGAGGAATGGAAATGTAGGTTAGACATTTGAACCAATTCCCACATACATTCCTTTTTCTACCCATCCATAAATTTGGATTTTGAGAAATCAGAATGGGGTTTTCTGAAATTTCTGAATTTGTATCTCATGTCCCTGTTCTAATATAGAAAGAGTCTCCTCAGTCAGTCCGTATCTCCCAGAAGTCTCTGAAGCCAAAAAGGCTAGAGTGATGGCCTGTCCTCACTGCTAAAGAACACTGTGGTGCATTGCAGATGTAGTTCGACAGAATGTTCAATCTATACAGGAGATCAGGAGCCAAGAAATACTTGAATACAGCTCCCACGGCTAAGCAGGGCTCTGAGCACCTCACTTAATCTACGGTGTGACCACTCCCCATCTGTGAATTGACATACACTTCCTTGTTTCACAAAGGCTTCGGGGGGATAAAAATCTGTGAAAGTTATGAGAGTCTCAGATACTATGATAAGTCTCAGGATAAACAAATGCTGAATGCAAAACAGCAGCTTACATGGTACATATTCAAGGGCATGTGGAATGCATTAGAAAGATGAAGAGAGGGAGCAGAACCATGAGAATGGGAAGAAGCAGAAGGGAGGAAGGATAGACGGGAATAGTGCAAGTCAGGCAGCGTGACTGGAAGCTATGGGACAGTTATGCGGAGTCCTAGCATGCTTTGAGCTCATGTTGCAAACAATCTTTAAGTGTATCTAAAGCAAACTGAGCCAATGTCTTCCTAAACTGAGTTTTTTGCAAAATTCTAATGTTGACATTTTCGTGAAGTGGCCAAGAGTAACTCCCAAAGAAGGGACCTTACTGTGTGCATTTAGGGCATGAGTGGATATATTAAACCTAGGTTTTACTTAATATCTCACAATACTATTTTTTTGGGGGAAGAGAGGAGCAATATAAACAGGTTAAAATATTAGTTTTATGTACTGTGCCCTATTTTCTCTGTCAGTAGTGTGAGGGAAAAGAACAACTCTGGATATATACACATGCACATGTGTAAATAAACAGGGAATAAAGCCATACATCATTCCTTAGCTGCCCTTTCTCATCCTTTTTTTTGGGTGAAGGTGCATACTATGAAATTCTGTACTGCATAATGGGAACAAATTAATGGATTATTCTTCTGATAATGGAATAGAAAAGATTAAACATTCACTCATTAAAAACCATATATTTTTAGAACTGCAGGTTAAGCAATGTGCATAGATTAGATAGAGAAACTGCTGCTGTTTTTCAAAGAACTGGAGAGCATGGTCAGTAAGGCAGGGAAAAAGCTAATTGACATTGCAGGAGGTGACAAAATTCAGAGGAGAAAATGTAGGATGCATGGTCAGGTAGGTGGTTTAATCTTCCTACTGGAATAGATGGAAAGCCTGCTATTTGGGTTAAGAGTGTATGTCCTTTTAGCTCCAGAACATAGTGGCTGAGACACATTCCTGTGGAAAAGGAGGTAACTCCCAGCTAAACTTTCCAAAAAGGATTTAAACAATGCATGGTAACTTATACTGGCTTTCTGCAGCAGAGGTTGTCAAAATTGCCACTGGTCATACTAATGACAAGACTCCACTCGACTGCAGTGAAACAATAGGTGCTGCAAATTAGGTGTACTGATGTTGCAAAACATCTTTCAGCAGTAAGGAGCCAGATGGCTTAATGTTAAATAGGAGAACTTGACACAAATAATTTCTCATCATTTCCTGAGAAATGTCTCAACTTGGAGTCACTCTAAGGTATCTAATGCTCATGCCATTTAAAATACATGGGGCTGCCTTAGAAGCAGATGAATAGTTTTGTATTTTTTTCTCTTTGCAGTGATATACTTTCTGCTGAGAACAACGGATATTTAATTAACTGGCTTAGGTATTCTCTGTGTCTCACTTTGCATATATGTGCATTGTAGGCATCTTCCTCCTCGCAAATCCCAAAACGTCATTGATATTTATGATCTTCAGAAGCAAATTTTAAAATGTTATTTAGATGCTCTTTCAAATCCTATTAGGCACTTAATCTGCATTTGTGTGTCTAGATACTATTTAAAATCTGACACTAGAAGCCTATGTGACACTTGAAATAGATTCTAAGATTCTAAGTTTATTGAAATTAATAGAAGTACTCTCTTTGATTTCAGTGGGCTTCACATCACAGCCTTCCCTAAAGTATACTCAGACAGCCTTACACAGTCTGTTTACTGGATTTTATTTGAATGAAAGTGAAAACTAATGCATATGTCAAGAGAAAAATGGCTAAAAATTAAACAGGTGATACAGACCTGCTGAACAACTGATAAAGGAGTTCGCTAAGTACCCAGAGTGGTTTGGGAGGAAAAAATGCATTATTTGAATTAATATGTTTAAAGTAATTAAATTTATCAAATGTGCATACAAGATATCCAGAATGGCAGCACAGAGTTTTGATTACAGATAATTCCAAACCAAAGTATTCTGGAATTTATCATCAAAATCCTTCGATACAGAAATGTATAGGTTCTAAATGGCATGACCTATTTTCTTTACATGAAGGAAATACAGTAAGGGGTATACTTTCCTATATTCTTTAAGTAGGTTTTAGTTTAAAGGGAAGATTGGTATACAGAAATAAGTTAACCTCATGACTTACTTTTCCCCACATCTGTTTTGCATAGTGGTTTTAATTTCAGGATTTCCCCACCACCCCCACCCCCATCCCGGTCCTCCTGAAGCAGGCAGTGGAAGATCACTGCCATCTACAGATTGGAGATAGCATCACTAATACTAGAGTAAATTGTCGCAATAGTTTAACTCATGTTGGAACATTTTTCTCTCTTTGCCTTGAGCACGTGTGTCCTCAACCCCTCCTTCCTGTTGAAAAACGCCAGGAAGTCACCCAATACGCAGTATTGTCTCTGTGGCACCCTGATCACAATCACCCTCGTTAAAGGAAAAGCATAGTACGTCAACCATCTTAAAAGCGCTGGCATGTTTTACGTTGAAAGGAAAAATAAAACAAGGCAGGATTCATAAATATGCTTTCCATTACCTACTATATATGCCAAAATTTAGTATATGTGCCAAAATTATAAATGGCTTCTTACAGATTTCTCAGATAGCAGCTGAGAAAAAATAACAACCTCTGTGGACAATTGTATGGATGGACTGAGTAGGTGGGTACCTGCTTTCCATGTATCACTGCCTGGGTCATATTTGCGAGATGACCTGTCAGGAAAAAGGAGTAAGCGTGGTGCTGTAGGAAGAGCAGAGCTATAGTTTAAGCTCAATTTAATCCCCATCTTTTATTTTCTTCCTCCAAAGAACGAGGTAGAAAAAAAATCTGCTAAAGCTTCATGCTACTTTTATTTGTTGCAGAAGAACCACACATGTCAGCATATACAAACTCACTACATTTTACATAACTTTAAAAAGGAAAAATAATAAAATTCATAATTTCTCTCCTGTAGCTTCCATATTCAGATAGAAAGTTTTTAATTGTAAGGAAATGTTTTATCAAACAAGTCAGACATCAGTTATTAATATACAACAGCTATCACTATTTTTTTCTCTCTTACAGTGTATGCTCTTTCACTGAATCCTTGAAATTGGTGCATTAAAAAATATCAGAATCACAGATTAGGCAAATTGAAAATGGTCCAGCATCTACATTAAGGTTAAATGGATGTCAGTTTGCGTACAATTTCTGCCATGTTATACTTGACACAGTAAAGAAATTGATAGACAGAACCAAAAAGAACCTAAGAGATGACTGATTTCCCACTGCTGTATCTAAGTGCAGGACTGGGCTCATTGAAATGATTTTTAGCTATGACTTGAGAATTTAAGTCTGCAAGAGATCACACAGCTGGAATAGGTAGGTAGAAAAAATAAGGCATAAGTTAAATGCAGTAGAGTTAAAGTAATCTGTAACTGCGGGGGATTTCAGCTACTGTCTGACCAAATATTCTTCCTCATGCGCTGGAGAAATGCTTATTTGCTTTCCCAGGTGAGAGAAATTCCCTGGCTTGTTTCCCCTGCTGTCTGTATATCATCCTAGCAGCCGGAGTAGAATTGTGCTTTGATTTAAGAGTCCAAATATAATAATAATAATAATAATAATAATAATAATATCCACCATGATAATATGATTGCTTCTAGGAATATCTTCTGGTACGTATGACATGCTTTTACCTGTACTAGCAGCACCAAACAACTGTGAGTCTATAGCTGGAGAAGCTCAAGCAATAAAAGCAACATCTCATCTGCTCTGATCGGAGGGAAGGAGAGGTCTCTGACTCTGAAAACCTTTGCCATCATTGTTTTGCAGGACCAGTTTCCTCTGTAAAATCCTGTGCCCACTGAATTGTAGAAGAATATATACCTGGCTTCCTTAAAATCTTCTGAAAATTCAAACCCCAGTTCACAAGAGCAGCTTTCAGAAAACAGAGGCTGAAAGTCTGGGCCCCACTGAAGTCAGTGGCAAAAGTCCTGTCCCCTCCTGTAAGGTCAGAGTTTAATTCCTGATATTGATTCAGCTGCTACCTTTAAGTACAACAGTTTTCAGGTTGTTTCTACAGAAAGTCAGTGTCAGATGTGTTTATTATTTTAAACTACCCAATTTCTTTCGAAAAGTAAATATCCGAGTGCCTTTACATTTCAACGAGCAAGCTAGGAAGCCTGTCAGGAGGCATGTCTGTATTTCACACATTTTTAACACATATTTAATTGAAATGGTTATCAGGTAACTAGGGAATGAAAGCTGTTTTTTTTTTCCTGGTCGCTCTCAAAAGGCGTTTCTGCACACAGCCAGAAGGTGGCATTCACAGTTAACAGTTAAAGGAATTAATAGCTGCTATTGCTTTGCCTATCAGGGAGGGGAGAAAAAAGTGTAGTGGCAGTTACTCCATTAACCATGATGCTTAACCTAATGCAATAAATCTGATTTACGTGTTCTTTGTTTTTCAATGAGTGACAGAGTTATGCAGTAGTAGACATTAATCATACCGAAAAGGCAGCAGGGACCTGGCAAGTTGTATTCATCTTCCTGTAAAGCATTTGACAGTGAAAGTCCTTGTCTGCATTTACATCATTTTATTCCTCCAAATAAGCCAGTTTCCAATAATTCTTTGACGACTATAATATCCACTATTATCAGAACAGTTAGGAAATTAAAAAAAAAAAGTATTGAATTTTATCCAGCCAATGAATCTTAATCAGATTTTTCAAAGTCTGATCATTCCCACTTGTGATCCAGTCGGTCTATGGAGCATTGCCATGTTTAACATCTGTGTCACATCATGCCTTTCCTGTTGCCTCATTGATCAACAGACAACATGTGATGATTCCCAGATGTTCAAACATGGCAGATCCCAAAAGACCTATTAAATTACACTGAAAGCAAAACAACATCCATGCTATAAAAGTTTTCTTAAAATCAGGTATGTCTGAATATTCACAAACTTGCTACAAGATACTAACTGATATTCAAATTGCATTTAAACATCAAATTCTTTGAAATGTCCTCATTGTGTATTATATAAGGACACTGTGTCGCAGAGTTGATAGGACTTTCTGTTTGAAATATGAAGCAAGTTAAAATAGAATTAGGCATGTATTTATAAATGGAGAAGATAAACCACTGGATTTTTAACTTTGTTTTATTTTTTTTTACTATTGTCTCCTTTTATTACATACAGTCTGTGTCATTTCAGATTTTTACTCAGATTTCTTGATAAAGCTGAATAAATTATTATCAAAGCGGTTTATGCATTGCATTCTCTAGGCAGGGCAAGGCAGCACGTTTTGTTCTTCAGTGTATCCTTTTTCCACTGAAAAGGATTATTATAAAGACCAAGACTTATTAAGATGATACTTAAAGCTTTGTTCTATAACTGAAGAGCAGTTAGATGAAATTTTAGATTGGATTTCAAACAGCAAACATGATCCAGTTTATGCCAGAGTGCTACAACATTCTGCTTCGAAACAGTCCTCACCATTAAATGATATGGTAGCTTTAGCATGAAGATGAATGTCCCTTACACCTTCCTGAAGCTAGCATTACTCTTCTAGCAACATTTCAATTTAAAATTTTGTGCTGGCTGTGGCATTGTCGACACTGAGAATGTCATCATTTTCTGATGAACACAGGCAGCTGTGTGCAGAAAATTTGTAGCTCTATTTTGTCACCTGTGAAGTAGCAGCACAGAACTCAGGTGCAGTTTTTTTAAATGAGAGCAACATTTCTGCACATTACCACATTGACTCATGTTAGGTTACTGCTTATTTTGCCTTACTCTAATAAGAAGGAACATATCTACTTTAGAAAGGCCAGCAAAAAGAGGGATGTTCCTTATGTGGTTATTTCTGGTACACCAATATTTGGTTTTGTCTTAATAAATTTTTTAAATAGGTTGATTTTTCTTCTCCAGAAAAGAGGCTAAGAAATTTCAGTTCAGAAATGGCCACATATTTCTTTCTGGTATTTTCCAAGAGAAAAGGGTTTTTTTTTTTGCCTTATCCTTAGTCGTAAAAAATAGTGGGTCCATAACCTAGCTTTTTCTTACGAATTTGTTACCTTGCTGTACCTCTGTGAGGAAGCTCCACCTGGGAACAACCTGCTCCAGTTCCTGCTCGCTGGCTGGGCTCCTGGTTGGACTACATCTCCTGCAGTGCAATACGCTGCTCCCCTGACCAAACACGGGCAGCGAGGCCACCTTGGCACTCACATGGTCCCACACGCGCTAGGGGAGATGTAGTCGCTCGAGGGAATACGGCCAAAAGCGAGGCTCCGGCAGGCAAACCAGGTGCTTGTGTGCAGTAATGCTGCTGTGCTGAAAATGATGAAATCTGACGTTGAAATTAAGTTTTTTTCCAATTTGGTCAGAAAACTGAAATATTTCCATTTAGGACAAATAGACCTACCCAAAACAAACATCTTACAGTTCTTTTCAAGGGTTTATCAAGTTAGAAATCTCAAGCATGGAAAAAAAAAGA
Organism: Chlamydotis macqueenii; assembly: GCF_036417535.1. Taxonomy (NCBI): domain Eukaryota; kingdom Metazoa; phylum Chordata; class Aves; order Otidiformes; family Otididae; genus Chlamydotis; species Chlamydotis macqueenii. The sequence continues at coordinate 10,455,493 of NC_141567.1, read as the reverse complement.
TGCTCTGAGTATCCAGGATTACCACTAATACTCTATTATAATTTCCAGATTTTTCTCCACCGTGGAGTAATCTCGGACATTCATATCTTTATTCTATTTTATACATGTAAATATTTTTTGTTGAACAGTCTAAAGTTGTCTGTGAGCACTAAGTGCCTAAATATAGTAGTAAAGATTCAGTTTTTTTTACTGCTACCAGAAACAACATAGGCACCTAAAAGTTACAGGATCTCCAAGTAGGAGCTATTCAGGAGTCTATTCATGTAACATAATTTGCAAGATTAGGATTGCAACATTTTTGCAAGCTGCAGTGTTACAGAGCTGCATACACAACAAAGTAGGTTGTTGAGTTTTCAAAATTAGAGTGTCTACTTACAGTATACACATCTGTAACTTCTAAAAAATCTCTCTGGATTTTGAGTTCATCTAAAATGTTTGGATGTCTTTTTAAAAGAAATATGTAATTAGAACTATATTTATTAATCAGTAGCATAAGACCTTACAAGCTTTTGTTCTTGACACTTGCAGAACAACAGTCAGAGGTTTAGGAAAGTAAGTGAGGATAGAAAGTATCTGCAGGATCATGGAGAACCATGTGGAATACAAATACAGGAAGGACACAAGAAGAGGAGCAAGGATCTGAGTTAACGGTAAAGCAACACATATGGAAAGTCAGCTTGAGAAGAAAATCACATATGCCAAAAAAAAAAAATCACTAGCTACATTTAGTTAGAAGATCTGGGGACCAAACATAAGCATCCTAAACAAATGAAGTAGGTTAGCCAGAGTGTGTATCGGCCCCAGGGCCACATATTCCTGCTCTAACTGCCAGCAGCATCCCTGTGGAACGGGGAGCTTTCCAAGTTCTGGCCAGTGCTGGCTGTGTGGAGAAGACTATTTGTTCTTTTCCTTTCTTATGAAATGTATACTGCAATGTGCAGCCATGTCAGAAATACCTGAGCTGGTTTATCCACACAGAAAGTGCTATGATATGCAGAATATGCTGTATATGTTCTAGAAGCAAAACCACAGTGTTACCCTCCTCCTATACATGAATATATTTTCATATAACCAACTTTTTTTTTTTTTGTTTAACTTTAAATACTTATTTAATTTAGTATATAGAATGGGTACTAAAACAGCCTCATGAGATGCCTTTACTGTCCTGGGCATTTTTTGCAAAGGACTCTCTTCTGACTTTGTTATTGGGGTAGTTTGCTGTTGGCATTGTTTTTCCAGTGTCAGCTCCTAGGTTTGTCCTGCAACATTAAACCTGGGAGCTGACACCAGGAAAAATAATGAAATGGATGAAATTTGGGACCTTTGGATTTCACTCTGGAACCCTATGTTATACATTACTTCATTTACTTGGGTGAATACTCAAGTATCAGCATCACTTTATTTTTGTATTCACCTTTTTTTTTGTTCTAGAATTGCGAACTCTAGGACTTGCAAGTTTTTAGGAAAGCACACAACCTTATATCTGAACCTGCTTTATTTTTAAAGCTTTCTACAAGTTTGCTCTTGTAAAGCAGGGTATTGGCCAACTCTGTTTCCAATGGCATACTTTTTTTCCTAAAGGATAATCTTTTTAGAATGATTATTTTCTAAGCATTGGTTTTCAAATGTATTCTTTTCCTGTGACCAAAAACCTACAGCTTACGACCGCATTTTTGACGACTAACATAAAAAACTAATCAGGTAATCTGCACTGTCATTAAATATAGAGTCCTTAGGGATCATTAGTGGCTATCAGATCTGTGCCTGAGAGTCTTGCTCACTTTTGTTTGCCTGCCTCTTCACCCCTTGCCTCCTATTTAACACAATCCTGTGAATGTTCTATTTGTGATGTATCAATTTTTTTTTTTTTTCCAAGCTGAAAGCCACAAAAGCCTGGGGTTTTTTTTTGTTAGTATGTTTTGGGTTGGGGTTTTTTTTTGCTTTTGCTCTCCTTCTTCATTGTCAGTATTTTGAAGATGAAGTTTGGGAAATCAGACTTCTTTAGCATGTAGAGAATAATGTGTGGTTTCCAGTTATTTTTCTATTGTGAATCCAGAATTTGAGGTTGCTAATCTCTAATTCAACTACAGATGAACATCTCCGTTATGGGTCTCCCATAGCTTTCTCTCAATGACCTTTGTCATGGTAACCAATGACTTGGTTAACAATAGGCTGGTTTTCCCTGTAATTATTCGTGTTCTGAATCAGGTGAGTACATCCAAAGTCTCCTTCTAATGCCATGTATAGAAATTTATTGCAAGGTAAGCTGATGCACAGTAACTTGTTTGGAATATTTACACCTTAAGGAATAAATAATTGCTTTACTTAAGTAGTCAGTGTGGCTCAGAATCAAATCCAATAGAATTTTGTTACAAACTCATCTTTTCTCCCCTTTTTGATGTTTTCTTTTGTGGCAGTAACTACCAAAGACCCAGATCACATTTCACCGACAAATTTCTCATTATTTTTAGGAGACATTCAAGCAAACATGGATGTAGTTGGCTTCAAATTCCAAGTAATTTCAACAGCTAAGATGCCTCTGGATAATTTTTTCAATATTTTGAGTTTTCATTCTGCTGAAAACCTAATACTTCATACGGCTGCTATTGCAATTTCAGCTCTTACAGGTAAGGTAATTTGCTCATGGAAAACCAAATGCCTGTGAGGTGGTTTGCCACATCTTCAGATTGCGTTTGTGCTGACTGTGTGTTTTAGATTCTGTGAGCCACACTGAAATACAAGTGGGTAATGAGTTTATCCATTTATCCAAGTATCTATCTTGTTTGAATTTCACAGGACCAATTTTCAAGCCCAGTTCTCCTATATAAGTAGCCAGTGCACATTTTCTAGTCACTGCCTTGATCTGAGTCCACTTAAGAGTTCTCAGTTTGTACAAATTTCACTGTCCTTTGTAGCACATTTCATTCAATAACATGGTGGAGCCATCGTCTGTTGTTCCCACACACTTTGAGATGTCCTGAGTAGCAGGATTGTAATTGTTGTTTAAATAAAATACCTAGAATTTTTGCCCTGAAGGCCCCCTCTTCCCTAAATTCTATGAAGCATTTTTCACTATGCCCTGGCCTGTATTCTTCTTGTAAGAGTTCTTTTTAATAGAAGCCTTTTTTTCCATCATGTCAGCATTTACCTGAACCTCTTCCCATACTTCTTGTACTATTTCTAATTTCCCTCATTTTACAGACTGAATTAGTAACATCTTGTAAAACTTAAGGAATATCATCCAGCAAATCGCAATCCCTTTTTTTTTTTTCCATGATACAACTATGTCTGTGATTATGAAGCTCTTAGATATTGCTTAGCCAGCATGTATTACTGGCTACAAGCTATAACTTCTGCTTGTATCTGAACTGAATACCAGTCTCTTTTTCACGGTGTCTCTACCAAATCATTAACACCAGGACCATTCAAGTTGGCTCACTAATTAGGTTTTCACCTTGTCTGTATCATTGAGCAACTAGGCTACAAAGTTGAATTTCCACAGGGCATTTCCCACTTGCAAATTCTTGTATCACTTCAACGAGACAACACTGCTGCTACCCTCGAGTTACAAGCAGGATAAAAAAAAAAATAGAAAAGAAAAAGGAAGTTGTAGACTTTTAGCCTTACTGAAGTTCTTTACCTAATCCAATTTTACAGCTAGCAGCCACAGTGACTCCATAATCAATTGACTCCCCTCCACAGTGACTTATTTCAAACTCATTCCTTCTGGTCCATCCTTTCTTAACACTGAAGATTAGCCAAAGCCGCCTTCTCTCCCTAATTCCATGGTACACTAAGAAGTTGCTTTAATACCTTTTAAGGAGCTCGAGTTTCTTAGTTTAGGCCTTATTTTCTCACCTGAGATCTCTGCAAAAGTGTCACTCATTTAAGCCATACCCAAACTGGCCTGGACAGTTAATGTTTTGCTGCCTGTTTCAATTAAGAGGAGAAACTGGTGCTGAAATCAGGTGCCTGTGGTGTAATCATGTTTACTTGCAAAGAGGCTGAAAATGCTTTCCCTAGATGGAGGTGGCACCAGATGGCATGGTGATTGCAGACCTCTTTCAAACATTACTCTGTCACGAAAACCTGGAAGGACTTCACCTTAACAGTTTGTCTTCCAGAGTGAATGTTGACTGGTGCTATCCCCTTGGCTTTCTCTTTTGTATCTATTGCGTCTTCTGTACGGAGAGTCCTTTGCCAAGCAGTTGCCAGCAGCAGTTCCTAATGCATGAATATGTCTGTCATTTCACACAGTGGTATATAGTTGTTTCTAACAGGTGAGATGGGGATTCCTTTCTCCCAATTTATAACATGATAACTACTCTGAAAGTTCTTGTATTTTTTACCATTGTCTCTTTGCTGTTATAAAGAAGTAACTAAAATACACTCTGGAAACGCTATTCTCTCCCAACACAATAGAAATGCAGCAAGCAGGACCGTGAGTAGCGCCAAGATGACATTTGCACAGCCAGCAAAGGTTATTGCTGAACCGCTGCCCAGGTCCATCCATAAGTTTCAGCTGAATGATAACTCCCAAGTGATCCTAGGGCCAGGATGGAGCAGCGCATCACAGAGCTTATCTTGCCCAGAATCTCAGGGTAGTCTGGAAGTGCTTTACCAGGCTTAAGCGCATTTCGTATCAGCTCACTGCTGACACGCAGTCGTACTGAAGCGTACAATGAACCCATCCTACACCAACCAAGCAAACAACACGGCCATTCTTCCAGCGCAGCTCTCTGCAGTCCATCTGCTGCTCCCAGAGGGATGGTGGGAGGCTGTGCCTTTCTGAACTTCGGCCAGCATAAATGCAGCTATGGTGTCAAACTGCCACGAGCCTTCGAGTGTTAAAAGCTACAATTCAGTTATGATGTATGATAACAGAACTGAGGCGAACGAGCTCAACCAGAGGCGCTACGCGGAAGCACAAGAAATGAGACCAGTACAGGGAGAACTGGCGCCCTGTCAGCAGTAAGGCAGATGCAATCCGGAGCTAACAGCCAGGCCGTTGGTGCTGAAGCGCGCATCCCGCAGTCAGCGGAACGCCCTCGCTGTAGCGGGAAACCCACCCGCACCTCCCCGCGGGGCGCGGCGCTCCCCCCGCGGCCTGCCCACCCCTGCTCCGCCGTCTCCGTGCGCCGGCCCCGCCTGGGCGTCCTCCAGCGCTCTCATTTGCATAGCCCGCGCAGGCGGCCAATGGGCGAGCGGCTACGGCTCTGTCATTTGCATGTGCCCCGGCGGCGGCCAATGGGGCGGCGGGAGCCGGCCCCGCTCGGAAGGTGATGTTTCCAGCCGCGCGGGGCGGCGGGTGCGGGTGACACAGCGAGAGGCCGGGCCGGCCGCTCGGCCTGGGCAGCGCCGCGCCGCCGCCTCGGGGAGCCGCGGGGAAAGATGTCGGTGGCGGGGCTGAAGAAGCAGTTTCACAAAGCCAGCCAGGTGAGGGGAAGCCGTTCCCGGGGCCGGAGCGGTGGTTGACCCCAGGCGGGGGGCTTTGCTGTGGGTGGGCGGTTCGCCCTGCCTGTTCCCGGCCGCCACCCCCGCAGCGGATTCCCCACCTTCCCCTCCGGGGTGGGGGCACCGGCCCAGGCCCCTTGGGGAGCGCGCGTTCCCGTCGCCTTTGACTCCGCGTCGCCCTGCCAGCGATGCCGCTGGCCCCTGTGCCGGTCCTTGCAGGAGAGGGTTGCCCCTTCCCTTCTTTTGGTGGGAGCTTCGCGTCTTTCCGAGTTACCGATATTGGTTATTTAGGGCTGGGTCTGTGTTTGCACTCCGAGGCCTCGGTTAAAGATAGAGGCTGAGGGGTGCGGGCTTTCCCCTGGAGAGTTCATTGTGTTCTTCCACAAACTGAGGTTTATTATCCTACCTGGCATCCTTGCCCTATAGAGGGTGTCATGTGTTTCTAGAGTTTTCCCTCCTTTTCTAGATGCTGTGCTCTCATCTTTTCCTGGGTGAACCTTTGGCTTCTCCTGACCACTTTCTCTCCTCTTCTCATTTCTCTTTTGTAATGTGCTGCTCTCTAATCCTTGCACTGATGCCTCTTAAGAGAGAAACCCCTTCTGTCAAGAAGGGGGGACTGGTTGCGGTGTGTGGCACAGTAGTACCAACCCAAAGCCTGACAGTGCCGACCAAATTACAGCAGCCTCAGGAAGCGGCAGCAGTGGGATTCTTCTCGCTGGAGCTGTTTGGAAGCCTCAGTTGCTTTCCTTGCTTGTTCTGAGCCCGAGAGATCTGTATTTCTCTTTACTTTCATTAATGATGATGGTAATACTGAAATGAGTGTCTGTAACCTATTCAGTTAAACTGGGACAACTGTTCTTGCCTTGGTGAGAGTGGAGAAAATCAAGATTTGTTGAGTGCTTAGCTGTCATCTTTCTAGGTCCCCCTTCAGATACTTGGCTTGCAGCAGCCCCAATGCAGAACGTGCACTTTGTTTGGAGAGAGAGAGATACTAAATATTTAGTATCTGATGTTTCTTTTCAGTAGCATTTCTTCTTTCGTGTTATGCACCGATCTTGAAAAATGTCACAAATCTGTATCTTTTAGTTAGCTTTCACTATTTCTTTGGGAAAATGTGGGACTTCCAGGTTAAACAAATCCAAGTACAATTTGTAAAAGGTTTTGGCTTGTTTTGCACCTGACTTATGCTGGTAAGTGATGGAGCCTTTGCTATGGCGAGCCTGTAACTCAAGCAGCAGAAGGTATTTAACTGAGGAAGTTGGAGAGGTAACCACAAGTGCTGTCTCATCTAGCAACTGGTAACAGTGGGAGTTGCTTAATCCCGCCCAGATGTCAGGTAAACATTAAAAAAAAGAAAAAAAAAAAGGAGGAAGAGAATCTGGTAAAGGTCATAGTAATGGCAAAAAGGAACAACATAATATATTGAAGTTGACTGTACATTTATGGAAAAGTTGTGGTATGACTTCCGGCATTCATTGCAATAAGGAACTGCGATGCATAACTCAGACAATATTCTTCTCAGCGTGGGTCAAAGGTAAAGTTTCCACTTATTTTCAAATGCAGGACTGAGCAAGGAATTCAAAGGAAGCTGATTGAAAAAGCCTGTCTTCAGGGAAAGAAACACTGTTTAGTAGGAAATTAATGTGCAAGAAAAATATACTGGAATTGGATTTTTTTTTTTTTTTTGGTGATTGAGGAAACACAAGAAACTTCTTAAGAGCTCATGCTGGAAAAATTCACATAAGATGTTGGGTGAAGTATTAGTGGAAAACGTAACAGAAGAAATAGCATTATGTAGTTGATCAAAACATCCAAGTTTAAAAACTGATTTGTTTATCTCTGACACAGAGACACAGTCATGCCCATGCCATAAAAGATACAAACTAAACAGTTGTTGAAACTAACAAAAATAATGCGGGGTATGCAAAATGGGAACACTGGCACACCATCTTTTAGGGAAAATCTTTTACAAAATGCTAAAACAAGCAAATGCAGAGCATGAAAGAGGCATTACTCAACAGAACATTTTTTTAATCTCAGAGTATGGTAGAATCACTTAAGGGGACCTATACCTTTGTGTATTGAATGGATGAGAGATGCCACGGGTTACTGTTAACAGCAGAGACAGGCATTGCTTGGGGAAAGAATGAAATTAATTCCTTTAGTGTTCCCAAAGGAGGATGGGGGCAGATGACAAAAACTGGCAAGTTTCCCAGAGGACACTGAGGAATACTGAAGGGAATGAGACTTGTGCCAGGACATGTGATTAAGGAATAAGAATAATATTTGAAGACTAACAAAACCTAAAGACAAAAAATCTGAAGGATGAAGCAAGTGAGTTAAGACAGTCTGTATTTAACAACTCATTTCGAAATGTGAATAAATACCAGAGAAGTGACAAATACAGATATTTTCAAAAGATGCTAAAGTAGACTTCTGTGGTAAAGTAGACTTCTATTCAACTGAAATAAATCACAATTCTAACTGAAGTATAGAGTAATATAGACATAAGTTATAGAAAGATTAAGTAAAATAAAATAATGGAGTTATTCTTTAACTGTATATACTCTAACTGAACCACTCAACTGTTGCAGAACTGTTCGTTGCAAAAGAAAAACGTTTTTATTTTGTTTTTGTAAAAAGCCTACCTCTTCTGTGTGTCTTTATTTACAGCTTTTGTGTTAACTTGTGGCGATCACCTTTGTATGTAGGCTTAAATTCTAAATTTATAGAGTCCAGCAAAAAAGCAAACAATACTTGTGATTTCATACATGCGGTTGAACTTTCTGGGATGTTTGTCTAGTGCATGTCAGCTTGGTTTATCTGAACTTACAGTTAAGTAAATAAGTGTTTGGTTTATAAAAGATCAGCAGCTAACTTCATGGTTTCTAAAGCCCTCACCAAAATCAGGCATGACACACTATCACAGACTTGGTTGGTGGAGTAAAAGGGTTCACAATAAGTAAACACCAATTTACAATAAGTATTCTTGATAGTTTTCTCCTATAATTTTTTTTACCCAATTGTATTTTTTTTTTCCCCACTGAAAATAGCATATGTGTGAATAGGTTTTCACTTAAGTATCTGGTAGTGAGATTCAGAAGACAACTCTTGAGTTATGAGCATGCATTGGAATTACTGCAGTAAATTCCGCACCCCAGAGTAAGCGGTGTTTTAATTATTTTTCTGTGTTTTCCATTATATAAAGCTGCACTTCTACTCCATTATCTTTACCCTAAAAATTGCTTCCTCTGGCGTCACAGAACTGACAGACCCAGAGCTTTTATATAAACCCAAAGGTTATATATCCGTTATGTAATAGGTAATAGCTTTCAGGTACGCTAGAATTTTCTTTACTCTGCTTCTTATTTAGGTTATAAGTCTAAATTGAGACACTCAAGTGAGCTGGAATGAGGATCGCTTCCATTTTGTCCTTTTAATGTCAGTGATGATCCCTTGAGTAGAACTCATATGAGCGATAAAATACCGAGCAGAACCTGTGTGGCGTCTTACCGCCTCTCACTGCCTGATAACTGAGGGCGGGCTGTTTCTCCAAGCTGATTAACTCCTGTGCAAGTCTCATGGAATTCAGCTTTTTCCCCCCTATTTTTTAATGTATTTTCAAATAGAATATTTAAAGTTAACCTTCAGGGAGTTCAGTTTGTGATGAAAATTTGTCTCCTGCCACTTTCAGCCTCTGACATATCTTATCTGTTTTCCTGTTTTCAGTCTGAAACCTTTTGATGTCGGTGGGTGTATCTCTGCCCACTGGTTTTGTAGGCCTTGTTCTCGTGGTGGTTGCACATGTGGGATAACCCAGATGGTGGGAGGGCTGCGTCTTCTGATGCATACTTGGAGTATTTTTAGAGTGGTGTTTCTGTTTAGAAAAGCAGTAAGCGTAGAGTGTGAATAAGAAAGCCTTAATAGGCAGCAGATGCTAGTATAATTTCTGTTGTGCTCTAAAACTGCAGCCAGGCTAGTCTCTTGGTTTAAAGATAAGAGATTTTTCAAAGTAGTTGGAGGCTGGTGAGCTGAGAACCTCCCTCCCTTAGAAGGTTTTGAAAGCTCAGCCATGATGCTGGCATAGGAAATCTGCTGTTGACCTTGAGTTCACATGTTTTGTGGTCTGTTTTTCTTTTTTTTTTTTTTTTTTCTTTCTTAATTAATTGTAGCTAAAGTCTGTGTATAGCAGCAGTCTCATTAGCAACAGCTTATTCATAGTCTATTTCTTAGGCTCAGCCTCTCAGCGACAGTAGAAATTAATACTTTTTTGAGGAAACACATGACTGCCAATTATTGTTAATATCTTATTTGTGAGGTAGGCATCAGCAGTTATTGTTAGCCTATGCAGCCTGGTTTCTTAAACTTTATCCCATTGTCACTGAAGAAAGAGAGGCTCCAAGAGGGTGTGAATCAGGAGCTGGCACTGTTGTCTATAGATAGAGCCTAAGGGTGAGCAGATTTTCTAACCAAAACAACCAAAATCTGTTAACTTTTTTTTCCTTCTGAAAGGGATTTAACTTAGTGTAACAAAGTGTATGTTCTGTACTCTCGTCTCATGCATATTCTGAATGGCATTTGTCTTTTCAGGTACTGCATCTTTTTTAGCAATGTTTTGAAATACCTTTCTCTAATTTATTTATTTATTTAGTTATTTTAAAACTTCTGGCTGTCACCAACAATTGCAGGGATGCTGCTGCTTCTTTCCCATATTTCTGCTTTTACTCCATTGATTTATGTGGCATTTTGATCCAATCTGTTGGAATGAAGACCAGATCAGAATCAAGACTTTCTTGTTCCCCATACAGAATAAGTCTTGTGATTGGATTTTGTTGTGATTTTGTTGTTGTTGTTGTTGTTCTCCTGACTATTTTTCTTTTCTGTCACATTGTATTTGAATGATACAAAGCCTAGACATAATATTTAAGCCTTTTTAAAAGTTCATGTTGACATTGAGTTAATACACAAAAAGTTGATTTACACAAATGCTTGCTAGCAAAGGAAGTGCTTTGGTGAACTGAGGAAGAGACAAACTTTATACAAAGACAACATGGACTTTCCAGTGAGACATGAAGAGAAACTCTTTATTGACTATGTGCAGATGTATTTCTTTCCTAGGACTATAAGTTGCTATCATAGAGTCTGTTAGAGATACTGTCCTTTCATGTCCACCCTGAATTGGGTGTGATGAATCCAAGACCTTAGTAGAGAGAGGGAGCTTCTGTCCTATTCCTAGTTTTTATTAGATAATCGGGTATATTCTTGTCCAAATATTACAGAATTGTGGGAGTAGGACAGCAGTGAAAAGGACACTAGAGTTTGATTTATTGTCTGAGATGTTTTGAAATGGGTAATTATGCTTCTTAGATATGTTTCAGAAAGGAGAGTAAACCCTCAGCCACTGGCAAGGACAGTAAATAACGTTCCTGTATTGTCTATGTGTATGTGGATACCTAATTAGACAGAACTGTTTGTATTGACCTGTGTCATGGCTGGAGACTGTTGTTATGCAATCCAGCAATTATAAAACAGTAATGTGGATGGTGCACTGTTAATCTTAAATTCCTAAGGTAGTATGAGGAGAGGCTAAGCGTTTGTGTACATCTTTGAAGGCTTGTTAGTTCATGGAGTATTTGTTGGGTGGGAGTTGGTTTGTTAGTGGAAAACATAGTGCTTGCAAAAGAAGTCCTCATTTTGCACTTTCTTTCAAAGCAAACTTATTAATAAAGGGGAGGGAAATGTGGTCCTGTGGCAAAGATCGGCATGGATTTGGTGGGGGGGCAGAGTGCAGTAAAGGAACAGTAATCTGCACACTTCACCCCTCTTCCTTTGGCATTAGTAGGGCTAACTTGCTCTCTTTTGAATTCCATGGCTGACTTTTGTTGTGCAGCCACCTTGCTTACGCTGAAGTTTGCTTCCTGGGACCAGAGGACTGGGCTGATAGGTAGGAAAGTAGGAAGTAGGAATACAGTTCCTTGTGCATGAAGGTGATTTTCCGTATTAAAAAATATATCTGATTGGGTTGGGAAGTGGGGGGGGGGGACGGGGGACTAGCTTTCAAGATTTAGGTTTACAGTTGTATTTATTGTTGTATTTATCACCTGCTAAGTAGCCTGTCAGTAAGCAGTAACTGTAGGAAAAATAAACTTTGAGTGCTTCAGTCAGCATGCACCTCAGCAGAAGATAGCAATCATATGCCTCTGCAACCTTTAACAATGCAGCTCTCAAAGTCGGCAATAGATGGATCGTAACTGGGAATCTAGCAGAGATGCGGCAATAATTTGGAAGGAGGTTAGTTATATTTTACACATAAAATATTTATATATAGAAATCTGAATGACATTGCAGTAGAAAATAGTATAGCATAATGGAATGAAAGCTGAACTTTCTCCTTGAAGGCATCTCCTTTTATAGATTCTTGGCTTTGTTGAAGAGTTTTGCACAGGCATCCTGAAAGTTCAAGTGAAAGCTGGCACTGCATCCGTAACTCCTGCCGTTGCCTGAGTCATTGCGGCACATGCTGGGTGATATATTGCAGTGCAGTCTCTGGAGAATCCTGCAATGCTGAAAAACAAAAAGACAAGTGAAGCACAGCAACAGCATTGCATGAAGATTTTCTTTAGCATCGTTTGCCGAGTATTAGTTGAAGTTGCTTAAGTTTCTTGAACAGGTCCATTTCTACCAAGAAGTTGCATTCCTATACGGAATTTGGGACAGACTTTGTAATATGTAGAAAGGAGGACAAATTCTGCTTAGTTACAATGGTAGAAATCTGAAATGACTCGATGAAGGGTCTCATATAGGAATGTGCAGCATAACTGTGTAAGTGAGCAGGATCTGGCCTATAAAACCTCAGTCCAAGTGCTTGCTTCCCATTAAGACAGAAAAACTGTATATACTCTGTGGCACAACATAGCTGCAGTTCTGGAACAAACTATTGCTGAAGAGTGGAAGTGGTTATTTAATGTAACATTTTCTGTTGTGCCCTCCAAACACTAACACTTTCTGTAAGCATACATGTAATTCAAGTTACAAAATACATCCCATTCTTCATACCTTCTGTCACAACCCACAAAACTCAAACTTTGTCTTATAATGATCTTGTTAAGAAAAAACTGCTTCTCTTGATGTTAATGCCAGTTTCACCCCAGTATATTGTGATGTCTGTTCTATGTTGTGCTGTGTTCTCATTGTTCATCTCTTTCCTGTTCGTGAAACGAGTTGAAGATGCAGGTCTTCACAATACTTTTAACAAGCCCAGTTAGAAAAGGGCTCATTGAATGTTCGGTTACACCTTGAATTCTGTTTTGTGGAGCCCTAGTGCTTTATCACGCTATATATGTTTCTGTTATTGAAGTTATTAAGAGTTATATGCATTGATGGGAGAACATACCGGTTAATTTCTTGCAACATCTCAAATATCAGCAGCTGTGTACGTGAAACACAAAAATAACTTGGCCTTACATGCTTTCTATTCAAAGGACAATGCCAAGCGTCTAATGAGAATTAATTCTGTTTCTGTACTACCCTAATTAAATTACACTTTGGATACTGTACCTGTGTTTAATGAACTGCAACAACTGCAGTAAAATTGGCTTGGTTAGGAACTGAACGTGATTATAAGAATCCAGGACTCAAAGGAAGTCAAGGGGTTCTAAAAATTCCATTCTTTATTGGCTAAAATTCCATTTTCTATGATTGGTGACATTTCTGCTCTTGTGCAGTCAGGTTACAGATCTAAGGTGAAAAAAGTGGGGAAACTTTTTAATTTTTTTTTTTTTTTAACCAAGCAAAAAAAGAAATAAAATATTAAAACAAGTATAAACGATCCTAGCTAGTAACAGCCCCTCTGTTCCTTTACAGATGCAAATAAATAAGGCACTTGAAGGTGACATGACTTCAAGGTTAAGGATCTGGTCAGTGGCAGAACCAAAAGTAGATTATGTGTTTCCAGACTATAGATGCAATGTCCAGTCATTAGAAATTCTACTTTCAGACTCTGAGGTTTGAAAAGGTGTGTAGAAGAACTATGTCACGTTCACTGTTTTTTGTTTTGGTTTGTTTTTTTTTTTTTATTTCTCTTTTATTTTGCATAAGATGTATGGATAAATAAGAAATGTAGATATGAATTTAGATTAATGCTTCTGTATGAATTCTGTATAAATTTCACTGACTCAAAGTTCAGTAGGGCTGCACATGGTATTTTCACCTAACTTTGCAGTTTTTAATACTTCCCTGTAACTGGCAAGCAATGTTTTATAAACTAGGATTTTCAGATAATTATATCTCCCCAGCAGAGAGTAAGTGGGGAGGAAAAAAAATATTACTTAGTACCATAAGTGAGATGTGAGACTGGAGGTTCAGAAAGTCCTTGTTTTGATTCAAAATTGTGAGTTTCCCTTTCACAGTCATATTGAGAGAGCTGGAAAGTGAAATTTGGTGCCTGTACTGTCTGCATGGTCAGAATGCCGCAAACATGGGAACGCAGGATGGGTCAGCTGGGCTTCGGGGCTGTGGTAGGTGTGTGCGTGGTGGAAAGGGAAGAAACTGTGTTGAAGTAAATTATTAATCAAAGGCTGTAACTTTTCGTCAATTCAGAACCAGCAGTTCCAGTCTGCTCTCTAGAAATTTCTTCCAATGAAAATAATAAGGTTTTTACAGACATCAGGATGGATTCTGCTTTTGCTGTGAGCTGCTTGGATGTCAGCCCAGAGGCACCGGAACATAGCGACTGTTACTTGCCTTTAGGATTAACCGCGTATATTTGTAGGGCTTTAGCATCAGAATACTCCCTACCTGTTTTTTCCCCTGTAAATTGTAGTAACCACCTAAAATTACTTTTTTACTGTTGGAGGTGAGGCTTTTTGTTTGGGTTTTTTTTGTTTGCTTTTTCTGGAGGGTGGGGAGAGCAAGCAAAACTTCTTCACTTCCCTGATCTGTCTTACAGCTCTCCACGCGCTCAAAGACCACTGACATTGTTCCTCAGTGGAACTTTCCCTTCCTTGTACTGTTTAACCTAAGTTTGTGCTAGTGTCTGTCATTTAATTTAATGGGAAGGAAAACTTCAATGGTGAACAGCAGGAGGGAGGCACGCAAACACAGGTGAATGGTGAGCTCGGGCAGGGAAGGAGTTACTTGCAGAAATGCCTTCATGTCTGAGGAAGTATGTTGCAAAAGAGTGTCCAAGTTAAGTATTTCTTCAGTGGATACTTTCTCTCATCTGAAGTTATGCTCTGTAGGTTTTTCTCAAACTGTACACTTGGTTGCTGCTTTCATTTATTCTGAGTGGGCCAGGTACAGGAGCACTGCTCGTAATGGGGCTGAAGGCACCGATAAACCCAGAGGTTGCTCAACTGCCAGGCTTGTAAGCGGTTGATGCTGGAGCATGGTGGATGTTTGCCCCTGTGAGTATGTGTAGTACCAGCAGAGAAGATGGAGGAGGTCCTCATCCTTTGTACACCTGTAAGAAGCAAGATGAAGCTTGGTTTGGCCACTAGTGTTTGCGTCAGAAGCTTCTATGCTTGATTCTTCAAGAAATTAGGTGTGCAGATTGCAAATCTGTTCTGTGACACAGATTGGGAGAATGTTTAATTGCGTGGGTAAAACTATCAGAAAATTATGATGGATTGGCTTGACATTACACACATAGAAGTTAGTTATCCTAGCTTCATGTCCCTGCTCCTTGCAGGGGGGTTGGACTAGATGACTTTGAAAGTCACTTGCAACCCTAACCGTTCAGTGATTCTATGATTCATGCTGCCATTTAATATGCTCTCTTGGAGAGATTCCTTTGTTTATCTTCCGCTATGTAAAACTATTTTAATTACATGAGAACTCAGACTATATTTTCTACTGAGCTTATTTTTCTGCGATTTCCTCATACGCTTAGAGGGAGTGTAGTCTTTTATATCAGCAGAATGGATCTTGCATGGTTTCTACAAAGTACATATCTATTTTTGCGTTGGTGGTGGTGGTGTTTTTTTTTTTTTTTACACATTAGTAAATTTTCTCGAGTCATAGAGGTATTATATATGGTATATGTGTATTGTATATGGTCATAAGCTAAGATTTTTCTCCATTTAGATAGTCTTAGTTTATAATGATGCACTTTCATTGATATAAACAATAAAAAAATCATATTCTGGAACAATTAAGGTGATGAGGAAAAAACCCAGACAATTTCCATTTGAGATCTTCTGATTCCTGTGATTCATCAAAAATATATTTGGGACATGAAGGAGGTTTCAACTAAAGGCTTAGTTCCGTCCTCGCACTGAACTCAGTTGAAGGAGACAGTGAATGCTAGAATTTGAGATTAGCAGACTATCATATACTGGAAATGGTTTCTGCTTTTTACTTTTTTTCTCAACTCTGATCAGGTTGCCTTGGTGGAATCACTGAGCCCCCAAAATAATCTGTAAAACAAGAATGTAAATAAGGTAACGCAAATGGAAAGGGAAGCAGAAGCATCCACAATTACAGATTCGGCCCAACCTCCATGTCTATGTTAGTGTAAGGTGATCTGGTTTCCCAAAGACGTTGTATCCTTGTTAATGTGATGAAATCTGTGTTCAAAAGTCAGGATCCGACAGATTTATCCTCTATAGTGTCATGAATTGTCTGCTACAGAGTAATGAAATTACAACTGTGTCTGGCCTAGTTGCTGTGGCCTGTGCAGGTCAGGTGAAGCAGGTGTTGCAATGTTCTGCTGCTGTTTGTGGTTAAATGCGAGGTCATTAGACTTCAGCAGGTTTTTTAGATGACTTGTTTGTGGTAGAAGAGTATTTTTCTTGTTTCCACTTCTTTCCAAAGATGGAATAAAGAACTTTTGACAAGAGGGTTTTAGTTTTATGCAAAATTTGTTCAACAACTTGAAGTATGTCTGTATTTTTACAGTTCATATTGTATCAGTAGAATCTTGAAACACATTGAAATTTGAAAATCCATAGAGCTCATAGGTGTGAACTGGCTTATCTCTCTCTGCTTCTGAAGGTTCTGGGCCCCAGTTTTACTGTGCATAAATGGAAATTGATAATAGTACTTCATATATAAGTGTAGTGAGTCTATAACCTGTATTTCCTTCCCTGCCATCTTTAAGCCTTTGGACAGAAAAACTCATAGAAAGCCTCTGCTCAAAATACACTTGCAAGATATTCTTAGAAGACAAAAAAAAAAATCTGCCCTTCAGTTTCTATACTTGCATGTCTGAGCAAACATTGCTTGTAGAAGAACTCAGAATTTGCTGTGTGGAATGACGCTTGCCCTGAGCAGTGCTGCCCTGGGTCGCTGGTTCTCTGTCAGACCTTTAGTAGCAGTTACATGGTTTCTTTATCACATATATTGTTGCTTTTTGTGTTGCTTTTTTGACATTACCTTTGTGGAAGCAGTCTTTAAAGCTTCTCCATTAGTTAATTGTTGTACTTCTGAGTTTTAGTCAGATCAGTGTGGGATTGCAGAAATTAGGCCTTTCTGTGTGGGATTGCAGCCTGCTGCAAAGATGAAAACAAGTTCAGACCGAGAAGTCTTGTGGCTATTGATAGCCTGCGTAACAGATTTGTCACTTCGCACCTAGCACCTCTTTGTCTATCAGCACATTTGGGAAGCAGCCAAAAGACGAGTACAGCTCACTCCATCTGATGAACAAAAAGTTCGTTTATACAAGGGGAAAAGATGCACATAAATATAGCTGTTCTTGCACAAAAGTAGCAACACTTCTGTGAATTTCTTTTTTAAATTATGTTAAAATTACATTTTTTTAAGAAAATGAGGAAATTATTTGGTAAAAAAGAGAAAAGGCGAAACTCTATAAGCTCATCTTCCCAAGTGTTGTCAATTGCTGTGATACTTTATTCAAAATTATACAAAATTGGAAAAATTACAGTTTTTGAAAAGCCTAGTTTCTGGTGGAAGAATTTTGTTTATGAAGATTGTGTGTATTCTTTTGGAACATTACTTATTTTATGATCCAAAATAGTAACCGCTTGCCTTGTTAATTACTTCTCATAGCGTATCATCTAAGTTGTTCCTTCAGCAGATGTTTAGTTGTTGCCAATACATGTGAGACTGAGTAAATTTTAAGATTTGTTCATCACTTGAAACATGTCAAATACACCAAATCGACTATCTTTGCATCGGTGCTTTGACACTAATTCTAGTAATGCACAGTATTGTTCTAGCAGGTGACTGAAATAAGTACATAGTCTGTCCAAAATTACCATTCTAGATTAGTGCAAGAGAAAACTCAGTTTTTGTCAACTTGCCAGTTATTTTCTGGATTTAAGTGACTTACATATATAGAAGTTGCAAGTGTTAGTGTGCCAGTTGTAATTACTAGTCAGAAAATACTGCTGTGCAATGGCCTGTCTGGAATTCTTTTGCTTTTCTACTGTTCCTGGAAGCTTACATCTATCTGTGTGTTTAAATTAATGCAGTTATGAAGATGCTTTCAGTGCATTCACAAGGATTGCTCAAAATACCATTGAAATGTTATTAAAAAAACTCAATTGCTGTATTTCCATAATCCAAAAAGTAAAACTGTAAAATGAATAAGGCACTGAAGACATTGTGGGGACTCCTGTCAGTCAGGGCTTTAGTTTACGCACATCATTCTACATGGCGCATCTTAAAGGGATTGAAAAATAGCAAATCTTGCTGTTCTTTTCCAAGCAGCAATTTCAAATTTTGGAAAACTCTGATTCTGTATATTATGCTATTTAGACTTGTATTATTAATCATGAAGAACACATTGCTGTATTCTTAAGTCTTGATCAAATATCTATAATAATTAAAAGACCACATGTACTGATTATTTGGTATGAAGAATGCAAGAATTGTGATGTTTTCATTGCAAGTCAGTTTGTTAGCCATGGGGATCGGCCCTCCAGTGATCTCTTCAGCTGTGGTTAAAGGTTCCTGTTTCATGGGACTTGGCATGTTTTGCTGCTGATGGATGCATTGCCTTTTTTGTAGGAATTTCTTCCTATAAAGCCATGTGCCAGTGCAGAGGAGGACGGTGCCTTTTGACCTCATTTGCACTGGTGCTGCAGAGCTCGTTCGGGCAGAGGTCTGTGTTCTGTGTGTAAATTATGCTTGGAAATTTTTTCCAGTTTTCTGTCATTTGTTTAAAGATGGAATTTGATTAAGTTTGTTTACAGTGCAATACTGACAATTCTGTGTGCATGCTGAGGGAGGGTCTTTTCTGTCCCCACGAATGAAGTCAGCGGTGCATTTCTGCAGTGCTGCTGTTACCACTGGAAAGAACTGCGCCTCGTGGAGATTCAGTGCCTGTCTGTCTTAGAAGTGTGGCTGGGAAGCCCTATTGTCCCCAACTGCATTTTAGTTTGAGGTATTGCGTGTAACAACATGTTGCTGCATAAAGCCACCAGTGTGTTTTGAAATGGAGTTGTGAAAATAAGGCAAAAACATGCAATTACTTCCTTTCCAGACTAGTCACAGTGAACACAGTGATGAAAATAATAATATTTTTGTTTGTCTGTTTGTTTGTTTTACTTTTTGCTATGATACTTGGAGTTTTTCTATTAAGTGACTGAAAGGAGCATTGATTATTAAAAACTTTCAGGTATGCGGGAGTGTTTGCGACTTGTTTGTTCCACTCAGGTTTTGCAAATCATGGTGAGGACAGGTTGCATTAGCAAAGAGTATAACGTATCTTACGTCCTTTTGTTCTTACCATGGCTATTGTTGCTCAGGGCCTCGCATGAATCCCAGTGAAGGCAGTAGAGCTGCAGAGCTGCTGAGAGCATATTGTTGGATTTTTCAAAATATTTGGGCAGTGAGACTGTAACATGATTAAAACCTCGGTTGCCTTTCCAGTGGGCCCAGAAACGGGAAGCACGTTACTTCACAGTGCTCTGATGTCTAATGCTGAGCATTAACTTAAAGGCTTGTAAAAACTGGCTTTAAAAAAACAACCAACCAAACAAGAAACCTCTCAAGCAGAGGAAACAAAAAATCTTGCTCTTTCAAAGGGAAAGCGTGCGATCCATGTACAGCAGGAGCAGGTGGATTGCCCTGAGCAGCAGGGAACAGGGTCTGACTGCGTGGCAGCAGAACGTGGGTGTTTCACAATGCGCTAAAAGCAGTGGAATCTACAGGACTGACTCCTCACAAAAGTAGGAGTGATGCCATTTAAAATAATATGCAGTAAAACGTAAGGGTAAGAGAAGGTGTTGCCAATCCATTTTATAGCGACTTAATAAAATTGACAAGGCTAGTGTAAGTGCTAAAAAATATTAACAGTAGTTTAATAACATTGAAGAACAAATCTCTAACTTGATTATGTAGGAATGGAATTCTGTAGGAATTACTGCCTGATGGAAAGTGGTTTCTGAAAGACCACGAAATAGAGATTATTTGTCACTTTTCGTGCATACAAGGTAGACTTGCTGATAAACATTATGCTGAAGCAGTGATGAGCAATGGTATGCTCATGTGGGGAGAGATTAATTCCAAACCAAATCAACCAAAAGTTATGATTTTGCCTGTCAGTGTATCTGGCTATATACAGCTGATGTTGACAGTCTTGTTGTTCTGCTTCCTCTGTACAGCGCACTCGGGGCTCTGTGGTGGATGACCTTGATCACATTCTTTACTGATAATGCATTCACCAGAACTGTCGCTTTAAACTATGGCACTACCAAGGAAGTGTTTGCTTTGGGTAAATGATAGTAACTCTTAAAACTAAAAATGGTACTTCTAACTATTTGCAGCATATCTTTTAGTGTTAGCAGCTCTTGAACTTAGACAAATTTAAGAATATTTAGCCCCAATATGTAAGCTCTGAGCTTAAAGCTGTAAATCCCTATTAAAAGTGCCCACATCTTGTCTGTGTTATTTCCCTTGTGGTTGGTCTGTATTTGTGCTTAAAAGTGTTTGCCAGGTAATTTCTAAGACTCAGATTTACTGCTGGTGGTGTTGGGTGTGTAATGAGGTTTTGACTTCAGTGAAGATGATGTAAATATATTCTGACTTTATAGAAATCAGAATTAGGTCAGCCCAAAAACTGAGTGAAAAACCCTGACTTTTTCCTGGCCTGTACTTTGTCAGGGCTCTGACATCACTTGTGAGTCATCTCTTAGTCTTGCATGTGGGCACTGAGGATGATGTGCTTAAGGCGCAAAGTCTGGAAGATGTGGTAGGTACTTGATGTCCTAATAAGGAGGCCCAGTGTACTCAGCATATTAAAAAAAAACCCCAAACAAACCAAACCAATCAACCAAACAAACAAGTTTAAAATTGAACTACAGGTGTACGCTACAGCTGATTTTTGTTTAAATGAGTTTTCTATAAAGCCATCTAATAAGCAGAAATAAATGGCCATGGAAAATGCAGGAGGGGAACTGGATATTCATGAATTATGCTTATGATTAACACTTATGATAAGTGTTTTCAAGAAGAAAAAAAATATTTTAATGTTTTAAAGGATTCTAATTGCCTATTCTGCACATGCAAGCTATGATTTATGTGCTGACTGATTTCTCTTATTTGAAGAACTAAGATTTAGGGTTTTTTTTTTTGTTTCACATGATGTAAAAGAAATAACAACGCTAGCATATGTTACTTTAGCAGAGAAATGCTGTCATTGGCTATTCCGTACAGCTCTTACCAGGTCAGACTTCATACCAGACCCAGCTACAGGGTAACACACTGGGCTGTGGCTCCATGAAGCCTTGAAGTATTTGCTTGGCTTTACACCCATGGGTAGCTCTGGGGCTGTTCCTGGACTGAAAGCTGGCCAGACCCCCTCCTGAGTTCAGGCCTGTGCTATGATCAGTGAGAGCCACCTTGCCTGAATAAGCTAGGGTAGTTTAAGCTGAGAAAAGACTGAAGGATCCATTTTCTGGGGTTAATTTCAAGGAGTTGTGCTGGAACTGGTCAGATAATGTTCTGGGAATGTGGAGTGCAGTGGCTTCTTCTTAGAAGCTATGAATCAGAGTAGTGCACTCTTCTAGAGCTATCTGGACTGTCAGTTCCAGACTGACAATATCCCAACATTTTCTAGAACAAGGCAGAGCACAGACTTTTGCTAGATCGAGTGGCAGTTGCTAGATGTCATGTGAAGAGGACAGAAATGAAGAGATATAGAATGGACAAAGTAATGTAAAGCTTGCTTAGTTTAGGACAGAGAGGTCATTAAAGAAGTCAGACTGCCTCAGTGGGCAGTTACACTGGGTGTAACTCTACCCCCAGAGTAAAGTCCTGCCTGCTCCCTTGGGTCGGCTCTGAGTGCTTGTGTGGTCACACACTAAGCTGACAGAGGCAGCTTATCCTTCTGAAAACTAACCCCGCTCAAACGTGTGATCAGCTCTCAGGTGGATTAACTCGCTGAAGCAGCTCACAGCGTAGCCGCACGAGAGCTGGTACCAGTGCAAGGGAAGTGGTGGGAATGCTGCAACAGGGATGAAAAAGATTTAGAGAGGGCTAAGTAGCTGTGGAAAAATACCTCAATGAATATTAGAATGTTTTGTTCACATTCAGAGTAGAATAAACCGTGCTTTGTAGGCAATGTGTATCTCATTGATATTCTGAACGATTAGTCAATGAGATCTCTGCTACCGGTTCCCCCTGGGTTTAGTGGTGACTATCCTGGTTGTGATGATAATCATGTGAAGGCAAACAAAGGAGACAAAAAGATCTATCCGTATTCCAGCAAGCCCGTAGTCCAAACAGGGCAAATGGGTGGTTTAAGTAAAATGATGGTCAACCTGGATGTAGGGAAAAGGAATGTTCCTGGTGAAAGCAGCACCTCAAGCCATATAGCCTGCAATTGCTATATGAGTGGTAGTGAGTGGTAGGGCTTACACAGTGAGATCTGAGAGTCTTCAGGTTGACTTCAGTGGAAAACTGAGAATGCTGTTGAAGGAGCAAAGGGAAAACATGCATTTTCTGAGTGGAGGAAAGAGGGCCCTTAATTCAACTGTGAGGGGTATCTGAGGAAGGAAGTTCTGCTCTATTAGAGTAAGGGCTCCTGTGGCCAATGCTGTAGAACAGAGATACAAGTTAGCGTAAAGTTGTAAAAGGATGTTAGAAGTAACAAGAGGCAAACAAACGAGTAAAAATGAATGTGGTATAACTTTTCATGTTCTCTCAGTGCTGTTTGGGCAAAACAGAACATTGTGAGGAACCACTTTGACAATTACTTGTTAGCATCTGTAAAAGGAATCTTTAAATTCAGTCATGAGAGACATCTAATGTAGAAACGTCTTAAATCACACAGGAGTTGAAGTAAGAAAGAAGATAATATGGAAGGTCCTCATATTATTTGGAAAGGAAGTGTATAAAGATTAAAATCTCTGAGGGTTTTGTTTTATAGCATTATCACGCTTTCTCATCTTCACAGTGGGCATGTATGATGAGTATGTCAAAAGGAAACCACGTCTTCCTTACAAGCACAGAGAACAACTTTAGAAAGGCCAAATCAGGATTGTATTGCTGCCAAGTGAATTTTTGCACCAGGAGCTGGTGGAGGGAGGAAGAATTATTAATGTGACAACAGCCAGTGGAAGGTGCTCTGCATGTAGCTTGTCATTCCCAGCTCTAGCTCCCCTCCATGCAAAGTAATGGGGCCAAAATATTGCCTAGTTGTTATACCTGAGACAAGACACCTAGAGAGAGGCAGGAAATGGTTCTGGCAGGATACATACCCAGCGCTGCGTCTCACTGCTTGCCCTTGCAGGATGGCCTCTGTGTGATGCACCCACTGCCACCTCTTGTCTGCAGTGCTTGTGCACGTGCTGTCTCAGTGTATTCTTCCTGGGTAAGCAAGGTCATAGTTTGGAATAAAAATCTTCAGATTTTACTTTTCAAACAAATTCAGAGTGTTTTCTTTAACAAAAGTTTGAAACTGAGCAAGGAATGGGTGAAAGTGGAAAAATGAGGAAGGATACTAACCAAATATTTTTTTTATGGCCCTTTGGTGGCTTTATACTTCTGTTTTTAGGATATACTCACTTGCACAAGCATCAGGATTTTAAAACAGATTAGGGAACAGTATTTTAGATTTGCAGAATGAAATACTGCAAATACTTTATGGTTTCATGTGTGTCATCATGCTTGACTACATGAAATCTCAGATCAATGAATTTGATTTTTTTTTTTTGTCAGAGACTTCAGTGTAATCAGGTTTTCTCATGAAAAGCACTTGTATCTTCTCTTCTGAAAACCAGACAGTCTTGAGTCTCACACTTTATTAAATAGTCTTTTAAGTAGGCTTGCAGAGCAAATAATATGTCTGCATCTAAACATTTAGGTTAGTTTGTTACATTTGAATTCTTACCAAGATGTGCACATCTCAAAAGGAAAATAATAATGATTATTTTCCATTTACAAATGTGTATAATGCATGTGTAGGCATCAGTGTTGAGTTCTGTGGGGAACAGTGGAGGTTTGTCGGGGAAGTGTTCAAAGTTTTGCAATACAAAGTAGATTTTGTTGTACAATACATGTGCTAAAGAATAGCTGTAGCAGACAAGTTTGACTAAAATGCTCAGTAATACTCTGACGTGTCACCGCCTGGTGCAAAATGAGTCACTCTCTATAGAAATGCAAAATTGCATTATAGAGCCCAGAGTCTTATACTTTATTCATATCTGGACAAGAATGTCCTTTGTCCATGATGCTGTTTTTCTTCCATATCTGTATGCATTTTATTTAAGCTCATAGACACCATGCTGAGTATTGGTGTATGCACCATCACACGCTAATAATCTCTATCATTTGCCTCTGTTTGCTATGGGTTCAGTATCTTACTGCCCTTTTTCACTGCCCTCTCAGATGTGACTGAAGATGAGGTATGGTTGTCAAACTGGAATGACTGTTTTGGAATATGTAGAAATACTGGCCTCAAGAGCTGTATTTATTTGGGCTTGTCCAGAACGGTTCCTCGTGTTCTATCTGAACAGTTGCAGTGAGTAGGAAAGGTCATTGAGTGCTACTTGGAAGGACCATAGCTAGAAGTCACCAAAGGGCAATCTGAAACCTTTCTGTGCAGAGATCTGGAACAAATCTGGAGAAAGTGTGAGTGGTAGTTGTGCAGCTCTGTGGTTTATACAATGGCATGGAGATGAAGGCTTTGTTTAGGAATAGGGTTTTGTTCTCTGGGAGGAGGCTGGATTTTGCTACAAGTAAGCTGGTTTTATTGGCAAGGAGGAGTAGGAGGCATGTAGAAATCTTGAGAAACTGAGTTTGCAATGGGATGGACTCAGTTTCTGGAATGTACTACTTAGTGTTTTTCTTCCCTTCAAAGTTCGGTAGCTGCCAAGCGCATCAAGAATAAAAGTACTGTGGTTTAGAAATTCCTGTGTGAAGCCTGCGTTGCTTGCTTTTTCATCCCACTGGTGTGGTCAAACAATTTAAGTGAAAACTGCAGTGTTGGTGGGGTGCACTGAGAAGGCCTATCTAGGTACTTGAGAAGGATGTCAAGTCTGATATGGATTTCAAGTTTAAAGCATTTGAGATGGTAGATCACCTTGTCCAAAGGAAAGCCTTCAAATGATAATGTGTCTCAGAATTGTAGCACTAGGAGCAGTGGCTATGCCCAAGTTCAGCTCGGGTAAGAGCCTGTAGGACTCCAGGGTAAAAGTCTGTCTTCAGGATAATGTCATTACTACAGCAGCTTGTCTGGGTACGTTAATAACAAGCTCCATTAATCATTGGGTGTTCCAGCTCATTTGTGAGAGACTGTGGGGGAACAGGGGGGAAGAATTGTGTTTGAATTGTTCTTTGCTGGAGTTCAGTTCCAAGCTCCAGTGGCTTTGAATAGCAAAGGCCAGGCCTCTGTTTTGAGATGTTGTGTTCGCTATCTGTTGCTGGAACCAAGCTTCTGCTTTGTGACAGCTGCTTTTTTTTTTTCCTTTAAATGTGCAACACACATTTCTTTTCACGTTTTTCAGCAGTTAATGTTTAAGCTCTGTGCTAGGCGTTAAAAAGAATAAAGAATATGTGTAATTAGGAAGCTGAGAAAGCTGCTGTATGTCATGGGAAAGAAATAAAACACGGAGCTTTTACAGCTACAGTTGAGAGTCTTGCCAAAATTATCTGCACATGGTTACTGATTGCTTAATATTTTCTGTCAAAGAAGCTTAGTAAAGAAAATTATCTTAAACAAGTACTGTATGCATTATAAGAGAAAGGACTTACCCTTTTAGGTTTAGAAGTGGTGAAATACATTCCTTTAAATGTTTCCTGCTAGAATAACATTAGATGTTCTGTATGCTTCTAGCGCATGTATTTGTCTAGTAATCTTACCTCACAGAGCTGCACTGTCTGACCTGGAGCTTAAATCAAAAAGTGTTTTGCTGCTGAGAGATCTGAAGGCAGGAGGATACTTGAGTCCTGTTTAAAAATTGAAGGATTTAATACAGGCTGATGACACGTTGTCTAAGTGACAGACTTCTAATTGGAGACCTCTGTTCTTGCAGATGATTTAGATCTCATGGTGTGTTGCGTTTTCTGAACCTGGCATTGCAATACTTTATAAGCCGTTGGGCAAGTAGGTGCTCACAGTTAATGTAAGTGGTGACGCTCATCTGTTGTGTTCAAGTGTCCATGCATCTGTGGGAAAGTGCTTTTGCAATTTAAAGGCAGAAGGTCAAACTTAATGAAACAGAGAGTCGTAAACAGTGCATATCTTTGTGACAGAATGCAAAGCTGATAGAAAGTAGCTTTTCAAGCAAGAGTTTATTGCAACTCTCCTTCACAGCAAAGGTAGTTATATCTCTTTCTGGCTGTTTTCCCCTCTCTCCTTTCGCTGTTATCTGTTTCTCAAAATAAAAGCAAGTACATTATCTTCTCTGGGATGTTCGCTGCAGTATTTCTGTCCTAGGACTCTTCATTCTTTCAGCCTTGAGTTAGAGACTGTACAAATTAACAGGATAAATCAGTCTTGTACTTTGATAAAAGAACATGAGACTGTACCAATAAATGACTCCTGAGCAGAGTATGGAAGAGAACAAAAGCATATGCAGCTCTTGCTGGGAACAGAAGACGGAGACTAGCACGGGAAAAAAAGGGGGAGAGGAGGCTGGCTTGTGAGAGAGAATATTTAGGATGGAAGGCTGGATCTTCTGTAGATGCACAAAGTAACTGCTCATTCTAAAATGTTTCATTTCCTGCCTGGATAAATTTATTCCAGATAAATTCTCTGAACAATTTATCAAGCCACTGCTCAAAGCTGTGGGAGGTTTTTTTTTTGTTTGTTTGTTTTGTTTTTTCTCCCCTTGACACTTATGTAGCAAAATGGAACCATAGCTGCACAGTTCTGTGGTCCTCGGAGTTTGGCTTAACATTGAAACTAACATCATGGTTAAGTGATTTAATTATGAATTGTTTCATAGGACCAATATATACTGATGACAAGGCCAGAGGAGACACAAGTGCATCTGGAACAACTCCATGAGGCCCCCATTCATAGAAGTGTCTAGAGATGAGAAACCTGGCGATGGTCCTGTCAATAGGCTTTCCTTTTGTGAGCAATCAATTTGTCTTTAAATGGTAAAGAATCTCTATTCCTTAATGCAAAGCACAACAGGCTCTCACTGTGTGATTGTAAATCTGAAGATATGAAACTAGTGACTTAGGTAAATATACAATTCACAAACTGTCGAAGGAATCTCTAGAGCTGACTTGTTGAATGGACGTGGCATTACGTCAATGGTGCCCTTATTTCAGTTTGACAAGGCTGTATCAATCTCTATCAAATTCCAAGGTGGGAGAGAGCTTAGAGATAAAAGTAAAATTACTTTATCTTCTCTGCTGTTTGAACATGAGTTGACTAACTCAAATAGGGTGAACTCACATTAAAAATAGACTTAAATACAATTAAGTATACTCTAAATGAGTTTAGTTTGTGTCAGTATACACAAATATTAAAAAAAAAACCTATTAAAAAAATCTGTATATGACAGATTCCCTGTGTTCCTTTCATGTATATATTGTAATTTAAAAGGAAAACAAACCATAATCTCTCTTGTTTATATTCAGGTAAGCAGTGGAACATCTGCCTCATGCTAGTGGGAAAACGATTGGACTACTTAAGGGTACTGTCAAATGCAGAAAATAAACACACTGAAGAAGAGAAGACTTCTTTTCCTGTCTACTCCCTATTGCACTTTTACATCTATTTAGGAGATCATTCCCTAAATGTCAATATTTTGCATGTGAGGGGTGCTTTAGCATCAATGAAAAATGGACTCTAGATGAATTTAAACCTAAAACCACAGTATCCTGGAGTCTGTTTCATGAAACCACCTCTTTGAAGAGCTATTCTCGGAAGAAAATTAATAGGGAAGTTTGGAAGAAAATGGAAGAAATTGCCCCTCTTTTGTCTCCCTCTGAGGAGCTCTGAGCTGCTGCTCTGGGTTTTTTTTTTTCCCTTCCTTTTTTTTTTTTTTCCCCCCTTGTGCGCGATTTCCCCCCCATGTGCGAGCAGTCTCACATGCGGCATAGACAGAGAAGTGTGTGGCAGAAGAAAATAAAGGAAACTGAAATAAATACAAGGCAAATAGAGATAAGTTATAAGGAGGGAAGAGACAACAGAAAGAAAGACAAACAAAAGTGTGGGAAGTAGTGGTAGTGAAAAGAGAGAAAATTGAATTGACTGGATTGAGAAGGAGTGCAGAGGTAGTGGTGGTTATTGCATGAGGAGAAAACGTGTCTCGAGATGCAGGGCTAGCTTAATGTTTCTGTGAGAGAGAAAATCTACAAAACTTAGTGGGAATGCTCAAGAGACGGGAGAAGGTGACAGCTCTGCACTTCTGCACTGTAATGGGAGGTAGGCATGCAAATAAGACTGCCAGGAAAACCTGACACAGGGGTTTAGTGCCTCAGTAGAGCTGACTGCCCCTGGCACAGAGCTCTGTGTCATACAGTAGCTGTCAGTAGTAAAGTGATTTTCTTGTTCTCCCATTCCCTGCTTCTTGTTTCAGTTTTTGAGCACTGAGCCAAACTCTTGTATTTCTCAATTTCTTGAAGACAACTATGCTGTAAGTCAGACCAGACTTTGTCCCTGGACTTTGAACTTGTGGCATGGATTTAACCTTGATGGTACAGAGGAGCATCAATTTTGCTGTCTCTTTCCCAGGAAGGCAAGCGGTGTTTATACTTCAGCCTTGACTGAGAGCTTCAGCGAGCTTTTAATTGTCAGTAGGGCTCTGGAAACCTGGCAGGTAGTAGGTTTCTAGGGAATACACTGAACTGGTACATCCCTTCCTGCCAGGGACATGATTCATTCCTGCACCTCAGTTGGCTGTCAGAAGGTGATTGGTACAGCTGTGGGCTGCCTCTCGCTGAAGGCTCTGAAACTGGGATCCTCAGGCTGAAAGGAGAAATTGCAGCAAACCTCTGCTGAAAGTAAAACTAAATTCTCACAGATCCACAAATGGAATTTAAATTGCTAGTGTTTTAAATAGGATTTAAAATGAAATTATTATGAGGCATTAAATGTGCTACCCTTTCAAAAGTAATAGGTTCTACCATGGTTTCCTTTAAAACTTCATTTTTGCAAGCTCTAGCACTAGTGAGACAGGTGAGACGAGTGCCAACATGAGCTAATTTTACTGGCACTGGGACTTGAGAGGTCACAAAAGGAGGCGGGTAGGGAACTCTCAGAAGAAACTACTGAATCCGTTGCAGAAAAGGAATGCTGTAGAAAATCAGACTTCTGTTTATAATTTAATATTATTTCATGTGCCTTTTCAGTAGGTAGGATAACAATTGCTTTACAAATAACCATACAGTGTTTCTTTTCAAAAGTGTGTCTGTGCATTTGCAGACTCCTTCCAAGCCCGGAGCCATTGATCTGAGCTGTGTTGTGCCATTCTGCCTTCTTTCTACAGTATTCAACTTCTTGTGTAGTTTTTAAACACATGGCTTATTTTGTGGAAAAGTATTTGTGCTGATTCTCAGAATTCCTACTGTCATTTGAAATGTGTTAGGCCACAGTGCTGTGGATCTTTGTGAGTGTGTGTATACATATATATATATATATATATATACACACACACACACACATGGTAGTTTGCAAATAAGCATTGGGTCCAGGCATGCAGATGTAACAGTAGTCAAGCAATAGTTTAAATATTGGTAATTTCTGAAGTGTTTCCTATGTGATATTTGTAGTCCATACACAGATGTCCTAACCATAGTGATGGTTCTACATTTTGGATACATAGCTTGTTTAAGAAATACCCCCCACCTCTCCAGCCATTATTTATCAATGTAAATAAGAGAAGCCTTCGCTATGCTGTGCTAGAAGAAACACAAGGACAAAATATTGCTTGAAGAGAAGGCCTTAATAATGTAGTAGTTAGTTTAGCTGCTGTCAGCTGTTTACGACTAGAATCTGAAATTAAACAGAGCTCATTTTGGCAGTGTCGAGCCCTGTGTGCTTCTCTGATGAGCCTCTTGGGCTAGGCTCTTAAGAAGTATTTACATGCCTAGAGATTTAGCGAAGCACTTGGTGGGGTTTTCAAAAGCATCCAGCTCTCTTAGTACCTCTTGGGTTTCTTGAGGGGGTATGAGGGAGGGTGTGCGTATACGCATGTGTGTGCATATCAAAGCTGTTGATTATGCTTTTGCTTAAAAAAAATAGAATTATTCCGTTTAATAGGAAATCACGTTCCATCCCAGTCTGCTGAGCCACTGAATTATTTCACAAATACTGTTTTGCTTGTATCTTCCTTTCCTGTAACTTTTTTTTTTTATTCTTGTTTTCCCTCACTAGCTTGTATTTGTGAGGCAAAGGGGAAACTTGTTAATCCGTATACCTTCTGACTTGCACGGCGCCGGCTTTCCTTTGACACATATCAGCAGGTTTAGTGGCATGATGTTATGAGTCATATTTATTGCTAAGACATCAATTTTGCAAATTCCAGCTTAACATGGTTTTGTTGCTGAGCTCTGAGAGATTGACATTTAAGAAAGAAAAAAGCTAGAAGTGACTGAAAAAAAAAAAAGGTGTAAAAGTGACTGAATTAGGCAATATTTTGTAAAATACTGCCCTTATGTTTCTGCTAATTGTCCATTAATCTCCCAATTGGCACAAGAGAGCAAATCTTTTGTGTTTACTCACATAATCAGTATTTAACATTTGGTTTGTGGATGTATTTTGAAATGTTGCCTCACTGTTAACTGTATGTGATGTGATGTATGATCCTTACGGAGATTCTCAACTTCCTTAATAACACTGCTGTGGAAAGCTGCTTCTGCTGGATAGGGACTGCAGCTGGATATAGTAGTACCCCGTTGTTTTCTTTAAATTTAGTTTTAGCAGAATTTATTCAGTTAGTCCAGGCTTTATTATTTTAAAAACAAACAAGTGACTCCTGTAATTGCAGAGCCAGTTAAACTTATGTTGGTGTAAAATGAGCAATCACATGTTCCTTGCTTTGTGTACAATTTCAGGTAGCTTTGATACAATGTTTTCTGAAGTTTGATTTTGAGATAAAGGCATTCAGCTGGACAGCAGGGAGTTTATTCGATTCCTAATTGGGGTCAGAAGTGTCTCTCATAGTCTTGAGCGAACTGTTTCAATGTCTGCTTACGAAATGATTGCGTATTTGGACCAAATGCAGATTTTTGTATGTATTTTCTCTTTTGTAAGTTTGTAGTTACTTAGGAACTAGAACAATCCATGATTGCATAGATCAGCAGAAAACCAATGTAATTTTGCAGATTGTTACCACTCAAAATCTGAAAATTTGAAACATCTAGTCATATCAGTTTGAACATGAAAACCAGATGTAAACACTTTTCATTTCACTTTGCTAACGCACTGTCTGCAATACAAATCTTTCTTGCGCAGATAGTACACTCATTTTTTTAATTTTGCTCTCTGACAAAATTTGGAATTGCATTCTTGTAATGAAGTTTAATGGTTGTGCAGTACTTGACAACTCACAATTTGTATCCCATAAATATAACTTTCACTTGCTTTGCCTGTTCAAATACATACAGAATATTTTAGGTAAGACAGCATTCTTCAGGGCGGAGAGTGGAGATCTGGAACTCTGGCATTCTAATTTCGGAGTTACCGCTGGTTTGCTATGGGGCCAAGGACAAGTCGGTTTAACCCAAATTCAGTCAAATATTTAGGCTTCCAATTCTCTCCCTAAATTGCTGACATATTAAGAGCTTGAATGTGTGGTTCAGTCTGTACCAATTTGTTTCTCACTTTTCCCGTAGCATCAAAAGCCGTAGCAGTGGCTGATAAGTAGAGAGAGCAGAAAGTCTGGAATCCAGGCCCGCGAACAAGCAATATCAGCAGCACAGGTAGCAATGGGCTTTCTTTTAATGAAAGGCTTGAGACCTTCGGAGTGTCGGAGAAAGAGTCAAACTGTCCGTTACATAGTGAAGGTAAAATATTCTGAAATATGTTAAGAACTTTAAAAGAGCATGTTTTCTGAGAGGAAGGGACAGCACCCTTCTCAGTGTGCAGACTTCTTTATAAGTCTAGATTACAGAGTCTATATTTACACATACTTTGGCTGGATTTTGTTAATAAGATTAATTTAAAAGGCTGCCTGATTGTGTACAGACTGGCTCAGCTGGGTACAGGATTTTGAGTGTTGACCAAGTAACAGCAAGTGCCCAGCGTTCCTGACCCTACTTAGAGTTTACTTTCTGGCACAGACTTCTTGCAAAACAACTTTAAGGAGTGTCAGAGCTATAATGTAATGTCTGGGGTTTCTGTTACTGAATTAATAAAACATAACCAAACATTAAATTCTGGCAAAAAATGACGTATAAGAAATATATTAGAAAGAGCATAGGAATCATATGGGCTAAGTTCTCAGTGTTGCTGTCAAAAAAAAAAAGGAGATTTAAAATTTTTTTAAACAGATACAGGAAATAACAAAGTGAGTCATAAATAATATTTCATGAGATGTTATTGTTGACTTTAATAAACTGCAGGACCATGACTGGCACATGTCCTGTTTTTGCAGATCACTTAATTGTTTAATGCCAGATGCTTCACCTTACCTTATCCGTTGTAGATCTTTTCTTACAGCGCAAGGCGTTACTCATCCTTTGCTGCTTACTTCAGAGATGATGAGTTTCTAAAGCACATAAACAGAATCTTACAGGTCTGTGAAGGCCTTTGATATACTTGGGTCTGCTTCCTTTTTCTTTTTTTTTTTTCTTTTTCTTGAAAGAACAGGAAGCAAAAATATTTCATAGATTCCAGAGTTATGTCAGCAGAAAGAATTGCAAGGATGCTATGAACTTACAGAAATGGTCAAACACGCACATCATATACATTATATGGCAGATCTTCATGTAAGTCACTCATTAGGTTTGTAAAAGTGGTGTGCCCTTCTCTTTTGAAAAATTTCTGTTGTGATAATACTCTCAAGCGGCAGAATCTTTTGCTTAGACAACACAAAATCATATAGGTTGTTCAACTAAGTACCCTGTTAATGTATTTTTTTTCTTCCATCTTTTTCTGATTGTGTAAGGCATTCCTGAAGAAAAGAAGGCACTCATTAACCAGTAACCTTATTTATGTCATGTTCTTGGGTTCTGTGCCTCTTCCTTTTTCTTCGATGTGGTTTCCCAAGCAAAGCCTGTTAGATTGATTAAATACATTTTGACATGTACCTAGGTGTCTTCAGCGGTCCTTCACACAAATCCACTTAAGTTAGGAGAGATCACAGTGAGTGGTACAGAAGAACAGTACATGAAAGAATTGAAATCAGCGGAAATTCTTGTCTGCATAGTTATAAGTCTCTAACACCATCAGTTGGAAAGCACAACCACTGGTTGATGAGTTGGTGAGATTTTTTTCTGAAAGACAGACGTCTTGGATCGTCTCTGTGAGGTGTGTCTAGATTGCCTGCTGAAACTCCTACATCAGCAGGGAGCTCTGTCATTGCTTAAACGTTCCTGTGTGTACTAGTGCTTGTAAGGGCTTTCTTCCTCCCAGAATACATGGCTTGTGCTGTTTGAGCTTCCTTTCTAAATAAAACTAAGCTGCCACTTCTGAACCTGTGCCAGAGCTGTGCTGTTGCAGCTCAGCAGCTGTGGCTGTTCATTGATTCAGCGTGGTAGCTGCAGACCATACGTTCCATGATGTGAATGGGTATTTCTTTCTTTATGAGCATATGGGGAGGTTTGATGGACTGGGTCCGCTCTTGTTGATGCTGGCAGCTGTAGAGTTGGCTGTAGTGGTCTCAGCTGATTCCCTGGCTGGACTTCCCTGCACTTGGGGTCATGCTCATCTGTGAAGTATTTGCTCTGTGTTAGAAGGTAGGGTTAATAACAGTGCTTTATGTAGATCTGCGTGCGACCCATTAAATTACATGCTTCAAGCTGAATTAACGTTACACCACCAGCTCACAAAAAGTCACCATGCAGGGGGTGCATGTTTGGGGACACCCTCAGGTCCCTGCTTCCCAGGCAAGTCACATTGCAAACATGTTTCTCTTCTGTTCCTCCTTATCTGGTGTATCCTTCTATAACCCGGTTCATCTGTCTTCCTAAAAATAATCTACTGTGAAGTTGTTGCTCTTGTTTGTCTGAGAGGTAAGTTACAAGTAATGAAATAAAGGGTTCATAAATATTAGTGAGATAGGAATGTTCTTCATGAATGCAAACACTCTGGCAGTACTTTCATGCATTTCTTTAACTTAGTGTGTTTCAGAGATCTTTTGGTAGAAAAAGTATGTTTTGCTTCTTGAGCCACAGGCCCTTGAGATTCCTGGTGTTCTTTAGATGGCCTGGAGGTTTTTTTGTTATGCAAATAGAATTTCCTACCTGAATCTATGCTCTGAAAAGGAAGTAAGGACTTAATTTTTATTTTTCATGTTCACAAGTT
Source organism: Chlamydotis macqueenii (assembly GCF_036417535.1). Classification (NCBI taxonomy): domain Eukaryota; kingdom Metazoa; phylum Chordata; class Aves; order Otidiformes; family Otididae; genus Chlamydotis; species Chlamydotis macqueenii. The sequence continues at coordinate 10,421,208 of NC_141567.1, read as the reverse complement.
GAATTATATTTTTACAACTAGAAAATATTTAAGAAATATTTTAATGATGTTTATCTTGGTGTGTCCTTAAACATAACACATTTCTACATATATTAAAAATCCTTCATATTTTTAAAAAATACAACTCTCTGATATTTTTACTTTGTTGGCTGCTGGGATGAGATTTGCTCTTGGGTCCGTGAGAAATCCCTACAGGAAGTGTAGATGTAGGGCATTCCCTTTCTTTACTGAAGATAAGTGCAACCATAGTCATGAGCTGTCTTTGAAGTACAGGCACATCCTACATTCATACTTCATATTTCTGCTTTAAATGTCTGGGAACAGGGATATTCACTAGGACATGAATTCCTATGGCCATGGATGTGGTGTTCGGGAGTTCTGTGTTTTTTTTTTTTTTTTTTGTGATGGGTAATGAATTATAAGACAGTCATCCAATTGTATGGAACACTTCTTTGTTTCTCTGCGTTTATATGAAAATATACCCTGCCATAGTTACTACCAGAATGCTGTATAATTTTTGTGTCCAAAATATGATTATAATTTTTAATCAGTGTTGATTTCTCACATAAATTCCAAAGTATTGTATTACATTTTATAATTATGCGTTAACTGTTAGCACGAGAGAAAGCTTCACTTTCTTAAATACCCATGTGCAAGTGGTGTTGGATTCTGAGATATTTTTATACCACTCATAGCCATGAGAGCAATAACAAGTATTTGATTTTTAGGGTGCAGCTTTTTTTGCACTCCATAGTGTTGATTAAATAGCTGTAGGACCCAATGCAGATGCTCGGTTAATTAAAAAAAACAAACAACCCAATTCTGTAGATTTCTGTCAGAAATTTGCTAGCTGAATGTTTAGTAGAAGAAAAAGTTATAAAATACTGCATGTCAGGGTGATGATCCTTTGAGCTCGATACTGCGAGGTGCTGAGCACTCCGGTCTTAAGAACCCAGTGCAGTACGAACTTACGTGATTTGCTGGAGGGGAGCCAGAGGGTTCTGCATCTGCAGGACTGGAACGTGCACTTTGTAGTAGGCCACTTATTTATTTTGGGGGCAGAATAAATATTTTTGTTGTCAAATATATCAGACTAAGAATGTTTTTGTTTTCTTTGAAAACACAACGTACTGAGGCAACCAAAGAGTGCTTGCCATTGTTTAGTGCTTAACCTCTAAAATAAGAGATCTGGATTTTCTCCAAGCATTAGCAGAGTATGAGCTCTGTCAATAAAATTAAAAGAAGAGCTTGAAGTACTGCTACACTTTTATAATTTGACTTTTTCCCTCATAGTATTTTTTAAGGAGTCTGAGAAAAATATCTTTTTAGGTATGTATTACCAATTTTGATTTGCAGGTTATTTTTCACTTTTAGTGGTTCTGCCATGGCTCTGGGCCCTGTCTTGGGACGTTCTTGGTGCGGGAGGAGAGACCTGAAGAGGCTGCCATTATCATAGCTGGTTGGTTTCAACATCCTCCCCAGCTGTTCCAGGGGCCAAGTGCTGTGTTTCTTTAGTCTTTTGTTTAGATCTGGGTTTTAACATGTGCATCTTAGTTTAGTTCCTTGGTGTGGGGCACTTCTTTCTTTTCCTGAGCACTTCAGTAGATGTCTGGAAGTCAATCACAAGCTGCCCATTCATTTTAGGTGCTTACCTAGTCAATAAAGCAGAATATCTGATTCTTTTTTTAAAGAATATTTCTTCTATGACAGTGGCAAACTTTGTGCAGATGGCTCTGCCAGAGTGTACTCCTTTATGTTGTTAAAGATGTGCTAAGATGCAAGATATTAAGCTGTGTTGTAGATTCAAGTTCTTGGTAGTCTGCACTATGTGAACTAGTAGTAATCTTCTCTTTGAGTGCGGGAATTGGCAGTCTGTATTAAGGGAGGAGGAGAACCAGGTAATATACATGGCACTGTAGTAGAACTTAAAAGCACAAACCAGGGAATTACAGATTCTTGAGGTTTTGATCTAGAAGACAGACTGGTATCTTGGTTCTCTGATCTGATGGATCCTTCAGGAAAAGGCCGAAAAAGAAAATCTCTCTCCCCCCTTAGGAAGCTGAACACTGCAAGAAAATTCTGCTTTAGCCAGAAAACATCTTGCCAGCCACCTTATTCTGCCTGTTGTTTGTGATAGGCTTTAAAAAGATTCTTCAGAAAGCTATTAGTGTTGTGAACATTGCATGAAATCCTCTATGCATAATAATGTGACACCAAACAAAACAATTAGATGGCTGCAGGGCAATAACTGGAAGTTTTAATGATTTATTAGGAGAAGTGTAACTGTTATGCATTAGCCATACTGGAATGTAGTATTTTGTACTAAGTACTGTATTTAAAGATGTATCTTAATGTATTTGTGCAGTTTGGCCCAGTTACACGTTTCTGTGGGGAATGTGGCCATGTAGTTATATTATTTCCTGGCTTTCTATGTGTTAACTTTGGGATGAATCTATGAGTTTTCCCAGTTGGTTGCTTACTTCCTTTTTTCAGGGAGGCAAATAAATTTAAAGTATCTTCATAGCTTTGGCTTTTTTGTTAAAAGATTTTTCCTAAAATCTGGGTTTTGCCTCATGGGTTTCACAGTGTGCATATTTATGACAAACGTAGAAATTTTCCATCCCATTAAAGTTTCAACAGATAATTTCAGCAGATAGTCCTTCATAACAGAATAAATGCTGTGACTTGGTGAAGAGTCATTAAAGCTCTTAAGTCTTTAATAGAATATATGATACCTTTCATTCAGTCGTTAAATAGTATTTAATGATTTCTTTGCTAGTTATGTACATGAGCGTTTTGCTGGCCATTTAAGGACTTCTTCAGCTCCACTTGTGTCAACAGTAGCTGAATAACAACAAAAAAAACTGTGGTGGTTCAGTCCCCGTTAATGACTGTGGCAAAAGAAAGTCAGAACAAGTGAAACAGAAGGTCAGAGCTTGTGTGCAAGTAAGGGCTGGCAAGAATCCTATTGACTTGTACTATAAAATACCCAGTGGATATATTTAAAAAAATAGGGTAATTGTTTTGAGAGTTTTATCAGCTCTCTGTTGATGTGGGATATTTTTGGCAGTTTCTCATGTTTAGTAACCTTCCTTAGTGAAATACAAAAAAAGTACTATAATTTAGTGGATATAATGTACAAAACATGAGTAACAGACCTTTCTGAAGGTTTTCTGAAGCTCGTTTTTAAAATCCATATGAGAATGGAGAAATGTACTATTCCTGTGCAATAAGAAGGATAAATCTTAACATATTTAAAATAAAAGTACTGAAAATCTACATGAAAGCTTGAGACTTTTTTAGTTTAAAGTTTTGGTGAGCTGTAGATTTCAGTTTAAACTCTAGACAGTTTGTGTGCTATGTTTATGCTTCGTTACAACAGAATAAGTCAAAAGAAAATTATATTATCTCAAAGAAACTGGAGTTACAAAGAACTAGTATGAGAACAAAATCTCAGTATTAGGTTTATGGGAAAAAATGTTTTTTTTTTTTTTCAGATGGTTTATTGGAATATAAATTCCTTAGATAGATATTTTAGTCTTTTAAGACTGCATAAGAACATTGCAATTTGCATTTTGAACAGTAGCTGGATATACAGAACTTAAATAGAAATCACAATATCTGGAGGGGTTTATTTAAAAATCTATTTATTTTTTTTCAGATTTGTCTTCCTAGAAGATTCCATGCAAGCCCACCAGAGACTTTTAGATTGTCTATAGTACAACATCATATTTCATTTTTAAATATTAAAAAGAACAGTAAGATCGAGGAAGAAGTTACAAGCAAGGAGTGTTTGTGTACGAACTGCAGTATTTCTTCAGGCAAAAAAGGTGTCCTATCATATAAAGCATGCAAGTTTTACAATAAAACATAGTTTGCTATCGTGTATAACTACACATGAGAGGTTATAATACAATGGCTGATTTGAGAGTGTTTTCATGTTTGTGTTTAGGGTTTGTGGGTTTGTTTTTTTTTTTTTGTTTTTTTTTGCTTTGTTTTGTTTTTTAATCCCTGCTAACTCTAATACATCAAGTGTGATGGAGGGAGTTGCACAGACACCTGAGAGAAAGAAATCTTTCTCATTTCACAGCTATTCTCTGGATGTAAATTTTGATCCAGAGGAAATCTAATTAGCTCCACCAGAATTATGAATAATGAATGGCTTTAGCTGCAGACCTGGCAGTGGAATAGTAAGGTAGTGGTGACCCCCATGGTGGGAACTTATTTTTTTCAGAGCCCCAAATTCCAGCTCTGGCCCTGTCTAGTGAAAAGTTCCTGAATCTGTGGCTCCCAGCTTCTGAATTTGGAGATGAAGGATTCTTACTGTACAAGCAATTCCAGGCTCCCTTGGAGTACATGCCTTGTGTGATGATAGTAGTCTCGCCTTTGATTAGCTGACCTGTAAAAACTGGTAGGTATTGCCATGTAATTACAGAGCCCCAGTTGGGCACGCTTCTATTTAAGCTCAAAGCATTTTGCAGCTTTGTGTAACGCATGTAAACGATGCTCACCAAATAGCTGGAGAACTAAAACTCAGCATCTGTCTCCTTTGCGCATCTATTTTCAATAATTAATTGGGTATCCTGTGACTTTTAATTTGGAGAGTGGTGATGCTAGTTTTACACCACCTAAATTCAGTATGATCAGAACAAAAGCTTTTTTGTTCCTAAATGCAAGAATAGTAAAGCTGATCCCGATTATACCAGTATGAAACAAGCTTGTAGTGCTGTAGAATTTAATGATAACCATTAGAACTTCATAGTAATTTTTACTGTCAGGAGTGCAGACAGATTATAGACTTTAAGGAATCATTCTTTACAATATCTCTCAGAGCACTGAGGTAGTCTCAAAGGGAGTTAGAGCTCAGAGTAAATGTCATTGAAGAAGTGTCTCCTTGGGCAAGAAATTGCAGTACCATTAATATTTGCACGGAGAACTGGGAAAGTGTATGAACAAACTTCTTCTTACGGTCAGTGCTTTTGCTCCTAGATGTAGGTGTATGTTAAGTTGTTTTCAGTGTCTGTATGAAACCATGTCTGCAGATCCTGTGGCTGGCTCTGTGGAGTTGCATTCACATGTCACTGTAAATATGGAATTAGAACTGGAGTCAAGTGGGTCAGAAGGTCCCTCCAGAGAGCATCTGCTCCAGCCTCCCACTTGAAGCAGGTTGCTTAGGGCCTTGTCCAGGCAAGGCATGAATGTCTTCCAGTATGGGAGCTCCACAGCTTCTCTGGACAACCCATTCCAGTGTTTGAATACCCCCTTGGTGGTTTTTTTTTTATTCCTTTCTGACAGGTCTGAATTTCTTGTTTTCCAACTTGTGACTGTTGCTTCTTGTCCTTCCACAAGAATTCAGGCTCCATCTTTTCATAGGTTCCCACTAGGTAAATAGCCACTTACCCTCTTCTAAAGACTGAACAAATTCAGGTCTCTGTATGCCATGTGCTCCAGACCCCTACTTATATCAGTGGCCCTCCACCCGACTCACCCAGTATGTCAGTGTCTTGTACTGAGGAGCCCAAACTGGGCACGTACTGCAGATCTGCTCTCGCAAGTGCTGAATGGAGGGAAATTATCACTTTGCTGGACCTGCTGTCTATCATGTTGCTAATAAAGCCCAGTACAGAGTTGGTTTTCTGCACCTCAAGGGCACACTTCTGACTTATGTTCTACTTGTTTTCCACACTACCACAGGTGTTATTCTGCAGAGCTGCTTCATAGCCAGTTGGCCTCCAGCCTGTACTGTTGCATGGGGATATTCCATTGCAGGTGCAGGACTTTGTGTTTGAGCTTTCTGAATTTCCTGTCAGCCCATTTTTTTTTCCCAGTCTGTCCATGGCCCTTAGGAGGAGCAGCCACACCATCTGGTTTATCAACTGCTCTCCACAAGCTGGAGTCTTCCAGACTCTCAGGGAGTGTACTCTGTCCCATCATCCAAGATGTTAATTAAATCTGTCCCATTACTCTCTATAAATTGTAGATACAGAAACTCTCTTTCTGAAAGCTGGTGCATGGAAGTCTCAGTTGTTCTTTGACCTGGATCTAACTTAAATGCTTTCCTTACTTCCTGCTGTTTCAGAGGGTCCAGTGACCCCCTTTCAAGGAGTGACTCAGTGTTGCTGCACGAAGTTTCTCCCTCTGTGAGTGGCATCAAATTTTATCCATGCGAAATACACTGAAGAGTTTTGCAACAGTTCAGAAGAGAAACCAAAACTGAACGCGGGTGATGGCATTTGAGCAGACACGCAAAGAGAGCAAGTGGGCTGCAGCCCGGTGCTGAGGCGTCTGTCGGCACTGGGAGTGCAGCCTCACCAGCCAAGTACGAACCTGGCGAAATCAGCAACGACACAGTAAGCCTAAGTTTCAGACTTATTTGAGGGAGGTGTGTGTGACCATGTCTGGCCATCAGTAAGCCAGGGAGAGCTAGGGGATGCCGATGGATATATAGAGTACGTTGTAAGACATTTGCTGAGAACATTCCAACTTCCAGTGTATCTGCTGAGAAACTGCATTTTTCAGACTATCTTTGTCAGCCTTCAATGAATCAGTGGAGTGCTTTTTTTTTTTTTTTTTTTTTTTTTTTTTTTCTTCTTCTTCCCTCTCTGGCCTTATTATTAGTGTGTGAACTTTCTACTCATCCACTTGTGCTTCTTGTTATAACATTCGGATCTATTCTCTCTAAGTGTGGGACATCTCATGGTTTTAGTCATTTGGTGCAGTAATTTATTGTTAATTATGCTTTCACAGTTGAGCAATCATGTTACTTCATTGCATTTATTCTTCACCAACATATAAATGGATTGTTTGTAATGAGACAGCTGTGGGTTGCTACTGAATGTGGATTTTGCAGCTTCAGCCTGAGGAGGGTAATTCCCCCACTGCACTCAGCATTTGAAAAGGGATCTCTGTGAGAGGTTTCAGGAAGCACATATCTGTTCATTGCCTGCTAGAGAAGGAAAACGTGTGAGGCTGTGGAAAATGGCATGGATTATTTTAGGGATTAGCATTGCACAGAAAGGAGACAGAAACTGCCAGGATAAGGAAGCTACACAATTTCTGATAGGCTGCTTTCCATGTTCTGTGACAGCACCTTTCTCCATCTATGCTCAAGGACTCCTCAGATGTACCTACAGAGACCTGGGCAGTGTCCCACTCTGTGCGTGGCCTCAAGTTGCTTCTCTGCTGTGATGTCTTACAGCAGCAAGATGATGACCCACACAAACTCTCTGGTACTTGGGCTTCTCCATCTCTGTTTTATCTGCTTTTGTGCTTGTACTCAATGACTTTTTTGCCTCAGTGTCCATAACTGAAGGTTCTAGCCACATTGCACAAGTCACAGAAGGCAAAGGCAGGGACTGGGAGAATGAAGAACGGCCCACTGTGGGAGAAGATCAGGTTTGAGACCATCTAAGGAACCTGAAGGTGCACAAGTCCGTTGGACCTGCTGAGATGCATCCATAGGCCCTGAAGGAACTGGCAGATGAAGTTGCCAAGCTGCTCTCCATCATATTTGAGAAGTTGCGGCAGTCTGGTGAGGTTCCTACTGACTGGAAAAGAAGAAACATAACCCCCATTTTTAAAAAGGGAAACAAGGAAGACCCAGGGAACTACAGGCCAGTCAGTTTCACCTCTGTGCCTGGCAAGGTCATGGAGCAGATCCTCCGGGAAACCATGCTAAGGCGCATGGAAAATAAGGAGGTGATTGGTGACAGCCAACACGGCTTCACTAAGGGCAAATTGTGCCTGACCAATGCAGTGGCCTTGTATGACAGGGATAGAGTGTTGGTGGATAAGGGATGACCAACTGACATCATCTGTCTGGACTGTGCAAGGCATTTGACACTGCCCCACACGACATCCTTCTCTAAACTGGAGAGACATGGATTTGATGGACGGACCACTCAGTGGATAAGGAATTGGCTGGATGGCTGCACTCAGAGAGTGGTGGTCAATGGCTTGATGTCCAAGTGGAGAACAGTGATGAGTGGCGTTCCTTAGGGGTCCGTGTTGGGCCCGTCCCTGTTCAACATCTTTGTTGGCAACATGGACAGTGGGATAGAGTGCACCCTCAGCAAGTTTGCTGACAACACCAAGCTGTATGGTGCGGTTGACACGCTGGAGGGGAGGGATGCCATCCAGAGGGACCTTCACAGGCTGGAGAGGTGGGCCCGTGCCAGCCTCATGAAGTTCAACCAGGCCAAGTGCAAGGTCCTGCACATGGGTCAAGGCAATCCTAAGCCCAAATACAGGCTGGGCAGAGAACAGATTGAGAGCAGCCCTGAGAAGAAGGACTGAGGGTACTGGTGGATGAGAATCATAGAATCATAGAATAGTTAGGGTTGAAAGGGACCTTTAAAGGTCATTTAGTCCTTGCAGGGGAGTTGCAGGATGACCTTTAAAGGTCCCTTCCAATGCAAACCATTCTGTGATTCTATGATTCTGTCAGTGCTCTGGAAGAGAAATAATCTTGACAAGTTTGCGGGCTGCTTGGCATATCAAGTGTGAAGGTTGCAAGGCCTACTGTAAAGGCAATAGAAGTAATTAGCAATATCGCTGTCTTTGAACTCACAGTTTCCCTTAAGCAGGTCTGTTCTTTTGGCTGTGTGGTAGTGCTGATATTGATGCAAGGTCAGCCACCCCTGAGCTCCCAGCTCTGCTTCATCAGCTCATTGCTGGTTTTGGCAAGGCAGCGTGCTCCTTCCACACCTGTGCGCTGCAGGCTGTGACCGGGAAGAGGGAACCATTGCACCACAAAGAGCTGCGACCCATTTTCGGATTATGCAAGTCTCCAAGGCCCTTTTAATTTAGTGAGATGAATTCCCTTCTCAAAGGTGCTGAGGACAAACAAAACACTTTATTGGGGACGGGTTTGGGGAACACCAACAGTCAGTGAACTAGGCCTGGATTTTACATTACACTGTTACGGATTCACTAATAAAAGTCAATTAACTCAGAGAAACGTGTAGTGTTTTTTTCAGGAATTACCCTAGGAATTTACGTTTAATAGTTGTTGAATGTGTGTAAAACCACTTCTCTTGTAGTGGAGGGATGCTTTCCAAGGCTGTTTCACACTGGGTGGGGATGTGGCTTTCTTTTCACGCTGTTGCAGTGCGGGTACCATGCAGAACGCGAGTTCTGTTCCAGTGCCTGTTCCTAGCCATGACTTAGCGAGGACCAAACTCACGTCTGACAGCCTGGAGTCTTTACACAAAAGTTTGATGAAGTTTCAGCTGTCTTAAGAAGGCTTACTGAAATCCTCTTTTTAAAACTGATACTTTGAGTTTTTGAAGAATGTGTGGCATTTTTTTCAGCATCACAAAGTCACACAGGTGGGTCACAGTGCAGCATTTTTCGTGAGTCTGCTTCTTCTACAGAACCGTGCACAACTCCCAGCTGTGGGAGTGGGAGTTGTATCTCTGAGCCTAACGGCATACGGGAGTAGAAGGTACTCAGAAGTCCAGAGCTGGAGAGACGTCCTTGAAAGGGTTACTCTGGATTTACTTGCAGTCAGACTGTGGTCCCTGTGCCTGAAGGCTGCAGCATAGATCATGTCTTCAGGGAACAAACTATTTCAGCATGAGAAATCTTTTTTTTTTTTTTGTTTTGTTTGCCTGTTGTAAATTCATATTGGGTATCTTGGTCTCTCTTGAAATGAGTGCTTCGCTTGCAAGACGAAGATTACTCTTCTCTTGCACGATTGCCTCAAGTGGTTGCTGCATATTTTCTAATCTGGAATGGATTCCTGTGACTCTCAGAGATACTTATTCTGTGATTAAATAATCATGCAGGTTTTTTTTTTTTTTTGTTGAATTTGTCTTTTTACAGTTGTTCAGTGAAAAAATAAGTGGAGCAGAAGGAACAAAGCTAGATGAAGAATTTCAAGAGATGGAAAGGGTAAGGAAATAAACATTTATGGTTTTTCAATACTAAGCTATCACAGAAAAAAAAACGTTTCACGTTTCAAGTGAGAGGATGGCATTGTAGATTTACCATAGGGGGAAACACTCCCCCCATGTGCTTCCAAACAGAAATATGTAAGGGTAAATGCAAATTTATCCTTGAGGTTTGTCAGCTCAGCCAAGGAAGAAAAGACATCCACAAGGGTTGTCTGAGCAGAGGAGGCAGGTTCCACCGACACCACTCGACAGTGAAGAGCAACTCCTCTGAGAATAGTGCAGAACATCAGGAGGGGCCTTCCTCCTCTGGCCGTGTGGGAGAGCAGAGAGAAGCCTTCAGTGGTTAGTGAGTCTGTAAATATCATGAAGCCCTCTCATCTGATATTATTCGTGATAAAAATCTAACTACTAGGGTCAAATTTTCTCTTGAAACAGAATTATATTTCTTAGTTTAAATCCATGTTCAGCAATTTACATGAATTGTTGTGGAAGTTTGGATAAGTGGATTGCTATCCACTTATTAGCTGTTGTGTTGCAAATTAAACAACATTACTGCCAGTTTCTGCTTTTTCAATTTTTATGTGTTTCTTTTTTATTGCCCTTGTCTTTTTGTGTATTTTTTAATACTCACAGCAGACCTAGATCACAGCTTTTATTGTTGGCAGATTGAGGAAAAAAAGTCTTGCATGAGTTTTTTTTTATTTCTAACATGCACTTTTGAATTTATTATCTAAACAGATTTTTACGTTTCAGTTTCTTTGGCTACAGAATAATAGTTTCCTGTCTCTGCATTAGAAGAGGAAAAACAATGTGCAGACCCTAAGGGAGTAAAAGGGAAACAAACCAGAAATGTGATTTTTATAGTATTTTAGAAACTATGAAATGGGAAGACAGTACGAACTACTACTTTTTAAATGGTCCTGACCCCCAAGATTGTGAGGCATATCTTCAGTCTTTTTCATCTGTGGAGAAAAGCAGTCTTAGTAACGAGTGCTGGACTGTCAGGAAAATTGTAGTCTAGAGTGTGTAAGCCCACGTTTTGATATAAACCTCCTCTTCCCAGTACTACCTGCCAGTTAATATGTTTTTTTGGTGAAATCTTGTCATAAATATGATATGGCTATTTATTTTAAGCTACGTTATTTGCTATATTTTAAATAAAATGTCATAATCAGCTAGAATAGTGTATTATGTCTAATAAAATGACAAAGTTTCTAGTAAATTATTTGCTTATTAATACCTGTGTTACTTTTCTTTTTCAGAAAATTGATGTTACTAATAAAGCTGTAGCGGAGCTTCTATCCAAATCCACAGAGTATCTTCAGCCAAATCCAGGTAGGAAAGGAACAGCAGGTGTTGGATTCTGTTCCACATTGTCTTCTTGCTTAGAAATTAGTTCTAGGTAAATAAAAGCTAATTAGGTCATCATTGTGAGGCATCTGGGTGTCCTCTAGAACTTGACCTGTGTGTGCTCAATGAACAGCTGTGAAGTTTCTATATGGTAAGTCTGACCTGGGATGCGTTCAGCTTGCAGCAGTGTATCTGGTTTAGTGGGCATTTGTAGGTTGTGCATGCATGACATTTCTTGGGCAGCTTGGACCTGCTGTACAGTATGTGTGTTCGTGTTTGTTCTGGATTTCCTGGAGTGGGACGCGGATCCCTAAAGTGAAGAGAACGCCAACAGCGATATAAACAGAGAAAGCAGAGATATAAAAAGCCATTGAATTTAACTTATATGCTGCTGCCATCAGAGGAACTGGTGGTTATGTAGCCATGGGGAAGTGGGCTGTTACTTGCTTACCTGGTATTTGAATGAGTTTTTGCGTTTTCTGGACACTGCTAGGTCTCAGTGGATTTTGGATTGTCAGTTAATAGAGATTTTTAAAATGTTGTTTTAAGAAACAAGAAAGGAGACGCGTTTACATTTGTAGTCAGTCACAAAGTTTTTGTCGTGATATGTGCGGGATAACAATAAATGAATTTGCATGTACCAGGCCATTCTGCAGAATAGATTTCTTCTGTCTTGATTACTGGAACAAAAAAAAAAAGGTGGTGAGGGAGGAGTTCTGCAAAGTTCGTACAAGTGAGAGGGAGAGACGGAGCGCAGGAAAATTACTTTGGCTGTGCTTGTATCTATTCTGCATTTGCTCTCTGTGATACTTCTAATCAGGATGTTCACAAGCAGAAATATTCAAAGGAATGTGAGTGTTAGTGAGTATCCACAGAAGGTGACAAGCATTCCCACTATATATCTTCCTGAAGAAATTATGCTTATTCTGTTGGGAATAAAAACCAGTCTTATATGACCCGTGTTGTTGAATGGAATCTTATTTCAACTTTTGGCTATGAAGTACTGACAAGAAAAATCTTATGCATCTACAGACCAGCTTAGTGACTTGCTTCATGACACTGCTTGTTAAATGTTTTATTACTTGAAATATATCAGTTTTAAAAGTGTTTTTATAGCTTTTGTTCTTTTTTTATATCCTCCTTAGCATACAGAGCCAGGCTGGGAATGCTGAACACTATGTCAAAGATCAGAGGACAAGTTAAAACCACGGGCTATCCCCAGACAGAGGGACTCCTAGGAGACTGCATGATACGGTATGGCAGAGAGCTTGGCGATGATTCTATGTTTGGTGAGTTTGTGTATCTCCTCTGGGAATATTTCAGCATAAAGTTCTTTGCAGAATATTAGTGACATAATCTATGTAAACAGCTACTGCAGGTAAGAGGAAGAGTTAAGTACAGTGATAGGGAGTGAGTGATACAATTAACAAAACATGGTGCTTTTTCATATTTGTCCACCTCTGTTGCAGGTGAATTAGCTATTACTGATGCTGTCTGATGGTCCATATTATTATCATAACCACTTTAATTTCTAAGTTCCTAAATCTAAGTAATTTAGGGTGATTCTTAGATGCACTGTATTTCTTTTAAACTTTAAGTAAAAATAGTTACCCTGTATTTGACAAGTAAACTAAGGTAAGAATGTCTCATGAAAAAAAATAGAGAGTAACTTTGGGTGATTTTTTTTTTTTTAAATGATCTGGTATTTCTGTGCTTTGGAGCAGTGCATCTTAAATATTCATTTTCTTATTTTCCTGAAAATGAACTCAAGCTTGGCCATGCTGCAGTTCTTTGGTAAATCAAGTCTTACCTATTTCCTCTCAAAATATGCTGGTACTTCACAGCCAAAATTTTGATAGAGGCCTTGCTTACTGAGCATGCATAGTGTGTGGGCGTGGCTGGAATGAATTTGAAGCGCTGTCACAGAGCTACTCAGTGGGTGCTTTTTGATGTGGCTGGGATTAAGAGAGAACCAGGGAGAAATAAATGAGAAAAGGAGAATTCTGGTTTGGGAAAGAGAGGGAGCTAGGGTTAGTAGAGAGTGGTATGGGCTGGGACTGTGTGCAGAAGCCAATGCAGAACTGGCTGGCTTTGTTATGTGCTGTTCTTAATATCTGAAATTTTACGCAGTGGTTGTCTTGAAATAGTAACAGCTGTAGAGGTGTAGGGACCTCACACCTGAGCCCGAGTTGATGCTGAGTAGGGAAACATGCTGCTGATAGCCAGGGACTCATTTATTCTCCTCATGAAGAGTGAAGTGGCGCAAGTCACCCATGAGCTGGATGTATTTGTGTTTTTTTGCAAAAGCAATGGGGATACTAAATAAAACTAGGAAAGGGGAAAGAACATTTGAAACGCTGCTCTGCCTGCTGATACTTACATGTTTAATAAAGTATACAGCTATGTCAAATAGGTGGTTTTATAGAAGCAGCCACAATTTTGACCAAAAGGAGGTTTGAAAAAAACCCACACTGTATGGGAGGAAGCTGTAAAACATGATTTCTTTTATAATTAAAAAGTTACTCACTTTTTGTGTATTTAATAGCATCACTAAAGTTGTACAAATTAATCAGCTTGATTTGCAGCTCTCAAAGTGGAGGAGGTTTGTAACTTATGCAAATACAGTAGGGAAAATAGTATTCCTTTTGTTCCCTGATGCCCTTTGGGGGTCGGGGGGAAGGATACTTCAGAAGAAATTTTTTCCAGTTCTGGTTTTCTGTAGGGGACAAGCAAGTGCATAGCTTGCACTAGTTTTTTACTCTTCAAGGGCCTGCAGCGGATACAAAGATACCCGTTTGAAATAGCTGTTTCATAAGACAAGTTTTCTGGTTTTGCATGTGTCTCAATATAAGCAGCCTATTCTTTACCATAGGCCTTGCACTACTGGATGCTGGTGAGAGCATGAAGCAAATGGCAGAGGTGAAGGACTCGCTTGATATTAATGTCAAACAAAATTTTATTGATCCTCTACAGTTATTGCAGGACAAAGATTTAAAAGAGATTGGGGTAAGTTTTTTCCAGGGTAAAGCTTCAGTTACTAATAATCAGAGTTAATCAAACACTAGTTCCCTGAGGTATTTTTCTTGAAAGCAATAAGGTAAATAAATTTCACTGCATTTAAGTTTGTCTCTCTAGCAAAACAGTGGTGAAATCTACGTAAAATCAATGCCTGGCTATTTCTCACTTGTCTAACTTACTCAATTTGCTGTGTTGCTTGTATATTCAGTACACAAAGGATAGTGAAATTATATTATTTAATTTTTCTGCTATTTTATTTTAAATGACATTTTTAATTCTTATGAACATATGAGTGGGCTGTGATTGAAAAGGGCTATTCAGGGCAATCGCAGGATGATCTGAAAAGTGCCATAAAATGTTGAAGTGCCATACGCAACTATAGCAAAAATGCAGGAAGCCAAGGAACACATTTCTAACCTTTAGAGTTGAGTTTTTTGATGCTTTTGTTTGCAGTGTGACAATTCAAAGAAAGCCAGGCAGTTTCTGTCTGAGTCTGTTGATTCCAATAGACTTGGGTAATAAGCAAGTTAAAACCCTGATGAAATGCAGAAATGAAAGTTATTTTATTTGTTTACACATAAATGGATGTGGAAAGTATAGCAAAAAGATAGTAATAACATCTTGATGTCTGTAGCTGTCTCCTATGATACATAACTGTTTTGAGTTGTAGTTCTTCTGAACTGAAGAAAAGAAATTGTTTGACATGAGCTTTAGTGAGTATTTTGTACTGTCACTTTGACTCCATTCTGTAACTTTGTCAATCCCATGATTTTTGGCAACAGAAAAGCTTCTGTAGTTATATCAGATAGAAGTGTCAAGTTGATGCCTAACAAAGAAAGCAAAGATACAAGATTTGTTGGAGCACTGCTTATGGAATGAGAGGGGAAAAGAACCCTTTATGTTTTAGCTGTCATATTGCAAATAATTCAAGAGATGAAGTTGAATTAAATGTAGAATATGGGAGACACACACACACATTTAGATTGGATCTTGCTTCTCACTGAGACAATCTGAGCTGCTGCACATTTAGTGAAGTCCCCGAGTTGGATGCCTAAGTTTAGCAAATCAAGGCAGCCAATTCCCCAGTGTTAACAAATGGCTGTTTATTTAAAGTCTGTACAGCTTAAAATGTCATTCATGTATACAGGCCTAGACGTACCTGATGCTGCCTTAGATCAAAGGGATGGACTGGATAATCTCTGAGCCTTGAATTTCTTTGATTCTGCATGTATTTGCATCCAAAGTGAAATTTCCTTAAATCACAATGTGTTTGTCTGGGCATGTCCCATTTTGACCTTCTCGTAAATGTTCTGTCTTATTTAGCATCATTTGAAGAAACTAGAAGGACGCCGTTTGGATTATGATTATAAAAAGAAGCGTCTTGGAAAGATACCAGATGAAGAAGTTAAACAAGCGGTAGAAAAATTTGAAGAGTCAAAGGAACTGGCTGAACGAAGCATGTTCAATTTCTTAGAAAATGATGTAAGTCTGTCCTGCGTTTTTGTTTACTGCAGTACACTGAGAAGGGCAATGTGTGTGGGACTGAGTAAAGCCTGTCCCATCCTTCGTAGGAGGTAAGGTCCAAAAGCAGAAAATGTGCCTCTTTCCTCTTTTAATCCCCTGTTAGAAAGGAACATAATGCACAGCAGTAAATGGGAGAGCTCAAGAATTCAGGAATCTCTTCTGGAGATACAGTGGCTCAGACAAGATTGTCACAGAGGTCTTAAGTAGTTTTATAACCCATGACCAGTGAACTATCTGAGAGTAGAATGCAGTTCAGTCAATGGTATGGAGAAGGTTGGGAAGTTAACATAGTCACAGACCTGCTGCTTGAAACTACAAGCAAGGGTATGTACTCTGGCTTTCTGAATTGTAGCTCCCTTACAGTCAAAGCTTTGCTGCTGATTTGAAGTCTGAAAATTACTGTGTAGAGTGAGTTTGTGGCTTGGTCTCAGGTGCCTGCACTTTGGCTCAGAGTCCCAAGTCAATCATGAAATTATGTCTAAGTAAGGAGCAGCTGTGGTCACTCAGGATAATCCTCTCTTCTGTCCACACACAGAGGAACAGCAGGATGTGCTTTCTTCTGTATCATCATGGAAATGTAGGAAAAGAGAACTGGACCCAATGGGCCTATTCCAAAGCTTTCTCTTGTTCTGTAGATGCAGCATCATGGAAGACATACTTAGAAAGTAAGAAGTGTGCTGTCTTCTGTGAGCAAACTGCACCAAGGAGGAGCTGTTAAGTGGGAATGTTTAACTGTGTGAGCGGGACACATTTGTTACAGCAGTGTATAAGTCAGGAAGCCTCTTGCTGTTTTACCAGTGGAAGTTATATGAGGGCAGCAAAAAATGTAACATCCTCTGTCAACAATTTCAGCATACTGTTCCACTGTAGGCTCTACCGATTGCCTGGTTGCAGTGTATGTGTTTTACAATAAGCAGCTGAGAAATGTTTCAGATGGTCTTTACCATTAGTCAAAGCACCAAACTGAGGATAAAACAGCACATGAATTAAAATGGCTTAGCTGAGCCACTACTTATCAGCCAGAACTGATAATTTATACTTACTAGTATAACTAATTTTCCCTTTGGGAGAGGGTGAACTGGATTTCCCTTTGAAGGTTTTTTCCATACCCACTTTATATTGTTTCTGTTTAAAGAAAACTCTGTGCTCCTTCCCTTCCATTTTCCATGCTGACCTAGTCTGTCTGCCCTCCTCAAACTTCACATAACAGCCCTGTTGTCTAACCCCAGACTGTCTTGCTGGGTTTGCAGAGATCTTAACTGCGATCACTTCCTTCCCATCCTTTCCAGTTCCCCAAGTGTCTCCCTTTGTTGGTCTCCTTGCCCTGCAATCTCTGTTCTCCGAGCTCTGGTTCCCAGCCATCTTGCCAGGTGCCTTTCCCAGGCTCAGTCCTGATCCACATCTCTTTCTCGGGATTTTGCACAGCTAGTTCCAGACCTCCCACATAGGCACTGTTGCGTGCACTTCTTTATCAGATCCATCTTCCTGCCTTTCCCCCTCAGCCAGTCCCAGGCTTCTCTTGTTAAGTGGCTTTTAGTCCCTCAAGTTTCTCTGGCTGTCTCCCAGTCTCTCTCTTCTCCTAATCCACAATTCCATATCCTCTTGGCTCATAGTCATCGTACTTGGACAGTCCTTGTCTATCCATTTTCTGTGACCGCCCATCCAAACCCCAGGCACTTTGTGCGTTTTCCTCAGCTGGTTTACATTACTGTCTTTTGACTGTGATGGAATTGTATCAGCTGTTGATTTGGTTCTGTGCATTTCATTTCTGTATGCTATCTGACAATGTTTGGCTCTCTTGGAGTCCCGGCAGAATTTCTAATAATCTTTTTAACTGAGGAAAAGCAGACAAAGTATAGCACAAAATTGCCATGGGTCCATAAAACATTCACAGAAAGCTTTACTCGGATACCTTCTTGTGGTCCAGTGTCTGAAGACATCACAATGGAATGGAAACATGTCAGACTTCTTGGGGTCTTAATGTTGTCTTAAAGGAAGAGGACAAATAAATATCTGTTGCTGCTCCATGCCCAGGACAGCTTGAACTTTTCAGTTTGTGTTAGCAGAATGCGATAATTTGTTACCTCATGAATAAAAATATTTATTTTTTTTTCTCCTTCACATTCTTCCTTTCCTCAGCAATCATATTTTTGAGTTATTGGGTGATACTTTTTAAATCCAAGTAGATAATGTTTCATTTATTGGTTTATAAATGCTGCCATCTAGTGAGGTAGGTCCAGATCCTTTCAGAACTGTAGTTTGTAAACATTGCTAATAAACACTAATGGGTCTGAGTCATAAGTGCTGTCAGAATCTAATTTTTTCCAACGTTGTTAATCAGAAAAGCCCTACTTTCACCTGCTAAAGGGTCTTGTCCTTTTAACTGTTTCGGGCTTGGGTGTTGACAGACAGCTGGCTTGGAAGTTGAAAGCAGAAGGGATTTGCACATTGTGAAAGGAAATGACTCAAGGGCCTAGCCCTGAGTTAGTGAACTAGAAGTTACACCTCAGTTTTGTTTGGTTTCCAACTGGCAATTTCTTTGAGAGAATCACATATGTTCTTTTTCAATAGCCTCCGTGAGGTATCATGGTCTTTTGAGATACCAGGTCTGTTTTGAATGATCTGTTTGTTTATCCTGCAGCTGAATGTACTGCAGGCTCCTTACAACTATTTTCCTCTCTATATTTCAGGTAGAACAAGTTAGCCAGTTGGCTGTGTTTGTAGAAGCAGCACTAGATTACCATAAACAATCCACAGAAATTTTGGAGGATCTGCAGAGCAAGCTGCAAAATCGGTAAGGCAGAACCCATCAGAAAATTTTCAACCTCTTTTGTAGCTGAGGTTCCTGAATGTGAAAAGTCACTGAAGCAACAGATCTTGTAGCACCATCTCACAGATGCACATTTGCTGTGCTCTGTGCCTCACTGGACGTCGTTGCTTTAAACTGTTGCCACCTGGCAACTTCTTGCTGTGCTGTGAGCCTTTAATTTAATGCAGAACCTGCCCAGAGAAAGCTTTGAGTGTGTGCAGAATCTTTTGAGTGTGTGCGGAGGTTAATTGGGACAGCCTCCACTTGTTTGTAGGTTTATTTAAACTTGTATACTTTGTGTTTTGGAGGGTTTCCTGAGAAGTTGGCCTGTTTTCATTGACATTAAGGGGTATAACAAAATTCTGCAGTAGGGGAAGGAAATAGCCAGCTGGCTAGGAGCACAGCTGTGGTGTAATGCACTTATGAAAGGCCAGGATATTTTGTGTCATCCTAATACTAATAAAAGAAAAAAAAATGCTGCTGTCATTGATTTGCTCTATGTCACTCAGAGAACCGGCAGAGAACAGGAGACCGAAATGACTGGAGTGCCACCATAGCATAGGCCAACATCACAGTTGCAGGGTGGAGGTAACTGTTCGGGGCTTTCCTGAGACCAGGGTGGATGTGGTGGCTGTGGGTGTTAGCACAAGGGTAGCCATGTCTGTAGACCACACCGTCAGACAGACCCTGCACCATCCCAGCTGGAGGGGCCAGGGAGACAAGGAGGTCTCAGCTGGGCCGCACGCATGTACAGGAAGAGGTATTGAGACAGTTGTGCTAATCAAATGGTTGTTTCCCATTTTCCGGAATGACAAGGCAGTGTGTGAGATGCAGGCCCTGGGCCTCTGTCCTGGCTGGATTTCTGCATATGTCATTTGCAGTTGAGCTTTCCAGAGAGCTCATTCCTGGAACTTCTGCTGAACTCAGTGGCAGCTGTGGATGCTCAGCACTTCTCAAACTCAGACTGTTAAGCTTTATGCTTCTGTCAGCATTACCAAAGCATTAAATAAAATAGAGACTTGCTGAAATTCAAATAGTGCATGAGAATTGAGCAGCTTTTAGAGGATAATCCTGCCCTCAATCCTCTTGCCCCCTGCATGCCACCCTCCCAAAAAAAGCCTGAAAAAAAATCAGCAGAAGGTTTTTCCCCCCATCTTTCAAACACCAAACCTCTGAACCTGGATGGAAGCTTCATAGGTATTTCTTCCTTCAGGTAAATATCTCGCCACTCTTCTCTGTGTTCCAGAATAAATGTAGCATCTAGTCGGCCTAAACGTGAATTTAAGCCAAAGCCTGTAATAACCACAACTCTGGAAATTGGTGATAATCAGCAGCACAATGGAATTGCCTATAGTTCTTCCATAAAATCATCAGGTAAGTGTATGGCCACAGAATTAAAATGTTGATAGATGTTTTGCCAGATTGTTGCTTGAGATATTCCTCGTACGATGAGAACAAGGGATCCATGAAGCATCAGTATCCGTGCATCTGTCTCTAGTTTGTTTCGCAGATTTGGAAATGGAGCTGTGCAGCAAGGTTCCTCTCAACAGTTTCTCAACCCCCTGAAATCTAGATGTGGCATTTTGCTTGGTCTTTTAGGTTCTCTGTGTTGCCACTGAGGGTGGGAGGAGAGAGCGAGAGAGAGAGAGAGAAAACAGTTCATTTCTTGCAAAGACAGATGCCTAAGGTGGGTGTGTTAGATCACTGACTGGAATAGCTCCAGATGCTAATTTCTCTCCACAGTCTGAGACCATAAATGAGCAGTACAGAAGCTTAACTATTAGCCATATAAAATTCAGAGAGATTACTGCCATCCTTACTGATTTTATTAACGTATTTTACTTTACTGTCCCCTAAAGTATGCACCAAAGTGTGTGCATTTATCAACTGAAGTACTTAGGTACCTATTGGTGTGGGAGTAGGATCTCTTCCTTTGATTAGGTCCTGATTCCACAAAAAAAAAATCAACTGTTGAAAAAAAAAAAAAAAAAGGCTAGCTTTAATGAGCTGAAATTCAGCGAATGAACTGAAAAATAAATGACCACTAATCACTAAGATAAGGAAGGTGTAAGCCACTTCCATTCATTGATTGCATTGGTGGACTATTGCATCGTCTGCTTGCATATCACTAAATGATGTGTTTTCTCTTACTGCTTGGCTCACTTACTGCTATCAGAATGGAAGAGAAATAAAACAACCTTTCTGTTTGATGAAAGGGAGAAATGGGATATATTTAATGATTGCTGCTATGCTTAGTGTTGCTAATAATGTCAGAAAGACCATGTATCATGGGTTTTTTCCTCCTAAAGAAGCTATGGATGCAGTGCTTACCTCCCCAGCAGGTATAATCATCAACGAAATCATTGTTCATTGTCTTCTTTCTCTTCCTGTTCCACACTCAAAAGTTATCCATATGGATTTCTGTGGAGCTGCAGTGGGATCAATATGCCCTGCTTGTAAATGGGGAAATATTTCTGTCCCTGTTTAAAATCAGAATCATGAAACAGATTAGGTTTACGGTCTGTGTTTTAGAAATGTCAAGCAGGCGGCTCTACGCAAAACTGCTAAATGTTTTAAGGTCTCCATGTGAGACCTCTCTCCATGTGAAGAGGGATAGCATCATGATCATCCTCTTTCATTTTAGCAAACTGTCCTCTTCATCCTACACTAACAGGCACTTTCATGCTTAATTTCCCCTGCTTACACATTGACCCTCACAAAATGTAGACCTTCAGTTTCTCTGATACCGTAAGTAGTATCGTAGTATTCGGCAAACTCATGGAAATCAACAGGGCAGTTCCAATAAGCTGTGATGCATTCAGCACAACGACCACAATCTGGTTCTGAGTGTTGAAATGGCTTTTCCTGTGTTTCACCATAGCTTTTCAAGTTAAGTATCAACTTCTTTGAGCAGAAATAGTATTTTCCTTTGTATGGTCCCTAACACGTGGGGGTTATTTACTACTAATGACTTGCGCACACTTGCAGGGCTAGATTCACAGAAACATCATTTTAATGTTGTGAGTTATTTAGCTGCTTTGATTAAGCACAGATATCAAACCTGTGTTTTTGTTCTAATTCATTGTTATCCTGTTATCCTCATTAATTAGCTAAGGTTATGAACATTGTCTGGCTCATTTTAGAACTCTGTGTTATGTCATGCCTTTCTTTTTTTCTTTTTTTTTTTTTTTTTTTTTTATTTGTCAGGTTTGACTATGATATGAAATAAATGGGTCTGTTGCCATGTGCTGGAATTCAGCATAAGCATCTGAATGTTTACTCACTTCAGCTGTGAGGGAGACTTGGATTAATTTTCTTAGCAAGCCTCCAGTTTGTGATTATTAAAGTGTAATTTTGCTAGCATATGCATACCAGATGGTATAGAAAACAGAGTAAATACAGGTACAGGCAGTAACTGTTTTGTTTTTTTTCCCTGCTTTGGATAAAAAAACCAACCAACCGAAAAACCAAACAAGCATTGAATGGCATTCTGGTTTCATCCTGTAGCACTCCAGAAATCAGACAGCTTCTTACTTAACCTGTTTTTGTGGTGTTTTTTTTTTTTTCCATTTGTGCTGTCCAGGTTTGAGTGGTCTAGAGATGAATGACAAGTCAGCTTTGGATGTGACAGTGAAGGGTGGCAGTTGAGCTCCGCAACTGGAGAAATTAAGGAGGCGTCCGTGGTGTTACAAATTAACACAAACCTGGTTTGCAGCAAAAGAGAGTGCGGTTTCTGTAGCTGAAGTCTCCGCAACAGGAGAGGATATGGAAGTATTTAATAGATAGGAAAAGGCTGGAATCATGTCGCCAATTCAGTGATGTTAACCAGTGCGTGTTGCAGGCTGTCAGGCAGTGCTGCGCCCGTTACCTTTGTCAGGGAGGCTTTGTCTCACTGGATTATACAGTAGCAGCAGCTGCCTGACTCTAATGAAGACTTTGACTGATCCTACAGCCTGGAGTGAAGCCGGTTGTACTGGCTGTGACCATTATTTAAAAATCTTTCGAGGCTGCCAGGCATTTCTTTTCAGTTCTTCGGAGCTTAAAATGAACCAAATGTGATCCATCTCATATCAGGTACCTTACTGTCAGAAATTAACTGCCTTGCCGTAATAAATTAGCCCCATCAGAGCAGCTGGTGAAAGCAAGGAACTTTGTTGATTATTCAGTGCTACCTTCTGCTGTTGACAGTTCTGGTGGGCTGGTACCAGTTCTACCTTGGCAAAGACTGAAAATTACTCAGCTATTTTTGAAAGCAGTTAGTCCATTTTTGTTGGGAAACTGTAGCTCATCCTGTTTTTTCTCCTTGGATTGTTTCAGCAAAACTAGGCTTTCACCTATGTCGCTGTATTGGACTAGCCGTAATTTAGTTTGTTCTTGTGAAACTTTGTCCCTGCTCCATGCCTTCCATGGGCAGAGGAGTCTGGTGGTGTTACAGCAATGTTCTGGAGGGGTTTGCTGCAGGGGATCTCTGTGTTGACAGCTCTCTTCCGTTGTTACAAAGGATAAAACATACCCACAAATTAGAAAAGTAATTCCTGCTTCCCAGTTTTAACACCAACTACTACCCCCAATTGTATTGTCAATTGAAAAGATGTTTTCACTTGTTCTCATTTACTGCTCACCAGAATGGTTCTCAGCTGGTTTCCTTGAGAGACCTCTGATTCCTGTTACTAGAAAATGCCTGAACAGTTACTTTTCAATAGTTTCCTACACATTACCGTGATTAGCAGATTAAAATGCATTTTTGCATGCATTTTTAGCATCTTAGCTATTGTACCTGTATTGCATTACCAATGGTGTGCAGATTTACCCAGACAAAAATTATTCTTCAGAGTGATTGCATGATCAGTGTGTGTGGAAGCTGGGAGAGTCAAGACTGGAATATTTGAGAATTGTTGCAATGTTGCAAATAAGACAATGTGAATAACTTGGTATTTAAGAGGTTTAACTGCTATCATGTAAGTACTAGAGTGTTTCAGGGTTCTTTGTCATGCTATGATGTGTTTTACTGCTGTTTACATGGCAGCAGCATGGAATTTTTTTCTCCTATTCTTCCTTTATAAATATATTTCAAATTACTAGACTTTTCCTTAGATATGCTGTACATGTTTTAAAAAATCAGATACAGCTGAACTTTGGTTGAACTGCTGGCTAGTCACTGGCCACAGAGCTAAGCTTTACAATTTGACCATTAGATGTCATTTTATTAGAATAAGTTATTATTCATCAATATCAGTGAATGAATATATTACATATGTATCCATACCACCAATCCAAGCCAGTTAACACCCCTTAATGAGAACACCTTTAAAAAAGGTGACTACATTTACAAGGTTAACTTCTTTTGCTAATGGCGATTCTGTTTTGTACTTTCATTTATATTCATATTTACTTGTTTTATGTATTTACTACTATATTTGCACATAGTACCATTAATATTTTAAAAGAGTAATTTGGGATGAAGATCTTTACAGCAGGGCAAACACTGTAAGTCCCAAGAACAGCTAGGTGCTGTATCGGAAAACTGTCTTCATCTGTGAAATAGCTTGCCAGGCACCATTGCTCCCAGCATAACCTTTGCTTTAGTTCAGATGAAGGATGTGTACAACAAAGGATTTGAACACACGCACTTGGGGAGCAGTAGCCCAGAAGTGACTGTCACTGCTCCAGTGAGGTGTCGTGGATGCCTTAACGCAAGAGCAGCTGAACTGAAGGGAGAAACAGAATTATGCTTTAAACTAATTATTACTAGTATTATTTTTGTATCTTGAAGGAGCAGATGTTAATGGGTGAAAGCAATGGCAAAACTGTTCTGGGGGAGAGGGAGATATTAATGACAGCAGGGCTACATTTTTTTTAACCCATTGTTTTATGCTTAGTGGCTGGGGGAATGCTGAGAAGCTGTATTAATATGTTGTTGTTTTGTTTTTTTTTTTTTCCTGTCACTGGGGCAGGTTCTTCAGTGCACATGGATCAGCCTTGCTGCCAAGCTCTCTATGACTTTGAGCCAGAAAATGAAGGCGAGCTTGGGTTTAAGGAAGGGGACATCATAACTTTGACCAATCAGATTGATGAGAATTGGTATGAGGGGATGTTAAATGGAGAGTCTGGCTTCTTCCCCATTAATTATGTTGAAGTGATGGTTCCCTTGCCTCAGTGATTGTGTCATTCAAGCTGTGAACGTGATTTCATGACTGAAATGGATTCACAAATGTTCTGTCAGTGTGGCATTCTGTGAAAGCCTTGCTATTTGACTGACTTACTGACTTTTGTATGCGTCTTTTTAAAATGTATTTATTTTATATTCAAAAAAATTTTACCTTCCCTGACACCATCAACCTGCAAAAAAACCCATACGCAGTTTTTTTGCTTTGTGCCTTGAAGATCACTGTATGATGTGTTTACTGGTAGCTCACTATTGCTCCAAAAATGAGTTTCCTTGCTATTATTGTACGTGGATTTTTTTTTTAATCTTTG
Organism: Chlamydotis macqueenii; assembly: GCF_036417535.1. Taxonomy (NCBI): domain Eukaryota; kingdom Metazoa; phylum Chordata; class Aves; order Otidiformes; family Otididae; genus Chlamydotis; species Chlamydotis macqueenii. The sequence goes on along the minus strand of NC_141567.1, from coordinate 10,396,134 downwards.
GCTGCAATGATTTTACTATTGAAAACCATTTTTTAAAATGCTGTAAGTGAAGCTAACTGTAACCAGTTCCTAAGTTACTGATGTCATTGAGCTCTTGTCATCTCTCACATTGTAATTTATTGTGAGCAAGTTAATCCATGTCTCACATTGTATGTTGACAAAAGGCAAAGTGGTTGTTGTCAATATGATGATGTTGTACTAAGTACAAGTTCTCAGCATTGAAAATTCCTATAATTTACTGACCAAACTGAATAAATATTTCTGTGGGATAAGAACAGTGGTTGCTACTTCTGTTCCTATAGTTCTGGTGTTTGGTTTTGAACTGAGGTCACTTTTGCTAAATACATCAGCTTTCAGGGGAGAAAACAATGCTACATTAAAAGTGCATGAATAAAGCCAAAGTATTTAGTTTTATGACACCTTAAGCCACTGGAATTTTAATAATCTTACTCTCACCCTACTGATTGTGTAGAATTTAAAATGTCTGTTGTTGAAATTTTCTTCTAGCAGGATGATAAGAGAAAATTTATTTGAACTAAGTACAAACTGATCCTAGCTCCACAGGGTTTGTATAGAACTCCATTGAGATAAACAGGTGACTATCAATCACTAGCAACTACTGCAAACAAATGAGAAGTCAATACACTTTATTTATTTGAAAGGGATGGAGAAGGAGGAGTAAGATGACTAGGTGAGAGGGAAAGATATGCTATAACTAAAAACATGCAAAAAAAAAAAAAGCCTCAAAGTTAAGGACAGACTCAGGCATCTTAAGTACTATCACAGTGAAGCTGGAATTAACTTGTTTTTCAGTTAGCTTTTTCCTGCTTTGCTTAGTAAATGCAGATGTAATAAAGACCAGGAAAATTCATTAGCCCAGAGGAACATGTAACCTTTTCCCAATTGTTGTCTCTAGAAGACAGAGTGATGAGAAGGGAGCTGAACTCCTTAAAGGCAAAGGGGCTTGAATCCAGCCTCAGAGTTTCAAACTGTACTTGGTGCTGTAGTCCAGTTGAAAGAGCATTCCCTAGAGAGGAAAGAACTTCATGTGTATCATAATGTAATTTTTCCATCTAAGCAACATAAATAGCTCCTAGCTTGCTATCAAAACCATGGCTTTCTGCTTTCTCTAATGTCTGGCCTTGGTTTGCACAACAGTCTCAAGAGTAGAGGGTTATTCTTTGCAGCTTTGGCTACAGCCTGCTGCTTAGGACACATCAGCTCAGAATTTGGACTTGTATATGCAAAGAAGAAAATTCATTAGCCCTTCTCCAAATGCATTGGCAAGTACCCAGTAGTTATTAGGAGCAGCAACATGGCAAGTAGTAAGTTGCCCTGACCTAGTTTCTGAATAAAAGTAGCTGTGATGTTCTGAATACAAAATGTATAGGACAACTTTCAAAGGTTTAAACAGTTGGGACTCACAGCTGCTTTTGCTTTTTCTCCCTTTATCAGAGATGTCTCACTGGTCATACCTTTCCATAGAAGTAACTATGGCAAAAATATTAAGCTGGAAGCAAGTCAAGAGAGCTACACTGTTATTGATTAGGATAAAGTATATAGAGAGGTCATAAGAAACCAGTCATCTTGTAAGATTTGCTACCAGGAAGTCAATTTACACAATGGGATCTATTGCATGTCAGAAAATTGATTCTTTAATAGGTGCCTTTTTAAAATTGTATACTAAGAACAAGTTTCATAAACTCTCTAGTAGGTGTAGAGTTGGGTAAACAGAAGTAGATCTTGCTTCTTAGACCACCAAGAGTAGTGCTACAGGATGTGATGTAGTAATGCTACAGGATATGATTTAGTAATGCTATTTCCTATCAAGAGATGTTCACTAGTTGAAGTCTTTCATGGTTGTTACCTAATACCATCCTTCCCTTGTGTTATCAAAATGTTTCATTTGAAATAGTGGAAGTTCCTTCTAAATCAAGTTCATAGCAGTTCAGCTTTATTTGAAGAACTGAATGATAAATATACAGCACAGTATTTCTGAAGGCTTCTTCAGTCTGTGGGGAATCTTCTTAAACACACCAGTTTTATTCTTCAAAGTCTCTTGAGCCACTCACATAAGATCAGTGAACAAACAGAACTTTATCATTTCACCTGCAGATATTAAAGTCCAAGACTCCTTTTATGTACATGAAAAATATCTTTAATAGTTAAAAAAGTTTAAGAAATCAAGATAAATATAGAAATAGCTGCTGCTATAACCTTGCTGTGTGCGCCATAAGGTACAACAATAATTTAGATCTGCTAAAACACAAGTATTAAACCAGCATCTACTTTTCATGTCTCAGAATTAGAATTTTTAAATAACTTGAGTTTAAGCTAGTATAAGGAAAGCCTCACCTGAACAACTGCATCCTAACACAGAACAAATCTTAATTCAGAACTGAATACTTTGGCAAGGTACAAAAGAGGCAGTCAAAAAAAAACTGTTCCAGCATTTGGAGAAATCTACAATCTCAGCTGCTCCTCTCCCCTCATGCTCTTAAATAGAAGTGTACTTTAGGCAGCTCATCAAGGCCTTTTCTTTACCAGAGGCAGTAGATAAGCCTTTTAACAGAAAGAGGCTAAGAAGAATTGAATGTAGTGGCCCCAGAGGCTGACTGCCCAGTTTGAGGGCTATAGATCAGGATTTATGTAGACTACAGAGCTATTAAAGTTACAGTAAGTTACACACTGGCCAATAGATAGTATTCCCCCAACTCAGACCTACACAAAGCAGTACCACAGACTGCACAGGAATTTAGTACATAAGGACTCTAAGAGCAGATAGTTTTGATGCACCTTTTAGTACAGTTGGTGCTTTCTAGTTTTTATTTTTGTTTCAGCATCTTTTATTCTAGCCCCTTAGAAAGCTAGCTTGTTGGGACCAAAGAATGCTAATATTGCTAGTTACAGTACCTTCTCTGTTGGAATGAGATGCTTTTTCACATTTAAAGGATATATCTGTCCAAGTTAAGTTTGACACAGCTATGCTGTGAAATACTGTATCTAGGAGTATACAATACTGAAACTAAGATTTCCAGGTGCTAGAATACAGAAACAGAACATTTAATAATAGACAATAGTACTCTTACTGCTTGCTTTTAATTTTAAGGTGTTTCACTCTATGAAGTTCTCTAGCAAGTGATCTAGACCAGATCTGATCTCAGCATCAGAATTTGAGCAGGAAACATTTCAGATGCTCAGCACTCTTCAGGATAGTGTTTTACTTCAGTCAAGTTCAGACTTGTTCAAGGTGCAAGCTAGGGTGTGATCTGGCCCACAGAGTTTCCCCACTCAGGCTTGAAACAAATTACCTTTGGAGAAACACCATATCAGAATATTGAGAAAACTGAGGCAGCCTCCTGCTCTTTGTCAAGTATTTAGCATCTTTCTAGAGCACACGTTTAGAGGTTTTGTAAACTGTGTACCCTCCTCTGTTTCAGCAGGTCATGGAAACCAGATCCTTATGTTAAAGTAAAAATAAGTTCACATGGAGCTTGTATTCTACTGCTCTTTGTATCAGTGAATCCAAGGAGAATGTCCAGTATCAGAAGGTAGGAAATTTCATCATGTTATGGACAATGTTTCTTACAAAGAGGTCAGGTGGGAAGTGTGAATTCCAAGTTTCAGATATTGCAGAAGATACCAAAACACATATAGTCTATGTCACCTGGGATTAAGAAGTGTTTTCAGATGATCATCTCTGTCCACATTACATGATAGAACAGCTAGGATCCTCATTTTGCTGCAGAAATAAAACATCAATGTTAGGCTAATTAGCATGTGTACAAAACTTAGTTATTGCTGGTTACCTACTTGATGCTCATATAGGTGTACAGGGGTTTTTAGTGTTTTGTAGATTTAGTGACTTATTAATAATGTAAAGCAGATTTTCAAGAGATGCAGTATCTTAACTATACTAGATAGTTTGGGGATAGGGGAAAACAAGCTTTTACAAATTTGAGTCCATGCAATACATAAGCCTATATCTTCCTTAATGAAAGGCTATCAAGCTATCAGTACCTCAGTTCTGAAGCATCAAAACTTAATTGGCATGCAGATTCATGCTACTGTAGTTAGGATGGTAAAAGCAGAAGCAAAAGCCATGGAAACACTGCCTTCCTTTAAAGCACAGCATGCTTTGTTTGCATCATTTTACTGCATGCATGAAGTTAACTGGTTTTTACTAAGCTGCCTTTATTTCAATACTAACAATGCAGCAGAAGCATATAGATACTAACAACAAATTTGACAGGAATGACATTAAAAGTGAGAGTATGAGAATTGATTCTTACCATAAGTGGCACACAACTGTATTGTAAAGTTGCTGATAAAACAGATTAGAGGTGTAAGGAAAAAAGTTACTTTTCCCCCATCACTGACTGCAGAACAAGCCATATTATTAGTTAATTCAAATAAAGAGCTTTTAAAACAGAAACAACGACCCTTGAGGAGAGGCCCTACTCCAAACATGAGAAGCAGCTTGTATCAGTAGGACTGTAAGCCTAAAGCTTCCACTGGTGTTACTTCAGCCATTTTGGTGTCTGCTGTGTATTAAGAGCCCAAAGGCCAGAATAGCATTATAGAACCTTTCTCAGTAGCCTATTTAAGAGTCTCATGCTCCTTCAGTGAGAGTGAAAATATTACAAGAACGTGCATGTAAGTCAGGAGACTTTGATAATACCATATGGCTTAAAGGATGTTTATCTTATAATTACCCAGATTTTCCATTTGAAAGAAGGACAAGGAAAGAACTAAGCAGTAGGCAGTAACTGCCTGTCCTTAGGTATATTTTCTTCAGAAAGTCAGTACTAAGGTACTGTTAAGTTTTCAGACAGGTATATTATGAAAATATCTAGGAAATGCAAGTCATAGCCAGTGTGTTGTAAGCATATGGAAGGCAAAACATGCTTATTGTATTTGACTATGTTAATTCCATTAGCATGACCTGCATCTGTGCTGAAGTTTGACATGGAAAGTATTGAAGGGAGTATTTATGACTGAAGCAAGGCTGAGATACTTGTTTTGCACAGCAAAATAAGAAAAAGTAGTTCCTGGAAGTGAGCTGGAACAGAAGTGCCTCAAACTCATGCTTGAATTTAAGAGGGATTTAGGCAATCAATACACTAAGAACTCTGAAATCAGCCTTTTAATACTTTCGAAGGAAATATTAGGTTTCTTCAGTGTGAAGTTAAGTTATCTTAAGAGCAAGTCAGGGACACTGTGTCAGGTAAGTCACTTCATTCCACAGAGAAGATATTTCTAGTTAAGTCTGCATTCTGTTCATGGGGTGACAGTTTTTAAGTTTATTCAGAGTCAGATGCTTAGGTGGAACAGACATTAAAAATATTTTTTCAGTGTGTCAGTAATAATTGACCGAACAATTAATGCTACTACTTGATCTTATTCAACTACAGAATAAGCAAAGCATCAGTTCCACTTCCAATGCAAAGCCATGCAAGCTATATCCTACATGGGACAAGAGACTGCAGCACTATTAATGAAGCAAGTTTTCTATGAGATGACAAGCATGGTTCTCACCATCTCACCTGCTTAAGGATGCTCACAGGAACCACTATCATGAAACCAAACAACATTTCTTTTTTCTTCTTCTTTTGGTCTGACATCAAGAAAAATGTTAAGCATTGTAGGATATGGATAGTACTTGGAAGTATTTTCATACAGTAATGGAAATCAATAGCCATTAAACGATTCTGTTGATAGCATGTATTTGAACTTCAGGCAGCTTACCCGAGGTGGAAACTCCATTTCACTTCCAGTTACTTCTTCATAATCATCATCTTGCTCACTGCTTTCTTCTCCTCCGGGTACATGCATTATCTTCCTCTCTGCAAGTTCCTAGGATACAGTGGAATTGCCACCAAGAACTCCCAAGAATTAAACAGATCAAACAAGCTTCGTATTAGGACAGTAGCAGCTACTTACTGTCTCACTTACCTCACCATCATCTGTGATGAGTGTAACACCAATACTATCCCCAGTCCCCCAAGACTTCTGAGACTTCCAGACCAGATCACTAGGACCTGGGCTTACACCAGCACCTGCGCCCCAGATCTGCAACAGATTTACAGTAAGCTTCTGAAGAACTGTATTTATAGTTAGATTAGTATTCAGTCTAACATATACAATACTTCAGTACTCTAGTGACAAAAGATGTCCAGTACCAGAAACTGATCTATTGTGATCCCTGACAGGTTAGTTCTTTTCAGAACTACCAAAAATGATGGCAATGTTAACTGAAGACTGTAAAACAGTTAGTGCAAAAGAGGCTGTTAACAGCTTCTGCCTGATAGAGAGGCAGCCTTGCTTGGACACACATACCATTTGAGTTGCAGAGCCATAGTTAGAGACATACTCATGGCAGCAATTACTGTATACAAGATAGCCTCTAGCCTGGGGTCATTTGCAGATCTCTAGAGCAAGCTTGTACCAAGTCTGAAGTGCAGAGCATAGAATTAAGCTCTTTGATCACTATCTAAATGTACTTAGAGTATGATTTTTAGAGCTAATATTTAGCTTACTACCATAAGCCATGAGCTCAGCATTGCTGAACTGTAATGGACTAAAGCTTTTAGCAACAGTGGAAGTCTTTGCACAACTTTTGACAAATCACTAGAAGTATGGGGAACCTTAAGAATAAACTAGAATATATTGATTCCGTTCATAGCAACAGCACATCCCAATCTGGGATGATCCAAGATCTAGCTTTAAAGAAAATTTAGTTGGCATTTCAGATCAAGTTGTTGCAAGGATTTTTCCCATCCCCCTCTCCACATAAAATAAAATTTTAATTCCTTAGGCACACGCAGTATCATTTAGTTTTCCTTATCACATGAATCTCTATTGCTATTTAACAGAACAAGAACAGAGCTCTGAGTATTACAAAACCACTACCTACTGTAACTACTTGGCCTGCCTGAAGAGTGAACCGTGAAGGAAATTTGTATGTTACATCTGACACATTTCCAAGATGTCTTCTTAAAACCCATCCATGTAGTGGTTGATCCTGTGGGACAAGAAGTCTCTCTCAGTATTATAAACCAATACCATCTCATACAAGTGCAACGTTCTTTCCAGGCTCACAGGTCAGTTTTAGCCCTACTCCTGTAGCATACAAGAATCTAATCAATTTTGATTAAGCCTTCAAGTTTCCATTAAAGCCTCCGTATGATTTCTTCCAGTACTTCCTTAGGATTAGTCTTAGTCCCACAAGTTTAGGTATATCTGTTCTTGCCTTCCGTTGAAGGGAAATCATGATACTCTTTACCAGGGAGATTCTGATAAATCAAGTTGGTCATAGGCCCATCTAACAACTTGGGCCACATATACACAGTGGCCTGTGAAGGTTTTTGACATCTCAGGCTAAAGTGGTTAAGCTACCAGCCACAAGTTTTGTAGCTCTGAGGATTAATTCTAATAATTCTAGATGTACAGATTAAGCTAGTGAAAGAGTTAAATAACTGGTCATATAAACCCTCTACCTGTATTATATACTGTCAGCTCTATTCACCCTTTTAGCCGTTTTAAGCATTTCTAAGTAACAAGAAGCTGTCATTATCCAATTTACTAAGCATCTTATTTAGTTCAAGGATAAGTAGTACTTCTGATAGTATTAGCCTGACTCTGATGAGAAACAACTGAAGGTGTTAGATTTCTGCATTATAGAACCCAGTGCACCCCCCCGTAAAAGCACCTCACAGACATTCCTGTGAACAAAACACCTGCAGTACAAGAAAATAAATCAGTCTCTAGTCTCTTGGCAGCAGCCAGGTTAGCTGAGAAGTCTCCTCTTTGTATTTAGCTTGGCAGTACTCTTCCCTCATCCCTTCATCTCCCCTGTTGCCATCTCTCACTAATCATAAGCAGTCATGCTTTGCAATGAAGGCCATGCAGATTTGAATGAACAGAAGTACCTCATCAGAGTTGTTTTTAAGCCTGACAAATTTCCCATCTGCATCGATTTCTTCAATAGATACATTTCCAGAAGATGAAGCATGTTGAACAGTCTTAAACCCAGCAATATGCCCTCTCTTTTTGGCTTCTTTAATTTTCCTTTTCTTCCCTTGCAGGAACCGTCGTGCTTGACTTGCTTGAGTTGCAATGCTGTGTGAAGATGGACTGGGTGACAGCTTTAGCCTATAAAGGAATCAGATAAAGTCACTTGACTATCTGTTGTGCTTATTTCTTCTCACTCCTATCCTCCCACTACAGCCAAGCCTAACAGCTTCTTATATACAAGCTTTCCATGAAGTCTCAAATATAAGATTTTATTTTTGCTGGCAAGAGTAGCTAAGTAGCTTGTTAAGTTTGGAAGACAGCCCAAGCCCTAGAGTTCAGAGCAAGCTTGTGTCGATAAGAAAAGATTCACAACTGCAAGAAGTGTTCCTTTAAAGTCTCTACAAACACAATCTTTAGTGGAAGTAGTTTAAGTTTTTGACCTTTCTTAGCGTGTATTGAGAGTTCATGTTCTCACAAGGCAGTCTCTGGATAGTTGGGAGTTCATACAGTTTCCCAGTTTCATTCATGAAACTTGAGCACTGTGTTCAATATCTCTCTAGGATGTAGCACAAAGCTTTGAGAAAATTTGGCTGTACGGAGGGATGCCTAATGGACCTTTGAACTTTATGAGCTGGGTTTATCAAGTTACTTCATCTTACTACACCATGTGGTGGATGTGGGATATAGATACCCTCTACAGAAAATTGTGCTTCAAGAACTAAATTACAGCACTAATCACATGTGATATTTCTTGCCTCTTCCACATCCTGAAGAATATATGGTTAATTAGTGTAGAGAGCTTGGGTTAAGCAAGTCCTCATATGAGGATCTTGTCATTGCCTACCTCTGTTCCTCTCCTTCCAGCATCTTTCTGTAGGCATTTATTTCCAGATCTAAAGCAAGTTTCACATCTAAGAGATGCTCATATTCTTCCAACTGTGCTTGTGCCTGCTGCTGGGCTTGTGCCATTTCTTTCTCTTTTTCAGCCATACGTCTTCGATGTAGATCACGATCATAATCCAGCATGTCCTGTAATTCCTTTATTCTTTTCTCCAAAGCAACATTCTAAAATTAAGGGGAGGGAAAAAAAAAAAAATCAATTAAACTCTAACTGAAGATGAGAGACAAGGGACCATATTAAAAATATTGGCATCTAAATTAAAATAATTCTAAGGATATACAAATAAAGATAGTACCTGAGTTTGATATTGATTAACTTGACATGTCAGAGCATCAACTCTCAGCTTTGTCTCCATCAGCTCCTCCCGGGCAGCATTGGCAAAGTCACTATTTCTTGCTGCAGATATCTGGGCATTTTCCATCTATGGACAAGTCACTGTTAGTAATGAGTTGCTTATGACCATGCATTTTAAATAAGGAAGGAAAAGTCAAGTGATTTCCAGCTGTTACATCTGGAAATAGTTATGTTTTACTTAAGTGTGCAGATACCAATAAGTCCAGGTCAGAAAGTTTTTCATTGCTTTTCAGAGAGGTTTATACAAGTTTGACATTCATGTCAGAAAAAGTCAGCAATAATTAAGTAATGAAAATTACTGGATTAGGATATTTCAATTACAGATGCATGAAGATTTTGTATAAATATAAAGTAAATGGATTCTCCAGAAGAACAATGGAGAACATGTTTAGAAGCTGCTTGTCAAAGCATGGGTCTACAGGATATTAGATGTGCTTATCAAGCTATTGCTCTTTCCTAAGTGTTTATTACTAAACAATTCCTGCATCACTTTAAGCAGTACTGAGCTATTTTAGAGCAATTCAATCTTGAGATGTTCCAAGAAAGGATAACGTAGAGCCATGCTCCTACAAGAGGCACTCACAGAATTTCCCATGGAAACCTGGCCAGAAGCATCCAAAGGAATTCACCAAATTGGCATGTAAGTTGGAGTACAGAGAAAGCCAAAAGAACCAGGAAGAAATGAACACATGTACTTGTTGAGAAAAGTAGCAGATCATGTGATTCTGCACTGAGTATTAAAGAAGGCTTAAGATAACAATGCTGTACCCTGCAACCAACCCAGAAACCCCTGGGATCTTACCTACCAAGAGTATAAACCTAAAGTATTTTTTTTCCTGCATATGTGGCTAGGGAAACAGGTTACAGACCAGTCTGGAAGACAAGCTGTCAAGCTACTTCCATAGCCTCCCTCTCCCCCTTAACCAGTACTAGCAACCAGAAAGGGATATTTGCACTCATATGTTTACAAGCACATTTGTAGAACTAAGAATACCTTACTTCATGCATTTTAGTAAAACTATAATCAGTAGGTCAAGTTTTATTCAATAATACTGAAATTGCTTAATACAAACATAGCACACATTAGTCCTGAATTTGTCAGGCAAGCTCTCAGATTTATCAGAAATCTGAATTATGAACAATTTAAGCCATTCCTAATTGCTTCACAAAGGGTCAGTATTTATGCTTGAACCAGTTTGTTTGGTAACAAGTGCACATAAGTGTTCTATTGTATAATTTGACACCACTTTGAAATTCTGCAACAACTTACGTCAAGAAGCTCTGCAGTGAATGCAAGGGCTCTTCCAGTCAGCCATTTACACTACTGTGACTTTAATCATACCAAGGTGCAGAGAACTTAAGCTTTATTTTATTGGTATATTTTACAGACTTACTTTTGCACTGAATGTTCGCTCCAACTCTTCTTTATATCCTTGAATTTGTTCTTCGTGTTCTTTTCTGAGCCCTTGCAGAGCATCTGAGAGCTTAGTCTCCAATTCTCTCTGACGGCTAGATTCTATTTCTGCTATCCTGGTCTCATGGATTCTTTTTGTCTCCTTGAGCTCCTAGGAGAAGAAATTTCTCAGAGAATAAGTAAGCCAACAAAGTTTGATTTGAGACTGGACTTACTGTACCAGCTTAGCAAGTCATTCAGTATTGAAGCAGATCTATCAAGTGGATGCTAATCAATCTTTATTCAGATCTTAGATCTTCATCCATTAGGTCAGGTACTTCCATCTTGCTAGCTGTGCTGGGTTGTTTTGCTTCCTCACTGCCAACATTGCTTAAACTAATAAACGCAGTAGTTTGTATTTCATTACGACTAATTCTTTGAATTAGATTTATTTATCTGCTTTTCTTTAGTTAGAATGCATGCATACACTTCAGTTTCTTTAAGCATTGATACTTTACCTATTTTTTTTTATTCAAAAAGTAATAGTTGGTTAGACTAATTTGAATTCTCTGTCACTTAAACCACACACTTCGAGATTCCTTCCAGTCAGAAGGAAGTTTGTTTACATTGACATGTTTTTTAGTTCTGCGTACTGACTTCTCACACAAAGATCACCAGACATCTTTGATAAGTGTTAAGGAAGTAGGGAACGTAAGTTGATTATTAAAGTAGATTTAACCTCTTCAATTATTTTAGGCTTCTAGCAAACATCTGGAATAATTTAACTGTAATATATGCACTTTCAGTCACAGTCATTTATTGGGATTGTAGTTACCTCCAGAAGTGCAGCCCAATAAAATTCTCATATTCCAGATACCTATGGGTACTATGCCAGTTAACATGAGGTTGTGTACTTTCTTGAAGTCTTCCTAGTTCAGTGGATTTTATTGTCTGGTGGACTGTCATAGGTTGACTCAGCTAGTTACCTTTTTAAGGACAAGGCACATCTTAACATTACTTTTAAGTGCGTCTAGGGATCACAGACACCTAGAGAATAGGCTAATTAATAGGCTAAAACATACATCTTCATGAAGGCGCTTCTGAAATGTCATTTGTTCCTGCAAAGTTTTCATATGATTTTCCAGGTCCACCCTCCTCAACATTTCGCTGTGGAGATGCTTTTTGGTTTCTTCCAGTGACAGCTGCAGCTAGAAAATATAGACATCAGGGTAATCAAAATTAAGAAGTCATTTTCCCAAACTAAGACAGTCAACTTATTACAGGTGATTCAACTTCATTCCCACAGCAATCAAAACACACTGCTTAAGTGAAGTTGGTTACTCTGCTTAAGTTCTTATTTCAATGAGATTCAGCATGTTAGCACCAGAAAGAATCTTATTTAATTTTTCTATAGACTAGATTTCCCACATAGCAAATACAGAGCAGCCCCTACTGCCACCAGCTGAAGTTGGCTCCTCAAAGTAGACTTCTGATGAATCAGTTATACCATCTATACACATTCCTCCCTTTCACAACACTAAGTATCCCCAACTTCTCCCTAACTTCCAATATCATTTGTTTGATGCTTAACAAATGAAGTCCTCCAAATACAGCTTAAGTATGCTGACAAACTATTACACACTTCCAGTGTTGGGGTGTGCTGCTTTAACAACACAATTTTTTTTTTTTTAAGTTTTCATCCTACAGATTTGAAGTTAGCTTATTCAATGATTGCATTAAAGCATGAAGATACAAAAGCTATGCTCTTAGAAATGCATTGTTAGAGTAGCAACTCAAGCAGAGTTCATTTTAGTAGCATAAGAACCTACAAAAAAAAAGTAGTCAGAACTTATTTATTCTACCTAGATTTAAGCATTGTGAAGCAAAGTCCATGAAGTACTCCCTTTGCTGACATGTTAGAGAATGCTACAGGGGCTATAGCAGGACAACACATTTCAACTTACTTTGTCCTTAGAACAAGAAACATTACATACTGTGGTCACAGAACAGAATTACAGGTACCTACAACAGGTAGAACTTTTAACAGACCAACTACCAGTAGCCTTTGTTTTTTTGCAAGACTGCAGAAATATTTTTGTGCACCTGTTATTGCTGTAGATAAGTCTTTCCCTGCTTTTAAATCTCAATAACTAGTTGGGGAAAACAAGCAAAAGCTTCAGGAACAAAAGCAAAACTGAAATTCCAGGACAAGTCTTACAGTGACTACTTGATCCTTTAATTCACGAAGGTCATTCTCCAAACTTCGGTTCTCATTCAAAGCTGTTGCTAAGTCAGCTTCCTTCACGTTCAGCTGAGCATCAAGATCTCTCATACGAGCCTGTGCCAGGTTTAAATCAGCTTCTTTCTTTGAATTCCTGCAAATGAAAGTTTTACCCTTGTAAGTTGCACCTGGTGAGGGAGAAAGTTTGTTTGTTTACCTTCCCAGGGGTCTGTGGCAGGAATGAAACTGAAGAGGTTGGTTAAAACTTGTGAGAGCACAGAGTAGGCCCTAACAAACAAGCCAGACAGGCCCCTCAGACAAGTATCATTTAACCAGAGAAATTTCTGACCCGGTTTCCAGCTTGTTTTCTGCAAATCCTACACGGAAGCCAGCTATTTTCCACGGCATCACCAACCAGAGAGGGAAGGGACAGCACAGGCCACTGTCTCCACAGGGAAGAACTGGTCACACTCAAAGCCAAGGCTCCCCAGACCACAGTGACCTGCCACCACTGAACAACCTGCTCACACAGACACCTCCTTTCAGCAAACGCCACCACCAGCTTCCTGGCAAAGTGCCTGTTGGCCCTTAAAACGCAGCAGGCTGCCATGGGCCCCGGGGCCCAGAGCCCTGCACTCCCCTCACCAGGAGGGAGCAGCCACAGAGGCCACCTCCACCCTGCAGAGGCCCCACCGCCCCTCAAGGCAGCCAGGCCAGGCACAGCAGCTCAAGGCCTGCTTCCCCGAGACAGAGCGGCAGGCGGTGCTAGACACACATGAGGGCAAAGTACTCCCTCCTCTGCAGGTAGGGGCAGAAAGCAGCTCTGGCTGCCAGGGGATGTTCCTCTTGCCCCTCCACCCCCTGGGACATTCCTGCCCACAGCACAGGAGGAGATTTGTCCGCAGGAGGCCACTGGCCCAGCCTGACAAGCAGTCCTTTGTCAGCCCCACATGCCCAGCTGGGGCTTTGCCTCTTGCAGCCCCTCAGCTCCTGCCACAGGGCAGTGAGCCCCCACAGCAACCCCCTTTCCCTCACAGCATCCTTGCAAGGGACTTTTCTCCCTCAGGAGGAAGCACACACTCTTCCCTCCTTCAGAGCATGGCAGAATTATGAGGTGAGAAACGCTTTGCCTTCAGAAGGTGGCTACTTCCTTGTACAAATACCCAGGTACAGAGCCCTCAGGTACCACCTGGATGGCCAATGCGGTTGTTTAAGTTGCCAGTTTTACTTGGCACCACAGTAGAGAAGTGCTGGGCCCACAGTGAGTTCCCATCAGAAAAAGGGGTGATAGTTTCCCAGACTGCTCTAACTTCTAAAAATCCTGACCACTACCCAGATTCTGACTTCCTGCTCAAGACTCAGATTTGAGACTGCAAAGAGTAAAGTGTTCAGTTTATTTTAGCAAAATCTGTTCTGCCAAGTGGCTAAGTTGCGATAATTCATACAATGAGTTTTCCAGTTGATAACTGAGCAGACCAGTTGGAGATAGTCCAAAGTCATTCTGCAGGAGAGATCAGCTCTAGAAAGCTTGGACTGCAAGGAAAGATTGGAAAAAAGTAAGAGTTGTTTAGTCTAGAGAAGAGAAAAGTGACAGGAGACATAACAGTCTTTACATACATGAAAGACTGCTGCATAAAGGAAGGGAATCTGTTTTCCATGTCTGTTGTGGAAAAGACAGGAAGTTGCAGGCTTAAATTGCAGGGAGGAATATTTGGGTTAGATGTTAGGGAGAGGAAACTAACAGTAGTTCAGCACTGAAGCACATTGCCTGCCAGGGATATCCTGGAATCTCCATCATCTGGAATTTTAAAAAGGGGTTACGCAAACATCTGCTGGAAGGGATGCAGGTATGGTTGGTTCCAACACAGGCCCGGGGCATGTGGCTACATCACATTCTTGCTCAAGGCCTTTTCTAGCCCTGCTATTCAGAGGCATTTGTTGATTGTGTTTGATACTTCATGACCATGACACAAAGCCAAATATGTTTTGCTAGCAGAGGTTATTCTTTACTTAGACTCTAGGAAAAAAGGTAACTCTACTGGAATAACAATAAAAAACATTATAGTGTGTTGTAGGTTTTTTTTAGTACTTACCAGTTTCTCTTTTCTAGGTATTAATTTGCCACCTTCCTTTTGGGACCTTTGCTACCGCTACTACTTATTGTGAGTATTAGTTATGATATTAACAAGTACCTCCATAACACTAGTAGTGATAATATTGACTGTTTCATCTTGCAATAGTATACATCTCATTCCACAAGCAAAATGTGTGCAAGATTGAAACTCCATTAGTACCTGTGTTTTGACAGTCCACTTTCCTGATGCAGGCTTCTGACAACCAGGTTCAACTTTCCTATATTCTTTCCTGACAAATATTTTCAGAGACCCCCAATGTGAGTAATTTCATCTTTAAAAACAGCAATTTAACAATTATGGCTTTGACAAGAGCATTTACTACCCTTTTAAACCAAGTTTGGGGTTCAGAACATGACTTCACATTATTATGCAGCAAGCAGTGACAGTTACAGTGCTCTGCAACATTCCATATACCAACTGTTCCAGAACTAAGCCTGGCTTATTGACTACCAATTGCAAGCAATTACTGAGGCACTGCCAATCACATTCCTTGTAAATCAAGGGGCCACATATGCTTCACCTGGAGAATTTAATTAATTTACCAAAAGAGTTCAGGTATGTTTGAAACAGTCTCCAGTTGGTCAAGACTGGAGGACATTAACAGTGCTTGCAGAATTCAGTCTTACAGCTCCAGCCTGCTACACTGCATATTTCAGGTTCGGTAACAGAATGCACATCTATACTCACTGGTGCAGAAAAAAAAAAAAACAATAACAACAAACTAGTCTTGTCTTTCTGCTGTGCTACTGTAGTTGCTTTGACCTTCCTCAGGCTCTGAATTCAACCCACTGATATGTTTATCCACAACTCCTCCTCCCTGAACACCTTTGGCCTACTTCCAGTTACCACTGTTTCATAGAATCATATGTTTGAGTAGTAAGAAAAGAGCTGAAGTGCAAGCACACTTCATTGTTGCTGCAGCTTTAAGTCTCTTTACCAGTGATTAATAAGAGCCAATGGTTAATGCTGCTGGGAAGTTATCTGGTGACATTCCATCCTATAAGAGTTCCAGGTTATTTAAAGGCTGTATATATAAAGGGCACGATACCCTCAAAGTAGTTTGTTCCAAGTCATCTGAGACATTTGCAGTTAGGCAGCCCAGATACAAAACACTCATTAACATTAGGCCTTCAGTCTAGTCTTTTCAGAAAGCAGTATGTACTATATATCATTTCCCATGGGCTGTAAAGTTAACCACTTCTAAAATCTATTTACTTTAAAGAAAAAAACACCAAAAAAATAGTCCAGAGGATTACATATCTGCCAAGCCTAAAACTTTATAAACAAAGCCACAGTTATACAAACATGAAGAGCAGTAAAAAAGTTTTAGAACTGGCATTACCCTTCTCCTCACTGTCCACTCAAGTGGTTTTTATGAAACAGATCTATGAGCCAAAACCCAGCATGAATGAGACAAGCTCAAGGACTTCTAAGCAGCTGAAGACACAGAAGCTTAGAGTAAAAACACAGTTTATTCCCAAGTAGAACAGCTACTTAAGTCTTACTGAGCCTATGAGGGGGCAGTATTTGCTCCATACAAGTGTAAAAAGAAAAAGCTAGTGCCTAAAATTGCACTTTATAACTTTATAACAAGATTTAGTAGCTCTGTGGACACCCAAATTATTGCAAGTGTATAGCTGATTTAGCAGTACAATGGAGCATTAACATAAACTAGCTATGCTAGCACTCAGTATATATCCGTAAAGGAAGCTTGTTGGGATGGGACACTTGTTCCTTCCCCTATCCACCTTCTTCCCTCCTTCAAGAGGATTTGACTGCACTTACATTGGGCCACCACTTTGTTCCAGACTTGGTGAGAACAGACAAGATTATTCCATGCTCATGATACACCACTTGCAAGGAAGTCAAGCCTGAAACAGCAGGCAGTTCATCCCAGTAGCCTGTAAATCAAGACCCAAAAGCCACCAGGACAATTTCTGTGCAGTATCAGCCTTGACCAGGTAAGTTACACTGCTTACAGAACCACCTTCTCTGCTACCACTACCACTTTTTGTGGGTATTAGTTATGATACCAACAAGGGCCCCCTGCCCATGGCAGGGAGGGGCTGGAGCAGCCCAGCAGCACTCCGGGAGGAAGCTCTCACCACTGCATCCCTACAGTACATCTGCAGAGCCGATGTTGGGATTTTTCCTAACCCCAGGCACTCCAGGCTCACAGGGCCATTCCTCAGGGATGTCACCACTGCCATGACGGGCACCGCCGTCACCGAGCACTCCCTCCCCAACACACAGCAGCGTCGCCTTCCCTTCGCCCAAAAGGGAGGGGGCCCTGCGGTGCTTCCCAGCAGGGAGGCCAGCTCTGGGCCGGGCAGGTGCGGCGGGAGGGCCGGGACACCGACCTGCTGTGCAGCTGCCGGTGCTCCTCGCCGATCTTGCCCAGCTCCACCTGCAGCGCGGCCCGCTCGATAGCGATGTCGTCCAGCGCCCGGCGGGCGTCGGCCAGCTCCGCCTCGTAGCGGAACCGCAGGCTGCCCAGCTCCCGCTCGCTGCCCGCCTCCTGCTCGGCCAGCCGCTGCTGCAGCGCCGACTTGTCGGCCTCCAGCGCCCGCATCCGCTCGATGTAGGCGGCCAGGCGGTCATTGAGCTGCCGCAGCTCCTCCTTCTCCTGCAGCCGGCTCAGCCGCGTCGGGCTGAGCGGCGAGGAGGCGGTGGCGCGGCTGAGGGAGCGGCTCCCGCTTACCGGCGTGGAGGAGACACCCGTGGCCATGGCAGCCTCCGCTCCGGGCCCCGCCGCCGCTACCGGGACCGCCCCGCGCAAGACACCCAGCGCCTGCCGCCACCCGCGTATAAATAACCGGCAGCTGCCGCCGCGGCCCGCCGGGCAGGGTGGGCTGCTTAAAGGGCGAGGGCTGCGGCGGCTGCTCGTAGAAAACACACGAGTTTAGGTTTGGGTTTGTTTTGGGTTTGTTTTTCTTTTTTTCTTTTTTTTTTTTTTTTGTTTGTTTGTTGCATTTGCCTTGCTGCATCTCACCAGCCCAAATGGTGCCGCCCGGAGAGGGCGGGGAGGGAGCTGTCGGGAAAAGCCTCCAGCATCCCGGCGTTTTTATTAGGGTGGAAAAAAAAAAGTAATTCCTAGATTTAAGAGGATGCATGACAGCTACGATGATGCTCACGCTCCAGCATGCTGCTGCGTCGGTGCTCTGCCTGTTCTGTCTGGGGTTTTTGGTTTTTTTTTCAATTTGTTCAGCTGATGAAAATAAGCTAGTTCCTGCTCTTTTTTTTTGTTTGTTTTTTGTTTGTGAGCATTTTTAGCTTTTAGGTTAGGCTGTGGTGGCTGTCAGCCATCCCAGTGCTACAGTGTTCTGGTTGAAAGCTGTTGTGTGAGCAGAAGGGGAAAAGGAACCTGCATCAACGTGAAACAGTTTGCAAAGCCTTACACTAATCACACTTTATAAAAACCATTGTTCAATAAGACGTTCATCACTTTTTTAGCGGTGATGTGTACTGTGAGGGTTGTCCGTTTTCTCCAGTAGCTACCTAATTTACCTTTTTTTTTTTTTTTTTTTTTACATTTTGGAGAGCAGATGCTGTACAGATTTCATTCAGTATGAGCACAAAAATTTCTGAATGTTAATATAACTGTTAATTACGGTGTTTGTTGCAGTAGTTTCAAGAAACTTCACTTAAAAGCTTAGCTTAGGTCAATGCTATTTCCCACCTGGAAAAATAAGCTTGACATCATTTTAGAGTTCTTTAAATGTGAAGATAGATTTTATGAAGGTCATAGGTGTAAATTCAAACTTCACTTTATAGGTTGGCAGGCACGTAACACAGAAGAACAACATAGTTGGGCCCAAGATTGTAGCTGGGGATTTTAGAATTAGGTTATGTATACCCCTGGATACAAAGTTACACACTAGATGAGGAGGAGATATGAATGCTCATCAAGGTTTTTTCTTCCTGAACTTCCTTACACATTTGTATAGAAAACAAAACACAGCTTCGAAACTCTGAAACATCATGTAGCACGGTAATAACATACGGCCAGACTGAGCTCCTCTGGTTCTAGTCCTAGCAACGGCACCAGGAAATTCTTTTCTACAGAGCAGTTCCAGTTTTTTATTTTTATATAATGAGTACTTGCTTGTTCTTTGTTGCCAATAGAGAACTCAATTCAAGAAAAATAAAAGTATGGTTTAAATCTGAATATGTACCTCTAAGACCAAGATGTGTACATCTGAGAGTTTACTTCAGCTTTGAAACCTCAGTCCTCTACGAAGAACATTGTGATCGTATGTCATTGTCATGTTTGATGCTTGCATGTTACAGGCCAGCTGTTCAAATACAATTGCATGGTTTTGGAACAGATGCAGAACAAAGCAAGAAATCTGCTATTCTAAGAATATTTTCCTTGCCTGCCAAGGCTTTGTAATAGTGCAAACAAAAACAGCTGAAAGAAATAGTTCAAAAATAGTTTAGAGCTAGTTTTATCTTTTGTATTCTTCACCTACTCTCCCTATGCAAGAACAGAAGGTGGCAACTTAAGAAGAACATAATGAAAATCTGTTATTGGTTCTTTTCTTTCTGACATTTTTTCTGATTTTTTTCTTTGATCAGTACTGTAGTCTATACTGCTTGGACCACAAGTGTAGTTGAATAATTCCTGCAGAGATAAGCCTGTACTATCTCTTCCTACTCTTTCAAGTATAAAGGTATCAGGAACATTTCAGGGTTAAGAGAAATTAGAGTATTGGGAAAAATTGTGAGAAAAGGTGTGTATCCCAGATTAAAGCGCAGTAAAAGCTTTTCTACAAAAAGTCCTTTTGCAGGAAAATGTAGATATGGGAGATTTAGAGACTATTAGCAGATTCCACAAAGTTTGAATAAAAAAACCAAGCAAGCTTTAAAAATATTTGCAGGCTTGATTTTCAAGTACCTTAATCAGGCCTTGATCCTGAGCTGGTGAAATAAAGTGAAAAAAAATACGGCACTACAATGAAAGCCAGGAAAAAGTAAACTTAAGTTTTTGCTGTCCTTTTCCTTAGGCACCTGCTAACTGATGCTAGCATGTGTGAGCAATCTGTTAGCATTGCTTCCAAACTGTTGTCAGGGCTCTGAGTGCACTAATACGCCGTAGCGACCCTGACCAGCCTCAGCTGGGGCTTCTGCCCACGCCCCTGCCCGTGGGTGCAGGAACTCCATTTAAGCTCTGGCCTGGGCTTTGCTCCCTTTTTGAGCTCTGTTATAGTTGTGCCTAGCTATGAGTTTTGTTGGCCTGTCAACAGATTTTCTGGCTTGACTTTCTATCTGCCTCATTGCTGCAAATTTGCCTGGGATCTCTGCACTCTGCCTGTCATGAGAGAGCTTCCTGCATATCTTGCCTGGGAGCTGTGGGACAGGGCAGTGGCTGGTGTGGGTCCTGCCCTGCTAACCTGGCTACCTGGCTTGGCTTTCTGTCTGTTAGGAAGTAGCCGGACCTTGCCACACCTTAGATGACAGATTGTTTGAGCAATGACTGCTAAATACTGAGGTAAGAACAGGTTTATTAATAGTAGTATCTCTTTTTAAATGTCTTTGTGACCCCATGCAAAAATGTTTGAATTAATATCTACTTTTCAAGTGTTAAATACATTTGAGGCTATGCATACTAAGTGGATAGGCTTGACTAATATGAAAATATTGTGCTGGCAAATGTAGACATAGATGCAGAGTTAGCATAAGCAATAGTAACATCAGTAGTATTTTAGTATTTTTCTTTTTCTCTGATAGTCATTCTGCTCTCTAGTTCATGAGGGTCTCTTCCTAAGTATCTGTTGGAAACAAAACAAGGTATCACTGGACAGCCTTTGTAAAAATTTAAGAAATTTGTGCATATGATGGTAATGTTGTTTCAAATGGTGTTACTCTGATGCATTAGAATGTATCAATAAGCACTGTGCTAAGCCACCTATTTTCAGACAGATGGTAGCAACTCACACATGTCCAGAGTTAATGAAGACAGGTTGAGTTCTACTAGCCTGATAATGGTTGCCACAGTACTAAAGTAGACATAAAGGCTCCATGAGAAAATTAGAGATTAGCCCCTAGAAAGGTTAAAGGGCAATTTCTGTTTCTGTCAATGGTGGTAGTACATGTAGATGGAGAAGTCCTCTCTAGAACATGTAACTTCAGCATATGCCCCTACTTGCCTAGTTAATTTAAGCAGGACAAGTCAGTCAGCTTACAGTAATTTTTTTTTTGCCTGTATTGGAACAACAGCTTTCTATAAGTTGGTAATCAGTAAAGAAATGAAATTATCTGTAGCATTACCAGATGCAAAAGTAAACAATAGATCTGGTGTGGTAAAACATGAAATATAGAAAATACACCTGATAGCAACATTTTGTAGGTGACACCTGATAAGATTCTGTCTTAGGCTGTCCTAGTTTCCAGCTGCCAGTGACCAATTTCTACCCTCATGTGCAAATGAAGAGAAGCTGTTCCTATGTACAGTTTATATTGGTACTGCTGTGCCTAGAATCTGGCTTGCTGTCTGAAGATGTGCATGCTCTTCCAGTTTTGTGTAGAATGACCTTTGTTTCTGTAAGGAATGTCTATACAGAATGAGGAGGGAAAGAGGTCTCAGGTTCTGCAAAAATATAATTTTGTTCTATAAATTTTAATAATACCAATGTCAGACTTTGAAGAAATGTCACAGATTACGAGGGGTTCTAATAGCATAATGCATCAGAGCCAGCAAAGAAGAAAATATGAAGGAAAGTGGGAAATAACCTGGTTTTTTTTCAGTGACTATATAGCTCCAAACTGTGAATCTGAAGCTTTAAAAACTTACTTTCCCTCTATGCACCAAATCTTGTTAATCCTTCTTTATCTTCGTTCATTGTCAAATAGACTGTATTCAGCTATGTCATCACTGACTAGTAACAAGAATAACGAATACATCTGCTGGTTGCCACAGGAGCCAGGAACCACCTCTGGTCCACCAAGGTTAAGTCAAATCTGAGTCCCTTGTGAAAATGAAGTCACTTCCATCTCTTTTAGTAGAACATAATAACAAAGATGTCTTAATTTATATCCAGGCAACATTCCTGGGTTGAGATGAGTTGAATCAATTTCATAGAGAGCAAATAGTTTATCCCACTATTATTGCACTTGACTCAATACCTCACTCAATATGGAGCACTTGAGCTGCAGCCAGGCTGTGGTGAGGAGAAAGGATACTTATCCTTGGTAATGATTCACAATATCCTCTTAATGAGGACTGTAAATGCGCAAGTCAAGAAACAAGAGCATTTGCCAACATAGCAAAAGAAGTTGGCAAGTAGAAGAGAAGAGAAGAGTCAAAAACAAATTTCAAACTTACTTTCTGTCCTCACATCTACTTTCAGCTGTGAAGTATAGATAGAGCTGAGGGTTCTATTCCCTGTTAGTACACTAGCCCATTCTCGATTTTGGGCTTCATGTTTTGTTTGCTGCTTTGTTCTCATTCACACAAGCTTACAGGAGTGTGTGACTATTTTATGTTATGGGTTTTGTTGTAGTTTCTTCTATATTTGTATTGACACACAGACTGTATGTGACAAAGTGGAAGTTCTGTTCCTCTTATTGCCAGATATTTGATGCACAATGTCACTCTTTTGAAGCTGTTTTCTGGTGACCTCAGTTTTGTTTTGTTAATTTAATTTTTTAAACTGTTTCCTCTGTTACTCATGCTTATTCTTTCCTCTGGTTTTCCTGTATTTTCCTACATTAATAATTTGTCTTCTGCTTTCATAACCACATTGTCTTTGTCACCAGTATTCCTCCTCATGATGTATTGTGTATTTCTTGTAACTTTGTTCTTTTTTTTCATTCCTTCTTTGTTTGCTCCTTGCTTACGTTCTCTTCTTCTGTTTCCGTATTTGTGTGCGTCTTTTGACACCCATGTGACACGCAGAAGTCATCTTGTGAGATGCAGGTCACCTACTTTACTCTTCTTGCTTTTCCCCAGTGAACCATTACAGCGAGGGCAGTCACTGTCCTGCTGACCTTTGTCTGTTGCTCATGACTTGCAACATAACTGATTTCCTCAGAGCCCCTGTTCACCAAATGTTGCCTCTTTTGCATAGCACTCAATGCAATTTTATTTTTAACAGTCACAGAGGTAAAGGCCCGCAGAGTGAGGAAAACAGATCATTGTCACTGTTGCGTGAGAAGAAAATGGCAGACAAGTCCAGGAATTGAACAGTCCCACAGTCCTCACTGGAGTTGCATTGCTTTGCAAACCAGGAAAAACAAAAATCTCTTAAAGAACACATAGCTATGTGTAAATAAACTGAAGCTATTTTATTTCTGCAATGAATTTTTCATTTTGCCTTATCTTCATTCAATCTTAATCTATACAAGTTTGTATTTTCTACTTATGCCCACAATAAACACCTAAATCCCTTTAAAAGGATATGCTGCAACACCACAATATCACCATGTAGGTGTATGATAAATTTGTCTCAAAATGTCCATTCTAACATTTTAGTTAGGGCTATGGACGCTGAAATACAACAAAAAGTACGTGCATCTGAACCAAGAAGTGTTTGTTCTGGAAAGTTGCTACTGCTACTGCTATGCGTCTGCTACTACTGTACAGGATCATAAGTATGCAAATGGGCCAGAAGTTGCTTTGCTTGAGCATAAAAATGAATTTGAGACAAGAAAGGACAAATATTTATTCAAATACTTGAAATAGTGACCATTTGTATATACTGTATTGGTTAATGCCAGATTCATTTAAACACAAACTGAAAGGAAGACAGTAGCTTTCTTCTATAATGTTTTGGTCTGTACATGAGTAGTTTTTCTTTCTTTAAGCCACAAGAATTTTTTTCTACTTGCGATGTTGATGGAGCTGTTTCCAAAGCCCAGGGCAAGGATCAACATGGAACGCAATGAGTTCCATAACACCAAGAAATCAAAGACACAGTTCTGTAGCTGAACTCTGTACCTTTATACTAATAAAGGCTTTACTCTGTATAGAGTATAACGTTTGTGAAGTGTGACAGTGCGTAGAGATTGCTCTCTACCCTAGAGAGCTTATTATTTCAGGGTAAACAAGCACCCTGTACAAATACAACGCAGGGCCAAAGAACTGATTATACTGTGTTGGGGTTCTCATGACTCTAGTTACAGGAAATTTAACATTTTCCTTTTATTAGTCAATCAGGTGCAGCTCTATTACTGATAACTTTGAGGCCACAAACCAAAGTTTCTGCATGGGGCCTCGGCAGGATGCTTCCAGTTTTGGTATTCATTAGACATAATCCTGATTTATGAGCCAAATGTTGTTCTGCACTGTTTCAATAGATTTTAAATTTGTCTTTTAGCCAAACACATTTTTTTTTCCTGAGTAGTATAGACTTTTGTTATGATGAAAGAATGGGCCTTTGTGATCATCAGATTTGCTTAGCTGAGCTTGTTTTGAGAGAATATTTATAGATAAATGGAGTCTGCTCAAGAAGTAAGTATACCTGTGTTTCAGGGCGAAGATAGAGCAATGTGGTTTTTATCTTTTAGATGTGAAAGTTTTTGTATTAATGTTCTCAGAGAGAGTGAAATCTGGTGGTTTTCATGTGGTTGAACAGAGACTTTTGTTTACCAGACCAGAGATTTCATTCTTTTCAGTTTTGCCCCTAGCTATATCTTGCAGTTATATTTTTTTTCCTGCCATTTCTGCTTGTGCTGAGAGTAAGTTGAAATTTTCTGATGTTACAATTGAATGTAAATCAACGAATGACAGAATATTTCATGGCTGTATTTGATAGTGAAGACACATGGTCTTAAGTCATTATAAAACAAAGGATAAGACCATCATATTTCCAACCAGCTTCCTCGTGAGACCATGCCAGCTGAACAGATGGACGAGATCATGATTATGTGTTCAATGAAATAATAAGTGTGAATGTCCATATTTCACAATTTTATGAAGAGTAAGATCTTTACAGCTGTCATATTTAATGTCATTTAAATGATACACATTTTAGAGAGCAGTAAAAGAAAAGCATTGCTAATAACAAGAGACTAATACAGGAATTATGCATGTGAACTCTGAGTGTTAAGAGCATTGCTAGAGTTTCCTGTTCAAAAATCTTGTACCGGCTCTGCCAAGCTAATGTGCCATGAGTGGGAATTGGAAGACTCTGTGGTAACACTGCTAATAAGGTAATAACTAAAGGACTTGACACTGGACCAGAGGTTGTGCAAGCATAATGTAATAGACAACAATAGTTCCTGCCTTGAAGAGACAGGACAGAGTGAGCAGAAGGGAAGTTAAGTGTTTCCTTAGAAAATGATGATTTCTTTTAAACTTGAATGGTCAATTAGTTTTTGCAGATTTGCTGACAAACATCTCCATGGATGAAAATCCAGAACCTGTAAGTTTGTGGCTGTTAAATTGAATGAGTCTGCCATGGAGCTGCAGGTGCTGTGAATTTTGAAGTGGTTGTTTTCAAGCAGATCTTGCCTGAACACCTGAATTTCATTCAGATTTTACTTGGCTCAGCAGAAGGTGTTATGGAGATGTCCAATAGGAGTCAAAGTCTCCAAGCTTCCAGGTTCACTGGAAGTCTAGACAGAAAAGAATAAAGTGGCAGGGGTATGGAGTGAGGCTGAGGCAAAGAAATTAAATAAATGAGATAAAGGAGGCAACAAATCAGCATTCAGTGAGAATGAGCTTCACATAGGAAAACGCCCTGCCAAAAGCTATCCAAAAAGCTGTATCGTTTCCAGCAGTAGGCCAAGGCTCTTTTAATGCTCCAAATACTGTTACTTCTTGGGTGCTCAAAAAAAAAAGGATGATTTCAAAGTAACTAAAGCAAAACCAGACAATGAATGGTGAGGGACAATGGGGTTAACAACACTGTCATTTTGGTAGCATAGGCAAGATGTATTGCCAATTGCTGGTTTACTTGCATTAATTACTATGATGCTGCTTTCTGAAATCTCCTTGGGAGAGAATGCTTGCAGGTGTTCACCTCTATTTTCTTACATGCTGTATAAATTCAGACATAAGAACTGATAACCTAGGACCCAGATCACACAAGGAATTAAGCATGTATGTAACAGCAGCAGCCTCACTTAAGACACTGAATCTGATGCGAGCTGTCTAACCTAGGCTGCTTCCTATTCTTCCTATTACACAGCTGCTTTTTTACTCTCAAATTTATTGCAGAAGATGAGCAAATGATTCTAAGGCTTGTGTACGTGATGTTTGATTATCCTTTATGGTTAGGGATGCACACAGCCAACTGTTCTGAAACAAATGACCAGGAATAGCATTGAGGGAAAGTATCAGAGTAAACTGGGAGTAGAAATTAGAGAGTGCGGGCGGGTAGCCCTGGAAAAGGGAAAACGAAATAAATGCTGACCAACATTATAATTTGGAAAATGCTATTAGAATCTCAGGGCCAAACCTTTCAATGTAATCTATAGGTAATACCAGTGTTAGGAACGTAGCCAGAGCTGTTTTTTCTAAATGCCCATCTGGCAAATAAATTAATAGCCCACTCTGCAGCTGTTATTTCAGGGACATGGGGGACTGCTTTGGTATTGAGGGGTAAGTAATTTTGAGAAGTGATACTCTAAATAGGAATGGTGCAAACTGTGTATGTTCCTAACTGGGTGGTAGGTCTTGAGTGTCAGCTTCATCCTGTAATTGAAAACCTTTTGGTTTTGTTCTTCTGGTACTACCAGCCATAGTTTTGGGACAGGAAAATAGATTTTCTGCATCAGTTGATCTAGTGGCTAAATTCTGGCTTTAAAACAACTTGTGATAAAGTCTGAAGTTACATGCTGATTGCACTGGTATGTCTTTTTAGAAGATAACAATGTGCAGGGGTATAACTGAAGTCATAGTTAAAGGACTGTGGTTGTTTAAGTAACTGTAGCAACTGAAATGGACGGAAAGCAAAGCTTTCCAGAGCGTGGATATACTTTCAGGTGGCTGGTATTAGAAAGAGTTGAGGTCCTCAGCGCTGCTGGTGCCTGTTACACAGCCCGGTGTCGCGGTGATGAGCAGCCTGCCCCGGCTGTGGGTCCGGCCCTGCGGACAGAGCCAGCTGCGGGGCCGGCACTGGTGCGGGGCGGGCGATGTCTCACAGAGGCTTCGCGCTCGGGTGGCTGCCCCACGGTCCGTGCCTCCCCATTTCGGCCGGTGTCCGCTGTCGGGTTGGTTTCGGCAGAGGGCACTCTGTTCCTAACGATGGAGGAGGCGCTTTCCCGTGCTGGTGAGAAACCTCAACAGATTGGAAAAGTTTCCAGCGCAACATATTTGAACAAACTCTTCATCGGTTATGTTTAGTTCACTGGAGCGTATTTTTGACTTCAGTGGCAGGGATAACAGCCCTTCTCCGTGTCGCTCTTAGTGGACTCGCCGAAAGCGTGGGACAAGGGTGGAAGCCGGAGCGCAAAGGTAGAGGGGTTCAACGTCGCTGTGCAGCAGCCCAAAGCCGAGGGGGAGAAGGAGAGCGAAGCTGTCGTACGAGACAAACTCGTCAGATTCTCAGTAGGAAAACTAAAAATATCGCGGAGGGCAGCATGATTAAAGACCTCCTCGGTGTGAGAGCAGATTCGCAGCTGTATTGCGCGAGTTACTTGGAGATGAGACACAGGATGGTTGTGGTTTTGGAAGCTGCTTTGCATCAGATTTGGAAGCTGACTTAACGGTAGCCTTCGCCCCTCGGGGGAAGACGAACCCCTCGGCCCCGGGGTCTCGGCCGCCGACACGGGAGCGCCGCCAGTGCCTGGGCAGGCAGGGGCGGGGGGGGCCGTGCCGAGCCCCCTTGGCCCCTCGGCCGCTTGCGCGGGCCGGGGAGGCAGAGGCTGCGGGGCGGGGGGGGGGGGGGAAGCGGGCGGCAGCCCCGCGCCGCAGGTGGAGGCGCCCGGGCGGGTCTGGCCGGGGCCGGGCTGCGGCGGGCGGGCGGGGGCGGCCCGCTGCCAGCAGCCTGTAGGACCTTGGCGAACGTGCGGCGGTGGGCTGGGGCCTGGCGTGAGGGAGGGGCCGCCGCTCGTGATGCGGGATGCTGTATCCCCGGTGCCGTGACAGGCGAGGCTCTCCCCTGCCCTGCCAGCCACGGCAAGCCGGGCCCCCTCCCAGCCCCAGCCCCGCTGCGCGCTCCCCGCCGAGCCGGGGGACGCGGCCCCGCACCAGGTGGGTGAGCTCGGCGGAAGGGGAGCCCCTCGGGCCGCGGCAGCTTCCTCGATCCCGCAGCCTGTTCCCGCGAGGGCGGCGGGCCGGGCCCCGCGGGTGACTCCCTCGACGGGCTGGTCGCGCTCGGCCGTGGGGAACACAGGGACCCGCACCCGGGGAGTACGGGACTCTGGTGCGTTTTGGCAGTTCTGGCTCTCGGCAGTGCCTGGCGAGGGTGGGAGGGGGACACCTCTTCCTTCTCCTATTGCTATGGTTGATTGAAACTTTTGAATGACAAAAGCATCCGGGAGTGCTAAAGGTTTGGGGAGGGAGGGGAACTTTTAAAATTTTTTTTTTCCTTACTTTTGTAAGGAATCTTAATTATGTTAGTTGACAGGTGCAAGAACCGTTTGAATAGATGGTTTTCCGTTGGGGTATCTGACATTTTACAAAGGAGGACTTTTTCTGAAGGAGAGATTTGCATTCACTGTGGGGCTTTGCAAAATAGCGGGGTGGCGGCTGGGAGGAGGAGGGGGAAGGAGGGCTGTTGGTGTTGGCGTGCGTGTGTTCTAGGGGTGCGTGGAACCTGTACTGTTTTGAGATCGCTGTGGGAATGAATAGACTGAGGCAAAAAAGATGCGTTGACACTAGGAATTAACAATTAGCAGCATTATTACATGATAACTTTTTTTTCTTGTTGGGAATTTTAAATTGGATGTTTTAGTAAAAGCATCTGACAGTTTCATGTTGGCTCTTTAATGGTGATGACCACTACATTAAAGTTGGGTTTTTGTTTTGTTTTGTTTTGTTTTTTTTTCCTCTGCCCTGATCACTTAGTCTCTAAGCCATTATGATCAGAGCTTTCAAAGGCAATGCTGCTGAAATCCCAGGGCTGGGCTCTCAGCTTTGGGTGGGTGAAAGTGCTGGAACAGTACATCTAAAATCCTTTGCTCCTTGGATTTTACTTTCTGGAGATCAAGGTGGGAGGGCTTCCCAATTTGATGATTTGACCTGCATTCAGGAGATAATCAAACCTTTTCCCCCTTTCTGTTCCCGAATTGGAACGACCTCACCCTGCAGGCTGTGCTCATGGCATGCGCTGCGCGTTTGCTCCTCTGGCCAGCACAAAACTCTGGTGTTTGCATTGCTTTTCTTCCAAAGGCTGGTTCCATGCCTTTGCCCAGTTTGCTTTAGTCATTGAAATTCTGGTGGAGCCCACTTGATTTTGTTTGTAACTTGAAACAATTTCTCTCAGCAGAGCCCCAAGGCACGAGGATGGCCAGCCCTAAAGCCACAGGGCTCTCCTGGGAGATCACTTGGCTTGCTATCGCTATCTATGCTCATCTGCAGGTAGGTAATGAACTTGTTGCTATTGTCGTATCTGGTCTGTTATCAGATAATCTTGCTGCACCCTTTGAATTACTGTTTTTTTTTTTTAAAACAGAAAAGTGCTGAAGGAACTACACTGTAAATAAAAGACTGCTGATGAGAAGGTTTTCCTTTCACTGAACTGAATTTCAAAGACTGAATTTCCATGTGGGAAATTAGTATTCTCTCTCTTCCTAGTAATATTGTACCTGACTTTACCAAATGGGGACCAGAGGGAGATTGTGCCAGATGTGTAGTGCCATGGGTCTTTCTAGGCAGCACAGCTGCTCTTTGCCCTCAGGAGGTTTAGCACCTGATAAATGTTAAGATACTGTAAACGTCAAGGGTTATATAAACACCTGGGTAGAAACATCTAAAGCACTTGGAAGTCAGTGTCAGGAGTGGACGGGAGGGAAGTGGTCCAAATAGGTCTTTCCTTCAAGTATTCAATGAATACAGGAACCATAGAGGAAAACCATAGCTGCCAACTGATCTATTGCCTGACACATGAGCCTAATCAGTTCCAAGAAGTGAGTATTTCAAGAAATATGGTGTGCTGGCATGGAGCAGAGATGTTGTTATAGTATGTCATTCTCTATACTGATAGTTCCCACAGCACAGAATGTTTCAAGGATTCTGCAGTCTCAAATAAGCTCAAATACAGAAATCCTTAGAAAAGGACAGCTAAATAAATGGGAGAGTATTTTTAAAATAAACAGCATAATTTTTAAGTATTATACTAGTTTTTGATGAAAGGTAAAATCTTGGTTTTAAATAAAATCAGTCATGCTGTTTACTGTAATACTGTTGTGTACCGTGTGTACTATTGTGATGCCAAGAAATGGTGGTTTCAAACTGGAGCCTGGTGTGCTGGGCATTATAGATGTGCATCCTGAGGAACTTTGAATCAAAGGATAGTACAGCAGGCAAAACTAAATTCAGAAGGAGTATGAAGAACTGAGGAGGCTGTAATAGATAGCTAAGTAAGCTATGATTGATTTAGGGTGGACTTGGAGGTTTAAAGTAGTGGGAATCAGGCTCCAGCCCATGCTCGGTAGCACTGCTGAGCAAACTGTGTGCTGTGAGCCATTTGGCAGCTACCTGTTGATGAATACCTCCTGTATCTGTATTTCGGAGCTAGTTATTAAAGTACACTGGTTACTTCAGTAAAAGACTCACCATTGAAGTAAAAATTACTATGTTTGTATTAATTGTGGGGTAAAATGCAGTGCATTCAGTACATATGCAAGCAGATAGGCATCAGCGGGATCTTCTGCTTCTTGTTTACATATTTCTTATGCAAGAAAAGAAATGGTACTGATTTGCTGTGCCTGTTCAGCCTGTGTTTTTGTGTGCAAGCAGTTGAGTGATGCTGTAACAACCGGCCCTATAAACCACTCAGTAGTACGTAAAGTTCAGTTAATAGTTCTTTTCAAGATAAGTTCAGAGGAGGGAAATGTCAACTTTGTGTCTGGGCCTTTTGGTTATGAAGAGACCATTTTCCTTTCACAATATTTTTCTTGTATTTTCTTTTCTTTCATGTTTTTCTTGTTGTAGAACTGGAACCGGTAGTGGCATAATTTCCTCTTCTCCACAAATGGTTTGGCATAGCTTTGCTTTTCTCTTTATAATAAAAACAACCCAAACACATTGCAGTAATCAATAGGGTATCGTGAGTAGTCTTATGAACATTTCAATCCAGGTAATTTTTTTTTTGTCTTGATTGTTCTTTAAAATATTCTATCTAGTTGGCGTATTTGAGTCATTAGCACTTAACCCCAATCTTGTAGGAGGCCCTTCTGCTCTTAAGTTTAAGGTGTTTTATCACAATTTTAGGCACATTAAAGACATTTTATATTATTTAACATAACATTTTTGGTATCCAATAACCATTAATTCTTTAATTGGTTGCTTGGGGCCATACTATATGGACCACACACAGTCATTCTATCGTAATATTGTACCTTAGCTTCCACTTGTGTTGTTTTTGGCTATTAAAGTGCTTATGTCTGGAGCTAATCAATTAGAAACAATTGGATGCTGGGCAAGGTCACAAGTCTATGCCATGTCAAATATGTGCAATTGATTAATTTCATCCTGCTTGAGGCAGGTACAGAATAAAATAATGACCATTTTAAAAGAATGTGGTGGAAATGTGGTATGAATGTAATGCAAAGAAAACTTTAACATGAGAAGTTGTGAAAAAGAGGTAGCTGTTACTGAGAAGAAATGAAAGTTAACTTTGGTTATAGGAACCTTTCTGATTTTTCATAGTGTGGTAACAAGCACAGCACAATGTTTAGCTGGGCTCCAAACTGAACTCTGCACTTACAGATATGCAGCCTTTCAAGTTTGAAAAAATTACTTTGTTAAGGCCAGATTAGTTGCTACACTAGTAGTTAAGCTAGATTTCATAGGATAACTCAGTGAATAGTTTTGGGACTATTAGTTCTGGGACTAACCCACTGGGCACTGCTGAGTGGCCAGTTTAAGTCTGTTCTGTGACCAAGGGCAGTAGTACAAATGACTCAAGAGGAGATCACTTGTGGGCCAGCCTTGACTGGGTTCTTTTGCAGACATAGACCCTACTTTTTCTGATACATGCCAATATAAATGAAATTAATGAAACTGCGTTAGTCTAAAGCCAATGGTGATGTAAACAAATAATGTCTGTATGTTTTTCTTAAAGGCAAACAAAAACCCCCCACCACCAAATGGCAGCAGGAACATGGAATAGTTTTTTGTTTTTAAAGATTTAAATGATGAATCTATCTAAAGAAGTTACTGTGTTCCACTGACTGTATGTATTTGTGAAGATTAACTGTGTCCTTGGCCTTGAATGTAACTATTCATCTATATTTATTGCTAAATATGGTGTAAGAGGCTCCTTATTTTTCTCACATGGTAGCAGGTGAGCTATCAATACTACAGATTTTTGGAGATGGTTAAGCTAATAAAACAGAACTATCCAAGTCCAATTTTTGCTGTTTTGAAGTGGTCTCTTGAATGCCTATGGCTCCATATTGGTAATTGAAAAGGCAGGAGTTGGTAACCAGCTCTTTCTTAACCTTGCAATAATGTTTTATTACACCATTCAACTAAATGCTGTTATATTTATTATGAAATGTATGTGAAACTGTGTATCTGCATGTACTTACTAATGGAATAATGGCAGCAAGAAAGGATGGCTAGCAGATTCATACAGACAAATATGTCGCCAAGAATTTTACACGTGAATTCATTTTAGATTTATTCTCTGGTATGTTGTTTTCAAATCAGAAACATGCTGATATTTTCTTAGGTTCCTACAGTCCTAGTTAAACCCTCTGCAAGTCAGTCCGGTTCACCTCCAAAGACCATGGGGTTGCTAATGTCTGAGGAGGGAATAACAGCAAACACATCACGTCTGGATATGTAAGAAGCATTAGCTCTGGGTTTCTATGGAAGGGAAAGTTTCAGAGGTCACATATTCATTGAATAAACTGTTGGTTGCTCCCATGATTTATGTTTCTGCAATCCCTGCCTGAATTATGTTTTTTTTTTTTTCTAACTATCTGTGATATTTTGGATGTAAGGCACATACATGCTGAAAACATTATCTTATTCAAAATGATTCTGCCGTAACCAATCTGCCAAAAGCTACCAACATAGTAAATATCCTTAAGGTTGAGTTTTGCAAGGCCAAAAATCTGATGTCCATTATATGACATAGTGGACTTGGAGACCATCTTTGTGGAAAACCTTTGGAATATTTTTTTACAGTCACTCAATATGTTGCACACCGATGTTCAGAAAATAGATTATGATCTACATGCCATACAATAGTAAGGATTCTTAAATCTCCAGTAACTTTAATCAAAAATATCAGGATGAAATTTGCAAGTCCAGAGTTAAATCTGAAGCAGTTTCACTTTTTTTGCAGACAGGTTGCAGTTCTGCACCCATCTGGAGTTTTGCTGTCAGCCTCAATAGGCCTATGGTTTTGTTCTTAGTTTGAAGATTGAAGTGCCTCTACTACAGACAAATAACACTTCTGAGACTCTGTAGGAGTGTTCTGACTTAAAATATTTGTTGTTATTGATGAGATTGTAACTCAGTGACAGCATTACCAGAAAACTTATGTAAGTTTCTGAACTTACTTTGAGTTTATGACTAATAATGATTGCTCAGCCAATGCTCATAGGATCTGAACTGCTGTTACCCCCAATTTACAATCCAAAGGAGTTGAATTGCCAGAAGAATTGCGATGAATCTATCTTGTGACTTGAGACACAAAATATGTATGAATACTTTTTAAAAATGTATTCATGAAAAAACCAAGTCAACTATGGCAGATGAACAAGAGTAGAGATTATATCAGTAGAAGGCACCCTTTCACTATCTCATTTATTTGTTTTCATTTTCTCAGTAAATATTTTTGTCATAGTGGTATAAATGATGCTTGTCGTGATACAACTCAGAAAAATCACGCTTTGGATATTCAGCTAAAGCTGGTCCAAACCTATTCATTCCAATGTAGCAAAGGTGGTTTAGTCTCAATATCCAGCCAGATTTCGAATTCTGTATCTACATTTTGGGTATCAGTGCTCACGGGGGTGATAATTTCTGATGAGATTACACTAAAAATTGGCAGAGATTTTCAGATCAGTTATGTGTAGAACTGCAAACTGCTGATTCCAAAACTAGATATCTAAGAGTCAAACACTTTTAGAGAAGCCTTAAGTGGAGGAACAATTTCTCACCACAGCAAGTGGCTTCTAATTTCTCTTGAAAAAGTAGTGAAGAAATGAGGGAATAGCTCTAGGATAATCTTTGGTTTTAGCAGATACTTGAACACTTAGTCAATGATGATTACTCATTCAGGTCTGTTTGCAGCTGGAGTCTTCATATTCCTTACCAAACTGGGGCATAAATGGGATGGAGGTGGCAGTTTTGCACAGTGCACCAAATTCCATTCCTGCCTGTGCATTACAGAAAATGTACATGATCGATTGTACTGATATTAAAGCCCTTTTACCGTTCGTTCAGAAATCATTATTTGGCCATCTACAATAATGAATTTGGCTTCAGAAGAACATACATTTTAAAATCCAAGTCCTTTTTATTTGCTTTTACTTCTAGAACTTGTATGGTTCACGTATTTATGTTTTTCTCTGACATTTTTGGGCTTGAAGGTTTTCTTAAAATAATTCTTCGTGCTCACCTGAATCCAGGAGCTGAGGTTTAAGTAAACATGAAGTGTAATGTGACTTGCATTGAACTAGTAAAATATATTAATTTCAATGATAGTAGTAGCAGATTTATAATTGTGCCTCTAGGCTTGTTTGACTTGTGAGGCTATGCAAGAAACCTTTGGGCATGAGTTATATCATACTGTGCAAATGTTGTACTTTACTGTGAAGTCAGTGTGGTGTTAAGATTTTATGTAGTTGATAATACTGGTGATAGTCTTGTGGCTGTGTACGGTCCAACACGGTCTTACTTGAACAATTCCAGTGTAATTCTTGTCATGCAAAATCTCTGTAAAACAGAGCTCGTGCGTGGTGAAAGAGTGGGTTTGTTTTTTGAAGTACAGCTTGCTAGTGAGCACAACATTCCAGAAAGGACATGGATATAGCCATGGCAACTCCGGAGAGACAACGAAGGCCCACATAGGAACTGTAGAGCACTGCAGTTCTGATATGCCTGCCCTCTGCACTCGCTTTATTGTTACTGGTAGGTAAATAATTCCTTTAGGTTTTGAAAGCACGTATAAACTTTCTTTCCTGTAAGAGAAGAACTTTTCTTTATATTAGCTGAAGTCTGTAGACCAAGTGCTCTTGAATTTAAGGGTCGTATTTTCAAAATAGCCTCACTCCAGCTTCTCGGAGGAAGTACAGTTCTACAAACTTTTTCATGACCGTTGGCTGTACAAGGGTGCTAAACTTAATGCAGATATAGCAGCATTTTCAGAAAGGTCTGTAGGGTGTGGAGCCTTTGTTTTGATGACTTTCAGTGAGACCTAAGATGCAAGTTAAACACAAATACAGTTAAGTATTTACCTGTGTTGGTAAGCGCTTAGCTGGATTTTCCAAAACCAGGTAAATTTAAATTAATCCAATGGCAATCAGGCATTAGGTTCCAATTAGAATATTTAGCTGATTAACCCAAAACTTTCACCCTTAAAACTCTTTTGAAAGAATAGGTTTCTGCGGTGTAAATTCTAGTGCTTGAGTGTGTAGATACTAGATAATACTTGAGAAGTGCAAGTACAAGGGCAGTTTTTGAAAACTTGGCCTAATATATCCCTTTCAGACAGCACATTACATAAATTGCTTAGGAACAATGTTATTTCTGTTTCTAATTTTGTGTTTATTAGATTTAACATCATTACGGAGAGAAAATGAAAACAGTATTCTCAGTCTGTTTCGAGAAATGTGGTTTCCAAGAATTGTCAGTTTGTCATGCTTCTGGATCCGCTAGAAACACAATGAATGCAAGTCAGCTCAACTAAATTGTGAAACAATATTAAAAACGCATTTACGATTGCAGTTACTAGGTTGTTGTTGTATGCTAAATGTTGTCATTTGTGTCATGGTGGGAGGTCCCAACTGGTTAGTGATGCTGTTTTGTAGCATTATACAAGTGGAGCATTTGTTCATATGTGGAAACATGTATTTCTGTATTAATATAATGTTTTTTTTTCTGTCATCAGATGCTTTGCCAAAAATCAAAGCTGCTTAAAATTTATAGGATACAGTCTCTTGTGCATGTAAGGAGGGCAGGGTATAGTTTATAGTGTGTATATGTGAAAGGCCCTATAGAGGGTCACTCTAGTAAATGCAGACATAGAGAAGAGTTTTAGCTGCCTGATCTATTGCCTTTTAGTATCATATGAGTAAGATGACATGGGCACACCTGCACTGCCACAGCGTGCGAAGAGTAAGGGACTGTATTCTCTCAAGCTCTCTTTGACAATAAATATTTCCTGGCCTGCACCTTGCGGAAGCTCTGCGAAGGCTGCAGAAACTGGCTTTATTCCCAGCTGGCTGATTCAGCAAGAAATTCACTAGCTCCAAAAAAATCCCCCCCTGTTGTTGCAATTTCCCTGCTTGTATATGTGGCTGCTCCAGGCCATCTATTGGGATGGAGAAATATGAAAGGACAATGCAAGTACTGGTTCTGATAGATTCAGATTCCCATGGGACTTTGCCTTGCTTTCGCAGCTACTGCAGCCTCTTGTTGGGTGTAGCGGTGGTGTAGAAGCAGAAGGCTGAACAAGCTCAGTACTCTCTGTGGATGGATAACAAACGAAATATGCTGAAATATGATTTGGCTTCCTCTCTTGAGAGTCTCCTTTTATTAGACGTTTTCAAAGTCTCATTACTCATTTGGTGTTTTGTTTTCTTGAGTCTCCAAATAGTTTTAAACTGTTCCCTGGTTGACTAACATGGATGTTGGCTGGAAAAGACAATAGCATAGTAGTGTCTTGAGTATTGCCTGCTTGGTGGATGATATTCTAGTTGGAAACTGCCAGGTATATCCAACATATTACTGATTCTTTCAGCTGATCTCATCAACTCTTTTATTAGAAAGCAGAAGAGGGAAAGTATCTATCACTGGGGAGATGTGTTGTGTGTGCTGTATGCTATGTAGGGATTTTACTAATGTTGCTAACTGATAAGACTGCTTGAGCAGGCTATTTTTGTGGCTTGATTTTGTAACTTTATTTTGATTAATATAAGGTGCTTTCTGTGACTAAGAATTACACTTTTCATCTAGACCGGCGATTCTCAGGTAAGTCTTTTCATGGAACAGCCAGCTCGGAGCTTGGCAGCAGTTAACAGTACAAATTGAATGGTAGGAAATGCTACGAAGGGGAGCTTTAAAATAAAGCAAAGAGTATCATCCTTTCACTGTTTCAGTTCATGGTTTGCCCACACTTGAGTTCTGTATACAGTTCTGATCCCCTTATGAACAGGGTGGAAAGGCTAGACAGGGATCAGCTGGTAACTTGTTTCTTCCAGCAAAAAAACAAGTGCCATCAAACAGAACTACTAGGAGAGAGATTCAAAACAGTGAAAGGTGGTTGTCCTCCATGTAATGATCCTTGACACTCCTTGCTGTGGTTTTTTGAGTGGAAGGTTACTGGATTTCAGGGGAGACAGGACGAGTACTGGGAAGATCCACTAAGTACTATATAGACCAACCACATCAGGCCAAGAAAGTAGGTGAGTCCAGAGAAGTATTGCACACCCTTGCTCTGAACATGCTCTTTTGTGTCCCATTATGGTACTGTTGAAAGCTAATGGGCTAGATGGATCCTTGAGGATCATTAAACTAGGAATTAGAACAAGTGCCTGGGCCTATTGTCACTTGTGACTTATCATTTAAATAATCATTGAAGAAATATGTTCTCCGAACTCCAGGTTTATCTGTGGAGGTATATGCTGGATGCATAAGAACTTGCTTGAAACATATATAGCTGCTTACATTTGGAGCTTCTTTATGTCTGCCTGGAATACTTCTTAGCATTGTTATTAATTTTTATCTTTACAAAATTTTTGTTATGTTTCTGGTGTGTTTTCAGATTTTAAAGTTTTGGAATTATTTTTAACTATGCAAGGAAATTAGGGTCATTTTGCTTACTTGCTGGAGTAGTTTCTTGTTTTTAAACAAACAGTAGTATTTCCTTGAGCAAGATAAATAGAGAAATGGCTTCTGATATTTTACTAAATAAGGCTTGGCTTAAATTCCACTTTTGTTATGTGGTCAGTTCGTCTATGAGACACAAATATTCCAGACATTTTCCTTGCATGAGTGAGCACTTGCCTTCACCTCAGTGTGAAACTGCGCACCCAAATGCTTTTCCCATTTCCTCTTTCTACCTCTTTCAGTTAAATCTAGAACACAATAGGTTGTTTAAAAGTATAAGAAAGCCTCCAGAATGCCATCTTAACGTATGGGTTTTTACCATGGAGCTGTTTATCTTCTGCTAAGAGGAAACTATAAATGTATTTTTAATGCCAGGAGCTGAGCTTAAAATGCCATTAGTTATCCCATGGGAATAGATTTTAAAATTGGTAAGCAATTAGATCAGTAGGCAAATACACTTTACTTAATGTTGCAAGTCTCATGGGCCTTTCAAATATCCTGTTAGCATCACCTGTTCTTAACTTGTAACCTTTTAAATCTTTACCTAGTCTTAAATAGCACTGTTACTTTGAAAGGAAAAACTTTCTGTATATTTTAATTTTTTATTAATGAGCTCAATTTTAATTAAAAAAAAAAAAAGAAAACCAAAACTTGCATGGTTTCTCCAAGTGGAACAGAGATGTACTGGGAACACTAAGCCTTTATTGGAGAAAATTTCTTCCTGTAGATAACCATCTTGAGAAGGGCCTTAACTGGGATAGCAGAATGTGTGGGTCTTGTTCTGATCTTTTGAACTTGCTTGAATTATGTCCTTAGCAAACACCAGTGATGTATTTGTTTATAATTGCTTATTTTTCTTGCTGAACTTAGACGTCTGTGAGTCATCTGTCATATGTCACATAGAAGGCACTATTTAGAAATGGGGAAAATGTAGGAATTGTAAACTTTCTTTTTTATTATTTCAAATGTTAAGGCCAATTCTTGAGAACTCTGAAGAAAAGACCTTGTCCTCTCCAACTGTACTATAGGAGTGTCCCATCATTCCCTGTTTGCCAAAAGTTCACGTTGACTCAGTGGTAGTGTGAGGATTCTCAGCCTAGGCACTATAAAACCTCAGTCCTGAAAAAGGTCCAAGCTGGGGAGCCCCAGGGTCTTCATTAGGTTGCTGTGCCACAAGTGAGACCTTATTTTGTAAAATTCAGGCTTCTACTTCATCAGTGCAATGTTTTGCACTTAAGTAACAGTGCCAGTGAAGGCTGCAGGCGTTTTGCCTGAGACATCAGTGGGAGTTTTTCCTGAGTAAGATCTGCCTATAGGAAGCAAATTGAGGCTGAGTTTCATTAGTGCTAACTAGTTGGTTATCGTATTTCCTGTTGTGTAGTGTGAATCATTTAATCTCTTCTTCGTGTAACTGCAAAGGACAGATGGCATTTAAAGCTGTGTCTGCAGCTGTTGTTTTTCTTGAAAATTGGCTGTATTTATCCCTCTGGAAAAAAACCCAGAGATAATAAAAAAGATAATTTGCCTGTTGCTTATAAACCTTGCAAAATTTGAAGTGATTTCCACTTTTTTACATGTCACTTTTTTATTGTGTGTCATTGAAGACCATTTTATCAGGTGTTCCAGACCATCCCTGTTGGCAGGAATTTCTCCAAACTACTGCAGAGGGAAACATCAAAAACAGTCCGTAGAGCATGTATGCTATTTTTCAGCAGAACTGAAGCAGAACATGGAAATTTGCTTTTTAAAAATCAGTGTGACTGTTCGCCAGATTTACTATATTCAGAAGATTCCTTTAAACCTTTTAAGGGGTTGCACTCTCTGCTGCATGGTGCAGTTCTGCTAATGAAAATAGAGGGAAACACAAGCACACCATAAATATGGAAGATATAGAGAGTTGATTTCTACATGTAGCATTTTGTCTGTGCATATGAAAATTGACATCATGGTGTTGGAATGTTGACCGTGTTTTGCATTTTGTTAGCTGCTTTTACTGGAAAGCATGTGTTTCAAAGGGAGTTTTCAATTTTTATAAGTCTTTGCCTCCATAATAGCCCAGTCTTATTTTGAATGTAGACTTCAGCTATGAATAAAATTTAACTCATGAAGTAAGAGATTCCTCTGGCACAAAATGTGAATGAATTATGCAGACATTAACCAATAATGTGCAGGTCTGAATCAGAATAGTCAAAGCCAACCTTTAGGTTCTGCTCTTACCACTCAGCATTGTCTTATTCAGTTCAAGAATGCCTTACTCTGAGAGTAAGGATACTGAGTTCTGAGACACTTCTCACAAGAAAAGCTGTATGAAGTGTGGGGAAAGCATAGCTGGCTGCACAAAACTAGTCCTTTGTGGGGAATTTTCACTAATATGCTTTCTTAGTTCCAGATGGGTGTGTGAAGGAAGGAAGCTGAGAAGAGGACAGACTAGCAGCAATGAAAAAGTGACACTAGCCCGGCATCTTCACAATAATAATCCAGATAAAATTGGCAAAATTCAGTTAGATTATCTATTAGTAATGAGCTGGCCTCCCTCTTCAACTTTGATAATCTAACTCATTCTCCCAGAGTTTCAGGGTTATATACTCTGTAGAAAGCTGGCAACCCAAGTTTCCCATGTCATCAACTCTATCCGGTCTCCTGAGAGAAGAGTATCCTGATACAACATCCTTGCACCTGCTAGTTCTTCCTCATCTCCCTCAAAATTAGAGCACTGAGCCCCCCTTCATGAAATTATTCCATGCTACTTAAGCAGTTTACCAATTTTGAGACTGTCAGTCCCCAAATGATATGAGCCAGGTCCAGTTCCATTAACCTATCCTTGTGATGAAGGACTCAAGTTATTGGTGATATTTTCAGTGCCTAAGGTTGATGGGTTTGAAAGAGTTTGACATCTATATTATTCTGAGAAATTACATTTGTATCTTCACTTTAAATCAAAAGTACCCAGTACCTGTCAAAGTATGTATGCCTTTGCAGAGAACAGATAGCACATTTTTTTGTAAGGAGCATTTAACATCTTTGAAAAAATATAATTCCCCTTGAATGTTGAAAGCCTCAGTTCACTCCTAAAGTTTTAGACTTTATTCCTATATATAAGCCACATGGAAATATGTGTATGTATAGTGTATGTAATTGCACAAAGTCTCAGGCAAACTGAGATTATCTTTAGTTGAGTTTTAGTCTGAATTAAGTGTTACATAGCTGTAGGTTCTTGATGGACTCTTCTCTGCATATAAGTTACAGGGCTGCTGTATAAAACAATATACAGTTATTTACCCTGGTGTTATTTTCAGTTGAGAAAGTAGACACAATCAGATCTTTTTGCACAGCTAAATGAGAACATGGGTCAAGAAAAATGAAGAATGATGTTTCTTGTTGAAGGATGATGCAGCTTGCTAGGCTGAATACCTGCTTGAACTGGGGCTTGCAGTGGCATGATTGGTCTTGTAAAATGGTGTCCTGTTTGTCTGAACTATCTTTTGTGTTGGAATTGTCTTTTAATAAAGTAGCTTAGAAGAAAATCCTGTTTAGAGCTGCATAATTAACATTAGGTAGGTCATACATTACACATAGAGCGCTTGAATTGAACTAAAATTTAGATTGGTGGGGACATGCTTGATTCTAATGGATCTTGCTTCAGAAGTTATTACTCTTTGCATTGATACTTACTAAGTTCTGTTCATTGATACTTGGTAAGGTCTATTCAGCTTTTTAAAGGCTGGTGTATCTCATCTGCATCCATTCCTCTCTTTGGAGGGCTGCTCTAGCAGCCCGTGCTGTTCATACGGACTGTTAGCACCAGAAGATCCCTGCTGCAGTGGTGATTTTTCTCTCTGTGGATTTGCCTGAGGGTTGGTGTGGTACTTGGCTGTTCTGCAAGACGCTGGAGTTGCAAAGGCATCTCAATGACGAGAGTCCATTCATGGCTACTATGGAGAGCACGTAAGAGCTCACATTTTTCAGTAAACTGACTCACAGGGCTCTCATCCATCTGTTATTTTCCTATATCTTGTAAATAAAAACCCCATAAACCTTAACTGATTGAAAAAAAATTCATAATTATTCTTAATATTTCATCAGAACATTTCAGTGTAACCAGCTAACCTTATATTCCAAATGTTCAATTATTAATTGTCATGATACCTACCTATGACTTTTATTGGCTATTTCTAGAATCCTGTTTCAAGTATAGCAAGTTTTGTGCAAGCTTTATTGTTAGGGGTGAAATTTAAACTTTATTAGGATTAAGTGTTTAATACTATAATTTGCTGCATATGTTGCAAATACAAGCTTCTATGAATAGATCCTCTGTAAAAACCCCCCCAACATTTGATATGTTATGTATGGACTTAAATCCAATATGTTGTTATCTTTAAGTAAAGGAAATTATAAGAAGAGATTTACAAAGAAGGGTTTATTCTATTAACTTTAATTTCTTTAAAACATTTTGCAACTGAAATTCAATTTGGTTTCTGTATTTTGACTTTTGTTTAAAATGTGCTGTACATAACTTTCTTTGTTCCTTGAATATTATTCTGAAAATAGTACAAATTGGCTGTTTTTCATATGCGTGAGAGGAGAAAAATATTAGTAGTAGGCTGAATATTTATCTAAGTGGGGTCCCCTGTTTTTCTATTTGTCCACTCACAGTAGATGTGAGGATTGAAGTACAAGGTTTCCTGTTATAATACTGGAATTTTTAATTTAGTTTTTATACTTTGTAAAGAACTGGGAGAAAGGCTCTCCCTTTCCTACATGTCTTCAGCCACCAGCCTCCCGGGAAGCAGCAGTGAGGAACACAGATTTAGAATAGGTACCAGGTTTTGGCTTGATGCTGAAGGAGTAAAAGTAGGAGGGCAGCACAGCCCTGTGTTTTCCCAGTCTACATGAAGCATTTAATTAATCTGTGAAATGCTGGTGATTGGTTTGGATTCTTAGGGCTTTTAGGCAATTTGGAATGACTCTGTTTGTAAATGGCAGGAATGAATAGTTTTGGCTTATTTTGAGATTCAGAGACCCTATTAAATCTTCTTGGCATAGACATTTTGACTTGGAGATTTTATTATTGTCCCATACTTCCTTTCAAAGTGTGTAGTTGCTTCTTTGAGGATTTTATTTTAGTAGGTAATTGGGCTTTTTAAAGAATTTTTTTTTCTATTTTTTTTTATAGAACAATTTGCAGTCAGCCACTTCCTCTGTTATTAAAGTTGGAGTAACACAAAATGAGGGAAATTGCTGCATGCATCATCTCAGCTCTAAGAAAGGAAAAGCACACAGGGAAGGAACAAATGTTGTTCAGTCTTTTTTTTTTTTTGGATGGTTTTCTGCAAGAGGGCAACACATTTCAGACCTTGTGTGAACGTGTAGGATTCCCTTCAGCCTTTCTACCAGGAACTATAAAAAGCTGGTATAGAGGCACATAACAATTACAGCCTGAGTCAGGCCAGTGAGTTGGTTTTTTTTTTTTTCACTATAATCAGGATAAAAGAACATCTCTCTTGGCAGAAAAAGGACTGGGCTATGAAATGGAGATGTTCTGAACTGATAATTCCAAATACAGCCAAACTTGCGGAGAAATACACAGGTTAAGATTTATATCTGGGTCTAGTTATTTAAAATGGGTGCTGTTTCAGCTTCATATAATAACATTTTACTTTATATAGAGTGCAGAGGAAGCTAGGTCTGTAAAAAGTACAAATGAAATAGGGTTGCTGCCATGGTTAACTTCACTATGGCTTAACTGTGAGAGTGAGACTATCTTATTGTTTACAGTTTGTAAAACAGTGAAGAATGTGTAAA
Organism: Chlamydotis macqueenii; assembly: GCF_036417535.1. Lineage (NCBI taxonomy): Eukaryota > Metazoa > Chordata > Aves > Otidiformes > Otididae > Chlamydotis > Chlamydotis macqueenii. The sequence continues at coordinate 10,352,193 of NC_141567.1, read as the reverse complement.
GATGTATAATTATGCAGGAAAAGAATCATTAAGACCACAGTATTTCACACCACTGTTTGCAAATTCACTAGGTTGTGTAGGTTCTAGCTTCGGTAGTTTCTAGTGTCATGGTTGTCTTCAGTCTCAGAATTCATAGATACGTAGGGCAAAAAGAATCCTCTGCAATTAAATAAGAGGGTGGATAAATTTATTTCCCTGCCTTCGCACAGTCCATTGTTCTTGGATTCTCTCTGTATTTTGAAAAGTCTTAGAATTCTAAAGACAAACATATGAGAATCTGGAACCATGCGAAAGCTGTAGATATTGAACTGTTAGGGTTGGCCTCCTAGCTCACGTTAGCTTGTACTGGCAAACTAAGAGCTGACTGCGGATAAGAAAATTCAGGGGAGGTTATTGCCACAGATCCATCCAAAAGCACTCAGGAATGGTTGAAAAATATTCTGTAGGAATAGTGCCCTTCTGTAAATCTTCAAAATTAAACTGTGCTGTTAAGAATTCTTTATAACCTTATGTGCAACTGGTAGCAGTAAAAGAGAAGCTGCAGGATATGCAAAATAGGTGATTTTCCACTGTTGATTAGAAATCAGGCATGTATTGGGAACTCTGCATTTCCCCTTGCTGTTTTTAAAAGCAGTGAGCAGAGTATCCCTTGTCCTACAAGAGGCATGGCAGCTTTTCAAAAGACAAGGTCAAGTGGACAGACCAAGATTATGTGTACTCTCTTAGAATTCAGTGTATAAAAGCTGCTTTTGAAAAGCTGTTCCTTAGTAGCTGTCCTACTTCCGAGAAAAAGTGGTGCTTTCCACTTTGTTGAAGCAGGGGAGGCTGAATGACTCTCCTTCTAAAAGATGTCTATGGTACTTAGACCTAATTACTCATTTTGCATATAAGTCCAATGCATTAAGATTTGATTGTACCAGCAGCAACAGTAAGAGTCAGTCCCTCCACAAGCTTTCTTGTGTTGGTCAAGGTAGGAGGGCTTTTCAGTAGCTTGACTACAGCCTCTACTTAGTGTTCAGTTGCGTGTCTAATTTTTAGTTGCTGTTAGATTCAGTGAAATACTAGTAACTAGGTACATGCGGAAAAGTTATCACCCCCTACACTTAGATTCTTCAAACTGCTAGCAAAGAGAAGGAAATGACAATTTATCTTACTAGCCATCTGTTATGCCATCATAAACTCCAATGTGGTATTCTGAAGGAGTAAAATTATTCTGTTAAATTTCCCGTAGAAAGATAATCATTATTGGAAAGCAACGCATGACTTAAAACATGTCTCAGTTCATCTGTCCTGGGAGCTATCCACTGTACGCGCACATCTGCTTCCCTACACCCACGCAGGACGGGAAGAGATTCCTCCACAGGAAGGTCTTCCGTTCCCTCCGAATGCAGGTGGTATGTATTGGCAAATCCCATATTGTGGCTGTGGTAGCCAAGTTCCCAGAGTAATGCACACATAGTGAAGCAATTCACTCGAACTCAGCTGTTTGAATGAGAATACAAGATGGGTGACTAGGAATATAATCACATGGCTTATCTTTCAGTGTTCTTTCTGTGATACCTGTTTTAATCACTTATACTTGCTACTGGTTGCATTTGAAATAAGACCATTAGAGGGCTGAAATGGTGTGTTAGTGAGATCAGTCACAGTGAAGACACTTGGTGCTTAAAATATTTAAAAAGAAAATGCAGAGTATTTAAGAAGGCATCATACTTTTCTAGATTCCAAGACACTAGACAATGTCTTGCCTTTGAATTACAAATGTTCTTCAGTGTTGTCCATTCTTCATCCTTTTTCTGCTGTCGTGTTCATTGAACGTCTTTCTGTAATTACCTGGATTATTTTAAAACCACTTAATGAAATATTTTTGCTGGTCGTAGAAGATGGGTGACAGAGTTGTAGTGTTGAAACTATTCTGATTAGAGCAGGCATCCTGTTCTGAATTAGCAGTCTCTATTTTCATTTTATGTCTGACTTGCTCAGTTGTGTCTTTTAACGTTTCAGCAATTCCAGTTCATTTAGAGGATTTATTTCATTCTTTCCAGCAGCAGATCCTGTGTTTATCTTTTCTCACCTCGGTAGGAGCCCTTTCCCCTTCACCATATCAGTCCTCCAGCATTACTGTACACATCATGTAGAAGAACAAAAATGAGAGTCATTAAACTAATGACCATTAGTCTTAACAGTTGTCAGTGAACAGATGCCTGCAGTGCCTGTCACATGAGCTTTTAATTGCTCTGTTTTTTTACAGCTGAAGCACAGCTATCTAAGTGGTGGCTTATTAGTAAGTGCACATGTGAAATACTGTCAGTTCATGCTAGTAGATGAATTGTGCCCAGGAAGGGCGCAATCTTTAGGTTAATGGTAGGTCCTTTTTCATATTTGATCTTTTCTGATTTGGAGACTTTGCTTTTTTTTGGGGTGCTTCTTCTTCTTCTGTTACATTATTTGCTTTTTGTTCACTTACTGACCTTTTTCTAGACAGCCTTTGCTTTGTTAATGCTGGGCAGTGTGTCTGGCTCAACACAACACACAGTTAAAACCTTGCCCTGCTTAAGATGCTTTCACTGGCAAGAGACAAAGTTGAAGAACAACCACTCCCTCTCCCCTCAAAAAATTAAGGGGAAATGATAAAACAGATGAATCAAAGATACCAAGACTGGCATCACTGGACTGAGAGAATAGTTAAGCTGAGGTTTAAATGAGGCTAAATTTAAATATGTAACAGTGTGGATGAATGCTTGGAGAAGTGACTCGCAATGTTTAAACAGTGGGACTGCATTAGCGGAAGCATTTCAGCAGCAGAAGATCAGGTGGGAATGATCAAGATACTGGAAGTCAGTGGCAATAGTCTCTTATTAGCAATAGATGCTAATAAGACAAAGATAATTTCTTAGTGAAAAGATGGTTTACTAGGAAGTAGCATGCTTTACCTGGATTTTGGTGTATCTGGTATCAGTAAAGCATGAAAAGCTTAAAAGTTCTAGAGTATTTGCAAAAATGCGTTTGAGACCTAGAGGCTGTGTACAGTGAACAGTTTCTTTCGGGAATTTCTATTTAAAATTGTGCTGAAACAGGTGTGCAGATGTGGAGGGCACTTGGCTGAAAGGCATTCACCTCATGTACCTTATTAATAGCCTTAAACCAACATTCCCATGGCAGAGCCATGACCATTTAACTGCTTCCTTATTGTGAAAATGTGCCTGACCGAGTAAATTTGCTAGGCTGCTCAGTCCATAAACCCTGCAAAGGGACTCATTGCAATGGCGAAAGAAGAGTAGATGAAGAACTGGGTTAAAATCACTAGAATTATCAGAAGTGGTGGAGAACTAACAGTGGAAAAATCACATTTTCCTCACCATGTGCGAGACACATTCATGTGCTGAGCTGTTGTAAATCATAAGTTAGCCTCAGAGTGAACATCTGGCTGTGGCATTCTCTGCAGTCTAATTTCTTTCAGGTGAGAAAGGATTAATCAGCTAGAGGTAATGTGGAAGAGAACCATTTTGATTATTTACATTCTTGTTCAGGGTGGTCTGTCCTTGTAACACCCCGCCTTCCCAGCCCGTCTTTGAAGATACGTGGACAGAATGGTAGCAGGTGCTCCCAGTGCTCCGCTGGAGACGGCGGATGAAGAAAGTGTTAGGCCAAGCTCTCCTGTTCTGTGGTGCAGCAGAGCCAGGAGTGTGTTTATAAGTACTTGGATAATTCATAGGTGCTGTTAGGCCATCACACACCACCTTTCCCCATCTTGTTGGAGGAAAAGGGAGAAAAATATTTCTAATATAGCACAGAAAACCCCCACAGGCCCGTCTGAAGGCCTGTATCAGAAGCTAGGCAAGTTCAGAACAATTAAGGTAATTAAATGTGGAAATAATGTATATATTAGGTGTATTCCCTTTTCCTTGATACACTCTAACTTGACCAACTCTTCTAAAAAATGTTTCCTGTTTTAAAAAGAAGTGATGAACTTAGGGCAGAAATTAGCTCACCCAGTTCTGCGGCCTGTGTCGTGCAGGTCGTGTTAGTGCCTTTGGGACGGACAGGAGAAGTTCTGGCGCCACTGAGGTCAATTTTCAGTTTACTTGAGCAATGTCACTCTGCTAATCTGTACGGGCACAAGCTTTTACGCAGCCTTATCTATGTGTATGTGTTCTTTGTGGAAGTCGCTGAAGTAGGTCAGCAAACACTACTGATCCATAAAGATTGTTCTTGCATCTTGTGTTTAGTTTCAGTAATTTTTGTATAGCTGTGACCTTTGTGTGTGTGACATAAGTATATTATTTTTCAGACGGATATTTCTGTATCCTAGAGTAAATTGATTTGACTCATCTCTGGAAAGGAATCTTGCCACCTTATTCTTCATTTTACTGGATTATTCCTGTTTATGTGATATTTACAGGACTCTTTGAGAGTCTCATTCATTGAGAAGTTTTGTGATGGTAGATGTTGATTGTCAGAAACTTTTTAACTTCCTAATCTGTCAAAGTTGCTTAGTTGCATGCTGTTTTGGTTCTCCTATTTGAGTTTTGAATGGTTTGATCTTCAAAATAGTTACACCAAAGATGCATTTTCTTACTGAGAAATTATTCCAGTTCTTGGTGGCTGAGAGTTTGCCTGTTTCCAGGTCTATTTCTGTTAAGAGAATCTGTAGTCATTTACAGTAGCAGAGCAATTCCATACATTTCATCTACCTGTTCAGTCATGATAAACACCATGCTGTTGCTGATGAAAACTTTGCATAAACAGTATGCAATGAAGAAAAATTACTAGTGCTAGGGCAGGTTTTTTTTGGGGCTGCGTACTTGCCAATTTTCCCCTGCCACCTGAATCAGAAGCAGATGTACTGAGATTGAGGGTAGGGAGAAAACTCCCTGTTAGCAATGAATGGCACGGCAATGCCCTGCAGTATACGATAGAGTCACTGCTCAGCCTTCCTCACGTTACAAAAGTCTCTGTAATTGCACTTGTGAACATCTTTAATGTCAAGATCTTCAGTATTTAACTCTGAAGTATAGAGTGGTTTAGGATTCTTCCCCCCTGCCCCCCCCCCCCCAAGTGCTGTGGTTTTAATATCATTCCATTGCCCCACACATTTCCCTTCTTTGTGTTTTCATTATGCAACAGGAATTCTCTTAAAAATCTGGATCTGCCACTAGTTCTAGCAGGTGTTTGGCTTCTGAGTGCCAGAGTTTTTTTCCTTACGCAGCTTATGGATGAGAATTTCACTGCCCTTAGGCACAATTTCAACTGAAGTATATGAAAAGCGTGTTACTATGTCAGTTCAAATTATATCACTATTAAAGAAAAAACTCAAAAGGAAATTAAATACAAATAATCACACTAACAAAACATAATATTAATAATGTTAAGGTTATAATTTAAAGTAAAAAGAATCAGGAAAACCTGAGTCAAGAGTCCTATGTCATTCTTAGCCAGACTCTCCTGAGAGCAGCCATTGTGAAATGAGGATAATGACAACTTTGAGTCATATGAGACCTCTGGATGAATAGTGCTAAAATACTGTAGTATGTAAGAGCTAAGTGTATTTTCTAACCCTATAATAGCCTGTATAGGAGCTAAATATTGTGTAAAGTCTTGTCTCCTACTTTCTCTCATCATTAGCCTGTTTATGTGATAGTGGCTAACACTTTTTTTTTTTTGTTTGCAGTACCCAACAGTGCGCTAGGTCCCATTTTGCTCACATAGGAATATGTGAATTGCTAGGCACCTGTGTTGTCTTCTTTGGTGTGTTTAAACATGCATGTAGACAGGTTGGTCATACTAGCAGAGGATATTGTTCCTTAAATCCCGAATCCTGCAGTCATGTCGGTGTAGGCATGTCACTGTGGCTAAATCAACAAAAGGGGAATTTTGCAAGTGCTGTGCAGAATTGCTTGCAAAATGATGCCATGAAGCTTCACCTGCCCCAAATTCTTGCTTTATGCTAGCTTTTAGGAGGCTTCTTATTTAGATGCAACTCTTGGTTATCTGGGAGCATCCACACCTTCCTTGTACCCTTTCTTTAGCATTATGGGAGCAATTATCCAGTCTGGATTCTGGGGAAGGGGATGAGAAGGAAGTAATTTATTAGAAAAGGGTGGTGTTGCCCCTGTTGAGGCTATTGGGTGCTGTTTATCTCACTAGTAAATGATTAGACACTTGCAGCCCATAGCCTGATATAGCCTCTAATTAACCTCATGTGGCCTGAAATAATAATTTTTTTTTTTGTGTTATTACTGAGTAATCCTAAGGTCTGTGTTAATGCATGGCCTGCCAAAGCTACTAAGGTGTCTTGCTTGCCCGTCCGTGATAGAGGCTGCTACCCCTCAATGAAGGAATCCTTTTTAATTTCATTTTGTTCTTTTACTCCTTAAGCAGTGTGAATCTTCATTCAGTGCATGTGTTAATTTGTTGGGCTTTATAATTCCACTGCCTCTGACAGTGATCCTACATATCCTTAAAGTATGCTTCTTTCTTGCCTTTTGTAAATAAATCTGCTGTTTCTCAAAGGTTATGCTTCCAGTCTCCTCCAGTGTGTTACTGGAGCTGCAATCGTGTCTGTAGATAAACAAGCAATATTGTCTGTTTCCTGCAAATGAGTTATTAGCAGCTTGGCAGTTTAGCACAAAAAATTTGCTCACCACATGGTGTTCATGATAAAGCACACTTTAACAAAACTTAAAAAGATTATCCTGGTTTCTTTGCTAAGTATGCTGACAGTACTTTTGTAGTGTATTTTTTTTTTCTATAGAGATTATAAGGACCCTTAGAAATCTTCAGTGAATAAGAGATAAATAGAATTCCATGAGAACATGCTCCAGTAATGCTGAAAGGACTTGATTTATGACAAGAATTTTACCAATTATTAGGTTACTAAATAAAGAATAAAAAGAGACTTTTGTTTGGAGTAGAGGAACATATGGTGAAAGAAGGGATAAAAAAAAATTACTTTTTAAAAGACATCAGTCACTTATGTCTGTCTAGCTTGCAAGACTTTAAAAAGAGGTTTTAATGAAATAATATTTTCTGTCTCTTTTCCAGACGTTTTTAACAAGATGTTCGTTCCCTTTCACTGTTTTAGGCAAATAGGAGTGTTCACAAGAGGATTTTAGTAAAACTTCAATCTTTAAGAAAAAAAAGTTTAAATATCCCTCAACCACTCCCCCCTGTCCCCAAAGCACCAAGCCTCAGAGAATGTGCAGGTAGAGTCTTCCTTCACCATTAAAAACTGTTGTTAGAATTTCATGTTGTCCTGAGGCAGTGCTTTAAGATAAGTTGTTGAACAAGATCTTTATATAAAATGGATAAACAGGTTGAGATAGAAAGAGGTGATGAGGTAATCAAGCTGTGCATACAGGAGATGATGTTCAAGAAAGAATTCATTTCCCTCCATACAGCAGGTGCAATTCCTCCTCATCGTACTGTCAGCTCTGCTCAGCCTTTCAACACCGATGCCGCTGGCATACTAAATGCAGCTTCTCAGCATCTGTAAGGAGACAAAGTAGACATCCCGCTATGCTTGGTATAGAAGTACTATCACCACTGTGGCAGGAAATAAAAGGACAGGGATTAAAATTAGTAGGTTTTTTTTTGTTATCAAATTTCTTCTCTTCCTACTGGTAAATCCATATCTTTGCAAGTCTTTTTTCTTAACAGGCTTCTGTACACTTTGTATGTGAAACTCTACTCTCAGTGGTAATAGTAATACCCAGATTTTATAGTATCTGTTTTGTCCATAAGCTATAAAATTGCTTTTATGTTGACTGTAAATACTGTTGTGCCCATTCCCCCAAGGCTAAACTAAAGACTTACGGAAATAATTGGACATTGCATATTCTGGAAGCAGAATGTGATCCACAGTCACTAACTTTCTGACAGTAATCGGAAATGAACTGCTCTAGTGTCATCTTGTCTGAGTGCTGTATTTTTCACCTTGGCTCTTATATATGCCAAGATAGAGAGCACTGAGTATCTAGTGTTATTCACAGTCCTAACAGTAAGTGTTATACTGCAAGGGATGTTCTCCTGCTGCAGATGTACTTGGGCAGTGGCTCCGTAAGGATGTCGGTGGGAACTTTGCCATTGATGTCACTGGGAGCAACTTCAGTCTGCTAATGCTGCTCATTTAAAAGCAAATATTAGGCACATCAAATCAATCCTTTGGAAAGAAGGCAGAGTCTGCCTAACACAGAGTTTAGAAGCAGCTTCATTGGAAGAAGGAAAACTCCAGGGTTCACATTTCTTTTGGAAATATGAAACAGTGGATATTTAATCTGGGTTTTGAAATAAAATGAGATTTTGGCTAAATGCTACTGCAGCCTTTGAGTGAAAAGTTTAATCTTTTAGCCAGACCATAGCAAGAGAAAATATAAGTAGTTGTTGATAAATATCCAGAAGCTAAATCACTAGCATAAATTTTAGAAGGTATGATAAGATTCTCAAAATGTGTTGATCTCAGTCTGCAGCCCAAGCTAGGCCAAAGAAAATGTATTTACATTCAGTCAAGAAAAATTTTTCTAGAAATGTCCTTTTGAAAAGACTTGAAACATAGTATATTAATTTAATACCAAAATGATCTCCTTTATACTTCTTGTGTTTAGTGTTGGAAAGCTAGAGCGTGAAAAAAGGCTGAGATCGAGCACTGTTGTTTTGGTGACATGACCTTAAGCACGTTCAAGTCAGTGGAAGGACTCCTAGGGCTTGGATGGGTGCAGGATGGGCTCGCTTTGAGCAGCAGAGATGATGTAGGCAGTTGCTTTATTGCAGTTGTGAATATGATTGTAGTTATAGCTTAAATTCCATTTTCACTGCTGTTCCAGCAGAAGCTGAACTTTCAGTTTCTAAGTTGCTTGCTGACAGCATTTTACTGTGTCAGAAAGAAGCAGCTTATGCAAAATACTTATGAACTGTTTTTTGCTTATCTCTGCATGTATCTTCAACTTACAGGCACAATTTCCCAAACTTGTTTTATTTCTACAGGTTCGAAACAGATCTAGAATGAGAGATGAGAGGAAAAACTCATTAGTTTTGGGTTTAAATAGACAGATCTGAAGTCTGCCTTTAATACAGAGCATGCACCACGGAAGAACAATCCTTGAGTTCTTCCCTGGAAGAACTTTTGGTTCAGTCTTTCAGGTTGTCTCGTCTCACTTGTCATTTCCCTGACAGTCCTGTTCAGTGTTTCAGGGTTCCTTTATGAAGAAGTGCTTGGCTTTCATCAGTTCAGCTCAGTGTCTGTAGTGTCTGGGGTTTTTTTTTGTTTTGCTTGGTTGTTTTTTTTTTTTTTAATCATGTTTATAGTTTAATTCTGGTTTGAAATGCTGGCCTCTTTGTTTAATATTAACAATTAAATAATTAAATAATTGGCTTGGTCTCCAGAAATGCTGAGCTGCTGGCAGCTTCTGTGGAAACTCAGTTCACTTGCAGGGTCTTTAAATATTTCAGAATGTCTAGCATTAGGAAGTTATTTTTGTAAATTTTGGCCATGGCAAAAGCTAATCTGAGTCTTATTAGGTATTTATTTATCAGAATTACTTGCTCTGGAGATGTCTGAAGTCCTGAACTGTGGCTTTGTTTATATGCTAACACACTTCATGTTGTGATGAAGCTGGAGTGTGATGCTCTATCTAACTTTTTTGTACTGGAGTCCTTGAAAATTCATTAAGCTGAACCACTCCTTAGCTGGTATATTACTTCCCTGGGGTGTATATGGTATGCTACAGCAGCTTAGTAGACAGATATTTAACTTGAACTAAATCAGAAGGCACAGATTTTGATATATGATTGGACTTGCCATGCATATTAATCTGACAAACATATTTACAAGTAACTAGGAATACAGATAGTTTTTATCACTTTTTCTTTTTTTCCCCATCTTTTTCCCTAAAACAGCGATTTTGGAAATTAACACTCTCAAGACGCTGCCGAAATTTCCCCTTCCAATGAGAACTAATAAAAGAACCACAAAACCATGTGAAGTGAACTGCCTTCATTGTACTGGTCTGTTTTTATAGAATTTACTTTGGGCAGCATAGTGCATTTGTGCATAACTACAAAGCTTTAGGTGACTGGACCTTTTATATTTTGTCTGTTCCTCTTTGAGGCAGTTACAGGAAGACTGTGGTATTTTGTAATCTTTGGCATTTAAAATAGATAATTTTGAAGTTTTCATCTTCATTACACAAAATAGTTTGTTCTCATTATGCTTCCAATTTTAGCAAGCATACAGGCTTAGTTAAGGAATGACTGATTTAAGTCTAGATAACGCTGATTTGCTTTAAGAAGTGTACATAAGAGCATAGTTCTTATTTTTCTCTTAATATGGTTCTTGATGCCAAGAAACTCTAAAATTAAATACGCCTCTGTATCTGAAAGATTAGCGTTTTATTTCTAACTACTTTCAAGACATTTATTTGAGACATTCCATCTCTGTTTTCTCATCTTCTTGACCTTCACAACTCAGACTGAGCAGAAAGCTCACTTTGTAAAGCTGCTGCTGTTTATATATAAATATGAAACAATTACTTTCCAGTCTCCTGATGGCTATGATTAAATAGAATAGTGGCATGTTACCGCAAGGTTCAGTTGAACTTTTCCATAGCCTTTGTGTCAAATGATCCCTGAGAATTGTAGACTAAACTACATTTTTTAATTTATCTGATATTACAATAACAGTTGAAATCCTTGGATGAAATTGTTAATCTGTACCTTGGAAGGAATGATCAATGATTAATATTTGTAATTTTTAGTCATAGAGAAATTCTACATATTAGCAATGGCTCTGATTTGATAGTTACAAGTGAGTTGGATGACAGTAGTTAATATGAGTCCTGGGTATCAAGGAAAAAGAGTAGTTTGTGTTGTGTAGTGGTTTTGGAGTGTGCTAATGGGATTCCTTTTAGGTCAAACTGAACCAGATGATGTGCCCCAGCAGCACACCTGCTGTGCTTTGGTCATACTCAGTCCATAGGTTTGACCAGAGCTAGTTTAAAATAAGCCCCTCTCCTTCAAATGTGCTTTGTGTGAGCCTTTGGTCCTGTGCACCATTTTTATCTGCAGATTTAGTCCTACTTGGCCATGCTACTTGCTAATGTCCACATTGGCTGGAAAGCACTCAGTAATCATCCCTTTTACTTTCAGTAATAAAATAAAATTTAAAAAATGCCTAAATCCAGCAACTTCAATCCATGCAGATGCTTCTAGTCGGAGTAGTATACAGAGCAATGAAATTGGGCAGCAGTGAAAATTACGACATGCAGCTCTTGGTGGAGGGAGATCTAAAAACTGGAGGCTTTGTTATAAGCTATTCATTTTGTCTTCTGCAATTGAAAGTGGAAGAGTAATTTAGTCTTTAAGCACTCAGGTGGGGAGTGATGAGAGAGGAAGCAATCACAACCTGAGATCAAAGCTGTGCTCAAAGCATAAGCCGTTGAATAAGAACAGTGTCATTTTACATTTTCCAGAACCTATATGCATTATCTACTTATCAGGATAGTTGTCCTTGTTCACATAGGTAGAGTGATGTTGCATGGAAGACCTCATTTTTTTTTTCAGTTTCTGACTAATAAGTTAGATGCTCTGATTAACTGATACCTAGAAAGATTTTCAAACTTCAGTCAGTTTCCAGTTTTAAATTTTCTTCTTTGTCAGTATGGTAGTACACACTTCCTTGCTACGTGATATATTAATTTCAATGAATTTTACGCAGTGATTATTATTATATCTGCTTTGGCTCCATTATCACCTTCCACTGTCATCTTATACTTAAGACCATAAAAGCTGGTTGAAAATGACTTTTCTAAATCTTAAGTGTACTTGTAATTTGACACATTTAACTTAAAGCTATTAACATTAAACTGGCCATTAAACAGACTTGAAACACTAGCGTGAAATGTAATTGTCTTCTGAAACTTGCACTTGCAGTCTTGAGTTTAAAGCATGAATTTATATTGGATTAGCTGACTCAGAGATGATCCCAAATATACTATAAACCCCCAGACTGTTGAAATTTGAATTACGTTTAAGCAAAAGTGCCCATAGAAATATAAAAGCCTCACAAGGAACATTGGTGGGTTCCTCAGTGGGGAATGAAGTGGACTAAGTGAAAACAGTACGTTTTGTGATCAGCACGATGTATAAATGAAAGTGCATTGGACACACGCAGCTTATTTTGAAGGTACCTGTGTCTAGAGGGAAAAAAATATTTTTCTGCTACTTTGAGTGGATACAAAAAGAATTCTTTGAGCATTTGGAGCTTTTATTTTATTTTTTTAAAATGATCTTCTTGATTTGGGTTGTTTATCATCTGTTATTACTTGGCTTCAGCATCGGTTTGCCATGACAACTCTGTGTTCTTAGTAGATTTTTATTTTTAATTAAAAGCTTTGCTGCGCTCTTCCTTACTTTATTTATACTGGGGGGTAGCAGTACCTATTGCTGTAGTTAGCAGATCAGTTTTCTTTGTAACCTCCTGTGTAACCTGATAAAACATTAGTCTTTTACATTGAATTTTTCCATGCTCAGAAGCCAGATTTTGCTTGCCTTAATCTAGCAAGAATTCTTCTGCTTCTCCAGTGGCTAGCTGCTCATTAGCTTTTAACATGAAAATTAAATGTATGTGAGAGAAGCCCTTAGTTTTTCATGTCATATTTATTAAATTTTTATTTTAGCTTCAAATGTTGGCATCTTTTATATTCAAAGCATAATTCTGGTGAATGTCCAAAGACTTTCTATTTTAAATGTTTAGCTTACAAAGATGAAGAACACAAGTTAATTGCTACATATCCTACTGGCAAATTTGTTTATGGGAAATCAGGCAACAGTGTGATATATACATTTATCTGAGTGTGGTGGCGTAATTTGGATTCTCTTCTGTCTGTAAATTAGGCAGCTCTTTCAAAAATACTGTTATAAAAAGTATTCTTTCTCAAATTATTTTACAAATATTCACTAAACTTTACAATACACCATTAATGTAGGTCGGTTGGTGTTGTAATTGTGTTTTACACCTGGGGAAACTGAGGTAGAAATGTTGAGTACTTTAACCCAGGCCACTCGATTTAGAACGTGTATCTCTTATCCTTTAGTCCTTTGCTGAAATCACAGGATTACGTCATTGCCGTATTCCCTCGCTGTTGGTAGCCCATTGAAACCAGTGGGGAAAAATGCCAGATTATGTCAGGCGGTTTCATGTCTGGGTTACAGTTAACATGTCAAGGTTTGCATCGACTGCAGCCAGCTCGGATTCAGAGTGAAGCATAACTGTGGACCTTTCTTGGTTGCTTTATGTGGTAACTGTTGTTATCAAATGTAGATTTATTCTTCATATTTTATAATTTAATTCTGCAAAAATAAATTCAGTTGGCTAAAGTGTACAAGCGAAACCTCTGCTATAATAGGCTTTACAGAAATGTCATAATAACATGATGTGAACATGAATTATTATGCAGGCCTGATGAAAAAAAATCCTCTTTAAAATCTTGTTCAGTCTTGCATACTAAAATATGACCTTTTACCCTAGTCTAGACATGTCCTTTGCAAGCTATTTCTAGTTGATGTGAAGATTGCTTGATTTTAAAAAAGTATTTTAGTCTAATGCTGTCACGAATGATGGGGTTTACAATCTGAGAAGCTGATGGATTTTTCTTTGCAGAGCAGAGTAAGGAAAAGCAGTGTAAGCTTCTCCAAACACACACTGCAAATGACATGTCATCTGCTTTTTATGAGCTGAGTTGTGAGCTTACTGCAAGAGAGCAACTGCAGAAGGTCTTGCCTTCCTTTTCCACCACAAACTAGTTAAATTATGTGGATTGCTTTTGAAATCTCTCGTTATCTGGCACTGAGATTGCACAGCTATATTTAGTACAGTTCTAGCCAATAGCGTGGAAACTGGCCCATAGCAACTGCTAGCTCTCATGTGAAATTACGGTGTATATGGCAAAATATAACAAATAGTTTAATTAAACTCCATTTATTAACTTGACTCATTGGGAAATGTCCAGCAGTAACTTGTACATTTCACGCCTTGTTTTCTTCCCTGAAAGGTTTCAACCTTTTGGAAGGTAATTTTCATCTCCTTGCCCTTTCTGCTCTCCCCCTACCACAGCTGCACTCAATATTCTGCATTCAAAAGATGATTGCTTATTTTCTATAGTATGCAAACCAATTAGTTTCTCAGGGTAGAGTTACAATTCCGTAGGAATAAGGACATAAGAGCCCGTGCAGTGCATCTGCTACATCTCTGGGATGCTTTAGACCTGCAATGCAGTGACAAGGTATTCAAGCAGCATGTGTTCAGCATGCCTAGCACGTTTCACGTGTGTTATGATTACTGAACGTGTGTAGATCAGTTAAGCAAAAGCCATTTGTCTAGTAACGGCCCAGGTGTCAGACAGCCCGGTTGGAGATACTGACTCCTCTGGAGCTTGAAATGGGCCCTTCCTCTCGCAGTCTGTTCTCGGATGATATTCACCAATTGTGAATAGTGTACAGAACTAATACAGACCACTGCCTGCTGTTGACTCCAGTCACTCCTCACTCCCTTCCGATTTCTTTGCAGTAATAGCTTCCTGCAAGATAGGAAAATAATTCAGTGTCAAGGTTTCATAGGTTACCTTACTTTGAGGAGCCTGGACTAGATGAGCTCTCAAGATGTTTTCCAAGCTGATGTATTGTATGATGCTGTGTCTTTGTAACTTCCTGTAAGAACCTGATCTGGTTGGAGATGTCCCTGCTCCTTGCAGGGGGGTTGGACTGGATGGCCTTTGAAGGTCCCTTCCGACTCAAACTGTTCTATGATTCTATTCTAATAGGTATACTGTATTTAACCAAAAGTGCATTACCTGCAGCAGCCAGTAACTGTCTAGTGAAACATGTAAGGAAGAAGAAAGTGTAGCTTAATATTGCTTTTCCAGTGTGGTTTTCACAGTGTCTTTCAGCAGTGATGATTGATAAGCCAGAGATAGTATCTTTTTGTTTAATTTATGATTCTGCTATTGAGGCCTCTTCTTTGGTTTTGGACCCCTGTAAGCATTTGGCATATTCTCATCACAGACCCCTGTAGCAAAATATCCACCCAGAAATGCTGTGCCTGAAAACACAACTTTTTTTTTTTTCCAGAAGTTCGTGTCTAGTCCTTGTAATTATATGCATGGAGTGTTTTTAAAAAATTGACTTGTGTTTGTAGTAGCTGCAATGTGACCTTTCTGAATCTCTTACAGACAAGAGCAGAGCAATCCCAAGGTGCATACTTCTTGCCTGAGTTTGCACTTTCTCCACAGGGGAGTTTTCTTGAGGATACCACGGGGGAACAATTCCTCACTTACCGTTATGATGACCAGGTCAGTATGTGAAAGTGATACGTTCTCTTATTCACATAACTCTGAGATATAGATTGCTGTGAAACAAATACAAAGTATGTGTTATCTTTTGAAGACACATCAAATTTATAGCAAATTGAATGGTAACACACTATATGAAACTAAAATTAAGGCACTTAATTGTAGAAATAATAGATCAAAACCACTTATGGAAAATATTAATGGGATGCAGTAGAGATGAAAGCAACAATGTTTTAGTGATGTGTTAATAGATGTTTATAATTAGTTCTGTAAAATGTGTAGAATTAGAGGTGGTTCCCCTTTCTGTGAATTGTTTGACCTATCCTAAATTGTTTTATTTAATGGATAAATCAGTATAAGGCAGATCTTACGTTTCCCAGCTTGTGAAAAGTCAACACATTTTATTAGTTCATGAAGTTTTCGGAAGGGAAAGCTGAGTGAATTATAAAGAAACAAATGCAAAGTGTAATAATGGATGAAGCAGAGTGTTTAGAAAGCAACAAATTATGCATCTTAAAGATCTTTAATGTTTTTTCCAGACCCATAGAAACATTATGTTAAACATGGAATATAGATATAAATGTAAAGAAAGCAACATGAAAGAATTGCTGTTAATCTTGGCAAAAGATCTGAAGTAAACCTAGGAAATGTGTGGCATGCTGTGGAAATTTACTCATAACACAATATGTTCCAGAAGTCAATTGAACTTCACATCAAAACTGTCTGAATTACATTCATAGACACTTACAGTATGTTTCTTAATGTAAAAGGAGGGAATTTGTTAGGAAACACTCCCTGTAAAAGCGAGAGAAGTGCCAAACTTGCCCTGCCAGTCACAAGGTATGGTTCTGTCAAGTGATTGGCAGCTTTATTTTAAGAAGGTCTCCTTGCAGGAGCTACTGTGAGCAAAATAGTTTGCTCATCACTGCTCTAAAGAGGGAAGAGAACTGAGATGAGGTTGTTATAGCTTTAGATGGAGTATCTTTTTAGGAAGACAAAAGGAAGCAGAAAATAGACAATAGAAAGCATACTGAGCTACTGTAAATTGTTTTAATTTAGTTTAAATATGTTTACAATAATTCATACTTTTACTACCCTAGAGGGTTTTGATTATGAACAGAAAAGGTACTTAGGTAAGATGTCCCCTGGACCAAACACCTGGGAAAGCAATAACTTACAGGACAGTAAAATGCAGCTGCAATTCAGGCTGCGTTTAATGACAGTAGTTGAAAAAGACTGTAAAGGTTATACACTTTGATCAAAATAGTTTCCATTAAATGGAGCACATTTTAGAAAAGATGATAAATCAAATACAACAGAAGGATAGTTTCAGTCTTCGAACAGGCTGTTTGGACTATCTGAATAGCATAGCTAATTAAAAACCAAACAAAATGAATCCTGCCCTCCCAGCCCCCAAATAACAGTATAGCTCTATACAGAGCTCAGTTCCATTTTATGGAAAGTTTTCCATTAATTCAACTGGGATCTGAATTGGATCTGGGATATGGTGAGCCTCTGTTCCTTCATAAATGTGATTCAGCTTTGAAGCCTGCTCTTCCCACACACTTAGTGAGCAGTGTGAAATTAAGTTTGAATTCTTGGAACTGAAAATGGTGCTAAAACAGAGATTGTTGACAAGAAAAGAAACTGTATTAGTAGCAGTTTATTTTGCAAGGAAATTCAGTCCTTAAGCATTATTTGTCAAAAAATATAAATACATTGAATGGAGATGGGAACTGATCTAAATCTCTAGTTTACCTTCCTGCAAGGAAACCAGCAATTCTTCGGTAAACAGAAAGATGATTCTCCTTAACTTTCTAGTATATTAATCATAGGATTGTAATAATGTACAGTTACAATTTACTTATGCTTTTGCTGAAATGTTAATACAAAACTCAATTTTATCATGTGGTCAAACTGAGCCAGAAAACCTAAGTTTTTCTTGTTTTCTGTGTTTCATTCTGCTCTTTCATATGACATTTATTCTTTGAATGGAAGGAAGACTTAAACCAGAGGATGAAAATCCTCCCTCAGATAATTTCTTGAATTTTTGTAAGCTGGTATGGATAGGCTTAGTATGTGTTAGTTGTGATAGCGATATGCAGATGAACAGAAAGAGAGGAATGTGTGTACATTGAAAGGCCATTTTTTAGTTACCTTATGTGTCCAATATGGAAATAAAATCAATATAGGAAGGTTACCACATAATTAAAAAAAAAAAAAAAGAAAAAAAAAAGAAAAAAGCTGCAGTATCTTCTCACACACCTTAATTCAATTTTAGCAATTCACCTTCTCTCCTGCCCCACTGTGAAGGGTTGCTGGCCTATGGGAAATACATTCCTTCCTTTTCTCTGAACAGCAGAATTGTCCTGTGGGATTCCCTACAGATTCCTGGTGTTCCTGTACATCCTGAGTTACATTAATTTAGTTGAAAATTGGAAAAGTGAAATAACTTGACCTCAACAAACCAAGAGATCAGTCTTATCTGATCTACTGTGAAGATCATGCCTCCATCTCTATTCATGTAAGGGAACAGAATAGAAAAAAGGGATGAGAGGTTCCTGAGACTGTGGCTGTGGGTGGGAGAAGAGAATGGGTCACAACCTCTGTTCTGGCTAGCCAACAAGATGTCGAGACCCTTGCAGTAAAAGAGATACTTCCATGTCTTCCCAAATGTGCCCTTCACTCCTCGCACTGTTCCTCATATCCAGGCCAATAAAATTTCCAGTTCATTAGGATAGATGAATATTATTTTTATACAGCATCATCATCATCGTCATGATCCAAGATTAGCTTCCTTACATCCTCCAAACACAGGAATGTTTCAAAGGGGTTTTCTTTGGCTGTTGTGTGTGATATTTTTCAAGCAGGGAGCCAGTTTAATCAGGATCATTCATTCCTTTGTTAGTAAGTAATCACAGTAAAATAGAGCTAGCTGTTACTTAAATATTCAAAAGTATTTGCTATCTGAAAAGACGAGCTTTGCAGTTTGAAATGGAAGATGAGTAAATACTAATGGGAACACACTGTACTCTATTCTAGCCCAGCGAAGTTACATATGGATTCTTGTTGTACAAGCAAGATAGTACATTTTGTTCTGGTTTAATCTGGCAGGACTGTGCTCTCATTTTTGTACAGGATTGCACTAACCCCTTTGCCTATTCAGTTGCTATGTGTATACTTAAGAACTACAAGCCAACGAAATTTTTTGGCTAGATATTTTCAAAATTCAGTGAATATCTTTTTTTTTACCCCCTCTATAACTGTAAAAGAAAATATAAGATGTGAGTAGATACTGCCACCTTTATTCACTGAGGTGACATCTGGACAGAATGATACGTTACAGTTTTGACACATTTACTGCCTCATCTTCAGGGAAAAAGAAAAACAGTGACTGAAAGGAAATACATTTGAGTGTTTCCAAAGAACAGAAATGTAGAAATGCTTACAATGAGCATTTTCTTATAGTTCCTGTATTGTTCAGCAAGCTACGTCTTGCATCAGTGCATTGCATACTGCATTTTTAAATTCTACTGAGTCAATGTAATTTAAATCTAACTTAGTACCAAATAGATTTTGAGGCATAGCCAAAGACTTCATTTGCTGTTAGAAGTTGGAGACTGAAAAAAATATGCCCGTCTCCTATCATTCTTGAATGGGTTTTAAAATAAATATGTAAGTAATAGCCCTTACCCCAACTTGGATATATACTTTGAACCTTGCCATAAAGAATAGTTTCCTAATTTTCTTTCTGATTTCTTTTGGCTTTTCACTTTTTAATCTACTACAAGGAATTTTCTTCTTTTCCAGAATACTAGTAAGTAGTACTGGAAAGCTTTCTTGCAGAAATAAAATGTTCTTGTTTTCTGACACTTACGGTATTGCTTCCAAGTATTAAAACCATTCCATATGACGGACCACCAACAAGGACAGTGGTGAAAACTTGGTCTGAATATGTTTGAAGTACCTTTCCACTTTGGTTGGCTGAAAGAAACAACTGTTGGTGGGGGGAAAGGAAAAAAAAAAGCAAGAGATTATCTTTTAAGGGAGAAAGTGTTTGTTTGACCAGTTAGCTTTCTAGCTGACCTTGCTCTTTCTAAATTCAATGAAGTTTATCAGTTTAAACTCATAACAAGGACATCCTGATTCTGGAATTAGACATATGGGCCTAAGTAGTCCAATCCTGGCAAAGAAATATAGTATTCCTAAACAAATCCTTTTAAAAAAAATGCAGTCAGGAGGAGTGGTAAGTATGAGTATCTTGAAACCACCCAGCAAGCAATTAAAATAATGAAAATCTGCACTTGCAGACTGGGGAGTGTTTAGCTGTGCGAGGTAAGGTGGAAACCAGTGAGTCTGTTTTCAACTACATGTGCAAGTTGTAATACACAGGCTGAGGCTGTTACAGTTCTTTTAATAACTCGGGTTTGCTAGAAAAGTGTGCTATAAAGTGAATGCCAAAATTGAGAGAGTAAATATTCTGATAAATGCCTTGTCCTTCGCAAAGAGAAATACTCTGGCTTTGTCTCTGCTTTTTCAGGGAGAGAGGGAAACAGCATGTATTTAAAGCATTAGTGAAAAAAAGGCAGTGGAACCCAGGATCTGGATGACTTCAGAAATTAATGTAGAGCTAAACTGATGGAACCTGTTATTCCACCTTTTTATATGTAGTTGGCCAGCAATAAATTTGTGTTGTGTAAGTTTTTTCATATCCTATGAAGTAAACTGTTACATGGACAGAAGTTGTCTTATAGATCCAGCTGGACTGACAGCCATTTTCCCCCGAGTTTCTCTCACCTGCTTTCCCCACTCCACCTGCTGATGATTGCAATCCTCCCTGGTCTGCTTCTGTGCAAGTCACAGCCTGGCTTTGAGTTATCAGCTGCTTGCTGGCTTTTGCTCCTAGTCTGAGCTTTTTTTATTCCATTGCCAGCTAGTTTGCATGTAAATCACCATTGAAATGGAGCTAGAATTTTTTTGGGCTTGGAGATGAGTCTCATAAGGGACAAACTTATTTCAAATTAACACATCAGCTAAGACAAACTCTAATCCTGAGAAGGGAGTAAGATTTGTAGTTAGTGGCACGCTTGCTACCCAAGTACATAAAACTCCAGCACTCCCCTTTCGAGAAAGAGCCAGAAACTTCCGTTAGAATCATAGAATGGTTTGGGTTGGAATGGACCTTTAAAGGTCGTGTAGTCCAACCCCCCTGCAGTGAGTAGTTGCATCTCCAACCAGATCAGGTTGCTCAGAGTCCTGTCCAACCTGGCCTTGAATGTTTCCAGGGATTGGGGCATCTACCACCTCTTTGGGCAGCCTGTGCCAGTGTTCCACCACCCTCATTGTAAAAATTTTTTTTCCTTATATCAAGTCAGAATCTACCTCTTTCTGTTTTAAAACCATTACCCCTCATCCTAACACAACAGGCCCTGCTAAAGAGTTTCTCCCCATCTTTCTTATAAGCCCCCTTGAGGTACTGGAAGATCGCTATAAGGTCTCCCTGGAGCCTTCTCTTCTCCAGGCTGAACAGCCCCAACTGCCTCAGCCTGTCCTCATAGGAGACGTGCTCCAGTCCTCTGATCATCTTTGTGGCCTCCTCTGGACTCCACTCCAACAGGTCCACATCCTTCTTGTGTTGAGGGCTCCAGAGCTGGATGCAGTACTGCAGGTGTGGGGTGTCATGAGAGCACAGTAGAGGGGAGAATCACCTCCCTCGACCTGCTGGCCATGCTTCTTTAGATGCAGCCCGGGATGCGGTTGGATTTCTGGGCTGCAAGTATGCATTGCTAGCTCATGTTGAGCTTCTCGTCCACCAGTACCCCCAAGTCCTTGTCCTCAGGGCTGCTCTCAATCCATTCTCTGCCCAGCCTGTATTTGTGCTTGGCATTGCCCTGACCCATGTGCAGGACCTTGCACTTGGCCTTGTAGAACTTCATGAAGTTTGCCTGGGCCCACCTCTCTAGCCTGTCAAGGTCCCTCTGGATGGCATCCCTCCCCTCCAGCGTGTCGACCACATCACACGCTTGGTGTCGTCAGCAAACTTGCTGAGGGTGCACTCTATCCCACTCTCCATGTTGCTGACAAAGATGTTAAAGAGGCCCGGGCCCAAATGGACCCCTGAGGAATGCCACTCGTTGCTGGCCTCCACTTGGACATTGAGCTGTTGGCCACCACTCTCTGAGTGTTGCCATCCAGCCAATTCCTTATCCACTGAGTGGCCCATCTGTCAAATCCATCTCTCCAGTTTAGAGGCAAGGATGTCGTGTGGGACAATGTCAAATGCTTTGCATGAGTCCAGGTAGATGATGTCAGTTGGTTGTCCCTTATTCACCGACGCTGTAATCCTGTTGTAGAAGGCCGCCAAATTGGTCAGAAATGATTTGCTCTTAGTGAATTCATGTTGGCTGTCACCAGTCACCTCCTTATTTTCCATGTGCCTTAGCGTGGTTTCCAGGAGGATCTGCTCCATGACCTTGCCAGGCACCAAGGTGAGACTGACTGGCCTGTAGTTCCCTGGTCTTCCTTGTTTCGGGTTTTAAAAATGCAAGTTGTGTTATACTGTGACATGATATTTTTGTTGATACCCTGAAGAAGCATTCTGAACTATTAAAGACTTAATGTCTTGAATCTCAACGTCTGTCTCTCTGTTTAAAGATTCTTTTTGGAATGAAACAAGCTGTTCTCAAGTGGGCATGAACTATTTCAGGTGTTTTTCTACAATGCAAACCTTCCAGCAACAGGCATTTCCAGTGGTTGCATTGGTGTATGCTGAGGGTGAGATGATAGACTTCATTTTGCCTAAGCACCAGAGGTGCAACTGCTAATACTTGCCTACCTGAATTTTAGCATTATGTTAGAAATATTGCTCTTCATCTGAGTAAGGAACTGACCTTGCAGTCCTTAGTCAGCCAGTGTGCTGAAACTAGAATAATACACATTCCAATGACTTGAATCCTGCAAGCAGCCCCATTCTCTTAGCTGGCACATCTCCTGTAAGTAACAAATTATAAGGTCAGGTTTGTGGTACTCCATACCAATCCTACAGATATTAATAAGGAGTTTTAAATCACATTCAAAGAGTTGGGCCATGTGTTCATAACGCTGTGTGAAGATAAAATGCATCATCTGGTGCTTTTGTGGAAATTTAACTGAAGTTGATATTAGAGTGCTCCCTAGTATTTTAAATTCTTTTGCTTTTTTTTGGATACCTTTATTTTTTCCTCATATGTTTAATTTGTAGCTCTTTATTTTTAAGTTTAGGGGTTTTAAAAAATACTATTTGGGCAAGGAAATTAGTTCCTTAATCAAACGAAATGTGTTTCTGATTTGGAGTAGGAGAGGGGGAAAGGAGGCAGGGATTGAGAGCGAATGAAAACCACTTACAATTCCAGGCAAAACTACTCCTGCAGAGACTGGTACTGCGTAAGTGAGGCATGGCCCTCTTCAAACAACACTTTTGCTTAGGCTAATTGATTTCTGGAAGTGTGTGACGAGCGTATGCACAAATAATTATATCATTAGTGATATATTCTTGTGCGTGATAGATTGCTTCATGAACTGAAACTGCTCTAACGTACATTTGTTTACTGGTAAACTGAATGGGGAGCTGGCACTTTTTAAAGCACCAACTAACGTTTTAAAACTCAGGTTTTTGTCATGTAGAGAAAATAATGAAAGTGCTCTGTGTAGTGCATTTTTCTTTGTGCACTAAGAATTACAGACTCTCTTGTTTTGTATTACTGCATTAGTCCCAACCCTGCCAAAGTTCTCTGCATGTAAATCATACTTACAGAAGCCAGTAGGTCTTCATCTCCTGCAGGATAAGTGCCTTCATAGGGAATCTGTAATAATACAATTTCTGCAGAAAACACATTTTATATCATTTCAATTTGGATCAAAAACCTACTATGAGGCTGTAATCCTATTCTACTAAATTCTGTGGTAAAACTCATTGGCCTGGATCCTTAGTCCTTCTGTGGCTGTGATAATACTGGCCTCAGCAGCTGGCAGAGGATTTCCAGGTAGCAGAAGCAGCCCCTCATTTGCAGAGCCCTCCCCCAGAATGAGTTCTCAAGGAGGAAAGGAGAATGGACATAAACTTTCAGGTGTTTGTTATTCCTGCTCCCCTGGGTGCTGGTCGGATACAGAGGCTGCTGTAGTGGATGATAAAAGGCTGTACAGGGATCCATAAAGCTTTGCTCTATACCCCTGCATGGAGTGGTGTTGAGAGCAGCTGGGACGCCGTATGTGGGTGAGACCACTGACTTGGGTAGAAAGAAGACTCAAATTAGAGGAAATACCTGTTTGTAGGGACTGGATGAACAATAACCCGTATCTTTTCTGCTAATGGAAAATAGAACTTAATTGTTAAAACACATTACTTTCTGAAAAACTTACATTCTTCCTTTTTTCTTGAACATATCTTTGGGGCCACAATTGCGTGTTTATTCAGTTTGAGTTTTGTCTATATCAAAATAAAATATTTTAATATTAAAGTGCCTTGTTTTTATAGTGTCTCTGCCATGAACTTTTTTTCATAAAGACTGTATTTTTTTAAACTCATGTTTAGTGTTTCATGTTCTGAGGTTTTCAATTTAGTTTTCCCAAATACATTTTTCAATTTCTACCAGTAGATTAAAGGTCTTCTTCCAAACCCAGCTCCAAACCAGGAGCTGACAGAAGGATGTGTACTTGGGCAGATATTCTACTATGAAGTTTTTAACTGAGTTCTGCTGCATTGAACTGGTAACAAAACACTTGATGAATGAACAACATGCAGACTAGACATTCATTTGACATTATTTATTGGAGACCAATGATTAAATTGTGAGAGACTGATACAGTGTAATATGAATTTACCACTGACCTCCTCATGCCCCTGGTGCACCCCCAGCAATTGGCACGTGTACTTATCCAAGAATTTTGACATTGATAAAGGCTTAGCTTTAGACTTCTAAATTAAGACTGAAAGGTCTGGAGGTAGCAGAAATGATTGCACGCTTACACAGCTCTGACGCACCACTGCTATCATCTATCAATAAGAGTTCATTGAGATACAGTAGAGAAGTGCTTCTAAATCAAAAAGATATATTTCAAGTACTCTGGGAAACACAGTGCTCGGAACTGGAAAGCCATTCTTCAGATTGTGTATGGAAGACAGGATGTTTTAGGCTGATAAAGCCCAATGGTGAATTAATCCATGTCTTGACACAATGCAAATACATTCTAGAAGTGTGTCTTTTCACTGGTATTGGTCAAGACCAGAACAGATTGTATTTAATTTTTCAATAATATAAGTAAAGTTATTGAACTTCTCAAGCTCTTTAGAACTTTTAGGTTTTGCACAAATGAGAAGTTAAAATTTGTTGTACTGATGAATTTTTCATGATGGGATGAATGTGATGATTTGGATTTTTTGGTTTTTTTTTTTCTGTGCTGCTTAGAAGACCCATGAGAATTTATAGCAGCTTCTCTTTCTTAACATGGAAAGCCTTAGTGCAAAAATAAAAGAAACTTCAGTCTATACTGACTCTGAAATTGTGCTGAGTAAAATGCTTGATAAAATGAGTCATTCTGTGTCAGGACTTTCTGACAGAATTCTATTGTTTTGCAAGGCAATGGGTAATTTAAATGGAATTTACGTTGTGGAGCATGTGGATAACATCCCTCACATCCTTGACAGTCATCCTTTCAGGCCTGTCCAGCATGGAAAACAGATTTATAGTACAGGTTGGATGTCACAATGGCCTTTTTAGTGGAGTTATACTTGAACCTAAATTTCTTCCAGTTTGTATGCCACTAATGCGGAAGATGCAGTGAGAAGCCTTCTTTAAGAAAAAAAATCTACATATTTTGGCTTTGTTTCCAGAAACAGTTAAAATGGTGGTTGATATCATTAGCGCTTGCATAATAAACCAGCCTTGGGACAGCTAAAGAACAGTCTTCTTACCACTTCAAACAGTTATTTCACTTTGCACTATTTCAAAATAACTGTCAGCATTGCCAGTAAACCTAATTTATTTCTACTGACTATTAAACTTCAAAAGCCATTTGGTCACAAGGAATAAAATTACATACATTAATTACCAATTTTGGCAGTAAAAGCAAAAATGGTAAATGTAGGTTCTTGAGAGGATCACTGCTGACAACTGTATTTATTATTTTCAGAGCTTAGAAAGTGTTACAGGTTGTGATGCTGTAAGATCTGAAGCATTTTAATGCTCATAATGTGAAACAAACCGTACCAGGCTTCACAACACACATTAATAATACACTGTTGATATAATGACAAAATAAGGAGACTGTCCTTTATATTTCCCAGCTTTCAGCAGCTGTCTTTTCTGATATCTAATTCAATAAAAATGTGTTTATGCGATGCAGTCAAGTGATCTGACTGCAGCACGGCCAGGAAGGGCAAGAACTCTTCTCCTTTAGTGGCTGGATGCTAAATCTTGTGCTGTTTTATAAACAACTGTCTCAGTTTGTGAAGGGGAGTTACGCTCTCCTTACTTGATTACGTTAAGGGACTGATAAGGTAATGATTGGTGAAAAGGAAGAAAATCAAACATCTCTGAACAGAGGAAAAGGCTGTTATTCACTGGTTTTGTTACAGAAAGCAGAACTGATTTGCAGGGCAGGCTGTAGGATGAGCAAGAATAATTGAGCCTCAGGATCAGAAGAAGGCCAGGTAAAAGAAATAATATAAGAAATAGTATCTTCAGAATCAGTTTGGCTTTAAAAGAAAGAAAAGGAGCACATGCAGATTTTGGAGAGATAGAAGCAGCTGTAATCCCCACTTAAGCATCCTGCTGCAGTGTGTTTCAAGTGTAAAGTTGCATATGTACCTTCCCACCAGCACTGCTGCTGAGCCTAGGCTTGGAGGCTTAGCAGCACTTGACTTCAGAGCACAGAGGATGACTATGGTTTTCAGTAACAGATGTGAGAGAGGGTTTTGTATTTCTATTTTTTTTTTTTTTAAACAGTGTATGGAACGTGTAATTCATTGTTTCATGTTATGAAAGCTCAGTGATTTTTTTTTTTTTTTTTTTTTGGTCTCAGTTTTATGTATGGAAGTGACTTGAATTTCTGTTTGGGCCATAGCCTAAAAAATATTGCTTGTTTTCTAATCCCTTTACACCATTACCCTGAGGAAGCCATTGAAGCTTTGGATGCTACTTCCAGTATGCAGGATGTCCTGTGAATGTCAGTAGATCTTTTTGCATGGCTGAACTATTTACAGAAATAAATGTTTGCATGTGATTTGAAGCAGTGGTTGAAGGTGCTTGATGCTTTGGTTGAGTGTTTAGTGTGCTCTTTGGTAAAGGGTAATATTATACTCGTTAATGTACTTAACACAAATTGTAGGTCCCACATTTTGTGGAATGATTGCCAAATCAATCATTCCTTTTCATTCTCTGTTATTACTTCCCCCCCTGCCGCCCCCCCCCCCCTTTCCTACAGACAGGCTACTGTTAAACTGATTCTTGGTCTAGAAGGAGCAGCAGTCAGACTGGAGTGGCAGTTTGAGAACTGGAAACAATCTGGACTTTTTTAATGCTCTGAGACTATATGGCTTGAACTCTTGCCACTTTGAGCCTGTGTAATCTAGCTTTATAAAAACATCTTATTGCTAGGAAAATTTATTATTTTGTTTCTTTTATGCTGTAAGATGAAGTATTTTGGTGCTTTGATGGTATAAGCCTTTCTTCAGTTAACGTTTTTATGTTGCATAGGAGAAAACGTTAAAAAAACGCACCAAACCTTTAGCTGATTTGCAGGTTCTTGAAGCAGACTAGAGTATTTGCACATGAGTGAGACAAATTACTACTAATATGCTGCTGTGTGATATGGGATGTTTTAGTAGCTTTAAAAATAACTCTTGGGAGATGGTTGCAATTGTAAATACCAGATGATATTTTCTCCTTTACCTGATTATTTAGGCTTTGGTCCAAAAATCATAGTAATTTCAATAGACCTTGGATCAGGACTTAGTTTTTTAATGCAAAAAGAGATTTGCCATTGATTTTAGGCAGATTGGATTCAGATACCTCAGAAGAAATACTGTAGAGTGTTAGACTAAGGCATTACTGGAAAATGGGACAGATGCTACAAAGCGCAAGCATCATTGTGGCCTCAGTATTCTGCAGAGGGACAAGTTCAATGTTTGGTTTTTTTCTTCAAATCTGGTGTAAAAAAGATTGAAGACTTGCTGTGTAGGAAACTTTGTTAATTTGGACCAACTTTGGTGAGGATGACAGCGTTTTCTGTGATTTATAGAAGCAAACCTATTCATACACCATGAATGCTGAAATGAATTCTGGTTTTAAAACATTTGATCTGTTTCATTAATTATGTTGTACTTGAATCACATCACAAGATACTGATAAAATGTGATTTACTACTCTACTTGCATGCCCAATCTTTGCTAAAAATATGCATATTTGCTTTAATGTGTAGCATATAGGTCAATGATCTTTCTTTGTCTAAAAGTTATGATTTTATATAATATAAATCTGAAGAAACAAGCTGTGCTGTTTCAGACAGCTCATAATGCTTTGTAACATCAATTCAGCATATGGCAAAATACCTTTTTGTTATGCTGTTTGAAAAAAAAAAATACTTACAATGCATCAATTTTACTTGCAAGAAATGCAGTGCATTGGCTTGATTTTTTTTTTTAATATTACTAATAAGTGATGTAAAATATGTTCGAATATCGGACTGTAAACCATGAAAATTTACCACCTTTGAGTGCTGGCTTCAGTAGTACCTACTTGCATTAGGGTAATATTGCATTCTAATGTATGAATCAGAATTATATCCTAAGTATCTTATTTAAGTACTAAGGCTAAGTTTTAAACTTGCCCTGCTCTTTTTATTCCATTCGAAAAAGATTTTGTTCTTTTTGCAGATATTTTTATACTTTACAATGAACTTGCCAGTTAATGTTCATTCTTCTCCTGCTCCTTCAGTATTGAGACTATAGGGCAGTCTGTTTTTCTCATATTTTCAGCTCTGCATTCTAATGAATGTGAGGCAAGGAAAAGGAGGGTGAAAATATTTGTTATGAATAGTCCCTTTTCTATGCCGTTAAGCAACTTCCTTTTAATGAAGACTATTGCCCAACAATTCATTTTAAAAAGGATGTCTTCAGAGTGTCAAAAGAGATTATCATCCTTCTAAGATGTAATTGTAATTGAAATGGTCTCCTGACTTTGCTATATGAGAGACCAAGGTCCTGCATACTGAAGGGAGGGTTTGCTGGCAGCACCATGAGGTCGGTCTTAGAATTGGTTCTACATATGTCTCTTAATATTTTGGTGAGTGCAGACAGAAAATTTGGAACATTGTCTAGAGCAGATAGGATAGATGGCCTCTCTTGCACAGGCCTTACAGTCTAGGGCCCAAACACTTATGCACGTGTATAGCTTAATTCTTGTGAGGACTCCTATCTACGTCAGTGAACTACCCACATAAGTGAAGATGCACATGTGCAAACGTGTTGGCAGGATCAGGACCTCATTTCCAGCCCTATTCTTTGAAATTCTGTGCTTAAAACTCCTCTAAGACCCCAAAGAGAGAGCACCTCTTGGGAAGATCTGAACATCTCCTGTTCATATTGCAGTGAGTGGAAGTTGAAATCATTTGTGTAATATGATGAGGCCAACAGGTCTTTCTCTTTCGTAGCTGAGATGTGTACTGATTTAATGACTCCCATTACTCCAACGTTGTCATAAAGCTTACCATGAATTGCAATCAGTCTAGTTTACATTTTAAGCCTTACTTTTTCTTAAATGAGGGACTTGAAACCATTTTTGCAGATTGACGACATCAGAAGATTTTCCAACTTAATGAAAAAATCCAAATGACCGCGTAATATTTTCAAAGAGCAGACTGATGGAGGCTGGCCTGTTGTCAGAAAAATAGTGTATGAATTAACTTTGCTACGTTATGATTTAATTTAAAATTAACTTACGGTTTGTTGACAACATTCATATTTCATAGAATAGGTGTAGGGTGCAAGTTTTCTGTATTTCCTACCATGAAGAAAAAAAGCCATTAACTCTGACATCTGTTTTTAGCACTTTCCTTCATATTTTTGGATGAATGCCTGGCAAAAGCTGGAAAGCGACTAAGAGATCAACCAAAGATGGCCTAAGGGCCTGTTCCCAGCTGGTACGACATCTGGAATGTTATATATAGTGGATAAATTCAGAGTTGTAGTTTAATAAGATTGGTATTCAAGCATTCAGCCTACAGCGAAGGAAAGGACAGTGAAGCTTACAGCATGCATGGTGCATAATATGTCAAGGTGTCTGAAATATAATTTGCTGGGTTTTCACTTTCGTTTTGGCAGGTGCCTTATGCTTATATATAAACTTTCATCTAGTATTGTTTTGAACCAGTATAAAATAAAGAGTGAAGTCATATTGGTATTATATCCAGAATCTTATCTTTTTACTAAGCTTAGAGTACGTCTGGGTTTCTTTCTTTTTTTCTTAGAAGGAAAGTGCTAAGGACAGATTTTTATGAGCTGACTAGAAATAACTTAAGCTGCTACCTTTGCAAATTTTAAGTATATGCAGTCTTTTACAGTGAAGATTTTACAGAATCATAAACTATTCAGGAATCTGGACTTGTGCTATATGGAACCATAGTTGCAAGATTTATGTTTCAGAAGGCCTATATTTTTTTTTTCTATTTAGGGTTTAGTTAATCTTCTGTCTAATCTCCAAACTGTAATTAAATGTGTTGCTAGACAAGCCCAACAAAGCTGCAGGCAGGGATCAGTGGAGAGCCACCTGCTTGCAACAGCTCTGACCATGGTAATGCTAGGTCGAAAAAATCAGCTGAATGTGGGTTCTGTTTGCAAGTCCCTCTACCTCTGCATTTCCTTTTTGTGTCTCGGTACAAGGTGAGCATTACGTATGTTTCACATTGCAGCCCAGAGAAGGATATATAGTTGGTGTGTCCAGTCCTGCAATGGGCAAATCAGTTTACGTGACTGGACCAGACCACGGCGCGAGGCTGCAGCTGGGAGGGAGTTGGCTGAAGCATCTCTGTGCAGGGCTGTGCTGTTCTGCACAAGATCACTTTCTGTTTTGGAGCACTATGGTCTTTTCTCTCCGATCTTCATCTTTCCTGTAGGATGCTGGAGCAGGGGGGAGGTCTGTAAGAGTGCACTGCTAACGCGTAAGTCGCAGGACTGTGGCAAGGGAGTGTGAAGTGGAGGAGGGCGTGCATGGTGTGTGAAATGTGACAGGGTGGTAATTGATGGAGAAGTGGTGTAATGTAAGGTCTTACTCCTGTTTTTTTTTTTTTTTTTTTTTTTAAAGGAACTTGCTTGATAATTCCTCAGCACATTGTGGTTATTTTTATATTATTTATTACTATGCAAGATCTTGTAGGTGAAGACAAGGTGCTTGAATATGATTTGGCAAGAGACCAATAGAGTCTGAGAGGAGATGGACTTAGAGTGGGAGGAGAGATGACTTTTGCAGCTGCACTTTGGTAGTTGTTTAGATTTGAAGGTGGGAAGGCCAGAACTGAAACTACTGCAGCTGACAAGGAGAAAGCTGGTTTGTCTGCAGGGTAGTGTCAATAATTGCTGTTTAGCTGGTGGGGATGTCAACAAAATCTTATCATAAACTTCTGCGTGTGGTGCAGGTATATGTGCATGTAGTGCAACTGAATCTTAAGAGGCTGAGATCGTACGAAACAAGAACAATGTCGGCTGTTAATTTCACAATAATACTAACAAGATAGAAATACCTAGTTTTTATGTGTAGAAAAGCAGGAAAAAAAGGGATGATTACCTTGCAAATCTTGTGATTGTCTCCTTCTTACCCTTTCTTGTGCTCAGCCAAACTTACTCTATTTTAGTGATTTTTTGGAGATAGCCAGCAAAATCCATATTAATATCCACTGCTTTATTCCAGTATGCAAAATAATAGGAACAAAATGTAATTCTGAGTGGTGTTTACTAAGTAACATAGTTTAAAAGAACAGATACTATTGTGAGAGGAACTTAGCACCTCTTGTCACAGAATGTGAAGCGATTGCTTCAAATTTTTTTCTTTCTTTTGATATGATTCCACTTCTGTAGTATCTGTCATTACAATATCTAAAAATAGAAGAAATCCAGAGTCTTGATGGTTTGTTGGCCAACATGCTCACATTTCACTTTTCTGTATATAGATTGCTTATAGACAAAATTCTTCAGATTTAATATCCCGAATATTACATTGCCTTTGGAGTTGCTACCATTGTCTGTTTTGATCATGGCCATTCCCTGATTCTTCTGCTCTTCTGTACAGACACTGTGTTGCATGCTTTCATAGGCAAGTCCCCAGGTGCTCAAGTAGCCTAATGGGTCTTCCCAATCTTAAAGGCAGATGCTTTTCTACTAGGATAACTTTCATTTTTTTTTCCTGGACTATAAATGATGCATATTTAGAAAAAAGTGACCAGCTAAAGCAAACATTATGTTAAGGCGTAACATGATGTTAGCACCATGGGCTTGTATGTTTTTTTTACAGTAATATATTGCCCAGTCTCACATTGCTATCTGTTAATTTAAAACTGGTATAATCTTGATGAAAATACAAAAAAAAAAGATAGTGTGA
Source organism: Chlamydotis macqueenii (assembly GCF_036417535.1). Classification (NCBI taxonomy): domain Eukaryota; kingdom Metazoa; phylum Chordata; class Aves; order Otidiformes; family Otididae; genus Chlamydotis; species Chlamydotis macqueenii. The sequence continues at coordinate 10,320,227 of NC_141567.1, read as the reverse complement.
TTGGAAATGGGAAGCGAGGCTCTAACTGGTGACTTTAAATCTAAGACTGTTAGCTGTTTTCATAAGCTTTTACATGTTTGGGGTCTGATACTGTGCTTGTTACGCAGACCAAACTTGCGATGTCCCCGTTATCTGTGCAGTAAGTGATTATGTGAATTAAGTTAAACCATATGGAGTAGATATTAGTTTACATAAATAGTGTAGATTGAGTTGGAGGAGTACTTTCAGACCGAAAATGAAGGATATGCTTGGTTCTTGGTTGGAATTTAATAACCACGTTAAAACAGCTGTATGCTTTCTAGAAGAAACCTATGGTTATTGTCAAAACTATTAAAGACCATTTTGTAAGAGTTTTTATAGTGTATTATACTTTGGGTTTGAAATATTAGTGCCAGGAACAGAAGGATTCACTCTTCCATGCACAACTCCCTATGTAGCTTCTTTGGTAAATGAGTTACGCAATGCAATATGAATATAGTGTTTCTAGATGTAAATAGTTTGTCCCTACAATGACAGAAAGTATTTACATATGCTCCTTTATATTCCTTGCACACACCTATGTAGATGCTGTTATTTTGAAATGAAAATGCTATTTTGTTTATTAAGGAATATGTGTTTAGTCTTAAATGAAACGCTACTAGCAATTATGTAAACCACTCTGTAAATGGAATTTTACCGGGGTATGATATGTACTCCTGTCTTCAGGAGTTGCTTATTATTTATTATAGTTCAAGAAGGTGGCAAAACTTATAGAGCTTCAATTCTGATAAGAATTTTCTATAGAACTTTGAAAGAACTACACAAGAAATCACAGCTGTGATAGCAGGAATGTTTAACAAGTCTATCAAAACAAGGGTGGTACCAAGTGGTTAGGGAGTAGCTGATGTAGTACTGAAATACACAGAAGGGAAAGAGCCAGGAAAGTCTGAGTGTGTCTGTCTGATCTTTAGTGTATAAGGCTTTGGAATGCTTTTTGAGGAAGGAATAATTAGTAACATAAAGGTTTAATGGAAAATTGAAGAAAACAGATTCATCTAGAAGATCAAACCTGTCCTAACACATTTTATACCTTACTTTAGTCAGGTTTGGTTTTTTTTTCTTTGAATGAAGTGAATACAGACACTTAATTTTTCTGAACTTTGGTAAAGCCATTTGAGGTAATGTCATACTGGAAATTAACTTAAAGGAGATGCAATTTGGTGTGTAAAGTGGTGGGAAATGAATAAGGAACGGGAGAGGAAGATAATGGACGGTGCTGAAAGAGGAATACTGGCCTAGAGAAAGGTTATGGGCAGTGTATTTCTGGGACTAGGGCTGATTATGTTTTAATTAATGACTGAAACAAAAAAAAAAGATAGGATTGGGCTCATTATGCTTTATGATAAGATAAAGTTGGGAGGAACTGTCGACACAGATGAGTATGAGAACAATACAGTAATAACTGGATGACCTTGAAGATAGGAGTAATAAAACAAAGTGTATTTTCATGCACATAGGGACCACCTGTAAAAATTTCTTCTTGGAGCTAATGAGCAGACATAAGGCAATGTAGAACTCAGTTCTGACTTACCAGTACTGCTAAAGTCTAATACATAAAATAACATTCAGAAAAAAACAGATGCAGAGAAAGTTTATCAGCCTGGTTAGGGAATGGACAGCTTATTTTATAACAAGTTTCTTTTATACTGGCTGAAGAAAGGTGTTGATGACACATTATTGTTGCCTGTCATTGCATGAAGCTGGAAAGGAGTAGTAGCAGTTTTTCAAAGATACTATGGGCACACCTGTAAGTGTATTGGCCTTCAGTTAATCTTACTATGGAGGATTTCTAGCCAACTGGTGAGTAAGAATCCTCAGTAGCTGCCCAACAGGAGTATTGAGAGAGGGAACAAACTGCCGTGTTTCATTATGATACACAATCAGTTACAGAAATGTGATGCTGCTGCGACTCCATTTCAGAACTGCATTTTTTGGAGAACCAGTTGTGGGAAAATACACATCATGCTGGTCATGCGTGCATATTTGAGTTAAGACATTGGCAGACAGAAGTGGTATCTCCTCAATGTTCAACTAGTTTGTACATATGCTATTTTGTGTGCTTTAAGAAATTTTTAGTAACTAATATATGAAATTAACAGCAGATTCAGGGACATTTCTAGCCTGTTACTTGCTGAAATATTTGTGCATTACTTGTTCAGGTTTTTCCCCTTATTACAATAATTTTTCTTAGTAACCTTTATAGTTATTAACCTTTGTTTAAAACAAAATTCTTTCCCTTAACCCAACATTTCACAGATGACATGCAAAGATGAAGAAAACTTCCAGCCATTTTTTGCCAGTGAGCAGTAATGCATATGCATCCAGATACTATTCAAGTTGGTTTGGCACTAGCACTGTAACTTTATAGGTTTATATGCTTACAGTATGATGGGTCCTGCTGGTTTAAGTATTGTCCTGAGGATATATTTTCTTAAATGAAAATTGCTTGAAACTATTTTTTTTTGTGTGTGACAACTGAAGGTATCAATTACTTTCTCTTATTGCCTGTATAAGATAGGAAATGTTAATGAAATTCAACTTCTGAACCTCCTGACTGGCAAATTCTTGGCCACCATGTTGAAAGATCATTGTTGCTGATCAAACAAATGCTCTCTCTTACTTTCTAAAGGTCACACATGAGATGCAAAAAAAAAGGTAAGTAATAACAAGGGGAAGGTATTTGAGAAAAAGTGTGAAGTATTAAAATTTAATCCCAGTTGTCATTAAGCATGATATTAGGACAGATCTACCTGCTCCCTCCTTTTGTTCATCTCTGTTCTTTTGTCTGGCCTTATGTTTTCTGCTTAAAGATCTGGTCCAAAACTGTTGAAAGCAAAAACATTGGGACCTCAATGTGGGAATTCTTCTACTGACTTCAACGAGTCTCATTTTAAATCATGAAACAGTTTTCTTTATCTTTACGTAAAGATGTGAGATTTTATAACTCACATGTTGCAGGCTGCACTGAGACTTTAATGTGTGTATTAATTACAGGATTGTGCTCTTAGGACTCTAGAAAAGCAGGAGATTCAGTGTAGGTCCATTTTAACTAATTTCTGCCTCTGAGACTGGATTCACACTGAAGAGGAGTGGGGCACTGCTGGTTTCCAGTGCAATTAGACTCAATATTTTACACATTACACAGTTGGAAGCATCTGCCTAGTAGCATGAAAGGTCTTTATCAGTGATCAGCTGCCTACTTTAAATCTTCTGCCCTCATGTATTGTATGTTTGAGTTGCATGTTTCCCTTAAGCCTGGGGTTTTTATCCAGAGAGTCTCCAGACCTGGTTTTGTCTCTCTAAGGCACAGTTAAGCACCAGGCTTCAGGTGGGAGGCAGCCAGCTGATAGCTGGGAGGCATCAAACTTAACTGTGTGTCAGCTGTACCTGACTTCATGTGGAGAGGGATTAAACCTGCACATACCCTTTTACTGAGACAGACTTGTTGGAGCATGGACAATGATTTTGTCTCATAGCAAAACCCTTTCTAGTCTTACTTTGGAGACAATTTTTGAAGAGGTTTTCTGAGGTGGAAGGGGTTCTTCACAAGCTGTTCAGGGAGGGATAGTGTTAGGCATTCATACAGAATTACCAGACAGGCCTGTCCGGTGCCTCTGTCTTTACTTCTACTTTTTACCCAGCAGTATTTTGGCCTAAAATCATAAATAAGATAAAAGGTAGCACAGAAGCATGGAAGCAAAAGCCTTCTGTTTGTCTTAGCGATATTGCCAGTCATTTGCCATCACATAAATCTGACTAGTTACAGGGAGCCATTTTTGGTATTCCACATTTCTGCCAAGCAGAGAATTATATGAAAATAAACAATTTTTACCACTCTTAGTGCTCTGATATATCTTTATAGTTGTTAAAAGAACATTTGCAATTTTTTACTGGAAATAATTACACTTGTTATCATTTGTTAACTGACTTGGAAACGTAGTGGCATGTGCAGCATTCACCCTTCCAGATGAAAAAAAAGGATGAGCCACTTGACACAAGTAGCAGAGCTCCTCTGCACAACCTTGTAGATAAGGTCATTTGAGGATACTCTGCCTTTGCTCACATTTAAGCAGAAATTGCCATTAAGGCTGAATTGAGGTAAGACTTTGCCAGTCATAAAATGGATGACTTAAAAATTGGCCAGCTATTATGACTACTTTTTATCTGTGGCCTGGACAACAAGCGTGTTTGAGATATCCTGTGTGTATTTTCAGATAATGCCCAGGACTCTTGTAGACGGTGGCTCTGAATAAACAGGACAATTAGCTGGGTGCCCCTTTGCTATTTTGGGTCTGGGTGACTTTTCAGTGTGTAACTGCTTAGCTCCTTTTTTAGTCTGGTTTCTTAGTAAGAGTTAGTGAAGGTGTGTATGTGCCTGTATCTCAGTTGTCACCTAATAATTTTTTTTTTCTGATTTAATCTAAATTTGGCAGAGGTTTGACAGACCCCAGAACGTTGGCTTACTGTATGGTTTGTACAAATCTGCATTTATATGGAATGGAGAAGTGCTACAAATGCCTTTTAAGTGAAAGGCTGCAGCATGAGTTGAGCCTGTGTTAGACATCAGAGAAATGATGTGGGATCTCAGCCTTGTTATACAAATCCATAGGGAACTGGACTTACTTGGTTCAGAGACCTGTGTGAAGAATTTGTTTAAGTGTACTAACTTATATGTGGCAGTATAATGGATGAAATGCTCCCCTGAAGCTGGTTATGAATGCAGACTGTGAATCACAGTATTTGTCCTTTGTCTTGTTTCTTTTAGTGTGAAAATATGTTGTTGGGGTCAGTGCAAAGCTCAGTGGCAAAGTTAGATCTGCACAGGTGTGAGGGATTTGCCCCATTGTTGCCAAAAGCTGTGCAAGAAGAAAGCACAAGTGCAATCTCTCACCTGTACGGCTTACTCCAGCACCAAAAGCCAAGATTTATATATATATATATATATATATATATATATATATATATATATATATATATATAAATAAAATCAAAGCCAAATACATAGAGTGTCTATCTATAGCTCTTTACATATCTATCTATAGCTCTTTATATACAGAGATGTATGTGTGTGTATATATATTCCGTATGTATACGTTTACTATTCTCCTTTCAGGAAACAATGTATTCTTGTGGGCTAAAGCACAAGTAGCAATCAATTTTGGCTATATTCTCCCATTTCTGACATTGTCCAAGGGTACCTGCAGACCTGTCAGGCTCAGATGTTGAACGAGAGGCTCTGCAACTGGCTGTTCCCTGTGCTCCCCTGCAGCTGGAGCGTGCTCCCTGCTACTGTGGGGCTGTAGCCTTCCATCAGAGAGTCCAGACACAGCTGCTCTGGCAGATCCTTTCATTTGCATTTGGCGCTGGGATCCCTGAGCAGGAGAAGGGCCAAAACAATGTATTCTACTGATTTTGGTTTGTTTCTGAGCAAAGCTCAGAAGCTGCTAAAAGACACTTCAGTTTATAGCCCAGTACTGTGCCCTTGGCATATACTGTGGTCCAAGACAGTTTTTCTCATGTCACTGATGTGCCAGAAGTTTCTTGTCATGTATTCAGCATGACCCATCTCGTGTACTGATGTAGAAGAACTTTGGGGGTTGGATCCTATGTCATGTGAAAAGTGCAAAGGTTTCCAAATTAAAACCCAGACAGCTGTAAACTCTGCTTTGCATGTTTTGGCCTTTTAAGACTTCAGGGTAGGGGGGGATTTGTTAATGCATACCTCCTCTGTGTAATTAGCCAATACTTTTGTAATGTGCTGTGAGATCCTGGCTTGGGCGATGCTATACAAAGTTAATAGATCTCTTAAATTATTACAGGACATTCGCCCTTTCTCTGAACACTGCCCTGTGAAGAGTTCTAGAAATGTGTGCCCCACTAAACAAAAATACAGACACTGAAAGTCGTTTCTGTGTATTTGTTATTTTTGCAATATTTTAAGATTTTCTACGGGCTCTATCATGAGAGTACACCCTTCAATGCATATTGCTTATTATAAAACTAGAAGTGCTGTGTTTTCAAAATGGTAGAGTACTGAACTTGGGAGGTCTTTAACTTTTCTGATACTGATACTTTAAAAGCTTCATGTGTATTTTGGTTGGAATTTTTAATGAAACTGTGTCACGTTGGTACTAGATGTCATGTAGAAATGGATGTGGCAAATAACATGCACCTTCCAGCTACAGGATGGGCGGATAACTGAAGAATACAGGTATCAATATTGATATCAATTGACTTGAATGCTAAGTTCTTTTCAGGCTTGTGTTAGGAGTCCTTGGTGGAAGACTGGAGGCAGCGTATATGTGCGTGCATGTGTATTTTTAGAGATTTGCAACAGTTTCAATGCCAAATGTTTTTGTACTGCTTTTTTTTTTTTTAAAGAACTTTTGTAAGGCACGTCTAGAAATGCAATCCACTGACTGCAGGTAGTTTTGTAGAGAGGATCCTTCCTTTCTGGCAAGGTTATCAGTTCATGACAAACCTAAATGTGTTTTTTCTTGCTACTACATTTTCATAGTAGTAAGCCTTTGTTGTATACATGGGGTTATTGGGCAAGCCTTTGAAGTTGTTTTTAATGCAATGTCACAAGAAGAGTGTATATAATTTCTCAGGATTTAATTTTTAAATAAAATATTTCTCTTATCTCCAACGTTTTTTGAAAAACTATCACTTGGAGATAGTCTGGCTTCATTTAAAAATGAGAATTAATTGACTTCAAGGCAGTAGTTAATATATTTGTTCAAGACAACCCACTAATGGGCTTCAGTTTGATTTATAAAACAGTTCTTTCTTATCATACTAACTTTAGTAGTTAACTTTTGTTCACGGAGAACTGAGGGAGTAAAGTCAGTTTTCACTGAGACAACACTACTGAAAAAACAGAATGAACAAGCTATGACTGAAAAGAGCCTTAAATATAAATGTTGTGATTGTGCCAGAACTAATGTTTGAATTTATGAAAGAATTTAGATAAGCAATATGATGCAATGCTTTCAGAATTTGGAAGAAAAAAAATTTCTTCTTTGAAGCAAAGGAGTCTGAATCATTGGTATGAGTGTGTGAACAAGAACATGCAAAGCTTGTGTATGGAAGATCAGTAGAATCCAATGTGGCAATTTAAAATGTGCAGTAGGGGAAATATTCAGTATGTATAGGCTCAGTTAGAACAATTAAGGAAGTTTGCAGCCTTTGGAGCTTTTGCGGCCATCTTGTGTTTCCAGATGTGCAGGTTCTTGTTGTGCCCAGTTTTCACTCGACAATGATCTTGCAATAGTTTTTGTGTGTAGGCCTCCCCTTTTTAACTAAAAGTCACTTGATTTGGCTTTTGTTCAGCAGAATGGATCTTGAAGACTAAGTGGAAACAACAGTTAATGCAGAGTGCATCTATCAGGTCACCCATCCCGCAGTATACTGTGCAGGAAAGGTTGCACAGGCTGATGATTTGCTTCCTGGCACTGGATTCTGTTCTAAAGTATGTATTCAGACATGTCTTTGTGGAGGGTGGCTGCAGCAGGTGTCAGCTCTGATCCAGCAGTTGAGATCAACTGCAACGCTGCTGTGGGCTGTGCTTGATTTTGTATGTTAAAGACCTGGAGGTTTCAGTGGAGGGTTCTCAACTGCCTTTTTTTTTGCTTTAAAAGGTGGCTTGAAGCTTGTCTATAATCTGTATGTTAAGTTTGCCTGAGGAGTTTTCACGTAGTAATGCTATCAGTTTGAGTAGATGCATATCTTTTGCATATGTACGTAGAGCATATAGGAGGCATAGCACTGATAAAGGTATCAAAACCACACAAATAACATCTAAGATAGTTGCTATTTTTCAGACTTCATAAAGAAGAACTTAATGCTGAGGTCCATGATAATGGCCTTTGGAAAATCTGCCTATGGTTGATTGTAAAATTACTTTAAATAGCGAGGATGACACGCTAATAGTAAATGTTGTTGTGGTCATAAAATTGGTCCTTGTTTTTCCAGAGACAGCAACATATTTCTGCAAATATATAATTCAGTCATAACTCTCTATATAGCACTGGATGTTACCAAAGAGTTTGGAGTGAAAGGAAGGAGGAGGCACAGATAATTCAGCGCAGACTGGGGATTCTGTGTTCTGAATGTTTCAGATCGAAGGCAGTTACCCCGACTTGGTCTGAGAAGAGGTTGAGCTCTTGCTCCTTGCAAATGGAATGTTTTTATCTACATTTCTATTTAAGTAGGTGCTGAAATGAAGACTAACACAAGCGGGATGGAAATGTACTCTGTATGGTACCTCTTCCTCTAGAGCAGAAATAGTGCTACAGCAATGTGACTAGGTAGCTGATGCTGGGGTTCTCAGAGTATAGCCCAGATGTTTCTGCTCTTGATCGAGTGAAAAATCCATTGAAATCAGTGGGAGCACATATTAAAGATCAAAGGATACAGACCCTGAGTCTGCAGGGTGTACAGAGTTTCCTACAATACAGTATGAGAAGAAAGGCAAAACTATGTTTCTCTTCAAAGTCCATTGGCTAGAGTGTTTGGAGAACTGTGACGCAAGTACACCTATAAAAGCACATTGCAGAGAAATGAATCAAGATGTATTATTTAAAAATGAGTAGGATTTGTGGTACCTTTCAAAGGGACAATAGAATGGACTGATGGGAAAAAAATACAAACCATGTATTGCACCTGATGGCTGAAAATTTTTTTTCTGGTCTATGGGATGAGTTATAAGGTGATAGGGGTTAGTCTTTTATTCCAGAGTCATTGGTTCAAAGCGAACAGAGATTATTGTAATACCCTGAAAAAATTGGAAGAGAATGAGATAATGATTTCTATCACTTTAGATGCTAAAAAGAAGAATCAAGACTACATGCTTTATGTCATCTTGCAGTTTGTAGAGTGCAAAGTTAAAAGAAATATACATATAATATTCCATTTGAAATTGGAATTTGCCAAGATTCTTTAGGACCCTTTGCTCTTTTTATATTTTCCTTGTTTATGATGGAGGGTGGGGTAACATAATCAAATTGAGTTTATGATATTAAAATTTTCTGATTATATCTTTCCCTTTGGAGAAGAGTTTATAGTTAGTCTGTGTCACAGACTCAAAGATGCATAAAAATGTAATAACGCTTTTGGTTTGCTTCACAGAGTACATACACTAATAGGCACACCCTTACTGTAACAGATATCTATAACAGATTCCCACTAGACATAGGTATAATAGACCAGTATACCCATAAGACGTAGGGTTAACAACGGAACAGGAAGAAGGCAAAAGAGCTTCTCACATCAGGTGACTCCATGCATAGTGTGGAAAATTCTTCAGCATCATTCTTGCATGGAGAAACAACCTAGCCTAAAATGCCTTTTCTGATACGCGGGTGGTGGTGTAATGACAATATAAGTTTTTAAAAGTAGTTTATCAGGTAATAATCATCATTATTCCTATGCTACATTTTTCTCTATAGGATTGGGAAGCAATGGCATGCTTTATGCTTAATGGCACAAACAATTATAGTACTGACTTGGCACTGCTTTGCTGCTTTGGCTGGCTCTGCTGCTGCTGGCTTTTAAATTGGCTGCGAAACAGCCTGTGGGGACTGATGTATAATCGGTTGTCTGTTGGTGCATGGTTCTGGATAGCGTTTTTCCTTTGACTCATCTCTGATTGCAGGGAATTTGCTATTGGCTATAGCATATTTGAGAATATAGCTGTATGCAAGTTCCTTATGAGCTATATGCATAGCCCCTTTTATGGTAAAAGCAAATTGTTTCACATATAACATGAAAATATGCACCATCCCTATTTATTGTTTCATGGCTCTTTGGGTTTTCTTTCTGAATTTAAGATTATAAACTCTTTCTAATGTTCCAAGTCCAAAATCTGACTGAGTTTTTGCCAAATACTGCTTGTACTATGCTTAGATATTATGCTGCAGAGATTAAGATTGAACCAAACTGAACATCCTTGTATTAGTCTTTTGTGGCTTAAATGACATCAGCCTGTAAGTGTTTCTTGAAGAACCTACTAAGAGCTGAAGCAAGGAAACAGGAGACAGGTGAGATCATTAATATTGTAGTGCCTTTCCTTGTAGTATATTTATAGTTCCCTTTAGGCAGAGACCTTTAGGGGATGAAGAGTCAGTCAGTTTTGGTGATCAAATGTTGACTTGACAACGGAGGTAGCTGCTGATGGAGTTAGAGCAGCTCAGTGTTCCCATTCAACCATCTCAGAATAGAAGCACTGCTCTCTGAAGTGGCCATGGCTTTGTAAACTTCTGCTAGACCAGTACTTGTACCCTTGAGCTATCTGTGCGTGAATACAAGCCATATCATGTTCTTGCTTATTTTTCAGACCCATGCCAAGCATAGTGCAAATACTAAGTAGTGTAGCAATACTTCAAATGTAGCGAAAATACTATTTACTTGTGTGCTGGAGGTATGCAGGGTTACATCTAAGACGTAGGGCTGCAGTCCAGGAATACTGCACACTGACTGGAGGTCAGCATTTACGTTGTGTATTTCTAAGGGAAAACAAAAAAAAAAAATTATGCAGAATTGGAAAAAGAAGTCAAAGGACAGATGCTAGTAGAGGCACAACATCAGTCTGGACAGTTAGCAGTTGTAATATCTTTTCAGTTGTGAACTTGTTACTGTGCATTTTGACTCTTCTACCTTGATGTCACCTGTCTATGAACGTGTGAAAACTGGCTGGCTGACAGCAGCTGGGGAGCGTAGCCTGTGCACACCTAGTGACACACCAGGAAAAAAATCTCCTCTTCTGTCTGTGAGGGTCAATTTCAGTCAAATTTTTAAAACCTTTTAAGAGGTGTAAATAAGGTGGAAAAGACGGGTTTTTAGTTGTACTCAGTAACTTGTCAGGTTCTCCAAACATACGCCTTTTTTTCCCATTTGGAATTTTTGTTTGGCACTGATCATGTGCTCTGCATGGAAGCTGGGCTTACCAAGAAGGCCAGTTCCGAGGCTTATGTTCTCTTTCTCTTTCTGTCTTCTACTGTATTTAAAATTAATTTTCACCAATTTTAGGTGTTGATTTCTGACAATTCAATTTTAATGAGTTTATGAATTAATACATTAATATATTGTGTCATTTATTGAAACTCATACATATTTTTTAGTGAATGCTTCTCTCAGATACACTTAAAACCTATCAAACTAAAACCTTTCAAACTTGAAGGATTATATAGTATTCATTGTACTTCAAGTTAATAATACTGTGTATTATTTTATGTTATTTGGAATAGCCTGGTTGGTATTACAGAGCAAAAGCGGTTGAATTAATGATGTGTTGCAGTGTGCTTGGACAACCACATAATGGCCAAGGAGGTCTGCTGTATCCAAAACTGTTTAGGCTCTTTGCATAGAAGTAGCTATACTGAGCCATAATGATTCCAAAGAAGCAATTATGGCAAAATGAAAAGATAGCCCTTTAAGATCATTTGGGTAGATACTTATGGGCTTGACATTGATGTGAACTGCACTGCTGCTACAGCCCAAAAGTTGTAACGTGCGCCAGTGTTTAAGCTATCCTGTATGTTAACCATCCTATTGTATCCATTTTCTCGTAAGTGCAAGAGGAGCCAAGAAAGCTTTCATTAAAGAAATGATTCAACTAATTTAAACTGGTGGAGGAAGGGAACTACTGTGAAGTAATAATTTGGCTTTGGTCTGCTTTACAGTAGTACCTCCTGGAATGACCTACTGTCAAGTTGTGTAGGAGCTAGAGCTACTAACGGACACGTGATACGTACTTTGTTATAACTGAGTGGCAATGACAAAAGAATCAGTGTTTCTAATGCATGGTTATTATTTTAACTCTCAAAGTGCCTTCCAGCGTATCTACCATTTCTGGTGTTGTCATGCTGCCCATTAGAGCAATGGCTGTTTAATGATCTGAGCAGAAATCCTTCTGCCAGCTTGGTGCCGGAGGAAGTCCTGTTCAACGTGATTGTCTTCACCTCTCTCTGACGTGGTGGGACAATACTTCATCACAATCAGGGATGTTTCAGATTTGCATAAGTTCAGGAAATTCTTAAAAATGAAATGCAGGAAACCTTTATTTTTGCTTTTAAGTCTAGAGATCAGATTTCAGGTTTCTTTTCTAAAATTAGTACATCTGAAAACAAGTTGTAGTTGCTTTTGTGTTAGTAAGTGATTGTATTTTCAGACCACAAAATCCTAAGGATACTGGGCAGAGAGGGAACAACTCTAGTTTGGGTAAGATTTGTTCCCAGAGTGCCTATTCCTGCTAGCTGCTGCTCGCTCTGTCCACAGGCCAGGATGCAAACTGCTCCTTTAGCAGAAGAGCTGTGCATCTCATCTTTTCTGCAAACACTTCCCATGATCCACTGGTAGCTGCTGAAATAGCTGGACTAATGGCTGCATCATTGCCGTGCTTAGGAAACCCTTGTTCCTGCTAGTGACCCCAATATTGCTCTTATTGTAGACCTGAGCCTGTATTTCTGGTTGTGCTTTCATCTCCACCGTTTTCATCTTCTGTTGATGAAATGGTCTATAGCTGAAACCGTATTTCTGTCTGGAATGCTGTTTAATTAGAATGAATGATCTTGTGTGTATGGAAGGTTATTTTTCTTCAATAAATCTTTTCTCCATGTGTATGTTCTATGACAAAACTAATTAGGAGTGACAAACACATAATTCGATAGGCTAGAGGGAAAAATTTTGTAGTAGCTCTTGTACTGCTTTTCATGCCCAAGTTGTGGACACTGTGGGTCCTTTGTTTGCTCTGTTACCTTGAAGTTCAGCTTAACAAATCTAGCTCAGCATTCTTGTGTTTTTGTAATTTGTGCTGTTGGCCATCTCAGGGTTCTTATTTCAATTACATTTTTATTACACTGATTCTTACCCTCCTTGTAAGTTCGTTTTATAAGTTACCCTCCTTATAAAAGTTCATTTTAATTAACTCTAGCAATAAAGAAGTTATGAAAACTGTAACTGAGAAATGGTAATGTAAATTTTCACAAAAATATGCATTTAAAAGAAGAATGGAAAGTTTATTTCTCTTGCTATTTAATTAAAGGTTAAGAATCAGATATGCAGACTGAGGGAAAAGGTGTATAAGATGCTTAATGGAGTTAAAATATTTTCTACTCTGTTCATAGTTTGGGGGTTTTTTTGTGGTTGTTTTTTTTTCTTTTTTTTGGTGGTGGTGGTGGTTGGTTTTTTTGGTTTTTTTTTTTCCTTTCTTTCCTGCAAGTTATGTAACTTTCCCCATCAGGTTTTTTGTTCTTGTCTTATCTGAAGTGATGCATCACACCTGCTTCTGAAGTCCAGGGACAGCTGTTTCTGATTTTTTTCCTTTTAAGGAACAAATCCTGCTGTCACTGGAGTCAGTTATGAAACTTTTAGGGACTTTCTGGCATAGGTTTACGGTTTTGGTAATCTTAACCCAGTAGCACTATCATTTTCCTAAGCCCTTTGTTTTTCCTGCAGGCTTTATCACTTGCTGCCTGGCTGTGATGTGCTGTGACCTAGACCCACCTCTGTCTCTTCCGTAGATGCTAAAGCACTGTTCTTATTTACTTTTTTGGACATCTGCATTCTTCTCTATCCCCTCACCACTCATAATGGAAGATAGTTCAGCTTTTTGTATGTCACTGATTTTCTTCTCTGTTCCTACACATTAGATACAGTTGATGATAAGAATGACATTGGAGTTGTTACTGCTGCCCGTTTTCTAGCAGAAAGATGCTGTGTAGTAGTGGGTGAGCAGGTCCAGTGTTGTAAGAGATGCACTCTCTGCTCTGAAGTTAGCAGTACGCCAAAAGAGATCTTGTGTCCTTGTGCCAGAACTGGTATTCTTCCCTCCCCTTGAGTTTCTTCAAGCCTTTCTTCTCTCTGCCAAGAGCACTTATACGTTCATCTGGAAGCATAGTTCATGTGGTACCACCAAGATACCTTTCCTGTTTCTAAGTTGGACCTACCTTAAGATCTCATGCAGGCAGTAAATCAATTCAACTACCCCAGTAAATTTCTCCGGGGAGAAGACAAACATGGTTTATAAACTTTCAACATACATAGTAAGAACTTTTTCCTGTAACTTGGTGATTTACTTCTATTCATTGTTACTAAGTTAATACAGAGAAACACTGGGTTTGGTGCCAAAAATCGTCAGGAACATAACCCAGAGCAATTTTTAAGGGCACAGCTTTTAAACAAGCTTCTGGAAGAAGCATTATTTGACAGCACACAAGTGAAATAACCCAGTTTGTTATTTTAATCTCTATCTCCACTTCTGGAGTTCTGTCCTGTGGATGATTTGCATTCAGTTGCGGCTTTGGCTGATGGGTTACCATAAATGGCTCAAAATCAGATTGGGTCCACTTATATACAGTAATTTTTGTACATAATTAGAATAAAGTCCAGCAGCTTTCTGAAATACCTCTTTTCACCTGATTAAACTTGGAGTCATTGTTCCTGATATAAAACAGTTGGCTTTTTAGAAGTCCCTGATTATTATTATTTTTTTTTTCTCCATGAAAGACAGGAGGAGGAAAAATAGGAGCTCTTTGAAACAGGCATTTCCTGAATAAGAATATTTATTCGGAATTTAGATAAACAGTAATATGTGAGAATTTGAAATTAACTATTTTTGTATTTTAAAAATATGCTATCCCAAAATATGCTTTAAAGAGCAGTGGTAATCTTTGTAAAAAAACAAAAAGTTTTTTCCTCTGTACTTATTTTGTTCATTATGGAGAGACTTCATAGGCAATGGTACAACTAATTTTTCATTGAAAACTGGATACCATATTTATCCTCTGAATGAAAAAACTTAGTAACAATTTTGGAAATTGTCTCAGAAGCTGAGCTGATGTTTGGGAAAGTGGGAAATTTGTTAGAAGAGGAAATAATTGACGTTTAACATATTAAAAAAAAAAAAAGTCTGTTTTCAAGCTTCTGTGGGTATGCTGCTTATAAAACAGCATCTGGTTGTTTCCTGGCCCTTGTAAGGTAGCATTTGTTTTGCCTTTTTTCTCACTCTGTGCAAATATGTGGAACATTGGAGAATACATGAGGTAAATTTAAAGACTCGTCTACAGTTAAAAGAGACACTGAATTTTAATTGTAAATCGTACCAGATCCCAATGATGTATCCATCTTAATATCAAATGTATCTAGAAATATACATTTGTTTATTCAAAATTTGTTACTTGTTTTGCAAGAATAATGTAGCCACACACCACAGTATTCCTTGGCTGTCTTCTAGATAATGAGATGCTAAAATTCTGAGTTAAAGAAAACAAGAAATGCAGCTGAATGTTTTCTGCATTTGTTTGAAACGCAACCACCTATTTTTTGTTTGTGCTGCAGTTTACAGCCAGGCTTAATGAAGTCTCGTCTGACGTTGACCTGCCTTGGTGTTTCCTCTAATGAAGTTTCTAGTTTTTAGCTGTACAAGTGGAATTAGACTGGTTTTACTGTATCTGTGTGTGGAATTTCCTTATAGCAATCTGATTTTGTTCCCTTGTATCAAAGATGAATTCTTCCACTGAATTCACAGACAGCAAGAATGGACACTAAAACGTTGTTCTGAAGTAGATCCATTTTCTATTACATAAAAAGAAAGAAGTTTTTTTTTTTTTTTTTTAATTGAAGTGACACTTGCCAATCTATGGCTCTGTGGCAGCTTTCTGCTTCTGTCAAGAATTCTAGAATAATTCAGATGCAAGAGAGCAAGGAAACAAAGGCAAAACCTTTGGTGCCACCAAAGATTATCTGAAAGGAAAAATTATCAAGTAGTGTTTAATTCTGGAGTGCTGCTTTAGATTGCTCACCCTCTAATACGCCTATTCTGAACTGCATTCATGCTCCTCTTGATGTTGTCTTTATCTTATGCTCTGATCAAGAAATAATATAATCTAGGCATATGCAGAGTGAGAAAGTCACAATAAGAAGAAACTCAACAACATCATCCCTGATCTGTAGCTCACAGCACAATCAGGGGAAGGATTATTAGAGGCTTTTTTCACTGAACCTTTCCCAGGCAAAGTGTCACTAGGGTATTACAACCCTTACCTCACACATAGATAAAACAGTTTTTTTTTTTCTCCATCCTGCAAGACAGTCGTGGTGCTTTATTCTTTACTAGTTTGCCCAGAAATGTGCTGTTTGCCGAAGGCCTCCAGATGGGTTAAGCAGTATTGTCTAAGAGGCTGCAAATCTCTCTCACCTCATTATTATTGTGGAGTGTAAGATGTGGATGACAGAGAGCAGACATAGCTATCCTTTGAGTACGTTGTTTGAGAAGTCTCCTTTTTTGGGCTAGAATCAGGTCTTCCCCTGACCCAGCAGTATGAGTTAGCGAAGACTTGAAAAATAGAACAGCCAGGACTTTCCTATGTAAAAGGTTTTTCTCCTGTCTGCTTGTTTTCCTACTATTCTGTGAGGCCTCATAACAAAGTTAGTGACAACTGCTTGTGTACCTACCCTCATTTATGGATAAACTGGTTGTATACCATTGTATAAAATCCAAGAAGTCTGTCTTTGCAGCCCAACAGCTCTGCTCCAGGGCTGTGTGAGCTTGCTTACGGTGAACACAGGGTAGCAGTCCATGATTGGAGTGCTGAAAAATGAATGTCAAAATAAGTCATTCTCGGAAAACGCAGATTAATCCAAAGTGAATCAAGTTCATGGAACTGAAGTCTAGATAGCAGACAGACTGGTGGAGATTTCCAGTGGGATTCCAGTCTCTGTGGGAGGTTGCTGTACACTATAGGAATGTAAATGCTTTTTTTTTTTTTCCACCACAAAAGCACATAAAAAAGGTTGAAAACAGTTTAAAGAAAATAAGAAACATCTGCCTTCCTCCTCACCCTTTTTTTTTGTGTAGATTATTAGATACTTCCCTGCTAAAACATATTGCCATATTTTAACCATTTTTGTGTGTATGTAGGGTTAATATTGAAAAGCACTGCCCAACTGCAAGCTGTTCGTGCATTTTGATTTGTGTGTGTGTGTGGTAACACCTTTGGAGATATAAAATGAAGACAAGATGATTGCTCTTTCAAGTTTATAACAAAGCTTTTGATTGCCAACTAGGTTATTTATTTCATAAAAGCTTTCTTGAGATTTCATCCTCTTGAGCTATATATTTATTGACCATTTTACCTGGAGATGAGTTTTGCGCTTTAGCTGATGGTCAGCTTCTGGGAACAGGCAGTGGATGTTGCTGGAACATGTCTGAAGGCAGAAGCGAAAAGCAATGAGGCCAGTCTACCCTGGTCAGCTCTCCAAAAGAAGTATTACACACTTGGCTTTCATGCCCTCATGTGTGAGACCTTGTGATTTGACTGAATATTTAAAGAGGTAAAACTAAAAGAATAATTTCAAATAGAACAGAGTTTGCAGTGTGGACTATCCATGCATGTTAGGTGTGAAGAGTATATTTTGGTGATGTTATTTGATGTGCAAATAGCATCTTTCTCTCAAAGTTTGTTAGCCTGACTATCTCCAGCTGTTTATTTACTTAGGCAAATATTGATTCACTCATAACACTGGAAAAACAAACTTGCCTTATGTGTTTTCAGGATTAGTTGCACATAATCTCACTTATTGGTTGGGAAACTGAGTCACTTATCCAAATCCTTGTAGTTGCTCCTCATCAGCCATGGAAGTAGGTGCGTGGATCCCAGGTCTTGTGTTGCAGCCACTAGTCCATACTGTATGTATGCTGTCACCTATAGGCAGCTTCTCTTCATCAGAGTATTTGAGCTTTACTATGCTTCGGTGCCCTCTACTGCTCCGTTAAAATAATGCTGTCTCCTTGCTATTGGAGAAGCATGGTTCATTTTGGTCTACTTTTTTCTATGGCTTAATTGGCCCAGTAGTTCCCCTGGTGAGAAGCTGCTAGTATCAATGACTAGAGTCACTAGTATCCACTAGAGTGGACATATACAGCACTGAAAATTAATTTATCGGAATAAATTTTTTTCTATTCTGAAAGTCTGGCATGATTCAGACTGAGGTCATGAGGTTTTCTTGTTTTACGGCAAGGGTGGATTATTTATATACATACAAGCAGTTTTTATTACTGTTTGCTTGAGTTTCTGAACATACAACCTGTAGTATCTGATACTGAGAAGTACAGAGCCATTTCGCCTTCCACTGAAATCAGGAGTTACGAATTTTCATTTTGAAGCTTCTCTGAGTCAACTGTGAATTAAATTGGAGGTTCTCATCCTTTTTCCTCTATTTTTGTGGGTTTTGTTTTGCCGTGTTTTTTTTTTTTTCCTGTTTTTCCCTTTTCTCTATTATGTTTTGCTTTTTTGTCAGGTACATTGGTAGATTCACCCTCCAATTTCTCCTGTTCTCTAGAAAGAAGCCTTGGGGATCTGTAAGCTGTTTACCAGCACTTTTGCTTTACTGGAGGCTTGTTGTTACCATATGGTTCAAGCTTCGATGGTCTTTGTGGAATGGAGTGTAGGAAGCATTGCATCTTTTCACCCTCAGAGTAGTAATTCCTACAGCTATGTAATCTCCTTTCAGTATTTTAGTCTCAGAAAGTCTGATCTGTTATGGAAACCATTGTCCCATAATGACAGAAACGTTAGTCCTGTGTGGCACCTCTCTCATATAATGAGATGCAAACCAGACAAGGTATTCCATTTCATTCTGTTTTTTTAATGTGTAATTTGCTATTAGATCCCCTGGCAGTAGTCCACATAGGTTGCAACTTCATTTTGAATTATGCACTAATGCAATGGTAACTTGGAATTTCAGCCGATTTCCAGCTTGCAATGCTGAATTTTCAGCGTTAATGACTGATAATGCATTTGAGAAGTGAGTGGTTGCACATGTGTTGTGCACTGCAGTGAGAGATCTTTTTCGAACATTTCCAGAATGTGTACAGTGTATTCTAATATCTATAAATAGATTTTAGATTACTTATAATCCATCTTTGTGTTGCAGATCTCGCTCTAGAATGAGATTCCTAGCTGCAGTTTTCATTTCTTCACTGGTTCTATCTAGCTCTCAGGAACGCCCATAGTAAAATGTTACATTACACTTGATTTTCCCAATTCTTATTATTTTCTTACTCTTATTGACTACTTAGTGCTCACCTTACCTGTTTTTATTTATTAGTAATTATGCCTAATTTCTGATTCCCTTTGTTGATTCCTTTGTGAGGGTTACCTGAAATCTGCCGCTCGTTTACATTCATTTAGCATAGGCTTTATTGATTTTTATAAATCTTGATTTTAAAATTGTGTGTACCAGAACAAATGCCTCACAAAAGCTGAAATTATAGCTGACGAACCCTCCCAGCCACACTGGTTATTAAAGTGTGGCATCAGGTTTATTTGACAAGACTGTCTCTCTGGTGTGGATAGCGAAGTTTTCCTTGGTTCTCTGCTTACGCTTTCCTGTTTGTGAAAAGCCCATGATTTCCCTTATCTGTATGGAACCGTTGCGTTGGCACAGAGAGCAAATGTAATTTATAATTTCGTTTAAGATTTGTTTTTTTCAGATTGTGCTGTCAGAAAATCTTGTCCTGACTACTCTTGAGAGTATCATATACAAAAAATAATTGTTCCTAGATTTGTGATTGATGTAGCAGAACTGATAAAAGCTACATTGTTTAAAAGTGTTTATAAATCACCCTGTCCATATGTTCATTTCCTGTAATCTGTCATTATGGTTTGAAATGTAATTGTGAGAGACACAAAACTGGCTTCGTAACACTCTGGAATGAGTTTTGCTTCCATTTGGTGCACGTTGCAAGGTGGCTCAAGGCAAAACTTATAATCCTGGAATACCATGTACGGTACAACAGGATATCTTTGCTTTGTGGTTTGGAGTTACTGAAGGGCGTAGTCCATCTTCTGTGTTTTTCCCTAGCATTGCTGGGACTTAGGCAAAGTAACTGGATGTTATAGGGATTGCTTGGCAGAGGATTGCATGCATTTTTCAGATACAATTCTTGTTCTCGCTTTCGGCTCTGCCTGACACAAATGGGCTACTAGAGCGCCGTGTGATACGATCACAGAGGCAGAGCTCTCTGCTCCATTCCTGAAGACGCTTCCCAGTTTTTCAGCTAGGCCTAGAACTTGAACGAGGGAGCAGTTGTTGCAGCAAGAGTGAAATATGAAACGCACTCGTTATGCACAGGTTTCTGCGTTGCAGGGCATGGATACAGTTTTGGAGAAGCAAGGGAAGTTTTACCACCTTTTACTGTTGTTAAAATCAGCCAGGAGCACGAGGGAGGCAGAGGTTTCCTCTCTGTTACAAAGTGTCCCTGCTCTGGCAGCTCGCAGAAAGGTGAGAATAGGCATAGCCCAAACATATTCTAATCCCTGTGTTTGTCACTCAGGATACCCAGCATTGCTGCCAGTGAGGTTACTAGCCTTCAAACTGCACAAGTTTTCTACCAATTTTAAAGATTATTCCTTTAAAGAACGCTAAAGCACACAATGTTGTCCTCTGAAGCTGCCATGCTTTCTTCTAGAAGAAAGTATTAATTGCCTAAATATCCTGTTCAGTTTTCCTTACTCAAGAGTCCTGTTAAGGAAACTGTCCTTTGCCCAGCTCCATCAAACCATAGAAGCCTCCTATTCTGCATAGCGGGCAAGGACAGAATTTTAATTCAGTGTTGTAAAAACAGGGAAGTTATTTTTGTTCTTTCTACCTTTTTAAATTTAGTACTATTCTCTGTTCTCTGGATAAACTGTCAGCTCTCTCACTTTGTGTAAAGGGTTTGTACTGACAGACTGAAATCTTTCACTGACATCTGTGTTAGTTTAGTAAAATGCCTCATTATTGCAAACTTGTTGTAAGGAGAAGACTTGAGTTTGTAACTGTAAATGAAGAAATTGTGGCGTTCAAGAGGCAGATGCAAATTATCTGTACTGGGGGATTTGATTTTACTCAAGAAGTACTGAATAGTTTGTTTTCTGAATTAGGGTTTTGGGATATAATAAAAAATGTTAACTAGACAATTGAAAAGTATCCCTTATATTCAACTTGGGATGTGTTTGTTTTTCCCCGTCTGAAAAGTTGGGAAGTAGTAACATATTTGAGTTGCTCGGTAAAGCAGTAAGAGTAAATTCTATTGCTGTTGTTATAAGAGGTCAGGGTAGATTGGTCAAGCTAGATGTCTGTCCTCTTTTTCAAATTGGCAAATCAATACTTTATTCCTGTTTACCTGCAGAGAGTTTATTAGCTGCTTCAGGTGTTAGATTCGTGCCATTGTATCAAATATGGTTGGTGGGGTGGTACATTCCAACGCTCTTTTATTTGTCAACCCTTTATTAGACTTTCATAGTTAAAAATTTAGAAGAGACTTCTTTTAACAACGTGATCAGTTTTACTATTAACTTAAGAACTTTCTCTTAGTTGGTGAAATTGTTGGTATTCTCTAAACAGTTACCCACCAGCAAAGCTCTGTTTTCCCTTCGTATATCTCTGCCTTAGAGTTGTATTCATTTTGCATTTGTGCAGACACACTTGAGATCTGCTTTTAATTACTGGATAGGATTTACAAATCAGACATGCAAACACAAGCACGCAGCTTTTTTTTATCATCTGTAAGTCACCTTTCAAAAACTGTCAAGGAACGATATTTTTAGAAGCCATAGTTGTATAGACACAAGTAATCCAATAGCTGTGTCAGTCTTTGAGATTATGAATAAGCTTACAATGAGAATATTCTTGGCGTAAGTCAGGAGTATTATATAATAAGGAAACAATGTCTTTTTATACTTTTCTTCCAAAACATTCCCTAGTGAGAGCTAGACTAAAAAACTCCCATAGGATTGCCTATGAATAGTTCTCCATGCAACATGATAACTTCAGCCAAATTACACAAAGTAGATTTAAAATCCTTGTCGTGTTTTCATAGTTACATTTTTAAAACCCTTTACTGGCATCTAATATGAATTCTGATTGTATAACTGTAAGTGTCAGACCAACAGTGTATAGATGTGCAAAACTGTCCCTCTAGCAGTATGGATGTCTAAGAGGCAGGAGACAGTGATCAAAAGCAATAAACTACTTGAATAAAATAAAATAAAAGCAGCAAGACTAATCCTGCTTCACCTGGTGTCCCAGGACATACAAAAAAGCAGTGCAGAATGCCGAGGAAAACTTCGACTCAGTAGTAGTATATAGCTCTGGTTGTGTACAACACAAATATAAAGTCTAGCATAGGGTCAGAAGACCCTCTGTTGCAATTCAGCCTCCAGGAAGGCCAGAGACCTGCTCTAACAGGAGGTGTCAAAATGGGAGAGGATTGGCCCCTACAGCAGTTCAGATTTAGAAAATACACAAGTGGTAGGTGGTTTCCTCTCTTCACTCCTTTTGCTTCCCCTGTGACTCACGTAGCTCTCAAGTGCAGCACAGAATACAGCCCGACACATTCTACATGGCAGTGTACAAATGCTCAAAACTGAGGTGGAACAAAAGAAGGAAGATGAATTTCAATATAGCAGCTGTTGTCTGTGTTAATGATGTTTCCTAATGTTTTATGAGTAATTTGTGGAGAAAGTTGTTAATTCATGGTGACAGAGACTATGAGAAGATATATGTGTACGATAGGTGGTATTTTTAGTGCAAATAAGGATTTGGAAGTGTAAGTTAATGATCCAAATTGGGCAGGAACTGTTCATCAGCAAGCTTAAAAGCCCCAAAGGAGAAGTAGTTTTGGGGTTGTCCTGGTTCTGGCCAGGATAGAGTTAATATTTACCTGAGCTGGGTGGAGAACTGAAGCTGGTAGCCCCTATGGCTGGGATAGTTAACTAATTAGCTAACAGCTGGGGTTAATTTACCCAAATTAGCCAAAGGGCTATTCCATCCCATCTGACATCATGCTCAGTATATAAGTGAGGAGGGTGCTGAAGGGAGGCTCCCTGCTACTTGGAAGAGACTGGATGTGGAGATCTGTTGTGAGCTATTGTACTGTATTTGTGTTCCATCACTGTCTTGTTTTCTTCTGTCATTACTGTTAAATTTACTTTTTGTTCAATCTCAACCCACGTGTTTGGGTTTTTTTTTTCCTGGTTTTCTTTTGTTTGTCAAATCTCCTCCTATTCTCTCGGAGAGTGGGGGGAGTGAGAGAGGGACTGCGTAGTCTGGTCCCCGTTGGGGCTGAACTACGACAGGGGTATGCAATGTATCTGTTTCCAGACAGACTACCTGGGAACAGGTATTTGTAGCCAGTCTCCAGAAGACAACAGAATTGTTGGAGTTATCCATGCTACTTCTATATTAAATAAGAAACAAAAAGTTGATTTGTGATAAAAGGATAGAGCATAACAGTAACTAGGTGATTTGAAGGATGCTGCATAAAGTGGGAAATACATTGTGCGACAGTGTGTTTTGGAAGAGTTTTCCGCAGGCATAAACCAGGACACACATCTGGGAAAGAACAGATAGCTGAGAGATGGACCTTGTATCCAAGCAAAAGATGAGTCATTGCAAGGCATATGGATTAAAACAGTGATAGACCTTTCCTTCCTTTTGTTTTCAGAATCCTGATTGCTTCTTCAGAGTAGCTAAATCTCAGCCCTTCTTCTCCCCTCACTCAATGTCTGGTATAGATCAAACAGAAGATGGCTCTGGAAGAAACCCTGGTCTATTCTTTTGCTCCAAGGCAGGATCAACTCCAGCAAAACTTTTCCTGATGGATATTTGTCTAGCTTGTTCTTAAATGAATTTGGTGATCGGGATTGCACAACCTTCCAAAACCCAGCATTTACTTATCATTGTAGTTAGAGAATTTATCTTATTTTTCTTTTATTCTTGTCTAGCTGCTGCTGTGGCTTTGAGCACTGAAAGGGGAAAGCAGAATGAGATCACACGCCAAATTTATACTTCTACTATTAGCTATTTGTCATCTCTACAGAGACGCTCGTTCTTTATTTTTGAACCAATGAGATCTTACACGGATAATTTTTAATATGATTGAATGGTGTGGATGGAAAAAACCATGGAAGTTAGATACAGTGCATCAGTAAGGGAAAAAATTGAGTGCAGATCTCCCTTTGTGCTCAGTGACATAAGTATGGTAAACTGATTATATTGTCTTCTTTGAATTGACTGATAAATGGTGAGCAAGATTTTTTTTTAATGGGAAAACAAGCCTCTTTTTTTTGTCAGGATATATTTTTGGAAGAGAAATAAGTAATGCCATAAAATGTGAAACATTCAGAAGTGTTTGGAATCCGACAGTGGGTGAACTAGCGTAAAATCTGTTAGCTGTGTATGATGGACTGCATAACTTGTTGGTCCCCTAGCTCTCTGGAAAGCTTCACTTAAATAATACAGCTTTATGTTGGTTTTTTTTGGGGGGGGAGGGAAAAAGTGTGCAAATAAGCAGGAAGTTGTTTCAGACTTTCAAAATGAAATTGTATACAGAATACATGAAAAGATATAAAAGACACATATTTCTTTCATGCCAAAAAAAGAGCTTCTCTAGACTAAAGGTGTTGAAAAAAATACAATTTGGTTAAAATGTATGTGTGGGGAATCATCTGAAGTTTCTTACTGTTCTCAAGACTCTCATTTAGTATCAGTGAAAATATCGTCATATTTAACCTGGACAGTGAGATAACGTGATGATAAAAGGGAGGCTTTGGACAACTAAAATGTGACTCAACTCTTCGCAACAAGGGTAAAACAATCGTAATTTGTCTAATAAATGCAACTTCTTTTTGGGGTGGGGAGAAACCATGACATCTGAGGCACAACTTGGCTTAAACAGATAACCAAGAGCTGTTGTTGTTTTCTCTTATGGCCAAAAAAAGAAGGTATTCCTAGTGGATCTTTTTTGTGGGTATTTTAAAAAGCATCTTTTGGTTATGTTTCATTTACCGAAGTATAAGGCTGAGTTAAAAACAAAAACGGAACTTTGGTTAATTTATTTACACAAATTTTCCTTAAGTCCAAATGCTAATGTCCGTTTTAATAATAATTTTAAAATCTCCTCCCTTCCTCTACAAATACAAGCAACCAGGGAATTATATAAATAGATATTCTTACCTTTACTACAAAAAATTCATGCGGAAGTCCTATCTTGGAATAAGCTATTCATTAGTTGGCTTGGCAGAAGGAACACAATCCAAATGAATGAGCTGCCAAGAGTATTTTTAGTGGTTTTATATGTTGCCCATTCAAATCTTGGAAAATTTCTTCAGAAAATTGGACAAACTGACCACTCGTTTTTATGGGCTTTCGCAAGATCTAGACGTGAAAAACAACTATTGTATTTAGCATCTGTTAATGGAGGTTTCAGGCTACAGAACTTGAGAAGGTACTGCTGGGAAGCTAATACAATAACCATAAAATACTGGACTGATAATAGGAAACACTGGCACTGAACAGATATGGAAAGAGTCATGATCATATTCCATATCCAGGCCTCTTACCCTGTGCCGAGCGCTAAAGATATACAGTAGGATATACAGTAAGCGTTAAACATATACAGTAGGAAAGATCTGGAATGAAGTTAGAGTCAAACTCAAGATAGATGAAATTGTCTTTTTCTACCATGAATACTATTGATTGTATAATTCTGGTTTTGGATTATTAAAAACCGGAAACTTGGACACAGAATGAAAAGCAAGTTGTGCTAACATTTTTCCAAACAGGGAAATGTACGTCCTTACCCCACATATACAATTAAGCCCTCATCTTCCTTTATTTGAAGTCAGTTCCTTTTGCTTCTTTGGGAACTGGATGCAGACTTGTGCTGCCATTGTAACTGTCCCCTTCACAGGTTTTTCCTCCCAAAGCTGGATGTTAGAAAATCAATAAAAGGGAAACTATTCACCAGATATCAAATGAATTTTAGTGGATTATATTTTATTTGACTCAAAGTGGGAAGGAATGACAAGAGAATATTACATTTTTAATCCCACATAAAATCTCTTTCTGGAAAACTGTGTTCTCTGCACATGGAGTATAATTTTGAAAAGTTTTTCTTAGCAATGCTGTCTTTTTTTTTTTTTTTTTTTTTTTTAACCAGTATAAAAATGATATCCAAAATCTACCCCCAAAAGATGTTTTGGCTTGAAACTTCTGCATATTGAGATTCTCTGCAAGACGAGATATAGGCAAGACATTTTAAGGCTTTTTTAATTACCTAAAAAAAACTTCCAGAAAAATTTAAGTGTGTTGTGCTGTATGTGAGAGAACACAACTGGAGGAAGCTGGAGGTGACAGAATTGGTACAAGCTTTTGACTGTGAATAACTTGTGATCAAACCAAAGTTACGTGTATGACAGAACAGCGGCAGAAGCAGCTCAAGGATATGTTTCACCAGCGCAGGTGCCTGCCGCAGAAGGTTCACAGCCTCTCCAAGTTGGGCCACCCTTGTGTAATGCAAGTTCTTTACAACAATGAATGAAACTGTTCAAGTGCAGGAAGTCAGCTGAAGCCAGTGAAGCTGCGCAAACTTAAATATTAAATTTGTCTCTAAGTTAAGCATGAGTAATAAAAAGAAACACTAAAATTGTTTTTTGAGTTTGGATCAGTTATACCACTGCTTAATATCACCCAAAGATCAGCTCACAGTTAAATGGGCAAGAACTGTTTTCTCTGAGAAGAAAATTCATCTAGTTAAATTTGATTTATGCTACAGTAAAGAGGCACCACGATCAGGCTGACAAGTTTTAGAGTTATTTTGGGCAGAATTAACTTCAGTCAGACTGCTTCTCGGTTGTGGGCTTAAATCTTCTCCTTCAATATATTAATTTAAAATGACTATACACAAAGCAATATCTGCTTTAAAAATCAAGAGTGAGAAATAGATCAGCATAAAATAATGCCTTAAAAATTCAAAATTGATAAACTTAATTGTTCTACATTTATAGAAAGGAAAATCAAGATTATTATAATTGCTTTCAGCTAACAATATGGCTGTAATATTTTCCCTTTTGACATTTGTTCTGTTGCCAGGTGTATCTGCTTGTGTTCTGTGATCTGCTTTGCATTACTTTTATAGAAATATTACCATTAAAAGTGCTACATATAGTATCAAATAGCAGGGTGAGTCAGGAGACATGGGTCGATTCTCTAGCTCACAAATGAGGAGTCTGGATGCCTCATCTGGGTGAGATGGTATAAATACCTGTAATAATACCTTAATAATCAAACAGCCTAGCACTACTGATAATCTTGGCGTGAAATTGAGCCAGGTAGGAGCGCAATATCCAGGATTATGAATATTGCAGATTATGGATAGATAAAATGCACAAGAAAGACTTTTCTATACTGACTGCTCTTGCTACAGTTTACTCTTCTGTCAGTATTTCCCCTATAAACTCCTTTTATTCATAGGGTTGGCAGTCAGCCATAAAATTTTTCTTCTAGCTGGAACTTGGCAGACAGAGTCTCCAGTCAGGAAAATTATTTTAAACAAATTTTACAAATATATGATATGTATTGGGGCTCTTTTAAAAGTTAGAGGTGCAGTATTTTTTTTTTTTCCTGAGGAAAAGGATTGGTTTCAGTAGTTTTTTTCATTGTAAGTCATCTAAACAAACACTTAAAATAGGAAAAAATATTGTTGTAACCAATTAGAAATAGAAAGCATATATTTTCTTTCAAAAGTATGTATGTAGAGGTACTGCACATAAATGTCAAGGACTTGTGTATTTTGAAGTGATTACTTTTAGGGTATTTCTTTCAATTAAATAATTTATCATTGTGGTGGTTTATGGTGTTATAAATTGTCAGGTAAATAGTATGCAGCATGAGTAATTTTAAATGCCCAAACTCCCTCTTTATTTACGTTACCATAACCTGTCTGTAGGTCTCATACACAATAGTCTTGGCAAATCAGCCCTGTAACAAATTCAGGATAACACAGTAATTGGTGAGATGTGGGAACAAGTAGGTACCGTTATGTCAGTCTGTACGGTCTAGGACCCAGGTATGCTCAGAGTGCATAAGCATGCCATGTAAGCAAAACAGCCTTTCTTAAATTTCAGAGTTTGCAGTGTTAATTGAAGCAAATACCACCAGGACCACAGCAAATCAGTCCGAGTGAAATTTGATGGTGATTGTGGTAACAGCTCCTGGTTTTGTGTCACAGTCCATCACCGGCCCTGTTCTTGCAGCTTACCTGTAGGCTGGAAAACAAGAAGCCCTACACTGTGCTCTCCACTGTTGCTTTTCTCCTACTTGTAAACTGTAAGTTTATTACCTTGTAGGTTAATTTTAACCTAGAGCTTCAGCATTTATAGCATTCCAGCCATAGCTCTCATTAGCGTAGAATGACTCCCTCAACCTCAACTTCGATCAGGTGGGTCTCCATGAACAGATCAAAAAAGAAATGAGGAGATCCTAAGCTGGCTCAGGCATTTTAGCAAGAGAAGAGCCTGGGGTAGATACCTGACCCTTGGGAGAAATGTTTAGGATTTTTCTTTGTTTTGTACTGTTTTTTTACATGGAAAGCATGATTTAAAATCATTCAAAAGTATGTAATCACTGGAGGATGATTGCAATTTCATACAGCATCAGAATATGGGAAAAAAAAACCCCAAAACAGACCTCAACGGGAAAGATTTTTGCACATTTGACAGTGGCACCAATGTGCCACTGTGTGATCTTTGGAAGTTGATGGAAATCCTCTGCTTTGTCACAGGCATGATGCTCATCTTTTTATCAGTGTTCTTCTCTTCCCACTGCATGTGCTGAAGTCATGCACTTTATAACTTTTGAGACCAGTTTTAAAAGTCACATAGTAAAGTATTTTAAAACGCTTTTATTTGGATGTTTGCAAATATATTTAATAAGGTAATTCAAAAAAATAATACCAGATATATTTCCCAGAAATTGGAATATCTTTTCCTGTTATGCACCTGAGGAATTCTGCACATTGGACTCTGGCTGACCCATCACACTGTTTATGCTGGATGAGGAACATGTGGTGTGCAGTGTGAAGGTGGAAAAACCCAGTGTATCCAGGTGCAAATTTTGAATAAGCATTCAGTAAAGCTTGCATGAATTCTTATTGCTTTTATGGACTCCAGGAAATATATGGAATGTTGTTAATGCAGATTTATAAGTAGGCCCAGAGATAATTAACATACCAAAATGTCCTGAGGATTGTTTTGCTCTTCATATTTTCTACCTATTGTAGGTATACATAGTAGAAAGGACAATGTTTATAGTTGCAAAATAGGAGATGGAAGAGGTCTATGAGGGGCACTAAAATCTGACTTTGGACACAGAGATGTAATTCTCAGCTGTGCTACTCGCATAACGCGCCTTATCCTCCTCCTTCCCGAGGTCGGGTTCTCATCTATAAAAGCAACATAACAATACGTAGCCTTAAAAGCTGCAATCAAAAAGTATTAAGACAGCATACTGCATTTGTCACGTGAAACTGAAAATGTTCTCATTACAACTGTGACAAGACTTCTTTGCACAATGAAATGCAAGGACTGTGTATTTAATAATACCAGATTGTGGAGAATACCATGTAATTGATCATAATTTAAATATTATTTCTGTACTTACTAGGATATAACTTTTAAGTTCTTCACTGGGAATATTAATAGAATCGATATTTTAAAAAGGAATATCATGTTTCTTATAAAGTTTTAAAGCATCCCATTCCTTTTTGGCTTATTTTAAATTCTGCCTTTTTTTCTCCTCTAAGCCCTGGCAAGTGTTTGCCTCAGACTGGCTACTGAGAAACTGGGCAAAGAGTGCTACAATTCACATTACTTTCTTGGTTCTGTTTCCTTTCAGAACCTATGTGTGTTTCCCCAAGGTCTGTGGCTTTTGAATAGTTTGCCAGCTACACGTGCAAATCTTTAATTTATAATTCTCTGGACCACTTAGAAATGGAGGGAATTGGAGTGATGCTAAACATTTCTCAGTGTAGTTTCCATTTCAGATGGGGCAGATTCAGAGGAATGGATATGTTTTGAGAGTTCAAGTTTATGTATTTCCAGCTATGTATTCACATGTGCTTTTAAATCTTGGAAGACAATGAAATACTGGGAACTCAGGGAAAAGTTTTTCATTTTCTTGATCTTGGTCAGCTGTTCCAGATGATTGGACCCAAAAGCATTAGAGAAGCATGGACTTCTTGCCTGGCTGTTAGGATAACACCAAAGTTAATGATTAGCCTTCCTCCTTGTTCTCAGGACCTAAGATCTTCTCAGTGCTCTAATACTGGTGAATGTGGAGTAACATTTACCATTTTGGATAGGGCAGATACAGGGTACATGTGGCTCTAGTCAGACAAGCATGACTGAAAACCAGGGCAACTAAGTCTGGATTGGCAGGTGCACTGTCTGTGACGTGTATTTGTGGGACGTGCTTATCAGGGTTTTAAAAAGTATTTCTATCTTTGCTAGACATTTATCTGTCAAAATTTTATGGAATATCATTCAAGAAAATAAAACAGACTGCTGCTGTTCAGGACAAAGGCAAGTGCTCCTCTTATAAAAGTCAGTTATGTAATGAAAATGTACCCCAGGACTTTAGTGTAGGTCATCAAACCCTGTCAGCAGTGAGTAAAACTAGAATTTGTATGGTTTTTTTTAGACTCATCTGAACAGTATAGTTAACTCAGAGACTGAAAAATAGCAATGTAATTATGCTTTAACTGCTTCACTGCTGATTCTTTTTAGCAGGAACATGTAGGTGCTGTGCTTAGCTGTTGTTAGGTGCAAAAATAGCAGGCATTTCAGGAATACTAATGGAGTTGCTTTCTGCTTGGAGTTGTCAGGGTGGGAACCACAATTCCTTCTCCATGCCCGCAAATTCCATGTTCCCTCTGTTACTGCTCACAAAGAAGGAAGGAGGTGATACAGACTCTTTTCAGTGCCAAAAGCCTCAGCTAGCTCAGAGGTGCCAAGGAGCCAAGCAGCATTTCATCCCTTCCTGGATGCCAAAAGCCTCCCTGCTCCACCTGCCAAAATCTCCGACTTTGTCCTGACAACTCCTGCAGTGCGGGCCTGTGTTGTCAATATGAAATTTTGCAACACACTGACAGTGGAAAATCTGGATGCAGTATAGTACTGAAAAACATGCTGAGAGTCGCCTTCAGTTCAGTATCAAAATGAATTACGCTGTAAATATTTCCTGTATGTGACTCTTTTGCACGTTTTATTTTCCAAAACTTGAATTTGAATTTATTCAAAACTGCTGTAGAATGAAAATATATTGCAGAATTCAACACTGAGAACTCAAAACTACATCTGAGGCCCCAGATGTATTCTTTCATGCAGCTGAGTAAGTCCATCAGTTGCCTCTTGGCTCATTTCTTGCTGGTGATTCTCCTGGTCTGTCACTGAGCTTTGCTGGCTTGTGTTTCTGAATCCTCTTTCTGTTACTGGGCACAGATTCCATTTTGCAGTCAGTTCATAGCACATGGACCCCCCTACACAATGGCAAGTCCAAAAGCAAGGAATGGTTAATGTGACTGAAATAATGTTAGTAATATTAAAACTAATTACTTCTAAACATCTGCTTAAAATAGCTGCATTTACTCCCAGGTGTTTTTTATCAGTCTAAAATAAAGATGCATTGTTTTTTCTCCAGGATTTTATAATTCCAGATATGTCCTTTTTAACATACAGAATAATATATAATTTATTCTGTTACATATAAGTAAAAGATTTATTAAACTTAATGACATACACAGTGTACAGTTAGGTAATATATATAATGCACCTAGCAATAGTAAAAATATATCAGGAAATGTCTTGAAATCTGTCATAATGAAACAAGTAGAAGTTTTTCTGCTAAAATCAGGTAATACAAGATCTCATTAATAATTCTTATTTGTCTGGAAATAAGTTTTGACTGTTCTTCTATTTGGTTGCTGCCATAACTGAAATAGTTTTTCCTAATTCTGTAATCTACATTGTACACCTTGCTCAGATTGTACAAAATAGAGGTGTAAATTGTTTTTGTATGTGACCTTAGCAGGGAAAGAGACTTCTAGCATGGTTTTTTTTTTTTTTTTTTTTTTTAAAAAGCCGTAGACATAACAGCCATAGTTAAAAGCAAAGGGTACAGTTCTGAGGCTGAACAGCAAATCCAGTGATTATCTGCAGGTAAATACTTGTTCCTTCAGTTATGCGCTCTGCTCATGGATACTGTCAACAGTGCAATCTGATACCTTTTCCACCCAGTCTAGTGTCTGGAAAGAAGAATCTGGGAAATGCATCACAGAGCTACTGAGGCAGGATATTCTCCCTTCAGTGCCATAATTCTGTGTGCTACCTCTGTTTGGAGCTGTTGTAGGTATGAGGAGAAGAAAAAGGCACAGAGCAGTGCTGCGCATGAAGATTGGTGAACAGTGACATAACCTTGTGCTTTGGAAGACTCTGAAAGTCAGGATAGTGTTAATAGTATTTATGGGTTGTGAGAGTGGGAAGAAGCAATAAAAAGGAAATGCTTCATCTCCGTTCAAAACACTATCAGGGATGAAATACACTCCTGGGAGAAGGGCCAGAACGGAGCTTTGGGTATTGCTTAATTTAGGCCTTCAGTGGGACTGAAGTGGTGTTTATGCCCTTCAATAGGTTCTTTCACTTGGATGAATTTAATCTGAAGAATCTAAATTTTGTATGGAGAAATTTAGTTATATGCAATGTGTTATTAAATAGCAATATGATATAGCTTTGCCAATGTAACTCCTTATGGGGGTTCTTTTTTGGAGTTCAGCATGCCTTTTTGAATTAATACAAACCACTTTCACAGGAGCATAGAATGGTTTGGGTTGGAAGAGACCTTTAAAGTCCATCTAGTTCAGCCCCCTGCAAGAAGTAGGGACATCTCCAACCAGATCATGTTGCTCAGAGCCCTGTCTAGCCTGACCTTGATAAGAAGCTATGAGAAAAAACAAAGAGAACTCACACAGAGAGCTGCAGTGATGTTGGCAGATACATTTGTAAATATTCCTCCATAACCAAGACCTTACCTATTATGACAAATTCTTATTTGTGAGCCACATCACTCTAACCTGTTTGAGCAGAGCATTTAGATATCTGTCCAGCCCCAGGCATGGTCTGCATTGGTAGATGCTGCCCAGCGGTTATGCTGAATCTCTTCCAGAATCTGACGGAGATGGACACCCTGCTCTGGGGAAGTACTCGGGCACATGTCGCAGGGTAGAATTTGGGGTGATTTGTGTTGTGATATGTATGTGGCAGAGGGACTGTCACCTGGGGACCCTTGTGAATGAATCTGAGTGTTGGGTCTCTATGTTTCTTTCATTATGCATTCTGTTAAATAATTTTCATGTGTCAAATGCTATGTACTTGGCTTGTGTTTGTATTTAAAGTAAAAATGCGTGCTAAAAATTCTGGAAAACAAACATTTAAGGTATCGGAGCACTTCTGTCAAGAAGCTGAATCTTTGTTACACTGAATGCTAAACATTTACATATCCAAGCCTTACGTAATGGATGTCTGAATAATAAAACTGCATAAACTGACCTTCATTCTCTGGCACCATGTCTCCTTTGAAGTCTGCATGACCAAATTCAAGACAATTATGTCATCCTTCATAACAGCCAAACAAAAGTTTGGCCAAATAATATTTTTTTTTCATGTAACAGCACTGTGTTTGAGTTTTGTAATGTGTGTCAATGTAGCTGTTGTTATTTACTGGGTGTTACAAGTGACAGTAAAAATCCCCTTGTTTTAGATTAATGATCAACCCTGCTAACATCTGGATTTCGTTTATTTTACCTCAGTGCCCACTTCTGCTATACTCAGATACTTTAAGGAGTACATTGCAAGGCAAAACACACACACACACGAATAATTTGCAGAACATGGTGTTACAGTATGTGCCTGTATGTGGCAGAAGCAAAACAGCCCTGGACAGAAGGGAAACTGGCACTAACATTTCCCCACCCCGTCCAAATCTACCAGTGCCACACTTTCAGTCAAATTCTCCATGTACAAGGCTGTCTCTGTTGGTTAAGGGTTGTCAGCAGACTCATATTGCACGTTACTGGGCCTCAGACCTTGAGGAAACTTTGGCATACTGTCATCTCAGTCTTTGAGACTCTGCCTATGTCACCACGTGCTTCAAAACTTTTAGTTTATTTTCCACCATCCCCTGATTGAAGGAATCCTGGACCCTGTGCAGTGTCACAACTTTTTTTTTTTTTTAACTTAAAGTTAATTTTAGATTGTGATGAAATATTTTGAAACTACCTTTACCATATAAACTGGCTTGATTTCTGCAGCGAACATTGTATAGGGTCTTAAATATTGCTTTGAATGTAAGGCTTGCATCTGACCCTGCATTCACTTGTGATGCTTTTGGAATGGGTACAACTCCCACTAGCATAGCTGGATCCAGTGGAATTGTGACGCCTTTTGCTGTCTAGTTCTGCGTAAAGAGCAGCAAATCATCTAGGTTGTGTTTATAGTTGGTTTAGGTTATTTTATCTGAAATCACTACAGTACTTGTGGCTTTGCTTGATCATGTTTCATCATGGGTGCACATATGCATGTACGTGCACACATTTATGTATGTGTAGGCACATACATATTTCACACGGAGTATGCTTAATGTATGTATTGCACTTCATCTGTTACAAAATTAAATCACTAAAGGAAAAACACTTCCATTCTAATAGAGTTCAGCAAATCTTCACTGCTGAACCATGTTAGAATTATGACTGAAGACAATAAAACCATGAAAAATTGAAGTTAAGAAGCCAACCATGAATGCAGTCCTGAGGTACAATAATACCCTTTTGTGCCCAATTGCAATTAGCTCTTGATTTAATTCCTAAATGAGCTTCCAAAGTTTTGTTGGTTTAAATCATGATGTTGATGATCTTTTCTTTATTTTACTTCAATTTGGTACCATGGTGTAGACAAATGTAATATGTAGAGTTTATGAAACCAGACAGCTAGTAAATCAATATTATTTTGCTAGTAAATTACTAAGCCAGTGCAAGCTGTTTTTAACTCTTTCCCATGGGGCAAGTAGTTTGAACTAGCTGGAGTTTAAACCAACACTGTGGGCACTGAATTAGTCAATGATTCTGAAGAAGGCTTTGTTGGCATAAACTTCTGCTTTGATCATCCTAGTATTTACAGCTTTTTAATTAGATACACTTCAGAGCAATGGCTTTTATCAAAGCACTTTGGTAAGTGAACAACTGGACATTGTTTAGGGCTTTAGATGACATTCTGTCTGTTAATATCACGTGGCTGGTTTTAATACAGTGATGAAGTTAAGATTATTTTAGGCATTGTCACTGCTTTGTCAAAAGAAACTAGCTATTCTAAAAGAGAGAGTGGCATGTATTGCTTTTTTAATATCATAAGTTTAATGATTTCTCAACATAGTAAAAACCAATCATATGCCTTGGGATTAGAGAGGACAAACTGTAATTTTTATGCTCATAAATTTGAAAGGAGTGACTCTTTTGTTCATCTTGACTTATTTTCATGTGCCGAGGGATTTGTTGGGAAGTGCTAAGTTCTTTTTGCTCAAGATTGAAGGCAGTTGGTTCCATTTTCAGTGTCAGACATTTCAGAGTTGGCTTCTGATGTAAAGTAAACCCAATGCCAGCATGAAAATTCCTCAGGGATATTGGCAGAGATGGGCTCTATCGTTTCTGGAACAGTAGATTGGTCTAAGTACTCTTTTAAAGCATTACAGTAAGTGTTTGTAAAATTTGTAAACTTAGGGGAGCAAGAAAGTGAAGGAGCCACTGATGTGTTTAGACCAACTTCTGCAGTTTACTGTTCAAACAGAGATAACTTATCCTCTAATTAAAAAAAAAAAAAAAATTGACAAGCTCGAGTTTTTTGAGGAAGGCATGAAAAGTTGGGGAGTTGCTGATGTTTGTTAGCTGCTTAACTATAGGGAGTAGTGCTATTATACTACACCTACCTGCTCTTGTTAATGCCTTTAAAATGTGTTTGAGTAGTCCTTAGTTCTGCTTAAGTGTGGCTAAATTGAACTGTTTGCCATTTGGGTTTCTAAAATAGTGCTTGTTCAATAGTTACACCTACATCTGCAGTGTGAATGCATCCGAAGTGTAACAGCTCCTTCACAGAACCAGGCCAGTTTTCTCAAGTTCTGTGGCACATGTTTTTTTGTTTGTGGTTTGTTTTTTTTTTTTTTTTTAACTATAATATTTAGGAGAAAATCCCTTTGCTGACACAGCATGGTATTGAGTCGTATTCCTTGTATGGTGCTATTTTGAAAACGAAAGCAACTTTGTTTTTGTTGTTTGCCATTTTCTTTTCAAGCTTGGTAGGCTTTTATCTGAGTCATGTTTCTTCATGGCTGAAAATGAGCTGACTTTATCTTTGCTGTTGAATTTAAGGAGAATTATGTTTTGTTTTGTTTTTTTTTTTCCCTTGTACTGTAAGATTTGAATTACACGTCCCTCACTTAAATCACTTTCATGAGGCATTTTGGAAGAAAATAGGACTGAATCTTGATCTCCTGAGCTTACTTAAGTTACTTCTTAGAGAAAAGATGGATTACTAAAGTGTTTTCATCTGGTTTAGTATTAGAATATGTACTAATCTCTTGCACTTCTCTGGATCCAGTCGCTTATGAAAATCTTTTCACCATTTTACACTTTTTTTTTTTTTTCACTTATGAAGACTTAAATGTTTACTTGGATGCACTTTATTTAGTAATGTTTTTATCTCTTTGCCTTATGGTTGCTGGCAGCTAGCCCCTTGGTTGGAGTTTCTGTGTGCTTGTTTTTTTGGGAGGGGGAGTAAAGATTCTGAAACTCCATCTGATTGAGTTGTGCCTTCCTATGGTGGCAAAAATAAAATAGTCATATGAGTGTAGTGCTTTTGTTTATCTATCTGAAGTCTGCTTAGATGCCCACTGAAGTCAATGGGAATAAAAAATTGGCTGTATAAATAATTGTTTCAGTAAAGCTTGGATGAACTCTTCATGTTCTCTCATTTGCGATTGTATTGGGGCAGAATAAACAGCAGTCAATATTCTCTGTCACCTGAGATAAATGGCTCATTGCCTCACTTTTAGCCACAATATGACTTTCATTCATAATGATGTTAATAGCTGTTACCTTATTATGTTTGCAGTAGTTTATGTGCAAACTCCATCACCATGGTGATTGGAGAAATTGGTGTTTTCATCTCAGTCTGGGTGTAATTTAGGGCTCTAAAAAAATCTTAATTTCTTTATGGTAACAGGCCCGTCATGTCTCACAACTCCCAGGGAATCATTATGTTTGACATTTTGTTATAAAAATCTGTGTGTGTTTTTTAAACAGAGAAATCTAAAAGGTCGCAGGGACAGAGAAATGGAAGTAGGATGCAAATGGAACAGCTGCTGAACAAGTGTAGTGAAGTCAAAAAATGCTTGGGGACATCCTGAGTTTGATTTTCCTTTCCTCATGGAGAAAATAACAAACCAAAAAGTATTCTCTTAAAGCAGGACATGATCGAATAATTTGATTAGTACTACTTTTTAATATTGAACTAGTGTGCTAAGCTACCATGTTCTAAAATGTTTTGAGAATGTCCATTTTTGGAAACATGATACAATGCAAGTGCAAAATGACATTTTTAAGCGGTAAAGTATGATTTTGGTCTTTGTCACAAATCCTTAATTTTTGTATTTGTATTGTCTGGTAATAATGTTTTTGAAGCCTGTGTAAGTGAATTTAAGCTTAAATCAGCATTTAATTGCTGTAGTCTAAAAATCACTTTTTAAGTCTTTTTCCCTCAATTGCTTTCAGATTAATAACACTTCTTGTAATTAAGGTGTATTCTTGGTTTGCTTCCCTGATTGCAATTCTGGGCACTCACTTTATGAAAGATTTGAGGTGCTCGATGTCTGTACTACTGATAAGTGCAGGCACATTTGAGGAGATAGAGACTTGCATCCTCTCATTAGTCCTGGATGTGACACTCCTTTGGTCAGGATTTTGGAAAGCCCAGCAGCCTGCTCAGAACGTGGTGCCTGGTGTGGCTACTTGAGATGAATTGTGCAGCTCCTACACAGTGTGCTAGACGTACATATGTTGCAAATGAGAGCGTATTTGGATACAGCATTCTGTCAACAGAAGACAATGCATCAATTACAGTGTATTTTCAAAGACTTGACTTCTTTTCCTATGTAATTATCAGATATTAAAATAGTAAATAAATTGTAAATAAGCAGCAAAGTAATACACTCAGTACTATTAATGCCAAGCAGTAAAACATGTACCAAATAAATTAATGGGGTTCTTTCTCCTCCTTATCCTCCATTTTTTTGTAGACCTCCAGAATTACCCGCTCTGATGAAGATAAGGAGGGCTCCTGGGATGCCTGGGGAGCCTGGAGCGATTGCTCAAGGACCTGTGGTGGGGGAGCCTCTTACTCGCTGAGGAGATGTTTAAATGGCAGGTAAGCCACAAGCTTACATGCGTTTAGTCTTCTGCAGCTCTGCCATATTTCCCTGTCCTCTGATGGTGTCTACAGAGAAGCATTGTTGCTTCTGTTTCTGGAACAAAGTGCTATGTACGGATCAAGTGTTATGAAATCCTGCTGCTAAAATATTTTTGTAATATATTAGATAAATATCTGAGACTTCAACGCTGATAGAAATTTAGCATGTTATTAAATATATTTGTGGAATAACAATAATGATTTATTTAGGACAGTCAAATACAGAGACAAGTCGCTGTCACCGTAATAAAGAGTGAATGATGATTACTTGCATACAAAGCAGCCTGCACTTGAATATTACTTGAAATAATGTTCAAATGCAGGCTCCTCCATGTCTTCCTTGTAGTAAAAAACAAGTGACTGACTTCCACGTACAGATGTATTTCTGTCAGGAAACTTTTCCTCTGCCAGTTCTTTCTACGCAGTGGTCCTGGTGACCGTATGTTTTCGTGGATAAGCCTCAGTGTAGCTTGAAAAGAACAGCGTATGCGGTGAAAACAGTTTGCCTCAGTAGTAAAGCTGGGCTAATGTAGGACTTGCACTGTAGTGCAATCCTAGAAGTATGAGTAATGCAATAGGCCTGTAGTCAGGCGAGAAGAGATCCCAACCAGCTTAGAAGCATCTGTGCTGGTGTCCGTAATTGCTTGCTTAACTTGAATTATTCTTAAGCATTTAAAAAACTACTAATTATGCTTAAGTTTCTATTTTGTTGAGATTTTTTTTAAGTTAAATTTGATATTGCGCAGGAAGTCAATTTTTCTTCAAGAAAGGTAAGTCTTACCTTTGCTAAGTAAGTGCAAAGTGTGTGAAATACATAGCTAAAAATGGTTGATAAAAACACGGGCTGTTTCTTTTAGTGCAAAATGCACAAAGATCTTTGAGAAAAGTAATATTTCCAGCAAGAAGCCATGATATTCTACCAGTGTGTTAGGGACTGTGAAACGAGCTCAATAAATTGTAGCAATATAAATTCCACCGTGGTTTTATTAATATTTTTAATGTGTTCGCCTGTGAAAAACATGTGTTTTCCATACCTTGACAAATGTGTAGTTTAAAAGTTTTTTTTTTTTCTTCTGTTTTATTGTTGTTGTAATGTCCAGGAAATACGCAATTGGTGAAACAAAATTTTCACATTTGTATTTATCATAAACATTTTTAACTTGCATGTTGTGATGCAATCATTCTTGTAAAAGATTGGAAATTTGAGACATGTAATATCTTGAGCTTGGAGAGTTGTACCTTCAGCTGAGCTGGTGGAACTCTTGCTCCAGGCATCCATGGCTTTTTCCTTTTCAAATGATATTTTTCAATACCTCACACATATTAAAGACATTTTTAATATTTGTGATCAACTTTCATGCAAAAAGTGGAAAATTTAGTTTGAGTTGTAAATTACTAGCTATACATTCATGCATTCTTTAATGTAAGGCAGGTCTTTTTGGTATGAAGGGATTATTCCAAAACACTATTCCTGATATCAGAGACATCACTAATTACAATTTCCTGTCAGGTCATTTGAAATATGCTTTCAGTTCTTTCAAGGGCTTGACTTTGCCATTCTTAAGAAGAAGAAGATCTTACCTTGTGCAAAAGTGCTGGTCAGTTATTGAGAAGTCTGGAGAACTACGTCCCTAAAAAAAGTGTTAAACTCACACATCCCCAAATTTATGAGACCGCAATAAGGAATGACTTTAGTATATGCCTGTTATTTCAGCTACTAACAGTAGACTTTGCTAAGGATCTGAATTGCCTGGATTTCAGGACTCACGCATTGGGCACCTTAGAAATGCACGCAGTCCATGAGAATTATGTTTAGGTTAAAATTATGAATTCCGCTCATGTGGTTTTGGGTCACCAAAAAT
Organism: Chlamydotis macqueenii; assembly: GCF_036417535.1. NCBI lineage: Eukaryota > Metazoa > Chordata > Aves > Otidiformes > Otididae > Chlamydotis > Chlamydotis macqueenii. The sequence goes on along the minus strand of NC_141567.1, from coordinate 10,279,939 downwards.
TACATGCTGTTCTTCAAAAGTATTGCATTGGTTTTTGGGAGAAAGGAAAAGTTTGAGGCTGTTTTTTCTTTCCCAAACAAAACAGGAGAAAGGAAAATTAATGTTCATTAGCCCTATGCTTGATTAAAGGATTGCTCAAATATTCTGATCCTCTTTTCCTCTGGATTATATGCCGTGGATTAAAAGTAGCTTTGCTGAAGTCAGCATAGATCAGGCTTAGGGATGCCTTGTGAAATCTTTTGTGAAATCTTTTTCACAAAATAAATGTGCTTTTCATAAGGTTTGCAGTAAATTGGGCTTACAGGGAAAGCCACACGCTATTTGCTGGAGAGAGACGGCCGTGTAACCTGTTGAGTCCCCAGATCCCCTTTGTATTTAAACCTTGTATTTTGAGTCCAAATTATAGTTGGGCAGTAGTGATAAAAGTCTAATTTTCGAGAGAATAACTAGCTGTAAAAAAGGCAGGGTTGTATTTTGCTGTTATGCAGTGCAACCATTTTTACTCTGTTTTTCAGGAACTGTGAAGGTCGGAATATTCGCTACAGAACCTGCAGTAGTAATGTGAGTCTGGCCTTTAATCCTATTTTACTTATTCAAACAATGTGTTAAAGTTTAAGAAATGCTGCTTCTTGTTTAAAACCTTATGGTGCATAATTTTCTTTCCATCATTATTACAATTTTTAAAGATTTCAGTCTGAATGACACCACAGGGTCTTAAATTTAAGCTTCCCAAATGGACATTTTCTTTTAAAATTACAGTGCCAATTGTGATTCAGAATGTTTTATATCATTTATTAGGAAAGTTACACATTTTGGAGGATTAAAAAATCAGTTCTCGTCTTAAACTAGCAAGTGCTTTTCCCTGGGGGTGCTATCTTTCAGACGAAGCATTAAACTGATTAAACTGGTCATTTGTGATCATTAATGATACAATGGCACTCATCATGTGAGCAAAGAGATTAACTGCCTGTGTCCCTTTCAAATCTTAAATTGGATAATTACTCCTTATATTACCTCTGTTTGCCTAAGCCCAGATCTTTGTACATCTATATGCAAAAGCATGTATATTTAGGTACTCTGGCACAGACCATTTCTGTGACTGAATGTAAAGCTGGAGTGTTGACTACACAGTTGAAGTTACTGTGGTGCAATCACATTTTATTTTTACAGACACGTTTATGAAAACCAGTCACGTACAGCATACTCCATGACTTGTGCTCAACTGATTTGTAGTGATGCTTTGTGCTGTTTAAACAGCTGCTGCCTTTCACCCCAGATGTTGTAGTCTGTTCAAGGTGTGCAGCTCATGCAGGACTTTGCGATACTACTGATCAACACACCATGTGTACAAACACAATAATTCAGGAGAGTTTATGGTCAGCAGTCAGCTCCTTGCATGGGTTACCTTAGAGTACAATGTGACATTCATATAATCCCATCTAGAAAAGAAAGATGGTAGATATATAATAAAAGCAAAAAGCTGGGGTTTTTTTTTTCTTTTTTTTTTTTTTTTAACTGTAGTGCATTTGATTAATCTCCTTCTGGGTCTGGGAGAAAGGCAGCAAGTTTCACACAAATATCCCTTAAAAGGTGAGGCCTGTGATCCCCTTGGGTTGAATTATACCCAGGCAAAAGCAGGTGATACTCATGTCATTGCCAGCCCTGTGATTTCTGCCAGCAGCAGGCAGCTGTGAAATACGACATGTTCTCCTTAGGAGGCCTGACACTGGAAGTTGCCCAGTAAATATGTTGAATCAGTCTATCTCCTGGGAGAACTGGCCATTCCCACTCTTCAGTTTGCCACAACTACAGTTTCTTGTGTGCCAGTTGGCTTCTGCCTGCCTCGAGAACAAGGCCTGCTAGCACCTTGAATTGCTCTAACACTCTGCTCCGCAGCGTTGGATGGATTTTCCACCACAGCGGCTCACAGCCTACATTTCTGCTGGCAGAAGCTAGTGGAAGTGATTAATGAATCAGGCCCAGTGCATGCAAAAATCAGATTCCGGAGACGGTGTCACTTGCTCTTTGAGAAGAAAGGGCCTAGCATTTTGTACACAATGTCCTTAGCTCATAAATAAAAATGCCACATGCAAAACCCACTATAATCTTTTAGTGCTGTGTGATAAGCTAAATTGCAGCCAGCTGGTGTGTAAGCAATAAACAAACTGCCAGTGTAAAATCTATTTGCTACATTCCTTATCTAGCTTTCTAGTTGTATGCATTATATACAGTAATGCATCTCTGGTTGCTTGATGCAGTGCCCCGCCACTTCCTATGCAGCAGTACAAAACAAGTCAAAGCAGTATACCTTGTTCATCCAGCAACAGGATCGAAAACTACCCAGTGTACAGAAAAAAGAGAGAGATTAGGTCAATTTGGGCACATTTTCTGCTGTGAGCAGAGGTCTACATGCTTTTAGGATACGTAAGAGCAATTGTGGACACTGTTCATTGTAAGGATTATGAAGTAAAAATCTGATGGAAATGAAGGTAGTCTATGCTTCAGCATAGAGAAAATTAAGATGATTACTGTATCCTTTCTGAACTCCCAGGGAGTTTTTCTGAAGTCGCTGGGGCCTGTTTTTTAACTTTAGGACTTATTTTAAAGCGATAAGTGGCAAGCGTCTTGGATGTGAGTCTGAATTTATGATGATTCAAATGTTAATTTCCAGACAGGAAGCTGCCTTTACAGTTCTGCTTTTGGGACATGTCTGAGAGGGATCAGGTTTCCATTTCATCTCAGATAGAGCCAGAATCTCCCAGGAATGGTCTTTCCTAGATTATAGATCAGATAATGGAGAACTCCTGAGAAAAATATATTTCATGAGATTTCCACTGTTAATACAGTTGATCTTTGAATTTGACATCACTGAAATCAAACCCAGTATTAGACCTGACTTAACCTTGAAATGAAAGCTTATACCTAATGTAAACCTGGGACTACTGGGCCAGTTTTGTTTCAAATGATATAATTTTCCCAAAAGCGTTATTTCTAATGAATGCTTCTCACTTTAGAAGTAAAATTTTAGTTTGAAAATTAGGAGTTTAAACTAGCTTCTTTCCATATTAGTAGGTATTATTGTTAACCACACGAGACATTTGGTATATGTACACTGTGTAAAGTTGTCTGCAAATGTAATTTTGCTACATGATACATAACACCACTAACATCTATATTGGGGAGTACAAATGAAGCACAACTTAATATGTGTGTCATTCTAATGAAAAGAACAAGAATCATTTTACCAGAAAATTGGTTTCATCTGGATTTGTAATAGAATAGTAGTAAGTTCATTGAACTCAAGCATAGTTCCAGAATAATATTAGTGATATTTCAATCAAAAAATTAATTCAAGGTCTTAGAAACAAAATAATTGCTGAGATTAAGTCATATGTGTAGCCTGCTTATCTTTTTATCACAACTGAGATGCCAGGTGCACGATTTCCTGAAACTGCGTGTATGCTTTCAGATTTCTTACAGAAACTTTAGAGAAATAAACTATATAAACGATTCATTACATGCAGTTCAATGAGATTTTCAGTCTTTCTTAACCTCTCTCTTTTTTTTATATTTCCATTTTTTGTATATACTGTTACATTCTGATGCCATGATGTGCACTATATGGAAGTGTTTAAGATAATCCTTTAGGGTCCTATTCATAGAACAAGTTATTTGGGCCATTTCCCCATAAATTTCACGTTCTTATGTGCCAAAAAGTCACTTAAAAATTGCCAGAGTGACTCTTCTACGGTAAGAAAAACGTTATTTTGTAACAGATTTGCCCATGTTTAATTCCATTATAAACTTTTACTATATACAGATAATGCTCACACTTGTTCAACGTATTTATCAGATTATTGTCCCAGCATCCGCTTCTTAACCAGCTCATTTATCCCATTCAGAAAATCTTGGCTGAACTGTGTCTACTTTAGTCCTATAATATTTCACCTTGAATTGCACATTTTCTTTCTAATCTGTTCTTTTTTTTTTTTTTAAATTTGTAATACTGATGGCTCGCATGGTTAGGGTTTCTAGCTCGGGTGTCTTGATTTTACTAAGAAGTGGCCTGAAAACTGCGAAGGAAAAACATAGAACCTGAAGCTAATTTCAAAAAGAAAACAAAACAATGACTTCATTGGGTTTGGCTAGGTTTCAACAAAATGAGATTCAAAGAATAAAACTAGACAAAGGGCTAGACTTTCTTTGGTGTCATCATTTTTACTGGGAATTTTCTTGCCTTCTCTTTTGTGCTTTTTTCAACGCAGTAATTGTTGGCAGGAGTCGCAGGGTCTGATGCAACCTTCATATTTTGTACATGAACATTGCCTCCAAAGATACAGATTTCCCAGGTTAGCTTTGTTTTCAAAGGCTAAGTGTGCTCACTGCCAAAACTGAAATGATACATTTCATAAGAAGCTAACCCTTGAAAGCAGTAGTTTTTAATAATCTGTCACAAAAAGAATGGGAATTACATATATGTATGGCTGTCATATCTGAAGCATCTTTTTCAGATCTGTCTGTCTAATAATATGTTCATAACTCATGTCATAAATATACTTCATTCTACTACAAGATCTGAATGTGTTTATTTTGCCAACATTTTCATGTGTTAGACCTCATAGATACGTCTTCAGCTCCTTACGTGGTGTATGAACCTATGAACAGCCTTGCTATGGTTCAGTGGATTGAGTGTAAAACAATCTATTGCTGAAATTAGGAAATTTGTGAAATCCTGTAATCAGTAGCGAAAATATTTAACAAACAAGAAAAAATGTGGAATATTGAGAGGAATGATGGAATGAATTGATGTCTGAAATAGGAATAGGATTGGGGCCTATGTGTTATTGTTTGACAGTGTGGCCTTGATCACATAGAATCAAGAATGCTTTGGGTTGGAAGGGACCTTCAAGGTCATCCAGTCCAACCCCCCTGCAAAGACCAGGGACATGCCCAATCAGATCAGGTTGCTCAGAGCCCCGTCCAACCTGGCCTTGAATGTTTCCAGGGATGGGGCATCCACCACTTCTCCATGCAACCTATTCCAGTGCTTCACCACTCTCATTTTAAAAAATTTCTTCCTTATGTCCAATCTAAATCTACTTCCCGAACATGCTTCACCGTTGCCTACCTCTCCCACATCTTGCCCCTCCCCTTTTTCTTTTCTGTTTTTTAAACTCCTTCCCACTTTTCTGACCTGGAATTAACCTGAAGTTTACAAGTCCTCCTGCTGTCTTGATTACGTTCCTTCCTGTGCTTAGTTGTCTTTCTGTTGAGATTATAAACTCCTTTCTTGATACAAACATGTATTGTTCCCAGGAAAGCAGGGATCTGAAATTGGTTGCCATCCAAATGCTGACATAATGCAAACAATAATAATTTCAGCCCTTTGATATCCCTTTGTGATGCTCTTTTCATGCTTCTGCTTTTGAACAGAGCTTAAACATAAAGCAGGTGGAAGTGGCGTATGAATTGAGCTGCCAGGGTCACTTTGTGTTCTTTGAAGATGCCAAAAGAGAATAGGGAGATGAGACTTCACTTGCTTTCAAGCAGCCAGGAAGCAAGTGGAAGGAAGGAGCTGCATTGTGTTGAGTCAATGAGAAACATACAGTAACCACGGATTGACATCCTGACATTGTGGTGTTTGTGTCTTGGCATTGCATCAACACCGAGTGATAATGAATTGTAACAGCAGCCTGTCAAAACTTCAGCCTATGGCCATCGCTCTGCCTATTTTACAGATAGCTCTGTAATACTTTGTTATGAAAATGTAGCTGTGCATGGCTGAATAACACTTCTCTGAAATATTGGTCCTAATTTTACCTGAATCTAACTTCCACTTATTATTTTTATCCTTAGCTACTCCTCTATTTGCAATGGTAGAAGGGAACCATATGGTATCCATATGAACTCTGAAGTCCTCTCTGCTTTTTAGACTTGCTATTGTGGAAAATGAGAGGTGACAGATAAGTCGGAGCCAAATTCTGCTCTCATTTACACCAGTGAATTTCTTGGGAATGACACTGCAGTAAATAAGGGTGGTTTCTAACAGTATTTCCTTGATGTTTTTAGAAGCTCTCACTTGTGGGATTTTGCAGAGGTAAAACTCTCAAAGAATTACTGTAACTGTAATTTCTCCTTGTCTTATTCCATCATTTTATAGTTAAAAAAAAAGACTCAAACTAGAATTATCCCAGATTAAAAATAACATGAAATGTATTGGCATCATTCTGAGTCACTGGACAGGGTTGGGAATGCTCAGTGAATTGCTCGGTGCTCAGTTGCAAAAACCCCACGTATTGATCAGTAGAGAGAACAGATGTTTAGAAGGTATTTTATGCAGACCACAAGTAAACCAGAGACATTTATAGGTTACTGTTTCCTATGGTGAAAAAAATCTAAGGAATTGACAAAGTATTAAGCTAATGCAGTGCCAGCTTACCCAGATTCGTAGGACCAAATCGTAGGCCATTTGTAGGACAGCATTGTTGAGGGCATTAGACTGGAATTTGAACCTTTCTCATGTATGTTTTCATCTCCAGTACTGTGTAATGCACTTACCGTTTTGTTAGTTTTTTTCCAGGGAAGGTTCAGCTCACTGATAAGGTTGAAGCTGTGTTCAGGATTAGTATTGTTAACTAATACTTAGCAATAAGTTCCATGAGTTCAGCTGACACATCACAATCTTCCAGTCTTATATCCAATGAAAACAAAACTTTGTTAAAATCAGCCTCACATCTGGCTTATATGTGCAGTTGGAATTCTTGGAAGAATATCCTTTCAGTCTGGCGTATGGACTGTTTGACACTGGACATACTTTCAAATGAAGTCTTTAGTGAGAAATTGTTTAACACACTAACTCCTTTGTCAGTACTTTGCCAAAGTTATTTTTGAATAAGTCAGTATTCATCTCCATTCCTGTCACCATAGTTTAGTATTAACATCATTGTTTGGGTGCAATGTTTTATGTAGAAAAAATATTTTAGAATAATTTATTTCAAACAGTTCTGATATTTGGTCTTTCAGCTCTACATGCTGAGACTCTATAGGCAGAGGTACGGAAATGTCTCATTAGAACTGGAACGATATAATCAATAGTTACCAATTTGAAATATATTTTATTTTAGCAAACGAAGCTGTACTGCTTCCATAAGGTGAAGGTGCTTTGTAATTAAGAGTAGAGGACTTAGCACTGAAAGTTCTGACGTCTCCGCTGAAAGCTCTTGTCCTCTTGCTGCACAATGCTGAACAATTAATTAGACAAATCTTTATTTCTTTATGTATAAGTAGCAATAATACCTCTTTCATTACTCTAACATATGAATTGATGAATGACTGCAGAGCGCTCAGAAATCCTTAAGTGGAAAAAGCTATTGAAAAGACAAATATTAAATGTCAGACGTCTCATTATAGTCACTTAAAATATATAGGTTCCTTTAGAAGCTAATTCTTATTAGAGAACTAGACGTTAAATATACTACGTAGTGTCATAAAAAGTAGGATTTTTAATTATTCTCTCATATCAGTTATGTTGTTATTACTGGAATATGCATGATATTCTGTTACTTGCACTGCAAGCAGTGGATTAGGCAACATAAATTATTTTAATACAGACAGTAAAACTTTGCAATATGGCATGTTTGTCACAGCAGATCAGTTTGGGAATTGAGCCTCCCTGAATAGATTCTGTGTAATTCATCAGATAACTATTGCAAATGCAAAGTATTCCCTTCTTAAAAAAAGTATTTCCTTTGGTTTGTTTTTAGGACTGCCCTTCAGATGTTGGTGACTTTAGAGCACAACAGTGTTCAGCCTACAATGACGTCAAATACCAGGGACATTTTTATGAGTGGATCCCTGTATATAATGATCCTACTGCACCGTGTGCCCTGAAGTGTCAAGCTCTGGGAAAGAACTTGATTGTGGAGCTTGCTCCAAAAGTACTAGATGGTACTCGCTGCAATACTGAATCCTTGGATATGTGCATCAGTGGAATATGCCAGGTACGTTCATGGTGTAAATCTAATGGGGATGTTTCTTGTGAGACGCTTTGCACATTAAATGAGCACTTCTTGGTTATTTTTCATCTTCATGTATCGGTTTACCTTAGACACATCTGCAAGTACTTCCCAATGGTGTAGGTAACTTACCTTTCTCTTGCACACAGAAGTTCCTGACTGCCTTAGCCATTGATATTTATATATATAAATTAAAAGTCAATGACATTCACTCACTCTTCTGTTTATACATGTGAAAATTAATGAAACTGGTTATGCTAGTTATAGCTTTGTAACGTTTAGTGTGTCTGTCTGGCAGGTTGTGATGAAATTACATAGCCTTCCATTTCATTTTACTCATTCTCTGAACCTTATATCTCACAAACTCTGTTAAGGAGAAAATTTGACGTTTTATGGGATCCAGCCCAAAATGGCGGGTGCGAGTATGTATATCTGTCTGGTTGTGTGGATGAATGGGTACATGTTGTGATTGAATGAATTAATTGTTAGTATCTTTTTACTGGGAATCTACATTTCAAGATATTTTTGTTGTTATTATTTTAGTTATGTAGTATTTTTTACAACAAGGGTGGTAGAACACTGGCACAGGTTGCCCAGAGAGGTGGTGGATGCCCCATCCCTGGAAACATTCAAGGCCAGGTTGGATGAGGCTCTGAGCAACCTGATCTGGTTGGAGATGTCCCTGCTCCTTGCAGGGGCATTGGACGGATGACCTTTAAAGGGCCCTTCCAACCCAAACTGTTCTGTGATTCTATGATGGACTACACGGTGTAAAAATTGAGAGTTAAAATACTTGATGCTTGCCAGCTTTGCCCATGTCTCATTAGCAAAGAAATATTGCAATCTTAAGTTTTATGAACAGAACAATTTTATGTAGAATGGATATGTTATTGTAATTAGTTTTCTTTCTCTGCAAGTGGTTGTTGCTCTGTTGAATGCCTAAAATGTGTGTGACTCAAAAATGCAGGATGTGGCCCAGTGAGAAAAATAGCTGCATTATAGGGGAAAATTTGACACATTTGGCAGAAGACTGGTGCACGGATTACAGCAACATTAATATATGATCTGGTCCTTACTGTGGGTTTTATGTGACTTCTATGTATACTTCAGTTCCAATACCAGTCGTGCCAACACACAATGCATCTGCTGCCTCTGAAACAGAAGAAGAATTCCTTACAGTTTTCCTCTTCAAGAGACCACATTTGTCAATAGTTTCTTCACAGTGATATCCAACAGCGTTCATTACCCTGCACATTTAAAATAGGCTACACCTCTATAAACTCTGGGAGCACTTGCCAAATAATACATTTCTTTTGCAGTATTCTTAGTGGTGTCTCCTCTTCTAATACAAGCTTTCACCCTGCAGGATGTCAAAGCCTTTGGTAGGTGGTATGTCTACAGCAGCTTTTGCTGTTTGTGTTCATCGCAGCACAGAAGCGTCATGCTGCATGTAATGGAGCTCTGGGTTTTTCAGAGGCTTGTGAGACTCCTGCTCAGAGTGCTGTGGGGTTTCCCGTGTTTTCTGCAGTGACCTCAAACATCCACCATCTTTAATATGTAGCATAAAATTCACTTTGTCTAGAGTGGATCTAGTGTGAAGAACAGTTGGAAGACATATTTTAAAGGGCTACCTTCAATATTTCTTGTTAGCATTTTGCAGTATTCATATATATCTGACATTAAATGCTTGTAAATTTAAATAATCCATTTTTAAAATAAACCTGGTAGTGGTGGAAGAAATGAATCATTCCAGAAGCAGACACTGGAGCTCTTTCACACTGTTAATAAGAATTGATTGCTTTCCCCCCCTCTCTTCCATTTTTTTAAATGCTTTCTTCTGATTCCATGAAAGTGTTTATCAGTGCAAGAGAACATCTTCAGTGGGGAAAAAAACCCAAAACAAACAAACCCAAAACACCACCACGTTTAGGATGTGTCATGTGCTGTTATTTATGTAATCTAAATAATTTATAACTTCACCTCATAAGCTGTTAGGTTGTTTCACTTCATTTCCTCTAAGTCACTGGCTAATGCTGAGGTATTTTTGCACAAATGAAAAATTCCTCCTTTTTAAAGTGTATATTTGATAATTTAGTGTTGTATGATTTTATTAAGGTAAAATGAGTCTCTGGTCACTTGAATAACCTATTTCTCTTTGTGCTCTGTTTTAGGGGCAGAGTGGAAAGGTTGCTTATTCATGAAAGGGGCTATGGGAGGTGGGGGACTTCCTCAGAAACCAACACTGAGCTTTATCGCTGCTCCTGTTGAAGCAGGAAAAGAAAACAAATTGACATCTAATCTTTCCTGGAAAAATATGGTTATTTAGTCAACTGCTGTTAAGAGAGAGACAGCAAAATTGTGATTCTCTACAATTGTTGCTATAAGATCAGTCTGTTGGGTTCTGACATACACTTGGCGTAGCCTGCAAATAACTTGGCAAGTGTTTTTACAGTTAACTCATCTAAATAAACATGTCATAGTGCTGATGTGGGTATCTTTGCTTTTATGCCTGCGAGCACCAAAGAGTTAGTGTAAGGAAACTGGCTTGCCTGAGCCCCTTTCCAACTGGTGCTGGTTTTGCTCATTTATTGTCTCAAAGTTGGCAGGTTTTATAGGATCTCAGCTTCCCCTCCTGCCCCCTCAACGTGATTTCACTTTCATCTGTTTTCTTATTCTTGGTAAGGTGGGGCTGCATCACTGATTCTGCCTCTTGGATTTTTGTTCAAACTCTCTCCTTGGCAGCACATGAATTTACAGAGCTGGTGAGTTCCTGTTGTCCAGCTCTAGTTCTGATTCTTTGCACTTCCCTTAGCACGCAGGATCAAACTAAATAACGGTCTGTCAAAGAAAATCGTGAGACTGCAAAACCTGCTGTCTGGGTAGGAGGTTTGAGGCTTCAGGGGAAGTAAAATCTAAAGGCAGCGGTGCAGGGAAACATTTATTGGGAAAGTTAATAAGATATTTTGGGGTTGCTTGAGGTTTAACTCAGCCAAACCATTTGATCATGTTTTAGTCTGCTGCTGCTGTGCTTCTGTTACCAAAGCAAATATCTGGGGCAGTTGTGTTAAATGGGGACAGGTCAAAATTTCACTGCCGGGAGGATTTTCACACTTAACTTCTGATGTTTTTTCTAGTCTCTGCACAACTCCAAACACATTTTTTTCATATAATATGTTCCTGCTGTGCCCATCTGGATGTGGGTGGAGACATTTAAAAACATCTGCATGTTAGACACATGTGTGGGCAACATTTACCCAGTTACTCTGCCTGCTTTGGGGCCCTGCCTCTCCTTGTTTTTTGTTTTTAATTCATGCAGACCTACTTTTTTTTTTTTTCTACCAGAATGCAGAATGGCGTGTTACTCATGTCAGTACCTGAAATGGTTACAGCGATAATTTTCCTAATATGGAGTAATGTGTTTGGACAATAAATACTTGCATCACCCGAAAAATCTGGACTCCTAAGGAGCAGGCTGAGTAGTTCTGTCCTAGGCTGTCACAATTAGGTCAAAGATGATGTAAATCCTGCAGTGAACTTTCCATTTAGTGTCAGCAAGTTGTTTGTGTTCCAAAAAAGGCAGACGCCACACCATGCTTTGTAGCGTATGGCATAAATTTAGCTGACATCAGAACACATCCCATATGTGGAGTGGAGTGCCATCAGCTTCTGCTGTGCTAGTTTCTGTCACGTGTCATGATAAGGCAAGTAGGTATCTCGCTCACTCACCACCAAAGCGCTCTTACGCTTAGTGTAAACATGTGTCAGAGTTTTCACTGAAAACATTTTCTGTAAACTTTTGGAAGAATATTGCACTTTTAAAATGAGCTTTGCTCATGCTTTAGACTTAAAATCATAGCAGATTATTATTTTTTTCTGAATCTTGTTTCCTTTGATTCTGAGAGTTACTTTTTCAAAGTGCTAATTTAAGGTGGTTTCCGTTCTTTCCCTTTGGATTCCTGTAGATACATCATCTTGCCTGTAAACATGTTAAAGGACTACCTAAGATGCACAGGAGGTTTGGTGTTCAGATACTTAGAAAGGAGTGTTTATTTTCCATCCAGTGTTACTGCTGATATAAAGATGAGTTTCTCACACATGTTAGCATAGTTAATTCTTGAGTAGCAGGTAAAAAAAAACCACTTAATATTTTTTTAAAAAATGAAAATTTACAATTTTAAAAAATATTTTAAAATAAGAAAAAAATGTCCACGTTGACTTTTCCTCCATTTTCAGTCTTCAAACTTCAAGCAACTTATTCATGGGAAGAATTGATTTTGAGGTAGCTCTGTGCTGTCAGCCTTTGTGCTGAACCTAGCATTCTTTCCTGGGTACCATTAATTAGTGAACACACAGAGTAATGTATATTTTGGAGCATGGAGGAATCCCTGTGCTTGGGACCTGTACTCTGCCTACGTATTGGTGCAGGCACCAGAGTTGGCAGGCTGGGCCTTATCCAGAGAGACTATGGGAGTTACTCATGTAGGTTCAACAAAACTTTCTGTCTCTGAGCTGTGTATCAAAATCTTCACATGACTATGCATATATGTGACGTATGTCATAAAACTGAGGAGAGTGGGGAGCTCCAGCTACAATTCAACTGGGAAATGTTGGTGAAGTCCCAGTGAAGGATGGGGATGTTGTGAGCATGTGTTACCACATCCCATGTAACCGGCCAGCATCACCCTCCATAGCATCAGTGGACTTGTTTCCTTGCCTGACAGAGGCTATTGATGCTGTTTAAGCCAGCAGATCATGTAGCCACCTTCCAAGGGCTGCACTTGCACCATTTTTAATGTCACAGTCCACCTCGGTATAGCGGTTCCATTGTAATGTCATTGGCAACTCAGAGGTGTCCTTTAACTGCAGGTAGTAACAGGACACTGTCAGATGCTGAAAAGGTCTTTTGGAAGAATTTATTTTTATTTTCCAGCTGCCCACTGCTGCTAGGAGCTGATGACTCTTCAGATCTTGTCTTATTCTCCCTGCTACTGTTTCTTATGGAGAAATACTCTCTATAGGGATTTCTTACTGTCTGAGTTTATCTTTTCTTGTCAGAGAATTAGTGGATTATTTCTGATCTCCAGTTTCTTATCTATAGTTCTTTCTCCCTAAGTGAATCTCTCTGCCAAGTTTTGTTTTGTTTTAGTGAGCTTTGTACAAATATGATTTTATTTCCCAGCCTAGTAGGGTCCTAAAGCATGTGAGCAGTGGTAGCAGAAAAACTCATTATTTGGGTATTGTCTTGAACCTAGAGCCTTGGGAGTCTTCAAAACCCCACTGCTAAATTCACCTTCACACAGCAAGGCAGACTTGGCTGAACCCAGCCAGAAGAGCAGCAAAGCAGTCTGATTCCATATATTGATTTCTTTTTCAAAAGCATTCTTGCAAACAAGAAGCCCAATGGGAGTTTGTGTCATATCCTCTGAGTGTGTGTATGTGTATTTTTTAAAATGGAGACCTTGTGGGAAAGAATACTTGCTCCCATACTGGGTGGTCCTATAATCTCTTAGCTGCTCCAGCATGTGACAGATCTTGTAGTAAGAGTTAAATGTTTTGGAAACACTTTGTTTTATTTGATGAAAGTGGATTTGCAGAATTGCGGAACCCTTTTTGCCTTCAGGTATAAAATGTTTGCAGAAACATGTGGAAAGTCTTTTAGGAGCCCTTTAGCATACAATTTCTTTCCCTCTGTATGGATGGCTGGGGAATTTGAACATCATGGCGTGACTCCCTGTGTCCATTGTTCTGCCTTATTTTGGGGCTCTGTTTGAGACTTGCATTTTGACACCCTTTGCCTTTATTTTCTGTTTTCCCAACTGAAAATCTGTATGCAGAGGAAATTTTCCTACTCCCACTGTCTCTCATAGCCACTCAGCTTGGCAGTTGGGATTGCTGCTTGACTTGCTGTGAAGTGACAGGCTAGGACGTTCGCTGTTAGTCAGAGTACGTACTCAAGGTCCCTAAGGGGCTGTATTCAGTTTATTAACATATGCTGAAGCCCGTGTCAGCTTGTCTGGGCTGCTACTGACCTGCACTGACTCGATGTAAGAACCTGTGCTGCAATCACGCCTTTGTTAGACTGAGCTTAGATGTAACTGAAGAGTTATGAGACAGGACCATGTGAGGACAAAATCTCATCTCAGACCAAGTTAAATCTTCAATGAAGATGAACCACAGTTTGAAGGTGGTACTTGAAAACTAATATTCCACAGTACTTTTGAAATTGATGTTTGGTTGGGATTTTTTTTTGAAAAAAAAAGGAAGTTACTTTCTTAATTGGAGGGATAGTCTGGTATGTCTCCCTCTGCTTGTCAGAATCAATTACTTGTAGATGATGAGCATGGGAAAGAGACAGTGGGAGTTTTTTCTTTGTATTCTCTCCAGGGACATATTTTATCTGTGTAGAAATAAAGTGCAAGCTGAAGTTATCACAAAGCAAAGGATGTGAGCAGAGATTGCAAAGTAAACGAATAGAGGGGCTTTGAATGACAGCATGGTTTTACAGCAGGGCAAAGACACATGGAAAATATTGGCTAAGACAGAGCATGATTTTCACATGACAGGTTTTATATTCATGTTTTTATTACCATAACTTCCCAAAGCCATATTTAAAATTAATTATTTGTTGTATGGATTCAGACATTTCTAACATCTGCCTGTACTGTTATTCTGTGGTAAGGCAAGTAGAGCAGGAGAAAATACAGCAAAAAGCTGACATTAATGCAATAGCATCTGTGTGTTGTGCTAGCACATGCGACTTGCAGTAAATACAGCCTGAATTTCTATGAGTTTTGGATTTTGTAGTGTGTCTGTTTTTGTAGAAACAGAAATCCTTTTTCTGTGACCAAGACCCTGAGGATTTTAATTTTCCCTATTGAGGGTGATTCTAATAAAATGCGGTAGAGATTTTTTTTCTTGAGAATGTACAGATTTCTCACTATTTTCTTATTTTACTAGTAAATGTTGAAATAAAACATGTATCCTTTCTTAGTCAAGTTGCAAGACTTAGAGGAGACATTTTTGCCAGAATTAATTCTGAGGTCATCTTGTATTTTGTGCATTGTTGATAACCTTTAAAAGTATGTAGATGTTTTTGTCCATTTTTATCTTAGTTCTGATCTCTTGTAAGGCTGAAATAAATAGTTTGGTTATAACTACCCAAGTACTACCATGCTGGTGGCAGGGCAGTAGCATCACTTCATTGGATCTGTTCGGTGTAGTGATCTACTTTTATTCTGTATTTTTCACATCCTGACAAATTTCATAGGCAGTGAAAACCCAATTGCACCTAATCCACGTGGTCTTTGCCACCCTTCAACAAACCAGTGTTTCAACCAATTCAGGAACATTGCTAGCCAATTTTGAAACAAAAGCTACTGGGCAACATGCACTGGGATAATTACAGACTGTTTGGACCTTGAGGAAAATGATCGCCTGTATAATGACTCTGTCACGTTCTTGTGAAGAAGCATAATTATCATCTCCATTTGTGCATTCTGCAGTGCAGTTCCTTGCTCAGCAGCAATATAGTATTTCTTGCACATTTTAAGTACATCGGACACTTCCCCTTAAATTATTTACTGAGTTTTCTGCTTTGGCTGAGTCTCACTAAATGCCATCTGTACGTTTGTGTAAAAATCCCACTAGCCAGTCTATTTAATGAGTAGACATGATTGTGCATCCTTTGAAATGACCAGGCCGATGAAAGCACGCAAGTGTGAATGTACTCAGAGGAGGTTCATCTAGATTTCCGCAAGCATTGTAGAGTTTACTAAGCAATGCTGTAGGGATGGTAATTAAGTCATGTTGAGATGTTGTTGAATTGATTTTCTCTTTCTGTTTTATTAAACCAAATCACATTAATAAAGGGCATCACTCCCTGACACTGAACTGCCAGTCCCTTGAGTAAACATAGAACACTAAAAACATAACTTATCATTTTAATGTAATTACTGATAAATGAGAGTCTATATAAATAAAAAATGTATTAGTCAAAGTAGAAAATGATACAGTATTTAACATATACATTGAATATTTAAATGGTCTGTCTGCTAAAGAGCTTAGTCCGACACAGTAGTTAGAGAAAGAATGGCACTTGTGCAACTTCAGTCTTAGTGTTTCACAGAATTTATGTATCTATCACAAATAAAAACAGCAGTGATTTATTCTTTTGTGTCCATTTCTATTAGGAGAACTCAGTATGTTTGTTTTTTTCTGGCTGTACCTGGATCTCTGGCTCCAGAGGACCGTAGAAGGGGGGAACCCTTTTCTTAAAGAGAAATATTGTATAAAATTATATATATTGCTGTATATAATTTCATGCTTTTGATGGTAATAATGACAACACTTAAATGGTGCTTGTTATGTGCATACCTCTGGTTTTACTCATGTTTCATGTAAGTATTCTTCTTTTGTAGAGCATAGGTATATCTTCAGGTTCTTTATTTGAAGTATATAATCATGAGTCATTAGCATCCCAGAAACATTTTTTTTTATAATTGACACACAACATTTTTAGAATGTGGAATGTGTTCTATTAAAAAAGTGATGTTGTGTCTATTTTTAAGGAGAGTGCCTGCAGCCAGAGATGAGTGGTCAGTCGAGGGAATAACAAAGTTAAGAAGGTCTAAAGCAATGGTCTAACCAGCAAAAGTTGAAATTTCAAATCCTGATCCTCCATTGGGCTCTGCATTGGCAATTCCAGTCTATGTTTGTATTTCTGTTTATTAAAAGAAGACTCTGAAGGGGGTTTGGGATTTGCCAGATTTTCACTACAGTGCTGCTTTTTTTTGCCATACTGGAGTCTTAATTAAAAATCTGTCTCCTTGCAATCCTGTCCATTTTCTCATGATAGATAATTATAAATATCTCCTTAAAAAAGGAAGATTGATGAATTTAACAGATTATACTTTGACCTTCACAAATCAAAATTAATATGCTATATTAATTTCTTTGTTTAAGTTTAATTCCTCAGCTGAAGCCCTACTAAGTGAATAAGAGCTAAAGAAACAGCTGTGGGAGCTTCTGGGTGATTTTTGAATTTGTATTTGCAAAAGTATTTATAATGTTCCATAATCACTTCTAACATATCAGCAGCAATTCAATTTTTCTCTTTCATCTCTGTTACTGTATTTTATACCCTGACCTTTTGCTCTTCCTTTGCCTTTCTGAACTTACATGAACTATTCCAAGCATGCTACAAAATTTTTAACACCCTTCAGTATTGTCTTTCACAATAGCATTTCTGTTCACTGCTTAATCAGATGCTCTCTATCCTAGCTTCTTGTGACAAAACAGTATTATTGTTTTTCTTTTTTTTTTTTAAGAATACAGCCAAATAACATATTCATGTTCTGTCCTAAAATATTCATGGGTCACATACCCGTTTCTGAAAATAATCCTGCCATGTCCAAATTCATAGATACCCTGTCATGGTCAATTTATTAAATGCACTGAGTGCCCATTTCCTCAATAACCTTTTTATATTAAATTTCCACTTATTGTTCATTTTGTTATATATGGGTCAATATTCTCCCTGCTGTCTGAGGAGCTCACTTAAAACCAAATCATTACAATTCTTATGTCATTTTATTGAATGATGGTATTTATGACTGCAGATTTCTTAACTTGACAGAGCCAATCCTTCCTTTACACAGTTTGTGTTATCACTTGTTTCATTTATGCAGCCTATGTTAAAATCACCTAATACTGTTATTTCTAACTATGCCCTAAAAGCCTGCAGATGTTTTCCCAATCTGCCTCTAATATTTACAGCTGATCCCTTTGCTCTGTAAACAGTGAGCAATGTGGGGTAAATTAATCCTAACAGACACCTTAATTGTGAAAATCATCAGACCTCTGTGGCTTGCTGAGATGGTGTGTGAGCGGGGGAAGGCCGTTGCTGTATATCATTTTCTTGTCCTTGTTGCAGCTTTGCTTGCAAATACACATGTACTCTCTTCAGAATATTTCATCAAACACTGTTTTTCTAATAATTATTGGTTAAAATATGAATACCTTGCATTCATAATGTTTGATGTCAAAATACCACGTGTGTTCGAGGCCTGATTTCCAAAGCTATACCTTGCAGCTACCTGTTACTTTGGTGAGATCCATGACTGTCCAGCTTGCGTGAGAAATCCTGCTTCTTATCAAGGTTTTGCAAAAAAAAGATAAAAAGGCTAACTCTAGACACGCAGGTTTGAAATATACCCCACCCTGGTGTTCACTCATTAAGGTCCCAGGGTAGCAACACTTGCTGATTTATATCTAAATTTGAGATTTGACATTAAAATCTGCAGAGTTTTTGACTACTTCATGTTAAACAAAATCTGAAATTCTGTGCTCATTTAATGCCTAAATTGTGATACTAATTTGAATTATTTTCGAAATTATATTCCAGGGTATCATTGTTTGATACTGATATTCATAACAATTGATATAAACATAAGGTTGGAAGAAAGTCTGCAGAGAGTGAATGCATCTCGCTGAACATACCACCTTTGCTGGCAGGGGAGCTGTAAAGCTTTTCCCACATCCAAGTCCCTTGCAGCACTCCTGATTTATTTATGTGGCATTTGTGTATTATTAAAAAATAAGCAATAATAATATATGAAACAGTCCTCTAAAGTATGCTGCTGTGCTGATTGTCTTTTTTTCTTACATTTCATGTTGGGCACAGTAGTGCCTTGTATTTGCACAGTTGTATAATTTTTGTTATATGCAATGAGAGTTTGTTTTCATAGTGACTGTGTGTAATAGCTCAGTATGTATGTTTATTATTATCCTGTTGGGCTTTAATGGGCTGATTTTGCAAATACTGTGTTTGCTCTGCACCCTCCTCCCACCAAAGGCTTGCAGGATCTGTAACCTACAAATACACAGCAGCTTAAACTAATAAAAATAGCAATTTCTCACACAGAGTATCTCAATGTGCAGCTTCATTTTTCCCTTGAGAATTAATTGATGAGTGAATAAATGCATCCTTAATATTTGGAAAATGAGATTACACTACAAAATGGAAATGTGTTTGTGAGATCTGGGGAGAGATTACACTTGCAGTAATTCTAACAATTTACGTCCATGTGGTAGTAGGATCTTTATGTGAATAAGAGCAGGAAAAGCAGTGGAGAGCAATAAATACTTTAAAAGTCTACCTGAGAGAAATACAGACCCTCTCAACTATTGGTATGGTCTCCATTGTTGCACCATCTGAATGTTTCAGAATCTTTAGGAGATTTATTCTTGCAACATCCTTGTTTGAATCAGAAAGCACAGGAAGTTTTCAAAGGTCAAAGAGAAACTCTGTTGTGGTGCTGGGAATTGAGAGTTGTCAAGTCTAAGGCCAATGTGTTGAGCCCTGTATTATTATATCCCTTGAAATTTGATCTGCTTTCTGATTCACACAGTGGTCCAGTCAGTTTCTGTTTCTGAAATGATGTTTCCTTAATTTCTCAATGCTAATTGGTGATAACATGGAAAGATAAGCTTGTTTAGAATAATTTGTTTACAATCTTTTTTGTTATTTTCTGGATGTCAGTGATGAACCCAGACCTAATGTTAAAAACTATCAAGTGAAAACTTTTTAATCTTTAGTCCAATCCTAGATTATAGTGTAGTGTTCCTGCATAGCTTCCATGTAGTAAATAAGCACCTGTTCTGAGATCATCTAATTTCATATACATGTGCTAATATGTTTCATTTTTACAACTAAGGTTTTATTGACACTTAACACTACCATTAAGTCATTTCAGTTAAGCTGCATATTTCTTTTTAAAATTAATTTTGTGCTGAGCTACGTAGGATGGTCTCCTTCCGTTGCAGGAATACAATAATTTCCTGCTATTAATGTAGAATTCTATGATAAATCTGAATCCTTCAGTAAGAAGATGCCTTTCAGTTGCAGCATTGTCACTCAACCACAGCATCATAAACTGTCCTCCATAATGCCTTCCTCTTAAGAGAACGCAAGATGTGGGGAATCGGGAAAGCAAGGGAAAAGGGCAGGAGTGGGAGGTGGGGCTGTTTTGCTGTCTTTTCTATACACACATGAAACTTTGAGATTGTGTTTCTCCGTGTTTGGCAGCGGATGTGCGTGATTTGTGCGGTGTGTGTCTGCGTGTATGTTAACTCAGACTGAAAGACCCAGCCCTGCCTCTTACGTGCAGACTCGATCCTCACCTCTCCAAGGGGATCATGTGTCAGTTTTGGCATAGCACAGACGCAGCGGATCTTGGCAGCTAAGACTACCCCTTCCAAGCATTTTTATATAGGAAGAGAAGTGTGCTGGCCAATTTCAGAATTCTATTGCTGCTTTTAACTGTGAATTTCCAGAGTGCTTTCTATCAGTTTGTCAGTTTGGAGTTTGGTTAAATATATATGTCCGTGATAAATTAACTGCACTTCTCAGGCATGTGTGGATGTAAGAGACGAATAGACTGACTTGAGAAATCTTGAAGCTGTAGATTAGCTTTTTACCACATTGTTCAGCATTTGCTACTCCCTGCACATTTCTTCTACAAAATGGTGAACAGTAAGATAGATGAGACCAAATATTTATATCCCTTTCAGCAGGAGGGTGCTTTTAGTCAATGTTGTCTATTCTTCTTTGTCTTGCCATTCTTACTTCCATGCTTCTTGTGACTGATATGAAGAAGGAGGAAAACATGAAAAATGTTTTCATTGTAGTTTGGAGAGTTTTCAGTTGACAGTTTTTCAAAAACTTTGCCTTTGGAATTTTTGGCAGTGTTTAAGTTTGGGTGTTTTTATAATAATCGTTGGAAAGTTTTATAGATCGGGTCTCATATTCAGAAATAAATCAAAAGGCGAGAACTGAATAATCCAAGTTTTTCAAAACTTGTTTAGCAAATGTATGTGACTGACGTTGATGTGAATGGCAAATAGGAGTTCTACACAAATGCCAGTTAAATTCTGAATGGCCAAGACACTAGATTGATCACTGCCCACAGCTGCCTGTCTGTTAAGATGAAGGCTGAGCACCCTTTAAATATTTAACTTGGGTTATTTTATTGCATTAATCCTTTCTCAGACATAATTAAACAGGTGATGAAAAACAAATTGTAAATAACATAGTTGTCCCTTGTGTTGGAAAGAATAATGCTCAATGGCATTCATTCACATAAGTAGTGGGAAACTGATTCATGTATTTCCTATGCTTGAATAGCTTAATATATCAGTTGTTGTGGTTCATCATTAAACTCGTGGAAATGACAGTGTGCTTTTAAAATCCCAAATAGCAAGATATGCTTTGAAAGAATGAGGCCAGCTCATAAAATCAAAAGGATAACATAATAAATAAAATTCCAGAAACCTGAGCATGTCTACTACAGCTTTGCCCTCCTTCTGACTGTGGTGTTGATGTTGGCAGGCAGTAGGCTGTGATCGACAACTTGGGAGCAATGCCAAGGAAGACAACTGTGGAATCTGTGCAGGAGATGGTTCAACATGCAGGCTTGTGAGGGGACAAGCTAAGGCACATGTCTCACCAGAAAAAAGTAGGTTGCAAATTGATCCTATGATAATTTATTCTTGACAATGTTTTCTGCTTGTATATTAACATACATATTGTGGAGTATTGACCTTTTCACTATATACTTGTTTGCAGTTTTCCAAAGCTACTTATTCTAAAGTCTGTGCTAGATTAGTCTATTGAAATTCCATGAGGGATACCACACATTAGAGTATAGCTAGGAAAGAATTTGAGATATGCATTTTCTTTTTTTTTTTTAATAGAGCTACTCAATTTGTTCTATCAGGAATAACCATCAAGATGCACATATTATTTTAGAGGGTATCCTCATGTTGCAATATATGTGATGCTGCAGCAATGTTTTTAAATCATGGAAACATCTTATAGATGGCTTTATGGAAATTGTGGCCCATGATTGCAAGTGCCTGGTTTTCAACTTAAGTTTGCTTTTTTTTTTTTTTTTTTTCAAGTGTCTAAAGACAGTTGAACTTCAGAGACAAGTTAACCACTTCTATGGTACAAAAAGCACAAGGTGGATGGGAATAATACTTTCTTCTCTTTCTTGTGTGTATGGCTCAAATTTTTCCATTCTTTCTCAAAATAATTAGCATCTTACTGTGAATAACTCTGTAGGTCTCCATAGTAATGGAAATATAAGAGAGGAGGGGTTTCAGAACTGGACCCTTTATTGGAGTCTTAAGAGTCTGGCTATGTTGATATCTGGGCAAGGTTTGCCATATGGAGGCTTGCCACTTGAGCTTTCCACACTCACAGATGATGCTCCCTGTGATAATTCCACAGCATGTGTCCCCATGTTTATTATGTGAGATAGTTGCCTCATATCTATTTTTTCTGTTTCTGAACTCACAATGTGGATTTGTCACATAGAGATGGAGCATTTGGGGTTTGTTACCTTCCTGCAGTGCCACAAGATGCAAAGGTGTTGATCCTGGTGCTCTTAGAGTAAAGATAAATACTCAAAGTTCTAATGCAAGATGGTATTTTTTTTTTAAATGGATGAAGCACCTGCCTTTGACAGCTGCTTATATTTTAGCACTGTTTAGTTCGGCCTGCAAAGATTTCACTTGTGCCCTCATTTTGAAAGAGCTGTTGTATATTGAATCGTATTTAATTCTTATTCCAGTACGTATAGATATTTCCATGGGGTTTTTTAATGCCACTGCTTGCAGTGTACTTCAGTGTGGGTGTAACTTGAAGTGCAATGTGTGTTATCTCGATGCTTGTTACCTTGCAGTGTGATTACTTGTATTCATCTGCAAGGTTTCATGTCAGGCTATCTTACACTGTGCAGGTGTGTAATTTCTGTAATTCAATATATATGTGTAGCAAAGGTAATCTAAATTAAAGAGTAAATATTTTTGTGGCAGCATCTTTTAGTCACAGAATAATTTTGCACAAGCCGAAGAGCTGTTTTCTATGTACTGGATGGGCTATGAGTGTCAGCCTTTGTCTTGCCTGTATAGGGACCTTTTTCGTGGACAGGAGAATGTAGGTCAGTAATTTATAAAGTTTTTCATCGTGAAACGCTGAGCAAATGTCTTGAATATTTACAATGAGCTGAAAAAGAGTTTTCATGAAGGGGCTACTTTTTATTCGTTTTGTCATATCAAATACTCGGAAATTCTGGTCAGCACAGAGCAAGCACTTGTGAAGCAGTAAACGTTGGATAATATTTTTTTTGTAGTACCAAGTTGTCTTTGTTTTGTGTGTCTATAGATAGATATAGGGATGTACATACACAAAATATTGCTTCCCCTTTCTGATATGGAGGACAGTTGGAACAGAAAGAAATTGCATTGTCTATTCCAGTTTTACAGAAACCGAAATTCTCCTGGAGAAGGATGATTCCTAGGGACGCCCTAGCTAGTTTTAAGGCAGCTCAAATTGAACTTGTTGGATTGGTACATCTAGTTGGATAGTTCATGAAGTGAAATAAAAAGATTCACATTTAATTGCTGCTTTGTATGTAAGTACAGTAAAAACAAAGCTAAAAGGGATCTGGTTTTGAAACTGCCATTTTGCAACACAAAATATTAATTTCACTTGTGGTATTCTGGCACAGGCAAGAGCTGACTGCAGCTGACATCACTTGGTGGAAGGTCTCCCATTGTCTTGACCAGGTTATGAAGAATACCTGTGGCTCACTTGTCTTTATCATAATTCAGTGGCTCTTGAAGAGTTCTTAAAGATGAAGAAAAACTATGCTGAGGAAAGATGTCAGTTATGCCAAGTGTTGGTTTTATCTTGCACTGCACTAGGCTAGATTATATGAACGAATTACCATTCACATAAGCAAAACAGTAGATGTGCTACTGACATCAGAACTTTTGATGATGATTTTCTTTGTATTGTGATAGTGCCAAAATCTTCTTTGGGTCAAATTGTTCAACACTATGGCAGCAGTTCCATATAATCATCCTCTTTGTGAATCAAATGTGCAAATAAAGCCATACTTTGTTTGTGCTAGTGTATCAGCAAAGGGAGACACAATATCTTCCAAATAGTTGTTTGGAAGCTTTCGGAGCTAGTGTTGAGAACTAAAATATCGATACATGACAGACATGTAATTAAGAGGGAACTAGTAAGATTGTGATCAGGATGTAACTTTTATTGTGCAATGAGGCAAATTAAAGAATTGGAAGGAAAGCAAGAGCCAGAGATTTTAAATGAAAGTGCCTAGTTATCTTGATCCTTATTTAAAAAAAAAAAGATAAGACACTTAGACATTGATAGCAAATGATTTCTCATAAAGGACTCGCTTTGTTTTAATATCTTTTTGTATGTGTCCATATAAAATGAATGCTTTTCTTTGATCTGAAAGCTAAACAGGACTGAAAACAAGTTTACTGTTTTGCAAATATGAAACGAACTATCATTTCAAAAATTCTTTATTTTTTTCCACTAACACTTAATTGCCTTTGAAAGACAAAGTAAGTTAGACTTCTGCCAGATTCTAACATTCTGGTAAAATGATTAAAGGTTTGACTAATGATATTCAAACAAAAAGTGTAATAGGTTGTAAAATGTACTGTCCTATTGGGAAATGAGATATTGGGGGCCTGATGTTTCTAGTACTATATGCATGGAACTCCCATTAACTCCACTGCGCTTTGTGCGCATGGAAAAATTGTAGGATTGGGCCCTAATGTCTGCTTTCTGCACCATTATTGGCAAGAAATGATAGGAAAGTGTTCTGGTTCTGATACCAAGGAAGAAGAAAAGATGCTGATCCTGAAATTAACAGGGAGTGAAGCTGATGGCACAGGCTTATCCTAATTTGGTCTTACTTGATTCTCCAACTGTTTGATACTTGCAAGTTTTACCTTTCTTAACTTTTTGCTAGAAGCTTCATACAAAAGGTTTCAATGTTGATAGCTTTATAACTGTTTGAATTTCTTCTTGCCATGCATTTTCTTTCCTATGGCACGTGTGTAATTTACCATTGGTCACTTATTGTCACATGTTTGTATGTCATCATCCCTAGGCATGCTTAACCAAAAACCTAATTTCACTTGCAAAACCTCCTGCAAGGTTCTCTGTTCAGTATCATCAGCTGGATCAGTTCTGTGATGACTTGCTACCTTGCTTTGTTTTTCCCTTTTTGAAATCAATATGCATGGAGCTAGTAACCCCCATTGTCAAGGTTGTCTGATACCTTACTTTGTACGAATGATATTTTGCCAAAATTCAACCGTTGGGTCAGAAACTCTCCATGCCAGGTGCTGAATGTTTTTGAGAAAATTCAGCCAGAACAGCTCAGCATATTCCAAGGAAACAGCAGAGAAAAACACGTTGTTTCCTACTGTCAAAACATTCCTGAAGCCTTTTCTTTAAAATGTCTTAACATCCCTCATTGTTGGACTTGATCACGGATCAGGGATTTGAAATTTGGCAGGCGGTGGTCTTCTGGTCATGGACAAGTCTTTTGCAATATCTTTAAACATCAACACATATTTTAATACATGCCTTGAAAAAAAACCAAACCAAAACAAAACAAACCCCAAAAAACCCAACCACTACCTTTCCTTCAGGCTCTGTAGAACCACCTTGTATTTTAACAGCTGGCATTTCCAAAAACTTGTCCTTTGAAGTGTGCTTTAGCTTGTTACATACAGATCATATGTGTGCAATCTCTTTAGAATAAATTAACATGTTACTTTTCCAGAACTAAGCTATTAAAAGTCTAATTGAGGTTGCTTTTGCTTTCTGCTTTGCTGCAGTGTAGAATGGGTACCATGGGATGAACTCTGTGGTGTCTCCTGCCTCACATTAAGGCACTACACAAGAGATTTTGTGGAGACCTTCTGATTCTCCTGAGCTTCAGACTTGTGACTGGGGGTGATGAGATCACATGAGGAGAGGGAAAGACAAGAGGACAGTAGCTGAACAGAAAAAAATTGCTGTTCATACAGTGACGGAAATACAGAATTGAGAAAGTGGGAGGACTTAAAATGGATGTACAGATACATTGGGTAGAGGAAAAAGAGGAAGAGAGGAAGATTGAGATTAGATAAAGAATCTGGACTGGAAGATGGAGTTAGAAACACTCTGAGAGGAAGTGGGAGAATCAACTATATGTAGAGCCAGAAGAGGGAATTGGGACTGGTTTGGCAGGAAAACTGTGTCTGGGGACGGACAGAATGCCAATACATTAGCATTTCAGTTTGGATAAGGAGTATGTTTTTTGAAGCAAATTTCATCACGGTCCTAACATACTGCTCATCAGTTCACATCATGGTCTGGTCTTGGAAAGCATAAATTAGATAATTTTTTTTTTTTTTTTTAAATGAAGCTAAACCAGAAGAGGTAACCCAGAAAGCACCTAATGTTCTACAGCAGCTACCAAATATGCAGTCCATGTGATCAGACTAGAAGAACCTGCAGTATGTATGGTGTGGATGCTGGGTCTTCAGCACCAACTATTTCAGTCTCCAGATCTGTTTACTTGGGGCTGTTATAGGTAGTATGAAGCCTCCTTCTTTACTTTTCTGGTCCCTCTTGTCTTGGAGAAATTCCTGTGTAAGAACATTGGCTATTTCATTCTTTATTTCGCACTGCATTTCCTTAAGATCAATTTTCTTGATGGGCTGCTTACTGCATGTCTTTATACTCTTTCTTCAGTGTGTACAAATTTTAGAAGAGATGTCCAGAAGTAGAAAGAAGTGTGTATGTAACTAAAATCACACAGTTTGTCTCAAAAGCAGGTTAGCACACCTTAAAATACTTACTCAGCAATGCCAAGAAGTGGCACTCAGATGAAGAGGTAGGCTTGGGTCACAGGACTGGTGGACAGAGGGATGGAGGTACAGAGTGGGAGGGTGAGAGACTGGGGAGGGAAGGACTCAAGGACAGAAAGGATGTGCCCATACAGATTTTGCAACGTGACTTTTAGGGTCAAGATATATAACTGCTGCTTTGAGTAGCACATATATTTCTAGTTCAGGTGTCTCTTAAAGAGTATGTATTTGGCTTTGCACAGATTCTTGTCATGAGGCAGGTCAGCACATACCTCAGCACCAACGTTTTCTGAAATTATGCCTAATGTTAGAGTGGATGAGGGGAGACACTGGAATAAGACTCCAAATATTTTGAGCTTTTTAGTTCCTTTATGCTGATAGTTGTTCCTGGACTACTGTTCTTTGTATTTTGAGAGCACGTAGGCCTTCGACTAGAGCTGGAGGACCAGCAGATAAGTGCTGAGCAAATACATGGAAAGAAACCATTTTATAGGCCCAAAAGAAACCCTCTACCCTGCTGTAAGAGGAGAGAGGGAAAAATCCCAACTGGCCCATATGTGAAACAGTAAATGGGTCCACCATGGCCCACATGGAAAAATAAATAAAACCTGCTGAATTGGATTGAGCTCTGGAATGTGGCTCCTTTATTTTGATCCTGGGGATTAGCTCCCAGTCTTACCATAGCAGGGAGTCTGATCTTGCTCTCATTGAAATCCAAATCTAAATCCACATTAACACCATAGAAACGGGATCAAACCTTGCCATCTAAAGTAAAAGCAATCCGGGAGCTTAATCGGCAAGCGCTGTGTGTAGTGTGTACACACGTGTTTGCTGAGAGAGTCCCTGGGTAAGAGCAGAAAGTCCATTTAAAGTAGGTGCTGGAGAAAGATGACCCATGGGCCCTTGGGAATCCCTACAGCGAAACAGTGTTATAATAGAGAGGCAATATTTAACCTGTTTCTCAGTTTTTAAGGTGAGCTTTATGATTAAAATCAGATTTTATGGTCTAGTGTTTCTGCATCATCCAGATCATTTGGGGCTTATTTGTTTTCAGTTTTAGACGAAGACAGTGATTAACTTTCAAAGATAATTAAATCATCTAAGGGGAGAATTAAAAAAAAGATAATTGGAAATTTTAAGTATAGATTTCAGGGTGGCAATTTCCCCTTATGTTTTCACAAGAGTTCACTGCTTTTAACAGTGCGGATCCAGATCCTACTGATTTAATGGGAAATGTACACGTAACCATTTTTAAATGGGTTTACAGGGCCTTGTGTTCCTTTAAGAATACAAATTATATCCTTCTACTGAGAACTGGAGACATTTGGAATACATACTTTTGGAGCCAGACCTGGACAATTGTAACTACTGTTTCATATGAAATAAAAGCTGTCCTCAGGAGAAGGTGGAGTCCCTTAAGTCAACTCTGTCCTGTTTTCTTCCAATTCTCCATCTCTGTTCAGAATTCCAAAAATCTCACTTTTATTTTTCCTATAATTTACTTAATCTCATGGAAATATTGCCCTAGGTCATAATTATCTCAGTCAGGTCACAAACATCTCCTGCTGTCAGGTTTCTTGACAGGTCTGTGGGGCTGCAGAGGTTGAACATTACTGTTGTGGTGAAACTTAGTCATCTCCTCTAATGTAAATAAAATACTTGCTGGTAATACTGTCTCTGCAGCAGAGAAACACCAAATTTAGCACCCCCATGAGACTTTCGGACCATATCAGAAAGTGCTTCAGTGAGGGTGGAATGTCTGTAGTACTGCTAAAGGAATGTGAAGCATCCTGAAAAGGGATCAACAAGGCCTGCCGAGGCGAGCTGAGCTTGCTGTAAGGAGGTGCAGGAAGCATAGCGGAACGACCCTGGTTGTTCTCAAGAGGAGTCCTACACATCTCTGCACATCTGCAAATCTGGGCCTTGTCCGCTCAGCGCAGAGTGCCCTTAGTTCCACTTCAAAACAGCAGTTGTATGTATTCAGAACTGGTCATAATCAGACTCTTATTTGAGGTTTTGTGCTGTAACTGCTGGTTGCTTGTCAAGACAGGATACAGTTCCTGACCACGTAGGGCCAGATGGGCCCCTCAAACCTGCTTTCTGTCAAATACTGTAGAGCACATATGAATTCAGTAGTTATTTCCTTGCTTTAAAGATATACACATCCACTACCTTCTGGCTATCTTTAGCAATTCGTCTGATGAAAAACCAAGATGCAAAAAGATATTAAGTGGTTCAGTAGTTAATGTTTTTTCCAGGGCTCCTTAGCTTGTATTATTGTTCTTACTGTAGTATTTTGCACTCTGGTGGAATACCCAAGTATGAAATTAATAAAGATCATATTTTATTACATCCAAAATAAATTGTTATATTTAAATGACCTTCCTAGAAATTGGCGATATAAAAACTGTAACATAAGAAGGTGTTTATTTCAGAAAAAATAATTGCAGTATTTGCTTGAAGTATCCTGAACATTTGGCAGGATTTCATACTTATGCTAAGGAGATGTAAACCAGAAGCTGATAATTTAGCATCTACTATAAAAAGGTCCGTTTTAAAGTGGAAAGAAACATTCTTCAACTGTTTTTTAGTTAAAGCTAAACTCAAATATTTTTCCTATAAATATTGTGTGAGTAATTCTGGAGCCAATGTATCACTGACCTTCAACTCGCATTACTTCTTGAATCTGCAAAAATGAATTTCCTCTGCACCAGTCCCTAGATAGGTGTTAATGCCATCTCTGTGGGAAGGACCTGCAATGGGCACATGTTTGCAGGTCCTGCCTCAGAGATGATCTGCAGTTGGGCCGTGATGGAAATGGGAGGCAGCACGTTGGTATTTTGTTGCTTGGAAGCATCTCTCATCCTTCTGCGGATGTCGTGTCGTGCACTGTGCATACCTTTGTCTGAGAGCACTGCTCTTGTTGGCACGAAAGACTCTGGTGTATTGATTTGACTGTGAACTCCGTTTGCTTGGGCAAATCACAGATTTCCTACATTTGAAATGGAAAGCAATATATTTCTGCCTTTGTAAAATGCACTAAAGTAAGTGTGTTGTACATTTGTATATGAAAAGGCCATTCAGGCAGCCAAGGGCTGTTTTGTATTGACATGTCCTATTCAGGGCTGGTTTGGTTTATAGTTAATTTTAAACTGAGGCTCTTACTGGAAGAAATGATCTTATATGGTAAGTGAAATGCAGACACCCTGTTGTAACATACACACTATAAGCTAATATATATTTGCTCTTAACTGGTCTGTAATTGGTTAAGGGTTAGTGTTAAGTAGATGATTTATTTCCTGTAAGTCCTGCCACTTACTACAGTTGTGACCTGCAGCAGGAAATGAGGTGTGGGCAAAATGAGCCTGAGCAGCTGCAGAGTTCTGTAAGGGGGAAGCACTACTTAGCAGATTCCTTGTGTCAGTTCAGTTATCGGGAAATAAAACTAGGACAACAGAGTGTAAATATGTGCCTAATACGCTACTGACATTTCAGTTGCCTTTGTTAATAGCAAATAATTTTCCAATAGCAAGAAAAATTTACGGGTCCATTTGTAGGTCTTAATAGTTGCATAGCATAGCAACAGACTCGGTATATGGTACTTAATAAAATAACATATGAATATTTTAATAGAAAAATTGTGAAACCTGTTAAATATTTTTAGACACATTTGACAGTTTGCAGTCTAGTTATGTGATGTGCAAATTCCCTGATGCGAGATAACTTCTAAAACAGTTCTTTAATTTTCCTAGGGGAAGAAACTGTGATTGCTGTACCACATGGGAGTCGCAGTGTGAGAATTACCCTAAAAGGACCAGCACACCTTGGTATGACTGACCTGTTTTATGTATTTATTTATAGGCAGAAGATAAAAACAGAACTTTGTATCCCCCTCTCTGCTCCTGCTTCAGCTTCTTCACATCATCTTTTTTTTTTTTTCCATGTTTTTCCCCTTCTTAAATACGTTATCGCAGAGGCATTATCACAGAACATTCTGCTACCAATTGGCTCGGCCTTGGCCAGCAGTGGGTCTGCCCTACGCCCGGCCAAGTCCACTGGACAAAGGGGAACAACTTCTAGCAGCTTCTTACAGAAGCTGCCACCTTAGGTCCCACCTCACTAAATAAAACCAGAACATCCAGTTGAAGTCACACTTGATCGGTAAGCAATGTTCAAGCAAAAGTAATCTAGGTAAAAATGAGGTGTGGTAAACAAAGTAGATAAAATAAACTACTCAAGTCCTGTATCCTTGGAATACTTTTCGTCATTACATACCATCTATGAGAAACAGCTTGCTATTCTGTTAGACATTTGTTTCCTGGTGTTTTCTATAAGGTTTATCTATGGTAATTTCTTTACACATAGGCCTACTTTACATAAAGAACTAATTGTTTCAGTGATAAGTGGGACTGCCATACCACACAATGAAATAAACCATTCATTTAACATTTTGAGCAATTTTTTATTCATAAAAGTGGAAGACTTAGTCTGAATCATAGAAATAAAAAGGACTTCTACTGCTCTGAGAAATATAAATAGAAATGCATTTTATTTGAAACTTACTCATCTATTTATTTGCTTTGAAATTAATATATTGTCATTTTCTTTCAAAGAAAAAATTGAATAAGGCTTCCACTTCAGAGCAACTCCAGAGTGATAATAACTTCTAGTTATAACACTGATATCAACAATGTACAAAGCTGAACTTATCTTGAAATAAATAATATTAATGTAAAACTGTTACAAGGGAGTGATCCTGACCAGTTCAGGTCGGGATTCTTGGTCCTTCTTAAGTAGTTCTGCAGAAGGAAGTTGTTGTTTCAGCTTCGTGTGAGGAAAAAGTACTGGATTCCGTGGCTCCTGGGGGCTTTCTGGAAAGCTCCTGAGGAATGCAGCAGCAACTCGGTAACTAAGTACAGAGTGCTCCTGGCTTCCTACCCAGGGTGGTTCCGTAAAGAAGCTGTGGCTTGGCATTACCTTTGTTAGCTAGTTCTCTAGCTGGACGAGGATTGTGAAATGTTCCTTTAACCACTTCCCACAGCACATCTGTTTGCAAATCTGTGAGGATTTAGACTTTTGTTACCTAAAATATTTTAAATGACAGAGGTGAAAAACTAGTGAGAGCTGTTGTGGGGAGGGAGGTGGAAATCACTTCTGGCTTTATAACCAGATCTTCAAGAACCGATGTTCTAGGGTATGTGCTTTGGGACAGTTTTGTTTGTTTGCCTTTCTGACTGTCTGTATGTTTGTGACTGTTTGTCACTTAACAGAAAGTATCGAGTGATCTTTGGTCTGCAACTTCATTGACTTCTGTGTGAGTGTGCTGGTATAATTAAAGGCAGAATTAAAAAAAAAAAAAAATCACCTGTGATTACAAGTTCTGTTTGTCAGAGGTGCTCTTCCTGGCTTGTAAGGAGTTGAATTTAACAAGTGGAGCAGGGACTACCTGCTGTAGAATTTTATCGTGCCTCGCGTTGCAAGTATATGTATATATTTGCTCTTCAAGTAAAGTCAGCAGCAGTAGTGAACGCTTGAAGAGCACGACAAAGTGTCTGGCGCTTTTCCCTTTGTGTTCATTTGTGCTTCATCCTCAGCTTTATGATCTGCTCTTGTTCCAGGGAAACACAGCTGCTGGATTAATCAAAAATGGAAATCTGGTTGGAGATGTAGCACATAACAGATTAGAGACAAATAAGTGCTCTGAACATTGTTTTATGATCAGCAGCTTAGTGTTTTAAGAAAGACTGCATGTCTTTGTAGCTAGTAAGAATAAGCATTTTGTTTGTGTGTACGGGCACTTAAAGACAAGCAACAGATTCATCAGAGAGCAAAGGTGTTACTCTGGATTTTTTTACAAATAACTCCCTCTTGTACCTATCTGCTTGGGTTTTGTGAATGGTTTGGTGGAAAATAACCAAATAATTAGTACGAAAAATGGTTATGAATAAAATGTTTCACTGTGTTGGTTTTGGTTTTGATTGGAGATGGCTTTTCTAGCAGTTGTTTTAAGAGCATTAGAATAAAAAGAAAGACTGAAAGTTCCCTGAAATTAATCTTCCAGCAGAAGAAACAGGAAAAACAGACGCTAATATTTTTACAAGTGGCTAATGCTAGATAACCGAGTTCATGAACTTAGGGAGGTTAAACTTCACTAAAAGGAACTGAAACTCCTTTTTTTTTTTTTTTTCCCTTTTTGACAATTTCTTCTCCGCTTGCAGTGATTTGCATTACTTGGCACTATTTAGCTATACATCTATGCACTGCTTTGTCTTTTGACATGCTAAGAGGAAGACAATGTTGCTTGCATTTTGAAAAGAACGCATATTTTATTTTGGGCCCCTGTATTTTGCTATCTACAAATGAATCACATGGAAAAGAAAGAGCTTTTGGATAGCAACATGATTTGCTCCTTCTTGTACTGGGAACAGGAGCTATTTGCCTGGGAATTCTTCCATGCATCTCTACACGGTGAGGTGCCTGCAGTGGGTTCCCTGTGCCACGCTGTCCTGCTCTTGCCCATTGCTAAGAGTATGAGAGTCTTTTGCAGTGGATCTTCAAGGCATTTCCATGGGGAAAACATTCTTTTTACCACAGCAAGGGAAGGAACACAAAGATAGACAGTTATAGGTCTTTGGCACCAGTGGTTATCGTGTTAGGCACAGAAACAGGTGAGCGCTCTAGAGAATTCCCTGTCTTTACCACTCTGCACATCTGGAGTCCTAAAGACTCCTCAAGGAAATGTTTCCCTCGCTTAGGATGGGGGAGCTTACTCCTGAAGTCGTACTTCCCACCTCTCCAGGATTACAGGACCCTGTAGAATGAATGAATGAATGTTGGTGAATCCTTTTCTAAACCTTGCCTATAAGCCAGTTGGTGAAACCTTTCTTGCCAGTTACTGCTCTGAAAAAAAAAAAACAAACTTTTTTTTTTTTTTTTTTTTTGGAAGGAGCTGCTTCCTAATAAAATTATTATGTTGCGTGTGTTACATACACTAGATGCTTGGTTTCCCTCTGTTTTAGAAGCCTGTGATGACAAGCATTAGATACTACTGAACAGAAACATATTACAGCAGAGGTTATCCGTTGTGCTGTGGAATAGCTCTCCATCTCCCTGTGTGACACACTTCTGGGAAAATCTGAGCAGCTGTTCTGAGCTTCACTGATGTGACCTCCAGAGATACAGACCATCACTCTATAGCTGGACCTTGCAAATAAACACGTGCTTTGGATTCAAATCTAGTGTAGGTCTAACATAAATGTATGTCAGCTCTCAGTGAGTTATGCTGTTGGTTGCTAAACAATAGTCTTGGTTTGTGCTTAGAGAAACTTAAAAATTATTTTTTTACTAAGATACTTAGCATAAAAACTGTAAAGTAATGCAGCTCAGGTCACCAAATTAAAATCTTTAAAATATTTTTGCAAAAGCCAGGTATCTTGCTTTGCAATCTTAAATGCAAGTTTCAAAGGAGTCTTGTACTCCTGAGGATCCTACTGACTTTGTGTGGACTTCGAAGTATTTGAGATTTGCTGATTTGACTCTTATTCAACAAAATGACAGGATAACAGGCACCATGCATTAATACTTACTGTTAAGCAGTGTAAGTTTGGGGTCAAGACTAGCAGAAGCTTAGCCCAAGAATGCGGAGTTCCGGATATTTACAAGGTTGTTTTGTAATGCGATCAGGAAAGAAAACTTCCATAAAAGCGACAAACAAAAATTTGTGGTAATCATCTACATACTTGTTACTTTTTTCTGTGATTTGTTTATAACTTTGTTTCTAATGGAAATGTGTTGGACAAGGGGACACTTTGATTCTCTGAGAATTGTTTTTTCTCTTTGACGAAGTACATTTGATTCACTGCTAGATTCCTACCCTGTGATCAACATAAAGTCATTTCCTAGAAACATATCCTTCCTTAAACTTCCTTCCAGCCATGTATGTGATCTTTGTTATACCTATGAGCATAGTGGAACCGAATGCTTAGAAATTTGAGATAACATTGGTACCTTTCCAAGGAAGTTAATTTCTTCTAGAATTTCTTCACTCTCTTTGTTGGGGATGCTCCAGAGTGCATTTGTATTTTAAAAGATCATAAGGAAGAAAACAGTAATGATGGACTGCAGCAGTCAGAGTATGTTTTCAGTGCAGGTAAAACCAGATGTTCTTAAACTAAATTATCTAGCCTGAACTGGGTAACTCTGTTTAAAGTACCAAAAAAGGCAAGGTAGTTGGAGAAAGAGGGTATTTATAGCTTGTCAAAAGGTTCCTTTTAGCTAGCCTTGAGCTCATCTGAGATTCATGCCTTTCTTATGCAGTGCCTTGACAGATTGTAACCAGACCAGTGTACTTCACATCATGCGTCTTCCTGTGCACATATGCTGTATTATGCAGAGCCCAAAATCCTACCTTCATCGTGAATATCTTCCTTTAGCTTTGTCCACTTAAGTTCAATCTGTTTTCTGGAAGTGACTCAATGCTAAAATGCTTCATCTGTCTTCTGGAGGTTGTGGGCTGTTAGTTTAATCGATTTCCAAGAAATGCAGAACAGCTCAAAAAGGATTTTCATCACCACCTGTTCTGAGAAAGGGACATCCCTCCGGCAGTGCTGCAGCTACTCACCTCCCGACCTTGCTTTTTGCTCACATGGGAAATATTAAAAGTTGAGTTAATGACCTCTGGAATGGGTAGTGTGATACAGCTATTGAGGTGAGCGTTTGGTGAGTTTGACAAAATTCAGGCTTTGCTGGAGACTGGTTGCTGAAATTGCTAGGCTTTTGAGTTGCACGGAAGTATGAGTTATTTTTCTGTATATTGATTCTGTCTGTTTTGTGAGTTTCTTTCATCTTGTCCTGCTGAATCTATAGCTTTATAACTATATAGAGCCCTTGGTGTAGGAAAAACTGTCTCAGAAGTGCTTCTCATATGAGAGAATAGTGTGTTCAGGCAGATAGTCCTGTGCTGACATGTCGTGCAATTATATATCGGTCTGATATTCTCACAAATATTGTGTGTGGTGTTTTAATGCACATATACTGCTGTTACTTGCGAAGTAAAGTTGTAAATGTTACTTTCTGACTTCCTTGAAAAAAAAACCCATATCCTGTTTAAGTTTGCTAATTACACATTTCTTCTTTAGTTATAGAGTCAAAGACACTTCAAGGAGACAAAGGAGAGCACAGTTTCAATGGTCCTGGAACATTTGTCATAGAAAATACAACTGTTGAATTTCAGAAGAGTGCAGACAGGGAAGTCATAAAGATCCAGGGACCTCTTGGAGCAGATTTCATTATCAAGGTGGGATGTGTGCATGTACAAATCTATGAAGATATTGCAAGTATGTGCAACAGAGTAGGTGACTGTCTATCAGGTTGTAACAATGCAACAAAACCTTTTAGCTAGCAAATAAGGAATCCTAATTAAAGTCCAGAAATAATTTATACTAGGTATATCTAAGCAAATTAAAATGTGATGAGGTTAACGTCTTTGCTGTGGTGGAAAGTACCACAGGATCTCTAATGATAAAAATGGCCAGGACTTTTGTTTTGAATATCACTGAAAGAATAGCAGTGTGGTGCTGTGCAGCAGATTGACGTTAATCCAATTGAAGGCTGCCACCTACTGAACTGGAGCATTGCTTCCAGCAGCGCCCTACAGCCTCCCTCAGGCACTGCTGATCCAGCTACTGACCATTTCTAATCCTTTTAAGATTCTCTTCTACCCAGACGGCATACTAATGGCTTGCATCATACATACAGATATTTATATGTAGAAACATATCAGTATTTGAAGCCAAAGGAAGAAAATAATACAGTTTTGCATTGGAAATGACAGGTGTTTTGGTATTATCACACCACTTGGCTTTATCTGTCATGTTATAGAAACAGACTTCCAGTAGTTTTTAGTTTGCGTCTCTGATATCACATGTGTGATTAGACTTGCCTGAATATAAACTAGTGTGCTTAGATCAATTATAGACTTCCCTTTCCAGCAAATTTAAAAAATTTTCCTAACAAAGAGATAAGGCCGAAGAATACAGTTAGGAACTTTGCCACTCAAGGATGAGTAATCAAAGTCACATTAGCACCTTGAATAATTTGAAAAACAAAGCCACATGCAAGTGTTTGACTATTGGAAATTAAGTTTAATTGTTTCTCTAGACTTTCTAGAGCTTTTATGCCTGTTATCATATTACTCTTTGCTGCTGCTGTTATATATGAATGATGTTTTGAAATGACATGGACAGTGGAGTGCAGTATACACATGTGTTGTAATGGAAATTTCTTCAGACCAGGTACTCTGGATCAAAAGAGAGTGTGGTTCAGTTCTTTTTCTATCAACCCATCAGTCATCAATGGAGACAAACAGACTTCTTCCCCTGCACAGTGACGTGTGGAGGAGGTAAGTAATGACAATTCTTCAGGAGTGTTTACAGCTAAAGATTAAAAGTGACTGATTTAGAGCTTTCATTCTGCATTTTTATTTATTAAATGTTTGTGTTTCTTTGCACACTCGTGGTTCTTCAGAAAAATAAGTAACAGGGTAGCAAGTAAGTTAGGTTAGTATGAGCATAGGGGTTTTTTGGTATCTTATGTTACTGTAAGTCATGTTCTTTCATAAGGAATGATCGTTTAAGTAAAAACTTTGATAAAGAAATAAAGATATGAGATTCAAAATGGAAAATATCAATTAATAAATTATATTTTGGGAAAATAAACAAAGAAATACAATGAGATTTTAAAATAAGGATAATCGGAAGATGAAGGAAGAAGGTATTTCTGGCCACAGTAGTAGACAAGGAGAGTTTTAGAACACTTTGTTTAGAAATTAGTTAAATGAAAGCAGAATAAGTAAATGGAATAGAAGGAACAGCTTTTCCCAATACCTATGGTTGTCTGATCCTAGGCACTTAGTCTTGATGGTAGTTAGAGCCAGCAGGTAGTGTGTGGTAGTGGCTACTACTGATTTAAACACTACGACTTATACAGTGGTTAGATGAAGTGCAGTTCAGCTCTGCTGCTGCTCATCCAGCCCAGATCACTGCTTGTCATGTCTCGTTCGCCAAAAGTGTGGCCTCGTGGTGGGAGAAGTGTTTGACATGGTAGATAGCTGTTTCACTTCAGCCAGCATTACCCAGGTCACCTGAAAAACAGACAGGGATCCTAGTGATACTGGTACAGTGATTTTCTTGGAGAGCACTAATACGGTTTAAATAGTTACTCGGGACATGAGCAAGAAGAGTTAAAGATGCTTAAAGTGCAAGCAGAGTCTGGGGATCTTTTGAAGGACCATCCATTTTGGCACTTGTACCTCCCTTTAATCTGAAATGCAGACAATATACGTGTATAATACGCAGTCCCACAGGAAACTGCTGTATCTTATAAGACACTTGGCCTCATGAAGTGTGATTCTGTATGTGGTAATACATATCCTCTGATGATTCCATCACACTGTATTTATGAATTTTTCCCTAACCTATCTGACAAGGGGAAAAAATGCAAAGTGTCACAGTTGTTTTTGAGGAGTGCGTGTAAACACTGGATAACTCAAGAAACACATTTATCTTTGAAGGTATTGGCTCAAATCCAGCCTTATTCAGACTGGTGTTATGATTTGCAAGTTATAGCTACATGTCAATCTCTCTGAAATTAACTGGTGTTTTCAATGCCCTGCTTTGTAGCTGCATGTCTATAATATGAAACTGGTACCTTTATCAACAGAGCTTTACACTCTCGATAGCAGTCCTGAGAGTGGCCAGTAACTGAAGAAGCGCAGAAACCAAGCTACTGCTTACCTGTGAAATCAGTAGCGTTAAGAATGGCCTGCAGGGAAATGTTATTGCAGCTGCCTGGCTTTAACCTGTTATCTTAAAGCGAATTTAGTATCCAGGTTGTCTGTTCGGCATCTTTTACTGGCAGTAAAAGAAAGAGTTCCTCACAACAGAGGCTTGGAATCAATGGACCACCATTCCTCACTTGGATGCTTCTTCTACATATAATTCTGTAATCTCTTTGTGTGGGAAGGGGGGAGCGTGATGGGAATCTCAGAAAGCACTGTCAAGCTTTAATGAGCAAGAATGTTTAAAAATTGTGTTTATGTTGTTTGCAAGTGGTGTGTCTTCTGAGCCCTTTCAGTACTTACAAGAACTGGAACATACATGCTTTGAACACTGGAACTGCTTAGTTCTTCTTTATGGTTATCACTCTCATGCATGATGACATTTTGAATCAGCCAAGAGACACACAAATGAAGCCATTGATATATGATACTTAGCATTGTCAGTAGACAACGGGACTTGTGCTGTTAGTTTATTGACTTTATTTGAATTTTAATTCTTGTGGTTTCAAACAGTTTTTTTTTCTTTGCACATACCAGAACATCCTTTTCCTATCCTCAGTTTAAGGCCAAGTCAGCTCTTTTGAATAAGTCTTTTTT
Source organism: Chlamydotis macqueenii (assembly GCF_036417535.1). Classification (NCBI taxonomy): domain Eukaryota; kingdom Metazoa; phylum Chordata; class Aves; order Otidiformes; family Otididae; genus Chlamydotis; species Chlamydotis macqueenii. The sequence goes on along the minus strand of NC_141567.1, from coordinate 10,240,744 downwards.
TTTTTTTTCTTATCCAAAAAAGCAACCTAGTGGTTTATAAAACTCAGATCCCTTCTTGTAACCAGTCTCCACGCAGATTTTTTTCTTTTTTTTTTTTTTTTCCACCAAGTAGTTACTTCAAGTTTTCTTTTGTTGGCTCTTCAACTAGGAATGCTCTTGAAACTATTTGTTGGTTTTCTAAAGTTTAACTTAACAATGTTTTTGGATCTCATCTTCAATTCCTCTGGCTTTCTGTTTTAAGTATTTATTTTTGTTAGCATGCATGACTGTGTAATATAGCTCTCTAACATGCATGGTAACTACTCCTTGGGGAAGGGCAGTTATAAATTGTGGAACATGTAGTAGAACCACATGACTTTGTAGGGTTACCTCTGTGACACATGAGCTGCTCCACTACGTGTGTTTCTGCATCACATAAAAATATGTATGCTTTTACTCTTAGAATATTATTAGAATAATGTACCAGAGTCTCATCTAGTGTTAAGATAGATTAACATGACTGTTATGCTGAATTGCCTTAAATGAAGATCTGGTCCTGCATGTTCCTGTGCAGTGTTTCCTTGTTTAAGAGCAAGCCAAATAGGAGTAACACAGGAAATTAATTCAATGGGCAGCATGTTATTTGCAGAGGGAAATAAAGCTACTTTAATTAATCTCCATTACCAAAATGTAACTTTACTTCTGCATTAGGTTATCAGCTTAATTCTGCTGAGTGCGTGGATATTCGTCTGAAGCGTGTTGTTCCTGACCACTATTGTCATTACTACCCAGAAAATAAGAAACCGAAGCCCAAGCTAAAAGAATGCAACATGGATCCCTGTCCTTCTAGGTTTGTGTAACTAATAAATTTAAGCGTGTGGTATAGTTAGTTACTAAGGAACAAACAGTTGTATTTACTTAATTTCAGTTCTTTTCATCTTTGGGGATACTTAATCTTGGTTGATTATTGCACGCGTTAAAGGCTGATGCCTGTCACCACTGCCAATAGATTTGTGGCACTTCTTCAGTGCTGTAGAATAGGAGACTTTGCTTTACACAGAGATACTGTAAAGATCAATTAGTCTGTTCAAGGGCTAATTCTGTGCTTTATGTATTTTGCTGTGTGGTATAGCACTAGTACAAGAAATTTGGGAGTTTGTGTGAGGAGGACCAAATGTGTTTGCCTGCTTTTGGATTTATTGATGCTGCCATTCAGGATTTAGCATTAGACAGCTAGTAGCTCCAGTTCTCAGTCAGTGTACAAGTTTTGCACATGGTTTAACTTGGTTTATTTGTCTGCCTACAGTAAAAGTTTCATTCTTCATTTGTATGATGGAGTTGACACTTAATTATTAAAGTGTAGGGGGATTGTTTGGTTTTTTACACTAAGAAATAAAAAAAAAAAGTTCAAAGTAAATATACTTGTGGTACGAATACCACAGAATGCTATTGCCAAATTATAAAGGCTATAGTATACATAAATTGTATTAAATTGCAGTACAGTATTTCAAACTAACTTTTGGATTGTCTGGTGAGGTTTCCTGGCTGTGCTAAAGAATCTTAAAATAACATCACAGTATCAAGTCCCAGAACCTAACATTAATGTGCCAGCTGGCCGAGCTAGAGTTATAGGCAAGAAGAAAAGGAAACACTCTCAATGGATTTCATTTCCTATAGCTAAACTGTCCATTTCCTTTCATTCCTGTTGAACGTAATCGTTGATAGTGACCTCTAACAGTTATAGATCTGCAGACTTTCCTTTTTTTTTTTTTTTTTTCCTGGAGAGTTGATCCACTGTATGGAGCGGTAAGACTTCAGTAATGCTTAATGGAAATGGGTGCCAAATGTTGCAAAGCTGGAATGGGAAAATTAGGGAAAGAAAGGATGTAATTAGCTTTTTCCTTGCAAATTTAGCTGATACAGACAGAAAAGGGGCAGTACTACTGGATATAACACCATATTTCTTAGTATTGGAAGTAAGGCTTTATGCCTGCTCTATGATGCGCAGTTCACATGAAGAGCTGCAGAAGGGTCCCAAGCACCATTCAGGACCTATGTAGGATTAATCCTGTGATGCATTTCTTTCACTGCCACTCATGTTCCTCAGTGGTCTTTGTTACAGATATATGTATGTAACTGTTTTATTGTTAGTAATGCAGCACAGACCTAAAGGATCACTGATAATAAATTTCTTTGACAAAGGGTTGCTCATTTAGTATTTTTTCTGATGGTATGAAGTGGAGAAACTGTATAGTGAATAGATCTTTATCCCTGCAGAAGAGGTAAGATTACACAAGTCATTGTTTGTCACAAGGGTAACATGTAATGAATGTAAGATTCCCCCATTTCACATTGGGAGTTGCTTGCTTTAAGCATGATCACAAAAAATATGTACGTGATGTACAGTCTTGGGTATGAGAAGTAATGATGCAATATTTATTTTGTTGACAGTGATGGATTTAAAGAAATCATGCCCTATGACCACTTCCAGCCACTTCCTCGGTATGTATAATCAGGATAGCATATGTGTCAGTGTTAGCACAATTTTTACTGCAAATATACTGTTCGAGTACTAAGATAATGGAACTACTTCTGATTTTTTTTTTGCTATACAGGACAGCAAGCTTTTAACAATCCATTACACATTTTGGAAGCTTGTGATTTCAGTGTACTCTGGATGATTAGCTTAACAGTAAGAGGTTAATATGCTGCTCTTGAAAATACCAGTATGGAAGACTTTAGAATAAAGAGTTGTCCACCTAAGCCTTCTCCTGTTGTAGTGCAGAGTATCTTCTTCAAAACACATGCATGAATTCTTGTCTTGAAAGGTTTTTATTTTGAAGATGTTTACAATGAATATATTCTTTTAGGGAACAGGTCTCCCTATATTACAGGATTAGAAATACTTTTTCCCTTGAGACATCTCATTCTTCTCCTCTTCTTTAGACCTACACTATTTATTGACATAGAGTCTAATATGTCACTTTAAAGATACTGACTTGTCTGAGCACAGTTTGTTGCCCTTTTTTTTTCTACTTTTTTTTTTTTATCCTGAATCTATCACAAGAATTAAAACTTCTCTGGAAGGTTTATATGTTTTGTAAAGAATGTTAGGACTAAAAAGCATTGAGCCAGATTTACTGTTAATGTAAAGAATTATAGTTGATGGAGTTAGATGCATATTTATCTGAGTTTAACCTCTGCTTTATTATGTCATGAAATGAATAATGTGTATTTTTCTAAAGAAGTAAAGATATGAAGTAATAAGAATGAAATCATAGACTTGCACGGCTCAGTGGAGCTACTGATTACAGCTGATATAAATGTCATAGTTTATTTCTGCAGCAATTACGCTTGTTGTGGATCTGCTGTCCTGTGATGTACTTTGGCTTTCGTACATAGAGTGAGATTTTATTTTTTTTTTCCCCTCGACAGCTTTATCCTGTAAAATTCCATAATCATATTCTGTGTCTCTCTCCTTCCATTTCTTCTGCCAATTCCTTTGTACTTCAGATCTCCTCTGGAACTCAGCACAAATTATTTACATGAGTGTTTCATCTTCTGAACTGCTCAGGGCTTGAAGACCAATTGGAAGAGTAATTTAATCCTCTGTTCTGTGCTTTACTGTGCTCAGCACGTTTACATGACACTGTGTTGAGATAGATTATGTCTGTGATAAAGCTGTGGGCAGGTTCTCTTATTTCGAAGACCAAGAACTACGGACAGAGACCCACCTCATTTTGACACCCCAGTGTGTCCTGTCAGAAGGTATCATGATCTTCCTGGGTGATGCTCAGGAGTAAGAACTGTAAGAGAGCAGATGGCCAAACAGGGCTCAAAGTTGGTGCCAGCAGGAAAGAGAGAGAAGAAACAGGCTGTGTTTCACTGGGAGGGTGCATAAAGAAAAGATGTAAAAGCACCTTTTCTTACTGGAATTTCTGGAAGAAAATAGCAGCTGATAGAGCCAGTTTGTATACCTGCATCATGAGGTGCATCTGGTCCAGTACGGATGCAAATCTTGCTTCAGTGTAGCAGGATGTATTTTCTCTGTGCTGTTGCCTGTCAAGTAACTGTGATGTATTAGTACGCACCAGTTCTACTGGGGCCTCTTCACCTTTTCTTTTTGCTTTTCCTTTTCTTACCTGTTTCTTACATGCTAACCCAAGACTGTTCTTGCAAAGGACACCGAAAACCCAAGATGCTGTAGATATACTTGAGCAAAGCTGTACAGACTCCTTCACCTTGACCAGCAGTTGTACATCCCACCTCCTACATAACACGAGGGCCATGTGGAGGGCTGCTTTGCAGTCCTGTGGCATTTACCCACTACTTTCCCATTCACATGAGGAAGTTGTGGGAAAGTCATGGTGCACACCGCAAGATCTTGAAAGGGTTCTCCTGTGGCTAGAGTTGTAAATGCCCCACTGAAATATTTTTACAGATGGAGAATTCTTTTGAAATAAATAGAAAAATTTCCCAGGATAAAAATTTTCTTTTAAAGCTTTTGGAATGCCTCCATTTATTTCAGACTTGTTGGACTGTTGAGGATCCCTTGACAGCTGTGGGTTCTGGAAAGTATCTCCTTGACTGCTTGCCCAAGACCCCCCCTTTTCCCCAGTAGCCATGGACCTCACTCCATCTTGAATATGCTTATGGGAGATGGGATCTGGAGTGTGTTCGAAACTGATGAGATAAAGAAAAACAACTATAAAACTTTATGCTATAAACACTTGTGAGGCTAGTATTACATATAGCACAGTGAGCCTTACGTATATAAATCCATGAGCTGCTAATTCATTGAAGAGTTAATTGCTCTTTACTTCCTGACATTTTTTAATAAAATGAGTTATCGCTGACTATTAGTTTAAGTCAAAGACAAGTGTAACTGCTGCTCTTCAAAGGTATTTTGTATTTGTGATATGATATCACTATCTGGGCATACAGCTTTGTTCTAAATGCTTTTGAGTATATACTCTATGGTTAATGTTCCATGGCTTGCTGTATGTTTCATACTCATGCTTCTGTTGAGTTTAAGCATGATTAATATGTTTTTGTACGCAGTTCAATGAATTGCTTAAAATAGGAAGTGTCCTTGATTTACCTGCTGCATCACAGAAAATGGGTAGTGATTACTTAAATTTACCTTTGATTTATAGGCCTTTGCTTTATCTGCTCTGAGATTATGACTTCCTTTATGATAGCTAAATTACTCTTGGTGAATTGATTTTGATGGGATTTTGTAGTACTTGCTGAGACCATTGTTCATGATGGATATAATTTTTTCATGATCCTTTCTGAGCCTCTGGAGTTGTCATAGGAATAAATTTTAAAGTGACAGGACATTGATGAACCATAAGATGTCCTGCAGGACTTGGTAATTTCCCAGGGCTTAGCTTTGATGGGTGGTGGAAAGAAAGCCAGAGAGAAGAGGTGAAGGGTGAGGAAAAATTGTGTGGAGGTCAATGGAACCTATACACAAATGCTATGGAAGAAGCTTGTTATCTCTAAACATGACAGGGAGCAAGACATTATTGAGGTTAGGTTTTGCTGACAAATGATTACTTAAATGTACATTCATGCTCAGACAAAGAGATAAATGAAACAGAGTTTGTACCCTAAAAACCTCCATGTGATTCTCACTTCAGATGGTGCAGCAATGTCAATCTTTATTGTAGTTGGGTTCAAGATCACGGATAGATGTCCATTTTGAAGACATTCCCTCCCAGCAGGTTTTTTATCATCCCTCTGTTGCAGGCTACTGGCCCAAAGCTCTGCTGGTTGACAGGGCTGTGTGAGTTTTCCTTAATCCGTGCATTGCCCTGCTTCAGGAGAATCAGCTAGGTTAGCCGAAGCAGCTGGAATGGATGAGCAGCTGCCTTTTGCTTGAAGCAAGTTGGAAAGTGTGAATACAAACTCATTCAACAACATTTTAATGAGAGTGGAAAACTCTTGCAGAACTGCAGTGATGACCAGCCAAGTGGTACCTGTCACAATTTAATTTGTTCACGGTTCTTATGGATGAAGACAGTTTGAAATTAAATAGTTGGTTTTACCCAAAGCAAGTGTTAGAGTTGCCATAAAAATACTTTCATGAACAGATTTTTAAAGGGTAGTCTGCATGATATGGGCAGTGATGAGCAACTGTGGGTATTAACGCCCTCAGCACAGACAGATCTGTCTCTGGACTTCATATGATCTCAAGTACATATGCTTCTTGGTGTCAGACAATGGTAATGAGTATACATGACCATGTAAATTAACTGTGAAAAATAATCAATTTAGATGATTTAGAATATTTGCAAGTAAAATTATTCCTGTAATCCAACTCAGTATATTTGGAGTCTTTAGCTCATGTATGAGAGTAAGATTTTTCAGTTATTTTGGCGAGTGTACTTAAATTTATAGTTCTATTTTTCTTTTCCTTTTGTGCATGAATTTAAACCTGGAATAATGCAAGGTAGCTCTGTAATTGAATGTATTTATACTTAATGTGTGGTAAGAATACAGCAACCAACCTATCAGTGGGTTTTAGAGACACTAAGGTTGGATTCAGTATTTTGCACTTTTAATAAAGGTTAGTGGAATTTAAAATAGCCTTAATTTTAATATATGTGTGTACTTTTTCCAGGTGGGAGCATAACCCTTGGACTGCATGTTCAGTTTCCTGTGGAGGTGGAATTCAGAGGAGAAGTTTTGTGTGTGTAGAAGAGACCATTCATGGGGAGATACTGCAAGTGGAAGAATGGAAATGCATGTATGCCCCTAAGCCCAAAGTCATTCAAACTTGCAATCTGTTTGATTGTCCTAAATGGGTGGCAATGGAATGGTCTCAAGTAAGTTGAAAAGTAATTTGGACCTTTATTCTTGTTTTCTGAAGAAAGCCTCTGGTCTTATGTTACCGTGTATTTGTGAGCACAGGGCTTTTAAAAATATAGCCCTGCAAGTATAAATCATAGTACTTACTAGGCAAAGTTTGCGCTAAGTAATTTGGCTTGATAATCAAAATGTTAATGTGTCTGTGTGGAGAAAAATGCATATAGAATTATTTATGTCTGTTGAATTCCTGCTTTACACGGAGGAGAAATTAGAGCCAGAGGTCAGGCCCCTTTGCAATCAGGTCGTTTGTCTCTCAGTTCTTGATAAATGTAATATTTCACTGCATATAATAGCTAAAGGCATGTCTGTCTAGGGGCTGACATGTCTGCAAGGGTGATTTTCCAGCATTCTTACCTTTCATTATAGTAACAAGAGCATAAAGCCAACTTATCTTGGCAGTATTTATCTGATACAGTCAGATAGCTCAACACTTCTATAATTCCTTAGTTCATCCAAATGACATCACTGACATATAGCAAAGAAACTGCTCTCGCAGCACGTCTGACCCAGCTGTAACTGAAAATGACCACTGTGAGAGCTTATTCTCAGTACATAGCCACCTCTGTTTCAAACTTGCCAATCAGATAAGCTTGAGAGAAGCCCGAGAAATCACTTGCCTTCCCAAAACTTAGACATTTTTTCCATCATCAACCTTTTCTTTATTCACCTAGGAATGCAGGGACGAATTCATATGTCTCTACCTGATTAATTGTGGAAAAAACTTTAGTGAACACATCATCAGTACTTTCTGACTTGCTTTTTAACAGTATTTGTGAATATAATAATAAAGAAACAGTGTGGGATTGTTGCGTTTTTTCCCGCAGTGCACGGTGACCTGTGGCCGAGGCTTGCGTTACCGAGTGGTGCTGTGTATTGACCACCGTGGGCAGCATGTCGGTGGCTGTAATCCACAACTTAAACTACACATAAAAGAAGAGTGCATCGTGCCAATACCATGTTACAAGCCAAAAGGTAACTGGAATTTTGTCTGGGTCTGTTATTGTTTTACATTTTTGTTAAGAGAATTAAAAGCCCCTGGTAACCTTTTTCAGAAATGCCAGAAGCTGGAATTTACTAGGACTTATTTCAGTCTTGGCAGAAACAAGCAATTTAATTATTGGTGCTAGGAGAAGTGCCCTGCTGATATTTTTTGCTGATGATGTGGCCAGACTGTCATGAGGTGAACATGCTAACTAAATCTATACAGCCTGGTCAAATTGGGAAAACCAGAATTAATGAGTTCAAGATGGGGAGGAGGAGTTGTTCCGTAATACTTGAAATGGGAATGATTCTCCATGTGTATCGCTTGGGATCTTGTTTGTTTGCATCTTATTAAATGTGTCAACATTCTCAGTGGGCCTCGTCAGTTCATTAAGTTGTAATCAAACTGATTTCCTTCTCTCTTCTCCATTTCTGCATGTTTAACAGGTCCTAACTATGATGTAAATTGACAAATATTCTCTAAAAGAGTGGGTAAGGCATAAAACAGTAGGTGGGAAGGTGAAAAGAAAAAAACAATGATGAGAAGGGAAACTAGTATATCTTGTCGCTTGCTCATTCTGGTCCCTCTGAGCCTAGAAAATTTTAGTGGGTGCAACTCACATTCTTTCAGTTTTTATTTGAAAGGCTGTATTTCAGACCTTCACAACTCAGCATAAAGATTTACATAGAAAAAGTGAAAGCTATCTGTAGACAACCCTATGTTTCTCTTCAGGATGTTTTCAGACTCTAGAGAATTCTTCAAGCAGAAAACTATTCAGACTTAAACCATGAAGTGGAAACTAGCACTGAAGTTTTAAGAACCTTCTTCTGGGGTTTTACTTAAGGTTGAAGGCACAGATCCTCAATTGACCTACGGTACTCTGAGAAAAAGTATCAGAGAAGTGTAGGAAGTGTTGACAGACAACAGAAGCTAATGTTGTTTTTTTAATTAATTTCCAATTTTATGAAAGCTGTCTAACTCAGCAAAAAAAAAAAAAAAATTATGTGAAAATTTTCTAGTGAAGCCAGTCTATCTGCACAGTAATGTGCGTTTACTATGCTCTGGCTTCTTTTTTTGCCTATAAACTTAAGTTACCACAATAATCCATTACACTGAGATATAAGCTACAATCTACTAGAAATTGCCTGCATTTGGGGAAGATGTGGGAAGGAAGTAGAAGATTAAACAGGAAGGGAAGGTGGATAACTGGTACCCTCTCAATAAAAAGCAATGTCGGAATGGAGCTCAAACATAATGGAGAAATTTTCTAGTAAATTTTCTTCTATTATCCAGTGTATCTTTATGCAAAGGCATTAGATCAATAGACAATGTAAATTGTTAAGTGTGAAGGTGAATAGTGCTAACATATACATATTGCTTTGATTTTGGGGGAATTACTGAATGTTGTTTTTATTTTGTCCACCAGAAAAAAATCCTGTGGAAGCAAAATTGCCATGGTTTAAACAGGCACATGAAATGGAAGAGACCAGAACACTCTCAGAAGAGCCAACGTAAGTACATTGTCTTTCACAGTGAAGAAACATTTCCAACGTATTTTGTGGATCATCTGGAATGACTGTTGCTATGCAGTTTGCTTTGAAAGTTGGCCTTCCTTGGGAGATGAGTTGTATTGTGAGCTGTTCCTAATTTTAGGTCTCAATAGCTTTGCGTCTGGAGCTCCTGTTCTGGATGACACAGAGTTACTCTATTATAGTGTCCCTATATCATTCAAGCAATGCAAAGAGATCTTAATTTAGCTTAATTGAGCCCTACTTAATGCATGTGGAAGCATTTCAGCAGATGTAAATTAAATAATTTCAGTTTTATCCCAGTCATTGCTGTTACCTCAAGAATGTAGTGGTTGTATTAAAAATTAAGAGGTACTTTGTAGGGTTGCCAGGATTTCCTTGGGGGGCGAGACCAATGCATAAAGAACGTGAGAAAAACCTGCTGATCTCTGAGCTTAGCTGAATCTAGGGGGATAAGCTGTGATATTTTACAGGTGTGTATGTGTGAAATAACATCTGAATTTTGCAAGTCCCCTTAAAAGATGGTTGGGGCTAAGCCTCACAACATTTAAGTCCTGGGGATGAAAGCATAGCTTAAATCCAGCTACACTTGTTCCTGTCCCTTTTATGTTAGGGCATCCACACAATTGCTTATGTCCCCTGTGTACGTTTCTTGCATATATGTATATTATATATGCAATATACAGTACGTAACTTTCTAGAAAGTAGTAACTTGAAGGTTTTCACAAGAGATTTTGAGCAGTATTTTGTTGTGCTTTGCCAAATTCTGCAATCATTTGTAGTAAGGTTAGTTTAAAATAATTTAGATGAGCTTACTGAAGTTACTTGGGATATATATTGCTCTGAGAGTGCAGTGTGCCCCATAACTTCTTATTTTTCTCCCTCCATCTAGCTATTCTAATTTTTGGCATGCGTGCACCAACAGGTGTGATCATGAGTAATAAAATCTTTACACCTGCACTGACTCACAGAAGAAACCTCTTGCCAAACAGGTGTTTGCTTAGTTATGGTAACTGTATTTAAACTTTTCACTGCTCTAGCCTCTCAAGTCAAGTGTCAACCTACTGTGAGTGGTTATTTCACTCTCCAAATTGGTGGCCTTGAATTCAGGCAGTTAGTAGCAAAGATGTAAAAATAAAATGTGATTGTCGAAGAGGGTGATGCAATCAAATGTGCCCGCTGAATGTCGGCATATCAGAATGAAGGTATATGAGGCCAACTCTAAAAGAGGATCCAGCATGAAGCTATAAAGAAAACAGTCTCTAGCACTGCAAAGTCATGATGTGGCAACTGTGAGCTAATGTACTCTAAGTTTTTAGGATCCTTCTGCAGCAGTCTGACAGAACAAGCAGGGAGCACTGGCAGGGACACAGCATTCTAGTTCAGAGTATATTTAGAATATAATAGAGCTGAGCCGGAAACATTGTAATGGATTCCCTTGTACCTTGTCCTCACAAAGAAAGCAATTTTTCATGCCTTCCTAGACATGACTGATGTGTTCCGCTACAGCCTCACAGTGTGAATGCAGCCATGTGTTTGATTTCTCAGTGCATGTCCTGTCACAGCTGTGCAGTTTTGCTCTTTCCTGGATTTTTTTTTTCTTTGCTTACCCTGGAGACCTAGATTTTCTTTGTCTTTCATTCATGATCCTCATCCTGTCCAGAGAATCTTTCCTTCACCTTTTCCAGAAGCATCTTCACCTAAGTCTGAAAGGTTTCTCCAGCCACTTCTTGCTGATGACCCGTCTGTGTCACCGTTCTCTTTGCTGAGGTGCTGTACTTTTCCCAGTCTGGGTGCTCTGGGCTCTCCTGGGATCCAGCTGTAATGCCACAGCCAGATTCCCCTTTAGTTTCCTTCTACCTGTCTTCGGCTGCCACCTACTCTTACTTTATTCTTCTAAGGAAGCTGACAGGGAAGGAGAAATGAGAAATAACCGATCCCAGACTTCATCCCTTTTTGCAGATTGCCTGCTGGTCATGTGGGCAGTGGTTTGCAAACAGAACAATTTCTTGATAGATGCTTTAAATGTCATGCCCTAACTGCTCTTTTCCAGCTGAGTGGGATTTTGGGGTCAGGTTTTAGGATTTAAAAAGAAACAGTAACAATAGGTTGTCACCTCTCCCAGAGTAAAATGTAACAAGATCTGCCTCTGGTTTGAATCTGTTTGACTTTGTTTTCTGTAATTTACACATGGCACAGTGATAACTCACAGCCCACCTCTGCCTAGCAGGAGGCTTGTGATTTCCTTGGTAAAATGCCATTAGTTTTAATTTTAGCTGTTATTTTGTCATCCAAACTTAAACCACAACATGAAGTCTCAGCTTCCAGTCCATCCTTTTATTACAACTGTCTTTCTATGCTTTCGTGTGATATTTTTGTTGATAATGAATAAGAGAATAAATGCAGCTGCGTTTTAGAACCCACAAATGATGGATATGCCAAAAGTAGCTTGTGGAAGATAAATACTTCTGCCGCTGTGGTCTACCATGGCTGGTGTACTGAATTTACATAGAGGGGGAATGTTCAAAAGCTTCTTTTTCTTTTATTATTAGCAAAATAAAAAATGACTACCCTTAAAGTGAGGCCAAGAAAAATGTAGGTCTGACCTTTTTAGTTTTTAGTTGTGGAATGTGATGACAGTTGATACCAATCATTATTTTAAACGCGCTTCCCTTGAGCCTTCTTAGTTACAGTGGGATTTGCAGAGAAGCTGCAGCAAGGTTTTTGCATCCTTTTTATTAATATTAAGTTAAAGAAATAGACACCTCAGCTGTCATGTCTTAGGACAAAACTAAAATGCTTTCAAAAGCTGATATATTTTTTTTCAGAAACTTAAGCTAAAACGTAATTGCTAAGCGTGTGGAGCTGCACTTGCTGAATGTGAAGTGTGGTGTCTCTGATAAAGGTTACTGCTAATTGTGTTTGAGTGATTTTCTCAGAAATGTCCCCATTGTGCCTTTGGTGATAGAGAGTTACATGTTTCACAGCTACTTCCCTGAAAATGGGCTGGTGATTTTCCCCAACACATTACACTCAGATTGATAAAACTGGGCAGTGCAGCTCTGCGTGGAGCAGGCAAGGGTGGTGCCTCCCATAGGGGTAGGGTGCCAGCGCCGTGGAAGCTCTGTCCCAGTAAGCAGCCAACTTTTTAGATGCTTCTGCAAACTTTTATCCAGGCCTCTTGGCGCAGTAGTGTTGGACTGGAAATATCACAAAAGCAGCCTTTTTTTCAGGATTTAGGCATTTCCTGTCTTAACTAAAAGAAAAAGCTGCAGACATGAGGAAAATTAAGAAAAAAAATATTGAGAGACACCATGTTTTCCAAGAGTTGAGAAAACTGCAGAACACTGCGCTCAGTTAAGCTTCCAGTTCAGATTTGATTTGATTGAGTTGGGCTGTTCTGTCCCAGGTTTATCATCAGCAATTTAGGTCACTGCTTCATTTTCCAGGTCATCCTACCCTGACTTTTTCAGAGTGTGTCGGGTGAGTGCACGCTTCCATTAGTGTTGGACTGATAACACTGCAGCATGGGCATACTCCCCACCGCATCTGCAGTGTGTACATCTCCTGTACCTCTGCAGATGATGACAGGAGCATTTGATTTCTACATTGCGCTGGGAAGAATGTCGGTACAAAAATGCTGGTGGTAAAAAGTTGTGCCTGTTCATCTAATCTACAAACTTAGTTGAAGATCTCAGGAAATGTTCACCATCCTATCCATTCCATTATAAATTCCTGATGATCTGCAAGGTGTCACAATACAAGTGCTTTGATGCTTCTTAATCCTGACCTGAGGTCATTCTGAGCATATGCCCACTGAAGGCAGAGTGAATTTTCTTCAGGGAAATACTGTGTCCAATACATTGCCACATGCCTGCTGTGAATGCCAAATAAAAAAACAAACAAACAAACAAAAAAAAACAAAACAAAAAAACACCCCAAACTTCTGAGGTTGATGGAGTTACTTTAATGATTTGTCACAGGCTTTAATTTTGCATATGTTAAAGAATAAAAATTAAATAAATTGCCTGGCCTCAAGATTCAGCTGCAATGCCAAACTCTGGAGCTCTGTCCCTGTCCAGTCAGTTCCTTGCTCTAATTTTGTATTAGCAGTCTCCATTGGTTTCTGTTGAAGGCATTTGAAGTGTGACTTTAATACGATCATCCTTTGAAAAGTTATATAATTTAGGATTTTAATAGCTAAATAGTCATGTGACTAGTTTAGCAAGTGCCAAAGTAGAATAAAAAGTATTTTGGGTGGGTTTTTTAATCGCACTTCACTGAAAAATACCAGACACTAATATTCAACAGGAAAACCTCAATTATAATATAGGCTTGCTATAAGTCAAAGAAAAAAATGCTTAGAATTTTCTGAGTTTCTTTATAAATCAATTGATTGCTGAATGAAAGGATTGCTGTGGTTCAAAATTTCCTTTCATTTATACAGGATTTCAAAAGAATGCATCATACATTATTTTGGGAATGTTTTAATGCACTCAACTAACAGTATACAAAACTAATACTGATTTCTGGTATGCTGCTGTCATACTTTTACCAAAAAAAGTTATTTGCTTTCAGACTGTAAGCTGTTAGGTGTGGTTAGAACACCGGCCAACTCTTTTCAACTATAAATGTCCATCAATTTTATTTTTCCAATTAGGTACATAACTACAAATGGACTTATACTTTTTTTTTACACAGGGGGAGAGGAAAGTCATGATTTTGTTAAGCCTATGCACAATGGCCTTGGTCCAATAAAGCACTTAAACACAAGTTTAACTCTGAACACATTATAGTCCTATTGACTTCAAAGAACTGCTAATATGCTTAAAGTTAGGCACATGCTTAAGCGTTTTGTTGGATGAGGGTGATTTTGCTATGGCTACCATAGGTAGTTTGCATGACTGTGAGATCTGAGGCTTCAGGGTTAAGCTAATTTTGTCTGCTGGGGTAAGAGAAAGCCTTCCTTTGCAGCTTTCCTGCAGATGTTCAGTTAGAATTTGTTATCAAAACCATCTGGACATTGACCCCTGCCAGCTGTGCCATTGGACTCAATGAGCTGTTGGGTTGCACCAGTATGGCCTTTACTCAGATTTATCACTGTAGGACACAATCATCCACCATTTTGATAATGCTCTTCCAATAAAAATCAATCTGGCCATCACTTCAAAGGTAATCAGACTCGTGAAGTGATGAGCACTTGCAGTTTTCCTTGGTTTCTAGAGCAGCTGGGGATACTGCACCCTTTACTGAAGTCTGTCAAGGACCAGTGAGTTCAAGCTAAAATTTTGAGGCTCTGTTCAAGGAAATTTTGAAGTGATGGGCTTTGGCATATTTATTTATCACCATAGTAGAATTGTAAATGTATTTCATCAACATCTCCTTAAAGAATAACCAATTACATTGTAACCTTCGTTGAAACGGGGATAGTCTTTTCCACAGGAAACAGTCTGTGCTGAGGTCTATCCCAAGCATAGCTTGAGTAACTATCCCAAGAACTGAGTTAGAGTATCCTTACAGGTTACTCACTCATCTGTTCTCCTTCCTTCTATTTGATTCTTCCTCTGTATATACTGGCAAGAAGTTACTGGCTCAAGAGGATAAACTGTTCACAGAATCAACCACACTGTGTTGACATTTTTTCTATGCTTACTGTTTATGCAGAGTATAAATACTGACTTTTGTCTTACACAGCTCTTGTATTTGTAAAGGCAGCTTTTCTGCAGTAAAGAGATAATTCTTGATCAAACATAAGGAGAAAATCTTTGAATCCTATTTTTTTTTTCCTTTCAAATATGTTTTTTAGCATTGGTCAAATATATCCTCCTGTATCTCCCACTTATGTTTTGATCATCAATTGCATTTGGACATATAATAAAGAGCAACTGCAACCTTTCAAAAATATCCCATGAAATTCTGTATTTGATTTCTTATAAATTGTACCCCAGAGCCACTCAAGATGACTTTATTAGTGAAATTCAGCCCCTTGGCTCTAGTGCCATTTTGAAAATTACTATCAGATATTAGTGTGACCCCTGAAGTCAGAGAATATTATAGACTAAAACCTCCTTTTATTCAGTAAATTCATGATCTGTAAAATAAGATTTTTACTATAGTTCATCAGGAGCATAAATGCTTTCTAATAAAAATGATAGATTGTAGACTGAGTGAGTTAGACCTCTTTGTTAAAGAGGAGAGGCTTCTTACAAGATGAAATCTGCAATGGTGTACATTGGAGATAGCTAGATTTTTAAAAGTACTTTTCTGTTTGGTTGCTGATTATTAGTGACATAAGGTGATGCCCTTTCTCAGATTTAAGCAGACTGCAAATATGCTTTTGGCATATGCCTACGTCTGTGTACCTGGGGAGCTGTTTTATATTGTACAGATATGTCTTCATGGAGTTTCTCCTTTATTTCCACTGAAGGAGTCTGAGAAAATATTTCTGTGATGTCTTTTTTTTCCCCCAAGAAATTATACAGCTTTCCCTGTTCCTCATGATTCTTTCTCCTCTTTTCTTACGTCTTTTCTTTTGTGAATTTTGAGAAATGGTCTGTGATGGGAGGCAACTGAAATGTGTTGTCTGCTTTGTGTATAAACATACATTTATGTGTTTTAGCTGTGCCCACACAGACACAATCCTATGGAATAAAATGACAGTGTTTCTACTGTGCTGTGATTATGTGCAGGTTTATTCCTGAGCCCTGGTCTCCATGCAGTGCCACGTGTGGCAATGGCATACAGGTGCGAGATGTGAAGTGCCGAATTCTTCTCGCGTTTACTCAGACTGAGGTTGAGCTGCCTGAGGAGGAATGTGAAGATGAGAAGCCACCAACAGAACGAGTCTGTCACCAGGCATCTTGTGACAGTGATCCTGTCCCCTACACGCCAGAATTTTCACATGCTGAAGATGGCAGTGTGATTTACGACTGGGAATACATTGGTTTTACTCCTTGTTCAGCCACATGCTTTGGAGGTACCTTTATTTATTCATTCATCCTGAATTCTAAGAATTTGGCATTGTTTGACATTGGTTGGGTCTTCTGTAAGTGTTACCCTAAATTAGCTATGTTGATCTGCAGGAAAACATACAGCTTCAAGTTTTAACTTATTTCTAGGTTATTCATAGAGTATTTCAGACTACTTTGTTTCTTTTATACCCTGTGTTCAAACATCAGCTTTAGCTGGTTAAGATGCAGGAAGCTGTTGGTACAGTAGCTTGCTTTAGTCTTGTTGCTGCAGGAGTCTCGGCTGTCAGGCAGTTGGTGGTACCAGCATGTTTAATGCATCAGTGACGGGTATGTTTAGAGAACCTTTCTTTTCCTAGAAACTGGAAGTGTATAGTTTTGGAGTTAAAATTCCCATGTTAATTATTCCTTATCTTCCAAAATCCTGCCGTTCTCTGCAGTACAGTAAAGATACAAAGTTGTATTTAAGGAGACTTTCAGTCTGACAGGCATGAAGATCAAACAGGAGTTTGTTTAGGTCTTGGTACAGTATATCACTCTATAGGAACTCTGTGCCATACATCTGTCTGCAAGTAGTTAGGCACATTCCTTTTTCTATGTAATCGAATCTCCCTGTCGTCCTAAGTACATGTTACTAGACAAGGTTGCTGGTGTTGCTACCACATACTGTACTTTGGGACTGAACACAAGTGAGTTATGAAGTGTTAAGTGGAGGCAGTGGAATTGTGAACACACCTATATATGACAGAACTGACGACATCAGTGGGAAGTGAAGACAGTTGTACCCATAGAAGAAATAAAAAATGTGGAAAAGGGGAGAACAGAAACAATTGGAAGCAGAGAGCCAGTCTAGAGCTCACAGAAAGCAGCCTCCTTTGTACTCTTCTCCAGTTCAAACGTTGAAGACAGAAGTTGGGAGGGATGCCCTAGAATGCAGGATGGTAAGTGGCTGATAAATGCCTCCTTTATAATTTACTACTGCTGTTCACTGATAGGGTTGATCCATAGGAATAGCAGCACATGTGATCACAAAAGCTGATGCGTCCCATTCCCTCCACAACCTCCAGTGGGCATTTTGACTGGCAAGGTAGAAGAGCCTGTAGTCCAAGTATGTATGTATAAAAGTGACATGGTAGTCACTATTGTGACTTGAGTGTGTCTGTTTCTTCATTTTAATGAGGGAAATTTTTTTTAGAAATAAGGCAATTGTACTCTAAAGCAGAAACAAGGCTTTCATTACTACTAAATTTGTAGTTCTCTTTATAATATCTCAGCTGATTTTTGTACTGTACAATCATTCCATTGCCATCTTAAATCCACTTTACTACTGCTTTATAGCCAATATCTTTGTCAGAGGTGTTCTGAAACTCCAAAGTTTTTTAATTTTGAGGACATCAGCAGGTACCTAGGCTGAAATAATCTCCGGATTTTGCCTGCGATTGCACGTGTGTGTTTGCATTGCCTGTGTCTTCACATGTGGGTTTGTCTGTGCAAAAAACTTCACACAAAAACTCACACTTGGACTGCAAGCTGATGGTAATTTAAGGAGCCTGTGCTGAAGAGAGTACCAGCACGAAGGAATTTCAAAATGACTGATGAGCAGAATCCCATGGTCAGCTTAATTTTGTTCTTGGGGGAGATAAGTGTGAATTCTGTTGTTGACTTGTGATCCCTTCATGAGTTTGTGAGGTTGCCTGACCCAGAATTATCCAATAGGTGTTCATAATAATCTAACCATTTGTTTGATACACAATAGAAATGATCAGTTTAAAGAAGTTTGAAAGAAAGTATCTGGTTTTGAGAATTCTAAGGTATCACTGGTACGATGTCTAGACATTTTTCTTACGTGATACTCCTGGGAAATGTGGGAAGTTGTCAGGGTATTTTATCAATGAACAGCTTCAGAAGTCCCTTCAGAAGCTAGGTAGCAGTGATTTTTTTCCTTCTATCAGTTCTGGTCTTCTTGCTGCCTTGGCAAGGGCTTTCAAACAGACCAAAAATTACCTGCCGATAAATAGTTTTAAGAGAACCAGACATGTCTTCTGTTTCCAACTTATTGCAATGTACTAACTAATGATCTCACTGTCTACTATTTTTCCATTGTGTAGTTCAAAGGAGGTGATCCATTTCTGCTAAGTTTTATGTTCAAATCTCATTTCAATTAGATGAACTCTTTTGTTACAAGAAATAAATGTTGTCTGAGTTTGGAATATCCCAGTGTAATGTAAATTATATTAGGTATTTTTCTCTAATACCTATGTATCTAGCAGTGGCTATTAAAATAAATTCCTGTAGATCTGTATCCTCAGAACTCCCTACCATGATTTCTTAACACTTGACTCTCTGAATGAGGGAAAACTCTGCAGGGTCTAAGTAGACTGGAAGCTTTATAACCACTGTTTGAGCAAGGACTGAATCTCTGTTTCAGTGCTTGCCACTTGCACCTTTTTTAAAAATCCTCAGACAGACTAGACTTTTAATTCTCCTCTGGTCCCTCTCCAAAGCAGACATAAAATGCAGATGGAAACATTGTTTTTGAGGTATTAGAATTATAGAGATAGAGATCTGCAAGGCATTATCAAACATCATCTTTACTTGCCAATTCATAATATTCAGCAGGTCCTAGAGCATCAGTAACAAAAGTCGTTGGTCATTTTGTGTGCTTTCTTTGCCAAATCTGTGTGGCTTGTCATGCAGTATATTGGGTACCATAAAACTTACAGCTTTTTAGGACTGCTGCGTTGTGTTATGCCAGTTACCACAATTAATACTGCTTTTGTCAGTCTTTCCACGAGTGCAAATAAAAGTAGTCCAGGCTAATTGAGGCAGATGTCACCTTTAACATCCATGGGAAATTCTGTAACCGTCCTGAAACCTAAAGATCTATTTTGTCTTTGGTTACTGAAGAAATCCCAAGCTGAAAATAAGCCAACTGTGCTCAGGGATCTCAGAATTTGCTCATTTTCCCAGAATGTTTTGAGGTTTTTTTTTTTTCAATCTGAAGAGCTTCGACCCTTATGCAAGAGCCCCCAACATAAGTTTAATTTTTGTAATATTGTCAGTGAGAAGTAATAGTTATTATCAGAATAAAGAGTATGTCTGAGGAGAAGAAATGTTTTTCTTTCAATCTGTAGTATTTATTTAGTGTTATAAATAATTTAACTATTCTACAATATTTTAAAGGGATGTTTTCCGTTTAAAAAAATAACTGAACATTTTCTGGGTGTCTATTTAAAAATACCTTTAATTACAAGGGGCAGATTTTGGTATTTCACTGTGATTATTGTTATTTATTTTCCA
Source organism: Chlamydotis macqueenii (assembly GCF_036417535.1). Lineage (NCBI taxonomy): Eukaryota > Metazoa > Chordata > Aves > Otidiformes > Otididae > Chlamydotis > Chlamydotis macqueenii. Next base: position 10,221,110 of record NC_141567.1, on the reverse strand, counting down.
TATGCTTCAAAAATTATGATTCCGGCCCCCCAAAGTCATTGTATTGGCTTAAAAAATAATGAGATTAAACAATAAATACATATGTGCTTCCTGTTTTTTCCTCTATAGTCTGTGGCTTTGGAAGCTTTAGGGTGCAGTCAAGTTGTGTTTTCAGGCTTTTGTCCTGACCATAATGGCTAGAAGTTTACTATTTTATTTATAAGAAACCTGAGATTCTTAGAAAATCAATGGATTCCAGCCAAATTTAAGGGCTCTTAAGAAAAACAATGGCTGTTCTGAGACTTGCATATGTTCTTGAGAGCATTTGCAATAGTGTTGTAGGCTATTTGATAACTGGTTCCTCCTAGTATTAGTTACTAGTTTCATTAACTGCAGACTCTAACTTTTTACTTGTTTACAGAACAACTATAAATAACAGTGCCAGTTTGGGTTGATTTACAGAGAGGCTCAAGCATATGTAGGACTTGATATTTCTTCTGAGTTACTTTCAGCTGATAGCACATGTTTTTGAGCAGTCACTAAACTATGTGATGGAAATAAATTCTTACCCTTTCTCTTCCAGGTATAGAGAATAGACCCACCCTCTTACCATTTGCACAGCAACTTTCCATTCCCATTTTCTTTGTACTCTGAAAAAGGCAGGAAAAAAAAAAAGTCTGGGCTTTTTTAAAGCATTCTGATCTTTTAACACAGCTTCATGCACCGTGTATTTCACCGTACAGAAAAGCTTGTAAAGGAATGTAAATGTATGTGGTTTGAATGCTGGGTTAAAATAGAAAATATTCTATTTCACTGAATCGTAGGATAATTACTACAATAGTGCATCAGATCACTGTAAAAATACTTAATGCTCCCTGCTGCATACATAATGTTTTAGTTAAATTATCTAGTATGTTTATATTATAAGCCAAGAAAGTCATACATATAAAACTTTGCTTGTTTGAATAATAGATTTTTCCATTTTTCAATCGACATAGAATAAGAAAATTATCAGTGACTGAAGTTCCCAACTAATGTGAAGTTATAGTTTGGAGTGAGAAATTTCATTAATTATCAAGACATTTTGACAGTTAAGTTCAAGCAATTGCTACAGCAATTAACTGTAGTTATTTATTGAGCCCTTCAACTGAGAACCAAGGACCAGGAAGAGGGTGCACAGTATGTTTTTAGCAACTCTTTAATATGTAGTTTGTACTTAGGGCATCAAAACAGGGTGCCAATTTTCTTTCAATGAGGCCCCTATGGGGTGGAATTGCTCCTGCAGTTTGTGCCCTGTAGTTGAGTCAAATGAAAGATACACCGCGTATCAACATTTTCTGCTGGTAAGGCAATTAAAGCTACGCAGGTCAGGCTGCGAGGCAGAGGGGGTTTAATGAACTCCAGGTGGCAAGCTGCAGTCAAAAACCGTCACCTGGTATGACGTGCCTTTTGTTCATTTGGCTGGCCAATTTAGTGTTTGTAACACCGAGATAAAAAGTTCCCATGGGATTATTGCTGACTTAGATGGCCTGAAAGGAATCTCATTTCATTCCCCTCCTTTGTGTGAGATGTTAAGAAGATATTGCTTATTGCAACCTGTTCCAGGGCAGCATCACCTCCGAGTGTGGTTTTCCCACAGGAACACAGTGAGGTCAGTGTAACTGAAGGCTGGTAGCATAGGGTAGGTTTAGACCTAAAATAGAGATTATATGGATCCTTGGTATGTGCCTGATTGCTTCTCTGATAATGTCATTCTGTTTCTGCCAGAACACAATTTCTAAATCTTTATTTTTCTCCTGTAGACAGTCAAATGTGCATTTCCTACGTAAGGAGTCAGGGAAGCTGCTCCTTTTAAACACATGGGTATCAACTGGACAGAAAACATTTGATTCCTTTGGTTGTCAGGCTGGCATAAAATAATAGAGTTCTAGAAACTATGTTTATTTACTGGTTTGTCTCTTTTTTTGGGGCATTTTAACGTCTCCATTATAGTGATGGTATTCACTGTTAAAGGTTTCTTCTCAGCTCTACTTGTAAAATATGTTTTACTCAATGCATGTGTTCTATGTTAATGTAATTATCAGTACTTTGATATAAGAGAACTGAATAGGTTGTCAATCATATCTAAGGTCAGGTCTTCTGTTCTATAAAAATTAATTACTTTCTTGATGTAGTCAAAACATTTATATAACAAGGTTTTTTTTCTGAACTGAAAACGAGTCCCAGAGGGGATCTAGAGGTGTACCAGAGAGCCTGAAAGAAATTGGGATCTACATTATTGTGAAAATTGCTGCTGGTCTGCTCCTGCTGAAGTGCCTGAAATAGTTGGACTGGTCCAAGTGTCGCAAAGAGGCATTGTGGCCTTGGCTGACCGGCACGCTGGACCATGGCGGAATTGTTTATAAATGGAATGAACAGCTTTGGTTTATGAAAAGAATGACAGTGCTCATGCATGTGTTGTAAAAGAGAAATAGGGACCATTGGCATCGAAATGAAACTTTCAGTGTAGGATATTTTACTGAGCCCACTGAAATGAGAATGACGAATGATCAACAGTGCCAAGGAACCAGTTATCACGCACAGTTGACACAGAAGCAGGAACAGTTGTAATAGCCTCTAGGTAACAATAGTGGTGATGTTTTGAAGTAATGTCATAGGTGATACCATGAAGTGGTTAGAGGAAGTTTCTAGTTAAACATGCAGCTCTTTGAAATCTTAGAACTTGGTCATAAGAAAAGAAATATAACCTGCTGCTGAAGGTAAGCTCATATTCTTACAAAATGACTGGAGATAAGTGAACAATAGGAAGGAAATGGATGTAAATTCTTCAAACTGTGACAGTTCAAAAGCTATTTTTACCTGGAAGCAACAAAATAGGTATTTTATTATTTAAGTGCTTTTTTGTTCTACTGGACTGTGATCATTAGCGTTGCTTATATAGAACATCCCAGATACGCAAGCTCCCCTGAGTACATTACAAACCATTTTGTCTTTCACGTGCATGAGAGTGAGTTTTGAAATTGAGCAAGACTTTCATACTAAAAATATGATATATAAAATTGGATAATTACATAGGTTTAAAATAAATGTAGTTCATAAGATGTGTATTTGCTAAGCTGACTTTTTCTAAAGCAAACTTATATTATGTTTCATTTTGGCTTATAGAAATTTAAGTATCAGTAATCTTTCATGCTTCAGTAACAAGATCCAGGTAGCAAGAGCTGCAGATCAGAAGGTGCCAAGAATGGTCACGAGAGAGGAAAGCTGTAGGCTGGGTCAGATTTTCTGCCTTCAGCTAAACTACTGCACCTCTTAGCCCCTATGAGAAAGGTTATGTTTGGTCAGCCTTTCTCCTGACTATAGTTTTGCAAGTTTTCTGTATTTTTTAAATAACATTTCTTTTGCAGATCTTTAGCTCCTTGAAGTCAAGGTAAGTGAGAAGAAATCACTTTTACCCTGATTATCTACTGGCAATGAAGCCAGTAGTTGCTTGGGACCATTATAGAACTGAGGACATGCAGCATCTGATGGTAGACAGACAGAGAAGCCTGTTTTCTGTTGGTTTTCAGAGACATAGAACGTCAAATCAAGCCTTTCAAATATTGCAGAAGTAAAGTGCTAGATGTAATTCACAAATATCTTTTAAGCATTAAATATATAAACTACTTCTATGCTCCTTTTGACTTGAGATGTAGCTTTTAAGCCTTCTATCTAATTCAGTGTTTGGAGCTTTTTTACTGAGTATTATTCAAAAGCAGGCTTTACAGAAATCTATTTCATCTTCAGTGTTTAATGAGTTTTCCTTTTTGATTCAGGAACACAAGAAGCCATTGCGATGTGTCTGCATGTAGAGACAAAACAAGCCGTCAATGAAACCCAGTGTGACAATTCCAAGAGACCACCACTGATGACTCGCACTTGCAATACGAAGCTGTGCCCTCCGAGGTACACTGTAATAATGAAATCATATTATGGCAAAGAAATGGTTAATATGGCTTAAATAAACCTTGGCTTTCTCAGAAAGAGTTCAGATTGCAGGGCTGTGGTCTTGCTTTGGGATGAAATTTCACTACTTCTGTCTTTAACAAGGTTTTGGGGTTGTTTTTTTTTTTTTTTTTTTTGGTCTTGTTCACTCCTTTTCCAGTCTTCACATCTCACTAATAAAATAGGGAACATTTTCTGAAATAAATCTCTTCTGTATAGATGTTTGCCAGAGTTGGAAAATCAGCCTTAACTCTTCTGGTGGTACATGGAAAATTTTGAGTCAATTTCACAAAAAAAAAAAAACCCAGAGCATATTTACTTTCTGTCCTACTAAATGAAAAAAAAAAAAAGTGAAATTATGATTTAAAGTTATTTTAATTTCATGATTCTTTAGTAGCCCCACATAGTTCTTATGGCTTCTAATGTTTATTTGGGATCCTGGAAAAAGAACCAACTCAGTCCAAACCCAAGAAAGCCTCGCTGATTTGGTCACTTGAAAGGGCCATATGTGACATCTTGACATGTGCTGCCTTACTTACCCGCTTTTGATCTCTGACATCCCTGATCCTTTGCATATTGTTTCTGTGTGTTTGCAGAAAACTCTTTTTGCAAAATGTAGGGAAGAAGTTAACAGGAACAGGATGTTTTATAGAAAACATAAACACATTTAAAGAAAGTTTTGTAAATGTAAGAAAGGTGTGTTTACATATTTACATTTATAAATGTAAACGTCAGCAGGTTGCCCACAGGCTGGTTTTTTTTTGTGGGTTTTTTTTTTTTTTATGGGGAGCATTCTGAAAGTAAATGCTGGGGTTGAATTTGGCTGGAAATGACTCTTTATTACTTTTATTGTTAATAACTTCCGCATTTCCTTGTTACCTGTGAGTTTGTAAATCTAGTTTATAAATTTGCATTACAGCCAAACCAAAGGGATGTTTTAGCTGTGTATCAGTAAGTATGCCTTGAATTAGTTCTTTCTAGGGTCTGCCTGGGTATGATTGCTCCTTTCCCAGTCTGAAGCGAGTTGCTAAAATGTGAGCTTTTGGCTGTGTTGTTGGAACAGGTGGCAAAGTGGCCCATGGAGACGCTGCTCGGCCACGTGTGGGGTTGGGATACAGACAAGGGACGTGTACTGCCAGCAGCCGGGAGGAGCTGCTGTTGCTGCTGAAGACTGCAAGGACAAAAAGCCTCATTCTTTACAAGCTTGTAACCAGATTGATTGTCCTCCTGTTTGGCATGTTGAGGAATGGCAACAGGTATGACTGGGTCACAGAAATAGCTGAAATGTGATCCTCTGGCTAGGTACTTGAAATTCTCTAGCTGGCGTAACGTGGAAGGTAGCTCCTAAACTTTGGTATGTAAGCATTTCAACTGATTTCATTAGAACAAACTAATCCAGGGTCAAAAATACAAACTTTGACTACAGTGCCAATAGGTAGTCACAGAATGAGGTGGAAAGTCCTTTTTAAGATTTCTGAAAGCTGGGTACCAGTTACTCCAGACATCACCTCTCTCACTACACTCTGCAAACACAGTAACCTGCTTTTGGAGACATTGCTTCATTTTTTTTTTTATCTCAAGGATAAAGTTTCCTAAATTCCCACCAGAGATATCAATTAATGTGGGATATAGGCAGATCTGTGTGTAAGATGTGTATTTTTCTTTAAGATTTCTAGTACTTAATTGCATTCAGGTGGTGTGACTTTTTAACTTAGTAGTTAGGTTCTCATGATCTCTAATGTATTAGCTGAACACTTTAACAGAACACTTACTACATGCTGCTTGCTTTTAAATTTAAAGGAGATGTAATTTCCCAACAAAGCATAATGAGGGGGTGGAGCTTATAGTGCTTGTGTAAAGTAAGTGTGATGGGGGAATGCAGATGTCCATGCAGGTGTAGACGTGATGTTCTCTTCTTCTCCTAGTGTTCACGTACTTGTGGAGGAGGGACTCAGGCCCGCAAAGTGTACTGTAAGCAGCTGTTGACAGATGGAAGTTTCCTGAAACACTCTGATGACACCTGCCAGGAACCTAAATTGCCAACTAGTAAACCATGTGCAAAAGTTGATTGTCCTCCTCAGCTAGTCGTAGGAGAGTGGTCCAAGGTAAGGAGCCCTCAACAAGAGTGAACCAAAGCCTTCAGTCGCAACATGACCTCTAAAGATTTCTGCTTGGGTGTTTGGAGCAATAAGTTCAGGGAGCAGCTGAAGGTTTCGCAAGACATGTACCTGGACTAAACTGTGCATACAGTTGCAGTGCATCCCTGCCTACAATCAGTCTGACCACATTCCCGTTCCTGAGCTGTGTTTCAGTTGCTGAAGGACAGGCTGTAACACATTGCATGCATTCTACCAGACATGTTTAGCTATCAATTATTTTACAGTACATCTTCCAAAAAGCAAATCCTTGCATTATTCTGGAATATGTCCTCCTTTTTTTCCCATTGAGTGCAGGCTTGCTACCTTCTCTGTTAAAAAAAAAAAAAAAAAAGTGTAGAAAAGTTAATTTAGAAGCTGCAATTAAAGCTGTTCATGGAATACAAAGTAGGAGGGAGGGTTCAGTGACTTGACACAGACATGCTGAATTGTTTCTCTTTGATACTAGATCTCGTTGCTCTCTTCTGCCCATGGTTGGACATAAAGAAATACTGTCCTCTTATTTCAGTTGTGGCTGAGTTGCTTTCTGGAACAGATTATCTATCTTATATTCTTATTGCCTGGAAAAGTGGAGAGAGTTTGATGTCTGAATAACACAAAGATTCATACGAACCAGAGCTGCTCTCTCAGAAGGAAAAAAAACAAAAAACAAAAAATACAAACTGGTTTAAAATTAGCATGTGTGGTGTGGGACACCAAGTTTAGTTTGACTGCATCCTTCCTTTCACAGTGCTCAGTAAGCTGCGGTGTTGGAATCCAGAGAAGGAAACTTGCCTGCCAAAACCTAACAGCAAAGGGCCAATATGTCACATTAAACGGATCAATGTGTAGTGGTCTGTCTCCTTCACTGCTTGTAAGGTCTTGTCAGATGAATGCCTGCAACAGTAAGTATGTTACTTTATGTCATTTCTTGCTGATTTGAAATGATTTATTTATAAAGAAAAATCTGTATACAGGGTAACTCACTCATCTCCCTGTACTTTCACAACATTACTAATCTGGCATAAACTAAGTGTCATAATTACTAGACCAGTAATAACAGGATTGTTTTTAAATTTTTTTTTTCCTGCCAGTTAGAAATAAAGATTATGATCTCAAGAAGTAGTTTTTGAATAGACTTTGGTGGAACGTACTTCTCATCTTCACACTTACCTACACTTGATCTGATTTTTCCTTTATCCTTTACACTATCCCAAAATTCCATAAATTAAGTATGAACTACAAAGGACATTAGGAAAGATAAGAACCTAATTCTGGCTTGTCTTTTCCCTGTATGTTTGTATTACACTGGACATTTTGCTTAGTGTGGTGGAATTCAAAACCTGAAACTCTGTGCCAGTGACAACTTTAGGTATAATTTCTATCTTTCCTTGTAGAAATGAGAATCCCAGTCTCATGAGCTTTGCAGGATGTGATGACAGTACAGAGATTCTTAAAAAAAATCCAGTATTCTATTACTGTCTATATAAAAATCTTTTCAGAAAGATTGTCTACAGGAATTGTAAATTTGGGCACAATTGGGTTATGATACTGATGGTTGCTGCACTAATTGCATGTGTGTAACACCGACAGGAATACCGTACTGATACAGAGTATGTTCAGTTACATACAGTCATTTAGAGCAGGCAGTTCTATGTGCAGGTTCCTTATGTCTGAGCCTGTGCTCTCCTTCCTCTACAAATGAGAGTATTAATTTGTAGGTTTGGGGAGCAGGGCACTGAAAAGAAAGGAAAAAGGAAAGTTTTTGGTTTCGAGGTGGCAGAAAACCAAAAGCTTTCATGAATGGCCTGGTTTTCGTCACATATCATAGAGACAGTCATGTTTTGACCCAATTTGTAGTGCTGTCAAGAAATAGCTACTTTATGCATTTTGAAGCTTTGCTTTAAAAATTATTCACAAAACAAAATGAGAAATAGAATAATTACTGATTCATACATAATATGAAACTTCTTTTCCTGGCCTGCATTTCAGATTAACATGCCAAAATCCTGAGGTTCAAAATTCCACTTAAATAAAGCCCTGTGGACTTTCAGGAATGTCCTTGGCATAAGGTTTAATAAAATATTTTGAGCTGCATATCTATCTGAATTTAATTAATTGTGGATAGTTGAATGGCAGTGTAGCTGGTTTGCAAATTGCTTAGCACAGACTGATGTTAAAGTGCCATTGTCAGCTTCCACCACAGTGCCAAGAAAGCAGGACAGCGGACTGCAGAGGGAATGAGATTGTCCTGGATGGGTGCAGATCAAAGTCATGAAAGAGAATCACTGTCCTCTACCTTCATCTCCACAACCGTTGGAACAAGAGAGCCCTTGCAGCTTGGGTCCTGCCTGGCAGTTCCCCAGCTGTGCAACAGGAGGGCAGGGCAAGGCGAGATGTGTCCGTACCCATAGTTCCAGTTTGAGTTTTGCAGAAGGACCCAGGGCCAGCGGCAGCAGCAGACTTTGGATGCACAGGATTCAGGCAGCCTTGAAGAAGGAGTGAATAGAAGACAGGAAGGTAGCATGGCCCTAGAACAGGCAAATGGCTCACTCCAAAGAGTGAGGCAGACTCAGTGAAGAGCAGTCTGGTGCACGGCAGGTGTACCCTTGGGGGTTCTTGCCTTTGGGAGCAGTGTTTCTGAATGTGCCTCCTCAAGATTATCATTCTGTGGCTCAGATGAGCTCCATCTTTTTTATGTCTCATTACAGTGCTGAGCCTTTTTAGACTTAATCTTTTACCCTGGGACTAGTAATAGTAACTGTTTTCTATTTAATAAGCCCTGTTAAGTCCAAAACCTTCCTGACTGTGGTCTCTGAGAAATAGGAAATAACACCAGCCTAGCCCTGAGGTCACCAGGACCTGACGCCGAGCTAGAGCTGTAGAGGACTGTTAGAGGTCATAGATGCAGATGGATTTGTACCAGGTGGTAATATCCAATGGCTCCAGTATGATCTAATCCTTAAGCAAGATTTACCTTGTAGGACAAAAACCTCTCCCAAACAGTCTGTTACCTCAGCAGCTGCAAGATTGGATGATACCGAGGATCTAGAAAGTGCATACTTACGTGGCCTCATATATTTATATGACCTTATATATTTATATGGCCTGCCATCCACAACGCTGAACTTTGTTTCCCTCCTAGCCTTGCTCACCAGTCACCAGTAAAAATATACACACCCTTTAGTGTTGAACTGCTAATGAGAGTTAGTGGTCTTTATTTTTTATAAAAAAAAAGAAATGGATGAGACTTGTTAACATATTTATAAGTATGCACTGGGTTTAATTCCATGTTGGAATAACTAGTGTAAACAGAGCACAGCCTGAAGTATTTTAATTTGTGTGTTTAAAGTTACACTTACTGTGTCTGTAAGTTGGATTTTGGAAATGGAAGATTTAATACTGGAATACTTCCCTAAAAATAAATATTTGGGGCCCAGAAACATATTAAAAAAAGGACACTACTTTAATAATTTTAGTAAACTGAGTGCCTAAAGCAATTTATTTATTGTACCACGTGAAATGGTTGAGGGAACCATGTATCTGGATAACGAATACAGATTTAAAAGCTGTGTAATTATGGAACCATGATATCCCCACAGGTCCAAACTCATTACCCAAAACATTGAAAATAACCATTTTGTTTTATAAGAGTAAGAATGCACTCTAGGGTGTAGTTCATATAGTGTACACACTTATTGAATGCTTGAAGCATTTAGCTTTTCACCTATTTCTTCACAGCATATTTGAAGCATATGTATAAGAAGCACGTGGTTTTTCAAATATAATTTTTGTGCCATCAGTGTAGTTGTCATTTTATTTATGTACCTATCAAGTGGAATAGTAGTAATGACTTCAGATTCAGGCACGCCGAGAAGCATTTTGATTTGTGTGTCCATTTCCTGGTACATCAACTTATTCTGCAGGCTCTGAGTTTTTTCTCTGTCACATACCGAAAGGCTGGGTCACCAAACACAATTGGATTCCTTTCTAGCACCAACGCAGAGTGTTTCCCGACTCTTCCCAGCTGGCCAATTTTGTTCTGCATGGAAGGAGCTCAGGGGATGCGTGCCTGTGCTCCACACCTCCTACAGCACTTTGTTTCTCACTTACATAGTGTTTTCTTAGTAAGATTAGTTCCACTGATCAAAGCAGGGCACAGTAGTTGCCAGGGATGAGTCAACACAGTGGTATCCGAAGCATTGCAGTCATTCTCCGTTGTCTCCAGTGTGCCTAACCAGCCGCTGCTGGCAAAGCCTGCCTGTGCTGGTGTTCATTCAGGCAGCTCCCTAGAAACCTTTCAGCATCCAAGTGCCTGCAGCACAATGTAGGAGAAGCTTCGTAATAGCCAATGTCTCCATACCCAGTCTGCATGAAGCTTTACGCAGTTATGGTCTGCTTTTGTCAATTCTTCTGATTACTATATTCAGCCTCTCAAACTTTCAACTTATTTCTCTCTTTCCTCCTTCCCTCCTTGCTTTCTTGGCACAACACTGTGAGCAACTCATCTTTCAACCAAAAGAAATTACCCCAGCCAATGATTATGTGGTGGCTTTGCTTGTTGCATGTACCATGTCTTCACTGACTGTTTCGTTCACCTCCTGTGTTGCTATCAGTTGGGCTTGACTTAGGCAGACAACCAGCATGGGCAGCCAACAATTTAAAGAAAAGTCAAGGGGGGGCCCTTACTTCTTGGATAGATTTTGTTTTATTTAGGTCATTCTGCACTTGACAGTGCTCAAATGTGGGGAAAGTAATAATGTCTTCAAATTTTTTAATTCACTTTTTCTGTTCCCATCATGCCTAGCCTTTCTGAGGCAGCAATAGGAAATACATAGGAAATATAACGAAAATGAGATTATATCTAATATAAATTAATATATTATATAATAATATATTATATATATAATATATATGCATATATATAATATATAATATATGCACATGTTAATGTGCACCATCTATGTCCTTCATATAGGTACGTGTTGCCTCTATCTTTTTGTTGTTAGGAGGCTTGGGGAAGAAGCAATGGAATTCTTGGCTGGAGCAGGGGAATGTTACAGTTTCACGTTGTTCATATTTTTGCATTTTTGTGACTCAGATGAAAGCTCAGTATGTTGCAATCTGACTTGAACAAAGTCAGAAAAAGCTCCGTCAAGCATTCTGTGAAAAGCAGATTTTGTAAGCACGAGTGCCAATGATTAGATAATTTTCAACACTTTGTTTTCTTTCAGAGATTAAACCAAAGCTTCCAGAAAAGTATTCTGCTCATGGACCTCAGATTGTCAGTATTCACCGCGTTTATATTCAAACAAGACAAGAGAAACGCATTAATTTTACTGTAGGAAGCCGAGCCTACTTACTTCCAAAAACATCTGTTGTAATTAAGTGCCCCGTAAGAAGGTTCCAGAAATCACTTATCCGGTGGGAGAAAGATGGACAACACTTACAAAACTCTAAAAGGCTTGGCATCACTAAGTCAGGCTCGCTGAAAATACATAGTCTTGAAGCTACTGATATTGGTGTGTACCGGTGTATTGCAGGCTCTGTGCATGAAACATTTGTACTCAAGCTCATTGGTACTGACAACAGATTGATAGAACCACCAAATCTTAGAAAACATGCCAGTGAGACGAGTAACACAGATCACAATGAAGCCAACAGCTTTGGGGCCAAATGGCATAAAATGAGTAAAATGTGGCAAATGTGGAGTAAGAAAAATGAGCTCTATCTGGGTGACAGGCAAGTCAATGATCAGCCATTTCTGCGAAATCTTGAAACCTTTGGAAGTAATTCAGCAGAAGACTTCAGCTCTCGTGAATTCAAGAATAAACGACTGGAGGCAGCAGTTCTCCAAGGCGCCTACAGCATGGACACTGTGCAGTTTGAGGAACTGATAAGAAACATGAGTCAGCTCATTGAAGCTGGAGAAGTCAATGATGACTTGGCATCCCAGGTCATTTATCAATTAGTTGCTGAATTATCTAGGCCTCCCCAACCAACTACTGAAAAATGGAAGGGGGCCCAGAATGAGAAACTTGCCTCAAAGCTCACAGGCAAATCACCGAATGAATCTAAACGTTTCAGTGCAAAAACTGTGGATAAGTTGATGTTTGACCAGAAGGTTCCAGTTATTATGAGGCAGAAGGAAATTCCTCAAGTTTCCTTCAACAAAACAGTGACTGTACGAATTGGAAATACAGTTTTTCTGACCAAGAATACTCATGCTGTCAATCTACTGTGTGAAACAGCTGGTATTAGTAAAGTCAAATATACTTGGACAAAAGATGGTGAGACATTAAAAGCCTCTGAGAAGTAAGTAAATGTCTTCTCTTTTATTTTTTAATGACTATTATGTCACTATCAACTGTAAAAATCCACCCTGCTGTGCAATATTAAAATAGACTGTTGTAAAAATTAGATAAGCATGAAGAATGTGCCTTCCATCTTTTTAAGTAATTTTAAGTAATTTACTTTTTTTTCTTTCAAGTTTCTGTCACGTTGTTTGGCTTGACTAACATCTAAGTGTATGTCCATTTCCACAGTCTTATGTGGGAGGATTAACTTTTTTTACTGAGTGAACTGTTTTGGATGTCCTAACTGTGGTTTTTGTTTTTTTTTTTTATCTGACTTAATCATTTCAGCTGCATCAGAAAATGAACAGTATTACACTCAGATTAAGAAGTCTATTGGGTTCGTGCATATACCAAATGTGTGAGAACACATTAAAAACTTCTGCCATGGTACAGATGAAAAGAAGTCTTAGTTCTCACTCATTTTAAGGAGGGAGAATATCACTGCTACCCTCACCATCCTTCAAAAAAGTAAATCTTTAGGTATAGCTGTAGCTGAATAACTTCAATTTAAAAAGAAAGAATAAGCTTTTATATATTTTTTTCCCAATACTTTAGACTTTACAAATATTTCTGTTGAGGGCAGTGGAATATAAAATAATAAAATACCTGTATTGCCATGACATTTTGAGAACTATACCTGAAGAACAAGTACAGCAAGTGTGTGTTATTCAGATGTTTGCTCAGGACTGAGCAAATACTTTTACTTCTTTGCTGATAAATTAGAAACTCACCTGATAATATTAACATTAACTTCATGTGTGAGCCTCTTAGAATTATAGTTACCTCTTGACTAATGAAAGAAACGATTCTGAAATGATAAGGTCGCTTTTGGATATTTCTTAACATACTTAACTGATTAACTGCACTGCCAAGAAAAATATACTTCTGCAGGGCTATCAATTAAAACAAAGACACCCGAACTAAGCCATTTTTTTTAAGTGCAAATGTTTTTGGAACCATGTAGCTCCCACCGGTTATGTTTATTTTGTGAAATACGCATAATTTCCCATTAATTTGTTGCAAGTGATACTTTCAAATTTTGGACATGATGGTGTTTTGTTTATTCATGACTATCTGTTTGATTCCTAATGTCAACTTTCATAAATTGCCTTCATTTTAGCCCAGACTGATACTCTTGCACTTAAGGAATACATTGGCAAACTAGGTTTCTTTCCTGTTTTTTTCACAGTAAGGTTTCTTACACACAATCCATATATATGAGTGTGTACGTAAAAGCCAGTGATGCTAAAAATACTACATCTGGAAAAGAATGTGAGGGGATAAATGGCCTGTTTGTCTGTTGGATTTGTAAAAGAAGGCCATACTTGAGCCATGCATGAGAGGGCTTGTTGAGACACAAGTATTTTGAATATGTTTTTGTATATCTCTTACTTTTGTAAGTGTGGGAGAATGACGGAGCTACAGTTCTTTTGAACTTGAGTGTATGGCATAACTGCTGTAACTTACTGCTGGGAAAGGTAACGGGGAGAAAGTCCAGGCTGCTCTTTTCAGCCTCTTTCCCAGCCAGTGATGTTCTCTCATTTGTTGCTCCTCAGATGGTAGGCAAGGAATTCAAGACACTTGTGGGTTTTGAGTGGAAGACTTTAGCTTTAATTAGTATACTATTTTTTAAAAAACCAACAAAACAAACAAAACCTCCAAACCACTACAGTACTTTAAGAGTCAGATTAGACCATACATTTCAAATTCCCCAGTCCTGCTGAAAACCAAGCTTGCTCTGGAGAGATGGATTTCTTGCCAAGCCTAATACTTTCAGTTGTGGTAGTCTGATTTATTCATGCTGTCATTCACAAGGGATGCTGGTTCATAGCAGCAAACTCACTGTCCTCCAAAGAGCTGAAGAACCTTCCATGAATGTATGGCTTAGCATCCCGCTTTGTCGCTAAGGAAGAGGCAGAACTGTTACTCCATGCACTGGTCTAGAATGGTAAACTCCTAAAAAGGAGTTTTGCTGCTGTATCTGTAACTCTTGCAAGAAGATTCAGCTGGGTTTGTCCCAGGGTAGTAACCCTTGTCTCTCCTTTGATATTCTGCAGGGTGATCCTGGACACCATTGGAAAAGTGCAGATTCGGAATCCTACTCAAAGGGAACTTGGTGCATATGGATGTCTGGTTGTCAATGACTTTGGTTTTGATATGGAAATGTCTTTGTTATTGCGTGCAGGTAAGACTTGTAGCATCCAAAGAATCAGGCATGTTGTTTTGGTTTTTTTAAAATATAAACACCCATCCCTACTCCAATGTGAAATAGTTTCTTTTGCTGGCAGTCCATAAAATTCTGTCCAACTTAATAGCTCGCCATGAAATGGTCTTGTTTCTCTAAAACCACGGCAGGTGTGAACTGAGTCTGAACTATCCATCTCACCTGTATTTTCTGGCTGCTCCTTTGCAGACTGAATTTTGTTTCAAGCATGATGAATTTAAATGTAAGATCTATATTTAAAAGTTAAATAAAGCTTTTAAAACTCATTATTCCTTTAATTTCAAAGAGATTCCTGTCATCTCGTCCTCCATGTTAAATGCTACAAATCTGGAAGCCAGCAATGTCTCAACGGTTGTTGGAGGTACAATTGTGGCAAGAATTGGAGCAAATGTTATGATTGAATGTCCAGTGAAAGGTAAGCAAGAAGTCCCCTGAAGTTCCCTGTAATGTTGGAATCAGAACTTTACCTTACATCTTGAAAGAAATTACCATTGAAGGCAGAAAATTATTGATCATTAGTCATTTTTATTAGACATGTCATAGAATAGAATCATAGAATAGTTTGGGTTGGAAGGACCTTTAAAGGCCATCTTGTCCAACCCTCCTGCAAGGAACCAGGGACATCTCCCTGATCAGGTTGCTCAGAGCCCTGTCCAACCTGGCCTTTGGATATCACTGATGCCAGTCCTATTTCATTTCTGTCTGTCACTTCAATTTACACACACATGTATATGTTTAAACAGACTTTCCTTTACAAGTACTTTTCTTTCCATGAAAGTGGTCTGAGGCTCCACTACAGAGCTTAAAGCCCACCAGAGTGAATGACTATCTTGCTGCAATAGCGAGCATGGCCAGCTGACTTGCTCATCAGAGAAGTTTCCTTATCCCTGTTTGAGATGCACATATGTCTAGACTATTGTTGAAACCGAAAATGAAATCTCCAGCCGCAGCTTAATAGAACTTTAAACCTGACAGTGAAGTAAACTTACCTTTTAGAGCCATCAGTCTGCAGCTGCAGTAAGGAAACAAAGAAATGTGCCAAGCCATGAGACCATATAGATATTTTCTAGCTCAACATCTGTGGAGCAGCATTAATGTTAGTCAGAAGTTCACCGCTTCATTTTATTTTCTAGTCCTTTGTTGGAAAGGTAGATACTTTCTTTTTAATCTCATCATTACTATTTGTTAAGTTTAAATTGTAAGATTTAACTCACAGCGGCAATAGTCTGTCAAATATTTAACAAGGTAAGGCCAGCCTTTTGTGCCGTGTTGAAGATGATGTATCAAAGTGTTAACAATGATGAAATTGCAGCTGAGTGCAAAGAGACTTCAGAGAAGTCCATGTGCCTTTCACATTTGTATTGCTGGGAGAGTGCATATCAGAAGAGTGTTGATACTGAACTGGAGTAGTGATAGAAATATATATATATGCAAATAGTTCTGCATACAATAGTGGCGCCAGGCTGACATATATTAGGACATGTGGCTCTGCTATTCACTGTTGTACCAAAGCTAATTCTTTGATGAAGTAATATTTTCCAACTATAGTTTGGCAGCTCTATGTATAACTGACCTACATCTCAAATTCAGCAGAGAGTTAATGTCACACTGTTAATATTAATGTTGTTAGGATGGGTAAGCAGTTAGCAATTTAAATATAAATTAATATTTTCACATGGGACTGTGGATTTCCAAATGCTGTAGAATTGTGTATATTCATGAGCCAAACTTTGGTTATGCTAAGACACCATTGTTGATTTAAGAAATGATTTATCTAGTTGCTTTATTTCCTGTCATTGCCAAGGAAGTAAGTTTTACTGTTTGTGAATAAAGTAGAGCTTGCATGTCTTAAAATGTCACTAAGCCTAGAAGCAGAAAAACTTAAGCAATGGTGTAAATGGAGTTCTTCTGATCTCCTTTCCTTAATGAAAAGTAATAAACCACTGACTTTAGAAGATTAAACTTAATAGCACCTTATGCTAATATGTTTGTCTAATACATGGGATGCAAAAATATGTCCATTTGCAGTGCAGCAGGATGAGAACTTTGTTGTGAATGCTGATAAAACATCATGTGAATTATCAGACAAGCAAGGGTTTGAATCAGAAAAAATACTAATATTTCTGTGGACTCTAAATGTTCTCTTCCTACAAGGAGGCGATGCGAGTCTGCAAGAGTCCTTTTCTCCTCATCAGACATGTTGATTTGCAGTAATAATCTCTTACCTTCTTGGAGTAATAGTCCACTGCAAATCCTTACAATGAATATCTAGAGTAAAAACACTATTGGGCAGTGATCAAATGTGACTGTCTGTCAGCTGAGGATCTCCTAGAATGGACCGTAACATAAAAGTGATTGTGAGAGAAAGCCCTTCTTTTAGTGTCGAGGAGACCTTGGCTAGATCTGGAGCACCTTCTCCTCACAGCCCTTCCTCCCGACTGCTCAGAAACAAGGGTGTGTTTTCTTTGTGGGTGACAACTTCTCTGCCTGTCCTGAGGGAAGTATTACTAGACAAGACTTTGTGTGTTCTTCATGTTCTGCTACATACTTATTCAAGATCCTTCTACGCAGACACTACTCAGATTTCTCAGTGGTGTCAAGCAGACACATCTGATCTACTGGACTCTTGCTAGCTCGCAAAATAGTTCTCCGTAAGAAGAACCATCTAATGAATAAGGTGTCTGTGTGTGTGAAGAACACTAGTGCCATGCCACTAGCAGAATTCTTCAGTTACGTTCAAATTTCTTGACTGCAATGATTTCTGAGGGGTTTTTTTTCTATAGACTGACTAACTTATAATATTTTTTCATAGTTGTTCAAACCATCGTTTTCTCTGTGAATAAATCTGCATATTGAGTTATGCATTTGGTGTCTACCAGTGTAAGGTATATTCAGGAATTTTCTTTTTGAAACACATATAAAAATTATAAACATTGGCAAAGTGGTAAATTAATGGTTCATTTAGGAGAGAATATCATGCCATAGAGCAAAATTTCAGCTGGAAGTAGGAGGAGCCTACCCAACAATCCAACAACGACAACTGTGAAAGGAAGAGAGGAAGTGATGTTGTAAGGAAAGATACACTTCCCAAATTCCTCTGCTGGCTGGCTAACGGCTGTACGATACACCCTTTAATTATTCAAGGCCTGAAGAACAACAAGTATATGCCACTTAAGGGGCTCTGCGTTTGTTAGGCCATGTTACACAGGACAGCTCTTGTTTGACGTTTTTAACGGGACGGACGTGAAGTTTAATATTACATACGGTGTTAGCCAGCTGACTACAGTTGTTTTTTGGTTTTTTTCATTGTTACTGATTTGGTTCTTTTTGTCCTTTTGAAAGTCTTTCTTGCGCACTCCAAAAATCACATTCAGATTAAAAAAAACAAACAAACCTTTGAAATGCTAACGAGTAGTGTATCCTAATAAATAGAAGAACATCAAAGAATGGACTAAGAAAAGTTAGCTAAACTACTGAAGCTAATAGTATCAGTTTCTTGTCTCTAATTTACAACAAAACTATTTTTTCCAGTAATTATAATAAACTCACTTTTATAGCTCACGAGCATATGCTAGAAGATATTCATAACATTATGGATAGATTCATATTCCATTCTTACAGCCAAGAGCTTTTTCAATCAACACACATGGTATAAATATCAATACTGATTGCTCCAAATTGCTCTTGGATAACATTTATTGTATTTGCAGAAAAGATCATCGTATGATTATTACTAAAATAAACTAAAACTGTCAGACTCCATTTATTATGAAATCTTGAAAGTTATAAGTTGAAGTAAAATAAGGGGGGGAAAATTAAAACTATGTATAAAATGTGCGTTGTCTGCCACCTCCTGGTGAGACAGCAGAGGGGAACGATGCTGAGTTGAGGTTGTTTATACATTATATCGCATCTCTGAAATGTCTTGGCACAGAGGCTTTTAAAAGTAGAAACCCCATTCTCATCCAAATTTGGCATTCCTATGGATATACTTTGGCACTCTAAGACTAACATATTGATAAAAAAAAATTGCAACAAATACACAAAACCTGTTGAATTAGAGTCATCTTTTTGGACATACGTTTCACAACGATGGACCAGCTACTTGCTGTCAGTATTAGAACTTGAAACAGGTCCAGATAAATCAAGAATTTAATTTTCCATCTGTTCCTTCATTTACTCACGCTATTCCAAATGTAACTTTGATGCTGTTCTTTGTCTTCTATGCTTAACCCCTCAGAAAACATCTCAGTGAAGAAAAACAGCAGTTTAATACATAGGATTCTGGCTCTTCATTTTTTTTAGTTTTTTTTTTTTGTGTGTGGTGTTCTAAAAGATATTAGTAATGTGTTTCAAAGGTTTAAAGGGGTAAGTACAGATTTCTTTTTATGAGAAAGGAATGACACTATTTATAATTAGTATAATAAAAA
Source organism: Chlamydotis macqueenii (assembly GCF_036417535.1). NCBI lineage: Eukaryota > Metazoa > Chordata > Aves > Otidiformes > Otididae > Chlamydotis > Chlamydotis macqueenii. The sequence continues at coordinate 10,202,002 of NC_141567.1, read as the reverse complement.
GAAAATCTTTTGCTCTTATGCTTCTTTTTACTATAACTGCATCTATATTAGAGTTTTTGTTTGGATCAGGCTTAAGCAGGAAGGATTGAAATATTTACTTCAAAAGCTTCATTGTGCGTTGCTTTGTGTCTTACGACAATCTAGGAAGCTGAAAATGGATCTCTTTGGATATAACTACTGAAAGGTGTGCCTGGGGACTATACCTGTTACTTTCCAAATGCTAATGGGCTGGGAGTCCAAGGGTCCAGGCAAGATTCACCACATAGTCCAAAGCAAACCTCATCCAAACACGTATTTTGGGACCTTGGTACCAACTATATCTCCTTACAAGCACATTCCTGATGGCATCCACTACTTGCCAATGTAGATATGTCCTACAGAGTTTGTCAGGAAAAACCTCCATAAATTTGAATGTTTTACAGCTTTGCTTTTTTGGTGTGTATTTCTCCCTTTCTCTCCCAGCTTTCCTTATTGGGGCAGGAGTTTCCTTCAAATTCCTAATTCAGGAAGGGTTAAGATTAATTGTTGTTAGAGGAAGGTAAAATTTCAAAAATCTATTAGCATTCTTGGAATGCTCTGCAAGCATGTGGATATTCCCTTGATACTTCCTACCTCCATTTGCAAAAAAGCTGTCAAGAAATTCCCTAGGCAAAGTTTAACAAATTCTCATAGTGTAAAAGAAGAGGTTAGCTCATTGGTTAGCACCTGGTTAAATGATGAGAAGGAACAAGTGGTCAAATTTTACAGTGGAGAGAGATTACCAATAGGGTTCCCCAAGACTTTGTTCTGGGATTTGTGATGTTCAACATTTTTATAAAAGTTCAGAACAAGAATGTGAACAGTTAGTTGACTAAAGCTCTGAAGGATCAAAATTTATGAAGGCTAATCAGATCTAAAACTCTCTGCAGAGTTGCAGCAGGATCACACAAGTAATGTTTAACAGCTAAATGAGGGCAAAGGATGTTCAGAATTGATATTTGCAGAATAAATGTACATGTGGAACAAAAAACGTTAAATATAGACATGTGCACATGGCTGTACCTGAATGACTGCCACTCAGAAAGATTTGTGGAGTCGTGGTGGTTAGGTCTGTGGGAACACTAGCACGTTCTCTGGGTGGGCTCCATAAAGGCAAATCAAAACTAATGGGAGAGGAATGGAAAAAAAAAAAGAATAAAAAAAATATAAATTTGCCATTGCTTAAAGCTGTGGTGGATCCTGTTTGCAATTTGCTAATCTAATTTCGAAAGGGTTACAGTAGTGCTAGAAAAGGTAGCGTGAACAATAATAAAGGAAACAAGCATGACAGTCTAAGTACTACTTCTGGTTCTGGAAACTGGGAAGATGTATTGAGGAAGAGTCATTCAATAAATACCTTTATTTTAGTACTCTCTGCCTACATATCCCCAGGTTCCTGTCACTGGACACAAAGTCCTGAGTTAGGTGGACTTCACGACTGACTAAGAATGGCAATTCCTGTATAGTTCTTTAATTTCTGATAAAATTATATTTTCCAAGTCCCTGAGTAGGTATCTGTGACCATAAATGTCTGGGTCCTTAGTGATATAGCAAGGCTATTCAGTAAAGTGGAAGTATAATTACTAACCAGTTGGGCAAAACAGTCTCTGATAGCAGTGCTGAATTGTCGAATTGCCCTAACGCGCATCAACCAAGTCTTTGTTGGAGGTCGATTACACAATTCAATCTAGCAGTCATTTCTGAATTCATACTTAACTCAGATCCTCTTATATAGTTGCCTAAATATAGTTGCCTTATTTTTAAATGCCTGATTTTGAAAAATACTAGCCTTAAGCTTCTGCAGCTGGAAAAAAGATCAAGTTCTGTTTGAGCTGACAGCCAGAGAACTAAACAGAGCCCGACAGAGCTGTAGCAAGGGTGGGATGGGAAGGGGTCTTGCTTCAAGAACCCCTCTAAGGAGGTCACCAGATGTCAGTAAGTATATCTAAATCCTGCCAGATGTTGCTACCACCTAGGAAGAGGGGCTGTTGCATGGCTGCTAGGAAAAGGCAGAGGTAATAGCTCTGAAATACTGTGAGAGAATGCAGCAGTATCAGAGAGCAGGTTGGAGGACCATACCGAGTGCCAAAATGTCTCATGCTGGCTCTCTGTCCAAGACAATTATTCCTGGTGAAGCTGGCAAGATTCCTGCAGGTAATTTTATTGGCAGCATGGTTTAGGCTTTTTAGGGTTTGCTAGAAGTCGATTGCTCAAGCATAATTCAGTTGAATAGAAAGGCAGTTTGCTACTTCTGATGGAGAAAATACGAAGATGTATCAATCAAAGGAATTGTGTTGTAAGTTATGCTAAATCCACTGTAGGTGTTAGTGAGTGTAGAATAAATAATAATCAGGTGACATTATTGTGTGTATTACTGACCCAGAATAGTTTCCTCTGAAAGACGACATGTGAATTTAGCCTCTAAAGCTAGGTAAACTTTTAGTAAAGTGCAGCAAAATGTGATGTGTGCCAGCACAGTTTTGCCTTGCTCTTGAATGGGAAATACAGAATACTTTATGAGATTCTACATAGCTGGGGGAAAAATTTCTGAAGACATATCCAATGTTTTAGAGCAACTAGTTAGTAGGCCAAGATTTTTATGGTGTGTAATATTTCATAGGGCTTTCAAGGTTGGAGGAAATTTGGTTTTGAACACTGAATATTTTAAGGACACCCTATAGTGTGGATTCCATTTTTTTTTTTTTTTTAAACACGTGTTTCACAGTCCCATCCGGAGCTGGAGTTTTTTTTCCATAACATTTGATGTCCCAGGGCCACTCAACGGTGGAAAATGTCTTTTTTTCATGGAACATTGAGTATTTTAGAGCTGCTCCAGTGCTAGTGGAAAATAACCTGTGTTTGAGGTCAGAAAAATAGATTAAACTAATTTTAAAGTTTTATAGCCACTTAGGTCTATAGTAGAAATTTTTAACATCAAGGGGATTTTGATCCATTGCAAGAGTAAGATTCTGATTTTTAAGGTTTTTCTAAGACTAAGAAGGTCTGAGTTCAGTAATGCATCTTTGTTCATGAAGGACAACTTCAGCCATTCTTAATTTTAAGCATGTGTTTAATTGCATTCCCTAATAGGGATGGATTTAATCCTATGCTTAAGTGCTTTCCTGACTTGGAGCCATGGGATATGGTTGTTTGATTCTGCTACTAGCTGATGTCAGTGATGGATCTCCCATTTGAATCACTGGGATCTAAATTGCACTCAGGGATTCTGAACTTTGGCAGTTTGGGTGAGTCGATACCTTTGGGCTCATCCTCAGCTGCATCTGCGTGTAGGTGGGGTGTGAAGGAAACAAAGGTGGCTATAGGCCATCTCTTACCTCTTCCCCCTTTTTTACTGGCTGGGAATCAAATGGGAATTATTTAGCTTGAAAGTAATATTTTCTTGGATGTAGATAGGGAATTACTTCCTTCCAGGATTACAAACTGGAAGACTTACTTTTTTTTTTTTTTTTTTTCTAAAGAGAAGGTCTAGGAAATGATTCCTAGAATGATTTAATATCTTCTGATGGATACAGAAAGGCAGCCATTCTATAGAAGCAGCTTATGTAGATACATTAAATTTGGACAGTAAGGTGAAAGGAAAGACACATTTTAAAACTGTCCAGGAAAAAGGACAAATGACAATAGTAGAAACTGCTTTGAGTCAGAACAGAGGGCAAAAAAAAAAAAAAAAAAAACAAACAGTGAGGAAGAAATATTTTTAAAATTAAATGTAATTATCTTTTAAACAATAGTCAATAGTCTTCTGCTACAATTCTATAATGGAAAAGGCTCTTGAAGACACTGTGAATGTTATTTTTGTCCATGCAAAGTCCCTATGTAAATCAACCTTTATGTAAAGGAGATTCAAGCATCTGCAGTAAAATTCAACCTTGTGGACAGGACGAACTCCTCCATGAAGTCCCGCAAATATGTCCCAAAGCTTAGGTATAATTTCAGCTCCATTTGCTTTGTCACCTTCAAGAAAACAAACAAACAAAAAAAAAACCCCAAAACACGAACACCTTATGGTTTGGCTAATTATTGCTTAGTTTAGTTTCTCCTTAGATAAGACAACAGTACTTAAAACTTTTAAAGTTTTATTTACATGAACACTGAAGGATAAAGCACAGGTTTTAGACCTTAATTATTTGCCTAGGGAAAAAAAGAGCTTTTATGGCTTTTTGGATGGTATGCTTGAACTCTGTCCTGCAGTTTCTATGTAGGAAAATTAGTGCTTTTCACAGTGCTACTGTGAGAGTCTTGTCATGCGGAATGTGGGAATTGTATGCTTTGCCACTTTCTCAGAAGAGCTGATAGATGAGGCTTAACTCAGTGTGTAGTGCTGCATACCAGTAGGCAAGAAAAATCTTATCTCAGGAGTAGTAAATATGGAGTCTAATTTCTAAAGGAAAAGCATCAAGAACCTGTATGATGGAAGCTTTTTCACCTGAAATGTATAAATGGTGACTGCATGCTGGGGTTGTGCTACGTTCTGAGAAGAGTTTTACACAAAGCGCTGTTAAGCACAGAGACTGTTAGAAAGGTAAACGCACACCTAAATATAAGTTTGGTTTTTTTTCAGTATCCTCCAACAGTAATAGTTTCTTCTGATAGGAATTCCAGAAATGACACTGTGCACAAGAACTCAGTGTCTTTCATAAGAGTTATGGCAGAAAAGGATTTTTGACTGTCGATATGAACATAAACTGAAGCTGTCCAGAAGAGCTTGAAATGTACACGCCGCTTTGCTGAAGAATGCAAAGGAGCTGGACTATAAGAGATGTCTTTTACTCCTGCTTTATTTCTTTAATCCATTTATGAGGTGTCTATCAGCAGATGGGATAGCACCACAAAAAAACCCCTTTTTTTTCTGGCCAAATTCTTTACTGCATCTCTTTGAATGCACAACTCTGAAAGCTTTGTATCCCATTTGTGCTACCCAGTTTGGGGTTCCCCCGAAAGGCAGGGTTAGAGGCCCCTGATTTCTAGCATACAGCTATGACCTGACTACAGAATGTGCAGAGTCCTGCCCTCTTTCCTCCCCTGCTCTCTTTCCTCCCTTCATGCCACTCCAGCCTGTAATAGGTCCCTGAACTCTTCTCTGAAAGATATCTTCCTTTTAAACTTAGCTCAGGGCTCAAGCTGAGGATTTGCCTTAATACTCTTAATGGCAATCTAATCAAAAGCCTATGAAAAAGGGTACAGAAGGAGCTTGATGGCAAATACCAGTTGTTCTTCAGCAGATGGTTCAATATCTCCCAGGCTCACTCTCAGATAGTGAATTGGTTTCCACATAATACGAAGGTTGGGTAAAGAAAAGGGACCACAATATGCAAAAACTTGAATGGTCCTCAAAATGATTGTGAAGAGGCCAGTTCAGAAGGACCAAGCATACAGTTCACATAAAAATTATTAACTCTTAGATAAAGGTCTTACTTCTCAGTAGTTTTACATAAAATGCAATGCAGGAGTGTCCCCACTACTACTTTCAGCTCAAACAGCTGATGTTTGCAGATGGACCGTGAAGGTATCTCGATAACATTAACTCTGTTTTAAAATGACCCTGGGCGATAAGCACGTATAATGCATAGTAGTGTTGTTTTTTCCATGATGCATTTAACTGATCATTTTTCATGGACTTTTTTCCCTCCACAATTTATCTGTCAGTGACGGCACCCCAAAGCTTGCTTGGATTGACTCATTGCACATTTCAATTGGGCTGGTTGCTGAACGGCCGTGTAGGGCTCTGTCCACACTTCTGCTCCTTAGACTTGGAATTTATGTTTGTGTATTCACATTACTCACTTGAGAAATGGTCTGATTTACTTGTATGTGTGTGGTATTACTTGCTTGTTTCCCCTAAAGAGAAATGTATACAGCTCTTTGGAGAAAGAGGAGTAATTTGCTATAACTTAAATTGAGTTTAAGGTGTATGACAGATACCCAATTTTGAACTTAAAATGAGAGGCAAAGCTATTCTGCAGAGTAGAGACATGGCAATTTTTTCTGGGATAAACTCTAGGATATAAACCAAATTTCAAATAAATAAATATTTTAATTAAGTTAAATCCCAGGAATGGGGTACATTTCTGAATGCCACGGTGAGAGCAGAGGGAAGATGGTAACACGGGGTGATACTGGGCTGAATTTTGATAGAGGCTCAGGTTAAAAGTTTAATTTGAACCTTTCCAAACGTTTTTCTGCTTTTGTTTTGTAGAATTTGACTTCAAATCTTTTGACTTCAGTCCCATCTCAAACGTGCTGCTTCCAGCAGCTCTGATTTTTGGCCCAGATTGGTTTGCAGGATTTTGGTGGCAGTGAGGGTAGTATGGCTGCAAACCCCTATGCCTTAGGTTAAAACAGCTCAGCATCCTCACAACACCCCCCCAGCCCATCTGTAGTGTAAGTATATATGCCTGAATGACCATGGAAAGTACACTGTAAAGGAAAAATATGTCTGAGAATGATACACTTCAGCCAGAAAGCTGGGGTAAAATGGAAAAAAGACCCTTAGAACAAGATCTTATCCTAATTCCAAAAGGATTTTTTGAAGTGGCATAAAGCTTCTTCTGGAAACTTGAAAAACAGCCTGGTTTTTTAGACACTTGTGCACCCTGCAGATCTATACTTTGTTTTATGCAGTTTTATTCAGTAAAACACAATCTCATGAGTTTAAAAGCACTGAACAGCTGCTAAATTGTCTAGAATAAAATCTATGGTTGCGCAGAAGAATGTTTCTCTCTGCTGTCTTTCTAGACAAAATGGTGGGGGAAGCTTTTTCCTTCAGTGAAATAACAGGTTCCAAAAAATATGTCTGGTTCCTATTACAGTAAAGGAAAAACTTGAGGTGTGCATTGGAAGTGCTAAGCCAGTGATTGAAATGTTAAAGTTGTTCCTAAAGGCTATTCCACATCATGAAGACATCATCTGTAAAGTAATACTGCACAATGATCTGTGAAGAGAGGAGACTGAATTAGCATTCAATATGGCTGAAACTTCCAAATGTCCCACATTCAGGTCAGCTTCTACAGCAGAACCCCTTTTGGTAGTCTTCAGCAAGCACTGATCAGTATATTTAGAGCAAACAGAGTTGAGGTGAAAGACAGTTTAACTGCTCTGACTTGCCTGGTGCCCTGTGCCTCTGTGCACATCTGCAGCTGGCCAGTGTGCCACGTTCCTCAGACTTGCCTGCTGATTTACATCGGGTTTCGGAGCTTTCAAAGAGCACTTCTGCTGCAGCAGCTCAGGCAGAGCACAAGCAATGAAGTGTCTGCTTTGCTAACTTGCAAAATATCTTTTTAAAGGCAAATGTTTGAGGAAAATAAAACAGTAGAAGTCTTCTCACAGAGGTGGTACTGTGCCAGCGGAAAAATAATCTGATTAAAAATAAATGTCCAAGGTCATTCGTTTATTAAGATTTACAATGGCAAGTTATCTGCAAATCCTGTTTCTCAGAGTTCAAGAGTTCCAGTAGGAATGATGATAGACCTTTGGCTTTCTACAACATGGTAAATGAGATTTGCTTAACAACTGAGCCCCTCATTTAGTTGTTAATGGCTCTTTCTGTTCTTTTTCCTGCACACTGCATTGTTACAAGTTGTATATATGACGTCTGCTACTTGGAGAAATTTTCAGGAGCTTTTTTTTGGCAGAAATTGGCCACATATATTTTCTAATCTAATAGATAAATATATCTTTTCTTTCTTCAAGAGAAATATTTTGCCTCCATTTCTTTTTTTTTTTCTTTATTTTAAATCAGAAATTGAATAATCATTCCTTCCTTCATATATTCAGGGATGCAGGTTGAATGAAAAGATGCTGTCCAGATCTTTACATTAATTGGTCCTGATTGTGGTTAATAGTCTCACACAGGAGCACATTGCTTTTGTAGGACTGGTAGCAGTTTTTAAAGCAGTTCTGTGTGCTTGCCTTACAGTGCTTAACCTTTAATCTTAGTGAGATGCTGAATTACTAATAGGGCTCACAACTGAGAAGTCTTGTGAGTAGAAAAGGTACTTGTTTTGCTGCGGTGTCATTACTTTGTTTTACACTATCTGTGAACTGACAAAGGCACTTCTGGTTCTTGGATATTACAGTAGCAGTTAGCAAAATAAAACCTATGGTTTGTCTTTCACAATAAATGTTTTTTTTGTTTGGTTTTTTTTCATTTTAAAGGTTTTCCCCGACCAAATGTTACATGGTTTAAGAAGAATGACATTCTACAGATCAATTCTCTCTTGGTTTTGAATGGCTCTTTATTTCTGAGGAATGTTTCCTATGAAGATGCAGGAACATACACTTGCAGAGCAACTAATGCACTCGGAAAAGCTGAAGCTGCATCTGTTCTCCACTTAACTGGTAAGTGCTCAATGAGAATTCCTTACTGATAACAACAGTGAACCACTTCAGTTATGAAGTTTAACCAATAAAATGGTTGGAGGGATATTTAACACTTTATTATGAACTTGGAATTTTTGATTGCTTCTCACTCCACGGGATCTGTTCTCTATTTTGTGTTTCCTGTAATAGTGGATCTACGTACAGATGGTTTGAATTGTGACTTCTTCAAAAGTTGTTCCATCTTCTTTTTTTTCCAGGCAACAAATATCAGCCCTTAAACCAGCAGACACATTAGAAAACTAAGTTCACTGTCATATTATATTGTTCCCAGTGCTTTTATCTAGGCTAAATGTGCAGGCTTGAGCTATTCAGGAAGTCTGCAGGGAAATACAGTGAAATGAAAGCAAAGGCTGTTTTCGGTTTTTTTTTTAATTATAGAAGCCAATAAAATGTAGGGACATGGAAAACAAAAAAAATCTGAATATGAACTGCTAACTCTCAGAATAGAAAACGTAAAGAAAAGCTCCATTTAAATGACTCTATTGTAAGTAGCTTAATAGTGTAATACTGTATAATGCAATCATGCCTTGCAAATAGCTCCAATAAATGGATCATTCAGCTCTAGAGATTAACTTTCTCACCATTTTGCTGTACGAAGTACAACACTGTTATACACGATTGATCCTGCTACAAAGCTTTCTTTCTTAGGCACACATGTGTAGGGCAGGTTATAGATGTTTGGATCTGTTGGCCAAGGAAGACGAACCAAAGACATAACAGGAGTCTCTGTGTGGGGATGAGTGTAGACTGGAGCTCCCTTCTTGGTTTCAGTTTTCCTGGAGTACATCAAAACTTCATATGTTCCATAGAGGAATATTATTATAATGATGTGACTGGGAAGATTTCTCACAAGAGTCTGAACTTTGTTTCTATTCCTGATCACATGACATTTGTTAAAATAAATCTTGAATGGATAGGAGAGGGCCAAATTCTGCAGGTTTTTTTGGCTGTGCAGAACTGCAGTGAAATGGGAGGACTTCTGGTGTCAGGACTTGCGGATTGCACTGACTCAATGTTGTCTGAAGCAACATCATGTCAGCCTTTTGGACTTCACTACAGCAATTACTGCCTGACCTGGGGCAGTCAAGAGGTAGTGCAGAATCTGTGCAGCCTTTCTGATAAAGGTTCTAAGGACTGACACGGCCACTACCCTTTGCCTGAATGGGACTGGCCTCACTGTGGTTCTGTGGAGGCTTTTTTTTTGTCCCAGTGTTTACACAGACAAGCAGGAAGCTTTCTACAGACATCACACAATGAGCAAAAATGTTGAACCAATGTAAAATGACCCACAGAAGTTAGACTACAACAAAAAATTTAAACTGTCTGGAAGAAGAATCATAGATATTATGCATACTCATTAAAACAGAAATGTTGACTAAGTGGCAAGAACTGTGTGTCACTGGCAGATTACCCACATTTTTGGCATATGATAAAAAGGAGTTACTATAGGGATAGGTGTGTGATGCTATCTCTAAGCATAATGAGATTTTAAAAGATTTTATTCTTTTTTCTGTTGTAGCACTTTGTCATAACTCCATCTAATGGAACAGAGGAATGGGCCTGATTCCATTGAGAGAATTATTTTTCTTAAAATTTCTGTATGTGAATGACTGGTAATGAAACAATAAAGAAAATTATCATGAGAAACAGGAAATACATCATATGTCCTGTTAATCTTGTTTTTACACTAAGTGCTACAGGCTTATTTTTCTAATAAATAAAATTCAGTAAACTTGATTAATTTAGAAACTTGCATAAACATTAAATAATTTCTGTTTCCTTGTTTACATATCTGAAGTATATTTGTTAGATGGACAATTTAATTACATAAATGAAGTTGATCCTAAATAATTCCAAAGCGCTATTATCCTTCTGCTTCATAACTAGCATGTTGGATATTTTAATACAAATTTTTTTTAGCGTCTTGATTTAATTCTTTCTGAGAAGAGATCTTATGCTTTGTGTTACAGAAAAAAGATTTACAGAGAATAACACTCTGTTATCAAAGGGAAGCAGAAGAAAGCGTGTCCTAATGGCATCTGGAATTGGTACAAACGTCAGTGTGGTACCTGGAGATCCACTAAGAATAGGTTTGTTGTCTTTTCTGCTTTGTTGTTTAAATTATATTATTTATTCATTTCACTAAAATGGAGAGAGGCCCATGAAGAAAGTGAGTGTAATACCTGAGAATCTGAGTTTGGTGACCTTCTGGATTTCCTAACCATATCTCAGCTTTTTATTATCAGGGAGAGAGCCTCACACACAATTATTTTTTTATTCAGCTTTTCAAAAAATGTTTTAAAATGGCGACCCTTTAGGCATCGTCTAGATATCCCATATGGTTGGATATGGAAATTAGTGTTGTATGCAAATATGTAGGAGTTCTCATTTCTTACCTGTGTGTGACTCACCATGAGACTGAAGCTGTGTAATTTCTCTTTGAGCTTCACTTGAAAATGATGGGAGGGGATTCAGCTGGGCTCTAGAACTGGTTTTTTTTGGTTTTTGTTTTTTTTTTTTTTTTGGTCTAATTTCCTCTGTTTCCATCCCTGCTTGTGCCTGTGGAGTGAAAATGAAGCAATTCATTTAATGTGTTTATAACTCCTTCCCAAAACAAATAAAAACTCTTTCAGTATAAACCTCTCCCCATATTGTAGAGTCTGGGGTGAAATAATTGTTCCTCCCACTCCCTTTGTTCATATAGAAGTTAAATTTGTAAGAACTTACTGAAAGGGAAAATACAAATAACTATGGTAAGTGTGTATCAGCTTACGTAGCTGATAGCCCTCAAGGGGCAGTCAGGATTTTGGACCATAACTTGGACTTCAGTGAGTTTATGCATACTCTTATGCATGCTTTTATTTAGACTGGTAAGGTCTTTTACATAGAATCACATACTTATGCATACTTATTCACAGACCTTTCAATGTGTTTAGAAAAATCTGCTAAAATGCTATTGATTTTTAGGTTGCCCGGTGCTGCCCAGCTACAGAAATACAGTTCACTGGCTTTTTGGAGATAGTCCCATTGAGGAAGTTAAGACCTTGGAATACCGAACCCTGGTTGGGGGTCGTATCCTAGAGGTGAACACCAACTCTGGTCAATTTGCTGGACAATTCCAATGTTGGACTTCAGCTAGTGCTAAACCAATGTCAGTTTGGGTAAATGTCAAGAAGGAAGGTTTGTTGAAAATTATATGACAAATTCTTAAATTTTGAAATATTTTCTTTCACTCTGTAAAGACTTTCCTGAAACCTGACCTGCTTTTATACATAGAAAGTAATTCATAAATGCATGTTTAACTTCACATGTGTGAATAGTCCCATTTAAGTGAATAGACAATGTGCATACTCAGAGTTGGATATGGGAATTAATGTGTGTGCAAACATATGGGGGTTCTCATTTCTTACCTGTGTAGCTGAGAAGCTGAGAGAATGTGGCCTGATTCAGTGTCTTGCTGCTTAAATAGCTTTAAATCAGGCAGGTTTTCTCAACTTCCTCATCAGGAAATCATACAAATTACTGACATGATAGTCCACCAAACTGAAACAAAACTGACTTTGAGGTCATCTTTGGAAATATCTTAATTGTAATAAAAATAATTTTAATATAATTATCATATTCCAGTGTCATTACAGTCATGAGGCCGCCATCTTAATGTAATCACCCTTAAACATATCGATGGGCTATGGCATACTCATCCATTTCAGGTTAAGTTTTCAAGAACGTTTTGTAATTTTCTCCAATGCAATGTGCTTGCACAAAACTACATTAGTAGTATATTAGGAGGTTATAAAATGGCCATCTAAGAATTATAAATGAATTTGAAAAGAATGTTGCATATACACCAGTAGGACAATAGACTCTGCCTGCAAACATTTTATAAAGCTTGTAAATATTTTAAGTACTTTAGAAATTAATTACATTATAATTGAGCTTTAAAAAAGAGACTTAGGAACTCAGATCCTAAGAGTTTGGCAGCAAAGCATCAAACTCCATTTGACAGTTTAAAAAAATACTCTCTAAGCAGGCATTACCCAGGGAATGCAAATCAGTTTTAAAAACAAGTATCTGTTGAAACTGAAAGTTTTCATATGTGATTTATCTATTATCCTATCAATATTATTTTGCTTACTGTTTATGTGTAAGCTGTAAGATCAGATCTTGCAAATCTCCCACACTGTGTGTAAGTCTACTCCCAGTGACTGCCAGTGAATTACTTCTCTGGTCAAGAATGGTTCTGTATGTGAGAGGCTGCAGTCACATTCACAGAGTAATTTTACTGAAACATATCTGTGATCAAAATGTTCATTTTAAAAATAAAAAGTAAATCAAAATATGAACTGAATCAGAAAATATCCTAATAAATTTTATAAAAAAAAAAGTGTATCCAGGCCTTGGTCCTAATACAGATCTCAATAAAGTTAGAATTTCCAAACAGGTCTAGCCAGGTGTTGAACTATCCACCTGGAGTTCTTAGCTGGGCTGCCTTCTGGTTGCCCAGTACCCTTTTCAGTGAGGCTGGTCAGCATTTTCGGGAGATTCCATTTTCCAGTCATGAGCTTTAACTCTGATTGTTGCTTATGTAAATGTTTCATCACTGAAATACTCATGCATTTGTAAGACTGCAAAATCTCCTCTGGTGGTTTTTGCACAGTAGGTATATTGAGGGCGCTTCCGAGGAGTATCATCCTAGTTAAACAAACAATACAGTCTCTCCATCATAGTTACAGTCAGTAAATTTAACTATTTCTACTTTGAAAAAGGCCCTTTTGTATTATTTTAAGAAACCCAGAAGTAATAAGGAAACAGTGAAAAACAATAAGTTAAAGAATTCATTATGTGCTGGAAGAGTGAGCCTGTGGACACAGCTGGTAGCTATCAATTATTCTTGGTTATTACAGAAAAATCTGACTCCTGTGATCACATAAAAATCTGTCAACATTGCATAGTACTTCATCTTTTACCAAGTGTCAAAAAAAAAATTGTAGGGGAAAGGGTAAGTGTGGAATTGTGACTAAATATAAAGGTAGTAATTGTTAGAGGTGATTGGTTTTTAATATAAAATGCTCTTTAAAACAAATTCCTTTTTCATCTTGCCAGATGCCTCAGTGGCAAATTATTTATGCATTAAATACTTTTCTATGGTTCAGTACAGGATTCTCTTAAATCCTGAAATTATGTGAAGTGTCTGGAGTAAGATGAGTTTTCTTCAGAATAAACCTACTGTTAGCATAGCAGGAAACTTAGAGAGCCTGATTTACAGTTTCCTCTTTTTAATGCTCATTGTATAAAAATGTTATGAAAGTTTTAAAAGAAGTTCATCAATTCCTGCTGTGAGCCAGGTTCTGCCCTTCATGTGCACATATGCTGATCCCATTTGCCTTCTAGAGAACTTCGTGCTTCTATGTAAGGGCTAAACTTGGGAAGCTGAATAGGAATAAATTCTGCTCTGGCTTATTGGTTCCTTTCCACAATGCTGAAATATTTGCTTTTCTGCAGGGGATGCGGTATCTATCTATCTTACAGAAAATGCTGCCAGTTCAATTAAAATGTGACACAGTTACAATGTGTCTCTCTCATGCTATTTTCAATTGCGTTTCTTAGATTACAGATGGGAATATGCTGAGTGGAGTACTTGCTCTGCTAGCTGTGGGAATTCAGGAACCCGCTCCAGAAGACTACAGTGCATGAATGCAGAGAAACAGAAAGTAAACGAATCATTATGCAGAGAGCTGCAAAAGCCGGTGATTATTTACCAGCCATGTAACACAGATGACTGCCCTGCCAGGTAAACTCCTTTCTACTCTGTTTCCATGTGCTCTATGTGTATGAAAATGCACTCACAGCCTCCTGAAATTGTTTCTGTTCTTATACTCCGAATCTGAAATGTGGTGTTAATTTCACCGTGAACCCTAAAGCATAAGAGATGTGAAAATGGATCACAAGCAAGTAAGAGAATGCTTGGCTTGATTCACTGCACAAATGAGATCCTGTGCAAGTCTCCATGCTGCTGCAAGTTTTGATGCTAACACCCTAACACCTTGAAAGCTAAGCTGGAGGTCTCTCTGAGACATTGCGATGTGCTAGTCTTGCGGAATCTGTTCCAAAGCCCTGGGAGAAAACTCATTATGTTTAGAGCAGCCAGGATACTCGTGAGTGGAATGTGGTCACCTCCTCTCCTTCTCTGCCAGCAGAGCTCCGAGTAGGATGCTTACTGTGGAATGCTGCATTTGTCTCTAACGCCCCTCACCACAGTGTCACACTCCTTGCATGTCCTTCCCTGCCGATTTTCTGGCTGGATCAACTGGAGTACCTTGTGATCCTGGGACAGAAAATCTTTGTATCACAAGCAAGCAGACCACATCATCTGATTCCAAAAGCCAAAATCTTACCTCTAGACTTCTTGAGTTTCTCTGAGCATTCCAACTCAACAAGGCATTGCTCTAGGTTTTTAGCAGGAAGTCCCACAGGCATTCTCAAAATAAGTGCTTTCCGTTGCATAAAAGAGTTGGCCATCACTGTCAGCAATGTAAAAATCCATGAGGGATGAAAAGTCATGCACACGTTTTGGAGTTGTCTCTCACTGGAAAATGTTCGGAGAGAAGTGTTAAGACCTTAACTGACATTGTGGGAGTGCATCTTGCCAGTATGTTCTAAACTCTGTTCTAAATACAGAAAACATAGCAACAGATAAATATCAGGAAAAAAAAGTTGTTTATATTTCATCATTAGCAGCCAGAAAACCAGATCATCTTAAATTGTGAGTCTGAACTCTGGCCAGCCCATAACAAGCAAACATTTTTGCCAGTGGAAAAATACTGAAATAGAACTAATAGTTTGAAACACACAGGCTCAGTTGCAGGTTTCCCTGTTAAAATTCAGCCCTTCAGAGCAGATGACAGAGTTAGGAGGAGGTTGCCAGAGGGCCTGGTGCTCCTCTGAGCAAGGTTATGCCTTTTCAGTGGACTGCAGTGCATGACTTAGCAATCTGATTATCACTGAACTCCAAGTATTCACCACAAAAACCAATCAGTTATTTCGTATGGCTAAACAGACTGGGACCTAAATTGTCTCTTATTAAAATGCTTAGGTTTATTTAGCTTTTAATTTGACTTTATGTATTTACCAGCAGAAGGGAATTGTATGTATACTAACAGAATTAACTCTACCTTGAATTATACATGTATGCTACCATAAACATTGTTTTTCTTTCATTAAAAATTCCACACTTCTGATATAGGAAGAGCATCTCAGATGCCTGGAGAATAGCCCCACATCTGGTTCCTAGTGCCTTCAACCTCTCCCCATTCTCTGTGATTACTGACCTGGGAGGGAAGTGCAAAATATTCAGACTTTCCTTTCCATTTCCCCACTTAATGATTTCTGCAAGATATTCTCATCCCAAGGAAACTCTTTAGAAAGTATCCATAGAATTATAAAGGCTTTAGATGTGCAGTCAGTGTCATGGGCCCTTATTATTAAAAGTGGTTTTCGTGTGCTTAATCCCTTCTCTCTAGCACAGCACAGAAGTACAGTTAAGCAAACATAAGGGTTTAAGCATGTACACTTAACTTGTGCTTTAAATGTTTGCCAAATGTGGGCCTTGCTGACTGGCTGTGCATGTGCTGCACCAAATATTTGCAAAAGTACTTGAGCTTTAAGAGGGAGAAAAAGATGAGTTCAGACTGTAAAAGATTAATCTTCCTTGAATGGATATAAACTGTTTGACTGTAAGAAAGTGAAATAATTGCTAAAGAGAATAGAATATTTTCCTGTTATCACAGTTGTGCTACACATTAAGTCCCATTCTGTACTTCTAGCCTAGATTTATGAAAAGATCAAGTCAAACAAATGGTATTACCACCTACTGCGTCCTCAGTATTGTTTCTAGCTGCCAAGACAGACTAAATCTTTGCAACTTTTAATCAATAAATAACATGTGCTGTTTGAGCCATTATCTAGCAAGATCTTGTTGTAATAACTTTGGCTGAGTTATGACCCCTGTCACCTTGGTAGTAACTAAATCAGTATCATGCATTTTATAAGTCATGGAAAAGTACGCTGTCTTTCCATCTGAAACGTTAAATCCTGAGAGTTTATGGGGTTTGCCTAATATAACCTTTTGGGTCACAAGCAGTGTAGCTTCTGTTAGCATATACTGAGCTATAGTTATCTTAGAAGAACTCACTTAACAACTGAAAAAGCTCATTCTACCTTTTCTCATATCTAAAGCTTGCAGGTTCTTCTGCTTTTTATTTATAAACAGATCACTGCAAACTACCAGCAAGTTTACAGTGGTTTCATAGTGTCTATGAATTTGTCTCTGCATCCTCTAGGTGGGTAACTAGTCCATGGTCTGAATGCTCTGCATCTTGTGGCAATGGATTTCGCTATCGACAAGTAACTTGTCAACAACTGAAAGCCAATGGCAGTATGTTGACACTGCTACCAGCTGCTTGTGTACACAGAGACCGTCCTGCGGGAAGGAAATCCTGTTTGGGCAATTTGTGTACAGTGGGGACAATACTGACAAAAGGACAGGTAAGCTAGAGTTTGTCTCTGTATACTATATATTCCATTTTTTTAATTAAAGAAGGAGAAATACAGATAAAGAATTATGACTGGGTTGTGTAATTAGGTAACTGCCCAGAAGGGTGATTCTGCTATTATTAATTGGGTTGTTTCTTTTTCTTTCCCCTCACCCTTTTCTCTCACTTTTTAGTGTTCTGGTCGCTGCGCAGGCCGCCCTGTAGGATTGCAGCATCGTCATTTTGTATGTCAACTTCGTAATGGATCTTTGGTGTCAAACGCTTCTTGTGATGAAAGAAAGAGGTATACAACTTGAAGCAGTACAATTCAGATTCTTTAGATGATCAAGTTAAAGATACAGGATTGTTAATGCAGTATAAATATGCAAATTCTTATGTATCAAACACAAGGAAAGGAGATAGTGACAGTCACCCCTTTGTATACACTGGATGAATTCAGGAACCCAGGGTGGGTAATGGATTTGATCAGTGTCCTCCACTGTGCTAATGGCAAAGCTAGAAATAGAGTGACAGAATCTTGATTCCCAAAAAGAACGTAGAAATTGCAGTGATCCACCGTAACTTTTTAATTAGTGCTGAACTTGGACTCTTCTGATATAACTTTTTATTCTGGTCTACTACTGCCCAGATTTTATAAAATAAGAGTTTTCCTGGACCTTATTTTGTGGACTGTGTAAACTGGTTTACTAGTTTATGGTTACTGAAATAAGGTGTACGTCTGCATAAATAGAGGTATGTACTGTTAGTATGCCTCTTAGTATGTACTGTTGAGGTACATGAGGTACGTACAACCTGAATGAGTGAGACGATGTGAGTTTTTACATCAATGTACACATTCTAAGAACTCTGATTTGTTTTACTATCTCTAAACAACTCCTTTCAGTACAAAAAGTACAGACTTTACACCTCCACAGAATCTGAATCAGCAGATTCACTTGAGGCTATGCTGTAGCACATGGATGGATGGCAGTCTCTATAAAATGGCATAATCTCAAAAAGGCTGAATTAAAGAGAAATTAAAACTGCATGTGAGGGTCTTTGGGCACAAAATTTTGTTCCAGGGCAATGAAGAGCATGGAATAAATAGGTAACAAGTACATACACGGGAATTGGTGCTGTGTTTCCAGATTACTGAATCCAGCTTTTCCTATTTCTTGCAATTGAAGTGCTTCTGAATTGTGAGCATTTTCAAACATTTTTGCTTCACGCACAATGAAATTTTGGCTCCACTGAAGTACGTGGTGAAAATTCTGTTTACTACTAAAAGCTAGGATTTCACTTTGGCAGCTTCAAATATTCAAGGAGGTTCAGTGTCAGCATAGAAATACTACTTGTGTTCAGGAGAGGTTATACATGAAGCACTTGCAGCATCCAGTATACAACATTTTGGGGTCAATTAAGTTTTCCTAAAGATAAAACACTTTTTATATTCCATGATTTAAAGAAACATGGCCTTGTATTTAGTTTCCTCATGGCTGAGGCATGATGTATGAGCACAAAATGAAATACAGGAAATTCAACTTAAATATAAGAAAAAACTTTTACTGTGAGAGTAAAAATTTGGTACAGATTAGCCAGAAAAATTGGAACAGGTTACCCAGAAAGGTTGTGGAGTCTCCATCCTTGGAGATATTCAAAACACAACAGACAACCTGGTCTAGTTTATTGTACTATGAGCAGGGAGTGTGGACTAATCAGTCTCCAGAATTCCCTTCCAACATCAATTCTATCATGCTGTGAATAAGGTTTAGCACAAAAGTAAACATTTAACTGCCATTTATTTTCCTCCATAGGTCTCCTGTGAGAAGAAACTGTTCTTCAGAGGCGTGTGATGTCTATTGGTGGACAGGCCCTTGGAGGCCTTGCAGTGTGGACTGTGGGAGTGGGTTTCAGTCAAGACGAGTGTACTGTGTACACAGAAAGAATAACAAACCTGTGGCTGATCAGTATTGCGGATGGAGGAAGAAACCAGTGACCTGGCAACACTGCAATGTCACATCCTGTGGCAGTATGTAAATGTTTATTTATATATAAGCATAGTAATAGTTTGTAGCAGTTATATTAGAAAGTGACTCACAGTTGTACACTAATGATTCTACAAGCATTTGATTGTACATCAAAGGTAAAACTATCCTCTCCAAGGAGCACTTCATAATCCTGGGGTTATTTTTCTCTATGAGTAGGCCAGTTTGATATGAAAGCCTCAAAAGCACTTTTAGAAACAGGATATTTAGGAAGTTGTTTTATGCAAACTTCCCTACATGACTGTGCCAGTTATGACTCATACGTCTCTGAGCAAGCTGTTAATTCCTGAGAGATGGGGTAGTTTTAGGAAACAAGCAATAGGTAAACGAATGCAGTGAGATCACACCTCTTATTTGTGACCTAGTTTAGCTTTGACTCCACTGTTGACAGAAATGCAAAGTAAAATAATTACAAAGCTACCAGGAATCCATCAGTTGTTTACAATCACGATAAATTCTACTATTTATCTTTTGCCCGTGATAAAGCCTTTTAATGTTTAAATATATTTTTCAGAAGGCAAGTGCAAGGATACAATTTACTACTGTATATTTGTAAAGCAACTAAAGTTATGCTTGACAGATATCTACAAACAAAGATGTTCTCAATCATGTCAAGAAGTGTAACTCCTCTATGGAAAGTTCAAGATGCTGCAGTGAAGAGTTGAGAAGAGAGGTTCATTAAACTAGCCTGCTCAAAGTATATACTTGTAAATAAGACATTAGTCACAACAGTTAAATGGAAACATGGGGCTAATGAAAAATCAGTATTGCAGATTGATATGCTGGACAGGGTATTTTTTTCTGGGAACTTTTATTATCCACTCCTTGCAATGGAACTTTTAATGTTTTAAACATTTTCATGTCTGGATTAGGGAGATCATATCATGGCATATCATCTGTAAAATTTTACAGGCCATCCCATTATAATTTGTCAAAGGAAAAAGCATTATCTAAAAGCATTAGGCAGTGCTTACTCTTCTTAACTTATGAGAAAAGCAAATTCACAAAATCCTTTCAAGAATTATGGAATGCAGCAACTATTGACCCCTTGGTTTTTCTCATTGATCAAATTTAACACAATTTTTACATTTATAGAAGCTGTGGCTTGTACCTGTAAAAATTTTGGCAGCAACTTCATTTTCTTAAGCAGCTTGAGCTTAAGGGTCTATCTCACAGGATATGTTTTACTGATATTAGCTGTCAGATGGATACACAGAAGTACATTGCTTTTTTTTTTGTGCTCATATTTATGTGTGTGCAGTAAAAGACATTGTAGATGCTAGTACAGTTTTCAAAACAGCAAAAGATCTGTTTTGAATAAATGAGGTGTCATTTTCCATTGTTTCTGTTCTTCTGCTCCTGTCACTGAAGTACAATCGAAGTTCTGGCATGATTAGACTTTTCTACTGATTTTAAATTAGACACAAGGCTTCCTTGTCAGAGTTGTGAATGAAACATTTGTGAGCACTGCTATCTTGCACATCAAGTCAAAATGGGAGCCAATAACTGGCCAAACATGGCTGTCAGATTTTCTGTCTTGAATAAGTATTTTTTTCCCTGGCTGATGGGGAAAAATGTCCAAGGAAGAATTATTAGTTATGAAGACAGACAAGTGCAAGAAATTTATTTTGTTTCAATCAAGATGACTTTTCATCATGACCATTACCCATTTGAGTCTCTTGCAAGTTGATAATAAATTCTGATTATGATATTCCCAGGTAAATTATTTTCCCGTATTGCAGATTATGTCTTATTAGGGCTCTAAGCAGAGAGGACCCCATAGGAGGCAGCAGACAGATGGATTTTTTTCTTTTGTAGTTTCCAAACTACTGCACATGCTGGAGGCCTGAGTGCTTGTATTGATGTGGATCTTGTGTTACATTACTGAACTACAATTACATGCTAATTAGTGGGTCTGCTGTAAAAACAGTTTTAGAAACAGCATTCCTGCACAAAGGGTTTGCATCACTGAAAATTAATTAGCACTACTGTATAGAAAATGTTTAATGTGGACTATTGTGTCCAACGCTGACTGCAAGGAGAGGATATTCCTAATCATTACCTTTTTAATCAGCAATGGGTCTTGATTGTTTAAGCAGTTTTTTAAATTAAAAGAAAACATTTGTAAGATACTTTTGTAGATATTTATTGTCTGATTTAAAAGTGCAATATTTTGTTTTGTACAGTGTTTAATAAAGATTTTTGGACATATATTTTTTCTTATTACCAAAATTTATTATTCATGTTTTTCCTTTATATTTAAAGTTTTCAAATGTTAACACATAGCATTTTTTTTTTTGCTTTAATTTTGTCTTTTGTTAAGTATGCATGCTATACAGAAGCAGTGCTGTAAATGTTTGTTATTGCAATTGGCATGATGTTCCTCTGCAGATTATTTTATTGCTTCTCCAGTAACTGAAGATGTCTAATATTTAGCTTTTTTTGAACGTAGTTTTCATATTTCTGAAATAAACTCTAGTTTGATTATTCAACACTGTGATTACCCAGAGATTGTTTATTACTGTGGTTTTCGTGTTAGCTATGCTTTCATTCCAAATGTTATTTTATCAACAATTCTGGGATTTTTTCAAAGCTAAGATTAGTTCTTAATTTTGACAGTTTATCAGATGATTCTCAGCTTTGTTACAGTCTGTTTGCACTGCTATTAAGAGGCAACATAGATGTAACCTCACTGAAGACGTGGGGAAGAGAATTTGCCAAAATCTAAATAAGTCAGCTCTGACTTATTCAAATCTAGAATCAGGATGCTGTAAAAAGGTGGAATAAAGTTACATTCCTTTCCTAGGCCTTCATTTACTGCACCAAGCAGACCCAACAGAACAGTTCTCTGTTTTCTATTTAGTGGATGGTGGCAACAGGTACGTGAAAAAAACTTTTCAGAATATCCAATATATGTAATGGTCTTTAGAAAGAAGATTCTCACAAATAATAATAACAAAAAAAAGCCTTAAAAATTTATTAAACTTTAAATAAATGTCTAACAATGAAATGGTGGTGTTTCAGAGTTATCCTAGACGGTAACATTGGCAAAGGTGCATGGTTCTATTTAATTTTTCTTTTGTGTCACCAAGGCATTCTTTCTGTGCAATTCTGTACAGCAGTTCTGTGGAGCGTGCTGCATAGCACAGTGCACGAAGAGCACTTGTAGAACAGCAATTGAATCCACGAGTAACTTTTCCACTTTTACATTTTGGTTTAGCATGACATCATAAAATGCTTTTTTAACAGCTGTTATTTTGAGAAATATTAGTTTTCCAGCCTGCTGTTCATTTTGTCTGCATTTCAATAATATGTTGCTTATGAAAAAGTTGACCTCAAGTATTGAATACTGTCTGAAGGTTTATAATATAATTTGATGCTTTTCCTGGAAGCACAGTCAGTAGGGTGTGGCTCTTTCAACTGTAATGTAATAAAGGCTTCTCTCTTTCACTATTAAACTATGCGGAAAATATTAAGGGCAAAATTAAAGCAAATACCCTCCCTCCATGCTAAAATAAGTCTTCAAACACACCTGCAAGAGAACTGTTAAATGTATCTGAATATGCCTTTCACTTCCTCTCAAAAATTTTTGTACTGTGCTGGTAGGTGGCAGCAAATGACTTTCTGTAACTTAAGGTGAAGGGGGAGGGGAAGTGACTTAAGAACTAAAAAAACATCTGTGAAAATTACCAAAAGCATCTGGGCTCACTCACAGATCCAGAGGAGGAGCAATTTTCAGTAGAACATGCAGGCACACATAACTTCACGGATTCAGATTGCATTTCTCAATGAGTTTTCTTCCTCCCTATAAAAGAGAGCTGGAGAATATTAGGAGCTTCTGTAAACTTCTCATGAGGTATCCAGATCGTGTGTAGGAGATGGGCTTGGGTAGGCGTAACTGTGCGAAGTTTTGACTTTGTTTCCTCAGTTGTGGCCAGAGAGAGAATGACTCAAGTTTCATAAAGAAGTAGTTTGTTTGTTTTCTTTGTGCTACAGAGGGATGACAATGAATTGGACTTTTTCCTGTCCTGCTTTTAAGCTGTCACAGCTTTAGGTTGCGCTTGCTTATGCCCAATCCCAAACATCTCTTTACCAGCTGGGGATGTGAATCATCTTGAGAAAGTAAAGTTTAATGGAATTGTTGTTTCATTAACAGAGTAAGTCGTATTACAAAAACACAGTACAAAGACAAAAATTACCTAAAAGTAACTGATGCTCTAACAATGTCTGGAGATTGCTCATGCCATGCTTTTATGCACAGCTAATATACTCAGTTTTGCTTTCTTCCTTGCTTGTGATCCGGTTCCTGCTTTCAACACATTTCCATTATTGATCTTAGTCCTCTTATTGGTGATTTGGTTTAGGAAGTACGAGCACATAATTCTTTAGAACCCAAATGACTGCCCTATACCAATGAGTACAAGATACACAATACTGAAAAAATCATACTGAGTACTGTGATAGGATATGATAATACTGTCAATCATAGAACTATTTATTGGGACTTGCTTAAATAATGAGCATAACAGGACTGAAATCAGTTCATCTAGATTTCCCAAAAATCAAGTAAAGATACATAAAGAAAATACTAAATATCTCATACAAAAGCATAATCATTGCATGTAAAATTTCTATAAGAATATTGTTTTCTGTGTATTTGTAACAAGTAATTCTTTGAAGAGCAGGTGGACTAAAGCCAGGCTGTCTAGCGATTTCTTCATCTTGGCTGGTATTTCTTTTTTTAACCTGAGTTTACATTATTTTCTGTTAGCTTTACATACACCTTTATGGTTTTCTGCCATTTTCCCCTTCAGATTGTGTCTGCAGTGAAATTTGGCAGTGATAACAGGCTGTTTAGTTTTAAAAATCAGACAGCAGAATCAAAACTGTGCTGCATGTTAACTTTCTGAGACCAGTTATCTCTGCTTCCTCATAATCTACCTTAGAAACTCATAAAACAATCCTCTGTGAAATCTCTTTGTAAAATTTGATTGAATTTGCATGAATTTAGATATTACTTAGGTGGGGAGGACACACACTTAGTGTGTCAGTGTGTCCAGCTTTGCTTCCTTTGGAAGTAAGGCTGAAAAAGCACCATCAGAGAAATTAGGAAATAGGGTCTAATAATCTGCTTTTTATGTCTTGAAGGATTTAACATATGTGCACAGTGAAAGAGAAAGGTTACTTCTTGTTAACTGCTATCAGAAATTAGTGTGGCCTTTATACTCTCCTCAGTACTAAATGAAAGAAAAGTAATGATGACTAAAGCTAAAGTCAGGTTTTTAGAAATGCCTACGTGTACTCAAAGTACAGACCAGAAAAACTGGTCTGATGAGCTAATTATTTATATTACAATAGCATTATTTTCTTACTATGAAAAAGAAGTGATGTTCAAAAGATACTTGCTATTTCACAAATACAATAATTTGATTTTTGTCGTGGTTTCAGCAGGCATTGAGTTAATTTTCCTCTCAGTAGCTGGTGTGTTTTGGATTTCGTACATGAAGAATGTTGATAAACACATCAGTGATATGAGTTATTGCTAATGAGACCAAGGACACTGTCTGGCTTTCCAAGTCTCTAATGTGCAGATGCAGGAAGCTGGGAGAAAGACAGACAGAATAATTGACCCAAACTGGCCAAAGAGAGTATTTCATGCCATAAACATCATGCTCAGTATATAAATGGGGGTTGTCCAGGGCAAGTATCTGCCTTCCTGGCATGCATCCTTCTCTCTCGTTTGCTGGCACCGTTCTCCCTACCTTGCTTGGCCCCCTTTTCGATCCTTTGCTTGCTGTTTGGTTTTGTTTCGTGATCTCTGCTCGGGATGGGCTGTATTGGTCGTTGGGACATCAGGTGGTGAGAAAGCATACATTGCCCGTTTTGTTTATGTTAATATCTTTATATTCTGTTATTATTGTAGTTTTCCTTTGCTATTTTAGTAAATTGTCTTCATCTCAATCTACAAGTTTTCCTTTCTTCCCAATTCTCTCCCCCATCCCACTGGGGAGGGGGAGGGTGAGCAAGAAACTGTGTGGCAACTACGGCTAAACCACAACAGATTTGCAGAAAATCTGAAAGAATTAAATGTACGTAATACGTATGCTTGAAATGGAAGTCAGAAACCAGAATGCATGATCAAAAAAATAATAGATGCCATGTATGATGCATTATTCCTACAAAAACTGACAAATCTTTATTAGTCTTGTAATAAACTTCTAGTTTTGCTTTGATTTTTTTCAAGCTATTAGTTTAAATGCTTTTAAAATTAGAATTTGCGTTATTTAATTTGCTTTCTATGTTACTTAAAGAAAAAAAATGAACAACTGGGATTCCAATTATTTCACCAGTGTGCTTGAAATTATGACGCAACAACTACTTCTTTTGGAATAGGATTACTATTTGACTCGGAAAATTCAGGAGTAAGCTGGCGGAAGAATCGGTGACCATGAGAATCGGTGTT
The DNA here is from genome assembly GCF_036417535.1 of Chlamydotis macqueenii. NCBI lineage: Eukaryota > Metazoa > Chordata > Aves > Otidiformes > Otididae > Chlamydotis > Chlamydotis macqueenii. The sequence continues at coordinate 10,176,545 of NC_141567.1, read as the reverse complement.
TACATAGACATAACCTGGAGGAGATGGATAATTTGCTGGGCAGATCTCTTGTTTCTTTGGAGTATATTCTATGCGATACATAGTTTCATTTTGAAAAGGAGTTGAATTAGAAACTATAGCATGTACAGGTTTGAAACTTTGAGCTGGAATGATCTGATGTGGTATGTAATGAGATTTGAATGTGGTTAAATCATAAAATTTTCCTGTGGGTTTTGGAATTTCCTGTTGTTTCTTAATAATCTCTTGCCGACAGCTGCCCCAAGCTTTAAAGTCTTCCTTTGTAGTAGTATTGCCTTGAAAAGGGGCATTGGTTCTTCTTCTATTAGAAACTGGCCTTATGGGGACAGCAGGAGAAATCTCATGCTTAACATAATCAAGATGGCTTGTGGAGTTAAAATCCATGTTGCCTGGGGGTGGAACGTACTCTTTTGCTTTCCGGACCTCAGGCAAGGAGACCAACCATGGCTGAAAACGATCCTGGAATTCAGTGATTTCATTAAAATAAGCATTGGATCCAACTTTTGCATTTTCAGGCTTGCAGCTTTTTGCAAGTTGCCCAGGCAGCCCTTTAAAATCATTCCGGTGGGTTGTGAGATCTTCAAAGGGTTTGTTGCTTGGCTTGTACTCTTCTTTTGGTCTTACGAATTTTGGTTCCAGCTGGTGAGCAATATAAGAAGTGCGATGGCTAGTAGTACTATTGAAAGGCACATCTGAAAGCTTGGCTATACAAGGAGGTTTAAAACTTTGTCTGGGATTCAGTGCCCTTGGAACAAAGTAATCTTGAAACGTAGTAGAATTTCCAAACTTCTCTGTAGGTGGGTGGTATATATGCTCCACTTTACTAGGTTCCCTTCTTTGAATTTCCCATGACCTGTAGTCATCTTTAAGGCAAAAATAGAACTTCATCATACAAGTGTTATTACTTTAAGACCGTTCCTTTAAAATTAAGCCAAATTCTTCTGGTATTAAATCTTGCAAAACAACTAAAAGGTATGTAAGTGAGAACGATAGGGTTATCTACATATTTGTAATAAAACAAAACTGTCTTCTATTATTGGTGTGATAAAAAAAAAAGAAAAAAATTGTACATGATGCCTTATTTTGACTATTTCCTCAAGGAAAAAGAAAATCTTGCGTGTACATATTTAGTGTGTTCCATACATAAAATAGCCATATGCAGGTTTTATATACAGTATCTTACATTTTACTTAGAAGTTTGTGTATACATATGAGTGAAAGGAAAGGTCAATGGGTTCAGTACTGATTGGGAGAATTGTCTCTCATAATTCTCTCTCATCAACATTATAACATCTTAAAGCTTGCTGGGACTTTTTTTTTCTTTACTTTCCTTCTGGGATTTTTGTGCTAACAGACTGTTCTGCTATAATTACAAAACTTACTGTCCAGCTTAAACTTCTTCACGGGCAGTTGGAGTCAATTTGTTGTCTTGGAATCACTGTACTTCAGACTCAGTGTTTTTTCACTCCTTGATCATTACTCCGTGTTGAACTGCTAACATACATTTTAAATGAAGCAGTTGCATGCTGTCTTAGTTGTATGCTGAGACTAGGCTAAAATATTATTTGCTAACTTACTAGTTACATGTAGAGTAAATAGAAGTATTTAAATTTCCTTATAAACTATTTACAATTAATAAATATAAATAAAATGTATTTATATAAATGCATGTCTATCTAGCATAGACCTAAGCTTAAAGCAGCTAGTGAAATATAACTCTGGGGTCTTTGAAGACCCTTTTTTGCCAAATTTTATCCTTCCAACTCTTTCTATCACTGCACTCTCTCCTCTGCTCATTTTGGACTAAGAATTCTAATTTCCTGTTTTAATAGCCATATCTGATCCTCATTATTTCAACTACATTTTTGATACCACTGGCCCATATAATTGGGAACATCTTGATATTCATCACTCTAGAGATCATAGTTCTACTTTTAACTGGGGCTACAATGCAGTACATGTAACAAATTTTACATATAAAATTTGTAATAAATCTTACATATAAAATTTTCTTCTGGAATAAAGTATAGGAAGGTCACATGCCAGAATTACTTAAAAGGAGATTTAGTGCCTTTGTGCTGACCATTGTAATAGAATAATTTGTGTCAAAACAGATCATTACTAGGGTGATATGCAAGCTATACAGTACAGAAAACAGACATGTAAAATGAACTTTTGACTTACTTTGTGGAAAAACATGATACATGAGCTAAACCTATCTGAAAGACATATTGGCACTTTAATTACAACAAACTTTTGCCTGAGATAGCCTAACCAAGTGTATGTTAGAATTTCTCTCCTTCTAGACAAGAAAACCTTAGAGAAGGTTCTTTGTTTAGAACCAAAAAAATGTCACCTCTAAACAACTAGAGTGCTGAACATCTTAAGGCATTATCACCTGCTTTCTATTATGTCTTAATCTCTGGCCCAAACTAAGAAATCCGGTTTCTAGTATAGATAATTCAGAATACTACCTCCATCTTGGTTATTTCCCTTTCTAAAAGTGGCATATATTATTACCTTGATAGGTTGGTATGGTATCCAGTTTTCCTCCTGTAGTGTGCTTTCTCTCTAGAGGTCTTACTAATGTCACTGGTTGTATTTGATGAGCATTATAATCTTTCTGGTATGTGGTTCCCAGTTCTATCTCTCCCATCTTTGGTTTATATTCTTCTTGTACCCGAAAAGGTCGTTTCACAATATCATATGGTAAATAATCAGATCTGAATTGAGGAAAAAGGAAACAATGGTTAAAAAACTTTTTTTTTTTTTTTCTGATGTAGTCACTTTTGTCATTTTTCCATTATATGGAAAAACAACAACTTACAATGTTTACTCTGAAAAATCAATCTGATGCAATATTTTAGAGGGGATAGCAAGGAGGAAAGAAAACCGTAGTACATAAATGTAGGGTCTCTGATGCATGATATAACCTTTATTAAAAGGTAGATGGTGAAGCAACTTTTTCAACACTCCAAGTCTTATTTCCAGTTTAAAAATCTTCTTTAAAGTATCTGAAAGGAAACTAGAACAAGTTGCTGTAATTTTACAAAGTAATGATCCAGAAAGAAGAAACAGAGCAAAGAAAGATCAAACTACTAAATTTGGCAGCACTTACTAATTGCATGAGAATGGAATACGATCAGAAACAGCATTTCACTGTTTTTATATGTGCACATTACATTACAAGGGTGTATATGACATATGTGTGTGTTTAAACAGTATATGCAGTAAATAATCAATCCTGCAGAATAGCATTTGGCCTTTCTATGTATGTCTCTTCTGTTTTTTTTTTTTTTAAATAAACAAATACAGAAGTTTCACCTGTTGCCCTTGTAGCTTAAAAGAAAAACAATAATGGAAGAAGTAAAAGTTTATGCTGTTGCATTGTTAATGATGAATGACTGATGTCTTTTTCTAACTCTTTGAAAGATGCTCTTTAATTTTGTAAGCTCAACATCAGAGTCTGTGCACTGGCGGGACAGACCAACTGAATCCCTTTACTGTTGGCTTTCTTCAAACTCCTCATAATTTAGAACTGTCTGAATAAAAACCAAAAAATCTCCATTCCTCTTTTCTTAAGGTTTCACTTCCCACTATCTTAGATTCCACACATGTATTACAGAAAGTTCCCTAGCTTGCCAGCTTTTTCAGGCTCAACGAGACCTAGATTTCCAAAACAGGCTGAAAACAAAGACAAAAATTTCAGATTATCTTTACAGATTAAACGATGCTGTAAAGAAGGCAAATCTTGTGTTGTATGCATACTTCACTATTTTTTGTTACCTTTTTGTGGTAACTGTATTGCTACACTCAGAATTTATACTTTTAAATATGCTAAAAGTGTAAAGGATGCAATGATTGCATCTTGAAAATGCTTTTGCAATACAATGTTCAGTCCTCCCTTAAAAAAGAAAGGATGAGAAACTTTATAGAGTAATTGTAAAACACATTGCTTCAAAATGTTTACTTAAATGTTGTAATTCCTTCCATTTTCCCACGATGCACTTGGTACTCTTGTTTCGGCTTAAGGCTCCGGGGAGGAGAGATGTTGCTATACTTGGGATATTTTTCCACATACTCTGTTGTGAGGCACGGCTGTTGTCCATTATCATAAATCCTTGTGGGTTTACGAGGGCAGCGATGGCGCCTGGGTAAAACACATCAGATGAGAACATTTTAAATAGTTTAATTTAAGGGGAAAACCCGTACCCTATCTACTGGGAGTGAATAACAAATAGGAAAGATTGAACAATGTCAGTAGCTTGTGTTAAAAATCTTTTTTGAGTTATAAAATCACAAAATATTGTGCTGATGGCATAGGTTCCAGAGCACAGTATATGAAGACAGTAATAAAGAATATCAGCATGCAAGTTTGTCATATCCTATCCTTTGTATTCTGTACTGAGCTGATCTCAGTCATCTGAATGATTCTACTATCAAGATGGGCTTTCCTCTCTTTTTTTAATCTTTAATGCTATTACTGGTATTATTTTTAGAAATAAGTAACTACGCTTCATTTCTCCTCTCATATTGTCTCTTTAACTGTTTTCTCTTATTGCTTGTCTTTTTATTTCTGCGCATCTGCTCACCTATTTTCACCACAACCCTTGATTAACCCTTTTTGATTAAAATTTTAGTGATGTGAAATATCATCTGCACTTCTAGTGCTCTGCAGGCCATTTCTGACTTTTCAACCCTTTTTTTTTTTTTTTTTTAAGGACTGACTAAATCCTCTAACCAAAACCTGTGTTTGTTTAGAAGTAATGACATCTCTTTTTCTTAACAGGTTTTATTTCAGTTACGCCTGCTTGTCATTGATGCCTATTTTAAAGACACCATTGTGTTAAAAGGTGTTGAGCTATACTACGATTTAAGGTATTGCCTTGTTTTGTGTAAATTATGAATGGAATTAAAATGTATGTGTTGTTTTCTACATTGCTTTGAAAATCTTGTTATATTAATTCTGATTTGCATAACACATCTCTCTGGTAGTTTGTTTCAAGCAAACAAACACCAGATTAATTTTAAAATTTTGTCTGACATGATTACTATTTAATGTCTCCTTTAAGGAGATTTGTTGGTTAACCATAAATCTACTTTTGGATGTTTTCCAACTGCTAAACCTGAAGTTTTCATTTAGATAATAACTTTCTAAAACTGATCATATAGGGTACTTAAAGCTCTTCAGCGAGAGGATGCTAGGAATCATCAAAGATGGATTACAGCTCTGATAAGTGAAATATGTTGCTTACAATCTGGCCCAAACTCCCTGAGTCACTGGTTATTTTAAACTTGTAGTTACCGTAACTTCAACCCCAGACTTACTGATAATTCAAATGAATTTGGTGAGAATATGCCCTCCCCCATGACTGACTGATGCCTGCTTTGACGGATTATTATTCTTTCCCTTCTTTGAGGAAGACTATCTTGTGGCTTCCATAAGGTCTGAAAAGAATCTCAGCTAGATAAAACTGACACTATACAGGCTGTCTAGTGCCAAATGCTGTTGCTTTGATTATTTTAACAGAAAGATGCTGAATTTCACTTATTTAGGATCTGGCATACATACAGTTGGTTTTTATACAGTGCTAGCAAGACCTTTGAAATTCTCCCACAAAGTATTTTCCTTTCAGAGAACAAGTCTAATAACTTATTTATAAAACAAACACACCAACCCCCTCAAAGTTGTTGTGTTGTGTTTTTTTTTTTTTTTTTTTACTAACTCCCAGTGCACACACTATGGTCTGAAAGACAGAAGTTCTGTAGGGACACTATTTTTGAGAGTCTTCTGCTTTCCTGGTGTTGACAGGAGAGCTAGTAGTTTGTTATCGGGTTTGGGTGTATTTAAATGTGGTCAGTATGAAGGCTTGAATATCCCATATTTTTGAGAAATCTTTCTCTTTCCTCTTAACTTACATTTATTCAGGAATCTAGATTTTTATTATAATGACAACAAGTGCAGTAAGTGGGGAAAGTCTGACAGATTTAGAAGATGGCAAAGCCGTAATTTATTTTTATACCTCAAAACTAAACTTCTATGCTTTTGTATGCTGTGATTATTGTTGATGGTAGACAAATACTATTCTTGAGTGCAGAGAATTAATTTAGCTCAGAGGCTTTATTCTTCCTTTGGAGGCCAGATTTAACATCCTTTATTTGCTCTTAGACATTTCTACTGAGCCAGAGATCTGAAGCCTGACTGTACTTGTTTAGCAGGGGGTAAATTTTGTCTTGTATTAAGTTAACACATTTGGAACCTATGGGAAATAAGACAATAAAAATATTTCTTTCTCTTTATGGATCCAATCCCAAGTAAGATTAGCTCCTAATTCCTCCACATTAAAAATATACCACTTCTAAAATAAGAAATGGATCTGGAATATCTTAGGAAACAATACAGGATCTAGCCATTGCTCTGCACAACGCAAATGTGAGAACATTTTTTGTGGTTTATTTGAAAAAAAAAAACCCTCCAACAAAACTCACATTTCTACCATAGCAGCTTGAAAATTATCATCGTGCCACCTTGGCAGCATTTTATGCTACTGAAAAGTCTGAAATCTTAAGCTCAAGAGGTTAGAAATTGTCAGTTATTAAAAATGGAAAAGCCCCCAGCACTGGACCCATTTTGCAAATTGATCTTTGAGCGTGCTCAGCACTGGGTACGCTTCCAAAGTTTTTTTGTCATTACAATTATTTGTTGATTTTGAAGATCACCTAAAAAGGCACAGAAAGCGATTCAGTCTAATAAGAAGGAATCTGTTAAAAAGATTACTAAAAATCTTGTAACAATTATTTGATTAAGAACCCAAGATTGCAACCCCTAAGTATGAACACTGGCACTCAGATGTGAGCCTTTAATGAGTGGATTGTGCATATTACAATAGAAAAAAGGTCATTCTGGAATTTTGGAGACTTTTCTTATTTCCCTGTAAAGAGAAAGCACAACAAAGTTCTGTCTTACTGAGTTTCCTCCTCCAGATTTGTAAAATTTTTGAGTGGTTTTTCTTCTGTGAAAAGTCAGGAGATATTATTTCCTTCTATTTTATCATTTAGAATTAAACAGTAATTATACCTTCACAAAATGTCCTGTAAATAGCTAAATGATAACTCCTACAAAATATTAGAGCTTTCTCTTTGCTTTGAAATACCTTCTAAGATGTGTATGCATTGCAATATCTAGGTAACACTGCTAAGCGACCAGTCTTGCCCTAAAAACAGAAACACTGTAGCTACACTGAAGCAAACACAACCTGCTGTCTAAACCAATAATGGCTTAAACTTCTACTGACTGTAAAAACTTTTCTTTAAACCATATTGTGCACATTTTATCAAATTATTCATATTATTAAACTGGGTTTTTGAATTGAGAATTTTCAGTTGAGCTTGTTTTCTGCTGTCAGATTGTATTGTCTCACTATCTTTATTCTTGAGCCTGAGACAGATTTCATATCGCATCATGAAAACAATGTGTTCCAACACATTAATCTAGGAGTTTTGAAACAAATTTACAGGGGAAACTACACTCACAGTCTTGGCCAAAAGGACATGAGAATCTTTACACACTGCCTGTCTCTCATCTCTGTCTACCAAAAAGTGGGTGAAGCTAGACCTCTCATACCAAAGCACGTAAGGAGTGCGTGTGCTCAACACAAAACCTGTAGGTCATGGTGCACTTCACAGCCATGGGGTTGGCCCTGTACTTCCAATAGATAATGATCATACTCTTGTGATCTTATGATGGCTTTTTTGTAAATATTTGTTGGGTTTGGGTTTTTTTTTTGGTTTTTTTTTTTTTTTTTTTTTTTAGTATTAAAGACTGAACCATTGGATTCTAGGTTGAAAATCCTAGGATGATTATTTTTGCTTTGTTTTTTAAGTAGACAGTGAAGAAATTGAAAATATTAACAGTACTGACTCCAAACCTATAAACATACAGCTGAATTTTGCAAGGTTTAAATCCCTTACAATTTTTGGAAACCTGGCTTGCTATTTTTTTTTTTTTTTTTTTTTTACCTATAGCATTGATAATACTGCTTATAGACCTGTAATAGTGATTTTAAACAAAACAAATTTGCCTTCTGTACCGTCTTATGCCAAAGAGGCTGTAGTACAACGATGAACCGTGTGTCTCCATGTAGGATCATTGAATGTAAAGAAGCAGTGGGGCTTCCCTCGCAGCGGAGGCTGTTACTGGATGTGACGTTAGAAAGGCAGATATGCTAAATCTCCGTTAAAGGCCGTAGTGCTTGCACAGGTTTCTGTCAAGGCTGATTTATCCAGCACCCTTCTGAGGCGTGGGACAGAGGAACTGCTTTGTGGACAAGCCTGATCCTGACGTTTAGACTGTCCCCATTCTTTTCTATTTTAATGCATTTAAGATTTGGGTTTTTTTTTTTCCCCTGCTTGATTTAAACATAAAAACTTTACTTCATGTTTACTGAGAAGATCCCCTTTAGAAAAGAGGGAAGCTAAAACCTGTTGAAATGGGAATGTTACCCAGTTTCTGCCTTCCCACTGCTAAAAATATCAGCCACGACCCGGCGTGGGGGTCCCCGCGCAGCCCGGGGTGGGTGAGGAGGGGGACAAATTGAGGGGCGGTTTTGTGGAGGTGGCACTGGGAGGGCCCGGGGTGCTGAGGGGGGAGCCGCCGCCACCTTCCCGGGGCGGGGGGGACCCTCCCGGGGGCTCGAAGTCTTCCCCCCGCTCCCCAAAGATGGTGGCGACCCGCGAGGCTGCTTACCCGCAGGTACAAATCTCGCACAGGCACCGAGGCGGCTTCATGCTCCCCGCCGCCGCGCCCGCCTCTCCGCCGCGGTCACTAAGGAAGCGCTCGGTCGCATGGCAACGGCGGCGTCGTACCGCTGAGCGGCCTCCGCCGGCTTCCGTCTGACGTCACGCACCGGGGGGCGGGGCGCGGCGGGGGAGGAACGGGCGCGGGCTTCCGGGAGCGAGCGGCGCGGCGCCGGGAGGCAGCTAAGGTCGGGTGTTCCCCTCCCCGGGAGGGGCCGTTTTGGGGTGGGGGGTGCGGGACCAGCCCCGGCCCCGGGCGCGTACAGGGCGGGGGAGCGGGTGCAGCCTCCACCCCTTCTCCCCTCCCGAATCCCCCCAGCCCCGGCCCTGAAGGCACCCTCCTCTCTCTCCCCCCCACCCCAGCGGCACTGCGGCGATCCCCGGCGGGGAAGCGTCGAGGGGAAGCGTCGGGACCCCCTTCCCGGGTGTGCGCAACCGAAGCGTTGGAGGGCTGGGAGCAGCGCCCCCCCCCGGAATGCGCGGTCGGGAGGGTAAAGCGTGAAGTTGTCCCCCCTCCGGGTCCGGGTGCGGAGGGCCGAGGCTGCCCAAACCCCTGACTCCTGTTAAACACAGGAACGTGCCGCGGGTTTTGTGAGTTTCTGGTACCCGAGGTGCGGTACAAATGGTGTCTGAGGAACTGACGCACTCCACGTGTCAGAGGCCATTTCCCCGATGAGTGGCTCTAATAACTACTTAGGTAATTAAAGGAAAAAGAAAAAGTGTTTCTTAAGTTGGCTCCTAAATAAATACTTTCCTCTGTTGACAGAATTAGTTAACCATGGTCCTCACAAGTGTGGAAAAAATGGTCGGCCTCCAGAAGAAGACTTCTGGAATCAGGAATATCTGTATATTAGCCCATGTGGATCACGGTAAGACAGGTGCTTGTGACTGGCAGAAACCCTGCGAGGAAAACGTGTGTGTGTGCTATTTAAATGATGGTGAGATATTTCAGTCCCTGCTTTAAAGCAGTAGGTTTTAATGAATTTAGCTTTGAACTATTTTAATCCTGATTCTGAGAAGCAAATTTGTTGTTGTATTTCTGGTTTTACTTAATGGAAGAAGCTTGTTATGTAGGTGGAAATAATAAGTGCTTATTTTAGGACACAAATATTTTGTCGAATTGCATGATACATTCAGGTTCTGATGTACTGTGTGTTATTTCAACTGCTTTTCTGGTAATGACAGTAAGGTTGCATCCACTCTTCAAAAATAAATTCATGTGCAGCCTGAAGTTGAATAATTGGATTTGTTTTTTTTTTAAAGTTAGTTTGTACTTTCATGGCATTTTAAAGCCTTTATTAATATTGATGTCTCAGAACGTTAGATGTTGTCAAGATTCATAATATTGTCACTTCTTTTTCCATTGTCTATATTAATTTAAACTAAGTAATTTATTTTTCTTTTCAGGGAAAACTACTCTAGCTGATTGTCTAATATCTAGCAATGGAATAATCTCTAGCCGCTTGGCAGGAAAGGTAGAGTTATACTGTCATTTTTGACAAAATTCTGGTGGGTATGTGCTGGGATTGTAAGTCAACTATGATTAAGGAAATTCTATTGCTAGTCTTGGTAAACCTCATTTTCTCGCAGTCATACTTTCTGACAGTTGATAAGTAACTTGTAAAGATAATTCTACAAATTTATTGGCTCTTGTTTTGTTTGTTTTTTTTTTACTCAGCTGAGATATCTAGACAGTAGAGAAGATGAACAGATCCGAGGAATAACCATGAAATCTAGTGCAATTTCATTGCACTTTGTGAAAGGTCAGTTGTGGATGCTGGCAAGTATAAACTTTAATATATATTATTGTTAATTTTCCCTGTCTCTTTATTGTTGCTGTTGAGCTCTTTTTGTATGAACTTTACTGTTGTGTTTGTCAGTGTTAGGCCATGATTCGACAAAGACTTAAGCATGTAATCAGCTGTTAACCAAGATAATCAAGTTGTCTCTCAGGGTTGGCAATACTATCGTCAATCATATCTCTAAGTGGAGGCAATTAGAATAATTGCTTTTATCTTTTTATTTTAGATCTAAATCTTTATATTTTGATCTTAAGACTTGAAATAATGTCACTGAAAGAAAAAGTCTTCATTCAAAAAACACCATATTTTAAAATTTTGTACAGTCTTATCTTTACTATACTTCTATGTCAAGGTGCCTGTAATACTCCGCTATAAATTGTTTAGAGGGTTTTTTTATACTGCAATTACAATGTCGTCTTTGTTATGACTCCGTGTTCCTCACCAGTCTTATCCTCAGCCAGGCAAATGAAAAACATGAAATAGATTACTAACAGGCTTGTGCAGAAGAAAGAAGTAACTAACAGAAAAATTGCATGAACAGAAAAGCCACTGTTAGTCTTTCCATTTCAGCTACAGCTGATTATAAAAACCAGTTGACTGGAGTCTCTGCTAAGCAGAATTTTTGGGGGGAATAGTACAGAAAATATTGAAAACTCCTTATTTATATCAGGAATGTAGGGTTTCTTTTTATGACAGTCTATCGTGATTGTAGCACCCTTCCACTATCTAAAGTGTAGCTTATAAGAAAGACAGGTAGAAACTTTTTAGCAGAGCCTGTTGTGACAGGACAAGAGGTAATGGTTTTAAAATAGAGGGAGGTAGATTTAGACTAGGTATAGGGAAAAGTTTTTTACACTGAGGGTGGTGGAACACTGGCACAGGTTGCCCAGAGAGGTGGTTGATGCCCCATCCCTGGAAATGTTCAAGGCCAGGCTGGACAGGGCTCTGAGCAACCTGATCTGGTTGGAGATGTCCCTGCTGCTTGCAGGGGGGATGGACTAGATGGCCTTTAAAGGTCCCTTCCAACCCAAACTATCATGATTCTATGATTTATCTTTAACATGCAGACTGTAATTAGCTAGTGATCTCTTTGTAATGCTACTACAAGCTAGTTCAGGGTTAGGGTTTTCCTTTTTGTTTAGTTGGCTTGTGTGGCATTATAACCAGGTGGCTGAAAGAAAGACTTTTCAAAACTGTTCTGAAATATTAATTTATTGTTTGATCCTAGGTGATCAGGAGTATCTGATTAATTTAATAGACTCCCCAGGGCACGTGGATTTTTCTTCAGAAGTATCTACTGCTGTCCGACTCTGTGATGGTTGCATCATAGTGGTGGATGCTGTTGAAGGAGTCTGTCCACAGGTGAAATAAAGTACATTAAATAGAGAAAGAGGGTAGAGAAGGCAGAGTAAACAAAGTCTTAACTGTATTATATAGAAATAAAAGATGAGCTAGTTTAAGAAGTTTTGTAAAACTTTTAATAAATGACAGTGGACTTGAGTTATGGAAGAGGGTGGTTAGTTTTCATCATTGCGCAAAAAATGAGCAATGCTGTTGAATGGGTGTAGTGATGCAGAGTTGAAACAGTGAGTATGCAATTTTTTGAGTAATGGAATATTTGTATAGAGAAGAATAAATGTCTTAAGGGAAATAATATCCTTACCTTGGCTTTTAGGGTATTGAAAGTGAAAAAATATGCAAAATAACATTGAGACTGCTTTTTTTAATGGCTTTTATAATGAGGGAGGTTTTGCCATGAAATTCTGCCATTCTGCAGAATTCTGTAATAACTTACACTATGTATTATGAGAGTCTTATTTCCTAGATTGAATGTCAACCTGTCCTTTATTATATGTTTAATTAGATTTTAGAATTATATTGTCATATTCTTTAATACTCCATCTCTTTTCTGGTATCAAGCTTTCTGTAATGGACTATTTTTTTTTTTTTTAAACTATTTCCTTCTTAATAGACTCAAGCAGTTCTACGGCAAGCATGGCTAGAAAATATACGTCCAGTATTGGTGATTAATAAAATTGATCGCTTGATTGTGGAGCTCAAGCTCACCCCTCAGGAAGCATACTTGCACCTTAAGAATATCTTAGAACAGGTATTCATGCTGTAGTGTCATGTTCACACAGCATATTTTGTTGAGCTTTTTTTCTTCCCCCTTTTCTCCATTCTTGAATTGAGAGAGACTGTAATTTTCACTGCCTTATAGCTGGAATAAATTTAGTGAGATACATTTTCTTTCTAGTTGATTTTGAGGTTTAATGAGAATGCCCGTGGTAGAAAAGAGTGTTAAATACCTCTTGACAGTTCATCGGGAAGAGTCTTAATTTCTAGAAAGAATACGCTGGGTCTTTTGTTATTCCTTTTAATTGTTTAAACTTCCTTGGAGGTAGACAAATCGTATCTTTAAACTACTCCTGATATTGATGGGTTTATGCAGAGATCAAGTTCATTTGTCTTTTAAGTTGCCTTCAGACTTCTCCCCTTACCCCGTCCTCCAAACTTACTTTTAAGCACTTATCTACCTGGTTTCCCTTTGCCCTCTTTTGTTGTTTGTTTATTGACAGTAACAAGTTCCTATTTCACCATTCCTTTTGCTGAAAGGCAGTGTATTACACATGATACTCTGTATCTGGTTTAATCCTGATGTGTCTGACAGACTTGGAAAGTACACGTTTAAGTTGAATGTTAGCCTCATCAAACTCCTGTTGTCTTTAAATTGACAGGATTAGTTACACAAGGTCTGTGTTTCAAATTGCAAAATCTGAAGAAGGCATGCTATCTTCTAAAAAAAAAAAAGGTCTTTTCTATCTTTTCTATATTTTGGCGGGTAAGAGGAGTTGCATTTTAATTGCAAGTGTTGTGAAAGAGTGAATGCATCTTAGGGTGTTTTTATATATCCTTCTGTAGATCAATGCAGTCACTGGAACACTCTTTACCTCTAAAGTCTTAGAAGAAAGAGCTGAGAAAGAAATAGAAAGTGAAAATATTTCAGACACTGCACCAGGAGATCAAATTTATGACTGGAGTGCTGGATTGGAAGATACTGATGATTCACATCTTTATTTTTCACCAGACCACGGTAATGTGGTGTTTGCCAGTGCAATTGATGGCTGGGGTTTTGGGTAAGTCTGGGACGTTGTTGGGTTTTTTTGAGGTTTTGTTTGTTAGTTTTATGATTTTTTTTTTTTTAATTTATTACTGCAGTTAGTCTTCAAGTATTTTTAGTTGCTTCATATTTCTAAAGTTATTTTTTATATATTTCTGTGAAATGCAGCTGTATATAATCAGTTCTAATATATTAATGCTGGACAGCTGAGAACAGTACCAGCTTTTTCACCTGTGCGACAGAAACCCCCGTTTTACTTACACAGCAGCTGCTGAGCCCACTCTAGTGTCCAGCCTAGCCTGGTAAACTTAGTATTTCCTTAATTGCTGACATTTGATAATCTGTAGAAGACTCGGCCAAAAACTGCAGCAGTACAGGAGCTGTTTCGCAGGTAGCTTGCACCTTCCAGCTACAGGACAGTGACATTCATAATACGCATAGGGCAGGCAACTGGTATTGGGGCAGCAGTTTCAGCTGTCCAGGTCGGTCCAGTGCAATTGTGGGTGACAGCATTACTATCATCTGTTTTTTCTGCACCAGACTTTGCCTAGTGCTTGAAATAACTCATTTCTTCTCAAGTGTTTATGCTCATCAGTCTTAATCTAGCTTTTCTCTGTTCTTCATTCAGATGCGTTTCCTATCTCTTGTTACCTAATATCTTTGTATTTCTGTTTCAGCGGTTGCTAAAGAGCACTGCAGAGATGTTTAAGTAAACCTAAGAATTTGGAGATAGAAAAATTTAGAACGTTTTCTGGATTACTGTATTTGAATTTGTGATCAGTTCTGTTTTTCACTCCTGTTCTGTTTTAAAGGACAGCAGGCTAGTGTGAAGAATACACATGTTCTGATTACTTGCCACAAGGTGGAGTCGTTGTCTTCATCATGAAAATACAAGTAAAAAGATAGAGTCAGTAATACAGGGCATGTCTTTAAAATTACAAAAACTTTAAAAAAAGAAATCAGCTGCAGAATTTTAAAGTCAAAGTCAAATTCTTGTATAAGGCTTCATGCATAGTTTGTACACAAACACAAACATTTCTTGTCACTGCAGAGGAAAGGGAAAATGAAATCGGTTATTTTAGTTTAAGTATCTGCCATGAATAATAAGAATTTATAAAAAGAAAAATCAACGGGTAAGTTGTGTACAGGAAATTGAAAACTTTAGCTTTCCTGACCTGTAACTTTTCACTGAAAAGTTTTTTTTTCCATGGAAAAAAAAACAAATTATGGTAGTAAACTGTTGTTATACAGAGTATTTAGAATGTCACTGTTAGACACTTGTTCAAGTTTGAAGTCAGAATATGAACATTTTCTTGAGTAGGTGTTGAAATGATTTAGAGCTATCAGCTGTTTTTGTCTTGTATGGATAAAGACTGGGGAACTTGCAGCTTACTTTTGTTTTGGATACTGACAAAGCTTGTGGAAGGGAATGAATAAAAACAAAAAGCTAAGTTTTGGTTTAGGGAAGTTCAAAGGTGGCCTAGGTTTAGTATTAACATTCTAAATATGCTGCCAGGGAATGCTAAACACTAAGAAAAATGTTTCTTAAAGGAAACGATACAGTGGAGTACTTTGTTACAATAAGTAGAATTATAAACTCAAAAGCAATTTAGAAGCTATTTCTTTATCTCAGGCTAGTTGATATTTGCAAGTAAATGATAAAAAATTAAGATTTTATAGGATACAGAACTGCAGTCTAGCATAAGCACGTGGTCATAAACACCCTTGTAAATGAGAAAGCAAGCATGATGTTCTTAAATGGTAGGTGAATATAATGGTTATTTTTATAAAAGCGAGACTTCAGATACTTATTTTCCTTTCATGTTTTATTTTCCACTGATAATTTCTCTGCAGCTAGAATTAAATTTCATACAAATGTGGGAGAAAATTATTTGTTCCTCCACCTCAGAAGTTTAGCAAAAAATACTTTAATTTGAACAGTTTGACAGCGGAGTTTACTTTCTCATGTACTTCCAGGTTATGAGTCTCCAGCTTAGGGCCTGAGAGTCTCTAATTTGTTGTTTTTAGAGATAATATGTTCTGTTAATTTTCTTTTTTATTTTTTTTTCCCAAAAGCTTTTAGCATTTGGTATATATTAGTAACAGATACTCTGCAGAGCTGAATGTGTGATAGATGGTTAATGATATATGCTGAAGTGAAATGATAAGTGGTCAAGCTTTAGTTGTTTCTTTGTATTTGCTTGGTCTCTGCCACTTGATATGTTTGTCAAGTAGCTTGAACCTTACAGAATTTCTGTAAGGCTGAAATCTCAATACTGATTGTAATTTAGCTTCAAATAGGGGGAAGAAATGGTCAGGCATGACCCATCCTTATTTTTGTAATTGGTATATTGGTATACTAGAGCGGATTGATAGGCTTTCTGTTTATTCTTTGCCAATACTATACTGATGCAAGATGAACTTAAAAAGCTTATAATGCTTTTTATTGAATATGAGATTTGCTGAGATCCCTCAAATTTTATTCCTCTTCTGCTTTATGTATGGAAACTTTTAAAAGATTATATTAATTGAACTATCTATGTACAAGATTGTATCTCAGCCAAAAACATTTCTGCATCTAACTTCAATGAGGGGTGTTAGTATTCTGCTGCTAGTTCTGGATCAGACTGTTTATACATTACGCAGTAGACTAATTTATGTTAATCTATTTTCTATCCCACAAAATGTGCTTACAGCTTCGACAAATAACAGGACTCCTATCTGCTAATTTTCTTATTTGTGCCTGTTCTAATTCTCCATTTTCCCCTCACATCCTGAAAATGTTTTAATGTATTTGTTGCAGCTGAATGAAGATTCTTGGCTTTCTTATACTACTTTGTTTCTTATGATGAGCTGGCAGGGCCTGATTCTGATAAATCATGTTATGGGAGGGGAAAAAGGAACATTTTCCTTAATTAGTTTCAAGAAGTACTTCTGGACTGGCAGCAGTACTGTGTAGTGAAATATGAATCAGTGGAGCATTTTCTTAGTCTTCATTGGGGCAAGCTTTGACTGCTGTTACATGGTTGTGGGTTCTGTTCCTAAAGGTATTGTGACTTGTCATGGCAGAAAAAGCCATGGTTGGTGCTAGCCTCATCCAGTGCAATTAGTACCTATGCTTTTCTCATGATCCTCGAGTGCTGAAAGAATGCCATAAATACATATGCAGGAGGTGCTGGCGCAATCAACTTGATGGTTCTCTCCCTGTTCAGAGTTTGAGGTAGTTTCTTGAGGGGGAAAAAAAAATTAAAAAAAAAATCTCCTTTTTGGTCTTAGTTCAGAACTCCTAGCTTATGTCTTGCAGACATGGGCAGGTCTCTTTTTAGGTGTGTAGAGATTTGAGAATTCTGGATTTCAAAGAAGAGATTATCAAATATCATTGTTCTGTAAATAGATTGTTCTGATTGTAAACATATATTTTTGTTTCTGTGTGCACAAGGAGCAAATATGTGGAAGTTTTTTCTATTACTACTCACTGAACATTTCCAGCAAGGAAACCATCGAATGTTCAGGACTCTCTCTTTAGGTCGTGAGCAGTCTGCTTTTATTAAGTCGTGAGGGACCATTGAACAACACAATTGGCTTTATAACACAACTTTGGCATTACAGTTTTTATATTGTTTTCTGGATCTTGCTCATTATTAAAACAGTGATTCAAACAACAAGAAGTGCCCAAAGTAGTTAATTTAAAAAAATAATTGCCATAATCTGATGGTTCAAGTGTGGCTCCAAAGAATACTTGATTTTTAACTTGTACCATTCTGGTCATAGACCATAGTCAAATGGGATGTAAATATTTAGAACTTTTGTATTATGCTTTTGTTTTTTTACTAGGGGGTAGTACACAAATATTTATTTCAAATGAGCAAGTTCAGCCTTGAAGTTGACTTGAAACAAAACAAAAACATACAAATACTGCTGTCATTTTTGAACTGTTATGACTAAATATTTTTGCAGGTGTGACTGTTAATGTGAGCTAAAGTGAAGGCGATTGGAAAAACAGGAGTAAAACAAGGATTTGAGATTTGTGTGTGGTTTTCATGTAAGCTGTCTGTTGCTTAGGCTAATAAGCACATGTAAACAGCATTGCATTTTTATTAAGATGCATTTTGTTTCCTTACAGCATTGAGCATTTTGCCAAACTGTACAGCCAAAAGATTGGAATCAAGCCTGCAGTACTTCTGAAGACTTTATGGGGAGATTATTATTTAAATACAAAAGCAAAGAAGATAATGAAAGGTGATCAGGTAGGGAGGTTGTCAGAAATATTACCTGGTTTTTATTTTGGTTTGCCTTTTTTTTTTTTTTTTATTCTGTTCCTCCTGTGTATTCTGAAAATTACCCTCAGTACCTTTTCACTCAACATCACTGGAAGTATAAAGTCACTAAGATAGTCTTGCTTCAGCCCTTGGAGAGAAGAACATTCCAAAACTGGCCATTCACAAACTGCATGGAGGAAATATCATCTAACAGTCCTCACAGTTGCTCTTAAATGTCTCTGTTCACAAAATAAGTGACATTGCAGCTTCAAGGATTCAGCATGGAGCAAAACACACAAGGTGAATGGAAGACTAACAATGCAGAAACCAAAGTAATGAGTGGATCTCTGTCTTATTTGAAGAGTCCTTCAACAGCTAAGGTTTTAGGATGTTTGTGTTTATCTTAGGATTTAGGATTTGGAAATTTTTTTTTGCCTTAGTGAGATCCCATTGAATACTATACTGAATCCTGGCCTGAAAACTACACTTCTCTTGCATGAAGTGTTACCACCACTAAAAGTTAAAAAGGGAGAAGAGAGTTTCCTTATTTTCATTTAATGATGCTTTTTTGTATTTTCATAGGTGAGGATCAGTAGTTATAAAAAGGGTGATAATCAGACTTAAAGTAGACATGTTCCATGTTTATCAGACTCTTTTTCTGAAATTGAAACCCTCATCCTTCATGTTTAAGCTTCGTGTTTATTTTATGTCATATACCATTCTTGTAAGACAGACTGTTGAAGTAGTGATCTTAGGTATAAACAGGTAACTGTCTTGATTTTGAATAAAGGTTTTATATACTCCTTATGAAAAGGCAGTTAAAAGTACATTATTAAGCCTATTGTAAAAGTGAGGAATTGCTGGTAATTAGCTGTGTGTTTATGTTCTACCAGTCAAAAGGAAAGAAACCTTTGTTTGTGCAATTGGTGCTGGACAACATATGGAGTCTGTATGAAGCTGTAATGAAAAGGTGAGAAGATTTCATGGAATGTCTTCCCATGTGCTACGGTGATTTTTTATTTTTTATTTTTTTAATTTTTTTTTTAATACTCAAACAAGAAGTGTTCTAGATGCTTGTTATATATCGCCCCATCCCTGGAAATGTTCAAGGCCAGGTTGGATGAGGCTCTGAGCAACCTGATCTAGTCGGGGATGTTCCTGCTCCTTGCAGGGGGCTTGGACTAGATGACCTTTGAAGGTCCCTTCCAGCCCTAACCATTCTATGATTGCTACTGTGGTTTTTTTATCTATTATTTTCCTTACAGAGACAAAGAAAAAATTGAAAAGATAGTCACGTCTTTAGGATTGAAAATCGGTGCACGGGAGTCACGGCATGCAGACCCTAAAGTTCATCTTAATGCCATTTGTAGCCAGTGGCTACCAATATCTGATGCAGTCCTCTGTATCCTTAAGGAAAACACTATTTTTTGTTTTATTGGCAATTCTCAGACTTTAAAGAGTGCTTACATATTTCAGTGTGTGATTTGGTATGATTTGTTATCTTTTTTTTCTTGTCTATGCTGGTGCTAGCTGGACCTGTTTTCTCACTTGTAATATTAAGTTACATATCTACAGTTAGTCTTAACATTTTTACCAACTTGATGCTTTTGCATACATTCTTCTTTTAGGAAAAAGGAAAATAAGTTATGAAACTGGAGGTATTTTAAGATTACACTTTCATTATGTAGTTTTATATATGAATGTTAGTATTTTTCCTGAAGGATAAGCTAGTCTCCTTTTTATAATAATATCCTAGCTCTTCTGTCCATGAGCTTCTGTAGGTATCCAGTGTTATGTTTTGGGCCTATGCATTCTTAATCAGCCTTTGCTGTTTGTCTGCTCTGTAGATGGTCTTCTCATCATTTATAATATAATACACAGTATATTATAGTAGATACGCACAAATGATTGGCGTATAAATACTAATCAGTTCTGAAATCTTGCCCCAGTTGTCCTATTCCTAGTTTCCTAGTTGCACATAGGGTGAGCCACCCCTACTTAACTATCCATTCTGTCCTTGGGTAAATGCCAGAAATTGTTGCTGAATTGAGAGGGAGCTGGATGCACTGTAGCAGTCAGAGCTTGATGTTAGCTGTCTGTTGTTGTTGGCAGTTGGTGCATGAGGTTGATTGAAAGAAACAAACATTGAAAGCATTTGTCTTCCTTTTGTTTGCATTCAGTAAGGAAATATAAATATATAAACACTTATCCTTAGCAATGTGTTTTAGCCATGGTGTGTAATAAACTTCCCAGTCCTCTTGACATCACTGCAGAGAGAGTGGAAAAGCTGATGTGTGTTGGAGCTAGAACGTTTGATTCTTTGCCACCAGAAACCCAGGAACTGAAAAGTGGTGAGTAGATATTCTCCTATTAACAGAAAGGTTGTTTCTATCTTGGTGTTTTTTTTTTTTATTTGGATCATAAGATGTGCAGTAATATCTGCTTAGATTTATACTTATTTTACTTGTAGTAGCTTTGTTGATGTTTGTCAGTGACATGTCGTAGTATTATGTCTTGTTTTTATGGCCATGTATCTTTCTTCAATCCCATATATTCATGGTTTTTAAACGACTCAAGTTGCAGGTGATGTAAAGTCTATGATGCTGCACTGGGGATTTTGGAAGGATATGAGGTTAATACTTGGTTTTAGTTCTAAACAATAGAAGTTATCATGTAATTGAGAATTTAATATTTTACTAATTTCTGTATTA
Source organism: Chlamydotis macqueenii (assembly GCF_036417535.1). NCBI lineage: Eukaryota > Metazoa > Chordata > Aves > Otidiformes > Otididae > Chlamydotis > Chlamydotis macqueenii. The sequence continues at coordinate 10,155,838 of NC_141567.1, read as the reverse complement.
AAATCATTAATTTTTAGGCAGTAGGGGTTTGAATTTGAATTTCATTTTTACAAGTGTATTGATGAATACTCTTGGTTATGAAAAAGTAGTGTACTTTGTTTGCCTAAGTTCTTCACAACGTAGTCTTTTCATATGTCAGATAAAAGGGAGAAGTGTAGGAGGAGAATTTTTATTTTCTTTGTTAGAAGTTTTGAATGGTGTGTCTGTTATGAATTCGATAATGTGTTCCAAGTTGGGTGCAAAAAGTAGTTTATGGGAGTTTCCTAAGTATTCAATGAGTTTTGTGTGGATCTTTCATCCTCTGAGGAATATCTGTTCTTGCAGTTAAGTTGTTACAATTTTATGAAGACCTGAATGTCTGGACATTTGCAGGAATTTCTTCTTTAGTTTGAAAGGAGGGAGAATACTTTGAGGTACCGAATAGGTAGCTCAGTCTTAATGCTAAGATGCTCTGTTTTTTATTCTAATCTAAACCAGCCTATGAACTGAACTTTAAATATCAAAACAATATATTTAGTTGAAGTATATGTAGTTTGTATGAAGAGTTCTATTTTCACAATTTTGCTCCTTTTATTTTATTGTGAAACAGACTTGAAGATGTAGGCAGTGTTATCAAATGATAAGGCTAGATTAATTTTTTGGCTTTCCTGTTAATCTACCTTTAGCATATTATCCATTGAAATAGGAAATAAACAGTAATTCCTATAAAATTCATAGAAGGCCATAGTTTTGTCCATACTGTTGAGATTGCAAATAATTTCCTTTTATGTTTGTTCAGCTTTTATGAAATGCAGTAGTGAAGGAGCAGCCCCAGTTATTGTCTTTGTTTCCAAAATGTTTGCTGTTGATGCAAAGGTATTACCACACAATAAACCAAGGTAAGAAAAAGTAACATTTACCTTTCTGATCTACATTAGATACTTTTAGAGAAAAAAAGTTATGTTGCAATTTTTTCTTACCATACTTATCTATGAAACTTCCACCAAAAATCTTTCTTGCGGTAACTTTGCACTTTTGGATGGACCAGACGCTAGGTGGTGCAGTTTTACTTTGAATTCTGTCCTTAAATGTTTCTGAAACAAGAGTTCTTGCTCAGGGACCGGTGTAGCACACGAGTGCCGATCCTGCTTTATGACCTGTTATTTTATTTGTTGGGAGGATTGAGATTCTTTGATGTGATGAGTATGTAACATAGAGGCAAAGGAAGCTTTTACATACACCGGACACAGAAAGTCTTGGACATATTTTAAAGATTTTAGTTAAAATTTAAAAGAAAGGAAAGTCTAGGTACTGGAAGTTCTGTTTTGTGACTACAACTTGGGATTTCAAACAAAAGACTGTTTATGAGAGATTCTGACTTACCCAAGAGTAATAGATAACTCTTAAACTATTTTCATGCTGTGTTATTTGCTTATGAGCACTCTGCCTTATGGATAAACTGCTCAGTTTTAATGGTTTTCAGAACACAAATACAGTTACACTTTTGCACTCTGATACATATTGTGCAACAAATCTGTAATTCTGATTATCCATCTGGTTTGAAAAGCCTTGAGATGTTTACTGAATTGAGTGGAGGATTGCAGTTGACAAGTAATGCAGAGTTGGTCCAAAAATCCAAACGAAATTTAGATAAATTAGACTTTCTGAGGTGACATTGCAGGAGAATGAGGACAGCCGTGGAATTCGTTCTGGGAAACGAGGCATATTAGTAATGGCTGTATGTCTTGTCTTCCTGTTTATTCAGTAAATTGAAAATTGTAGTGTCTTGCTCTGTAGTTTGTGTGAAAAGTATTTCTTGCTGGCTTTAATATTAATTTATTCAATTAGTAACTAATTAAAACAAAATCACATGGTTGTTTTTCTTTGAGATAACCAGTCATTATCAGCATAATGTAATTTTGCTGATTAAGTAGTATTAACAATTTTGTTTTGAAGTAACAGTTGGGTTCCATTTTTTAAAAAATAGTAATATAGCTAAATGTATATTTCTCGGTATTTTAATTGTTAAGATTCTACATGTAAGCAGTTGTTGAAGAAATCAGAAAAGGAGATTAGTTTTATAGAGGAAGGAAAGGTGTCTCCATGAAACAAAATACAAGTGTTTTGAAAACACAGCATTATGTAAATGTGGTTTACATAACACGTGTTTTGAATTATATTGGCTGTTTTGTGCTATTTACAGTTCCACAGTGAAGACTGTGCTTAACAGAATTGAGTGATAGTGTGTGGAGTGTGTGAGATCCAATATTTAAACCAGCATTTCAAGAGGATGCTCCTTAAGAATGCCTGAACATTGGGAGGAACAAAGAATACATGCACTGTGTTAACAGCGGCTTCATGTTTACTAATTTAAGAACATTAATACATGTTATATGTTCCATTTACATGTTACTTTTGAGGAGCCATAAGTGTGTTCTTGTATATTCTGATATTTAAAAGCTGGACCTATTTGCTAGGTTATTTGCATACTTGGGAGGCAGGGAAGGGAGCATTTTTAAGCATGTTAAAGCATGTAAAAAAAAAAAAACTAAGATTTTTCTCTAGAATTTTTTTTTTTTTAAATTTTTGCAAGACTTATACTCTTCTGCTTCCAGAGGAAAAAAAAAATATAGATCCATGCGGCCTCTGTCTTTTTCTTTCCTTTTGTAGGGTAGTATAGGGTAATGTTAACTTTTTGCAAATTTCTTAGAAGCTGCAAATTGACTGTGGAGTTTTTATAGTTTGTCCTTTTTTCTGTCGTCTGCTTCTAATAAGTCTTAAGCATAGGTTGGGAAAAGCAAAAAGCTCTTCCCAAGTCCAGGGTGTCCAGTAAATGATAATGAACATAGGTTTTTCAATTAAAACAACCTCCTTTGAGATGGCTCTTGGCAACTAATATTTCCGAGAAGGTGACTTTAAAAATTAATGGATTGTATAATAAAAGTCTTCTGGTTTTGCTTTGTTTGAATGACAAAGTTTGTCAGCTGTTACATCACCAAAATACATGGGAAGACAATTTGTGGTCTGGTTACAACAGGTTGGCAGCTTATATTGATCTTTCTTTGTAAAGATTTGAAATTTGACTTTTATGTGCTACCAGTGTGTCTCTGAGTTTTCATCAGGTTTTCTGAAAAAATGAGAATTGCGCAAATATGTTTGATTTTCCAATTTCTTCTCTCTGAACTTCTGAAATTATTTGCTAGTTCCAAGGAAATCAAAGGTGTACATTTTCTGAAAATTAGTGGTTGGGCAGAGTAAACAAACAAATTGGGACCCCTGATAAGGAGTGTAGTAAGATCTCCTTCACTTTAGATATTAAAATATCTAAAACCAAAACCAGAAGGAAATAGGGCCGTATTGCCTTCTTTTGGAGCTACTTTCTTTGTGTAATGAGGCCATGGTTGTTTGATGATGCCTGTGGTTATTTATTCCTAAGTATTGCTTAAGAATGAGGTGTTCATTCAGCGGATGCTGTTTCTCTCTCTCCTTTCTACTAGCATTCGACATGAAACTGCAGTCTAAAACAGGATAGTTGAGTGTAGGTCTATAAATAAAAGCAGACCTTGGTATTTAGGTACAGAGTACATCTCTTCCACTTTGCTCTTCCTGGTGTTCAGAATTTTGTATTTATCTAACCCAGTGTAAAAGAGAAATATTTAGTAATTAGTTATAATCACTTTCAAGCAGTTTCAGATGTTATGTATGTTTAAGATAAAATACTGAGAAAAATGTAAATTGGGTATCAGATGTTTGTTATGGAGAAATCTTCTACTACCTTTGTAGAGCTTTATATATAAATGTCGTAGTGATGTAATGCAATGTCAGCAGTAGCAGGGAAACCATTTATGTTACTTTAAGTCCATTGTTCCTGCAGTCTTGCTGAATAATGTAAATAGAGTACACTGAAGAAATTCCATTTCTACTTTTAGTGGCGGTAAAGTCTATTGACTAAATAACATTATGAACTAAAATTCAACTAAAAAGACATGACATTATCTTGGTCAAAGGAGTAGAACATGTATAAAGCTACAAACTCTGTAAGAAATTACTACCTTCTTGCAAGTAAATTAGTTTTTATGTTTAAAGATAACATGATTTTCAGTGACTTTAGTGTGATCTGAACCCATCATCTTCTGTTTGCATTAATAGTTTGTTTAAATTGTAGTTAGTGCATTAGAAATAAACATGGCATGAGTCATCTGAACAGATTTACAGGTTAATATCTGAAGATGATAACCGGTTATATCATTAATAGAGTAATGTATACTTTTCAAAAATTAAAAACTCTGCTTATGGTTACTGTGGAATAAATTTAATTGTAACAGTATATATTTGAATCCAACTAAGACCTTTGGAGCTGATCTAACAGAGGAATATTTAGTAATGGGTGAAATTTGAATATTTGGACGTAATTTAGTTTGTGTAATTGTAAGCTTAAGAGAGAAAAGCTTGTAACATTCTGAAAGAGTTTTGCTTCAAGTTTCTTCTTTCTTTATTGCACATTTAGTATGAGAGATAAATCTAAGGTCAGTATATCAGTCAAGAGTGTTTTTCAAGGCAGTGTATGATAGCTTCATATTGATATCTTAGTTTCATTCCATGTCTCAGAATGAATGATAATCACTATCTATAAAACAAAACAGTTACCGAGGATTCCCCTTTGCAGGAGCTTTGTAAGATCATTGTATAAAATTTTATGTAGATTTTGATTTGGATCTTTTTCAGGTGTTCATTTTGTATACACACTTTTATTTCTACTGTGAATTACCTACTGCTTTCAGTTGCAGTAGGAAAGATAGGGAATAATCTTAGGTGTACAGTAGTTTGTGAATAGAAATAGTTCTGTAGACAATAAGCAACTTAATTCTGAAACTAATGAATTCAGAAGGATTAGGAAGACCCCTGGACATACTCTGTGCTGAATTGCAGCAAACAAGCCGCACTTGAGCGAGCTGTCCTAGGGATGCTATTGTTGGAAGTCTTTGGGTGCCAGATGGTGAGTAGAACAGCAGCCGATGATTTAACTGGAACTTAATTCTGAAGAGCAGAGCCATCAAGAATAGTCCAGAAGATTTCTCTATGAATTACTTGAATTTAAAGATGTTAACAGAAATTACCTTCTTAGTTTCATGAAGTCAAGCATGTGTCCATGAGGTCATGGAACTTAAACTGGTAAAAACTGTATGGAGATGAAGTATTCTCAAGCACCTCAGAAACATTGTTCATGGCATGGGAGATGCATCACAGACACTTGTTGATGGTCGTTCCAATCTTTTGGAAATCAGTTGGTGTTCTGACTCTGATGTTTCCTTTTTTTAAATGGTCTGAAGGTTAAACGGTTGAAAAATAAACTTAACGCTGTATTTAATAATCAGAGGCCAATTTATGTTCAGGTTTTTTTTATTATTCAGTATGAATTTTTGGAATGAAGTCTCTGTTTGATAACATGGAAGGGGAGAAAAGCTATCATGGTCAGATTGCATGATGAAGTTTAATTGTCATTCAGTTTGAACTAAATGACTTATCCTGGGGGAATGTGGGAATAAAGAAGTTGACGCTAGCTTGCTTACATTACCTAAAATTTGATGCACGTAATCAGCAGTCTACTGAATATTAGTAGCTTATATATTATACTCTTTTCCCCATTATTATTTCCATAGCTTTTGTTTACCACATGGTTGAGGTTGAGATGAGTTAGTAATAATGTGGTTACCCATCTATGTCAGCTCTATTACTTGTGCCTGTTTCACATGTATGGTGTCTGGATGCTCTAACATCTCTTTAGAGGTAGGGAATTTCTTTTTCTTTTTGCCTCAGAACTTTCATTTACTGTTTTGTGTGTGACTGCATGATTCAGTTTTTTTCTGCCATTATTACGAGGCTCTAGATCCTTTCTTATGAAGTGAAAAAAGGGGAAGGAAGAAATATGGTAGGGAAGAGGAGGAGAGACTCTTTCTTCTGATTTGGGCAGTATTTGTTCAAAATTGATTTCCCTTCTGATTGATTTTGCCAACTGGAGAAATTTAATAAATTGGAGTATAATTTAAAACTGGTTTTGTTGCAGATCCAGTGCCTTACGTGCATTAATCTTGTTCTGTGTTCTGCGTGAGTGTATTACAATTCTATATAAGGATTTATTTGACAACATTATCTTTTTGTGGTTTCTAATGATTCTGCTGGGAGTGCCTAATTTATAGAAGTTGACAATGACAGAAACTAGGATGGAGGTCTAGGTTGTACCTACTAGCTAAGTCCCATCCACACTCGATCTGCTTCTTATCAAATTGAGAATATAATTATCTGTGCTTAACATGTCTTAGAACTTACACCAGTGCATTCAGAGTTTTGAGATACCTTTAATATTTGTGATTAGGGCTATCTGATATCTAAACATACTGATACCTTTAAAAATAACATGTAAAGGGAAGAAAAGCAAACAAATGCTCTTCTTTTCATTTGTGTAATTAATTTGAGAGTAAAAGTATTTTTGGACACTAAAATGTGTTGGAATGCATACTTATGTCCTTATGTGTATACTATGCCATCACATATAGACTGCATTTATGACACCCTTGGCTGTCTCATCTGTACTTTCCCTATCAATCTCTCTCCTCTGGGAATTTTTCAGACATTCCAAACCCTTAGATAGCTTTGAACAGCTGCCTTCAAGAAAAAAAAAAAAAAAAATCATAAAAATGTTTTCTTCTCCACCATCTGCTTTTCATTTTGTATTCTTAAGCCTCACTCTCTTTTGCAATAAAATAAAACAAACAGAAATACCACACTATCCCAAATTTCAGAGATACATATTCTTAATTCTGTCACAATGATTTTTTAAGAGATGATTTTTTAAAAGTAAAAAAGAAAAAGAAAAAAAAAATTGCTGAGAAGTTTATGGTGGGAATTTTGTTTTACTTTTTCCTGTTCTGTTCTATGACTTGTATTGTGTCTGTCCCAGGTTCTGGGTTCTGAAAGTCTGTGCTTCAAATTCTGACATTCTATCCTGGGGGCTTCTCTTCAGCAATTTTTAGAGAGATTTTTAATTTATGTATAGTTTTCTTACTCTTTAGAGTTGAACATTTGTATTCAAGGTAAGCATGATAACTGTGTTCGAAATGATTTCCTCAAGTTCTAAGAAGAATTTTGATGAAATGAAGGGTCTCATAGCAATATTTTAAATTAAGTCTCTTGCAGTATGTGTTGTATACAGAAAAGCAACTGTGTTATGATAAAAAAAAAAAAAAATCTTACTGACAGTGAGTTGGTCTCAGCTACATAATCACCTTGGGGCTTTCTGCCCCTAATTAATCTAATTAATCCAGTTAAGGGCAGAGTAAGCATCCAGTGAGTATCTCTACTGGCTAGACGTAAAAACTTTGACACTTCAGTAGTGGGTTCTTTCCCTGTTTGGGAGTGTGGAATAGTTGATATGGGGATGTAATTCAATCTTTTTTTTTTTTTTTTTAAGAGATCATATTTATATGCCTGTTCTGTAAAGAAAAATTGCTGCTGTAGTGCTTCCCAATGTTTTCTTCCTCGAATCATTCATTACTACTGCTGCTATTCAGGAAATCTTCAACTGTTTGTAAGCATGGATATTACAGTAAAGAGAGGAAGTAACTTGCCCAAGGCTACTAAACAAGCTAAAACTACTAACAGGGTACTTCTCTTTTTAAGGTTCTGTTCATCAGACTGTGTGCTCGATACTGTTGACTGAAAGAATCCTAAACTGTCTTAGTGCTAAGAATGGTTGTTCTTGCCTCCATCGTATGAGCAGGTTTACCAATGAGTAGATAGAAATTGCATCAGAATATTAAAATTATTTTTGTTGTTGTTGTCTCAGTTTTAAGTCTCTTGTCCATTATGAAGTTATTCACTTTATGTAAAGGTAGCTATAGCAAGCAAAGACTTTTCCCTGCATTTGAACACCTGCCAAAAAGACTATGTTAAAATAATAAAGATACCACAAGTAATTTAAAATGACAGTATTTGATCCCTATGTATATGGAAAAAAAAGCCTGGTATTTTTTTCTAACTATCTTGGTATAGATAAGCCTAGATTAGTACACAGCATGCTTAGTCTTAGCTGTCATTCTAGCTCAAGGTAAAAAGCAATTTTGAAAACTGGCTTGGCTCTTTTATGAAAAAGTGAGAATTCACACATCAGTGGGACAAACTTGACTTATTTTAACAAAATAAACAGAAGTTTAACATGATGGACTCTTCCTAAACATGGTAGAGGAAGAGTTTCTTAATTTTAACCGACTTAAAATACATAGTATCATAGGGACAAAAGGTGTTCTGCATAAGTTTTTACGTATGCCAAATGTAGTATTCTAATGACTGTGATTTAATTTATTTTTAAATAAATGACATTTCCAAATACTAATGTTTTAAAATACAATGTAGGCCTTTAACTCAAGAAGAAATAGCTCATCGACGTGAACTTGCGAAACGAAGACATGCAGAAAAATTGGCAGCAAGTCAAGGAGAGAAGATGTCAGAAAAACCCTCAAGTGAAAATTCTTCTGAAGTAGCTGTGAACACTGGTGATACGAAAGGTGTGTAATGCTCTGCTATCTATTTTTCTTATATGGCGTTTAATAGTAGAGTCTAGGTGTTGTCAAGGGGCTGTGTACCTTACAAAGAATCATCCACATGCCAACCCCAACAGTTCAATAGATGGAACTGAACGAAGAGTGAGGAGGGATTTGTAAGAAAGCTGATAGTTCATAAATGCTGTAATAGTGCCATGGATGCCTGTTCCTAAAGCCTGAGCATGTGCTTGATCTCACTATTTTGAGTCACTGAAGACAAATGATATTTCAAGTAGATGCTCTGCTGAAAAATTTAATAATTTTCCCTCTAAGTAGGAAGGTGTGATGATTGACTTTTGCCCTTTAGTATAGGATAGAAAGATTCAAGCTTGTTTAGCTTACTGCTAGAACCTTGTTATAGTCTTGTTACTAGCATACTTTATGCCAATATAACTTGAATTCTATTAAACTTTTATGAAAATAACTGTTTTGTTAAAAAAAAACCAAACAGCCTAATAACAAATTCATAGAAAAGCAGTGTGTGAGCAACAAATTGAGTTACAATGGGGCATTCTTGCTGTCTTTTAATGCATCGCCAGATGTGATAGGATAATATGTGATTGGTTATATTTTACCTTCAGGTGATGAACAGAAGCTGCTTTTCTACTTCATGTATTTTTGATGTATTTGTCTAACTTTGATTAGGTGAAGAGCAACAGCTTACTGGTCAAGTAGAGATCACGACCTCAAAGGCAATGCAACAGGAAGCAGACAACAAGGAGTCTTTCATTGCTTTTGCTAGAGTATTCAGTGGTGTGGTTCGAAGAGGGCAAAAGATCTTTGTTTTAGGACCAAAATATGATCCTGCTGAATCTTTGCATAAGGTAAGAGGTGACAATGAAATGTTACCATAACTTGGGATTCTTTTGAAACACTGATGATTTAACTTTTTACATGTTGCTCACTCAAAAAAAAAAAAAAAAAAAAAAGTTCAAGTGAAAAATTCCAGAGAGTATCAAAGTAATTTAGGTAATTTTGGTAATAGCTGATTGTGTCCATAAACTAGTTGAAAACTAACATTTTCAAAATATTTTAAGTAGTGTTGCATCCAGTATGTCATACTTAGCATTGAAAAAAATGGTGTTAAATATTTTGAGATTATGGTCATAGAAGTTCATTGGTTATGAATTTACTTTAAAACAGCAGTGACAATGAAAATAGAGCTGTGAGTATTATGCACTTAAAAATTACCAAAGAAAGCATTATTTTTTAGTTTTCTTGATAACATTTGTTCGTTTGCTACAAGACTGGATTTTTGGAAGGAGGAAAAAGTATTTTCAAGTATATGTTGGTTTTTAATATCTAACTTTTGAAATAAAAGTGCTTTAGAATATATTTCTTAGCTTTGGAACGCAAGGAAGTTTTGAGGAAGAAGTTTGTGTCAGTACTAAGTGATAAATATCTAACACTGGTTGTATTACTTGATGTAGCTGTCATCCCAGTGTTCTGCTACAGATGATCTGCCATTAGTACCTCATATGACGTGCTGTACATTGGAGAATCTCTACTTGCTTATGGGAAGAGAACTTGAAGATCTTGAAGAAGTACCTGCAGGAAATGTTCTGGGTAAGATGCAATTAGTATTTAATTTTCTAGAGCTTTAATCCTTATATCATAAAAAAACACACTGAAATTGTTCTGATGTGATTAATAAGATGTTGACTTAAATGTATGAATGTTTTTAGGTATGTTGTGTATGCAAAAAATGAAGACAGTCTAATTAAACTGTGATTTTTGTGGACTTTGATTTGTGAGGAGGAAAAGATGCATGAATAGGAGAAAACTAGGGATTACACTAGCCTTATTTACTGTTACCCTCAGGCTGGAGTACTGCCAGGTAAGTATCACTGCCAGGAATTGCCAAAGGCAGCAATAAGGTCTCATGTTGTATAAATTGCAAGGATTATTTATAGTTTTTTCCCAAAAGTGGAAATCCTGTAATGTGACTTCTCTAGTGATGCAGATAATTCTAGTTTTATTTATGTGCCTGCTTGAACTGTAGTACTAAAAAAATTATTTCTTCTCTGGCTGTAGCAAATTTTGAACTTTATCTGTGGACAAGGTACTGAGTGATAAGTCATCCTAATCGTTGAGTTATGCTCTTTTGTGCTAGATTCTAAGCTGCTTTGCTTTAGAGTATGAATGGCATTCTTTGGTTTTGTCCTTCATTTTTCTTTTTTAATATCAAAACTAGTATTTAGAATCTAGAAAATGTTAATTTTCAAAGTTATTTGGTTCTTTTTTTTTATTTTGTGAATGAAAATGTATGACCTACAGCAAAATATAAGATTATTTTTCATGTCTATTGTCTGATTTTTAGAAATGTATAGTAAATATAGTAAATTAAAAATACATGTACTTTGTCAGGTTGGATTTTTTTAATCTAGGCAGTTAACCATGTTAGTGGCTTTTAGCATGTGCTTGGTGTTCAGAATGTAAGCAGCTGGTGAATTAGTTTTATTTGGAAGCTTAATATTTTAAAATTCTGAGTTATACTTTATTCCATTCTGATACCCAAGTTGAACATTTTCAGTATCAAAATGTATTAAGTATATAGTCTGTTTACTTAAAAAAAAAAAAAAAGTTTTCAGAAAAAGCCACAACCCCAAAACACTGTGCAGTAAAATTGAAGAGATATCATCTTTCTGCTTGTCAAATAATAAATACTCCTGGAGCTGCCTCCTGCAGAGAAAAATATACTATGAGAAATATATTATGTCTTTAATGTTAAAAGTTGAACCAAATTTCAAGAAATGTTTTTGTAACCGATTAATTTTACCAAAAAGATGTGAGTAGTCTCTGCTGCTGAAGCCTACTCTTCAGTGGGGTCTAGCTTTTCCCTGAAGTAAAGCGTGTTAGTTAAGTAGTACAAAAGTTCTAAATTGTAACACAATTCTTTAGAAGTTTAAGATCAGAATTAACAGACAGAGCTCTTAGCGAAACTAGCTTTTTACCAGATCACTGTCTGGTCTTTTTATATATTGATAAAACAGGTTTTCATTTTTACCTAGAGCATACAAGCTCAAGTATATATGTGTGTGTATATATATTTTTTTTTTTTTTTTAAAATCTGATGTCATTTAAAGTAATTTTTAAAACTAGACAGCCCAGGTATGTTCTTGTTCGTTTGTTTCTCCCATTTCCATGTAAAGCTGCGTTGTTAATTTATGTAAATTCAATAAACACTTCTACTGATCTGATGCTGATTTACCACACTCAGGAGAAAATGCAATACATTTATATGAAAGGAATCTATAACAATGGTGGTGCAAGACTTTTATTATTCCAGTTAGTAACAGTGATTTCTGTTTCAAGGGTCATTTGTCTTTCAGCTTTAAAACATACAGCAGTGAATTCTCTCCAGCCATATAAGGAAATTGCTTGTAGATTATCTAATAAATTAAGGGAACTTTTCTGAAAGCTCTGCAGTTTTACTCTGTATAATTAAATTATTGCTATAAGGAATGCACAGTTAATCACAACTGCCTATTTCCACTTTTAAACTTGTGATATACAGTTTTTTCCAGATTTTTTTTTTCTTTTGGGTTCTTTTGCTATTATTTCTAGGTTGCTTCTTACAAAGAAGAATCTGCTTGGTCCTAGTGAGCAGCCTTTTTATTCTTTATACTGGCTTATGCAAAGTTTTAATTGTCAAAGACATGGCTTGATACATAGGTTGTTCTGGTGAAGATGAAAAGATTTTATCCCTTGTTCCTTGTGTTCAATTAGTATTTCCTTAAAATACTAATGTCTTAATAATTGATAGAAGTCTGAGAAACTTGTAGAAAAATATTGTAAGAGGAAAAGGTAATGAAGCAATGTATTTGAACTATAAAGCTGTCACACAGAATTCAAGAACATCCAGCTGAAACACAATACTCTGTCCCTGTCTAATCTGCATAGCCATTCTGTGGCAAGCTTTGGAAAGTTACTTTCTGGTATTATGCTGAGTTCCTGGAAGTCAGGAGAGACAGACTGCTTTGCATTAGTTAATTTGTATTGCAAGTTTGCAGCTCAAATGCTTTGTCAAAACTATTTGTCTAAAAGCTTTAAGCAGTATGTGATTTTCAAGTAAAGGCAAACACAAAATATTGCCTCCTTCAACATAGCTGTTTATAATTCACAATTTTTTTTTCTTTACAATCTCTGTGACTACTATACATTTTCTGTATTCCTGGAGTAGGAGGTGAAATATGATTTAAAACAAATGAAAAAGTTCTTCAGAACCAAAGATAATATAGTCTTTATAGTAAATCTTTTAAAAATGATTTATCAGAATATTGTATGAGAAGAGTAAAATTTTTGTCTCTGACAAAAACACCTGGTTTGTCGAATTTGTAGTTTAGAAGCACTGTTGATTTTTCCACTCAGAGCTAAAAAGGAGTGTTTGAACAAAATGCCTTCTGAGGAGAGAGTACTGTCTTGTTTTTAACTTTTTTTTTCCCCCCTGTACTTGTGTTAGAGGTCCTGTGCCAGCAGACAAGAAATTATACTTGTTAACTGGTGCTACGAGGTTCTACTTTGTAGTACTTTGAATGAAAAGAGACCTTGGAGGAGAATCTAGTTACCGGAGCAGTGATACTAGATTAGCGATGTGACCTGGGGTTCCAAATGGCACTTGGTTTTAGTTGAAACTGCTGAATGAAGAACATGGTAGTCATTGGAAGGGGCCATGAAAAGTATCTTGAGGTTTAATTTGTAAAAATGTTGTTGAAGTACTGATCCAAAAATAAAAAATGTGTCTCGATACACTGTTTCAGGAATGGCTTATTTTTCTGAATCTTGTCACAGGCCTTTTGCATGGTGCACAGTTGCTGAATTCGAACCTCCCTGTGGTCATCAGGTCTGAGAGTCCTGGGAGTGAGAGCCTTGCCTTGCAAATGGGCCACCTGCTTGTCCTTATTGCAGTGCTGGCCTTCTCTGTGTCACTCTGTCCTGTCCTAAGGGCCATATGAACTTCTGTACCCGCTTCACTTGTCTTGCAGTTGGGCTGATACTTTATATCTTAACAGAAACAGTGTTATCTGTTTTGTAAATTCGAGCTAGGTGTATCAAAATCATGCTTAAATTCCAAATATAGGTGTACTCTGTGCTTGCAAATGTTAAATGCGATAATTATGTGTGTCACCTGAATCTATATCTCAAAATCAGTTGAGATCTTTTGATTCCGAGACATCTTGGGCACATTTTGTGCTCCTCTTTTGAAAACTGCATGAATATCCATTGGAAAAAAAAGTATCCATTGGAAAAAAAGTGTTGTATCATAGGCGTTGGACACAAGTCTATGTGCTGTTTTGAAAATAACTGTCCTTCTGTGTCTTTATGGAGAGAAACAGTACTTGAATATTGAGTCCCAAAGACTGTTCGACTGATGTATCACTGCATGTTCTTAGTGACACTATAAGCAATACTGACCTATGCTGGCATAACCTAGTGCTATGCAAATAGCAAGCCTGTAATTACCCTGCTCTCTTTAAAGGTTTGTCCTTCTTTACCATGACAAGAATATACCAGAGAAAAGAGATTGATACAGACAATTGTCTGGCTATCCAGATGTGTTTAGCTTCTTTAGTTTATTGAGTGTTACAGAAGTTTAGGTTCTTGCTGGGACACTCCCCCTAGTTGTACGGGGAACATCCATGGTACTGGAGGTTCCTGCTGCCATGCAACCATCTTCTCCAGATGTGTGATTTGACAGGAAGTGAAACCCTGGCTGTAGCATGAGATCTCTTGATCTCTGGTTTAGTTACCATGGCTCTACTTGCTAGTGTCTAGTTTCTCTTATAAAAAGGAAAACTATAACTGGTTCAGTCATGAAACGTTAATTGACTTAATTTGGATGCTGTGTGTAAGTTCTCCTGTTTGCAGAGTGGTGTTAGGTATTCTTTAACAAACTGTAGAGACTGAGAATGCAGGTACAGAAGCAGAAAAATTAACACTAGCAGAAACAATTTTTTTTTCAATTTTTTTTTTTTTTTTTTTTTTTTTTTTGGTTAATGAAAGGTGTAGGGAAGCAGTATTTATTATGTCATTTCATGAGTGAAAAAATGCTACTTTACCAGGAGGGAGAACACTAACTGAAATTTAAACAGGCTTGAAAGTTCCACAAAGGAGATTATTACAGGCAAGCTTTAAATTATTTTGGTTATGTTTCTTTGTTAAGAGTATTTTGTCTACATCAAGACTACCTCTATCACACCAATAAGTGTTTTGAAGCATTAATAAGTCTGTATTCTGGGGAATGCAAGAGAAAGTAAAGATGGTTGATTTGCTTGTTCCCATGTAAGAATCTCATTTTATATATATATATGTGTGTGTATAAAAGGTATTTACTTATTTATTTACTTAAACCAGGGAAAGGAAAAGTACAAATACAGGAAAAGGATCATTTTTTTAACACTTGTTCTGTTATTTTTGTGGTTGAAGACAAGAAAAAGAACTTGATGGGAGGATCCTCAAAGTGACAAAGGAAAAAAATAGGAGGCAATATGGGAGGAAAAAGTAATTCGGGTTCTTGAGTGCATGCCCTCCAGATGCACATAATTGCTTCCTTCCCCCCGCTCTCCATTTCTCTCATTGCTGTCCTGTAATTGAGGGCAAAATGCCTTTTTTTGTTCTATGCAAAAAAATGAAGGTTTTCAGTAGTAAACCAGTTGTTGGAGATAGTGTAAAAATGTATTTTTAAATAGGCAAAAAAGAGGTAGTGTGTTTTTGTGATGATATCATTCACAGATGGAAGGGCTACAATTCCCGTGCTGGGTATTGATTCTTATTAAGTAATTTAAGCAAACACTGATGTAAAACCCAAGGAACATGTTTCTGAACACACTGGTTTAGGTACTTGTACAAGTACAGTCATGTTTAGGTACTTGTATAAGTGAGTAATCTGAGTTGTTTTTTTAAACTTGGCTCAGTCTCATGTTTTTCTGAATAAACAATTGAAGGATCATGAAGTGATAAATTTTTGTTAATTGGAATAAAATTTATCTCAAGGCATGTTGCACATGCACACTCACATGAGTTCAGAATAATGTGCATCTTAAAATTGGCATGTATACTGCTTTTTATCTGCAAGTACCACAACAATAGCCTTGTGTTTGCTATGATATAAACCCCAGATTTTTCTTACAGCTGCCTGTACAACTATTTAAGTGCTTTTTGTGTTTTTTTTGAATACAGTTAAAAGCAAAGCTTTTCCCTTACCATTAGATTTGTAGTGCTTTAGTGTGATGCTCATAGGAGGCTAGAGGATTTCCTGAGCATTTTCAAATGCAGTTAGCTATGTGAGTATCAAGTGTTCTACCAAATTAAGAGCATTTGTTTCTTTAACTTACTGGGTGATGGTGATAAAATCTGGAATCTACAAGTCATTCCTGTTGCCAGCTCACTATGAACTGACTTCCTACATGACAGACTGCTGTGTACCTTGGTTTTTCCATTTCTAAAATGCTTATTTTCCCATACAATGTTCTTTCATGTTTTAAGTATTTCTAAAGCACTTCTAGGATTCTTGACATGTAAACAATATGATGTGGGAAATGTTGGTGATGATGGGCTCATAGTTCTGGATTTTTTTTGTACCTTTCTGAAGATAGGTGCCGTACAGCTGCAGTTAGTGTGAAGAGCTGGTATGCAGTAGTATAGCTAACATCATTTCAAGGTGTGTAACAAGCATTTTATTCCTTTAGGGCTTCATTGAACAATTTAGGAGCTTTTAATAAGCAACCTCTGTTAAGAGCAAAGAGCAGCTGCAAGCAGTGATGCCATTTTAAAGGCCCAGAATGGCTTTCCAGGACTGATGCCAACTAGCAAGCATTACCACCTTCTGTGAAAGCCCCAGGAACAGTCCTGCTGTTGCACCAGCCTTTTATTTCTGTGCAAACACTTGGTAGGCTAATTTCACTCTCTGAATCAGTAATGTGATTATTTAAAAAAAATTAAAAATATAATAGGCAGCTTGAAGTGATTCCAGCTGCATGGGCCGTCTCATCTCAGCACGCTATGGTCAGTGAACACAGGAGGGCAGTCTTTCTCAATGTTACTGAAAAGAGTGACTGAAACAAAGAAAACTCAAACCTTTGTCTTCGGTTTTGGAATACTCACAGTTTTTATCTCTACCCACCAACTTACAACTCCAATAAAATAATCTTGCATTTTTAACTAGTTTAGAGTAATCCAGCATTGTTCTGGGTAAGGTGTATAATTGAATGGATTTTGGTCCCGAATGACGTTTTGTCTCTGAACTGCTGAGTCTACCTGACGTCATTGTAGCTATATTAATTTCCTTCCCAATTAATATTTTATGAATAGTTAAAGTGTTGAAAAAATTAAATATGTTTAAGTTGTTTATTTGAGCTAAAGACTTAATAGTTAATCTTGTTTGGCCTCTTTCAGTGCTGGAAACTGAAACTATTTTCTTAGCTCTAGTTTAGTGTCCTGGACTTAGTCCCTTTGCAGTTACTGCTCTTTACTGTGTGTGGTTCCAACAAGCAGGTTGAGTAATTTGTGTTGCTTATTGGGTAAGGTAACATAACATGGTAGGCAGCTAATGAACTAATATCAAATAAAATTAAAAGTGTGTTTTCTTGTTTCCTTTACCCTGTTTGCCTTACCATTTCTGCTGGTTTATTTGTGATTCCCTTTCAGGAGATTTGACTTGACAGACTTCATTGCAAAAGAAATAAGTGATTCATTATCTTGTTTTCAAATCAATATCAACATATAACTAGAGGGGAAAAAAATATAACATGTCTTAGGTCAGAGATACCGCACTGACATGTGTCTTTATTGACCCAGCTATGATTTTTTTGGGGAAGAATACTTTGAATGGTTAATAGTTTCCTTATAAAGCCTTTTTAGGTTGAGTGGTTTTTTTTTTTAATTTCTATTGAAGGATTTAAACTGCTTTTTGAGTAGCTGTGTTTTTTTTCTATTTTTCTGACTGTAGCTTCTTAAGACTATAAAAGGAAATCACAAGTGTAGTAATTCTTTCTTAAGAAAACCACTTCTAAATTCTCTAGTGGTTCTGGAATGTTCTATGCTCTAATTTTCAGGAGTTTATTATGAGATCTTAAAAATGTGTTTAGTCTTGCTACTGGAATATAGGGATTTTTATCATATTTAAAAATTCATCTGTGTAACATTATTTAAGCTTAAGTCATAATACATTCATCTAGGAAAAAATGCCTTTAAGTTAGCTCTTGGCCACTGTTGGATTATAATGTCAAAAAATTCAAATAATTAAGTTTTTGAGGAAAGGAGAGAAAGCAGTGAAACATTCTGTATCATTTTTAAGGCAGATTTTTGTTAATATAATCTGTAAAATCTCCATTTTCATGTAAATGAAAATCAGATTTCTAAATAATCTTCCAAATACGAGGCAAGCACCCCTGACTCTTTGGGGTTTGTATGCAGGCAGATACTTGCCAATGCTTGAGGTTTTTCAAATAGTACCAGAAGGAAAAGTGCCCAGACTTGTCGGTGTTCGTTGTTGCTACTTATACGCCTGTGGGCAGCAGTGGGACTAACAAGAATCAAGACAATTTCATACCATTGCTGCTTGAAGAAACTCCCAGCACAGCAGCAGGCACGTGTTCTGCAGCTCCTTAATAGAAAAGATCTAGAAAGAGACTGGAAAGAGGGTTTGAGGTGCAGGCAGTCACTCCTTTGTTTGCTTCAGAAAGAAATAATTTTTGGCCTTGGGACATCAAATTTATTAAATGCCTATTACTACACCATTATACATTGATCAGAATTCAGGGCCAGTGTTAAAGACCAACTCCTTTTCCTTGTGTAAGGGTGGAGAATTGACTTCTGTAGTCATTGCCTCTGGGCAGATGTTACTCAGCCTTTCAGTAGCTGTTTGTGGGTTAGGTCCCAGGTACTAGCTGGCTTATCTCCAAAATTTCCGAATCTTCTGTGTCACTACTTGATTTGGTGTGATTTTTCAAGTCTCTTTAAAATGAGAGGATAGGGATTTTCAGCAGTATTTCACAGTTGCTTTTTTTAGTCAGTATCAATGTGTTATTTTTAGTCTTTCCCTATATGAAACTGAATGTGTCCATAAATAAAGGGAGAAGGGTTATCTACAGAAACAGCAATATTTATTACTTGACTAATGAACCTCTTATTTTTTCCAATACTGTAGGAGAACAAGAGTGTTAAAGTAGTTATGTCACCAATGTAAAATGGTAATAGAATGTTAAGGTGAAGTCTTGGGATGATTGGCTGAGCTGACATCTGTAATGTTGCGTTTGGGATTTTTCCCAGCATACTGAGATAGGTTACTGATGATTTTGGGAAATTACCTCATGTTCTCATTTGAAGAGCCTGAAAACTATACCCTCCCTCAATCTGCTTATAAAAATTACTTGGAGCATGCTTTTGTGTTTGTTTTTTGTTTTTGTTTTTTTTTTTTCCAAGCAATATCCTCTTTAAAACTAGAATGTCAGTATTGTTTAGTAGGTGGCAGTTGATAGTATAGCCATGTGCTTTCCTTCCTTAGGATGTGGTTTGAACAGGAACCATCAGATTTACCTTGATTGGTTGAACATCTCTAAAGAGACTTTTAGCATCCATTACTAAATGAGGATCCATGATAGATGAACCAAAATGACTTCAGTTTTGTACTCAAAGTTGTCAGAATTCAGTTTTTAAGAATACCCTGCCTGTTAGTGCCACTATGAAATACGGTACGAAGAAGTGTGAAACATTGGTTCAGGGATGAACTTGGACGCTGAGGTACTGGAGTAAATGGCTGAGAGGTCCTGCAGGCATGCCTAATTTGAGGAAATAGTGTTTAAGGTTCAGTTTTCCAGAGAGGTGTAAATTACCTGATTTAACAAGGATCTGTATCTAGACTAAGTAATTGAACCTTTATCCCTCTGCACAAAATGGTATTAGGCTTGTTTTCCTACTTCTGATTTAAACACGCTGGAGAATTCCCTTTGCAGAAGTAGTTTGCTGTGAACTGAAACTTTCAGAAAGCTGTTTTAAAGGAACATTTTCTTTGTTTAACGTGGCCATGGATTTTCTAAAATTCAGACTGAGGACATGCAGTGTCATTTCAGGAGTAGGTACAAAATAATTACTTTAAGCATAAATGAGTTTGAAAATATCTGCTGTAAAATCATGTATAGCAGTTCAGGTGTAAAAAAAGACCTTAAATCAAATCTGTTTAGGAATGTGTGCAATTACCAATGCGGAAAAGAAGTTTTATTCTTAAAAAAAATTAAGTTTTGCAATGATATTTGTGGAAAAGACATCTCTAATCTTACAGTGATGATGTGCTTGAATCAGATAGTGACGTTTTTAAAAGAAGTGTGTACTTTTAATCAGCTGGCAATTCCTTTTAGCTGGATAAAGTTCAATTTCTATCAGGTGAATTAAGCGTTTCAGCTTCATTGCAAAGGTAGTCAGATCATGTATTAAAAGGTAGTGTAAAATGTAGATTTTTGTCATAGTATGAAGTCATAGTATACTTTGGGGCAGATGGATAACTAAATAAAAATTTGACTGGGATACAATCTCATACGTATTATCATCTAGGCTAGACTTTCACTTATGTGTGGAATTGCAAAGACATTGTAGGGTGTAAAAATTTACATTAAATCATGAAATTATCCATTTGGATAATCTTTTGTTTTCTATATATTAGAGATGTATTTTGGATGTGTGTATCTTTCCGCTCCTAACATAACCTCTCTTGCCAGCCCTCGTATACAGCGCTGCTTCTTTATCCTTTTGCCATCTCTCTCAGGTCAATGTGCTTTTCCCAAAGCATCCTTAAATAACACAAACTATCTGCCTGGATATTTATGTTAATAATACAAAATAGTTTCATTTTTGATGCTTATAGTGTTGAAGTATACCATGTGTAACTTCAGGGGAGAAGAAACTTGGATCTGGAAATTATAGTTCCGTTTTCTCAGAACATTATCCTCTCTGTGCTCTGGAGGAAGCAGTGACTGGTGGATAAAAGAAGTTTTTCTAGGCAGTGTCAGTTTTGTTTGTCTCTTAAATCTTACCTTTTTCAGTTTTAGCACCTCAGAAAGTTGTTCTCTGCATATGTGGTTTTTAATGATAGAAAATTTATAACTCTCTTGATTTTGTAATGTTCTGTTTCTGTATAATCTCTTTTCCAAGGTTATGCAAAATCGAAACTCCTTTATATGGCTTTGAATAAGGCTTTTTCCCGTCTTTATACTTTAAACAAATACCCTGCAAACAGAACAGCTCTGAAGAAAAAAAAATTGATAGTTTTCTTTGTTTTTCACTGAGTTTCAGTTTCTTAAGACATGTGCACAACTGTCGGATAGAGACTGCATTTTAAGTTGAATACCAAATGATCTCAATATTCAGAGCATCTGAATTATGATGATGATGTTTTTTCTTACAATACAAAAATGTGTAGCTATTTCAATTTTGGGTAAAAGTCTCACATGGATTCACAGCACTGTCAGTGTAGAGAAAACTTTGGATTATGGTTTTTAATGTGCATTTCTTCATGCAGAAAATCTACAAGTGTTTTGACTCTAAATTAAATTAATTTCACGGAGTATTCTGAAAGCCAAAAATCTGCAGTCAATGTGGTACCTTCTTAATAGCTCAGCTCAGAAATAATGTACTGGTTTCAGAGGCAATGTGGTGTCAAGTAAAGCCCCTGTCATGAAAACATCTTGTTTAGCTTCCTTTTTTTCTTTGATACTTCCTTTGTCTTGAGAAAAGCTACTGTTTTATATGAAAAAGAGATGGGAAAATTCTCCTCTCTTAATGTTTCTTTAACTTTCATGGCTACACTAATTGCCTTCTGCACGGAGTAATAGCCAGGCTGGAGAAATTAGGCTGGACCTCCCTCAGCTGTCTTTGGAGTGTTAACATGGCTCTGAAATCTACCCTTTTTCCCTGAAGCTCCCCACCCCAAATCTTAGTGTTATCCTCATGTTTTCTCTTTGGATTCCACTTTTCTCTCTGCCATTCCATGTGCTATTCTACCTCAGTTTTATTTTGATTACCTTAGTTATCCCATGTCAATAAAGTAAGACTATTAGAGAATATTTTAGTTGACCACAACCTAGGCAGATGCAAAAGCTCTTCTCCTAGCTGGCATTGTTTATGCAATATAAACCACTAATCCATGAGGGCAATTTATTTGAATGTGGTTTAAATTCCTGTTGGAGCACTTCCTAATCCTAGCCAGGCCTCCAATGTAACGGAGAGAGGAACAGGATACGTACGCACTTTCACACCCGCATGTGAAGAAGTGTTTGTCTTATTGTGTAATAGACCCAGGGCCTGTCATATACAGCATTCTTACAATAAATACCATCTGTGGTTGTGAAATGCCTCTATTTCTACATTTGGACTAGCCACAGAAGCCTTTTATTACTTAGTATCTCTCTCCTTTGTTTCCATTGTCTGTTGTTACCAAAATTTCTTCAAGGAGTTCAGAAGAAGCGAGGAGGAGGTTGCAGTGGGGGCATGGGAGTCTGAGTGAGGAAGACCAATTTGGAATTAATTCTGGACACAACCCCACTGGACATGAACACTGTTGCAGATAATTGAAATCCTGTGTAACAAAATGGGAAGGTTACAAAGTCAAGAGATTGTTAATAAAGGCTTTGTTTAAGTG
The DNA here is from genome assembly GCF_036417535.1 of Chlamydotis macqueenii. Classification (NCBI taxonomy): domain Eukaryota; kingdom Metazoa; phylum Chordata; class Aves; order Otidiformes; family Otididae; genus Chlamydotis; species Chlamydotis macqueenii. The sequence continues at coordinate 10,133,632 of NC_141567.1, read as the reverse complement.
AGTTGTTTTCTAAATATTTTCCTGAGATGTTGGTGGTGTTTCATGCTTCGCATTAACTTGCAGAAGTGTTGTGAGGGTTGTTTGGCCTGTATCAGGGTGTGAGTCATGGAGCTGGCTTTGGCTTGTGAGCTGTGGGGGGGAGGTCAGGCAGAGCTATATTTAGGAGCATCAACTGATGTCAAACTGTGGAGCACTGCTAAACAAGAGTGTTAAAGGGGCAGCACGGGGTAGTTTAGGCTCAAAGTTTAGATTGTTTGTAGTGGTTTATCATATAGTAAATAATTGGAAAAGCTGATATTTACTAGAAATATTCTTCTGCAGAGGTTGCAAGCCAAGCAGTGTGAATTTCAACTCTGTTTGTACTGACCTAGTAATAGCTAACTTCTAGTTTCATCTTACAGGTTTCAGAATCTGAATTTGTAAGGATTTGTTATGTATAAAGAATTGTTTAATTCCAGTTATGTGTAGATATGGGTAATGTTTGAGAGGCTGTTACCATTGAGTTTTTGTCTTAAGATGCAGAACAGCTGCTAACTTCATTTGATGGTATTTTGAAATTTTGGCATTGATACCTGGAACCAAATTTAGGTACCTTTTTGCATCTAATTATGACTAAAACAAATATGGTTCTTTGCTAACGTTTCTTCCTTCCTGCTACCTAATTTTCGCCAGTGAGATCTGTTATGTATTTGGGCAAAATTCAAGCCAGTGATTTTAAAAACATGAGAGGCTCCATTTTCCAAGGCTGCTCTTCTGTTCTAACTGTAACCTGGACTGTAGCTAGTGTTTTTGGTGGAGTTTTGCATTTGGTAACCTTCCCTTGTGCAGGCCTGTTTTGGTAGATGACTCGCCTTACTTGGTAGTGAGCATTTTATATTGCCATCTTTGTTTCTGGTCCTGTCTGTGTGAAGACTGTAAGATCACAATAGGAAAATTGCAGCAAATTTAAGGACTCCAGCTGAGACATGAGTGAAAGCTTTTCCTTACAGAATGGAGGGATTTCTGTCATCCTAATCAATTTGAAGCAGGCAGGTTTTTCAAAGGTATTTGATGTTGGTTTAAGAACACTGTTACTGACTTGAGTGTAGGCAGACCTGAGCCAAGACGATATACTGGCTGGGGAAATAGGAAAAAAAAGACACTAGAAATGTATAAATTACCCAGCTGTTTAGGTCAATATAAGGGTGATAGGTCAGTTTATCTATTACTGTCATTTTAAGCTTCATTGGCTGAAGTACTGTCATTGCCAACTTTGATAGAAGTCCGTTTCAGTGACTAATTTGATTTCTGAAATATGGTATTGAGCACCAAATATTCATTTAAATACTTGATGTTTTCTGGGTGTTATGTTAAGATTTACACAAGTCATGCTTCATGCAATATTAAAGGATTGCGTCAACCCTTGTGAGTTGCTTGACTTTGAACCCGTTACTCTAAATGCAACCGTGAACCTGCTGGTAGTTCTTGTTACGTCATTCATCGCACTTCTGCATCAGCAAAGACGTTCAAACTGGTCCTCCCCTCCTTAGTCTGCTGGAGCTGCTGAGGACAAGGAAGTTGAAGGCAAATGTGGTGAATGCTAAAGGCAACCTACACGATTCGTTGACGCAAAGAGCTGTGTATTGAGAAGCTTCCAAAATGGGACCTAAAATGTTTGGAATCCTGATGGTTATGTTTTTCTGAGCTTTTCCACAAAAGACTAATTGTTTTGTGATGTTCAAAGAGCAAGTTCTCCGAGCACTGGTACTAACAAAGCCTGGATTCCTGTGGACTGGTGTCCTTAAAATCCTCGGCTTCCCTCTAAGCTACGCCTATCCCGCAGTTGTGCGTGTCCCAGTTGGCCGGTCAGGATACGCATGCTGGTCGCCAGGCAGCTGCTTCCAAGCGGGATACATAATGATTGTGTTTTGCCTGCCCTTTTTTTCAGTGAGCTCACCAATTTTGGTCTCCCTTCAGTACTCAGCCATTGATTTTACATAACTTGTGGAAACTTAATTACATATGAATCCTCTCCTCTATCTCGCTGGTAAACTTAATGGAAGTTGACAACATGTTTAAAAGTTGTAGAGGGGAGACTGTGTGATTGCAGAAGTTGCGTTTACTTTGGAAATGAGACTAAAAACATACTCCATTTTTAACAGATTCTTTTGTGTACATAATCCCATCAGGAAGTATGACATACTGTGTTGGAAATGATGCTTCTCAACCAAAAAAAAAAAAAAGTTGTTTAAGTAATCAACCATTTTTAGCAGAAATGCTTTTCATTTTTAGTAGAAAATGTTGATCTACCCAGAACTCTTCCAAACATTTAAAGCTGATACCTAGCAGTGGCAAATGGCCACATTTCTTTTGTTCAGAACAGCAGCTGGCGTTATGTGTTTTAAGGTTTTGCTTTGTCTTGAAGCAGCAGCCGAGCGGCTGCTGTTGCTTGTGGGCGATAGATGATACCGCATCTGTGGAATCTTCTGTGTAGTCAGCACAATGCTAGCCGGGCTGGTCTGGTTTCTGAGGGGGTGGCGCTGGAGCATGGAGGCAAATTAACTTGTTTCAGGAACATGAGGTGTTAGTTCCACTTTCTACATGGATGGCAGGGAAAAAAAGGTCTCTTAACTGATTTTATAAGATGCTGATTGTTAACATATTCATATTTTGATTTGCCTTTTCTTGGGCAACATGTCAGAAGCAGTATCTCTCACAAATGATTTAATGCTTTGGGCGAGAGGGAAAATCGCCTTTTCATTAGGTTAGTTTTACTCTATTTATTTATTATCCAGAATTGGCTCATCCAGAGCCTGACAAGTGCTGGTGCTGGGAAGCCAGAAGTCGGGGGCAAGGTTACTCTTTTTGATGGCAACTGGCTGCTGGGTCATCCTCTCTGTGTTTGAGATGTTCTTAGAATACCTTTCCAGGTGGCTGTCTTTTTTTCCTGTTATCCTCTAATGCAAATGAAGCACTCAGTGACTGATGTTAATACTGCTGAACAGGAAATTAAACACTAAGGGCTTTCCAGATGTGCGATGTTAAAGCTCTAAACTCCCTTTCTGGTATCTTGTGTCAGTATGAGGCTCATGCATGTTTTAAGAAATGAAGAGAGCAATGCTGGAGATGTTATCATTGCATGTAGACTGATGGGATGTAAATAAAATTAAATCTTTTTAGTTACTTTTTTTTTGTAGGGGGCATTAAAAATCAAGATAATTCTGTTTAATTTTTCTCTCTATTTTGAAATAGAGGAACATTTTAAAGCCCAATTCAATTCTGTGGTCTTCTGCACTAGTATTAATAATTCTTATAATTTAGGATTTGTCTATTTTTTTTTCGCATTTTCTTCTTGACCTAGAGCTAATAAAAGTTAATATGTTGCAATATTTTAGGAAGTCAAAGTTATTACTGTAATTCGTAGTCCATATAACTCTCAATGATACATTAACTGAAGTAATCAGAAACCAGGGGGGAAATGGCAGTCGTCTTTTCCTTTCCTTTGGGGAAAAAAGTTTGAGGGATAAGGAGTAGCTGCCTTAATTTTGGAGTATTTTTTAATGTTTTAAATACACATCATTTTGGTATGCTTAGTTTACACAGATGCAGACTGCCAGAAATACTTAATGTGAAGCACATTTGTAAAATTAATGATTTAAATATAGTTTTAATTTTGTGGAAAAATAACTTCTTCGGGGTTTTTTTGGTCACTGTGACAAAAAAAAATATTGTAACCAGAGTAATGAAAGGCTAGCAGAACATTTTCTCTTTTATTTTATGTTTGGAGCATATCTCTGCCTTTCAATACGAGGTCAGTATTAATGGCCCAGTCACAGGTTTTTGTGTGGCATCAACTACTTTATTTTTTTTATTCAAACGAATTTTCTGTTTGTTTTGGAATTTATTTTGCTATTAAACTGGAGCTCATGATAAATAACTCATTGTCAGTAACTTCCTAGGCTGCTGATATAACAAGTGTGTTTAAGGCATCCCCTGATCCCGCTCATGCCATCTGTTTGTACACCTGTGATGTCAAATAGTCCTACTGCAAGACATAGGAAAGGTGCTTTCTTTTGTTAGAATCTTTCTTCTGATTACTTTTTCCCCAAAATAGTAGCTTGTAACTACAAATGAACTTGTTAAAGGTTTCATTTAGCTTGAAGTAAAATTTTATATTATTCATTATCCTTCTTGAAAATTATTGTATTTCAAATAAACATCAACTTCTGCATAGTGTAGGCTGAAATAACCCACTATTCGTGGCACTTTGGAACACGCCAAGCCATGTTTCCCAAGGCAACAAAATAAGCAAGCAGAAGTCGCTTCTAGGCCGATGTGATGGGGGGGCAGGAGGATTGCCTTTAAAGGACAGCATTAGGCGTTGGGTTAGGTCTTGGAAAATTGGATTTTAATCAGTTACTTGCATGTCTTAAAAGTTAACAGGGTAAGTGGTCAATGAGTCAGTAGGGCATTTCCCACAGGATATTGTACACGTTTGGTAATTGGTGTGCTGCTTCTGCTTGGGATGTCTGAAATAGCCTAGTAACTGATTAGTCTTCTGTTGCATTTGCCTGATGTGTTGAGTGATAAAGGCCTCATATTCCTTTTTTAACTGATGAAATGTTAATCAAGTATTTTGGGATTCTACAGTTAAACAAAATCTAAAATCAGCACAAGGATGGACAAAATTTAATGAGCTTTGAAACTAACTACCGTTATCTTTTGTAATTGGCAATTCTAGTAGTAGATTCTACATTCCCCCTGTGCCTAGGATATGTAATACAGAACTCGTAGCAATATGTTCATGTAGCTTTTTCTAGGCAAACATGACAAAACCTCCAAGACTTCTACAGATTAAAATGAATTCCTTGCAAGATCACTGCCTGAAGGCCTCATTAATTTTAACGTCACTTATAATTGATTCTGGGAAGTAACAGATGTTACTTATATTTTATAATCTTCAGTTTAAGAAAACAGTATATACGTTAAGTCTGCCTATTTTGAGGACACATTACTAAAACTGAATAAAACCTAAAATGGCATTTTCTCTTAATGGTTGGTTGGTTGTTAGACTATGTTATAGCTAGTCTGATTTATGAAGAAATCATTTGATATGGATCTGTTAGCTGAGATTAGTTATTTTGCTCTGCTGTGGAAAGATTTGGTCAAGAAATTAGAAGAATTCCATTTGCTATTGTGTTTAAAACCCTGATGAACCTTGATGAGATCATCTCTCAGTTGCATCTTCCCTCAAGTAGTCTAATAAAAATATTAAAATATTGTATGGGGTTTTATGTCTTCTTGGTGTCTACTTTAAAATAAGTATTGAACTTAACTACATTTTTAAATAGAAAGGCTCTGCCTCCATCTCTTTTCCTCTGATGTTAAACAATTTTCATGCTCAGTCTGATAGAGCACAACTGATGTGATGCTTTCCCTCTCAGGCTTGGGCTGCTGCCTCCTCCTTCCCTGCCTTCTGAAGTTCTATATACATTTAAATGCAGGTGAAATACTTTTAAAAGATTTTAATAGAGTGAGAAGTTATTGTTTTGATTAATACTTACAGTATATAATCTATTTACATTATGGTCCTAAGAAAATAGGATCCTGTTTTAGTAGATTTCCAGAACTGAGCATCTGTGCATAGCTCATGTTCATTAATTGTGGTCCTGCAAAAAAGCAGAGTTACCATTTCTCTACTTTTTTCTAATGTAACTACTATGACATATTCACTGAGCTAGAGGACTGCTGGAACATAGAGATTTGTCTTGTTCTGCTGCTGCTTTGAGAGGGAAGAATCTTAGGTCTTTTAGTATATATTCCTGTTGCAAACTTAATTAGGTATTGATATCAAGCCTACCTAAAGGATTCTACCAAACACTTCAATGTTTTCTTGGTTTTTGTTGACATTTTTTCATAGATAAGATTTATTATCATTTTATAATTATGCACAAAACAGTTTTATGAAGAGTCAGTAGCCCCATCTTTTTCTGTCTTCTACAAGTCAGATGCCAGCATTATAGCTGAAGTCTTGGAGAGTTTCAATATAGGAATTACAAATGAAAGAACTATTTTCTTTTTTATTAAATACTTTTCTCATTGAATGAGTAGAAATCATCAGCAGATGACTAGCATGTGTTTGTCTGTGGGACAAGGTAGGGAGCTTTCCTAGTGATATCCAGAGCTACACCTGTGACACATTTCTCATCTCCAAAAATATATATATTCTCTTTAGAGAGAGCAGTTAATGCTCTGTTGTCTGGAAGGCTTTCTCTTTCATTAAAGAATTGCTGGGCAACATTTTTCCCTTGCACAGGATATTCCATATGAATTCAGCTGATGTGTGATGTCATGGATTTTTTTTTTTTTTTATGAAAGCACATTTACTACTACTAATAAAAAAACCAAACAAATCATCATTTCAGAGGAATTCTAGATTATCAAAGGAAATATACTGAAACAACCATTCCTAAATTCCATTTGTTTGGGATAACAACTGTGCTGAACTGCCTCTGATGTTCTGGTAGTCATTAAAAAAAAAAAAAAGTAAATTCAGATGTGTTGCTGTCAGATCAAATTAAGATCATTTATTCAAAGTAATTATAAAACTGAAATTTGGTTTATGTTTCAGAAACACTTGAAGAGTTTTATATGGTGCTAAATGCTTTCAACATGCAGTAATGGAAGTATTAATTTGATGTACAGGCTAATTGAAGTGACTTCCAGTGCCTGTGTAATCACGTCCACATATTTACTGTTGTTCTGTAGCGTTGTTTTCAAGTGATGTCGAGTTGAGGTGGGGTGTGGAAAGGAGCTACAATGTGTGGGCTCAGGCAAAATACATTACATGTGTACTGCTGAGTGGAACTACTAATATTTTTATGTTAGTAAAACCACACTATTCTATGTTAGTGAAACCACAAAAGGTGCTGTTTAGTGCCTTTATGAAGAATGCTTTACCGTTACAAGATTAAAGCAACTTGAACTGGAGTACAGATTTTTTTTTTAAAAAAAACCCTTCTTTTAGTGTAGCTATGGGTGCATTGATTTCATAATATGTAAAAAGGAATGAGGGTGGTTTACAGATCTAAGCATGAACTTTCTAAGTTTCTGTGCTGAAATTAAGTTTAACTATAGATATTTAAAGATCAGGTTCATTTACTTTAGTTTTGAGCTCCAAAAATCAGTATAGCATGACAAATGAAATAATTTTGTAGCATAAGAAAAACATCATTATCTGAAATACTTTCATCTTCTATATTTATTTGCCTCATTAACAACTTAAGGAAATCAGTATTTCATTTTGACTGTACCTATTTGTAAACCCAGAAGTCAGATTTGGAATGTTAACTGATTTTGGTTTAATTCTGTTTACTTTATAGTAAACTTGTATTTTAGCAAGCAAGCTCCTGACTCTGGTGTCTGCTTTTTCACAAAGACTGATTGCAGGTAGATCTCTATCCATTCACTTTGTCATTTTAAAGATGTTACCATTAAATGTAAAGGTTTTTTTTACAGTTTCCTTGAAATTGTTTTTATTCTAGTCTGAGAAAAGTGTAGAGAAGTTCATAATTGCAATCGTCAACTCAATCAACAGTTAGGAATTGTATGTTATCATGCAGTCTAAGTACTTAATCAAATCCATTGTTTTTTTTTTCAAAGCATCTCAGCGGGTAAGGGATGCTTGCTTACTCATTATATATGTTTGCAATCAATCCTCTTTGAAACTATAACCTTGCAATAGGAGATTTTAGTGGAACATGCTGTTAGATCATAGTATTGCTTTCCTTGCAGTTGTTCTACAAGCAGACAGTTTTGTTCTTTGCACTGATATTTCTTTTTTCCTAAAAGTACTGAATGGAGTGTTGTAGTACTTTTTAATCTTTTACTGCTCGATGATTCAGTAGTAAAGCATTGAGGTGCTTGTGTGAAAAGTTGCTTATTGCATTTAATGCCATATCGCATGATTGTGTCCCTTGGAGAGAGAGAATTTTGTTATAACGGTGTAAACTCCCTCAGAAGGTTATGCTCAATTTTCCCTCAGACTGCTGTAACTCTAGAAGTAAAGTACTACAATAAAAGTATAACTTAACACCTTTGTATTGAGGAACTGAATTCATGTTTCTGCTTGTTAATCACTAGGGCATATTTAGGTAAAACTTGTTTCTTTGAAACTCGTTAAGAAACTGGGACAGAGGCTTCTACAATCTGTGGGTATTGGTGATTTTTAGAGATTCAGCTCAAGAAAAAACCCACATTGGGAAAGAGGAAATGAAATATAAAAAAAAATGTTGGTTTAACTTTTTCTGTAAAATGATTGAAAGTACTGAGAACAGCTGAAATCATGCACATACTTCACAATACTCTGTTTTTCAGGCAAGCGATTTCACTTGCCTCAGAAATGAGTAAGAACGATTGTGGGGGAAGTGCACAATTACAGATGAGAAGAGAAGGCTCACCGGCAATCTGTGCTAACATGTGGTCTGTGTTATGGAAAAAAAGTTGATGAAATCTCAGCTAGAATGCGGTCTGTGTCTTGATTTACATTCCCTTCCCTTCCAGAAACAGGTTCTAATATAGAAAGGTCAAGTTCTGCCCTCAGATGTCTCTGTGCAGTGCTCATGAGACTCAAGAGAAATATGGTTAAAATCTGAGGCGATACATGTATAATACAAGGTAATCTTAAGCCATAGTAGCTGCTTGTCCGAAGTACCTACAGTTACCATAATTTAATCCCAGTAATTCATTAAGCATTGTAGTATGCCTTTTATATTTGAGGAATCATATTGTAACTGAGTTTAATCTTTCCAAAAGCCTGTTTCCTTTTTTTTTTTTTTAATTAGGGAGAGTAGTGGAAGGATGGAGTTGAGGCTTAAAGTGTATGTGGAAACAGTGAACCAGTATTAGTCACCCTAATAGGTAACATTGTGCTAATGGTATAATCTTTTATAGGCTTATGCTAGATATTGAGAAAAGCAGAATTCTGTGGCTAGATTTGAAGGAGGATGATGATTGATAGGGAGTTTTTTCATTAATTTTTTGATGATTTTTTAAAATATCATTTGGCAAATGCATTTTGCCTTTCTGTTTGTTTTAGTTGGCTTTTAGCCCATTTGCTTTAAGGAGAAACTGGAACAGTTTAAGAGCCAGTCATATTTTTAAGGTGGATATGTGAATTCATTTTCTCATACATGTTTTTTAAAGGACCTTTTAAAAATACTTCTTCTCAAATATGTTTCACTAGGGAGGAAAAAAAAGTATTGTGTTACTGCCTAAAGAAAGTTATAGAGGTCTTAGTCTGTTTGGACACTCCCTTTGAAACAAAGGGCAAATGCTCGTTTTAAGATTTCAGATTGTGTAGATTTACAAAAGTTTGTGTCACACCTCCTTTTACATGACTTAGCAATGAGCTTGCATGGTCTTTCTTCAGTGATACATAGTGCAGTGCATGGAGCATTTAAACCAGGAGGCTTTGCATGTTGTAAGGTCTTAATCTTTCTAAACAAACAATGTTGATAAGAAATTATATATTTCAGTGGAGACAGCGCCTTACTGGGAAGATTAACGTTTTCTTTTTGCTTTACTTCGTTCCTTACAGTGTTAGTCCAAAGCTTGACATGTCTCCATTCCAAAGCAGCTAAGAATTCTTAAGCAGTGATATCATCAGTGAGAGAAGATAAAGATCCACTGAACTCATGTGCTGAGGCTAGTAACAATGTGGCAGAAGTTAAAATTTAATCAGCTTTCATTCTTCTTTGTTTGATTTTCACACTGCAAACTAAATTATTTCCTTATCTGATTGAAAAAGTTATGCATAGTGGTGATGTCTGCTTCATTTTTTGCATCTTGAAAGAACATTAAATGCTAAATCTTTCTACATCAAAGGAAACTAATTACATATCTCTTGAAATTGATCTATTATATGTTCAGATCTTTTATAGCTGAATTCAGCTGTAAAAATGTACTTTATCTTTAAAGGCTGCAAATTCAGTGTCTAAGGTGTAGTGGTTACCACCAAGACACAGAGGTGAAAAGTAAATGGAGACTTCTCTTAAATCTCATACTCCTTTTGAAAATTTCAGTCATTATGTTCTTACCTGTATTTATCATTTAGTTTCTGTCATGTGGTAAAAACTCTGGTGATACAGGAGGTATATACTTGATTTCGTAGTCTTACCTTCTAAGGCAAGTAATAGCAAGGACTCAACAAAAGAAAGACCTTTGTAAATCTGACATTTTTTCCATCTGTGTAATAATTCTCCCTGATATGTACTGTAATTTGGTCTACTTTTAAGTGACAAAAAAAACAAACTCAGAAGGTCTTTTTTAACATGGTCTCACAGGCTTTTAATGAGTTCCTTGTCTATAAAAGGAAGTCTAATTTTCAAGCTACAGATTGGCAATTACTGTTGAAATAATAACTTTAATACTTTGAGATATGTTTATTGTCGGTCACTGTGAATGACTTGTTGAAATCTGCATATAGACTATGTGAAAAGTCAGCAACTGCTTACATGTCTATAAATGTGGACAATACTCTTAATATATGCTAGCAAAAATCATTTTGATAAACAATTATTGGCTTCTTTAGGACAAGAGAGGTAATTTGTAGTCTTTTTAAAATTATATTTCCACATAATATTTGAAGCTTGTTTCTTTTAAAGGTGGTATCAAGTTTGTAGAGCTAATGCTGCTTTCAGTGTTTCCATCTGAGTGCTCAGCTTTGCTAAATTACCTTTCTTTCAGTGAAGTCCTTGGCCTGCACACCGAGCCCAGAGAGTGCTATTTGTCAGCGCCCGTTATTATTCGAGTCCAGTTGAGTTCAGGCACTGTGTTTCTTTGTAGACTAGTAGTATGTGGGAAAGCTTTATTATTCTGCAGTAAGAGCAAAGCTTTTAGATGACGAATTTAAGAAAAAATACTTACTGTCAGATGTCATGTGGCATCCCTTGGTAGGCTTGACTTTGCAGCATGGGTAGCTCACTTTGCAGTTCTCTACACTGTAATCCCTTTAGTCTCAACAGGACTATGCACAAGAAACCAGATACTTATAGTAGTAACTGTTTAGTAGATATGGCTCTTTGCCTTACATTATAAAATCTGTAAAGGTGACTTGACTCCTGACCGGGAAGGAAAGGCTTTGCCACCAGGTACAACATCAGAAATAGTGTTGCACAGTACATAGCAAAGTATGTGATGTTTCTAATAAGGAGGTTTTAATAAATTCTTGTGTCTTTGAAGTTTAGAGACTCCCCCAAACAGAGTTCAGCATTTTCTTTTGTGTAGAAATTGGATGACACACCACAGGCAGACTTAATAAAAAGAAGCAGTTTCCCAATCAAATAAATACTCATGTTTAAAACTTTCTATAGCCATTTCAAACTTCAGCTTCTCTTAAAAATAAATAAATAAATAAAAGCAATTACAACAAACTGCCTACCTGTGTGCATGTTTGTTTGTGTGACAGGCTGCATACTTTGTAGACTAGGTTGTTCTTTGAGGGATGACAATTCGAAAATACTTGTGAGGCTTTTTAATATTTCATTCTTTAGGCTAACATAAAAGAAAAGAGCAGTAGTTTGTCTCGCCTTCCTTGCTTAAGCAGTTTTTTCTTACCTTTGTTTCCTTTCTTGTTTAAAATTATTGAACTATAAAAAGAAATGTGAAATAAAATGTGTGTGTTATAGTGATGTCTTTCTGACAGCTGAACAGGATACAAACAATCTTAAAATGGGAGGCATATTTATAAGCTTAATTTTGGGGTGGCTTTTCTAAGTCCATTCAAGTAATTAACATCTTTATACACATTTGAGATCTGTGATCTCAAGCAGGATGTGTAAATTTCAGTGGGGTGAACAAAAAGTGAGTTTAGGATTGATGTATCAACATAATTAGTAGGATTCTTCCATTGACATGTCATATGGTACTCTGGAATTAATTATGTTACATCTTCATCTGACATTATTCAGAAAATACATAAGCAATTACTTACTCATAATAATATGCAAAAAAGAATCTTTAATCTTTTTGCCAACACTCATTACTAAGAATTTGTAAATTAAATAGATTCATCAGGGCTGGACACTGCTGTATGCTAGCTCATAGTTAACCAATTAAAACGCTCAGGTTGTAAGCCTAACAGATTTTCATGAAAACTGATAGATTTTTTTTTTTTTTTTAATTTTTATTTTTAGCGTATTGTTGATGCCAGACACTAGTATAATGCATATACTTTTACCTTCAAACGTGAAACAAAAGAGCATAGAGCTTTAAGTTTCTTTATGGAAGAGTACTGTAATGTGTGTCAAGAAAGGAGTGAGTCTATCTGAAGTCAGATTTGGTAATTTGATTTTTCTGGTTCGCATTACGCTGTGAAAAGAAGCTGCTCACCTCCCACTCTAAATCATTTTCCTTTTAGCAGCTGGAGAAGATCAGAATAAAATGGACCCATCCCTTTTCTCGGTCCCTGGTGGTGATGATGATCCAGCATTCGTTTTTCATTCAAACCACATGTTGAATAAGTGAAAAAGAGGAAATACATGCTGGCCATAGGTCAGGTGCAACACAGAGTTTATACAGATTTATTTTCTTTGTAGCATCTGCTACCCTGCATTTAAAGCCATTGAATGTTGTTCTGCTTCCAGTTATTTTAAGGCAGGTTTTCTTAAATAGTGACATTTCAGGTTTTGCCATATCCTACTGGCCAGACATTCAGCCTTCAGAGCCGCAGATCAGCCTGATCCTGTGGATGGTAACTGCAGCAGGCTGGCTCTTCAGAATTTAAACTCCCTCATGATCTCATAGGGTGGAAGCTGACCCCCCTTGTTTCTGGCCTCAAATAAAGAAGACTAAGCCAAAAAAGAACCTGGAAAAGTATTAGGATGATAATGGGGAGCTGGGATTAAGAACTTCTCTGCTTATCGCTACTCAGATGTGTAGGGGAAAATGGGAGCACAAATATACTGCAGTCTATAAATGCAAATTTAATTTTTAAGCAGGTATAGATTATGAGCTAAAGGTTTCGATTTTCTTATAATAAGTTACATGTGCATTTAATTTATACTCCATTAGAAGTACTGCAATGCTCGTTGCTTACCATTGAAGGAGAAAAAGGAAAAGTGACTGTATATATCAATATCAGCTTTATTTGTTGTCTTTATTACTCAAACACTTCTGGCAGTGTTTTTTATAGCTCTGACTAAATTATGAATGATGTCCTGTTGGTTAGGAATTTGAAGGCAATAGTTCAAAATTGTCTTACATGTGCCAGCCAGCCAAGACTAAATATGCATTTACAGCAGCTATTTTGCTGATTTATAGCTAATATTTTTTCTGTATTTTTTCTTATCACTACATTTTAAGCTCAGTTTTCTCCAACTAGCCAGCATTATAAAATATATTAGAATTAGAATTAATAGCTTACTATATGATAAATTTATTTTTACAAGATTCAAGTTGCAGAAGAGGGCAATCACAAATGGGCATCAAGGGAGTGGGAGGGGGTGGGAAGGGAAAAAAAAGCATTCTTCACAATAAGTAATTAAGCATTGGAGGAGCTTCCCAACAGAGGCTATGCAATCTCCATCTTTAAAGGTTTTTGAAACTTGACTGGACAAAGCCCTGGGCAACTTGATCTAACTTTGAAGTTAGCCCTGCTGTGGACTGGAGGTTGAACTAGATGACTTTGAAGGGCTCTTGCAATCTAAATTTTTTCTGAATTTAAACCACCAAAAGTAAGTCTCAGCTATACAAAGAATTGAATGTATTACAAGGGAAAAAAAGTCCTCATATCCTTTCTGTTCCTTGGAGTTATAAATATGTCTTTTTAAACTACAGAGGGAATGCAATGGGAACTGTGTGACTGAATATCCAATGTCACACCAGACACTTGAGTAGCCAGATTATGCAAAAATATTTTAACAGATACTTTGTATGAACAGTGAGGAATTTTTGAATCTGATTTTTGTAATTAGAATAATCTCAGCTTTTTTTTTTAGCTTGATGATCATGTCTTTAGTCTCACTGGATATGGCAGTGGATAATTTTTTGTTGTTTTGCTTTTCTTTTTCCAATTTCTATTAGGAATAGGAGGCCTGCAAGATTTTGTGCTAAAGTCTGCAACACTGTCAACGTCACCAGCTTGTCCACCATTTACACCTCTCAACTTTGAAGCTTCACCAATTGTGCGGGTAGCTGTTGAACCAAAACATCCAAGTAAGTTTAAAGGAGAATGGGAATGGTGACACAAATTCAGTGTGGTAGCAATGCAGCTTCTCCCTCTTAGTGATTTGGCTAGTTTATGTTCTATCCACTGAATCAGGGACTGACCCAGTATAAAACAAATATGTATGTTGCCTGGAGGACTTTGCTTTATTGCCCTTGTGAATTCTTCTAGCTGGCTAGCGCATGTCTCAGTAGGTGAGGAGATACAGAAGAACTTGTTGTGCCCTTTATGGTCAGACTTAGCTCTTCCACAAGTAAGACACCGTGTGATTCTTTTGTTATATTGTTAAGCTTCTGGTAAAGATTTATAGAGTCATTTGCAGTAGTTCTAATTGATTCCCCACCCGCAACCAGAGAGTAGTGCAGCTCTTGAATTTTATCCCAATTTCTGTCTGTTGTTGTAGTGTGAGTACAACTAAAATAACTGGCTTTCTGTTCAGTTACAGAAAACCACCAAGATTACATGTTTTTTAGAAAGTGATTGGACAGCTTAGCAGCTGTTTGTCCTGTGTGTTTGAGTAACAGATAATCCTACACTGTACGTCTTGCATTTGTTAAAGCAGTCTTGAAAGTATTGGAAATTACTGGTTCTACTGAGTATAGACTCAGTAGAACCAGTAATTCCCAATATTAAGTTGAAAATATTAAAGGAATGTAATTCTAGAACTACTGACCGATTTTGGAGTAATTTTTTCTCCTTAAGGAAATGAAGCTATATTATTCTTTCACCATTGCTTAATTTCTTCTCCCTGTTAACTTCTGAATCTATGGTTTGAATTAAATTTGTTAGAGAGACAGAAGCCTCAAAGGTAGCTGCACTTGCAAAAGTTTCAAGAAAATCAGCTGCTGTTTGCAATAACAGGGAGACACAGCAAACCTACTTCAAAACTGCATCTGCTTATTTGGAATAATGACTTAAATAAATATAAATTATTTCCCTTTGTATGTTTTACAAAATTACTGCATGCCTTCACATTCATATAAAAATCTTCCTGTATGGTTACCCTAAACTCTAAAAGAAAGAAAGGAAAAAAAAAAAAAAATCTACTCATCCCCCGCAGTGGGTTTAAATGCAGAAGACAAGGTTGAAAGTCTTTGTTCAACTGTGTTGGCTGTGTGAACTAACACTGTGGTTTTTTCCACTTTTTGTTTATTTTTGTCTAGTTTTCAAGGATACTTTTCTGTTATACCCTTACAAGCTTAGCATTAAATGTACAGTATCGTATTTCTTATAATAGTCTCTAAGAGAATGACAAGTTTAATCTCACTCTTCCTTCTTAATATCAATAAGCATTCCTAGAAATCCTGTGGTTACTTTTTACCCTGTATGTAAAATAAGAAAAAGGAATCATAATTAATTTTTTAAACTGTATTAATTATGTAAGGCTGCTGACATGAGGTGTTTATGTATAGCTTTGATGTAATCTATCCAAATTTGACTCAGCTGTGGTCGTTCAATCTCTGTTAACTTTAAGGCAACTCTTTTTAGCCACCTTCATTGTAGGGACAGCTGTGTTTTGTTTCACTCAAAAGCTCTCACATTCCTGGTTTTTACCCTTTTCAGGTTGTAATAGCATTCAAGCTTTTCAGTGGCTTTCAGCTAGTTAAAATCCTTCCTGTGCTCCATTCGCTCTTATGCCTTCTAATCAATCTATATGAATCATTTTTGCTTTTATTTTAGTGACGTTAACATGTTATTATTTATGTCTTTGGAACATTTTAAGCATTAGCAATTTACAGGGGGCTACACTTAGCCATGAAAGATCACAAATAAAAGTAATTATTTACTGAAAGATGACTTGAAACAGTTGTAATAAATAAGGGAGGTTATATCGCTTGATAATTTGTGAAAATGAAGAGTGAAATACTGAAATTTATTTAATCATTTAATATTGCTAACATTGAATTTTTTTTTTATTGGTTGTGAGCTGGTTATAAGCTATATCTGTAGATAACTGAATATAGGAAGCAAGCTTTTTACATATTTTTTTTTTACATATTTTTACTATATTGTCATAGTAAATAGCTAGCTTGGTATACTAAACCTATTGTAAAACTATGTAAAACAAAAATATGCAATCCATTCAAACGTGTTCCATGGTTATGATTGTGTAATGTGAACGTTTTTTCATCACTACATTAATTCTTGGTGACAAATTTTGAGTATAGCTTATGTCTACAATTGCTGCTCTTAAACCATACCACTCTTCGTGACTCATAAGCAGAAATTTGCCTACAGAAAGGCCTGAGAACTTAGCTGAAAGTTTTTGAGTATTCCTAAAATATGTATTTGTGTTTAGACTTCCAGATAAATCAGCATTACTCTTTCTCTTTTTAAGTATATCCTACTTCTTCAGTAAGTAATAATAATATGTTTTAATAATATGTTATTTTGCCAGGTGATATGCCTCAGCTGGTCAGAGGAATGAAGCTTTTAAACCAAGCTGATCCATGTGTCCAAGTTTTAATCCAGGAGACAGGAGAGCATGTGCTAGTGACAGCAGGAGAAGTTCATCTTCAGCGTTGCTTGGATGACCTGAGAGAAAGGTTAGAGGGGCAAAGAGGAAGAAATATTTTTAGTTCAGTAGGTGTCTGTTGTATTTCTTTGTCAGATGCATATCTTTGATTTATATTCTGGTAAAATAGAAGCTTCACCCACCAACAGATTTTACCATTGGATCATAAATGTACCTTTTGGCAGCTATAAATTACTTGCAGTTGGGCAGAAGCCACTAGCTCATCACTTTTATGTATCTTACACATATTTTGAGCACTTTCTAGAAAAGATAAATTGCAGTAGGTTCAGGAGTCCAATTAAGAATGTAATGTACCATTTGTACAAAATAAAAACTGTGAGGGCAATCATGTCTGATAAAGGAATTCTCAAAAATTAGAAAGAAACAAGACTAAAATTGTATGTGCACGCTCTATCCTGTTCCTTTGCTCTCCACATGGATTTTTTTTTTTTGTGTTAATCTGTTCACTCACTCATGAGCAGTGTTTTCTGCAAGCATAAATGGATACATGTAGTATCTTCTAGTGTTTCTTCAAATGGTAGAAGAACAGTTGTCTGAAACAGTCCTTTCCTATAACTCCATTTACTGAAAAATTCTAATACTTCTAATACTTCTGTCCACATTGTTTTGCTGTCATTTTCTTTCTAAACCTAAGAGCAAACCTGATGATAGATGGTTGAATGTCTTTCTTACTGTGTCCATATTCATTCCAGTTAATATCAGACAGCAGTCACTTCTTACGGAAGTTAAACTGGGTCACTTGTAAAATTGGATATATGTTTTAATGGCAATCCTCATTACAACTTAGGGCAATGCATTTTTACAGCTTTTAAAAACATGGCATTATTGATACACATCACTTGAGTGTAATGTGTTAAACAGAGCAAAACTGGTTGCTCCTATCTTTAGATGCAGTTTGCATAGCAAGATGTATAAATGCCTTTATTATTAGCATTGGTCAAAATCTGAAACAAAAAAACTAAAACCAGTAATAGCTATGTGATGGGGAAACAGGAGTATAGTGAGCAGCTAGTAGCAGTCCCAATATTTACATTCCTAACATTTTCTTTTGTAAACATAATTTTGGGTGCTTTTTCTGAGTTGTCATCTAATTTGGGTTTTGTTAAGAGAACTCCAAACAGTCAGGAGTGACCATTTTGTGTCCCTTACTTGTATTCCTCAAGAAAACATTGTCAGTGTTCTGAACTACCAAGCATATTAATGCTTTGTGCTTGTAGCATCGTAAGCAGGAACAAGAGACACCTGAGGGCACAGACAGGCAGGGGAGCCCATTGATCCACCTGGATTTGATAAATGGGTCATGATGCCTTTTTTTCTTATTTGGGTACCAGCTTCCAAAAGGAATTGAGAGGAAGTATGTTTACTAGCTTATGCTCCTCCTAGCTGTCTCTGAGAACTTGGCATATTGTAGCTGCCATCTCTCACATGCTAGCTTGTGGGACAGGAATTGTCCCTTCCTTCTCTCCTTGTTTTGTGGAAGGAAAAGTGAAGAATGGGATCCCTGTCTTGCTCCGTGTCTCATGGATTCTGTGTGAGTTCTGACAGTGGTAAACTTGCTTCAGTTAACAAAGTGTGAAGAGAAAAGTTGTGGTCTGAAATGTTAGTTACATTAGTTCTGTGTGTGTTTCTGTGCAAACATTTAACTTCTGAGGGCACATAGTTTGGAGGAGCAAATTGTGAACTAGGGATCAAGACAGGGTATAATACCCTTAAAATGTTACCTACAAGTTTTTCCCCACAAATATTGGGAGAGGTTATTCAAAATGCTTAAGTCACACTTGAAATAGTGGGGCAGGATTCTGATCTTAGCCTCTATCGTAATTGTATCAACTGCATTTTGAAGAGTTGCCATTTTTGAGTAATTACAGAGGCAGGAGGTTCTGTTGAGTTGAAACTACATTGAATTAGCTTTGTCAAGATTCTACTCAAACTTTTTTAAGGGCACATATTTAATTGTAGCTTTCCCAGTGTGTATTTAGAAAATTATGTTCAAGTGATACTTAGATGAAGATGTGAAGACACATGGAAACAAATAAAAGATCGTCATTTATGTTTATCTAAATGATTAACAATGGATGTTCTGCTTAATTTCCCTAAATCTATCTTTATTTTTTTCTTCTTGATTAGCTGTTTTTGTCTAGAGTAATAAATTGGACCTTTTAACTTTGAAATTTTCTACATTTTGCAATAGAAATTTTTAGAACTTTCTGTCCAAAGAGTGTTGCAAATACTAAGCATGAGGGGATTAAATTATGTGTTCAGAATGAGAAACAAAGAGAATGAAGATGGTGGTGGCAGTGTGGGGTTTTTTGTTTCTTTTTTTTTTTTTTTTTTTTTTTTTAGCATAATACAAGTGCATGAAAAAATTGCAAAAAAGAATAGATCTCCTGGTCTTGTGTACCATGGAAATAAAACTTAAAATTACATTTGCTTTTCCTTTGCAACTTTTTTATCGCTCTGCCAAAATTTACCAGAACTTAGGAAAGTTTGGTTAGACCTTTTGTTGTCATTTAATGAGCTTGCTCAGCTCTCATGAGTGGTTAAGAAGGATACACAACTCTGAACTTTGAGTCTTTCAGGTAAATATAATAATTATTTATTTTTTTCTTACCATCACTCATAACATTTGATTTGCCTAAAATATTTCAGCTGACTTTAAAGCATCACTTGATATAATAAAGCTGTTATAATTGTGGTTATCAGACCAAAGGACAAAATTATTTCTGTTAACTTAATACTGATTGCCTGAGTAAAAGAGTACTTCACTTCCATTTCTTGTGTAATAACTCTTGGCAGTTTATATTCACGCTTAGTTGCAATAAAAATCCAGACACAATCCTAGCTTGAGGGTTTTTTTGCACTTTTCTTGGAGTTTAGTCTAATAGCTTCTAAAATAATCTGGTTTAGACTGATTTTTGATGCAATGAATTGTACCTCATATGAAGACTTAGTGCCAAGTTTAATAAAAAAGGGTTTATAAATACCAAGATTACCAATCACAGTGAAACAGCGACAGTGTTAATCAGCACTGTTCCCAGACTTGTGAAGCATTTTGAGTAAGTTGCTTCACAGCTCCTAGGTTCATGTAGTCCACAGCGCAAGAGTCTTTGGTTGTTTCTCAAGGCTCAAATTATACAGATTAAAACTGATGAGTTACTTTGTGCTGTGGCTGCTTGGGTATCAGTACGTGTGATTTCAGGTGGTGGTAGCTGCGGTTGTTTTATTGCAGGCAGCTGTTCAGCTACGAGCTTTCAGCTGTAGGTACCTCTAATTAGAGCTGAGGCTTGATGCAGAGTAGTGGCTGTTCTCAAACTGATTACAGCAAAATTTTTCAGCTTTAGAATGAGATCAAGCTGCAGTATGGGTGTTTATGGATGCACTGTATTAGTCTCACAGATGTCCATGCACTCATGTAAGTAATTAATTCTTTAAATCATGCATACTGGAACGTGATTTTTATTAATTTTGGTTTTGAATGTAAAGTATAGCAGCATGAAAATCCAACTGCACCTCCTGTACAGGGATGAGTGACTTATCCTCATCCAAAAACTAACTTTCTGTTTGTAGAATATAAAATAGGTCTATGTAAACATTCATTAGCAGGAATGTTGTA
Source organism: Chlamydotis macqueenii (assembly GCF_036417535.1). Taxonomy (NCBI): domain Eukaryota; kingdom Metazoa; phylum Chordata; class Aves; order Otidiformes; family Otididae; genus Chlamydotis; species Chlamydotis macqueenii. The sequence continues at coordinate 10,113,280 of NC_141567.1, read as the reverse complement.
TAAATAGAGAAAAATAACATCTGGGCCTTAGAAACAGCTCATTCCAGTTATTGTCGTCTTTCTTCCACGTGTTTTAAAAACTAAGCCTAATTCAGCTGGCAATATCAAACATTTTTACACCTTCATACCCAAACAATAAACCAAAACCCATTGTCTATTGATCTTGTGCGAGCTTGCAATACCACAGGTTGTAATCAGGATAATAATCAGTAGAATATAATTTTATAGATTATAGAACTAGAAAAAGCTGTTACAAAGCTTTGAAGACACAAGATTACTGTTTTACCAGTGGTAGGAACGTTTCGTTTTCAAACAAGGTGTTTCCTGGGAGATTTTGCTGTGAGGCTGTTGTTTTTCCACTTCAGATGAGGTGAAAAATACAGGCTATTTTCCAGATCTGATGGGAAGCTTTCAGCATTCTAGCATCTTCAGCTGAGTTAAATCCTGAATGTGTTTGAACAAGATGCTGATTATGTGCACTTAATAAACATCCATTTCACAGTTCTAAAAAACCCATGTGCCCTTGGCAATTTTCAGCTCCTGTGATTGCAGTAGACATAAAATACATAAAATACCATACAGGATATTTTGAAGTCAGGAAGTTGTACTTGAAGATAAAACAGGTGATCCTTTACGAATAAATATAGAGATGTTTATTAAATATATGAAAGAGCTAACAAATCTGACACGTCCTGGCTGGGTGGTAAAATAACACATTGACGTATTCAAAAGATATGAAGCTTTTACTTTTAGAGCATTTTAATCACTGGTAATTAATTTTCCTCATCTTGTGAAGTACCCTTTAAAGTGTAGTAAAAGTTTTCCTGCCGAGTACTCACTTTGAAACAAATAATTAATAAGTGCAAACTAATCTGGAAAAAAAAAAAGCTGTTGGTTAATAGCATTGTTGTGGACAATATATCAGTTCCTTAATAATCACACTTTATCGCTGTTATAAAAGCAGTACTGCAATGTTGGTAAAACTTCTGTCATTCTGTCTTACTGTGGTCTGCTGTACTTGGTTTTTTCCAAACATTTTTATTTTGAACACAGATTTTCTTCACTGTGTAGGGTATTTCCCAACTTAGTTTAAAAGAAAAAAGAAGAAAGCTTTTTAGGTTGTATCTTTCAAATCTTAACCCAAAATAATTCCTTTAAAAATTGCTAGTACTCTTGCAAAGCAGCCTATAAATTAGTTACATTTAAACATGCTGAATTGTATTGGTAAGATTATTTCCTTTCTTTTAGTGTGGAAAAAGACCTTCATCTACTGTCTCCTGCCCCATTTTACTTTGTCCTTTTGTGGTCCTTTAAAGGCAGAGGTTGAATTTACATTTTCTTAATTAGTTCCATCCACAGCATTAAAATTTGTTTTATTTTCTTCCATTAGGAAATTTTATTATCTTTGGGAATATTCCAACGTAAAGTCTTCTAACAAACTGAAAAGTGTTTAATGACCTGAAATAATAGGGTTTTCTGGTATACAATTGCTGGATTAATTTTTGTCTGTAGTTAATGGTCACTTTAATTATCTCCAGTAGTCGCTTTTGTTTATGTTTTAGATTTGTATAAAGCTGTACTCATGTAAGTAACTTGATTAAAAAAAAATTAATCATTTAATATTCGTTGAAGTGACTGTAGAGTATGGGCTACTTGGGATGTATGAGGGAGGGGGTTTGTGTTCTGCTTTATAGCAGGGAAAAGGCTGCTACTAATAACAGACCTGTACATGAAATAATTATCTGGCATAATTCTGTAATGAATGTGTCCCCCCTGATGATACTCAGGAGTAGCTGTTTCACTTGAAATTTTTCTCTTCCTCAAGCCAACTTAAAGGCATTCCAATGTGCGCAGTCATCGACTTCTCCCTTCAGAGCAGTGCCTTGTGTATTTATGTTTCTTACAGCGTTACAGTTCTGAATGATCCCTTAGGTTTGCAAGGAGAGTAGTGGTTAAGGCTTGCGCTAGCTGGTCACAGTATGAAGTCACCAGGGGCTTTTTTTCCCTTCGTTAATCCTCCTTCTGTGCTGTGGTACTGGTTTCATGTACATGGGCAGCACGGTATTGTGCACAGTTTTGAATTTGCTGAACAGAAGTACGGAAAAAGCGGGAGTTATCAGCTCTCCAGGCACTCCTGGCTGCAGTGAGAGGATTTGATCTGAACCCACAAGGTTATAGAGTCTTGTGGCTCCAAACTCTTTTACAAAAACCTGTTCAGCTTACCCAGTGCTTCATCTTTTGAGAGCATCTCACTGTAAGAACAGCTGTGTACTGGTTAAATAGCATGTCTGTCTTGCTCGGTGTTGTGTCTCCAGCAGCATGGCCTAGAGCAGATGTCTGGGGAAGACTAAAACCCACGTAACCATAATGCTTTCCTGGGCCTTAATCCTTTTCAGTTCAGAGCCTGTTGTGGTTTGGTTGTCGATTAATCCTGATTGGTCTTCTCCATGGCCCTCATGATTTTCTAGACCTCTGTTGTGTCCTTGTAACATCTGATGGCTACTTGTACTTTCATAGCTTTGATCATCCTTATCCTCATTTTCTGCTAGTTCTGTTGTGTCTCATTTGAGGGGAGAGACCAGCAGCACGTAGTTGCCAAGATGTGGGGGAAACTGGTGATTTACACAGAGGCACAACAATTTTTTTTTAGTTCCTTTCCAAATCTTTCTGAGGACATAAGAGGCAATGATTCTTTTTTGAAGTACATAATGCTTTTAAGAGTTTGAGTTTGAAGTTCATTATTTAGATTTATTCATAAACATATGTTGTGTTAAGGCCACTGCCCTACCTTCCCCCCAAGTCCTTGAAGTTTGAAAGTATTTTTTAAAATTTTAAACTAATCTTAACTTTAATTTACAGGTTTGCAAAGGTACAGATTAGTGTGTCAGCACCTATTATACCATTTCGAGAGACAATAACAAGACCTCCAAAAGTTGATATGGTGAATGAAGAAATAGGAAAGCAGCAGAAAGTGGCTGTCATACACCAAACAAAAGAGGACCAAAATAAAATTCCTGAAGGAATTCAGGTTGATTCAGATGGGCTTGTTATAATATCTACTCCAAATAAGCAAGCTACTCTCAGTGTAAGAGCAATGCCACTTCCTGAGGAGGTAACTCGACTTCTTGAAGAAAACAGTGACTTAATTCGAACTATGGAGCAACTCAACACATCTCTGAATGAAGATAAAAAAACCCATGAGATAAATCAGAAGACGCTTGATAGGATCAAGGAATTCAAACAAAAGTTGGAGCAGAATCTGCAAGGAAGAAAGTGGAGAAATGCTGTTGATCAGATTTGGTCATTTGGGCCACGGAAGTGTGGGCCTAATATTTTGTTGTATAATTTTGAGGGCTATAAAAGATCTGTGTGGCAGTGTCTTGGGAATGCTGTGAAAGAAGTAAGTAAATACAGAGACTTTGACAACAGCATAGTAAGTGGATTTCAGCTGGCTACGCTTTCAGGTCCCATGTGTGAAGAACCCCTCATGGGTGTTTGTTTTACAGTGGAAAAATGGGAAATGAATAAGGTTGGAGAGACACTCTCAACGAATAGCCAGGATTCAGGGGAACGTGTTGCCATAGAACATAACCAAAATGAAGATACTACTCTAACAAGCAGTTGCACTGATGAAGTTTGCGGTACAAATGAACACCAGGACAACAGTCAGAGTGTTCCAAAGTCACCTGAGAAAATTAGTAAACACAAGGGAGAAGTTTTACTTACAGATTGTTATGGTCCCTTCTCTGGACAACTGATTGCCACCATGAAGGAAGCTTGTCGTTACGCTTTGCAAGCAAAACCACAGAGGCTTATGGCAGCAATGTACACATGTGAAATTATGGCTACTGCAGAAGTTTTAGGTAAGACAGACAAAATAAACCTTTCTCAAGAGTTTACTTTCTGAGTTCCAAGGTGAGATTTAATAAATTAGACTGAATCACAAAGTATAATTTGATTAAAAATGTTGTCAGAATTTTATATGGTTCTCCAGTACGTTTGTACAATGGCTCTCTGATGCCTGTAACATTTATACTACTGTGAATGAAACTTCAGCATTCTTCTTGCTTATCTGAAACGTATGCATAAATAACAATGCTACACTTTTTTGGAAGTGCAAGATACAAAATGTTGCCTTTTAAGTACGTTTTTGTAATATCAACTTCACTAAACATAAATACCATTATTGTGCCTCGTAATTAAGCGTTAGATCCATGAAGAGATGAGGAAACCTATCCTGTTTGTAGAATGAGTGCAGAGTTAATGCCACTTCAGGTTGTTTTAAGTTAGTATAATAATCAATATAGAATTACAATCAGGAAAAAGAGAGAATTTTCAGTTATTGTTACAGTCCAGTTGTTTTTGTGGGAGTGTTTTGTTTTGTTCTGTTGTGGGATTTTTTAGTAGCATCTGTATCCTTTTGGTATGCAAGTTGCTCACTTGGCAAACCCAGTGCGTACCAAATTTGTGTCACTTATATTACCTTACCACTTACACCTACTTAAACTTGTTTTTATGACCTACTTACAACATCTCTTAACTTACCCTAACATTTGTTCTTGGAGTTTTCCATGAGAGTTGCTTGCACACTGAATCTGATCCAATGAACCAAGATTTTATTTAAAACTAACTTCCATTGCATTGAAGCTATCAGCATGACTCTACTACTCATGACAAATTCTAGTATATCCCATATAGAATAATATAAAAATTGGTTATTTATTGTAAAAATTTCAGCTGTTGTGCACTCAAACATGACAGCAGTTACAGAAAACAAATTGTTCTGAAGAGCAAAATGTAGTGAAAAGAAATGCTTTTGAATGAGCAATTGTTTTGTACAGATGCGTGATCCTGTTCTTTTTTGGAAGTACTATTTAGTAGACCTTGTAAAAGACGTCCTGTGGTAAGCTTATTAGCACATTACCTTAAACTACAACTTATGATATAGAACTTCTGCATTTTTAAACTACCTTCAGTTATTTTTTAAGATGTAAGAATATCTGTCAAAATTAGACACTGTAGAGTTACACATGACTGTTCCAGAAGCACATTAGCACAATACTTCTGAATCTCTATGTAAAACTATAAGCAAGATACCAATTTTCAAACCACAAAAACACAGTATAAATTGCTGGTTTTGAAAATGTCAGCTACCAAAAAAGCATGATTGTTTATAGTGATGTAATTAACATGCATCGGCTCATCAGTTTTGCCATAAAACCAAATGGAAACATAGCTTTCTAATGCATATATTTTATATTTATTATTTTTAATGAGTGTAATTTAGAACTCAGACATGCAAGCAAATTATTCTGGTCTAGTGAATGTGAGTTGTGTGGTAATAACCATGGACATGCATTTAGTTCATTACAAATTCATGGGTTTAATTTTCATTATGGAAGTTTAAGCTAATAAATTGCATCCTCATTAGCGGAAGTGAAGAGCATGTGTGCTATACCGTAAGACTTGGTAGTTGACGTGATAAACAACTGGCTTCTGTAACTTAATTCTTTCAGTTGGTTTTCTATATCTTGATACCCAGTTGAGTTTACTGTGTTTTCATATTATCCTTGAGAAAAGTGGTGAACACAGGACTTAAAGATTTTTTTTTTAAGGAGCTGGACTTAATACATCTCTAAAGTGAGTCTGTTACGCACAGACTTATCCTGTGTGTTGCAGCACCTCGAAGTTGTTTTTGAAGTAGTATTGTATTTTCAAAATAACTTTTAAGGCCGTTTTGAATAGAAAGGTGATTGATGCTGCTGAATCCATTCAACTAATTAGTGTGGTGGTAGAGCCAGTGTTTCTTCAGTATACTGCAGAGTGCCCATCGTGGTAAAACTGAAGACCTTACACAACTTTGTGATAGCACTCACTGAGACACTATCCAGACTGCTTGCATGGAATACATGTAGCTAGTAACCATTTAGTAACCTATAAATTGTGCTCTGGCTTTTATGTTTTCAAAGAATACTCTTCAGTGAATTATGGCCATAAAATATGTGCATCTAAAGTGCTTTGTGATAAATGTCACCTTACTTATCTCATTAATATGTGTGCAGAGTTTTCTAAGTCTTGCTTAAAACAATTAGTAAAATAAATATTTTGAATTAGAACATTAATAACTTATAAAGTGGTTTTGCACTCAGTTGCTCTAGGAAATGGCTTTAGTGTATATTGTGTGGTGTGTACACAGGGTATGTACAGTGACTATGATGTGATGCTCTTTTGCAAAGGGTGTGTCCATGCTGCATTTAAAGCGGTTACTGAGTTGTGAGCTGTGCTGAGATCTGGCCCTTTTGTATCTGAGAATTTTCTGGACTCACTGAAATTTTAATGCACTTGAAATTGCGTAGTTCTGTTAACAAAGGCTATACATGCATGGCAGGCTCAGTGACCTATCTTCAGAATGCCTTAATCTTTTTGTGATTTCAAATATAGAATCTTAAGAATTTCCTCATGAGCAAAAAGACTGCTATTGTGCACGCTGAAGGTGAAGTTCAGCCAGAGGAACAGGGAGGAGGTCATGGTAAGGGCATGAGCAGATAAAATTATCAGTGATGGTAGAAAGAACATTTCAACCTAGATTTTGTTAGAGAGCTGTAAACTCCGAAGTGATTGGGGCTGAGCTGATGCTTCGTTACCTGCATCTGACAGGAAGATATACTGTACTGGCTGTGTGCTTGTGCTGCCTGTCCTGAGCAAGGACCGGATCCTGTATTTAAAAAATTAAGGCAAATACTGCCAACACTTCCCTGGTATCCCACAAAAGGCTTACAGTATATATGCAAATGAATGTTCGTGGCTATAGTATTTAGGGATATCTTTCTGTCAAGTCAGAATAGGTGGTATGTATTGTGAAGTTGTGTATTATTTCTGATTCTTTCCAGGAAGTTTTTCCCAGCTGGTTACAAGGTAGCAGTATGCATTCATGCTTATTCAGTGCAATATAATATTGAATATTTTAACCTCTTAGAAATTGATATAAACTTGTTCTTCTCTACAAGGTACTTTTAAACTGAACTTGTACATCTAATACTTACTAACTATCCACATTTGGAAATGAAGGTATTCGAAAAACATTTTTTCAGTGCACAGGGATTCTTGTGTTTTTATTATCTTGATCAATACAAATGTATTTGCTGTTTTTTGCCTATAGAATATTTAGCCCATAAGGTTGCAATAACATTTTAAAAAATTAACTTAATACCTGCTGTGAAGTTGAACGTGGGCATTTTCACAACTGCTTTTGTTATATATATGCTGTATTTCAATGGATTGAATATTAATTTGGGATAGAAAAAAAAATTATCTATGACTAACTTAAGGCTGAATGAATTAAAAAATTAATTGAACTCATTATGCAGAATAAATATGTAATATTTCAGATAAACAAGTTTTCTGTGATTAGAACAGCACTGCGGTATCTGGGACAAGTACCATGTAGGGATATGGTGATCCATGCAAACTTTTAAAGGTAGCTAACATAGGATTCCTGAAAGACAGTAGTATTTCATAGTAATTTTTCTCAAATACTTGGTTGTAAGAAATTAAGAAAGTGAGGCAAATGATCTGGCAAACTGCCTTTTAAAAAATATCCATATGATGAACCTAGTGCAAACATTATCTAGATCCATACAGCAGCAATAAGTTATTAAATGTTACTCATATGGTTCTGCACGTTGTACTGGCAGAATATGTTGTTTGTTTGAATTTAATAAGTCCACTTAATTGATCCACTTACAGGGAAGAATTTTAGCAGAAGAAATTATGTATTTTAGTTGATGCTGAAGTTTCCTAGATAAATATTTATGTATTTCTGTTTGATTCAGAATATAAATATATTGGTAAGCTCATCAAAATTATGTCTTTGCAGGTCGCGTGTATGCTGTCTTGTCCAAAAGGGAAGGCAGAGTGTTACAAGAGGAGATGAAAGAGGGGACGGATGTGTTTATTATTAAGGCGGTCCTGCCAGTAGCAGAAAGCTTTGGTTTTGCTGATGAAATCAGGAAGAGAACTAGTGGCCTGGCCAGTCCGCAGCTGGTGTTCAGCCACTGGGAGGTAAAAATATCTATTCACTCCATCTGTTTTGGTGATCTATTTCCTGTAGATGTGGCAGACTGGAATAATAAGCGGAAAAGGTTAAATTTTGGTCACAACATTTGATTAATTCCTTTTAGAAATGAAGGGGGGGGGGGAAAGTAGCTTTGTATTAGTCTTACTTACTTTCAGGTACGCTCTTCAGAAATTTATTTGTATTTTGATTAGGTGGGATATTTTTTATTTCAGTAGAAAGTAAGTCCTTCACAAGTGAAACTGATTCTTCGTAAATGTGTTTTCCTAAATTTTATGTGCCTTTTTAAATGAGTTTTCTGGTAAACTTGTTTGGGAAGGGGAGGGAGGGAACAAACAACAAAACCCCCAACTGACCCCTAATAAAAAATGTAACAACAAATCTAATGCATATGAAAGTTAACTTTTTAGAGTTAGCAGACAGCTGGGTTTGGTTTGTTGTTTTTTTGGTTGTTTTTTTTTTTTTTTTTTTGTCCTTATATATTCCAAGTCAACATGTATTTTCATACTTAAAGGCAGAGGGAATAGATTTCATTCTTTCAAAACTAAGTCTGGTGATAGTAAGTGGAGAGAGATGTCCTCAAAGTAATTCAGTTTCTCACATAAAGAAATGAAGAGGTGAAAGTGAAGGTGTAAAGGAAATGTGCAAGTGGGAAAGCTGATAACGAGTGTGTCATCAGCTGAGAGTGCGCGTGCGCTGTATTTTGTTCCTATGATGTGGATAGTAATCTTCAAGGAGAAATACAAAAAGCTATAAATCAGAGTTCCTTGTTCAAAACAAACAAACCCATGTTTAAGGTTCCATTGAAGGAGCTAAAAATGGGTTCAGGGGCAAGAGTCAGTAGGTATTTTTCACATTACATTTGGAAATTAATAAAAGTCTAGGTTTTTCTGTTTGTTTTGGTTTTGGGGGGGATGGTATGGTTTTTTTTTTTTGTTTTTAGGTGTTCCTTTATTTGGTGTTAGGACCATAGAAAGTTTAGTAAATAGATTAGATGGATTAGAAAGTAATTTTTTTTTGTTTGTTTGGAGGTTTGTTTTTTTTTTTATTTCATCTTCTGATTTATTTTATGACATTGAATGTCAAGTCTCTGAGTACAAACAGCTTCAGATTTTTGAGGTCAGTAATACTCCATGTAGTTGCCAGCTATCGTCTGTTTACCACTGTTTCTCTCCAAAAGTATGTTCTGGTTTTTCACGTGGTGTGGATTCTGCCTTGTTTTCTGTAGCTAAATTGTCCTAATAGGTAGTATCTGTTAAGTACTTCACTAGCAGTATTTCTTTGTTATGAATTGTTGTAACTGCCTCAGGAATTTTATGTGGATGCTAGTGGAAAAGGAGGATCTCTGCAAACCAGCCAAGTCATATGCTATCAAAAGAGATGGGAATCCTTGAAATGGTACACTTGGAAAAGTACATTGTCTTCTTTGGCAGTGGTACCTTACTGGTGTTAGAAAATGCAGTGGACCAAGGACTTATCTCTCCTCTCTCAATACTGATTCATTTAATCTTCTTGTAACTTAGTCTGACTTCACAGAGAACCACGGAAGGGAAAAAGAAAGCCATACTGAATGTAAAACAAACAAACAAATAACAAAAAAAAAAAACCAAAAAACAAAAAAAAAGGAAAACAAAAGAGGCAACGCTTCATAGATGGTGTCTGCACAAAAAAAAAAATAGATAAAGCAACAACTTTGTGAGTATAGTGATCTAGGTGTAAGCCAGCAACAGATTAGGTACCTCAAAATCTTGGCGTTATTGCGTACAGTAGTCTTGTCAGTTTTGGATGTTCTGATCTGAAGTGCAGCTGGTGAGGTTTTGTCTGAACGGCCTCTGATATTACTGCCCTAATGGAATATCAGTCAGAAGGATGTTAATTCCAGCAAACCATTGTTTTGTGCCACTTTCCTTAGGATTTGTAGCTACTGTGCTCCAGTACCAAGGAAAAAGATAAACCTCTTGCCTCTCTGACCTTCCCTTATTACTCCCAAACCTTGGCATGTACGTTGACTCGGTCAAATGTTATCAATTTCATATATGAAAATGTTCACAGGTAACTATAGATATGCATAGCAGAAGCAGATTTGAACAACTGCCAACATTTTCTAAAATTGACTCTCAGGAGAGATTATTAATTACAGCTAGTATGTTAAAATGGAGTGGTAGTAGGAAAAATAACTGTAAGCCGGTCACCTTTCCACCTGGCAAATCTGTCAGTGGGGAGGATTGTTGGGGTTTTTTTTTGGCTTTTTTTTGTTTGTTTTTTTTCTCACATTTACAGTCATGCTCACATATTTGTGCGACAAAATAAGGCTTTTTCTAAGCTACTAGCAATGTTGGCTCTGTGCAGCGATGGCAAGGGGAGTGCATTCTGCTCTCACATCATCAGCAGAATTGCTAAATAAATACAGTTTTCAGAATCTCTAGTGGTGGTGTGACAGAGAAGCCAGAAAAAAAAGTGGTTTTGTGTCTCAGACCACAGGAGTAATTTGTACAGCTTTTATCTGTTTCTTTTTCTTTCTGTATTCTGCTAAAAAAAAAAAAGAAAAACACAAAAAAAACCCCAACAAACCAAACTCTCAAATAAAAAGCCCTTTTAGGTTTCATCAGGTATTAGGCACGACTTTGACACTGTTACTGGTGAATTATGATGGTGGATGTATAAACATGATAAACACTAGCATTGTTTTAGAATCTCAATTACTTAATGTGTCATTGTATAAAATAATATGATGTGAACTCTGTGTAATCTTACACTATTTTTTCCTTAGTGCTGAGAACTGAAAGGGAGTGTAGTAGCTGCTTGGTTTTGTTTTGCGTTTCCTGTGTTATGGAGTGTGTGATTGCTACTTTAATTGCATGCTATCCAAACCCTTCCATGACATTTGAATTAATTCTGTGTTAGTGGGGTTTTCTCAGTGTGCTCAGCTTATTAGCTGAGTGCCTGGGACATTTATTTCTCTACATAGATTCCTTCTAACATGTTGTTATCCCCATTTTACAGAGTGAAATAGACACTTTTTGGGTTTTTTTTTTTTTAATTTTTAAATGCTTAATGTCATGGAAATCACATGCATAAAGTATGTTTAAAGAAATGAGGTTTTAATTAATTTTCAAATTATTCTTGTATTTCATGAATATGATTTGTAGACTATAAACACAGGAAGGTCAATGACAGAGCCTACATTTACGTGAATCCATTTTGGCCTCACTGGAAATGAAATTACCCTTTTTTTTCCCTTCAGTTAATGAATGTATTTTGTATAGTTCAGATTGCTCCAGCCCCAGGGGATGGAGCAGTACACGTATGGAGATCTAGCTTGTCAGATACTCCTTTTTTATTAATTTCTTCTGTCATGTTTGTACAACTCCTGCTTGTAGAGGGTGGCACCAAATAACCGTTAGTGGGAGCTTTCAGTTTGGTCCCAGTTTAAAGAAATTAATTTAGAAGTTAGTCAAGTATTTTTCTTTATGATATCAGTAGGCAAATGTTAAGTGTTTTCTTAGATTTCAATATAAAGTTTCTTCTGAATTCTTAGTTTAAAATATATGACTTCAGGATAATTATGAGCTCCTTGTTTTGTTTTTGTCTTTTTTAATCCTTGAATTAATAATACATCTCTAGTTAGTGTGTATTTTTGCCTGAGCCTGTTTCCTTTGTTCTCTCTTGATTCTTTGCAGTTACATCTTTCACACAGTCATGTCACTTTATCTTAATCGTAAGGTTCTCTGAACAAGAAGATATTTGTGCTTGCACAATCCTTAGAATAATGGAGCTCTAATCCCATTTGGGAAATCTGTGTAAAAAAATAATGCACATGGCTCTATTCAGATGCGGATTGAATTCTCAGCAAGCGCGGAAATTGTTGGAGACTTCTACTATTGTGAAGTTGTGAAATGTATAGTATTCCTGTTAACTGGTGTCTTTTAAATTGCACAACGGTTGGCTACTAAACACACTTTTATTCTTGGAGGGGGCATGGGCAAACTGTAAACACATGTTAAGCCTGAATTATTTTTCAGTATCACATCTAAGCAGAACAGTATTTAGAATGTGCGTTAGGGCTCTGGAGAGAGGTAAGGGAAGGACTGCATGTAAGTGGTAAGAATATGAGGCGTTCTTAATCTGGAAGTTTTATACTCTGAATTTAAATTAATTCCTTGTGAATTGTAAGTCGTACAACTCAGGAGATTGAGGGCTTAATATAGAAGTTGCTGGATGAGATTGTTAGGCCTGCATTAAACAGAAAGCAAACTAAGGTAATGAGAGAGACTCTAAAATTCTGTGAATCTGTACTGGGTTTAAACTGCAGCTTTACATACATCACTGTGCCAGTGGCAGTTTAGGTATGTAAATAAATTCTAGGAGTAACCTGGAAGCTTTTAAATACGAAAAGCTTGTTGTACTGGCCAGGACATCTGAAGCTAATTAAAAGAGTAAATAAAAGTGGTAGTGGTGTGGCTTTAATTTTCCCTCTCAATACATGTTTCTTAAGAAATAGGAAAAAATGCAACAGTAGAGCCACACGTCTCCTTTTTTCTTTCCAATTCCCTAATTCCTTTTTGTAGCTACTGACTGAAGTCAAGGCTAAAGCTCAACTGTCACTGCTTGAGACACAAACAAGGATGATGCTCTTGAGCCAAAATAAACTTGTATGAGTTGATTTTATAACTAAATGTGTAAGTGTTCATGATTACAATATTTATTGGAAGAGGAGTTCTCATATCTGACTTCAGGCATTTTAAGGCCTTGCCTGTCCCCTTTATGTATTGTGAATGGGATCTCTGAATTATGAAATACTTCTGGATGCTCGTTTTACTTGTAAGGGAATCTACACTCCTAATACATCTTGGTGGGTTAAATGTATAAAGTTTGACTGCAAGTTATTCCATATCCCCTTAAACTTCAGAAAATGAAAAGTTATGAATCTGATACTTTTTCTAAAAAAATTTTTGAAGCTTTTGCAAGATGGCTAAGGATACAAAATAATTTAACTTTTCTGTTGGTTTTATAACTTCCATCTCTCTTGCTTGCTCTCTTTTTTTTTCTTAATTGTATTTTTGCCAAAACTTGTAATTTACAATCAAGAGCTGTTGAGAGAAAATACTTCTAAGGAATACACAGAGAAATAAAATTGAGAGGTTTTTTCCAAGTTAGTTATGAAGACAGCAATCTATTTTCATGCTTTCTTTTAAATGCCTGTATAAAAGTAGAGATAATAATCTTGAGAAGAAGATATATTGTGTTTATTTGACACACGAGTTGATCTATGCAAAGAGCAGCATTCTGTGAAGCCCAAATTTTACTTCAGGGTAGCCAAACAATTGGTAAAAAGGGAGGCTGAAAATTAGTTCTTGGGTTTTTGTTGGTTTTTTTTTTTTTTTTTTTTCTTCCTTCCAGAATGTGGTATAGAGATTAGCTATTTATAAAATAGGCAAGCTGGTACGCAAAGTATTTGGTACAATGTGAAAGTTTGTCTTTTTAACAAAATCACTGTGACTTGTTTTTATTTTGAGAACATTTATGTGTAGGTGCTTCTGTAAAATTCTTTAGCATATTGTAGATCTTTCTCCTCCCACCCTCTGCCGTTTTACCTGGGGTTGATGAATGCAACTCTTGATGTGGAGATCGATTTTGAAGTTACCAAATGTCACCTTGCAACACTGCTCTAGGATCTGTATTTTCTTTCATGTGGAAGTAAGGGGTGACTTGGAAAACCACTTGTCCGTACGTGCAGACACAAGCATGGCATGTGTTAGCACTGCTTTCCTGACTCCTTAGCCACTTGGGTTAAATACAGGAATCGGCCAGTCCCTCTGCGTTGCACTCTCAAGGAGAGCCTGCCTCACTGAGACAATGGGTCTTTCTGTATCTGAGGTCACAGAAGTCTAGTCAAGAAATGAGCCTCTATCCACTTTTGAGATTGTGATTTCCTCCCTGCCTCTGTTCTACATCCCCAAAATGTATGAGGCACTGTTTAGAGCCCATCCCAGTCCACCTGACCTCAGTCTTCCTGAGTGGCCTGCCTGGTGTTCTCAGTTCTGGAAGCACACTGCCAGCATCCAAATGCTCTTGCACCATTTGGGTATGCTTAGTGCAGAAGCACTTTTACAGCATTAGCCAGCATATTACCGAAAACCCAGCAGATGACAGTTTTTCAAGGTCACATTTCACATAAACTTCTGCAAAGTTCTGTCATTTTACCTGAAAGCTAGAGGTAATTTCCATCTGACAGGGCTGCTTCAGACATGTGAGACATTCATACGGGCTGTACCCTTTTAGTTGCATAGTCTGTGCCATTACTAAGTGATGGACACCATTTGAACTGTGAGTGTTCTTGAAGTATCTTTCTAGCATCAGTTTTTCTAAGGTAGAAAGGATTCTGATACACTGATGCTTGTATCGTCTTTGAAATTGTGCATAATAGTTCTTTTGAAATTTTTTAAAAACAGCTTCTGGCATAATGTTTTTCCTGGCATAGTAAGGGCTGCTTGTGGTAGTGCCCAATCACACTGGATTTAGTGGTTCTTGGGATTTCTTATTAAGCATTTCACAAAGACCATAATGTTACTTGTTGGTCTTAAAATCTTCATTGGTCAGTGTAAGACTGCTCTTTCTATTCATGATCCAACTAAAGCATTTTCAAACTGATGATATTTGGCTCCAAATAAGTTTTCTGTCCTCATCAGGCGTAAGGACCAGTAGGGGAAATGCTACTAGGAGCATGGCTGCGTTCCCAGATCTGCCTGACCTTTTGGATGAACTAGGCAGATCCCTTCTGTTTGCTTTTGATGCTTCTCTCAACCTTGTTTTGCATAATTAGGCTGCCTTAGGCAGGGACTGTTTCATACCATCATTTTGTGAAATACACTAGACAATGGGACCCAGACCACTACTGGAGCCATCTGGGTGCCACTGAAATGCAAATAATAAATCATTCTCAAATTAAGGCTTAAAATTCCAAGTCCTCTTGAATTGGACATGCACTGTTCTAACTCAAATATTACTGAAAAGTTTGATTAGCTTACATAATCATTTGCAGAATTTAGTACGCGCTGTTGTCTTTCAGTATTAACATAGTATGTTCATAGTATGTGTATTTTATGGATTAACTATTACAAGTATTCAGGTTATGTCTCTGATAGACACAGGTAATTTTTTTTTTTTAATAATTAAAGTGTAGGTTGTTAGGCTAGAAGAAAGTGACAGCTGTTTTTCCTATATTACTAAACAAGTCTTACAAGGCTTCATTGTTTGTATGTGTTGGTTTGAATAGTTGTGATATTTATTGAAACATCTTGCTTTAGAATGATTTCTTTTCCTCGAGAATACCCTTGCACTTACAGTATTTGAAGTACTCTGTTCACTTCTTTTGAAATACCTAATCCCAGCTGACTTCATTATAAACACTTTTATTTATACCCAGAGTGGGCTTATATTTCTGCAGTGAGCTATGGAACACACTCTGCACCATGTGTTTGACTGTTGTGGTTTGTTTTTTTTTTTTTTTCTTTTAAGTATAATGGGATACCAGTGATTTGCTTATAGTCATACTTTAAACAAATTATATCACCCAAGACTTTTATGAAGTGGATCAATGAAGATATTGTTAACCAATGCTATTAAGGAATGCTTCCATCACTTAAGAATTGCATTTGCAATAACAGATTTAAGAATTCTATCAGCTGCTGTTGCACTAATTCATTTTACTGTATTGCATTTTATATGGCTGCATTTAGAGAAAGTGCCTGTTTTCTAATCAAGTAAATGCTAGTCCAGTGATCCACTGCACAAATTTTGATTTATAATTCACTTTATAAAAGAAATTGTTTATCAGAAGAGCCTTGTGGATGCAGTATAGAAATACTCAGTTGTGTTAACTGGGAAGCAGTAGCTGGCTTGCTGCTTTGTCGTGCACGCTTTGGAGGAGTAATCGTGTGTTCCTTCTAGGCTGTTGGCAGTTCAAGCTGCTGTTGTCCCCATCAGATTATTCTGCTATTGAATAATAAATAAACATAGGCCAGTGGCTAGTTTATACTGGTATAAAGAAAAATTGGAAGTCCTAGAAAATTTTCTGGAGAAAAGATTAATTTTCTAGTTGTCAAATCACACGCAGTATGGTGGTATTTAAAAATATGCTTTACCATAGCTAACAATACTGTCACATCATTGGCTTTACAGTGTCTTTCTCCTAATATTGGTTTGTCTTGAGATCTTTTGTCTGCTAAACTCGGGGTATGAACAGTTTGACTGTGATAATTTTCTTGTCACCTCTGCTCAGTGTTTCCCAGACACATGTGGCAGAATAAAAGGTGGACTAAAGACCTTTGACAGAAGGTTAACTTAATTGCTTGAGTCACTTTTTTTAGTCAGTGATTTTTCAGCTGTGAAAGGCACGATGTTTTGAATTTCCAGTTCTGTTTTAATTAACATTTTTGGTTAGGAGTGTAACTTTCTGAAAAAAACAGTTAGGATGCTATCACATTTCTTTTTTAAAATGAATCTTAGACTATATGTTTTGTGCTGAAAAATTAGTATGTCAAAACATCTAAATTATTTTGAATTTGAAGTGGCATGCAATGTAGAATAAATAACGTTTGTGGGTGTATTTTCTGCTTTGATCCTATGGATCTCCTAGGATCCACAGTAAATGCCCTCTGTTAAATGGCTACCTCATGTTCCAGGAGGATTGGTCCATTTAGAATCTAATTAATCATTTCAGACTTCATCCAGACAAAAACTCCGTTTCTGTCACAGATTCCAGAGTCATCCCTATGCAGTTCCCATGAATACAAACGATAGCTGAGAGTCTAAAAAGCTTCTCAGCTCTGATTCCAGGAAACCTAGACCCACCATTCTGACAGCCACTATTGTAGGCAAATTGATGGCAATGCTTTTGGAGCATTACACAGAAATGTTTTTTACCTTTAGCTTGCTTGAATTGTGTTAAGAGAGTATGTGGAATGATGGATGCCACCTGCTACATGCCTTTGCTTTGATTCATTAATATGATGTGAACAGAAGAGGGACAGTCTAGTGTGTGCCCTCACCTTCACTTATACAGAATCGGAACTTTTAAAAAAGAAAAGTTCTTACTTTTTTTGTGCCTCTGTGTCAGTAACACCTCTGTGTAGTTATACTAGGGTTATGTTAACATGGCTGTTTGCTGACTTCTTAAAGGAGATGCACAGCTCATGCCCCAGGTTCTGGCTGACTCAGTGAATCTGGCTTGCTCTCTCATTTCTTACCGTGATGTGGGAATACAAACAGCGTCTTCTTTCCGCACCATTCAGATAGGTATGATCCTCTAACAGAAATTTTCAAATGCCATCATACCTTGCTCTGGAAGCAGTACCTAATGCCTGAATTATTTGTACAGGTTGAGAAGCAAAGCTAGCTCCTGTGGGTACTGAGGTGGCTTTTGAAACCTAATTTATGTCTCTTTGCAGTGCTGCTCTGCCTCATATAGCAGTGCGAGGTTCACTGAGGCTTCTGTAGCCCAGTGCTGCAGTAAGTTTGCTGGTTTACCCTTGCTGGCTACTAAATAGTATGTTAGCTCTTCTGAGAGCTAGAGATACCTGTTGAAGCATAAAGAATTATTATCAGTGGAAAAAGTATACAGTGCAAAACTTCAGTTAACATTAGCAGAACAAGTCTTTCATCAGTTATTGAAAGAGCTAGTCTGTCAAACATGGGGATTTTCTTAAGCATCTGTCACTACAGTATCTAAATATTTACAGGTAGATTAGATCTGTTCAATTTTGTATACTTTTGGACTCCTCTGTTATATTAGTTCTTCAAGAACCACTGTTTCTCTCTGGGCATAACTTCTGGGCATTAGATTTCTTACTCATGTGAAAAAAAAAAAAAGGTCATCAAAGGGGATAGTAACAGCCTTTTAAGTTATCATAGTTTGCAGCTGTAGCATCTCCCTCAGCAGTAGAGTCTGGAGCAAATCCAATGAGCATGAGTCACCTTTTCTTATTCAGGTGTTCTTGGACTTTGAAATTTTTGTTTGTTCAGCTTTTCACATGGATCATGAATGGGGAAGTCCCTGGTGTTTTTCCATCCTTAAGATGTTTAGTATGAACATCACTACAACTTCATTAAGTCAACATGCAATTTTTGCCCAAAAGCTAGAAAAAACCCAGTAGTCTTCACTGCCCCTTTTCTTTATTTCTACTGCATAAAATAATGGTAAAACTTTCAAGCTCTCCAAGAGTGGGGGCCGTTCTTTTTTTATTGATGTAAACTGTCAAGGAATCGCCTTTAAGTTTCTAGGCATTGGTTATAAGGCTGTATACAAGACAGAATGGGTATGACTCAGGCAGATTCTGCCATGGTTAGACAGTCCTTACTTTTACATAAAAAAAATATAGAAACATTTGGAAAGCGAAGTTTCATACTGTTTATTTCTGAGCTCTGCTTGCTTTTGGTTTTCAGCCAGACAACTCTGTGCATAGTCATTCACCACCTAAATAATTGAGATTGGATGTCACTTTCAGTACATGAGTAATATTCCACTTAATTTACCAGGAGTACGTATATACTTAACTGTACCAAGGTAGAACTAATTTTTTTAGTTTAGGAGCTTAACATACTATTTTGCAGGATTGAACCTACAATGTTATCTAATACCAAATAGCCATCATCTGCCACAGTCATTTTCCTAACTCACCATAAAGTGTAATTTGTTTGATTGTGTTAGGTGTTACTTAACATGAGATGTTAAATTTGGACTTCACAAATGTTGATGTTTCTGGGGAAAATTGTCCATCGTAAGCCATCATTTTTAAATTCTTGTTCTTGATAGTTTGTATAACCTAAGCTCTAAGAAATTTTGCTTGGTTTGAAATATCATGTGGCAATTGAAAGTATTTGTCAGAAGAAAAAGTTTATAATACTAGAAAAGGTTTATAACACTAAGCCAAAATTGGTCATTTAGGGAAGTTTGTTCCATTGTTGTCAGTTATTAATGGTAGTGCTAATATTATACATTTCAGAAATTATTATAGAGTGATGTTCTCAATTATTGTCATAATGATAATGATTCTTACATCTTTTCTGCACTTCTTTTTCCATAAGGATTTTCTTTAAGAAATTGATACGATATTATCTTTGGGTTTTTTAGTAAAAATATATTATCTGTAATTGCATGTTATGAAAAGAATCTACAATCCTTTAAGTACTTTCATGTTGCTGTATTTCAGAGCCTGATTACTTGAAATGTACTAATAAAGTTTTGTACTACTTGACTTTTTTTTTTTTTTTTTTTTTTTTTTTTTTTTTTCTCTCTTTTAGATCATTTCAAGTGACCCATTCTGGGTCCCAACCACTGAGGAAGAATATTTGCACTTTGGAGAAAAGGCAGACTCGGAGAACCAGGCCCGCAAGTACATGAATGCAGTAAGAAAGCGAAAGGGACTTTATGTAGACGAAAAAATTGTGGAGCATGCTGAAAAGCAAAGGACTCTCAGTAGAAATAAGTAACTGTGTCTGCTTCCTTTCTCTCCTGACTTATCTAACTGCGGGTGGATTATTTTCTATGCAGTAGATGCACAATTTCAGCTGGACTTTGTTCTTTGACACCACTTTTCTTATATGCTATAATGTCTGTGGCTTGTGTTTTCAGAAACTTAAGCCTTTCCAACTTTTATACAGTATACAGAGAAAATATTTATTTAAATAAAATATAGGCATATTCATTGCAATTGGTCTCAATTTTTAAAACTTGCTGCCTTATTGAACTTTCTGTCACAGGATTAGGAACTCCTAATTTAATTTGTTTCTTTCTGATTTATCAGATGTGATTACAGTTAGAGCTTGTTAGCTAGTTTGTTGCAAATAAACTATGCACTGAATTTAGCTCCCTCATGTTTTTGACTCTGTTTTTAAAATGTATTTTAATTTCTGTAATGTATTTGTTGCTCACCAGTACTTTCCATAGCTACCTGTATGCAAATAGACGTAAGCCTATTAGGAGTTTCTAAACTAATTGTTTTACTCCGTTTCTCCTGTAAGCAGTCATCTCAATCAGTAATGTATCTTCTTGAAATCAGAGGACAAAAATAGCACATGTGGAAGACTAAGCACTGCAAGCCGAGCAAGATTTGTCTTTTTTCCCTCCTTAGAACACATTTATTTAAAAGTTCATATGTTTATCCTAAGCTGGGAGCTGTTGTCTCTGAACTAGGCACACGGCTACCTCTGCCAATTCTGTGTGAGTGTTTACAGACTCCTGCAGAAATTTCTACCCATTCAGCCTGTTGCCTTGAATTCAGTGAAGGGAAACACTTGCAAAAATATACAAATGTCTTGCTGTTTGCAGGTGTCTAGGATGCAAAAGACTCCAAAATGATTCAGACCAAGACTAACAGGAAAAAGTGCTCACAGGGCATAAGGTTTAGTTAAGAGAAATGGAAAGCTTGCATAGAAGAGAAACATGATGCATTAATTATCTTCTCATTTGGCTGCTTGGATTTGTAGAGGACAGAACAAGAATTCTAGAAGGCTAAGGTTGAATAGAGAGGGGTCCTTGAAGAGTGTCTGATATTTAGTTAAATGAATGGGAAATAAATCCTTAAATCTTGTGCCAACTGACTTTCTGCTACCTCTTGTCTTTGCTAAATGCAAGTTCTGTTTCAGATAACCATGCAAGTGGGTTGTCCTTTTCTTTCCAGAATATAACCATTTTTTTAATTTGTGATTGCCTTGTACTCCTTTAGCACCTACTTGGGCTTTCTGAAAAAATATTCTCTGTGTGTCAATTAATGCAGCAGGCTGAATTTACTTATATGAATTTTACTTCTTATGGGAAAGAATACTGTTACTTGTTTCACAAGTAGAATGATTCGGAATGCTTAACTTTTATTTTAAATAGCAGCCTTTTCTTTTCCAGCTTGTTTGCTTTCATTATGGAAATGTTTCCTTTTAAGATTGTGTTTATGAATTATTCAAGCAAGTGAAATATTTGCCTTCTTTAGAAGGTTGTTCCATAAATTGCTGTTGTTTTGCAAGGGATGTCTGCACAGCAGCCCTATTAGAGCTTGTACAAACATGCTTACGTAGTGTGGGCACTGCCAGCTGGTGTAGCCATGGAAGGCATGGTAACTTACTGCAGCCTGCAAAAACAGTCAAGACATAAATGTTTGTAATGAGATCTTGGCTAATACAGCTACCCTGCTAGTTGAATGCAAGATAGACTTAGGGATGTCAGTCCTGCAGTCACAAAGATGCTTGAATAGGTGATGTAAAGATGGACAGGTTGGTCACTGTTTTGACTGCATAATTAACTGTAATCTACTATACTTGAGTAAGCAGGAAGAGCATTAACATAGTTTTTTTAAGAGTTTTAACAATAGCATTCATATTGTTAATGGTGTATTTTTGGATTGCATCTCGAACAGCATAAAGATGATAATTAATTCAGGATGTTGCAACACTATTATTTTTAAAGAGCAAAAACTCCACTAAACTAGCAGAAGAAAATCAGACCAACCTGCAAGTAGTGCTGGCAGCAATATTTGAGATCTGTTTTCTTTAGTAACAGCTACTAGTGGGAAGAGATTCTAATTGCTTATGTGCCATGAATCTCTAACCATTTCTCTCTGGATTATTCCAAAAAGTAACGTGATGTAGCTGTTTTCCCCCAGCTTTGTTACACATACATAACAACGTGACATAATTTTGGAACATCTTTGCAAAGCGGGATAAAGAAATTGCTGATGGAGCAAGCCATAGAAAGATTTACTTGAGCGCTAGCGATTATATAATTTCATTTTCCATTACTGGCTTTATTGCTAAATATAATACATATTTAAAATAAGCATACACAGCTTTTAAAATATTTTATGTGTCTAAATGTTCAGTACATTTTTAAATATGCACACAGTTGATGTGATTTGACTCTACTGGCTTTAGTAGAAACTAGGCTCCTTACAACTGATAAGGTATAAAAACAACAGTCAGCTTCTATGTAGTGGTATTTATTACAGAATGATAACTATTCACTAGGCAAGCTGTATGATAATCCAAACGATTCCACTTTGTAGAAAGTAAAAAATAGAAGCTAGATTTCCCCAGAGAAGAATGAAGACCAAGCAGTGGCCAGCAAGCCCCTTTCTCTTGTCTCTGGCCACACTTCTTTTATCTTCTTGCTTTAAAAATCTTTCATTTTCTCGAGCACCAGTAATCCTCGGTGATTCACCTTTTTTTTTTTTCTGCTTTTTTTTTTCCTCTTTCAACAAACTTTGCTTACATTTTAAAGCAGGAGTCCAAAAGACAAATCAAAGAACTGGAATCTGTGCTGTATTTTCTTTCTTTCCCCTCTTTCCTCTTAGTTTATGACTCCAGCTGCAGCCCCAATATTACCACTGATGAGGACAGAGACACCAGAGAAGCACAATATTTCTGTACAAAACATGTAATTCCCAGATTAGGTCTGAATACAACCTCTTGACACCCTACTAACCGTAGGAAATAACTCTTCTTGTTTGAGACAGTAATTCTGTGGGAAATAAAGCGCATCACTCCTTCATAAAGTCAGCTGTGCTAATAAGAAGAGAGAAACAGGCAGCATGTGAACTGTACCATGTACTTCTGATCAGAGACTGTTTAGAGCATGGAAGAGTAGCTTTGGCTGGAAGTGATTTGGGAATGCTTTATTAGATTGAATACTTACTGTGATAGCAGAAGGGTCCTTGCAAAATTCTTAGAATCCAAATGGCCATTGGTTTGAGTTGAAACTCTTCTTTAACAATTTGGGGTTGGTTAAGCAGTCACAATTATAAATGTCCTTCACATTTCTCACAGTGCGTGGTAGAACCCTCTGCTTTTCTGTGCGTGGTGTTGGGTTATAAATATACAGAGAAAGCCACAATAAATCTATAGGAAGGTTGTGAGCAGCACAGTTCAAGTATCTTGCAATCTTGTTGAGTAGTCCTTCCAACAGCATAAGAGGGGAGAGGTGGCTTGAGTCAGGCATTACAATAGATGACAAATAAACAACAAGATTCCTGTCCTGAAAAGCTGTGGGTGGGAAAATTCTTTAATGCTACTTGAGGAACCTTCAGTTGATCTTTCAGACAGCTGGATTACAAGGGAACCTTAAACTAATGAGTTTGGTACAGCTAGGCCTGGCGTATTGCCCTGCCTGAGAAAAATGACATTTTGTGGGTGCAAGGAGTCACTTGTTTGTGCAACTCCTGGAGACCTACGCAGATGAAAGAGCCTCAGCTTTTGCTAAGCACTTGCTTGTGCTCTGCTTCCACAGACTGGGTGAGGGGAATGAATGTCTCCAGTATAAATGAGAAACTTTTACTTTACACAGGAGGTAAATACACTGTATTTGGCAATTCTGGGAGTAAAACAGCACTCTTGATTGGAGGGGTGTTCCTCAAATGAATGTATCTGAAACTTTTTTCATTCATAAATCTAGTGCCAGACAAATACCATTTACAGGTGAGACAATTTGAAGAACAGAAGCTTGCAGATCTGCTTAAGACGTTCCACAGTGTGACTTGGCAGCAGAACTTGAACTGGGAATTCCGGTGACTTTTCTCCTGGCCCTGACCATATCAGCCTAAATCCTATGGGCAAGGTATCTTGAGGTTTTGCTTCTTCTATTAGTGTTCCTTCTTTCTAACTTTAGTTTGGTTCAAAATGCTGTGCAGACTCTTCTGTGCTTCTTCCTTTGGAAGCAGAAATAGAAGCAGAAGAGCATGTGGAGGAGAGGATGTGGATGAGCTAGATTATTTTGTCAGCACCATTTTTTTTTTTTTTTTATGCTGGGTTTGAATTCTCACATAGCTTCTGATTTATTTTAATTCTTGTTCATACCAAGACTGCCTGTGAAAACTCAAGAGTTGAAATTAGGCAAGGGAGTATAGTTTTCTTTGTTGCATCATATGTAGGATAAGGACAGTAAAAAAAATAGTGATAAGGTCTTTTTAATACCTGTTGTCATGTTGACACATAATGCTTTGGTATTCATAAAATGTTTTGAGATCTTTCACTGGAGGATGTTAAATGTTACTTTTTTTTTTTTTTTTTTTTACTGCTTACTACTAGATCCTCAAAGGATGTCTATAAGAAATTTCCATTAACTGAAATTACTTTCTGATACATAAAATCCATGGAAATGAAACTAATTCTGAAACATGATTTTTAAAGATCATAAAATTTCCAAGTAATAAGTTTTCTCTTAATACTGTAATTTGATCTCTTATTTTGATGGTAGCTAAACTTTTCTATGGATCTAAAAGCCTTTTCATGAAATTTGTGTATAATAGAGGTTATACTTTACAAGAAAAATGACCTGAAACCAATGTTTTAAGCTAAGTAGTATTTTAAAAGGCATGGATGCACCAAAGCTTTCAATTTCAGAGAGAAATATCTTCTTCCTGTATTTCCTCCCCCCCCCCGCCCCAATACAAATCTTTTTAGAAAAAGCAGAAAGCCAAGTGAACACACATTCTTGTTTGAAAAAGCTTTTTTTTTTTTTTTTTTTTAACTTGAAGCTTACAATTTGATTCTTCAGATTCACTGGTGACATCTCAGCTGTGACTGAGGGGTGTAAGACACAGACAGCCACGTTGGTAGTATTACCAGGCTCAAGGTGTGTTTAGGAAAAGCCGATGCCATTTCCACAGCCGTAACTCAAGCTTCTTGGGAATTTTCTGCAGAGTGGGATCCAAAGAAGTTGGGCAATGGTTGGCAGAACGTGGAGTAAACTCTTTATTTTAAACTGTGCATAGATGTGTCTGTAAAATGATAAAAAATGCATGTATTTCCTGTTATGCTATTCTTCACCAGTTTGCAGTTTTACTCCTCAAATTTGCAATATCTGTGATTTGCTTCCTCAGTACAGGCCTGAGAAGGAAAATACTTCGTGTTAACATGAGATGTCTGTGTAGGTGTGGCTTATTTTACTGGTGCTTATGCAAATAGTTTACATGCAAGATAAAATATTTGCATGCAAATACTATTTTGATTTAGCAGTGTTTCTGAATTTTGGTCTCTTACCTACTTGATGTGGCTTAGTCATGTCCCCTATTGTGAGTGTGTGATTTTTAACTTCTTTTGTGCTAGTTTGGATCTACTGAAGAGTAGATAAGGTAAAAATTAACACTGATTTTTGTAGTTTCTATTAATAAACTGAACTGAAAAGTTGGGGGGGCATTGGTCTTTAACAGCTGTAACATTCTGTGATTATAAAACTCCTGCAAACATGACTAACAGTAGGAAAAAATAGATACCATAAAATAGTGTGGTTTGGGCTGTTTGGCAGAGACTTTTGTGTTTCAACAAATGCTGTTTTCCTACAGGAGCTTTATTTATTTATTTATTGTTAATTTAT
Organism: Chlamydotis macqueenii; assembly: GCF_036417535.1. Taxonomy (NCBI): domain Eukaryota; kingdom Metazoa; phylum Chordata; class Aves; order Otidiformes; family Otididae; genus Chlamydotis; species Chlamydotis macqueenii. The sequence continues at coordinate 10,087,850 of NC_141567.1, read as the reverse complement.
CCTTTCTCCTCCTCTACTCCTTCCTCCTCCTTCATTTCCTATTTTACCAAGAATCCAACTCCATAACCCTCTACTAACTCTTTAGAGGTGTATTTTTGTTATAAACTTATTTACTTCTTTTTACTAAAACTGCTTATCTTTGTAAAGACTTGCTGATTCTGGAATTTGAACAACAACAACAAAAAAAAAGCAGAATTCAGTGGTGTTTTCCTGTTAGCATTTTTGATGGCCATATAAAAGACTTGTCCTTCACCCTTACAAAAGTGGCATGTCTCACTGTTCTCCTGGGGGATATCTAGATGTGTTTTGGGTTATTTTTCCCCAGAAAAGCTGCTGGTGTAAAAGGCTAACAATAAATAATAATCTGCACAAGCAGCAAAAATAAAACTTCTGTCAAAAGAATCTATAGCGTTTTTACACTCTGCGTTTCCTCCATGCTGACAAACACGTTTGCTATCCCCTGAGAGGGAGGGGAATTCGGTAATGTTATGCTACGTTTTTGTGAAGTGGCCACAAAGCACAGCTAAAATATGCATCTTCTCAAGTGCAGTTACAAATGGGAGGCAGATTGATCATCATCACCAATTCAGCACTGCCTTTTTCCCATCTGTGGATAGCTCTTCCCGGAATTTTTCATATGGTTCTTTTACACTGTAATAAATTAAGACAGGTAGTGAATAAATCACTCTTGTTTTATTGCTTGCTGAATGATTTATGCCAGTGTAAACTGCTACCCTGGAATACTCTGACATTTATTTTGCTGTAGCAAAGGCCTCAGACTTACAGACAGGTCTTAAGGAACTTTTGGGCTTAGAGTGATGGCTCTGACAGTTATGTGTATCATTGTGCCCTCTGACACATTCTCCATACAACAGTAATTTTGGATTATAAGTTGCTTAAAGAAGGAAAAGCTCACAATCCTAGTGTGAAAAGAAGGCTGTGGAGTAAGCAACAAACTTTTTAGAAGGGGTTAGTACAAAATGGCCTTCTAACTCGGTGTGCCCTACAAAATAATTTTTTTTTTTTTTTTTTTTTTGTTGTAGTGATAATTTTATAGCATTTGAAAAAGAGAACATTCAAGTGTCTTCTAATTGTAGGATTCAAGAAAATGGTTTGGAGTGGCCACCATGCAGTGCAACGCTAAATGCTGTCCTTTGTGGAGCTGCGAAAAGGTTTATCATGATGAAGAGGCAGATTTAATCATGGTTAAAGATGACTTAAAGTCCATGGCAGCTTCAGGAGTCCCACTCCTCTGCTGCAGCCGAAGGCTGTGTAACTTTTTGACTAGACTTACCGCCTAAGTGCTCCGAGATTTTACTTCTGCTTTGTTCAAAGGGGAAGATGCAAAGTCAAGGTCAATCGTGTAGGAGTAGGGACTGAGATGACAAGGAAAACCTCTCAAAAATTTTCACAGCAGGAGTGATACAACCATTAAGCAGTCATTTCTGATTGCCTCTAATATATGTGTTTGACTGTACGTCCTTTTTTTTTTTTTTTTTTTTTTTTTTATTTAAGTGATGATTTTATAACAACCAAGGCTGATTTATTTGCTCAGTGATACAGATGTATCCAGAGCCAACGGGTGCTGAAACACAGTAGCAGGTATGCTATGGAGCGTACCTGCAGCTAGCTGTTTTCTGTTTTTCATCTCTTGTCATGGTAGCATTTACTTTTAGGAGGTCAAGAGAGTGGCTTTTTAGAAGAAGAAGAAACTGGCATTGCTTCATGAAGTGACTGACAGAAGGCGCTGCGTAAGTGGCAGCTGAAGCTGCGCTTCCCCTGGAGACACGGCACAGTATGTTCATGACAAGTGCTGCTATCACTGGTCTGGGGATTGAAAGCTGATCCTGTTTACGAATCCGCGTCTTCTCCTTGTAATGTTGCTGTCATGCAGTATGAACAGCTTAGGAAGGTTATTTTAAATTAACCTTCCTGTGCTAAAACAATGTCTAGTCTGTTCCTATCACATCCAACACTGTAAGCATCAAGGCCGGTGAGTAATTCGACTGCAGCTGGTGTGAAAGGGAAAGGCTGAAGAAGAAATATAAAAATGCTGTGGAAAAAAATAGCATCACACTTGTATGGGTGTCTTTACAGTAACTGTTTTAATTGCATAATGAGATTGCTTTGTTGCTCTAGAAGTGTTCAATAATAGATAGCGTGCAAGTATGCTATATGGAAGATATGCTGCTTGACAGGCAGAATGTAATTTACCAGTCAGAGCATGCCTTCCGTATAGCCTTGCCTCTGCAAAGCAAAGCGTGAAGAAACAAGCCTCCATAGCTGTCTCCCTCGCTGTCTTCTAGATTTCATAGAAACCCCTTGACTGTGGCAGGCTCATCATTTCAGGGAGCGTGGTGGAAGGGCTCTCTGTGCATTCCTAGCAGCAGCAGTTCCCTGGGTAGCAGCTTACTGACTGTATAGAAGGCAGCTCTAAATAACCTTTTAAATCTGTTTCCACCAGCACCCAGCAGTGAATCGTGGCTTCTGTTGAATCTTGCTGCTAGGACAGGTGGAGCCTGAAGAACTGCACACCACATACTTGAAGAGTGGTTGTTCCGAGATCCGCAGGCTGTGTGAAGGTGGGAGGCCCAGGGTCGTGAAATTACAGAGCTTACTCTCCTCTCATGTAAGAGAATGTAAGGGAAACTCCTTAATTATATTTTTGTTCTTGCGGTTCTCTCTCAGTTGAGCACCCCAAAGCACATGAAGAAGCCTCTGCCAACCTGGGCTGGAAGAGTTTGGGCTATAGAAAAGGGAAGGACAGTAACTGTCCTGCTTTCTCGTAGCTGTCACTTGTGCTTGAGCTTATCAACATCATTTCTTCCAAGCTGAAGAGAAGCTGCTCAAACTGTGATTGACAAAGGAAAATACCTAACTCTGTATACAAAGAGTTAGTGGCTGACAAGCTGGGCTCTGCTTTTGCTCTAGAACCTGCAGGTAACATATTTCTCTGACCAGAAAGAATGAAACTATATTTCCTCATAGCTGACTAAAAAATGGCAAACAGCTGCTGCATCTTCTAAACATGTCTGAAAGGTGAAGTAACTTTAAGTTTCCCTTGCTTTTGTTGTCTTAACAGATTTAGTATTGGTATTAGCAGATGGGACTTGAGCAATGTCATTGTCATCTGATGTGTGATTCACTCTTGGACAATTGAAAGAGACAAGTTCCCCAGTCCATTCCACTGGCCATGTTAACCCAGAGAGGGTGCAGCCAAAGGAAAACAGAGGCCAGAAGAGTTGAAGTGTGGGTATTAGCTTTAACCTCGGTTTGAGGGAACAAAGGAACCGGTTAGTGAAGAAAATCACTGAACAGTTGAAGGAATCACTGAGCAGTAGGAAAACCATACATACTTTGTCAGACTCTTCAGGGCAGCCGTGTGACTGGCATGGCATTTGCATTGGTCTGGCAAATCAGCTCCCTTGCGTTGTCTCCCTGGATGATCTGCTCTCCTTGCGCAGCTGATCGCATGGAAATGCGGGATATAGTACACCTAACCTTCAGTTTTTAGTAGACGTAGACTGGGGTTTAGACAGATGAGGCTCTGGTTTTTCTGCCACTTTCATTTTGTTTTTGACTTGCAAAGTGACAGGTATCTGGGATAATGCTAGCTGAGCTTTTTTTCTTCATAGGTTTATTACTGGAGAGCAGAAATATGTCTGCAGACTTGTGAGCACTCCTATAAATAGCAAACTACTGTGCATAAGGAGACTGTTACTGTTGCCAGCTCTATGTTTTTATGACAAATCTTGTGATTTTTTTTTTTTTTTCATAAAAACCTCAGGTCTTGTATTTCATCAGAATCTCTGTTTTTATTTAAAAAAAAAAGTTTCCAGTTTGATGTTGGCATCAAATTAGAGAAAAACATGAAAATGTTTGCAGCTTCACCATGATGGCAGAAAAAAACCAAATGCATACGAGAACCCCCAAATATAGTATTTTGCTTTAAAAACAACAAACAAAAAATCCCAAACGACTGACTAAATGAAAGACCTGTGGTTTTGAAGGACAGACTCTTAATGTCTGTGTTGTGGTCTTTTACTGTAACTGTAACAGTGACTTTTGTAATACTTTATAAAAAGTGGTGGGTTTTTTTCATTGCAGATAAGCTTCTTGCAAAATCCTTATTTGAAAAGAAAATATTTTGAATCCTTTGGAAATACTGGTCACTTTATTAAACAAAGAGCTGCTAGTAGTCCCTGGACAGATGCCTTTTTCTCTATATTTAATTCTCGATCTGAGTCTGCATGATCCAAAGCAGAAGGGCTGGAGGCTGACAGTAAATCTGCTAAAATATTGAGCTGTTGTGGGAGGAGATGCTAGTCTTGATTCTTCCCTCCTTGCTGGATTTATGCTGAGTTACTCCTGATTTTTATCAGGGTAAATGTTTGAAGAATATTTTCTTCTATGTTAATTTTTAATTTAATTTATAAAGATTTTTCTCAAAATACAGCCCTCCTTCAGCCCCTGGCTTGACTCAGAGCAAACCAGTGTGTGTGTACTGTGCTTTTACTGGAGAAGTGTCAAGTCATCACTTCTGTGAATCGAAGCACTTAGACTAAATCTTTGGGGCACTGGGCAAGCGATCCCAAATGAAACTACAAACTGAACTAGAGCTTTCCTTCTCTCACTAGTTCTTATGAATTGGTCTTTCTTATTTGTTCAATGAGAGAGAGAGAGAATTTTTCAGTCTTGCACAACATCATTACCCAGCACTTCAACAAAAGGGAGAGAAATTACAAGTCATTGTCTTTGATATTTCAGATGTAAAAATCAATTTGAAAATATTTCAGTTCAGCTTTAATCATCCTGAATAAGGAACAAAAGGGAAAAAAGTCAGAGTGTAAGCTTTTCACTCTGCTTTTGTTGATGGTAAATGCTGTTGTAGATGAAGCAGTGATCAGGGCCAGAAGAGAGAAAGTTGATTACTGGATAAATGGGCAAACTTCATTTTTTGAAAGTTCTACAACCAGAGGTAACATTATAGAAGAGAAAATAAGAATTTAGTAGGTTCAAAGGCCTTTTTGCTACAACAAATATTATTTTGGAAAGGTTGATGGAGTTGTTACAGAGGAGATTTACAGAAATAATGATTTTGTGATACTTGGAGATTGAAATTCCTGCAACTTTTGTTAAGTTCCAAATCAGAGGATATTTTCCATGACTTTGAGCTATGTTGGTTTTTATGTTGTTATCCTCTAAAAAGCTTTTTTTTTTTTTTTTTTTTTTAGAATTATAGCAAAGTAAGGGGAATTTGTTTATTTTGCATCCCTTTTGCTCTGTGGATTTAAACAAATCTTCAGAATCATAGGTATATTTTCAGTGTTTCAAGGCAAAGATGGAAACTTCCCCTATTATGCCATATTTCCTTTTCTGATGCTACTATATCAAACCCCATGGTTGATGATCTTTGTCACTGTCATAGAATTGACACTTGCAAAGAGCATGCTGCTTTTCTTTTGAGATATAAAAATAGGGGAGGACATCCCAGGAACTCATCAAGTTATCAGAAAATGTGTTTTGTGTTTTCTCTTTTCCTTCAGCCCTGGCAAATATCTTTTTGACCACTACTTAATTTGCTGTACAATGTTTTTAAAAAGCTGAATGCATGCTTTTGGGAAGTGAAATGAATGATTTGTGGATTGTGTAGCAGAGGAGGAACTGGTGGCAAAATCTGGGGTGCTTTTTTCTATGCTGATTGCTCAGGGATGTATTATAGTATCTAATCAGAAGTCATTACCGGTTTATGCAGCATTAATTCATACAGCCTTCCATACATACACCCTGCTGGGTCCCTCAGGGCAGGATGGTTCTTTAATGGGACTACATTCCCGAGATTAACTGAAAGGGCTGCATCGTTCACCCTCACCCACAAAGATGATCTGCCAAGTCAGCAAACATTTCACTACCTCGTGAAAGAGTCCAAAACCGAGTTTCCACTCTCAGCGCTTCCTGCTAAAGAAACAGCCTTGGGGTTTGTTCACTTGGTTTTCTATAAAAAAAAAAAAAAAAAAAAAAAAAAAAAGATTATCCTAGCCTTCTAGAAGGGATACCCAGAGGCAACATATTTCGTAGAGGGGTCTCTTTCCTCACGATGGTCGATCTTCCAGCACACCAATATTCATCAGTAATTAATGACCTGATTTTAGAACCTCCATAAGCTGTGCTGGGGTACTGTGACAGTGTCAGGTGGGAATAGCTGTGAAGCACATCTACCAGCTGCAGAAGCATGCACTGTAAAGTCAGAATGTGCCATAAAGTGTTTGTCAGGCAAAGAAAGTCCTGGTACAGGGTAAATGGAAGGAGGATGAAGATTGCTGCTAAGAAAATATGGAGGTTCAGAGGTGAGTCTAATTTTATTGCTGTGTGTAAAAAGAAAGTAATAAGTTAATAATTCCTCTTTTGAAGAAGGATGTTTTCAATACTGAGAAAATCCTTCTCAACAGCTGTAAGATGCATTTAAATCACCCAGCGGAAGCAATGATCTATATTCATGTAAATGTGTTTTGATGTCCTCTTAGAAGTTTAAATGAAACGCCCACATCCAGGAAGCTAGTTAGCTCATGCAGGAGCACAATTGCAATTCTTCATTAAACATACTATGTAGGACTTCTTTTTCACTTCAGAAGCACTGAACTTTGGCAATTTATATTCAAGATGAAAGAAGCAAGCTAACAGTTCAACACTTATTACCTTTAAATAAGAGGAGACCTTGTGTTACAAATTAATTCATAATTAATTCATAATTTTTAAAAACTTAATTTTTGATGTATTGCTCATTCCTGTTGCAGATGATTAGCATCACTCCTTGTTCTGTAGAGACAGCTTTGGTTTTTTTAACCACAACACTGCAACCTCCACACCCCCACATCCATAGGAAAAATGTTGCTGGTGACAATGGGAATACAACCAGTAGGATTCTGTAGAAATTAATCAAGGAATAACAAAAATGTGTATCTTTTCTCAGGTGGTATAAAATTGTGTAATTCTCTAGTCTTGGTAGCTAACATTAGTTATCTAGTGTTGTAGATCTTTTATATCAAGGAATTTAAACTGATTTGTTCTGATTGAGAACCTGTGGGGGATCTTATTCTTTATGCAGATTTGGATCTTAACCAGCCTGCAGAATTTAAGTGCAGGGAAAAGCTGTGTATTAACCTTTACATGTAATCTCAAAGGCAAACTCTCCTTTTTTTAATGAGCCCCAATATTTAGTTCCATGTAGGTATCAGTGTAACCAGATCTTCTATTCAAGCTTACATATGCTTATAACATTTTCTTTGTTATGTTTTAGCAAAAATAGACAGGATTGGGACCTTTGCAGAGTAAGTGTTATCATGAGTGAAGCTCAGAGGAAAATCTACAGCACTCTACTGTATTGCGCTGGAGAAAGTGCTGCCTCTGTAGCTTTTATCTAATGCTCAGCGTAGGCTTTACGTGTAGGTCTGATTACTGCCCCTTGGAGCAGATAAGTATATGGAATGATCTCACTCTATTGTTAAGATAATTTGTCTTTGGGGATTCTGACCTTCTTCACATTTCAATGACATCATCCTTTTTACAGACTGTAAATCACTGACGTTGACTCCTGGCCTTGCTAATAAAACCTGCAGAAATATGGTATGGAATAACAACATGCTATATTGATACTGTTAAATGTGTAACTAACGTTTAGCTGCTCAAAACTACTTAAAGGCAGTAAATTTGGATACTCATAGCCTTGTTTAATGTTCCTAACATGTCCATTATATGCCAGCCCATATAGTATGCACATCTAGCTGAGCTGTAACTTAGGTGTTTTCATTTAATTCTGTGATCTAAATAGCTTTACTAATTAGCCTGAAACACAGCAGCAAAGAGAGACTCTTCTTCACAATGACCAACTTTTAAATTGCAGAAACATTGTAAAAAAATCAAAATGTATCAGTTTACCTACAGCAAATGGCCTTCACTGATAGAAAAGCCCAATTTTACATGAACAAAGACAATTTTCTCATTTAACACAACATGTTTTCAGTGGAGCTTCTTGCAAATGGTTCTTTCAAAACACCTCTGAATGGTGCCTATCAGTCTTTCTAGTTCTTCATGTTGTCGTCCAAGATATGGCATGGGGTGATGAGCTGTGATTTTTCTGGGTCTGGAGGACCTGGTATTCTTGCTGCAGCCTATTAATGGATTGATGCAAAGAAAACCTCTTTTCTTTGTTGATCCTTCCATGTGTTGGCTTCTGTGCATTTTACCTTTTGGGCAATATGGGCCTTCTGTGTTACTGGTATTAATTTCTAATGCCTAATTAATGCCTTATAATGGCATTAAAATCAACCAAATCAAACCAATGTTTTCAGATCACTTGTGTGTCTGAGAGCAATTTGTGTACAGTGACTTTCCCTCTTTCTCCTGCATATTCAGAGTTTCCTGTGATGTTTGTATGGCTTTTCACATGCAAGAGGAAGAGAAAACGGTTCCTGAGAAGGTATGATTGCAAGGTACGCACACTGGGCAGTTTGGGAACTAGTTGGAAGACTGGATAAATTATTTTTGACCATTTTTTATTTTATTTCAGACTGGCATGTGTCCCTTTTGGTTATTAATGTGGTCAGTGTCCTATCCTAAACTAAAGGGAAAACGGACAAAAACTGAAGTTGCTTGGCAGTAACTGCCAGCGTGTGCAGCGATGTGCAAATACAGTTTCTATGAAGTTCCCGTCCCTGGGATTCGTTTGCATAGGAAAAGCGTAATTTCACAAGCCCTGCACTTGTGATTGCTTATCACCATTTTAATAACCACATCTCCACTTGGAGTCAGGTATTGGTTCCAGGTCCCCAGTGATACCATAAATGTTTTTAAAAACTTGACTGGACAGTAGTGGAATCCAAGGTGTCCCCTTTTCCTTTCCTTCCTTCCCTCTTGCTGCTTTTTCTCTTTACTCATTTTCGTTTGTTCCTTGTTTTCTTGGGAAGCTCCATAGCTGTCAAAAGAGTAGCAAGACTGCATGTTCTTTGCAAGCAGCTATTGATCATGTGTTTATTTTTGCAGTACTCCCCCCAAGCTAAAACTAACCCGAAATAATCATTCCAGCCTTTTAATTTTCATGTCAATTCTTTTAGTTTCTTGTTTGAAGTATTGTTTTCTCCATAAAAGTCCATGGGAAGTATTTGCCATTTTAAACTTTTAAAAATGTTGATAATAGCTTATCTTTCCTAAATAGACAGAAAAGAAAAAAGTGATTTTTTTTTTTTTTTCCCCTCGTAAGTCCAGCCATTTCCATTCAGAATTACATTTTGCCTCACAGATATATTTAAAATGATCTGTGCAGTTTGTGTTTCTTTGTGTTCAGAATTGCATGCTGTAGAGAGTGACTTCTGGGTCTTTTAGAGCTGCCGATCAGAAGGCAAGTGGGAGCAAAATATTCCTTAAAAAGAACCAGACTGTAGTCTGTGTTGTGCTCTTTATGTATTTTCCAGCTGGTTTTGCTTCTAACCTTCAGCATTCCTCCTGGGACACTGATGCAAATCTGCCTTCACTTTTTTTTCCTCTTTTGTCTATAACACACCAGACCTGAAGTGAAGCAGTAATTAGTGTGAACATGCACATTTAAATATGAATGAAAGTGGGCCAGAAGCCCCTTGAAGCTTCCAGTTGATGCAGAGACTGCCTGTTCTTTCCCGGTTTAAGTACTGTACTTTTTTTTGCTTGCCTTTTTTTTTTTTTTTTTTTTTTTTTTTTTTCCTCTCCCCTTGCTGAACAACAGCTACCATATGGGCTGAGCTTCAGCCAGTCAACTACTAAATTACAAATGCTCTCTTGACTGTAAATTGAATGGAAAAGGATGTCAGTTATCGCTTTCCTCCTGTGGCCGCCGCACCACAAGAGCACCTGCAGTAAAAAACTGGCGCTCATCCTCCGAAAGGCACCGCGTGCTGCTATTGTTAGGCGAACAGTACCTAACCTTGGCTCTGCTCGCCCGCTCCTATCGCAGCGAGAAGATTGCAGCGATAAGAGCCTCACTTTTGAATGCGAGTTCACCTAGAGACACGTCTCGGCACTTATCCACCGTATTTTGTTTCTACTAAAGGAAGTAAAAATCAGCGGAGGAAGATGGCTATCTGTGGTATCCTTCAAAGAGGAGTCTTTGACTTAGGCACGTTTACCATATTTATTTTGAAGTTTGTTATGAAATTATAACCGCTTTCTCTGAAAATGTCAAACTGTGACCGGTTCAGCTCACTTATAGGATTATCTGGTTTCCAGCCTGAATGCCAGAAAAAAACTAATTCCGTTTCTCGCCTGTGCAAAACTAGTCCGGAATTTGACCATTCCTCCATCCCAAGGGCAGGTTTGAACTAGATGCCGCACAAACGTGTGCAAAGAGGATTTGAGCAGGGAGAGACGGATGATGTCTGGAAGCAGTGAACTGGGCAATCCATTAGGGGAGACAGCTGTTAGGCCAAAAGAGGTTCCTTGTGTCCCTATACCCAGTATGACAGCTGGGCTGGGGAGCGGGCTGGGGGCGAGCCTGCAGCTGCGGTTGTCGAGGGCCCACCAGCCGTTGTGTTCTAGGAAGGCTGGTGAAACTCCATCATCTGCTATGTCCATTAACTCTTCCTTTCCTAGATACATATATCTGTCATCATTGAACTAGCCAAAATGTTTATTCAGTCTGTGATTTTAAATTATTGGGAAGAATGAGTGGTTTAATAATTAGGACATTTTAGTTTATCTTCTGAAGCCTAAAGCTACATGGCTGGCTAAAGTATTAATGTTTTGGTTGAGTTCCCCAGTGGAATGTTAGATGCATTACGTATCTGTCTTATGGCTTTCATTCAAAGACTCCTTAAAGTTCAGTGCCTACAAACATGAACTCTGCTCTTCGATCGCTAGAGGGTAGTCATTAGGTCAAGGCTGAGTGCGCTGAAAAAAGTATTACAGTGCTAAGGAATTTATGGGGTGACCAAGTAACATTCAGAACGTTAATTTACAATTACTGCTTATGACTTAAAGTTGTACCAGTTAGAAGCCTTGAGCATTTCTGCCAATGTTAAAACCCACAGTAGTTAAACACAAGCAAATAATTCGAACATTAATCCGGCTGTGCAATTCTGGTCCGTTATCTGGCAGCCTATAACATCAAAGAGGTCGTGTATTGTTGTGGATCACGCTGTGTAGTTGCCCTTCTCCCCAGAAGTGAGTGGATGATAGAAGCTACTGCTGTTTGAATAATCTCAAAACAAGCCGCTGATGTTCAAAAGTTGCTTTTAGAAAATGCTCTGTATCTTTAGAGGGTTTTAAAATCCTTTCTTCCGAGATGGTAGATGATACTTTATATAACGAACACCATCAGATGGTTCATCCTTGGTTCCTCTCCCAGCCCTGTGCCTTCTTTTAGCATTCATGCATAATATGACTACCTTAACTAACATGCCTGCAAAGTATTTCCACATGTTTATTGAGCTCAGAGTCAGAAAATTAAATGTCTTTTATGGTGGTTTTTTTGGATATCACTTTGTGTCCTTGTTTCCTACCATCTGTGCAGCACTGAAAATTAATAGCCCAAATTTCCATTACCTGTACTATTTATGAATGTTTAGCCTTCACTCTTCCTTTGTTTCTGATTCTAAATATTTTGAAGATAAAGCAGACATATGTACAATATTTGTTACTTTTTAATAAAACTTGTAGAATTTTTTTTTAATTATTTGTGCCATTTAAGACAAGCTTGGAGAGGTGCTGTGGCATAGCTGGCAACTGGAAGTCTTGTAGCTGCTTCACAGTTAAGGTACTTTGTCTCTCATGGTAAGCTTGTTCTTCACATCTTTCCTAGGTTATTAAAAATAATTTAAATATGGTACGTCTTCTAGGGAGGCAAGTCCAAGTTTGATATAGAGATATGAACATGAGTGTGAAAAATTTTCAGTTTGGATAAAATCTGTGTGTCTATTTCTGCTTCTCTCCATCACCCACTGCCCTGGGCTCATACCCACAGAATGGTTGAGGTTGGAAGGGACCTCTGGAGATCATCTTATCTAACCCCCATGCTCAGGTAGGATCACCTAGGTCAAGTTGCCCAGGATCATGGCAAGCCAGGGTTTCTAATACCTTCAGGGTATCTTCCAGACAGCTTCTTGCATTCACACGCGTGCCCCTGCTACACATACCAAAATCTTTCAGAAAATAGGTTTCTCCAGAGAGGCCTTCTAAGGCCTGCTGGACCACAGAAGGTCTTGCGTGCCAATCTTACCTAGACCTTAAGGATTTCACCTGGGGAGAGGGGCAGAATTCCTGAATAAAGAGAAAAAACATGCATGTAGGAAGGAAAGTGTGTATAAATAGCAACATCTGTTAGGCCTGGTTGCACCTACAAAGAAGTTTCTCCTGTATCAAGTATTCTCAAACCTTAGAAAGTCTCTGAAGCATGCAGGTGGATTCAGAAATTTGTATGTCTGCTGGCGTTGGAGATTGGAAGTGTGGTATTTGTTATATTCTATATATCATATTACTGCTCCTATCCAGTGTCTCTTGATAAGCTCAGTGTGAGCTTGCATTATGATATCCTCATTCTGCATTTACTTTTGTTCAGAAGTATTTTGGAGTTGCTAACATGTATTTCTTTAACATGTCATATGTTGTCATCACTTACCTTACGTTAAGCAGCTGCTTTTCTATCCTGTTTTTCTCTCTCTTGCTAGTTCTGTCCCTGGTGTGGGACATCTTGCTGCAGTCATTCTGCTTCGGACATGTCAGTTACGTAACAGAGAGCGAGGATAGGTGTTGCTTCCTTTGGACTGCGTGAAAGTGGTGCTGGCAGTGAAAAGAGAGTGGGGATGAAGTAACTTTCTGCCACTAGAAGAATAAAAATCTGAAAATAATAAAAGTCTGAATTGCATCTAGAGGTAAGGTGGCGGTTTATTTAAAAACGTAAAATATGGATCCTTGCTTCTTCCCTCCCCTGAATTCCAGAAAGTATTATTTGTGTTTGATTATGGATGGGTTGAGATTTTTTAATGCAAATATTTTTGAATGGGCGGTTTCTTTGGTATGCTGAAAGAAAATAAATATATTTAAAAGGGCTGAGAATTTAACCCCAGAGAAGTGCTAAAGAAAAACTAGACAAATTCTTGTACGGACTCCATGAGCCCTTTGAGTGACAGATTCAGCACCATTTCCCCATTTGCTTAAATGACACTTACAGTCATCACAAAGTTCTGCGGGCTTTTGTCAGGGCTGGTCTGTGGAGCAGAGTTACTCAGACAGAGCAGTGCCCTGGCAGGGGCTGAAAGTCTGAACAGTTCTGATGCAGCTCTGCTGCCGTGGGAGGAGGGGAAAAACCCGAACCGACACCCACGCTGACAGTTCCCACAAGGCTTTGCTTTTACTTCTGCTTGCTCTCAGGAGCTTTTCCTGCCTTTCAGGCATCGGCCTCTGAACACTCTTCCTCTCTGGCCTCTCTGAAACACCCCCAGCTACCCCAGGGAATTACAGCAAGTGAGTGAGTAGCTCGCAAGGGCCCCTCGTCTGGCAAACCTGGCAAACCCTGCAGCATCTTCTGGCATTTTTACCAGATGTTAGCTACATGGCCCAGCTCACACTGATGATAAATCTTTCTCCATTTTTTTTTTAAGGTGTAAAGCACAGAACTGGAAGAAACAATGGTTAATGAAAAAATTTGTGTTTAGTGTCTGCTCGGTACTGTGCGTCCCAGGAGTTGTCCCTGACTTAATGCTTTAAATAAGCTCAGGTAGCTTCTGTTACAGACCAGAGACTCAGCCTTGGAAAGAAAGAAAGAAAGGGGTGGTTTGAAAAAGAAGGTGGCATGGGAGGCTCTGATCCTCCATGTTTCCTAATGGGATGTCAGTAGCCTACCAGTGACACCATTGTTCCCTCAAGTCTCTTTCCTTTGTGCTTACAACATTTCTCCTGACAGCTGAGAAGGAACAAGTTTCCAAGGGCTCAAGGTTTTTTTCAGCAGCACCCAGAAGTCTGGCACCTTCCCCTGACCTTGTAAGCCTGTAAAACTAGCCTGGAAATTAAATGGAAACAGACTCTCTCTTGAGAGTCCAGCTCCCTCCTACTCCTGGAGAAACACTGTGAGAACAGACAGATTTCCTAGCAGTATCCTGGCACTTTCTTATCTGATCCCTGCCAAAACCAGAAAATGTTAAAAAAAAAAAAAAAATATCTATAGGAAGTGGGAGGAGAGCACTGGATATTTTTAAAACACAAATCTTATCTGAGCTTTGAGAAGAGAATTTTGGGTCAGTTACTTTGTCTGACTGGTTCATCTACCCCTTTCCTAATCCCTGTGTTTACTGCAGAGCTTTGTGGTTTCCTTCCTCCGGTCCCCCTGGTTATCTGGGTTGGCACGGAGCCTGGGTTCTGCTTCCCTTCCTCCTCGCGCACCTTTGTGTCTCCAGCCACTGGATCCTACAAAGGCATAAAGGCAGCCTTAATTCTTCACACACTTCTTGTGATTTGCAGCTACTGAGGGGTGCCCTTTGCAGGCTGTTGTACTCAACCCTCACTGCTTTGCCTTCAGCTTGGTCTGTGGTTTTTGGTTTCCTTCTTTTTCTTTTTCTTTTTTTTTTTCCTGACTGCCCTGGAGTCCTCAAAGAGCTGCTGACAGCCCATGGAAAACTCAGGAAAACATTCCATGCAGAATACTTGCTTGCCTTCACTTGCCTTCGCCATCCTTTCCTCTGCCACGTTCATTTTTATTAGGGGTACCTGAGAAAACAAGACCTTTGGGCTTTGGCTGATCTGCTCCTTCTTCATTCAGACACAACATGCAGGTCTGGACCTACCTGCTCTTATCACAGCAGAACCAGCTGGAGCATCGTCTCCCCTGCATCCAGCATAGCCTTTTAGTCCCATGACTGCTTCCATTGGTTCCTCACTAGGAACTTGCTCTTCAATCAGCTGTACAAGCCAACTGCTTCTGGCTGTCCCTGGTTCTCGTTCTCCCACCAAGTTATCCAGACAGCTAATCCTTCTCTCTAAGTTCAGCTTCTTCATTTTTATGGTTCCCACTAGCTACTTGTTCCCTTTCTCCCTTGTTTTGAAAGGTCTGGCAGCAAAGACACAGATGTTTCAATACTTGCATGTTTCAGGATTTTTATTTGCCTTGTAGATTTTTTTGTATGGAGTTAAGGAGGCATCTTCTAATGTGATCATGGCTTGGTACTTTCCCAGCTCCTCAACTTGATCAGTGCTTTACCAGCTCCCAGGTAGTATGAAGTACTTCATGGTAAGCCACAATGAAAGACACTTAGCAGCTCACAGAGAGGCGCTGCAACAAGCTGAGCCCACCCTGCCTCAGGCTGCCTTATGTGACAAACCTGGAGAGGAGACTTCTTTCCTAGTTAAGGAATTTCAGAAACTGGCTGGTTAGGAAGGAGTGTTTGCTAAAATTTCTTTAGATGCAACTGTCACAAGCAGATTGGTACAGCCACAGGCAAAGGCAGCATGTGAACACCATAGCCCCCCTCTTTTCAATTACTACCAAATATCCTTTGAGGCAGTTTTCAAGAGCTTACTCAGCATCTGCGTAGATCTCCTCTCATTAAGAGTGGAAATTTTAATGTTGACTAGAGTGAGGTCAGCAATCTCAAAACAGTTTTGAAACTCTTGTCCCCAATTTCTTGGAACCACACAGGCTGCAGCTACATATGGATGCTTCTGTGCCCTGCGGCTGTGCATCTCTTAGGTACCTTGCTCTAAGGTACAGAGTTGTCCCTTTATGTCACTTCCATGTTAACACAAAAGTAGCCTAAAGCAAGAGAAGCCACCCTAAAGGTACACTGGCAATGATTTCAGAAGCCGTTTTCAAAATGAGGAGCTCTTGCTTTGAAAACCAGATGGCCTTGTCTGTATTTCTTCCTACCTCACACTGTCTGCTTCATGCACTGGAACTAGTGTTTGCTCTCCAGATCTCTTTACTGCAATGGTAAACCTCCTTTATTCCATCATTAATAACTGTGTTGGATTTTATTTTGAAAATGTTTTCTCTGTGTGCTCCCATCTCTCATATTTTATTCCGAACCAGTTTTAAGGATTGCAACCCCTGCAGGAGTCCCTACAAATCTTATGACTGGATCTCATGACAACAGTCTCTTCCATGTTGTTGATTAATGTTTGTTCTCGTGAAGGTTAAGAAGTTTGCACAAATAAGAAGGCCCTCTCTATTACTCAATAACCAGCCCAACTTACATCCTAACACTACAGTGGAAAATTTGACTGTTGTGGGCCAGAAGAATCTAACCGTGTTACCAAAGGCATTATGCAAGACCAAATGAAGTTACATTTTCTCCAGATTATTCAACTCTCTGCATAATTTTCTTAGTATTTTAATAACCTTTTTGAACAGTCCCTACTTTCTGAAAGGTCAGAAGTAGCCTAAAAATAGTTACCATCATCTGATGGCTGCTTTGCTGGATATGAGATTTGATTCCAAAGAGACAAGATTTTCACATCCTAAAACTGTAGTTATCCTGGCAATAATTAGCATCCTTGCGGACAGTCTGATACAGAAATGCAAAGCTTGGCTGTGTGCTCTTTGCTTTTAGAAAGTGCTATTTATATGGTAGGCTCTTTGGGGCAGAGACTGTCTTGCATTATGAATGCTTCATACAACTGAATCTTGAATGGGTTGAGGCCTGGAGGCACAAATCTAGTTCCAAGAATAGTATGATTGAATGGACGTGGAGACTAAAGCAACTTTCTCAGTCCTAGACATGACGTCAGAACAAGATTGAGGTGGAAGTGGGAGAACTTGTACTGTGCAGGCTATCTGCTGTTCGGATGGAAACAGGACTTCATTCTCTAGGTTTATCAATGGGTCACTGTTAGTGAGTACTCCCAGTTCACTTAAACTTCTAAGATCTTTCTGAGTACAGGGATTGCTCTTAAAAATCTTGAAATAGTTTATTTCCTTGTTTTGAAAAATCTTACTTGCTTTGATTCTGCGATGAATGCTGCCGTTGCTGCTAGTTGTTGGTAGCGAGGATACATGCAATAACAAGTGCCAAGCGTTAAGGTCACTCTAAGCTTAGGATTAAGGCATGAGAAGACACTAAGTGAGCCAGATCTGCTCACAGGAAATGAATAACTTTTTTTTCTATACTTGTTTTGACTAAAAGAATAAAATCCAATCTTATATAACTCTCTGTTGCTTGATCAGGATGTGTAGGAGAATTGAAGGTAGACCTGGCAGGCAGCCTTATAAACATTAATCTTAAGAGTTGACTACCCAGACGTTAACTGGATCCAGGAAAGTGGTGGATATCTTTCTGCTTTAAAACTGAAGCATGGTTATTTCTGTTAGCCAAGATCTTACTGTTCACCCATTGCTAAGCAGAGTAGAGCATTAGTGATGAGGAGCTAAGGTGGCCCACAAGCTAGCAAGGCCCATTGGACTGCCACTACAACCCCCCTCAGTCTTCTGCTCTGCTGCACCTCAGGATCTTATTCTTTGAAGATCTTTGCTAATGTCCTCACAGGCTGAAAGTTGTAATCATGTTCCTGATATACCTAAGCCCATTCTTCTAAAGCTGCTATTTCTTTCCATTCCTCTTCCTTTGCACTCAGCTTGAAGAATGGTAGGAGGAAATCAGGAAACCCACCTAACATGTTTTTAATCCTGGACAGATGGGAAAATTCATGCTTGGCTCCAGAAGCTAACCTGTTTGGATCAGAAACCTGGTCTGACAGTTCTGTTGCTACCACCCAGTGGGCAAGGCACCTTTCAGCAGGGAGAGCACCTGTGCCTGCAGGCAGTGGAGAGAGAAAGGCAGGGACTGAGGCTGCCCAGAGCCAGTGCTCCCTCATCCCTTCCGCTTCACCAGCACAGCTCTACTGGGACAGGCCGCAGGTCTGCTTGGGCCAGCATCTTGTTTCTGATGGAGGCCAACAGTTTAAAAAAAAAAAAAAGTATGTGTGTGTATATATATATATATATATATAATGTGTGTGTGTGTCTGTATAAAAGCTTCTGGAGTCAGGCAGAATTTTTCCATCTGCCCAGGATTTTATATATAAAAATATATATTTATATAAAAAATAGATTCAGTCTCCTAGCTCTTGTGCCTCCTTTGTATCTTCTGAGCAGAAGGAGGAAGGGAGATGCTCTAGTCTCCTCCCAGTCCAGTCAAATATTAAGTGAGGATGTACAACCAGAATGAAGTTTTTTAGGCGTAGATGAGTTGTTTGTGCAATTTGGGTTGTTGCTGTTCAGTAGTTAATGTGGGGTGGCTGGGGGAACCGCTAGCGCTGGTGGTCACATAGCTCTAACAGAGACATCACCAGCCAGCGGGAGTAGCTACAGGAAAACAGTTTGAGCATGTAGGGACAGATCCTTGCTGCTGAGAATGTGTCTCTAGTACAATGTGTGCATCCTTGAAATAGAAATGAATAAGCCTGTGTCTGTATTTGGAAAAATAACATGTATGGTGCGTGTTTTGTGTATGGCAGGAAGCTGGGCCTGTAGCGTTTGGCCAGGCTCCATCTCCTGCTCACCTACACATGCAGCTTCTCGTGCCTGCAGCAGAACTGTATGGAGCCCCTTCTCACTCTCATAGGCGTTGTTAGAAATACAGTGCAGATTGTTGTACCCTGACTCTGTAAAATGGGTCATGTTTCAAAAAGCATTAGTACCTGTGAGTTAGTAAGCTTCCTTGCTCCTTTCCAGCCAGATTCTGCTCTGAAACTCATGCTTTTTAGCACTTTTGGAAAATATCTGCCTACATCTGTCTCATGGCTCCCTTTCCTTCCCTAGGGTGTATCATGATAATGTAACAGAGCTGAAGCAGCAGTACCTTGGGCATAAAATTGAGTTTAATGCAGTGTTTGCTCCCATGTTTGGACATGACCTGTTCTAGTCTGGATGAGACCACAGTGAGAATGGAGTTTAATAATGAAGTGGAACCACAGAAATATGGAGAAGATGCTACTCTAGGTCATCTTGTGCTGCACTTTCATCTGGGCAGGACTGAATATAACTCTGATTGCTATTCCTGACGGGCTGTTTGACATTTCTGTCTTCTGCAGCAGTTTTTACTCACATGCTGATGCAACAGCAACTGCTCAGTTTAAAAGGAAAGGAAAGAATAGATAGGAGTCCTTGATATGGATCTAAGCAATAATTTCCTCTAGCAACGAGTCCTCACTGGCATAAGTCACTACATCAGCACTCAGAGCTGAGTCTTATAGATGAGCAGCCTTTTAAAATTTACATAGCTTTTAATATGCCCTAGGCCAGCCACTTCTCAATTACGTTCATACCTGTACCTTCCCTTTGATGTGCAACGGTTAACCCTTCCGATACACTGTCAGTGCTACCCGTGCCAGTGATGCTGTGCACTTGCCAGGGAGAGATCAGAATACGCCAACACGCTTCCCAAGGCAGGGAGTCAGCCGTGCGCTCAGCTGTTTCCTTTTTTCGTTGTTGTTATTGTTTCAAATGCCATTAGTGAGGCATAAATGTATTCTTTTTTTGAGTTTTTTTCACAGGTTTTTGTCATGGTTTAGGGCACAGCAAGATATTTTTTCCCTTTGCTCTGCTAGCATGTGTGAGTGGTACTTGGGCATGTCCCCTTCCCCTGGGAACTATCGGCTTCTCCCTGGGCACTGGCACCAGCTGGTGGTACATGGGCATATTATCTTCATTTGGTGCCCCTTTCACCCTGCCTGTCCTGTGGCTTGTGCTATGTTTTATTTTTCCTTGTTAAAAAGAGCCGATCCATACACTTCTGGGGTCTGCTGTTGCTGTTGTTGTTTGACAGTTAGAAGGGTCTGCGGAAAAGGCTGTCAGATGGGTTACGACAACGATCCCTTAGTTATGATCCCTAGTAGTCTTGACTTGATTTGGCAGTGGAAGCAATTTAATAAGTGAACTGCCTATTAAAATGACCTCTGCTGCATGTCTCTGTACTCAGTAATTGATACAGATTAGCCAGGAGTTAATGTAGCTTTTGATAATGGATTAATCCTGGGAAGCTGAATTTCTTTTTCTTGGGAGCAGCTCAGAACAAGTCTACGGTTGCTGCAGGCTTTTGTGTTCTCCATCCTCTGCAACATCCCCTTCCTCCAGTTCTGTAATGGATCAGCGCATGAAGTATGCACTGAGAGACATGCACTGTTCAACTGCAATGGTACCTTCAGCAGAAAATGGCCTCAAAACAGAGGCATAAAACCAACCGAACAGTGCTAAGGACAAAGCAGCTGTGAGGTTTAGAATAAATGAGGGTCTTGATTTCATTTTATTCTTTATTGCATGTGGAAGTATGCCAGGACAAGCATGCACACATTGTCCAAGGTGCTTGCAACAGCAGTTCCGTATGGAGAGCTGTTCGGTTTAGGAGTGTTGATGTTCTCGGGAATGCGTGCATGTGCCAGTAGAGGGCACGCAGGCTTCATTAAAGGGGACATATGTTAATTAATAAATCTCAGAAGTAGGTAGGAGCCTACCTGCATCCGTATCGTTCCCAGACAAAGCACTCATTCAACTGTGCAGAACCTGCCCGTTCCGACAGACTTGTGTTATCCGAAATAGGCAGGAAGCGAGAGGGCACAAAGCACGTGTTTGGAATTACATAATCCATCGTCACACTGCGATTGTGTTTCATGTTCGTGCTTAGTCAGACTGTGGCAGTGATTAGGGTTGACTAAACGGTTACTGTACCTCCCATTTTTTCCGTTGTGCGGCATCTGCTAGCTCTGCTCATCGTTAAAGTCTCATTCTAGGCAAGTGACATGTAGTGTGGATCAGCCCCATAATGAACTGGAGGAAATCGGGGAGAAAGAGTCAGCAGTTTTTATAATGTATTAGCACAGGAGTATTGGGAAATGTGAACTTAAAAGGAAGGCTATCTGCATTTTAGAAACTAAATTGAAGATAAACTGTACAGTAGACTCTTTTGTTTTATCCTGCCCAATGCACTTGCAGTACATTCATAATCTTCATAAAGGAGAAAATGAATTGGTGAAATAGGCTGTTTTATGATAATATCCCATATGTTATCAGATTCATGCAGGCAGAATCACGCTAATGAAGAGAAATTGGAGTTTATGTAGGGCTTGCAGGCCTCGCTGAGGCAGATTAACGGTGGTGAGGGTAAGAGTCAGCGCACTGCCTTGGCAGGCTGCCCGAGAGCTCATCAATGCAGATGGAGTCGCAGGGACCGCGCGGCTGATTCCCAACAGTTTCATCTCGGAACAGGAATGGCTGTATCCATCAGTGCTCCTTGATAAGACACCCTTTAAGCTTGTGGTAAGAATGAACCCATCTGGGGAGGCAGAGGCTGAGCAGTACTGAAAGCAATGACTCCACATGCGGTGCAGGGGAGAGGTGGGTGTTTAATTTTAGCTGCTGACCTGATTTCTTGCTGAATGACAAGTATCTATAGGAATCCTCAAGGGCCAATCAGTTGCTATGCTAGTGAGGCTTTTGGAGAAATGCATTTAATTTTATTCAAGTGATGCCTTTAAGGAAGCAATTATGATTGTAGCTCTCAGAAGTTCTGACTCCTTCAGGTTGATTTCGGCTAGTGCTAAGCTGAGCTTCTTTCAAGTTTCACGTTACTGAAACTGAAGTCTAACTCAGCTGTGTATTTAACATGGCACACACTAATTTTCTGAAATACCCTGATTTTTCTCTGTGCTGTTCAATTTTTTCACCAATAGGAAAGCAGATTTGGTGCAGAATCATTGAAGTCCTTTTGCCATTTGCATGCACGTCCTGAAGGAAGGTTTAGAAAATGAAGCAACAGCAGAGCCTCATTGCTGAGGAACTCCTTTGCAGAGGGTTCTCCTTTGTGGCTTTGTGCTTGAGGAAAGTTTACTTGCGGTGACCCAGGAGAGGACTTTCATTTTTCAAGAGGAAGGCTGGCAAAGATCTCTCAGTCCACATATCAAGTCCCTTGTCACAGAAGACACTCATGAAAAAAATATGAGAGTTGGGCCCACACATGGGGCAGATGCTTCACTTTTCACTGGTGATAGAATCCTGGCCGCTATGAACATGAGTCACTTGGAGTACTTCCCTTGGCATAGCGTGTTTCTAATAAAAATGAAGGCTGCTTTCAGCCAGGAGCTAAGCATCAAATCACCCAGTATTATTGAATATTTAGATAGCAGGGCTTTTACTACTGCTAATAACATGTGGGTAGCATGTTCTGTTCATACTACATTCTGCTGCTGTTGCTGGCTTATGTAGGTAGGGTCTGGATCCAAGTTTGGTTCATGTCCATCTTTTCCATAGTCATATGGATTGATTTGAAAGTTTGTGTTTGAAGATCACTTTGCATTATTCCCCTCCCTGCTTTTGACTTCAGTGAAAAATGGCTGGACTGAAATGCCAGGCTTTGTGGATGGGATTTGTTTGTTTTCTGTGGCTAGTTGCTGACTGGAACCTCATCTGCACGTTTGTATTGGCTTTTTATTTTCAGTTGTCTCTGAATCTGTCCAGTGATTAGTTTGTTGACAGATGGCTTTTCCCTTGAATAAGATACAGTGACTAGATGTTCTGAATGTCCCAGAAGGGCTCTGGCATTTGTCCTCAGGACAATGAAAAACACCCTGGCATTTTCTGCCTTCTCTGAATTTGCCTTTCATTTGTGTATTGTATGGATTCCTCTAAGGATATGGAAAGAAAAATGTTAAAATGTGGTTATGCCAGGAAAAGTGACAGTTCAAAAAAGCCTTTTACTCAGCATACCTGCAGTTTCTGTGTACTGCAGTTCACACTTACTTCAGTAAAAAAATATCTTTTTTTACCACTGTTTGAAGTAACATAGCAAAAAGAGAAGATTTGATTCCACTTGCTTTGTTTTGACTGAGTTCCCATCCCTCGCACCCGTGCAAATGGTTTGAGGCTCTGAGGTTGCACAAACAATGCAGACAGTGCAATAGAAAGACAACAGGGTTTTCACAGGGGCATAGTGGGACCTGTGGGACAGTTCCTCAGTGGTGATGTGCAAGGGGAAAAGAACTTAATCTGACTCTGTCTCCAATTTGAGTCTGCAGGATCGGCACCTAAGGGAGAGGAGGATCCCTCCCCCTATTGTCGATACGTTAACCAGTCCTGAAATGGAACTGCTGAAATGCAATCACTGAAACACACCGAAACCAGGCATCCTGCGATGCTACGACTGGTGCCTTTTCCAAAAAGAAAATAATCTCAAAATTATAATACTTTATATAATCTCTCAATCACAGCTCTGCTGAAACAAAAGCCTTCTAAGAGCATCCTTTCTTCAACAGTTACAGACAAAAAAAAGACTCATATAAGGAATGCAGTTGCTGAACCCACTGTGCTACTGCAGCTGGGTACTAGGGACAAACCCACCCTTTTCCTCAGTGACAGTGATCTGCAGAAATCCACTCTCTACCTTTTTTTTTTTCTTTTTTTTTTTTTTTTTTTCTTCTCTCTCCACACCAAATTCTTCAGTTCTGCAGCATGTGAGCCAACTTGTAAAAATGACTCACAAGCTCATTCCAGCCTTCTGAATTGGGAACCCAATTAAAATACTACTTATAATGCACATATTGAAGAGAACGAAAAGTGTCTGTTCCTGAGTGTCAGGCATTAGCATAGCATCTGAAGGCCTGTCTTGAGCTAGTCTGATACTTGCCAGCAGAAAACCTTGTGTTTAATTAAGATACAAGTAACAGAAAAAAATATTTTGAACATCAACTCAGGTTAAAAAAATATATAATTAAAGTATAAATTTGATTAATTATAAAGATATTGAAGTTTATAAGTTTGTAAATATTTGTGTATTTATATATGTACAATGCCATTGTTGGATAGAATGTTTTATTTATAAGACATTGAAAAGGTTGTTTTCCTGCAGGGCTACAAAACCTGGCAATCAGCTTCCACTGTTGCTGGTTTGACTTTTGAATAGACATTGTCCTAGGTTTAACTCAGTGTCATGTGGGCAGGTACCCTTGTAGAACGGCAGAGGTAATTCCTCACAATCTCAGTCTTTGGCCTTCAGTGAGCCTTTAACCAGCCAATCTTTCTGACATTACCACCCACGTACCAAAATCCTCTCTGGAAGGTGATCTCACGGAAGAAATGGCAGTAGCTGTGCGGCAGCACCAGGACTGGGTTTGAGTGCACCGCGGGTCATAGAGTGACTCAGTGGTGTCAGTCCCAGCTTTCCTGACACATTTCCTTCCACCGGTGAGGACTCAGTCATGCTGCAGGTCCTGTTGACATAGTCGTAGCACTGACCTGTGTTTTGACTGGTGTAAGTCACCTATAGTTCAAAACTAGGCATAGCCCATGCCAGCACCACATCAGCAATCAGGTTTTTGCCAGCAGGCAAAGGTCTCCAGAGAGCATGCAAGCTGCAAAACATGTCATCCAGGCTCAGCAAAGATGATGTTTGTCGTATTCACATGTGGCCTAACACATATTCACATGTGGACTAACAGTACTTTCTGGCATATACATCACAGCACTTTTACCATCAAGATGTTTCTATGGCATCACTGTGCAGCTTAGGGCAAGACGGTGAGAGCTGTGCAGCAAAAGGCAAGGAATCGCTCGAGGAAAAGATGTTTCAGAGTGTGATAGCTCCCTGGTGTTATCTCCTCTATCCAGCCACGGCCCTCATTTTCACAGGCTTCTGTGTGGTTGCTGCTGAAGAGAGGTCACACCTAGGAGCAGCGCTTGCCCAAATTCTCCTCCCTGGTCCCATACCACCATTGTAATTTATGCTCAGTTTCCAGAACAGTGGGTATACAATGGCAAGGTCGGTCTGTAAGCCTGGTGGTACCATGGTACCAGCCTTCTTCTGGTTGAGTAAAAAATCCTAATCTTGCATTAAAGGGATTCACTGACAAAAGCAACCACCTTAAATGAGAAGTATTTAAATCAACAGCTATTCTGGCTTATTTTCTTATTGAAAAGAAGAAAATAAACTGGTCATATGTTGTGAGAACTACATGTATGGGAATATTTTTTTTTTCTTCAAACACAAGTCTAGTAATTTTAAAGATATTGTAAAGCCTGGTCTTTGTCCTAGCAAAGCCCACCTAGCAAACCAAAGGTGCACATATTGTTACCACTTATCAGTATGTAAATAACATGTATGAGTAATTGCCAGTAGGTGGTAGTGTGTGTTTTTCAGATAAGTTTGTAAGTTACTACTGCAAGAGTTTCATGTTTAAGGTGATTTAGAAAGATCCTGTCATGTTTAATGTATGATCTCAAACCATCATTGCTTTGAATTCAGTCCCTGGTTTCACTGATTTAATAGTTCTGTTTCACAAACATCAGCCCATCTCAGAGAGAGGCATATTTTGATTTTCTTTTTCAAGCTTATGGACAAACCTAACTGGAAACATTTTGAAACGTGTCAATTAGTATGAGGCCTGAGAATTCAAATGCATGTATGCATTGGAATGATTGGATTGCTCTCTAGTGTTTCATTTTAGGAGGAGAGCTTTTGATAAATAAATGCATTATTTTAATGATTTATAAACTTAGAATTGCTCTGTCATAGAAGCTGTTTTGAGAATTCCTGAAAGAGCTCACTGGAAAAGGAGCAATACGGTTACTGGACATTCAGTTCTTTTCAGTGCCTCATGGTGCTTTGTAAAGAAAGGAAGGAAGCAACCATCTGGAAGAGACCAAGGGTTTCGGTGGAAACCGTCACTTCCTTGGCCCCTGTGTTATTCCTTGCTGAGAGTAATCTGTATGAAATCAATGCTGTTCCCCAACTCATCATGCAGGAAGAGAAGCCCAGTCTCCCTCCTGTGAGAGCAGTTACTATGTTGCCTGTGGGCAGGTCCCTGGCCGCCTGGGTGGATGCTCATCCTGCCCCAGGTAACCACCATGCCGCTCCTGCAGCCCGCTGGTCTCTCTTTACTGCCTTTGCTGTGCTTCTGGGAAGGGACTGAGTTTTTCTCTGGTGAAAGAAGGGGATGCCAGTGGTAAAGATTCTTTCTGTGGTGTTGCCTGCCAGGAAGCGAGGCAGAGGTCGGGAAAGGCTCTATAAATATTTCTGCAATAACTCAAAGGCAGTTAGCATTTTGGTTGATTTGTTTTTCCTGGGGTGTATGAGACTGCTCTCCTCTGTGCAGGTGTCTGATTCATGTGGGGTTTCCTTTTTCTTTCTTTTCCTACTTGTTTCCTGCCTCTGCAATTGTTGCTTGCACTTGTAGCACTTTTACTCAGCCTGGCAGTCCCCCTGAATGCAATTGGGTTATTTGTGCAAATGTTTTTCACCATGAATACGGTCTGCAGAGTCAGACCTTTTGCTTTTTCCTTCTGCTTCTAACCTGTCCCTCCCAAGTTTCCTTTCTCATTGTTTTTCCTTTCACTTATGTCTGCCTGCTGCTAGAGCACGCTAGCAGAGAAGGAAGTGGGGGAGGGCTGTTTCTGCAGGGGTTTCAGTGCAAATAGCTGCACGGCTTATAATTTCTTGAGCAGATTATGCTCCTCTTGGCATGCACTCAGGCTGAGAGAGAATCACTCATTGCCAGGTGAAGTTAATGTGTTTGTGCCACCAGTGTCCACAAGCAACACTGTCAGGAGTTGTAGTGAGAGCAAGGAAGGGAGTAATGGGGTCCTCCCAGAAGCAGGATTAGCGTAGCCCACAGGAGATCTGTGTCTGAGTCAGGTTGAGTAGATTCCCGTTGAGCTGAGGGAGCTGCACATGGAGGAAGGCTCAGGCATCTGATCAGCCAACCTACCAAAACAGAAAGCTTCCCCCTTCGGTGGTGAATGAGTCCTGGTTTCACTTTACTGCAGCTTGATTGATACTTACTTCTTCACACAGTACTTGTTTTGTCTCAAAGTAATGCTTGTACTCTCTATTAATGACAGAAAATGCAACGTGGTATAAATAGGCGTTGGAGGTGATCACGCGAGCTTGCAGCCATGTCCAGCCACTCTAGGCTGGAGGTGAAATGTCATTAACCTGCCCTGTTTGCTTTTCCTTATCTATTGTTCTTAACCTGTTCCCTTGGGATCTAAGTTGATTGTGTGGTAGAAGGTGGGATGGAATCTGATTTTGTGAAGAAATTATTCTTACTGCCTGGAAATGGTACCAAGTTGGACATCCAAAGTTGGAGTCCATTTGGAAAATGCTGACCTTAATATTTCTCTTCTGCCTTCTGTGTTTCAAATGGTAACTGCTAGAAGCAAATTCAAGTAAGAGACATCCATGCTACCCTGATGTGTGTCCTCCCCAGTATATAAATGAACCTGTGAGTATATTGGTAACAGAAAACAGATTAGTTAGAGTGGGTTTCATGCTTGGAGACTGAGTTTCATGAGAAATGTAGAGTATTGACGCAAGGAATCTCAGGGTCGGAAGCTGGTTGTATCATGTGGAAGGCAAGAAACCACAGACTCAGTAGTAGAGAAGTGTTGCAGAAATGAGAACAGAGATGTTAATGTAGCAATTTAAATCAGCCATGTCGGAGGCTTTTTAATTGTGTTTTATTTGTATAGAAACAAATAGCCCATCCTGGAGAAAGAGTATCTCTGCTGGATGTTTCTGTTTCTTCTTCTTACTGGGTGCACTGGTGACATTGTGCTGTGTGGTGA
Organism: Chlamydotis macqueenii; assembly: GCF_036417535.1. Classification (NCBI taxonomy): domain Eukaryota; kingdom Metazoa; phylum Chordata; class Aves; order Otidiformes; family Otididae; genus Chlamydotis; species Chlamydotis macqueenii. The sequence goes on along the minus strand of NC_141567.1, from coordinate 10,060,291 downwards.
TAGGTCTCAACACTCCTTTGAGGTTTCCATTCAGAATTAAAGAGAAGAGTGGGAGGTAGCTTTATCTAAGTGCACACGATGTATAATCTGTGAATGAATACAAAATGTGAGCTAGCTAGAACATTGTTCTTGTAACAGGACCAACTCATCAATGCTACAGCACTCTAAAAAAAAAAAAAAAGAGATTCCTTGTCACATTATATGTAACAACATGGGGTTGTGCTCAGAAATGTACCTCATCTCATACACGCAGATTCCCTTGAAAATGGCTGAGCTGCCTTTGTCCTTTTCTAAACAGTCCCAGAGTGGAGCACAGTGCTAAGGTTTTCCATCTGAATCCCAAAGTGCTTTTCCTCTGGATTAAATTCTCCCTCTTGAGTTAACGTGGTCTGAAATACAAAAGCTAAGAACGTAATAATTGTTATTTCCATCTTGCTTTCAATATTTTCTTTCTGCTAGGAAGCAGGAAAAATGTGAGGGTGACAAACTTCAGTTCAGACCCTCACCCCTGGCTGCCAGAGCCGTAGAAGCTTTGACAAGGCAGATTTGGTGAGGCTGAGCTAGGAATTGTTCCGTTACATCTTCCCAGTACAGCTGTGGGGGAAGTCCTGACTGGGAGCCTTTAACACTGAGTGTGACGCATAAGCCAGAAGGACGTAAACTAACCTCCAGCTCACTGCCTAGAACTGACACAGAGTTCTAGAAACCCCATCACCTTTAACCCGACACCTTTGCTTCCTGTTGTAGACACTGCAAGTGAAAAGTACAATTGAGGGTTTGGGTTCTTTATCTGAAGTACAATTTTGACTAGGAGTTACTAAAAGGCAGTAAAAGTGGAAGCATATTATGCTTTTTTTCAGAGTCCTTTCTTGATGATTGCCATTTGAGGAATGAGGATGTCGAATTTGCCACGTTGCACAAAGTTATGGCAGCTGTTCCATACTGCTAGATTGGAAATTAAAATGGAGATCTATTCAAATTGTCTGACACTTCCAGCAAGCTTGAAAGCAATGCTTTAAAATATAACAGAACTCTAATTTGGGTCCTGAGGGATAGTCGGTGACGTTGAAAGAAAACGTCTTTTTCCAAATGGTCTTTAACTACTTTGTGTCTTTCCCTTTTCCTTGCTAAATTCTGCTTTCCGTGGCAGCCACGTGATCCAGCTGAAGTCAAGAGGATTGCTGAGAATGTCAAAGCCCAAATCCTAGGCGAGAACATTTCAGTAGGTCTAGTCTGTTATGACAATAAACATTTTCAGGAATGTTTAAGCTATGCTAACCTCTAAGAATGGCTCACATTTCTATTTTCTTTCTTCAGAAATGAGCGGTGCCTGAACCTTCTTAACAGTTTCTCCATCTAAAGATAAGACTGGATTTATCTGTATCTGTAGAAGGTAAGGCAAGTTTAGGAATTTGTAGAGGTCAGCCTTTGCCTGTCAACACACAATCAAATCTAACTTTTGATCCTGGTGCTGCTGCTTTAGTAACGCTGATTTTATAAAGTCTAGAAAAACCAATAACCGAGGAAACAAGGTTCTTTGAAACACCCGTAATTCCAGACTTGTGTTTCAGAACTTGAAACAAAGTTTCACCAGCTTGATTTGTTGTTGCCATAAAATATTGTTTAAAAGCATTAATGTTTTTATCTGGTAATTTTTATTCCACAGAAAGAATGCACTGTTGACATATCTTAGCACTTTTTTGTTGTTGTCCTGAATATGCCAGTTCACCACTCATACTGAGCATTAATCACTACAGTAAATGTAGCATTGTGATGTGTTCAGGAAATATTTGATGAGGTTTTATAAAAGCACTCCATAAAAAACCCACACAAAAGTAGTCTATGTTTTTTCCTTGTGGGTGAAATTCACCTGCCCAAAGCTCAAATAAATACATGACAGACTCTTCTGCTAACGCAACTCCAGTTCCCCTGCTATCTGTTCTGTTTTGCTTCCCACACATCCTGTAATGACGAAGATACGCTCTCCTAAAATACCATTTGCTTTTTCAGGGTGGCACTGGAAGCTATGAAGGGCTCAAAAGGCCCTGGAAAGAGCGATGTGCTATTGATTAATCTGTCCCCTGAATGAACCCTGGTAAAGAGCTGTATTTCCAAAATTCTAGATGAAAGAATCTGTGTACAAATAATGGCAGGAGGAGTGCTCTCTGGGATGATATGACTACCTAAATAAGCAGTTCTTCAGTGCAGCATGTGGTTTTCTAATTTCCAGTAAAATGGAATGAGTCACACATGACAACAGCACTGCCACTAACCAGTGTGGCATGGCATCTGAAAAAGATAGGACTGGAAGGGTGTGAACTGCAGAGCAGATGATGGGGCTTGGAACATCTTGTTTGCTTTGGCAGAGCAACCAGAATCCTGATGCTTTCCCACAATCTGCTCCAAGGATGTAGGTTTTGCTGTGCTGTATCAGATTATTACTCTGGGAATTTGTGTGTCCTGCCTTTGCCAATGGACAGCTCTTGATGCTTCAGATAAAGATAAATGCCCGGACTCCCCACAGGGGAATTCCAGAGTTAGATGGTGTTTCTTCAAGTAGGGTTTAGATAACTGCCGAATTACCAGGGGAGGTTTTCTCTCTCTGGTACCAAGTCATACAAGATACATCTACTCAGTCAGGCAAGCAAAGGCTCAAGACAGCTCTCAAGTCCAGGCTCACATACCATACATATTATTTATATGTAAGTACATGCTCTGGTATGGGCCTTAGGCCGATTTCACTCCAGAGGGAAAGTCTAGCCATAGTTGTGTCTCAGCGCAGGCCCAAGGTTTTCTTCCTCATGTTTGGAAAGGTGCTACTTGGGAGCGCAGCTGCACAGGAGCAAAACTCCCAGTGACTGCTGCTGCTGTTGAACCCAGAACCTTGAGAGCAGATGATACAGAGTCTCAAAAGACAAAGGCTCAAATTAAAGGGATTAAAAACAAACCCCTCCCCTTTATTTCTGCTCTCAGGCCTCTAAAACTGGGGATCAAATCTTCTGATGTTAATAAACTGGAAATTCTGAAACTTTTCATGCAAAATGCTTCCAGCAAAATGGGAGGCATCTGTTCAGAACCAAGCTGAAAATGACCCAGCACACTTGCCTGGTCCCTGTAGCAGGGCATTACGGTTGCCAACTTGGTAGTCATGAATGACTTATGCTTTCCTGGATCTAATATATGCAAGTGGCATCAGACACTTTTTTTTTTCCTTTGACTGTTTCTCAGAGCAAATGCTTGCTAAAGGCGAGGTGGGAGGAGGGGGCAAGTAATTCTTTTTCTCCTCCTGACACATCCCCAGACACAGCACTGCTGAGTGCCGTATTTAGGCCCAGTTAATGGTGATGTTCTAGGTGCCCAGCGTTATGTTTTCATTGGTTTATGTTGTTTCCTGTCAGTATTGTCCACACTAAGGGCTCAGGAAGAACAGTAGTTTAAGCTGCAATTGAATTCCCTGTAGATGGAGATTTGCTGTGACAGAAATGCCTGTCATCCTGGCAGTCTCTCACATCTGCTGGAGGCAGAAGAGTACGTGAAACAATAACTCTGCCAGCAGATGTTGTTCTGTAGGGACAGTAGTGTCTGTGGTACGAAAATTTTCTCCCAAAATACAGATCTGTGGGGACAGTAAGCGTCTGTGTCAGTGACAAGTTTGCAGCATCTGCTGGGACAGTAATGTCTGTGATACGTAAATACATCTCTGCATCTGCTGGGTCAGTCAGAGAGAGATGTATTGTATATATCCAGTTTTAGATGTGAAAATCTCCTTCACTTTCCTGCAATTTAGGGGATTTGTTTGATTCTTCTTCCCACAGAGTTAATAAGAACAATCTTACATAAGAAGAGTTAAAGGTTTTCGGGAGTCTGTTGCATGTAGAACAGGCATCGCCACATTTCAGCTGCCAAGAAATACTGCTACATTTTCTCCTACCATAGTATTAATCATTAATGGCTTTGTTCTCAATGAACAGCCTGAGTATCTTCAATGATGCTCTTGTGAGTGCTAATGCTTTGTGCCTGCAGTGAGAGTGTCACATGAGAAATGTGTTTGTTCAGAGCAGAGATGCACCACAAACACAGCGTTCCGACCCAGACCAGATTTCAAACATCTCTAAGTACAAGTGTGTGCAGATAAAGATTTTTTAATTTGGACCAATCTCTAGATTAGGCACCAGAGCCAAGTTAGGAAGGATTGCACTGGAGACGGCCAATTTTCCAGCTGCAGCAATTCTGTTCGGATGTCAGGGTATTTTGCTACAACAAAGGCTGATGTTGACATTTTTTCTTGGATAGAGACAGATGCAAGAGCTTCTGCCTCAAGGTTATCCATTATACAGTATATTAACTAGATGTTTTAACATTGTGCTTCCTGCAGAGACAGAAATGAATGATGATTAATACTTATCAATTAAAATCTAATCTTTTCCCCATGTGTATTTATATGCTGAACTCCAACCTAGAAGGCAATTCTGTGACAGGAATTAGATATTCTTTTATTGGAGAGCACTGGGATTATGGTCAGGGATACATTATTCACTCATTTATTATGAGTATTGCGTTTGTGCCTAGATTTTGCCTGGGCATTGTATATAAACATAGTCTCTGTACAAAGTAGTTTATAAACAATTAGCATTAAAGGAACAATTATTTTCTCTTCCTCCTTATAGCAAGGCTGGGTGGGGGGGAGGGATGGAGGACAGAGGAAGCAAAGGTTGTACATGTTTTATGGCTATAATTATAATTAACTATTTCAGAGATTAAAATGAAATTAAAATGTAATTATAATTTACTATTTCAGAGATTAAAACTGATTTTAAAAGGCTCAAGGTTATGAGCTACCTCGCAGAACTACGAGTTATCTAGCTCAGTCTAAGCATACTGATATAAATCTTTTTTTTTTTTTTTTAATCTAGCCACTGTTTAATAGACAGTGCCCACAAGTGCGATAGGTGCTTTAGAGACTTGAGCTGCATCACCAAGCGAATACTGGCCCAAGGGCCATGGTAACAAAGAGCTCCAATCCCGCAGCCGCACAGAGGAGCACTCCACTGAGAGTGCAGCACCCGGGAGCAGCCTGGAAGGCTGGACTCTAAACACAGAGTGTGAGAGCAAAGGAAAGGCAGAAGTGATTTTCATTTTCGAACCCCGGTCGGCACGGTTGTTAAACACCATTTAATTCAGATATACTGTGCGATAACCCTTGTTTGTAAGCAGGAGGCAGAACGGAACAATAAATGAAGGAGGCCACCCTCAGTCCAGGTGGAGAGTTTTAAAGTGGGCAGGCGATCTGGCTGCTTAGTTCTGATTTATTATAAAGGGATCTCTATGCTTTTTGAATTGCCTTCCATCAGTCTCGTTAAACAAAACTGTATTCTTACAAGGCACTTCATCCCCTACACGCACATCACTCATGTCAAACTAACAGCAAACCCATATGAAGAAAGTACAGTATGTGATGCCCATTATAAAAATCTTCTTTGTTTTAATATATTGGAAACAAGCAACTGCTGTAAGTTTACTGTATCAACATTTTCAAGAACTGATTGTGACTGTTAAAGGTCTGAGACATTTTCTGGCTTACAGCAAGATTGCTTTTCAGCATTTGTCCCAGAAGATCTTTGTTTTAAAAAACATATGTTGCAAATGAGTTCTATAACAGGGAGAGGTGTAGAATTACAGGGATGAAAGCACATGTGGGGAAAATCATCAACATGGTCTCCCCATTTGCATTTTTTGCTGTGACGTTCCTCATCGTGAAGGAAAGAGGCATTTCTGCAGCTTCCCTACCTTTGAGCCTCCTTCCATCTGAGAAAGGTATCACAAAGCTACTCACTAGTCCATCTCCATTTTATCTCTTGTCGTTTATGAACACAACCATACTCTTTTGAGAGCTCTGCCATCTCTTAGCATAAAGCATCCAAAGCGGTTGGAACAACTGGTGGAAAAATAATAAACCTTTTCAGCTGCAGTTGTTCAGATTCTGGATGAGTTGTTTGTAAACATCTTGTCTAGAACTGTCAAGAGGTGGAGCTAACATCATTGAAAGATGATAAATTCTGACACGGTGCTCTGAGATTTCACTGCCACTGAATGTAGGTTAATATGGGATTCAATAGGAAATCTGGCTTCTATATTGCTACATATTACAGGAAAGGAAGGAACTTGTCATTTGTCTGCAGATTGCTAATTGCAGTTTCTTGCACATGCAAAAGGTTAATTTGGGCATGTTATCACAGTAATCACACGCACAGTCTCAGAATAAACTATACTCCTAATCTTATTGATGGTCCGGCCTGTGGGATTTGGGACGTTATTTTGTAAGATTATGGCAAATAAGAATTTTACAGTAAATGCTGCAACAGTAGGCAGCAGCGTCCTTAGGTGTAAGCAATTGGGAGTAGAGTGGAGTGGCAAGTCTCTGGTATGAAACACTTTTCCCTGACCCTTAATTTAGTTATTCCCTGAGATGTATGTAATTTATTCTCTGTGACAGTACATTGAAATCAGAGGTCCTGTCAATTCTAAATGAAAATTATATCCTATTCTTATTATTGCTAATGCTTTGTATTTAGAGTAGCATTTAAAGGCCTCGGATTAATTCATGACCTCTTCATGCCAGGTGCTGTGTATATACGCACAGTAAGCTCACTGCCCCAAAGACCTTACACTTCAATTAAATAAAGGATGGAGGAAGGAAGTTTTATTACCTCTGTCACAATTGGGAAATGATAACAGAGAGCAACTAAAAGTACTAAGAATTACACTCCTCCTGCAATAGGTCCTGTATTTGCCTGTAATATAGCCTCCCTTCCTGCTTTTGTTAAGTTGCTGAAAATTGGTAGGTAGACGGTTGGTCTCTGCCTCAGAGACAGTTTACTATAATTCTGCATATGTTTCAAGGTTTTCTGGAATTAAAGGAGTTATGTAGCTAGATAACACTTGAATTTAGATCTGATTAAGTTATTCTGAAGAAATTCTTCTATGGAGTAAGTAGATTCATACGAAGCTTGTGCACATTGCCTGTTGCCATGCGAGCACACTGTTGCATAGATTCTGTGTTCCCAGGGGGCCTGCACTGTTGGTGCATGTGTGTTTTAAGGTACTGCAGTATAACTTTTGTATTGTTGTTGTTATTCCCTGTAGTTTGCTCTTAAATGTTTTCTAAAATAGTAAAAAAGCACTAGCCCCCAAGATGTTGGACCATTCCACAGGTTTCATGGGAGGCTTGAAACAACAGTGCACACTTAGTCTCCCAGAAATGCATCATCTCCTCCCCCTGCCCCTAGAAAGTATCATGTTTGTTCTAGAGAGAGTGCCAAAATGTATTTTAAACATTTTTAATTAGAGCTTCTAACTTAACATTAAAAAAGCAAAGCCAGATCTGCATGGAATCTTGCTTCAAGGAAATTCTTCCTATATAGGAACATAAGCCTGAAGATAACTTGTTTTTGTTTTTCTCCTTACTCAGTACATGGATGTTCAGTACAGATCTTAGGCAGAAACACAGAGTTTAAGCAGATGGGGTGGAAAGGGAGAGGGAGAAAAAAGGGGATAATACAGGTCAGGAGAATAAACAAAACAAAGAACAGGTGAAATCCAAGCACAATCCAGTCCCCCTCTTCCTATCTTCACATTTCAGTATTTATGCCCCTCACTGCTGGACTTCAACAACAGTAATCCTTTCTATTGAGGATTTCCCTCATCTCTGTCCTGCCCCTGTCTGGTAAATGGGTATAGTTATTTTCTGTCTCACAGATTTTAAAGTCCTTGAGTTAAAAAGACTGCAAAAAATCATAGAATGGTTTGAGCTGGAAGGGACCTTAAAGATCATCTAGCTCCACCCCATCTGCCATGGGCAGGGACACCTTCCACTAGACAAGGTTGCGCAAAGCCCCATCCAGCCTGGTCTTGAACACTTCCAGGGATGGGGCATCCACAGCTTCTCTGGGAAGCCTGTGCCAGTGCCTCACCACCCTCGTGGTAAAGAATTCCTGCCTTGTGTCTCATCTAAATCTCCCCTCTTCCAGTTTAAAGCCATTACCTCTATCAGTACATGCCCTTGTCAAAAGAAGCAGACTTTTAATTTTTATTTTATTTAGTAATGAAGAGCACTGTTTACAAAAAGATGCTCAATGCTGAAAATAGTTAAGAACCTTCTGGATTATCGCGCATTTAGAAGTAATCTCTCTTTTACCCCCTATGGAAACCATCACTGCTGCCTATCAAAGTAGAGTGTAAATTTGTAAAATATCTAATCTTTTAAATACAAACCTACAGCATTTCCTTAGTTGGTGGGGCAAGCTAGGCACTTAGAAAAGCACATCACTAGTGTATACCCTTGCTAGAAAACAATCCACTGGAGCTTTGTTATAAAACATGCAAACATCCTGAGGAAGTGACAGTAATTTGTAATAAACACTGCGTGTAAACAATTACCTGTGACTTGTTACACTTGTTTGTACAGGCAGCTGGCTAAACAGATCTGTGTGCACTTGTAAACGTCTGTCCCCGTCAAACTTGATACTGGAAAACAATTACTTAGTATTTGATTTCTCTGGAGTAAGAAAAAGTCAGCCTTTACCTGACAGCTGGCAAGGACTAAGTAAATGTGGGTGCTTATAGATGCGTGGAGAAAAGCTGCAGAAATAAAAATGCAATGGGGGTGTTTTTATGAGACCAGTGAGGATGCTTTCACGTCTGTTCACCAGACTGAGGGAGGATTTTGTGGCAGGGTACTTGGTGAAAAAGTTGGTTTTACTGGTCGAGGGGTCCTGTGGTGGCAGAGAGGTAAAAGAAAGCGATTTGGTCATGCAAGAGAAGAGGCAGGTGTGACTTGTCTGCTGGTGTTCAGCAAACTCGATGTGAGGTGCTGGTGAAATTATGCTAAAGCAGTTGTGCATGATGTGTTTTTCCTCTTCGGACTCTTACAAAACAGAAATTGCAAGTTGCAAAGCGAGGGAAGCCGGGGACTGCAGTTCTGTGCCAGTCGGTAACGGGCAGCTGTCACCCCGCTCGGTCCCCACGCGGGACAGCCGAAGGCACAGGCCGGGCTTTGCGGCCCGTGCAGCCTGAAACACGGTGGCACCCGAGTAACCGCCGCCACCTCCGCAGCGCCCGGGACGCTCCGGGCCCGGGTCAGGCGCCGGTTCCCGCTCCAGATGCTGGGCCCGCCCCGCGCCCGCCGGGGCCCTCCGGCTGCAGCGCCTGCGGGGAAGAGCAGGAGGAGCCTCCGCAGCCCCCGGGCCCGCAGGCGCTGCCTTCTCGCTTCTCAGGGGACCGCGGCTGGGGGCAGATCGCCGGCTCCGTCCTGGGGCGAGGGGCCCTCCCCTGGCTGAGGGAGCCGGGCCGGGCCGAGCGGAGCGAGCCACGGGTCCCGTCGGCCCGGGCCGCGGCCCCGCGCGGGCGGGGGGCGGGGGGGGTCGGTGAGGAGCGGCGGGCGCGGGGCGCGGCGGTGGCCCCGGCAGCTTCCATCGCTGCTCGCCGCCTGGCAAGGCGGAATGCGGGGAGGGCTGGGTCTGCAGTGCCGGCGAGCGACAGCGCTTTTCTTCCGGGGCAGGCGGCACACAAAGGACCGCGGTGGCCGCCCACTTCGGCACCCCCCCCCCCCCAAAAAAAAATAGAACCACCCCAAAAAAAGCCGAAACTGGGCGCTCAGCTTTCGACAGGGCGGGGGGGGGGGGAGCACACACACGGGCGGCGAGGAGAGAGGCAGCCCGCGGACAATAGGCGCACGCCGGGCCAGGGCATCGCAACCGAGCGCCGGGGCCCGGTATTGTTCCGCAGCCGACAACAAAGGAGCGAAGCCGGGGCCGGGGAGCTGGGGGGTGCGGTGTGCGGGAGGGGGCGGGGTGGGGTCAGCGCCGGCCCCTCCGCGCCGCGCCCGGCCAATGGGTGCGCGCAGCGATGGCGGCGGCGGCGGCGCGGGGCTGTCAGCGATCGCCGCTTGCGCTGCGGCGCCCGGCGTCCCCCCCACCCCAACCGCCCCCCCCCCGCCCTGCTCCGCTCCGCTCCGCCCGCCTCTCCAGAGCCGTCTGGCTGCAGCAGTGCCTCAGACAGAGGAGGGGAGAGGAGGGAAAAAAAAAACGCTGAGTGAGTGGAGTGGAGCCTGGGAGGGGCTCCTTAAAGAAACGCTGCCGTCGCTTGGCATTGTGGCCGGCGAGGAACTCGAGGGGGGGAAGCCATCGGAGCTCCTCTCGCTATCCTCTTCCCACCCCCCCACCCCACCCCCAGCCGACCAAAAAAAAAAAAAAAAAAGGAAAAAAAAACCCTCGGTGGGGGGAGTCGTGGGGGGGGGGTCCTGAGAACATCTTATAAACCGGATTGCACTGAGAGGAGGAAAAAAAAAAAAGCAAAAAAAGATACAAAATATACAAGCAAAAGGCAACAACTCCCCGGTCTCCAGCAGTCGCCCACCCTCCCTTCCCTGCTCTCCTGCTGGCCATCTGCCTCGGGTTTTCCTTTGTGTCTGATCTCCTACCACCGAGCCCGGCGCAGGAGGAGGGTGCAGCGCAGGCAGGGACTATGCCCAGCTCGCTTTTTGCAGACATGGAGCGGAACGGGAGCGGCGGCGGCGGTGGTGGCGGCGGAGGCGGCGGGGGAGAGACCCTGGATGACCAAAGAGCCCTTCAGATCGCCCTGGACCAGCTCTCCCTGCTGGGGCTGGACAACGACGAGACGGGCTCCATTTACGACAGCGAGCCTCGCAAAAAGAGCGTGAACATGACCGAATGCGTCCCGGTGCCCAGCTCGGAGCATGTCGCCGAGATAGTGGGGAGACAAGGTGGGTGACCGCGGGCGAGGGGCTGCGGGCGAGCGGGGCTGCCCCGCCGGGCGTGCGGCTCGGATGCGGCACTGGCCCTGCCCATGGAAACTGCAGCCGCACGGCGGTGGCCAGCGCCGGCTTCCCCCAGACAAAGAAAGTGCAGCAGACGTGATATTTCCGAGGAATGTTGTGCATCAGTTTCGAGATGCACTTTCAGCTGCCGGGGGAAGGAAAACAAAAACCAAAAAAAATCACGAAAATAATAAAAATCGCTCCTTCCCTCCGGCTGCAAAAGTTAAGATTTGCAAGAGGAAACGGGAGGAAAATGGGAGCCTCGGTGCTTTTTTTTTTTTTTCCCCCTCCGAAGTTAGAAATCGTGGATTATTTTTAAGGAAGAGAAATGGAGTGGGGAAGTGGAACAATGGGACTGGAATAAAGCATCCGCAGTGGGGAATGTGGCTCATTCGCTGCTCCTCACCTTCTCAAGAACTGATTTTATTTTTCCGAAAGGAAAGTGCTGAGCAGGAATGTGGACTGGCGGGTGTGTTGATTTGTTAGGGCTGCTTGCATTTTTATTTTATTTTTTATATATTTTTTTTTCCGGCCATGCAGTTTTCCCGCACGCCCCTTTCTTTTCGCTGCCGTTCCTGAGAGCTGCCCGCTTGGTAGTTTTGGGGCAGTTTGCATGGCAGATGTGGCGGCGGCTGCTGGCGATGCCTTTGGGTGTGTGCCAGTGCTGGGGGCTGTGACACGATTTCACAGCGTGACCGGGGCTCCCGGACGAGATGCCAGCCATCACCCGGGGTAGGGGACAACGTGTTTCGGGTGGGTGTGTGGGGTTTTTTTTCCTGCCCCCTCCCTAGCTGCACCCAAATAATGGGTTGTAACCGGTTCTCCTCTCCCCCCACTTCCTCCCCCCTCCCCTTCGCCCTCCATCTTCCGCATCTCGTTTCCAGGTTGTAAAATCAAAGCTCTGCGGGCAAAGACCAACACCTACATCAAGACCCCGGTTCGCGGGGAGGAGCCGCTCTTTGTTGTGACGGGCAGAAAGGAAGATGTGGCCATGGCCCGCAGGGAGATCATCTCGGCGGCCGAGCACTTCTCCATGATCCGAGCCTCACGGAACAAGAACACGGCCCTGAACGGCACCGTTCCCGGCCCCCCCAACCTGCCCGGCCAAACCACCATCCAGGTGCGGGTGCCTTATCGTGTGGTGGGCTTGGTCGTGGGGCCCAAGGGGGCCACCATCAAGCGCATCCAGCAACAGACGCACACCTACATCGTGACCCCGAGCCGGGACAAGGAGCCGGTCTTCGAGGTGACAGGCATGCCCGAGAATGTGGACCGGGCCCGGGAGGAGATCGAGGCGCACATCGCCATGCGCACCGGCGGCATCATCGAGCTGACGGACGAGAACGACTTCCACGCCAACGGCACGGACGTGGGCTTCGAGTTGAACGGCACGGGCAGCCTCTGGAGCAAGCCCACGCCGCCCAGCATCACGCCCACCCCGGGCCGCAAGCCCTTCTGCAACTACCGGAACGACAGCTCCAGCTCGCTGGGCAGCGCCTCCACCGACTCCTACTTCGGGGGCGGCACGGGAGGGGGTGGCGGCACCCGCCTGGCCGACTACAGCCCCCCGAGCCCGGCGCTCAGCTTCACCCACAACGGCAACAACAACAACAACAGCGGCGGCAGCGCCAACGGCTACGTGTACGGCGGCGGGGGTGGCGGCGGCAGCGGCGGGGGCGGCGGCGGCGACGTCCTCTCCTCCCCGGACTGCTGCTCCGAGCTGCCCTTCGACTCGCCGCCCGGCTTCGACCTGGCCCCCGCCCCGCCGCCGGGTGCCGCCCTCATCTGGCCGCAGTTCGAGCGCGGCCCCGCCGCGCCCCCCTCACCCGCGCCCTCGCCCGCCGCTGCCGCCGCCTTCCCGGGCGCCGCGCCCGCCAATGCCAACCTGGCGCTGCTGGTGAGCGGCCCCCGGCGGGGCGGCGGCGCCCCGCCCCCGGCGCGGCTCTCCCCGCCCCTCCACGGCAGCGCGGCGGGGCCTGAGCACCCGCTGGCGCGGAGGGTGCGCAGCGACCCGGGCGGGCGGCTGCTGGCCGCCTCCTACCCGCTGTACGCCAACGGGCTGGGCTCCCACCTGCCGGGGCTGCCCTCCGACTCCTCGGCCTCCTCCTCCTCCTCGTCCAGCTCCTCGTCCAGCTCTTCCTGCTCGTCGTCCGGCCTGCGGCGGAAGGGCAGCCGCGACTGCTCGGTTTGCTTCGAGAGCGAGGTGATCGCGGCGCTGGTGCCCTGCGGCCACAACCTCTTCTGCATGGAGTGCGCCAACCGCATCTGCGAGAAGACGGAGCCGCAGTGCCCCGTGTGCCACAGCGCCGTCACCCAGGCCATCCGCATCTTCTCCTGAGAGCGTGGGGTGCGGGGCGGGGTGAGGGGGCGCGGAGTGGGGCCGCGGGGGCAGGGGGGTGGCGGTGGTGACAGCGGGTGCATGCTATAAATAATAACGGGCGACTCCGTTCTAGTGCTAGGCTAGTTTTTACACTGTACTTTAATACGAAGCTTCCAAAACTCCCCCTTTTTTAAAAAAAAAAAACAACAACAAACGAACAACAACAACAAAAAATCCAGAAAAAAAATATCGAAAGTAGAAGATGCTTATGATGATGACAATGGTGTGTGGACTGTTAGTAAACCGTGCTGGTAGTTCCTAGGATGCTTATTGCGACATAATTAAATCTATGGGTGGATACTTTTCTGAATGTTCTTGGAAGGGCAAGAAGTTCCTGTGAAAAAAAAACCAACAACCGTGATACTGCAGCTTTATCAAAGTTTAAAAAAAGAAAAAAGAAAAAAAAAAAAACAACCACCTGTAACATATCTCTTATATATATAAAAAACGTTTAAAGGTTTTAAAGATAAATTGCATTAATACAGATTGAAGTATTTTATTCTTTTTTGACTTGAAAAATTATATTTCATATTGCAAAGATGTTTACAAGTATTTTAATTTAAGTTCAGTGAACTTTTTGTAGCTGGGTTAAATCTTTTTTATTTTAGTATGGCCTTATGGCAAAGAACACTGTATTATTTTAATATCACACAATTGTGAACGGAATTACAAACCATAAAATGTGTAATGCTTTGAACAGTATTCTGTTGGGATGGAGATTTTATAGGTTCAGAAAAAAATCTTTTAAATCTGCTTCACCCAGCATATTTTCTATTCAGTGATATAAAGCGTATTTTATTCTATATTATTACAAAAATGGAAATGTATAAACATATGTCAAAAGGAACTGTTGAAGCTTTCTAACATTTGTATAAATAGAATTCAGTGGAAATTACAAAAATTCTGTTGCACCACTATAGTTTTAGTATTTCTATTTTAATACATTTGTTTACCACTTGTTTATGTATATGTAGGTGATGTTACTTGAGCTTAAATGTACTTTACTGAGCAAAGTTTAAAAACAAAGTATATTTTATTTTATGATAAAGGGCCTTTAACCTCATGGTCAAATACTAATATTATATTTGCTGAGACAAGATTTGAAATTGTATCAAGAGTTTTATTTTTCTGACATTTAAAGTTCTACATAATAAAAGTAAAACTTAAGTAATGGTGCTACTTCATGTTTTTTTAAGTATTTCTATATAAATAAAATAAAATATTACAGAAAAAAAAAGTACTCTGTGTGGTGATTGGATTTGACGTGCTGGGAGTGTCTTTTGGAATTTCAGTTCCCTGCTGGTGGCACTGAGACAGGTTGGGAGTTTAAACTGTGTCACGTTAATGTTGCTGGAATCTTTAGCTTGTGAGGGCTTCCAGAATAATCCTGCTGGCGATCGTACCTTATGACATGTTTTTAAGGAAAAAAAAAAAAAAAGAGTTTTTTTTTTCTGTAATATGTGCCATATTGCTGGGGTTATTCCCCATCTGAAAAGACTATATTTTTCGGAAATTTTAGTCATGAAAAATACTTGGGTTTGTATGAATTGTTACTTTTAGCAAGTGAGGTGTATGTGAGAAACAGCGCTGATCGCTTGCTTGGCTTTCTGATCGCAAAGCAGATGGCAGGGGAGGCTCCTTTGTTGTGAGGCACTGATGGAGGGCTGGGCCCTGCGGGTCCGGGCTCTGCTGTGCCCCATAACTGCCACACCGCACCCCAAGCTCCACGTTCTCTGGAGCGGGACAAGGGCTTCAGTGTCCTCCTGCAGTTCTTGAAAGTGCTTCTTGGTATTTGGCAGTTGTGGTTTGGGTAATTGGTGTTGACAAGCTTATTTGAATAAAAAATTTATTGCTGTGTAAAGTTTGTTTGCTTTTGATGATGCCCGCAGTGGTACTGGGGCGAAGGAAGTATGGCCTCTTTCCGACTAACGAGCCTACGAACCCACCAGGCAAACCCTGCGATGTTTTTGTTGCTGCTCGTAGTCGACACGTTTGAATGAAAGAACTCGCTGGGTAAAGCGTGTTAGAGCAGATTTCAGAAGGTGGCTGCAGATTGGTTTAAATGTTTGGTTTTCAAGGGTGCTGGTGCGCTTTTCAGCGGCCTGATGAAAACAATGAAAGAAACCCAAACTGTGTAGCACGTTTCACGTTTGACTTTGTGCTTAGCAGCGTATGCCGGCGTTCGGCTCTGCTCGGGTCCCCTTTATGGGCTCCAGAGCTGCTGGTTGGGTGGGAAGGGGGAGGAGGGAGGATGCGGCAGGGGATGCTGGGATCTCTTTGTTTGATTTGATTTTTGCTTCTTCCATTGAACTGTGATTGTGGTATCATCTGATTTATAGACTTAAAATCCCTCACTGAGTGTTGCATTTGTCTCAGGAAGGTTGTCATTTTGAATGGTGGAAAAAAAACCCCAATGCTGTGGAAAAGAATCTGGAGAGTAGCAGAGAAGATGGGCTTAAATACAGAAGTGATACGGACGTTGAAAAAAACCTTGCCAAAATTGGTTACTTTAAAGGGATCGGGAAGTTTAAGTCCACGTGTATATTTTCTTAATGATGAGTGTTTAGGAAATGGACTTTAAATGCGTCAATCAATTTCTCGTTTCGGTGTAAACATCCTGTGCTGGTGTCTGGGAAGAATTGTGAAAATGGCTATACATAAAAAAGCTAATTTGATCACTTTGATTAAAGCTAATTTGATCACTTTAGTTAATTTTCCAAGCTTAGTGAAACTGAAAGGTAAATAGGGTGAAGAAAAAGTGAAAACTAAATTCTCCTCCTTTTTTTTTTCCCCTTAACGTACAAGGCTGTGTGTCTCCCTGATGTCCTAGCAGTGGTATGGCGGACCGTGGACGGCCATCGTGCCTCTGACGAACAGCGCCTGGCAGCCGCTTGACAAGCGCCCGACCCGGGCTGTGCGGCGGGGCGTTACTCAGCTCGGCTGCCGAGTCCCTCGTTAAACGTAACTGGCCTCATCACCCAGGAAGCCTTGCAGGACTTGCTATTTTCTTCACCAAACTGTTGCTGAACAAAGGCAATCCCCTCTTCGTCTGTGGCCTTGGGTGCTTTTTTGGCCTCTGGACGCTGTTTCACCTCTCTGTGCGCCCTCCACGTGCACGTTGTTCCAAGGCGGGAAGATGGGCTGCAGTGCCCTAAAAAACCGGTTGTTTGTTCCTCTTTGGGAGTTACTTCACCCGCAGAGGGACGGGGCTGGATTACTCTTGCTTTGGCGTCTGGTGATCCAGCAAGTGCCTTTTGCCCTGTCTTCCAAATGTGAGTGCCCGTTGGCGGTGGCAGAGCCCTCATTACCCGGCATGCCGGTGGGGTCAGCTGTGTCCACCCAAGGAATTTCCACGGCCCAGTCCCTTTGGCTGCTGGCAGGGCCGGTACTGGTGTCCCCCTCACTTGGAGGGTGTTCCAGTGCTGCCCGGTGCGTCCCGTTGCCTTGCTTGCTGGGCTGCAGCGATGCTCCCCAAACCTAGATCTGCTCTCGGTGGCAGTGGGGTGTACAATGCTCTGTCTCTGGCTGCTAGAGATGAGCGCATGTGGGCAGGGGCAGCATGGGGAGGAACGTGCAGGCTATGCTTGTGCGCTGCCCCCCCCCCGGATTTATGCCGTGGGTCAGTCCCGCGGACTGCGGGGGCCATAAATCAGCACAGAATTTGTCCCAGGGTCTGGGGCCATATGGCGTACGGGAGCGGGAGAGGGAGAGGGATGCTCGGGCGAAGGGAGAATAAAGGCCTCTGTTTGGTGCGGGAATATTTCAAAGCCTGAGAAAGGGGCAAAGTTCAGTTTCTAATGGAGTGCTTTGAAATATAGAGATGTATATGGTCAATGTTTGTCTTCCAGAACAAAGATCACTTTGTTTCTCAAAGGGTTGTGTGTTGGTGCTGAATGCTGCGCGTGGGGGTCTCCTCCATGAGCAGCTCCCCTGCCCTCTCTGGGGCTGCTGGGGGCTGTGGGTGCCCCCGGCGCGTGCGAGCCGTCCCAGCCGCCGCAGGGAGGGAGCCGATCAGCGAGGCCCTGTGCAGCCGGGGCGTTTTACTGTCTTTGCTAATGTACGTGTATGGTTCCCAGTGTGTATACACATAATTATCTCAAAAAAAGGATACATTTACATTTGTAAGAATTATTATATACAAAGTCCTGGGCTTAATTATTCCTCTGTCCATATCTTGTACTCTGTGGAATTTGCATAACAATCAGACATCAAAGCCAGAGCCCTTTACGGGGAGAAAGGTCTTTCCACTGTATTATTTTGTTGCCAAATAAATTATAATGATCAATTTAATCTAAATTTATACTTTAGATATTTTTTTTTTCCCACAAATCGATTGAAATGAGACTTAAAAGCAAACTTTCAATTTAGTGGTAAAAATCTAGTCCAGTAAGGCATTTAAATTAGATTGCTTTCTGTTTGATGTTTCTCTCTCTGCTCTGCCAACCCCCTCACTCCTCTTTTTTTTTCTCCATTCTCCTTGTCTTGCCATTTTGGAAATTGAAATGATGCTTTGCTGTCACTGAAGTGAGTGGGAATTCTGCTGCTGGAAGAGCTTGCTGGTGAGTATTGTGTTTAATTGATCTAGAAATAGCAGAAAGTAATTGTTCACCCTGCCTCTGCTTATTTGTGTTTCCTGTACCTGTTGTCTCTCTAGTAGAGGTGATTTAATTAGAGAACAAATACCAAGGTAGCTGAGGGCTGCTTCAGTCTGTATAGTCCTTGGAATTTCTGATTTATGTTTTTTATGATCGTCCACCTGGCAAACGCCAAAGGGCCCCGGTTTGCAGGTGGACAAGCGCTCTATCCAGCGGTGAGCGATACGGGAAGACACTCAGAGCTACTGCGCGCTTTTCCATTCTTCTCAGAAAATACACATATACATGGATATACGCAGCCACTTATTTCATATATACTTGTGTACTCTAATGACTGCTTGAAACCCTCCAGAAAAAAACATGGATTAGAAAGTCTCTCCTTTTCCAGTGCATTAATGTTAACAGAAACTCGCTGTAATACTGGAAAAGTTTTATTGTTGTTTTATTACATGTATTAAGGATTTTAATGAAGCTTTCACAGTTGGATATGTAAAATAATTACATCTCATCTAATTTCTCACGTTGATTAAAAAGTAAAAAGCTTTAGTTTTAGTGAATTAGGTTGTGTCACATTGTGCTTATGTAGCGATGAAGATGTATCAAAACCATTTAAGCATTCTTATGTCTTTATTCTTCAACGTTATCTGTACGCACATGGCCTGTGCAACTCTGACCATGCCCTAGATATATACAAGCATGTATATACAATATTGGGAGTACCATACAGCCCCGATCTGTTAAGATTTGTGCAGTTTTGGTAAATAGCCTCCATTGTGTGATGTTGAATTTGAGGCCTTAAGGAGTATCAGGTGGGGCTGTGGCTGCAGGAACCACCTGTGTCCATCCTGGGCTTGCAGTCTTCTGAGTTTTGGGCTCCATGAAACCAATAGCAGAAGTCCCCCTTGATCAGAATAAATTAAGCTCCATAAATTAAACTCTGGCTAATGAAGTTTGTTTGCATATGAAACCTTATCCAAGGCACACAGGTAATATTTCTCCCTATTGCGGGTTTGTTGGGGTTTTTTTGGTAGGGAAGTTTTTGCAATATCTTTTGTAAAAACTTAATGCTTTCCACTGTTTAGAAGATTATTGGTGAAAAAAATCAGTCAGTTAAGTACATCCATACTGAATGCATCTTATACCTTTACTGCTACAAACGTGATTGATTAGCTGTCTCGAGAAATTTATAGCCTTTGATAAGATTGCACCAAGAGAAGTGCCTTGTTAGTTTTAAATGGAGAACAAAAAGAGATTTTTGATGTTCCTCGTTACTGGTTCTCCACTTGTGATAGAGATAAAATACAGTAAAGTGCTTTTTCCTCTTATGTATAAGGGCTCTTCTGCCTTTCAAACCTGGTAGAATTGTGTGGCCCACTTTACATCAGTATGAATGGCAGTTGCCTTGTGAATGTGACTGCCGTGAATGGGTGAATAGTCTGTCGTCTCCTATTTTGTCCTTTGTCTTTATGTTTTATTCACTTTTACCCTCTATGACAAAGCCTGAGAAAACAGTAGCAATGCTCCAGTTCATTACGGATCTAGTGGCAGGTTTTATTTGATTTTAGTGTCCTTTATATTTTGATGCACTAAACAGCAGAAGCTATTTTAATCAAAAGAAAATTTCAGCGAGAGCAGGACCTATAAATAGTGGTTTTGATAGAGTCACAAAAGTTTCTGTAACACATTTGGAGATTATTTGCACGATTTAACTGCAAAGGGCAAGTAAATCATGGCCCTAGAGAGTCAGAGGAAAGGAGTGCTTTTCAGGATCTTTAGTTCTGCTACTGAGTCATTGTATCATCTCGGCTAATTAATTTCACCTTTTATATGCTTCAGGATTTCCATCTGTGAATGAACTAATGACACGTACTTCCAGGCAGTATTGTGAAGATTAATTAATTGACATTATTGAAGTATCCTGAGGTGGAAGTCCTGATGTAAGTACAAAATATTATTACTGATATTTCCTAATTAATCAGTTCACAGTAGCCAGCATGTGGTAATCATATTGGTTTAGAGCAAACAAACACAGAACTGGATTATATTTGAAATCTGTGGGGTGCGGTTTTTTTCCAGATTTCTGTTTTTACGTGTTATTGGAACAACCTTACACAGTGAGTGTCAGAATCTCCCTTCCTCCCGTGGAAGATTCTTGCAAGCGTGGTGGGCTTGGCTTAGGAGAAATGTCTGCTCGCAGGGTTGGGTGTACAGGCCTGGCCGGCCTTGTTGAGGATGGCAAAAAGCAACTTTGGCTAGCAAGTTTCTTGCCCCCGCTGGTGTAACATCATTTACACTTCAAAATGTGATGCTCTTGGATGTGAAAACCTTAATGTTTCTATAAAGAAGTGAACAGCACTGAGCTGGTAATCCCTGTGCATGTTGCTGGGCATTACTGAACAGAGCTTTTCCTGCGTGAAGGAGGGTGGGAGGAGTGATGCCTTACCTCATGAAGCATCGGAAGGGAATTGATGTTGTGAAATTGTTCGTAATTTATACGGATAATAAGATCTATTCTTGCTACTCATGGCTGGGATGCTGTTTGCATAATGATATGGCTACAGCTGTGCAGGTCTTAGACCACATGTTTTAAAATGGCAAGAATAGCTGGAAATGGTGGAATTTGTCTGAGCCATGCTATAATTAAATACTAGGAAACATGTAGCTAATTTTTCATAATGTTGAATTCACAGCTGACGATAAGGTGAATGTAGTTGCTGTCTATGTCGCTTTCCAGAGACCGGTCACATTCCTAAGTAAGTGACTTGATACACTTTCTGTTGTGGGAAATGTAAGTCACAAGATATTTTTTGGAATTATTTGCAAGCATTGCACAAGTGCAGGAGGGAGGTTTAAAGCTTCACAAACATTCGTATTTCTCCTTATGTCACTTCTCTAAAAAAAAAAGTCAATCACATGCAATTATGAAACTGCTTCATGTTTGACGCAGTTGAAGATGTTTTCAGGCCACAAAAATGTAACTTTCTATGACTAATTTGAATTAAAAACCCACTCTGGCAGAAAACGGCCTCAGTCTTTGGAGTCACATGGTTCTTGGAAAGCTCTTTCTTGGCTGTGCAGGAGGTCAGGCTTTTCAGGAGAGAGTCTGTGCACAAACATGCGGTGCTGCTAACGGGAGGAATTTCACATTTCTCCCCCTGCCGTGAGCTCTGTGTTTGTCCTGCTGACCACCGCCTCGAAAGCCTTTTGGCGTGAGGCGTTAGAATGGCTGCTGGGCCATTGCTAAGCCCGTGTAGCCAAACCCTGTAACTCTAGAAATGGCTTTCAGAAGGTACGGTCACCCGCTCTGCAAAAATAAAAAGTAACTAAAAGAAGGGTCTTCTGCTTGTTTCTGAGCGTGTCCCTGCTATATGGCTGCCATTCCTTTCCCCAATGGTGATTTTCAAGCCAAATGGCCCTTTCGTCGTTGCTCTGGCTTAGCAGCGAAGTTGTCTGTCGATAATAGCAGGCTTCACTTCTTCCCCAGCTAACTGGTAGTCAGACAGCTAAAGAATGGCCTATCCAAAATTAGGATATGCTCAATGCACCATCCGCTGGTGTTGTTCCCATAAGCCTAATTATATGACTTTTGGGTCAGACAATGTCTCATTGTGTGGCCCTTGGCAGCTACAGGACGCCTAATGCTGCATGAATGTCTAATGCGGAGTTTGACGGCTATGACCGAGGCTGCAGTTCCACGCTGGAATTGAAAACATCCGTGTAGTTTCCATAGAAAACCAGGTCAATGGTGCTTCCATAAAGCATTAGCCCCAGGGAAAGCGGTTGGTTGCACGTTGCATGTACAAATCCATGTAGGGTGAGCACTTTACGGTGCTTTTCTCTTTCAGGTAAATGACAATTAAGGAGTCAGATTGATTTAGTCTTTAGTGACCTATTTCAGAATCCTAATTTATTGCAAGCACCATACCTCATCCATTTATCTCTATCTTTTCTTCTATTTTGTGCATTTAAGAACACTTGTGAGATATCTTGCGAACATTGCAAGCACAATGATTATGGCTTTATATCAGCAGGTTAAAAAAAAATCACTTTATGTTTTGTTTGACTGTAAAATTTTAGGTAGCACTATCCTATCTTTACGACGCTTCCTGTAAAAACCTGCCTTTTTTACAGGCAAAAGCAAGGTACGAATGTAAAAGGCAATTCATTGTAGATGAAGGCTGTAATATGCTTGTTCATTTCAAAGGATAATGTATAACTAATTACGTTTTAATTAAATCTCTAACGTCAACAGCTGTTTTTAAGGGATCTTTTTAAGCTACATTTATTTTTAGTATTGTTTAAGATCGTCTTTCTTTGCGTGCATCTCCCTTCGTGCGTTATAGCCTTTTAAAAAGTTTTCCCTCTTTTAAAGTATCAGCTACTGCTGGCATATATTAAAGGCTAAGTAAAATTTTTTTTAAGATGCTGGCTGTGACTTTTCTAAGTATTGAGCAAAAAGATGTGACGCCACCAAAATGCCCTTCGCTCTCTTTTTCTCCCAGAAGTAAAAGACTCCGGTTCCAAACCCCAAATTGCAGAGGCCGGTTTTCAGCTGACGGTGGTTTATGTTGGCTGGCTGTTATCAGTTCCTCTACAATGCAGCTGCTAATTACAGTAATAGCACAACTGTCTCTTCAGACTGAGTAAGCCACACTGATTTAATCCTTTCCCTCCCTAAATCAACAGCAGTATTGGTCAGTATCCTTTAACTTGTAGAGAAAAAAAATATATAACCCTTTTCCACATGAAAAAACTTAGACAAACTTAGGGTTTCACGTATCAGGGCTTGGTCCTGCTGATTTTCCTGGAACTGGTATCAGCCCATAAAGCTTCAGGTGTCATGGCAGCTTCATAGTGTTCTTCATTTCCAGCCTGGATCATCCAAAAGCAGAGAGGAAGGACAAAGGAGTCTTTGCTCAGCCTGTAGAAACTCGGAAGCTCTTTCCTAGGTCCCTCAGCCGCTGCAGGACTTGGAGGTGAGCGCTGCATCGGGGATTAGGGTCAGAACCACACTGGTGATCTCCATCCCTGGCCTGGCCAGAGCCGGATCCGTTGCTGACCATCTCTGCCTTAAGGGGATGCAGCTCTACCCCGCATCTCTCCATGTCCCCCTGAGCGCCCCCGGCAGCCGCTCCTATGCCTCTGCGCAGGGAGGAGTTGCCTGCTCACTGCAGAGCAGCTCCTCACCTTTTGGCTTAGTGCTTCCAGCACCCCACGGGTGTGGCTGAGCGCTGCTGTGCCCCTCATCTATCCAAAAGTCATTCAAGGGCATCTGCCAGCCCTGTGAGGGAGTTAAAACACCCCCACCTCCTTTTCTCTCTGCTCTGATCAGAGGGGTCAGTTCATGTCATGCTGGATTTGCAGATAGCCCACGTCTTGCTGACCACTGGTTGCTATTTCCCAGGAGCTGCTGGGCTTCCTGTAGTTTGGGATCAACCCACATTGAGATACTCCCTCTAATCTCCTCTGCTCCCCCCATCACCTCTCCTTTTGCTGAACTGCATGTTTTTGCGTGATTCAGATTCTTAAGCACTCCAGAAATGGATGGAATTGTTTGAGAGGTGATTACTGTATTGCTGTGCAGGAGTATGCAGTTAATATCAGTTTACTACCTAAGCTCTAATTTTCTGTAAACATCAAAACCCAGTCATCACAAGAGCCCTGTGCTGCTTTTGGGGGTACTTCCATTATAGATTGGAATGCCAGCGTATTTGCTAAAATTGCATAAACAATAAAGAAGAATTCATTATCTCTTACAGGAGACTAGCCAAGAGGCTCAGAAAGACTTGACATTTGAGGCTAAGATCATAATTGATGTAGTGGCAGTAAAATAATGGTGTATCAGGAAAAACTGGTGAATCTTCTAGTTAACACCTACAAATGTGTGGTGATTAGGTTTTTCACTAAGTGGAGGTTTGTGAGACCCATGATTTGCAAAGGCAGAGTTGACCCTTTGTATTTCACTGTTAAATTTATCTTCTCCCCTTGTAAGTGTGCTGCATCTAATTTTGATCTCAAGCAACTGTAAATCACAGTTAACACTGGTGACACCACTGTCACTGCACATATCTGAAGTCAGTGTATTTGGGAGAAAATCAGACCTGTTCGGTTGGATTCCTCAGAGGGGGAGTCTCTGAAAGCAGAGCAAATTCACACAAGTGATGTGAACTATCCCTCGCCTGACACTGCTGTAAGTGAAAGCTGAATCTGACCAGCCTAGTGCTGTGGCTTGAATAGGATTATTGATGAAGCATGCCATAACTTTCTCTATGGCAAAAAAACCAAAAAAAAAACCCAAAAAAAACCCCTTTTATTCCAATAGCATAAAGGAACCAGAAATACGAAGATGTGTGGCATTTCTTCAGCACGGTGAAGGACACCCCTGTGTCCACCCCTGTTCCCGGAGCAGCAGGCAGCTCAAACCCTTGTAATTAATTGATGGGGTAACCAAGCCTAAAAATGATCCTTGGGGTGCTTGCAGGCATTTCCAAGAATATTGTACCAAGCAAAAACACTTGTTGTGGTCTCGTTGGACATACACAGGATGGAGAGTTAAGAATTGTGCTTGCATCTGTGCCTTCTGATGTGAGGAAATTGCTGGATTTCTCCTCTCAATTTAGTTATTAAACAGGGAAATATTCTTGGCTTGCTGTGTTAGGGTGCTGTGAAGATAAGCTAACTTCCACTAAAGCATGCTTAAAAATTCTATATTGGAGAGCATAATAGAAATGTGAAGCATCTTGTTATGGTAGATGCTGTGGAATTAGCAAGTGTGGTTAATCCTAGTGTTCAACAGTAATTTCTCTGTACCAGGACAGAAGAACAGGGCTGGTAAGAAACGTGCCACAGCTAGGCTGACGGTGGCTGCAGTGAAGCAGCATTTTGATTTGTTGGTCTCTCAGAACTTTGCTTAATGTGTTACTTTTTCTTCTTGTTAGAGCTGATTGAATCGCATAAAACTGAATTCCAGGAGCTGAATAGCTACATGGCATTGTATTAGGAGACATACCAATCACTCCAGGATTGCTTTCCTGGTGTTAGCCACACGTACTGCATACCAACATCCGCACTGTGCAGAGATGCTCTTCTGTTTGTCTGGAAAACCACATGACAATTTATGCAAGATCAGCATATCTTGCATGCTGGGTTATTGAAAAGTTGAGTACCTTGACTGGTGTTATTTTCAATAATATTTACAAGTAGACTCTATATATTGACTTCTAGACCTGCTGTTGTGTTGGGTTAGCATTACTATCAGATAGTAATTGCAAAATTCTTTTTTTAAAAATGTTTTCACCTTTATTTAGCAGAGTCTCATATATTTTTTTCTTTTTTTTTTTTTTATCCAACCTCTCTCCTACCTGTCACCTCTCAGACCATGGTAGTTCACAGACCAGCTGCAGCAGATGAATTCTGCAGAGAGATGGGAGGATCTGCCCCGATGCATTGAAACATTCAGAATTTCAAAAGTCCTGGTGAATCCTGAGCTACCCAAGTCAACATGTGCTTTCTTTCTGACCTCAGTGGACCCAGGATTTTCCTGCCATGTGCATTTGCTGCCTGGACAGCAAGTAAATGTTTCTTAGCTTGTGTGATCACAGACATAAGGCTTCATGGAGCAGGTATGTTCCGTGAGGCTGATAACTCGGGGAATGCGTGTTGTCTCCAATCAGAAACATGCTTTTCCTGTTGTGAAGGCTATTCAGGTTATCTGTGTATAATGTCATAAGCTGGAGGAGAAAGGGGATTTTTGTACCCTTTGAAGAAGCTCCTTCAGAGTCTTTTCTGTCTCTTCACTGCGATACACCACTATTTGCATTCTTTTTAATCTATATTTTTCCCCTACTTGTTCTTTTCTTTCAGGCAGTTACAGTCTGGCTTTGGTCTTGCTGGCAGATGTAAGTTTTCATTTCAATGTGTTACTGGATTTTTTGGTTCTGGTGCAGAAGCCAGGCTGTCTCACAGTGGCTCCTCTTTGCATTAGACCCTGTCAGGTCTCTCCTGCACTCATGCACTCATTAAAAGCTTAGTTATTTATTCATTTCCTCTTCACTATCTTTAGGTATACGCCTGGACTTGGAAATGATCAGTCATGTTTTTTTCATGTTGCCTTGCTCTTTTTGTTCTCTTTTATCAGTATGAAAACCCATGGTCTTGGTCCAGGACTCACTCCTGGAAACAAATGTTTCCAACCCATTTATCTGTATGAATTATTTTTCTGGATTATCTTTTCTGCTTTTCTGAATAAAACCTACTAACACTGAAGACTCCAGACCCTTTCTTTTTGCCTTACTGACTCACCGAAATACAGCAAAACCTTTCAATTTACAGGCCTGGCAGATTAACCTGACTTTTTCTCATTGCTATGGGAATGTTTACAAAACCTAGCCCATTTTCAGTTATTGCTTGTATTATTGTGTATTGTTGGAAGTTATTTGTATACCTGCCTTATTTTTTTTTCTTTTACTACTTATGACCCTCTTAAATAAAAATATTTTTGAAAGAAATAAAACTAACATGTTACAATAGGGCATCATGGCCCTGCAGGGCTGGAGCAGTCTGGCTACTCTATTCCCCAGCTCCCGTGGCTGAGAGTGCCCTGAGGAATGGAAGAGGCAAGCCAAAAGAGAAGAGGGTGCTCCGGGGTTTGGGAATGACCCCTTCCAGTGCTGTCCTAAAGCTCTGGCTCAGGCTGCAGGGTCTGACCTTTGTTGTACGCAGCCACTTCGGTGGTGCGTCCAGACAGGAAGGTGATGCATGGGACAATGTGCCGGCAGACCTCTCCTAGGGAAGGGGGGATAAGCATGACTTGGGTTGCATACTGGGAAGGAGCTTTGGAAAAGGCTGCCTCTTAGTAGGGATGCCTAGGGGTGAAAGAATGATCTGATGTGACAATTTTGCTTCAAATTGTGTTTTTGTGCCAAGTTTTGGTGCTTACCTTGACTGAGCAAGGTGGAGATGACTTAAAGAGTGGGCTTCGGGCTGCAGCCCACTAACATCCTTTAAAAATGTTCTGCTTGAGGAATGGAGATGTAAATAGCGTATCGCTGCAGCCCCCAGAGGCCAGACTGGAGCATGTGTGGAGGGCCAAGGGGGCTGGAGGGGTTTCTCCTCCTTCGCTGCATCACATAAACAGCTGAAAGAAAGATGGATATTAGATATTTCAGTGGGAAGCAGCAAATAACACCAGAGAGGAAAGGCCAAGCCACAGATAAGCGTGGACTTATCTCAAGACAAGCGGCTACCTGAGTGTGTCGAGCACTTGCATGCACAAAATGAGAAGCGAAAGACAGGGAAGGCAACTAAGTGGAATAAAAGTTTTGAATCCAGATGTTCTAGTCACACAGTGAGATGTGGTTTATTTCAGGGAAATGAGCATTTGCAATCACCTGGATTATCTGCTAGTACCTATCTAGACAGGTGCTGCTAAACCTTCTGAATTCAAATAGTTTAATTTTGAGGGAAAACCCACTGGTACAAACCAGTCTGGAGACACTCTTCTGCATGCAAATAGGCAAGGAGGAGGCTTGCTTTAGAAGCACAAATGTAACAGACATAGTGAAAGAGAGGAACATGAAGGTACGCTGAGAAAGCAGCATAGAGGGGAAAGCCAGATATCGGGGAGAGAAAGGGCCTTTCTTGGAGAAGTCACAGCAACATCATGACTGCGCTGGGAACCACTGGCACTGCCCTCTGAAAGGTGCTTGGTTCTTGGAAGTTCAGGGGAAATTCCCTATCAGATCAATTGGTGCTTTAAATGGCACAGAAATAGGCAATTTCCATGCTCTAAGTTTAATTGGCTTTCTTTTTTTTTTAATTTTTTTTTTTTTTAGCATAGAATTTGATTAGACTCCTTAGATTTCAAAGAGAATGACTGCGAGGCAGCACGGGGGCATGGCACAGGTACGCTTTCACAGGTGGCATTATCATTAATAAGGGGCTGCTCGTGATGCAGGTTATCACCTGGTGATATAAATTTGATCTGAATCAAGAGGCACAGCGCAATCACACTTCTGTCAAATTAGCCAGGATGAATGATGCCAAGTTTATGCAGTTTTATGTTTTCAGATTAGCTTTATGCTTGCTGTGGGAGGACGGCTGACAGCGAGCTAGACGAGGTTAGCAGCTGATCTGGCGTGAAGTCTTCCAGTGCAGAGTTGCCCCATTAAAATTTTTAAAACAAGTTTGCGAGGGCGAAGTAAATTTGCATTGGCCCAGTGCTTCCCATCCAGTGGTCATAGCATTGTATAATACCATAAAAGCAGATTTATCTTCTCCTCAGGTGTCCAGCACAGCTGGCTGAGGTTCAGTTTGCCAAGGCGTAAGCCCCTGGTGACCCCAGCCTGAGTGGAGCAGGAACTCAGCTCTTTGAGGGGCAGCCTGGCAGGCGCTGCAAATGCATGTGAGGGGTGTGGAGTACGTGTGGTGAGCCTCAAATTGCACTTGCAACTTAATTGTGGGGAAGCAATTGGTTTGGGTTTGATTTTTTTTTTCACATAATCATATGCAAGTTAATTCTGAAAAGATACCTGCAGATGTTTCCAGTACAACGAGCTAGAGAAGAATGAGCTCACTTGAAATGGTAGGTTAATATCTGAGTTAACATTCAAGCTGGTTCATTCCCCGGAGCCAACTGTTAAAATCTCTGCTGATTGCCAAATGGGCATTAAAGGGTTCCTCCAGCCAGCTCTGCCTCCCCTCTGTGCCACCTCCTGGAAACCTCTGGCTCTGAAAGGGGCTCCTCCCTCTCCCAACCTCCTTCCTCTGCCTTCCATGTTCACTCTGCTTCTGCATGTTTCAGCTGCATTTGGCCCACTAATAATTAATCTGGCAACATATGCATGGTAACAAGAAAAACTAAATGTCCCACATAAATCAGATGCAAATGGAAAACTGATGGTCACACAAGCGTTTGTGGACAAGGGCCAGGTGGGAAGAGACTGGCATGCTTCTTGTTGGGCCAGAGTGTGACGACTCTTCGGTTTCATTAATGTAATTTGGTTTCACTTAAATGATGCGTTTCCAGGGTCTGGTCCATGAAAGGTACTTGTCTGACTGCAGCTGGTCACTCACTTCAAGCCTGGAGGTAGTACCAGTCATACCTGAGATGGGTGAAAATGGCCAAGGAAATATCCAGTTGCTGTTTGCTAAGAGAAGCATCATTACCAGCTTGGGTTGTACCTGTTCTGCATCCCTGCTGCAAGGAGGGTGGTGTAGCGTCCTGGGAACTGGCTGGGAAGAGCTGGAGGAGTCTTGAATTTATGGATTCACAGTTCTTCAGGGTGTAGCGTCGATTAGAGACGCTATCTCGTAATTTTCATCTTTTCTGGGATTGAAGGAGTTTCTTAAATCAAGAAGTTTCTAGTAGTTTGGACTAGAGGTGCTTTTTCTCTCCCTGTGAGAAAGTAACAGCTTTGCTGCCAACCAGCGAGGTTTTCTGCTGGTAAAGCTACACCAATGGCTGTGAACAGATCCCAGGTTGGCTCCTGTCTTACAATAATTTAGTGTTACCCTAACACAGATTGTTTTTTTTTTCAGTTCTGACTAGCAGAAGCTGTGAAAAAAATCAGATTAATGATGTGTTTCTCATGGTATCAGTTTCACTTAGTGTGATATCATTTCCCTCTTTAACAAAATGGATTGCTGAAAGATGTATGAGAACAGGTGAACATTTTCTGCCTGAACAACTATACTGGGAACTATACATTTTGCATAGGTCTTCTATGTCTGCAACTCAGAGAGCAGAAAAGAAGCGTAGTAGGCACAATAACAACTTAATAGTGTAGGGGAACTCCCCTTGAGCAGAGCATTTCCTTGGCTGATGTGAAGAACACTTTTTCTCTGGACACCCACAGAAAGTGGAGAGAAAGAGCTTTTCCCCATCATGACTGTGAGCTA
Source organism: Chlamydotis macqueenii (assembly GCF_036417535.1). Classification (NCBI taxonomy): domain Eukaryota; kingdom Metazoa; phylum Chordata; class Aves; order Otidiformes; family Otididae; genus Chlamydotis; species Chlamydotis macqueenii. Next base: position 10,030,584 of record NC_141567.1, on the reverse strand, counting down.
GCACTTGCCTTCTCCCCTGGCTTTTCAGGGTGCCTGGGTACCAATTTCTCATCCTTTGAATGATGCTGTCCTTGTTCTGGCTAGAATAGATTTTCACCGGAGCTGGGAGGGGAACTAGAGCTGGTGACACCTGTGGCTGGGGGACACACCTGAGATAGTTTACTAATTAGCCAACAGCTGGGATAGTTTACTAATTAGCCAAAGGGCTGTTCCATCCCATGTGATATTGTGCTCAGTATATCAGTGAGGAGGGTGCTGAGGAGAGTTTCTGGCTACTTGGAGGAAGCTGGGCATCAGGATCCACGGTGAGCTATAGTACTGTAAAGTACATGCTTCAGTATTTTCTGTTATTGGGTTTTCTTTTTTTTCTTTTACGTATCTGTTTTGGGTTTTTTTTTTTTTTTTGTGTTATCCTCTTAAACTTTTTTTTTTTCTTTTTAATTTCAACCCATGAGTTTTGCCTTCTTTTCTTTACCAATTCTCCACACCGTCCCACTGGAGGGTGGGGGGGAGTGAGTGAGAGACTGCGTAGCTTGGTCCCGAGCAGGGCTAAACTAAGATATGTGCCTGAGCTGGGGGCCAGAGCTGAGGGAATAGGTATCCTGTTTAGTAACACTGAGCCCAGCATGTTATTCTTCATTCTTTCAAAAATGGAAAGTCATTAAAAGTAAAGGTGATGGATAAATGGTGTTTCACCAAGAACTATTTTTAAGTGGGTTCAACTGTGAAGTAGCAAAGGGGTAGAGAGGATAATTTCCTTATAATAAATGGCTCCACTTAAATTTAGTTGTCAGAAAAGGCTAATACATGTTTTGTGGAATAAGGAAACATTATTATTAAAAAAAATAGAGCACTAATTTTCATTGCTTTTTCCCAATTTTAGTATTTGTGTCAGGAGAGGTAGGTCTCCATTCTGTGCAAAAAAACCAATGTAGAACAAATAGAGAAGCTAGAACTATCAGTACATGATTTTTACACCCCCCTGAGTGAGGCCCTGATGCCATGTTTCTTTGGTTTCTCCCTTCAGAGCTGTATCAGTCAGGATCTGAGGGTGAGTGTGTGCTCCTGTAGTCATGACTGCGGCACCGTGGGCTGGCAGAGCCCATGGGAAAGCTGCTGTCCTAGAGTTGCTTCTGAGGCAGTTTCCACATTGTTCATGCTTCATTCCTGACAGGAGTAACTCTAAACAGGCTGCTTCATGATCTTCTGTTGCTGCAGCTTTGATCGAGCTGTTCAATATGTGGATTTGGTAGAAGATATTTAGTACAAGGTTTGGGTTTTTCCCTGACCGCTCCAAAAAAGAGAAGTGACTGCAAGATAAACTTCTTACAGTTCCTCCTAGGAAGGGTTGCCCAGGTTTCTATTGCATGGCTGCTCTTGTTCAAGTCTATAGACGAAAAGGGGAAATAGTGGCAAAGAAGGCATCTGCTTTGAGGTGTCGGTCTTTTTTCTAAGTTAGCTGAGAGTTGAGGAGGACTTCTGGTGGCTGCTTTCTCTTGCTTTTGACATCTTCATGTCACAGGAAACAACTGCAGGGCAAGGAATTGGTAGAACTGGTCTTGGCCATGTGTTTTCATAGTACAGGATGGTGTTAGCTTCCAAAGTGTCTTTTTTTCTCAGAAGAATATAGCAATCACTGATGACAGTAGCTGAGTTGTGTAGAAGGCAGCCTCTTCCACCCATCTGCTGAGTTGTACCTTTTTCCAGTGGAGCTGTTCTACCTATTTCTAGGAATCCACTTGACATCAGTAAAGTTCTCAGAATTTGCCTCTGAAAGAAAGCTTGCTGATCTCGCCTGATTGTAGGAAACAGCAGACTGTCCTCCCTGAATGAGGAGTCATCAGCCGTACTGAATGAGGCTGAATTCTGTAAGAAAAACTGAAGCTTGGCTACTAATCTATCAATGAGCTTTTAGATGCATGTTTAAACTATCTGCACTGTTTGAAGTTAAAGGAAGTTGCCGAGATGAAAGGTCGGAATCTGTTCAGTTGTGTTTTCAGTTTCTTTGTGAGAAATTTAACTTTTCCTTTCCCTCCTCTGGAGAAGTCATGTCCCTTCTCCTGCCAGAGTAGGTCAGCACCGGCGTCTCCACAAACCTTCTTGCTCTGGTTTCCCTATTGGGAGCTTTCTGACTGTGCTGCTCACACTGGCTCTCTAGAAACCACCTTTCCTTCAAAATCCCTCAATTAAGTGTGAACGGTGCCAGGAAAGAGCTTGAAATAGTTATGCCTTCTCTGAGCCAAACCTGGCTATTGGCAGAGGGACTCTCTGCATGGTTCAGCTTTTGGCATCTTTTTCTGTTCTTCCCAGATAAGCTGACTGACCTGGGAGCTCGCTTGACCATAGCACAATTTACCCTGTACACAATCACATGAGAAAAATAAAAGGGAAAAGCCAGTAAAAGTGTGGTTTCTGGAGCAGGCACTGAACTGGGCTGTGGCAGATCTCCTTTCAGGTCCCAGATCTGCTACAACCATCATCTGTAATTTTGTGCAGGTCACTTAATGCCTCGACGTCTCTTTCTAGTTTGGCCCAATGAAGGGAGCAGTGCTGCTGCTTTGTCTGATGGCTGTGTGCTTTCTGTTGCCCATCCTTTGGGGCAGGGGTCCTCTTTGTTTGAGTTACTCAGCATGATGGTGCCATGATCTTGCTTGGGGTTTGTGCAGTCTCCAGTAATAGTGACACAGACAATTGGTTGACTGAAACAGAAACAAGTATTTGAACAATATATGTCTGTGAGATTTCTCTCTTCATTGGATTTTATTATGATGTGTTCTTTGTTTGATTTACTTTATACCTCTGGGAATATTTATTTAGCTTATTTATGATATTATGGTTTTCTTAGACAATCAAGATGTGGTTCTGAGTGGTCAGGTGGATAATGCCTTTATTCTTGTTGCTTCTCATGTAATAATCCATAGCCTTTGCAAATAGGCATTGAATGTACTAAAATTCCTCCATAGTTTTTCCTCTCCCAGATACAATGAGGTACGTACCCCTCACTGGCTGGATTTGGACCCTCTGTTTGGGCTGTGACAGCTGCATTACTCCATGCTCAATGCCACTGTGATTGCCAGACTTTCAGCATGAGTAAGAGAATCTAGTTAACAGCAAGAGTATGCACGTTATTTTTCTCTTTCAGAGGTTATATCTGGTGACTGTGTGACTGGAACAATGAGACTAACCTCAGCTCTGCAGTAACAAAGCAGCTGTGAGTTTTCTGGGTAAAATATATTTTGACTGACATACAAGTAGCTGTAGCTTTGCTGCACAATGGAGAAAATGACTTCATTTAACAGCTTTCTGTGCCAAGAAAGAAATAAAACAGTTCTGAAAATGTTGAAGACTTTTTTTCCCTGTTTTAATTTTAAACCTAAAAGAAAAAGCAGTTGCCATGTAAGTCTAAGTCAATGGAATATATAAATCTTTAAAAAGGTTTCATAAAGTAATAATGACTTTAGTATATGTACCAAATGAGATTAAAGAGCTACATTTGGTTCTAATACAGAGTTTCACATTCGAAAGGACCATCAGTTTCCTGTTTAAAATCTACTTATATTGAACTGAATGGAGTTCAAACATAATGCCATTGTATTTCAGACATTTATCTTAATTTAAAACAGCTGAAAAACATTAATAACAGAGCAAGGAGATGTGGAGGTATAGACCTTTCTCTCTTCCCTCTCTGCTTTTTAAAATAATGAACTCAAAGCACACTCTTGCTTACACTGTTCTGCCACTCTTGTAGGAGACAAGGTGCATGGTGCCAGCCCCATTGAATCCGTAAGAAAAAACTAGACTTTTTGACTATATTTTGGCTCAGGGCATGACTGTAACATTCTTCACAAAGTGTCTGTTTCTGAGCAGATGATTTAAACAGTGATTTGTCAGGGCAGTTTTTACCTAGAGCATCTTCATGAAGTAGTTGCAGTGCAGGCACACAAGGCTGAAACTCACTGGTGTGAACACTTTTCCAGTTTTTGGCTCTGATCTCGGGCTCCTCTTTCTTCCCAGTGCAAATTCTCCCTCTGCCATGACTGTCTTTAAATGTATAATGTCACATATCATACCACCGTGCATTTTACATGTCCTTTGTACGAATTTCACCTTCTCTTTTGTAATTCCACAGAGGGATTGCTAATTCTGTGCCAGCTGAGCTTTTCAGAATTGTTCAACTCCTTGAAGCTCTGAATTATTGTCAATAACAATCAGAGTTGATTTCTGTTTTCTTATTAGAGTGATGTCTCTCAGGAGGAGATGGTGAGTGAGGAAAGTGCATGATAAGGGCATGAGAGGTCAGTTTGAGCGTGAATACTTGAAATATGCTAATTGGGGCTGGGGCATTCTTTTGCTAGGTGCTGTACAAACACAGAGAGGAGATAAGTCCTGGCTCTGAAGGTCTGTAACATAAGTAAGCTTTACAGAAATTTCCCAGTGAGTTTTTTCACACTAGAATAAATTACCTCGAAATCACTTCAGAACGATAAAGGAATCTTCGAATTTGATGTTCCACTTAATGTGGGAACACCTTTTCCCCAAAGACGCCCGATATCCCACCAATCAACCTATCTGTCTAGTGGAATAATGTGAGAATGTAGTTTTTATTATCAGGATCTTCCCAGGGAGCCCAAGGTACTTTGTAATGCTATATTCTTTGCAGTTCTCAGAATCATGTGCATTAAAGGTTGCTTAACAGCTGGTGAGTCACACAGCTTGTTCTTTGAGCTCGAATGCTCCATTAGGACACATCCACCAGAGGTATTTTAACCTTTGAAAAAATCAATACAACTGGCTTAAACATTCTAGGTTCTAAGAAAAAAAAAAACCACAATAGAAACCCCTAAACAATAACAAACTGCCTGCATGATATTTAATAAATTAATCTCTGTTCTAGTGGGTGTGTCTTAAGGGTGTAGCATTTGCTAGAGAGCAGCGCAATTTTGGTGTAAAAGTCACTGTCTTTGGGCTCCAAGCAAAGAGGAGCCTCTGGAGGAAGTAAAATGTCTTCTTCATTAAAAATCTCTAGTTCATTTTTGTTCCACATTGAGTGTGGGGACAGGAATGGCACTTGGAAGAAGAGTACTCACAAATTTCACTGGGGGGTTGGTCCTTTCCCTAAACCATGAACTGTAGTTACTGCAGAAAATTGCAATATGACTTATATGTAGTAAGGCACAGTGCTTGACTCAGTAGCCAGAATGAGAGAGGAATTCTGTGGGCAGTATGTATTTCCCTCTAATTTAAATGTACCTGGTGTTAAATGAGTTGAACTAGCCCTATTTTAGCCAAGCTTCTTGAGGAAATACAGTATACGCTCCCACTTTGCTGGTCAGTGCCAGTGCCTCTGCTCTGTGATACAGCTTTCGGTGGAGAAAGGCTGATTTGAATCAGATTTGGTTGTGAGATGAAGGGCTGAAGGATATTGCAGTCCTCCAAATTTCATAAGAAGAGACAGTCCAGCAGAAGGAAAACAAATCAGTGCTCCCTTTAGGGAAAATACTGCAGAATTAGCTCAGTTACATTATTAGACACCTGAGAATCCAACTCTGCACCATGCACACAGAAGACATAACTGAAAAAAACCAGATTTCCAAACTTTTGTCTGTGGAGTGATTCCTTTGCATAAAAACACAAAGTGCTTTGATTTTTCTCTTATGGTATAACCTCAGTGATTTAATTTCTCATTACGCCTCCTCGGGATAAATAACCTAACGGTATCGAATCACCAGTCACATAATGTAATGCCCTGATTTCCTCTGCGTTGGTCTCTTTGGCATCAATTTTATCCTGAGGACCAGGTGGAGAGGTCTCACAATGCCTCCCATCCTCTGAGCCAGACAGGCTGGGATGCAGCCACAGCCCTTCCCCTTGTGTGTGGGCAAGGGATGCGTTGGTGGTGGGGGGGGGAGCTGGGAGCACTTTTGGGTAATGGCCTGTGGGCAGCGTACGAGCTGGTGGTGAAACCCTGGTCAGACTGAGGTGGGTTCAGGATCCTGCTGCAGCCTCTGGATGGTGAGCAGAGGGCAGTGCCCAGGATGCAGCAGTGAGGAGATGCCCCTTTGTCAGGCACAGTCCCCAGTTTCAGGAACAGCACGGGGTTGCTGTCTCTCTGCTAGGAACAGAGCCTGGATCTGGTGGAAGAACAGCCATTTCACTGTGCCGGAAAACAGGCTGTGCTGACCTCCCTACCGATGGTGCGTACCAATTGCGATGTGCTGTTAAAATTTGTCAGAATTGCTGAGAGACAGAGTGCCGGGAGAGGAACACTATTTAATATGAAGAGAATTTTCTGGTACTTAATGCCACCAGAATGTCAGAAGAGTTAATGGCAGATGTGGTTGTGAAAATGTTCTGTATTTTTAGACAACCTTTAATTAAGACACTTTGTATGTAGCAGCGACCAAATAATATGCTGCCACTTGAAAGCTGTCAGAGGGAAAAAGTGTACAAAGCTTCTAAATGCAGCCCTCTTTATTTTTATCTGAAGTGAATTAGAAAACCTTTCCAGTAACAATAACCGTCCTTTCACACGAAATGATTTATTTAATGCACACTGTAAATACTTCAGGCATCTATATGGATTTATACTTAACCCCTTTCACTTCATGTTGTTTAATCTAGCCTTGTATTAAAAAGATTATGTCTGAAAGCTGAACGGGTTTTGTGATCCCAGCCTTTTCTTCTAAGTTTAATGTTTTATATAATTATTTTGATGCAGCAGAATTTTTTTCATCCTTTCATAAACCTTTGTAAGGAGTGAATAGGCCTTTCGGGGTTTTCATTTGGATTGAATTAAGGGAAAACAAACATATAGAGTACAATTCAATTTTGAACTTGAAGTTGCTTTATTAATAGACTATTTATTTGCCTATAGGGTTAGAAAGATGGTAACGTGATAGAGGATTCTCTAATAGAGCACTAATTCTTACTTTGATATAGCAGAGCTATAACATTTATCGCCTGGGCTTGGGTGGAAAGCAGTGAGGTTTCAGTAAATCAAGATACAAAAAATCAGAAAGAACTGTGTAAGCATCATTTTGACGTTTTGAGAATTTTGATACCCATCCCTATTCGGATAAACACACAGTAAGTAGCAATTAGATTATTAGTTAGCCAATATATGATGCTATTTGCTACATAAATTGGTTACAGTATTTAAACTGTTCCCAGCCTGCGTTCACAGGCTGCTGTTCGAGGGGAGCAGCAGGCTGACTGAGCACTGCCTCGTCCCTCAGCTAGCAGTATGCAATGGGATGAACAATGCCCATCCAGGCTACGAGTGAAAGATGCAGTCTTTAAGAATTGCAACAGCAAGAAGTCTTCTGTGTGCAGGTACACACTTGCTCTGTCACCTGTGGTATGACAAAATCTGTGGAAATGGAATGGAAATGGTAGCAGGTGGCTTATTTTCTGGTTTCTCAATTCAGTTTCAGCCTGTCTCCTTCATTCTTTGTGTTTTGTTAATTTTGTGGTTGGTGTGTGCTTTGATATGCTAATGAGCAGGGAGAATTTGCCAGCAGTTGCACAGGGGGAGACCATCTCTAAGCCTGGAAGGCTGATGGGGATGTTCCTACAAGTCCACATCACTCTGTGTCACCGCTAACGAATGCCGTCCTGCTTTCCCCTGTGTACCTGCCACCCGCTCATTGATACCTTTTGTAACAGCCTGCTGCTTACTGTAATTGTGTAAAGCATCTATGTGATGCTATTAATATGTATTCTATAGCAATGCAAGTGAAAAATGCTAACAAAGCTGTAGTGAGTGGTAATGCTGAGATAAATTCATCTTGGGTTTTGTGGTTTTAGCTGTTCTAAGCTCAGGTACAAAAGCTGGCAGAAAGCTGTCTGGGTGTGCCAAGGACAGCAAGAAAAGAGGTGTCTACAGGTTTTCAAAAACAGAGGGGCTGTGGTATGTGCAGGTCGATCGGCTCTTGTGCATGTGGCTATGGACTGTTTCTAACAGTGTCCTGCAGGTGAAGAACACAACATCTCCTATTGCTAAAAGCACCAAATAATTATCATTATTTTTAATTCAAAAGCTCTCTGTAGTTCATTAAGCTACTTGTACTCCTCAAACCCTTATTTCTCTGTTAGGCAAAGGACAAGTGACCCGATTACCCTGCTTCTGCAGGCCCTCTTTAACACATCACTGCGTTGTAGTGGATCAGAAACCAGAAGAGGAAGAAAAGGGAGGATCCATTTCTCATGCTATTTTTCAGAGAATCTCTTCTAATGCCTCTGGGAATGGTTCCACATATCTTGAATATCAGCATCTGAACCACATCCGATGTCTTTGCTCGCACTGAATAGCACTCTATTCTGCTATTGGGCCTACAAAACCACTTGAAAACTGTTAGTCACAAAAATGCTGCCTCTCAAAATAGGACTTTAGGCAGTGATACGCTAGAGCCAGGAATCAATGAGATTAATAGTAGTGCTGGTAATTATGATTGTCACCAGGCATGAGAATTTGTCCCTGAAAGGCTCTTTTTGAGCACCCGGTATTGGTGGTTAAGAGCGTTCAAGTGAATATTATTTCAGACAGATGAGTTTTGTGCTGAAGGTAGTGTCTGCTGTTAGACTGGCTCATATGGTAAAGATCCACAGCTGTAGGCACACAAGCCTTTCTTCAGGGTTGATACTTCAACCCTCAACAAAAAGAATCAATTTATAAAGTACAGTATACTGTAAAAAATACCCAAGCTGTTTTTAGCAGCGTCGGTGTGCCTGGACTGAAAGGTGCGCTGGTTCCCTGCGCTACCCAGGCTCGGTCGAACTCTGTCCTGTTAGAACAGCTGGTGTACGGAAAGGGGAGAGACACATCAAAAACTGTAACAAAGAGACACTATTGCTGCCAGGTTTGGTAAAAAATAAAATAATAGAGCTGTCACCATCCTGGGTTGCTAATGAATTGTGATGGATTGAGATACCTTCATGAGTTTTCTGTGAAGGTGAATAGTGGAAACCAGCTCCTGATCTATAGCTTGGTGTAACCAAGGGATGTCTGTGCTTCAGCGACTGCCTCAGACACGCGCTCATGAGCTTTAATAGAGATATTTTGACAATGAGTTCACTGCAGCTGTAAAACCCACTCAAGAAGCTGGCTAAAAACTTTGGTGATTAACTTGTGTTAAGTTGCTACCATCCGTTTTAGAGATGATTTAAAACTGGCTTTGATAACATCTGTGGGAGATGCAATGTGCAGATGTACACCTGGTTTAAGCTGTTAATAGTTCTGTATGAATCTACGTAATATTATAAGGGCAGGTATTTTTCCTGTTGTCACCTGAGAGCAGAGCTAAAGGAAAGAGGAGTCAGTTACATGTTGAATTTTGGCTTCTCTAGCCAGCAGACAGTCAAATCGCTTCTTAAAAGGTAGCATCTGCTTCAGCAGCCTCAATTACCTGGTTAAAGATGACTTGCAAGCTAGCAGGCAAGTTTAGCCTGGTGGTACTGAATAAAAAAGCTGTTTATGCTGTTTTTCAGTGTTTGTTCAGTATCAGAGTGCTCAGGCTTGACTCTAATTGCTTTGCTATGCAGCTGAGTATGAAGGGGCTGTGTGGCAGAGGAAGGTGATGACTAGAAGCCACATGGCTTGGTGTGCTTCATCTGGGAACTGCTAATGAGCTATAAAGGGATTAGGTGTCCCCAGTGCTTCATGGGTGGGTAGTATAGTTGTAGAGTGGGTTGTTGTTTTTTTTTTTTGTTGTTGTTGTTGTTTTGTGGGGTTTTTTGTTTGGGTTTTTTTTTTGTTTGGTTTTTTTTTCTTTTTTCCTTCCCCACCTTCACCCTTTTGCTTTTCCTCTTCCTTCCTCTCAGGGCTGTATGGTTCAGTTGGGTTTAAAAGTGATTTGGCATGATCTTCTTGCCTTTATCCAGCCTGCAGTATACCTCTGAGGACATGCTTTTTAGTTGCTCTTTATTCTTGTCTCCAGGAATTTTTTTCTTCAAAGAGACGCTGTACTGATTTTTCTGGCAGGACATTGCTATTGTAGCAGCAGAGGGCTGTGGGTCCTCACCAAGAAATAAATGTCAACCCTTTGCCATGAGGCAGTGTGTCTGCATCTGCAGTACTTCTGATGTGTGGTATCATGGCTTAGCGAAGAGATTTTGACAGGTGACAGCACTTCTGAGGGTAAGTTAAAAGCAGTATGCACTTGCTTCACTAAACTGGAAACACACTTTTACTTACAGTACCTGCTAACAAAGAATTGCAATGACTAATCCTCATTTAGAGGCTTCAGTCTTGCACTGCATACAGCTTGTCGTTTGAAATATATCCAGAGACGGACTGGGTGTTCAGTAAAGCCCTGCATGGTGCCAGGTTGGCGCTCAGAGATGAGGTGTCTGTGTATCTCACAGAGCAGTCCCTGTTCCCACTGTCAGGTGGACTTGAAAAGTGGGCATCTGATTGTGCCCCACAGAACACGGGTGGTATGTATTTTACTGAGTCACAGGGTGCTGAGTTGCTCTTCATTAGAGGCTGCTGGGCTGCGTTTAGGACTGGTCCTTGCTGAGCTCAGCTTTGGTCTCTGGCAGGTCTTGGGCTGGTGAGCCAGGGTCAAGATGGGACTTTGATTAACAGGTACCAGTGATCTACACCTATTGATTGTTGCCAGTGTTGCGCTCTCCTCTTCCACATTAAGCTTTTGAAATTCCCTGTAATAAATGGATCCCCTCCCGGAGCCTCTTGCAGTAAAGCTGAGATGCCTTTGAAAGCTGTTCCATCAGGCTCTTCCCCATGTGGATAGGGACAGACTTTATTCCCACGTGGAAATAAGCAGACCTCTGCCAAATCAAACAGGAGACATCTTTCAGCTCTCTAGGGCAGCAGCTACTAGGAGACACATCCAAAGCTGCTTCGCAGCTGATCATTCTCTGTGTGTTTTTAGTGAACATGAGGTTGCCTGTGTCTGCCCAGGGCAAGGTGGCACGTACGTGATGAAGAGGGGACAAGTCAGTATCACCTCTTCTTTACTGTCTTTGCCTTAGAGCGTCCATCTTGTCTTGTCTGGGCAGCAGTGTTTTCCCTCACCTGCTCATCCCTTCAGCAATCCCTTTCTTCATGCTGCATTTTTTTTTTTTTTTTTAACTTCTTGGCTCTCTGGTCTCCTCCAGCCCCTGTGTCTACATGGGACGAGTAGCTAAGAATACTTTGCACGATGCTCTATTGAACTTCCTACCTCTCTGCTTCCTGAAGAGCTCCCTGCCACCCTCTGCAGTACTGTGGCTATCAAGCTCTGTCATTCTCTTCTCGTTGTATTATCCAGAGCAACTTGTGTTGCAAGCTCCTTGAAGTGGAGGAATTTCTTGTCATTATACACCTGTCTGCTGTGAGCTGATGTTTATGCTGGCGTGCTGTATCAATAACACTCCTAGCCCGAGTCACAAAATGAGACATACCGCACTTGACGTGGGAACACATGCTCTTCCATTAGCATTCGTTATGTGTGGTCACAGCCAGGCAGATCAAGATTGACATTGATAACTGCCTGAGGAGAGGAGCCGTGTGCCAGCCTGCGCCTTGCTTGCCGCTTTGATAACGCCACGGTGGGAAGGGAACCGCCACGCAAGCCAGCGGTGGCTCCCCTCCTGCGTTGGCTGGCAGGTGTTTGGCTGTCACCTTCCATTTTCCCCTTCAGAAAGGCAACACTGGAAAGGAATTCCCATTAACAATTCATATTTAATTAAATCACATGTAGCTGCTAGCTAGTAGTCAGATCACTGAGACTACCTCTGCAAACAAATGAAACCAGATTTACTGGTGCATTTTCTTTCTTTGCTACCTCTTCCTTATTTGATATGTATTTACGTTTGGTTTTTTTTTTTGTTTTGTTTTAAAGTTTTCAGCATTTTTTGGCAGTGCTTGAGCCACCCACGTGTGGACCGGTGTTCCACTATGCTGTAAAGCCAGGCAATAGGGCAGCTCAGAAGGACTCACAAGATAAAATGATATCTGCACCATTTTTCTAACACGGACTAAGAGCTTTCTGGGGCTGAGGCTTCTCTCTTCTGTTCATTTACAGGGTGCTGGCTGCAGCGGGGGTCTCAAGCTGATGTTTCACAAGAGAAACAGAATATAGATCACAGCACTGTGTTGTTTCATGGGTCTCTTGACATATGAATTGCTGATTTAAGACTTTTTTTAGTGGTTTGAAAGAGCTCTTAGTGCTGTGGTATCTGTTTCTCTGACCTTTCTGCTTGCAGGCAAAATATCTATTATCTGCTTTTAAAAAAAAATAACAATTACATAGCTAGGATTTTTAAAGAAATTGAATTTTCCAGCTGCAAAATTCTGCTTTAAGGATAGTCAGGAAATGAGTATCTAATCAGACTGCTTTGGAAATGCCAGCGTTATATGGCTTATAGCCACCAAATGGGTTCCATAGAAATCATATATATATATATATATATATATATATATATAGAATAGGCAGACTGTGATTTATGAGCCCAGGAATCCAGCGAGCACATTTGTAATGGGATTGTTTCTGGGAGGTCTCTGTCATGTTTGAGAGGTGACCATTGATGTAAGTAATCAGAAATTTTTGTGTTGCTTGGGAATGCTAAATGAGAACAGGTTATTAAACAGGTTTTACTGGAAACTATATGAATAATTATCTCCAGAGTAATCAGAAATATTAAAATAAAAAGAATAGATATGCAATTTAAAAAAAAAAAGAAAAAGGAAAAAAAAACAAAGGAGAGAGAGATGGGATCAAAAAGGATCTGGAATTAGCATTCCTCATTATTTTAATGCCAGAACATGCTTCTGTACTATTAATAGAAGTTAAAGCTGCTGCAGATTTTTCTGACTGCATTTCTACAGCTTGAAGAATCATAATCATCCTAGGGCTGAATATTCCTTTCTTAACAATAGCACCTGTTTTACCTTCCTTACTTTGTCTCTGAGAACAAAAAAGGTCCTGTAAGGTCATCTTCAGCTCTATCCAGAACCAAGATATTTTTCTTTAGTTTACTACTCATAGACCAGGCAGACAAGCTCTGAAATCTTTTGAAAATTGAATAGTCAGATTTTTTTTTCCTCTTATAAGCATTTTACAGTACAGCATTTTATTTCTTACCTCTTTTAATGGTATTTCCTTACAAATAGATTTTTCTCCCTGTGTAACATGTCGTTAAACTACAAGGTATTTCAGCCTGGACTTTCCCCAAGCATTATGGACCATTCACAGCCAGCCCTGTGAAGCTGGCTATTATTCCTCATCGCAGGGTTTAAAAATAATTGCCCAGCTCAATTTAAAAAAAAAAAAAGTTTAAGATAAGTATTTAGTCTATAAGGTATATTTATCTGTTACAGCAAAAACCTATTTGCATATCAGGCCAAAATTACGAGACTGATTATTTCTGTGTGCAGGAGGGGCCACCAGCACAGCCAGGGGTGCCACCTTGGGGGTGCTCGAGTGGGAGCACCGATGGGTGCACCACCCCACCCCTGCTCCGGGCGGCTGGCACGGGCGAAGCCCGGTCTGAGATGTGTTGAGCTCCAGGGGCTCAGGCCAGTGCCCACACCGGGACGTCTGCCCGAGTGTGGGTGTAGTCATGCACCAACACGTCTGAGGTGCAATTTCTTGTAGAGCAATTTTGGGATGGGGCCTTTCCAGAGATGCACTCCCAAAAACCCTGTAAAAGGATGATGAAAAGGTTAGGGAAACCAACCCCCATTTGCATGAATGCTGCTGGGGTTTTTTGGGTTACAATTTAACAGCTCTATTTTATTTGAATTAAATGACTGCAGTTTGGACCTGATATAAAATCTACTGAAGATGATGGAAAGGCTGCTATTGCTTATAGTGAGCTTGGGTAATGGTTACTTTAGAAGACTTCCCACCCCCCTCAGTTTATTAATTAATTCTCCTGGTTTTCCTTTTAATTGCTGAGACAGAAATTTGATGGGCCAAGTGGCACTAAATCATTTAGAAGATATTTGAAATCTGTGTTTTCATGGGGAGGTGAGGGATATTATCCTTTCCTAGTGCACTGAATTAATCCTAGAAAAAATAACAAAAATTAATGTAAAAGGAGGATATAACCAGGCAGCTACAGCTGAGAACAGGTTATTTTACTTACTTGCCCTGTGATTCTGTGGTAGAAATACGGGGTCAGGTAATAAAACCAGAACACACTCCCACTTAAATGAATGGAGCCATTCATTTCAAGGACAGCTTCAGGGATTTTTAGTCTAGCAATGTAACTAGCTGAATTCCCTGCAGGCAGATGGGCCAGTAAAGGAAAAACGTTCAGAATAAGGATTCCAGGTTATATCCTGTGTTGGTTTGCTGGGTTTTTTTGCCTTTCTGTTTAAATGTTGAGGCTGATTTCTCCGGTGGGGCTGGGGAGGTGATGGAGGGGGTAAGCTGGGTTTGGTAGAGAGGATCTTTGTGAATGTTTCCTCCAGGCTGCAGAAGCAATCAAACCATGAGAGCTCTGCAATTCTGAAATTCACCTACATCCAGTAAAATATGGGCTGCCTTTTTCTAGGTGTTTGGAACAATCCAACAAGAAACCCACCGCTCTGAGTGAGACCTAAGTTCTTTGTGATCTGAACAACGAAACAATATTATTATGTTTTAATATAATAATATTTTAAGATAACAATAATGACCTCACTTCTCTGCTAGAGGCAGGTCGTAAAGATAAGCACGTCTGGAGCACTCCACTCCTTCCAAGTGCTGCTCTGTTAACACGGCATCCGTGATGCTGCAAGCAGATACAGAGGGCTCTTGACTTCTATTTATTTCTGCAGAAAGCTGATCTTGACTGTGGGAAGACTCCTATGAAGGACTAGAAGAGGCTTCATATGAGCCTTTTCCCCACTCAGGATAATGGTCTCTTTCTCAACAGGTTTTCAAAGGAGGGGAGAAGGAACATGCCCTGTGGTCAAAATAGAGCATTGCAGGAAAATAAAGGTATTTCGAATGAGCACCTCTTCCGGGTGCGACTCTCCTGCTGGAAAGTCAGTAGCAATGCAGAGACATGGCATTATCCTTTGCAAGCCCCAAATGCAAGCAGTGCAACACCATCAGTGCCCTGTAGGACCTTACTTAAATTTGCACTTGTTTGTGATCGTGGGGAGTGGTGGATAAGCGGATGCTGCTTTGCATTTTTATTTCTGAGTTACTTGGTCTGTCCCCTTCAACAGTGGAGGTCAGAGGGAGTTGGCAGGGTTTTTTTTTTTTTTTTTTTGGATCATCCAGAATGCAAATCAGGGAGAAGACATCACTGTTCTTTTCCTGCAGTAAAGGAAAAGATCATCTTGTGCAGTAGAAGCAGAGAACAGAAGTTAGCAGATGGGCTCTCTCGTGCCATTAGGTATCACTGCTGCTTCACAAGACAAGGAAGACACTTGGAGGCTCATCAGTAGTCTCCCACCACATCATAAACTCTGAGTGCTCCCAGCTCTGGTTATCTTAAGTGCTCACTTTGTCCTTAGTTAAGAAGGGACAAGTGTAGAGAATTGTGTAGGACATTAGTGGATCAGTTTTAAGGAATTAGCAAAGACTTTCCTCTTGGTTGGCACTGCTGTGATTTGCTATTCCTTTTTCTTGTCTAGCCCTTTGGAGAGCTGTGGGCTGCAGGATCCAAGATGGATTTGTGGCACCTTTAGTGTTTCCCAGGAAATTCAACTTAGACTTTATCAGCGTCTTGGCTTTTTACATGAAGTTGAAAAGACTGGGTTTTCTTTTCCCCTTTTGGGCCTATTTCTTGTGTGTATGATCCCTCTTTACTGACATCTCAAGACAGTTAGATGTCTGGGGAAACAGAAGTACAAAAATGAGTAAAAACATGGGGAAAGAGGGGGTTTCACCTCTGATTGTATTTCTGAGTGATCTTAAACATGCTCATTTTGTACCTGCAGCCATCATAGCAGACCAGGGATCCTAGCCCAAAACTGTGTGGCAGAGGTGACGCTCCTGGAACAAGGAGAATGGGAGAGCGATTGCAAGAGCAGGGAGCTCAGCCTCCAGCCCTGGGAAGAGTTACTTATGTCTAGGTCATTCCTAATAACTGCTCAGTGTGTTTTTGAGGCCATCCAATGTTAGTGTCTCTCTAGCTTTCCCAGCAGCTTGGCCCTGTGTTTCACTGTTCTTACCTACATAAAACTCTTTTTCATGATAGCTAATGGTTTTTTTTTTTCTGTGGTGTGAACATATTGCTCTTTATCTGCTGCACCTGTGGTGAAAAGGTGGTCCTCTTCCTCTTTGAAATGTAAAAATTCCATGTATTTGTTTCTCAATTTTTCCTTAACTTCCCTGTTTCTGGTTTTCATGCTGTCCGTTCATCTCCTCAGCCTTTTTTATGTCCCTCCCTTTATTTTCCTTCATCTCTTGAAAAATAAAATCCTTTTTTCACCAAAGAAAAAAAAAAAAAACAATTGGAGGGGAAAAAAAAAAACCCGACCGTAGGATGAGTTTTGCAAACCCTCACGCAGCATCTCAGCCCTTTGTCTGTCTGCTCTGTTTAGACAGCGAGCTCTTCAGAGGAGGGGCTCTTTTCCTGTGTTTGTACAAGTGCTTAGCAGACTGAGGCCCTGATATAGCTGGGTTCCTTAGGGGCTATCGTAATGCACAAGAATAATGAACCATATGTCGGTTTAGCCAGGAAAATACTGAAGCAGCAGCAGGCTGGTAGGCAGATTTTCTCTTAATGGAGCAGGTATTGCTTAGACAATGCAGACCATTTCCCCTTCTATCCTGCTAATAATACACTTTACTTCTAGAGGAAGTAGTCCTAGGGATGATGATGTACCTTAAACTTTGTGGGCCTTATTGTTAGTCTAATTGTGTCATAGACATTCAGAAGTATGTTTCTGGAGTGCTTTGCAAAGCAGGTGATGGTGAGTTATCTGTGCCCCAACCCTCGTGGGGCAGCAGTTGTGAAGTGATGTTAACGTTGGGCCAGCCCCGACCTCATACATGGCCGTCTTGGCTTGGGATCAGCATCCTGCCAAACTACTTGCTTTATTGTTCTTTATATTACTTTTGGTTTGGCTTACTGGCAGAACAAGTTTATGTCAGTCTGCAAAGCATTGCACAGGCATACCCTGATAGCTAGACACAGTTATCGGCCCATTTCACATAGATACCAGCCCCGAAGATATCGGCCTGTTTGGTACAGGGATCTGGTAGATGTCAGCAGCATTGGTTAATTTTGAAGCTAGATGGAAACTTGGATTTTTTTTTTTTTAATTTATTTTTTCTTTCTTTTGGGTTCTGTTATCAATGTCTTTTATTTCACTCTTGCCATTTTTGTGTTGTTATCACGAAAATATTTTGAGCAAAGTTTTAGATGTGTGACAGTACTTAGAAATGTTGACACTAAGATGGAGCATTCTGACTTTTTTGAAAGAAATAAATTGGAATTTTAATTTAATGCATGTTTTTCCAAAGTATCCTGAATTAAAGAAAAAGAGATAAAAGGCCATGTTTAAAAGTATTACAAAGGATACCAAGATTTCCCAGCTTTCAGCCAGAGGCTTTGTGGGACCCTTGGAGGCCCTCAGGAGGTCTGGGTGAGCTAGGTGAGATGATGGTCAGTGCTGATATGGTCACCACGGCTGCCCTGTCCTGGTTGGGCTCTGCTAGGAGATGGGTGTAAATCTGCTGGAGCTGTCAGAGGCACCTCTCTGCTGTCCAGAGCTCAGTTCTGCAGGAATTTCTGGGAATAGGGGGAGGGAAATGGAGGATTTGCTGCTTGGTAAATCCGCCCACTTCCCTCCTCCCAGTGGAGACATTTGTGATAATCATGGAGAAGGCTACCACTTCAGCTCGCAATAATAGCTGCGGAGCAGCTCTCTCACTTGTAATTGCATTACTGCCCAGGGGAGCGGGAGGAATGTTCTCCTTTTATCATTGTCTTCGGCGTTGGGTTTGGTTTTCCCTTTTTCTGCCAATTAAATATTCCTATGTATCATCATCTTAATTCCCCTCATCAAGTAACACATGGGGTTATTTTCAGGTGGTAGAAAAGGACGTGTGGGGCACCGTGAGTCCTGAGATGTTGGAGTTGATATTTATGAGAAAATTCAAGCTAAGTATGATCTGCGCGGTCCGGTAAAGTGCAGATCTGTTTGAATCGAGAGAAGTATTTTGGAGGATTTATTGTTGCCTTTGATATGCTTTTTATGTGTTCTTGTCAGAAGCTGAATTAAAAAAAAAAAAAAAGTGCTGCATTTCAGTGTTAGCCTGTAAAAACATAAAAATCTGGCAGAGAAAGACCTGTCATCATAACTTTCAACATGTTACAAATCCTTACTTTGCCACATCTGCTCATTACATGAGACGGGCAAGAATTCAGAGCAGCCGAGCTTTGAAAAATTCTGTTGCAGAAGGTAACAGCTGATTAAAAGGTCAGGAGATGGCTTCAAAAATTTTCCTGTGGTCTCTTTGGTTCATGAATTTCATAAGCGGGATGCTGGTAGACTGCATTGCTGCATATGTTTGGGTATAGATTAGGTTGGGGAATGAATTACAGTGAGGTGTAAAATAAGTGAAATGTAAGCTGTACAGCAAATGTACTTTTAAAAATGATTGGTGGTTTTGTACAATAAAAAGGAAAAGAAAATACACCAGTGCCGTTTTGGGAGCACAGCGGGCGAGATCAAGAGTGGAGTGGTAAAGTTAGCGGTGCTGTGGCGATCCATCTTAGCCAATGGTCTTGCCTATGGGCTCTAACTCTGCAACTTGGCCAATAAATGTGATTGTAGTTGTTATGTTTAAGAGTAGTTATGGATTTCCAGTCAGAATGATCTTTGCTTTTGTTTTTACCATTGTTCTCTTTCCATCTGAAATACGGTCTTCCTGCGAGAGCACTATCTGGCTGCATCTCCTCGCTGCTGTAAACTGCCTCCGAAGGCAGACTGACAGCTCCCCGGGGCGGTGCCTGGGTTGGCCCAGGCTGGTTTCCCGGGATGCTGCTCCTGGGGACTGTGGGGCAAGGACATGGCTGCCTCCCTCCTACTGCTCTGCCGGGGCAGCCTTCTCTGTCACCTGTCACTGGAGGCTTGTAAATTCTCCGCAACAATTCTGAGATTGAAAGAATGATAACTTTAGTTTGATGTCAAATATTTCTCTTTTGGGGAGTTTTTAAGCAAAAGAAGAAACAAGTAAGGTATAAACATAATCTAAGGATTGCAGAAGCTGGGAATTTAAAGAAAAAAAAGTCTCTTGGATGGTTACCACAACAAAGAATGGAAAACAAGGTGCTAGTTGTGCTGGTCAGATGATT
The DNA here is from genome assembly GCF_036417535.1 of Chlamydotis macqueenii. NCBI lineage: Eukaryota > Metazoa > Chordata > Aves > Otidiformes > Otididae > Chlamydotis > Chlamydotis macqueenii. The sequence goes on along the minus strand of NC_141567.1, from coordinate 10,011,336 downwards.
TCAGAGGCTTTGTACCTTGTGCATAAGGGGAAAACGCATTTTCCAAGGCAGTTTGCTAGCTGGTTTTTAAGGTTTTTGACCTTTTTGAGTCACCTGGACAGTAACTTCACAGCTGGATGGTGTCAAGGCCACATACACCCCTCCTGTAGCTCTTGGATTTTAAATGGTGGTGTACATAGTCCTGCGTTGCAGTTGCAATATCCTGTAATAGATAACATTTTAAAATGTACAAAGATACATTTGGTATAAATATAGCTCACAGCATGAGGCACTGAATAAAACATTTCTCTTCACTCATCAGGGAAGATCGTGCATAACTTACTCTTGGATCTGCTTCATCACTCAGGCGTTAGAGAGTCACCCCTAATTTGTGAAAACATATGGCTTATTCCACCCTTCCACACTGAGAATTTGTTCAAGGCATGCTTGCCTGCAGCCTTGTGTTCACCATCTGGATCAACCGTATGCAAGTCAAGGTAATCAGGAGTTACGGTAAGGGGGAGCAGGGAAGTGCGTTCCTCCTCCTCTGCTAAAATCGGAGGACAGCTCTTGGCTTTGTTACAGCCTGATGGACTGAATCTCAAAAAAAAATAATCATGGACCAGGCAAATAGCCAGGTTACTGAAAACACATTTTAGCCAATAATTATGAACTATGGAATCATTTAACTTTTTTAGACTACATCTTGATTAACTGCCTAGCAACAGTGAGTTAGGGAAAACTTGCTGTGGATCCAATAAGGAAATATCTGATATGTTACAGACCTATTGTCTGTTTGGAGCCATAGATCATAACTTTCATCTGCCCAGAGGTTTGAGCTCCCATTGTTCATGCTCAAATTTGATGGATCTGACAAATCTTAGACTACACATTCTATAGTTTGTCAGGAGTCTTCACAGGTCATACATTACTCAAGCAGGAGTGAAATGCATATGTATTTTCTCCAGTTCCTCAATCTCAGTTGCTCAACAAGAGACAATTGATTATCTATGTGGAGCATCATTTGAGTTCCTATTATTTACAGTGGTTGCTCAGTCAAGTCAATGACAAATCAACAATCCTGTTTACTTGTTCTGTTTCATTGTTTTGACTATTGTGATTAAGCAAGGACTTTTATTTTATTTTGGCTCAGGAAAGCACCGTATAGTTTGTTCAGGTTTTCCCACTTGCTCTGATGCTGGATCCACAGTGTTCTCCCCTGCTCCCATGGAGGGTCCCTCAGCACGTGGTCAGAGGCCCCCACATGTTCCAGTTGGATGGGCTGCGCTCCCCAGTGCATGCCTTAATCTGGGCAACCTGCAGAGACCTGCCATGGGCATGATCATTACAAACCACTGAGCTGGTGGCTGCTTCTCACTTTTATTGCAGTCCTCCAGTTACCCCTCCTTCATTTTTGTACAGAGAAGGGGAACTAGTAGCTCATTCTGGGTCTGAATGTAGAGTCTCACATGTTCAGTTTTGCTCTGATGTCCTCTGTAATGCCAGTGGTACCTTATCACTCTATTGTGGATCTGATTGTATCCTTCTGGTATATCCCCAAGCAGGGAAGGAAGTTAATACCGGCTTAAGGCATCCTTATCCTATTGAAACTGGGTATGGACTGTGGTTAGCAACAATGTTAACAGTCTAAATGTGGTGGGTTTTTTTTTTTAAATTTTTTTCTTTTTTTTTTAGAATTTTTTTTAGAAAACAAATTGCAGCATTATCTTATGCTGTCGTATTGGCTCAGATCTCCACTTCTTCAGATAACTATAGTTTCATCCTGTTTCTGAAACAAGACTTCATTAAATTAGTCCTGTATTGGTACATAGGTAGAGAGCCATGTATCCATCAAAACAGGAAACAGAAAAGCTTTCTTATGGTGCTTAAGCCCCTAACAGCCCATTAACTGGCTGTGTGTAAAGCACAGAGTCTGCAGTTAAGGCTGGTTTCCCTGCTTGCTTCTCCTCCCTGTGTGCTTTAAGCATCTTGAATTGCGAGGACCTCTTTCTGCCTACTGCTCAGGTAGCAGGACAGTGTTTGTCCAAACTCTCTGCCTGTGAATTAAACTGGAGTTTGCCCATTGCCCGTGAACCCAGCCAGAACAGGTATTTAAGCAGGTGATGGGGCATACAGGGCTAAACTGGAGTTGGGGTTTTAACATGATTCCTTCCAGATGGGTGAATTCCCATTTTCTCTGTTGGAAAGGGTTCCTTGTGGCTATATGCACGTCAAATGATTTGTAAGATCTATCAGACAAAGGGAAGTGGCCATCTGATCCCACGTGAGTCCCTCTGGAGTGGTCCCACTGGTTCCTCTTCACCTAACAGCTCTGCTGGTTGCCCCAGCTAGAGGAGACCATGTTTGCGTGGAGGCAAACCTGTCCCTTCTGTCTCGGAGGCTGCTGCTGTTTGCTTTCTTTAACAACATCCTTGTGCATTTTCTGGGTATGCCTTTCATAACTCCTATCTTGTGCTCGAGCCAGATTTCCCTCTTTCAGGGCTGGCTTTCAGGTCTTCCTTGTTTTTGGAACATTGAACATATGTGAAGTAATGTATTACTTGTTTCAAAGTTGAGAGGGATATAAAAATATTCTGCACTGGCAGTGCCTCTGAATAGCTTTCACAATTTCCTCTCCCCACCACCCCCACGTACACTTTCTCTCCTGTGGATTTCTGCAGCGATACTGTGCAGGGCTTTGCGTTGGCTGCAGTCAGCTGTGTCCTCCATCATCCAGCAACTCCTTCCCATGGTTGTGTGTCCCAGGGAATCACCCACCACAATCTGACCTAGAGGGTGGGAGAGAGGGCCAGTATTTGGTACTTCAGGACAGTGAGATCTTTCTTACTGCTCTGGGGATACTTTGTACTATGTGAGCGTGATTTCAGCCTGGGATCCCAGGCCCAGTTTAGTTAAGGGCATACATGATAAGATTGTGCCTGTCCTGATCTACCCGCTTTCTTTCCTTCTTTCTTAATCATAGCATTCAAAATGACTAAAACAAATTAAAATGCAAACCAGTACTGTAATCAAACAGAATGTAATAGCTGGTTTTCATGAAATGACATTAAAATAAATAATTTATGCCTAAATCCCTCATTGACTTTGGATGGCTGTAAAATGATGCTAATGAGCTACTGCCCAAACATCAAGAATTTGTGTAGCCAGGCTACCCAAGCCTGGCTCTCTTCTCCAGGCCCTGAATGTGTCTCAAATTGCAACGTGCTCCATGTGCCTTTTTTAGATAATCTCATCTTGTAGCCTATAACTTTCATGCACGTTGTTTCAGATTTTAAAATAACTGCATTTATGTATGCATCTGAAAATTTATAGGCATACTGAAGATGTCCAGTATTCTACAAATGTAAGTTTTTATTAACAAACTCTTACAAGTCACCTGTGTGCCCAGTTAGTCATACCCTTGTTTTACAGATATACATCAGGGGACAACAAGGAACAAGGGCTCATGCAAGGTATGCAGAAAAACTCTGACATGGCTATAACCCAAGTTACCAAACTAGCAGATCCTGGATTATTGCTATTTCTGAAAGGTTTTGCCACCAGCATTTTCAGTACTTGCAGAATACCTCTGAGCCAGGTAGGTCATAGCAATTTAAAGTCCTTGGATTTTTTTTTTTAAGTTCAGTTGAGCTACAAATAAGCATCTGTACATTCAACATGAAAATGAGACCAAATACTTTTGATGAGCATAATGAATATTATCTCTAAAATGGGATATGAGTATGTTCATAGATGTAAATGTGATGGGCTGAATAGCCTGAGAATACTGCAGGAATGCTTGAGGAGCTTCTTCCTGTTAGATTACCTTTTTTTTTTTTTTTTGCCATATGGATGGGTGTAAATGGAGATTGATGGGAGGAGCTGTTATTGTAATGAACCCATTAAGATGGTTCCTTTGTTTCAATATGTAGATTGCATTTTCAAGAAGATGTGAAACTGCTTTAAACAAAATGAGATGTATAGAGGCTTTATGTTCTCCCTTCTCTTCAGCTTCTGCTCCAATCCATATAATTTTCAGGAAAATGTTGGTGGTCTGCAGGGATTATAGTGCATTGGTGCAGAACACTATTTCAATCTTCACCCATGTTTTGAATGGAAACAGCAACATCTGATGAAAACTTACTTTAGTGAGAAGGACAAGGAGATCATAATCTGATCAATGCAAACCCGTTGATTTTAGAATAATTCTTGAGCTAAAATGTACTATTAGTGTGCAAAGAATTCAATTCACTTCATACTGACAAAAATAAAATGTTTATCAACCTTGATTTTAAACCTTTTTTTGGGGTTTACCAGTCAACCAGTATGTGATACTGCTCTTGCGACATGCATGGAAAGCCCACATCTGTGGTTTCAGGGTTGCTTTAGTGATGCTGGTCAAGGCATGACTCTGCGGTGCTCCTCTTCCCTACCCTGGTGACCTCCCTCTGTCTGTCCTAAAGAAAGGATATTCACTTGCTTCAACATGCTCAGTGAAGGAAGGTTTTATGGATTGACTAAGGCAGTCAGTCAGATTCAATTTTACTCTTACGGGTGGTGTCCTGTACAAAACAATATTCTGGACATTCAGTTAAAATGAGGGAAGTTATTTTTTTTTTCCCCTCACTGGACATATTATTTGCTTCAATTTGCGTACTATTTATATTTTTACAGTTAGTGTTTGTGACCTGTTTACTTTTCCACTCCAGCTCATTTGCAAGCTGATGCAGAATGGTGGATTCTAAGCTTGGAAACCATTTGATTTTGATAGAAAAAGTAGATCGATTGTAATTCCCCAGATGAGAGCATGGTTACTAATTCTATTGGATATCTCAGAACAATTTATTGCCAATAAAAGGAGCGTATCTTTTCTGCCACAGGGAATTCTGTACATTTTAATGTTTACATCTGTGATTTTTTGTTGGTTTATTTTTTTAAATTATACCTTTTCTAAATTTTTGAAGACACTGATTGTTTGTGTTGCAGTGCAGCAACCAGTGTGAAATTTCGTGGCAGCAAGATGTTATTCATGCCATGTATATAAGCTTGACATTGTCTTAAAGAATTTGTGGGTAGTTGGGAAAGACAAGACAGGTATTTGTCTTGTAAAAGAAGCCTCCTATGCAATTTCAGCTGAGAGCTGAATTTTGGCTTTAGCTTTGAAAGGCTAGGCACATTTAAAAAAAAAAACAAACAACCTAATTACTATTTAGAATAAACGTTAGCATTAATTGCAGTCAATTCTCTATAAAAGGAATAAACTGTCACTTAATTGCATTTAAATTCGTAATTCAAAAATGTATCTTGATTAGAGAAAGAAATAGATCAGGTAAATTCTTTTCTTTGGTAATGAGTGAAATTTATACAGAAAAATTGCATTATCCTGTGGAGCTGTCATTGGCTTCTTCCTGTAGTTGGTTCTCAGTCTTCAAATAGATATTCAAACACCCAACTGTCATCTAAGCTTTGTATATTTTTCCTTCTCAGACAATAATTCTCTGCACCCAAAGTTGAAAGCTTTCCAGCTTTATGCTATCTCTGTTCTGTGGGGGTGCAGGTAGGAAGCAACTGTATAAATTGGCATGCGTCCTTCTTCATGGTATATTTTGCAATCAAGTGGAAATGAAGGTATTTCAAATTTGTGTTGTTTATATTTTTCTTTTTATGACTGATTCAATACCTTGCTTAAAAATTCCAAGTGTTAGTCCAGGAGGGGGCAGGAAAGAAAGAACATGTGTCCCAAAGCACTGCTAGGGAATGAAAGGTGCTGAACAGAATTATTTTCTGGAAGATTGAAACCTGGTGTGTTGTGTGAAGTCTAATTTTAAACCGCATTATGCTGCAATATGGTATCAGATTCAAAGAGCAGCAGGTGTCAGAGAATCTGCTAGCTGACACTCCATGTTACAGCAGAAAAGCTTTATTAAATTCATTTTCTAAGCTGCAAATAGGACTCTGACATGGTGTGAAATTCAGCTAAACCGAACTTCTTCAGCTCCTGCTCTAGCATGTCATGGATTTTCTGTAATCGCCCACTGTGATCTGGCTAGCCCAAGTTTGGAAATGCTGGCTATTAGCCTCAGCAGGAAAAGTCTTTGCTTTCAAGCACTGTGTGCTTCCCACCCGCAACCTAATGAATCCTCAAGGGAGTCTGAAATGAGACAAAACCCAATCCTGAACTGAGTGAGAACAGGAAAATCTATTTCATGCCTTTCCCACAGGAGACGGGTCTAATTCACTGAGAAATATTTTGTGATGGGGCTGGGGTTATCTGGATGAAACAGCTATTTTTATTTTGAATATTTGAAATATGGCTATATACCTTAAACTTCTGTGTATGAGAGGTTTTCCTGAAAATTTAGAATGTTTGTCAGGATAGAGATGTAAATTGCGCGGACACAGCTTGTAACGGCAAGGGGTTTTTTTTAGTGCATATTTTCTATATCAGTCCTGCAAACAAGCAAAGTCAACCTGGCACAAGGAAGGGCTCTGCTCCAGCTCCTCCACAATGGACTTCATGCTGATGCCTCTCCAGACCCAAATGGCAGATGTGTGCATTGGGCTCATGCCCTGTGCTCCTCAGCAGCTGGAGCATGCTCTCGTGCATTCATGTCACTTGCTCTCCAGTTCTCTGCTTCTGCTTGAGCAGGCTGTGAAGCATTGGCTTAGTGGTAGATAGGCTAACAAAGTCTTCCAGAGATGGACAGATAAGATGGAGGAAATATTTGCAGTATTGCTAATTTTGACTGTGTAGTGCCCTGATTTTACCTGTAGTTGCTGTGTAAGGGGAATGCAGTACCCATAGCAATGGGGACAGTGCTATGAGAAGAGTTGCCATCCTTTTTTGACTGCTCTTGCTGGGTTCAAACATCCCTGAAAGTGCTGGGAAGCAGCAGAGAAGACCAAAAAAGAATTGTCAAGGCTCTGAGAAGCTTGTGGAATTAATTTAGAGGGCTCCCCTCGGACAAAACTGTGTCAGGTAAAGATGGTGTTTTATACAGGTCAGATGTGATCAGCTGGGCTTTGCTGGGAGCAGCAGAACACAAATAAAAAGGAAACATTCAGGCTGTGAGTTAGTGCTTTCTTTCTCACTCTCTCTTTTTTTTTGGGCGTGGTAGGAAGATTCTTCCCTGCCTCTTTTTTGGAGACAATTCCAAATTTGATCTCATAAAGAGTAAAGATATAAGATATTCCTGTGCATTTTATAGGGGTGCTTATAACTGATGGGTTTTCTGTTCACAAGGTCCTCACTGGAAATGTGAACCACTGTTAGCGAGTCAGGTTGCTCTGCTCACGATGGTCCTTAGCAAAAGAAAGTGGATAAACATAACAATCTTCAGGGAAGATCGGGGCTTTGCATACAGACCCCTTCACATTCTGGCTACCTGATTGTCCCAAAATGCGATATTTCACAATTTAGAGGAGCAAAGTACGGTACTGCTTTTAGTTAGCTCGTTCAAATTCTCGCCCAATAGCCTGACAATGCAAGTTGTATGCTCACTGACTTTGGTTGCCAAAACAACAAAAAGCCCCATCATTTTCACAATGTTTTCAAATACAGCAGTGGTATTTGACATGGGAACATGGGTGGCTTTGGCTTTGTGAGCGGTGCAGGGAGGCGAGTTGAACCGCATGGAGTCTGCACAGTTTGGAGTTCATTTGAAATTAGGGCAAAGTGTCCTTGTCAGTTTGTGGGCAAACTTATTTACATTTGTAATAGTCAGGGCAAACCATTAATTCAGCAAGATTTTGAAGCTCTCTTCAGTGTAACTGTGGTGTTCCTTATGACTACCTATTGAATTTCTTTCTTTAAACGAACCTGAAATTCTAACCAAATCCTCAACTGAGGCTTTAAATATAAACTTAAGAAGAATAATGTTGGATTCTAGGTGAACATTCAAATGGCTTTCAGGCATTTCCACTGGGCTCCTGCCACACAAAATGCATCGGGGTACTTACACAAAGTAGTAGTCAAAAATGCCGAGCACCCGCACTGTGCTGGGGGGGTGCAGTGCCACTTGATGGCCGTTGTCAGAAAGGGTCTCTGCAGGACTAATAGCAATAATAGTATTTTACTCTAATGGGTAAATCTGCTTGTATTTGGGATAGGAGTTTTTATTCTCCTCATAATTTTTTACAAGGAAACAAGACTTCAGACTGGGCACTTAACCAGTATTTTGGAGAAGGCGACAGGAGAGCTCTAATTCAATTTCAGGCACTGCTGTTTTTGAGCAGAAACCATCAATATCATCATAATGTGTTTTCAGACCATATTATGTGGAGGAAATCTGTGACTTCATCTCAAAGGTGACCTGCAAAGGAAACTTTACAATTGGCTTCTACCACTCCTTTTTGTTTTGTTTTTCCCTTTGGGTTTTAAAAATGTTGTACAAAGGTCTGGGAAGCTTTGAATATTCCCAGCTTTCTGCCTGTGGATTTTTTTTGTTATTATAGTTAAAAATAACAGGAATGCAAAGTCTGCTTTTGCTGCTCTCCCCCTCCCTCTTCTTTCCCTGGATAACTCCTTGGGGATTTCAAGGACAGGAAAGTGAAAGACAGCTCAGAGTCAGATGCATTTAGTTTTTTAGACGAAGAGCTTTCTTCTCAGTGCTTGGACTCAACAGGTGTTAGTGCAACGAGCAGAATATTGGGCCTGAACCAGCCTGACTTGACACTTCTCTCTCTGTAGTGCAACTTTCCTCTTCTTTTCCAGTCACAATTACATCAGTTTTCAAAGAGGTTTTTTAGGATACACAAAGTATTACTTTTTAATGTTAAAGTATTTTTTCCCCCTTTATATTTTTTTTTATATCTTCTCAAGTTGTTATATACATCACAGGTAAGAGGAAAAACTATTTTTTTTTTTTTTAATAATTATTAAGGGAAGACTCCAGAAGCACTAGGTTAGGAGTAACACTGAAATGGGCAGAAACTCCACAACCTTCAGTACAAATACAAAGTATGTGGCTTCATAAGCTGTGGTCCCAGTGCTACGCAGGATGCAGTAGCTGGGCAGGGGTGCTAAAAAAAAAAAAAGTGACTCTATGGCTGATCTAGCTGAGGAAAGCTGGATCTTTATGCGCAGCAGGAATTTTACATGTGAAATCAGATGTGAGTGGTGCTTTGGCAAGAAAACTTGTGCAGAGGAGAGTGGGAACCATTTGTTATGCCAGCGGTACCCAACATCTCCCAGCTGTGAGCGTGGGGTGAGCCAGCAGGCCTGTGGGGAGCGGTTGCTCTGACTCGCTGCTCATTTTTTGGATGGGTCAAATGGCGGGTGTGCAGAGGGCTCTTGATGGTCTCAATCTGCTGTTGTGTTTGAGGTGCCTCCTGAAAAGGTGTTGGCTGGGAGACGTGTGCAAAGAGAATTGCTCAACTGGCTCAGAGCCTGCTTTCTAGTTATGCCTTGGGGGACTTCAGAGGAAAATTATGTCTGGGAGCAGACTGACATGCAAAGCCCATGGGTCATACCTTGCTTTCCCTCTGTGTTGTTTTGTCTGCTTGGCTGGGACACTAATGTAATGAATTTTAATTGAAAAAGAAAAATCTTTTGGTGGAAGCAGATTCTCGGGTGGGAGAAGTATAAATTACAGAATAATTCATGGACTATTTGCAGCTCTTGAGAATTCAGCTGGTCTAAATAATGTATGTTTATACATACAAATTGTGTGTGTGTCCCTGCATATTTTAAATGTTTGTTTGTTTCACATTAAGAAACAAGTGAACAAGTGCTGACTGCAGAGCACTGGAACTCTTGCCATTTTGGTTTTAATTTTTCGCTATTGTGAATCCGGCACAGATTTTTATCGGTATGTTTTTCGTACTTGCTTTTTATTGCTGGACTAAAACTATATAGGCACGGCAGACAGACAGTGTCTATTTAAAGCCTGAGGATACTAATGAAGAGCGTCAGTAGAGACAGGGCAGCCACCATTCCACAGCTAATTAGGGATGGGACGTGGTGGAGGATCCAGTGCTGCCTCCTTCTGTGCCTCCCTATCTGGTGGCCTTGCTCCACTGCACAGATAGAGCTGCTTGGTACCTCACACAGAATAAAACTACATGATAGACCTTTTAGAGCTTGGTGTGGTGGCTGCACTAATAACAGTGTGGTCCCAGCGTGCTGGCCAAGCCAGAGCACAAGGAGGCCACAGGGCAGTGGGGGCAGGGGGGCTCTTCTCTGGCTCGTGCAGCCCTTGGCCTCCTCAATCTGCCCTTTTCTAAGTAAAGCAATAGTTTCTCTCAGCTGCAAGAACAGAAAATGAAATGTTGTGTTTTGCAGTGCATGTGCAAATATCACAAATATCACCTGCTTCTTTAAACTCAGGGTGGGAAGAGTCAAACAGACGACAGTAAATATTGGAGATGTACCTGAGCTTCTGGATGGTGGGAATCCAGTCACTCAGATGCCCAAGCTGCAAATGGTTTGCTTCTGTGGATGTGTTTCAACCTCAGACTGTTTTCAACTCTGAAGGAGACGCTGAAGATGAAAGAGGATTTCAGCGTGCAGCCGTGCCAAAGGCTGCCGCTGTATGTGCATGAGCCTTCAGCCTTGTCTTCCAGTGCTACCCAGCCATGGCTGTGCACATCGCTCTCCTGGTTAGGGAGGACAGCATGTTCTTCTATAACTATACCTACACTGTGGCAATCTGATAGTGTGTCCCAGTAGAACACACCAAGGTTGAATTTAAGACAAAAGAAACTGATAATTTGGTGGAGGGGGTGGGTGGGAAGCGAGACTTGTTTCTCTGATGAAATGCTAGTTTCAGGTCATTTAAGATTCAAGGGCATGGAGTGAAGGTGACATCAGTGTGTCCTGAGCACTGGGGCGGTGGAGTGACACAGCTAGTTTAAAGATGGCTGTGGAGATGGGTGGCAGCCCTGTGTGCAAACAGCAGTGGCACTGTACCTGCAGACTCGATGTCTACAGGTCAACAAGCATCCTCACAGAGTGACTGGTTTCAGTCATTACTAATTTGAGTTGATTCAAATCAACAGCCTAGAGGCGAAAGCTGTGATTTTTGTAGGGCATGATGGCTTATTTAAATGCAAAATTCTGGCAATAATGCCTTCAACTTAGGATAGTGAACTATCAATAGCTGCCTATATTGGTAGTAACCACTATTAAGTGTAAACAAGTCCCAGAAGTGTTGCCAACTCTGAGTTTTCTCTAATCTGCATAGGTATAAAAGCTCCTTTTTTTTGCAAACCTGGCTAGCTGTATTTTAGAGTTATATTTCTGTCATCACTCCTGCTCCTTGCAGGTGCAAAGAGCCACATCCCAACGAGACAGGTTTACCGCAGCACTTTTTGTGTTGGCTTACCTGGTACCAGCGCTGCCAAGGCCCCATGAGGTCCCAGCTTGAGCGTTGGCTGTGACTGCATGCAGATTGCACACAGAGTTCAACTACCAGATGGGGGACACTAAATCTGCTTTGTCTAGCCAAGAGCTGGCAGACAGAGCACCACTGCTGCTGTCAGCCAGAGAAATACTGAAAATTGCTCAATCAACATAATTCATGAAGCTTTGTGGCAGGTCTGTGGCTCCACAGGCCAGCGCAAGAGTGCCAGGTCGGACACGGAGCCGTGCAAACCCATGGCACGGCTGTGCTTGTTTACGTGGAGGACGCGCACAGCTGCCTGCCGCTGCCCAGCGCAGTGGCTCTTGTGGAGGCACTTTCAAGGGGAAAACATTGTGAATGACACTGTTGCCCAGTAATTCCTGCTTTGTTTGTGGAGAGGGGTCACGGCTAAGAGCTTTGTCCCTGATCCCTTTTATGACGCTGCCCTAAAGCACTTCGAGGACCATGGAGTCGCTTGGCTGCCCCCACCCTGCCTCCCCTCCCCGCTCGTCATAAACCACACACTCAAGTTGAGGGGAAAACAGCAAACAAGTTTAAATCTTTATGGCGAGAGCTAGGCAAATACTCTGGCAAGTCTTCTCAATCATTCCTTCCAATAGAAAAAGGTTTAATCTGTGGGATGGTATTTCCAGCCATTATTTGCTTTTCACGCTCTGGGGCAGTGGGGTTCCCAGTGAGCTCTCCTTGAGCCAGCGGAGTCTTCAAAGGTCCTGGCAAAAGTGAAAAGCACTGCCAGCTGTGGAAATGTGCTGCCTTGGGCTGCTAGGCAAGGTGTGCGTTTGTACCCGGTGTGTGCAGTCCTGCACGGGTACTGCAGTCAAATAGATGTAGGCCAAACATTGAATGAGTTTAAAAACTGTATTTTTCCATAAGCAAACAATAATGTATACTTTTCAGAATGTCTCTAGTTTTTTTTTTATATCTCTTAGATGGTATACTGTCTAACCTTGTCAGACCTTATAGGCCTGAATCCCCCTGGAGATGTCTGTCCAGCATATATGTGTAGGAGTTTAAATGTTTGTATGCATGCAGGTAAATGTGAATGTATGTGTTGCATTTTGATTTAGCCTTGCTAATTGGCACTCTCGCACTGGCCTGTGGAGCTGCAGACCTGCCACAAAGCTAAACCAAAGTCTAGCAGAAGTGTTTTGTAGTATACTGTATAGAATATATATTGCAAATACTCTTAAAGAATCAATTACAGAGTTAATTCAATAGCTATTAGAAATGAAACATAAACTTTGCACTTCTGCCAGCTGGCTGAGGTAATATGTTTTCATCATCTACAGAAGCAAAGCATTTTTCAAATCTGAATATGAAAAATCCAATATGAATATTAATATCCAACATTAAATTATAATTACTAGTGGGTTCCACAGCAATCTGTAGCCAGACCAAAGAGGACTCCCCCTCTCGTGTTCCTGCAGGAGCCCCACTCCGTGGCTCAGATCCACAGCTCATCACATCTGCTCAGGTGGGGCAGGCAACTGCCAAGAAATCTGTGTTTTTCCAGTACCAGCAGGAAACTGGTTCGAAGGCTTCATCAGCTGGTTGATCTATATGAAAGAATGTAGAATTCTGGGCTTTGGAGTGTGGCAATAGTTTTCAATCTGTTTTGACCTTTTTTCCGCTCCTGTCAATGGGAGCAATTACTTTTGTTGACTGCAGCTACCTTTCTAGGTTTTGTGGGGATATAGTATTTCGGCTAGTCCTGTGTATGTCCCCATCCCCACACAGCGCAGTTTCGTGTAGGATGTCTTTCTATTACTCGCATGTCGTTTCTGCATTTTCCATAATGTAGCGCGTCCTCAGCAATCCTGGACTTCATACCGTAACAGAGGCACACAGTGCTATTTTGTAAGGATCGATCCAGAAAGCAACAGACTACTGCCATGTTAATAGAGTATAGTATAATAGGATAGTAGTACAGTGTGTTTTTATGAGGTGATTTGATTCTGTTAGTGGCCACTGGGTGGAGGAAAAACTGAAAAAGCTGTGAGTAGGAGCACAGAAGCAAGTGGCCTGATTTCCAGGACGTTCAGGGCGCCTGCAAGTCCTCCTGTCCTGTGGACAATACTCGGCAGCTCCTGAAAATCAGATCATTTGCTTAGGTGCCTGATTTTGAAATACGGAAGGCTGGGACCAGGCTTGCGACAATTCCAAGTCACAGTTTAGCAAAAAGGTCAAGAAAAAAAGTGAGCAATGACTGAGCGAGTGAAACCTGGGTAGCGTCTGGTGGCACACTGAGCCAGGACCAGTGGAAACAGAGTTTGGGAGGGATGCTTTCAGGAGAAGCTTGCTAAGAGAGGGCAGTACTTATGCTTGCTTTTTCTTTTTAATTTTCCTCCCTATTAATTTAAGATCTGGGCACCAGAGGATTTACAAAAATCAGTGGGAATGCGACTTGGCCATGCAAATACATTTTCTGACTGTGTGATGCATTGCATATAGAAATTAACTGCAGGTGCAATGATTTAAAATATTGTTCCTTTTCATCCCCTGTTGTGTATTAATCTGAGGTTATATACAAGAAATTACTGTTTGTGACCTAGTTTCTTCATTCTCCTGCAGGCTGGGGATGAGACTAGCCCCTAAAGTTGCTGCTAACGCTTCTGCAGCATGGGCTCAAAATGAAAATGAAGCAGTTGCTTGGAAACCCTCCTCCTCTTTGTGCTACTTATTTTACTTTCTCAAGATGCCATTTTCCAGACTATTAATTGTAAGTGGCAAAAATATTACAGGCGGAGCTGCTGGTGTCTCTTACTGTGAAGATTGTGTAATTTTGCCTCTAACAAGCCCCTGTTTTGATTGGCATACACTTTGCCAGACTTCAGCCATTTTGAAGAAAATTTGGAGGTAATTTTCTGTGCTGACTGTCTCCCTAAACTCGTTAGAAAAAATTTAGCCAAAATGATTCCTGAGAATGGAGCTAGAGAACAATGCACTGGCAAAAAAAATATGTGGTGAACTTAGAAAAAATATAATATCTCCACACTTTGAAGTAAGGACCTGAAATTCAGTGGGAGAAGGATTGTCTGACTTTTTACCTAGGGATATGTGTCTTACCATTTCTAATCTAGGAACATTTGGCTAAATCATAGGGATTTCCATAGTTTATAATTTGCATGTGTCCCATAGGGACAGCTTTGGTATATTTAGCAGCTAAAACCAGAAGCAATTTCAGTCACACTGGCTACTCTGGACCTGACTGAAGTCAGCCCTCCAGGGGTTGTGTCTTGTTGAAGGGATAGGTAGAAATTGGACAAATTATGTCCCAAGAAATCAGAATTCTGACATCTCTGAAATTCTGCATACTGCACTTTGCAACCTTAATATTCTTATGGGATAGTTTTCTTGTGCAGAGTATATATTTTTAAATTGGGCAACTTAGACATCGACTGCGTCTTAGAATTTCTGCAGTACGTTTGTGGAAAACTAATTTTTTCCATACAATTTTGTTACTGTCAATCTGTTGGGAATTCCAATGGGCACAAGGTCCCATATCTTTGATAATGGGGATGTTAGTGCAAAAGGCTATGTGTAAAATTTAAAGCGTATGGATCCGTATAATGCCTCAGGGTTACCCCTGTTATCTGTTGGAAACAGTCCTACAGAGAATACACTGGGACTGGATAATACTGAGAAGGCAGCTTTCCTGACACTGGATCAATGATTTATTTCATTTTGGAAGTCTCTTCTGAGCAGTGGGGTGGGGCAAGATAATTCTGAAGAGGCTTTAACAGCATGAGATCTCTTGTGCAACTAAGCAAATAGCTGGGCAATCTGGTTACACAGAGTTTCAAAGTACACTAATCATGCAAATATTTTTTGAGTAAAATAGTAAAATGCTATTTGTTTCAGTGGCATGCAGAATATGATACCTAAATAAAAATGTTTATGTGGAAAAAATATTGATGGGAAGTCCTGGATTGTAGGAGCAAGACAGGAATTATTTGTCTCTATTTTTGCGTGTTACTATAAACCTGTTGGTTTGTGCTTTGTTTTTGTGTGTGGTGGGTTTTTTTTTTTTTGTTTGGTGGTTTTTTGTTTTTTTTGTTTGTTTGTTTTTTTTCTTCATGTGCTAATGGTAGCGCTACATAACTGAGTGTTTGGAGGCATGGAAGAACTATTTTGTTTTCAGTAGACTCTCATGTCTTTCTGGATCTTCCATTCCCTAAATAAGGGCAGGATGATGAGTATGTGTAGGCTAACAGGGTCACAAGGCATCATTTGGATAGAATCAAAAGGGGTGTGGGGTAGGGAAGAGATCAGACATGTTTTTTTTACTGTGAAACCTGGTTTAAAACAGATGTATTGCTTTATAGTCAACAAAGGACTACCACCTACCTGAGCTACCTAGACCACCTTTTTCCACCTGAAAATTTTGTTTGGAGATTGAGGACTTTGGTGATTATTGAATGTTTTAAATATTTGGAAACCATAGAGATGCAGTACCTTTGATAGATGGTGTGCCCAGGCAGCTTGATGTGGCCCAGATACCCATCTTGCTGGGCCTGCTCTACTTGGAGCATCTGGATGTTTTACTCCCCTGGATGTCCTGGTTAGAAATGCTGCAGCCCAGGCCTACCAACCTGAACTCACACGGATGCTTCGTCTCAAATTTCCCTATCCCAGAAAGCTGGCAGAAACCACGTATCAGCAGTGCTAAAATCTGGCTGAAAGCTGTGTGCATCCATCAGGAGCTGTGTGCTAGCATTCCCTCACTCAGCAGGGGTGTGATGAGTTTTTCATTAATATTAGCTCTCTGGAAGGAGCAGATGGTGCCAAGATCTTGCACCTCAGAGCCAGAATTACAGTTTGGAGCCAGCTGCATCATTTTCATTAGCTCTAGAGTTTCACAGACCCCTTCTAGGCTTCATTTACCTTTGTAAGTGGGGTGAGAGTGCCAGCTCAATGAACTGATGTGTTAAACATGAATAACGTGTTGAATGGTTATTCTGAGCATCAGTGCTGACTGATGAGCCACGTTTCCAGCCTCTTTCTTGCTGATGGCATATGTTGCTTTCACCGATAAAATCTGCAGACTCTAGAAAACTGGCTCTCAAGTCGCCTGGAGAAGGAGAAGGCCATAAGGCAGCAGCAGTAGGACTGTCCAAGGGCTGAATGGCAGGAAAGGCTATGGCAGTTCTACATACCTGCTACCTGGATGGAGAGAGTCTTGACAAAAGGTTGCAGAAGGGCAACCTGGGAAGAATGTATTAGATCAATATTCTGTACTTAAATTTTTGTATATCAGTTGGTGAATGTTGCATCAACACAGGCATGTTTCGTAATACAGACATGATAGAATGGAAGCATTTTTAGTGCTATAAAGGACAATGACAAAATGAAGATATCTAAATGAAGATAAAGATACTTGGTGGACCAGTAAGATGTAATCCTTACAGATAGTGCAGAGCTGGAGAGGAGAAATCAGAGGCTCTTGATGCAAATTTCTCAAAGGCTTCTAAAACAGCAATAGCAGCTTCAGGTTGCAGTGGTGTGGTGGGTTTCCATAGGCTGAGTCAATTAACTATAGTCTGCCTAAGCTCGCTAGGAATGTGTTCAGACACATGACTGAAGACACAGTGTGTGCAGCTCGTACCAACAGCAAGTGGAATTTTGAACATTTGGCTTAAGTAATGCAATGTGTCATTTGCTTCCCAGTGCACAGTAATCTGCTTTAAAACACAGATGGGTCGGCTCAATATCATAGAGTTACAGACTTTAAATGTCCTGTTCATAGCGAAATAATTTAACTCTAAGAGAAAGGATATCTCCATCTCAGTGTTTACATTCATTTGTCTAACTGTTCTGACTCTGGCGTACAACCTCTCTTTTCCAGGATCTGATCTGCATACAGAAGTCAAGGGGAACATTGCTTTTGGCTTGGCAGGGGCTATAACCAGTACTGATGGAGATTATTGCTCTTGCTGCATTGTAAATTTGGACAAGCTAGCTAAACAGTGCAGTCTTTTAGTGGGTGGTTGTGAAAGGTTTTTAAATCTTGTCTTTTGTCCCTTAACAGCTTTTCCCTGTTTGTTTTTTCTTGTTGATCCAATTGGTTTAATGCAACCATCCAGGAATACCAGAAAAGTATCAGAAAATATGTTTCAGAACACTTAAAGGACTCTCTAAGGCTTCAGCTAGGTATAAAAGGGTCTCATGGTAACATTTCTTTTTTTAAAAAATACCTTGTGGATTATTACTATGCCTGGATTTAACGGGGTGTAATTTATTCCTTTCCCTAACAACTGGCAATTAAATACAAAAGGTGAAATACATCCTACTGAAGCGAAGGGCAAAACTCCAAGTGTTTTTGGTGGAACCAGGAATGCACCCAAAGTGTAGATAGAGAAACACTTTGAACACACTGTTATAAGCTATGCTTTGTGGTAGTCAAGAGCTTTTATTAAGCTCACAGCTCTAGCTATTCACATGATGCATTTGAGAGGTCTTTGCTGCACTGCTGTTTTTCTGACTACTTAAGGGCGTGTATAACTAATTTTAAAAGGGGAATTAATTGGTGGCTATGTGTGCTTCTTTCAGACAAGAAATACAAACAAGGCCTCCAGGTACCAGCCTGTGTTTGTAAGGTGCAGGACATGTACCTCTTGTAAGAGAGGGAAATCTTGTCCTAGCATTTACTATTTTTCCTGGACCAAAGGAAGGCTTAGAGTCAGCTCCACCAGGTTTCTGCTCCAGCCTTAGTCACTGGGATTAATGGACACCGTAACTTCTTTAACCAGCTCAGTTAATGAGTCCATGTGTCTTGACTGGCTGGTACCTACTTCCCTCATGCAGAGTTACACACCTCGTGGCAAGACAGTTACTTAAATAAATTAAAAAAAAAAAAAAAAAATGCTGTCCAGCCACACCATTTCGTCTGTCTCCACCTGCAAAGGCTTCATTAAGAAAAGAACTATTGACCTCATTAGTAAATTAAAAAAAGCTGGGCTGGGAACATACAAAATACAATTTGTGGGGTGAGAGGGAGGAGGTGAGTACCTCAGGCAGGGATTAATAATTATTTGGGCCCAAACTGCTCTCATAGCAAAGAGATTCTCCTTTAATTCTTGACACCTTTACCTGCTATGGGGGCTGCCAGGGCACTTATCTGCCCTCGCCCTGGAGTTCCAGCCCATTTGCTGCTTGCAGTTCTCCATTGAGGTCTCAGGAGGAGTGAGGGGAGACAAGAGAATTCACCAGAAATGAATGAAATGCAGTCTGGAGTGGGAGCAGCGCAACTGCTCCTCCCAGAGCCTGGGAGCTCCTGCGGGGCTCTTGGCTGGTCACTCATAGGAGTACTGCTTGTTACAGGAGCAGGGTAGCCAGTAAAGACAAAAAGAAATGTTTAACAGCAACAAAGCTGAATGCACTAATTTCACCACCAAAGTGTTTTGTAGCTTCCTTCTCAAGACAGTCTCAGGTACGGGAACAGTGGGACGAATGTAAACCGTGCCTGTGCAGATCCCCTTCTGCAGGGCATTAGGTATGCACGGCACGGGGAGGTTATTTACATGATTAAGCAGCGATCATTGTCCATTGCACTTTAGTTCCAACAGATGAAGCTCTCACAAAAACAGCTTCTGCTGGATCTTGCCAAATAAGCCAGATAGTTTTGTGGTTGGCTGGTGTGCTGTTGAAAGCACCATTTACTGGTGTGCCTTGCACAAACAATGGAGGGTCCAAAATGGAAGAAGCTTTAGCTGTCTGTTGATGCTTCTTCCAAGGACATCTCACCTTCTCAGGTTTGAATGTCAATTACCTGGAAGCCCTTTGCAATACAGTTTTCTTTGCTCATTTTGACAGCGTGAAGTGAAACTCCACGGTGGTACAAATGAATGTGTGAGGTTGTCCCTGGACACTAAATGCCCAACGTTGTGTTTGTGTGCAGGGAAGCGGTATTGGTGCTACTGTGGTCATGACACAGAGCGACAGATTCCCTTCTCCCTGTGGTTTAAGCTACGTGCCTTGTTGATTCTTAAAGAAATTCGGGTTTAATACTCATTCACACTACAACTGCATGTGGGTTCCTGTGGTATGAGAAATCAGGGTTTATGGCTTTGGTTTTTTTTTCTGTGTAATTGGACATGAAGATTGACTTGATTGGCTTGAAGAGATTCTTGTAGCAGAAGTAGGGGAATCACTGAACACACACTGGAGCTTTTCTTGTTTAAAGATAGATTTGCTTCATGAAACTCACATTGAGAGAGGAATATTAACAAAAGCTTTTTTTTCCCAAATCATACTCTATATAGTGAACTCTGTGGCTGTTAGAGATTTCCTGTGTACAAAGGGTAGGATACAGTAACAGTTTCTCAATTAGTAGAATATTAAAAATATACAGTATGGTTGTACAGAGCTGAAAAATGGTGGGTTTGTGATATAGCCAAGGGAGTAAAACAGTAAAAAAAAATACATTTTCATCTAGCAGGACTTGACATATGCATCCACTTCAGGTTTTGTTAATAATGTTCTTAATTTGCTGTGTGTCATAGGAGGGCAGCATTAGTTATTGTAATGCTATATTTATGATGTTATTGGTAGCAGAGCTGCAGTATAGTTTTCACCACAGAGTAGAACTCAGATTACTGGGGATTTAACATGAAAGTCCAATAACAATAATTTAATATGTACTATGTACAGTCAGAATGACAGTTTTTCTCTCTCTCTCAGCAGGAAATAAATGTGTTGGATCATTAAGCCTTGCCTACTCTGTTCCTTGTTCAGAAAATAAATATACATATAGGTCCACATTGTTCCATGGTTTCCTTCTACATAGTTACTTACATTGGCTTTAGTGGTGTGATGCTGATTTATATCAGGAAAGCATCCAGTCCAGCTGTCAAAGATAGCATCTTTATGTGACCATAGAAGAAATCCTATCAGGATATCAAAGGTATTGACTGTACTTTAATATACTTGGGCAGAAAAGAAACTGAGGGATTGAAGGAAGAATGTGTTTACTTTTCAGTCTCTGACTTCTAACTTCAGGTTCAGAGCAAGCTGTTAAAGACCAAACAAACATTGATTTCTAAAACTTTTTCCAAGTGAATTTATTGCTCACAATACATGCTGAATTAACTGCCCTGGAGACTGAAGCCTTTTAATCTGGTTGGATTTCAGGATTCCCACACAAAGCCTGATTGTTTCCAATTTTGGGAACGGACTGTCTCTTTGTCCCATGTACAGGCATGCTGTTGATATTCAATAAATAATCATAAATAACAAAGGCAGAGTAATGTGATCTACACCGCTGTCCTGGATGGGGCTTGGAAGATGAGACTCGCCTTGTGCTGGGTCCCAACGCTGCTGCACCTCTCCTGGCTACTGTTCGTTTATGTATTGCCTATGGACTGCGGGAGAGGCTGCTGGCTCTGCCTGGCTCTATAGGGACTTTACAGGGTATTCCAACCTGCTCTCTTTTTTTCTTTACTTTGACAGATTTAGGAATCCCCACTTAAAGGAAGGGGTCACTTTCTGCTTGCTGCTAAAAGCAGTTTTTAATTGTCACTTCTGGGGTCAGGCTGCTCATTCTGCACCTGAAGCTGAACGTTTTTTGAGCCAAAATAGCGAGGATGTTGATATAATTCCTACAGGTGTAAGGAGCAGAATGGCTTTCAGAACAGAGGGAAGGTTACCGCAGAGCAGACATTGACTCTTCAGCAGCACTGTCACCATGGGTAGTTGTCTGTGTACTTGATATGAATCAAGAAAGAAAGAATTGGAAGGTTATGTGCAAAACTTCTCAAGCTTAGTATCGCATAACAAACTGAAACTGTTATGAGGTACAAAAATTTCCCATCCAGCTTTCCCTCAGACTTAAGCATCAACCCTGGGGTTGCTCAGTTGGGGAGCAGGGGTAAGACCATCAGGGAATACTCTGCTCCTGTAAGGTGTCAGCCCAGATGTTGCTTCCTGATGTCACCGCAGAAGCAAAGGCCAGTAGCACCTTGCAGGAAACACACACATCTTGTGGGACTGGTTTGCAAAGTCTTTCCCCTTTCCCCATCCAGTAAATCCATTGGATGTAGTCAGTGAGTGAAACAACAGGCTTGAAGTGCTCTGTATAGGAGATATGTGTTGGCATTTGGACTGAGCTGTGTGACTTTGCTACTAAGAATGACCTTGAGCAGGTCACTTATACTTGGAAACATGAATTTGACAAAAATCACCAATATAGGATAAGAATGATGTGTGCTAAAATCAGGATGTGGGAGAAATGAGAAAAAGCTGAGCCAAGTTTTTGACCTTTGAAGACAGGGGAATGTCTGTGTGATAAGCTAGCGTTTATACCAGACTAAAAAGAAATCTTTCTTATTGTTGTCAAATTGACATGAAGTATCACTGTGAATACACCTAGCTGTTTCCAGTTGCCTTTGACTGAGCTAGATATTGAATATTTGAGTTCTTTACAAACACAAGATGAAATTATAATAATTTTCCAGAAGGCTGACAATGCAATATAAACAATTCAGCTAAAGTAAAGTATTTATTTATGATCTCTGAAACACTGTAAAGATTATTTGCTTGTCTGTAGCTAGAAAATGCCACAGTCCTTGCCTCTGCTTCCACAGGAACAATACATTGCTGGCTCACAGGAACCTCCTTGGGAAGGCAGAGAGAGAGCTGTTCCTTACAGCATTCAGTATCCAGTGTCTGCTGGTTATGAGGACAGTGATTTCTGGTAGCTGTTGGTATCTGGCTATTTATCAATGGCCAGAAAACCAGACATTAAACTTTCAAGTCCATTAGCAGGACTTGGGCTCATGTGCTGAATTGATTGATGCTGCTGTATTATGAGAGTTGGAATCCTTCAGATAAAATAAGGGAGGGTGTTTTGTTTTTTTTTTTTTTTTTTCTTTTGACTCACTTCAATTACAGCTCCACCTGCAAAGGAATGCCTTGTTTCTCTTTAGTTAATGAAATTTTGGATTTATTTTCTAATTTTCTCCTCTCTGTTCCTCTAACCTCCCCTGCCAGCTCAGCATATTTTGATTAACAGGAAAAGATTGTATCTGTCTCTAATGTTAACCCAGTCTGTTTCTTTGCCCTTGTGGGAATGAAAAAATCCAATGGCATTACAAAAGGAACCATGAAGACTCCTAATGTCATCCTGTTCAGCATTCCCCTTTTTAGTAAAACGAGCTTTAATATTCAAGACATTGAATAAGCTGCAGCAAGTGCCAATTTCTTGCTTGTATACTTGTTGCACTGCCAAAGTCTCTTTGGCTCTCCAACGGGGATGCACAATAGTAGAAATGAGTGAAGTGAAATACCAGATCCAGCTCTGATCAAACTCTGGAGGAGTTTTTATTTAGATTTGAACTTTCTCACACCCATTTCTGTGCAATGGTTGCTGGTGCTTGGTGGCTTGCCACAGCATAAATACAATAGACTGGAATGTGTTTAGCTGTAGAGGATTACCTGGGAAAAACGCCTTTCCAGTTGTAATACTTTAAAAGGTCTGTTTCAACTCTGACTTCCCTCACCCCTCCTTTCTTCCTTTTTAACATCTGCATGTGAATATAATAAAGTGGAGATTGAAGCTGGTCATTTCCAGAGAAGGAAGAGCACTGGCGTTGTAATTGAGATGTTACTGCCTGCCTCTATGGCACATATTAGCTGAATAAAACATGCAGTCAATAAAGTGAAACAAAACAATAAAACTAAGCCCTTTGGTGCTCTGTTATAGGGTGTTATGCAACATAGAAACCTGCAGTCATAAAACTGAGAATGAGGGAAACCTTACACTTTCAAGAACAAAGGCATCCAAGCATTAAGTTGGAAACGGCACTAAACTTCCATTCTCTTTGCACCTGGAAGCAGTTAGTTTTAAAAGCCATACTGGTTTATGCTGTTCTCTTCCAATTTAAACAGGGCCTTCATGTGTTCTTGTTAGATGCTTATACAGAAACATGGTTTTAATTAAGGCATGCATTGATCCAAGTCCAAAAGATACATTTATTTCGGAAGATAAATTCATTAGCCATAGGCATAAAAAGCTGGTGTTCTTACTGAGACAATTCCAGCCTTGGGAATGATGTTCTGCATCCTTTCAAAGTGTGTAGTGTGCCATACAGCTCTGTTTTGTATGGCATCAATCAAATATACTGTATCCTTAAACCGTTTGGCATAGTTGATTTTGAGAAATAAAGACAAGCTGAAAGAAGAAAATTAAGATGTATAAGCATGGGAGGACAGATGTTTTCAGCTGTCAGATTTCACTAGCATTTATCAGTAATTTATGTGTGATACTTAGTTATGGAAAATAAATCCTAATGAATAATTTATTGAAATATATAAGTTTCAGTAAATTGCCCAGATACAGTAGCAAGTTTCATGAATGTCTTTGTAGGTATTTATAGCTTAAAAATATTTTTTTCAATACTTCTTGGTGTGTAAATTAATTGACTTCTCAGGGACGTGGTGTATTTCTCATCAGATGAGCATAAATCACTCTCTGTGGTTAGATGATGAAAAATGTGTAATGTTTTTCACAGTTCTTAGTTTGTTAAAATCTATTCCCCCCAAATATCCTCCCATTTGTTTTCCTGAAACTTCTGGGGGCACATGGAAAGCATAAAATGTGAAAAATGTTGCACAAATAAAAATTACTGTTTATGACTACCTCTTTATAGTGGTAAATGATTAAAATGTTTATATAGTTATATAAACTATATATAGGAAAAAGTTGCAAAACTGTAATGTGAAAATCTAGGAAGAGTTAGGAATTTTGAAAAATTAAGTTTTCTGCCTTGCTTTCTCCCTCTTCCAACTTTTAGATAAAATTTTGGTATTATGTGCCAGTTTCTGAAATGTATTAATGCGCATGCTTAGAGATGCTAAGAATGGTGGATAATTTTCTGATAAATGCTTTACTAAAGTCTGGCCTTTTTTCCAGGAACTCAGGCTTGAAATGGTTTCTGGCAAACGCATTCTTGACTATCTTCACTCACAAGAAAGGCCCCATCTGACTCCTAACCACTTTCATGCTTGATTTTTTTTTTTTTTTTTTTTTTATGGACCTCGTTTAAAGTCAGGGCACATGACAGATGTGCCTTGACATCAGTGAACTTTGAACATGGCACTGCTGGTTCAAACGCTTGCAGGCCTGGGTCATTAGTGTGCCATCTGCTTTCCATGAGGCTATGGGATAGACCTTGTTGTGCCATTCAAAGCGACTCGGACTGCGTGATCAGAAATACTTCTCAGTGACGTGTACATCTTCTTTGATTATCCTGTACTAAGTTAAAGAAAACAAAGCTTTTCCATTTTATCATTGCTAGTATTGTGTGTTTAGATCTCATTACTTGCACCTTTTCTTAACGTGGAGTTAAATAGACAACATCACTTGCCATTCCTTGCTCTATATAAAAGGATTGGACCCCGTGCATCTCCTAAATCAGTGAAATTTGCATTGTTCAGCACCAAGATTTTAGTCACTGCAGGAGTAAATGAACATTAACATTTATTTTTACTGGTATCTGTGAATGTAACCATCAGAAGGCTGGAGAAATGCTTGACCTCAAAACATTAAGTCATAGATGGTGAAAATATTGACAGCCTACTGATCTGTTCAAAGTTAATAAATTTATTGTGAATTGGTTTGCTGCAACAGTAGCATTGCTACAGAAACTCCCTAACATACTCTATACTTACCCCTCCTGTTTTCTACTCCACTTCAGGAAAAGCTCAGCATGAAATAAACTGACAGTTTGCCAAAGCTACTAGATATGTGCTGAAAAAGTCTCTGCTGTACTGTGTGTGTCTTTGAATATGGACTACTTAAAAAGCCATAAAAATATGAGTTAAGGCAATCAGATTACTGTGTTTCCCTTCAGAATGGAATTTTATTAGAAAATCCATTCACTTCAGTTCCTCAAAATCAAATCCTGTTTTGTTTTGAAAAGCAGAATATATATGTTTTCCTTGTGTAATATAGTATTGTACTCATTTCATGACACTTTGTTTCTTCAAATGTCAGTTTATGAATTTTGAGGGGTGTGAAGTCTAAGGAGGATGTAGTGGTTGTGGAAGGGAGTTAGCAGCCATCAAGTAGTGCTGCTTTCCACGTCAGCATTTGCTTGCTTCCAGTTGTATTCATTCAAAGAATTATTACGAAGTCTTAAAGAGATCAAACAAACCAAAAACTTCTAGTGGCAAGTTTTTGCTATTAGAAAGGTCTCCAGAAATAATAGAGACATCCACCCACTACCCCCACACTCCCCTTCAGCCAAAATTAACAGAAAATTCATGTTTGCGTCATTGCTAGAGGAAGATGTAGTGGAGAAGGAGGAAGAGGTTGCAGTGATTTTTCTCAAAACCTTTTTGATCTAGTAACGTTGATTAAGCACACAGCTTACATTCATTTTTGGTGTCACTTTTCTTGCTGGCTCACTTGATGATTTTTCATTGTTGTTTTGAGGGATACTGGAGAAAAATTAAGATTCTGCTTAGGAGATATTTTCCATGTTGTCACATTATTTATGTCATAAGCCTTTTTGTTCTGTATCAGTATGACATCTACTACAAAAGGACGTTGGTCTATGATCAGAGGTCCTCCCTGTTACTCTGATTTCCAGAGAAGAAAACTGGATAGAGAGTTTGGGTCCCCATTGACGTGTTTACATCAGAAAAAAAGTCTCTCAGGGCCATGTCAGCTTTGATTTGAAGAATTGTGGGGTGTTTTTTCTATTTCAGGCAAAAAGCTTACCAAAACTACAGCAAATACATAAAGGTTGTGGCCTCTTAGATGAGTGTAATACAGCTCAGGTCTCCAGCTCTGGCTTTCTGCCTCCAGCATTGCTTTTGAAACACTAGACAGAGGGGCTCTGTTAGAGCCTTGTGAACCTTCACAAGTTCTTCTAACACTCAGAAATTTGCTCCTTTCCTAGTCAACAATCCTTAGAGCTTTTTAATGTTCAAGTGACTCTTGGTGCACTTGTTTTTCTTTCTGGAAATTAGTCTCTGAATTAGTATGGACACAAACAAACATACCACATACGATGTGTGTAACTATACTGTGCTCTTTCATGTTAAACATTGAACATACAGCTAGCCAGTAAGCAAATTAAGGGTATAGAAGATGAACTATTATGTAAGATCCTACGTAAAAATCAGAGAATTATGCTGGTTTTCCAAGATTTCTTTTTAAGAATTCAACAACACACTACTTCCTGAATATTAGAGAAGCATTTTATAGACTAAATAATGGTTGCTCATGAACTTAATTGCCAGCATACATATTTACTGTGGTGAACTACAGCATTTCTTCCTTAGAGAAAAAGACAGTCTTGCTCAACATCCCCCAGTAAAATAAGCATTTTAAAATCACTGAAGTTACAGTATAATTTATAGCTATCATTTTAAGCACTGAATTTTCAGACCATTTCCCTCTGTTTTCTCACTGGTGAGGAATGTTCAAGGACTGTAATATCAGCATGTCTCCTATTACAAAGTTAAACTCCAGAAACATTTAACAAGGTGAAAGTTCTAAAATTAGCCAGTTTCTCCAGCCCACACATCACACACCTGTGGGAGAACGAAGCCATGTACAGTGTACTCTACACTTTCTTTCCTCATTACAAATCAAAACACTCTAACCTAGCATACAGATCCAAGAATTGCCTATTTTCATTAAGTCAAGAGAGCTATTAATTCCAGATGTAAACCATTCCACTTACCCTTCTTGAAGATGGAAAGGGTATTTTCCTGTACCTGTGTCTGCGTTTCAGCATGTGATCTTTCCTCCACATTCCTTGGCCTAACTATTGCATGATGCACCCCTGAAGGCTGTTGCTTCAGTTATGCAGCTTGATGCACAGTAAAGGCAGGTCTACATGTGAGGAGTTCAGCAAGTTCAAAGTTTTTAAATGTCTCCAATGTGCTTTCAAGATATTTGATTAATATGTGCTCACTTCCCGTGTTTTAAGTGTACTACCTGACCTGTGACTGCTGAACTTAGGGCTACGAACCCCTAATTGTCAATGCTGCTTTCAAGAAGTCAATGCTACTTACATGACGGTTATAAAAAGCCTAAGAAAAAGAAAGGTTATCATTATTTTATGATATGGGGTCTTCATTACAGCTAGAAAAAATTAGATGTTCACAAACAAAGAAGGATAGAGAACCACTGACACAGATAATCTGTTTTCAAAGTAAGGATCAGCTGAATCCTGAACCATTCTTGGATGTTTGTGGATCTAGCTTATTTCTTAGAAACTATGTGTCTTACTGATGGCTTGCAGTTTTTTAGCTGGTCTGTTGGTGGGAGCTGCTTTGCTAACAAAGATAATTTCCCAGGAACCACTGCAGCTGAAACAGTTTGGGATAGAGGTAGTAAGTGTGTAGTAGGAACTAACAAAAAAGAATGACACCACTTCATGCCCTGATGGTTTCTGTCACCATTAGTTTAAAAGGGTTTTTTTTTTTAGCATTGATGTGATGGAAGGAGTGGATCCTTTAGGCAGTTAAATACGTGTGGATTTGAATCATCTGATTGACTGCCAGTTGACAGTAAATTTATCTGTGGCAAAGGGACCACAGAAGCTGATTTTAGCTGTAGTCCTTCTAAGAGAAGAGGAAGAGAGAATGCTGGTCCTATCATGAAATGGGCACTGGATGTGACTTGGCAGCCCAGCCCTTAGAAAAACTTGCTATCTCCGTTGCTACTCGACTAAGCAGCAGTGCACAATATATTGTTGCTGCTGCTACCGACATTTTATACTTGTGTTGATCTGCACAACCGTAAAAATTGATTTTGATCCTAACATTTAAAAGGGGAACAAAATTGGGACTATGTGGATAAACCCATCAACAGTTGATCTTGGGCATAAATTTTACAGGAGAAGTTTTCAGGGGCAGCGATTGTATCTTTGATGTACATCGGTGTCGTGACTAACACGAAGGGGTGGCAATCTGTGCCTGGGGCTTGTAAGTGCCACAGTAAAACAAACGACTGTTAAATTACCCTCGCTGCTGCTAGTTTTGTGATATATGTCAGTACATAAGTGTTTATAAAAATTACTTACACCGTATCTTTGCTTTCTTTGTATTTCAGGATAGCACTTAAGCAAAAAAAAAAAAAAAGAGAAGCAGGCCTGTGAACAACCAAGGGGAATAAAATTGTCACTGTGTTGCTGGCAGACCTTGAAATGAAAGTGCTATGTAAGATTTTTTCCCCCTGTTTTTCTTTAACTAAGAATAATAAAAAAAAGAGCGTTTAAGGCATAAGTCAAGTTGAAAATGATAACTATTTTTCTTGGAAACGTGATGGAAAATAGAAAATTAGAGACAGATGAGTCACATGATTCTTAGGTATAGACCCAGTGTATGAAGTCCACTGCTTGGACTACTGCCTTCACAGCTGAGAAATCCTTTAAATTATTTATTATTTTTAAGTGATTAATTTGGCACACTGAAATAGAAGGAATAGAGGAAAATACATTTTTTTTTTTTAAGTCTACTGTATACATAGTTTGGAGATAGTAATCTAGAAATATTTCCAGTAAAAAAATTTGTTCTGTTGCTTTGGGTCTTGTAAAAAGTGAGGATTTTATAGCATTTTCCAGCTATCTGTTCTCCAGTGACCTTAATTGCAAAAACTACAGAAAAAGCCTCTGCTGAAAAGTTACTTGTTTCCACTGCAACACTGACTGTTAGTAAATTAAGATAAACATTCTTAGTGTAATTTATGACTTGATTGCTTTCAAAGCTGGACTTTGGTGCTTGAAAAAGGACTTTTTTTTTTTTTTTTAGCTTTCATGTCTTGCAATGAGAAAAAGCATCATGTTAATCATATGTAAAAGGAAACGCAACCTTCTTATGACAGATAACAGGGGTAACATTTTCCACTGGGTTACTGTAATACAGTAAAGTGGGAAAATCCAAGCTGTCATTCCTTAGGAGCTGTTTTTGCTACATGATGGCTGTCTCTGAACATTCCCACCCAGTGGTGCCCATGAACTGTGCGATCAAAAACAACCAGTTGGGAAACAAGAAGATGAGAAGGGGATCGATGATGATGAAGATGTCTTGGGAGCGAATTCCATCTGCACGGTGCTCTTAAAGAGCTGTTGACTACATACAGTGTATTAGCAT
The DNA here is from genome assembly GCF_036417535.1 of Chlamydotis macqueenii. Classification (NCBI taxonomy): domain Eukaryota; kingdom Metazoa; phylum Chordata; class Aves; order Otidiformes; family Otididae; genus Chlamydotis; species Chlamydotis macqueenii. The sequence continues at coordinate 9,981,889 of NC_141567.1, read as the reverse complement.
GTTAAAACGCCTAGGAGAAAAGTCTTAAAGCAGGAAACTGGCTTGCTGATAGCTACAAGAGCTACATAAAGGTTGCGAGGGTCCAAGCGCTGTGCCCCTGCACAGCTGGTGTTGGATGCCATTGCTCAGAAATCTTCATGCTACTTTTGAGCAACAAGCGAGTCTCTATTTTGAATATGAATGAGTGAAGTCAACTGCCCCTTAATTTATACACATTGCCAGAGACTGTCCCAGGGTTTGGAATTAAATACTCCAGCACAAATCTCTTTAAACCTCTCCTAAATAAGAAATTATGCTAAAGCTTTTTAGTAAGGAGGTTCTCCCCTCTGTTGAAATAAAAATCAATTATATTTGCTCTGCTGTGAACAATGTCGCTCCGTAGCCTTGCTTTCTAATTGGGTAATGCCTTAATGACCTGCTGGGAGGCTATGATGCATTGCTTTGGACCCTCTCTGCAGGCTTTTAGACTACCAGTCAGATGTCAATGAAGCTTGACTCAATAGGGGTTCTTTTTCTAAAATTCCATTATTCATCAGGTTTTATGCACTAAAATGATCACAAAATAAAACCTTCACATCAAGCAGAGTTAAATAGAATTATGGATGCTTTACTTCATTGTTAGACTCTGAGATTGCCACTGGATTAAAATTAGGTTCTTTTTTATTTGTTAAATTTGATGAAAACATTTTTGCAGTCTTGGGTTCCTCTGTTAAGAAGCATTGAAAGAAGCAACTTTAAAGGTGTTTTTTTTTTTAAAATACAGATATATATATATTTTAAATAAGTTTTATCTATTACTGTTCATTTTAAATCACAAAACAAATGCTTTTTAAAGTCTTATTCACTGTCAGTGAGTGGTAAGTATGCGACCATTTATTTCACTTAATAGCTTTGTTGAATCCATCTAGTTTTCTATGAGAATTGGGATAATAGGGTAAAAATCCTGCATTTGCTTTATATTTTCTTCATAGTGTTTAATAGAGACCAGTAAGGTGGAATTTAAAAAAATCATTAGCTGTTCTATGAAGCTAATGCCTGAGTAGGGGCACTGATAGTACTGGAGGACTTCTTGTCCAGAGCAACAAGGGCCATCATTTAATTTGCATGGAGAAGATGCTTTCCATTATGAGAGCCTGAGGATATGTAACTATAAGAAAGGCAAATTTAAGCTGGAAAAGCCTCTGTCCTATTTAATACATGCATAAACACACACAGATATATGTATTCAATTTGAAAGGTGTAAGGAAATTACAAATGTATGTTTTTATAACAGCCTCAAGAAAAGTTTTATAGCCATTTAAACACAAGTAATTCTGTTATGCAGTAATAAATTAGGAGTTACCAGGGCAACTGAATGTAATAATTTATTCATACTACCTCTGGAACACATACCCCCTTCTTAACATGATTGGCTGATGTGTTGTGTGAAATACACGTATTTCCAAAGTAGTATGGAAGTCAGTCGTATCATTACAATACAGTGGTACCTTTTCCTCAAGCTTATGAAGGTTAGTGAAATGTACAAAAGTACAATTACAAATAAGTTGAAACGTGTAAATAAATGAGAATTTTATTTGGCTTTACTTTTTCAGGTACACATTTTCTATAAAATTCTCTAATTGTTAGGTTTTAAACTTCTGGATTTAAAATAAGGCCAGAATGAGTAGCTATTAGAATCCAAATCAGTAAGATACTAACTTTTTGTCAGAATCCTCTCTGTTCAGAAAGGTAAGAGATTTTCTGCAGATGCTTCACCTTCATCTCACACACTGAACATTGTGTTTTCAGCAATCCAGTTCTTCCTGTCAGAACTTCCATGTCCTTATCTCCTGATTAATACCATCACCTTTACTTTTAACACATTTTAATGGTATACTTTGTATAATTGTCTAGAATATAGTACACTCTATCATTTGCAATGTATCATAGGTAATACATGGGATCTTCTCATCTTACTAATTATCTGTCACACAGAGGAAAATAAATTGATGTTTTCTTTCACATATGAAGGAGATTGACACTTTTTTTTCCCCTAAAACCTGGGAAAGCTGCATTAAAAGTGGGATCCTAGTCATTCAGACGATACATCTTGGTCCAGTATATAGTTATTTTTTTCACATTTATGAAGGTTTCATCAACACCTGTATCTCTTCAGCTGTGAGCTAGGTCATGAAAAGTAACCCTACCTAGAATTTCCTTATATCTGCTAGCAACTTTGTTAAAAGCCCATTTTCTCCTCTGTTGTTCATTATTTAAGCAGTCTGCCCTAATATGCTACGTTAAACTGTCTCCAGGAATGAATACCCATTGCAGTTAGGACTGACTACCCAGGTTTCTCAAAACAACATCACTCAGCCTCCAGATCCGGTCTGCCTCTGCGCACAATTAGAATGATAAGCTTTGAAATCTCAGAAGTTTGCAGTTTCTTAATAGGAAAAGCCTGTAATCCTTGAATAATATATTGCACCTTGTCAAGAACAAAGCATATTTAGAATAATTGGAGATTTCATAGTTTAGTGTTGATCAATTACTTAAGGTGAAAGCATGAGCTGGAGATCTGGAATGCTACAGGCTCACCAAATGCTGTTTTTCAGAATTTAGAGAGGCTTATTATGGATTCAGCCCTCATGTTTGATCTGTAAATGCTAAAAAGCTGTTCTGTTTTATAACACCATACCCCCACCCCTATCGTGCAAGAACCATTCTCTGCACATCTAATTCTGATCAGCAAAGTAAATAAACTTGAACTTGGAATACTCTCAAGACCACTTGCTCATGTTTTCATAAATATTTAGGAAAGGACACAAGTTTCTGGTAGCTTATATTAAAGCCTTAGCTGAAATACTAATTTCTGTTGTCCCAAACTAGAATTTCTTCCAGTATACGGTTGGAGAACTATGGGATTCTGGAAGGTGACACGGCACTGCACAGGAAACCATAAAGTCTTCTGGCCTTGAAATACAGGACTGCAAAGCTCATTAGATTTACTTTATTCATAATCCTTCTGGAGATATCTTTTCTACTTCCCTCTTCTTCCCCTCCACCCCCTCCCAAATACTTCTGTAGATCTATTTGGTGGTTGTGCTTAAACAGTTGCATTTTAATATTTTATTAGGCATGGCAGGAGAAAAGCCTTGTTTCTATTTGAAACAGCACAAAGTAACTACAAAAATCAATATACAAATGATATGATTGCCCACTGTTAAGCTATCTTTTTAATGACTATAGAAAATTAGTGGGCCAATGGGCTTGCCATTACCAACTTCACCTCACAGTGCAGAGCTATCTATCAGGGAATGAAAGGTTATATTTAGCTTTGATACACATAGAATTTTATGGAAGGCCACTATCTTGCTATTGGGTGAATTAATGGCATCTGTTTGACAAAGCTGGACTTCAGACTCAGGGTTGGATCAAATCCTGAGGTAGTGAGAATTTTCCTTCCTTCAGTGCTGCTGGGTGTTGTCTTCTTAAATGCCACAAAATGTCTTTTCTAATGCTTGAGGATTTATCTTGTGAAACGGTAAGGCTCTGGGGGAGGTTAGCCCAGTGTATGAGGTTTGTTCAAACTTGTTCAGTACTGAATTTCTTAAAAGAGTACTTAAGTGTTATCTAGACCTTGTGCTGTTCTCATTGCAAGAAGTTGGGTCACCCTGAAGAATTAAGTGCTTAACTTATCCTGCCTGAAGAGATACATTTATAATTTAGGCAGCTTTTTATCTAACTATAGGGCAGCCCTTGTAAGTTTTCAAAGAAAAAAAAAAGTTTTAATGAGAAAACCTGTTAAATTCTAACTTAATTTTAAATATTCTTTCTGTATTTCTTTCTTATAATATGATAAAAAGAAAAATGAGGAAGTAACTGTTGGTTCAAATCCAGTCATACGTGTAGAAGTGAATCACATAACAGCAACAGTGAGGTTGATACTGAAGAAGATATTTTTTGGTCACTAAGTCTTCAACAATAGCTAGAATTAACTTATTTTACACTGATGCATTGGTGCATGTACCCCTGCATACACATTATCTGTGAGAGTGAAACTCCTGGTTTAGCTATGAGAAAGCAAACCAGCAAATTTCTGGTATAATGGATGTTCAGATGAAATTTTTAGCTGCTACACTTACCAAAGATGAGAGAAGAGCTACAGAAATAAAAGAACTGCTGTGGACTTTCAGCTTTTACATGGCTTCCATCCTTTTGTTCTATAGTTCCACCAATGGGAAAAAGTACAGAGAAAAGTATCTTCATGTGGCAACTTTTTCTCTTCTGATTAGTTTTTACATGTTGCAGAAACTGAGATTTAAGAATTAATTTAGTAGCACAAGGTTTTCAGGATTTGCACGATGAGCTATAATCAAACTCCTTGGATGGCTGATCTGTCAAAGGTTATCTTCCCTGTCAGCCTGACTGCAGCAGTCTCTCTGTTCCTCCCTGATGTCCACAGCGTTCCCTGTGCACCTCCTGTGAACATCAGGATTGTGTTACAGCAAGACCCACCATGGTGCGTCTCATTATATCTAGACAGAAAATTTTGGATGTAGCTAAGATGTCTACAATGTCTTGTCCTTTTTCTCTCAGATTTATGTCAGGATCTCAGCTGACAGTTTTGCAGACTTCTGCAAACTTCTCTAATGTCTTCCTTTTGTGGTAGACTTGACTGTGATAGTAATGTTTTGACTTGGAGCTGAACAACAACTTCTTTTCATCTTTACTTTTCTTTGCTTACAGAAATGTTGACATTATTAGACCATGGCTCCAAAGGATTTTGCTAAGTTTTCAATAAGTGGATTTGTAACTAATAGTTTACGGATGACATCATTGTTTTTTTCCAGGCCAAGACACTACTATGTGAGGTCATATTAAAAATACTAAGCCGAATTCATAGTTACTATTTCAAACTTAAATGAACATTTATAGAAAAATAACACTTCACCATTAGAGTGCTGGCATTTTCTGTGTGTCAGATAGTGAATCTGGTTTTGCAGCCTCTCTACTGGTAAAACTCTTTGAAATTAGTTTGCTGCAAGGTGTTTTCCTATGAAAAGATTCCCTAATATCAGCTAAAAGTGACTGGGATATCTCTGTCTTTGTACTAACACAGGAGATATTAATTCCTGTCCTCACCAAGAAACCATTGTGAAGAAATGTAAGTTCAATAATTTCATGAGCTTACTGCTGTGTTCTTCCTGTTTTCTTTCAATTCATCTTGCAAATTGTTCTCTTTTATTGCTTTTAATTTCAGGAACTGTTTGTGATTTGATAGTATTTTCTGACATTCACCATGAGATGCCCTATGCTATGGCTACATTAGCAAATAAATCAGCGCAATAGGGGCAGATTAGTTGACTAAAGAAGTTGGTGCTGAAGCTTCTGAATCCACACTGCCTGTTCTTTGGAGATTTTTCTTGAGAATAAATTCAGTCTGGTCTCCTGGACTAAATTTCCCCATCACAAACACGGTATGAAGGTGTCCAGAGGATCAGCTATTGTTTCAAACCCTTATGTCCCTGTAAGTTGGTTAACACCTGAAGATGAAATTCCAGTTCAGTGCTCTCTGAAAGCAATCAAACAGAATTGCTCTGTCAATCCCACCAGCGCGCAGTGACTGGGTTCAGGTGAGGGCCTTCCTCCAGAGCTGCCCCACTGCTGCAAACCAAAACATCCATATAAGCACAGGTCAGCTGGCTTTGATTTCTCATAAGGAAAGTCGTCTGAATTTCTGAAAGCTATATCTCTAAGATGTCTCAGAGTGAACAGTCAAAACATTTTGGAAAGTGTAGATCACAGGAAATAAATTGTTTAACTGTGTCAGCGCATAGGAGTAATTTCACTATTGTTGAAAGGAGTAGTCTGATACAGAACTGGATAAAAGTTTTCCAGGTAAAGTGACTTAATTGGGAAACGAAGAGACTGAATATAAAAAAAAAAAAATGGGTAAACCTAGGGAATTATTTTAGCCAAAATATAGAAGTAGGGTAACATAGCAAAACATTTTGTTTTACAGAGGGAAGTTTTTCAGACTGTTTCAAAATATTTCACTTTGGGTTGGAAGATGTAGCTGACTTTTTGGGTTGTGTTTTTTTTTTTTTTTTTTTAAAATTCTGCCAAACAACCAGAAACACTTCTGTTTCAGATCAATTTTTTTTTCCTCATTTTTTTTTCTAAACCACAAAATGGGAAAATCAATTTTTTCAATTGCTGTTTCTTATATATTTAATTAACTTCAGATGTTAGATCTTAAGTTCTGATCTTCTCCAGGGTAAGACTGTGTCAAAATTTTCTGTAAAGCAGTTTTGGTAGATCACAGCATTATATAAATAAAAGGTACAGAGCTCAAAGCATAGCTGCTTCACTGTTCCTTATCAGCCAGAGACTGCTGTATTTAAAAAATATTCTTGTGCTCTGCTTCTGGTTCCAGCCTGAACCAAGAATTTCAGACACTTGACAAAATATGGAGAGAAGTGAAGTGAAAGTATGTTCTGTTCTGGTATAGCTCTTGCTCCATCTGAACCAGTTCCCCCGCTTACTGGCACTAAGAACCTGATAGGATGAGGCCTTGTGGTCATGCATGAGCAGACACTCAACGGGACAAATGAGACCCAGGGCTCTGCAAAATGAACTTGGGTGGATTCAGCTGTGGCAATATGAAGCACCACCACCTTTGGCTATTTGCTTTGTGCTCTCCCTTCCTGCCCTTTGTTGGGACTCCTTGCCCCTATAACTAAGTAGAAGACACATATGCCTGTTGTCTGCATTTCAGCCTTGTGTTCAGGTGCAACCCACTTCCTTTGGCAGTTTAAGCTAAAATGCAAGCTCTAAGCAGAAACCCATCTCATCCTGCTCCGTGGCTCTGGGGGTGGACACAGGGCAGAGCAGGGTTCAGCTGCTGGCTGCACTCTCTGGAGTCTGTCTGGCAGAGCTCTGATACAGGCAGGCTTAATTCAAGCATGTGAGTGCATCATTTTGCATCTGCAGTATCTCTTTAAGGTATGAATTCTGGAGAAGCTGTTTTGTCATATACCGTACAATGTGTTGGAATGGTTAAAGCAGGAGTCACTCCTATACTGGTAACTTGGAATCTTTGAACTGGAAATCAAGATAAAAGGCAATTCTCCCTGCTCCTTTAATATCCTACTACACTTCTAACAAGCTACATCCTTAGTGCTTTGCCGGGGGGATGCTCCTTTCTGAGGTAGTACATACAGATCTGGGTTTCAGAAGATTGACTTATTTTTCCAATATCAGAGTTTGGTGCCAGAATTTAGTTCTCAACCCGAGGTCCAACCTGCTACCTCTCTTAGGCATTATTTGATTTAAGTAAAGTGTCATAAAGCTACATTATTTGAATGGGTTAATAATTCTGAACTGTGCTGGAGTAGCTGGCAAATCTGCAGCAAATAAACAAAAAGGCAAAGGAAAAACTCTTGTCACAATTTTACATGTGAATACAGACATGGCAAACAGCACCAAGCTGATGAAAGGGGTGAAACAGTCCTACAGCACATCGTTACCATGCAATCCCATTTGACACAATCAGTGCTTCTGGTTTTTGTGGGAGCTGTTCCTGGATTTTGTCTGTCTATGAGGAGACAGAAATGCTCTGCCCTAGCGAGAACAATTGAGGGGAAAAAAGTATTCCTTAAAATCCTCAGTAAAAGCCTCTCTGCTTTATCTAGAGCTCATTAGAGAGTGTAAAGAAAACCCAGTGTCTTGTTTAAATGCTTTTCCCCCCTCAGTTTTATAGATAGTTAAATGGCACACAGGTTGTGGCTGTCTCAGCCATCAAAAGCTAAGAAAGGAGGTTAAAAGACTCCAGGGATCTTTCACATTAATTACTACCACTGTCAGTTGGTGTGAAACCATGTTTGGGCCTTTTAGAAAGGAAGAGCATAATTTGTGCTTTCAGTTTGGGCTGAAACAAATCCTGCCCATGCTGATGGTATGTACTCCTGTGTAAAAATGACTAATTTCTTTCCACTGAGTTCTTGTAGTTAATCTGGAAAAAAAATTATGGGAAATCCCCTCACTCTACCCCAATAATTCCAAGTGAATTTTAGCAACCTGAATTGGCAGAGTCTGTAAAACTGGCTTGAATTAATTGGAAGCCTAATCCACGGAAATTTGCTAAAAAATGCATTATTCACTCCAGTGTAGCAGCAGGGAGGACAAATGAAAGAAGCAGAGAGGAAAAGCAGAAGCAGCACCTAAGGCAAAGGGCTGTCATTTGAATTTCATAACTGAGAGTGAGACAAAGGCACGTCTTTGTCCAAGTAAACTACCTTATGAAAGGGAAAATCTGAAGAAAAACACAGAAGTACACAGTCTGAGCGTTTGGGCTGGTTGGACTCTGCATCTCCCATCATTTACAGCGGTGCCCAAGAACAACCAAAGTGAAATGAAGTTTCTATAGCACTGCAGCACAGTCTAAGGGATGCATTTCCCGCACAGTTTGCCACTCAATTTTGTCTTGTGTTGACAGCCTGCTGAGAGAAACACATACAAAGCAAAAAGTGAGGTGCACCACAGCCACATGAAGACCGATTTGAAATCCCTTCCCACACCTGCGTCATGCTCCATGTGATGGCAAGCCAAAAAGAGACACTACGTGTAAGCTACCAAACACCTGTATGCATGCAGAGAAGTGGCGAAGGTTGAAAAGACAGAAATTATCCAGAGTACGTAGATGACAATTATCTCAACAGCCGGTGATTATCTTGTACCTCAGGAGGCCAGAGAAAGAGAATGGGAGCTGGAAGGAAAGCAGGTGAAAACCTGTTTTTCATTTTTAGCTGAAACACCATGGACGATAGCATAGTCCTACACCTTCTAGTTATGACTGTAGGTGTCATAATTAGGAGTAACAACTTCAAATTAAGTCCTCTTCTGAGTAGGAAATATCCAGAAAAATGTTTGAGGCTGTTCCATTGAATAGCCCAGGTGCTGAGCATGGCACTACTGCTAGAACTGACACAGCAAAATGGGAGAATGGTTGTCCACAGGTTTGGAGAGCTGAACTGGCTATCTGGGCTGGGAGAAGTGCCCAGGCTCAGCGCAGGGGGGGATTGGACCATGTTGCTGAGCAGAGAGAAGCAGGACTTCCTCTTTGGGTGGCAGCCGGTTGTTAGATCAGGTCAGTCATCTTCTGAATCCTCATCTTAAGGTGCCCTGCCCCTGTAGTTTCACTTGGCTGCGTTATGCTTGTTCTGAAGTCTTTGGTACTATTTTGCACAGTACTCATCCTTTTTGAAAAGACACCACGTTAATCTACCCCAGCAAGGTGCATAGCTTGCCTACAGAATTTGGCACATAGATACATGTTTATCACAGGAATTCAGTGTCTCAAAGAAAGAAAGCAAATAATGGAAGTCTTCCTTACAGATCGGGAAACTGAGAACAGAATCTTGTGTGTGGGAAAACGCAAACTCTCATTTTCACACTCTCAGTAAGAAGCACAGAGAAAGTTAAAGCAGGGAGCTGGCTTATTACTTTTAATTGGTGCTGCATCCCCAATACACTATGACCTGCTTTTTTGGCTTTGCCACATATGTGTTTTATGATGTGTAATCTCCCAGTGTCTGTTTCCGTCATCTATAAATTGGGCTGTACGCAGGCACGCCGCAGGGCTGTGCACAGGCGCGGGGGGAGGAGGCTGTGCTGCCTGACAGCCGCTCCCGGTGTAACTCGCTGTAAAACTGCTCCTCTCCTTACATGTGCACACCTTGCAGGGTGGTTGTGGAGGTTAATGAATTGCTGTTTGAGAACTGCTTTAAGATCTTTGGATGAATGTGCAACTGAATATAAAATGTTAAAATTAATTTTTGGGTTGGTGTAGTTTTCATACAAGCAAGGAAGGATAATCACGGCCCACAGCCACCTTCCGTGCTGACCTTCATGGGCACACGTGTGAAGTCTTTCTGCATTCCTCACAGAGAGCAGATAGGGTAGAGGGTAATTTTGTTGTGGCCTAAACTATTTGTGCTTTGCTAGACTCTTGGAGAAGGTGGCTGCTTCAGAAAGGCTTAACATTTTAAAAACTACAGATGTCTCTGGTGGAAGTCATTTGCCATGCCTAACACAGGTTATTTGGTGATTGGTGATGGGATGGGATACAGGTGTGTCATAGCACAGCAACCCTTTGCAAAGAGCTAATGAAGGGCCTGATTGCTTAGGCTGAGTGGCTGACTACAAGCACATGCTGCAACTCTGACTGCCCCAGTTAAATGGGGGCAAGAGGCAGAGGTATGGGGCTGCCATAGCAGTCATCAGAGAGAAGATGGAGGAGGCAGGATGTGTTATGAAGAAGAGGCACAGAGTTCTCTGCTGCTCATCAAGGTACTTGTGTGCTAAATTTGGAAGAAGTGGTGAGAGAGTCTGGGATGGGTTCTTCTTCTGCTCCACTAGCAGCCTGAAGGAAAATTAAAGAGGCAAAGGATGGGTGAGGTCTGTAGCAGGGCATAACCCATGGCTCTCTGGTCTTTGGTGTACGGAATTAATCCTTTTGACTCTGGGAAGGGTGAGTCCTTGAACTATGTAGATAAAAAAGTTTGTGGGTTTTGTGCCCAAAATATGGGCACATAAGAGATTGCCTGTGGGTACCCTTGGGGCCTTTTTGCAATTTAAAACTCATTTACTCTGAAAATGCTGTAAGCTTCATAATCTCTAATATGTTTGATTAGAAGAATTATGTATGGGTAATGATCTGAGAAGCTCTGGAAAGTAACTTCTGCTCTAGTTTACAAACCTACATCGGTTGGGAAGCATTTGCAGAGGTCAATCTCCTCTTAATTCTTCTCCCTGATAGTGTACAAATTTCCCTTCTGTAATAATATTTCTCTCTCAAAAACAAAACAAAACAAAAAAGGGTTTTTCAAAATTCAGGGACTGAGGAAGCTAATGCCGCTATGGTCCTTGTTCTCCTTTTATAGTGTATTAGGAATCCTTCTCTATGTGTGTAGTACTAAGGCTGGCAGGAAAGCAGAAGGAATGGCTTTATCAACTACTTGGATGGACTCTTATTGGCAGATAGAGTTGTATCCTGGTTCTTATGACCAAAAACCCAAGCAATAAAGTCTAGTTAATCCTGGTTTGGCTGCTACGACCTGTGAGTCTCCTACCAGTTTCATACATTATAAAAGCTTCAGATACTTTTCAGGTCTCTACATCCAATTGCTAAGGCAAGACTGAAGCTTTGGTTTTTGGTTTTTTTTTTTTTTTTTCTCCTTACTTAACATGTTTGGGCAAAGTGTTGTCAGGTGCCTTTCTGGTGGTATGTTGTGATTGTGAACCCTTACTACCTCCCTGGAGCAGCCTGTTAGCTACAAATACCAGAGTGTGTTGCAGTTGTACTCTGATTTCACAAGAAGCTGTATACTAAATTCTATGCTAGTTACTTGGTTTAAACTTATTTAACTGAAATTTTGTGTAGAACTTATAATTCAAAGAGGAAATGATATCACAATAGGATTTAATGAATTGTGTGCCTACAACTGCAATATAGCTCACAAAATGCTCAGACAGTTGTGTAACTGCTTGTCCTGTAAATGCATCAGTAGAAAGCTATGCTCCTACTTCTTTCCCAAGCATGGTCAGAACCTGCAAGTTAGTTTTCACAGTGACAAGGTACCCATTAGATATTAATGGGAAACACGTGTGCAATTGTGTTGGGTTGCAGTTTTAGAGTGCCTGGTTGTGATTCAAGGATTTTGCATTCAGTGATGTTAATTTGAAGGCTATTGTTGACCTCTTTGGAAAAGGAACAAACCCTAATTACTAATGTATAGGTGTGTGCTTAGCATGGTGCTTGGAGATATGCTACCATCTTGTTAAGGAAGGAATCTTATCTGCTGTTTATTTTAATTGTGTTGGACTGTGAGATTAGAACTTGACATAAAGCTAAATAAATTCATTTTTCGTAATTTGTTTATATCCGTGTTCACACCTTGAACCAGGGTTGTTGGGGCTTCTGTTGCAGATTATCTCTGGTTCTTGGAGCTTTCCAACCAGCTGCATCCAGCACTTAGGACTTTGGGGTGCAAGAGCAGAGCGGTGATGGGGTGTAGGAGTAGCACTGCTCTGTACTGTGTCTGGGCTGCAGCATTGTTCTGTGAATGCCTCCTCCATTGCAGGGGTGAGATGGATAGTAATGGATAACATAAACCAGGAAAAAAACAAATAGAGCCTCGTGCATGGGGCAAATAAAAATGTCAGTGATCTGAATATAAAGCAAGAACTTTGTTGGGCAGCTGCTAATATGGGTGAACTTTCCCTGTCCCCTGGGAAAAGAGAGCCCTTGTTTGGGATGGTCTGCAGAATAAGTATTTTGTGATTGTTTCTCTCGATAAGAAAAAGTTACAGCAATGATAAAGCACAACTAATAAAGAAAAAAAATAAAAGGAAAGAAGGAAAGGTGAAGTAGCAAGACAGAAAAAGAGGGTGAAAGACAAAAGGTGAAAAGAGATCAGATTTCTTCTGGCATTTATGTGCTCTGTATATAAAGTTTGAATATATTTTCCAGAAGAGGATTTCCCCTTGCATTTGCAATTCAAAGCTTCTAGCAAATTCCACTGTTTCCCTTGGCACTTCTTCAGCCTCTGTGGATTTTCCAGTTCTGCTTTTAAGATGCATTGCAACTGTCAAACTGTGAGGTTTTATTTTCTCTTCCCTGAAGTAATGCGGCTTAAGGTATACTGTGGCATTCCTTAAGATTTCAGTTCAGAAACTGAAAGGTGCAGGGACCTTGTCCTACTCTGGATTTCTGGTTTAATTCATGGTCTTCAGGATTCCTTGGAGATATGACAATGTTGCCTTTCTCCACTTTATTCCCTTGCGTGAATAAGAAGATTTGGGATTATCTATCATATAGGTAGATGTTGATACACAACTACTATGTTCAAGTAAAATACCAGTAATAGCGAGATTGGGACATCCTTATAAAAATAAATAGCATTAAAGGGGATGATATATTTGAGATGATAAGTAGAGAAATAAGAGACTTGCTACATCGCTGTCTTGAGAACAAAAAAGCTTCTACCCCTCATCATAGCCAATTCCATCTCCCCTGTATGCTTATCCAATGATGTGTCTAACAATAAACAGTACATATGGCAAAAATAAAGCAAACTACCACTTTTGTACACTCCCAGTGTACAAAATTAATGAATTTTTTTTTTTTTTAACAGAGCCTTGCTTTATATGCATGCTGTTAAAAAGCTGAAAACATTTAATGTTTGTCAAAGCAGGACTGCAAAATAAATCTGATTGCTGAAGCCTGAATGTCTGGAGAGAACCTTTATGGTGGAGAGTGAAGAAGTAACTAACATGTGGCTCTTCAAAAGCCCACATGCAATGAAGATGTGTTAAGAAAGTGAAAATTGTTTCAACTTGTTCTGAACTGAAGTAGGATCCTGCTAATGGATCCATTACTGACATGAAGACATGCAATAGGGTTTTTCCCTAATCACTGCTGTGATGGGCTGGTGAAAGTATTTGGGATAAGCTGCGGCAATAGCTAATTGTATGTGGAGGCCCAGCAGCTCCACCAGGCAAAGGGTTTCAAAGGGCTGCATGGGAGAATTCACTTCACAAGAGGCCCTTTTCAGATACTCTCCAGGTTTGGAGCTCCTTTCCTTTTAGTACACATTCTGGGAAAGCACTTTTATAATCCTCCTTTAGAGTTATTGCAAGCCAATGCAGTGATGGTTCAATGAAAAAGCATGAAAACAGTAATGGAATTTCTTTTCTATTTTTTTTTTCCTTTCTTTCCTAATAGGCCCTTTAGAAAGTCAGACCATATGTGTAGAAGCCTTATTAACCAGAGGCCAGGTTTGGAAAGAACTGTGGTAAATTACCAAAATGAATTTGAAAATAAACTTAGAAAGCACACATCTGAGTTCTCAATTGGTACTTTAAAAAAAAAAAAAAAAAAAACAGACCTATAATTATTTAGTATCTTATGTGACACTTCAGATAATGTTTGCTGTAATTCTTATGAGACTGAAACTTATTAGGCAGAAAGTGTATTGTTAGGAAAAGTTTAAAACGCTGCATATTTCCCTTTGAAATAGCTTTCTTTATAAGAGAACTATAATTTTACTTTCTCTGTTTCTTAATTCATTTATTGCAGAAAATGATTTTTAGTAGACTATGTAAATGCTCTGGATGACCTACATATGAAATACATAAAAGATAAGATTGTTCCATGTAGCTGAAACTTAGAGAAAGCTAAGACTGTGAGGGTAGGAGGGAGAAAGCATTATTTCTCCCTCAATGAACAAGGATTTTTTTTTTTTTATTTTAATTCTAAAATATTTTTTGCCTGCAAGTGCTTCTCTGTAAAAGGTTAGGAACAAGTATAGACAGGTATGTGCATTGTAGGGCTGTGTTTTTGTGGTTTTTTTTTTTTTTTTTTTTCTCCCCTCTTGTTCCTTGTGCCAGTGTAAGTTAAAAGGATGAATAACTTATAGAAATAATGGACAAATCTTAGGAAGAGTTTTATGCCCATTTCAAATAAAGGCTTCATTTCAGATATGATCTGAACTTTTGTGTGGATTGCATGACTTCTGTTCAAAGTTCTCTGAAAACTACCATTTTCCCTCTCTCATCCATAACAAGAATCTATCAGCTGGTCACTCTGTGGACATGGGAAGAGAAGAGCTGTTATTTCTCTATTTAATTCAAATGAACGATGCTATCAGAATGCTTGGTGTAAATTTGGTGTATTTCAGGAAAATGTGCATTGCATATATATTGTGATTGTGTCCTTTGGACAGAACATATTTTTGTTTCCCTCCCCAAACAATGTTATTACAGCATGGTCTGTCTGGTTGAATACCTTTTCTTTACTTTCCATTAACCACTTTTTCAGATTTGCATGTGATCCTGCAAATTATTCTGACAGGAAACCTTCTCAGCACAATTTGCAGAACTGAAGTGTCTCTCTAATTCAAAAGCTTTGGAGCATTTTTAAACTTCTTTGCAGCTTGTTTCTTTTTTAATTCATTACTGAATTAAATATTCTTATTACTGAAATATATTGGGAATCACCAAACAGACTGTTAGTGGAAAGTAATATGAGAAGTATGAAGTAGTCCAGGAGAATTTTGCATATTATACAATTCTCCTTATCTGTTATAAAATGCCCTTTGGTCTTGCTTCTAGATTATAAACTCTTTAAATTTTTCCTTTTTAAAAAAAAAAGATTTCTCATGTTATGGTTTTTAGCTGGATACAGAAAGGCAATGTTGGCTGTTACATTTTAACTGTCTTAGTAGATCAGCATGGAACAATTTCATCCTGTTATGGATACTTTGCCTTTGGGATTAAAATTTTTGAAAGATTCCTGCAAACAATGATTGAGAAAAAAGAATTTGAAATGGTGTTGCACTAAATGATTAAAAAAAAAAATTATAAAAATTAACAAGTGTTTTTAAGGTGGCGAGAAATAATTTCCCTTTTCTGGCCGACTTTAAGTAGCGGCAGAAGAGAATGGAAAAGAACAGTAGAGAGAAAGTGCAATGCTTTTTTTCTTATTAACTTTTTTTGAGGGGCTGAGGGGAGAGTGGAGTTTGAAATCTCTAGTCTCTAGTGCAAATGGTTGGTCTGGGAAAACAGGGTAGACTTGCTACCTTTCACACTGGTCACATTAGAAATAGTTGCTATCTGCCACCTGGAACCTGCCCACTGAAAAAGCCCAAAGCAACATGGAATGGAAGAACAGCTTGCGCTGGTAGCTTCCAAGGCTGAGATGTACTGTGTCACTGTTTCACTACTTGTGAAACAGCAGCCTCGTAGGAATAAAGGATTGATCTGTAGCATCCTTATCTCAGGATACATATGACTCCCATATCTTAAATTACTGGAAAATGACAGCCTTTTAGTGGATAAATTAATTTCAGACGTATTCTAATAGTAATAAAAGGCAATGTTTATTTAGGAAGTTTTTTTTCCTTATCTTGATAGTTTACCGGACACACTAATCAAGCACAGCTCTGCGGTTCCTTGTGGCATCACACAAATTGGCTAGAAATTCTGCTGTGAATTAACATAGATTTGGCTACAGATAGAACTGCAGGCGAGTCATCATCATTATGGTTTAAACCTATTAATGTTTATAACTGTTGTTTTAAATCAGATTTGTTTTTAAATAGGATGATTGTGAGAACACCTTTTTGTGTTTGGAAGATGAAAGAAAATGAGCAAAGAGCTGGCTAGTTGTGGTATAATTTAAGAAAAATAATGATTAAAAAATTGCACTGTAGAACACTTGCTTTAAGATTTCAGTTATGTTTGTGGAGAAAAGATTGATTCTATCACTTTTTGTAGAATTACTGTAAGTCTCGGTAGTGCTTATTGCCTTCTGGAAAAATTAGATGGATTGCGTTGCTTGCTTGACATGTAAAAAATAAATATAATAAACTCGTAGTGTAAATGCCTCTGCTTTCCCATTTACTTCCAGTTTATCTTAAACAGGACACCTATTACTGAGCTCGCAATTTAAACTTTTTAGTCTGAATATCTACTCTTTTACTCCCTCCTAAATGTGACTGGATCCTATTGTATCAATATTTTTTTTTCCCCTCAAGAAAAGTGGGATTATAAATGTGGGCTAAAGAGCATGCTGAAAGGCCTGGCCAGGTGTTGGAAACCTGGAATGCTGAAGCACCATGTGTTTTGCTACTGGTGAGATAATGTTGTATTTGGCAAACAGCTGAATAAAGGAGGAAGTGAGGTTTAGCCTTGGCATAGATATCGGATGGTGAAACTGTATAATGCCCCACCATTCCAGGCATTAAGATGTACATTAGTATCTGCACTTTAAACTTCTCTGCAGCCTTGTGGGTTCTACAGAGTAGAGCTGAGCTTGTATTTTAGAAGAAACAGGTAAACGACTGGTTAAAAAAAATAAACAAAAAATCCCCTAGGCTACAGCTCCCAAAGAGATTCTTCATTTTGGAGAAGGGGATGGAGGATAACTGTTTATGTATGAAATGCATTTTTGCTTTCTAAGTAGAGTTCCAATTAAGGGGCAGAAGTATGTAATTTTCTTGGTTTACTGAGGAAAGCTTTGCTATATATTTGACACTAAACTTATTTTCTCTTTTTTTTTTTTTTTTTCAACTGTGAATTTGTCTTTTTCTGAAGTGGAATATTGACAAAGTGAGAGAGGGTTACTTGCAGATTAAGTGCATCTCAGCAAGCTGTCCATGCTTCCTATAAGATCTGATATGGGATAAATTAGTGCCATGTATGAGAAGCTAATGCCAATTTGACACCCCTTCTGTTCTTGACCCCGGTCCTCAAGAGTTCATGGAAGGTACGTGTTGCAACTGCTGCTGTGTTTGTAATGCAGGCACATACACGTTTAGAACAAGTTTCTGAGCATCGATCAGCAAGTAAACAACTTCTGGTCTTTTTTTGATTATTGAATGTAAGGAGGTTTTTAAAGAAGAAATAACTTAGGCTTCTGAGAGGCTTTAGCTGATTAAGAGCTTTGTTATTTGTGAAACAGCAATAAATGCAGGATTACCTCAAATTAGACACTTATCTAGTCATAGTTCTGGCGTTCAATACTTTAGGAGACTTTGAGGTCAGGCTTCAAAGGTGATGTATTTGGTAAGTATAACTGCTGTTCAGTATTAGAATGTCAGAAATGTAATATTGAAACAACAGGATAGGGCATCCTGGATTTGATAGGATAAGCTACTACACATAGGTCACACGTGAATGTATTAATTTGATGATTTTTGTGACTAAAGTCATATTTGACAGCTGGCTTTTTGGAGGTTTTTTTATGATGAAATCTCTAACATCTGCCATTCAACTTGTTTCTGCCTGGCCAAGAAATAGCTAGGAATTTTGCTTTGTTAGAGCAGTTACATCACCGCAGAGGGAAGATTGCTGAACTTGCAGCTTGCTTGTTTCTGCTGTGCAAGCATTCAATATTTCATATGATAACTCCAATAAATCTCATGTCTCTGCTTAGAGAGATGAGCCTAATAAAGAAACAGATATTTAAAAGTTATTTTTAACAAACATTTAACATGATGAAGGCAAGTTTCAGGCACGTTAGTGGGAGGTGAGAAGTTTGCAATGTCCTGAGGCATCCAGTTCCTCTGATCCTTCATATGCGATTAAATTGCTGTTTCTAGATGTGAATCTTGCCAAATAGCTGCTGGCTTTTTATATAAACTACAAAAATGTAACAGTGCAGAAAAAAAAACTTGATAAGCTATATGAAGGCAAAGACCGGGCTGCTTTTGCTCTTCTCTTACTGCTTGTAATCACTGGCTAGCAAGAGCTCTCCTGTCTTTTTAGCTGCTTTGAATTGCCTTGTGCATAAACCATGAGAGCTTGAAAACTTTTTTTTTTTTGCAAGCAGTTGTAGCAAAACACTTCTATTCTTTGTCCTTTTTTTTTAAAAAAAAAAAAAAGCTCTGGTTTTGTGTTAGAATTGAGATATACACAGAGGGAGAAAGTCTGTTCTTTGCTCAGGTTATGTATAGCAAAGCAGAGGTTGTACACTGTTAAAGTGCAAGAGGAAATTTAATCCTGTTCCCTAATCATGGGATTCCTCTTCTACTAGGCAATTTTGGCTGATGTATGTTATGGAAGTCTATAACTATTACCTTCCCCATGATGATGATACGTTTTTAAAGCTAGCTGCTCGCTCCTGAGAAACAAAACTAAATGCCCAGCTTGGCCCTTTCTTGGAGGTGATCTTGGAGTCTATGGGAGCTCTGAGGCCAGGTACTATGTACTGAAAGCCATTTATTCATTATGTCCTGTAAACAGAGTTAATTGCCTTGGGTGTTCTGATAGTGCCATGTGAAACTGGGTAAACACAAACTAGCCTAATATGACTTAGGTTAGTGTGAATAATTAAAACATAAAACGCTTTCATGGCAGCTTTCTAATTATTTCACTGGTCACTTCACCTCTATCTTGTTGCGCAGTGCTCTGAGGACAGTGTGTGTGGCAGCCATTTTCTCTCATGGGCCTTCCCCTTGCTCCTTGTGAGGTGTGTGTGGTGAGGAGAAAACATCTGTGCCTCTTCCTCCTGGTGGGTCCCCAAAATGTAACATGAGTGAATGCCCATATCCTCTTGGGAGATGGTTATGTAAGCAATGGGCCTAATAAAGAAACTTAAAAGTTATTTTTAGTTAACACTCAACATGACCAAGGCAAGTTGCTTAGATGTTGTAAGCAATAGCTATTGTTTGCACACCCTGGGGAAGCATATACAGATTTTCCCTCTGGTTTTGGGCCTGGTCAGCAGAGAGGTGCCAGGCTAGAGGGCTATGGCAGCACTTGCTGTGCCTACTGAACAGCTGACTGGGGGCTGTAGTTAGCCACTCACTTACAGGAATTTACATCAAAATATGGCCCTACGCATCCTATCTAGATCAAACTGGGAAGTGCTGCTCCATAGGCAGTAGTGAAGCCTCTCTTTGTTCCTCCCTCTGTTATTACAGCCTCTTACCTGCATCCTCCCTGGGACACTTGTATGAGTCAGTGCCAACCCTCTTTTGAACTGTTACTGGGAGGAACAATTTTGAAGTCATAGCAATTCTTGCTGTCTGTCTATAATAATTTTTTTTTTTTTCTGACATTGTTGATGTCTTTATGTTATACATCATTGGTTTTGGTTAGGATTTGGAGAGCATGTTTTATCACTTTCTGTCCTAGAGTGGTTGTCCCAGTGCTATTTCTTATTTATCTCAACCTCTTGCTTAATCTATCTGGAAGAGTGTAGTTTTGAAAGTTACTTTCCCCCATGCTGTCATGCTTTCCATTCTCATTTTCCTCCTCCATGCTGTAATTCTGATTAGAAAAAGTGTCTTAACTTCACTGCTGTTATATGTAGACAACATGGTAACAGCTAGCAACCTCAGGTGAAGGGAATGTCTTTACAGCCCCAGCACACAGGAGTATTGCAGGCAGGAAGCTCAGCCCCAAGAGTGTGGATTGATAGAATAAACTGAGATGTCAGTGTGAAACAAAATGTGAAACTTTAAAGATGTCCTGAGCATATGGGTCTCTGCATATGTATTGAGCTTTGCATTTTCCTGTTGAAACATGTCTGGGGTATTGGCATGTGGGTATGTGAAGAAATAGTCTGATCTATACTATTTCTTCTTAATGTGAGCCACTTCTTAAAGGGTTAAGTAGATTCATGGAGGATATGTTATGGATATTTTCATCTCAGAGACAAACACTTAAATTCTTCTCTGCTGTACTTTTTGAAGTTGTGCCCTACTATATCCCTAAGAACAAATTCAGGGGAAAAAAAAATTCAGTTGCTATTAAGTTCTACCACAACCTTGTAAAACAAAACACTAAGGCCCTTGTGTTATCATCACATTAGAGACTTAAATGAAAGGAAATTGAGGGTTAAGTTTGTATCTGACAGTCATTTTGTCAGATGTATATACTTGTAAACAAATGTGCAATACTGTGTTTAATGTTCAAACACTGAGCAATTAAATTGTATGATTCTTAACAGCACATAGCAAATATCATACTAAATATTGGCCTGTAAGTGTAACACATCCTTAAGGTGAAGGTGCCAGAAGCCCTGCATTTATCCTCTTGCCAAATTTAGTTTCTAATGCAATAGTAATAGTAGGAACTCTGTAACTATTCAACATCCATATTGAAACAATTAATTTGTGTTTAACATCAGTTGAATTCTGGTCTTAGTCTTGTGAGTATTAATGTTTTCTGGAGGGTGGGTTTCAACAACAGTTCTCTTAGTAAAGATATTTAATAAGTCATTTAAAACAGGAGTTCTTCTGGCTCTGATTTAAATTGAATCTCTGTCTTTTAGTGATAAACAACTAACAAGGAGAATGAAAAGGTGTTCTTAGTTTTAAAGAAAGCAAACCTAACTTTCACTCTGGAAAATGAAACTTCCTTTATGAAACTGCATGCTGTTGTCCATGTGTCCCTTTGCAGTTCAGCTGAAGAGACACATAATCCTGTTTGGTGACGCTTCACAGCTCACTCTGTGCGTTTGCAGTTGAGGTGTATGGTATATTATGTCCTGTTATGGCTGCTGGTGCTGAGCAAGAGTTGGCGTCTCTTGCCCTTACGGCTATCCTGGGAGGCAGGTGAAACCCTTGGGGTTTAACTGGGCAGGTTGCTCTGTGACTTGCAGGGAGGGAGGCTTTTGGGAGGTGCCTGCGGAGATGAGCAAGTAGGGAGCCCGCAGCGGCAATTCAGCCCAAAAATTGCTGGGTGAGAGGAGTAATCCCCAAGCAAGCTTCAGAGGTGATAGAAAGGAGGATGACCTCCTGAGGACTCAGCTGTGACTGTATAATGCTGCTGTGAGACACCAATAGTTAGACTGAAGCTAAGGACCAGTCCTGCAGGTATGGGTTGGGAAGATTTGCATTTAACCCTTGCATTTTAATTTAGTTCACTCAGTACACCTTAAAGAGTTGACAAAATCTTAAGGAGCCTCCTGTTTATTTGTCTGTTTTCATTTTAAGGTAAATGAGCATCTTGCTTGGGGTACTCTTGTACAGTGATTGTGGCTGGCAATTCTCAAGTCCAAAAAAAAGAGATTATCCAAAATCAGCCCCCCTGCCTTTTTTTTTTTTTTCATTGCTTTTCAGCTGACCTGTACCTGGGGAATAATATGTTGATGAAAACTAGAAAGAAAACAGTCATCCCACACAATCACCACATCTCACAAACTGATCCCAGTTTTTCAATATCTTTGTGCACCCAGCTCTTATTTTAAAATCAAATAGATACTGCTGGGAAGGATGAAAGAAAAAAAGATACCAATGCTTGGAAGCTAAAAGCCGTACAAGTTCCAGATCTGTCTGCACAGTGTGTTAGGGATGCTGTGCACTTACCTTTACCCATTGTGTGTTTCTATACTTGGAAGTGGTGTCTGGGATTCCTTTTTTCCCCTCTCTCTCACGTGAAGTGCCTGTCCCTCTGCCCAGTACCTGCACAGTAGGTGGGAAGCTTGACAATGTGTATTTTTGTGCGTACTGTGCAGTGTCTGCGCTTCTATTTCTGACCAAGAGCCTAGATGGATAATTAGACCCGTATTGTGTATGGAAGTGCAGATTACTCTGGGTGCAATTGACATGATCTGCCTTAGTTTAATCTCAAGAACTGATTTATTTAAAAAAAAAAAAAAAACCCAAACCAAAGCTGAAAGTTGTGGAGTTGTAGTCCTCATAAGAAAAAAATCTGATTTTTTTTTTTTCTTAAAAAAAAAAACAACCCACCAAACAAAACACCAATTGTTTCCCCTAAATTGGTTGCAAATGTGGAAGTATAAGTAACATTTGGGTTTCTTTAACAAATTCCCAAGCAATTCAGCAGTTGCCAAGGTAACAGTGCTACTTTTAATAACAATAAAGCAAGCATATAAAACTTGCACATTTCTCATTGTCTAAGATAATACTGCCCTGATGTTGTAATAACATTATTAGCATTTACTTTCTTTTGTTCGTTGAGAAGCACGTCTGGTTCATAAATTGGTTGTACAGTAGCATCTAGCACAGTGGGATCTGGGCTCATTAGGACTCCTGGATGTTACAGTAATGTGAAGAAATAATAAAGTATTTCTTAGCTCCCCATCCATTTCTTAGAATGTTCTTTTTGATTTTGCTTCCTGTGGCTGTCATTGTAGTATGTGGCTGCCTCAGATTAGTTAGTTGACTATTACAGCGATCTTTTTAATGCAAAAGCATCAGTATGTTATAAGCAAATCCTGCAGACAGTCTTCGTGACTAAGCTATACTTCATAAAACATTGAGGGTACTCTTATATTATTCATGGGAAGCTGTGTATTACTAAAGAAAACTCTATTTCTAGTACTAAAATATTGTTGTTCTTGCATCATTTAGAGCTGCCCTTTTCAAGTCTAAATGGATGTCTTCTGTTGTGCCTACCTTCCCCCCCGCTCCTGGAACTTGAGCTTCAGCTGAACTTTGGCAGATAGCTCGATGTGGTTACTGTGGATATAAACTCCTAGGTCTGGGTGGATTATTTGCATTCTAAATACTTGACCTCATGTTTCATTTTGACTTAACTTTCCACCTTTCTGTCAAGATTTTGGCACTTAACATATGAGAGAGAGCTGTTTTCCTGCCTATATTTCTGCAGTCAAATCTGTGATTTGGAGATCATTCTTCTTCTGACCTCTGCAGTTGTGGCAAAATCGAGTCTTTTAATGAAAAAGATAGACAAACATTCAAGACCCTTTCTTTTTAAAGAACTCCTATTGCTTTTTAATATTTTTGTTTTGAGGAAGTTGTACTGAAATTGCATGAGTAGTTATAGACAACTCTGTGCTCCCAATAAGGATTCTTGTTGCATTGCAGATACTAAAGTTTAATCTATGTCTCTAAATGTGGACTATTTTAAGTTTGTTTAAAAAAAAAAAAAAAGATAAAAACAAACAAACCCCTCATGAGCTGAAGATGTGAGATGTGGAAGGAGGAATCGCTTCCCCATATGTAGTCTTTGCTGGTATTGACTCCTGTAGCTGGTCATCTCTCACCAAGCTTTAATGACCTCAGAGGAAGTTAAAGCAGGGTTTAGTTCATTGCAGAGTTAGAGGATAGTTTCTGATGTATCATCTAAACTATTGTCCACTTCAAAGCATTAACATATTTTTTTTTTAATTCATCAAGATGCTACATATTAGTGTGGATTATGGAGTGCTCCCAGTGCATGTGAATGTGATTCCTTCTAGAAGGAACACAACTATTTCCAGGTCTGCTGCAGCTGACCACCTAAGGCCTCCAACCAAACCCTGATATGGACACAAGGGCCTGAACCAGTGTCCTACCCTCAAACTTCTCCAGTGTGTACTGAGCACTTGTTCACCAAAGGCATGTCCTTGAGCTGCTGAAGGATTTTAACCGCACACTTTCTCTTCTTATCTTGCTGTAATCTTCAGTGTCTGTCACATGGGATTGGTTGCATAGCATCAGTGAGGGCTGACTGAGGATATGTACTGCTTTTATGAAGATCTTGAATAGATCTTTGGGTAGGAGTGCACTTTGGAGCACACAGGGCCCAACATTGTGTTATGTCTATACTTGAAAGATACGACACTTTAGGATTAAAACTAAGTGAGTGCATTAAAATTTGTATTTTTATCTTTGCCTAGTGATTTTTTTCATTATATGAAACAAGAAGCAACTTTATCTGACTCTATGTGAGGGCATATTTTATCCACAACAGCATCAAATATTCAGTATTTATTTGTAAAAAGTTAGGTATGTAAATACAGAAACACTTATCCCAGGGCAGAAAGTTTGCTTAAGGCCTTTGACCCAGTGAAGTCCTCCTTTTATTTGGCTTCTATGCAGGAGTCTGTTCCAACTTGATTTTGTCATTCAGATTCTTTTTTGCTTGCACTAAGATGCTTTGAGGCAGTGATTGTCTTTTCTGGTTTGTTTGCACAGCGCCTAGGACAATGTGGTCCTTCTCCCTGGTGGGGCCAGTTAAGCTGTGTTGTAAAGCAGATAATAAGTTACCACAATTGAGAAGGATATCTTAGGTTGTCGTGTGGCTTGTTTACTTATTTTTGAAGAACGATATTTCCAGACAGGAAATGTAAAGGAAGAGCAGAAAGATGGTGACCATTAATAATAATCTGTTACAGGAACAGACTGGAGCAGATAGTATAACTGTCATAATTTACAGCTTGAAATATGACAGTACTGATTTAAGGTCTGGACAAGATAAAGTGTTTATAAATCTTTTCACCTCTATTCTGGGAAAATGTGTTTTTAGGATAAGTATCTGGTGGGCTGTATTTTACGAAGTGCAGAGCATTTGTTTCTTCACTGCAAATTTTATTCCTTGGTTAGGATTACACTAAAGGGTGTTTGTGCTTAAAAAAAAACCCAACAAAATGCTCTCTAAAACATAAGATACTGCATTCTGCCTCTCTGTCCAGGCATGCATACACCAAAAGTGCAAATTTGCCATTTCCAGAGAAAATTGTTGCCTGTTAGTGGCCAAAGACTGATGTAATAGCAGACTGATGAATTCAAGATGTAATTTTCAGCATCTTTACTATTTCACTCTGGCTGGAATTCATCCTGCTGTTATCTGGTTTTGCCTAACTGCAAATACTGTTGATGATAATCCTAATATAAGACAGTAAGTTCTTAGTCTTCCATTTTTTCATTTTTCTGTTTCACTGAAATTGAGCTAGGGGTTTTAAGAGAAGAAAGTCTGTAGCTTGATGCTGGCCTATAGGAAAAGGGAAAAGTTTTTTGTTTTGATGTTTTTATTTTATATTTTTTGGTAAGGAAACAGAAGTATTTGAAAGGTTTTTGGTTTTTTAAATTGTCTGATTCTGCTTTGTCAATATGCCCAATTCCTGTGCTCAGCACTTGCCTTTTGAACAACCGCTTCATTCTTTTCAGTTCTTTGCCAAACACGTGGCAAACATCTGCTTAGATGGTGTCACTGGGTATTTTAGCTCCTGATGTTTGTGCCCATGATCAGATCCCTGTCTACCATGGGCAGACACTGAACATCTCATTTTAAATGCAATGTCTGGACTCAATCAAGTGATGCTGGAAAGAAATGTTCAAACAATATCTTAGAGAAAATGGGGCTAGAGGGAGAAGCTTAAATTTGTGTCAAATGGTTCTGAGTTTTGCTTGGATTGATGGGCTTCTACTGATTCATTAGTGGACCTGCCAGGAGGACTGCTGCTACATTAAAACACAGGCCTGCCCAGCTTTGGATGGAAAAGCAGGAAATAGCCTAAATCCAGTTAAGGACTGAGTTATTACAAGCTTCTGTCCTGGCCTAATTGGGAGCAGCACTGGACTTAAGAATATACAGGTGAAGGGAGTGTTTGAGCTTTTCCTGTAAAACTTCATGCTCAGCAGGAAAAAAATTGTGCCAATTAGTATTCTCTTAAATTATAGTAGTTAGCTGTGAGGACAGCTGTGGATGAAGCCCTGATACTATTTAGATGTTTTATTAGAGACAATGTAATAACATACTTGAATTCAGAGAAGCTTGGGTGACACTTTGATCAAGTTTCAATCAAAGGTGATGCTGCCCAGGGCCAGAGCTGGCAAATACTATCCCTTTTACAATTGCAAATGGAACTTAATTCCTGCTGTCACAGCTGCTATTCACTGCTTTAGTTACAAGCACATTTTATTTATTTTCATCGTGAATTGCTTGTTAACTAACTTCAACTTGCTTCCACTCTTTGTAGTGGATGCCTTGTCACTTGGCTCGCACAGCATAGGAGTTGTTTCTGGGTGGATGGCAGAGGCTTTCTCTTCTTTACTGCTTGATTGTTTTTCTAAATGACCAGTTACAAATAGATTGTGCAAAGCGTTTCAAGATAACTTTAAATGCTGCATCTTGTGGAATACTAATATCTGTAGAACTTATCTTGTTTGGAGATACTTTGTATCCTGTCACCACCTTACCAGTGAGCAATGAGAAGCAGCAGAGCCAACACTTGTATCATTAAAAACACTTGGGAACAAAGGATTCTAAAGTTTGATCAGCTCTATCACACAAACAAAATTTTGACAGAACAATTGAAGGTAGTGGTTTTTGTGGTGTGGGTTTGTTTTTTTTTTTTTTTTAAAAAAAAAAGCAGTTATAAGCTAACCTAAGACGTTCTGTGCTGAAGCATTTGAAGTGTCGTCATGAATGCTTGAAATGGGTGATTTTGAGAGCAGAAACTGCTTTTACCTAAAAAAAAATCACTAGAAGAATGGATGGGCTGGTTGAAGTGTTTAGATCTATGCAGAGAGCAGGAAGCTGATGTAATTTGATAACTTTTCATGGTGTCAGAATATGGAAAGGTACTACTGCTGAGAGGTGCTTAGTGTGTGTAGACACCAAACTACTTAACGCTGCAAAGTATTCAGGAGCAAAGATAGTGGGGGGAAAAAAAACTGTCTAGCAGTTGAGATATTTGAGGACCACTACAGCTGTCACTGAGTGGTAGTGTCTTGTTTTTCAAGGTTTTTTTTGTTTTGTTTTTTTTTTTTTTTAGAAAATATTTTCTATGGCCATGCCAATTGCCTTAAGGAGTCCCTGAGACTGGAATATGTAGAGTTGTGAATTTTGTCTGATCAAAAATCACTTTGCTAAACGTGTTGTCACAATTACTGCCAGAGATCAAACATCTTCGGCAACTGCATGTTGTTTCTGCCAGTAGATCTTTTTAATAATATTGTAATTTACTTTTAAAAAATGGAGAAGAAATTACTGATAACCCTCCCAGTTATACTCAGAGCAACACTTGCTCTTTAATTTGGTAGTAATTTAAAAAGTATTGTACAGGGATTCAACAGAAGAAGAATGCTACATATCCAAGGAGAAGGTTTGGAAGAATGTTCCTTTTAATCACTTTAATATGATGAAACTAGATAACTGGACATCTTGCTATGAAGATGTTTATGGCTGGGATAATTCTGTTCCTATTATTTATTGCTGTTAAATGACTGAAAAGACAGATTTAAAACATTGACCTTTGGGAATAGTACTGATCAGCATTTGATTTGTAACTGGATAATATAAAACTCTGTTCCTGGTAACGTCATATGTAAGCAAGTAGTTGGATGAATCCAGAAGAAGTCAGATATAAACAGAGAGGAAAAGCTGGCTTAAAATCTTCTTAATAAATCATCCTCGGGAAATGGGAACTGTATGGCATTAGTATGTGCCATTCAAGATAGCTACACTTTCTGGAAACATCTGTGGTAAGACTCTTGGCTGTTCTGGTGTCTTCTGTAATTTGCATCAGTTATGTTTTCCCTTACACCACCAGCATAGTATTTGGATGCTGATGCTGAACTTGAAGTAAACCAAAAAACTGCAACCCATTCAGTCAGTGGAAGGTTACCTTTTCTCAGATGGCCTTCCAGAGACCCACTGAAGCCAGGAGTCAAGGTAGCTGTTCTATTCTGATTTCAAGCTGCTTTTTCCAGCTTATGGACAGCTGTTTAGTTTTGGCTTGGGATAGTTTCTTCAAGGAATGACTGGGTGAATGCTTTGAAAGGAGGGAGGAAGTTCATGGAGGGAAGAAGTGATCTACTGAACACAGTCACAGGAGAAATTTGCAGACTGTGGGATGTGGTAGATAAGGAGTGGCAGAAGAGGCTACTTAAGAGTGACCAAGGATTTTATGCAAAGAGTAGGGAGGAAATAGCCAAGCCTCAGGCATAACAGGAAAGGCTTGTGAAGAATGAGCTACAGGGGAGAACTTGCTGCAGCTCAGATTCTACTGCTTGCTTTAAAATGCAGCAAAAACCACAAAACCCTTATTTAATACTGTTGCTTTAGCATTCACTCTTGCTTTTTGGTGGAGTTGCAGGCTGACAGCATGGAAAAATGTTGCATTGCTCACTCTTTCTTTGTGTATCCGCAAGCTTATGCATACATTATGTATGATGTGGTATCTTCTGCATGTCAAGCCAGTTTATCATATTGTTAAGGCTTAAGAACTTTGGGATCAGTCTTTCAATAGGATTTAACAGAACTGAAATGTGTTCCTCTCCATTTTTCTATTTAATCTACAATTATTTGTGTGCTTTGACTTATTTCTTCTTTTTCTTTTTTTTTTTTTTTTTCTTGCTAAGAAACGCCTGGGTACAAACCAGACTGGCACAGAAATACAAAGTGCTCTTCCATGGCTGTCTTCATCCTGTGATGTTTTTCCCAGGCTTGGGAGCAAGCCAGTGTCCATGCATTGCTCTTATGGCAGGGCTGTACTTGCTGGCATTTCACAGATTAAAAAACCTCTTCTAACATTCATTCTGGACTCAGGAGATTTTTTTTTTTTTTTTTTTTTTTGGTGCCTTAAGAAGAGAATTGAGCTAGCCTTTATCTTGCCTGAACTCTAATATGAATGGTAATATTTTTTCCTTTGTATATCTGTTTGTATATGGCATTCAGTTTTTGCCCCAGTATTGTTATGTGCTATTAACAAGCTGCCACATTCTGTTGGCAAGTTGTTTGCTTCTAGGCAAAAAGTGAAATTGAATTTATACAGAAAAACAGTAAAGAACTTTGAGGTCCTTTATAATGAAGGACTTCAAAGATATCTTACTATTTAGATTTTAAGCCAGATTCAGACTTATACTTTCTCTTTGTGGCATTCAGATCAGCTGGTTAGTGAGATTACACCCAAATGCCTTTTGTGTTTGTGTGAACTGTCTTGTCTTTCTTTGACTTGAACAGATCTTTTTATTTCATAGGCTAGTGCATGTGTGAAGTGAGTATCTCTTTGAGATAGTACTATTGTAAAGGAATTTTTTTTTGGGGGGGAGGGGGAGGGAATAGCATGTGTTACTTTATTTTTCAGTAAATAATATGGCCAGCCTAAAGGAAGAAAACCCTAGGCTTTCAGTTTAAAGAAATCCTTATTTCCATGAAATTGCCCACCTATAATTAACAATTGATGTTGTAGCTGTGCAAGCTTTTATAACTAAAATGCTCATGCCCTTTATTATCTGACTTAGAGTGGCAGAACAGGTTATTTAGGTCTTTGTGATAAAATGAATTGAGCATCATGGCACTTAAACCTCTTGAATACTAATAGATTTAAAGCACAGACTTTTTGAAATGGTCCACACTCATCCTCATGCTATTCATCCTACTTCTCTGGCTATGTTCTCTTCCAACCAGTGATACTAGCAGTCAAACATCTGGACATTAGAAAAAAAAAAAAGAGAGAGAACCATATAAGTGTTTGATTTAAATTGTGTGTGGTATCCTCTTGGATGAAAGGAATGCCAGAAGGATGTAGTGTAATGTTGTTTGCTCTAGATAGTCAGACTCTCCTGGAAAAATAATTTAGTAGCTGGTTTTCAGAAGTGTGTTTTGGAGGAGTGAGAGGTGGTGGAATTTTTTGCTTATTTGCCACACTGTGGAAATCTTTAGCTGCTGATAAATGTAGGGTGGCTCATCTACAAGGCTTACAGTCTACTGTCTCTCTGCAGTACTCCTAGCTCTGCACTGCCACCCTACTCATGTCTATCATTGGGAACCACTTGCATATGATTGGGTACAGCTGCAATTTTTCAGCAAATCTTCAGCAATTTTTCAGACAAATGCTTTTTTTTTTTTTTGCAGGGAGTTCTCTGCAAACTTAATGTGAAAAATATAACCATATTTACCTTTTAATAATGTGACTCTAGTTACTTTATTTTTTGAGTTGATTATGGTAAATAGGACAAGGAACCAATATATACTTTTACTTTATTTTCCTGGTGATTCATAAGAACTGACAAAATTAAGCAGTAATTAGGATCTTATTCCAGTGTAAGAAAAGTCCTATCATTTAGCATGTGGTGTTTCCCTTGCTAGCAGACGCAACATGACTTAAAATGCCTCGCATCTTCACCTCTTGGTGAAAATGGAATATTACTTCTGACTTTGGTGTGGCTGCATCTGTTGGAGAGTATATGAATATGTAAATTATGCTGGATGTGTGGCCTATAAAATTATTTTGCGATCATAGAATAAAAGTTGCTGTATGACTGAATTAAGTTATCTGATGAACTATAGCTGTAGGGCAGGGATGAGGGTTTTTGGGTAGAGCAGCTTATTACACGCCTTCTTGAAGGCACAAGAGCGCTGTGTATCCACAGATTCCTGGTTGATTAACTGACCTGGGTGATCTAAATGCCGCTGTATCCTGTTGTATGACAAGCATTTCTTTAGGCACATGTCACTGTGATAGATTAAAGGATGCACGTTCAGTCACACCTAATAGATTTAGATTTTGAAAAAAAAAGTGATCTTGGCTAGGAAAGACTAAACAATAAATACAGAAGGCCCTTCCAACTCTTGTAGGGGTAGGTCAGGAAGTGCAGAGCCAGAAGCAAATATTGTTGCATGATGGAGCCACAACACTGTTCTTTTCCAGGAGAAAGTCTCATTCACTTTCTCTTAGGATGCAGGGCTTCTCCTCGGGTGATTCCTATACTAATGCTTTCTTGTTTTCTTTCTTATTTTTCCTAGCATTACCACTCTTACTTGTTCTAGTTTCCCCTCTGGGAAGTTATCCATTCTCCTTTGAAACCCAGATCTTCCAATTTTACCTTCTTCTCCTTGTTTCCCTGTCTCTTCCTCTAACTATCTTGACTTCTCTCACTAGAGGTTGTAGTGAGCTAGGGGTCGGCCTTTTCTCTCGTGTAGACAGTGATAGAACTAGAGGCAATGGTTTCAAGCTGCGCCAGGGGAGATTCAGGCTGGACATTAGGAAATATTACTTTTCGGAAAGGGTAGTCAGGCACTGGAATGCACTGCCCAGGAAGGTGGTGGAGTCACCGACCATGGGGGTGTTCAAGAAACGTTTGGATGTTGTATTGAGAGATATGATTTAGCTGAGAAGTATTGGTGATGGTTGGACTGGATGATCTTTTAGGTCTTTTCCAATCTTGATAATTCT
Source organism: Chlamydotis macqueenii (assembly GCF_036417535.1). NCBI lineage: Eukaryota > Metazoa > Chordata > Aves > Otidiformes > Otididae > Chlamydotis > Chlamydotis macqueenii. Next base: position 9,950,466 of record NC_141567.1, on the reverse strand, counting down.
GTGATTCTGTGATTCAATCCTCTAGTCTTCCCTTGCATTTAAAGTCCTCCTGACAATGTTTTATGGAAAATCAAGCTTCCAGCCCTTCACCTGGGCATGTTTGGGAAAGAGCTGCATTAGCAACTGGAAGTTTTCTGTGTGATGTGCTCTGGGGAGATGATGCACACAAACATGCCAGGAAAAGCTTAGTCAAGGTCAGGCGAAATCTAGCCTGGACTTGTCTGGGTCAAAACATGCCTCAATTCTAAATGCAAGCAAAGTATCTATTTTTAATGGCTCTTTTTCTAAGGCATTTTGATCTGCATAATTCCAAAGCTTCTGTGGGCCATAGGTATAGCTAGATTCCTCTGAGCAGCCTGTACACCATAAAGATGGTAGATGGGTATTCTTTGGGTGATGCAATTAAAATCTACTTCCAGCCTCCCTGCTGTGTCCACCAGCAAGCCAGTGGCATCTAAGCAGCTGATTCTTAGGACCCTATAATGAGTAACGCTTGTGATTGATTATCTTTTACATTTTTGGAAGGCTAATGTGTAAAATTTGTCAGTTGTGGATGCCTTGGAGCTAGCAACCTGTGTAATCATGTCTGCTGGCAAGCAGAGGCCAGTGGGGTGTGTAAGGGAGAGTCTGGCCATGGGTTGAGGTGATCGCTTTCCCTAGCTATTTGCTCTGGCACTACCTGAGATGAGACAGCAGGGGATTTCTGAAAACCTGTTTTGCTCAGCCCCAGGCTGCAGGGGAAGGGCATTCCCTCCCACTCTTCCTTCCCATTCTCCGACAGTCCTCACCTTCTGTGTCTTGCCTTGGAGCTAAAAAGGGGCTGGAAAAGAGAAAACTAAGAGCAGTGGGAGAAGAGCAGAGATGTATGTAGGGTTAGGCAGCAATTAAAATGGGATTGTCCGAAAGGTGGGAAGGAAAGAGGAAAACTGTTCTCAGTCTTGGTAATGCTGTTAACTCCATCTACACACTGAAAAGCAGGAGGCCTGCGAACATTGGTTCTGAGTACCTGTACTGATTCAGTGGATTACTAATTGCGACCTGTGTAGGAGTTCCATCAGTCAAGGCTCTTGTTTACTAGTTACATCATAAATGTATCTTTGAAAGAACATGCTGTAATTTTTCCATTGCAGTATGGATACCCACCCCTTTCTCCAGTGTCTAAACACAGAGGCTGTTACAGTTGCAAAAGATGTACCACTGCGGATCAAGGAATACCAAACCAATTTGGATGAGATTACCAACATCCAGAGAAGAATCTGCAGGAAATTATTTATTTACTGACTTTTAACCTCATTTTATCATTGATGACTGCAGATAATTTGCAATTTGTTTGGCACCAAATAAAATCTACAGGGACGTTTAGGCCTCTCTTATTTGGACAGGTATATATACAGTTCGTCAGATTCAAACTGAATGCTATGATTTCAATTTTATTAGACATACAGATAATATTTTTTTGTTTTCCCCCAAGTGTTCTGATCTGCTAGCGTTCCTGCCAATAAACTAATCTACTGGATTATTCCTGGGAGATGAACAGAAGAGTTTACAAACTCTTCGTGTAAACTATTTCTTCTAATTTGAGCAGTTTTGCATGAAACACTTTTTTTTGTTTTGTTTTTTTTTTTGTTTTGTTTTTTTTTTAGAGCACTTCTTTAACTAAAAAATAGCTGCTTGCCAAGCTCCACCTTGACCTCTGTTTACCTTTGAGGGCAGCCAGCTTCTTTTCATCATTTTAGGTATTGAAATTAATGAGTTTTGGCTGGTTCAGCAGAAAATGTCTTGTTTCCTGAAAAGCACCCTGAGAGGTTGTTTTTACGGTACCATTCATGCTTGAAGAGACATGGTAAGTACCAGAAAGTCTCACTCAAGCTGTTCTCTCGAGACTTCTGGCTCTGCTTTGCAGACAACTGAATTTTCTGAACTTTTGGGTTCCTATCTTAAACCAAACCTCTAAACACCTTTTGAATCCTGCATGTTCTTACAAGAAACCTTAGTGCAGAGGAGGTTTGTTTATGAAAGGATATGACTCCTTCATTTGCAGCCAACAAAAGCAGCTCTCTCTTCTTGGCTGCTCTAATTTATTTTTATTTTTTATTTATTGTTTTGAAGTTAAACAAATCATAGATTAAAAACCCTCCAACCAATGCCTGTAGGTATTTTTGCCACATAGTAAAAATGCAAGTACTAGTGCAAACAAAAAGCAAACCACTGAAGCTTAGAGTATGTTGCTTGCAGATGCCTCGTCTGTGCCTATTAACTTGTTCATGACTGTATCTCTTTGTAGGCTTTGCTGCCATTGTTCTGGGTTTGTAATGTTGGAACCAGCAGTGGTAGCAATGCCTGAGTCCAGATGAAACTGGCAGATATGTAAGAAATACAAAACTTGGTTTTGTGTAGGTATAGGAGTATCTGAGTGAATATAATAAACAGATTGTTTTTAAATTTACTTTATTCGGTATTTCCCAGGAAGAGTTTAAGCAAGAATACTCTGGCTCAGAACAAACAGATAATTCTACTTTTGACTCCAATTTCTAAATCCAGAAGATAAATAACAATTAAATCCTATTAAGAAGCTAAAGCTTTGTGTTCTCTTAAACTTCAGCACAAACTAAATCTTGTAGTGTTTTCAGTCTGGTTAGACTTCAGCTAACTGTCAGTCTTTCTCTTTTCCTATTGCACTGTTGTTGGCAGCATTTAATTATTTTTTCAATGTATGTCATGAATAGGCTGGATCACTTAATAGAATATGAAATGTCTTCATGGGAGAAGTAGCTTTTTCTAGAGTCATGACAAAACCATTAAGAAAAATTAACTTTATTTTTCATTCACTTTAGGCCATAATACTTCTATAGAATATAATTAAGTTTGAATCTGTAGTGAATACACATTTTTATCTTAACCTGTGTACATTCACAGGCCTTTAAATGAATTTTTACATGATGGGCAGACTATAGATCTGGTTCAGCAAAGGAACGAACAGAATGATCTTGTGCTGAGTGCTTGGGTATGGTTCCTGAGCAGTTATTCAGGTTCTTGCATGGCTCTGGCCAATTCCAAATCCTGGTAATGGGTGTCTCTTCCCTGTAGCCTTTATTTAAGGTCATTATTGACTTTAACTGACCCACTGACTGCCTTCCCCCAGTGTGTGCTGCTTCAAATGTGAAAGGACTACTGGATGTGCCCACTGTGCTTGGTGTTCTTCAAAACTAGCAATGGGTCAGATTCAAAGTTAAATGATGAAGTCTCACTGACATCAGTTAAGTCCGTGTGTATTCCTTATTTATAAAAGCAAGGTGTGTTTACGAACTAATGATAGTATGAAACTGTTCATCGTCATGAGGAGACAAGAACAGAAGGCAGACCGTGAAAATGGAGACACCTTGTGAGTGTGCTAAGATTTTTCTGCTGAACAGATAACATTTTCTTCATTACTCTGAGCCCATAAACTAATGCCTAATCTTGGCAGAGAGCAATTTTTTATTTCATTATGAAACTTGTTTAATTTAAACAACTAGTAAGGAGATAACTTCTTTTATATGCTAAGAGCCTGTCTTTGGAAATTATACTGTCGTCTGTATTCTGCGTTTCTGGATAATGGGATTATGTGAAACTTAAAATATATCCATAATTTTTGCATATTGTAATGCAGTGAAATTTTTTGGGTATACTATAGTTTGTCTAGCATCATGACCATTTTGGTGGTATTTAACTGGCAGTCACTTGCCTGAATACTTAAAAAAAAAAACAAACCCAACACATCAATCCAAAAACACCACAAAAAAAACCCCTACAACAACCAAATAAAAAAACCAAACAAACAAAACTAAAAACCACCACAACGCCAAAACAGAACAGTGGTGGTGAGGAGAAATTTTTTACCTAAATGTTATTTGGCTTTTATGATATTTAGTGATTTAAGGAAGTCTTAACCCTCTTTCTCCTCACACACCTACCCCATCCCACTCCTGGTAATACATGAGAAATACCCACTTATAGGAAACTCGTAAATGGTTAAACTTCCTAAAGGAACTCATTATGAGATGTAAGAATTAAAAATGCTAAGAACTGTAATCTGAGTTAGTTGTACTGTAAAAGTGGGCTGATGCAGTGCTGAATCAAAGTCATTAGCTTTGAGGGCAAAGCACTTCGAAACAGTCCATTAAGGCAAGAGATTGCCCAATTAGATATTCACGTGGCAGTTAAAATTGCATCAGAATGTTAACCACTTCCAAACTTCAGTCAAATGGCCTTTTAAAACTTCAAAATGTTTTTAGTTCTTGCTGCATGGCAATAGAGGAAAAAATGCTTGAAATACTACTTAAAAATAACCAAAACTCCACATCCACGTTTAATTTCATGCCAAGTTGTTTGGTACGTAGTTTGAAAGTCCTGTGACATTAAATTTCAAATATTGAGAATTTTAAAGGGAATATTATTATGCCTTTATAATATTACCAAACTAGTGGAAAGGATGCAAAAACTTCCTTTGTAAACAAATGCTTTGAACCAACTGATCTTCAAAACTTTTGATGCATTTCAGACTTTGTGGCATTTTTAAAAAATTGTTATGGGAAGGGAAACAAATCATCATGAGACATTCCAGTTGAATTAACCTTATTTTAAACAGATTGAAATGCTATTTGTAGTCTCCTTGAAGAAATTACAACAATCACTTGAGGGGGGGCCTTTACTGTATGGTCTACAATTGCTGTTAAATTCATTCTCATTAACCAGTTTCTTGAGAGTGCTTGGATTTGGTTTTTTTTTTTTTTTTTTTTTTTTTTCTTCTGGTAGTTTTTGGTTGTTTTTTTTTTTTTTTTTTTTTTTTTCATTTTTAAACACTGCTTCAGTAAATAGTTGAAAAGCACACTGGGCTAATGGAGCCATGGATCCTCCAGAGTGACACATCAGAGTTGCAGTATTTGGTAAGGCTGATGTGAATAAATTAGCCACTATAATACTGGAGTCAGACACTTGCAACTGCCTAGTCAAAACAAGATAATAAAGTCACAGATCAAATTACCCAGAAGTCTGCATTAGTGCTGCATACTCCTGTACGTGCCACACAAATACAGTGTGAAGTATACTAGAGCAATTCCTTCAGGAATGACAAGAAATGCTCGGATACTGAGGCTGTGCTGAGAGGGGAATACTTCACTTGCTTGGCTATTTTGCAGACAGTGCCAGGGCTGTTTGTTTTAGGAGTTGATCAGCATCTCCAGATACTGTTAAAATTATAATCCCAGCACTGCTGTCCAGGCTACATTTAGAAAGCTTGTTTTGAAATATTTATAGGAATATTCAAATTCATTTAATTGGAAGTGTCTGATATCTTGAAAGTTTGTTCTTTAAAGGATCAACACTCACCTCAAATTTGGGTGTGTGTGTTTTGTTTAGTTTTTTTTTTTTTACATAAAAAAAAGGAAGGAACTCCTTCCTTAGGCAGTCAAGGTGTTGGTGATGTTGATTGATTATTAAACATTTCACCATATTTAGACATAGATGCTTACTATAGGAAGTCAGGTTGTCAATGACTGACATTGTGGAGAGTGTGCATATTTTATTTAGGTTTGGTCTTTATGTCAGAACGTAGTAAGAAAAAATGAACAAAATGGGCTGTACCAACACTCTTTGTACTTATTCTGGCATATGTGAATGAGGTTACTGTTCTTGCTTAAAAAGTCACAAGGAGAATTTGGTGGGAAATAACTAGGCATGATATGTGCTGTCATCATTTCTATTGAAACAAAACTTATTTATCCCTTTACTAACTTTTTGACATAAGTGCTCTGACCTAGTGTATGTTGTGCAAACACTGCTCAGCTGGACCTCTTCATACATAGAGAGCATTATTCCTTTCTGTGGTGCTGTGGCAAAACCCAAACAGTACTCAGTGGGTCTGTGGTGTGTTGGAAAATGTAGGAATGAAGAATGAAAGTGTTTAACAGCTTTGTTCAGTCTGTGTCTCCCACACCACCTCTCTCTATCTCCAGGGTAAAGTGGTGTAACTTATCTATGTGCTGCCCTTAATAAAACTGAAAACGGAGACCCTGTGCAGCGCTTTGCTTAGGCTATTCCTTTCTCAGTCTTCCCTAACGTTCTGTAGCTGTGTTGTTCTCTCACTTCAGCAGCGAGCTTAAAAAATTACCTCTCATAATTAAATCCTCTGTTGCTTTAAAAAGTGGGCAATTCTTCCTTCACGGGAAAAGATCTAAAGAAAGTACAGCTAAAGGGAAAAATGGTTAATGTCGTGTTTTCCACCTCCCTTCCCCCTATCCCAGTTTTCAGTACAAGGGGCTGGAAGGCTGTTAAGCTCCTTCACATTTATATGTACTACATATTGTGTATTAAATGACAAGGAGTTTGAATGAGTACAGAGTTGATGATATTTCAAGTTTCCTGTGAGTGTGATAGCATGAATATGGGCATTAGGCTAAAAATCATAGAAGAATAGTATGCCAACTTAGGATGTATAAAAGTAAAAATATTCATAAGCTCTTGTAATGTCTGACTTTAAATATTTTATTTTTTTCAACCATATAAAATAAAATTCTGAAGGAAAAATTCTTCTATAGCATAACTTGAAAAAGTATCCAGTATATGGTTTCAATTTAATCACTGCTTAAACAAATTAATAGGGAGTGGATGCTATTATATTAAGGGACTGAGGGAGTAATTCACTGGCCTACCTGTGGAAATAGAATAACTTTCTCTTATTACTTTAGATTTAGATGCCCAAAATGTAGTGCAAGGCAGTCTAGTAACTCCTTCAGTGAGAAAGCAATCATTGAAAAATGTAAGAAAATGATTCAGACTCTTGATGAAAGATTTGCAGGTGCAGCAACTATATACTAAAAATGTGAAGATGTCTTTTAATCTTCATTCAGATTCTTTTTTTTTTTTTTTTTAACCAGGAAAACAACACAGGAATTGTTTCAAGGTAATAAAAATTATAAGTAGTATGTGGCAAGCGTAACTGGTATCTACTGGTATTAAATGGAGAAATGGAGATTAAAAGCTTTAAGTAGACTTTAAAACAATAATAAAAATGCTCAATTTAAGAGATTCCTGAGGTCTAGAATGTGACTAACATATAATGCCTTCATTTGAGAGGGTCAAGTAACATACTGGAAAACTTTAGACTGGACTGTTTGTCATTCATGTGGAAAGTCTTAGAAGCTATTTTAAAGTTTAAGTGAATTTTAATGGCTCAAATGAGAAAGCACTTAGAAAAAATGTGATATGATTAACTGTTTACCTGCTGAAGTATAAACCAGTCCCATTGGCAGGCTGCAAAGTATGAAAAGCCAAAGAGATCATTCCAGAATCTTGAAAGCTCTGAGGAAAGTTGCACAGAGATGATGCTGGGTATTACAAAGTGCTAGTAGCTATTTTGCCATCAGTGTCTTTCCATTCTTGATAGAAGCCAGACAACAAAAATCCTGTCTTGAAAATACTTAAAATGTTTGAAAATGGTAAGAAAATAGTGTATTTTTTTTTTTTAAACAAAACAAACAAACAAAAAAAAACCTCTAACAAAACACAATAAAAAACCCCAACAAAACAGCCTAAAATACCTGGGGGAAAATGGCTTGGGGGGCCAAGTTGAGGAAGCAAGTCAGAACCATTAATAAGCCCTAAGGGCTATGAAGGGACTGTAGTGTGGCATCTTAGGATCTGTGATGGAATCCAAGCTTTGCTTGTGTACTCTAAGTGCCTCTGACAATGCTACACAAAGCAAGGATTTCAAGGTTAGAAATCAATGAAACAGCACAGCAAATAATGAGACCTCCCTCACTTATAATTACATACAGGAGATTCAGATCATTTAAGTTCCTGCTCATAAATTGCAGACCATAGTTTGGAAGCTGTAAATGGGGGATGGGGTGGGCAGCCAAACAAGAGACAGTTTCAAGTATTGTACGTAATGAGTGAGATTCCAGAGCGTGCTGCCCAGGAAAGACACTTTCAAGTGCACATAAAAATCCTTGAAGTGCTGATCCCAACGTGCGCAGCTGTAGTAAAGAAGGCAAACAGAGTTACTGTCAGAGGACTGCAGTGTAAAAACAGGAGCTGCCAGTCTCATTATCTGCTGGTTAGAGCATGAGCACAGGGTCTGCTCAGTGTATCTGTGACAGGAAATAGCCGCTCTTAATGGGCTATGAAAGAGATGAATCCAACTGGCACCATAAATCTTGGAGGTGTTGGTAAGCGTAAGGAAATTAGGATCCTTTTCACTGCAGAAAGGAGACAGTTTTATTACTTCTTTTAAAGTGTGGGGTTTTTTTTCCTAAGTGATATAGGTGCCTATTTTGAAACCATTTCATTTAAATACGGCAATGAGTGAGGGAATGTAATCTCAACAGGAGAAGCAATCTGAGGTTTTGATTAGGCTATTTTACAGAAACGTGATCCAAGCCAGCTGCATGGCTGCATGCTAGTTTTAAATAATTCAACATAGAGTTTGCTGTGTTCACCCATAGTGCAGTGTGCAAGTTCAGATTTCCAATACAGTTGCCCAGACAGTGCCGCAAAAGACCTGCTTGGTAGATGATAGTTAACGACTCCAAATGATGCGTACCCTCTTCCATTGCTAATCTTGACCTCCAGCATCTCTTGCTTACAAAATCCAGTGGTAATCTTTTGGATGCAAGTGGCATCTCTTGGACTAAATGGTCCAGGGTAGGTGCCTGGCTCTCCAGGCACCACAGAACAGTGGTGGAGGAGAAAGTGGGTGGGAAGGGGAAGTATGTGAGTGTCAGTGCAACAGCTTTTGCAGACAATTGCAGAGTTAACATTTACATCTACTTGGGAAAACTTAGTTTCCAAACTTCAGACTTCCCCACCGCCCAAAGTTCCACTGCCATAGCTAAAGGCAAGTTCAAAGCTATAGTCAACAGGACAGGTAAGATGCTTCAAAGGACCTAGATAGGCATTTCCTGTGCCAAGAGGTGCCTTTCCTGGAGCTGTTAGTGGTTTTGGTAAGTTTGGTGGTGGTTGTTTTTGTGGTTTTTTTGTTTGGTTTTTTTTTTTTGGTTTTTTTTTTTTTTTTTCTTGAGCAGACTATGTCTGTATGCATTTGATGGACAGTTCTGTTAGAACCTTTTACTGTATAAGCTGGGGCTCTTTCTTTATTTTCATAACATGCTTATCGCCATGGTATCCTACCACTTTGTTTTGCATTGGTAACTTTAGAGCTTCTGTTAATGCATAGAATCATGTTTTTCCATTACTTTTCCCAAAAGGCCATTACCTATTTTCCTCTACCAGCTGAGGACTTCACTACAGATTAACACCCACCCCCCTTGCCCTGCAACCCAACTGGAGAAGATGGTTTATTCAGATTTCCTTCTTTGAGTTGTGTGAATTCCTCAGTAAATGGGCTGGCACACACACACCATACAGCTAAGTGTTTGTGGTTTTTTGTTCATATATCCAGACTACAAATGTATTGCTATCTGCAAATTGTTTAAATTCTTCATGCTGTGCCTTGGAAGTCTATTTTAGAGCTGTTTTATATGAAATTTGTGGTATGGTTTTTAATTTTCTCCCCACCCTCTCTGTATTAACAGCTTTGCATGCAACCCAGATGCTGAACTATCATGGATCTTTAGTCACATATCAGTGAAAGAGAAATTAAATGTGATATGCTGAGAGTTTCATATTGCTGCATCTGATTCCTGATCAGATTTTTTTGAGCCTAAGAAAGAAGATATTTGTTCCTACTACATGGAAGGCCTTCAAATTCCCCTGGAGCTGAAAGACAATGTTTCTTTTCTTGCTCACATTGCTAATAGTGATTTTGGTAATTCCATTCTGATCTTAATAGCGCTTGTTCTTACTCCATTGCCTACATGTTTCCGATCCTTGTTGGATCGTCCTTAGTGTTGATACTAACAATAATGAGGGGCATCTATGCCTTTAGGCATGCCTGTAGGTTTCAGTGGGCATTGTAGATGTAAGTGTTGTTGATGAGGTAGCTTGTGAAAAAATGGTGACAGTTTGTCAAGGAAAAGTAGTTTCTTGTATCCATGGGATTGCACTGTGTAAATCAGCTATTTTTATTTGCTGAAGTAATATGAAATGATCCCACTGACAGCTCATTTGTCTGGTGTCTCCAGTTCCAATTCCTTACATAGTCTTGTAGTATGGTCAGTGAACAGAGCTTTGAGCTATTCTGTAAACCTCTCTGGTTTGATCAGGGCTCTCCCCCTTGAGAAAACTATGGTTATAAAATTGTTGGTTAAGCAAGGGTTTCACAAATCAGAAATGGAGAGAACTAAGTAATATCTGATACCAAATTCCTCTATAACTTCAGGGAACCTCTGAGTGGAAAAATTCCAGCAGTAGGGGTATCTGGCTTGTGGCGTTTCTTTAGGAGAAATGAAAAGTTGCACTTAGGAAATGGAAGATTCAGAATACAGTAATACAGACTTCAGGAAATGATCAAATGGAAACTTCTCTGCAACAAATTGCTTTAATGATCAGCATAAATGTGTTTTAATTTGGATTAATTACAGCTTGGGAAGACTTTACTTCTAAATAAACTTCAGGAAAATGTCATCCATAATGAATATACCAAATAAGCTTTGGTATAAATAAATGGGTCATGGCTCTCCTTCCCACTGAAGACTTTCTGTGTTTAGAAAATGTAAACAAAGCCCCGCATATATACTATACCTTAAGGTATTTATGTAATGACAAAAGATCACTTTTTCATTTTCCAACCATCACCAAGGGATTGCAAAGCAATCAAACTTTAACAGCCAATTAATCTCTCTAGATGATGTTTGTGTAGCACTTAACCAGTTTCAGTAAATTAGATCCCTGTGGGCTGGGCTGTTACACTGATAGAAATGTTACTGCTAGCTGGAGGCATTCATTTACTGGTTTGTAAGAACAGCAGTATTGAGAAATCGTGAGCATATGGAAACAAACTCTCTGCACCTTTTTAAAAGGAATGCTGTTTGTAAAGAATAGGAGGTTCTGGGAGTCACCCAGCATGGAGCCTTGCTGAACTAAAGTAGTTTGTCAGTTCTGTTGGACTGGAGAGAATGCTGTTAAATTCCCCGTAAGAAACAGAAGAAATCCATTGGGAGGCAGCTGTGGCTAAAGAAAGATAATTCATTGCAATAGCATCCACTTAAGCAAACTGTTAAAGGAGCAGATTTATTTAAAGTACTTCTTCTGTGTACCTAAGCAAAATACATTAAAATAATTTTTAAGAATATCTCCAGGAGAGAGAAAAAGAAGATAAAACACAACAGAAAAGTATCATCTTGGAATGAAGCTGGAAATTTTCCTTTTCAATGTGGTGGTTTAAGGCATCTGCACTAGTTTTCAGGTTCATTGTGTGTGAGTTGAAGCCCACAAAGCACAACTGTGAATCTCCAAGTGGAGAGCCCCATGATTGGTGTCCATGTACTCATGGCAATAGAGCTACAGTTACTAGGTGCTGAATTCTCTGTGTGTTCCTCAAGGATCTTAAGAGCACTATGATTTCTATACTAGGTTGGTGTAAGGATTCCCTTGCCTGTCATGACTCACAAATTGAGTTCACCTTTGTCTACTCCTTGCTTTGGTCAATTCCAGATTGGCAACAAGGTAGGAATCCTGTATCACATGAACTGTTCCTGCTTGCAGCTGCTCTGGTGTTGCATTCAGGATGCAAACAGGCAGAAAGGAGATGACTGAAAGCATTTCAGTAACACTTTCTGATCCATGGAAATGTCAGGAGGTCTTAAGGGAAAAATTAATTCCTAGCAGAATGAAGGCACTTAGTGAAAGTCACAGTTTAGACTGATGACCTTGAAGCAGGTGTGTAGCTAGATACACACGGCTGGGATCACATACAGCTGTTGGCACAGCAGATGTGAAAATTCTGTGTGTGAGGTTGGCTTTTCCTGGTAAGGGCCAGGAACCCTGTGGAAATTCAGAGCTTCCTATTGTTACCTGGGAGATACCAACCCAGGAGTGCCATGAGCTAATCTGTTGGTAGTCCAGTTTGAGAGGCAATTGGTTTATATATATTTTTAATGACTGGTGAATGTGCTCAGTGTGACTGGGTGCTTGTCTTTGAAAGAACAGGGTGCCCAAACCCTGCTTGAGTCTGCAGTGGTACTTTGGTTCCCAGAATTAATTTGCTGCAAGATAATGTGAATATATGAAGGCTGTGAAAGCTGTTCACCATTCTGTGGGTGTCTGCTGAGGAAAAAGCGGGGCTGTGACCACCTGCTGAGGAAGGCAGGTGGTAGCAAATAGGAGTTGACCTTTGGATATGACCTTCTGCTTTATTTCTTCTGATAACTTACATTAGCATGCAGTGGCTCATGATGTGGCCTGACCATATGGTGTTTAGCAGGAGCAGGTTTAATTATATTGTTAGACAGGCAGCACGTACACTTGCAAGGCCAAAGAAAGATATGATAAAGGTCTGTTCCTGTATTACATTGCCATCACTGAACTTGCTGATTATGGCCTGGAACTCACAGAACAATTGAGATTGGAAGGGATCTCCAGAGGTCATCTGGCCCAAACCCCCTGCTTAAGCAAGGGCCACCTAAAGCACATTGCTCAGGACCGTGTCCTGATGGCTTTTAAACATCTCCAAGGACAGAGACTCCACAACTTCTTGGGCAACCTGTGCCAGTGCTTGGTCACCCTCACAGTGGAAATGTTTCCTGATGTTCACACACTGGTTTGTGCCCATTATCTCTTGTCCTGTCACTGGGCACCACTAAGAAGAGTCTGGCTCAGTTCTCTCTGCAGGGCTGAGTAGAGGGGAAGTTTTTGCTTGCCTCAGCCTGCTGACAATACTTTAACACAGACCAGGATACTGCTAGCTTTCTTTGCAAGGGCACATTGCTGGCTCATGTAAATGATAATGTTTGTTTAGGTGCAGTCATTCCTGGTTGCCTGTTTGGCAGGACTCGGTAGTGGCTGTGGTGCTGAGAACAGTTTGAGCTCTTTGAACTTAAGCAGTAAGTGCTGCATCTGTGGCAGTCATCCTTTGTGGTCTCTTGTCATAATTTACCCGTACTTCTATCAACCTTTTCTAGGTGTTTTCATCCTAGTGCCTTCCAAACACTGCTCTAGATTTCTGCAATCAATATGGGGGAATGATAAGTTTAGCTACAGTTCTAGATTGCTCCTTGAGCAACTGGAAACATGAGGGGGAAATGCCATGTGTTGATTTATTTAGCAGACAAAACAGCAACTCTCATAGAAGAAAAGGGAGAGATATTAACCAGGTAAGCAAAGAGTAGCATAGGATATGTGGATACAGTAAGAGCCGATGTATAGGCCCTCATGGATCTGCCTACCATTGTTTGAGCAGGACTTCTGCTGCAAGTGTGTATGTTCAGAAATTCCACTTGAAAGAAAAATGGGAATTTCACCCCACACTGTTGTAATTGCAGCACTTGCAAGAGTGAACAGGAAGGTTTTTGAGTGTGGATGTTTTGCTCTAAACTGTGTTTTGACCACAAGGAAGCCTGTAGCATAAATGTGCTATTCATTACAATTTTTTAACAAAGATGTGGTCTGAATGGTTGATAATGAAATGCTTTCTCAGTGCAATGGTTTTACTTACTGGTTAAATGCACAACGGACAAGTTTGGATAGAGGCTCTTTTTAGAAAACAGAGGAACAACTTCATGTACTGAATAAAATTACAACTTCCTAAAGTGACATGCTGGGAAAATAAATGTGTCTAAGTGATATTTGGCTCTAGGGGTGAAACAAAAGAACGAAACTACAGGACTCTCTCCAGCCAAGTGAAGTTCTGACAAGGTCATATAGCAAAAGCATAATAATATCACTCTGGGTTTCTAGTTGTCATTTCAGAATGTGCTCTGACCAGTGAAAGCATTGCTAATTTTGTTTTGCACAGCTGTCTTCCATGTCATGGCTTATATTTTTGTATTGTTGGACCTTGCTCTCTTCTAGATATGCCTGTTTTTCTCTCTTCTGCATTAATAAGTAGCTTTGAGGCTATTAAAATAATCCTCTCATAGTTTCAACTGAAAGTGACAACAGAATATTTTTCTGCAATTTAATAGTGGGATACAACTCTGAAAGGTTATACCATATATCTGCTAAATATTTTCACCTTGTAATGCAGACAGGTGAATGCATCAGATTTTCACACCATAGTTTATAATCAAGCACTGTCAAAGCAAGGGTGAGTGCATTCAAGAGGTGAGGCTTCCTCTTGTTCGAAAACTAGACCTTTGCAGAGAGTTTTAACGGAGAGAGAAGCTGCAGAAGGAAAACTACAAAGCTTCAATGCATCTTCCTGAGATCTGCAAGCTGGGAAACTGCCAGCCAGAAGGGTACAGGTCAGCATACTGCTTCTGTCGCCTACATGCTCTGTGCCCTCCCTCCTTTCAAACTGCAGAAATCAAAACCCAACTTAAATTTATTAGGTGTAATGGCTTATGGAAGCTTTAATAGCATGTTGCCATCTAAGGCAGGGGAGCTGCTGTTTCCTGAAAGAGGTCAAACATACGAAATCTGGGTGTATGATGCAGGATGCATCAAGGAGCAACCAAAGTTATGCTGAAGTTTAGTTCACAGGACCAGTCCTGGAGCAGTAGAGTAGTGATTTCAAGTGACATTTAGACTGTATTTTCATTGAAGTACTACTCTGTATCTGAATTACCAAGTAAATTTTGTACCAGTACTTGAAGCATTTACTTGCCATTTTCTTCAGACTAGTATGTCTCAGTCATCTGAGTCTCAGAGCTGATTTTCCTGTGAAATGGATCTGTCTCGTAATAATTACCATGCTCACGCGCTCATCTTTTTCCTCTATGAAAGAGGATATTCAGTTCAACAATAGTTTAGTTCTAGTGGTACGTGTGTGTGTGTGTCTCATGGTCCTCTCTTACATGAGTGGACACTGGCTTTGGTCTTTATCTGTAATGTTTTTCTGACACAAAGGCCTCAAAGATTGTTTACCGTGACCAAAGACAATCATACAGAAAAGTTCTGGATTAAACTGTGGGGTTTGGTATTGCATGAGAGATGTGGAGAGGACAACACAGATTCTTGTATAAGGAGCTTGTGGAGTGCTCCTTAGAAGCACTAATGAGCTAGTGCTTGGGAGGCCAGATTTCCTATTTGTTGAAAACTGAATATTTTCTGGCAAAAATTCTAAGTTTTAATTTTCAAAAGATGATGGTGCTCTTGGCATGAAATGACTTGTATGGAAAGCTTTTCAGAATGGGACAGGCCATGTTGTAGGGTAATATTGATTGTGTTCCTTCTGGACTCTATTTGTAAGCCTGGTCTTGATGAGAAGTGTTTGAAAGTATGATAACACGTGTTCATCTTGACTTGAATCTGCTGCTTAAGGCAGTGGAGGGAGTTAAATTCATTTAAAGATGATTTTTAAGAAGGTATATATCTTTCTTCTTTCTTCTCTCCAGATTACATCGCATCAACAGCACAGGGAGTGGGAAAATGCCCAACACCCCCATGCTTTCTAGAATAAAAATTCTCTTCTAGGAAAAAATATATTCAATCTCATATGTATGTATTTGTGAACAAACAGCAGTACTCTATGCCCCTGGGATGGGCTCCTATCCAGAGGCTTACTTACATTGCAAGGGGGAGCAGGTGGCATCTTTGCACAATCTCGAATTTCAGATTGCATGTTATCTTTAGGGCAGCTTTAGATTCTAGCCAGTGCTCTGTGGGAGCCTCTGGCACACACCATCTGGTAGGAACACTGAATCAGCCTGGTTTGGTCCTGTATTCTGGTGGTGGTGGTGGGGAAAATACTGTACAATTTTTAATTTTTTTTCTTGCTGTGTGCAACTTCAAATGGCCTTTTGACCGGGGACTGTGAATTGAGGATCTGCCAATGGCAACCTGGATCTAAATAGGGTCTTCTGAGTTGTGCTTTGAAGAAATCTTCTAGCACCGAGGAGAGTTCTTAACTCTAGGACTGTCATGACACTATATACCCATTGAAATCACCATTCCCGCCCCAGCCCCCAGTCCTTTCCAGTGTTGATGATATTTTGTATCTATAATCACCCTTTTCTTCTAGAATTTCCTGGTACCTAGTGCTCTTTTGGGATTAGAAGTAGAACTGAACACAGTTTAAAAAAAAGCAAAACAAAACTTGGATGCCACCATAGACTTGTAGTGACAGAGACATAAAGGTGTTCTATATTTCATTCTCCGCTCCTTGGAGGATTATTCCTCTGATGAACACCAGGCTGACACTTCCACAGGACCATCCACAGATTTCTTTTCTGAGTGGCAATAGCTGATTGAATCACTGTGTATAACGGTTGGATTGATTTCCCAATCATGCCTGTGGAGCATGACTTTGAAGTTACTGATGTTGAATTCCATCAGATAAGGGCTCCTGGTCTCTGCAAGAACCTTTAAAGACCAGCAGAGGAAACTTAAAAGACAGGGAATAGAGTTATTTGGATTTAGAGTTGGTGGCTTTTGCGGTATTGCTTTAAATTCTTCATACCTCTGGGTTATTAAAGGTTTGTCCAAAAATAAAAAGTTGGGGCAGACTAGGTTAAACATTTCTAGCTGTTCACTCCTTGGGCCTTATAGGTACTACTGTATTGATGACAAGCTATAAATTCAACTCCTAAGCACAGAAGAGGTCTGAGGATATATCGGCTTAGGCAGTGTTCCACCCTAGTGTGGCTGTACGGTGTAGGGGTTAGGGAGAGCACACAGCCATCCAGCTTGGAAAGAAGATGGACAGATGCAATTCTCTTGACACCAACCTGCTTAGAAATGCCTGGAGTGCTCTACACAAACAAAAAAAGTTTTAAATCATTGACTAAGTTTAATGACCTTGTTAGACCTCACTGAAAATGTAAGACAAAACACCAAGAAGCTAACTACTGCTGTTACTGTTAATACATTTTTAAAAGTTCTTAATTTTGTTGTGCTTTCTTGTTGTATGTGATGCCTAGCCAAGCCAGTGCCACAGGCTAATATTTTCATTAGTATTCTTATTTATCTTCAGTAAAAATTAGTTACATCTGAAAAAGCATGTGTACAGGATACATATAAACTGTGTCCTGGTGTTGGCAATTCTGTTGTTCATGCTCGTTAACTTCACTGTAGCCTTAGGGCTCTCATGCTGACTCTGTTAAGCACAGAGTGCTGTAACTCAGTACTGTTCATGTATTAGGCCTTTAAACTTATCTATACAAATATTTCTGAGTTTTGCTGTGTTCTTTACCTTGCAGCAGGTCTAGGTATCCAAGCTATACAACCAGCACTCCTTTGCTTGTGTGTTTCTTCCTTTTGCCACTCTTGCTCTTTCTCTTAAACATGAATAAAGCAATGGGAAACAGCTCAAAAATGAGAGACTTTATACATGGTGGCTGAGGTTGGTAAGGGCCATGTGAAGTGTTTCGGCAGTTGTGGCTAGGATGGGAGAGAGAGAAAAGTACAGGAAATGGGACAAAATACCTTATGGTAAAAACACATAGCAGGTCCAAGAGGAGAAAACAAGATCTGCAAATAGCTTCATCCCAGCAATGCTGGTCTTTCATTGGCAAAAATCCCAGCTCAACCTTTGTTAAATGTAGTTAGATAATTTGTATTGATTCTAAAAAAAAAAGTGCATCAGTAATAGCGGTTTGGCTAGTGTTCACTGGGGCTGGCCGTTATGTGGGAGAGTTCCAGTACGCTTCACATGCCTCCCATGTCAATTCATGGGAACTGCAGATCCCAGAGCTCGGGATCTCAGCAGTAAACGAAACGTAGAAGCAGCTTGCTGTAGTTACAATAGCTGAACTACTGCAGATACGTCCAGTGTGCTACTGCCTGAAGACACTGCTGCTATCCGCTCAGCCATGTGCTCTGC
Source organism: Chlamydotis macqueenii (assembly GCF_036417535.1). Classification (NCBI taxonomy): domain Eukaryota; kingdom Metazoa; phylum Chordata; class Aves; order Otidiformes; family Otididae; genus Chlamydotis; species Chlamydotis macqueenii. The sequence goes on along the minus strand of NC_141567.1, from coordinate 9,932,609 downwards.
CTCACCGAAGGCAATGTTGGGATTTGCAGGGTCAGGAAACAGAGGGTAAGGAAGGAGCGTGGATGGGCAGGAGGTGAAACACATTGTGGCGGTCTGGGAGCCTAGGGCTGTGTGGTATTGGAGTCCTGATTGGGGATGGCAAGATGTGCTGTCAGGGAAAGGAATAGGCTGGAACTCAAGTTTGAGGAAGAGATTTGGACAGACTCAGAGTTAAATATAAGTAGTGCAGTAACAGAAGAGACTTCTGCTTCTCAGCACTATTTCATAGAATCATAGAATGGTTTGGGTTGGAAGGGACCTTTAAAAGCTGTCTAGTCCAACCCTACTGCAAGGATCAAGGACATCCCTGACTAGATCAGGTTGCTCAGAGCCCTGTCCAGCCTGGCCTTGAATGTTTCTAGGGATGGGGCATCCACCACCTCTCTGGGCAACCTGTTCCAGTATTCCACCACCCTCATTGTAAAAAAAATTTTCCTAATATCTAACCTAAATCTACTTCCCTCTATTTTGAAACCTTTACCTCTTGTCCTATTGCAGGTCTTATTTGAGGTCTTTCATTTAAGGCCAGTCGTATTTCCACATCTGTCACCCTTATCTCTCAAAAGTAAGAGAAATAAAAATCCATGCAACTGATCTGCTTTGTTTGCAACTGTTGGTGTGCTCATCAGAAAGTTTTAAGGAGTCTTCTATTGCATATAACTATAAATTAGACTTAAATCTGCTGGAGCCTGTGTTATACTGTGCCCTCTAGAAGCAGATGTCAATATGCCTTAGTGAAGAAATTTCATGTTGCCATGTGAGTATGCAGTTTTGCTAGCAGTATGCGTGCCAGATATTCACATACAGCTAGTGATGTGGAAGCCTTCAATTTTGACTTGATTAACAGTTGTGATTTGAAGAGTTAAGAAAGAAAATAACAAAGTAATAAAAAAAAGTAATCCTTGCTTTAAATTATATAGTGCTTGGTAAGCCACCTTTAAAGGGACGCACAATGGTTGGGGCTCATGTGTCATCAGTTGCTTTCTAAAAGCCCTGACTCCTAGTTCCTGGACTGACAGGGCACTGAAGTGAAATGCCTAACAAAAAGAAAAAATGTCTGTCAGAAATATTGCAACTTCCCCCTGTAGGAGGATGTTTTAAATGTGAAAATTGCCCTTCAAACATTCTGTGTGAAAGCTGCTTAAAAAAGGAAAAGTTGAGGTAACGTTACTGTCTATTTTGAGCGTATTTCAACCTTTCAGTTCTTGGTATGCTGTTGTCTGTGGGTGAGATCCTGCACTACCTCAGAGAATGACAGTGGAAGGCTGAATATATGTCCATTTATATGCATCTAAGGATTTAGTCACAGGCAACATAGACAGTTATGTAAAATATGTCCTGGGGAAAGGTATTATGGTGTAACTCTTCTCATGATGAATTCTTTAAATAAAAAATTAAAATGTTTAGTTCAATCTTGTTGGTGATAGTGAGCTCTGCACCTCTCTCCGTGAACTCCAGAATCCTTTAATCTTTTGCATTTGCTGCAGTTGCACCTACTTCAAAGCATTGCTGCAGGCATTGGAAAGGATCCTGGCACTCAGAGGGAATAGGGCGGGGATGTGAAATTCTGTCATCGCTTGGAAACTGCAGCCATTTCTGAAGTGCCAGTGTGATCTAGCTTTACAAAAGGGCAGCAGTATTATGCAACTAATCTGGGAATGTAGGGAAACCTGTCTATATTGGCTCTAGCTTTGAAAATGTTTTTTAAAAAATACCTGATTCTTTGTACTGAGAAGCACTTGACAAATTAATTTAAGGAGAGAGCTGAATTGAGTATGGTAATGATAGCTGGGCATCTAATGTGCACAGATGTCATTCTGTCTTGTGGTTTTGAAACCAGCTGTAAGATGATGAACCCTGGACGCAATCCAGCCATTCATATGTGGGGGTCTGGTGGTACTGGAATGTAGCGAGGGGTTTTGGGGAAGAGCTGGAGAAGAGGGAGTGGAAGTGTTAATTTGAAGAGGCAGGGCTGTGTCAGTTTTAATAAAGAATGTAGTCTGAATTTTAGCTGTTATCACTTGTCTGTCAACTGATCTATTGAGAAATAAAATCTACTTTAAGGCGTGTGAAGTTTTAGGTGAGCTAATTCAGTGTGGTGGTGTCTTACAAGAAGCTGATCCTGTCCTACTGATATAAGCAGGAACAGTACATCCAATCTCCTGCTGACTGCTGTGAGAATGACCAAACTTGCAGTGAAAATATTTGTCTTCTTTCAAGAGTGATATATTTGTATGAATACACAAAAAAGCATGTAGTTCACAGATACCTTGGCTTCATATTGGCTTATATGTGGAAAAAAGGTTCAGTCATAAAAGTCTCAATTGTTAATGGTATCTGCTTACACTAAGTTGTGCTTCAGCATATACAGCTGCTGCTTTCACTTGCAAAAATACAAGATATTACTTTTCATTGAAGGAATTTAATTGTGGAAGAAGCTGTAAGGTTTTTATGGTACTTAAATTGTGTGTTATTTTAAAGGCCATATTAAGATCATGCTACAAGTTTCAAAGGAATTAGACAATATAATGCATTTTAAGCTCCCACTGTTGTAAAGAATTACAATTCTTGGAGTATAAAATGTGACTAAACTGCTCCTGGAAGTGAAATCCAAGTGCACTATAGTTTTTTGTTGTTGTTGTGCAGTGCTTTTCAGTTATTAATTCATATGGTGCTAGGAACAGAAGGTGATTTCCAAGGTTGGAGAAAAATTTTATAGTCAATGATTTTTCAAACAATCTGTATCACCAATCCCTCACAGTAAAAGTTCTGAATCAGTTGGAAGGGTGTCTTTTCTGGATAAGTCATATTTTAAAATAATGCTGGGACTTCTAAGTTTTTCAGTGTTACTGTAACAACTTTGTTGGCTCTTCATAGGAGTGCTAGATGTCCATGCTCCCAATTAACACACACTGTAGTGCCAGAGGAAGACAAGCAATTTCCAAATTAGAGCTAGGAGAAATCCAGGTCACAGTCCAGAAGTTGTTGTTTTTAGCATTAGAATAGCACATTCTATGATTCCGTGATGGCAAAAATAACCTATAAATATCCAAATACTTTTCTCTAGAAATTTATCTCCGATCTTTAGTTGCTATTGGAAAGGAAGGAACTAGACTACGCTTTGATCTGTGCTTAGTAAACCTGATCTTGGTTTACACTTCCTTCTGTTATGAAAGATCAAAGGACACTTAAAGCTGAGACCTTCTTAGATTTTGCATGTTTAATGCGATGTTATTTTGGTTTTGGTGTTAGAGACAGTGCTGTTTCCTCAAGGCGATAAACCCAGAATAGGTAGCTGCTATTGAGCCTTTGTGATAACCTCTCTGTGTTAATGCTGTAGATGCCCAAACAGAATGTAATCTGTTCATATCACATGACTTCTCTTAGCCCGATTAGTTGGTAAAGATCAAACCAAACAAAAAAAAAACTAGCAAAAAAACAACTTACACTTTTATAAAGCATCAGGCAATGTACATAATATTTCTCTATAGATATTGTAAAATCCATAGAGGATTTATAGTAATCTTGGTAAAAAATTAGTACATCCTGTACCTAAAAAAAAAAAAAAAAGACAAAACATGGACAATGCTGACATGAATTAATTTATGTATATTACTAGACATGACATCATTCACAAGGAACACATGTTCTTTCTAATTAATTGTGAATAGGACACAACCTCTTACCTGCCCAGGCAAGAACAAATTAAGAATTATTGTGTGTCTGTACAGTAAGAGATCAGGCTGTCTTTTTCTTTCCAACTTTCTAGCTTTCTGCAGAGATGCATTTTACAAGTACTGTAATTGCAATATTAGTGTTGAGTTTTAATTGCATAATTAAAATACAATTATTTTAATTAGTGTACTTTATTCCACAGACATTCTGCTGTGTAACCATATGCAACAGAACCATGGTTTTTTTTTTTTTTTTTTTGCATGATTGTATGAATTGTGGAATTAATAAGTGGAGGACTCTGTAGGTGACAATAAGGATATGTAGGAAACAGTGCATATAAAAATTAAATTGAACTCCTAGTTTATATATATAGCACTCTCTAGTTTTTAATCTCAATGTATGCGCACCATCTACAATTATTTTAGACCTGCACATCCGTAAGTGGTTGACCCTAAAATTATACTTGTTTTGTGATGTTTTCTGGATGTTTCGCTTTGTCCAGCATGATATGAGGTAAAAATGAGTTGGTCTGGGATGGCTGATGTGTTAGACAACTAGTGGAAAAAATTGAGTACAATTTTACCACTTGTGTCTTTGTTTTTCTTTTTTTTTTTTATTTTTTTTTAGTGTCCCTGATTGCCGTATCTTGATAAGAATTGCTTGCTTTGTTTTCCCAAAGCTGCAAAGCCTAATCTCATTGGACTGTAAGCAGAGTACTGGAAGAATCTAAGAAATACCAGTGTTCTAGTGTTTGCTAGAACACACTGTATCAACAAAACATAGCTTATGGCGGACTGATTCTGCAAGCTCAGCAGTCCTAAACTAGGCTAATGTTTGCCTGTGAGACCACCTGGGAATCCCGGGTACCGTAGGCACAAACCAGGAGGTCAGGATCAAACTCTTGGCAAATATTAGGCCACAGATGCTGAATGAGCAAAGACTTCCCTTGGCACTGTTGCTGCTCCTGAGCTGACAGATGGGAATAAAAACTCACAAACAGGCCTTCCCCGTCCCCCCGCAGCGACAACTTTCTGTTGATCTGTGAATGTCACACCCAGACAGCAGCACTCCGTAGTTGCCTCTTTTGGGCCTAATGACACTGTGCATTATCTGTCCAGGAAAGTAAAGAAGTTTTGAAGAAGGAAAAAAAAAAAAAACCGAACTTGTGTTTTTTGCATGAGACAACATAGGACAGTTATTACCTGGAGATGGATAAGAAGAGAGGGGAGTGTGGACCTGTGGCTGAAAAACAAGACTGGAGCTTGGGTTCTGTCAATTCCAGCCTGATGAGTGGGTTTGAAGCAGAATTGTTCTGCGGAAGGGCTCATAATATGAAAATGCATTTCTGCTAGGTTTGTTTGGGCTGTAAACCTTTAGTGGGAACAGAAAGCAAAATAAGTTACCAGTACAGGACCGCTGGCAGACAGACTTTCTGTCTCTATGACTGTCTTAGCATTATGAACTAGTACTATCTTCTGACTGTCTGGCCTTCCTAATTATTGTTGTAGCTAACTTGTCTCATCTTTTTCATACTATTTTATGAATTTCTATCTGATAGTGTATTTTTGACTTTGGTGAAAATAGCGATGTGTAGCTTTTCTGTGATTCACTCTTTAATGACATTGTTTGCACACTTACCAGGTGATTAGTGCCAAGAAAAACAAACACTTTTCAGGTATTTTCCTGTAGTTGATTGGTGTTTTTCCTCTCTTGATACTTTATGGACTCAGAACACTTTTTCTTTTTTTTTTTTTTTTTTTTTTTTTTTTTTTTTTTTTTTTTCTTCTTTCCCCAGAAAGCCTGGAAGGCAAAGATTAAATTTCACTAAGGTCTGATTAGACTTTCTTAAAGCTGAGACAGAAAATGAGATTTCTTCCCTGTCTCCATTTTTGACAGGTTTGCACTTATTTCAAATTGCATCTCTGACTTCAGTGCTCTAGTGATCACCCACTGGTGGTCACAACATTGTTTCCTTTCCAAGAGAGGGGAAAGTTGCACAGAGCAGACTACTAAGGAGCTCGGTGCAAGGGTAGAGTTCTTGCTTCTGTTCTTCTGAAATTTTTGTAACACCTTTCGATGTCAGAATTAGTGGGGCATATGTATTGTTGGCTGCTACTGATGATTTGATAGTGTAATTATGGCAATGCCCTACAAACATCTCTGAAAAAAACCAGTTTCACAGCAGAAAAGGAAAGCTAGCAGAAGATTTATGCAATGTTCATAGACTGACCATGGGCAGGTTCACTGCTGTGAGAGTCTTCCAGATCGTTGTAATGCAGGTCTACTTGGTTCAGCACTTACGGTAGTATAAGGTCTGTGCTTTTGCAGAGCTCAAAGTGTGAGTCTTTCCCAGCGCCAGTCAGAGAACCTGCTGTTCTGTAGTGGGCAGTTACCTGACTGTGTAGGCTGCTAATTTTTTGATTGCTCATTAGAATTGCTTTGCATTTTCCAGTTTTCTTCAGTTGTCCTCTTTGCAACTGGGTTAACAGATAAGTGTGAGCTGCTGGCTTCAGTCAGGTCCATGGTACAACTCCCACCTCCTTCAGGAGAGCTGGTTTTGGTTCTGTCCTCCTCTGCTTTTCTACTTATTTTTGTTGGGGTTTTTTCCCCTCTTTAAGCTAAAGGACTTCTCTAATGCAGGCAGAAAAGAAAAGAGGTGGTACTCTCTGTATTTTATCAGAGTACTTACCAGGTGCAACATTGAATAAAATGGTTGTGGGAGACAAATACGTGATAAATAACTTCTGTGATTTTAATTTTAATTTGACTAGCTGTTTATCTGCATGGGATTTTGGGTGGACTGATAAAATGGATATGCAGTAGAAACGAAGTGTTTAAAGAATTTGAAAAAATTCAAGATGTTTTATCTTTAAAGATTATTCATGCCCTACTAATTTATGGAGAAGAAAATTGAGTAACTCTGTCACTAAGTCTACAAACATGCTGCTAAAGACATAATCATAAAGAGGAAGAATTAGAAGATGTATCTTGTAATGCTGGGGCCAAAAGTCCACTTCTGTGCTATTTACTAGTGTTCAGTACTGAATTATTTGCCTCCTTGGGAGTAAGAGGGCCAAACTTCATGTACAGATTCACCCATAAAAACCAAGAAATAATAGTTTTCCAGGGATGAATCCACACATCTGTAAGCTTGGGTGACAAGCATGTCACCAGGGTTGCTTATGACGCCTGTCCTGTCCAGGAGAGCTCAGTGTGATGTACATCAGGCAGGCAGAACTGCAGGGGAAGGTGGAAAAGCCGCTGTGATACGGTGTCCTGTGTGCTGTTAACATCTACTCTGCTCTTCCGGCTGAGTGCCTCTGTAGGGGCAGCTTGTGATGTTAACTGACCTGCATCTTAAAGTTTGTTGCCTTCCCCACTCTTCAGATACTGTAGAATTAAAATTATGAACGAAGCAGCCCTGTAAACTTGGCTGATTCTGCCTTTATTCATGAAAGCAGATCTAATGTTCCCTGACAAATTGTTCCAGAGATACTGTCTTGTAAAATGCAGTATCTACTGGTTTCCTCATACCAGACTATATTCCTATTAGGACATAGTGTTAAGGATTGAATAGAAAATAGAGTGCCTGGTGCAGGGTGAATCTGAAATCATTCAGCATACTTGATCGTTAACCAAGGCAGCTATCCTGCGAGCGCGCTGGCTGCCATCTGTCCATTTACCGGCAGCCTCGTCGGGAGGGGGAACCTCGAGAGCTGGCAGTGGGCCAGTTTGCCGCAGGTCTGCTTTCTAGTGTTTTTGTAACAGATGTTGTGCCACATGCCCAAAGCTGCTGCCCATAAGCTGCTGTGTGCTCAGATTTTTAATTCTGGGGGTGCCTGACTGTCTTTGACACAATATTTGCATTTATCTTAGCAGCCCATGATGGGGTGCCTTTGTTATAACATGATGAAAGAGCCAGAGCAAAAACCTCTAGGCCTCTGACTTCACCAGACATTGGATTGGACCCTGTCTTGCCAGCTGTTAATATTTTTCACTGTTTACATTTAATTCTATATATCTTCAAATACAGCATTTATAAAACATGTAGTATGGAATTAGGAAGCCCTTGGTTTTGCATTGTGCTTTTAAGGAACTCAGTGGTCTGTGTTTAACCAGAGATGCTCTGAAAGTGTTTATATACATAGACAACCTGCCTCTTATGCACAGACAAACTGGAAATGACACTGAATTCTTCCTCCTCTGTTATCTTCCATACATAGCATAATTCCACTGTAAGCCAGTTGATCCTAAATTAATGTAAATCAACTAAGGTGAGGCAAAGCTGTAGAAACTGCTGTGTTTTTCAATTCCATGATTAATATGCCTTGCTCCTCCTGTGAAGCTTGGTTGTTGTCAGCAGAGTAGCAGGAGGGAATTATCATCTTCCTGCAGCAACCCCTGCTGCTGCTGATAGGAAAGATTTCTTCTCTCCTTCCTTGCTTTTCATTAACAAAAAGCAAAAGGGAAACAAAAAATAGGTCAATTGGGCGATGCAACATGCAACATCATATATCTCTGTACACTTTCTACATGTCATCCACTTCAAGAGGTTTGCTATGTGTAACTGATAACATGGTTTATCCACAGGATCTTTCTTCCATCCTAGTTTATATTTCCACTTGATCACTTTGTAGTGGACTGCCTTTATGATTTCTTGGAGGAAAAAAAAAATGGTTTGATTCTTTGTTAAGCTGTAAAAGCAACTGTCTATCAATTAGCTGCTAACTGTGTGTGTAAATAAAATATGGTACAAGGGGTGACTTATGTGTTAGACACAGGAAACTTTCCAATTTCAGTAATTCATTTATCAACTTTCAGTGGAAAACTTGTAGGTTATTTCTTCAGCATGTGGCTTAACCTGCCTTTGTACATTGTCCAAGCTTCTTTGAGCTTAAATTTAGTAAAGTCTCTGCTTTTTAAATATTAATTGAAAGTGTATGAAATAAAAATGTGATTACAGGACTGAATCTTCTTGATTAGTCTCCATTTTTTAGTCTGATAAGTGCTCTTTGCCTGTTAGGGAGATGCATCCCACGTGCAATGAACATTGCTGGAGTGCTGTAGAAGTGATATATTTAGAATATACTGAATTTTGGGAAAGTCCTTCATAATATCTCTAACAAAAATACTGACTAGGCAGTTAATCATAACTAGGTTATCAGGCTGATAAATGCTACTAGTTCACGCTGTGTATGCAGACATCTGTTACTCAGCAACAAATGTCACTCTTTCCAGGTGAGTTATTAGCAAATGTTAAAAAGACAGGTATACAGTAAAAGTTCAATGCCTATGAAATGACCTGGAAAGCTGCAAATGCTCTAGCACATGGAATATAATTCAGAGTAATAAAGAGACAAGCATTCTGGAGTATTTAAGATGATTAAAAAAACAAGACTGTTGCCATGTAAAAACAAAACAAAGAATTCAACTTACTGTTCCAACAATACATGCTTTACGAATGTACGTGCTATGGTTATGGAGGCATTAGTTGAACTAGGCAACAAATGTTTTCTGCTGTGAAGTAACACAAGAGGCAATGCATCTGTCTACAGTTGAAAATGTGTCGTTGCTTTCCTAAAGATTTGAGGTAATCTTACTAAAGCAGAGTGGAAAAACTGTTAGAATATCAAGAAGCCAGTAGAGAGTGGACAGAAAAACTTCACTTAAGTCAGATGAAAATACAGGATTTATCTATCTTGCCTGATTAAAACACCACACACCTCTCTGTAACTACTAGCATAAGAACTGAATTAGAACAAGCTGTAGCTATCACAAGCGCTTTATTTCCCATACCGTACATAGTTTAAGTTAGATAAAACAGGTGCCTGCAGTATTTGTCTAAAATATAGGCAGCAAATTCTATAATAGTTGCATCAGGACAGTTTCTCTGGTTCTTACCTGTTTAATCCAGAGACAAATGTTGACTGCTTGTGCCAGGGCTTCAGGATGCAGTGCAACTCTCTGTGTGCTGGGTATGCACTGGTGTAGCTGCTGAACCAGATCTGATTAATGGTGGTACAAATAGTTTGGAAGAGAGAAACAAAAACAAAGAACTTGAAAGTTCATATAAATAAGACCATGTAGAAGCCTTACTTTTTTTTTATCTCCTGTCTATCCTTCTAATCCTAAAGTCAGGCACTCTCCCTCTCCCTTGCTTTTTCTCCATTGCTTAGCAACACTCATGGGTGAATTTACTTAAAGCAGAGCTTTGTTCCCAGATGTTATTTCAGTAATATTCGCAGGCTCAGTAGTTCTGAGATGCGAAAATCAACCCCCTTCTTCCCCACCACCATTAGCTACTTTGTTAAATAATCTCTCTTCCTCTCTCCTTCTGCAGCCCAGGCACGTTTCTTTTTTTTTTTTTTTTTTTTTTTTTTTTTTTTTGTCTCTATTGTTTTGATCCAACCAAGAGTGATGTGGAAGGAGGGGGGAGGTTCAAATAAAGCTTTAATTATGGAGGACACTCATACAATATGTGCAACAAAGCTGCATGTTGAACATAGAATTGGAGTATAAATGCAGAATGGGTCAAGAAAGGAATTGTTATTTTTCTTCACTCAATTATATTTTTGAAGTTGAGATTGAATAAATGGTATTTTTCATGCCAACAGTTACATGCTGAATTGGTGTGACCAACTGCACATTACAATATAGCTTTGAACAATCTTTGAGTAGGGAGAAGCTACAGTAGCTAATTGCTTCCTACTTAGTTTCTCTAATTTTGGCAACACACTGACATATCAGCACTTCCTAGAAATGTTCAGTTTGCCAGGCTAATCTGTATTTGTTCTCAGTCCTATTTCTGCAGGATGATCTGGTTTCTCCATTCTGTTTCCTCTTCCTTCCCCTGGCTGTTTTTCTGCAGTTTACTAAACTTTCAGTTCCGGGTGGGTTTGTGTGTATCATATTCTGCAAGCTAGAAGATGTTAATGTAAGTCTCTGATCTTGGAGACAATCTGAATCACCCACAAAGGAGACTTCTGTTGGAATAGAAACATTTCTATGAAGTCTCTCTCAATTTGTGTGCAGAACACTATGTTTATATGAAAGACCTGTGTAAAAGCCAGCGGTAAGTCTTCAAAAGTTGTGGTACTCCAACAGTGCCATAACCACGTTGCTGATTTTCCATTGAAAACTCCCTGTGTTTCAAAATGGAAGGCTTGTAGTCATGGCAAAACCTTGGAGCTTTTGCCAGGCAGAATGATCTGATGTGAAGCTTTTATATTTAGATATCTATCATGGATTTTGAGGTTGATGCTCAGATGAATTACTTACATTGTGAAATTACCTACATTGTGGCCTGTTCCTCAGAAAGGATGAGGTAACAACTCATGTGCTTCCTCAGCTCTAAGACAGTGAATAAGATGAGGTGCCTTTAGAAAAGTTGAAGCATGTGAAATGCAATGGCAAATCTCTAGTATGTTTTGTAGGACAGTCACAAAGTAGATCGTGGAAAAAGGCTACAGAATTTCCTCTGATGACTTGGAGAATTGTAATTTATCAGAATGTAAAATATACTTGCCTCAGTTTGGGTAGAAATGAAACGTAATTCTGAGTTATTGTGCATTTATGGAGCTCTACGGCAGGATACTGTCCTTTGAACAGCAAGTTGAATTAATGAAGGCCTATGTATCCCTATGTCAAGATATTTATAAATAAAAAGGGAATGCCTGAAAGCTTTTACAATAGGAATACTGAGAATTTTCTGATTCCTTATTCTGTCTCCTGTATGCCAGCTAGTGTGTTCCTACTGCTGTGCCTTGCTTCTCCACTGAAAATGTGGTGTTCCCTTCCTTTTGTTAACAGTTGTTATTATGAGGAAACACCAAACAAAGGAAAAGAAAAATACTACTGAGAAGGCAAGTTTAATCTTTTCTCCGAGAAAAGCAAGTCACTTCTGTATCATTGATAAGATGTCAAATTGATACAAATATGTTTCTTGATTTACATGCTAACTGTTTAAGTGTATACCTGGGAGTTGTTTCTGACTGGGTGATTCCTCGGGAGTGTTCTCCCTGTCACGCAGGTGGTGGGTCAAAAGTTTGCTAGGTGGTACATGTGGTCAGGCAGTGTGCTTGGGGATACTCTAGCACTTCCAGTCTCCTTCTCCGTGATTGTTTCCATTCCCAAGCTCTTCTGCTCTTCTGTTGCTGACAGAGAATATTTCTTTTCTTAGTGCAGCTCTCTCGATTGCATCCCTTATGGTAAGGCAAGGTATTGCCCTTGCCCCCAAAATCCCACAGCTTGAGGGGATGTATTTGCAAACAGCATAATAATGTTCAGCGAATTTGAAGGGTGCAGGAGTTCTCTAACTCCATAACATCCTATGGTATTCCTCTATTTCTTGGCTTAGTTTTACTACAGATCATGGATTAAGTTTATGAATAGAAGCTATAAATCATGTCTTGGTGGAAACTTTCTCTGGCTTTACTTTGCAGGCCAATTTCTTGGTGGAATATTTGAATGTGATTATTACTAATGCAAAATGTTTGTTAGTTCCTCAGAATAGTGCAGAAAGGCACATAGTCCCTGGCAGTCCATGTACTGCATTTTTCTTCTGTATTGAGACATTTTGTTGCACTGCAGGACTGAGTTCTGTTTGCCTGTCCTTGCCTCTGTTATCTTGGAGTATGTACTTAGAAGTCATATGGAATCTAAAGATGATACTCTCTCAGGAAAAAAAAAAAAAAAAAAAGATACATTTATTTTTTATACAGTGTAATTCCACCATGTTTCCCTGTCACTGAACATGCAGTCAGATAGCAGAATGTCTTAATCTTTTTCTCCTCTCATGTCTTTAAGTAAAAGCTCCTGTTTCAAGAGTTAATTGAAGACTGTAGATAATACTTGCTGCAGTGTGCTGTTGTCTGAATTTGGTCTAAACAGCTATGGATAAGTAAAAAAAAAAAAAAGAGTTGCTCTGTGGTGCTCTCCCACTCTTCTGGTAGAAATGGTTTTCAAGGGGCAATGTTAAACAGTTTTTGGACCACCGTGTCCTCTAGTCTCCCTTGAGTGGCTTTAGGAGTTATGGTGTTCGTATGCAAAATCTCCTGAAGCCAAAGGGAGCTGTTAATTACTTGGTTACTGTCACAGCTGCTGATGCTTTGAAACTGAAAATCACTACTATTGTCAGTGACTTTAAATTTTTTATATATATATATATATACTGTTGTAATTTTTAGTTAAAATACATTAGGAATTTTATTATTGGGCTGGCCTGAATGAACAGTGGATCACTTTTCTAAATATCTATCCAACAATTAATTGTTACTTGCTGAAAAGTAGAGAAGAGTGGGTTTTGGTTTTTTTTGGTGGTTTTTTTTTTTTTTGGTGTAATATAGCAGTTTGGCTAAATATTCATTTGAAAAATGTACCCACAGCTCAGCCTTGCTGTCTTTTTAACTTCTGCAAAGTACTTGTACTACTGGTAAGTGTGAAACCTGTTCATGGTTTTGCAGGAGGCCATGTGGAGATCAAACTGGTCCTCTATTGAAACAGCCCAGTGGAACATTAGAGGTTCACAAGATGCCTTATACCGTTAGGTAGGAGTAGGTGTAGTGGTGGTGATGATGCTGAAGATAACACACTTATCTTGTGCTTTTCATGTTCAAAGCACTTTAAAGACAGTATATAATTAATCTGTACCACAGCCAGATTAAATATTCCAAGTGGTGGTTCTCCAGTTCAGTCTTTTATCAGCATTTTTCAGGTGATGGGATATTCTGCCTTTATTCTTTAAATTCCTGATGCACTCTCAAATCCTGCTGACTTTGCCATTCTGGCAGAAACCCTGAAAAACACTGCTTTATTTGGAACAAAATTAAATGCTTGACTCTGCATGTGTGTACAAAAAGGTGTGGAAAACAGCTGGAATAGTGGAAAAACTTGAGTTCTGTTGTCTGAGAGTCCTCAAGGATCGCATGAGTATCACTTTTGTTCTTTGTGCTAAGGACCTGTGTTAAGCAGATTATAGCTGTGAACCAGGATTACACAGCTTCTGGGGGAGGATCCCAAACACCTAGGCTGTAAACTATGCTCATGATACCAGGTGTTTCCAAACCCTCTCTTCTTTCAGTCTCAGAATGCTATTGCTGCTGTCAGCGTTTGAGACATTGCCCACCCCTTCCTCTGTTGTGTGTGTGTGTGGTTTTGTGTTATGTTTTTTTTTGTTTTTTTTTTTCCCCTCTCTCTCTATGCAAAACTACTTGGTGAATTTGCAAATTGGTTGGGAAAATCAAAGACATGGGTTGATTAGGCTTGGCTTCCCCCCCACCCCCCCGCCGAATACACTGTGCATCTGGAACTTTCTTGTTGCTGAATTCTAGTGCGTGGTGCTGTCATGTTGACAACTTTTCAACTCTCACCCTTGTGACTCTATTTTTCATAGCTTGTCTTTATCTCTGTTCATGGACTTTATGGGAGAAAATGTGCAACGTTTGCATGCAGCTGAGGACAGAAGGGAGACTGGGATGACCACACTCAAGGGTTATTCTGATATAAATGGTGTGTAATAACTGTGCGAAGCAGATTTGCTGTTACAGACATGAGTCTCCCGTATGACCTATTAAGGTGAAATGTTACCTTCTTTTTTTGCAGGCAGTTATAGACAAAAGGTAGGCAATGACACTGACCTTTACTGGTTCTTCAATTTTAAAACACAGGAACAAGGAAGCTTGACAGATTAAATACTTTAGTAAGTTACTTCTGTTATTAACTGTGGTATAGTATTTGAAAACTTTCAAACTCTTTTCATAATGGAGCTTTTGGATATTGTTTAAATAATCCTACCAGGCAGCTGTGTCACTTCCTATTCCCATCACCTACCTCCGTGCTGGTTTTGGGTAGCCTGGAATGGTGTGCTGGGAGCCATGGTGGAGCCCTCCGGTGGCAGGTTCAGTAGGTGCACCTTCCGATGAGTGGGCTGAGAAGGTGGGACACCCTGGGCCAAGTCTTGCCAGGACTACACCCTAGTAGTGTTATAATGGCACTGCAAAATCTTAATCGTTTCCCAGTTAAGCAGCTAGTACACTTAGTGCAGATAAATCATATGTGTGTATTCTGCTCATACTTCTGCTTCATTTAACTTACTCCTTGTAGCTCTAAGAAAAAGGATAGGGAAAAGTGACTAACCACACATCAAACTATTCGGGCTCTAATCCTGCAAGTTCTTAGGCACTTCCCAAACTCTATATGCAAACAAATTTATTTATCCTAATCTGTAAACTAGGGGGTTTTTACGTCTAAGAGATTTTAAAATTTAGGGCTTGAATGGATGATATTGTTCTATTGTAAGTGATGGTTTTGTCAGACTTTAGTAGGAGCAGGAGTGAACCTTAAACAGGTAGGATTTTTTGCTAACATGGCTGCTTTAATAAGGGCATATTGTCTCATCAATTTTTAAGCTAAAGTCCCTATAGAAATCAGAGTTTTGCTGAAAAATCAATTGTACTGTAGGTACTGTATGTCTTTAAAAGATTGAACTGCTCTCTTTGTAATTTGGTCTCTTTCCCCACCTCCCCCTTTTTTATTAAAACAAAGCAAAGCATGTGCAATTTCTTTGGAGCACGTATTTAAACATGCCATCTGATGGCTGAAACTGCTTCATTTCCTTTGGCTGTGGAGGATAAGTTAGCTCCACATGAAGCTTTACCTCCTGCAGACACCAGAATAGCATGTGAAATATTTACCATTTTAATTGTGTGAGGCTTCATTGAAAACCTTATTTTCCTTGCTATGTGTCGTTTAGAGAGGCAGTACTGAACTATTGCTGAAAATGGGAGCCCTGACAGACAGGGAGTGTAGTGCTTGTTTAACAAAGAACAGCATGCAGGCTCCACATACCGTAGTGCTTAAGGCTATATAATTCCATTTTCTTCTGTAGATTTTGTTTCATTGCTTTAGTGTTTCTAACACACAAGCTCTTAGTATTCAAGGGAAAACGTTCAAAGCTTGCCTAATGCAATGTCATGTGCAGAAAAAATTAGGTTTTACATAATAGATGTTTATGTTTTTAACCTAAATGTGATATGCAAAGAATACAGAACTCTTCTTAAAAAAAACCTACCTAAACAAAAAAAACCCCACAAAACAAAACTCCTCAGTTCTTATGTTTCGTGTTATCACTGTTCATATAAGAAAACACATATGTTTGTGTTCCTGTTTTTTCTTATTTCTGATCTAGAGGAAAATTACCTTTCCACACAAAACCTACTATTCGTTCAATAGATGATGCTTTTCCAGACACAGTGAAAGAAATGCATCCTTTGGGCAAAATAATTATTTTTTTGCTTAATCACCATATTGGGAAAATTTGACTTTTTGACATGAGTGAAAAACAGCTTTTCATGATAAATTTGTTTCTGGTACTCCTCCCTGCCTTTAGTCCTGGAAAAAAAAATATGATGGAAAAGATACTTACTCTTTGTGTAAACTATATTTTTCATTGCTCCATCTAATAGCTCATATCACTTCTCTCAAGAGCATTCAACCATATGGAAAGCTACAATAGCTTAATTATCCTAAATGTAAATTCAGTGGGTTTTTTGCCTTGTAACTTCCCTGCTCCTCCAGCCCTGTGAGTCCCTCAGTCTACAGCTGGATTTTCATTCTTCGCAGGGACTACAGCATATCATAAGATGTGTTTTAGGCAAACTAACTTGATTATATTGAGCATGAATTAACACATGGCTTCTCTAGCCCAAGCACAAAATGTTTCTCTAACTTTGCTTTTTGCTGGGGACTTACATCATTATTCCCAGGTCCTAACAGTGACTAGAAGTAGAAATATGAAAATTCTAAACAAATAATATTCTTAGCTTTCCATCCAGGTGAGAAATACTAAGCGTGGAGTTGAGACTTTTGACAGATGCTATTTCAATGTTCATCTCAGTCTTTCAGATTAATGTAGTTTTGTATAAAGTTCAAATAAGACCCTTTGTGAATTGAACCTGAAGCTCTTCTGAGATTCAGTCATCATCACTAATTCTTTCTCCTACTTTGACATGTTTATAATTCATTTTGTATCATGTACACTTCATAAGTGCAAGCCCCTTAACTCATTCTGACTACGTAGAAATTATAAGGTAAAAATAAACTTTACTTATGTTCCAGCAAGAATAATGAAGCAGCATTTATGAATGTCAGTCTACATTCATCACTAATAAGAATTTTATTCAGTGGTTACCTGTGCATAGCTGTAGACTAAACAAAATTAATATATAATCCACAACAAGGTAGAAATATTCTGGGAATTACTCAAAGCTCAAAAGAGCTATTGTACAGTGTTTTGGTGGCAGATTGTGCCAACTTGCTTTGTGAGGAGACTTCAAAATTACTTTTTTCCTCTTTTCTTGGGGAAGTTGGGATGTCAATAACTCTTAATTATGTTCCTTTCTAGTCAAGTAACAGGAAAGATCATTTTTTTTCCTGGTGTAGGTAGGTAGTCTTTGAGGCTAACTCTATGAAAACTCACTGGCACAGGGAAAAAAACAATTTTATTTCTGTGTTTAAAAAAAAAAAAACAAAACCAAAAACAAACCACAATTGTTCTTCCTGACTTTGCTTAAACTAAAGAGTCAAGCATCGAGTTAAGTTGGAAACTTGAAGCAGTGCATGAAGTGTGGCTTGTGTGAGAGCGTGTAAAAATGCACGGTTGCCCAGGGAGGTGGTGGAGGCCCCATCCCTGGAAACGTCCAAGGCTGGGTTGGACGGGGCTCTGAGCAACCTGATCTGGTTGGAGATGTCCCTGCTCCTTGCAGGGGGGTTGGACTAGATGGCCTTTGAAGGCCCCTTCCAACCCGAACCATTCTATGATTCTGTGAAATGTCCACAGCTGGGTGGGGTTCTTTTTGTATGGAAAGGGAACGTACAGAGAGCACCAAGAAATGTTTCACTATTCCCTGAAAAGCAAAGACTAGGTGCAGTCCATGCAGCAAAATCCTTGTCAACATAGACCAAACGTAACAGAACGCTATTGGTATAAACGGTTTAGTAGTCTACAAGAGCTCTGTTACCTATCAGTGCGCACCTTCACCTGCCTTCCCTGTGAACTGGGAAGACTTTGTGTGTGTCTCTGTAGTCTTGTTACTAAACATAACCAGGATGTTCCAGAGATCTTGTGACGAAAATCAAGCTGTCAATTATCTTAACAATATTCAAGAGTTTCTCTTGTATTAATTTCTCAATTATTTTTTTTCCTCCTATCTTAGGAAAAGCATACCTCTCAGAACAAACAAACAAACAAAAAAACCACCCCCTCTGTAGCCTTTTGTGTCCCTCTCTTTGTGCTTTTGTGGCAGTGTAACTATGTGGGCTGTCACCCTGTGTTCCAGGCACTTATTCCTGGAGTAAGCTTATGGACAGTTCTTCAAATTACCGCTTAGTACCAGCCATTCCTAATGTGTCAGACTTTATGCTATGGTTACAGTGGTAACATAAAAAGAAATCAAAGGCAAAATAGTGTTACTTTGAAATAGGAAGTAAGTGCAGATTTGAAGTGTTATTCTGTTCAAAGAAAACTTATCTGGAGCTTCACACTCTGGCCACTGGTAGCTCAGTAACTTATTTTCACCTTGTTCGGTGTTTTTATTTTGGTCTTGGCCTTGCAAACGGTTCTGAAGTTACTGCTAGTTTTGTTAACCTCTTCAACCATGAAACTACATATGCTGGTGCTTTGGGGTGAGATTTAAATGCTTTGGTTGACAAAAATATTTTTGTAGTAAAGTAGTCCAATTTGCAATTTAGTTGAGCACCTGAGTCCTTATCAAGTCCTTGGAAACAGTAGATTCTGCTTTAGAGAAGGGGCAAAACGTGTTGCAGTCAATGAAGGCTGGAAGGCTTTGGACTTCTGAAAACTAGGCAGCTCCTTTTATGTTTGTCTGTATTTAAGTGACTAGTCATAGACACTCAAGTTTAAAAAGCATCAGTTGAACTTTTTCATACAAGTGATCTCGATGTGAAAAGATCACAAGAAATAAGGGAAATGAGAGGCAGTGATCCCATGAATGGAGATGATATTGTTACTAATAAAAAACAAATACGTTGTCAAAGCAACTTTGGGTAGGAAAAGTTGGCAGGACTGAAAAAGATGTAAAGAATAATTGGGCAACATGGTTAGAGCTGGAAAGCCTTTGGAAGCATATTGGGCTAATAAAGCATTTATTATAAAACTGGAGGAAATGCAACATTTTATAGGAAACTATATCTTGCTGATTTGGAGGATGAGAAAGGATAAAACGGGGGAGGAAGTGAGACTCAAAAGAAAAAATAATCATGGAATTGAAAGAAATTGATCCCAAATGTTTTAATATTTGCTTTAAAAAAAAAATTGTCCTTTTGTTATTCCCTAAAATCTTGTGTTTTCTTACTGCTTAGTATTTTTCCTGCTTGGTTTGAAACAGTATCTTTGAATCCTGTGAAAGTTTTTTTGTATGTAGGAACCAGCTAGCTTATGGGATTTCCAGAATGACTGGAAGTAATCTTCCAGTGGTAATACAAATGTCCATATTATATGAGGTGCTGTTATCAGCTAACATGGGTGAAGAGGTTCGCACTGTGTGGTGTGCAGGAATAAACCCTATTCCTTTGCTTGTCAGAACCTATCAGAGCGAAAACTGTGTAGTTATGTATCAATAACTGTGCAGCATCCCTACTTTCCAGTGATGAGACTATTGATTTGTGATTGACATGAGTTGTAGCAGTGATAACTGTAACAGAAGCTCGGAAGGGTTTATGCATATATGTATACACTTCAAACGCACAAATCAAAGAATAATTATTGTAACACTTAGGAAACAGAAGAGAGCTCCATATAACATATTAATGCACATGTTTCAGCAAGATGTGTAAAACATCTGCAATTACGAATGAATGGATTCATTATTCTGCCATGTGCTCGCTGTGCTGAACAGAAAGTAAAAATAAATCTTTGAGGCACTTCTATGATTTTCTTTTTCGTCAAGAATTTACATCTGGAATCCTCATGGAATCTTTCAGAATACCCAGCAATGTAAAATGATCTGCCTGACTAATAGAACTATTACATTACATTGGTTATGGCTTTCTTATAGTTTAATTGTTGCAGCCCCTGTAACATTAACCACTGGAATGGGGAGATAATGATCTCTGTCAGATGATAGATATTAACCTTTTGTTAACCTGGATCCTTATCTCCTGAAGAAGGTCCTTTCTTCTAAAGAAATGAATAGTCTTTCACTATCAAAGACCTCAAATTGAATTTTTTTTTTTACTTTTTTTAGCTAATAAATTATATTAACATATGATTTTTTCCTATTAAATCTTCTTGAAAAAACATGAAGGTGTTATGTTGTTTTAAAGACCTGCTACATTTTCATCATGAAATCCTGTTTAACTTTGAGCCAAACGGATAATCCTGAAATAGTTTTCTCGGCTTCCTGTCAGACACATGCTTTCATTCTGCAGAAAGCAGCAGGAGGCCTTTTGCTTGTTTGGAGTAGTGCTCATAAATATAAAATTGGACTGGACACTGGAGTTTCAGAGCGAAGGATGAATGTTAATAGATCACACACAAATTGGTCTCTGCTTCCAGACTCCATAGCATGAGGTCTACCAACTGCCAGGCAGAGTTGTATTGTGGTGTAAGGCTGACTTTTTCAACAATTTAGATGTTTCGTGCAAGTGTAGTACTAAGAAAAGAAAGTTTTCAGAGTGCTCGATGACAAATTGGTGGCTAGGGTTGTTCCGGAGAATGGAGGAGTTATCTCAAGATTTAAGACTGTAGTGTTTATTTGTCCAGTACTTGGTACTGAGAATTTCAGCAAGGCTTTGAATTATTACTTTGTGTTGCCGAATCCAGTATAGCTCAACAAGCATGCATTTTTCTCAGTTATTGAGGCTTGTGATATGCTCCAAATTCAGCACAGTCTAATTACAAAATTATGTAAAAATAACTGATCATCTGGTCTCATGGTAGAGAACAAACAAGTCATGTGCATGACTTCATATTACTTATATACTGTTCAGTATTATAAACATTAATTATATTTTACAATATATGAAAAGTGCGTTCTGCTCTTGAAGGAGTCGAGGCAAATGCAGAAAGAGGAAAAAATATTTGTCTTGGGTCATAGGGTAAGTGCAGCAGAGTAGAAGGGCTTCAAGCACCAGATTTCCCATCACTGTGTTTACTTCCTCGGTTTTGGTTACTAGCCCATTGCGGGATGAGATGAGAATTTCTTTCATGTTAACTTGGCATTTAGCTGTGTAAATCTATCTTGAAATAGACTTGCATTTACCAGGGAGATTATGGGGACATCAGTCCTGTCTGGTGTTCTGTGTGAGGTCTTATTTTACAGTGAAGTATGGTGATGCAGCTTCCTAGACCTTCCTGCCTGCTGCAGCTTCTGCCACCTGGGAAAGAATCTCTTTTCTTTAACTTCAGGCTCTCTGAGTATTTCCTGTCCAGCCTTGGGAATCACCCTGAAAAACTACCCAACTGTATCAGAATTTAAGTTGGTATATACCTATACTGTATGAAAACTGATGTATTAGGCAGTATTATTGAGGCATTTACTTTAACAGAAAGCTTAATGGCTGCAAGTAGAAAACAGGAGTGACCTGAGCAAGGATTTCACTTACATGACACTGTGTCCCAGGCTAGCATTTCAAAAGCTGTGATGCTGCTGTGTCTGTGCTGTCAGTGAACTTTTATCACCTTCAGTAAAAACTTTTTCAAGATATTGTTTGCATAGCTCTGAAAATCTCATTTGCTCCCTGCACTGCCCCCCGCCCCCCTCGCTTTCATAGCTTTGCTTTGGTATCAGCTGAAATGCAGTTTCTGTATGCAGACTTGTCAGGGTTTGAACTCTAGGTACTGATTTAAAGTTATGCCACAGGTATCAAGCTAAAGGTCAAAGACTGAACACAGATCATAATTTGTGTTGTTCCTTAGTACTAGGAAGTGTGTTTGGTGAGCCAACTCATTGATAGCACTCACAACAGAGCATATTAAGTGTTGTTTCCTTCCTTTTCTCAACCAGAACACTCACTTGTCTGATAGTGAAACAGAAGGTGAAGATAGTAGCGTGTACAGCTATGGGTGAAAAGCTTCTGTTAGATATTGCTATCTTAAGAAAAAAGTGGTACGTAGGGGAAATCTGCTTTAAATGCTAAAGATTTGAAATGAATAAAGGAAAATATTAGAATTACTTTGTTATTTTATAGTTAGCCTACCTGCTTGATTGTGGCAAAGGAATAGCCTTAGACCTAGATGAAATCAAAAGGACAGCAAATCAGACTACACAAATCTCCAGAGAAAAGCACTACTTGGAGGATTTTCACCCTTTAACATGATAAAAAGTTAATTAGGAAGGGTTTCAAATTGAAATAAGGTGACGTGGAACAGTGGTTGAGCAGTGAGAAATTGAAGCCCTATGAGAGAAGTGTGGCCAAAGTTTATGTTTTAATGAGGATTTTTCTGACACTTGAAGACATTCCCTACTTTCAGGTTCTGCAGAAGAGCTCTGATCAAACTGGACTGAGATGGAGCCTGTCCTGAGGGAACAGTACATGTAGATCAGATTAGGTTGCTCATTTAGAAGAACTCTTGAATTATCTTGATATATATAAAGTGCTTGTAAAGCCTTACTGATTTAGGTAAAAGGCCCTTATTTAGAGTAATATACCTAATGAATGATGCAATAAACACATTGATGTCAAATATAAATTCTTCATAAACACAGATGAATCGTTACCTTGTTTTCTTAAGGAAGATCTCATTTAATCTGTTTATACCTATGTAAAACTGTGTAGAAAGTCTTTTAAAAAAACTGAAACATGATTGGAATTACTTCTTGTTATGTGGTTTGAGTGTGTCTGAGATCTGATATGCTTGTTGAGTTACATATACACCCACACTGATTTTCCTGAGTTTGCTTCTGATGTGTATTTTTAATGTTGTTTATCTAGTTATTTAAGAGGCCTAATGGTTGTTAGAGTTGGCATTCCTTACTATTTTGAAACAATTAATTTTAATAACAGCTTTCCTTTGACTGCAATATACAAATCAAAGATGCTGTGGTTTAGAATCTGAAAACAGAATTATACACATTGTCACTATTTTATTGAACTGTCTTATTTATGCCCTTCAAATGTGCTTGTTGTTTTACATAGCATTTCACTAAGATGTGTGGATTTTAAGCGTCATAACCTAGAGATTTTGGTGATCTTGCCTTTTTGGCAAATGTTTAATGTGTGTGAGGGGGAGAAAGCTTCTTCCAAAAATATGGCAGAAGTTCAAAGATGGATAGTTGTATGGAGGAAAGATCGTTTAGGATAATTGAATGTTGTGGTAATTCAAAATAGACTATGCAGTGATTTGTAGAAAAAGGAGACAACTATTCATGCAGGTCCATCTGAAGGAACAGCAAGAGCAGCAAAACCTATGTCTGAACTCAATGAATTTTAGCAGGAAAAAAAAGCATTCACCAAATGACCTGAAGTCTGCTAATTCAGTTAAAAGATTTCTGGTAATTAAAATCTCTACCAGATGGTAGATACTGAGGAAAGGTGAAGGCAGCAAATATGACTGGAGGCCAGGTTTGTGGTCTCAAATGCTGAAACTGAGGATTGATCCAGCCTGTTTGCTGACACAGGTTAGATGAGTTACATGTGCAGCTGCCTGTAACCACAACAACCGCAGAAGGCGTGTATTTTGGGGAAATTATTTGGCTTAGATTGGAGTCTTTTATAGGGCAGAGAAACAAGAACCAAAATTGAAGCAATAAAGGCTGCCTTGAGGAAGTGATGCACTTTAAGTTAGAAGTAAGGTTTAACTTTAGGTTCAGATAGATTCGCTTGTCAGTTTAAAATCTTTCTCCAGTCTCATAGATAACCCTGTGTACCTGTAAGATAGGCCTAATATGAGAATTGCATCTTTCTCTAACAGTGAAGTACTAACTTAAATTTAACTCTGATCTAAGTTCTAACTCAGAACTCAGCTGAATTGTGTTTTATGGCCAACTTTCATCCACCTTAGTTCCACCTAAATCCCTATGCTGTTGCCACATATTTTGTATGATGATGTAATGGAGAGAGGCTCGGGTGAAATTCAGGCCCAGTGGGTCTGAGTCTAAGACAAAACAAGGGAATTTGGTTCCCAGAAGGGCATAGCTTGCACAGTTTTAGGGCCTGGCTGAACTTTTGGAAGGGTTTACAAAATTTAAGGGAGCAGGAGCGGGGAGGCTTGCATTGGAAAATAGTCTGAGTAGACTGTTGGGCCCTGGTGAGTAGGGTGTGTCTTCATCTGAGTGGCCATTTTGTCTGCACAAGGTTTATACATGCAACAATTGGCCTTGGGTCCACTATTAGTTTATAATGTAGCTGCCCAGTTGGAAGGGGTGAGTCTTGAAGAAGCACTTAATGAAAAAAATATCTTTGATGTATCTACAATCTGGTCAAAATTGTCTAAGAATACCATTTAATGTCTTGAGCATGGGCATTGAACAAGAACATGCTTGTTCTGAAACAAAAACAAGCTAAGCCTGTCTTTCTCTTATGTGTGTTCTCTATTATGGAAGATTTCCTTGTGTAATTTTTTGTTTGGTTATGTTCGTTATAGTAACTGTGACATGAGAGCTCAACAGGTAACTTGAGTGCTGTGCTGTCTACAAGTGAGGGGTATCTATTTTGGTTTCAGTGAGGCAAAAAAGGCGCTGTATCTGTTGGCAAATAAGCAATATTTGTGCATCTATCTGTCACCCATGCAGACCTGGAAAAATTAAAGTATAACTCACTAAAGAGCATATAATGTTCATTTATTCTGTACTGGAATAGTTATAACTTTCACATCTCTTTACACTGACTGAAAATTTTTTTTTTTTTCCTGACTAATAAAGCTGCACTCAACTGCAAGCAGTTGCCAGGGCTTCTGAGGAAGCTTTGCAATGTGTCCAGGAGCTTTTACGACTTCCCTGGACACAAGGAAACTGATAACTTGACTGACATTAAAATGGTCTCTGCTTGTGTTATTAAGATATGTTTCTTGGGCAAGGAAAGCATCTTAGCATTCTATCTGCAGTGTTAGCAGGGCACAGCCTAAATGTGGAGATAGCAACAACCTCAAGGGGCTGTGGAGCATCACTGTATCATGTGCTGTGTGGTGTAACAGAAATACCTTTGTCATTAGCAGAAACTTTTTCAGCAGAGGGAAGGTGAGGGACAGAGGGTGAGATAACGGAAGAATAGCCGAAGAGTACAGCAAAGCTGTGTTGAACTACCATATTACACTAGAAATCATTAAATAAAATCATACTGCCTGAATTCTCATCTCTAGTTTTTTAATCTAAGGACTATTAATTGTGTTCCAGATCATGCAGAACAAGAGGTATTTACCTCTTTTCCTTTCATTTTCTTTCTGCCCCACCCCCTGGTGCAACATCAGGAATCACTCTAAAAGACAAAACCTCTCCAGAATGGTTGCTGATGCTTATTGGTAAAATCCAGTATTTAAAGTCAAGGGCTCAAATTGCAGGAAAAGACTAGAAGGTCCTTCAGTTCTTGAAATCTGTTTTGCATCTTATCAGCTTGCCCTATATTGTGAGGGAGAAATAAATGATAGAGTTCTTTGGTAAGGCATAATTACCACATATCCTTTCCTGATCTTGAGATGAAATGGCAAAAAGTCATAAGAAGTGGCTTGAAAACACAAAGGAAGTAAAAGGAATAATTACAAGATTGATGCAACTGAAACATATTGAATAATACAGCAGAATCCTTGAAATATTTTCACAGATTACTTACAAGTTAGGATCAAGAAATGCTTTTGATAAGATGATTTAATCATACTCTCAGGAAATTTTGAATGCTGTCATCTTGTTGTCACTTACTGTGTAGAATAGCAAAGAAAAAGAACTTTACTCTGTAGTGTTTTTAAAAATCTCCATTATGAGAGACTAACAAACCATAGCAAAATAATCTGTATTCCAAACATGCTCAAACAATGGCTTAGCACTCTGAATATTCAATAAATAAGTTGTTTTTTTAATAGTTATTATGTTCGGAATCAATGGCTGACAACTGCTGTCACCCCATCGAATTGTGCTAAATCCTCCTAAACAAGACACCCTTGCAATAAAGCTTCACTTGTAATCATTTTTTTGGCAAGCACATCTTACAATTGTTATTATTCTAACCGCTCACACTCGCGTACAGCACGAGGTGCCAATGTTTTCAGTTCCAAACATTAAAGATGTGGTGATAGAGAAGGCGAACCCTTATTAATTCTGAGAGATTTGCTTAATTGGGACACAATGTGAAGATTCTCAACAATAATAACAGATGATGGGGAATAAATAAGCACGGCAGGAGAGAGGCAGTTTCTAGTGTGAATTTCCCTTTGCTTCTGTTTAATTGCATTACATGCTGTGGGAAGTATCTGGAGTATGCGTTTTCCAGTTAATTTTTCTTGACTGCATCCATCTAGCTACTGCTCCTGGACATCTCAATGTTTGATAATGCTTGATTTGCATATGACTACCCATCTATAGCTGTCATTAGAACCAATTTATACACATGATTTGCCTCTTGAAGTGTCAATGTCTGAATTTTATCTAGAGACAGGAATAGGGTCAGGAAAGTTTAATTGATTGAATAATGCAATTGAAAAGGCTGGCAGGGATCTAGGGCAATTTTGGGACATCTGTCTTTGAGTCATCAAAAATAAAGCACATAACAGCTGTGATAACAGCAGGATTATGATTAGATGTGCAGCATCCACCAGCAGATTGAACAAGGACTGGAAAACAAAAAGGAGGTAAATAAGTCAGTTTTGATAACATTACAGCAATTATTAATGTCTTTGTTTTTTTGCCTTTTACAGGTTTATATGTAAATACAAAGTTGAGCAGAAATATAAATGAAATGTTTTGGGTTTTTTTTTTCTAGCAGAGACTTATATGTATCCTTCAAAAATAGAACTTGTGCCCAATACCACCGTTACGTAGCTAAATGTTGCATCCCACTTACTACATTGTGTGTTAGGTGAGCAATTCCTGCTTCAAAATTGCAGCTACTAGGTCCTGTTCATGACTTCTACTTAGTGTCCATGAAACGCTTGTGATTAATTCCCTTTATAATGTGGAATCAGATATATCTGTATATCTATTTTGTCTTTGTGTGTCTGTTATGCATATATATATATATACAGTTAAAACAACTCCTTTGGAAGTGAATATAGTGACCTGTACCTGTGTTTCAAACACTAAGACTTCTGTATTTATTTTATTTAAAAACATGCCTACTATATACAGACATACTTGTCCTCTTTTTCCTTTATCTGCTTCAGGCTTTGCCCTGCCTGGCACTTAGGCTTCAGGTATTTTATATGTGAATGTCCCCTGGCTTGAGACTGACATTGCTTTTAATGTTTAAACTACTACCTAATTCATACTATGCGCACCTAAGAAATACTTCAGTGAGTCTTCCAAAACCTAAGCCAATTCTTTGCAATCTGAAATTGTTTCTTAGCTGCAGAACTGATCCTAAAACATGAGGAAGTGTTAACTATTCATGTGATGAATTACTTTATACCATTTCTAGTGAAGTTTATCATTTTGATAAAAGCTGAAGATATAAAAGGTATCTAGTTATACAAATTTATTTTATCATTTTTGGATCTGTAACTTTTGGATGCAATTCAGTTAAACTTGGTTGTATCACTTTACAGCTAGAATGGAATGTACATTTCATATTCTTTAGTCACCATATGAAATAAGAATAAATGTGAAGAAAAATGCATAACTTCAGCATTCATTTATGCTTTCTACTTAAACTATGTAATTTTAATTCATGAAACTTGGATATATAAGTACTGACACTTTCAAAAATAAAGCACTGCTTTGTTTTTCTATCAGTATGAAAAGTCACTATGCTGCAGCAACACAGAAAAAAATACAGAATATTTGCAAAAATATGCAGCCCAGAGCTGTTTTCTTGTCCAGAGATGATTGGTTAATAAACTCAGTTTAGGATCAAACTAGAAAACTGACATCAGTCGAGTTGCTAAGATGTTCTGTGGCTGTCTAAATCCACACTGTGCAATTGGCTTTGCAAGAACATTTTTGTATCTGAGACTTCTCAGCAACTGCCCCATGTGGTATAAGGCAACTTGGAGCCTTGGAATCTGTCACTTATTTATTTCAGATACCCAGATCACTGCTTCATTTAGAAGTATGTTTTGGCACAGAAAAGCACCAACTGTGGAGAAGTATGTGTTTTATGCCAACTAGTTTTTTCCACTTGTAAGTGTCAGCACACTGACAATCATGTCATAATCACTGTTTAACAGATGCACTATTGGTTTAATTCCTGTAGGCTCTGTAGAGTTTTTTTTCTCTCAGATCTTTCATATGAACACAATATCCTCACTTACTGCAGCAAGTGCATGTAGAATTTATGCAAGGCAAAGATATCTGCTGCTTTACTGTTCGCTAGTAAAAGTAATTATCTAACCAGGGGCTTCCAAAAGATACTGAGGTACTGGATCTCAAACAATAATTAAGAATGGGTATCTACAATAATATGGCAAAGCACTTTGAGAGCTACTGGTTTTTTTTTTGTTTTGTTTTGATTGCAGTAATTAAAATCTGTAGGTTTTTGATGCCAGTCAGCAACTGTTTTCTTGTTCAATTTCTCACCCACCTTAAAGATTGCTTAGTGCTGCTCTGGTCCTGAACTACAGCAAAAATTAGTGGTTCACTGGTCTTTTTGAAATTAAAATGAAACTGCATGTGGGAAGTATTAAACATGTGGGAAGGAGTAAAGCGTGCTCATAAATTTTGCCTATAGAGCTAACATAATGCTGACATCGGCAGTTTGCCTCCATGGTGCACAAATGTATGAGTTTGTTTCCGTTAAGGATGAGGATTAATAGTTTGGGGAAAATGTGAGAGGAAAAGGTGAATTCTTCTAACCTAGCTTAGCTCATGTTTCATTTTTTCAAAGTGAACTAAAATATTATCAACCTGAATAAGAATATCCACATAAGTTACATTGGTGTAAGTACAGTAAACGTGCTTTTAGTGAAGTAGAAATGGTAGTAAACTTCCCAAGCTGAGAAGTACCTGGGATTCATCCAGTTTGAAAAACCTATCACAATGTCTTAAATAGAGCAGAATTTTGCTCACCAGCTGCTGTCTTCAGATCATTCTTACATGTTAGGGCTTCTGCACTGCTAAAGCCGAGGATCTGTTGGAATGAGATGTAGACAACTGCTGACCTAGCAGATGTTGCTAGGCCTGCTGTGAGTCTGCAAGTTGGCATGTCATATTAGTGAAGACAGAGAAAGAGGAAGGTGTTTTGGTTTTTTTTTTTTTTTTTTTTTTTTTTGAAGATTGAACTGAAATACTTTGGGAGTAAAAGGAAACAATGCAGGAAATCTACTTAAAATGTGTGCAGCTGGGTGCAAAGCAGAGTTCAATCAGAAGGCAGAGAGGTGACTGGTGCATAGCATTTGGGGAGAGTAAGAAAATTCTATAGGAAGCACAGGGCTTCCCTGGTGCTGCCTCAGTAAAGAGGAAGAATTTTCAAGATGAAAAGATCTGTGTTTCTTGCAGATCTGGAGAAATTTACTCACTTCACCTCCCAAGTAAGAAACTGCAACTTAAGCTTGTTTCTCTGGTTTGCATTTCAGGATCCTGTGCCAGCTGGGATCACCCAATGCTGAGGAGCTTTGTCTTAAAGCTGATTTCTAAACTCTTCTCTCTTGCAGTGTGGCTCTGTGGGAACTTGGTACTAATGGCTGTTCCCAGGACCCAGCAATGATGAGGGTACTGTGGTGCAGAGGGTGTCATAGAGATTATGTAGTGGGTATCTCCATGAGCATTTTTTACTTGGCTTTTCCCTTGTCTCTTCCTGCAAGGAGGACAATTCCCGTATGTACATGCAGGACGTAGTAATCAATATCCCTTCAGTTGGACTTAAAATTCCAGGCACTTTCTGGGATTTCTTCAAAATGTAAGTCTTCATATGTTGTAAGGGTCTGGTGTACAATACAGTAGGAGGGAATTAATTTATCACTCTTCACTCTTCCAAGCTGACCTTGTTATGTCTTTAGACAGAGTGGGACTTCTCATGAAGGAGTGCCTTCACTGCTTGATAAAGGATTTGAATGTTAGCTCTCTACCAGTAGAGATGAATGGCAGATAATCAAATGATTTTGATTTTATTTTATAAATTCTTGGAAAAGGCTTTTGTAAGTCCTAAATATGATTGATAGCTCCATTCAAAACACAGCAGTTCAGATTCAAATAAAGGCTCATAAAAGATGGCCATGTTCTTGGCACAAGGATAAGACAATAGAATGAATAATTACTTTTCTTGTGATATCTCTGAGCACACAACAGAGTTTCAATCTTCTTTTCCCTTGAGAGACCAAGGAAACACCTGGGGTGATACAGCTGCAAATAGAGAGAATCTTATTGCTCAGGTGTCTGGAAGCATAGATGGGTTGCACAGGGTTTTTTTTTTTTTGTTGCTGTTTTTTGTGGGTGGTTTTTTTTTGTTTTTGGTTTTTTTTTTTTTTAGGTTTTCATCTCTTGAGGATGCTTAAATCCTTATAAAGAAGTTATTGCATCGAATAGGTGTAGTAGTTTTACATACCTCAATTGTTGTATGTGAATTATTTGGCTCACGCAGCAGGATGATAAGTCTTAAAATTGGCAATGTTCATCTTGCCCTGTTTTATTAAACCATGAATGCAAGTGTGGTGTTGGTGTACTGGGGTTTCTGTTGTGCCAGCATAACTGGGAGAGTCAAAGTGATCTTAGGTACAGGTTTTTAACAATTAAAAACCAAAACCTTAACATTACTTCAAAATGTAGGCAATGTCAGTTTTTGCTCTAAAACAGGTATGATGCTATGGTGGGCTGGTCTCGGCTGGCTACCATACCCAGTTGCTCCCTTGCTCCTCATCCTCAACAGGGCAGGATGAGAAGGTGGATGAGCTCATGGGTTGAGATAAATGCAATTTAATGAGAAAAGAAAAGGTTGCATATAGAAGCAAAACAAAAAGAGGAAATTTATTTTCTACTTCCCATCAGCAGGCAAATGTCCAGCCACTTCCTGGGAAGCAGCTCCCCCTCCCAAGTATGTGTAACAGTTGCTTTGGAAGATGCACCTTAACCACAAATGTCGTCGTCCCCCCCCCACTCCTTTCCCTCAGCTTTTTAATTACCCAGCATGATGTCACATCGTAAGGACTATCTCTGGTCAGTCGGGGTCAACTGTCCCAGCTGTGTTCCCTCCCATCCTCCTGCCATGCACCAGCCTGCTGGCATTTGGGGAGAGAGAGGGGGTAAGGTTGGAGAGAGAGCCTTGCTGCTGTGTGAGCACCGCTCAGCATCAGCCCAAAGCACTGGTGTGTTACAAATGCTATTCTAGCCACAAATGCAGAGCACAGCACTACGTGGGCTGCTGCAAGGAAAGTTAACTCCATCCCAGCCTGACTCAGCACAGGTGGTATTGGAAGAAAAAGGCAGAATCTGAAGAATCCTGCTAACTAGATTTCATTTTCCCCTCCCTTCCTTACATCCACTGCAATGTTATTGATTTCCTATAAATTCACCTACAGTAATGTCCTCTGGGTCCTGAGCATAGCATGGGTCTAGAGGTAGAGAGGATTTGTTAGGAAGCACACTGTTCTTCACTGTTCATGCTGGCAAGGGTACTTGGGTGTGTTGCAAGTATATGCTGGAGTAATTCTGAGGATATAGTAAGTTGTGCTTGTAAGCTAAACCTGATCAACAGTGAAGCCAGCAAATCTTAAAGGTGATTTTTTAAGATACATTGGGCAGTTCTGCCTTGAAGTCAAAACATAGGTATTCTGCTGGGACATCTAGCTGGCAATAGAATGCGTGCAATTATGAACTTTATACATGATTGTCTTATGAGTGTGAATGATGCATATGTACAAATCTTGCAAAGCTGATAAGAGTCTGTAAATACAGGTGCAAAGAAAAACAGTTCATGGTGCTGTCTGGCTTGACTAGAAATCCATCCATGGACTTGGTTCGCAAGCTGTACTGAAAAGTTAGACATATACTGTGAATTTGGTCGCTTTTAACTCTGACTCTTTCATGATCCAGACTTATGTGCTCTGCCTTTTCTGTTGAGCTTAAAAATGCAAGGCTTCTGAAAGGAATCAAGTGTGTTGGCATGAGTTTCTCCAGTTGCTGCAGCACTAGTGTCTAAGAGCTTTCCTGTATTTATGAAGATTAAAGTAGCTACTGATTAGTGCAAGACTTTGCAAATTGCATAAAACTGATGGTGAAGGACTCTTGCAGATTGAGAGTCTGATCCAACAGCCGCTGAAATAGATGTTAAGACAAGCGTTTGCAAATGCCACTTATGAGTGCTTTAGCAGAGGAACAGTTCATTAAAACCAGTGACTTTTTCACAAGTCCGATGCGCCGAAACAGGGTAACTTTGTCTGCTTTTATGCAACTTTCTGTGTGCAAGAGATTTGGCAGAAGACTCAGCAAGAAGCTGCTGTCTTTAGCCTGTAGGTAAAGCCAAATGCATTTCTTCGGACCCTCTGACAACCAGAGATAAGATACTCTTCTGGATAGTAACGTGGGAATGATTTTTGTAGAGTGGGAGGAAGAAAGTACTGGAATAGGAATTACAATTTGAATTCCATTTTCTCTAAGTGTCATTTTGACAGTGGGATACTTCTAAGCAAGGCACATTACCTGATATCTAGGAGAACTTAAGCTATGCACTGTAGAGGATGCTTTGTTGGTTCTTAGGTGTGAGCTTTTTTAATTGTCTTTCCAGGCAACGCGGCTCAGGTATCTGAAGGACAGGGGAGTAGGAAGAGCATCTCCAATACCGTGTCTACTAGAGCTGGCATAACAGCACTAGAGCCTCAGAAGAGACACACCCTTAAATGCAGTGTTTTTCCCAGCTGGACTACTAAATGCCTCTTGATTACCAGGCTCTTGACAGCGTGCAGATGAGGCGCAGAATGTACTTGGCTTTTGGAAAAAAAGCCCCCTAAGCCACCTCTTCTCCCTTAGTACTGCAACTCCTACATGCTCTTAGACTATATATACTGATGCTGTGCTTGAAATCTTGATCTTGTTTTAAAATATTTATTTCCTGAAACACTGCTTAGGCATTTAGTATTTGACAACATAGGAGTTATTTTAAAACTCCAAATTGTACAGTGTCAGGTTTTCACTCATAAAAATTCAGTCCAAGTCTTTTTTTTTAAAAAAAAAAAATCTGAAGATATGTAAAATGTTCTGTTTGAAAATGGGAGGGGGAGAAGAAGAGCAATTAAAAATGTAAGAATAGAACCTAATTATGAGCAATTCAGGCAGAGCTTTGTTTAGAAAATGTATCAGTATAAAATGGATAGGTGAATAGATTACCACTGATTGCAGTTTTTACATATAATACTCTCTTTTTCTTGAGTAATCATTAGCAATTATAATGTAGGCTTTAAATCAGCCTGGGATGGGACTGCATTGTAACATGAATACTAAATAATTGTATGTTCCCAGGCAGAAAAAGAAAATAACTCTGTGATTTGGTGATAAAATCCATAGTGCGAGCGTTTCCCTGTACTGTTTGTCATTTGCTCTCTGCATTTCAGCTCTGGGTTCCACAATGTCAGCATTGAATGCCAAGGTTCATCACACAAATGATTGCTACCTTGTGTTAGCTGGGAGTGGAAGTAGTGATTATGCTTTTAAAGAAGTGTGACTTCATGTAGTAATTACTGGTATTATTAATTGCTAAGGGAAGAAAAAATGATCCAGGAAATAAAGTGGCTAAAAGTAATGGTGTAACACACTACAGGGCTGTAACAGTGCAAACGTATTTGGAGGTTGTCTGTGCCATTGATCAATGACTATTTACTTCCCAAGCCTGCATGTTTTGTGCATCAACAATGTGCCGGACTGTATGTGACGACCTTGGTGATGGTGCCTGGTAGCACCTGGCCTACTGCTTCCTTGGTTGCTAGTTGAAATTTATAGGAGTGCTAATGGGCAATAAAAAAAAATCCTGGTTTGTATCTGCATGTTATTTTAGTTTCTTAATGTTTTCCTGAAAAGTCTGCATTTTTAAAGGATCCACACCTGGCCAAGAATGAATGAACTGATCCAAGTAACAGCAGCAAAGTGATCTGTGAGAATATAGGCACAGATTCAGGTTCCTGTTTCCTTTAACTTGTCAATAATATTTTTTAATATAGAAATATGCTTGTGCTTTCTGTCAGTCTAACTGCCAGTCCCTTGTCCCACATCCTACCTCACCTATTGGCTAATTTTAACCAAACTAGACAGATGGGTAGAAGACTTCAAGAAAGTAAGTTTCTGTAAGCTTTGAACTGGTGGCTGAGTAAGGGAGAAATGAGAACAGTTTCTGCCTTTGTTTTCTTACTAAAGAGAGTAAAGATGGTGGAAGAGGAAGAAGAATTGAGCAGGAAATTATGGGAATAAACAGGGACAATCTGAAAAAAAAAAAAAAGGTTTTGAACTCCAATGACTGACATCCAGGCTGAAAAAAGACTTTTGAATAGAAAGGTAGGAGTCCTCGTTTGACACTCCCCTAATATCATGTTGAGGTTTTACCTCTTGATTGGTACCACGTTTTTGAATCTGAATAAGAACCAGTTTTATTCCAGAGTTTTGAAGAATGTCTTGGATATAAGAAACTGCGTAGCTTTCCTGTATACCCAAACAGATGCTGGAAGTAATTAGGTAGAAAATGTACATGAATCTATAAGCTGATAGGTGGATATGTTCTAATTGCACAGACTTCTCAGAGGTATAGAGGTTTCAGTGGCTTGAGACACTAAGAAATGCTCTAAAATATGATAGCCAGTTGGGTGTAGGTTCACTGTTTTCACTATACATGTTCACTGTTTTCACTACAGGTTCACTACTTGGTGCGGCATGTTTTTTCTGGTCAGTGTTGTCCCCCAGCATCCTCTCACTGTATCTACATCTGTTCTTGTTGGCAGCACTGTAAATACTAGTGAACAAAGACAAGCTGCTGTTTCACCCTGATGGTTTGTGGAAGGGTTTGTCTTGCCAACAAAATCAAGATGGAATTTTGAGTTTGCCCTTTCTATATTGAGCAGGGTTTACAGGGTGTCAGCTAACAAAACTGCAAGCACTCCCCACTTACAAGTTCAGACCTACAAATTGAGGTAACAGTTCATTGGAAGCATGCATGTATTTTATAGAAATGTAGTCTGGTGTGTTTTCTTCTACTTTCAAATTGCATTAGGGAAAAAAATTAAATTGTATCTTAAATACCCATTAAAAATAATGCCAGCCACCAAGAAATGAAACATATGGCAGGGGGGAAAATAAAAACACCAGAACAAAACTCAAGGGTTTTATGCATGTGTGTGCAGTCACTCCACTCAAAGAGAGAGAGAGAGAAGGTTATTTCTTATAAGACATGCAATCAGATATGGATATATGTATGTAGTGGGGGGTCTGTGTGTGTGTATATATATACATATATATATATATCGCCTTTTTGAAGTGTAGGTAGTCAGTGCCTCCGTGTTTTGATTTTTGTAGGTCTTGGTTGTGCCTTTCCTCCCTGGGGAAGACTAACTTCCAGAAATATGGGAGAGGGAGACTGTACACTCCAGAAATCTACATTCTAATATGTTGGCTCTACCCTGAGGAAATACCCTGCAGGTATAAAAGCACTGCACACATTATACTTGGCCAGTCCAAAATAAGTACTTCTCCTCCTAATAAGGTGGTCTTTCAGATGAGTCCTACAAGTTTCTATAAATAACTGTCTTCAATAGCCTAACCAACACACTCAAAAAATGTTTTGGGAAATGTGGAATTAATTGCCTGCCTTCTCCCTCTTTAGACATTTGTAAGAATCTCTCCCAGATTCCAGGTAGAAGGACATGCTGTCATCCTTTACCCTGTAAGGGGCTGACTTATCCACCATTTTTACATCAATTTGACTATTAGAACTGTGTTTAATATTTGACTTAAAAAAAAAAAGTAATTTTATTTTTTATTTACCTAAAACTTAAAAGAATCCACAAACACTTAAACTTTAAACAAACCACATCTGAAGGGAAATGGTTTGTTCCAATATTCATTAGTCCTTTTCATAGTTAAAAGTAACTTCTTTTTTTTTTTTTAGTGATGCCTGAAATCTTACATTAGAAAGTATTGAACTAGAGCAATTCATCCCTCCCCAGCATTGAATATTCTTTTTAACTGCAATAATTCAGAAGGTTGTGAATTATTCTGGTCCAGCCAAGTCTGTTTCAATGAACAAGTATCAAGATTCTGTGCTGCTTTGGTAGCAGTCGTGGTTAAACTGCTGTGACTGGAAACGTCCAAACACCTCGTTTGAGTTGGCCCTTAAGGAAAGGGATGTAGAGGGTAGCCCAGGCTACTGGCACCTCTGGAATTCCTGTGTATTTAATTGTGCCCCTTTGTCACCTTTCCAAGCCTCCCATCCTCATGGAACATGCTTTTGGAGCATGTTTTCTGTTCTTTGTACCTCCCTGCTGCCACTATCACTAGGTGCTAACAGACATGCTCAGGTCTTTGGGAGCCAGATACAGTTATCCTCATTTTGGTCCAACAGCTTCTCACTCTTCAGATACCCCATGGACATCAGTAACAGGACTAGAGGAGTAAGGTGAAAACAGCTCAGGTTCTGGCTGCTTGCACAAAGCCATGATGGATCTGATGGCTACATCTTTTACTTTTTAATAAAATAGAGTCACTTTGGGATTGGAGCAGTCTAATCCTAGCAAACTTGGAATCCTCCCACTTTCCATTGGCTTTAAAGGAATTTGTGCCTATTAATTTTTTTTTTTTGCGCTGTGCAAAAGTGCTTTAACACTTGAAACATTTGAGGCTTTATGAAGTGAAAGAAACAAACTGATACTGAGTGAAGTGAGATGGAGGAAAGGGCATTACCCCCATCCTTCCCACTAACTGCCTGCAGTGTGATGGAAACAGTCCCATTCCCCATCACTTGCCCAGGCAGCCCTATGTCTGCAAGCAGCCACAGGAAGGCGTTTGAGTATGAAAGAAACGATACATCAGGTGCTGGAGGAGAGGTTAAAATGTCTGTTTGCCCCAAGTCAGATAATAGTGTATATGTTACAGATAAACAGATGCACAGCTGCCCTTAATCTTTCACACTCTTGTTTATATACAGAAATAAATGTGTTTCCTCAAATGTAAAGTTACTGTACTCATTTAAACAAACATTATGTGTGCATGGGAAACCTCAGCCTTTATCTTGTCCATAAAGGCAATAAAGACTTTATTTTCTCCTACTACAGAGGAGCTTCTGGAAGAATAATCTCTTAGCTCTCCTTAAAGTTTTTGCACTGTCCCTTGAATAACCTTGTGGAAGGCTGAAACAAATGGAAATTCCTGTGTGAACAAACAGCAATATGCAGCAAAATGGGGATTAAGCAGAATTCATGTCATTTCCCCAGTAATAGATTGCCATTAAGGAATGTAAGTAACAAGGCAAGCTCTCCGCCTGCACTGAATCAAGGAAGTTGTGCCTGCCCTGACCCTCCTATGTTTTTTTCACCAGGGGATTGAGATTTAATTTCCATGTATGATAGAGGTTTTTGACGGCTGGAATGTCTGTAGTGCTGGAGCTAAGCCCCTCAGAGCGCTCTCGCTTGCACTCCTGTGGTATGCACTGCCTGCCCTGCAGACAGGTTGGGGTTTGGTGTGTGTTGTTGTTTTAATACTTGAATTCTGCCCACCTCCGCATTTGGCTTGTCTGTGGAGAGCTGATAAGATATCAGCATATCTAAACGAGGAGGACGTGAATGGTCTCTTCTTGCTCTGTTCTTCCCATCCTGTGATTTGTAAGTTTTAAAGCACACTCATCTGTTCTGGCAGTTAATGTATGCAGCCTCTCAATAGCTAATATCCTGTCATAGGCAGCGCAAACCAGCTTAATCTGGTTCACTGCTTTAGCAAGTAGTTGAGAAAATACAGGTGAAATGAAGAACTCAGCTACTAGCTGGGAGACTAGCGCTTGCCCTGCTGCAGCGCGATACAGAAATACTACATGGAAGATTGTGCCTGTAACAAAGATCTACACTGTGTTGCATGCAACAGATTGGCTGTAGCTCTTTGTATCACTCTATAGCTCTGAAGTCTATTACTTTGCAATATGAACGCTTACGTTTGAGGATTTAAAAAGCAGATGCAAAAAATCTGCAATGAATTGTAACTTGGCAGGGATGACCAGGAACGGGGAGAAAAATTGATTTTTATGTTTGCAGAATCCATCATCCTAGATTTTTTGGAAGTCAGTTTCATTTGCTGTGGTAATAAAAAACAAATAAATCAGTCATTTGGGCTTCAAATGCTCCTTTATCCTGATATGCTGGGGAAGGAGTTAATAAAAACAATTCAAAACCCAGGCTCTTCCAGAACTGAACAAAATCTTTTGCACCTATGGAAAATCTGTCAGAATTCACCTTTGTTATTTTACTGCCAGCTTTGCCACCTCTTCTGAATTTCTCTTAAAATATTCACAACTTTGCCTCCCACCTTCCCCTGTCTTTTAACAATACAAATAATAAGAGTGCAGACCCACCTGAACCTGTGTTGTAAAGTTCAGCATCCCTGCTTTGAACTTGTTGTCTCTAGGGTTTGGTTTATGATGCACCCACCATTACACAGTATCTCATGAGAGCAGCAGAAACTGGAGGTGAGTTCTGTAGCGCATGTCTTGGCTCCCTTGGGAAAAGCAGTGAGTCTAGAAGAGTGGTTTTGGAAATCTCTGTTAAAGCCAGCTCTTGCTGTGCCAGACAGTCACTTTTTGAGGGGGAGATGAATGGGGAAAAACCTCCAGAGCCCCTGTGCAGCAATGCAAAAGTAAGACTCTTAAGAGGACCGGGTCGATTTTTAGAAATTAGGAGATGGTGGCAAGGCCAGACGCTCAAGGGGGAAGGCTGGCTGAACTGCAACATTTCCTATGGTGACACAGCCCCTTCCCTGGGGCTGCTGTGGTGTGGCAGCAAGGAGAGGGTGTGGTTACTGCATACTGCAGTGCAAGCCTCCCTATCCGACCAGGTACTGCCAGGGACTTGTCATGGGTCGGCCTGGCTGTTCGCAGAGAGGTGTGATAGCACAAGGAGACCTGTACTATGTATGTCTGTGGTTATGCTATAAACTGCATGGTTCTGGAGCTTAGGAGATGCATTTTGAAAATGTTGGGATATGCTGTAGTGATCATGAAGTGGTGCACGTATGTTTGTGTGCAGTTTTGGTATCAATCCTACTATCTACATCAGTATGATGGTCCCGTGTGGCTGTGGTACCTTACCCCTTCTCTGCCTGGAGAAAAGCCTTTATCTGCACCCCACTCCCCTCTCTACTTGTCAGTTAACGGTGTAAATTGTGGGCAGTGCTTTCTCATGAAGTAAGGAGCTCCTCTATCTCAGGTTTAGATGTTTTCTCCTGAGGTGCAGAGGTTATGGTTATGCCGTCTATTCTTCTTTTAATGATAAACGAAGGCATGGCTTATTGATCTGTTTCTGAATGCTGGCTTGCTGCTTTTTTTTTTCTCTATTTTTAAATAGAGATGACGTGAATCATTGGCTTTTCTACTGTTCTAGCCAAGATACAACTTGTTACAGAGGGAGGTGGCAGTGACCTCTCTGAAGAGGCTTCCTACCACGTCTCTTTAGAAGGGATTTTTGCAATATCTGGAGAAGCTCAGCTGCTCTGCTGTGTTCATCTTCAATCCTTGGAAGTCATCAGAGGAAAGCCCTAAGGCTGTGACAATGCTGTTTCTTTGTTGTCTTACATTCTGTTCCATCTTAGCTCAGATGTGTGATGCTGATAATATTAACCTCTTTTCTGTTGCTTCTTTTTGGACAATGAAAATGCTGGCATCAGACCTAACTGTAGCTTCAGTGGTAAAAGTTAAAAGCCAATTTTTGTGACACTGCCAGAGCCTCAGAGGCTGCTTCTGGGGGAATGAATGCCTGGAGGGGCTCGCAGGCCCAGTGACAGGATGGAGATGGACATATGCTGGACATGCCTCCTGACTCTTCATAGATCAGCCCTCGGGGAAGTTATTTCAGAGCTTGTGTGCCCTATAGCCATGATCCTAGAGCTTTTGAATGTTAATTATGCTCTGTAACCACCATCTGAAAAATGATATCTATTACTCCAGAGTCTGATCTCACTGAGGCAAGTCCCCTTGGCAGACTCACTTGGTCCTTGTACCCGTGGAGGCAAACCAGATGTTCTTTGCTGTCTGAAGGAGCCAAGTTCAGTCACTTTGCCCCAGTGGTTGCTTAGATTATTTTTTTAAATTAT
This sequence comes from Chlamydotis macqueenii, assembly GCF_036417535.1. Lineage (NCBI taxonomy): Eukaryota > Metazoa > Chordata > Aves > Otidiformes > Otididae > Chlamydotis > Chlamydotis macqueenii. The sequence continues at coordinate 9,892,542 of NC_141567.1, read as the reverse complement.
TTTTATTTTTTTTTCCTGCCTAGGATAACTGCCAGCAACTATATTTAGTCTTGCAGAAGCATGGTAAATATGCAGTGTGATAGACATTTGTTAGTAATCAGCTACCTTTTGTTGCATGATATCCCAGTGCACTGAGCAGACACACAAGAAGGTAGGATAAATTGCACAAGTTTCCCTCTATCTGAATTCCCCAGCTTGAGTGGGTGTTATATTCCCTTGTAAATAACGCTCTAGTAACGTAATTTTTGGCTTTGAGTTTGCACACAGGTTTCCATTTTGTGTACTTGTTCTTTCTATAAAATTAGGGGTTTTATACTGATCTCCTTTTTAGGGCTCACACTTTCTTGTTAGTATTTTGCGTAGGGAGTGTTCTTTCAAACTTCTACCCCATTGTTTTTTTAAGGGAGCACTGCAGGATGCCATTATCAGGCTTGCATAATCCGCTCTGTGCTTGGTGTTATTTATTGCAGAACAGTTAATGCATGCTGCGTGTAGTGCTTCTTAGGTAGCAAGTCTGTGAACTTTATCAATCAGAGTAGGATCTGCTCACTCCTAGCGTTGTTCTCTGCCTTTCATCTAGACTTCATGGTGGTGTGAGTTCAGTGATTATACTGAACTTCATACTGGTAAAAAAAACCAAACAACTACCCACCCAACCAGCTGGTCTGGCAGTCACCTGGATCCTGACTTACAGAAGGGTGATTAGGCCTGTAATGTTATCTCTGAGTTACAGGAATAGTGTAGAAATGATAAAAATTAAAATATATTAATAATGCATAAATCAGGGATGAGTAAAATAAAGTTACAGGCAAGAAAAAAATAATGCCTCTAAAAGCTAGCAGCTGTAAAGCGTAGTGGAGATCTCCCAGGGAGCAGTGCTGATCAGCCTTTGAAACCTGTGCATCACTTCCATCTGCTGCAAATCCTTTGTGCACTTGGCCATGCTGCGAGCCACACCAGTGTACCAAAGGTCTTTGCACCTTTCTTGCCTAACGGCACACCTCAGAGCTCGGGAGATACGACCGCTTTCAGGCTCACATCCAGGAACGTTTTGTTCTCTATGCAACTACTTAGAGTAGCCTGATAGGTATTTCACTTTATCTCTTTGTTTAGTCACAATACACGGTTTTAATAACACTATATTAACAAAAGAATCATCTTTGTAGCAATGAGAAATGTGGATTATAGACTACTTCTCATTTTTCTACCTGTGTGGTGCTGCTGCTGTCTTGGAGTGTGGTGAATGTGAGCTGAATTGAGTTGTCAACCCCTATCAGGTAGAAATCTCCATGTGAATAACTAAGCATGAAGGCAAACAAGGTTCTATAGGTCACTCTTTGGTAATGTTCTGACATCACACTTTTTCCACTTCTCTAGTGTTGTTATTATGGTAACAACAGAGATGGTGAGGGGAAAAATGTATGCTAAAACAGAGCTTCTGCTTTGCTTTAATTCAAAATCTTTTTTTTTTTTTTTTTTATTGCATGCTCTTTTCAGGTTGCTGAAATACTTGTGCTTTGCTAATATAGGATGGATTGCACGGGGACACAGTAAAGTTGATGATCAGGATTTGTGTTAGCTTTTGTGGGGCTCCTGGGAGACAGTGTCATCACAGAGAAGAAACATGAGAATCAAATGGTTGGCTCTGAAAAACTTGCCTCATTTCATCTGTGTGTTTTTACCTGAAATGCAAATTCAAACCACAGCTTTGCTTATTTCCTAATTTATCTTAGTCATTAAACAGTAACAGCAGCTCATGTACGGCTTCTACAGCTCCTTTGGCAAAAACTTGGGATGTGTTTGTAGTCAGGCAGCTACAACCTGTCTCAATTAAAGGATTTCTTTTGAATTTTTATTTTGGGAAAATGTAATTAAAGCAGACTGTTCAGAAGCAAATGTAGATATTTATGGATTTAGACCTTCACTTGGAGTGAGGTCTTAGGAGGCATATGTGTTCCCCCCGACTGTTTGCCTGTCACCATCTGATGTAGATGGATCGTTGTTTTCTCACAAAGATGAATTCTCCAGTTCCGCTGATGGCACGAGCGCATGGGGATGCGTGCTGGGCACTTGCTTCCGTAGGCTGCTTGAGGCATGGAAAGCTGCAAAGGCTTCTTCAGTCACAGGCACTCATTTCTAACAACTTGTCCTGCTGTACTCGGGTGGGCACATATGCAAACCTCTGCAATGAGGAGATGGATACTGAGGAGATACTGTCCACCCAGTAGCAAGGAGCCTGAGCAGAGGTAATGAAAGGAGAATGTGGATGGAAACCGGCACTGCTCCGTGGAACAAAACACTCTAGTTCTGTCAAATGGCAAAGAGCATGAACAGGGAGATCAACTAACATGATTGGTGGGCTGATGGCTTTGCATCCCGCCCTCTGAATACAGGGGTTGCACTTAGGAAGATAAACTTATGTACGCAAGAGAAGGAGGCCTGTAAAAACCCTTTGTTATGACCAACAGTATTTGGGCTTTTACTACTCTGTCTGCAATTTGTATTGTATTCCACACAGAGGAAAGTGTCGGGGTCGGTCAGGTGGAGCTCCCTGGGAGGATCGTTGTATTCCTCAGGGGGGCGATAGCGCAAGTGCAATTTTTCAGAAGCTAGCAGGGGAGGGAGTGGAAAGACGTACCTGGAACTAGAAGCCTTGAAGATGGTAGTGAGGAGTATGGACTAGTCAGGCAGGCTTTAGGGGGATACTACATGCTTGTTTTGCTACAGCTTGGTCACTGAGCTAAGTGAAAACAGACCTGGAAGTAGGAGCCTGCCTGGAGGGATGCAGTAGGCAAGGGTAGATCTGGCAAAAGCCCTTTGAAACGCTTCTGTTGTCTTTTGTCTAACGAAATGAGTTTAAAGGAATGCTTGTGCTCCAGATAGAGGGTTGAGGGTTTTTTAAAAGACTAAAGTTTAAGTTGTTGTCTTTGGTTATAGATACTACTTCTAATTTATTTGTCTGTATTTAAGTAGCCTGGGTTTCATTGTAAGGCCAGATTGTTTGAGATTTCTGTTATAGGCTAGAGCTTTTAAAACTTCATTGTTTAGAAGTTGGACTCTTCCTTGCCTCTCTGTATTTTGTATGCTTATTCTGTAAAGTGAAATTATACGAAGAACTTGAATCTTCACTTTCTCTCATCTAAGTTAGTGGTAGCCAACTGCTGCAGAAAGACACCGAAGACAGGAAGACAAGTTTGTACTTGGGCCTCTTGTTTGGCTCTTCACAGCTGCCCCCTCTCCTCTGGGTACAGCTGAATTCCATAACACAAGCTGAATGCGAAGACCAATGTTATGGTCCACAAAGAAAATAAGAAGCAGACTGTGGAATCTGTTTGCAGGAATCTTTTAAAGAGTCAATGAATAAGACTTAATGGAAGCAATTTTTTCCCCTTCTTCCTTCTACTTGCAAATGCTTTTACTGAATTCCTGCGGAGCACTTACATATGTCGTAGCTTGTGAACCGGTGACATAAAAGACTTTTCCCTGTAGAGGAAGTGGTCTGGTTAGGAGTCAGACAAAGCGTAGATGAAAACTCAATAATTCCCAAAGAATTTGACTCCAGCTGTTGCTGGCATGATGAGTGTAACAAAGCAAGACAAAGAGAAGTCCAGGATATTAAAATGTGACTGAGTTACACTTTCAGTTGAAAAAATATTTTGTTAATCAAATGTGAAATTTAAAAACTTAGAATGTTTTTTTTATTGAGAATTTTTTTTTTCCTTGAGGAGACAAGCTTATTTCCCAATTCAGTCTGACAAATTTAAGGGTGGAACATGCTTTCCTGGTCAAACTGAACCTCCTCTGAAATGTTTGGCAATTTTTCTTGATTATTACAGGATTCATCTCCTAAAGCACATCCATTGTTTTTTAAGGCTTATATGCTGTTGTTTAGGAAAGCAGTGTTTGGGTCTTGTTGGAAATGAGGCCTTTATAAAAGGTCTTAGGGGACTGATGTTTATCTGCACTGGGCTAAGCAGTTTGGCAGGACAGAGGTATGAGCTCTCACCCTCTCTATGATCCTGCTGCTCCTTTTGTTCTGTGAAATGGTTGGGTCTCTAAGCAAAAGAGGAGTCTCCTAGGTTTATTTAAAGTTGTTCATGTCTCACCTAAATATCCCTTCCTGAACTTTTAAGCTATGAAAATAGAGATCAAGGCAAAACAGGAGCAGATTTGAAGTGAAGGAAACACTTTAATCTCCTTTTTTTTTTTTTATAAGCAGACATCGGGCCAGGTCAATGCTTCATGCTCTAAGCAGTCTCCTATGTGATAGTCCTGCATGTTGCCCATGACGTACTGGAGCACTGAGGGATCCCTTAGCTTGTGATGAAAGTTATGGACTATTACCTCTGCTCCTTGCTTAGCAATAAACCTTCTCGAAGTGATGTGATGGAGTGCAAAGAGATTTAAGTTAACTGAGGGCACTGCCTGCTAGTTTTGTACTGATGTGACTCCTCATGTTTCCATGCTTTGCAGGAGAACTGAGTCCCACCAGCTGTCATGTACATGTTTGACCCTCCAAACTGTTGTCTGCACTTCAGATATGCTATCGGAGTGCTCTTGCGTGATAGCTACCCTTTGGAGCAAAATGAAGTTTCAGAAGGAATCATTATGACACCAGAAATAGGAATATGTGGCTTGAAAATTTGGGACAACAAATTGTAGATCATATTTCTTAGAAAGTTAGATGTTCTGCAAGGGAGGGAAAAATAATATTTTTTCAGTTGGATATTTTTGAAAATACTGTATTCTATCAAATTTGCCAGCAATACATGTAAGTGGGTCGTGAGCCCCCATGCCATAGGGTGAGTGATGCATGTTGCTGCATTGCCACCTAATGGTGAGGTAGATAAGGAAGCGATGCTGTCTCGATGGCCGTGTTTTGGCAGTGGCAGGGAAGGAACTTGAACAGAAATGGCCAGCTGTGACTGCGCTATAAATATTTAACTAGGAGCTTCTGATAGGATTGAACATGAACTTTGAGATGAATGACTAGGAAGCACTTGTTGGCCTTTGAAAGGCAATACCATAGGGAATGAAATGGCTGTCACTGATCATTCACTTGAATGTTTTTAGTTTGAACTCTTCAGTCTTCTGAGTTCTGAATTTTGTGTAGAACAACTGATTTTGCAACAGCTAGCTTGAGGGTTCTATGTATCTTTCATATACAAACGTATGGCCAGGGTACCCCAACTTCATGTTTTTATTAAGTGAGACCGCAGGAGTTTGGGATAATAGTTAAAATTTTTCTAATGCTGTATTTCCATAAGAAACATTTTTTAAAGTAAAAAACTAACAACATACTTCAAATATGTTTAGCTGAAAGGGGCATTTGCTTTATGTACTGTATTTCTAAATTAAATACACTCTGGATTTAAAGAGCAAGGCTCAAATATTCAGTGTCATCTACCACTGAAAGTATATTCTAACATTTCTACAACTTGCAAGCTCACGCTTCAGAAGTACTGGCACAACCTGTAAATGAACAGAACCATTTTGGATTATTTTTATGCTTGTTTAAGTATTTGCTGTGGGCACATAAACCTGTTGAATGCTCATGCTAATGACCATTTAGAAGTACTCAGAAGTTTTAGTAGTAGGATTAACATTGTCAACCCCCAAAACTACGAAAACATTCATTCTGAGAATGAGGTTTATTTTGCGCTTGTTGCTAATAATTTTTCAGTTAGTGGGTGAAGCTGCTCCTCCCAGGGCTGAAAAAGCAAATCTGGGCCCTTGGGAATAGTGTTGGCCACTTAACAGAGGAAACTACACTTTCTCTTCTCACTCCTTCTATGGTGGGCAAGAAGGGTCCAAAAAGAGAGGGCAGAGGACAACTGCTGTCCCTTCAGGATAATAGGGCTAAAGCTCACATAAAAGAGTTGTCAGTGTGCTGTCTGTACCTCTCTTGGAGAATCTGAAATTTTCTTTGTTCACAGAGAAAATTAAAGTGGGAGAAACCCAAGTCTACATCAGAAAGATCTCCCCTTGCTGAATAACCTTCAGGACACGAAAGCCTGTTATGACTTGGCACAGCGTTAATAATATATTTTGCCAACAAAATACAGTTTCTTCTGTCTTAAATGCTTTTGCTTTTATGTTAATGGTGGTATTGTGGCATATTTCTGTCTCTTAATTCAAAACTTTAATCCAGCTCAGAGGATTTAATCATGATTTTGATTACTGTCAATAACGTGTTTCCTTCCACGGAAATCTACAATTTGAAGTGTAATATGATGGGTAGAACCTAGGCTATTTGTTTTCCTGTTTATTCTGAGACAGTGTATGGCCATTTCCTGTATGGGAAGTATTTATATGCAAATATGTGGTTCGTAAATAGAAACTTATTTTCTTATAGTGAAAGGCTGTGCACAGTCTCAGATTTAAGAAGCTTTTTCTCTATTTATGTTTTTTTTGGAGTAAAAGACTATATTTGGAGGTAATACAATGTGCACTGCAAGGCAGATAAGTAAGTAACATCCAAGGATTTAATTCCAGAGCAATTGCGTTGTTCAGGTTTTTGTCCAGACAATTCAAATGTTCTTCTGTTACACGTGGATCATTATTTATACATTAAAAAACTGTTTTCTTGCATTGCTTATCAGACTTGGCAGATGCTACTGCACAGAAGAACGTACTTCTATTATTTTGTCATACAGATACAGCACTGTATAGAATTGTATTTTCTGTCTACAGTGCATTTATTATCATTGCTGAAAGATTGGTAGCATAAGGTAAATACAACATTTACAGGAAAGGCTAAAGGCACAGTTAGATTTTTTTTTTTTTTTTTTTTTTTTGTGAAAGAAGCCTACTTGGCTACCAGCTGTGCAGGAGAGGAATTCTGATGCATAACCTGCAGGGCAGCTATCCTGCTCCAAACCAGACATTTTCTTAATTACATATGTACTAAGAGGGATCTCGTTCCCAAACAAATGGCTTATCACGGTATGCATACTGAAGGGGAGAAGTCTGCGTGTTTTAGCAGAATCCAGACACAGGTTGCAAATTCCCATTTAAAACAAGAAGGCTTGTTCGGTGAGGGATTTGGAGTATTTGCAAAGCCTTAGAGGACACTTGTCTTGATTATTTTGGTATTTTAAATATAAGGATATATTCTTGTTTTTCTTAGAACAGAAGGAGCTTACCAAGAGAAAAGATATGGGTGGGAGGTTTTGGTTTTGTTTTTTTTTTTCCCCCTTGAGGATGAAAAAGCAAAACTAACGTACTTTTCTTTATCTCCCACTGTGCCCTAGCTTTTTAACCAAGGAATCCCATAGAGGACACTGCTAAGGAACTGAAATAAGACAGCTTTGTTGCACTGAGAGCTCTTTTGACAGCCCTGGTGCTACTTTGAATATGGTTGGAGAATAACAAGGCAGGAAAATCCTGACAAAGTGCCTATTCGCTATCCCCAAATTTGCTGGTACTGCTGTTGAATCTTACTAGTTTCAACTAGTGCTGGAAAGGGAGTGTTCAGATGTTTTCCTTAGGCAGAATGTGTACCTCTGCTGCAAATTAAACAGATGAGCCTGCTTACAGGTGGCTGGTGGTCTGTGTGAGCTCATGATGGGTGAGAAGCATTGAGGGTGTGGGGTTTGGAGATAGAAAGGTGGTGATCTGGGAAATCAGTACCTCACCATTCACACTAAGAGCAGCATGGTCTTTCTAACGCTGTTTAAGGTGAAAACACTATGAAGGGAGGGACAGCAATCACTCTCACGAATGAAAAATGATCCATGGAAATGTGCGTATATAAATCCATTCTGAGGAGTGGAGCTCATTATCATCTCTGAAAAGCTAAAAGCTCTGAGCACTTGAGTGAAAAGTGTTCACCAGTAACTGTTGTGTAAGGGTCTTATGTCCTTTTTGAAAACTCTTGAAAACATGCTCTTGACAGGTCAACTGTACCTTTTTCTATAGCCTGTAATTTAGCCTCATTGAAAGCTCTGTGGAAAGTTTGGTGTGTAAAAGCGGAGCCAATTAATTTTTTTTCTTTCTTCCACTGAAAAAGCCTATTGATGCTACTTCTGATTCAGTAATTGTTGTGCCTGCAGAGTGCAGAGAAAGATGTGCACAGCCAGCAACAAGACCCACACCCACTCCCAGGATCATGCCTGAACATCGAGAACCCTGTGCGCTCGCTGCTCCCTTGCTGGGAAGGATGAGTTGCCTGGGGAGGGGGTGCTGGAAGATCTAGGTGGTGGAAAGGGTTATGGGGAAATAGAGGGGCCTGGTAGAGGTGCTCTGTTTGGGTAATTTAAATGCTTTGCCCAGAGACTCCCAATCCCAGGGTCTCAGAACAGAGCAGGTGTAGCGGGCAGGGGCAACCAATTCTGGCCAGGTAAGAAAATTTCTGCTTTTTTTTTGTACGGGTATGGAGCATTTTCTGTGGGGTGATGAAGCTCTACAGTTTTAGAATGTCTACTGCAGCTGTCAGTGACAGCAGGAGAAGAGCTACCCAGGGGGATGAGGTGGAGACAATTATCTGAACTAAGGACTTTTTTCAAAAACCATGGGAAGTGTGAGGTAATCACCTGTTCAGTGAGTCTGAAACTGAAATAATTTTGCAGTTTTATATTTTTGTTTCTTAAATAGCTACCAAAGGCTTCATACACTGTGTTATATATTTTGAAAAAATCCTTTAGAGAGGTTTGTGGAAATTGGCTTATTTTTCCTTTTGTTTTATTGCTTCGTTTTACATGAGGTATGCATTGAAATATGATCTGCTTAATGAAACGTTGGTGATTGCCTGCTGTGGAAAAGACTGGCTTATCTGAGGCTGTCACACTTGCCTGATATTAATTGATTAAATGTTCATTTGCTAATTTTGAATCCTGTGGTTTTGTGAGCACAACGAGCAGCCTGCAGAGGTCACAGCCATTGCTGCTAAAGCAGGAACATCAAGTGGAGAGGGGCTAACTGCTACTGGGAGAGGAAAGAATAAAGTGTTCATCCTGCACGTTTCCCCACCATACATGCCTTTTGTGGTCCTGCAGCTGTGTCCTGCACCCTAAGCTGGTGCTTCTGCCATGATTCTGTCCAGCTACAGCTGCCTCGCTGTGTGACCAGGTTATGTTACAGCATCCCCCAAGAGATTGGATCCTGTTCTTGCCTGCTCCTACCTGCCCCCCAGTTACAGACCTAGGTGTCTTCCTTGCTCTAAGTGGTGAGGGATCTTACCATCTCTCCTGACCCTAAGCATCTACCCATGGGCTGTCCAGGATCTGGCTGTGCTTTTGAAAAATTGCTAATGGACACCATGCTCTGGTACCACTTAATTCTTTGTATTGAACTACAGTGTGCATCTTCAGGAATGAGACCTGAGTGAAAAACCGGTAGCTCTGACAGAGAAATGGGAAAGTGCTTGCAATTTGATTTCAGCTACACAGGAAAAGGAGACAATAGCATCTTATTCTCTTTATTCAGCCTGATTCCTTTTTAAACTGTATCAAAATGCATTAGAAGTGCCAGTCATTATAAAACTGAGACACTAAGCAAATGAGGTAAGTAAAATTAGCGGCAATTGTGCTCAGAGTATTTCTCAGCACTGAGAAATATTAGCAAGATGGCTCCCCAGAGACAGACTGGCTTTTAGGGGAAGCAGTGAGACTGTTGTAGTGAGCTGATGAGGTCTCATGACTTAGTTATGAGACATCATATTTTTATTTTAAAACTTACGTTATCAGAATTTTAATATCCTGTGTGCCACTTCAGGTATTGTCTTAAGACTGTACCTTTGTTGCTGATTTCTATGCAGCCCTGCTTGAAAAGCAAGTCTGACTTTTAACAGATATATTGTACTGAAGCATTGCTCTGCATTTGATACTTGAAGGGAACACTGATCAACAGAGAGAACCAAAACAAAAAGCTTTGTCCAAATAGGTCTCAAATTAACAAAGTGGGATGCAAAGCAAGCAATTCATTGAAATAAAGGGAAACTTGGTACATTTGGGAGTCCTGAAGATGTAGTTAAAATTTGTAAATGGAACCAACTTCAGCATCTTTCCACTGCTTCATTTACATGAATATGTATACCACTTGCAAAAGGATTTGTGCATTTTTATTTTTGCATGTCAATCGAAATACAAACAAGATTTTTTTAAATCACATAACAAATAATTTGTGCCTGCCTGTTTTTTTCAGATTCTTGAAAGAAAAGATGCTGTTTTTGACAGACACCTATTGGTAGGCACAGATAAGCCAAGATCAGCCTGAGGGAGCTGGGTTCTCCTTGAGGTGTCTAACCAGTGCTGAAGGGGACCGCAGGGAAGTTAAAGGTGATGTGGGGATTGGTGAGGGAGTGGTGAGCAGGGACAGCTCTGGGGATGCTGCTCCTGGACCTGGCCAGCAGCTTACTGCTGCTCTGAGCCTGGCTTTGTGTATCTGTTGTCCATGAAGTATTGGGGCATAGACTTTCCAGATGATTGTATAAGTGCGCGGTTTTTGGCAGAGGAACGACTGAAATGTCTGAAAATAAAATTATGTGTCTGTCTCTTTCCTCATCTCCTTTTGCATAGCTGCCAATTTCTGTGAAATTGGTAGAATTGTAATGCTCTCCAAGAGTAAATGGAGCTCAAATTGGTTGGTGTGTTGAAAAGCTGCTGGGAGGGCAGATAGCTGGACAAGCACACATGTGTAGTATGATTGCCCAAGACTTATTTCTTTGGGGAAATTGGACAGAAAAATCTACTTTGGACAGAAGCTTTCATAAAAAGGATGCTTGTGTCTGCTCATCGTGGAAGCATAAAAAAATCATTTAGTATTAACAAACATCAAAGGGGAGACTAGTTTCCTGTAATCTTAGTTATGGGACACAACTCTTGTTTTCAATTTTTTAAAAAAGAAAACATTTGTGGTAACTTCTAGGTTATAAAAGTTGAGGAAAAAAAATGTGAAGAATGTTGTGTGGCTCTTAATTAGTATTTGTACTCCAGCAATGTCTGACAGTTGTTTTCCCCAGATGTCAGGTGTAGTTATCTCTTAAAAAGTAATAAACTAAGCTGTTTATACAGTAATTTTTGTATGCAGCATTCAACTGTGGTGGACTGGCCATGTGTGAGACTGTCTTTGAGATTTTTTTTTTTTTTTCCCCCCCACCCCTCTTAAACATGAAGCTTTATTATATGAGCTGAGCTGTGCTTGTAGAGAATTTATAAGTCTGTGGCTAAGGTCAAGAGAAACAGCAATGTGTTAGCGACGGGATTTTCTGAGCTTGCAAGTGCACACATATAGTGCTTAAATTGTCCTAGCTGTTCATAACATAGAGTTAATGAAAGAATCCTCTCTTTGAAGAGTGCTGCCAAAATCTGACTATGATGTGATTTCCTCTTCCCTCTTTTTTTTACAATGTATGATTAAATAATGGTGAAGGACATCTTGCCTTGAAAGCATGGAGATAAGCAATTAGATAGATAGTTTCTGTCTTGGAATTACAGGAACTTCAGTACTGTTCACAAGCAACTTGTTACACACCAATTTGTCCATGTCGGCACTATGGGAACCAGAGAGTTTATAGTATTTACTACCTGGACGGCTGTTTTCAGCAGACTAGCAACCATAAGCATTAGGTAACCTCTACTAAATGATAGATTGGTGTGTAACTGTAATGCTTTGCTAATCAGTCTCCTACTGATGCGACCTCCTAGGATTGATGCATTCATGAGAAAATTGAAGAGACTGCCGTTATTTATACAGCAGAGCTAACCATCTCGAAGAAAATTTTTCACTGCTGTTGAAATACTGAGTATTTTCATCAGTATTCCTGTAGATTTTTTTCAACACAAGTAACTTGTGACCTACCATCTAACACAGCAACTGCTCTGATCACAGCCTTTGTGCCATGCTGTGCTGTTATGTCTTCACTACCTGTCTCTTATCCCTTCAGGTTATCTAGATTTATTAGACTAGTTGGAAATCATGTAATTCAAAATGAATAATGTGAGTCTTGGTAGAAGAAAAGGACAAAGTCTAGTCTAAATAGATTTTACCAAGTTCAGATGTTCCCTGACTCTGCCTTTTTTTTTTTTTTTTTAATTGATTGTTTGCTAAACTGACATCTCTTGCAGACATTTCTGTAAATATTCTCAATGTATCTAATTCATCCACACACATACACCTATTACAATAAGGGGCTTCTTTCCCCATGCGTCTGAATATGCTGTCAGCAAAATCTTGCTGGAGGGATGAATGGATTTTCAGGACTGATGTTTTTGTCAGAAGAACCTGATTTGGAGGGAATAATTCTTGGGTCAAAAGCCTTAAAATGTCTTGCTGCTTTGACATAATTTTGTATAGCTTGAAATTAGTACAAAAGTGCTTAGTGCCAGTGAAAACTGAAGTCTGAATTTGCTATGTACTTACAGCTTTATGGGGCCAAGTACTTAGGGCACCCTTTTACCTCTATGCACGTGTAACTTCCTACATTACTATTTTCATACATAACTTGCAAGTATCTAGTACCACAGGAAAAATCAACTTTGAAAAACACAGTCATTAATTCTAGTATATACAATTTAGATACCCTGTATTAACACAGTAATTTCTTGACAAGTAATGCTCAGTTACGTGCTCTTGGGCAGATAATGCTCCAGCCAGCGCCATCTTCATTACTGGCTGCAAAACACAATCAACAATGCTCTTCACCAGGAGACCATTGCTGAGACAGGAGCTTGTTTCAACTTAAGGGATTGAATTATCCAGTCATTAAAAAAAAAAAAAAAAAAAGGAAAAAAACAGTTATAAAGATTACAAGTAAATGAGATTCTTTTATTTGTTCCTAATTTAAAGCCATTTGAGAAAACAAAGTTTCTTTGTACTGCTGAGTGTGGCTTCTGCTATAATTGGGAAATCTATTTGTTTGAAGGGACAAGAGAATTTTCTGTTTTTTAAACTTGCTCTATGGTGTTAGTAGCAAATTGCTATTAACAAGTTTTGCATGTTAACTGTTACCAAAATATTTGTATTAGAGCGGGAAGAGGGAACCTTTCGTTTGTTCACAACTAAATATACTTTCCTAACAAAGTTGTTTGGCTAAAATTGTGCTAATTCAATAGTGATGTAGAGAAAAATGAATATAGGCTATATTCACCTGTCTGATTTCCCCTTCCTCCTCTTGAAAATGGAGCAATAGTCCTCAAGGAAAATAATTTTCTGAGAGCATTTGTTTGCAATCCTTACTCAGGTTGCAGAGACCCATAATCTTGTTGCCTAGTAAGTAGATTATTGCTACTTTAGATTTTTCTGGTAGGGTGAACCCACTGAAGAGGAGAGGTGATAACAGCCAAGTAAAAAATGTTGCAATGTGTAAGTTATGTATGTATCTAACCGTGAAATCATTATTATATCACATCACTTTCAGAGTCAGGATTTTTTTTTTTTCTTCTTTATTTCATTATGGTTCACTGAGGTGGATTCTGTGAGATGGCTTGAGGTTTCTGGAATGAGCTTTTGTTTAACAGGTCACTTCATTTCTTGTTTTAATATAAACTGCAAAATTAAATTCTCTTTCCTTTTTCTGATATCCTTGTCAACTCACAAAGAATGGGTATGCAGAGCAATTTGTCACTGAAGCTAAACTAGTGATGGTTCTGTCTTAGGGATACAGTAACATTAGCTTTTTCTTCCTGTGCTAATTTTTTCACAAATTAAAAGGAATTGTAAAGTTGCTGGTCAGCCTTAAATACAATGTTGAGAACATGTATTAGTTTTTAGGTATGAAGACCCATCTTTATCTTTTAATTACTGCATTTTACCTTTAAAAATGTGCAAATTCTTCTCTCTACTTTGATTCTATTTCCTCTCTGCCAGTGCTATCGTGAGTGATTTTTTATGCACTTGTGCAGCAATCTCATGTCCTATAATTAACAACTACAAGCTCTTTGAGATTCAGTGGAATGTATTTGTTTATTACTTCAGCAAATATTCATTAATGAATTTTAAATTATTATGTGGAAAGCACGTCTCCATTAGTTATTGATTTAACTGGAAATTAATCTGACAGGTCATCCAGAGTAAAACCAATTTCTTGCAGTGATAGGAAATCTACCTTTTTGTTTCAAATATTAAATATCTAATAAGGCTTCTTGTGTATTTAGCTAATAAGATTGTGTTTGGGTTGCTTCGAGTCAATGCAAGTGTAAGATATGCTGTCAGTAATTAGTATGCGCTGCCAGACTTTGATTGTACCAGCTCTTTGACCTATTTTTAACGGAAACTAGGGCAGTCCGTTGGATTGCCTTTCCCTGTCCCTGGACACCCTGCTGTGTTATGTTCTTCATATTTGACATTATAACATTTAACTGCAGTGCCAAACTGCAGAATATTCCTTGGGGGTTTCACTGGAACAGATGTAACAGATGTCTGCCCCCTCTGAAGTGCACAGCAGTTTCTGATAATAGTCACAGAGTAAATTAAGTTATTTTTCTATATTGTTCATTAAAGATTACTTAAGTTAAGAGCACCTTTTGGAGCATACTGTGTGGACAATTCTTTTTGAAATAATTTTCAAACTGATCTGAAAGATTCTTCTCTTTCCCTCCCTACCATGATCAATCGCATCTCAGGCTGCTAATGACCTAACAGCCTGGTGGGTACCTAGGAGCTAACGGCATTAACTATTGAACAATCGGACACATGCATGCTGCTATAGATACATGCTAGCTACTGGGAGCTGAAGGGCGGGGGGGAAGTCTAAAAGCTACTGTCAAGATATTCAGTAATGCATGGCTCTGCTAGGAATGCATTTTTAAGATGTTCTAAAACAATTGCAGCACTGCAGACTTCGAATACTTCAGGTGTAGACCAAAACCTTTTGTTTTGCCCTATTTAAAGCTGTCCCTCAAAATCTGTGTGTGTCTTTGGGGAACTGGGAGTGCATGAGTGGCAGTTTCTACACAAACTAAACAGGCAGATGAACTGAACCATGCTATGTGAAGAGGGCAAGTGGGAGGTTGGCTATGGATGTGAGAGGGGGTAGAGGAAGAGGAGGAGGAAATAGTAACCAGAGAAAGTGGGAGCTCAGAACTCTGCCAAAGCAGGGATATGCGGAAGAGATGCTTGGGGCTGGAGCGGAGAGTTGCCTCATAAAGAGATGTCTGGCCTGGAGGCTGAACTGAAGGGCAAAAGTAATGTGGGAGGAAGGGAAGGCTTGGGTAGTAGATACAGATATGAGATGTTTTCACTGGAGAAACTGGAGGAGAAATTGTGGCTGTCTTGAAGGGCAGAGGGCGTGGCTGTGAGCAGGTGTCCATCCCTCTGTGCAGGAAGGTAGAGAAGGGAGTGTGTGATGCTGTATGGGGGCTGTGTGCATGAGATTTTTCTTTTGGGAATAGCACTGTGTAGAAACAATCACTTGTGTTTGCCTGCACTTCTTCGTGGTGTTCAGAAAAATGTGTAGTCAGTCTAGACAGAGGCAGTTCTGTGATCGTCCAGTGAGCTTTCCCTTCTGTCAGTCCCTAATCCTCAGCAGTTAGCCCCCTTTCCTGTTTCAGTCTTTGGAAACTGAAACCCATGGATGCTATTCATCCTTTTTTATCTGTGCTGCTCCTGTCAGAAGCCATCATCGACTTGGGTGGTGGGAATGCTGTACTAGATGATGTTACCTCTTTCCCTTGCTTTCATCCTCCCCTGTAGAACCTCCTTATAGTATTTGCATACAGCCTTTGTGCTGGGATTAAATGGGTCAGTAAATGGTATTGGCTTGCCCATGCACAGACTGGCTAAGGAGAAGCGATGCCTTTCATGGTTGATTGAACTAGTGAAAAGACTTTGGTCGTAGCCTCGGTGAGAAATCTTGGTGTTTCTCTTCAGGAAAGCAAGCTGTGGACAAAAATAGGCAGGTGTTATTGTTTCCTACACAAATAGGATGTAAATTCAGAGACTCCTGAGCGTGAGGCTGTGAAGCCACATGATTCCCTGAGAATTTGCCTTACTCAGAGTCAAATGACTGTTTCTGAAAATCCTGCTTCATGTACTCACCTGAGTTAGGAAATGTTTCTTTCACTCTTACACTGAAAATGCATGCTCATCTCTTTTGGGCTGTGATAACACACTCATTACTGAAGTTGTATCTGATTGCTACAACTATACATTACTTGATTTTTAAATCACCATATCTGGTTGTTTTTTGGTTTTTGTTTTTTTTATTAATAACATTGTCTTCTAGTTGGAAAGTTATTTCAACCATCATGTACAGTGTTAGCTTAGCAAGCAGGATCACTTCATGCATATGTAAAACTCTTACCATGTCACAATTTCATGTATTTTGCCAGTGCTTTGGAGTAATGACAGAACTTGCTCTATTTTTTTTTTTTTTTTTTAAATATTACAACACTTGAAGAGGTAAATCACTACATGGTAGACTAATCTGGGGATGATTTATAAATCCACTGAGAATGTTCATGCTTGGATGCATCTGCTTTGTTTGCCTATATCTGTGCAGTTGAAGGGAATCTGCCTTAGAGTGACTGAGGGATCCCATCCTAGTGCAGGGATTAATCTAACAGTTTTACAGCACTACAATTTTGAAGGCAGAAGGTGGTGGAGAGACCAGCCGGGCCCCTACTGAGGAGGTAGGGCAGCTCTGTGAACTAGACCACACAACGCCATAATCATGATTAAATTTGTCTTCTGATGCCTCATAAGGTAGCACATTTTTTAATAGTGTAACTGATGAACAGAAAAAACCTAAAACTTCAGCTGAAACCCCGAATCTTTTGAAGACATCTTGGAAACTAGAAGTGCTGGTCATTTGTAGGTTCCTTGTACAGCAACTGAACTAGCGCTACCTCCGACCCTGAGAAAGTGTTCTTTATAGAATCATAAAATGGTTAGGGTTGGAAGGGACCTTCAAAGTTCATCTAGTCCAACCCCTCTGCAAGGAGCAGGGACATCCCCCACTAGATCAGGTTGCTCATGCAAGCTTATGCAGCTTCAAAGGTAGTGGCTGCGTTTCTTCATACCACCTTTGTGGAAATGTCGTGTCCCCTTGTGAGATCAATGAAATTATGCTGCATCCTATTGCTTTCTTTAGTGGCCGTCCTACAATTCATTGCAAACCCAAACAGAGCAAAGATTAATGTAAGGATTCTGTTTACAATGCAGCTCTCATCCTAGGCCACAGCGATTGTAAAAACACAATAACCAAGGATCCTACAGGCAGCTTGGGAAACAGTAGAGAATGTGAAGGCAGGACTCATTTCTGAACTGGTAAAATAAAATGCCTTGAAATTTGTGCTATGAACCTATAGCTGATTACTAAGCACTTTTTAATTTTGGTACTACTTCAAGTATTACCCAGCATTCCCAGTGTAACGCTGTGCAGTACTCTAGGTTGTGGGTCATTGAAGTCACTGCAATCTTATGGCAGGAATCACTAGATTTGTGCATGCTGTCCAAGCTCTTCTTTGAGTCACATAGTCCTATGTTCTGTGTTTAGATTTATTTCTGAGGGAGCTGTTGCAGGTAAGAAGACTGGTGGTCTTTTCTTTACATGGCATAAAGAAAATCAGTTCTTGGACCAGACTTTTTCTTTTTTTTTTGAGAACTGGAAAACCATAAATAGGTTTTAGGTCCATCTAATTTAGATTTCTGCAGATTAATTCCTAGGACTGTAGAAAACCTTAATAAAATAAATCCCATTGCTTTTGAACCGAAGACATGTTCTTTCCTTGGGTCACAGTCCTAGTTAGGTCAGTATGAGAATAATGATATTCAGGTGTAAAATATACATGCTGTTGTTTCATTTGATATTGAAGTGATGATTGCACAGTGGCATACTTAATCCAATCATGTCTCTAAGGCGGCAGCAGTCCCGGAATTTTGGAAAGCACAGAATGTAAAGGGTAGTAATGAAAGTAAGTAGAAATGATGCTTAAAGACATAGGTTGTTACAGTTATGCATTACTTATAACTTTGATATTTCCGTTACAAACAGCTACACTGAGATCTCCGTAAACAGCGCTTATCAATTGTAAGGGGAGGGTTCAGGTTATTTGCCTTTTTTTGTTCTATTTTGTCTATGCAGCGAGTTGTTTTGTGTGGGAGAAAATATTGATGCTGAAAAATTATGTGGAAGAAAATTTGTTCTCTGTGACCAAGGACTTGTGTCAGAAAATAAATCTGTGACAGTAAATTATGCAAATTCTTTCTCTCTCACTTAGTTTTAAGCCCCTGTTCACATCCAAATTTCACTATAGAGGGATTGGAATATACCTCCTTGCTCTAAAAAAAAAAAATTATCTTTCACTCTAAACAAACTTGCAACATATGCCAAGTGCTTTGGGTTTTCGTTCAGAAATTGATGCAAATGAAAAATGCTGTTGCAAAGTGCAGTCCATTTCCTGATCTTAACCGCTAATGTAGCATGCTAATCCTAGTCCTGCCTAAACGTGCATTCTTAACGGAATCTCAAATGTCAGTGATGTCATGGAGAGCAGTATTCCTCCCTTCCTCTGCCTTTGAAAATGCAGCAGATTTATAAACTCTTAAGGGAAGGTGTGGCCTATAAAGAACTATGCAGTGGTACACGCTGCAGTACCACCAGTGGTACTGGCTTTTTTGGGTGTGGTTTTTGTTTTTTTTTTTTTTTTTTTAAAGCCATTTACCCCCTGAAGGTATTATTTTGTTGTGAAACAGCTTTGCTTTCCAAAACTAGAGCATTTTTTTTGTCATCTTTTGGAGACTTAAAGTATTTTGAATAAGAACTTTTTTTTTTTCCAAGAGTGTGCATTGTTAACTTTATTCTATTTGCTGTAAGATTTTTTCATAGGAGAACCAAAGTTTTACTGTGGCCTCTTTTAGGTGTGTTGTGAGAGATTTTGCTGTATGTGAGAGACCACTTGTATCCTTGTGATTCAAGAAGGGCAGGAGTACAGATGACTTTTTTTTTTTAATTATTATTTTCTTTCCTACCACTTTGGGAAAGAAGCACACTAATAAGAAAGGAAAGAGAGATAGTCATAGTGTAATTTTAAAAAGGCTAGCTGTAACCAAGACTTTTGTGACAGAAAAGACATAATTCACTTGTTCATTGCCGTATTTTCTGGTAGCTTCTTCAGAGCTGAAGTGGAACAGCGTGCCTGAGGTGTTCATGTTGAAGATGATGGTCAAACTCCCTTGCCTTTCCTCTTCTGATTCTCTGCTCAGGGTGTCCAGTGGTGAACTATGCTGAAGTGCACAATTGCTCCATTTCATTTCACTTAAGTCTGGCTTTTGTTTTTGTTTGTCTTTTTTTTTTTTTTTTTTTTCCCCCAACAGTGTTTTTGGGTTTAGCTTAATCACATGAAACAGCATGCCTTGAAAAAGTCATTAGCAGAAGATAGTAAAACAGCATTATCACAGATAGCATTACCTATGGTGTGTATATTTATTCTGGATTTATTTTGAAATATTTCACTTCTAATTACAGGGGGTGCTGCCGAAACCACAGCAGCACTACTGCAGACTGCACTAAATGCTATTTTCATAGTAACTTGTGCAAGTGTGTTGCAAACAAGCAAATACCAGAAATCAGCTTCTGTGGAAGGCGAGCAAGTAAGCCTTTTGGTTTTATACATTGGTTGCTAAAGAAAAGTCTTGATCCTGCAAAGCCTTTAACAAATTAAAAACCAGTTCTTTTGGCCGTGGATAGATTATATGATTGAGAACTACAAGATAAATACTAGTTTGAGGGTTGGGCTGGAAAGATTCAGCAGAAAACACCAATTAGGAATAGAGGTGACTTGAAAATGAGTTTTCTTCAGTTGGCTGACAGAAAGTGAACCTATCCTAGAAGAGAATAGATGTTCTGTGATGGCATCTTCGTTTTTGTACAGTGATGGCATGTGTTAAGTTTCCTCTTACAACTGCTCTTTCCCTTCAGCAAACAAAAAGCTGCAACAAGGCAGCTTGTCAGGCTATGTAATGATTTTGGCTGGTCTGTTGCAAAGTAGGATGTTGTGTTGCCCAGAACTTTTTTTTCTGCAAGACTTCAGTTCTACTTCTACTTCAGAACTTCACTGAATTCTAGCCTTTGGAGTGAACCTTCAGGTTAAGATTTTCTTTCATTTGCATTAATGTAAGTATGTCCAAGAATGATGGTTGGAAAAAATAAAATCCTTTATCCCTTTAGAAGAATCATCTTCTAAATAATTAATTTAGAAAACTGATTTCTATCATGTCAGTCATAGGATCTTCTTTTGACAGTCTAGGATGTATTTCGTCCTACACAAACCTACTCAAATATGTCCAAAGTTTAAGTGTACCTTGAAACATTAGCCTTGTTTAATTAAAATTTGAACTTTAATTTCCTACATCAGTAAGAATGAGCAACTCACTTTCAAAGGATAGTTTAACATTAGTGTTTATAAATATTGAGCTGACTGACAGATGTTAATTATTATTCCTTATAGTCACACCGGAGCTACAATAGGACCTTCTAAGTAGATAACTAGATGGTGTACTATTTCTTTACAATCCTCACTTATGTGTTTTGTATATAATGACATGAGTTGCTACACTGTACTTTGAGGAAGAAAAAAAAATCAGACACACCATTGCTGCATTTTTATGATTGCACTTGGGAGGATTCTCTATTTAATATATTTCTACTGATAATCCGATTATGGGGTTCTTTTTTAATTTTTGACTGACAAAAATATTTATCACAATTAATAAGAAAATGGTAGGACTTGTTACTTTTTTACAAGTGGGAAATACTTTATTTTTTTCAATACTTCATTTGAAAGCATCTGCTGTAATTATGCAGAATATACTGAAAATAAGAAAACACCAACAATGTGCTAGAGTGCCCCCAACATTGACTTAATCAAAGTGCAGACAGTATTTTTCCCAACTCTAGTGAACTCAAGGTTTGGCCCATTTATTTAACATTCTTTGTGTTGCTTAGCATTATTATTTTCTAAGCCTTTTTTTCCTTCGTACATTCCTGCTATTAACTGAAATATTTTACCATCTGTTTTTGGGTGGGGTAAGAATCGATTACTGATTAAAATATTTCCAAGCCTATCTATAATTTGAATGTAAAAACATATCATTTTGTCTCATTGAGTTTAAATGGAAATTGTGACCAGATTAATAATGTGTTGAGTTTGTGTGATGGCACATCTCCAAAGCATCAGCTCAGTGCAAACCGCTACATCTGTATTTCATGACTGCAGGCAAATGCCAAGATATTTCCATGGGGTCCAACTGCAGAGCTCTATAACAAGGCAATGGATGCCTTCTGGTCAAACAGAATCATAGAAAATATTTGAGGTACATGTTACATAGTAGTACGTCTCTCTGATATTGCAGAGGCTTATTCAGGGAACATTTTAATACACTTTATTTCTTCATCTTTTAGCACAGTAATGGTTTAATTTAGGACCAGATGCATGTAAGCAGGTAAGAGATATAGAAGGTGGGATATGGTTGTTAATAGTGAAATACCAGAGTATTCTGCTAACACATCTGTGCACGAGATTCTTCAAATCCCAGAGCTATGTGGAGAATGGATACTCAGGTGCCCTGATCTTGGAATGGCTTAGAAGTATGAGGAATAGGAAGAGAAACTGGAAAGAAATCATGAACAATGGAGCTAACTTCATCGTGAAGCATTTGCAAGCTCCTGTGTGAAGGTGTTGTTTGTGATTTCTGTCATATAGCCAAATAGCCATTGCTACAGAAACCATAGACAGCATTCATTTCAAGCTAGAGAAGAACTCCATGGGACTGTAACTACATATGTAGCTGTATGAATTTGTATGTCTGCTACAGGGAACAGCCTTCTAAAATACAATTTTCCATGTGAGAAGATCTGAATACAACTGCTTGCTTTTGCTTTACGTGGATGCTACTACATAACAAGGGTTTTCCTCATCTTTGCTTTTTCTGCTGGAGAAAAGCATTGGTTGAACTTCTGACTTGTGAACTTACATAGACGAGAAAGTATGAGGCCTTGCTACCTGCTTTATTCTGAACAGAGATCAGAAGTTCTAAGGCAACTGAAAAGTTTAACTGCAAGTTAAACCAAATGGAGCACTTCACTGTGGTCTTCTAACATTTGCTAGCACTATTTCTTCGCTTGTAAATTTTTGTATTATTATCTTAAAATATCTTGACTGCTACTGTGAAAAGCAGGGTACAGCAGCCACAGGCACTTCTGGGTTGCAAAGCCAGAGCACAAACAAGAACACACCTTCTGCCAAGAACCCCTCTCAACATCCGGAAGCAGTGGCTAGTGGATGGTCTTACGTTTCCATTTCAAACGTGTAAGAGGTTGAAGCTTTCTGAGGCAAAGTGAAGCTGGTGACTTAAAACCCATGACAAACAAGTGAGAGGCTCAGAACACCAGGCTGCCAGGCTCCTATGTTGCTTCTGTACAGTTTTTGTGAATTAAACAATTACAGTAGCTGTCTGGAGCACAAAGCTCTAAATCATGGTAGCAATAGGCCCGTGTAATACGCAATTTTCTCTTAAAATAAACTTGCAGTATGAGATAAAGAACACAGTATTTCCTGCTTCAATTCCTTTTAATTTTTTAGGAAGGAATCTGAATTATATTTAAAGACTTTCTGTAAACAGTGGCACTTGTTGCCAAATTTCAAGGACCTATCTGATCATCAAAATTTTACATTACCTTTTCATATTTCTTATCGCAAGACTAATGTATGCTGAGATTATTCCTCAGCGACGGTAAGTATTAAGCAGTATTGATAGGAAACTTTCATATTACGAAATCGAAGGTGAATTTCTTATCTCTTTATAATGAGCACATACATGAAACAAAAATGACAAATTGCCTGGAGATCTCCGATATACAGACATTTGGAGCCTTTTCATATCTGAAATCTTTCCTTCTGGATGAACTGTACATTTTCCATCTTGAAGCATTCAATCTGAAATGTGTTTTGTACGTTGTCTTGCATCTGAAGCAGGGAGAGGCAGTGAGGAGGCTGGGAAGGGACCAAAGCTATGGATTTAATTAGGTGCGTCAGGCAACCCAAACACGAGGTAAAATATGGACCAGATAACCATCTTGGCTGAGGTTCAAATGGTGGTGGAATTAATTTTTTGATAGGGCTCCTTTCCATACTGCAGGGAGACCTGCACACAATGAAGGGATTGATTGGAAAGAATGTTTTTTCTTTTTTTTTTTTTTTTTTTTTTTTTTTTTTTTTATGAAGTCTGTGTGTAGTTTGCATTGTATGGTTCTGGGTTTTTTTTAGTTAGGTTTTTTTTTTTTTTAATTGCTTGCAAAAGTTCTTGCATTTTTTTAGATACTTTCTGGAAAGCAAAACTTGTTAAGAAGTGGCTGTTGGGGAACCAGTACCCCAGTTGTTACCATGAGGAAGCTGGACATTTGCCTTGGTCCTTTTCTATCTTAACCCAGAGGGAGTAAAACATTTCTGGAGGCGGTTAGCATCTGCCACCCAGATTTGGTTTGTTTCACATTGATTTCTAATAAGCTAGAAACATAAGAGCAGCAAGGAGCAGTGTGAGTGCCAAAACGTCTCCGTTACTTTCCAGGCAGCCATAGCAATTACTTGACGTGGTTTTGTCATACTGTTGGTCTGAAATGTACTTCTTCTCTGGGTACTTGGTGGAAATTTCAAATAGACTTACAGGATGTTGTGACAAGCCAACAAGCCACCTCAGTTTCACCATTTCCATAAAGGTATGGATCCTGCATTTTGATCCTCCATTATTCATCTCTCACAATTGCCTTGCATGGGCTGCAGTGATTAATGAACCTTGAAACTACCAAGAATGAAAAATCAGCCTTAAAAAAAAAAAAATTGTTTATGAAAGAGATTTGCTCTTTCAAGGATTACCCAAAGCCATCAGACAGGCAGACTCACTGAAAGCTGTCTCCCAATGCATGATCGCGCTATTGTGTCCCATTTTCGTTAACATGAGTGTTGCTTCATGGTACTCCAGGTGCAAATCTCTGCATTCAGACTCGCATGACTCTTGTTTCACACTAATATCTGACTGTAGCAGATGGTGGAAGTGTCAGGGAGCAGCTGAATACTGCCATGTTTATCATACCTTCTCAGCACAGAGTAGCACATCTGTTCCTGCTAGCAGTGGTTCCCAAGGGACTAGATGCCAGTTAGGATATTCAAAACGCATTATCTCCTGGCCATGTTCTTGCCTGGCTTTGCATACTCTTGCTTTTGACTGTAAGAAAAGGTTTTGTATAGATAGGAGTAGATGTTGGACAAATGTTTCAAATCTTCTCTAAGTAGAATTCATCCGTAGCAAGCATGAAACGGGGAAAAGTGAGCACGGCAAGGCAACCTAGTCCAGTTCTGCCATTGTATTCTTAAATGGTGATGGAAAAAGATCTTTAAATCCTGTAACTCCCATGACTGCTGTCTGTAAGGGGGCAGGGTTATACAGGAGTCACATTTCTGCAGTATAGCATGCATAGTGTCAAATTTGGCTCAGCTATCAGCACCCGAGCAGCTCTGGTAGCCCAAGATGCCAGGATCCTAATGTTCAAATTTTATAGTTGAAACCTAACCAGGTAAGCTGCTGGCTATGAGTTTGGCTGTGTTGTATCCCTTTACACTTAAAGTTACTAGATAAATCAAAACAGAACACTCAAATTCTGAAATTACATCATGGCTAAACGTGTGAACGTAATTGCGTTATTCCTGTTCCACTTCTGTAGACAGGCTTTTAGATCAGAACAGAAATGAATCTGCTTTTAACAATGGACTGTTTTTGTTTGTTTTTAAGCTTCTATATAAAGACAGTACTGCTAATGTACTTACTAATCACTTTAAGATTTGTAAAATGAATGAGTGACAAGTATTTGGCTTAATTGGTGTTGACGTAGACTAGCAGTGAGTTCAAAATAACCTAACCAAACCAGGCAACAAGGCTGAGGTTGCATCTAACGTGGAAGGGAATGGTAATGAAAGTTCAACTTTCTCCTTTGGCACCTCCAGGTGCCAGTGTGTGCTCCAGGCTGTGGAACAGGGGAGATGCTGCATTCCTTTTCTGTGCCCAGCCCTGCAGTGGCTGTTGTCTGTCTGGCTGTTTCTAGCTCAGACAGATTGACAGCAGATGAAAGCAAGTATAGACAAGCGTGAGGTGTCTTGTATCAGAAGGAGCAACTTTAAATTACTTGCACACATTGCTAGATGTGAAATTAACTGATCAGGAAAAAAAAAAAGCATCTTGGCATCATTATGGATACATCATTGAAAACATCTGCTTTACAGAGCTCTGGTCAGAAGAGGAAAGAAACTTCGTCTCCAACCCAAGTGATCAGTGGATTCCCTGGAGCACTGGGATGGATAGTGTTTGTAGGGCCAGGTTTTCATCTGAGTATGCAAGTTTGGACACAGCTCACTGACAATCAATAACATGAGCTTGCTGCTCGAACTCTACTTGCTTTTCCTGCACTTTTTTTTTGTCACTTGCAGGAGTAACTCTTTGTGTTACATGACTGAAAGTCTGAAAGCTTCCATGCAGGAAAATGAGGATGAAAATCCAGAGTGACTGAAAAAAAAAACCAACCAAACAAACAAAAAAACCCAAAACCCACTAGAAAACAACACCCTGTCCTTAGTGTGATGATAGAAACAGCAGCTCTTTTGTTCTTGAGATCAACCAGTTTCTCTTAAGAAAACTGAGGTACTGTAGGTGGAAGTAGAATAATCTAGAAAGTAGGTACAATAAAACATAATTTGCTTTTAGTTAGATGTAAACCAGCCAAGTATATATAAATGAAACAAAGCTTTTATTAATCTCTCTTAAAGGTTTGCCTCTGCTGATGTTTTCTGTTAAGCTGAAAGTACAAAAAATATTTTTACAGAGACTGTTTTGGGATTAATTTTATTTCCTCTCCATTTCAACAGATGAAAATATAGTGGAAATTAATTATTTGGACCCAAAACTTTCATTTAGGAGCTTGACACAGTATAAGGATTGTTTAACATTACAGAGGAATAACAGAATGAAAGAGTTAACATATTTTCTGATTTTGACAGCTATGGAGGGTACACAAACATAAAATATGATATATTAATTATTCTTCTAGAAAAATAGCTCTGAGACTGGTGTGTGTTTCTAGTATTTCACTGTGTGCACAGTTCTGTAAGGAAAATACAGTGCTGGGTGATGACAGGTTTGCTACCTCTCTTAAGAAATAGATTTTAGCTATGGGCAATGAAAATCAATCAGATGAGATCACCTTTCTCCTTCATTTGATTGGCAGTAGTCATGAAAATTGATCAGGCACAGAAATCAGCTTCTGATGTTGAAAGACTCTCAGTGACAGGATGACCTGAAGCTATTGACACAAAGTCTTTGCTTACTTGTTGATTCCAGCATATCCTTGGCTATGAGCGTAAAAACACACAGGAAAAATTGTAGGTGTGTCTTATGGATTCACTCTAGGGAATTTACATGAGAGCAGGATTCCACCGCTTACCTAGTTTCTTCCTATGCCCCCTTTTCTGCCTTGTATGGAGTTTACATGCCCTTGCAGCCAACTTAGACTTGAGGGCTCCAGAATAATCTCTCACAGACTTTATATGTAGCACAGACTATTTTTGAATGTGTGCCAGGAGAACTCATTAGCTTCTGTGACCTCAGTATTTTTTTTTTTTTTTCTTATTCTTGAAGTGATATCCTGGTCCATGGTGAGAATTTGACTTTATAAATGTTGGAGCAATTGTTTTTACAGAGTTCTAGGCAAAAGGAAAAGATGTTAGCATTAAGGGCTTATTGACTCATTACATAGAAGGGAGAGGATGTTAATTAACCCAGTAGCTACTCCTTTTGTCTTCCCTTTTGCTGTATTGCTTGTCCTACACCATTACACGGGTAGTATTGGCTGCAGCCCATCAGAGGTGCCCCGTGGGGCTGGCGTGGGTGGCGGAAGACTCTGACCTTTCAGAGCTTCCCAGGCATTTCCCTTGAGGAAGAAACAGAGTTGTTAAAGCACTAGTGTCACCCTTGATAATTCCCCTCCTCCCCTTTCTGCCTTTGCTTTTTCAGTTTGCTCTTCTAAAGGGCTAGAATATATGAATATTTTTTTCTTTCACTTGGGATTCTAGTGGGTTGCTCTTTGGGGAAAATTTGGGTTCTAACAGGCCATCAGCATCTTGGTTGATACATTTGCAAAACTGTAGGAATTTTCTGAGTAACGCTATTTAATCCTTCTCCATGTGAGAGTAGTGGGTATTGCCGGTGGAAAGTGTCCCCACTTTAACAGAAATCTTGGTGGGATTAATTCCTTTTTTTTTTTGAAGAAAAAAAAAAAAGTGAATTACTGGTGGTCTATGGAGACTGATTTTTTTTTTACATGATACTGATTCCTCCTCTGTATATAGGTTGCTAAAACATATTATGTTACTTTTATAATTTTGCTTATTACTTTTCTAAGTAATTGCTATGATTGATAAGCTGTAGGAAATCAACAGTGGGAGGAGAAGTGCTAGTGAAACACATTGCATAAGTTGTGAATCATCCCATGAATTAGTTTGTGAGGCTTTTCCTTTAGAATGCAAAATTGTTATTAGGGCCACCCACAGTTCATCCTTTTTATGCAGTGCAAAGTTTAAAAGATGCAGTAACTGAAAGACTGTCTTCAGGAAAAGTTAGCAGTGAATCTTTTGGAAATGACTTGACCAAAGCTCTCCTGCTTTGAGTTATCTCACTGAGCTGGCTGAGACAGTCTTCTAATTTCACTACGTTGCAATGAGTCAGTGTTGAGTTTAAATTAAGGTGAAATATTGTACAATATTAGAAATTTGTTGTATTTGGCAAAAATAAAAAGCAGCTAGATGCTTTTGGTCTGAATGGGTTTATTTCGTATCAGAAGAATACAGGAAATAGAAACATCTTCTGTAAAGGGGCGAGGTTGAATGTGTCTTCAGCAGGCTTGCAGAAGTCTCATTATGTTTTGAAGTTTTCATATAGGCTCGTGTGATTAAGTCAGTCTGGTCCATGTAGGAGGAGGTTTCTAGGGTTTTATTATCACTATTTATTTTTGGACAACATTCTAAAGTGTTCCCTATTGCATCATCTAGCTGAATTGCTCGGTTTGAATTTTTCTCCTTTGACTACTCTAGGCTTAAGTTGATGGGAATCCTGTGCTTGAGGTCACACAGCGAATACTTTCCTAGCAGAAGCACAGCTCCCAGATTGTAATGTGGTGCAGTTTAGGCAGAAAAGTATGTCCGTTTCTGATACTGTGCTGCAGCTTGCTCTGGGAAAAACTAGCTGTTGATTGCTGTCCCTACAGGCTCATCCAGCATACGAGTAGAAGTGCATAAATATATACCTTGTGGTTGGAGGCTTTGAATAGCCAGCCTAGACCGTATTCCTGGAAGAACTTCTGCCATGCGACAAAAGTATTCTGAACAGACAGCCCCTCACATTTTTCTTAGTCTCTAAAAATCATTGCTAATTAATTGAATCCCTAGCTAAATGTTATGTTTTAAAAAATCAATTGCTGGTTATTCTTTCTTATTTTTTAATATTTAGCCAATTTATAGCCTAGTTTTCATCTTAAATGACAGTATTAGGAGAGATGGATTAGGGAGAACATCCCATTATTTGGGATGTTCTAGTCAAATTCCTTGGTAACATCCCAAAGGCCAAGTAGAATAATGTGCATATGATAAGAATGTGTTTTAATGTGTCAGTGGATTACTTCCCTGTATGATAAATGCCAGTTGTGCAACTAATGTAGAATGATTTAATATAATCCATTCTATTTGTTGTTGCATGCTTTCTGTTACGCTACCTCAACTGCCTGCTGTAGATGCTATAATTTCTGTAGATATAAAAGTATACTGTCATCAACAAAAATGTGTAGGTTTCTCTGAACATCTTGGGCAGCCAGTCTAAGTAACATGAAAGACAAATGATCCTTTCCAGCTAACATCTACAGGTAGTGAGTTTCAGCGTGGGCTGAAGCAGGTAGTGCATCATCAAATGTTTGTTTTCTAAGATAAGATTGATACAACTGTGAGAACATCAGCCAGGAGATAATAATGTATCTCATGCTAATGTCAAAAAGCAATAAGATGCAGTGGGGTGTATTATAAATATGTCAGAACAATGCTGTTTAATGGTTCCTCTGGTTCCTTGGATGATGTAAAAACTCAATGATTTAAGCTAAAGTGATATGATAAACCTCCACTTAAAAAAAAGCACAAAAAATTAAAAAGTGCAAGGCATCCTACTGTCACTATGAGTTTAGTCTTGAAAACTGTAAGCCATCCAAGACTCAAGAGAGAAAGGAATCTAATAGTTTCTTTAGCAATTTTCATAGCTCTTTCTGTCTGCTATTAATGATTCAATTACTGGTGTTAGTATTTAATGCTAATAGCATACATGTTGACCTATGATTCTGAGTGCAATTGGAAAAAAACCAAAATTTCTTGTTTGAAAATGCTCTTGCTTTTTGCTCTTCTTCCACTTGTATACTTGTTTCTCTTTCTGGCTCTCCAGTTTAACACTGTAGGATGCCCAAAATAACCAGGTAGCTAGACAAGCAGTCAGCTCTCCTTACCAACTGCAGCAAGCTGGCTTTTATTTCTGATCTGTAATCAGTTTTGTTGGTAACACACAAAACAGAGCATGGGAATACAAAAATATTTTCACAAGTTATCTAGGCTGTAGGTGTTAAGCAAGAGAGTGGAAGTGTTGCTTTCAGGTGAAGAGAAGATTTGAACACCTAAATCCAATAATCACATAATCCAAACAAACTCTTCCAGAGCCAGTGTATTTCATTACAAGATACAGCTTATAGATGTAGTATGTGGATAAAAAAAAATGTACCTTAAAACTTATCCTGCATCTCAACTACAGAGACAGACTATTTATAGTACAGAAGAAATTATCTTCGTTTCTTTAATTTTAAAGAAGGCGTTGCAGGGGCATCTTTATCTGCGTTTATACAGGTATTATATGCTACGTTGTCAGGAAGACACATTTAGAGTGTAGCCCTACATAACAGGTTGTCTCTGTAACTGCTGGAGTATGAAGGAAGAGCCACAGATGCGGGTTCTCCTGTCCCGGAGCAGGAAGGCAAGTTTTGCTGGGGGCCTGTCCCTGGTCAGGTTGGTCCCTGGGAGGCACTGACTTTCGAAGTGCTCCGTGCTTGGCTCTTGTTTACAGAACACAATCCTGCAAAGAGTTTGAACTAAGGCTCCATTTATCAATGTTTGTTTGTTTTTTTTTCTAATATAAACTTCTGAGATAATGATGCAAAAAGCCTGTTTTCAGTTGAGGTCTCATGAACTTCAGACTTCGGTTATTCCTTGAAGTGACAGGGCACAGCTTTGACTTAAGTGTATGATTAAAAGATTCATCATAAATGTTCTGGTTGATTGCCTGACAGGCAAGCTAATATTTATTGCAGAATTTGGTTTTAGATTTTCTGGACGTGATTCATTTCCAGCCATTAAGGCATTATTCATTGATGCATTATGTGCATCCTAAATGAAATATCGATCATTTTAACATCAATCGTTTTGCTTTTTCATAAGTAATTTTTCATATGCAAAGGTGTACTTTTTGCAAGAGGATGTACTAGGAGAAGCGGTATCGAGTGTAAGATGCCCTCTGTTTGAACTTTGGGCCAGTTGTTGGGTGGATGGTTACACTCAGGTTTTCAAGCTTCCTTGTACGTTAATATCTATGTATATAATTTTAGTGATCTGTTAATAGGTATACAAAGCGAAGCTAGAAATAGAGAATCTTAGGCACTTATTTACATGCTTTCAAAACCAAAATTAGTGATTTCCACTTTGCTTTCCTACAGGTGATTACTTTGTAGATGAACAAAAATTAACCTATGATTATAAAGATCAGTACAGCATGTTATTGCCACTTATTTAGAAAATCTGGAAAGAATGTTCTGCATAAAGTAAAACATTTTTTCTATGATTTATACATCTTTCTTTTAACTTCTTTATTATCTTAAATTCAGTGCTGTCATCACTATCTTGAAACAACCTTATTTTTATAGTGTATTTCTTTTAATTTGGGGCTAGATAGAAGATCAAATTAAGTTCTCACTGAAGCTTTTAAATTGGGTTCTGAACAATTATTTTTGAAGAGCCTGTACTTTTATGACAGGGATTGTGGTCCAGGTTGATAAGAGAAAAAAAAAAAAAATCAATTTAGACCTTTTTATATTTGAATTCATTAAATTGGTCTTACTCTATTAAAATAACAATTAATTTATGGCAGCCAATATTGTGCTATTGCATTGGAAGAGCTAAAAATGCAAGGTAATAATAATGATAGATTTATCAAGTTACACGGTTGGAACTTATTTCTTTGAGTGACAGTAATTTTTGTATTCCGTTCAAAGATTGTAGTTAATAATAATAGAGTATCCAAAGATCAGAATTTGAACTGATGGATCCCTCTATTCACTTTAGTTCTATATATTGCAAGTAGGGATTTGGCATTGATGTAGCAATGAAAAAAAAGTCTTAACTGAAGTTCACTTTTATTCTTCAAATAAAATTTGAATAGGTACATTTTGTCTCCTCCTGACACACTTTGTACTGGTACCTAAAAGCAAGCTTTAGTCAGAGCTATTTATATGTAATTCTGTTGTTAATGCACAAACATTCTTGAAAAGTATATTACTGTCTGCAAAGTCTGTTTCTAGCTCTGTGGAAAGTGGAGCAATTAGTACTTGAGATACTTACTTTTGGTTTTTCAGAAAGTGTTTACTGTAGTAGGTCAAAGACTGACACTTACTACATGCTCTTACACAAAAGCTTTACTTTGTTTTATTGTTAGCCTGTATCTCATGAGGCATTTAAGTTTATTGCTTCTCAAATCCCAGGGTTTAGGCCTGCGGTGTATTTTAAGACATTTTTGACTGGCTAGATTGAAAAAATTTTAATATGCCAAAATTTCTCAATGAGGATGGTCAGTTAAGGTACTGTGAATCCAAAATAAATTTTCTAGTATTTTGGTGGTGGTTTTTACAGTTCTTGTTGAGACAGCTTTTGAAGAAAGCCAAGTAGAATTTTTTAGGGGGGGGAACAGGAACAGCAAATATTTTTCCTTTCTTTTTTTCTTTTTTTTTTTTTTTAATTTTTATTTGTATGAAACAACATATGCTAGGTCCTGCTAACTTAATTTAGTAAGAAGCACCGAAAGAGGCATCCTGTTGTAGAGTGTCACGGCTGCAGGCATAGGGCATAGGGGCTCTGCTCTGGCTGCCCCAGAAGAGTAGGGCTGGTGTCCGTAGAGCCTGACACCAGGACAGGTACCCCGATGCTGTCCTGCGCTGCAAGCTGTGTCATGCATCATGGACATGTGCCCACAGAAACTGGGTTCTTCAGTGGTGCCATCAGAGATGCTCAACCAAATTGATGTGAGCAGGATCTGTCTGCTGTATAAGAATAGAATTTTACTCATTTACAGAAGACTGACCATAAATATCCGGTTTCAAGCGAACTAAAACTGAAATAAAGTAAATTCCTGCTTCCCCCTCTGTTCTTTCAACATGACAGAAAATACAGTGGGATTGTGTTATGAATTGGGATGTTTTCTTTCATTTTTCAATGAACTGCAATTGTGTGCCTGGGAACCTAGTATCAAAAAATAATCCTTTTAATATATTAGACCCATGAACTGGAAAACTAGATCTGCATGGCTTAATCTGTCATGCCAAAAGTAACAGCAGCTGTAGCACACCTGCTGTGCGAGTGTCCCACCCTTCATGGTGAGTGGAATATTTGTTTCACTTGAAATTATCTGTGTTAATGTAGTCAAAGGCTTCCAAATTCCCTTACTTGCTGCTGTAAAAGTAGGTGCTGTGTCTCCTAGGGCCAATATGAAATTGTTACATCGTGATTTATGGTAGTCTTGCTGTTTCAAGACCAATTAAATCTTCAGCTATAGCGATGGTGGACTAGTTGAACTTAAACCTTTGGTTACAAATGAACTGGATAAGTAGCTTTAGCTTAGCACCATTCATGTTCCAGCACTGGCATGACTCAGAAGCGAAAGATCCGATTTGGCTCAACGAGTGAGGCTGCCATGTCAGGGCCCCGGGGTCCTTCTGGGGGTGTGATGGTGGCTGGCGTGGCCATGATAAGGTCTGATCTGTTTTGCAGGCACATAGGCCAAGGCCAACAACCTGTCAGAGGCCTCTGCTCATCGCTGATGCTTTCTCTGGGTATCAAGCAAAAATCAAGGGCAAAATGAGTTTTTACATGCGTGTCCCTTAAAGGAAAGGGAAATACAGTATGCACACTGAGAGGCTTTCAGCTGAGACTATCTCTTGGTAGTACTGATTGTAGTTCAAAGCATATGGAAAAATCCTCTGTTAAAGCAATTGCTATTTCTAATTCCTTCTCTCCTCCCCCTTATTGATTTATTTTAAAAACTAGGTGGAAAAAGCCAAAGTGAAAGCCTGAGTTGTACTTTGTTCTGACAGGGGTAGGAATTGCAGCCCAGTCTAATAATCCCTTGCAGATGTATGCGTCCCCGTTGCAGACTGGCTGCTGATAGCGCAATTTCCCATGGCTGTGAATCTTGGCTGTGCGATGACGCCACTGAGCAGCCAAGCTGTCACAGGAAGGGGCCCACCTTTCGGGTGACTGAGGACGGCTTCAAAGATTGGGGCTGGAACTTTGGATTTGACTTGTCTTGAAAGGAAAACTTTCAGCATAGCACCTGGAGCCTGGCATGATGTTCTCTTGTGACTCCCAGTGAATCTATGGCAATAGTATAAAATGAGCAGAGCTTTGCTTAATTGAATTGCCCAACAAAGCCCCTTTAAATTCAACAGGAAAATCACATGTGGAGCACTGCAATAATATGAGTTTATTTAAAGTCAAGGAGTTCTTTATTGCCTCAAAATTGAGCAAGGGGAAGAAGTGCAGGCGTAAGAAAGGTTTTAAACTGAAAAAAAAAAAAAAAACCCGAACAAAACAAACTAAAAAAAACCCCCAAAAGATGGAGAGAGAGAGAGAAAGAGAGAGAGAAAGGTGGTGGTTGATTTACAAATGCTGTCTCTAGTTTAGGGTTTCTGACTTGAGACCTCTTTCAAGATGCTAAGTACTCCCAAGCTCTAGGGAGTCAGTAGAAAGGAACAAAATTTTATTTAATATCCTATTTCTTGTTCAAATAGATTCCCAGACAACTTTTATGAGTGTGTGTGGGGGGGATGCCTCATCTGGTTTTGAGCTTTTTGTTCATCTGTGAATTACAAGAGCTTAATATGACTCTTCAGGTAGTGGGGTGTTATAAGCCTGCCCATTTCACGTGCTTTGTCCTTGTCAAAAGACAATCAGAAAACCCCAAGAAGGTGAAAGTCAGCACTTCATGTAAATAGCCACAGAAACAGCTTATTGTGAAAACAACTGTTCTCCCATCATGTGACTCCAAAAATCTTAACCAAGCTCCAGCAGATGCAAACACAACACAGACGGTCGCAGTAATTATGCTAACCAGCGATAAAAGCTTCTATTTATGTGGCCCATCTACATCCTCGATGCAATCACTTCCAATTGCAAAATGCATCTAGCAGTTGGAAACCTAGAGCGTTATTTGATTGCATTGACTCTGCTCCCTGCAGCTGAGGGAATGCTCTTTCTCTGCAATACATTTTCCTAACAATTTCAGGACCATTGAGATGCACCCTTGAGTCAATTAAAATTATCTCTGCTAAACTAGACTGCAGCTTTTAAAGTGTTGTCTAATAGCTCATGCGAGCAGCGCCCATCTAGATTAGTTGCGTACGATAGTTTTATAAAACATAATTTACATTCTCAGCATGTTAGTTCAGAATGGAATTCTTATTCATTTACTGCGATTTCATTTTTCTAATAAAGCAGTGTATAAAGCCATTTTTTAGTACAATACAGACTGTTGTATCTGTCTTGCAAGAGAGAGTGAAAAAAATGTAAAACATAGTGTGGTTTTTTGGTTTTTTTTTTTGTCTGACTTTAAGTGTAGCTGCTTTTAGGTGTAGGGAAGGCAGCACCTGGATAATGAGTGGCAGGTGACTGAAAACACAAAATCCTTATGTGCTGCTCAGTGTTTTTGCAGATCCTCTTCCTTTATCCTGTTTGCTTTACAGCCTTTTTTGCTCATCTTCAGGATCACTAGTAAGCTGTTGCTGAGCTACTGCTGGACACAAGAACAGTTACAAGCGTGAGAGTTGGCTGCATGGTCTGAGCAAGGGTGGTAATAAGCCAGTAAGTGACAAAATGATGGCAAATAGGCCCATTCAACAGGGAATGAAGAATTTTCTCAATATACGCAACAGAAGCAGAGATATTTAAATTCAAACTTAAATGTAAGCCTTGGTTTGGTTTTGTCTCTTTTTTTAAACAAGAAAAAAAGCAAAGAAGAAAAAAATACTGCTTTTAATTTGACTTTTAGAAACCATACACCAATACTCACATGGCTGGAAGAAGACTGAACCTGTTTTCACGTGGTTGCATTGTGGCAGTTTGTCATTATAAATGTCTCAAAGGATTATGAGGTGGAAATTGATGTTCTGAGCTTTGATTTTATTTGAGGGATGTCGGTAGTTTAATTTCATAGCAGTGGGCTTTGATATGAGCAACTCTCAGAAATAATATATTGCTTAGAGATAATTATGTTCTTAGATGTAGTTGGAGGGATTAGATATCACTTCCAAAGGGGATGTTTTGTGTACAGTCTAGAGGGCAATTCATTTGCTGTTGCCCTTTGATTAGAGGTCTGAATGTGGGACGTAAGTTTGTAATGTAGTAGTGTAACGTCAGATATACGCTGAGTCCGGGACTGCTGTAAGCATCAGATTTTCCATAACGCTTTGGGCATTATCTTGTATATGGTGAAGTGTTTCTTTAGCAGTTTATTAGTTAGACATCTGTGAACTCTGGCACAGCATTCTGCTATAGTTTTACAATTTTGGACTTGATCGTCTGTTCTGTAAATGCAGTCTTGAGAGCACTCTCAAGAGGAAAACCTCTATTACAGAAGCAGTAGGAAATTCCCAGACCTGCTGGATGAAGAATGAGATCACTTCCTCATGCAACTTGTGGTGTGTGTGAGTCAAACCCGATATGGCTTAATGTATACCAGTGAAAGTCTTAAAAAGGAGGAATAGCACCGTGGGCCTTGAGAATGCAATATTTGGCATTAGCTTTTCCCTCCTTGAGGGCATGGGTCTTGGCAGAAGCTAAGCCCTGGTGGTACCTGAAGCTCTGGCCTCTTTCACTTTGCCTCTTTAAGTGCATAGAAATCTGCTTTGTTTTTTGGGTTTTTTTTTTTTTTTTTTTGTTTTGTTTTGTAAGTGTTAAAACACCAAAGTTTTTGTAAGTTTAAACTAAGTCTTAGATTGATCAGGGCTCAATTTCAGCATTAAAGATGATGACTATTGGCATGAAATTATAACACAGCATATAATCAAAAACATGAAATGACTAGTAAAATTCAAACTTTTTTCTGATTATACTTTTTTCAAACCCCTCTCCCCCTCACTCCTTGGATTTTCCCCTGTAACGGTATTTTTGTGGACTTCACTGTATGAAAGATTATGGAAACAAAATTGTAGTTTAAACTTGTAGGTGTTGGATTTTGATTAAAAAAAAAAGTCTTGGGGAAAACTGAACTGACGTGATTTATTATCGAGACACTAGGCTTTGTTAAAGTAATGTCAGTCTTTGATTAATATTGGCAGTTGTGGAAAGAATATTTCATGCATTTTACTTAGTTTATCTCAGTTAAATAGTGTATACTCTGTTTAGAAACCTGTTTGAGCCTGTAACACTAAGAAAAGCCCTTCTTACCGTTCCCAAGTTGATCTAACCAATTTTTCCAGTTAACTAATTACAGCCATAGCTTTGTTGTTTTAAATGACAGCCCTTGTTATTTTAAATTATAATTTCTGCATTCAAACAAACAATTTAAACTGATTGAGACATTTTAAGTGTGTTTTCCGCATATGAATTGAGTTTCAATTTCTAAACAAGATCAGGTAGAAGACTCAAGGAAAAACTTAGTCTTGTAAATAATTCATTGCCTTTGGCTGTTTGACAGATTGTGTGAAACTTAAAACCTACTAACTACCAAGCAACAACTGCTGAAAATGAGGAA
Organism: Chlamydotis macqueenii; assembly: GCF_036417535.1. NCBI lineage: Eukaryota > Metazoa > Chordata > Aves > Otidiformes > Otididae > Chlamydotis > Chlamydotis macqueenii. The sequence goes on along the minus strand of NC_141567.1, from coordinate 9,855,468 downwards.
AAACAATGCAATATCAACTCAACTTCAATCCAGCACTTATAGGGAAATGATGGCATGTGTTGTGCAGGAAAACATCCTTCAAATGAAATACATAATACATTGACAACATCCATTTAGTAAGTTGCCATTAAAAAAACCCAGTTCTCTAGGTAGTAGAGGTCCAAATGAACAGATATGATGATTAAGGTTTTCTAGCTGGTACTTTGTATCATACTTACTTGGCTAACCCACCTGACCAATACTGATTTTTGATCTCTGACAATGGAGTGGTGAGTTACAGACGTGTGTGTGTTGAGTGATGTCTGCTTGGGGAATAAACAAATTAATAATGAAGTAGCGACCAACATTTATTTCTTGGTGATTAAATAAAGTAAGTTTTGGAGTGGAGATGCATGTCAAAACTTGGGAAGAATATTTTAGAAAAAGTCTCTCTGCAAGAAGCTTTTAATTGGCTAAAGAGTTTATACTGAAGTTAAAAATTTTAAGAAGTAAGAAAATATCTTAGCCAGGCTGAGGAAAGGCTTTGCTGTCTGTTAATGCAATGACCTTTCTAGAGTTCAGAAACCTTCCAATATCCTGTTCAGGAGAATGAATGAAAAAGAAAAACTGCAAAAGGAAATTGAGGAAAGGTGTTATTAGCAGTGGCTTCCTGGGAGTGGTTGCCCATGTTTGAATTGGCTGTGTCAGGGTGGGGAGAAGCTTTCATCCACGTATGGCTAAAACATTATATTGATGTGTGGACTATAAGGGAACATGCTGTATGGGAAGATACTAAATTAATTTAGACAAAAAAAAAAAACAACAAAAAACACGAACTGTAGCGGCTTGTAGAGGCTTTAGTGAAAGTAGATCAGCATCTACAACTATGGAAACTTGTGAACTTGCAGAAACGCTCTCCCCATACTAATATAGAAAAAATTCCTTTTTGCCGTTGTATGTTACAAAAATGATGAGAGAAACAGGTGACAGAGTATTTGGAAAGCACCCTTGAGGCAGCATATAGCAAACTTGGAAACAAAGTGGTTTATGTTACAGTTTGGAGTAAAAACACTGTTTTGGCACTGAAGAAGAACAGGAGATTAAAATAGAGGCATATGTTAACAAATGGCTTCATTTCATTCAGAGCTGGGCTCCCGTGCAACCATTTCATTTGTTGAAAATCCTGAGACCTTGCCAGCTGTAGAACGTGGTATCTTCTGCTTGTCCTGGTGATGCCTGCTGCATGTTAAACAAGCAGCTCTCAGAAGAGCTAACCCTTATCCCTGTTTTATCGGCCAGCAGACACAAAAGGGAGTGGGTGTAAGAGCTGGCAGAAGACCTCTCGAGCTGTGTTCTCACAGGACTGCGTTTGAGTGGCTGGTGACGGCCACAGTAGCAAGGAGAAGTTCATTGCTCCAACTGGAAACTGGGGAGTTTAAATAGACATTAAACCCTAAAGAAGTGCAAAAGATAAGGAAAGGATGGCTAGAGATTGACTGCTTTAAACCTGATCGGGGCAGTTACTTCTGTGTCAGAGTTAGCCAACTTGGATCATCACCTGTAAGTTTTAATTAAAACTGGTGCTGATGCCATTAATTGTATATTCCAATAACTTTAAATAATGCAGATGATTTTTATTCGGTTGTCTTCTTCTGGCCTTGCTCCACTGAGATCACTGTTAATTAGATACTACATTACATCTTGCAATGTCTTTATTGCTGTTAATGTTGCCGTCTATATTACCTGGATGGCTCCAAAGTGAGAATATGCTGAAAATTTAATAAGATGACTGGTAGCTGAAAAGCAGATATTAATGTGTTGTAAAACACCTCATATGACACATTTTCTAATAAGTGACCATGTCACTCATAAAAGGGGATGATGTAATTCGCAGTCAAAGCAAAGAGTTAATTAATTCAGCTGCCCAGAACACTTATTTTTCTTCAGGAGCTTTAAAATAAAGTAAGGAATGCAACTGTTGTACAGAGCCAGATTTCAAAATGTCTCTTGCACACATTTGCCTGGTGTTGTGCAGGATGTGGGTAAGTGCTATTAGAAAAGTATTTGTGATTAATTTTCTTTTGATGCTGCTGGATTGCAAAAGATGTGATAGCTCTGTTCCTGGGTGGGGGGGGGGAACAGTCTGCTGGCTATGTCTGCTACTGGTGGAGTTGATTCCAAAATCCAGCTTGGCTGGATGCTGCCAGATGGGTCCCTGCCACCTTTGGGAACAGAGGAACAGCTCAAGGTACTCTTCAAGGTCTGCTGGGCAAATGTGCGCATATTTACACTTACACTTTTTTTTTTTTGCACCCTGGTCCAGGAGTGTCAGCCAGAAATTAAAAGTGGGACGAAAAGATTTGGTAAATTATGGAAGTTCTGACGTTTTCAAAGGTGAAATATATTTCAATCAGTGTAATTCCTAGCAGTCAACCCACTTTTTTTTTTTCTTCCTTTTGGAAAGAAATGGTTCTCTAGAATCGCTCAGAAAGAAAAAAAGGATATTCTTCATTAAAATCAATTTCAAACAAGATTTTTAAACAAGAGTTAAATGTAGCTCAAATCTGTCTTTGCTACCTGTGCAATAACGGTTGCTATTTGTGCAAACCTTCTTAGAAGCAGGGACTTCAACAAATCCCGCTGGCTGCCCTCACGGGCCGCTCCAGCGCATTCTGTGCTGCGGGTGGCCCCATTGTAGATAATGTTGGACATCAAGAAGCTGGTTTCGGAGAAGCAGTGCCAGTCTTTCCACTGATAAAGCTTTCCTTTGAAGCTCTTGAGCTGTATTTTGCCTCCCTGTGTATTTTTGAAGAGGATTGTGTATGTTTAACAGCGTAAATAAATAAATAAAGCCTTGCACATTTATCTCTGATGAAAGCCTGCTATAAATTTGTATGCAAATTAGACCCAGCTCCCAGCCAGTTGCCAATGTTGCCTTTGGGGTTGTTGGGGTTGTGCACTGCAGATCTTACCCTCAGGAATTCTTTCCTGATACCCAGACTGAACTTTTTTCCCCTTCATTTAATTTCTTTGCTCTTAGTTATAGCAATTATCAGCTACTGAGATTGCTGTGTGTTTTAGTGATATTTTAATTTTGTAACTACAATGGGAGAGAAGTTTTTTCCCCTAGTTTTGTGGTGTTGTGTTTGAACTGGAGATGAAAGTGAACTTAAGCACTTAGTTCTTGAGGAGTAGTAGCAAGGGATAGACACGTTTCTTCAAGTCCTGTAGGTCTACAAGGGGAAGTGCAATCTATTTTTTGTAGAACCTGTTTGTGTATGGTGATTCTCTGCACACTGTAGGTACTGAAGAGTATTGTGAACCTTTTTTTTTTCTTTTTTCTCCTCACGAAGCAAAGTCCTTTCAGTTCATGCACTGTGTACTTCATACTTCAGTGATCTGCTGCATACAGGGATTAAATTACAAACTCTTTTCAACATTGCTTATGAATTTAAAGTCTGGAAAAGAAAAGATGCTCCTTTAGGTTGTGGGTTTTGATTATATCTTTCTAATTACATGCATCTAGTGAGATTACATCACTTATTCCGCAGACATGACCAAAGTGTACGGCTCAAGATTTATGAGATAAACATTAAAGTGCAAACACATAACTGCAGAGTAATGTAATGTCAGTTAGGGAAATTGGGTTGAGACTTCCAGACTAACCACAAGTAGATCCAAAGCTGAGGGAAAAATGCAATTTTTCCTTCATCTGCGATGTGTTAGGGATTGCACTTCACAGATGACTCTGTGGGTATTGTACTGCCCTTTACCAGCCTGTGCACTAAGATCGATCTTTGTTGGAATCATCTGAACAGTGGGGGTAACTGTGGAGAATTGCTGTGGGATTAAAAAAAACCCAACCAAACAAAAAAACCCAAACAAACAAAAAAAACCAAACCACCCCCCCCCCCAAAAAAAAAAAAAAAAAAAAAAGAAAAAATTAAATGCCTGTGCTTTTCTTATGTGTAGTGGATTCCATAATCCTGAATGGTCACTGCACGTATGATGTTTTTCTTCTGGTGCTGTTGAGCAAGATCAAACTAAGACTAAATGTGTCACAATTGGGTCTTTTGAGTTGTCAAAAGTGTGAGCTATGACTTTAAGGTGAGGAAAGAAAAAGGAAGGAAGGTACACCTCCAAACATCTCAGGAGTCTGGACAGGACAAGGTACTATCCATCAGCAGATCAGTAGAATCACACCTTGTTAGAAACAAAACTCTGCTTCCTGCAGAGCAAAATGCAGAGTAGGAGAAGGGATCTCTGTTTCACAAAGAAGAAAGACACTGCCAAACTCTAGCTTTTAATGGCTGAGTTTTCCAGGTCCTATTATTTCCTGGTGTGGTATGGGGGCAATTTGCCTTGCGTTTGAGCAAATTAGTGCACCTGCTGGAATGTTGCCTCTGCAGCACCTGCTGAGCCATTTCAGGCACTCATAATGCTGTCATTTGTACCAGAAAGGTGGCAGAATGGTGCTTTTCAGCTTGCAAACCTGCTGGAATTGTACCACTGTACTTCAGAGACAGAGAGCAAACTGTCTAGGTCATAAAGCCGCGAAATACTGCAAATAAGAATAAATACTTGGAACTGAGTATTGCCAGAAAGAAATACAAACAGTCTTAAGCATCTACTTACAGTTTAATATTCATTTAATTATGGATGTCAAAGGGAATGAGACATAGTTTAATTATTTTGACCTCATTTTTTAAAAAATCTGAGCCTGTGAAGTTAAGTGTCTAAAACTATATTTAGACATCTCGGTGCAAGTGGCCTGATTTTCAAAGGTACTGAGCAATTACAGGGATGGGAGAAGTGTGATAGCTTTTGTCCTGGATTCCTAGACTTAAAAAATAACTCAAGAGTTTGCTGGAGAGGATCAGACTACGAGCTATTTTAAAAGGCTGAAATCTTATGGCATTGCATGCTAATGGCAATTTATCCTTTTTCAGTAGGAAAAAAAGCAAGATGACTGTAAATGTTCAAATTAAAACTTGTATATGTCTAAGTATTAAAAGGAAAAGAAAGGGAGAAAAACTCAGTTGAAATAAATTATTTTATACTGCCCTGGAATATATGCAGACAAGCCAACATAAAAAGTGTTTTAAAAAAATTAAAAATCTAAACAAAAAACTGTATTAGTCCAGGTTGAACCTGAAATATTTTGTTTTAATAGTAGTTATAAAATGTGGAAGTTAAAGCATAGATGGAAACACTGGCACCACTTTAATTTTAATGGCATAAGGGCACTACTTAAACAATACAGTTAATGCAGTAAATCTGGCAAATCCCCTTAACTGCACGGGGTTCTTCCTTATTTGGTGAACTGTCTTGTATAAGATATTTTAAATGACTACATCTCTTCCCAGTTTAAAGTTACTGATGGGCATTTAATTTTCATAATGTTGCATTTAGTATTTTTCAGTGCTCTCTGCATATGTTTGATTCATGGCCATTTTATGGCTGCAGTGAATTGCCACAAACTGGGGAAAAAAAAAATCTTATAAAAATGACAGAAAATAACTTCGCCTCACAGTATGTTCAGAGTCTTGGATCTTTGCTTTTAGCTTCTTATTTTGTTTACTTTTTCTTCCCTGGGTGAATATTAAAACTCTTCAGTGTAATGGATTTGTTTTTCAGGTATACTAAAGATTTGGTTGGTTGGTTTTGGTTTTTACTCTCATAATAACATGAAGTGGCCATAAATGGAACAGAAACAACTCCATGAGAGTACATCCTGTAGGAAAGCCTTCCTAGATGGTCTGGAGCCCAAACTTAGGGACAGGACATTTTTTGGGAAATGACATTTGTAAGGGTTGTGGTCTTGTTGGGCATAGGATTGGGATGGATGAAGTATCTGAGTACTGTAAACAAGTGAAGTTCAGCACTGCAGGCCCAGCTGGGGCTGTAAAAAGTTGTGGAGAGTATTAGGTACATAAATCATATCACGGTGGCAAGGTCCATCAATGCAATTTGGATGCATGTTCCATACCCAACTTGAGCAATGGTCCTGTATGCGCGTATGTATGTGATTTAATCTCATATTTAATGCTGATCACACACATTGTTTTTATGGGATCAAGGCTGTAAGTATCTTGAAAACCAGGAAAAATACTACACTAGAGGGGAACAGTATAAACTAAGCTTTATTTTTGATTGTTAATGAGTTGTTTTTATAAGAAAGTTGAAGTTGTGGACTAGTAAAGTCGATTTGTTAGAGACTTCACTTCATCTATGAAATAAAAATGATTGAAAGAATGACTTGGAAGCTTTTAGTTTTCCAGATCTCTAGAGTACGTTTTACAGGAGTGATGAAGCATTGATGGTTGACAGACTTGGAATGTGAAGAACCACCAGGGATAGTTTGGTACAAAGCCCATTTAGGAAATAGCTTACCAGTCGTCCATTCTATTTTATTGCAGATGGTTGATAACTAAAGCCTGTTGGTAGACTGTCTCTGAGGCAGTAATATGTAATAGAAGTAATTTGCAGGAAAACAAGTCCCAGGCTATGTATGGCCTTGTCATTTCTGCCTCTCAGGTATGAGGACAACAGCAGGATAGGGCTGGCATCTGTTTTTTGCTGTGCTTTTCAACAGCTGAGGGAGTGCTTGCAGCAAGGCTACCACTCCTAATGTGTATGTGAGAGCCAACCTGGTGAAAGAAGGAAGGAGAAGAGCTGGTGCCTCGTTGCTGCTGTTCTCTTAACAATTGTTTGTAAGTCTGCGTGTAAAATGTAGTTTAAAAACAAGTGCAACCACTGAAGCACCTTCTGCTTAGGAGGGCAGTAATACAATGTACCACTCTATGGAATTGAGGAAGAGGAGTAGTGGATGACTCGTGTTGTCTCTGATTGTGTTCTCTGGACAATAGAGTCATAAAAGGTTCAGCTGAGGTCAATACCCACTGAGGCATGTTGAGAAACAATGTCTCAATTCAGTAATTAACTTTGGGGAAGATATGTATTTTATTAAAATGTTAGACTGAAGCAGACTTGCGTTCTAAAAGAAAGAGAGCTGAATCCAGCATGACTGAGGTTGCACAGCTACTGATTTGTATGAACTCCCTGGCACCTTGGGAAGGGAAGTATCAGCCTTTGCAATACAAAGATTGTTGCTCAGCACTTTGGTAGAGTTAGTGGTGTGTGCTGAACATGCAATGCCACAGCTTAATGTAAGAGGAGTGGTGTTTTGTTTTTTTTTTTTTTGTTTTTTTTTTTTTTTTTTTAGTGTCCTGGAGCTTGGTCAGACCAGGAAGAGTTTTGAAGAAATCTGTACCCACAACTGGTGGTGGTTTTTGGCTGACATAGCCATTCTAAAGTTAAACCACAGGAGGAGGAAAAAGTCATACATTGTTTCAAGATTTAGAAGAAAGAACAATTTGTTTAAAAGAAAAAAAAAGTGAAAACAAGAAGAATCTTTGTGCTCTGTAGCCTGTATTGTAGTCTTCAGCAAAGAATGAGTAACGTTATGGCATAAAACCTGATTAAGCTGGGGCAGTCTGTTTTCCAGGCAACCTTCTACAGGCCATATCTTGATCCGTTTATTTCCTGTACTCAGTTATTGCCATGGCATCATTAAGCACCATGTATGCTGTTGGTGTTCCATAAATAGGGATAATTGTTGTTGTAGCCAGAAGGCTGGTCTGCTTCCAGCTCTTGGTGTACTGGAGAGATAGTAGGATTAAAAAGAGCTTTTAGACTCTGGGAAGTTGAAAGAGCACTTTCTGGAAACTATCTTGTGTGCATTATCATGTTTCTAGGCCAAGTAAAGGATTTGGGTTATTTCTTTCAGGGCATCTACAGGAGGACAAATATCCTTCAGTACAGTTATACTCTTTCTTAGAGTACTTTGAACCTTTTGAGATGCCAGTTGGAAAGTAGACATTTTGAACTACATCAAGCTGCAGTGATAACACTTCTAAAACATAATCCTGGAAGCCCTAAACTTGAAAATATCACACCTCTTTAATATGTAACTGAAACACACTTTTTCCCCATGTTCCTCTGACATATTTCATTTTACTCTGTATATCAGAATTATAAATGACAGCTTGCTTTTTGCAACTGATCTTTTAAGTGGCTTTATGCTGAACAAGAAGCAAGGTAGCACTATTATAATTGTTTTGCAGTGTACAAGAAGGAAATCCAAGGAGAAGGTGATAAATTAACCCACTTTCTTGTGCTCTACTCCTTTCAGAGCTTGACCAACCACCAACAGATTCATGGTTACTGCAGACAGTAAAATTAATTATGCTAGCCAGATAATAAAAGCTCTTATTTCTGTTGTCCATCTTCAAAGCAATCACTTTCAGTGATAAAATGCAGCCAGCAGTTAGAAACAATGGAGGCTATTAAAATCCATCAGCTGAACTCCTTGCTTCTAAGGGAGCCACCTCCTTTGTTCAGTGCGTTTTCCCGACAGTTCTGGAACCTTTCACATATTAAAACAATGGAAATTGTGTTCAGTGAACTGGTCTAGGAGTTGTCTAATTACACTAAATTAGATCACATTAAATCATTACTTTAGTATACTGTACAGCTATTCAGTGTATATTGAGAAAAAATAAACTTGCAATCTGAGCTAAATCCTTAATCATTTGGTCTTCAAAGTCTTCGTTGGTACAGATGGAGGTGAAAAACTGGTTCTATTTTGATCCTCTTCCTACTCTCCTGATTTCGGTTGGACTGAAGGTGAAGAGGTTCCCAAGTAAACATAGATGGTAGGTCCTGTGCGTTACAGAAGGTGCTTTGGCTTTGCCCCCCCTGAAGACTTGTTACTGGTGGTTCGTGGGCTGCTTGCTATAGGGTAGCTTTCCAGTTGCTCTGTGTGCTTTATAAATCTGGATTTGGTCCTTTTGTATCTACAGAGGATTTTTTTCTTCCTTATTAAAAATACAACAATGTTGTTGGGCCAAGTAACTTAATTGTAACCAACCACAAGAATTTCTTGCATATGTAAATTGTTTACAAAGAGTGTACACATGAAGAAGAGAGTGCTACCTTTTTTTAAAGACTGCTAGAGTTGCTTTTAATTGGTGTTCTGTGTTTCTTTCCTCTGCTTTCAAAAGAAAGAGAAATTTTAAACTTGAAAAGGAATGAACAGGAGAAATTAAAATACATTCTCTGTTGCCTTAAGTTTGTGAACAGATGCAGTTATGGTACTTCCTCCTTGTGAATTCCTTCTGTTCAGTTTTGAAAGGCATTTGTATGGGTGCAATGAGTCTGACCAAGTTGCTGAAATGTAATGAGGCATTCACTCAAACTTTTTTGTTCAAAAGCAGTTTCTTCTTTTACTTTTCAGTTTACTTTTTTTTTTTTCTTTCTTCTGTAGAGAGCACAAGGAAGATAACTTGTGTTTGGTTCCAACATGGTCACTGCTAGGCAGTGCATAACCGTGATAAATTACTGCAGTACGGGCCGTGCGAGTGTGCTCACCTTTGTCTCAGAGGGAGGAGGATGGTGTCATGTGCTGAAGTGCTATTGATATTTCACATATTAGTTTGGTTTCCTGCAAGCACTATTAGGCATACAGGATATGCATAACAGCTTGCTGTTTCACTTATGCTTCCCACTACATCGTGTTGTTGCCTTAAATCCAGTCGTGTGTGTTTCAAATGGGTACGTTAAGAAAAAATCTGGGTTGTGAATTCAAATGTAATTGTTAACAGTGTTAACTGAGGGCTAGTCATAGTTCACGTGTGGGAGATTAGATCTGGCTTCATTGGTCTTTTCTGTACTTTCGCTTAATGTGTGGTCGTTTTAGAGCACATATGTGTTTGGGTGTTTAAAGGTGCAAAGCTACAATATTGCAAAGCCACATGAGATTTACTTTACTTTTACAATTTTTCTTACTGGGATCATAAGAGGAAATTTAAATGTATGCTTGTGTTGCTGCATTAAGTTAGGATTTACCTAACTTCAAATGTTTTAGTACACAATTTTTAAATAAAAACACAATTGTTTTTTTCCTTTTCCAAAAGTGGACTCACTGAACTGTTAACAGAATAGCTCACTATAAGAAGTTGTCTGGATTTCATATAAAGTAAACAAAAAATAATGAATTAGACTATTTTAAAATGCTGTCATTATTTTGTTTTATGCTTTTCTTTGAAACAAATGTTGAAAAGACATTTTTCCAATGTAAATGCTAATTCAAGTGAAAAGTAGGTTGTTGGGGGTTTGGTTTTGTTTGTTTTTTTTTTTTTAAGTTTAAATTTGAATTCACTTAAGAGGCTTAATTGTTTCCAGAAAAAAAAAAAAACATAATCTAACAACCCTAGTAGTAGATAAAAGGAACGTTTATAAACTGCTTGATCAGATAGAATTATGTTTATAAAAAATGACCGATTAAAGAGGTTTCCAGTGAGGAGTTTGTGTTCTTGTAACTAACAATTGTAACTTGTGTTCCACTTTTCTGGAGAAGCCACGCTGAAACGCTTTGCTAACGTGGCTGCTCTGCTTGGGCAGTTTGAATGAGTTGATTCAGAAATGTCAGGCACTGCTCTAGATACCCAACACTGGTAGTTGCTAACCCTCTTAGACAAAGTTTGAGCCGTGCTTGGTGACACTGTAGCTATTGCAGTTACCACTGTGCTGGCTTCAGTGAGCTTACTGTTGCATGGCTGGGAAATCTTGGAGGAAGAATGTAGTTCTCCTTGGGATTAAAGTAATACAGATCCTGTAGGAAGTTGTGGAAGAGATGAAGGATAGGTCTCATTGTTCTCCCACACAATGTCATGATTTTCCAGAAACCTTTATCCATCTCGAAGAAAAACTAATAGGCAAGTAATTAACATGTATTAAAATTCATTAGCCTATTTACCCAAAGGCAAAGTATAATGATTTCCTAAATGATTTCATTCATAAAATGCTTAAATGATTAAAGTAACTTTACACAGATAGTGAAGAAGGATTCCATTGTCTTTCTCACAGTACAACTTGTGAATAAGGAAGGAGAGGTTAAAAGTTTCAAGCTGTCAAGAAGAAATGCATTCAGTCTACTACTGGGTCCGTTCCTATTTAGCTAGGCAGTTTTTGCTGGTTGAAAATTTTTGCTAGTCTCAAGGTAGTAATGTTGCGGCTGTGAGCATCTGAGAGAAGCCAAGTCCTTTGGAGAAGGTAAGATGTGGTGTTAGATGACTTAATATAACCGGAATAAGCAGACAGGCTTTCTGCAACCTCTTGGTTGGACTCAACAGAAGATGCCTTTCTTGGCAGCAACAGCAATATGACAATCCCTCCTTAATCTGTGAATTGCTATCCCAGGTGTCTGCCCCTTTTATAACAACTCCTCATAGGAAGTCTTATGTGTGATAAGAAGCCTGGCAGAGGTGCTTAGACACTGCAGTAATAATAATAAATAAGTAGCAGGAATTGTCATCTGTCATTGTCATTCAGGGCTGAATCTTAAGTGGTGAGGGTGGCGGGGGAAATAAAATTGAATCCAAGTTAAGAAAAACATTGAAGCTTGAGACGGTCAAAGAGTCCTCTTCCTAATCAGCTGCTTGCTGTATAGTGTCTTCCCTCATCTAATTTAATATATTAGCTCTCCAGTTACAATATAATCTTCCAAGGTCAACCAGTCCTCAACACAAAATATTCAAGAAAAAGCCATATGTCTGTCAAAGAAACTATATTCCCAAGGAGTGAAATTCCCCCTTTGACAGATTTTCTTACCTGATGTTGCTGCTAGACAAAAGCAAATCTTCCAGGGCTCATAGGTGTTGAGCACAGGCTCTTGCTGGACATGTCTTATGGTGCAGGTGTCCCTTGCCTTTGGAATGTGCCCTCCAGCTGTGGCTACTTGGGGAGGATGTGGTGATGTGGCAGAGCTGCCAACCCACAGCCATACAACACAGTCCCGAAATGCAAGGGGCATGTGTGGGAGCTGCGTGTGTCCTAGCGGAATATTGTCAGGCTGGGGTTAAAGTGAGTTGTGCTTCTGGTAGATCTACATACACATTTTATGATTTAATAGCAGGAAGATGGGAAATGCACTGGTAAGAATGAGGCAAGTGAGAGGAAGAATGTGATCTGTACAGTTGTATGCATGCATTTTGTGCCCTGTTATGACAGACTTACAAACACCTCTGAGACATTGCTGTCTTAATACCTGTAAACACTGAACTACTCTCAAAACATAATTGTTCCTTTTCTGGGAAATACATTAGGCTTTGATCCCTGCACGTCATAATCAATAAATTTGTCAGGAGAAGAACCTTCTGACTTGTTTATTGTTGCAAGATGCAAAGGTAAGAGGTTTTTTAAGAATAATTTCTTGATTGAGAAGTAGCTAGCATGAAATACCTTTTACTTATTCTTGTGTTTTAAAAAGAGCAGCTTAGGAGTAGTTGGGTATAAATAGACGTAGCTGTAGCAAAGAGAAAGGATTCATAATAAAATTAAGCTTTATAATTTAGATTTCAGTTCACCAGAGTGCAAGTCATTCTTCTAGAACAAATAAGGGTTTTGAAAAATCATTTCTGTGTACACGTGTAATTTGAATCGTGTACCATCTCTTTTGTTTGCTCAAGGCATTTTTCTCTATGCAGAAATCTTATCTAAAGCAAGAAGCTACTTTTATCTGTGGGTTTTTTTTAACTTTAGACATACTTTTATGGTAATTTAATAGAATTTAACAAGCAATTGATAAGTTCTAAAACAACAGGGTTCCAGGGTTGTACAGTTAGCATAATTTTTTTTACAGTAACTTTCCATCCTTGGTTTTTCTTTGTCTCTGAGAGTACCTCTGCCACTGCATCTTTCTGGTCAATGATCAGCCAAAAGACAGTATGTGGAGATAGCCTTCAGCACAACATGAAAAGAAATCTTTGATTCCTGTAAAATTGTGCTGAAATTGAGATTTGTGCAACTGAGTTGTGTTTTCAGAGCCCAGCAGCCAACATTGCAGTCCAAGGCTTGTGTCTCTGAAAGCAAACACACAGATGCTGATTATCTTGAAATGTCAAGATAGCTTAATATATATTGTGTCAATTAGCAACTTCAGTAAATGAGGAAATCTGCAGTTTTTCTTTTTTTTGAGTGAAATTTTCTTTAATTAAATTTCTGAGTGGCATTCTTTGGAGGTAGCTTCTTGCTGATGAGGACTTAAATAGCTCGCCAGAACAAGTAGGTGAGACCAGTATCATCAATGGTTCAAGAGCAGATTATAAGTATGTTATGAAGGAGGTCTGCAAGCTGCCAAAGAAGCAGAAGAAAATCTAAGGTATTTTTCTGGACTCTGCTAATTTTGCTCTTGTTATTGTGTGTTATGATGAAAGGGACAATTCAAAGTAGGAGGAAGCGGGGTGGGTTTTTCACAAATATTTTTCTTCTGAACCATATACACTGATTAAATCTGTACCAAAGGCATCACTTTCCTTATCTCTATGATGGAGCCATGTTAGTGTAAAAGGAACTTAAAAACTTTGCAGAGCCGTCCATGATAGAAATACCTAAATGAAGTTTCCAAAAGAAGTGTAGGGAATCTAGTTCAATAGTGGAGTTGATGATGAACATAACAGCAAAGGATGATGGAATACTGTGTTGTTTGGTATGTTATTATTCAGATGAAGTCTCAAATATCATTCCTTAATACCTTTTTTTCTGGTACTGCTTTGTTACTGATTCATAAGTTAACATATCCCCTGCTGAGAGGCTGATTCTGTATCAGTTGCACAGAATTATCTTTATTCTTGTGACTAGTAAATGCTGTTTAAGTTGCAGAATTGCACCTCAATTTACAACTTATTTCTGCAGTGCCTAGTTCTATTTTTTTTTTTTTTTGTGATTTCATTTCTAAGCTCTGACTCAAGAGGTAAATTCCCAGGGGATCAATACCATTGTGAATACTTCAGCATAATGTGTATAATTCAATGTCTTAGCTAATATTTACTTCTGAAACTTCATGCATTTTTATGGTTTACTGTAAAGACAGTTACTCCTGCTGATTGTTGCCTCCCAGACATCTACAGGACAGTGACTCATTGAATCTGTACGGCAGTATTAAGAGAAATGCATTCCTTACTTTCTTATGACTAACCTTCAAGAGAATCAGGCCAAAGTTTTAAACATTCTACCTATCTTTCTTAGAAAATAAACATTTATTTAAAATAAAATGTGATCTCAGTAGTGATAGTACACGTGGAGCTGTACAATATGCACAAAATTGCATCCTCCTTTTGGAGATGATGCAGCTTAGTGGTTTGGTGAGGTTGGCACAGAGCTCCAAGTGGAGTGTCTTTAGGACTGAAATGCAGAAGAGAACACCAGGGTACATTATGAAATCCAGAGATGGGATGAGCACAGACTTTCAATTCTCTGCAATGCTAATTTTTTTGGTTGTGGTTTTTTTGTTTGTTTTTTTTGTTTTGTTTTTTTTTTTTTTTTTTTTTGTGGGGGACAGGGGATGACTTATTAGGAAAAGTCTGTTTCAAATGAAGAGTGGCTTGAGCTGCGAGGCACAGGGTTTCATGCTTTCAGTAAAGTGCAGATGTGAGTCACCCTAAGCATTTTCCTCAGTCTCTAGGGTTGAAGATTCTTAGGGGAAAAGCAAGAAACTCAGGAGCTAACAATAAATGCGTCTGAAAATGCCTTGAGGAATAGCTCAGTCTTTGTATCTCCTGCCAGATAAAACATATGCATTGAGACAGTGGTGATGATGTGCTGCTCTAAGAGTTGGCAAAATAAGATGGTCAAGGCTAACTTCGAAACTTGCCTTATGTCCCACTGACTCATGCTTCGTCCTCACTGGAAGGGGATGTCCCCTCTCTAGGTAAACCCATGCTACCACCTGTGACCATTACAGGTGAGGGATGTGGGAGCATGAGCCACAAGCAAGGTAGGGCACAGGGATATCCCTGAGTTTGCAAATACCTCAGCAGAGAGATTTCTGTCCTGAAGCAGGGATAAATCTCAAAGTGAAGACAGCCAAGCTTCTTAATTTTAATAGCTTTTTCTTCCCAGACCATGGCTCTTCCTCAAGTCTGTTCAAGTGGGACTTTCGTGACCAGACTCCCTGAATTGTGTACAAGTTGAGAGGTCACTCCCGAGAAGAGAGGAGGAGGTCTCCTTTAACAGCAGCATCTTGGATATCTTGTTAGATGATGACAGCAGGGCCAGAGCATACTTCTGGAGGTGAAGTGGTCTGTAGTCTGGGGTAAAGGTCTTTGACCAATAGCAATTTCCTCCAGTTAAACAGGGAATACTGAAAGGTTATTTGGAGGATATCCTGATTACTGTAAAACCGGAAAATCATTTGAAGAGGCATATCTCATTTTCAGTTCATCACTTAAAGGCCTAAGGATTTTTTTTTTTAATTAACCAAGAAATTCTTTCTAATCCCTTCTTCCAATTTAAACTTCATGGTATTCATCTGTAGATGAATCAGCTCCAACCTTATCTCAATCCAGGAAAAAAACTGTAACGGATACATCATACAGTAGCAAATTATTTTAGCTAAGCTACCTGGTACACTTTGCTCTCTTTTTAGTACTGTCATGTCCTAAGATGGTGCTTTGACTTTTAATAGCTGAGAGAAAATATATTGAACCAAACGGGAGCTAAACACTAAAGAAAAGATATTTCAGGCAGATAGATCCTCTCCAGAAATCCTGCTGGACAGATGTAACTTGTAAGGTTTATTGAAACAGCACAAACTGCCCTTCTGTTCCCCCCAGAACCACCCAGCTAGTGGAATAAAGGTACCTTCCGTAATTTCAGAGAGCAAGCCCCGATTTTATTTGTTATTTTGCCCCCCTGGGCAGTTCAATAACACCTTTAGAAGCAGTTGTTCTAAACCAGGCTTTGCACTTCTAGGGGTGGTAAAGGATTTCATTCCTCAGTCCTGCACCGGTGGATTGCATTCGTATGGGCTCACAGTCTAGCTGTTTCCAAGAGCCAGCCCTTAACAAACATTTAAAAATAAATTGAACTGCCATTACGCTATGCTGCTCCAGAGATCTTGCCATTTTCCTTGAAAGTTATAATGCTATTAAGTTTTAAGTAGCTAAATATCATTTATAAGTAAAGCCCGTATTAATTGCAAGAGTATTATAATTATGTCCACTAAATTTTTACATCTGTGTGAAAGAAGAGATATGTAACCCTAAGTGCAGTAAATTAAAGTTTTCATTTAATTTTGGAATATTTTTAACAGATGTTAGTATTTTCTGTTAGCTTTGAAAGAGCTTTAAAATGGTGCCATAAAGTTTCATTCTTGTGATTTGCTTTAGAGAGATTAAAATATGAGTCAGTCTCTTTTAAAAATAATCATATTTCTCTGAAGTGATACCAGTCTGATATCAAAGGAAAAAGTACTTTAAATTGGTCTTTTTGTTTGAGCTTGAAACATGACTTGTACTTGTCCTACACAGCCTGTGGAAAAACACCAATTAAATGTGCTACTCTGGAGGGCTCATGAATTTATTTCTAGTGTTTTCAAACTACTTTACAAAAACAAGGAGCACACTACAGCCAACAAGGCAGGATTTGCCATGCTGTATTACAGGTGCTTCATGAGCGATAGAAGAAATATTAAGATTTCTGAAGAGATCTCTAGCTACAAGAAAAGGTTTTTGTGATAGTGCAAATGCATCAGTCCTTATGGATTCAAAGCAAGAAAAATAAGAGTATTTAAGACTAAACTTGAGAGATTTGAGGATGGGATATTGTCAGCATCAAGCCTATAGACAATTGATAGTAGCTAGGATTTTTTCTGCAAAATAACAGAAAACAGATTATTTTGTTTGTTTTTTTTTTTTGGTTCAAATGATACCTGGCCTGTATAGATTCCCTGAATTGACAAAGGAAGAAGAAAGCTCTTTTAAATAGAATTTTGGTGGCTCTTTTGCACATTCCAAAACTTGAACGAGACATGGGGGACTAAGCAAGCCCATGCAAATGGCCTATTGACGTCCACTGACATTGCTGTCAGATCTGCTAAGCAGGCAGCTGGTGGCATCTCTGTTTACCCACCTGGCACATGTTTTACACTAGGTGAGAGCAGAAGGAAGAGATGGCAACAGCTGCCAGTCAGGACCTGTTATCCTTCACTTTGTTCCAAGAAGTCACTGGTTTTAAGCTTAAATTACAGCTGCCCCTCAAAACTTTGCAAATAGAATCATAGAATAGAATCAGAGAATGGTTTGGGTTGGAAGGGACCTTCAAAGGTCATCTAGTCCAACCCCCCCTGCAAGGAGCAGGGACATCTCCAACCAGATCAGGTTGTTCAGAGCCCCGTCCAACCTGGCTTTGAATGTTTCCAGGGATGGGGCATCCACCGCCTCTCTGGGCAACCTCATTGTAAAAAATGTTTCCCGATGTCTACTCTGAATTTACCTCACTCTATTTTAAAACCATTACCCCTTGTCCTGTCACAACAGAGTTTCTCCCCAATGGTAATAGGTAAGCAATGTTTTTGTATTTCCCTCAGAATGGTGGTTCATCCAGCAGCAACCCATAGCAGGTGTGCCATCCTAGTTTGAATCTTGGTTTTAGGACAAGTGCCTTTGAAGGGTGAGCCATTTGGTTTGCAGGGAAGCTGTGCTGGAGTACTGGACATGTCGTGTGCGTGCAGGCAAACTCTCTTCAATGTGGCAGCTATGTGTTTCTGTAGGTGCAGCTAGTTCCAATCAGCACTGCACTCTTCGGGGACAAAAAAAAAATATGCCTCTTTGACTTTGTTGTGAGCTGTGACTTGACCTCTCTTAGCATAGCTGCCCTTCACAAAGTATGAACTAGCCTTAGATCTTGCGTCGTCTTTTGTTCTCATTACATACCAGCAATAAGATGTGTACGGGTGTACACAGCTTTATTTTGTAAGATAAAAAGGGGTAAGCAGATAACAAACATGCATATGCAAATCTGCTAAAATAAGCTTTCTTGTGATCAGTTTGTTTTCCTTGATATGCTGTCAGACAGTTACTTGCCCAGTTTCTGTTTCTCATTAATGATAGTATAAAAACTTACACCTTCAGTGAGAAAAGAAGAATATAATTCCTTTGTAGCATGTAATTTAGTGTTTATTAAACACCAATGTTTTCCTTAGCAATGAAAGTACTGTCTCTGTAGGAACAGCTAATATTATTGTGGCAGTAGTATGGTGTCATCTGCTATTGGCTCCCTATAAGGAACTTTTTCCTCATGAAAATATGCAAGTTTTATGTTTCAGTTAGCTAAACTAGATTGTGGGTTTGGAAAATAAACAAATGTCTTAAATTTTCATTTAGAGTTCATCTTTTCTTATCCATGATATGATGAAAATTTCAAGCAAGTTTCCAATTTATGTTTTTTTTTTTTTTTCCCTGTATGATATCAGTTGCATCTTCTGAAGTCCTGATGTAACACAGACCTTGCCAAAGAGATCAAGGAAAAGTGTACATAAGTAGTTTTCCCATAGTGAACATACTCTGTAAGGTATATTTTTTGTTTTAATTTTAATTAACCACATCTCAGTTCTAAATATTTGCAATGAAAATCTGATAAAGCCTGCTTGGGTTTGGTTTCCATTACTGTTGCAAAACTAGAAACAAATGAATAAACATACATAAAAGGATCATGAACTGTATTGAATGTACAAGGGATTACCTACGAGGCTTCGAGCTCCCTTAGATTTGTGAGCTGGCCTGGCTATGGTTTTGCACTTTGTAGATAGATTCAAAGAGAGACCATCCTATGATTTTCTGTGGTCAAATGGTTATTATAATAGCGGGGAATCTTTCTTAATATTAAGTCTTCCTGCAGATTACTTTTACAATTTTATGTCACAGATCAGATCTAAACATACAGGGAAATTGAGATGGAAGCAAGAGGAGAAAAATCTGAGAGATTTTAGCCTTGTTGGCCTTTGTTGCTCAGCCAGCCACCTGAAGTCCTGCTGAATAGTGGTGGTGTAAAGATTACAAAACTGTAAGAACCAGTGTGTCCTGAATAAAGCCCAGGCTTTACCTAAATCAACTTTAAAATCTTTTTGATGTTAATAGGAACCTGTTTCTATAGATTATTTTTTTTTTCTTACAGCTTCACTACTGTTTACTTGAGGCAACTCTTACGTATTTTTCTCTACTTCTGTTTCTGTTTTCATTTGAGTGAATGTTTACTGTACATCTAGAAATGAACTCTTATGAACAATTCTTATTTGAAAAGGATTAAATGGCTAAATTAATACTTCTGTTTAAGCCAATCATTAGGCAGGATGTGCTATATTTGTCTGTTATAATAATTTTTTTCAAGATCTTATTAGAGTAATTGCATTTAATCTCTACTTCCTGTGCATCTGTTCTCAGATTAGCTTTCCTCACAGAAGCATGTTGTTTGCTTGACAGGGATTACCTCAAAAAGCTCTGGATTCCTAAATTTATAGTTCAATACACAGAGCTTACAACAGACATATCTATATGTCTCCTTCTGTCTGTCTGCACCATCATCATCCAGTTGAGACGTAGGATTACTGAGACAGTTTGTAAGGGAAATGCATTGTGATAGCAGAGAATACACTCTGGAAATTAAGAGGCTACTTGAAATCCCAGTCAGCAGCGTATTTCTTTATAGTAGGTCTGTTTAACTTTGTATTGAGAAGTCAAATGAGAATTTTTACAGCTGGCTTTGAACCTCTAAGCTTCTGTCTTTCACACTGTTTAAAGCTTCTTGGCTGTGACTGAAAACCCACTGTACTGGATTTAGTCTTGCTGACTTTCACAGCTGTGGTTTAACATGTTCAAGATGAAAATTTCATTACAAAGCCTTTAAAATTCTTATTTCTTAACAAGAATGCTAATTGTGACAGAAAAATAAAATGCACATATGTGTAGCAACAAATAAAGTACAGCCACTGTGAAGCGGATTGGTTGAAAAGGAGAATAGGGACAAGATAGTAAAAACCATTCGAATTTCCACTTGCCTTTCAAGTGACTTGATGCGGTTGTGCCTGTTTTCCCTCTAAAACCATTTATGCTTTTGAATTGGCGTTAATGGAAAGCAAATTCTGAGATCGCATGTGTGATTACCTACCAGAGCTGAATTTCAAATGCCAACTGTCCTACTGGTAGGAAAAAAGCATTGCCAAGTGTCAAAAACTTTTTCAGGTGCTGACATAATTATATTCCAGGTCTTGGAACCAAAGATTTTGCTCATTTCAGCCTAGTTCTCAACACATTTTTGTTCCTGTCCAAAGGAACATACCTGAGAATACATTACAAACAAGTTTCCATTTTATTTTGACCTGCTGGTACCCCATTCATTTATTAGCATGACATCTTCTACAATAGAAAACAAGGACCTGTTCATTTCTCTGTGGCATTCAGGTAAAGATCAAATAAAGTTATGTTAATTTATAGGGATCCATTATTTTGCTTCGCTCCACAATGAACTTGCATTAAGCTTACATTGTAGAGGCACTGGGCTCTTTCCAGAGTTTGATCTGAAGCCCATTATTGTTAGTTAAAGATTCTCCTTGACTTTTTCAGCATTGGCTCAATGCTTTGAGCTTTTGCTGTTTCCTTGTGGTCCATTTTCTTTACCTAATTATTAAGTGACTTCAAGGAGAGATACAATATCTTGCTTGAGGAATGCAGTAAATAAATGAAAATAACATTTCTGCACCTTTCTAAGCTTTTCCAGATAGATTAATCTCAGAGGTACAATGAGGCATAATGAAATTGTTATTAAAAACCTCTCTCTAAATGTGTGAGCAGCATTATAGCTGCTTTAAAGGGTATGTGAAATATCTGTTACATGGTCAGAATGTATTTTTTTGACCCTGGATACTTGGTTAAGTTGTTTTACTGTAATCTTATGCAGAGGTTAAATGTAATGTGCTCAATAATGAGACACGCACATTTGGAAATACACTCACACAGCCCTTAGCATTAGTCAAAGTGCAGTTACTGTATCTTAATAATAATGAAGATTTCATAGTGCTGAGCAAACCTCGCTACCAAATTCTCCTATGTGCACGTGTGCAGCCATGCAAGGCCTGCCTGACTGTGTAAAAATGCTGCAGGTAAGAACAACAGCACAAAGTGCAAGTACTTGTGTTATCCACATAATATACTCTACTAAAGGCTCTCTGCACCTTAATATGCGCAAATCTGTTGAGTACATGTCACAGGATCCATGCTTCTGCTGTTGGTACTCTTTGTGAAGGGAGAGGGTGCAATTATCTCCTTTTAACCTCAAAGGAAAGATTCTCCTGCTTTCCACTCGCTGGGATATTTGCCTGCATGCAGCCCTGGGCTTGGATTTTTGTAAATGAAAAATGTAAAAAATAATGATGTAGCTGTAACTTCATTTGGAATAAGGCTAAATTTAAGGTGTAGATCATATGTCTAAGAGATTGCAACAGTGTGAAAAAAATAAACACCCCTCACTCCTATACTCTAATGTGACCTGGGGAGAGGGCCCCTAAGCCCCGACTCTGTGAAGGTAGCAGAGCTGAAACTGAAACAAGTCGTCTTCAACTCTTTCTGTGTCTAGGAGGAGTCTACTGGGAGGACCTCAGAGATGTTGTCACTTTTTCTCTTTTTTTTTTTTTTCCTTCATTCCCCCCCTTCCTCCTTGACATACACACAAGATGGTTGGCTCCAGTGATTTGGAGATTGTTAGGATGCACGTGAAATATCACACACCTCTTAACTGGGAGAATGATTTCTTGTAACCACAGGCTGCTGCAAAAGTAAATTTAATCTTGTTGCAGCTGGGTCTTCAAAGGCTAATATCTTTGAAGAACCTTTGCTGCTTCACTGAGGTATTTGTAAAAAAACTTTTCTCAAACCACTTCAAGGAAGAGCTAAGGAGAAGCATAAACAGTGACCCAAACATATTTCTTTACATTTTAATGCTTCTAATGTGATTTGATGGCTTGATATTTAGTAAGCAGCAGCACTTTGAATTTCCTGGCTGGGGCCTGTTGGACCTGTGTGTTACGTTGTGTAATGAAATGAGATGTAACCTGAGCTGGTGCATCAGCCTGGAGAACTGTCACTCCTACTGCGGCTGGGGGAGGTGGGCAGTGAATCACATCAGGAATTTGTTACAGACATTACCCAACACACACCAAAAAAATAGTTTTATAAAACAATGTGGCTTAAGAAATCTGATCTGCTTATAAACCAGGCAGCCGTGCAAATCAGAATGCTGGTGCCTCATGGAGTTCTAGTGAGGTTGCTTTTGTTGCTGTTGAGATAGAGCAATTCTGGAACAACTGTGTAAATGTAAGGTTGCTAATTATTTGTCCGTATTAGCTCTGTCTCATGATGATAGGATAGAATGTTTTCAAAATTGTCCAATTTTATCACTTCTTTCCTAGAAGCAGGAAGCGTTATTTAATGTAGTAACTTGAACTTGTTCTTCCTCTCTTACCTCCCTTTCGTGCTTTCAGATAAAAGGAATGTAGTTGTCAAATGATGTCTGTAGGAGCTGAAAGACGACGATTATCATCCGGATCTGGTAAAGTGCTCAGCACCTTCTTTGTTTATTATGTCAGCAAGTTTGTGGACATCTGGCATCTTTTTCTGACTGGAACTTGGAACCTCGTACAGTTGGGTTGCGTTAGAGTAATAGTCTTTTGAATTGAATATGAAATAAAGAGTTCAATAGGAAATGGTGGGGCTAACACTTTGGGCTGTCGTTTTATCTTTTGCTTGGAATTTGCTTGATTTATGAGGACTGGTCATCTGCTAACCTACCAATTCAACACTGAATCCCAGCATATCTGTGCTGTATACCTTCACTAGAAATATTTTAATGGATCAAGCTGCACAGTGCTCCCCTTGAGGTGAATAAATATTTTTTGTCCCTGGAGAGGCTGGAGTCTGGGGGAGAACGTGGTTTTTCCAAAGCCACATAGCAAACTAGTAGCAGGATAAGATACGTGCTTTTTCCATATCTTTGACTGTTAAAACTTTAGGGCCTAAGCATTTGCGGAAAATGTTTTTGTTTTCTATGTGAAGTATTATAAATGACACTTTCGTTACAAGATTAGCCAGAGTAGCTGTGTGATTTATGAATT
Source organism: Chlamydotis macqueenii (assembly GCF_036417535.1). Lineage (NCBI taxonomy): Eukaryota > Metazoa > Chordata > Aves > Otidiformes > Otididae > Chlamydotis > Chlamydotis macqueenii. The sequence goes on along the minus strand of NC_141567.1, from coordinate 9,832,487 downwards.
ACATCGGTGAGCCAAGTTCTGGGAAGGCTGAGGTTAAAAATAGGACAGCAGTAATGAAAAACTTGAAGTAATATGGCCATGGAAAATGTTATATAAAAATTCAATAAAAGATGACAAAACGAATTTAGAAGATGGTCAGATTTGATTTAATAACTAGGAAAGAAAAAAAGGAATTTCTGGAAGACAAGGATCTCCATTCTACTTGGTCATCTTTTATGTTTTTTTTTTCCATGTTGAAAGATGACTTATAGTATACAGCAAGTTTGGGCTAACTGTGATGAATTCCACTTTGTAATTAGGGTCAGGGTTACCAGCCATCGCCAGCCCATTCCTGGGCTCCATTTGGGCTTGTGCTTGCTGTTAGATGACACAACTACTGCATATTGAAACTAGCCATGTTGAAACAAAGCTAATGATATGCTAATAGAAATGCACCAGCCCTCTTGGTGGCTTTTATTAGCACACTTCCTTTGTTTGTACCTTATACAATACTTTGATATTTGTTTGGGGGAAAAGCCGTAAGGCAGAGAATAGGAGAGAAGCCATAGGGCTGGAGATTCCCTATTTCAAAACATTTATGTTGTTTTGAAGCATTAGCTTGCATTATATATGCAAGTAAGCATTTGAGTTATTTGTGGAGAGTGATATTCTCTGTCTCAGTTGTGAAAAGCAGAAAGCAGTTGTGATGAGGATCTGCAGGTGGAACTTCATGCAAAGATAATGCCTGCTGTTGCAGGGTAACAAGGTGTGCTTTCTTTGCATTTTGTTTTATTGTTTTCAAACTCGACTGGCTGGCATAAAAGGAGGAGGAAAAGAATACCCTAAGTAAACAAACATGAGTGGCTATGAGCAGCCGATTAAGGCCTTTGGCAAATATATAGCGTATATAAAGTGTTCCTTGCCTTAATTCTAGGAGAAATTGTTCACACTGGACAAGATATCTTGACAGAAAGAATATTAAAAAACCCACAGAAAAATTCAGATCAAGGCATATGATGAGACTATATTAACTTACAGTCTATCCTTTTCAGAGAATTTATGGGACCCTGGTGAATTCAGGGGTGCTGTGCACAAGCGTACCTCATCAGTTCCTACAGACTGAAATGCAGGACTGCCTTACTGGTTTCTGCTGGTAGATTTGGGATTAGTATAATTGGAAACTTCTTTCAGGAGCTCCTATTATAAATTCTTTCCTATTATATTACTAGTGGGGTTGCTTACATTAATTTTAAGATACCATATTTACAGGAATTAGTCAGACTTTTCCCATGCTTTGCTCAGTGTAGCAAAAGCAATGATATAACTGCTGTCTGAGTTTGGATTGTCACCTAATGCATTCATTGCTAGTGTAGGGCTGTAATTTGAACAAATATGCTGATTTGATTATCTGTTCTGAGCTAAACAATTCTAGGATGGTTCAGGAGAAAATTTCAGTGATTTTACCATCCTTGAATTCTTCTTTTATTCTTAAAACTATTTGCATAGCTCCTGTCCTGTGCTAATCAGCTCCAGTAGCACTCCTTAATTTCTTTTTATATAGAATAGATTCCTATATAGCTTTTTCTGGTGCAGATCATTGCTTTTACGAATTATGTAAGCATTAAAGACAATGCTGTTATGCTGGTAGAAGTATTTCTGAAACTGGAGAATATAACCACTCTCTCTTGTTTAAGGTAAATTGGAAAAAAAATGACCCCATGCTCTGTTATGAATGCTAATAATTAAGTGTTAGAGTTCAGCTGTGTGGTGGAAGGAGTTATTCTAGAGACTAGTAAACAGAGGAGTTGGGGTAGAGGTGGTTGGAATTTTTTGTTTCAGAGAAGGAAAGGAATCATAAATGCAGCCAGTCAAGTGCTAGTAGTAAAACTATAAGGAAACATAGCTGAGAGAGAGCACTTGTGCTTGGTAAAGTGATGGCATAGAGTTGTGACCAAAGAATGTTTTTCGTGTTGTTTCATTCCTGTTCTGTTCAAGGAGTAGAAGGATTTCTGGGACTTCAGTAACCCCGTGCCAATTTTCCTGAATATTGCACTGTTGTTCTAGTGCCTATTCAATAAAATTTGATTCTTCCCAAAAGTGATGGATTATTACACATGTGCTGTTGATTTCTGGATATGGAACAGTCCTTGGCAGAAGTATTCGATATGTTGCATATGTGCCCTGTGAGGGTATAGCATGTCTGCACTCAGTCTAGGGTTTTTGCCAGGAAAAGGCTACCTCATGTCTGGAAACCTCAGACAAATTCCTTAGAATTCATCCAGATGAGATTAGAAGGGAGGAAAAAAAAATGTAAACTCTTAGAAAAATAAGACTACAGGAGACCTGAAAATGTTACCTGTTACTCCTCCTTGATGGAAAATGATGTCAGCTACACCTAGCACATCCCTAACTAAAGTTTTGTAGCCTGTTATGCAAGACCTCCAGGAAGAGGTTCTCTAGATAGAACTTCCTTGAGCAACTCATTTGCATGTTTCACTGCCCTTAATTTAGAAAGTTTTTTCCTAAAGTCTAAGTCTGGGCACTTCTTTTAATTCGTAGGTCACGTTTCCCAGTGTTTGATTATTCTACCAACTTTCTCTCTACTTGGTATAGATCTATCTGTCTTGAAGTCAGGCATACAAAACAGATGACAATAAAAATGGACGGGGATGGACCTAACCTTCTGTTTCATGTGTCCATGTATCTTGAAGCCTGTTTATGCTTCAATATCATATTTACCTTTTTTTTTTTAACTACAGAATAGCATCGTTGATTCACATTAATCTTGGGGTCCCCTATAAGCATTCTGAATATTAATTCCCTCTTCCAAAGTAGTTGCAGACTCTCTCTCTACTTTGTGTTACTTGCATTTAACAGCGCACACTCTTCCATCAACAAGTCATCAGTGACAGTTTTTAAGGGCAATGGCATCTAAAGAGTCTTTTGTTCAATACATCTCTCCAGTCTGGCAAGAGGTGGATCACTAATCTGCAGTCATAATTTTGCTTCTGTCATATAGCAGTTTGACATAGACCAAACTTGCCTGGTTTGCATATGAGGACATCATGGCAGCATTAAATGGCTTAAGTCAGAGCTTTTTATTTTGTTACAGAAAGAAATTAGACTGGTTTGATACAATTTGTTTTAGACAAATCCATGTTGGCTGCTTATAATCTCCTTGTTATATTCCAGGTGGTTACAAATGATTTGTTTGTTCCAGATTTTTTCCAGGAAACTGCAGTTAAGCTGCCTAGCCTATAATTTTTTTTGCTCCTCAATTTATCCTTTTTTGATAATAGGCATTAAATCTATCCTGTTCTGCTTTTCAATGGCCTTGCCTGTCCCCCATAAGTTCTCAGAGATAACTGCTAATCATTGCTTCAACTAGTTGCCTAGGTGAAAAGGGATGCAAGATATCCCTAGGATTACACCAGAAAAATGTCTGACTCTGTAATCAAATTATCTTCTTAATGGGGAAGAAACCCCTGCTAAACTCTGACGATTGGCTCTGTGTGAGTCCAAGCATCTTGCAATTTTTCCTTTAGGAACCCCAAAGTAGTATGTGGTAAGAAATTGGAGAAAGAGTGCAGTCTGCCCAATGGATAAACTGCCTTCTCCCTTTGTCTCCTGCAGACCATCTCGTTGCCTTTAATAGCTTGCCTTGTATTTCAGCAGTTGCCATGGCAGCTAATAATTTAATATTGAGCTAACTAATAATTGCTTTATAATTATAAATCCAAGCAACATGCTGGCACATCTATCTGAAAACTTATGTACTAATTCCTTTCATATTGATCTTCCTCCCTACTTGATCTTTTTGAATTTGTGAATTATGTTTTATCTCACCTCATAACACTGAATAAAATTAAACTAAAGCTTTTGTGTTGTACCCTGTTTTTGAATTCAGCTGTTGGAAAGCCTCTCTGACCAGCATGGCACTAGATGTGTACCTCTTTGAATGCCTTGATATAAACCCAGAAGAAGAGGAAGTTGCTGAGTGTGCCCTTTCTGTACATTTTAATATTTTCTCTGCTTTTCTTAAATAATTTCACAGTAATATGTGTAAATGTATTATAGTACTAATAAATATACTTTCATTTATATATAAATATTAATCAAAAAGATGCATATAGGCAATAATTTTATTTTCAAAGATTTTTTTAAAAAATTCCAATGGGAACTGTCCTTTCCCAGATGGTGACAGAAAACAGGCACTGATTTGGTTGCTGTTGTGTTTTTGTTGCCTGTCTGCCTGTACGATCTCTTGTTGCCTCTTGTTGCCTCTTGTTTTTAGTCTAGATTTGAGCTCTTTAGCAACCATACTTTTTGTTCTGGATTCATGCATCTCTTAGCCCATGCGTAGGATCACCAGGTTGAGAGAGAAGGCAAATAGTAAAAATAATCATGAATAGAGTAGGAAATGGATATGACTGAAAATCGAAATATGTTATGTGCAAATTTCAGAAACTAGTCTCTTCCAACAGAGTAATATTTTCAGATAAGGTAACCTGTTGATAAATGTATGTTTTCCTACTTGGGAACTGCATTTCTCATGCAAAAACTGAGAACCATCTTTAACATTCCTAAGGAGCCTGTGCAAAGCTCAGTGATAATGCAATAAATCAGTCTTGTTACATCAGGTAGTCCTCATAAGTTATTTGACTATATAGTGGTTGCGAAATCAGTCTTAAAAAAAAAAAAAAAAAAAAAAAAAGGGGCAAGTAAAGCTTGAACAAGTTCTGTGTTCTGTTTTCAGAGTCAAATCGCCTGCCTGTTTATCAGCCACAACTGCCATCCTATTAGACCATTAGGTTTAAAATTGGAGTGTTTCTAGGTAAATACGCACAACATACTCATTTTCATGACTGGTGCATCTGCCTTGGGGATATGGCACAGACCACTGCCAAGACAGCTTAACCTAATGTGCTGAATGTGTTTGAACTGTTCTCAGAAGGATGTTGAGATGCTGCAGAAACATTTGTTCCTTATGCTCACTTATTTGAAGATTAATCTTGATTTAGGAGACACTGTACTTCACTGCTTGGCAGGGTGTCAGTTCTGTGAAGGTGCTGTAAGATTAGGCTGAAGTATTTAGTGAAGGAGGAAGCAAAAGCAGTTTAGTCAACAGTTCAGTAGCTATAAATCTAGAAGTACTGTCATAATAGATGTGAAAGCAGTGAATGTAGGCTTTATCTTTTTCTACATGGATTTATTTTTTTTTTTTTCATACTTAGATGGAAAGAAAGGATTCCGGTCTGCATTTCTGGTTAAAGATCTTCACAGTAGTTTTCTCTTAGACATTGTTCTGTACCTGTGTGGTAGTTCATATCTTTCTCCTATTGTTCTCTGCTTGTGGCAGCTGAGCTACAGCATCAAACTGAGTTTTAAACATCATTTGTATAGTTAATTATTTAGAATTGCTCAGAATTGCTAATGAACTAAATATTTATCTAACAGACCAGAAGGCAAACACATCTGGGTCATAAGCAGTGATTAAATTCATCAAACCCTGGGCTATTTACTGCCAATTCATGTGGTCCTGTCTTTTAGAGGTTGAAGAACTCGGCTCTGGTAGTGTGAAAGTTGCTAACACCCAGGGAGAACTCAGGATTAAGCACTGTGAGGGCCTTTCTACGTGGTTGGGAGCAGCTGCTATGAGCTTGTTCTACCCACTGCTAGTACCGATGCTGAGCCTGCTGGGCTCTGTTGGGCACCTTCCACCTCAGGATGGCCTGGTGAGCTGAAAACACAGGCGAAAAGTCAAGCAGGACTCCAAGCTCTAAATGTTGGCTTTCTGCTACCATGTTAGTGATATTTTTCTTTTTAAGGCTACTTTTTGTTTGTCCATTAAACTACACGGATGTCTTATGCCTTTTCAATGCACTGCTCATCGGCTTTTTGTCATTAGCACTCACTTTCTTCCAGTGCTTTCTCCTTTATTGACTATAAAGGGTAGTTTCCTCATGTTAAATTTCAATTTTGCTGTTAACATGCTTGATTGGAGAAATGTTTTTGTAACAGTAACAAAAAAATGTGTGCGAGAGAGGGGGCGCAAACGGCATCTAAGCTTATTCTATGAAGTTTGCTTAATTAAGATAAACAAATGTATTATCTTGCAGTTAAGTGTAGCTTGTATATGTAAACGGCTTCCTAGGAAATTCAGCAACTCAAGGGGCTTCTTTTGACTTGGTGCCAGGTTTTATTTTACTGTATCTTAAAAGCTTCTTGGAGGAGTTTCCCTCCTGGTTCTCCTGGCTCCTTGATATATAGACGAGATACCATATCAAGCTCTTTCAAATTCTTCCACAGAAAACTCAGTGACGGTGGAAAATTATAAGCTGTCTTGAAAACACGCTTTTTCATTGCGTATCTTTGCAGGCTCCTTCACAGCTGATAAGCAATACAGAAGCATTGAGACAGAGCAGCACTACAAATAAGAGTGTTAGGGAGCACAACGCAAACTTAAAATGTTTTTCAAAGTATAATCCTGTTCTGAGATGACTCCTAATTGCTACTACTGATTAGCTTTCTTTTATTGTTATTATTTTCATAAGAGGAGAAGCACATGGAATAGGAGAAATTAGTAGCTTGGGATCATGGGAAGGAGCGCTGTTGAAATGTGAAACTGCTGTTGGAGCTAGGCAGGCTCGTTCTGCCATAATCACCCCATTGACCCACAAATGAACTTTACTTTTCAAAGAAACAATTTTGGAATGTTTCCTGGGGAACATTTTGCTGTTGATGTGTGAGCATACAGTGCAAGATGCTAAAGATGTATCAAAACTTGTGGCTAAGTATCAGCATAATGATTAATGCAGCTGTCTAGTGCTGCTACACAGTCACTTTGTAATGCATCATGACTTTTATAGGAGTGCTTTGTGTCCTTCTCAACAACTCCTGTCCATCGAGCTGTGTGAATGGTCAGATACTGTTATTTCTGGGTTTTCAAAATGCAATCTTTAGTGTGAAACCTTGGGTGCCTGATTCTATGAAAGGGAGGACTCAACACCTGATAAATGGGACCAGAAGTTTTTTAAAAAAGAACAGTGAGGTGGTGGTGTGGGTTTTGTTTTGTTCTTTTTTTTTTTTTTTTTTTTTTTTTTATCATGTAGCTGATCCCATGCTTTTAAAGGTATGGACCCAGTTGCCTTTGCTTTGGATCAATTGTCCTTGATCCAGAAGCAAGCAGAGGACCCCACATCAGTCACCTTCATGCTGGAGCATGAATTTTTGTAGTATCTAGTTCTTTTCATAAAATTCTTGATATTTCTGGAAAGTAGACTTGCTGTGGCTACTCAGTTTTCCCTTTATATGTTAGCAATTAACTCTTTCAAAACATCCCTGGCAAAAGAATAATCCTGGTAACTCAAAGATTAGTTATATTTGATTAATCAAATTATATGGTAATATAATTTAAAATGGTCTAGCACAGTGGTAGTTAATTAAATGGACAAAATTCTTAGTATATTAATGGCCTAGTATAGGAATTAATTGCTAAGCCTTTGCCTTTGTAATAATTCAGGTTTCTTCCTTCTTTGACATGGTTTTAATAAGGTAGCTGTAGATATTCTTAATGCTTATGGTGGCATTTTTTGTTGAACTAATTTGTAGAATTTATTGTAAATATGAATATTGGTATTAAAGTCTATTCTGTGTGGAAGATGGCAAAAGGAAAAAGTGGTTCTGAATTACTGAATGTTCATCTTGAAAACACTTCTGAGCTTTCATTTTTGCTAATTATATTTTTCTTAGAGTTTAAAAAAATAGTATGTTTCTACAGACAACTATTCTGCCTCAGAAAACGCAGCTCTCAGGTAACTTTCATTTCAATTCCTCGCATAATTAAAACACAAACTCGAGACCTTTTTCTCAACACTTCCATCGTCTATTTCTCATTATGCTTCTTGATGAGATTTTTAGGCTTCACAGAACACCGTCTAGGCAGCTAATCCGATGCAGTGCTAAGATCACAGCACTTCTTGTGTAATTCTTATTAGGTTAATCAAGAAACTTACTGAAGCAGGAGGTTTTTTAAGGCCTGCCAAATTTGAAACCATAGATCAAAGTTCATAGCCCTCTGACCCTTTTGCCCTGACTTGCCTCAGCAAAGTCTCCATGAATGGCTGTATTGTGAATATGGCAATGTCCAAGAGCCTGTACATTTGCAATTGTTTAGGCTTACGAGAGGCATTGTGTTGTGACTGATGAAATGCATTTTCTTCTCTTTCTGGAGTGTAAAGGTTTTCACCTCCACTGCCTATACAAGTGCTCCGGTGATCACAATAGCAGTTAGGTGATCCTTGTTCTTGTCAGACTGAGCACCCAGTTTTATGAGAGAGTGTAATTAAATGGCTCAGAAGCCAACATTAGGAAAACAGCAATGAAGAACAGGGGAAAAGCTTGATTTCCATATGGTCAGCCAAGCAAGAACAACACCAGCATTGTGATCTGGAGTAGACAGTTTAAGCACTATTAAAGAGACGTCTATTCTTTACCTTGTCTCTTGAATGCCGCTGCACTTCTTTGATTGCCCTTCTTCATGGTCAAAACCTCTTCCTAAACCAAATGCTTTTTGCATGGCGTGACTTCTTTGGTGTTATTAATATAATAGCAAGGATTATTTTGAATAATAACACTGAACTTAAGAATGGAAATCAAATAATTTAATTAAATGAAGTTTGACCCAGAAAGGCTTAGGAAGTTTTAATAAGATTGCCTTAATATTCTGATTTACTACTTCCTGTTTCAGGGGAAAATACAAGAGTAAGATCACAGTAGAACTGAAGCTTTGACAGAGCATGGGGTAGAAATGCTAACTGTGCTTTTAAAGAGGACCTGAAGTTATTTGCCTAAATTAAATTGTGTTAATTTTTTTAACGTCCTGAACTAATTTCCCTAAAAAGTAACCAGTGACTCTCTGGATTTAGCAATTAGCCAACCAGAAGAGTTAAAAGGTTTTTATAGTCATATATTCTTTGAATTGCTCACACCAGCTATTTAAGTACTCAAATGTAAAACTGACGTCTTAGTTTTAGATGTGCACGTCATTGTTACAGCTACTGTAATGCTGGATTGGTCACTCTTTCTGTGTCTGGTAATGCTGCTTCCAGTGCCACTGGGAATTTGGCTGTTTTGAACTTGAGCAGTGGCTTTGAAATGAGTTACCAGGGTCTGTGTGAATGTGTGTGTGTGTGTGAGTTGTCAAATAAACATACTTAAAAGTTTGCAGTGCAGAAATGAAGAAAAGTTGTGTGTGTGAGCAACATAGGGTTGGCTGTTTTTTTTAATGTGTTTCATTGAATTGAAAGTAAATGCTTAGGAACAACATAATGCTTATTTCAAGAGCAGTTAACTTTAAGGTCAATGCCTATATAATGGTAAAACAATGAGATATTTTTTATAACACCTGTGCAACCTTTACTTAGCAGAATGTATGAGTACAGTACTAGAAATTACTGGAGTTTATTAAAATAAAGCAAGAGTTGTTCAGATCACCAATTTGTTGATTAAAAAGGAGTGTCATTTGATTAAAGCGGGATATTGGTTTATAAAGCAAAGCAGTTCGGGCAATTATAGTTCTCTCCGTTATTGCATTTGGAAGTTTGACAGGCAGTTGTTTACTTATTATGAGTATTCAATTCTTCTCTAATCTTTAAGTCTATAGAAAATCACTGTTATCACCTGCAACAAGTTCTCAGGATAAATACCCAATAGGATACAGTCAGGCTACAGTCTGCTGCCTTTCAAACAGGAAAAGTGTAAGGCAGAAGCAACAAAAAAATTTAGCCTTTGGGCGGGGGGGCTAAATTTCTTCTGCCCATCTCCAGCCTGACTACAGCTTAATTTCAAAATGTATCCTTTTGCTTGCCACACAGGCACATAGGTTTCCTCTCTGTGTATAAAACCAAAGTGTCAGCTTTGTTTGAACCTTAGATACTGAACAGTAAGATGCGTTATTATTAGATGAGGCAAAGTTTATTCTGGTGAATTGCATTAACAGGAACAGTGTGACAGATACGATACAAGCACGCTGTGTCAGCTTGGGGAGGAGTGTATGGGCAGAAGAGAATATTGTCATCACTCTCAGCAAAATAATGCAGAGCATCACTTTATTTATGGCTTGAAAAACCGACAGAGACAGTTAAATCTTTGTGTCAGTCAAGTTCTGATTTAAAGCTCCAGCTGTCGGTATTCAAGGACTCAATTATGTTATGACCTTTCATCTTTTTCCTCTTTATAGCATGCACAGTGCCAAGGCTTCTCTTAATTATTTTTTTTTTTTTGGTCTTATTCTTTCCTTGTGCTCTTTTCTTTAAATAAAAGCAGGGAAGCAGGGAGGGGAAAATTTCTTTCCAGCAACTTTATTCTTTTATTACATCATTATCATTTTCACAGTTGTAATTCCATGGTGTTTTCTTCCTGGCATATTCTCACTTGCCTAGCCAGTGGAGCCAAAAGGGATTTACCAATTTACTTGTGGAAACTAAATGGCCTAATGTTCCTCTCTAGTTATCTACCCTTTCAGCTGGTGGGATATATGCTCTGCCTTCTGCCTGCTTAGCGCCCTGTAGATAAATTTGTACCGATTTTCTTTAGCTGTCAGAGTGATGGATGGGCAGTACAGTGGAGCCTGCTCAGCCAGAGCAAGTGGCTGCCTTGGCCATCCATCACTCTTCCTGCTGTCAGCCCCCTGATCAGGGCTTCAGAGCAGGTTCAGACTTCATCTAGGTCAAAGTGCCACAGAAAAACAATTAGTTTGTCAAGGATATACATATTTTGGCATGAGGACATTTGATGTCTGAAATGCTGCTGTTGTGTTCTGTATTCGATAATTCAGATCTTTGCATTGTTTTGAAGTTGGGGCTCTGTGCTTAGGGGAGAGTGAGTGTCTCTTACTGGATATTTTTGTGGTTCTGATTGTGGATAGTAAGAAAGTAAAGTGTGTGGAAGGTTAGAAAAAACAAAATGGAAAAGAAGCATTTGATACCTGAGCACTGAAGGCAGATGTGTGTTTTGGAAGGGATGTTAAAAACAACTCTGGCCTTTTAAAGGATTTAGGGTTTTTTTCCTACTAGTAATTCTTAGTAACTCTGGTTGTCTTTGGGCTTTAGATCATTTTCTGGCTTGATTTGTTGCCTCTTTTGACTCACCAGCTATTTGTGAAATAGAAAAGCACCGAACTAAACTGAAGTATTTCTCCTTACTTGTGTTATATTTCACTAAGACTTATGTTTCTCTGTACGTCATTACATTTCATGTGTTCAGCTAGTAACTGAAGTTTCTGCTTTTAAACACCAACCAGGACTTTTAATTCAGAACAGTCCTTAACTCTTGCTCATGAACTTTTTTTTTTTCCCTTCCCATTTAGAGGTGCCAGGGAGAAGAAATGAGAGATACCTAAGATGACAATTCATTTAGTAGCTGGCAGTGAAACATGGTTAGCTGTTTGAATGATGATTGTCCTCCTGGGTTTTACTGTTCTGTGAGGGACTTTTCCACAGTTCAGCAGGAAGGACTCACAGATCTGCTCAGCTTCTGTTGGGGACAGTCCTCCAGGAATGCTACCAGTTGCGGAACGTGTGGTTTCACTCTGGAGGCAGCTGGCTGCTGGAGAATCCCTGAAGCCTGGGGTCACACTGAGGAGGAGAAACATTGAGATACAAAGTATTACTGTGATATCAGTATTACAAATCTACATTTTGTGTATGAGCCACTTCAACAAAAGATGGTAACTGCAGCAGAGCCCAAGTCTGGAGCTGTCATAGTGGTCACATATGCTCAATATTGCCCTGGAGTGTGCTGTGGAGTACGGGAACACGAGATGCTACGTGCTTTGTAACACTCGTATGATGGGCTACCAGTGGTGCACCACACGGTAGCTTGAGGGGGATTGTATGCACCCAGCTGATCCTGACACAGCACTAGTGACCTGAAACAGTATGTGAGTCTTTTTTCTGTCCCCACAATTATCTTTCAGAACTGTAGGTATCGTAGCACCAACTACTTATGATCTGAACAATCTACTTGTGTTTACATGTATAAACCGATTCGCTATGAAGCGTGCTGTGGTACTGAAGTATCAACAGTATTTTCTAAAATAAATTGGTTGTGTTTAGCATTTCAATGCCTGAAGAAGAGATTGCAATATCTTGCAAATTAAATGGCCTTGCAAATAATGATAATGTTCTGCACTTAAGTGGAAAAGATACTTAAAATCATAGCCTGCTTTCTTTGCAACTTGTGTGGCATGCTCAAGCTCTGCACAGACAAAATTACTCTGTTCTGGATATGCTGAGCAATTGCAGAAATAACTCACCTCCTTGTTCACCAATATTCCCATTATCTATCACCAGCCGCTCTGTGTCAGCTTGAGCAGCTGTGGTTCCAGGATTGTTTTCTTAGAAGACTGCTACATATTTATGTTTGAGTGAAGAGGATTTTCGCTTGGAGCTGTTACCAGCGGATCAGCAGGGAAATAAATCTCTGCTAAATTTGTGTTTTTCACATTTTCAAGTGATCAATTACACTTATCAAGTTTCTGGATAAACGCAGATTATCTTCAGCTCAGTAAAATTGTAATGCTTCTCCATATGTAGGGCAGAAGCTATTTCTGCATGGATGCTGTGCAGACAGCCTTCTTGATGGCTGTGAGAAAGATGGCATAGCTAAGGCTATGTTGACATATTTAGAAGGAATTAAGTTCTCTCCAAACATCTGAATTTTAATAACATGGCTTTTTTTCAGTGTTTCTTTGTACAGTGGAACATATCAGAAATAGCCACTGCAGCTGAAAGCAATAGAGGCTATTGCTCAAGCAACAGTGTGTGTTTCCTAATCCTCTTCCAAACATTTCCTAGACAACTGTTTGTTACACCATCATGTTCAAACCTGTTCTTCTGCTCTATTTGCTTTGTTACTGTGCTGTGTCTCAAACAATCTTTGTGACGAGGTCTTTGTGACATGAACTTTATCATGGATCTAGAAGTATAATATACAAGTATAGTGTAGACGTTATTTATTTTAAGAAAAGAAGAAATTTGGCAGCTGGCTAGGAAAAGACAGACTCTCTGATTATTAGGACAACAGTAAGGGCAGGTTTTCTTTACTAAACAAGCATACAGATATTTCTGTTAACATGCCCCATAACAAGATAGTTCATCATGCTCCTATGGCAGGGTACTAGGACAGGGCATTAAGGTGGAAGCCTGGGAAGAAACTTAACCTGATTTATTGACAGAGAAAATGAGGCTACAATTCCAAAATAAATTAACAAATAAAATTTTCTAGTAATGGGGAATAGTTAATTGCTTCTTGTTTCTCATAGTTAATAGAAGTTTATGGAAGCAATAGGCTGACTGAATGACTCTGAACGTGGTCCAAGTGGAGTGGTTTGGCTCTAACTTTTCCTTTCAGTAAGTGTGGAGAACCTGGGCTCTGGCAGATGGACCAAGACTAGAAGCATACTGTGTCTGTTACAGGAGCTGCAAGCCAAGCACCAAGTTGAGAGGTCACAACATACACAGTAAATATTTAAATGCACTTTAAAACAAGTTCCTCTGATTTTAAAGCCTTTTAACATCTTATAGAATATTTGGACAAGATAATGATTCTTGTGTGCTTTACTCCTCTTGAAAAATACTGAGTAAAAGTTCGGCTGGCTTATATTTTATCCTGCTATGTGTCTGCTTATTTGCTTCACAAGTGGCTGTTAAATCAGTTTTATGGGGAAACTAGGGCTCGTATTTCTGAAATTCTGCAGGATCATCACCTGGGGCATTAGAGTAACATGGTACATAATGTGATGTATGTTTGCATGGGCATTGAAGGAATTTTCCATCTGGATTTGGTGGTCACAAAGCCACATTAGAATAAATGTAGCAACTGAGGTCTAATACTGCCAAAGAAAGTTGAAAGAGCAGTTTTAAGCTGTTTTAAGTTTTAAGTAGATGACAGACTGTTGAAGGCAAAATTATGTAAGAGTAGATTTAGGGGATAAGTATCCAGTATGGTATATGCAAGGTATGTGTTACTGTGTATCTCGAGGCTCAACTAGTTATCTGTAATAAGACCCTGAAACTGCACAGTTATAAGCATCAGGTGTTTGGCATGTGGAACTGAATTTTCCACCTGAAAATCACCTTAGTGTTTTACAGCTAGAAGAGACCACTACTATCTTGTTTACTCCTTTGTTTTATTAAAGACTACTCATATACTCAACGTAATACCTAATGTTTCACTTAATTTTCAATATCAGTTGTTCTTTATCAGTCCTTGGCCAAGCGTGATAGTTCCTAGTGCGTTGTCATTAAAGGTGAGATATAAAAATAATGCAACTGATGTGTCCTACGTATACTGACTTTGTGACTCCTAGTTGTTTGAAATCGTTTCTCTCCAGGGCCTTGGTATGAACATGACCTTCTGTAATGCTAAATATTAAAACAACAGTTTTAAGCTTCATGTTTTAGTTTTAAAAGCAAAGGAAGAAAGCCATGGTGGAGGCCAGCTGGCAGACTTGCATAGCAATGCGCAAACCTCCCCCTTTTGCACATACCAGAACTTAAATTTGCAGTTAAATCACAAGTCAGTGTGTATTTAAGCCTATTCAAGAACTCATTTATGTGCATTGCAGAACTACCCCACAAATTGGTACAGTACTTTTCATTTGGCAGGCATTCCTCCAGAGATATCCAGGACAGGAATAGCAAGGGTACTGCAGGCCAGACGTGTGCTGGCAAAGCTGCCTGTGGTAGAAAACTTGTTCAGCACCTGCCTGTTTGTGCTACGCCTGGCTGCCGTCAATTGTATTAGACTATCGTGACTGAAATTGTCCATGTGATTTAGGAATAACAGTGGGTTTTGTTTATTGTTTAACCTGAGCTAAAATTTTAAGTGAGCAAGATGATAGAAAAGCACAGCAGGCCTGAGCAGAATCACTGTTTTCAGAAACTTGTCGTTTCTTGGGACACAAACTTGGAATTGATTGTGAATAGGAAAGCACTTGTTCCTCCTCCCTGTCGTGCAAAGCTCTGTTAAGGTTGACAGGTTTCCATGTGGGTGTGGAGTTCTCAGGATTCAACAACTCATTTTCCTCAGAATTTAAAAATTGAAATAATTGTTCATCAGCCTCTTCCATTTGCCCAAGTTAACATCTGATGATAAACTCAATGACTTTCAAGTGAACTGTGTGAAATCAAGAATAAATGTGGATCATCAATTAAAAATTGACAGTGTCAGGATGATCTTAAATCCTCTCAGGCCACTTGAGCAGCACTAGAAGACAGATCTCTGTAGCCTCATGAAAGAGATCTTCAGTGTCAATTTTTTTTTTTTTTTTTGAGAAACTCTGGAGGAAGAGGCTCCCTGTGCAACAGGAAAACACTATGATACTCTTCCTTCATGTGAAATATCAAAAACTGTGCCTGCAATGGCTGCTAACTCAGTGACACTGCAGAGAATGTAGAAAAGAATCAGGTTTTACCTAGTGATTTTTTTCATGGAATACTAACCTGTCGTTGAATACTGCCTGGATAATTGATGAGATGGCTGAGTGTCTCCTTTTATACACATGCTTTTGCCAGCACACTGGCTTTGCCTTCTTGAGAGCTAGAAAAGCTGGCAGGAATTCCTCTCATTGGCACCAGTGGTAACGTGTTCACTGGCAGAAGTATTAAGCTCCACTTTGTAGAAGCACTTTAAACAAGTGTAGGTTGTCTTAAAAATGAAAAAGCCTGCAGACAGTATTGATTACTATACTAACTAAATTCCTTTACTAACCTGTCCGTAGGATCTGTTGTATCCAAGTTGCAATCCTTTAATTCTTTGTTTAAGGTTTTGTATCTCTCGGGAAATCTACCCTTGCAAAGCCTGACCAAAATTATTTGATATTCTTGATCTTATTTTTCACAGTATGTGTACAATTTTTAAACAGACTTAGTGTCTATAAAAGTTAAACCTGATCCATTTCAGAGAGGAAACATTTATTTATTTATTAAGTGGCTTCCTTTGAAACTTTCTTGAAACATACAACTATTTAAAATAACTGAGGATCTGGGAAAGAAATGATGTGCACAAACTAAAGCAGTAATAAATATCTCGAGAACTCCTCTTTTTCTTCCTGTGCACATCAAAATTGTGACGTTCTCAGTCCAGAACACTCTTGTCATGAAAAAAAATAGTAGTTTTAGTGCACTGTCTAACTCCATGCTGTTCCCTGGAAATGAGCCATGTGTTACCTCTAAAAGGCCTTGTTTTCTACAGGATCAGTTTGATCCAATTGTGTTAATCTGTGTTAGTCCGTCTGCTCTAATTAGACCATGGTGTTAATGTCAGCGATAAGTAGAGCTAGTGTTCTTTATCTTACTTGGGAATTACTACAGTAGTAGCCTATTTCAGCAAGACTAGAACATTTTACCTATAATTACTTCAGGAAAGACATTGTCACACAGCTTGGGGAATGCTCCCCCCAGCTGGATGCTCACCAGGCTGCTCTGGTTTACCTCCTGCCATGCAGCCTCTGGGTGTTTCACGGTTCCTCTTGTCGAAAAGTAGGAAAGACAGGCACTTTAGCTTCTCTAGTATGCTCACAGGTCACAGGCTGTGGGACCTCTTTGCCCAGCTGCCATAATCTTCTGGAGGCAGCACTGATGTCCATCCCCAGCTTTTGCTACCTCAGGCCCAGAAATGGTGCGCTTTGTGAGCCAGCTCTTTGAGCTTAAAATACAGATTCCCTGAGTTGTCAGGGTTACGAAAAGCCAGTTGCTTTCTATGTAGTAATACAAGAAGTATATGTTTTAAGACAAAATAATGAATATGCGTGCTTTTTGTTTGTTTGGGGTTTTTTTGTTTGTTTGGTTTTTTGTTTTTTTTTTGTTTTTTTTTTTCCCCTTTGGCCACAGTAGAGTGTGCTCAGGGCTTGCTGTCAGGGTCGCCTGCAGAACCCGGGGGTCCCTCCTCTGCCTGTGTTTTCCTTTCTGAATCGCAAACTGCTTTATAATATGCAGTGTCTTTCTCAGTTTTGCCTCTGGTCTACTCGCTCATTCTCTTAGGCAGCTGATTGGGAGCTTGCCTTCATAATTTTTAGCTTACTTTAAGTGAACTTCTGTACCAGCAAAAGTCAATGGGAACTGTCGATGACTTCACAGAGGGAGGATTGTGGCCTCACTGTTGTAGAGATGCATGGTATCTTGTAGAGATGTCTTTTGAGTTACATACTACAAATCTTGCAAATTTTTTTCATATTATTTTTTATGTTAATGGGTTAGATTAATGACTTGTTTGCTTTATCCTCAGGTTTATATAATTGTTTATTTTCTGTAAGAGAGGCGGTTTAAAAAGAAGTATTTTGTGGGAACATTGTACTAGGTAACTGACTTCTTGTAATAGAAGTGTATTTTCAAAAGTAGTAATAATGTCTTACAGGCCTTATACTTAGCTGTAGTGAGATATGATGCAGATTTTTATAGTAAGTCATCAAAGAATCTCCATCTCTGATTCACATAGATGGATATCTTACTGAAACATTTTTCTGGCATGTGAAAGCAGATGAATAATTCTTGGTTGTTTTTTTTTTTTTTTTTTTATTATAAGGGAAAATGAATTCTCTTAACAGTGAAAGATTGCAAGAAGCTTATTCATGCCATGGTTTGAGAAAGTATGTGGAAAATATGCCAGTGACAGAATTGCAGCCTTGCTTTAGGTCCCACAGTATATATGGGTTAAGGATTTCACCTGTAGGACTCTAGTACAAGAACAGCAAACACAGAAATAGAGATTGGGACATAGATAATGCATAAACAGGAAAACAGAGATGATTCTTGAGGGTCTTTTGAAAATGTCTCCCTTGGCTGGCTTTCCTACTTCTAGGATAAGCTGCATTTTTTTCCTCCTTTCTGATCTCTCCAATCAGACATTAAGATGTCATTTCAGATCCTGAAGTATAATTTAAGAATTTCTTCTCGTTGACTAATCTACTTTCCGTTTCTGTCTCAGGATGGAATTATGCAATTCTTTCCTTCCTGGTTCATGACTTAAAATATGCCAAACACATGCTGCTATGCAGGTTTTTTCTTATAGGGCATATGTGGTGATGCAAATGACATAAAAACACTAAATGTGCCATGTACCTGTTAGTGTCCTCTGATCTTGTATGTCACTATAAGCTAGGTTGAGGGACTGCTTCTTGGAGTTACTAAGACAGCATTGAGAAATCAAGCTTTTCACATGATGCGGAGATTCAGATGTCCACTTATTCCAGTGTTTTGACTTTATTTTTAGAGTTTGTCTCTCTCTAAAGCAAAAGGAGTCTGTGACTGCATGAATTGTTACCATACCTCTCAATAGTTTATTTTAGTGAGTCAGGCAGGCATCTGCTGCTGGCTGGTATAGTGGATCTGAAATGGGAGGCTGCCCTCATGGTGATGCTTGCTGTTCCTTCTCTTAGGTGAGGAAATTTGGTATCTCTGAATGGATGGCTGCCATGGGTCTGGCAGCTATTCTTTTCTGTAAGGAAAGCTGTTGCTGTGGGGTCCTTTGCTTATTTTCCATGTAGAACTTGCATAGTCTCTTAAAATTAAGCCTAAAAGGTTTACTGTGGATGTGTGTCAAAATAACATGCTTGATTCAGGCAACCTTACTGTAGCAGTGGGAAAGGCAAAGCACAGGACACAAAGGGTTGCGAGGATGTGCAACCTAGCATGTGATAGCCTCTCCAGAGATTTCATTTTAGACAGAAATTTAGGAAGGAGTAGGACAAAGATAAGGAAATGTCAAGCCTTGGGAGTCTAACCTTTTTGACTACTCTGTAGTACTATGTGGGAAGATAAAGTGGTTGGAAATAGGAGTAGGAAACTCAAGAGTACTGCAAATGCAGGCGAGCAGATAAGGAAAAACCATAGGTAAGAAAAGCTTGGTAGTATCAGCTCGGCAGCTGTTGAGATAGCAGACAACATCTTGGGGAATTATTTACGAATCATCCCAGTGTGGGTGAGCTAGGAAAAATAACGTATGCTGGTAAACATAACTTATCAATGTGTGAGAAGGTATTGGCCTATATACCACCGTAGCTAAAAAGTTTTTATGCCTGTACTGAGCACAAATGTGCTACTGCATGCTAAGAAGCTGTAATTGCTGAGCTCCTTTGAGGACTAGGCCTCTGGAATACAGGAATGATGGTTATTTTTGCAGACTGTAAGAGTGCACTAAGGCTATTTCCAGTGCCGTAACAGAATAGCACACTACATGTTAAAGAGAATTGAAATATATATAAATAAGCATGTGTGTAGAGAATGGATTTCACTACTCTTCAGCATTTCTTTGAGATGTCTAGCATCCAAAAACTTACAGCCTATATGATGTGATCCACAAGCTGCTTGGATCTGCAGAGAGAGCAGCAATATTCACTGAGGCTCTAATGCAGCTGCACAGCCAATCAACTGGTTCAACTAGTTTCAAATCCTGAACTAGTTGTGTCAAAATGGAAACTGTGGTTTAAAAAAAAAAACAAACAACAATAAGCATCATCTGTAAAAACATAAGTTTCAGAAGTATTGCATGCTAAATACAAGAGGAAAGCCTTTTCCTCTGCTTGGTGCTTCATGTGTCAGCTAGATTGCATATCCAACCCTGGATGCTACACAGCAAAAATATACACATCAGATGGAGAGAGACCAGAGAGGAGCAGCAAGGATGATAAAAGAAAACACTAGCTATGAAAGAAAAGTGAAAGAATTTGGTTTGTTTAGTCTAGAGGTTAAGTAAGGAAGGCTGAGAAGATGTAGGCAAAAGGCTGCTGTTTGGAAGAGGAGAATAATCTGGTTTTTCATGTCCGCTGGGAACAGGACAAGAACTGATGAGCTTAAATTAAAGCAAAGGAGATTAGAGGTTAGATATGAGGGGAAACTTTGCAATTGTAAAGGTAGTTAGTCACTGGAATAGACTGCTTAGGGCTGCTATGGAATCACTTCATCTTTGTAAGAACAGGCTTGACAAACATCTGCCAGGAGTGCCATAGGCAGTGATGCTTGCGCCTGGGTGAACTCCGGGATGGCTTGAGCACCTTCCTGTCCTGGTTTCTTTGATATGCAGTTTGTATTTTCATTCTCACCCTGCTTTCTGAGATCCCATTCACCCCCCAAAAAAATCTCAGTTAAAATGTTTATTTGATGCCTACTTCAATCAACCAGCAGGAAAACAAATATAATGTAAGTTTTTGTGACAGAAGAAAAGCTAGCCTAAAAGAGACTTTGCTATGGAGACCAGCATTAGGGCTACTACAACTTTTACAACATCTGTTTAGCTGTGGTGTATCAGGAAGCAGCTTTTATTACACTTTATCAGCAAAAATTCAGATCCCAAAGTGACAGGGCTTAAAATAAAAGCTTAAAAGGAAAAACAGCTGTTGATGAGACTCTAGTGAGTGTGCTGTGGGCCTCAGCAAAATAAAACTTAATGGGAAGGGGAAGCAAAGCATCTCTTTGTTCAGCTTTGAGACAAATTAACATGGTCACAGGTTAACGAATGGATTTATTCACCAGTTTACAGAACTTGTTTTTCACAGTACTGCACTGAGTGTTACTGTCAGCTGGCTGTGACCGAACGCAGGCAGTGCGTTCCCCAAGGCCCTGATGCACTAGCTGCTTTTAATGTGACACTGTCATCTGGGCTGATGAAGCAGGGTATCGATTCCAGTTGCATAATTCATTTTTGTTGGATAAAATGTTGACTGTGTTTGACTCTGTGTTTGTGCGTGTTTCATTACAGCACTAGAGCTACAAGAAGGGAAAAGGGAGGATGGAGGTATGGTCCAGGAGTACGTACTCTTTACATTGCTGGTGCTCAAATACTGAGCATCAGTTCTGTGCTACTAATTAAATTTCATGTGTTTGCTGTATTTTCCTTTTGAAGGGGTTTTTGTTTGGGATTTTTCGCTTGCATTCAGATCAAGTAGTACATGTTTAAGGGGGTTACTACTTTTGGAGAAAAGACATGATAAACATTCTTTCTCATACTTTTTTTTTTGTGTGGCAGATCTTGGACTAGCAGTTTGCTTTGAAATGGAATGTAACCAAGATTTGTTGCAGTAATTAATATGATGTTAAAGCATCCTAGTTTCTTAAATGCCTCTTCAGGAAACTAAAAAAAAAAAGTGTGATCATTATTTAAAAACAAACAAAGCTGAAATTCTTGCTACAAGCAAGGCATCGTCAGTGGTATCTAGAGGAATATTAGAAAAAGGGCTGTGTCATAACATCCCCTTCACTCCTCTGAGCTCCTCATTTCATCTGTGGTTTAAATCTTTTATTGAATAACAATCAAATATTCTTTAGAGACAAAAAAACCGATTTTAAAGGTTTAGGTGTGAAATTGCCAAAAAAAAAAAAAAAAAAAAAATTCCAAAACCCCAAACACCACCCTCAAACCCCAAACCCCCCAAAGTTACCTTAATTTAATATGGCTACAAAGCTGTATTGCAGAAATGCAGAAAATACGCCAAACTTGGTAAGGTGCCTGTGTGTGTAGCTGTTAAGGAGCGAAGTGAGCTGAAAAGTAAACAGGATGTGCCTCATTTCCCCTGATGAGCTTTGCTGTGCAGGATCCTGGAATTTGCCTCCAGGTGAAATGTCAGGGATTGTACTTTCCCTGGGGAGAGCCAATTCTAATTAAGCAGTATTCAGTCAGAATCATCTCTTTGTTCTGCCTTGATTGAGAAACACTTGAATACCAGTTTCGTCACTGTGCTTATGCTGAGAATATTGCCAGTCGTGCATTACCTGCGTGGACCTGAGCTCTGCACTGTTACAAAGGGATGCAGGAATGAGTATAAAAATGATGTCCACAAAAATCAGCTAAGTGGAGTGAGCAGTAGCTGATCCTCATTACGTTGGCTTCACTTCCAATTTAGACAAGGCGCAAATAACGAGAACTTGTTAATTAAATAGTGTGTTGGTGGATTTATTTAACCCTGTGAGGTAAATGGAGCACTTAACACGGTGAAAGCTATTCTAATGTAACACCATGGATGTATGGAAAAATCTATCCAAACAACATGGACAAACCTTAGTTTTTGCAAGAGAAAAGTCCTTTAATTGAATGAGTTGTAGCTGCTTAACCTGAATTTTATATGGAATATTTTCCTAAACATTGCAAGAATTCGTGTTGCATGGTGTGGTGCAGAGCTGTGAGAAAACTTTGTATAATTGTGTATATTGGTAAATGACTTGAGACAGTGCAAAGATGCAAAATTTAAATTTCCTATACATGTTTGGGTATTTGGGTTCCAAGAACACTTAAAATGAAGTTTTTAAGCAGATTAGGAAAAAAAAAAACAGATCAAGATTAAATTTGAGTACATCTGTGTTTGAATTCTTAGTTCTCTTTAATGCCTTTTGGTTAAGCTGAGCTTTTATGGTAAAGGACAGACTTATTACCCATGGTTGTCTGTTTATTGTGTAATGAATCTGATCTACTCAGAGCACATGTCTTGGGATAAGCCTGGGAGGTACTGTACAGTGACTGCGATTACGTATAAGCCTATCTTCATTTCAAAAATAATATAGGAGTTGGACAAAGTGCATGGAATTGGAATTGAAGAGAAATTTACTGATTCATGGCTTACCTTTTGCCCTGTCTTCAGTGGTTCACTCTAGTAATGTTATTTTTTCAGAGACCTGTTTGAAACTCATCCTGCAGATGGTACCCGAGTGGTTTTGCATTCCTTCAGTTTTTTGTGTGAGTTGCAGCTCAAATAAATCTCCAGATTCTAATGTGTAAAATACTCAGACACACCAGATTTCAGTCTTTTTTATTTTTGTTTTTCCTCAAAGTTGCCAATCTTTGCATAACCAGTAAAAGATTTTCAACTGGCTGACTTCCTCAAATCACAGATGAGCCTCTTAGATGACTGAAATCTTTAACCTTGTAAGAAGTGTACTGTCTGATGTGTTGTTCTAATTTTCTACTTTTCTAAGAATACTTCTGATCTGTTTTTATTTGAGACTTGCATCTAACTAATGAACATCTTGTTTACAGACTGAGGTATCAATTAGATGTGATTATTTATCAATGTGGTCACAAAACTGAAACAAGATTTTTGGAAACATCTCGTAGTATTTGTTCAGCT
Organism: Chlamydotis macqueenii; assembly: GCF_036417535.1. Taxonomy (NCBI): domain Eukaryota; kingdom Metazoa; phylum Chordata; class Aves; order Otidiformes; family Otididae; genus Chlamydotis; species Chlamydotis macqueenii. The sequence goes on along the minus strand of NC_141567.1, from coordinate 9,809,392 downwards.
TTCGAGATGTACTAAAGGTTGTCATTTCAAAGACAATTGAGATCTGTTTCTAAAAATGGGATTTCTCTGGAACCTCAAATATTCATCATTACTATTAAATGTTACTATTAAGAAATCACACATTTTTTTAATTCAAATGTGAAAACAGGGAGAGTACGTTCTATTGTAATTACTCAGTAAATCATATTCTTGATCTTAAGAAATCCTTGAGAAATCCTCCTGTAATCACAGCTGACGAAGCAGGTTGGGTGATGGCGTATTTCTGTCTTTAGTGATTAGCGGCCATACGATAGCACGTACAACTGCAGGTCATTATCTTGAAATGTAAAATATGTCAACCCTCTGCCAGACCTGCAGTCTTCCAGATATTCAATATCCTTGTCATGACTTTATTTAGCAATACAGACAGCTTTGTTGCAAGGGTTGTAATGGGATATGATGCAAAAAACACAGTAGCTGTGCTCTTCAACCACTGTTGTGCAAGTTGCATATGTTCTTTACAGTTACCCCGGAAAAGACGTATCACTTGCAGCTGAGGCAGAGCAAGATATTAATGTGGTGAGCATGCCTCCTTTTGGCTTCAGTAAGATGACTTCTTGCCATGTATGGGCTTCAGGATTTGTTTTCTGTTATTTTTCTATTGTCAGACGTACAGTAATGCCAACGAAGAACTGAAAAGCCTGAGCAATATTAGCTAATGGGATGTTGGCGGAGTGAGAAATCACAACAGTTCTGCTGGCAAAGAACATTTTTCTTGCTTCCTTTTGTTTCCTATTAAGTCTCGCTTTGAGAAACAAACTGAGGTATCACTTCAGGAAGCAAACACGCACACTTACAGGAGAGACATTAGCAGTCTGTTTCAGGCATATGTCACCTACACAGACTCGTAGAAAGTTTAGAATCACAGAATAGTTTGAGTTGGAAGGGACCTTTAAAGGCCTTCCAGTCCAACCACCCTACGAGGAGCAGGGACATCTCCAACCAGATCAGGTTTCTCAGAGCCCAGTCCAATCTGGCCTTTTGAATGTTTCATATCTGGTCTTGTACTGTTTATTTTTTTCCAATATATTTCCTTTTAAGCAGAGCAAACAATTCCTAATCTACTTTTCCATATCCAGAAGGCTATTTCTGTATTATACTGTAATTCACCATTCCTATATATTTTGATGTGAACATTTGAGGCAGATTTTTTTTTTAGTCTTGTTTTTCTGATATATGCATGTTGTTATAAGTGCAGTTATGAGAGAGAGTTAATTAAGCTTCATGCTGGATTGCTTTATTGATTATACACTCTGTGAAACTGAAAACATTTGTAAGCATGATGTAGTACCATAAGTATGATTGGTAAACATTTTTACCAGATCTCTTTTAACCTGGAAGATGTTATAAGTCATTCATAAGCCTGTGAGCTGTAATATATGTACCCCTTTGCCCCTTCCACTCCCCTCCAAAATAAGCCCCCAGCAGCAAAGAAACCAATCAACCAACCAAAAAAGCCCACTAACAACAACAAAATCTGACGACTGATAAGATTAAGGAACTTTGTGGGTTTGGTGTTTTGTTTTTGTTTTTTTTTTTTTTCTCCTGGCTGTAAGGGTGACATTTATGGAATATGGTTAATATAGTTAAAATAAGTGTAAAGGAATGCATAGTGATTACCAGTCGGCTAAAATCAAGGCTTGCTCAAGCAGAAGGTTGTGTTGATTGCAAAAGGATGACAAGCGTGCATTATCATCATCGTGTCTGAGACTAAGAGGATTCAAGAGAATTCAGATGAGTTCAGGAGATTTGGTTTTGCTTATGTTAGGGAGGAAAGAACCTGACAGAGATTGCTGTCTGTCTTGTCTTGGAAACAAAAAGCTCAGGGTGGAAGTGAGTGTTGGTAAATATAAAAGGTCCTGGGCTGAACCTATCTGAGGTATAAGAACTAGTGTGGATTCAGCACAAATCAGATAAAACTAAACTTCCAGGAATCTTGAATGTTGGCACCTAATGAAATTACTATATTGCTGCAGACTGATGTCAGTGGATCCAAAGAGATCTTCTCAGGCCACAAGCGTGTGGGTTACAGGTTCAGTTCTCGCTAGTGCAGGAGAAGTAGCTCTGTTTGTTTGGATGGTGCAGAAACAACAACAGAAAAACCCCTTAAATGAGTGATATTATCTAAACAATTAAGATTGTATTCACTGCTGCTAATTAAATTGTAGGTCTAACAAGCTAAGAAGTAAATTTGGCACCATACTAAACCACAACAATTATTAATGTAATTCAATTTAGTTATCTGTGTAGATTAGCAGAATGGTGCACTTAGTATAGTGTAAGCACATAGCTTATGTTGTGTAATGGTGCATAACATAAGAAAAAGCCATCACTTTTTTCCCTGGAGGAAAACAGCAGTAAGAGAGGATGCCTTCAAGGTATGCTTTGCGGCACTAGAACAGAAATTGCTGATTGATAACAAAGGAAACTTGATACTCTTATTCTGACTTACTATCTTTGTAGTAAAGCCAAACTCTTAAAAACAGTTAATTATGGTTTCAATAAAAATATTTAGATGACAGCTATAAGCCTTCATCATTTCCACACATACGTTACAGAAGTCTTTTGTTGTTTCGGTATGTGCAAAGGAAGAAGTTAAGATGAACAAGTAAGAACAGATCTGACATCCTTAAAGCTACCATCAGCAAAACACTGGAAAGACAAGACAGGTTGTTTGGTCTCAGTCGCCCTCAAGTTTAACTAAACGTGGTGTGAATTACTGGTGAATTGTTGTGCCTTTGTCAGTATTTCTCTACAGGCTAGGCACGCCACACAGCATGTGTGGGTAGGTAGTAGTTGAGACACTGAAGAGAAGGGAAATAAAAACATTTTTGCCTATCTATTAATAAAATCTGGTTATTAATCAAGGTTTTAAAGCCCTTTAGGCTGTGCTACTCTGGTTAGCAGTTTTGTGTAAGAATAGCTAGGCTTTTTCTTCAGTCTCCAAAGGGGATGGAGTGATGAAAATTTCCCATTCCCAGTATTGGAGTCCTTAATAACCTGCTGCCATGGGTGGCCAGCACATTTGCAACAATCCACATAGAATCAGCTAGCTGAAGTGAACTAAATGCTGTCAGCATCCCTGAGGCATTTTATTGATCCTGGAGTCAGACTTCATCTTCATCACTTCTCAGGTAGCTTCTTAGCTGATGCATGTTGGTGCTTGATGTCCTACCAATGTGGTTGGCTTGGGCTGGAAACAGCTGGCGAGGATTGCTTTCCTCTAGGCTGTCACGCTGGCTTTTACAACTGATTTTTGGCAGGGTAAAGGATTGAGCTACATTCTGCAGCCAGGGAAGATGCTGACATGGCTAATTCCCATCCTTTTGTGGCTTTTCAAACTCGCTGCCAAATGGCTGCAGTTCTGAAGAGCTGCACTGTATACAGAGGAAATGGTTCTCTTCAAGCCTGTGGGTTGCTGGGGATTTCAAAGAGGTTTTCCAGGGATCGTAGACTTTTATTGAGCAGTGTTTGAAGACAGGTTCTGTTTTTGACTTATGGTTTAATGTATGTATTTTCATGAGATGTGTTAGCAACAGATGTTCCTTTGGGAAAATAAACCTGTCCCTTGACAGTATTTTTTTTTTTCATGTTTTTCTTTAACTCATGTGTTTGTAATTAAGACCTATTCTGCCCCACCAAAAATACTGTTTGGCAGTGCTCTTGTTCTGTGTCCTTTATTAACAATGAAGTAATAATACACTGTAAACAATTTCAAGCAAGCTGAAGAGCAGGACAATGCCATCCACATGTGCTGTAGAGTGAAAAATCCTGAAGCAGGAATTGGAGGACTTCCTATGGAAGTGACACACCTCTTCACGTCAAGTATGGTCATGTATTCTCCACGTGGACTGAGAGGTTAATACACACTCAGCTGCTCATTTATTCATAATACTTTGAGTCATTTGTCCTTGTCTTCATACATATTGTGGTTCTCTGGTATTTTTAATGCAAAGCTGAAAAAAAAATCAGATTAAAAAAAATATATATTTTTTAACTGTTAACTCTGTTTAACGCCATTCCTTTGTTTCCTTCCTTAAATTTATTTTAAGTAAATGCAAGGGAAAGTCTTGACAGGGTTGTTTACTTTGACAACAAATTCAACCATGTTGTATAACAGACTTATTTGTGACAGTGAATTTGAAATATATAGTTGTGAATATTGACAATGGTGATGAAGGTTCTGCTTATCTTCTGGGGAAGCCCATAACACTATTTACCTGAGAGTCCAGCCAGAATAGCTGGGAATTTGAATATTCAATACTGCAATAGACTGTGTGCAAGGATTATTTATGGAATGGTTCACAAGTAATATTTAATCATGCCTTTCAAAAAATCATTCAACCTGCCTGAAAAGGCAGACAAATATCAATGTAGGTTTTGCTTAGACTATAAGTTATTTTTTGACTGACTAGCCTCATAGGCAAAACAGTACAGAACATGTCTATATATTAGTGTATGGAAAAGAAATGCTTGTGTGGAGACTTCTAACAGCGTGCAAGCCTGTTTTGACTGATAGGATAAAAAGAAAACAAGCAATAGGTGAGATCTGTCATGATCTGCTGTAGCTTATCTTGATCCAAGCACTCAGTTGACCATTATCCAGTAACATGCTAGGAAAAAAAAAAGCTGTAACTAATTTACTTTCAAGTGTTTGATAAAATTTCCCTGAATTAGCCTAATGGGAGGATATTCCACTGAGAAGTGGTGGGTTGTTTTGTTTTTTTTTTTTTTTTTTTTTTTTGTATTTGATGTTCCTGTAAAATGAAGTCTATCCTCTTATTCCCCAGCTACACCAGAATCCTCTGGTTTGGAAATCAAAACTGCTGTCCTGTCCCAGTCAACAAGTAACTTCAGCCTTGCCAAGGCAATATGGGAATGAGGTGGCAGCAGAGTCCAGGAAAAAAAGGTATCTGGAGACTTTACACTAATTGTCATTTACCCACTAGACCCATTCTTATGTGTTGTATCAAGTGCTCAAAGGTACTTGATTTGACTCTATCAAAATCAGACCTTAAAATTAGACAAACACTTGGGCACCAGTTGCCAAGCTGGTAGTGAATGCAGTGCACCAAAAGTGAGAGCCAGGGAGCTGCTGAGATGCAAGGTAATGTCCAGAGCAGGATAATCGGCTCCGTGAGTTCTTCCGAACTGTGGGGCTGTGTGTGCATGCACACGTATGAGTGATTCATGCCCCAGGCTGCTGGGTGATGTGCTGCAGTGAGGGCAGAGGAAGGAAGGAAGAGAGGAGAGAGCGGGAATGTGGATGGAACAGCAAACCACAAAAACATCTCTTTGATCTCTGGGGGTAAGAAAGAGCACTTAACAGTGAAAGGATGGGAGTGGGGAAAACTGTCCAGCTGAAATATTTGTAAGCTGGATTATTGGACACCAAAGAAGCAAGGCATAGCAGTTATGGTTACATAGTACCATAACCACACTTCAGAAGTATTGAACAAACATATAACTAATTGCACATTTTTTTTCTATAAACTTTCAAACCACCCTCATGCATAATGTTTCACCTCCTTCCTCCTATTTCATCAGTTACCCAGTGCAATGGATTCAGAGAAAAAGCAAAAACCGTAGTTGCACAACTAGAGTTGATCGGGTGTTTTCGTAGTTTCGTAGTCTTGGATGAGTTGCATCATGGTGTATCATAACCTGTTTTTTTTCCAAAGAATCTTTTATTTTCTTTGATCACTTGAAGCCATTTTTCAGAAAAGGTCTCTCACTCATGTCTTTAGATTCTTTGTGGTTACAGAGTGTGTGAGCTGTGCTGTGTTGAACAGCACATATGGTGTGATGAGACTGACATAATTCCAGGGCTGTGCCACCATGTGGTATGTAGAAAGGGAATTAGGGATGAGCATATCATTTGTTGCCAAAGAAATAAAGTCTGAATTCCTTCCTGAAAGCTATAGTTCCTGATGTGTTGGCACTGCTTGAGAGCTCAAAACCATGAGACAGAGCAGTGGATCTTACAGTGAAGGCTGGCCTTCCCCAGCATTTTGCAGGAAGTGTCTTCTGGAGACATCAGAAAGTCCAGGAAAGCTCTATCTGAACTTTGTGTTTCTTTATGCTTTGATTTTTCTACTTTTGCAAATGTTCTTCTCTCTGGCCGCCATATGAAGATAATAACATTTATTTTGATCACTGGGCTTCGGTTTGATACTGAAGCCCAGTGGGCTGGAGGCAGCCCTGGGACTGCTGTGGAGCAGGCTGATGTGGTATTTTTCCCTGTTGACCACTCCCAAAGGGTGATGCAATATCATAGTATTTTTGGAGTGCAACAATTTGATCTTGTAAACTTGTTGGGATTTTGTCCACTGCAGGAAGATGCTGCAGATGTTAGTGGGGTGACAGCATTGGTGGTGATGGGAATTGTAAGCCTTTGTCTGAGATCCTGCTTAGTGCTTGCCTTGCTGTTATTTGGCTGCCTTTTGAAGTTATTAGAACATACTTGTCTGTCTTGAGTGAGAAAAAACAGCAGTCACTCTAGATTAGCTTTTCAATTAGTATTTTTTTATTCACTTCAGAAAACGTTTAATAACGTTAAATAACGTTAATAATAATGTTATAAACAGAATCCATATGAATGTTTTCATTTTTCTTTCCTTTGTTTTCTGTAGGTTATATTGCTGTTCTTATGTAGGTTACTTTTTGCAGCAGAACAAGACACTGAATCCTTCACAGCTCTATGCAAAATGTTGCCCTGCGGCGCTTCAGCACAACACAGCGCAGCTTGTTGTTGTTAAACTATGGGGTTTTGTTCAATGTTCGTATCTGAATGTTCCTCCCTCTTCCTGGAAAACTGTTTTAAGTCCATATGGGAGTATGTGTAGACTGCAGACTGTAACGTTCCTTCATGTTTTCCTAGATGGACTTTTCTGATATTTCTCCTTAAGGTGCAGGAATTAGCTGATATTCACAGACTTTTCACCTTTAAAGGGGTGTAGAATTGGATGGATTTTTTTAAGATAGAAAGCAAATCAAATCACTATAATAAAATATTTTGCTGCATCCACAAAGTGCATGAGTGTACATTGTTCTCATGTCATGACTTGACTAAAAAGATGTTAGAGCTCCTCAAAGATTTGTCGTGCCAAGCTAACTCATTGCGTCTGTCACTTCGTGCTGGCCTCACCATTTTGCTCTGTAGCTGGAATTCTCCCCATCCTGACACTAGGGGATGTATGAGACTACGCTGCAAAGTTTCACACCTTTCCTTATCTAAAAGAACAGTCCCAGCTTCCTTTCAACCCACAACTTTCAGTAGCAAATAATCTGATTGCTTTAGGAAAACTATGGCATCTCTCAGTTTTCTTTTTATTAGCTTCTTTGTTATAATTTTTTTTTTGTTGGCATTGTGCCAAAAAGTTCTGTCTTCTTACAGCTGAATATAAACTTGTTATTTAGAATTTTGTCCCAAAAGTGGATTTGCGTAATGCAGTTTGTTTTTCTGGTGCTAGCAAGTCTAATGACTTAAAATGGAAACCTTTTTGGTTCTGCTGGTGCCCGTTCCTGACTGTGAAAATGTATGAGTGAGGAGATAATGAAATTTTTTAGGGAAAAAAAAAAAAAAAGAATTTATTAAAAGTATCATTAAACTCTGTAGCTGCTAGTTTCTCTTCTATGGCTTTTTTTTTTAAAAAAAAAATTGCTTATTAGAAAAACAACTATCACACTGAGGGAAAGAATTAGGGCTATTTCAAGCATATTATTTCACTGTTTCTTGCCAGTGGGAGACTCGGAGAGGGTGTTGGGGGTTTACAGTGGCTAGACAGACCACTAAATTGGTATTAAACGCTTTTCCATATGAAGGAAGTCCCCTTCTGCCAAAAATCCGAGAGCAGAGAGTTCGGTTTCAATGCAAGTACTGCTGGGATGGGGCTAGATAAACTTTGAAAAATTAAGAGGTCATTGGGGTCAGGGTGCAGGCTTCAGAGCCTGTCTGGCTGGCTTCCTTATAGACTCTTGGAGAGTTGGCACACCAAAGCAGCATGACGTCCTTCATAAACATTTGATCCTCCTGACCGTTTTTTTTTTTTCCATGGTATTAACTTTCTCAACAGAAAAAAAAAAAAAGTATATAAAATTGACTGAAGCTGGTTTATATCAATTTTCACCATGCAGAGCCACAGAAAGATTCCTGTGTTGTATCCAAAACAAAAGGAGGAGCAAAGGGAGAAAGAGCAGGTTGCTAAACTACTTGTATAGATTCACAAACTGCTCTAGTTCCTAAAATAGCAGCACAACACAACAAAGGGCTCCTCTGAAACGATGATAAAATGCACTGCTGTTGGTTTTTCAGCTGGTTAATCAAATGGAAAAGGTAAATAATATAAACCCTACAGATCTGGAAAGATGGAAAGGAATGCTAAGGGATTGCTTTAAAACCCCAAATGAAAGAAATGGTAGAGCACTGGCTAAATCCCCAAAGCAAAGAGATCATGAATGGAGCAACAGTGTCAGGATTGGAGGCTGCGAGATGGATCCGGGGTTGATCAGGGAGTTGGCGCTGTGTGATGAAGGGCACAGGTATGCTTTCATGTTGCTTTTCCATCCTTGGCTTTGAGGTCCTAAGTCAGTCCCATGGCAGCTAGTACAGTTGCAGGCCTGCTGAAACTGCGTGTTGTCCTCTGGCCCCTGTAAACCTTCATATCTCTTGAGACCACTATGTATAATGCAGTCATGCTTTCTGTTTGGAAACAGAGACAACTAAGGGTAGCAATGTCCTGGTTAAATTGAGTCAGGTGGGGCTGAAGCCTTGGCTGGCTGGGTATGTTTCGTTTTCCTGGAAGCCAGAGCCAAGAAGAATTACAGTTTTGGCCCATAACTTCTATTGTTAAGAACATCTCTTCTGCCTGGCTTGGCTTTCATTCACTGAAAAAGTGTTTCAATTTCAAAATACTGATCTCAGTTCAGTAAAAACAAACAAGCAGAAAATCTTTGCTGTGCTGTCATAAACTTCTCTTTTTATATGCTGGAGTTTTGTTTGGTTATGCTTTAACCACGGGGTCTAGATTCTGGAAATGAACTAACGATGTTCCTCTTCTGAGCTTGACCATGAGAAAGCGCATTAATGTTCTTGTACGCAGTTCGGTGCAAACTCAGACTGCACTCTGCATGGAAATCCAGCAGTGTGGAGCTTTGTGCTTGGAGGCAGCTCTGCTAATTTCCTGGGGAATTTCTGTGGTGTGTATCTGCACTAGCAGATGTTGTAGTAGCAGAGCTTTACTCTGAGAGAATTTGAAGCCGTTAAATAGTTAGTGAAGCAGCTCAGGCGTCTACGTTGTCAGTACAGGATCATGATGATTTGTTAAATCTGCTGATTTGTTGTATTAAAAAAAAATTGCTTTCTAATTTAAATCTGGAAGTTATTTTTTCATAAACATAACTCTGTTTGCAGAGCTGTTTTGCTGTTTCTGTAAAACAGCGGTGCCTGCCCTCTTGCCTACAGCTACACAGCCTTTTCTGGAAGTCCTCAATGGCTAGATGCTGCTGCAAACCTACGCCTACAGCGTGACCCATAGTTGTGTGACAGTTTGGTCATAACATGCAGGTGCACATACATGTAATGGTACAGGACTGACAGCCTGGATTCATACCTTTCACATTATCAAAATGCACTTCGGAGGTAATAGGCTCTCATTTGGAAGCATATGCATTTCTGCTACAAGGCTAGAAGAAAAATCATTGTAGGTTGGGGATATTTGGGTCTAAATCTAAATCTAAATCTGGTTATCTGAATGAAGAGGGACATTCCAGGTGACGTTCCATTCCATGATGTGACCCCCTGGTCAGATTAGTAATAAAGGAAGAATCTACTGACACAGAAGACCAGTGAATGCAGCACAGAGGGTAACGCAGGATCAAATGACATGACAAAGGCAAGCAGAAAGAATTCAATATGTTGTACCCAAAAGCTTAAAATAACTCAAGGAGATGATAAAATATACAGCATGTGGGTGGGGGGAGTAGACCTTAAAGAAAAGAGCAGTGAAGACCACAGAAATGACCATAGTCCATTTTTATTTTAACCACTTACAGGAAGGTGATGAGTCACGTCTTCCAGAGCTCTTTGATTTATTAGTGAGGTGAGTTTCCTGCTATGGAAATCAGAGCCAGCAGAACTGCCAAAGAGGGAAGGAAGAGTGTGCACAGACATCTTTGTAAGCTCTGCGAGGAGGAGGCAGCAACCCATTTGGCTGGGGAGAGGAACATGCCAGAGACACTGATGTCAGTTAGCAAGAGTTATGCTAGCCCTTAGAAGGTGAAATAATAAAAAATATTGTCAGAATTTCAGAGACAGAATGGACACAGGTAAATGAAGCATTTTGAATTTAACTTATTTTTTTATGGTTTTCTGAGTGTAGAAATTTTCACTTTGAAAACTATATTGCTCTGGTAGGTCACTGGAAGGTAACTGTCCAATAAGTTAGAGCTATGTTAATTTGTTCCATATTGAGCCTGAAGTCTACAATTAGGTGAAACAGAATTTTATGGAAACTTCTTTGGTGAAGTAAGAGTTCAGATTTTCAGGTCCTGTCATCTATGTGCACTTTCTGGACCTGACCAGCAGTCCTGTGGAGAGCTTGAAAATCTTCCAGTAGAAAAATGCTGAAATGAATAATATTTTTAATATGGTTTTGTTTTTAACACAGTTTCTTGTTTTTGAAATTAGTATCTTCCTACTTGAAAAATGTTCTCAGAAGTTGTAACTGACAGTGAAGCCCATCAAAAGGTTAAAACACTTCTAACAGAAGATGCATATATTTGCCTGTGTATTGTTTGCCCCTCTGGGGAAAAGGACAGGTCACTCAGAGGAGACAGACCTTCTTCCTTAGCTGAAGTGCTTGAGGCTTTGAACTTAAAGTATTTTTATACAAAGATGTGTGCGTATTGTTACAGATACAGACTTCACTGGGCATGAGCGGTACAACAGGATAAAGCTCTGTATAAAATAGTCTTGAATAATTATACAGCTGTAAATAAGATTAAATGTTCTCCGTGTTCACTCATCTACATTGTCAAACATCCTTTCTAACTCTAGAAATCCACAACATCTAAAGCTGATGTTCACAGAAAACCAACAGAAGACCAGCTTGTAAATGTTTTTTCAGGCTGGATGGGTTCAAACTGGCACCGTGTGTTCAAATACCTCAGTTTCCATTCTGAACTTTGCAGATCAGACCAGCCAAGTTATTGACCAGGCATTATTCATCCTCACTAGTTTAGAGAAAACATTTGTCATCAGCGTGTTAATATTTGTTATGTGGGTTCATTTAATGTTTATTTTTTTTCCAATTTCCTCTGCTTCTTCAATAACTCCTCAAATTCTTGTAAGCCTTAATTTGAAACTATTTAAGGTTATGTTATTTTCAGCTTCCAAAGATAATTATTTGGCATTGAGTAAACAACCTTAGCTATGCACTTGCTGACATTCCTCCATAATAACTCTCTATCCCTGCTTTATCGCTTATGGAATTGCTTTCTAATCCTTTTCATGGGTCTTTTTTTAAATAGCTTTCTTATATAATAGATAATAACATTTGTTATAAAATGAAAGTAAAACCAATTAAATCTGCCTTATTGTACTTACAAAAGATTGATGTGTGTAAAGACTAACAGCTTATTTGGGGATTTTAATCTAAAAGTGCCCTGCAATAACATTCTCTTGTGTTCAGGGAACTAACGGTAATAGAGAAGCCACTGCCTGCAGAGATGCTGAACTAAATTAAAGTATTGTGTGCTGGTATTCGAGCATCTGCCTCATACGTTAATCTCTGGAAAATGCTTGAAAATACCCTAAAGTAGCAGCCATTTCTTTGTTTAAGTTTGAAAGCTTTTTGTATCTGTTCTCATTAATGCTGTAGTGCAGAAGATTCACTGTTCAGTAAATGAATTGAACAGAAGCTTCTGCAAATCAAGAACAGATTGCGGTTTTCCCATTTCTGTCTCCATTTTATTTTTGTTGTTTGTAAAGGGTTTAAATTTGAGCTCTAGGGACCTGGGTTTTACTATGCTTGCTTCAACATATGTGTTCCCTACTAGAAAGAAGCAAAATAGTTGCACCTAAATGAATAGTGCAAGAATTTAAATATTTTGTTCTCTAAATGATTGAGGATTTCTTACCCTACCGTAGTCTTTCTCTTGAATTATATTTGTATGTATGGGAATTTAAGTGTACAGTTCCTCTGAAAGGTGGATTCTGAAAATGCTTCATCTTCATTGTCAAGTCTCATTTTTCTTCTTTATGACATTTTCATTCATCCAGCCCTGGATCAGAAACAATACCATGTGATTTACAATTGTATGTGACATAAATAGTTGAAGCTGTTAAGAGCAGCATGTAGTAAACAAACAGACTGTAGGCAGTAATACATATGAATACGGAATTCTCATGCATGAATAATCCATGAGTTTACAGAAAAAAAAATCAGTCTGTTTATAGATAATTTAGGAATAGAAGAATGCTTTAATTCAAGAAATAACTTATCTTCTCCAGCTTAAAAAACAATTCCATGAAATGCAATAAAAAAATATTTGTGACATACAGATTTGCCAAACTTAGCTGTTGCTATTTCAGAAAATAAGTTATGCATTCATTAGGACTAAGCCTGCAAATAGAGTATGTATCGCTGAGTGCACTCCCTTAGCTGCTGATCCGCGCACTTGCACCTACGCAGCAGGTGAACATCCCTGAACACCCTCCTGCACTTGCAGCTCTGCTGTTTGAAAAGGTCATTGCTTCCAGCTGCTTGTCCCTTTCCTGTGCCTGGATGTTATCCCCCTTATAGAGCTCCTGGAGAAGCTCCCTCATGCAGCCACTCCTCAATCTATTTCCAACAAAGTGAACAGATTGGTAAAAACATGTTATTTAAATTGTTTAGGAGGTTATGTACGTGAGTGGTTTCACTGCAGATCTGAAGAGACAACTATGGCTGGAGTAAGAAAATGATGGGTGTCCATCACCTTGCTCTGTTTCTGGTCCAGTGAATAAGTGTTGTTATCCCAAGTAAATCATCAGTAAGAGGAGAAATGGTGGGATGCCCACCCTGACACATAGTGTAGCCCTGCTTAGGGAAGCCTTGGGAGCGTCTGGGCAATCCAGGCAGAGTGTAGGAAGGCCTTCTATTATATGAGACACCAACATCTATTTGTCAATCTAGCCTGAAAGAATGCAAGTATTTCAGAAATAATGATTATAATATTTCTGAGCCTTTTTCTTCAGCCAAAGGTACCTGCTGAATTTGAACTAAATGATATCCATACTTTATGCCTGATTTGGAAATGATTTTTATAGCTAAGAAACTAATTATTTTATTTGGTTTTTCAGTTTGGAGAAGAAAATTAATCAACTCCCTTTCCATCTGAGCCCTTTTCTGCTTCTGATGCAGGTTTCTTTAATGGTTTATAACAAGCTCTGTATGCCTTTCACCTTAGGTCTTTCATACTTAAAAACGGTATTTGCAAAGAAGGAGCTCTATTAGGATAAATTAATGTCTTAGAGTGCTTGCAATAAGAAAGACCCTTTACTAGTTTTAAGTAGGAATAGTAAGAGCTAGTTTTAAAATGCTTACAAAGGAAACAACTTGAAATGGGAAATCAGAAAAGGACTGTGAAGAGAAAATAATGAAGGGATTAGAAGAGTATGGTAGTGTTTCAAACTGAGGTTCCTTATATGTATTTAATTAAGAGCCAATAAAGTAGGATTTAAATGCACATAAACTAGACACAGTAGAAACTTGTTAATTTGCTGTCTAATAATTTGCAGATTTTATAATTCATGAAAAGGAAAAAAAAATTAGAAACTTCCTTCTGCCTTCCAGCAGTGGTTTAAACCAGAGGCGATGGTGAAATGGCCTTATTGTTAACACTGAGCTGCTTTGGCAAGTACATGGAAAGCAGTGGCTAGCACATATGACTGTTATGAGGGATTAATTACTGGGTCATAGTCATTAATGCATCATAAAATGTACTTCATTTTATCTCTACATAGTTACTTTTTTAGATAGCACCCAGTGTAACTCAGCGTTTTCACTGATTTGGAGTTGGTCATAAATAAGCACTTGTGCCAGGTCACAAATGCAATGGTTTGCGATAACTCTCAGGCATTAAAATCACAAATCGCCACCACCAACGGACCACAGGCCTGATCACAGAAGCTTTTGAAAGTGTGCATGGAAATTCCTTTTAAAAGCTTTGAGTCAGCTGGGGTGGCTGGTAGGAGGTGAGCTCTGTTGCACTTCACGGTGTCTGCGGGCCAGTTCGCGATATTCATACATCAGTACAGGCAAAGGAAATAAGAATGGTCTGGTTTAGGCTGATGGGAATATTTTTAAGGTGAATCCTGATAGGTCAGCTCCTGTACTTTATTAATTATTATTTATCAATATAGATCTGATTTTATTGTTGACTTGTGCAATATATCTAGATCACATTGTTCACTGATGCAGTTTGTGTCCCTTCCTTTATGCTTATTTACATAGAGAGTAAATTGAATTCGATGTTACTCTGTGATACTATAGTTGGTACTAAATTAATATTTAACTCTGATTTTTCTGCCACTTTTAAATTGTTATTCTCACGTTGTGTGCAATATTTTCAGCTTTCCTGAGAGAGTTCATGCAGAGTCTAAGAAATGTATTATTAAAACATAGATTCCAAACATCATATATTTAATTCATTAATTTTGTAATTAGATTGAGATGTTAAATATATTTTTATTTCTAAACTACAGTTTACTTAAATGAATTATGAATTAGTGTTCATTTTTAATACCACCAGAGTATTTTAGAATATTTTCCTTTGAATTCCAGTTGTGTGAGTTGACCTTGATGCGCTGCACCAGCACCAAACTAAATTAGGAAAAAAAAAGAAAATTGCGATGTGACTATGTCAGATGAAGTTGTTCCGGTCTGCTTTAATCCTGACTCTAGTTACCTGGAAACTGTCCATCCAGTTATATGTAAAAACTTGGAGAGAGCCCATTGAGTCAAATTTCGTCATCTGCCAGGTAATTACAGCCCTTGTTATCTTCAGCAGGGAGTTACCCACGTAGAGCTCTGGGTAAAGTAAGACTCATTTGTATTTGTTCTTCTCCTGTGCTATATTTGATTAATCAAACATACTTATCTGCAGCTTTCATTTTGCAGCTAGAAGGCAAAGTAGAGGAGCTGGCATTTGCATTGTGATTCCAATTAAGTTGAAATTAGCATGAACTTATGTTCACTAGCTGATGTCTAATGTATGTTAGATGAAATGGTGCTTTGATAAACTGACTCCGGGGACTGCTATGACACTTCTTGTCTGCATCCTACAACATGATTAAACTGCAGTAGTACCATGTGATTTCTAGAGTTAGTTCTACCTTGTGCTGTACCTTTCTGGCCCAGGGAACCAACCAGATCAGCTTTTAAGGGAAAATATACTTAAAAACAAACCAACCCCCAGAACCTAAAACCCTACACAGAACAAAACACATATCCAAAAAAGTCCCTCCAGACGATTGGAACATCAGTCCTAGCTATTGCAGTAAATGGCAAGGATCAGAACAATTTTCAAATGGCATAGGAAATTATTTTTCTGCTTTGTTTTAATCTATTTTGTATTTTCATTCAAACGAGAGGTCTTTTGGAAATAGTGCACATTAGAAATGCTTAGAAAATGCTCGCATTGCACCTTATAGTCAAAAATCAACCAAACAATAATTATTAGGTATTTCAATCATGCCAGGTGTTGCAGAGTTTGGCCAAGTCCGGATCCTTCACAAAACAATTTATTAGCATCAGTCTTTTGAGGAAGTGTGGGTTACTACAATCCCATTACACCTGCAGAACTGAGGCTCTGGCAAGAAATCAATAGGCCCTGGTGACTTAAATGCTTACCTATCAAATGGTCTGTGTTTCTGAAACATACCTCACGTTACACGCTTGCCAAGGCTCATTTAAGCAGAAATTGGTTTGCTTGTTTTGTAGGAGCATTATCCCCTCAAATAAAAGAAGATCAGTTCATCTTGTCAAGAAGTTTTCTTCTGCTTCTGTTGCAAATGGTATTTCTCCTCACTATGCTGCTTTGCCTTTTCCTCCCGCAGCCTGCGAGGAAGTCTGCTCAGGCAGAACGGCACCAATCGATTGACAATGGAGAGATGCCCCAAGAAAGGCCACAGTAGCATGAGGCAAGTGTTGGGAACTTACTGCAATATTCCCTGGCCAAAAGGAGATGAGCAGTAAGACAAAAACATAATCCTGGCAAGAAAATGCTCAAGGATGTAATTAGTAACAGTGATAAAAGAAAAGAACAGGTATGGAAACATGAAATTAAATAAAGCTGATGATGCAAACCTGCTCTTGATTTGATCACTATTAGTGATTTTTTTTTTTTTAAAGTAAATATGGCTGGGCAGCACCAACTTAATTTTATTTAACTGCCAATCCTAATGGGAAATACTGTTGCCTCCATTCAAACAAATCCTTTCTCACAGGTTAGGACTGAAAAGGTGTAGGACCTTTGCTGTCCCATCGTGTTCATCTCTCCTAGAAGTTCAGCTTTCAACAATTGCACGGGGACTTGCGCTGCAGCTCAGAGCGCTGTCTGTGCTGGGGCAAACCATGCCATGTGGGCAGCAGCTTTCTAGCCTTCCCCCTTTGATGAAGCTAGGAGCCACCTTCTTGCTTTAGTTTTAGAGCATGGCTGACAAGGTATTTTATCTTTTCCATATTTTACTAGTGTACTTGTTCAGCCAATTTATTTTTTATTGCAAGTTATAATTGAGCTTGTATATCTTTTAAAAAATGTTTTTAATTCCTTGTAGTAGTCAAGATATTTTTCAGTCTATTTCTTAACCATTTTTAATTGTATTGTCTCACTAGTAAATATCAGTAATTCAAGATTTATGGGTTTTGTTCTTTTTCATATAAATGTTTCCCCTAGGATTAAGCTTGAAATAAATTACTTCATGTTGTTGCCCATTACTTGCATTCATGGGTAAATCTAAGTGTCTGATTTCCTATCACTGATTTTTCAAATGTTAGTAATTAAAATTGCAGAAGTGTTTTTAATGTCAAAGATTAAAGAGATGTTGGTGGACACATCAGTTTGACACAGATTTGGCAGGTAAAATTTAAAGTTAGAAGGGCTGTTTCTATATTCTTTGTTTTTAATTTTAGATTTACTGACCTTTCAGGTGTGCTTAAAAGCAAGATGGATTATGAAAATGTTTGCCACAATTTATTGGCATGTATACCTAAAATAGGAACGCATGAGATGAGGAACTCATCTGGAGAGATGCGTGTAATGGCTGATATCAAAAACCATTCGCCCCTCCTCTATGATTGTAACCTGAGAGCTGTTACTAAATTCTTTATAGCAACTGGAATGAGTTTTTTCCTGCTATAATCTGACTATGGTTTTGTGTGTACTAACTCTGAAGTCCATTCCTTATGCTGATGAATGTCTTCATGTGGTCCTGAAACTCACTGTTCTCCTACGTCTCTCCCTGTTTGTCTTATATTGCTACCTTGTGAGTGATTTCTCACAATTGCAGCACATTTTTGTGAAGACAGATCGTATCTTCTCTCCTGCCAGACACAGTCCTCAGAGTCTCAGTAGCTGGAGGGCAGCCAGACAAAATTTTGCAGCTGCTTTGTGAAAATCCCAGTGGTTGAGACCCCAGTGATGTCTGACATATCTAGATCTTGAGAATTCTTATAGGGCCCGTCCTGAGCTTCAAAATCTTCACAAATTCCTGTGACTAATAGGTGCACCTTGTTTAAAGAACATACCCGCACTGTACTTATTTATTATCTATTCTGTTTCCAGTCTAGACTTCCTAGCACATACAAATTTAGAACGAAATAATTGCTGTAAGCCTTTTAAACTCAACTAAATAGAGGCTAAGCCTCATCTTGGTATAAAAATCGAGCTGATTAAAAACTGCTCTAATGTATTTCTACCTGTTTGAAAGATAGTGCAAGTACTGAAACGTTGACTTTTACCATACTGTCCTGTACCAATAGCCAGACAAGGACTAGCAAATTGCTTATCCTAGTACCATGACACATCATACGATGTTTTCTCTACCCTTGGGAAATTCTCCTAGAGGAGCTGAAGCTTCTCTGAGAACTTTTTTGCACTGTTGGAACAGTTTAAACAAGCTGCATCCCACCAGTGGGTCGAGCCCGTTGTGTCTAACAGATGTTTGCACTTCTGTCTCAGAACTGCATTAATTCACATCTGAGCCTTAACCTGACAAAGCACATTTGAGTGGGGTCCTTTCGCTTCGTGTCATTTGCTTTTCCAGCCAATTTAGTCTGGCAGCATATGTGCCAGGGCTGAGTGCTCTGTGCAGGGCTATCCTCCAGGCAGCACCCAATTCTTCAAGGGAACTCACAAATAAATGATATACAGGTCTCTTTCTAGAATTTTTCTAATCTGACTATGAATCTTGACACAGAGCATGTCAAGAATGTCTGTTTGATCTAGCGGAAGTGGCACTTTCCTGAGCTGGAGGTTAGGACTTAAGCTTTATCCCCAGAAGAGGAGAGGTGCAACCTGCTGCGTTACTCCAGGGAAGGTATTCTGCTTGGTGCATCTGTTTGTGCTCCTTTTGTTTGCCTGTTTGTCATCTTCCTTAGACTACAGGGTGTTTGAAATGGTAGGGTGTTTGAAATGGTGGGGTATTTTTGTTTTATTTTGGCTTTTTTTACATTTATAGTAACCTGGGAGATAAACCTGTCCTCCATTAGAATTCTTCCAGGAATTTTCTGCACCATTATGAAATCTGTTGAAAAGGGTGTTGGAAGACAGTATACTGTAAAAAAAAAAAATTCACTTGTGTGTTCTCTCAAATTTGTATACCTCATTGGTGATCAAAATATAAGTCTATATATTGATACCGAAAACAAAATCCAATTTTTCCCACATGATGTCCCCTTCTTCCTTTTCAGTGTTCCTTAGACTATCCTTAAAAATTCTTTCATCCTTCTGCTTTTCCTATAAATGCATGGATTGCCCTTCATTTTCAGGAAGTCACCTGGGGGCTCAGTGAGTAGAGGAGTTTTGGGCAGACTTTTGTGTCAGCTGCACAAGCTCAGTTTTGCTATCAGGAAGCGGGGCAATGGTCCCAGCTGATGCCTGGGGAAGCAGGGAGGCTGGTGCCCAGGAGGGAATAGCTGTGTTTGGGTATGGAGCCCCACCTCAGACTTCCTCAGCAACAGGAAAATTTTATTCTCTGAGCTCTCTGATGTGGTCATTTTGTGCTTTCATACTGAACACATTTAATTTTCCTTTGAACTGTCTGGTACATTTAGCAGTTGCAAAGAGCTTCCTTTCATTCCACCAACTCCAATCAAAGACGGCATCCATCTTGTCTTCCAAGTCTTGTTATCTTCACAGTAAATTCTTATACCTTTTGAAACTGAGCATTATGCTCATGGCTTTACTATTGCCTGTGCAGATGATTTTCTAGATAAAAAGAAATAAAATAATAATAATGTTATGATGTTTGTGAGAACATTTGCTTTCTTAAACCATTTGAAGATAACTTCATCAGGCCATTTCTCCAGCAGGCTTGTGATCTCATCCTCGCCTGTCAACAAAGGTCAGACATATTAGTTCCCTACTTCTTTTTTACCAAGTGGAACCCATTTTGGTGCTTGTTTTCTTTTCAGAGACCTACTTTTCTTCCAGTTCCATGACTGCTTTTTAAGGAAAACAGGTGAAAATCAATCCATCTCTGGAGTTCAACTTTTCTTACTGTTGTAAGAAAACATGTGGGCATGGTTTGCTTTGAGTGGTTTGCTGTCACCTTTAGTTTTCCCCTTGCCCCTTTTCTAAGTGTGTAGCCTGATCACCCACTGCTGAACTCCAACTGTGCTGGTTAAAAAGGTTTGCCTGCCTCTGTATTTTACGCGGAAGATAACAGATGTGTTAGCCACTGAGAAAGCTACATGCCACTTCATGAAATCCACGCTGAATCCAAGCCTTGGGTGATGATGGTCTCTGGATGCTATTTTCACCAACTGGGAGCGGCTTAAAGTCCCCTTCTCTCTCACTCCTTCCAAGTTAGTATGTTGAGAGCTGTCTGTCCTCAGCTCTTACTGCTTTCTGTTGGATGGGGCTTTTCTTACTTTCTTCCATTAGATCTTCTACTGCCTTGATGAGTGTTGCCAGAGAGCTACAGGAGTGCCTCAGGGGTGAGAGTTTTAGTAGCCTAGGTGTTGAGGTTTGCTTGTGAGTGATGGAAAACTAGAAGAGTTGGACTTTGTTTTTCATTAGAATTCTACTTTCTTCCAAAAGGTAGAAGTTTGCTTTCCTTGCTACGTCAAAGCAGGTCCCTGAAATAAGTGTGATGTATCTGTCTTCAGCTGGGATATGGCTGTAGGAATAAGGAGCTTCTCCATGCTTCACTACCACTTTCATCGTAGGTGCATTTGCATCCGTGTCTAACCAGGAACGGTCGTATCTGTTTGCTTCTCCAGTTTAATTTCTGACAAGTTTGCAAGGTCATTTCTTTCTTGTTTAGAATTTAGGATCTTGTATCATTTTTTAGAATAAAACAGCATCTGCAACTATAAGTTGAAGTTCCCACAGCATTTCAGTTTCTTCTCTGGGAAGTTATAGTCTTATTTTAGGAATCAGTCATCTCTTCATCCCTGTTGATCTTGGGACATAATATTCATTTGTCATCTCTATGAAGTCTGTCTGTTTTGTCAGTAACATACACGTGCAGCTGCTCCTTGAGCCTCGTCTGATCCCTGAGTCCATCCATCCTAGAAATGTGTGTTATTGTGTCACTGCTGCTGAATGACACTTTACTTTTTTTTTTTTTTTTTTTTTTTTACAGTCTGTGCCTTCCCCTACTTATCAATCATAATGTCTTGGGTATCTCTGTATCCTTACCATCACCTTTTCTGCCTTTTTATATCTTTTTACTTGCTAGTTATGCCCTATTCTGGCTAACTTTATCCTATTTCCTGCTGCTGTATTTATCGATGAATGTCTCTTTTCATCCTAGGCCACATAATCAGTATTCCTCATCTTCTTCCCTTGCCGAGAACTTCAAAAATGTAGTTGCGGAAATATTTAAGGATAGGACGTCTTGTGCTCTTCAGGCCAAATTAGAGATGCAAATCTCATCATCTTTAACAAGATGCACATCTAATGTTTCATACAGTACTTTGAAAGTTTATGTCCCTACCTCTGTTTCTCATTTAGGTCACAAATTATCCCTGATTGTATTTTGGTTACTGCTGCATCACTACTGTATTTATTTCATCTCACCTTTCTTTTTAACAGCTCTTATCCTATCTCTTGCAGGTGATGCAACTAATGTTTCTATTACACGTAATTCAGTGGCAAAATCCTCACTGCCTCCACTGAGCATGGGATCAGTTCTTACAGTTCACTCTGTCTGAGGTCCTTTTCCTGACTTGAGGACAGAGGGTGATGCGTGTTGTGCGACACAATGGGTGAGGTATGGGCATGTTTGGAATTTCTGGAAATACTGCCGAGGCAGTTGTCACATGCTGTTACTAAATATTGCCTTTCTATGGGTTCAGAAAATTAAAACAACCATCTTCCTCCAGCTTACCAATATGAGTTAGATATAGAAATCGCATCAATGCCACCTTTTTAAGGCATAGTGTAAAAATACAATGACAGCAAAAGTAGTTCAAGTCTGCAAAGTGTTCCGCAATGCATTTTTCTCCTTCTTTGCATTTTTCTTGTAGAAAAGTTGTAAAGTTGCAATTATTTCTTGTAGAATTTTTTTTTATTATCCTTTATCAAATCTATATTATCTTATATTGCGTCTGGCTTTTAACCTCTTAAATGGCTTCCCAGTTTCTATGTATTTTGCTGCTTAACTTCATAATCAGGCAAACAAATCACCACGGTAGGTTGTTAAGGTGTGCTTCATGTTTGTATCTGGTGAGAATCACTGTTTGGTCTGTAAATAGTACGTTGAGCAAATGCTTTTTGTTCTTTTATTAAAAAGCTGTGTGAAAAATTCTGTTCTAAGTTATGGTAGGTGATAATTAATTTGTTGAATGAGGTTACTGATGTTTTATGCATTTGTTGAATGAGTGAAAGATGTGGCCAAAGTTTTAAAACATGATAGTCTGCTCTTGGATTTTGTGCTGGTTTTGGTAGCTTGTTAGGGGTCATATAACATAGCTAAGACAAAATGCATAATTTTCTGTCTTGAATATAACAATTGGCTCTGAAGGATAACATTCAAACCTTACTGGCCTTCAGGTGCAGTTTGGAGCTTCTGTTAACTGATAACTGACTGATAAAGGGAAGGAGGGGAAGTCTACTGGATTTATACTACTTATTTTTTTCCTGCTCTTTTGCTGTAGGTTTGTGCCTTAGTTTCTACAGATGCAGTGAGCAAAGTAACCCCCTAAATGAGAGGACAGGTTTTGTTTCCAAGGTCAGTGCTGGTCAGCTCCAGCATCTTTCCTTGTGTTTCTCTCTTCCCCTTCCCAACTGCCTTTGCCTCCTCATCTGATAACCTGCACAAAATAATACCTACTAATTTCCCTGTTGTGTATACTTATGGGGCATGGAGATGGCTTTTATTTGGGAATTGTCACAGCTCCTGATGGATAAATACAGAGGAAAGAGGAGACAAATTATGTGGGGACCTTGGTTTAGTTTAAGTCCAAGGATGCTATAAGATGGGAGAGAGATAGGAAGAAAGAAGAGGGAAGATAGTGGGATTAGCTTGAGTGGTCCTGTGATCTCAAACTTGAGGTGTTTGCCAGCAGCTTGAAGGGTCCAGATATTTATGGAAACCTTAAAACAATTATGTGGCTAAAGAGTTCTACTCCTACATGATCTGTCAGCTTTGTATGGCCCTCCATCCCCCTAAAATCTTGAGAGAGGAGGTTTCAAGTACCTCCAGTTTTTCATAGCTGTGGCCTGAAGCAGAGAATAAAGTAATACTGTTGTCCCTCAAAACTACTGGAAAAGCTTTTTGTGGTAGTGTTGTGCCATTTCAATGACCGTGAAACAGTGTGAGTATGAGAACTTTCTTCCACTTCTGTATTTCCATGCCCTGCCCTAGCTGTTGTCCATTACTTCTGGCGTTCTCCTTCAATAGTAGTTTAAAAAGCTGTTGACAGGCTGCCAAGGTTACTGTTTGCCCTTGCTGCTCTGAATGCTAAGACGGTAAAACAATTCTCATTCTTTGTTTTCCCATTTTTTTTTTAGCTCTTTTCTATTGTATTTTTTTTAAAAAAATAAGATTACGGGCTTTACTCTTGAGAGCAAAGCAAGAAATAAAACTGATCAATAACAGATATAATAGGGATGGAACCTACTTCAGGAAAAGAAAAATTATCCTGCACTTCCCATTAAATATCTTACTTTGCATAATTTCACCATGTAATCAGGAGGTCTCTGTTCCTCAAGTAAGACATTACAGTGACCAGGTTGCCACAGTCTCTTATTTTCAGATTTTCTTTCCTATTTTTTGCATCCACAAATGAGAACTCATGGTGTTTATATGGGTGTAACATGCTTAGATAACAAGCTCTCATAGTTTTCAGAGATCTGTGTTTGAGCTGTAATGATGTCCTTGTCACGCTAGCATCTCAAACACTAAATTATTGGATTGCTTGTAATTCTTCAATGTATTAGACAATCTGATCTCAATTAAATTACCAAGTGCAGTGCAGGCCACGTGCAATACACAGAGACATCAAATCTTAGCTAATATGCCTATATTATTTTTAGATAGTCTATTCTATTTATCTTCATTTTTTTTGTTGTTGTTTTCACTGCGTTTTTATAATTAAACCCGTCTCTGATACCCTGGGAAAATAGAAAAAGTGCCTTGTAGTTATGGCCAATTGGATACTGTAATGCGTTAGAAAATGTTGCTGCAGTGATAGCTGTTACACACTGTTTCTGCCTGTCGTTATAATGTACAGTGCCTAGGGATCCTTAATCCATAGACTATTTGACCTAGCTGAGTGGATAGCATATATTATGTCATGGCCTATTTGTGAATTTTAATTTAAGAATTGTTGGTCTGGTTGCCTTCAACAGTTCTTTCTGTCAAGTCAAGGAAAGCTTTTGAGATTTTGCTGCTTTGTTTGTATATTGCGACCTAGTTCTTCATATACATTAAAAAATAATCAACTGCATGTAGAAAGCACAGCAGTAATACAGTATATGTAGAGAACTGTACTGTAGACTTAAAAATTTAAATGCTTAAAAATAAGTAATGGTGCTCAAAGGCTAATTGCATGTGAAGTCAAGCATTCAGGAGTAGCAAGCATCAGGATTAAAATTCCTATGGGCAGGCAGGCATCTTCTCAGATTTTCAGAAGAGTCTAACCAGGCAAAATGTCCAGCTTCTGTTGAAATGTATCACAACCATGGCCTAAACCATTAGGCGCTTTTGAATATCCAGCCAGGTACTGATCTATATTTTTTTGGATATCTGTATGCTTTTGAAAGTAACTATGGTAGGTGGGAAGCCTGTATTTAACTGGAAGTCAATGGGACCTAACCATCAGTGATTTTGTGTTAGTATTAAGTACTAAGTACATATTTTAAAAAAATCATTCTGAAGTAATTGGGCCATTTTTCAGAAAAATGGGATGTTTTTAGATGTTTAGGGGATATTCGTTAGAACCTAAAGCTGAAAAAATTTAGTTGGAGTGTCTCCAAAGTGTGTAAAGTAGGTTCTTCACAGAAGTGAGGCAAAGGAGTGCAAAACTATCAGGCATATGAAGTTCTGAAGAACATAAAGACCAGGTGTGTTTTTGATTTTGAATGATTAATCTAAATCCATTTTTTTTTCATGCTAAGCATGAATTTTCCTCTCTTTTCAGTACTGAGCCAAGTCTTTACTCTTTGAAGGTATCAATAAAACCACCTCAAAGTACCTCTGCTTCACACAATGTTATTTTTGGGAATTGCTGAAAGATAAACAGTAATATAACTTGGTGTTATAAGGTGAGTAATTAAGAAATGAGAAAAGAGATGCGTTGATGTGCTGTCTATGAAATTATCATTCTGATAATGGTTGCACTTGTAATTATATCTAGTTTAATCTGACAACAGTACTGAGAAGCTGTGGCTTTTTATACCGTACTTTGAGGAAAAACTCCAATTAATTTGACGTGATTCATTTGCACCCTTGCTTTTCTAGGGGTTTTTGGCTGAACTTTGAGCCACTGATTTGTGCAACTAGATACATGAACATGGAAGATAACGTACTCTGTTTCAAAAGGAAGAGCGAAGAACCAAGTTGAATGTGCAGTGTTCCAAACTTAATGGTTGCACAATGTATCTAACTGCTTTATTATTGTAGCCTCAGCAATATTTGAGCTGTTCAGAATTCTTTGGAATGTAGATCAATTCTTGGGGATAACTGCTCTCTATATTTCATTATTGATGGACCTGTCAAATGAAATGTATGTACTGACACCTCCTTGCCCTGAAGATTAAAGACCTCAAATATGGAAAAATGGAGATTGATCTTGAGTCTCCTGTGCCAAAATTCCCTTTTTCTCTCACTAGTGTGCTTTGCTACATATATTAACTTGTGGAAAATCCTATAATGAAAGATAATATTCCTCGTGTTACTGTGACCTTGTCTCGTGCCAGGTAATTCCTAGCTGATGTGTTGTTACGGTTATTGTTCCAAGGAATAGATGACTTGTAATGAGAGAGAGGGAGAAACACTTAGTGCTATATTTTTCTATCTATCAGAAGTATTTCTGATTCTCAACTCTTGCTGGAATTAAAATTCTGACCAACTTTCATTTCAATGCATGGTATCTATTTAGGAAAAAATACTTTAAGCAATTTAGCAAGTGTAAATTTTTTTTTCCTAGAATGATGAACAATCATAGGAATGCCAGGAAATTGTCTTAAATAAATGCAATAATGTATTAAACTTTTTTTTTCTGGTAATTTCAGGATACAGCTTTCTAAAGTTTTGTCCTCCTTATTCTTTCCTTTTTATACAAGGGATGACAACAGGGGATGCTGAGGTAGTACAGCAGCAGGGGTCTAGACAAACACATGGGAATAGTCTCATTTAGATTTCAAATGGCTGCTCAAGTTTTTAGCCTTTGTCATGTCTTTCCTTCAATTACAGGTCTACACACTGCCATCTATATCTCTGTAATTGTACTGTGGAGATGATTCTAAAATGCTGTCCTTTATGGCAAAACAGTGTGATAAATCACAAATTACTGAGCTCAGTACATGCCAAAATGTGTACGTTTATAGCATTAGGAAAGCTCTGAGAAAGGAATTGTTCTGCAGGTTTCTCAATATCAGAAATGAATTTGTTTCCCCAAAGTTTTATCCTACTGAAGTATGGAAGTGTTTCATTTGACAACTTGAGGTTTCGGTTAGTGTCCTGTTGACCAGGGCTCTCACGTGGACTTCTGCTATACAGGTAGGTGGCATAAGCATCCTGCCTGCTGGCTGATGGAGTCTGAGCCTGGCTTTCTGCGTTTCTGCTAGGATATTTTACTTTGCACATATCAATTCAGCCAGTAGTTTAGCCTTAGCTTCCAACCAGCTCCCTAGTTTGTGTAGTTAGACCTATTTTTCCATTACTAAATAGTGGTTATTTGTGCAAAGGGGAACACTCCAGTAGAAAACACTGCACAAGTATCTATCAAAAGAATCTGAACTCAGCAAAGGAGGGACTTGAAGCTCTTGTTCCTATTTAGAGCAAATCTATACTGGAACTTTGTGCTGAACTTAATATTGTCATGGAAGTATCTGGGCTGGACCTGGGAATTTCTTTCAGAATTGATAGACTGCACAAAAATTCTTGATCAACTTTACTAGTCAGGACAAAACATAATGTCAAATGACAAGTAGAAAAACAGCAGTGTTTTGTTTCTTGCAATTAATGCTGTCTTCGTGAGATATTGCCAACAAACCAGATCAACATGTTTGAAAACCGATAACCTGAAAAGATTGATTTGCTTGGGAAGGGAGACTGTAATCTTCAGAAGTCACTTGTCCTGGAAACAAATATTTTAATCCTTGTATTGCTGGTTATTTTTTTCCTATCTGTAAACTGGGGGAAATGATCATTTTCAGAACAAATTCATGATTTATAACTGCAAATTATAGTGTTTCTACTTAAACACATAACAATTTGCCATAGAGAATTCTATTGTTCTTCAATTAGTACAGTGATATCCATAAACATTAAGCTAATATTGTTTTGTTATAGAAAGCAGATGAACATAATCCATCCAGTCAGTGGGAAATGCAAGCAAAAAGTACTAGTTTAGGTGACTTTCAAGTGTTTTCACTGGTCCTTTTAAGTATGATCTCCCTGTGTATGTGCATATAAAATGTCATTTTTCCTATATGCAATTTGGTTTTGGTATAGGTTTTTTTCCCACTAATTCATTTTGAATAATCTTTTTTTCCTAGAATTTCCTAAAAATCAGCTGATTTTTAGATAGTTAATGTTAACAATCGTATGGCAAATACATTCAAAAGTTATAGACAGAAAAATGGAATGCATCCCAGTGGATTTTGTTGCACTGTTCAAAAAGCCTTATTGCAGTTTTTGCCTCTCTTGTAGTGGATGTGTAGCACAGCAAGAGAAGAAAACACTTCGTAATATCTTTGTTAAATCTTTTTCACAGAATCTTGTATGCGTGATGAAGGAATGAGTGTGATGAATACTGTGGATAACACAGCTATCGTTGTCTGCACAATGGAGCTTTTTATATTGTACAATTTATAGTTTTGTTGATCCAGTTCATTGCAGCTTTTTTGCCTCACCAAACTAATATTTGGGTTCAAATGTTCACTCTGATGTCAAGGTCTGATATTTTTACCTCTCCCTTTCTCTTAATTTTATTGATTTTTCTAAGCCAAGCATTCCATAAATCAGTTATAGTAAGAAGGCTTATTGTGGAATGTGATATAATTGGCAACTGATTGTTGATGTAGGAGATTTATGTTGGCCTTATAGTAATAGTTTCTTATAATTGGAAACATATGTGATTTCTAGTGTCTAGACTTGGGAACTTTCCCAGGAAGGAGTTCCAGGTGGTTATCTAAGCATAATAGGCCAAATGGCTACCACGTATAGGCTGCAGACATGGGAAATATGTAAATGTTGCTGGCAAATGTAATTGTTTCATAAATTTAAGTTTATAAATTGCAGTATATCCATTTACATCTAATGCTTTGACCAGCTGATTTGTTTTATAGATTCACGCAGATTCAGTGTTTAAAACTTGAAACTTACTTTTTCTTGATTGCTCCCTAAACTGAAATAATGTAAAATATAGAGATGAGAAGTTCTTAATATGCCTGGATCTCAAAAGGCTTTTAACTATATTATGTGTCTAATTTACTTCCACTAATGTATGAATGCTTACCATGAAATAGCAAGCAGTTACATTATCATATTTATTAAATTAATTCTGTGAAATTTGATTTTGTATAGTTAAGTTACATGGCTCCTTGAGTTTTGTCTTCATTTGCTAGGAGGCTGATTTCTGGAAGGACCTCAGAAAGGAAACATGTCTGGAAGTTGTACAGCCTACAAAAGCATGTGGTGATTTGATATTGTCCTGATCCCAGTTTGCCTTGAACATGCTCTGCACGTTAAAACATCCCTGGAGAAGGAAAGCACAGTTGGCTATCCCAGCATGAATGCTCTGCAAATATTGTTCTGGGACCTGCACAGCCTGTGACTCACAATGAGTATTTTCAGCTCTGGTTTTGACTTTACAATAGGAAATACAAAAGAAAGTAAGTAATTTGCTGGGGCCTAACACAGTATGACTTGATCATTGTGGCTCACACAGACAACACTAGAGCTGCACTAGGAAATGTGAAAAGTCTTCTCAGTTCAGTTTTCATGTGCCAGATGGTTGTTTCTTGTTCCTGTTTTTTTGTTTTGTTTTGTTTTGGTTTTTTTTTAATCCTACCTGTTAAGATAGCAAAGAATGACATACGTTATCTGGCTCTGCAGCCAAGTGTGTGGTCCAAATTATTTTCACAGAATGCCTGACAAAGTCTGCTTGCTTGCTTGCCTGCCTCAATCATTTTTCTCAACTAATTAGAAAAGTCTGCCAAGCATTGTTGGGCTAAGGCACTAATTATTCTCAAACAAATGTTTCAATTTTGCACAAGTTAGGAAGTGTTTCTGTTCTAAATGACTATTTGCCAAGATGCCAGAGTAGTCAGACCAGTTTAATTTATCAATATGTCTGGAAGTCCTGGAGTACCAAAGATATAAAACCATTTAAAAGCAAAAGACCATCTGCAGTCTTAGGCGCTCTTTTAGGAAATAACGCTATAATACTTCTTTTTGTATATGTTAGTTTTTAATGAGAAGTAGCGACTTTATTTTCCTTCTGTGAATGTTATTTCTTGTGATATTCCTGACTGTGTTGGTTCTCAGATTCTCTTGGGTTTGGCACTGAATTAAAGGAAGTTTTCTTATTAGTCACACAAGACTGGCCTATCTAATCCTTTCTCAGGTTTTATAGCCTGCTCATCATCACCCTTATCTGAGCATTAAAGAAGTTGGTCTCTGATGTCAATGACACTGGTAAGTCTTTTCTTGTCAAACTACGAGTTGAATTTGGCAATCGGAAGAAACTTGAATGGTTTAAGGGAAGTTTACAGCTTGTTTTCCAAGCAATGGCACTGTACTCGAACCTGAACTCTGCACTTCCCTACTCAGAAGTAGTTGTGAACTTCCAGAATGGTGTCGTCTCATCTCTGATCTTGAAACGTTTAGGTCATATTGATTTATTTGTGATGAGTTTCGGTATGATAGTTTGATATGTCATTATTGAGGTACGTGCCTCTGATCAGCTATATCTTTGCTGATATATTATACTTCTGCTATCTGTCTTTCCTACTGTTTGCCCTCATCCCAAAAGTTGCTCTATAAGAAGCAGATAGCTTGCCATGGTTAGGAGTGTCTTTGGCTTCTGTTGGATTTGCCCATATTTAATCAACAAAAGTCAGAGTTTCCAAGAACTGCCTTCCTCTCTTTCTTGAAAGCAGAGTTGCATGCTTTCAGGGAAAGATGGTTTTTATTATATTTCAAAGATGACAAGAGAAATTCAACAACTTATTTCACAGGGATAATTGGAGTGGTTTACTTATGAGCCAACTCTAGAGGTGTGTTATTTCAAAATTATGGGATTATTTTTTTTAAGCATATATTAAGGGTGATGGAAAAATGAAAGAATTAAATCACCAGAACAGCAGCAGAAATTGGAACATTTCGTTACTTGATTATTTTCCAGCAGCCACCTGTGCCAAGGAAGAAAATGTGCCTAAATATTACGGTATTTGTATCTCCTTGAACAGTTACTCATCTTAGGATAAATGGGCAGGCATAACATGTATTTGAGTAATGGTTTATATGTGTTTTCCTTTTATCCTTTCTTCTTCCTTCTTTTAGGGGAAAATATGAAACCTAGTGCCTGGATATTTTATATGATTATATTGCTCATTGCCCTTATCTCCACCCACTGGCTTAATTGCAATCTGTCTACATAGTATGTGGTGTGTGCTTTTTTTTTTCCCCATGAATTTTGAGAAATTATTTGTAAAGAGGAGATATAATACATGGGCAAGTCTACTTGTAAAAAAGTTGGCTGGCAGCTCCTGGAAACAGCTGCGTTGCAGGGGTATGCACAGACAGATGATCTCAAGTGAAAATATTGCAAATAAAACATTCTTGGTGCTCAAGTATAATGTGAGGCAACAAAAGATGAATGAGCTGTGAATCCCAGGGTGTTCCTTCAAAGTTCAATCCGTAGTCATCTCCTGTGCAGCAAAGAAGGTTTTAGGATAATGGTGTTATATGTTTTGAATGATTTCTCTTTTTCTGTTTTGTCCTTCTTGTGCATCCAGTGCATTGTTATTTGCTGGATAATTATCCCTTCTGATTTCAAGGTGCCTACTGTCCTTGGTGAGGACAGGAGTTCCTCCTGTAACCTCAGTTACCTAGTTTTAGTCAGGAAATACACATTAAATGTACTAGACTTTCGGTAGGCCTTTTTAGACACCTGAATGTCTCTGCAGATTCGGCCCTCTTCTGAGGGTTGGAGCAAGAGGGAGGATCTGGATTTGTTCAAGATGGTGTCTGTGCTCTAAGACCAGTAAGGACCTGGAGGCAGTGAGAATACCAGGATATCTAGTTGTACGGGAATTGGCAACAAGTCCAGTGTCCTCCTCGTGATGCAATACCTTCCTGCCATGAAAGGATCACTCTGTAGTATAAACTTCTCAAGTTGTCCTCCTTCTTCCATTTTAAGGATGTTTTGCACATAAAACCACTGACAAGCATTGTTAGTGTAGTAGATAATCACATCTTGTGCATCAGTTTTATCATGTTCGTACTTGAAATAGAATCACAGAATAGACTGGGTTGGAAGGGACCTTTAAAGGCCATCTAGTCCAACCCTTGCAAGAAGCAGGGACATTTCCAACCAGATCAGGTTGCTCAGAGCCCAGTCCAAGCTGGCCTTGAGGGATGGGGAAAAATACATTTTGTGCATCCTCTATTCATATTTAGGAAGTGATAAAGACACAAAAGAGGAGCCTAAATTTTTAAGCACTACTTTTTTCATAATGGGTCACTTTTCATAAGCTAAAAAAGTGGAATACCCTGAAATCAGGTCTCATTATGAATAAAGTATTAGGTGGAGCCCCTTATATTCTCTCATAAGCCAAAGAGATTTTTCTGGGACCGATACCACTGTCATTGACACTTATCAGTTTACTTCTCACAAGTCCTCCTTTCATGAAAATGTCCTAAATGACTTGATTGTTGGTTTGTGGTTGGTTTTTTTGGTTTGTTGTTGGGTTTTTTTTGGGTTTTTTTTGTTGGTTTTTTTTTTTTTTGTGTGTGTGTGAAATTGAAATTTATGGGTGGTCCTTGGAACATGGTAAGTTCAGCTGCATGGTTTTGTGCTATGTAAACTTTTTTACATCGAAGCTCTCTGGTTTTATGGACAACCGTGGTTTCTTTAACTGAAAAGCTATACCTTGCATCCAAGAACACTTCCTATTTTGTATATCTACATGTGAGTTTGCAGAAGCGCAATGGAAATCCAGTGGCAGTAGCATTCCATTGTAGCTTATGTGTGTTACACGGTTTTAAATCAAGAAATTTTGATAATACAAAAACCCGTTTTTCTTTTTCATGATTCATTGCTCCAATTATACTTGATTCAGTAGAAGAGACTTAATTGTACTTTATTTTTTAATATTCTCTTTTTGGAAGAATTCCTCTAAAATTCTAGGGTTTTGTTTGGTTTTGGTGGTGGTGGTTTTTGGGGTTTTGTTTTTTTTTTTTTTCATGTAGAATGTTACTATGTGTACAGTTGAAATAATTTGGAGGAGGTTTGCAAGTTCACATTTTTTTTCTTCAAATGGAGATTGAATTGATGTCTCAGCAGCTTGGTAGTTTCCCCCATTTGCACCAGTTATGTAACCATAAACAAATTTCAAATGTGAACTGATTTGATATGTCTCATTAATTATATCTGACCTTTTTTTTTCTTAAAGCAATCTAAAGGATGTCCTGATAGAAAGTATGGGGCTGAGCCCTTTGTTTGTTTTATTCTGAGCAGGAAATGTACCAGCATTGTCCAAGAAACCAGTGAATTGTTCTTTCCTTGGTGCTTGGGAGGGCGATGAAGTATCCTCTCAAGGGTCTGACTTACTCTTCAGTTGTTTCTCAGTGCATCAGTAAACTCTGTATATTACATAGAGTAACTTTTACATGAGAGAAGAGCATTCTCTTACATTGGTTAGCCATAAACTCACCCTAAGGGGCATGGAGCACAATAAATGTGAGATTTAAGTTGTCAGGTACATGATTGCACATAATACTAATCTGATCACACTCCTTGTGGTGGAAAAAAAGGGGAGATGCGGAGATTCACTGTTCCAGAAAGAGACGCTAGCATTGTACAAGCAGCAGGGATAATTCTTTCTTTTCTCTGGTATATTGGTGTTGCTGCTGTTGTGCTTGGCAGAAAGCAGTCAACCTAAAAGGTTGTAAAGTTTATAGCTCTTCACACTGTGTCACTGTGTTGTGTAACCCAGTAGGGCACAGCTATGAAAAGTGATTTCTTGAAAATCTTGTCAATATATTTTGTCATTTCATGATTGATCAAACTGCAAACATAAGTTGTGTGTTTTAAGACAACATTTTGTCTTAAAAATTATAGCGAGGAAACTAAATTTGCTGCTTGCTATAGGTTCTTCATTCTACTCCAGCAATGGTCCTTCCTTTTTCTTTAGTAGGAACATCTCAGTGCCCCAACCTACAAAAAAAGTCAGTGTGGTGCACGGGGTTTCAGCTGAAAATGGATTTGTTTGCAATATATAGTTGAGCAATGGAATGAGAAAGTTTTTAAATTATGGAGTTGATTTTAAATGTTGACACTAGCATTGAATGTTCTATATTTGGAGCTTCTGCTTTAGTGGCTAAAATGGACATTTATAGATAGAAATAGTGATGTGAATTCCACTTGTGGGTTTGGCAGATAGGTTTGAAAGTCATTTCATCTTTGTATGCAATTTTCTTTTGGCGGCAATGTGTGTAGGGGGTGGTGGGGAGGTCAATTTGTCTATGTTTATAGGTGCTGACAAGTTTTCTGAGATTTATTTTTAATTCAAATTGTTTAAAAATTGCATGGCAGTGTTTTTTAAAATACACTGTTGCCAAAGATTTTCATGATAACTTGTATGTGTATAACATCACTCTTTTTTTTGACAGAAATTGGCTTTATTGATACATAGTGTGTTACAGTTAGACAATAGCTAGTTAAATTTGAGTTTTCAAAATTTCAATCACCATTGTATTTTATAAAGTTATGCATTCGGTGGGTTTTATATGTCATAAGAGCTAGCTTATGCATCTACTGATTAATTTAGTTAGTAAGGTAAGTAATAATAGGATTTTATTTTAAATGTGAATTTGATATTTAATGATGGTTTAAAACCTTATGCTTTTCAGGTATTTGTAAAAGAAATGCTTTCAAGGTAGGTAAAATGATTGTAAAATTCTAGTTATTTCTAAATAAGACCAAACTTGCTTTTTTTTTTTTTTTTTTTAAATCATAAAATAAATTCATTTAAATTTGAGCTAAAGAGCTAACCTGTTAAGGCTGTGATTAGTTCCCATGTCTTTGCGCCATGTGAATTATAAACCAGCATGGCTTTATTTGCTGTGCAGGTCCTCAGGGGAGGTGAGTGAAGGAGCAGAATTGGAGCCTCCTCTCACTCTGGCTGCTCATCTCTCAGCCACCATTTGGGGGTATCAGCACTGTCTATTGTGTGGAGTGGTAACTTTTTTCAAATATAATGTGGATAAAGCCAATAGCTGCAGGACTGTTACCAGCCAGATCTTCTCCTAGCTATATTGCATTGACAGTGAAATAATACAAAAATCAGTGAGTGGCAGGCAGAGCCAGTGCCTGTACAGAGCATCCTTGCTGCTGCCACAGAGGCACGCCCTTACTCAGCATGGCAATTTGAAAAAGACGTGGACCAAACATCGCAACTTGAACGTCCCTGTCATGCAAATGTTTTCTTATAATGAAATTGTTAGATATTTTTCTGATGTAAGATTATTTGGGATGTGAAGCCATTAATGTTTCTGTATCTATAATTATCCATAGCAGCCTGCACTTAAGTAGCTTTAGCCTCAACTCTGTGCTTGTACCTTTCCTTTCTGATGTAGCACCTCTTCACACAGAATTAGAAGTATCACTTGACCACGAAGTGATCTAAACCAGAAACTTAGATTAAGAACGGTGCCAGTAGTAGTAAGTGGTTACGCTGCAGGAATCATAGCCAGTTAAAAACTGGAATTTCTCAAAGGGGGGGCTAGAGTCTTAATCTTAAACAGCTCTGGAAAAATTGCAGCCCTGATCTCCACAGGGAAGGAGGAGGGGGAAACATTGATTCAGAAAACATGTGCTGCGCTCCACTGTATAAATCTGGATTTCAAAAATAAACTTTTTTAGCATGCTTGAAAGTTGTTGCTGACTACTGCCAACTAGAAAATTTAATAAAGAGTTTAACTTTGTGCAGCCCAAGCCAGCTCTGCAAACACATGCTTTCCCGCTGAGATCAGAATGAATATCTAGCGCAGTGTGCAAGAGCCAGACTGTACGAGTAGGCCTGTCTACAAGCATCCCTCATCTGACTTCAGTTATTGTTATGATGGGCACAGTTCCACGGCTGTAATCATTGCAAAGAGTGTGTGTCCAAAGCTCCGCTCCAAACTCTATTATGCTGCTTACATTTTCAATTATTTTAGCAAGGCACTTTCATCTGCAAGCTTAGTCTGTTTGGTAAATGGACACATTTACCTTTCCAATTATAAATCTTTTTATAGAAGATGTCTTATGCTTTCCTTACATATCTCCTAGTGTAGGATTTTATACTTCTTGGAATTTAGCCCTACCCATCTTTTTGAAACAGCCTCCTAATAAAAAGAGAGAAAATTAATAGATTGTGTAAAAAGTCAAATAATTTTCATTAGTTCTTTTTGAGAAGCTTTTGCAAATCTAAATTTAGATAGTTGATTTGGTGTAGACAGGGAAGGGAGTTAAAAACATGTTTCTGTTTTCAGTTAAGAATCCAGCTTTTGTCTAGCAATGTGTGGTGGTGAGAAAGGACTGAGTTTGTGAGAGCAGCACTTTGGGGTGCGTGTCAGAGTTTGTGTTTTCAGCCTAGACCTCTATTCTTCTCCCAAAAGGGGCTCGGGGCACGGAGAAATGAGTTTGCTTTGCTTGTTTTGGGAGGAGTGAGACTTAATTAATGCTGAGCAGCACTAATGCGGAGACCTGTCAAGCCATGGCCAAATCTGTTCAGCCAGTTACACTGTGATTGGGGGAAGTCCATAAATAAAAGAAGGAACCACTTATACCACAGCCACGTGAGCAGCCATTTAATAAAATCACCTCTGGCTCTATTCCTTAAAAAAAACCCCACTTTCCAAAGTGGTAAACAGGAAGAATATGTTCTGTTTTTCAAAATCTAAACAGACTAAAATATTGCCAACCCATCAAGAAAAGCTGTGGGACAAGAAAGCACCTTCCCAAGATTTTGGTAAAGTTGGGACCAAGAGACTCGGGGAATAGCAATGAGAAGGAGAGTTCTTTTGGCTTTGAAAAACTGAGTGGGAGAGAATACCTTAAAATAGAGAGGCTATCAGTGGTGGCACAGGACAGGAAAAAAGACCCATAAAATAGCATGCTCTGCCAAGTCTTTGAATTGTCCAAATTGGAATGAAAGGGGTTATGTTTTTGCTTCTATTGTTGTTATTTATTTACTTATCAAAGGGGGAAAAAATGTGAAAAACCAATCGTCACAAAAGAGCAAACCATTCCTCTGCTGTGTGGTCCCAGTGCCCTCTTGTTCAGTGTGAAGGCAAGAGTCCAAGAGGTGAGATCATATACAGATATTGCTTGGGAAGAATATGTGCTGACAACTATTGAGTGAAGCAATTATTTTTTTTACTGTTAAAAGAAGAGCCACTTCAGGCAATACTTTTGTCTAGAGACAATCTTGGCTTCTCTGCTGTTACTTATGGGGATCATACATTTCCTCAATGCCCAGAACAAGTTCTTCTCATTGCCTGCATCTCTGAGTACCGGGCACACGGCTACCTGCCCAATATATTGAGGCAGTTCTGGCTTGATTGTAAAAATCAGATTTGATTACCTCACACAAGCTCTAGAACAAAGCACTGGCTGCCTATTCAGAGGTGTCCTATAGTTGGCCTTTATGAGCCTGTAGTGATTTGTTTCTCTGGTATTTGGTCTCTGTGGTTCGTCATTCTGACTAATGCAGAGAAAAATCTCGAGTCACACTTTCATGTCTTTTCTGATAATGTTTGTTATTCTAAAATAAATGCCGCTGTGGCGGTGGTTTAGTTAGCAAAGCAAATAATGTCTTTTCAAATGAGTTAACTTATCTTTTATGTCTGATGACATGGCAACATTAATAAATATATAATAGTTTTGAGGAGTGCTTTCCAGCAATGTTGCCTTTCTTGCTTTTTAACATGCACCATGATGTGATCTGTTTGAATTAAATTCTCGGAAACGTTTGCCCCTGTCACAAGAATCACTGTTTGTTATCACACCAATCAGGGCAGTTGAAGAAGCACTGAAGGAAGTGTCTTCATAGCATTGGTGTAGTGGGCAAGCTTGCATTGCAATTGCTCACTCTGTGCGTCAACTGCATAATTCAGCTTCTTTTCTATACACATTTCTTGTACAAATTTCCTTTGGCAAAAAGCAATAGTAGAACAAAAAAACAAAAAAAACAAAAAAAAAACAAAAAACAACTAAATCCATTTGGGAAAGGAATGTGGATAAACATTAAGGGTTTGGGTTTTTTTTTTTCTGAATTAAGTTTTGGGATGTATGGTAATGATCTTTGAGTAAATAAAGTGGTAGCACATGATAATGGCAAGAAGACCTACAATATAAACAAGTACTAGATGTGGGTAAGGGTAGTCCTAGAGTAGCTACGGTGAAAAATTATCCATCCTTATTCAGAATATAAGAGAAGTAAACATTCTCGTGTAGCATTTGCCTGGAAGCATTTTTGGATGGATACAATTTGAATGAATATCTTTGATTTTAAGTTTTGTTGAATACTATTGCGCTCCAAAATAGAGTATTGCAATGGTAAGCTCCTCGACTCCTGCTTTGACCAGTTTAGGCTTCTTTTTTTCATCCATTTCCTGACATCCCCTGTTTACAGGGGAGATAGTTTGTCTTAATTTTCCTGTGAACTAATACTGTAGATCCATAGTTGAAATTCTGCAAGCAAATGCATTCTCTGCTATCATGGGATTATAGAGATGTGGGTGAAAGATTAGGCTCCCCTGAGAAGCTGAGTACTTTTGCTTCTCGGAGATTTCAGCTGAAGTCTTATGTGTACGTTGCTGTTTGTGGTTTCACTCCCTTTGTTTGGTTTATTTTGGTTTACAGTCATGATGAAGAAATGAAATGAAATGAAAATAAAAATGAAACAAGCACTAACTGGAGCCAATTGGTCTGTGCACATTGGTGTATGAGAGTGAGTCTTGAGGTTTGGTTTTGTTGTTTCGATCTGAAGTATGAGACTGGTTCAAGGAAACATTTGGCAATAAGTGTTCTGCTAACAGCTAGGCAACTGCATTAAAGTAACACTTAGAAGACTGAGAAACCAAGAATAGTAATGAAATTCAAATATAAGGACTGCACAACGTTCAGAAAAAGGAGGAGACAGTTTGCAGGTGGTGTGGCTTTGCTGCTTCTTCCTGGAGTTCCAACTGTGTGTTGCTGAAAAGAAATTCTTGCCAAGAAAGAAGCATTTTGGATACTAACTAGGTCATTTTGAAATGCCCATTTTGTAAAAGTTTATAGGGAAAGCAAGAAACCTAATAGCTGAAGTTTCAATGATTTGCCCCATTTGGCAATTATTCCCAACAGAAACCAACACCCTGGGAATTTCGCCTGGCACAGCCCACTGCAATTTTTGTATGGCCTAACTTTAGCTACGCAAAACCTACCTAGGAAAAAGTGGTTTTAAAACAACTGTAGCTATTGCTTGTAGGGATTAGAGTACTGGGGTGTAGGGAGTCTGGCTTGGATTCTTAACTGCTGTTCTGTTTTCACATAACCCCAGGTTGTTTCATCCTAGAAATGTGAAATCTCAGAGACATCTCACTTAACTGGGATGTTAAATTTAGGATCATACATTCTCAATATAGTAAATGTCCTACATTCTCAATATAGTCAATGA
The DNA here is from genome assembly GCF_036417535.1 of Chlamydotis macqueenii. Lineage (NCBI taxonomy): Eukaryota > Metazoa > Chordata > Aves > Otidiformes > Otididae > Chlamydotis > Chlamydotis macqueenii. The sequence continues at coordinate 9,770,542 of NC_141567.1, read as the reverse complement.
GATATAAGCATCTCTGAAGGATAATTTGACCCCTGCATGAGCTGAACCTGCCCTAACAGTAACTTTTCTTTGCCCTTATGGTTGTGAGAAGTGCTTATGACTAGACTCTCAATTTGCATGCCTAATTTATGTAGCTATGTTTAGGATTGTACCTGAGCGAGTATGTCTTACTTAGCTTTACTTCTTTAGGCAAAATGCCTTGTAGTATTTTGCTGTATAAAAATTGTCTTTAAATGTCTGAAAAGTGTACAGGGGATACTTCTGAAGCTGAAATTCTGACTTCAGCTGCTAAGCTAAGGCAGAGAGGGGTAGGATAAAGGAAAGCAGCTATAGATATTATGCAGTGTGTAAGTCTGGGAAGTGCACAAAGCTTGAATATGCAGAGAGCCACTATAAATCCTCCAGTTTTGCAAAGATGTGGGCCAGGGAACTTGCTGTCTAGTATTTGAGGTCAGAAGAATTCGGGGAGAAGGAGAAAGATGTGGTGCTGTCAGAGCATAGGTGAGGGGATGATGGAAGCATAGAGCTGTGCTGAGAACAAAACTCAAAGGAGAGAGACATGCTGTGTCAGTTGAATAGGGGGAACTGGGCATGCTATAAAATGCATTAGGAGTTGTAAAGGATGTTCTTAATATTTTCTAAACTTAGAATAAAAGAAATGGTGCAACTTATTTTGAATTCTAGCAATTGTATCTGTCCCATCTTAAGATTATGATGGAACCTGTAGAAGTACAAAAGAAAGTGACATCACCAGAGGGATGTGATGGCTTCTGTGCAAGGGAGGATTCAGTAACCTAGGTCTCTTCCAGTTTTTGGAAAAGGTGACTGATAAGGGGGAAGCAAGATGTACTGGAGCTACATAAAGTCAGGAGTGCCATGAAGCAAGTGAGAAGATAGCTATTATTTATTATTTCTTACTTAACAAAAACTGAGTGAAATGATCAAGCAACACATAATTAAATTGTGGAAGCTATTGCTACAGGATGTTGGAGATGCCAAAATACAAATGGCTTCTTAAAGTGATTAGATAAACTCATGGGGAAAAAAAAAAAGTTCATAAAGAGCCATTAAAGATCCTGATACAGGGCCAGCCTCCAGCTCAGGAAGTTTCTAAACTGCAGGTTTGCTGAGAAATGACAGGGCATACCCTATGCTTCTCCTGTGTGTTTGTACCCTTTCCTTAAGTGTTTGTTTTGGCTGTTATCAGAGACAGGATACCAGGCTAAATGAATCTTTGGTGTAACCCGCTGTACAGCTTCCTTCTTGCTAAAGCACACAATAAAGGTCTGCACCAACTATCTACACTGCAGACCGGATTCAATTTAGCTCTGAGAACTTCTGCATACATTATTATTTTATTTACAGTATTATTTAATCATATGCATTAAATTGGGCTAAATCCAGTGGTACAACAATGTCTCTTTGTTCCCAGTGTGCTGTCCTGCAATGTGTTCTACATACCATATTATATTGCTACTGGTTCATATTATGTGTGTTAACCTGGTCTACGCAAATAATCTCTTGGTATTTCACTGCAGCTGTTTAACATGAATACTGACCTAGGTTAATTACATTTAATTATCTAGAAGGCTTCCTTTTAGTGTTAGTTAATAACTTTCCAAGGTTATACTAATACATAGCGCGCATACATGTGCGTAGGTCTCATTGAAGGCTGTTCCGCAGGCAACCAAGTGAAATATAATGGAGCTGCTACTATCTTTTTGGAGTTATTGGTTGCATCACTCAAAATAGTTTCTGCTCCAGCCCCCATTGCTCTGCTGCCTTTAGATTAGCAATATTTGTAGTCTCCCGCTGAAGTACTGCTGCAAGAGCCAGAACTAAGTGGTAAGCACAGTGGGATGCTGTATGCATTCTGTAGCTTTTCTAGGGTTTACCCTAAGAAGATTTTCATACACGTGTGACAGTCACTAGCAGACCAAGAAGCTTTTGTTTAACATTCTACATGCAAACTGATCTTCAGCCTAAAGTTTGGATGGCATTTCCTCTGACTGTTGTTTATGGGAGCATATCTGCCCTTCCCTATGTATGTTTAGTATGGGTTAGCAGTCTCACTGGTGCAAAGTAAATTAATCCTGTCATTACCCTTTTAAATTTTTATTTCTAAACTGAATCAAATAAAATATGCCGAATTTAAATTCCTGCTGACGAGGAGGGAGATTCCAATGTCTTGAAAACACAAGAAATAAAAATATGTAAATGTGGCACTCCAGGGCATGATTTAGTAGGCATGGTGGTGTTAGGTTGATGGTTGGTGTTGATGTTCTTGGAGGACTTTTCCAACCTTGAAGATTCTATGATTAGCTATCCTGACCTCTTGAATGCTCTATGTCTGAGGAGTCTGGAAAGCATGAGAACCCTCAAGGAACCAAGGTAATAGGCAATCATTGTTTGGTATGAGTGAATCCTATATTGATCTGAAGCCTCCCAGAGCACCCAGCTTCCTGGTGTTTGACCCAAAGACTATAGTCTATAAGGGTAGTCCTGTTTGCAGAATAGGACAATCCTAGAGTTTTAAGGCCATGGAACCTCAAGCTTTTGCAGCACTCAGAGAGGTAGCCTGGCAGGAAAACAGGTACTGTTCTGTTGTGTCTGCTTGTTGTTCAGTAAAGATTTATTGAAATAGATGTTTCCTTTACATATTCTTATTTCAACAAATTGTCACTTCCCAACAAAAACATGTTCTGTTAGAATTCCCTGATCAACTCTAATTTAGATATCAAAGAGGGTGAATGTATTTCTTCATTCTGGGATCATTACCATTTCATTCCTTTCTCCGTTTCCCTCCGTTTCCTTTTCTTTTTGACTTATTTCCTCTGAAAGTAGATGCTGTGAACTGATGCTACAGGAAGGTGTACTGGTTCTGATGTCTTTTTTGTGCTTCTTTGATCTATGTTGTTACAGAAGAAATTGCAGCAATTGAAGGCGTTCAGTTTTTAAAAGGTAACTGATGATTACGAAGACTAATTCCTCCTGTTATGTGGTTTCATGAGTGACTACAGGAGCTTTCTGGACTTGTGTTTCTCTCTCACTCCTTTCATTTTGCTAATGTGAGGACAGCCACTTCCACAAGCCCACTTTGCAGGACCAAGATTGTGCTTTAAGTGTGGAAATTGGGGTTTTCTGTATCTTTGTTTTGTTTTAGGGTGTGTGTTGTCCTCCCTTCATCACCTCTGGGAGCATGGAAGGGTCTTACCTAGACATTATTTAATACCTATGTTTAGCACTCACTTTTGAAAACCTTGAAAGGCTGCCAAGCCAAAGCAAACAGTTCTTGTGCAATATTTCTGAACATGCAGGGAAACCTCACAGAGTCTTTGAAGCTGCAGAGTGTCAGAAAAAAATTGGGACATTCATAATGTTTGTATAATGCTACAAATATGGCGATATGTGAAAAGCCGAGATATGGGAAAAAAAAAAAAACCAAAAAACAAGCCTCCACTTCATTTATCCTATTCTATAGATAGATGCTGTGAAACACACGAAGAGTGCAACTGCTGCCTAGAGAACAGGAACAGGTTACAGCTTGGAGAAGGCTATTTGCAGGGGACAGAGAACATGAGGTTTGTTCAAATGCCAAATTAATTTGTTGCAAGCTAGCTTGTGTAAACAGCCATCATCTGAGACCTCCTAGTGTGTCATTAAAAGGGTAATATCAGTCATGTCTTACAGATGGGAAAACTGAAGAACAGAAGGATTAAGTGGCTTTCCTATGGTGTAAGAACAGGGCACTGACAGAGCTGAGAGAAGAACTGAAGCTTCTGGAATCCCGTTTTTTTTTTGGTTTTTTTTTTTTTTTTTTTTTTTTTTTTTTTTCCTCTGCTGGACCATGTTGTCTCAATTATAAGAATGAGAACACAAAGAAAACCAAGCCTGGGGTGCTCTTTGACTCTGACCTCATTGCATACTCTTCCACCAAAAGAACTACTTCAAGGATTACAGCAAAAGAATGTGCTTCTAAAAGCTCTTTTGGTGAAATCCCAAAACTAGCAGCAGCAAGCAACCCTTTCTCATTTTTCAGCTTGATAACAAGCCTCACCAGTTGACAGTTTTTCTTTCCAACAATCAAGTCTTGACTGAAAGAGCACTTGATTCTTGAGTAGGCAATAACAAGCGTAGGCATGGAGTTGTTGCCACTTGTGCTTTCATTTTAACAGAAAAATAGAAAACCAGATTTGCTGAAAATGAATTGAAATGTTTTCCTTAGCCTTCTTCTCCATGTACATCTATTTTCTGTTTGGTTTTTTTAAATGACATTCACAGAAGTTAACAAAGATTCCCACTTAGTTTTTATGTCTTTTTCTTTTGGCTTTTCACTTTAGGCTTATATAACAAGGTAAAAGACTTATCTTTCTTTCCAGCTTTTGTAATGAGGTAAATGTCTTGGATTTCAGTCCAGCTATGGAGGAGGTGAACAGAGAAGATGAATCTGAAACAAAAATGTTAAATCTAACAGTGAAGCTCATGTAACTGTACTATATTCAGTGAACTCAATTGAAGAGGATGGTCAGTGAGCATCAAAATAGCACTGTGCCCATAAAAAAAATCTGGTTAAATCAGGGAACGCACTGCCTCGTTTGTGTCTGTACTATCTAGAGGGGAGAAAGCACATGAGCTACAGACTTGACCAAGGTATCTGTTTTGAACGTAAAATAGGATTTCTGTGGAGCATTTGTCTGTTCCTATTTCATGCAGTCTTTGCCCATTCCCAGAGGTAAATTGCAAACAAGAGTAATATATAGATGTGCTTGCGAGCTTGGAGTTCTGGGGACAGGAATTTTCACTCCTCTGAACAGAGCCTGGGGCACTGAAGTATTGGCCTTAATTTGGATCCTGAGGGGTTACCATACAGAAGTGTTGTGTGTATGAAGGAATAGGATTATGGAATTACTACCACATGTTCCTAGGGAGTGTCATGCCCAGAGAGATGTCTGGTATATTCCCATTCTTTGGAGTAAGACACAGTTGTTGGCAGCTACCTCACAAAGCTTCCTTTCTTGAAACTGCCTACCATGTTTCATATGTCAGTTACTTTCAAAATATTCTGAGGAAACTTCGTTCTGGATTAGCTTAAATTGCTGTGGCTCTATTAATTTCTAAATAAGTTCTTTTGCATCAGATATTGCTACCATCCCAGATCCCAGAACTTCCATACTGTTTGATGAGAGAGAGAACCTTTAAATTTTATCCTTCATTAGAATAAAGCACTTTTTTTCTTTCATTAACCTGTATAACAGATGCTAATATAAGAAAGTGATCTGCCATCCCCACAAGTTCTTTGAATTCTGCTTCTAAAGCTCTTATTTGAATCAGGTTTTCTAGCATCTCATGGGGGTTTGTGCAAAAAAAAAAAATCATTCTCTTCAGCATTACACAGACATTGACTGGGAAATCTCTTTATCAGTGGTTTAAATCAAAAGCATTTTTTTCCCTAGAATCCATTTTAGTCTCCTGTACTGCTGGTTCTCAGTGTGAAAGAATCTATTTAACTATCTGCTTTTTGGATGGCTTTTAATGTTGTTTTTAGATTTATACAAGGAGTATTTTGCCAATGAGCCCTCTTCATCTTCACTGCTAGAATGATTTTTAATGGACATCCAGTAGTTTCATACTAAGTAGTTTCTTTCAGCTTTATTCTCCCTAGGGAGGAATGCACTGAATGGCTGGAAATGTCAGCAGCTGCATTAGCCGAAGCAGTTTAGCTGCTGCCACCTCCTAGATAAATCTTGCCCTTTTTCATTTCTGTGTTTCTTACTGTTTTGCTCAAAGTAAGAGAGCCAAAGAAACTTCCTGTCTGGCATAATACAGATTAGGAACTAAATTAGCAGCTATTATAGATGGGCATTTTTCTGTTGATTTCAGGGTGAAATCCATTTAAACTGGCAGAGAAGTTGGCTCCATTTCCACAGAGTCAACAAAATCAAATAGAAATATGAAGCTGAGAAAAAGGAAGGAATGTGTGCAGCTGCGTGGAGTGCAGTCCAGCTCAGCCATTGGAAAGTGTAATGAGGACCCTGGCTGCCCAACAGGGAAGGTTCGTATGGTGTGGGCACTGGCACTCCTCTTGGCTATTACTTGACATGCAGATGAGATTTAACATGAAAGTAAATTAGCCAGGATACTCCTCCTTTCCTCCAGAGCATCTGATCACAGGCCTAGTTGGAGACTGGAAATGAATTAGGTGAACCTTTGGTATTAGTCAGGCAGACAGCCTTGCCCTCGCTAAGCTGATAAAGTTTGACATTGCTGATGATGATGACTTAGTTGTGTTTTGTCTGAAAATGCGTAGAGCCAAGTCTTCTCCCAGGCATAAGGGAGATGAAATGCCTTCCATGATATTAATTCTTATACTTGTCTTCATTGATATGCATGTTGTGGTGAATAAAAATAACAGCTAGATGATTGGAGAAATTCTCTGTTTAGTAGAATGCACCTGCATATTTTTCTAGTTAGTTGACCTCTCAGGAAAAGTAATATTTTTCATGTTATGTGATCAATAAATTCAGAATTATAGTTGTATAATTCATCATGTTACATAGAAGTATCACAAGTTGTTCCTTAGAATGTAGCTCAGAATCTTTCCTCCATCCAAATTCCTCAAAGAAAGGAGAGATTGTGTTTTGTATTGATAGAATTACATCAAACATACATAGTTGCTTGATTAGAACTGAGATCTTGTGTTCAAAGTTCTTGATATTCAATACTGGAGTTAGCATATCCCAGACCTGTGCAGTTACTTCCAGTGCCAGAAATCAGAGTTTAGGAAAAAGATTGTATGTCTTGAGTTATCGGCATGGATTAGTCCCCAGAAATACTATTTAGTGTAATGGGTTATCGAACTTTACGGTTACTTTCAGAATGGGTGTTTTTACAGCTTTCTGGTAAAGCTATAATTTGAAATATTCTTTTTTGAACTGCTAAAACACAGTGACCACTTAATTGTCGGGGTGCATATGTTGTCAACAAAAACACTAAAAGGCTTTTTAAAAAAACCAAACATTATAACTGTTCTTGAGTTATTCAAGCATTCTGTCTCACAAGTTTGTTCCAGTTACAAGGGGAATTTGATGTTGGAGACAAATGTCTTTCATGCAATCCTGTTTATTTAAAAAGATGTGCCAAGTACCTTTTCCTTGAGCATAGGAGGATCAAACAACAGGAGATTGTTTTCAGCTGGTGCTCAGACTCAAAAGGCTCTGTCTAGGATTTTCTCAGTGCTGCATCCCACATTTGCCCAGCCTGCATCTGGATTTTCTTTCTAAAATTCTGCCTGTCTGTGGCACTTCTGTTGTCCTTTTTGTCACACCCACACACCAGTCAAATCATCATTTGCATAATTCAGATTCCTGACTGTTCTTTTATATTCTTGTTTTCGCCTGTGAGAAGCTTTATGTTAGGATCAAGACTGTTTTTTTCTTTTTTTTTTTTTTTTTAAAAAAAAAGATATTTAAGAGTTTGACTCTTGTGTTTTAAAGGAAGGATATTGGTTAAAATAGCGTGTTCAGTAGTCTATTCAGTACTGTTATTTCTTTTCTTTAGCAATGATAAAAGTTGTTTAATATTATATGGACAAGCCCGAAGTAAAAAGGTCCCTTGTGCAGAGAAGTTCTAGAAGTGGAACGCTCCCCATGCTCATGTTTTGATGAGTGCAAGGATTGCAATGGGAATTGTTTGTTTGGTACTTTTTGAGTTTAACATCTGTGTTCATCATTGTCTGAGAGTAAGTGGGTGTTTCTTAGCTTTGAGAAAACACTCCACTATTCATCCCATCACTGTGTGAAATAATAAACATAAAGGGAAGGTTCAGGCTGTGAGGAGAGACGGGGAGATGAGGCTTGCCCATCTTCTCCTGTGGTTAGGAGCGGCCAGGGGATGGGAATCTTACTCCCAGGAACAGGTGGCTTGGCCACAGTTGGGTGTAAATCCAGCTTGTTTACTGTTGTTCTAGTATTGATTCAGATACAGCTTCTGCACATCTAGGTGAATTTGCCTTTTGTTAGTAATGTTATTGTTAAATAGCATTCCTCTGGTTTGTACTACCCGTGAACGCTTGTCAATCTGCTTCTTGAAGTGGGAGAAGGCTGGAAGAAAGGTGTGTGCAGCACAGAGCAAAACTAAGGCTAGGGTTATCTGACAGGTTATCGTAGAGGACCCAGGAGGACCCACTACTTTTCAGTACTCAGGTTATAAAATAAATGATCCAGAATTTTGAAAAGGGAGATGATGATAATAACACACTGTGTCTAGAAACTAACTACTTCAGGTTGTGTTTCATTATTTATAAATCTCAAGCATATTTTTATATAATTTTTCCAAGCAGCATAGTGCTCTTTTATCATGTTCCTTCCCCAGACCATCTTTCCTTCTTGTCTAAATGTCTTCAGATTCTTTCATCTCTCTCTATGGGGAACTGTCAGACGGTTACGTAAATCCAGCAGGCAGGATGAGTTTTCCAGTGACGGTCATGACTCTGAAGACATGGCTTCCATCTTGCTTAGAGCAACCCTTGGGCAAATTAAAAAGCCACCCATTAGCAGCACTAGAATTGAAGATTCAAATTGCTTTTCCTTAGCACTGTTAAGGAGAAATAGATAAACAGGGCACTGGGCTCAGTTTGCTGCTTCCATACATACTTATGGATAACTTACATTTGGGATATCAGATTTTCAATAACCTGAAGCCATTAGGAATGGTTCATGAACATTCAGGTATGCATACATAATTCATATTAACTGAATACGTTTATGCGCATTCTTGTAAAATGGAACCAGGTTGCAACTTATTAGTGGAATAAATGAAATTTCTTCTCTGCAGCGTGTGTTTTATGCTTCTCTCTAAAGCTAGATCATTAAAATATAAAATTGGCTGATAATTACAATAAATATTCCTAGAATGTTTCTACTTTCCAGCTTGTACACAATCTTTCTTTGTTCCTTTTTAAAATCATTTATTCTATTTCAGATTGTTCAAAATATACCATGCGGATTTCAAATCTATGTGCTTCTGGGTAAGTAACTTCTAAATGAAAGCTTGAGGTAAAATGTCAAATTTTACCTGAATTAAATTATTTTTAGTGGAGATTCAATGAAAGGATTGAATCCACTTCAAAGCAGCTGTTGCTCTTAGCTAAATTCCTCCTACACTATTAGACAGCTTTACCAATATTATGTTACAGGCATTTAGAGGGAGGAAAAAAAAAAAACAAAAACAGAACATCACTTTTTGTTGCTGTGTTGAGTAAGAAAAAAATAAGTGGAAACAGGTGGTTTTTCTGCATTAAAAAAAAATATATATTTTACAGTCTAAATCCTGAAATGGAATAATTTCCAACTGTATTTTTTGATCTACATGAAATGATGAAGGACCAGATCATGTGCAATGTGTCATTAGACTTATAAGGCTGCTTGGTTTTTATCTTTAAAAATAAAAAAATCCTTGCATAGTTATATTTCTGAGATTCACTGAAGTAAAAATAATTTTCCCTATACTCAAGCATTAATGTAGATTTCAGGGCTTGAATTTTTAGCAAATGAATAAGCAGGCATGCAAGTTTAAATCTTATTATAGTCAGTGCAGGAAAAGGTGTACTGTGAAACTGAACATTCACAAAGGGCTTAGTATCTTAGAGTCTTGTATGTCCACAACTTAAAATCTGAGCAGTCTTAATTTCTATTATTTAATTATTTTTAAAAAGTTATAATATCTATTTTAGATTTAATTTTGATCAGATGGATTCAGATCATGATGACTTACATATTTGTAATGGAAAAAAAAAAACAAAACATGTTTGTTTATTCTTCATATCAGTTTAGTACTACATTATTTTTGTGATTAAAGACTACATGGAGGAATGCAGTTTTAAAGCCACAGCTTTTGCGCGGAGAGAGTTAACTAAAGTTAGAGCAATTGGAATTACTTCTGTTCATTCTATGATATATTCTTGATGCATGAAGTTTCTTATATCTCTGTCCTCTCTATTTTTATGTGAGTTGAAATACAGATGGAAAACAAGCAGAACAGAGAATTGTGTAGATTTTTTTAAGACCCCTATAGTCAGATGGAGCCTTTCCTTTTCCTTATGTCAAATTAGATATTTCCATCCCTCCTGTTTCTCCTTAGAATTACAATTTTAACTAATAGTTTCTACCTTACTCAGTCCAGCTTTATCAAAGCTGACACCCAAAGCTCCAAATTACATAGCTTTCCCGTTTAGAAATGCTCTAAAACATCTTGTGGTGGTGGTGTTTTGTGGGGGTTTGGTTTTGCTGGTGATCTGGGGGTTTTGTGGTGTGGTTTTTTGGTTTTTGGGTTGGTTTGTTGTTGTTTTTTTTTTTTTTTTTTTTGTCTGACAGAAATCTCTACGTCTACAAATGCTTTCTCAAGTTGTATTAACGAAGACAGCTAAGACAGCTGCCTGGATGCTACCTGGATATTGTGGACAGAAAATGTGAACATTTACAGAAGCATTGAACTTTGAAGGCTGACTCTGGCATGCAGTGTAATTAGTAGTCGCTGTAATAATTACCACAGTTTTAATTTGTCAGATTGGTTAATAACAACCCAGCATTATATGGACATGAGTGTAATGCATAGGTTGGACTACCCAGAATTGTTAGAACTTTAATTCCCTTGCATTAATCCTTTTGATGTATGTCATGAAAGTATAGCCTGTAGCTGTCAAATTACATATGCACTGTGAGTGTAGTCTGTTTAAGTTCAGGACTTAGCATCATGTATTCCAATTCAATTTATTTTTATATCTCATGTTTCACACAGAGGGTCTGAAAATGCTCAGCAGTGAGAGACAGAATAATGAGATAATGCTTTACAGAACTGTGTAAAGTGACTTGCATATAGATAGCAAGCAAGACAGAGGCTGGACTTGAGTGAGAGAAGACAGCTGTAAATTAAAAGCAGTAGTAGTATAAATACAGAGAAATTCTGTATTTCTGAGAAATTCTTTCCATACACTTGAAGGGTGTATGGAAAGGGCTTATGTTAATGTTAACTTCTATTACAAGTCAACAGTAGAAGAATAAAGCTTCCTGTATATGTGGTGAAGAAACTTTGTGCTAAATAATATTTTGCATTACAGGAATTTGTATTATCAGGATTGAAGAGCGGGCTTCTAAATTTGGTACTTACAGGAGAAATAATATAAGGATGGAAAGGTAAAAATCTGATCATAGCATCTGCCTGATGACAGAGTTCTTACTTGGAGGTTTTGAAGGGATAGCATGATTAAGCCATGTGAAGGAAGAAAAAAAAAGTTCAGAAAAGGATCTTTAAAGAATCATTTTAGATAAAACTAATCCTAGTCTGATCAAGAGTCATAGCAACGATATGGCAATAGTGGTAAGCCTTCTGGCAGGGAAGGGGTGGGGGGGGATATAAAAATATAGGAGTGTGGTGAGATGACGAGGTATTTTAAATTGGATGTTCACCTCCAGGTTGTTTCATGTCTTTCATCCAGGATGTGGGACTTTTCCTATTTCTCTTCTTCAGCGCTGCAATAGTAATCCTCCATCATGTGATTTTATCCTGGTTTTGCTTCGTAAAAATGTGATCTTTTCTGGTAAGGTCTTGTGATCTTTCGTGAAGTAGTAAAACTGAGTTCTTACTTGAGTAGTAGCAGAATCAGGGAGAATATCCCACTTCTGAAATGCTCTACAGCAAAAGACAGTATACAATATCTTCATTTACTCCACGTTCCTGAACTACCTTATTTGCATGTACACAACTTGTAATGTAGACCAGATTTGAGTTGAGGACTACAAATACATTTACATTGATTGCATAAAATTGATGACGCGGTCTGAAACAAACATAGAAGTTCAGGAAAAAATGTAGTTGAAAGAACAGAGCCTTAAGCAGTGAAGAATAGCCTGAAAGAAGTAGAAAAAAAAAGCTTCAAGAGTTTGCTCTTTGAGGACAGCATAGAAAGCTGATTGTTGGAAAGGTTTGGGAAAGACAGACAGACTAATCGGTGCTGCCGTGAAGATGGTTTATGAGAAGCCCAGTATCAACAAATAATGTAATAAAAGAAAAAAAAAAAAAAAAAGGAAGTGGCTTAAAGCCAGTGCAGGAAGGACTATGGAAGAGAATATCACCTCTGTTGAATGTTCAGAGGAATAGTAATTGAGAAATGGTGATTATCTAGCCAAAGAAGGGCTTGTTGTGAGGAAGAACAAGTAAAGAAAATGGGGAAAGAAATCAGGGATGGAGAAAACAGGATGAGCAGGATGGTGTAGAGAGATCTTCAATAGCAGATGGAATGGAAAACAAATATGTTCAAAATTAATTTAATTGTATCCACACTTCATGTTTTTTGTACCACAGCTGTGCTTATTCTAGAAGAAAACCTGAAGTCTTCTCTCTCCAGTCAACAGTGGTTTTAGAAGTTGACCAAGATTTCTGACAAGATACAATCCATCTATTGTGAGCAATTCTAACAGTTCAATACTTAAAATACAGTGAGAATAATGTACTGTGTCTTCAAAAGTTGATGGTGAATTTTAGGATTCTGATTTATTTATTTTTTTTTTTTATTTGCAGTATGTATCACCTTAAATTGGTTTGAACAGGAGGAATGCAAATACAGTATAGCTATATTAAGGGAGTGCATATTTCCGCTTTGATGGAAAAGTGGATTACCTTATTTTTATTTTCTTTATCTCTATCAGTTGAAAATATGAAGACCCATCACAGCAAGAATACCACTTTAATGGATCTGCACAAAACTGCAAGCCGAAATTGACGACTCTTGCACAGATCCTGTCAAACTGTTGTGTGACATCAGGCGTGTTGCAGATGAGGCTGTGTTGGTGGCTCTTCTGGTTGCTAACCTCTATTGACTACACATAGGTTGCAGCCTGAGGTGTTTCTGTGCTTGTGTTCCATGAGACTGAGTCAAAAACTGATTTTTAGATTAAAAGCACATATGAAATAACGTATTAAAATGTGGTTCATGGTCAGAAGTACTTGGGAATTAACGCATGGCAAAGAAATGAAGTTATCACAGTGGGAGAATACATAATAAGGAAGGTATCAGGAAAGAGTAAATGGATCTTTTTGTTGAAGAGGACGAGTCCTGCTCCAAAAAAAAACTGCCAACTGGTTGATTGGTCTTTGGCTTTCACTCAACTTCTGAAAAGGCTTAGTTTTAGAAGGTAACCTCACTCTGATTTGCTGGGACTTGAACATCTGTGTACAGGTTTCTGCAAATTCTTGATATGCACCCTTAATATGGAGTGTAGTAGGCTATAAGATTGAATTATGACAGAATTTGTTTTGTTCCCAAAGTACCTTTTATATAAATAAGCTGGCTGGAAATCTTAGGCAATTGTTGGGATTTTTTCCAGTGATGAATTTGTCATAGAACTACAATATAACTAGTTATTAAATATTGCTAATATATTATCTACTAATAAAAGAGTCACTGTTTAACATCATTATGCTAAAAAACCACAGTGACCCTTAACATAAGTCTTGACATAAATTATTATTGTTTACACAGACCTCCCAGCAGCCTACTAAATGCAGTTTGCCACTCAAAGTTTTATGGCTGTGCTGCTTGAGACAGACTATTCTTTTACACACAGTAATGGGCTGTAACACAGACTGTCGGTGTAAGAGGGCGTAAATAAGTCCTGTTGTCTGCTTCTTTTCATGATGCCACATACGTTATGAAAGCAGAAACCACGTTTGAAATAGTATCCTCTCAGATTACCTGGGCAATCTTGCATCTTCCCTCTATCCTTTTTATCAATATCTTCCCATGGTTGGTGTAAAATTGTAGCACGCTGAGAAAGGTTTTGGATCTAAAAGATTTCATCACCTTTAAATGACATTAAATGGTTCAAGCTTAGTTGCACACATGCACTTTCTAGTCTATGAAGTAGTTAATAAAATATGAACCTAGCACGCAGTCTAATATTGATTTCTCCGAGAAAGACTGGATTGATATTAGATAATGATGCTGCATATGGACAGCAAATGACTTAAAAGACCTCCTCAGCTTTTTGATATCCACACTGCACTTTCAGCACGTTCTGCAAATATACCTGAACATTTCCTATCTAACCAAAGGGCTGCACTTGATACTTGTTAAAAGTTGGTCAGATTTCTCTTGGTGTCCCAGTGAAATGCTTTAGGTCAGTTTTTGCAATTTAGGGCCGTAGAGACAGTGGTGATATACTCTCTGATATTCAAGCAAGGAAACCCTCTAATATATCTCAAAATAAGAAAGTCTTGACTTTATCTTCCAGAAAGAGAGTTAAGGAATGCTGAGGCCGTCCTTTGGGGAAAGGAAAACCTCGGCTTTCTGTTCTCTTGCATTGCTAGCCCACAACCAGAGCTCAGGATTGGGAAATGGAGGTAAGAAGAGTTATGTCAACTAACAGAGTGTACTGGGTCAGTCCTTCAGTATCCATTGATACTGAACATATCTTAAGCTCTCTTGTATATTAAACCACAGATATAATCAAAGGACCAACTATAAAAGATTTACCTTTGTTAATCTCTTTATTGAGATTTTAAGTATTCTATATGGAATAAAGGTCTATATAGCTGAGAAGAGTATAGTTTGTCTTATTTTTGGAGTCTTGTAGTTTTGCAGTAAGCCTCAGCAAGTATTAGGACATAGTGGTCATATAAAAGAAATGGTTTACCATTGGGTAATGAAAGCCTAGCAGTAGTAACAGGATGGAAATGTAAGCAAGAGGTTGGAGATTTTCTCTGTAGCACGTGGGATATAGAGAGCTATAGTTAAGACTGGAATGAACACTGGTGTTAGGGGTAGCAATGGTGTTTTGTAAATAGTGATCTGAATAACTTCCCTCAATAAAGCCTGAGCATCCTTATGAAGAAGCTGCCATAGCTCAGTCTGAAACTATGGACCTGATCCAGAAATAATGGAAAGAGGATCCATGGTTTATGCTATATAGTAGTTCAAATAGAATATAGGAATTGTCCTTTCTGGCCTCAAACATAGGACTATTCATTTCCAAAGGGATCTGCTTCATAAGCCAAAGAACTTTGGTAGGTTTTTTTTCTTTGTCTTGTAGATAGTCATGTTTGGAGTCTTCTGACATCAAATTCTTAAAAACACTGAAAGAGATTTGCAAAATGCTAAATCAAAACACCCAAAAATGAAACAAAACAATTATCTAGGCCTTAACGCTTAGTGGTACTTTTTCATGGGCTGGGGAGATAAAAAAGCTACATTTCTCATCCAGAAAATCATTCCAGTGGAGACACAGTTTCTCTTTCTAATATTCTGGTAACTTCATCTGACATTTTTTTTTTCACTGTAGTTGCATTGACTGTGTATTTATCACAGATTTGCAATGCACAAAGTAATCTGGGGTTTTCTTGCCCAAATTCAGGTGTAGCAGAGGCTCCAGTTAATATGTATATGTATTGGACCTTTGCTGAACCTAATCTACAAGAAGCAGGAGGCATTTGCTTACCTTCAAGTTAGATAGCACAAAGAAAACTTGATTATTTTTCCTCTAAATTTAATTAAGTACACATACTGTATGTATTTTATTTTTTTTACTAACTTCCTTAAAGTCTCAAGGCTTAAAACTGTTCATTGAGTTTGTTGCTTTATACATGAAGACTGAGGTTTTCTGAATATGGTAAGTCTACAGATGACAAGCTGTCATGTTGAAATTAAAGACTGGCAAAGCCTGTACTTGGTGACTTGGTCCATAATGTGTAACTTCTTGAATGCGTAAGACCACCTTGTACCTTATCATAAACAACCACGTGCATTTCCAGTTGCATGCTTCTGTCTTATATGTCGTGACAGAAGAGCAAACATTTTCATGTTTCTTTCTGAAAAGTGAGTTATTTACTTACTACATCTTTAAAATAATCTGGACTGTCTTTTCAGAGATTGGGGTAGGAGGTTTTTTTAAAAATATATTGATTTTTTTTCTCCTATTATAATTAAAAATTAATATAAGTTATGCCATAAGGGATAAGGTAAAGAATCCATTCAGGGTCATGTTCACTCATAAGAATAGTTGATAAAGCTTTCTTTTCCACAAGGGTTTCATCCAGTAAACCTTGAACCTTTGGAGGCAGCTATATACTCCAGGAGGCATGTGCCCAGTTTGAACACCCTGAACATCCTTCGTGCTCAGGAAACTCAATCCTTTTATTTGCAGCGTTGGACTGCACAAACCACACAATTCCTTACTATGCTGAAGTGTCAAGAGGAGATCTAATGGGCTGTGACTAACAAAACGGAAACTTCAACAGGAGGCTATGATTACCACTAATATTCTGGAAAAGATCCTTTTGGATCTTTGACCTTTTGTGATTAAAGGTCTCTTTAGTATCTACTTCATCATGTAACATCTCTGGTGCTTTGGTTCACTACTAACTCCAAGGGAAGAGTGCCACCTACTGAACTACCAATTCTGTTTCCTGCAACATCTGTGTTTGCCTGTTTCTCACCCAAAATAGTGACCAAATCCTATCTTGCTCATTATAAGAAATGTGCAAGAATCAAGGCCTTTACATGACACAGCCACGTACAGTGTCACAAATCTAGATGAGATTACTGCAGCATGGCACTCAGTAACAGATTTATTTTAATTTTTTTTTTTTAACTGTGTGCATTGGAACTTGCATTTTTAACATGCTAATGATAAGAGACTGCAATAAAACTGAAGTTAATAACAACCCATATAGCATTACTATTATCTGACCCTGATTTGAACTCTTCAGGAAGTGCTATAAGTGCTAAAATACACTGCTAATGATTTATTTGGAATATGCTAATAATTGATGCAATATTTCAGTCTAGTCTCATAGAAATGTCTTTAAAAAGAATTAAAGCAACAAAACTCATGCTTCCTGCTAGATACTCAAGTGCATTTCATCAAAGTCTCTCATGCAAATAATGTCAATTATCCCTCCATAAATATGGATGAAATAAAGTATATATTTATCCCATAAACTCTTCTATTTATTCAAGCATGACTGAAATTGCATATCTCTCTGTGATTTTTCCTTCTAAAAGTCTTTCTTTTGGCAAAGCAGAGGGAAAAAATTGCATCCTCGGACTACATGCATGTTCACTACCAAAGGAAAACAGGACAACTTCAGTTTTGTACAAAAACTGAATCTCACAGAATTACTATTTTGAATGCCTTTCAGATAAAACTTCAAAATTTTGTTCCAAGTTGGTAATTTGGCTTCTCATGGATCATTTGGATTAGAGGATGACTTCAGTAATTTCATGGAACTAACCCACGTATCTCCATAATATAAGGCTTTCTTTTATATGCTAGAAAAATAAAAAGAGATACTGAAATAAAAATTAGAATAGGAGCAATGAGGATCTTTCTGATAGAGAAAACAATACTTGAGAATTCTTTAAAAGTATTTGCTTAGACTTCCATCACAACCCTTTTGTGACCTTGTATAAACAAACTTCTGCATCTGACATCTTGAGGTCTTTCCTTTAAGCAGTTGCTGGATCATTTGTAAAATTAAGGTCATTCATAGTTTCTGTCGTACTTCAGTAAAATCTTCTGCAGCCACTCCCTCAAAATTCAGCAGAAAAAAAAAGATAATGGGCATGAAAGGAAGTGGGGGAAGAACACGTAGAAAAAAAACAATTGAAGAAGTAGCAAATCTATATTCTGCTTTTTTTTTTTTTTTTTTTTTTTTTTTTTACATTGGCAGGATTTAATTGTCACTATGTAGAGCAGGTAGTGTTGCTCTGTGCATCCAGCCTGACAGAAAATTATTTCCAAGCAAATCAGCAAGATCTTGTGTCACAATTTAGTTACCCCTGTGGTCTAACAATACTGCAAACTCTTGCCCAGAAAATTCTCAGTACTTCAGTAGTTATATGTTCCTTTGTATTGTGCAGTGCATTTTTTTAAGAACCACCACAGTTTGCAATTGGTGTACTTTTGAAGTAGAGCTAAAAGTTACTCTAAGTGTCAGGTGGTTCTAGATACTCCACGTGCCATGCCAAGCAGGTTATGACTTGGCCATAACAGAATCTACTCGTATTTCTTCACCTGAGTTTGGTACTCACTAAAAGGAATTATCTCATGAATCCGCTCTTGCTCCTCCCAGGCAATCAGATCGGCTGCTGTAGCTCTGTACCTTGAGGAGGATGCAGAGAAGACCATGATACAAATTGGCCAAAATGCTCACCTTGAGCTTGGGAGTCCTGTGTAAACAGATACTTAGGTTGTAATCTAGCCCTGGTTTTAGCTTAACTACATCAGGACTGCTTAAGCATCCTGAACTGGTTATTTTGCTTTGGGAAAAGAACAACTAACATAACCATTTTTATTTTGTGATGAAACAAAAAGTTCAGTAAAAAGGAGCTGTTATCATGTACTTTTTATGCCTTTCTCTTTGTCCTCCTCCATAGTTTCCATTCTTGGGTTCTCTTCAGGTGAGTTCTCCCACTCATGAAAGCTGACAGGTTTCAAAGGATGCTCAACAGCTGGTTCTGATGAGACAGTTACCTTTTCCGGGAGGCACTGGCTTGAAGTGCACCGAATCTTAGCTGTCTTCCATAGGAATCAAAGGCTCAATTCTAGAAAATACTAAGGCATCCAAACACTTGTGACTGCAGTGAGATTACTCATGGGCTTAATGTGCTTAATACCTGGCTGACTCATGCTTTCACAGGAGGCTCTTTGTGCTGTAGAGGAAATTAATAGAAGGCTTGGCTCCATCACCTGTTAGGTGAAGTTCACGCTCTTATCCCCAAAGAGCCAGTGTTTAGGGAATGATTCTATTTATAGCAGAAATATAATGAGTAGGGGGCAAATTTTTATGCACACTTTCTTTGTTTTAGTTCCTTGTATTGTTTATTTTGAGATTTATCTTTTATGATTATCATAAATATGTAGGTTACTAGAAATACTTTCATACGTCATGCTTCTTACTCTATGCAAGAACAAACTGATGCTTTATTCTTTTTGCAGCAAATTGTTGCTGAGTATAGATGGTGCAGAGCATAGTGTTTCATGTGTTTTCTTTGTTTCTTTGCAGAAAAATGAAGTGACAGGTGCTTAGCCTCATTTTTCATGCTAGCTTTGCCATGCCTTTTTCACCAATAATGAAGGCAGCTGCCAGAGCTTGAGGAAATCAGGCGAAAAATTCAGCTGGCAGGTAGACCCAGTCACTTTAAGAAATGTAATCTTATGTTAGCAGATGGTAATTAAAAGGCAGAAGAAATAAAATTTTGTCTCAGTTTTCTGCACTGTTACATCAATTAAATCTGCAACAGAAATGCAAGCAGAAAATAGAATTTATTTTCATATGGCTACACAGTGTGATTGTATGCAAATCTAATGATTTGTTTTGCAAAGACAATTGCAATTTTTTAAACCTAAGTAGAATAACTGATCATTTCCAGGGAGTATGTGCATGCAGTAAATCTTCAGTCTTCAATATGCCTAATGCAATGAAAAGCATCTCCTCCTTGTTTTCTATTAATTGTTAAACCTCAAACTGAGTTCTGCTGTCTGTGCACTTCCAGATTGCAGTAACACCAATACCAATCCTAACAGTTCAGTAAATCTTAGCTTCAGTAACCCAGCTCAGACCTCAGCAGGGTTGCGTCCTTTTAAAAGAGCATATCCAGAAAGTGCAAGATTGAACCTGGTAATAATTGTTATGACCTTACAGGAAAATGATGTTTCAACTCTGACAAGATTCCAAAGGATTTTCTATTGTTCCTCCTACTTGCAGACATCTAGCTTTGAGGACAGAGCCTTATGATTCCTGATATGTTACTTCTTGTGGCTGTTAGGATCATAAACACCATGTGCAAATCAGCTGAAGTGTGAAATAATTATGTAATTAAAGCTCATTATGGTAGTGGTGAAACTGAAATTCTAGGGTAGCTATGTCACTGTTTCTGTAGCTAGCTTTGATTTGCAGGGGTTTTACGACTCATGCATGAATATTCACCCAATTTTATGAAAATTCACACAATTTTGAATGCTATGATATAGTCAAGCTTGAGCGATATTTTACTAAATGCAGTTAGTAATTTTTAAAAGATACGGGGTTGTTTAGTTTAAAATTGATTGAATGACTAGGTGTTTATTTTGTATTTCTGCAATTCCAAGCCAGGTTTGTCTGTGGTGCTGAAACTACATCTCCTTTCTTACCTCCCTTGCACAAAGATTGCATTAAAGACAATGAGAAATAACCAAGATACGTTGCTGAAAAATGCAGTTCCCAGTTCTCCTGTCTTGTTGACTGATAGCTGATGCCTCTAAGCATAATGGAAATTTTATCGCCGTACTTCCCGTTCTAGTGAGACTGCTATAGCTAGCAACGTTTTTTAAAATAGTTTTTCTTAAGCATTCAGTTGAGAAGAAATGCAAACACACTCCTTAAAGCTACAGTGATAAAAAGCATCACTTCAGATCAAGTATTAGCTCTACTTGAGTCTGGTGATGTTCCTGCTCATGTAAACATATAAAAATAGATGATCATATAAAGATGTGGGATTTTTAAAGTTCTTATGAATGAATATTAGTTTTGAATCTGAATTCACATTTGCCTGTGGAGTATCTCCAAACTTTTGCATTTAAGGAAATACGTAAAATTTCAGTGAAGGATTTCACTTAAGCAACTCTACTTAACAGAGGGAAAAAAATTCAGGTGGAGGGGAGGGGGCATCTAATTTATTGAGAGGGAACTATACCTCTCTTACCAGGTGCAAATATTCATGAGTGGGATTACCAGTCATAAGAAGTGGGTGGGCACCAGCCCCTTCATTAATGCAGCACAGCACAGAGAAACCTGCAGGAACAGCATAGTATAGAAAGCTTCTGATCTAGACTAGACTGCTGGTCACAGGAAACACTTTCGTCTCCTAGCATGGTCTCTGAGGTTGGGTTTTGCTCTGGTTTTTATTCCAGGTCACAAAATTTGCCTCATGGTCCCTGGTGATGAGCTCTGATGTCCCCAGGTGCAGCCTAGAGTGGCAGAAGGGGAGCAGAGATTGCAGTTCCTGTTACCCTACCCTGGATAACTACACAGGGTGAGTAAGAGTGACCTTTGGCTTCTCTGGGGGTCTGGTGTTGGTAACAAATCACTTGGTATATCACTGAAGGATTTGCAGTTGTAGGCAAGCAGGAAGAAGATTGGAGGAGTTTGTACTAGAAAAGCCTCCCTGCATGAATTTTGGGCAGCAGCAGCTAGCTGAGGCTGTGCCTGGGGATGTCCTCTACAACTCTCAACATGTTTTCTTTGCTCTTGCTACCGTAGTGACCCACAATGCTCTTGGTACTCCATTCCAGAGTCTTGCTCTGCAAAGAATTCTGCTATTGCCATGTGGCATCGTACTCTGGACCATGTGTTCGTGTCCACAGAGATCGCAAATATGTGTTCCCTGGGAACCTAGGCCAGGACTGGTTTTTGGACTTGGCTGAAAGGTTAGGACATTTAACCCACCCTCCCAAATATCAACTTTTAACTTTGCAGTTTTGTCGTGTTTGCCTCACCACATTGAGTCTTAAATATTTTTGAGTGAGATTACAAAGGAACAAATAAATAAAGGAATTAGCAAGGTAATTGTACTTTGGCAGTGAGTAAGGTACTCTACCACTGTTAAGCTTTTTGCTTTCACTAGAGACTGACATTTAACCTCTAAGTTTTTCAGCCACAGGTTTTAGATCTGGAAGCTGTGTTTGCACTTGGCTTTGCCACACATGGCAAGTCTGTAGCAGACTCTGAATTCCTGGGGTAGCTGAAGATGTTCGTTATTGTCTGAGAAGCCAATGCTGCTGCTTTTGAAATTTTATCTGTGTCCTCTGAGAAAGGATCTTTTTATATACCCAAAAGGATAAAAAACCTTTTTGCTAAGGCCTTCCAAAACACAAATGCTGTATTCTTCCTGCTGGGACTCTGTGTTGAAGAAGGAAACAGATGCTTCATTTGGTTTGTCTTCTCGCACAGAAATCAATTAAGAAGGTAATATAAAGTCAAGATTTTGAAAATGTGCAAAGCAAACTCAAAGCCCTTACTCTGGACATGCTTTAACGTACTTAAATGTCATCAGGAATTTTGTGGCCTTAGTCTTAAAGCACCAAATCTGGGGCACGTTGAGGGGCCTAACAGTCTTGAAATGCTGAGCAGCCCTTCTTGACATACTGGGATTTCTGGGTGTGTCACATCCTTCACAGAACTCACTTATAATAATAAATAAGTATTGGCTTTATTTTTTTATGTCCTGTCTCTTAGGAATCTTTTAAGCAGTTTCCTCCTCTATTTTCAGAATTAAAAGACAGAAATGTTGGGAGTGGTTTGGAAAGTGGCAGGGGTGTTAGGTCTATGAAATGCTGTCATCTGAAAATAAAATCAGAGGGGTTAAGTGAGCTCTTAAAGAAGGGAGGTGAAGTGAGAGAATAAGAAAATAGTTTGGATTCAGTTTGACATTTTCTTTTACAATACTTGCCCTCATTCAGTTCGCGCAGCGATAGTAATTTCTCAGCACAATGTCAGGTACATAAAGAAATGTGACAGCCTTCCTGCTAACCCAGGCTGCCTGCTAGAAATTATCATTCATTATCATTATTATTATAACTAACCGACTCCAAGTCTGATCCTACTCCAGTGGCACTGAAATGGCAAAAGTCCCAGTCACATCAACAGTACAAGCTCAGGCCTGGAGCTCTATTATTTAAAGAAATCCAGTGGTGATTAGTGACCATAGTTCTGTTATTGTACCAGGGATTTATGTTCTGGTTTTTAATGGAGTGTGTTAGAATGAGGAGCTGTAAAATAGTAGCTACTATGAGAAAAATTGTTTAATGTGACTTTAGAGTTTTGATATAATACATTACCAGATGTAGCCACTCAATAAGTAAAAGAGCTTTTCTTGGACAGCATTCTGCTCCAGTGGATAAACTTCCATAATTACCCTGCCACTACAATTAAAAAATATCTAGACTCCTTCCTTCTAGTTTGTTCAAGCTGATGAGAAACTGATAAGATGGAGTTTCAGTGCCTGTGACATGTTGTTATCACTTGGCAACGTTCAAATGCAGAATATTTCAAAATCAAATCTGTAAGTCTGCACATTACTTTGAGGAAACGTGTCAGCAAAATGCTGTCAGCTCCTTGCCTTTTGACAAGCCGTACAGATTTCAGACTGCTCTGAACTGTAGCTTGTCCATCAAATCAGCAGCTGTCCTTTTTGGCACTATTGGTAGTACAGTTAGGCTGGTTGGTGGCTTTTTTTAAAAGGCAGGAAAGAGATTCGGATTGTAACTGAGGCCTAAGATCTGGTCTTGATGGAGTAGAGATGAGCAAGTGAAGCTTCTTTCTGATGTATCTGGCAATGAGAAGAAGGAAGCCCTGAGGACTTTCATGCTTCGTTCATTTGGTTTCAGATATGGATGGGATGCCCTGAATGGCAAGAATTGCTAATTGGAAGCTGCTTCTCTCAGCCCTAGAAAAGGAAACAAACGTTTAGAGCACTTGTTCAGACTGCAATATGTCACACGTATTGACGATCCTTTACTGCTGTCGTTGTAGTATGTAATTTTCTACCATTTCAAGAGGGACAGCACTGAATTAGCACCCATTTTCCAGTCTGAGAAAATCCTCTTCTTGTGAGGTACTTCTGGTTGCTGTTGTCTCCACTTGTGAACTGGCTTGGCTGGAGAGGTTCAGCTGTTTCTGGTTTTCATTGAAAGGGACTATAATACACTGATTTAGCAAGTTTAATGTTTTACGTGTCAGCTTAATAGTTAGACTGAAGCATCTTGTCATGAGTTGAGACATGGTAGAGTGCTTTTCTCAGTTAACTCTGCAGGTTTATATGTCTCCTGTGTGCATGCTGCTGCTGTACTCACCCAGCGCATTTTTGGGCCCATAAGCTGCTTTTATTCCCTAAGATGACACTGCATATGCTTCTCAAACAACACAAAACTGAAGGCTATTTGTAGTCTACCAAGCAAAGATTTGTAGAAAAGTAAGTTGATCTTTTACATCATATGGGTTCTTAAGTTTTGCAAAATTAAAACTGGCTGAAATGCCTTTGAACAGTTACGCTTTCAAGTATACTTATTTAAAATGTATGTGCTTTGACTCTATCTGTTTGTTTGTAAATTAAATCTGATTTCCTTACATTCTGTAATAGCTTGCAGTTTTATTTTTCCTGGCATAAAAACTCTTTCCGTCTACCCTTCAGTTAGACAAAGGTAGAAGTCTCTCCCTGAGAGAGAGAGATTAGTTTTTCTCACTGGAATTTCATGCTGCAGGATGACAGTCGTATCTGGCACACAGTAAGCTCACCACCGTGCACAGTATACATGAAATCATAATCAAAGACAGATGCCTTTGCCTGTTATAAATAATCAGTGCTGCTTGCATAGGCCAGGAAAAATCCTTGTTTAGACTGGTCTTTCTTTCTTTCTTGGACCTCTGTATTTCCTTTGGCCTTCCCCTTTTTCATCTTTCCTCTGTCTCTAATTCTAGATATTTGCCTAAGGAAATAAAAGGGATGGGGAAAGTAGATCTTGGCACACTCTGAATTCTCAGTGGATTACCCTATGGAGTGAAATTAAATACACATGACATATAAAAGGGAATGGGCTTTTAATTTATAGCAAAAATCCCAGTTCACAAGAAATCCGTTCTTTCCTGTTTGTTCGTGTGCATGATGAGACCATGTCATATGCTTCTGTGAAGCTGATGTAAAAGCTTTTTGTTCTGTGCAGGATTAATTTTTTTTGAATTGGTGAAAGGTTCTATGTAAATATCAAATAGTAATTGTGGATGCAGTTTTAAATTGGTTCTCAAACTTACTTGCTTTTCAGCAAAACCTAGTACAGTATTGTCTATTTTAATAGCTTTCTGTAAGGACATTAGTCACATTAATTAATCATTTCATAGACTACAGGTTTTCATAACAGAAGCAGAATCTGATTCAAGCAGTGAATCCACTCGTCTGAAAAAACACCCACTCTTGGCCTTAAGGTGACTTATTGATACCTGTTGCCACAGAAAACATGCCAGATAGGTTAGATGCTGTTAAACTGGATCTTAGATATCTGTGCGTGGCAGTTAGACTTTGCCTGTCATAATTTTGCCTGGTTTTCTACTTTTCTTGGAATCATTTAAGAGTATAATAGTACCAATCTAATCAACTGAAATCCATCAGCTTCAGCTGCCTTGATAATTTTTTTTTTCTCCCTTCTTGCAGTGAGAAGGATCTGACTACATTCAGCCATTTATATTTTTTCTTTCATTGAATATACAGATAATGAGCTGTGCAGGGATTTGCAAGTAAAAGGACACATCAGCCCATGTTCGTAGACTAGCTCTGTCTTTTGTAGCATGATCAACTTTGACACCATTCTGTGATGATATGGTTCTAGGGGAGGAAAACCCTATGGAGCAAGCTGCACGCTCAAACTATCACTGAAATTCCTGCTCTATCTGGAATGTCATAGAGTCTTTTTGAAGCCTTTGTGTTAGAAAGCAGCATGCTTCCTGATAGCTGATACTCTGTGTTTTGGATAAAGTCATGGCAGAAACGTTACACTGAAAAATTGCTCAGTGGCTATTTACACCCATTTAATCATCCACTGAAGAAGTGAGACACACATCACTGGTGACAGGAATGTTGCATGTTGACTCTCCAGCTTAGTCATATGTCGAGGTTAATAAAACCAAAACCTAAACTGTGCTCCATTCTTTTGAAGAGGTTTCCTTTTTTTTCCCCTCTCCTTCCCTTTTTCTTTCTTTCCACCCTGTTGTTTGATTTCTCTGCCTCTGATATAATGACAGATTAGAACAGAAGGCAGTTAAATCACTTTATTAGGGAACGCTGAATCATACTCTCTTTGTGTCATGCATAGAAGCATCTTGTCCAGAAGCATGAATTTTACTAAAATTTTGCATAAAATCCATTCAGTTAAACCAATCCAACCTGTTCAAATGTTTTGTTTTTTTTTTTCTTGTAGATGCAGTAAACCCAGCTGATAAATAGTGTAGGACAAATCATGTAGTTACTAGATTAAGGTAAACTGATAAAGGAAGTTTTAGTATATTTTCTGCTTTTGTGATTGACCAGCACAAGCTACATCCCTGTAAGCTGTCTGTAAACACAGTCTGCACCTCCAGCCTTTTTTGAGGCTCTCTTTGCATCAAAACTGGGCAATGTAAGAGTATCCTTTGTGGTGCACTCTGTTGCCACTGAAGTAGTCCATTAGACTGATTTTGTGAGCACATAAAAGGTATAAGTACTTGCTTTCTAGTTAATTGTATATTTGACCTAATGCGCACTGTTTGCAATCCTTTCAATTAACATCACTTGAAACGAAGTCTATTTTCTCCTTCCCTTCACCTAATGCAGGATAAATGTAAACCAAAACCCATGTAACTGTGATTTCATTTTAATACGTTACACCACTGAGAAGCTTGGCTTAACGTTGCTAATCAATAGTTAACTTGTCTACATAGATACAATAAGTGAAGAAAAATAATTCACT
This sequence comes from Chlamydotis macqueenii, assembly GCF_036417535.1. Classification (NCBI taxonomy): domain Eukaryota; kingdom Metazoa; phylum Chordata; class Aves; order Otidiformes; family Otididae; genus Chlamydotis; species Chlamydotis macqueenii. The sequence goes on along the minus strand of NC_141567.1, from coordinate 9,744,017 downwards.
GTTTGTGCACAGGAGTGCAACAGTGTGGATTTTGGTAGGGATACTGTAAATAAAAAGCTTGTTATGAAAATAACCATTTATGAGGCATCTAAGGACATTTCATTCTCAAGCATGAGTAAAGTTAGCCTCTAGCAATTTATCAAAGCTAGGGTGTCTCGGACTGTGTAAGCCAGGTTTGGTTTCTATGGTGTGCACAAGTCCACATCACGAAGTTAATCTGAAAGTGGTTTTGAGGGCAAGCAAGGTGGGTGGCTGGCAGTGCAGAGGAGACTTTCAACTCTGTTTTCTGAGAGATGCTTGTGTGTATACATGTGAATGTGTGTATCTTTGCTTTAGAGACAGATGTGGTTAAATGGAAATGATCAAGAGCAGGGACAGAGACAACAATACTGGTGAGGAACAAAGATGGAAAGCAAGATGAGATGGATCAGAAAAAAAAAAGACTGAGAGCTGGATCTGGACCAGCCACCTTTTGTAGTTTACTGAGGGAGTTAACTCTCTCCAGTTCATTTCATTTTACATCATTTATGTCTTACTTTTCGGAAGTCTGCCTCTGTCATCTGCTTTAGGTATTAAAATGGTCTGTCTTAGTTGTTCCTCATCTTGGCAGTTTTCAGTGGGGCTGCCAGGAAAGCTGAAACTTTCTTCCTTAGTCTTTAAAAGTATAATCAGGGAGCTAAGAGGCCAGGATTAGTCTTGCTAATAAATGTGTTCAAGATAACTCTTCTGGGGCTTTCTGTTTTTCTTTTTGGTTTAAAGGATTATGAGTTTCTACCCTCCTCCAGTGAGACGGTTGCCTGGTCCTCCAGTGTGTTGTGGAGGGGAAGAGAAATTGCCCAATCAGTCTGCTCTTTGGCTTTTTGAAAGACCTTTTTCATTATTTTGGCAGTTGCAATTTTTTGCTCTCTAAGGGCACTACTGAGGCATCCCCCATCCCCTGAGGAACTGTGGCCAGTACTATCTGTTTTGTCCAGGGAATAACAGCAAGGATGGTAGCTCTGTCAAATTAATGCAGGTTAAGTTCACCATCCCTTGAGCGAGCTGGCTGGCTTGCCTTGGAGAAAGGGGCAAGGTTCTCTAGGTAAACAAAAATCTCCATGTGACAGTGAGCTGACATTCGCACATATTCAGAATCCTTATTTCCAGTTTCTTTAGGCTGTGTGAGAACGTGTCTCAGCATATCTTTGTTCAGTCTCAGCTAGTACCCTGGAAAACGAGCAGACACTTGAGCAGGTCTGGAGTTTCCACCCGGGGAGGGAGAAGCTGCACACCAGCCCATCACACAGCACGTGAGCCTCTGTCAAAACCAGGGGAAGAGATTCAGGCTGATCAATGACTTTGTGCTGGCTGCAGTCACCGATTACTCTGAAACTATTCATAAATTACAGTTTAAACAGTAACCTTTTTCAAGGGCTTGAAACAATTTAGTGCATAGATTAAAATAATGCACTGACACGGTAATTTTACATTGCATGTTTTGAGTATATGATATTTAGGCTTTGGTGGATGCCTCCATCTGTGCGAATACTATACCTGATACTGTTCTAAAAGAAATTCGCTGAGTGGCAGAAGAGAAATAAGTTGGTTAATTAATGATTTGCTTGCACATATGGACATGTAATCCCTGGCCAGATGCATTCAGACAATTTTTTTTTATATAAGCAGCATGTTAAGTCTTTAGATATCCAGTTACAGGCCTCCACAATAAAGTTAATATTGCCAAGACTCCATTTCAAAGGTCCTTTTCTTTTTAGTTTTTTGGGGTGAGGGTTTTGTGTGTACAGCATCCCTCTTCTCCTCTTGTGTCTGCGTTTTTGCCTTTTCAGTTCAGCAACAATCACTTCAGCAGAGGCCCTTTGGATTGCTTTGATAAAAGCATTCAAAAAGATCAAAGAGAAAGTGAGACTCAGCTGGTGGCCCTTCCCTTTAAAGCAGTGGCTTTTAGGCCATGTCTACACTACAGATGTTTGCTGGCAGGCCTATGTCAAGCCAGGTTTGATAAGGAGTTTGATCCCTGTCAGGCAGATTTGTGTAAGGAGAAGCCCTCGGAGCAGATGCAATTTTTCTGACTCTGCTGTCTGTACTTGCTTGGCAGGAGCAAGCAATAAAAGGACCTGAATGTGCTCAGTGGTGCAAGTGCTGTTTTGTCAGTTGAGAAGACATTTGCACACAGGAGACCTTGACCTTCCTACTGCAGTGGCATTGACTTGCTTGCAGTGCATTGCTAGCATGACCGCAGCCGTGCTTAAAAATTTTCACCAATGTAGCTGTGCTGCGTAGGAAGCAAAGCAACTGAGCCTAAAACCAGTCTAGCAAAGACCCTCAAATGATTGTGGTAAAATAACTCTTTGGTGTTGAACCACCTTCTGTTCTAGCAACTGGGTTAGTCTATACTGGCACAGAAACTCTTGCTAAAACAAGCTTTTTTTTTTTTTTTTTTCTTCTTTTTTTTTTTTTTTTCAGCTGGAATGGGTTTATTCTCTATAGCTTAATTCTATCTCATTTGCTGGAAAACCTTTATATATAAAAGCAAGACATTATTTTATCCCCCATAGTCGGGTTTTTAGTAAGTAGAAATTCTGCTGTGAAGATCAAGAAGGGAGGAGATGGACCTCTAAAATGTGACTGGCGTTGGAGACCTTTCCATTTTTGGTGGAAATGGATCATAACTCCACTGTTCTAAGGAAAGCTTCCTCTCAGTAACAACTTGAGCATCTCGGTAATTTAGGCACTTAAGAAAAGGAGAATTCCTTTTATTTTCAGTGTTATGTTTGTGGTGCTAAGGAGATGCATTTCAGGGAAAGTAGTCTCCAGCTTAAACCCTAAAACACTGAAACAGAATTATAGGCTGCTGAGACATCTGGCCATGGTTCTGGTCAGGATGTGTATCTGTGGCTAAAGCTGATGTTCAGAACTGCACTTTCTGGAACAGAAAAATAAATTGCTCTAATTTTTATGAGAGCTATGCTAGGCTTGCTTATTTTAAGTGAAATTTAGGGCATGACATTGTTCTCTCCTGCCACAATCTAGACTGAATTAGTTTTCCTTTAAATTAATTTCTTACTGTGTTGTGTTTGTTTTTTTTTTTTTTTTATATAGGCACTAAAGATGGTCCAGAATGTTGATTACATGCCAACTTTAATGCATATTTACTGAAGTCCACTATTGTGAAATCAGGTAAGGCCTCTTTAAGCACAGGGTTATTTTTAAAAAGAATGATCTTCAAGCTTTAACAACAACCTACTCACTTGAGAGACTGATCCAAAGCTCCTGGGAATCAATGGAAAACCTCCAGCAGGTTTCATGAGCTTTGGCTGAGGCCTTTTTTAAGAGCATGAGAATGAAGGAGTTTATGGTTTTCACTGTTGCATTCTTAAATCTGAATAAGTAGAAAATTGGATTTATTACTCATAGAAGTGGATCTACAATAACAAAGGACCTGTAGTTCTCTACTGTAAAGGATATAGTTTGGCAAGACGTACAGCAGGTAACTCATACAATGTGAAAAATGTAGACAACCGGAATTAACTGCAGCCAAATGTACCCTGGAACCAAGGCTGTAATTTATAATACAGTCAAGAATGCATTGCAGACTCCTCAATCGATAAGTTAATGAGGAAAAAAAGGTCTGCAATTAATTACAAATCAACTGGGTCAATATCCGGTAAATGAAAGTTATGAAATTGCTAACATTTGCCAAGTATATTTATAAACCTCACATAAAAAAAAATATAAAAAGAATAAAAGCTCCTTTCACTGTTCAAAGGCAGGACTGTGAATACTTGATTTCCTTTTGCTCTGAAAATTCAACTGACTTGACTTTATTTCAACAAGTTTTCTTCTCTGTATAAAAGAACTGATGTCATCTTTTATTTTTAATTTGAGACCTTACAACAAAGCATAAGAGTGATAAATAGGACTCCCAGGGTGATGCTACCCATGACTTAATGGTCAAAGCATCTAACATGATGAAAGTTTGTGGCCAAATGATTCTCCTAGTACATGGCAGGACCTGAAGCCTTCTAATCCATGATCTTGACAATCTAGTATCTTGTCACATTTATAGACATAATGCCAAAAAGGGCAGCCAGGGAGTGAGGAGATAGGCTAATACTGGCACTTGAAAGCAGCGTATCATTTATGTGGGTCTCCAACTTCAAACAACTCTGTGCCTTTATACCTTGCAAAATTGCAAGTGCTACTTACCTGGAATCCTTCTCATTTGGCAGTGATGATTTTTTTTTATATATATTTTATAACATTTGTGGTTTTTATTATAAAGGCAGAGGACAGTTATTTCCCAGGAGAAAATAGTATTAAACATGTGAATCTCTTTTTTTTTTTTTTTTTTTTTGTAAGATAAGTTTGTTTTATTACCTTGCTGCATACTTTTTACTGTAATTTTTGTGGGGGCAGCAGAAATCAGAGGATTCTATTGTAATTATATGCAACATCACTGAGATTTTAACTGAACAATAACTATTCTTAGATTGTAACACATTTGTTGATATTGGAAAATTTTTTTCAAGCAGGTGGACAAAATGCTCTAATAAACTTTGACAATAAAGGCAAAGGTTAGGGTTTTAATACTTAGTCTCCTCCCTGTATCTTCATTGTAGAGGCTGCTGGATTTTATGAAATCCTATGATGACAAAAATTTAGGTGTTATGAGGCTTCCCAGGATGTCTGAGGTTCCTAGGGTTGCTTGTTCACTTTAAAAATATACTAGTCTTATTTGTTGTTGCAGAGAAGAGCAAATATTTTCAGTATACAAACAAGGAAATCAAACTCTGCCCACACGGTGTTCCTGGTTTCACCATGGAAGTCCAAACCACAGTAGCCATGGGAGTTGCTGAGATATGACGTGTGAACAGGGTCCCTTTGTTCTCTTTGTCTTTCAGGATGGACTGGGGCTGCATTTTCAAGTTAGTGAAAGAAAATATGAAAATATGGAAAGAGAGAGAATCTGTAAGAGCCATGCGCAAGTTAGTGAGCACTGACCCCCTGAAAGAGGAGGGTCTTTTCTCTGCAAGGCGCAAATGTCTGGAGGAACCCTTACCAACTACAGGACTAAGGGTGTTTACCAATTTTAGACTTTCCGAATTCGGAAGTATATTGATGTTCAATTTTTCCTTTTTACTGCTTTATAAATTTTTGGGTTTTTAAGAAAGCCCCTTTTTTATTTGATGATAATATCCTAATAAATCAAGGTCTTTTCATTTATGTTTAAATGCTGCTATTCCTTGCATAGGCTATTGACTGCTGGTTTAAAACACCAGAATATTTGATGCAGAAATATACTAAGCCTTGAGTCTTTTCTTATATATTGGGAAGGAAACATAGTAAAAAAAAAAAAATCTATATATAGCTAAGGTATGTAGTATTGCATGATTTTAGAGAAAAATGTGTCTGACAGCTTACATCATAAGAAATGACGGGGTGATATTTAACTATATCATCATCTTCAACTACAGCTCTAGCTTAGTGCTTTTTTGTCTGACTTCAGTGCAACTATCATCACACTTCAAGTCAATAATTTTGTGCTAATGTTTGAGGAACATGGAGTTTTTGCTTTTCCACCTCATGAATCTTGATGTTTAGAATACCTTTCTTTTTTCTTCTCTTTTCCAAATTGTAATGCTTAAAATGCGATGTCACCATGTACCCAAGCTTTCAAACACATATGAGTCATCCCACGAGAAAAGTAGTGAAGGAAGCCTTCTTGGAGTCTTGCCTGCTGTGTGGGTTTCATGAGACTTCCATGAAACCTCTTCAATCTGGGCTGTGGTTTTCTTCTCAGGTAGCACATTGCTAAGCTAGGCTAGCTCTGTCAAGGCTTAGAGATATTAAATCACCACCAACATTGCAAGTTCTTAGGTGAGAGTGGCATGGTCTGTCTCCGTGTGAATGATGTCTTTGGCTCACAAAACACTTTCGTTACTTGGAACAAGAGTGGGATTTGTTTCCAGTCCTTTTTTTTTTTTTTTTTTTTTTTCTCTCCTCTCTCATGCCACATCTTTTCTCAGCCTCTTCCAACAAAATCTTGGAAGATATGTAGATACGATAGTGTATTGTAACATGTCCAATAGTCTAAAGTTGGGAAGTCAGAAAACAGTAACAACTGTTCATTATTCCATCAAAGAAAACCCTTTTTGGAGTGGAAAATGTGTCGTGATGGTTGTGTGTTATCAAAGCAACTAGAATTTCCTATATCATTTAACTCATTTGGTATATTTTATATATAGCTAAGCTGTTCTGCTGCTTATTTTTCACCTCCAGACTTTTAGTACTTTTGTCTCGGTCATTTCGTCAGACTCAATTCTGATTTGAGTTGCTATTTCTCACTTGCAGTGACAGTAAGAAATATTAGTCAACCTCACCTAGACGAGGAATTTATTCTATAAATATCCAAGTATAGGCTGTTTAAAAAAAAAAAAAAAACCAACAAAAAACAAAAACCAAACCCCCCCCCCCCCCCCAAAAAAAAAAAAAAAAAAGAAATATTCCCAAATGACGAAATGATTGAATGATTCTAATTTTCTAATTTGATAAAAAATAACATTAACACAACACTGACAAATGTATTATTGATTTAGTCAAAATGTTAGTGGTGTCACTGGTGGTGATAGACACCTGCAACTTAGCAAAGAAATCATCTACGTTTCACATTTCTAGAATTAGCAGTGCAAAGCTAGGACTGCTCCTATTTCAAACATGTTCTACCTGCTCAGGAAGTTGCAGATAAATTAGAAACATTTATGAAATCTGTCCAGCAAGAAATTTTGTTACAGTAACAGTAGCTGATTTCTGTTTAACCTGGAGAAGCACAATCATTTTTTTTGTCTGCATTTTCCTCATTAGGTATTCAAATTAAATCTAAACACATGAAATCTGCATTACTATGAATATATTTTTTCATTAAGCTGTAGAAACTCATTGGCACTGAAATTAGATTTCACATACAATTCATGAAGTTGAGTCTTTTGAAAAATGAAAAAGACAAAACAAACACCACAAAAAAAAAACCCCACAAAAACAGTCAAACAAAACCTGCTAGCAGTTTTATAGAGAAATCTATATTTTTAGTCAACTAAATAGTGCTGCCTCCACAACTCCATTGTAGGTCACACTTCATTTCTTTTGACTTTCTCTTCAGTTAATCATTGGATTTCCGAAGTACAAATGCATTATGACAATAATCAGGTTTTAATTTAAATGCATTCCTTAGTTTATCAAGTCAAGCAGTCTTCCTTCCTTTGTTCTGATGTGGGTTTTGTTGGAAAAGTGAGGGTAACATCATAGAATTTTTTTCTGTCTTTGTCATTGTTTATTTAATTATTCTATTAGGGACAGACTGTGAACCTTTTACAGTTATAAGCATGATAAGTGTGTTGGCATTGATTGGTCTCACAGTGTAAGTGGGAAAAGAAAAGGGTCTCACTGTCACCTTTATAAGGAATTTTTAAGTGATGCGGCATGGATGAGAGAGAGACATCTTGAAATACGAAGCCAGAGGTAATTTCTTGTCTAATGTTATACACTGCTATTTCAAGAATTAGCAGTAGTCAGATATTTAAAAAAAAAAAAAAGTGGGAAAGAAAATACTTATCCCAGTATTGCAGGTTTCTTGTACTTTTTTTTTTTTTTTCATTTGATGACTGAAATTCTGGGACATACTACATTATGGCCATTTAATAGCTGAATAGATAGCAAAATAGAAAAACAGTCAAGGCAGCCTCTTTGGGGTTATCTCTTACCATACAGGCATGCACATCTACATTTCAAAGGTAATGCAACGTTTTCTTCTTTCAAAAAATAATAATAAAAAAATTAACAATCTATAGTATAGATGGCCTGTCTTCTCTTGCAGGTTCATCATTTCCAGCAAGGGTTCTGACTTTCGTGCTAGCGGATCATATTAAGCAACAAGTAGTGCTCTGGACAGCAGCAAGCCTTCCTCTCTAAGAAACATCTGCTGGGTGGGGAAGGCCTCCAGTGAAGAGTGTGCCATGTGTGCTGCTTATATCCGGTGGGCTTAGTTAAAATAAATATTGAGATAAGATTTCTTGCTTTAATTTCTAAGGCTGCTGTTACTTTGTTCCCTCATCTTGGTCAATTCAGTTCAGTTTACCGAGTTGTAAAATGTGTTCCATAATATTTATTTGATTTACTGTGATTAAATCTTCTGTTATTACTTTTGGTCCCCTTTGTTCTAGTTACTGTATACATTTATAAGAAATCAAAGTCTCTGCTTCAGGGAAGGTATTACCTTCATAAATAATGTAGGCAGAGGTAGCAAGAAATTCTAGGATGTATCAGAGGAAGCTGGGCAGCTGGGAACACGGCTAACGAACGTGGCCATCTATGCAAAGAGTCGGGAGGTGTTGGGTATTGAACCAACATCTGGTAATTCATTAATAAGTATGTTATCTACTCTTTCTTCTAAAGGGGCCAACTTAAATTTTTTTTGACAATTTGTTAAAGGATTTTCTGAAATCCTTGAAAGCTTCCAAAAAATAATTATATAGTCCGTATATGTTTTTTATGTGAACTGTACAAAGCAAGCCATATGAAAACAATACCTGGTAGGAGTGGGCTTTTTAAAAATGTATTTTGTCCAATTGACAAATGGAGGACTTTGTATTTTTTCAATTAAAAGAATAGCCAATTTGTCATTAATTTTAATATAAACTAACTTTTCCACTTTCATCCTTGCATGTGCTCGCATAATTTCTGGAACTGCTTTTAGCAGCTATGTAGATTTATTTAAATGTTGTATCTGGAGTCAAATACTCCTTATATAGCTTTTAAGTTAAAAATGTTCATGACTCATACCCAAGTTAGCCTATATCAAAGCTCAGCTTTGTTGTTCCATTCTTAGGAGATAGCAGTGTAACAATGTTATACATGGGTTGCTTGAAACTAACTACAGAAAGGTATGCTACGCAGAGCACCCTCCTCCATTTTTATAATCTATTATAGCGTCCTGACACAATGTCTCTTTGGTATAAACTGCTGCCAACCGTAAATACAAATTAACTGTGTCCCCAGCCTGTTTTGTGAAATTATGGCACAATATTTTGAAATTATGCCAGTTTAAGATACAAGCAAAAGTGCTGCTGGCTCTGGCTTGCTACTGTAAATGTAAAACATGAAAATTATGATTAGTGAGAGATGGACGGAATTCAATCCTGCCCGGGAAATTCAAAGACCTAACAGGGAAAGGAGGCAGAATGTGTATCGTGGCTGTGGGGCCTGATTTGTTTTCTTGAAACTTGATTCTCCTCTGCCTGAAATCTGCTAGAAGTTAGGGAAGATCAATAGCATTTGATTTTTGTGCCCTAGGAAGAAAGGGGTGGCTCTAGGTGGTGGTAATGAGTGGTAATTTGGTTTTGGCACTGCTTTTCCTCCCCCTTCTTTTTCCATCTGCCAAATTCACTTTACTTTGGCACTGTTTGGTCTATGACCTTTTTGTCTAACTTGCGCCTGGGGTTTGTTAGTTATTTTCCTTCATTACCCTCATCATCTCAGTGCTTGCCACTGCTTACACATCCTTCTGCAAAGGGTAGGGATCATCATCCCAATCCAGGAGAAAATGCTTGGCCAGCATTAAGAGTTCAACATCAGCTAGCGGGTTAAAAGTAAGCAGACTGAAAAGCTGGTCAGTGCCGGCCTTTTTCTAATTTTTAAATGTGGTTAAGTGGCAGCTTGGAGAGGCCTCGTGTCACAGGGAGACATGAAAGAAAAGAAGGAAGAGAAGCCTGTTGAGTTTCACTTTACTGTCTGAAAAACTGGGCTTACTCTTCTTCTTTCCTTGTATAGATTTCACCCTTCTAAATGTTTCTGTTACTGCCTTTCACTTTCCTCAGCTGTAGCACGTATGCCTAGTTGCTGCTTAGGTCAGTGATTCATATTTTCAAATTCTATTTAACGCATGAAGTATGAGGTATTATTACTTATCTGTTATTATCCTAGTAAGGTGCCACTCTAGGCATTCATTTTAATTGCTCAATATCTTTATTCTTCAGAAATCGTCTGTCCCCTGTAGTCTGGAAATGCAGATGTATCTGAATGACCCACAAGCAAAATCTGACTTGGGATGTACTGATATGGATAGAAGATATATTGATAAGTCCCTTTAATGCTATATTTATATGATGGGTGAATTCATGAGAAGATAACATTTATGCCACTTATGCAAAAGACTCTTCAAAAAAGTCTTCACCAACACTGCTAAAAATACTCATAACTTATTCTGAACATATTTAAGTAACTTAATGCTTCTCTAGCTGGTACTTTTTGTTTTGTGATTGTGTTATAATCGTGTATCAAAATTGAAAAGAAAAAAGGAACATATTTGGGGTGAATTTCAGGTCACTAAGTTGAAGTATATCATTTCCTTAAAAAAGTTAACATGGCAAGAGATTTAAAATGTGTGTTAATTAATAGATACAAATTACTGTAATCACATCGAGATATAAATTACTGTAATCACGTCCACTTAAATCTTTCAGTGATTATAATGCCGTCATCTCAGTGTCATGTTTCTAACAAGATATTAATTTCTTGTTGTAAGTAGTTTTGGAATTGCAATAACTGTGTATTTTAAAGCCCATTGCTCTTGGGAGAGACAAATATAACTTCCACTAGCAAAAAAGATTCATAAAGGTACGAGAAGTTACTGTAGGTGGGCGTGCAAATCAGAGAAAAATTTTCAGAAGAGGAGATCCGATGTGTATAATACATAGAGAGCCCTGAGGCAGTGTGATTACAAGGGTTTAAAATCCCCATTTTCCCTGCTGCTGTATTAAGGTCCTGGAATTTACCAGGGCACGGCACACATGCAACACAGAGGTCTTTGGTAGAGAGAGAAACGTACGCCCACACTACTGTGGACATTAAGTGACTTGAGAAAATTGTTGTGACAGTGAAAAGGGCTGCTATTTTCTATGAATTTAAGGGTCACTTTTCCCAGTGTGGGTAAGGGAGAACAAACGATTTTGCACTGAAAGCTGCTGGACGGTAGTCAAAGGAGAGTGTTCACAAGTTACAGATGTTACTGTGTTGGGGATTTTTTCCTCTCTCTTTTAGGATGATCTTTGGAAAAAAAAAAAAAAATTAAGAAAATGCTTGCTAAGTCTAAACTGATTTCCAAGCTTTTAGTCAACACCTTGCTTGATAGCATCTTTGACCAGCTATAATATAAGCAATTGTACTTTTGAGAAATGTATTGTCCAGTGAAATCTTTTCTTTATTTCCTCTTAATGACTGGCACTATTCATTGAGAAGAAATATGTAAATAATGTTATTACCAGGGAGGAGAGTTAATAGCCTTTAATGGCTTAAATTCTGTGAACAATCATGCCCATGAGGAATTCCTTACACGAATACTCCCAGCAAACTCAACAGGACTCTTTATGTGCTAAAATTACTGATACACATAAGTGTTTGAGAGCAAAATGTCAGTGTTCCTCTCCTGCGTTCCTCCTGTTCCTCCATGAAGGAAAAACAGCACACAAACTTCAGAAGGCATTTTTAGTCTAATATGTCCCCAATAAGGATTTAATCTAGACTAAACAATTGGTTTGAGTATTTACTATAACTATTAATTATTGAAAATGTTTTGAATTTTTCTGTTCATTTCCTAGCTTTTAGTTCTTGATTTAAATCATCTGTAGTGTTTCTACTTAGTGTGTTCACTTGGTATTTGATGTTTATAGTATCTGTTTATTACAATTTAACAACCTCTACAGTTGCATTTTACTTAACATGAATTTATTACTCTAAAAAGGTTCTGGAATTAATGATTTATCAAAGAAGCAAAAATAGCTCAATCTTGTGTCCTGTTAGTAAGGCACTGCATGTTTGTTTAATAGTAAATGCATGCTCAAAGCATATACAATAAGCCATAGTATACGTATCAAAGACATACTGTCTGTAAAAAGCTGTCATTTTTTTCTGAAGTGACGTTACTTCAAAAGTCGTAATTTCCCCTGCAGGTGCTGAAGTCATTCAATTACACCTCTCCTTTATTTATTATAATTAGTGCATTCTTGGTACAGATGTTTAATGGATATATGGTTTAATTGATAAAATAGCTATTTTTTTCTGAACCAGTTAATAAAACTGATCACAATAGACCTGTGAGGTATTGGAAGGCAGTATGCAAAGTTTCCCATAGTGTATTTTGGGGGTTTGGTGGTTTATGGGTTTTTTGTCTGCTGTATGATCCTTGATCCTAATAGTAAAATAAAAACTAACTGCATTTTATTTAGGCTGATTGTGAGTCAACTCTCTGTCTGATCTACAGCTGCTGAGAAAGTTACCTGATTCACCCTATAATTAGGTCTCTGCAGCACCTTCCTCCTACAGAAATGGGGAGATGGATTCCTGGTTGTTTTCCTGTGGTCACCAATGCCACCGAGGGACCCATCTAAGTGACAGGTACTTACATTCATTTGGAATCCCTAATCATGGCTTAACACTTGTTGGCTTCAAAGTATATGCTGTTGGGAAGTTAGCGTCACATCATGTGATACAGCGGTTGTAAGTCTGCAGAGAAAACAGATTGTTTTTTTTCTCCGCCCCCCGCAATGGCTGAGGTTAACTGTCTGGACAGCTGTGAGTCAAGCCTTCAAGACACGCTGCTTTATCTGATTGGTCTCAGTCTTGATCTGGCACATGAAAGGAAATGTGAGGAAGTTTCAAGCAGAGATCATTTTGCAACTCCAAAGATGAGAGTAAGGTCAAGTTCGCTTGCATTTTCACAGTAACTCATTATGAACATAAAACAAAGTGCCATGTGGACAATATGAGATTTAGTGTAGGAGTGGTTTCACCTTCAGGAGATTTACATTGCTGCAGTATTTTTCATGTTCTGTTTACCAGCATCAAAGAAAAATACCACAGTAAAGAAAGAGCAGTTATATTTTTTTTTAAAGGTGACTCTTACTTCTAGGGAACAAGCATATGGTGACTTTATCTAAGATTTGATGTTTAAATTGCACAGGTGTTGCCAGCATCTCATGGGGCTGCAGAGTAACGTTAGCACTTAGTTAAGGAGTAAGTTGTCATTATTCATGTTACATTAATTTAGCCCGTAATGTCACTCTAAATGCTTTCCTCCTGTAGGAAACTACCACTTCTTTCATGCCTTCAAAACTGCAGAGGTTACTGCAAAAATCTATGGGGTGGAAAAACAGCTTTTTAAGTGTCCTTTATGGTTACTGTGCACTGTGCATGGAACTTAAGAATTACAGTCTGCAGAGTGAAAAGAGTGGTCTCTGACCCATGAGGCTCACCAAAAACATTTCCTGAGCTAGGGATGAGCATTTCCTTACCAAGCCAATCCTACCTACTGCTCTCCCTGTGGAAAAACTGTTCCAGTATCAGGGCTGGCTCCTCAGCTTGTAAAAAAATTGTCTTAATTCCACCAAGATCTTGGTGAGATTTCCTAATTACTCATTTTTCTGAAAACTTTTAGATCTTAAATGTGTGCATTGTTATGCTGCAATGCTTTATGACTTTATGCAATCAGCTTTTTTTACGGGAGAATTGTTGGTTAGTTGTACATTTCAGTAAAACCACAATTTAAAATTTTGTTAGCTGTTGTAACATGCAGTAAATTCTGCGGTTAAAGGAAGAAGCATATTGAGCAAGACTGTGCCCTTGTCAGTTCAGTCACGTAAAATGCTCTTTCATGTATGCTATGCATGAGGAACAGGTCTGTACACTTGCGACTGTTGCAGCGTAAATGTTATATTTCTCAACATCTACCACAGAGAAGCAGAAGGCAGGAGGGTATTTATCTCCAAAAATACAAACGCAGAAGAGATAAGAAGAGATGCTGTCCTGGTTACATTTGAGCAAACCCCTATGGGGTCACTGGGTATCAGCCTTTTTTCACTTCACGTGTTCAGATTTGCACGGAGGCCTTGTGTTTTCAGTCATGGCAGATGCTTAATGTGGCACACAGCCAGGGAAAGCACTTTGCTTCCTTAAGCATTTTCACATTTCAGGCTTTTCTGTACAGCTCCGTTAAATGTTGGAATATTGTTGATGCAGCTGAATGATGAAGAATCTTTTTTGAGGTCTTCAGATGTCTTCATCTGAGATTTTGAGAAGTAATGTTGTCATCCCCCAAACTGAAGATTCATGCAATGAAATATCAACCTTCTTTGATAAAGATGCTAATTATAAATGCAATGAAAATATAAGAGTATAGATTAGCTGTGGAATATCTTAATAGTTGGCATTTTGTAAATGGCCGCAATAGCGGACACCTTTTTAAATCCTTTTGGGATCACTGTTGAGATAGTTGTTGATAGACTTATAATGATGCAAACTATAATGTAAAGTGAAATCAAAGTGGAGTGAACAATTTCTTGCTAGACAAAACTTGAAGAGATAGAGCACTGATCTGTTAGAAATCAGCTATTTTTTCTTAATTTTATTGTAAATTTGTAAATCCTCCAAGGTTTTAGTCTGTTTGGGATTTGGGGCAGGTGGGTGGTGGTTCTTTTGTCTTCAGCAAAGCATGTTTTACAATCAAAAGAGCACGGTCCTGGAGTGCTCTGGTTGCTTGGATGGTTATTAGGAAGAGCTGTGCACAAGCTGGAACTAAAGTAAACCCTCAGTGCAAATCCCCACTGTGCTCTGAGAGGAGGAAAATACAAAAAGGAGCATGACACGTCCTTGTTTCTCCTTTGCTTGCCTTAATAAGAGCTGGGAGGATTTCACAGGGAAGAATAAGTGCACGCGCAGCTGTCCCACAGCAATCAATACGGAAGTGCCCTCCCTTGAGGTGGCAGAGTATGTGTGAAAGGCTCAGTGTTGGTTTTTAAGGCAATTCCTGCATAATTTTTATAACTTCCTTTAAAAATCCCTTCATTTACAAATTCTGAATGTCTTAAATTAATCCTCTGCTTTTTTTCTGTGCCGTTTTCGTCATTTTTTCATAAAACCATGAAATCGTGTTTGACTTCATGTAGCGCTTTCTTCCAGGGGGAGCTGATCTCCATACAAATTTATCCTGATCAATCTGCATCCAATCTGTTACTGGCTTGATCAAATGGAAATGGATGATATCAGTGAAGCTGGCGTATTGCTCCTAACCCTTCCTGATGGTAAATTCAATACTCGAAAATACCAAAGGTCTAAATTTAAAGGAAGATCTGTAAAATCATTGTCCCCTTTCCAAAAGAAAGAAGTAATTCCTGTAATACATATCTCATCTCTCTAAAAGCCTTAGTTTGAAATTGCTTTTTACTGCTGTTTTGTCTTTATTCCCATTTAAATTCCAGGACATGCTATATTCCCAAAAAAAAAAAAAATGCCCCTAGATTTCAACTCTTCCTCGTTATTTTGCAGATTTTAATAAATAAAAGTAATGAGCATTTGCCCTTAAGTGGACTTGTTTTTCCTGTTCAAGGCAGTGTATTTCATTATTAACTTTCAAAGAGCAAATCAATCCCACTAAGCTGCCACGCTTTTTATCCTAATTATTCTTCCATTTGCTGTTAGTGTTTCTTATTCCACATCTCCATTAATATAACTTTGGTCTTTTCCCTTTGAAAAATAATATTAATACTCATTTATGACCCTTTACTTTCCAGCTTTATTATGGCATTACTGACTCTCACCTTCGTGGATGTTTGCCCTCTGAAGTTTTTAATGTTTGTGATAAACATGCACTTTTGCTGCTATTGTTAGCTGGCATTAGCCATAAATTAACTACTTCAGCTCAAATTCAGCTCCCAGTTTTCCCAGGGTACCATCAAGAATCTTTCTCTCCTAGCCAGCCCTATACTAGAGGAGCAGTGAGACCAATGCCAACACTTTAAGAGTTGCACGTCAGTATAATCTTGTTTATAGTCAAGAATCTCTCCTCCTCAAGTATTTTCTTACTCTTTCTTGGCTAATGGAAATCCTTTGGATATGTCTGTTAGCATACGCCCCCTGCACTGTCTGTGCTGAAATATCCAGACATTCCAAGACAGTGGTGGCATGATCCTGAATCGTAACTGTAGTAGATTTTTCTGGGTGTTACTACCTTTTCAATTCTTATTGGCAGATTGTATCTTTAATCCTTGCAGTCAGACTCTCCTCTGTTGTAGTGTCTGTGACTGTGCATTAGAAGAATAGCCACTCAGTAACATAAAACCTTTCAGTGATGTGTGCTTGTGACTTTGCTAATTTTGAGGTGCGATTACTGGCTACAAGAAGAATCTGGCAAGACACAGGTTCTTATTTTGGTCCTTAGATAAAAATGGCATGCCTTCCGCAAGCATGTGATGGACTGTATGAAAAACAATATTGTCTGTGTTTGTTGGATAATCTGCATTTTTAGCTTATTCAGTCAACTCTTTGAGTGTGAAAAGCAAAGAAAAAACCAAAAGAAGATAGCTTTGTAGAGAAGTGATAGCCAATCTGTGATATTAGTCAAGAAAAATTCAGTGGTGTCATGAATCATTTGTAATGAGTTAAAAGTAATTCTCACGAGGTCTTCCCTGTTAAAAAAAAAAAAAGTTTAGATTTTAGGAATTCTGTATATTCTGGTTTTTATTTGTAATTTATATACACACACACATATATTTACCAGGTGAACAACACAGGTTGTTTAGGTCTTCTGGCAAAGCCCATTTGTACGGCACGTACAGCAGCTTTACCTCACTGTAATTTAGCCTTGTCATTCTTTTCCTCTCAAGTTTCCGTGTGTGCTGAGATTTGTGCTAATGAAATGTATCTTTTTCTAAGGTTTTAGAAGGGTAGCATTAGCACCTCCTCATTGGGAAAGAGGAGATATCTGCCTGAGTAACAGGTTGGGAAGATGATCTAAAAGCTGCAGAATGAGATTTAAAAGTCTTGGTCCAAGGGAGAGGCTGGAGCAGTACCAAGTAATCCCAGAAGATTTGACTTCTGCTGCAAAAAGACATTGGTTATCTGCATATTAGTAAGCTTTTATGGCATCAGTCTCTGTGGGGAGGCGCTGCACTGTACAGGTTGGTAGATTCTCTCTCTGAACAGAGGTCTCAGAAACCCTAATGGTTTGTTCCCTGATTTTTTTTTTTTTTTTTTTTGCATTCTACTCACTGTATTAATTGCTTTGCTAAAGTTACTCCCTAATTTGCACATAAACGTGCCAGTCCCCTTCTGTTTCTGTCTATCTTAAAAGTAACATGAGAAATTCAGGTTTTTTTCAGTCACTTTTCACCAGAACGCAATAATAATTATTTTTATAAGTAGAAAATAAACTCATGCTAGGGATCTTGCATTTTGACAGGCAATTTTTTAAAAAACAAAGACTAATGTTCTCTTGTGCCCAAAATTCCTTGTTATAAAATGCAATGTGAATCACTCTCAGTAGGTTTGGAACATTTTTTTTTTTTTTTTGTCTAGGCATAAGCTGATTTTTTTTTTTCCTCCTCTAGCTTACAGATAGACACACACTAGACAATATAATACCTGACACATAATTTTTTGCTTACTGTGAGATGACTTTTAAATGTACACATTGCATACATGTACACATATTGCAAGCTAACCATAAAAAATCCTAATACAATCTACACTGGACAGTCACGTAGATTATTTAGGTATTTTAGTGTATAGAATCAAATAACTCTTTTACAATTAAAAATTGACAGAAAAAGTTATTAGGATGCAACTTTCCTAGCAAACGCATCCTCCACTATTTCGATCTATGCTACAGCTGATGCCATTAGGAAGGGTACAACATAGTGATCCTACACTGATTGTAGGATAGCTGATGTCTATCCTGCTGCTTTTACAAACAGTGTTTCCCAACATTGGTGCTGTACCTGACATTTCCATTTTAATAAGATGTAAATGTATTTTTAAACAGTAATTGCATTTGAGGTGCTTCTTTGAAGTGTTTTCTTTTCTCCTAAAGGGCTTTCTGGCCTCTGATTTCTCCAAGTCCCAGAAATATAAAGCTGAATGCTTCTGTTAGCTGGTTTAGGTAAATATGGACTTTTCAGAAGGGATGCTCACATGTGTTTCATATTCAGCAGTAAGGAATGTACATAATGAGTAGAGAGGTGTTACAGGCAAAATGCTGAGCTTAGGTCTCTAAGCCAGTTGTAGCTAACAGTAGCAGGTACTTCAGCAGCCTTGTGTAGGACTGACCTCTGTGTGGGATAAAGATGAATCTTGGGGCTGGTCTTTGGTGACAACATAAATGTATGTCAGGAAAATAAATTCGCTATATTGTCTTCCAGGTCTTTGTTTCCTCTCTGGAGGAAGATGCAGGAAAGCCATGGAGGAGAAGTTCACCAAAGGATATTTAACCAAAAGACAACATCTGACTTTGAAGTCGCTGAGCTAGAAATTGCTGAAAGCTGGGAGAGGACACCTGGGAAAGTCTTGCTTACCCTCCTGTTGCAGTCTTCTGCATTTATCTTCTATCACACAAGATAATTTGGCTTAATCTAGTACAGCTGTTCTTATGTCTTGTGCTCAGATTCATGTGGATTTACTGATACGCAGTGGATATTTACATGTCCATTTTAGTGTATGTGGTATAGTTCTTCCTAAATCCCCTGTGAAGCCAATTGGGAACAACATATTCCTGCAGAAGTTGTTGCAGAGAAAAAGCCTACCTTGTGTTCTCTTTCTCCAGGTAATCCTCCATCCACTGATAGAAGGGGAAGATAAAACAGCTGAGCTGGCTGATATAAGCTGCAGAGTGTTGAGTGGTTTCTTCTGACCCCAGCTTGCCCATCACCACTGAGTGTACCCCCTTAATGCAGAACATGCACAATCTGTGGTAAGTCCTGTGTAAAGAAAATTAGGGTTGTGCTGTATCAAAATACCACATCAGATTTAAGAGAGAATAACAATCACAATGCAATTACTCTATTTCATAGCTGCAAGGAGAAGGAGACACAATGGGGCTTTTTGTTGGGTGCGTGTGGCTTTTTACCACTATTAAGCCACAGTGTAGAACTCACCGCATCTCTCAAGCCCCCAGGGGACATCTCTTGACCCTTCTGAGTGCTTCTCAGCATGATGGACTGGGCAGTTCAGCATCTCTGTGAATAGCTGTCATTCTGGTGGCATATCAATTTGCTGCCAGCACAGTCGCAAGTGGAGAGCCTACCAGAGAAACAAGGTGTAAAGACGTGCCCATGCAGGGTGGAGGACTGTGGTAGGTGGAGTGAGGCTACCGCTGTTCGGAGGCCCTGGTGTAAATGTTGGTGACCGAACACATCCCCTTGAGCCAGGCTGGAGCTGCTGCGGCACCTTGTCCAATGGGTGGCCAGCCCTGCCTGTATTTTCTCACTTTTTATGAGAGAACCAGCAGAATAACAAAAGATTATTTCTAACATGCTTCACTGGGGTGGTTTTATTTTCTCCTCTTTGTCTTGGATTATGCTGAACATAGCTTAAACCCTAGTGCCCTCTTCTGATCTTGAAGTCGGCGTCTGCGCTCGGCACACCTGTCCCCACAGCTCCAGCTCACAGACAGTGGCAGCCAATTGTTTGAAGTCAGGCAAGCATTTGGGGACACAGATATTTTAATTTGTAATCAGCTTTAAAGCCTTCAACATTTGCTCTGATCAGAAACAGCAGCTTAGGCAGAAATTAGTCTTTCCTATTTATAAAACCCATTTTTTTTCTCCCCGGGCAGGAGCCATAGGCTTGATCTGAAGTCTGCTGAAGTAAAGGGATAAACCCTTATCAGCTCTGGCCCAGCCTTTAACACAGCAAATTCTTCAGCCAGTAGAGTCACTTAGGCTGAAAGAGGCAAACTATTACAAGATCTTCAAGGGACAAATACTAATTAAGGATAATCTTGTAGAAAATGTTACCTTTTTGGACATATTTAACATGGGAAATACTGTTAAGTGATGATTCTACAATTCCTTACTTTTGGGAGGCTTTTCAATGCTACTAAACCAAATTTAGTTTATGTGTGCATCCATCTAGGCAGATGTATGTAATGTATATTGGGTATATCCCTTACACCCAGATCGCTGCGTGAATAGGTTCATTCATCATTCACAGCCTGCCGTCCCTGGGATGGAAGGCAGCAGCTGGCCAGGAGCCCGTGGCAGCGCTGCACAGCACTCCGAGGCGTATTTAGAAACCTGCATCCAGTTTGCATTGGAGGGTGAGTCCATGCAAGCGGAAGTAGAAACGTCCTCTTTACGAAAATATGTTTGTTTTCCAAAATCATCTTAAAATTATATTTTTTAAGTTGAGAACCATTTCAAAAAATTCGAATAAAATGTTTGGCCTTAAGGTGTTTGACATGTCCAAAGCATGCTAAATGCTGCTGAATCTTGTAACGCTAAATCTACTGCAAAATAAGGTTGTGAATTAATTTTCACAGTACTGACTTTTCTAGACTGTGGCTGTTTGCTTATGTTTTAAGCAGCTAATATTCTCCAAACAGGGTTGTGCAACTGCAAATAAACATTCTCTACTGACAAAACTATTTGTTGATAATTTTAGATGGGAATTGTTGAGAGACTGATGGGCAGATTAACACTAGAGGCCTCTCTAGCAAGAGGTTTATCAACACATTAAGCAACAAAAGGGATATTTATAGTACTTTCCCAGAATGTGCTTTTTCCAGCTCTCTATTGCCATCTTGCGTCTCTTGCCTTCTTCAACAGAAAATCCAAGTTGGGGCGTAACACATATAGAGACAAAGGGAAAATAGATTTCCAGTCCTGATGACTAGAGCCCTCTCCAGTCATCAGATGTAAGTCATCAAGTATAAGAGAAACAATATTATTTCATTTAATTGAGAATAAAATAGAACAGATGATGTGATATGCTATACACATTGTGACAAACTATAGCAAGATTGAAGCGGAATGCTGGAGCAGTGTGATGTTGGTGGAAATTTATTGTAAGGGGTGGCAGAAAAAAGTTCTTGGGAGAAAGTTGAGCTCAGGCCTAATGTGGAATTCTTGTACATGTACATCACAGACACCACAGGCAGTGGCTGTCAGAGGAGCTAATGAGAGCTTAGAATACATTTGCAGGGGGATAAAGAGTGAAAGCACTATCTTACCTGTAATGCAGATGTTCTGATACCATTCTCCTTGTTCTATAATTGTCCTTCACAAATTTTTCATCTTCCTCTGAAAACCAGTAAGATGGGACAGATCAGATATTGTGATTCCTATGATCCTAACTGTATGCTAAAGAAAATCTGTAGATTTCAAAGTCCCTCGGGATATTATGCCTTGGGATAGATGGCATAAAAAATAGAAGCCTGAAACCTTCCAGTGTGGACACTTCTCAAACACCTCCTGCTTTCCACTTTGTAATGTTTAGACTTCTTTTTATAGCTTTATAACTTTTAGAAGTAGTTTTTTTTTTTATTATTCTTCCCTATTCTTTCCCATTGCCTTATTTCACACTTGGTGACAGTATTTTCAGTCAACATTCAGAACTCAGTATTTTGTGAGTAATCAGGGTCCCAGGCAGCAAGAATAGGATTGTGAGATCATCGTTACTAACTGAATACTTGGTGGGGGATCTCTTCCCCTCCACTGAGCGCTTGACATATACTAAAAATAAGTTGTTAAAATTTGATTCTAATAATCTACTGTCTGTAGCCCGTTTTAGAGTCTGAGCGTATTTGGGCAAAATATTAGCAGTCCCAAGTACTTTCCTTTTCCAAACAGCGGATACTGTTTTAAGGCACCATTTACACTGTTTTCTAACAAATCTCATAGCAGTAGCTGACACTAAAACAGTTTAAACTGTGCTAGCACAGGGTTAAATTAAACCCTGATGAAAATAGCCTGACCTGGACTTTCTACCCTGCTTTCTGCTGCTGCTCTACTACATCAAATATTGGTCCTCTCTCTTAGCTTGTTGGCCTGGGAGTTTCTGCAGTGTGTGCCAAGCCGGTACGACCAGCTTCCAGACCCTCCTGACTTGTGCAGGGAATAATCTGTGGTGAGAGACAGATATGTCATTCATTAATGCCCACATGCAAGTAAAACTTTGAGGATGTTGGGTCTCAAGACCATTACTTTCTAGAATAACTGGCACAAAGGCAAAATATATGTTTTGTGCCTGCTGCAGCTGAACAAAGAGCTGTCTCTCCAATCCTCTGAAAACCTGAATTCACTACTCTTGTGGTTGTGCACCCATTTCACTACTCATGTTGCCTTTGGAGGATTTGGGTAGTTCTTCAAAATCTGATTATGTATCAACCTTAGCACTTCTTCAAAAGAATGGCCTAACTTATTGGATTCTGCCTTCTGAAATCTGACTACTGGCAATGGTCTTCCAGAGAGGTACTCACATACGTGTTAGACACACCCATCTCAGGCTCTCAGATTTAGAGCTGATTATTTTAAATAAACATTCTTGGGAATAAACTTCAGATGGTATGTATTCGCATTTGATGTTGCCACACTGCTGCAGTGCTGCCTTCAATGCTCTCTTTTATGTATTTCCTGCAAGTGCCACATTAAATGGTCACGGGATTCTTGGAAAAACAGCAGGAAATTACATAATGGTGCCCACAAGTTCTGTATATTGACTTTTCCACAGACTTGCTAGTCTCTGACCCTAAAAATTGTTGGTAAAATATAGATAATTGATCTTATTCTCTGTTCTTGATTCTTGTTTGTGTGCTAGAAGCCGTGACCTTTTGCTGCTTTGTTATGGAAAAAAAAAAAAAGAAAGAAGAGGAAAAAGAACTAATTATAGAGATTATTGCGGTTTTGATTATAGGCATAGTTGTTTAATTTAGTTTCTTTACATTCCTAAGTAACTATTAGCAGTAATTCATATGGACACACTCTGTTATCTGCAAGTAACTTACAGCTTGCACTGAGATGCAGCAGAAATGTCTGTATAATGGAATCATAGCTCTGATATAAAACTTGTAGGACATGGAATAAGTAATTACCTTTTAAGTCTATCTCAGTACATTCAAACCATAAAGGATAACCTATAAAAATGGAGGAAAGATACAGGGAAAACTGTTGTTTGTGGCATGTTCCTCAGCAGCCTCACAGGGGTCATGAGCTGTGGAGGACAAGACAAAGATTTCAGTGGAGAATCACCCGATGCCAACATCACAGAAACAGGAACAGCTGGCAGATCTGTGCTTTTGGCTGTGTCTAAGGAGATCTCAAAGTGCTTCTTGGATGATTTTGGATATTTATAGCTGAGAACTCAAAATCCTTATCTCTTTCTTGGCCTGAAAATAACTTTACTTTTGAAGTTACAATGTCTCTTTCTGGTTTATTGTGGTGAATTTACCAAATAACTTTCCCCTCTTTTGGGCTGTTTCCATCTGAGGCATAATTTATCTCCTAGATGCTAGCAATAGACAAGACCTATTACATTGTTTTGAGCCTTCCAGCCTCATTGGGATAATTCCTTCAGTAAATTCCCTCCTCATCTGGGATCATTCCTCAGTAAATTCCCCAGGCCAAGCTGACTTTTCACCACATTCCTTTAAAGCCTCATCACTGGATGAGTCCCAGTAGATATCTTACTCTAGCAAAGTGCTGGGGTGGTGAAACTCTGCATCCTTGCCTGCCAGGCAAAGTGCTATCTCTTCACTTGTGCCGTGCTGTTGACAGTGGCTTGCCAGGAGCCTTTGGTGATGCTGCTACCTTGTGTGTTACCCATATATGTTCCTGTAGAAGGCATGAATACAGTTTTAAACTGATAGCCACAAAAACAAGGAAATGAAAAGAACAGTCTGCCTTCTCTGAAACCTGCAATGAAGTCCTTTGCTGTGTTAAAATTGCTATGGTACCAAGAACAGCCTAATCTTACAGGGATGAGGTAAAAAATTTCTATTTTATCTTAAAGCAGGATATTTTACTCAAGCGGTAGATGAAATTAATCTCTCTTGATCTCTCCTTTGCGACTGCTGGATGGCTTCCAAGACTCAAGCAGGCCTGTGTAGCATTAGGTTGAGTACTTCAGGATTCTTGTGGTTTGAAATAAGACACGTCCTCTAACTGCTGCTTTAGTTCTTCGTTCATGGCGCTGGCAGCTCTGTAGTGAGGCAGAGGACAGAACGCAGTAGCAGACCTCAGCAGTTGCATTTTCTGAGCCTTTCAGAAGGACTCAAACCAAGTGTACTTGTCCTGGTTGTAGCTCATTGCTCCCAGACTTTACACTCTTTAGAACAGAGACGCTGACAATTGTCTTAAATCATTAAGTACTTTAATGGTGATTAAAAAACAAAACAAAACCAAAAAACCTAACAACAAAAGGTGATGAATTCCCCATTCTGCCTAAAAAAAAAACGCACTCTCGGGGTATGACTATGGTGCTTTGCTTTCACTTTCCGTAAAGGATGTAAGCCCTAGCCTACAAAATATTAACAATCTTTTTTCCCTTTGAAAAAATCTTGGATCATTTCTCCACTCCTCTGTTTTTCTCTCTCTTCCCCCCATCCCTTTTAGAATTGTCTTATTGGTGTGACTAACTGATTATGTAAAGGTCATCCTGGATTATTGGTGATTTGCATGTAAAGTAATAACAGTGGGGTCACAATTCACTGCAGAATTAATCCCCATCTTTGACTTTTATAATTTCAATTGTAGAGGGGTTTGTTCACATATTTTATTTGGGGAGGATGCTGATGTCAGTCAGATGCTTTAGCTACTTAATTACTGTAATTGGTAAATGATTTCATTTTCTTGTTCGACTGACTTTTATCATATTGAAACGACAAAAATAAACATGTTTTGGGGTTTTTGGGTTTTTTAACTTCACAGGCACGAGACTCTCGGACCCACTATGATTCTTAAGTTTCTTACTTCACAAGTAACTGAAATGGGATATGGATTTGTATTCTCTGAATGAGAACAGCCCCTTCTTCAGCTGTTAAGATAGACAGCATGCAACATAAATTCTGAGTAAAATGGACATCAGCTTAATGTAGTAATATACTGAACAGAGAGCTTACTGAAAAATCTTTGCTTTTTCCTCTCCAGCACAAAACCATTGTATTACAGTGCTATGTAAGCTATTTGCTTTCTACTGCTTGGGAGTTTGAAGTGTTTGGAAAATCTGCAAGTGAAAACAAAAAGTGTTGGAAATATTGAAAACTTTTACTGTATTTCTTGAAAAAAATATTGGTTTTATTTAGTCATTCACTTAAATCTTTTGCTACAGCAGATTTTTCTAGCTATGTTATACTACTATCAAAAATATTTGATTCAACTAAGGAGGTAAATGAGATAAACGTGTGTTGTCATGATTAAGAATGAAGGAAAATTAATCCTCTTTCCATTGCAAATAAGTACTTGTTGGGTAGTGCAAAAATTTGCTTTAGGATAAGTGTTTACAGTGGAAACACTAGAAACCCTGACCATTCCTGTAGTAGTCATTATGTTCTGAATGTTGTTGGTAAAAATTAGTAACTTTTTTTCTTTGTTTTCTGACAGACTGTCAGGTAATATGCTTTCAGAGTGCAAACCATCATGCCAATTTATTGTTTTAATCAGTGTGAAAAGAATTATTTAATTATCCAATTACATTTCTGAGTGTGCTCATTTTAATAGGCTAAGTATTTTCCTAATTATCTACTAACAATTAGAAACACATTTGGCCTCAGTTCAGAGACTGCTGTGTCTTAAGTTTCAAGATGGGATTAACGCAGAAATCCAGAACAATTCTGTGTAATGGAATTAGAGCACTTTGCACACACTCAGGTGAGAACACGTAGGGCTGATTGTATGCTCAGGGCTGGGTGTATTCATCTACACCTGCACCAATAAAGATCAGGATTTTCACTGGTTAATGTAACTTCCTCAGCAGAGTTTAATTACCAGAAATAAAAGTCCATGCAATGACAGAAAAGTCAGTTTGTTGTGTAACTAAATTGATCTTGTACTGATTTAGAGGATGTTTTTGAGCTAGTGAATAATTGTATGTATTTTTATTGAAGTGGCTGTGCTGTAAATGGATTCACATATCTTCCCTGGAATCAAACATGGTTTTCTGAAAATTTACCACAGGGCAGGAGTCAGGAAAGTTGAAATTAACTTCTAGCACTGACAAATTTGTTCAGTACAAATCTGCAAATTTTATCTGTAAATCAAGGATTAGTTTTGTTAGAATCCCTTTTCCACACCTAGTTAAATGCCTGACAAACATTGTTCATCTTTCTTATCTAACAGAAAATAATACTCATTATTTACTCATGAAAATTACAGATATTATTGATTTCTAAAGCATTATCTATATAATTAAATATTTATTAGAAATAAGCTAGAGCAATTAAAACAAGGGAGATTTTTTTAAGATGTCTAAAAGTTGGTCTTGTTTTAATTTGGACTTGCCATGAAGGTAGTACCTGGAAAGAGGTTTCTAATAACTGCTAAATAAGAACAAGTCTCAAAAGTAATCTGTTTTAAAATATGATTAGATGATTTCATAAAACCTTGAGTCTTAATTTCACTACAAATGGCAGTGCTTGGACATGATATAATGTTCTGTTTCCTGTTGGGCTATTCTTAGGCAGAGAAAACAAAGCTTCCCAGACCTCCCCGGAAATAGGCTTACTCTCCCTCCCCCCCCAAAAGAAGCTGACAACAAGAATTATTAATGTCCCCAAAACCTAACTCCTACTCTGCAAGATAAATAGAAATAGTTCAGCCATCTGCAATAGTGTCAGTAGAGTCAGATAACTTATATAATATCTGGAGTCAAGAAGAAAAAGATAAGGAAATAATTAAAAGTCATCCTATAGGCAATATAATATTTTCTAACAGCTACAATATTAAGGAAAGTACATACAGACTAAACATAGTTTTGATATCACTCTAGGACACCGACAAGAGAAATTATGTAACTTTAACAGAACTCCTTTAACTGTGATTAAATGTCTGGTATGATCCCCTCTTGGAGAACTGTGCCTTCATGTGCACTTGTTGCTCTTAGCTTTTTTTTTTTCTGTTTCTAGTTATGCAGTGAGAGTTGACTGACAAACAGCAAGCATCGTATGTCTCCTTCTCACCATATAACCAGAAGGTTGGAGTTAAAAGCAGGAGGGAAGAATGGAAGAGGAATAAATGAGGCACAAGAAATTTGGCAGCATCAGAAATCTGTATGTCGAATGAAGTGCTGAATGATGCGTTAAGGAGAACTACCTTAATTATAAATTACATGTGGTAAATTATAAGATATAAGTGTTTTGGTAACTAAATCCATCCCATACTGGTATGTTGCATTATCCTGAAGTGACCCTGGGTAGCCAAATGTTCTTGCAGTCTGTCCTTGGCTCCTTTTGCATTTTACAGGTTCCTAAGCCAAATTTGCTAAGTTAAACATCTGAGCTGTAAATAAAGATCCCCAAAGCCTACTGTGCTTTCCTTGTTCTAAGAGTCCCTTCACAGTATGGCCCCAATTCAACTAAGTACTTAATATGTACTTAAATCCCACTTAAATCAATGAGATTTAAACATTTGCTTAAATGTTTTGCTAAATCATGGCCTATTAAACTGTCTATGTTGGAGATCAAATTGTAATTTATATAACTGTGATATCTTTTTCTAGTGTTTTACAAGAGACCCCAAACTACATTTTACTGTAGTCTTGCTTGAACAGAAGCTGGAACTGTTTCGAGGGAATGCGTGCAAGACCGGTATTCATCATGTGCAAGAAACAGGTTTTAATTATATTGGGTATCAGCTATCGTAAACTTGTGTTCCTGATAAAGTGAAGTCAAATAAACTCGGTTAAGAGATTGAATGTTTTTCAAGCACCAGCATTTTGAAGATTAGTAACATGAAATTTATCCTTTTTTAGTAATGTTTGCAATCCCTGGAACATATAGTTTTTGCAGAATGTAGATACATGAAAATATTTGAGGAGGAAGCAAGAAGTTTTTTCTTCTTTGGCTGATTTGTTAGCAATCTTATCTTGGCTGTTTTTTCCCAAATGCAACTAGGACTAGCAAGGAAATCAGCCTTTTGTAGCAGAGGAGGCAGCAAGAAAACAAGTTGCCAAAAGGGCCATCAAGAATCCCCAAGTAATTTGATGTGTAGGGAAAAAATGTCAAAAATATTGCAACTGTATATATTATAAATTTTTTAGAAGTGTCACGTGTCCCACTATGTCTGGGATGCTCAAAGAGATTACTCTGGCCTTATCGCTATTTTTTTTTTTAAAAGACTGAGGATGGATGGTGGGAAAGTGAGGACTCTTCTTGACTTCTACAATGCAAGCTCTCTGCTTGTAGTGGAAATCAGCCAAAAGACAGCTCATATGCCAAGAAAGCCCAAGTTAAGAGATGAGTGGAAAATACCAGATGCTTAAATTTGTCTTGGATTTTCTCAAAGCTGCTAATACTGGTTGTCTGCTTAATTAGCCAAATAAGGGATTGTCTGTGTTTCTTTCACGTACAGATATTTCCTGGGTCATATAAGAATGAGTTAGCCACCTCTAGGGCACTGCTGTCCATGTAAGAGGAAGAGCTAGATGTTAGTTTCTTAGTTTAAAAAAAAAAAACCAACCAAACATTAATAGGAAATATTTGCTGTAGAGCACATCCCATACTCATAGCCGCAACACAGCTACAGTACCAGAATTGCTCCAAGACTGGGATTCCTGAGGCAGCTCATTGTCTGGACATTAGCTTAAGTTTCTATCCTGGGAAGAAATTACTCTCAGTAGGTACATTTTCCCAACTGTACAAGATTTTTTTTCTAGTCAAAGTGTTGTCTTTTTTTCACGACTTAGTTTTCTTTTAAGCAGCTAGGCTTTTCCCAAGAGATCTCAGTATTTTATGGATAGCCTCAGGGTTATGGATGGAGAAATGTCTTATCTCTCTTGGATGTGAAGTGATCTTTCTGTAAGGAATGTTTTCCATGGGCATCTGTAAGCATTCTTCAGCATTTTTGTGCCTTCTGAAAAGTGAGAAGTCAAACATGCTTTGAGGTTGTTTGAATGTGCGGAATCATAGGACCATACAGAAGGACATTTGAAGTAAAGAAAAGGTGAAGCTTTCAACTGAGAAGCCGTGTATGGTATTGATCAACTGTAGAATCAGCAGAGTGAAAAAGCAAAGAGGTTCTGGAGAGGAGGAGGGTGGGATCAACAAAACCATCAATATTAGATATCATAAAACCATTTAAAGTATATTTCCTCCTTGTGTCACTTGTTTTGCTGTGTAATTACAAAACCTACACCACTTGATTAGTTTACTCAATATATCTCATATGGCCTTTTCACAGAGCAGATGTAAGTGGTTTGAATGCATATGATTTCATAGTAATTTTAATATTCCATTTATTTAGATAATTTCATAAGATATACATGCATATTCATCTGTATGTATCATTTATAGAAAAATTATATATGTGAAATAGGTTGTAATTTAAAACAAATTGAAATAATGGTAACGTTTATATTCAGAATATAGTTTAATAATTTAATACCAACAATTTTTTTTTTAATTGTGATACATGAATTTTGATCCTACTTCGGAATGTAAAACATTCCAAAAATTAGAGTTCATCTCTGACAATGCTTGTTATGTTTATAACTAGAAAAGCGTTTCTTACCAGGATTATTTAACATCTCCAGTGAGCCAGTGAAAGGGAAAAAATAGTAATTTGTTGAGCAGGGAAAGCAACTCTCTTTTCATACTTATCTGATTATACAATTTCTTCATCTTTGTATATTCATTGGGGAATCTTTATTTTGCAACTTCCTTTATTCCCAAGACTAGATAAAAATTATCGCTGCTTTTAAAAATCTTAGAATATTTCAGTGTGTTTTGTTTCACCTCAAAGGCTGATTTGTGATTTGTATATGAAAGTGTTCCATGTTTTCATGTTGTTTTTTGAAGATTTAAAGTTTCCCCAAATATTTACTACTACCCACTCTTTTCTCACAATTGTGAAATATAGACATAAAAAGATGCCCTCTCCCATTTTCACATTTTAATCACATATTGTATTAAATTAGAAGGGAAAATGGAAAAGAAATTAAATTGCAATTATATTACTTTCTTCAAAGGGTCATAACTTGATTTAATTTCAGTTATTAATAAACTATTAATTTTTCTTGGTGGGAAATTCCATTAATGGAACAGTTTCCCAGGGAAGCAGAAACAAAGTGATTAACTATCCTTCTGCTTTAGTAATGAGATACTTCTAAAATAAATAGTTTAGCATTTGTCTTCTACGTATTTATGCACAGGTCTAGGACCTCAACCTACATACTGTATATTCTGGACCTTGTTCTGGAGTGCCTTAACTCTCTCTTAATTCTCAGGTTTTGTAGATGATGTAAATTGCAGGCAGGCTACAAGAAAATCTCCTTCCGATTTTTAAAAAATAGGGGAAAAGTCATATGCATGTCTAATTTCAGTGACACAATGACTGAAAGTATTTAAAAAAAAAAAGATAAATATATCCAAATGCAAATTCTCATGAAAGGCTTCAGAGTTTCAAAATTAGATAATGTTAATGTGCTCTTATGGTTGGTTTTCAGTTAGAAAATTAAACTCTAGAAATGTCCCCCTAGCTAAATGAGGTTTCTGTAATGTTGTAATTAATCAATCAACTCTTCAATAAGAGCCAAGCCTCAAATCCACAAGCATGAAACAACAGCTAGTAATGGCTATATAAATCGATTTCAGAAGGTTAAATGGGCACATCCAGGGCTTAGAGAACAAAGTCTTCACGGCCTTATCCAAACGGATATCTGTGTGACTCACATTACTTTGCATACATTGTAACCATGAAAATTAACAGACCGGGTTTAGATGAGGCCACGAAGTTTGATTCATGTTGGAAAGTTGGATCAGGGTTTGGTTTTTTGGTTGTGGATTTTTTTTTTCTGATGAACTAGGTCCATGGAGGTCAGACATAGAATCATTTTGTTCACTGCTGGGGCAGGAAGAGGGATATAAAAAAACTCCAAAGGTACTACCATGTGTGTGAGGTTAGAATTTTTTGACTTATGGTTGGGCACGTTTGAAGGATAACAATAGGATTTTTTGTTAGACCTAGATGAAAAATCAAATTTGGCAACTGTAGCTGGCTTCCATGCTGAAGTTGTGGCTGAGCTTGGCATCAGTACTTTGACTAAACTTTGGAAGAATCAGTCTGAAAAATGGGTGCACAGTAAGAAAGGGATATAAATCTCTAAGTAATCATGCCTAAAGCCTGACTGGGTAGAAATAGATAGACTTTGGTTTAATGTTTAGCCAAAAGTTTGATCCAATATAATGATTTCAAACAGATTTAAATAAGTGTAAGATTTCTGAATGACAGAGGAACCTGATAAGAGCTAGAGTTTGACTAAGAGAGGGATAGAGATGTGTTTTTGAGAAGTCGTCTGCAGGATTTTTCGAACTAAGGCTGCAATTAGATAGAGGATAAAAAAGGGACCCTGGGCTGTGTTGACATTTAATATTTGTTACAGAAGAGGTTCCCAGGCTAAAATCAATGTTATGTCTTTCAGACGTCATAAAATCACAATTAGAGTTTGGTAAGGGTGTGTAGATCTCCCTGGACTAAAGTTTTTTCATTACCTATGCTAAAACTGTTTCAGGTAGGATGAGGTAGAATTTGGATTGCAGGTGTTCACAGTAAGAGTGAGTAGAGGAGTCCTTGGCTTAGATTTCTGTTTAGGTGGTGTTGATCTTCCTTCTCAGAGCAAGGTTTCCAGGGCCAGGTGACTGGCCAAGCTCTTCATACTCAAGCTTATGTTTGGATTTGTGCTGAATTAGAGCTTAAGACCCACAGCCAGTGTTGTGATAGGGCATGGAATGGCCAGTTATCAAAAAACACAAAATGAAAGTGGATAGGTGATATAGCGACCAGGGACAGTGAACAGGAATAACAACAGTTGAATGGCAGAGAAACACAGGAAAGATGACAAGTTTGATAATCAGAGTAATCAATATAAAAATCTTAATTGCAGAGGACAGAAATGTAATGGCTTGAAAAGGTCTTCCAAAAAACATTTATTTCAAAAAAGCAGAAAGAAAAGAAAAGATAATCTAATACTGATGATTTAAAACATGCTTATGCAGCATATAATAACCTAAAACTGAATGAGATGAATGAAATGAAAAACTGGAAGAAAAAAAACACACCTCAAAACAGAGGAAATGTTTAATTTAAACGTTTCGTCCTTTTAAATGAAGTTTTGATAAATCTCACAAGGATTTGCATTTTTGAAAGCAGCAACTTTCTGGAGTGCCCGTGTGCGTTTGAAACCCGTTGAGCCCTTTGACTGAGGCTCCGCACCCTCAGCTGTGATGCTGCAGTCTCTGCAGCCATCTCGCGGGGAGTCTCTGCAGCTCACGGAGCCGGAGAGGGACGTTCATGTGGTCAAGCAGCACATAGCCCTGCCAGTAAAGTCTAAACTCTAAGCTTTACTTCCATCTCACAATGAATTTTTACTGGGTCAGAGTGAGCAGAGTCCCATGGCATCTGTCAGTGAGTAGTGACTGTAGATAGTGGTAGACAATTTCTCCTTTACATTTAAATCCTGCTCCCCCCCACTCATCACCACAGACTTACTATAAGAGTAAGTATGTAGAGTTTAGGGACATGGCTGCAGAGCAGGTGAAGGTCCCTTTCATGCTGAAATTACATCTATTATGTAATTTCATCTATATGTTATGGCACACCAGTCATCAGAATTGCTGTTGACTTTCCCTAAGAAGCCTTGAAAGGGTTACCTGTGATTGACAGTAGTACTGATAGGCTGACAGTCCATTTCTGTTTCCTCCTTCCATCAACTCGACGTCTTATTTTTTTCCCATTATGCGTGATTATACCTTTACTGTTCCCATCCTGCCAACCCAACTAGCCAAATTTGTCTTGGAGATGGTATTTCTTTCCTCTTCATAACTGTTTTACTGTCCTCTCCTGTGTCTTCTTGGCAGTTCTTTGCTCTGCAAACCAGTGAAACAAAGGATGCAATAATTTTCCTGAGCGTTTTGTGGATTCAGCTTATAGGAAGGCAGACATCAAGCAAGCTTCCTTCAGAAACAGGTTTCTCCAGACAGGATCAAGGGACGGAGGTACGAGCCATGCCGTACGCATTCTTGTCTAAGGACTCTTAATGCCTTTTGACAATGCTTATCCCTGTGTCCTGCTGCCCTACTGCTGCCAGCAGTCAGCATTTTGCCACAGCATGTGCTGTTACTTATTCCGGTCAAAGCTTCCCTTTCTGCGTCTAGTGCTTCTTTGGCAGTTTGGGTCAGAAAGGTAGTCAGAGGCTGTTAACCCAGCCAGGTCAAAATGTGCTAATAACACTGAAAGTAATATTCCTTTTAATTCCTTAGGGGAGCTTCCTGAAGATTTCTAGCAAGCTGGCCTTACAGCCACCATCCCTTCCCAAAGCGAGCCAGCCCTGTTTAACCATCCAGTTGATGATAGGATTCCAGTCCTCAGGTTTGTCTCCCACTGACCTTGTTTCCTTGATATGGTGGGCAGTGTGGAAATGGTTTCTTGGTGTGATGGCTTATGCCTTTGTTTATCTATATATATCTGGTTTAGTGTGGGTGAATTTCTGAAATGGAAACCAAGATTATCTGTGCACCATTTGGGGAGGTCATGGTAAAAGACTGCCATGAGAATCTCATGTCCAAAGCTTTGTGAAGAGCTGAGTAGTGGGAGAGGCCGTGGCTTTTGCATCCTCCAAAGGTTCCTCTGGCTTTGGTCCATCACCAAGGGCAATTTTGTTAACTCTCCTTCAGAAATGCACACACACAAAAGGATTTTTTTAAAAAAAGACATTTTCTCACTGTTTGATCAGGGAAATACAGTTTACTGTAGCACTTGTTTAAACACTCGGAGACTATTATCCCCAACAGATGATCTTGCAATGAAAAGGATTAAACAGCTGAACCACCTACGTTTGTGTAAAAAAGCACCATAAACTGATCAAGTAGTTGTCAACCAGATCTGAGATGTGGGACGAAATATGAGAGCTAAATGGAAGTGTAATTACCAAGAATGTAATAATTATTGACATGGCTACTTGGGTTTTGAAATATGTTTATTACTGAAAGAAAATCTTCAGACATCTTAACATTTCCACTGTAACTTCTCTTCCTAGGAATGTCTCAAGAATTTGTCCAACCTGATAATTCATACGATGCTCATATTATTTGCTGAAACAGGAATGGCTCATGAACTATCAGTGAAACTCATTGCTAATTGATCTTGTATGTATTCTGAGAGCTGGACTTTGTGGCACATGTAGAGATGACAACAAGCTGTTTATCTCTACCAGTCTCACAAAGGAATTACTTCCAAATTGGTTTGGATATGGTGTGAGTAATAGTGTCCTGAATAACTGAGCTCCAGCACTAGATCTGATTCCCTTAAATTCTTCCTATTGTTGTCTGCTAGCTGATGCATTGCTACATTTCCTAATTCTGTAAAATTGCAACTTGCAGACACTTCTCCTAATCAGGAGACAAAATGCTGTAGGCATTGCTTTTACACCTTTCCTTTCCATTCCAGAATTTCCTGCTAGGTGCTGCACTGGCCAGAGTGAGAATATTACCATCAGAAATGGGTGCATGAGAATTTCCATCTTCTAAAACAGCTATTTGTGATCCAAGGTCTTGAACCTTTCCCTTTCAGGTATTCTTGGTTCCTAATTGACCTATAGCAAATCACATGAACAAGGAAATTATTGCATGTCATCTCAAATGCTAGAATTGTTTAGGTATGTTCATCTCAGATTCCAGTTGTTTTGTCTCTGCGTATGTCTGTGGATTTATTCTACTGGCTTTTTTTCCTCAGTGCAGGTTCCTAATCTCATTGATCTGATTTCTTCATGTTAAGTCATGTTACAAATTCGAAATCAGATTACAACAAAATCAAATTAGTTTCTTGTTTTTAAACAGAACAGCTTAAATATCCGGACCTGGTACTTAAAAAATTGTATTTTACAGAATTTGTCTACTTTGAGTGTGCAGGAAGAGCAGAGCACTCGATATTGGATGCATCAGCCCCTTAACTCTGTTTCAAGGAGACTTTCTGTAGTAAGTAAACAGTGGATTAAACTAGGAGCCTGAGAAAGTACTTTTCAGAAGAATGCTCTGGCAGTTGAAATGTTGCTGTTGTTCCCACTTGAAGTTTAATTTACCTTCTTCAAAAACTCCCATGAACATGAATATCATGTGGTCTGCACTCCAAGCTTGTTTTATGTTCTGGCACTTACAAGTATATTGATTTCATTATTCATCATTATGAGAAAAAATAAATTTGTTATATGACAGTTACACAATGGAGTCACATTTCTAGGAAACAATACTCACCTGAATCAGATGCTTTTTTAAAAAAAAAAAAAAAAACCAAAAAAAAAAACCAAAAGCATCTAATTTCTTATGTAAAAAAAAAAAGATAGTAAAAAACATTTTATTGTTGTTTTTTTTCTGATACTAAACGTAAAGGGAAAAAAAACCACCAACCCTAGGAAAAAAAAATTATGCAGTTCATATATCTAAGAGAAGAATAATAAGGATATTAAAAGGATATTAAATGAAGGATAATACAAGTACCTTGCATGTTACAAAGGCTCTCTTTTTTGTTCCTAATTAATTGCTTACTATTTCTTACTAACAAATTTGAGGAATTATCTTGAAGTTTTAAATGCTGACCTGGATTTCAAATAAGGATTTAATTGTTTCTAGACTTTCACATAAATTTCCTGTGACTTCAGTATTCTTGAGATCATCTTCACTTCCCAGTGCCATCTATGCTGTGCAACACAACTGTATCTGGAGTTGTTTTTTAGCTGGAAGTTTCTAGTCACAAGCACATTGCAAGTAAGTTAGCAGGAAAGAACAAGAAGGGGGAATAATGGAAAAAATAAATAATGGCATGAGTCAAGGTTATTGCTATTTAAATAGATTGTACATTTGAAGCCCCACACTGTACCAATGACTAGTTCAGGAACCATAATTGTGGCAAAGTTGCTAGTCAAGCAGCCAAGGAAAGCATTTCAGGTCTTCCAAATGAAACTGCGATAGTTGAAAAGAAATATTCAGGTCAGAATATGTCCTAATAAACTATCCACCTTTTTTCCTGTTTAGCTGAAAACGTCTTTTCAACGTTTTGTTTGCTTTCCCAAGAGCTAATATAAATGTTATTTAAGATAAAGCACATTTACCAGTGGGACCCGTTAACTCTGACAGCAAGCAGTACACCAGGAAGCAGCCTGGCCACACGGTGGAGCTTTCTGCTTTCTCTGCAGGGAAACCGATCAGAAGGGCTGGCTGACTCTGCCAGAACCCTCCAGCAAAGAGGGAGATACTAGGTCCCGTAAATTCTCCTAGAAATGCCGTTCTCTACGGTGATTTATGCTTATATCTGTAATGAGAGATGTGGATGACTCCCCCCCCTCCCTCGATTCAGATCTGGAAACTGCATCTAATGGTGAAATTAATTACCAAGGCATTTAGTTCAGACCAGTAAATTCTGGTTTACTTCCAGCATCACAGTTGCACTCATAGTCTGCTGTCACACGGAGATGAAAGGGTCCCCAGCCTGTTCATCATCCCTGGATGCATAAAATTCATCATACATATAGAGCTAGTTTTCAAATAAAAGCAGAATACTATCCTCACACTTTCCTCTCTGGACTTCTGCCTGCGAGAAACTCATTACATGCTTTGCTCCAGGCTCATCTTGTGTAGCACTCGACTTGGATCACATTGAAGGGAAAGGCTAAGGACCAGCAGCAGATGCAGGAACATTACTTAATAAATTGCTAATCCATCCTCATTAACAAAGAAGTCATTCCAGAGTGGATATTAAGACAAAGAGCTTTTGGTATTTGGGCAGACTTGAGGGAACATCTGTGTTTGTGACGGTAGAAGATTCATTGTGTGATAATAGAAATTGAAGCCTCAAAGGAAAAAGTAAAAAAAAAAAACTGGTAAAAGTAAGACTTTTTATAAGAACTTTCACTAATGTTCTTTTTTTTCTTTCTTTTTTCCCCCCCAATGTATTTATTTTCATTATCTTTTCTTAGTTATTAGTAGATATGGCATCCCTTTAGAAATAAGTGCTCATCTTGAAAGAACTCATTAGACCATACACCAATACTTTCAGTGGTTCTGTTCTCTCACTTTTGCAGAATACAAATTTAAAGGTCAATCTATACATACAAATTGCACAAAATTGCTAAATAACTTCCTAACATGGATTTGGTTCTGTTTAATACTTTATGTATGTAAACCAGTTACCTAATTAAACAAATAAGTATTAGTTACAGCTAAGATGATTTATGAGTATACAAAGAGATTGCACTCCTTTAATTAAACCTGCAAACAAAATAATTTAATTCCATTGATATAATTTCTGCATTTAGGTTTCACCTTGGAAACATTTTTAAATTGTGAAAAGAAATGCATATCCTAAAACCTTGAGAAGAATATATGCTTTTAAAAAAAGGTGTGAAAATTAAATTTTGTGACTAGAAGAGAACTTCATTATCGCATTGTAAGCAGGGAAAGACAAGAAAAGGGAGCAAAGCATGAAGCTGATCAGTTTAATTTTGTTGTGCAACATTAATGGAAAGTGATATATTAATGATAGGTTGTGATCCACAATCCCATTTTCGAGGCTTAAACTGCTTTGCATGAGCTGAGCCTTAGAGACTGTCCAAATGCATCTTCATAGCACCTATCAAATCTTAGACGAGTTAATTTAGCTAAGCCCATGCTGTCTGTTATAGGGCTTTCTCAAAGCGCTCCACCTACGAAGCATGCAAAAATACCATGAGAGCAGTGAACACAAAGTCATGAATACCGGCTTACGTTTAACGTGTCCTGGCAGGAAGGAGATAATCATTGCCATCGTATCTGAGAAAGTCTCTA
The DNA here is from genome assembly GCF_036417535.1 of Chlamydotis macqueenii. NCBI lineage: Eukaryota > Metazoa > Chordata > Aves > Otidiformes > Otididae > Chlamydotis > Chlamydotis macqueenii. The sequence continues at coordinate 9,706,183 of NC_141567.1, read as the reverse complement.
CACTGCTTTATATAATGAAGTTTTTCTTCTAACTTTTGGGGCTCAAACACTTCACCTCCACAACCTCAACAATAAATAACATGTAATTCAGCATCAGAGTAAGGCTTATGTATTTGCATCATGAGGTCCTTGGAAAAAAAGGGCTATTTTAAATACAGAGATGTTACAATGTTGCCAGTATTTCCTTAGTGTTTGTAAACTATATTTTGCATTTTTATGTTGTTTTATAATGCTTTTGCACTGAGGATAGCACACACAAAAGCCCCCGAAATCCAAACAGCAAAAAATCCAAGATCTTTACTCTGCAAAAAATGGGTTAAGAAAGGATCTTCCCTGGAACATGAGTGGTCTGTGCTGTCTTCTAGAAGCTACGCTATGAGCATTTGACGCAAAGGCTGTGGGTCTGACTTACCATCCACTGTCAGGGGCAAAAATGTGATTTTATTCATCATTGCAGTGTTCCTTCTGTTCAGCTGAACTGTGTCAATTCAAAATACTCAAAAGCTCTATTGCTGTGTCTTTTCCTTTTGAGACTAAAAAGCTATTATGAGAGAATCTGTTATGTTGAAAAAGTGGTGGTGCTAATGGATTATTAAATGTCTGGGTTAACCTTGCTAGAGATGTTTTCATTGGGATAACTCAATTTAATACAGTGTAATAGAATTTTCTAGTATATGTTAAAGTCCAAATTTTGACATGTAAAAGCAAGGAGTGAAAATCCCTTTGAGAAATCTGCTTGAAAGCGGGTTATTTGAAATTGCTGTAACCTTATAACTCCTTACTCCTGTGATGAGATAATGATATAATTTAGAAGCGGGTGGCTTAGTGATATATGTTTCATTTAGATTCTTCCTAATAGGTGACATTTATTGAAAGTTTACTCTTGAACTGTGCTCCACGCCTTGTGCTATCTATCTGCCTTGGAGCTGTTGGGCACTGTAATTACATTTTGCTTCATTTCCTGTGTAATTTATGTGAAAATCCTTCCATGCTAGGAAAGTACAAAGTCCAGATAATGAGAACATGACAACGTATAAGATTTAAGATGGTTGTTTAGATTGCAGCTGGAGCTGCCCACGACTCAGGCACTTTCAAGGTCATCCGATATGTAGTGAGTTCAGGCAGCACAGCACTTTTGAGACTGTATCAAATAAAAACATTTTACTACTTTTTATAAACATCAATCTTAACGTCATTATTCCTGGAAATTGAGGTGTGTCTTATAGGTAGAGTAAGACAACATGCCAAATCTTATTGTTGTTGAGTTAGCATTTAGCCACTAGCATGCTTTGTGTCAAGTATATTAAGAATAGTTTTGTGCCAGATTATAATGTTTTGAAGTCTCCAAATCTTTGCTGTTTTGTTTTATTATGCTTTCAAAATTTTCCCTTTGGCAGTTTCTTGATGGTACAAGATGTATTTTTTTTAATGAATGCCAATTTTTTTTTTCTTTAGAAAACTCTTATAGCTAAATCATTATGCTGCCAGTTACTCTCATCACCAGCCTGGTCTACATTACATCTTGAGATAATCAGCTGGATTTGTTTTCCAGGTTAAGGGTATTGTATATCTTCACTACGCATGGTTGATTCTGAGGGTTTATGGACTTTGTCTAGGTAGAATTTCTGAATCCTGTTTTAATACTGCAAACTCTGTCCATACTTGGCTGTCTTTCATTGTGTTCTTACCACACGCTTCACGTCCTAAAAAGAGAAATGGGCCACAAGGCAATTGCCAATGAGCATGTTGGCCACTGAAAGCAACATTTGATCCGCTTTGCCTCCTTGGTCTAAAGAGAGAAAGTTTTCTTCAAATTCTCTGTGAGAAAGGTACAGGGAGCAGCTTTACCCAGAAAAAAAGAGAGAGAGATTTTGGTGAAACCTTTAAAGTCTGAGGCTGGGAAGACTAAAAGACTTTGGGAGTGAATAAGGAAAAGAGGAGACAAATTTAATAGAGGAAACAAGTACATTTCCAAGGAAGGGAGGAGGGGACCAAACAGAGCTTGAAGGAAATGTCTTCTAAAAGGTACAGGCTGTGAATGAACTACTGCGGGGAGTTCTTGTGGCCCTTAAAAACTCTCAGGCAGTTGTTAGACGGTACTTTTGACACAAGTCCATCCTATCATTGCAAGGGATGAGCTCATCTGATGCCCTGCATCTTCTTGGTTCATTCCCACCCACCTCTCTTGTGCTCACAGTAAGGATTATGCTGCTAAATGGTGGCTGAATCAAAGAAACAATCTGCTACAAACTAACCTGGGAGGTGGGGAGAGGCAGGAGATTGTCAGAAGTATTATGAAGAGGTGCTGAATTCAAGTGATTGCGTAAACACATCCTGGTCCACCTGGACATTTCTGAGTACTGTGTTGATGTGACACCCTGGAAAGGAAAATGCAGCAAGTGCATCTCTTTGAAAATAATACTTTCAATAGCTCTGTTTGGGATTTTCCTTGGACAAAAGATGATTGGTTTTTGCTAATGAGACAACTGTTGTGTATCTAAACAGCCTTCTAGCTGATGCAGTGATAGAATTAATATCATTCCTTACACAATAAATTAAGCTGATCTGGACTTCCTCTCCCATTTTTTTTTGTAACTGGTTTGTGAAAAGGTTAGATATTAAATGTGGGTGAACTAATATTACTATTTCAGTGCCAAAGGCCCTCTAAACTTTTAAACTATAAAATGGAGTGGATGTTACAAAAAGCAAGGAAACAAGAACATAGATTTTTATGGGTGTTTGCTCCAGCCACACCCCACCTCTGCCAGGCTTTTGACTTGTAAGACTTTCCCAAATATCCTCTCTCCAGAAATTTTTAGTCAATCAAAACTGTCTCCCCTTTTAACTCACCCAATGTTTCCCTTGGAAAAGCTAAAAATGGAGTTTTTCATATGATTAACCAACAACATGTTGGTTAATCATATAAACACTCATGATTTGAGTGTTTATCCCTAAAACATTTCCAAAACATTCACTGGAGGCTTTAAAACAAAGCCTTAATTCTTTTTCTTTTATTCTTTCTTATTAAAGCATTAAGGCATCGGGAATTTAACTAGCCATCACATAATAATCAGAAAGCAAACGTTAGACTCTCAGTTTCAGTACTGAATTTGGTTCTACGTACATTGCTGTAGAAAGCTCTACAATCATCTTCACCCAAGATAGGATTTCAGATTTGTTGTTCTCAAATATAAATCATGGACCTCTCAGACGTCCTGCTGCTATTTATAATTTTGTTGCACGGGATGCAGCTGGAGTGATGTCACTAGGTACCTTTCAAACTATATGTTTCATTGCACTTTTTAGTGCAGTTCCAATATTCACCAGTGTTGTTCTCCTCTCCTCCGTTGGACTTAGTGGGTTTTGGCTTTTCAGAAATATGGTGTCAAGGAATTAACGTTCGTGTCTAGATCACTGCAGACTCAAATAGGATAGTTCCATCAGTGATAAACTGCACTGAATTCTGTAAAATTTGTGACCACATACTAGAAATCATGTCTCCCCTCTCTTAAATGATTCATTTGGCTAGCAAATCATAGTGTTTTGCAAGGTGATGTTGACAAGGGCAATGATGTTGATGTTGACAAGGGCAATGCGCCCTTGCGGCCCAGAAGGCCAACCGCATCCTGGGCTGCATCAAGAGGAGCGTGGCCAGCAGGTCGAGGGAGGTGATTCTGCCCCTCTACTCTGCCCTGGTGAGACCCCACCTGGAGTACTGCGTCCAGTTCTGGAGTCCCCAACACAAGAAAGACATGGACCAGTTGGAAAGGGTCCAGAGGAGGGCCACAAAGATGATCAGAGGGCTGGAGCACCTCTCCTATGAGGACAGGCTGAGAGAGTTGGGGCTGTTCAGCCTGGAGAAGAGGTGGCTCCGGGGAGACCTGATAGCGGTCTTCCAATACCTCAAGGGGGCCTACAGGAAAGATGGGGAGAAGCTGTTCAGTAGGGCCTGTTGTGATAGAACAAGGGGTAATGGGTTTAAATTAGAAGGAGGTAGGTTTAGATTAGATATGAGAAAAAGATTTTGTACAATGAGAGTTGTAGAGCACTGGAACAGGTTGCCCAGAGAGGTGGTGGATGCCCCATCCCTGGAATCGTTCAAGGCCAGGCTGGATGGGGCTCTGAGCAACCTGATCTAGTTGGGGATGTCCCTGCTTCTTGCAGGGGGGTTGGACTAGATGACCGTTGAAGGTCCCTTCCAACTCTAACTATTCTATGATTCTATGACTCAACAAGAAAAGTGACGAGTACCCACCCAATTTTCTTCTTACTGTTTACCTCTAACTAGTTGATACAGTGTAAGCATTCTTCTAGTACAGGAAAAGTACTATTTTCTTAATCCCTTTATTTTGAGAGACAGAATTCAGGTCTTGTACTTCCTCAGTGCATGCTTTCCACACTGGGATACTGGACCAAATTATCACAATCTTTTTCACATGCCTTTAAATGAAGGTGGTTGTGGTAACTCTGTGTCTGGTGCTCAATCATGTTTTTCCATGCTAGACATATGGGATAAAACTTTGCAGGGACTTACAAATGGCATAAACACACAGCACCTTGACCCTCTCAGATGGTAGAAGATCTGAGGAAGAACAAGGAGTGCCTAAAGGACCTGACTAGTGCAAAATCGAGCTCTGAGAGATCAGGAGGAAGTTCACAGGCTTGACTGAAACTGCTCTGTTTCAGTTCTCCTTAGCTGTAGAACTTCATTCCATGCATTTCAAAGTGACGCAAAAAGTGTTGTCAAAAGACCTTGAAAAGCAGTTATGCACATTCAACGTTTTAATCTCAGCCAAAAATGGAAAAAAAAAACAACCTCAAACCCTGACTATTCAGTTACTGTCTGCCATTATCTTTCTGCCTTGAACTTTTCCTCTGTTCTTCTAAAACGTGGAAGTTCTTTTTATTTATTTATTTTTTGATGTCCTGTAATTATCATCTTCATTTTCACTGGCTCCTAGGTCTGGCTTATAATGGCTCACGTAAGTCTGGAAAATAATTTGGTTACAGTGCTTTCAAAAAGGTCTCTGGTGAAATGAATACGTCTGTAGGACGCACGTCGTACTGCTGGGTAGACAAAGCTGCACAAAATACAGATTCCCTTATAGCAGAAGGAGCTACAACCTATGACACTTGAAACATAAGTTTTCTTACCGTGTGTAATTACTTTCTTGCCACTTAAAAGCAGAGAATTGAGAGTCACAGTGGCAGTGTCATGCAGACCAGGGCAGTGCTGCAAGCCACGTGCATCAGTTGAACTGGCTGTAAAAACTGATGGGCCCTGCTCCACCCCACTGTGGGTGCTTGGCTCTGCATGTGGCTGCTTCTCTTTGTCCTTAGCCCCTCTCTGCCCCCCTTCCATTTGTCCTTAGCCACTGTCTTAGCAACAGGCTCTGAAATGCTCTTGATGGTTTTCTGAATTCAGTGTATTCTGTTGTGGATTGTACTGTCACAGAAATGTTTCTGTTAATAGTCATGATACTCATCTAATGAATAAAAATAGTCATCTTATGATGATGTAAGATCAGTTAACTGCATAGGAGGAGCTTTTAAAATGGAATATTTTTTATATGGGAAATGAATTCAGAAAGAAAATTGAACCACGATGGGAGTATTTTCCTCGATCAAACTCTGATAAATGTCAGCAAGAGTTATGAACATGCTGAAATTGAAAAGCAAATCCTGCTGTATGGAATTAAACTCTCCAAACCATCTTATGGGGAGACAGTGATTTAACAGTCCAGTAGATCAATTTTATTCTCGGTAAGTGAAGACAATGGCTTTGGCATTGTTACCCTGGAAATCCCACAACTGCTCTTATGTCTAGCAGCACATCTCTAATATCTCTGGGGACTAAACAGGTGGACATAGATTGTAATTTGAGAATGGAATGTCTGGCTTTGGAGTCCAACTGGGTTGTTCTTTGATCTTAGCTCTTTTAGCTCTAAAAGTAAAGGTCCTCAAATTAAGAGGAGTTTCACTGTTTTCAGACAAACCTGAATGCTGTACAGCATCATTACCTATCACTGGTTTCTATGGGGTTGAATGTTTTTAGAACTTAAAGATGCACAAGCCTCCTTTTTCAGTGTTTCCAAATACTTTTTTTTCCCCTACCTGTTTTATGTACTTAAGGATCTGGAAGGACAATATCATCTTTTTACAAAGATGATTGGAAAACTTGGTCCTTTATGGCATTGGGAATCGGCACTGTTGGTGGGAATCTCCCAAGCAGGGAGATCTTGGAAAGGCTCCAGAGTTTAACTGCAGTACTGAGTAAAATTTAAACTGAAACTCTATGGGAATGGACAAGCATGTGGAGAATACAGCCTACTGTTTGCCTGAATTTTCAGCAAGCAGAGTTCACAAACCTGGCTTTTTCCTGGATAAGTGTTTGAAAATGCAAAATGATCCTATGGATCAAATGTGAGGCTTCCTATTATGCACAGAGAGCCGCCACTATAAGTTCTGCAGTAAAAGGTTAATGTCCTGTTTTACATCCAGTTAATGGTAATTGAAATTAAATCTATAACCCCCGTAGTATTCATTCAGAGTAAAACAAACCACGGTAGGTTTCTGGATTCAGTAGAGCATATTGAAATGGGCAGCTGGGTGCTCTGGTTGCTAAACCGCTTGCTGAGTTGAAAAGCAAGACCAAAACCTTCTTTGTGATCTGAGTTAATGCTTCAGTTCTTTAAAGAGGCCTTTGCAGGGATCATGGGCAACGGAGGATGCCACCATCTTCAGGGATAAGCTCTTGAAGCCTGCTTTCTGTTTTCTTTTATAAAGCACTCTGCATCCTTCTGTCAGAGGGGCTCTGAATTAATGAGTCTCTTGCTGCTCATTGTGCTTTTAGTGTTTGGTAGTAACTTCATATTACGTATGTGATGCCAGCACTGGCAGTATTAGAGCTATATAAACGTCAGTCTTAAATTGTCCCTTTGTTTTTTAGACTTTTGTCTAACAAAGGGAAAAAAAAACTTGTCTTCCTTGTTGACACGTTAAGATAAACCAGGTAATTAAATCTATGTAAATCACTAATGTTAGCATTTTAATGTTTTTGGCAGTGCTATACCACCACGATATTCAAGGATACTGCTTTATCTGTGAACTGTAGTAATCCCTGGGAACTTCCAATGATGTTAAGTCTTAATCTCTCCACTGTGGTTCCTTCGAATGAAAAATAGGGCACCTGAAAGCTCAGGGAAAAGCATGAAGTAAGATCAGTAATACAGAGGGAGAAATAGCTGGGTTTCTCTCCTGTAGTTTTCGGCGATGTAGCTTATGTTCTCTGGGGCGCTCGGGATCTTACTGTGTCAAAACTTTCTGGGTGTGTGAAAATTTTCTTTAGTGAGATGCTTATCTGCACTACGAGTTTAACGTTTCTGTACGTAACTGGAATAAGCAGAAAACTAATGGACTTTAGTAGATTGGCCTGAATAGAGGGGTACTTATTCTCGTGAGCTAAGGCAGCAGAATCTGGCCCCCAGCTCTGTGCCGCTGGCCAGGATGCAAAGGAAAAAACTGACTACAACCAAGTAGAAATGGTGCAGAATACAGCAGCCTGAATTTACTGAACTCTCAGTAGGGGCATTTCTTTACAATTCTGGGGCTCTTCTGCTTTGTGCTACCAGAATCCCAGATTCCTGGGGAAGCTTCAAACAACCTGGGGCCCAGGGCTTTACTATTAGCTACGTTTTGGAAATGTGGAGTCGTCTTTATCTGGTCCTTCCTTGTCATCTAAGAAGTGCAGAGTGAATTACACCAAACGGACTTAATCTTTCAAAACTGTAAAACACTACAAATAATGAGGCTTGTGAGTACTTAGCCCTTCGGTTATGTAATTAAATAAGTGCAGTACAATGGACAGAACCACGATCATGGAAAAGTAAAATTTCTCAGCAAGTGGCAATATTTCAGATTAACTCAGGGCAGAGGAGAAAAAGCAGCCTGTGCTATTCTCTACAGGAAATTTAGCAGAGAGAACTTAATGCTCTTTCTTGTCAGAGGCTGCAAATAAAAGTTAACTACAACAGAGCACTGATTTATGTGACTGAAACCCTTGTGCATTGTGCACAGAGCTGTTAAGAAGAGAAAATACCAAGTTAGGAACAAGTAAAATCTCTCTGTAAACTCTTCCTTTCTCTCCCATGTTCTGAGTATCAAATTGTGGCCATAGAAACTATTTATACAAAGTTTCCTTGGTCTGTTTTGCTCCATTTTAATAACGTGACCCAGAATACCCACAACTTCAGTGATGGAGAAAGGCACTGGAAATTCACTTGACTGTGTGTCAAGTTCTCCAGCTGCCCTGGTCCTAGCAAAGCTTGGAGCAATCTGTTCTGTCCTGACAACCAAACACCAGGATGGCAGAGATGTTGACAAGAGAGGTGGTGTTGGTGCTGACTATAGGAGTTGTGTCAGGGGACTCTCCACCATGAAAATACAACTGCTGGCAAGTGCAGCATGTCAGTTGTGCTGTAGCCCATAGATAATTTTGGATTAAATGGATGGATTACTTTTTGAGCAGATGTAAACTGAGTCAAAGCTATTGCTGCTGTATCTTGGTTGAGACATTCGAAACTGAAAACTGGTGTTTTGCTATCAGTTTCACCATGCACATGAATACTTTGAATTAGGAAATTAATGCCTTCATGATGCCAGTTAATGATGTAATAATATACAAACATCATATGATAGATACTGAGTACTTTATTCCTCTGAAATGCAGAAATGCTAACCTTCTTTAAGGATGGAAAATGAGGCATAAAAGTGCAAGAATTTGCTTCAGGACATATAGAAATTGAGAGAGAGAATAGTTACTTAATACAGGGGTCTCAAGGTCACAGCACCAGTTCATTTGTTGTCTTTTAAAAGTTATGATCTTTGTTAAATATACTTTTAGCATCTATTACATTAATTTTGTAGTACAAGTAGTTAAGTAGTAGAAAGTAGTAAGCTGAAGAAGTAACAAATGAGCATCAGATGGCAATGTTTTCTAGTGTTTTAGATCTAGAATAAACATTATTATTATTATCAATAACCTAGTCAATGCTTATTGTAAATGTTAAAGATGATACATTAATTAATGGAATTGAGCATAATTAAGATATTACAACTATCAAGGAAAAGTGAATTGCTTAGTAAGCTGTATTTGTCTGAATAGCAAGCTTTTGATACCTTCAAGAGAAAAGCCACAAATTTAGGTATAAGGAATGGAGGTCATGCTGAGAGGTTGGGGCCAGGGTCCAGGAAAGCAGCAGCCATGCGTTCTGTCAGGACAATCCTCTGAGAGACGATCTGGATGTCCTGTGGGAGAACGACGTTGCATTTTCTCTGTTATTAGAAGCCAAAATGCAAACTGCCTTGCTTTACCCAAGCAAGGATGTTCTCTCAAGCATGTGAAGCAAAGATGTCAGCAAGTATGTCCAGTGCATTCCTTGGAAAGATCACCCAGAGGGGGCCAGCGTTGTGCAGCGAGATGCTGGTTTGGGTGAATACCTTAGCCATGACAAGGGAAACTTGGCTTTGAATTACGGGCCACGGCTGGACTCTGCTCCCCGCCTCTCTTCTGGGCATCTCGCTTGAAAGCGCCTGGGCAGGGGCTGCTGCGCTCTGCCGCTTTAAGGCATGCATGCAGGGCCAGGCAGAGGTCCTCTCCACTGCTGGAGCACCAGGCGCAGGCAGCAATCCTCCGCTCCGCTCGCTGCTCTCCACTTAATAACATTTGGCTGCTTACGAGACAGCTGACCGGCGAGCTGAAGGCTTCTGTCTGGCGCGGCAGAGTTTCACCTGGTGCAGGCGGCAGCTGCCACCATGGCCGCAGCCACGGGCTCCGCTGCAGCGAGAACTGCCAAGTCCTGCAAAAAGTATCGGACGGTGAAGCGGCACACTGGCATCTACACCTACCAGGAGCCACCCCACAGGTAAGAGACCCTCGTCTCTCCTCAAGTGCAAATCCACTTTATCTAACACAAAAGTGGGATCTTTTCTTTCAACTTGCATTTAGACAGTGCAGTAGTGTGAAAAGGAAAGTGAGAAAAATCACTTTTCTCTCTATATGTAGATGTATTTTAAACCTCTTGTTTTGTTTTGATTTTTTTTTTATTTTCACAAAAGTCGTGTTTCAGTACTGCAACATAAACACTGTACGGCAAACAGTGTAACTCCGGTGAGTTCAGGGTATAACAGGGCAAGAAATCTCTCTGTACTTTTTCTGTGTATTATACATTTCCCTTCAATGTCCCCTGCACCAACCAGATGGGACTGTGGACTGATGGATCAGTGGTCTGACAAAGTATGTCCTTTGAATGTTCTTACAAGGCATGGTTTAGGTTATGATTTATTTCTGTTGCTTTTCCAGCAAAATTGTAGGGAACTTTCCCAAAAAGTACATAGCAATACAACTAGAAAACTTCCTAGCTGGCTGTTGCTGCAGTACTTCAGATCTCATCACTTCATTTGGAGGAAACAGTTGCCACAGGTTTTTAGATCTGAGCTTCTGCAAGAATGAATATTGCTGCTGTTTCATACACAACACCCTCTTTCCAACGGGGAACTGAGAGAGCTATAGCTTAGCAAATGTGGTGACAGTATCAGAAAGGATGATTTGAAAATCGCCCATAGCTACCTGCATCAAAGCACAGAGCATCTTTTTTACAGGGACGAGTAATTCTTGATGCTCTGGGATCTTACGCTTCCGTCCCCCCCAGCATGGAAGGGGGATGAAAAGCAACCACATTCTGAGCATCTGTTGCCCCCATTCAAACAAGAAAATATTTTATCATTATTACAATCAAAACAAAAGGCCAACAGCACATGGCGAATAATGTATACTAAGTGCTCTTGCTGGAAATGTTTAGACAGCACTTTGTTCCAGAAAAATATACAGAGTGTCTTGCTAGCATGATGTACAAGCTGTATGGCTGGAAACGCTCAGAGAGGAAGGATTGGGATTCGTGATGGGGAGCGGGGATAATTTATGACTGAGCAGCAAGCGGTGGGGAGAAAAAAAAGGCACATCCTGGAGGTGGGGAAATCATCCAAATTGTTCATCAACTTTAAAACAATAAGGTCATGCAAGTTCCCCAGCTCACTGCTGTTATATTGCTCTAATGGGTTGCTCTAAAGAGTTTGCTAGGGATCTGAATGGGAATAACTTGTTTTTCCTCTCATGGGGTGTGCTCTGGGCTGCCAGCAACTCGGACGATGACATCGGTGAAGAAAAGACTGAGAGCCAGGACCCAGAGCGGATCTTTCAGAACATCCAGTACCAGAAGGAGATTATGTCCAACATCCGCTGCCGGCCGTGGCCAATGCGGCAGAAGCTGAGAGCGCTCAGGTAAGGCTGTTTGCACGAAAGCCTTCAGGCTCGCTGACTGTGGCAGTGGTCCCAGCCTCAGAAGTTTTTCAGTGTAAGCTGGAAGGGATTGCGCAAAGAAATGATAAAGAGCTGACAGGAAAGCATGCCACGAGGACGCTCTGACAAGATCTGAGAGCTGGCTGAAGGCAGCAGCCTCGGGGTGGAAAGTCTGCAGGTGCAGTTGTCTCCTGTGCGTGCCCAGGGCTCCCCTCCGACAGCCACCGTACAGGGGAGAGAGCGAGGAATCACACTTTGGCTATTAACTATTAAAACAGTGTGCCAGCTATTCAGTGGTCAAGGAAAGGCTGTTGGTAATGCTCAGTAATAAATTTTTAAGCTAAATTGTTTTGCTCTATCCTAAAAAGGAAAAAGTGTCTGCCACTTTCAAGGTGATTGCATGGTATGAGAACAGAAGCTGGTCATAATCTTCAGGTAATAAATGGTAAATGGCAGTAAATACTGGACGCTTCTAGGTTTAAGAGGTACATTCAATGTAGTAATAACATGTTTCACAGCTTAAGATCACATTTATATTAATAATTCCAGACTTACAACGAAAGATTGAGTGCCTAATTCCTCGGGCCACCTGTCTAAGTTGTGTCAGGTCTCTCACAGTGTGATCTGTTTGGGGCTGGCTTTATTTTCCCTTTTCATCTGGTATCTTTCTCTTAGAACCCTGTATGACGCTAGGATGGCATTTGAGCCATGAGTAATCTCTACCAGCAGTAGAGCTCTCTTAGGCAGAGTTTGTGACTTGCTGCCTTTCTGCTCCTATTGAGGAGATTTTGGTGGTCCCCATCCACCTCCTGCTGAGGTCAAAGACTGCATATGACCAGAGGAATATGCACTTCTCTGCATCTTAGCAGAGCACTACAGCATATTTGCAGAAGAGGTGGTAGTATCCGCATGCGATTAACCAGACTGTAATAGGAATCTTTTTATTTTACTTTCCTGGGCTGCACAATTTTAAAAGAAAGACTTGGAATCAAAAAAAAAAAAAAACCAAACAAAAAAAAAAACAGAGAAAACTCGTCCCTGCAGTCAAAGTTTTGAATGCTGAGTTTTTTTCATTCAAAATTCTCGGTAGTTGTGAAGTGCCAGCAAAAACCTCAATAGCAAAAGAAAAAAAGCTTTGCCTGGATAAGGATTTTTACGGTGAGACAATTCACAATTATATTTCAGATAATTTAACAACTTTGCTAGTTGCTGCTTGCACAGAATTCGGGGCTCTGACTAACAAGATCAATGCAGAATGAACTTCCACTTCTTGTGCAGACAGGCGAAGGAGATTGTGCTGAAGTACGAGGGGAGGCTCACCAGAACGAGAGGTTACCAAGCTGCTGGTGCAGAGGTACAGCTGCTTTTTCTTAAATTACAGCTCTTTTCTATACCAGTAGTCATCTGCAGCTTTCATTCACAGAAACCTATGTTTGCTCTGCAGTCCTGATCTCCAACTGAGGAACTCTCTAGATGAAGGAAAAAGGAGTTAAAAGTTTATTTTTTTTAAATTTATTGTGACTTTAGTAATTACATTTTTGCAGACTAATTTGATGTGTTGAGGGATGGATGTCCTTCTGTTAATGCAGTATAAGCTTCCTTCTCAAATAATCTACAAATATTGATGCCTGCTAAAGGGAGTGATGGGAATGGGACACCAACAATATGATGCCAGTATTCTCTGAAGAGCTATTTCACCAGACTCTGGGGCCACAGTCCAATAGTTTAGTATGAAAAATATGTAGCTTTTAGTTTGGAAGACAACCCTATGATAGCTTATGGCAAACGCATTGTTAAAGAGGGTTTTTGCTTGCTTGACACTCAAAGAATTTGTATCTAATCTTAGAAAAATCTATTTACACCACTGAAAATAGACCCTGGTCCTAATTTCTGGAAATTAATAACGTGTAGGAAATTGCAACCAACAGAGATCTTTAGTCATCGAAGCAGTACAAAAATATTTTTGCCATCGTAATGAGCAGAATTCTAATGAGTAGCTTCTCTTAATTCAGAAAGGCAGGGTTGTAACAGTAAAGTAGAACAACATGCGTTTTATTCACATCAACAAGTGAAAGGCAGCAGGTGTATCTGTTTTGTTATGTTGGCCCACAGCGAAGGTTAAAAGTGCAACTGTTCAATGTAGGAAAGCCTCATTTCATTTTTTTCCTTGTTCTGCCTTTGTGTGTGTAGCAAATGTAGCGGAAGTAACCAAGGCTGCTAAAATAGATACTGGGTTTTGCCTTTGACTTGAGTGAAACTAGGACGTTACCTAGAAAGAGAAGTGATAAGGTCTGCGATACCTGTCAGTAAATCTGAGATTGGGATCAGTACTTGTTCCTATTTCCCTTCCTATAAAAGAAGGCGGCTTTGATCTTAGAGTTCACAATTAATAAAAGTTTGTATCTGCTCTAATTGCCTCTATTGTGTGTATTTGCTTTAAGATATTTAGCACAAGGATATAATTCAGCAGGTAATTAGCACCACTCATATTGTGTAGGAGAACTGTATTCTTTTTTCCAGCACAAATTAGGGAACATAGCCTTTATATCAGGGCTAAATTCAGCAAATGCAACAGAATGAGCTGCATTTTTATTTTTAATTGGAAATTTTCATGTATTATCTCAGAAAATAGCATGGTGACCAAGGAGACAAAAATTGTAGCACAGAAAAACAAGCACTACATCATCACAGTTAAGAACTCGGGGACTGAACGTGTGCTAAGAACAAAATGCAGCCATAAGTGTATGTTTTACAATAAGTTTTTAAATGGGCAAAATACACACCATTCATAACCAGACATCCATTCATACTATTATTATTTATGAAAATTGAAGTTAAAGCATCTTTTACTGTTTTGACAGTGAAAGCATTTTCCTTTTTCAGTTCAATTATTTTATATTTGCATTGTATTTTTTTACATTTGCAATTGATACCAGCTGCCCATACTCTGAATTCTAAGAGTATAAATTATATGTTCAGGTATGCAGTAGGCAGAAAAAGAGCTATCTAATTATAGTTTTAACACATATACCACATGGACACGTTTATATGCTTTATAAATCTGCAGTGCAACTGGCACAAGCTGCTTGATTCATTTCTCAGCCTTGTGAACCCTGTTTTCAAATGAAGGCAGCAATCCCAGCAATTCCCATGCAATTCACAGCATCTACAATTTCTTTGATTCATTAAAACACTTCCTGTTCATGCAATAAAACACCCATACCACCATAAAAATTAATTAACTTCAGCCAGAGAGACCGATGATATATTCAGTAATTAAAATGTTATTTACTCCTCTTTGGTTTTAGGAGATGAGATTACATGATATAATACTGACACTGCTGCTGCCTAAAATATAGGGGGGGTTTAATATCTAGCTGTACTAAAAATACTTTCTAATGCATGATATACAAATATCATTTTTCTGTTGATACTGTAAAGTTATAGCTCTAATTCAACAAATCAAAAATCACCATCCACTTTGCCCATGGAAATTTTGTTTCTTCCCCCACACGCGCATGCACACCCCACTGCGGGCAGGAAGATGCTTTCCTCTGACCAGGCGAAAAATGGAGGTTGAGTAAAGGCTCTACAAAATATAACCACAGGTTTTCAGCTGGTGCCAGCTGTAATAGGCAGAGCTGAGAATACAGTAGTGGAGAATACGGAGCTGCTGCCTGCCCCTTCTCTGCAATTTCCCCCCTCCACAGCCCCAGTCGTGGAGAAGGAGACAGGGAATGGCACCCATTGGCTACCTTCTGTTGGGTCCTCATGGCCTTTGCGTGTAAAAAACACAGATTGGTGGCTCCTGACTGTCCCCTCAGAGGTGTATAAAGGGTGATCTGTCTCATCTTTGTTGCCATTTGGATGGTAAATACAGTTAAGGATTCCTGTGCCCCCCATGTTTTGCTTGTTTCTAAAAGCCACCACAGTTTGCTTTACCCACCTTACCCACAGACATGCTCTAAGATTTTAACAAGTGATGTTTGTCATATTTATTGCGATACAAGATGGAACAGACATGAGCAAAATACTCTGCATTACTATTTTTATTTTTTACATGTAGAAGTGTCGTATTTCTCAATTCTCTTCTTTTTTTCCTCAGCTTTGGAGGAAGTTTGTTCGACTTGCATATAATTTTGTGGTAATCTTTATTCCCTGGGAAATGAGAATAAAGAAAATTGAGAGTAAGTATAAAGATTTAATGGTATTGAACTGCAGAGCACTTGCTAAAATGTTAGGTCTTATGTTTATGTTTGGATTTACTGAATTAAATAATATTTGGGGTAAAGAGTTACACACAAACTTTCAGCAGTGACATTTTCATTTAAAACTTTACTTTTTCTTCTTTTCCTGGTGCCTTAGACACTGCACAATTCTCATTTATGGTCTTAGTGGGGGGTAACTTTTTAAAAGCCAAATTTGTCCTGATGTGGCTCTGAAAATCCATCAAGATTTGGTTATAGTTTATCACAGTCCACGGGGCAGCATCCTTGGGCCAACACACCCAGATCTGCCCAGCGTTAAGTGTGGTTGTAAGCTGCATCACCAGCTCTTGAATCTTTGAGTTAAAGCAGCCCTTGACGTTCCATCAGCAGTCAGGTGGTACCTCTGTGCTTCAGCTGCAAAGGAAAATTGATGCAGCTTCTTGCAAAATGCTGCTGGTAATTGTGAGGCTTCCCCAACAGAGTTTGTTGGAATTATATTTCCCTCATGGACATGTCAACGTTTTCTCTACTTTGCTGTACGCTCTGTGTGAATGAGAAAGGTTTTTCTTTTTTTTTTTTTTTTTTTTTTTTTTTTTAAATTATTCAAATAATACTTCATGAATAAAGGATATGAACTTTTACAGACTGTGTAGCTCAGATAACTACTTTCTGTGGTTTAAGGTCATTTTGGGTCTGGAGTTGCCTCTTACTTCATCTTCTTGAGATGGCTATTTGGAATCAATATTGTACTTACGATAATGACAGGAGCATTTGTAGTCTTACCAGAGGTAAGAATATGTTGGTGAATATTTACAGAAAAATGCTTACTGTTACACTTTTCTTCCTGAATTAAACAAATGTCATTCTTAAAGGCATACATAAATTTGAAATGTACAATTAAAATTTAATTATTTTTTATAAATTCCACTATTAAGAGGGATTTTTTTTCTGACAAAATATAAGAGAATTTAGCTGTTAGTGTTACAGATTATATTTTGTCAACATGGTACTAATGCTTTTACAGAATATGTTTGTATCAGGTTACTTAAATGGAGAACCAAATCCTAAAAGCTGTAGTGGGTGTGGAGTACACTCAAGTCTTGTTAGTGCCATTTACAGGCAGAAACATCTCTCTCCAGACAACAGATTATTTTGCATTAGAAATAATTTTCTAGAAATTCTGAACAGCAGCAACTTTATTTAATTCTTGCATGCAAGCAAGGCCATTTGTTAACTTTGTTAAATAATTTATAAATATTATTTTACCTGACCTAATGTGTGCTTTAATAACATTATCAGAAAACATGGGAATATCTGATTTATCTTCTCATTGGCTAAACTAAAAAAAAAAAGTAAGTATTTCCAAAACAAACAAAAAAGTAAACTGAAATAAAATAAAATCACTCATTTGTTCCATTTTTAAGGAAACGTAGATTTAATCTTGAAATACCTTTTTGATATCAAACACTGTCATATATAATTAAAAATGTTTAAATTAAAACAAACGTAACTTTCAAAGCTATTTTGTTAATGGTTTCAGTTGATCTCTCTCTTAATTTCTTAGCCATTTTGAAGATGTCTGCAGAGCATTAAATTTCCTCATAGCTAAAGCACAGATAGCAAAAAACACCCATCTGGTTTAGTGGAAAACAAATGGAGGATCTCTCATGGAGTTTACAGTTTAGGAGGAGGAATGACCCAATACTCACTATCCTGAAAGCATCATCTGTGCAGGCAGCTCTCGGTGGGCTCTGCTGTGCAGCCCCAGGTCAGATGGTTTTTGAGACCTTCTCTCTCTGTTTCCCAGCTCCTGGCCGGCACGCCGTTCGGCAGCACAGTCAGCAAGACCATCCCTCAGGAGCACATTGCATCTGCTCAAGACCTGGACACCATCTGGTCACTAGGGGCAAGGCTAAAACCACTCTTTATTTTTTTGCTGTCGCTGTTCTGTTGCAACTGTTCACTGCTGCTCTTATTCACGGCCTCTGGTCTTTGCAGGGCTACCTCCAGTACTCTGTTTTGTTTTATGGCTACTATGGCCGTGACAGGAAGATTGGGAAAGCTGGATACCGGCTGCCTCTTGCCTATTTCCTTGTTGGGATGGCAGTGTTTGCTTATAGCTTCATCATTCTCTTAAAAAAGTAAGACTTCCCATTTATCGCTGTTCAGGCAATCGTTAATGGTGTGTTTATCCCGTTTCCTCTGTATTTATTCTTCATAGTTCTGTTATTAACCTGTTCAAGTCTGCTAATATCAGGGAGGCAGACTGAGTTTAATTCTAGCTTGCATTTATCTTGCTATCATTTATCTTCGCTTTTTCTTCAGTTTCTCAATCTATAAAAGGAGGGCGGGACAGAAGATGATCTGTGTGCTTTGTGTTTGTATAGTGTAAGGTCCAACGCTCATGGAAGTCTTTCTGTTTTCTTCTTTTCTAGTATAAATATTGCTATGATAGACATTTTTATTTTAAGTTCAATGCTTTCAGCATTATTGTTCCCATCTGTTGAAATACAAATATAAAAATTCCATCCTAAATGTAGTATCATTTGCATTGTTTCAGCTGGTACGTGGCATCTCGTTCAAACGTGAGCTTAATTCCTTCGCTGTTTGAAGGGCTAGGAGAAGGAGTTACTTAGCAGAGAGCAAGCCTGCTAGCACTGACCATAAATCTAGGGATGCGCAATGCTTGGAGAGGGGCAAGGTCACTCTATCCTCTCTCGATTTGCTTTCCCTTCCCTTCTGGATACCTATTTATCCAGCACAGGGCAGTCCAGGAATATTTTTAGCACCGCCTGTAATAACTCTCAGTTTTGAAGCTGAACCTTCCCATTTAATTTAGTTTTACTCTGTCTGCTGGTTTGTGCCACGGGTCACTGACGTGTTTGACACTGATCTACGTATCTGCAGTTTCTGGATATGATTAGCTCTTCTCCTTCAATCTCAGCTCACTGACTCTTTGCTTAGCTGCTTGCAGTTCCCCTTTTAACACTGTCCTTTTGGATGACCTTTCTTTCATAAGACATAAATCTTCATGTCATTTCTTACACTTCGCGAGATTCTGCCATCTTGCCTATCTGAGATGAGGTGGGGCTTTCTTTTTTTTCCCAAGGTCTGTAAAAATCACATTGAGTTTCTGTTTGTCAATAAAGTTTATGCTGAGGATGAAAACAATACAAAAACCAAATAGATTTTGTTCATGATCACTAGTTTTGCCAAATTAGCTTGTAATCGCAGTAATAGTGATCTTCGTGATACTGTCTTCCAGATGGATTCTACCTGGAGACCGTGAAACTGAAACATGTTTAAGTCCACATCTCTAGTGAGATTTACTTGCTTTATTTGTCAGCTATAAAAAAATGTAAATATCCAAATGCCCTTCCACAGTGAGTCACTTATGCACTAGAACAAAACTGAAGTTCACGCTCTGAACCTCACCCTGTTTTATTTGTCTCAGAAAGCTGCCAACAACGACACTAAATACTGCAAACTTCTGGTAGTTCTAAAGGTGTAGACTTCTGAAAACTGTGAACCAAACCACTGATTTCCTTCATATACATCTTTACATGTTAACAACAGTTGAATATTTGGTTTTGGTTGGGTTGTTTTTTTTAATTTATTTATTTATTTACAGGATGGCAAAAAACTCAAGAATGAGTTTAGCAAGTGCCTCTGATGAAAATTACACTTTCTGCTGGAGACTGTTCTGTGCTTGGGACTATTTAATAGGAAACCCCGAGGCTGCAGAGAGCAAAGCTGCTGCCATAGTTAACAGCATCAGGGTGAGCAACTGGCCATCACCTTATTTAGAGTTGATTTGTTTGTTAATCTATAAGCTATATAAATCTTTCCTCTCATTCCCTGGCATTTCCTACTATTTTTTGGTATTCATTTACAGATCTGTTTGCCCAGGGGAGGGCTGGTATTGCATCTCTGCGTGGTATTGCAGTCACATCATACTTGCTGACAGCGTAATTCTGTCCCAGCAAGGCCATTGTGCTCTTCTTCAGAAAAGTTTTTTTTAATGCCACTGTATGTGTGACAAGAAGTTAGATAACTAGAAACTGGCTTGTGATGTCATTTCATTTAAGTAATAAAATCAAATTCATGTTAACAATATGAAAACACTCATTTGTTTCATCTCTCCATAAAAAATGGTCCAAGGACAACTTTTAGCGCTCTCATTATTAGAAAAGTGCTTTAAATACAGATGCTTTGCATTTTGAATTTAAAAACAGATGTGGTTTTCATAAAAAAGTAATTTATTTATCAAATTTGGTGTATTCTCATTAAGTCATTGAAGAAAATGATTTCAAATTGTGTCAGGATAAATTAATAAGCTATGATATTTAGCTATTTCAGTGACCGAGGATAACTTGTGACAGTTCTGTACTATATTACTGACATTCCTTCACTATTTAAGCTCACTTATCACTCCTAAAAAGCTATGCAATTCCAGGATGTGAAGTTTTTTATTAGTGTACTTGATACCTTCTGTGAAAGATGTGTGCGTTACTTTTGCTGAACACTATTCAAATGATAATGCTGTGTTTCTTTCAAGGAAGCTATACTGGAAGAGCAGGAAAAGAAGAAAAGCAAAAACTTGTATGTATATAAGCCCAGAGACACTTTTCAAAGCACTATTTCAATGCAGATAGCAGTGCTAATCTGCTTATCTCGTACTTCTTAAAAACATCTTAGAAAAGACCCCTGGTGTCATAAGACAACCGACTGTATTGGCTGTGTCTTTTTTTTTTTTTTTTTTTCTCTCCCCAGGGCAGTGACTATAAGCTTAAGAATTATTGCAAACATCCTTGTCCTTCTCTCGCTTGCTGGAAGTATTTACATCATATACTTTGTCGTGGATCGATCGCAAAGGTTAGAGCGCACCAAAAAGGAATTGACTCTTTGGGAAAAAAATGAGGTACGCTGTCTTTATGCCAACTCAGAGTTAGAAGCAGGATTGTTGTCTCATGGCTCTCTGTAGCAATAACGTGCACTGAGGTGTAAATCGTAAGAGATTAGCCAGGAGAAATGGAAAATGAGAGGGCACAGCAGCTGTTACCTGGAACTCTCTTCACACGCTTGCTCCCTCTGAAGCGGGCAGGGGGATGCTGCAGGTCCTCATTTCACAGAGACTGCAGTTCCAGCTTGGCCGTTTCATGAAGACAAGTATAAACTCTGTCACTTAGAGATCTACTTTTGTTAAGCCCATGAAAGAGCTGAGCAAACACTGGACCAATGGACTAAAAAGGAATCAGCTTTGACAACAGCTATTGATTGCAGCTGGGGGAAACTGAATCATAGAATCATAAAATGGTTTGAGTTGGAAGGGACCTTTAAAGGCCATCTAGTCCAATCCCCCTGCAAGGAGCAGGGACATCTCCAACCAGATCAGGTTGCTCAGAGCCTCATCCAACCTGGCCTTGAATGTTTCCAAGGATGCTTTTTGTATATTTCTATTCAGAGGAATGAGTGGATACTGAAAGTAGAAATTGAATAGGTATGGAAAAGCTACTCATCCATTTCAGAGGAAGATGCTGGCTTCATATTTTATTTTTAATTTTAATTAATAAAGTAGTAACCCTAAAACTAGAATGTCTGGAGTTAAAGATTCCTGAGTGGTATTCCAGATCTATAATTTTGGATCACAACTACTGTTATTACTAATGCCAATAATAACTTTTTAAAGCATCTTCTCCAAGAAAAACAATGACCAAAGCAAGTGCATCAGCAGTATTTTGATCAGCGGTTAAGGTACCGGAGATCTGCATGTAAAGCTATGAAAATGCTGCGTCTTTCTGTTCTGTAGGTAAGCGTAGTGGTGTCACTGATTACAATGATTGCACCCTCTGCTTTCGAACTTGTGGCAGCTCTGGAAATGTATCACCCAAGGACCACTCTCCGCTTCCAGCTTGCCAGGTATGGGCATTATGCAGTGTAGAAAATATGTGGGGGAAAAAAGAGAGGAAGAGAGATGTGTTCTGGCCACATGCTTTAGTCCAGTCAAACTAGAAAATGTATGAGAAATCGATGGAATAACAATGCAGATAACCCATATCTTACTCTTGTTGTTTTCAGGGTTCTTGTTCTATACTTGGGAAACCTCTACAGTTTAATCATTGCTCTCCTGGATAAGGTGGACAGTATGAGTGTCACTGTAAGTTTAATATGATGCTTTCTGATGCATAAAGCTAGTAGAATTTATGGAGATAATTCCATTTGTGATCTATGTGAAGTCAGATGAAATTTTTTTTGAAATTGATTAAAAAATACTACAATTCTATAGAATTGTAAAGTTTAGTTTGTAATGTTTATTTACAACTACTTGTAGTTTTTTAGGATAACTAGATTCATTTGATTGCTAATGTATCACAATAAATAGATTTCTGTGCATTGTTTAACTACTTTTTAAAAAGCCATAATTTGGCTTAAAGCCAAATATTTCCAGCTACCTACAATCAACTTTCAGTGCTGTCCTTACAAGTTCCAATCTGTACATTGACAGCTACTTAACGGTCACCTAACTGCTGCTTGAAAATACACTAAGAAATGCTTCAATGTGTGTACATTATAGAGCAGACAGACACCTGCTTGTATACACAGTTGAAAAAGTAGCTTTTGGGATATTTACTGTTTCAGGACTCTGACATTAACAACAATGCAAGCAATTCTACCACCTTCTTAGCAACCAAAACTCTTTCTAAAGACAACAATTTATCTACAACTATTCCTGATGTACTATTTAAGAGAAATGGAATTGACACGTTGGAAGGAAGTCGTGCTCAAGGCTTGGGAGTCCCTGACTCACTGGTTAACAACACAGTTTCCTTTAACCATAACACCCAGAACCCACAGGATCAGTGCTGGGAGACATATGTTGGTCAAGTACGTAATTGTTTTATTGTGTCATCAACTTATTTCTAATCAACATTTGACAAAAAAAAAATTAAAATTATGTCATCTTACGTTCAGTTTTAGAGCTTTTCTTTTTATAAATTCCAGAGTTTAGCTAAGGATTGTGTAAAAAGAATAAAGACTATGCAAAGTGATATGGCCACAGATACAAGCTTTGTTTTTTGTTCAGCATCTACAATGTGTTCAGTGTTGTACAAATGTTCTTTTGCCAGAATTTAGTCTCTGTCTTCAGCTCTACACAGGCAGATCTCTATAGAGGCATGACATAGATCCTATTTTAATAATATACATCCTATTAAACTAATACAGAAGAAATATGACTATAAAAATGTATAAGCAGTAACATGCACCCTGTGCAGAATCACATTGCTGCCTGGTTTGATGAGGATGCAGGCCTGAGCTAAGCATGAGATTCACTGGTCATTTGTACAATAGCTGGGAAGTCTCTATTCATTCTGCCTCACTACATCACTAGAAAATCAAGCATCCTTCACTTCTTCAGAGAGAAAGAGGATAACAACCAAAGGTTGCAAAATACTGTCAGTCCATAAGCATGGAGCCAGTCAGGTGGGAGTGCCATGTGTGCACGTCCCCACAGTTAGGTTGCAGGAAATCTGCAGGCTTAATATGACACTTTTCCTTCCCTACGTGTGAAGTGTACGTTATTTGTGGCCTTTGCTTTCAGTGACTAGCACTAACATATACAGAGAGAAGTTTTAACCACACACAATTAAAAAGATGCCATTAGATCTCAATGTACTTTGGTCTCTGTCAGCACTTACGCCCACGTCACTAGGTTAAGAATAATGCTAGGGTGCTTATGACCTGCTGAGCTTCTTGTTCCAGAGTGGGCAACACTAAAGGGCTTGTTTGATTGTCTGGAGCAAAAGCGACCTCTCCTAGGTTTATTAGCCTGACTTCTATTCTTGTATGCCCCCTCTGCCTGTTGCACAAGCATCAGGAAATTTTTAGAATTGGTGTTCATGGGGTGTTTTGATTGCTTATTTTTTCCCCAGAATGGGCTAGATATATATGGAATTGAATCTTTTCTACTTCATTTTAAGTTTTTAAAGCTTAATTATATATAGGATAACCACATTAATTTGTAAGCACTAAACAGGTCTCTTTTATGGCTTGATTATCCGACTGCCATTGGGGTTTGGTTTTGTATGAATAATAAGCGTTTCTCATTGTGAAGCACTTAGTGAGTACATATTACAACAGTCAGTATAATAAAGGATTAAGTACAAGAGAAGAATCAACCCATTTCTGTTTATCCAGGTAAATTTTCAGAATAGTCATTAAAAAGAAAGCTTGAAGCCATCGTGACCAGAGTTTTATTGCTGCAAGCAATAGAAGGCACACTGGAAGCTTGATTATATTTGTTCTCTTTGCTAGAACAAAGACAAGGGAAAAGTCAAACAGGAAAAGCTTAAAAGGAAATAATTTATATATTCAAATCATATTTTATCAGGATACTAAACTTGAGCCAAAATACAAGTACAAATGCAAAAAAAAAAAGCCATATGCAACCCATTTGCTTCCAGAATAATGCAGTATGTGTGAACAATCTGTATTTCAGGAGATGCTAAAGCTTTCAATTATCGACATGATTTTCACAGTCGCAAGCATCCTGCTAATTGATTTTTTCCGTGGACTGTGTGTCCGATATTTAAGTGATTGCTGGTGCTGGGATCTAGAAAGCAAGTTTGTAAGTACAGAGTTTATTTTATCAAACTGAGATGCTGAAGATGGGTAGGCTCCTTCCCTTAGTAGTACTGAATATCCTTAAAGCCTTTCAACAGATAAATAATTTCTTGGTAGCACATATCTATAAAGACTGTTCTTTGTTCTTAACTAAAGTCGTGAAGTAAACTACAGAAGAATTAATTTATTTCATCTCCTGATGCAGAGCAGGTTTTACTGTGTTCCCACTGCCTGCCAAAAGTTGGCATTTGATCTGGATGTTTCAGGCCATGTGCTGTCTGCAAACTGATTCTGTTAATGTTTCTAATAAATTATCTGAAAGAAAGATTAAGACAAAGTATTCATCTTATGCTGCTGTGTTTCTTGTAGCCAGAATATGGAGAATTCAAAATTGCAGAGAATGTATTGCACTTGGTCTACAACCAAGGAATGATCTGGTACGTAGTCCACAATTCATTTTTCTTGTCTTTGTCGGCTGATTGCTAAGGCAATCTGATGATTTCTGAGGAAACGTACTGAAGTAGGATATTGGTAATGCAATCTTTTATACTTTATTGTAATAAGAGGTTGTCTGTTGATAGTGAGCTGTTATTTAGCTGGGGTTTTTTATGTTCTTTTGCTATTAAAATTGCTTCTGGCCACACTAAGCATTGACATGATATTATTTTTCCAGGATGGGAGCTTTCTTTTCACCTTGCTTACCAGCATTCAATGTTCTCAAGTTGATTGGACTCATGTACCTGAGGAGCTGGGCTGTGTTAACCTGTAATGTACCACATCAGCAGGTCTTCAGAGCATCTCGGTTAGTCCAAATAAGAGTGAAAGATAAAGAATAAATCAAGTGCAGACAATGGAAATGTCTTCTGTGCATACAAACAAAATGACAGGAGATTTTAGCTGTGAAAGTTGACAATCAAATTTGACAGTAATAATGATAGCAAAAACAGGAGGGTTTGTAAAGCAGGGTAGTTAAAGATATGCAAGAACAGAAAAATATGTGACAGAATATTCCTAGAGCAACATATGTGGTCTAACATAAATGATTTATTTCCATATAAATCTGACTGAGCACAATAACCCACATGTGTTAACTGTTGCAAGTCCGATTCCTTGATCTTTCTTTCTCTGAAAACTATGAAGTATCTGCTTTTGTCTGTTGCATTGCACAACAGATTTCCTCATTTTTCTTCTATCATTATGAACATCTTAATTGTTTTCTCAAAATGGAAATAATTTAGGGCATCTTTAATTCTTAAGAATCAGTCATTTCTAACATGTTTTGAAGATGACTCAACTTCTGCCACTGTTCTTTTTCTTCCCCAACACAACCAGGCAGAAAGGTCAGTTTTTATAGCAGGCTGCTATAAATGGTTCCCTGGCTGCAGCAGCGGTATCTGGAAAGCAGTGCAAACAGGATTTTGATCATTAACAGTCTGTTTAAACTGGCACTGTTCAGACTTTCTAATCGCAGCAGAATGATTTAGATCTTGCAGAAATATAGATCTTGAACGTCTTGGGGTAGATATAGACCTCCACCTTTCATGTTGCCTCTGTTTTTCTCTCTGATTAGTATAATCTGAAACACATTACATCTTCTTGCAGATCCAATAATTTCTACTTGGCCATGTTGCTGTTCATGTTGTTCTTATGCATGTTACCAACAATTTTTGCTATTGCCCGATATAAGCCATCTTTAAGCTGTGGTCCCTTCAGGTAAGTTATAATGGACTACTAAAAATTGCAAAGATTTTATTTCACCCTCTCACAATAAATTCATCATGTTCAGTAATATACAAATTGCTTAAAAAAAAAATTGTAGACAGGACAATGTTCTTCTTCTGCCAATGTTTTCCAGTTTAAGATTTAATTAGGTGAATACATCAATGTTCTGAGTGAGGTTCAACATTTTGCTTTATATACATGGTTCAGTTATTTTATTTCTACACAATGTAATGTGCCACCAAGCAGTCTAGCACACATCACTGTCTTGTGTCTCAATTCAGGCACCCTCCAAGCCCAGCCAATGCTTTTGTACTTTTGAAAAAAAAATTGTTAAAAAGCAAATAATGAACAAGTTGCTTTTATCCTTTTTTTATCTTTTATTTTTCCTTTCACTGTACTGTTCCAAAGTAGTTTTGGATGAAACTCCTTGTTTATTCAGTGCAACACTGATTAATGAATTGGTGTACCTAGATTTCTGGCAACTTAGTCTTACTTATTATTTTTTTTTTTCCTCTTGCAGTGGACAAGAAAAAATATATGATATTGTTTCTGAAACGATTCAAAATGATTTTCCAACATGGTTCAACACAGTGATTACTTACATCAGCAGTCCTGTGGTTGTTCTCCCTGCGCTACTACTTTTGTTGTAAGTACTTTTTTTCACAGGCAGGATAAATTGATTGTATTAATAGTGGCCCTATCTCTGGAGAGTCAAATGCTGATACTGAGGAACAAACACTGCATTACTGTAATTTTATTAAGCATATCTGAAAAAATCTACCTTACTGAATAGGTGGCATATGGATCAGATAGGAATGAGAGTATGTTAACATGATTGTCATCACATTTTCAAAAGGAATTTCTTGTTCTGGGATACTGGGTTAAAGCAAGTTCACCATATTGTGTCAAGGCTTGCAGTGCTGTTTGTTCCAGGAAGTTCAGGCTCCTTCTTCCCTCTCAAGAGCTGCTCAGAAATTAATTTTCCATTTCTTCATGGTCATTAGTTCAGTTTATGACTGTGAACAGGGCTCAGTCTATCATTTAAAGAAGCTACCCAGTCATCTTGATTTCTGACAAGGTAAATCAATTATGAAGGTCTGCTCTTAAGTGTTAATCTAATACAACTTGCTGCAGACTTTCCAGTGGAAGTCCTTTCTTACTCTAGTTTCCAAATAATTGTTCACAGCTGGGAAGTAATATCTACTTCGAGCTGTTTGAAATTCACTTTGCTCTATGAAGTATCATTTGTCTTGCCTCTACCTTTGTATCATTTTTCTCCCTGTAAACTACAGATGAATGCAGAGTTTATCCCATGGGTGGGCTTTTCAGACAAACCAAAAAGACTGAAGCAATACTTCCAATTTGTAGCTTTTTCCTCTAAGATCTCAGCTACGTAAACATGAATATATTTACAAATTTAAGGAGATATAATGGCTGCTTCAAAATGATGGCTAAGCACATATGCAATGTTTGTGGTATGAAGTCCTAGCTATAAGGCTTTACTCCACCTGAAAGCCAGGGTAATCCACTGCGTCAGGCTGCGCTCGGCTGTGCCAGTGTAAACAAGGTGTTAACTCCAGTCAACAAAATTGCATTGCATGAGTGTGCAAACTCAGTGTAATTCTGGTGTCTCTGTTCCATAACCTTGGACTAGGGAAAAAGACAACTAAAATATTTTCATTTTGAGCATGTCTAGAACTAAAAAAAACCAAACAAACAAACAAAAAAACAACAAAAAACCTAGAAATGTACCCAGGGTTACACGCACAATGAAAAGACCTGCAGAAAACACAGGCACAGTTAGAATTGCTGTTAAACGTGTTTTCAGTGTCACTTCTTTCTTTCTTTCATGTATGTTTGCTTGAAAGAGGCTATGATCAGTTATCGTGGTATAAAGGAAAGGCTGCAAAGCAGCCACTGAACCTATACATCATTTTGATGACTTATAAACCCTCAAAGAGAAAACTGTCAGGAACTTTTGAAGTGACTCATCATCACTTCTTTTACTTCTAGCATGCTAATATATTACCTACAAAGTATTGCAAGATCGTTAAAATTCACCAACAATCAACTGAGAATGAAGATCCAAACAGTAAGTACAGTTCAAAGCAGTTTTATATGCAACTTGGTGGGTCTTCAGGGAAGTACTAGCCTAATTGTATCTCTAAAGTCACTTTCAGTGTTTCATAATGTAAAACCAATCCTGTATTTAGCATCCTTACATAGCAGTGAGTTTACCCTCTAATCCATAATAATCTACTGCTTCTCATTCCTCTGAATGTATTTTAGGAAAGAACTGAAGATAAGAAAAAGGTGGTTCAGATGGCAGTGGGTAAGTTGGCGAGCTTTAGGAATGCCTCTATTAGTAAAGCATTTAGATGCAAAACCATTTTGATTTCTCATACAAACAGGAAAGTTCAACTAAACTTAAAAAAAAAAAAAAAAAAAAAGTGTTTCCTGTAGAGTCCTCCTTTTAGATGTTTTTTTGAGTTCAACTTGACTTAAGCTTGCCAGCACTGAAACACAAGGTGTGCAGTTTATACCCAGACTCTGCTGAGAGCTTTGGACTGGATATTTTCCTGCTTTTACTACTAACAGGGCAGAACCCGGGAGGCATCTCTGATGATTCCAATCCTGTCAGACCTTGTGCAAAATTCAGAGGGTAGTAGGCAGAAGAAGGGTAGGGAATGCCCCCTATTTGACCTCAGCAGGTTGAACACTTCATTGGCAATGAAAAGACTTCAGACTTGTCTACTCTATCTGAGGGAATTTGAACATGCAGCTTCCATTTCTCTAATTTTAGCAATGGGAAACCTGTCATGGTTTAACCCCAGCAGCCGCTCACTCACCGCTTCTAAATTTAGACACCAGGACAGTTCCAGTAATAATTTCTGTTTTCTAGCTAGAATCCAAAATCTGGATGGGAATGACAAGAGACCAGAGCAAGAAACTGATATCAGTCACGAGTCTTCTGTTCGGTCCTCAACTCCTCGAAAGAATGGCAGTGTCTTGAACTTTGAATCTCCCGTGAGCAAAGGCACCAGAATACAAACCATTTCCCAGTCTGTGCCCCAAACTGTGCCTGATGTTGCAAGACCTGTCAACGCAACTCCCACAACTTCAACCTCTTTAACGCCAGCTCCCTCAGTATCCAGTGTACAGAAACCAAGAAATGATCATATCACAAACAGGTAAGACTGCTTTGGTTTTGAAATGGCATTTATTCCAGGAGGTCCATGACATACTTGTGTTTATTTACAAAATAGCTATGTATTCAGACTGTCTGGAGCAGTAAAACAGCTGAGGAATTTTTTAAAAGCAGATTCATTCATGGGTACTACTCAGATTGCTAGTGACACCACCTCCTTAACTCACCCTTAAATTGAAATGGGATTGTAAAACTTCTGAAATTATGTAGTTGATGAAGTTTACACACTTCAAGCAAAGGTAAATATTAAGCTTCCCCTCCAGCAGATAACTGAAATAGTTTGTGCAGGATACTCTTTCCATGAACAAGACAAACACAGTAAGAGTGAAGGAAATCTGTGCAGAATGCCTGTGCCAGTCTAGCTGTAAGACAACCAGTTTTGGACACGTTGGTTCAGACAGCAGACTGATGTTTTAAGCTATCTAGTTTTGTTCAAGTGATCAGATAAAGAGCATTTTTAAACAGTTCCCAGAATCATAAGAAAACAGAATGGGAACATAATGTGAGAGGTCAATTGTCTGCTGCCTTTGCCCAGGGAAGAACAAACGTATCTCCTAACATCTAGGACATGTTTCTCTAACCATTCCTAAAAATGCAGAACAATGGAAGTTCCATAATCTCCACCCTTACAATCTAGTGTTTGACTTCCAGAGCAATGAATTTTTAATATGTATTAATTAGCTTGATAGATGACTGTATCTCTCAATATTTCCTTCATCTTTTTGCCTCCTAAAGGTATCCAAGCGTTGTGCATGGGAGTGCAAGTGAGCTCTGTAAAACAAAGCCCTACACACCTGTCACCTTCAAAAAGTACACTGAAGATGTTCATTCTGAGCCTCTCTTCAGAAAAAGCATTCGGCAGGTAAATCCAGATGCTCTTGGGGCAGTGGCTCCTGTTTTTGTGGGACGTAGGCCATATGCTACCAGGTATTTTCTTGTTAATGAAAATGAATCCCGCAAAAAATCGCTCCGTTCTACCTCCCGACTCCAAAGGCACTTCAGAAAGGACGACTCAGGAGATATTATTGAGTTGTATCCACGCAATGTCAGGAGATATGTGGTTCGAACACCGCACCAGATGTATTCCCCTCATCCCAGCGAAGATGAGGAGGATGAAGAGGAGCTTGGGAGAGAATGCATGAACAGATCCCATCGCCCTCGCTCACTGTCTGATCTTCGCCCAGCACCACGATTTTACATTGGGGAACGTTCTGATGGCCACATTCTTATGAGCAAGGATCTAGCCAGAGTGCATTACAAATCCTGGGATGATGGCTTTGAGCTCGACCTGGACAGGCCTCCATATGCTTACAAGAAAGTGCACCTGAACTATCCCGAGCCACGTGTGAAACCAAAATCAAAGCAAAAGCTAGAGCAATCTCTAACAGAATCTGATTCAATTTCCATTGAATCCAGCAGTGATCCACAGAACAGCAGCAATGACCAGTATATCCAGGTCATTCATAGCAAGGAAAAGTATCCAAAACCTGGGACAAAAGTCGCCAAAAAGAAATCAAAAACCAGTGTTGATCTAAATACGTCTGAGCCTAATGAACTGGTATGCTCAAATGTCTGAGAAAATGCCCCAACCTTTGTGTTTCGAACAGGTGTAGGTGTGTTTGTTGTACTCGCTGTTTGAGGTCTGTTGGAACAGCTATGACATAGTCTTTGCAACAACAGTGTATGCATTGAGGTGGGAAAAGCATAGCTAGCCTTGTGTTTTACTTACTTTTAGCTGTACCTTGCTTCAATATCACAACTGATACATCGTAAATTTCAGAAGAGAAAATTATTCCTATTTATTACTTACTATTATGCTGTTAAGAAACAAAACCCCTACCTACTGGGAAATCAGCAGCTATGTACTTGAGGCACTGTAATTAAACCACTACAACAAATACATCAGATGAGGCTCTCTTTGACACACTCCCAGCCAAAGATGCTTCCAGTAAATAAATTCAGCAGGTAATCAGTGTCCTACAACTAGAGTTGCTATTTACAGTGTAATTTACGACATCTTGACATTCCTAGTTTGAATATGGTGTAGCTCAAAAGTAACCAGCAACAGGTGAATTCCAGAGAACAGTGAGTTTCTTTAGAGCGTGCTGCATGGGGCAGAGTTTTTCACAGCAGCAAATCGTGCCAGCCTTCCAGCTGAAACCCTAGATCCGCTGTTAATTTTCTGGTGAGGCTCCTCAGCCCCGCAAAGCTGTGTTTGAAGGCTGGAGGCGATCCCAGCCACGTTTCCCCACAGCTGCCTCTCGCCCGCCGGCTCTTTTCCCCTCGGGCTGCTGCCCGGAGGCTGCCGCTGTTACCAGCTGCCCAGAGAGCCACGCTACAGCTACCCGCGCCTCCGGGCCCGGACGGCCGAGCCAGCCGCGCCGCGGATCGCGTCCCGGGCCCGCGGGAACCCGAGGCCCCTCAGGTGAGGGGGCGGTGCCGCCATCGGCCCACGGTGGGCGGCGCGGCGCGGCGGCCTCATAGGCGGTGTCCGAGCGGCGGGCCCGCCCTGCCCGGCCATGGACTACGCGGGGCTAGCCGAGGCGGCGGCCGAGAAGCTGGAGCTGTACCGGCGGGACCCCGGCGGCTGGCGG
The DNA here is from genome assembly GCF_036417535.1 of Chlamydotis macqueenii. Taxonomy (NCBI): domain Eukaryota; kingdom Metazoa; phylum Chordata; class Aves; order Otidiformes; family Otididae; genus Chlamydotis; species Chlamydotis macqueenii. The sequence goes on along the minus strand of NC_141567.1, from coordinate 9,674,473 downwards.
GGCTGCCGGCGCACGGTGAGCGGGATGAGGGGCGCGGGGGGGGTGCTGGCTGGCCCGGCGCGGCGGCTGAACGCCTCCCCTCTCCGCAGAGCGAGGTTTCGGTTTCTTGGAGACCGTCCGCGGAGTTTGCTGGCAACGTGTGAGTACGCCCGGCGCCCCGCGCTCCGTTCCTGAGGCGGCGGGGCGAGGGATCGCCCCCCGCGGGGGGTGTTCGGGGCCAGGCGGGGTCGAGTTTTGGTTTCGCTTCGTCCCGCCGCAGGTACAGGGGAGAGGGGATCGTGCCTGCCAGCCCCCAGGATGTCTGGGAGTGCATAAAGCCGGTGGCCGGCGGGCCCAGGACCAGGTGGGACCAAAACGTGAAGGATTTCGAGGTCATCGAAGCCGTCAGCGATGTAAGTTCCTTAAAACTGCGGCGGTGTGAGTAGAACAGACCTTTTCGTTGCAGTGCCTCATGAGACAGCCGGTGTTACGTGCGGGGAGGTAGAAAGCTCTCAATAAAGTTTTACAGCTTCTGTCTGTATCGGTCTGACAATACTGGGATTGGGCATCTTTTTTTTTTTGTGAATTGCTTATACTTTTTTTAACAATACTTTATCTTTTTGAAAGGAACTACTAATACATTCTTGGCTAAATACTGCATACGTAAAAATATGTAAACTTTTAACACTAAAGGTTCCAGCACTACGTTGTTGTTAGTGCTGCAGATCAAGCGAAGTATCTTTTTTTTTTTTGTTGGTTTTTTTTTTTTAAACAAGCTGTATGTGACAGAAGAGGAGGGATAGAGAATACATGGATTTAGCGAAGCCGTGAAGCGTTGGCGTCATCAGCCGTTAATTCAGGCACTGTCTTTCACCATGGCAGCGCGCGATGCTCTGCACTGCGCGTGTGGCACTCTGCCTCTAGCTGCCCGCCTGACCTTGGGAGCCAGCGCTCTGCCTCGCTCTCTCTGTCGTTAAAAGGGAGCTGCTGCTCTTGGAGCCTTACAGATGAAAAGGGCTATGCGTGAGCAGTATTTTTTGCTGCTATGGTTATGCAGTCCAATTTCCTTTTTTTTTTTTTTTCTTTAATTATTTTTAAGTGTGCTGGAACCTTAAAAGGGTGTTCGATTTAGATCCCCCAATCTGAAGTGGATGTGGGTGCTCGGAGGCAGCCAGGGTGCAAACACAAGCAGTCCCAGGAATGTTTGTGGAAGTCCTGGGAAGATTATTTTTCTTGGGGGAACCTTACAGGCATTTAGTATTAATTATAAACTTAAATGTTAGGAATGCTGCAACCTGCCACTTTAAATTCATAGACTTTATCAGACTTGCCACTTCCCAGTGTGGTAGAAACTTCTGTTTTGGGAAGCCCATTACCACAGAGCCTCCATAGAAGGTGATGGTAGCGTTAAGGTTTCTGCACTGTAACAAATGTGGGTATCAAGTTGTGATCCGTGTGATATGGCACTTCCTGGAAAGGAGAAGCATTTTAACTGTGCTGCGAGTGTAAATGTGCTAGATTTGCTTTTCAACATCCCTTGTAGTATCTGTCCTTAACCTGGAAGCAACGCATCACTGTTTTTCTCCGTTAAACTGTCCTTCATCAACACGTGGTTGTGCCTTTTGCCTGTGCTGATTTGTGGTTTTTTTTTTTTTTTTCAGCCAAGGGTGTAATAGAGCTCCGTGATACAGTTTATAAAGTGTAACTGAAAGAGTACCAGAAAGCACAGGGATTTTTCTGCTGTACTTTTGAAAGCATCAACTGATGTAACTCTGCTTTGTGATTTCCAGACTGTCTCTGTATGCAGAACCACAACCCCTTCAGCTTTCATGAGGATTATTTCACCGAGAGAATTTGTGGATGTGGTACTAATAAAGCAATATGAAGATGGGACGATGCTATCTGCTGGTAAGGTGCTTGTGTTGTCAACGGGTACAGGTTTTGTTGAGACATAACCAGCAGCTACCAGAAATAAATTTAAAATAAAAAGCAGTTGACATGCTGTTTAGTAGTTGTTGATCTGATCTTGATCAGAAGATAAAATACTAGCGTTCTCTTTACATCGTTGTCCTCAGGCAGAGTATATGTCACGTTAATGTTCAGATAATACCATCAGTCTGTGGTTTCTTCCCTTGCTGTGCTTTTGAGACTGAATAAGTATTTAATTTACTATTAAGTTCTGGGATTTTTTTTGTGTGTGTGCTTTTGTTGTTGTTTTTTTTAAGAATTTACAGAAATTTTTAAAAGGAGTCCTGTTCATACTAAATCCTGTTTTAACATTTTCTGTAGCGCCTCTAGATTTTGATGAAGCCATTGAAAAAATTTGCCACTCCTGTATGTGGAAATAACTGTTCTTATGAAACCAAATAGTGCTGGTTTTTAAGGGGCTGCCACGGGGTGCAAGGATGTTTCTTTCCCTGTCCTGTCCCCCCCCACCCCCACTTTCATCCTGTTATTTACCTGTTACATGTCAGTGCTTTTACTGCCCCATTGTTCAACTATCCCGTTTTCCTATCCTGCTCAGGAATGCCTTGCCAGGAATTTATGTACTTGCTAGAGTGCAGCTTCTCAGCAGCCAACTGACATTACATCTGTGGCATAGAGATTGGTTGGAAGCAACTTGAACGACCTCTCAAGAAAAGCAGTGCCCTCACACAACATGGGTTCAGTGAACTCCCGTACAGCATCTTGATGCTTAGTTCAGAGCTCAGTAATGGTTGCCTCTAAATCTAACACTTTTTTGATTTCTCCATTCCATGGCCAGAGTGGTTCCTTTTCATGGTCTTTTTTGACCACTTATATAGCACAGCCCCACATTGAAAAGATTATACTGCTATTCTTAAATATATTGTCATACAGTGGGTTTGCTTCTCAGATGGTGCTTTGAGTACCAAGGACTTTTTCCCATCTTCTGTGAAAATGACACTTTTCTTGAATGCTTTTTCTTATAGCCACCAATGTGGAACACCCACTGTGTCTTCCTCAACCAGATTTCGTGAGAGGTTTCAATTATCCCTGTGGCTGTTTCTGTATTCCTCTTCCAGGGTAAGAAGCAATCTATTTGAATGTTATGTATTCTGAAGCCCTTCTTATCTATTATGTGGTGTGTTTACGTGTATATGGCCACGTGTGATCTGTAGCCTCTTGGCTATAACATGTTTCTGTCTTCTTTTGACCAGTAATCATTATGACTGAGTGCCCTTTCTGTTATGTGGGTTTTTGGTTTTTTTTTTTGTGCAAATTCATTAGCCTCTCCTCATTTCCTAGAGGGAAGTCTTTAGTGTTTCAGGAACAATCATCACGGTAGCATTCTCGCTGACCTCTTAAGCAGAGATTCAGCAGAACATAAAAGTATGATCTAAATTTTTGGTAAAGGTATCCAGTTGTTTATTGTGTTGCCATAATTTATAAACAGAATCATGTACCTAATCAAGGCTAAACTGTAATTTGACTTGGGGGGATAGCCACATTAATTGAAATTTGGAATTAATATCCGTTGTTTGTTTTGTTTTGTTTTAAAAAAAGTACTTGGAAATATCTAGCATTAGAAAATGCATATAAGACTCATTGTAAAGTTCTTAATGCTTTTCAACTGCTGGCTACAAAAATCACTTGCATTGTCTTTGCAGGGAGCCAGACAGGACTCAACTCCTCAGTTTCTTTCAGACTGATCTTGGTGGCTATCTTCCCCAGACGGTGGTGGATTCCTTCTTTCCAACTAGTATAGCTGGATTTTACAGCAATCTGACCAAAGCTGTTAAGACATTAAAAGCATGATAAGACCAATAGTTGACATCACCAGCTGAGGGTAGGAAAAAACCTGGCAGCTTGAGGGTAGAAATAGGAAGTTGACCTTACAGGACTTTACTACCAGCAAAGATACTTAGGAGAGGTGAAAGAGGAACAACAGATTGATTAAAGTAAATTTTTAAACCAGCATTTTCTACCTGTCTCTATTCAAAGCAATGCATTTTTTCCTAATACAATATCCTTCATTTTCATAATTAGAAAAATACCGCAGTAGAGGCTGGAAGAATCCTGGAGGCAGCACTGCTGCCTGTCTGTGGGGAGAAGGTGCACATACTGGATCTATTCTTGGCCACTCTTTGTCAGTGTCTGTGAGGAGGAGCATTGCTAAAAGCTTAGCACTACAGAATTAGCCAGGTGCAAGTCAACCTAGATTTGTCTCTGAAGCTCCCTGTACACTCATGTGGAACAATGTTCTTTCCCCAAAACAAGAGGTAGCTCTTGCTGCCAGCACTTGTAGAGCTGCTGAGATGCTTCAGTGGGTCCAAGCCAGCAAATGGTAAAAGCCAGACCAAATTGGACTGTGTAGAGGATGCCACTTGTTTGTTCCAGCAGATTTCAATACTAATGGTAAACATGCCTTAAGTGCTTTTTTTCTAAATCAAAATCTACCAGTGCAAATAGATCCATAGGTCTGTGAGTTGGCAAGTAGACACTCTTCCTTTCTTCTTTCTGTACCAAAACCAGTGATTTCCACAATGTCATGAAACAGACTGCACTGACATAGTGGCAATAAATAAAGAGCGTTAAGCACTTTGCTTGCCATTTTTTAAAATGCACTTGAAATTACCATTTTTAACTGCACTTGAATGCTTTTTGGTTTCTTGTGGTGAGAGGTTTTAACAGGTAAATAATCTTTTCTGTGGCTTAATCTTGACAGGCCATAAGGACATTGCTTTTTTTTTTTTTTTTTTCTAAGAGTGGTTTGCCTCACAGCACTATCTTGGGCAATCAGCTCCTGATATTGTGTGCATTAATGTGACCAGCTTTAGAAAATATTTATGGTGCTGGTTACTGCAGGAGTGTCAGATATTGCTATGGATTACATATAATTACAAAAGGAAATCTAATTGCTGAATTAGGAATTTGAATGCAAGTTGTGATTTTAATGGTGTAACTCTGATTATTTAACAAGGTTAATATGCTCTGCTTTCTGTCCTTCTGTTTGTCTTATATTTAGTATAGGACATGGACTTGCACAGAAAGTTTCTCACTGTAAATCTCACTCTGTGGAATAAATTTTTCAAGGAAATAGTTTTTAATCTAGTCGTCTTTGTGTACAAAGATGTAAAAACTTGTATGAGTGTGATGAAATAAATATTTTTCTGCTACATCTTGCTGGTTTTCCTGGATCATCCTTTGAAATGATTTGCACCTTTGAAATGATTTGAAATGAAATGCACCTGCTTTGCCATCAAGGAAACTTAAGAGCCACTTGGACCTTCGGTATCTCTCTGAATTCAAAGCATCAAGGCAGGGAAAAGCTTTCACTCCTGTTTACGTTCCCCACTAACTGGGGATAAAGGTGTTTTGGTGAGACCACTCACTCTCCCAACCTCTTGGCCCTTGGTTGGTCCTTTATTTCCAATTTAGATTGCTGCTTTCTGCAGCAAGAGTACAAAGTTACAAAGAGTGACAAATGTGCTGAGGAGAGATTTGGGCCCTAGTTTCCCAGAGGCTCGTGCATATTTATCCAAATGTACTAAAGATGTTAGCCATATGAAGTTCAGTATCTCAGCAAGTCTTTGCAGGAGGGTGGTTAATTTAATTAGCAAAAAGTTCGGGGAAAACAGCTCAGGTCACCACTTATTATTTCTACAAGTAAACCTTTTGCAGACAATGGCACTTTTAATTATTTATTACTTTTTTTTTTTCATTGCTCTGAGCACTAAAGGTTCTTCCTTGCAATAACTTAAGGATCCCTTTTTTGAGTTCTCAACATGTTCTATTAGAAGGAATTAAGAGCCCTTAATATGCAGCCTTCTGCCCTGCCAAACTGGAGATGGAAATGTCTTGGCAAAGATCATTTTGTAAGATCTTGGAGGACTCCCCAGTGAGACATGCTGCCTGTCACACGACATGTTTTGACTTCTTTTGATCTTGGCAGGTGCCAGGAATTGCAGAGGCATGCAAAAACTGGAAAACTTTGGAAGTGAAGTGAGAAGTGCACCTCTGGAAGAAAACAAGATCAAACCCATCTTACTGGTTCTATTGTCAGTTCTTAACTCAGTGAAATTAAATAGCTGTTTCAGGTGAGGACACCTTCATCACATGGCATTGAAGTAATTAAGGCATTCTGTGCCATGACTGTAGCTAGTCCAGTCTCTGTTAAAGTTATGGAGCTGACCAAAAAGTGTGATCTGTCTTTTACAAGAAATAGCTTTAACAATGCTGAAGAGTTCAGGCCTGTGTTTCTGTACAGAAATCATTCTTGTTTTTCCTGTATTGGTAGTATGGGCAAGTGGTTGAAAAATCTTTCAATCTTTTATATGCACCAGGTCTTTACTTAGACTTTGTTAAGTCTAAACCAGTAATGCAGATTAACTTAAATACAAAACATTATTTAAAAAAAAAAAAGAAAAAAAAAGAAAAAAAAATATTCAGAGTTTTAGGTCGGTACCAGGTAAAAACGTACAGATTCCCTCTCACATTTTTCTCCTATTTTGGTTGCTACCCAATTCGTAGAAATTTTGTTTTGAGGATTGTTTGGTTGGTTTTTGGAAAAGATGATTCAACTGGGAAGGGATTTGGAAGTGTGGGGGCAGATGGCTCATCAGGAATGTTCTTTCCAGGTTTAACATAGAGTTGATTTGTTAGGAAAGCCCATAGCAAGTCATATACCTGGATTCAATTAATACCTTCTGCTGTCTATCCTACTTCCTTTTCCCTCAATTGCTGTTTCTGTGACACTGTGTTAAATGCACGGAAAATAGCTTCTGAACTCCTGTAGTTTATGGTTTTGTGACATTAGGTAACCAAAGAAGGGTGCAGCAAATTCCCGACTATGACAAGGTGAACAGCCAAGAACCAATGCAGCCATCTGGGTTTTAACTGGCAACTCACTACTTCCACCCCGATGTTGCATCTCTCCCTTTAGTGAAATAGGTCAGAGAAGACCAAGTGGGTGAACAAAACAGTCCTACCATAGAGGTACATGCTGCTGCTGGTAGAATTCCATACTGCCAAAATGCCGACAGCAGCATTTTAAACATAGATTTATCTCCAAGTTATTTAGTGTTTCCAGAATAAACGCTTGGATTCAGAACTTTCAGTTCCCAAATACTCTCACTGGTACTTTCCCTTACAAAATTGACACACAGACATTTAAAAAATGTATGTGGTTAGAAGGTAAGAATTAGTTTTCTATGGCATTGTTACTCTCCTGCTGTAGTCCTCTGAGACCTGTGGCCAAAGGAAGGTTAGAAAAACCTCTGCTACATTACTCTTGGCATCCTGCCTCACCCTTGCAATACTGTGAGATGCTCCTCTCCCGCCACCCCTCCCCATGTTTGCCTGCTGGACTTGAGGTGGCTCTGCCAACTGCTAGTAGAAAGTCACCCTAGACAGGTTTTGACTGCTCTGTGATTTGAATAGAAAAGCCGGAGTTTTCCAGGGCATGTGTCATTTTGACACACAAAGATGCATCCCCTTTTTCTGCCCTTTATGCATTCTCTAAGGTTTTTCCTTTGCTGCAATGTTTAGTTGTAGGCTTGTAGACACATTTCTTCCTCTTGAGAAGGTGAGGCAGGGAGCAAGACTTGTACAGTAGGACTGAAAACTTAACACAGAATGTGCTTCTGACATTTTTTAAGTAAATGGCTTAAAATAGGAGAGTACTATAGCTGTTACATATTTTATTACAACCAGTATATTATTAATAAAGTCATTCTTTTATAATTCTACACTTTGTAACATCTGTTTCTGAATGTTGAAATGAGAATCATGCACATCTTATTTTATGCCAGACAGCTTGCTGTATAACTGGCAGTAAGATCATCTGTACTTTTCTTATGCGCTTTCTGAGTATCTTGCTGTACTAGCCAAATGGCCGCAAGTAATAAAATCCCTTTTTGTTTGTAGTATCAGCAGTAGTCTGATCCTTTCTTTTACAAAGTTTCAGATGACTTGGTGGTAACAGAACTTGGATTCTTCCTCTTGATGATAGCTGTGATGGGCCCATCAGGTAATGCCTTGATTGTATTCCATGCTTCAAAACGAGTGAGTCCTTGCATGGCAGTTGTGTGCACTTGTAATAGCTCATCACCAGGCTGAACAGGGCTGCTTTGTTCTAATGCCGTCCCTGGATAAAGAAAATTAATTTCTTTTAATTCTTTGTGTGGAGGAGGCTTTAAGAGATCTTTCACTTATTAAGGTTCACCAGCATGTTTAGCATAAACCACCTGGTCTCAGCAGGAAACAAATTACTGACACTGCATACGACAATGCTGCATTTACCAAAAAAATGCCATTTTTATGGGTATAAATCAGCAGTTATGAACTGCACAAGTATGAATCAGCTAAGAACCTGTCGTATTAATTTAGGTGTGTTTACCTTTAAATATCCTGTTTACGATGATGGGTTTATCTCCATGAATAGAGCCTTTCCCTCCTTCCAGACTGAACCCTAAACCGGCAGGTGTTTTTTCTAGAGTTACAGTGCAGATTGTATCTTCAGTTGCTGGAAACAAATGGAAAGTTAGCAGATGGGCACCACCGAGTCTGAAGAGCTGAAACATCTGTTACAAAAAAAAAAAAATGCTTCTATTTTATTTGCAAAGGCACCGTAAACTGACAAATGAAAGAGAAAATGATAACTTTTAATTCCTCTTTTTGTCATTATAAGGCCCTCTGCGAAGCTGGGGAGAAAAAGTTGTTTGAATTCATAGCAGAATGGAAATATAAAAATGAAAGCTGGTGACATTTACTAGAATTAGAAAAATCTGTTAAATGAACAAAATTTAAGGTAAACATTTGATTTTATGTTAGTTATGAAATTGGTATCAACTACAAACCTGCTAATGCTTATTTTTGCACTATGTACATAAAGCTACAGGTGTCCAGACTGTTTTAGGAAAAAAAAAAAAAAAAAAAAGAAAACAAAAAAAAAAAACCAAACAAACCACAAATATCTTAAGAATGTGAAAAGTTTGGCAAAAATCTGACCTTGCTACGTTTCAGATGTAGCCACCTGCTCTATCAAACAATAGCACATTGTTTGTTCAAACCAAAATTCTCTTTTACAGTGAAAAAGTCTTGTAAGCTAGAATCTAAGAATATTAGAATAAAGAATCACTGTTCACTGAGTTGTCATTATACCTTCAATTAGATGTTACTACAGTAATAATCTTTGCGTATCTACATAAATTCATACAAAGGATCGTGCTTGGGTTTTTTTCAGAGGGTTCTTTTATTTTAGAAATCCATTTATTCTTTCCCATTCCAAATGTCTGCTTCAGGAATGTTTTATTAACCATGCTGTCTCTAGTCATGTTTCTCAAATTTACACAGCCAATGCTGAGCTGCTTTATGAACAACCAGGATTTCTTAGCAGGTGAGGATGGCAAGCTAATGCCACTGAACTTACCAGATTCCTGTGAGGCATCACTTGCTACTGAAGATGTACTAGAGTTGATTGAAACATTGAGATTTTTTTCTTTATCTTTAGCTTTTCTAGTGACAACAACAGCTTGTCTGGGTTGTCGAGCTTGTCGCAAGATTGCTGAGGCATCGTTGTGAGTAGCGCCTTTAAGAGACTTTCCATTAATGGACAGTACTTCATCTCCTTTCTGAATAGTTCCTTCCTGAGATGCTAGTCCATTGGGAAACACTTTGTGAACCTATTGAAAAGCCCAGTCACCACATACACAAGGAAAGAGGGAAAAAAAAAAAAAAAGGACGAATCACTGGATGACTCAGTTAATAGTTTTTACCATGTGTATTTTCCATTCTTTGCCAGGAACAAGTTGCTTCTAGCACATTTCAGGACTGAGGGCTGAATAAATTTGTACTGATAAGTTCTCCTGGGTACAGCCCTTTTCAAGGAGCTGGGAAATCTGTCTAGCTCCAGTATCAGACGGCCAAGGCCTTGCTGCCTGTGACACATGCTTGGCCTATGCTACTTCCTGACCCTCTTGCTGTTCTGCTACTGGGAGGAAGAAAGTGAAGCCAGCCTCTATCTTCCAGACCCCTTACATGGCTATACACTTACCTCATTTCTTCTGACCACCCTGTATGGTCTTCTATAAGCATGTGAATAAGGTGTTGGTTACTTCCTTACCACTGCCAATCACCTGAAGAGGGCAGCTCTGTGCAGAAAGATCCTGTTTTCACCCATTAAGACCATGATTCCTCTGACACTATCAGTGCGGCTGCTGGCTTTGATTATGCCAAAAGCCAACCTTTGTAGTAGAAAACTAGTAATTTATATATTTTTAGATAGAGTAGTTGTTTTGGGAGTATTTTTTAAGAAGGATGCTACTTACTGTTATCACTTTATTTTCTAGATCAATGCCTCCTGCCAGGCTGAATCCAAGACCAGTATCTTCCTCTTTATGCAAAATTGTAACCTGGATATCATCAAATTCCTGGGTAGAGAAAGAAATAATGTCAAGAACTTCCCGATAGATATTGGAAAATCAGCATGTTTTCTTTTTGTCTATTGTGCATTTTATAATGAGACTTAGTGGCATAAGCATCATACTGAGACATGTTTAGTATTTGGTTTTGATCAAATTTACCTATCAATTACCTATTTATAAAATACTGTTTTGTGTCTAAAATTGTTCTGGTTTGGTAAACAGATTATCAATTGGATCTGGACCATAAATTGCATTATATTGAAGAGTATAGATACGTACTGTAGGAAGAACAAATATTGCTGAATCACGTTAGAGGATCTTTTCATTGAAAAATTGGAAAAAATTTGGCATGTAACTCACATGGCTATAAGTGTCGCAGCTTAAAAATTGCTTCTCAATCTAAATTTTATTTTTTTAACAATGTTTTTTTGTAATGAGTAGAGTAAGCTATCACTGTGTTATCCCAAAGATGAGTTTGTATAGGGTAACAACTGTTTAACTGAGTTTTCTAAGGAAACATGGCTTTCTTGGACACAATTTCACAATCATGTTCAGTATGTGAGCAATTGTAATTGCATGTTTTGATATTGTCTTGTTTCCTTCCACAATTGAATCTACTGGCCAGCTGCAACTAGGCAGAGGGTATGTGCTGCTCAGAGATTGGCCTTAAAGTTCCATGGAGACAGACTACTTGATATGAGAGGCTAATGGCCCATTGAGGGTAATATGGCAACATAGCTTTTATTGCTAATCAGACCAAAAATATCAGCATGGGATGTTGACAAGAAACAGAAATTAATACAAAACTTGGCTTTCATAAATCCTGCTTGTCAAACTGCTTTCTGTTTGCAATGTGTTAGCAAAGTTTGATGCGGTCAGTAAGAATTTGTCTCTGACGTTTGAATATGTCTACCAAGTATTCTATAGGCAGCCATGAATTCATTACCCATGCTCCATGCAGTACAAACACAAACTAAGACTAACCTGGGAGACATGCCACTGCAGTTAGCTAAGAGGCAAAAGTTATATTAGCTTAGGCTTATTGGTGCGTTAACGTAATTATGCTGCTTTTGCACAGCTTGGAGTGTTTTAACACAGCAAGCATATAGCTGCCAGCAGAAGCTGAAGTGTTTTCCATGCAGATGTTATCTGCTTTTTGAGTATGAGTAATCTTTAAAAGTCTCTACAGTTATGGAATGCACACATTTAACCTTGATTTTGACTTATTCTGAGCTTTATCGCAATTCCAGATGAATCCAGTAAGACTAAAGGTTGCTCAGTATCCCAAAAATATGAGACATTGGGTATCTCAGACTGGCAATCCAAATAAAATGAAAGGCCTCCAAAATATCAATGCTGTCTTCTGCATACACTGACCTTACCTGCTGAGTAACTGTTATCACATTAGTTAAATGGGTATTACTTTTGCTTAGCTATATTTGAAGACTTCTTCAAGAATTTTGATCAAGAGAGATAAATATTAGTACTGGTACATATTGAGATTACTATTTTATTTGTTATAATATCAAGTTGCAAAGATTAACCAAGTGCATCCACTTCACAGCTTTCTGAAAATCATGCACAAAAAGAAAAAGCATATTTACCTTTAAGGTTTCTTCATCTAGCGATTTGACTTCCTCTATAAGCTTTGCCAACTCTTCAGGGGAAAGTAGAGAGATGACAGACTGCCCTGACACACCGGATGCTTGAGGTGAGCCATGTTCCTCTTTCTCTTTCTCATTGTCTGCTAGGCTCACAGTATATTCTCGCAGCTCGGAGAGGCTGTCCCATTGTGACAGGAATAAAAAAGAAACATTGAGTTATGAAAGAACATACCCACAAAAGCATAGCACAGACAATTTTGGAGCAGTTACCTTTTGATCTTTTCAGCATTTAATTGGGGTAGTAGCTCCTATAATAAGTATTATGAATACATACAAGTATAAATTAATCATGTCAGCCTAAACCGAAGTAGAATCCATCGCATAAAAGAACAGGAGTAATCTCTTGACCCCAGGCAAAAACAGATTTAAATCTCCTTCATCATGGAGATGCTAGAAATATTCCTGCTTCAGTAGGAGGAAGCTTGCAATATACATGTGCTTATATAGTACAAATTAAAATAAATGTAACATGTGAGTTAGTCAACCTTTGCACTCCAAAAAGGTCTTCACTTAGTCTGTGCTTTACTGTTGTGTGCCACTACCTTAGAATATTAATCTGTCAGCGGATTAGCACAGATGCTCACCAGTGCTGATCTGCAAATCTGATTTTTTAAATATGGTGTCTTACTTTAGAGAAAACCCAGTGTCCAGGTGATGATTCTCACTTGTGGGTGAGAGAGAAGTCCCATCCTCCTCCACAGAGGACTGCGACAATGTGTCCAGAGTTTCCCATGTATTATTTCCAGAAGAGACTGGAGACTGAGGAAGGCAAAGCAAAGATTTCATTAAAGCAGATGACACCTGGCTACTGATGGAATATATTTTGCTACACTTTTCATCAAATGGCTTCATAATCTCACAAGACTGTGTAGCAGTAAGTGGGAAGCTTCGTGATCTTAGGCTGTGTGCTTTTGCTACCGATACAAGACGGGAAGTTGCAATGTCTTCAGTAGTTAAAAGACCCGAGGAATTTTCAGTGTTGGCACTGTTGCTTTTCTCTGAGCTAGCCGCAAGAACCTCCTTGGGAGGGGAAGATCTATCTAGGCTCTTCGTACCCATGACCACAAGTGACTTTGTCTGTTGTTGGCTAGTTTCACGATGTTGGAGAAAGGCTTGGTTTGAATAAGCTGGAGCCACTTCTGGCCCTGTTGCAGTGGGAGAGTGTTCTTTCTGGTCTGATGGTTTCAGGCTAAACCTTCGGTGTACTTTTTCAGGTGACTGTGGAGCACTCAAAGATTCAAATGAGCTTATTCTTTGTTTTATTGATGATCCCCTAGGAGAGACGCGGGATAAACTGGATTGCAGTTCTTTGCTGGAAATACTCTCAAGGTCAGGAAGACTTCGATCTGCCTGTGGTTTTAGATCTGAATTTGCTTTCCTCAGTCCTTTCAAACTTTGGCGAAACCAGGCTGGCTTAGGTGCAACAGGAGGACCCTTTTTCACACTGTCATTTTCATCTGATTTTAGCACTTTTGAACTGACTACTTCTGATTCTGATTTCTTCAGAACTGTCTCTGAGCTGCTTTGATTTTCATTCTCTTTGTTTGTGTCGATGCCAGGTTGTAAATCTAAGTGGACGTTGTCTTCACTCATGGTAGGATTAAATAAGCTTTTAATGCAGTCAGAAATTTTAACCCAAGGGTCTTCTGTTGTTGTATCAAGACTATAATCTACTCGTGCTTGTCTTTTAAGTATAGGCCTTTGTAACGATGAAAGTGGATTCCCTGTATTAGAGAAACATTGATTATAAATGTGTCCTCATAATTCTCCTTCTCCATTCTTTATCTAGGCATTGCTATTAATTCAATAAATTTGAATTTGATTCAAGCCTCCAACAGGTATTTTTTTTAAGTCTCTAACAAAATTAAACTTTAAAATTCAGAGCACTTGATCTACAAGTTTCAATTCCTGACACTGACTGAAAAGCAAGGCTATTCTGTACATATATACAAGATCCCTTTTCTAAAGGGATGCTGCCTTTCGAAAAGCAACTTCTAAAGGTAACCCAAAATTCTGGGGTGCTGAAGTCATGACACAGGCTATAACATTTAAAATAGAGGGTTAAAATTGCAATGTTGTTTGCAGCCTAGTGTAAAATCTGGTGTTACAGTAATTCTTTAAAAATACAATTTTTCTTTCCTACCTCTTTAAGTATATCCTGCTCGAAAAAGACTCTCCCATTAAGAACTTTGATTAATATTTATGCTTTCTTAAATTTGTATAGGCATTTTCAGTTGCTTTTTTTTCTAGTAAATAAAAATTTCATTCTAATGTAAGAATCTTTTTTTTACATCACAGACTAATTAAGCATTTTAATATTAGCCATGATAAAGCTGAATGGCAGCAAACTTTTGTGCAGTTGCACAGTTGTTATCTCCTTCAGTGTAAATAAAAATGTATTTTTTAAGGCACTACTTTTTTAGTGACCTAAGCCAGCAGTTACAGAATTATCTAACAGTTTAAGTTTTAAGAGACCTCTTGAGATTGTCTACTTCCCTTAGCACTGTTTCCTTAATTCTAATTAGCACGAGATACTAACTTATTATCAATACTTTGTACCATTCCAACACTTGAGCCGTGAAACTATGCATAAAAATGTGCTTTAGAAATGTTAAAACGAACCTTTAATAGCAAATTTTCAATATAAATAAACAGTGCTATCTGAAGAAATACAGCAATAGTATACTTGTCCATTAACACTTTTTTACAGTAAATCATCTGTTATGCTGCTTTTGATATTTTCCCCTTTTCTTCAAAGATTAATCAATAGTTTGAAATTTCATCTGTTAATCACAAAATTTACAGATATGGGTTGAAGTCTGCAGTTAAAGAGGAAGGTGAAGTCAGCTCGATACTCATTTTGGAACCCAAACTAAATGCTATGTTCACCTGCAAAAGAAAGTTCATGGAATTAAACATACCTAAGTTTACTTTTCTTTCTTGATCTCTGCCTGCTGGAACAGAAGTTATGTGTTCAGTATCATATGCTGTAGGAGAAGTGGTAAAGACACTGTGGGTTACATCAGTTTGATGTCCCTCTAGCATTGGTTCTCCAGCTTCCTGCTGAACAAACAGGAAACAGAAGCGTGTCAGAATGCAATTGTACAAACCACACTATATATGAATTTGAAAAAAAACCCCATATTTTCATTTGTTTCTAATCTGAAAAGAAGTATTGAATAGAAATCAAGCATTCACTTCTGCTTGGGATGTAATCTTCATAGAACTTAATTTAGTCGATATTTCAAGTGTGCTGGCATGATATTTTATGCTTACACTTGTAAACAGACTGTGAAAAAATGCAACATCTCAAAAATTTAGTAACAAACTTTATAATAAACTAAAAGAGTGCCTACTATACTTCTCAATTTTTTTTTTTAAATCAGATGTTCAGCAGACTTTTGCAAACCAGCCAAGCCAGTTTCCTCTAACTCACTTTTCTGTTGAAGCCCTTTTGCCCTTAAGCACAAGATAGACAAGCTAAATCGTTACTGCAGTTTGAGTTTTTGGCTGGAAACATACAGTGAGTGGATTAGTTTGAGGTGGCAACAAATGCCACTCTCAACATCATTAACACATGCTCTGGAATTACTTGATTTCTTTGTAATCAATGATACCAAGTTACCATCTGCTCTGCTGTGACACTGGAAATGCTCTATGCTATGTAGTTAAGCTCCAGGATTACTAATAAGAACCAAAACCAAACAGGACAGAGAGTGAAGGTCTAGAAACAAATGAGATTGTCCTGAAAAAAAAAAATCAGTACTTGAACAATTTCTTAGCTTTTCTTTAATGGGGTGGTGTTTATTATGCAACTTTCTTATTCTAGGAAAGCCTTTCTCCATCTCCTGCTTACTAGGGTCCTTCTTGAAAGTTGCACTTGTGTTCTCTTGCTGTTAGATGTGTGGAAGCACTACAAACAGACAGTTTTATCTTACTATTTACTAATGGCAGTTATATCTACCTTTTTCTTGATGTGGTCTACAGCACAGCTAAAAATATCAATTAAGCATTCTTGGTTATGAAAAAGAAACCTTTCAGTCTGCAGAACCCCCATATATAAAACTGTGGTATGTAGGCCTCAAATTGACTAATACAAAATATTTGGGGAATAAGTGCTAAAAAAAAAAAAAAAAGGCAATAATAAAACCTTCTCTTAATTATCTGAAATATATTCTGACAAGAAACCCTCTCTTCTGGGGACTTGAGCTATTGCCCTGAGATATACAGGCTGTCTTACTAGAGGAAGCTATCTTCATTAATGGAGTTTGACTTTTCATAGACTTTATTGATCCTGAGATTATTTTTTTTTCTCCTTATCATTTAGAATAACTGCATACTGAACAAAAATAAGTTGCATGCAGTGCTAAGTTCAACAAGTACTTATTTCCCTCAATTTTACTTCTGAAAGGTGATTTTGTAGTAGTTGCTGATGAATGTTTCTACTGCTCTCTTCTTAGGGGATGGTAAAAGAGTGACCTTACATGAGGTGCTCAATTGAAACTTTCATGGATATTAACATTATACATGGACTTCAGTCTGAGCTGTATCGTTTTATTTTGATGTCTGCAGCTTCAGAACTGTGAGGGGTTTTGTTTGCATTGCATTGAGATCTGCTCGTTTTTGCTAGCATATTGCTAAACCCAGAGGAAAATGGTTTCTTTTTTAAGCAAACCACAACTTTGTTTCAACATGCAGATCTCTCAATCCCTCACACTCATGCAAATGTGAAACACTCTTTCTGTTCTATCTTAGATAAGAGGGAACTGAAATTTATTAACGCACAAATATACACTCAGTTTTCAAATACTGTAGCTCATCAGCAAAGAAGTATGCGCCTTGCAATTTAAGTAAATTTATTTAGTACCTCCTGGTCTCAAGAAACTTATATGAGCCCAGGACTACCTGTTATACATAATGTTAGCGCTTTCTTCCAATAGAAATCCACTACTGAAACAAAGAAATTATTTCACAACTTCTCTGCTTCATAAATGATTTGACTCTGTAAGTGTCGAGGTTAGGATCAACCGTACCAAGCTGACATCAGAGGCTGTGCAAACTCCTCCAGTCCCAGCCCAGAGCACATCACTGGTCCAGTCACACTGGAACCAGTGAGTGTCTGATATCAACAGTGGCACATGTTGACAAGGAATGCCAAATTCATTCTCACTGGTGCTCTCACTAGGATTTTAACTCAGATTCCTTGATATGGAAGAAAATTTTATTCAGGCACTTCTCTGCCTTCTGACCTTAGTTTGAACATCACATTTTGACCTAAACTGGATTCACCAAGATACATACAATATTTTCAAAACAGGAGAGCCTCATCCCCTTCACCCAGTGCTCACATATGTATGCACACTTTCTCTTTCTTCCCTGCCTTTCTTCCTGCCATCATACAAAGTCACTTCACCTTCCTCCTTCCCCTGCCTCGCAAAAACACAAAGAAGAAACATTTTTCAAGTTTTGCTTTACCTGAACACTTGCAGAAGGCAATACAGCCACTTCCGATACAAGTTTTTCTTTTCTGTCTGCGTTACACTGGTCATTATATGTACAGTCCTGCTTAAAATATTTCCTTGGTGGAGGTTTGGGCTTTGATGATTTAGGTTTTCTAACGAGGATCTCTGATGATTTCTTAGTGTTTTGCAAGGGTCGACCTCCCTCACTACAAGTAGGAGGAGAATTTTTCTCTGAATTATTACCAGACAATGAGTACAGCAGGCCAGGTTGTCTGGTAATTGGTACGTCAATGCTATGTACTCTTGCTTTCAAGTCAGGCAGTTGGTATGCAGCACCGTTACTACATGAGGACCTCGGGTTGTAGCTGCTGTCACTGCTGGAGCGGGTCATTAGCTTCTGTGTCCTGTGGTTGCAATGAGCAGCGTTCCTTTCAATATGTTTTTCACATGGGTGTCTTCCATGCCAGCTTGCTTCTAGTTTAACACCTGTATGAGGAACACACTCCAAATGTCTGTTCAGATACATGCGAAGTGCTCACTTCTAAGATTCAGCTGATTCAATTTGCAGCTAAATATCTCCATTGGTTGAGGCAAAGGCATGATTTATGCATTGAAGAGTCAACAGTTACAGCAAAATAACATTACATTCTCCTTATATATATATATATATCAGCAATACAGTTTACTTATGATGATTTTGTTTCCTTTGGTCCTTTAGAAGAAATGAGGATGCTGAAAGGAGTATCATTGCAATATATTACTGTCGGAGGATGTCATTGCTGAACTGGGCAAATAGCTCTAACCATGACTGCATATGCCTTCCCTCACAAGGGGATTATCAAGGTGTTTGTCCCCAGGATATCACCTGCATTGTACAGTTCCTTGCTCTTGTAAGTCCTGTCACCCACTGACAGTTGTTTGAAAAGCTTTAAGCAGAGGTTATGAATTGGAGAGGATGAGCAAGAGCGAGAGGAAGTTTGCACAAAAAAAAATTTGCTGATGATCAGACAGACATGGTCTTTTCTCATCACTCTGGTAACGTATCTTAGGAGGCACGTTAGAAGTGCTGTCCTTTGAGGCTTCCCCTCCTTCCTTTCTACTCTGGGTTAGTTCACTGTTACCAAAGATGCTAATACAGCTTGTACTCATCCTATAGATAATTTAAATCAAAATTATCACGTCTCAATGAACACACTTACTCCCTTACCTTCAGTACTCCACTGGTGTCTCTCCTTTCCAAATCTGTTGTTTTCCACAGCTTGTGCAACAGCTTCTTTTAGCTGTTGCTCAGATACCTAGGAAATACCATGCCATTAGACTCTCATGAGACTGCTGTGGGGTGAGTAACATTTATTCCTTTCGCAAAGATTTCCAAGTCTTGCAAGTCCTCTAGTGGAAATGAATAGACCTAGTTCTATCACACATCAGTTAAATTTAAAGCTAAGTGCACACCGTTAAATTTTTATATATTCCAGTATAGCTGAAGTATATCGATGGATGTGCTGTTTATATTAGTTGTTTAGGTAAAATGGGATCTTTCAAAGATAAATGTTCTTTTGCATATTTCACTAGAAGTACAGTTTTGGATTTATCACTATAAGATAATTTAATACTGTGTTTTAGTTAAAAATTATGCAATGCTTTAAATTTGATAATAATTTATACAGTATTTAGTGTTAGGAAGTATTTTGTAGAAAAACATTGCAAGAATAAAATATTTTAATTTAGTTATAAATATTTTTTGGGCGAGATCTAAATTTTAATTACTGAAAGACAGGCATATAAATATTTATTTCTTTGGGGGGGGTATGTTCCCTCTTTCAAATTATATTCTTATTATTGGGAATTCTTTCTTGAATAAGAAATGTATTTTTGTTCATTCCTTAAATGTTATTTCTGTAGTTTTCTTACTCACAGCACAGAAACTCATGCAAGACTGTCTCCGGTGACCTTCAAATCTTAAATTATTATATTTAAGACAGTGCATATCTCAGGCTTGTTTGAATGCAGCAACACTTATAAAGAGATTAGCATCTTTATCAACATTTTTCCACCTGTTTTAGATTAGTACCTGCTCCCTCACTTAGTCTTAGTTCTCAATATGTGCTTTATTGAAAGTGAGAAAGAATACAGAGTGTGCTACCTGTGGTTCAGGGTGTCTGCTAATAATAATTTGCACTGCACCAGGATCGCAATGGCTTAGCACAGCATAAACTTCATTAAGAGTCATATTTTGTACTGAAGCTTCATTAATTTCAATAATTTCATCTCCACACCTACAGAGATATTAAAAAAAAAAAAAGAGAGAGGATGTAAACAAAGCAGATTTTCTTTTTCTCTCAACTTTGTCTCACCCATGGGAAAGTATACAAAAAGCAAATCCATGTGGCTGACCTCTAATTTCATTGCATTAAAATTAATGATTAAACCATTATTTTTCTCTTTCTGTTACAGAAAATGGAGTGGGAATGAGTTGAACATCAAGGTTTTTTTGATCTTAACTGCCTTGTTGCATGCAACATTTGAGCCTTCTTCATGTTCAGCTACGCACACTTCATGTCTGTGATCTTTCTGCCATATGCAGCTCAGCTGCTGCTTCCACCTACATCTTCCTTCCTTCCTTTCAAGTTAACACTTCAGTTTTCATGTCATCATGGTCTGCTAGTGTTATTTAAGATCAGAAAGGCTGTTGTGTTTCTGCTACATATGAATAACTTGTTAATAGAAAAATTCTAGTGGCAAACTATTGTAATTGTCCTGACTGCTAGACTGAATCTTTCTAGATTAAATCCAAATTTGGTCCACATGGAAACTGAAACTGCCCTTCTCTGCTCTACTACAATACACATATTTTAAGAGTCTGACTGAAGACACTCATTCATATCATGCAAATTTCCAAATAGTATAAGACCACAGTTCTTTCAGCTAAAGTCTTAGACATGCACAGAGGTTACAGAGAACGTAAAATTTAATTTAAAAGCCTTCACTGAAAATGTTGTGTTCTGTTCAATTCTAAATATAATCAACACTACTAATTGGTCATAAATCTTACGAAGTAAATTTCTACACTCCCACTAAATGATTCTATGATTCTATAAAGCTCATTTCAGCAAATCTGTATTTCTGTGTGGGAAGAAGGGATAGAATTTGAGGAGCTTGTGTCAGGAAATATTAGTGCTCAAACAAGCTAGAATAAGCCATATGTTTGGGTTTTTCCGGATACCTGCTCACTCAGAAATCTTCTCCAGGAGGAATGTTATACGCTTGTCTAAGACTCCCAAAGCTAGCCTGGACAAGAGACAATAATTTCACTGGATTGCCACTTATCTGGAAATCCCATATATCCTAAATATGTGTGCTCAAACTCTCAGAAGAGTGCCTATGCTTTAAACCCAAAACTCCCAGTAAGCATTATGACTTCCTGCCTAAACAGATCAAAAATAAACCCATAAAACAGCAATAAAAAATTTGTGGTATAAGACAGACACTCTTTCTCATCCTACCTGAGTCTTCCATCCATATGTGCCACTGAACCTGGTGAGAGGGTGTGGATAAAAATCCCTGAAATACACTCAAAGTAAGGGATGCTACATAACCCGATTCCAAGGCCAACACCTGGCTCTGAAAGAATTAATATTAGTTAAAAAAGACATAAGAAGCAGTCAAAACAAACCATTGGAGACACCTTTTTTAAAACTATCTTTGATGTAATTATTTTTTCTATACAAAACAGAACCGAAGTCTTGGGTTCATGAATGTTTCACATTCAATATTAGCTGCTGCTCCTGCTGCTTTTTGCCTTCCCCCTGCCCATGATTAAAGTAATTGCACACCAGTATTGCTTGTGGGGTTCCAAGGTCTCGTTTGCAATTCATTACTGGTGTGTCACAGACACAATGCAATGCAGATTTATTTTGCAAAATATATGTTGTTAGAGAAAGAATTCAAATTACTTTACAAGGAGACAGAATAGAATTTTTTAAAGAACAAAAATTAAAAAGGAACAAAAATTAAGGAGAGGGGGGAAAAAAAAACAAGGGAAAGGATATGTGGCGACTGTTCACTATATCATCTCAATTGTCTTTCTGTTTTATATAATACAGCTTAAAATTTTTGTGAATTTCCGCTCTTTGCTCTGGAGAATGACTCTGATGTTAGATCCCACACTGTGTGTTTGGTAAGTCATACTGTTACCTCATAGAGACTTTGCTTTGTTCGTTGTTTTGATGTTCCCATATTTAAAAGTTTATTTCATGCTGCCAGTGGTTGTTTATAAATAGATGATGATGACAGTTGGAGAGGAGGTGAAAGAACTACAAGAAGATATAGATATGTATTTTATTTGTTTTTAAGCCTTTTCAAGAATGAAATGAACTGCTTACATAATTAAGGGTAAGAGTTGCATAATCTGCTTAATAATTGGTAGTTGTTGCCAAGATGTTTACTTTTTCATGTGAAGGATATGAATCTGACTCTAATGCTTGAGTGAAACAAAAATGACTAATTGATTCTTGAGGACAGATGGTGTTCAAAATCCTGCTGATAGATAGCTGATAGATAGCTGTTAGCACTAAGACAGGCATAAAGTCCTAATTTTAGTATATTAAAAAAACTTAGTTCAGGAAAAGAATCAGGTTAGTGAGGAAAGACAGAGAGCGAACGAACAGCGTTTTGTGAATCAGTGCCTTGCCAGTGCTCAGTTAATTTTTGCACTTACCTTTGTTTAGGGTTACTTCCATTATGACCCTGTCATTGGGCTTTGTAGCATTTAATGAGAATGCTGCACTTTCAGAACTGAAAGAGCTGTTTTCTTTGGTTATGCATGTACTAGAGCTCAGGGATTGACACAAGTTGGGTGACAGACAGCTGGAAGCAGAATGAGGTGTGCTGAAGCTTGTTCTGACTGTAAGTGTCAGAAGACCCTTTTTGGCCTGCTAGAAAGAAAAGATATGAATGAATGGGCTGAGTTCACACGCACGTTGTATGTAAAGACAGACATTGTACTGGAAGGAGAGTACATAACCTTGAATTTTTGTAAAGCATCATAATGTGTTAATCCATGCATAGATTCTCCATTCAGTTCCAGGATTTCATCACCTGGTTTTAAAGACAAAAATTGCACCATGTTACTATTACTGTATTTTGCAATAAGTTACATGATACATACATGTATTCAAAAGGAATCTTGCAAATACAATAATGGATGCAGGTGTAAAAGTCACTTATGGCTCATTTCAGCTTCACTTTACTCTGCCTTTTGGTAGCATTCTTTCGAAATCTGGAGTAGGGAAAAGGGAAAGAAGAGGAACTTCACACCTTCTTGTAGCCTTCCATCAGCAGCAGCAGCTCCACCAGGGAAGATGGTTTTGACATAGATGCCTATTGGTCCATAAATGCTGTCTTTCCCTCCAACAATACTGAAGCCCAATCCCTAATTTATAGAAGAAAAACAGCGTGTGAGAGCCCATGTTCAGTTCTTATAATAGTTAATTTGCAGTATCTTCTGCGTTACCTGCAAGGGCAGTACTGGTCAACAAGGTGGTATAATCCATGAAAAAATAGTCAACCACATACTAGTAGTAAAAGCAAATGAAAATTTCAGCAGAATGCCCTCATTATTTGCTTTTGTTGTTGTTGCAATCAATTAATACACTATTGTAAGCACACAGGAAGGCATCTGAATTTTTTTTTTTGCCCTTGAACCAAAAACGTGCCTTGAGAGATTAATTATCTTCTATCTTAATTATCTTCTGTCTTTCTCCAGTTTTTATTGTGTCTTTTTGCAAGTGTTTACTGGTTTTTACGGAGGTAGTTTGTATTCCTGGTAGCTCTTGTTTTCCTTCTCCACAGAACTGTCTTTATGGCTCAACTCTGACTTGAAGGAAGCTCTAAGGTTGCTGTGCTAGTGCAACTTACAGATGACACAGAGTCTATGATTTCAAGCCTACCTCCAGCTGCCAAAAAGGGTAGCAGTGAATGTCAGCAGTGGTGTGGCTAGCTTGGCGTGGCTGTGTTATTAGAACTTGAAGACTGTGCTTCAGCAGAGAGATGCTTCAGAAGGTTAAGAAGCAAGTGATGATAATCATTCCTAGCAAAGCCTGGATGTGAATTGGCAACTCAGAAGTAGCAACATTAATACCTGAAGTCACTTCCCTGCACTTTGCAGCTTACATTTGTGAAACAAAGTAAAACCCGACGGTAAATAAACAGAGCCAGTCTCACCTTCCCTTGTCCTTTCATCAATACGATGTTTGAGATTACTGAAGCCTGTGAGCCACAAGATGTATGCACTAGCTGTGCTGTACTTAGTGATCTAGATGGCCTCGAAATTGCCTGTGAACACACAAAAAAGACCCAAACAAAAAACCTTTAAATGCAGAACAATAAATTATTGGAGATACATTAGGACAGCTTGTTTATTTCAAAATTTCCTCCTTATAACTTATGGTACTAAAGATTTAAAAAATATATATATATTTTCTCCAATTTTCAGAAGCCACTTTTTATTCAGACAATCACTGCTCACTGAAATTGTCCTGCAACAACTAAACTAGAGGGAAACTAGAATGTTGGCCCTTCAAGTGGAGTGATGGCGTAGAAAGTTATATTTGTGATCTCATTTGTTTCTCCATGCCAAAATCTCATTTGTGTCCATTAGAGATCCTAAACAAGTATTATCATATTTGCCTTGAAGAACTGAAATAAGAACAAGAAATTCTAACTCCTTCCCTCATCTTGCCACTAAATAACCTTATCTTGGCACATATAGAACCTGTTTTCAGCATTTCCCCCAAAATACGAATTAATGCTCACAAAAGTTCTTCAGACTGTAAACTACCCTCCACTGTCTCTGTTAAGCCACCACATAGGCTTCTTCCTACAGCTGAAAGAGATGAAGCACATCCTTTTCGCTTGATAATCAAGACAAGCAATTTCTCAGCACTTTTCCTCCCTCCATTCCACGGACAGTGGGTTTCTCAATTCAGGCCCCTAAGATTTGACCCATTTTAATCAACCTTTAATGAAACACTTAATGAAAACCTCCTGTTTGAACACGGAATTGGGTATTACAAACTAATTTAAGCACTGACAAAAGTCATTACCTAAAGCTAACTATGCATGGAGTTAAGCAGGGCCAGAGTTAATTGCACTCCTTAGAGGCCCAAGAGAGTTCAACACCTTTTTTTAATGCAGCAAAGTGAAACTAACAGATTTTGAAGTGTGTGGAACATCAGCCAAAATTTCAGCTTCTGCATATGTGAGAAAATATCTCAATTTTGACATGAAAACAAGATTCTTAATCATGTTCTAAATCCCATACTGAATAAATAGGGAAATGTCTGTGCAATACTAAAAACATGCTCTCTGAAAAGTATACCTCTGCCAGATCTGGGTTATTGCTTATTCCATTGTAGGGCTTCTGAATCTGAAAGTGGAAGTTTTCAAATTTCTTTTGCTTCTGTATGAGGGGGTGTATTTTGTATTTCTGTGTGTGGTGGGTAATGGCACCCGAAACCAGGATGCCGCCGAAGAGCCTCTTCCAACGTGCAGCATCTGCCACGCAGGACCTTCAAGCAGGAGGAAGCCCAGCAAATCCCTGAAGGTCTGTCTGTCTGCACAGGTGTTGTTTGGTTGGGTTTGTGCTCCAGTGTGCCACCTCCTCAGCCCTGTTAAGCCCTAGGTCAGTCTGTGATGCCCCCAGGGTGAGGGACTGGCCAGGAAAAGGCAGGGGAGCAGCAGTGAGTCCCTCAGGCAGGGTGGGATGTGGCAGCTGAGAGTGAGGAGCTTCACCTCCATCTCCTCACTCCAGGCTTGAGCCTGGAGATCTTCAGCCATAAATACCCACACCCTCTCTACCCTGCCCAGGCTCCGCTCTCCCTGCATGTGACAAATCGCTTGGAATTCCTCTGGAAAGCAAGAGACTGTCAGTCTCTATCCTACATTAATGAAGTTGTTTAACTATGTTTGAGTCGCTTTGAGGCAGAAAGGGGAAGCCTCACACAGCCAGTGCAGCTGGGGGCAGCAACTGCCAGCCACAAGGCGAGTCCACACCTGCTTGTGGCCATGGCTGGGCCAACGGAGGTGACTCGGGAGGCTTGCGGCGGCAAGGCCCAAAGCTCAGTGCAGGGATTTATGGGCCACGTGCACAGAGCACCTCCGCGGCCAGCACCAGGGAGACAGCCAGGAAGGGCCTGTTCAGCTCTGAGGAGGGTCCAAGTGGTTACCAAGGTGCTGCAAAACCACACAGTGGGATTTACATACGCTGTAAAACCTGCTGGGGCAACACAACCTGTAAAAGCTGCTCAAGAAATGGGGTTTTGCTGGCTCAGAGCCCTTCCTGCTCTCCTCCTCCTCATACAGGAGGGATGGGGTCAAACAGTGCAAGTGCTATCTTCCCTGACAGGGCCTACAAGGAAGGTAGGTTTTGGCAGGAAAGCGACTGCTAAGGAGAGGTTCTTAATGGAGACACTTTTGTCTGGTTTTTCAGGTGATTTCCTGTAGCACTTACTGGGTTTCTCCCTCCAGAGCAGTCCAGCTGTTGTGAAAGAGCTTTGCGGCTGGCATGGAGAGTGTGGGGCTGCCGGTCTCTGAGGGGCATGGCTTTCTGGGGCGTCATGCAGTCCATGTCTCCCACCCAGTACGGGTTTACACCTGTCAGACATGGAGAGAGAGGCTGGGTTATTTCTCAAGCATTGGACATCTCTGTACATTAATTTTATCAGGTAAATATTGCTTAAAAATGTTTTTCTCTTGTAAATCTCTCTCTGAAGGGAGTGATCTTTTCAATCCTTACTGGAGGTATAGCCATTAATGTTAAATATAGTAAAAAGCAAAAATTCACTATCAAAACAGCATTGGCCTATTTAGAATACACCTTTAAAAATGTAAAATTGAATGCTTATGCACAAAATCCCTGACTGTAGTGGACTGTGAATATAAAGGCTGATGCTTTGATGCATCAGCAATTCTTAGCTGAGGATCCCAGACTAAATTTGGACAATAGTTGCAGTTTCTTTCAACACTGCAGTACCATCACAGAATGAAGTGCTGTGCTGTGCACTCCCTGAACATCACAAGAGAAGAGATTACTTCTTGGCAACTTACTGGTTGAGTTGCTGCGGGTCCGTTGACACGCAGCTTTACTGTGCAGGAAACCATTTTGTATTTCCAAAGGCCTTTCCTTACAGGTTGGTGTTTCCTACAAAAAAAAACCCAAACAAACAAACAAAAAAGCAAAAAAAAACAAAGCCAAAACACTACTGCTATGCAAAAAAAATTCTTGAAAGTGATCTAAACTAAAAAATGAGATTTCTCCTAATTTGGCTTGCAAAAATTTCAGCTTGAATTAAAAAAAAACATGGAGAAAAATTAATTATTTAAAATAAATAGCATGATAAAGGAGAATGCAGCTCAAAACTTTGCTATAAACATGCTTATAACTTGCTAAAGTAATAAGATAGAAATAGATTCTAGTCTTTAGTCAAAATGGATAGCAAATTAATTTGACACCTCCAGTTGGTTCAGACAGACTAATATTTTGACATATGGCTAAACAGTAGCTATGCTTGACTAATTTATGGAGATAATTGGCACTTCTGCGTATTCAGTTTCCATCACCAATTTCAAAAGGACAATTCTTAGGCCCAGCTTTGCAATGGTGTATAGTTACTTTTGCTGATTTTAGCAGGATGGTTTTTAGTCAAAATATGATTCAGATTTTTTAAAACCTAAGGACTAGGCTTTAGTGTTTTCCAAAAATTCGGCCCCTTCTACTTGGAAACTTTTAGTTGCTTTTGAAAATGTGGCCACTAATATACTAGCATTTAAAAACTAGTTTTCTAAATGCAAGTTTTTAGAAGAGGTTGAAAATAAATAATTACATCTGATTAACAATTGATGTTAGGAATAATTTTTGGATGTGTATGGTTCCTGAAAGTCCTGCTTCTGTTGTGACACAGAGATCCTGAGGGAATCATAGCTAAAGGAAGAACATTATTACAAACAGCATATGGAAACTGATTGAAATACAGTAAAACTCCAAATATAAAAGGGTTTTACTCAGTGGTATTCTGTAGGGGCTAAGAAGGCCACAACAGCAGCATCAGAGCAGGATCTATATGTTCTAATCTGTCTGGAGCAAACGAAGACAAACACTTTCTTCCAGAAGCCTGATTTTAGTAGTGCTGTTAGGAAATACCTCAAGAACTAATGAATGCTCTGCGACAGCAGGTGGAGGCATTGCCAAGTAGCAAAATCCTACTAGGGCTTTCCAGTCCCATTCGCCTAGGGAGCTCATCAGAATAAGAAATGCAGAGAAGATGCTTAAAGAGGCATTTCGAAAATGATTTTGCAGTGTTTCTTCTAGCAAGCTAGATCACTTGAAAAGCATTTGCTATTAACCCTTAATTAATTTGGTGCAGGCTTCTCTTTAAATGCACAGTTCACCTAGCTGCATCTTGGGTGGTACTCTGCTAGAAAAGTTTAATATACTTAATCTCTGGCCACTTGGGCATTTAAAGGAGAGAAAATAAACAAAAATCTTGGCAGAATTCAGCAGACATCTGGGTGAGACAGTTCACAGCCATCCTAAAAAGAGGCACGCTCTACTCAGGCCTGATAGCAGCTCCAGTCAGGGGTGTTCTCTCAGTCTAGGATTATATCAGAGCTTTCTGTGCCATCCCATTGCAGATAACAAGCCGAAAGTGCCTTTTTTTTTCCTTTAATATCAAGATCTGAAGCAACAAATCCCTGACTGAACTCTATTGTTTTCAAAGTGGTAAACGTGTAGTAGGTGACTAACTCTGTCTAGTCAACATCCTCGAGTTTCCTCCAGAATTTGCAAGTTAAAAGCCTTTACTGCCACCTAGTTTGGGGTGGGGGTGAGATGACAAAAAGCCTGAAAAGTGTCTAATCCAATGAAATGTACTCTGTGAAAGAAAGATCAAAAGGATTTTCCACTGAAAGATTTGGTGATAATCTGGGGTTGCTGACCTTTTAATGCTGCCTCCTGTTCCCCTCTCTCTGTAGCAGCCTCCAGGAACATTCATAATGTTCCTAGCTATAGATCCTAGATCCACAAAACTACTTAAGTACAGGGCCTGCTCTCTGCCTGCTGGATTTGTAGATCTTCCCTTAAATCCACCTCTGCCTTTGCTCAGCTTCCAAATGGAAAATTAACATTGGCAAACTATGTGTTTCTAAAAGGAAGGGTCGCACAGCCTTTGCTAGAATTTCCCAGGGCCTCAGCCTCCCCACAGCCTCTGTTTATCTGGGAAAAAGCTATGCTGAAAGTCACCAGAGCGTGACCACGAGAGGTTTGGGGTTTTGTCAGGAAGAGCAAAATGATGTTCTTCAAATGTCTGATGCACAAATTCCCCTTCTTTCTCAAGTAAATATTCTCAAATCACCCCACTGCTGTGGGAGGGGACCACAACTTTCCTGCTTACTTTGCTAGCCATGATGATGTTCATCAGCCGTGTTGTTGGGTGAATAAGAGATTCAGTCTCCTTGCTGGACAGATATTTAAGTGATTGTCCATTTAGTGTTAACAGTTCATCCCCTGGGCTCAGACGACCACCCCTTGAAAAAAGAAAAAAGGAACATGCTTGCATATCATTTTACAAACAATATGGCTCTATTCTGCTAAAAGTCTCGCTAACTCAGGAGCTGGGTGCAAATCCTCCCTTTGGTTTGAACAGAGCTGCCTTGAGATGTCTTGATGTGTGACGCATGCCATCCCCTTCTAGGATTTTTTCTTGTTGCTGCTCTCTTCTGCTCAGTCCTAGTGATCAGTGGCTGCCTTTCCACATACAGCTTACATCCAGGCTAAGATGACAGCATAGAGTAGTCCCAGCCAGGCAAAATATTCCTCTTTTCTCATCGCCTTGTATTTGCAATTTGATCGGAGACTATATGCTTTACTCCCTTTCAGGAACTTTGTCTCATATTGCTTTCTGTGTCCTTGCTAAGCTGGTGACATTCTACATTGCGCTTTAATAGGACAAGTAGGAAAACACTATTTGAAAACTTGATGTTATGTACAATCTTTCATTCTTCTAGGTTTTATTTCTTAGTGTAATTGAGAAGCGTTAGATCGCTGACCAAAGGCCAGGTTGGACAGGGCTCTGAGCAACCTGATCTGGTTGAAGATGTCTTGGCTCCTTGCAGGGAGGTTGGACCAGCGGATCTTTAAAGGTCCCTTCCAACCCAAATTATTCGATGATTCTGTAACTGGAATCATTGTAAGAAATTATTCCCAAACATCACTGCCTTTTTTTGAAACTGAGCTTCAAGGCATAGTTTGTCACAGAAAGCTGGTCATGCAAAACCTGTGCAGAAAAATGTCTCCCTAAAAAGCTGGATAACCCCACGTGTACTGTACCTGTTTGCTGCAACACCAGCAGGCACGTGGCTGCCTATGAACCCTTTCCAGAGAGAAGCACAGTTCGGAGTCCTAGCGAGCTTGATTCCTGAGCTGCTGTTCCCTGTGGTTGTACACAGCCTGCAGATGCAGCTGTCCTGATTCAGAAGATGACAGGTTGCATGAAAGAAAATACACCAAGGATGTTAAAAGTTACTTACAGTTATCTTGAGCTTTTTTAAAAAATGCAGAAAATGTTCTTAGAACCAGATTGCCTCCAAGTAGAACAGGAATAGGCCTTTAACAGTGTGCAGTTGTGAAAGAATAATTGTATTATAGTCAGTGTTTAAAATAAGTTGTTTTCCTTAGGACTTCAGTGGCTTCTGGCTACAAGAGGGAAGTATTAGAATAGTGTCCCTTTGCATAGAGGGGAAGAGAGCACATAATAGACTTTTCATAGTAACTGGATAAGCTTTGCCTATGCTAACTATTGTAAGAAAAGACAGGGAGGAAAATAAACATGTGCCAGAAAAGGAAATACTCTGGAAAACAGAAGAGGTCTGAATGAATTATAAGTGTATACAAAACACTGGAAGCTCCACCCCTGCTGCTGACTTCTTAAGTGGGGACAGGGGAGCAGAGAGGACTGCAACAGTGGAAGATTCTTTGTCCACTCCAGACTGGGTGAGGTAGCTGTAGTCTGTGTGTTACATCTGGAGGACTAATTGTAAGCACATTTTTTACATAGCGATGAATCATTAACATATGGCCATACAGAAAGAGAAATAGTGCCTAGAGTCATATGAGTAAGTAAAGCAAAGAATGGACTGACTAAGCACACAAAGGACAACACATTTGTAGCACAAATGCGTGAACACTTAATTCTAAAGAGACAAGGAAAGCTGGAAAGGTAGCACACAATTTCTTTTCCCTTTTCTTGGTAAATCTCCTAATTCAAGTAT
Source organism: Chlamydotis macqueenii (assembly GCF_036417535.1). Lineage (NCBI taxonomy): Eukaryota > Metazoa > Chordata > Aves > Otidiformes > Otididae > Chlamydotis > Chlamydotis macqueenii. Next base: position 9,643,660 of record NC_141567.1, on the reverse strand, counting down.
TCCCTCGTTCTGCTCCCAGCTGAACCCACCTCCTCTGCCCTCGCCAGCCTCTCCATACTCCACAAAGTGAAGAGGGCTCTCAGTGTATCCTGGATCCAGGCTTGTTCCCGAGAGATTTGTATGACTGAGGTATAGATTTCTGAAGGGGAGGCAAATTTCATATGTTAGGACAGGCCACAAAATACAGCAGTGGTCAACTGTCTGTATTGCTCCTGGGTCCCCGGTCAGAGTGGCATGAACTATTTCCAGTAATCTGTAGTTCTCTGACAGCACAAGGAAAGCTGTGTAACCACCTTCTTCATCAGTAGGGCTTCATTTCGGCCCTAAGCAGAGTTCATCCAGCCCTGAGGCGTAGAATCAGGTGCCCTTTCACCACAAATCAGTAGGGATCTCCTCACACCTGACTGACAGCAAACACAAACTTCAAATTCACAGCAATGTCAATAAAGGTCATTATCTTTCAGGCTGACTATGGAAGCCTGGCTCCTGTTTTGAAACCTGCCAGAGTAAATCTAAGGCTGTGAATGAATAAAGTATTTAACTTTGAGCCCTAGGCTCGCTGCAGGCTGAATTCAGTAGCTAATGTCTAAGGGCCATACTTGTATTGACTGATTTGTTAACTGTGTGGGTTGGCTTGCATTCCAGATTGTCTGCCATTAATAAGGAGTGTCTGATTTTTACGAAGCCGCTTTTGTTCATGAAGAGTGCTTCTAGTGAGTAATAGGTAAGTCTTATAAGCATGGACAGAATTCTATTTTAAACCAGTTTGTTTGAACTCCAGTATTAGTTTTGGAGCTTTTATATTTACTTTTCACCCAAGGTAAATATCTTGGGAAATACATACTTGAAATCAGGACTATATTATTTTCTTTTTTATCTTCTGGAAGTGCTTTGAAGTCTTCAACATGGTAACAAAATAAAGATGAGAATTCTGATGTCTTGACATTTCAAATTTTGAGTAGTAAAAAGATGTGATCTACCTGTTTGTTTGCATTACTCCTTTGTTTTAGGTATCAGTAAGAAATTACAGGCCAGATTCGGCATACATGAAGCATCCATTAAACTCACAAGGTTTTCAATAAGGTAGTGTGCTTGTTCTAAAATATGAGAAATGTAAGATCGATATTAAAGGTAGTAAATTATTGTCAGTTTCCTAAGTATTTTGAGACATCAGCAGATCATGGAGTGAGGCTGTTGTGAGAGAATAATTGTATTATAGAGTTAGTGTTTCAAGGAAGTTGTTTTCTTTTTTTTTCTGTAGTCAGAATTCAAGTTTGGGCTTGCTAATTTCTCTTCTTAGGAGTTATTACTCTTGTATACTGCTCCCTTGAAATATCTGTGTATCCTCTCACAGATACTAGTCAGACACGCATAGAGAGCTTTGCGTAACTGTTCTCCACACCTCATTTTGTTCCTGATTTTAACTTAACGGTAGGCCTTATCAGCCTATGCCCAGCTCATCTCTGTTAAGAGCACAGTCATGCTTATGCCCTTTCAATAACTTGTTCACAGTATACAGCCACCACATTTGTGATGTTTATAAACATCTTCATCATTAATTGTCCAAAAGTCCTTTGTCTCTCATCAGTTTCACAGGACATCACAGAGTGCAGTGGGTTTGGCAGTAAGGTTTTTTATTGCAGCACCATGTAAGTCCTTTGGGGAAGATGTTTTATTTTGTATAATGGGACATGTGCCAGGCTGGAAATTCTGGGTTGTATTGGAACATACATGTGAAATGACACCAAATAAAAACTGATACAAATATTCTTTCCAAAAGCAATAAGTTGCATGCACTTATTCAGAAAGAAAGTAGAGGTTAAATCCTTTGTACACCACATAAAAATCTTGGGAACAATTTTTGTTTAAATCTGTAGTCATCTTACTATGTTGGGCTACATTTCAAATGAGGTCTGTGTGTCAATCATTTCTGCAATTCAGTTATGTGAATTACTTTTTTTAAAAAAGTTTTTATTGGGCTGTAGGGACGTGTGGCAAGTATCTGTATGTTGTTAGCATCTGCACTTTTTTGAGTCATGGATATAGATCATTATAGTCACATCCAAGTTATTGCAACATGACAGAAAATTAATAAAAGCTGTTCTTTAGAAAAACAAACATTCGACCAGTTCATGTGCCAGCAGTCAATTTGCTTTGGGTTTTGTTCTTTATTATGCCTTATTTCCTGTCTCACTTATTATTTTATGCATAGAAATACTGCTGATGGTTCCAAGAGTAAAGACAGTATTTATTTTGCATCATCCTCCTTTTAAAATGTCCTGCTCATTCTGAAAGGTGATTTATAGTGCTGAATGTAGTGAATGCTGAAAATTTGCTAAAGTAAGGTTGGCGGGTTTGGTGTGGGCAGGTGGATTCTAGGTCAATCTTGCCTACTCGTTGTTAGAACATATGTTTAAAAGTGTATTTGCTGCCAGTGAACAAAATCTCTCTGCTTATAAGGGGCTTTGCCACCAAGCACTTCAAGACTCTGGGGGAACTTGTAGCTGCATTATAGTAGCCACTTATCACTGTGAAAACAAAATTAAGAAAGTCTGCAAAATTTGTCTTTAAACTGAATCTGCTTGGCTGAAAGATAAAAATCAAAGGTGGAACTCAAGAGCCTTCTTGAACGCATTTTTGTCACAAGTGAGAGTAGATTAATTTTTCATGTGTTTAGTTCTGGAAAAGTAATTTGTACATCCAGGCCATCTCGCTCCTCCTACTCCCCTTTTTTTGTCTTGTGAAATGCAAAGCTTCTGAGGATGTTTTTCTATCTGCCATTTAAAAGATTTCTTTTTCCTTCATGCTCTCATTAGACATTTCTAGCCCAGAGTCTCGTCTCAAAACATCTAATTCCAGATGTTGTTTAGAAATAAGGGTAACCATGGCATCTGCAGAAAACTGAAAAACTTTTGTGCACTCTTAACATAAGACACAGTAGTTAGATTGTCTGAAATGAAGTAAAGTGTTATACAAGGCTAGTTCAACTAAGGTCTTTGACTCAGTTAACCAAGCATATGACAATGAGCTGATTGACTGTTGATTTAAAAAAAAAATTTAAAAACATAAAACAAAGAGAAATATCTAATGACAGTACAATCATGAATTTAAATATTTAGCTTTTCTGGCCTCCTGACTCTGAAATGTCCGGGATTTCCAAATGGAAAATTAAGGGGATACAGTCTTCGAGAATTTTCTTCAGGAAGTGTTTTTTTTCTGCATCAGTTCTAACAAAGAAAGGGCCGGAGTCTCTCTGGCGTTAACTGACGTGACTCCACTGATTCTGACATACCCTAGCCAATACCTTGGTATTTTCAAAATATTTATAGTAGATGTAATTCATTTCCCCAGCAGCATATTCCCTTTGCAATTAATAAAATGGCAGAAGCTAGAAAGCCTTTGTATGGTGCAAGAAACAGAACATGGGGTTCAGGTTCTGCACTAGACAGACGATTCAGCACATCAGATGTTACAGTTGGATCTTTCCACCCATCATCTGGCCTTTGGTATGTTTTTCTGGGAGCCTTTGCCCTTGCCCACATTTTGCAGCATATGCTGTCTTAATATAACAGCCTCTTTCCCAACTTGCTCTGGGGATAATATGGCCCTGATGTCACAAAAGCAAGAAGGCCAGGAAGACAGAAAAAGAACAAGTACGAAAAGGAAGGAGAAAATATAAATGTCTAAATAAATGCAGTCTCCTCTCCTGGCTTGGTTTTTCTGTCCTGCCCATAGGCTCATGTTTGAGACATTACAGTCTGTTGCCATAACACTTGTCCTGGTACAAAAGGGCCAGCTAACTGGTGTTTGCATAAAGGCAAGTTAATAAATATAGATTCTGATCATGACCAAGGGAGAAAAATGAACTTTTGCTTTTTTCTTCCTTCAAGCAGAGGGCCAGGGAGCAAAGGAAGCGAGGATAGAGAAGTTTCTAGAGCTGAGTGGAGCCATGCCATCAGATCAACTTGGATCCAATGTTTTCATAGAGTCAGCCCTTCCCTTTTATAGTTTATTTTAGATGCTATTTCAACCCTGCTGCCAGCCCCTCTGGCTGGTAACTGTTGGTGCTGGTAACTTCCCAGGGTGTTGGCAATGCAGGGAAGAGGTAATGGACTGCTTCTTGAAGCAGCTCTCAAACCCAGCAGAGACTGCTGTTCTCTGAAGAACAGGAGCTGGTATTGTCTAGTCCTGTCCATTCTCCCTACAACTGGCATCGTTTCAGACTTTGTAACGACATAACCAGGCAAGGCCATGTTCCGCAGTGTTTGCTGTGTCAGTGTACAAGGTATCAGACACTGCTTATAATTTTTTTTTGTTTTCTTTCCCTTTCAGACCACTTGAAAATTGCTGATTTTGTGAGAAGCAAGCTATTAAGGAGATCTGCTTGTTTATACACTGACAAGCTGGCTTTCCAGCTCTGTCCATACCAGACTAAGTGCACCTCATCTTGGAAGCTAAGTGGGCCAGGAGCTGGCTGAACAGATGGCACTCAGGTAATCCTGGGTGCTCTAGATGCAATGATCAATAGTCAATATGAGCAAATAATGGAATACAGAAACCAAATGAATTAAACTACTGTTCATCTGCTCTCATTGTTGCTGACAGTACATTAGGGAAGGGGGGGTGAAAATCTTTGCTATTTAGAGTATATAATGAGAGGAGACACTTTGAAGAAGATGTTGAGATTAATGGATCAGACTGAGATATTCTTTCCCAAGTACTATCTCACAAAGCACAAGTTGTTATGTGCTGTAAGATTTTGATACAGCTTTTCTTTGCCTGGGTGTGCGTGGTGATGTACTATTTGCTTCTGCTGCTTTCCTGTACAATCAGCGAGGCAGGAGGAGAAAGAGGGCTGGGAAGTTTATGAAGTGATAGTTCTTAGTGGGAACATCTCTACTTGGCTTTCTGCTGACCAGCATGTAGATGAATGAAGCTGCTGTTGCAACCACAAAACGTGCTGAGAATGCAGAGAAGAAAAGAAGGAATCATGTGGCATTTGATAGGAAGTGGGGAGTAGTTAGGTGATGCACTTAGCTGCAGATATGATTCCTTCACTGCTACTGACTGTTGCTTTCTCCTCCCCTCACTTCACTAGCTTTAAAGTATTCCATGGTCAACAATTTCCTCTTTTCCTGTCTTTGTAATTTCACTCTTCCCTCTCCATTTCACTTTTCCCAGATTACCTCCTGTTTTCTTCCATTCTCTGTGTGTCATGGCAGCAACTTTTCTGTGACCAAAAAAAAAAAAATAATGACTGGAAATAGGATTCCAGCCGGGAAGTGAGATATCTGTGGCAGTAGGGAAGGCTGAGGTCAAAGGAGGATATAACTGCTAAGGGCTGTTGCACAGGGCCCTGTGACATATAGTGGCCATGTCTTGGCAGGATGTGAATGACCATCTGGTCATCCAAATGTCTGAGGTAACTGCACAGTTCACATGAGCATACCACTGACTGAGGTTTTTGCCCTGAAGGTAGTGAAGCGCTGAATAGTTGTGGATAGGCTCTTATTTAAGTCTTATCTCAACCTTATTTCCTTCCACCTGTTACAACTTCTATACAAATGGAAGGTCAATCCCTGCAGCTTTACATGTTGAGTGTGCCACTGTGCCCCACATACTGCTGCAAAGAAGCGGCATAGGAAATGCAGTTATGAACTGAAACCTCTGTCATCTGAATACTGCTCCCCTGTCATCACAGTAAAAGTGATAGGCAGCATCACAGTTAAACAATGTCCATCCTCTGCCCTTTTGGTGCACTAGTGGTGTAAATGCAGGCTGTGGATGCTTCAGTTAAAAACAAAAATATCTGCACAGGTACAAGTAATTTTTTTTTCATCTGTGGGCCAACCTTTGCAATACTCCTCACAAGAGCCAAATTTATCCGATACAAGGTACCTTCACACATACGTGCTAGCACTGCACTATGAGTCAGATGACAGAGGAGCAATTACATCAATTTGCAGTGCCCCCCCAATCACTGTAGTACTATTGGCACCCATGCATATTTTGTTGACAAGAAGAATGAACAAAACCTAGTATCATCAGAATTTCAGCCGTCTGAAATTCTCTGGTGTATCATAAGATATAAGTTCTAGCTCAAAGGCTTTTCTACAGGTAGTGCAATAAGAATAAAGTGTTTCTGTAGGGATTCTCTAGAGTCTGATATAGGTTGTGCTCATGCTGCAGTGCTTCCCTCAATGGCTACAGCAACATTTTTTATTGAAGACTGAAGTGAAAGGAATTGATGTCATGACACATAGAAGCCCTATCTGCAAAAAATCCTCCTCTTACCTCTCATTTCCTTGTTGTAAGCAGCACCTAGTTTCTCAGACTGTTAGTAATGGGATATAGGATTCTTTGGGATCCTAAAGATTTTGTAATCAGGAAAATGTGGCTCTTATGCATTTGCAGAAGTCCTGAAACACTGTGTGATTTGCTCATGATTTATGCAATAGTGAATCCCATGCTATTGGCAGAGTATGGCTGAGAGAGATACTTAAGTTTTTCAACAGAAGAGAGGAACAAGAATTTGGAATAATGCTGTTCCAGGTTTCCTCTTTGGTCTGGAGAAGAAACACACAGGGAGAATTAAATCATGCAGGACTTTTAAACATTCTTCTCTCCTCCCAATGTGACAGCAAAAATTGAGTTGCTCAGTTCTGAGGGAGTTATTAGTACCTTCAGAGTCATGCTTAGGGCTGTAGGCACTGGAAAGCAGAAGAATAGTGGAATATTCTCAGCAACACCACAGAAGAATGGAATCAATTTTCTTGAACAAAGAAAAGGATCCTTCAGCTCTGAGTCACACATCATGAATTTCTGAAGTGTCACAAGGAGAAGGAGAGAGAGTTTCTTACACTGGGACTTGAAAAATGCTTGTTGATTTCTTTCTTAAAGAGAGAGGTTTTAACCTTAAGCTCTCTAAGACACATGGTACAGGAAGATTGTTCTGACAGGCTTGTGCCATATGGAAGTAGAGTTCACTGCTTTCATAATACAGGGAAAAGCCTCAGCAACAGTGGTACAGGAGAAGGTCACTGCAGCTGTTATAAAAGTTCATCCTATTTCGCATGCTGAGAAAAGACTTTTTAGAATCACTCACTGATCCATGACTCTGAAAGGTATGGAAGATCAGCAAGTAGCATCTGAAGAGGTTTATGTTGCTATGAGACCTCTGGAGAGGGAATTTAATATACCCGTTGTCAGCAATGGCACTAAGCAACCCAAATGCCGCTGTAAGGCACTAGGTTGCTGACTATTTTATGTCACCATCCATCCAGGCTCCTGACCTGTCCTATTCAGTGACATAACACTCCAGCCTAAGTGTGGATTTATAACCTTAGCACTTCTATTTTATCTGTGCGATGGCGTTAGTCATGAGACTTACTCTGTTCTCCAGAGCCCTATTTGAGCTGCTTGCCAGCTATAAAAACAAATGCTCTAAACTGACAGTCTGCAATAAGATACTGAGTAGTTTCATATGGGTATGGATCACAATAGTTGTGGGAGTCCTGCATATTTTGGAGGTATGCAAGCAAGTGGACTGTGGCAGCTGACACACCTAAGAAAGTGCTTCAGCTTTGTTAAAAGAGAAGGGAGGGGAGTCTGCAGAGGCCAGCTCCTTCTTCACTCACAGAAGGAAATCAGCAGAGTGCATATGGACTGCTTCCAAAAGGGAGAAGGTGGTATGTTTTTGCAGGTGACTGAGTGTATTTTAGGACTTGAGTCAGTGTCACTTGTTTATGTTTTCTGTCAGAATGTAAAAGAAAATTGGCTTGTTTTTGTCCTCACGCTGGGGCCTTGCCAGGGGCTGAAATATCTCACATCCAGAACTCTGTCCTGCTTCAGTCTTTGCAATATTGGACTGCATGCTGTGATCATTAGCAAGAAACTCAAGGACTAAGGGTAGGTTCTGATTTTCAGCATCACTGTGCCACTATGTGTTTAGACATAGAGGTCTAGTTTTAGCCAATTTCTATTGAAGGTATGTAAAATAAAATAGAATATATAAGAAAGATATATTTCAGGAGAAAGAATCAGTTATTTCACATACGCCACTCTTAGCACAAGTAAAAGGCATATAATAAGGGAGGTACCTGGAGGACACAAACTGTATTAAAAGACACGGTGTATTTGCAGTGAAGTCACTCTTACACATCACACCAACAGGTAGAGACAATGGAAAAATTAGGATATGTCACTGAAAAGGAACTTTCTAACGGCATCTAAAATAGATTTCTCAGACTGAAAAATTGTTCAGATCATTGGGGTTAACATAGTTACTTCTTGGTCAAAGAATAATGTTGTAATGTGAGGCTGTTAAGAGTTTCACATCTCTAGAAAAAAGCAGTATATCTGGTGATTTTAGAGCCATCACTACCTCCTTCCTGAATTAGAGAGAAAAAATATCTGCCTGCTGGATCTCCCGTGTCTTTCATAGTGTTAATACAATTCGTACTTGCATAGCTTGTGAGCTCTCAGGGTATCACACTTTACAAATGCACTTTACTATAGTAACAATTTTATGTTTTGAGCTAAATACTACATTACAGGTAGAAAGCACCAACTGTGCTAGTCTGAATACACTGAGAGTGGCCTAGCAGTCACTGATTTCAGCAGAACGTCAATCAGCACAGTGCAACAGCCCAGCAGGGACGCTATTACATTTTCATGCTGTTTCTACAGAGCAGGAATGCCGCAGGCTCATAGGCTCTGAAAAAGCTGAGGAGAATCTTGTGTTCCTGAGAAATATGAATTAATCCATTCAGGAACTACTGCAATGGGAAACATTACAATATACTGCACCGAGTTGCCTACCTTGGTGAGTAACTTGCTCCTCATGTTGTTGCAGTTCTCATTTGCTGCAGCTTTGGACTGGACTATGCTGGTGATCACAGGCGGAGGATCAGGTGGGCTGTCTTCCGTCTCTGATGTGCATGGCAGTTGTGTTCTAGGACAGCAGTCAAAATCCTCTTGACCCCAACTGGTAGAAAACTCAAAGGGATCAGGGCATTTCTCATCAGGACTTGACCCATCGTCGCTGTTTTTGGCATTGCAAAGTATAAGTGATCTTGAAATGGAGCGAAACTTTCTTGACTTCCTGTTCCCAGCATTGCTCTTTCGATCCATCTTCAGAGAGCTGGTGGTGCTGCTCTTTTTCCTATCATTCTCCCATTTATGCGGCATGATACTTTCAATAACTTTCTCCGCTTCTATGGTGCTAAATGTCCTCCAGGAAAGGAAATACAAAAAGTAAGTTGTAATATACGCCACTTTCTCCCACTTAATAACCTACACTACTGAAAAGCCCTAATGAATAAATCGAATCAACAGAGCCTTTCAGTCTGCTTACAGCCACGTGATATCTCATGACTTGCTAATTCTGTTTCTGTGCAGTGCTCTACTAAATTCTCCTTCACCTTTTCATTCTCTTCCCGTGCTCCCCAAGCACAACAGAGTGCTTTTAATAAATGTTTTTGATGCTTCTATTGTGCTGCTTCGTTTGGGCTTCTGCTGAATTTGCATGTTGAAATCCCAAATTGAAAAGGAAGATACTTTAAAAGCATTGTTCTGTCCACCTAACATTATTTGGAAAGAGGAAGCTCCTTCTGAAGTCTGATTCATGAAACCACTATAATTCGAATAAGATTAATCAAATTGTCAAGGTTAAGTTCTCTCCTTGGCACATCCGATTTGTAAGTGGTTTAGCAAAAGTAGATTTTAGCCATGAGAGATTAAGGAATGTCAGGCTGCTATAAAACTCCTACCTTTGCAGACCAGAACTCACTTAAGACTGTGCATTTAGCAGTAACAGAGAGATCCAGTGAAGCACTTAAGATGTGAATATCTGATTAGACATTGAACTCTATAAAGGAATACAGCTCCAATACATCAAACAAAAAGTGTCCCATTACAGATATGGTTTGTTTCGGCATATGATTCAGCATACAAAATTAAGAGAAAATGGAAGAAATGCTATACAATCAAAATGTGGCAAAAGTTGTAGCTTTTGTAAAATGAGTAAAGTAATTAGCATGTTACAACAACAAAGAGAGCTTTGTTAAACTGTTTCCTTTTTCTCTCAGAAAAAGATTTCTAGAAATATTTTGTAGGCATGTGTCAGTGCTGAAAATACAACAAGAGGAAATCTAAATTAATTACTTTGACTTTCTCATTTAATTTTTTATTATAATAGTTATTACACAAACTTTTCTGTTCTCTTCACAGTACCTAACTGATACTGTATGCTGCCATTCTAGGGAAAATACCTACTGAAACTGAAGGATTTGCATAAATCAAAGATGCTATCAAAGGTGTTTTACACAAAACTGAAAATCAATGTAATTTGAATAGCAGGTCTCAAGTATACTTTTGAGAGAAAAAGTTTGTACATTCTGCTTTAAACTGAGTGCTTGTGTTTGTTTTGAGGGTTTTTTTACCCTGCTTCTATGCAGAATTAGGTAGTTATGTATGCACTTTATGCCTGAAATGCCACTGGTGATACAGAAATAGAAGGCAGCAGCTTTTCTAATGGCTCCTTACAGCCACAACAATAAACACAGGCCTGCAAGTTCTGACCAAGCCAGATTCATATAATAAATCCAAGCCAGCCTTATAATAAATCTGCAGGATTATTTGACTTTTTTTTCCTCTCATATACAAATAACCAGGAAAAACAAACAAACAAACAAAAAGATGATAAACAATATGCCATTGAGTACTTGTCTAAAGGAGCTATATGGTAATTGCTTGAGAAATACGCAATTCAGCAAGAATCTGAATTTGTTGAGATTTGTAAAGGAAAAAAAGATTTGCACATAGCTTTTTCAGAGGTCCCTTCATCTTCCGAGGAGGAGAATGTTTATTTATGTAGTCCTCTCTGGCATTTTTGATAGGTAATGCTCCTACAGCCTTCCACTGTAACTTATTTTCCATCATACCAGTCCTAATATTGCTCTGCTCCTTGATGTCTGTTTTCCAAAACAAAATCCCTAACTAACTCTTCAGGAACTCATGCCCTGAGTATTGGAACCCATCGGATTTCCTAGCAGGACACTATTCCAGGGCAAAATTTAAATCTGAAAGTATCCATAGAACATGTCAAGTTCCAGAATGTTGACGTGTTTTCTGCTGGTCTCCTGTGTGTCTTTGGGATCCTCTCTGCTCCTGTGGGAAAGTCTGACCCTGTTGGATGGGAACATTGAAACCAAAGTCACTGGGCTCCCAGCCTCTCCCACGCGGGCATGAGGGAAGCTTTCAGGGTCAAATTGAACTAGCATTCTCCATTCCCTTCAGTACACAGAATGTTCTGCTTTTTTCTTTTTTTTTTTGCAGAGTAGGCTCTCCTCTTACGAATAACAAGATTTGCAACGATAGCTGAATGCAGCTACGGTGTGGATAGAGGACTGCCCAACAGCGCAGCCACGCCCCCTTCCTGTGATGCAGAGCACATGCTGAATAAAGGACATCTAAGCCTATGTGTAAGGACACAGAGACAAGAGGGCATGGGGAAAGGTATAACATAGATGGAGATCAGCTTTCTCAGTGTATTAGCAAATTAATCTTGTAAAGCTTGATGTTGCTTTTTCTATATGTCTGAAGGTAGGTAAAAATGGTCCCATTAGACCAGTACGTGGAATTAAAAAAAAGCAATAGAATGGCTAGGGCAAGGGGAACTTCTGCAAGTACCTCCCCTGAGTACAGGAGTAGGATGCAACAGAGCTAACTTGCTGAAGGTGCGTGGAATGCACATCACTTGAAAGTCTGCAACAGGGATCATTGCTCCTTCTGTGATTCTGGCAATCACTATTAGACATTAGCAGTAAGGATATCAGAAATGAGACTGAGTTGCACAGTCAGACCTAAACAATCTTGTCTATGGGGGGAAATTAGAAGAAATAGACTTTTCATTCAAGGATTTCAATGTTGCACAAACATTAACTGCACTCTTACTTCCCCAAAAAGAAAGAATTTAAAAACAGCTATGGGTTAGCAGACAACTTAATAACTTCATGATCAAAATACAGCTCTCTGGAGACTGGCATGCTAGAATGAAGGATGGAGAGATGCAGGAGCCCTTTCTCGCTCTGTCTGAAGCTGCTGAGCTTAAGAGGCAACACTGCCATCAGTAATAAATGCTCCAAGAGATGCCTCTGACTATGCTAAGCATCTAGGATGCAGGGAACACACAGAAGCACCTGTTGGAACAGCGAAGGAAGGTGCAGTCTGCCATCCCACCCCACTGCAGTGCTTCCAAGAATTTTACCTTATGCAGAGAGAACATTTCTCTTGCCCTGCAGCATCAGCTGTTTCCTCCTCCCCCACCCCCACCACAGCTGCATCAGCTCAAAGACCAAGTGTAACCCTGAGTGACTTACCTAGTATCTCAAAGCAAGTCAGTGGCTCAGGTGAAAATAAACCCAGTAGACATGAAGACTTTCAGTTAAATACTTGCTCTTGCTCTAAGACTTAGATCACAGCCCAAGTCTTAACTAAAGTAACATCCTTTGCAGAGCTGCTGATTCAGGGTTGCATAAGTGACAGAAACACAGGAGGCACCAAAACCATAGTCGATAAAATTTTCCAATAAATATATCCAGAAATGTTATTTTACAAAAAAAAAACCAATATCGCAAGTGCCAGAGAAGCTTTATGATTCATTGCCATCTTCCACCGAATTTAATTCAAGGTATTGGTGGCATGGACAACTACTTCGAAGTCAGTTCTCCAAACAATTCATCTTTTCCTCCAGTGCACTCACTGCTTGTCATTTTCTCTTGCCATTCTTATACCTCCAGCATGCCTGATGGAAGTTGTCTGTGGTTTGTAATGCAAACCAAATGTTCCTTCTCTGTTTCTTTTTTTTTCCCCTAAGCTTTGTTTTTCCAGCTTTAAGTCTAAAAAGCCCTAACTCTGTCTTCTGCAAACGAAATACATGATTTGAGTTTTGCCCATTTGGTTCAAATTTTCAATTGGATATTAAACTGAGAATTTACAAGATGCAAATAATTTGGTGTAGCTCCCAGATTGAATGCAAATGCTCTGCTGTTAACCAGACAGTAGGAAAAACAGAACTTTTCTTTACTAGCAAGAACAAGATGAGTTTTCCATTACCAAGTGCTAACAGCATGATATCTTGCATCCCATTTTAATCTAGATCTTGTGATCTTTGTCAGATTCATTACTGAGCAGTACTATTAGCACTGAACTATTGCAGATGTCTAGAATTTCCAGGCAGTAGGAAGAGCTACAGATTTGGAAGTTTTCTAATAAAGAGTAAGAAACTCTTGGAAAGTTGAATTTACTGTTAAAAAAAATTTAAAAAATTAAAATCCCTAATTGTAAAATAAAAATTCAAAAGGAGGAACTTACAACAGCGAGGCAGACAAACCTGACTCCTGCAGAAGGCTGTTCCTCTTCATAGGCCTGGCAAAAAAAGACAGAGTGAATAATTGAAAACACACTCTCATGGTGTCACGTGACTCGGTTTCAGTAATTCTGCTCAGTACATTGGAACGGAGCTATTGTTTCCTAATTGAAGAAAATGTCAGCAAGGATAGATAAACAAAAGCAATGGGATGCAGTATTGGGGAAACTGTTTCCAGCAGGCTCCCAGCTACCCAGAGAAGCGAGACCATTTAAAGAGTTTGTCTCATTTGTTTTTACCCATCACTCTCTGGTCCTAGGATTGATGGGGTTCAGGCATGTTAAACCGACTTGGGGGAAACAGGGTGGCACAGCCAGAATCTGTGCTAATCGAGTGCAGGATTTCCTGCTGGAGGCTGAGATGGCAAGCATGTTTCTGGTAATTTTTAGCAGATATTTTAAACATTAAGATAGCAAGAGTTTCACAGGCCACTTCTGCTCCAGGACCAAAACATAATATAAGCCACTTCTGAATGCCAAGCCCTTGTATTGCTCATAATTAAGTGACATGGTCCCTTTAACCTACCAGTTCTTAAATACTCTCCTCTTTATGGGCTAGACTGCAACTTTGTGATACAACCTGATCAAGGACTCAGAAAATTGTTGCTTTTTTCCTTAGAGCATCTGGAAAATGAACTATGACATAGATTCTCAGTTGCCTCCATTACACACCATTTGCTTTTACTGTTGTGGCGACTTCCCCCATGAAACACTGCTTCAGTTGCATTCACCATCAATTGTGGGAGCAGGAAGCCACCTTTCTGCCATGTCCCTAGGCACGCTTAGCTGTTTTCATCGATAACACAGATCAATGTATCAGTCCCCACCTGTCAATCCTCAGTTCTGCTTACACTGACAATCTTGCTGCAGAATTCTACTTTCTCTCAATGAATTTTTGTGGTAAGAGTTTGTAAATTTAAAAAAAAAAATGTTCCATAACAGAAAGAATTATCTCTGAAACAGTTAATATTAGTTTACTGAAATAGCGAGGCCTCTTTGGAATGTTCTCACAAACTATAAATCCTATACTTTTCAGGAAAATGTAAACAGAAACCTGAATTTTATATCCTTGCCCTGTCTGCTCATGGAAATGGTCAACAAGAGAGTGCTTAGATACCTGCTGCCCTCTGTGTTCTGTGGTTTGAAGGTCCTGGTTTTATTGGTCTGTCACTAAACTTGCAAAAGAGAGAGTGAAATTATAAAATAGGTTTAAAATACTGCACTGATATGGTCTCATGTTTAGTGATCTTGTGACTTCTAGATAGAAGATACTTGACTGTGAAGACAACGATCTCCGCCATGCAGATGATGTATATACTGGGAGAAAAAGTGAAGGTGAAATCTCTGTTCTGTACAGTGTCTACAGCAGCCCCGAAACACTTTGTCCCTGATAATGCAATTGTGGCTAATTTATGTTGTGTTTACAAAAAAAAAAAAAAAAAGTGTTTACAAAAAGAAGAGAATTTGACATTATTTTCCCAACAATTAAGTTTTCAGGATATTAGTTCCCCAAAGGAAATCTGTTGTAAAGGGCACAGTTTTAACCTGGATCACTGAATGACAATAAACATGGAACATTACCCAACTCTATTAAATTCTAATCTTGTAGAAGAACCATAATTTGACACTGAGTAGTGAACAACTGTTACCAAGTAGCTTTCCTGGAAAGGAGGAGAAATAGGGAGCTGATTTTGTGTTTTGGGAAATAGTTTCTCACTGTATTTGAATGGAGAGGGCAGTGGCCTTGTACATGAAATGGGGGTTTATAGTGCTAGTACTGTAAAAATGAAATATCAGTGAGGAAGCAAAGGCACAGGCTGTTTACTATTTAACTGTCTTACACTGTAACACACATGTTTCTGTTTAGCAATAGAGAACTCATTCACACAAAATCTCAACAGCTCCTGAGTTTTGATCCAAACTGATTGAGCTGGAAGCTCAAAAGCATTGGAAAGCTTTTTTATTTCTTCCCATTGTCACATGCTATTGCATTTCCTGGCTATGGGCTGAATACTGTAGTCCCTAAGCCACTGGGAGTTTTGTTCATTCGGAATCTGGACTTCTGCCAGGGCCAGCAGCAGAAACATAAATATCACAAGGAGGGGCTGTTTTTTCATGTTGTTTCACTCTAACCTTTTGCAGTTTTTTCCATCTTCTCTGTACAGTAATTGTTCAGTGCCCAGTGGTGAACAGAAAAGCACGTTTTTAGAAGCCATAAGGAAAAAGAGAGAGAGAACCTCTGCTGTGTCTACCATGTTGCACTAATGGTATGCTTTGATATTGGATACTGTGGTCAATCTTCATTACTTAGCTCAAAGGTATTGTACCAGGAAAAGGGCAATGAGCAGTGATCAGAGGCTGGAATTTTGTATTAAAAGATTGGAATTATTTGCACTCCCCTTTGCCGACAGGAGCTGCATTCATAAAGGTTTATGAGATAGTACATGCTATAAGGAAAATCAGCTGGGTTTCTTTACTGCTTTCTCATGTCAGAGACAGGAAAAGAAGAATGCAGTAAAATTAAGAGAGTTCAAACAAATAAAAGGAAATACTTGAAATCTAAAGCACAATTAATGTGTGGAACAAGAAGATAGCTGAAATCATGAGCATTTTGAAGTGAGTGGTTTTGCCTTTGATTTCAGCAGGACAGATATCTCACCCCAAAAGGTGAGGTCATGATAGTAATATCTGCCATGAAAGGGAATAGCATGCAGAAGAAGGAGCAACTCCTGCTTCAGAATAGAAGTCAAACAGTAACATTCACAGGTAGAGTGATACTTCTGCCCTGGGATAGGGTCCTATTTACCATAAAATGGAGGAACTTTTCTGACATCTGGAGTTAGTGCCTATTGGAGGTGGGAAAGGGAAATAGAGGAGCCATTGAACTTATTTTTTTTTTATGACAGTTGTTCTCTTTTGACTGATTAAAATTAGGATGTGTCTGGAACCACAGCAGATACAGGAGCTGGTCCCTCTTTCCCCCTAATTATTTTTTATATCAAGAGGTTTGGATTCTAGAAGACAAACATGCAGACTATTCAGTACTAAATATTTTGCTTGTTGCTACTAGTGATAACCTTTTCCAAAAAGGAGCATATAAATTTAAAAAGAACATTAGTACTGGGCAAAGCAGATCTAAGTAATGATGGAACTTAGCCTCAGTCCTGATCCCCACCCAACTCCAAATACTGCTTGCGTTATTGGAAAGAAAGACAATAGAGTTTGGAGTATTCTAGTTTTTGTCCTGTCTTTACATTGCTTAATAAACTAATGAATTACTTTTGCCTTAAACAAAGTAATAGTTTTCACATTTTCTTGTATTCCAGACACAGCTATGTTGCACAGGACAATCCATTCCATCATTGCTGCTAAGCCAGGACCGGATTAGTCATCTCTGTCTTGGATTTCGCAAGTTTCATTCTGCCCTTCCATCCGTCAAAACATAGCAACATGGCACGTTGAGTCACCCTATAAGCACAGTTAATCCAGTATCCTTCTCCAGCAATGGCTAATAGCAATTGCTTCAAAGGAATTACCTTGGGGGAAAAAAAAAAAAAAAATCAAGAGAGAGGTGGCTTTCATGAAGTTTCTTCTGAGTACCTTAGTGGTAAGAGCAGGCTGGCACTCTGAGGTTTTGTATGTATTCCAAAATTGTTGGAGCTTTTTACATTATGATTGGATAGTCTTGTTTTAGCAGAAGTTACAGCTGCCCCATAAAGGATAAGTATTGCATTATGTCAAATTAGGTAAATCTCTTTCTAATTCCTTTCATCACTTAGTATCTAACTTTTGCCAGGAAGCACAAAGAATTTTTTTTTCTTCTGCAGATGAAATGAATCCTGTGTAATGTAACTGTAATTTATCTATTTCTGGCTCCCAGTAAGCTTTTGATTTCAAGAGTATCCAGAGGCAATGAGTTTCATGTGTTACATAAAAATGTGCTTCCTTGTAATTGTTTAAAATTTGCTGCCTCTAAGATTTGCACAGTTCTTCTAGTGGGAAAAATATCCTGATCCTCAAGTCTCCATAGAATATTTTTCTCATTGATTTCTGTACTGATGTCATCCTCTATCTTCTACATACTTTTCTCTTTTTTTCTTCTGCCCCTCCTTTCTCTCAGCTTCATGCTGTTTTCATATGTTTGGATCTCCTCCTTTTTCTTCAGATCCTTTTTTAAAAATCCACTTCCCTTTTTTGAACTTTATTACCTGATTCTTTCATAATGGTATCCAGCTCTGCAGCCTTCTAGACTGTTTTCCAGTGAATTTCCTTCCTGTGAGTTAATAAAAGTTCCTAGACCTTGTCTTCCCAAATACATTCGTGTTGCATGACATGCACTCACAGTCTGTGTGATTACTAACTTTATTTTGCTGTCCTTACTTGTTGCAGTGCCTTAGAGATAAGCCTTAAAATATTGCTTATACAGTTCCATGGAAAAGGGTCTAATACTAAGCGTACACCCATCAAAAAGTATTTTTACCTTCTCTTGAGAACATATCCTGGAACTCTATGAAGAATGTTACTGTAGACATACAATGCTTTGTTTACAGAAAAAGTAGCCCATGTGACTTACGTAAGTATTGTGTTCAGAGTGTGTGATTGAAAATTACAGCACTTGCAGGGTAAAGAGCATTGATGTAGCCATGGTGTGGTATATGAGGCATAGTAAGAATGGCACACTTTTAACAAAGTGTGGTGGGTAGTGTTTGTTATTTTAATATTTTTGTACTGGGTATATAGACTATGTGTAAGCAATTACGTTGGGCTTAAAGAAATGCTACAGGATATTTGCATCAGCTATGAAGTTGCTAAGTATCTGGCCATTGACCAATACACAGTTTATAACTTACTGCAGCACCAGAGTAGTAAAAATATTATGTGAACTCCCCTGTATGGTGTCATTCTAATTTAAAACAAATATTTTTAAAAGTTATGACTTTACCTCTTCTTTCCACATTTCCAGTCACATAATGTTCCTTTTTCATCCGACTTTGCATTCCTTTTGATTTATATTCCCCTGAACTGTAAGCTGACATAAGGGGCCCTTTAGGTTGAATGAAAGGAGAATTATCAATTGCCAAAACTATGATTTATCAGGAAAGAAAGTAAAGGGCAAAAGAAAAAAGAACTTATTCTACATACAAAAATCATACAAAATATGAGAATTTTCTCTGTATTTTTCATGAGTTCAGTGTAAAAAGTGTATTTAGATGTGTCTGGTTTTGCATTTTATTGTGAGTCCATGTTGGATTCTGTCATATTCATTGTTCCTTGAACAGCCAGATATGAATGAGTGGAAGAAATGAAAAGGTGAATATATTTAGTCCATCTGAGTACCAGTTACTGAATTTACTCCATATTTTACACTCTGGCACAGCCACCACTTTCTACAGCAGCCTGATCTCAGAGTCACTGAAGTCAGGGACCTGTTATCCTTTAGCATTTCACAGAGAGTATGCATGGTCTTGTCTTGGTTGCTGGGTTTGTTGGTTTGGGATTGGTTATTTTTTTGAAGGGGGATGTTTTGGAGTTTTTAGGGATTTGTTTGGGTTTGTGATTTGGGTTTTTTAATTAGCATTGCCAGTGATTGATGAGCAATTATGCAATCTCTTCTCTTGGGTGTCTATGCCTGAATAAGATGACTTTCCACATTTATAAGTATAATTGTCATTTCAATTGCAAGTAACTGCTTCTTGGTATTTGTCATTCCTGATGCCTGGCAGAGGCAAAGCTACTTAATACAGGCTGCTGCTTAACTCTGTACTAGACAAGCCTTGAGGACCCTTCACATTTCTGCTGCTTTACTTTATCTCTAAGTCTGTGACAATCAGAATGAAGCTGAGTAGATAGTTTTTATTTGTGGTGTTGAAGATAACAGTATGAAGTTCCAGTGGCAGCTCTCTTGCTCTAAACTTCTGCAATACTGTATCTTTTAAAACTAACTTTAGTTATAATGCACACCACCTATGTCACTCACTAGCATTACTCTTGACAGTAAGAAGAGACTAGATTACTTTATAGGTTTCTCATGAGCTAAACAGTATAATTTGTCACATAAATAGCTCCCTGGAAAGACACAAAACACAATGCTTCTGGTGCTTCATGAGATCTGATGACACCCTGCTCATAGGTGTGATAGATGGTGCTGGAGTCAGCTGTAGCATCCTGAAGAGTCTAGAATGCAGTGTCTTTCGGAGATTACTTTTCTTCCATGTTTTCAAATCAGCCTGCACCTTCAGAGCAGTATCAAATGTTAAATAGCTTGGAGCTAGTGACTGAGAGATCTCAACTGAAGTTTACTTATCTTAGGCTTTGTTTTTCCTACAGAATCACACATTTCAAGCCCAGAAGAAGTTGTTCTAATTAGCTAGTGCAATTGACTCATCAAAAAGAAAAGTTTAACCTGTAATTCCTGTACTGATGGCAATAACTTCTGCTCCAGGTAAAGTATATCTTTTAAAATAAGCACCAAATCTTAATGTAAAGACATTATTTCACCAATCTTGAAAACCTGCTATACCCTCAGAGAGATTGTTACACTGGTTAGTTTCCTTTTCTTTAAAACATTGCTTTGTCCTGATACTCATTTGCTTTTATTTCTGGATTTGTACAAAAGAGCTTGACTGTTACTGTTACAGCACAGTAAAGGCCCATGATCACTTCCCCAGCATTTTTTGTGAAGATCAGTAAGGGGGACCATGGGGTGGGAGGTGTCATAGAACTTTATTGCATGACCTAATATTTGATCGCCTTTGGGTATACTAAAAGGTGTAACTCAGATCACAGGTACTATATTTATTTTGCAGCTGATGGAGAGGACAAAAGCAGCAATATGATTGGATTGTGTGATAGATCGTCTGCCTCCAGACCACATGACTGTCTTATGAACAGACTATCTGGAAAGGCTGTCTGGATATGCACAAAAAGCCAGTATGCCTGTGTCCATGTCTGGACAGCATGTTGAGGCTCACACAATGCCATGTACAATGGTAGGCTTGGTCCTGAGGGCAGCCACTGAATGACCCTGACACTGGAGCAGAGATGTGCTCAGGGAGCTCAAATTTTCCAGTATTCTTTCCTCATATATGCTCATTTTTGATCCAGAGAATATCTAATCATCTCTTCACAAGAATTAATACTATATCCTTTGTCTCAGTTTGGATTTCCCAAAAGAAACAGCCTCTTTTGGAATTTAATTTAAGTCCCAAGTAATTGTCCAAAATTGTGTTCCAAGACAACTATACAACCACCAACATAACCCAGAATTTCCATTCATAAACATTCAAGAGGTGAGAATGCCCAGACTTTTGAGGGTTGCATAGAAGCACAGATGTTTTAAAGTTGGTATTTTCCTATTTATGGCTAAAACAAAGGACCCTAAATACATAAAATGAGTAGAGGAAAAATGTTAAAATTTTGCCAATATCAGTTTAGGCCCAGCATTAATCTTGGGTAAAGGTGTAAAATACCTATAACTGAATCTTACCAACCACATCTGATACACACCACTCACTATAAAGAGGTAACAATCTGCCCCAGCTCTCTTTTTTTGACAAACACTATATTGAATATGAAGATCTCCTTCCACCTCTGATATTAACCTGCTGTTTTGACCTTAGATAGATTTACTTTCCCTCACTTCTGAATCCTTGTCCTTACTGGGGAAAAGGGGTTGTGGCTGTCCCCTTCTTTCTTGAGTGTGTAGGGTAACATTTCTGTGATGAAAAGTACTATAAGATAATGAAGTGTTTTGGGTTTTTTTTTTTTGATAGGACAAATAACAAAACAATTAACAACTACTCTTAGATAACAATAAGAATTTGCTGGTGTCAAGTAACAATATCCTACACCAACTGATCTCATATTATGCAGAATCTATCACGTACAAAGTTTATTCCATATGACAAAGCACGCAAGTTATTTTACAGTGTACAGTATGTGTCATACTGTAAAATAGACAGCATAAATATTATAACAGCACTAGGCAAATAAAAGCAACAGATCATATCACTGATGCTCTCTGATAGCAAAGACCTGTAAAAGTGATGAAGAGGCCATCGTCTGTTGAGTCAGTCCTCCAGCATAAATTGAAACAATTTGACAGCCCCACAGCTTTATGTCATCCACTCAGCCACAGGCTGGTACAGTGGGGGAAGAGGGGAGAGTGTGTCCCCACCTCCACCCTGACAGCAATCCCCCTGCAGAGGAGCAGCAAGGGGTGCTCCAGAAGCCTCTGCGCTGACGGCATCTCCCAAGGGGCTGCTTGCCAGGAGGTGTGCGCTCAGCTCAGAGCGGACCAGCTCCACAACAAATGAGGTTACACTGGCACTGTGGATAATATATCATCAATATGTGTGCTGTACTAGCCTGAATGTTTTTTCTGTAGGCTCATACTGTATGAATCAGTTACTAATGAGGCTCATAATAAAGGGTACTATTAAATGAACACTGCATTAATAATGATGGCAAGGTTTCAAGTCTACAGATGTTATTTATAGTATGTGACTAAACAAATGTGTATCCCCTTTGAGGCTGAGACTCTGGAGCAATTTACTGATTTCCTGTATAGGCTAGTTCATACAGAGATTCAAGTAAACACTGCATTTGGACGTCTTGCTTGAAACTGTGCTCTGAAACTGTAGTAGATAATCATATTAGTGTTTAATTTTAAAATGGTTTGGAAACATATACACATTTTCAGAGGATTAGATACTACCCCTATGTAGTTCTCACAGAGAAATGCATTTTTCTGCATTGCTGCTTTAAAGAAAAATAAAATATTTAAAGAACATAGCCTGCAGTTACACAGCAGAGTTGAAATGAGTAGAAAGGTTAGAAACAATTCTGGAAAAAATGGACTTAGCAAAAGCAAAAAAAAAAAAATCCTATATCCTCTCCTTTTCATCTGGTTTTGAAATTAATTCCTTTCTCTTATTTATGAAGATTAATCGCCAGTGAGAGATATTTTGTAGATTTAAAATGCTTTTGAGTAATGAATCATTTGATTTATGATTTTGTTTCTTTTCTGTGTTTTATAATATTGCAGGTTTAGAGAGGCCTTCAGAACTGAAGAAAGCTACAAACTCATGAAAGTCTCTGCTCCACTCTGCTGGCTTTTATATGTGTCAGGAGAAATACACAGAAAACTAGAAGTGTCCTAAATTAAGGTACTTCCATGTAGAGCATCTCTGTTTTAAGTCATAATGCTGATAATTGAACAACAGTAATTCACTTCAAATTTTTCATATAATTTAAAAACAAAACAGCAATGACAGTGAATAGACAGACAAAAATATAGTTTGTGAAACATCTCTCGTTATACCTTTTATCTGTTTCCTCATCTCGTTTAAATTCTGAAATTAAAACAGTTGAAAATTATACATACTGACATATAAAAACAGTAAACAGCTGACTTTATGATGCCTAAATAGTTTGCTATAAAAATAGCACTTACCATTGCCAAGTATCTTCTTATCCGCTATTATCATGCCTTCTTGGATATGAAGTGTGCAGCAGAGTCAGTTCCCAGTGTGTCAAATACTTGACAAAATACTAAATGCAGTGTAATCCACAGTGTTTGGATATTTGACTGTAACTCCTAAGCATTCAAAGTGACTACTCAATATAACAACTTTTCCGCTGCAGAAAATGCCTTGCCATTTGCCAGCAAATCTTTAATGCTTTAGATTGGGTATTTCCAACTACCGCCCTACTTGCTAGGCAGATGTGTATAAAAGAGATGTTATTTCACTGAATCAACCACTGAGATCGTAACCCTTTTCCTGTACCACAAACAGAAATGTAAAACCTCAGACTTTCCTTTTGGACTTTTACTGACTTGTGTCTGTTGTAAGAAAGCAAAACACAACTAGTCCAAGGGCTAATATATGGAAAAAGTGTTAAAATGTTTTAGATCATCTCATGGCTTCTCATTCCTGCAATTCATTGGTTAACTGGCTCGTTCTGTGTTTATGTAGTTGCATGGTACAAATACAACACCTAAACTTCTTGCCCAAAGTTGAAATGATTCATTTATTACTTCTTACCCCCACCAAAAAAAAAAAAAAAAAAAAAAGAAGAAGAAAGAAAACACACAGTGCTCATTTAACCCAAGTGAGTGAAAACGCCTTTCATAAGGTCTGCAAGGGCTTTGGGAGGTTTTTTTCTTTGGTAAATAAAGTCTGTGTAGTGAAGGGAAGAGTTTTGTCTGAGGATGGCAGAAATCAAGCTAAAGCAGAGAGACACAAACTAGGATTCTTTTCCTGTGTGAAAATAAGGTAATAGTAAAGGAGGTGCAAATCTTATTAATATCAGTTCACTTGAGAGGGATTCATTTGGATAACTAAGTGGAGGGAGGAGGTTATTTTTGTGAGGGTTTGTAAGACTCTGCTAGTGCTTTGCTCTCTGAAATTACATCATTGGTCAACATTTATTTTTGTCTTTTTGTGAGGTACTTACCCTAAATAGATAATATGTGGGCTTTCCATCTTCTAAGTGCTTATAAATATTAGTTAATTAAATGTTATAGCCACAGTGGAGGAAGCACAAGTGAAATTATGAATGAGGGCCATACTAAGAAGTGGAAAACAGAACTGAGTAAAGACTTTTCCTCTGCTCCTTTTTTTTATACCGAAGAGAACAGGGCTTTGTGATAAGTCACTGTTCCAATGGACATACCACCCTGAGTTCTGGTACTGGTTGTGGATCCAGTCACTGTCAGAAAGAGGGGATTACAATGGGTAATCCTTGTTCTCCTGCATCCCAGCGATGATATAAGTACCTCTAGCACAACTCTAATGTGTCAGTGTTAATTTTACCGTTGTTCATCATCCTCTCCAGATAGGTATTAGACTTAATCAAATTCGAGCCCTAAGAGCTTGTTTCAGGACCACAGCTGGAATCAGCATGTCTAGACTAGCACTGTTTTATTCCTGGCTCTCAGACCTATGTGCATGCTACTCTTCCATGTGCTTCCTGTTAGAGAGGTAATAATGCCATTTCAGAGCAAAGCTTTACTTTTTTTTTCTTTTTTTCCTCCTCTTTTTATTGTAATTAGAATTTATTTTGCCTATGTGGGAAAATTTCCTTTCCCTGCTCTGGACAAGACTGCCGCCAATTCTACCGGAACAGAGCAAACTTCCAGACAAAAAAAAATAAGTTCACAAAGGAAACAGTTAAATTTTCTGACTGCCTTCACTGTCATAGAAAATGCTAAACACATTTGTCAGTTATATAAAATGGCATCAGTTCATTTTTTCCCCTCCTGGTTTTACAGTCCAGAACAGCAAAAGGACCTTGTGACATCTCTAGGCTCTCAAGAGTTTAGTAATAAAAATTAAAACTCTCATCAGAAAACAACACTCCACACCCTCTCACTGCTGGGCAAACTAGTTTCCCATTTTCCTCACTTACCCTCAGACTAAACAATGTTAAACTTACAAATCTGACATCTATTTATAGCAAGAACTCTACCCTGAGAACCACAGAGGTTGGTAATCCACAGGACAGCTTTCAACCTGGCACGTCAAGTAATTGGGAGAGAAACCTCTCCTGTCTTAATTAATATCTAAGCAATATATGCACTGAGGCATACTATAGCCCTAAACTGGGGAGTGTGCATGGGGGGGGCGGGGGGGGGGATGTTTCTCTGCTGTAATTAACCTCTGATTTTTGTCTTACTCAGTTACCATGAACAGCAATTGATAATGTCAATAGCATCATGTGCTTCTATCAGCGGTCTGCAAAACATGGGGAAGTGGCCTGCTGTGTAGGTACTGTGCGGGGTGGGGGGGCATGTCCAACAGTGCTGATAATCCTGACAGCAGACACTGAAGGAACTAGGCTGGTGAGCTGTGCCTGCCGTGATGGGAAAGCAGGCTGAAAAGCTATGTGGGGAGCAGCGAGGTAACTGGTGTGAGACTGTGGAAGCAGCAGAAGGTAGTTCAGATGTGTAAGTGCAGGGCACGAAGGGAAGGAAGGGATTAAAGGAGGAAAGATCTCAAGTTAGAGTGCTAGGCTGGATTTGAGGAAGTGGGTAAAGATTGAATAGAACGTGCTGAGTATAGGCATCAGCTGAACCTAAGCTGGATAAAATGTGGTGCTGGATTGTGCGCTGCAGACTGGGCTTGGGGGAGAGCAGAGAAGAGGTGTGGTGAGGAACTGACTCTTTCCCTTTTTCTCCTGAGGAACAGGGAAAGGAATTCAGGCCTTGTGCTCAAAAGAAGCTCAGCCACAGTCTGTATGCCACTTTTCATCCATTCATCTCTGGATATGACAAAGGTCAGCGGTTTCTGCTATCCTTGTTTACACACTGAAGAACTGAGGGGCAGAGAAGTTGTTTAGAGAAAAAAAAACTTGATGTGAAGGATGTCACGATTCTGACACCCTTTAAAAATCTTTTAGTTTATAGATGTTTATCTATGCCCCTAAATTCCTTTTAATTCCCTTTTCCAGGTGATTCCTATTTTTTTTTCAGATAATCAAAGCAAAATAAACTAATCTTAAAATAAATAATACTTTATTGATGTATTTGATGGTATTGTTATTATTTCCAGCATTATTCTCCAATCCATCTTTAATATAGCCTGACATCTTGTTTGCTTTTTTGACCACTACTGTAAGCTGAGTAGAAGTTTCCACTAAGCTGTCCACAGTAACACCTAGATCTTTATCTTGAGTGATTTTGCAAACCGTCAGTGTAGATGAATAGTTCAAATTATTCCTTTCAATACACATTTCCTCACACTTACCTACACTAAATTTCAGCTGCCATCTTGTCCCATTCCTTCCTTTAGGGTTGTTTTTTTTTATTTTAAAGGTGTGGCTTTTCTAAAGAATCACATATAATTTCCCAATTATGCTGTCTCTGCTATTGCATGCTTGCTTTCTAGATGAGTAGTAAATATGTTAAATTAACCCCAGTTTTGGTGTGGATCTTGATCTCCTCCTTTTTATATCCTTCCTGTCTGAAAATAAGCATTAACTTATGCTATTTAAAATATACGGCTAGGTTATACCTCTAAAATGATACTTTTATCCATTGTTATAACATCTTTATTAAATAAATTAATGGCAGTTGGCTGTTAAAACTCTATACAGATAACTACAGCCAGAGTAGCCACAGGCAAAGCTAGCATTTTCCTAGAGCAGCTGAATGGTGGGAGAGCGAAAATTATAATCTCAATGTGCAAGAGTCCTCTCTGGTCTCCCAAGAGCGGTGTGGAGTAACTCACTAACAGCTGAATGCAATAAAGCAGCTCCCAGGTGTTCTCAGCCTAACTGCTGAGCCCAAGCATGTTCTTTTGTGCATCCAGTCTCACTTCTCCATCTTCCCCTTCCTGCTTCCTTGACTCTGGGGGAGCAACTGTTGCTGGTCTCAGACTACTCAAGTAAAGAGAAATGAGAATAAGAGGGAGATTGGAGGATGCAACTCTTTTCTCCAGCTAGCTCCAGGCCACCCAACCTCACTGTGGCCTTGCATGCAGCCTTGAAAATGGATTGCATGTGCCAAAAAATGCTGGGGAGGAACAGCATCCTTTCTACTGAATAAAGCATTAAATGAGCCACTTTGTGTCCAATTCTAGCACCCACTCTTTAGCACAGATGTTAACAAGGTGGGAAGAATTCAGAAAAAAATTATAAGTCATTGTCTGAGGAGTGTGTTTTGCAGTAAGAGACTAAAGAATTTGTTTTATTTTCTTCCAACAGATTGTTACAGTGTGACTTCTGTGCTGTCTGTGTACAAACCTTCATGAGACAGAATTCAGAGGACTGGGATGTGAAGGCAGATGCATTTGAATCAGAAATATGGTTAAAAGACAGCTCATCGTTAAGGTAATTAGAACTTCCTGGAATGTTTATTCTGCTCTATGCAATTTACCTCAGCAGCGATGTACTGTTTTGGGCATAGTGGTTAAACTCATTTCAACAGTTAATACTCTCATAACCAATTTTGGGAGCTACGTTTCTGTTTAGTTCTTTTTTCAAAAGCCTGTCTAGCCATTTATATTTTGCATTAATGTTTTTCTGGATTGGAAGAATGTAACATTGGTAAAATCAGGTAAAATAGATTCACCTCGCTAATGGTTTGTTCTCTTTACCTAACTGAAGCTATTAATTGTATCTTACTAGGCGTTGCCCTGATTGTACTCAACATGCAAACATTACATAGACTAATGAATTTTGAGATGTAAACCCAATACATTTTTTTATTCCATAACCAGTGGCTTTATGTCGTAGTTCAGCCCCGAAGGGGACCAGACTACGCAGTCTCTCTCTCACTCCCCCCACTGTCTGAGAGAATAGGAGATTTGGCAAACAAAAGAAAACCAGAAGAAAAAAAAAAAAAAACAAACACGTGGGTTGAGATTGAACAAAAAGTAAATTTAACAGTAATGACAGAAGAAAACAAAACAGTGATGGAACACAAATACAGTACAATAGCTCACAACAGATCTCCACACCTAGTCTCTTCCAAGTAGCAGGGGGCTTCCCTTCAGCACCCTCCTCACTTATATACTGAGCATGATGTCAGATGGGATGGAATAGCCCTTTGGCTAATTTGGGTAAATTAACCCCAGCTGTTAGCTAATTAGTTAACTATCCCAGCCATAGGGGCTACCAGCTTCAGTTCTCCACCCAGCTCAGGTAAATATTAACTCTATCCTAGCCAGAACCAGGGCACTTTATCACACCAGCATCTTTTTGCAATAACAGGAACTATGTGAGCCAAACTGTTTTTAACTGTGGCAAAGATTTTTATTTTTATTTTAATCTCTAAAACAGTCTTTCAAGCAAACTTTTTAAATTGTGATCAACAAGGGAGAAAAGTATCAACACAAAACTTCATAGACTATTACTGAAGAATATAACTATGGCTGTATTTGACTACTAAATTGTAAAGATTATGATTGTTTATTTCTCTGGGGAAAATAAGCAATGTTCACCTGCAGAAGCTTAAGATCATATTGGATTCTCCTCAAGGACAGATAGTTCTGCAAGTTTAAATATATTTAGAACAGGTTTAGTTTGTGTTTTCTCTGTAATTTTGTTTTTATGCTCTTTAAGAACTCCTTTCCTTGCCTATCAGTTCAGTTTCAACTTTATTGTCCCACCCTCAGGAAGCCTGCCTCAGCCAACAGTGCTGTTATGTTGCAGGCACAAGAATTCTAGGTGATGAATACTCTTTTCATGACAGTTACACAGGAGGACTGTGCTTTCTTAATTACACTGTTCATTTGGAAAAATTGCTGCCTACCCCAGCATGTTAATAAGTTGTCTTTCGTAGAATACCTTCAAATATGTTTGAAAAATCATTATTGTGCATTTTTACCAATTCTGACAACATCTTTCTTTACCATATAAACCTTGCATTATTGCAGAAAACCTAAAATTGCTACAGGTTACATGGGCTGACTAAAAAACCTTCACCACTTTTGGGCTTAAATGTAATGCTTAACTTCTAAAACCAAACAGCTAATGGTTGTGTTGTGTAACAGGCCAAATATGTGGTATAAATCGACTCTGCCTCAATTCTTTCTGTGATGAAGGAACATTCTGTTCTCAGGAATAATTGCTTAGATGAAAAGGTTGCACACATCAACATATAGTGCAAATGGTTACTCCCCAAATCCTTGTTAAGCTAATTTCACAGGAAGCAGGAATTTGTGTTGGTGTTTCTGAATGCTGTATAAAGCGTAATGTTCAGTAGAAACCATTCACTAGTCCCAAATTGTGATACTGTTTAAAATCAGTTAGCACTTAAAGACAAAATTCCATAACCACCTAACATGGAACAATCAGTTGATGTGAAGTTACATATTAATTAGCATGGGACAGAGGAAGTTGTTGATTTACAAGTGCTTCTGGAAGCATCAACATTTTCAATAAGCAGTGACAACACTAAGCTATGTTGTATCAAAGGTCATACATTGTAATTATTGATATTATAGAATCATATGATCATAGAATGGTTTGGGTTGGAAGGGACCTTTAAAGGCCATCCAGTCGATCCCCCCTGCAAGGAGCAGGGACATCTCCAACCAGATCAGGTTGCTCAGAGCCTCATCCAGCCTGGCCTTGAATGTTTCCAGGGATGGGGCATCCACCACCTCTCTGGGCAACATGGGTAGCTACATGGATCTCTTTTAAACAAATTGCCATTTGTGCCTGAAAAAGGAACGTGGGGAAAAGATAATAGATCCAGAGAATTTTTGTCTGGATAAATTGATAACTTAAAATTGATAACTTTTATTAATTCAACCTGTGAAATTTGGTGCGATTTGAGACCAAATATGCACAGACAAATTTTACAGTAAATTTTAGAATGCCAAGACACTTAAGAACAATGATAACATTTTCTTTGTAGTTTTTCTGTGTTGTTCTTATGTGCACCTAATAAACATCCACAAAATACTTCTTACTGTCTTCTTTTAGGAAAGAGTTATGCCCGTTTAACAGGGAGGGATGCTGATGCACAGATATGGTAAATGAGGGATGAAAAGGCACATGATGCACGTATGACAAAGTGCAGAATTATTGTTACCATTATCTGTATTAGCGAGGGAAATAGAAGGTGTTTTGTCTTTGTTTGAAACACTGAATGGAGGTACAAAGCTCAGACGGGATTTTTGGCCTGAGTAGTCTCTTTGCTCTTTATCTACTGTGATCACTGATCTACGATGGTGCCATAAAAACAAAATATAGTTACTGCCCCTCATCTAAGCTGCATCAATTTACCATGTACATAAAAAATTAGTCCACCTCCCACTTTTGTAATTATGATCTATTACACAATTTACTTCACAATAGAAATAAGCATGAATTTGTAATGCTATGCAGCTATGTGACCACCTAATAACTGGGTGACTCCCTCTTCCCTGATGCTTGTCCTAGTGCTTACCATAGCTGACCACTTTCTTCAAGAATTTGCTAGGCCTGAGTTAACTGCACTAAGTCTACAAGGTTTGCAGTTTCATACTCAAACCTTCTCCTTTATCCTGGTTGGCTTTCTCTCTCTAGGCAATGAGGCGGGAGGCACTCTTTAGTTACCTTTCAACCTGCCCATTCTGTTAAAGAGTTTGAATGCTGATGGATTCAACTATGCCTGTTTGGGACTCCCAAAAAACATTTTGCCAATACCACAGTAACCTGCTTAAGCTATTAACATTTGTTAGATTTTAAAGTCTAAAAATGTTTTATTTGTCATAAATAATTCTGTACAATTTGGTGACTTCTGCCAGAATTCCTGGTTTGATTCAGAGCTGGTATTTCAATAAGGAAGTTTTGAAGCACAAGTTTCAACTGCCCTTTTGTCAGCCAATTCTGAAAATACAGTAAAATAAATTAGGACCTTATCACAGAACTTATGCCACCAAGGTTGAAGTTGCTTTTGCTGTAATTGTGCATTATTGACCATACAGGAAAGTGATCTAGGTCCTCTACTTGACATGTTCTAGAAAGAATTATCACACTGACTGGCTTAGGAGGAACAAAGAGCACAGCTCATAAGTTGGCCCATCTCAAGGCAACTTTTTAATTTCTCTGTGAGACCAATCAGAACCTGAGGTCAGCGGGATTTGAGAACACAGTTGTGCAGCAAGCAGAAACGGGAATGATGATGAGTAAGAAAAAAGAGGGCATGGTGAAGCATTAAGTGTAGCTAGTGTTATTCTGAATTACCATGGTATACCTTGGAGTAATTTATAACCAGACCTGAATATCTATGCAACCACTTAAGATTACAATGAAAGAACCAGGTAGTTAGATGAGGAAAGACTGTTCTCCTGCATATGCTGAACTACATGTTATTTCTGTGTCAGCATTGAAGTACCTAGTGTGTGTATGTGTATATAGTGCTAATTCATTTTTATTCCTATACATATATATATATATATATATTTATATGGCAAAATATGCCTCTTTTCATGGTCAGTTAAATTCACTGGTTATTTGCAAGACTATAATACATCTTGGGTGTTCTGGCTAAACTAATGCTGCCAAAATTGTCAGCAAAAAGACAGGAAAAGCTGATGAACCTTAAACTTTTCCCCAAACAACTGCTCAGTTGTTTCTTCAGGATATAAAAGAGGCAGAAAGCCCAAGCAAGAGGAATGGTAGGAAACCAGGGAGGAAAGATAGAAATTGCCGTCTGATGTGGATTTCACAAACTGCTGTGTTTAATCTTCTAGAGACTCTATAACAATAAACCATGCTAATTAGTATTTTAGGAATTCTAAGAGGTTTTGCCCATAAAGGAAAGATAACTCATACTTTAATTCAGTTCTTTTCTTATTCACTAGTTTTTTGCTTTCATTTTGCTTCGAGTTTTTGTAAATTCTACAGGTAAAATTTTCAGAAACAGCTAAATGCCATTTTTGAAAGGGGTTTTCTTAGTCAGACTAAGATCTCCAAAGGTATGTACAACCTAATTCCTGACAGTTTTAACATGAACAAGCTGCAGAAACAGCTTTTCAGTTTCTGAGGACTGGTGTCACTTTTGCAACTGGGACTTATGCTAACAGTTGGTTAGGTATTTTTAACTAGTATGCCATATAATTAAATAACTAAATTTATCTATAGAAATAAATACAGCCATGTATAATTCTTATTCCCCTCTGTGGGTTTGTCAGACCAACCGGGACAGCACTGTGGTTTGTGGGCTCTTCTCCCAGCAACTCCTATTAACGTCAGAATTACTTGAGCAGCTGCATCTTCATACCCCACACCAAGAGTTTACTATTAGACACTGTTTTATGTGTAGATTTCATATACCTGAACCTCTGGTTAGTTGCACCAGGTTGACTTCAATTCCTTGTCATCTTATAACTATTTTTAATAACAGCTTTATGCTATTATTTACTGAACTCCTTTGCTGTAGTTGTTCATATTTGGAAAAAAGATGAAGATATGATCCCTGCTGCAAGAAGCCTATAATTAAAACAAGACCAGCATTATAGAAACATATTTACTAGGTGGCCTGCAACTGTATGGTCTGTTTAGTTCTGTTTTGACGTACTGTACGAAACAGCATTTAACAAATGTTGGGAAATTAGCTCTCTGAGCTTCTCATATAAACATACAGCAGAGATGCATGTGTACGAATTAATTTCATCATTGAATGTGGGTATTAATGTCATCAGGCATTTTTACATGTTTATGCCTATTCTGCTGCACTCCTTGCCAAAAAATATAGAAATTTCTTGAAAGAAAGCTAAGTGACTCTGTTATAGCAATATTTGCTAGTGTAGCACTGATGATTCTGTTCTCTTGCATAAAATACATTGCCTTGTACAAGCCCACCAGTGAAGAAATGAAGCAAAGTGATATTGTTTCATTACATATCCTCCAGGCACAGTGTTGACAAAAAAAAAAAAAAACAACAAAAAAAAACCAAACTAACTAAAATGGGTGGGTATCCCTTGGTCTCTATAGCAAGTTGTCCCTCTCATCGTAACTAAGTAAACCTATCATGCAAATCATGTTGTTGATATTATTATGGCTGTTCATGTCCCTGCTGAAATAGCACACGTCCAGCAAGGTAACAGGTGCTTCCGTGCCTCCTCTTACCCAGGGGAATGCAGTATTGAGGATCAGATTCCCTTTTACGGCTTCCAGGATGAAGTCAAACCAGCATGAAGAGGGCAGCTAGCAAACTGTGGCTTGCTCCTCTATACTGTGTGCAAGGCATGAATGGAAGCAAAATCTGTGAAAAGCCTAAACCAGAACAAAATCAGGAGAGAGATGTAGCTGCCAAAATGATATAGAGATTTCCTAATTTCCACTTGTATTTAATGTATTTTGCATTTCATATCTGTGTTTTTATTTTGTGGCCTCCTTATTTAGTTTTCATGCTTTAAAAAGTCTTAAATGTTTCTAAAGCAACAGCTACGGTTTTAAAAGAACGTTAAATACAGACATGCAATATTACTTTAGGGTGAATGGGCACAGATGTTATCAAAATCACCTTCCTACCTGCCAACTCCACCAAATTTTCCAATGCTTGGATATTTTCTTCCACTTCTGTGTGGAATTTCTCGTTGTAATGATGTCTGTGCTTTTTTTTTCCACAGATGTTTTATCCTGTTACTAAACCTGCATATGGCCACCTCCTCTGTTCAGCTGAGCTAAAACAATACTTCATGACAATCACTGAAAGAACAAGCAGCCTCTGAAGATACTGATGTGATTAGGATGAGGAGCCGGGGACTTGTGCTGAGTGCTAGAAGAGCACTTTATAACCACAGCAAATCAGTAAGTTTGGGCTAGATGACATTAGCAGAGGAGAAGTAATGTGATGTGAAATATGGATTTTCATTTTCCAGAGTTAGCAGTGTGTGAGTTAACTAGGATGATGCTTTTCTTTGCTGATTCTTTGAATTCTCTGTACTTTTTCTTTCCTTCAATATTGTGCTGCTAACATACGTCTGCACAGCAAAACATAAATAGATGTGAGTTCTCTCTGTGCCTTAGGCCTATGAAAAGCTATATTAGTACAGCACTAAAGCTGAACTAGTGCACCCTGTCCCTCATCAAGGACTAATAGTTCAGGATCAGCTTCATGCTAACAGCTTTTCAGCTGCCCAGAATGGAGGTAAAGTGAGTTTTATCTTCCCACAATGTACTTTGTAGAGCTATCCATATTGGGTCTAATTTGGAAGAGGCATTAAGAGCTTTCTTAATACATTCATTTGCTTTTGAGTGGTATATGTCAAAGTGCATAGCAAATGAGGCAAGCATCACTGTCCTATTTCATGGTGTGCAATACCAGGACAAGCTAGATACAGTGAGTGCCCTTAGTTACACAATGGTCAGGTCTGGGGTGTGGTTCAGATCTCCTTTACTCTATCCACTAGACTATATTGCGTCTCTAGACTGGCAGTTGCAGGATTGCTCAGATTCTGCACTAATATTCAATCCCATAATTCTTTATACTAAATCTTCTCTTTATCAATAAATATCCACAACGGCCAAATTAGAAACACTGCAGTGCATTCTACAGAGCCTGAGTTTTTCTAGTTTAATATCTACAAAATCAAAGCAGAATTATGGCAATCTATTGTGAAAATGTGCAGCATTTTAATCTCTGTAAGTTGGAGTAAGTAATAACACTGCCTCTATAAAAACATACATTGGTTGCTACACATCAGATTTCATATATTTATACAGAAAGTGAAATAAAAAGCTCATAAAGATAATTTCCTGCAAGTATGTTTTGGTTGCAAATTACTTAATGTTCCAATGAGCTTTAAGAAATGTTCTACATTCTTCTATCTACATTTGTTGCTTAACTTTATTTTCCAAAAACTTGATAAAACATTAATGACATCTAGCCCAGAATTTAAGCCTGATTTAACTTGGCTAGCTTTTGTGGCATTGTACCAGGGACTCATTTTGATTTAAACCTATCAGGCTGTTTTACGTAAGTAGCAATAACTGTGCTGCTTAGAAAAATGTGGTGCCATCATGTGGACAATATTAAGAAGTGTAAAAACAGTTTTTAAATGAAAAACTAGGTAGCAGATAAATATCTGTATTCGACATCATGAATCAACTGAATTAAAATATGTATTATAAAATAAGCTATGCAAAATCTGTGGTCTTAAAACTGCATTAGGTTAGAAGAAAAACTCATAATGGAATCAGGAATTGCTGGTTCAATCCTGTTTATTTTCCAACAGCTCGAGAAGTCCCTTCCCATGAGCACAGACTGATCAAAACATACAAATAAGTCTCCAAGCCACATTTAATCAGCAGCTAATTGCAACGTTTTCTACTTCTGTACTCATTTCTATATCTGTTTATCTCTTTGGTTTTCCTTTAAGACTGCACAAGCTTTGGTTTTTTTCAGCTTGCATTGCTTCTCTCCCACACAAACATGCACGCACTCACACAAACACTCCTATCCATAACACTAGCAGGCCAAGGCACTCTGCCCACACAGTTCTCATTCCTGCATGAGTTCAGAGAGCTTTGTTTCAGCAATGGTTTTGGTTTAGGGCCTGTTCTTGATTCTTACATTTAACCCAGAGGAAAGCGACTTTGCCAGAGTCAAAACAGCTATCCCCAATACTGATAAATGTCCACAATGCTCAATTTAGAAACACTGGCGTGCACTCATGCAGCTGAAGTTTTTCTAGTTTGATACCTAGAAAATTAAAGCAGAATTATGTCAATCTTGTGAAAATGTGCAGAATTTTAATCTCTGTAAATTGGAGTAAAAATCCCACCGTCTCGGAGAGTCGGGGGGAGTGAGAGAGAGACTGCATAGTCTGGTCCCGCTCGGGGCTGAACTACGACAATGCCCCAATAAAAACATGCATCATTTGCCACACATCAGGTTTCATACCTTTACACAGAAAGTGAAAGAAAAATTCCTAAAGATAATTTTCTCTATAATACCCCATCTATAACAGACCTGTGAAGGCTTGCGCACAAGGAGTGTGATTCAAAAACTGTCCTCTGTGATACACTCCCCCAATGCACACCTGCATATCGCAGAACCGTAATCTGTCTCCTGCTCTGAGACCCTGCATGCCAAGTGGTAGTTAACCGTTTCTGCAGTCTGCTGATTTAATTTATACTGAATAAACGCAAGAACCTTTAAAGCCTTGTCAGCGGGTTTGAGGCAGATAGTCTACCTAGGATAGAGCTTGAAGACATGTTTGTGTCAGTCCCTTCATCTGTGAAAGTTTAGTGGTTTTGTTTTGGTAAAACTTAAAAACTTTAATTTTACCTCTACAAACATTGAAGATATTTGGAATCCTTTTTGAGAATCAAGACTTATGTAGTAGTTTACTCAGAAATTCACTTACTTTGTGCAGAAAAAGCCGGCTTTTGTGGAACAGTAAGAAATGGAATACGTATACATGTGGCTTTACTAAATGGATATAACAGAATGTCATGCATTAACATTATTCTCTGTGGTGCTGTTTCAGCTTCTATAGAAAGACAGGTGACTCTAGGAAGTAATGGCATCTATTTCCCATGTCTTTGCATCTCGTGCTTGGTTGATTGTGTTGTTTAAGAAAATGTGAGTTCCAGCTGAAATTTTTACCATTCATGGGCCATTTTTTTTCATGTGGATTCCCTGGTGTCTAGTTAGGTATGAACATAGACTATAATCTTTTTCTTACTGGATAAACTTATGGTGACTCTTATTCTTTTTCTACTTTGTCATTTATTTTCGTGAAACTTGTAGGGGCTTAATTTTCTTTGACGATTTTACCTTGCTGTCAAACTTGGTAGAAATTATTATGGATTGAAAAATTCTGTGGGTGGGAGGCAAATGGAACATGGTAATGCACGGAAAAGGTTGTTGGAAGTCTCTAGTCTGTATCACTGCTCAAGTTCTTGATTACTTGGCATTTAAACGTTTAGAATTCACGGACAAAGATAAAAAACTCAATTTACACCTTTTTAAATTAATTCTCATTAATCTGAAGCCAATCTCAAGATAATGAGACCTTATTTGTGATTTTTTTTTTTTTTTTTTTTTTAATAATTGGCAACATTGTACTACAGAGTGTGGAACAAGCTCAATAATCAACTTTCTGATGAACTTTAAATGTCAAAGTATCCCATGATAGCTTGCATGAGTTTGGTTTTCAGTATATTGGAAACTGTACACTCACCTGTTTTAAAAGTGTTACACTGGTTTGGTTTTGGAAGAATTGGTTAAATACACTCTGAAAGCCAATAATTTAGTGAAAACATATTAGACTTCCTGCATTCTGACATCTTTTGCCATCAGTGAACATGAAAAGGGGAAAATGAACCCTTCCAAATTCATGAATTTTTGAAGTTGTGCATGGTTCATCAAATTTGATTAGGTTTTGCCCATTGTATAACCTTGGTGAGTTAATGAGATTATGCACTATTACTATTGCTAGACTTTTATTTCCATTTTTAAAACAAACATCTCTAAAATCTGCACAGAAAAACCAAGAATCAGAATCTCATCAACCTCTCTCAGCTGTAGTTTGAGATTTTTATATTCTATGCCTCTTCACAAAACTCATTCTTTCTGATCCCCCTCAGGGTGTGGGTTGGGTCTGTCACTAATTGTACCATCCTCATTGCTGGGATTTCCTGTAATTATTTCCCAGTAATTCTTATCTTCTTCAACTTTATGAGAGTCCAGATAAGTGTGACAAATTACTTCATATTCTCTTCCAAAATAAGACCTGCGAAGTCAAAGAAAAGGGGATGGGCAGGGGGAATTAATATATACACAAATTCAGCAAAGCTGCATTATCTGTGAATTTTTCAAGGTTTTTGCATGTTTCCGTTGGCTTATTCAGAAATATCACCATGCACTTTCAAATATCAGACCCTTACAAGAAACACAGTAGCCCACTTTGTTTCCTATGCATAATTTAGGAATTTGAAATCAAAAGGAAACGCCACCTTTCTACCTTCAGAGCTAAAGCAGCCCTATCAGTATAAGGCACTGATATACCAACTCAATATGTACAAGCTGGTTAGGTTCTCACCACCATTTCTGAGGACGACTCTGGCTACCTATTAACTGTTTCAGCCTCAAACTTTCAGACTTTGTTTCATCCTCAAAAACGTGATACAAATCCTGAGTCAGATCTTGCTCAGAATTGAATGGGAAACAATATGTATACTCCTTAACAATGCTTAATCAATATTAATTTAATTACTATTATATTAACTTGAATTGTTGGATTAACTTCAATTTGTTGAGAAATTGATTCATATGGACATAAGCAATACACAATTCTATATAGTGTGTTTTTATTTAGTTCTCTTACTTCTTACACTTCTTAGTATACCTTTTTTTCTTTAAAAAAAAAAAAACCTCCAAACAACTATAATTGCCCAAGATATTCAAAGGGAGAACCACTAAGAAACTAGAGGAGGCTAGAAGCAGATATGAATTAAAAAGAAAAAAGAAAAACAAAACCAAACCAAATATGACTGAGCTGATTGTCTGCAGGATCACAGTGGCACACACTGCAGTCCAGAAATAAAATAACGGAAAGGAGAATATGCATTCTGCATTTTTTTCCATTTCCTCAGTGCGTTCCTAAAGCAACTATCTTGCTTCTTACAGTAATTCTTGCTATTGGCACAAATTATTCTTACCTTGTGCAAAAGTTCCTTGGAACAGCTAAGCTCCGATTAGTATGGCAATGAGTAATAATGATTTTAGAGTTTGCCTGGAAAAAAAAAAACAACGAGGGAAGACACTTGACAGACATTTTTACACTATTTTTTTAACTATTCTTATTCAAATTAAATGTTTTTATTTACTGCTTAGTGTAAGCCATGTTGCTCTCTATCACTCTGAGACTGCTGTACATTTATAGTGAGATATATTTACAACCTATCAGTTCTGAACACAACCATCTTAGTAGCTCAGACCAGCCAAATGCGGAGCTTTCAGGTCAGACATATTCTCCTGTCCAATACATTCCATTCCACTCCCTTTTGCTGGGCAATTCAAAATAGGAAAAAAAAAAAAAAAAGTCAAGCAAATAGTAGAGAGTCATTCCAGTGGCCTGTGCCATCAGAATAATTCCTCTGTACAACTGATATTTGCCATATGAGAGATCCAGGTGGTCCAGGGACAAAGCCTGGAAATTGACCTTTACATTTTACCAATTTGCAATTTTTTATGTATAAGAGAATTAATTTTTAGTCACCCTCATTTACCAATACTGCGAATAAAGAATGTTGTCTTTGACAATTATATAATTTTAACTATTTATTCGTGAGCTAATTCATGTAAATGAGTCACGGGTCAAGACCATAGAGGAACAGTTATATTTGTGATATTTCAATATACACCCAGTACTTCAGGAAGCCTAGCAGTTATGTGGAACAGGAAAATACTGTATCTGCTTAAAGTATTACAAAAGGTTAAAAGCTACATTTTGAAAAGCATCCACTTACTCAGATGCCTGGGGAGTTTTTTAATACTTTTAAAATTTCATGTACAGGAATTCTTAATTAATCACAGCTCCTAATACTGGAAATGGAATTCAGTGCTCAGAAGTCATGAAAAGCAGATTCCAAGTACTGCATCCTCACAACATGATAATGTCAAGCTTTAAAAAATTCTGATGACAAAAACTGAGAAAGTCAACCTCAAAATGAGCACCAGAACCTAATAGTTGTATATGCAGATTCCCCAGTTAGAGAGATTGTTCTTTCCCTCTTCTCCTTACTAAAATTACAGGTCAGAACTTACATAAGGAAAATATGTTAATAAAATGGACACAACTTTTATCTGAGTACTCCCTCTACTGTTTCAATTAAACCTTCATAACATTTTCTACAGTTTTAATTGCTTACAGGAACTGGAAATCCTTCATGTTCAAGACGCAGCTGTGGATCCAAAAAAGCAGCTTGCCAGCAAGTCAAATAGGAAAGCTCGTCTGTCAGAAATACTTGCTGAAGGTAAGATTTTTTACCAAATCTTGTAAATGATTTATGGTCACTTGCTAGATATAACTGTAAATAAAAACATATATTAAGGACAGCATAAATATAAAAGAAAAAAGATATGTAATTTTAAAATATATTTTTCAACATAAAAATTTTCTCTTGGCTCCTGAAAAATCAGTATGCCAAGCTAAAGCTACACATACAACACCCATAACATAGATTCTATCTTGCTGATAAACTCATTAAATAGCTATTCTATATGCTGACATATGACTACTAATTTAAAATTGAATTCACATTCCAAAGATTCTCTCTCACTAAAGTGGTTGTTGAGAAGGAAATTTTTTTCTAAGTTGTGGTGATTTATTTTGCGTGCATATGTAAGATGTAATGTGTTGTTTGCTTCTAACTTGCAGAGAACCAATGTTAACATTTAATAGAAATCTATTCCCATAGAATGATAGAATAGTATGTTACTTCATATACCTACTATAGATTTATCTTCGCAATAAATTAAATCTTCTTATTTTGGATTTATTTAAAGAAAAAATTTAGAAATCCTCCCTCTAATTATTAATTCTGTCATGATTCTCCAGCTAATTTAAATTTCCTTTTTTCTTTTCTTTTCTAAGATCTCCCTTTTCCAGCCATTTTGGCTGACAGCCCCCTTCGCCTGCACACCTGTTTTCAGGCAAGTTGCATAAACTTTCTAAATAGGTATTGCTTATCTCGATCTATGTATGATTCTGAATCTGTCCTGTAAAGCTAAGATGCTGAACAACTGTACAGCCTTATACATATATATACGTAGAGAGAGAGTAATTAAATGCACACTATCAGTATATGCTGCCATTGCCATTTGCAACTTTATTGCCTTACCATTTTGTCAGAAACCCCCCCTGTTGTCCCAAGACCAAAGTTTTGTCCAAACCTAATCAGTTCACCCACTGCATGTCCATCAACACTGTTAAAATTGTAAAAATAAGAGAGAGACATTAAAATAATCAGCTTTACTATGGTTTTTGTTTGTTTTGGTTAATAGTTAGGTCTTGCAGCAACACTTGGTATTAAGTTTACTTTTAAGAATAGGTAAAATAACTTAAATGACATTTCATACTTGACTTACTGGTTAAAATATTTAACAGAATAGAAACAGACTGGATTGATTAGTTTTTGTGATGTATTCATTAACATGCAGAGTGGAAGGATAACACCCAATGAAAAATCAATGTGAATTCAGCATGCAGGCCCCCTTTAAAATACACTTAATAGAAGCACCTGAAAAATCACAGACGAAAAGCAGAACAGTGCGTGTTTGTAACTTAGCACATGTTGCTAATAATACATGTAACTGATATCCAGTAATTTGGGTCATTACATCAACATACATGCTGGAATATCCCTATTTCCAGAATGATTTCTGTGTTTTGCATTAAAGAGTCACTAAATTAAATGCTAGACTTTCTAAGTATACTCAGACTGAAACAAGTAAAGCAGCTGATGAACTTAGTAGTCCATTAATGAAGGACGCTGACAGCATTCAGCATCAATGACTCTAAGATCAGACAGCAGCTCAGCAAAAATATTTTAGTTGCGGTTCTAGAAGGCCTAAATTATGTTCTTGGCACTAAAGTTCTTTCTTAGGTCTAACTCAGTGTTTTGCTCAATCGGGATTATATAAATTAGTTTGCACTCTTATGCACTATTATTATTGGTAATTGCATGCTCTCAGGCAGAGCCTTCCACTGTTGAGCAGGACCCTGTACTTCTGTTTATTTTCCCATAAACAGCTGGAATTAAGTATGTCTTTGAGAGAGAAAATATGCTGTTTGGTTAGGGGATTTTTTAGCAGAACAGAAACACTGTCCACTTCATGTACAGCAGAAGCATTCACACAAATTTCTGCTTCAGAGACCTCATTTGCAAGAGAACGAATAGTAACACGAAGTGATTTTGGGACATGCTTTGTACTCTACAGCTGAAATATGACTTCATTAAAAACAGCTGCAGAGTTTACCAAATGATACAGTGAACTCAATTCTGTTTTTACACCAGTTCTAAATTGATTTAAACTTCCTTGGAATTATTTGCAGCAATATACGGAGCAGAATCAAGCTTAATGCACGACCCAAGTTAAAGACTCTTTCTAAAATAAATTATTCTTACTCAAATTAATTTGTCTATTAGGAAACTTCAATGCATATTTCTTAAAACAAGATACTGAAAGCTAAAATAATAATTGAAAACAACTCAGAATAAAGTACCAAACCTTAAAATACAAAAAGTATTTCGACCCACAGGGTCCACACTCTCGATTGCGCTAACTCCACAAGGGACTTGCAATGATACAGTCGAATAAATGGATATTTCATCCATATTAACTGCCAAAGCCAGATTGCCGCACACTCTGGGGTAATTCTCCACTGGGCATTTGTTGTCTGGGTTCAAAAGCATCACAGTGTCTCCAAAATGAACAAATCCATCCTTAGATATTGATAGCTGTATCTAAATTAAAATACACAGATTTTTTTACATTATTATCTGAACCTAATATCACAGGTATTTTAGCATATAGAATGCTAATCCATAACATTCTTAATGCATAAAGACACTAATAACAGCTGTGCCATTCTATATGGAGTCACTGACATAACCTTCTTAAAATATTACCTTCTTTAAAATATTATCTTCAAGTTTCTTTATTTTCTGTGTTAAAAGTTCCCCTCGTTCTCTTTTACGCATGAAATCCCTCAAGCGGTCCTGCTTGCAAAGGAGAGAGGGGGCAGACATGTTATCCAGCACTCACAGTCTCAGGTTTAAGCTGAATTTAAAGAATTAAGGGGAAACCCCGTGAGGTAAAGAGGCAAGCGAGGCTTCCCGGGAGCCAGAGAGGAAAGAAGGACCCGGGTCCGCCACTACCTCCTCCAAACGCACATCCTCGTCCCAGTTGCCGATGAGCACCCCGGGTCTGTAGGCAGCCATAGCTGCCGCCTAGGCCGCACGGCGTCCGCCGTTGCCATGGCGATGACTCTAGCTAGCGATTGGGCGGCAGAGCCCGCCAATGAGCGGGAGGGAGCGGGCTCTTGCTGCCCGGCGGCGGCGGGGCCTAAAAGCTGAGGGAGGGGGCATGGGGCGAGGCGGGATTTTCGGAGGATTCTGAGGGGAAACGAGATGCAACAAATGTTCAGTCCGGTTCAGATAACCGGTTCAGACTGCCCCTCCCTGGGCATGCCCAGCGTGGGTGGGGTTAGGGCGAATGCCACCCTGGCAGACAGGAGCAAACCTCTCGAATTCGTGCCCTTTTAGGAGTACCCGCCACACCGAGACCTACCGGGGAAAGGCGTCGGCGAGTTAAAAAATAATAACAATCCATTTAGATTCCCTTGTGATTTGGCCCCAGATCCATTTGGATTCCCTTGTGGTTTGCCCAGTCCGACAGGATCTCCGGGCGGTTCGGCCGAGCCCCTGGCCCCGCTGCAGGGGGGTGCTGAGGGCAGCCGCGCTGCCGGGCCCGGCGCAGCGCCGCCTCTCCGGGGGCTTGCTGAGCACCCGGCTTTCACTGTGCGGGAAAGTGCCGCGGTTCCTGCTTTAGGCGTGTCGTGGTATAGTTGCACAAGTCGAAGATGTTGAAATTCAAGAATCTGAGCCAAGAGATTTGAGCGTTGGGCTTTATTTACAATCCAGTAGCCTTTTCCACTCTGTATTGGTGAAGGGGGCGCATCAGCTTAACACAACAACGAGTTCATGACACCGACACTACAGTGTTGGTGAATGTTGTGAACGCATTAGGTGAATGTATTGACTACAAATGTTTTGATTTGTTACTATTTTAGTTTTGAAACCTACTATGTTAAGATAGGCTAAGTGAACGTGCTGTGTGTTTCTCTTCCAGATAGCTTAAGCCCATGATTTTCAATGACATTTAATCCCTTTGCAACTGTCACGGTTTTCTTGCAAGCTTACTATCGTAAGGTTTCAATGCCAAACAACTTAAAAATAGGGGTTTTTTTGTATGGACAGCTGGGATACATGTTATCATCAGCCAGTTTTGACAGCAATTCACATAAAACTTGGCTCTTTTGTGGGTTGTTTTTTAAACCAAAGGCTATGACAAACAAAAGCACATCCCAAACCTTTTGACAAAATAAAATCTATTTTTGTTCAAATAGCACCACTTTGTGGTCAGTTCTGGTAAGTGATTCTTTCCTACAATAGCCAGGTTAGAAGAGATGCTGAAATTGTTTAATTGAAATAGGGAAGAAAATGTGTTCATCTTGGTCGAATATAAAAAACTTTAGGAAGTATCAGATGT
This sequence comes from Chlamydotis macqueenii, assembly GCF_036417535.1. Classification (NCBI taxonomy): domain Eukaryota; kingdom Metazoa; phylum Chordata; class Aves; order Otidiformes; family Otididae; genus Chlamydotis; species Chlamydotis macqueenii. The sequence continues at coordinate 9,599,505 of NC_141567.1, read as the reverse complement.
GATTTGAAATATTAAATGTTTTCAGAAAGAAAAACATTTAATTAATTTCCTATGTAAAAAAGCTATGTATTATGCTCAGCCATATTCTTAAGAGGAACACGTGCACTCTGTCTCACTGTGTGTGTAACTAATATAGAGTCCACAGAAAACTTCTGTAGTTTTATAGCCTTATGCACTGTCTGTACTTAAGTTGCTTATAGATTCTGATGCAAATATTACATAAAAAGAGGTATTTGTACTCAAAATGTAATTGTGCACAGAAATATCTCCGTGCATCTCTTAGTAGGATTATGCTGTGACTATTGTCACCTGGATAACTTTAATCTGTGATTGCATAGTATTCCATGAAAACTAACAAAAAAACTTTTCTACAAACTTGACTGTAAATTGAACATCTTGCCTGCAGGAAAGGTTACAGGCCTATTAAACTCATCTCTGTTTCCTTTTAATCAGATAAAAATCTATGTTTACTCCTAACAATTATTTGCATTGTTAAATTGTGTGAAGAAAAGCTCTACTTGTGAAGGAATGGGTCCATGTTTTGTGTCTTAACTTATGCCAGCATACAAATTGACCAGACTTGAAGGTCTATTTGGTTTATTTGAAACATTAGCGTTTCCCTTTTTTCTTTTAGTCTTTGTTAAATAAAATTATAGTTAGTGTACTTTCAGAGACTCTTCCCCTAATCTTCTAGAGTTACAGCTCTTTTCCCCTTCCTCTTTTCTCATTTTCTGTTTTTAATGAAAGAGAACTAGAAGGTTCAGAAGACCCAAATGAGTATATAGAGCTGCCTAAGCCATTGGTTTACATTAAAAGCTAGACTGGTTAGCCTTTTAGTTGCCTTAGAATTGTCAGTAATGTGTGAGATGATAGTGTATTTTTTAAATACTTTAATATAAAAATGCATTGGGAGGTATCAGTAGTACAAAATATCATCATTTAGTCAAATCTGGCAAAAAGGGCAAGGTCTGAATGGATGCAAACATAAATTAAGTCCAAGAAAGACGTATGCCATCTTTATTTAGAGGAAGTGGCAGAGCACTAAGTTTTTCTGTGAGCTCTTCCACTCATATACCTTCTTATTTCATAGTGGAAAATGTGATTTTTACTTGTATCTGCTGTTTGACAATTTATGAAATTCTGTTAATATTGAAAAAAAAATACTAAATCAATGTTTAATCATACGCAGGTTGGATGAGAATATTTGTAATACCTGCCTTTACTGCCTTGGGAGAGTGTCTCTGTTTTTTTTCCTGTTTTCCTTTTTTTTTTCCTGTTGAAAATTATGAATGTGCCAAAATTGATTAGCAATACAGACTAAATAATACTGCACAGGAGTAAGCCATATGTTCTTCAGGACAATTTGTCTCCTTCCATTTTATTATTTCACACTAGCATTATTCTGACTCATGCTATGAATCAGAGCATAGCTATAATTTTTCTTTGCTGTTATTATGTTTCTGCCTATTAAAATGATTAATCTGCTTGTTAATAATATAACTACAGTTTCTTATTCTAACCTATTCCCCAAACACTCATCTGTGCACAGCACAAAAAAGAATTAAGTAGTTTATGCGATAAGATTTAAGGATTATTGTTTTGCCAGATGCTTGTACTGATGTCTCCCATTTTGGCTATGAATTTCAGTGTGGAGTTTTTCCTGTAATGCTTGTTGCTGAGGAGCAATCAACCTGTTCATGCTATAGTAATTTCTGAAACCCAGTAATCCATCAAACAGGCCTCTCAGTCTACCTTTCACAAGAAAGGGCAGCAGGATGCTTGTGTGTTGTATTGGCAGTAAGTTTGCTGATGCAGGTGCACAAGTGGAAAGTTTCCCAGTATTAGATCTGATTGAAGACATCCAAAATTACTACGATTGCTCATTTGATGTTTTATAACTAAAAGATTCTGCTAGAGAGAGGGGGAAGGAGGAGGGAATCATTTGCAATGCATCTAAGACCACCAAACACTTGCCAATTAAAGTTTGGATTGAGTTATCCTCATCTCCATGGTATTTTCATTCTACTGGTCTCTAATTTAGACTTGTACGAAGCATGCCCTTTTGAGAAATTGTTGTATAATGGAATATTTTCTCTTCAAATTGAGCTGTTTCATCATAACCAATCATGATGAAACATTTGAAGATTTTCTCCTCTGCTGGGGTCAATCTTATTCAGGAGGTGGGCTTGAAAAACCACGAGAGCTCTGAATCTCTCAGAAAAATTTTGTCATTTCAGGAGCAGTAACTTATGAAAATATAGAAATATTGAAGTATGTCTTCAAAGAATAACACTGTATCTTGCAAAGAGATTCATATTAATTCTGAAGGAGCTAGAATACTTTCATTGACAAGAAATAGCTCAGCTGAGAACTACTGTGTTCGTTAGCGCAAGCAGAAACACCATTAACAAAGCTATATTGCTTCTTATGTTTATCTCTTCACAGGGCTGTGCACTATGTATATCTACTCTCAGGCAATTAAATTCTTATTTTTCAATCTACGGATGTATTTTCCAAGGTATCATGACCAGAATAATGACACTGTCCATGTCATTGGCTAGGTGAAAGGTTTATATTTAATTTGCAGTACTTATTATACATTATATGATCTCAGCTGACTTCTTTTAAGTACTATTTGCCAGAGACCTACTTGAAGAGGCTTTTGTTAAGTGGTGTTCCACCCTACTTCAAATATATTGAGTGCATTGCGTTTACTGAACGACAAAGTTCTGTCATCACCCAGAGGCACTGACACAAAATCATTATGGATGAGGCGTGGTCCTATTTATAACGGGTGGAAATCAGGTCAATGTCTCTCTTGTTTACTGATCTGTTTAAACTTTGGTTTCCATGAATACTCATACATGAGATTTTGAAATTTGCTTTTTGTTAGCAATTTTTGCATATAAAAAGCAATAGGGGAAAAAAAGCCCAAAACTTCGTGCCTTTAGCTGACCTTGACTATGCGTGTTGTTCAAGCATGCAGTCCTACCAATGTGACCCTACGGCTCCTGAAACTGAAAAGCAACATTTTTGCATGACCTCTTGTGAATCCAGCTCATTCAGTTCCTTGCCACTGTAGGGCTAACCATAGAGAGCGCTTAGGGTTGCCCTTGCTTCTCTGTTTAGCTTTGCCTGTGGCATGATCTTTATCTCCTATTGCAAATTGCCTATGTGCATCATTCATGGCCCCGTTATATCACTTCTCTTCTTTTGGATTTTACTTCCCTGTGATGATAACATTAAGACAGAAAACAGTCTGTTCCCTTAGTTTCCCATAGCAGAAATACCTGCTTTAGTCTCTTGAAGCGAAGTAATGACGTTTGCAAATAACACTAGAGCTGCATGCCAGTCCATCTTCAAACCTTTGTGAAATTTGCTTGTTAGAAGTTGTGTCCCACTGGGCCTGCATCAGAAGCTTATTTGTGGTAATCAAGGTTTAGAGATAAATAAATCTTAAAGATGAGAATACTTTCATTTGGTTCAAATGAATCTGTATGTTACATAAAATGAACTGTGAAGAAACAGGAACAGAAACTGACTTATGTATTTATACCACAAAATATGAATCAGTTAAATATTTCTGGCATAACAAAAAGGAACATGATGAGAATCTTCTGTCCTAAGGGGAAAAGAACATGTGTATTGTAATTGTTTTTAACATTTTCTGCCACCATTCCACTATTTATGGTTTTGTTTTGGATGACCTTACTCTGGCAGAGTATTTATGGCAGATGTCACGGCCTACAGAAAATATTTTATACGTCTGAAGACCCTGGCAACTGTTCTAATTTGAGACTCTGAACATTTTGGTATTTCTTTGCCACAATTGGTTAGTGAATTAGCACTTCTTAGTTGGTAGCTTTTCTTTGAGCTGTGGGAGAGAAACAGTATTTCAATATAATGCTGAGGACTCAAGGAACAGATGGAGCACAAATAATGTAATAAATAGCACAATTACTAAAATGGTCATTGCAGCGTACATTGTATTTGCTAGTCCAAAATGAAAAGCCAGACCGTTCATTCATTCTTTGAATACCCATTCTGGGGAGAAATAGCTTTCTTGCTGAAATAACTCCTCCTGTTTGTTCTTTTCAGTGGAATAGAAAGTATGTTGTGCTGTGAGAGGAGAGCGCTGCTCTGTTGGTGTCTGTATTGCTCGCCCAGAAGACTGGGCGGCCTCCACGGGAGGGTGTCTGTGCTGCCTACTGAGCATGGCAGCCCCTGGAAGCACCATTGCACTGCATTTCTGCATCATTTCCCTGCACAGGGAACTCTTGGCTAAGGTTCACTTCAGAACAAAATGTGTTTAATAACTTGTTATTTATGTTCATTGAGAAAATGAAAGCTCAGCTTTCCCAGCTCTTTCAACAATGTCGCCAATAGCAGAAAGCGATTTTCAATTATATATGCAGAACTAAGGCAAGGATACATTACGAAGACCCCCAGGCCATATGTATTGCCATTATTTAAACTTTTGAGAATCCATCTAGGAGGGAGGAAGCAAATATGCAAAAGAATGCATAGAGTCTTCTTCATCCATACAATCTGTTCATATCTTACATGGTCCCTAAGAAAATCATTTTAATCTTGGTAGGAATTACTGAGCTGCAAGTAATAGCAAATAAATGCAGAAGTTTCAAGGCTGTTTAGCTTTTTAACTAGTTCTTTCACATGGAAAGTGAAACCTCGATTATCTTTCAGCAACCTTAAGCAGTAGTAGCTATAGGAAACAAGAAATGAAAGAACAAAATTAGTGATATAAAAACTAATGGGCTATATTCAGTAAGAGAAGAAGCTGCTATATTTTTTCTTCTTGTTGCAAGATACACCACTGAAGTAAATGGACTTATATTTGCATAGTATGATAGTCAAAGAGGGAATACATTTACATTTAGCTCCATTTTACGTAGTCCTTTGACATTAAAAACTGTTCTGTCTCTTACAGAAGTCATATGGGGATGGAGTTCTCTGTGGAGAACAATTGCTAGATCCATAAAGCACTTTTTAATCTCTGTTGATCCTGGCAGCAGTCTTTGGCAAAACTTAAAGCAGCAATGGTGTCTTACAGAAGACTGGCATGATTTCCATGATGTAACAGGGTATGTAAGTGATTCAGTAGAGTCAACTTTGAGATAAAAAAAATTCTGAACAGAGATGGTAATGCAGGAATGCAATTCCAAGGCTTAAGAATACAAATACACAATTAGAGTGATGATGCAGGCTTTTATGTCAAAATATCAGTGAAATATAAGAAATATAAGTGCAAAATAAGAAACATCAAAGAACTAGTTAAGTTAACAAAGAAGTCTCCTGTGATAATCTAGGATACTTGCATATGATACGCCTTTGGGAAACTCAGAATAAATTCAGAGAGAAGAAAGGTGAATTGACCTTGGGAGACCAGCTGGATCTGAACACTGGCTGGAAGGAGAGAGAAAAGTTTGACTCTTAGTGGCTGGGTGGAGGAATAAGTGGCATTCTTCTGATTCTTTCAGACTCAGGACATGAAGAAAAAAATCAAATCTGACCATGTGGTTCTGGTTGATAAGGAATGCAATAGTGTTATCGTGACAGAGAAGGAAGCTAATAAACATCCCTCTTCCCCCCGTTATCTGTTCTCCCGCTGTTCTGCCCCTCTCAAATTCCATTTTATTTACTTTTGCTACCTCTTAAGTCATTTTCTTCATTAATTTTGTTTCTTTTTCCTTATCTTCTGTTTCATAGAATCTATCAAGGCTGCTTAGTTCCTTCAGCGTTCATAGGCACTTCAGATTAAGTTGATACTGTTATAGGTATTTTTGCTGATATGAATTCCTGCAGGTACTGAGTATCATACATATTCTTGTTATTTTCTCCATTACTTTTTGTAATCACTGCTCTCTTTTCCTCTTTTCTTGTGCTTATTTGTTATAGCCTGTCTAAACTGTAGAAAACAATAAAATTAAAGGGCAGTGCCTTAATCTATTCTGAAAGTTATATTGAAAACCCTGTGGTTTCTTACATGTATTTTATAAATATTTCCCATTTGAGACTGTATTTATAAACATTTCTCTAGCAAGTGTCTTCTGCTAGCTGCACCTTATGTATTATAAAGCATGAAAGTGACTAAAAGTGACAATAAGCTGTGGAAATTCGGTGTGGCCTTTTACAAGTTGCAGGTACATCCTATGACTGGGTGAAGTTTGACTAGGTTTTTTTCATAACAAGATTACATGCTTTCCTACTTTCAGTAAAAGTCCTTCTAATATACAGTTTGCATTGACTTGTAACCGTGATTTTTAAATCTGTTTTTCTTCCCCAAAAATGTTTGTGAAGTCTTGCCAAGAAAAAAAAAAAAAGAAAAAAGAAAAAAAAAAAAGAAAGAAAGCAAACAAACTGAATAAACATATGTCTGAAAGAAAAAATGGTTGCAACATAGAATCTGTCTGATTCTTCTTTCAGTGTATACCTAGGAAATGCAAAACCAAGACCTGCAAAAGAAGTTGTTAGGAAAAGCCCTGGCCCTTGTAAACTTTTAGCTGAAGCTGATCAAAATAATGAGCTTCAGTCTGTAAAATCGTGAGGGATGATTCTGTTCCCATCAGCAGGAAAATATTCTAGAAGCCTGGCAGCATCTGTTACTTCTTAAATTTTTTTTATGTCACATTTTGTGTTTTTAGGAATCCTGGGTGATTCTAGGTAAACTTGGAAAACTGGGGGACAGCTTTGTTGCATTAATAAGTTCTGCTGCTCCTGTAAAATGTTTATATTTGCATGCCAATTTAGCATGCTTTATTTACTACTAAGGTTCAGAACTACTAAGTTCTTACTGTTTCACACATCCTGGCATGGACCAGTCACTCATTCATCCCTTTGTTAGCCTATGTCCAGCTAGTGAACTGGCAATCCTAGCAAAGGCTATCAAATGTGCCAAAAATTATCTAGATTTTTCTTCAAGTAGTAAAGAAGATATTTAACTACTCTATGATATCCTTCTTACTTTAATGACAGATAAATCTAATCATAATCTGCTTATAGTGCATAGCTTCAAAGCATGCTTAGGATCAGTTAGAGGAACTTCAACAGGTCAGGAAGGCAGCTATTTGTCTCTGTTCTTTGCAGGTAGAGAAATGGAAATAGGGTGTCTGTGCTTTACAGGCTGAGAAATTGAGGTAGGGTGAGCAGTTACCTGATATAAGTTGATCATGAACTTTGAATTTCTATGCTCAGGAATACCGAGTCCCAACAAGATTTGAAGGCTCTCCAGCTACTAGACATTCTCTTCCTTCTCAGTATGTTAAGTGATAAAAGCAGTCAATAATAAATCTACAGCAATGCCTCACATCACTGTTATACTTAGGTGCAGTTATAAACAAATTTTCAATTGTCTAGGGAAATATAAATATGTAAACAATATCTCAATCGTTCCATCAGTTTTTCTCACTAATAAATACTTCACTTTAGTTCTGTGCTCACTGTTCTTTTCCCTTTGCATCTCTACCCAACCTTTTCTCCTACATATTTCAAAACATGTCCTCCTTTACTGTATCTTCCTCTAACAACATAGCAGTGAGATGTGTAATCTTTCAGAGTGGGGAAATAGTTTTTATAACCCCAAAATTACAAATTGAAAAATAGGGAGGAAATGTTATACATACTGAAAACTCCAGGAGTTTAGGGACTACAGGCCAAGCTACCAAACTCCAATAAGTGTTCTCTTAGAATTCAGCCATTTTGATGTTTTCAAACTGAGGTCAACTCTGGATTGTCATCTTTATATTACTGGGTCAGCTCTTTTAGCTGAGAAACTTCCAGCAGGATCTTCAGCCTTCCTCACATCTGAGACAAAAATAGGTTGTTGGGTACACTGGATAATACATATTATCCCTAGGAGGCACGTGAAAATGTGAACTTTACTGATTTTGTTGGCAATGATTAAAATGATTGTTGAGACAAGCTGATAAATTTTGCAATTTTTGGTCAGGTATAGTAAATTAACAACTTCTATGTTATCATTTTCATTGTTAGGATTACTTGCAGGCTTGGAAAGAGAAGAGAACTTCAGAGAGATTTTAAGGGCACTTTTCTTCCAGTATAGTTCGTAACAACTTAATGATTTAAGATAGGCGTTTCAGTACAGGATGGCTCAGTGGTACCTGGAGCTCTCCAGGTTTATTGTGTTATAGCTGGAGTAACGTTGCTTATATGCTTATACCAGTCATTAGTGCAAAAGGGAAAAAAAGCAATTCAAAGCACTGGAATGAAAAGCTATCGCCCTTATAGTAATTTTTGTTGTCCAGACTGTTACCCATAGTGTTTTCATGCTTGTTGCTGGAAGCAGCTTCCTGGTAGCAGATGGATCCTGTAGCAATCTTACCATTCTTTTCAGCAACTTATTGTTCTCATGTATTCCTGTGTTGTCCTAATCCCCAGGCTTTGATATGATAGTATCCTGAATAATACATTTGTATATTTTCTGAAAAAAAAAAAAAGTACTGAGGTGCATTTTTTACTTCAACTGTCTAAACAGCACAAAGATCTAGAGACAAAGCAGGCACTGGAGGCAGTGACAGAGATGTTGTATGGACACGAAGGCTAATGACAGGGAGTTTGGAAAAGGAAGTTGAAACCTCTAAATGAGATTCAAAGAGGAGATGAAATATGATGAGCGTCAGGCAAAGAAAATTATAATTCCAGCAACCTCATGGATACACTGGAGAACAAGGCAAGGATTTCAGGAAGGAAGAGGAGGCAGTGAGACAGAATGATTTTTCTCAGTGTGGTCAAGAGCAAATAATGCCTTGGTGCATTTTTATAACAGCAGATATTCCAAAGCACTCTGGTCCTTGGAAATTGATTTGTGCTGCAGGTCATACCTGATTATTTCTAGAGATTTACTGAAGGTAGAAGTAGGAAAATATTTTTTAGTGGCAGTCAAGCCTGCAAGTAAGTGTTATAGAACCACTCTGTAATTAGTGCCAAATGTGTCATCATGCCTTCGTCACTGAAAAGAATTTAGGATGGATGCCTGTTTTCTCAGTGAATAAAATACCATTTCACCCTAATTAGACTCATTTTTACTGAGGACAGTGATTAAATTATATTAACAATACCTTCTCCTTCAATATTGTGACAAAGAGAACAGATCATATAATAAATTCTGCACAAAAAAAAAAAGAAGCAGCATCCATCTGCAGTGATTTTAATTCTTTGTTGTATGATCAAGTGAAAAGCAAGTTCTCTTGAGTAGCTAGCAAGGCAGATATTCAATGTGCCATTGTTTTCAATGGATAACTGGTAGTTTTGTTCAGCAGGTCGTTACAGGCAAATGTTTCCCATCATTGTTAATACCAGGGCAGTTCCTGGTAGGAGGTCCACTGCAGATAAAGTTTCTCTGCCTGTGAATATTTTTACTCTGTCTTTTAGATGCTCGGTAAGCTAGTGAAGCATGTGCAGTTGTGTAGTCTCCTTGCAGGTTGCACCAGCTTTGGCTTCATTGAGGTTGGCAAGGTGAGTAATGAAAAAGGTCTGAGGTATGTGGAAGTTTTTGTTTCATATCTCAAATCAGTCTGATATGGTAACACTATCTTTACAATGAAAAAAGTAAGTATATTTATTAATCCTGCATTCCTCCAACTTTTTCTCCCTCAAAAGTGATAATTGATTCATTGCGTTCAGTGATTCTTAGAAACTGGGGCTATGGGCAATCACCATGTTATGTTTTCTTTATTGTGTGTATTGCCTTAAATGTGACATTTTATTTTGTGAAAGCACCTAGAGTCTTAGGTTGTATGGAAGTAGTCAGTGAACTCACAAGTGGTGAAGGAATACTAGCCAAATAAGTGAGTATAAATATCTTTAAAGCTTTTAGCCTTGCAAATTTATGGAATAAACATTTGTTTCAAGCCTCCAAAAAGCAGAACTGAGCTAGTTCATGCAATTTCTAAGTGTACTTTTCAGTTAATTCCTTTATTTTTATATCTACTGCCACTAAATTCATATATTGTTATGTTAAGTCAATTTTTATTTAGAGTTTGTTTTCTTGTACTCACAAGTACAGCATCTTCAGCCTTTTCTTCTTGTAGAAAAAGATTTCATTTTTTAAGGTGTCTTTTTGTGAGACGTGAGTAGACTTCAGCATTCAGAAAAGTAAGAACAAAAACAGAAGTCTTGCAGCCTGAATTGTATTCTGCCTTTCTGTTTTTCTATTTAAATTTTCACTTGTAATGTCAAAATCATACATTCTCAAAGTTGCAGAGGAAGGGAATATAAATAATTTCATTCACTTGTTTTTTAAGTTAGTTTGAAAATGCTGACATCAATGTCCCTTTGATAAACACAAGAACTGAACAAATGAAGAGGTTCAAAACCTAGGATCTTGTTAAGTTTTGGTAAAACTTCTGTAAGTCGCTGAGCTTTCCCTGGAGTCATTCACTAACAGGCCTCCCCATTTCGCTGATCATTTTACTATAGGATTGTTGAGCATTCTCAGCTGTTTCCAGCGTTAATAAAATAAGTTTACTGCAAGCACTATCTTCTGTTAAATCCTCCAAGTACCTTTCTGTAGATACTTTGTCCATTGCTTTTTTTCATGTAGGGGAACGAAGAATAGTCCATTAATAGTTGTATATCTATCAACCAGTTCCAGTCCTACATGTACCTTCTGGATGTACCTTCTGTATTTTTCTTGCAGCTTTTGGAATAAAGTTGCTGTAGACTAATTTATGAGCTAGACAGTAGGCCTATTATCCTGCTAGTGTTTGTAGTGACACAAAATCCAGTTGACACAGGTGTAAGAGTGATAGTTGGGCCAGCAAATTCTACTATGCAGCCATATCTAAAACCAAAGTGATTTATAGGACTGACAGCAGACTACATGATTCAAATACCAATTCCATGTGCCATTCAGTTCCTTGTGATTGTTTCATAGTCTTTGCATGGTCATTGGTTCAGATTTGGGTACAGTTCAAAGACAGAATTCAGGCTGATAACCATGTTAGTTTGTGGGCTTTGTAAAATGACTTGCTGTGAACAATCCACTTCCCAGAGAGGAAAATTGCAACAAACTCTATCAGTTCCTGCATTCTTAATTATAATCTCAGTGAAGAGGGAGAGAATGGATTGGGAGGTACAATCCCATCAGGTCAGGACTGGAGTCTCATGGAACAATGTTGTGGAAGAAACTTCCTTGTCTTTTCTGCTTGTATTAAAAGTGGACTTGGCTTCTAATGTTGTACTGCCATGAACTTAAAGCAGCTGCTAATTAATTTGGGAAGGAAATCACAGATGGTTCTGAATAAACCAATTTAAAGTAATGACCATTTGCCTTTCATCTTCCATCATGTTATAAGGGGACAGATTCGATAAAGCTGCACAGCAATTTACCTTTTTATATTAAAAAAAAAAAAAGTGAATTATCATTTACATTTATAAAGTACAAGCAAGTGCTCGTCCTTTGACTTGGAACCCTTGAAGGGAGCCTCTTGCAAGGGTTGGCAAGATCTAAGCAAGTTATAAGAAGAGACCTGTCAAGCAAGGACCCCCGTTCCTGGGGTTTCCTACTGCTGAGGAAGAGGGTCACTGCAGAAGTTGGAGGAGACAGCTGTGAGAGCACCTCGTGGGAGAGGATGTGACAAGAGATGAACTAATACAGGTTCTTGAATTAAAATCAAGTGTCTGGAAACTGCCCTTAGGTGATGCTATAGTGTGTGAGAACAAAGGGGTCTAAGAGAGTTATCTGTATTAGCATTTTGGTTTGAAGACATAGCATTGTTTTGAGGCAAATCCCAGTGTATTGGATCGGTTTGCAAAATAGTTTTGGCACATGTGAGCTAGACAGTTCTTGGAGAAAATTAAACAAGAAACTTCACTCTAGGTTCACATCTCATTTGCTCCAAGCCCTGATGGGTACATTGCAGTCTGTACCAATGACTGATCCTTTGGCTGAGGTAAAACCATACGTGTCAGAGACATTTAATGTGGGGACCAGACTAAACCTAGTCCAAAGTGAAACTCTCGAAAAGTAGATTGTGTAAGCATAAAGGCCTGGGAACAAAATGTTTTGGTGGACTCATCCATTTCTATTGTGCCCAAATTACTTGCTAATGCAGACGTAATGTATGTTGACAAACTGGTAATTACTCAATTCTATTTTTATCTTTTATTCTGAGAATTGCTCCAAACCTCTGCTGAAAGATTTCTGAGTCTCCCACCCAACCATAGATTCAGGAAAGGACATGCCAAACCTGCCCTAAAATCCTGGACTTAAGTGTTTTGTAATTTTACACTGCAAAGACACAATGGAACTTTGTCATCCTTGAGATTCCCACACATATCACTCATTCCCCTACTCATGATTCTTTTTCCCCTCACATTTTATGGTGTAAAGGTGATTCATTTAAAAAGACAGAAGAGAACAAAATACCACTAGGCAGAAATCAATCTGTCTGCACAGAAGCTATTTTTAAAGCTGTTTAGAATAGCACACACTTTTTCCTGAAATGTGTTCAAAGATCATCTTTCATATGACAGAATGGTGTGTGTGTTCCTGTAATTTTTGTTGGATATTTTGGATTTCAGAGAAAACAGGAGCTGCTTGAGAGCTAAGAATTACTAAAATTATCAACATGCTATCATTTGAACTCTTGAAAATGCCCATAAAAATGACATGTGAGTAGTGGATTAACATTAAAAACTCTGATATATAACAGGAAATTATGTTTAAATCTGGGAAAAACAATAGGCAGTAAGAGCTTTTGTATCTGGGAAGGATTTCCTTATTTTATATTTGCTTGTAAACATGGTATGAATTCTACTGCAATGTGGGGCAGTTTTAGTGATTTACATGCCTGAGAACTTTCCCTCGTGACAAAAATAGCAGTATTTTTTTTTAAACTTAAATAAAATGCTGCGTAATCTGATTGCAGGGGCTACAGAAACTTCTATTTCTGCCCATTCAGATCTATTAAACTGTAATATTCCTTGATGAGATCTGTAACAATGCTTCTGGTTTTCAAAGCCAAATGAATCATACAGAGATGGCATTCTAATCAGGTCTCAAGGGGCTGGCATTCTTTCTTACTTCTAAAGAAAATTAATGATTATTTAAAATCTTATTCCCAAGATTAATCTGGGTGTGTAGTCTGTGTCAGAGAAACAGCAGTGGCCTGAGCAGAAGTTCTAATTGTTAAATCGTAATTCCCTCTGTTTCTGGGTACTAACTGAAATACTTAGGATATGCCATCTATTTTCATTAAAACTATTCATCTGAAATCTGCTTACAGTTCTTTTCTAGTACAGCCTTGAATTTACCGCTCACGACTATTTCCTGGCAGCACTATATTGTTGTTAACATTCTTTCTTTTCTGTTTGGCTACCGCAGAAATAACTGAACTGGCCAAATCCCTCTGGGTGACAGATGACAGCAACGTGACAAAAACCAAATGTCTGAAACGAATGCCCTGGAACGGGGAAATCAACAGATTGCCCAGAATCACACCTGAGCCATGCATGGGTCAGCCAAAGGTCTGAAAACTCCAGTGTGATTGAGTTTTACTTCTGGGATCTTTTTTAAAGATTCAGTTCTCACATGCATATTGTTATAAATTTATGCTAGTGAGAATTACTGTGGAGAAACCAAGGCCTTCAGGACTATCTGTGTTTTTTCTGCTTGCTGTCTTTGTAAAAAAGAAAATTGAACTTATCTTTTTAATTTTTCAGAACTCATGTTTTGTTACGCAGTGGCACAAGTACTTCTAGCCTTTTAAGCCTGCTTTGTGGTTTAATCTTAGTTTCAAGAAGAAACCGATTTATTTATTAATGATTGAAGACATTTAATAATGCAGGATGTCTTTGAGTTTTGCCAGCTTGGATCCTGCTACCTCACATAGCAAGATGTTATATTATCTGAAAAATGATGCTTGCAACAAGTACTGGAAGTGAAGTAGTAATTTGAATTTCAAAGTCAATAGTACTTTTTGTGCCTAGACACCTACTGGTGCTCAGGACTGCTGATCTTTGCAGGCCAGAACATGGGTTTAAAAAGACAGCAAGTTAAGAAACCTAACCATTAATGACATACACATGGTGACTGAAGACATGGTGCTACTGGGAAATTAATCAGTTATTTTTGTCCTCTCATAATTAGGTTTGCAGCCTTAAGGGAAGAGCTATGGTTAGGAAGATAGAGAAAAAGTGCTTCTGGAAGGAGGAAAAAAAAGCCAACCTTGAAACTCTTTCAAAAATATGGCCAAGGAAAAATAGCCATTAATTTATGAATGTAATTAATATCTAAATATAAATGCCAACCTAGCCTCTCTCTGCAGTCTAAATACTCGCTGTATTTTGTCTGCTGATAAGCAGCAGAGGCCATTGAGGCAGCTGCTAGACAGGCATTTTCATGCCACTGTTTCCATGTGAGTGCTAGTTTGCCTAATGGAACCTGAAAGCTCCCAAAAATGCTACACCCACTTCCATGTTATGCTTTCACATGGAAGTGAAAAAAACATCTCGGGAAAAAAAAAATCACATTAGAACGTCTGATTTATACACCTAAAGCTGAACACAGAATGATGAGAAGACACAATGGATCTGTTGCACAGGTTCCTCTTCACACAGAGGATTTCAAAGGGTTTGTGCGAGCTAAGGAAAGGCTGATTAGCTCAGGATGCAGCGCAGGGCAGAATGAGTCGTGTTGTTCCAGCAGACCAGGGTCAGCAGCCTTGCAATCTTGCCAGACAATATTTTCTTTTCCCAAATTAGAAGTTGCGTGTGCCAATAGTAGGTTTCCTGGTTAATTCTGAACTGTAAATTGAGGGAGAGCCAGGTGCCCTGGCCTCATCCAGAGTCAGGATAGAGCTAATCAGTGACTCCATAGGATCACACTGCCGTCAAACTCAGCAGGAGCTGTGAACCCCTGGTTGCCATACAAGGGGTATGTCAGCCAGTTATTGCTGAGTGTACCCTAGAAGTCAACCCCTCTATTACAGCATCTGGGTTTAAAAAGAAAGCTTTGCTTTTCAAAAATCTAGCTGATTGGAGGGGGAAAAAAAAGGGAAAAGAAACCCCAGCACTGTGCGCGTGTGCAATATCAAGAAGGGAAAATGTATGGCATAGTTAAACGTACTTGCTCACTGAGACCTCCTTCAGTTATGAAAAAAAAAAAAGGAAATTAATCTTGATACTCCTCTACTGTTGGATTGAAACATCAGCAAAGTTTCTTTTTCAGTTCTTGGCAGTGACAGATATCCTCACCCAATCAGACACTCATTTGTTTAGTATGTGCATAAAATGATGGCTCACAACGTTTAGGGGTATGGGATGAATGTTACGTGTTGCATTGCTATAAAGTCTGCTGCTAATATTAGAACAGATTGAACAGCTCACTTCCTGGAGGCATCAGCAAGCTTTATTTGCAAATTTTTTTCAGTGGTATCAGACATGTGGAATAAATTACCATAAATTGCTTGTGATTAAATGTAAAGTACCAGGAGGATTTGCAATAGTTAATCCCTTTATTTCTGGGGGTCTGTGAAGAGCAAATTAGCTGAAGACTGATACATAACTGGTTTTCATTAAAACTAATGCTTCTATATTATAATATTGTTTTGTTTAATTATGGAACATAATTTTAGAAATTACAAGGTTTAGGAATAAGGCAGTTAGCAATTTGTACTGGCCTATAACTGGTGTTATTCTGTATGAACTGCAAGTAGCAAAAATTATATCAGACACATTAAGACTTGCTCCAACATTTCATAATAAACTAAATCTTACTTTATACTAATATGTTACATGGCTATGGCAAAAACCAGAATTTCCCCCTAAATTCTGCTGAAAGGTAATCTTCTATTTCCATATATTTTAATTTCAATAAAGTTTTGGGAGACAGTTTAGCTTTCCATTTAACTAAATAGATGGATTTCTGACATCTGAGAGGATTTCCTGAGGTAAATGTGAGGCTATGTTAAAAACAAACCCCACCACCTCAAACAACATGAACTGAAATTTTGTTAGCATGCAAAAGAAATTACTCTCTTTTCTGAGAAGCCATGCTCCTTAATACTTTTAAAAGGCATATTTGTTTGGAAATCAGTCCTTCTGCAGTGTTACATAGTACACATTAACGTGACTTTACCTGAAAGTGGCTCACCGGAATTACTATGGGTCGTGTGCCTAGTGTACGGCATAGAGTGAGACCAACAGAACCAGTATAGCGTGGAGATTATGGGCTGTGGTGTTCCTGGGTGTACACTGATTCACCCAGATGTTAGGAGAACATCTATTTCCTGTTTTTTAATTATGATTTCAGCTGTTATTCACTTCCAAAGACCATGAAATAGCAATAGTTTCTCTATGGTTACCTCTGTGTATTTCAGTTATTCCCTCATTTGGAGAGAGACAGCTGAATGGAGTGGGAGAACCAGAGAACAGCTGTTCAGCACTGTATTACTCTAAACTGGCCCTGTTATACTAAATAGGGCTAATTTTTGTTTCATTCTTGCTGTTGAGAAGTGAAACCCTGAAGTAATCCTTTCACAATTTATTTAAAGTAAATTTGCTTTATTGTTACCACTTATAGCGCTGAAATGTAAATTAAAGATGAACACAAGGAGAAAGTAAGCAGAGAAAAGTAGATGTGCTTGGTTTCTAATTTGATTCCTTTTTTCTTTCTTCTCCTCCTTTTAGATGTCTACCATATGAGCAGACCCCTGATGTGTGACATGTTAATGGAACCATGTCTCAAGATCTGGACAAGAGGTGCTATCAAGATGCTGTTCCCCTCCTTCAGCGACAGAGAAGGGAGTTCTGAATTGCTGGTAAGTTCTCTGGGTCCATACAGTGGTCTGATCCTGTTGGCTAAGCACGTTCTTTCCCTGTAGTCCCTGTAAAGACTCTGGGTTAAGTAAATTATCTACATGCTCCAAGAGTTTAGAGGTAAACCTCTAAGCTTGTGGTTCCATGAAGCAAGGTGAGCTGATCTAGCAGCTTACCACTGCTGAAAGGATCACTTTGTTCCTTTGCTCCCAGGTAACCACACCCAGCACTTACTCTGTGTCTGGTCTAGCCCTTGACAGACTCCTCTATGAGCCACTTCAACCTCTTCACTCAGCATGAAAAGGGCAGGATTTTCTTGAGTTAATAAGCAGAATTGTGTCATGCCAATATTTGATCAGCGCCATGGTTGATGCAAGGGGCAAGGGTGGGACCATGGCAGAGAAGGGAAGAATGACATAAGAGAGAATGGAAACATAATTTTTTTGTTTGTTTTGCTCAGATTCTTCTGAGACTGCACCGTGAGATACAGCTCATTGTTGTGTCATACAATTTATTGTTGTGTTTTTTGGTTTTTTTTTTTTATCGAGGAGGAAAATAGGAGGCTTAATTCAGATAAGTGGAAAATACTCTGTTGTTAAAGGGAAAGCAAAAGGCAGTGAAAGAGCATAGGAGGATGCTTTGGGTTGGTATGTGTGCTTCTTATTTTCTTTCTTTATAGTAGACATTATTTTTAAATAGGTGCCAAGCTAATTAGGCAAGGTCTTTTCTTCAGCTCAATGGCATTTCTATGTGCGTCACATGATACCTTTGAAACACTGACTTCTGTACGGAAGGCTCAGAAGGCTGGCATAGAAAAAGGGGAGAATGTGTGCCCACATCCTTCTTGACAAGGGAAAGCACTGGGATTGCAGGGAATCTCTGAATTAGGGTCTAATTTCCCTGTGTATATCTTCTTTTTCCATCTGGAAATTTGTTTGCTGGAGGAATTTGAGCCTTTTCTACATTTGTGCAGCATTTATGGATGTTCAGTAGATTACGCAGAGACACTGTGCAGCTTGGAGATTCCAGATATGCTCATGTTACATGTTCAGAGCAAGCACAGAGCGCATTTGCAGTAACTCAGATGGGTTTTAGGCAGCATCACAGAAGCCTGCTGTGGAGCTAATAGGAGTATTCTTGATAATTTCAACATGATCCAGATGCACTGGACTTAAGTATTTTATAACAAGCCTGTAGTTTTCACTGTCCATGAAATATTGCGAAATATGACAGCCAAACCCTGCTGCAGAGAACTGTGGGAATGTGGTACGCAGGAATGGGAAAGAGTGGAAATAAAACCCGTAGTATCAGTATGTGCAGTGAGCCTGGCCAAAACATAAACCATGCCACTTAGTGTAAACACAACTTGCTAGGGGTATGTTGAAGGCTGTGAACATCAATTCAACAGAAAGCAACTTTTCCTGGAAGGTAAGATTTCTTTTTTTTTTTTTTTTTTTTTGCCCAATTGGTGTTCCTTCTTTTCAGCAGGTGCACCACATTCTCAAGCACTGGTATGCAGTTCAGCATCCCTAAACCCCAGGGAACAATATTGCTTAAGGTTGTTGCTGCACAGTTTCTGTTCCATGGCATTTCACACATCCTTCCGCACAGGACCCACCCTGTCTTACTGTTGAAGGTGGTACATAATCGGTAGCAGTCTCCTTCAGTCAGATGGGTGTGCTAATAACCTAAGGACAACAGGCAAAGGAAATACTATTCAGAAGCCTTGAGGTCCCTAGGGCTATGACTCAGATTTGGGACAGGGTGCAAGGAATTGCTTTATTTGGTATCTATTGCCTTCTCAAGTGCAGTGTCATTGTTAAAAGTGAAAGACTGATATACTCCATCATTTTCTCCTTGTTTTTAAGGATGAGGTATGTGGATCATACTCCTGTTAAACAAACAGTCATACAAAATTTTCCATGTTCTAGATATACCTTGGCAAAAGCTGAGGAATCCAGAGTTAAGACTGCTGTTGCAGACATAATTAACTCCAGTGCCATTACGTGTAATACAGCTACACGGTTCCATATGGGCCATCTGGTGCCTACCCGGTTCTGTGTCATCGGTTCAGAATACTAGTTCAAGTGTTCTGATTTAGCATAGGACTACATAAATACCTCACAGCATCTGAAAAAATTCTAAGAATGTGGCGTTTACAAGATAGCAAAGCAGAAGTGGATGCCCTAACTGCAACTGTAAGAGAAATTACCAGTGTAACGTGGCATGAGAAGAATAATCATAGTAAAATTATAATTATAATCCTCTGACCTGGTGCTGATATGCAGCAGCATTGTGGCTGATCATAACACAATTCCTTCAATCAAATACCACATGCTTTAACATTTAGATTATTTAAGAGACTTCTTTATTTGATTCAGTCTTGGGTTAATTTCATAATGAAGGAGAAAAGAGCTCATTAACAAAGCAATGTTTTTATACTCTGTGGTTTTCCAGCTAGTGGCTCTTCTGAGAGGTAAATCACAGGAATGCACTAATACCCATTGTAGAGCTTGTAACCGGCAGCGAGTTTTTGCAATAAATAAATTTTAGCTTTCTTCTGACTGCAGTCAGGACTAGGGTTTGCTAGTATCAGCACACCACATGTGTGGCTGTACTGTTATTAATTGCGAGCAGGAGTTACTGAACAAACTTGAGGCAGGGAGTGTGCATCCAGTTTCTCATACTACTCGCCTGCACTAATGATCAAAATGGAATACTGGGAATGCTGAGTTTAAACTGAGTCTGTCAGGAAGGATTAACTGGGGCAAGCACTGAATTGCACTTGACCTCGAATGTTTCTGAAATATACAAGTAAGAGAAGGTAAATATTGAATGTGAGGGACATCCTGATCCTTTTATCTGAGCCCACTATATAGCAGGAAGGGGGGGAAGTTACTTTTACTTTTTGTGAATGCCTAAGGATCTGAGCATGCTCTGTCAAGCAGGATACAGAGCAGACTGCAGCTCTGTTCTGTGTCTGTTAAGGAAATGAGCCCCACCTCAGCTAAAATGGGCAAAACATCCTTGGTAAACAGAGCATTGGGCAGAGCTTACACAATTAGCAATTACTCCGTGAAACCCAGGCTGGCCACTGCCCAACTTTAACTGAACTTTTATCCTCCCACAACATTTTGTTTAGAAACTATTTTTATTTTTAAACAATAATACTCACTAGCAACACCCATCCTGGAGGACATCAACTGCTCTGACAGCCATCCCAACTCCTACTTAAATTGGGAACAGCAAATGCCATCTCTTCTAACAGAAACGATGAAAAGTCAGTGACTAGCACTTAATGTCCTATACATCTTCATTAATAAAAGGGAAACAAATTGCTCCAACAATGCTGTATTGTTAAACTCTGTCATGCACAAAGGATTCCTTACAGTCATTGTGACAATGAATTCGTTGTGACAATGAATTCTTCGTGATGGAAAGTGAAAATGTTGGAAAACTGTCAATCAGGAAACAAGCTGAAGCCCCTAAAATCATCTCTGTCCTCAGATTGGATTCAAACTGTATGTCAGAAACAAAAAGTATTTTGCTGCTTCCAGTTTATATGAGCAAGATTATGCCTTAGTTTCCTTTCAACAATCAAATATTATTTTGTAATTTGACAAAAAATTTGAACCTTCAGTCCTCTGCTGCTTCCAATAATGGCTTAGAGCAGCTCCTGGGGGTGGCAAGGGAGTGCTGGCAAAATATCTGCTTGCTCTATCGCAGTTCTGGAGTTCAGAGCAGCTGGGTACTTGCCCAGAGTTACTTGAAACAATTTTAACCATTGATGGTTCCCCAAATTAAGTACCTCCTACCTTTCCTACCAACATATTAAGCTCTCTGCAATCCATAGGCTTCCCAGCACTATTAACTGGTTGGTTACACTGTAAGTCTAGTTATATTGCAGCCATGGCCTTCTCTTTTTGAAAATAGAATTGAAAGCACCACATATCCATAGGAAGTGATGTAGAGAAAACACGAGGATAGAATTTACTTTTGTTACATAATCCAATTGCTTTGGATACATGGAATCAATGGGGCTATTCCAGCTCTAAGAATACGGCCTGCTCGTGTGAATACGTGCTTGGAATCTCAAGCTCTGCCAATTCATGCTGGCATAACTAAAGAGATCCCTGCTTCCAGCTCTCTGCCTGTTCTCCTGCTAGATGCTATCAGGCCAGTGGGAGGGGTGGCTAGCTAGACAATGTTCCTGTCCTGAGAAGCCGAAGTCTGGTATAGCAGAGCAAACCACCACAAAGTTCAGTTTTTGCTTTCCTGTGAGCAGCGGTTGCTGAAGGCTCTGATTCACAGTCCTTGATGGATTTTGACTTCAGCAGCTGAAAAAGTTACTATCCCACTATCACTCCTAACTCAAACAAAAATTGTAATCAGAGCCTCCAATCTAATCACAGGGGGTTAAACTCCATTCTGCAAAGCTGTGAGCGGTACAGATCTGTCAAAATCACTGCTTACATCCAAGGTCAGTGAGGTCAACTAGCCAACGTGTATTTATACACATATACACACATGCTTTTAAATACACTGCTGCCAGATAACTATGAACTCCCAGTGAGTGTTTGATTCCTTTATGGGTCTAAAATCAAGTTGGTTTTGTCAGCAGTTTGTCAAATCATGTACTAGCAGTATATTTCACACCAAGAGGAGCAGTAGCAGAGCAGTATTGTGGGAGAAGTAATTTATTGCACACATGTTATAAAGGAAGTTACTCTGAAGAATATTTATATTTATGATTTAAATTAGATCATCTGTTTTGTTTTTTTTTCCTCAAGAAAATTTTGAATGAATGCAGTTTTGTCTTGGTGTGAGGAGTGATCTTGATTTTTTTGTGGGAATGTATCAAAAAATAAACTGTGAGTCTGATTTAGAAAAATAATTTAAGAGCTATTTTGGGAGTATAGTCTCCAAATTCCTACCCTTTGGGTGTAAAGCAGGCAAATGTCTGGATTTGCTGAATAAAAAAATTGTCCAGTAGATAACTGTTTGGAATTATTTTGACTGCAGCCAGCAAATATATCTCATCACTATGGTTGCAAAAACAAACACCCACCAAAGAACTGTATCTGACACAGAGAAAATAATTAAGGGAAGTAGAACAATTTGCAGCCTGTATTAAATTCTTCACGTTCCCTCACACAAATCAGTAGTTAAAGAGGGGTGAACTCTGACCTTGATGTGGCTATTCTGTTTGAGTTCTTGCCACTCTAGCAGTAGGGCGAACATTACTTTAAAATAGAAGGAGATTTGAGATGTATCTTCCTACTCAGAACCATTCCATCCCACATTTTTGATGATGGACGGGGCGAGATTAGAAGCACATCTCTTGATTTAGATTCAAGAGTGTACTTTTGCTTTTAAGTTGTTCTGGTTTGAAAATAATTTGTTCTTTTACTTCTGGTTTGGATGTAGTTAAAGATTACAGAACTTCCCAAAAGTGCCTTACTCTTAAGAGTTCTGCCAGTTCAAGTTTATTGGGATCAATCCATAGTTAAGCAAGTAATGCAGCTCTATACCACTAACATAAATAATTTCCTATAAAATGTATTCATATGTTTTTAAGCCCAAATATTTTAATTACAAATAAAAACAGTAAAAGGAAGAAAAGAAAGGATTATATATCCAGGGTCAGATATCCATAAAAGGAACATAAAAGGCAGCACAGGTTTTAGCACAAGGGGCACAGCTCACTGTGGAGCGGCTGCTGTCCTTCCTTGTTGATGTGTGCACAGCTGCTGAACCATCAGCTTTTAGAGCCAGACTGAACATGAAATTGATGCTGCTTTTTCTGAATATAGTTGGTTGTACATAACCATTCAGCATCTTCTCTTCCAGAATCTGAGGTGACCCTTCTTAGCAGGGCAATCTTGGAGAGAGGAGAAGCCAAAGTAAGAAACAGTCCAGCTGTCTGAAAATAAGCCACCAGCTTTCATGAATCTAACCTCTAAGATGAAGATGACACCCTGCCTCCTCCCTAAAAAAAACAGCTCTGTTTTCCCTCCCTCTGGAAAGATCCAGTTTCTCTTAATAGTTCTGAAATACTTTGCAATCCATGGGGCATGCATCTCATTCTCTGCTAAGAAGATGCAATGATGAAATAACACATATAAAACTTAAAAATACTGTATAAATTCTTCCTTCAGATAAATGGGCGTGTCCCTTACCCTTCCCTACACACCACCATTTATTTGGAGAAACTGAGTCAGGAAGGCTGAAAGACATGTGAATCCGTATCAGTAGAAGAGTTGACTGTAATAAATGACTGCTAATATGCATATTATTCCAGACTATCCCATCCAAAGAAAAACACTTATTTCACAGAGCTTACAGTGAAACCAAACGATATGTGCATACTTACAAAGGTACTGTAGAATTAAGTAATACAATGATGCACTTCCAAAATCAGCTTGTTTAAAATTAAAGGTGGAATTCTATATTTCAGTTGGAGGTCAGGGACAGCCACAAACTTTAGAGCAAACATTTCCTAGCTGGAAAAGGAGTGAGGATGTAGTTCTACCTTACCTCTTTTAATGTATTTTGCACCATAAATGATGTTAAAATATAATGAAATGAACAATTTTCAAGTAGTTTCTGTACTTTGCCTATATATTTTAGAAAATGAAATCACACAAATGCATTTCTGCCCAGTCAGCCGCAAGAATGACATCACATAAAGGCAATGTACACAATGCCGAAAGTGTCCTGCTGGTTTGTGTTAGCTTCCCTGGTCAGGCACATCCTGTGTAGCGCTAGTTAAGCTTTACCAGTTTGAAAATAGCCAGATAGTCTGTTTGAACAAAGAGTGAACAAAGAATTCACTGTGGAGAGAAGCTTTTCTGCACCCGGCAAAGGGAGAGTAGAGCTGTTAGGAACATTTCGAAGGTGGATTCATAGTCATTCCTCTTCAGACACAAACTGGTCAGTGCTCTTTTGGTACAAATTTAACCCCTTCTCCTCAAAACCAGTAACACAGTAAAGACTGGAATGAGAGATATGAAAGTTATTATAGTCTTTCATCCAGACAAATATTGGCGTACTTTGCAAAACAGATGGGGAAACTGAGCTGGGAACTAAGGAGAAAGTGGGTCCTTAGGCAACGAGGGGAAAATAACTACTGTTGTGTCTTTAGAACAAACCGTGGGCCATGTGCAGTCCTGAGAGTGGAAGCTTCTCACAAGATTTGTTTCTGTGGGACTTTGCTGGCGGTTCTCTGCAGCTGCTGTTACACTAATGAGAGCAACAAAAACACCTATTTCTTGTTATTAGTTGGAAAAAGTTCATTTTGTGAGGATGGATTTTGAAAACCAGTGTGCTGAGAAGGGAGTGTGGGGTGGCATTTCTTCCCTGAATACAAGTTCAGCTTCTCATATAGTAATAGCTGCAGGTATAACTATGGAGCTGCTATAAATGAAATGAAAGGCAACTTGGTTGATGCCCCATCCCTGGAAACATTCAAGGCCAGGCTGGATGAGGCTCTGAGCAACCTGATCTGGTTGGAGATGTCCCTGCTCCTTGCAGGGGGGTTGGAGTAAATGACCTTTGAAGGTCCCTTCCAACCCTAATCATTCTATGATTCTATGATTCTGTATGTTTTCCTTTTCCTTCCTGAAGTCCAGCAGCTATACAGCCCCTTCTGAATTACAGGTATGCTACAATAGTAGCTAACCTATTTTTATTTTCATTTCATGAGGTTCTGTTTGACTTAATGCTAGAAACAGCCAAAAGAGCTTTCTGTCAAGAATCTCTTCTCGAATCATTTGAAAGATTAACTTTTTGGAAATATAGTCTTATACTAAATTTCTAATTTTTTTTTAGCATAAGTTTTAGCAACACAGTGTTTGTGTGTCTATGGGCGATGAAGGCAGTGGCAGTTTAATGGTAACTCATTTTGTGTGTGTTGCTTACATCTCTATAGTAGACAATTAAAGCTGAGCTGATGTCCGGCTGCTGGTGATAATAAAGGCTGTAGTATCATCGTAGCTAATCAATGGGCGCTTTGAAAATTGAGGTCCTAAGGAAGATTAGAGAACAGGAAAAAAAACCAACCTTATGTTTGAACTGCGTATTTACCAAAAGATCTCAACCCACCAGTAGAAGGTATATTGAGCAGATGGATTGGCAGACACATAGACAGCTGGTTTTGTCTGGCATACAGGTGTTTAACTTGGCTGCTTGCAGATTAGCTACTAGATGCCAGGTTTTTTTGAGGGGATCACCTTGTTTAAGAAAAAGTTACTCTTGTCCATTCCTGTAGCAAGTTCAGTGAATGAGCCAGAGCGGCTATTTTCACTTCCTCCCTACTCACCTCTTCGACACAGTCCAAAAACCCCATTCACCTTCTGCCAGAGTTGGATTTAGATGGGAGAGAGAACAGACTTTGCAGTTACGGTACTGTGGTTTTGCCTTTTCTTGTGGTAGAAACAGAAGATGGAGCAAAACCAGACGTTGCTGGTGTTCAATATTCAAACTGTTGTTAATGTTTTATCATTCTTCAGAGAAATCTTTTGTTTGTTTTTCATAGACTGACAAACATTAGCTGAGCTCTATGTGCCTTTAATTGAACAAATGTTTTTCAGTAGCTCCAAGATGAGGTAGTACTTGATTGTAAGTATATTTGGTGCTGTGAAATTTGAGGGGTTTGTCCAAAAGTTAGGCTGCAGAAATAGCAGGATAACATCAGCAAACCAGTTTGCTGTTTTCCAAGTTGTAGTGAGCCATAAAGTAAATGTACTTCATGCGCTGGTGATAGATGGCATCTAAGAATCTTCAGCAATGGTGTCAGATGCACATGATTCATGAAACGCTGTCTACTGGAACACTGAATGTCAAATGCAGACTTGGTATAAGTAGGTTAAATAAATTTGCCCCAAGCATAATATTGTCATTGGTGTACTTCTGGTGCTAAGTGTGATTGCAGCTAGAATGATCTGAGACTGCTGTTGAAGCCAAAGTTCTCCTGTTGCATTTTTGTCTGGTATTGTAACCTGACTGCCCTGTCAAGTACAATCACTTGATTTCTTTTGCAACATCTGTCTTTCCTGTATGGAATCAGATCTGTAAGAGGCTGGTCACTTAAATTCAGACATAGAATTCTGAGCATTGTAAAAGCACAGCAGTCCAATGTTAATCTGACTTTGTTACCTTTAATCAAGAAATATAAATATATATAGAATGTAATATTTTGTTCTTGCTCCACAACCAAGGTTGGGTTTCATTACTTTAAATCATAAACACTCAAAATGCTTTTAAAATGCCCTTTCTAATACTGTGCTTTATGAATGCAAGTTGTGCAGTCAACTTCCTGAACAGTGCATCGAAAATGTAATTCCTGCCATCGGGATGCACTGGGTCTGGAGAGCTCATTGCAGGCAGCTGTATTTTGTATTGAAGAAATCTGTGTGAAGACTCTGAGCTTGTCAGCTTAATTTTTTAGCAATAATTTTTTTTTTGGCACGAGATTGTAGCAGCAGCTATATTCAGTTAACAGGTTGCTCCTAATACATATGTGTATTTGTGTGTATAGGATTAAATAAACAAGCATGTAAATGAACATTCTGTATATACATTGAAAGTTAATTCTGCAGTAAAGTTGTCAGACACTATAATTTAAAATAAAGCTACTGGACTACAGTGACAGCCACTATTAAATACTCTATTTCTATGTGTATGCTTGGTTTTTTAAAAGGATTTTTTTTTTAGGAAGGAGGAGGTGTCAGATAACTGTAGAAAAAGGAATGTATTTATATTTGGGATGAGCAATCCTGTTATGCTATTTCCAAGTCTGCTTTAATGCAGCATGTTTTCATTATGTTTCAGAGAGATGGCAAAAAGGGAAAAAAAAAAAATCAGTGAAAACACAGACAGAGCCAAGTAAGAGAGAAATAAAAAATTAATCAAGAGAAGCCTGTGTGTAAAGAAGCAAAGTGGGAAAATGAAAATTCTAATGCAAATAAGTATCTGTGCCAGTCTCCTTTTTAGAGACTGCTTTGTTTCATTGCAAGTTCAGTTAGCAGAAAACCAGGGTTATTAGAACTAAGAAAAGGGAGTCATTCTTTGAAAGTAAATGAATTTAACTGATTGAAGAAACAGGTCTATGAACTGTAGCTAGTTTTATGAACACTAAATATAGTTTGAGAAGTTTGAACTGCTCTTTTAACTCTTAAATGTCTTAGTTTCTACTGTACACTTGTAAATCATGCCAGTTCTCCAGTTATGAAATGTGTGGATTTCTCCTAAAACTGCAACGCTGATTTTTTTTTAAGCACTGTGCATATTCATATTCCTTCCCATGTGATATGACTGACTAAAACCTTACCACTTAATGATGTGTCTGAGGAAATGTTGTGGTATCCCTTGACCTATTATGCAACAATCCAGTAGTGCTGGCATATTTAGCTATGACATATCTGAGGTATTTCAGCATCTGCCTTTAGAACAGGCACGTAGCTCTAAACGAAATGTGTTTGAGTTGCATTTTAGACATCCACAGTGCTTTGTCTGAATCAATCTGCTTATAGGACATGCTTAGTTACAGCCACATTACTGGTTTTGGTAGGTGTGGTAGGTGTGAAGCTATTAGGTAGTAGCCTATGAATCCAGACCAGTCATTGGAATACCATATGGAATGTGGCTGGAGTGGTAAAGGTATTATACAAATGTGTTGGGTATTTTTGCATGGATGTATTGATTTTTGTATTTATTTGATAAATAATACTGTGGGTCTGGACAAATGATCTCCCAAGTGAGCAGTGCTGTTGTTAGGACTGCCTTCAGCCTGAATCTGTGCAGGTGCCAGGAGTCAGCAAACCAGGGGCTCAAAAGAATCAAGGAGTAATTGTCATTTGAAAGGCAAATTTTGAAATGATCGGCACCTTCTTTTCACAGCTGGCACTGGAGACTTATCCCAGTGAAGCCCCTAAGATGACCAGCATTCTGGAAAATGTACAGCTCTGGAAGAGGATAAGCAGAACCAGCTTCTCACCACAGTCCAGCGCCTTGGAGAAGTTTGCAAGAGTCTGTCACAGCTGGAGCTTGTACTCTTAGCCTGAGGTAAATCATGAAAGTTTGCTCCTAAACAGTCATTTTGCTGAGTGCCTCTAAATCAGTTTTTTGCAGTCGTGCCAGTTAACAAGTTGACAGTCAGCTTAACTTACAACAGTGTGTGCAAGCTTCACTGTCCTCAGTCTGGTGAGACTGTTCTGGAAGAGATGGTGTCTGCTCCACCCTCCCTCCCCAGGGTACTGCAGCTCCCCATAGACCCCTGACTGATGGCTGAATGCCACAAGTTACACTTCTGAATGCGTCATTACTGCTGTTTTACTGTAGTGACTGATTTATTATGCAAGTCTGTGGTTGCACTGTAATCAAAAATCCATATGGCTTGAGGGAGACAGGATAGGGTAACCACCATTAGTGTAGGGTGGATTTGAACCCTTAGGTGTTGAGTTGTCACCAAAAATATTTGGCGTACCTTTAATGTACTACACAGTAGATTGCCTTTTTATTCTCAGCCAAAAACTGATATTGAATTAAAAGACCTTGTTGTATATTAAAGAAACTCTAAAGACTTAAAAGAGGAGAACAAAAGGGCAGTCATATCGAATGTGATAGCTGAAACAAGAGCCAAGTCAAAAAATGATTAGCTGTTTACTGGCCAAAGAAAACAAGTCTCTGTTAGACCTAACCTGTCTACTCCTCTCCTAAGGCTCATATACCAACACATGGGAGCTCCACGGTGGAAAGTTACATTTAATTCTGGTTTGTTTTACTTGGCAATTGTATTCCCTCAACCTTATTGATTTCAGCATTCAATATCTTAATGATGCATCTCCATAAAAGTTACCTAAGAGCACAGTCATTCAGTCTTGCAAAATAATACAAATATCACTTCCACTTAATGACGTGGCATTATTCCCAGTGATTGGCCCAGAAGAAAAGGTTCCTTGGCAATATACTTGACCCATGAAGATCTAATTTCATGTGTCCACAGCAGATACATGAAAAATGTACCAAATATCAGTCACTAACTGACTGTTACAACTATAATCTTAATTCTTGATTTGGAATCCCTTCATTAATGAACTTCTGCTAATACAGCATTTTTATGTTTGCACTTTTTTTTTTGCGTAAAGTGATATGTGATTTAGTTTTCTTAGAAAATAAGAATGGCCTTACAGCCCATGGGTCTATGTAGTCCAGCATCCTTTCTCCAAAAGTGGAGCATTACAGACAAACCTGTCATGATTCCTGGATGTGCAAAACAGCAATATCAAAAGCTGGCATAAAATCATTTTGCCATCCAAGGTTGTGGGCCAATGTTAGACACATGGTACTGAGGAAAAAAGATTGACCTTACCAAGAGAGCAGGGGAGCTGACAGAAGATAAGGAGGAGCATATTTTCAGCAGCAGGCACAGGATCCCTAGTTTGTGCCTCATCAGGCACAATTATGGCAAGGATGGCAGAAACAACAAGATCCTGGCCAATGGGATAGACAAAATTCACAAAGAATTGAAGCAGCTGTAGAAAATTCAGAAGTGTTGAGACCGTTACTACTTCAGGAGCTATATCACAGAACATCAGTGCGTCCGGTGTCAGCAACGGAGACCTGTTGCAAAAAAAGCATCAGAGAAGAATAAGAGCAGAGCAATAATATATGATATGTCTGCCATGTACTCTCCTGTGTTTCAGCTATTTTTACTTCAGTGGATCTTCTGAACCTGTGGTGGTTTATCTGTAGAGGGAACTCTAAGGGATTTATTTTCCAGGTACTTGTTCATACATGTCACAAACTCACATAAATTTCTTGCATCCATGATATCCTTTAAAAATTAGTTTAGCTATTGCTTATTGCTTGAAGAAAATCTACACTTGTGAACCAGGCTCTTTATATCTTCATTTGTTTCTGCCTGGTTCTTGTGTTGAAAGAGACAGAAAGCAGTCATTCTTTATCTAACTCCTTTATGTCATTAATAATTTTGCAGCTGCCTTCTCTTTATCCAGTCTGAAGATTCACAGCCTGCCTAGTAATGTTTTATATGAAAGCTCTTACAAATCTTTAATCATTCTTGTTACCTTTCTCAGAATATTTGCCAGTTCTAACATATCTTTCTTATGATGAGGGGACTAGAACTGCACATAATATGTAGGGTGTGGATGAGGCATGTATTTATATGGTGGCAAAAAGATATTTCTTGCTTTGTTCTGTATTCATTCCTGAATCCTCTTTCTTAGGCTTTTCTATGTGAAATTATTCTAAGAGATATGCTATTTGAGTGTTTTCCAAAGAAATAAGTGAGTATTTTGGGCCTACTTTGAAAAGCTTGGAGCATAATAAGACTTAGATATCCTTATTATCCATGTATTCTTCAGAAACCACATACCTTTCTTTCCGGAGTACATTATTTACTTGGAATTGTGGGTCCAATTTTCAAACAGGCATTTATACTTGAATATGTGTATTTCCGAGGGCTGTTCATTGATACATACAAATCCTTTAACAAATTGCTCTTTGCCTTTCAGCTGAATTGGTTTCCCAATTTCTCCCCTAAAGAAATGCCACATACATTTTAAACCTGTAGCATTAAATAGAAATGTAATGCAGACTGTAGACATTATGCTTGGGAAGTCTGTGTACTTAATGTTGGCTAAGGTGTGGCTTATACAGCTCTTTTTTAACTCCCTCATGCAATAGCAGGAGAAAAAAAAAGGTCAAATTTTCTTTTAATGTGTTCATTACATTCCACAGGATGTTTGAGAATAGGAAAACAATATATTATTTCAATCAGTTCTATAGATTTTCTTCCATAATCTCTTTGCTGCTACTGGGCCCTCTTGATGAAATCATGTCTATTGCCACTTCCTAGGTCTCTTCATGTTCTTATTTCTTGTCTATGTTTCTCTCAGACAAACCTAGTTTTTATGATATTTGCTTAAATTAGATTGCCTTCACTGCTATCATTTCTTCAGAGCATAAATGTTCAAGCTAGGTTTACCTAGTCAGCTTATTTAAGAGTAATAGTTTAGAGATGGAGTAAGGAGTTTGGCAGGCTAATTTACTGAATTTCCCCAGCACGTCACTGCTTTGACTAGACCTTGACTGACGCTTAGCAAGCCAATTTAGGACTGGTTTGGGGTATGTCTACATTATGCTGTGAATATATACTTGGATAGATTTTCTGTAGCTCTTTGAAAGTCTGGCCTCTGCTTTATAGAGTTCACATTTCTTCAGTTGTGGAAACAGAAGAAAATTATCTAGTATTTACCTTGCTCCTTCACATGCCAAACATCTCAAATTGAAATAATTTCTGTATTGTAGTGACTCATTCAGTCAGAGAAACTTAATGTACTTTACTCTCATGAATGTTTTAGCCATCATAATACTTTTGTGAACTAGTTAAGTGTTATTAACCCCATTTTACAGCTGAAAAAAAACACAGATAAAAGAGACTAGAAAGCACATTTTCAAAAATGACGTTTAAAAAACATAAGTGCAAAAATTCAGGAGCCACTTTTTGAATTTGGATGTTAGTCATTTCGCCAGTGTCACCTAGGAAATGCAGCAATTTTAGCAATGCATCTTCTATTTATTTCCACATTAAATATATTGTTTCAAAATGAAAATAAAGGTATACTTTACTTCACTAACAATCAAATCTACCAGGAATAAATAATAAATACTGACTTCATCGTGCTAGTAACGCTGTGCTCCAGCCGTTTATTTAATAGTGATGCTATTTATAGAAATGTCCTTCATGTGATGTTGTTGCCAGTAACACAGATGTCTCTTGAATGCACTCTATTTTAAATAAAGGTGAAAGGCTAAGGAAAATATAAAAGAACCCACCTTAACTATTTGAATTCAACAATAACAAGCAGGGTGTGGCCACTCTGAAACCGTGGCTTGTCGGATGCTTGGGAGAAGGGAAGGGTGGGAAAGCTCTCTGCTTACCAGTTCCACAGTCTCGCTAGTGAAAACACATCTGACACCAGCGATTGTGGCCTGAAAGATACAGTGAGAATGGGTGGTGCTTTCAGTTAGTGCCATGAATAAAGTGTCTTGCTAGTACTTGGAATGTAGCCATGGAATAAGCAGCTTTCCCGGCATTAATGTACTCAATGTTTGAGAAGTTGTGAATGAAAACTTGAGAATTGTCACTTACATGTTTAAAAAAAAAAAAAAGGAAAAGGAAAAAAGTTACCTTCTTTAGACTGCTTTTCCCCCCAAGGAGACTGTGAGGCTCTTCACATAAGCTTGTCCTGAAAGCTGCTGCCTCAGGCTCAGTTTGCTGTGCTTAAACCAGACGCTGATATTTTCAGTGTTTAAAACGAGACTTACAGGCTGCTATTTACAGAAAATGGTGTCTCTCCCATTTGACAGTGGTTTGACAGTAAATGAAATTCACAGGAATGTGGGCAGGTCAGAGACAGGAAAAAAAAAAAGCACATTTTACACATGCATAATCCTCCCTGGAATAACATGAAGTTTCTGTTGTTTGTTTTTTGTGGTGGTTTTTGTTGTTGGTTGGGGGGGGGGGGATGAGGGGGTGTTGTTTGGTTTTGTTTTGTTTTTAATTAGAAAGTAACAACCTGAAAATTATATGAACTGAAAAATAAGGCTTAAATAATATGTGTTTACCTGAAATCAACTTAGTAGAAGCTAGAAACATCCCAGTCCTGGAAAAAAAAAAAAAAATCACATAAACTTCCACCCAGAATAGACTTCCAGTAACCCACAATCACCCAGAACTCGCTCTCCGACCTATGAGGTCACCTGGAACAGGCACCTGATTGTTTAAATTCTACTTCTATTGAGGTTTATTCATTTAGTTCTGATTCAAGAGGAGTTAGAACCTAATAAAAAATATTAGTGCTGTATAAATTCACAGCCAACGTGCTTTGCTATTCCAGAAAACTACCAAATAACTTCCACTGTCTTATCTAGCTATGGAGAATTTTATTCTGAGAAAAAGGAATATTTTTCAGAGTGTGTAGCATGGTTGAGTGTCTGTCATAAACAGAATGTTCAGTCCTCCAAAAATGATACAAGCAGGTTTTAGTGAGCCTAGTATCTAGACAGATTTTGTCTGGGCTCATTCAGCACATGGAAAAAATATTTCATCTCATTTCTTCACAAGCTGACACGACAAAGCCATTTCA
This sequence comes from Chlamydotis macqueenii, assembly GCF_036417535.1. Taxonomy (NCBI): domain Eukaryota; kingdom Metazoa; phylum Chordata; class Aves; order Otidiformes; family Otididae; genus Chlamydotis; species Chlamydotis macqueenii. The sequence continues at coordinate 9,566,536 of NC_141567.1, read as the reverse complement.
TTTATTTTTGCTGACATGTTGTTATGTTGTTCGATACTGCATGGAGTTTCCCCTGACTTTGGAACAAGCTGGTAGGATTGAGCAAAACTTTTATTTTTACAGTTACAAGGAAAAATTAGATCATAAAAGAGAAAGTTAACTACCAAATAATAATTGGGCTCCCTGTGATCAAGCACACCTAAAGTAAATGACTTTAAGGCTTGCTAGTCAGATACTATGCAGCTCTTTCTGTTGCTTTCTATACCTTGCACAGGCACTAAAAAAAAATCCAAACAAAAGGCCCTCTGCAATAAATTTTCACCTAGTCTTGGGCTGTCAACTTGAGAAAATTAGCAATGCTGCTAATGGCACAAATAACACTGCTTCCCCATCTGTGTCATCTTCTGTTGATTATGGGTTTTCCCGCTTTGATGGCAGGAAAAGATCAAACCCCTTCCAGCGATAAGCAGCACTAAGAAACATACAGGGAAACTAAATATTACAACGTTTTGTTCCGGCAGCTCCCAACAGGGAAAAAAAAATTTAAAAAATAAAAAAAAAAAAAAAAAGATCTGCAGACAGCTTCGCTAAGTTTATCATGGTTCTGGACCGAATGGTAAGTGCAATATGCTACACAGGTTTTATACCCCTGCTGTCTTAGACAGGAGCCAGGCTTTACTTAAACAAGAAGAGACCCATTTCAGAGTTTTTTATTCGTTGAACTATGAAGGTAAAAGGAGAACAAGTTATATTTCAAAGACGTTCAAGAGAGGCAAAAAGCTTGACTTACCACTGTTTTTTGGTCTCTGTGGTTCTCTTCAATCTGGCACCCAGGTTAACAGCTAGGAATCAAGCAAACCTTTTTTTTTACAGCAATACAGGAAACTTTTGCTTACAAGTTTGTTCGAATTGCTGCATAAGCAGCCCCTGAGAAAAGAAGTAGACAGAAATCTGAACAAAAAAGTAAATCAATGATAGGGAAGTTCAGGAAATGCAATGATAACAGAGGATCCTGATAAAATGAGAGCAGAAAACCTGCAAGCAGAAGCAAGTCCATAATAAAAGTGAGACCAGCCGAGTTTCCTCTTCCAATGGATTCTACTTTGAAGGTGTTAGCAAATATTTTCTTTTAAGACTATAGCTCTTATTCTTGTCAAGGACTGCAAAGTGATCACAGTCCCCCTGAATTTACAGCTAGCAAATCAAAGGTCTCTTCCAATGTAGCCTGTCAGAACCGGGACCGCTGCTTGCCTGAGACTGACTCAGATGAGTGGCACGGAATTACAGATCTTCTCTTATGTCTTTTATCATCTTTTGTGACCCAAGATGTCTCAGGTATGTGGGCCTCAAAATTAATTTCTACAAACAAGAGTGCCAGTAACATGTGGTGACTTAAACAATCCTAGAAATTGAATGCAAAGAGGAGAGGAGATGGGTAACCTCTGATAATGGAAATCTACGCTATCATTAATCAACCGTGAGTTAGCTGTGAGTCACAGCACATCAGGGCTGCAACCATGGGCCTCAGGAGATCTGAGCTTACTTTCCTGCTCTACCACAGGTTTTACTCTCTGAACCTGGACAAGTAATTTAATCACTTGTGGCCATCTCCAACATGAGGCTGATAATCTCCGACCTTTTGCTTCTGCTGTCTCTCCAGACTAAAGGCTCCTAAAAGGCAGCAGCCTGTCACTGCAGTGCCTAAGCTCCATGCAGCCTGACTAGACATGGGGCCCCTTGCACACTGTCATCTGGCAAAGACCATAACACAGTTCATAAATAATTATGTCTTACAATAGCCCTTTTCTTCAGTTCCCAAGGAGAGGACATAACATATTGTGTTAAAGGAACAATTCTCATCTGGTAACATTAAAAATGTTCTGAACTGTTCTCTAGTCACCCCAGAAGTCAGATAAAGTTGTAAAACCCCTTTCAGCAAGTTGGTGGGATTTTAACATGAGTTCAGATCTGAGCTTGGAAACGCTTCTTCTGAAAAGAGTTTCTTTGAACAACTATAGTGTGAAATGAACTTCTCAAAATGATCATAGGTCTTTCCAAGGTTTCGGTTTTTGTTCCAGTATTTATCAATGCCTTTTAGTTTGCTAGCGCCTTTCTAGCTTGAATTCACAATTTAAAGGAGGAGGAAAAATTCAGCTATTGCAAGGTGATTTATTGCATGTGCACTGCAAAATGACAGCAATGACTCTCCGAACTGTCCAAGCACAGAGAGCTGTTTCTGTCAAATGCTTACTGTATGACTGGACACATGCTCAAACTAAGATCTTTGTTTAGTAAATATTGAATATTCCCTAGTCCTTTATATCCTGTCGTCATTTCCTTTGTACAGCTTGCAGCTGTAGTTTCAAGCCAATGTACAAAAGTTGTTGGTTAGGCAGAGTTTCATAAGTGTGTTTAACTGTGTAACAGAGAAATTTTCCGATGGTTTTTCCTCTCAACAAAGTTCTTGGAGTTCTGTAGCCTGCATCCAAACTAGCCTGCACCAACATCTTCTGTGTCCGAGTTATAATCAGTAGATTCATTTATTATCCATTTAAGAAGTAGGAACATACTGTAATATGCATATAAATTTATAAATATAAATATATACATATATGTGTGTATATATATATAAAAAGTAGGGAACTTGGCTGCCATCTAGTCAGTTTGTGGTTTTGGAAAACCACAGGCTCTAGGGTGGAGGTAGCCATTGTATTACATGAGCTATTTTCTCACAGTTTAAGAAGCAGCAGCTCAAAACACTGTGGTCCAGACAACAAAATACCCAAGAGTAAAGCAGTTCCTCCATGTAGACCTGTGTATCTCACCAGGACTCTGAAAAGAGGTGGGTGGAAGGGGATGTTGGCTCATTCATGAGTGGTCACAGGGGCTCTGGGTGTTGGGCAGGAATGGGAAAAGGGGGAAATTGTGTAGTTGTGAAGCCTTGTGATAAGGGACATACACGGAGCTGTGTGAAACGAGAGGAGGGGAGGAAGACTGTTTACCCTGGATCTTCACATGACTTGCTCCACAGTCAGGCCTCTATGTATGCGTTGATTTTCAGTGCAAAGAGGGAAACCAGCAATATTCCAGTGTGGTTTTTGTCAGTTTTGAGTTGTGGGTACACAGGTTTTGGATAGAAATTTTCCTTTTTTTCCCCTCCCAATTAATATTTAAATTGATTTTTTGTGTGTGTGTGGATTTTTTTCTGTTATATTGTCCTTCTCCTGTATGTTTCTGCTCTCGCAGTTGAATGTGCAAATGATTAACACCAAGCCAGAGTTAATGAATTGAATAGTAAACATCTGTGTAAGGGATGCTGCCCCTCTCAGTTCTCACTCTCTTCTAATTTAAGCTCTGCCAGAGGGCTTTGGCTGTGGAGGGCTAGACAGGAGAGGAGTTTGGATGTTAACATCTCTAAGTTAGGAAATGTATTGAAACTCTGAGCACCACTCAAGTGTGCCACTGAACAACTCTTACAAGGTAGCATGATTCAGCTCAGTGGCCCAGAGGTGGAAGGCAAGCCATTATTTTCACTTTTTCTGCCTTGTAGAATTAGTATGTGCTTCAAAGTCACAGGGTGGAACCTGTAAATTTTGGAAATATTCAAACTCAGCACCTCCTGGGAGTTGTTCTATAGATTATGCCAGAAAGGCTACAGGAAAAAAAAAAAAGAAACCCACAACCACCAACAAAAAAAAACCCTTCACCACAACACCAACAAAAGTCCAAAAACGTAGATGAGGTAGAATTCATGCTCAGTTCTCTGGAAGGACTCCCAGCCTAAGCATAGCGATCCTGAACAGGTAATCTTCAGCAGGCAGCATCCTACTTTCCAGCTTTACCAGCTCAGACTGTTGTGATCCTTCCAGAGATACTTTTTCCAGTGCTAAGACAGTGGAGCAGCACAAGTTTTCATGAATATGGAAGTTTGAAATTGAAATGGTGCTTTTGACAGGAGAGCAGAAGAAAGATGATAAATAACACTATCACATTAAGGGAAGCAATACATTTGCAGCGTCCAGGGTATCAAACCGATGATTAGCTCATTCAGTTTCAAATTAACCTCATTAAATTTTGTAAATGTAAAACCTCTTTTGAAAAATGACTTCAAAACTGAACCTTACTCCAGAGAAATGGCTGGAATTTGACTTCTAATAGCTTTAATTTTTTCACTTTTATTCATTATGATGTCTCCAATAAATACAATAATTGTGTCTTCTGCCAAAACACTTCATAAAATGTTATCTGTCTTCCAGAGGGAGTGGGAAGGGGAGTTCTGTTTGTTTAAAAATGAAGTGAATTAGAAAAATAAAATAAAGATTATCTAGAACATATATTTTATGATTAGACAATCTTGGAGGCCATGTTAAGAATTAAGAATTGTATTACTGGTCTTCCATGCAAAATGGTTCTTGCCAATTCATTTACACTGCTAATTATCTTGCAGAAATAAAGCTGTTTCATGAGGGCTCGGATCCTGGATCACAGCCCGCAGCTTCACAGTCCTATCTGCTCGTGGGAATTCTAGCACGATATTCCCCCAGGTACTCCAATTGGGTCAGCAGCTCTCCTGGGAGCTCAAGCATAGATGTGGCTCTGTGGGAGTTGGATAGCTTTAGCGCTGCTCACAGCAGACGCCATCCTGGGTACAGGAACAGGATATCTATTTATTGTCTCCAGGCAGATTATTGAGAAGCAGATCTGTATAATGGCTTTTCTCCTCCATAGTTCCCCAAGGCTGTTGCTCAGCTGGGAGCAAGAGCGTGTGAGTCAGCAGTCTGTCTCTGTGCATAAGGTGCCAGTATCCTGCATGCTATTTGGGCAACAAAACTGTAAGATTTTTGCATTCAGCCTCATGATATGTGGTGGTGAACTGCCATTTCCAGAATAAAATGTTGTCAGTATAGAAAGAAGAGTAGCTGTAACAGCACAGATTTTAGGGAGTAATTTTTTATTTCTGAAGAGACTGTAGATTGAGCTCTTTCTGTGTTATCTGGCTCTCCCACCTGTTCCAGCTGCCCTAGCAGGGCTGTATTTAGTTTGCAAGGTTCAAGGTTAGCCTGAATATGGGCTCAGAGCATGGTCAAGAAATGTAAACATGTAAAAGGCATACAATATGAACACACTTTGGAAATGCCATATGGTGTTTTTCCTCCTCCCCATCCTTGCTAGTGAAAGCCTGCTGATATTTTTGCAGTGAATCCTCTAGCAGAGAACAGATAAGTGCCTAGACAAAACTGCAGCACAGCAAGGCTCAAGCCCAGGTGAGAGTTTATCCCTCGTCTGAAAGCCCTAATCAGGCAAAGCTTACATGGGACTGGGGTTTGCAGACTTACTGTTCTGCCTGTCTTACGTGACTCATGAAAAGAAACATCATCTCAGTTCTCTGAGATGCATCCAGGCTGCTTTAACCTGTTTATAGTCGCTCTTGGGGTATGTCTGCATTGCATAGCAAAGCTACCTGTTCTGGCTCCAAGCAAGCTTTCTCCAGTGGTGCTTTGCCTAAGACTAACTGTCATGTGCTGGTATGTCTGTGTCACCATGCTCTGAGCTGCACAGCCCTTCTGCCTTGTTAGGCAAGTGGGGGTAACTCTCCAAAAGTTCTGCCTTGTGGAGCACAAAGCTTTGCTGTCCTCCTGTGTTCTTAGGATTTCTTCTAACTTCAGTTTCTGCAAATGCTTCAGCTAATTGTTGCCTTTCATTTCAACAGGAGATAAACTCACACCCCTCCCAGCAGAGAAATCAGCCCTCGCTGTTGCTAGCAGCGCTGAACTATGATCGTGCAGTGGAAGAGTTGGGGATCTCTCAGTAACTCAGTTTCCAAAAAAAGACTAACATCCTAGTCAGGTATGGTGCAGTGCTCATGTTCTTGCTCTAGAGGTCCCATTCTGAAAGCCCAAAAAGCCCAGCATCACGCAGGATTGCCCTGGAAGCCCCAGCATTTACTAGGAATGGCTGCTCTCAGTCCTCTTCTCCCCAGGTACTCAACTAACCCAGAATTGTCTCCTTTCTGCCTTACGACTTCCCAGACAGCATCTGCTCTCTGAAAGTAGTGTGTTGTACAGGCTCTAAAAAGGGCGAGAGAGAAATGTTTCCAATCTAATAGAAGTACAAATTCACAGAAGGTCTGGTTCTTTTGTTTTACAACTTCCACTTATTTCAGCTAGAGTTGTATTGCAGTGCCCTATTTCCACAGCCAAAGGGGTTATTTAAGTGACTCATTTCCACAACCAGGTCTCCTGTGCAGCATGTGACTGGCTGGAAGGTACCCCCACACAATTTTCCTTTGAAGAACTAGGCACCCATCTGTAAACTCTAAAAGTTTAAATTTAGTTTGCTATTTTTTATTTGGTTTCTCTTGTCTGAAAATTCCCCTGGTAAAAGCAGTGCTTGCTCTTATCTCCTTTCCTGCTTTCTCAAGTGTAGTGGGAACACACAGGCCATTCATTGCTCCCAGTTTTTCCCAGTCCAGTGTTGGACTTCTTGCCACCCTGGTGCATGCGGGTAAGTTGCAGAGATGACCCATACTCACCTAAGGTAAAGGTGAGTTAAAATTTCTGTTTGTAGTCAGTGTCTAAGGTAAAGCTCACCCACCTTTTTTTCCTTCATTCCTCTCCTCACTTCTTTTCTTTTCACACTTTCAGGTACAGCTCTATGAGAAGCTGGTTTCAGTGTTTATGTAGACTTAAACAGTCTGCATTTGGTCTCACTCCCACTCTGCCTTTCTCTGTTTCTTTAGCTGTCATCCTACAACTGTGAGTGGGCTTGAGTTAGAGACTGAATCACTGATGATACAACAGCTATAGAGGTGGGGATGGAGGAGGGAAGGAAGGAAGAGAGCAGAAACTTGTTAAATTGGCATCACCAAGATATTTTGGAGGATACACCTTCCTTCTCCCTATGTATGGCTTTCTCTCCCTTTTTCTCTATCTTTGCCTACCTGAGCAGTCCCACCTGTCACTTGTAGATCGTGTTTCTTGTAATCAGCTCTTCACATCCTCTTAACAGAGCCAAGTCTTCAGTCTCTGTCTTGTACACCTTTTCGCCAGTACAGAGAAAAGACGAGTGTACTTGTGCTACTGGAGCATGCAGAACAGAAAATGAGCAGCACGTCAGGTTAAACCAATTCCAGTTCTGAATTGTAAGGATGATGTGTTAACTGGGCTTTTCAGGCAAGTGACTTGGCCTCTGACTGCTCAGGGGGATGCTGGGTGCTATAATGATAGAATTTTCACATGGCCAGAATTTCATTACATCATTTGTTAGTCTATAGAATATCACAAGGGAGTTCTACTTTATTTAACATACTAACAACGAACAGCTGGCTGCATTACAGTCCTCTGTGTCAGCGAGGATACAGTCAAAATATATTAGTCTGGTTTAAAACATTCAAATTACATTTTTGTAGGTTGGCCAGTATGCACTGTGAGTGAGCAAAACAAGGAAAAGACACTTCAATAGTGGAAATAAAATGTCAAACATAATGAGAGCCTGAGCACTATGCAGAAGAAATGTTGGCATGAAAGGTGTTGGAGAGATTTAACCTATTTAAGGGGCATAGATTATGAAGGTATCTAGTTTCCAAGACTGCTCTGTTCCCTAACAGGACTTTAAGCCAGGAGTTCTGTATGATACAATGTTTATATCACTGTTCTGATAAAATTATGATTTTACTTCCCTGAAAATTCCAGTGTTAAGAATGTCAGCTATTAGCTCCTTTTGTGCCTCTGTGAGTTTAGTAGGGACATTTGATCATTCGCAGCTACTGGCATTGCCTGGTCTGTTAGGGTTGCTCTGCACCACATCTCCTCCCTTACTCGGAGAGCATCCTTGCTGCTGCAGTGAGGACACTAGACCTTCTCTGCCAGTTCTGCTATGTGTAATGTAGAGAGGTCGAGAACGATCTACACACTAGCACTGTGTGATGTGTCACAGAAGTTAGTACGCGCAGCTACAGCCTCCGTAATGGCTACGTGTCTTCTTTCTCACTCATTCCTATATGGTCTTCATCAAGCTTCCGAATTTTTCTGAGTCTCCATTCACCAGCTAGAGAATTAGGTTTAAGCATGATTTGCTTGTGTATTTTTTGACAGATGGACAGAGTTCTGTGATCTATTCCACAGCAAAATATAAATACTCTGCACAAACTCCCATTCTCGTGGGATTTTTAATGAAGCCTACTGAAGTATATACAGTATTACAGAAGTTAATAATAGGAAGAAGGGGACTTAGATGTCACTTCTTGCCAGTTGTGGTATTACCCACAAACCTTTCCAGAGTGCTTCGCAAATGTAGTTTTACAAGCTGAAAAGGACATTGCGTTCCCACAGTTGCTATAAAAGATCTTTCTGTGATATTAAAACATGGCATTGACAGGAAGCTTTCTCTGATGATTGATCTGATTTTTTTTTTCTTAAATATGCATGGTTTATACCTTGGCATTTGTGTTTTTCTAATAGCCAATATAATAACACTGTATTAGCTTTCCTTGCCATTAGGCACAAGTAGACGTATTCAGCATGTCCCATCTCACAGTAGCTGATTTCTTTGGGCATCGGTTGTTTGCCTTGCTTTTCTGGGAACATCCTCCAGCTCACCTGTTATTCTGCTTTGGAGACAGATGGCCAGAACGAGGTAAGGGTTTCCAGATTTGGCCTTACAAACTATTGAATGAACAACCAGTTGGGGTTTTGTTAGACAATTAAATGTAACTTCGTCATACTCAAACGCCCAGGTGAAAGAGGATTCAAAATTGGGAAGGGAAATAAAGAAAAGCAAGATGCAACAATAGCTTCCAGGTATCACCCTCAAAGATTTTCAACAAGATGTTCCAGTTTAAGGTTGAACAACTAGAAAAAGAACTGAATTATATTTTACCCCTTTTTTTTTTTTTTTTTTTCTTCAGGAATAGTTTTCAGATTGTGAAAGACACTGAAGGGGAAATGCTCTCCTCAGCCCCAACTGAAGTGAATCAAAATTCATTTTACAGTTCCTCTGAAACAAATATAAAGAGACTGACATTGTCTGACATCTTACAGTCACTGATGGGAAAAGTGAGGACTGAGGGTGGTAAGTGTGGGTCAAATCTGCCCAGGGCAGAGACTGTCTGCTGCCTGGACCCGTAACTGATAAATGTACTTCTGGAAATGGACTGGAAAACACAAAATGCAAAGGTCCAGCTGGCCTTTAGCAAGAAAACCACATTCCTGCCTTTCAAGCAAGAGACGTTGAAACACAAAGCTGCTATTCTTAAACACAGCTCCAAACGGAGAGGTGTTAAAATGTTTATTTAGCTAACACAAACAGGACGAGAGTCTGTCTGAAAGAAGGTGCCTACTACCTGCCACATCCCAGCTGAGGAGGCAGATAGGCAATGCATGCGATGCCTGTCAGAGGAGCGAGGAAAACAGTAAGTTGACTCTGCTGGGCCTCTTGATTGGGCTGAATGAATTAGAATAAGAAATATCGTATTTCATGATGGCTCAAACATTTCAAATGACAAACATACAGAGGGCACAAATGTAATACAAATTTTATTGTCTTCAGAATAATGGAGAGAGATATTTATTATGGTTTTTGTGTGACAGCAAATGATGTAATTAAGACTGCACTATAATAATAATTGTGACAACAGCTTTAACATATTCTCCTTTTTAGCTTTCTTGCTTCCTCCAACAAGTAATTTAAAAAAAAAAAATTGTATTCACAAGCCCTTATTAAGCTTGTTAAAAAAAAATGTAGAAAATTAAATAAAACACATATCCTGATTCCAGGTTGCATCATGTAACAAAAATAGGTTAAGAAACACCACACTAGGGTTCAATAGCAAAAAGTAGCTCATACATAGCAATTTCTATGCCTACTTTGTGTGGATAAAGGATAGCTTAATACATTTTTTGCCTAAAAGTATGCATCCTAAATACTCTTAAATGTTCCACTGAACAGCTAACATGTGCATTGCTTGCCAATTCCCTTTTTAACAATTTAGCATTGCCATTATGTTAAGGCTTTGATGTAGCATATCACTTTAAAAAGTCAGTCACTCTTCAGTATTTGCTTAGGTTTACGTTTTACTGTGTAGGGATGAAGTTAAGCATGTGCCTAACTGATGTGTTGAGTCAGTGCCTGAGTTCATCTGAGAATTCCTGTAAAATGCAGGGCCACGATGGAAGGTTCAGTCTGGGGCATTCTCTTCCTTAGCAAGAGTTGATACCAGGTGGGGTCTCCTGTCTGCTGGGAGGATACGCAGTAGTTAGAGCTGTAGTGCTAACAGTCTACAAATAAAACATTTAATAAACCAGGCTGCCTTTAGCCTTCATGTTTTCATTGTAGTTACTTTCCAGACATCAAAAGTTTAGTTTATTTTTTGAAAGAGACATCACGAGTATAAACTAGAGCATAACTTTTTATTATTTGGAAATGTTACATGTTTCCTTGCTGAAGAGCAGTATCAAAACTTTACACAGGATATTGAACTCAGTGCTGTTAAGGGAAAATGATCCATCTTCCCTATGCAGAAAGCATTACGTCATGAAGGGATGGAAACAAAGAGCTCTGAGGGACTGGGATAGGCAAACTTCCCTCCTTTTACAGGAAATGGGTGAAGCCTTGCTTGAAATTATTATTCAGACGTTTTGTGCTGTGAAGGAAATGTCTCCTGATAGCACAAGCTATTGGTTTCCTGTTGTGAACTAACAGTTTTGGCATAACCAAGAATGGACAGGAAGGGCAAATGATTGGGGGTCATTTGAAGAACTTGTTTTAATGAAAAGACCAGCCCAAGTAAGGGAGAAGAAATTTAGACTTACAAAAAAAAATTGAAATTAAAAGGGGAGAGCAGGAGAAAGGGGATCAGTTGCTGATTGCTGCAGTATCTTTGTGGAAATAAATAACAACAACAAAAAAATCCCACATCAAATTTTAGCAGGGTTAGCAAAAAGCGGGGGGGGGGCTGTTGTTGAGCAGGAAGTATCGCGGGGCGACAAAGCCCTTTGTATCCTACCTAATTAAGAGCCTGATTCAACAAATATATATCCGGCTTCTCCACTGAGGAAAGCAATTTTTGGAAGTTTTCACAGATGTGGAGTTGGTTTTTTTCAACCAGGACCTTATAAGAGAGGCACTTTCAAGTGCTATTTTTTTACCCATGGTGTATAAATAGCCCTGCCAGCAGGTCCCTGAAGTGGCCTTACACTGGGCCATCTGACTGCCCGTCCTCCATTCAAAGCAAAAGCAAGCAAAGGGAAAGGCACGGACAACATTTTCCTACCTCAGGCCTTCTCTGTAGCCTATTGTGAGAGCAGAATGGAGGTGGCTTCCCCTCGTCTCTTCCTGAGGTCTCTGGGGATCTGTGCCCCCTTCACAGGCTTGCGAATGCGGTGCCGGGGCTGCCCTCACACTCGCGTCATCTCAACCATTTCGGCTCTTGCTTTGAGGGGACCGTTCAAAACAGGCCGGTGCCTAATGCCTGGTCCAGAGGCCGTTCAGACCCCTTCTCCTGAAACATGGAAGAATGGCTGCATTGCAGGGGCCTGCGCCCTCCTTTGCTGGAGGCGGCAAGGCCTGGCACATTGCCTGCTGAAGGTACTTGTCCTGCTGCAAGGCTGGTGCGGAGTTTCTTACAGGACTTCATTTTCAGGAGGAAAAAAGTAAATTTAAAAATCTCTCTTCAGTGTTGCAGACTTACTCTTTTTAAGACAGTGGTGTTAAGTTTCATTTTAAGCATTCAAAATGTTTACAGGCTGTTTCTAAAATAAATGAAACCTGCTTGGATCTTTGTGTTATATACTTTTGGCAGCAACAATTTTCACCCTTGCAAAAATTATTTTGATTGTATGGAAATTCAAGTTGTAGAAAACGGTTGCCTATTTCAGAAAACAAAACATGAAAGGAGTCACTTCGTGTTTGCTGATTCCTAAAAGGCCTTCCTTACAAGTGTTTTTTATGATGCCAAACCCACAACAGTTTGTAAAAATGTGCTTGAATTGGTCTTTGGATTTAATTTAGATAGAATTTTTAAAACCATGTACAACAACATTTCTGCTTTCTACTCTTAGAAAAATACAAACTTCAGCCACATTTGAATCACGCCTTTTTTTAAACATCTCCTTTTAAATATTTTTGTTCCCATTTAGGACTGCCAACATTACCATGGAAACCCCCAAAAATAAAGACTTTCCCAGCCTTGTGAGAGCACACCTGCAAGAGCAAGAATTGCTTGTCAGGAGCGACTCTTCTCCATCACCGGTGTCACCTAAGGACATTTTTTTGTGGTCAGTATGATTTGTTATCTCAAAATTTATTGAAAGTATATTCTTAGAATTGATACAACTTGGAATCTTGCCATGGACCAGTAACAAATGTCTATTGCTGTCCAATAGGGCTTTCTTTAATATACTATCTCAGTTTCAAGGAAAAAAACAGCTCTTTACAGACTGTAGAGTTGAGACTGGAAGCCCTGAAATAACAAGATGAAATAAGCACTCATCTCAGTGAGACAAACACATGTAAATTAAGTCTTAATAAGATGTCTTAACAGAAATCTTTCCACTGGCTTCAGAAGAACTTGGATCAGAGTTACAAAGAGAATTGCAAGAATTCATCTGCTTCTTCCTAGCAGAGAGGTGGAGCATATTTACTATTGAACAATTGGTTACTATGAAAACTGACCTGTTTAGACATTTCAACATTGCTAATTTTATATATATAATTATTTTTTTTTTTTAGTTACGGAATTAAATTTTAAGCTCTTTGATCTGAAATTTTACAACTGCAATTAATTCTGTGCACTTTTCCAATTACAAAAAAAAAAGTAGATAATTACAATGGTTTAACATGTTGTTTTTCCAAGCAGAAGGCAGCTATGGTGGTAGAACTGAATTCAGATAATCTGGCAGTATATAAGAATATATTTCAAGTCAATGTTCTTAAATTTCTTGACTTATATTAAGAAAACTCAAATTGACAAGATATTTCCATTTTTCTGGTGCTGTGGTGGTTTAGCCCGGATCACCACACAGTTTCTTATTCACCCTGCCCCTACCTAGTGGGACAGGGGAGAGAAATTGGGAAGAAAGGAAAACTCGTGGGTTGAGATAAAAACAGTTTACTGAAAATACTAAAAACTACAAAGCTAACAGGGTATAAGGATATTAATATATACAAAATATACAAAATGAACAATGTACAATTTCTCACCACCCGATGTCCGAATGACCGACGCAGCCCGTCCTGAGCAGCGATCACAGGAACAACACCGAGCAGCAAGCAAAGGGGGAGAGCAAGCTAGCAAGGTAGAGGGAACGATGCCAGCAAGCAAGAGAGTAGAAAAGGATGCCAAGGGTGCCCAAACGGATACCCGACAAGGAAAGGAATAACTGAAAATGATGCCCCCTCCCATGGGCAACCCCCACTTATATACTGAGCATGACGTTTATGGCATGGAATACTCTCTTTGGCCAGTTTGGATCAATTATTCTGTCTGTCTTTTGCCCAGCTTCCCGCATCTGCACGTTAACGAGACTTGGAAAGCCAGACAGTGTCCTTGGTCTCATTAACAACAACTCGTATCATCAGAATGTTTTTATCAACATTCTTCACACACAAAATCCAAAACACACCGGCTACTGAGAAGAAAATTAACTCCATCCCTGCTGAAACCAGGACAGTATCCACCCCTTATTCCATACCATTTACGTCATGCTTATAGATATACACACAGATATCACTATCTCAATCTATGAGCTATCCCTCCAGAGTCTGTTGAGTTAATTTAGTCCATGACTTTGGGCCCCATCTGTGATAGCAGTCTCTCAGGGCAGGAGAGATGGTATGTAGTGTGAAGTTGTTACATACTGCATCTGGAACTCGTAGCTGGTACCTCTGGCGCGGCTGGTGTATCACGTCCATGGTCTGCGAGTTGAAGATGTTGATCTCGAGGAAGTTGTTGGTCACCAGTTCTGACTCCATCACTGCTGCACATCGCTCGGTTTCATCAAAGCTTGTTCTTCACTGTTGAGTGTGATTCTTGCTGCACTACCTCTGATAGAACATAAAAGAACTACAGACATGATTATATACAGTTCAAATTATTGGCTGTTTTCACCTAGAATCAAATCTCCTTGAGGTACACATCGGACTTCCCCATCCTCCCGCATCACCCACCAAGTACATCCAGGTCCTTGAGCGAAAGCAATCCCACGAATGGGTTTGCCTTTGCCCAGAGGAGGAATAACCCAGACTGTTTTCCCCAACATATTCCTTACATGCACCACAGGAACTTTATCACCATCTACAGTATGTAAAAGTTCAGATTGGGCAGGGCCAGCTCGATTGATGGATCCCCGAGTGTTGACTAACCAAGTGGCTTTTGCTAAATGTTTGTCCCAGTTTTTGAAGCTTCCACCACCCATTGCTTTCAGTGTAGTTTTCAGCAGTCCATTGTACCGTTCAATCTTTCCAGAGGCTGGTGCGTGATAGGGGATGTGATATACCCACTCAATGCCATGCTCTTTGGCCCAGGTATCTATGAGGTTGTTTCGGAAATGAGTCCCATTGTCTGACTCTATTCTGTCTGGAGTGCCATGTCGCCAGAGAACTTGCTTCTCAAGGCCCAAGATGGTGTTTCGGGCGGTGGCATGGGGTACAGAATATGTCTCTAGCCACCCAGTGGTTGCTTCTACCATTGTAAGCACATAGCGCTTGCCTTGGCGAGTTTGTGGGAGTGTGATGTAATCAATCTGCCAGGCCTCTCCATATTTGTATTTCAGCCATCGTCCTCCATACCAAAGAGGCTTTAGCCGCTTGGCTTGCTTAATTGCAGCGCATGTCTCACAGTCGTGGATAACCTGTGCAATAGTGTCCATGGTTAAATCCACCCCTCGATCACGAGCCCATTTGTATGTTGCGTCTCTTCCTTGATGGCCTGAGGTGTCATGGGCCCACCGAGCTAAAAATAGTTCACCTCTGTGTTGCCAGTCTAAGTCCACTTGGGAAACTTTAATCTTAGCAGCCTGATCCACTTGCTGGTTGTTTTGATGTTCTTCAGTGGCTCGACTCTTGGGTATGTGAGCATCTACGTGACGTACTTTTACAACAAGCTTCTCTAACCGGGCAGCAATATCTTGCCACAGTGCGGCAGCCCAGATGGGTTTGCCTCTGCGCTGCCAGTTGCTCTGTTTCCATTGCTTTAACCACCCCCACAGGGCATTTGCCACCATCCATGAGTCAGTGTAGAGATAGAGCACAGGCCATTTTTCCCGTTCAGCAATGTCTAAAGCCAGCTGGATGGCTTTCACCTCTGCAAACTGACTTGATTCACCTTGGCCTTCAGTGGCTTCTGCCACTCGTCGTGTAGGACTCCACACAGCAGCTTTCCACTTTCGATGTTTTCCTACAATACGACAGGATCCATCAGTGAACAAAGCATATCGCCTCTCATTTTCTGGAAGGTTGTTGTATGGTGGGGCTTCTTCAGCACGTGTCACCTCTTCCTCTGGCGGCATTCCAAAATCTTTGCCTTCTGGCCAATCTGTGATTACTTCTAAGATTCCTGGGCGATTGGGGTTTCCTATTCGGGCTCGCTGTGTGATCAGTGCGACCCATTTACTCCACGTGGCATCAGTTGCATGATGTGTAGAGGGGACCTTCCCTTTGAACATCCAGCCCAGCACTGGCAATCGGGGTGCCAGGAGGAGCTGTGCTTCAGTACCAATCACTTCTGAAGCAGCTCGAACTCCTTCGTATGCTGCCAGTATCTCTTTTTCAGTTGGAGTATAGCGGTCCTCGGATCCTCTATATCCCCGGCTCCAAAAGCCTAGGGGTCGACCTCGAGTCTCTCCTGATGTTCTCTGCCAAAGACTCCAGGTAGGGCCATTCTCCCCGGCTGCGGTGTAGAGGATGTTTTTCACATCTTGTCCTGTCCGGACTGGCCCAAGGGCTACTGCATGAACAATCTCCTGTTTAATTTGTTCAAAGGCTTGTCGTTGTTCAGGGCCCCATTTAAAATCATTCTTCTTTCGAGTCACTTCATAGAGAGGGCTTACAATCATACTGTAATTTGGAATATGCATTCTCCAGAAACCCACAACACCTAAAAAGGCTTGTGTTTCCTTTTTGTTAGCTGGTGGAGCCATAGCTGTTATTTTGTTGACCACATCCATTGGAATGTGACGACGTCCATCTTGCCACTTTACTCCTAAAAACTGGATCTCTTGTGCAGGCCCCTTGACTTTGCTTTGTTTTATTGCAAAACCGGCTTTCAGAAGGATTTGGATTATTTTCTCCCCTTTCTCAAAAACTTCTTCTGCTGTGTTGCCCCATACAATGATGTCATCAATGTATTGCAGGTGTTCTGGAGCTCCACCCTTTTCTAATACAGTCTGGATCAGTCCATGGCAAATGGTGGGGCTGTGTTTCCACCCCTGGGGCAGTCGATTCCAGGTATACTGGACACCCCTCCAAGTGAAAGCAAACTGTGGCCTGCATTCTGGTGCCAGAGGAATGGAGAAGAACGCATTGGCAATATCGATGGTGGCATACCACTTGGCTGCTTTTGACTCCAGTTCATACTGAAGTTCTAGCATGTCTGGCACGGCAGCACTCATTGGTGGTGTAACCTCATTTAGGCCACGATAGTCCATTGTTAGTCTCCATTCTCCATTAGATTTTCTCACTGGCCATATGGGACTGTTAAAGGGTGAGCGGGACTTGCTGATCACTCCCTGGCTCTCCAGTCGACGAATCAGCTTGAGGATGGGGATTGTGGAGTCTCGGTTGGTGCGATATTGCCGCCGGTGCACCGTGGTAGTAGCAATTGGTACCTTTTGTTCTTCAACCTTCAGCTTTCCCACAACGGAAGGGTCCTTTGAAAGTCTGGGCAAGATGGACAGCTGTTTATTTGTCTCCACGGTGGCTATACCAAAAGCCCACCGGTGCCCTTTTGGGTCTTTGAAATACCCACTCCTGAGGTAATCTATGCCAAGAATGCATGGAGCATCTGGGCCAGTCACTATGGGGTGCTTTTGCCACTCATTCCCAGTCAAACTTACTTCAGCCTCCAATACAGTCAGCTCTTGGGATCCTCCTGTCACTCCAGAAATACAAATGGGTTGTGCCCCTTTATAGCTTGATGGTATTAGAGTACACTGTGCACCAGTGTCTACTAGAGCTTTATACCTTTGTGGGTCTGATGTGCCAGGCCATTTAATCCATACAGTCCAATAAACTCTGTTGTCCCTCTCCTCCGCCTGGCTGGAGGCAGGGCCCCTCTAGTCCTGTTTGTAATATTTTCTATTCACTTTCTGTGAGTATGAATCAGAAGTTCCTTCCATAGGATCAGAGGTGAGATCAGCCCTTCTACGCTGTCTGGGGAACTGCCCACTGGAGACTGGAGCAGCAAATTGCCTGGAAGAACCTCCCTTTGTGATTGTTTTACCTTGCAACTCACGTACACGTGCCTCTAGGGCCGAGGTAGGCTTTCCATCCCACTTCCTCATATCCTCTCCTTGGTCACGCAAGGTAAACCATAGGTCATCTCGTCGGGTGTACCGTCTCCCTTGAGCAGGAGGAGGATGAGGTCTTCTTCTAATAGCTGAGATATTAGTCCGTGCAGGTGGGGAGCAAGAATCTTCGAGTTTCTCACACACCTCAGATAGTTTTTCTAACAGTTTTTCAAACTGGCTTTCAGATTTCTCAGTCAGTCTTTCTATAGCTGAGACACAGGCCCGCATCGGGGAAGAGAGATTGTCTTCATATTGTCGGAGCTGGTTAGCCACTGCACGTACTGGTGGCATCTCATCATCTTTCCAACTCATTGCTGCCAATGAGTTGGCATACGATGATGGTGCACTCTGTACAAATTTCCGCCACATGGGTCGGGTACATTCAATTTCATCTGGATCTACGGATGTCCGTGGGTCATCCAGGTTATGATAAATCAGCTCCCGAACAGCTAATTCTCTCAGAAACTGGATACCTCTCTCCATGGTGGTCCACTTGCTTGGGTGGCATACAATATCTTCCTTAAAGAAATACCTGTCCCTCACACCTGACAGGAGTCGCCTCCAGAGGCTGCAGGCTGCTGACTCTCTTCCAATTGCCCTGTCAATGGCTGCTTCCCTAGACAGAGATCCCAGCTGCCTGGCTTCCCTGCCTTCTAATTCCAGGCTACTGGCCCCTCTGTCCCAGCATCGGAGCAACCAGGTGACAAGTTGCTCACCTTGATTACGGCTGAAATCTTTTCGCATATCTCGCAGCTCACTCAGGGATAGGGATCGGGTGACTACCTCCCCTTCTGTCTCTCCCTGATCATGTGATGGGCCTGGTTCATCATCATCTTTCACTATGCGAACTGATTTTTTGGTGTATTTCTTATGTACAGGGGCCACTGATACTGGTGTGGATGATTGGTTTTTCGGTTTCTCTTTGGTACTGCTTGCCGAGGTTTGAGTAGCCACAGTGTCTGGCGTGGGGGCTGAAGCAATCGCAGTGCCCGTAGCAGGGGCTGGGGTAGCTGCAGCACCTGCCGTAGCGGCTGAAGTAGCTGCAGTATTTGTAGCAGCAGTTTGAGTAGCCACAGTGTCTGTTGCGGGGATTGGAGGAGCCATAATACTTTTAAAAAACTGTTTAAACTTCATCAATATCAAGATCTGAGATAGCTGCAAGAGACTTGTCACCATGAACATGGTGGTAGGGGTATAAAAAGGGTATTCAAAATTCTCAAAAGCTGTTGAAATTAGCTTGGTGAGGTGGGGAAAGCTGTAAACAGATGTTCCCCCCGCGGCCTGGCTTCCCGGAACAAAACAACAGGTATAGTTCCAAACAACACCCACAAGATGGCTCCCGAAATACCCGGGTGGAGCTGCCTCTGCCTCCTCGCTCTGCACACTGCCCACCGCCATTGAGTACAGATATGAAAATGGTCCCGTTACCAGCAATCTCACTAAACAAATCAGTGCCGCATAGCACAGCAGAACGATACCTTTGATCCAACACACATCATTGATAAAGCGTGCACAAACACCGACAAACAGAAAATACGGCAAGTAGGGTGCTATCCAGTACAGCTCTAAAAACAACTGCGAGAACAAATAAAATAACATTGTGCCCAGCGATGACCAAACCGGCTTAATGAACACTTGTAACAAATCTGTTTTCAACACACTGTGTTCAAACCTGTCCTTATCTCAACCCTTCGGGACTGACCAGGGCTTGAACCTTGGATCCTCAGACTAAGGTCCGATGATCTCACGACTGATCTAGTGAGGCCCCTTCCAGCCCCACGTTGGGCGCCAAAAAGACTGTGGTGGTTTAGCCCGGATCACCACACAGTTTCTTATTCACCCTGCCCCTACCTAGTGGGACAGGGGAGAGAAATTGGGAAGAAAGGAAAACTCGTGGGTTGAGATAAAAACAGTTTACTGAAAATACTAAAAACTACAAAGCTAACAGGGTATAAGGATATTAATATATACAAAATATACAAAATGAACAATGTACAATTTCTCACCACCCGATGTCCGAATGACCGACGCAGCCCGTCCTGAGCAGCGATCACAGGAACAACACCGAGCAGCAAGCAAAGGGGGAGAGCAAGCTAGCAAGGTAGAGGGAACGATGCCAGCAAGCAAGAGAGTAGAAAAGGATGCCAAGGGTGCCCAAACGGATACCCGACAAGGAAAGGAATAACTGAAAATGATGCCCCCTCCCATGGGCAACCCCCACTTATATACTGAGCATGACGTTTATGGCATGGAATACTCTCTTTGGCCAGTTTGGATCAATTATTCTGTCTGTCTTTTGCCCAGCTTCCCGCATCTGCACGTTAACGAGACTTGGAAAGCCAGACAGTGTCCTTGGTCTCATTAACAACAACTCGTATCATCAGAATGTTTTTATCAACATTCTTCACACACAAAATCCAAAACACACCGGCTACTGAGAAGAAAATTAACTCCATCCCTGCTGAAACCAGGACAGGTGCCTACTCTCTGTTCTTAGGTATATGAATTGTATATTCTGCTTGCTAAATTGTTGTATTTCCAGTATATGGAGGCTTTTGATTTGTGTATCTTTCTGCAGCGTAATGGCAATTTGACAGCAAGTCTGCATCAGTAATAAGCACCACTGGGAAAACAGAGATTTGTTTGTTTGTTTGTTTGTTTCTCTTTAGTAAGGAAAGACTTTCCATAGATTGCAAACTCAATGAAAAACTGAACTTTAAATAATGTTAGAAATACACCTTTGTGTTATTAGCAATAATACAGGAAAACCATCTACATTTTTTTTGTTGTTGTTATTTAAGCATACCGAAAAACTTAATTTAAATGCATTCAGGGCTTACCTAGATTTGCTTTTCAATGCTGTTTAATGAGCAAGCTCCCTGGCAGAATTGTTTGTCAGCATGGATAAACCTCAGAAATGCTAACTTCTAACATCTGCATGGTGTGTCTAATATCAAATGATCCTGTTCAAATCAGTAGGACATTTTGGGAAATTAGGTGCTATTCCACCCGAACAAGAGTATCAGACCTCACTTTTCTGGGAATATTAAAGAATGAAAGGAAAAAACCAAATTCAGAGCTCAAAGAAAGTGTTTTCACTACAGAGCTGAATCTGAAGAGAGATTCATTCAAACAGAACACAGAAACTGTGTGACAAATTAGTGCCATGACTGTTGTACTGTCTCACACTACAGTCTCACCAGAATATGTATGTTTTGCAGGACCAGAGCTTCCTGTTGTACACATGAAAAATTTTCACAGAGTAGTAGTCCGGTGTTTACGAGAAGAAATCTTCCCAGAAGTGCACAGGTACTAACAGCAGGAACAACAGCCATTCTCATGTGGCCAGCTCACCCCAGCTGTTGACAAAATCTCTGTCCCAATCACAGCATGGAAGTAGTTTTTGCTGAATTTACCAGCTTTAAGTACAGTACTATCAAAGTTCTGGATATTTGCAGTCAATAAGGTTTCTATGTCACAAGATAAATGTTTTCCCAACAAATGTTGATTCAAATGTCGTACATTCCCACTGCTACAATTTTTGCTCTAGGCAAAGTAGGAGATTATTTAGTGTTGCTACAAGCTGTCATATTACTTATGCTGCTCACTAAAGGAGGAGTTGTGTTTCAGCATTAGATGGGGAGTGTTCTTATGCATGCATTTGTGCTCAGAATGACCATTTCAGAAGTTTTGTTGCATATGTTCATTGATATTCTGTAAGATGGACTGGGGTTGCAGAAGGGAGTAAAAGTTGAATTTCCCTGTGAAGGTGGGTAGGAGCCCGAGTGGCAATCAGATTAAACTGGAGAAGAGTTATACGTGTTTTGCATTCTTCTGTGGAAACTGCAGATAGATGAAATGCATAGGGGTTATCATGTGGGGTTAATTTTTCCAGGAATGAAGTGCAGAAATGAAATGAATTGTAGTGGAAGTTGTAAACTGGCATAGATTTGAGCTCAGTCATTATCCTTTGGCTGGATGCTCTGTGCAAGCTGCAGATCCCCCTCCTAAGGTCTTAAAAATCACTTCTTTTCATTTGTGCATGCTTTCTGGAACTGATGAGATTAAAATAGCATAATACCATTTCAACTCAATAGGGAATGATTGCAACTGAAAAGCATTTATTTATCTGGTGTGAATCATTCTGTATTGCATTTCAGTTCCATACTGAAAGAGAGGTTTGTTTGTCTTTTAAAGAGTTACTTAAATAGGAGAGGAAGTGAGAACTAGTTCCTGGCACCTTTACTTTGCCAATGCAGCTAACACACACCTCACTGTATAGTGCTGATGTATTGCAGAAGGACATCCAGGACTTTTTTGACTATTCTAGTGTTTATTGTTACCATATCAAGATTTTGGCATTGGTTATCAAGGTGGTGGTAAGTGTGATCAAGAAATAGTATTGCAATATTAATAGAAAAGGTTACAAATAAAGAAAAATAGTGGGTTTTGCTGTAATGTCAGTGTCTCTTGGTTCTACCTTGCTAGTAGTTTTTAAGATGACATAGACATCAAGTAGGCATGGTTTTGTCTAAATATAAAGCAGTTGCTTTATGGAGAAAGTTGTCTCTTTAAGAGGACTGGTGAACTGTGGGGAGAGTAGCTTAATATTATGGTAACCACTTGGATTTTACTTTTAACTGTATTAATAAATAGTGCCACATTAATGACAACTTTCAGAAAAAGAACTCAAAAATTGTAGCTGTTATAAACGTAACAAAAAAAAAAATCAAAACCAGGAGCAGCATTTTAATTATTAATTTCAATCTCTGCCTTTTTAAGTTTAAACTCTGCCTGTTAATCTCAACCTAAAAAGACATGTTGAGATGCGGAAGCTTCATTTTTCTGTTTGTTGCACTTCCTTTGCCTGCTTCTTCCTCCATCAAACTGACTTATGTCAGTGTGAACTAGTGATAAACTGTGATCCCAGAACAAATAGCTGCTTCTATGGAATTTTGTATTATGAGTCAGGACCCCTTTCAATCTCCCTGAGTTCTACCTGGAAAGTTGGTTGTTTCCATGCCAGCTGGGAAGTCTCTCCTCACTCAGGCTTGCTTTCCACGCCATAAAAGTCAGGCAGTGTTCCTAATGCTGGTCTGAGGAGGAGAGCTGGTCACAAAAAGCTGCACATTCCATCACAGTTCTAGCCATAAAGTGACTTAAGAGAAAGGACTCGTGCTGTGTGTGCTCCCCTATCTTCTGTGACAGTGACTTCAGGCTCCCAACCATAATGTTCAGTTGCTGGGGAGGGGGTTCTTCCTTAGTCAGCTGGGTGAGGGCTCTTACCCTAATGCACAGAAGCTTTGGCATGATTATTTTTTTTTTAAGTTAAGTTAATGGTTCATGTCAGAACCCTTTATTCCAATTTACATACATGCCAGTCATTTCAGGATGGAACTTAGAATGGTTTTGTAGCAAGAGAGAAGCAGAGTTTGTAGGAAGAGAACATACACATAAAATTTTTATTAGGCCAATTAATTAATATAATTGGAAAGAACAGGCAGGCTTTCAAGCTCAAAGTCCTTTCTCTGGGTCTGAAAGAGAGTGGCAGAATCCAAGCCAGAGACAAGGTTAGGCCCAATTCCTCTTAGTTTAATCTAATTATGTTAGTCAGACCACTTGAGATAGAAGGGTACTTACCATGCGTAGAGCAAAGCTCCCTTCCACATTACAGCAATCATATTCTGCTAGGAAAACTTATGTTGCAAGGCGAGCTACACAAGCCTGTACATCAGTTTTCAGAGAGACCTCCTGGGGTCCTTAATTGCTGACAGGCATTTAGCCATACTGGCAGCACACAGAGCATTTCAGCCTAGCCACATGGAATACAGGATCTGCAGTGTTCAAAAATAATCTGGTTTAACATCACGGTGCGATGTTTGCTCAGAGGGCTCCACTGAACCTGTGGCTTCATTGGTGGCTGTCTAACTGCTGAGGAGGCTGAGTCCTTCCCAGACACCAAGAGGAGCTCAGCGCCTCTGGAGTCTCTTCCTGACCTGGTGGGTGGATGAGATTCCAATCAGACGAATGGATGGATTACCAATAAGTCTTCTTGTTTGGCCATCTGGATGTACTGCTGCTGCCAGGCTCATTTTTCAGCTTGATGACCATAATGATTTTGGCAATGGTTGTGGCTGCTCCCATTCATTCTTTTAACAATTTCCATTACCCTGGCCAATTATTTTTGGGGTCCTGGCCTTTTCTTTCAGAGCTATGTGTTTTTTTGTTTCAAGATCTCTGAATAGTGATTTGTACAACTACGTCCCTTTGTGGCTGCTCCTCATCTTCTTGGAGCAGTTTTACATACCGCATATGCCTTTTGAACTAGCTTGTGACAAAGTGACTCAGACAACACTGCTCTAAATAACCTTCCCACAGACAGTGAATAAAAAGGAGACAAGTCTCGGCTCTCCATTTTGCTGGACAGGGCATGCACATTAAGCACACAGTCAGACAGATGGAAAAAAACGTGGGTTTAGTAGTGTTGTCAGTAGCAGATCCCAGCTGTTCCCCCAATATAGCACACATAGGAACTCCCTGTACAGGACTGCTTTCAGCTGCATTTTACTCCATAGTTTTGTCTATCTTTCGTATTTTGTCAGCCCCAACAGGCTGAAATAGGCATCTTCTTGTGTATTTTAAGCCAAAAGAAAAGTCAGCAAACAAACACTGAGAGAGTCTATACAGGGACCCAGAAACAAAGCTAGCATTATAGGACATGCAATCGCTTTTTCTGAAGCATTGTTAAGTCTTATTCTCTCAGATCCATACACACTGTCCAGCTCACATCTTAGGCCACTGGGGAAAAAACAAGTTCCCAAACGTGCTTGAAATACTAAACTAGTCCCAGGAGGGAAAACCTAAACAAACACTATCCTCCTCACTGAACACGCCCGATCCTTCCCTAATCTAAACAGCCACTGACACTCTTATCACTTTCTGCCAGCAACTCTAGCTGTTTTATTGTTAGGAAGGAAGGCTTATACTGCTTGGATAGGTTTTTGCCACCTCTGTACATTGCATGCCTCAGCCAGCTGTGTGCTGCAGATTCTTAGAAGGGCTCTCAGGCACAGAAAGGGATTCTGTATAAAAATGCTGCTGCACCAAGACTAGGTGGTGACTGGTGGTGACTGGTCATTAGGTCACCACCGATGACTTGTGGTGACTGGTGCCATCCGTTACACAAGGGGCTAAGCAGTAGAGAGAGATTCTGGCAGAATGGCTTCTGAGTGACATGCTTCCTATTATCAATGTATACTGGTGTACGTACATATCACAATAAATCAGACCAGGCATCTCTAATTACCATTGCTAACTCACAAAAATAGGATCAGCTAGTCTTAGACTCTTGATCTGAGAGGTTATAATAAGAATCAAAGCTGTACTTGGTGAAAATAATCAGTTAGCACCAGAAATAAAAGCATTTCAGATGCTCTTTCCTTGAATATACACTTAATAGTTTCAAGTCTTTGAAAGCATGTACCAGCTCCTCGCCATCACACAGCTGCACCGACTCCACAGTCTTTGGATTCAGTTCAAATCTTGTTTTCAATATGACAAGAACTTTTGTCGACAATGTAGTAAAGCAACAAGAGGCATGCCAGTAACAAGATAAACAAATAAAAATACCTTAGCACGTAGGTAAGGATCAAAAGCCTTGGGAAAGGCTGGGTAAGTTTTCAGCACCAACAGGCACATAGTTACAGCCCTGGAGGTTTGCTTAAATTGTATCTGAGATGGCCACTCCCAGAAACAGCTGAAGACACAATCCAACTTCTCCTTCCCAGGTGGCCCTTGCGGACCATCTGAATCCAGATTGTCTAAAAGTGCCATGTATCCTCACATCATGCCATGTCAACTCTTAGCAGAAAG
The DNA here is from genome assembly GCF_036417535.1 of Chlamydotis macqueenii. NCBI lineage: Eukaryota > Metazoa > Chordata > Aves > Otidiformes > Otididae > Chlamydotis > Chlamydotis macqueenii. The sequence goes on along the minus strand of NC_141567.1, from coordinate 9,541,184 downwards.
GCCACAGGATGTCTTGTCTGTCTAGCCTCAAACATATGGTTTCATCACAAGGGCAGATGGGACATAGGGAGGTGACTGGGCCAGGTAATGCTCAGAGCCTGCTAGCATTGCAGGATATGGATCAGATGCTTGGAGCAAACTCGAGTTGTCTCTGAGTATGCCGGTTAGCTCATCAGTCTCAAATTTGCTCCTGGGGCCTGATGAGGAATTTAATTCAAAGCAGTCATGAAGTTGTTCTTTAGGCTATACTCATCTCATCGAGATGGATCAAGAAAATTCCAAAAAATTACACATCAGGTACGCACAATTTCATAACAAATGCAAATACACACTTTAAATGTCATATCAATAGACTGGATTGCATTCATAGCATGCTGGAGGCCTACTTAAAGAATAGCATTTGCTTTTCTTAAATGCATATGTAATTCATAATGGCCAGCTAACTTCATGAAGTTCTTCATGCTTAAAGGCTGAAATACTTGTATATACATCACTACCCCCAAAGAATAATTTTAAACAGGAAAATTCACTCCCTGTAGAGAAGACTCTTCTAGGCTTTAAGGACATATAACTTCCAATTAAAGCTTTACAAAAGGCCTAATACATGGAATGTGACTAAGGCTCAATACTACCACAATAAATGTCTGTCTGATAAGGTGCCTACGGCACTGCTGTAGCATTACAAACATGTATCAGTAAATCCACCTCTGAATGCAGTTCATCTATCTCGAGAATGAAGTTCATCTTTCACAGTACAACATGGTCTTCTAGACAGACGGAGAAAGGAAAAAACCATTTATCATTCCTGTGCCAGGCAGAGTTCAACTTGAAAGAAACTGGATGAAATGTGTACCATTCATCTAAGGAACAAATCCACGTTACAGATTTGTCTGAGAGACAAGTGAATTCAGTCCAAAAAAGCTATCCATTTCAGAATGGGAGGCTTGAATTCAGTCCAACCAGAAAATGCATGCTGAGTAGCATCCATTTATTCAGAGTAGTAATAGCTTATTTTAAAAGCACATTGCCTTGATCATTTGTGTTAAACATGGCATATATATATACCCCAACAAAAATTCCCATCCTTGTGAATGCAGGCTATCTGCCAGCTCCACAAAGGGAATTATTTTTTAAATAGCTACTGCGCTAGGGCTGTTGTCTGCAGAGCAGGTTTTATATGTTCAGCCTACTGCGATCATCAGGTCTGAGTGCACAGTAAATGGAATTCACAAGCCTTTCCAAGTCACCTCCTGTGTAGAGCCCTGAACAGACAGTCCCAGAAGTGAAGTAAGGAACAACTTCTCTCTCCGCCCCTTTGGGCAGCTCACACACATGCTTTTAGCAATACCTAAAACAAGAAAAACACCTAGATCCACTTCACTGGGACTGACAGAAATAGCGAGGAAATGAGAAACTGATTAAGTGGTGAGCCAGCTTCACGTGAAGAGAAACTTCCAACTTTCTTTCCTAATGATTTTTTTTTAAAGTGCTTCGTTTTAGCTTGTATTCCATTAAAAAAAAAAAAATCTTGGCCCATGAGTTCCCATGCCTACACAGATGAAAGCTGTGAGAGGCCTTAAATGACTTCAGCAGGAAACTACTGGGAAGGGGAGTGGTCTGTTTTCTGACAGTCCCATTACACATTTCTAGGAAAAATCTTTTCAAGTTCAGCGTACGAAAATGAAACAGGATTACAGCACTGCCTCTCTCTTGGAGACAAGCGCAACAACACTTTTCCTGCTCCCATGCTGGACTGCTGCAAAGTAATTAACTTCTTTTTCCTTTCTCTTCTTCTCTATCTCAGGATCTTGGGCTCAGGAATAGCACTTTAAATGGAAGGAATTTTTTAGAATTAATGCATTTAAAGTCTGCTCAAATAGGAACCATGTTTATTTCAGGTAACCTTGATGAATACTTTGTTCTTGCAGTTGCATTCATAAATCCATCTGCCATTGCCCAAAACCCTCACAAACTGTTTAGCGAGCTCAGGAGTTTTCCACTTAGTAGCGATGACAAAGCACTAGACTACTGCAAAACTCATGACGGAGAAGCTGAGCAATAACAGACGCCAGCCAAATAGATCACTGGGGTGGAAGGTCATCCTTGAACAGTATTTCCATTTTTCCCCTCTTGGTAAATTGCTCTGGGAACAATCCTCTTTTCTAGCATAATGTAATCAAGAATTAAAAAGTCACCACCGCTTACACAGAGCTGCAATTCCTGGCCTGACTGGCTGTGTTGGGAATTTTAACTGATGTCTCCACCCAAGCAGCATGTGGAACCAATGTAATGGCTAACACAATTCAGAGCTTAAAATGGAGTGATGTTGCAGTTCCAGCTGTTTTTGTAAGTCAGTACATGAGATTTTTGGAAGCATTAGAGAAGAAACAGAAACAGAGGTGAGGAATGGCTCCTAGTCTGATGATGTACACTGTGGAACATGAGAGTGACAATGCAAAAAAACCAGACAAAAGTAAAGCATCACTAGACAGTATTACATAGTGCTCAGGACCAAGAGAGCAACGAGAAAGTGAAGACTGGTGAGACATACTTCATGGGAGAGGTGCATTATTTTTTATCTGTTTTTAGAAAAGGCACAGCCCTCTACATATGGAAAGGTGAAGATACGTGACAGCCTAGGGGTAGACAATAAAGCTTTCATTCTGATGAAGAAGAAGGGTTCACTGTAAGTAGACTTGGCCCGAGTGCCCTTAACAGGTACTGTGACTCACAGTGGTCTGCAAATCCCTTAATTATCAGAGCTGTGTCTCCCTATGTATCAGCTTAATCCTAGCTAACTCTGGAAGGGCCTCTTTCTTTCTTGAGAACTGATCTATACTTTTACACCAAACAAGTTTCCACATTCTTCCCTAACCCTAACATGCAGAGGCCCAAAATCACCAGCAAGGCATGATGACGACAAGTATTTAACTTATTCCCAAATATATTTCCGTGTAGGTCCCTCCTTATAAGCAGAAGTTCTCAGCTGGCTGCAAATTCTGATGCAGATTTTTAGCAATTTAAGTACTTAGTATTTGGTAAGTATTTAGTAGTAATTTGCTAGATCTGCTGTCTATCCAAGGCCCTTGTTTAATGGTTAGTTGTCTTTCCAGCAGACGCTGTCTTCCCAACAGTACTCCTTATTCTTTGAAGGGAAGAAACATACTATTTGGTAGAGAAGCGTGTGGGGAAGAAAGGTAAAGTTTTAGGCTTAGTCCCCTCTGTGTGTGTGTGTAACTGTATAGCTCATACCTGCATCCACCACCCCGATCCTTACCTGTCTGAAAGAGTCCCTATGCCTACAGCATTTATGGGGATCAAGGCAAAGTTCATTGTTTTCAGAGTTCATCCATCAAGATGAACAGTAGAGGTAGGATGCTGGAGATAAAAAGTATATCCAGTGAAGAGAATCAGGATATAAGCTCTGTCCTCGCTGAAAACAGGAGCTGATTTGCTACCAACATCAATGGGTCACATTCGCACAGGGCCCTTGCTGTGTATTTAGAAAACAGACAAAAAAAAAAACCAACAAAACGAATAGAAGTATTTGAGAAGAACTAAAGAGAGGTGGGATCACCATAAAAAGTTTATGAGGCTTTCACCCACAAAAACAAATTTAAAAGGCTGCTTGTAAAAAATAAAACCCTGTGTTTCTTTGAAAAATCCCAGATACCCCGATCTCGGGTAATGCAGTTCTTAACCAGCATTACCACAGCCCCCCATCACAACATGCTAAACCTGTACATCCCGGTTTCGTATCTGCGGGTAGGACTCACCCTGCAAACCAGATCTGACAAGGATCATTTTTGCTAAGTATATTCTAGAAGGATTTAATTCCCAGATAACCTAGTCTGGAAGAGAGAATTCAGTACTCTCTGGAATGGTGATAAAATGAAACCGTTTGAAAATAATATGCTTCAGGTTTGCAAGAGTCCTCAAACACACTACTACAAATGCAACAGCCTTTAAAATTACTAGGTTCAACTTATCATCAGTCTGACTTATGCAAAGCACTATCTTTCCCCCTTAGAAATAAATTTAATATTGTTTCACTCCATCATTAACCAGGATTATTTAGTTCTGAGAGAATTTATACACAGTCTATATGACTGAAGCAAGTAAACAAGCTGAGGGCTTTTCTAAAATAAAACTGTAGAATGTCAATGCAAATCAACAGTAAAAAGGTTTTTGAGTGCAATAAGCAGTGGAATAACTTAGTTACACAGCATCTAATGAGCAAAAGAGATATTGATTGTTTTGCAGTCCACTTCTGAAAACCACAACAGAGGCTTTCACTTTGTTTTCTCCCCACTGGTTAAAAAAAAACCTGCTCTTTTTTTGGCAGAAAAATATATTTAAACAGTTCTTTTTAGATAGATAAGACTATGGACAGAAGCAAAACGTGAAGGAAGGCTTTCACACATCATGTAGATTATCCATTTTTTGGGAGCTGAAATGCTTTAAATACTCTCGTTAATTTGAAATTAATATTCTTCAGTAAGAGAGACTAGTTCAGACAGAGTTATTGAGAGAGAGTTGTCCATCTTACAGAATTTTCCTGTAGATGTGCTCTGAATGTTCTTCATGCTTTATTCTCTTGACAGGGTGATTTTCCCTGGTGATCTTCCCAGTAGTGCTGTGCACTCCAGATCACTTCAGTGAAACGCAGTGGTACAGGGAAGGATGTGCAACATCTCACAGATCACAGCCTTAAAAAGGATCCAAAACCAGTCAGCAACTGCATCTTCCGTAAGTGAAATCAGTCCATCTTATAAAATCATCTCATAGGGGAGGAAACGTCCAGCAGTAATATTAAATGAATGTAACAAAACCAGGTAAAACTATGGCTAAAACAATACTTTGGGGAAAAGCTTTGAAAAAGTACTTTGACTTTTAAAATCATGTTTCGATCAGATTTACTAGTATTTTAAAATCTGTTTTACTCAAGCTTCTGAGCATCATTGTACATTTGCAAAGCATGTTTATCATCCAGAGAAAGCCATCTACAGCCCACCATTCTTTCCAAAGGAAAAGGGAAAAATACAGCAAAGGCTTCAAAGATGTGAGTGAATTATTTCATCCCCTTACAAGTGCAGCATGTGATCTCTCTTCTGTAACGACACAGTACAGAAAACAAGATGTAATTAATGTAATTTCTTTGCCAAATGAGTGGGTTCTTATAAAGAATTGGCACACAATTCTGATTTGAGCTTTCTTGTCTTAAACAAAACCAAACTTAATACAGAATGTTATAATGTACTAACAGGGTTCTTCAACAGATTTTTTTTTTTTTTCTTTTCTCCCTAATACAAGTGACTGCAAAGTGCTGGGCCTGTGATCAAAAGGATACTCAGTGTATACTCAGCAATATTGATGCAGCCAGGCATTTTTGTGCACTATGGTACAATCATGTAAGTGAACCAAAGAAGAACATGTGGCCTTTTGTTATTTTATGTACCAAGATAGAAAAGCATGCCTTTTCCTCTGTTCTACCCCAATGAACAGATGTGGATTTAATCACATACAAAGCAAAATGCTTACCAGTTTCAGACTATGACTCTGAAATTTAGGAGTGAAATTATTTTTCAAAGAATGCAATTTTAATCTCATTATCTTGAAACTGTCCATAAAAAGGCAGATAGGCAGGAAACTGGATAAATACATCAAGTAGAGTTTTGTTTGGGGTTTTTTTTCCCCCCAGTGGCAGAGAAAACTAAAGTAATTTTGATAAACAAAAAACCTATGGCAAGACAAGAAATTTTAAAAGAAGCTTCAGGGTCCAATATAGAAAAGTTATAGGACATTCATCAATACATAGATTTTACAGAGCAGTGTAAATCCAGATCCTACCTCTCTGTTATTGAAGTCAAGTTGCAGGTTAACTCAATACACATTGTTAGCAGAACAATATAGTTTATTAAAAGAGAGACAGAAAATGCCACATAAAGCTTAAATGCTGCTCTGTTGGGAAACTGGTACCCACACCACCAACAACTTTTCAGCTAGCCACTAACCTACATCTCATGGTATCCAGCTCACTCGCCATCCCCCCGAACTAAAAAAACACCTCATAAATACCTGACGTCAGATTAACCTTTCTTTTGAATAGCATTACAGCCCTTTGACAAACTGAGTGTGAAACACTGTTCCAGGGAATATGGATTACAGGCAACTCTTCCAGACCTATTTTGAAAGGATGTCTGTGGTACTGAGGTAGCTGGAATTTGCATACAGAGAGAACAGGTATGTTTCTAATCTGGACCTCAATTAGCATGAGCTATCTGTGTATGGCCTGTATGAGGATAACAGGCACAGAGTACAAAGGGATCTCTGTTCCACATCTGGGTGTTGTACCAGGAGCAGAGGGTGGAGGGAGGGAGGTGAAATCTGTGATTCTGAAGTGAAGGTAAGATGCACAATGCTGGCATCTGGCAACCATAACAGACAAATGAGGCAGAGTCGGGCCTCTGGCTGCTTGCCAGTCAGGGCATACACAAGGATAGCAAACGCTTTAACCCATACGGAAAGGTTGGGATCGTAGGAACAGAATTATGGCCCATGTTCGTACTTCAACGGCGAATTTCCTAGCTTTACAGAATTTCAGTAAAACTCTACCACGACATCCTATAATTCATTTTAAAACCACATGTAATCAAACTTCATCATAACAACCAGGTCCACAAAACTTCTAGACGTACAGCTCCCACTGAAAAGCAATGGGAGTTAAGCCTCTAAATACTCTTACAGTTCTGACCAAATATTTTCTTTATTTTTTTCTTTAAAAACTATAAATTGCACTCTCACTTTCAAACCAACCTCTCCTTCTCGTAGCTTATTTCAATCCTACATTTCACTGTAACTCTTCAGGAGTATTACAGCCTGCAGTGCCCCATCCAGCAGCACGTATCGCTGAAGTTTCAAAGATAGTACTCATGTGTCTCTGCAGCTTGTACCACTCACTTCAACAACTGCTCTTCAGCCTGTTCAGACGCTACCAGCTCCATTTACAGGCTGCTGGCACAAATGCCACTAATATGACAGTCACAAAAGAAGACAAGATTACAGCTTCTGAATGAGTTCACGCCCAAAGTCAGTATTAAGGAAATTTCATGCAGATAGTTTTGCTCACAGATTTTCTCGTAATGCCTAGGACCAATTTGAGTTTCTCAAAAGCGAGCTTTTAATTACGAGCAGAGAAACAATAGCGCACTTCAACATGAAAAAGAATACACCCACTATTTTTCCATGCTCTGTAATTTAAAAATAGGTCGACCCATTAGCTTTAAAGCTTTCAAAAATATTAAAACTGAAATATAAGGCTCAATTTCCTTTTTGTTTTTTTTTTTTATGCCAGACACAGAGATTGAAAAATTATAGACTAATGGCTACTTTAAGATTATGAAAGGGGATAAAGTTTTTGAACTATGAATCTAACACTGCCAGTACAGATTGATTCCATAGTAAATTTTTAAACAGAAAGTAAATTTTTAAACATCGACTAAATCTGAAGCATTTAAACTAAGACCAGAGCATTAACTGCATGCCAATTCAGGAGTGCTACAGGGCCTATAATTTGTCACACTGCATGTATAGATCTACCTGACTTTTCTCACTTTTTTCCATAGTGTGCATGTTCAGAATGCAAACAGGGGCCCAATTACACCTGAAGAGCATGCCTGCGAATTCAAGAGACTTCCTATATTTAATGTGAACCAGACAGAATCAATACATACTGAAAAAAAAAAAAATTGACTAGGAACTGGCATTTCTTTACTCTGCACTTTAAAAACATAACCTTAGAGGCCAAAATTAGTCTTGACCATTTGGCAATTGGTGACAACAGAATTATGAGTAGTGGGACACTGACTCCCAGTGTTTCCCAAGCACCTTCTGCATGAGCTGGAGGAACACCTTGTATACATTGAGTATGAAACAGAAGGTCCCTCAGTTCATCAATGCCACAGTGCCCAACAGGCACTGCTCTCTTGAGAAGCATTCCTAGGCTCAGCAGTTTGCCTGAATTTCAACTAAATGAATCCTCACAATTGCTAAAATCCAGACGGAGGCAAACCAGATCTGGCCTAGCTCTGCTGCTGATGCTCTGCATGCTGACGGACACCCTGTGAACTCAGCTGACTGAATGGGCTGAAGAGTGAAGCACCCCAAAGGGCAGGGGAATAAAAACAGTTCCAAACCACCCCATTACGAGTCCACCCTGGCATCTGTATGGGCTCTCGGTGCCAATGGTGTGATTTCTAAACAACCTCAAGGCTCCATGCTGGTGATAGAGAACCTGATGTCCACTCTCTCCTCCTCACTGGCTTACGTCAATGTTCAGAGCAGGGAGGCAAGAGACACAGGAGCGACCGCAGAGACTGTTGGTCATCCAAAGGCTGGTTAAACTAATTCAGGGATACAAGCGGCTCGCAGCAGCCTAGCATACCACTGAACCACACCCTTCAAGTTATTTCCAGCAATCCTAACAGCCACTGCAGTCTAAGACCGTCCTGGGGTTTCCATCTGAAGTCCAGATCCTGTAAGAAACGCTACTGCAGGAATCAGGGTCATGTTCTGTGCTTTTCAGGATTCTCTATCCTTAGACTAAAGTTCAGGTTCCTGCTGCCCAGACAAACCTGGAGAAAAACTGTTGGTTTAAAATCGTGGTAGGTCGGTCAAACCCCACCAAAACCCAACTACTCTGAGGTATCTCATACTTGCAGTCACTTCACCTCAAATTAATTTGATTTTAAAACTGAAGTTAAGTAACTTGTTAGTAATCACTTTTCAAGTATTTATTTATTTTGTTGGGGGAGGAAGGGAGGGAGGAGAAAAACCAAGCTATTTAGCTTTCCAAGTATTTAACATAAAACCCAAAAGAGCTCCATCTGGCAACCAGCAGGATTTCTAAATAATCTAAATAGTATCTACATAAGAACCAGGCTGTCTATGGAGTAAGACAACTTCAACTTTTACAGCCACAAGAAGCCTTTATTAACATAAAAGGAAATTATAAAAATTTAAGTTAGAACAGGAACAAGGGTCTGGCAAGCTGACAAAAGACCCCAGGAATCTCTGCTCTAATCTTAAAATCTGCTTTTGACTTTGTCGGAATATAGCATCATACACTGTGTGGTTTAAAAAAAAAACAAAACAAAAAAACCCTTAAGCTCAAAGGACTCTAGTACAATAAAACTAGTTCTAGGAAAAGACTCAGATTAATGAAAATCAATATATAATGCCTCACTTTGCAATACAAGATGACCCCTAACATTTTAACATCGTTTGTGGAAAATATTCTATGATTCTATATTAAATTACACAGACTTCATTGAGTCATGGATGAGGCCCTTCATCTCCATAGATGTCCGTCTTCATTAAGGAACTGGTTCTGAATACTACTACTAATTATGTTAATTAAATAGACCTTTGAACTATTCATATAAAAATTTATAATTTCTGAGTAAATAAACACCTCTCAAGAGTACACAGTATTTAATTTTCCAAGTTATTCATATGAAGGATCTGGCCTTGCACTTCCTACCTAGCCTGTATATTTTTTGGCCCATTTGTGAACGATCCAAACCTGGTGGTGGTTTGGTGTCCGATGCAAAATATTTTAATTGTCTTGATGCCCCTGTCAAGTTGCCGCGGGGATTTTCTGTCAGTTTGGCAAAAAGACAAAGAGCAAAACCAGTGGGCTCAAAAAAACCCCCGTGTTATGTTGATCCTGTGAGGACAGGGCAGCCTTGAAGGTCTGCTTTTTCGCTTTCCCTGGGCTACAGGAAGAGAATTTCTATCTTTATCATTGCCCATCTGGCACCTTTCACAGGCAGCAAGAACAAAGAAATAAAATGTGCTGGTCCCTACCATCTGCTTCTGCTTGTAAAGTCTAGAAAGAGCCTAATAGGAAAGAAAAAAAAAAAAAAAAACCCAAAAACCAAAACAAAAAACCCCAACCTCTTCATTTCCCACTAAACTGTTCTGGCAGGTACACATTTTCCCCTGTATTTCTTACGTATCTTAGGGCAACCCTAGAGGACCGTGGTTCCCTACAGCAGTGCAGCTGCTCGACGCAGAGCATCCCAAACCCTCCTAGCCCCCTATCACCATTCACAAGCGTCTAAGAGTCCGGCAAGAAAGGTTACGTTGTTCGAGATTTGCTTTATTGGATCAGCCGCTGTTTTATCTAGAATAGGAAAATTCCTGTGGGTTTAATAGGAGGTATTACCCTACAGATTTTCTCTGGTTCCACCTCCTTTCCCATCAGCCACATCCCCTCTTGCTGCAAGGCTGCATACACCATGTGTTGGCTCGACCCCTTCTGTCTCTGACAGAAGTTTGGCCAAAAAGAGCAGATTTTCTGCTACTTTGATCATTTCCTGTGGTAAAAAGTGAAGGGAATTATCTGACCCATGGTCTTTTTTTTCTTAGTTTTGAAAAATAACATGGATTTACATTTCAATTTCCCTTAAATAGTGTACTTGCTTTTCAATAGCACTTTGCTGCTGGTTTACGGGTTGTCTTACAGAACTTATTTTTTTGCAGAATCAGAAAACACATCGCTCTGATCTCAAATTTGGAGATTTAGCTGCTGTAGTAAATCAATAATAAACTTCACTATGATGACGCAGTAAACGAAAGGTAGTATCAAATTCAGAGACAATACAAAAGCGACAACTTCTTCCCTGTTAAAAAATTCTTACATTTAAAAAATAAGCTTAATTCTCTTTTGGTGGGGATAATGTTATTTTTGGCTACAAATGTGCATTGCATAATGTGTTTCAGAAATAAGTTAACCCTTTTATTAAATGCACTATTAGAGTAAATCTATTACCTGTGTGATATAAGTGCCCTGAAATATTAAGTTTTCTTTTGTTAAAATCACCAAGGTTCCAGACCAGAAAACATGTCTCATGCTTGTCTAAGCCTATGTCAAAATAGTGACGCTACCGGTTGACCCAAACGGTGTAAGCATTTGGGCAACAAGGGCCTAAAGTAGGACGCCAAGTGATAATCAGTGACCTCGGCGTGGCCTGCAGTTGCCCCCTGAAAACTAGTCCATTATGTACTTTTTCTGTCCCAGAGAGTACAAAGTAAGCGATCAACACAAATATACTTACTGAAATAATGTCTTATGTCAGAATTAATATTCTATAGGAATATATTCCAAATAAATTATCACAATGTACATGAAGTCTTTATAAATGTGGCACTACAGCATTTAAAATATACAGATGTTCACGCTTAGTAGTGGAACCACACTCTTTCAGCTCAGAAAATGCCACAATGTGCATGTGTATATATAGACTTTTTCCTGTTAATCATTTACTCAGAGTGCATAAAAACAGTTGTACTTGTACACATCAAAAGCTTCTTTTTTTTTTTTTTTTAACTTTGCTGTGCTATCATATGAATAGCACAGATTTTGACAGATACTCTCTGGAGCTGAGGCCAGGGAGCACATCACTCCCTTTGTGTGAGTTCTACTCTGGGTTGAAGGTAATTTTAAAATGTTACAGTAAGTTACTTTGGTGAATTGACTATTTGTGTAAAGAAAAAGCAGATACATATTTGTATATGCAAGCATGTACTTCACTTCAAAATATAATCAGAAAGGAGGGAAGAATCTGCAATATCCTTGTTAAAACAAAAGTAAACCACTTAAAACAAAATCTTACCACAACAAGAATCGGCACTATCATCATTAATAACATATTGTTTTTCATATACAGAGGTAATAAGGAGGCTGCACTGTGATCCATATAACCTCAATAACGGATAAATGAATCAAAAAGAATCTAATTAGTTCAGCAGCACCAAAAATTACTAAGTAGAAACATCAAAAGAGCCAGTGGGACATGACTTTTTTTTGGTCAGACAAGCTGCAGAGCTGCCCTTCAGAATCCTCTGGTTTATATCTGGAAGCAGGCCTCACAGATGTAGGTCACGGCAACTTAAAAAAACTGGAGCTCAAGGATGCCGCCCCAGTGCCTGCACCCTCCCCGAGCAGCACTGCCCTGCAGCCTCCTCAGCACCATCTCCGCACGTCCCACACGAAGTTCTGCACCAGCTAGGATCTATGCAAAGGAAGGGTGGAGCCAGTTCCTCACCTCCTGTCTGAGCCACAGAAGATAGTACATCCTGAAAGCACTCAGTTTGCTACAGTCCCTTTTTTCCTCCTTCCTCTCAGCACAACTGCGGAAAAGAAGGACGGGTAGATTGGGACAGTATCTCAGCTCCCACGGAGACATGCTGCAAGGGAGGGAGATAGAAAGGAGACAGCCGCAAGCCCTACAGAGGCACGGGACCTCCCCATAGATGGCCCTGGCCTCCTACGAATCCCTCCGGAGTCCTACAGCTGTTCCTGCCATCCAGACAGGAAAACGTGTGTGCGTGCACATGGGAGAGCCTCTGAGGAAATACCTGTGAAGGCATCCAAGTCAAAGTTAGAACAGCACGTGTATGTATTCATTTATGAAAAAAACAGGGAGAAAACTTTTATGCTATACTACAGAGATGCGGACACGTGTGCCTCTGCAGCACATACTGACAGGGTTATTGTAGCAAAGAGCGTGCAGTAAGAAAATCATGGTCCAGAGGAGCCTAGCTTGGACTGATTTTTCAGAAAGAAAAGTCCTTCATATACAATTCACTGAAGTCAGGAAAGTTTCATTTAAAAGTAAACAAAACCTAATATTGGAGTTCACTGTACTTAAGGAATTATTTTTTTCTAACCCTGAGGATGCAGATACATAAGCTTAGCTTGTACCTCCTTCGACGGGATGTATTTCTCCACTACCCAGTGATGTTTTACTCGTGTTTGAAGTTCAGTAAAAGCATCACATGCAAGCGGAACAATAATGCTACAAAAGGAAGGCCTTTCACTACTCCAGGACTGTTCCATATCCAAACCCAAAAGGTTTACTTCTTCAGAGGCATAAATAGGAGAGTACTTGTACAGTAAAGGTTTAAACCAGGGTAACATTTTAAAGGTACATCCTCCAGCAGCTTTCAACATTGTTCAACCTGCAGGCCTATAAAAACCAAAATCCAGTTATGCCATGAAGCTGGGCAGACAAACGAAGCCTCCTTGACAGAAAACTTGCTTTTCTTATTTACCTTTCATGGAACATACAGAAGGCAACAGACCCCACAGGTCCACAAAGACCAGGCCGAAAAAAAAAGCATCATTGCAATGATGGTAACTGTTCCCTAAGGTCCACTCACAGTTCCCAGTAAATTCAACTGGAGCTGGACTGGGCCTCAAAAGTTACCTGACTTTCCTGTTACCCGCAACATCAAACTCGAACTACTTTGACAGAAATCTGTACTGAGGAGCTCCAAGACAAACCTCTGAGGAACCAAAGGGCCACTCCGGCAAACCTTTGTGCTCCTAAGCGGACACGGAGAACACGCGGGGCTATCCGGCAGGGTGCAGTTTTTCAAGAGACCCTTAAAAAGTTAATATGGAAACGCACAAATTTCACACAGATGGCCCACACCTGCAAGAGTTAAAATACACAAACTTCTCAAAGATAGCACAGAATGCTGATAAAGACAAACAAAGCCAGCCTATGCCCCGCTGCAGCGGCCGCCAGCGCTCTGCAGACACAGCGATCCCAGTGCACGCAGCACTGTCCAGCCTTCCATAAATACAAGTACAGAGGATCCCTCTGAGAGGGGTGTCCGAGGAGGAGGGGTGCTACTGTGGGAGGGACAGTATTTATGAAAATAAAAGAACTGAATTGCAGCCTGTATGCTGCCGTCTAGAACTACAGTTACATTTGTACCACCCATTCCCTGGGGAAAATGACATACAATGCAAACAGGCCTCCTTGTTCAATTATTCAAGTACGAAGAGATTCACAGAAAGACATCTGAGAAACATAACATTTTAATAGATGAAATAAATACTCCAGTACATGCAAGATAAAAACTGACATTGGAAAAAAAATTAAAAATCACTTTTGTTATAGTGTAATTTTTGTTTGTTTGTTTAAACACTCACAGTAGCTTTTCCCCCAGTTTGGAAATCAACACATGGAAAACATAATCACAACCTCCAGTCCTTCCACTCCTACACACCAAATGCACTTCTAACCTAACACTTGATGCGAAATTAAAAAAAAAAAAAAAAAAGTCATACAAAACCAAACCAAACAAAATAGTAGCTACATCCATCATCTGTGTGTTGTTGGGTTTTTTCATTTTTTTAAATGAGTGAGAACTGAGGTAACCTTTTTCCTGCACAAGCAAACAGTAAAATTTAGAAGGGAAAGTTCGGAAGACAAGACAAGACAAACTTTAAAAACCGCACCCAGCGCGATTAAAGCTTTTTTTTTTTCTCCTTTTTTTTCTTTTAAGATACCCCCACCTCCCCAAATATAAAAAACCCAAACTTTTAAACAGTTGTTATTACCATTTGTGTGAAGACCTTGTTGAATAAAGGAAAATTTATCTGCAGATAATTGCTTGACTTTAAAGTAAAATCAAAAGAAGCCAAAACTGGCTACCTTTATTAGTACGTATAGTTTGAATATGCTGTTCTGCTTCTTCACCACGTAAAATCAAAGGATTGGGCTCATCCAAGCAAATTCTTTGGTATACAAAAAAGGGGTGAGGAGGTGGGATATTATTTCCTTTAGCAATGACTGGGATCTAAATAGAAGATGTGGGGGTTAATTCACAGAATTTGAGTTCACTGGCGGTAAAGTCCTGGGTGAAGATCTTTCTCTTAGTGCCTGAGATAACAGGTTGCAACCATCCGAGACGGCGCAAGCCGAGTTCCTCAACCTTTCCCTGTAATCGCTCATTTTGGTGCTACTTTCGGGGTGTTGGGCTATATCCCTGAGGCATTGGGTCAGGAGCACACAAGCAGATACCACACTCATGGCTCCTCCTAGGATGGCAGTTTGCACAGCTTTGCCCTCCGGATTAATGGTGGCAGCTTTACCCAAAAACTGGGGCTCAGTGGCAAAGCCCACCAGAGCATAGACAGACTGCACCAAAGGTCCACTGAACAAGACGCACCGGTTCCTGGTCAGCTCGCTGGGTGAAGTCTTGACCTCCTTGACACAGGCCAAGAGGGCAGAGGCGCTGGTGCTCATACATTTGACACTGAGTTTGAACTGCTCCTTAGCAAATTTATCCTTGGATTTCTCACTGGCCAGCACGCAGGCGTCTGTCAGGAATTTCAAGTTCTTGGACATGTTCTGAGAAACCTCCAGCAAGAGCTGAGGGCTCATATCTGCCAAAGGGGTGGTCTTCAAGACCCCACAGCCGTGCTCCACCTCATGCCTACATCGGGTCACCTTGTAGCGATCCACCAAGCCGGGCATAGCAGGCTGGGCCCCCGGAGTCTCCACTGCAGCCAGGTAGGCAGCGTGGGCAGAGCATTCGGTGAGGGAGACCACCAGCTCCCCCATCTCCATCAGGCTCTCCCCCACCTCCCCGAAGCGTCCCATATTGAGCTGGCTCTGGACGTCATGGGTCAAGATGGAGAGTCCTTTGGTCCTGGCAATGATTGTGTCCCTGCACTTCTCGAAGGACTCGCCGAAGACGGACAGGCTCTCGGTGTTCACCGGCCTGGTCTCGCTCGACAGCAGCAGCAGATCGGCCACCAGTTGCATCTTGATCTTGCAGTGGTCGCAGATAGAGATGAGCTTCTTCCTCTGCAGGGAACCGCTGCTGGGGATGCCGCCGCCAGACACCTCGCTGCTGGACTTGCCAGAGCCACCGCTAGCCATAGCGCCGGGGGGGCCCTCGCATGCCGCTCGCTACCCCGCTGCCACCGCCTCGGCCGCCGCCGCCCGCGCAGTCCCGACTCAGCCCGGCAGGATCGCTCTGCCTTTTCCGCAACATCATTCCATTAATCGCCGGGAGGCAAGAAAAGGCTCTGGGCGCCGGGGCTGCCGCTGCTGCGGGGAGCGAGCTCCGCCGGGGCCCCCGCCCCGCTCCGGCGCCAGCCTTCGCCCCTACGGCGCTGCTCCCGCGGCGGGTCGGCGCTCGCCGGGAGCCCCCGGGCCCGGCTCCGGCATCGTTCAGCTAAAAATATTTTCTTTTCTTTTCTTTAATTTCGGCACGTTGGCTTCCCTCCCTTCCACCACCTCCTCCGGCTTCCCGGCTGCGGGATCCTGCGCAAAGTTCCCTCCTTTACCAGACGTAATACCTCAGAGCCACCCAGCACTCGCACGGCGTCGGGGTAGGGGCTCAACCCTCCCAGTCGCTACCGCGCCCCCGGTTCCTCCGGTCGCCGAGCGCCAGCCGGGCTCAGCTCGCCAGGGCCGGAGGGGCGGCGGCTGCGCACCATGTGCCGCCCCCGGCGCGCCCGCCGCGGCCCCGCGCCGCCGGCCCGCAGGAAGCGCCGCGGAGGGTGTGGCCCGCCCGCCGCCGGGCCGCGGAGGGGAGAGGAGGTGGGGCACCGCGGGGAACCGGGACGGGGGCGGGGTGGGGGGGAACCGCGGGAGGGGAGAGGGAAAAAAAAAAAAAAAAAAAAAAGAGAGGGGGTGAAAAAAAAAAAAAATTCCACCGGATCCGTGTGCTGGGGGCGGGCGGGATCCGTTCCCCTTCCTTCTGCCGCTGCCTCACTCCTTCCTGCCTCGATCATTCACGCGGCCGCTGCGCGCTCGGTCCCCGCCGCCGCGGTCCATGCCCCTTCGCCCCGGGCCCCGCAGACTTGGCGCCGCCGGCCCCTCCTCGCCCGGCTCCCGCTGTGGCTGTGGCCGCCGCCGCACCAACTTAGGCTCTTCCCGCAAACAAGGGTGGTGGCTGCGCGCTGCAGCCGCGGATGCTGCGACCCGCCCGGCCTTGCGCTCCTCCTGCCATGTTTTCTGGCTGAGTCGCCAACTCCCAGAGAGGAAGAAAAAAGAAAAAGAAAAAAAAAAAAAGAAGAGGAGGGGGGAGGAAATCTTCTTTTAAATTCCCTTTCTCAGGCTTTCAGACAAACTATTGGGAAGAGGCGGCCGCAGCGGATCTGCCAGCCAGACGCTGCATGGCTCTCAGGGAGGCTCCCCCCTCCCCGTTGCCTTTGCCGTAACCTCACTTAAGCCTATCGAAATCTTTTGTGCGGTGTCACCGCCCTTCGTTTAAATCCTGCCCTCCCCCCGCCGCCCCGCTCCACGCCCGCCGCCTCACGCTCCTCCCCGGCGGAGGGGGCAGCAGCGCCCTGCTGCGGCCGGCGGCGCCCGCCCGGAGCCCGCGGGCCCGCACTGGCCAACGGCTGCAACGGCCGCAGCACCCCCTCACAGGCGAACCCCGTCCCCGCCGGGCGCGGGGGGTACAGAGGGCTGAACGAATAAATAAATAACGGGACGGGGTGGGGGGGGGGCTTGAGGGAGGAAAGTGGAAGGGAGCCGGAGCGGGGCAGCCGGATGAGCTCAGCCCGGGTGGGCCGGAGCGGCCGCCGGCTGGGCGGGAGCGCGTCGTGCACTCGGATACCGGAGACGGAGGCGATGCCGAGGCGGGAACTGAGAAGCCGCCCCTCTCCTCCCCGCCCCGCCCCGGCCCGCCGGGGCACATCGCGGGTGCCGCTGCCCCGGGCAGCCCCACCAGGTAAGTTCGAGGGCCCGGTCAGCGCTCCCGGCCCGCTCAGCGCCCGGTGGGAGGCGCAGGGCAGCGCCGGGGCCGAGCGCCGTTTGCGGGCCGTCGGGCTCGGGCGGGAGCGTCCATTCCCTGCCTCAGCCGGGGCAGCGGAGCAGAGACGGCAGCGGCGGCTTCCCTGCGGTAAGGACAGCGGGCCTTCCCGCATCGCCGCGGGGCTTGGCTGGCTTCGCTCCGACTGAGTCTTGCTCGCCATAATTGGTGCTGTAAATACGGTGTGGGGCACTACTCCGTCTGTATTTACACAGAGATATTTCCCTCTGCACTGCTCTTGACCCATTTTTTAAACCGATGAAAGTGAATTTGTGACGTGTCTCTCGTGTTGCTGTCATTGTTTTTGAAGACCGGTTACCATTTGTTAGAATTCAGCAGGGAAAACGTAACCCTGCTGACACAGACTGCGTAGGGAAAGCCCCTGCAAGGAAGATTTTCTCCCCTGGCCTGTTTCCGTTCTGCAGCACACCAAGAACTTTAGTAGACGATTCTTGTCAAAAGCAAGATGTTACGCTCAGTAAATCTGAGGCATTGAAGTAAATGCCATTAAGCAATAATAAAATTAAAATTACTAATTGGGCTGGAACAAGTTATAAGAAGATGGGTTTAATGCTGCTTGGGATGCTTCCAAAGGGAATATATAGTTTGGTAAATGATGTTGATGAGAATATTTATGCCCTGCACATCAGATTCTCTCCTGTTATGCAGTATCTTCATCAACATAATCCCTAATAATCAGAGTCCATGTTGAAACCACATCTTACATTTGTTACATATTTTGTTGCAGCTTAATCTGCAGCTAAATAATAACAACATTCTTTTGCTCCTTTCAATCAGACTTTCCTTTTTAAGTTAGTCTCTTAGTTCTAGACACTTACAATGCATTGAGCAGGCTACAGAAATCCAACAATACCTTTGTCCCAATTCACAGTTACGTTAACGTCCTGCTGCATTCCTACTAGTGCAGGGGTGTAAGTGACCTTGAAGTAAATGAAAATTGGACCAGAGTGCTCACTTGCAGCCCAGATCCAGCAATGTCCTGGCACAAACAGAGCCCGTCTAATGGACTGCATACATTTAAACAGCTCCGGACAAGTTTATTTGTACATCGTCTCATCCATTAGCTAGAGGAACCCTTGGCCTTCCCTATGGACTTGTAGAGAGGGACGTGAGCAGGATGAATACAGATGTGAAAGTGGAGGGTTAACAGGATGCACGCTTTTGGGGGACGGGAGGGGGGGAAACCCTTGCAGTAGAGCCAGGCTTGAGGAAAGGGGCAGATACTGCTCTTTGGGTGTGTCGAAAATATGGCAGTTCTCCACCCATCCCTCCTCACAGAAACAGTGTGAGGGAAATTGTGTTTACTTGAGTCAGATTATAGCAGTTTAAAGGAAGGTCATGATTTGGGCCAAAACAATTTTGGCTTACTGCCAGCAACTCATTTTCAAAACTATAAATAGGAATGATTTCAGAATACTTTGAAAAATAAAAATCAATGGGCAGCAGAAGCCAGCTGAATTGTATTGCAAAATACTTCCAGATATGTCCTTAAAGGAGGCAGTGAGATACTATGTGCACGAGGAATGCCTCTCATAAATACTAACCTAGTTTATTTTTAATGAGGATTGACTACATTTAATTAGAGTTTGAAATTTCATTTTAGAAAACGTAGGTCTCACCCCTGGCTAGAAGAGGTGTTAAATGACCTAATAATCTTTTCCATTTTTAGATGCTGCCGCCCACCATCCCACCATGATGCGCCATATGATTTGTGCCATTCCCCAAGGACAAAGCAGAGAGATCCCAGCTTTGGACAGTTCCTGCTGTGGCTCCTCCACCAGCCTTCCTCCCTGCTGCCCACACCAGAACCACAGCTGGCCCGTAACACATGGCAGCTCTAGCAGCTGACAGGGCCACCGAAGCTCTTAGTAACTGCCGTAATATAAAGCAACAGCTATAATATCAGCAAGTTATTGTCATGTAGAGGGTGCTGTTTGTGGACAGTCTATCTCCAAGGCAGTCATTGCCAAATGCCATTTTTCCTTCAGTAGCAGCCCTGGGTGTTCAGCTCTTCTGCATATGAAATGTATGATGAAGAGCGACCTGACCATCCCTTTCGGTTTGCTGTTTGGAAAAAAAATATGTAGAAAATAGCATATTAATTGGTTATTTTCACCATGAAAGAGGCATTTCTTGGAGCGGCTGCCTGCTAGATCCTTCCTACGGACCACGTTGTTGTTTCACACGTACACCTGGCCTGGCTGCGTTCAGGACCGCTCATAGTCTGGGTTTACCATGGTTATTATTTGACCGCCAACACATAGCCCTGCTGTAAAAGGGAGCTGTGAAGACAGATTCTCTTGGGTCCAGTAATTTGAGCAGAACTGAGGATCAGCTAGTTACATGCTTTAAAGGTCCAGTAGATGTATCTGTGTGGTTTAGGAGGAAACTTAGGGGTGGGTATTTCCTTCGTAAGTCTTTTGCAGATCTCTTTGAAGGAGAATGTGTGCATACCCATTTATTTCATGGCTGCTGAGTCCAAAGGTGACCTGCCGGACTTGGGCAGCTCCGTGAATTGGTGTACAGACTTAGAAGACATGAAAATCAGGTGTCCATGCTTGGCTTTAAAAGATTTCACTGACAGAGTCTGAATGAAATAACTCTCTGGGGCTCAAAACAGCAGGCATTGTCAGATATAAGGGATTAAAAGGCTTTTTAATGTGGCTTAGTAGTGTACGGAAGATTGGCTTACTTGTATGAGCTCTTCTTTCGTCACATTGATCTTTATTTTGCATTGTGCTTAGTACAACAGAAGCTGGAGGCTGAAGTCTTCTTTCCTGAATCATCTGACAGGACTTGGCCCTTTTATTGCTTAGTAAAATCTTTTCTGTGACAGAGGAATTGATTTTTACCAGTGTAGCCAGTGTTGAGTAATAGCTGAAGAATACCAAGTTGTAATAATTTTATGAACACTGTATGTGGGCAGGTTGGTGAGAGGCATACAATGGGTTATACTGCTTTGTATGACTTTCCTGTATAGATGTATCGATCTAACGTAATAGGGAGCTAGCTGATGAAGGGCAATAAAGGCAATTCAGCGGTTCCCCTGTGCCAGCTATATGTGACTAAACCCGTGAGGTGGTAATTGCAAGACGATAGCTCCAGTTCCAAGGGATGCAGCTGGTTTGTCAGGCTGAGAACTGAAAATCAGAGGAGGATAAAGTTGGCAGAGAGTGACGGAAGAAGTAATTTAACACAGAGCCAGACTTTGCAGAAGTGGCTGGAAGAAGCTGGGCCTTCCTCTGCAGCAATGGACTGGTGAGTCACACAGAAGGAAAGGCAAGTGTGTTGACTGGTTTATTGTTTTTAAGGTCTATTTTGTCTTAAATGGTTTGGTGCTAAGTAAGTGTTTTGTGGTCGGTACTTAGAGTCCTTTACTTCATGAGAAACTAAAACTGCGAGGTCTGGGTCTGTCTCAGGTCTGCAGAGGTAATCATGGTTGGTACACTAGGGATGCAACCTGAGAACCGGTCTGTGTGTGGCAAAAAAAATGACAGCTAGAGATCTGGAGGAACAGTTAACTGGTCACTTGCGACAGCAAAATGCAAACACAGTCACAAGTTTTGTTTTTTCTTTGACAATGATTTTGTGTATAAATAAGTGGATTTTAGAATAATAGGTGGGCTTTCACAGACAGGCTTAACCTTGGATGGTGGGTTTTTTTAATATGGGATAGTTAAAAACACAATATCAAAGGTAAGAAAAAATTAATTACACAGCTATCAGTAATGTAAATATCTCAGCTGTGTCTAAAATACTGGTTAGCTCCTGTTGCTCAACTGAAAGATAATACAGCAAAAGTGGGTTTTATTTTGTTCTCTTTATATTCACCATTTATTGTACTGTTGTTTTCACCATTTACCATATATAATCGATTTCTTCTCCCCTGCTGTTACCATGGATATTAAATACATTGACATGGAAGAGACATTTTTTATGAAAAGGAAAACACAGCTCCTCTTGCACGGAACAGAAGGCTATGCCGTATTGTGTGTTGGTACAGCCAATAATGCCTTTCTGCTTTATGTTCTTATCTACCATCTACACATATGAATGTCTATCCTACACCTCATGTTTTATGAGGCGAGCACCTAGAGTTAGGTGTCACGTGGCGCCTTGTGTCCATTGTCCCTCCCTGGAGCCGGCGAGAAGGGCGAGATGCAGGTTCACAGGTCAGTTGGCTTGAAACTCAGAAGCACTTAATGGAAGAGTGGTAAACGCTATTGATAAGAATGGTCCAGCATAAACAGCAATCCAAAACCTTCCCTTCAGACTCTTTGGTCTGGTGGTTTTGGGTTTTGTTTGAGATCAAAGGAGAACACAGTATTTTGAACAGAATGTGCAAGGGCCCACCCTTCCTGAATTGCACTTAGTATGTTCTGTCCTGCAGCTGTGAAGGGTCTGGGTGGTTCCCCTCTGCCTTTTTGTTTTTTTAAATATATATCATAGAGAGAATTTTAATAGGTGTTTTCATAGGAGTTTCTGATTCTACACTTTTCTCATTGTGCCTGTGTGTTTGTTGATCGTTACCGGTTTAAGTCTAGTGCCTTTAATTCATCACCAGTTAATGTAATGTATTACTTACATTAGATGTAGGTGCCAAAACTGACCTGTAAACCTAAAATTAAACTGGGACTACAAAATTAATTTCACTTAGATTGTGAAAATTAGACTATAAATGGAATTCCTGTGGGAACTGTGTAAACCTTCTTTGACATTGATTGAATGTAATTCTTTTCTTAATAGGGTAACTTTAAATTGTGTAACCAGTACATAGTTTTCACTAGCGCAGATTTGTAGCAAATTTTGCAGTAAGATGAGTGGTAAAAGGAACATTCTGTAGTGTTTCTGAATGTAAGGATTACAGTGTATAGCAATATTGGAGCTGACTAGAGAGTCCGGCATCATGCCCTCTCCCTAAACCTGGTCAGATAGGTAACGCTACAGAGCCAACATGTTGTTTGCCAGCCATCTCCATTCAGTCAGTAAGTGCACATGCACAGGATAACATAAATTTATGGTAAAGATTTATTTTATCATCAAAACTGAATTCAGAATCTGGATTTCAAAGTTAGTACCTGAATCAGAATTTCCTATCCAAATCACAATAATTAACCCTTAATTTGGGAGAATGTTGAATTAAAGACTTAACTTTTCAAATTGAACCCAGGATTTCAAGTTCTGACTAGCTCTGGAAGAAAATCTGCATTCTCTTAATAAAGGGCAAGTGAGTGTGCTCATTTTATGCATGACATTAATTTGAGGACTGACATTATTCTGAATCATTCAAATGTTTATGTTCAAGATGACAGCATATTTTGCTTGCTAATGCTGCTAGTAGCTATTAAAAAGCTTATTTATTTTCTTTCTTGAGATTTAGAAATACTCTTGTTTTTAAATATAATATGTTCAAGTCTGATTGATTCTTCAAGTTTTTCTCTGAATATGACTGCATTCAGAGGCCTGAATTAACACTTGGACTGTCTTTGCGTAAGAACTCATGCATTAGATTGTCTCTGCAGGGGAACGTCTAGGGTACTTAAGATAATTTGACCTATGAAAACATTCATTTTGAATGTTTTACCGAAAGTAACTCAGAATATCCTGACATTCTGTAAAATGTATGACAATGCTTTCAAACACGGCAAGAATACTCTAAATGCCAGGCCATCTCCAAACTTGCTTCAGGTTTTCTGGGATCTGTTGCTCAGCAAGTCTTCTCTGTTATTTAACACAATATTGTCCTGGTCCTTTACTAAGCCAGTAGGTGCAAAAGCAGTTCTGTATATACAGCCTACCAGGCTGTATAAAGAGCACAGCTGTACACCAGACCTCAATCATTTTAGATATTCAAAGGAATCACTAAAAGGCTGCCTTTCACAACACCTCATTCATCTGAGCCACTATTAAACATCCTCTTCTATTAGTAGAGTTCTTAAAATTAATTAATTCTTCCACACACGTGGAAGAATGTGTTGATAGCAGGTAGCCCTTGCATGTTCGTTCTCTCATCTGCATGCTTAGGGCTGTTCTGATCCTGTTAATCTCTTAATTGTCTCTGTGTCCTTCCAAGGAGGCGCTGCCCTTTCCTCGATGAAGTCAAGTTCTTTGTTCTTTCCAAGGTTGCATTCCAAGGAATGTCAAGGGACAAGCTTTAAGAACCTACTGTACTGTATTTGCAAAGAAAAGTAAAATGTGACAAATCAGAATCCACTTTAAAATAGAAAACTGCACACAAGAACCCCCACCAGCAAAGACTTGAGAGAGCTTTTGGCAACTAAAAATGGGCACATTCTTCTCCTAACTCATAAGAAATAATTGTATGGGAAGTATATTTTGCACAAATATAGTTCCAAAAATGCAGGTTATGTTTAAAAAAAAAATATCCCAAACTTCCCAAAGAATCCCAAACTTCATTAACAAATTTAGAACATCCTGAGTCTGCTCATATTACAGCATGACCCAACCCTACTCAATAATGAAAACAGTTTACATCAACAGAGGGAGGTAGATTTGCCTTTCTGATAAGGTGTAACTTCGTAACTGAAAGGACTACTACTGAAATTTGCATGTTGCAGAAGTGAAAATGACGGCCACAGCTTGAGACATTCCTTGGCGTGACTAGATGGAACTTTAAGCTACAAGATAAAGCCTTAAACACCTTATTTCTACAATCTCTAAAGAAAGTAGCCATCTATTATCGAGTATGTTCTGTATTGTAATCATAATAGTGTTAGCTGCTAGGACTATGGAATATGAAAATCCTTTAGCTATAAAAAGCATATTTGTATGATTTTATAGATGCTCTGAACAAAACAGTGTGCTTCAATAAAAAGAAAATACAATTTACTTTGCCCGTCAGTGATACGTATTTCTAGCTGCATTGTTCTTGTTTCCTGCGTGGCAAGGAAGAGCAGCAGAGTACGGTGAGAGGCTGAGTAGGTGTTTGTCCTGCAGCCGACTCCACAAAGAGCATACTTTGGACAAGTTCTTCCTGGACACAGAATTCTGCCTGAGCAGAGATAGTTGCCAGGTCAGAGCCAGGCATGAAAAATATCTCCCTTTCAAACTAAAGCTTTTATATGCATGACAAGGAAACGTATCATGTTGTTTGGTGCAGTGCTGGATATACTGAACAACTCATTCACTTACCAAAGGGAATTGGATTACTTTTGAGATCCACATCTGAATGTAGTACCAGATATTAAAGAAAGTCAGTGTTGGCTTGGTTTGTTCTAATAAGAGAAACCAGAATTGAAGAAAATATTTCCCAGTAGAAATTCAGTGAAAAGATTTTGTGCTGTAAGTCCAGCATTCCAAAATTGAATCTTTAGTCTCTATTTTTTTTTCCAGTGAACGTACGCATGATCCAGTAATAACAAAAGTTACCAGAAACATATTTCAGTAAAACCTCATTAATCAGGTCAATCTGATACAGTATACCTGATGTTCATTATATTTAATGAGAAATCACTGAGCAAATGTGCTCATTAGTGACTTACTGGACAGCTTTGTGGAAGGTACTCGACTAAAGCCCCGTTTCAGTTACTGTACATTTAACAGGCTCCATGAGTAGCTATGGTCTGACTGCTTCCTGTTTCTCAGGCGCACTGGCAGTATGTCTGAAATGTTATAAAACGATAACCCTCACTATGGAGGTTGCAGACCAGGCTGGTTGTTTATCAGGGTGCTGAAATCTTGGATCCCACATCCTCCTCTGCTCTTTCTCATGCTACACGTGCACTTGGCAAGCTGCTCATTCACATGGCATGTCTCGCTGGCCTTTGCAGCTACACAGCCCTGCAGTGCCTTATCCTTTCAAGAGTTAGTCCGGGCTTCGGAAAGCCTCCCGAACCCACGCCCCTGCCTACTGACTGCTTTTGTTCTGTATTTGCACCCTGTGCCCGTAAGGTCAGTGGCTCCTGGTTCTTTATAGGACTACATACAGTAGCAGAATTGGGGTTGAAGGGTTCACTCTATGGAGTTAGTAGCTCTGCTGTGAACCTGCTCTCCCTTCAGTGCTTCCACTTGAATGGAAAAGCACCCTGCTCGCTAATCAGCCTGACCACAATTAGTGTCTACCAGTAGCAGTTACTGTGATGCTTCCTTGAAGCCCCAAGTTTAAACTTCTTGGAGCCCAAGCCTAAAAGGTGAAAGAGAAGATAGTGCTATTTATAATTAAACAGCTTCCATGAGGAAAAAAATAATGAAGACTGAAGAGTGAAATAAGGCTATGCAGACATCAATCTGTATAATTTGGTGTGGTTTAGATAACAGAAAAGTACTGTGTGCAAAGAAAAAGCTGTATCTCTTCATTTTTTTGTGTTGTTTAGATGTTCTGGAGTTGTATTTTAGTAACAAACCAGTGGGTTTTTTTTAAGTCTTCTTCTAAAAACCTACTATTGCAGCAATACTAGTTATAACCAGAAGACTCAGTGCAGTGGGCCCAGTTCCTATCACATAGATGAGTGAATGCAGATACTTGTCATCCTGCTTTTAAAAGAGCAACAAAAAGAAATCGGATAGCTTATATTTCAGGAGCTGGTCCCTCATATGGTTTAAAAAAAAAAAAAACAAACAAACCCACAATGTCTATCTTTCATTAAATAACCGGGGCCGAGACCCGCAGGCAGTACATCCAGCGCGGCCCCCGAGCGCAGCAGGCCGGGCTGGGCGGGCCCCTCCTCAAACGGCCGCTTGCGTGGGGACAGCGCGGAGGAGGGGGGTGCTGGCCGTGCTGCCACCCGACTCGCTCCCGGCGCTCGGGGAGCAGAAACACACGGGCGCAGAAGGCGTTTGTCGCCCCCCACCCCATCCCCATGTCCCTACCCCCGGTGATGCCCCGCCACCCCCCTACCGCTGTCCTCTCGCCCCTTCCAGCTCCTCCTCCTCCTCCTCCCGCCCAGCCCGAGCCGCCGCTGCTCCCGCCCCTTTAAGGCAGCCGGGGCCGCCTTCCCGCGGCAGCGAGGTCCGGGAGAAGATGGCGGCGGCCGCTGGCTGGGCCCTGCTGGGCCTGGCGCTGTGGCTGTGCGCGGTGGCCGCGGCCGGCGAGTCGGAGGGGAAGCGGCGGGCGGGGTCGGCCAAGAAGAAGGACATTCGGGACTACAACGACGCGGACATGGCTCGGCTGCTGGAGCAGTGGGAGGTGCGGGGAGGGGCCGGGGTTCCGCGGCGGGGCTGTGCTGTGCTGTGCTGTGCTGTGCTGCCCGGGGAGGGGAACCCGCGGCTGCCGCCGGCGCGGGGAGCTGGGAGGCTGGGCTGCCGGCTCGGGGCGGCCTTGCTGGCGGCTCTGCCCGGCGCCGCCGCCGGGGGAAGGCGGGAGATTTGGTGCCCGTGGCCCGGCCTCCTCCTAGGCCTGGCCTGGCACAGGCGGGAGGGATCCCCGAGGCCCGGTGGCGTTAGGGTGGCTGGTGCCCCTTTCCTCCCTCAGAGGCTCCGGGTTCATGTGGCGAGAGGTTACAAAATGGGGGCGAGCGGGCACAGAAGGGGCTCCTGGGGGAGCTGCCCCCACCGCCGGTGCCCGCAGCCTGCCTTGCCGCCCCCGTCCCTGGGCCTGAGCCTCAAACGTGTGCTCTCGCTGTATGCTAAGACCCTGCTTTTGCCTTAAACGGCAGCTGTTTGGGGGTATGAAGGGATATACGTTTTGTGACCGAAGGGTGGATAGCAGGATTTCACATTTACAGAGTAGATATGTAGTTCGTTTGGTTTTGGTTTTTGGTTGGTTTTTTTTTTTGTTTTTTTTTTTGTTTTGTTTTGTTTTGGTTTGGTGTTTCCTTCCTTGCTGCTCCTCATGGTAATGTCTTCTGATTTCAGCTCTCTCTTGTTCCCCTCCATTCCCATCAGCCCGCTGCCTTAACTTTATTTGGCAGTTCCCCAGCACTCTGCTCTCCATGTGGTTGTCATACCGCTCTTAAGTTCTTTACACTATTTTTGTCTTCCATCATCTTCTGAGAAATGCCAGAGCACTTGTCACTGTCTTTTATTCTTTACATGAGGCCGTTCCCCAGAATGTTTAGCATGAAAACTGGAGGAAATAATAGAGTGAAAACTTCTGCCTCCTGTAATACCAGTTACAGCTGTAAGACAAGGTGGAGAAGTAGGTTTTGTAAGTGTAATAGAGATAAAGTAACTTCTGTGAGGAGTAATGGTGTCTGTCTTGGACCTGGCTGGCAGGTTACCCCGTGGACTGTTACTGTGTATCTCCCTTTAAGAAGGGAGATTCTTAGAAAATTGAGTTAAAATTTTAAATAAAACTGTGTAAGCCTTTCTGTTAGTGGTATCAGCCAAGGACCAAATAGTCCTAGCTGCTAAAAAAATAGAGGTTTAAATGATAATATTTGCCAACTTCAACCAAATTTGGTGTTGAAGGAAAAATCTTCACGGTTAGCATCACTGAGTTTGTGAATTAGATGCCTGGATGAAAGGGAGACTCAAGTTAATGCTCTTGTGACTCTTCAGCTGAATGTTCTGTTCCAGCCATGTGGCAAGCAGGGTCCGGAGGCTGTTTAGGGTTTTCCCTCTTTAGCTGGAGCAGGTCTCTGATCCAGTTCACCACGTGCTGCACAAATGCTTGTAGCCATGTTGCGCGCGGATATGGCTGAGCTGCTGGGGAGTTGGCTGCTCAGGCTGAAGAAACGCACAAACAGCCAGAGCTCTAGGAGGGAAAAAAAAAAGTTACTGAAGCAGGAGCTCAACAATTAACAGTTGTTTGGTCTTTGGGATGGTCAGCTGTATGGCATTTTGCCTGATAGGATACATATAAGGAACATGAAAGACTTGGGGGCGGTGGCTGGAGGGTAGAGGGGAAGAAAGGGCATGAAATGACTTGATGGGGTGGGATGAGAAACAAAGGGGCCGTTATGAATTTGGATAAGAGCGGGAATTATGCTCGGGAGTGAGGGCACAAGACACAGATCTATACAGAATCAAGTGTCGTTACTTTCAACTGAGCAAGATGACTCCTAATATTTTTTATTTCCCTGGCAGTTAGTCTAAAAGCATTGGGCCTCCTGGCAAGGCTGAGGTTGTGGCTCCTGCAGCCTTCCCAGAACGAGCAGCCACCACTCTGTTTGGGCTCCTGTGCTGCCCCTTGCACTGCGCTGCTGCAGGCGTGTGTGCGACTGCCTGGAGAACTGGGAGAGTGATCTAGTGGAAATGAGCATGGGGAACTGGGAAAAGAGAGGTTTCTTCAGCAGCTCAGTTGCACAACTAGAGCTTGAAGGAAGCCACCTAGGAGTTTCCCTTCTGGAACAGGACTCTCCAGGAGCCTTGAGTCCAGAGGAGCTGGAAACAGAACTGAGAATCTGTTCTGGAGGTTCTTTGTCACTGAAATGTCATATTCTTTAAAACAGGTCATTATTGTTACAACCTTAGGGTTTCTCAGGCTTGACTCTGAGCTGAGATTATTGAACAGGCTAAGGAATTAGGTGTCATATGTTGCTAATATTTTTAAAAATAAAAATCTAGGGCATTGATGAGAAATGTGCGAGAGTGAGAGCTGAGAGGAGAGAGAAAGAATATGTAGTTATTACTCTGTGTAATACTTTCCCTCTGCAGCTTCATGTTACTGCTGAATGAATCTGCTAGACATTTCAAAGCAGAAGGTTACACTTTTCTTCCCATCTTTTACTTTGTGGATAGCTTTGTAAATACAAAACTAAATGATAGCTTGTACAGGATCATCAAGAAAAGAAGGGTCATGTAGGGGAGTTTTTGACTGCTTCTTACGCTATTTCTATTTAAACTGTAACAGTACAGTTTTATTAACATTTAGTTGAGTAGTCAAGGGAAAAATAGGTAATAGATGTTAGCAGGTTGTGTTGTCACTAAATCCTAAGTCAGTTTCTGTTATTGTGTAAGGAGTGTTTGGAAGCACTCGTTTCTGCCTTTCCCTTTCAAAACTGTGAAATAAGTTGGCTTTGTGCTAGCCAAACTGGTCTAAAGTTAGGATTTATTTGCTTTTACTTCTGAAGAACATTTTTCATTCAATCATGTAAGATTTTCTATTTTCACAGTACTTTATCAATATGAGCGTTTTCCAGCTGCCTCTAAATTTTTTCCCACTTAGTGAGGGCAGAGGGACTTCCTGGGGCTCTCCTTTGCTCCCAGTTCACTTTAATGTGAAGTTTTCAAAGGCATTTGAACTACTTGAAAGCATGCTTGAGACTTGCAAAACTGAAACAGTTATGTAATTAATAAGGAAAGGAAGGATAGAATGTGAGGATTCTACAATTTTTTCTAGAATTTTTTTTTTATTGTAACTGAATTTTAAACACTCTTGTCAGAAAGATAGCAAACTCTACGTAATGGAGATGGGAAAAGAAGGTCACTCATATGACACCTTAATCTTTAAAGAGTGTGGGACGCTCCCTGTTGTGAGAGGATGGTCTGGAGTTTGTATGTGTGCATGTGCCGAGATGAGAAGGTAATGCATACTTAAATCTAAAAATCAAGCTCAGCTCCTGAACTTTGAGGCTCCTGAAGGGAATGCCTTTAGATAGTCCTGCAGTTCACGTTCCTAATGGAGTGATGTGTATTGTTACTAAATGCTTGAAGTCAAAACAACACCTAAAGTATCAGCCTTAATTCCTGATGATTTACTAGTACTTGGCTCGATGCCAGTATGAGACTTCTGGATTTTTCTGGTTTGGGTTGTTTTTTTTCTGTTTTAACTTATTAATTCTGTGATACAAATACTGTTTAAGAAATCCAGTTCTAGCTCAATGTAAGTTGTCACTATATTCACTTCTCTCTATTAGGAGCTGTTTTAAAGGGCAGCAGTTTGAATTAAATCTTTCCAAATATTTAAATACTTGTCAACCTCCTCAGAGGCATCAAGAGGTGGTTTGGTTTTTTTTTTCTGTATTCTAACAGCAGTTTACTATTGGTGATTATTTTGTCAGAATGTGAGCTGCTCTTCATCTGTGCATTAGAAAAGCCAGGAAACCCTTAATGAAAGTTTTCCTGTGGCATAAGCATTGAAATTCTGAATTATTGCTTTTTAATTTATTTAAAGACCCAAAGTAAGGAAAACTGAATTCTCAAGTGATCCCGTGGTTCCCAGAGGTGAGTGTTGACCTCTGAAAGCGACATGCAGATGGGCAACTTTTTTATTTATGTGTGTATGAGGCTTTTTAATGCAACTTTCTCAGTCCATCTTGTATACTTAATACACTTCTGTGAAACTATGAAGAAAAAAAAGTGTTATTTTATGAATTACTTAGATGGAATTGTATTCAGTTAGCCTTGAGGCTGAAATATTTCTCAGTACATGGTAAAATGAGATTCTACCTGTCTGTATAGACACATACATGATTTTGAGGGGAGGGTTATAAATGGGAAGAGTACTTGGTAAAGTATCTTAAGACAAAACTCTCAGTGTCTCTTTTGATTTGAGGATCTCCATCATTATGCTACACAACACTAGCTTTATCAAAGCAGAGTTATTCTCTAAACAATGGGAAGCTTTCAAAATATAACAGCTTTGCGGAACAGCTACGTTTAAAGCCTCCTTTTCTTTTTCAAACCAGAAAGATGATGACATTGAAGAGGGGGATCTTCCTGAACACAAGAGGCCACCAGCACCAATAGATTTCTCAAAAATTGATCCAGGCAAGCCTGAAAGTATCCTGAAGCTGACGAAAAAGGGGAAGACTTTGATGATGTTTGTCACGGTGTCGGGAAATCCCACAGAAAAGGAGACAGAAGAAATTACTAGCTTGTGGCAGGGCAGTCTCTTCAATGCAAACTATGATGTACAAAGGTAGGCTGTTGTACACAAGGATAAAGTTCTTGCTTTTACAGAGCCCTTGTTTCTTTCTTCCTGAAAAATCTTCTCAACTGTTCATGCTGTCCCCTTCCCCGCATCCATAATCCGTCACTATTTCTTTGCTTCTGTATCAGCTTAATTTGTTCTAAGTCATGCTACAAAAATTCTGATGTGGTGCACAAATCTTAACACATATGATGTATGTATAGCCTAGTTTATTTTTATCTCGTTACATTTCAGTTATTTATCAGTTTTAGCTGCAGTAGTTTCCCTTTATGTGCTTGATGGAAAACATCACACTTGGAAGACTTGTCACCACAAAAGGCTTTTTGTTTCCCTGGCTAAAAATGCGGGTTTTCTCTCTCTGAGAGAGAGAGGATCATTTTGAAACTGGAGTGTTGTGCTCTTGAATTGAGGCTGAGAAGGCTTGCAGTAAGGGTATAAACCAAATTTAATGCCCGCTTGTGGATTTTATGTAGTGCCCAATTAGTTCTTAAGTTTTCTTTATGTTCTTACTCCCCCTTGGTTATTTGTAAACTTTAATACATTTTATTCTTATGTGTGCTATAAAATTGTTCTCTTGTCCCCATCCCCAGACAACAACAACGGGACCAACCTCTTGCTCTTAAATGTCTGCCTCAGTTGTGGAGGTGCTCTGAATTAAGCAAAATGTTGTAGCACTTGAAAGACGTGGAGCTAACTGAAAAAATATATCTGTCTTTCCTCTAGGTTCATTGTTGGCTCAAATCGTGCCATCTTCATGCTACGTGATGGCGGTTATGCCTGGGAGATCAAAGACTTCCTGATAAATCAAGAAAGGTGTGCGGATGTTACTCTGGAAGGTCAGGTTTATCCTGGCAAAGGAGCAGGAGAAAGTGAGAAAGTGAAAAACAAAACAAAACCTGAAAAAGCAAAGAAGAAAAAAGACACAGACAAGAAATCTAATAGTGTCAAAGAGGACAACCGAGCAACCAAACAGAGAGAGGATCTATGATGGACGCATCAACCAGACTGAATACTACTCTGCTGTTCTTGAAGGGAAACCAATTTTCAATACAAGTCCTGGCTTTACTGGGGTAGGGGGGAGGAAAGAAGCAGAGGTTACTGAGGGTAAAAGATTTCTTTGTTGAAACACACCAGTTTACTTATTAATGTTGGCCATTTGTTTAGTTACAGGAAAGGTAATGTTTAATACCAGTGATTTACTACATTAGTTTGTAATTTTAATGCTTTTGTTATTGTTTAAAATTAACATACAAATCTGTGTGTTTAACATTACAAATTTAATTTAGGTGGAGAAGAAGAAATACAGTTTCAGGATACACCGATGTTCATCTATAGTAGCCGCATCCATCTTGGGTATGCAAGTTGGCCGTTGATTCATAGCTGCTGTTAGATAGAGTGCAGTGCTAAAAGATTCTCTTGGAAGCCAGTTTGCTAGATTCAGTTCATGAAACCGCCTAAAATTGCAAAGAATAATGTTACAGTGGCCAAAGATGCCCGAAATGACAATGTTCAGGACATGTCTGGTTAGACTGCCTGTTTCTTTGTAGTAAAACCCATTCTGTATGTCCCTATAAATCCACAGAAGTGCTTAGAAGGATGGCAGAAGCAGATACTTGACTAATGCACTCCAAATCAGCGCAGAAAGGAGATTCTGTAACCATCAGAAGTGATGCTGGGATGTCCATGGAATTACAGTACCCCCATCAGCAGTGTTCGGGGAGAAAGTCAGATTCATGCCATCCACGTTGCTACTGCTGCCAAAGAACTGTGCCTGTGGAAGCAAATGTTATGTGTGCCCCATTACCTAGGCAGTGGGCTAGAAGAAATAATCAGAGCTTTAGCTCTGAAATTATTTTGTGTTACTGGTTTAAGGGCTTGTTTGAATCTTTGAAAAAGTACTAGTTACAGTACAGAGTTAAGTTTTGAGTTGGACATATCACTTACTTGATGTTTAATAACCAATTATACTTTTTTGGGGTACAGATTCCTGACCAACATGGTTGATTGTAAGTGAACATTTGATTTAAATACTGCAAAGTTTGATGTCTGGGAGCAAACTCATTTTTTCCTTGGAAGACTGTATAATTGGGAAGGTTTTATTATTATTCAGATCGTATTCGGTTGAATGCATCACTTAGAATTGTTTCCCTTCTGCCTTACTATGTGTTAAGGACTAAATGCACCTCGTATGTATGGTCCACATCATTTTCCAGAGGATGAGCACAGTATTAACTGTCTTCATTCAATACTACGAAGACATTACTTTGACTCTTTATTTAAGGTGCTAAAATCCAAATGCTTTGGATAAAAGGTCCTAATTGAACCATAATGGTTGATCTTGTGGAAAACTTCAGTATCAAAAGTGGGAAACTGTGACTTACTGAGTGCTTGTTCTAAAATAAAAGATATCACTAAACTTACTGTTTCATTGAGTAGTAAAACCTTTTCAGTAATCATGCATTTGTTAGGTATTTGGGAGACAGACTAACTCTTCCTTGGTTTCTGTATGTGAGGACTAAATGATCTTCATGAAGGTTCCAGGTGATTGTTTTTATTTAATTTTAATTATAGTTGTATTAATTTAGGATTAAAGAAACCTTTCCAGCCACACTTCATTAAACATACATGACTTTCATTTTTCCAATCAGACAAACAGGCAAAGGTCTTTCTTCAGGTTTAACTTTATTATTTCTATTATTGTTTCTGTATTCTAATTCAAATGTGTAGTGGAGTTGAGAAGAGCCTCTGCAGATATTTGGGTATCGCATTGCATTGAGGAGAGATATGCAGTCCACTTCTTGTTCATAACTAATTTATCATTTTGCCAAGAGTTCTGGGTTTGCACTTTTTTTTTTTTTCCTTAAAGAATATTGCTTCTCATCTCAAGATGAACAGAAGTCAGATGAAACAACAGATAGGAAATATGAATGAGTTTTTCCTTTTTACAACTTAAATCTATGCTATAGAGATGACAATTCAGATTATGATCAGAAATATGTGGAAATGCAGTCTCTGTCATTTGCCTAATGTTAGGGAACATGATTTTTTTTTTTTTTTTTTTTTTTTTTTGACCAAATGGGGTTCTTCCTGAGCTAAATAATCAAGCAATGCAAAACAGTATACAAATAATACAAAAGCAAATTAGCCAAGGAGGAGAAAAATTACTATGCTTACAGCTATAGCCCAACTTTTGAGAATACATACTTGTTTTAGTCATTGCTAAATCTACGTTTACTGTAGACTGGATCTTTTCCCTGGATAGTTAAAAGGAGCGGGCTGGCTTTGTTGGACTTTAGCCAGTGAATTGACTGGATTTATTGTTTGGTTGTTTTGAGTCACTAAGTTGCCTATGCCAAATGCAGGCATGTTCTGTGCTTCACAGTTTATTTAAATTTTAAAGTGTTTGGCTTTTTTTTTAAGGTTTTTAATAGGAATAATGAGTGGAGGGCTGCTTTTTTATATACTGCCTTCAAGTAGCTTTTTTGTTTTCCATTTTTCTTCTCCCTTTTTCTCAACAAAAAATTAAATATCTAATAAGTACAATGTGGCAGTCTGGCAGGAGCTTCTTCACCAGCCAGTGTTTCTCTGGTATTGCAGTTCTTAACTCTAATCCAAAACAACTTATGTTCCCTTTTAAAACCAGAAAGTCTTGGAGACCCTAGCACTTGTCCTGGTACAGTGTTGCATAAGCAGATGTTATTTTGTAATGATTTAAGAGGCCTGAACACAATATCACTTTATATATATATATATATATATAAAGATATAACTTCAAAAAGTTACTTAGAGTCATTAATATTCTGTGAGTACCTCAGCAGATGTTGGCTTCTGCATTTGAGTCTAATCAGGCTTCCAATAACAGATTTTTTGGCTCTACGTACAGGCAATTCAGATACAGCCTTTAAAACTAATCCCCGTAAGTAGGGGGGTGATTATAGCTCTTATTATTTCCTTATTTTTTTGGTATTATGCAGAGGTACGTGGAAGATAATCTGCTTTCATGAGAGCTGAATGTCTGCTGCTTTTCTCCACTCAGCTTAGTGGTTTCTCTGTTCTAGTGCCATAACGAAGTTCTGGGTTATTGTTACATTCTTAACCCAACTGTCCTTCTCAGAAAACAAAACAGTTTGTCAATGATACTACTACTCAAGATGTGGTTGCACTTTGTGAAAAATTTCCAATGGACAATCAACTTTTTATGTAATAAAATACTGGAACAAATATCTTGGTGGTGTTGGTTGGTTGGTTGGTTTTAAAGATAATAGTAATGTATACTGTGTGCCTTAAGTGTTTTACTGAGGGGGAAAAAAATATTCCTACCTAGAAAAGTACAATAGCATCCCCTGTTCCTGAGGACTTAACTTCATCGACCAAGTTAAGTAGGAAGTTTGACATTTAAATTGCTAGGACCAGGGCCCAGAAGACCTGAGAGAAGCACTGTGTGCAGTAAGTGAATGAATGCTCGCGGTTGAATTTATAACGAAACGTCCTCACTAGCTACTAAATCCTACTAATTAGGAGATGCAGGGAGTGTCCGTATTCATTGAAAAAAGATGAGAATTGCAGGTGCCATGATTATTACGTTACTAAGATTTATACAGGATGGTGCAATGCAGTTTCCTGAAATAGCACACCGATTACCGCTCCTGTCTCTGCTGCAGTCTTTGTGCGCATCATTTGCTAGCAGAGAAGTTCATGGTGCCCGTTTCTTTTGCAACTTCCCTTAGTGTGTCTTTAGCTTTATTGCTGCAGTTATTACTGGGTGAAGTACCCATTTTTGAAATTCTATCTTTTAAGTCTGTCATGACCCAGTTACAAACTGCAACAGGATTTCTGCTTTTTACTTGAGAGGTCAGAACGTCTCTGAACAGTCAGGTCAGCCTTGACTTCCAAAAGACTCTATGTGCCTGTCACTGTTTCTGAACTCTTTCAATTTTCTTGTGAAAAGGAAATCGTAAATCAAAATACCATTTTGTTAAGATAGAACAGCCTACTTTTGTCTGATATTGGCCACTGTTCTCGTGGGGTTTATAATAAGGCTTGGAAATTATTTCCAGTCTTTATCTGTGGCTCATTTCCTTTTCCATTCAAGGAGTAACAGTGTTTGCCTTTTCCAAAGGTGGGGTTTTTAATTGCATTGGATGTTTATAGAAATTTGAAGAGCCTGTGCCTGAATACTTGGGATGCGCCTGTTTTTACAAATGTCTCTTGCATTGGTACTCTCATGTTTCTCATTCTTAAGATTGTCATCCTACTATGTCTGTTCATACATTTTTATTTGATATTTCTTACTCTGGGATAAAATGAACTATTTTTGCATATCCCTATTTTCCATCTTTCATACTGTGCCATTTTAACAGGGACAAAACCCCCTGAATTCAGGTAATACCACATTGCCAGGAAGGGGAGAGCTGCTTGGATTCATGAAGGAAAGCCACTCTACTTGATTTTTTTTTTGTGGTGGTGGTTTTTTCTCCCCCAGTAGAGAAGCCGGGTAGTGTGAGGGGGTTGGACACCCCATCTATCAAGCAGCAGAGGTGGTAATTTCTGATCAGTAGTGAAAAGACTGATAGAGCACATTACAATATAACATGCCAGCCTTTATCCAAAGAGCTGGTAAATGCTTTGTTTCTTTCTCATGTGAAGCTACTTAAAACACCAGTATTGTCACTGTTGATACTGGTGTCACTGGGTTAAATTATCAGTGGCACTGTATGAATGGATTTCTGTGTTATGAAAACCAGACCTGTTAATCATCATTTAAATTAACAGTAATAATTGTAATAAAGAATTGCTCAAAAAAAAAATTGAGGAGATACATGTACTTTAATTATGACACAGACATTGGTATTTTGGGAGGGACAAGTGGGACAGTTAAAGGAGCTTCAGCCTCCTCCCAGTCTTACTGGCAAAGGCCAGCAAATACCTGTTCCCGCAGCACGCCGTCTTGCTGTGCAGCCCCTGCTAAGAAGGGGCCGGTCCTGGGGCCAGAGGCTCGCTCGCTGAGCCCTTGCACCTCTCCCTGCGTGACGGCAGAGCCTTCCCATCCCATGAAGTGCTACAGTCCATCCCGTGGGGATGCCTGCGGTGACCTGTGTCGGAGTTTCTCATGTTTGGGTGGCTCAGTGCCTGCCGAGCCTGTAATAACAATCCTGTTGGCAACGTCCTTGGCCCGAAAGTGGAATAAAGTGGGGAAAGAATGTGTTACTTTTTGACACTTCTCAGAAACAGAAACTTTTTCCTTTCCTATTCCAGCATTATTGTGCCTCTGCTCTGTTGCAGTTGGACAGAAAAGACCCTAATTTTTAACAGAATAGGGATGAGAATGCTCTAATCCATGAGGCTTATAACAAAAAACTTTTCCTTTTGAAATTTAGTGGTACCTCCAAAAAAAAAAACTGTGGCCCTGTCTTTACTGCCTATAACGTCTGCTGCTTTTAAAGATAATTTTCAGTAGTGTCTGAAAACAGGTTGGACTTCTGTGTTGGTGACATGCCCAGTCATTTTGTGGAAAGCACTGGCGAGAGTATTGAGCATTCATGACATCGTTGACGAGAGCACTGAGCACTCATGACATCATTAGTTTTTAAAACAGTTCAGGTGCCGTTGTTGACAGCAGTGTTACATATTGGCAAAGCTAATATGGTAAAGCCTCTGTGTGTTTTAGAAAGTGGTGAAGAGCAAGGCCCGGGCATTTGCTTGCCAGGTGCAAGGCCATCAGCAAGGAGAAGCAGCTGCTTATCAAACAGCACCACAGAGTAACCTGGATCTTGCTGTAACTTACGTAAAGTCTTCTTTGTAATGAGGAAGGCTGAGTTATACCGGAATAATTGTATTGCAAGGGTGTATTGCAAAAAAAAGGCAAGGCTGAGCCTTGCTGAGTCAACAAATAAATAAAATAAAGGTTTGATATGTGTAGTCACATCATCATTGCTTATTATTTCCCCGATCCATGGCTGCAAGCCATCCTGTATGGTTTTTATAGCTTGTCCTCAGTGCAGTTTCATTTCATTCAACTTCATTTGCAAAAAATAATCAGTTTTCGTTCCCCTCATCTAAATTAAATCTCACGAGTATCCAAAACAACAGTGCATACTTTCAATTACACAAGAAGACTTTTGCATTAATATTTTATTATTCATCGTGCCAGTTGGATCCACTGCCATACTCTATGACTTCTCAACCCTTGATAGTCAGCTGTTGTCTTTCTGGTGCTGTAAAACATGTTACTGACTGTGTGACCTTTAGATAATTGCAGTTATAATAGGATGGAGGTGCCAGGGAGCTCAATGGAAGCATAGACATGTAAGTGTTCGGGTACTTAAGACAGGAGCTGAATAGAAGATTTTTCTTTCTTTCATTTAATGTGGGAGCCAGGTATTTTGTTGTGAGCTAATAAGCTGTGTCACCTAACCAGAAAAAGGCCACTTTTGGGTTTAGCACCACTCCTCCCCATCCCCTGTTCCCACATAGCATCACCATTTAAGCCAGACTGCTCAATTCTCAAATAACCCTAGTAAGGCCTGAAATATATATTTCAGCCATGTTATTATTTCCATCAGTAGTGATAAGCCAGGACAGTCTCACTTTATGGGATGAGAAAAAAAAAACTTTAGATTTGTAACAGGAAAGAGCATGCACAAGAGATAGAGACCCAAACGACGGGACAGTACCAACTGAATACTGGAGAATACAGGAAAGCAGAAATAAAAGTCAAATCAGCTGCATTCATTTCCTGAGCTACTGCTATCAAGTGACATACCCTTGGGTTTTAGCTGAGGTATCTGTGCTTTAAGAAGAAAGTTAGCCTATCCTCCTCGTTCAACACTAGCATGATGATAGGCGGTGAGATGAGGTTACGATTGCACTGGGAATTTCATCATGATCTCATGCTACACCCTTTGCCAAAGGAGAAGAGATACTTATTCGTCAGGGATTTTTCTCCAGACCAATTTCCTGTTGAGTTCTGTCACTGCTCCCTTAACACAGGCCCCTCACTGTGTCCTGGTCCCACTCCTGACTGCTGAGATACTCCAGTTGAGAGTCACACTCAGAAATTGCAAATGATTCTACTTGCAAAGTGATGGAGCTCTCCCCTGGGCTTTGTTTTCAAGGCTGCGCAGTGAGCGTGCGTGCTGGATTCAGCTCCATGGCTCAGGGATCAGTGCAGGGAGGAGCGGCTGAAGGTGTATTTTGTGAAGAAGCCACGCAAGAGGAAGGAAGGGTGTAGCTGCAGTGGCGGTTTCTACACATCACATTTGGTCAGAAAGAAGGTGGGGGTGAGAGAGCAGCCTCAGAGTCTGCTGCTGGAATGGCCCTTGGGGGGGGGGCTGAAAAAGCCTGGACACACCACAGCGGCCTGTGGAGGTGGTGGAGTGGGCTGAAGATCTGCAAGGGCTACATGGAAAACACTCTGTTTGGGGAACTGGGCAAATAGTTTTTCTTATTGTCCAGTGGATTTGGGAGAATTGAAGCTCTGTGAAGCAAAGGAGGGAGCATCCCTACGGCGCGTAGCTGGGAGCAGCAGCTGTCCCAGCTCAGTCGCCGAGAAACAGTATGCGTGTGACACTCAGCGGGGAGTGCTGCTGTCATGCTGGGATAAGAAGGATCTTAAGAGCCAAAAATCTCAGGGTTTTTCTTGGTTTGTGAGTCAATCCATATCCTCTTTTTCCATTGTCCAATGCAGCATCTAAAAGAAAAGAAAACAAAATAAACAAACCACGCCAAACCAACACACCCCCCAAAAAAAAACACACCCAACCCACGACCAAAACCCCTCCCAAACGCTCTCACTGCACTTACTTCCCTTTGAAAGGCAGAAGCTGCAGTTAGCAGCGCAACAGTGACTCTGAACCGGTGCCTGTCACCGCGTATCTGAACCGAGCTGTGCCGGCTGGCTGGTGTGTGGCAGGCTCATGGCTGTACGGGAACCGCCCCACGCGTCCCGCCGGGGCCGCTGCGCCTCTCAGCCCTTGGGAGGACCCTGCCAGGAAGCCGAGACCTCCCCCGCCACGGGACCATCGTGGGCCGTCACGCACACCGCCAGCGCCGTTGGGGGGGGGGAAGTGCGGCGCTGCGCCCAGTGCGGCCACCAGGGGGCGCGCGCGCACAGGGAACGGGTGCTGCGGCGGGGGCGGGGGCGGGGGCGGCCCCGCATCGGTGTCTGTGGTGATGCCCTGTAGTGCTGTAACAGCACCTATCAGCCTGGTTAGCAATTTGTATAATCTTTACAAAATGATCGCTAACCTATACATACATCAGATACGTTATAATTTTATGCTCTTTAATCTTTGGTAACAAATTAAGCATATTGTCCTACAGAAGATAGTGCACGTAACGTACTGTGTATTTTATCTATTCACGGCTAGAATGCACCTGGTCTGTATTTAAATATTTACATCTAACTACAAATTACGTGGTAATTTTAGAATTAATGTAATGAACTGTATGTGGTTATATGATGCTCCAACCCTGGAAACACTCAAGGCCAGGTTGGATGAGGCGCTGAGCAACCTGATCTGGTTGGGGCAGATCAATCAACCATGCAGGGGGGTTGGACTGGATGGGCTTTGAAGGTCCCTTCCAACCCAAACCATTCTATGATTCTATATAGAGGTTGTTAAGTTAGTTCTAATGGCTATATTTGCATGGACGTGTGTGTACACACACAGGCACAGACACACACACACACACACACACATGCACGCACAGACACACACCCCCCCCCACACACACCCCCC
The DNA here is from genome assembly GCF_036417535.1 of Chlamydotis macqueenii. Lineage (NCBI taxonomy): Eukaryota > Metazoa > Chordata > Aves > Otidiformes > Otididae > Chlamydotis > Chlamydotis macqueenii. The sequence goes on along the minus strand of NC_141567.1, from coordinate 9,500,018 downwards.
CACACACACGCGCGCGCGCGCACAAATTCCCCATTATAATGGGAAAAAAATATATATACAATCTATCTTTCTAAAAAAATAAACCCCAAAAAACACATGTACATCACCCCACACACCCTCCTCATACACACACACACACACACACACAGACACATACAGAGCAACACAAGCGCAGCAGCAGTGGTGCCAGCCTTCATGGTGTGAGGTGACGAACACCCTCTTCACACCTCAAAGAATCACTAATGTGGTAACGTAAGAGACTCTGTGTATAAGGAGTGTGTGCAAGACATGTGCAGGTGTTTGTGTGGATATATATGATATATATGTACGTGTGTGCATGTGTGCGTGTATAAAAGAATGTATGTGTGTGTAAGACGTGTACATGCATGTGTGTGCACGTGTGGCAGCCAGACAAAGCCCAGCTCTGCCCCTGTCCCCCAGGGCAGCTGCTGTAGCTCTCACCATGGAAGGCTTTGATCTTATCGCACTATTAAATAGATGTTTCGGTTTTTTTCATTTGTTGTAGAATGAGATTTCTGCCTTGACTTTCAGCTTTTTCCTATTTTTTCCTCCCCATGGAGTTAATCTGCAAAAATCCAGTGTATCAGTAATTTCAATCTGAGACAAACAGGCAGGGTGCGTTTTTGGTTTCCTCGCCTGGAGGCGCTAGGCAGGGGATATGCCCTAATGCACTAACTACTATTTTGATACTTTATTAAAAAATATGTGCTTGGATGTTAGAAATGCTGGTTGCTGCCACCAAAAAAAAAAAAAAAATCCCATTCCAGTTTTGGAGCCTCCAAAAAGTTTTATAGCAGAGCCTGCCTGGCTGGCACCATCCCGGGGTGGAAAATTTACAGTCAAAGAAGTCGTACTTGACCTGATAGCAAGATTCTCATAAGCCTTCAGAGCTGCCCACTACAAAAACTTCATACGTTTTATACATTATTTCTACACACATGTTCACCCTATTCAATTAAAAAAAAAAGTTTTGTGAACAGGAGAACAAGATTTTTGTTTTAATCTACTAATAGTCCCCCACCTGCTCCAGTGCAGCCCTTTCCCATCTGCCCACTGTAACACTCCCTTTCCTGCTCCCATCTTCTTCCCTTCCCCTCTCCCTGTCTCGGATCCTGGAAGTGTGGCTGTGCAGGCAGTGATACGTGTTGCTGTCTGCACAGAGCGGCCGGCAAACACACGCAGGGGTGGTTTGGCCCCCTTGGGTTTTGGCTTTTGAACTAAGCAGGGAGCTGTGTGCCTTTCTCTCAGAGGATGTCCTAAGTCTTGCGTGTGTGCGTGTCCAGCAAACACCGGTTAACTGTTACACAGAGACACTGAAGAGCCGAGAGACAAAAATAAAATAAGAAATTTGCATTGAATATTTATTTCGATAAACATTGTGTACTCCAAACAACTACATGTTATTTCAGTTCTAAGCCACAATCTGTTGGAACCAACGTCCCAAGAGCTCTTGTCATCATAAACCAGGCAGTCAACGCATTACCACGGTCTGCGGACACAGAGACCTTTCAAGTGCAAAGCAGATTATCAGAAAAGACATATTGCTGACCTCCTTAACAACCTGGACACTGCTAAACTCCAGTAAAAAGGCTTCATTCGTCTGCAAGTTAGTTGTCTTAGTGCCATTGTAATAAATTAATAGAAAATATATCTTTTTTCATTGGAAAGTCTATAAGAAAATGTACAAACATCTAACTCCGAAAAAGGACCTGCTATTTCGGCGACAGGTAAAACAAGCATTTGAACAGAGGCAAAAAACCCCAAACATCCAAACAAACAAACAGACAAACAAACAAAATGCAATCAACCCCCCCCCCACTCTGCCGATGGCACCTGTGTAGGCAAACACGGAAACGTTTGCAGTAACAAAACCTGACAAAGAGGGTAACTGCAGCTTCTGCAGGGGCTGTTAAAAGGATGTGCAAAGAGCAGCAGTCAGGTACCTCGCTAGTCAAGTCGCTAGTGCAGCTTCTAGAACAGTCAAAGATTTAAAAAGTGATCATACGGCACAGAACTATTGCTGACAGGCGATGGTGGTAGGTTCGTCCTGACCTCATCCCGTGAAGGTCGATGGGAGCCCTTTGTGTTTCGCAGGCGTGGCTGCCCCCTTACACTCCGCTACGACACTCTCCTGTCCCTCAGGCTTACAGACTGCAGTGACCCCGTACTCCACATCCGCAGCGTGAGACCCACCCCGGCTCCCAAACAGGGCCCATGTGACACGCTTTGCATGACAGAACAAACTACTTTGAAGTTTTCTTCACTTAGTAAGATGAGATTTTTTAGGAAAGAAAAAGAATTAGTTTTTCCTAGAGCCAAGTCTTACAATTTCACCCTGAGAATTCCCAAAATAGTAAAATCAGGAGCTACACTTCAGCACAAAGGCAGTGTGCTCGTAGAAGCTGAACAGACCAGTCTAGGGGAGAGACCCACCCGGCACAACCCTCCCAGGCATTTACAGAGAGCAGGAGAAGGGAAATCGCTGGTAGCCCACGACTCAATGCACCTGCCCGGGGCGGGGGGCTCATACAAAGCCAAATCCCAAACCAGGCACATTCTGAACCCGGCTGTCCTGCCCACCGTTTGTCAAGTGCTCAGGAAAGAAAAACTCCTGCTTTGGTCCATCTCTTGGAAGCAAGTGTGTTCCACTAATGCTGGTGCAAGGATATTAATGGAATTGCCTCAGGACAGTGAAGAGCTTTAGATAACTCAGACTAGCGTACTCAAGGGACTTTTTAAAGTCTATTTGCTTGACTTCAGGGAATCTGGCTCTGTTTTGGCTACCAGAGAACGTCAGAAAAATGACATTTAGATAATCACGGTTGAACCATGAGTGAGACTGACTTTCTCAAGGAATAGTTTGTGAAATTCCTAAACCATCATCAGCATTGGGGGGGGAAACAACCCCCAAAAGGCCTCTTACTTGCCTTTTACAAGTATTACCCATTCATTCTGGAAATGCCGCAAATGCCTAGAAAGCATTCATTAACAGACTCTTGTTGAGAAGCAAGGGAGAGAAAGATTGGCTGCTCTTCTTTTTTTTTTTTTAAATACAACACACATGACATTCAGTGAGTTCAGAACATCTATATAAGACTGAAAAGAACATTTCCAGTTTCAAAACCCAGGAGAGGCTTGAGGGGAATGAAACCTACAGTACTATTTAAATTTTGCTCATGGTTGCTTTGACTTTCAGAGCAATTGATCTGAGCCAGGCTTACAGAGCGCCCAGCCTTAGGAATGACACACAAAATGGTTGCTCTTTCATTCTAGTTGCAAGATAGCATTTTGGACATGGTGGGGGGAAAAAAAAAGCAGCTTAATTACGTGAGCTCTAATTAAAACAGAGCAAAACGAAGTAACCATCAGCAACTAGAATATCTTCTGTAGCAATGGGGACAGGCAGAGGCAAAGTGGGGAAACAAACCCAGATATTATTGGCAAAACCGACATTCTGTGTGCTTTGAAAAGCTCTTCATCCTATCTTTTACCCCCCTCCCTCCTTAGGTTTCTTAGAATAGCCGCAACCTCCAGAGACACCTTCATCCATTTCTGAGCACCAGCCTGAAATATCACTGAACACTGGAAGTGCTTACAATGCTTTACAAGATAATGTTTAATTTCCCAGCTTCAAGAGATGTCCCCGCAGGAGCCCTGATTCACGCTGTCTGCCTTCATTACCCAGATTTGGCTTTGAAGAAGGGGGAAAGGAGATACCAGACAGCCAACCAGTACATGGGGATTCCCACGCCAGTTCTTCAGCTGTCCGGAAAGACCTCTGTCACCTTCCATCCAAATCTCATTTAACTCTTCCAGGAGGATCCTTAAGCCCCAGCACAGGTTCAGAAAGCAACATACAGCAGAGCAGTCAGGTCCCATTCCCTCTGACCTCCCTGGAAAGGCCAGGGCTGTTCATCCTATTCAAGGCTGAATCAGGTGAGTCCCAGTATTCCCAGTTAAAAACTGGAAGCCTTGAAAAGGATGCTCTCTTTGACTGGCTATCATAAACCCTCCACACTGATCGTGAACATTATTATACTGTACAGGAAAGGCTGAGAAAATGTATGTGCTGATTGACATTGCTTTCCTTCTAGCCTACAGCTGCTTGTTGAAGGAAAACTTCCTGTTTGAGCAACCACTATTAAAAAAAACCTTGATCCATAGGAGAAATGCAGTTTGCTGAACAAGCAGAAAGATGTGGTTTCATCAGTCTCCGCTGGCATGTTTTATCTTCTCCTTCTCTCATCTCTTCCCCAACTATGTGCCGTGGGTTAGCATGTACAACACAGGTCCAAAAGAGCTTGATCAAACATCATAAAAACTTTACGATAAATTATTACTGTCCAGTTATGTTTCCCAGCATCTAGGGATTCATTTAAATATACTCTTTCTATCTTAGATTTTCAACCAGCCTTTGAATTGGCATTCCACGTTTATGTGAGCAGCTAGTTACACCATGGGGGAAAAAAAAAGTGTTTGGACAACTTAGAGGCTGGTAAAACCAATAATCCTTGATGGCCTTCAGACCTAGAACTCCCCCTTCGAGAGGCAGCAGATAGTCTGTCTCAGGGGCACTGATAAAACCAGCACCTTGTAAAACAGGTCAAACCTTGCTTAGTAACACGAGAGTCAACATGGCATCGGTGAGCAGGTCAACCGGCGAGGAGCTGGTGATCACAGAACACACGCTGATCACAGAGGAAGGCTTTTCTGTCACATGTGGCCACTCTAGCTACTTACAGTAAGATTTCCTTTTGAACAACAACGACAACAACAAAATGCTACACCTCTGGAGCTGGCAAGGTGCCTGCGGTGAGCAGTCAGTAGTCCGTCCCATGGGGGCAGTGCTGGCAGCCAGAAGGCAGAGCAGTGTGTTTGTCCTCATAATTTCATTTTCTTCACCACAGGAATTGGCAGTGCTTGATAGATTTTAGCGGAGTCCTCATTAGTGACCAGCTTCACCCAGACAGGGCGGAAGCTGCCTTTGAATCCAACAAAAGCCATTTTCTCTGCAAATCAGGGCAAAGAAATTAGGAGCGTGTCGGGGCTGCACCAAAAGAACACCCGTGTCCGTGGCTACATCCAGTGGCTGGATGGATGCAGGGGGACAAGAGCACGCATGCACATAAGTTTGGCCAATTATGCATTCTCCGGATATTAAAGAAATACTTTCCTAATGAAACTTAATTAAAATTTTATTTACATGTTGTATGCTTCCATTAATGAATGGGTGATACATAGGAGAAAAAGAGAGAGGGAAAAACCCTTCCAAGCAAGCAGCTTGAGCGATCTGTTGAAGCTATTGTTAATCGCGTGGGGGTTATATTCAAAAGCCCTTCCTGCCTGTGGAAGGTGGAGGGATGATGAGGGGCAGGACAACAGACACGACTGGTGTTAGTGAGTGTAACACACACACAAGAGGAAAGCATGCCAAAAGCTCACAGTTAGAGCTGATCAGAGCAACGTGCAGAACAGAGCAATATTCTAGTGCAGTATGTGATACTTTCAAATCAATATGCTTTGTGCCCTCAAGTTGGAATTTTTTTTCAAGAGAAAACCAGATAAAAATAAGTTCAGACAAGTAAAAAAATAATGTTTGGGGGCATTTAGTGGGAAAAAAGTCCAATATTCCTATTGTTAAAATGTCTTTTTATTTAAAACTAATCTGGAAAATCAAAATCCCTGAATTCTTTACTTCTAAGAACAACTGCCAGAGGACTTTTTCCATCTACAGTATTAAATCAAGTGCTGTTATCCAAAGCTGCAGTGAATGCCGAATAAATAAATGACTGGTCCCAGGGTGTTTGAGCACATGCCGATAGAAACAAGCAAGGCAAAGTTTAGAAGAAGGAAAAAAGGTCCCTTTACTGGAACCATGGGAGGGGAACAGATCAAAGGTGTTTAGAATTGCATTTTTTAAAAGTGCTTACCTTTTAATCTAAAACCCTCTTCTGCTCCAAGTTTCTCCAGTACTTTAGTCCACGGTCCCCTTGAAATGAATCTTCCTTTAGACGTCACCAGCACTATGGAGCTGAGGGAAACAAAGCCGTTTACAAACAGATGAAGAGTCAGAACACATTCCTCACTCGTCTGTCTCAAGCACTGGTAACTCCTGCCTGTGTGACCCACAAACTACAGTGGTTCCTGTTTAATGGATTTCGTCAATGCTTTCCAACAGCTTAGTCATACATCCACTTTTCCAATCATGCAAAACCCATTAGGAAGTCAATAGAAGGAACTTTTTTTTTTTTAAATACTGTCTTCTGGAGTGATTTAAATGTTTCCAACCAGCAGTTCCATCCTGCTTTGCTCAGAAAGGAACACGCTCTCCCAGGGATGCTCTGAGTAAGTCTCAAATAATTTATTGTTCTTACATCATTAGCAGGACAAAGCCTGAAGACATTCACTTCTTTCAGATTTTTGCCGACCTGATGCTTTTCCTTAATTTTCAGTGTGCTTTTGCTTAGAAAGCATATTATTATTATTGTTGTTATTATTCTTATTGCCTTACTTGCATGTACTGTATCTCACCTCAAAATTCTCAGCGTCTTGTACAAATGCCAAGTGATAAACAAAAGACATGCGACAAGTGCATTCAGCTGATGCAAATCTGTAAAAGCTTGGGTAAAAGTTGGAATCTGCCAAGGCTTAACTCTAAAAGCGTAGAGTAAAAACCCAAACTGAACGTGAAAGGATGATCATATAGCGAGACTTTTGCGGGGAGAAGCACAGGAAAGTACAGGAAGTACAGGAAAGTCAGTGAAGTTAGGCTCATTACTTCCCACAAGTTCAGAGAAAGAGCTACGCTCCAGTGAGTTCAGTGGAAGTTTTGCTATTAAGTTCAGTGGGGCTGAGATGTCATCTTTGTTCAGCTTCTAATTAAAGCTGCATGACAGAGTAATCGAGCAAACGCTCGCTTGGATGAAACTATTTCATTCCGCCGTGCACGGTTTCCATGAACGAAACCTCCCTGACTCAAACGGCATTTGCAATCTTCCAGAAGGAGAGCCTTGCTGGGCCTGCTTTGCTGTATCGCAGTGGGCACGAGTCGCTGAAATTAATTAGGCAGCAGCTCCTGCAGAGCTCATGCCCTGAGCTACCCAGTGCTGCCGTTACGTCTTAACACCTCAGCTGGAACTGGAACTGTGCAGGGGAAAATAGCGATGGGTGGTGGCAGAGGAACAAGAGAAGCAAAAGAGTTAAGAGCCATCAGGACTTTTATTAGAATAAACCTGAGGTGTTAAAATCCTCCCATGCTTATGAGAGTGGATTGAGCTGGCAGGCTGGTTTTGAGTAGTTTGCGAATGCTCAATCACCTCTTTTTTCTTTCTGCAGTTCAGTAAAATCATTACTTTCTATTAAGCCTTTCCTGCTATGGAAGTTTAAAATAAATTCACCAGATGTTTTGTTTTCTTATCCCTGGGAAACTCATCAGAAAAGTGGATTTATTAAAAAAAAAAAAGAATTTGGCCTGCAGAGAGTTACTTAAATGAACAAAGAGGCTTGTCCTTGCTAGAAACACCTCACACCCCCCAAATCCATAAACATAAAAGTTGTTTTAGCAGTTGCTTCACAAGAGGCTGGTGAGGCTGGCGGGGCCCCTTCCTCTCCGTCAGCACCATCGCTCTGTACAGGCCGTGCTCTGCATCGCGGCGGAGAGAGGTGACAAGAAGCTGCTGGCTGTACAGCCCTGCCATCTGCATGGTGTCCACATCTGACTCTGGGCAACACTTGACCCAGCAATTGGATGAGAGGTGCCTCATGGCTGTAGCTGGAGCCTCTGTCTGATCAGACTGGAAAGGCTTGCAGGGGATGGGCTGGGAAAACTTTTGGTGAAAGGAGGAGAATAATTGGAGGGTTCCATCCTTGCAAAGATACACAGCTGAGTGAGATCCGAGAGGTGCTGACCCTGTTGGGTCAATTTCCAGTCCTAGTCCTAATCCTAATCTTAATGCTAATCCTAATCCGGTTCCAACACTAATCCAGAGAAGACAATGAGGCTCAGAAAGACTTAAATACAACTGAAGTCTAATTACAATTAAATCCTCTAAAGTAAGAAAGAATCCAGGAGCTGGATTTAGCCAGGATTGAGATTGGATTTTTTGCAAAAGAGGATGATGGCATCTCTGAAAAGCTCTCTCTTTTTTTTTTTTTTATGAAAGAAAAATGAGCAGCTACCATGCTTCTCTGCAGTAACTACTCAATGTGGTTTTTGCAGCCTTCAGCATTATTTAAGATAGTAGAAACACATCTGTATCCACCTGCGTGGCACTCTGCTGAAACTTCCCCCAGGTCTCCAGAATAAATGCCAGAACAATATCCTGTCGATCTGCCTACAGTTCAGAGGATTAATCAACAAAGCAATCATATTTGTATTAAATGTTATGTATCAGATTCCAAATCAGAACAAATACAATAACAATTAAAAACATTCATTTCCCAATAGGACTCCACAAACTAACATGAGAAAACCCCTTTGGTTAGAGGGTTTCTGATGTTGTTCCCATTCCCGTTCCAGCAGATGAACCTGCTGTCCTCCAGAATGCAGGAACATGTGTCGGCTGCTTACCACCCACTTGCAAAAGTCTGCATTTCTGGGTGTCCGTATTTAAAAAATAAAAGCATCCGGTGCTTCGGTCTGGGCAAGGAACATGTGCAAAGAGGAATGCATTTTATTAGTGGAATTTTCTGTGATTTGAGCGAGTATGCAGGCAATAGAAAAATGTAAACTGTGCACATCTGTACCGATAAGTGCTGAGAGTTTATTTGTGAATTTAAGTCTGCGGTTTGTCTGTAACCCACAACAAAAGTGTAGATCTGCAGTTTATTAATCAAATGTAGCTCTGCAGTTTATCTGGAGCTTGACCAATTCCTAAATCACAGAGTCTGCATCCTTCTGCTGCCTGCGTGTCCTGCTCACGTTTGGACTCTGCCGGAGCTGGCAGGTACAAAAGCACATCGTTAGCCCAGACAGTCTGGCCCATGCTGGGCGACAAAAAGTGGGAAAAAGATGAGCATTGTACAGCATTCTTGTACATCGCACCTTAGCAATGGCAGATTATTTACTCACTGATCTTTGATGTTGTTGACATAATTTTCTATCTGTGCTGGGATTCCTTGTAGAATTGAATTTTTGAATGTTACTCGATCAACAACTTTTCCGTGATGTCCATCAATCACAACAAGCTGGATGCCCTCATCAGCGAGGAAAAACCTTACACCATCAACCTGTGTGGGGAAAAATATTCTTAGTCTGTCAAAGTAATACAATTGCAAATAATCACCTGTAAGAAGCACTAAGAGTGTTGAGTCATGGGACTGCTCTTCTGCTCTTTCTTTCAAAGGGCAGAATTCCAGATCTCTGAGGTCAAGCTGTCCTGCATTTTTGCTAATATGGGGAAGTTACAGCCTTTTAAAAAATATTTTTTCAAAACACAAAGCAAATGTGACCTGAATCTAACTATCCATGGTAACTTAATAAACAAGTTTTCCATAAAAACAAAGCAAGTATCTTTGAATTTTGTCCCATAAAGTTCACTTGAGAACCCACCTCAATGTATGCAAAGTCATCCCTTAGGTGGAAGTACTGTTTCTTGTAGGTCTCTATTTTCACTTCTAGTAGGTGGTCCTTAGTCTTCTGTTTAAAAAAAAAAACAACCAAACAAACAAAAAAGGGAGAGAAAAGAGTTTATTTAGTGAGGATGTCCATTACCCAAATGCTGTGTTTTCAGAAAACTTTTTAAACTTTGAAATTCAATCAACAAGAAAGCTACATAATAAGCACTGACTTGCCAAATTACGTTGCTAATGAGACTGGGCACAATGGTAACCTCTCTGCTCATCCTGTCAGCATTTAAATTGTTTCACCAAATGGCAGAGTATAAGTGATTCTCACTCTGCAGAGCTGACATGTAATTCTCTGAGGCTTTGCTGTGCATTCCTGCTTCAAGGATGAGTGAAAAAACCCCAAAAATAGATAAGTATTCCCCTCCCTCCCCCAGAACCACACTGGATTGGATATAGGAGACAGTCTTGTACAAAATCCTGTATGTGATTTTGTCCCTTCGCTATGCAGTCCCTTCTCTGACACTGCTGTTCCTATGGCTTGGAGGAGCTGGAGGTCAGGCAAGAGACCTTGTGTCTCTCCAGAGTCACATTCCCTGGACCAACTTGTCTTCCAGCTCATCACTTTTAACCCTGTGCTTTTAAGCACAGCACCTCACAATAGAGCCCCAAAAGACTAAGTATCCATCTTCAGACAAAGTCTTGGGTGGCTCTGTCCTTTGAGGACCTGTGATCTCTGCATGTGCAAGAACCTGTTTCATACTGTTTCACCTACCTGAACCGTTTCAGAAAATCAGGCACAGGATATACTGAACCTGGGACAAAGTCTTCCTATGTCTGTGGGCACAGTGTGTGCCAGAACTACAGGTTTACACTGGCAATAATTTTGTGATAAGAAATCAAGTACTTTACCAGTTGTGCACTAGAGAGTTTCTTGGGCATTGGCACTTCTACTATTGGGGTCTCGATGTACTTGGGATACGCCATGGCTTCACAGTCACTGATGTCAGCCATCTTTGGGATCACAGCCTTGATCCTTATTCGTTCACAGCCTTTGACAGAGCAGAAAGCAAATTTCTCTTTCTCATTTTGAGCTTTGAGTTTCAGAAAAAGCAGCCTGCAGGTAGGGGAGAAAAGTGAACGGCATCTTTGAGGCTTCTGTGCAAAAAATGGCTAAGTCCCAGTTTTGGTGGACTCCTTTGTAACGCTTTGCAGTAAAGTGTGTTGTAAACCCGCAGTGCCAATGTTTGCATTTCATAGTGCTCAACACACCACATGCAAATAAAAGGGGACACACATCTCAGGAATGGTTTGGGGAGGTCAGGGAACTTAAGACAGAGAAATTTATATGACACCTGAACTCCCTTTGAGCTCTATTTTGTAACGATACATTTATGTAGAAATACACACTTTGTATTTTAGGTCTTTCTTTCTTTCGCATTATTTTAATTCTTTAAAAAAAAAATAACGGGCTTTACACTCTTAGTTCCCATGCATCCTTGTTGTGTTGTTTATAAATGGTTGCTGTTTAAAACAAAAAGGATTGGGTGTGTCTCCAGTTCAGTTTCATGGTCTGTGCTTTGCTTATGTCTTTTTTTTTTTTTTTTCTAATTTGTATTCATTTGGAAAAGCATTTCGCAGAGTAATTGGCAATGCAGCAGAGGCTATGAATGACTGGCAGCTATGGGAGTCCCAGGAAAATTAAATGCTGGTCACATTCCCAGAAAGACTTTCTGGTTTTGTTGTGATCCCTGCGTTAGCCAAACAGCTCACAATTCCAGCAGCTTTCTCAAAGCCATATCCAAATGAGCAAGGCCTGCTTCCTTACCCAGTGTCCTCATCCCAATAGTAGTATCCTTTGCTAGGATATCTGTGCTCCAGTTTCTCCATTTGAGAGGTTCTATAGAAGGTTCCAGTTTTGTACGTTTTCTTCAAGAGACGATTGTGGATGTCTGAGAGAATGGAAAATGTCGTCCCTTTAGGATAGCAAAACCCTACTTGGATCCAGTCGTTCCTAAAAATAGCAAAGACCCACATTACAACAAGTCGACACAACTATTATTTTCCTGGGCCTGCTAGAAGCCAAACTAAATAATTCACTCTGAAATGTAACTTAATTTTTTCCTGGCTGGTTAAATTTTAATGGTTTGGGATGAATCGATGCAATGTAAATTAGACATAACAACCATGGTTAGTTAAGCAATGCGGATCAGATCTGCTGGTGATTTCTGCACCTGTGACTTCCATGCACCAGGAATGAATTAGTTCTAGGCTCCTAAAAATGAACCGTGTTATCTTGCAGGGCTTCCCCGGGGGAGGAAACAGGAATCTGAGATGTCAAATGGAAAGATGGTGAACTGAATGGACTTCCTGGAACCAGCGTGCTCATTCTGGAAAAGCTCATGAGCTCACCCATTAAAAATCTGCAGTTACATATTGGGCTGGAATGTTGGAATTTGGTCAGATCACTCACTTGTTGAAGTTGATGAGCCATATGGCCAGCTCTTCGGGGGCTGTCTTGTCCCAGTGGATGGTGTAGCCTTTCCTCAGAGTTATAACTGGCTGATACTGCTGGTAATGAGTGCTTTTGCTCAAAGCCCCTTCCAAGTAGAGTGGGTGATTGTGGTAGTCATTTTTTATTATTTTCATCTTCAGGTTGGCTGGCTTGTAGGCTTGGATGTATATCTAGATTAAAAAAAAAAAAGATCATCAAGGGTTTAATGCACTACAGTAAAACATTAAAGGCGCAGCTACTTCTAGCTGTGCTAGATGTGAACTAGCGTGAGGCCTGTGACTTCAGCAGTGGCCTATACGCTTACATTTAGGTTCTTAAGCTTCCTTTTCAACAACGTAAATGGTTTCCAGGAAAAAAAAGAAGGATCATTTCCTCATCCACTGAGTTCAAAAATATGTGTCAGTCAAGGCTTCAAAGAGGCCTACATTAAGGCTGCAGTATTTCATAGCGTTAGTGGCAGCCCTCAGCAGTGGGACAGTATCTACCTCAGACATCTGACTTCTACCTAACAAGGACCCTTCTGTCTGGATTTCAGAAGCAGGAAAACCAGCTCAGTGGTTACAAATTGGCTTTAGTGGCACTACATGGTAAAAAACCAACAGTTGCAACACCCAAGACAAAAACAGGAGCTACTCATGAGAGGAAGGTAAGGACTCTCTCAAGGCAGCAGCACTTGGAGCTCATGTGGTAGGAAGAATGGTTTAGTGGTTACATAACAGGATGAAAGACCATGAGAGCTCAAGTCGTAATTTTGACTCCTCAGCACATTTCCCATAACACTGTGGGCAACGCTTCCCTCCATAAATCATGGAAAAATAACTAGCCGACAGCCCATAGATTTATGAATATTAATCTGTTAATGCTCACAGAGCTCTTAGGGGACTTCAGGCAGAAGTTATTACAGTTGTTAACAGTTAAGGCCAAAGTATCTGAAAATGTACCACAGTATCCTCATGTCCAAAACCACCTTGCAGGCATGCAGATAAATAAATCCTGAGTACTCTGAAGAAAGTCAGTTTCTAAAGGTCAAGCTTTACAGTGCCAAGAAATTTAAAATAAAATAAAGCGACAATGATGCTGTAAGGTAAGCAGCTTTACCTGCGCAAAGTGTCCACTGCAGATGGAACCCCTCCAGTCAGGCACGTCGATGCAGTCAGGGTGCTTGATTAACCAGTTATCTTCTTTTATCAGGTATGAGCCTGGATATTCGGACACAGAACCATCTACGTCATGAAAAACGGATGTTTTATCACCATCCATATCTAGGTCATTGAACCAGGGTCCAGGTTCTCCAAAGAACACTCTTGAGGTAATCTAAACAAAACAGTGAAACACATTTACATCTCCAGAAAGGAATTCACCACTTACAGTACAGAGCAAAGGATGGCTATGGCTCAAAGAATCCATTTTCTGACCTTATTTGGCATTGGAAAGTAATTTGGCCAAAAAATAGTGTTGGGTTTGTGAGACAACTTGTGCATGAAGATATCCATGTATGCACTAACATCACCCTTCTTTAAAAGGCCACGGATTTTGGCTCCTTGAGACATTATAGGCTTGATATTCAATGGCTCTGAGACCCCATGACTCCAGATGAAGTCTGGGGTGGCAGGTGTTCTGAGATAGCACTTACGTGGTAATAAAACTATGAGTTTCTGAAACAGAGTATCCAAAAATGGAAGCACCAAAATCATTGGTGTTGTTAGTCGGCAGGAACATCAGTGTCATTTCATACTGGAATAAAGGATTGTCTCTCCTTTGCCTGCACACTGCCTCTTCGTTAAGCCTGAGGTCAGTGTAGAGCTGGGTCACACACTTAGAAAGTGTGTTTGATTTGTCAGACAGAGCAGACACAGATTTCCCTGCTGACCAAGGGGAAAGGCCTAAAACAACTAGAATTTCAACCTTAGCTGTGAGAAGGTTTGTTTTAAAATTCTGGAGGAAGGTTCAGGAGATGGAGCAATTTCACTACAGCCACTTCACTCATTGTCTGCTAACGTATTTTTAAGGTTCCAAAGCCACATAAAGTCACACTGGTGCTGGGAACAACCAGTGACCTCCCCTGGGAAATAGCTGCTCAGGCAACTTCTGACTGATATTTTTATCCAGCATAAATAAATGTAATGTCACCAGCCTGCCCGGTGCAATGTGAGAGTGACCGACCAATGCTTTTAGGGGAATTTTGCCTTTCCCATCCCATTTGGCACAAGGATTGCTAGTCAGCACTTTTCCTGACATGCGAGCAAGTCTGTTAATTTTTTGAAAGTTAAGCAACCCAAATCATTTCAGTTCCAACCACTTTATTTATTTATTTGTTTATAACGTTTGGCAGTTGGATTTAACAGCTGCTAGAGGTGAACCTCAGCAAACCAGTTAGCACATATTTGTGCAAGCAAATACAAAAATAACTCGAAAACAGACCCCCAGGATGAGTTCAGACCAGCACCCAGAAGTTCATACTGTAATTCAGAGTTTGGCAGTCCCATTTTGGCTGGGTTCTGCTCTCATTTATGTCTGCAGAACTGGAGTCCATGGAATTACCCTGTGTGCAGGGCTGCAGAATTACCCTGCACTGGCTGAGTTTCACTGGCTGTTTCCCAAAATCAGTATTTTCTCTTTCTAGGTGAGTTAGACCTTCCACAACAGCCTTCCTTCTGTTGTTGCTTTAATATTATACTGCTGTTGAAAATAAGCGGGCAGATTCTTCTCTCTATTTCAACAGTTTCTGAGACAGACAGAAATGGAAATGATTTCCACTTGAATGTCACTATTTTTTTGAAACTAATGTCTGCTTCTGGTTTGCTGCAAACCTGCCAGAATTGGATTTTGTCGTTATTTCACCCATCCAATTTTGTCTTTTTTAGCTGCCGTTCTCCTTGTTAAACTTCTGGCAAAGACAATGGGCAACCTCCTGAAGATCTTGTATTTTCTCCTAAAGGCTGCTACACCCTTTTTGCCCGCAACCCCATTTCCAAGCCACCTGGAAAAGACTTTGCTGGGAAGGATAACTCACAGGGACATCTTCAAAATGAATGTCAGTGACGTTGTTGTTGGGGCAGCTCTGCCAGGCGTTATTGAGCCGAAAGGCCAGGGCACTCGTGTGCCGGCCGTCCAAGGCAGCGAATTTGCGGAAGGTGCAGTTCTGGACATTGATCGGTCCGTCGTAGAACTGAATACCTCGAATGGGAAAATCCCTAAAACATATTTGAAGGAAACAGAAAGACTTGATCAGGACATTAGCAGGAGGATGAGAATGCATTCTAGACATGTACAGTCCCACAGCACTTGTTTCTCAGCTGCTTTCATTTTTCACAGCCCTTAGCGTGAATTCTAAGTTCATGTTTTGCAAGAAATGGGATTTCCCTCCTTTTTAGGCCTGCAATGTCCTTTTATCCTTGCAAGTTCAGCTCAAGTTCTTTCATGTCTGAACAGATCATCTTTATTTGTTCTGTGCTCCTCAAGAGAAGGAACTTAGAGCAATGCCAAAGTATTGACCTAGAAGTGAATAAATCTGTGTTTGCCATCTGCAATGAGTTCTGCAGCAGTGAAACCTGAAACTCATCAGAGCTGTGCAGGCTCGCTGGGCCAAGAAGTGGCAGGGCTAAAAGAAGTCCCACCACATCTTTCAAAGGAACTTGGAGAGAAACAGTGCAACTCAACCACAATTAAAATGGGTTTGAAAGCAAGGAAAGGTCTTACAATCTATAGGGCTGAAAAGAGATGAAGGGCAGACTAATGAACCTTTATTGACAGCCTTTTCTGATATCATCTGCAAGGTAAAGAAGACACAATTTTTCAAACTGATTAAGTGAATAAGATGCTTAAACTCCTCAAGAGGCTAAGATAAGGTGTTTCAAATGTCACTTATGATAAATAAATTTGATCCCTTCCTCATATGAAAGGTTTCCCCCTTAGACAAGACTTGCCTGCTCCTGTGCATTTGTTCTGACACTGTGAGTTTCTGCACGCAGCACCCAAGATGAGATATGCCCACATATATATACAGAAGGGATATTAGAAGGAGAGTAGTAGCAGATTGGGTTTTCAGTATTACTATAGATAATAATAGGCCTCCTGTATCACTACCGACAAGCAGTGTATAATATGGCAGAAAAAAAACAGCTGAGCTGTTTGTTCACTGTAGGACTACTGTTAGGATAACTATGTTTTTAGGAATAACAATAACATATTCTTGCAGTTGCAAACCAATCTGTAGGACTAAGGTCTAGGAAGAGGCCACATAGAAAGTTCACTGGCCATTTCAAAACTATTTAACAAAGGCATCGCACTCCTGTAGCACAGCAGCAATAGTAAGAGCAGCTCTGAGGACATCTATGACCACATCTGGGCCAGTCCAAGACCAGGGAAGGGCTGCTACGAGCTTTCCTGGCAGCTGACCCGGACGGAGACTGCCACATTGCTCAGCCACTGCTGACCACATGTCCAGAAGTGCCCAGCTAGCACACACTCCTTTTACTGTCTTCTCAGCTCTGCTCGCAAAGTGAAGGTGGAAGCAAAGAGAAGTTTGATGCTGTCTTGGCAGTCTACAAGTATGTGCCTGTCAGCAGCAGCTGCACAGTGAGGACTTTGGGATTGGCAGATATGAAACTAAATCCTCTGAGTGTAATGGTTCTTAAACTGAACAGTGCTGAAGAAACCACATTGGGCTGGAGTTTGCACTAAGAGTGGGAACAGTGAGCACTTTGATGTGCTGAGCTGAACTTACGGGCCGATGGGCAGGGTCCTTCCTCTGTGATCCAGACCTCCAGGTCCCCAGATCTCATTGTCCGTTGTCTCAGTGCCCAGGTTTCCACTCTCACCAACGAAAAGGCTGTTCTTGATTTCTTGCTTTGAGCCGTCGTCGTGAGGGAAGGTCCCACCACTGCCAGGGAAGGGCTGGAGGTGAAGGGGCTGCTCACACCCGTCCCCACCGGCCATGCCCCAACCTGCAGCACCACCTGCGCCACACTTACCTCGCCAGGGTCAGGCCAATGCCATTGTCAGCAAACCTGCAAAGAGAAGAGAGATGCTTCAGATGAGGTTTGCTTTTGGTTTTGCTTTATCATGCCAAACAAAAGTAACCAAACCAATGAGGTATAGGCCACAGGGCTTAATTACTGAAGAGTGCACAGGTTGAACTCAAGCTTTTCCAGGTTTGTTCCCTGTCCAGTTTTGGAAGATCTCTCTTGGCACATCTTGCAGTGTATACAGATCAAATGAAGCAGCAGACCTGCACCTGATTGCTCCGAGCTGAGGTTAAGTCGGTGCTTACTGGGCATCGTTTACTTGTCTGATAAAGCTTTTTCCCTGTGTCTAATGACCATGCTCTTTTCACTGTTAAGCAAGATCATGCTTATCTCTGATGCCAACCAGCTTTTATTATTTAATAGTGCTTTGCCTTACGCGCACCTCTGTGCTCCCCTCTGTTCATGTATCACATACTGCTTCCATCAACTAGCTTTACAAGGGGAAATATTATAAAAACAGAGAAGCTTGGCTTCTCTTTCATCAACAGAAAGATAGAGATCACATCTTTCTTATTAAAAAAAAAAAAAAAAGAAGAAGAAAGATTAAAATGTCCTTCAATTTTGCTGAAATTCCAAAGCTTTTAGATGAGATACATCACAACTGTCAGCCTGCAACTCCTGCTTATAGAAAGGCTACAATTAATATGATAGTTTGAGTGAGTCTTGATGGTATCTTCACATCGGTGTCGCTCTCAACACGTCTGTCACTGATCTCAGCAAAACCACCAGTGGAGGCCTGGCAGCAGAGCAAACCCAGCTTTGTCCTGCTGCTGTCTGCAGGTGGCAGCCCTTCACAGCTCTCGCCTCCCCTCTGCTCCTCCAGCCCCAGGAACGCACGCTGTTCATACACTGCATGCCACATGGACAGTTGTTTTGTTAATGTAAGACATAAGTCTTTTTTTAGCAATAGAACTGGAAATTGCAGTGGCTATAGATAATTGCAGTTTGATGGCTGCTTCCTCGAATCCACACACACAAGCTGATGAAGTACTCAGTCTTTAGCAGCCTCCGCACGCTGCATTTGCACCATGGGAAATGCGAATGTCTCCATGACAGGGGCGTGATCGGCGAAGGCAGCACTTGCTGGAGGGCACTAGGTGTTTCTGGTCCCTGAGTTCATAAGAAGCACAAACTGCATGACACAAAATTACGTTTCTGACCGTTCTGCTGTAGTCCCATTGTCGCCAGCCTGAGCGGTTGCTAGAGCCAGCTGATACGACCAGGTGCTTTAAGAGGTTTGGGTGGCTGGAAGGTGAGGCTGCTCTGGCTGGGAACTGGACACCAGACAATGGCACAACAGCTATTCCTACTAGGGTTATCACAACATCCTTCGTAAAGCAGCTTTTTCCTTTTTCTCCTCTTTCTTCACTGAGGTTGATATCAGGAGCCTGGCTCAGCAAAAGAAACTGTGGAGAATCATCTGTTTTCAAGTGCAAAACAAATATCTGTTCTGACCAGTGCAGGAAATGGCCTTCAAAGAGCACAACACGCACTTGCCCAGTGTCTCTCCCTTGCTGCTGTGATGCATAGTTTTATGTCTGCTTCGTCAGTAGTTGCTTATTCAGCATAACAGTGAACCACATAAAACTGATCTGTGACCAGGCTTAGCCAGAAAAGGTGGTGGATTTTGCTGCTTTCTTTTCAAAGCACCTCATTTTTCACGTAAAAAAAAAAAATGTTTTATATTTAGTTATTTGCATCTGTGTGTCTATATCTGTGTGTATTTGTGACCATTTTTTAGCATCACACAGAGAAACAATCTAAGGGATCTTCAATTCAGACAAAGCAGGTTTTGTTTGTGCAAAATAATGCCTGTGTTTACTTAACGTTTCATCTTTATTTCAGTCTTGGCCACACGAAAGGTGCAAAGCAATATAAATAGTCTGAACCACAGCTATGTTCGCCATAAACACCAGGCTGAACTCGGAGAGTTGAAATAAGGCAAAACTCACTGGCAGTTGTCCAGCCACACATCTCCACCCCGCAGCCAGGCCCCGTGATCCTGATTCTTGTAGGCAATAAAGCGCTCAATTATTGCAGGTTCCCTGGGCTTCAAAGGATCAGCATCTTTGTGTGGGCTGTATCTGTAACCAGAAGGAGAGAAGAAAGGTTGGTGAGGGAAGGCATCCTTTCTTGGTGGACAACTCTGCTAAACATCTGGTTTCTGCTAACTCAGGAACGGCTTTGGGACAACAGTCCATCCAAGTAGCGTGTCTAGTCAAGCTGCAATGGCCAGACCCGATTGCCAAGAAAAGGACGGTCCAAGTGCAGCAGTTGTAAAGACCCACTCCAAGTTTCCTTTCACCTTTCCGTTATTGTATTGCTGATGTATTGCTGAAAGCATGGAAAGTTTATTATTGCTCCCAAAAGTCTGAGATATTTTTTAATCCTTTACTGTTATCCTGTAGCAAATTCCTGTTACTTAGACAAATATCCTTTTATTTTCCCTTTTGAGCATTCTTATCTCCTAACCTTGGCTATACTGTGGCAATGAATACCACTGCCAAATTTTCCTTGCTGTGGAAAGGAATTGAAATACCTTGGAGAGGGGCTGAGAGTATGTCCTTTGCTATTCCCACTATACATTACCCAGGACACATGTATGAGATTTATTAACTCTGAAGTTCTCAAGTGTGATGACATATTGGCCTGATGTAGGAAAAAAAAGCAGACATAAGTGGAAACTGCAGCGATGTGTGCCCTCAGCTGCTGCCTTGGCCACCGCTTGGTCCACAGGAGCTGCGCAAGGATCTGGCTTGCTGGGGTGATGCTGAGCTCGGCTCTCATTTACCCAGTCCTGAGGCACAGCTCTCCCTTCTGCTACTGAAGGAGCATCTTCCATCATGCTACACAGCTTGGAAAGCCTGACAGATGAGTATCTAACTCAGTGCCAGCAATGGATGGTCCAGAGATTAAAATTCATGGCTCACCAATGGGTAGCGAGACCAAGCTGTCAAAGCGCTAACAGATATTCAATAGCGCTTTGCTTTCCTTAATAAGCCATCATATCAATCTAAAACTGAGCATCAGGCTGATAGCGCTCCAGTAAATGAATATTGCTTTGGCAGCTTCATCACTGTGAATTTGCTTTCAGAGAGAGTTTTAGTGTCAGCCCTTGTGAATTCCCTAGACATTGTTAAATACAGATACTTTGAGATGGATTCCAGTTTCATTCACATCCCTGTATAACTGGAGGAACACTACAGAGTACAGAATTTGGCCTATATATTTAATGCTGTAACTGAATGCCGAATAATCCCTCCAACAGTCTAGTCTACCTCAAAGTCTGCCCCAGCCAGTCCAGCTATAATCATTTATTCAGTCTTTCTGTCTTGACACATGAAAAGTAGAAAGTGGTATAAATAATCTGAGCTGCAGCCTGTGCTGGTGGGTAATCCCCGCGCATAAACATGACTGCATTATGAATTGCTCAGCTTCCAGGGGTCATTCCTGTCCTTGTATGGTAAGGGACAAATTGCCTTTTGTAGCCACTTACTGTGCTTCTGGCAGCAGGCAGTTTCCCAGGGCACGTGTTCAGCTATATGGAAAAGCAGCATCAAGCTCCCAAGAGAATTTGGAGACACTTGCAGAGCAGGATGCTCTTAAGTTATTTTTTCAGTAGTTACTTTTATTATTGGATTAATGATTTCAATTAGTTGAGCATTAAAGTAATGTAAATAATATTCACTTTTGAACATCTTTTAGCATCAGTTGCTAGGCAAGGCCCTGGAGTGATGTGGGTCACAGGATAACCAATACCTGAGCTGCTGGCTGGGTACCCTCAGGGAGGAGGACCGATCCCACCCCGGCAATACTTGCCCAGTGCGTGACTACAGCAATCCAGGTAACCCACACCCCAGAGATGGAAAGGAGAAAAGGAAAAAATTAAGTCATTCTCCCCTGCTGAGCACAGGTTTTCAGCAGGTTTCTCTTCCCTACATGGTTTCTTCTGTCAAGAAACCCAGTTGTGAGGGAATGTGGGTTGGGTGCCACTGCAGGCAATTGATCTGGCAGGAAAGAAAACTATGAAACTTGAGAATATTTAAGTCCTTCTCTCTCCCTGGGGTTGGTACCTAAGTTAGGAGCCAGACTCAATCTCTAATGAGATAAAAGGGTGCAAATGTGGTCCTTACGCTATGATACTTCGCCTGCAAGAAGCCCTCTGCTTACATCAGCCTCCCCGGTAGGGTCAGCTTTGGGGAAAGAGTGGGGATTCTCAGAAGGCACCAGACCATGGTAGGTCTGCCAATACAATACGCTCTCTAGAGAGGTTTCCTGTATTTCTAAATTACTTCATTATGCTGCACAGAGGCTGTGCACAGCAGCAGGGATGAAGGGTCGCTCTGTGCATTTAATAGTAATTATTATTGCAGCGTCAGATTTGGAACTAGACAGAAACTGGAAATCAAAGTGTAAGCTCCATCACATAAGCACTCCCTGTTCAAGCAGGTCCTAAAGGAATGAAGAAAATCAACAGCATTCCCAGGAAATACTTTAAATTTTTATTCCTGGGAAACTCTTGCAGCAAGTTCTGCCCAGCGGGGCTGTTGATGAGAAAACATTTAATTTTCTTGCTTATCTACAAAAAATAAAAACTCAATGGAATGGAATACCCTAGAGCAGATGTAACATCCATGCCAGCTCAGCTCAGAGCTAAAGAGCAAGGACAAAACCAGAAGGATGTGGGTGCTGGGGTCCGTGAGGAAGGGGAATGGAGAAGATGAAGTTAGAAAGTGGTCAGTCTAAGTGAAGATCTTTCCTCGATAAGAGCCACCCCAAAAGCATTGCCATGATTCTTGTCAGCTTCCTTGGGGGTAATTTCATAGCTTTCAGTCAGTGCTATACAGAAGTCTTCCAAACCAAACTGTGCAGAACACTTTACCTCCCAGAAATGAGTGTCAGGATAGGTCTTTTGTCCTTGGCTGAGGCTGGAGTTGTTTTGACGCCATTGTCAATGATCATTCCAGCCTAAAAGAAAAGAGAAATGCAATATTACGGCATATTTGTATATTCTACAGTTCTTTCCATCTCCAGGCTCTGCCTCCAATTGTTCTAAGCCCAAGTCACTCGCATGATCCTAAGAACTGCTTCTGTTAGTGCCATGTGAAACAGAGGGCTGCCAGGACTATCCCCACTTGCATACACCCCACAAAACTGCCGCAGGTTTCCAGAAACTGCGCCTCTCTTGTAAATGCATGCATCCCCATAGACATAAACACCCTGCTTCAGTCTGAAGGACTCAGTGACAGTAACACACAGCCCCACAACACGGCATGCTAAGGGTAAATAAGTAAAGAGAAGGCGATTAGACACAGCGGCCCGTATTTATCCCTCTAGAAGCTGTTCAGTTAATTGCTAACATTGGCAGTTGAGGTCTATAATTAGACAAGCTGCCAATAGATGCTCCTGGAGGCACTATTTCGGGAGTGCAGAAGCAGTCTGAGCAGAGGGAATGCCCAAGAGCCAAGTGAAGCGGGTGCTGGCTGACTCCGAGCGCACCCGCGCCAGCACGCAAGCTGCTTTATCTGCAGACACAAACAACTTTTAGTGAAACAGAAAGCACAGGCATTAATAGCTTGCAGACCGAAAGAGCTGGAGCGAGAAGATGGTGTTTTTTTCGAGGGCAGCGTTCCCGTTGCGTGCAGACTCACCCGGTAGTTGGAATGCGCGCGGTTGTTGTAGAATTTCCCCATCGGCATGTGCTCTGAGTAGCCAGGGGAATACATGCCCGCCGAGGGCCCTGTCGGCACGTGGTGCAGAACAAACCAAAAGCCTGTTTCCTGAGAAAGACAACAGACACCTGAGCCTTTGTATGAACTTCTTTGCTGGTCTACATTAGTCCAAGGATTTATCAGTAAAGCCGCAAGACGTAAGCCAGAAGATTTCAGGACAAATCACCGCTAGCAGCACTGACCTGCATAACTACATGCACCAAAGAGCTTAACATTCACACTCACACTCCCAACCAGCATCTTCAAGATGCCTTAAGTGAAGCTCTGACACCTATATTGAAGCTATAAGTGAGACTTTCGGAATCCATAACACACACACACACACACTGCTGTCCCATATCACTGCATGCGCGCATCTTAAAAATCAGATCATTTTTATTTAGTTACCAAAAAATGTATCTAGGAGCCCGAATCTAGACACTCAGATTTGGAAGCTTTGGAAAGACCACATTTCTTTGTTTAAGGGTTGGTTTGCTTGTTTATTTGTCTTCGCAGGAAAATAAAGGCTCCTGATGTGACCAAGAATTCCTGTGGAATTAGCATTAGTGCTGATTGAAATTTCAGAGCACCATTACTGTGCTGCAATCAACAGAATCATTGCCAAAGACTTCCCTGGGACTCCGCAGTCACATTTATTTAATTTATTCAGGCTGCACACTGTGCAAAGGCTGGGAATTTTTGTTAAAGCCATCCAGCTCTAGAAACAGCAAGTGACAAGACGCATGGAGCGAAAGGAAAAGCATTATTTTTCATTGGCAGCGCCAGCTGCATTAATATGTGTCTCCATCTAACAGTTTCAAAAATGCCCGAGTAGCAGAAGCAGGTTTTATTCCAGCACAAGCCTCAGCCTTGCAAGGGCTGTCACTGGTTTGGGTCGTTATGAAACGAGACATTTCTGCACTCACTTCGGATCCTGCAGCCGCACAGTTTATAAGGTGGTTGTGTGGGTTGGCTATCCAGAAGGTGGATACAGCGCTGCAGGTCAGGAAAACAAAGGAAAACATGAAAATGACACTTTGAGCACACACCAGCATCACCAACTAGCTCCCCCCAGTACAGGCTGGGCCGATAACTCCCCAGATAAGGGGTCCTGCCCAGGGGGCAAAGGGAATGTTTTTTTTCCTTCTCTTCTCATACCACATTTGTCCTCTGCGGTTTGACAGAGAGCATGGCCTTATCTTTTAAACCCCTGAGTATTAAATGAGGAATTTCGACTGTAATTCCAAGCCTGCTATGAAGCTGTCAAATGTCAGTCATGTTTTATGATAAGGTAAATATGTTGTTGCACAAGTCACAGAAAAGAACTTTGCCCCCAAATAAGCCCTCAGGTTCATTAGAGACCTCGTTTAATCAAGGGACCTGACGAATTGCCTCTTAAGGGTTTTCCAAATGCACCCCAGTACCTGCCTTTTCCAAGAGCTCCTGTGATTCATTAACTTTATTTTCTCCCACCCTCCTATGCATTTCTTTTAGGACAAAAGGACTTCATTTGCCTAACGCCCATAAAAGACTCTTAATTGAAAGATTCACATCAAGGAGGAAAGACCAATCCATCACTGTCAATCCTGTGACATACAGCATTCATTAACCAACAGGAACATGAACTCTGGGAGGAAAACATCCAGCGCTTACAATAAGACGACTTGCTCCCTAAATTCACTGGGTGGGATTCATCCTCTTGCAGAAGATGAACCTATGGAACCCTTGTGTCTATTTTAAATTGCTCTGAAGGACTGTGCGGGGGCTGTAGGCCAACTGATTTTGCTGGCCTAAGATGAAGTTCCGTTTGTGTGACTTTATCATGAAAACATAGCAAAATTTTTCTATTTTGCTCATGGGATTGGCCTAAAAAAAAAACCAATTTGAGATTATTTATAGACTACCTCCTGCTGTGCAGGCAAGGGCAAGGACATTATATTTCCACAGTGACCTGTCTTTCGGCCTGATCTCATTTCTCAGAGCCACATGGACTGGGCAGGTTACTGTGTCATTTGGCACAATCCTATTGTCTTAATTTCTGGCAGCCGTTGCCTGCCTGCCTCTTCCACACTGACGGAGCCGCAGCCAGTCAGCCCTTGTCTGTGCACGGCCCTTGTCCGTGCACTGGGTGCCTTGGCCACTGCCCCCGGGGCAGCGTTCGTGTACTCAGGCACTGGCAGGCTGGATGAGCCCAGTGCAAAACAAGTTATTTTTCTAATCAGACCTCGAATTCTTTTATAAAGGAAGACATTGCAGGTCAAAGTACCATAGGACCTTTTCATTAGATCTCTGCCTATCCTTCCTAGCACTTTTTCATGTAAGAGTCTTCTAAATGACAGAAAATTTGTCCCTGACTATTAAATGGATTATCAGTGGAAAATGAGCACAATGGCTGATTAAGTCTTATTTTATGAATGAAGACATTAAGAGTAATTTATAAACAAAAACAGATGTGAAAAAGAGCATTGCATGAATTCATCTCTTTCCCTTGCCAAAATGAAAAGCTAAAAATATGTTTCCTTGGACAAAACCCCAGTTTGTTCTGAGGACAGAATGGGTGATACTGATACAGTCTCTGCAGATTGTGAGTACTTCCAAATAAAAGAAATCCTCTGGAGATTTTTAGCTGTTAGGCATCAATCAGCTTCTAACTGTCTCATTTTCAGGATGGAAGTCTGGCTCCGGAGGCTTTCTCTCTGACTTTTTGTGGGTCAGAAATTTAGCTTTTTTTTTAGTGTAGATTTTTTTTTTTCTCCCACTCCAACTACAGCAGAATAAAATTCTGGAAAAAAAAAACTGGGCACAAGTGTTCCTGTCTCCCAGGAGCTTCTACACAGCACCAGTGCTCGGTGGTCTCAAGACAAATCTTCACCGTGGAAGATCTCCCATTTTGTTGCACAGGGGTCTTGTCCTCAAGATGATCCAGTATCAATTTGAAACTCTTAAAGGCAAGCTTGACATCCAGCTTTTAATAGAAAACAGTCTGAAAACAACATGGTTCCACAGATCTTCTCCAGATCACTTACTATGCTCCCTGGACTGCAGCTGGGGATCTGCTTGTCTAGCTACTAAGCACACAGGTTTTACTTTAAGAGTTTAGTACTCTCTCAAGAAGAGCTCAGGGGATGTAGGAAAAAATAGAAAGAGAATTAGCTGCATCAAAATGAGTAGGTTCCCTGAACAGCCAGTAATTAGCAATAAAATCATATTCCTAGGTTATGCACCTTGATTTGGGGCCAGAATATCCGTTGGAAAATCATGGAAAGGAGGGCTAGAATGGCCTTCAAGAGCTCGGTGACTCCATACCCTGCCTTATGATAGCGTCAGGTACAACCCAAGTATTTGTGACTGGCATTTCTCTAACCTGTGCTTATAAACTACTGCTGATGAAGAACCCATGAATTCCTCTAAGAATGTGGCAAATAGAATTTGTGAGTTCTCATGGAAATGTTTTCAAAAGCCCCTGTATAGACAGGCTATTAGAGATCCAATGGGCATATAAAGTCTTTGATCTTTTATTGTTAAGTTCCAGTTCTGTGCTAAACTGCATTTATTACATTATTTTGGTTTCACGCCACAGTTTGGGTAGACTGTGCCAAATGAATACATAATGCCAATGTGGTATCATTATACAGTATCCATTCTTCACAGACAACAACTTCTGAATTAATGAGAGTATTTTCAAAATCGGCCACCATTTGACATGAGCATGAGTATCAGAATCCAGCCCATTCTGAATTCAGCAACTTTTCACTGAGCCATTGGGATCAAGACTCCATAAGGCACAAGGCATCACTATGCACTGTGAAAGATAAATTTTCAGTAGCAATCACCTCAATTGGCTTTATGCTAAAAATGAAAATTGCATCCTAGGGGTGTAGGCATCTGAATGGCACAAGTACGAAGATCCCAAGGAGACTGCTCTCCCAATCTTTGCAGCATGCAGCCCAGACCTCTACAGATGACTACATAATCATATACATGTAATGCTATCTTCTATGGCTAAGTCCTGCAAAGAATAGAAAGAAGAAAAGGAAGGCTCCCACTCACCTACAGTCCTGCCTGGGTTTAGGGATGTATCCCGGGTAAGCACCCTCCGTGATCAGCTTGCACATCCTGCTGTCTCGGTCGGAGGGGAGCAGAGTGCTAGGTTTAACAAGCAGTCCAAGGCAGTGATCAAATGTGTTGCGCTCTTCTGGTCCATCCTCCGTAAAGAAGCAATGGCCCAGTGCATCATAACCCACAACATCCTTCACCTGCACGTACAAAACAAAGGTCAGTGTTCAGGTTGCATGCATCAGCCACCGCATAATAAGAAGAAACTTTACAGCAATGGCACGTAGGAATCTCAGTGCCCTCTTGAACTCAAGGTGTATAAGCAAGAATAAAAGCAAGATCACCCTCTGCTCTTAAAAGCTTATAGTCTAAGCAATAACTCCAACGCTCAAATTTAATTAGAATTTGTCATCACCTAGGAAATGCTCATTCCAGTCTTTTGTCTGCCTGTGAAATCAGAGACTGTCTTAGCATGAGCCTGGAAAAAACACGGGGTGGGGGATGAATGGAGGATGTTAGATGTTCAGATGACATCTGGGCTCATTCATCTTCACGTGGAGTCACATGAGCCGCTACAAAAAATGCATCTGAAAAATGCAGCTGAGCTGAAAAAATATTTTTTCAGGCTATCAGAGAGGCAGCAAGTTGTTTTCCAGACAGGCTGGCTTGTTTTAGGTTTGACCTGATCCTTTTTTCCAAGTTGTTGACAGAAGCTTTACTTGACCCTGAGACAAATCAGCTGGTGTTAATCAGAGTTGTTCTGGTTTTGGTTTGAGTGTTGTTAACATCAGGACACGGTTGTGTTGGACAGAATAATACCCATCACCTCACTGAAATATCTGAGAAAACAATTTCAGGAGCAGATATGTGAATTTGAAGCCTAAGGCTGGGACTGGCTGGGAAACAACAGCCCTCAGACATACTGTGTCCAGCAAGTCAGCTGTTAGTGGATATGTCTGGGATATGGAAAATTAATTTCAGGTCTGTGTTGGCCAGGTGAGGTGCTGGCTCTCCTTGCTCTTCCCATCAGCCGTCAGCCATCTTGGACTTCAGAAACCTTCCTGGCAAAGGTTAGCCTGACACCAATGTGTTCCTGCAAATGCTTCTGATGAAATAGCAGCTGCCAAGGGGCAAAAGACGATATTAAACTAGATAGGAGACCTATTCTTTATGGTTTCATTGAAAGACCCTGGCGCTCAAGTGCCTGAATTACTTTTGTAAACAGGCCTTGAGACTCCTCGTTGGCAAGGCAAGGAGAATCAATTTCAAATAAAATCCCAGGACTAGTGTTGAAATGATTACAAATATGTTTTCACATAAAAAAAAGAACACTGCTTGCCAAATCTATTACAAGCTTACATCTGCACACACATCTATTATGTATCATCCGTGCTACAGTGTAAATACTCAGATCTCTGAATACGAGTCATCACGGTAAATTAAACACAGCTAAAATGACCTACAAACTGGTACATTCTTTTAAGCTACTTCACTGAAATTTACTGCTAACTTCCCTGATCTAATTAGATGATAGCTTTTGCAAAGTTTAGCCTTCTTTACTTTGGTGTAAAATGTATGTACAATAAACTGTCCATCCTTGGAAGAATGAGCTGTCCCAGCCTTGTAATGGTAAAGGTTTACAGGACAGAACAACATTTCAAGACAGTGACCTATCTTCAGAAGAAGTTTTCCAAAATGTAGAGGAAGTCTTTTAATCACAGAGATGTCATAATTGCACAGAAACTGCCACCAAAACCTGCTAGTTTTCTCTCACACACAGTAATATTAGAAAAAACACGTAAGCAATGGTGCTGTAACATTTAGATGATGGAAAAGGTTTCCTTAGAGAAATGTTAGTCCCTTTGTAGGATCATTTATCTTTCCAGCACAGCATTGCACCAGGACTCAGATGTGAAAACCTGTAGTGGCCAGACTTTAGCTGGGGCAAAGCCCACCTTTGTGCATGCAGAGTAACATCGCAAGGGAACGCATCTGCCGGTACGGTGAGAGAGGAGTGAAGCAGAGAGAGGAGTGCGCACTGGCAGAGGGGTGCAGAGCCAGCAAACACCTGTTGTCACCCTCCATTTGATTAATAACTTTCCCCATATCTCATCTCTTGGTCAGCTCTGACTTAGTTTCCGGTGCGTGTTTTCACGCACAAGCCTAGTACTGAAACATGTGGAGAGCAAACGAGATGCTTGTTCCAAAACCACCTTTCCAATGGATTTAATTTCTAATTTGATTAAAACTTTCCTAATAGTCTATAATCTTACTTTAACCACGACTAATTTATTGCCAGATAATATCCCTCATGGTAAAAAAATATAAAATTGCTGTATAGTACAGTTGGATTAGGAAAAGCAGATACCACTGAAGCCGTTAGACAGCACCACCTCTTATTCTGTGAAATACAGCTGTCCCCTGGATTCTGCCAGACTGTTTATTGACTTCCATTTAATTTACCTCCCCAATGGCTGTTTCTGTTTTAGCTTGCACACTGGGATCCAGTGCAAAGTGCAGGAATCAGAGCAAAGTTTCACCCCTGGGATTGCAGTGGCCTAACTAGGTGGTTTTATGGCCAATATATTTAAGAAAACATTGGGTAATTATTTGCATTTTCAAACAATAATTATGGTGAGAAAAGAATTTCTACATATTTGTTTCCATAAGGACCCCCTGTGCCTTCCAGTGAATTTGCAGACAAGTGCAGAATAGCCCATCAGCGGAAGTGAGCTAATGTCGAGATGGTGACTTTTAGAACACTGTACAGAGTCACAGAAAAACATTTCTGTCATCAGGAATAACTGGACACTCTTTTCTCCTAGTTTTTTTCAGTATGAATATCTCTAAAGTGACATGAGAAAAGCAATAGCAAAGCAAGCAAGGAAGCCTATATGTAAATTACCAGCCTGCTTTAATGACAGTTAAAAATAACTGATGCCCCTCTCCAATTTGTTAAAGCATCTGCACAGGTGCTCAACCACAGCCATGCAAGAAGCCCCCTCTGAAATCAAAGGCTTTATGTTAAGGAAGTCGTTAGCTGCTGTGCTATGCTGAGGTTTAATAGCCCAGATAGATTTTTTGAATGGCTGTTTCCAAAGCGCCGTTTGTGCACGTCATCAAGGCAAATTTTCCCTTGGCAAAGTAGGCTTTGGATCTATCTGATCTCAGAGGGAATGAATGTTACCTGAGGAAAGATGGAGCTCATCACTATTTGCACAAATGGAGTTCATGCACGTAGAAACAGGTAGTGTTGCCCAAGTAAGAAGATAATAGGCAACTGGGAAATGCATAGAATAACTATTGCATTTCAGAGACCCATGTGGGTGTCTGTGAATATATCTGGGGCAGAAGGAAGACAAAAGGAAGGAAAATGGAGACAGAAACCAGATGAGGAGATTGTGGTGGGATCACCTGATGATGAACCTGCTGGCTGCAGATATCTATCACAGAGTAATGAAACATTTAAGTGACGCAACCCTTGGAGCACATCTTCTATGATGCAACTAAACAAACTTGGTCAGATTGCTTTATTTCACTGGAGCTTTTCAGCTGTCAGCAATAATTATACAGTTAAAATAAAAACCAGGTTAAGTATTATGAGTAGACTTTAGTATTCACACATTTTTACAAACTATAATCAACAAGGACTGAATAATTGACTAAGGTTTTAGATTATATGTCCTAAATTCTAAGATTTCTCTTGGGTGCCTTGTCATGGAGACAAAGCACAGTCATTTAGGGAACTGTGGCTGTTGAGTAACAGCAAAAGTATCAAGCTGCTTTCATCAGCCTGTCTAAATTCCATCATGCCATCTTGGCTGGAAAAGCCTGAGCGCATGGATCCCTGTGCTATGGATCCCCGACGGCACAGCTGTCACTCTCTCACAAGAGACAGAACTATTTCCAAATGCTCGATACGAACATACCCGTCTGACCGATAAGAAAAATGCCAGGGTCTGGGTATTTGCTTTGGCAAGTATTAATCAATAGGGAACAAAGGTCTCACATTAGATCCAAAAGCAGGGCTTTAGCTGAGCTGCAGCTCATCAACAGCTGTGCAACCTCTGTGTAGCCAGAAAACGTGTACATGGTGCCATTGGTAACAGCCCGTGATGGTGTGACAAATGAATCCCGCAATGTCGCCCTTCCACTCTGCACATCAATCGTGGACCGAGCCGCTGTGCTGGCGACTTTGAATTGGGAAGATGCCATATGACCCTGAATGCCTTACAAAATTTATATGGTAGAATGTCTTTTTTTTTTTTTCTGCAGAATGCATGTTCGCTTGGTAGGTTTTTAGGATCATGTTATAAACTTTGAAGGACAGAGGTCAAACCTCAAACTTCACATTCATAAATAGATAAAAGCTGCTCTGCTTCTGGAGCTACAATTTCAATGCCTTCTCTTTAACTTCTGTGCATTTTAATTATGCCTGTGACTTTCCCTTCTAGAAGTTGCCACTTTTAGAGGTTGTAGCCTGCAGTCCTTGCCGAAAAGACAACTGTAAGATGAAGCCTTCCATGTGCTATGGTCAGTAAGGGAGGAAGCATTCATCAGTAAGTAAAGGGCAAAAATCATGTCTTAGCTAGGGATTGAAAGCAAATGCTATTTCCCAAATAGGTTAAAGAAAAGTAGTTCTTATGGGCTCCTGTACAAAATTGTACAATAGCTTGGTATGGATGCGAACTCCTAATTCACAGTGATCATCCAGGTTACAACTGCCAGTGATATGTCTTCTCTTAAAATTCCATTATGTACAGAGCAGCAGGGCTCTTCCCCGTACAAATACTCCTCTTAGGTCTCTCATGCCTTTTTCCCTTTTGCAATACACTGCCATCTCACTGAGCAGGTGAGAGTCCTCTGCCTATAGAAATCTTAGCTTTTTTAAGATTTTCTTTTGAGCTTGGGGAAAAGTTGTCTAGTCAAACCTGATGCTTATTTCACATCTTTAGCAGCTCTGCTTTTGGGATAGATTTCTGCACATTTCTTGAATATGGGGAAAGATTTTTCTTTTCCCATGTTCATTTTTCGTGAATGGAGTTGGTTGTATTTATAGTTTCAGTAATACCACTCATGCAGTACTTTCTGGGTCTCAGTTTTGTTGGTGTAACCAGGTGGGTGGCTCTATTATAATTTCTTGTGTGAGTGGCTTTCTCATGAACTGTCTTAAAAGGGTGGGAAGTTCAAGCTGAAAAAAACACCAAGGGACATGACCAGCACAACCCATTCCTATCCCAGAAGTGCAAAAGGAGCACTTTTATTCTTTGAAGAAGCCATCAGAGGTGGGATGACAGTGAGGAAAGCCTTTTGGGGTAATGTGCCAGTCTGCAGGATGCTCAGTAAGGTAGCATTGTCTTCCCTTTGTGCATCCTTATCCCAAAGAAGGTGGCACCCATACATCTGGGGAGAATCTGAATGTGTTCTTACTGACTCTGGTGTGCTGTAACTTGTCTGGTAAGCATAGGTCATTGTCTAGATTTATCCTAAAGGATTTCTTGTTCTGGAGAACAACTCTGACAAATCAGAGCTCTGTGAGTGCTTAATGTTGTGAATGGCATTGCAAACACAAACCTTTATTACAGGAAAGATGAAGCACACTTAAACCTTCTGATTATCCTCTTTAAATAGCAAGCGAGTCCATAGATAGATCCAACTACTCATTAGAGATGGGCTGGTCTGCAGACATCGCTGCACACAGACAAAAGCTCAGGCTGCTCTAAGTCACACAGAGCACAGTGTCACACTGGCCTCCTCCTTTTTAATGCAGGTTGAAATACACCTGGAGTATATATCCACGTAATCCGGATGAGGGGAGGAGTCAGACACCAGTTCTAACAATAAAACACGTCACCCTGCAATAATTACGCTGCATTCATGGTATGAGGAAATAATTTTACTGTTGCCTTGATCTTTAAGGTAGACATTGGGGCTTCTTACCAGTAAACCATTGGATCCATGGACTGTGACGCAGCGGGAGAAGGTATGGTGGATGGAGACATCCTTCACATACGTTGGAGGGTTGTAGCCTCCTTTCTCATCCACATCTCCAGCCATATGGAAGTGAATCGGGTAATGGCCCATTGTCTGCTGTCCCATGTATTTCAATTCTAGACCTTCAATATGGGTAGCCTTAAAATCAAGACCAATCTGAAGAACAACAGAACATCAGTCAAAAACCATAAAAGACTGTTGAGGGCAAGAAGGGTGTGGAATATAGAGATAGGAGGGATTGCACTGTATCTTCTAGAGAGATTTACTGGAAGGGAGTGTATGGCTGCAGGGTAAGGGAGAGGGTCATGGTGGCTAAGGGGACCATAGCTGCTCTTTGATCCCACCATTGCTATCATGGCTACATTTGACTTAATTTTTGATGGAAAAACCATTTGCATTTAATGTTTTCCATGAGTTTCAGTCAGCTGGGCTTACATCAAATTGCCTGGGCTGAGCACCAGCAGAATCTGGGGAAAACTGGGATTGGGATGTGGAGATTGTATCTTGGATGGGTTGAGCACCAGCCTGGCTGGCTGAGCAATGTCTCCAGGGGTGTGAGGTGCACTTTAAAACCAAGAGACAGGCAGCAGCAGTGGGGTGGATCTGCTGAACTGTGGGGAGAGGCTGTTTGCTCAGTGGCTGACACGAGGGATTCCTCCCTTCCTGTGTCCTGGCTCCCTTGGTATGTGAAGGTGTGGCTGGGTGGAGGAAGGGGCAAGGAGAGGGCTCCAGCCCTACCTTGATGTGTCCTCCAAAGGTGTCGAAATCAAAGAAGGAACATAACTTGCTGCTGTACTCATAGCACCGCCCCTCCATCTCACCCATCACCACAACGTTGCGGCTCAGCAGCCCCACTTCTGCCCGCATGTCGACGCCATCGACGACTTCACCAGTGTGGAGGTACGATGCCTTCCCTAAAGCAAAAGGAACAAGATCCAGTTTCAGAGTTACTCTGCCAACGCTGCTGGTTTCTCCTTCTGCTTCCTGTGGTGGGGTTGGCGTGATAATGAAAGGAGTAATTGAGTCAGCAAAAACTGTTGGCCGATTCCTCAAAGGAGGGAAGGCTGGAGCACAGGTGCCACCCAAGGTCTTGCTGAGATATTTGCAACAGAGGAAGTGGGATTTTTGGTCTTAAGTTGCTTCATTTAGACAGGGAGTTAAACCAACAGTCTGTTAGACAAAACACATTTCCTACCTTGAAAAGGGATCACTCGAGACTTTTTTACTTTGGATTACTATCAGCCCTGTATGAACATCCAATGCAAAGGAAATTGATGATGTAGCTACTGAAAAATCTAAATCCGCAAGGTGAGCTCAGCACTTCTATATTGTGACACTGGGAGCTGCTCAGATCCCACAGCAGCGCTCATGAGCGAGCATCAGTCTGATCCTGCTAACGCCGTGGTTGTTAACTGAAGCAGGGAGAGGACTGGGCAGAAAGCCTTGTGGAAATCGTGGCTTGGGACAATTGCAATCCCTCATCCAGCTTCTGGGCTGCAAACCCTCCCACTGCCTGCCCCCAAAACCTCTCAATTGTAGATCTGCCTGCATGCCTCCAACTTGCTCTCAACACTTCCCTCTGCCCTGGCGTAGCTGGAGTTGATGGGATCTTCCATCTACCCCCTGCCACATCTCCCTTTGCCAAGCCAGGTTGCTCAGAACCTCCTCCAGACACACACTTGGCTCCGTGGAGGGGTTAAAAGCCCAGAAAGCCTTCCCTGGCTGGACCAGAAAGGGGTGAAGTCCAGGCAGTATGGATGTCTAGAAAGCAAAATAATCTCTTTGCTGTAATTTCATTCAAACATATTCACACTCCCTCCTTCCTTCCGTGGCTTTCTGCAGAGAATGCAGTTGGGAAAAGGTTCATCTTACTGACTACGTTCTGTATTATTCCAGTAAAAATAAGTAAAAAACTCTTTAAGTAAACACTGAACTTTAAGGAATGCCACACTTGTGCGTATTTAATTTCAATGGAATCGTTCAAAGCAGTAATTAGAAACAAATGGCAAGCCTGGCTATTGCTGTGAAGCACTTCATGCTTAAGCAGAGGTGCC
This sequence comes from Chlamydotis macqueenii, assembly GCF_036417535.1. NCBI lineage: Eukaryota > Metazoa > Chordata > Aves > Otidiformes > Otididae > Chlamydotis > Chlamydotis macqueenii. The sequence continues at coordinate 9,465,076 of NC_141567.1, read as the reverse complement.
AAGTCAAGGGGAGGATTTTGAACATTGAAACAGGCTTGTTTTTAACCAAAACATGATGCTTTTACTTAATAACAAAGATAAGCAAACACCATTCACTCTCTCTTCTCCTGCAGCTGGGAGCAGTCTAGTCTGATGGTAATACTGGGATTTCAGAAAAGCGAGTGCTCCGCCTTGCTCCGAGACTGCTGCGTTGGAGAACTGGGTTCACGCTGCTACGTGTGCCCTCTGCCTTGGCACCTCCATCTTCAAAATAATTTGACCACAAGAAAAAACACTGTTAACTAGAGGAGTGGGGGTGGCAGGACAGGCAGATGCTTTTAACCGAGGCTGTGGTGGGAAGATGAGGCTCCCTCCAAGCTCCACACTCAGGCCCAGAAACGAAGGGCTGCAAGGGGCCACGGGTTTTCATCTCGTCCACTTTTGCAGCTGCCTCCCTAGAAAGACCCTGGGCTTCCCCGTGTTGTTGCCCTGAAGCCAGCAAGCCTCATCAGGTGTGTGGCCAAAATCAGACCCAGCTCATCCAAAAAGCAGCTTTGCTTCCCTCTTTCACATACAGTACAAAAGCCGCTGCAGTGGGCGTACTCCACATGAGGACACTCTGGGCTGGACCCTTGAGCGAGCTTGTTAAGGAGCACAGCCTCTCATTATGAAACCGTTTTTAAGCTGTTATTATTCAGCTTCCCCCGGAGCTGACCTTTCCTTGATTTACTGAAACGCAGGAAGAAGTTCAGATAATCATAAGAACATCCTATTTCAAGCCACATCTCCAGGATTTGTGGCAGTGAAATTAGATAGGCAATTTTGTTATTCATGTGCTGAGCTCTAGCATAATAAATGTCATGCTTGCATGTATTTAATTTAATTTAACACCAGTCCAGACATGCAAAATAGTGTAAGCACTGACAGGAATGTTAAATACGGACTAACCAGTTTCTAAATATAACTTCTTGGGTGCATGTTTTTCACTTTGTGCTTTTGCTGACTTGACTTGTTTGGAGATAAAAGGAGAGAAGGAAAGCAATTCCCTTCCAACGTAAAAGTGGATTTTGAATAATAGCTCCTTTAACAGAGCTTTGAAAAACAAAAAAAAACCTCTCCTCGAAGCAGTCAGAAATTCAATCTCCCCATGGCAATGGGAGCCAGTGCTCCTGAAATGGCTCACAGGAGACAGATCCTGGCACAGGATCCCTCAGGTCCTGGACATGCCTTCTGGAAACAAGCACTGGGCACTTCCCATGGGGCCGGGAGCACCCCAATGTGCATTTATAGACGCGTGGCACTTCCAGGGAGCCGCTGTGGCATGTTTAGTGATGGGCATAAAAAAAAAAACAACCAAAGAGTTGTTTGAACTCTCTCTGTGTTGAGTTCAGGGAGCTCATATGGGATGGGAGCATCTCGCTCTGCAGAGCTGCAAATTTGAAGTTAGGCTGCTGCTTGCAGCCAGCACATGGAGCCCTCCCAGGGAGCAGCCACGATACCCGAGATCCTGGCTACGGACCATGGGCAAACCCAAGCCAGCGGTTTAGTAAACCAGCACTGAAGTCGTTTGATACTAAGAAGGGCAACACTGTGCTTTGAACGTGGGAGGAATGTCTGCTGCTTCAGCATCAAAGCCGATGCTTGTGATTGCCCAACCGCTAACAAACCCAGGGGTCACTGATTCACCATCTCTTCCTTTGGGCTCGGTCTTGCTGCATCCCTCATGGACAGATGTTGCCTCACCAGCAAGCCAGGCTTGTGCCATGTTATAATCTAAACCAAACAAGGCCTTGCAGTAACACAAATTACGTCGTCCCACAACAGGCCTGTGCAAGGAACTAGGAAAAATGCCCTGAGTTTGCTGCTCTATTTGTCATACCAGTGCCTCCAGTTAGCAAAACGTAAATTCACAGGGAACAACTTATTTACTGTGTGGGCTTGCCTGGTTGAAGTCTTGAATCAGCAAAATATAAGCACATTTCCATGCTTATTACTCAAGACAGTGACTATTAAAGTCACCAGTTGTTGGTAAGGACAAGGTAATTATTAAAAGAAAGTATGCATTAAGATAAACATAGGTGATCCACTAATCAAGGGCATGCTTATGTCAACATACCAATTCAAAACAATCTCTCTCCACAGCGTACAAAGCTCCAGGAAAACCTGCCATACTTGAACCTAGCCATAAAACCTGGGTCTCAGGCTTTATCAGACCTTGGAAGGGTGGAATTTTAAATCTTTCAGCTGCTATGGATGTGGAACTGTGCTTAGCTCTGGTGAGTTACACAGATGTGTCTGAAAACCTTCCCAGGTACACTCATGCGTTCCTAAATGCCTTGGCTCTAAATAACACAAACTGCTAAATATCCCTTTCAGAAGTGAAACAGGCACTTGAAGGTCTGGGTTTGGTGAAGAGAAAGTGGAGCTAAGATACTCATGGACATTGTTTTTTCTCTAAAGGGTCTTCTGTTCTCCTTTGGGCTCTGTAAGGCTAAGACTTTCTCTCCCGGGGTCTTTCAGTGTTTCCTAAACAGGAGTTTTTAAAGGAAATGCTCAACACAAACTTGTCTGTTCAACCCACGTAACCTAGTGACAGTGAATCCTTCAGGGCATCTTTAAAATTAGTACAACTCACTCTAGATGCCAGCCCAGACCTCTGTCAGATTTAGCATTTTTGTCAAACATTTGTCATCACTGGTGGTAATGCCTCTATAGCTTATATTTAATAACCAACAAATGTTCACACAGGCATCCTATCAAATGGTCATTATTCTGAATAATGGGGTTTGCTATTGCATCCCTAAGCTGCAAGCCTGTAATGCAATCCAGCATGGTTTGGGTGAGCTAACCAGCTTCTTGCATCATGCAGTACAACCTGGTATCTTAACAAATAAATATTCCTCAAATTCATAACTTTTACATGGAAAATGAAGTTTCCACTAAAAAGACATACAGGAGAAAGGATGAACCTTTATAAGGAGCTTAGAGCTAACTAAGCCTTCTAGGGACCAATTCCTGTTGGATAACTCATCCTATTATAGCCCTTCACCCCTTTTCTCCTTCATGGTCTTGCATGGTGTCCCTCTGCAAAGAGCCCTGAGTTCACGTGGATATTATTAAGTGTATACTAAAATGCTGCGTTGGATCAAAGCCTCTGTAGCTGTTTGGTTTCAAGGCTGAAATGAGTGGATGTTATTGCTGCAGACAGGGGTGACAGGAGGATTGATGTGGACTGAGGGCAATGCATCTGCTCGCACTGGCTTTAACTGGGCACTGAGAGGTCTCTGCGAGGTCTCAGTGTTTTATCCCAATGGCAGGGTCACCCTCTTTCCTCAGCCCACTCCTGCTCCACCTCACACCCTCTTTTTGCAGCCGCCACTTGGCAGTCTACCCATGTACTTCTGTAAGTGCTAGGTTTTCCCTCTCCAGCCTTCCAGTTTTTCCTCTCCTTATCCTGACACACAAGTTCTTGCAGCTGGGATGGGAAGATTAGGTAGGCCTGGTGGACAAACAGATCAAATCCTTACTTAAATTAGGCCCAAACTCAACCCTTCTGAACTACTCTATAAACTTTAGTATGTTTCTTTCAACTCTGCTGCTAGGCAATGCCCAAAGGTAGAAGAAAGCTCTGAAAGACCATTACAAAGGGCCATTTCGTGACATTTCCTGCCCAGCCCTCAAGCACCAGGTTTGCCTTTAAAAAAGAGCTATTGTCAAGTTCCAGCCAAAATGATGCCAACTTCTAAACAGAAACCCCAAAATCTCTGAAAGTATCTGAATATTGATAGAGGAGTAACTTCTCACAGCACAAGATGAATGCTGACACAGGCTGTGGAGTTGTTAGACAACTATGTATCTACATTTTAAATTTGAAGTTCTCTGCATGAACAAGATCACAGTAAACTCCATATCTCTATAGTATTTGCAACCCAGTAAGCAGGCTTTAAAATATGTGTGCTTGTAATCATAGATTCACCAGTATGTGAGATAATTGCAGTAATTATGCCAGGCACAAATAGTTTTTTTCATGCTTTATCAAGAGCATATAGGAACACAAAAGAGCATTTCATCATTTTGTTCCGTGGTGAAACTTATCAGCATTGGTAGTAACTTCATACAGAGCAACCAAGATGCAGATAAGACTTGTTTCCCAGGGAAACTAGACAAAATACTTGATCTTTCCTACTATCCAGTTCTATCATAACAACACAACCCTTCCTTCCTTCCTTCCTTCCTCCTCCCTCCCTCTGCCCTGTACTGTCGAGCCTCCCCAAACCTTGTGAAGTTGGAAGATCAAACAGTTTTAATCTGTTCCCACAGAGAAAATAATCTAGGCACAGAAATGACAAGCAAAAAACAGTTAAACAAAGGAGGCGAGTGGAGAAAAATAATTCCATTTCAGTGAGCAACCATTTGACCGGGAGCAGGACCTGCAGAGCTGAGTCCTCACGCAAATCACACTTACTCATGGGAGCGACCGTTTTGACATTAGTGTAATTACTCCAATAAAGGAGCGCGCAAGATCAGTACCTGGGTGCCCATCTGTGCTTTCTACACTGAGATTTGCAGAAGTCCACAGTTAGACATCTAAATACTACTAAAATCTGACAGGAATTGAGTATTAATGTTCTTAAGCTGTTTTGAAAAGACCAACTTCTAATCAATCCTTTTCTAGCAAGTAAAGCAAGTACGAGTTTTCAGCAGGAAGCATAAAATATAAATAGGACATGAGCTAACTAATGAGTTTGACTTATTTGGCACAATGTGCTAAACCATGTCTATTAACTTATTATTAAACGATGAGAGCATCAATTATAGTTAAACTTTGGTATGCCAAGTGGCTGCCACAGCAAATTGTCTGTCCACAAAGCAGAGGTTTTCTGTCTTTTTAAACAAAGACTCTTAAGTAGGTCAGATCTGACATTTAGGTTTCATTTAAAAAAAAAATGGAAAAGGGAAAAAATAAAGATCGAAAGGGATATAAACCATCATGGGTAGGAACGGTTTCATCATTTGTCTTTCAAAGACAGACTTTTGGAGTTCTCAGCTGCTAAACTAAACCTTTTAGGAAAATTAGGCCATTCCACTTATAACAAATGACATCTCTCCAAGACCCCATACATAGATGCATCTGTGTGGAAGGCTTTTCTCAGAAGGAGCAAAGCAATCTTGCATATCTCAGATAGCAAAAGGAAGGCAAACACTTACGATGAACATCTTCTGCACACACCAAGAGCCTAATGCCACTGCGCAAGCACAGGTTGTGCTCTCCTGCGCTACAGCTAGAAGCCAGCCCGCTGCTGGCTATTTTAATGTACTTGCTCTCTGTCAGCCATTCTCCCTTCACACAAGATTTGATGAGCCACAGGGACACATAAAGCCCTATTTAACAGAATAGTTATTTTTTAAATTAATTGAATCCCAAGATGTTTCATCAAAGTCAGCACCTGGCCATGGGACAGTGGGTTCATACATGCATGCCCGTGTGAGCCAAGATCTCAGTGCGGTGGCATTCACCTCCAGCGATGCTCACACCTCAAAACCCACCACCGTGGTACTGCTGCCCACCTGGCAGGGCAGGGAGAGCCCAGGCAGAGCTGTGCAGGCTGCAGGCAGCACAGAGGGGAGGAGGCGCGGAGAGCACCCACGCCCTGGCTCATTAGTGCTCCTGATTCTGGCTAATTGCATGTCATGGCACAGGGCAATGGATAAAGTTACACCATGGGCAGGCACAGAGCAGCTCAAGGACCTCCTGCTCCTAAAGACAGGAGAGATTACAGCCTTGCCCAGGTTTTATTTAATCTAGACTGAACTTAAAATCAGGCAGATTATTTTATTTTCTAGTGTGAATGTGCTTTTGTTACAAGAAAGTTGGATGTGATTTTTATTACTGGACCAGATTTTGCCTTGATTTATACAATCAGTGAAATCCCATTGACGTCAATGGAGTTGCCTGGATATAAGTAAGGGTAGACTTTGGCCCTGCTGTTCATGTAATTTGTGGTAATAAAAGGAATGTTTTAATTCTCCTAAAGAGTAATCGGAGACCAAAAGCACAATTACTTTAACAAGTGTTTCCACTGCTTCTTTACTTGAAATTCACATGAACTTTGTTGTTGTTTTTAACCCTTTATTAATATCATTCACCTACTTCAGTTGCCACTGTTGTAGAAGATAAATGTAATCACATGAATTTCACAGATCCATTAGATTATGGGAAGCCTAAGAGAAATATTCCTATGTCATCATTATTTTTACTGACGATCTTCCAAGATCATCTTCATGATGAGACTAGTATCATACTTGTCTGGTACAGTTTTTCCAATAGCTCAAAAGTTGTTCAAGAAAAATATTCAACTTGGACATGTGTCTTATTTGAAAGTACTAGTCACTTGAAATCATAAGACTATGACACAAACTGTGAATAACATTTTTCTTGGCTTGATGAACATCTCTCTTTTGGGCCATCCAACAATGAATGGTTAGAACTCTGTGGGGAAGTAGTTGCCAAAGGAAGTGTATTTCTACCTTCCAGAAGATGTTGCAGCAGAGATAGTGGTGAAGCAGTTCATTTCACAGAACTGAGCAAACTCCCTGGTACACTGGATGTTCCAAGTGCTCTCATGGTTTCTCAGAAAGATCTTACTGTAAATGCAGACAAAACCTCTGCCTAGAGCAATTGCCACTGTGTAAGCAGAAGGTAACATAATATGTGTGATTTGCCACCAGGCAGATCTGCCTTTGAAACATGGCCTCAGCCGCTACATATTTTTACATTGTAAAATAACTTCTGCTTTTGTAAAGTATAGCAATTAAAAGTTCTTCACCTATTTGCAGAAGAAGTAGATCATGTGGTATTTTCATGCTCTGTTTATCAGTGTGCCAAAATCTAGTTCTAGAAGGAAAAGATCACTACACAGACTCAAGTGGAGATGCAGATCTCCTGCCCTGGATTTCACTTTTATGCTCACATCAGTAATAGTCTGTGCTTCATCATGGTTATGCTGTTTAATTGGACTTGGTATCTGAAGGCTATTTTACAATCATTAGTCTGCAATGTCTCTTCACCAAAAGCAATTTGTTCTGGGTTTGAGCTAGTCACCTTCAAGAGAAAAATGCTGTGGCTCTGCAAAGCTTCCCGCTCCTCCTGCTCAGACTAACTCCGGGACCACCCTACCGACCCCGTCTCCCCCAGTGCTGCGGCTCAGGACAACGCGCTGGCCTTGTGGCTCCAGAAATGTTTGGTTAATACATCACCTCTAAACAATGCTGTCTAGAGTCACAGTAACAGAGAAACAGTAGCTTCAGTAGTACAAAACAGTATTTCTAAAATGTAAGATTACAGTTCTTGTTAAATATAACTTTCTTAGGAAAATAGCCAGCTGCACATTACTTCATAGCCTGACAGTCTCTCATGGTCTGTTCCAGCCTCACTCACTCTTCAGATCAGCTGTGCCCATCTCCTGCTTTCTAGGAAGTGATGCATTTTCAAATGCAGTTATGTAAAAGTGAACATTTCACATACATGACCTGTACTTATCTCTCTTAAATAAATACATCCATTCAATAGCGTGCTTGGAGACAAAAAACTGAGTCAGCTATGAAAAGAGAAGGCAGAAAGGAACCAGAATCATGTTAAATGGCTTTCAAGCATGAAAGACATTTCCCAAAAGCATCTAAAAACTAGCCATCAAATTCCGGTGTCTTTCAACTCTTTGCAATTTTTAATGGAGTCACCTCAGCGCAAAGGACAGAATTTGTGTACAGCAAGGCCAGCATGACAAGATGAAGACCTTACCTGCCACCTTGACCTGGGTGGGTCTGCAGGCTTTGCATGGGAGTACTTGGAACTCCTCCGCCTGGTACATGGAGTAGTCTGTGCTCGCAACCACCAGCCTATCTCCAGGTTTCCATGAGCTCACGTCATCCACCAGATTCAGGACTGTGCTGTTCACATTGGTGTCAATGGTTACTGTAAGCTTTGGTTTCACTGAAAAGCCAAAATGGAAAGGTGGAGAACTCAGTTCATCTTATCAGAAAATTATTGTGCTTTTTTTTTTTTTTCCCTGGAACGCCACCAAAAGTGATGATTGCCTCATGCAACACAAAACAGTTAACTCTTCCAAACATGCGTTTTTACTGGCTTTGGCCTACAAAGCAAGCAAACAAGGAACTGTTTTCCTTTAGTAGCAGGCAGGTGGATTTTCCACTAACCCCAGGACTAAATTTAAATGTAGTTCTTAGTGGCTTATTTTCACCACACCCACTTAGCAGCAGCACTTGTGGGTGCTGGGCACTGTTATTTACAGCAGCCAAGTGGTCTTTAACGTAATGACTGTTTTTTCCAGCAAAACAACCGTCTTCCACCCTCCTTTTCCCGCCAGCTGAGTGCCAAAGAATCCTAATGACCTGTCTAATGACCAGATTAGGGATAGCAGTGGTGGAATTAATAACTACAAAATAAAGCATTACTTTCAAAGCCGGTTGTCTTTGCACACTGTGATTGACTAATCCTACCTCATCCCAAAATGCTCTAGCAAAAGACAAGATGTTTACAGGAAGGGACTTGCCCAATATTGCCATAGCCTTGATGGGTTTTTGAGACTCCACCCTGTTGCCTCAGCACTCAGGAATTTTTCCCGAGATAAATCTTCAGCTGTTTTATCAGTGTTCATGTCAGTAGCCCAGCCGAAGTTTTAGCTTGGGGAATTACTCAAGTTGTTCTTACACCCAACAAGAGCCAGTCATCAGAAGGCAGTTTTTCCCTGGTTTGGCTTTCAAACATGGGGCACATACCAGATCTGCCGCACAGGAACCGTACTCTGTAGTTCTGGCAGCCCTCGCCTGTCTGGTCCTTGCCATGGCACAGAAACCTGTAATCGTGGCCACTCTTGTAGAAAACCTCTGTTGTTAAATTGGTTCCATCAAGCGTCATTGCCTGGAATGAGAATAGAAGTATAAAGCAGGTGATACTTTGAGGTGAGGGGATTTCACCAAAACATCGATGTCATCTAAAGAGGCTTTTGCTTTGTTTTGGGTGCTGCACAACAGTTGTGTAACCAAACATTGCGACTGTTATGTGTGTTATCCAGCAGCTACTCCAGCTGGTGCTCAAACACAGCTATTCTATCCACAAGCTGGGTGGATTATTGCTAGGTGCATGCCTTTCTCCTCTATCTATATTAAGACCATGTGCTTTTTTGGGAGGAGTATTCTGAGCTTCACTAACATCTGCCTCGGTGCCCTAGATTTTCTCTTGCCATCGGTTGGAGGGGAGATGAAAACACTGGACACAGATGCTTGCACTCAAATGAACTCATGGTTTCAAGCCCCTTCACTGCACTCATTTCATTGCTTGTAGCTAGACTATGTCTGAACCTTGCAGAAGGAGGAGGTACGGGTCTTATTTCTTCTCTGCATGGATCAGTCTCTAAGAAAAAAAACAAAGAAGCTCCAATACCCATCGCTCCAAAAGGAACAAGAAGAGGTGGCATTTGCTCACGTGCAAGGACCAGCCTGTAGACCTGCCTTGAGAAAAAAAGGCTGCATCACGCCCAGAAGCAGTGCGACGTGTGGCCTCTCTCGTGTTGCTGCTGGGGCAATGTCACCCCTCAGGGCCACGTTAAATTTCACAGCCCAGCTCTATAGTTTGCAGTTCTCTTGACCCTTTCATGAAACTGTGATGCATTGCATTGGGCCATCCAAACAACACGTGCATTTTAACAAGGCACCAGGAGATACGCCATCTTTCAATGGAGGGTCTGATCCCAATTCTCTCGCTCATGCGGACCTTCGTTATTAATGCATACAGCCCGCTGCCATGGATAAGATTAGCACCGTCAGCTGACAGAATGTGCCTCTGGCTGTGCCGCGCTTCTGTTATTATCATCATATCTTCAATTTTCTTATACGTGGCCTAGTTGGAGCAGGCCAGCTGCTATAAATCAGCATAACTTTAGGAAGGCAATGAGCAACACCAGATTACACTACCTGAGGATTTTCCCTAAGATCTGCAAGATAAACTTGAAAAATGTTGTTTCAATTTTAATGTCCATGGAAAAAAAAAGTAACTGCTATTCAACAGAAAAGAAAAAAAAAAGAGGTTTGTTTCTTGAACAGAATAATATCTTTCTTGTTTCTCTTTTAATAGGCCTGCTAGAAGGGGCTGTATCATAACAAACATCTGACCCCTGTTTTGAACTAAGTTGTCACTTCTAATATATGTATATGGAAGCAGAAATGAGTGTGGATTGGCTAAGACCTGGCAGAAAATTATAGGCCGGTTTTTTCCTTTCTGTTCAAGAGGAGGTTCTTTATAACATCTAGCCCTGGAAACTTTCACTCATGCTGTCAGCATTCCCGTTTACTTCAATAGCCGCATTCTTGTGAATAAGGAGAACTCAGCTGGTTCAGAGAACGCGGGAACCTTAGGTTCAGCCTCCCACAGATATGAAGTATTTTATTGTCTTTCGCTCAGGAATGCTTCTGTTGTAGTTGTTTTACCAGGTAGACATAGAAAGTATCCAGTGAGGACATGCAAAAAAAAAAAAAAAAAGCCTTGATTTTCGCCTTTTTTTTTGACCTTAAAGAGGCTTTTGCCATCTCAGAAAAGGGATATAATTTCTCCTCAGCGTGCTGGCCTGATGGCATAATTATAGTGTTTAGCCCCAAACAGAATTCAAATTTTCCACAGAGAAAAAACAATTGACTCCAAGAAATGGCTGCAAGCTTACCAATATTTTTTTCCAACCTACTACAGCTGATAGCTTTACCATCTCATTATATTTTGTGATTAATTTTTTAGGTAGAGTCCATTCCAGGACCATTTAAAAACTTTGTAATTTTCATGTGTTTTTTCCTTTTAATCTTCCAGCAGGGAACCACATATGTCATGATAGCATCTGTGCTGTCCATGGCCCCATCTGCACTCCTTTTCATGCCAGCAGCCAGAAAGGAGCTCCACTCTGTAAACTTTTGTCTCAGAATGATACAAGACTGGATATGAGATCTTGTTGGTTATGTATTAGAGCAGTAAAATAATTGGTGTGTTTCATGTAGAAACAAAAATTACTGACAAGCACAATTATTTGGGGGTTCAGTGTCAGTCCAAAGAAGACTTGCCCCTCTAAAGCGAGTGGTAAGCTGGCCTACCTGGATGTCAATGGGTTGCCTACAGATTTTATCAGGATGAGCAGCTTTGAAGTCAGAAAGCTTCTCCATGTCCTTAGATCTTGCTTTATCAGGCTTCTCAAACCACTCTGTCCATTCTACATCTGGAGACAAGTGCAAACAAGAAAAGTAATTTGAAAGTCAAGCTTAATGAATGCGGCAAAGATGCATGAAACATAATGTGATCTCAGATATCGTTCACAAGTTTCTTCACTGATGATCTGATTCCTGCCTCTTCCTGCCAGCCTGTCGGCCGCTTTTAATGATGCTGTGAAGTGTAACCAGCCAAGGGAGAGCGGAGTTTTAAAAGCTACATAATCGGAGGATGCAGTATGAGCATTATTAATAGGTATGGGGTTTGGATCTGTGTCCTCCCTAGCTGCCTTTTCTGATCTTCAGATCAAGTTACGACCAGTTACTGTATGTTGTCTGAAACATGGACATGATGACTATGCAGTCAAAAGAAGTAAGAGGCTGAGTGTGATCCCTTAGATCATAAGAGATGGAATTTCATACCCAGTGCAGTAAAGGAAAAAGGATCCCAGTTATTCAGAGAGTCCTGGAGACAATCGGGGAAATAATCTGTGTGTGTTCTTTACTTGGGTTAGCAGCGACGTAAATAGCAGCTAGCAAGGCCACTCTTCCCAAATGGAAAAGCATTGCAATAAAAATGATGATTCACCCTGTTTGCCAGCTGTCTACTACTGAGTTAAATGGCACACAGACCTCTTACCTTGAACCCACTCACTAGTGGAAGAGACGTTAAAATGTTCTCCGTTCTCAGCTTTGAATAGTTTGAACACTTTGGCCACAGCTGACCCTTTGTGACCTGTAAAAAAAAACCCAAACATTGGTAAAATCATTGAATGCAATTGATAAAAGTCAGAACTGAAAAGGTAATGGTCCACGTGTGTGTTTGCGTATTTTGGCTACGTTATCCAGAGTTAGCCCTGCACAGCTTCCAGAAAAATTTACTGATCTTGGAATGAGGCTTCGGACACTTTTATGACTTCTTGGACAATCAGGAGGAAAAATCTTCAAAAACCAAGAGAGGATAAAACCCCAATTATTTGTAATATATTGCTATTTTTATTTGATGTTGTAGCAAGCCCTGTTGTTAGCTGCTCTTGAAAATGTCATGAAAAGACACAGACACAAAAGTCTTCAGCTTTCAAGCAAATGCTTTTGCAGGAGTATTTAAGGCTACCAACACGGGACACACTGATTAAATTTTCAGCTGGGGTGAACTGGGTTTGTTCCATAGCTTTGTGTTGAAAAGAGGCAGAGTCCAAGCTCAACAGAGTTACACGGATTTGCACTGGTGCAGGGTCCCACCTTTTATCTCAGGTTTGGATATCCTAGGCTGTACCCCACTCAGCTGCTTCAGCTGCATTCGTAGGAAGAAGCAAAATAAATAGAGAGCATCCAATTAAATATGTCTAACCATCAATTGCACACAGCTTCAGTGTAATGCAGTGTCAAGTGAAAACACCATTAACAAAATTAATCCAGGCATAACTCCAGTAACTTGCAGAGATAATGGCAAGCCAGCATTTTGTGCGTGAATTACCTTGATATTCAATGTGGTCTTCAACAGAAGAGGAGGGATTTCCTTTAACGGTAATAAAGCTCCACGGGTGCCTGGAAAATGAAAATGATAAATGACCGAGTTATGCCATGTATGAGACGCATATTTTTAATAGCGCAATGTTCTTGCATTTCTCAGGGGCACCACATTCAAAACAGTCTGATTGGTGCGACAGGCAGCTTGGTTAAAATTAAAAATATCTTAACAGTCTATATTTCTTCAGTAAATATATCAAAAGAGAAGGAAGTTCAATGACAAATCCTTGCTTAATACACTCCTATAACAAGTGTGCTGCTCTTTTAAATGAGGGTTTAGAGAGGCTTGTGTGTGACAGACCCACAGGACACTGGTAACTCCTTTGGGAGCTTGAAAAAATCTTTCTTTTGTGTGTCTATGTGCATGTGTGTGCACGCACTCTAAAGAATATGAAAAGAAGCCACTTCTGCTTAAATAAATTTAGCTCATGCTGAAACCTTGTATGTCACAATTGTCTTTGGAATGACCCTTGAGAATTTCTAAAAGACAGGCTGTCTGGCAAAGAGTAATAAAAAATACCTAGATAGTCTCTGGATATCTAATTTCCTGCTTTTGAACATTGAACAGGGATAAAGGTTTACGAGTGTGAACTGTCCGTTCAAATCTGAGCCTGTATCAGAAGCAAGTTCGTGACTGCCTGACGGTTATTGGCTGAGCAGGTTCAATAGCGATCAGCAGCGCTGGAGAACGACCCCATGGATCAGTAAGCGAGGGAGACGGACTGAAGTGCCTCCCAGCCTTGGAGGTGAACCCAATTAGTGAGGGTCAGGAGGGAGTTTTATCTGTGAAATAGAAGTACTTCAGGCATATCTGCTCTTAATGACTAACAGGATAAAAAATATGCGTTTAGGGTGGTAGGGAGACTGTCACCCCTACCCTGAATTTAGCCATCAGTCCCACAGATGAAATCACGTCTCTGTAGGTATAAATACCCAGTGATTCCAATCGCATCAAGAGTCACCCTTGAGTCCTGCAGGTCACCTTACATTTACCATCTGCTGGTATAAGTGAAGTTATAAACCGCTCTGGGACTTCAGAAGAAAACATGCATGGACATTGACAGATAGCCACTGAAACACAAACAGATCACCACTGCCGTGAGCTGGGCTTTGCTGGGATTCATAGCCCCAGGCTTTGGGGTCGGCAGGAGCGGGCTCCCCGGAGCAGTGGTGCACCCCATGCTGTGCCGAGGCCCCACACATGCACCGGACACAGCTCCTCGAGGGGAGGCAGTCCCAGCGGCGTGTCCTCGGCCCGAGCACAGGACAGGCTCAGCGGAAGCTGCCAGCACAACCGCCTCGGGAGCCTGCCAGCGAGCCAGCTGCTCCTGCTGGAAAAATTGCCTGTGCGCCAACTGCCAAAGGCACTGCTGGGCTGTGATCTCCATCCAGGGAGAGAAGGGGGATGGGGGCAGGAAGGACACTTTATCGCTCAGCAGGCAAGATACATTTTTAAAATTATTATTATTATTATTATTTTGGTCATCAAATTTGAAACAAATGACAAAAAAGATGATGGCCCCAAAATAATCTAAAGAATAAGAAGCTAGTTAGTTCTGCAACTCAAGGTTTGGCCTGATTTCATGTGTTAAAATACTTGTTTCTCCCAGTTATTTTATCAGTAAAAATAGTTTAAAAGTCATTCAACCCTAACACATGAGGACACATGCAATCTGTTTGAGCTATATGAGATGAAGGGACCAGTAAATCCAGAGCCAAACCAGTGATATTTGGGTGGGATTCCAAAGAGAACAACTGTGTCATCAAGCACTGAAAGGCTTTCCTTTAATTTATTAGTAGAAGGAAGAAAAAAAAGCTCATGGTTAGAAGAGCAAACTCACTTTTCAAAAGGACTGAAATAGAGGAGAAATGCAAGACTTTCCTTTCATTCCTAATGTTCTGGACTCAGCAAATAGGCAACTGAAAGAGATGCCAGGAGCACAGAAACATTTTTGGATAAATCAGCATTGCTCATGGGCTCTTCTACAGCAAGAGGGAGTTGCACAGATTTACAATCAATTTAATTTACAATCAGTTCAATGGTGAATATGGAGCAACTGCAGATAGACAGGAATTCGTCCGTATAACCCCTGCCACCACCCCAGTCTGAAAACAACCCAGTCTGTGCTTGAATAGCCTGACTCAAGCGGCACCTCACAAAAGGTGAAATAGAAATTTCTCATGCCAAATTACCACCTGGGGCTTACACTGCTACCATCTCGGTGATGCCCATGGTCAGCCCCAGCCATCGGCAGGGACCTGAGAAGATGTGACAACCAGGATTCAGTGGGACCGGCCAGCAAACGCTGGGTGCTGGGCAGTGAGTGGTGAGAGCGTGCACACGGGCATGCTAGAAAGAAAAACTCACCCACTCTCCTCTGCCAGAGCCTTCCTTTGCCATACTGGTTAAAGTATGTACATGTGTGTGTGTCATTTTCTCACCTTGAATTACTTTTTTTCTTTTTTTTTTAGAGATCTTCCAAAAATTTCTGAAAAGCACCTGTCAGGTATATACATCCTTTTTCATAGTTACAGATGTGTCTGAAGTGTAAATCAATGTCTAAACCTTGCTACACTGAAGTGAAGTGGAAGTTCAATTTGTATAAGGAGAAAAGCTTGGATACATCTGACAAAGCTGCCTGTCTTCTTCTCGGCCATCTAAATACCTTTGTAAATCTGGTCCCAGCTGCTACCCAGACAATGTATTTTTTTGGAAGTCACTTATTTTTTAAGCACTGAGAACACCCCTAGAAATACAGTCTTTTAAATAATGCACCAAGATGCAGATATTTTTCCACATGCCAGTGGGAGGTAATATTTAATATTTATCAACTACCACATTATGGTACTCACAATGTCCCTATAATCTATACAAGGAAATATTGTGGTATTTCAGATAATAGCATGGCAAGGGTTGGCTTTTTGACTGCAAACAATAGCAATGTTGAAAGTCCCACTTCCATGGATGAATTTCTATGGTATTTCCATTCTAAGCATTTATGGCAAAGTAGTGAGAAACTAGCATTAAACCACCACAGCAGCCTAAAAACATCAACTGCAATTTACTTTTATAAACATATGGGAAATCCATCAGTTTCTTCGTGTTGCACAATTGGGAAAAAAAAAGTATAATATTCAAAAATCTTTCTCTGTTTCCCGAATTTCAGTCTTTGAAAACAAACCCAGCAGGCTACTGGGCTTTAATACGAGTTCTGGGCATTTGAGAGCAAGCATTGCACTGATGGAGCTAGCCTGGTTTTGGAGAATATTCCTGCAGCCTTGGCTCATTTTTGGAAATGCATTATCTGGTGCACAGGAGTCCCTGTAATATTTGACACAATCTCTTCATCAACCACCCCAAATCTTATTCCATCTGCACATGCCCAGCTGACACTGGTGTGTTCCCACAGACTGCTGAATTGAATCGCTTCTCCCTACAAGGCAGATTGTTTTTTTCATGTTCTGCAGTGACCCTCTTAGTGCTTCTTAAAAAAAAAAAAAAAAAAAAAAGCCTAGATAAACTCAGATAAACACCAAAAAAATAATGGCTACACTTGGGTAAATAGCAAATATTCTCAACAGTGTGTGTGCCAACACAGACACTGTATTGGCCACAGAAGTATTTACAGTCCACAGCATAAATTCATGCTTGCTAAATTTCTGTGCTGCACAAGTCCCTGAATACATATTGGGCAAGCTGAAGAATACGTATTCAGTCAGGGCTACACAGCTATTATTGCACCCTCTGAATGTTTAGCCCAGCCCATCCACTCTGTGTATGTAGATCTGCTTCTTAAATCTTTGGGGGATGACTTGAAAATAAATTGGAATAAGTAACTTGTGGGAATAATATCTTGGAAAAATATAATTTTAAAATGTGAATCATATGCTATTCCTCAATCTGCTAATAAAAACACCCAATATAGACACTGAGTGCATCTTAAGCGATCCCATTAACTGCTAAAACTTCACATTGAGAAGTTTCCCTCTTTTTTTTTTTTCCCATGTGAAAGAACTTTGTGCCTTTGATGGAGTGGAATTATTTGGACATCTCAGGAGCATAATAAAGCCTCTGTGCTGGAAGAACTGGCAGGACTGGCACATACCTAAACCCAAGGTGGAGGAAATGCTTGCTGCCCAGTTTGGTCATTGCTTTCCTGGCCGAGTCGTCCAAGTTTCGAGATCCTTCATCGTTCACTGCAACCGACAGGATCATGCCATTTGCAACTCTGCCCAAATACTGGGCAAGCCGTATGCTTTCCTCTTTTGCTCTGTAGGTATCAAACCTGAAGTGATAAAAAACACCCAGAAGCATTTACTTCAGTGAGCACTGCAGCTATATGTACTGAAAAGCAAGTGCTATAGAGAAATAACTCTTTTGCATTTTTATAGTAATGATATTATCCCGTTGCAAAAACACTTGTCTAACAGCGTATATTAGGGGTCTCTGTTAAGCCAAATTGATTAAACGCTAGTTGGCAGAATAGCAAGGTTTTGGGTTTTGGAGATTACTGATCTAGAAATAATTGCATATGCATGCAATAACACCCGTTTGCACAAGATGCTAAAATGTGTGTTTCTGAGCTTGGTGAGATGCTGTCCCCAACCTGCTCCCAAAGATCCTCATCTCTAGACAGCTGAAAAGTCACTCACCGATCTGAATGGACAACTGCCCCCGTCTTTGGGTCAATAACATGGACAATGACACCTCGATGGCCCCAGCTCCTTTCAAAGTAATATCCACCTTCTTCCATGCCACCAGGATGAAGAGTTTTGTTTAAGAAAGTCCAGGACAGCTTTTTCTTTCCATGGATCTCCAGAGTGCCACCTTTACTTACTCCAAGATACTTCTGCCCAAAGTAGGGATTTGGCTGGCTGCCGTCATCCGCTCTGCAGCAGGAAGGGAGGAAAGGAACCAGTTTTGGGTTTGTATCTGACAGTCAAGGAGCCTCTCCCCTTGTTCCGCTATGGCCCAAAGAGAAAAGTGTGATGATTTGTAAAGTATTTCTTTCAACTACTCTAAAAATCAGCAACTGCTCACGTTGTACAGAAAACAAATTATTTTAAATAATACCAGCAACTACTGAAGACCAGTAGCAATCTGGAACACAGATTATGCAGGTTATAGTCATTATATCCAGGCCAGAGGAAGCCTGAAGCCCAAACTGAATGGCACATTTGTGTTTTTGAATTCTGGAGGAAGTTAGGACCCTAACCAGGAGCTAGGAGGTCTAGTGGCTGTTAAATATGAGTTTGGCATTCTTGAAAATCTCAGAGATCCTGTAGCAATCTGCAAGACATAAACGTATTATCCTTTGGCTCACACTTTCATGCAGAATGAAAGGATGTTTAGGAAGGAGAATTTTCGGAATAAAATAGCTCTTTGGTCTTTAAGTCTGTTCTGGAAAATCAGCTTGAGTAGTGGCAAGGGGCACATTGATTTTTCTGGGATGCCCAAATACCCCAATGTTTATCTCCCAGTAGTATTTGAAACCAGAATCAAAACTACATCAATTTTTTGCAGGGCATTTAAATTGTTTAAGAAGCTACTGAACTTTCCACAGAGCACTGATGGTAAGTATATCTAAGAAAATGTAATTTTAAGAAACACTTTTGTTTCTTAACAAAAGTTGTAGAAGAGACATCCTAGAAAGTTCCAAGATAATACTTTATTCATGCATACGTACCGCCCATATAAGATGATAACCACATTGCTTTGGTAAGGGCACATCTCGCTGCCAATATGTAACTCTCCATCGTTTTCAATTAGTATATGCCTAGTACGCAAAATGATAGGCTGCACGCCATCTTTAATGACCAGTTTTCCTAAGCAGAAAAGGTTATAACATTTGCTTTAACACACAGCAGCTCATCAAAGGTTGTGATATCATTGTGCTAAACCCAGTGCTGGGCCCTCACCTCAGATTTCAAATAATTCTGCCCATCCTCCACAAAACAGCTCTCAATACAAATCCTAAAGACATTATATGTTTTTTATGCAGTCCAATTTTTGAAGAATGCAATTAATATTTGCATGGAAGAGGACTTGTTCAAAACTGAGACAGAAATTCAGAACTAAGATGAATAAAAGCTATTCATGCTAGCAGCCACCAGCAACACTACGGCTCTGTCCTTAGAGACAAAGAGGCACACATGCATCTGCCCTGTCCTGAGACCCTGAGAACACAACTATTGCAGTATGATGTTATCGGGACAACGATTTAGTAAAAAAATGTTTTTGAAACAAATCGCAGAAGTAGAACTCATTAGTATATTGAGGTGCTTTTGTAAATTCTCCAGAAAGGAGAAACAATGGGTTGGTTATAATGGCTAAAGAACTGATAGCATCTCAGCTACCACCCACCCTTATAGCAAATTAAAGTTGGGTTTGTTCAGTAGTCACCCAGTTCTCAGGGAGAAGCTCTCCCAGCGTGAGACAGTGATTTAAACAGCCACAGTGGAAAGCAGGCTTCAGCCAGCCTTGCCAGCAGCACGTGTTACCTCCATCAGTGATGTGGATAGAGTGGACGGTCGCAGAAGAAGAGAGAAGGAGCTTTCTGCCATTACGGATTTCAACGCGGTTTTCTTTGTTGTGACCTGGCTTCCAGTTTTCTAACTCAGGATCCTTATCAGGACATATGACAGCTGCTTCTGCTGGGTGAAGATGGAGAGTAAAGACAATTACGGCTTGTTGGATGCAAGACAAAAAGCTCCATATCTGGACATCTTTACAGTATCATTCTCAGTACCCCGCTTTGCTGACTCCCTCGAACACAGCGATATCTCCATGCAGGAGAGTGCACGAGGGTCAAGGCCAAAAGAAAACAAACAACAGCTTAAGCTGTATGGTTTTCTGGAAGCATGGAAAAACCCACTACCCGGTGCAAAGGAGCTTTGCGAGGGATGCAGTTCCCAGAAAACCTCCAAGAAGAGGCTGTAACTGAGCCCTTCCTGCAATGACATCCAGCTCCCTTCACACCATCAGGACACAAAGCCTTTCACAAGCCCAGGGAAGATGTGGATGAAAGGATAAAACAACTGCTACCTTTTAAAATGCTCCTGAAAAACCTGTGAGGTTTGAAAAGCTTTGTTTAATATAAGGATGTTAAAATACGCTTGCATCCTGTGTTTCACTGGAGACGTAAAGTAGAAGTGCTCCAACTAACATGAAAACACCAAGCACCGAGGAATTACTGGTCCACTCAGAATCAGAGAGCAACAGGAATCTCACAAGAAAGAGACTCTGGGTTTGTGAGCTTTTCCAGGCAGAAGCAATAAGGATCCATTCACTTTGGGTTCACACATCACCAGTCTTCACGCACCAATTTGATTACAGACTGCCATGATGTGCTAGTCTCATGTTATAAGTATTTACTTAAGATAAAATATTTCCCTGATATGATCTCACTTGATACGTGAGCCTCACATCTCACTCTAACCAGCCAAACTGCGACTGCGAGAGCACCATGTGTGATGCATATTTTCTGAGGGTAGAAACCTTTCCAATCCTAGGAAGCTGAGGTCAGCGGAAGTCTGAACAATGAGTCTTTTGCCATCAGAAAGGGTTGGGAGTTCTCACCAGCTCTCCAATTTTTATCCGTTAAAACAAAAACATCATAGGAAAACAACAGCATCCACAAACCAATGATAACAGATATGGGATAAACACCTTGACTTTAGCAGGGTTACGTCTCTGGCACATAGTACAGTAAATTTGGGTGGGTTTTGTCCCACAGACACTAATACATTCAATTAATGGAAAGGACAACAATGTGAATCCATGCAAGAAAACACGTCTCAGTGCTGGTGCAGTTGACAGCGAGCTGTTGTGTGCTGCCACTGCGAAACTTGAGGGATATCTGTAATTCCACAGCAACAGAAACAAAATCTGTCCATCTGCATTCAGTTTCCTCTCAGATTCCTCCACCAGTTTCATGTCTTAAGAAAACAATAGAATTGGAGCAGCCACTGACTTAATGTCTCCAGAGAGCCGTTAAAGGCCAGCTATTCAAGGTAAGCAAGGGACGTTTCATGTGGGCAACATATGCCTTGGCTCTCTGCAAACTTTTTCCATATACATGCAGTGTTCAAATCAGAGGGCTAATAATCTACCATGCAGCAAGTCAAATACTGATAAACATCCAGGACCTGATTTTGATACCACTTGTGCCAGCTGGAAACTCGAAGTAATGTCAGAGGCACTTTTTCCAATTTACAGTAATTGAGGAAAATAAGATGGAGTTTCTGGGTTCATACCAGAAGACACTCAGAATTAATAAGAGTTGGAAAAAAAATATTTTAGGCAGGAAATGGGACTTGCATTGTAAATAGATGTTCAAACATAACTGTAATACACACTGAAATGCAAAGCAATAAGCTATTATTCCCATAGGAATAAGAATAATAGAAAAATTTGCTCGTGATGAGAACCTAAATAAAACCAAAAGAATTGATTCAAATGTAGAGGTATAATTTGTCAACTAGATTAAGTTGACAGGATAAAAGCTTGCTCATTTGTCCATTTACTTGGCTATGCTAGTGTCCAAAAGAGCTTCATGCAGTCTCAAAAAATGACTTGTGCCCCTCAAATTCATTACTCAGAAACAGAGAGGTAGACAGTGAAGTCTAAGGGGGAATCAAGAGGAATTTAAGCTGATGATTGGGATGACAATCAGCAAAAGCCAACACAGTCCAGAACAAAGGACCCAAATTCACCTGCATCCTCTGTGCCAAGGAGACTGGAGGGCTGAGCATCTTCTGCCAGCTAGTCCAGGTGCCTTGCCAGCTTGGACTAATACTCTCACTGTCATTTTTAAAATAAAAGTGCAACTTCTACCCAGCACAAGGGATTAACTGAATGTTTTGCTTCTTGACCAAAAGGGCCTGAGCACGGCAATGAAAGGTTGCTTCATGCAGCTGCAGTGTTTGGGGCAAGACATATGGTCTCTTTGTTTTTAACAAATGCAAACCCTCAAATTAGGTCTATTTTGAATATGTATACCCAGCTTCCCTTTCCCCTTTCCCTAACCGCTCAGGAAAAGGGCTACTTGGAAAAGGCAAACCCCAAGGGGCAGGGATGTCCCCTCTGAGACCTCTTTGCTCTCCACATCTGGGCTTGTGCAACGCAGCAACAGGCTCGACCTCACCTCCCACGGCCACAGCTATTAGGACCTGAGGTTTCTTTTGTTATTTCTTTGTGGCAGTGTGTTGGATTTGGGTTTGTTTTAAGAATGCATGGCAGTGTCTGAGGGATTCCTGAGGGTACTTTCACCTGCTCAGAAACTTCAGCCTTTGCCGCGCCAGCTGCTTTTGATCAGGAGTGTTGGCACAGCAGAAAATTGCTTTTCTGATGAGTTTTCTCTCTCTGTCCTTGACTCTTATTATACAAAGAAGAGTGAAAAGCTGCTCAGTCTAAACCACCACTGTCTTTGTAAAAATAGTGTTACAAAGCATACAAAGCATGCCCTCTTCCCCCATGGCAGGGAAACTCACCTGTGCTTACAGAAGAGATTACAAACAGAAGAAAAATGAACTTTTCGGCCAGATACTTGGAGGCAGGTAGAGCCATTCTTCAGGATTTTTAATTCTCTGGATGGACACCTGTGAAGAAAGAATATCAAGCAAATGTCACTTTTTTTTTTTTTGCCAGCTTATGCAAAAACCATTCAGTGCACAAAAAAGGTTACATCCAGCATTATACCATCCCACTTCTGCTCCCATCCAGCTCTACGGCTGAGAACACCTTCACGCTGCTTCGGGGCCAGCCTGAACAGAGCAAGAAACCAAGGGCAGCTCCTCACCCTTTGTTTGGTTCAGGGTAAACCCACTTGGGAACCCAAACAGACACTCAGAAAGCAGCCACCAGATGTAACCAAAACCGCCTTAGGAATGCAGTACAAACATCCAGTGTCAAGACTCTCTAGGGCTGAATATTCACATGTGCAGAAAAGTAATGAAACACAGCAGAGAAGGCGTTTGCAGAGTGACAAATTTTCACGACGTAACCTTTCCGTGGCACCTCTCTCCCCAGAGACTACCCACACATTTTTAGCAATGGTGTTTTGTGCGCCCTCAAGATAAACCCTACTCACACTTCCAACCTGAGGCATGCAGTTTCTTAGATTTCAGACCCAAGAAAACATTGTCTCTTTAACATGTCAGCCCAGAATTTTCTTGCAAAATCAAAAGCTGCTTTTGAAACCAGTCTACCTAACGCTGCTTTCGTTTCTTCAGTAGCCAACCCCCAGCAAAAACAAACAAGCGGTGTTATGAAAGTCAAAGTCAGAATTAATGTGATTCTCTCCAGTGATTGATTCTGCAGCTCTGCCCCGTGCTCATGACAATTTATTGACATGTGTATTCACACTGAGGCAAGGACACTCACTTCTGTGAGCATCAGTGCTCTGTATTCATAAGTTGCTGTTTAGAATTCACATGTAGTCCTTGGAGCCTCTAGGTTTTACCACGTAAGCCAGTATCTGAGGAAAATCGAAGACATTTATTTGTAGCTGTCATGTCCCATTGCAGTGACGAGATAGGATTAACATATGCACTGCACAGCTTAGTTAGACACCCAAAAAAGCATCTGGAAAAAAAACTCTAGGGTGCCCCAGTTTCTTTAGGAAAAAAAAAAAATTTCATGTCACTTGTTAATATAAAACAAACAAAAAAAAAAACATGAGAAAAAGATATGCAAGAAGCCAGGATTTAGTCTGGAGGAAATTTTACAGTGTATATATGCAAAACACATCTCTACTTTTCATAAAGGTGATATAGTTTGAAGTACAATGATACATTCAAACCACATGTAATCCATTGATTGTATTAAAAATAGCATTAGAACCAGATTTGTCAGGAAATATCCCAGCAGGAAAATATTTGCTTGTTTTTGTATAGTGTATTTGACAGCCGTGAGCTCTGGAAACAGCATAGACCCAGGGCTCGGTACGGAGTCTATCAGGTGCTGAAATGCTGTTACAGAACAGTAGAGAAGAGGAATGCACTTAGTAACGCTATAACTTCGAACGATACACGTTATCAGACAGCAATACCGTCACCGTGGAATTTGTGCCAGAACCAGGCTGCATGCGTCTGACATTTTAACAGCATCAGCCATCAACCCTGGATAAGCCAGGGCTCTTTTAAACGACCATTATTAGAGGTACGCCCAAAGCACAGCAGTCACCATTAAAACGTCAAGATTTATTAGCGATTATTACACAGTCTAATCTGCAAACCCAATCACTAGGTTCTGCTTTAACGATAGACGAAAAACGAAAGGAGTGGTAACACCGCAGGATGGCCATTACAGATAAGCAGTGGTTCTGATCGCGCGGGCGCAGCTCTATGTCAGTCTTGCATAAAGCCAGACTCCAACTGGTAAGGTACTGGTCATAAAATACGTTCAGATAATACAGGAGTTCACAGAAATAAAAAGAAGGGACTGATTTTTTTGTCAGTGATGGCATGCATTTGCTCTGCTGTTGCTTCGTAGGTAGCAAAGAAATTTCTTTGTTCTGGCCCACTGAAAACTGAGAGGAGCATCTCTGCTCCATCCAGCTCATGATCTTGTTTCTGACAGTAACCCGTAGCAAACTGGGAGGAAATTAGGGCAAGAGATTTCACAGCCTGTGCTTTCTTCAGAGTACTTACCATCAGGTTGTGTAAAGTGGCTTCTGCTATGTTATACCCCCGGTTGCTCACAGGGGGACCGCTCCCCTGAGGACATCCGTCTTCAGCAGCAGCGATCAAAACAAGCAATCAGACACCGAAAAGCCAATGTCATCTTGGGAGGCGTCAGCTGCGTGCCAGGCTCCGGTGTTTTTATAATGTCTGATCTGCCCCAGTCCAAAGAATATCCTGCTTATTTTGTGACTGAGGTAGGGTGTTTGATTCGGCTCGCGGCGAGCCCGAGTTCATGGCAGCATTAGTATTAACTGGCACTCGGGCTGGAAAGGCTGATAGCTGAGAGGGCCAAGAGGATCCGGCTCCTCTGATTCAGCTCTGACTAACACTGCCGGAAAAACGCTGCTCGGGGGATAATTTCAGGAATTTTCCTTCAAAGGCTTTAAATTAAGCATCTTTCCCAAATATTAGACAGAGACAGTGGCATGTTTGATTTTACTATGAAATAAAAGAGGAGGAAGAGGTAGTGACCCTTTTCATCCATGTCTCCTGCTGGAGAGGACTCGGGAGGAGTCACCTCCCGCCCCTCCCATTAGCTCGGCTCGGCGCCGCCGGGGGATGCAGCAGTACTTGTACAGCATCTCACTTGAACGGGCGCCACGTGGCTGAGCTCAGCTCTGATGTAACCGGCTATGTCAACAAAGCTCCCTGCAGACTCAGGCACTCTGAGAGCGTAAGGGCCGTACAAGTATCCTCCTAAGCCTATCATCTCCAGCGTTCCTCAAATACCATCTGTGAGTCCTCTCTTGGGCGAGAAAAGCTTTTTCATCTAGCCATTAAAAGCTGCCTGGCAATGGCAAGTGGGACTCGTATCCCTGGATCTGGCAAGGCAGACTTTCTGAAATGATTCCCAGCTGCTGGATCTTTCCAAAAAGTGAACAATAGCAGCAGACAATGCTAAAAGTGGATTCAGGAAACCATTAGCCCTCAGCTGGCCACTACCACCAGTGTCAGCAGCAATACTGTACTAGAAAGCGCACTGCATAGACAGGAATCCCGATCCACTGCCCTCCCTGCGGTTTTAATGCTGGAGGCAACAAACAGCAGACAATCCTGAAAGCAGAACAGTGAAGAAATGCTCTGAGGAAGATGGATAGACATGGGCATCATGGTGGGGTCACGTGGACACCCTGAATCTCGGGCGGCAGAGCAGAGCTCTCTGGAGCGGCACAGCCAGCCGTTCAGAAACACACACCTGGCTCCGACCTCGACCTTGCACAACTCTGGGCCAACCATCCAAGTTTGGAATCAAAATTTTTAAAATGTAACTCCTGATAGTGGGTATTTTAAAGTGCTTTTTAAGACCAGCTTTACACACCTTGGCTGATGTACCTTCCCATCTGCTGAAGATGAGGGCCCTTTCTGGTATGCCAAGCAGGGTGTAACAGCAGCATTAATCATCCATTAGAAACACGACAAGGATGGGAGAAAAGCCGCCGCAACCCGATCTTCTCTGAAAAAGATGTCCAACAGGAACAAGGAATCTGCCCACAACCCAACGGCTCCTACTACTGCTACTGCCCAGCATGAGAAAATGCAGACCTGTGCGGGGGCAAAGCAGGGATCCAAAGCCATTCCCAGAGAAGAGCAGGAAAAGCTCACGCGGAAAAGGTGCCTTTTAGCCTGGCGGAGAGTGACCCATCAGCAGGCATCAGTTTGCAGAGGTACTTTAGAGAACCTGCGAGTAACGTCTGCGTTACCCAGGGACCACCTCTGCACGGTGAGACGCTCCAGGAGACCCCGATGGGTCAGTGTCAGGGCCGTGGAGCACCCCGTGGCCAAACCCTGGCCCTCCCACTGCCACAGCTGATGCTGAGGGTTTGGTGGTTTGATGGCTAGGTCTGAAGCCTTGCCACACGTTTCTTCACTCATATGCCAAGACGCCAACATCGATTTGGAAGCTGATTCCTGAGAAAGGAAGGAGCTGTTTAATTAGCGCCTCTGCTACCTTCTTGCTGACCCTGCATGGCAGTGACTGTCCTCTCACCCCACTCGGGGAATTTTCCACTTTAGCCCCAGCTGGGAAGATGGATTTGCCGACCACGTTTGCCTTTCTGACCGGAGGACGTGCCAGCTCTTGCTACAGTCACATTCCTGTGCAGGGGGAACCTTCGCACACCCCACCGCAGCCCAGCTCAAGCCTTCAGACGGCCTTACAAATAAACAAACGCATTTCTAGGGATCACTAATGAAAATGCTTTCCCAGTCCCAGAGCACAGCAGCAGCATAGCTGCCTCTGCTCTTCATCTCGATCCTGTGCGTGCCACCCCAGCCATTCGCTGCTCTTTTTTTACTGGCAGGCAGAGGAGGATTAAACTCAGGAAAAGACTTCTCAGTGAAGTGAATACTGGAGTCAAAAGCAGCACTCTGACTCTTTTCCCAATGAACCTTGGTTTCTCATAAATTTATCTAATATCTTTCTCTACAAGGAAGAAAGTTCTGCTCACATATTCTGTGCATAAACATCACTGCAAGGTCCTGGATTCCTGATGCTCATAAAAACAGATTCTGAACCAGAAGCAGGAGTTAGAGGAAATTTTTGCAATTAATAAATTAAAGGAAACTAAGGCATTTGCAAATTTGTTGCAATATTGGCAAACTATTTTGAGACAGAAATAAAAGGAAAAAAAGAGTAACTTTAAAGCTATGGGGTTTTTTTTAGAATTAACATTTCTTTTTGCAGAGACTTACAGACCTTGAAAAGGAAAGGAAGCAATTTTTGGCTCCACTAAAACAAAATCATTTGCAATTCACATCACTGCACCCACCTGAGGCTGACTCCCAGGTTCACATGCTTTTGAAGTGCCCAGCATTTCACTGAATTAAACCCTCAGCCACCACATGAAGTTTTCAAAGCACCAAAGCGGTGGGAAGCTGAGCCCCGTTTTCAGAGGTCCAGGCTGCACTGGCTTTGCTGTGCTTTCAGGGAGTGCCAGAGCCACTGTGTCCCCACCGCAGAAATGTTCTGGGGATAACCAGGACGGCCGTACGTCCTGAATGCTTTAGGTGAACTGAATGTGCCTGGATTAGCTGCAGGTCCACGTGGACACACACAAAGTCCATGTGGACTGAAGCATGCGGGTGGAGATCCTCCAGCTCAGGAAATCCCTAGGAGGCATCAGACAGCTTCCCGCAAACGCAACGCCCACGCGACACTTACCCCCGCAGCTTCACACACACAGACTTCTGGTGCATGCCAAGATGGCAGCAGCCTTTGAAAACATCATCTTGAATGTCCCAAGGGCCCTTGAAGGAACTGTACCCTCTGCAGAGCGTCTCTGGTTTTGAAGTCTTTTTTCCCTCCCAAGGTAAGGAAAGCGTGTGCAGTGGCTGAAGAGGATCACAGCATCCTGAATCCTCTTCAAACTGCTGCTTTTAACTACCCAAATAACTGCATCAGGATGTAAATATTTTTCTTTTTGCTTTTGTGGTACTTCACTGTTTGCATCTGGCTCGCCACAGCTCCACGCCTTCCTCTCCAGGACATTTGCCATTTGCTCTCCTCCCGGAGCAGGAGGAGGAATAGAGATTTTTCAGAGGTTTAGGCACATTCCTCCCTTCCTTCACCAGGCTCTTCCTCTGCCAATTGTTTAGTCTCAGCCTGAGGTTAGAGCTCTGCACATTTTTATTGGGATCCAGGGTCTGGACCTGTCACAGATTATCAAATAAATCTCCAAGAAGCTAAAAGCTTGCTCTGTAAGTAGTTGTTCCATTTTGGGCTTACACTCACAAGCCAAAAACATCTTGCTTTTCTTCCCCTGCATAGCCTCAGAAATCATAACAATTAGATACTAAAAGGAGTTCAAAATAACTTCAGGGAGCTCCCTGGAAGGCAGTCCCAGCCACTTGGGCTCCTGTACCACCCCTCATCACCACTGAGGATGTCAGCCTCCATTGCTCCCCGCAGGAGCCGGCTCAGGCCCATGATGTCCTGTGCCTCACTCCTTATCTTACCTTTACTGAGTAGCATCAGTGGTATCTTCACACTTTCTAGCAAGCCAGGACCTCTTCCCTGGCCAAACCCAACTCCCACCTCTCCTACCTGGTGTAGAGATGGAGCCACAGTCTCCTCCTCTGCCTGTAAACTTTTCAGGTGTTTTCTCACCCCACATCCAAGGACCACCGAGCGGTATGTGTCTGATGGAGGCAAGCGTCCCAGCCAAGGAGTTCAGTCGTTGCTCAGAGGCACAATATCAGCTGGCCGGCGCACGGATGCCAGAGCGACTAACTCACCAGGGAGCAAAAGTCTGGCCAACAAAACACTAACCTTTCTTTGTAGCAACATGTTTGGCCATTTCTGGGAATTTCAAAAAAAACCAAGACATTAGCAACAAAGCCTTCACCTACGTGTTTAGGCAACCCATGTGACAAAGACATGGATAGTGTAACCTGTGCGACAAAGACATGGATAGTCTGAAATTGGCCCTGTCCCTTCACTGCTGTCACCAAGTACCATCATGTTCAAATCAAAATGAGTATGTCATCATTTCAGTGTGACTTTGTACTTAAATCACAGTCAGTGGGTCATTAGCCATTTCTCAGTTTGCACAGAAAGCTCTATTTTTTTCTTTATTTCAAAAAGCAGCAGCATAAACAAAAACAAAATCAAAGAATTAGCCACTAATACTGGCAGTATCTCAGTCCTCAATGGGAGCAGAAAGTCAACACGAGCATTGTCCGAAAGGAACACAAGACTTTACTCTACACAGCGCATACTTTATCCTGGGTTTTATTCCTGTCGGTCTTTCATTAAATGTTCACATCAGTTGGACAAACATAATTTCACCAGTCATTAGCTATAGACAGAAACACATTTATAACTCCTTGTTGCACCTTATATATTCAGTTCGATTGCAAGATATTAGCGTAAGATCACTGCATCCTCACCCACTGATGCAAGCAGATGTTCCTGTTTGCCACAGCAAATGGAGACTTTGTTTTCTTAAAAGCAGACATTAATGGAGGGAAAAGAGGACTCAAGGGAGAATTCCCCACCTCTGCTGAAGTTCATCTCTTCTCTGGATGTTGCTAGAATTTCCAAATTTCATCTCCAGTCCCTGTGACACTGGAGAGCAGGCTTTTGCCTTTAAAACTTACCTTTTGATACAAAATCATGGATATGTTCAAACGCTTCTCCTCGGGAAGGGCAGCCCACAGGCTTTTCCTATCCTGCCCTGTGAGGCACTGCTTGAAAAACAAAGCTCTACCACAGGAGGTAAGATTAGAATACATTTATTAATTATAAAACATACAAGTGAACACCATCGGTTTGGTACAATCCCGTAAAAACAAGAGGAGGTTTTGGTGACGGCGGTGGGCTTGCCTGGCTGGTGTTGCCCCACAGGGCAACCCAGGGCGCCTTGGGCTCTGCAGAGATTCACTCCGAGTGGTTCTGAGACAAAGCAAAATTTTAGTGACTAGTCAGCATTAGCTGGACATTGATATTCTTTCAGCTTCAAGGGAACATAATGCTGTAGAGAAGCAGCTGTCTGATAACCAGCGTGATTAAGGACTTTAATCCAGGAGGGTTTGGTTTGTCCTTTATAACCAAGCATGGCAAAACTCCCTGAAAAACAGACACAAAGAGAGTGACCCTCTGGACGGTTCGGTTCACTTATTAGCAGCATAGCACGGACTCTCTCCACATATCATGGAAACTTCTTAGCCCTTCTTTTTTTCCCTTGGATTAAAATAACAGAACATTTAGGGGAGAAAAAGGGTGGTGGAAGAGAGAATGAGTGTTGAGGAAGCCACAACCTCACGGCATCCCAGATCTGCAGATATTTCAATAGGCTAAGATAGGTTCCCAGATGTCAGCTGGGAGGAATATTGGTTTACTCTTTATTTTTAAGCATTGGTACTTTTTCATATTTGACTACATGAAAATGGTTAGGTGCTTTGAATCCTTCTTTTATTAGTTTACATCAGTTTCTTCCTGTTACGCCTAAACTGTTCCCCATGTCGACTCTGCGCTGGTCCTCTGCTGTCACAAAGTACAAAGGCATTATGTATTCTTCCATTTTAATAATAATGTCTTGTGTTTATATTATGCTTTTCATTGCAAAGACTCCCAAGGCTATTTGCAGCTGGTTGGATCGAGACTATTCCTGTAAACACTTCTAATTTAAATAAGGTTTTGCAAAACCAGGCAACAAGACCCTAAATCCTGATCCCGCTGGGGTCAAGGGGATCAGGGTTTTTTTTGCATTATCCCTGGCAGAAGCAATATGCACTTGGGAGAAATGCTCTAGCCTGCCCTGAAACACAGCCCCCCCAGCACGGATCAGTCCTGCGTGTGATCACTTTTGGAGCTGTGAAGTCAAATAGTGCGCATACCTGAATCAGCAGGAGAAAGCTCATGAAGCAGAACATAATTACCCAGACTGGAAACCAGGGCAGACACGTGGGTGAACACCCTCACCCTTAGGAAAAGCAAAACAGGGGCAGGACGTGATCGGCGAGCAGCGGCTGAGTCCCACCACGAGACGCCAGCATCCCACTCAAGTGGTAGGGCAAGGAGATGGTCACCAACCAGGGTGTCCCTAGGATGGCGGTGGCCCTGCTTGCTGCTTTCTGTGCCTGAGGAGCAGTCAGGGCTAGAGGCTGAACTGAGCTCCCAAACTGACCTGGAAGCACTGTGCCCAAGTGAGCGGCACAGGTGGTTCAGGGAACAAAGTTTGACAAAACAAACAAAGATTGCTTTTTAATCAAAAAATTCCTTTCAAAAGTATTCAGGGCTCTGATGAAAGAATGAAGCAATGAAGTTTCAGGATAAAAACAAAAAAGAAACACTCAAATTTTTGCTTTTAAAAGGATGAAAGAAAAAAAACCAGCTTCTCAGGAATCAAACGGGCACCAAAGTGAAATCACTGTCTCTGCTGTAAAGACTACGCTGTCTTCCCCTGGAACAGTCACAGCAATGAGCTTTGAAACTTGAACCAGAAACCTATATAAATTTCAGTGAAGCGGTAGGGAAAAAAAAAAAAAAAATCCCCAAACCTCCAAGAAAAAAAAAAAGGCAGCTAGAAATACAGCCAATTCTACATCTCACCTCTACTTGAGAGACTGCAAATGAAAAGCGACTCAAGTTGGCTGGTTGTTTTCCTGATTTCCTTATCACTCAAATCATTCATCCAAACCTGGATTCAATAGCCCTTAGTTTTCCAGTAGGAAACCAAGCATGTATTACCTGGATCACTGATACCAGTGGAGTTCTTGTAGCAATCCAAGGTGACACTGTAATAAGAACTTTCCAGAACTGGTGATTTCACCTTCCTTCCATCCAAAAACCTAAATAGCTCCTATTTATCTTCCAGCTATTTTCTTTTTCCTCAGTTTATGACTGTTTTTGCTTGCAAAGCAGTTGAATTTTAGAAATTGAATCTTTATCAAATGACTCTTTTTTTTCTTCTTTTTTATTTTTTTATTAGAAAAACAAGCTGCCTTTAGGATGAAAAATTTGCATCATGCAGCTTCTCACTGGTGAGGTGGCATCAAAACCCTCAAATAACTCTCCTACTTCTCACCATCCTTGTGCCAAGAGGTTTTTACTAGGTTACACTGGAATATCATGGTAGGAAATGTATTGATAAGCACTGTATAAGGATGTGTACATTTTTGGTAGGGAAACACACCAGTAATTCTTAAGCAAAAGAAACATGGCAGAATAAATATGTTTACCTTTCTTGTGGAAGACAATAGGCTTTGCTGAACCTAACCTGGTGAAAACAGACATTTCGGAGCTCCCCGTCACCTCTGCAATATCTCTAGAGCACACAAGAACCAGGGATCTGAAAAGAAGGACAGTAATTATTGCATAATGGCAAAATATTACTTTCATTAAGAATCTGCAAGACCTTTAAGCTTCAGTTCAGAAAAGTACTTAAGAGCTTGCTTAACTTTAAGAACATGCTTAAATCCCTTTGATTTCAATCCCACATAAGCTTTCCTAAGTTTAAGCCTCTGTTTAAATGTCCCTAAATTAAACCTGTGCTTCACGGAGAATCAAAACAAGCACAAAACTATTTGTGAGTGCATCCTTTCTGGGAGCATGACACTCAAGCGCAGAAGACATTCAGTTGCTATACAGTCCTGAGATTCTGAAACCATCTACATCCTGGGTCTGATTTTCAGTCAAGCCTCAGTCCGGCCTTGGCCCTCACAGATGTGCTTTCAGCCTCCAGTGAATTGCACCTGCAATGAATTACAGGTTGCACAACTGGTCGCATTTAGCTGAATGCCTAGACTTTCAAAATACACATCTTACTAGAAAATCAACCCAAATATAGAGGCATCACATGAATCTATGCCACTTCATGCACATTTTGTACATGTACATACTCATGTACATCAATACAAATGTGTTCAAATCTTTGGTCATGAACTGCTCAGAAATGTCTTGGACTGAAGTCTGTTTTCTGCTTGTTTGACCTGCTTCTGCCAGCAGCCAAGAATTTATCTATAAATCTCTGCTGTTCCATGTTTATCTGGCGACACACAAAACCACAAGGAATGTGGGACAGACACAAACAGAGATGATCCAGACCATTGCCAGGACACACGCGAGGTAACAGAGCCCGCGGGCAGGCAGGTCTATTCATTGGCTCACCCAAGAAAGGTCCTATTGGAAAATCAGGCACACCTATGATTTTCATCTGTCATAAGAGGCAAAAACAATCAGTAGGAGTAAACAGAAACCGATTTGTTTCAGAAATGGAAAATTGAATCATCGGCTGCCAGGAAATTGCTGGACACCAGAATAGGTGTGCAGGATTGCAAATGTCATTGCAAGGGCCTTATCTACTCCATGCTGGAAAATCAGTGGTTAATTTAGAAGGAATTGCCAGTTTTCCAGAAAATCTGTCTCTATCTGCTCTAATCTGTGCAGTCCTGGGAGAGAGACACTGCTTCTCTTATTATCTGGGTGATATCTGGGATTTGTACACATTTAATCTGTGCCAGCTTACTTTTGAGCACAGGTTTGGTTAAGAAAGTAGGTCATTTTCCTTTCTTTGTCTATCAGCCACAAGTTGCTACATGAACTGAGCTCTCGGCAATTTGCTTACCTCTCTTTTATAAATGTTTGAACATAATCAGTTATTGCACTGGCAGCGTTTTCCCCAGTAACTTTGTCAAAGTGCCGCCTACTCACGACTGCTCCTGAACACGCATCTAGCACCACGAAGAATATCCCATGGCTACTGAACAGGAAAACTGTGTCATTTATCTGCAACAAAAAACCAGGGAGGTTTATGGAGGCTGGCTGGGGAGCTTCAGACTCTCATCCTGCTTTTCCATAAGAAGAGAGTTACAAGCAAGGAAAACATCAGGCATTTACACCCTGTAATTTTAAATGTACAATTAGTGCAGATGAAGTGACATCACTGATGGATGGTCAGTGGCAGGAGGTAGCAAAATGCTTGGTTCTCAATGGCACTGGCAAAGACAGTGGGGTAACAAAAACATGAGAAATGAGATCATGGGCATCTTCTGCACATTGGGAAGCTGAGAATCCTGTGAGTAAAATGTTTGCTTCGGTTTCAATACAGTTTCTTTCCATGTGAGGGAAATTACTGTCACTTGGCAAAGCAGATTTGACCACAGAGCAAGGGAGAGGTGCTGAGACAGCAGATGGGGGAACAGAAGTGACACATGGACTTTTTTTTTTCCCCCCTGGAAATGCAAATATCAAAACCAAAATATTCCTTCTTGGTAGGGTTGTCTCAGTGCCTCAAAGAAGCTGCAGCACAAGTGGCTCCTACTCTCCTCCTTTCCTACAGCAAGGTCTTCTTCCCCAGGTTACATCTCTCATGATGTGCCACCATCTCTGCTTTTAGAAAGGCAAAGGCTCTCTGATTTCCCCAGCATCCTGGGGGACAGCCCAGCCTGGCAGGACACAATCTCCACCATGGAAAGGAACAGCATTCCGAGGTCAGGCTGCCAGAAAGCTGAGCCCAGGATACACAATCCACTGCAATCCACACAGTCGTCCAAAGCCCGCATCGCCAGGGAGCTCAGATACATCCCATCGATCTGAGACATGTGTACAACTCCAGGGCAAATAAGGCCAGATTGAATGAGGGAGCCAAGTGTTAAAAAGTAGCTTCTGCAAAATACTGGAGGATGCTGAATGCAATAGGGGGTCAAGGGTAAGAGAAACATGAATGTCTGGGCCATGGGTGGGCAGAGGGGAGTGAGAAGGAGCAAAGAGACTAAATTTTTTGCCTGGTCCTGGCTGTCTCACACTCCTAAGGCTGGGAAGTGTGTCAAAGTCTGGATGCACACGGAGCAGAGAGCAACCACCACTGCTAACTGACCTACAAGTGAGCCGCTGGGAAAAGAAAGGCCCTGCTGCGTGTCTTGTCCCTGTCCACGTGCTGCAGACCTGCCGAGGAGCCAGCAGAAGGGCTCACATGGGCCCCGTGGGAGCTGGAGCAGGGCACCGCCGCACCCGGTTCACTCAGTCCTTGGGGAAGGGTGGCTTATAAATTTAAAACATTTCTGACTTTTGCATTTCATTCAGCAAAACAAGAATGAAACATGTGCTTTGGTAGTGGGGCCTCCTCTGTTTCATCTCTTTATTTTTTAAATTTCCCACACCTTTTAAGATTTAGGGTAAGAATCCTCCTTTAGACATTAATCTTTACCATTTGCCTAGCCCCACCTTTACTTCAGTACATGTGTTGGAAATAAAACTTCCTTTGAAAAACAAAACTTTGCATTAAAGCTTTAGAAAAGGCCAAGAAGCTTTGAGGATGCCCCTGGTTTTCCAAACCTCAGTGACTACGCCTGTCTGTGCTGCACACACACAGGTCTCTGCGCTGCACCGCAGGTGAGGATGCTGCCTCCAATAACACCTGCTTGCTAATGGTTTTGAATAAATTTTTGATGATGCAGCCAGTGTATGTGGCAAGAAATCTGGGCTGCTTAGACTCCTTAAGGATGCTGTACCAAATGCTTGGCATTTGTTAGCATTAATTATAATTCAGCAGCACACAGGCGTGTAAGCCTGGACGGTGTCCTTGCAAGCATGGCTCAAGTCACCCTTCACCATCTAGACAGACACATGTGCAGGGACAATCTGACAGCTCCAAACCCCTGCAGTAGTGAAATACAGTTATTATCTTTAAATGCAATGCCAGCAGAGAAAACCAGAAAGACATACTTGGGTTTTTTTCCCCTACATACTTTGTAAACAATGACTTCTGGTGTGCTTTTTTTCCCCCTTCCTCTACATTAGAGTCATGGTGTTAATTCTTCTAAGGTGATAAAAGGCCTTTTTTTTTCCCCTAAGGGCTCAAATCCTCATCTGAATATAATAGGAACTCCCAGTGGCTTTAATGGAGTTAATTGAAAGGGAGAACAATGTGCTTGCCTCTTCCAGGGGAACTTCCCATTTCCTTCTGCCAAGGCTCAGCCAGATTTTGCAGTAAATTTCCTTGGAGATAAAGTTTCCGCTGTTTAATCACCGTTTCAAATGTGATAAAACAGAACATACCTTAATGAACGCAGGTGTCAAGTGGTTTTGTATGTCTGCTGTGCTGAGAGACTGGATCTGGATCCTTACGTACTTGACTGAGGGTGTGCTAGTGATAGCAAGCTGCAATTACACCAGACACAGAAACTTAGAAACTGGCTTGCTGACTGGTTTTCATCAACAAAATTACACCAGGTACCAATGCTCATATACATGATCGCAAAACTTTAAAAATTATTTTTTTCAAGCTGTGATCCTGGTTCACAAGTGCTCATTACTAAGACACCCTTTATCAAAGGACCGTGGCAATGCTGGAAGGGACCTCAGATGGTCACTCTGTCACTAAGGAAGCTTAAAAGTTGAATATGAATTTCATATATTTTGCCTGGCTATAAGCTCAAATGCAGATTTGTATGAGCCTGAAACAATTCTACAGGATTTAGAGCCGGGTGAATTTACAGTAAATAAGAAAACCTTGCTTAATCTTCCAGTTATTCCTATTAATCAGAATTACTTTCCAGTTTGAAATTCAGCAGCAATGTTGTACTTTGGAATTCAAAGCTAATCCAATCTGAGCCCTCTCAAGAGTCCTTTTTAACTTGTTTTAAAGAAAGAAATGAGGGAAAAACGGTGCCATGAATGAGCATTCACATGCTTCCAGTTGGGCAATTTCTTTGAGGCTCTCTTTGAAGCACAATACAACAAGCTGCAGAAATTCAGAGCAAAACCCTTCCCTTTACACCGGTTACATGATGCTGGGCAGATTAATGAGTGGGAATTCTCTACGGCTTTTCCTTATAGGCTGTGAAAATTAATTGACCTCACGTGGATGCACACACATTGCATAACCTCGGATGCTCTTTCACGCGGCGGGTACCTGCGGGGCCCCACATGCCCTGCATGGCCCAGCTGGGTGCTGGGACACGGGGCGCTGGGCAGCTGCTGGCCTCTGCGGGAAGGGGTTCTGGTCGCAGCTCCAGGAGTCCCCTGGGTACATATGAGCCATGATTTTAATACGTTCACAGCCTTGCTGAGAGCAGTAACTGTGTCCCTTCCGAGCTTCCTGGGCTTGCAGGTGAACAAATAGGTACCTACAAATGAGAGCAAACAAGGGATCAGAGCCACTGTGTGCTTAGAGAAAAAGCTGAGAGAGGTAGGGTCTGCACTTGCTAAACTGAATTATCCTTCCTATTTTCCAGCATCACAAACCAACTTCCAGTTAGACCGGTGTAATACAGCACAGCCACTGCAAAACGGGTCCTGCAAGGATGCAGGTTGAGCTGCCCTCTTGTCCTGGCACAATGAGACCTGCAGCACTTGCAGCCCGTACACCCAAGCCAGCTGCATTCACCAGGCAAGCATCCTGTGGGGCAGACATCCCCTCCAGCCCCAGGCACCCCGCACTGCCCCCAGGCGTGGTGGCATCCCACCAGAGAAAGAGCAGCAGCAGTGCTCAGGCTCTTGTGCAGAAAGAGACAGGGTTGCCTGGAAATATCAGCATCTCCCCTCTGGCTCTCTGCACCGCACGGTCTTGGCCCGCAGGGAGAGCTTAGCCCTAGGCATGCATGATCAAAGCTTGAAGCCAGCCAGGTCTTCTGGCCTTTGGAGTTCGTTTTTTTTTTGCTAGCTGTCCTAAGTATGTTTTCAATCGTGTCCATTCTGCAATTCAGGCTGAGGAAATTATGTAAACAGCTCAGTTCAGCTCCAGGATCAAAAAGATACATAAGCTTTAAAGGGATTTTTCATTCTATTTCTTTTAAAACTAAATATTTATTTCTATTTGTCTGGAAGAAAGAATGAGTAAGCTTGGTTCCTTTCCAAGGATCCAGTATGTGGGGTTAAAAAAAGAAGAGGAAACATCCCACTCATTATGAAATAAAGTCTAAAAAACAACAACAGGAAAAGAAAAAAAGCCAATCCCGTAACTTCTGTACTCTGAAAGGCTAAAAAACATCACTGCTGAATTAAACAGAGAACCAAAAGGCTGCTACTGGCAGAATGAAGTTAGGTTTGACCCATCAATCTGCATGTACCAGGTCCAGATGGCTGCTGGCAGCGAAAGGCGCTTCCCCCACAGACCCACACGTGTCACCATTTTCCCTGCTATTCAGTAGTAAACAACCTGTTTACAGAATTTGGGCAACTTTTTTCTTTAAAAAAAAAAAAAAAAAAAAAAAGAGGAAAGAAAAGGAGGCTTAATTAGCAAATTGTTATTTCACAGTTCCTATGATGAGAGAGACCTGGCCATCAGCAAGGAGCCCAGTTAGCAGGGAAAGCATTCCGGGATTTGATTGCTCATGTGTTATGGTTGAATGAACAAATATATCCCATCTTATTTTCAAATCTGGCACTTGTGGATTGATTCCTGAAGCAGCTACTTAGTCAGGTGAAGCATCATGGGACTCATGGTTAGACCACAAAACACTTTTTTCCTCCCTAGCTATTTTAGCTGACTGAGAAACACAGTTTCGTAATATGTTTGTTTAACCAAAGGTGTCCTAGAGTCTTACAAAGACAGCGCGAGATCTCTAGGGCTCTTTTCAGGCCTTCAAAATAAGAGATGCACTACGGTGCTCTCTTTTTTTTTTTTCAAAAAACCTAATTTTTAGAATGTGATCATCTTAGAAATATGAAGAAGTTGAAAATTTCCAGACTGTCTCAGTGTTGGACCTGCTGCAGTCATAAGAGGGCTCTTTTTCATGGCCTTTTGGGGTGCAACACCACAAATTAAAATAATATATCATAATATAATTTACACCACACACACACCTGCAGCAATCATGCCTCAAAAGACCCAAATCCAGTCAAGAAATGGGCCATTTTCTTAACGGCAATGCAAATCACTGCTCAGTGATACAGACATAGACCTAACCCAGGTACTCCAGCCCGTAAATCCATTTTGACCTGAAATCAGTGAGAAGACCACGCAAGATGGATGGGCCTGAATTTTAACTTTGAAAAAGAGAAAGGAGGTGCTGGGGCCAGTAACATAAAGACCCTGAGGGTCTGCTGCCCATTCAGGGGCAATGCAGGGCTCACCCCGATGCTCTGTCGAAGAAGAAGAGCCGCTCGTTGGTCCTGTTAAGAGCGCTGTCCCGTGAAGGAGCGGCGAGGTAGTGCTTTACGCTGTGCACCGTCCCTGTCCGTCGCTGGTAGATATCTGCCACCACCTGGAAAACGGCTTCCCTGGGATAGCAGAGGGCAATGTGCAGCCAGTCTCCTCTGTCAGCAAAAAGGGAAGGCAGGGGGAAAGAGAGAAAAGGCACGTAAGGGCTTGAGTACAGGAGAGATGGTCTGCAGCCAAGAGTACAGTCTTCAGGGGAAAACAAAGAAATGTCCTTTGAGGTTCTCTTCCTCCTTTAAAAAAAAACACAACAAATCCTCAAAGCCAAAGAAAATCAGATTTTTTTGCTTTGTCTGGAATCAAGGGCTGCTTATTACGAAGGTCTGATCCAGGGACCCCGGCTGACCTCAAAGGACTTTGAGTCAAGTGCCAGGATGGCTTAAAATCAGAGATTTTCTCTTTCTTGCCTCATAAGGCTGCGGTACAACCAGTCACATACCCACTCGTGTCTCCTGAGGCAGCCGGGGCTGGTTTTAGTTCATCCGGAGCTGCTGCGGGAGAGGGAACCGGCATCCAGCAGACATTTCACCGGGGGCACAGATTCAGGAATTAGAAAGTAATCTCTGACTTGAACCAGAGCCACGGTCTAAAGAGACCTGCTTCCTCCACTTTACAGCAAAGTTTATTATTATTGTTTCCATTAAAATCTCCCTCTCCATGGCTCTTTCTTCAATGTCAGTTTAGAATAACTAAAGGGTGAAGTTAAATCCTCTTTTAACTCTTGTGTACCACAATGTCAGCATGTACGTTTACAAAAAAATTGTCCTTGTGTCTTTCTTTTATCCTGTCATTCATATTGCCACTTTCATGGAGAGAAAAACTCCTGACTAGAAGTCTTCGTTACACAACTCAGAGCCAAAAGATGCAGTGCACTTTGGATGCTGATGGGAAGGCTCTTCCACAAAATCCAACACCCTTTCCTGTCTGCAGGATACACATGTGCTGTGCAAAGCAGAAAGCCACAAGAAATTTACACTTGAAAAGAAAAACTGAATAACAAGATAATTAGCTTAATTTTTTTTTTTTTTTTTTTTTGTCTCTAGCCTCTGAAGTTGCTCAACGTGCCACACCAAGGCACCTGAGCCAGTACTGTGGTTAGCTTTCCTTGTATTACCAAAACCATCCAGGCTTTAAATATATTATTTTAATTACCTAGCTTCCTGGTTAAAATGTGAGAACATAAATTTGTTATAGAGAAAGACAAGTACCACCCTCATCAGCTGTCTTTCTGGGCCCTACAAAGCTGAGGAAGACAAAGTTTCTGCAAAGGCTCCCCTGAAATGATCTGCCACCCATCCCTGCCTGCAGAGCGAGAAATGGGGGGAAACTGCTTGGATTTGGAGAAATCTGGGAATCTGCATGCCTAGACTTCCACTTTGCATTGCACACGGAGAGCACAAAAGCAAAGCTATTGCAGTCTTTTTCTGGTTTTCTCATTAAAACAAAATAAAACTATCTACAGGTTGGAAGAGGGGACAGGCTGTTCTAGGATAATAAATCAAAGCCGGACAAAGACTCATCAGCTTAAGCCAGATACTGCCCTCTAGATTTTAACCAACTCCAGCTGTGTCATAACACAGGACAGCTAGAAGACGGATATATTTTCAGATTATTTGGCCTCTGACTAGAGGAAATGAAAGAAATGCACCAGAGCCATGTTTGTGGAATATTTTTAGGATGGAGTCTCAAGATATTTCGCTGTTTCATAAGGGTGATTTGCATTGTGTTAGCACATTTCATCCCCTAAAGACACCATCGGATGCTGGAACCGGCTACACTGACTGCCACCTCCCTGGGGCACAAGAAAGGCACTAGAAAAGGGAATTGGAGGGTGAAAGGGAAAAAAAAGTGTGAAAAACCCCACAGCTGCGACCATCTTGAGTCACCGGGGCATTTGGGAATGTGAGTGCTAGAGCCTAGCGTGCAGGTGAGCAGGCTGAGTGAAATGCTGAAATAAATTATATTAAGATTGAAAGGATCAAATGAAAAGCACCTGTTTGGGAGTTTGTGGAGGAAGAGATGGAAATAAGTGCATTCCCCCAAACAAAGGGCTTGGGAGGAGATGTGAGAAGGAAAGGCATTAGAAGTTATCCTTTATGTAAATATAGGAAAGAATAAGGTGGTTATTTTCTCTTTAATTTAGTGGTATTTTGACAGCTTCCTATTTAGCTCTTTACTTCAGTTCTGTTTCTTCAGCTTGTACAAAATCCACCGTAAGCTCTCCCAAATACCTGGCTGTGTGGCTGAACTGGGCTCCACCACCTCCAGGAAAACCAAAGCAAGGAACATCTCCACTGCAGGATGGCCGCAGGACTCTACCTTGCCCCTGGCCCATGGATGGGGCTTAGATGCCGGTACTCCAGCCTTTGCCAAAAGTGAAGGAGAAATGCAACCTCAGGCAACAAGCAGTAATCGGGTGTGGGATG
Organism: Chlamydotis macqueenii; assembly: GCF_036417535.1. Lineage (NCBI taxonomy): Eukaryota > Metazoa > Chordata > Aves > Otidiformes > Otididae > Chlamydotis > Chlamydotis macqueenii. Next base: position 9,423,594 of record NC_141567.1, on the reverse strand, counting down.
TCTTGGATGTTATGTTCAAACAGATGTGCGTGTGCCTTCCTCAGCCACCGCGCTGGCCACCAAGGACCTCCTGGCTGCATCTCAGGTGTGGGAAGTCTTCCTCCTTTTCAGGATGGTCAATAAAATGTGGCTCCTGCGTTATTTTGCTGCTTAAACTCCTCCATTCTGTCTTAATTACCAGCTGCAACTCTGGGGTGAATATTTACAGACAGATTAAGAAAAATAAGTCCTTGTTTTGCCGCTGTCAGTACCGGCCCATCAGCTGGGATCTTTGCTGGGATCAGGCGTGGGGACACAAACAGCACGCGCAAGAGAAAATACTGAATTCATAGTAGATCCCAAGTTACGAATTCAGAGTAATTTCAGACCCCTGCCTGAATGCTGTGGGAACATCTGTAGCTTCAGATGCTCTTTTGCTTAAAGACTAGCAGAAACAAAGGGAAAAAAGAATTAAAACACAAGCGGTAGAAGTCAGACTATCAATACAAAAAATGCTGTCGAATGTAGCAATACATAGGACTTTTTTTTTTTAAATTACGTTCTTAGGAGTTTCTTGCAAGAAAAACATATAAAAATATTCTCAGGTGGAAAGACTGACTTTGGAATTAGCTGTCAGTTTAAGTGAAAGCTGTATTAACACGTGTGGGAAACTAACTTGAGCTATTTAAGATGTTTTCACCCCAAAACCAAGTAACCGTGTTCACAACCTTTTCTACTGATAAAGTTCAGTTCACTGTAGAAGTAAGGAACATTCTTCTGTCTTGTTTTCATTCTTGTTCTTAATCAGGCCAACATTTTCCCATGTGTTTTTACCAAAAAAAAGAAATGGCATTTGAAGGAGAAAAGCTAAATATGCACTAGCAAAAAGTTTAGTAGGTCCTAAGTTTCAAACACCACCACACTGTCAACACCAGCATGTATAAACCCTGACACTTCTGCCCCCCTGTTTCTGTCATTCAACAATCCCCACTGTGTGTTTCATGTATTTTTACGCATGTATTCAGCCTGTTTATTTCCTTTTGGAAATGGCTGGATGAAACAAACCAAAGAAGCCTTTCTTTTTTTCACCAGGATATTGGCATTTGCAGTTCTGGCTCCTTCAGGTGAAGCGAAAACATCAGGCAAAGTGTTAAAAAACTGTTCTTATGTTTTGGCAATGAGCAGGCTTCCTAGGATAAGCAAAAGCAAAAAAAAAAAAAGGATAAGGGAAAGGCAAAAAAGCAGGCAAGAGGTTTCCTGTTCTTGGACATGTGGTAGATACAGATCTGCACGTACAGACAGACATACCTCATTTACAACCCTCACAGCAACCCCCCCAGCTCAACCCCAACTCCCAAAGGCAAAGCAACTTGGAGGAACGTGATCAAACAGGCAAAGGAGGGGAGACTTTTGTGAGTGGTGGGATGTAAAATGAGTCATGTAACTTGGAGATGAGATTTGGCTGGAGTAAACATAGAAAGAGTGCATGTCTGGGACTCTCACCACCTGGGAGAGGACAAATAACACTTGTTCAACATTGCAAACGTGCCCCTTGACTACATCGGATGGGCTATCAGGCCCGGTCAAATGAGTGTCATCTAGTGCTGGGGGTGCTGGTGATGCTGGGTGTCAATCCTGGCTGTATTTTAGCAAAGGGAATCTCTAAGCTGATGAATATTATTCTAGAAAACAGCTCCACCATGTTTATTGACATGGTGTGTTACGTAGCTGATGACCATGGAAGTGCACAGTCCAAATCCTGATCTCACTGAAGAAAATCTGGGGTTAAGCTAATGAGGGAATGCCGTAGAGTACAACTAAAAATTACTTATTTTTTCCTTGGGCTCCAAAATCAAGAAACTTTCATACAGTGAGTCAGTCTCCCCCAACTGTTATTACTCCTATTTAAATACAACACCTCTGATGTTTTGGTCAACATCTATGTGAGCTGAACTTTCAAAGGGAGTGAGACAACTGGGAATTTGAAACTTTCCTGTTCATAATATGGGAAGCAAGCAGAAATCCTCACGTGCTGCCTTGGCAAGCTTGTCTCTCACAGGCTGAATTTCAAACTTCAAAAGACAAAAAAAGCAAAGGCGCCATTCAGCCTCCAACCCATCCCAAGAACAAATCACGGGAGGTCAATGCTGCTTGCTCTCAGTCAGGATACAGCTGGTTTTTCTCACCAAAAATGTCTCCCAACCTCATAACAACCCTCCCAGCATCAGGCTGAATCTCCTCCTGCACAAAACACGCTTTCACAACAAGCCACATCCTCTCCAACCAGCATCACTGGTGGGGAAAGTGGAGTGAGAAATACCCACATCTCATGAGCGATGAGAAGAGCAGAGAAACCTGGCCATGTCCTCATCACTTTCTCCCAGTTCAATCTCTTTCCCTTGAACCCACCAGCTCCCTGCAGCTGTTGCTCACCCCTTCTCTTTTTCTAGATTTCTTTTTAATTTTCTGCCTTCAACTCAAGTCCATTAAACACATCCAAACCCCCGCGATGACAAACACGGCTACCGGGCGAACATCCAGCAATTTTTTTCAGGACCTTGTTATTAAGGATACACTCTTCTGGAAGACCACTTGCTGCGTGGATAGTAACAGGTTAGGTATGTGTTCAGCTAACGAGAGTTGTGTGTATTGGGATTTAAATACCTTTTCTAAATGCTGCCATTCAGGAAATACCATTAAAAATTCAAAAGCATAGGCCATCTCTTAATAAAAATTAAAAGTTTTAGTTTTACCCATGTGCCTCCTTTGGCAAAAAGAATGATTTTTGCTTTTGCGAAGCTCAAGAAATTATAGAAGGGATCCTGCCCTGAGGAACACTTCTGCTGATACTTATGAAACCAGGCTCTGACTCAGACAGCATTTGGCTCACAGACAATTGTACTCAAGCAAAAATAAGAACTTCCTGCATTTAAATACAGTACATCATCTTATCATCCTTTTTCCCACCCTACAGGCTTTCATGCAGGAATCACATCCCAATTCAATTTTTATCTTTTTTAATGCGTTCCCAAGTACTCTATCGCTGACTATTGTGTATTTTGCTTTTCCTGCTGCTGTGCCTCAGATGCACATCAGGTCAGCAGAGGCTGGTGGCCCTGAGGAGCCCCAAGCCCCACTCTGTGGGCCAGGAGAAGGGTAAAAGCAAGGAAAAACCTCCAGATTTCACGTGCCAGGCTTCAAAGTGACAAGCAGCCTGGTTTGCCCCAGTCATCTGGGGACTGTCTGATGCTCAGATTGTTCTAATTCATGCTGTAAAGTGATCAGCTCAGGAGGGACGTCTCTTCGCAGAGTTACCTTGTTAAACCCGAGCGCTGCCACCGGGCCAGCCCCAAGCGCAAGCCACGGAGCACAGAGAGCAGCAAGGGCTGCAGAGGAGGAGGCAAAGACAGGGTTTAGGATCACTCAAAGATGGTGATGTCAGCACCCACGTTGGCCCAGCTGTGCTAAAACAGTGCAACCTGGTGTTCTGGCAAATGTTCTACCTTCCTTCCAATTTTTAAAAAATATCTTGTGGCTTTCATCCAGGGGTTGACCTGTGGGTAATTTAAGGGATTTAAATAAACAGAAGGAAATTCAAATATATCTGCTGACTTCTGTGTTGTGTGGATGATTAACTCTGAATTACAGATGTTATCAGGAGGGGCAGGCTATGAAACCCAAGTAGCACTTTACTTATTATTATTGGAAATAGTGCTGGTGTTACTTGCATTACATCCAGATCTGGGGGATCAAGGTCAGAACTCACGTACGTACAAGAACAAGAAAGCAGTCACAGTCTTAAGCTGTTAGCTCCACTTTGAAATACTAATTTTGCCTTCCTGTGCATTTATCAACCTTGGAAGCAAGAGGAAAAGCTCATTTAGAACCAATCCGAGAAAGAAACAATTTAGGAAATAGCCATAAACTGGGCAAGTCTGCAACAAGCACATTCTAGCCTTGTCTCGTTATCTTTATTTTCTTCTAGACCTTATCACCGCTAAGGAATTTAATCACAAAAATCACAAGTAGCTGAAAGTATGAATCAGACTGGCATTGACTAAGAAGCCATAGGAAAAACACCTACCTGCACAGCCCTGACAAATACAAATACAACAAGTCTCCCAAACTCTCAGTGCAAACACAGGCTGCATAAATTTGCTTGCACTGACATTTCCACCTTTGCATGGGTTCAGCATCCTGAAGGCTTTATATCATCCAAAGGCTCCAGTATTTTTAATAAAGAATTTAGGCACAAGCTCATTCCAGGCTCTTGAATGTCCAGATAATTAAGATTACTCACCGGTGAATATGATAAGAAGGCCTAGAACTCCAGCCCAGCAAATACAGGAGTCGAGCCCTGCACCTGTGCCCATCCCTGCACAAACACCGCAGCCGGGGAAAGGCTGGACATGTGCCCAAGCACACACATGAACATCTGCCCTTTTGCTTGCTGTTGACAAGGAATTTGGCCCTCTCCTGCCAATTTTTTTTTTTTTTAAAGTTCTCATAAGGATCCGGCCCCTGCAACAAGGCAGTGAAGAACATCAGTACTCTGAGTCACGCTGTACCTCTCCAGATGAAGCTAAGAGGGTGCTGATGAAGAGAGCCCGGGGCAGGCACTGCACTGTCCTTGGAGCCAGCATCCATCAGGAGAGGTGCACTACAAAGGAAAGTCCCTGCTTGCAGGACTGTGGCAATCTACCTACAAAAATTACTCGCTTTATACTATTAGCTGCTCACTTTTCCTTGAATTCTCCGTTGAACCACAGCAGAGAACCCTAATAAGGGAAAACCCTTCCCTCTGAGCCTTAACAGACCAAGTATAGAGAGCCTGTGCTCATTAAAAACAAGGAATGTTTCATCTAATTGCCACTGCTTTTCAGGCTGCTTCAGCAACACAACTTCTTACACTATACTTCAGATATGTACTCTGAGGAGATTTAATTCTTATCTGTAGATTTCCTGATAGCAGAAAGAAGCCTGGCTGATTTATTGAAGAGCACTGTGCCTTTGATATTTGCCTTAGCTTCTTCTGCGATTAGATAATTTGCACACAAACAAAGCCTAGGTCATTAAATCGAAGGACTTCATTTCTAACTTTGTTTACTGTATGAAGTGCCAATCTTTGTACTATTTTCCAGTACCTGAAAGAGGCACTTGCAACCAAATAATGTTTTCCATCTTTTCCTCATGGCTTACCAGCCTCTCCCCACTCTCGTAACAAGCTTCATGCGCTCTACAGGCCCCTGTGCTCCTGGAGAGTAATTTTGAATAAAGCCCTTAACTCAGTCTTACAGATAATTCTCATTCTTCTGTGAAGCAGAAAAAAACCCCAAGAAAACATACAAACAGCTCCAACGGGGCAGAAGCTGCTTCAACAAAGAGACGAAGCCCATGGAGAAGGGATCTGAGGTCCCCGTTCATGAAGGTTTCACACAGGCTTTATGCCCCATGAGAGCAATCCTCAGCAGATCTGGACTGGTTCCGGAGCACACTTCATTCCTGGTCATTAAAATTCCAGCCGGTGCTCTCCTTCTGTTCACTTGCCAAAACCTTCAGAAGCTACTTGTCCTGCATTACGTCTTTCCAGAAGCATTAGTACCCAGCCACCTTCTCATCCTCACAGGGAAACTCCCAGTCATTACACAGCCAGCCCTATCTTAACAGGTTAATAAGGGCATTTCTGCTGAGACAGCTATGTTCCCCAGCAGCCTGAAAACACAGCCTGCGGGTCTCCACCATGGCTTTATGTTTGCCCATCAGCCAGCTAGTGACAAATGCAAACAAGCATACCTCGCGTTGGAAGGGAAGTTGGCACGCATCAAAGAGCTCCGTTGCACCACACGGCTGCAGATGGCAGCACGCGGAGACACAGCAATTTTGTTTGGTTTAGCTCCATATTTTGGTAGAAGTGAAGAAAGTGAAGAACTACTCTAAACATGGTTTGAATCAGTGTGAGGAAGACAGAACTGCAGTAATCCTTCAGGTGCCCACAATGGAAAGAAAAAGATCTGCTCGGTGACTGTGCTCTAACTGGTGTTCTCCCCCGCCTGGCAAATCCACCCGAGCGGTGCCTCTGAACTCACTGGACAAGATTCGCAGCTCGCAGAAAGCAGCGCTGCCAATTTCAGCTGAGTCATGTGAATGCATCCCAACCAGCTCCTGCCCACCCGAGGAATCCGGACGTTCCAGTCTTTTAACAGACTCTGAACTGGCATGACTTCTGTTGGGTCTTTCTACAGCACTTTAGAGGCAGGGAAAGCGTTAACCACGCAAGTACTCAGCATCAGTGCCATGCCTGACCTCCACAGAAATCCAAATCCTGCTACACATCTCCCTGTCAGATTCCTTATTTCCCCTCTGACCTTCCTTTAGCCAGCACAGAGCAAATCACTCCAGAAGCACAAGGGCTGTCTAGCTGCAAAGGCAGCATCCTGAGTATATCTATCCATCATTTTACAATGACAAGACTAAAAATAGTTTAGTTGTTCACTCAGTTATGCATGAAATTATTAATCCTAAACACTGCTGTAGAAGTCCATCAAACATTTTTTTTTGTTTGCATCATACATATCCTGCACAATGTTAAGAGCTCACTTTTTTGGCACATTCAGTATTTTGGATTTAAAAAAAAACAAAGTATAAAGCTACTTGAGACAAGTCAAAGTCTTCCCTGATTTTCTAAGTCTGATTACTCTGGGCTCCACAATCTGAGATTTTTTCCATTTCAAAAATGATTAGAAAACAATGTTTAATAAAGGTCATACATTGAGTTGCTTAAGCCGGTTCTTGTTTTCCTTTGAACCCGTAAACCCTCTTGTTCACCTCAGTTGCTTTACCCTTCCATGGAAAGGTCATTTCTCCATGTTTTTGCATGCAGTCTGGGCATTTCACCATTGCCATTGCATCAGCCTGAAGCCTCCCAGTCATTAGCATCCAGCATACCTGAGGTGTACGCAGAGCAGCCGCACATTTAATTCCCAATTGTTTCTTAGCAAGATGCTTTAAATCAAGTAAAATTGTGGTTTTCCTTCATTACAGTATATTTCCCATCTATAGTTCTTGAAAACACATACTTTGCCAACTGCTCCTGGATCAGAAAAATCTACAAACCTTTGCCCTGTTCACATAACTTAACTGGTCTCACACAAGACGAAGAGAACCGCAACCACATTGTGGTTTGCAATAGTAAAATGTAGTCAAGTTGCTGCTTGAACAAGAGCTAAACTTCAAGCTGAGTTTTACCAAAGACCCGGTGCTGCCTTCAAATTTGAATCTGTGCTTGAAGGCTGCAGGCCAAAGCTGTGGCAGGTATTAATTGGCGCAGCGACAGAGTAACCACCAGTTACCCGAGAGAAGATTGAGCTCTGCAATTGCAAGGAAATAGCTAATTGTTTTAAGACAGATAATAATTGCAAAGCTCAGCTTGCCCATGAGTGACTAATGGATTTTCCTCTTCCTTAAAGTGCACAAAGATATATTAACACGGAAAACAGCAATTTAATTCTAATAATTTCTCTGTGACAGGAGTGTTCAAACGCTCATCCTCCAGTGACTCGGTCACAGCCCTACAGTTACCCACATCTTTAAATCGGGAGGACCAGGTATATGTCACTTGCTATAATGGGCAGGAATAAAGAGGAAACTTCACCCTTCTTGGCTGCATCCCCAAGGGGCTTCACAATGGGAACTAGAAACAGTATTTTTCCCAACATTCCTCAGCTCCAAAGTCCAGGAGAACCAAACAGAGTTCAAACTTCTGCAAGACTGTGCTAAGCTAAAACCACGGCAGTCCCACTGCTGGAGGAGCAGCGGATGGGCGTGGGCTTCGGTGGATAACATTGGATGGACTTGGGAACCCGCCAGATTTACCAGCCATATGAGCTGCTTTGTGTCCTCAGTGCCTCTGACTTCTTCCATGCCAACTAGCTAAAACCTGCTTTGCAAATCTGAGCCTGTCTGCGGCTGGGTTGTGTGTAATCACAGATTATTTCATTTGCATAACTGTCCTTTTACTGTATAGCATTTTTATCAATAACTGAGGAGTCACATGAACTGGAGAAGGCAAGGAGATGCCCAGTTTTTTTTCTGTTGTGCTCAACTCTTGCAGCATATCTGTGCCAGCCATGGCAATGTCTGTCACAGCAAAGCTGACTGAATTGCAGGACTCTCTCCTAACAGTTATACCAGTGCAAAGCACAAGTAATTTCACTGAAGTAGGAACCAGTACTGAAACCATAAATGAAATTATGCAAAATTAAACAGATTGCAAGGAAAAAAAAGTAATATCTGAAATGGATATACCCTGCTTTTATATAACACTAAAAGAAAACATGGGAAATAGAATCATAGAATCATAGAATGGTTTGGGTTGGAAGGGACCTTCAAAGGTCATCCAGTCCAACCCCCCTGCAAGGAGCAGGGACATCTCCAACCAGATCAGGTTGCTCAGAGCCCCGTCCAACCTGGCCTTGAATGTTTCCAGGGATGGGGCAATAAATAAACACAGCACAGCCTGCAATTTTGCTGTACTGAGTGCTAATGTTTTAAAACTTTATATAAAAAGAAACAGTGATTGCAGTGCTGTTTGGATTACAGAAGATGCAAAGCCCTGTGCAGATTCTGATGTATTTCTGCACTTTATATATATAGGAGATAAATTACGTGTGCAGCAACTAGTACAAACAAACGAACAAGAGCCAGAGCTCTTCTGGAGGGATTTCAGGGACAGCAGGCCAGGACTTACTTGGATTCTGTTTCAAAACTTTCTGGAAAGAGAAACGTCTCTGCACATCAAAAAAGCTAGAATAAAGTGAAAGCAGAGGCATCTCTTTGCATCTGTAAGTGCCAGCCATTAACACCTTGCTTCTGTGCTCTCAGAAATTGCTGAGACATTTGAAATGTCACTTGTGAATAACCTGGGAAATAGCTCCAGGCCTTCTGAAAACAGAACATTTTCTCACAACATAGGGCAGTACCTGTTGAAGTTGATGGGGTACAGGATAACATCCTCAGGTGCTCTGCCATCCCACTGGATGATATAAGCCTGCTCGAGCATGACGACGGGCTGGTACTGCTGGTACGGCGCTCCTCTGTTCACGCCTTGCAGCCGCGAGGGATGGGAATGGTATGCTGCTCTGGCAATGGATAAGGTCAGATTCTCAGGGCGTCTGGCCTGAATATAAAGCTGAGGGTGAAAGGAAAATGACAAACATATCCATTAAACCAGCCAGGCGCAGCCATAACATGTGCATTTGATCATCATTGCCTGTGAACGGTTTTTGCCAATGAAGAGCTCAGAACATTTGGAAAGTCACTGAAACATTTCCAGTTCAAATAAAAAGGTAAAACAGAAATAGCATCTGCAGCCATTCGGGGGGATACCATGAAGTGAGATACGAATCTTACAGTGCCATAAAAATGTTCGCTATTCAAAATCTTAAGGGAGAAGGGTAAGCAAGGAAATATCGCAAAGTAACTCTTTTTTATGAATTCAAATAACTGCACTTTAAAAACAGGCTTATTCCATTGAAAATACAGAAAACTCTTAAGTTATTTCAATGGGCTTTGGATTAGGTCCAGTTATCTAATGGAATCCACATCTTTGCTCTCAAGTAGCAGACTAGGCTGAAATTTTGGAGGCTAGAACTCGATGGCCTGACTAGATGATCTTACAGTCTAAATACCACGTTCCACAGGCTTGAACAGAGATCTTCTGTGCAGGGACCAACAGATGCCCTTGGCCTGTAGTTCAACTCTACAGAGCAGTTACAAAACTACACTCCAGTTGTATGCTTATTCTGTCCTGCCATCACTCAAACGAAGGCCAGTTCATGTCACAAACATTTGTTTTAAGGCTGAATGCATGATGTTCACCTGTTTCCCACCATGTGACATTCCAGTGCAAAAGGAGGATGCACAGCTAGTCATATAAATCTGTCTCAGTGTGCAGAGCTGTAGCAGACAGCTTGACACACTCCCCCCAAAGGGTCTCAAATGCACCAAGGACAGATGGGGACACCTATAATCCTGCTTCCTTCACTTTGCTACATGTAGAATCATAGAATAATAGAATCATAGAATCTTCAAGGTTGGAAGAGACCTCCAAGATCATCAAGTCCAATCGTCAACCCAACACCACCATGCCTACTAAACTATGTCCTGAAGTGCCACATCTACATGTCCTTTGAACACCTCCAGGGATGGTGACTCCACCACTTCCTCAGGCAGCCTGTTCCAGTGCCTGACCACTCTTTTAGTAAAGAAGTGTTTCCTAACATCCAACCTAAACCTCCCCTGCTGCAACTTGAGGCCATGAATAGTGCTTTTTGCATCAAGAACTTAAAACATCCAACATAAAAATCCATGTCAGGCCAGAAAAGTCTAAGGCTCTACATGAGTCTCGATCCAGCAGAATTATTTTTAAACTCAATTTCTATTTTTGAGGTAGATCAAAATGGAGGCAGAAGTCTCTTAACAGATTTTAATACTGCAGGCAAGGATACAAGCAGAGCCAAGACCAACAGAGAAGGCAAGACTCCATCTATCAGGATTTCTGCCTTCTAATGCAGGGCTACGAGACCTTGGCCCCTCACATCTCCATATCTACTTCTCTTCCTCTTGCCTACACAGATTGAAAGCCCAGCAAAAACAGACTGTCTCTCACAGGTTTATGTATGGGCTTATTTTAGTTGAGATTTCTAGGAAGTTCAGCTCCCAGTTTATGCTCAGAAGGACTCTGCACTTGCACCAGCTCCTGGTGTTGAGTTTGAGCTCCTCAGGACATCCAAAAGACAGGTCATCTCTATTTAACCCTCACCTCATCTCTGAATTCAGCACCCTCATGTTGAATGCTCAAGTTAAAAATCCAGGTCTCATGTCAAAAAAGTAATCCAAAAGTGGCTGTAAATGTTTATTGGATATTCAGCCCATTCGTCCTTTCACACCATTGCATTTTAATGATGAAAACCTATCTGCAGACCCCTGAAGATTAAAGTGGATCCCAGAATTGCATTAAACAGAAATTTCTCCTGACAGCTGAAACTATTGATCAAGTAATTCACCCCACACAATCTCTGAGCAGCAGCCCATTTGCTCATTCTTAATGGATCAAGGAACAATCAATTATTTTTACAGTCTGATAAAAGACCTTTTTTATCTATGAAACCAGGGAGGAAAACTTATTTTCCCTTCACATTCAAACCATGATTGGAAAATCAGTAGCAGGAAATGCAATAAACCACATTTCAATCTCATTTGTCCCCACCCGGATGGGGAAGTGCTGAGGTCAGAGCAGGTGATCAGTAAAGGTCCCTTCGGACCTGAAATCCCATCAATGTGTGAATTGTTCTGAATCAAAACAGCATTTTCTGACAAAGAACAGTTGGAATGAACGCTGATACTGCAAAATAATAGCCCACTTGTGTCTTTCTGGACAAGAGGCAAGAGTTTCTGTCCTATCACTGTAAACTTTGACATTATTTCCTTCTAATACGTCTCTCCAGCAAGCACAGAATGTTAAGGTGATAGCTGCTGTGCATTTGCTACAAAATTAAATGCATCAATGACAAAAAAAATTCAATAGGAAGAAAACGCATTTAAATCAGTCCCAAAAGTTCCTAAATTACAGACTGTCTAGAAAAAAAATATTCCTATGTACTTTAAGACATTTGTGTAAAAAGAAGAAAAGAGAGAGAGAGAGAAGGCTATGCCCAGCCTAAGCTGCTCACTACAATTGTTAATGAGTTCAAGAAAGCGCTGGAAGAGTTTCCAGTATGCTTCAAAATTATGACGGGGAAAGCGCACCAGAGATTTGTTGGTAACGTTTTCCCCCAAGTGCCTAGCGACCAAGTCACAGGTCTGACATTAAGGATAATGGAGACAGCCATTTCGAGAATGAAACAGTAATTACTAGAAAAGGAAAAATGTCACTCTGTGTTGACAGAAATATTTGTAAACTCACTTTGTTTCCTGCAATGATCAACAGTGACCACTGAGAGAATGCCTTCCAGAACTGAAAGCCACCAAGGATGTGATTTTCAGTCCCACAGAAATACAGTAGTATATCTGGTGGATCTTGCAAAATGTTTATCACTAAAGGAGGTCACAGCAGGTAAATGGCCTGATCAAGAAATCCAGATCCTACACAAAGAGACTCTTGCCCAGGTGGAGCATCACTAAGTCAACAGGACTCTGACTGGGAGCAGGGTCTGGCTGAGATGTTTCCCACAGCATCTGGGCTCAGCTCTGGAATGACAGGCCAGGTGGCTTGGTCCTTCTTGAACACACCAAGGTGCAGAGAAAGCAGCACCCCACACTTTCCCATTCATCCCTTTCTCTGGGGAGTTCCTTGCATTTGAGGGAACAAGGATCAAGAGGGGAATCCAATCCTTGACCATTAAATCCCTGACCTCCCTTCTGTGATGCCCACTAATGTCAGTCCTAGTACTTGTTTTTTATTACCCCTTTAGTACAGTACTGCAATCAATACCAACAAATTACTTTAGAAAAATCCCAGAAGAGTCATCCACCAAAGGTTGATTTTAATTATTTTAATTCCTAATGAAATAAATGAAATAAGAAGAACCCTTTGAGCTCCACCGGCTCCAGCTAGGTGAATCACCAGCCACTGTCCCAACATAGTGCTCTTGGGATGTCACAATGTGGCCTCTTTCTTCCTCAGCGTTTATTCTGTGACACCTTTCTTCACCTGAACTCAACTTGCAAAACTTTATCACTTTTCTTCCTTGTACCTACCTTTGCAAGGGCAAAACACTTGTGAATAGGAGTGAAAGGGAGAGCAACAAGAGACTTTTTTTTTTTTTCTCAGATTAAAAAATTTATTTTCCTAGCAACACCTCCATAATTTTTGGTTAGATCTACCAAAATATTTAAGAGAAGAAAGTGGGTCATAAAATATGAGAAGTGGTGACAGCTTAATGTAGTAGAAGAAGAGCTAGTTAAAATGTTATAAAACGTGAGCCCTCTACTTGCCTGGATGGTTTAATGGACATAGTTGTCGTTTTAGCTGTTTAACACTTCATGCTAAAAAGATGTGTCAGATTTCCCTGTGCTTACATGGCAATTTTCCCAAGTAGATTGTGAAACTGAGAAGATAAGTTCTTTTACAATTCATGGGGGAACCTGCTATTCAACTGGATAGTGAGCACAAAGATAAGCAACATGCAAAGTATTGGAACAGAAAATCTTGGTTCCTGAGAAAGGATTTGCTTGCTTTCTAGTTTCTTTAACATTGCTTTTGTCCTGCTGTGCTGTCAGCTGTCAAGCTGGGACAGAATGAGAAGTTCAAAACACGCCTTCTCCTTTTCTGGTTGTTTGGCTGTTCAAAAAGGTTAATTTCCCAGGGCAAAACATTTTCTCTATGAAGTTTCCAAGTGAAGACCTTAAAATTCTTTCAGAAGGAAAAAAATGTATCTTTCTTTTTATGACACATGCTAGGACCAATTCCAGCCCTAAAAATGACAGCAGCTTCACTGACCTCAGCAAAAGCACTTTGATTTTCCTTTGGTGCACATCAGACATCAAAACTGGACCTCTTTGTCCAAATACAGACATCATTGATAAAGACTAATACCAAAAAAGAGAATTTTCACAGCCTCTCCTGATGAATTGCTGTGAAGCCCGTGAGGAAGCAGTAAGTGCACAACTTCAACTGCCCAGTGGGAGACAAGGCACTTGTCTTACCATTCACACAAAAATCAGGAATGGTTTATGAAACTCATTGACATTTTAACAAGTAATGCAGGTGTTGAGCAGCTTCTAGTTCAGTGTCGTTGGAAATCCCACCCACCTACATGGAGCAAACTATGGGATGAGCTTCTCCCTACATTTTTGTTTTATCACCAGCCTTTGCAACAGCTGAAAGTCAGGTTGGTTGGACACTGAGGACCTCAGTGCTCTGCTGACAGAGTCCAAGTTACTCACAGAGACTGCCAGATGTGGTGCTGCCAACTCTTGTGATTTCCCTATGAGTCTCCCTCTATTTGATGTTCTTCCTCAAAGCCTCGCTTGATTTACATTACATGAGAGTTTCAGCTGTCATTAAAAAGCAAAGAAGTTGGTCTTGTTTGGACAACACCAGCCCTACAGGCTCCAGAATCAAAAAGGGAGGACAAAAAGACCTGATAGCTCTTGCTCGTATAAATTTTGTGATTTTAAGCTGGTCCCAGAACTCTTTTTTTTGGTAGGGAAAGGCAATATTGAAGCCAAAGCACAAGGTATTCCTTAGTGCTTCTTGTTGAAGGAAGGTCTTGGACACCATGTGGGGAAGGTGGCATGATGCTTCTTGGAGATGGTGAAGAGGAAGAGCCATGAACCAACCATAGGAAGGTGTGAATGTCAATCTGAGTTGTCAGATTAAAACATCCTCAGGGAAGTCTGTCCCCAGGATTTTGTGGAGCTGGAAATGCTGCCAGAGGAATAGGTTTTCCCCAGGCATTTCCTTTCCTGGGCAAATTACATCCAGGAGAAGAAGAGCATAAAAAGTGAATGAAGGAAAGCAAGCAGAAAGGAATTAACTGAACTCCAGGGACTTTGCTCAGAAAGCATTTGGCTGCAAGGCTAGCTGGAGGACTCGGATCACATTTTAACACGCCAAGGAGCCCATCCCTAGGCTGACTACCTGGGGCCCAGTTCAGCAGTAATGTAAGAGTCACTATTTCCTTGAACTGAAAGGACATTTTCACCTGCTTGCACTAGGGGAGAATAAAAGTTCTTGTCTACCAGAGCTACATGAAAAGGAAAAGAAAAACAGATTTTGTAATAGAGTTGCTAAGATCAAAGCAAACCATCTTCCTTCATAATTGGATTCAGTATTTTAGGCTTTTGAGCTGACGTATGACATTCAGCATTTTGCACACAAACAAATCATAGTTAGTCAAGGTGCTGAGAATCAGGCTTAAGCTGAAATACTCCAACAATTACACTCTCCAAATTAAATCAAACCCTGCTGCATGGGACCAATTTCTTCTACCCTGCACATACATACATTTCCCTACCCCAAAACCATAAAGCGAAGCATTTAATATGAACTTTACTCATCCTGCTGGATGCCGATTAGTCGAAAAACGCTGGTAAGTAACAGATCCCAGAGAAGCAAATGTTTATGCTGGCCTAAACCTAGCCAAGGAAATTTTCTATGGTGGAAAAACTGCCTCACCACGCAGAGTGCCATAACCAGGAGAGTATTAATAGAAAAAAAAAAAAAAAATGCCTACTTGTTTACAATTCTGAATTTAACTATTAGGATGCCAGAGCAGAGAAGAGAATTTCTCTACAGACACAGAGCAAAACCAAGTGCCCAGCACAAAACCCTAATGCAATGGGAGTGTTTCACGAGCCCAACCCTGTTTCTGCCTAGTTAATAGCAAACCAGGGGACATAAGTCCAATGCCTAGGCACTTAAACAGCAATTCCTGCTCTCTGCTCTGTAACTGAAGTAAATGTATATAAATTTTTTTACAAGTCTCAAAGATAATTGCATTCCTAAAAGTTCCATGCAGAAAGTTCCTTGGAGAAAGGGGAGTGAGCGCTGTGTCTGACTACCCAAAGTGCAAGCCCACACGTGACTCCACATCAGAGAAGCCACAGAGAAAGCACCTTCAGAAATCTCCCAGTGTGGAATATACATGAGTCCAGGTTTGAAACCCATCCTGAGGTGCAACCGCAGGAAATCAGGCTCTGCTAATCCCCACACTCACAAAACTGCATGTTACAAAGGGAAGCCTGACAGCCTGCTCCTCTCGAGGCAATTCTAACACTGCCCAGTCCTCAGCGACGTCAGCAGAGTTTCATCCTGTGCCACTCCTGGTGATGCCTGGGCATCGTCTACTGATGGTCAGTGAGACAAAGGGATTGCAGTATGCTCCCAAGCACACAGAAGACTCTTAATAAATAAATAACACCTGCTGTATCTCACGGCTCTGATCTTATTTTAAGATCACTTCATAATCCATTCTTGCTTTTCATATCCAGCAGCGCACCCCACTGCAGCCTTTGGCAGTGCAGGGCTGTTCTCAGGGGTCAGAAGAACATAATGGTCCTTCCAAAAGCCACATCTTGCATGAGGGCTCCCAGTATCCACTCTCCAACCCCAAACCACATGGTGCTGTGGGTGCCCACCACACAGAGTCTTAATCTTTGGCTTGTTCAGCACAAAGAGAGAGGAGACCTGGCAAGATGTCCAAGTAACGACAGTTTTAAAACAGGCCTAGACACCTTTTTGGCAAATATATTAATATCCTTTAGAAGTGAAGGAGCAAGGAGAGCCATCTGTGATCTCTTACAGGTGACTGTGAAAGCTGTGGTGAGTCACATATTTACAGTATGCTCTCCTCTATCCACACACAAAGGACCTGTTGAAATTTGAGCAACATACAATGCACCACAATCCGATTTTGACGTCACATTTTCCCTTCATTTACCATTCTCCTCTTTCTTTCTTTCTTTCCCTACTGAAAGGTTACCTGGGATTTGCAGCCCTTTCTACCAAGGTGTTGACATCTCAGTTAAAATATCTAACTCAAGTGTGCTGAAGAAAACTGCTGTGAAGTTTTAAGATCACCTTGACCTAAGACTGATCATCCCTCAGCCAGTGATTTCTGGGTGGGAAACATGAAATAAGTGTGAGTTTGTGTCTCAACCACCCATTTCACAATCCTGAACACAGTGGGATGTATCAGAGAAGTAACATCTTCCATTTCGGAAACGTGATTCACCAGACTTATCCACTAGAGCCCCACGATAGAGCCAATAAAAGCCTGGAAGCAAGAACTAGAAAACTCCAAACTCTCCTCCAACTCAATTTCAACTTGCAGTGTTTTGTGGGCAATGGGAAGAGACAGGGCTCCTTACAGCCACGGGCTGCAGGCAGCTGCACAGCCAGAGCTTTACTGAGTCCTTGGAACTAGGCAGACAACACTGAGAGAAGTAAAATAATACCAAATCTATTATTCTCCTCTTATCTTACGGAGTGTCGAGCAGGCTTCACTCCATCAGCCCTTAGCAGACTATCTGAGGACACCCACCCAACGCGCCCAGCGACACTGCCTGCAGCCAGCCCCATTACCTGTGCGAATTTCCCGGTACACATCACCCCGTTCCAGCGTGGGACAGTGAGACACCCGGGATGACGCAGCAAGTAGTTGTCCGCTCTGCCTATGAAAGTGTCCGGATACCCTGTCACCGAGCCGTCCAGATCGTGGAAGACAGACATTTTGTCACCATCATTATCATTATTTCCAAACCATTGTCCGGATCTGCCAAAAAACACTTTCAGTCCAACCTAGGAGAAGAAAATAAGAAGAAAAATTACTGGTTAGTTCTAAGTAAGGAGTTGGGTTTGTAGTGTTTTAACAGCCAAAACAGCGATAGAGCGAGAACTAGAAAGCTCTATTGTTTGAGCAAGAGTCTCATTTTGCCTCTTCTATTTAGAAAAATTTCTGACTGTCTTGGTTTTCCCCCTCATTTTCTTAATCCTAGGAGACATTTTTCACAGAAATTAGGCTTTTGGTTCTTTGAAATGCACCTTCACAACCATGGATTCCTTGAAATCACACAGCAATAAATTGTGCAGTGGCAAAAGGAATAGGATGACTCAAAGGGTAGGGAAGTACTGGAAGATTATGAAATTACGAGTATCATAGCTGTGATCAAAGAAACAAAAATTACTAGATATTTGGTAAATTTTCTCATATATTTTTAGTGGCTGTTGTAAGCAGTTCTGAGAGTGCCATTTTTTTTCTAATTGTTCCCCTAAAACCTTATAAAGCTCATAAAAGTGACTGCAATTCTCAGAATTGGCTCTTGTGCGCGTTCTAATATATCCTCTGAAGAATATTTTAGGAAAGAGCAACAACAGGAAGCAGCATTATCCTCATTATGCATAGCTCTGTTTTCAAGATTTTTCAGTAGCTGAGTAAAAGAATCTGTCCTGATATGAAAATCCACGAAAACCAGGGAAATTGCAGATGTTCAGCAAAAAGGCATGGAATATTTTAATGTCTGCAGAGAAAATTATTACCGTGTGTGATGATTACGTTCTGAAGTAATCAAGAAAATAATTACTCCAGGTCAAGCACTCCAAATGAATCCTGCAGCAATGTGTATAAAAGCAGGCGGCATAAATAGCGACTGGATCGCGCCGACCCAAAGGACTGTAATTTGTTCCATTTAGCCCAAATAATTTTAATTGGACTGTGCACATGAGTAAGAATTAAGGTCAGCAGGATTAGGCTGTGAGTTTACTAAGGGCTTTAAAGGCTTTATTTTAACAATAATAAACAGAACAGCTTAGGAGAATAGGAGGGTCATTGTGATTCTGAGTTAGATGGAAAGTCCCATTGGCTTGAAAAGAATGACCGCTGCAGCAAGAACTATTTGCAGAATAAAAGTATCAAGAACCTTATGATGCTTTATTAAGCCTTTATTACTGTAAAATTAAATTTGAGCCTAGAATAATTTTTCTGCCACCCTCTTGTCTAAGTATTAGCCTCATAAACAAACACCTGAAGCAGCCTAATTTAAAGGAGGCTCAAGCATGTGGAAATTTAATGTGCATTTTTGAATGGTTTAAAAACTTTTCTTACTGCACTGCAGGATATTTTTGCCCAAAGGGCCACTTGGAAAAGAAGAAGGATCCCAAAAGTTAAGGGTTTTTTTTCCTTTCATTTTAATTTATAAAGGAGGAGATATTAAAAAAATGTAAACAGCGTTCTGCAGCTCAAAGCCCCGTTATAAATACTTTGTGACAGCGCACTTCTGGAGCTGAATATGAAAACGAGCACTTCACTGGGGAGGAGAACAAAGTCAGCTGTACTTCAAAACAAACGAAGGCACAGCCAGTACAGCTTACATTTGATTAACGCTCTCAGTGCTTCCATCCAGCAGCAGACAGTTTTGGTGCTAACGCTAATCTGATTTCTAACATTCTCCTCTGAAAAGTCTGAAAGTCAGAAACAAAATGGAAATATTAATGAGCAGTGTCACTTCTTCTGTAAGCCTCAAGGTTACCACACTTTTGTACACTGCGGCATAGGGGGTGTACCGAGTTTGCAGTTACAGCTGTGGCAAAATATTTTTTTTTTCTAAGTGAACACACACAAAGAGAGAAAAGACTCAGCTCGCCAGGAATGTCCATGTGCACCTAGGAATGAGCTAGAAGAGGATGCAGAGACAGGTCACGTCTAGCTACCACACTGCTATTCAGACATCTAATTCTCATTAGGTGTGGACTACCTGGGAGTGACAGGGTGTAAAGCTTGCCTGAATTACCTGTCTGAAGCCTGACAGGGAGACCTGACAGACGATGCTTCTGTGAGTACGTTATCTCTCAGGAATATGCCAACTCAACCTGTCCAAAGGCAGCAGAGCTAACACAGCTGCAGTCCTGAAGATTGCAGTGGAAAACACTTTTTATATTAAAAATTAATAATGTACTGTAAAACATCATAATAACTTGCAGCTTCTTCTAAAATTCAGGTGTTGGCACAAGCTGTCAACAAAAGCCATATCATTATATCACTGTTACCATTTTAAAGAAACCACTTTCAACCAGTGTGAATCTTCCTCTCTTTTACCACCCAAGGACTCTGCCCTGGTTAGCACGGCTTTTACTCTGCTGGAGTGATGCAAGCCCTCACCCTGCAAGTTCCCTTTGATCAGGAGTCTCTTTAGGGTTTGGGTTCTTTTTTTGCTGCCCTCTTTTTCAGTGGATAACAGACTTGCACTTTAATTCAGTGTCTGCTTTCTTTTTCCCATCATGAACTGTTTGCAAACTTCTGCTTTGACATAGAAACCCATCTCTTAGCTAGGCAGGACTGCAATCCCATCGGAGTCGCCAGACCACAGCCAGGAGCCAGTTGTGGCCCCTCTGAGCTCTTCTGAGGACCACAAACCCACCTGACGCAGACTGCTGGGATTTCTTTGGCACAAGGAATTTTAGAGATGCCGTAGCGTTGGCACAGCTAGGAGCAGAATAGGCTTGAACCCATCCTAAGCTCCCAGTTGCAGGGGAAAAAAAAAATAACCAGAGGGACTATTAGCAATGGATGTGAATCGGGACAGTTTGCGAGTCTTCTGTACCTGCTGGAGGTGGCCTTGTTCATGGGAGACAAAAGGTTATGTACAACCTCTTGCTCCTCACCTCACTCTACAAGAGCTGTGCAGCAAAAGGACAGAGGGATGAACATGTTGCTATTTTATGACTAAAAAGAGATATGTCAGGTCTGCTAAAGAAATGATGCACAAGTGTCCTGTTTGGGCATGGCTCTGTTCTGGCATGAGGCCATCTCCTTTGAGCTCTCCAAGTCCTACTGGCTGACAGTAACCAGATCTACAGGAGACCACAACCATTGCTCATGCCCTCAGCGGGGTTGAGTCCAACTACCGCTTCTATTGCTTTGAAACAATTTTTTAAAAGCACCCTTTTTAAAACAAACAAACAAACGTGCTTAGCAATTATACTGCTATTGATAAATACACAGATGTCTTAATATATGAGATTTAGGTTTGTCAGTGGAAAGGCAACTAGAATACTTTTTGTGGAGCGTAATGTTTAGCTTTTCTGTTCCACTTGACTGTTATTTTTATGCTGGAATTAAACAAGATCTGACTGGCTTTACTATTTTGCTGTCTAACCAATCTACTGATTAGTCTGATTAATTATACAATTCTCCCTTCAGCATGACTAATAGTTTTGTCATCACTATACAACTTGGAGTAATGTTTAATTTCTTCTTAAAAAACAAGTGTAAAATGATTGTCCTTTAGGGAATTAGTACTTAGCTACCCTTTAAAAAGTAATAAAATGAAGCCTGGAGATGGAAAATTAATTAAAACAGTCCACAGGCTCTATCTTAACTAGTCGAAGAGATATCATCCCACATAGCAATTAGCAACAAAACAATAAACTAACTGTGGTCCTTCAAATCTGAAATCAGATTTAGCACATTTGGGTTCAATCCACACACAACAGAATCAAAATGAAAGGTGCTGGGATGCAGGTAGTTACGATCATAAATGGTTTTTAAGTTGGCAAAATACCAGCTTCAGAAATTGATATTTCTTGGAAATATACATACAAAAAATAATTATTGGGATAATGTCATAAGGTTTTTTTGTAATAGGCTGACAGTCTATTATTTTACTTTGCTTTGCACAAGTATTATACAAGTAAGTCTTCTGACCATTTTTACCTTGAAAACGTCAGACCTTAGAGGCGTTGCAGTACTAAACTGACTCTCAGACAAAAAAAAAATGCTGGGATATTTAACAGGCTCATTGGCCTCAAACGGTCCAACTGTATTAAAAAGCTACATTTTCAGCCACTCAAGAGGTAATAATCTGCTTTGCTAACGCGCACAGGTATCATCTGTCTGAAACCATTCTGTTGGACAGAGTGCCACATCCATTACTGGAGGAAAAATTCCACTCTCTTCCAATTCACCCATCAAACTTTCTCATCATGCATTTTTCTCTCTCTGGTTCTAGGTTGATTTTCTCATTCATGTTGCCCATGATCATCTTATAACCACCTCCCCAAGGGAGAACATAAAGAAGGTACAGCAAATTAGCCCTTATTCTTG
The DNA here is from genome assembly GCF_036417535.1 of Chlamydotis macqueenii. Classification (NCBI taxonomy): domain Eukaryota; kingdom Metazoa; phylum Chordata; class Aves; order Otidiformes; family Otididae; genus Chlamydotis; species Chlamydotis macqueenii. The sequence continues at coordinate 9,402,013 of NC_141567.1, read as the reverse complement.
TTCCAAAGCTCCCTAAAGCATGTAAGGTAACTAAGATCTCTTTACTGAAATGCACAGGAACTGTGGGTTTTTTTAGAGGAGAAGCCAAGTGACTGCAATCAACATCATCCTTTCATGAAATACCCTCCTGTTGTTGGTCTGAAGTGTACCAGAGAGGGGACAGACAAACTAACTGCTTGCCAGAAGGAGTGATATTGGTCAATCCCAGAGCAATGGAAATTTTCTTCAAGATAAAGCCAAACCTCAAGCCAAAGTTACTACAGTTCATGGACACCCTAACAAGCATGGACCTTGTTTGAAGGAAGCTAAGGAGAGGTTACGGTCCCTGGGAGTGAGCCATGTGGAATCTACCATTTCCCAAACTAAGTGTGCAGGGCCACGATCCCTCCAGGAATGCAGGACAAGGATGGGAATTGCTCAGTATCCTATGGTTCCTGCCAAGGCAGAGATACAGAGCCCCATTCTGGTGTCACTGCTCAAGGGAAGTCCCTGCTGTGGCCAACAGGAATTTCACTGCTGACCTTGGAAACCGGGCCATGGCTTTTCTTCTAAGTGCATTTGGTTATTTCCGTACAAGAAATACATTGTATTGCAGCTTACTGCCTCCTGACAACCCATTTGTGCTCCCCTCAACGTCTGAGGCCAGGTCCTCAGCATAGATAAGCTGGTAATGCTGCACCAGCTAAGAGTGATGTTCTGGATTTTCTGATTACAGGTGAAATCTGCCTCTAAAGCAGATGTTTTAATGTATGTCTGCCCAGGCACAAGATACCCTCACGTTCTGTTGGCTTATAAACAACCTTCATTAAAAAAAAAAAAAAAAAAAAAGTATTGCAGAATGAATCACTGGTATGCAGCAATGTAACATGCACCAGTGCCTGGAAGTTCCCGCTCTAGGACAAATCTCTTATTGCTTCTAAAAACTTCAAAAACTTGCACATCTAAGAGCATGCATTCCTGCTTTTCTTACATACACTCTTCTCCATCAGGATCTGTGACACATTATTCTGCGGGCTTATCTGCCAGGAGTTTTTCATGAAGAACCCAATGGCACTTGAGTATCTGTCAGCAGTCGGGGTGAACTTCTTGAAAGTGCATTTTGCCATCCTGACAGGCCCATCATAAATCTGGAACCCACGAATAGGGAACGTCCTGTAAGATTTAAAAACAAACATAGTCCTGTGTTAAAAGCTTGGGCAAACTCTGAGTCTTCTCCTGAAAGCACAGAAAGATATTAACAAGTAGCTAAACCATGCTTCCTTTCCCAAAATTGGGATCTGGACACTCGTCACACAGTTAATGAAAGATGAAAGCCTGCTAAACATCCTCTACAGGATAAGGCTCAAGGGCCAATAAAAACCTACTCATAAGCTCACCTAAGGCTTGTAAGCTGAGGTAAAGCAGTTCAAAACCCTTGTCCGCCGCAACCCAGGGGTTCATCACCACAAGGAAGACCCAAAGGGCTGTGTGGCAGCATTGCCATCGGGTTTCCTGTTCCAGGGTAGACGGGTTTCTCAGGGAAACATCAGCATGATTGACAAAATGGTATCAGTCACAGTCCCTGGAGGAAACAGTGTCTCCTTGGAAGCAAGTACAAAGTGGCACAGCAGTTTCTCCTGTCCGTACAAACCACTTCACACGAGATCCCTAAGACCTAGTCCACAGCATTTCGTACAGAAAAGCGATTTCTGCAGCATCAGCCCATGGACATGGTGTCACTACATCAGTGTTGAAGGAGATAACACTGGAGTCACAGGTCAGGAGCTGCCCCTTCCATGGTTTGTTTTGAGAAGGTGCCAAGTTCTGCTCAGCCCTAGTTGTGTTTGATTAAAGGATGGCCTGCATCAGCTTCGCAGATGGTAATGAAGCTGGCTAGTAGTGGCACGGAAGGGTAAGTCAATGCCTACCGAGTCCAGAAAGAGTTGTTCAGACATGAAAGTCACAAAATGGACAACAGGCACACAGGATCTCTCCAGCCTGTGGGTCACCAAGGCCCAGATTCCCCTCTAGCCCTGATGTTTTTTCTTACTGGTTGGCTCCAAAGATCCAGAAACACTTTCCCAATTGGAAACACCAGGTACAAACAGTGTTTCTTGACCAAAGAGACTTCAGTTTCCAGAGCTGTGATCCCAGTAGCTGCATCTGGTACAACCCCCACATCCCATTTAGCACTGTGGCATAGTGAAAGGACAAGTGTCAGACATTTTGGCGTACTCTTTTTCCACAAGAGTGCATTGCTTAACGATATCACAGACGATTACAGCTTGTTTGAACGGTAAAGGAGCTGTCTTGCAATTGCAATTAAAATAACAACACAAATAATAACTGAGGACAGATCTGATTATTGTTCCTGTCCTACACAGATCCCAGTCCAGGCTGTGTGCATGGCATGTCTGCCAAGTACTACTTGTTGCTTAATTTTATATTCTTCATAGAGGGAATAACGATTGGTGAGCATCACCAAAAACATACATTAGGGTGCAACTCAGGCTTGGGGAAGCAGGGAAGCACACCCTTGTTATGGGGATGTGTGTAGGCACCACAATTGCTAGACAGGAGCTGTGCTGCTACTAAAATAGAAAACAGCCTATAGTTATTGAAAGAGAAATAAGATGCAATAATGAAAAATGGTTTCTCCATTGTCAAGCTGGCCATGTTTGCCCAGCTACGCCGGCAGGAGGGACGGTGGCACGGTGGACAGGAGCTGCGCCATCAGCTCGGCACTGTGCCACTGAAGCACTACACAAAAGACGTTTGGTATCTTTCAGATTCTCTAATCCATTCTCCAGTGACTAATAAATTAAGCAGAAAATTAAATCAAACACATTCAGTCGAGAATGCTCTCAAGCTGTTGGCCTGAAGATGCTTATTATTTCTGGCCTGTACAATAATTTAAACACCCGGTATAAATTACTCACTGGTAGTCACATACATTTCTGAGGCTTTTCTTCTCGCTTATGCTAATGCCAAGAAGAAATGGCAGAAGAATAACTCACTTGTTTCTGGGCAGTGTTCTGTGTTCTCCATTTGCCCCCTTGCCCCAGTAGCTGTTCTGGCCTCCCTGGGAGCCAAAGTTGCTGCTTTCTCCAACAAAAATGGAGCGTGTAACTTCCAGGCTGGAGCCTTCATCTGTCGGGAAAGTCCCATCGCTACAAGCAAAGAAACGCCAGGTGACCATGCAGCACAGTGCAACCGATCAGTTAACTCTCTTAATTACACCACAGACACAGTAGAATTTCTTTCTTAATTTGGAAAAAAAGTGCATGCACCGGTATAACAACTTGCTTTAAAATCTCTTTAGAAACCACCTTAGTGCTCAGACATCAGTAATACAGGTAACTCAGTCTGGGTAAAACCAGCTCTACCCTATATATAAAAATATATATATATACATAATTTCTCTATGTTGAGTTGTTTTGTAATCCTCTATCTACATCCCTGAAGCAAGAGCCAAATATCAGTGATTCTCATTGCCTGCAGCGGCCTTTGGACATGGCATATTTTTGCAGGTCTTTTGCAAGAGGAGTTGAAAGGAGAACAGTAGGAGCGCAGCAGACAGCAGCAGAGGAGGCAGGAGACCTGGTGTGCCACCACACGGGACCACCCCAGCCACTCTGCCCTGGCAGCACACGAGCTATGGGCGATGCTGCTCTGCTGGGCTGGAGCAGAAGAAATGTCTCCCCAAATGCAGAGCCAGATGTTTAGTCTACTGGTTCAGGACCTACCATCCAAAAGGAAATATTCAGCAATTACGCTGTATTCCCCAGACATGCTGAGGCAAAGAGAATGAAAGGCTAAATTGCCCCTTGTATTAATGGCTGTGCAGGGGAGGCTTGATGTGGTCTGGGAGGGAAACGTGAGGTTTTCTCCTGTTGTACCAGAATTACCAGCGGAGTGTCTCAGCTTCCACTCTTGAGCCTCTTACACTGGGGAAAAAAAAACTGAAAGAAGGCTGATTTTAAGAAATTACCTTGCCAGAGTGAGTCCAATTCCATTGTCTGAAAACCTGGGACGGAAGAAACAGAACGGTGTAAATGACGAGGAATGTCGGCAGTGAATTTGGCCTACAGACCTATTTATGTCTGCGGCAAGGGGAATGATATAACACGTAATTACAGTAACCTACCCCGAGCTGCGGAAAATAATGTCACCGCCCCTGGCCCAGGCCCCGTGGTCATTATTTTTAAAAGCAATAAGACCATCAATCACGGCAGGAATTCGCGGCTTTTCAGGATCAGCATCTTGATGTGGGCGAAACCTGGAGCAAGGAGCTTTGTTAATGTGGCACAGGAGACACAGGAACAGACTTCAGATAGAGGAGGTCATGCCTAGCAGACCTCATTTGGCTTCCAAATATCATCGTGATGGGGCTAAAGAAGTGATACGCCCTGGATCAGAGTCAAACTATTAGCTTGATTTTATCTCTGTGCTTCGGTACAAAGCAGAAAACAAGAAACATTCATAAGGGTGAAATTCTGGCCCCAGTGAAATAAACAGGAGATTTATCATTAAACTTCAATGGACCCGTTGCCACTTCTTAATTTGAGTCAGTGTGATTTAGAGGCATAGAAAACATTTTTCCCTAGTCACTTGGGTCCTTTTGTAATCGTTCTTACAAGGCCCATTGAGAATCCCTGGATTGATGCTAGAAATCAATTAGGTGCTTTCAAGAATCTCATTCAGCAAAGATAACGAAGTAATTGGAGCTGCCTTCCTTGCATGTACAGACCAGACCTCCATATGCTTCTGTCTCTGCTGAAAGAGAAGCTGTCGTATGAAAAAAAGATTCCCTCTGGGAACTGGACGCTTCTCAATTACCTGCAGGCTATTTCTTGCCACACTGGCTGTTAATGGCAGATTTGTGCCAAGTTTGGGAAAAAATCACCATTGCTTTTTCTGAGTCTACCCTCACCTCCTACTTCTTCCAGCTGATGTACTAAGGGAAGTGCCTCCTCTGTGCCCAAGGGGATGACCCTGGCAGGGAAGTCTCACAAAAGGACACAAAGTCACCCTTTCCATACAGGAGCATCATGTGGGACTGACAGGGTATGATGGAGGAGGAAAAAAGCCAAGGCTTGACCAGGAGCAGTGCCTGATTTCTGCCGCATCCTGCTCACACAGACCCATAGGGCTGCAGTGAGCAAGAAAATGGCCTTAATTTATCCGCTTCCGCTCTGCAAAAGGAAGCTCACAGATTTTAAAGCAGCTGACAAAAACCTTTGAGGCTACTTTATTTTCCTCATTAATCCTAGACCAGTCTCAGAAGCCTCTTACGTCATCTTTCAGATGTAAGTTCTTCTAAGTAATTAATAAGAAACATTAAAGATTACAAAATTGCTAACGGAATAATGGGATCTGGATCCCTCTTCACATGCTTCACCGCTTAGTCTTCATAACCCCAAGTGCACGTGTATCACTTTTGATCAGCAATAATACAAACACTGCAGTGCACAGCTATGAAGTATTTGCCTCTGCACATCAGAGATAGCTCATGTGGTTTTTTTCCAGATGCTCTAGTCGTAATGAGGCATTAATGATCTGCTGAATACAACGCGGAAGCCAAGAAGCAATACAACTATCCAAAATACTTAGCCATACAGCATGTGCTTACCTGGCATTATCGACAGTGAGATACTCTCTGGGATCTTCAGCGTTGGCTCTCGTTGTCTTTACTCCTTTTCCAATAAACAAACCAGCCTGAAAATGCACACGACTCCAATTACCTTAAAAGATCAGAGGTCCCAGATTTTTATCAATGAATGTGGGCAGCCAGTGTGTGCAGGCACAGCGAGCGCCTGCAGCCTGGGCTTTCTCTTCCCTTTCGGTGTCACTTGGCACCGCGCAGCATGACACGAGCACAGGATGTAGCACGCTGAAGTCAGGACGGAGCCTGCCCTGCCATGTGTTATGCATCAGCATCTTGGGCTGCCTCCTGACCCAAAGCAAGGCACTGAACTCCCACTCTCTCCCTCGCAGAAAACAGTAAGGGACTGTGCCAAGCTCTTGATAACTTTTTGGAAAAAAGAGCGTTGTTAAGAAGTAAGGCTTTAAATCAAGAGCAATGAGTCCCCCGACAGTCAAAGGAGAACATGAGCTGCTGTAGCCAAGTTAAAGACGTTGGGCTGCAGCAGCAGTCAGCTGTCAGGGACCAAATGCAAAATATACAAGGCTCAGAGAACAGCACTGATTTCAATCTAGAATCCTGAGAAATAAGTTAAAAATGCTTTTTATAGCTTACAGGTTACATTTGCATGTTAACAGTATACTTGGGGGAAACTGTTTTTCTTGGAATTACCCTTAAATATTTGGTCTCATTTTTCAAAGCTGATGAGCAGGCCCTGGCACAAACAACTTTTGCTCATCCTTCCATGTCCTTGCACCACTGTGGCCAACAGCAGTGCTCATTCCTTAAATCTCAGTTAGTACTAAGTGTACTATGGCCTGGGCACATCCCTCTAACACTGGCACCCAAAGGAAGCACCTGAAATGGACTTCCCATTCTGCTCAGCTCCCTCTTTAATCGTTAGAAAGAGCACTGTGGCTCTTTCTAAAGTTGATTGTCTCTTGATACGGTGTTAAAAGATCATTATCAAAGCAAAAGACACCCATGATCATCTGATTTCAGAGCACCACACATGGTCAGCCCCACGCGATACTACGATATTGATAGACACATACAAAAATCATCCACGTGCCTTGAAATTGGAGTGGACTCTGTTGTTGTAAAATACTCCCAAGGGTGTATGTTCAGCCTGTCCCTCTGGATATTGCCCCTCGGACTGTCCAGTGGGAACTCGGTGGAAGATGTACCATATCCCGACATCCTAAAAGACAAAGGGAGGTCTGAGAAATGGGACACTACAATTAATGACACAAATTATCCTGAGGACTTAGGATTTCTCACTAAGCTGGCCAGATTTCTAACCCCAGCCTGCCAAACGTGTGCGAGTCCCAGGGGACACACACCAGCCCATGATCTTACACCTCCTGACTTATCCTTTGGCACGGACACTGGGTCCCTGGGGCACACCCACTCGGGTTTTCAAAATGCATCTATTTGTGGGTGAAATTCAGGTGGTGTATTAGAAAACACAGCCTTCGTTATACCAGCACATGGACACAGATATGATTTGGGTAAACATCAGAGACAATAAAAAGGAGAGAGTACATATGTATATACATAAATACAAAAATGGTATTGGGCATTTAACTGTTAACTACTAACAAAAATCAACATTTGCTAAGAGACACCACATACCATTTCCAGCCACAGTTGAGAGCAATCAGTGGGAGAACTGTAGGCAAATACTTTTTCTTAAAAAGGTTGTAGAAATACACATCCAAATTTTACAATAGCTTACTAAAAATTCACTGCCCTCATGCTAACGCCATCAATGATAGTAGGATATATGGGAACTGGAGGCAAAATATAGCTCTTGCTGTTAAATGACTTTACCTGAGCACCAGCTGCTGCGTTCTCTATTAAGTTGTTGTTTGGATTTGCAATCCAGAATGTGCTGACAGCCCTGAAAAATCAAAATCAAAATGATCCTAAGCAGTTACCAAACAGGAAGGGATACATTTTCATAGCACTGCACTAGGCCTGAGCCACAACTCTCCTGTTGACTTTAAAACTCCACACAACCTTTTAATGATACTCTTTAAGGAAAAGAAAAGAAACCATCTCGTGATGTCAGACATGTTCAGTTATGGAGCCACATGCTGAACCTATTGTAAATTATATGAGACCATTAACATAAAAACCATGCTCTGTTAAATGCAGCTTAAGGAAACCCAATGTCTTTTCTTTTCTTTTTTTTTTTTTTTTTTCAGTTAAGCAGCTTTGGAAAATGTTTGAAAAGTAAACTTCTGGTTTGTTTTTTTGGAAGTTTGAGGGCAATGGCAGGAGGTAGAAGATTCTCTGTGGATTTATGAAGCTTCTACGGGGAAAACAAAATAAATGTCCCTGTAAGCCACAAAAGCCTCATTAAGTAGGAGATTAAGGAGATATTATTTTGATGTTGTTCAAATAAGGAGTTTTTGCTTCAGAGGGAAGATCAGTAGTGGCACAAACAGAAGCCAGATATAGCTAGGAAAATACTATCATCTGTTGTCTTACTTCGTTTGAGAACATCTTTTGCAGTAATAAAGACCACATGTAAGAACACTGTAAATCTTTTCTCATGATCATACCAATTAATTTGACCATTCCAAGCAGAAAATCTCAATAATTTTTTGTCCACCTTAACTATTTGTCGTAGTTCAGCCCCGATCGGGACCAGACTACGCAGTCTGAACTACGACACTATTACACAATCAAGAATCCACACTCCTCTGGATTAACAAAACCACTAAACAGGTGCAAAATAAATCTGTATTCACCATACGAGCAACCTTAGCATTTCAACAATAATTTATTTATGCAAATTAAAATAAGTTGGGTTTGGCCACTGCATCCTTTTCCAGAAAACATGAAAATGCAAATTTCCTTGGCTAAACTGTGTTCTTATTTGCAAACAGTAGCCAGCAAGTACTTGCATCCCCCCGCGTGCCCACATCACAACTCCGTAGTCTCCCAATCAGAAGCTCACTTGGGTCAGCTGCATCAGGATATTGTTTATTGTTCAATGGAGCTCACTGTTGTTTAGGCTAATCTCTACATTCTCACTAGATCTCCTGATGTGCTCTAGATATTCCTGCACTCATGTACTATTGACCAATTTACTCCAGATGCTCCAGACCCAATTCAGCCCTGACGAAAAAAGGCAAAAACTTCCCTTTTGTAGTAAGTTATATTTTTGTCAGCCTATACCGCGGCTGAACTGACTTGCATTTATCAGACAGACTTCATGGAACCTTCAACATCCCACTTAAAAAGAATTGAAGGGGGTTCAGAAATGAGCAAAGCCTTCCAATGTATTTACGATAACTGACTACAGCTCCCGGAGCGCTTACATGCAGTCAGTGCTTGGCACAGGAATGTAATTCCCATAGACGTGGCTGCGGATGGCAAGGCACATAGCCTCACTGCGATCTGAAGGCAAGATCGTCCCCGACCTTGTGAGGAGACCCAAGTTGTGACGAAACGTATTGCGTTGCTCTGTCCCGTCTTCGAGGAAGAAACAGTGCCCCAAAGTGTCATAGCCAATGGTGTCTTTTACCTGGAAAAAAAGCACAGAAGCCATAGATCGCAATGCTAACAGCAGCAGGAACTATAACTGACGTGCTTTGCTTATCAGTAAATTGCCGAAACGCAGAGGGAGTGGTTTTACCACCCCTCTGCACGGTGAGCAGTGCTTCATAGGCATCCGTGCTGGAGCTAACTCAAACGACATGCGGTTTGCAAAACTGTGGACTGATCTTCTTATATAGCAAACCTGCTATTTAAATTACTCTGAGGAAGATCACATGCATAATTAAAAGAAAACTGAAAAAAAAATGGACGTAAAACTGCCCTCAGCTCTAGAAGAGTATATCTGATGCAGCATCATGGAGTAAATATCTGCGTAAAGATAAGTGTGTCTTGCGTGTTAAACCAACAAGTTAGGATGGCTAATCCAGGAATTTTCATGACTGCAGCATTTCCCAAATAAAATAAGAAATTCTTTAAAATGCACCACGTGAAGTCATTTATATTAACGAGGTTTCTGTTCTTTCTCCTCCACTCTCAGAAGGTGCAGGGCCACTTCATTCCTGTAATGATCAGCTTGGGCAGAGAGGGTATTTTACTGTTTCAGCCCACTTAAGATTAACTGACATGCACAGCAATATTGCATTAAACCCTAATTCGACCAAGAGGACTTAGCACAAGCCTCCTTTGATGTACAGTCTTACGAAGGCAAATTCAGAAATCCTTCTTTTAAATGTAAATACTAAATCAGGCTAGTTAAAATACCAGCTATTTGTTCCTAAGTCTTACTGAAACCTTAACTTTGTACTCAAATAATCCCTGTCAGCATATTTATTCACTCTTCAGGCATACCAAATTCCTGCTGACATCAGAGCTATGTCCATGTAAGACTGCAAGATTAGCTAATATTAACTTACTGGGTTATTTCTGTATACAGAGGGACACTTGAGCGAAACGCATTTCAGATTCATATCCTGTGATTTCCCCTTAATGGGCTGCAACTCCACATAACATCTGGAGTCACAAACAGTACAGTCCCCACAGGTACAGCTCCGCTGGATTTATTTGTTCTCCTGGCAGTCACCCCTCAAACTTCTCATCTGCTGCTCTTGTTTCTGCCTCAATGAGGTGTTCAAGAGAGAGTTAAAAATAAGGCACAACACAACCAGGTATCCCACTCCTACCCGATACAGTTTTGGAAATCCACCGAGACCCTGCAGGTACGCAGGTGCCGTACCTCGGAGTGAGCTACTGGGGGGGTAACAGAGAACCTACGTGCAGTGTCCCTACCGGCTAAGTCTTGGAAATACAGATAGGAAATGGATTTAGATAAAAATGCAAGTGTCCTCGCCAGCCTGCTCAGAACAGTGAGCCTGGCTACTGCTGCTCCTCCAAATGATGGGCAGAAGCTGCGCTAAGGCGGTCACGGGAGACTATTTTTGGAAAGAAGCTGTAACAGCAAACTGCTGGCTGTTTTAAACAGCATTTCAATTGCAGAGTTTCATTTTTCTGAACTTAGCTGAAGTTTGGCTAATCTGTGCTTCAGACAGCTGTGTCAAAAACCAGCCTTGTATCCAAAACCAGATTTTAGCTTTAATTAACATGATTTGTCACAGCTTCAGAAACACATGGCAGCCTGGAAAGCTTATGTATGTGAAACTATATTGATCACTCTCCTGAGCAGAAATAACATAATTTAAAGGTCGCTTACATTTGAGGCCATGCCATTAGATCAAAACCCCAATAAATATCAGCTCTGGCATATCACAGATAGAAACTAAAAGCTGGGAAACGAGAGCCCATGTGGGGCACTGTGACAGAAGCACATTACTCTATGTGCCAGCTTGAAACACCCTCCACAACGCAGGCTGCAGCCCCGCTGGTGTGTCCAGCAGCAGATGATTAAGATGCCTCTAAACACTGAATTATATATAGTTCAGCAACACAATATAAGTGACCTTTATGCACTGCAACATTAGACATGAAAGACTACAGTAGTCTGCGCGCGCCTGACGTGCGCCGGGGCAGCGAGGGGCACGCCGCAGCCTGCTCGGCCACGGCGAGTAACCCAAGCTGCGCGCCGCTGCCTGGCACACGGGAGCAGCAGACGGGAAAAGGGCCTTGCAGAGAGCGCTGCATGGCCCGTACGCAGCAAAGCACAGACCACAGCCCTCCTGCGACACACTTCCACAATTACATCCTCTGAATCCTCAAAACAGGAGAGGGAAATACCACCTGCCTATGGTTTATCCTGCCTCAAGGGCTGAGGTTTCATAATCTGATGCTAAAACAGGCACCCATCTACGTTATTTTACTGCTTCGCTCTGATACATATGCCCTTCTCTGGAACTGCAAATTATTTTAATTTATTTTAAAGCAAGGGTTTTATTACTTTTTAATTACTCTCTACCTTAATAACCGTATTGAAACCACACGATTCTTCCACAGAATTGCATATTTAACCTTCGCTGTAAAATCTACCCACTTATTCACGGACTTAAAGCCCATAGCAGTCGGGGCGGGGCTGGATCTCACACTTGGATTCTTGATTTCACAACTACTGCATCCCACGCATCCAGATAAATCCTTGACAACCTCACTTCTGATAAAGAGCAAGAGCATACAGCATTCTTCTTAGGGCCAATATTAACATAAGGCTTAATTTTTCATCCCGGTCAGGTTCCTTCAATTACAGAGGTTTAATACCAACAGGAAAATCCAGTTTAGGATACATGAAAAGTGCTCCCAATTGTACAAGTCCAGCATCACATTTCTGTGAATATATCCTTTTGGGGGGACCCTTTCATACAAGGGTCCCACCAGAGTGCACCTATATCGTGTCTTACACAGCTTTATGACCAGGGACATAAAGGAAAAACACGGGAGGTCACGGATAGTTCAGGGAGTGTCTCTTGTCTGAGCACAGATCAGGTGAATGAGGAAATGCTCATGGACACCAGAACACCATTCAGGGTCCTGCAGAGCACACAGCAACTGGACATGTCAGGACTGGAGCAGCAATCTGTCTTTTCCAGCTGGGACATGTATGGCTTTTGTGTAGTTTGGGTTTTTTTTTTAAGTTCCTCTCCACAATGCCCTCCTGAGGATCTAGGTCAAAGCCAAGTTCCTGAGGGCTTTTCTGGCACTGAAGCAGCCGTTTGGGTCTGTCCCTCTCGTATTTCATTCCCTCTGTCATGTGAATATTTCTGGATATATTTCACATTGCCCTGACTTGAACAACCCCTGTCTTTTTATCTCCTTTGCAAATTAAAGGTCCATTGCTTCTGTCAGGTCCATTGCTTTTTAAATGAAAGTTCCTATTATCACAAACTGTCCAGAATAATCATGGCAAAGATTTCACTATATCTGATCACACTATTAATAATATTAATTAGGAAACTAAAATTCATTTCAAAGAGCAGCACTACCAGATCAACAGTCCTAACCTGAACACCAGTCAAAGGAAGTTGACAAGTCAGCACATTTCCTGGGGAAATGAGGCCTTGTTTCAATGTTCTGATTTCTCTTTGCATCACAAATGCCTCTTACGGTTTAGCAGTCCCTAAGCAAAGAAATGAACTTGGTACTAATAAAATATGTCTCCTACCAGAAGGCCATGAGTTCCATGTATGGCAACACACCTAGAGAAGCAGTGGTGGATAGCCAGGTTATCAAGGTACGTTGGGCGGTCGTATCCTCCTCTCTCATCCACATCCTCGGCCAAGTGAAAATGCACAGGGTAACTGCCCAGGATTTGCTGCCCCATGTTTTTTAGTTCCACTCCTGACATGTGAACAGAGCTGAAATTCCTCAGGATCTGTTGAGACAAATGTAGATGCAAGAAAGACATTACAATATACACACACTCAAAAAGAAAAACACTTCTATTTTTTTCCCTTTTCTCATTAGGCAATATGTTTGCAGAGGGCCTGATCCCAGAAGGAGGTGTCAGCTCCCTGCTCGGACTCGCAGCAGGGCAGCACCTGCAGAGCAGCATGCCAGCGGCCGCACGCCTACAGGCACCGGGCTGCCAGGGAACAGCTGCCAAACACCTCGGGCAGTATTTAGTGACAGCCGTGTGTGACACACTGTGGGCAAGGTGCTGCTGCCAGCTACAGAAAGGAGCAGCATTCACCACCAGGCTCTATTTCCTGGCAACATTATCTCTGTCAAGGGATTTTAAGCCAGACTTGCACAGCTCCCCAGTTCCCATCAAGTGGTAGAGGACTCACTTTACACAAAGCCCCTGTAACAGCACGACTGCACCTCCACCAAGAACACATGGGACAACCAAGAGGAGGCAAAACACAACACGGCAAGACCCAGCACTTCTCTGAGCAATGACAGGAGCAGGTTTGCTCTGCAGAAAGTACATCTTCAGTGACATCTCATGAACTTTGTATCTTCACACTGACCCTACCCACAGTGACGCCGCTGAAGAATCACCTCTAGCCCAGAGAAAGGTACATTTTTGCATACACAGTGAAGAAAACGGCAGTCTATTGCAAGTCTAGTTTTGCGAAACAAGCCAACAAACTTTTCCCTTCTTCATAGACAATATAGTTTTTCCCCAGATGCAATGGTAGTTTCATGCATTATATTGCTTGTTTAGAAACCAGGAAAGGAACTATCTGAAACCACTTACAGGAATATGCATTAAAAATGACTCACTTTAATATGTCCTCCGAACGTATCAAAGGAGAAAAACTGGCATTGATTTTGTCCGTAACAGGAGTCTTCCATTTCTCCTTGAATAAGTATATTTCTTGTCAGAAGACCAACCTCTGCCCTCATATCGACGCCATCTATGACTTCTCCAATGTGAAGATAAAGTGGGCTGCCTGTGAAAATCAGAAACCTTTTTACTCACGGTGAGCACAGCATCTTCGTTACCATGTTGTTCTAAGCGAGTGCACACATTTCATTTAAGCAATCACCAAGTCTGGGGACGTGCCCAGTTGTTAGTATCTGATCCCAGAGTAGATCAATATTTGCCCCAGCTTCTACAAAGGACTGCTGCCTCTGAGCAAACTTTCAAGTCCCAATATAATACTGGGGCCTTCAGCTCTCATATGTGCCCATGTGTTTATGGGACAAAAATTAGGTAAAAAGACAAGTAAATGTAAACTGTAAAAGACAAGACAATGTAAATATTTACCACAAATGTGTAGGTTGATAAAAATATTTCATACCATCAATTTTCACTTGATTACTTTTACATTCAGGGCAAGGAAGGAGATTAAACTCTTCAGCCTGATGCATCGAATAATCTGTACTGGCAACAACAATCCGGTCGCCAGGTAACCAGCTTGTAACCTCATCCACCAAATGAAGGATTATTCCTTTGGACGCTTCCACTTTGAATCCATTATGAGGCACCCCTGAAAAATGAAGCAATCAATTATTTTTACAGTCGCGCACGGCAGACTCATGCAATTAGCCAAAGCGTGTATCAGTTTAATTGTTATCTAGATAACTCTGCACGTGACAGAAGTGCTCTAGCCATTCAATATGTCAGTGCCACCTCTCTGTAGGCAGCTAAAACGTTACTTTGCGGGAGTACTGCTGCAGGTTCGGTCACCGTCCACACGAGCAAAAGGCTGCGGCGTTATCATTGCACTGGTCAGATTCCCAGCAGCCAGAAAAAGCAAAGCGAAGCAACAGGAGACAAGCGATTGTCAGGGAAGACAAAACCTTTTATCCAGCCGCTGAAAGCAGTAACAGTGAAACGGGTGCCATCGTAGGTGAGGAAATCTCTCTGGGCGACGGCTAGCCCCGTGGTTCCGCTGCCGCGGTACTCCCGCTTATCCTCCGCCGCGGAAAGCTGATCCCCTCCGAGGATCCCCACCAGCGCCCAGGGCTGCCTGAGGGAGACGGGTAAGGGACAGCCCGAACCTTCCACACCCCCTCCCCACCCCCCCGAGAGCTCGGGCAGGAGGGGAGCGCGGGCTCTCCCTCCTCTGTCCCTCCGTGCCCCGGCTCTGGCCCCGCCGTCGGGCCAGGCAGCGCGGCGGCCCCGGAGCGGAGCTGTCCATGGTGGCGCGGCGGGCCCGAGCCCCCCCTCCCCGCCCCGCGCCCCCCTCACCTGTAGCCCAGACGGGCGATGTACCGGCTGCCCAGGCGGTCCCGCAGCAACAGCCGCGTCTCCAGCGTGAGGCTGCGGGCGGCCGAGTCGCCCACGGCGACCGCCACCAGGCTGCCGGGGGCCTGCACGGCGAGGAAGGCGCGCAGCCGCCGGCACTCGCCGGGCCGCAGGTGGGTGTCGAAGCGCCCCGCCGCCAGCACCCGCGCCGTGCCGGCGTCCAGGACGCGGACGTTGAGCCCGCGGCTGCCCCACTGCCTCTCGGAGGAGTAGGGGCCGTGGCGGAGCCCGCCGGGGTACAGAGTTTTGTCCAGAAGGGTCCAGGAGCGAGGCCGCCGGCCGTGGAGCTCCAGGACGCCGCCGCGACCCACGCCCACGAACTTCTGCCCGAAGCCCTCCACGGCCGCCCCCTCGGTGGCTCGCCCGTACAGCGAGATGGTGGCCCGCGAGCCGTAGGGGCAGCGCTCCGAGCCGATGTGCAGCTCCCCGCCGTCGTGGATGAGGATGTAGCGGGCCCGCAGGGTGATGGGCGGTCCGTCGGGGCGGTCGGCGAACACCAGCCTGCCTGGCGAGCGAGGAGAGAGGAGCGGGGTCGGGAGGTGCCACCCGCCGGCGGGCACAACCGGGCCACCCCCCTCCCACAACCACCCCCGCAGCGCCCGGGCTCCGGTAGCAGCCGGCGGGCGGCCCCCGCTTACCTCCGTCGCGGATGACAAGGGAGTGGAAGGCGGCGGAGCTCTCGAGGCGCAGGGCCGCCCCCCGGCCCACCACGGCGGCTCGGCGCGGATCGGAGCCGGGTCGCCACGGGACGAAGTGCGGGGCAGCCCCCGGGCAGGGCCCTGCAAGAGATGGGCGGCAGCGGCGGGGCGAGGAGGGGGAGCGGAGAGGGCGCGGGAGGGCGCGGTACCGACCTGATGCGCTGCCGCCGCTCGCTGCTCCCCGACGCGTCCCGCGACGGCGCCGGGACCGGGACCGGGACCGGCTCCGGGTCCGGCGCGAAGGGCAGGAGGAGCCGGGGCTCCCCGGGGCTGGTGCGGGGCAGACCCCGCCCGCAACACGTGCGCCGCTCCGCCGCGCTTTGCACGGAGCCGGCGCAAAGGCACATTCTGCTTTTCATGTGTGGTTTGGTTTTTGGTTTTGGTTTGTTTTGGTTTTTTTTTTTTTCCCTCCTCTCCTTCACTTAACGCAGCAAGACCGAAAACAGAAATCCGACCCCCCCTTTCCCCGGCTCCACACAACGGCGAGGCAACCACAACAGCAGCACGAACAGCGAGCCAGCCTGGAGGAAACCCCAGCGGCAGATGGACGGAGCAGCAGCACCGGCGGGTTTCAAACTCGGGCTGCAAAGACGGGCTTACCTCACCCCCGGCACCGCCGAGCCGCGAACTTTGTACGCTCCCTCCCGGCAGCTCCCGACCCGGGCTGCTGGGCACCCGGGCTGCAGAGGCAGGGACAGGCGCCGGCAGCTCCCGCTCCTCCGCTCCGGCTGCCTCCCCTCCGCCTCCCTATTTATATCCATCTTCCAACCGCTGGCGCTGCCCGCACTGTTTACAGCAGCGGAGCTGCTGGCTCCTCCCAGCCGGGGACGATCCCTCCAGCCTGGACGTATATCTACCACCCGTGCCCAGATGCTCGGGGGCCGGAGAGCCCCGCTGCCCTCACCAAAAGGTCTTCCCCGGCTCCCAGCCCCTTGGGGCTGCGGGCTCCCCGTCGGGGTCGTGGGGAGCAGGGCGAGTGTCAGCCCCGGGGAGTGTGGGGGGGTCGGTGCGGACCCGCAGAGTACCCGTCTGGGCTCAAAACTGTGCGGGTGGGGTGCTAGCAGCCTCCCCAAGAAGGGCAGGGGGCTGAGGCACGCCAGCCCCCCGACCCCCATGTCTTGGCCCTTCCTGGGAGGCAGCTGGCCCCTCCGGCACCTTCCCGCGGGGGTGCTCTGCCCCGTGCTGTCCTTCGCCTGGCAAATCCACAGAAGAACGCTGTGACCCGGCGGCTGCTAAAGTTCCCCGGCCAACGGGTGAGCAGCGGTACCTGCCACTTCACCTCCCATCACGCGACAAAACCACCCTGCAGTCAGAGCCCGCGATGAAAGAGAAGAAAGGCCTTAGAGGCGCTCCGACAGGAGACGGCCTCAAGGAAAACCCTGTATTTTTACCCCCACAGCCTGGGACCACGTTCCTTCCTTCTGCAGGTTCCAGTCCATGGCACTGTCGACAGAAGGACCACTACACACTGGTTTGTTTCCCATGAACAAGAATGTCACATTTTATATAGGCTCTAAAATACAGCATAACTGAGCCTCCTGGGGACACATGAAGAGAGGAAACTGCTTACTGCGTCCGCCCTCTTCTCCCTCCCAGAGTGTACACACAACCGCTCATCTCCACTCCAGAGCCCGACATCCAGAAAGGACCAGCCAGAAGTGGGCAGGCCACCAGTGCCAGCCACTGCTCCTGCCCAGCGCCAAAGCCAAAGAGGTGCAAAGCCACAGGCTCTGTGATCTCAGAGACATTTGTGTGCCATCATCTGCTCAAACCGTTCCAATCTGTCACCACCGAAATTTATTCTGGTGCAGGATTTCTTCTGACGGAGGGCACAAAGAGGCTATAGTCATGTTAATAAGGAACAAGTGCTGTCAGACAAAATATGGGAACAGACTGGAAGCAGGGGGGTGGGCGAGGGGCATGGCCATGCCCCACGCTCCAGACAACAGCTCTGGAGCAGGAGCAACACTCACTTGTGCTAAACAAAACCCATCCACTCTCTTACATCCTGGGACGCAGAGAATTGCTGAACCTGAAGATAAGCATCCAGCCCAGAGAAACAGATCCAGATCACACTCCCTCGTTTCCATACTCCATAAATACAGGGAAACGTTAGAGCTGCCACCTTTGCTACCGGCTGTTCATCTCTCATTTACTGCTGGCACTTCTATCCCCGTCTCAAATGCCTTTTGTCATTTTCCTTCCAAAAAAAGCGGCATTAGTCAGTGTTGTGCCTCCTTCTTATCTGAATATGACATATATGAATGCAGGTCATGGGAAAGCAGAGCTGTTATCAGAGGTGTAGGAGGCTGCACTGAAATTTTTTTTGGAGAAAGATTTATGTGCCAGTGGAATTTTCAGGCAAGACAAGACGAATAGGAGTACTTTGTCTTAAAACACACTAGATTATTTGAAATTCAATGGTCCTAGAAGTGTAAAATTTGAGGTAGAAGAGGCCTTGAACCTTTATTTTACACCTGCCAGGGCCCTAGAAATCTCATACAGCTTCACCAAAAATATTTACTCTGTTCAAAAGTCTTCACGGCCTTGCAATCTAAATAAAAGGCAACAATGATTAATCTAATGCAGTAATTGTGGAAATAAATGTAGCACAAGCTTTGGTTCATGCTAAGCTTTGTGCAGGCCTTACAAAATGATCAGCAAAGCCAAAGTCACTCTGGTTTACGTGAGACGACTTCTCAACAAGAACAAAAATTTTTTACGCTCTGAGCACTGTTTAAATCCTTCAAAGCCTTTTTCCTTCCGTAGCCTAAAAAAATCCACATAATCCACTGGTCTGATTCTTTTTCTGAAATAACTACTTTCAGGTGAATGGTTTCAGTGCCATTTTCCCCTGTGTTAAGTTTTCACTGGTCTGAGGAGGAAAATTTCAGAGCAAATTGAGACTGGACATATCACCCTGTTTTTCTAAAGATTCCCATCTCATTTAAAGGAAAGCACAGAAGCACCTATTGCTCTCTGTAGTTTGGTGCTCGGGAGCTGAACTCTTTTCTTTTCACTCTTTTCCAGATTTCATTGCTGTTTTGCAGCAGCACCGCTTTGGAGCTTACACCACAGCGCTCGGCTACAGGACATCCCCCAGCATCCTCCCACCTGCAAGCGGGAACTCAGGATGAACAGTCCCTGCCTCAAACACGTGGCTGGTGGAACTCTTCCTCGCACAAATCACCAACCCAAACCCTCCTACGGGTGTCACGGCTGGTTATAAACTGAGGTTTACCTTTCCAACAAACAAAACTGAGTCAGTAATGGGCTACTGGGTATGAGACAACCTCAACCAGCTCGTGTCTTGGCATGTCGCAACGGCTGCAATACTTTGGCTACGAACGCGACCGTGACATTCGGTAACAAATACCGATGACTGGTGAGGTTTCATTTTAAGACAAAGGCAGAGAGCAAAGCTGCTCTGGATGCGTCAGCGGAGGGTGAGCTGGCTCCCAGAGCACCAACATCCCTTCCCAGCGCTACTGATGTCGCACACGAGTGCAGAGAGGACGGTTCCTCCTCTGGAAGCGATTTTCCCGGGCACACTCCCTCGCTGGACGGTTTCCTGTTTCCTTCTCGCTACTTGGAGAAAGGAAGGAGCAGCGGAGTCAGCATCCCCCGAGCAACGCCCCGTTCCCACGGAGCGGGGAACCGGAGGCACCCCGGGATGACTCCGGCGGCCCAGCCCAGCTCACACCGGGCTGCCCTCAAACCTCCCTGTCCGGATCCGCCCCCCCCACCCCGTTTCCCGCGGCGGGAAACCAGCAGCGACCGGCGGGACGGGCGCGGGCCCTGCCCCTGCGGTGCCGCGGGCGGCCGGGGGGCGGCGCCCTTGCACAGGCGCTGCCCCGGCCCGCGCCGCCCGGCGCGGAGGCCGCGTTACGCTAACGAACAAATATTATTTTTCAATTATTATTATTATTGCCCCTCTTCCCAGCCGCATTTCCTGTAATTCTCCACTTAAAAAAAAAAAAAAATAAAACCAATTCATTTGACACTTGCGATACAGCGCGGCTATGTTCCGCAGGCAGCGCCCCGCTGCGAGCGCAGCGCACCGGCTGCTGGCAGAGCCGAGCCCGCGGGGAGCGGCACACCAGGCCGCACCGCGGCCCCGCCTCACCGCAGCGTGGCTTTTGGTGCCTGTACTGCCTCCCCCAGACCGGTAATCGGGCCATCTGCGGCGGCTGCCCTCCGCACGCCGCCCCAGCCTTCACCTAGCGTCTGACTTCCCACCCTCCTCATCCTCCTGCTTAAGCCCCAGCGCCGAGCCTCGGCTCTGGCTCAGCCTGAATGCCGGGTGCGCGCTCCCGGCACCACCGCGTACCGGATGGCGCCCATGTCCCCCCGCCCGTCACCCCAGCAGCACAGAGCCCGGCCCCACGCCTGCACTCAGCCAGCACCAGAAAGCATTTGAGATAGCAAAGGCACATCTCCCGATATACCTACCACTTTGTTCCACTTCGGGCTTTAACGGTGTCTTCCTTGGTTTAAGCACTTGCTTCTTGAGCAGAGAGAAGGCCTTGGACTGCTGAGCTTCAGACAACACTCCCATGTTCCGGAGGAGCTGAAGCACCCTGCGTAGCAAGAACGGCTTCACCTTGTGCTGGGCCACCTTGAGAGGACGGATACGAATTTTGGGCAGGTGGACTTCTTGATCACAGTTATAAAACCGAAAGAGATTCCAGGCCAAGCTAGGTCCAAACGTATCCATTAAAATATATCTGGAAAGTTTAAGGAGCATGTCACAGGACAATTGCTTTTCTTGCGGTTTCTGGCCCAGGTTCTGACTTAACAAACTTCTCCTTCCCCGGGGACTCAGGAGAGAGGTGCTCCTGAACAGGCCGGAGGGTTTGTACGAGCCCACAGTCCCCAGAAGGGTTTTCTTACTGTGCAATGGTCCTTCATAATCCATATCCCACAAAGAACTGTTAGGATTCAGGCTATGTTCTGAAATAATTGTAAATACAGTAAAATCTATTAAACACAAACAGTGAAAAATCCTAGTGGGTTTGTTTCTTTAAAAAATACATATATATATAATCTCTCTCTACATTTATCAATGTTCCGCTGTAGCCCTGCACACAGTGCAAATTACTACGCTACTTTGACAAACTTACTCAATGTTTCCACAGCCCAAATCAATAGATTTGCAGTAGATGAGTTTTTAGGTACTAGAATGTAATAACAACTATTTGTAACTTTAAATTAAAACTAATATTTTCTGTAATGCTCAGGAAAACTATCTTTGTTATATGTGCATACACTCCAGAGTACACAGATTTCTAAAAAAAAAAAAAAAACCAAAAACCAACCCAGTCACCAAAACAGTATGTACTATTCCACATAAATTTTCTGAAAAACATTAAGAAAAATAATTATTCTCCTTAAAGACTATGAAAGCCTTTTTCATACATGACTAAGAAAGGAAACTTTCACACCTCTGCTGGGCTGTTTGTGTGTTGGATCCAGCCCCAGGGCCCAGCACAGCTTCCAGGTTTCCAACAGACACAGGTTGGGCTTAAATGAAAGGCTCAGTTTTGCTTTCTAGGTGATCTCTGGTCTCTGCCTGCTGATCAAAGTCATTAGCCTGGTGCACCAGGGTCAAGCTGAGGCTGCTCGAAGGCCACAGTAGCTTCACCCTGGTACAAGAAAGTACCAGTACAGGAGAATCTGGACTCTCTGGAGTTTAAATTTGCTTCTATGGCAGTGCCCCTACCCAGCTCTCCTTCATTCTGGCCGAGCCTGAAGGTTCAATTTACACCCTGAGAACTGATCAATAAAACAATTAAATGCAACATAAGCAGGCTGGAACTTTATGACAGGCAGGGCTGCAAACACAAAAGAAAGCTCTAATAATTAAAAGGGACAAGGAACCCAAAACTTAATTGCATCTTGCCAAAACTGTTTGAAATAGTTAATGTTTTAACATAACGCCATACTGCTAAAGGCTGGAGGTCATGTCCTGGGAGCCCCGGAATGTGCCTGCAGCCTTCCCTTTAATTTCTAAGCAGAGAACAAGATTTTTAAGAATGTCCTTCTGTTTCCTAGAGGTGGATCCCAGTCTAGCATGTTTGAGAAGCTTCAGGTATTTTTTAAATTTGATTTCAAGATTAAGGTTATCCGCTTCAAGTAGTCGTGACTTATGGTCCAGGGGATTGCTTGCATATGGTAATTGTATTAGCTAAGTGATCTACTACCATGTTGGAATTTTACATATCAAAATGCACATTTATGACTGTAATTAATCTCTGAACTATAATGCTAATACTTAGAAACTGCACAATATGACTGCTAGGAGTAGGTGACACCGGGTAACTCAGGAATATGTCATAACTAAAGCAGCATTTTATAGAATCATAGAATAGTTTGGGTTGGAAGGGACCTTTAAAGGCCATCCAGTCCATCCCCCCTGCAAGGAGCAGGGACATCCCCAACCAGATCAGGTTGTTCAAAGCCTCATTCAACCTGGCCTTGAATGTTTCCAGGGATGGGGCATCCACTGCCTCTCTGGGCAGCCTGTGCCAGTGTTCCACCACTCTCATTTGTAAAAAAAAAAATTCTTCTTTATA
The DNA here is from genome assembly GCF_036417535.1 of Chlamydotis macqueenii. Taxonomy (NCBI): domain Eukaryota; kingdom Metazoa; phylum Chordata; class Aves; order Otidiformes; family Otididae; genus Chlamydotis; species Chlamydotis macqueenii. Next base: position 9,379,468 of record NC_141567.1, on the reverse strand, counting down.
CTTAGTCTTAATCTATCTCTCTCTATTTTAAAACCATTACCCCTTGTCCTTTCACAACAGGCCCTGCTGAAGAGTTTCTCCCCATCTTTCCTATCAGCCCCCTTTAGGCACTGGAAGGCTGCTATAAGATCTCCCTGGAGCCTTCTCTTCTCCAGGCTGAACAGCCCCAGCTCTCTCAGCCTGTCCTCACAGGAGAGGTGCTCCAGCCCTCTGATCATCTTCGTGATCTCTTCTGGACTCCCTCCAACAGGTCCATGTCCTTCTTATTTTGAGGGCTCCAGAGCTGGATGCAGTACTGCAGGTGGGGTTTCACCAGAGTGGAGTAGAAGGGCGGAATCACCTCGACCTGCTGGCATTTTGCAGCTTTCATTCAGAGCAATCAACAGCCGCTGCAAGAACCCTGTTCATAAGAACCTGGAGAGATCAATAAGCTCTCCTGCTACTTTACCAGTGGGCTAACACGGAGGAGAGCAAACCGCTTGTGCAGGATCCCTGAGAGGAACAAGGAGAGGAGAAGGAGGAGCCAGCTCTGGGGAGGATGCCAGTGATGCAGGGTCCATGGTACCCCCTCCTTCTGCTTGATGTTTTGGGGGGCGATGATCTGTGCACACACCGCTGCCGTCCCGATCTGAGCTAAAGGGAAAGGGCTCTGGGGCAGACCCAAAGTGTCCCTAAGCGCACCTAACGGCACCGCTGCAGCGGAGGGACTCAAAATGTAAGCAATGTTAAATCTTTAAGTAGGTCTGCAAGCTTTCTAGAATAAACTGCTGTGTTAAACATTATTTAGAATAAACAAAACTTTGGATCAATGTCCTGTCTTCAGAGGCAGCCCTTAAACTAAGAGAGGCCTGCAGAGCTAAAGGAGGAAGCAAAGGGCCCATCGCATGCAGTTGCCTCCAAAGCCACAGCCAAACCGTGCCAGCTATCTGTGCCTTGAGCTCAAACTGGAATCCACAGGCCCTTTCCCTTCCGTTTTTTCTTCAGATAAAAGCGAGGTTTAGCCCTGGCAGCCAAGCTCCTTCTCCTCGCCCGGGCCGGCTACAGCCTGGGCAGCGCTGCCCGCCACTCCTGGGCTCCGGCCCCGCCGGAGGGACCCCGGCCCACGCTGGGGTCTAAATACCAGCGGAGGGCGGCCCGCTTTCCCCTCCCCTCCTCTCCCTCCTTCCCTCCTCTCCTTCCTTCCCTCCTCTCCCTCCTTCCCTCCTCTCCCTCCTCCCCCGCCTCCCCGCCGGCAGCGCCCACCCCACGGTGCCGGTACTGACTGTGGGCGCCGGTCTCCTGCGCCCCGGGCCGAGTGCCCACCAGCAGCAGCAGCAGCAGCGGGAGCAGCCGGGCGAGGGGGCGGGCAGCGCTCCTCGGGGGTCCCGGCGCGGGGGGGGCACCTGCAACACAGACACAGGGGTTGGCCCCGCAGAGCCCCCCCTGCCTTCCCCGGCTCCCCCCGCCCGCTGCCCCGCTGGCGGCGGCTCCTTACCCGGCTGCGCCCGGCGGAGCGGCATCGCTGGCGGCGGGCCCTCGGCTGCCGGCCCGGCTCCGCTGCAAGCCCAGCTCCCCCTCGGCGCGGAGCCCGGGGGCTGGGAGGCTGCCCGGGCTGCGGCAGGAGGGGTTTCCCCTCCACCGGGACCGGTTCAGGCGAGAGCTGCTACCGGCCGGCACCTACCAGCGCTGCCCCGCGGCACGGCGAGCAGAGGTGCCCTGGCCCCTGCCGAATGCAGAGACCCCGGCCGCGGCCCGGGCCGGGCAGAAGAGCGAGCAGAGCCCCAGGTAAAGCACGGGGACGGAGTGGCCCAGACCGGAACGTGCCCGCTCCCCGGCAGAGCTACAGGAACACAGAGTTCTACTCCAGAAGCAACGTCTTTCTGAAGAAAAAGGTATCGCAGCCTACCACACCACTGCGGCGTAAGGAGATCCAGAACAAGGCATGCTTACCTGGACAGGAACCAGAAGACAATTTACAATTAACATGCTGAAGGTGTAGGGGTCGTCTTGGCTTTTTTTTTTTTTTTTTTGTTGTTGAAGACAGGAGGCATGCTACTCTTCAGACTTTCTGGAAAATTAGTTTGGTTACTGCAGGAACTCGGGTACAAAACCAGACGTTGGCAGCGTCAAAGGAGCGGTGCTCACTCTCCTGCTGTCAGGACCAGCTTGTCCTTTTTACCGTTGTAACAAACTTACGAGACCCAAATATTACACAGCTGAAATACAACCGCCCGCTTTCAATTTCACACCCATCTCATCTAAGAATGACTGCCAGGCTTTGAAAGCAATAAACACTAAGCAGGTAGTTTCTGTGCCTCACCTCATTCCCAAGAGCGGAGCACCCACCACCAAAGAGCCACCCCACCACAAACCAGTGCTGGGAGCACAGAATGACTGCATTTGCAACACAAATTTCAGAGCTAAAATGGCTGCTGAATTCCACAAAGAAGGATATAGAGAAATAAGTTAAATGGACCTAAATGAGATCAATAATTTACTTTCATGAGAATAGACCTAGGGAAGAAAACATCTTCCAAATGAGAGCAATCAAGGTTTACTGCTTAACGAATACCCAGAGGAAGAAAGTGCATTGGTTCTGTAGTTCTATGTTTAGCATCATTTAGAAAAAGCAAATACGATGCAGAGTTTATAAAAGATGCGTACAACACAAAGTGTAAATACAGGTTTGGGCATTTAGAAAGCTAAAGGGTCAGTGCCCAGGGCAGAGTTGCCACAAGTTACAGGAATAACACAAAAACAAGGAAGAAAAATTCATCAGAGGCAATGCAGGGTAGCAGGTCTCCATGTGAACACAAGTTATATTTCTAGCAGTTACATAGATTTAAAAAGCAGACTACCTGGAAAAATGCTACCTTTAAAGTTGTAACAAATGTTTTTCTCTGGCTTTTCAAAGTACAAACATTAAACAACAACTGACAGAAAAAAGATGCACCACATCTTACCTTCCTGAAAAACAGCTGTACCTCACACATGGCTGTACTGAACAAAGATGGTAAGTCACACAGGAAAAAGGATAGAGCATTCACATCAAGAAAAAAATCTTGGTGATCATTTACACCCTTGGAAGACCCGTTGCATAATTTATCCAGGCACGGACAGCCATTTTTACAGTGACACCTTGCTAGCTCTAGAATATGCATAACAAGTTCTTGCAAAGGCCCACATTGTAAATTTAAATCAAAGAATGTTAGCAGTTTGGGGGAAGAACCATTTCTTAGCCCGGACCAGAGTTTCTCTTTCATAACCTCGCACCATCCCCTTTCCCATCATTTAAAAATTCCATTCTAACCTTTTTTCTCTAAACAAATGGAAACCTGAAATCCAGTGTCTTTTGACTAGTTTCATGACTTGGCCACAGATTTTTTTCAACTATTAATTCTAACGTTGACCACCAGCGGTGTTTTGAAATGCTTGAAACAGCGATGCTTTGATATAAGGTTAAAATATAAAGCTCACTACTATTTGTTGTATTTTGTGTAAAGGCTACGTTAGGAAATTATAAAAATTTCAGAATTCAGTTTTGAATTTCTTCATTTTTGAAGAACTGCTGGATGGGAATAGGGCTACAAGGAAAATAATTTAAGGGACCAAACAGGTAAACAAATTATTGAAATAAGAGAGGGAAGTTCCATACCAGTGGATCACTGATAAGTCAATTAATTAACATTTTAATTGACAGCAAAATATTTGTGTTAGTTAAATGTAGATGAACTTTGCAAACCAAAACAGACAATGCAGAAGCCAGAATAACCACAAGGCACCTCTCAGAATAAGTTAGGCAGGAATTTCAACAAATAAAAGATACTACAGGTGGAAATCTGTGTTCAGCTGTGAACTTGGGCTGCACGCGCAGAGACCATGGGACATGCATGACAATGTTGAATTCAGATTTAGGGTTCTAGTTAACAGAAGAATACTGTCAAAAAGCAAAGCAAATGCAAAGACAAGTCACAAATGACTGCAGGAGTTAGAAAAGTAGCAATAAAAAAAAATATCTAATTATAGGAAAAAGGTTAAAAGTACCAGCTTGTTGAAGTAAAAGGGTAGCTACAAGGGGTCATGAGGAGAAGAAACACTGAAGGCTGAAGTTTTCAGAGCAACACAAATTTAAAAGTAGGTATCAAAAAACATTGCCTAATTAAGTAAAAATTCCCCAAGTCACTACATGCACAGGCTTACACTTTGAAACGTTATCCTCAATACCTACAACACAGACATCAGCTTTGTTTCTGCAGAGCCACAGTCTCAGGAAGAACACATGTAGAAGTGGCAGAAAATCCATTGCAGATTTATGAAGGTGCAAAACAGAAACAAAACCAAAAATAAAGAGAGACACACGTGTATCTGAACATTTATTTAACATACAGGAGGGAAGTGGCAAGCTTGAGGTGATGATTAGGCAAAACCTGCCAATTTTGTCTGGAGCAGTCACCAAGAGAACAGCTGGGGGCCCTGCTGCTTGGGACATTTAAAACTCACGACTGGACAAGACAGATGCACAGATCCATATTCTAAGGATCCAGATGACGTGGAGCAGGATGGGCGTCCTCATTTCCCCCCACTGTAAGTGAAAATACCAGTTTTTCTCCTTTTACAGTAATAGAGCCAAGTGAATAATCAAAGACAATAGACACACTTGCGGTGCTGACAATTAACTGGAGGCCTGATATAAGGACTCATGACAACTATGTTCAAACATTTCTTCTAGGCAATGAATCATGATTTTTCGTTACTTAAAACCAGCTGAACACCATTTAAAAGTAATCTCTTCTACATTTGATTTACATACCAAGCTTCATGGAAATGTGGCTTTGTACTTGAGGAGACTTTTCCTTGAAAGGAAGGAATTAAATAATGAAATTCAAGTCACTCTCAAGTAATTTCCCTGTGTAAGAAAATTATGGACCAAATAAGATTCAAAAATTCAGCAAGCTCTAATCCATGCATCCTTTATTCCATTACAATCACTGTGTTGCATTCTAGCAACAGGACACAAACTGCAATCAATCGCAATCAATTTATACAACAATCTGAGGCTTACAGTACATTTAAGGCCTTTAAATTTGGAAAAATTAGACCTATGCTAGTAGTGTAACAATTTTTAAGTGTTTTGCATTTCTGATGCATAATCTGTGCGATTCCAGTGTCAAAGAATCAAATTACTTCTAAACTAAAAAGATCAGCTCAATGAAAATTTAGTTACATAAATTCATCAAAACATAAATGTGTAAATTTTTTTTTTGTCCTGGAAACTTTATAAAACTTTAATAGCAAAATAATATAGGGATAAAAACATATTTTAACAAAATGTATTCAATCATATACAAACCAGAATTTTGCAGTTTATTGTAACTAGACTTAAATTAAAACTACCAATTAAGAATCTATGCACAATGTAAATTCAAATATGTACAGTACTTTTAAAAAGTCTACAGGAATGCTTTACAGAAGGAAATGTCTGTTATGGCTATTATTCAGACCATCTGAATATTAAAATGAGTTTTCTAGTAGTAAATTTACACATTTATTTTTAAACAAAAGCGGTTTTGTCCCTAGTTTTTTTACGAATATTCCAGTTATGTTTATATAGGTAATGGAGAGGTTGTTACAGAGTTTAGCCCCATATAGTAGTTTGTTTATTTTCAGGAAAAAGTATATTTAAATAATTTACTTGGGAAGATCAGTAAGTTAACAAAAGAACACTAGGAGGGAGGAGGGGGAACTTCATCACAATAACTTTCCAGTTACAATACCACAGCTAGAAACTTTACAGAGAAAGCACTCCCTTAGATTGAACCCATGACTGATTGTTCAGAACAAGCTGTAGCTCATAACAGTTGTGTTCTCCACGCTGAGAACACTGGAAAAAGAAGTCTTTGTAGGACAGAATTATAAACGATCTGAAGTGAGACACAGAAAACTGATCTTCAATTAATACAGCACTAGGTAAAAAGCGTCCCCATAAGCAGCTAGTATTCCCACTTCCTTCAGGGCAACAAAGCTAAAAATTGTTGGAATTACAGTAGTTGACCATATTTCTGTGCATTAGTAGAATAATTTCCAGATATAAAAGACAAATTTCATCAGATGTTTGATTAGAACACCCTAAAGACAGGGTATTTCTTCATAGTATAAAGCTATTACAGCTATCCAGTTAAAGCATGTGCAAAACCAGGTAATTTCTTCCGTTCACAGTAACTGAGGTAAAATCAGGTAGGCTTCTTCAGGAGTTGGGAAGTTCATGAGATATGAACTGTTTTAGTCTCTCTAAGTACTGTGCATAAAGCTCTATGTCATTATGCCCAGCCCCCTCCACCCAGAGGGGCTCTACCGCTCGTGGACATCGCTCGTACATGGCCAGGCCGTGGGAGAAATCAATTACCTCATCTTCGGTACCATGGATTACCAGCACAGGAGAGGTTACTTTAGATATCTTGTCAATGCTGAGGGATGGAAAAGAAAAACATAGCTCAGTTTGGGGCTTTAACTTTCATACCATTAAAGAAAGCAAGCTTAACTATCAACACATGATCCAGTTACCGGTGTATGTTTTTAAACGGCTGCAAAATGTTGGAATTGTGCTCAACTGATAAGGAACAAGGCTCACTCCCAAAACACACATGTAAACAGGAGCCTGCACTGCCATCACCATCACCCCACCAGTTCTAATGACAAGAAGCTCAAATGGGCAGCAGGCAAATAATCTTTGGCACAAACCCCCCCAAAACATATCTGTCACAAAAACCACTGAGAGGCAAAAAAGATTCCACGGGACATGCTGCCAGTGTGGACTCTTCACATTACGCATTATCACCTTCCAATTTAACGGATTAGAATCTAATTAACTACGTTCTAGTTACAAGACTCATTAAAAAAAAAAAAAAAAGCCTCAGCTCATGAGGTTTGAATCAGTCTTTAAACCCCCAAATTAAAGCAGATTCAGCTAAAGAAAAACAATCTGTTCTTTGTACTGATTGTCTATGTTCAAATGGCAAAAAAGAAAACTGTGGGAGAAGAGCATTATACAAGGATATTCAACTGCAAACCAGAAGAAACACACAGGAATTTATGTCATGCAGCTAAAAACTTCTCTGAAGTGGCCCTAAAGTAAATTTTTTCCTTCTGTTCCAGCTACATATAGCAGACCAATATAGCTAGTGACCACCTTTCACAGGAAAATGGGTTCGGAGGAAAGGGAAGAGTGACGACAGGCACCTTCACACCTACAAGTTCAGCCCAGAAAACCCCCATTATGAAGTGTACTGGTAGCACTTGTACTTCAAAGCGGTGAACAGCAGCTTTCTGTGACTGCCTTCACACAGGCACCAACTTTTGTTTCCCAACAACCATTTCACGTTGGTGGTCACCAGTAACTCAAATGAGTACATAGGCAGAGTAGTGATGAACCCTCAGCTTCCTACCAGCTCCACTTACACCAACAAATGGAGGAACTGGCTCAGGACACTATGCAGAGTATGGGATGGAGCAGGTGGAAGAATGAGTATCAGTAATACTCAATTTGAGAGAAGGACAGGTCTATTTCTTTACACTATCTAATAAAAGTTGTTTGGATTTTCCTGCTCCTGAAGAACAAGAAAGCATGCAATTTTGGTAAGACTAGAGATTTTACAAAGTCATCAAGACTGCTTAAAATGATTTAAAAATACAGACATCAACATACACAGACTTAAAAACAGGTCTGAAGAAGCTTTATGAAAATATAAAGTTAATTAAAAATCAAGATGTAGACTGAAGCACTAAACCTCACACATATAAAACTCAGCATTTAGTATTCTAGAGAACGGTCATTGGTATTCCAGTAAACAGCTGAGCGTAAACACATTTCTGTCTCTGTCTCAATATTTCTCAAAAAAACCCAGGCTTCATGTAATTTAAAGAGAAACAGCATTATTTAAAATTAAAATGCAGCCTATTTCACTTTTCCTGTCTGGAAACTGAGTTGTGTGCAACTATGCTGAATAGAGAAAAATATCCCAAGAAAATAAGAAAGACATAAGAATAATGCAGATTTTTTTCCCCATAGTTTTCATCCCCAAATTGAGACTGTAGCCAAATGTAAATATTTTATAATCAACAATTTATATAAACGGAAGTCTTAAGCCCATGAAGAGTCTGTACCTGAGTACACATCAGATACATAAAGCTACAGAAATGTTTATATATAATTTTAGTGGCTAGATACTAAGTTCTCATTTTGTAGGAAACCAGGAAACCCCTTTCACTTCAGTATTCAGATAATGAAACTATTTTCTCCACATATATTCACAGACTATTAAGCTAGATAATATTTGTATTTTGCAGAAAACTGGAAAGCGTCCCATTGCCAGCTCAGAGACTCATAAGGCAGTATTGAAACCGCACATTACATTTACTCAGGATTCTCAGCCATACCGCTCTGCAGCTAGAAAAATCCACAGAGACCAAATTCTCATGGAGTCCCAACATAAAATGCACATAATAGCAATTCACTGTAGGTGCACACAGAACTATTTGTTTCCCCGCTGTGAAGACAGACAGTTGAGCTGCACACATTCATAAAAGTACACTGCTGTTTATTTTCACTGCTTACAGGGTAAGTGAAGTCAGTCTGACAGCAATGAACAACTCAGTGGGATAAGAACAAAATACTCAAGTGCTATATAGTACATCTGTTGTCACTGTTCCCCCCTCCCACATTTTTTTTTTTTTACACTGTTATTTGATTTGGCTGATACCAGCTAATCACTGTTACTTTTGTAATCAGAGCTATTTTTAAGGCTTTGTTTTCTTCCCTCTAGCAGAAGCTTTGTAAATATTGGATTTCAGGTTTAAGGATGATGAATGAGTTGGAGTGTAAGCGTTTCAAATTCTGACAGCACCTTCAACAATTTAATTACTTAATTAATAACTTATTTGAAGGAATTCTTAACACGGGGACTGGACACAGACACTGTGAGAGCCACCATTACTTGGTCACTTGGTCACTATTACTTCTAGCTGGTTTGGCATACCGAGTTTATGTATAGAATTAGAAGGTGTGGGAGGCTAATCTGTTGTAACTAAAATAAAACAAACATAACAAATGCTATGAATATCCCCCAGTACATTTTTTGCAAACATGACCTTCTGAAGCAGAGCCAAGCTTTGCACAAGACTACAGTGAGTCTACGTTGTCTTCTCCCTTCCATGGACTACTTAGCTTTGTGTCTGTGCCTCCCCTCACTCCCCTTGGGTCTGCATACACCGCTATGAAGAGCCTGGCCTCTCCTCTCATATTCTCCCATAATTTAAACTGGGTGAAATCAGAAGTTTTAAAAGATTCCTAGAACATCTGCTATTTCCAGGATCTTTACTATTCCCAAATATTTGGATACTCTAATTAAGGTCTGTTGCAATTGCTTTTCAAGTAAAACACTAGGCTATAAGGTCACTTTTATCCTGAAACCAGTTGTATATAGCCTTCTGTATGTAAAATAATCTAGAGCTTCTTAAAACAAGCTCAAAATCTTTCAAAAGAGGCACAGTAACTTACTTTATTTTAGTCGTAGACATTAGGATCTTACATGATCTCCATCAGGGAGAAACAAATACAAGTCTCGGCATCTTTAGTGATTTTATATGGACAGTATAGCAAAGATGCAGAAGTGTTTCTACTTACAAGGACCAAAGGCAATGAAACACTAAATGCATTCCCTCAAGAATATACATGAAATGCAGAACCAAGCTGAAGAGTGAACCACACCAGCCTAACACTCTAGCCTCTGACCCTCTCTTGTTTTCTCCCTTTAAAAGCAGCAATTATCTATACCTTTTGCTCTGCTAATCTGGTAAAACTATAGCAGTATTTTAACAAGCAGGTTGAAAACAGCACATCCATTTCATGATATCATGTCACCTTCTAAATCAAAGCTGACAGAGGTGTTAAGAGTGTACAATTACTAATTTGTTCATCATTAGCCTGAAGGACTTAATAGCGTATTATCAGTTGTTAAGCTACTACTCCAAACTTGACAGCATGAAAATTCTGATATTAACAACCCATAACACAAAAAACAGCATAAGAAGATTAGTTGTAAACACTAAAACTTCATTTGTTTGTTGAGCTGACCATCACGTCAGTTTGAAACTGACATCAGCCTGTTTCTTACATGATGAATCTCTGCTTGCGTTTAGAAGGACTGTATACCTGAAGTTTAAAAAGCAGGTGAAAATTCAATAAAGTTCCCAGGGAAGCTACTCCCTTTTAAACACCTACCGAGCATGTTGAGTATAGAACAACCCTCTTTGCATCGCTTATACGTACCTTGGAAAAGCATCAAAGCAATAGGTTTTCCTAGTGTCAGGAAAAGCTACCCGTAATCCAGACATCAAGGGAGAATGAAGGATTACTGCTGCACACTCGTACCGAGATGCGAGGTCCACTGTAGGGACAGTACCAATACTCTGACCATATAGAATAATGTTCTCAGGACTAACACCATACCTGTAGAGAAAAGAAATATCCTTTTTTAAAAAAAAAAAGAACAAACCACAATTCACATCACAAAAGTAAATTCAAACAAAACAAAAACAAAAGAAAGAGGGGATAAAATCCAAAGCAACCCTCCCACTCATTATAGCTCTTTAAAATCTATTCCTAGGAAACATGAATTTACAAGTCTAAACTTTAAAACAATCCAGTAAATAATCAAGATATACAAGCTCAAGAGAGCTCTCCTCAAAGAAAGAACGTCAGTTTGTTCATTAATCTTCACCATCTTCCTCAACACCTCTTATCTTTCACTCGACAGCACAGCAAATTATAAATCAGCCTTCCCTCCTATCCACACTCACTCTCAGGAATTTCAATTAGATATTCTGGAGGCTAACAACTCTTCCACCATTAAACAAGACAGTTACTTCTCTGCCCACCTTCATTTCCACAAAGCTGGGAAAAAAAGGACCAAACTGCCTTGTTAGTGTAGCTAAAGACAAAGATAAAAATTTAAGAGGATTGTTCTGTTAATTTTTAAAATTTCTCGTCAGTGTAAACTATTCCTTGTTTTTCTTTTCCAGTTTAAAATACATTAAGCTTCTTTTGTAAGCATAAAGATATATCATTCCATAAAATTCAGGGCTCACAGGGAGTCCTGGATGGCTCCTCAATATTTCCATCCAGTCTATAAAACTGTCCTAGCTTGTGTTCTGTTTCACAGCTGCAAAAAAGTTGAGGATGGTATTAATTCAGTTTTTACCTAAAATACCCAAAATAGAAAAGAATTTGGAAGAGGCACAAGAGGAGGCGACAGTGGCTAGGAAGAAGTGAAGAGTACAATAGTACGTGGTCACCGCAACTTGTTAGGAAAGCTGCAAATCAAAGCTGTTACTCAGTTAATTATAAAATATTTACCCAGAAGATTTCTATCTATAACTCCACTTCCCATTGCAAGCTGTATAAAGAATAATCAAGTGCAGAAGGGACCGCATTTCTAGTAGACAATAATTTGTGCAGAACACAACTTTTTGCCAGTCTACACTGTCTACAGTCCTGCTGTCACTGCTATGACATTGAAAATAAAAACCTACAATTTAGGCTATACCAAATGAACACCTGGAAGGTTTCAACTTCCTTGCCAAGCTGACAGCAAGGCGTTTGGCAGGCCTGGCTAGTACTTGACTTTCAAGCAAGTAAATGATTGGGTATGTGCAAAAGAGAGAAAAACTACAATAGAAGAATAATCAATTAATAATTAAAATTACAATAGAAGAATAATCCAGTACCAGTCATCCAACTACAGGCTGTCAAGATTGCCTGGTTTTACAATGAAGTAAAACTAGCCTCTGTGAAACTGGAATTTTCTTAATATTTCTATACAGCTGAGCATAAGGGTGCTTTTGGCATCTACTGTAATATGAATAGCAACTGTATAAAAATATCTCCCTGGAGTAAAATTGTATCCTCTTGGTAACCAAGCAGCAGCTCACGTTGGTGGTCTATCACCACAGCCATGGCCTGATGTTTTTAAAGAGACGTTGTGAAGCTCTTTTAGGAGAATTTTTTATCCCTTACTGTTAGAAATAGACCAGCACACAGTAGAGCCTAGTTGATTTTGCTTGAGTCTCCTTTCTAAAACGTTTACTATCTGAGCACAATATGGAAACAGATGTTTGAATCAGAATTACAGGGTAACAGGACAGTACAGGCTGGCAAGAGAATTCCTTAAACACACACAATTGCCTTAGTATGGCAATTTTCCTCAACATTTATTTGCTTAGGATTCCCATCTCTTGATGTTACTTTTTTTTTTCTGAAAACAGCTCATACTGTAAGTGGAGCAACCTCCTGCTGTGGCAATAGATACTCAAGAAAAAAAAAAAAATCTCAATTTCATAATATGCCAGTTAAAGTCAGATACAGTCTATAGCATAATTTTAAAAACCCCCAAAACCAGAGGTCTCAAGTAGCCCTTCATAACTAAATAAGTACCACAACTATTCAGTATCTAACTCCGCAGAAAGGCAACGTGATGATTTTGAAAAAGTGTCTTACGACACCGAGTCAGTGCACTTGTAGCCTGTCATTAAATCAAATGTATTTTCTAATTTGTATTCCTGCTGACAGGCAACTAAAAGAATCTCTTGGACTGTTTTAGTTAGGGACAGTCCAACTGTCCAACACAGAAGAGTTACTGTAACAGATTTATCTTTTTAAGCCCTTTACCATTAGGCCATCAATCAGTAGGTGAGACATCAAGTTCACCACAAACATCAGCAGAAACAGTTACATGTAAAATTTATTTATTGCAAGGTCAAAGGACATATGACAACTCATAAGCAAGGGCCATGAATAATTGACATGCACGAGGTTCCTGGAGCTGAAGGCCAGGGCTTGGCTCCACGATACTCCGTGTCTTCACAAACGCTGCCCAGCTGGTGATGCAGCAAGCACCATTCAACCGAGGCACAGAAGGACCTGGGGATTTTATCGTTAAAATACAGTATCCTTTACGCAAAGGCTGGGTGCCTTCCCCACTCTCTGCAAACTCCCTTGTGGTATTAGATTATTGTGCAATAGGAATAGTGATAGAGAAAGTGAAACAGAAGAAGAGAGGAAGCGCAGACATGGATAAGAAGGCAGCAATGAAAGGGAAACTAAGTGACACAGAAAAGAAGGAAAGAATGTGACAGAAGAAGGCAGAAGACATTCTGAGAAAAGAGGAATCCTGTTACAATCCGCTCTCCTATTAAGGAAGAAAGTCCTTCCACCAGCTAAACAGCAGCTCCTAAAAATATCTTCCATGAAACACATGAGCTTTGGTCTCTGTGGAAACAGAGCTCCATCCAAGGGAGCGGGAGACCCAATTCACGTTTACGGGTACGCTCCTGCACCTCTCCTGTGGAGCCCAAACAATTCAAAACAAGCAGAGCAACACTGCAATGTGGAAACCCCACTTCAGCAAAAGCAGCAAAAGCAAAGTAGGAAGCAATTCAAGTAGTTACTGTGGACATATGTAAACTACTGATTTGACAAGGGGTGGGGGGGGGGGGGAAGGAAAAATTGGAAAAAAGGTAGGCATGCTTTTTCCCCAAGGGAAGTCAATTGCTGAGAAGTGCAAAGCTACCGCTGTTTAAAACGATGCAAGCATTTCTACTCACCCCTGCCCACAAACACTTACCAGGTGGCAAAATTCTCCACCCTAGTCACCTCTCAGTAACTCACGAGCAGGTTATCTGGATTACAGGTCACAGTTCCAATGTGTGCAGAAAAAACCCAGCTACCTGCACAAGCAGTACTGCTACCTGCACCTACAACTTCCCAATGCAAGCCAGGTCTGGCTAAGGCACCACCACGCTCCATCGTTAATAGTAACACTGTTTGTTTCTTCCTTCTGTCACTGCCTCAGTTTATACAAATTAGGTTTACCAGCAATTCTGGTCTCGTTACGCTAGCATGAGCTACGTGCGCAGAAGCTGGCTATTAGGAACCCTAGGAACCCGCATCCCTGGCTTTTCCAGCTGCTCCTGCACAGAGTAGTAAGAGATGTCGGTCACATCAACAGGTCCGTGCGACACAGGAAACTGCAATGCTGCTGACAGCGAGTACAGCAAAGGAGGACGGGGATGTACAAACTATGTATTATGGTAAAGCATCTGTAACTACGAGCATGAGACACCGATTCCCTGCCCCGCCCTCCCGGGTTCAGCTCTGAGTGATACAGATGGCAAGTTTACCATTGCTATTTTTACTCTCTCCTAACTCAGCTGAAAGCACTACTGGAATGCCGCTTCAGGGACTACAGACGTGTCATACAGCTGAAGCCCTGCAATGTTCACGGCCAAAGTTACAGCGCCTGTGCCAATCCTCAAAGGTGCTACATACATATTCATTAATGAGGCCAGTTCTTTTTTCAGGCTTACTGAATCACTGAAGTTAACCGCACCTTATATTTTCAGTTTTAAAGTTTTACGGTATTTGCTGTCCCAATATCCCTTACCTAAACTGGGAAGCATATAGAACAGCATGGATATGGCAACAGCAATTAATCAGTTTTCAAAAACAGTCACAGTAACTATCTAGGCAGAGTATTTTGACTACACAAACCCACTTCGTAACGCTGTCGAGACCTGCTGTTTAACTGCTGCTAAACTGAGGCAGCAACTGGTGGTCAAGCTCTTCCTTACAACACGGTACATGAAGAGAAATAGCCAGGAAAAACAAGGTAGCTAGTTTGGCTGTTCTCGCAAGGAGACTGAGTTTGAAACTGTGCATTCCTCTCTCAAGAGAAACACTACAATTAATTTTAAAGACACGCAAAAAAATCCAGCATACATCTGCAGCGACACAAACCATGCCACATTTGGAGGAAAAACATACATGTGCTCAGTTATAAGATCTTCATAGGCTCTTCTTCAAGTCTGTTTCTTCCTGTTTATACAAACTCATTTGCCACAACATAATATTCATTCCCTTTTCAAAATGTATTATATCTCTAAACTTTATAACCCAGAGAAATTTAGATTGCTTGTTAAGAAACACAAGATAGGTTTTTCTGTAGCATCATTATACGCTTCCATAAGATATGCGTCTTCATTTTCAGAAATAAGTGGTTATTTAATCTGCTATTAATCTAAAATTCTAATTTTGGGAGTAGAAAGGACAAACAAAAATCTTCAGTCAAGTAAAAACCCTACATGCAGATTGCATACCTTAAACAAGAGTTTACCTTGTAGGACCTTTATGTTAAAAAAAAAAACTCAACAAGAGAAGTTTGGTCAAGGAATGGTACTGCAAGTAATTTACAGTACCAGAACAAAACACTGAATTTCACATTGTACTTCAGCAAGTACCACTCCAGCACGTCAGCCAAAATACCACAGAAATCACAGCAGATTTTTAGCCTGAATGCCAACACTAAATTGAGAGCAAGGCATTAGATTAAGGACTTTTGGTGTTAACCATAACAACAACTGTCAAATGAGAAAATTCAGAATTATTTCGAATTTCACAGAAAACCCTGGCACACAGCAAGAGTCCCTGTGCCAGTTTCTCACTCCAGTTTCCTTGGATTCACACAAACATAGGTTTAAAATTCTTCAGTGTTTCACCGAGCACAACAGACACTGATTCTTTAAATTATGCGATGTCTTCTTCCTCCTCTACCTCCTTCCTGTCCAAGTCTACAGGTACCATGTAATTCAAGTTCAGGCACAACAGACTTCAAATTTTCATTGTAGTAAGAGCCAAAAATGGTTTGCATAGTACTCTGGCCTATGAAGCTGCAAAAAAAAAAAGACTTTTTTTTTCTGGCATATATCCCAGCACACTGTCACAGGAGCAGACAAGTAATTCCACAAATGTGTTCACACTCAAAATAATTTAATTGCCTGCCAGAGAAATTTAGTCAAGAACTCTGCCACAGTTTTATATCACTATTATTCTACTGCCACACCAGATAGTCATTCGGTTATGCTACGGAGAAACCCCAGTGCTAATCAATATAGCCTAGCTAATACTGGAGTTACAGAATAAACCTGCGACTCTTGAAGATGTCATCTTAAATGCCCAGAAAGGTGGTGGAGGCCCCATCTCTGGAAACGTTCAAGGCCAGGCTGGATGAGGCTCTGAGCAACCTGATCTGGTTGGAGATGTCCCTGCTCCTTGCAGGGGGGTTGGACTGGATGACCTTTGAAGGTCCCTTCCAACCCAAACCATTCTATGATTCTATGATTCTATTTTGAGTTCATTATTTGCAAACACCACAATACTACAGGCTTGCTGGACTATATGACTGTAGCACTAATCCAGTGACGTACCAGCTCTTGTCACAGAAATAAATAGATCACGTGGAAGTAACTTCGAGGTACTTCTCAGGACGACTTGCACGAGAGTACCTTAATTACACGAAAGCATGAATCACTACAACTGCGTCTTGATTACTCTCTTGTGAATCAGTGATCTGTTATCAAACATTGAGAACTGTGCTCGAAGTTCAACCAAGTCCTAACAAGGATATTAAATATCACCAGTGAGCTCAAGCAACTATGAGAAAAGCAGGTGATCTACCTGGTGATCTCAGCACAGAGCGAAACCAAGCACTCTCGAACAGTAAATCCTTTCCCCTCCTTTTTTCCCAGCTTGACCACTACAAGCTATTTCCTTCTCCTCCTTCAGCACCCATTTTGTTGAAGTATTTCATACCATACCAGGGCAGCCCTTCCACTGGCTTGTCTTGCACCACACATTTTTGAGTCAACTTACCACCCCACCACGGCCAGCCCAGTCGCGCCACAGCTGAGCAACCTGGCAGGTAGGAGGTCCAGCCTGTGGTCTGTCTTCTGTTGCTCATAAATCAGGCTCTATCCTCACAACCATTTATAGTTAATGATCTCACAGCTGAGATCATTTGACAAATGCAAACAGACTGCATCTATCTATTCTAATTTTTCAAGCATTTTGCAGATATAAAAGTAAAAAAAAAGAAGTGAATCATAAGAGCATTAAAAAAATAACAGATAATATGCATCATCAGCCAGGAAAGACTTCTGCAAACTTGCATTCTGGAAGAAATCTCTTCCAAGCTAGCTGAACAGTAGCAAAATGTTGTGGTACAAAAGACAGAATGGGCAGAAAATACGCAGTCTGCGCTTGTAGATCAATTTTTGCAAAGTAAAACCTCATTTGTTTTCTCTTGTACTGAGAACTGTATTTACAACATGACTTTTTACCACCACAATAACCCAGAATACTAAATTTTGGTGTTTGGTTTATGTTAGGTTGCTCATTTGTCTACCACATGAACCAGCAGTTGTATGTATAAACAACAAACAGATTCGGAACAGTTGCTCTGCCTGACTGAGGCTTTGTTTGTTTTTTCCTCTAGATTGCAGGGAATGAGGAAACAAGAGTTTTCATTAAATGTGCATTGAAATTTAAGCAGAAACTTGTGCCATGGGCACACTGATATAAGAGAACAGAATAACTGCCTCTACAATCATTAATCCTTTCATTGAGTGAAAGTTAGCAAGAAGGCCACTGACAAGCAAAACCAGACTCTTGTAGGACATCCAACAAAAATGAGAAATGATGCGGCTGAGCCGTTTGAACTCCTACCCTGATCACCACTCCAGGTCAGTAGCACTCCAGTACTCAGCGTGCACTCATGCAAGGAGGGGAAGGGAGCATTTTTCTAAACAAAGTCCTAAATAGACACCCCCAAATGTTGGGGGTTTATTTTATCTCCCTAATCGCAGGAGCAAATGCAATCTAAACCCACTGTGAACTGAAAGACAAGAAGCTATTAATAGTAGGAATAGGATTTAAATACATGGATGTATTAAAATGTAATTCTCCCTCCCTCCAACTTTCTTCACTTTAGCAACCTTCAACATCAGCCAGAGTTCTGAAGCCAGCCCTGCGTCACAATGTGGGTTATGGTTTTGAAGACACACACGTGCTCTCTACCCTTCACAGCTCCCTGCTCTTCCCAAAGGGCTCTCTTAGAGCAATCTTCACTTACATGATTTAGTCTCAAGACACAACGCGTAGATGGCATACTAAAATGAATCTCTCAGTCCAGTTATTTTAAAAACAGAGCACTGGAGATAACTTTAACAAAGTATTTTACATTTAATTAAGATGCTCGGTAGCAAATAAACGTGGAATACAGAAGTCTTAGGTTTTATTTATCAAAGACAGGAAACCTTTACTGGCCTAAGAACTATCTTCGTGACCACAGCATCAATAATTCACAAAAACTCAGTCAGCTATGTTCTATAATATACTCTTTACTGTAACCGGTGTACAAAATCTATATAGCCAGTCTCTGAGGCACGTTCAAACAACCTGAGACAGCAGAGAAAACTCTGATACTTTCACAGAGAAGCTCACTCATCTTCTGGAGTGAGGAATTCATTATCTTCACCTCCAGCTTCTCTCTCATCTCTATTCTGTTGTGGTATTTTTATTTCAGCTGCACACATCGTACTCTATTTTTTATAAACCAGCAGAGCTAAGGCAGATGAGCATACTCCTCACAACATTTAACAGCACGACATTAAAACTTTGACAATCCTTTTACTGTTGCAAAAAGCCTGCACTTTCACTTTGCATATCCTACACTCAAAAGCGGAAAGAAGAAATAAACTGCTCCCTAAAATTGTACTCCTATAAGAGTTATTATGAAGAACAAGAAAGATCTGATGATATCCACGTACCTAAACACAGTATCTTTTTATATAAAGACTTCAGGTAAAACAAGTATGTGTCAACTAACATAGAAACTGCGCTTGAGAAAAAGTCTCCTCTGATTCCCTAGGAAATGTTAAAAAACCCGAGTGCAAATATTAACACTGGTTATGCATTCCCACAAGTTTTGTGCTTTCATAGCTGTTTCTTAGATTTCAGTTACTTCCAAACTGGAGAGCCTTGCCTTATTCCTGAGGCTGAAAATTCACGGTGAGCCAATGCATTCTGGCTCACCTCCCAAGCCCATCACATAACCCTCCTCACCACTGGCAGGCTGAGGGTTTGCAGACCTGGAGGAAGCAATCTTGCTGCTCTCCAACAGTTCTCAAAGCACTTTTGTTCAGGAGAACTGTATTATTCTCCTAGTACTCCAATCTGTTTATTGGAGCACCTCTGACACCTCAAGCTTGAGCACTGCTCTCATCCCGACTCCCCTTCACGTCAAACACTAAATTAACTTTCGGATGTATTTCCCTTACCTCTACACACCTATGGCACCACGCAATAGTTTAATTGCCATGAGCTGCACCTATGCAAGACTGACTCATGAGCTGGGATTACTTATCCGAGAAGTACAGTGGCTTTTGACCGGAGCTGCTGCCTGTTCCACCCGTCTACGACATTTCTAACTTTCCACCAGGTACGGCTCGGCTGCTTACAAAGCAAGGAATAACTGCTCGAGTGCACAAACCAGAACAGTCAAGGCAAGAAGATGGCACCAGTTAAGTCTTCTTTAAATAAGTCAGGCTGTGGTTTCTGACAACACAGTTATCACTGTATAAGCATCTAATGAAACAAGACTAACCCTAAACTGTAACCAAACTGCAAAGCTCACCTAGAATGCCACACTTCTAGGTTTGCACAGTCGATTTGCTAAACACTGTAACTTAATAAAAAAGGCTTTCCCAATCTAAGGACCTTAAAACAAATGTATACGTGAATTCTGCTGAAGACAATTGTCTAGATGCTCTAGAAGGATTAAATGTTTTTGCTAAGATGGAATTAATCCTTTGGAGACTAACATTAAGAAGGCTAAAAAAAAAAAATTCAAAGCAGACTGCTCAAACTTTGATACCTCCAGAGCTTGGCCGTGGAACCACTCAGGTAACTAGTCCCCCCACTGAATTAAAAGGGAATTGCTTAACTTTTTCTTCTTTTTTTTTTTTTTTTTTTTGGGGGAGGAGGGTGTGTGCTCCTGTTTGTGGTTTGTTTGGTTTTATTGAGTTTTTTCCCACTCTTGCCTTCCTTTTGTATTCTCTTCCACCTATTTATTGTAATTTTATTTATGTTCCAGTCTCTAATTAAAAGCTATTTCATCTACAGGTTTTACAAAGAACCTTACGTTTTCAAAGAAAAACAGCATTAAATGACTAGTTCTGCTACAATTCTTTGATACAGCTTACAAGACATTAAACGTGAAATGCGGCATTTTTCCTATGTCACTTACAGATATTTGTAACTATATCCAAAAAACAAGCTGTTAAAAAAAAATTCAAGTATTATCCCCTAATGCTAGCGGAGAACAAATAAAAAGTTGAACAGTCGCAACAAACAGCAGGTGCCTGTATCTGAAATCCTATTACAGCAGACAAAGTTAAAGCCATTTTCACACTGTTCTTCAAAGATCCCCGGAAATCTGAATGCCGTCTCTCCCACAGAGCACCAGACCCAGAGTCCGAGAGGATTACACGGGAGCTGGAATGGAAAAGGCCTTGCAAACAGGCAAGCAGACAAACTGGATGCATCATTTCTTCCCATTCAGAAGCATTAGCGTAGCTCCGGCAGTGATTTGAGAGTCTCTGACAGAAAGGGGATGAGGGGGCAGAAAGGCAGGATGGAGGACAAAAACGGCAGAGAGGTCCCAATACAGAAGTCGTTAGTACCAATGAACCGGCCTGATATTCCTAAGAACCACCAACTGCAGATGAATGCATCTGTCCCCAGTACATGAATATTTTATCTGCCAGCATTATATGACGATGAGTCAGCTGGCAGTAGGATTTCCCTTTCCCGTATATACTTACATTAATATGCTCAAGCGCTGTAGAAGAACAAGTTATTAAATAAGACTGGGCTTCTCTCAAAGATAGGCAGTATCTCATAAACACTGAAGGGCTCTACATAGAAGCCAAGCAAAGAAGTGTCATGGCCTGCATTATCCAGCGGACCACATACCCTGCTTGGACAGTCCTATTTAATTCTCTGGAAATATTTCATATTTCTTTAACTTACTGTAATAATTCCCATAGATTTAAAGAAGAAAGGTAGGATTTTCTTTCGATTTAAAAATCAAAGCAATAGGCCGTTCCTCTGGATTGACTAAATGGGAAGAAATCCTATCCGAATAAGTGACACTAACCTCTACTTTTCCCCCACCCGCAGATAAGTAGAGAAAACACACACCGATTTTGTAATTGCTCCAAACACTGAGCTTTATTACAGTGGGAATCTGTACGCACTTAAGCATCTGCTTTCAAAAAAGTGGCAAATTCACAGCCTCACAGAGAAACACTCTCCTGATGAGTCCCTCCTGCCTTCTCTCAATTATCCATTTTCAGCTAGACTCATTAAATATTCTAACAAACACCAAGAGTCAGAACGGCCAAATGGAAGATGCCAGTCCTTTCATGAAAGCAATCTATTACTAGAAAAGATTCTTCCAGCATCTTTTCAGAAACAAGAAAACGTCAGTGTTCTTTCTTTCTCTGTGCCATTTTTATACTGGCACTCTTGACTTTTAAATCAGACTCATCAATTTCTTTCTTCCTATGCATCCTCAAGTTTTTCCATTCCTGTCACTCAAAGATGCGCTGACTTGACTCTACCAGGATTAAAGATCTGTTGCTCCAAAAATCTACACATTATCAAGCCAGTATTTAAACTTGCACTGTTTCACACTTCGTTTTCCTCTTGCACATGTTCCTTTAATGAGCTTTTAATACAATGAACGTTCAGGCCACAGTAACAGTCAATATAAAGCTAAGATGATTAAAAAAATATACAGCAATCACCCAGATTAACAGCACCAGATGTTCTAAAACAGCAGGCCACAGATAACTAGTTCAGAGCTTAAAAATCAAATTGCCTAGCCAAAGCCTTTACCATCACAAACCCAGGGGCTAAATCCCTCCTCCCTTCTCCCAGTAAATACTACTGAGAATTGTGAACAACAAAATTTAGCACAGAGTCAAAGTTCCTCCTGCACACTCCTCCTGTTTGGTTGAAGTGCTCATGAAACCTGCTTTGTGCTCTCCAGGAACTTGACAAGATAGCACAGAAAGTATTACAGAAATAGATATTTGCATTTCATTATATGCAAAAACATTAAATATCAGTAAATTTTACCTACTTTAAACTAACAAATGTTAATCTAAGAAATGGGAACAGTACTGCTGTACATTTAGAAAAGTACTAACTTTCTCCTAACTTTCCTAAACCCACATTAGAAAATTCAGTCCTGAAATCAGGTCATACATACTTGCTCAGTTTATCCCACTATCTTATCCAGCATCATCTGAGCTTCTATGGAGACAAAGACATTTTGCCCAGACTGTGCAAAAATCAGGAGGTTTTAACAATGGTCAAACAGCACGTTTGCAAACTTTATTTTCTGCCAACACACCTAGTTAACAGGGTCAATTGCTTTTGTAGTCTTTTTGGTGAAAGATTTCTTGCTAGTCAACTTTTTGCCCTCAAAAAAAGGATGCTTCCCAGTTAACAGTTAGCTGCTCCACAAGAAGGAGAAGTACCTAGCAGTGGATCAAGGACAACTGTTAATGCAGTCACTTAAGTGCATTATTTCAGCTGATGCTAAAGGTAGAAACTGACCTGCAGATGCATTTCAGAAAATTAAAAAAAAAAAACAGAAATAAAAGGGAAAAGAGAAGCAGCTTCCTGATGTTACTCTGCCTCCTATTTGCCTCTATCTGTGATGCAGTCCTTGTAAAGAAAGTAAGCTCCCTACTTGATGGCAGTATCAACAGAGAACAACTGGTTATGCAGGAAAAAATGTTAGCAATTCCAGTATGTGCCACACCGGCACTTGACTGCCTACCAATAAACCAGCATAGCATAAAGAAGTCTTGTACTGTTGGAGTTTCTATTTTTGAAATAACAGATAACAGTGCAGTGCTTGGAAAAGTAAGTGTATTAATGTCTACGTTATGACCAAAAGCCAATTTGGATAGTAATGTTTTGGCTACATAGGTTTTCTGCAGGTCACCATTTCACGACACATGCACTTCTGGTTAGAAGCTACTGCTGTTTTCTGCCCCAACACAAATCCTTCATCTTTAGCTCTGTACATGGTCACATTTCACAAATGAACAGTGCTTCTAGTACCAAAAAAGCTTCCAAGACAGAAGCAAAATAGAAATGTTAAAGAGAATTTAAAAAAATATTTAAAGAGGGAGTCTGATCAGTTCTACAGCGACGAGCAGGAAAGAACACAGTTCACATTAGACTATTGCCCAGAAGCGCTGGGAGTAGCCGAAGGAACAAAAACAGAGTAACAAACGACAAACAATGCCTGCTAAATCGAGTTCCTCCACTCCCCCTCAAAATCCCAGTAACAAAATTAGCTGAATTTAAGCTACCATTGCTTCTTTTATTCCAAATAAACACTGACTTCATAATAAAAAAAAAAAAAAAAAGAAAAATAGAAAATTGCTGTGGGTATCTAACCAAAGAGACTAATAATCTTTGGTTGTTTCTCCTGCTGCTGAAATGCAACAAGTTTAGAACCAGATCCAGGTATGAAACATCCAAGACCCTTAGCTTTAATGTTCCTCATTATGAAGATTATTAAAGTGGATTTTTGGATGGAAAGAGTAATCTGAAATAACTGGAAGCTGCCAGATCTTATTTATATCAATAGCGGCTGTCCAATGCTCTACGCCAAACGGTCTACAGATCTTAGATGAGCCTGACAGAAAGGCGTTCCATTTGGAAGGGTGGTATATTTGGCACCAGCTTGCTTAGTCTCAGGATAGAAAAGAAGTCAATAAACCAAGGAGACTTTACAACCCGCTCACCCTCTACAAAACTGGGTGAACACTGAGGATTTATGACACATGTATATTTCACATCAAGCATTCAGGTCCAAGTTATATTCAAGTACAACCACCTTTGTTCTTTGTTAATGCAAATACAAAATGCAATCATTTATTTCTTAAAAAAAAAAAGACAACTCCATCTGTGCCTGCATTCCTTCACAGACAGCAGTCCACATTATCGGATTGATTTTTTTAGTACAAATTTCAAAAACGGGAAAAAGAATTAATTATACTGGTTTTATGCAAAGGGACTGTTAGAAGTGAACATCACATTACATAATAATTAGCAAGCGCTCAGGGGAGAGGGCAGAGGGTTCCTGTATCAGAGAAACAGGAGTTCGGAAGCTGGCAGAGAGACAGCAAAAGTCAAAACCTTTTAGGCATGCTGGTCAGGCTTAAGGTTAAAACACCATTTTGTATCTTCAACTACTGTACTGACTATGAAAGGCTGCTTCTTGCATGGGAAAAATGCCTGCAATGTATGCTAAATCCCAGCGTAATTATTAACTGATCTGAGTCAAGGGTTACATTAGTATGCATAAAAATAGCAAAACTAGAGCTGAAACACTACCCCACCTCTTCCTACAACTCTGGTACTTTCACAGTTGGTTAAATTTGATAAGATACTCGTACCCAGACTAAGACACATTAAAAACCATGTTTTACTAGAAAAAAAAAAAAACAGACAAGCTTTTTACAGTAGGGAACAACACAAAATATTATGAAGAAAATGCATAACACAGCTTAATATGCAAGGTACATTCCGGTCTTAGGGGAAGGAGGAGACTGACTGGATCTGGACCAGCTGCCTCAAGGTAAGAACTGCCCAGGGAATACCTCCAAAATAAATATTGTACCAAATTAGCTATTTCAATTTAAAAAAAAAAAAGAGAAAACACCACACTAAAACATACACACACTTTTGTGAGAAATGAAGCAGTAAAGAACAAAAGGGATGCTGCAGAAGACTTTTTGTAAATTTGCCCCGGAGAACGCGCTTCAGAACCAAGACCATTTTCTTGAAAGATGCCACTTCCTACTTAAATACATTCATCAGATGTTGGAGAAGACTATACAGAGACGGGACAAAGATCTACACAAACAAACCAGTCCAATGCCTAATGCAGCGCGTCAACGAACTCAAAATTTCCTTTAAAGTACAGATGGTTCCATACACCAGTTTGCTTAACAGAAGTGTACCCCCATACTACTGTTGGCTTCTCTTTTATTTTGCATATTATTAAGACTTGCAATTTATTGTACAGTGTAACAGTTAAGATAAAATGTCTTGTTTAATTTATTTTAAATAGCCATTAAGATTCGTGGAATAATGACAAAATAATCTGAACCTTATTTCAGTTTATCTGTACTCTGGAAAAAAATATATAGCTGGTTTTGCTTCTTTGCTGATATCGAATACAATTTTTCAAGTTCTATGAGAACATCCAAAGCAAAGCTAACTAAAAGTCAGAGAGGAGGAATGTCCATAAAGATCCTGTAATCTGAGCAAAACCCTTTCTAAAAAACCTTATTAAAAAGAGAAACATTTCAAGCCACACTATTTAAAGGGTGTTTTCCTGAGAAGCACGTTGAAGTCAGTCTCAGAATTTTCACACTTGTTGGATCCCATTATCTGTTACTCCTTAGCTGTTCATTTGCTGCACCCAAAAATAAGTGGCCATGCCTCTAACAAAGTTAAATTTACCTGGTCTAACATACTGGGACCTCATGAAACTTGGCAGTAACCTGTGAAAAAAAAATGGTTTTTTTAAAATCTTTGAGCTACTAGCTGACACCTCATGCCTTGAGAAGCGTTATTTGCCAGACACCGATCTGTGCAGCTTGTTTCAGCAGCATGCCTTGGCTGACAAACAAGGCTCACAAGAGTCAAAATTCTTAAAGTAACATTTCTACATGTAAGCAGGATCTTTTAATCAGGCAGAAAAACACAGATCATCATAAAAGCATACCCAATACTGCCTAAATCAACAATTAATTTCAAATTAGCAGTTAAAAAAAAAGCATTTTCATCTTGAAAGGAGTACCTAGAAAGAATTTCAAGAAACTATACCAATAAATATTATTATTGTCAAGACAGCATACATGAAGTTTTTCTAACAAATTTGCAATACAAAAAAACCCAGAGGCAATACTTTGAGATTACCGCTAACTTAAATTTTTCCCTTTGGGCTTTGAGGCAAGTGTACTAACATTAAACCTCATCTTCCACATCAACATCATTCTTCATTTGTGAACCCACATGGAATTCCCTGGTCTGAAAGTCGAGATGTTAACAGATTTATTTCATGGTTGTAGGGATTTTCCCCAAAGATGTGCATATGCTCTTCAGGAGACACCAAGCCAGGAGTGGGAAGGTGGGTGGGCACTGAGCCAGATCCTGCCGTTTAGCATAGTTTTGAGCCTTTGTATTATTTGGTCTCATGGTCAGCAAATCCAACCACACTGTTTTACTGGCAATAGGAGAACCTTTGTTCTGTAAGGCTAATATAGTGGTTAAAAAAATACAGAATATTTTCTGTATTCCAGAAAATCTGTATATAGATAATGCTGGTGTAACACTGTTGTTATACAACTGGGCTATGTTTGCACCTTTCTGAGATTGCTTGCAGGTAGCATAGCTTCACGTGCAGACATGCCACAATAACCCATTTTTCTCAAACTAGCCTTTGGAATAAAGAATGCAAGGATGTTCCTCAGTCCTTTAGCTAACACTAAGCACTATTGATCCCTTCTACATTCTTAGCCTTCTATCAAAAGTACCTTTATTCCTCTGTGTTCATACAGGTTCCTGGGTTTACAATCACACACATTGCTCACAAAACCTGGCACATTAGAAAACCCACATCTACAAGACACTCAGGTTGAGAGCAGGAATGAAATTCAGCTTCATCATCAGGTGTCAGGCTGAGCATGCAAGACCAGTGTAAGTCATTCATCTAAAAACTGGAAAGCAGGACAGTCATGATGAAGTAGCAGTGAATGGATCACTGAAACTGCTGATTCAGTTCACCAGCACTAGTGTCTAGCAATCTCAATTACCCTGTACCCACCAACTCTTACAGATAGAGGTTTGCCCACCTATTGTATTTTAGCCCACACAAACTCAATTTTTTAGAGTTAGACAAAAAGACAATCCTTAACTATTCCTATTTCAGATCAATATAAACAGTCAATATACACTCAAATTAACACAAGAAGACACTTAAGAGCCACTAGCTCTCAAAAATTGTGAAGATGTGCCTTTCCTAGACTCAGGAAAATGCAAGGAATCCCTCATCTTGCACATGGACAAGTGCCTTCAATTCCTCTCAAGTACAGTGGCAACTGAAACCATTTTCTAATCAACACAGAAAGATTTCTGCCCTTTTTAGGGGCTAATTGGCAAAAGTAAGCCTGTATGTGCACAAGCCTCTTAGGCCCAACACATTCACAGCTTATTTTATGACTCATTTCAACTGCTTCCAATGCAGCCTTGTAATTGATTTATATTTGTGAGGGAGGACAGAAGGGAGTGTTAGTTATTCATTAAATGTATTACCGGCTTTAGGGAAAAAAAAAAAGGCCGTGTTATTTGTTCATTTAATTTATTAGTGCTAGAGAATTTTGAGATTGTTGTCTTTAAAGCCAACAGAGAATGCAACTAAAGTACTAGTTGCTTGTTATTTTTCTTAAAAATGTTTTTAAGGTAGGATTTAAAAGTAAAAGTTACTACAATCACATTACCAGGCAAATGTCATACTAAAATGAAATACGATATTCAGACATATGCCGCAGAAGTATACAGCTAATTCCTTGGCACAGCCTTTGTCGATCTCCATGTGAGGAAGCATCACAGGACCAAAAAAACCAGAAAATCAAAAAGAACCTGCTTTATTCATTCAATATAGAAATATAAATATCCATTTGCTTAAGAAGTGTCAGTTTTCCCTACAAAATCAGTTACTGGCAGCCCGCTTCTGTAGCTTGACATGTTCTCCACCTATACTCACAGGTATCTACAGTCTTGGACAGCATTGCTAATTGTTTTTTTTTTTCTTTGTTCTTTTTACTTATGTCCACAAGTAATGAGCTAGTGTAAACTTAGCCCAGCACTTAGAAACACTTCAAAATAGCAGAATAACAAAGGATAAAGGTTGAATTTTGGAGGGATTTTTTTGTTTTGGAGGTTGTGATGGGCTGGAGATTGACCCCGGCTTCAGAGCAAAACCACAGCGGTTTACACGGCCCAGCTCATACTCCACTGTTAAGAGCAAATGAACAAATCTAAGTGCTACCAGCAACACGCACAGGTCAAAGAGCCACCCTGTAACAGCCATCAGCTCAGTCTCAAAAGGTCACACACTTCTCTACCCAGAGCGAGAAAGAGAAAGGCAAGGTTTTTCCCTTTCTCGTACACTTCATACGATTTAGCAGCTCTAAAAGCAGACAGAAACCCTGAGTCACTTCAGCGTGTAGGATTGGGCAATATGGTCCTCTAGACACCTTTGTGTTCAATACTCTGATGATGTTGAGAACCAGGTCCTACAACCTTTGTACCGCAGGGCAAACCAACGTCTCCAGTTCAGGCAACTGGATTTCAGAACGATCTACAGCCAGAATAACAAGTATTGTTAGCCGAAGGCTCTTTGGCAGCTTATTTTTCTTCCCAAATAACAGTAGTTGCAAAACATTCCTGACAGTGAAAAATATCTCTTTTTTTTTTTTTTAGAAAAACAAGCTTTGATCTTGCAGTTCTGACAAAAATAGGGAAATATTTAACAAAACTACTTTTACTTCAGTGACTAAACTATGTAATGCAACACCAAAGCTCTGTAAACATTTTGAATAACTTTGAACATCAGAGCACCTGTTTTAAACAGTTGTTGGTATTTGTCCCTGGGATGCTCATCAGCTGAATTAATCTCTGCTCACTGCATGGAGCAGAGATCCTGTACGGTTCTATTTTTGAGCACAGTTGGGTGCAGTTTTTCAAGTAGTGACCACGGCACTTAGAATAAGGTAGGTTTTAGAGAAAAATCTCTTTAAACGATCCTTTGCAGATACAGTATCAACATTATTAAAAAACTGGAAGTGGGAAATACCCTATCAAAGTCAATGACAGAAAAATCTACCAGGTGATGCACAAGGGGAACCCTATTACTCCAGGACTATTTACAATGACCCTGCCAAGCACTCTTTGGCCATGTCAGGAATTTAGTTGGTAACTTTTTATCAAAATCCCTAAGTATCAACCTAAAGAACTCAGGTTAGATCATGCACAGAAACACAGTGCTAGCGAAAGAAGATTCTGTTGCAAAGAAAATTAAAGTAGAAATTAACTGTTTTGATAAATCAAGGTAAAAAATTCTGAAGCTGTTATCCACCTAGAAAGCTGTAACCCCTTCAGCAAATCAGAATGGAGACAAACTAAACTGACACAACCTCAGAAGCTGTGTTACCACTCTAGTCTAACCCAACTAGGTGTGTTTCCCAGTTTTACTCAAATGAAAACCAACATTTTTCCACTAACTCCTGAAAAGGAAAAGGCAGTAAGAGAAGACTTAAAATCAGCACCGCAAATAATAACATTCCCACATAATAAGTGGTTTGGGTCTTTTTAACATTGAATTTGAGGACAAAAGTTGAAAAAAACTAAACATTCTAAACTCTGCTATCCATTGATCAAAAGCCCTTGCATTTTACTGTATCATTTCACAATTCAATTCCTTCCATCATGCCACAGTCACTAAGAAACATAACAAAAAATGGAAGTGAACTAATGCTCTCCTATGGACTGAGAGACAAACTCAAATGCACATGTTTTGAGAATGAAGGATTTAAACATTACAATAACATCTATTATTTATCAAAAGCTTAAATGGAAACAGAAGATACTAGTTTATAATGTGCATTATGAAAAACATCAAGCTATATTTTGTTAAATGCAACAAGAACAGTTCTTCTAAGGTATTTAAGTACTCTTTCTTCACCTTCTTTCAATATCCAAAAGATTGACTAAAAGGTCTCCTCTTTGGTTCTCTACTACAGAAGCAGAAAGAGTGGGGATGCAGCTTTTTTTTTTTTTTTTTTAATCCTAGGCTTCTTTCATTTGCCTAGGATTTTCAAACATGTCACAAATCTTCAAATTTATTTGAATATAAATAGCATGCAGTTAACAAAGCAGTCATGGTTTTGTGTTTAAGCACTGTACCCAAACCCCAAGTGCGTATCCTGTTTTTAAGTACTGTACATTGTCTTCATGTAAAAGGGTAGAAAGTTCAACCTTCCCAGGTGGAATTCAGGAAAGGGGGGAGGAGGACAACAATCAAGTTATTCTGTGCAGATGTTGTACTAAGTCAGATATTAGGGTAAGAGTTAATCACATCTCAACAAAAAGCAGCAACTTAGAACCATGTGGACAATGAGAGAAGACAGAGATAGATTCTGCTCAGTCTGGTTCTGGTTTTGGAACAAACAGAACAGAAAGAGACCAACCTGTCTAAAATAAAATAGTAAAAAAAAAAAAAAAAAAAAAAATCAGCCAACCAAACAAACAAAAAACCTGTTATCTGAAGCAATGAAACAGAAGATTCTTTTTGAGAAACATTTAGATGCCAGATGGAAATTTTGTAACCAAGCGCAAATACATATATACAAAAGTCCAAATTAATTACTTATTAATACTTCATATTTTAACTAGAGTAACCAATGCTACAGTTAGACCTCTGAAGGAACATCTATAAAAATCTCATTGCAAGGTAATAAAATTATATGTCAACATCTTTACCTGGGCTGAAAGACAGTTAGCATTCAAACGTAATAATCAGTAAAATTACCATTTAAGAGTATATTTTATTCATGAGCAGAGATACTAGTTTAATTAGAATTAAGGAAAATAAGTTACTCTTTACAAAGACTAAAAGAATGGAGAATAGTTGGCATTGATTCTCCAAAAACAGGTCGATAACTGGAACTGAACAAAAAAAAACCCCATGATTATTTTATTTTTCATCCACTGTTTACAGGATAGTTGTATAATCAGTTGTTATGTAAGGTTTGACACCTAAATGTGTATGCGATAGCAAAATTCTCAGATCAGTACCTTGAAAAAGTACAGTTAAAGATTGCAGCCATTTTTGCAAACACAGCTCAGCATCATTTCTAAAATTTGGCAGCAATCTGTTTTGTCCAAGTGTAGG
Source organism: Chlamydotis macqueenii (assembly GCF_036417535.1). NCBI lineage: Eukaryota > Metazoa > Chordata > Aves > Otidiformes > Otididae > Chlamydotis > Chlamydotis macqueenii. The sequence goes on along the minus strand of NC_141567.1, from coordinate 9,348,491 downwards.
CTTAATTCCTGCCTTCCTCATGGCAACTTTAAAAATACACTGATAAATTAATATCTGCTAACTATCAGTGGTACTTCCCAGGCACAATTTTATAAATAACAAAAAAAGACAAACCCTTGGATTTCCAACATTTTAATGCTTCCTTTCTGCTGCCAGGTGGAATGTCTGGTGGATTCAGAAGAGCAACAGCCTCCCACAGAACTTAGCACAGACGACTAAATGCTTTTCATGGCATAGTGAACCTCTCCTATTCTAAGGCCTCACTTTTAGCTTTGCATTACAGTTCACTACCATATGACTACAGGCCAAACGTTAGGCATCTGCATTAAGAATGAAAGCATACACAAACTCTTGGAAGCTACCAATGAACTGCTGCAGCAGAAATGGTATAACTTGACATTTTACCTCAAGAAGCAGACTTGTATTTTTACAGCAAAATATTTTACTTAATTGTGAGCCACCTAGACTTTAAAAAGGCTAAGAAATGATCAGTCTTGTAAAGTTCACACTACCCCTTAGAGAATTCATCAGCATATCGTTTTGGCTCCTGTGTGTTATGAAGACAGAATCTGTTAACAGACAGAATAGACTACTTTTTTTTTTTTAAGTTTACATTTTACAGTAACCAATTTTTTTACTTGGCATCTGAAATACTGTAATATTTCTTTTGGCTCCTGAAAATGTGACCAATGATAACACAACTACTCTAACAATACTCTCAAGGTGGCACTAAGATGTGTGACTTACAAACAAGGCAAAGTTAAGAGCTGGCAAATCTCAATCCCTCAATTTAAGGGGCAAAGCAGAACCTAAATGTATAAGCCACAAAAAGGACTCCAATACAAAACTGTAAACTTCTTCAGTCACACTTTAACAGCAGGAGCCCAATTCTCTCAGAGCAAGCTGGGCACATGTTGGCATCACCTACTGGCTCCGGCTTCTCAAAAGACTCAAGTGAAGGAATCCCTTGTTTCTGGATCTATGTAGATCTTAAACATGTACTAAATGCCTGGCAAGACAGGAGCACTTCCAGGCAGGTGTGAAAGCACTTTTCAAGAGCTCTAGAAGGGTTTCATGAAAAAAATATCATCAACTAAACATTAAGTGAAACAGAGAGAAAACACAGCAACTGAAGGACAAATATTAACTAGGCTTGGCTTAGACATGGCACTTTTCCTCCCTTAAACCTTATTTACATCATCCATATGCATAACAATGGCATTTAATAGTTTATTCTGCATACAGCATATCAACATTATTTCTTTACATAAAACCATATTATTTATACTCAAGAAAAAAACTTTTTTTTTTTTTGTTTTTGTTTTTGAGAGTCCTGGAAAATGAACCCAGAATCTGGTTTGCTCACCAATCAGACAGAACACATGCTAAGGAACAGTAACTTCCCCCTACACCTTTCTCCCTCATGCTTTTAACCTGACTTGGGCAGACCAATGTCAAAAGCCGTTTGGACTCCACGACTGACCAATCCCCAGATCCTTGAAAAGCCAATTATCTAAATTAGTAACAACTCCTGTCACTATTTTTGAAGCTGGCACATATCCCTAAGATAGACATTAAATACTCATTTCACGTAAGCCAAGTTTATCCACAGACCTCAGAGCCAAAAACAGAAAACATTCATCATTCTTTCTCTTGCCCTACTGCAACAATTTAAGCTTTTTAAAGCTCTCTCCTTCAGGATACATTCTGCGAGGTCCTAGTTTAAGAACCACTAACACAACAGCAAAAGGAACTCATTGTTTCTGTGAACACAAGCAGCAACAGAGGTTGGGGGATGGCAATCAGTCGTAGCAACGAGCCAGGGGCAGCAGCTCTGTTCAGGATTTCCTAGAAGCCAAGGGCTCCCTGTTCCTGCTCGCCATGCTGCCTTGCCAAAGCCTTCTCACTGCTGCTCCATCCCGTTGGATGCCATCTATTTCGGCACCTCCTCCTGGCAGAATCCTCAGCTCTACTTCCGCTTGTCAACAGTTTTTCCTTCCACCCCTCTCCCCTACCCAATCTGATAACACTAGTTTGGCTGCCAAAAGAGAAAGACGTCTACATTGCACAAGCTTGCGTGAAACCCCAGATGCATCACAGAAAACCATCAGTTTCTTGGTAGGCGCTATCCTAGGCCATTGTCAAATTCAGTCAAAGCTTTGGCTCACCTGAGTTACCTCTAAGTAATTAAGTGCGTAAGTCTCAAACAAAACGTTTTTCGCACCCTGTAAGCTCAAACTGCAACCACAGCAATTATCTCCTGCTCAAGACGGAGATTTTCAGTGTTGCAGTAACAGCTAACATAAAATACAGTTGAATAAACCCCTACATCTAGAAAGAGCCCAAGGATGAAGGTTTGCACATGCTTTTATCAAATGAAGCCATTCAACAAACCGCACTGTCGCTGTTGATGGAACATCTGATGAGGCCACTGAAATAACTCAAACCATCTACAAAACCTTTCCCTCTACCTCTCAGCAGGTTAGTTGTGCAGACACCAGACTTATTAGGATTAAATGGAGATACAGAAATACCTTGTCCTCAATATCCATTTACCTTGTCCTGAGGGCCTGCCAGGCTGCATCAATGTCTGCGTACAGGTTTTTCTCAGAGGGCTTGCCGGTGCTCACCCCGTAGCCAGAGTAGTCGTAAGAGAAGACGTTGCAGTTGATGCGGGAGCCAAGGCCAATATAGAAGCTGCACATCTGGCCCAGGTCCACAGCATTACCATGCGAGAAGAGCAGAGTGTACCGGCCAGTGGGGGCACAACGTACGAACATGCAGCCCAGCCTGTTATCTCGAGCCGTGCGGGAGAAGAACACTTCCACGGCATCCAGTTCCCGCTGCGAATACTGCCAGTCCGCCCGCTCGCTCAGGTGCAGACTGCAGGTGCCCGATCCCGTCGGGGTGGCTGCCCCAGCTGCCGCCCCAGCCTCCTGCTGCTGCTCAGGCTGCAGCACGGTGTAGGTGGGCTCCGGGGGCAGGAAGGCCAGCTTGGCAGCGATGCGGCTGGGGCAAGGCGGGCAGCAGAACAGCCAGCATAGCTCGCCCAGAGAGAAACCGTTCATTCTGGGGCCTTGTTCTGGCATCAGAGACACCGGAGAAAAACTAACCTATACTGGAAAGAAGTCAAACCGAACCGACCCAGAGCCCTCCTCCGACACAACCTGCGCGCCTTCCTGCAAGGCTACCAGCTGCCCTCCCAAAATGCAAACAATGACAACCTTGGAGGAACTGCAGCTCAGCAAAACTAGTGCTGCTCTTCAAAGCCTGAAAACGCGCTTATGAAAAAAAAAAAAAAAAAAACCGACAAACCCAACTTCACATAAATGCAGTACAACCAGTGCTTAAAAATCCCACAACTAACGCTACAGTAAATGCAACTCTCTAAAGCACCGCCCTGGACCCCTCAAAGAAAATAAATCACACGTACATGTACACATTTATAAAATGAATTCCCAGATCCTACGGCTCAATGCGGCGCTGCAGAATTAAAAGCGGCCCCCCCGCGCCGGAGCCGGCCCCCCAGCAGGGACCATGCAGCCGCCCCAGGCAAAGGCCCTGACCCCCCCCCGCCCCGCCAGCACCGCCCGCGGCCCGCGGCGCCCACCCGGCTCCACCCCGCTACCGGCCCCAGCCCCTCGGCCCCCGCAAGGCAGCAAGGGGCCCCCCCTCAGCGCTACCGCCCCCAGGCAGCGTCCGAGCGGCGGCGGGAGAAGGAGGAGGAGGAAGAGGGGGAGGAGGAGGGTCCGCGGGGAGGGGAAGGGGAAGGCAAGGTCGAGGCTCAGCCGCGCGTCCCCGCGGGCAGGGCCATGCCGGCTGCGGCGCGCAGGCAGGAGCAGGCAGCGGCCATGTCCCGGCGCTCTCCCCTCCTCGCAGCCGCACCGCTTCCGGGTTACGGGCGCGGAGCGGGGCCGCCCGCCGCAGGTGCCGGCGGGGACGAGGCGGGTGCCCGGTGCTGCCCACAGCGCCGCCCGCCGCGGCTCGCGGCTGCCCCCTAGGCCTGGCGCCGGGCCGCCGAGCAGGTGCGCGGGGAGGGGAGGGGCGGGGCAGGGCGGGAGAGGAGGGGAGCGGGAGCCCGTAGACCGAACCGGGAGACGATCGCCCGCGCGCGGAGCGCGGCGCCTGGCCCTTTAAGGGAGCCCCCCGCCGCCGCCGCTGCCGCGGTCACGTGGAGCAGGAGCGCTGGCGGCCCCCTCCCAGGCCGCTCGCCTCCTGCGCATGCGCGGCGGGCCGGGGGCAGCGGCTGAGGGCCGGGCGGGGCGGCGGGGGCCATTTCGCGCTGCCCTGGGGGGAGGCTGCCGGGCGGCCCTTGGCCTCTCGGGGCGGGCCCTCTGACCTCCCGCAGCCCTCGGGACCGTCTGGCGCTGTTCCCGAGCCTTCCAGCCCAAGCGTGCTGGGGTCTCCCTGAGGAAAGGGCTGTTTGCTGCTGAGGCCGCCTGCATCCCTCACGGCGGGGCATGGCGGGCCCGGGGTGCCGGTCACGGGCGGCTCCGCAGGTCACGCCAGCCTGGCAGGCTGCACCCCGGGCGGTCGGGATGAGGGGTGCCCGATGGCCTTGAGTCTCGCTCCTGGGGAACTGCCGATGTAGCAGTGCAGAAATGCCAGTAGAGCTGCTCCTCAGCTGGTAGCACCCTGAGCCCCGCTGTCCTGGTGTCAGGCGTGCTGTGCATCCCCGACTTGAAAGCTATAGAGAGCTCTGTATCAGTTAGATTTGGCTGGAATTGATCACCGGTTTCAAGAGATACTACAGAAACCTTAAAGAAAATGATGCAGTTGCTGAAGCCTCATTTCCTTAGAAAATCCAAAACCCATAGCCCAAATAATTAATTGAATAAATTACCAAGTCATTTAGGGCGCATGGCAGATCCCATGAATCAGTGGTGGTGGTACTGTGTCTAACCCGTTCATTGACCCAGCGTGCACAATGCAACAGATTGTGGGCAAAAGACAACTGGACATACCTACGTGTAACATTCTGAATGTCACTAACACAGGTTATAACTATACGCTTAAATTAACTAGCACTGTGTGCTGGCTGAAAAATAACCTGTAACATAGCCCAAGTGAAAAATACAAGGAAAATTATACCTGTGCAGCTGTACTGTGGTGTAATTCATGGACATCCAGCCAGTGCCCTGACTGCCGGCACGGCATGCGCATCCACCCCTTTATAGTGCTCTCCTGATGCGCGTCCGTTACCCAGCTTGCTGCCTATGAGGAACAAAGTTTCAAAAACTCAAGAAAAACATTGGGCTGAGGTAATTTCACTAGTGACAAGCCTGAGACGAACTTCTCTTTCAGTGCTCTTGCCAGCTCTAAGAAAGTTAGTTCAAAACCTGTATACAAAAGAGTCAGTCGTGCATGATATTCCTTTGTCTTTGGGATGTCAAAAGTAGGACCAACCCCCATCCACATCAATCTTTCATTGAGTTTTGCTAACAATGGGAATTTTAGAAATCCTAAATTCAGGCAGCAGTAGTTGTGTCTACACTGACTGTTAAGGGAGAAGACAATGGCTGTGTATTTCCAACCAGATGGACAGCGTGGCCTCTGGCATGGCCGGACTGTTTCCTCCAGAGGACAGAGAATACCCCGTCTATTACATGTGTCCCTGGCATGTCCCGCGGGAAGGGTGACAGGGCCCAGAAATTGGGTCAGGTAATGGAGCACATCCTACCTACTGATGCTGGGTTCCTTCGGGTGGCAGAGACAGAGCCAACGTGCCCCGTGTATGGGCCATTCTGACGTCCGATGAAACTGTGAACCTGACTCATACTCCATGGAATGCGATAGAAGAATCTGGATAAAGAAAATATGAAATAGATAAATGAGGGACCCTGTGAAATTCCTTGGGGATCACGAATGACTTCAAGCTCCACCTATGCTGTTACAAGAGGCACTATTGATATTCTGCGGGAAAACTGATACAACCCTGAGAAAACCCTGGATATACCCTGAGAAGTGATTTGGCTGATGAGATCCAAGAAAAGCCTGTCTAGTGCTGCTGCTACGCGTCCCTCTCACTGCACACACACTGAAACCAAGATAAGAGCTGGAATTTGGGCATGTAGCACCAACTGAAATGAATATTTCTCAGAGCCCTGTCAAGGGCTGTATGGACTTGCTTGGAGCCAGACAGCAGAGGCTGTTGTATCATAAGTAGATTGCTGCTCCAAAGAATAGACAGTTTAAAGGACAGTATTTCCCATGCTCCACCCTGTTTCTTCCTTAGGTCATGTTTACAGTAGTGAGAGTGAAGTGTCCTCTTTGAATCCAAGGGGAAGCGTCATGAAATTCACTCCTCGACTGAACTGGGCTGTGCAAACCTTATTAGTTATTAGAGTCTCTTCATTATTCTCATCATACGCTCTCTAGTTTACGTTAATCTCAGTCCGTCTCTCGTACAATGAGATAGTTCCTGCACAGTGGGTGCCTCCTCAAGAAAGCTAACATTTGCCAAAGTCTTGGAGAACAAAAGAAAGAAAGGAGCAAGAGGGAGTGACTGAAATGGAAATCATGCTGGATGAGAAGGACGGGGAAGTAAGAAAAAGGGGTTGCTGAATACTGCTGCCATCATGGCCAGCTGAAAACAGTTGGCGTGAGTGTGTAGCTCAAGAAAGTAAAGCAATTAGGACTTAAAATTAGCACTCGTTTAGTGTGTATCCTGTATCCCAAGTTGTCGAAAGAGACCTATAATGCACAAGTGCTTAAGAGAGTGAAAATTTAGAGAATTTTTATCCATCCATTTGTGTGCTGCTCCTGTGGCAGCCACATCTCTAACCTTCCAGGATCCACGGGAGTGCTGGGGGTTGTGTTGCAGCTTGCTGGGCTCCCTGGCCCTTCCCAGAGCCTGGTTTGTTCTCCTAACATTTTAGATAAGTCTCAGAGCTGTCCTAATTACAGTAGCCCCCCAAACAACCATGCTGGCTACTTCCACCACCACAGATAGCTTTGGTTCCTCATAGCTTCCTCCCTCCTTCCTTCAGCCACTTTTTTTTTTTGGAAAAATCTCACACTTTCCCTGGGATGAGGATGTTTCCAGGACATGCAAAGCTTCTGACATCAAGATGTCCAGGTACTCGGCTATGATGGGCACAGAAAGACAATGTATAGGGACGGTGCCGATACTTCTCGTGCTCAACATCTGAAATTGCTACAGAATGTCTGGTTTGGATCTTTCCTCTATCTGTTCCCCTTGATACAACTGCTGCAGTCCAGCGGTCCCTCTTGTCTCAAATCTCTTCTCCTCCAACTCCATACTTCCCTCTGCTCTTCCTTCGCCTTTTCATTTTGCAGCCAGCAGGCGTCTGCATAGTTTTCACTTGACCAAATACTGTGAAAATGCTCAAGAAAAACAAGCATTTGTGCTTGTTCTGTTACTGCAGAACTCATCTTTTTAATGATCTGTAAATAAAGACCTCCCTACTGCTGTGCCTTGTAACTGACATGACACTAAGACTCAGTGAAGTACCCTGCTTCTTCACTGAATGTTAATATATGGCCTGCAAGGGTAGAATATGCAAGCATTTAATAATAAACAAATTGTCAAGCCCACTAAGAGATGGGAAGTAACCCCCAGGAAAACATGTTATCTATGAGACTTTCACTATCAGCCTTTAATTAACTGCTGATGGTCCTAGAAAGATGCTTCAGGTGAGCAGGGAAAAATCTTCAAATAGCTACCAAAAAGGCAAATAGAACAAACAGCACAGAGTGATTTGTTACGTCTTGATTATTTCCACCATGTCCTGTAGTCTCACCGTGCCTGTTACAAGGGCAGAGCACTTTGCAGTCCGCTTCCTTTTCCGGAACACTGGATAGACCAAAGAATAGGCGAGAAGACAGCGAGGCTGAGGGCAAGGAAGACACCTGGCAGCAGCACTGTGAAGATTATGTATCTTAAACATCAACCGTGCCTGACTTCCTGCTGCCGCTTGCCAACTGTGTGACTCGTTACAGCTGGATAAACAGTCCACGTCTGATACCTGCACACGTGCAGCTGTCATCTGACTGCAGGACTGGTTACAAGTGCCAGGAAGTTCCTCAATGCATTTTTGCGTATTTCCTGGACAAATAGTGCATGAAGAGTGCAAGTATTTCTTACTGAGTATTATTTCTTATCTGTGTATCCCAGGCCTGTTCTAGAACGTGTTACAGCAGTAGCAATGCTGAAAGGCAGCATTTCCCGCAGCTGAAGAACAAGACAAAAGATCATGCTGGAGCCTACCAAACTCAGGTGCAGGGGAAATAATGAAGCACAATTAATCAGCATCCTTGGCTGTTTTCTCATCAGCCAAATCATTGACAAGTTCTTTCTGATTTCTGGGCAAAGGTGTGCTTGAAGGAAGGATTTAAAAGGAGAAAAATTAATTTGCTCTGGGGGTGGAAGAGGATCCTCCCAAACACAAGAGAAGCAGATGTAGTGGGAAGTGGTGTGTCTGAAAAAGACAATGCCTGGGCAACCGATGGCATCAAGAACTTAACTGGAGGCATATATCACACTTGTGCTAGTGAGAAGAAGATGCAAGGTTGTGTGAAGACACACTGTGAAAGCCTTGTCAATGAAGTCAAGAATGCTGTATGGGATGTGCTGCCGGCACAGCATTAGCCAGTGGAGTAAATAAAAAGAAGAGGGCTTGTACGATGCGGGTGTATTACAGAGGCCTCAGGAAAGAAGCTGCGATGCAGCCAAAGTTGGTAGGGGATCGGGATTTGAAAGTGAGACGTGCATTATGCACTTTGACCAGCAGCGTCTCATTGTTTCCATGTATTCTTCCATTTGCTTGTCTTTAGTTGTATAATTAGATTTTAGCTTTTTATGTCTTTTGTCTTCGCTTCACAGTTAAAACTCTGGGCACTAATGAAGAATAAAAAGGTGTTGATAACTTTTAAGTTTTTTAAAGTGAGCAGCTCTTTAGAAACATAAAGCCAGTTTCAGGTTTCTCGGATAGGTACGTCAGATTTACTGTTCTGCTCCCAGCAAACCAGTGCCAGGCTAATACTGAACCACTGCTGCAGAGGAAGCGGAGAGTAGAGAGAAGGGATGGAGCAAGGAAGGAGAGGAAGACACGGAGCCCCAAAGAGCTGGCCTTGCTGCTCCTTCTGCTGCCAGGAGGAAGGGAGAGCCAGGGCAGTAACTGCTGCTCCTGGGACATGACAGGTCCTCCACCCCACAGAGGCCAGCCTCCCTGTTGGCAGCAGCGCACGGTGTTCCTGTCCAAGATGCTGCCATGAACAAAGCAGGCACTGGGGCCGTGGCTCTTTCTCCACCCTTGGCAGTCTGACGCGGCTGCCTCCTGTGCAGATAGCGTAAGCTGGTCCTCACGCTTAGTGTGGCCTTGAAGCTCGAGAGGGTGATGGATGTTTCTGATCACATAAGCTGCCAGAGTGCCAGACCCTGGTCTCTGGATAGTCAAGACTTTAAGATGTAACACCTAAATTAATCACCCAGGGTAAGCAAGCTAAATATAGCCTTCAGTAGATGGCCCATACTCATGTTTTTTCTGTTGGGTGTATCCTTCCCTACATTGTGCCAGTGGAAAGAACTTTCATTTCTTTTTTTCTGTTTCTGCAGCCGAGCAAGATCATAGCGATTTCCTGCCACGTACACCCATGTAGCATTAAACTTACAGGTCTATATGGACAAAAGTGCATCAATTACTTTACCAGAATGAATTAAAAAAAAGGAAAAATAGTAGAGAAAACCCACAGAGCCTGAATGATTGATTTCTTCAGAAGTATGAATCTAAGACAAATGACACTATTCAGAGTTTAAAAGAGCTTTTTCTAAGGTTTGCAGGAGTTTAATCAAGACCCAGTTATCCTCATATTTGCTATGAATACAGTATGAGAAGAATGTGGAAAGGAAAACAAAGACGTACAAACATCAAAACTTACGGGAGGGGCACTGGTGGGGGGACGTGGCAGCTATGCGATATACAGTGAGGGTTTAGAGTCTTGATGTGCAGTGACTGCATTTTATGCCTGTCACTGGCAAATTGACATTTTAAAGATATGTTCTTGACTGCTTTTTCACGTCAGGATCTTTGTTCAAGCTACATCTGGGCTGATGAAAGGAATTTCAATTAAGGATGAAATCCTTTCCTGACTGTATTGAAATGCGCAGGGTGGGAGCAGAGGGAGAAGGGAGCAATGGAAGCTCTATGGAGAGTTCTTAAGGCATCTTGCTGACACAGGACAAGATAGTTTAGGAATGCCTGGGGCAGTGCACTCTGTAGCATAGTTTACTGTGCCTTTACAAAGCAGCAGTGTGCATTCACCTTAGTGCCTACTGCCTGCGGCCGTGTACCATTCAAACAGGGGCTGAGGGTTTAATAAATCCCAATCTAGTTTAGTCCCCTGGAGAACAGCAGTCTAGAGTCATTCAGGAGTGGCAGGGAGAATGGCTGCATAACCTGGCAAGAAAAGGCTGATTTTTGCCCTGTAAATGTAAGCAGTGTCATGGGAAATGAAAGGGGCTGTAAATCTGTGTAGCTATATTGGGAAGAACTGGGATGAAGCACAGCAAAAGCCTTAGGGAAAAGGAGTGTGAAAAATAGCAAGACATGGATATGAAGACAGTGCATGAGAGAGAGGTAAAAAAGAGAAAAACAATAGAAAACCCATAGGAAAAAGAAAAGGCATACTAATTATAGAAAACCACATCAAAAGCACTTTATCTACCTTGCAGTCACCTAGTACTTGGGGTGAAAGGCAAATCGGTTCCCACTGAGCACATTCACATAAATGTATTCCTCTTTGCATGCATGTCCTTGTCTACCATTTTTCCATCCTATCCCTTGGTAAGAATTTTTATTCTGCTGCTACATCCAGGATGCTCACTGAGAGCCCTGGCTTCCAGCAGCCATAGTGACCTTCGGAGAGCGGCTGATTCACACTCCACTCCCATCCCTGTGTTCAGTGTGGGTGTAACAAGCACACTGCAAGGACTCTTTAGGACCTCTCTGTGGAGGCTATAACTGGTGCCTCCTTTCAGGTCGGAAACTGGAGTAAGCACTGAGGCAAGCAATCCGGACAGAGCCAGAGCTCTATGTTGCTGTGGCAAGACCAATAATCAGGCTGTCAATTAAAAGCTACTTTGTGTATGTCTGTAATACTACAGAATCATTAATGTGACTGAGCTGTAGACATACATTTCATTCATTAAAATAATTCATCTATTAAGATGATCTGATTTATCAGCAAGAGTCAGAATTACTGTCCCTGTGGCTTACACTCCTGCAGATAGTCAGGGGAGAGGCTGTCATGTATGAAATCCCTCTCCGAGTATCTGCGTATGACTGCCAAATCCCATGTATGTCACAGCTCTGACGGTGTATCGCATTGTTTCCTGAAAAAAAATCAGAACTAGAACAAGTGTTTTTTGTTTTTCCTCATTCTCCAGAAATCACCAGAAAACATATGCTTCATTTCATCATCAGCCTCCAGGAGATTTTCAAGGTCAGTAGAGATAAAGCTTAGGCTCCCATTCATGAGTACTGGTCATGTAATTAAAATAGAACAGTATATTTAGGCTTAGGCGTACTACTGTCTGACAGAAACCAGCAGTGCTTTATGGAAGCGTGTGTGCCCTTGCAACTGCCTGTCAAATGAAGACAGTCTTCACATCCAAACTCTGAACAATATTCTTCAGCTGCAATAAATCTATTATAATTGGCTTGAATTTCGTTTCTAAAAAGTGTAAGCACAGAAGGGCCAAGTGTAGTTTTGATTTCTTATGGGAGGAGTATCGATTTTTTCTTCTCAACATCACTCAAACCCTGTTTTCTCAAATCGTACAAAGCAAAAAATGCCGTTAGTCTGGGACCATGCCTGCACTCACTGAAAAAGATGTAAATCTGAGCACCAGGTGACGTTTTCACCTGGAGCATGCATTTGAGGCTGGAAACCAGACAGCCCAACTCTCAAGCATTACCTACTCCTCCCTTCCTTCTCTCTAAGCTGTTGTCTCCCCTATTCTCCCTAGAAAGCCAGGATAAAGCCTGTTGTTTTGGCAACGTGCTTTTATCAGTGCATAAGGAAGCAGGAAACTGAACTGAAGTATTCCCTCTTCACTCCGGTGAAGTGCACAGTGACAACAGGTGCTGCTGAGAGTTACTTCACCTGTCACTGCATGCTGGTGACACTCTTTATGCCTCCTGTGGCAACACCAGCAAGACATCGAGAACTGCTCCCTGCCCCAAGCCCGCTCTTTGTTTTTGCGATACTCATCTTGAATTCTCCAGCCTGATGTTCTGGCAGCAAACAGGAAAATTTTGAGTCAGCAGATACCCTGGCAAAATAAATCTGGAGGGAAGAGGTGAAGCTACCAAAACTGCTGAAGTAAACCCGAGTATACTCTGTATGCAGCGCTGGCTGAGTGGATTGGGCACGTGGGACCAGTGGAGCAGCTGTTTCGGGTAGAAGCAGATGAGCAGAGATGCTCCTCTTTGTCAGAAAAGTGATGGGAGGCAGCAGAAATGACACATTCTGGCTTTGTTCCTCACCAGCTCCCTACAACTGCTGCCGTTACTTAAAACCAAACACTGCACCTTTTAGCTCAAGGACAAATTCTGAGAGAAGAAGAAGAGAAGGCACTGAGCTGAGAGAGTGCCCTGCGCTGTCTCAGGCATTTTGCTGGCAAACTGAACTCCCACGCCTTGCCTTTTAGTCATTGTGGTTTCCGAAAGATCAAACCCTGATGTTCATAGTCCAGGGAAAGTTTCCTAGAAAAGTCTTCTACACTTGGTCCCTAAATTCTAAAAAAGTCATACAACTACATCCAAGCACAGAAGCATAAAAAAATAAAACGCAGTGACCTTTTAGGAGACCTTCCAGTCCTGCTTGGAGGCAAACCCATGCCATGTCTAACAAACATGTTTTAACGTGTTCTTAAATACTTCTAGTGAGGCACCCTCAGGCAACCTAATCCATTGTGTCTCCGTTCTTCCCATTGGCAATTTTTTTTCTTAATTTCCAAGCCATGTGTTTCTATGATTTAAGGCCACCACTACCTTTCCTACAATCAATGTTAAGAATAGTCTCTTTTCCTCTGCACAGCAGCCATTTACACATTTATCATTACCTCTATTCAGTCATTTCTTCAGATCCACACAGCTCCTTCAACTTTTCTTTGGAACTTCTGTTTCTGAGTCATTCCTGTTCTTCCCCTCTCTCAAGCTGACCCACAACTGTCCTCAAGTGCATAGCCTCACACTGGATATGGCACCCCAGCTGTGGCCTTACTCATGCTGAGTAGAACAGTAGGATGATCTCACAGCTCATAGATTGCACTTTCACTGATCTATCCCAGTATGAGGTTTGCCTTTTTTCCTCTTTTTTTTTTTTAAATTAAGAGCTGCATGACACTGCTGGCTCCCATTGAGTCCATGCTAACCCCCATACCTTTTCAGCCAACTGCTGCTCGCTCTGTTGGCTCTTAACCCCATTTCTTTGCAATTGATTATTCCTACCAACGCGCAGAACATCACAATTGTCCTTATCAAGTTGCATTTGTCCACTTCCAATACAATCAACACACTCGGCACCTGCAGAGTTCCAAACAAATACAGCGTTGAGTACATGGGCCATGCTCAGGTCAGCCCTGCCTTTTTAGGAAGCACGTACTATTCTGATTTTCAGACCCCTTCTTGTCTATAGACACACGCTGCCACGGCTGCTGGCCAGCCAGGATGACTGAGAGGGTCTCTCTGAGTGCTCCTTATGCTGGCCATGGGTGGGCAAGTGCACTGCTGCGTGGCAGATGCCAACCCTACCCCAACCCATACCCCATGGGCCAGCCCTCTGCACCTGAACAGTGAAAAATGACCAGCAGAAGCAATCTGTCACATTTCTCTAAACAGATGAAACATTTATCTTCTAATCATGAGAAAAAAAAACCCAAAAACATTATTTACCATCCTATGAAAAAATACCTGTTTTCCCCTTTTTTTTTTGGCTGAACTTGCTGTGCAACATCTCCTGTTCTATATGAGATACTTTAGGGGAAATGTGCTTACTCAAAAGATAGGTTTTTTTTTCCGAAGTGCATAAAGCTTTCCACAGATTTGCCTCCAATCTTCAAAAAATCTCATGCTGTCTTATATGTAATTATCAGAGTGTACCCCCGTGAGCTCTCTGGCAGTACAGAACTGAACAGAGCTAGCCTCGGCATTCCTCATACCTTTGTCAGATGGGTGTTTAAGGAGATGTGCTGCTAATCACTTTGACTGCAGGAGACTGAGTATGTAGGTAAAAAGACAGTCGTTATTTACTGGTGAAGCAGCAGGAATGAAATTCAATGACAGCGGCGTGGAGGCTGAACCCAGAAACACAATAATCCAAGTTACTGTGGTAGCAGATTAATGTTAAGTATGCAATTAGATACGGCAAAACGAATGAAAAAGGAAACAGATGTAAACCAGCTTAATAGTTATTTTTTGTCTCCTTGCCAAACATATCTTATTAAGGGTCTCTTATTGCTGCTTTTAAATCTCTGCTAATCAAAATCTATCAGATATGGAGAACAATGACATTTTCCTTCAGGGGTTATAACCCTGAGGTTCTGCCAAGCTCAGCTCATTGCGATAACCTGCCAGGATGCTAAATAGTTAATGAGATAGCAACAGCTACATTTATAAGAAAGAAAAACAGTAAATGGCCAGTTCCTTCTGGTTGAAGTCTTGAGGTTTTAAAAATTAACACCAAGGTACTGATAAACTACATGGTAATTTCCTGAGGAAAGATTAGAGGCTTGTGCAGAAGATAAAACCCCAAGCATATGTTTGCCTGCCTTGGCTTTCACATATTAACTGTGTATATAATGATGGTGTAACTGGAAAAATTCTGTGACGGTCATAATTTGCTGAGCACCATACTACAGCTGAGCACACATTCCATATTCTCCCACAACCACAAGAATCTGAATATCTCACTGCTTTCACCTTGGTCAACAATAAAAGGGAGTTTGGTGCTCAGGTCTGTCAGCAGGCAATACAGACCGGATTCTGCAAATGCCGTAGGAGATGATGCCTCACAAGCCTTCCGAGTGGTGATCAGGCTGATGGGTCTGTGTGCTCTGGTTATTAGGAGAAGACACCCCCTTCCCACAGGCTATCAGTCTGATTCGTACCAGCAAGGCTTTCAGCGACCACATTAAATGCCAGAGCTGCATTCTAGACGAGGGGCTCGCTCGCTTCACGTTGACACTGAAGTTGCAATTGGTAGCGAAGGCACTGTCGAGTAGGTGGACCAGGAATGTCACACAGCTCTATGTATCTCCCGGTCCACTTAGCCATCCCTTTTCAGCCTAACCATAGCCATCCCCAGCTTGCAGTAAAAATATTGCAGAGTTGGAAAGCAGGGGAGGAAAGTCTGACGAGTTCAGGAAGAGTATCTTGTGAAACACAGCATTTTCCTCTTCCTGCACACGGGTCACTCAGCGGGAACAGAGGAAAAAACCCTTTGGGACTGATTCATTCACACTATACTGAGAAAAACACTTGCAACTGTACTCTAAGGAGTAGCGTTACACTGGACTACGGGAGTCCTAGGGTGAAGTCAGGCTCCCTTGGGTTACAGCGAGTATCACTACCTGGATTCTGTTGGTCATTTCCAAGCATCCTTGTGACTCAGCCTGGGAGGTGTCTGTTTCACAAATTGCTATTATTTTCTGTAGTTCAAAATGGAAACTGGTACAACATACTTCTTTAGTTGTACTGAAATGGGATTGCTTGTTTCCTTACAAAAATTGGAGGAATTTTGGCTCTGAACTGAGCGCCAGCTAATCTGGTGCTTAACTTGAAGCAGTCCAGTGCTTCCATTGAAATGAATAAAATTGTCCACTAAGTTACCGTCCTGTTTTTCTGGACTGGGTCTTTTTAGACCTGATCATTTAGCTTAATAAATACAACTCTCTGCATAATTTTAGCCTGGTCTGAAAAGAAAGTGGGTTTACAGGGTAGATCTGTTTCTGCTTTTGGTTTTTTGTTGTTTGGTTGTTTTTGTTTTTTTTTTTTTAACAGCTTTCCGCTTCCCACTTTGGGCCAAAATGTAGTCTTTTGAGGGATGGAAATCCCACTATGTCACAGTTCAAATTTCAACAGTGATGGCAACATTTGCAGTTTTATTTGCAGTAATTTTTAACAGAAGGATTATTTCTCCATCTTGGATACATTTGTTTCTTGTAAGCGCCTGATGCGGTACATCCATTTGGCAATATAACCCCCTTGTTGGGGAGTTACAATCTGCTGGTTTTGTTTTCTGTCTGAAGCGTCTCAAACAGAGTAAGTCCTCAGTTAAATTTATCTGAAGCAACGTACGCATGGTTCGCACAGATGTTGACTCAAGCAGACCCTCCTTTTCCTCACACCACTTCCCAGGAATTCCTCCTACGGAAGCCAGTCATAGCCTGGTGAAACAGAGGTGAAAATGCAGCTTGACGTGTCAGCAGAAAGGATCCTCAGTTAAGATGGAGTCAAGGCAACCTCTCCCCAAAGCCCCAGTGGAGGCGATGCACGGTGAGCCACTTCTCCATCTTTGGAGGCTTGGCCGATCTTCACAGAAGTCGGTGAAACCAGGTCAGTTAACTGCAGTGGAAGATCTGGCCAAAGGAACAAACAGGATGGAGGAGGAGTGTAAGTGCTAAAGGAGCTAAAGACAGCTTGAGCTGAAGTGTTCAGGGACCATAATTCGTGTGGCAAGAGGAGAAAGGTGAAGTTCAATGACAAGGTTCCCCTTGAGCCTCTTCTTCCCCTTTGTGCGTGCTATTTAGTGTGACCCAGTTCCCCACTCGGCTGTTGGCACTGGGGAAAAGCACGGTCCATTCTGGTCGTGATTTTATTTCTAACTCCACTGGACTGAAAGGAGGCTCCTGATTTACACTACCAATGAACCTTAGCCCTCGGGGTTAGATGGTGGCATAACAACCTCTTCCTCTTCCCAGCAGTGGAGAGCTTGGCAGGAAAATGGTAAAACAATTGGCTGGGCTGGCAGATGTTCAGTCTGGCTTCAAAGGAAGAGCGAAACCCTCTGAGCTGCAAATGTTGATAGTTTTCTGATTAAAAACCCTCCACTGATAGATTAAAAAATCATATATTTCTATTAAAAAATGGAGACCACAGCACAGCTTTGATTTACATATGCATGCCCAAGAGTTGTCACCAGCTTTGGTACGCGGTTCTTCCCCAACATCTCACTAAATGTGCAGCGCAGAGATCCAGCCCGTCCTCTGCCATAAGGGGAGTTCTTGAGATCTCATTACGGCTTCTCGGCTGAGAGGCGCGGGGCATTGCCTGTCACGTCTTATTGCTTCAGCACTATGACAGGAACTGCATTGCTGAAATACAAAGATGATTGAAATGTTAATTGCTTCTAGGAGAATGTCAGCAGCGGCTCTTGCCTGGCTGAAAGAAGAGCCCCATGGCATTTACCTGAAGGTGGACGAGGATCCTCCTTACGCTGGGGTCAAATCATAGCAGCTGCATTGATTTCAGCCAAGCTTGTGCTTTTTTTTCCCCTGGAAGAGAGAGAGCTCAGCATCTGTTCTCTGTTCATTAGTACAGCCTGACATGGAGAAACTAACTTAGGAAGATGGGAAGTCAGCCATGAAATAAACTGTTAATATGAGTAAGGAGGCAGTGACAGACATCAGAATTACTGCTGCTGTGCTTGTGTTTTGGGAGATGACAGAATCCCAGCAGATCATTAGCAGGGGGCAAATGCAGAAGTCCTTAGGCTAAATCTTGCCATTGCTCCCGGTAATTGCCTTTTAAGCAACTGGGAGTTTGTAGGTGAAAGGTCTTCTACAACCAGAGTGGACATTTTGTGACAGTAAATTTTTCTGACCGTAAGTCAGAAGCGCTGAGACTCTAAATATACACGGCTTTGCTAACGCTAACAGAGCAGCGCAGTCTTTTAGAGGCTGCGTTCCTTAATTTTGTTGTAGCTCGTACAGCCAATAAACAGATCACGCTAGCTTATTGCAAAGATATGTTTTCTGTGCACACAGATGGTATTAGAAAACATCTCTGTGTATAAAATCTGTAAATACACAATGAATTAGTTATCTGATACGCACTGAATTAGTTTTCGTGCAATATCCCCAACAGGAAGCGAAGCGTGTGTAGTCACTAAAACCAATATTATTACTTGCTTAAATAGAGCAATGCATCCTGTTGTTGTGAAGGGTAAGCTTTGACTGGAAAGGACTGTTATTGCAGCTTCAAATCATTCAAAACAATTTTTTTTTTTAATTAAAAAAAAAGAGTAAGTTTTATTCACTTCTCAGCAACTGTTGGAATATTTCCTTACAAAAGACACTGTTGTGTCCGGCTATTACTCAACCACTAACATTAGAGACGATAAAGTTGCAGGAAACACAGTTCATCTTTTGCGTAGTTAGAAAGGAGTTGGCTTCCCACTTACCCTGGAAACTGGACTTGCTGCTGGGCAGAAAACCACAAATCACAGTGGAAAATAATAGTGGATATATGAATATCTACCTAAAGACTAATCAGCAAAACAAACAACTTAGGAGAAAGATGACCCACATGACGTTGTTTGGAGGAAATTAGTCACCAGTATCCTCCTGCTTCCTTTTGTTTCAAAATGTTAAATCACTGCCCCTCCCCCATGTAGTTGAGAACGGGTTAATACAATCTGTTGTGAATAAGAAATCAAGCTGTTTTCAACAGATGGGCCATATTTTACGAGCGCCTGATGTAGACCATGTGCCTGTTGACTTCCAAGAGTTAGCGCTCCAGGCTAGTGCTTACCTCCAGGTGTTACTGCACATCACGCGGTGCTAAGGGTCCTAGCAAGCATCAGCACCATGAAAGACAGACGTGAGAAACCGAGGGTAGAGGCAGGATCAAGTTTGCTTTCTGCATGGTCCCAACCTACCTTTTGTGGTTTGCTGCCATATTCTCTGGGTGAATGAACATGTCTCTAGAAGTTTTCTTTCCTCCTGCCATTGGCTTAATGGCATGCTGTTTAGGGAGCTTAACAGGCTAAATGTTGCAGTTAGATAAGCCTCTCTGGATGTGAAATAACTGCAGTGACTCTATTTGACTTCCAGCTTAATTATGCTGATGTTCAACCAAGAGCAATGGTCCCTCTCACGCCAACTGTGTGACGTACAAGCAATGACTCTAAAAGTGTCTATTTTCTTCCTTCTCCATTGAGAAGCTATGCATAAAACATTCTGGATGCCAAGTACTACAGGACGTGTGTAACAAACAAACAAAAAAGGCCACGAGATGAGTCCAAGACCCATTGATGTCAATGGAAGCTTTTGCTGTGTGTTCCACCACGGCTGGCCACTTCTGTCCTCAGCCCACAGGCAAGACAGGATGGAGTGAAGTTGGTGCTTGGGAGCTTTGTGGGTGGTGTGGCTTCTCCTTCAAGGGGGTTAACTGCTATTTACTTTCAAAAAGCCAGTGCATCTCTTAGTTGTCAATACATACTGCTCTGTGCATGCACTTAGCTCTGAGGCTGGCAGCCCGTTTGCTTCTTTGGGTTTAATTAGGCTCTAATCTCTAGCAAATTGGCTTCATTGCAGATGTCCACTTTTATTAGTCAAAGATCTAACATATTGTGCTTACAGCTTTCTGGCAAAAAAAAAGATCCAGACTCACCACTATTTCACACCAGGCTTCCCTAGACCAACAGCGTTTCCTAACACGTAAACTTTGGGGGCTATCACCAGCTTTGCCCTATGTCCACCACAGCGCAAAGACATGCAGCTTACTGAACTGGAAACCACTGCCAGAACAGTGCGTTTTGATGTGTAAACCAGAAGAAAGGTCAGAGAGGCACGGCCACCAGTGACGTGTGTAGGAGGTGGAAAAAGCATCAGCCTCTGCGGGTGAATGTGATGACGGGGCAGTCTGGTGCCTGGCTGCTCTGGCAGGTCTCATCCTCCACCCTGTACACAGCTTTGTGCTACCCCTTATGGACACCCCTTTCTGCGAGCAAAGAGCAGAAGTTTAGGGGCTGTCAACTTCTGGTTTTCTTGCCTTTTCAAATGTAGCTATTTCATTGAAAGAAAGGAAACAAACCAAGAATCCTCAACCTAAACCACTGTTTTCTAGCTTTGAGAAAAATGCTGTTTTCTTCCCACCCTCCCCCCTTCCCCCAGGAAGTGACTCAGTACTAAAGAAGCATCAAAAAATAAATAGATCAGCTTAATTGTCTGTTAGTATAAAAATCAATTTAAAAAAAAAAAAAAACGAACACACCACGAGACTTGCAGCTGGCTTGGCTGGATGAGTCTCCTAGCAGTAGTCTTCCCTCATCTCGCCTCCTACCCCACAGCTGTGTCTGCTCCACTCTCTCTCCTTCCACTACTACTTTTTCAAACAAATCATTGCTACTAAGAGCCACGAAAAGGCCAAGCTCCAGCTCCTTCACCTCATCTCCTGGTGTCGGAAGCTCCCGCAGAGCAGCCTCTCTGAGCTCGCCTCCTCTTTCTGAGCCACATGGGATGGGAGCTCTGGTCATCCCGGTCCTGCGGGAGCTCAGGACACAGCCAGAGCTGCTGCCAGCAGACCTGTGGGGAACAGGATCTGTTCCCCTCTTTGCCCTGAGGCCATGATTTGGTTGTCCCAGCAGCAGGCTGTCTTAAGTAACTACTTACTGGTTGTACTCAGCAGATATATCCTTTAAACCCCATGACTTTTCATGTCCTGACAAAGAATGCAAATATTTTCTGTGATCGCTACCCACCCAACATTTTCAGCCTTGGCTGTCCATCAGCCACCACACAAGCCCGGGAGGGGCCTGACACTGCGCTGTGGCTGGCCATGCAGGGAGATTTCTGTATTACTCATTTAGCCACTGCCACTCGGCATGGGGCCCTGGGGAAAAGGGCTGCTTCGCGCCTGAAAGGGAGTTTGGGGAACGGGCCGGACCCTTGCCAAGTCTGGCAGCTCCCCCAGCAGCTGTAGCTGCAGATCAGGGCAGTGCGTGGTCGGGGGGTAATGAGCTCGCAGCAAAGCGTGAGCGTGCATCTGGTGTGGACTGCAGGGCTGACCTCATTTCCTTCCTCCTGGCTCCCTTGTCGCGCTCTGCCCAGCCATTGCGCCCAGGTCTGGCTGTTATCCAGTCGGTACCCAGTTTCCTCAGGGCAGAGCCACAGATAGGACTGGTTTCCCAAGGTGTGGGTTAGCTAGTAATCACTCCGTTGAGCCTTCACGGGCATATTTTCTTTCTCAGGAACCACCAGGTCTCCCCAATGGCATCTGGAGAACATCCAGAGCTGATGAAGCAGTGAACAGGAGCTTCCCTGTTATACCTGCCTGAACTGGAGACCACAGCCAGAAAAACAGAGAGGAAGATTTCCATTCCCTTGGCCCATGAGGTTCTCTTAAAAGCTGGAGACAGGAAACATTATCTCTTAGGGACTGATCAGTATTTGTGCTGCAGCAGCTCTGGAGGCTCCCACTGACATCCTGCTCCTGTTATTCTGGGCACAGCCACCAGATTGAAAACAGTCCTGGCCGCAAAGACTTTGCAAGTGAACCCACCTACAGCATGACTGAATAGGGCCTGCCCCACCAGCAGACCCACAGCTGAGGGACTTGGCTCTTCCCATTTAGCCAGGGCCACCAGGGATCTGTATCCGTGCAACCTGCCCAGCCTAGTCCCGGTCCAACACACCCCTCCCCAGCCGTGGACAATGCTACCGAGTCACTGCCTGGAAGGACAGCAGCAAAGCTGAAGGAAACTGAGACACCTTCAATCCTCCTTTCCCTCCCCAGGAGCTCCTCATTTGATTTATGTATTGATGCTTAACCTCACCATCTTTAGTAATTCCCAGAGATAAGAGCTGGCCAGACACCAGGGCTGGGTGAGAGGAAAGGAGGACCTGAACTCAAGGTCACAGGGTGCCAGCCTGCAAGTCTTACTTAGATATTTAGAAAAGGGTTCACTCCATTTTTCAATAAATACCTGTTGCTGGTGATGATGGCATGTCAAAGAGTTATTTGACTGTAGCTGTGCTCCTGGCAGCTTCCTCAAAGGCTTAAAAAACATTTCACATTAAATCCAGGCATCTGCTCCAGGGACTCTCCTGGTAAGACACAAAGCAGAGATGGGAGTTTTCATTTAGGTTCTACCAGATCTTCCCCCTCCTACTCACATCTTTTATACCCCTCAAACCTGTACAGGGGTAGAAAAGGCTGTTTGTTTTCCAGGTTCAGCTGCATTTCATCTCTCCCTCTAAAACAACATCTTAAGTTGCTACTTCATTTATGACAAAAATGGCAAAAAAAAACTAGATATAAAGAAAAGCTTTGTCAGATACCCATTGATATCCATCAATACCATCAATAACCAATCCCACTTTTATTTAATTTCAAAGTCATTGGTACACACGTGGCTTGGATGGTACTAGGGTTGTGTTTTACTTAGAAGGGACAAGGAGGAAGAAAACAGAGAGGAGATCAACTAACCATTTATGGAATATTCCTGAAGTCTTTTTCTTTGTATGTAAAAAACAGGAAAAATGTTTTGTCAGAGTAATTTTCTGGGGTTTCCAAATTGGAATAAGAAGCTCCCGAACTCTGTAGACGTATCTCTTTGCGAATGCACTGCTGCTTCTTGTTGTTGAATGGGAAAGACTGAGTTAACTGCCAGGAAGTGGAAACTGTGCTATAACATCTTGGCGAAGGTGTATGTGGTGAAGAGCTGCTTGTTCTGCTGGACTTGCTGTGCTAATAACATACATGTGTCTACTGGACTTTGTGCCATTTAGAAGTCAGCTGTAACTGGAGGACCTGCGTGGAGTTGGCGTGGATCAATCACTCATCAGAATCTGGCAGCTGAGCCCAGGACGGTGCAGCGAGGAGAGCCGGCAAGGACAGGCAGAAGAATACGCAGAGGCTCTGCCCGTGCCAAGCGCTGCCTGTGCTGATCCACCCCTGCAAGCAGCGTCAGCGTGAGCCAGATGCTGAGCATACAGCCACTTGTGGCCGCCTGGATCTGGCATCCTCCTCCAGTCCGAAGCAGGGCACCGGGGCAGAAGTATCTGCCCTCGGGATCAGTCAAAGACATGCATTAAGTGGCTGTACCAAGGTGTTTATCAGTCCCTCGTTACTAAAGATTATTCTCCAACGTCTGCACCACTTGCAAAACGTGGAACTGGCTGGGTCTGTTCCTCTCCCGTTCCTCCCAGGAGGTATACGCGCAGTCAGCACTATTTACCCATTCCCAGGAAGAGATGAGCTTTCCTGAGAGGAAATCAGTGTTTCATCCCCACCCAGAAAAATCAGCAGGACTGGATGAAATCTGCAGTCTGAAGTCTGTACGCAGGGACATGGTTAGTGAGCATGGCTCGTATGAGCCCTTTCAGTCCAAATGAAACGTTCATTGAAAGAAAGAAGAGTTTCCGTACATTCAGCATGAAACAGCAGAAGCCCAGCCTGGTTGTGCTCCCCCCAATCCCTTTCTTTCCCCTTGGCTTCCTGCCATTGTCTTTGGCAGAGGTGGGGCAGCTGCAGGAGCCCAGGGAAAGGGGGGCCACTTTCTTCTCTTGGCCACCGTACCAATTATTTGGAAACTTTTTGGGTATTTCCAGCCCATATATGTTCTGCTGGAGTGTCTGTATACACACAGACACGTGTATACATTTATACTTGCACACGCGCCTACTTCAGACATACATTCCTGCATATACACACACGTATGATGACCTTGGTCCTTCAGAAAGTGCGTCAGACTCATTTCTGCCATGCTCATATATTTCCATCAACAAATGTGCAACTCCCACCTCTTTTCCTGCAGAGTGATGACACAGAAGGGTAGGATGAACGCGCCACGGGAGCATAGCCCAGCGCTGCCTCGCATACTGGCACGACAACACAAAAGCAGGGGGCAACGGGTGGCCGAACTGGGCTTGTCTTTGACGGCTGTGTAACACAGCCCGTCACAGCTCAGCTCCTAATCGCTGCCTTCATCCAGGAAGGACCCGAAACACCTACGCAGCTTTTGCAACAGCAGGCCTTCAGGCCAGGCTCTTGGGTTCGTCAGGCCTTGGGTGCCCTGAAGCGGCTTCCAACATCCTCCCTCCCCTCCGGGCAAATCCTGGAAGCAGTTCAGCCCCTGGAAGCTGCTTCACTTTGTGTCAGCCGTACCGGTCCCCTCCGCTGCCTGCATGCATGGTGTTTTGGTGGCACAAACACGTGCCCTTCCCGGACTCCTCTGTTGCTTGGTCCTGGAGCAGGTTCCTGTAACTGTAGATTTTCAGGCTGCTGAGGTTGGCTTTTCTTCCCTTTCCTGTTCCTGAGACAGGCCAAGGCATCTGGCTTTCATTAGTTTTCGGTGCTCTACTTTAGGAAGCAAATTCTAGTTTGAGAAGGACTTTTTGCTTTTCATATCTTGCTTTGAAGAAACTACTGTTTTAAAAAAAAAAAAAGTTTTCCCATCCAATCTCATCACTGGTAATGTGAAAGGCTGCTTTCAGCCTGCTGGAAACTGGCCTCAGGGGGGACATCAACACCTGCTAAAATCCTGCCCTGAGCAGGGGCCTCAACAAAAACCCTCCACCGCAGCCCCCATCGGCAAAATTCAGAGCCAGTCCCTTGCCTCGGACAGCTTATGAAGCAGCTGCGTCCTCTTTCTCCAGCCTCTGCGTAACAGAGCAGAGGAGCTTCACGTGAGAAGGCCAAGTCTGACAGACCCACCAGCAGCTGCCAGCAGGCGCCTGGTTGGCATGGGATGGGTGAACCAAACGTCATCTCCTCGTGAACCCGGCACAGCTCCCCCAGCCCACCCGCTGCACGGCCACACCGCGTAAGGCTTCGCGCCCAAGAAAAGCTCATCTTTGTTCTGGTCTGACGCACAGGAGAGGCCCAGGCCTGCCCACGCGGGTGCAGTGAACAACTCCACCAACCTACCAAGGCCAGGTAAGAGGTTACATCCACTGTGTCGCTAACACCGGGGCCCAGGAGAGCCAGAGTCAGCCCCAAATCCCGGTACACGGGGCACGTATCAATTGAATGCACCCAGAGAGGCATTTTCTCACCCACTGGACAGAGTTACCCTCCAGAGACAAATCCACACCAGAAAGGGCTGGGGATGGGAAAGGAGAGGGCAAGGAAGAAGGGGAAAATCATGGAAGTGATGGTCCCAGCAGGAAACCCAGACAAGAAATAAGCCATGAAAACTCCCTACCCAGGATTTGCTCTGTGAGAAGTACCTGCTCTGAGCCTTGCCAACATGGGTATTTTCTTTATTATCCAACATTCAAATTTTCTTCCTGTCTGCACTAGGAATTCCTGCTTAATTAACATACCTGAACTTTCTGAACCACCTTTCGTTTGCTTCACTAGAAGAGCCTAACACGATAGCGTGAGCAGGGCTCACAGGCTCCAGCACAATCCCACTGAACAAAGAATAAATTAATACATGATCAATAATCAGAGCCATCGCTGAGCTGAGCCGTCCCGCTGTGCCTTTTCGCAGTGCTCGGCTCATTACTTACTGCTGTCACTCAGTCTCCAGCCCGAGAAGATGTCCGTGGACCTCGAAGACCTTGTGGGGTGAGCTTGCTCCAAGTGACACAGACGGTGAATGTTCCTCTTTCGCGTTGTCACCGTGCAGCCGGCAGCACAGGAGCGGCGCGCTGGATCTCCAGCCCTGCACGGGCAGAGCTCCCTGGGGAACCCAGAGAGGAACACAGAAAATACCGCTGCTAAACGCTGCAGAAACAGCGTGATACATGGCTACGAGCACAGCCGAGAGCTGAAACTCGCTGTCACAGCCTGCTCCCACGGATAAAGCTTTCTGCTGCTTTAGAGCAGAGTATGGAGCGGGGAAATGCTGTCACTTAGCACCTGCATTAACACCACAACTTGAAACAAACTGTTCAGAAGGGAGAAATTTCACTGTTGTTTGATGCAGCTGTGCCCACACGCTGGAGCAAAGGGAAGGGATTTGAGTCCTGGAGTGCCTGTGCCACCTGCACAGCCCAGAGAAGGTCCCTTGGTGGTGACCTAGGAAGTGAGTACAGCAGTGATTTTTCTTTTAAGACACACGAGTCCCACTGAAGCCTGAAACATTTTATCAGAGAGGAATCAGCTCAAGCCAAAAATACTGGGGCACTTTACTTAACCAAACCTGCCACTTTTGATCCTCTTGGAGTGGGAATAAATCCTCTGGTTTTTTTTTTATAACAAAAACCAGCAAAAATTCGTACCATCAGATGTTGCTACAACTGCATTTGGGAGGATGGGTCACATTGGTGTTAAATCCATCACTTGTTCTTCTGTACCCTGCAATGCTCAGGCAGAAAAGGGTGATTTTATGAAGAGTAAAGACCTCTTGTTGGGTGGTTGGATGCTTCCTACTCTGGCCAAAGTTTTGTCTTCCCATCAGCCAAAATTAGAAAACACAAAACTGAACAGGAGTTTCAGCCCTCGTTAACTGATAGCTTTGATTCTTACAGCAATGTATTTTCAAGCAGGGGAGAGGTTGTTTGATGGCTGAGGAAACCTTCTAAGGTGAAAAGAGAGGTGCCTTCCCCATCTGCCATATCGGCATCAGCCCACCCGTCCCCAAAACTAGCTATCAAACAAGAAGCCAGGTTGGAAAGTAGAGTCTGGTAGAGCGGCAGAGGCTCACTGTTCAAGGGGAAATGAGCTTGATCATCTCACCCACAGCCCCAAACACAAAATTATCTGGAATTATTTTGGTTTTCCTCATTTCCCTATTTTTTGTTTGCAAAAATATGATTTTGGAGGAGGGGTTTAGGATTTTTGCTTACAAATAAAATAGACTATAACTTGCATAATGGGAGCAGTTCAGTTTTACATGGTTGTCTCTTGACGTGTTTACACAGCTGGTCAGATACCATTAAAACATATTTTCTCAGGAGGCAGTGTGGTCTAGCGGAATGAGCACGGGCCTAGGAGTCAGGAACTCCCACGTTGTAATTTTGGGTCACCAGTGATTCGCTTTGGTGCACAGACCAAGTCATTTAACCCCTGTGTGCTTCAGCATCCCGAAAAGACATCTCCTTGTCACAGCTTGATGTTGAGGATCAATGCGTTAATCCTGGGGTGGGAGAGGATTAGGGTCTTGATGTGGTACCCAGGGTTGAAAACACTCAAAGAAAGACTACGGAGGGGTGCATTGGCTCCAGCTTTCTTCTCCATCTTCACCTGTCATGAGTTTGGGTTAGCCAGTCTCTAAATCAGAACTGATGCACCTGACATGGTTTTGTGCAAGTCTTTCTGCTCCACACTGAGATCATCCATAAGCACGCTGCAACAGTTTGTCACTTTTCCTAGCAGTAAAGGAACACAAGTCGTCTTGGTGAGACCACCACAGCGTGGCACATCCTCAGTGAAGTGAAAAAGTGACCAAGCAGCAGTGCTAACTTTAACCCCAGGAACATTAGTGATTAAAAAGCTTCAATTTCCAAAAAGCTGATGAACGTACTGCGTATTTCATCTGAACAGGAGCTTGCACAGTGATGGGACTGTAAGGGCTGTGAAATGACTGGCTCTAGTTCTAGCTCAGACAGTTAAAAATCAAATAAAACCTAAATTGCTGTTGAACTAGGGCCTGTGCTGTGACACCGTGTGAAATTAGTCTCCCTTCTTAGATTCCTTCAATTTGGGGTACTTCTGCCATAGCATCGAGATTACTGAGTAGACTTCACATTTGACCTAGAAACTGCATGCACATCACTCCATATCGCTTCTGGGGGACAGTGATGGAAGTAATCCTACTGGAAGATATCGTAGCTGGTAGTTCAATTGCGATCTTACCCACTAAATATCCTCGTTGTTTAGTTCTCCCACTGCTACGTCTGGTAACTGCCGTGTTTGCCTTTCACTGTGCTGTTAATAAGGGTTTTATTTGATGGAATATTGGAGATCATCCAGCAAAAAACGCTCCAAATCAGGCAATAGCTATTTTGTTGCTTCACTCTGGTTCCTTTCTTCCCTCTCTCAGTTTCTCAGGGCCTGTAATAAAAAGGAGAAGTTGCTTGTAAAACTCAGAGACTGGCCCTGCTGATAGACTGTATCTCTGGGGTTTTGTCAGCAGCTTGAGGGGATTTTTGTCAACAACTTGAGTCATTTTAGAGAACTGGTCTGCTCTTTGTAAGGCAAATTTCTGCAAAGGAGGATGGGTGTGGGAACAGCTAGGCGACACATCTGACAGGCAGTGTGGCACAAAGCACTTTCTCAGGGCTTCTGGATATGGGGAGAGGATGTGTCAGGGCATGAAGGAGACAGAGCTGCAGGTGGCCGCAGCCAGAGAAAGTCTTGTGGCTGTGTATGTTCAGTCCTGCGGCTGCTCTAAATGCTGAGGAGGCCAGCTGGCCTTTTAAACTGACTCAGGGTCAGTGACCACGTAAGGGTCTCGGTGCCTTCTCTGACTCTGGTTGTGCTGAGGGCTGGAGCTGACCCCGCTGAATCCCGGGAACATTGGAGGTACAGGACCCACAGAGACCACCTCGTCCACCTCCTGGAGAAGCAGGGCTCTCCCCAGTTTGGTACCTGCTCAACCAAGGCTCTGTCCAGCCAAGGATGGAGACAGCAGGACCCCTCGGCAGCCTGTTCCCACGCTGCACAAGCTCTCCGAGTGACGATATTTGTCCGCGTGTCCAAACCGAACCTCCTGAGCCACAGGCTGTGGCTGCAAAGCCTGGCTGAGACCTGCGGTTCAGGAATCAGACCTTCTCCTTTACTGCTGAGGTAAAGACCATGTAGTGCACGTTCTCTTCATGAGAAACAACTGAAAGAAACAGAAAGTGTAATTTTTTTTTTTCCTCTCCCCAGAGAGAGATTGGTCTCTTCTGGATGGCAGACAAAGCAAAGAAATTTGAGCCTTCAGGCTATCTTTAACCCAATTTTAGAACCTCCTGGAAGTAGGAGTTATTAATGGACTTGCTGCTGGAAGCTCAGCTGCAGTGTTTTAAAATGGCTGTGAAACATGCTCCTGATGGGAGAAGAGCACATAAACAAGAGAAAATCAGGAATCTGTTACCTGATATCCCCATCTCTGCTAATAAAGTTCTCTTTTCAATGCTGAAGTCTTGGTTGGTTTTAAAACAGTCCTGTAAAATTGCCTTGACACCTTATTAACACGGGTACAAGAATCTAGTCACCCACACTTTGCTGACACAGTGCTGCAAGGGAGAAAATGGGGATTTTTACAAACCCGTCAAAGGAAATCTGCTGCCTGAGCTCAGAGCGGGTGTACACGCTGCGGTAAGTGCCATGCATATCTGTAGTGATCCATAAATACCAAATATCACCACTTACTGAATTAGCACTTTTGTCTTTTAGTAGCCTTATTTATTTAATTGCCACTTGCTTCAGTGGGTTTGCTCCAGCATTTCATTACCGGATGATATATCCAGGGCAGCCCTCGTAGGTTAGTGCAGAACCCCGCTCCCTCAGCAGGATCTGAAAATTTAGGTCAATTTGCATAACTTTGATGAATCTTTAGAACGAAAATGATTAAAGTGACAGCTTCCATTGACTTCCCGCTGAGGTCTCTGACCTTAAATCATGGAGGTCACAAAAAATATGTTAAGAATCCAAATAAACTCCAATTCAGAACCCCTTTAGAATAAGCATCTCTGTGCAGTGAGGGCATCGATATGACTTAAAGGAAGTGCACAACACTTTATAAATGTCTCAATAATTAAAACTTTTCATAGGAATTTCACAGATTTCAATGCATAGCTTTTTTTTTCCCCCTCAATCCCAACAAATACTTTTTAAAAACATTTTTAAGACAATGGAAAAGATAAACACTTCAGGTTAACAAAGTACCAGTTCTGCAAATTCTTCATAAAGCTGGAACCATCTCGTTTCAGGGTTGCACAGAAGGAAATCAAGACATTTTTCCACACCGTATCGGGAGAGATGCAAGCATTCAGTGTTTGAGCTCCATGGGCACAATGACAAAGGCCCCTTCGTACATCACTGAATAAATCATCAGGCAAGAACTTTTCCTGACTACATGAGACAACCACGATGACACATGTGCTTGGTATTAAAGGAAGAGGCCATGATTAGTTGATGCTGCGTAAAATCAATGTCCAAACCCAGATTTTCTTTTACGATAGCATAATTTGTTCCACTTTGAAGAGCTCTCCAGGAGCTCTGTGGGGCTGAGCAGTCACATTCTGGAGAGCACTGGGGGGAACAGGGAGCTGCAGGGAGGACTGTGAGTCCACCTCTGCAAGCTGGTGCTAAGGGGACTCTGCAAGGGGGGTCAGGAGCTGTTTTTTATAGGCACCTCTGTTATGAAGAAAGATGCTCCATGTGCACTTACACTTCCCATGGCAGATCACGCTGAGGCAAGCAGACTGCTTGCATCTTCCCCTCAAGTGTAAAGACCAGCCCAGATTCCTCAGCCAACCCTAAATCCTTACACAGAGTACTCTGCACTCTTTTGGTGGCTGGGGAAGGCGGTAGGTAATGGAGGAAGGATGTGATGTATCCATCAAGAGTTCCTTTAAAAAAAAGACAATTTTTCAGTCACTGGCACTGTCCAGTGTTGCCTCCTGATGTCTTTTGCTCAGAGTTACGTGAACCAGAAACAAAGCTGTGACGTTTGGTTAAAAGAGTGTGATTTATACGAAGGAAGGCATCCCACAGTGTTTACGTCTCCTCTGAGTCATGTTCTGGTGTCTCTCATCCTTCACACACATTTGGCCCTGGACACATTGAATTTGCATGCAACGAGGGAGATCAAGGGAGAGGAGGGCTGCTTTTGAGATAAGTGCCACAGCACAAATTCCTTCATTAAATGGAAAGTATTACAACCCAGTCTTCGCCTCCTGCTACACGAACTGAAGAGAAGGCAGCGTGGGTTGCATGTATGCGTGCCAGGGCAGCGTTTTCTCGTGTGTTTATTTAGCAAAGTGGAGGTCTCAAAACTACAAAGAAAGCAGCAACTTAGGCCTTCAAAATCTTTGCTCCTCAGTGACAATGGGCCTATCTGGCCAGTAATTCCAGTGTTAAGTGGAAAATAACTATACTGTGATTTTGTTTTGCAGAGCAAAGCTGCCTCCTGTCAGGGCCACACACAGAACTGCTGTGGGCTCCAAGGGTCACAGCAACCAGGGATGGGCAGCGTCTGGCGGGGAGGCTCTGTGAGCATCCAAAACGTGGTTAGGATGATAGGGTGCACCAAAGTAATTCAACGCCGCAGTGCTTCCATGCCTCAAGTCCTGTTTTTAAATGCATTTCAAGTATTTAAAACCTCACCTTCTTAGCTAAGAAGAGGAACTTGCTATTTGCAAGACGGCAGCACCGTGCTGAAGCATTAGGTGATTTAGCCTTCTTAACAGAGTGCGTGCGCTGGGGCAGTTTCCAAGCTGCAGTTGGGGCTTTCTTCTGTCCCTCAGAGTTGTGCCTGTATATTTATAATTACAGCAATGTGCGTACAGCTGTTACATTTTTGTCTGCAAGAGCCATGGTAATTGCACTTAACCATGTCTGCATCTTCCATGTGTGAGCCTTGCGTTGACATTTTTTCAACTGAATCCCAAATGGCACATTTGGTATATTAGTATTTAGTGCCAGTCTATAATTAGAAGATAATTTTTTTTCCAGAGCTAATGAAAAGATGCCCTAGCAACCTCTGGATCTGATCCCAAATCCACTAATACAGTTCAAGTGAGTCCATTTTATTTTATGTGGGCCAGATCAAGAAGTTTGAAGAAAGATGCTGCCAAGTATTTCCAATCAGGAATATGCTGAAACTTGGTGAAAAAAGACAGAATTCATCCTGTATCTGTCCCTGTTACATCCAACTTGGAGAGAAACTGGGAAAATTAAATGAGTAATACTTCCTGAACCATGATGGTATATTGATGGAAATGTGGCTAAGATTTAGCTCCCATGGAAAAATTAAGAAAAATGTATTTCTATCATCGTAATGAAGACTTAAGCTGCTGCTGTTAGTCATTAGTGCCAGTTAATAGAGCCAAAGATGAGAAATGCAGGGATACAACAAGCCTCAACTGCGTTTCTTTCCTGTATGCCAGCCTTTCTGTGTGGATATCTACCACAGCATCCTGCCATGCTGAGCTGCAGCGATTACTTGTCACCAAACATTTGGCTCCATTTCACATCCAGTATCATTAAGTCCGGATTCCATACCAAAATTAATAGCTCCCAGCACTTCCACACGCAGTTGCCACCCTGGTGCCCAGAAGTACGCTTGATTTAGCACATGAGAGCACAGGTTAATGGTGATCAATCTGACAGGAGTGCTAAGAAGGATCCCAAACCAGCCAACGACACCATGCTCTGCTTGGCATCGGTGCAACACCTGTCTTTCTGTTTAGATAATGTTCTTTAAAAGCAACCAAGAGCCTATTAAAATGCACCAAAAAAAAGCACCAAACAGCTCGCATTACGAAGGTACGGTGGATTTCCAAATGAGATTCATGGTCTCGGGCATATCCATTCATCAAAGACTTTCACAAGTATCTGGGGAAATGCTGAAAGAACATCACTTCGTTGAAAACCCAGTTTTCACAGCAAAACAGTGCTAATGGAACATTTTCACTGACCAACCTCTCTCTTTGGGATGAGCACTTAGTGAGCAGAGCCCGACAGAGCAGGTGGGTCTGGTGGCTGCGTCTCACAAAGCACATCCCAACGCTCTGCTCTGACCGCAGGTTTCCCCGTCAGGTCCCAGCAGAGCCCACGTCTGCTCTCCACAGGCAGAGCCCTGAAAATGGAGTAGGAGCTGTGAAAACAGTTGCCCTGCACCAGGAACGCACACCCTCAAGCAGAGTGTGTACAGCTCCTGCCATGGTCCAGTCATCAGCTTTTTGCATTTATTAGCAAGGTAAATCCTGTTCACAAACTACCAGGTCGACAAAGAAACACAGTGTGAATACAATGAAGAACCATTGTGAAAGGCAAATGCACTTTACAGAAGAAAGTCTGAGAAGGTCACCAGAATGTTTGTGGGAAGAACACAAGTTTTTTTAAACTTTGAACAATGAGACCAAAAGGTGGACAAAGAAACCCCTGTGTTACCACCTCGGAGAGTGAAGACAAATTGCCACAGACTATTAATTAATTCTAAATCAATTGTGCCCTAATGAAACCCTCTACAATACAGATACCAATTCACACACCTCAGCATCAGAACAGGGCTGTTAATGAATGTTTTTCTGGAACTTCTTTTAAAAGTTGAGATCTCAAGCTATCATACCTCTCCCACTCCCCTCGGACAGCCTTTATACATGACAGATAAAAGGAAAACTTCTCGTCCATGACCACAGAGCACAGAAGATTTCAAAGACGAAGACAGAATGCCTGATTTTTGGCATGAATCTTATAATTCAGGATTATTTCCTTCTTGATGATTCCCAACTTATCTACAGAAATTACTTATTTACAGAAAGACAGGAATTAACAACAGCTCATGACATTTTTATTTTAATGAAATTTAAAAAGGCAGTTATTAGTTATACATACACACAACTGATTCTGTACTTGTTAGTCATAAATATAGAACATTCAGAAGTACAAAATACACTTTATCCACAGCACAACTTCACATCAATATGAAGAGTTTAAACAGATAAGTAACCAAGTGCCTAACAATGACAGAAGCCCATTTTTAGAGTTGTTTTCTTTTTTTTTTTTTTTTTTTAATTTTTTTTTTTTAAGACCATTAATCTACTCAAAGTAATCAGTGCCCACAGGCATCAGTTCCATGAAATGCACTCTGGTTTAGAGTAGGAAAAGACTGACCTTTTGAAAACAATTAGATGCCATCACCTTTTCTTTGCTCCATTAATAGAAACAAAACAAAGCCCAAATTCTCCTCCTCTCACAGCTAACAACTGTGAAAAATGGGACTCTGGCAAAAATCACCTGAAGCCAAACTTGAGCACTGCCAGGAAAAGTGAAAATATCTGAACTAGAAATTAGTCCACTCGATACCTTGCAAACAAAGAGCAACAGCAGTATGACACCGGTAAGGCATTAATGACAGAATGGCTGTATTATTCTCGAAAAAAGAGTACACCTATGTATAAAAATATATGTCATAGCAATTGGGTAAATCCAACACTATTTAACACTGTGCCAAAAGTAATTCAGAGTTAAAAAGGCAGTACTGCAAGAAGTATTTACAGTTTCCTACTGTACTTCAAAAGAAAAAAAAAGGCAACAAACCTACAAATGGGACTATCTGGTTAAAGCATCACCGTAGGTACTGCCAGTAGCACTTGTAACAAGTAATGTGATGGATCTCTCTTGTTAAACAAGATTGCTTGTCTGAATAAATGAATGTAAATATTTCAGTATCTAAAATCTTCCCAGTCTACATGCCCGCTCATTGAAATAACTCACCCAGACCATTGCTATTTGCAGTTTCTTGCTCCATCAGTTTAAAAACCCAAAGATTCAGTTTCAAGAAACACTGTGTTTGCAACACAGTTGATCAGAAATCACAGCTTTACTTCCAGCATAAAAACCACAAGAATCAAGAAATCCACTACCTGTGAAATTCTGGAAACCAGAAGCCAAAGTGCCAGCAAAGCTACACGAAGGGCACACAATAAAAACGTTAGCATTCCAAATGCACTTCAGCTATAGGATAAGTAAGTTGCTTTAGTAATGAAACACATGACAAAAAGATACAGCACAGCCAACGCTACGCAGCTTTTTTGGCCACAAGACCTGGGCTAAGGCTGTTTCAGAGGAGCAAGCCACTGACACGACGGCAGCACAGGGCGAGGGCAGCGGTAGCAAATGCTGAAATTGCTCGTTGGCTCGGTCGGAAGCACAGTTGCCAAACTTTAAGCCCGTTAAGCTCTCCCTCCTCGCTGGCTCACGAACGGCAACCCAATGTCTCCCACACGGGCGTGGGAAGCACTGCAGAGATGAGATGGCCAGGAATGGGAGGGGAGGTAAAGAAACGTCAAGAAGAAAGCACTGGCTGGGGATGGCAGAGCAGAAACGTGGGACAGTAACAGCTCACAGGGAAAACCCAAACCTGGCACTATCCAGACTGCCCCGTAACAGAGCAGCCATCCCCTTTCCCAACCAGAACAGCAGGAGTGGTCTACAAGGTGAGCAGCAGTCCATGCTCTGACACCTCAGGCATATTGGATTCAAAAAGATAATAAGATAATACTCTATTTAAAAAGAACAACAAAAAAAAAAAAAAAGAGAGGTGTGCTTGAAATTCCTCTAACAGTGCACTTCCACCTGTACAACCAAATTTTGTACATGAGAAGTCTTCTACAGTAGTATAAAAACCATGACACACTGAGGAAGTTATCATTGCTGATGTTAGGAGAAAAAATTACTTTAAAAATTATTTTTAGATTGAATTCAGGAACAGAAGTAAATTATAAACATTCTTAGAGCAGTCTGTTGGGTAAAATAAAACAGAGGAACATCTTTTTTTCAATTCATTTTTTCCCTTTACAGAGAAAATGTTTTTTAAAAATTTTAGAAAAACTGACTTTTATCACGTCAGGTGTCTTCTGTGCAGAGATACAAGCTGCCCGTCCACTGCTCTCTCCCTGGTGCATGTCCTGCTGTACAGACGCTGACTGCCTCGCTCAGCTGGCGCAGGGGCACCTTTTACAGACATCAAGGAATTTCATTCTGGGACAGCAGAGCTTTGCCTATCTAATTCAATGAGCAGTCATTCGTCTGCACAGCGTGAGCGGAAGGAGAGAAGGCTCCTAGAGAATAAACATCCATGTATTTAAAAGAATAGTTGGGTAAGCGTGTGGCTTGCTCACCTAAGAAGGTAATTTCCCAGTCTCTGGGAGAGAAGAGATATGAGGTTTTTTGTTTGTTTTCAGTATGATTTTGGTGAGGCAAGTACAGATCAGGAGATCTGAGGCCTCTCCAGTACTGCATCTAGAGTTATAAAAAAAATTTCTAAAAAAAAGAGTCCCTAGCCTTAATTGCACGTAGGGCAAGAGATTGGTCCCAGACTGAGTGAGAGAAACAGTAGGAAGGACTCTTCCTGGACAGTGAAAACTACATGCTGTTCTTGGAGAAGGCCAGGGAAGCAAAGTCAGATGGAACCACCACCACGTGGTTAACTGTTAAAGTCACACCCCTGGGTCATGCTTGCTGCAGCCCAGCCGCCTGCATTGCTTGTCAGCATGAAACTTGTGTGGCCAGAGCAGGCTGCAGGACAGGGGCCTGCCTGCTTTTCAGGATACCATCCTGACAAGATGGACTGCACGGGTGTGCACAATACCTCCTGTCAGATGCACCCCAGAACTCAAGAGGAGCTACGAGAAGGCAGACCTTAGTGCTTCGAGGTCTAAGAATTGCTGCAGTCATCGAGACCTTCTAGATGGGCGCTATGCCCTGGGGTTGGCTCTTTCAAGGTCTGTGATGGCCCCTGACTATGCAGAAACTGAGGAAGCTGCCCTCTTCCTCCTCTGCAAAGGCTGGCTACCATCGTCCAACCTCAAAGGTTATGAACAGCCTGCATGAAAGAACTCTTGGCTCCTTATCCTTCATTCCTTCTCCTCCCATTCCAGAAGAAATGATCTGGATAAAAATGTTGACCTTACAATCCAACCTCTGTAACTCATCATGCATATGAAATATTGAGTAAAAACTCTTCTAGCACATTTCTGATGAAGACATATGGTAGGTGACTCACCCAAGAGGAAGGTGATTAACTTACTCTGCAGAAAAGCATACAGCATTCAGAACAGTCAAGAGTCCTCAACATACTCGGTAAGCTGAAAATCCCATATTTAACAGAACAGGGTTAACAGGGTTTAACAGAAGTGATTGCTTGGGAATCCAAGCAAAAATTCAAGTTATCACTGTGTACGCAGTGGACAATAGTCCAATTCATATCTATTACCAACTCACTCTAAAAAAAATTATACACTACAAAACCATCTCACTGCTTGCAGCAAATGAGCTTGAATGATTTCCTAGTAACAGGCCACCACCTTGCACTGTTAAAGTGTGAGGTTTCACAGTATAAAAAAGTACTTCACAGAAAGCAAATGCAGCTAATATAGAAAATGCAGTCTTGATGCGTTTACAGTCATTTTTTTTAAGAGGCAATATTTTTGGGAAAGCAAGAACAATAGAAATTAAAGCAGCCAGTGAGAAACGTACAGAGTTATAGGCCTCAATTCAGTGCAAAACCAGACTAATAGCTTATGTAAATAAATGTTTGTTCTGAATAGAGAACCACCTGAATTAAAAGTAAGAACACCTATGTGAAGTGATGGAGACTCTCACGGTATCTAAATCCTCCACATACATAGGCAACCTTTTCAGTACACTCCAGAATGGACCCTTTGTGAAGGCAAAAGAAACCAGTACAGGAAATCACTTCATACAGCACAAGATATACATAAAGTACCAAAATGTACACACATTCAAGTTTAAGTTAGAAAAGGCGGAGCTGAATCTTCTGGCGAGAGAGGCCTACGTTACGTTGCTTAATCTCACATTTAAAGTGACCTAAATACTACAAGAATCAACGAAAACAGAATATTGTGTCTGCTTCCAGAAACTTAAGCTTAAAGCAAGGCATCGAAATTGAGCGGTAGGCACTGTAACAAGACACTACCTTACCTTTTCTCTGTTAGTCATTGTTACTTCATTATCTATTTAAAAATTACCATTCAAAGGAAATATTAGATATCTTTCACATTCAAATATTTAAGACTCAGAGATTTTTTTTTTTAAATCAAGCAAAGCTTTTCATCTCTGAGGTAGATGACAGTAAAATTAAAAAAAAATAATGGAGCTGTCAATGAACACTAACAAGTGCTGGAGCTCCTCAGTCGGCACTGACGCACCCCAAGGAGGAGAGAGCAAGCCCTACACCACTATCTGAAACATGAGAAATCTGTCTTCTGGTTTAGTAGCTTCTACAGAAATGCAACACAGAAAAAGCAGAGCCAAAATTACACTGAAATGGCCTTGGAGAAGAACTTCCATTTCTGCTTCACAAGCTACTCAGAAAATGGTGGAAACATGCCCAGGTCAGCAAAATCTTCAATGTTGTAATTGCCAGTACCCTGCGTCGGATCCCCCGCCATCGGCAGCATGTCCTGCGTGATAAGGAAAAATCAAAGTGAAGTGTCACTTGCTAACGCATTATCCAGACACAAACTGTTTCCTGTTCATCTTTTCAATATCAAACCAGAAAAGGCCAAAAGTTAGATAAATAAGGTGAAAGCTGGACATGTGCTGCTTGCGTTTTGCTGGAGCGTTTCTGAATGGGAGATGGCACTTCAGCAGGGCAGAATTTTTGGATTGTTCCCCTGAATAAGGCACATTTGAGCTGCCCAATAGTCCTCCCAGGCTGAAACAGCTCCCCTTGGAACAGGTAGCTACATCTGGAGAGAAGCAAACTGTCTGGTTTCACTATATGGGAAGTATCCAACATCCCACACACCCCTGCACCCTACAGAAAGGAGCTCCTGCTTTATAAACAAGGGTTTGGAGAGAGTCTCACCACCTCACCAGCAAGTGAATGTATCACTGCTCTTTGACCTCTGAGGAACACTAAAGACTGGACATCCATCCCAGCTAACAAGATGCCCAAGCAGCCTTCATGCACGTACAATGGCAGAGGAAATAGCAGGAGCTTCTCAGGAGAAATAGGATTTCATGATAATTTCTCCCACGTGTCTTGAGCCAAGTGAGGTCCCTGCAGGAGGTCTCAAAAATACTCAACCTTTCCTCTCAGCCGGAGACCAAAGCCACAGGGAAAAGATATCCCTTGCTGAGAAAACCAGAGTTTACGCTTGCTTTTCCTGTCAGTCCTTACAATAATAAGCTCTTACTACAAAGCCAAATTTTGCCAGGGATGGCTCATTATCCTTACAATAAAACAAAACCTAAAGAGCAAATAAGAAGGCTCACAGGATCTGCTCTGTGAAGGAGTAACTACTGAGAGCTGCTGTGTACTGAGAAGTCACCCCAAAATAAAGACAGATTAAAATCCATCTGAGGTCTCTACAGCATCCCTGTCGATGGTGGTGAAAGAGGCTGTGAACATAACTGGCAGTTTCTCAGCTGCCAGGGTCAGCCCTAATTTTCTGCCCAAAAACTTGCACTTTATGTTTTCCCACATTCTTCCCCAGCCAAGGGGAAGTTGTAGCTATCCCCACGTGTTTAAATTTCCATCTCTGAAGGTATTCCTGCTGCTGGGGCCTCTGAGGCAAGGGGGCCTCAGGGACAGACCCGGTAGAGTAGCTCCCCCCTCAAGTCTGCCTCTCTCCGTATGTCCAGCTAACCCAGCGCTGGTTTCAGGCACAGACAGTCCAAGCAACTTCTTGAAGGCCTCTGAACTGAGCTCATCCGAGCTTCTCATGACATCCAGCTATTATCCTAATTCCCTCCCAATGCACAGTCACCTCCAAGAGCTCTGCAGGTGAGCCCCATTCTCCCTTGGCCCTCCTTCCCACTAATTTGACAGGACATTTACTGGGACATAGCACTTGCCCGAGACACAAGCAAGATGATGCGTGGAGCCCCATGTCTCTGTGGGCCACTGAACCACGCTGCCATGGCTCCATCAGAATTACCCTGAATATGCTTTTGGGTTAAAGTACATCCAAATTGATTAAACTTAGTGCTAACAAAGAGAGATGCAATAGTTTAATCGTGCCTGGGCCATGGGTAAGAGTTATTCCAGATGCAGTGATGTTATTTGTTCCTGTTTGAAGTGACAGTTTGCTCACACAGGAA
Organism: Chlamydotis macqueenii; assembly: GCF_036417535.1. Taxonomy (NCBI): domain Eukaryota; kingdom Metazoa; phylum Chordata; class Aves; order Otidiformes; family Otididae; genus Chlamydotis; species Chlamydotis macqueenii. Next base: position 9,308,787 of record NC_141567.1, on the reverse strand, counting down.
TATTTTCAGGCTAATCTCTCTCATGCAGTGTTCCTATGAGCAACTGAGCACCAGTCCAGTCTTGCAGGTAAATTTACTTTCTAAAAGATAACAAGGTGCCCCACTTCTAAACCTTGCTTGAGGCTTCAACTGTCTTTTCTGCATTTATCTGCATTGTTTTGCTGCAAACTGTCATCTTGATCTCATTTAAAAACAGGTTATACAAGGCCAGAGACATTATTAGTTAACTGGTAAAGTCCCACTCCATCTGTAGTGAAGGCCCAAAATTATACTTAATATTACAAAATTAGGCAGTTAAAGAGGGTTGTTTATCAGCTACCTGATATCTGACTGGTTTTAACCTTAAAAAAATTATTGGCTACTATCTTCTAGACAGTATCAGACTCCTTTGATGCTTGAACTATGGAAAAGAATCACACTGATGTCTAATGGACCTGACTGGCAGTCTGGAGGCCAGCAGCAGGATAAGACAGACATTCTATTTGGGACCATCTCACTGCTTCCCTGCTAAACACATACACCCCAAGTATAGGGTGCAAAGGGAAGGGAGAATAGCATTTTAAATCAGGAAAGATGCTGTTTTTCAGCAGAAAAACAAAACCATCTCAGTTGTAGCCAATACCAGCTAACAGCAGTGCAAACCTCCGGCAGCACACAGCAAGAGGGAACTGCTCCAAGCCCTGCTAGCAGCCTGGTAACTGAGGGCCATGGTTTTAAACTCAGCAGTGAGAAGCTGTCAGATGGAATTCGGGCTCACTGAACTCTCCTCACCTGGAAAACCTCGGTCTGACTGGGCTGCGGGTGCGAATGCTGGTCGCCGCTTTGCTGGTTGTGATGTTGGCTCTGCCACTGGGACCAGACTTCAGAAGGTCTCCCCTGGAACTGGCTGCTGCTCTGGCCACCTTCAGCTGGACGGGGGAAGAAAGGGCAGAAGTTAAGAGAGCAGCTCCTTCAAAATGCCTGCGCCTGCTTTTGAGGCTTCATCCATCAATGCTTGTGTCTGCAAATGAGTCTTAGAAAAAAGACAGTGAGTGACCCCAGCCCCTGTGGGGTGGGAGCCAAAGGGAATTTCAGCCCTGATTGCAGACTGCGGGCCAACCCCAGAGCAAGACTCATTGCCGCGGCTGCACAGATACAGCAGGTGAATACAGCAAAATGCACAGTCACTAGAAGACAATTTTCAAGCATCCCCCTATGGTTTTTTATCACTAATAAGGAATATTTGCCATTTCAGTTAAAATCCAAACTGCATCATCTGAATACTCTTTCTCTTTAAAAAACTAATTCTGGCAGAGCAGTGGGTGCAGTTACCAACTCATCGAAGAAACACGCTTTCAGATTCTGTAAGCAGATGCAGAAACAATAAGATCAATAGACAACAGCCTTGCTGTACTAAATGCAGACATTGCTGTATTAAATACAGAGTGTTGTTTGCTGGAGTATCTTGCCCTCCAATATTACAGCTGCAAAATGATGTATTTAACATGCAGCTTACAGCAGATTATTATTATGTCCGTATGGTGATGGTTTCTTTAAAGTCTCAGGTCATTTAGATATCGCAGAGTAACGCGAACAGCAAGGTTTTACAGTAAATACCCTTAAAATGATGATTTCAGGGAGATGGATTTCTTCTGAATAGTCTACCAGAAAAAAACCACAATGCCACACACATTAGTTTGGTCACCCATTACACTGCACTTTCCATGAGTACAGTTACAGGTCACACTGAAGCTGGACTCATTTTACCCTGTATTTCTACAGACTGGCCCTAGATGTATAAAATTTGGGGGTAATTTTCCTTCAATTATTTACATTATTTACAATGTCTCCTTCTAAGAATTAGCATTTTAGAAAGCTTGCCACCAGGCTTATGCTTATCCTCCAAACATTTTCTCCTTTTTTTTTTTTTTTTTTTTCCTTTCTCCTTTCTTTATAACTACTCCTACTATTTTTGTCTTTTTCCCCCTCTCACTGCAGAAAATCAAGCTGGGTAGATCTCGTTCTCCCCGATTATCAATGCCTTCTGCCAATGATGCCAAATTTCCTGTGCCAAACTTCCACACACGTGCTACGTCAGGTCTCCGATAACCAGACTCGATCATGTCAAATCAGTCACTACCCATAGCAACGGCTTCAGAAAATACGGAAACACGTGCTTAATCCAATCTTCTTGGCTACCAGCTAAATCATGCAAAACAGATAAAATGAAGATTTTACAGGAGAGTAAACAGATTGTAGTGACATATCTCTGTCACATCTGAAGTAGATAATTACAGCGCTTCCCTGACCGACATTACCACAACCAATAAGTCTGCTGACTCAGAAACCCTGTAGCCATTTCATGGGCCAAAACAAAATCCATCTAAGTTACCCTTTAAAAGAAAGCTGCAAGTTTGTTGTGTTTTTTTCTTTTTTTCTTTTTTGGAACAATACACTGAAATTAACTCAGTGAGGCAAATGATGCTTCTTTTCAGCAAAATGGTTACTGCCAGCCGGAGGTTCAAGACATTTGTCTCTGTGAAAGCTGTGTTATTAATAGTATCCAAACTGATGTAGGTCAGGAAATGTTTCTCATTAGGTGAAAGGGTTCTTGCCAAGTAGCTTAGGCCTGAAATGCAAGGCGCTCTCATAAACAAATGTACAAAGGCTGGTGGAAATGGAGGCATGAATAAGCTCTGTGAGAAGAGCTCCATTTCAATGCACTTTTTCTAGGCAACGCAGTGCAGGTTTGCACTCCGTGAGGCTGATCTGCAACAGTTCTCTGCCAATTTTATTCTCAAGGGATAACAGAAAGATGGCACATGTTAGCGTGCTGCTACCTATGCTTTTTGGAATTGCACAATGTTATCAGTCAGCAATATTTTTCATGGACTCCACGCATGTTTATCACTGATGGATTAAAATTTTTTTAACTCTTGAACATTATTCCGCTGGTAGAGGGCAGAAAACTTATCAAGGAGTCAACCACTGGGTCATGGTCTGAAAGCCACTAAATGAGCACGTAATAGGAAAAGAAAACCATTTCAAAACACGGCACCTACTCTGATTAGGTTAGTGGCAGTGTGGGTACAAAAAATCCCACCTCCAGCCACCTCTGGGCAAGAGGACACCAGTCAGGGAAGTTGAAAAATGAAAACAATGTAAATTTATGCCATTAAAGCACAAGATCTCAGTCCACTCTGCTCAATGGGAGAAAACAAACCCCTTTCACCCCGGGCTTCACAACCAACTCACCAAAATAACAGGGTGGAGAATTTCTAGTGAAGTTAATGCTGGAGAGTTTCATTTTTAAGTGCGTTTTTGTGTTATGTCATTTAAAACTTACCAAACCCCGTACTTCGGTTTGCTAAGCTGGAGTAGGCATTCCCACTTGGAGAAGAGGTGGCTGGGCTGGAAAGGGGGCTGTATGATGATGGATCGGCTGGGTAGGTGTGACTTGTTCCAATCCCAAAGGGAGATGACTGAGCCTTGCCAGACTGAGATGGAATTTGCTGAGGAATAAGGGGTAAAAGAAAGGAATGAGTTTTATTGTTGAGGAACAGCACAGCAGACTCATTTTTAACAATGTAAAGACTTCATAAATTCTGCAGATGCAAACAGGCACGTTATTCCTGTCTCAGCCATATTTCATTTCTGTCAAAGACAACTTATGGCTGCATAAGGAACACAACAGACTATAAACCAACACTTACAGCTCTCCTGCTGATTAACTCACCTGTACTCAATATCAGAGCTTTTTGGAAAACCATTACTTTCTTCACCTCTATTACAAGGATTAATTCAAACTGAACAGGTATAAAGAATCCACCTTTATTTGCCAGGTGTTTTGATTTTGCAGTGCCACAGTAAAGTCACTGTTATCTGAATGTCTTGCAGAATATATGCAGTTCTCAGATGACCAGTCTCTCCAGTGCTTGGGGATAAATGGTCAAAGAAGTTTCAAAGCTAATGAGTTGCTTCCTCTCCCTAAGAAGTACAGGCAGCAAAGTTGTTTTGCCTTGTAAAAAGCTTGGGAGGGAATGTGAATCACCAGCCCTGGGATGAGGGAAGAAGCAGTCTAACTTTGCTTTTAACTAAGCAGCTGAATTAATTCAAGGGTATTAAAAAACACCTTGCTATCATTTTCATCTACATAATGGCTTCATCATAGGATCTCCAAATGATCACACAAAATACACAGATGATTAAACACCGCAAGACTGCTTTGAGACAGAGACAACATACACTGAGACCAAGGGAGGTGAAGTGTCTCATCCCAAGTCATGTGCTACAGTAACGTGTAATGCTACAGACAGAATCTACTTATAAACCATTTCCCGCATTATGAACAAACCCAGCAGTTCCAATAAAAACTCACTGCCTAACCAATTCCACAAATAGAAATGAAAGGTGATTACATCTCTGGATACTTCTAACGATGTGCACTGTTACTGGCAATCAATGCACTCAAGTGAAGCTATCTTCTTGGGCAAATGCAGGGGAGCTGGGGGAAGAAAACAGATCCCAACAGACATACAACATGATGAAGATGCTATTAAGCCTTCAGCTTAATAGCTGAAGTTCCAAGCTAAGAAATCGTACATTTCTAAAGCTTTCCACAGTGACAGTGGGTGTATGATGTGTCACTTACGCAAGGCTTAACTCTATTTTACTTTACTTATGATGGATGAATGGATTCCAGTTTCCCTACACTCCCATACAAACTCTGACTTGGACAGAATTCAGATAGTAAGAGAGATCAGTAATTTTTTTTTTTTAAAGTAATTTTTAGTATCCTCTGTAGAATTAAAAAAAAAACCCCTTATGTTATGACTGGATTGCAGTAACAGGTATACAGGTGTGACAGAATAACCACAGCACACTGAGGGCTGGGAAGAATCAGTGTTTTATGTGGAAATAATTCAGTTACTGAAAAATTCTTTAGTGCTCACCCCAACATGCCATTCTAGCCTACCGAACAATGGAAAGTCAAGAGTGATTAAGAGCAGCATTAATGATAGATCAAATGTGATTATTTCATATTATTTGTCTTTAATAGAGTTTCAAAACAGTTTTTTTAATTGTTACAAAGAACAAGAGGTGATTTCTGGGCTAAGACTGTCAAGCATGGGGCATCTGATGGAGGGCTGTGCTGTTTCTTCCAGCACACAACACAACTGGGCAGTGTTAACGGGGCAACAGGCTAAGCAGCCTCTCCTCTGAATTCATGCCTGGATTTCTACGCGCCCCTTTCTGATAACAATGCTAACTTTGGGTAACATCACTGGGTGCAAGGTCTTAATCCAAGAAAGACTTAATTCTCAAGCTTAATACTAAAGCCTAAGAGCTGTCCTCTTTTATTTCATTCAGTGCACATAGAAGAAAAAGTGCAGAACCGAGAGCTTTCACTGGGGTTTATGTCAGCATAGTGACTTCCACAAACACTATGACAAACTAAACACAGTTATGCATGGGGCAGCTGTCCCAAATTACTATAATCTGCCAAGGAACAGAAGTGGGGAAACTGATTTCTCTCCAACCACAAATGATAATGACAAAGTACGTTAAATCACAATTTATTAATTCTTTTGTAAAAAGCACAGAGATTGCAGATGTTTAATGACCATGAAAATAAAACACCTTTAATCAATACCTGTCCTGGAAACGGCGGGCGATTTCCTGTCCAGGCAACCTGACTCTGATTTAGCTGGCGAGATATCTGTGTCAGATTCTGGCCCGTTGATGAAGAAGACTGGATGTCGTTCACACCAGGCACGTGTACCACAGATGAACTAAAGGAACAGAAACCTCATTTTTAGGATATATTCTTGGTGCATTGGCATTGTAAAATATCAGTTCAAAGAGGCGCAGAGGGTAAAATTATTTTGAATTAGACTTCTATAATCTCTTTGAAATGACTTGCAAGAATAAAATCAGTCTTACACATGGTGCACGAACACTTCTCTCCATACTAGTTTAGTATGTAATGCATTAAAAAAATCTGCTTGCAGAGAGTATTCAAACAGTATTTAAGCATTTGTTTAAATGCCACCCTATATGAAGATGCACAAAAAGATGCTACTTTGAAGTACTTTATTTTTTATATATATACAAAAATATATATTTATTATTTTACATGTTAAATATAAATACATAAATGAATACAAAAGAAGACACAACATATAAAGATGCCTTTGTGCATCAACTGAAACAGCTTCCTCTTTTCTCCAATCCCTGCCCTAATGTCTATTTTCACAATCATTTTACAGAGAAAAAAGAAAACAGATTGGGAAAAGTAAATACGCCTGAGCAGAGAGGATGCAGGACTCTGGATCCTCTGAGAAGACCGACAAAATCCCCCCCAGAGTGGGAAGCAAAACGTGGCAGGCATTTGAATATGGGAGTTCTTATTCTGCCTTTCTTAAACTGCCTAAGAGCAAATAAGGTGTTTAGAATTTCTCTGTAGAGTTTGTTTTTAATTTTTTTTTAGCTTTATTTTTATTTTAATTTTTTTTTCTTACTACAGAGTATCCAAAGAAGGAAATACGAACCAGAAAGTCCATCTAAATCTGGCTGAACTCAGAAGTGCACAACAGCTACTGGGGAGAGCTGGCCCTACCGCCAACACCCTGCCAGCTGACTGGCAAGTCCCATGGTCTAAGGGGTTTGAACTGTATCTGGAATATATTCTTTGAAATCAGGAGCCTGCAAAATAGTGCCTAAAAGTAGCTCAGCCTCAGTAACTGAATTGACCAGCCTGGAGAGCAGTCAGGAAAGACAGTTCATAGAGGGTGGAAATGCTGACAGATGTGACTGATGGATCGAGAGCAGCTCCTTCTCCATAAGGAGGACCACTTGGGGGTGTTGGTTGATGAGAAGCTCAACCTGAGCCGGGAATGTGCGCTTGCAGCCCAGAAAGCCAACTGCATCCTGGGCTGCATCAAAAGAAGCGTGGCCAACAGGTTGAGGGAGGGGATTCTCCCCCTCTGCTCTCGTGAGACCCCACCTGGAGAAATGCGTCCAGCTCTGCAGCCCCCGCACAAGGAAGACATGCACCTGCTGGAGAGAGTCCGGAGGAGGCCACGAAGATGATCAGAGGGCTGGAGCACCTCTCCTATGAGGACAGGCTGAGAGAGTTGAGGCTTGTTCAGTCTGGAGAAGAGAAGGCTCCGGGGAGACCTGAGAGCAGCCTTCCAGTACTTAAAGGGGGCCTACAAGAAAACTAAGGAAGGACTTTTGACAAGGGCATATAGTGATAGGGCAAAGGGTAATGGCTTTAAACTGAAAGAAGGTAGGTTTAAATTAGATATAAGGAAGAATGTGGTGGTGAGGTTGCCCAGAGAAGTTATGGATGCCCCATCCCTGGAAGTGTTCAAGGACAGGTTGGATGGGGCTTTGAGTGACCTGGTCTAGTGAAGGTGTCCCTGCCTGTGACAGGGGATTTCGAACTAGAAGATCTTTAAAGTCCTTACCACCCCAAACCATTCTATGATTCTATGTGTCATTACTTGATGTAATAGAAGAGCAGTAGGAAAAAAAGCTATAGTTAAACATCAGGAATTAACAAAGGAAACGAACAAAACATACGCCAAACCCCAAGATGACAAGTCAACCATCCAGTAATATACAATATCCAACTAAAAATCATTTTAATTTACTGTCATATCCCCCCCCATTAAAACCATATTCTTGGCTTTAATTTGACAAAACACACACAAGGGGATTTTATTTCTCCCCACTGAGGTTATTAGCAATTATAACTTTAAGAACACATTGATTTAAATAAAATTATCATTTGCAGATGTTTTCTAATTCTTGGAACTGACAGCCTCTGAATGGCTGTTCCTTTACTTTCACAACCTTGGTTGGTCTAAAACAGGAGAATGAAACTTCAGTATCACAGTCCCAGAACAGTAGTATGAAAATATAATCACTGCTACCACAGTCTCAAAAAGTGACTGGAAATGCAGGCAAACACTTAAACTTCAGATTAGCCAAATCTGTATTGCCAGCTGGTAGGCAACAGCATGAATAACTCAAAAATGCCTTGAAAAATGCTGGAGCACCACCTGATGTGTATTTGGAAGGTGCCTTAGAAAACAATTCACGCCTATGTTCCAGTTCTCACCAGGGTCTATGGATGAAGCACCCCTCTGTTCCCTTTACTAAGGGGTTCACGCTGATGCCCTTCAACGCAGCCTGCAGAAGTACTGACAGCTGTAAGTGCAAAACAATTCTTTGCACGTTCATAGCTTGGTTGAATGTTCCTCAGATCTCTGAGCCTGCCCCATCACCTCTCAGATTTATTTCCCTTCATGATCTGTTGCTGCTTCCTAGCTTTTTTCCAATTACATCATCATGGCAACAACTATCTACTTACCAGCCCCTATTTTTTAACAGAGATATCCAAATCACGTCAGCTTGTAAGCCCAGCCTAAGTGTTGCAGGAGTGAAGTGTACACAAAGCGAAGTTCTTTGATGTAAAGAAAGCCCTTGCACCTTAGGTTGGTTTTGTTTTCACTAGATCAAAGGGGCACTGTCTCCCTCTATCAGACAGAAGCCGATACGTTCAGGATCTGGACTACAGTACCTGAAAGTCTTTCCTGAATGTCCTGGCTGAAACGGGCTCCCCTGGGAGTAAAGCTGCTGGTTTCCCGCTGTGGATGCCGAGGCCATCATTTTTTTATCTGCTACAAAAGAAAAACAAATCACAGAAAGAAAAGTTTAGGGGATGAGAAAAATGAAGGCAAAATTAATTAATGAGAATTGCAATGTCTATACGCAGCAGGGATTTTTTCTTTCCTTCTTAAAGCTTTAAGAAGCAGCCCTGTGGAACACATTAAGAATGACACAGAAGGGCTATATGACAATTTAGTATGAAACAAGAGACACAGCTGGTTTGTGTCTACTTCATACCCCCTTTCAGGATGTACCTCATTAATGCTATTGTTTGCACGAACAGAACACTGCTATGTGCCCTCCAGTCACACAGCCCAGACCTTCTCCGTACCCACTGGAAGCTCCTCAGGAGCAGGGGGAACAGGAGACAGAGCGGCTGTGTCTGCAGCAGGGAGTGATGGGTGCATGAGTTCCAGCTACAGATTGGAAAGGGGAACAAAAGATGGGAGAGTCTACCTGGAGGAGTGTCACATGAAACAAGCCTGGTCTGACACACATGCACCTCTGTGGCCTACCTGGGGATGGCCTCAGGTGAGGGTACATTTCCAGCTCCGGAAGAAGCCTCCCAGAGCTCCTGCTGTTATTGCAGCCTCTTTGCACCGAGGCAGCAGCTGAGGGCCCACACCTCGCTGGGTTAAACGTCCCAAGGAAAGGCATCAAAAAGCCCCTGTCCTAACCAGCTGACAGCCTGCTTCCCTCCAGGACAGCTGGAAAGGAGTACCCAACTCTCCCAGGCAGCCTGGTGGGGTGCCTGCAGATCTCAGCGTGAGCACCTGCCAACCTGGGTGATCCTACAGCCTGCATTTCAGTCTGATGGGTGGCTGGAGGCACTTCGCTTTTGAGTGTCTGCAAGACTTACACACCTGAGCTGCAGCAAGGCAAAACGCTGGTCTCTTATGGATTTTGCTGTCCTGTATGTGGCTTGAGGGAGCCATGAAATAGGATTCAAGTATCCCAGTGGGGTGTAAGACAGAATGGCGTAGTGAATAACACACACATGGAGATGCCATTAACTTTTATAGTCTACTCTTAATGTGGCAACTGGAGACCAATCTCTAATTGAACGAAACGAGATTGGGTGAACAGTGCCATTTGGTCCCTTAATTTAATCTTCTGGCACTGGATTATACCAAAGCCCAGGGAAAACTCACTACTACTACTTTTCTTAAAGTCTGCTCCAACACCATTTATTCAGTGTCCTCATCTTCCCCTCCAAGCGCAAAACACCACACAGCTCGCTGATGGCTTTGCAATCATCTGTTGCTACACACCTCTGACAGGCCCAGAGTTACTCTTGCTTATTTTCCCCTTTGCTCTTTTCAGATTGACACTCATTTCACAAGACGATTGCCTGGACACAAGGCCCACTCAACTCTCAAGTAATACAAGTATTTGTTAGTTCTGCCTAGTTTTTGGAGACCTTATGAGTATGGCTCACCAAAGGCCTCCAACACACACCAACTCTTCTCTGTTAGCTAAGTTCTTATGTTATGTTCCTTAAAAGAATCTAAGCTCGCTTTCCCAAAGAAAAAAAGTCACTTCAAATTACCTCCCAGGAGCCTCTGAGAAGGAGAACATATGCCACTGATGCAAGCTGTCATTGCTTTTCCTCTGTAAAGTAGAAATTTGTAGAAATTCCTCACTGGCTACAAATTGCCCAGCACAGACACCAAGTCTGGGCTGCAAACCTGCACTCTCACATAAGGAGGAAAAAAAAAAAAGTAGGGGGACAGAGTCTAGAGCAGGTTGCGTATGTAGTAGGAAGAACTGAGAATTGGTTGGGATATCTCTGAGAAGGACAAATGATTTTGCCTTTTTTTGCAGTAATGTCATTCTTGCATGTGACATCCCATTTTCTAAGGCCACCCTTTAGAGAGACACCAAATTCTCAGGGTTGGAACAGGCTGTGCCAAAATCCTGCGGGTACTTTAGATCTTTGAGAACAACTCACCAGCAAAATTGACAGTGCTCTAAATGAACTGGAATTCCTCAAGTGGAGCAGAGTTGCCATGACAGCTACCGGGGTCTGTGCCACAGGATGAGGCCAAGACAAAGGGAATGGCTAAACTAAATTTAGCAAGCAGCTAAATCTGCTTTAAGATCTCTTTCCTGAGTTACACCGAATGCTCTTTAACCTCTGGAACTGTCCCACATCTCTCCCAGACATATTCCTGCTCAGGACTTTACACACCACTACTCTGCTCTCACCTTCAGTAGAGCACTAAAAAAATCTATTGTGTTCTGGTGTTTTACCTGCATCCTTAGATCTGTTTCTCTTTAAACCCCATCACTTTACTGGCCAATGATATGCCCTTCTCCCAGTAGGACCCAGAACGAAGATCTCCGTAAAAATGGCACCATCCTGTGCCTCAAGGCACTTGCTTCTTCTCCTCATTTTTGTTTTTTAATTATGTCTAGCCACTGCATGCAATTATGGTAACAATCTCCTTATGTCAAACTTGTATTTGTACAGAATGTAGCAGAGAAGGAGACTGGGTATCAACATAATGCAAATGCCTTGCAGGCAGCATGCAGGTTTGTCAATATTGGTTTTGGACAGCGTGCCTCATCTCTAACTGTGAACCATCTCTTTTTACCATTCAGAGAAGACCTTGATCACAGCTCCCATGAGAAACTCAGATAGGGTCCGTGTCCCAAAAAAAGCATAGCCTGTAAGTTGATAAGAATGAAAAGAGAAATGGCATTTCCAAGAACATAACCTCCCAGCTATCTCACAGCCTGCTGGACCCTTAGCCCTAAACCCCTCCTCACAAACAGTTGAGAGCTGCCTGAAAAAGAGCCAATAAGGCAGCCAAAAAGCAAGATGTTCTTGCCTGGAAAAACATATTCTGGTGTTTAACGCTGGAATCTTGCTACCTTCTAATGGACCCCTTTTATGGCCTCAGCTGTTGACTTCGCTGTTAGAGTACACAGACAAGGATGAACAGGAATAACAGAGAAGTCTCAGCAACAGGAGGACAGAATATCAAGTCTATCCTGCAGTTACAGTGCCTAAAGGCCAAGCCAGGCATAAGAAACCAACGCAGTGAGGTCATCTCCCAACACCCCTGGAGTCAAACCCTGTGGGCTGTTTCCTTCACGCACTGCGTGACACTTGCACATTGATTTATTTAAAACAAATGTAAAAACTTCTCTTTTTCATTGAGGACAGTTAAGAACAATAAACAATTAATGAGTTCTTCCACGAGCAGTGGAATTAATGAGCCTCTTTTCCTACAGATATATTTCGGATGACCTCTTCAGCTGCCAGCCTTCTCAATGACTTCTGTCTGTTAGGGCAACAGGCAGCATAGGTTGGAGTTAGAGTCAGCTACATCTGTCTGACAAGTTGCCTGCTACCTCTTGGAAAAGGGCTGGGAAATCCCTCAGTGAGGGCACTCAGTAAGGACTCTTTGTCCTCACAGTAGTTTTCACAAAATTTTGGAGAACATACTATTTCTGAGACTCCTATCACTCTTGTAAGAACTTACCAACAAGTCAAAAAGTTGTGGGGAAAAGAGCAAGGACTCACAGACAGGTAACGTGACTGGAGATACCTCAACTGACCAGAAAACAAGTATATTATTACACTTCAAGGTAGCATATGCCTCAAAGGATCAATGCAAAAGCTGGCGGTTTGATAAAAAAACTGCAGCCCTATCTTAACGCTACATGGTAATTTTCTTAATCCATGTCTATTTAGAGAGATGAACTCACAACTGCTGTTTAAGAAAGAAAATATCTGCTTAGAAACGACAAGTTCTGCTCAGTACCTTTAGTATCTACAAGCACTGCTTAGGGTGCTAGTGGCTCTGGTGATACGAAAGCTGGCCTACCCTCCTTGAATTTACTCCTCATCATCTTCAAGGGAAATATCAACTGAAGGGAAATTCTAGGAAATGTCCTGAAGACTAACACTGCTTGGAAATTTCCCTGCCACATTGTAGTTTCTCTTAATTCTCTCAAAGTTGTGCTCCACATGATGTAACAAAGCTTAATGCAGTATTAAAAATTAAATATCAGAGACATTCACTTACAAGCAGTTATTCCAGCAAACATCTCAGCAAATCTAGGATCTCTCTCTTGGGAGAAGATAGCATCAGGCTTTTCCACAGCTTTTCCACCCTCGTGAACGTTAGCTGGTATACTTGGAACAGGCACCTGTTGAGATACATAGAGGAAGGTAATTCCCTCCATCATATTTGCCAAAAGGGAATTCAGGCACAGTCACAATGTATTTTTAATTTTGCTGAAATCTGCCATTGCTTTAGGTTTAAAAGTTCGGAGGCACAAAAATAAAAACTTGTGAAGTTTCACCTGAGATAAGTCATAGGATGACAGCCCATCTCTTTGATGTACTTCAAGTTCTGCTTGCTGTTGCTGAAGTTGTCTGCAAAGGAGACAAAATTACTTCATTACAAAAACCAATTAAGATACAAAAAGGAACAGCGATGGTCTCCTAGTTTATACTCCGAGTGAAATGTCTCTCAGATTATTTAGTAAATCCTTTCCTGTGAGATTCATCTGTTTTTAAAGCTTTCTCACTGAGAAAGCCTCACCACAGGAATGTCATAGGGCATATGAAGAGTTTTACTGTAACAGCATAGAAATGTAAGTGGGTAAGTGATGGAGGATGGAATGCAACCTCCTTATAAAGGATTTAAGAATTCACTATTAAGACATCAAGAATGTCTTCCTCATGTTAACGATGAATATACCAGACCTCTTCACTGATCCTACAGAAGTAAACAGGAAACCTCCACTAGCATGAACACAGAATTATGCCAGTCAATAAGAAAAACTGATCAAAGCTGTCTGAAGCATGCCAGACCAAATGCACCAACCTGCTGAGTTAGAAAGAACTGCACAGAAATCCTTTTTTGTAGTAAAACCTATTTAAGATGCTTTGGTTCTACTCTGCTTAGGATCCAGGTCCAGATTCTATTCAATTTTTGAAAGCTTTTAAAGCAGTGAACGTCCAGAAATAAATTGCTTGTGCTACTGTATAAAATGAAGACATTACATAAAATCAAACAAATGCTAGAGAAAACACAAGTCTCCTTTTCAAGCTAATCAGAATGGAACAAAAAATATCAGTTTTTAAAATGAGATAAAAATCACTGGAAATAATAGCCTTAATCCATTTATATAAATTTAGGAAAAAATTAGATGTGCAGCAGCAACTAAAAAAATACTTCAAAAGAAACTGCCATAGCCAAGAAACACTGGGGGGCATATGCCAGAATGAAGAACTTTAGTGTTGAAAACTCTGCAGATCCTTGAAATGCATTTGATTTTTGCTCAGTGTCAGGTGCTGTTACTTAACTACGACAATTAGCCAGTATCAACAGATAAAATCATTGGAAGTCGTGAGGATTAACTGACAGGTGACCTGTAGGGACAGCATGCAAGTGGTGCTAAGTCAGGCACAGTCACACTCTACATGTGCAAATATTGCCTATTTATTAAAAGGTACAGATCTTTTATATAGTTTTAGTAAATCTAGCACATTGATCTTCTGAATCCATTTCTTCACTTGTTTTTTTTTTCTTAATTTTGAAAGGACACAAATTCCTAATTTAAAAACAAATCAGAGACAGTTATGTTAATTGTTGCTATTAGAAATTTTGAAGTTACTGTAACAAAACAACTTCTGCACAAAAAACCACTATGCAGTAGCGTTTATCAGAAATAAACCCCAATCCTTTTGAAAAGACAGGCAAAAGTGTTACTGATGCATTAAGACCAGAATTTTACCATTAAAATGTGAATTTATGATTTCTTGTTTGGACTCACACCATCCGCACGTTGGGTCATTAGGAATCTCACTTCTCTGAGCATAGGTTTGTGTGATTGTTTGCCGACAGACAAACCCAGCTTTGTCCCATGGCCGAGCTGGGACAGCAGAGCGTGAGAGCCACGTGACCTTGCCAGCACAGCGCTGGGTTTGAGCTGTGCCCAGGCTGGAGCCTGATGAGGAACAGCCCTGAACAGCATGGCCAAAGCATCACCTTCACTTCACAACTTTGTGCTGACAGCAGCTTGCACTCAACAGGCCGGCTGATACAGGAACAGCTTGAGATTTCCCTGTAAAAAGGAAAGGCTTCGCCGTGGCCCTTGTCTGAAGAAGCATCGCTGCCATGGAGAAGGCAGAGTCCCTTGCTCTGGCACGGGCCAGTCCCACGAAGGGCACTGAACCAGCCTCTAGGGTGAAGCTGGGAGTTTGCTGGCATTGCAGCATCTCAAGGAAGACTGCCTGTGTAATGACAAAAAACCTCAGCAGCTGTGACATTATCTGAATGTTTTGCACTTTCCATTAACAGTTACTTTCTGTCACTTCATCAAAATTAGCAACATTACTTCTGGCTTGAGGATGCGCAGCTAGCATACTGTCTCTGTAAGGCTCTCTGCTCAGTTAGCAAAGATGATATAAACCCCCCCCCCCCCCCCCCAATTATGCCAAAGATCAGAGATTAGGGTGAGACTGGAGTTGGACTGACCCCCCCCAAAAAAAAAAACCCCAAAAAAAACCCCCAAAAAACAAAGCTTGATACTTGCAAATGATACTTGACAGTGGTCACTGATTCTGTGTGTTTCTGGCCGCTTTCTGAAGGAAAAAAAATCACCTAATGGACAGGAATTACACACCACCTGGGCTTTCCCTCACAGAAACACTATAACATGATGAGATTTTGCAAAATAGCAAGATCATGGATTTGAAATTCTGGAAAATTAGGATATATTTTTGGCCACTGGCTTGAATTTTAGATCTTTATCCAAATCTTCTTTTCAGTTTTGAACTAGATAGATCCAAATGTCAAGGGATTGAGAGACAATCTTGCAGACAAAGTTAAATGACAAATTAGGCACAAACTGATGGGAATGTGAGGGACTACTCAAACAAGCTACTGACGTATCAGATTTTTCCATCCCTTGATGCTTTTCAGAAGACACTTTGCTCAGACACCAGCTTCTAAGGCTTCAGGGCAAATTGGATAAAAATCTGAGACTTGCAACAAACAGAAGGTTGGAGTAGATGGCCAAAAGCCTTATGTTAGCCTTACGGTGTAAGAACACATAATTCATAGAATCACTTTTTTCCTATGGGTAATGTGCAAAAAAGAGTCAGTCTTCCAGGTCATCAGAGCGCCATGGATCTTCAACACAATTTTAGCAAACAGAAAATTCCTAAAAATTACCCCTGGAATGCAAAGAAATTCTTTGTTCGCAAGCATAAAACGCATACTTTTCCAAGAGAACGATGGGAGGTAATTTAATCATGGCAAATCTATGGGGAAGTTTTTCTAAATACCACCCTGTGGACAATAAGCACCCCCTGAATCCTGTTGTTAACGTGAAAGCTAATTACACTGTTTCATTTGCTTTTATTACCAGCGACTTGGTGTGTGTGTCAATAAACAGCACATTAGGTCTCTTCTGTTCCGTATAAAGTATGTTTTCTTGATTCAGCCATATACATACAAATGAGCCAAACAAAACAGCATACTTACTAGTTATTTGTTTTGTAGGCACTTCTCTAACTTAGTGCTCCTTTGCCCTTCTCTACCTTTCATCTCTAATACTCGTTAAGCTGCAGTACAATATAAATACCAGAATGTGTTAGCAGCACTGAACTTTGGGAACAACCTCCCAAATCCATTTCCTATGAAAAACAAATACTTAAGTGTATCTTCACTGAACTCTGTGCAAGCTATGCTGCACTTAATTAAGACTGAAATGCCAGGCCAGGTTAGCATCTTCTGCTGTCTTTTGTTGCTATTGCATAAACAGTCAAAGAGATGCTTGAAACCTGAAAGAAACTGTGGAACAACTCATGGACCAGCTGACCAGGGAGTGCTGTTGTCATGGTTGCTTCAGACGTTGCCATCTAACCAGCCCTCTTGACCAAACAGCCAGCACATGAAGGTCCCTTCAGTTACCCAACTGCTAAACTGTACTTGTAGGGATGATACAGAACAAAGGATTATTATCAGTTCGGGCAAAACTCAAACTGCCTTCTGTCTTTGAAATCAAAACCCAAACTATCCTTGGTTTCGATTTCAGTTTCACAGCTTCAAAAGGAGTAAATGAAAGAGAAGTTTCCTGGCTCTACAGGATACCCAATACAGCAAGTAAGGTATTGTCTGGGTCAACAGAGGACTCTGCCTGTCCCGCAGGAATTCCTGGCTCACCCACAGGTTTGGTACAAAACTGGTAAAGCCCTTGGCTTGAACAAGGAATGGTTGAGCAAATCTGAAGGTTTTGATAGTTAATTCAAATTTACTTCAGTAAACGTATTTGGAGGAAAAGGGAAGATTCTGTGAAAGTTTCTTTGACACTGGAGGGGATTTCAGCTGAATTAATCTCTGTCAATGAACACTGAAGTCACCTGTTCCTTTTCCAGGCATCAGAGTAACCAAAAAAGGATTTGAACTTTAAAATTAACAGTCTCTATGGTGGGAGAGAAACAATACTACTGTATTCCTATGAAGCTATTTAATGTAATACAGGCACAGATGCTTCCTGTGTCTTGTCTGGACAAGACGGGAGTAATAAAAGCCTTGGGGCTGCCATTGTAAAATCCTCTTTCAGAAACTCTCAAAATCTCCCTCTTTTAGCCTACAGTTTCAGTGTCACACCTGTGAAAGGGTCTGTCTTACACTGGCCTTGACACATCAGATAGCCCACAGGTGGCACGGCGATCATGAAAAAGCCAGTCTTTAGCACCACGACCATAGACTGGAATTTTATCAGAATAGTTGACCTCTTTAGTATTTTGGCCCATGAGAATCCAAAACAGAAAGCATCTCTCCCACCAGTGTGGGCTGATTCACCCAACAGGCTGCTTCTAGCAGTGACCTGTGCCAGCTCTCCCTGAGACAAGAATCATGAGACTCAGGACAGCTGTAGGATTCATAAATGCACACAGTGCAACATAGGAATTTGGGGCTTACAAAAATGAAACATCAGGATTTCTGCAAAGGTCAGAAAAATATCTTTCTTCTCTCTCTCTCAAAAGACTTTTATATAGTTTTATCTGTCATCATGACAGATTATTTTATTCAAACGCTGCTCTATGTGTACGTTAAATAAACGATGATCACAATTATTATTTCTTTTTGGAAATCAAACAGTCCCAGCTACACAGGAAGATGCAGTCAAGCGGAGGACTCATCTTTCCAGCCAAACCCAGCACAAATGCAAAACGTTAAATGCTTCACTTCTCCAGGAAGTTTCTCTTGGATTACTACACCCAAGCGAAACTGAGAGAAGTTTTCTTTTTTTTTTTTTTTTGCAAGGAACTAAGTGAACATTTGAACCTAATGCTTCATTATGCTTCTGCACACCAAAAGCAAGTTTGGAAAGTTGACTGTTTGAAGCTCCAAAGGAGTATCCTTATTTAAAAAAAAAGAAGAAAAGAAACTAAACCAAACAAACAAACCAAACCACCACCACCACCAACAAAAATCAATTCATCCCTCCACAACTGGAACCACCACTGCCCTCTACAGTCTTTTGGGAAAACGCCGTTCACCGACCAACTCGAGAACTACTCCGTTAACAGATACAGATGTGTGTACTGTGGCTTTAAACTCTCTGAAGTTAAAAACTGATTTAAACCTAGATCTTTTGGCTACATCATCTTTACAATTTCATGCTGAATTTTTAACTCCCTCAAACCTGTATTTCATGGAGCTGGCTAGGTTATATCAGCGCCAGACAAAACTTGTCTCTGTGCAGAACAGCCTACAGTGGAAGGCTGCACAGTGGAAGGCAGCCTGCCTGGTGTCCATGAGAAGCACTTTGCTGGACCCAGAGCATCTGATACCTCCACTGACACATTAAGATGGCCACAAACACTGGGGTTGGTGCTGAACAACCAGTTCCAGCAGGCGCATAATGAGGAGGCGGAAATCAACAGTTACGATGACGTACAACTCCCCAGGGCATCTAGGAAACTGGAAGTCAAAACATGACCCTAGATGTTAAAAAAAAAAAAAAATCCAGGATCAGGCAGGAACAGCAGTACATTACAGTAAGTCCTCTTTGGAAATCCGTCTGAGAAGTGGGAGAGAACAGGGGGAAAACAGAAAACAGTTTGAATAATGCATTCTTTCTACTATTCAAAAGCAGATGTAGAATGGGCTGTATCTTGCCATAAGACCAGAACTTTTTCAACACGACAGGAAAGACGGAACATCCTCTGTCAAAGTAGCAGCAGACAACTTCCATATTAGGCCAGCATTTCTGGGTTGTTATTCAAACCTAATAAGAGAGATATAACAAGAGCTAGAATCTGGCGCAGCCCTACTCATCACAGCAAGCACTGCGATGCCAAGCTGAACAGTATAGTGGAGGCTCGGAAAAAAACATTCACAGAGTCAACACAATGTAAGTCTACAGCCCCACTTTTTGATCTGTGGACTCATAGGATCAAAGCACAATTAAGCCAGCCTGGGACAGACTTCAGAAGTCACTTTTTATTGTGCAGGCCTGTTTTTGCATACACAAATTATTTGGAAAAGAAATACGGGCCAGCAGAAATCTGGAAGTATCTATTTTGATGCACAGTGCAGACAGGGAAATATTTAGCTGTCTGATTTCAAGACACATTTGCTTGTTTTCAATGAGCTTAATTATTCGGTTGTTTAGGCCCAACTTTTTGGGTATGCAGAAAAAACCTAAGCAAAACAATTGTGATGCTGGCTTTCAAGTGAGTGAAAGCACAGCCCTTCTAGCTCAGGTATGTGTCAAGTCCAAAGGAGCAAGTTAAGGAACACTCAGGGACACCTACTAGACTTCTAAGTTGAAATGCCGAAGTCCCAGGGGTTTGGTTTTGCAAGCTCTCAGCATGCATCTCCACTAGAAGACTGCTTCTTCAGTATTTCCATTATAAAGTCTGACAGGTTGAGATCTTAAAACCAGTAATTTCCTCCCAGCTAAAAACCTGGCAAAGAATCTTTGGTTAGACCAGAAGCAAATTTTGTTTTAGAAACAGCCTAAGTTTAAATTGGGAAGAAGGAATATTTATAAAAAGACCCCACACTATATAGCAATGGCTTTATCAAGGCCAGATTAGCTTCTGCAGTTACTGGCTCAGAACTCGGGAGGCTCCAAAAGCTCCTCTGCTCAGTGTTGAACCTGCACTATACTCCTACGGTCCCCTCCTCCTAGGGGGGGTCCAATGACAGATTTTTAAAAATACTAATTTAAAGACAGGATGATTTAATTCCCTTCTTAAGATAAGGGGTCCCCATAGTTGGGGATATTCCACCAGATCTTAACGGAGTATCAGGAACCCCTCCCACTCAAGCCTACTAGGAAATGATTTTGCCAGCTTTCACAGCCGTAAGAGCATACGCAGCCCACGGAGAAGATGCTCAGGATTACAGAATGGTATGATCACAATGAACACAGACACACAATTTTCTCTTTGGCTTAGGAATCAGGCTAACTTCCCTCCAGTATCAGGACAGCTGGTCTGTGCTAGTTTAAGGCAGCCTGAACTGAGATCAATGGGCTTATCTAATGACAAAACAGAGAAGTGACGTTTCTCCCCCAGTGCAGCCATGCCCTAGAAGCACTGCAGGATAACGACACAGAGAAACAGCTACACTGTGAGACCTCATGATGCAGAAAAACCCTGTTACAGAGAAATAAATATACCTAGAAACAGGCTACCAAAAAATTGGAATGCGCTTTACAGGAAAAAGCAGTGCTTAAATTCTTTCAAAACCATGTACGTGAGCATCTGGAAAGGCACATACTTTACATTAGTGTTGGTGCAGATGATGTATTCAATCTCATCCGAATAAGGATTCTGAAACGTGAAGCTGCTGGTTCTGATCAGCATCCATTCCCGGTTTTTGGTACGAAAACGATACATCACAGACAGGACTTGACCTTTCAGTTTCACAACCTGCAAAACCATTTGGAAAGGTTAATAAAAGGAGATTGCTACCTGCTGTGCAAATGAATAGTGAACAGCAGTAACTGGTGTGTTTTAAACTTGAATTACAGAAAGCTATGGACACAGCAGGGAGATTCTTAATTTGAAGAGAGTAAGCGAAATCTGATTCATGTTTGCAGCTATTTCCTTTAGAGTGAAACTCACACTTTGTTGTATAAAAATGCCATTTTCCATCCTGCATGTAAGAAGAATACAGATTCAGTACAACCAACAGGTTGTGCTGTTATCCCAACAGGAAAGCTTTAAGAAGGTTTTAACATGGAATGCTTATCGAGAGATTGACAGAAACCAAACTGAGGATCTTTAAATATTTATATGTAAACAGTAAACCAAACATTGCAGCTGAAACAAAAACCCACAAGAAAAAAAACATTTTGAGGCTGACTATCTGCTCTCCTGCTTGGGTACCCAGCTATACAATTCATGTATGTGATACACCAAATCACACATCAGCATCAACATTTAGAATAAACATGATGGCGTTTTGTTTGTTTTGGTTTTTTTTTTCAAGACACCATAGGGTGGCAAAGTGCTACCAAGAAACACTGGCTTCTGGCTTTCAAAAGCAGAAAGAGTGAGCCAATGTTTGAATGGAGAGAACACCAAGAAGCCACTGTCCATTTTAATAGTATTAATGAAAACAGAGAGCAAATTGGTTGCTTGGACAGCCTATTTGTTTATAACTAAGAATTCAGATGTCTGTCAACACTCAGTTCAAACTCTGGTTTTGGTAGCTGAAGTTTTGCTGAAGTCAATAGCTGGGCACCAAGTGAGAATTAAGGAGCAGCCAGCTAAAGAAGTATGCTCAAAACAATACTTGCACCCTGGCACTGTAACCACATTTTATGTGTTGTCTAACAATCTTGGTTTAAGTCAGAAGGAAACTTACATGGTTTCAAGTCTTTCAGCTGGCACTTACCTGGCCTATCTGTGTTTATTTTTTATTGCTTTCCCACCAAGCTATCTCAGAGGTGCCTCGGGGAAGGAAAAGGAAGGTCTATTGTAAATAAAGGCCACATCTCGTTGTGGATCCTTAATCCTTATCCACTGGAATTCATTTTTAATTAGCTACCTGCAGCCTGTATTCTCTAAAAGTACAAATCCCAGTATTTACCCTCTGTCTTTATCGACATGCAATTGGATTAAGAAAAATGCTCCAATCCTGTTTTTTTTCTTTCAGAGCTCTGCATTTCAAATTGATCAACTGAATACAGGATTAAATGGAAAGAATGCAAATAAAAGACACAAAAAACTTTAGCAACGCCTAGGAAAGTTCAAAATAATACTGAGGTAAATGCCTTTTTTTTTTTTCTTTTTCTTTTTTTTTTTTTTTAAATGCTTTTGTAGTTTGAGTTCAGTGAGCAACACACTTTTATCAGCAATTTTCTACTACCACACCCAGGGTAAAAAACACAGAGCTTGTATAAAAGTGTCCAGCCTGAATAGCATCTTACTGGATATCAAATAGCTGTATTCTGGATCCTTTGATACCAAACTCTATTTGTTGATCTTGGCCTTGAGACTATCTTATTCTGGCCTGATTTTCCCACCCTGATGAATTAATTTATCTTCCCAAGGAAGTAAAAGCTTTGAGGTGGATACTGGCAATTGACCAAAAACTGCAAAACCCTCCCTCCTCTGTTATGCACCAACCTAGTTCTGATACTGTCAGCAAATTAGAAATGTCAAATTTTCACAGGGTTGTTTTTTTTTTTTTTTTTTAAATAGTGTTTATTGGAAATCAGTTACCTTTTTAATGAAGAGATTTCTAAGGCCAAACTAACAATAATAAAACAAACTGCAGTGATCTATTGTCCTGAAGTCTCAATTAAGCAAACACTAATTCTATAATAATATATAAAGCATAGAAATCACTGGTGGGAAAATCCTGAACTGTCTTATAACAGTGCACAAAAACAAGACAGCCCAAAAAATTTCAAAGTTAATGTTTAACCTTTACTTTCTTACATTCTTTGGAAATAAAAACCACCTGGTGCATAGCTGAACTGTTTTCTTCAGTCTTTTATTGCATGATTGAAATAACAGCCCAAATCACACTGCTACTGTACTGAAGAAAAATACACCGAAGGAGGAATTGCCTGCTAAAGAAACAGCACAATATTTTCACAGGTTGGACACAGGTCAAGTGAACAGGAACTTTCACTTCTAATGTGTATTTTTTTCCTGCTGTCTTTTTGTATGACCTTAAGCAAATCGTGTAGGTCCCCGATCCAGCAAATCATTTATGCACATGCCCAACAGTGAATGGTGACAGTGGAGTCAGGGATATGCTGGCAGCCTCCCACCGCCTGATCTGGCTCTCAGGGAACACAGGGAAGACCAAGTCGTTAATTTAAATGTTAGTTAGTTAGCCCTTGTGAGCCCCAGGCAATCACTTCAGAGATGTGTTTGACGTGCTATTATCCAGCAGCTCTCTTGTCATTGTCTCTTGGATAAATTAGTGGAATCAATCATTTGGGCATCAGTGAAAAACAGCGTATGTGTTCTTGCTGTTCTTGTGCCACTGATGTGATCAGGCACAAGTTCAGGGAGCTGAACCAGCTGAAAGCCAGTCCCACACCAAAGCAACCAGTCCCTTAGCGAGCCTACCCAGCAAGTCCCTCTGTGCCAGTATCAGGACAGTAGGAAGGGTGGGGAGAACGTCAGGGAGAAGAGTGGGAGTAGGACCCGACTCCTGGCGACAGCTACCCATCAGGTAGGTTCCCGACCAAGGTGGGGCAGAGATGACGACCTATTTCAACCTAACTCTCACAGGCTCCTGCCTGTGAATCGGCATCCCAAATACAGTCTTCAGCTGCTGTTCGAACTCAGTCTATCCAAGGGACATTGAAGTGGATGCAGAGCGCTCACACAGTCATTTCCCCTAGCTCAGCAGTGGGGCTGGTAGTCTCTGCTTGGGAGGTGGGGTGTGAGAAATAGCTTGGAGTACTGATATCTTACACTATCTCAAACACTTCTGCTGAGACCATAACCTCAGTTTCACAATCTATTCTATGGGCACAGAACAGCATTTAATTGTTTTCCCCAGAGAGGCTTTTCAAGCTCTGTTTTTGCATGCCATGCCTGAATAAATAGTTGGCTATAAGAATTATTTTAGGAGTCACTTCATATCCATGTTTCACAGCTGAAAATACATCTCAGCATCCAAGGCAAGATGGATCAACAAAACTTGTTAGAGCTATAGACTGTTGTCAGAAAAATCTGGAACCACTTAGATCAACTGAATCCCAGTAACCAGTTAAACACACTATGCTGTGCTTTCCAGGGCAGCAGGGAAGGCGCTGAAAAGACCAGCAACAAGTAGAAGGCTCAGAGAAAGCATTCCTACTGTATGTCTCAGACCAATTTGAAAAAATCAGCTCTACAACAAAATATATGCCTTTGATATAGCAGATGTAAATGTGGCCCACTGTAAAAATCAATCCAAATCAGTAACTCTTTCCATATGTACTTTGTTACTTCTCTCTGCATTTCGATTCTTGCATTACAGAGGGGTGTAACTACTTCCAAATCAACAGCCCATCTTGGAAGGTAAATACTTAACACACTTAACATCTATACAGGCATCTCCAAAACAGCTCTAACTGTGCAATGAACACTCATTTAATTTTTTGTAAAAAGAAAACAAAATGTATAACTAGGTGACTTATTTCTGAAAATACAGCCAGCGTGTGCTGCAGTTTTAAGTACAATTTATGCAGCTTAGCTTATTACTAAGCCATCAACAAATTGTTTCGCATCTCGCCACTCCTCCTGCATTACAGAAAAAATACCTTGAAATGTAAAATAAAAGCTACTTCTCTGAACAAAATAATAACAAAAATAATAAATAAACAGTGGAAGAAAAGGAGCAGGACGCAGCACCTGTTGGAAACTCTCTCTCAAATGGCTTTGATCTTCAGGATGGCAGAATTCTAAAATGTCTTTGCCCAGAAGATCCTGGAATAAAACATAAAGCTGTGTAAAAAAACCCAAACCACAACAGAAATCCCTGTGCAGATCTGCAAGTAATCCTTGCAGACACTAGATCTTTTACCCCTAATGGGACTACTCAGTTAATCGCGGATGAATCATACAAGCAAGGTTTGTAGGCATCATGTCCCACATTACATCTGTACTGTTATACAGATATACATATTTAAAAACAAATTTTAAGTCCTTTTTAAAATATCTGTGAAATGGTGTCTTGAAGAGACTGACATCCTCTACTACAGCTCATTTTATGCCACTAATTTTTGTAAAAAGTTATTACAAAGCTACCTAAAATCCAAATAAATGGAAAAAACAAATGAGTAAGAAAATATTTTTGCCTCTAAATTGCAACTGTTGAGAGTCATCCAAGAGAGAGTTGTGGTAGTCAGGAGTTCATTTACTATTCTACTCGGTTCTGTGGCTAGCCTCCTATTCAGAGTAGCAGATGGAAGCCTAAAGGAAAATAGATGCCATAAATGATGTTTGCTTACTGTTCAATAGATTGGCAGAAGGAAAGATCTGAGGACTAAAACTCTCTCCAAGCACTGTTAACCCTCTATCACAGAAATGTCTTCGCTGGAAAACCGTGCAAGGTTTAAAGCACCTTGCTGTTAGAATGCTAATTGGATCCAAAAGGTATAAAAAGATATCCCACATAACAAAGGGGAAAACTGTAAATTTTAGAGAGGAATAAACAGCAAAGAAAAATGAACAGCATTTACTGCACATTGTGTGAGTTGTCAGCTACAAACATTTAATGTTTTGCCGCTTTTGTTTTTAATGCACAAATAGAATTTTCTTCACCAGCTCTAACCAGTCTCTGCATTTCCAGTGACTCACTGACCTGGGGCTGGTAGCCAATGACGCTGATGCACCTGGGGTCAACGAAGGTGATGACTCCATCAGAATTGTGCCTGGACAGGAACTCAGTGGGCACTGACATGCCGTTCATGTCCATGCACACTGGAGAGCTGGTTACCTAGGATCAATGAAGTCCACAGCATTTAGTCCACAAAACAGTCACCTTAAGTCAAATTTGATTACATAACTAAAGAGCAAAACCTGTTGGCAGACTGCTAACTAGTGAAGAAAGTCATAAATAAAACAACAGTACAGATAAATGACACAGAACAGTCTTGGGTCTAGGTCACAGGGCAAATATCTCACCCCACGGCACCTACCTAGGCTTAACAGCACAGCAGGAAAACAAATACAGCTGAAGTTCCCAAGGAGGAGGGATATAGTAAGGATATAAGCACAAATGGATTCATCTCACTTTGTGGCACCTTATTAAAGTTAGGCATCTTGGTTCCTAACTGCTGGCTTTTCTAATGTAACATGTTTTGACACTCCACTAATGTGACTTTCTCAGAAATCACCTTTCTTTGGCAGCTGTAACATAGGAATCCCCATAACTTCCTTCTCTCCAATAGCGGAATATCTTACCCTTGATTACAAAAGCATGATTAACCTAAAAAACCATCATGCAACACTTTCATAGCTCTGCCATCGCAACAGAGACACACTGCAGAAGTGCTAACACCTGCAGTAACGTGCAGGCTGTTCACTGCAGGTAAGATGGGTTTGGCACTTGTGCTCTAACAAAAAGGTCAGGCTACCTTGTCAGAAGGAGCGGTGCCATCCTAGCAGATGGCAAGGAGTGCAGGCCAACAGGAGAGCATGCAAGAGGCTCAAACATGTTCACCTATGGCAGAATTCCCAGACCAGGAAGATAAAAATTAGCCTCCCTGCTGCGGTGAAGGAGATTCACTGCAACTGGTCTAGCTCCTGCTCAGAACTCTCGTCAGCAATGGACAAAGGAAGAAAATGTAATACAGCGACTGCAACCGTCTGGACAAAAAAGAAGTAAAATTTTTATTCTCACAGTTCCCTTGACTGACATCACATCTGAATGCACAATACAATACACACTGAGAACAACGCTATTATCTGTGAAATGCCTCTTATCTACCTTATCTTTACCATTTTCACAGTAACTCCTGCAATCACAGGTTTTCAAGTAGTTGACTAGCCAGAGAGACAGAATGAATTAAAGAGTAGCAGGCAGCACATCACTGGCTTTGGGAGCCACTTTAACCTACCATCTGCAGCACCTGTACTCCCACATTTCTCACTGTCTACAATATCCCAGCACTATGCACCCTAGAGAATGGCAAGTCTGTAGGTGCCCATCTTCCAGGAGGATCTTTGCTGCTGTTATTGGATTAAGTACACATTTGCACCAAAATCACATTCTCATTTGGCTCTGTTAACATGTTCTAAATAAGTCACTGGCTGCACACAGACATCAAGGTGCTTTATATTTTGGAGGTGTGTTAAACGGTTAAACGTTACGGTCTAGTACCAGAACTTTGTGAAAACTAAAAAAAAATTGCACTATATGAAAAATCCTTTAAAACGAAACCATTTTGCTTTTGGAAGCAGTTTGTATAAGGAAAGACTGGCATTACCTGAAGCCTTCCTATTGCCACAAGGCAGTATTTACTACCTTGTCCCACATCAGCATCTTCTTCTGGTATAGTCATTCCTAGAGGAAATGAAAACAAATACTGTTATAATTAGGAAACTGGGATGAGCATAGATGCTGCTGGCCTGGTTCTGTACTATTCAGATGCTCTAAATCATACAAAATAACCTGTCTTCTCTGGGATTCAGGCATTATCTCTGGGTTCAGATCAGATGATCTTTCTCAGTCGTGCTCAATCCTACATACCTCACATGCACATACAGTACCCATAGCAGTAATTTTGGCTGCTGAAGACAAAGCAGATACAAAAATTCCATTATACACCAAGATGGACAGGAACGTTTCCATGAGTACTGCTCTGCAGCATGTTACTGGAACCATGCGGTCATTTAATATGGTGAATGCACACTATGTTCAGTTTTCTTTGTGAATAATATCTTATAATGAGCCTCAAAAACAAGGCACAGCCTAGCTTATTCACTAACTTCGTGCTCATATTTAACAGCCGGTTTTATTTTTTTCTATAATGGACTAAATCTGGGTCGTTATGTTGAAAGATTGAAACAATGTGGATGCTTTGCTAACAGTGCTTGTTTCACTTGTGTAACAGGAGTAACTATTATAAACACAGGAATAATTTCAAAACATACATGTGTACTGTTTTCCATCTCTGTTTCACAAATAGGAACTCTCAGATTAGCAGTGTTTGCTTGCTAGTTGACTAAGCCTTTAGTTAAAGCTTTCCTATTTCCCAACTCCAGGTTTGAGATAGTAATTTCCTATGAAGCACTTGAAAAAACAACTTCCAAGAGTGACAGTGCTGACTTACTTAAAATGATCTGCAAACTCTTTCACAAGGCTTTCCAAGGAATTTGGTCACAACAGGCAGTGAATCATCTAATAGGCACTTTACAGCATTAAAGAAATTAATTGCGAAGGGGCTACCAATTATGAAACAACAGCCACTTAATTCTCAAAATTTATAATTCCCAATGTAAGTCAATCTTCGGACCGTGCAGAGGATGACAGCATACAACCTTCTTAAATGAGGCCTTTGAGAAATGACTATAAATGCTGCTGAATGAACTGAACTAGTGTCTAAAGGAAGTTATTTTGTATCAAAATAATTGAATCTTATCTGACAATCAGTGTCTAAATAGCACTCTACAGGTATTTTTCATTTCTCATTGAGCTATATAATAAAATAAAATATACAAATTATGAAAGAAAAAACTCCGTATTTTTTGTATAATATATTCAAACATTATTTGCAATGGAATTCACAATTTTGGGGGCGTAACTTCATTCGCAGCCCCCAAGAGATAACTAGGATCTTCTCAGGGAATCCCAAGAGCTTTACAAAGAGGAGCATTATTGTCCTTTTTAACACATGGGAAACTGAGGTGCAGTATGAATTTCAAGGACACACTACAAGAGCTGAGCATAACCCCTTTGTCTTCTACACAATGATCTCGCTATCCAGAGATACAAACATGGCCCTAAATAACTCCTTCGCTTCTAAACCTACATGATATCCCTCACCAAGCGCTGGGATACTCTAAAATGTTTTCTTAGAAGCTGTATGAGAAGATCAAGGTGGCAGCATGTTGCCTTAGGAGTACATGTTAAGGAACCAATTATTAAACGTGTAAGTTAAAAATAACAATGAGTGGAATTGCCACATTGTTTTGCAATGAAACATTACTTTGTGCTTCTGACAAAGGTCCCTCTTGTGGGCTACCAGGAACCTAAACTTTCACTCAAGATCCTCCACCTGATTTAGAACATCCTTGAAATGAAGACAACTTGCCTTTACTGTCCCTGCAGGACTGTTTTGCACTGCCTGTAGTTTATTAGGTCCTTGAAGGAGTTAAATTACAAAACCCTGTTTCAGTATTTCACACACCGCTATTCCAGTCTCTTTTCCGCTACACACCAGGCAAATCACAAACAAGATCCCAAACACAAATAAGTCCCATGCTCTGAGACACCAGCATGCTGTGAAGAGCATAAACCACTGACATGGTTAACTACAGTTAAGAGATTCACATTACAGAACTATTTTGTTTCCCCTACTTCTTGTGTTTACACATAACTATTTCTTCAATACAAGACTTAAAAATTAGCTAACAACAGCTCCAATAGGCAAAGGAACTGGATTTGGCTGCCTCTTGAGAAAAAGAGAGAAAATTACCCTATAAAAGCAGCAGCAAACGTATCTTACAAAACTAAACCTAAGCTCCTCCACATGAGCAACTTCAATTTTAAATAGATAGAAAATGGTCAACTGAGAATTGTGTGCAGTTGCAGGGGATGAGAAATAGAAGACAGCCACTTGATCTGACGAAATCGTGACCGGAGGCGTGAACTGAGAGCCGGACAAATTAAATGATGCAGCAGTTCAGGAAGGAGTCAGAGGACATTGACTCTGCTATGAAAGAAATGCAGCAGTGTACAAAACCAACCATGGGAGGAAAGCAAGCACAGGAGCAACTGAAATTGACCCAACACTTTGGCTGGAAGGTGTCAGCAGCGACTGCATCCCTTTAGGAGATGGATGAGGAGTCTCTCGCTCCTCAGCCCTGAACTCGGTACCAGGGCAAACCTGCAAGTTCAACCATCAGCTGAAAGCACAAACATTTTAAAAGCTAGTGCCTGAAGCAATCATGGCTACATTCAGATAGCTCAGTACAGGTGGTCCGATTTCAGAGACAGCGAATCCTCCTTCAAGAGGATTTTCTTGATGGATGCCTGGTACTTCTGGGAGTTAGGCCACACAGGGGCCTGAGTGCTGTTTTAAGGAAATAATTCTAAGCATTCCAATTGGATAACTTTAACCAAGAGAGCCCTTTTAAGCACAGTTTTCCATTTGAGAAGGACAAATTTAAAGTATTTTCCCTTGACTTCAAAAGCTTTTTCAATTGCTTCCTTAGCAGCACAGTGCATTGCAAAGGACAGCAAAGACACCCAGCTGGATGGCTTCCACTTCGTACAATCTTTTTTCTGCAGCTTTCAACAACGCTTTCCTTTTTAGGAACTTAGTCCATGCTTGCTACTACCCAAATAAACTCAAAGCAACATAAACAATCTCCAAAATTAAACCTAGATAAGAAACATTATTTCTGATGTCACTCTGTTGACAAGGGAGGCTCTTGTTCTCATTTTCAGCTTTTTTTTTTTTTTTCCCCCCCAAGGTGGATTACATTTGGTCTGTATATTGCACTGGAAAATGTATTAGTCGGGTTATCCCGCAAGACACCCTATGTTTAAAAAAAATAACCTACCTGGAATTAATCAATACATGAGCCAGTGAATTGCTAAGCTTTCCCCTAAAAGTGCCTAGAGTAAAACTACGACTGTCTGCTCGTTTGCAATGTAGATGCTATTACTGACAACATTCCATAAAGGGAAATTGTTTTCTTTTCTCTCTTGCTGATACCAAAGTTTCAGCTGTGGGTGAGCTTATGTATGAGACACATTCATAGACTGACTTTT
Source organism: Chlamydotis macqueenii (assembly GCF_036417535.1). Lineage (NCBI taxonomy): Eukaryota > Metazoa > Chordata > Aves > Otidiformes > Otididae > Chlamydotis > Chlamydotis macqueenii. The sequence continues at coordinate 9,278,182 of NC_141567.1, read as the reverse complement.
GATTTAGCTTACTTCTTATTGAACATACTCCAGTATGGACAGGTAACTACAGATATGTCTACTGTGCTTAATACCAGTTTGTCCAGCTCCTAACGTAATGTAATACTGGCTCCTTAACATCACTAAGCACCATCAGTATCTCCAAAAAAAAGTTGCAAAAGCCTCCAGGAAAGCAGCCATGAAACTGATCTTTAGGAGGCATCAACAAAATAAACATACATGAGTTATTCACATTCTTTAACTGTAACCCTGAGAGAGGATTTATTTCTCAACACCAAATATATGCTCCTCCTGAATAATAAATAAAGTGCTATGCTTGTTCAAGTTAATATCAACAATTTGCAAAGCTAAGCCTGCGACTGAGCATCACAAATAGAATGCTATGCTGCTAGAGGTTATATTTAATTTCCAAGTGTCCTTTACGCCAGCAAACAGTTTCCCACAGGACAACGGCATGTGTTTGTGTGGACATAAGGAACTTTTTAGTTTTCCCAATGAGCTTGGCTCTAACAGTTGGCTCTAACAACAGAACAGCTTCATTTTCTGCCTTCTGTCTCTATCCTTCTGCCCCATATTTTCTGCGAGGTACAGAACAGTGTTAGTGAATTTGTGGTTTTACTTCACTACATTTAAAAATAAATTATTTATGAGTTGTTAGAAGGATGTAATTTAAGTGTCCAGTGGTCACCAGCAATGCCCTGTTAATGCCTATCTCCACCAGAACCATTACTGATAGTTACATGCCCGTGCCTGAAACTCACTGTGTGACTTTATCTCTCACACACAACAATGGAAAAAGGCTTTCACAAAAATAGACTGTGGATGTTTACAGCATACCAAGGAAAAATCTTGTGAAAAATCCCAAAACCCTGAAATTGTTTTTTTTTTTTTAATTAAAAAAAAGCCTTAGAAATGACAGTACTGCAAAGAATATTCAAGCAACTATTTTATTTTGTATTGGAAGAGGGAGTACTTCGCACAAACGTCCAGATTCTGGCCAAAACTTTAAAATAACCTAACAGCTTTGGCATGCTGTGGTTAAGACGTTACCGTAAGTCTGACTTGGAAGACTAAAATGTTTCTTTTTTTAAGATAGAAAACTAAGGAGAAAAAAAAGATTTCAACACTACTTTAATTTAACATTATTCTGGGACTTTTTATTTGAAGTTTTCGAAATAAGTATCTATCTAAGTCTTTTCTTCTCTATGTGTTTTTCTGCAGGTCCTGGCTTTCATTTACAGAAAACTAGCAACATCCTGACAGACTGCATCTTCTCTCTCCATCAAATATTTTCCAACAATTGTTATGGCATGAAAAAAAACCTATTAGGAAAATATCATATGGACCACATAAGATTCATTTCCTTCCAGGAATGAGATGCTCACAGGGAAAAAAAAAAAAAAGAAAGAAACAAAGAAAGAAACAAAGAAAGAAAGAAAACCAAATGCTTGCTTAAGTTGAAAACTGAATGATCATGAGAAGGTCAGTATTTCTCAGTTTTGTGAGTGGTTAAGAACTTGAAGCATTCAAGTTCAAGTCTAGGCTAAGGATCACCAGCTGCTTCACTGGGAACAGAAGGACAAGGCTGGAATTGGTGCTCAGCCAGTTTCAAACAAGGGGTCTTTTTACCTCTTTCAAAATAGTCCAACACCGCACTCTCCTTATTTAATCTAACATACACTCCACATAAGAAATGAACAACATTACTGGCTGGAACATCGATCTGAAATATCTGACTCCTTTTTCCTTTGACTTCCACATAGATTTTACCCCGATTACTTGAGACCAACATATAATTTATAGGGATATAAGCATGTTGGTATCATATGCTGGGTTTTGCACTTGAGCTTAGTCCTCCTCTTGCAGGCTCAATGGAGGAAAATGAATGGACCATTACCAAACACAGCCTGGATGGACACGCTCCTCAAAGTGGCTTAGTCTTCTCCCCATGGCTCACTCACCCAGAAGAAAACACACTGCATTAAGGGAATGGCCAAATAACTCCTTTTCCAGGGGAACACAGGCCGGAGCACTCCTAGGCCTGCTTTGCTAAAAACCTGCCCATGGGTCCTGCAGGCTCTGAGCTCAGTCCTGTGTGAAGGACAAGGCATGATGTTTCCTCTGTCTTCTCTCCCATTTCTCTGTGAAAAATGGGTTAAAGGCAGTCTGCCAATAAGTGAGCCTTGCTGCTCCATAAAGGTAAGAGAAAAGAAAAAAATAATTTAAAAAAAGGTAGGCTAGATGTACAAGTGTTCTCATGCTGACCACAGACCTGAGCCATAACAGAACTTGCTTTCTACTTTAGATCTCTGAAAAAAAAAACCCCAGTCCTTAAAATATGCCACCATACTGATGCCAGCTGTCTGTGGTTTATTTGATTTCACCTGTTTCAAGTACTCCAATTACTTAAGAGATTTAGCATAGACTATTCACAGTAGCAGCACTGCCAGACCTGACAGTCTTATCACACTGGTGATGATCGCAGAGCGGCTCGTCTTGGTATTTCTGTATCAATACTGATTGTGTTACACTCGGTGTGGGACTAAAAAAAAAAAATTAACATATTGGCCACAGACAATACAATGCAATCCAGAAAGACAAAATATCAGGTGCTAAACAAATTAGATCAAGTATAGAGTAAGTGTATTTGCTAAATATTTGTTATTTTGTTGATGAAAGTATGTTTTCTGTGTTGGATACTGGTTGTATAATGCACATCCCAAATTGCATGCTCTGAAAGAAAAGGATATGGAGTTTTTATTAGAGTTGGCAACTGAAAAATAAATCAAAATGACCCTTCCCGTAGCTGAATTTTTAAACAGTTGCGATTTAGCACAAACCCAGTTACTCCCAAGAATGTCGAGATGATGCAAAGGCCCTGGGCCTGCTACTCTCCACCTGATTTGAACAAAAGTAATTTTATTACAGGGTAGAAAAGCCTTAGCAAATTCAATTACTGCCGCAGTCATTTCATTTGCTTTGCAGATTATGGTTGAATTACCATTGCAAATCAGAACAAATGCAGTGATATTGCCACTTATTTACCCAAATGTACTAGGGACCAGTTCAGCTCATGGATATTCCCATGCAACTCCAAAAGTCAATGGATACATGACAATAACCAAGACAAAGTGAGGAAGACTGGGAGGGCAAATAAACACTCCTGGAAGAGGCCTTGATTCAGTACTATATGCCCTTAAAAAGGCACTCAGAGATGATTATTATGAGTAATGATTTGGATGGTAACACAGAAGACCACTGAAATTCCACTGAGGCTGTCAAAATTGAAAACATCCCTTAGGATTGTGCTATAGTTTGGAGGCATTAACATTGTGGAGGAGCACTGGGATATCATAAGGGAGCACCATGTGATTTTGAGGAGTGGAGCAATAGAAATGGGATGAAATTCAACATTACTAAATGCATAAGCATGCACTTGGGGACTAGTAACAGTCAAACTACAGCAACAGAAAGGAGATGAAACTTTGTATTACTAATTGAAAGATCACACGATTCAAAGCTATTTTTGCTATGAAATGGAAGATGTTGAGTTGACAACGGAGAAAAAAACCAGTCTGATATGCGTATGAGGTGATCAGGAGGCCAGCAGGATGCACCATACAGAAGTAGGCTCTAACATATACTGCCAGTCAAGACGGGAAATACCATTTTCATTATACGTCACTGCAATCTCATCTGGACAAGAGTGTAGAGTTCTGGTGACCCACATTTTGAAAATGTAAGTGAAGACATGAACAAGCGTAGAGAAGAGACACAATGGTAAAGAAAAGAGAATGTGTTGTGAGAGTGGAGATTAGAAGTGGGCTGGTTTAGCTGTGCAAAGTCCAGGCTGGCAGGATATTACCTCCTTCTGGAAATGTACTAAGACACTGGAGAGATACACAAAGCAGGAAAACTCCTGCCAGATCTTTGGTGCAATATAGTCTAAGAACTGGCATAAACTTCTCATAAACTAACAAAGACTGGAAATTAAGAGGTTGCTAAGCATGGGACAGCAGTGAAGTTTTAGAAGAGCTGGAGACAGGGAAGACATCTCACTAATGTAAACTGGAACTTACAATGGGATACCTGGCAACAGGGCAATCAAAGATCCAGAAGATGCTTTTCATCCCATGCTCCTGCACTGCAGTGCCTGCTGCCCTGCAGAAATGGCGGCTGGAAGTCATACACTGCTGATGTTGTAAACTAGCACTGACATGAGTTCATGCATTTGCAGCTCTGCATCAGCAACATACACCCCTGAAGGGTTAGATCTCTTCAAATGTCCCATAACACGCAGTAGGCTTTTATTTCCAGCTAAGCAAGCAGCTAAAAGAAATCTCATTTGACCTGCCCCTTTCTGAAGAGAAGTCTCCTATATCAAGACTGAATTAAATTATGTTTGGAATTACCAATAGAAAAGTTCATCTCTTTGTGGAAGAAAACAAAAAAAAAAACCCTTTCATTTTCATAGAGCAACTTACCCACACTACACTCTCACTCTTTTGAGATAGAAAAGAAACAGAAACATTCTGATTCCTACAGCACACTAAGTATATTAAATCTTATTAGCAACAAGAGGGGAGGTTTTCCTCTGCTTCCGAAACTGCAGTTCAGCAGGAAATGACAAGAAGTTCACATCCACATGCTGACGGCTGCACACTGCCATACAGACTGGGTGCAAACAACCTTTTAGCCTTCATAATCCACGAATAAATGTGATTTATGCTTGTGGTATACGACCGCAGAAGGGCAGGACAACTCATGGTTTGATTCATGCCAGCAGGCGCTGTCATACTGCGAACGGCCTCTTCAGCTACTGCAGATGCCAAGGTCAACGAACGCAGCTCATGATGATGTCTGGATGAGCTCCACTGTCTCCTCTTTTCAAAGGTAAATATTCCCATATGTAATACTGGGTTACAGTAGGTAAACGTTTTTCTCTGCAGTTCAAAGCAATATGCCAAGACCTGTTTCCCAGAAAAACAGCCTCAAAACAGAACCCATTACCAAGAGTGAACATTCTCAACTAAGACCACCACTTTGAAGTGAGGACCTAAGCACCGAAACTGAAATTACACATACATAAGCATTAGTTGGTGTTTTCTAGAGGCACAAATGCTTTGTGTTTACCTTCTTAAAATTGGCCCCTTTTATTAGATCAAAAACTTTTGGCCCCAGCTGCTGTAATCCCATATTACCCACAACTCCACTGCTGTCTTTGTAATGAAATAGAAAACGTTTTCACATGGAAAAATGGGGAGGCTCTGAGTAACAAAGCTGACTTCTTGATATCAAAAGCTTCTCAGTATGAGACTGAATGGGTTACCCCATTGAAATTCAGCCTAGTTCTGTACCAGCAAAGGATCCTGAGCCAGGTTTTCAACTGTCTTGCAGGTAACGCAGTACACACCACCTTCAAATGAGATAAACACACACCTGCTGGTGGCCAAGCCTTGATATAGCCAGTGCAATGAACAACAGCATACTGTGCTTCGCCTTCTTTTACTGGGCCGAGGCCATTCCTAAATGAAAAGGAAACATGAAAATATATTGATTGACATGCAGAATAGCTTTATGTTTTTAAACTATGACTACTAATGATTTACCGATATTTCTAAGTTATGTTAGAAAGAGCCAACCGTCAACCTAGAGTTCTGCACAATGTCAGCTCCATTACAGTGCTATTCAAGCTGTACCTGTCTTCCACAATATTTGTCTGGGAAAAATACTGAAGCTTATTTCAGAGATGGAGCTGGTTACGACAAAGTTGAGTGACTAGCTCAGGGTTTGCAAAAAGATCCAGTGATTCTGCCCCAGCTGGATTTAGTGACGAGTTCTCCTTTCCCGAGACCCAGTGCTATCTCACACTGTGTGCTAACGCAGACGTTTGTCCAGGCAGTACTCCTTGAGTGAGCATAAGCCCAGTGGAAAATGAGAGCGCTTATGGCAACTAATTGTTGTGACAAATTAAGTAACGGTACCTGTATCTTTTTCTCATGGTGGTTATTCTGTTCAGAGGTAAATGATCCAGAGGAGCATTTCCACACCTAAAAGTAAATTCATATTTGAAATGGCTCAAAAATGAATATAAATACCCAAAATGAAAATGCATTTTAAGATTTTTATTAGTATATATAAGCAGATATGGATATTTGTTTCTGACAGAAAGTCCCAGATTCGTATTTTCTTAGAACTTGCTGATTGCACAGGCTGAGCTTTTTTTGGGGTGTGTTACAAATATTTTCTTTATCTTATAAAGAAAAATAGAAGAGACTACTAAAAGATTCCCTCTTGCCCCCCGCAAACCTAAAGACTATTTGAAACAGATATTCCAAGAGGGGGTAAAGGGTAGATACACTTCAAGATACTGTAAAATAAGGGTGAAAACTAGAGAAGAATATAAGTCAGGCCCCAAAATATCCACACAAAAAAAATCTCTACACAAAACAATCTCAGTATTTCAGTAGCTCCCTTGGACAGACTGCCATATACCAGCTACAATGTTAGTCGACATTAAACTAATGTTTGCAAGAACAGACTATTTACACTGTCAAGTGACTTTGTTTAACACTTGTTCATGTATATTTTGTGCTATTTCTAACTGTGCCTAACTGTATAATTGTAACAATCCATCTGAAGCTAAGTAAACAGTTTGAAGGGTAAAACTAGTTCATTTTCAATGGAAAAAAAGAACAATAACAATGAAAGAAGTAATCACAAGGAAAGTTCACAGTATTTGAGGCTCATTCTTCCCACAAGGTTTTTTAGATTTTTTTTTTTTTTTAATAACAGTCACTGCCAAGGAGAAGGAATGAACAATTAAAATAAGATTTAGAACCCCAAAAATATGTATAAAATTGATCTCGTGCACTGGAGTATACAGAATCAGTGTGCTAGGAAATAACTGCAATCTGAAATGTTGTTTTGAATGCTGGGGAACAACTGTAAACAGAACATGCATTTCTTTAAAAAAAAAAAAAAAAAAAAAAAAAAAAAAAAAATCTTTCTCACATGACCACTATGTGCAGCTTGAAGGAAGAGAAAGCAACATTCCAATGGTTTCTCTGCCAGGCTGTATTTCACCTCCCAGTTAAGGGGTGAAAAGGAGCTACAGCTTTGAAGTCTAATATTGCAGGTATGAAGTATACACAGACCTTACAAAGGCACCCAAGAGCCATACATTGAGGAATTCCACCACATAACCGAAGTACAGGAATCTGTTTTTAACATGCCAAATATTTTGCTTTGCGTGTTTCATTCCATAACATATTTTGTACCATCTGTTTTCAGCACATATAGGATATAGGCTGCAGATGCAATTACGTACTTTCCCTCCCTAACCACACAGAGAGAAATTTATTGCAATAACAAGAGGCATTTTATCCTGTTAGCACTACAACAGAAGTACCCACAAGCCCCAGTTCGAAGCACTGGGCAGGCAGATCTCTTTAAAGAAGCTCAAGCAATGCAGGAGAAGTTGGAAAATTGCAAAATAAAAACCCTCTAACAATTACTCATTTATCTAGCATCAACCAGCTGACATCTGGTTAATTGATACCAGGCTTAGGTTAATTCTTATATAGCTGGCAAGTCTGTAACTGAATTCCTGTTTGTCTTCAAGATTCTTGGAATATTATTGGTTTGCTGAAAAAAATACACAGAGTTGGCCCTTCATTACACTTGCGAAAGCTTTGTTCCCAAAGTATCGGTTTGAATAATTTGACTAGAAGAGACAATGGCTTACATTCCGGGGGTGAAGTTGTCATGAAGTGCTCTGGGGAAAGCATCCTACACCCCACACTGATAAAAATAACTGCAACGCATAAATGAGGTGTTGTTTCGTCACTAATCATAAAGGAAGACAGGTTTCAGTTTTACTTCAGTGCCAAAAGCAAGCATTCTGGAAATGCTTAATGGGAGCGTGTCATTACAGCTTTGTTTTTTAAGCAAGGTCAAATTAGTGCAAGAAAATGCCTGAAGTCTAATCTGAGATGGGACTGGAACCATCACAGGAATACAAGGTCAATGCGTACCTCATCCGGCAAATGAAAGAGCGCCTGGATCCCATGCACATTCTCATCGAGGACTGCTGACCCTCTTTCTTTACTGTTCCAGTCTTCAAGTCCAGGATTCGTCCTAGAAAAGCCAGGGAGAGCAACTGATGTTAAGTACATAAATTTAATTCCATTTACTACAAACTGAGACGACAGTAAGTTCATAAGCTAAATTTCATTAGCCCAGTTACAGGAAAAAATAGCAACAAAAAATCTTGATCCTGCTCTCATATCGGTTATTTGCTGGCTTAACTAATGATTTCAGCAAAGCTGACCTGAGTCACAGCACTGACGGCTCTTTTCTTGGTTGGCCCAAGACCAACTTCCAAGGCAGGGTCAAATGTCTGGAGGCAGAGAAGACAATGACAGCAAGCACAGCTATTTCACTGATCTGCTCACTCCACTCTTCACCAGAACTGTGGATAAAGCAACAGGTATCATCTCCCTGACAGCTGCTCCTCTTTCACTGTGCTCTCGTGTCTATCCAGAATGCTCTCACCGTAACACCACCTCATATATTCAGAGCTGCAATGACGGTGAGAAACACCTAAGATCAAGTTTTTCTCCTTGATGATACAGGAGATGTCACAGCAGCACTTGTGGTGGGGCCCTTTCAGAGCTGATAAAAACCTGACATGTCAGCATATTTTTAAAGTTAATTTTCAGCCGGATCAGTGAGACGATCTGACTATGCAAGGTCCATGGCTGGACCCTGCTGATCAGCATAAGCTGACTAGAAACCTCAGAATCTCACCCGACAGACGCAGCATCAGAAAGGGATGACAGCTACCAAGTCATCTCGAGAGAGGACAGGACAGAGGGAGCACTGAGCTGAGACTCCTACAGTAAGCTGGAAGAGGTCTTTATTAAAAAACAAAGGTAGCAAGGCAGTAATAGATTAATCTTTCCATTCTCCTGAGATAAAACAAAAAGGCAGTGATTACTACAGATAGGTTTATACCAGTGATGGCAAGATACAGGGTATCACCTAAAATCCTATTTTTTAGCACCAAAGAACCAACATAATGGACTTTTGCATCTACAGCTCAATTGCTAACAGATGACTACAAAATCCTGCACATTAATAATACGGACTAGAAATGAATCACTGGCCCAGATCCACAGTGCTTCAGGGCTGGATATAGCCACAAAAGTGACAGTGACCAAAAGAAATGCAGTGAAACAGCTGCTGGACAATTAAATGACAGCCACCAGTGCTGATGACACACAACCATGAGGAAACCTACATGTTTAAGGCGGGCATCTTTTAATAACTGAAACTACAGAAGCCTAAGTTTTTACTGTGACATAACTAGCCAAGTTTACAGCAATATAAGATACATGATACAGCAATATAAGATAGGAGACACTGTGTGTAGTAAATTGAAGAAATCATGCAGAATACATTCAAAGTCTCCCTCATCAGATTTACTTAAAAGTCTCTGTCCAAAAATTAAGTTCTGAAATAACCCTACTGTCAAACATTAATTTCAGAATTACTTTAACTGAAAATACTGACCTCCATCCACGAATGGGACTAAAATCACTACAAAACAGCTTAAAGATTAGTTTTTTAGATAAAAAAACTAGGCAGCAGCATTTTGTTCTTAAGGGATAACCACTTCTGGAGGAAATCCGTCCTTGTCTACAGAATGTCAGGTGTACCTCCAAGGTGTATCTCAGATGGTTAAGAAGTTAGCAAGCCTGGGAACAATTCCTAAAGAGGCTTCAGTTCACAGCACGGGACTAGATATTAATATTGATGTATGATTCAGGTGTGAGCCAGGAAGAAACCACACCACCGTATTTCCCAACTCAGTGACGCTGACCCTCTGATGCAGGATGGATCTGAGGTTCAAACATACTCCCCTTCCCTGCATCAGAGAGTCTGTCTCGCTGTCTCATTTTCTGTAGCCAAGTCAGAGTCTACTTCCCCATCACCTCAACGAATAACACAATTTAGAGAAACAAAATATCATCAGGCAGGAGGCAAACTGACTCACAAATGAAGGCAATACATGACAAAGCAAATAAAGCCAGAATGTATGTGCAGGACCCAATGGCTGTCCGTATGAGCATGCAAGCCAAATCAAACCACTAAAAGCATTTTTCTCTCCGGACACAATAACTTTGTCACACACACAAACAAAAGAAGAGTTGTTTACTGTGCACTTTTTGTTCCCCATTCCAAAACAAATTCTTGAAGTGACACTAATCATCAAAAAGTAGTGACAGCAAACGTAACTCAAAGAGCTAACAGAAATTTCTCAGCTTCTATCATCCAAGAGCATCTATAAAAATAAGTATACTTCAGAATTACATGGCCACTAAGTCTAAAATTGCTGACACATGTTCCTTTGGCATGTCTGGAACTCCTGACAAAAGTAATAGTTTTTAAATTTAGCTTTTTGTTTTGCAAGGTCTTAGAAGTATGCAGCAGATAACAAATAGTAGTCTAAATTTTGCTGGGACTTACAAAATCACTGCAGGGGGTATGTGAGGGTATGAGTCAGACAAATGTTTGGTGCACAGACATTATGACAAAGCTCTCTGAGCAGATTGTTTCAATAGTCTGTGGTGTGTGTGTTAACCTGGTCGAGCTCTAACAATAAAGTGCAGATTTTGATGAAGAACAAGCAGTTTGCTTCTCATGTATTATTAGATGCTTATGATCAAACTATACTAAAAAGAGGAAGAATTATAGTTGAACAGACCAAGGAGAAAGCTTTTCATTTAGCTCAAGCAAGCCTGTCAGTACACTCCTTGGGATAACAGGGATCTTCTAAGACAGAGCGTACCAGGGCTTGTATCTCTGATGGAGCTTTTAAGTTAATAGCATTTTCAATTAATAACAGTGTCACCAGGTATGTAGAGTGCATCTAGCAGACTAAACTGGGAAACAGCCCACTGTGAGATCTGTATGCAGGCAGTGTGGCCGTGCAGCACAGGTAAATGCTAGCTTTGGAAAAAGAAAGAGCATAATACTCCCAGGTGCTTGCACCCCGTGTCTGCCTGCAGTATTGCACAAACACTGCTAAGAGTTCTCCTGTTTAATGACGGCATTCTCAACACGGTGTTACCCCTTTTTATTTTCATACTAACTGCTCAAGAAAACATCTTAATTCCTAGACCTAGACTTACAGCATTTAGGTCTTACCAAATAATTCTAAAGAAGTGCAGAGAGACGGAAAACGGTGAAGTCAGGACAAGCCGGAGTTGTATCACAATATTTGCTGTGAATTCTCATTGCTATGACAATCTGCAGCTGTGACAATGCAATGTCACCTGGTCTCAAGACAAAACTCACAGCTGTTTCTCCCCAGGATCTCACCATTCCACACTTGACTCTGAGAAGGGGATGGACCAACACTACTCTGCTTCTACCAGCATGGAATTGCAAAATCATCTTCTACCTGCTTTAATATCATCTACAGTTCGCTGCAGGTGCTCATGTGAAGAATCTTGGCAGGTCCCACATTGCAGTCAAGCAAACTGCCATAAATCGCAACTCCGTCTCATACAGACAGCTCAGTTCAAGGAGGCTGCACGCTCTGATGACAGCTCTGTCACAGAACCATAAAACATTCGTATCTCTGTGTATTCCTGCATCTTTTACACCGGTGCTGCTGCCTTGGTGATAAATACTCATTCAATTTTCTCCACAGTAAACACAAACAAAGTACATTTGATGTAAAAGTTGGTGATTATATTCTTATTAATAAGAAATATTCTAGGATGCTGTGACAACTTCTGCTAATTGAATAGTGCACATGTGCATTTTCAAAATTTCTTCTTCTAGTTTCTTCAGAAGAACAGTTTGAACAACCCAGTGCCACCACCAGCTGGATCCTTTACGAGCTTCCCCATAAACTGGCAATTGCATGCAGCTCATTTTCGTGTTAAACTTTTCTCCTCTCCAGCTCCAGGCACAGCCCTCAGACACACCGAGTGCAGGGTGCGTGTCTCCATCACAGCACTACCGTGACTGACGCTGCTGTCTTATTACCATCTGCAGCAGCTGCACAACTCGGAGGAAACCAGCTTACTCTGCTGAGAGAGAAAGCAAAGAAATGAGCACAATGCATACTAAGACCAGCACACAAATCTCTCCAGTTGGTCTGGGTACGATTGATAATTTGCTGAAATCTGCCCACTACAGTCCCCAGTTCAGAAGACAGTATTGCTGAAACCTGTAATGAACCACTTGTCCTCCAAGCAGGAATCCACCATGCGATCCAGGTACCTGATGTCAAGCTGTCATTACAGGAAAGGGTTGTCAATGCGACCACAGAGGTGAGGACAATGTGCAAGAGATTAAATATTTGGGTAAAATTAGAGAAGCTGTATAAAATTCTTGGCACTAAAGAGATTAGTTAGCAACCAATTCAAGTACTGAGGATACATGCCCCATCGTGTTACGCTGCAGCATGTTTTCAAAGATGCTCTAAAAAATTCCCATCAAGGGGACAAATGTTCATATTGGCACTGACATGCCCCTTATGTGTGCCAACAGTGAACAAATTACGCATGAACCTTCCCCTTTTGGATCTCCAATTGCTACTGTGAATGTTCAAATACCTTTTCTGTGCTTGCAATGTTTGAGATGAACCTAAGCCAAGGATTGGCTTGGGCCTACTGAAGTTCATGGGGTTTCAAATCTGGGAGTTTGGCTCAAATCCATCTTTACACAATAGCACCAGCCTGTTAGAAAATTTGTTCCTCCATATTTAAGCACTGCACACTAAGGTTTATAGCCTGGTAATCAAACACAGTCTGTTCTTTGTTACTTTTTTCATTCTTTTCTTTTTTTTTTTTTGGTGGATTCAAAACTCCATAAGCTTCAATACCTAATTCTACCACAAATGCTTTCTCTGCTGGATTTCCAGTTCCTAAGAATCCTACAGTCTATAATTAGAAAGAACGGTTGTTACCCGAGAGCTTTCTTTTACAAAAATTTCAGTGCAATTTGAAATGGCTGTCTCTAAAAACAATCATATGGTATTCACATCCAGTTTGCAGCATGGAAATAACCCTCTTTTGCAAGAGAAGACTACAACCTGTTTACAAAGATCAGAAGAAATTTGTTTTGGCCTCATGCATACACAAATACTGTTGGCAAAGTGCATGATACAATTTTCCATTTCCCTTTAACTCATCAGTAGATGGACTGCTGTCTTGCACAGAATCTTGAACCCGATAAGGAAACAGTCTGAATTAATATATGAAGTCTCACCTCGTCCTCAATACCTTCAGCAACTCAGCAAGCTTCACGTTGTAGTTGATAGTGTCTTGTCTTACAAAAATCAACTTGATATTTCATAATTATTCTCAGCCACCAGATTATCTACATATTTCCTTCCAGGCAAAATAAAATACAGGATAAACTAAGTTTGGTTTGGACAAGATAATAAAAGATGACTTTGTGCTCATCAAAAATACTCCACAGGCTACTCAGGGAAGACAAACAGGACACAGGAATATTGACCCAAACATCCTTATGAAAACTAAAACCATCTTTATATTACTAGAAAAACGGAAAAGAAAACAAGACAAGGATGCGGGAAAACAAAAGGAAATACTTAAAAATAAAAGCAAAGTGATGGTCACGGTACTGATGCTTCTGGACACAGCTCCAAACGTAAGCTGACCCTCAAACTGAAGGGTCAGAGAACAAAGGACGACTTCTATGGCGATGCTCTCTACTAGTATGCTAAGTCTTTAGAGAGTCGTGGTAGAGATCAGCTTAAAGACACGTGTTCTCAACTAAAACCACTAGCTGCCAGCCCCTCACGCAGAAGCGTAACACTGCAAACAAACTATTTACTATTCTTTATTTCCTAGGGAGGCAGCACAGGAAAGTCCTTATCACTCCTGAGTGCAACATCAAAAGCCAGCTCTGTTACTGTACCTCAGGACATGGAAATGGTGCACGAAGACAGCAATCGTGGTTGGATACTGAACCCACAACAGCTTGTACAGATGTAAGACACAGGTCACTGCTTCAGATCAACAATAAAGTTCCAGAAAATGAAGTTAAACTCTTTTTTTTTTTTTTTTTAATTTTTCATTTATCAGTTTACACATATGCACTGACTACAGGTGAACATCCAGCTTTACACCAGCTGAGGTATTCAGCTGGCAGAGTTCCTCTTGAAAACAATGGATGTATTATGAATAGATATACAAAATATGTTCAATAAGATTAAACAGCCTAAATTTGACCAATTTATATTAACTTACTCTTGATAAGCTCATGCCAGAGCAAAGCAATTATTTTGCATTAATTCAACAACTAAAAGAAAATAAAAATTGTTAAAAAATTTATGCCCTTACAATTGTATCTCATGTTTAATGCTGCTCAGAAAGCGCTTTAAGCTCTATTAAGTTTAATAGACATACATCCACCTCATGCAACTCAATATGAAAAAAATTACAGATGATCTAAGAACACATTAAGAATCAAAACTGAAATGCAAACACAGTATTTGATGGCTCTCCTTCCAGGAACTCACATACAGATAAACCAGAAGCAGCTCGCAATATCCAAATAAAACAATATACACATAAAAAAAAAATCATGGTCACATATCTCTTCTCTCACAATTCTGGGCTTTATTATTTACATAAAGGTAATGTTCATAAAAGCACCAATACATCTATCATGTACATACACATATTAGAGCACACAGTTCCTGTCCTGAAAGCCAAAGTCCCTGCCCTATAAACAACAAGATGTCTACTGGAGGGTTGGTGAGACTGAGAGCAACTGTCCTAGCACAGAAATACACTGCTGGTGATACAAATATCCTCCAAAACCAGAGCATCCCTTCAGTATCACACCATGAAAGACAGGAACTATGTGGAGTGAATGCACCAAGTAATATAATCCTAATAAAAGTGTACCCATCTCCCTGGCTCTTCATCGAGTGGAAAGTAAACGCATCACCAACAAGAACAGCCTGGACACTCAAAACACAAGTGGACTTAAGAGCATCCTAACTTCATATTACAAACTAAGGGCAGAACCACACAACTGGCACCAGTTACGCTGCGCACCTAAAACCAGCACTGATTTTACACTACGCTTCCCGTCCACATCAGAGGTCACACTACAGCTCTCCCAGGCAATGCTTGCTAACCTGGTGTTTATTTTACCACCACTACTTCATAGTTGCTGAGTAGTTAATGGGCTTTAAATATATGGCAAAAAGACACCAATACTTGGTAACATTTAAAAGATACTGAGAAGTCACGAGGCATGCACAGCTCTAGAACATAAGAGCCTCATGAGATTGTTTTCACAAAACAAATTTGCTAACTCATGATGCTTAACTCACTCACCAAAACCCCTGCTTATTCACACACAACGCCAGCGTGCATGCACCGGCGCTCCCAACGCGCTCGTCTTCCCCTGCAGCACGGCCGCGCGGGACCGCTGCCAGGGCTCGCAGTAACGCAGAGCAGATGGGCTCGTCACCAGGCCAGCGCGCTTTTCTCTTTCATACTCGTTTTGCATCAATCCGAAGCACCACAGCTGCACTGTTAGCTGTGTACGAACAGTTTGAATTCACACGTGGAAAGGGTCTGCTCTCCAGACTGTCTCACCTGTGGGTGCAGGAGCCCCTGGGTTCTGCCTGGAAGGTGTCTGGTAGCACAGGTCATCCCTTACTGGTATCACAGCCTTTATGGACCATAATCACAACTTCAATCCCTGGCTTACAGGAAGCTCAAGACACAGCACGGGGGGACGCATGTTCCTGACCATGCAGAGATGGCTGATGTGATCTAAATCTTTCCTGATATTAAAATCATGATCCTATCAAATCTTTCAAGGAGTAGGTCAGTGGGACTTTGAGGGAGGCAACACTGTAGGTGGGAACAGGGTCTCCTCACGCACACCTCCCACCCTTGCTTCCCAGCTGGTCTGACTGTATGGAAACCATGGGATCTTCCCACAGGAGACTGTGCCCTACCAGCAAGGCTGTACAGCAAGCCAAGATTTATACCTCTGTCCTCTGCCATACAGGATTTTGTGCCCAGGCCTGACTCCTCCAGAAGAATGAAGCCACAGGGACACTGGTATACCAACAACCCTTGAGAATACGTTACAACTGTGAAATCAGTCAGCCTCATGCAGCCTGGAACAAAATCAGGGACCACACAGGACTTCCCAGCTGTCATTATACTGCGCGCGTATCAACCACAGAGCTCGCGGGGTGGCAGGGATAAAATGCAGTCACTCTTGCTCCAAAGTGCCTTCCACCCAAATGTTACGAGACTGCTTTAGCTCTCACAGGCTGGGGCTTCACTGCTCTCGTGCACTTGTTTTATAGCAGAGCAGCAAGGGGCACCACACCCCTACCCCACTGCACGTACCGCAACATCACAAAGCATCGCTGATGCACCGACAAACAAATACATCCGTATAGAAAATAACTGCCTCCAAGCAGGTACTTGTTGGCAGACCTTAAAGCAACTTTCAGAGGAGATCCACAGCTTTACTCCTGTTTTAAAGATGAGAACACTGAAGCCCAAAGGAATGATTTCTATTGTTTGTGGTCAACCAGCAGTGGAGGTATAGCTAGGACCACGATCCAAGCTCATATAAGCAATATGAGTTCTCAACACACTCTAGCTGTAGATAAAAATCCTCAACAACATAATCCACAGTGATCCCCAGAAAGTCCGTAAAAATCTCATGACAATTATATTCTTATCGGGGCATAATCATTCTAAATGAGATATAAACATGATTATGCTCCCAAAAGAAGACGATAGGCTGGGCGGCTGATTTATCTTTCTTTATATCCAGTGATAACCTCTTGATACACCAGTACAGAACCTGAAACAAATTAGCCCAAATAAGGAAAAGAAATTTCACTTGAATCAAATGCTCCACTTTCATGATGCTGCTTAGAACAAGGACATGCACTCCACTGGTCATTTTTCCCCCCGCACTCATGAACAAATTCCTGGACTACCTATCTCCTAATGATGGCTAATGTTCCACTTACAAATATAAACCATCAAAGCTCACTCTCCGCACTAGCCTCGTTTCTCAGGGGGACTATTTGAAGTCTCTAAATATGTTAAGGTTTACATCATCTAATTGCAAAAGGCGTTGTATAAGCATCAGAGTCAAGTTATGACATTCTTACAATAGAATGAAGAGTTGATCCAATCAACAGCAAAGTTAAAAAAAAAAAAGTAGTAATGCAATTGAAATGCAGCTATTTTTAAATCTCTAACTCTCCCCTGCTCACCAATAGGAGAAACTGACCTAGGCTTTCTCACCCCCTCTTGTTTTTCAATAAAAAACCCCTCGTGTTACACAGTTGTTTGCTTAATATAACTTTTTATAAAAGCTCATGAGGCCAAAAGGTCTCTGCTGTGCCTGCCTTCATGTTTGACTAACCAGTCTGCATCATTTAATTCTCCACAGTGTTGGGCAAATATGCATCATTTTAATTAAATTAAAAAGGAAACTATGTGGGCTTTTGAGCCTTGCTTTTGAGTTAATTTTAAGGGACTATCTGAAGGGATAGTGCTACAGATCACATGCAAGCTTCTCTGCTGATGGATCTGGAAAAACCGGACATAAAAACCCAAGCAAATAATTAAAAGCACATGTTGAAAGTTAAGTTATAACATTAAAAAAACTCAAAACATTAACAGCCAAATGGTTTCAACAATGGTTTTCTTACATATGGGAAACATACTAAATAAAATAGCTTACTAAATAAAAAAGCTTACAGGAGCCCATACAGATGTGTAAGCACTCCCTAGACATAAATACAACAGCATCTTTCTCCATTTCCAGTTCCCTGTCTGTAAAGTCAGACGATGACCCTCTCTTCTTTCACCCTTGCGTTGTCCATTTAAGCTTTTGCAGCAGCAGCTTTACCTGGCTACAGGTTTCTCTAAGTCCTGGCACAGCCGCATTCTGATCTCTGCAGGTACTTTCAGGCTTAGTCACTAAACAAATAAATATCACCAAATCCACTGTTCCAGGAGCTGGGCAGTTAGGGTAGCCCTTCCGGTACAACTATCAGATGTACTTGAAGGAAAGCCTGAGTGGGAGAAAATTACCATACCAAGGCTTGCCAGCGATCCAAGATACAAAGAGCTCCTCAAAAGACAGAGCAGACTTTCCGTAACTAGAAACGGGATGGGAAACCCCAGAAACAGCTACTCCAAAGCACCATCAGCAGAGACTCCCATGACAGGATAGCTCTCCAAAATAACTCTGCAATATGTAATTTATTCTTTTACCATTCATAGCTGCATTCAAATCAATACATAAAAGTTGTAAGTAGCTCTTAAATTAACCCAGTTGTTTCACTTGAGTGCTCAGCAGGAAGCTTTACTAAAAAACACTTCTGCCACAAAAGTGTCAGCTCCTGGCATTTTGTATTACTTGTACTTAATTATCAAACTCAAATAACTGTGATAGATGCTCTATCAGTAAATACTAGAATCAACTGGTTCTAAAATTTGTCTGTTTTCTGTTCCACACGAGCCAGTGACACACCATGGAACAGTCCATGAGAGGAAATAAATAATGACTGCAAGATGACTTTGAGATTTTTTTTGCTGGGGATAGAATTAAACTTAAACACAAGAGGAAGGGAAGAGGGTGAGTGAGAGAGGGGAGAACAGAAGACCCAAGGATGCTGTCTGGTTGTTTTTATAGGCTACTCCTTCAGTTCTATCAAAATAAGGTGTGTGGGGCAAAACATCACTATATGTTTTAATTCTCTTTCTGAAGACTCAAAACAGTAAAAATCACATGCAAAAGTCTCCATACTACAAAAATAAAAAGAAGAATGTCTGGTGATGTAAGTTCAGATCTAAGGCACTGCACAGAACAGATCAAACCTCAGAAAACTGCTAGCAGGCCACGTCTCCACTCTGGCTGTGTGCTGCCGTATGGGAGGCTTTTCCCTCCGCGCAGCTCTGTGCAGGATACCAGTGAGAAGCAAGTGGGTACTGCGGTCCCAGCAAGCTGGTGGCATGTCAGGAAAGGGACAAACACCATGGGAAGTCCTGCCTCTGCTGTTCCAGTACTACGAAACAGGAGAGCTCCAGCTAAGGAGAGAAAGATGGCAGCAGCATGGGATAAGTCAATTATTCCTCTTTTGAAGCAAGCACATACTCAGGATAGAATACTGTCACGCTCAGGCACCACTCCTCCCTCTGCCTTCCTAGTCCGTTGCTACAACTCACCATATAATAATAAAATACTTCAGCGCATTGTATTAACATCAAGACAACACAACATTCAAATCAGCCTACAGGAAAAGCTCGTTCTCCACAGAGCAGATGCTAAGGCTAATACCGCATCCTCCCAGCATCTGTGGAGCTCTCATCAAAGCAGTGAAGCATCTGAGATTTACCGAGGGTTGCAAGCAGGGCCAGTGCCAAAAAGCTCTGAGAGGCACGCTCAGACTGTTTTATTGGCAATGTGTTAACCAAAGAAGTTGGTTAGGTATTTGTGGAACACTAGCATTTTTTAAAAGGTGGGAAAAGAATCACTAACTCCATATATTTCATCATGTTTAACAAAACAGAGCAGGTTGAATAAATATTGAACATTTAAAAAAACCCCACCACCCTTGAAAACCAACAACTGAAAATGACCCAGTCAAACATCTGTGATAACAGACCCAAGTACACGGCAGTTTCCAAATGAGAAACTCATGGTGAACACTGTAAGAGAAGAAAAAAAAAAAAAACCCCCAAAAAAAAAAAACCCCCACAAACCCAAAAAAAACCCACAACCCATTTGCACACACATGCCCAAACACCTGAAAATCCATCCTAGAAGCATTCTCTAACGCTCATCAGGTGTAATAAGTCTGTCTCAGAGTACTAGGCTAAAGCTGCTTCCTGATTTTGGTAAAAACATGTACCGATCTCTTCAAACCACCATTATAATTAACAAAGTAATTTATGAAAAATGTAACTTATAAATTGTCACTAGTTTTCCTTCCACTACTATCCATCCAAACAGAGCATCTCGGCAGCAGGGAGACCACTGGGTTACTGTGTTTGTGTAGGAGTTGCTTCATGAATTCTTTTATACATAGCTGGCTTTCCCCAGTATTTAGGATTTCCCCCCCGCCCCCTAAAAATGGCCCTAGACCAAAGAAAACCAAAATTCTCTTGGAATAAGTTAAAGAGATTAAAAGTACCATACATTTAAAACATGATCATTTGAAAGTACCTATTTTTTGAGAGTAGACTGAGTTTTTCTTATTTCTGTGGTATTTTCAGTGTGTCAAAGGGCAGGAATGGCCCTCTATGGCCTTGAAGTCTTCTTTGTCACATAATAACATAAAAAGCCAAATTCCAGCCTCCACATTATCCTTGTAAGATCAAAGGACAACAGTCACTGGTCACACAGCCACAACTGAATGAAGGATTTGTTTCATTCACTTCAACTGAAAAACAATCCACTTCGCAAAGGAAACATTATCTCATATCTGTAATTTAATGCACGGAATATTTAAAACTGTCCTTGTCTTCCTTCTGGAGAGCCCAGCACATTCACAGACTTGGACAGCTCTCACTCACCCACTAAGCTTTTTTATTTTGTCACACAGAGCTGGCAAACTGTGCTTGATTAAATAAAGCAACGATAGAAGAGGAGCTGAAGACACAGGGGCTTTGAGCAGCACTGAGCACACAGCAGCAGGACAGCCGAGATGTAGATGCCATACAGACCCAGCTTCTTTGTTTCCTGCTCCCAAGCATCTACTGCACCAACTCACCTGCTTGCAAACCAGATCAGGATGGGGGAAGCAGAACATTAATTTCCTGCATCCTACATATAAAAACCCCACCAACTGAACAGACTAAAGCTGAAAACCCATAAATTCCTATGCTTGGCACTGCCCAAATTCAAAGGCCATCTCTTGCTGGCACTGCTGCTATGAGAACAAACAGTCCACAAAAATGTGGGCAGTTTTCTTCCTTTTGAACAATGGCACAGCAATGGGCTGGTGTGTATGGAAAGTCTTACATCTGAAACATCCTCTTAACTCTCCGCAATGCCGGTGGGACCACATAACTTTGCTGAAAAACAGGTATCACATGGTGATTTGGTAGTTGTCAGTAACGAGCCAAATCTCTTCCAAGATTTCACACTTAAAATAGGAAAAGATGCCTTGCCAAAATTGGCTTTTTCTAGAGTAAAAAGCAGACTGAAACTTGAAGTACTCTGTTCACAGGAATCACTCATATATATTCTGTACATGGTAGCATGTTTTAAGAATTCATGTCCTGAAAAAAGAGGGGACAACCTCAGTGCTGAAGCTTCTGTTTTCAAAAATCTCTCCGTTCCTTTCCACTGCAGGTGCAGTAATGCTGGAACAGCTGTCTCCAGCCTCCACCCTTCTAAGGAATAAAGTGGGGGGTGTGCGGGTATGTGTGTGCGGGTGGGTGGAAAATCTCATAAAATATTAAGAGTCAAGTTTCAGACAGTTATGCAGAGACATAAAAGATTTCAGGCCATCTCATATCACGTGTATGGAAACTTTCTCTCCTCCCCATCCTGCCTGCTTTGCTGTCCTGCCTGCTTTGCTGTGCGTTGTTTATGGAACGCCTGCTTGTCTTCACCCTACAGGTAGTTATGTTTCATGGACATTGAGTGAAAACAGCTGATGGTGAACCACTGTTTTATCCTGGGATGAAAAACACAAGTAGCTATTAACTCTCTCTGTAAACAAAAAATCATTCCCTACCTGCCCAGAGGCCAACAGTCTTACTAGGTCAGTCATCCTGTGTTAAAATGTTAAAATCTAAAATACTGAGATCTGGTTTTAATTCTCTGTACTCTGACTTCCTAAGTTGCTGGGCTGGGCACGTTTCAGAGACAGATGGTTCTTTAGGGTTCATGTACTTAAAAGAGTTCACAGACAGAAGTAAGAAAAATAAAGAAATCGAGCGCTGTCAGTTGAAATGGCTCTTCACACGCAGAGTACTTTTCCAATGCGTAAACCTCTGACAAATGTACTCTTCAGAACCAAAGGCTAGAGTCCCAAAGGACTTTTGCTCCAGCTCCTTGTTTTGTCAACTGTCTCAGCAAGGACACACTTCCCTGAACAAAAGGAATTTTTTTACAGTTCCTCCCTCCAACCCCATCAAGGAGAGTTAAGAGAGCTCTGGGCATAAAAGCATCCATATTAATCTTTGGCAAGTATCTTCATTTCTACAAAAGACACGGGGAAGACAACAGAGCATAGGACAATTCTTGGTATAAGATTTATGGCACCAAACCTGGACCAGACCTTTTACTTCTTTTTTTTTAAAAAAAAAAAAAAAATGGGCCAATGAGAAGCTCCTTAGTTTGCTAACACAGTGCAGAAGTCATCCTATTACTTAAATGCTTTGACAGTATATTACTTTTCATTAGACATGAGTTTTACTGTTACTGATGATTACATTTAAAACATAACAGAATACATTTGCCAGGGCTGAGTTTCTGGTCATGCCTCAAGTTAGTCTTTGAATTTCTTCGTAGAATTTTGCACACAAAGCCAAAAAGAAGTCTCATCCAGCTCTTCTCCGTATCAGTTGGAATCTCTCCTAAATAATTCACTGAAGTCAAGAGTTCAAAACAGTGATCATGAATAAGAGCCACACTTGCATTCACTGCCTGGCTGCCCATATGAGAAGAATCCCCCTTCTTCCAAGAAAGTTCATGCAGAAATCAGAGTTGGAAAACTGACATGGAAATATAAGACAGCTCATAGCACAAAAAATCCTGTGGTGATTTTCAGGAAGAGTATCTGTTGTAGAGAAAAGTTACCCCTAATTTCTCTTTCACATGGTTATCTACCATTTGTCAAGCACATTTGCTTCTCCACTGGTTTCTGGCACTGTCCTCTTTCAGTTGAACACTACTTTTGTCACTTTTACAGACAATTTGACTCTATCTACAGCATCTGCATTTTGCGGCTGTGTCTACAAACTGGGCTTGGTAACAGAAAGCTTTGCAGCCAGTCAGAAAACTGCACATGCTGAAAACATCATTGCAAGACAACACATTATTTGAAGGTTCCATGAGACACGTTCCTCAATTCAAATCTGTGCTTGTGCTTGTCTCTTGGAGTGATGTTTCCATAATATTCACCAACCACAGTGAGTTGTCACACAATGGCCTTTTCTTCTAAAAAGGTAACTATCAGCTCAACTTTTGCTGTGGTCAGTCACCATTTCCATCATCAAGTTCTACTTCTTTATACTTATAAAATATGGCAATAAAATACCACGCCAAGATTAAACTTGGCATACAATCTCTGTCCAGAAGTAACCTCAATTAATCTTTTTCAGCTAGTATGTAAGTTGACTTAGTAGTTTTTTTAAAATCGCTTGAAAATGAAAGCTGTAGAGGTTCTGGTTCTCATAATTTTCTTGCAGTCACAGGTCTGCAGTTTCAGCACCCCTTAACTGCTCAGCTAGAACCGTTTGCAAGGACTCCTGAACCTGAATGGCCTGAGGAGGCTTAGTGCCACAGACAGGACTGCGTACGCTGCTCCTTGCCTTGCCTTAGCTATTGACAGGGAGGCTGAGGGAAGACATTACAGCTGGGTTACTACATGCTCTGCTGCCTGGAGCTCAGAATTGAACACAATAAACTTGAGTGTTTCCCATTTGCACCACTGGACATGCTAGCTGCAAAACAGGGACCTCTGCCTTGACAAGGGTATCTCAGACAGACAATGGAATCACTTGGGAGAACTTCCAGGCAACCATACAGAGGTATCTATACTCCTCATTCTACTCTTTCATAAACTGTTTATGGAGAATTAGATTGGTAGAAATCAGTCTTGCAAAGTGTTCTGGAACATAATTTAACAAAATGCATTCTACTATAATACTTGCTCAGTCATTTTCTGGAAAGTAAACATAGTGGAAGTATTCTTCAACAGTTATTTTTCTTTGCACTTAAAGTTAAGTTCTGTCTGCTCTCTGTGCCATTAGAGATTTGTTGTGTGTAGCTGTTCAGAGGCATTCGCTTGCATTAGGATTCCACCATGCTGTGTGTTATTCGGCCCTTCACAACTTCCAACCCTGAACCTGCATCTGAACCCAACATCCATCAAGTTTCATCAGTGCATCCTAAGTGCCATGCTAATGGATTTTACTGTGGGATCTGATCTTCATCCATATTTGAAGTGATCTGTTTTCCTATCTGCAGATTTCCAATAACAAATAGGGAAAAAAAAGAGATATTATTCTCAATATCTGCCCCATTCTGATTAATCATGCCCACAACACATGTAAAGACTTGCTGGGAGCGCTATTTGTTGCTATCATCAAGTTTCAGCTGCTCTCTTTCCTAGAGCATTTCAAACGGTACATATACTTCACAGTTCAGCTTTCCTGTTGCTGCAATGTGTTAGCAATTAGTGTACAATAAACAAGCAGACAATTGTTCCATTTCCAGGGAATAAAACCTCCAAGGATATAAAATGGAATAGAAACTATCCATCCTTCCCCATGTCCTGAGAGTTAAAAATAGAGCAGGCAATTAACTCCTCAGACACACTATGTGATTTAGGCCACAGCTAAACAGCCACTTCAATCTGGCATATGCTTTTACTGCTCCTGAAGCCCTGTGCTCTCCTTACCCCAAACCACTCACTCCCTGCTTCTCCTTGGTTAGCACAAGAGTTCAAGCAGCTCAATGGTAAGGGGGGCCAAAGAGCTGTCGCTTCCAAAACCAAGTTTTTTTTCTGCTTTGCTTTGCTTTCAGCTGGGTCAGCCCCCTTGACGTGACTCACTGTAGTACCACATAAATGCCAAAGGAGAGGGTGAGATGAGGTGAGGATTGCATAAGCTGGTGTGACTGCCAAAGAAATGCTCACGCAACCACAATCCCAGTCCCAGGCTCATTCCTGGGGGCAGAAATGCGAGAGGGAGTCTGCTTTCTCCACCAACTTGCTCTGTCGCTCCCCTTTGGCAGCGGCAGCTTCCCAAGTCCTTAGGGTCTGGAGCAGCTCCTCTGGGTGGCAGGATTGCTAAGGGGTGCTGGGAAAACTCCAGCAATGCAGCGCTCATGATCAGCACTTGTAACAGGACAGACAAATACAGTCAAAGGACATTGCTTTGATCTGATGCAAGGCAAGTGAAGTTTCTCCTTTGTCAAGGTGCTGTCATTGCTTCCCCAGTTCAAGGGCTGAAGGAGGAGGTTTATAGGGGTGAAAAAATGGATGCTGAGAAGATGAGGAAAAGAGTAAAATTAAAAATTGTAACATTTCATTACACTTCCACCTGCAAATCTCTTCCTTTCCCTAAGCAGATCCTATGCTCAAGAGCCAGAGGTCACTAACAGATGAGGATTTTCCTGCTGCCTGCTGTGAACTCCACTTTGAGCAGGAAAAATGTCAAATGCAGCTGGCTGGCTTGTGGTTCGCATCTCTTTCAAGCTCTGCATTGCCCTTTGTTCTGCATGAAATATAACTTTGTAAAGCCAAGAGAGACCTGGGACTGCTCAAATCATTTGATAAACACTGACTTAAAGGAAGTGCATTTGCCTACTTGACTTCTTTTAAAATGTCACTAAAGCACCCGTTATTTCTGTTCACTGCAATATTTCATTTTATTCCTACCTGTAACAAAGCTGCTACTCTCAATATGGCTTGTGTAACAGGAAGGAAAGTGTAACTGGTTGAATGGATTCTAGAATCACTCAGATGAGTAAGAACGATGCTGCTGAAGTGCATGCTGTTTATAAGCAAACTGACACTGGACTGACACAAAACTGCTTCTCTTATTTAATGGTACCTTAGAGGGTCAAGGAAATGCAAGTTTAATACAATAAACCCAGAGCTTTTTGTTTATCTATATGCTCCTCAGACTCACAAAACTACTAGTATACTAAGTAAATGTACTTCACCAGTCACATCTTTAAAACAAACTCAAAAAGCAGGACTGTATTATGATGTCACTTGCTTTACACCAATTTTACTAAAAAGCTAGAAAAATGCAGCAGACATCTTAAAAATCTGTTCTATGATGATCTTAGAAGATATGACGTACATACAGCTATGCCTGATTGATTGAGAAGTAGACTGATGATTGTGTTTATGGCTTGTGAGATGTTCAGTTGGTCAAAAAAAAAACCAAAAAAACCAAAAACCACACTGTACATGTAACCACAATAACCTTGTAACGGAAAACTTGCACAATGTTGCCCATATAGTTTGGACCAATTACACACTGTTCTTATTTGCACTTGCTTGGAACAGTTTTAACTACACACATGCTCCAGTGCCTAAAAAGCATCTTTCTACATCCAGCCTGCCTCTGCACCTTAAGGAGCGTAGCTGAGCAAGCTACCCTGCCCGTAAACAGGCTGATGCTTTCCTCCTTCCTGTCCCTGCAAAAATCTTCAGCTGCCCATATACTGCAGATTTACGAGTCTTCTCTGTCAATCTGCTAACTCCAAAAGGCTCAGGCAAGGAAAAGATGTAGCCCTAGAAATACTATTATTTGAACTTCTCTTTGCACTGGCTACAGATGAATTCAGTGTAAGAGAAACGCACATAGTTAAAGCTGAAAAAAAAAATACAGAGTTGAGTTTTCACAAGTGCTCCGTGTTTGTCTAGTCCTGCTCTAGTTTGAGCAGGTTCAGCCCCATAACTGAGCGCTTTTGGCAGTGGAAACATGACTGTTCACCAAGGTTCTGGAGTAACTGCTTCCTGGAGGAAGATGGTATGTACGTTAAAATGTATTACACGCTACATAATAAAAACAGAAGTTGGGCTCTTCAGCAAGTCCTGTGGTATGAAACTCAGCTGTTTTGCTCTGCACAGGTTCCCCTAACTGTTCACTTGGTTTTGATCCATCTGGATTTTCACCACAGAATTTTGCTTTGAATTTCCAATTTGAATACAGGAAAGCTCTGCCAAAACCACATCACATTCAAACCACAGGAAATAATGGATTTTGCACTGTTTTGACATGGAAGCTGTAAACAGTGTGCAGGTTCACTCAAAACTGGATCACTGTCCTTTGAGTTATGAAACACAACAAAACTTCCAGCAAACCAGGTCAGAATTCTGAATTACTAAAGCAAGGAGAAATTATGTGACTTTTGCATGGATCGAGATTTTGTTATAAGTATATTCCCCTAGCTTTTTTCCTTTAGCTATAAACATACTATGTGGAAAATAAAATGAGAGGTAGAGTTTCCTCCTTTCCAAGTTTGAGTTAAAACAGGATTCAGCTAATTCTCACAGCTCTAACATACATGTATCCCATTACAGACAAGGGTAGTTTCCCATTGACAGTCTTAAGCACGAATGACTGTGAAAGCCACAGCTGTACTGAAGATACGAATATTGTTTAGTTTTATGTGCAAAATGATAGGGAGTCAACTTACAGTTAACTTACACCACCGCTACCGGTGCAAGCCTCCCGTTTAAATTCCACTAGCTTTTCAGCTGCCAAACACTGGATTTTTTTTCCCCAGGATTCCCGTTAGCAAACCACAAGGAACTTTTATGAAAATGGAAAAGTCTAAAGTACAATTTTTTGTCTTCAAAATAAACACTGTCCTAAAGAAACACAGATTTGTAAAGAAGTCACAAGTTCATTGAGGAGGAAAGGAAAACAATCTAGATTTTTCCAGAGCAAGCCTGAAAACAATCCAGATTCCAAATCTACACAAGCGAGAAGTTTGAACGCAGAGCTACATGAAGGTGGTTTGACTGAAGTCAAACAAATAGGAAGCAAAATATAGTCATGCAAAACAAGATTTATATTACTGCACTGCCTGCAAGAAAAAGGCAGTTTAATCTTGCTGAATATCTTTTTCACCAGATTTTTATACCAACCATTCTGAATGTCAGAAAACTCTGCAGGGATCTGTAACACACAGAACCATACATCGGACATATCTGACCTGTCATAGAGTTTTCGGATGTACACAGTTGCTCTCGCAGCTTTTCCACGTCGTCTGGATGAACCTGTTCGTACAAAGTGCTGCCAAACCATTCAGACTGCGGCTGGTTGAGCACAGGAGTCACAGAATCTGATACATAGATCACTCTTCCAGTCTCAGCTGCAACTACAAATAGGAACCCATCTGCAGCCTCCAGGATAAGATGTTTCAGTTCCTTCCAAAGAAAGGATTTGATTAGAATGCCAGCAGAAAAGGGAATTAAATACACATCTGTCACTGCCAAAGAATACTGTTTTCTTACTATCTTAGTAGCTAATCACAACCTAGGCAGAAATTTTCACCGTAGTATTGATATAACACCACAATCAAACTTGCAGCAAGCCATAAACTGTTGATTTTAATAACAAACACCACTGTTTCCCTTTATTGCCTTTCATCTGGCGATCTCAATGCACTTTAGGAAAATTAAGTAACTAAAACTCACTGCATGTTGTCTGATAGGCATCTAGCATTAAAAAAAAAAAGTTATTTAAGAGTATAAACAGAGGAAATGAACAGCTGTAACTCATATGGCAAACTCATCCCTTAATTAAATGTCCTGCATAATTTAATTGGAGAGAAATTAACAAGTGTGGATTGTTTGTTTGGGGGCTTGGTTTTTTTTCCCATTTGTTTTAGTTTTCTCCTCAGAATGAGCTCTGTTTGTAAATTAAACAGTCACTGGATAAAAGGCAGAAAGCATAATAGGAACAAGGACAGGAATCCCTAACCTCTCATCCCATTAGGGGGCCGGAGCCACTACACAAGAAGGTTGTATCACTTCTTGCTTTCTTTTTCCAGCCTCTGAATAAGAAGCCTTGGAGATCCAAAGGGTGTGGAACACCTCTGTCTTTGGCCTTTTCTTTACATGGTTCCCTGGTCATCATCCGGTGTGCTTGTGTCCTGAGACACCCACACATCCACCTGAGACACAGCACCCAAGGGCCCGACCCCACCTGGGGACTGGAAGGGGGACCACAGGCCTTTAAAGCAGGGTACTTCTGTG
This sequence comes from Chlamydotis macqueenii, assembly GCF_036417535.1. NCBI lineage: Eukaryota > Metazoa > Chordata > Aves > Otidiformes > Otididae > Chlamydotis > Chlamydotis macqueenii. The sequence goes on along the minus strand of NC_141567.1, from coordinate 9,249,165 downwards.
CCTCACTTTCAGACACTGGGTCTAGACACCCAATACCTTGAATTGCACCTGCAAACAGCTGTTTACATGCATCACAAAGAAACACTACCTTTGCTTAACAGAGCTTGAAAACCTCTCAGGGGAAAGGATGACAACTACCACTTCAACTCCTGCAAAACAAGCTCCAACAGCCTCTGCTTGGTGGCTTCAGTGACCACCAGAGCTTGTAAGATACTGCACGCGGAACTTAGATAGAAAGCTTTGGACAATCTGAGTCCCATTCCAGGTCAGACAGCTCAGCATAGCTGGTGTGCAAGTGGCAGATATTAGCTGACAAATTAAGGACCATAATCTGGTAAATTCTAGACAAGTAATGGATAACTCATCTCAAGCAACGATCTGTTCAGTATTAACTTCTGCTACTTTATTGTAGAGAAAGCATATCAAATCTGAGCCACTTACTAGACAACAAAACCTCACTACATAGCTGTCTGCTCTATACAGAGTGTAATTAAACCTGTTTTGCATATATTATTAACAAAGATGAAGATAAACTCTGTCATTCTGCAGGGTTAAAAAAAAAACCCAAGAAGTTGCAATGAGAAGTGACTATGGTGCCCTATCGAAGCCAGTGGAATGGCACAGTCCCTCCAGAAACACACTTCAGGAAAGCCAGAACCAGTAGAGACAGGAACACCGAGAGGTCAGCAGCTGCTGTTTCTCTAATAGAAAGAAGTATCGCCTCCAGCCACAAGTTACATGTGTAAGTGTTTAAATTGTTCAGACCACAAAAATACACATTACGCTCATGGGACTTCAAAAACAACGAAGGTGGTAGGAATTTCCAGTGCGCTCAGTTAAACAGTTTTCTTTCAAGTACTGGGTGCATCTTCCCTCTTCCATCAAAAATGTAACCAAGGAAGTACCTCAGCCAGTACAGATGGCATTCATCTCTGCCTAGTTCAGCTGCCAGGAACTTAGGCATTAAGACTAAACAACATTTTTAACCTTCTTCTAAACCCAGGAGGGAGAGGCAGGTCTTTCCAGACTCATTTTAACCTATTTTAGAGAATCATTATTAGGATGGGAAGAACTCAATTCTGGAGGTGAAAATTCCCTTCCAGTGAGAAGAAGCAGCTAATGACTTGTACAGCTTTTCAGATGTACAAACCTCAATAACAAGAACGCCCATTTTGCTGCTTCAGATGAAAGATTTGTCATATAGTTAAGACCAAGTCCAACCTGTCACAAAAAAATTATCTGTATTCACACTTTGGATATGTAGATTGTACCAGTTATTACACAACAGCAAAGGATCAAGCTGAGATATCACTCCTCTCAGCATTTCCTCACATCTTTTAAGACCACAAAACAGAGAAAATAGACATTTGCGAAAAATCTACCTGTTCTGTAAGAAACGAAGGCTTGTAAGCTCCATCAGTAGATTTGTTTCCAGTGCCCCTCATTGATTTCATGTGTGAAACGGCCATCCGAAGAATTGTCAACTTGTCAGGCTTACGAGCCAACGCGCTACAAGTTGGTACCATATCAGAGAGTTCGGTGATGTACTGTGTCATCTTATTTCTCCTGCGTCTCTCAATTTCACTATGATTCTCCCTGAACATTTAAAGAAACACCAAACCAACAGAAAAGCAGACATGATCAGTGTAAGAATTTCAATTGGAGAACAAATCATAATACTTCACTCGCTTTGCTGTTTTCACCCCAGGAGAGCAAAGTGCTTTTCAAAGCTAAGCACTATTATCCCTCAGTTTATAGACAGAATATCCAGCCCACAGAAGTATGATATGATTTGCCCGTAGCTGTGAGAAGAATCTGCTTCTAGCTATTGGCTGGTGGCCTTAATCTCTTAACCAGTTTAATCTCATGTGGTTTAAGAACAAAAAATGAAGTAGAAAGGTGTGAAGAACTGACAACTGTCAACTCCAGCCAAATTCCCAAATTTGCTGTGATGCATCTCACAGCCGCCAGTCCTTGCTCAAGGTGTTAGATCTGCTTATAAAAGGTCTCTTTTAGAGGAAACCTCTCACTAACAGCTGGATTAGGTCAGCAGTAAGTGTCAGCACTGACTTACAAAAAAACCCACTCAAGACAGACCTCCAGTCCTGTAATGCTGTGTAGAACGTCCTGCATCCCTGTAGGGAGACACCGCATGCCTACAGAATCAGACTGCAGAACTGGGACCATATATGGTGTAACAGTACATACAAAAAAACCTCCAGTAAACACATAAAATGAGTAAGAAAGACAGCAAGTAAACATCCGGCTTGTCAGACATAGATCAGAATTTATGTTCGAGAACAACCTAGCACAGCAGGGAAATGACGACGACAGTACTTGATGCTGCCCCACTTTGGGCTGAGCTCCAAGGTTCTCATACTTTATAGCAAACATATGATTGAGCTAGTGAGTCAAACCTGAGAATTCTCTACGTGGACAGTCACCAAAATCTTTCACAACTGAAGATCTGGGAGGTCAGTTTCCCCATACTGTAAATCACCACCGCTTGATCACTATTAAGCAATTACACCAATATATACACCTGAAATGGTCCAAATGGACCTAGAATACTTCAGTGCTCAGCACTTATTTTTTTCCCATACTGTACCTGTCAGGTGGCAGCTAAATACAAGTACCCAACAGGTACATGATGCTTCAGATGTCAAAGCAGCATCTTCTACTGATTTCAGTGAGCTGTGCACGGCATTCGCTTGTGGGATCGCCGGCTGATCCAACAAGATGTGAAAGATGATCACTTGGAGAGTCCGCCAGCATTGACCACCAGCATGATAACACAACACTAAAAGAGACTGTAACATTCTTTGGAGCTGGCTGTTATGAAGACTGATCATGAAAGTAGAAGCTAGGCTTGGCATGCTTTCTGGCTGCTTTTAGTAATGGAGCCTTTTCTTACAATGCAGGAAAGGATTTGAGTTGTAGTATGCTGCGTTCTGAAACAGAGGAATGCATGGGCTGGCCCTGCTTTAAAATGTGTACCCTGCCCCTGCACATACAGGTGTTACACACACGAGGCATTGTCTCCAGAAATACCACTTGTTAAGGCTACATGCAGGGTTATCCCTCCTGCTGACGTCTATGCTTACTACCTGATATTCAGGAAATTCCGCTGTTGGTCCCTGCAATGACAGCCCATGGTCGTTCAGCAAATTACAGCCAGTCCCTTGGTTAAGGTCACTATCTACTTAACTACCTATTACACCCTAATAGTTAACCTTTGCATTTCAAACGGCTGATAAACAGCCTTTGTGTGGGGCTGCACATCCCGAGGAGGGAACAGTGCCTGTGGGAGCTGGACAGTATATGCATATGCAAGTGGAACTGCTTGTGTGACAGTGCGTGTATATGTAAGAGCACACACGTGTACGTGGGAGTTGGACTGTATACACAGACAGAACAGCTTGTGTGACAGTGCACATGTACATAAGAGCACACGTGTGTACAGGTCAGCATATACATGCAGATGAATATGGACAAAGGGAAGAAAAATGTATTTTTACATGATGAAAACTTGCTCTAAGTTCAACATTTTCACAGAAATGGTGATCAAGAAGAGACAGACAAAGAACACACATATTCAATATGTATTTTACATGTATATGTCTGCCACTGAAGCATTTTAATACTCCTAAACATTGAAAATTATTATTGTAAAGAGTAATCAAAGAGACTGCAAAACTTCCTGAGAAGAAAGAGAAGAATATCTAACAGTCCATTTCATTTATGAACATAAAAGCAAATGGTATGTTAATCAACTGATCATGAAAATGTTCAAGGAAACAAAACCCTGAAGTTTTTCTGAAACTAGTTCAAATTTAAACCCTTAAAAGAAAAAGAGGGGCTGCGCTCCTCTTCCAAAAGTGTCTGCCCTAGGAATCCTGGCATTCATAAACATGTATACAGAATGATGTCCTAATTCTGTCATCTCTAACTTTGGTTTTTATATGGAAATTTTGAAGGGATGCTAAATTTTGGGAGACAGTGGGAGCTGATCCAAACCCACTCACATACAGAGTTAGTATTTCTGATTTAAAGCATTTTTGTATCAGCCAATCCTCCCGACTTTTGATCATTCAGAACAGCATCATATAAATAAAACAGAGGCAAACCATATTTGATTTTCCTTTTTCCTACCTGGCCATCCTTTCTGTGTCAGCAGTACTTTGATCATTGTGCCACCTAGAAACAAAATAACTAGCTCTCTAAACTAAGGCACACGTCCTGAGATCTCTTGGACGCGAACATCTCTCTCTTTTCTCTCAGCAGAAGAGCTCTACAGAACACGCCTACCTTGCAAATTTTTCCTTATCACCAGAGATCTGATCACCATCATACCTAGAAATAAAATACAGTAAGTAAATCCACAAGGTTTATGCATTGCATGATAGTCAACACACAGCAGAAAGCAGAGGTTCACAATTGCAAACTATTACAAATAACAGCAAGAAAAACGAGGGCATAAGAACAATAAAGCGAAGAAAACATAGTGTGTAATGAAACTTCCAAGCCATGCCTGATTCAAAAGCTTCATTTGTATGTTCAAAAAAGTTGGAAACACATTTCAGTGGATTTATGAAAACACTTTGACATACACTTGGGAAACTTAACAACCAGCACCATTACAGGAAACACCACTGAGCTTTTAATCGACAGCAGCCCACAAAATATTCATTGCAGTGTTGGAAGTGAAAGAGCTGTATCTTTTCCAGATTGCAACCACAACTCACTCCATTCAGCAGAGGGCACTGATGGTCTACAGATAACATGGGAGGGCAGAGACACACACTTAAGTGCAATGCATCATACAAGGATGCCTTCAGAAACAAGCTCTGGTAAGTACAGACACTGTACTGTCTGCTGGGAAGACTGGCAAAAGTCAGTCAGGCAGATGAAACTGCAGAGTAAATAGAACTGAAATGAAAACTGGCTTAAATCCCCAGAAGTAAGAGGTACCTCATTCCTACCCAAATGAGCAGAAGTCAGATGCCCACACAGGTACATGCACTGCATCAGCAGCAATTTTATGGAAGAAATCCTGATCAATGGGACTTCTATCCCCCATAAGATTAAAGCTTCACTGTTTCTGAAGCGTTGTTCCAAAGACAGGCAGCAATGTGACATTTTACTAAAAAATGACATGTTGCTCCTCCTTTCCTTTTCCTAGAAACATACTAATCCTCTGAAACTAGATTTTGCTAGAATAGTTTAAAAAAAGACACATTTTTTGAAAGAGATCTTACTTTTGGAGCTGAACCAAAACGCTTGTCCCAAAACAGGAAATGTAGGTTTTAAAAAATACAAAAATAAAGCTAATGGCTTTTCTAGAATTTAAGGTTATTACTGCTCAAGAATAGTCACGTGATATTTTGTATTAGAACTAGCTTTTCCAAAATGATGTCATTTATTACAACAGAGCCTATGAAGCCTTGAAGCTTCCATGCATTAGCTAACAAGGTAATACAGCATAATTAAGGATCTTTTTTCTTGAAAACCTAAAAATTCCCTTTTTCCCCTTTTTTTTTTTCTTCTCAAATGAATGAAAATTAATTTTAAGTACCCCAACTGTGCAAGTTCCTCTGAGGCTTCATATTTTCCTTCCCCAGTCAGACTCAGTCAAGCTCTGAAGAGAAAGCTTATGCGAGGCTTGAGCTGTATTTCTTTCTACGTTGCATTTAACACTAGCATCACCAGAAGAGTCAAGTGAAAATGCCACTTTCTTCCACTTGACTCTGCCTAGAGAACAGACTGAGCCCAAAAACTTTTACACAAAAAGACAGATTCAATGAGGAATGGCAACATGCCTTTATGTGAGAAGTACATGCATACGCCTCTATGCGACAACAATGCCATGCAGAGATACCTGAGCTGGCTTGGAAGTCCCTGAGAAGCAAGGAGTGTTGACTCATGTGGAGCACCGGACTAACACCACTACCTCCTGTGCTCCCACTAGCCTGGGGCTTTCCTACTCATCCCTGTCTGGTTGGCTGGGCTGAAGATGTTATCGCCTCCAACAACTGTCTACTCCCTCCCAGTCTCCCAGCTGACCTCTCTGTGTGCATGCTTCTTCAGGCACTTCAGTCAAAGCCAGCTGGGTTAGCTTAAAGATTTAAACAGCAGTTCTTTGCCAATCAAGTAATTTTGACCGAGACAAGCTAGGAGTCAGTCACGTGAGCAATCTGGAGAAGGGAAAAGTCCTAAAAGAAGAGCACAACTAGAAGAGGATGTCTCTACATGGCCTTGGGCATCTCTGCGCTGTTTTTCTGTACTCTCTAAAAGCAGAACAACCTGGAGTTTTTTTACAACATTTAAGATTCAAATGTCAGATTTTGATCATTACCTCTCCCATAAAAACAATGGAACTACTGTCTCTCCCCATCACCACACTTTGAAAGGCTGAAGCCAGGATGGAGACAGACAAGTGCATGTGCACCACTGTGCCTAGAACCCTGACACTTATGCAGACACAGATCAGGTCATATTCATCACAAATCTTGTTCCTTTAACGTGTATCTTCCAGCAAACATTAGGACCAGCCCTCAGATCACCAGTTTTAACACCAGAGACTGGAATATCGTTTTTGTAAACCGTATCAGTGAAACAATGGTGCTGCTGGTCTTGCCTAGCAGGTTATGGTACGGTGTTACAGCACATCTTCAGCATACTTATTTTTTAAACTGACTAGAAAGATCTTCTTAAACCCCTATGGTGACAGCTGTGTTTGAACATGGCTGCTGCCACAGAGCTGCAGCTACAATTTGGACAATCAGCAGTGATCTGCAGGCCTCAGAGTATCTACCCCTCACTGCAGCTGCTTGTTTCTAATGAAAAAAATGCAAACAGTGTGACCAGAAAAAAAGGAAAAAGTGGAAAAATGACAATGATGCTTTAATGCTTGTTTTAATTTCTAGCCTAGAATATTCCACATTAATTAACATTTATTTTGGCAATTTTTACTATTCAGTCACACCTAATGGTAGATAATGAGCTTTTATCTTTAAAAAAACCTCAGCAGTCCACATCTCTGGGATCTGCCATATTATCTTAAAATGCAGTTAACATCTGAAATAAATTCAGAATAAAATTAATTTTCAGTGGCAGAAAGACAACTTCAGCAACACCAAATAACCAAAGTTCACCTACAGCAGTTGAAATAGTAAGTTAAAAGTCACAAATTTTCTCATTTGACAGAGCTGCAGAGCAAAATTATGACACAGGCACTGTCAGCTTTGTAAGCCAGTAACTACAGTAGGCAGATTTCTGCCAGGATGTCTAATCTGCAGAGGAAGCCGATAAAAACAGTTACTAGAATTTAAGTCAATTTGTTGGCAAGTTCTTCAGCCCATATTCACACTGACTTTAAAGCATCAGTAGTGAGACAGTTGTTTTTCTCCACTGAAAGAAGTCAGTGATTTGGCCAACTCTTTGTAAATGCTCACCTTGAAAATTTGCTGGGCCCCTCCCCATCTTCATCATCGAAGTCCATTCTGTAAAAGCAAGATTTCCAAATCAGTAATCATGACACTGGCAATGGTGACATGAGCATTCAAGCCATCGGTTCTCAACCTTGTTTGATTTATATTTTGACTGGAGGTGTCAACGACTACAGATTCCAGTCTTGCTTGTATTCTCCAGAACCCCTAAGAAGCAGCTCATCAGTTGCCAGGGATACAAAGAATATAAGATTTTTTAAAAATAAAGTAATAAATCATTGTTGTTCTCCACATAAATCTGCACTGTTAAAATTAAGAAACAAAAGGAAATATTAAACAAATGCAGTTCTTGTGAGATGGTCAGAAGTAACATCTCTTAGGCCTGACAGAAGTTTACAGAAATCAGTGGGCACTCTATGTTAGAGGTCTGAAATTAAGGCTAAAGATAGTAAAGTTCTAAAGCTGTGCACATAATAAACACCAGACCAGTATTTAGTCCCAGTCTAAAGAAAGTATGTTAAAGGTAGAGCAGAATAAACTCCAAGCCTCTCTGCTAAGAGGATTATCTACACCACCGCTATTGATTGTAATTGCGGTACACTCTTTAGACTTGCCCTACATTACCAATCATCTCACACAAATTACCAGTCAGTCTGCAGATGGCCACTGCTTTGTGGCACTGCTGTGGTCATTGCTAAAATGACCTACGGGTCCACCATGCACCTCACTTACCTGGTTTATGTCCCAGATTTTCCTCCTAAGTCAGTGGAAGAGACGAGCTCTTCCTTGGGCCAGACCCCAGCCCTCCAGCTAGGCTCCCTCAGGGAGCCACAAAAAGCAGGAACCTCTTGCTTCACTTCTTGCACAGAGAGATGAGGAAGATTAACTTCCTAAATTAGCCACCTAAATTATAGTTGGGCAGTGTGATTCTCTCCTTCTCATTGATATTAAGTCACTACAAAGTTACACAATAGTATAATTTCTGAAGCATTTTATACATTTTTATACCTTTAAAAGAGATGGACAAACATATAGATCAATTATAAGAGGGTGAGTCTGCTACTAAAGGTAGACTAAGAACCAAGCATATACAAAATTACCATACACAATTATCGTATTAGTGTACTTATTTTAATAAGAAAATACAGTACTACGATATACAGATCTTGATCAGTCACTTAAGTGTAATTTGTGTAGATAGGAAATCATGGCTTTGTTTTGCAAACACTTTTGTCTGCTTTCTTTAACACTCCAAGCTCTCTAACATTTCAGCATAATACAACTTTATACAATTACAGATCTCATGTCTCTAACACTCTTCATATTAACAACAATTAACAACATATATAAGTCATACTAAAGACAAAAAACCTGCAAAGTGACAATAATATTTATCTCAGTGTTAAAAGAAACCCCTACCAATTAAAAATTAGTATTTGTATGTTCAGAGTGTGGGAAAATGATGTAAAAATGCTCTTTGAAACTCCATCAGCGCAGAGAAGTATGAGTGCCAGTCAGGCAACACTGCCTGCTTCCTAACTCTGATAACCAAGACAGACTGGTCTGTAAAAGATGTGTCTGAGTGTCGTGGTTTTGTTAGTGAGGGGGGGCCTAAGGTGGCAGCTTCTGTAGGAAACTGCTAGAAGTCGCTCCCCTTTGTTCAGTGGACTCGGCCGGGCCTAGGGTGGACCTGCTGCTGGCCAAGGCCAAGCCGATTGGTAGCAGAATGTTCCGTGATAACGCCTCTGCGATAACGTATTTAAGAAGGCGAAAACAGAAAAAAAAGAGAGGAGAGAAGATGTGAAGAAGCTGAGCGGGGGCAGAGGCGCAGAGGGGGAGGCGCAGGCCTCATGGGCCTTGCAGGCCTCACCCTCTGGCCTCTCGCCAGGCAGCCGACTGGGCCCGACTCGGTCCAGCCCGGCTGCAAGAAGTGGAAAGGAGATGAGAAGTGAATAAGATGTAAAAAGGATCCTGAGAGACATCTACCAGCCTGTTGTGAGGAACGGCTGCAGACGCCAAGGTCAGTTCAGAAGGAGGGGGAGCAGTAATGCGGCTCCTGGCCAAGATTCCCCTGCAGCCTGTGGTGACGACCATGGTGGAGCAGGTTGTCCCCCTGCAGCCCATGGAGGTCCACGGAGGAGCAGAGATCCACTTGGAGCCCGTGAAGGACCCCGTAGCGGGGGAGGTGGATGCCTGAAGGCAGCTGTGGCCCGTGGAGGGCCCGCTGGGACAGCTGTTCTAGAGGGACTGCACCCCGTGGAAGAGATGACCCACGCCAGAGCAGTTTCACGAAGGACTGTGGCCCGTGGGAGGGACCCCACGATGGAGCAGGGGAGGAATGTGAGGAGTTCTTCCCCCGACCATGAAGCAGTGGCGTGAAACAACATGTGATGAACTGACCGCAACCCCCATTCCCTCTTCCCCCCTGTGCCGCTCGGGGGCGGGGGGGAAGGTAGTAGAGATAATGTTAAGCTTGGGAAGAGGGAGGGGTGGGGGAAGGTTATCTTGCTCTCTGTCTCATTATCCTGCTCTTTGTAGTAATAAATGAATAGTTTTCCCCAAGTCGAGTCTGTTTTGCCCATGACGGTAACTTTAAGGATTTCTCCCTGTCCTTATCTCAAGCCTCGAGCCGTTTTTCCTTATATTTTCTCTCCCTGTTCTCTCGGAAGGTGGAGGGAGTGAGAGAGAGACTGCGTAGTCTGGTCCGATCGGGGCTGAACTATGACACTGAGTCACAGCAGTTATGTACAATCAGGACAAGGGCAGCAAATACGCACAGGAATTGGAAACGCTATTAGAAAAGTCATGATAATATTTTCCAGATGTTAACAGTGATTATTTATTTCTGGAGGAAGCAGAGGGAAAACCATTTTCCCCAGAGTCTGAAGAAAAGATGTGTATTTAATTTGGTTGAGTTTGATGCAATCATCATTTTCACTATAAATCACATTTTTGCTCACCTAATCAGCACTCAGCCCAGTTTCAAACCCATGAGCCCGCAGCTGCCGTGTGCAGGCCAACGCTGACCTCCAGCGCCCAGCACTCTCGCTCCTGCCACCGGGCCTGCAGCCCAGCCAGGGCCCAGCGGCTGCCCAGCACCCCAAACGCGCCCTTCAGCGCTGGCACCAGCGGCCTGAATTTCCCCAGACCCGCTGCGTACACAACACTCCCAGCAATTTAACATTTACACACTATCATCTAACCGAAGGTCTCCTCTGACCTACCTTGCTTCTTCCCCACATGCAATAACATGCCTGTAGGTGACATTCCAGAACAAACTTCCGAGTTATTTCAATTGCAATGTTTCTACCTAGATCAAAAATGTGGAAGTCAATGTTACAGGAGAGCTGTTTGTTTACAAGCAGAGGGCACACTCATGCCAGCACTGGGTTGGCTCCACCTGAAACCACTCACAACAGCATCACATCAGGCACATCCTTCACTGGTTTCACTGGCAACACAACTGAGAGAAACCTCCAGTTTCAAATCTGGGGGGAAAGGGCTGCAGAAAACATATACACCTATAGGGAAAAGCCTTTGCTTCAGTGATTTAGTAAGACACTGCTTTAAATTTGGGATGGATTAATTTTGTAACTCCTTTCCTTCTCCTCCAATACACTGCAATCCCATGCCTTGGTAGATTTTCTTAGCTTCCAGCCAAATACTCCAGCTGAGCGCTGAGGCAGATTTTCCCCCAAAAATCAAATATTAGCTCTACTGCATTTAGTCTAGTTTATTATTACTGGAATATAATGCAGAGAATTACAGAGAAGCTGATGACAGTTTAAGGCTTGATCCTGCTGCCCGCACTGTACACCTACTTCCAAAGGATTAAGTAGCACTAACACACCTACTTATCTAAATGGCTGGATATCAGCTCATCTTACAAGATCTTGATGGGTTAACATCTGTAGGTAATACCTACCACATTTCCAGTGGGCTCATCACGGCAGAACCTGAGTGCCTAGGGTGCAACACCAGACTGTAGCAGAGTAAATCTTTAAATAATGCATTTCCTTTGTTAAACTACCTAGAAACCCTGACTTTATTTCAAATGCAAGATTATTAAAAAAAAAAATAAGAAATTGAACATAAAGTTCATTAAAGATGTCAATACTTGTAGAACCACCATGTCTGCTTTACGGCAAGGCGGAGTGAAGGATAGGGAATCAGTTGTAACCTTCAGCAGAGCACAGCAGAACAAATAAAAATAATATTCCAACAAACACCTCATACCCTGACAGATAAGATATTCTGTTCAGATAGAATATATTGCACGTTAGTAAAACAGTAGAAGCAGCCTCCAAGAAGAAAAATTACATCATTTCAGAAGTTTCAGAAAGAGTATCTTTTATCTTCATTTAAAATTCCCATTAAAAACAGACTTTAAAAAAGAGCTGCACTGTGCTCTTTTGTTTTGAAGAGACAGCATAAATCTTGTTTTCCTCCTTCATACTGTTCATGTCAATCACGAAAAGGCCTGATGTATGAGGTACTTACTGAAATATATTTTCCTCAAAAGATGTGTGGGTACCATAAATATCATGACAGAAATATTTCTTAATTATTTATTTTTAATTAGAGACATTTTCATCCAAAAAACCCCTCCAACAAGGTGGGCCTACACAGGTTAAAAAATTGAGATGGGAGAGGATTTGAATATTGCAACAAAATTATTATGTAATGTTCCCAAGAAATGTCAAAAGATGGCTTGCCATGGTTACCCAGCATAGGAAGGGGGCAGGCAGGCAGGATGAGGAGCAGACGCAGCGGAGAGGCAGATGGGGATCTGTGCTACAGCCTTTTGTCAGTACAATATCTGGGGTACAACCGGGAAGGGAGGCTGGTGGGCTGAGATCTCTTCCTCCCGTATCTCCCCATATCTCACAGTTCTGGATCAGAGAAAAGACAAGACTATACATCAAACTGAAACAAAACCAATACAACTGCAAACCAACCAATCAAAAAAATCCCACCAACCCTCCCTCCCCAAGTACACATAACCTAGGAAGGCAAAAAAGCCCCACATCCTCTAATAGAGCAGAGCCTAAAAAAAATCCCGTTAAATAAAGAACTGACATTACATTAATCTAAGCTAGTCACTGACCACTGCAATGCATTATCTTATGCTGTCATTTTTTTTTCCTATAAAGTACTCGGTACAATTTATAGAAAAGAAAAAATATTTTTCCAAGCTGCCAATGAAGCTGAATGCCTGCACGGCAGAAGCCCCTTTCTGGGTAGCCAATGAGTTTAAACTGATCTACATTCAGGTCCATACAGCAATTATTCTGCCAGCTTGCCTCAGCAATTACGAGAAAAGAAACAGTTTTCAGAGACAACCGAAGCTGGAAAAGATGACTGTGTTCACTAGCTACATTCCTTTATGTTTGACACAAAGCATTCATTTCTAAAATGCCCAAGGATTTAGGTGTACAAAGATGTATCACCAGGACAGTAATGAAAGGACCAAGTGTTAGTTGCAACTTTGTTCAAAGAGAAGCTAGGAGGAATTAGACACAGCAGGCATTCTTTCCTTCAAGGTCTGAATACATACACACTGAACAAAAAAAAAAAAAAAGCAAAAAAAAAAAAGCACTCTCAGCTCAGGCGTGGAGAAGGGCTTTTAGTTCAGAGCTATGCTGCACAGATAAAATACCAGCGTCTGGGTACAACAGCAAATCTATACTAACTTACTCACTGAATTTGCATGTTAAATACATTTAAAATAATTTGATTTTATGTTCCTCCCACCCTCCCCCCACTCCACTTTCTTGCAAATAGATGATGATATTTAAAATGCAACGGTTAAAGCACAGCTTTCAGTTAACATCAAGTCAGTATTTAATATAATCAGAAAATTTCACAGTCAGCAGCATCAACCCTTGGTAACAGTAACTTGCAAGCTAGTATTTGTAGTTGACATGGTTTATGATCAAAAAAAGAGATCAACTATCCTGCAACTCAAAAGTATAAAAGCTTATATACGTTATGTAGCAATGAAAAGGCGTTAATGCTTTGTTTTCTCTTTTGAGTGCAAGTTTGAAAAGGCTTTTTCATTGCACATTTTCAAAATAAAAATGTGATGCCTGTCAAAGGCAGATTTCAGGCGTTTCTCAGACCAGTTTTATACTGTTAGCTCAGCACATGGAAGCATACTCAGAGGGGGTAAATCTCCAAATTGTCCTGTCTGAAGGAACTCCCCTCAAACAACCATCCCAAGTGTTCACATCACACCAACTTAACTCCATGTCCAAAGCAAGGTCCACCTTCTCCCTTCTTAATTCATTCCAGGAGTGAGACTCCAGAACTGTTACTTGAGTAGACACCGAAAACTGGCCACACGAGCTCTCACGAGGAATAATGTCTTCTCCTTAGGTGTCCAGCAGTGAAGATTCTACTCACACTATTGATCCTGTTAAGCCCTACCACTGTCATATTTAGGGCTAAATGTAAGACTAATCAATCTCTTTTGCAGGCACTCTCAGATCAGAGATATCTCTGAGAAAGGATCACTTAAAGACTGTTATTTGTGATCAACTTTTGATAAAATCAGGGTTTTTTTTTTTTGTTAACACTAGAGAGTAGTTTTCCACCCTTCTGGAGCTATTGATACACTCTTCTTATAACACAGAGAATTAGTATGAGCTGCCACAGAGCAATTTGATGTGGACAAACTACCTTTACACCACACCAACCTCTGAAGTTCAATAAACAAATTTTCTTCTTTAGTAGAGCCCTCAAGTTAGGGCTGAACTTGATTCAGGCCCTTTCTCCCAGAATCAGAGAGACCACGCTGCATCTCCAGTGCGACCTAGAACATCCTAGACAACAATCTCTGAAAAGTGACTGCTTGTGCTATTTCTGTACCTGGGACTATAAAGAAAGCATTTTTAACAGAAGGCCTCTACTTGAAAGATTCCAAGTGCAGACTTCAGATGAAGTTGGCTAAGTCTGCACGCGCAAGTAAGAACACATCTTGCTGCCTTTATTCACAGGATAAACCCTTTTGAGATTAAACAGATGTAGGCAATAGACGTTCGTTACATGTGTAACAGCCATGGGATACAAACTCAGTTTCTGGGTGCTCTGCCAAACCTGAAAGTCTTTTGAAGCACATAAAACAACAAACAATAAACTTATCAGCAAGTTTGATCCTGCAGGAAGAGCAGATACATTGGAGAGAAAAACAAAACATCAGTGACTCATGCCATAATGTAGTTTACATACATAAACATTACATAATAGACAAACACATATAGGTACATTTCAGTTTTCAGTTTTTCAATACCAGTCATCTCCAGTTTCAGACTTGAGAAAAAAAAAAAAAAAAAAAAAAAAAAAAAAAAAAAAAGAAATGGCTTACCCAGAGCGGCGCTTTCCTCCTCGGGAAGGCATGGACCCTGCCATTCTCACTTGTCCACTTGCCATTGGTGCCACTGGCAAGGCCACCGAGCCAGGAATATCTGATGCCATTTCTGCAATGTAGAGGTAGGGAAAGAGGGGTGCAAAAAAAAAAAAAAAAAAAAAAAAAAAAGCCTTTAATCCATTACCTTCAAGGAGAAAACTGTGATGACAACATTAGAGAAAGGCCCATTCAAAAATAAGCTGAGAAAGTTTTCCTTTTTATTTCTAAGGAAAAGTAAAGCTCTTAAAGCTCTCCTATCAAAGACCAGCAGATTCACAGCTCCCTTAAAAGAAGTCCAGTTCTGTCACTAGTGCCTCAGGAGACGGAGAGAATGGCAGGTAGGTACCTCTGTATTTCAATTTACATAATGGTTCTAATTTTACCTCTCAGAAGGGCTGTCAGATGAAGGCCAACAACCTTTTACAATAGTTAAACTGCCCTGTGGAGAAATGCAGAGCTGAATTCCCAAGACAAACGAAGCTGTGGATCATGGTACCAGGGTACCAAGAAAAATAAAACTCAAAAAACTTTTCAGTTTGCCAGTGAGATCAAGAGTTCAGAGCGGGGGTGAATTATCAGGTGACACTGTTTTTTACTATGTATATTCTGGTGGCATTCAGAGGGCTAAACTGAACTTAGCAGAGCTGCAAGGCTTCCTGTATTTCTGCACGGTGCCTTGCAGAGCAGAACCGAGCCCAAAATCCAGGCTGGTATTCACCCCTGTGCCAGTGCTCCGGGTATAACCACAGGTTAAAGCAATCTCCAAATCTCAAAACTTTGATCTGAGGAACAGCAAGAGCACACCTTAGACAACGGTTTTCAGATTGCTAATGGCAAGTACTTTTACAACCTATTAATAACAGTTCATTAAACTTCAAAAAAGCAAAGTGGAATATAATGTATTTATACTCCTTTCTCCTATCCCATGAATTAAGTATGTTTTGCCTCTGTACAACTCTTGTAAACTATGTAAGCAATTAAAATGTTTTGAATGTAAATATACTTTATTCACTCTGGAGGTAAAATCTACAGTCACAACATTTAATTATCTTGAAAGAAAATGCATCCTCCTTCCAACTTTTCCTTTTTTTAAAAAACTTGGCAGAATATCTGGAGCTACAGATAAATATATTTACTAATGGACCGCAAATCTGTTTAAAAATCCTGCTATTTTTTCCCCAACAGATAAGTAAAAAAGAACTTCAATTATGCAAACAGGAATCCATGTTCTTCCATTATGTCTGGAGAGCACTTAATCTCTGCCACACTTTATATAAATCCATTATGCAACATTATGCATTTCAAATAACAACATGTTATCCGTTCACTGATTTCACGTGTTTCTTCTAGTACATTTACTTTTATTAACTCCTTTTCAAGTAAAAAGCCACAGAGCAAAGTACTCATCCAATATTTTTCAACAAAGTGTGCAAGGACAAACAACGAGACCTCTGCCTACAACACCACACCACGGAAAGTCCCGCTGCGAACACTGCATTAATGTATATCAGCATATTTCCATATAAATAAAAGCATGAACATCTAAACAACTGGTAAATCACTGTTTCTAGAATAAGATCCCTTAGCAGTCTAATGCCAATAATTGACTTGGAACATTCAAACTCACGTTTCATGGATAGAACCCAAGGCCATTTTGCAATGCTCTGCTCACTCGTTTATTAAAGCAGATGGTAAAAACCGTAACACATCTACCTTCGGAGGGTCCCTGTCACTCAGAAACACATTTCAATATAGATCATCAGGGAGATCGGATTTTTTTTGAAGTAGGAATTGTAAAACAATTTCAGATCAACTCTGAGCAGTATTTTAAGAAAGTAAAACCAACACTGTATTTGTAATTGTGACGAGACATTCTAGTAACCTCATCTTCCTAAAACAAAGATGATTAAAAACCTGACGAATGATTGAATTAATCTACTCTTAAAAGTCTAAAAGTTGCAGCTAATTATTTAAGGTAACTTTATAGATGACTAGAAGGGAAACAAAGTACGATCCTTGCACTACAATGCATCTCACACTTAGAAGTGCAACCAAAATAGGTTGAGTAACCTCTTTGTACAGGTCCCTTGCTCTGGCCACTGACAACTCAGGGAGACCTAGATGGATGGTTTTGATCAGACGTCCAGTTTAGGTGGTTGTGGCTAGGCAGAATGAGCTGGTTTTTTGCTCTTATGTCCAGCCTTTAACGTATGAAGACATGAGAGGCAAGGGTAGTTAGCAAGTTATGAGGAGTAAGGAAAAAAAGAAACAACATTTTTCATAAGAAAAAAGGCTAGAGGAACAGCCAAACCACAGACTCAGTTATATCAGTGTCCAAAAACACCTGAAAGAAATAATTCTGAAAAAAAAATAGATTATCTATCAGGGTATAAGCGGAAGAGTTACTCTGTGGGTATCTTGAATCTCTAGAACGGTATGTCAAAAACAGCACAAGGAAGAATGTAACTTCTTACACCAAACAGACTTCAAATATGCCTTCACAGTTCAGGGAGAAGAAACCAAGCTCATTGAGCTGATTTCTCTAAAAGGATGTCTTCAACAATTTCCATTTCCAAGATACAAGCACAAGAGGAAGAAAAAAAACTAAAAAAAAAAAAAATTAAATAAATCAGGTGATCCACACATACTAATCCACAAGGAAGTTCAAGTAAGAGGGAGGAAAGCTTCAGGCCCTTCAAATCAGAAGACTTTCCATTATGCAACAGTCTGAAGGTGTGACAGACCTGCACATACATCCACGTGCAAGACACCCAACTTACCTTTCCACTTCAGAGTTTCCCATGTCAAAGAGACACCAGACAATTGTGTGACCTATTGCTGCTTTCATAACACCCTCAAGGGTGGACATACACTGCTAACAAAAGCAGCCAGCTTTCCAAGATTTCCTTCTTGACACAACAGAACAGAGTTGTGCAGATGGAGAAACCAAGAGGGTTGGGTCTCTTTCAAGCCACGTGGCAAAAACAGCAAAGAAAGCAATTCCAAGAGCAACACCACTGTGGAGCATGGAACATGGAGAACCCAGAACCCGAGCTGCCTCGGTGAGAGCAGCCAGAGCAGCAGTGAAGCACCTCACTCACAATCTCGTTGTACAAACAGTGACACTGGAGAACTACAGGAGGACTTCAGGGACAGAACTGACAAAGTGACCCCATTGCTCAGCTGCAGGCAACCGGGTGTTGGAAGCCATATCAAAGTCAGTTGTGCAGAAATATGAGCACTAGATTGTGGCTGTGAACAACCAACTCAGACAGAGCAGGTCACTGCTTGCACTGATGCAAGAACTTCTGGGGAGACAACGGAACGGATCTGAGCTGCTTTCCAAATTACTTCCATCTCTACTCATCCACAAGCATCTAAAAGGACCAGATCTTTGATGATATTTTTACATTTATTAAAAAAGGGCTGATCAGAAAGGCAGAAACATGTTATCTCAAAAAAATGAGGGCCAATCTGGGAAGGCAGAGCCAGAAAAAAAATCTGATGGAACAGCCAGCTGCTGCTCTGACTGAGCACCTGAGAAGTTACCTGCCTGTGCACGCTCTGGGAAGGAAACAAGAGAGGCACAGGAAAAAAAGACACCCATAGACTAGGATCTCAGACAGAAACATTGTGGTAGAGAGGTACTCCAGGGAGCCTATTACCATTACAAAAATTAAAAAAAAAAAAAAAAGTGTGCATTAGACACATACGTAAAGGAAAAAAAAAAACAAAATCAGAAGGGTAACCTGCAATTGTGTGAAGTTACATCAACATAAATTTAGGACAGCCTCTTGAAGGTAAATAAAGCTATTCTATTGTAGCACAAATGAGTACGAAAGCCCAGCACTGCAAAAGCAGGTGTCAAGTTGGTTATATAGATTAAAAAAAAAAAAAAAAAAAAAAAAGAAAAGAACATGCTGGGTCAACAATCATAAAGATCACATTTCCAGGCTCATCTACACCCACGTCCAGACACATGTTAACACTGATGTTCACAGAAGTGCTTCAGCAGCAACAAACATTAGGAAACAAGCTGTTCTCTTTCCGAGATTGGACCCTCTGAGAGCAGACCCTCCTTCTGTCAACAGAAATAAAACAAGTGTTGCTTACTTTACCCAAAATTAAAACATGAACATAAGGGTATAATGCTCAGAAAGTAAAACAAGGTCAGGCTGAATGTTCATGAAAATGATCTATAACCATCAAGGCAGTGTTCTGAATAAAAACTATTTAAAAGAAGTTCCTTCATGTCAAACAAAAATCACTTTTCTGCTGCAGAAATACACAAAGTATTTAATTTCAAAGTTAGAAAGTTACCTAAAGAGCTGCCAAAGAACACAGAAATGCTATTAAAATAAAACCCAGCACAACACGCAATCTTTAGCGGACATTCCTCCAGTTAGATGACACCTACCAGCTCTTGCCTCACCGCCATCACGCCGGGGCGCAGGCCTGATCCTGCCACTAACACTCAGTTCATCTTGGGGATCCCCGAGGAGCCGCACTAATCCAGGGACAGTGCCAGTGCTCCATGTAAAAGCAGCAGAATTAATCCCTCCATTTCTGTCCAGAATTAATTTCACTGCTGAACACTCCAAGCTTGAATATTACCCGTTCCTCCAGCAAGCACATGTAGGTTATCCCCAAAATATTCAGGGATCTTTTTGAAATAAAAAACAATTTGCAAATGTACATTTAAAATATAGGAATAAAACAGAAGGATTTATTCCCAATAAATGCCATGTTCACCTCAAACTTTGTTGTAGAGATCTGTACAAAAACCAGCTACTGTGTACTTCACAAAGCAAAACACGAAAAGTAAGCTAAATGCTGCACAAGGATACCTTGAAAGTGCAGGTGAACCACAATCACAGCAAGAATTACTGGACAGTGCAACACACCAGGATGATCCTGGACTTCTCTTTTTAGGCAGAGGACTACTAAACCACGGCTCTTAAGCCCAAACTTGAAATCTCAAGCCCCACCGCAGATCCACTGCCTGAAACGCAGCTCTAACTTGCCTCTGACACAAGTCTGTGACTTGCTGAGACACTGCTCAGGGAGGTGCAGCTCCTTGGCCAGGCATCTTCACAGCCTGCTCCACACAGTTCCAGAGCTTCCTGCTCTGCTCCCCTCCAACAGCCACAGCCGCTCATCTCGCTGTGAAGCTTTGAAATACAACCAGACGCTGTGCATGACAAGACTTTTTAAGTCCTTCTTACAAAAGGTCCTGTTAACCACACCACTTTCAGCCACTGGGGCTATGCTCCCCTCCCCTACACGCGTCAGACAGGGACAGGGCCAGCTTTAAATCCAAAGTCTGCCACAGAAATGCTTTTGTCGACTTCAACGGACTTTGAATCCCCCACATTAACTACCAGTCCAAGGTTTGCTATACATGTCAGGTACCACTGAGCAGGCTCTCCACAGGGCTCTTCTATCCTTCAGTATCTACTGCAATAAATGGCATTAAAGTCAGACACCAGCATCCAATTAAATGCATGAGATTCCACTTTTATCAATACAAACGCGACATTTCCAATCGCTAATCCATAGAGCAACCGAGACGTCAATCACCTCCAAGTAAACGTCGATCTAAGGCTAAATCCTGAAGTACGAACGTGCCCTCCTCATGAACAGCCTCATATACAGATTTTAAATGTTCTCAGAAAGCAGATTTCAAAAACTTATTTGGAAACTGTATTTTTCCATATCCTGAAGTCATACGGGAGTTAGATGCCTCTCAGCAAAAAGGTTTTCATTGCAGGCAATTGCAAAGGGGATTTTCTGCCTAGCACAGAGACATTTAAGAATACACTAAATCATATCTGTTACTTCACAATATGCCAATGAAAACATGAAGCCATCACGTAGCCAAAAATATTTCACAGAAAGACCTATACTAAAAATCTAGCTGCATATTCAGTCATTGCTTTTACATGTTTACTGCAGAGATTATAAAACTGAGCCCACTCTCAGAGAACACAAGAAATAAAACATTTTCATTGTTCCCGATAACTCTGTTAATACTGTTTTACTTGTATTCCATTGCCAGACACTTTAAATAGACTCCACATCAGAAAGATCTACTGTACAGAGAAGATAGGCAGAAAAGCAAAAACATTCCTTTCCATGCTCTTAACAGAATTACGATAACAAATAAATCATGAAATATAATAAATCCCACCTTTAAGAAAGACTCTTACAAAGACGCTGTTTCTTTCCTGCAAACAAAATCTTCTTGGAGAGAAATTTTATCCGCATATAAGAAGTGTCAGAAACCTCTGGGAAGAAATGTAGTAGCATTGGTATTCTGCTCAGAAAATGTCATCACAGATCTGTTTACCTTAACTGTGGACCATGATTCAGCCGGTGACAACCGTCTTGCATACTGATCAATTTATTTGCAGCAAAATTACTAACATTTTCTACTTTAACCATTTAGGTTCTGGAAACAGCTGCTAAGATAGGAAGGGCTTTTATGGATAATATATAAATCCTATTTAATTACAAAATTTCCCCTCCACCACGATGCTCTGTACTTTGGGGGGGCGGGGACGGGATGTGGGGGGGACCCCCATAATCTTGAATAAAAAATTAGGGCATACAGTGAGTGGTTACTGGAGAAACACTCCCTTTTTTAAAATTTAAATCAGAGCTTTATCATCCATCTGCATCACAGGTGAATGTTAAGTATACACGAGGCGGGGGAGATCACAGAATCATAGAATCACAGAACGGTTAGGGTTGGAAGGGACCTTTAAAGGTCATCTAGTCCAACCCTCCTGCAAGGAGCAGGGACATCTCCAACCAAATGATGTGATTAAGCTGATCGTTTGAGGGGAGACTGGCTGTTCAGCAGAGACAGTGACCAACCATTTTGGAGAGTGGCCTAACTGGAGGTCTAGGGGCCAAATCCAGTTACATTGCTCACTGCGCTTTCTGCTGTGACTCTGGAGGAGATGGCAAAGTTAGCACAATGTAACAAATCTAAGAGATATCTACCATATATCCCATCAGTAGACCGGGAGAGCAGGTTTTGAAGCCAAAGAGGTGAAATCCTCTACGGTGCCTCCACACTTCACCATTGCGTTCACACAACCCATTTGTGGAGTCCTGGAATCACATTACAAACCATACTTTCTTTGCACGCCCTGTAGTTCAACACCACCACAGGGATGTGCAAAAGAAGGTGGGATGCAGATACAGAGTAAGAAGTAAACCTTGACAAAGAGAGTTTCTGTCTGCTTTAGGGAAATTCTTTCTATAAGTGCTCAGCTTGAGGGACAATGCGAGACAGATCCCTGCATGCTGAGCAGGTGACACTAAAAATGAGGATCCTCTGAAGCATCCAAAACTAGGCGTACAGAAAGCATGGCACCCAAAAACTCAGTTGTGAAAACGTCAATCTTATGATTTGTAACACCAAAATTACTTCATACAGTACTCCTAAGTTATTTTGAATGCTTTTTCACAATACTTCTTATTTTTACTCCAAATTTTCATGCTAATGACTTTGTTCATTCCAGTCATGTCTGGTAGTTCCATCCGTCCAGGTTTACCCTTGTGGTCAAGGCACAACAATTTCCACAGACATCAAGACAGAAAAGGATGCAGACTGCATTCATGCTCACTGCCCTATGCCTTCTCTGCCTGAATGACTAACGACCCAGATACAACTGAATAACCTCAGAACAGCCTTTGGCATGATGTAGAAGAGCTGGAGTCACAGCTTCGCACCTGCTGTAGTTATTATTATAGACTAAAAATTCAACTTGAAGCACAAGACAGAAGACGCACATTACTACCTAAGGTTAGGTTGGGAAGAAGGGAAAGGGTAGCTGCTTCTTCAACGAACCTGGTGAGTGTGGCACCAATTCACCTTCTCACATATGCCCACGCATTTTTCCCTAGCTGCTTTTCCACTTCTCATTCATAATTCCTTGTAATGTCTTTTTGACCTATTCAGCCTCTGGCTTAGATGAACTAGTTCTTGCACTCCCTCTAATAAGCCAAAACATCCAAATGCTGACAAGTCCTGCCACACTATGACCATTCCCCTCAAGAAAAAGAGGTTGCTGGAATTAAAAATTAGGAGGAAAGATTAAAAAAATAGGCCTTAATGGCTCTTGTTCCAGAAGTGTCTCTCTAGTACTGGAAAATAATAAACCCCCTCAGAATTAAAACAAGGCTTGTATCTGCACTGTAGAATGAACTTGAAGATTGTCACCTGAACTTAAGCATGTGGCCTGCCTCTAAAATTTGATAAATCTTTCTCACTGCAGAAGCAGGGGCTTTAACTCAAGCAGAATAGCATCTAGGTCTACACCACGATTGCAATGGACAGACGCATCAGAAAAAAAAGCACTTCTCACATGTGAAGTCTGTAAGGGCACCAAAAAGTGGGCTAGGACGGACCTGGACTAGCTTTGCATTGAAAACACAACCTAAGCCTCCAACGCTTGGCAAGTCCCTCGGCTATAAACGGCCCCAAGTGGGAAAGTGCATGTGTGAATCAGGCAGGGGAGTAGAGCAGCTATGGTAAAAGGCCAGTTTGCAGAGAGGATGAAAATCTGGCTTTGAAAGGCTGTTTCAGGATTAATGGAACATTTATTAAGAGAAGAGAGGCAGGTCCTTAGCTTACATGAAGGGTCAGAGTGAAATGCCAGTCAACAGCAGTAGGACCATTCAAGCTGTCTGAATGTCTCCCTACCTGGTCTTAGGCCATTACGTACATGATCATGCGCTGATACAACATAACTGTGCTCTGCCTTCATTTGTCCTGGTTTTATTGGTATTATTTCAGCTGATATTAGTGACACACGGCAAAAGTACTAAATCAATTACAAAAATTTAGGCACCCTAAATGATGCATCACTTCCATTCGAAATGAATGGTGATCCTCCCTCCTCCTCTGACATTTTGTATTTGCCAAAAATAACTGCATAATTATAAGTTGTGTGCAAGAAACAGAAGGTAACATTCAAAGTTATTTTCCATAATTTTCATTTAGCGTCAGAACTAGCAAATACTGTATATGGCTGTCCTGTTATGCAGAAGTGGCCAAAGCTAACCCACTGGTGAACTCACAAAAACTGCAGAAGCATACACCCAGCCTACGCAAACAAACATGATGAAAAAATAATAAAGTGTAATGACCTTCCTTCGAATTTCTCAGAGACAGATCATGCTCAGTCCCATTAACTCTTCATTTAACAAGTCGGTTTCATTTAGCTTGTTTTGCTTGGCATTCAGTTAGAAATTCATGTACAGGACATTTTTTTCCCTTTTTAAAACAGAACACTTGTTGTATTTTACCCCACAAAACACCAGGAGGTAAGGTGGAAGCTGCAAGACAAGCTAAAGCTACAGTGAAGTCAGGCAGAATAATACTGAATTAGGCAAAACACCTGCACATGGCCCTGCCCCACAAGATTGTTACTAATTGTTTGTTAAAAGGGTGCGGTAGGATTTGTTGCTCAGTAGAAAAGCAAAGAGCCAACTGGGTAACTCTCAATTTGTTCCAGTGCAAGTTAAAAAAAAAAAAACAAAGCAAAACAAAAAACTGAAAAACCAAACGCACAACATCGTATCATCAGCTTTACTGTAATTCCAGTTACGGCCAAGTCCTGTCGCATCTGCCTCCACACTGCTAAGACTTGCTGAGATTGGACTTCCATCTATGCAGAAAGAAACACTCTCATTTCCTGAGCCCACTCCTCATTTCCTGCCTTGCTCAACGTTATGTCCCTCGCTGGCTGTCCTCACCATTACATGTATAAACCAGAACACCTAAACTGAGATTCCTTCTCCCGTTGCATTGCCTGTCCCCTCCTGGGAGCCACCTCAAGCCTGCCCACTCCTCAAGGGCAATGTAAAACTGTGTCAGATACTGTCACACTGTCCCACAACTTGTCCCTTTTCACCTTTTTTATCTTCTTGCACCCTTACTACTTTTGCCAAGCCTTCCTGACCACTCATGACTATCTCCAGACGCCCCAAAGCCGTGCATGCTATTGCCCAAAATTCTGGAAAAGAAATCCACCGAGCGCTACAAAATACAATGTCATTCCTGGCTCAAGAAGCCTCTGAGTCACACATGGCTGGAGGGTGGGAGGCACCCAGGGGAAGCATCGTACATGCTTGCTCTGATTTTATACTCCTTCAAGCACCTGCTTCTGGCCAGTGCTAGAAAGGGCTTGGAAAAAAAAAAAAAAAAAAAAAAAAAAAAAAATTTCTCGTGGGACAGGACAGCCAGTTTTTACATCATGAGCAGGGGACAAAACATTTCTCAAGTGTGCTTCCTCTACAAAGGGAGGAAACTACCCAACTAACATTATTAACTTATTTAACAATCAAGCATTTTCCATAGCATGCCCTTGCTCTAGATCACTGATTATTAGTTTTATGTCATCACTGCTCTTTGTCCTTCTCCAAACTTTTCAGCTTGTTTCATTTCCCTGTTCTACCAGATAATTGTCAAAAGATGTTTACAAGCTAATGTCCTTCAATAAATTCCTATGGAATTGTTTTATGACAAATCAATAATAAGTGCAGATAAACTACTGTGCGGTTACTATGTCATCATTTGAGACTTCATTTTTACTCATTCATCTTCAAATTATTTACTTCAAAATAATACTTCTGTTATCTTCTATCCAGAAGTCTGGCTTTCTACCATCTATCTAACAATTTTCGCCAGCAATAGAAGCTGGTTTAGATTGCAAGCAAATACCAGTGCTTGATCACAAACTTATTTTGTTCATGTACAAAATGAAACTGCTATTAAAATATTCAGAATGGTATAGACAAGAAAAACTCCACCAAGATGGACTCCACCATGGTTCTCCAGAGTTTACATCATAACAAGATGACAGTGCTTTAAACTCTTACCAACTACATAAAACATACTGAATAGCTGTAAATATGCAATGAAAGAAAGGTAGCGGGTAATAAATCTGTCTACAACATTGACCAAATTTTATCTTAACCAAACTAAGATCAGCCCGGCTTTCCTAGGAATCCAAAGCCTTCTCTCTACTATTTTACTTTTCCTCTCTACCCAGAAATGCACAGAATTCACATGAAAGTCATTTTACGTGACTTGAGAGCCAGTATCAGTTGATTCTTGTCCGTATTTTCTGTTAACTACAATAGAAGGCAGCTATCAGATTTCATCAGCACACAAGGCAGTGTTTGTGACTGTAACGTGGTTCAAGTCAGAAGAATTTTGACCAGATGTTTCTTAAATAACAAGTAGAGATATTTCTGTGAATGAATTCATTCCTGGTCTCCTCTTATAAGTGTTTCACATAAATATTCTTACAATGAAATTCAATTTTCATTGAGGTGGACAAAAACAGTAAGCATTGTCTGTTCACAGGTGAAAACATTTATAAAATTTATCTTAAATTTTAAAATTTGAAAATCCAAGGAGCCAAACCAAAACAGAATTGGTATCTTGCATCTGACCTGCGTACTACACTGGGTCAATCACCAGAAGAAATCACCTCTGGTAGTCATTTTGTTGAGCCAAATCATGGAGAGGCTGGGAAGGAAGACCATGAAAGATCTGCACAACGTATTGCTGAGGTAGTGGTGACTGTCAAACCACATCAGACTAAACTGACCACTACTGCTGTGCTGGTGGCCCACAAGCCGCCCTGCAAGCCACTGATCAAGCTGGGGTCAAAGACCTGAGGTCCCTGTGATGCAGTCACACACAGGGAGGCATCCACTCCCCAGCAGCTGCAGAAAGCTCAGGAACAGCAGAGTCCAACTACAGAGATGTAAAATTTAGTCCACTCTGATTTAAATTATTCATTGAAAATTACTTGCTCACGTCCTTCAAATGCCTTTATTATTTTGTACAAAGATTTTTTTTTTCAAGTGTGCCTCAAAAGGGTATGTTAATTCTAAATTCCAGTCAGAACAGCAACTTGCATTACCAAATACTTAATTATCAGTATATTTACAGTGTCCTTGGGCACTGCTGGGTAATCAAAATGCTATTGTTTTCATTAAACAGTACTTTATTGATAGCACTAATGACTTCAGTTCTGCTTGATCAACAAGCAAATGATGCTGATTTGATGTTATGATAATTAATTGGCCTTTCAGGTGTTTCCACAACCCAATTTATTACCAAGAATAAGAACATTTATGTGAAACACCCTAAAAAGAATATCACTATGCATCACAAAACATGTTCTAAAAACAGGGTGTGGTTTAGTACTTCTCCCTTTCCTCACAATTTCTAATGTAATGTTTTCAGTCCAAAAATTGCAAGGGGAAAAGAAACACATTTAACTCCATTTTCAAAACCCAGCCTAAGCCTTGCATATTAAATATTCAGTTCATTTTAACAGGAAAGGAAACCTTCACGGGCATATAGCAAACATGAAATACTGCTATGCTCTGCTGCAGAGAATTCCATAGTGTTACTTTAGGTTTACTACACAATCAAGAATTTGTCGTGAATTTTGGAAAACTTGTTCTGCCTAACTTCTTCAGAGAGCTGTCTCCTGAATAGCTTTTATAATACTGAATCTCGTACCTTGCTTTTTAAAATTACTAATTTTAAAATAAGAGAGAAAATGATGCTTCCAGGTAAGCTCTGCTAGGCTTTCAAGAAGTGATCAGCTGTGATGGCCATGCTCTTACTGCTTTTTCAGAATTACAAAATACAAGCATTCGCTGGATGTTCTACCACTGACCTACTACATAAACAAACATATAACCACAAAACATTATTTTTTCCACGTCCTCATATTAATTTTAAACATGATTCAATATCCATTACAAGTCACTTGTTCCCAAAAGTATACAGACAGTTCTGTGGATACATCAAATACAGAAGCGGAGAACAACCCTGGAAAAAACCTCACTATCAACAAGCTGGATGTTTGTCAGAAAACAAGCTGAGTATTTGTCTGTAAATATTGACCAAACCAAGTTTTTTTTTTGCTTTGGTATTTGCTGACTGAAGAGCAGCATAGACAAGTACAAAGGACATATAAAATGAGTTTGAATGCCAAAGTGGGCAACCAGGTTTCAGCTACTACAGGGACTCTACACAACAAAGCAAACAACTAGGGGCAGCAAAATGCACTTACCAAGAAACCACTACAAATACTATGTTCATGTGTATATTTTGTCAAGACATTTAAAAAGCACATTATCCCACCATCATACCTACTGTACAAAGAAAATACGAATTAATGGTTATTCATGTGCCTGGAATAAATAATATCTGCTGTTTCCAAGGAGAAAGAAGCTGTATGTTCTGCTTTTTTTATCTCTTCTTCTTCCCAAAAGGGAGAAAAAGTCTTTGCTAATCCAACATAAACGTGGTTGCAATAAAATTCTGTTACTGAAACATTATCAATTAGTACATCACAATGAAAAAAAAAATATTCTCTGCCTGCTCCAGGATAGGCACTCCACACTCTCCTACAAATAGGTAATTTTATAACAGACACATATGAAAAAAAGCATCTCAGAATACATAGTCTCATAAGTTGAACACGCAAACTGAAGGTAAGAGAAATGGAAACAAAAATCAGATGACTTAACTGTGCTACAGGGATATTGCTTGTCAGAGGTTAAGCAGGAAGTCTGCAGTAAATTTGAACCCTGTCCAGTGCCTGTACCACAAGACTGTCTTCTTTCCCTGGTCAGCTCTCAGACATGAGGTGGCCAGCCAGCGATAAAAGTGAAAAATGCAGGCAGCTTCTAACAGTCAATAAGTTTCCTGCACAGTGATAATTTATTTGCCTCTGAAATTCTTACTCATAATTACCACAGTCGTTTTAAATTTAGCAATGATGAAAGAACATCTTGTCCTTAAGATCATCTTGAAAAACAAATACCAACAAAGGGGTTTAGGTGGAGACACAATGAGCTCTGGAGCTGAACCTGGATACAACATTATTAACCTCCACACGTAACACTCCAAGAGATGGAGTCATGACTCCATGTACCCTGAAACATTTACCACATGTACACCCTTCCCAGAGCAAAGTGAGGACTGGCATGTTGCCTATGTCTTATTCACTTCTGCCAAGGGCAGAAAGGCTTTTGCACATCATCCATAGATGAGGCAGAACCAATTCCTTAATGTCATATCAACCTTTTCATCAAAGGAGTCAGATACTACTTTAGAGAAGGAATAAAAAGGCATGTGCCAGCTATGAGACTAATGAATAGCTTTCCTCAAGCAAAACATAATTCAGCATGAACTTCATGTTAATGTTCTTTCCACCCACTCACACATCTTCAACTGATTCTACTCAACCAAAATGCCAACAAGTAATACCACCCATCTTTTAATTCACCTACTGTATCCCAGCACTAAGATTTTGTTGTACAGTGCCATCCTACAGCTGCTTAATCTCAAAGATTACTCTCATATTTACATGCCCTCATTTTTTAAAACACGCATGGAATCTGGAAGGAGAAACGCAAGTAACAAAAGGGAAAAATTTTGAGAGCCAAAGGTATTCAAACTGGCAGCTTTCAATAAAATGTTAAAAACCATCATAAGCCTCAGTCCCATTTATAGTACAGAACTAAAGGACTTAAGAAGCAGAAGGAGAACATCACTGAAAAAAAAATAATTAAAGTACTGAGTCAGGAAACAATTTGGAAATGTATGATGTTAGCTTGTTCGAAGAGTGAAAGAACATCAAGATACATTTAACCAGAAGACTAGTACATCTCAGAAAGGCACAGGCTCATTTGTTGTATCAGGAAGACATCACAGAGCATAGCAAGTCCAGAAGAAATAAAATCCACAGCTGTGATCATTCAAGAACCAAGTCTCAAGCTTGAATAAACTACAAGGAGCCCTAAAGACTTGTATCAACCTAAGTACTTCACAATGCCCATCAACAACAAAGGAAGAAAATTCTCTATTGCAGTCTTATTCTGTAAGTATTCATAATGGAAATTTTATTCTTTATTCTAAAATGCCTGTGATGGGCTATTTTTGGATAGGGGTTCAATGCAGCACGTCTGAGCTAGCAAGTTTTGTTCTTAGTGAGAAGCCTATGTAACAAAGAGAAACTGTTTCACTTGGAACAAACTTAACTCATAGATGCTAGAGAATCTACAGAGACATTAGACAGCTTTTAAGGACTTGTGTAGGAACTGTGAAATTTGGATTCTGCAGGCCTCAACACGTGGCATTTGGGGAAGATTGCTACGTTCATTTAAGACATTCTTAATTCCAGCAGTCCACCGTCGTCTTTGCTGGAGATCACCACCATGACGTGAGCGCCAGGAGAACAGAAGATGTGCTCAACACCTCAGCTGCTAACGGCTGTCACTCAGAGGTGCAGCTCAAACCCGCTCCCACCGCAGGGCTGCGGCGCGGCCGCGCTGGCGCCCCGACCCCGTGCCCTTTCAGCACCATGGACGGCAACCTCCGAGCGCCACCCCAGCTACGCCCCGCGGCCAAGGAAGCACGGACATCCCCAAAGCCATTTTCCCGGAAACTTCGCTCTCAGAAGGTGTCTACAAGAAAGGAGCCGGCAAATAATTATTAGGACTTTAGTCTGCCTTTTAAACGTATCCATGCATTCAGAAACTAGGTTTTTTTTCCAGTCCTCAGAGTTTGAAAACGTTCCTGCATTTTTCTTAGTGATGGTTCATTTACTTTAATTTCAACAAGGAAAATGCGTACTTCAGGCTTTCACTGGTAGGCAAAAATACAATGCAGCTAAGATGCAACTGCTGCTCCCACAAACTTGATTGCACAGCAAATTAACTTCTTTTTTTTTTTTTTTTTACATAAACCAGAAAAATTATCTGTTTTACCTGAAAAGATCAACAAATTAGCAAAGGAACATTTATCCCAGAAACACTGAAACCTTTACATAGCTCCAATAATTTGCCATTGTATTCCTAAGGCTGCTGAAAATATCATAAAACTAAAGGGAAGTTTTCATTATACAGTCTTGTTTTCTACTGGTCAAACCACTGCTCACTGCAGAAAGTGCAGAGCGTTTTCAGGCTGACAGAGCTGTAGCAGAAGGCCAGGTGACCTCTTAAAAGATGCTTTAAAAAAAATAATTAAATCTGATGAAACCATTGGTGTCCCCATATACTATGACATGAACATGACTCACAGGAGTAGTCATCAGAGTGACCTCTATTTTCTCAAACTCTCTCACATGGCCAGCCTCCACAGATTGCTGTTAAATGAGCTGCCTCTCAGTGGTTGGGAACGCAATAATTTAGCATTGGAAACCAAGCTTTTCTAGCTAACAGTACTTTTAAGTCTTTAAAGTTGAACTCAAAATTGAGCTAGCAACTTTGCCTGTTGGACACTAAACAACGGAAATCCAGCTTGTCCATGGCCATGTTGTTGGCTCTGCAGTACCAACAGCAATAATTTTTTTTTGTCAATAAGCAGATCAAAGATGACTCAGAGAGCAGCGACACACAGTAGCTAGTGCCATTTTATACCTAATTTTATGATTGTAATCCACTTTCCACAGCTCGTGTTAAAATCAGCACTTAATTTCAGGGGTTGATTTCTGCCACGTGTTGAAGGTCACTGCGTGGTGGGCAGATTAACCACTTTCCGTGTGACAGAAACTTAACAAATTAAATACGAGCCTCATACTGACATGCTGGTCAGCCACTTAACTTCACCAGCCTGCCTCTCCTCAGGACATTACTGAATAACTGAGAGGCATACCAGATGCAGTCTGTTTTCACTTACTGCATGCAGTAGTATCTGGAGATTGGGGATACACTCTGCAAAGGACCATCCAAACAGCAGAAGACAGTCTGCATCCTCAAAATAATTAAACTGTAAGTTAAATGAGATCTGAGACTACTGATGTGATCTATTCATAAGAAGTTTCTTTAATTCTCCTTGCATTCAATCCATTTTATCCTAAGTTTTAAAAGCATTTGGCATTCAGTTTGATCTTCCATCCAGATATTACAGGCAACACAGTTTTAAAAATACATGCATTACAAGGGCACTTAATAGCACCCAGATGTCCACCTACCTTTACTAACAGAGACAGCAGTAACAAGTTCCTAAAATTACCTACTTCCACGAAATTGTGTTCTGGATTATTACTGGGAAAGTACTGGAGATCATTTTTCAAAATCAGGCCTGTATATTGCACAGAAACAGGTTTTGCTTTTACCTCTGAGGAATACAAATATGCAGTGTTTTTGTTCTTTGCAGCTCAGTGATTTACTGGCATGCCTCCTCCCATAAAATATTTGCATATATCTGAGAGTCAAACTATTCTGATACATTCTGTGTTTGCCAGGAAGTGAACGCTTCAGTTCAGTGCAACTGAACATTTAAACAAGGACAGGCACCAGGACAAATGGCAGTGTAATTAACATACCAATGAAGAGCCAGTTGTTAATTACTATCCATTTCAGGCATTTTGTACGAACAACTTACCTGATAAGCCTTCCCATCTGCATGCTGGCAAAGCCAGTAATTAAACAATTCAACACCCCTTTTGCCTGATTAGAGGAAAAAATTATAATTATTTTATATTATTCTATTTGTCACAAGCAGTTGACATTTAGATGAGAAAAACTGCAGGAGCCCAAATTTAAACATTTGAAATGAACGTTACAAGCCGTCCTTGAACAAAACAGCAACATACACACACCCAGGGCAGATGTAAGCTAATAGAAGCTCTTAATCCAGCCAACTGGTTAGACCTTACAGTACCTGCTGGGTTACACGGAAGGCAGCTCAGTTGCTACTGAGAACAGAAAAATGACCACTTTTCTTTAAGGGGGACTTCAGATGCTGCCTATAGAACGGAATCTGAATTTATAAGCTGTTGAAAGAGTCGGGAGTAGCACCAGGACAATGCCAGGATTCATTTCCATTTGAACAACAGTAACTGAAGTCAGCACCCAGCTCAGCACAGCGCCGCAGCTACAACAGGGCGGCCACAGGAGCCGGGAGAAAGGTACAGGCAGGGAAGCGGAAAGCAGGATGGAAACCGTAGGACAGAAATCCTAAAACCAGGCAAAACGGAAATAGAAGCGGACAAAAAAAGGAAGCATGAAGTTGAGAAACATTCATCAACATGTAGAGTACAGAAAACAAAGGATTTCTCTTTCTCCCTGTGCAGATGGCTTTGCCCAAGGAAGACTAGTGTGCTTTGGGTACAAAAAAGAAGGAAATTATCTTGAAAACAGCTTCTAATTCTTTATCCAGCACATGACTGCCACCATTAATCCACGTAAACAATAAAACCAAGATCCGTTTGGAATTTTGACTATCCAAAATAAAGTTTGAATCAGCTCTTGTTAAAAAATTGGCATTCTATGTTTGGTACTGAAGTTTCAAACTGTGTAATTTATGCACTTTAAAGATCAGATTTTGCTGAAATCCTGTAACATTTTGTGACAAAGCAGTTCCTTCTGGAGTAGCCAAAAAAAGGGTATTTGGTCCATATGGGTTTATCCAATCAATTCATTTTAATTTGGATTTTTATTTTAAACTATGGAGAAAATGAATGATTTTTTTTTTTTAAGTTTTTTCTTTGCTAACAACATGCATCTATCTTATTTGGATTATAATCAGAAGCCATCTAAAATGTACAAACACAGCCTTATAAAAATCTTTCTTTTCCTCATTTGACAGAACAATTGATACAGATGGGGTGACAGGAGATGCTTTGCATCTGAACAAAGGAAATACTGTTGGCAAGAAGTAAACTGCACCAATTGTTTATACAGCAAGTGCCCAGCCAAGATTTCTGAAATTTCAACTTTTTTTTTGCCTGTATCATCCAGCAAATCTAATTTTTTTTTTGCACAAATTAGCTTACAGAATGGGTGAAGGAGCACCTGTACATTTGCAGATTTCTTTCTCACATCACCTTTACTGAGCACACCCTTATCGTCAAAAAAAAAAGAATGTCGCTTGGGTTGCTGCCTGCACACTTCTGCACCCAAGGCAGCGTCTCCGCGCTCCACAGTGCTGGCGAGACAGAACAGCTCATCCAGAGCTGATTCATCTCTCTCGAAATACTGCTGGCCACCCAAAGACACCTTGCTATAGATAGACTGGAAAATCTGCCAGAGATCTACAAGAAGATCTGAGATCTAAATTCCCATCTCTTAAACTCAAGACCCCTCTTTCCCTTTTCTACTGCAAACTTTAACAACACTGTACATTCTGCAGGTAGCACTAAATGAATGTATTTTCCATTCTTAAACTTGTCAGTTATGAAGCAGTAAGCCCCTCAAAATTACCCTAAACGACGCACGCATCTGATATTCACAAGCTATTTAAGCACAATCTCTGAATACATCTTCATAATGACAGCCTCATTTCTGTCCTTTTAATAACAATAATCACTACATCAACAGTGTTATTTTGCCTTGACTCTTTTGAAAGAACTATTTTTCTTTTCCTCTGCTACCTAATCTCTACAGCAATTTTTCTTACTGGAAAGAAAAATCAGCAACACCATCCAGTATTGCAGAAATCAGCAAGATCTGGTTTGTTTTGAATTTTTATTAAGGGGCACAGGAAAACATCATTCTGTTTAAAAAAAAAATATTTAGAACTAACCACAAGCTACATATGCAAATTTAAATAAATATTCTATAATAGAAGAGATATCCTGAAATGAAATCTTTTGTATGCCCTATATATTAGAAATATCAAAAAATGCTATTTCTTCAGCGCAAGTTACTGTTCAGTACACAGTGCTGATGGACAAAACATCATCCCACAACAATTCAAGAGGCACTACTATCTCATACCACAGTCTGACTGAAATAAGGACCAGCTCTGCAGCAAAAAAGATATGAAAATAGGAGAAGAAAAATATCTGCAAGTTAAACCTCCCACTAGCTAGTGAGTGCTCAATGTTTGAGACCTTTGTTTTAACATTATCTTAGAAAGAAGACTACTTTTTACCACATCCCAGAAACAGCAGAGCTCATTATAACCTCCATCACCAGAACATTCCATTTACTCCTCAGGATGCCGCTAAATTGATTTTGGAGTTTACTGGATGCTCTATATTGTAACGTACAGCAAAGCTGTTACTACTGTTGCAATAAAACAAACAACTTTTGGGCTCTGTGTTAAATAGACAATTTTTAAGTCCGAAACACTGAAGTAGATGGTTTTTTTTTATCCATTTCAAAGCTAAAGAACAGCCAGATTGCCAACTTCAGAAAGCCAATTCCTTTTGGGAATATGGAATGGGCAGCATCAAGACAACTCATCCACAGCACCTAATATCTTAGTAACTCGAGTGCAAATGTAAGACTGGCTAACAGATGATTTGATTCTCAGAATGTCCAGCTGAAATAGGAGAATGATTTATCTCCACTTAACTCCCAAGTCAAACAAACACACACAAACAAAACCAACTCCCAGAACCCAATGCACTTGCCTAAAACAAGAGCGCAGAGGCAGGGCTGAGTTACAAGCGTTTGCTGATACACCACA
This sequence comes from Chlamydotis macqueenii, assembly GCF_036417535.1. Classification (NCBI taxonomy): domain Eukaryota; kingdom Metazoa; phylum Chordata; class Aves; order Otidiformes; family Otididae; genus Chlamydotis; species Chlamydotis macqueenii. The sequence goes on along the minus strand of NC_141567.1, from coordinate 9,213,836 downwards.
AAATTTGCTGTTAACTCACTATAAACAGAAAGTAAAGAGAGCATCTTTAATAATCTTTCTTCAAGGTTCAACCTTGGTTTTTTTGTAACCCCCCTCAGCTACTGTGGTTGTAACAGTAATGTCTTAAGCCACGGCAACTCGTTTCTCTCATGTCCCACCGCCTCTCTCTGTCTCAACACATATCTAGTAGATGCCCTTCTAGGGACATTTTGTTCTCCACATCTTTAGACTTCAAGCATTCTGCTTAAAAATAAATCATTATAGGAGCTTAAGTGATTATGTGCACAACATAATTATTTTTTTCCAATTAAATATAAGAATACAATTCTAAGGATACACAAAACCCTAAAGCAGCCAAAAATGCATCCTAGGGGATCCACCCTCCAGTGTAACTCTAGATAAACTCTGAAATCTCATGATTTCTTCTGACTCGACTTACCAGTTTGTGGCATTTGGCAACACACCTGTGGGCAGTACTCAGGGTGGCCCTTCCATCTAGGGATACCTCACGAGGAAGAACTGAGAAGATACAACCAGTTTATTTCACATCACCTGACCATGGCAGAAAGTTGTCACTCTGGGACCACCCATCAGACTGAGCCAGATTGGAACTCGTCACCCAAGATAATGTCTCAGGAAAAGACAATGTGGAATTCATTAAGAGTTTTATGTTTTCATCCCAACTTGGCTAATACAAGAATCACCACATCAAGTACTGCACTGAAGTTAAGCAAAACTCGACCCCAACGTGGCAACAGTTACAGACAAGTTTGCATTCCAAAAATATGTACATTTAAAACAGACATGGCACTCAGTTACTTTGCCGCAAGCAGTAATTTATGAAATGCTTGTTACACCTCCACAATTTTTTTTGTTCTTAAATCCCATTTAATATGCCAATCTCATTTCAGGAGGAAATAAATTAACTCTGATGCTTTGTGCCAATGCAGATGAGCTTCCCACACACCTGTATTGTGTTTCACACTTCAGTTAGTCATCCAGATTACGACAAACGAACAAAGTACTTCTAACCACATCCATTCCCAAGGTTAAGCATGTGGGAAGAGGAAGAAAGACGACTTATCTCACAGAGCCCCTGGGTTTTGTCACTGCAATGTCTACTTGTAGCTACTGACAAACACCTTCACCAAAAAGAACGATCAGTTTAGATCTAACACAGCCCAGAAAGCCCACAGAGATGGCCTTACCCCCACCACAATTCAGTCCCTGGCACTGCAATTCCTGTGAGCCCTAGCCTGGACAGGTTGCAAACTGATCCCACTCCCATGAACTTTCATAACTTAAACTCTCCATTAAAAAAGATCAGTGGGAAAATGGATAAATCTGCCTCTAACACGAGAAGGAGATGATGCTGCGGAGCAGCGCACAGTTCTGTACCAGGAGATCCCACTCTGAAAGACTTTCACATCCAGAATTACAGAACACTCAGCTTTTCTGTCTCTGCGAATCCCCATGCCACTATCTAGAATATGACTAAAATCACATGTATTTGTACTGTGGTAGCTGCAAGTTAATGTCCTGCCTAAATTATCAACTGTTATTAGAACCCCAGACAATTGCTTAATAAAAATTTAATCATATTGTAATTTCTAATCATCATTAAAGATGCTTAACAAGTTAATCTCTCTATTGTGCTTCCCTAACATTGCAGATCAGAAAGTCAACTGGTGTAAGGCAGCACAGCGTCACCAATACTAATAGGGCTGCTTTCATGTTACTCCATCTGAGGATCTGGCCCTAAGAGAAAAGAGCAGCGTTAAAACCCTCTCACAACAGCTTTTGGTTGTTTCTCTGCATTGCTTTGCAGTTGATCCAGAAAAATAACAAAAGCAATAGATTATGACTTTAAAAAAAAAAAAAACACAGCATAAACCAAAGTGTTTCACACAGCTCTATCTTCTGCTGCCCGTGGTAGAGCAAAGACAGCACTACACTACAGAGCAAAGGTCTCCTCTCCTCTTCACAGCTCAAAACCTCATCTTGACTTCATCCACGCACAGCTACATTTGTCTGACAGCAACGCTCACGCACAGAAAACGTGGGAGGATCATTAGCAGCCAGTGAGTTTGTCTCTCAGCTCAGATCCGTTCCAGCTGCCTCAACGAGGAGTGAAACGGTGCTCTGCAACCTCAGCCTTGCAGAAGTAGGTATTCGCTCACTTCAGGAAACCAACCAACTCACTTCCTCTTCCTTCCGGTGGACCAGCAATCAGTGCTTAAGAGAGCTTGAGGACCACACTGGAAGTCAACTTTAACTATGTCAGATGACTGCACGTACAGCCAACACACTTGGCTCTCATTTCCCTCATATTTTTTTTATGTTTCTTCATAATCCCACACCACTTTCTAAATTCATGAAGCAGTCACAGGAGAACGGCTGTGAAGCTCTGAGGCTGCTCTGCGGTACCTGTGTACCTGTGTGCAACCACATCTTCTTGTGGCTTCAGCTGCAGGCAGGAGAAAACAGAAAGCAGAAACGGTCGGTGCACAAGGGCCACCAGGCTCTACTCTAATTCAGCAGAGACCTCTAAGTGGTCAGGGCTGATCCTTCCGCGCATAGCTTGGAGGAGCAGGTAGGAGAACAGCAAACCAAACTTAAGTCAAAAAAGGCTGTTTGTACCCTACTTTGTCCATAGAACAGCTCACCGATTCCAGCTACGTGCGCACGCAGTGAAACTCTCCGTTACCATGCGTGACACGGTAGCCTGGAAGCTAAACAAGTATTCATTTAATAACTTTCCATTAAATATTGATTTTCATTTAATATGCAGAATTCTGGTATTAAAATTTAATCTGATTGGTAAAGATCTGTTCCTGCCTACTTTATTGACACTTACTGAACCAAATTAATTGTTTATATCATAATATTTACTTTCAGTACGACAACTACACAACCAGGTACAGCAGGATTGAATCTGAACAACAACCTTCAAACACTAGCTGGCACTTACTCAAGCAAACCCTTAATTGTTAGAATCGAACTCAACTCCACGAAAGATGAGGCCACATATTAAAACAAGTAAAACTGGAATCCGCCTTTTATAAAAATATTCTTCATTAGCATTGAGCCCACTGCAAGATCCATTGTCCAACTTATTTTTAGTGCGGGATACTTGTTGATCCAACACCAAGTTGACCCACGTACATCTCCAAAATACATGCTATGACATTTCCTCCAAACTCCCTTTACCCCGTCACGCACTGAATAAAATAGATGTTGCATCTCACAGTCACGTAACACAACGTCAGGCAACGTCTTCCCTCGCTAAAACTTCGAAGAGAAAATTTCAGTAAGTTTGTTCTCTTAATAGATGTGGCATTAACAGGAAGTATTTATTGCATCCTTTGGCAAGAAAATAAACACGTGGCAAAGACCCTGCACACCCCGAGGTGCCCTGGGTCAGTTTCGACACCCTGAGCCGGTTCCAAGTGATGCTTCGCAAGCTGGTTTTGCTGCCCGACAAAAAAAAAAAACAAAACAGCCAATATAGAGGCAGGGAAAGCAAATATTCCTACCAATTCCCAGGGCAGACGCTGCCCGAAACCCACCGCCCCATCCTCTCTCCTTTCCCTGCCCTTATGACCGCGTATGCTTATGCAAAACTGTTCATTTCTGCAGCGCCTACACCCAACGGCAACAACCCGGAGCGAGAGGAGGCGGCCGGACCCCCGCAGCCTCACAAACCCGCCGAGGGCTCCCCGCGGCGGGCGGGCGGGCGGCCCGGCTCTCCCCGCCGCCGGTACCGCTGCCGAGCCCCGCTCCGGCCCGCAGCCAGCCGCCCCCGGGGGCGCAGGGAAGAGCGGCGGGGGCCGCCCGCCCTCGGGGCTGCCGAGACCGCGCCGTCCCCAGGGGTGGGTGTGTGCCTACGGCGGGGGAGGGGGGAACGTGTTGTGCGGCGGGGCCACATGGGACCAGACGGACTCCCTGCAGCGCCGGGGGCGACGGCGGCAGCAGCAGCAGCAGCTACTCACCGGGAGGGTTTACCGCCGCCGGCGTTGCCATCTTGTCTCTGAGAAGAATTAAGACAAATGCAAGGGTGGGGGGAGGAGGGATGCTCTGAGCAGCCCGGGGGAGGCGGGGGAGGGGAAGGCAGCCGGCGCCAGGGCGGGCCGGGAGGCGCGGGGGCGGCGGGCTGCTCCCGCCCCAGGGCCTGGCGGCGGCGCTCCCCGCTCCGTGCGGGGCGGCCCAAGATGTCCGATGGCCCCCGCGCCGCGTCTGCTCATGCGCCGCGCGCAGTGAGCATGTGCCGGGCGGCCGCACATGTGCGCTGTGCCCGCGCCCGGGCGGGCTGCGCACACCCCCGCGTCTCGCCCCGCAATTAGGCGTGCGAACGTGCCCTTCGTCCCGCTCCCAAACCAGCCGCCCCGCCTCGGGGCTCGAACCGGCGGCCGCGGTGCTCACGGCTCCCCTGAGGGAGAGGTCTCTGGCGGAGGCCCGCGCGGCAGCGAGAGGGGCGTGGGGTGCAGGTGGGGTGCAGCCTGCCGCCCCCTAAACTGAGAAAGGGGGGTTGGGGTGCTGTCTGCTGCCCGCAAAACTGAGGACTGGTGATTGGGGCGCTGCCCACCCCCACCTGAAACTTCGGAGAGGGAGGTTGGGGTGCAGCTCACCACCACCCAGAGCCGAAGGCAGCGCTGAGGGGGTGCAGGAGGGGAACTGTTAGAAACCATGAGCACCATCCCTGTTGTCCCGAGATGATGACATCTCATCTCCCCTGAGGCAGGGATATGTCCTCTGGGACGTGGATGTGGGATGGAGCCTCGTGAGTGCGTACGCCTCCAGCGCTTCCTCTGCGCGGGGTTCAGGACTGCCATGTCTGTGGGTTCCCATGAGGTGAGCCCTAGAGCTTCTTTAGGGAAAAAAGAGGAGCCATGGTGTCATCTTCACGTTACAGATACACTGAGTGTATGTCTGAATGTAAGCCTTGGTGCTTCAAATGGATAGTGCTATGCAGAAACATCTTAGTCCGTTGTTAATGAGACTAATTTCCTGGAATTATAAAGAAAAAATGTAATAACTCTTGGAGTTCTCTAAAAAAAAAATCCAGGAATTCAGAGACGGGTTATTCTGCGCTCCTCCGGGTGGAGTTTAAGAACTGTAGCATCATACCCCTCCAAAACCAGTGCTTTACCTCATGCTATGTTCATGCTGAAGCTAAGTAGTGCAACAGAACAACTGATCCTTGGTAACTCAGCTCACATTTTAAGGCTTTCCTTTACAAACAAAAGGACTAAAAATACACTTTCAGTGAAATCTGATCTTTTTCTCATAATCTCCTAACTCGAACCTTTAAGGGAAAAAACCTCAGTGTCACAGAATTAATAAACAGCAAGATTTGTGAAAAGCTACCAGTGTAATAATTGCAGCAGTCACGTGTAGTATGTATGTCCTACTGAAAAAAAATATATATTTTGATGGATTTTTCACACCGCCGGAACGCTGCGAAGGCCAGTTAATCTTTAAACACCTCCCCGTGGCTGTGCTCAGTTGCCCTGAACGGCCCTGCAGAAGTTAATGGAAGCACTCAAAATGAAAAGTTGCAAATCAATCCCTTGCTTTGCTGAATAAGTAACCTGAAAGAGTTTAGCCATTAAGATGTAAATTGGCAGAAAGATGGAGAAAGCATGGAGGCTGTGTTTACTAATTTCCTGCAGATGAGTTTAATCGGAGCAGCATTAAACGCTCTTGCTTATCTAGAAAGTTTACTTTATCGTTGATTTATTGTGCTTTTGCCTATCAGATCTTGAGCTGTTTTTCTAAGCATCTTACTGCCTTAGTGCCCTCTGATGCTGTGGAGTTTTGGATGCTCAGCAGGCATTCTTAATTCTTATTTTAAGACATTTACCCTGGTAATAATAGCAGATTGGGTTAACATTGGCAATTTTGTAAATACAACTTATTTTCAATCAGATAAAACTATACTTTTGTCATTTTAAAGAACCTTGGTCACAGTATTTCTGGATTATTACCTTTAAAGAGGAAAGGAATATTCAGAGTGGCTTACCCTGCTGCAGGAGACAGAGCATAGCTCTGTTCCTTGAGGTTTCTGTAAAGTCTTGTGTTCCGATTGCACAGGTAATGCTGCTCATGAAAGTTTTTCCATGAGCCTCCGTTATGTCAGTGTCCGTGTGTGTCATATACATACATGCATAAAGGTTACAGGGCTAAACCCCTAATACTATAATGTTAGTACAATGTCTTCTAAAACCGTAACTTAAAGCATTAGGCACTTCTGAAGTGTCTTCTGAAGGCGTTCACAAGTATTCATGGGTTAAGCCTTATCTCTCCCTTATCAGAAAGGCATTCATATTTCTTGTTTCATTTCTGTTTTCAGATAGGGAAGCCACCCTGGAAGAAACAAACCCAGCGAGATCTGACAGTGCACTATTGTAGCTTTCGACAGATGTATGGAATAAGCCAAACAATGACTGAATATAAACCCATGAAACCATTCAACTGTGTGTGCTGTGCCCTTGCGTAATATCCCGTGAGATGTTGGATTAGCCCAGAGACAGCACATTCCAGCCAGTATATTTGATACTGTGCTCCACCTAAATAAGACCTTAGGGCTTGGAATGGAACATGTTCTGTCAGATCTACTGTGATTCAGACATAATTATGCAAATAAAGCTTTTCTTTTTTGTTTTCAGTGAGCTTTATTGACTCTCTCCGTTCAGTTCCACACGCAATTCTTTGTTCACTGAAATAGATTGAGAAATGAGATTGATTTTTTCTCCTCCCCATCTTCTCTGTCTTAATAGGCAGTATTAGCGGGGTTTTTGAGAATCCTTGAAAAAATCCATAACTGAATGGGACTATTCTCTGTTCATCAGTAATAAACTACTTCCTTGCTAAGTCATCCTGAGCCTTTCCATATCTGTGGTGAGATCTGTAACGCTGGTAACTGAAGAGAAAAAAACATCTCTGCTCTTTAAATTATGTTCTAGTAATGGTGGGAATGCGTACTCTGTGTTTTACTTTTGCTGTGGTACAAAGAACACATATACACGAAAGCATGAAATCAATCTAGTTACTGAATTCATGTTTCTCCATGTTCATGCCAAGCTGTGAACCTTGAAAGCCTCGTTCCTTTGGAATGGGGTTCCTCACAACAGAAGCAGGGACAGCGCCGGACTTGCTGAGAGATTAAACAGCGCTGTATCAATACCAAGCGAAAAATATAATGCTCATGCAAGATAGCAATATGCAAAATTTTTACTGTTCATGTGGCACAACACGGGGTGCTTCACTTACCATATTAATGTAATTACAAACAAGTGTTGACATGTGTAGCAACAGGAAAGTAAACGAATTAAAAGAAGTGAGTTTTATCTCAATCTTGTTATTATGTACCAGAGAATGTCTGTTAGGTGTCTTTGCAATGATTATTTCCAATGTAGAAGGCTATTGCCACTGCTACTAGTGCTCAGTGTACACGTATATTCTGCATCTTGGCACTAGAAGTGGAAATACATCAGCTGAGCACTGCAGCATACTGTACCTGCTTTTCATTTACGCTTTTCCTTTGAAAGTTCAGCAGCAGCGTGCAAATTGGAAGACCTGAACTTCTACCTTTCTATGTGTTTTCATCCCATGCCATGCAGTAATAATTTTGAAAAGATTTTTATTTCTTTTAAATGGGGAAATGTTGGGGGGTTTTATTATTTCCTTTGAAGAAACTGAAGTCTTCCCAAAATGGTTTATTCCATGGGAATAAATAAAGCCCAGAAACAAAAATCACAAAAGAAAAAGGTAATAAATTGAAGCAAATAAGAATATATGATCAGTGTAAAAATCTATTTTAAAAGTCTTTGGCCTTTCTTACCAATTTATGACAATTCCAGTTTAACAGAATTGAAAATCAAGGTCTGAAATCTTGACCCTACACTTCCCCAGCAGAATTTCTTTTCTGAGGATGTGAAGAAGCTAAGTGAAGTTTCAGACATTTTAATCCTGTGTAATCAAAACCAGGGACATTTTAATAAACTCTCATACTTTAATAAGACCTCCCAGCTACATTCTTTGATCTGTGTTGCCATTGTAATTGAATTAATATATTGCACCCAATTCATCCAAAAGTCTTGGATAGGTTGGACTGAGTATGATATGTATATATTAAGCAACCGCATCCACCCAAGTACTCGGAACTGGAACATTACATGCCCTTTTAAAATTTGTTTCGTCACATATGGATGACCACACTTGCCTAAATAAGCTTTAGAGAAAATGATTAAATTTGAAACATGAACTATGATAGGAAGGTCTTAAAAGCATTTGTTAAGGAAATTCCAACCTTATTCTTTGAAGTGTCCCATATAATTTAAAAGAAAATTGTATTCTTCCTATAAAATGCAATAAAATACCTTGATAAGAATGTGGAAGTTATATTAATCTCAATTTAGTCCTGAAAATGTAATGTCTGTCATGTTCTCCACAGTTATTGCTGTTAAATTCTGCAGTGCTTTTTCTTTAGGGAAAATGACATTGAGTATTAGAGAAACTCTCCTAAAGGTGAAATGTCTGTGGCAGAAGTCCTCTTCCCTAAGAAATGTAACCAAGATCAGACAAGTATTCCTATGCTAGTAAAAGTAAGGACTAGGAACCAAACATGGAGGCATCTTTCCTCTTTTAACTTCAGCTCTAATATTTCAAGCTTCTAAGATTGTATAAATTTAACCACATATTAACACCCAAAATTTAAACAATGAAACTTCATTATCAAGCCTAAGAGAGGAATAGCTGGTGCAAGCACATTTACACATAACTTGTTTTCTTTACAATGTTTACTAAGCAGATTTTATTTTATTTCCTGATATTAACATCACTCACTGGAAGAAGTGCTGCCAACAATAGACACCATTAAGCTGATCGAGGCTGTTGGCAGTTGCCTCAGGCAGAACTGACCACATAGCATATGAGAATATAGTTTTCACAGTGCATATGTAATTATATCCCCGAAACCACTCTGTGAAGCAACCGCGTGAAAAACAAAAAGCTATAAACGATACTGGTCTACTTACCAAAACCCCAAGACATGAACAAAATGATCCCAGAAATAACACTGGGGCCTGGATCAGCAAACGGACACGGAGATCAGAACTACATGAGTAAAGCCTTTTCACCCCAAATGCCACGTTTTTCACTTTGAAATAAAATAAGAGCGTATTCATTTTAAGGAATGTGTTCCTGGTATATTATAATTGGGTTATTATGATTTAAAGCATGAGGTGAGTGAGACCTGTTGGGTTGGTGAGATGGAGACCGAGTTCCAAGTCACTAGACAGAGCTGAACATCGTTATCCCTTTCCACCTTCAAGAATAAGAGCCTGAGCTAAATTCTGCAGAAACATATGCACATTACTATCACCTCCAGCAAGATGAAGGCTTTCTTTAACAATTCTGCCGCTATGTGACATCCCTCCAGCTCGTTAGCCCTATAATACTAGCTGGAGTACAATAATTAACCAGTTCAATAAACAAGAGCTGGTCTTTTGTGTGGAAAAGATACAAATAATGTAACATCCACACATCTTGACAAAAGTATTGCATTTCTTGGTTCATCATTTCTAGGTTTACAACATTATTTCTAGAACAGATCTGTCATTAATCCAAAAAAGATTGGTATGTTCCAACATACAATAAAACTAACGGGAGGACTAGGACACGTTTACATTTATGGCAATGCAGTTTGGAAAGTATGCTTTAAGAACATTGTATATTAGAAAAATACTGCTGCCAATCTGGTGGAGGCCTTTGCTGTGTTTGAAATGAAAACGTATGCAGATTATTTTGGTAAGTTTTATAAACAACATTTTATCCTCTTTACAGAGTTTTCTTTATCTCATCAGGGAGATGTACTGAGGATCATAAGCTGCAAAAAGACTAAAATGGCAGAAAATCTCTCACAGTTAATTGCAACAACACTGCCTGACTCCCCTGAGACATAGAAGGCAATCTGTATCCTAAGGAAAATAACAAATTATGAGGAATCTGAAGTATGCTGTGCTATTTCAGTTGAGCACAGGACAGCTGGAAAAAACAAATACGTGAAGGAAGTGCCTGTCTGATATTTGCCCTCTATTCTAATGTGCGCCTTCTCTGCTTTCTTTAGCCCCTCTTTCTACAGCTACGCGAGATAACAATTTCCAAGAACCATAAAAGAGAACAGAAACACATGCATTTAATTGTCTTATAAATTGAGTTATGATTTATGACAGGTTTTACATTTCACAAGTAAGATATTATGCAAATTCTCAGCAGACCCTTTCATTTAAAAGCTTGCACTGAATATTTTTGGTAGCTTCCCACTTGATTTTATTTCTGAAATAGACACACTGAACACTTGCACCTGTGTCTCAAAGACCAGTACATGCTTAGTTATGTTCAAAAATCTAATCCCTGAATTATGGAATGCAGCATAATTCATTTCTACATTAGCAAAAGTGTCCTTTAAAAGTGATGGAGCATCCCTTACCATATGCTTTATGGTTCTTGTATTTGCATTTACAAAGAAAGAACAACCATCTTGAATATTTTAATAGCTGGATATAGCTGCAGATCATTTTTTTCTTATCCATCCTATCAGATGACCTCGAATACAATCTAATTCTTTCACTGTACCTGCTAACATAGGAAAATAAAAGCGTGTTGGTATGCTTATGTTGAAAACAGTTGCCAATATAGAACTAATCAGAAGATCCACCTGGCCAAGCATTTTATTTCTGAAAATGTCCACTAACTCTGCAATGCTTGAGAAAAGAGGGTAAAGACAAGGCAAACACTGAGTTATACTTCCCTCTGCTGTACTCTTGCAGCTTACAGCAAACTGCGACTAAGGGAATTCGTGAAGTAGGAGGTTTCATCTGCATCATTAAAACCCCCCTTAGCATTAGCCCAGTGTGCTGAATTAATTGTAAAATGTCACATCAATGAATTTCTATCCAGCTAGGCTGGGTCATGTATTGATCCCCTCAAACAGGAGGCTGAGTGTCAGGATTTTAAACAGTGGAGTGATGGCACACAGTGTTGGCACACAGATTTCTGTTTTGTATCTTTTGGGGTAGGAGATACTGGTACAGTGCAAATAGCACTGAAAAGCACGCTGAGATGAATGCTTATATGAAAAAGACTGTGGAATAGTAATGCCTAAGGTGTGTGCTTTGAACTGGACAAAATAGTAGCGAAATCTGTCACAAAATATCCTGGGTATCCAGAGACTGAAATGCATTTTACTGTGTTCACCTCATCTGTATTCACTATGCCCAAGTGTTTCGCATCCAAAAAGTTTTGTTGAGGATAAGGCTTCTGGATAATATTCAGCAAATGCATTTTGAGGGTTTGGAAACTGGAAAAAAATAGTTTTCCTTTCCCCTCTCATCCTTGTTTAATAAAAAAAGAAGAAAAAGTAGTTAGCTGTTTCACAATTGAGTTGCCGTACTGCAAAACACACCCTATACGGGCTAGGATGATACCCTGGGCTTTTCCTGCTTGGCTGGCAGGCCAGTTCGCGCGCCTGGAAGAGCCACGAGCTACCGCTCCGGAGCAGCATTTTTCCCTAAGTGTGCATGGAATTCGCTCCAGGGCAGCATGCTCACAAGAATCTGGGAGGGAAATACCTTTAAAGCTTTGTCGGTGGGATGTAAGCAGGACACTGTTTTTTCATACTCTCTCTTTCATGATGTATTTTATCCTGTCCATTGGTGTGAGGCAGAAGGACAGATAAAGACAGAGAGACCAGAAGAAGAATGGTGGATTGGTGGCTGATTCTTCAGAGCCTGAGCTATCATTTCATAATGTGATGTTTACAGGTTTTGTCAGGGATTTCCCATTCTAAGCACGTTGGGCTTCACCTCAAAGTTACAATCTATCAATTAGAGTATTGAACGGTGGTGGAAGGCAAAATCAGAGAACAGGATTTTCGAGAAATGCCCTTGGTGCGTGGGAGACAACCACAGAGATTATGCTAATTCCCGAACCCCAGTATGAGGATATTAAGGCCGTGCAGCTGGATCTGTCTGGCCAGGGCTACATGATTTCCCCCGTGCTACGATTACATTGCCAGCGTCTGGCAGTGACTGTGTGTGGTGGAGACAGACCAAGCAAGCGCAGGAGGGAGCTGTGCGAAATGCGGTTAGCCGGAGCCTAGGTCATGGTTATGGCATCACAGGGAAGTACTGCCTCCAACGCCTCCTGGAATGGTGCTGGACACAGCTGATCCTCTTCTCAATTTGCCTTTAATCATACATACAATAATCAATCATACATCATCAGTGCAGTGTTTCCTTTGCCTGAAACAGATGATTTCTGCAGAGACCAGTCAGACTTCAGATTTGTGTTCAGGCTTCCTAAAAGTTGCTGAATGTTGCAGAGGCAAATGGGCAGGTTCACCTTTTGTATGGTCAAGGCCTGGTAATGAGAAACGTATACAGAGTTTTGACATTGTTCAGTGTCAAAATGAGGATTGGGTAGGTTCTGCATCCCCTCATTTACCCTCAGCTACCTCACTGAATTTAGGATCTTCAAAAGGCCTGAGGAAACCCGGTCTTTAATAATCTCATCCTGAAATGAAAGATGGTATTAAAAATAGGATTGAGTACTCTGCATTTTCCCAATGAAGTTCACAGAATCATAGAATGTTTAGGGTTAGAAGTCCAACCCCCCTGCAAGGAGCAGGGACATCTCCAACCAGATCAGGTGGCTCAGAGCCCAGTCCAACCCGGTCTTGAATGTTTCCAGGGATGGAAACATTCTCTTCTTCTCATTCCCAATGAACACATTCTTTGGTGTGTTTGGGGAACTTGTTGTACCTCTCACTGCCTTGCCCGAGGAACGCAGGTGACCAAATAGTAGGAGTGTGTCCTGAAGACTAGCATCTGCAAAATGCGTCTTTCCTTGTGGTATTTTTTCATGGAAAACATTGACACAATATTTTCTTACTATCATGGCTAATAGTAAATGCTGTACTCAGACGTTATTTGAATTGTTAAAAAATAAAGTGAACTTCTATTAATACCATATGGAATCAGATTAGCCCTGCTGCTGAAATATTCATGAAGGCAGCAAATCCTTCCATCTTCTCCTGCTCAAAGCAATAGCAAAACAGACATAAGCTGTGTGATTAGCAGTTTGCGGGTGATAGAATTCAAAGTCATGTTGAGTTACTAATCATCTAACCATCTCTTGGCAACACACAGCCACACATGCAAAGCCCACTCCACTGGATTGTGTTACAACAGAATACTGGTAATGAGGAAGAAAAGTAATTTATTAAAATACCAATTATTTTTCTGGAGTTCACAGTATATCTACCTCATAATTGTAAGTACTAGATAACTCTAAATTTTCTAATTCTCTGTATTGCGTCTTCAGAATCAAAACTGCCACAGTCAAACGAAGGCTCAAGTACCCACAATTAAGTGATGCAATTCAGTGCTTTAAAATTCTAAAGTGTGATGCTGCAGGGCATGTCTCAGGATTAAAATAGAGGAGAAGAACTCAGCAGTAACTGCTCATTTATTCCTATCTTCACTGCCAGGCAGAAGAAATAATACTTAGTAAATTCATGGCTTTCCCTCACCACCAGCTCACATGGGGTTGGAACTTCACTCCCAGATCTGACATCCATTGCATAGCTCAACAGCATCATCTTCTGCATGGGAGCATGTTCTCTAGCCAGCCCGGCTTTCTCGTCATACTTGGGGCTGTTGCAGTCTAAGATAAATGAGCTCTAAGTTTCTGTTCTACCAGGACCGGAGGTTAGACATGCCCTTCTTAGTGAGGCAGTTCTACAGACGGTTCTACAGTCCTAGTGTTTTCCGAAATGTAAAAAATGTATCTCTACTCCTTCTTGATTATGAGCAGGGGGGGAAAAAAGCGTTCACTTTCATATTCATTAAATGGCCTGAATGAGCCCCAAGATAATGGTCGCTGACATTTCTTGAATGGAACAGTTTTTTCCAGAATCTGCAGTTTCATCAGTGTTCCTTCAGGATTGTTTGTTTGGGGTTTTTTTGGCCAAAAAAGACTTTGGGAAAAAACTGGAGGCACTTTTTACTTACTATTTTTTTTTCAGGCATATAAAATAGTTAATTTCAGCCAGAGAAAAACATTTAGTTTTATCTACCATCCTTATGTATCTGGCTTAGACTTTTGTAGTGTATTTTAGTAATACTTCAGTATTAAAGTCTAATAGGATAAATTGCAAAACTCAGCATCCTGTTGAATTAAGTCTGTCATCCCAGCTTTCTGGACTTCAATACGTTTTTGTCACATCAGCCCCCCCAAAAGTTAAGGTTTTTAAACTGATATTGAAGAAAATCTTTGAGATGCTAGAATTCCCTAAGAAATAGTTATTTTATTTTATGATCAGCACTTTAAAAAAAATTAATCTTGGATATGTTTCCAAATACCTGTGCTTAGCATCAATAACATTATTGGTTTGTTGACAATATTGACATTTCTAATTAGTGCCATTAGGTTTCAGAGTAAACAGTTCAATTGCTCTTATTTTCAACAAGTCTACCTGGCTGCTCTGTTTGTCTTATGAACCCAAGTGCCTCCAAACTCTGTCTAATTGCAAGAAAAATCAGATGCACCTAAGACAACAGCCAAATGGTCTGCAGAAGTTCTCAATACAAAAACCTGCAAGATAACAAAATACTGACATTGTGGTTACAGCATTAAAAGAAAAAAGTAAAATTAAAGTAAATGCAAGTGCAGTGTACATATTACATCATTGATCTGCATTCAGTACGAGTCTCCGTTTTAAAGATGTATTAAGCTGCTGCACAATTTCCTTTTTTACCAGACCAGATTGTGAAAGAACATCTAAATTCTTCTGCAAAATTTATATTTCACTCTGCAGAGAGCACAAAGAACTTTAACGTACAGCACACAAATTGTCATATTCTTGTCTGGGGAACAGTCTTGAAATCATTAGTCAGTTTGCCAGCATAAGGAACATAACACAGAATCTGTGAGATGCATATGGTAACAGCCCTAAGTCTTATGACCAATCTGGTTTTTATAACAGTTTGTGAATACCTTTAAAGTAAATTAGATCTATTAATCTATCTCTAAGTTTGGATGGGGGTTTTTATCTCATGTCAATTGTTTCTTTGCAGATTTTGATGTTTTCTGTTTTAAACATATGTGCTGTGATTAGAATACCAGAGTAGATAGGGATCATTAAAATAACATTTATCATCTTAAACTGTTCTTGTTGGTTTTGGACCATATCTGGTCCTTTTAATGTGTTCTCCTTAAAGAGAAATAAATGACTTCATTTTCCTGGGAAAGTCTAATCTGTTCTTGCAGAAGCCTTGCTTTAAAGCTGCCCATACTGTCTACTTGGTTTTCAGAATGCTTTTTATTCTTGTAGTTTGTTTTGCCAGTGTCCATCTCCAGGAAGCCAGTTTTGCCCGTGTAAGAAGATGGACGCGTGGGGTACTGCAGGGAAATACCCACCTTCTCGGAAAGGCCCAGTCCCACAAGAAAAATTGTTTGTCTAAAAGTAGGCAGCACAGCTTTCATTTGCTGTAATTAAAGCATAAATGTCATTGTTCTAAGGTTCTTTAAATTAGCTTTATTAAGCTGCATGCCACATTTTGGAATGCAATTAATGTGTGGCTAAGCTTTCCATTTCCTTTAATGTCACAGGGGATGTATTTGATATAATGTTATTTAATATTTTAACAGAAGCTACAGAAACTGGGATTAGGCAAGTTTGTTATAAATTAAAAACCAAATAGAGCTCAGTGAATCAACTTCTTTTTCTGGCAAGAGTAATTTCTTCTGCATGTTATATTCCTTCTGCATGTAACTTAAATTTCAAAATCCTGCTCTCTAAAATCAAGGATTTATATACACAGTTCACCCAGTTCATGGGCAATATAATGTTTATCTATAATTACATGAACAATAACATCCACACAAGGGTCATGGGATGTGATTTGAATTATACAAATGTCGTACAGATGTAAATGAATGCCCAGATTCTGCTTTCGTTGCACAGTTTGGACTGTGTATTAATCTGAGCCACTGGAATCAAGGAGATTACTCTGAATGCAAGGTCTAATTTTGTAATTAGAGGAGTCAGGTCCCAGAAAATCTCTTTGGTTTATCATTTTAAGGGCTAACTAAGAAGACTCATAGACTAGTTTTACAGCAGGTTAATGCAAGTGCTTGCAGGATCACATGCCGTGAAATGTTTTCATTAAAAATAAAATGGAATGACAAAATGCCAAGTTGCAGCATTGCAGGTTGGGGTGAGTCTCTCCCAAAGTTCACACTCACCTGTGGACAGCAGCAGGATGGGAACAGAGTTATAGTCAGAAGTCCCTCACTCATATGAACGAGCAGGTCTGCAGGGTCAGTTCCTTTGGACCTCCAGGAGTTCTGAGGAAACCAAATCATCCCACAGATAATATGATATCAATTTCTTATTGTCAACACAGAGCACAGTGATCGATTATTGCAAAGCTTTAAATCAAAAGAGGAAGCAATGAACAGGCACGATGTAGGACCAATGCACCATGTAAAAAAACCCTGTCATTCAAGCTTGTTTTTATTTAAAAAAAAGACAGGTTTACAATGATGAGAATTTCACACTGCATTTCTTAAAGTATCTTCTCTGCTTCAAGTGTGTATTCAATGAAATTCTGCAGTTCTTGCATAATGAGCAAGTTCTCATTAGTGTGAGGGGTTTAAATAAGTGTGCAGATGCAAGACCTTCTCATTGTAAGGAGTGAGTATTAATGAACAGTAAAATCAGACTGAAGTACTGAATATAATTTAAATCAACAAGAGAGCAGCTCTAGATAGCATTCAAGACTTGTGCTGTATGAGCCACTGAAAAAAAGCACCAAAACGAAACAAAACATTTTAAAAAGCACAATGTTACTTAACTATTAAGATCGCTCACTTTTTTGCTTCAATAATTTTGCATCTCTGTTCCCACACTGTTAATGCGCATGGTATATTCGGCTGGAGACTGTGGGGCATTGAGGTATTCTAGCTATCTATCAAGACGTACCTTTTGCATTCTTCATTTCCGTGAAGGACATCGCTTGCAGCTAGGAAAACATTTAGGCCTGAAAGTCTGACTCATACAAGTAACCCTTAGTTTCACAGAGTCCAGATCACAGAGGCAGAAGCAGCAGAGAGGGATGGATGTGAGTTAATGAAGGAATAGCATGTCTGTTAACGTAGATGGAGTGGTCAGGACAATGTAATTATTTTTTTTCTGAGTCTGCTCCATTGACAAGTAGAAGATTGATTGTAAGGTCAGAAATAACACAGATTAGTTTATTAGCAATAATAATTTTTTTCAGTAGATTCAGTCCATGAATCTAGTTTCCCTGAGGAGAAGGCATTATTTACTACCATATAGAAAAATAAGAAGCTTAACTTTGGTTCCACAGAACAGGTCAAAACAAACTCATACAAGGGAAACCATCATTTGGATGAAATAAAAAAATCGAGATGTTGAGGCAAATACACCCTTGGTGCAAAGGATGAATACAGGGTAAATAAAAGATGGAAGATGCAAACATAAATACAGTCCCAGTGCAAAGATTCCTGACTAATCACTAATTCATATTTGTAAAGAAAAAGAGTTTAGAATACACAAAACTAAATTCTCACATTGGTTATGTCATCTCTGATATGCTTCTTAGAGACAAATAACAGTTTGTTAGTAAGAGCTTGCTAAACCCATGATCCCTAAATATGAGGAATGCAGAGACGGTGGTATTGTTGTGTTACTGTCTTATCTGGCAAAAATAAGAAATAATATCTACCCAGACATGAATTTGGCTTTGACACAAAACAGCACAAAGTAAAAAAAAAAAGAAAGTTTCTTTCAGTCCAGTGGAATTACATCTGACCAGCATTTCCAGAAATGCCTTTTAAAAATCCCCTAATAAACTCAGTGGGTTATGAAGTAATGTTGGACAGCAGACCCAGAACAGGAAGAGGTAATAATATATGTTGTTGGTTTTATTTACTTACTTGTGAGACAAGATTACTGTTGGAATACATGCTGGAAGAAAAAAATGCATGGACAGATACACAGACACTGCATTTCTATCCTATGGATCACATCGGAACAATTTGGGGAAAAAAACAGGGAGCCAGATCATCAGAATGGTGTAAGTGGATGAAAGGAATTTCTTTCTGTGGTGTGCCTTCTTTGAGAATGGGTGTCAAAAGACAGAGCAAATACATTTTTACCTTGATATTCAGTGAGCATCAGTAGTATTAGATAGCTGCGTAAAAAGATATTTTGCAATTTTATTGGAGCTAGGACAGCGTTCCCTCTATCCAGCAAAAAAAATTATGGATTAAAATTCAGAAATTTTAGTTTCATACATTTCAAGGTGCTATGTTTAATGAAGTGCTGTGAAAGAAACATAGAACTAGACCCTACTCATGTACTGTCTCCTGGTCATAGACAATATATTATTCCTGTTGTCAAATAGAAAATTAAATTTATAAGTGGATTGAGAGTCTTAAATACCTCCAGCAAGCTGTTACGAAGTTCTTAGTAACCCATCCTACCTATTTAAGCATATCACCATTAATTTATCTATTCAGATATTTATTTAGCCCTTATCTCTGTCTCCCATGTTCTATGTCACTTTTCAACAAGGCACAGATTTTTTAAAAAATGTATATTTAACCCCTAGGCATATTTTCCTGTCTTTTATCTGGCTATAAATGATACCAATGGCAATGGGAAGACTCCAAATGACATCAGAGATGCTGAGTGCTTTTGATCATTAAAAATCTTTCATTATTTATTTGTAATCATTTTTTTCCCAAGGAAAAAGCTTTTGTTGGTGGTGAGTTCAAAGAATTCATTACATTTGAAAACTAAACACAATGCTTGGTCCTGTTATGCTAAACAAGAGTAGAAAAAAAAGGAAGAGAATTCATGGGAAAGGGTCAAGAGCTGTAGATGGAGGCAAAGCAAAAATGCAGCAGGAATCCTGAAAATCACTATTGATGGAACACAATGAACTTCCCTGAAACCAGAGTGCTGCTCCCAGTTCTCACAGTCCTGAACTGGCATTCACTGGTGCTGCAGAAACTGCTGTTCCCGTGTTTGTAGCACATACTCATACATCTGTGCTGTATATTAATTTTTTTTCATGCCAGGCCCAGAAGGATTCATAGGGAAAGGTCACTGAGGGTCATGGCTGATTCAGGGCATTTGAATGTTAAAATGCAATGCTCACAAACGACTCTCCAGTTCTACCCACTCACTGGACGTACTTGGCCGGCTGTCAGAGTAGGGTCTCTGTGAGTACTGTGCAGAGCCAGAACCGTTAATATCACCCTTTTTTTCAATCACCCTTCAAGACTCACTTTTTCCAAGTCCACATGTTTCTTCCGTTGAGGATGCTGTAAAGTAACAAATCGGAGCTGTAAATCTATGACAATTAAAGACCTGGCCTTCCCGTGGGGTTCCCGAGGCTGTCAAGGCCTCCTCTGCGATGGCAGTTTCTTGGGAGCCGTCCTGAGCCTTCCCTTTCCCTGCCGTGGGCTGAGAACATGGCTGGCCCTCAGCCAAGATGCAGAGAGTTGCTTAGGTAGATGTTAATTCTGAAGCAGCAGATGAAGAGGATACGTCACTCTGAAAACTCTGTGGCACAGTATTTCTTGATAGACTTAATAATCCTCTGCTGTATGAGCTAGCCGAGTTCTATCTTCAATGGAAACATTAAACTAGTTCTCTACCAAGATGGGGAAAAAAAATGAGCTGTTGCATTGCTCAATACTCCGTGCTAGCATTAATCTGTGGGTGGATCTGGACATCTGAGCCCACGTTGACACAGACTAGGCCAATGTGTGCCTAAAACACAGCTGGCACACGCTCATTTCATTGAGGAGAGGCTCAGCTACACCATAAGGGTCTGTTAGCAACTGCTCAGCAAACCGATTTAGAGTTAAGGCCCACTGGGAGAATTTTAAGCACTCATAAAAATGCAATATTTATTCCAATATCCACCAAAGATTCAATCCAAAATGGTGATCATTTGCCACAGCTTAGAAGCGTATTTAGGGCTCTGTGTTCCAACTGCACAGGCTCCAACATGGAATTCCCTACTGAATGATCTCTGAGCAGCTGTGGGCCATGGTTTTTATATTGCAGAGGGATTTCCTCTCAGAAAACTTAGTATTTTTCCTGAAGATTTGAACAACAACTTCCAAATTCAAAAGCAATAATTCGGTGCTTAACTAAATCCCACTTGGATGGGCTGTTGTTACTACTTTGTTGCAAGTATTTCTGTAGGATGTAGTGGCCAGCTCATTGAGGCATGAGGACGGTGACAATCCTCGCTCCGTGGAGCCTGCAGCTCAGCTGGTGAGCCACAGCAGACAGACGAGACAAATCTGTGGGATGGGGTGGGAGGCAGGCACGATGGGATTCCAAAAAAACATCCAAACAAACCCCAGACAGGGAATCAGCTTCCAGAATATTTATTAAGGTTTTCAAGGCTTCAAAGAAATAATATTAAAAAACCAGTAATTCCCAACATAAACTCATCCCACACAGACAATGCTTGTACGTACATGCTGTTGTCTCAGTGAGCTTTTGTTTTTGGTGGAAAACCTTATTGCTTTTGAATAGAGTTGCCCGGAGTGGAGTTAGGAGACTTGATGTTGACTGCAGAGAGGTGCTGCATGTGGAGGGTCACAGTTAATTTACTGAAGGGCTGAGTGTGGCTTGTCTTAGCCTGTATGGCTTAGGATCAGCATTAAAGGAGAAAAGGAAGAAAAGAAGGGGAAAAAGAAGAGGGGGGAGAAGGAAGGGAAAAAGAAATATGTCACAGTCATGTTCAAACATGATGTGTTTTCCAGCGGAGTTCAACCTAAAAGGACTTACTTCCCAGAAAATTTCAATGCAATATATTCTTTTACTTAGAGTTTAAGACTTTTCTTTTTCCACTGCCCAACAATGGGCAGAAACGTCAGCAATTATTGCAGCTCAGCCAACATGAAGTAGCTTGATGAATGTTCCTTGATGAATGAAGGTATTAGCACTTTACAGATCCTTATGAGTAAACCTGACAAGAAATTTCTCCACCGCATAGAAAGAACAGTCTGGCTAATTTAGGGAACTACTAGCACAAAAAAAAAAAAAAAAAAAAAAAAAAAAAGTTGAATTGCAAGCTGTGAGGGAATTTCAGCTCCAAAACCCAGTTTTAGAGCTTGTCTTCTTCCCTGTCCACTGAAAATCAAACCTCCTCAGAAGCCTGGGTATCAGTGCAAATTCTTATGGGAACCCAATGTTTCTGGTTACTATATGCCCAGGTGCACTGGGATTTACTCCCACCTGCTGCTGAACTAAGAACTGTACAGCAGTTTCAGCCCACATTTTCCCAGTCTGTTCAGTTATCTCCATCTTTGGGCTCGGCTGCATTCACTATTTTTCATTCTACCTTTTTCAGACTCTTCCTCTGCTCCCCAGGCAGCTGCTCACAACCCACTCCTTCCTTTCTTGTTCCAACGATGTCCTTTTAAGATTCGTATTCTTTTTGATCTCTGGGCTCTCAGACTTGGCAAACCAGCTGTGTAACTGCCCGGGGCCTGGAAAATAGCATTTTCCCCACTGATTATTGAGTTATTGTTATTTAAACTCCCTCAAAGTTGTTTATCCCAGGTATCATGTCTTGATCACTGTTTTGTTGCCCATTGGTTTCCATCCCAGACTAAACAGCTTTCTTGGACTTCACTCTATAAATAATCTTCACATGCACAGGCTGAAGCGTGTTGACTCCTCATGAAAGCAGTATACCTAATTCCCCTGGTTCTCCAAGCCACAGTAGTTAAGATCAGCTGTCTTGAACATTAATTTATAGGTTAGATCATTGGTGGAAAATACTTCTGTGCCGCAGGGTCTCCGAGTCTTGAATTTGCTTTCCTTTTTAGGTCTTCTCAGCTCTGTGCTATTTACATGAGTAGAGGGGTGAGGGGGTAGGTGAGTCACCACCTGAGGTACCTTCCTTCAAAAAAGTCCTAGCAACTAGAGCTTTCACACTTTGTAAATTCACTGGCTAAAATTTTTCCTTTGTTTAACATTTTCTAGTTTTCCAACACTTTGTTTCCCTACCTTTTTTCTTCCCCTCTCCCATTTATGTTATTTTCATCTCGCTTCTTTTTATAAACCATTTGCAGACTGTGAAAATTTTTTTACACTGAGGGTAGTGGAACACTGGCCCAGGTTGCCCAGAGAGGTGGTGGATGCCCCATCCCTGGAAATGTTCAAGGCCAGGTTGGACAGGGCTCTGAGCAACCTGGTCTGGTTGGAGATGTCCCTGCTTCTTGCAGGGGGTTGGACTATACGGCCTTTGAAGGTCCCTTCCAACTCAAACCATTCTATGATTATACTGAGAATATTTTCCAATATAGCCCAAGGTTTCTTACTTTTTCATATTTCTTTTTAAGAGTGGGGGGAACCAAATACAAGTGAACACTTCTATCATAAAATGGAAAATATTGTTCAAGACTTGTTAAAATACATTATTTGTGGGTAGATCAATGCATTGAAAATGGAAAACACTGCATCCTACTTTTTTTGCTTAACTCTCCACTAAAGTTACTTACAATTAAAATGAGATACACTTAAAATCTAAGGAGACAGGCATAAATACCCAGAAGAGGAAAAAGAACTTGCAAATCCATTTCCAGTTTTCTCGGAAAACATAGCTTAAATCAGCACGTGTGTCAGATTTGGCAGCTGATGTACAAACAGCTGAGTTACATGGTGAACACCTCAGACATGATGCTACAAAAAACTGCAGTGGGAACAAGAGAGGAGACAGGGCTGCAACAACTGCTGTCATCAGCTCTTCAGGTCCACATAATACTGTGTTAAAATCTTCTGTGTCTTTTAATACCTTGAATATGCCTGTGTCCCCCATCACTGCTAACAAGGTGACACACTGCAACAGAAGCAGTGAGAGAAAGCCTTCCTAAAGTAGCCTGGATCCATCTGGAGTTAATGTCCCTTATAGACACCCAGTGCTCTTTTCACACTTTGTGTAAGGCTGAGCAGTTTTCTCCTAATTCAGCATCGAGGTGGAATTGCAACAGCAGAAGTTTTGTGGTACTTAGTAAGAAGCTGCTGGAGCCACTGCAAAATCCACCCAGACAGAACACCCCACTGCTATATAAAATGTAGTATCTCATTGCAGGAAACGTTCCTTTGCAATGAAGGAAAACTATTCAACGTGTTGGTATTTATAAATAGCCACACATCGCAGTCATGAGCTTCTGAAGAACACATTCTTTCCAAGAGGAATGTCAACGTTAATCCACTAAAGAGTGAGTGGGTGAGTGCGAGCGACGGTGCGAACGTGTGAGCGCAGCGGTGCGGCGCGGCTGGCAGGAGCTGCAGCAGAAGGAATGAAGCGTGGCTCTGCACCCAGCCAGCTGCCAGGGCTTGCTCCCCCCTGCCCCAGGAGGTCCAACAGCTCGATCCTCAAACCCCTGGCACCCATAGTTGAAAGCCTTGTCCATTTGATGGACTGCGCTGTCTTGATACAGAAGAGACAGATGAGGACTGCAGCACATACGGAATGGCTTCAGGACCATATTTGTGCACTGGCAGTATGGCAGGGAAAAGTCCTTTTCCAGCCTTTGAAGACTTTCTGTTAAGCCACTTTTAGGGTAGGATGTGGAAACAGATTTTGGGATGCCCTTGAGGAAAAATCCATCCTATGTCTTCAGATTCTCCTGGACAATGGGACTCATTGATTGGAATTCATTCTCTTTTTTCCCTGGCACATGATGAAAAATATCCATCAGTGTGGTCTGAGTGGCAGAAAGAAGTAAAAATTGTTATTATTGATGTGTAAGGCTTCTCAGAAAAGGATAGAACAAGCTCTGATTCCCTTCTAAGCTGAATAGTGAATGAGAAAATTTGCAAAAGCATTCCCATGAAGATTTCCATCAGTCACTGTGGGATGGTTACTCTGGTACAAACAGACTCACGCTCAACTGAGATAGGACTCTGATTTTTTTTCTGCATTTTCATTACACTAAAATATCTAGCAGCACTAAATAAATAGCAAACCTCGCTTGTATTTCCAAATGTGAAAAGAAGTTGCAGGCCACTAAATCAAAAGCTCAAAATCCTGAAAAACACTATATTACAATAACAAGGCTGAGGTCTAGAGAGAATTTTATTCTGGCCTTTCAATTTGTGGCAGAGATTTTACTATTTACTATTTTAGTAAAGGACAGATAATTCTAATATAAGCAAAAATTAAAAGAAATTAGTTCAGTACTGGGCCATTCACAGACTTTCGGTCATAAAACAACAAACAACTCGTCATTCTTAATGTTTTTCTCCTCTAGGGAACAGAGCTTTTTGTTTGCTGTAATGAACTGTTATAATTGAGCTCAACTTTACTGGAGTAGAGCTTTTCTCTTAATCAGTTGAGAAATGGAGATTTATTCAGCTTTAAAAAATGCTTGCAGCAGAATAAATGTGCATGTGATATAACCAGGTCCTTCTATGTATGTAAAAAAATCACATTCTGTTACTTTTATTTTATATTTTCTTTTTCCAGGAAAGGCATTTAATTTTCTTTGCTAATATATGCTGGGCATAGAAGATCAGATGGCAGATATTATAACAAATTGTTCTTTGTTTACAGAAAAAAAAAATTGTGTTCATGACTTTTTAATAATGCTTGACAGTTTCATCATAAAGAAATGGAGGTCTCAACTGGAATTGTTCATCATATGCCTGATGCCTGAGGTTGATTTATTTTGTCACCAAGCTGAGCTGATTTTATTGCAACTAGTAACTGAAACTTTTCTTGCATCTTTTGCTATGACAGTGCAATGAATGAAATCCTAATGCACCAGCTGTATCACTCAGAAAACTCCTCATTATCTGAATGCAGGCTTTCACTCCATTACCTCTTAATTTTTAAGGCTATAATGCTTTATAAGGAGCAACATGGAGTAGGTAAATCAAGATATAGGGGTATCTTTGCTCTTCCCTCTACATCTACAGCTCTGATGAGAGCTGATCATTTGTGC
The DNA here is from genome assembly GCF_036417535.1 of Chlamydotis macqueenii. Lineage (NCBI taxonomy): Eukaryota > Metazoa > Chordata > Aves > Otidiformes > Otididae > Chlamydotis > Chlamydotis macqueenii. Next base: position 9,188,759 of record NC_141567.1, on the reverse strand, counting down.
CAAATCAAGTACAGACTTACAGAACAGACTAACGTATAACAGGTACAAGAGAAAAATAAAAATTGTATTTATGCAGCCTGATCTCAGGACCATAGCAAGGTTTGTGGTGTGGCTGGATAATAAGCCCACAGGTACAATTTAAATATCATCTTAACAAGTAAATCAGATAGAAAACCTCAGAGATAATGGTTCTTCTCTAAACTGGGCTTGGCACGCTGTTTTACAGCGCCACTTGGAAATCACAGAGGATAGGTCTGGAAAATGGTTTTGTCTAATGAAAAAAAACAGGGAGCATAAAAGTGCTGACCTTCATATGGCCTAAAAATGCTCTACAGAAGGAAAAGGACTGTGACAGCAAAACAGAGACGTATCCCACCCAAAGACCATCATCTATCGGCTTCACTAACTAAAGGCCAGTTCTTGGCCTAATTGCACTTCCAGAGGAGCATCAGCTCCACTGAAGTGTATTGCAAAACAGCCAGCGAGTTTGGGGTTTATGATTTCTCAGTTTGAATGCTAGGTATGTATGCTTTTTACATCAGCAAAGGAAATCTGGGGACTTGAGGGCTGGTTATCAGTTATACAGTGGTTTGCATCTAAGCACAAATCAAAACCTCAGGAGGGAACTGTGTGCAGGTGGGATTTCCTTCTCCCATTCCTGCTAAAGGGCAGGGGTGTAAAAGCCATGACATTGTCCCTCTGAACACAATTCTTTTTTTGAAGGTAAATTTGAAAGGAGACAGAAGATGACCATTTTCCGATAGACATCAATTTATATGACTATTTTCACCCTTACTCTAGTAAAATGAGGTTGTCTTTGTACAAAAGAGAATCATAACTCCTCTCAGACATTTCCAACCTTTTCTTAACCCAAGTCCTAGGAAATATTTTTTTCTCCTTGCTTCATGCTAAGCTAAACAGAACAGCAGTTTGACTTTTCCTTCTTTTTAAAAAATGCCTTCAGACTATTTTTCAACCCAACATGCCTATGTATATTCCCTTTGCAATAGGAAAGACTGGGAGGCTTATGTTCTTTTAAGATATTTTTCCTGCAGTTCTCTGAACTACAGCAAGATGCCTGCTTCTTGCACAGAAACCCCAAAGCATCCACAGCAGGAAGGCGTGATTTGCTCTCTAGAAAAAATCCCCCTTCCATTTGGCATGATGAACCATTTTTTGTTCCAAGTCCATATTTTCATTTTGGTTCTCCCAGTCATAAATGTCTTGTGACACTGAGTAACAGCAACATAATCTGAAAATTATGCACAGATGAATGAGGTCGTTTGTAGCTGTTATTCCTCATCTGACTGACACATCCCAATATGATGCATTTTTTACCTGCATACTGTTCCAAGGGATACATGCCATGCACCGTGGTAAATTTTTTATATGACCCTACTACCCACGGATCTTATGATCCATCTTGTAATAACCTGCTTTTGGTTTGAGATTGTCTCCTTCTCTTAAGAAGGTCTAACTTACTATAGTTATTTCTTTAGTTAGTTTTGTTTCCTAGACATCTTCATACACAAGTTTTCAGTTGTTGCTCAATACAAAGCATTCAAAGCAGATTCACACCCAACTATTAACCACTTGAGGCATCCAGACATTAGCTAAAAAGCTAAAATTCGTGTGTTGAAACAAATTCTAATAGTCTGTGTCTGCCCTCAGAGGCCATCTGAAATGAACAGAAGAGTCTTTCCCCACACGTAAGTCCCAGGTCACCAACTTCCCAGTCATTTTGACTCGATTCCGCTGAAAGACTGAGCATATCAGCTTCTGCAAAGCAACAAGATCTGTTTGCTTTCTTGAGGGCTCAGTGCTCTCTGCCTTGTCATACAAAACCATAAAGACAAGGAGGAATCTAATTCTTTCCTGTAGAAACACTGCGCTACTAAGGTAACTCACAGGTGTTATTTTTTAACATTTGAGAGTAGATTCTTTAAAGCATTGCTTGCACAAAACCACCGTTACCCATGTCAGACAGCCTGGGAGATAATGATGGACCCTCAGACCTGAATTCCTCTCTCATCCCAGCTCCATTAGATTAAGTCAGGAGAACATTAACAGGACAGCGTGGGCACTGCTTTTGCCTTTCTCTTTGTAGAAACTGGCTGCATGAAAGACTCATTTTACTAAATCTTTCATTTGCAGCCAGATTGCTTTCTCTGCTGTTGCAGTTCTTTTGACCCAGCCTTTTGAGTGTTTGACTTCAGCTCTGAACAGAATAAGAATAAAGATGTGCAGATAAGGAGCTCGTCAGATCATACATTTTCCCAAAGACACAGGAGAAAGAAGAAAATATTTCTCAGAAGAGGTCATTCAATTTTTGTTCTATAGAGGCTTTTGGGAACTGGCTGCATAAAAATAATTTGTTTTATACCTCTGAATTTTCAATACCAAAGGAAGTTTGATAGGTAGAATTAACTCTGTTCAAATGGGAAAGGAACTTCATTATCTCTCACTGCTGTGCAATAAATAACTGTCACAGAAGAGCTGTAAGAGACTGGCCACTTGTCCTAGCTTCATCGCATGACCTGTATCAGAGTTGTGAACTTCCAGTCTCTGTACTGGACCAGTGTGTGAAAGCTGGGGCTCTGGTTTGTTCACAGCCTCGAGGTCTCGCTTTCCTTTTTTCTTCAGCATATCCAAGAGGCAGCTAAAATGCTCCTTTCTGAAATGTCACAGCACCCTCCTCAGCTGCTGCTCAGGACTCTCAGTAGCTTCTGGCTTTTGCCATGACCACCTCGAGGTTCTTATCCCCATGATGGCAAAATCACAACCACACAACTTATGCTATCCTTCAGCCTATGATTATCTCTAGTCAAGTCAAAACCACCTCCGAAATGAACACATAAGCCTTCAGAGCTTAATAGCAATCATTTCCCCCAAAACCCAGCAGCAGGATCCAAATGAAAAATGTTTGGAGAAGAGACATCCTCTGATCTCATGGACAATTCAGGCTGTCTGCATACCTTTCGGTTCACATAATCTGCTTTCCTCAGTAACACTCTGCTCTTCTTTCCCTCATGCTGAAATATAAAACCATAGCTTCCCACGGATCCATAGCACATCCTCTCAGAGCACATCTTTGCCAAACTGAAGGATTTTTAGGGCTAAGCTTGCCTTTTCATGAGCTGTGAAGGGCCAAATGCATTTTTAGGCACAGGGACTACAATTTTTGTAAAATGATCTTGAATATTTTAAGTTAGACCAAGTTCAAGTTCCATGACTCCACTTTCAGTTCTACTGGGAACATACCTCAATTCTCCCATGTGACAGGAGGATTTCCCCTCATTCTTGGCCTGAGAGAGAATGATCTTATAGGGAAAGGTAAAAAAAAGTGAAGTTGAACTCATGGCTTTACATGGAAAATGCTATGGATGAAAATTTGTGGATTAAGTAACGCATTTTATTTGCAGCGAGTAAAGCTAAAACAGAGTATAGAAGAGTATGCAATGTGCTAATTTAAGAGAAAAATATAAGCTAATTAAGATATTGATCGCCACAGTTAATTGCCCCATGAAATTGGAAAGCATGTCTCTAATTCAAATGAGATGCTTTGCTGACTAAATCCTCAATTCCTTTTGCTCCTCATCTCCACAAGCTGTAGTCTCTCAAACAGAATAGGATGAAATCAGTTTAAAGAAGGTTTGGGCATGTTCTCCTAGGGAGACAGACATGACTCCTGTCCATTCACTTTTACAGGTCCTGCCTATGCAGGCATATTCATAGAATCATAGAATCATTTATGTTGGAAAAGAACTTTAAGATCATTGAGTCCAACTGTTAACCTAGCACTGCCAAGCCCACCACTAAACCATGCTCCTAAGCACCAGATCTACATGTCTTTCCTCCAGGGATGGTGACTCCACCACTTCCCCGGACAGCCTGTTCCAATGCTTGACAACCCTTTTGGTGAAGAAATTTCTCCTAATATCCAATCTGAACCTCCCTGGCACAACTTGTGGCCATTTCCTTTCATCCTATCACTAGCTACTTGGGAGAAGAGACCGACCCCCACCTTGCTACAACCTCCTTTCAGGTAGTTGTAGAAAGTGATGAGGTGTTCCCTCAGCCTCCTTTTCTCCAGGCTGAACACAGTTTAACTGTGATAACAGTTTCATTCAGTGTGTACGCAAATCCAATCTTACACATCAAGCAAAGTATTAGCATCCTAACTCTTAATGTGTAAATATATAATTTGTATAATCACTTTGCTTCTAGGACACAATATCAGTCAGATTTTCCACTAATTACTGTCACACAATGATGTGTGGTAAGGAAGTCCTTTTGCCTGTGCTTGATTTGTGTGGGTCGCAGTGAGCAGTTGACCACAAAGCCAGAGCATATTTCAAGATAACAAAGATAGCAAAGCAAGAGAGTATTTCAAATTTGAATTACATCATTTATTTAAATAACTAAGGAAAAAAAAGATTATCTTTTCCCTAACTCTTTGGAAGGATGCACAGAACTTCCTTGGCTTTTTATAACCTGGAGTTTTGGTCTCTGAATTCTCTGACGACTCCAAGTGACTTGAGCAGACTTTGCTCTGTCTCTTCCTTCCCATTTTTCCATTCCCCACCTGAAACAGGAGTACCTTCCTGCAAACGCTGGCTTCCAGCTCAGCTGCCCGCTGGACAGGCCGTGCTCTTCACCTTGCCGTGCCATACCCACCACGAGTTATCTCGGGCCACTGCTACGGCCATTGAATGCAGCCACAATAAACCTGTCCTGTTTTGTAACACTGAGTAACTTGATAAAGGCATGTCCAAGCTGCTCCCAAATTCTTTTAAGCTTATGGAGCCTGTTCTTGACACTACTATATTTCCACTGTATAAATCTTTATATATTTATGACAAACAAATAAATTTACAATAAACATAAATTCATATGTGAGCTAGTTTACTTTTCTCATGGATGAGCACTCTGCATTGTATGGCTCTCTTCAATATTACATGGCCGGAGTCAATTATAAGCCCTTTATGTTTCCCTAGCAGGAAGGTTAAAATTCAATTCTCTTTTATTGCAGTTTGCAAATATAATATACTCTCCAGCTGGCTTGGAAAAGCTCTTCAGTTAAATCATCTTGTGCAACACTGCATCTTAGTCACTGGTACCTCCCTACTCAACAACAAACTGACAGCCCTGCACTTCCAGGGTATTTATTGGTCTGTTCCTTAAATATGATAGTTATTTTACAACGTATTTATTTTTCATTGAAATGACCACATACACAGTTTGGGTTTAGGTTTTTTTTGAGTGGCATGGAGGCACAACTCTGTTTTTAAATTTAAAATGTCCCCTAAAGTCTTTGAGTCAATGCTGTCATCCTTTGTGCCTCTCCCCAGTAAATGTTGCTTGGTTCTTTTTGTTTTCAGGGTTTAAAATACTGTTACTTGCAGAAAGTAAGGTGATGTGTTAGCACAGCAGAGTTTGCTGTGTTATTGAGGAGAGGCAAGGAGCCCAGAAAACTGGAGGAAAATGATCCATTGAAATCTATAATCCTTCCCTCTGCCCTCGTCAAAGCTCCAGAACATGAGATTATTATGCTTAATAGAATAACTACTTATCTGCCCATGGCCAGGGCTGGTGTCTACTGGAATGTTAAAAAGGTCCACACCTAATTACCATGCTGACTCTATTATTTTTGTCCAAATCAAACTTCAAAGAAATCCATTATAGTTTATCCTCCAACCAAGGAAAGTAAATGGACTTACTGGAAGGATCAATATGCTCCAAAAGGGTGGGAGAGGAATAAAGAGGAGAATTTGAGTGCTGTTCTATAGGGTCATATAAAAGCTGAGATCCTTCAGCGGGAGTTAAATTTTTCTGCTACCAACACTGCAGCTCCCAAATCTGGCCAGGGTTTCCTGCTCTTCTTGCAACAAGGCTATCACCTGGTAAGCCTGGGTGTTACACGTCTGCATCATTTTGTCTAATTTTTACTCAGTACTCCTTGGGACAGGGACTGTGCCTTTTCTGCATTCTAATAGCAAAGACAAATGTCTAATACATAATTACTGTACACATCAAACTTAAAATTCAGGGCACCTTTGTTGGTTCTTACTTTCTATGACTCAACAAATTTGTCACCTTGAGGTGCTAAACACAGCTGTAAGTACAAGAGAGGGAAAAAAAAAAAAGGGCAGGTTTTCCACTATGGGAGTGCCTTCGCATCTCATGGAAACCCACGGACACTGACACTGATACACTGCCTGCTGGTTTCCCTCCTCCTCCGAGATGTTATTTTTGTGAAAGTGCAAACCAGCACCTTTCCAGCAACATCTGTCGCCCAGGAAGACTGAGCATCTTTGGCATTTTCACAGGCAGATATTACAGCACTGAAAACAATAGGTACAGCACCAGTGATGCTGAGGGGTATGGTAGAAAGTGCATTGAGACATAAATTCCAGAAAACGCTGAAGTCCAGCTAATGAAACACTTTCCAAAGGGAAAATGTGACAGGCTCCTTCTAGATGCCTGTCCTTGACTGCCCTTTTTCTAAAGGATCCAATTAATATTCCTGCAAAATTTATTAGCCGTGCTGTTTTGGTGGCTGGGATTTCCCCATGCTATCAGGATGGATAATCAGCCCCTGGGAATCCTTAGAAGTGTTACTAAGGGGGGTTCAAGCCTCCTCTCACCAACGTGAAGCTCCTGCTGTTCTTGTGAGGCCTTAACACTTCCGTCAGCGGCTGAGAAAATCTCCCTGGCCCAGGAGCTTTAGGGGGATGTGTGAATCAACACCTTACACAACACCTGGTCTTAAGAAATCTTAATTAATTATTATTCTGTTATATATTGGGGCACTTATGTGGAGAAAGCATCACAGTTTTACTTCCAGGACGGCAATGTGTTTGTTTCCACAAGTTTACCATGGGTGCTTAGGCACGGTTAGCACCGGCGGGTCACAGGAGGCCTGGGTACCAGGCAAGCACAGCGCTAGAATGGGTCCTTTCTCCAAGGAGCTCCTCGGAAGGTCTGGGTCGCAGTGAGCAGCAGGCCGGCTTCACAAAGTGCTCATACGTACACCTCCCTGGAGCTGGTCACAAGGAAAAGGAGCACTGTTCCCCCATGGCTTCCCAAGGGCACAGAGTCAAATAGTCACCACAGTGAAAAAATTAGGATCCCTAAAGAGAAATGGTTTACTGCGGCAATTGCTCTTTCTGCCTCTTCGTTACTACTCCTTACTATTTCTACTCCATCAGCACGCTGTAGGACCAGTCCCACACCAGACAGTTACAGACACCCTACAGACAATGGACAAGGGTGACAGTCCTTCCTTCAAGACTGGAACAGCGCTTGGAGCGTGTTCAATCTGGGATGTTAATCCGGGAAGTTTTAGGCTGCTGCTTTTTGACCGTACCCTTTGTGCAAGCAGGGCTGGTACAGTCTGTTTCAGAGCTAGGAAACCCCTCCCCTTCACTTGTACCTCTGAAAAATAAAAGATGAAGTTCAATTGAAAGAGTTTGTTCCTCATAATTTAAAAATGCATTGGCTTGAAATGGTAATATAAACTCAAGATCTCTGTGAAACCTAAAACATAGTGTTTGGCTGCAAATTCGACTGCAAGTTACAGAACACAACAATTTGCACTGTAAAGAACTGTAAGGCAAGATGAAGGCATCCCCAGCCCTTTTGCCTTTAAAATGCCATGGAAGCAGCAAGGCTTTCGGCAGAACACCTTATCTGCTCTCGAAAGCTGCGACTCTTCATCCTTTCCTTATGAAGACCCGGGGGATTGCTTACTTAGCACACACCAGAGGCAATGGATAGGGTGAGCAGTCGCCGCAGCCAGAAAACCCCAGTGCAGAGCACAGGCAATTACCCTCCACAGGCAGAGACTTTGGAGCTGAATTGTGCTGAATAGAGAACCCCTCCGGCTGAGCGAGCCATGTGTGCCCGGGAGGAGCAGCCACCCTCGCTCCGCTGAGAAGCAATGCAGTAAGTGACTCGGGTATTGCAGCAGGCGCCGGTTCCTTGGGTTAATCAGGAGCTGAAGCCTTGCAGCTTTTGCCGGGAGAGAGACAACCTCCAGCCCGGGAGCAGTGTCAGAGCTGCCTGATTTTTTTTGTTGTGGTTTCTAAATCAAGGGAGGGAATCGAGCCGATATGCTCACGGAATAATTCTGCGTCGTGTGGATGCGTGTGTATTGCAGGGGAGCGCTTGCTGTATGGTCCTGTGCTGAACTAGTGCTGTTCGGTTTGTAGCTTTTTCCTACAGTCATGTTTGACAGTGTTTGAGCAGAGATGTTGCTTAATAACTTAACGTCAGCGTGCATTTGTGTGTTCCTTCGTAATTATACAGCATGCTTCCTACGCTTGGGTGCAAACTGTTTTCTGTCCTGTTCCTCTAATGCTGAATTTACGGGGACCGTGCCATGGGATGATGAGGAATTGTAGATTGCAACTATGCGAATGAGTGCCTGGATGATGAGTAACACTTTATTTGACTTCAGCAGATACGGCTAATTTCTAGTTTGAGGCAAATACTTCAGTGGGGTCTGAAATTGCAGATTTTTTTTTTTTGTAAATACATGTTTACAAGCAGTACTTTATCACAGAATAGCTATGGATTTCTCCAGATGCAACTGTTCTCCTTTCTGTACTCTGCAGTAACAGATTTCTATTTGTACTGGGCAGGAGAGGGAAAGCGTGATTTAAAGTTTGCAAAAATCCCTCTTCTTACAAACCATAGTTTGAAAGTGTTTGCAAAATTAGAGCTTGGGCAATAATTGCAGGCCTTTGAAAGAAACTCTGTGCAGCATTTAGAGCAAATTTGACTATGCAGGTTTCGTTCTGTTAATTTAGGGTCTAATATTAAGCTGCATTCCTCTGGTTTCTTGATACAGCTTTCTCAGTGACTTGTGAGCCTCTGGCTTTAGAGTAACTGCCTGCCTTGAGAATAACTGCCATTTTGGGCTTCAGGCATGTTTAACTCTTTAAGGCAATGCATGCTAAATTTTATAGAAAGCAGTACATGCAAGTGCCAAAAGTTAGGGATTCTTTTCTTGCTGTTAAGTCAAATGCCGATATTAAAGAGCCGTCGATCTCTTGTAAAGGAGTGCTAATGAAAGCTGTCTTTAATTTTCCAACTCAATTTTTGTTTAAAAGTTGGGGTTTATTTAGTTACTGTAAACTGTTGGGAAACATAGGAAGATCTTACATTACGAAGAAAAAAGTCCCTCTTTGATTTATCATTTTCATTTTAGTTTTGGGCAAAATCTGTAGTGTCACTTTATGAGAAGGGATAATTCTCAAAAATTAGAAAAATGAAGTTCAGTTTCTGCTGAAAGAGTTTTTGCAGGGATGCTGCTAAATATGTGTGCAATATTTAGACACAGGCACAGCTAAAGACGCTGAGAAATACTGTGGAAGTTATCACACCTTTCCCCTCATATGCGACATGCACGTCCCAGAGACTTTTCTCCTTGACATTGATACTCAGGTGCCCATACGGGCTGTTTCCTCCGACACTGCAGTCAAGAGAATTTTCTCCTTTTCACCCAATAGAACCTTTGTGACATACAGTGCTATTGAGTTGCAATCAAGATAATGAGCAATTAATAACTGTTTTTCATTAGCTGTAAAACTTTGAAGATGGACAAATCTACAAGGAGGGTGAATCGCATCTGAATCTGATCTGCTCCCCTCCTCCCTTTCTCTCCTATCCTGACTTCTCCCTTTCTGTTTACAAACACTTGGTAGGTGTTATGGTTCCTCTCATTTAAGGACCTAAACGTAACAGTAGTCTAAGTTTTCCGGTAATGGGTTCACTATCAGTGTGTATGTCATCTGTCCACATTTTCTTCACCTAGATATCCAGCAAAGTCATTAACGGATTTGGAACATGTGAGGATTTATTATAAGATAGCTCAGACTAAGAGTTATAAACCTAGTGTTGATTTGTCTATCATGAGGAGATTGCAGGAATTTTGCCTGTAACTAGAATGTGCTCAGAACATGCTGCTGTGATGACATTATCATCAGACATTTCCAGGTAAACTAATTCTGGTAATTTAACAAGCTACTGTTTTCAAATTATTTTCTCTGAGGAACAAAATGGATGTAGGAAAGGAAATGCAAATAAGAGTTGGTGTTGGAAAGATACTGGATTAATAATGAGACTCACAAGACAAAAAGAAAGATTATAGCTGGTTTTATGCCTTCATGCAATTCTGAGCCTCTAATCAAAACGTGTTTCCTGAACTGGAACCTTAGAATTATTTGCCAGATATTATTGTTCATGTCAAAATTAAAATGGAAAACATTAGGTATAAAATCTAATTTCTCAACAGCCTAGAATAATCATATTAGTAAACAAATGTTTTCACTTCTTCATCCTGTCTTTTCAGTAGTCCTGGCAAGAGCCTTGCCTCATAAGTCAAGTTCACTTTATTGCATTGCAGTCTTAGAGAGATACATGCAAAGGGAAGTTTACTAATTTTAACTTACATTGCCAGTAATGAGTTGCAAGTCAATTTAATTAACAGTAGTTGCTCGTCATTTGTAGTTGCCTAAATGACTTTAATTCACATCACTGTTTCTCTATCACTGACAACATTTCCTTACAATATCACATATGACTGCACCATCTTGTCATTTACGTACCAGAGACAAAACCTCCAGTACAAAACTGTATAAAAGAATATACAGTGGGTGGATAAACATGCTTCATAATTTCAAAGCACAGTGAAAATGTGTCATAGTTGCACCAGGAACCACCGGTGCAGACAATGTTACGTGAAAAGCTATGACATTAAGGACGTTCTCAAAGAGATAAGCTTAACTGTATTTGTACAAGAGTAGAGATTTTGTTCTACCATGCTTCGTAGAGCTGTCATGTTTATAAAGAAAAATATCTTACAGCTAGTGATGTCCAAAATGTGCCACATATGTAGTCAATATTTTCTTTGACTACAAAAGAAAGGACATTTTCTTCCTTTCCTGTTATTCAAGGGTAGACTTTCTGATGGTGTCAACTACTTAGATATGCTGCATAGTCATTATTTTATTCATATGTATGAAAGCAGATATCTTAGAATCTTCATTATACTTATCTGCTGTAAGCATCAAGATTGAATTTAATTGGATTTTTTTAAAAAAATTTCAAATATATGCTCAAACAATCCATTTTCAACAACAAAATGAATATGCTATTATTTGCTACTATCACTTCTTACCAAGGGCAATTGCTTAATACTCTGTAATAACTACAGTTCAGAATACTTTCTTTGCCACAGTGACTCTCTCCTCCTTCCACACCCACACGAGACCCCATGTCCTGTGTCAGGCAGCAGTGCAGTGGTATTCAAGGAGGATTAAAGGACTGAGATTGAGTACTTCCTAAGTGCTGGTGCCTGAGCTGTTATTTTAAACCAGAACAAAAAATAATGTGCTTGCCTCTTCCACCTGCTTTTCCAAAGGTATAGATATGCACCCCAAAACCATCAGAATTAGAAAGATTACACTCTACATTTCGCAAAGTAGCTTCAAAGTGCACCTGTAAGGCAGTTTGACCTTCAGAATGTACAGGGGAACTGGTCCATGGTTCCTCCACCTTATGTACCTGTTCTCTAAAGCTTTAGGCAAGAATTCTGGCATCTGGCTTTTTGAAAGATAATTCAATACACTAAACTTAAAAATAAGGCTATGAAAGTATGTATCCTCATAAACTTGATGATCAGTGACAGACTGCAAATCAGATATCCGATTTTCATTGAAACATCTGGGGGAAACTCCAAATGCTGTGCACACAGTTCTGAATCTTTGTTAATTCATGGAATCGTTAATGATCTTTTCACCCCTTCTGAACAGAAATACAAAGGAAACAGCATGTGAACTGAAGAATAGTTTGCCTGAACAACAGCTGCAGAGACATGTACCTTTTCTCAGCATTATTTTACCATTTAAATTTCAAATCTATTTTGTCTAGCCCTGGCGAGACCAAGCCTCTGGGGGTCCTATCCAGAGACACTCTGAATTCATAGTAGTCAGCCAGAGAAAGATTCCAGACTGAAAGAACATATCCCCAGTGTCAGTCAGTACTTTGTTCAGAGGGAACGAGAAGGAAATGAGACAGAAGGTTGCTGAAAACACAGATGCTCACATTTCTTCTGCTAGAAACAGAAAGAGGATTTATTTCTTTTTTATCATAAATCACAGGGTTTCTCTTAGTGCTCTGCTTTAGACTTTCAATCAGTGCTGTTGGCTGTAAAGAACCACATGCTCAAGCAAATCTAAACTACCTGGTGGAAAAGCCTCCCCTTTCTCTTCCTGCCCTGTCTGATTGATTTCGTGATTACTGGAGAATTTGCTGCATCACACATTTGGTTTGTATTATAACCTGGTCCAAAGTAGCTGATGTCACCTATCCAGTTTTTGATTCCATATTCAAATTCAAGCTCCCACTCCCTCTGTCAGCATCACCAATATATCCATATCTTCTTACCAAATAACCGCATCATACCATATGTTGCAGAATTGTTCTGGATTTTCACCAGCTTAATTTAAAATTCAGCCCTCAGTCTGAGCATAACTCAGCTAGGAGGACATATAGTAATAGAATATTTTTTTTCTACCTTGCTTGGAGGCATTAACTCTCTGTCACATTGAGTCTTGGCATGTTGATTCCTTTACCTCCACTGTAAAAATGGGGCATCTGGTCAGTGGGGCCACTCAACTCATTTCACAATCCTTGTGCTTTCTTTATGGGGGAAATCAGAAGAAAGAACGCGTCATAGCAATACATCAGAGCAGTGCTTGCTCGCTTCCACGGTGATTTTTAAAAAGCCTGGTGGGAGCCACGAGCCAGAAGCCCCATCAGAAACTGTGAAAACCAGCAGGACTGAAGAGAAGAGGAAGCCTTAGCCTTCAGCACAGAAGGAGTCAATTTTTGTCAGCAAGATCTTGTCAGGAAAGTGTCTCCCATTATTAGAAGTCCAAATAATGACAAATCATAACTACTCAAAGTCATGAAACTTGTGCAATCCAAACAAAACAAAACAAAAAGACTGAACTCCGAAAAAATAAACACTGCATTTTTTTTTTTGTCCTCCATCTTTGGGGGATTCTTTAGGATTCATGCTTCAAAACCTTCATCTACAAGCATATGAGAGCTTTTTAGAAAAAAGAATTCAAGATCTTTGCATAGTAACCTCACCAGAGCTTCAAAAGCATCACCACATATAAAAATAATACAATTTTAAACGTCAGATAACCCCTACATTTAGAAGCACAATTTTACAAAAAAAAAAAAAAATGCTTTCTTTTTTTTGTTACCATTTTACATGACTGTCTTTGTGTCTTACAGCCAGTGCAAATGTTTCCTAGGAAGAAAAACTGGAGGAACTTCTACTCTCTGCATCTGCAAACCACCAGAAAACCACCAGTGTTTTCTGGATTGCGTTCTGCTACTGAGTTCCCGATATCACCACTGCAGTTTTGCAAGCTCTAAGCAAAAGGCACCCAGAAAGGAAATACTCACGTAAAGCTTATCCCATCCCTCTTCAGCTGCAAGAGTACTGAGAAAGATCTCTCCCTTCTCTTTCTGTGTGCTATATTTGCCCAGCATGCTGAAGGTGACTAGCATTACATTCTCTTACCATTCAGACCCTGTCACACCATTGCAGCATTTACCATTCTCATCGTCATGTTCGCTACGGGTGTTTTCTGGAGAGAAGCAGATTCTGCTGTTCAGAAAACATCTGCTGTCACTTCATATCATTTTCCTTCTGTCAGATATCAGTAATGAGCTCTTTTAAGAGTTGCCTGGAGAATGGGAACAGGTTGGTAATCACATTCTAACAAGTAAAAAAAAAAAATCTAACCCATAATTGCATCTGTAAAGGAGTTTTTCCCTGGCTTTCTTCTGCTTGGGAGCTTGATCCCAAATTCATGGAAGGCAATGAGGAGCTGACTTTGGATCAGAACCTAAGAGACTTCTGTGAAAAGTGTATTTTTGGTAATCTACAGCTACATGCATTTGCAAAAGTTACTCTGCTTGTGGTGCAGGAAAAAAGAAGTGCAGGAGATCCTGACCTTACCAACACTCACCCGTGTGAACAGCCAGCCTTTCAGCAGCGGCTTTGTTTCCTTAAGTCTCTGCATGTATGTTAAAGATTTATAACGGGACTGTTACACACAATGAAGTTACCTGCCACCCTGTTGTTTCCTAATAGTGGTTTGATTTAAATTATGTGTGGAACAAAGGGATATTATTTTAAGAGAAGAATGAAAGCATAATTCAAGTACAAATAAAATTTGGTTACAGATAGAATTTAAGTAGACAGAATAACTTTTCTTATGAAGAAATATTGTGTCTAGGGAGAACGTTTTGTGTAGTACTCCATAGCCTGAGATTTGATTTAAACTGCCCTTTAGAGATTCTCAGATCTCAAAAGGTAGCCCACTGGAGCAAATCAGCACAGGGATGTGACTTTTTCCTCAGCATTTACTTCCTATAACCCTCATAAAGCTGAGATTTTGGTAAGAAATAATAAGTGCGTACAAATTAAGTGGTATCTCTGAAATAAACAAAACAAAAAAAAACCCCAATAAATCAAGATTTGGAAAGGAACTGAAGGCAGCATATCTTCTACAGGAAAGTGTCCTTAAATGGTGTTTAGTACTAAAGCATTGATTGTGTTTCATCTAAGAGAAAAAGCAATGTGTCGCCTGAACGGATCCCAACTGGATACACCTGTCTCTCAATGAAAGCAGCTGACCCTTCAGCAAGCGGCTAAGGGAAGAGGTACATACGCCGCTTCATTTCAAGCTTCCTGGACAAGACTTGTACAGCAAGCAGCCACAGGAATGGCTGATATCGGTACTTGTTTCCAAAACTACACTGTGACACCTTGACTGATTTTAAAGGATATTGTCTAGCTGCTAGGAAGCACAATCTGTGCAGAAACCATCACTATCCGTAACAGCAAGTGGCTGAATAACAGTAAAGTACTGAGAAGGCATTTTATATGTAATTGTGTACATGTGCACATATAGAGATGGAAGCCCTAGGGTTCACCTCTGGGGTTTCCACCAGCTGCCCATGAAAAGGGCTGCTAAGAAGATCTTGAGAGCCACTGGAGCCCACAAACAACACAAATTTTTTGTAGCTTTTATCCACTACTAAGTTTCTTATGAAACAAAGAACATTCAAACATTTTCTTGTTTTTTAGATACTCATCTACAGAGGTGGCATCTCTCAGCTTCATTCCTTGAGCCTGGAGAAGCAGTACCATGCGAGCACTGCTTCCTGCTCCTGCCCACAGGCCAGGGAAGCGCAGATTAAATCCAACAGAGATTGAGCTAAAATGTGCCATCTGAGTCAATAGAACAGCTTTCTTTTGGTTCCCCTGCAGCTAGGATCTTGCTCTAAAAGTGATGTTATGTTTTCAGGTGGTATTTAATCAGTCACTTGTTCATAAGAAAACACCCAAACTATCTGCTAGGCTTTGTTTTTACCTTTGGCTAGTGCTAACGTATAAATGTACCAAGCATGGAACAAACTCTTTGGTGATATTTCCCAGGGTTCCAAATATCTGGACCTGCTTTATGTGTAGTAGCTGAAACCCATCAGCCTATGCATCACTTCCAAATATGAAGGATCAGTCTCACCATTTATATACAATAGAGTTACCTTTGCTATCATAGCAATCTGGTCCCATGGTTTCAAAATTAAAGTGTGTATGTAAACACACTGCCCTCAAAACCATTTATATATGCTCCAGTGACTTCACTGGGCAGTTTTGTAACAGGACCTCAATGAATTCTTGTTTGTTAAAATTCACTGAAGTTACAGTTTAAAACCAAATTTGAAAGACTGTTTATATAAGGGAGCCACAGGTGCAGTCAACCTAGGCTGAGGTTTTTTTATGAAGTCTGTGATTTGATGGCTTTTTGGTTTCCTGAGATGGACTAAGAGCTCCTAGGCAGTCTATTACTCTGTCTCAGCTGACAAGGGGTAACTTCTAAAGATACATTACCTTGGATGCTTGCTGTCTTGAAAACATAACTCTACCATATTGCAACTATTATTCCAATAAAGCATTCGCTACCCTATCTGCAGCTGTTGCCGTGTTATGTGATAGTAATGACTGAAAGGCATCAACGTGAACTTTGCTGGAAATAGCCCTAGCACAGCTTTAAAAGCACTTTTCCAGGTGAATGAAGTAAAGAGAAACTTCATCTCTTGGAAACCTGAGTCTTTCTAGTGCACTTCAAGTCCTTGGCCAACTGGAAGCAGACTCTGTAGGAAACTGCGGTAGAGTCTGTTTTGGAAGCAGAGGAATTGAAAGAAATGGATTTGGCATCTAAAAGGAGGTCTTGTGGCGTCAATGCTTTCTAAGCAGAGGACAGAGAGAGATTTGGCAAGGCTGATGCATATATTATTGACCTTTTATGTCACAAGGGGTAATCCCAGGTCTAACTGTGCCAGTGGAACTTGCAGTGGTCTGGAAGCCCACCCTTCTCGGGCCTGTGGCTGAATCGGTGCTGCGTGGCTCAGACCACAGCCTCTGGGTGGGCAGGAGAGTCCTGGAGACTGTCAGAAAACACACACGTTAAAAAAACCCCATTGTTTTAGCACTAACGCAGTTTTCTGCATTCCCTACTACCCACCAACCAAAGATAAAGCTTTTGTGTGAACAGTTGTCAGGGAATTAGCATGAGAATTTTGAGAGAGCGAATAATTATGCCTACTTTACATTGGTCTAACCGAAACACTTTTGAAAAGGAACCATTCAGAAATGAAAATCAATGATGGCTGGCATCATACTCAGAACATTGCCTTAGGATGCCAAAGTGCACAAATGCTTTGCTGATACTTTGGACACAGTGCAGGAGAATTTTCCAAGTGATTTTCCATCTCACAGCAAGAAAAATATTGCATTTTCTTATTTAGATGTGGACATCTATTTGTAGCTTAAGCAAGCATCTGCAAAACATTCATGCCTACAGCAGGTTTTTTTTTTTTTTAATTAACAGCAGAGAAGGAAATAACACTGGCACTTTTAGCAGAATTTTATCTATTGGATTTAGTAAGAATGGAATACTCCGAATAAACAAAGTCTTGTTTCCATATTTGTGTAGGGATCAGAACAGTTGTCTAGCTTTCTTTTCTCCTGGCAGATCATTCCTGTAATCTCCTTACGCTCCTACCTTAAAACCTTTGGCTAGGTTGAGAGGTCGCTTAACTGACAACGTAAGCCAGACATTAGTCAACATAACAGGAGGCAATGGAGCAAGTCGCCCCAGAAAGAAAAACAATAAACAGCGGGAATCTGTACTACATCACCTACTATTTCTTATGCCTTTTTTTTAAAAAAAAAAAAAAAAAAAAAAAAAAAAAATCTGTTTCTTGCCATGCCTTCATTCTTCCTCCACTTGCAAGTTACATCTGCTGACACTGAGTCTGTGATACGTAAAACAGTTTACACCAGAGTCAGGCCTGTTATAAGGAGATCCTTGGTGTTCAACAGCGGTGAGCACGAGCTGCATGCAGACCTGTGTGGCCGGAGGGTGTTGAGAACCTGTGCACACCCAGGGTGGCCAAGTACCAAGGCAGAGGTTTGAGATGGGCCGAGTGACCTTGTTTTGGGGTGTGTAGAAATCCTCAAAATAGCTCTGCATCAGCTGAAAACATCTTTTCAAGTGTAAGGTGGATGACATTGCAAAACCTTAACTGAGAAATCACACAACAGGTAATTCCAGGTAACTCCTCCTCAGAAGTAAGGACACCATGCACAGCGCCAGCAGATGCCTGTTTAGAGTCGGACAGAAATAACTGCAGCCAACAGCAGTGGCTTGTCCGAAGCACTGCCCGGGATGTCCTGGGCACTCTCTGATGCTCAGGAAGGAGTAGTTCCTGCCACAAGCTCACTGCTGGGCATGGGCAGCTGGACGGCTGTTAGAAGAAAGAGTAACTGCAGGAAACTGGCTTCAGCTACAGGGAAAACAGAATTTCAATCAATGATTTTTCGTGACAACTGGGGCAGTGCAGTCCGTAGAGTCCAGTGCATTGGACGCCAGGGAAGCCAACTGTAGAATAATTTCCCAAAGACTTATCAGGCAACACAAGAGTTGATCATCTCAAAGAAGTGTTGCAGAATTTTTCTGTCTCTCCTTACAAGTGAGAGTGAGTACAAATCATTCTCCTGTTGCGTTACCACCACACCAAAATAGAATCCCAAGGAAATAATCACTGCCCCAAAATCCTGTCTCAGTCAGAGTTGTGATCCGAGAGGCAGAAAAGCCCTGGGAATTTTTCAAAGCACTTTGCCATCACTGTTTCTCTGGGCAAAGATCGTGGACAACAACCAATACAGTTAGTATGGCATTTCAAACCTTTTCTGCAAGAACCTGACTTTGCCTCTAAACAGATAATCTTGGGGAGAAAAAGTCTGTCTTTTTCAAAAAAAATCCCCACATTTTGTATTTCGTCTTTTTCTGTGAACAAAATATCTTTTTTTTAATACATGCCAATTGCCAGAGGTGGTTCTTGTTGAAGTCTATCTCTCTGTGTAGACCTTGTGTAAAATGAAAAATGAGCAATTTAAACTGGAAGTTCAAACACAGTTGAAAAGTTTTCAGCCCGTCGATACAAGAAGTCTCATTCTAGCAGAGCAAAACCAGGATTGCCTCTCTCTGGAGCTCGAGCAGTGCCACCACGGTGCCCTGCTCCTCAGAGGGGAGGGGGCTGTGTTGGCAGGAATTCTTCTAACGCACCAAATTAGATCTCTCACATTTTCCTCTATGTCTTTTTCCCCTCTTCATCACATGATCCAACATAGTTTCTCACCCATCAAATTTCTGGAAAATTTCGTAAGTTTGATCAGGAAGAAGGGAGTTTCTCTACTAGCTCCATTAAATTCACTAGTTGTCCTGAAAGGAGAGGATCTTTGAACAGCGGCAGGGAGTACGATTGCAAGCAGACATTAATTTTATCACACAATTGCCCAATAGCGCTTTTCTGAAATATCTGGAAGTTCTGCTGCATGGAGAAAGTCAGCATTTTTCAGAGCAGTTTAAGCCATAAAACAGAGCAGTAACCATCAGGGGAAAAGAAGAATAGCTGTTCCTTCAAAATTTTTTGAGTGATTAGACTAATTTTCAACCTTTCCTGTACATGATCTATTATTTAATATCCCACCTTACTTCATATCAGCAAACATCATCTTTCTATTCTAAATTTTTGTTTTTTCCTCCATTATTGATGCATTTCTCTCTAAAATAATGGATTTTTGCAAAATGCTTCTATAAGAGAGATCAGAAAGCAGCTGCAAACAAGGCTTCAGATGGCTGTGCCAGTTCTCCCCAGTGCAATGCCATGTCACTGCTGCTATTAAGCATATTCCTCACCTTGATACCCAAATCAAAGAGAATTTTAAAACAAGGAATAAAATTAGAAGATCAAACATGTAAGGGTGAAGAAAGCTAGATCTGATCCAGTACACACTCGGAGAAGTGAAATCAGGATTAGGCTCTCTTAATCATGATCTCAGTGTTCTTTCCCATATTTGTATTACCATGAAATAAAAATCACTAAATAACTACAACCTTATGTCAGAGGGAAAAGGAGGGGGACAGTCAAGTTCCTACAATTTTTTTTTTTACTTTTCTCATATAACATATGGGCTAACTATTGCTGCATTCTTCCACTTCATCTCTTTGTAAGATTGTCTTAATGACATGATTTGAGAAACTGAATATAAAGAACGAACTCTATTTCTAAACATATTTTCTGGGCAAATTTTTCTGATTCCTATTCCTATAGTTTCTTCTGGTTTTATTAGCACTTTCCTTTTTTTCCCACACAGCTCTGGCTAATACAAACTTGTAGTTGATTAACATGCCATTCAATGAGCCCATAAACAAATTGGCATACAGGGTATTAAATAATTAGTAAACTTCTTGTAAAAACACCTTTAGCAAGTGAGGATGCATTTGAATGAATAATAGCCATGTTTTCAGAAGAGCAAGGATAATTCTACAAATCTCTTTTTTAGATTTTTAGATCTCAGTAACTTTCTGAGAAGCTACTGTTTGAAAACACGACACTAGTGCAAGCACATAACAAAATCTGGGGTCATTTACTTTCAATTTTTCTCAAAAATAAGCTGCGTTTGTTGTACAGCAGAACAACTACAGGAACTCTGAAGAGGTGCTCTGAAAATCACTGCTCCCTAAAGTCCTTGCTCATTACTGTTTAGAAAAAGAACTTATAAAGGAATAAAAGCTCTTTTTCACCAGATTAGAAAAAAAAAAAAAAAAAAGGAGGATGAAGAAATAGTTTCCAGTTGCCGAAACTAAAAAAGACGAGAAAGTGCAAGTGCACGCAGAGGGGAAAAAATCACAATTCTCCTGTGCACAGAGGAAGGAATGAGGAGCAGAAGGCGCTGAAGAAAGTACTTCTACCCCAGCCACGGGACAGATTTGTGTATAATCAACTTCTGTTTGCTGAATAGCAGTTGCTGACATATTTCCATGCAAGCTGATGTTGTTTTCCCTGCTTGAGTGGCATAGGCAATAATAAATACATTTATTATTCATTAAATGACATCAAAGTACTCTAATGTGCCTCAGCATTTCCGAACAGGGTTCAAATCACAGCAATACAACACCCTTCTCACCTAGTTTGCCTTATTAACAGCTAACTATTATAGTTTGCAGTTTAAACTTTATGAGTGCTGGAAGGAGGAGGGTCATTTTCTTTGCCGTGTGTTACAGATAAGGCGCGACAGGAGAGGTGGCCTTGGTGGGACAGTGGGAGCTCATCTGGCTGGAGCAGGGGACCAAGCATCAGAAGACCCAAGTTCTCTCTGAGGCAACACTGCAGACTGAACTGGTGAGCCTAGGCAAGAAATTTAGGCCACTACTGAAAATTTCAGCCAACGAGGTTTTATACAGAGCTTGAGGCTATCAAGCCCTCTGCTTTCCAGATGATTCTCCAGCTAGTCATCTACATTTGTGCAAAAAACCCACAAATACTTACAGAGTCAGAATAATACTTTTTTTGGGGCGGGGGGGGGGGGGGGGGGGGGGGGGGCACTTTATATACCGGTGAACATTTCCAGACAGAAAGGAGAATCACCTAAGTACCCAGAGTCAAACCCTTAAAAAGAAGATTTTTCTCTTTAAAAGAAAAATTATCTCCAGTATTTTAAAAAAGCATTAATAAAATTCACCAAGCTCAGAAGGCGTGAAATGAAGAAAAGGACGTTTCTAAGGTGAAAGGAGATCCATAGATAGATGCTCTAGTATGTGCATTGTTTTGTGTGAAGTTTGGGGTTTGGTTTTTTTTTAATTTTTAATATACACACAGAAAAAAAAATAAGAAAGGAAGGAGAAATCAAGAAGATTTACTCTTGTGTTTTTCTCTGCTTGCTGTTTGGAAGCAAATCTTTGCTTTGGTGACTTAACTGGTCGTAGAGTCCCAGCCTGCATTTGCATGATGGAGAGCTCTGCATAGCATTTTCCTGAGTGCCACTGCATGCCAAAGCAGACAGAAGATGATTTATGGACTTTGTTGTTTATGGGGATAAATAAGGACAGAATTATGCCTAGTTCATCGTGTCCCAAATAATTCCTTGAGGTTATAAAGTTTGTGCAGCACTGTCTTACCACAGGTTTATGCCAGCATAAAATCAAAATAATGGGAAGTGAACCACTGAAGCGGAATGCATAGGGAATGTACCAAAGCACATAGTGCTGTGGAAGATGAATTTATCTACAACTGAACCGTATCAGCCATGGAGAAAAACCAAGTTTTATTCCCAGTTAATGCTCAGTGCTTCCAGTAAAACATTCCTGCATTGTATTATTGTCAGCAAGTGCAGCATTTGGCAAATTATATCTACAAATAGAGTCCTGCAAAGTTTAAAGTATAAGCAAATGAATCTGAAAGCTAAATAGTTTTTCTTCTTAAAAGATTAGCACTTGAAAAATCCAACAGCAGTTACCACTATTGTGTCCTGTTAAATACAGAGAAATAATTCATTGGTCTGAAAGCAGGCTGCAGTACAATGAACAATAAAAGTGGGATTCTCTTTAAGCATCATGCGGATGACTGCTGCCATTCCTCAAAGAGTTCAGCAGCATTATAGACATGATCCAACCTGATTGAAACTGGCAGTAACATCTCACCGAAATGCAAAATAAGGCTGAAAGTGAATTTCCAAGTCCATTGGTATTGATGTTATTTACTGCATGTCTCTCAAGTAAGAATATAGAACTCCATGTTATTAAAGGACTATTCCCAGCCTGTGCTGTCTTCTGAGTCCTGACAGTGACAGAACTGCCACTCCTGAATTTCAGCACATCCTAGGGGCTAAGGCTGGTTTTATCATTTATTAACATCATTGCAGTTCAAAACTTAAAATGGAACACGAATGTACCTGTTATAACTCTGGCCAAAGGCCTATTGCAAGGAGTTCTTTTTGGTACCTTAACTCTTGCTTTCGTAGTTGTGTAATAAGATCAGACATTGAAAAATGAGCTGTTGTTTGGGGCAGATGCTACTGAAGGGGTTATACGAGGCTGTGGTCTCCCTAAGCGTGGGATAAGATTCAGTTACAAAATGGAAGAGTCCAACTTTTGTAAATAAAGTGCTCTGAAAAGATTGTGTGCTAGGAAGAAAAGCCTTCCAAAGTAGATTTCTGTCTACTTGGACCAAGTTCACAGTTCTTTAGTGTTTCTGTAAGCAGTAATGTTTTTCTCCTGCAAGACAAATACCCATTGATTTGAGTTTCTAATGATTGCTAGGTCAGGCTTGCTATATATCTGCTTAATTTCCCTGACCTTCCTTCCATTTAATACTCAAGATGACAAACTTCCATTTTACCAGCTGTGAGGACATTATTCTGAAGCACTTACGATGTCAAAGGCTTTGTATTAATTTACTAGGGCAAGTTATTTCTAGCCATTTTTTTTCCAAACATGCCTGGTCAGCATAGATTTATGATTTGTTTTTTTTTTAGCTCAATCTGCTTTATTTGTCACATGGATTTAAATTAATGCATACACATTGACCTACAGGAAGGAGATGGTTACTGTTTCTTGAGATATGAGGAAATAATCTGAATTCCAGGGAGGATTTCAGATAAATGCATTAATTTTGAAAGTTGGAAAGTTCCTTCCTACTTGTAATTAGCAATGCTTCAATTTTCTGCCTTAACATTCAATTCTAGAGGTGGCGATTAGAAAGAAAAGCACCATACCCAGTACAAAGACTGCAATGCGCAGGATATTCTAGATGCCATTCAGCAGAACACACCAATGCTTAGAGCATGCATTTAAGTCTGACAGCATTAGTTGGACTTAGGTTGAAAGTCAAAGGCATAGGAGTAGATTGGCTCCTAAATCCTGCCTTGGAATCTCTGTTCTCATTAAAGCCTGGGAGAATTCAGGAACCTAAATACAATTAGGTGTCTTGGCCTTACTGCTCTAGTTCTCAGGGCTGCCCTAAGCACCTATGTAAAGTTGGGCATGTGCTTAAACCCTTACGTGAAAATTGCATTCAGAGAAGTGTTCTGAAATTAAAATATCAGCCTGACTCTTGTATACCTGCAAATCAAATCTATTTGGACAACAGGTTAACATAGAACATGGCTGAGACGGAGAGCCTAGAGCTAAATGGATTGTATGATTTAATACTCTGCAATTAAAAGACAAAACCCAGAGATGCTGCCTTTCAAATGTGCCTGTTAAAGTTCTGCCAGAATTCTGCTGTCTGCCTGCATGCCAGTAAACTGGAGCAGTTGCCACGCTACTTCATGGAAAATTATTTATTAAGTTAATGATTTATTTAGTCTGTTTAAAGGAGGTGGGATAAAACATTGGGCTGGTATTGCCATGACGATTATGCTATTATTTTTTTTTTTAATTAACATTGAGCAACCTGTACTGCAGCCAACTTCAAGACACTTCAGAAGTGCACTTCTCATTATTTCACTAGAGAACAAAAGCCTTAATTCTAGACAAACGTAGGATAAATAATATTTTAATTCTAGGACCCTACAGAAATCTACTTTTCCTAGATTCTTCCACGCATAGGCAGAGAAAACAGAGCCTTGATTTTACTGTCTCATGTTACAGGGGAGATATTAACTTCCCCTCCACCCCATCTCTGAGAACTGAAATATAATCCGACCTTGCACCAGAACAAATGGAGTCCTGTCTCTGAAGATCCCACAGAGGAGAAACTCAACTCCTGTCTCCATGCTTCTACAACTGAATGCACTGTTCACCAGGATACAGCCAGACATGGCCTTCCTCACCCTGCTGACCTGGGATAAGTGATTATTTCCACTTGTCCATCCAAAACTGTCCATCACTCTCCCCTTCCTGCTGGACCCCTGGCAGTTTGCCAGCAGGACTGCCCTTGCCATCACTCCCACACCTGCTCTGGGTTATTAGGGAGGAAGGGGTTGGGTTTTTTTAGCACTTTTAACAGAGGTGAAACAACACACATTTTTATACCAGAGATTTGGCATTGGGATAGAGGGAAAGGAAAGAGCAGCTGGGAACAGTAACCTCAACTCAGCACATCTGACCACCACTCCTCTTTCTAGCAGCGGAACTTCATATGACCGCTAGAAAAGATTCCTTCAGCTCACGTGGGAGACAGCTGGAGTTCTGGTGCTAAACGTCCCAGATGTATTGCTGTTGCCCCACTATTGATGTCCGTGGGACAGCGGCAGGTGACTGTCGGTACCAAGTGATAGTATCTGGCTTGTGGAAAACCACGTGAATTCAAAGCTGCCTGACCCAGAGAAAAGAGCCATGGTTAACTGCAAACCCATCCCGGTGCAATGGTGTAACATTATGTTGTGTTAAATCCTTAATAGAAACAGGCTTCAGAAGCTATTTTAATCAATTAAGAACAGTTGGACCCTTTAGCACATGGTTACCATAGTCTACTTATTATGTACTTAAAATGCAATTATGGAAAGGAAAAAAAAATGTTAATTTTCTATTGACCTCTTTTTACTCAAGTGAATTAAGTCTACTTCTCATCTGCATTCAAAGTCCCAGCTGCTTCCTGGCTGAAACAGATTCTGTAAGCTTTTTATATCCAGTAGCAATGCAGCAATGCCATATGTACGGCCAGGGTGTGGGGGGGAGCTGGGATGTCTCCTGGCTCCTGAATTATCAGGCTGTTCCAAGTTCCAGCACAAAATAATTCCCAAGATGGTGATTCATGAGTTAGAACAGAATCTAGATCCAGTTCCCAGGCTAGGTTTTCAGGATTAGGAAAGCAATTTTGCTTCTCAAGCTTAAAAAAAAAAAGAAAGAAAGAAAAAAGGGAAAGGAAGATGAGGTTTTTTTAGAGTCACTTTCTATAACAGCCAATCTTTGAGACTATTAATTACCCAACAGACTGGAGACAGAGTAAGAAGTGTGAATGTATAGTGAAGGAATTTTCCTAAACATATAAATAGTAAACCGTCACACTTTCACTGGAAGAAGCAAAATTTGCAGAAGGGACAAGTTACCGCGCTTTGAAATGTGTCTGATTTCAATGATGGAAATGTCTTCATACATTGTTGCAACAACTGACAAACCGCATCTCACGTTCAGGGCACTGCACAAAAACTCCTGAAAAGAACAAACACTCACATTCCCTAAATGACATTGATGAAAATTGCTTGCTACCATAACTAGCTTTGTCAGAAGACCTTAAACAGAAAGGAATGGAAGGGAGTCCCTGCAGCATAAGCCAGCGGATACCTGTACCTGTACCAGAGTGGTGTGCAGTAAGGATGTCCCCAATTTCTTAACATCCTTCATCCCTAACAATTGCATTTACATTGTCATTTGATGGACAGATATGCGTAGGCTAGCTACATTTCACCGTTAGATTGCTAACACAGTTTCAAGGTTATAAATATAAAGAAACCTGGCAAATGCTTTAATTGGTACCCACTGCAGTAGGTCATCAAGAAAACAAACAAATAACAAAAGCAAACCCCAGTGTAGCATTCAGGAAACTACTTCATAAGCTTAGAGAAGTTTTAAGTTGGGACAAAATAGCCTGTCAGGACTTAAGATTTCTGTGAAGACTTGTTAATTTAAACGATACCTTCAGTAGATGCCAAAGGAATACTTTGAACACCACTCTTTGTGGTCAAGCTTAGGTTTTTATGTTGCTGCTATAATATGTAACCACTTGCAACTAAAAATTGTTTATCAATAGAACTGGCCATATCAAATATCAGATAATTGTTGGCATTTATGTTTCAAAGTCAAAACTCTGCTTGGATTTCCCTTTGAAAAATTAGGGTTTTATTGGTTGGCATAGAAGGGGAGGTGATACCAAGGGCAATTTGGTTTGGGAGTGCAGTATTCCAGTCAGAGCATCCTTTCCGGCAGAAAGGCTCTCCTCACAGAGAAAGTTCAGCAGGGTTTCCAGAGACTGCTCAGCTCTCAGACCTGGTTTTACAGAGGCCTCAGAAGATGCCAACATAGTACCTTCAGACAAATGGACCCACCTAATAATGCACAAACACCACGACCCTGCTCACTGCATAGTCAGTAGTGAGTCAGTGTGTGGCACTTCAGAGAAGAAAAAAAAAAAAAAAGTTGGGGGGGTGGGGGGCTAAAGTTTGTGTTCGTCCTATCATTGCATAATACAGGAAATGCCACGTGTAGGTAGTCAGCCTGTATGGCCCACCGGTTTCACATAGGTGTGGAGGCACAAATTTTTCTCACTCTGAACATCACAATGGGCCTCCCTCTCCTCAGACCTGACCGACCAGATGTCTGTGTGAATAACACTGCTCTGTATCTCAGAACATAACTGCCCTTTATTTTCCTGCTCATGGGGGACATCTGCCAGAAAGATAACGACATTTCTCAGACATTTATATTTTGGTTAGCCCAAAAATACTGGGTTAAAGCGAAGCAATCAGAAGTTTCTAGCTGCCCATGGTCTGCCAGTTTGAAGTCAATGCAGTTTTTATGAGGCATTTTATTATTAAAAGAATTTCTCTACAAATCAATCCGCCCACTGCCAGGCCAATGTTTACAAAACTAATTTGGTTCAAGGGTGCTCACAGTCAAGTAAATGCAAGCCAAACATTATTCTGTTCGGAAAAAGTCATTCAAGGAAAGGTACCTAGCAATGTGCAGATCATATTTTAACATGCCCATAAAATGCTGTTTTCTAGCTTAGTGCCATGTATCGCTCTGCTTTTGAATCATAGAATGGTTAGGGTTGGAAGGGACCTTCAAAGGTCATCTAGTCCAATCCCCCTGCAAGGAGCAGGCAGTTGTGGTGCTCATTCAGCCCAGGAAGGCTGCCCTGGGCAGCTCCACCAGACGAGCCCCGTTATTTCCTCAGGATATCGCTGCAGGGTTGCTGGCCTTGGTGACGTTACACACATCAGGCTGTTGGTGAGCCGCCTCTCCAGCCTCCTTCTGCACTCTGTCATCTTTAACAATCAGCTAATACATGTCTTCCCTGCTCTGAGGCTTGGTGTGTTTATAAGGACCAAATTTTACAGCAGTCTCAGGCTACTTTCCATTGCTGCCCACCTCAAAGCCATGGGTGCAGTTTGGGTGGTCATGTAAATGGATTGAGATGCGTGAGTAAATCTCAGTTTGCAGAGTAGGCTTACACAGAACGCACAGCAGCGTCAGGCGCTGATCTGACTTACAGACTGTGGGCAGTGTTGGAGGTTCCTCTTATTAAAGGAGCTTCCTTTATCTTTGCTTAATATATTACTCTTAGATAATAATTACTTTCAAATTACTCAGAAAAATAGAAGAGGTCCTAAGATTTTATTTGCCTTCCTTTAGAAGTGTTAACTCTTAAACTCTGTTAAAGTTGACACCTGTGCATCCCCATTCCTGGTCACTCAAACAATCCTGCTCTAAAAAGCCAGTTTGAAGTAAAACAGGGCTCCTTGCCTTGTCCTGCTGCAGGGAATCCCTGTGGGCTGCATTGGCTCCTGCTGCATGAAACCTGAGCATCCCACACACCCTTGCATCCCAGGCTGTACGCTTGCAGAGGTCTCATTCTTGTATCAAGACAGAACAAAAAAACCAAAACAAAACAAAAAAAAAAAAAACCAAAAGAAAATGTCAAGAGGATTTTAGTAAAGAGGAGACCATTTTCCATCAGCTTCTGCAACCAGAATTCTTTGCGTTAATCTGCAATGACAGGGGAGAAGATCACGGGCTTTGTTATGTCTGAGAATCAGCTCATGTTGGAAACGCTGCAAAACAGATGAAAACCAGTTGCCCTTGTTCACCTTCTAAGAGAAGACCTATGCTGAATCACAGTGGAGTTACAAAGGCTCTTTCTGCCACTTCACTCTCCCCCTCCTCAATCAAAACCCTGTTTTAAGAAAGCTGGCTGTTGCTGGCAGAACAGCAGGAGCGGCTTCCAAACCCAGCACTGGCGGAGGAACACCAGGCAGAACCGCAGCTGAGCAGTAGAAACGCAAGTGCTGGTTTGGAGCCAAATGTCCTGTCCTTCCAGATGCTCCTGGACTCAGCTGTGGCATATTGAACCTGTGGGAGATCGGCAGTTCCTACCATAACACACAGCACTAGGACCATCTAGAAGACCTCGCGGGGAAAACAATCCAACAGGAAGGAAAGAATTCTTAGTCCAAAAACCCCTGTTTCAGATCTGCATTTGCACATATATAAAAATTCACCTTGGAAAAGGCTGGTTCTGTAACAAGGTGTGACTGCAGTCCAGGTAGTTCCTATCCCAACATAAATCTTACTGTAGAATTATACTAAACAAGGTAGGAAAATGTGGTTAATCCTAATGGTATCATCATACCTTTCTTCCTGCATAGTTTTAAAGATCGTTGGCTCGATGCCCCGTACTTGGTTATGTGTCTGGAGAGATGGTGTTCCGAGGTAATTCTGTCTTTTTCAGGACACCAGTTTGGGGATGTAATTTCTGTCTGTCAGATGTGTACTTGTTTCTGGCCCAAAGTCAAGTGTTCTGCAAGGCAACTGGCCTCCATCGCCTACATCTGCAGTTAACTAAACCTCCAAGAGCACAGACATAAAATGAGCCTACGACAAAAAATAAACAAATACCAGTCAGGGAGCAGGCAGAGACCCACGGGGACGCATCTCACCTTATTATTCATAGGGCTGAGCTGGTGGAGCTCAGTTTCCTTTCATGCATGAAAAGCTTTTGAGGAATCTCATTATTGTACTGAATATGTAAATATAAAGAGACAGCGTTAAACTAGAAGCAAAGATCAGTGCCTGGTTTTAAAAGTGTTAGAGCTATATTCCTTAAGGATATAAATAGAGATTGAAGCTGAAATTGGATCAGACCTTTGATATTTTCTCTTTTTTTTAACAGGGAGTTTCCAAGAGTCATCCTGAAAGCATTTGCAATCAAAGAAATAAGAATAAGAAACCTGTTGCTGGGTCAAGCCAGTGGTCCCTCCAGCCCAGTACTCGGTCTCTGGTAGAGCCAAGGGGAGATGCTCACTAGGGACATCACGTGAGCCTGGCCACATTTGGCAGTCCCTCCTCCAACATCCACAGCTGTTGTGTCAGGGGAGTTGTAGGGAAGACCTCTGCTTAGTGCTTTTGATGTCTCTTTATGGAGCTGTTGTCCCTAAAAATCATCAAACTCCTTTTGAGCCCGCTGGCACTGTCTCCAGTGTCCCGTGGCAGCAAGTTTCAGAAAGTCACAACCTGCTCAATAAAGAAGTACTTTATGTTTCAAACCGGTTTCCTACTAGTTCCATTGAACGCCTCCAAATTTCACTATTTTGGAAAGTAGTGATTTTTTTTTTCTTTTAAATTAGGAGGAAAGCATTTTCCTACACACCTTATCTATGATTTTGTATAGCTCAAATATATCCCTCACCCACCTTCTTCCCCAACTGAGGAGTCCCATCTTCTTCAGGCATTTGTAAAATAACTAATCATCCCTTTGACCATTTTAGTTTTCTAAAGAGAACTCCCTAATAGAAGATATTTGTTCCTTAGCACACTGACCTGCTTTCAAATTACAGCGATCCTACTCTGCCAGAAACCAAAATAATAAAGGTGGCTAGAAGGGGAAACCCAGCATCTAGGCTTGGTGCATTCGAGCACGTTCAGAAGTCAGTGTGATCCCTGCAAGGGAGAAAA
Source organism: Chlamydotis macqueenii (assembly GCF_036417535.1). Taxonomy (NCBI): domain Eukaryota; kingdom Metazoa; phylum Chordata; class Aves; order Otidiformes; family Otididae; genus Chlamydotis; species Chlamydotis macqueenii. The sequence continues at coordinate 9,158,640 of NC_141567.1, read as the reverse complement.
AACCTTTTAAATTGCTGAGTCAGTTCAGGCAAACCCTCATCACTCCCTGTACTCTGGATTCATTTAAAAATGTTCCTTGTGGCTAATGGCGCATTAATAAGGTATTGGCTGTATCGGACTGTCAGATGCTGTGCCAGAAACACAATCTTTTATAAATTGAACATGCACAAAGGCTCTGACAGTCTGATTCCCAAAGAGCCCCTGACAAGCTACTGATCTAGCCGAAGACGTGGAGATGGAATGTAATTGCACATAATCTTTTTAATCAAGGACTACACTTCCAATAATCTGCTGCAGTGACAAAGAAAACAACATCAAGCTGTAATACATGGCTGGAATCAAAGCTCCTTTCAGTGCAGTCTTAATTAAAGAGTGGCTCTGACTGCAAGTTTTATAGGATAGTCGATGAGCTTCCAGCTGAGGAAGGGACCTTTCTCGACGTGACAAAATGGCTGCACGTGCACTTAAAACATAATCGAGGAAAAAAAAGCATGTAGAAACACAGGTAAAACTCAGGCCATGGGCTGCATTTGGTAATACCATCAATACAGATTGGGATGAGAGGGAAGGAGGAAATGAAAAGGCAATAAACATCCCCCAAACCCCCAACAAAGCTATGGCCAAAGCCATCACTAGCACAGATCTGAGCTGCTTCAGGGATGCTTCTTTACACCAAGCCTGGAGCAGCCCCGCAGGGCTTGGGTCCCTGAGGACTGCAGGCTTGGGGGGTGATCCAGGGATCCCCAGAAATGGGAATGATGACCAGAGTAAGAATCACTGGGTGGCTTGTCACCCCTTGGACAGCCTTCAGCATCAGGCTGTGCTGGTGGTCACTAAATCGGTATTCTGCCCACCTCAGGCCACCAAAGCCTGTTCAGAAAGTGGCCAATTGCTTTACCATTCTCAGAGACCATTTTTGGCTGTTCTCTGTCTTTGATTAAACAGAAACTGTATTTTACACCCATCTATCTGGCACTTCTCATAAATTCAACTAAAAGATACTGAAGTTTAGAAGTTTGTTTTGTCAGCCCTCTATCTAACAACATTATAGTGTAATGCCTTGTCACAGAGGTCAAGCAAGTTTGACAGTATTTGCATTAGCTGCTGTGCCAGCCACCCTCAATGCCAAAAAACAGTCTTGGACACATTTTATTTACTAGAACAGATACAGCCCACATGTCCTGTGAAAGGCAAGAAGCTGAGACCGTGAACAGCTGGGACTTAGACCCGGGATCCTGGCTCATCGTCGCTTTTCTGAGCAATGGGCCATTTATCCTTTCACCCAGCCTCGCTTGGCGACACACTGGATTTGGAGGCTGCTGTATTTGTTATCTACCTGCAGAACTGGAGACTAGAGTTCAATTATCCTTAAATTCTTATCAAGATCCTTCACTCCTGCCAGTGCTGTCATGGAAATGTAATACATGTCCTGCCTCAAGGTTTTGGTTCACTCATAATAAAAATCATCTGGCCTCTCTCTGAAGGAAAATGCAATCCATCCCCACTGGGAGACAGTTGAAAATACAGCTTATCTGGATGCCAACTGGATCCTCATCAGAAGAAAAGCTTTTGTGCAGTTTTCACGTGCAGAACTGTACAGAAAGGAGGGGTCTGAAAACGGGAAGATTTTCTGTGATGTTGAATTGCTTGGCTGCGAGCGCTGATTCCAGATGGTGCTCCAGGCACTCAGTGTCTCTGGAAACAGGCCAATTTTCATTCTCCCAGTTCTTATAGTAGTAAGAGAAACTGTTCTCTTGAGAAAAGAAAACAGGGAAAAACTAGTAATGGTATTTCTACTTCTCCTGTTGTTGGCAAATTATGACCAAAATTAGCTAACATGCTGCAACAGCTCTGGCTTTCCAGCTGGAGAGGGTGAGGAGCAGTGAGCTTCTCTGGATGTCTCACTTAGCACAAAGCACTGCTCTCTGAAGCAGCCCTGACCCAAACTCATTTTAGATCACCTGGGGCCCCTAACTTTGCATTTCAGATCTTCAATTTTTTTTATTTGTTTTTTTTTTTTTTTTAGCTCCAGTTCCTCATACCAGTAAAGAGAGATGAATCTGTTTAAGTAGGGCTGGCTTTGCCAACGTTTGCTAGGAGTTTTTCATCCTCGCCCAACAACATTTCTGGGCTTTGGGGCTGTTCTGTAGGTCAATTTTTGCCCAGTGGCCTGGCAACAGATGCTGAGCAGTACGTAACATCATGTCCTGCTTTGCAGTCAAATCCATGTTCCTACACAGCTGCACCTCTACATCCCATGGTTTATTCATTCAGTCTTTAAGACGCTTTTGCAAAAGTTTTTCAGTTTTAAGATATGACCTAGTCCAGCTGGTGTCATGCCTCTGATTAGATCACCACAGAAACAGAAATATCACAGTAAACTACATGCATGAGCACAAGCCACAAACTTCCATCCTTGCTGTCCCCCATGGACTAAACCAGTTCTGAAAAGGAACAGACACAAGCAGGGCGACCGGTGTCTTCGATGGAAGCCCAGTGTGAAACTTTATTGTTTTGTTGTGTTTTGAACCAAAACACACTCTGGACTTTGAGTTTTATTTTTGCTTATGTTTATTTGATCAAATCCCTTCTCCCCACAAATTTCTGAAGTATCGAGAAAAGTCTGTATTAAAAAAAGCTACGAATTAGTTATCAATATGGATTGACGAGTACCTGCATACACAAAGCCTACGTCTTTTACTATAGCAAAGCTACCTGTAATTTTTTTTTTTTGCTGTTTTCCTTCTGACTTATTTAAATAATACCTGCTTGACTAGGAGTTTCCTTCATTAGTGAGGACATAACTTTTCACTTTAAATAAGCGAATGAAGCAGGGCTATGCGATTTCCTCATGCCAACGTTTGTGGTGGTTCTACAGGTGTAACCCAGCTGTTTTGGTAAGCATTCATCCACAATACTTTTCCTCAAATGTCAAAACATTGATACAGCCTCAATCTGATCCAGGAGTATGTAGTTTTTCAAGATGAAAGGGCAAAAGATGTGTCTCTGAGAAGTATTCAGCAAGTTAGAGAATACTGGACATCACCACCACAACATAAGTGTTCACATAAAAAGGAGTTGCTGTTCTACTTCAAAGTGCACCTTCTGTTTTTGTAAAAAAAAAAAAAACAAAAACCCAAAACAAAACAAAAATCTTCAGAGTAGGAGTAGGAAAAAAATATGTTTTTTCTTTTTTTTCCTCCCTGTCAGCTTTGCTGCAGTGAAAAATTTCCACATAGCTTTTTTTATAGTTCTCCTGGCTAACAGCCACAGCTTAATTTATAAAAGAACTGACAGGACCAACAGGAACGCTTGTCTCCTTCCGTAGGATTTAAATGGTAGAGTTTAAAAAGCAGATACTCCATTAAAATAAGTTCATATCGTATCTGTTCAGACCTTACAAGCCTTGCCTTAAAAGCCAAATCCATTTGTTTTTCTAAGTCTCCTTTATGTTTGCCACTCACCGCGATGGAAGGGGATGCACACGCTGCATCATAGCACCGAGCGATAAGAAAAGCAGCGCAGACTCCTTATCAAATACATATTGAGTGAAGGATGGTCCTGCTGCAGACAGACATTCCTTTTCAAGCCCATCTAAACTTTGCATATAGTAGGTATTGCTTTGCATTTTTCTGGCAACACCTATGAAAGGATTTCTGTACCTGATGGATCAATGCTGCCAACAGCCCCCCGGGTGGAAGCAAGTACCACAGGGAGAACGGGCTGAACCACATTACAAAATCACTGCAGCTGTCACACCCACAGCAGAAACGCAAACAGGGAACCAAGGAAATGGCCCCGCATTTCCTGGAGATCCAGATCTCAGGAGATCTGGATCTCTTACATATGCTGGGCTGGGCTGTTGGCTCTGACGTTGCTCAGAGCCCAGCCAGCTGAGGACAGTGCTAGGGAGCACTGGGTGTCCTTTCTTCTCTTGCCCGCTGAAAAAGGTTCCTAGATGTTCTCAGGCTCTCACTTCAGCAAAGTTAACTCAAGGATTATCCATGCAAGTTGAACTTTGGGAGACGGGAGGTGCTTTTCTCTCCAGAACCCAACTGTCCACCAGTCCGCTCAATAGCTCTAAACAGCAACTTGCTCCCAAGCACAACCTTTTTTTTTTTGTCAGCAAGTAATACCACATGGTCCTCAAGTGAGTGAGAAATTATTATTTGATTTAGGATGCTCTCAAATTATAAGCAGCTCCCAGTTATTTTAAGTGTATGTTGCATCTTTTTTCTCAATGAAGATCAATGTTATTCTTGGTGTGGGGCTGTGTAAGAAGGAAATATTTGTGCAACTGCAATTTTTAACACTTTTCCCAGATTGATTTATGCATTTATTTGTTTTCAACTTTTGAGGAACCCATAAATGATGTCTGTAGCCTTCAGAGGGAATATTGGCATCCAGTAATTTATGACTGGCTAAAAGCAAGTATGTTGGCGGAAGATTATTTTTCTCTTGACCATAACTGAGCGGGCTAGATTGAATAAATGAGTTTGCATAAACTAAGCTGACCATAAAGATTTGAAGTCAATATGTAAAGCAAGCAAAAAAAAAAAAAAAAAAAAAAACCAAACCAAAAAAACCCAACCCAAACAGTGGGTTAAAAACAAAGATTAAATCTGCCTGTGTGCTACAGGAACATAGGAGGAACCACGCTCATAGGAAGCCAGAGTTACTGCAATAAAGTATTGATCTTCTGCTGAAAGAAGTGAAAGGATAAAAGGACAATTAATTTTTAAGTTAAGGTGGTGGTCATATTATTGCTCTCTGGATATAGAAAGCAGCTCATCTGTCTGTATCTACAGCATTTAATGCTGTGCTCAGAGGCAGTGAGTTTTTAATCAAAATTAGATTAAGAATATTAGAGCATGATTAAGTGTTTGGACACCTCTTTTAGAGATTTGAACTTCAAATTGAAGGTGAGTTCATTTGACATACACAAAATACATTCCTGAGGCAGCACTTCACCTTCCTTCTCAGCCGCTCACCTCTACTCCCTCACCCGAGCAGCACGCTGTCCTGCCGAGTCCTCTCACCTGGGACTTGGGGGTCGTCTTTGGCTGCTTGTTCTCTCCAGCCTTCGCATCCTACATCTTAAAGCTCCTTTCCATAACAACTTCTCTGAGTAACCATCCCTGCAGGTATTCTGAAAACAATCAGGCAGGCTCTGTGCCACCTCACAGCTTTAGTTAGTACAACCTCCTCTCCTCCGGCTTTGGCAAATGTCTCGGCCTACCACTGCTCCAAATAGCACTGCAGACATCAGCTCCTGCTCCTTCCTTCAGAGCTTCCCCCAGACACATGTGAGCTCTTCCAGGGGCCACAGCAGCCTCTCCTCAGCTCTTCCCACCATTTGCCTCCATTACCGAAAGGCCAGTCCACCCTTCCCTTTGGCCCTTGTTCCAGCATCTGTCACTTGGTCAGCACCCAAATCCCCTTCAGAGATGGGAGAGGAGCTCTGCAGAGGCTGTCCACAAAGTAAACCTCATTTTCCTGCTCGTACTCAAGGTATTGGGTCATTGGCATTGGGTCCCCAGCCATTACCAAACTGACTGTATGCTCTGCAAGAAAAATACTGGTTTTGCTTCACACTTAAGACTGAAAGTTCCCTGGAACAGTTGCTGTCATTTTGGATGCTCATAGACACCTTAGCATGGTAGATATAGTCCATGGCAAAGTCCCAATGCCTGCATAGCAGTGAATAAAAGTAAGGTTTTAAACAATCTTTCTATGAGTTGGTGAGTGGTGCTGCTGAGCAGGAGCCAGGGCTGTCCACTACGGTTACTGGTATCACGCGTGTTTGAGTGCCAGGTCCGGGCCCTCATTCTCTGGCCTAATTACAGCTGTAAGCATGGAAAATCATCAGACGTTAACTTTCCCAAGAAGAGAGACCTTGTGTCTGACTGTGGTGGTGGGGCAGGGTTTGAGGAGTTCTACATAAATGTGATCTGAGTCAGGGCTGGAAGAAACTTCAGCAAGTTAATAAAATTGAGTGGGGAAATGGCTCTGTCACCCAGCAAGTTTTAAGAGTTTGTCTGGTTGAAATTATTTTCTGTGCATGTAAAAAAGAATATCATCCCAAATCAGACTGAAAAAATCCAAATAATCAATGGTATTAAAGTCCTGGTATATCAGTTCAGATCAATCGGTTCAGTTCAGTTTAAACAACTGAAATGTTTCACTTCAATTCTGGCCATTTTTGTAAAAAATTTAAAAATTCAAAACCTAACTAAAGATGCAGACTTCTGAAAGGATCCCTTCAGGCCAGGCTGATCTTTCACTATGAATTAAAAATGGGTATTTTCCTTGTTTAACAAGAAATAAGGATACGATGACTTTGGGCTCAAACATCACTCTTTGTATCATATCTGTTCTTCTAGGGAACGTCTTAAATAAATCCATCTTGCGTATGACTGTATCCGATTGCCTCAGGCTGTCACTGGAGCGATTCCCAACTGCTTAATGAATCCGTAACGCCCACATCCCGCGTGATGAGCAATGGTGAATTTTTTTTTTTTTTTCCAGAACACATCGGTGAGGAGAACTGCTTCCAGGTCTGGGTGGACGTGAACCTGAGTGGAGCCTGAACGCCATTAAAGCTACACTGAGTAACAAAACTTTCAAAATATGACTACAGGCAGGATTTTAACTCCACAATGCTGCTATGCCGGGATGTGACAGGCTTCCTACCCAGGTCTGGAAGGTAGGGATCTGCTTGCCTATATGATATCGCATAATTTCCCTTCCCTTCCCTCCCTGCACAGGTATTGTTTTGAGAATGGAATACAGACAAAAAAAAAATATTTGGAAATATATCCTATGGGTTGAGATGAGTAGAAACGTGATTAACCAGCATAGGAACTGGTATGGTTTAGACCAGCTCTCTGCAAAATATGTGGTACATTATTGCCTTATATTTAAAGTGACAGTGCCAAGATTGTCAGGTTTGGGGAAAAAAACCAAACATTTTAAAGTATCTCGCGTAGGTACAAATGATTGTGAAATTCAGCTATTCTGAGGAGCACAAGTTTTGTATATTCTGTAACAGAGCTGGTATACTACAGAGGATGCTGACATATCTCTGTCTGCTTATGTACGTAAGGTCATTAAAAAATGAATATCTCCTCTTCTGTGGCAATCTCTCAAGAACAGAGTACTGGGAAACCCAAAACAAACAGCAGAGCAAAGACTAAATGCTCAGGATGGATTCTTCATTGAGGTACCCAAGCTCTTTATCCCCAGGCCACGGTCCCTGACCATTGTTGCGTGTGACTGCCAGGCTGCAGGAATGGTCAGACAAGAACAAGCCAGGGAGACCAGGGCATCAAAACTAGGTGATGTTGACACCCTGAAGAGGCAAAATTGCTGTCTGCTCCTGGTCCTTTGCAGTCCACAGGGAGCCAAATGCAGAGCTTCACTTTTGGTACTGAGTTACAACCACCCACCACAAGCCAGCACCACTCCATCCCTGCGATGCTGCAGAGATAGCAATTTTTAAAATGCCACGACTGTTACTCCTTGCCACCGTCTGACCACCAGCCTCCCAAATTGCACCCACAGAATGAAATCCTGCACCAAACTTCTGCAAAAGCTTTGGATTATTTCAGGCCACTGATGTTTCTGGGCAATTTTAGATGGTCCTGTCCAGATGCAGGGAAGCAGGCAGTCCCACAGCCCTCTCCAGAGGCTGCCTGCTGTGCCCATCTTCTCTCAGAGCCATTAGAGAGGGAGAAATTGCATTGAAGCACCTGGGGATTTTTACAGAAGAGCATATGCTCATAAGAATGCTAAACTGCTTGATAATCTGAACCAGGGATTGCCCTTCTTCATCTGTTGGCTTTGTTTAAACTAAATTATGTTTTCAACAAATCTGAAGAAATTAAAAAAAAATATCATTCTACAGCTGGGTGCTGACAAGCTGGAGAAAAGTAATTTTGTACAATTCAGCTATTCAGAGAAAACTTGATCATTCAAGTGTGAACTTTACAATTGTTTCTGCTAATCTCTCCCCCCCCCCCTCGCCATGCTGTCAACATCAGCTGTGCTGGTAAAAAAATAGCAAAGCCTTCAGCCAAGCAGTCTGTAGCTGGAGCGAGAGTTGATGGATTTCATAGAACTGATGGATTTCACAAGCCAGACTGGGACCTGCAAAACCATTCTGCTAACCTGCACAGCACATCCCCTCACGGCTGAGGTAGATGTAGGATGTGCAGGCAGGGCCTCCTCCAGCATGGACCAACTCTGCCTCAACCCCTAAGACAGTTCCATACCCTCTCCAAGCCTGGCTGTACGGTTGGGCATCAAGGAAATGAAGGGGGAGGTTGAGGCACTGTCTGTGCAGGGAGACACAAGGTGTGTTGGACATTCACCTGTGAACAAGCTTGTTCCCCCCCTGTGTCCTGGTGTATCCACAGGCAGATCCCTACCTGCAGCTGTGCTCAAGGGTTTTTAGGAAGTAATAATCAAACAGCACATCCATGGTAAAGCCAGGGAGCTGGGCTTTCTCAGGAGGAACCAGCCTTGGTGAACACGTGCAAAGAACTCCTTTCACATCTGAGGACCATCTCTTGAGGGTCCCCAGATGCCTGATCTAGAACAGCAGCGTGTTCCAGCAGTAATAAGTTAATCTGGAAACAACTGCCTCAGGCACAACCCCATTCCAGCACCTAGATCGGTTCAGTGCCAATAACTGCCCCTGCACGGCCAAGCCTGCTGAAATGCAACAGCGCAGAACATCACCAAATGCCTCCTGACACCTAATCCGCCGCACGACTGGTGTGAGCACAAGCATCGCATTGGTGCAGCTCTGACAGGGTGGGTCGGCAGGGGAGGTTTCCCCCTCCAACAGTGCTGGTGCCCGGACAGATTCAGGTGAGCAGTCAAGCTGTGAGCAAGAAGAGCAGCAGGCCCTTCTGGCCAGCCCCAAGAAATACATCTCCATCACTAATGACTTAATGCAGAGTAGTAGTCACAACACAGAAATGTTATCAAATTTATGGGGAGAGCAGAAGAAAGGAAGATATGCAATTTATACAACCGCAAGAATACAGCTCACTGAAAAAATATGTATATTCCCACTGAAAATGCTGGCTTTTAGGCAAAACAGATCAACATAAGCCCGAAATCATTAGACTCGAGCTGTCGTTAATTTCCTGTGTGGTCTACAGCTCAGATGCCATATGCTTTCGCTCTGCTCTCTGGGTAAAGCTTTCTGCCAGGCATATCCTTTCCATAACACGCTTTTCCCTTCCAGCAGGAGAGCGGGCTGCATGGCAGCTCAGGTGTTTCATAGGAAACATGGTCCGGCCACGGCCCCGCGGGCAGAGGCAAGGAGAAGGATGCGGCACTTGAACAACTCCCATGAGATTGTGTGATGCTATTTTGAAGAGAAAAATCTCTAAGGGATGGCTCTCTTTTTTTTTTTCTCTCCAAGTGAATGATTCATCTTTTAGCAAAAAAATACATTTTATTGAAAATGCAGTTTTTGTTGAAGATCAATATTGATTAAAATTACCAGGCAGTTCTGATACTCTGCAGCGTGTGACTTAGCGTATAACAACACCAAACGGTACAACAGCCAGAATGTCAGGAGGGAAAAATGAAATCCATCCTTGGCGGACCTTTGCAATAGTGCTTCAGTGCTTACATTAGTAGTTTTGATAACTTTTTTTTCTTCTGCTCCACAAAAAAAAAAAAAGGTCAGCCTTGCTGACAGTCTTGACTTTTTCTGCAAATGAAGTTGTAAACTGTAATGTAAGATCTCTTGGCTGGTAAAATAGAGTGGTAATACATTCTTCTGGGAATAATAGACCCCTGATGAGGCCAGGTGAGTGTTACAAGTCCGACCCCACTCCTCTGATTTCTTCATGAGCCCAAACTTGCTGGTCCATCCTAAGGATCTGACTGGTAAATACAAGCAATGTCTGCTCGATTTCATTGACTTTGCGCCATCAGTCTGTCTGTCATCTCCCTGCTGCAGGACCAGCTGTCACAGTAATTTCTGTGCTTTCAGGAAATTTAAAAAAAAAAATCTGCTATCCTTGTGCTTAAAATAGACTAGAGGGCCCAGCTGATTTATACTTGCCTTGTAGGATCTAGGAGGTGGCAAATTGGAAAAACAACTTGAAGTAAATTATGAGACAGAGAAGGAACTGGGAACATTTAAAATAAAAGATCCTCAGTTCACCCTGAGAAGAATTCTCAGGGCGTGAGAGTTCGGGAGTGACTGGGACACCCACTCACAGCTGGCACAACAAGATGCTGCAGGAACACGATGCTCCAGTCAACATGAACTGCTACTGAAATAGCCCTGCCAGCAGCCTCAGCTCACTGGAAATGTAACCGGGCAAACTTGGCTGTGTACATAAAACCTGGACCCAGGATTTCCTCATTGCATTAATGTAGTTAGAGAGCAACTGGACCATTTGATACTCTAGTTTCACCCAATTCTCCCTGCAGCTCAATATCTTCTCTTTCCCATCTCTCTTCTCCAAGTTAAGCAGGGATTGGGTTCTCAGATTGGTTATTGCATTTGATGTGAATGACTTTTGGTTGTTGTTACTTATTTTAAAGAGGCACTCCATATTGCTGCTCTTTTACAGTACTAACCCTCCACACCTCTACCTCCAACCTTGACCAAAAGTGGATGTCAAGAAAAGTTTCCCCCATCCCTGGGCAGTGACTCAGTTCCATGAGTCAGGTCAGTTCCTCCTCTTCAACATCAATTTGTGTCAGCAGCTAATGAACTATCCAGAGGCAAACTTGCAGAGGCAGAAGGGAGTCAATCTCTGCTGAAGCCATTTTGGTTATAGACTCAGATGCTGAGGTCAGAAGAGACCTTCAGCTATGCAGACATCTGCATTGAATAAGATAATCCTTGTACTAATCACATAATCACCTGTACCTTTCCAGGTGATAAAACACCCTCTTTAAAATTATATTGCTTTTAATCTTCTATTACCTGGAGAATCTACGAGTACCAGAGATTAAATGTTATGGAAAATAAGAATGCATAATTTTCACTTTGCTTTCTGCCACTGAGAGACAGGGAATGTTTGGACAGAGAATAAAATTGGGATAGAAACAGTCTGCTCTGCCATTTGTCTGCCCTTTCACACTAGCAGAAGAGGAGAGGAAATATTTTTGTGATTGGGAAACACCAAGACAAGAACAGTGTCTGTGCTCTTTTTAGAGATGATATTTCAAGTGGATAGTGTTCTTTCTCCACTGCTTCTCTTTTCTGTGTTAATGTTGCTTTTTATGGTCTAATATTTCAGAAAGACGCCTTAATGGGCTAAATTAAGGTGGAGACAAGGTTTCTGCTGTTCACAGCTCTCACAGTTACCTGCACTATGACATTTCCAGCAGCTTTATTTCCCTACAAGATGGTATCACACAGATTTTCTGTTTCAAGTTCTACCCTTGAGGTTCCCCAGACACCTGTGTGTCCCTTGTGTCTGATGCCGTGCTTGTTTTGCAGGTGGTCGATGATGGTAGGAGTAAATATAAAGCCAGATGAAGAGCGGCATAAGCAATGGAGGGACCAACCCCAGAGCCTGTGTATGTTGATGTGGACAAGGGACTGACGTTAGCATGTTTCGTCTTCCTCTGCCTCTTCTTGATTGTGATGATTATTCGCTGTGCAAAAGTCATCATGGACCCTTACAGTGCCATCCCTACATCTACATGGGAGGAGCAGCATCTAGATGACTGAAAGGACTTCCCTAGACAGAGCCATAAAATGCTGCGACCCAGGAGGCCTTTTCCCACCGGGGAGGCTAACACACAAACAGCCATTTTCAGATATGCAGGGTAAAAACAATATCTCCAAGAGCACACAGTGGAAATGAGTCTTGCTCAACAGATCAGGATATCAGCAAGCCATTCTGGCAGCACAGTTTAATACTATGCAGCAACCCTTATTTTACTGAAAACAGTTATCATTGTAACTCAAGTAGCACAAGACTCTCCAGATTTCCTAGTATAACTCTTGGTCTAGCACACTTTGCCCTTCCCCTCAATATCTCTCTCAAATCCAGGGTAACCATCAGAATTTGGAAGTGCAACAAGAATATTTTGTCTTTCCTGGAAATATATTTCTTCAAATATCTTCCTCAGTCATTATATTGCTTTTTCAAAAAAGGCCCAGATTTTATAATTTTGTATCCCAGAGCATTATTAAGTAGAAGCGCTGAAACACCCCTAGTTGAGTAGGGTTATATGAGCAGATTTATTCTCCGCTCACTTGGTTCTGCATACACACTCCCTACCGCACTGCGGTCCTATTTCCAGTGATCAGGATACAGAAGCACTCAGACTGTGGTTCCCAAGGGGGCCACGGACTACTCTCAACCCTGGTAGCACCACCTCGCTCTATCCTACTCATGAAAATACTAGGCATTTCATCATCTACCATGGGTCCCTGGATTAGCCAGATGTGTCAGACCACTTAGGATGAGCCTGGTAGCCACCAGAAGTCCATGGAGCAGAGCTTGGAGACTGCTGGCTTCAACTACATGGAACATGCTGTGACTTTCAAAGAGTGAATCCATATGCAGCTTCACCCCTCTTTTGTTTCAGGTGCACTTCGGTGGGATGAGACACAGAGTGACAGAGGCAATAAGCATTGCTCTTAGCTTTTGTCACTCAGACTCCCCAGCGTAACAGTTACAGTGACATACAATAACATGCATTCTACCTCGGAGAAATACAGCACCTTTCAAAGAAGATTTTTCCCACAAATTCGTAAGGTGAATAGCTGTACATTTCATTCCCTCAAGTCATTAAGACAGCCATTATGCAAGAAGGCTGAATGAACAGAGGAGCTTTAAACATTTCTTATTTACCTTTTGAACAGTGGTGATGGAGGGATTCCCATGTCCTCTATTCCACCTGAGGTTTGCTCACAGCTGCCTTTTTTAGTGACTACATGCTCAGCTTAGGGGATTGTAAGGAGTTGCTGAAGCAATATGGAGTAGGTACAGCAGTCAACAAGCATCATCAGCACATGAGGCTTGAAAGCACAAGTCTGCAAGAAGGGGTTTCACTATTTCTCCTCTTCCTTAACATCCTACCTGATCTCTAGGTTCTTAACACAAAGCAACGCACAGTAGGTGAGAAAGGTGGAACCAAAGGTTGGAGCAAGGAGTCAGGACATAGACTTTGCAGGTTACTAATCTCAGCTCTGGCAGATTTGTTTGACGATCACCCAAGTCACTTCTTTATGTGCCTCACTCTACTCATCAGTGAAATGGGTACAACAACCTTAGCTTATCTCACATTTTGTCTGTCTCGTAATACCAGAAAGCACTTGGAGAGCCTTAGACAGGGACACAGAAATGAGGTATCGATTCACAGCTCTTCCTTGTGAAACCAGCAGGGAAGGTCTGAATCTCCGTACACAGCAAGGGAAGTTCTCCCCAGGCAGAGGACTTGTCCAAACTTCATTTTGCTCTCTCATTAAGACTGTAGCATTCTGAGTCATGCCAAATGGTGTCTGGCTTTTAGATATTCCACTGATTTCTGAGGACAGTCTGGATGCAAGGTGCTCAACACTGATTACAGAGTTCCCAAAATAGCAGGCTATGAGGCACACGAAGATTTTTGCATGGATCTTTTGCACTGCACAATTTTCACTGATCTCTGTTGTAGGAGATCCTATTCAGGAGGCAGAAGATTTGAGGATTGGCTTTAATCCTGCTATTCCCTACCAAGAGACCACTAGTGCTTCAGTTACCCTCTGCAGATTGCTCATCAGGCCATTATTTAGCCTCAGTTTCTGCTAGCCAGTTAGTCACTGGTAACAGGACTTTTTCAAGTGTGAAAAAGCAAATGCATTGGTCTCTCTTATTCATGAGCGTGTCTATATCTGTACCATAGGAATGGATGCCCTAGCTCAAAGGAGATTGCTTCTGTTCCCTGGGCTAAAGTTTAGAACCCATTCTTTATCACTAAGTCTCATATCCCACTTTAATATGGGTGGGGCTACTTACAGAATAAACAAAAACCCCAAATAAGTCTATTTTCAAGCTAGAGACACTTTCACTTTGCAGAGTACCTGGCTGCATTCACAGCTGATGCAGAGCAAGACCAGAGCTTGTCATCGCTCCTCCCAATGCCAATACTCCACTCAATGTTTATCTGCATGCAGAACTCTTTGTCATGTGTCACTGATAAGCCCCTGTTCAGCTAAGGGCTTACGCACGTGCTTGAGTTTAAGTCTCCGAGCAGGCTGCCTGACTATGCAGAGACCAGGGTCAGTCACGTGCCACGTCCTTGGTCGGGCAGCGACAGCAACGCACAGCCCTCACAGGAGCAAAGCCTGCATGAGAACAAAGGGTTATGAATGCTGGGGAAGCAAATCAACAAGTTTGCTTTGCCACTTTTTTTTTTCCTTTGTCCATCTGTACAACCATTTTATGGATTTTCCTTTAGGATCTTCAGGGAAGACCCCTATGGGTAGCTCTATTTTCTAATAAAAAGGTACTTATTGTCCTGGCACAGCCTGTGAAATCCATCCTTCTGTTGACAAAAAAAAGGTGTCCATAACCATCTACATATTCACGTCCAACCATTTCACATGACTGTAAAAGTCAAAGCGATTGTTTTTATATAGAGAATGTAAATGCATTCTAATTCCTGCCTTCCCCCACTGGTTACAATCACACAACTTCACCGCTCTTTAACCAAAAGCAATACTGAACACCATGCTGAAAGCAGAACTTTTATCCCCCTTGCATTCAGAGCCGGGACCTGCCCACTCGAGGTGCATCACCGCAGCTCCCGCCCGACGCCGGTCCCAGCTGGCAGAGCTGCGCTCACGGCCCATGGAAGGTCTGGTACAGCAGGGGCTGCATCACTGGGCTTGGCAGTAACTTCAGCTGCATGCAACAAGTGCCTCTGCTAGTTTTGGTTCTTTTTCAATCATTATGCCATACTACCAGCAATTGCACTCAGAGGAAATAATTCCAACTTGTTGCAAGTGTATTTATCTAATGCAATAAACAGCTTAGACGTGGAAAGCGTTCTTGTCTCTGTTGTGGTTCACTTCTAGATGCCAGGATCTCTTAAAAACCACCCACAACACAACACGATGATTTTCAAGACAGACCTACATTCCTGACAGCCCTCCTTAGAGGGCTCCCTGTGAGCAGCACCCCTGCAGACCCCCAGGCGCTGATGGAGCTCCAGGCGTTCCCATGGCTCTGCTGGGAGGCCAGCCCCTCCAGAGGGGTTGTTCCAGGTTGCTCCCTCCGTCAGGAAAAGTGCTGAGCGGGGCAGAGCTGCAGTTCGGTGGGGCACTGCAGCATGCCGTTTTCCAGCAATTCGTTATGAGTAACTAACTGCATACCCAAAGAAACAGGGCCACTGAGACGAACCACAGAAAGTGAAGAGCGTGAAGCATCTGTGGGGTCTCTTTGAAGAAGCCACAGAGTATGGGATAGGCTGAGTAAAAAGTACGCAGGGAACTCCTCCTCTTGAAAAAGATGAGGAGACAAATTACTAATTCTTTCATCCTGTAAAAAAACTCTGCCTGAGAGCTGGGTGCTTTACAGATCTGCTTGTCCCCGCAGCAAGTCCTCTGGCACAAGGACCTTTGTGCCTGAAACCCAGCTTGCCACAAAGACAAAACCCCACTGACAAGTCGTTAGCCATGCCCTGGTCAGAAGCAGAGGCTGGAGTCTTTATGCTGTTTTCAGAGCAGCTACTATGGCTGATATAGAGGACACCTGAACCCATGCCAGCAGTGGCTGAATTTGGGCAGACACCCCGGAGAACTGCGAGCATAAAGGTTTTTCTGAAGGAAACGAGGACTGGTGTGAGCCAGGGAGCCACACAAGCAATGCTGCTGCAGCCTGCGGCAACCAAAGGTGTTCTCAGGTTGTGGGTCATTACAGGTCTTGGTGAGTAACCTCAACCCACACTACTAGAGCTCAGAAGTCAGGTCAGCTCAGGACTTTGATGGGGAAAACACTGTGCTCAGACTCCAGTGATCTCCATGGCACGCACAGGGAGCATGGTGAGGACAGCAGACTTCATGTATCTGACAGGTTCACCACAGAAGAAAAAAATGAGTGTATGAGAGAGGAAAGCAGTGACTTTTCCAGACAGCCCCAAATTGAACTTCCATGGAGCCAGCCTGATGCCAGTCCCCATGCCACCTGCAGCTTGCATGCTGCCCCATTAGCTCTCAGTGATAACTGAGCCTACAAAGCCTTGAGCTTCTCCACCTGGAAACACCCAAGGACAGCAGTGACACTGTGACCTGCACACAGACCAGGCATTGCTGCTGGGGCAAGGAGCCCGCCCAAAGGGGCGGCCACCTCCACAGTTTCACATCTTTGAGGTCAAGGTGGCAGTGCACGGAGCGACACCCATGCACCAGCTCCCCGTGCTCAGCTCAGCTCTGGTCCGTGGCGATGCTGGATGTGCACCAGCACCATTCCAACAGCTTCGGCTGGGCTGCCTGTGGCGTGAAAATCCTGCTGAACACAGGCTGGAAAATTTAAATTCATCTTCTCCCCTTCCTTCCCCTCTTTGTCCCTGACCTTGTCAGCCCAGATCTGCCAGGCTTCAAACCACTTGTCTTATCTGTCTCCTGATTTTACAGCTCAGGTAACTTGATTTAAATAAAGGATCTTAAATCCCCAATTTTAACCATATCTGAATGCTGCAATGGGAATTCTTTATTTCAGTCAACATTCTTTTCTATTTGCACTTCTCTACTTTTTAAAAAAAACTATTTCCCTTAAACATGGTTGATACCCTTGGGCCACTACTCCTTCTTACATACACAAACATTTCGAAAGCAATATACAGTGTGAGATTCCTGGGTGCATTTATTCTCAGGGTTCAATTCGATCCCCAATGACGTTAGGAAATGTTGAACAATACATTTGTGAGTTACAAAGCTCCATGTTTTGTACTGGGACTTGGCCAGGCAGCTCCCAGAGAGAAACCAGAAATCAATCAAGAATTTATTAAAATTGCATTTAAGTGCACTGAGGCTGCAAGGAAAGTGAAGTTTTTTTCAAAACATACTTCATATTTAAGACTAATTGGGTTTCTCAAGCAGCAGCTGCATTGCCTCTGCAAAAAAAAAAAATTAGAAAGCACAGGTCCATAATTAAAACTTCATGGAAAACCAAACGTGTGCAACAGAGAAAGCATTGACATGAAGATGTTCTCAGGAGTGAGGGGTCACGAGAAGGATGAACAGGTCAGAGCAGATTTGTACAGGGCAGCACACTGCCAGCACTTTAGCATGTCCCTCACGTACTTCCAAAGCCTTCAATCAATTTTAAAATTCCAGAAATGATCTCTTTCTTTCTCACTAAGCAGCAACTGTGTGGGCATCCTGAGCAGAAGCAGCAATCAAGGCTGAGAAATGGCCTCCTGCCTTACTGCTTAAAGCCAAAACCAATGTGAGCATCACCTACCAGCTCTGTCCCTCTTAAAGTCACTACCTTGACCTGAACGGCCACTGAAAGAGCATTTTACTTTGAGTTATTGCTGCCTGGTTAATGAAAGAATTATGAATATTGCTGACCTGAACATTTTCATCAAAACTGATTTTTCCCCCCATGATATCACATCCATTTCTAATTAGAATCTCTGCAGAAATCTATTTTTGTGAAGAACACCAGCATTCATACAGAAAATCCATTATTGCCTTTAAATTCTGAAATACGCTTTAGGGTTTTATTCCGTGCTTTTCTTTGGACACTTAATTACACCAACAGCACCATTATAAACTATACCCAACTTTCTCATTACGCACCAACATGCATCTCAAACAGTATCAAACAGATGCCGCCCTGAGTTTACTTACCAGCAAAATAAAAAAACCAGATGAAACATCACCAGGCAGTGAGATTCATTGCCTGCGTGAGCCCCCCACGATAGGGCTGTATGACACAGAATCACCCCCCACCTCCCCGAGACCTCCCACCCCACATCCCAGCATTACTCACACCCAGGATCTCTGCGCTCCAGCACGAGGTGCTGCTGGGAACTGCCGACCTCCGCTGAGCACGAAACACCCGGCCAGTGAGAAGGATGCTCCAGGCAAGCACGAGAGTTGTAGTTTCCATTGAGATGTGCATTTCCCATTCCTCTGACCAGGAAAGGGCAGTCTCTTTTCCCACGTGTGACCCTGAATGAGGCCTCTCAGGTGGCTGACACAGCAGAAAGGTTTTATTTTCCCCCCAGGCCCCTTTTGATCCAAGGAGGAATTTCTTCTACACACAGGTCACAAACCCAGTGCTACAATAGGGCAGAGGAAAAGGAGCTCTCAGTCCAATTTGTTTTTTTCTTTTTCATTTTTGCTGGAAGCCAGGATATAAGCAAACTAAGGAGAACAGATTTAAATCAAATTAAAGTTAATAATCTCTAGAAGCAGAGAGCTCCATGCTCAAACCTAATGCAGCAAATGCTTCCAGAAGCAGAGGGGAAACTCTGTGTGGAGAGGGTCATTGAAATGGCCCTTCAGAAATAAGCTTTTCTAAGCACCAGGTCTGCACACTGAGCTGTGAGCGCCCAAGGTGAAGCACCTTCCTGCTCCAAGGGCCCCAGCCAGCCTCACCCCTACACTGCAGGCACCTTCCCCCAAAACCAGAAGAGAGCTCCACAACCTTCAATTTAAAGGCCAAGGGTGCAAAGTGGTCACAGCTGCCCCAGTGGTGGTGGAGCAAGCAGGTGCCCAGAGCACCTGGGTGCTTCCCAAACCTCATGTCGGGGGCTGCTGCCTCCCTGGGTGGTGGGTGCTGCTGTGGCCGTAGTGCTGCCAGCCCTAGGTGAAAGCAAGCTGTTTTGAGGACAGCACAGTGCATTGCAGTATAGACATGCCCTTCATTTTCCCCTTGACACAGGGTGCCCTGGCCAGGGTGAGAACCAGCAGTGCCGGTGGCTCCGGGCTTGCTGCGTCAGGTGAGGCCCCGCACTGAGCTCCCCTTTCTTCCCAGTGCCCACCTGAACAAAGCCCACTGCCTTCTCCTGGGGGTGAAAAGAAAGTGGCCTTGGGCATAAAAAAATAATTTTTCTCCTTTTTTAGCATCTCCTGGCTTTCTGGCCCCCATCCATGCAGCAGGCAGCAGATGTCTCTGAGCTTTGTCCTGGGCGAGGTTTTGGACTTTCTCCAGCCCACCTTGGAAACCTGCTGTCTGCACTGTATCTGAGCTCCTTTCCAGAAAACCTCTGCCTTCTGGGAAGCTGGCACTTCTCCAGGTGTCCCCAGGCTAGGGGTCACAGGGGGGACCTCACCGCCTCCCGCCCATCCCCGGCGCAGTGCGGGGAGTGTGGCCACAGCACATGCAAAGCCACCCTCCTCCCTCGGGGCCGGGGCTGGGGGTGGCAGCCTGGCTGTGGGTCAGGACCCAGCCTGGGGGGATTTGTGGTCGGGTGCCTCTGTCCTCCCGGGGTTTGGTTTGCAGCAGGGCTGTTGGCACCGCTGACCTTCCTGCCTGTCCAAGCAAGGAGCCCAGCTTCTGCTTGTCAGCAGTGATTGCAAAGCCAGGTTGGCTCTTTGGGACAGGAGCTTGTTGCCCTTGCACAGGACTCGCCTTTGCCCTGCACAAAGCTAGCAAAGCACTATGGATTTAAGTTTCTAGTAGGTATTCCTGCACCCAGAAAGCCTTGATGCTGTGGTCCTTCCTGGCTCCAAAATGTCTTGCATCAAGGTCAAAACCCATGACTAGCAGCATACTGCCCCAACACCTTCACCAGCTCTTGTCCATAGAGAATTTTTTCCAGGCTTTTCAGAAAAGCATCCTTCCTTTCAGCCCACCAAAACCCCTCTGTAGGGCTGTGGCACCATAGGAAAGCCACAGTGTGCTGCCGCCACGGCTTTAGCATCGAAGAGGCCCGTGCAAGAGGCAGAGACAGGAGAGTGGGACTGCTTATGGAAGCCCTGGTTTGAATGTCCTCTCTTTGGGTCCAGCCCTCCCCTCAAACACTGCGTTTCCAACACATCAGGTACGGCAAGGTGCGGCGTGGATGTTGCTTCTGCGGAGAAATTTCTCCACTGGATAAAAGCTTCGTCTGTGTCCTGCTACTGCTGCCGGGAGTACAGCCAGGCTGTGCCCAGAGGAGCCGCAGGAATTTTTTCTAAATCTGAGAGAGAAGGTGTCAACCTGTGCTTGTCCTTTGAGGTCAAATGAGAGCACAAAGCATCCCATAAATTCACAAGTGAGTGGAGTACATTGAGGAAATACCGGCCTATTTGTTCAACTTGAGGTTCCACAAGAGCCTGAAGGGGAAATAGCTTTTCTGTGATAAACAGCAAAGAGCCACTGTTTTCCTGGCCAGGTCATTCCTCCTGGTAATAGTGAAATGTCTTAGCCTAAAAATTTAAATTGATTTGGGGATAATCCTCCAAGTATCACTCTTTAAAATGACTATTATTATTGCATACTGGAAGAGAGCCTGTTTCAGTGAACATGCCCCATTAGCAATGATTTATCTGCACTGCCGCATTTTTTCATTAATCTTCATTCCAAATTAATTTTTCTCTCCTGCATGGCCAAGAGGTTCACATTCCCGATGAGCACCAGGTGCTTCACAGGATGACATCAAATACCAGCATGGCCCACAGCGGCAAAACTACCCGGCAGACCTTGGGGCATCCACGGAAAAGCTGCAGCCTACGCTTATCCTGCCGTCGCTGCAGGCAGCCAGCAGCCTGGTCAGGCTCTTCACTTTGAGGACCAAGCAAATATTTAACAAGTTCTCCTTGCACCATACCCGAGTTCATTATCCGGTCTCCTGAGCTCCTCCAGTCAGTAATATCCTCTAATTGATGTGATTTGGCACCTGGCCATGGAGTTAAATTGATTTGTAGACCAGCGGGAGACGGCAGATGCCCTTTACACTTGAGAAAAGTGGCATGTGGCTTTGTGTACTGCCTGCTGCAAGGGGATGCCACGGCAAGAGATGCCTTTCAGGAGGGCAGGAAGAGGGTCTGCCTCTTCCGTGTCCTCTCACCGCAGCCCGTGTTAGGTGACAAGGTGTGACTGCCACTGCTGAGCACCTGCAGATCACTCCAGCCACCAAGATCTTCCTCCCTCCCTTCCTCCCTGGTGCATAGGGTGAGATAAATGGGCAATTCCCTTCTCTAAAACCAGGGCAAGTTGCACGAGGTGTCTCTATGCCCTCTTTTGAGGGGTCCCACAATGTGGACTCCCAGCTGGGGGCTAGCGCTGCTCTCTGCTCTGGGGCGAGGGGACCGTGGCAGCTGTGGGCTGCGACCTGCTGGGCTTTACTTCCAGGAACGCAGCAGTGCCACAACGTAAGGGTTGAACTCCAAAGCCTGCACACATTTTCTTGACAGTATTTTTATATATTTACTTGGAAACCTCTTTTTATAATTATGAAAAAGCTATGAATACAGTAGAAGAGTTAAGAATCTCACTTTACTTTTCAATCATCTTATTCCCAGAATTTTAAGTTAGCATTGAAATCCTTTTCTTATTGCACCAGCGAGTCACATTCATCTTTAAGATATTTATTGATAATTAAAAATAATAAGATTTCGATCACTCATATAAAAATAATGAATCTGAACAAAGCAGCATGACTGTTAGAGGCAGGGAGAGGGATCCGCCTCCTCAAATGTCCCCTTACTCCAGTCATCATGGATCTGACAGGGCTGGAAGGATTTTTCCCGAGCACTGGCCAAATCCCACACGGAAGCCATTGCCCTGGCAGTAACCTAGAGCCAGAAAACAACAAATGACAAAAAATGACTGGAAACATTTCAGAAATGCAACGAGGGGTAAAAAAAAAAGAGAAAACTTGGAAGAGTTCAATAGCCTAGAAATATTAAAAAAGAAAAAAGAAGCAGAAAATGTTAAACGCAGCAATATGTAAGTTCAGTGAATATGATCAAAGAGCAAAGAAGATGTGCAATATTTCTGTTTTCAAACCTAACCTGCAGCATCATCAATCTAGCCGGCAAGCTCATTTGGTGCCTGGCCCAGCCTTGCAGTTAATAAAGTAAATCTGGGTTCTCTCTCTGCAGCATTAGGACTGCTCTCGGGACATCGGGGTGCTTACAGCCAGAAAGATGATCAATAACCCCTCAAACAGCAGGACCTACCCTCACAGAATCTGTTTCGCTCACTGAAATGGAGCAGTTTAGTTCCATGAGCATCTGACTCAAAATATTTATTTATCCTCTGTTACATAAACAGACGTTGAAGGTCTGACTGCTGCTGAAGTCACCGGGCTGTGACACCATCTCTAGCTACAGGACGATTCAATCTCTCCCTACTCCTGCGTGATGGGAGAGATGACATGAGGATGGAGATGCTCAGCGCCTCTTGCTGCCGCGCACCAGCCAAGCTGCTCCTGAAATAGCAGCCGTTAGCAAAGCCGCAGGTGAGGGAGGGGAGGGGACACAGCCAGGGGCTTCTGGCCCATCTGGGAAGATTATTCTGGGAAGAAGCAGCTGAGGAGACCTACTGTAGCTCTCTGCTAACAACAGCAGATCAAAGGAAGGACACAAGAGGCATGTGCTGTATTTTAAGGACTGATTACAGAGTTAGAGGTGGATTTTCCTAAAATAATGGGATACGTCATCTTCCCTGCATGTGATAGAAACCAGCTACCTTCGAGAAGCTAAAAGGGAGCTGAACAGAACAGGAGGCTGGGTCAGAGGCCAGGCGGGCAAAGAGGCCTGGACAAGGCTAGAGGCCAGGGTCCATGCTGCAGGCAGGGTGGCTGGGGATGGTTGTAGGCTGCAGGCAGAGAGGCCAGAGCTGATTTGGCAGCAGGGAGGCCCAGCTGGAGACAGAGAAGACTGAGAGGAGGCTGGAGAGCTGGGTTAGAATCACAGAATGGTTGTAGTCGGAAGGGACCTTTAAAGGTCATCTAGTCCAAGCCCCCTGGAAGGAGCAGGGACATCTCCAACCAGATCAGGTTGCTCAGAGCCTCATCCAACCTGGCCTTGAATGGCATCTAACCTGTCTGGGCAACCTGTTCCAGTGTTCCACCATCCTCAGTGTAAAAAAAGGTATGTTCAGAACAGCCGTGCGTGCATGGCAGGTATGTACAGAGCAGCCCATCTCCCTGCCAGGCATGTACACAACTGGGATGAATCTCTGGAAACGTCCTCGGCGCAGTGTAAGAGCAGTTGTTCGGCCATTACCTGTCAAAATGATTTCATCTCCGTCCTGCAGGAATTTACGAGCCTGCCCGCTGCCAAGAGGGATTTCTTTCGTTCCGTTCCAGGACAGCTCCAGCATGGAGCCGAAGCTCTCCGGCTCCTGCAGTGAGAGTTCATAAACAAATAAGCAACTTTTTAGGACCTGTCCTACTGTTAAGCTACTTGCTGCTGGAAGTACGTGCACAAGGCCATTAACTCTATAGAACAGAGTTTTGCTGTGGATTGAATCCATTGATACCTTGGCTTATTTTCCTGCCTTTGCATTTTGATCGCTTGTTCGCTGTAAGCAGTCATGCTCCCAGCCTGTATCTGGTGTGTCTAACACGGTGCTAATCCTGCAAAAGCAGTTTGGGTTTGCTATGGGAAGACTGGAAACAAATGGAGGGCCCTTCTGCAAACCCAGTGCTTTTATGTAGTCACGTTTCAGAGTCTTATTTATATTCTGTTCTTCAGAAGAGCAAGGCTGGCAAACGTTTGTAAGTCTTTAATGTCAATCTGCAGTACAATAGCTTAAAGGAAGCATAAGCACTTCGGAAATGCTCAAAATGAAAGTATGGGTATCCCAGCTTGGAAACAGCTTACCCTGAAGCTGTCTTGCACCACGGGATTTGTATCTGATGTTTCAGAAAGTGCCAGTACCTTCCCCATATATTGTAACAACAGTGCACGTGGCAGTACAAGCAGAGTAATAGCTTGTGATGTTCGCTCTAAATACACAGGACTAGAGAAACTGAAATTTATACCCATGCACCTTTAACCTTCTATTCAGAAATAAAAAAAAAAAAGCTGCATTTCATAGAGTATAAACAGGCCGTGTGGATGCTTGTGCACAGAAATAATTTGCACCTTAGTAAAACAGTTCTTGAGGAAAGTAACACAGGAGAGATTAAGAAACTAAAGACCAATAACAACGAAAAAAAAACCCCGACTGCTTCTCAGTGCAATTTTAGGGTTACAAAACCAAAGTACCTAGGAAATAACTGCAGATGTTTTCACGGCTGCTCAATGCAAACAAGGCTTAGACCCAAAGCCCTGCTCAGCTGGTTTTGGATGGCCGACCAGTTCTCAGTCAGTGACTATCATTATATGGACACTTACGGGTCCACTGATGGTGCCGGACGCCAGGAGATCGCCAGGTCTGAGGTTGCACCCATTGATTGAATGGTGAGCCAGCTGCTGCTTCATGGTCCAGTACATGTGCTGGAGGAAGGAGGAAGAGGAGGCTAAAGCTATGAAGGACAAACCTCTCCGGCATGCCATTAGCCTATGCAGAACATAGTGCATTCTCAGGACGATGCTGGTAAGACTGTCCCTAAAGAAAAGTTTCCTTATTTAATCAGGAACCTTCAGCAGCCCAAAAGCAACCTCCACCGTTACTCAGGACTGCATTCGCAGTAGTTACTGTGGCTGGCTGACTGCTTTCTAAATGATGACCAGGATGTGCTATGAGCCTGTAAAATACATACTTTAACATGCAATTTAGTCCTTTAAAGTTTCTCTTCTTTCAAGTGAATGTCATTTCTCATCTTCTTCCTCTTTAAGGCCAGCACTGCTGACCCAGGATCCATGACTAAGTCCAGTATTTTAATGAGTTTATAGAAAAATCTTATTACTGATTTGCTGACTACTGATTTACTGATTACAGTAATTACTATGCAAAGAACCAAATATAAAATTGACAGAGAAATCCTGCAGTTGGTACGTATACCTCCTGGCTTACGGTCCCTTCAATGAGGGATGGAGCCGCCACGCTGCCCGCAGAAGGGCTGGGGCCAGATCCGGGAGCGGTGTCAGAGCAGCGACCATAGATCTGAATCACCAGCTGCAAGAGCAGCGACCATAGATCTGAGTCACCAGCTGTAAGTTCTGTGCCTCAGTGCAGCGAGGGGCAATTCCCTCCACCTGCGAGTCCTCTGCTTGCACCGCTCCCCGCCAAATGAGCGCGAAGCCGAGCAGTGGAAAGAGCTGCCCCCTTCTTCAGTGCCCCAGCGTTCATGTGTTTCCATCTCAGTAGGGATGAAATGTATCACCATCCTCCACTCTTCCCCCTCCGTCCCCTGCGCACACATGCACCTGGTCTGGTCCTCAGCTGATGCCAAAGTCAGTGTTCGAAATTTCCCAAGGCCGGAGCTGATGGCGTCAGCAAGATTTCAAATACATAAGAGATACCGGAGTCTTACCTTGAAATTGGATCTGCATATAGTAGTTGGCACGCTCATTCCTTCTCCTGTGGAAAACAAAAAATAAGAAAGAGGGAAACAGTTTGTTTGTGTTGGGTGGATGATGTTGGAGGCTTTTGATTTTACAGATGGATGGAGACTTCTTTTATCACTGTAATCCCTGGCAGGGAACAAGTAATAACATTTTCTATTCTGATATGAAGGCCGGGATTTCATAGAAAACAAGTGTGTGGATGGCACCGGGACAGTATCAAGGAGCCCATTTCCTACTCTTTGCTCTCCTAAAGGAGCAGCACCTGGATGTATCGGTCAGCAGGGCCATGGGCTGGGGTCTGAGCTGGGTGAACACCTCAATCTCCTGTATACCCGCTCTTCCCATGACCTGCTTATGCCTGCCCATGCAGGCAGACTGCGCAGGGACCCTCATCGTAAACGGATCATCTGGGAGACATACCCTCCTTGCCACGGCTGCATGGCCAATGGGGAGCATGAAGAGTTTTGCCTCTTTCTCTGACAGATAATATGGGCAAAGATGGAAAAGGCGGACCGCAGAGCCAAATTGTGTGAAATACATTGTGGTTCTGCATCCCTTAATCAGCAATTTCAGCTTTGTAACCCGCTCAGCATTACTGTACCTTTAATAGCAACAAAGAGCTTGATGTCAAAAGTGTAGGGTTCTTTATCCTGGAGGTAGGGCAGTGGCTTGGGATCCTAAAAAGCATATAAAAGGCACAACAGTCTAAACAAACAGAAAGGAAAAATTCCACCAGCCGTCCCAGTGACTTTTTGTTTAGCCAGGCCGTGCCGCGCACCCCATTTACCTCACCGGTGTTACTCCTCAGAGCTTTGCTCGCTCTCATGCAAACGCTTTTAAAGATCTTTCCAAATAGATGTGATATCCGTATAATCCCATTCCTTTTCTGCACAAGGGCTCCAAAAGCCCTATCCATCATTACCGCATGGGTGTTCATCCAAAACAAACACAGTGTTAGCACACCTTTGCTCTGCGCCAGTACAGAGATGGTGAGGTCTCTGCAAGGCTCTTTATTACCTTTCTCCATTTTAATGAAGCCTCTATATAACGCAGACAACTGGAAATGATGGAACAGAGTGTTTTGGCTTGAGTCCACTCTCTCTCCACTGCTTGCTGGATGCCAAGGGCTACCAAACGCTACCAAGAAGCTCTCGGATCAGTTTATTTTCCAGATGTTTTGGGGGAGGAGAAGATTTTTCTGCCCTGCTCAGGCAGGCAGGATGACAGCTCAGGACACCAGGTGCCAGTGCCATCAATGAGCATTTGAACTCAAGGGGCCCCGAGTGTCTTCATAGTTTGGAAGCAGGATCACACTTGAGAAAGTGCTTGGCACTGCTATAGCTCAGTGATTTCTACTGGTGGGACCTACCGGTCCTGCTGAGATTTTTCTAGCACTACTTTTCCTGTGTTTCCACCCTTTTGCTAACCTGGACAGGGTTTGGCAGCACGAATGGCATGAGAGCTTCCATGGTAACAACCCAAGGAGAGATGGTTGTGCCAAAGCTCTTGCTCAGGAATGGACCCAGAGGAACGTATTCCCATTTCTGGATGTCACGGGCTAGGAAGAGAAAATTCAAAGCAGTTCTGTTAAACATATGCCGGGAGCTGCACAGCCATCAAACCTGTGAAAGAGTAACACACATTGGAAATGTTATCACCACCTTCTTCTAGCCATTGTGCCCAAATCCTGATTTAAATCCATGCCTTTCAGACCCTCAAACCAATTTTCTTAGTTAGCAGTAATTAAAACAAGTCAGGCCATGCTCATGTAACCGGTATTTTTATCCCCAGTTTAGTTACTGCTTTTACACCCTGCTAATGGTCCAAGCCAGCTGTAGAGCCAATTTCAACTACTTAAGTCTCTGTGGAGACTGAGGGATTTGTGATTGCCAAATCCTTTTCCTACTCCTCACACTGAAATCAATCTTCTGTTGGAATCACCATCCTTCACCAGAACCGCTCCCTGCCTGCCCAGAAGAAAATAGACTGATATTGGCTCTTTTGTAAGTAAATAAATCTTCATTAGGCAGCAATTTCTGGTTCTACTGATTGATTGAAGATGGGTTGAGATAGAGCCTGAAAAATGCAAACAGTATTTCATTTTCATCCCTTTCAACCATATCCAGCGGTTTCAATAATTAAAATATATAATTTATCCCTAGCTAGGGTTTCCCGTGACACTGTAACCCCCTCTCCAGGCAGAATCCCGCAGCACCGATTACCGCTCCAGTCGTTCATAAGGACCATCCCAAAGATGTGCTCATGGGCTCTGCTGATAGGAATTGGCTCCCCGAACTTGTTTCCAGGACCTACAAAGAACGCCTGAAATTGAAAAACAAAATGTTAAGGAAGTTCCTGAAGCTGAAAATCTTTACTGCATAGAGGGCTGCATGCATGAGCAACAGAGGCTGAGCAGGACAGGATTTTGTATCATTTCCCGTACACAATTAGACAAAACCCATGGCCTGCTCCCTCTTTCTTCCCCTCTATGAAGCTGGCAGGCTTAAAATACTTAAAAGCATCCTGTTTCTAAGAGACAGCCATTAAATGAGGGCACAGGAGCAAAAATGGTCCCTCCTAATCACAATCGGGATGCAGAATAGGTTTGCCCGGTCAAGTGACTCCATTTGCTGCAGGCAGTGGACAGGGAAGAGTTTAAAGTCACCTGAGGGGATGCTGAGCGTGGCTGGAGCCTGTCAGGACAGCGGGGAAGAGGAGGCAGGTGGAGAAATGTGCCCAGTCAGTAAACCAGACCATGGGTGCCTGTACTTGCTCCCTTAGAAAATGTACAGCCTGAGCACTTGGGAGAGAAACCTGCAGGGAACCTCACTTGTCTCTTTCCACCAACAGCATGCAGGTTTTTTCTTCCAAAGCCTTCATCAGTCTAAATCAGCTCTTGCAGCAGCCAGCGGTAAAACTCAGGCTGCACAGCAGAGGTGCGGCAGCACTTCGTGTACCCCCTTCTCGGGGCTGCCTCCCACTTCACAGCGCTGATCTGAGCGCTTACAGCATTAGAGGCTTTCCGTTTTTAGTACCATTTCCCTTAATACTAGAATTCTTCAACTTTTTTTTTTTTAAGGGGAGAGATGGGGAATAAATTATATAAAATTGTATAAATCACAATCAACAATCCTATAAAACTCTCCCCTTCTGAACCACGCTTAGCCACAAGAAGATGCACCTTCCAAGCACATTTTTTTACAACGCCCACAGCACAGGTTTCATCTTTCCAGCCAGAGGGATGAGGAGTTTGCCTTGTACTCCCAAGGACTCGTGGCTTCCTCTGCTCTGGACTCAAGGTGCAGACAGTCTGTACATCCAAAATCTCCAGAGCCCATGAAAAGATCCTGGCTGCAGCACAGAGGTAACTGCTGCCCAGGTAACCTGTGTGTTTCCAGACTGCTGCACCGGAGCTCGGATTTGGCCAGAGGAGCCTCTTCCAGCCTGGAAAGCTGCGTTAGCAAACCACTGAATGAGCTAATGCACCCTGCAACTTGTCAGAGGAGAAGGCTTCCTCCAGAGAAATCTTTATTGCCTGCTGCACAGGCTGCTTAGAAAGAAATTCAGGAATGGACTTTATAAGACATTCATCTTAAAAGCAGCTAAACCTACCTTTTCTTCCCTGTTTCTGTTTTAATGTTTTTTAATTAAAGTGGCAGGGAAAGCAAAGCCTCATCTTACCATTTCTAACTCAATATCCAGACGCTTACAAGCACCAAACACTGGAGGTTTATCTGTGGGTAGAAGAAAGAGTATTTTATGATGGGGAGGTAGGTAGAAAAATAAGAGTAACAGCCAGAAAAAAAAAACAGAGTGGCTGGTGCTGCCTGGCATGCAAGCACAAGATGGACTTCGCTCAGGGCTGTGTCTTGCCCTGGCCCCAGACTGGACTTTAGACAAGGCGTCCCAGACCCTTCCTCTCCACTATTCTATGATCTGGAGAAAAAATAAAAAATAAAAATTAAGAGAAACTGCATTAAAAGCCTACCATGGACTCACCATTGTCAGGTCTCATTTGCCCCACAGGTCTCCGGATGGGCGTCCCAGACACCACAACAGACGATGCCCGGCCATGATAACCAACGGGTAAGTGCAGCCTTGTGAAAGAGCATCCCAGAGCATGGGTTAGCGGTGCAACCATCATCATCCACAGCGGATTTTGGGGGTGGAAGCATCACAGGGGTGTGAGATACAAGGAGAGAGCTCTGCATAGATGGGCATGGATGTTTGCACCTTACTTACGCGGAGATGAAGATGTGAACAAACTACAGTCCAGAGCCATGTGGCTGTCTGTGCCCTTCTGTGCCACTGCTCCACTTAATTCTTTGGAGCTTAAACCCTGCTTTCTTGTCACTCAGTAAAAAACAATTTTTTAGGTAAATCTGTCTTTGAACCAGAGGCCTGCAGTGCGATCGATGCAGCTGCTGCCACAAAATGCAGCTAAGGCTGGGAAATGTGGTTTTCAGTTCTGTTATTGAACTCTTCACAGCACAGATTCTCATCTGCTATGAACTCTCAGCTATCTCGTTGAAAGATTACCCAGACCTTTAAAAAATTATTTATACGTACGGATAAGCACGCAAAATAATGCTGCACCAGACAAAAACCTGAACTACCCACCAGTTAGGCATCAAAGCGTTCTCCTTCCCCCTGAACATGATCCCAACGTTTGTGGCGTGTTGGCGTGAAGAATAGAAGTCAGTGTAATCTCCTGTGTGGAAACAAAAAACCAGGAAACAGGGATCAGGGGTAGGAGAGTCCCTCACCTGCCGGGGTGGAAGCACAAAGCACGCTGCTGGCGAGGAGAAGAGCAGAGGTGTGTAGAAGCGTTTAATGTTATTAGCACAGAGATGTAATTAATAGCATAAAGGTGCTGATTGGCACAGTTCACCTATAAAATTATGCTTACAAAACCGGCCTATTTGTTTAAAGCCTCCAGCAGAGAAGGAGGGGCACGGGGAGGTAACGCAGCTCCCGCTCCGCAGGGGCCGAGCCCGCGGTGCCCGGGCCGGGGAACCGGTTCCTGCTCCGGGCGTCTGCTGCCCTCTGCTGCCGTCCCTGCCGAACAGCGCCCGGCTGACGGGTCCGTGGGGAATCCCGGGGCTGAGGGGGGGAAACTCCTCTTGGGAGGGGGGCATTTCCACGGCGTTAAGCTGTTTTGCAAGCTCACTAAGTCATCTTGCAGCCCCAGCAAGAGGATACAGCCAGCGCATCATATTCGTCATAGTCAGCCTGAAACTGTTTTCAGGAAGGTATGGCGTCGATAGAAACTCGTCAGGGTTCCTCTGGCCTGGCTGGAATTTGTCCCAAAGCAGGGCTGTGGCCCACAGGAGCCAAAAGGCCACCGGGAACAGAGGTTGGCTGCGAAATGGGCAAGTGCACATCCCTGCTCCTGTGAAGGTCGCATCCCTCGAGTGGTTTTGGTCAAGTTGGTTTGGGTACAAATATAAACTTCTGTTAAAAACAGGAAAATTTTTATGTATCTATATGGATATACTCACTCCAAAGCAGCTCATGACCTCACAGGGCTGGAGGTAAGATTTGGGATGCAGAGTAATAGTCTGGGAGGGAGACCGATGTTTGTTTATGAGGCTATGCCGTAGCATCTGCCTTGCAAAACTTCGGAAGATCTGAATTATTTTCTGATGGCAAATTGGGAAAATTTTGGAAATGGAATGAGTGTTTCTTCCCTGGCTGTAGTCACGAAGGCCTTTGATGGTGCCAACCTGATGACAAGAGTTACGTGCCACCAGACAACCCTGATTTAGTGAAAATTGCATCCAGGAATTTTCTGCCTGCTATTGAGCTTCCCCAGGCTTTTATTCTTGTGCCACAGACAGCACCTACCTTTCATTATGTACAACAATCTACTTCTGGCTCCTGTAAAACCCATTCCCTGTCACAGCTGTGATCTGTCTGTCTGAGCAAGCAGGAAATAAAGCGGCTTCTCCGAGCGGGAGCAAAAGGCAGCGCTGAGCAGCCCTCAGCCACGGGAGACTCACCGATGTGGGCCGGGAGGTGCATCATCGCCACAGCCTGAGGTACAAACGCTCTGAAATGAAAAATGATGACTTCAGCTCTGGGAAAACTTGCAGCTCTCACCCTTGAGTGGTCTATAAGCACATAAGGAACTGACTCTCTCCTAGCTCCTTCCTTAGTTTACTTTGCAAAGCCTTGCAGCAAAAAGACCTTGCAAAAAAACTAAGACAGCTGCACAAGGTTCTGTTATGGGGATGGATACGACCGACAGGAGCATCCGTCGGGGTGCAAGCGGGAAGGGAGGCACGCTGGCTGGTTTCCCAAGGGGCACAGAGAAACGCCGATACCCATGCACACAGCTGAGCAGGTGGCCACTGCCTCCGCGGCACGGAAAGGATGATTTTATGGGACATGGCTGTCGGGATGCCCGATTTGGGATGCTGGGCCTGCTCAGGGAAGATCCCCGTGTCAAGCAGCCGTTCAACCCCTCTCCCGCACGCGTGTGCCTGAATCACCCCGGTGAAACAGGGAGGAATGGCTCTGGCTTGCTGCTGGGGCAGCTGGTTGTAGAGTTTAAAGCATCGTTCCAGACAAAAGAGAAGGTGTGTGATCAACGGACTCGCACGTTTTCGATCAACGCAGCATGGAGCAGAGCACAGTCCTCCCCTCCCACCTCTACCCCAGGGCGCTGCCCCATGTCTGAAGCCGATTTGTGACAATGGGGTCAGTTTTAGCAAAGTCAGGTGGTTTCTGAGGAGCAACTGGAGGGGTCTCCCCTTGCCAAAAGGGGGAGGTGGGAGACATGGCGTGGAGACCCTTGCAGCCACATCTTCATCGAAAGCTGTGGTGGTGGGATGTGGCCAGAACCCCAGCCTGGCCCCTCGCCTGCCTGGGGAGCCCAGCTCGGCCCTCCGCAGCGAGGCAGCGGGTCCGGGCACACCCCGGGGCACAGCTCGCTGTTCCCAGGTGGAGACTGACACTCTCGATCTGTGGGCGGTTAAAGGATCCATCAGAGACATATTTAAGGGAGGGAAGCTCTCAATATGCCCAAACCCCAGTAGGCAGCAGGTGGCCACACTCAGACCTTCACTTTTGGTGCCTGGGATCACCGGGTCATCCGGGTGACAAAGGGCACAGCTGAAAGGTCATCGTGTCCCAGAGGGGCCCTCCACTCCCTCACCTTCTCCGCAGCTCCGTGTTGTCCCTCAGGGCTGGCTCGCTGGCTGACAGCAGCTTCTGGAGAAAAGCCCTCGCCTCCGTCCACGCGGCCCGGCCCAGCCCCATGAAGGCATTCAGGGTGGGCTGCCAGGCAACACAGAGAGATGGGGAGGCAGGTAAAAGACCACGTTTTTGCTTAACCTTCGCCTGCATGGAAGATGTCCTGCACATGCACCCCGGGATTGAATGCCCGTGGGCCGGAGTTATGCGACAGTGGCTGCCTGTCCTCCCTGTTCACAACTGCCAGCACTCCTGTCCTCCCACCACAGGTCCTCTGAAGCAGGACCTGCTGCATGTTTGACCCGTGCCCATCCAAACCTCAGGCTTTAGCGGCTTTGATAACTCACCTGTCTGTAACCAGAGGCCATTTGTATTTACCATTACCCCTAACACAGCCCCTTGTCATTAAAGCCCCATCCAATTACTTGCCAAACTCTGATGAAACTTTCAGGGAAAATATCCTTTGGACTCCTGATGCCTCTGCTCTCCTTGCTGTCGCAGGTGTGCTGAGTTTCCCCCGTAAGCAGAGCCCACCTGATGACACCTTTCCAGTTTGTGTTCCTTATCTCACCGCAAGTTTCTAAAATCTCCTATGGATATTTCCCAGATCTGCAGAGATCAGACGCTGTGATAAATACCTGGTCAAAGACATGCTGATGTTTGGCAAGAGCTGGTCCATTGAACAGATGTTTAATGACGCTGAGATCCAGAATCTGGTCTCCAATCGCTACCCCGAGCCTGTGCCTCGGCTGCAAAGCAGCGAGAGGGGAGGGGGGAGAGAAGAAGAGTTTATGCTTGTACCCAAAAATTCTCCAAAGAGGGCATGGGGGAAGACAGCGACCATGGAGAGTTTAATCCACCAGGGACGAGGGCCTGATATCACAGCGACTGCCCGAGCAGGACTGATCTCATCCCTATAACCACGTAACTGGAGAGAGACACAGGCGTTTCTGCACCAGAAGACAAAGACTGCCCTGGACTCCACTGACGATGCCGGGTGCACAGCACATCCTGCTCAGCCACGTTATTTCCGTACCACATCGAGCGAGGCTGCCCGGCATAACCCATCCGCAGGCCATGACATGCATGCGGACCCCGGCCCAGCCCCTCGCTGCAGGAACAGCTTCCCACAGCCACGGGAGACTGTGGCCGCGTTGGCCGGACAGATGCAAGCTCAGACACAAAGACCCTGTTCATCCGCTGCAGCTCTGGAAGGGCCGGCGCCAAGCGCGTGCGGAGCCGGCGGCGATGGCGGGGGAGCAGGACGGACGATCCCGCTGCAGCTCTGCCGCAGCTGCATGGGGGGTTATAAAAATGCTGCAGAGTTCAAAGACACATTTCAATTATTTGTGTCTTTAGGCAAATAAAGACACACTAGTTACAGTCATTACGAGCACTATCTTACCAAAATGCAATAACTATCTATGAAAATCCATGCTATTAAACTTATTTTTAACATTTAATTTCTAAACAAGATTCCAAATGTGATAATAAGTATTTATTCAGCAAACATTCCTGCAGAAAACTCTAAAGGTCACGTCAGGTTAATTTGTAACTGGGATAGTCGGATGACATCTACTGCTTCAGCTTGAAATTATTAAAACATTGGGCCACTTCTAGAACATTATTTTCCTCAATAATTTCCATCAGTCCTTGTCTGCCTTTCCACAGAGTTTGAGTGAAGATGTTTTCTTCAGAGCACAGTTACTGGAGAAGGCAGAAAAATAATCCAAACTCGCTAGATAGCAACGCACACATCTAGGGAGAGATTAAATGAACCATCTTGGTTTTATCTGTGGAAAATGCCACATCAGAAAACACAATCTTCCAGTTTAAATTCTTTTTTTTTTTTTTTTAAACCTGCAAGGATAAGCCAAGAGAGCAGAAACCAGGAGATAATAATGATGCTTCTGCAAGCAATGATAAATAAATCCTCTGCTTTTTCCTTCTGAGAAGCGGCTCGTGGCTCGCTTCCCTCCCTCGCAGAGGGCACATCGCCGCGGCTCCGTCCCGTTCAGGCGCTTGGAGCTGTGAGGTTCAGCCTGGCTGGGCTCAGTTCTCGTGGAAATGGGAATTGGGAGCTACCTCCTTGGAAGAAAGGTTGAACTGTGTTTTCTTATGCGATCATAAAATAAAAGGCCCGAAGCTTGCTCTGTCGGCAGCCTTTGGGCGCAGCTTTAAACGTAACACGCTGCACAAGTGTATGCGCAATAAAACACAACGGCTCAGCTGCAAAGACAGAAATGAAACACACATTTTGTGCCCTGGTTTAATGCTTTTGCAGCCACCAAATCCACTCACCAAGAGCGGGCTCTTACCAGAGCCACAGACGACACTCGCTTGCAAATAGGGCATTACCAATACAGAGTTCACTTCTCCCTTTTGTCAGTTCATACTGTGCAAGAGGGACTGGACGCTACAGAATTAACAGTAGATTAAATATTTAATGTGGCTTCTTAAGAGTGACAGCGTGATTACACTCAGTCACAAAGAAAATGAGGGATTGGGTTAAAAAATGTCAGTGCGAACTATGCCGTGCCTCTACTTAGAGAGCGGAAAGATCAAACGCAGATTTAATGACTTCACAAAAACAGCCAAAAACACGCAAACACTGTGGTCTGCATGGCCCAAAGTAATTCTCGTAAGTAGAGAAGAAGTAGAGAACTTTTAATTTCTTTTGTGCAATCTGAAAGAAGCTGCCATCAGAATGACCATGGTAAGAAAAAAGTCAGTCTAGGGTTTTGCTGTCAGGTCAGGAAGCCAGTGCAAGTGTCTCGGGCTGGAAAGTTTCCCTTTATCCCAGGCTGCTGGGAATTTCTGCTCTTATTCATAGCTGAGCAGTGACAACACCCCAAGGACAGAGTTTGCTGTTACTCACCTCCTCCTTAGTGGAGAAAACCCCATAGGGGAGATTTTGGAGAGGAAAATCCGAGTCCTTGTCTACCTGGATGAAGGACATCCTGAACACCAAGGAGTCCCTGCTTACGGATGAGCGCCCCCACCTCCCGGGCTTCCTAGGAAAAAGGTCCTCTCCAGATGTTGGAACCCACACCACAGGAGCACCAAATCCCACCCTCCATCCTCAGCCCCAAACCAATCACAGACCTGTCTCCATCCCACCCCTCTGCCTTCTCCTGCTGCAGCCGCCCTGGTTAATTAGTGCCAGAGGTTTGCACCAGTCAGCAGCTGTTCCCAGCGAAGCAGGACCAGTGGAGACACAGGGTCTTCCTGCTCAGTAAACCCTCGCATGAAACCAGGGCTTTGTACCTTCTGAGGGGTGGCTTCGCCAGAACGACAGCAAAGTGATTATGCCTACACCTCACCCAAACCGAGCACTTCTTCCACCGGGAGCTCAGCAACCCTTGAGAAGTTGCACAGTTCACACCTGAAACTGCACTTTGTGTGCTTTTTAGTTTTGTAACGCTGCACCTGAGTCCTTTCATCTTCTCCAGAGAGCTCCAGCAGTTTAAAACAGAGATACATGTGCCACCAACCATAAAGAGCAGGGAGGGGAGGCTGGTCTTTCTGCTCCCAGCCCCAGTTTTCCTCCACCTGTAGGAGAAAATTCACCCATACTGAGGAAAAGTGGAAACCGATGAGGGAATATCCTTGAAATCAGAACTAAATAGCAAAGACCACCCCTTTTCCATAAAAATTATTATGACTGCCAAGCCAAAGAACTGATTTCCTGCTCAACTATATATTTTTTTAATTTTTTTGGCAGAGAAGACTCATTAGAAGACATGCAGCAAGCAGCAGAGCCAGACACTGTGTAAGATGACACAACACCATTGACAACAGCCCATCTGTGACAGCTCTTCATGAGCAGAGACACAAGCTCGCATGATGCCGTTTGAAAGGGGGTCCCATTTAAATAACACAATGCCTAGCACAAACTTCTGCAGAATTCCTGTCCCTAAGATACGACTCCATCCCACTGACCGTTGGAAATGTTTTTAATGCAGTGAAGAGGCTTCATGCCAAGGGTATAGGACCTGGCTGTATAACCTGCTTATTCCAAAAACAAAACCAAAACATCTTGAAAGCATGTTTCAAATACACACCGCACATCTTGAGAAGACAGACTTACTTGAGTGTTGTGTAGTGCTGCAAATGTGCTGGTATTAATTAAAACATTCATCTGCTAACCTCAAGCTGATTACACAAAATAAAAAAGCTTCACTCATTACCCAGACTGAGCAGCAGATCAACCACCACGGTAACACAGAGCCAACGCCAAAGCAAACAAGGACGACACACGGTTCTTAAGTGTCAGGGAAAGGTGGATTTCCAGCCTAAACGCAAGTTTTTGTACGAGGACCATATTTCAGTATGCTTAACTCTGAGAAACCTGCAGGAGCCAGGCCAAAGGAGGTTTCTTAGATTGCTTTGGGAATGATGCGTGTGGAAGCAGAACTGCCTCCCTGTGGGTACCACCGCAGCACTGCCAGGCAGGTTTCCTCCCAGCACAGTCATGTTTCCTACCATATAATCACGGGCCAGAAGAGTTGTTGCTTCAGAACAGGCAGTGGTAAAGGGAGTCATGTGAATTCCACAGACAGTTGCTTTTCTTGTACCTTTTCTTCTTTCAGTCTCTCAGATACCAGAAAATGCAAACAGGATTAGTTTTCCCTCCGTTGTGAAATCTACAGTGTCTCCTCTCCGGCTGGCTCAGAAGCACCACTCTCAGATGAAAGGCAGACTGGAGGGGAGGGCATGCAGGAAAGAGAAAAAGACACTTTTCCAAAAAAGAAGAGAGAGAGCAGACATAGGGAAGAGGGAGGAGTTAAACTGAGAAGTACAGAGAATAGGGAAGTAGCAGCTAAAAGGAAAGAAATCTGAGGAACACCCATGAAAGAAGACGCTGCTGCTCTTCCATGCTCTGTGCTGTGCAGGAGGAAGTTTCGCGAATGCTGTGAGGAAACACAGGGTCTTTGACTCAAAAATGCAGACCATTACTGAAACTTGCCAGTTATTTATCCTCTTTTTTACTATAAACCATGTGCTCCACAGACAGTGGTTAAGCCATTTTGCAAGCACAAGATACTTTATTTAGTATTTACTTGCGGATTACTTTCCATAGCTATCTGATAGAGAAAGGTCCTGCTGCTGTGTAGTGTTTATATGCTAAATGTAGTGCTTTATCTACTAATTGCCAATCATAGCTTTTAAAGAGCATTCAGAATTCTAAAGGATGTAGCCAGCTTTGATTAAAAACTTAACATTTCAAAATAAAGCCACACAATCTCATTTATTTCACAAATGCTTGAAAGCAGCCGCAAGTCACCAAGTGAAATTTCAAGAGCAGATCAGTACCATCTGGAGAGGAATTAGTTCTGCTTTACTTAAGTAAAGTAAACTGTTAAATTTGGTGATGAGCAGCACTGGCTGAAGTTACCATGGCACTCCATAAACCGCTTTAAGTTTTATGGATGACCAGAGTGCTTGAATGGTTGAGGCACAGACTCTGATCTGACAAGACAGTCTTAAAAGAAAGCTACTGACCACCCTCACAAGACAGTAAGAACAATTCCTCCCACCCTCAAATGGGGATCACTTACAAGCCTGTAGACCTGCTAAGGAGCATGCGGCAGGTGGCTGTGGCAGTGTTAAATGTTGAAGTCTATGGATTTCAAACCTCAGGAATAAGGACACCTCCCCGGAGAAACAGTCTCAAGAACCATTGTCTCCCCTGACTTCAAGGAAGTCCGTGCAGTGCTGTCTGTCAGATACTGATCACAAACCCTACAGCTCTATTTCCTAGAACCAGAATTACAGGCGTGCATCTACAGCCTAGTCACTGGCCACATCTGTTTTACCTGAAGGTCTGCCCAAAACTTAAGTACGTTGTCACAAAGGACCCCAACTTCTGCACAAGTGACACCCTGCACAGGAAGCATGGAGAACTCCCTGTCAGAATATATCAACGAACAAGGTGGAAAGCTTCTGGAAATTGTAGTCTTTGACAGTTACAGGTGAAAAGGTAAAAAGAAACAATCAGAAGTTAGCTAGCACTGGGATATGGATGGTCTCTGTGGATAAACATGCTGTGAAGTAAAGGAACCACCAATGGAAGGTCCTCATGAAAACAAAGCAAGAGAAATCCAAATTACAAATGCCAGTCACAGCCACAGGGGCTCCAATTTTTTTTAAATTTTATTTAATCAAAGTTAAGACGTGAATAAACATAAATACAGCACAGATACTTCAGATCATTCTTCATATTTGTGTACAGACAGACTGATGGATGTAATCCCAATGAAACCTGCAGTCAATGAAGTGCATACAGCCTTCCCCCCCCACACACACAAAAACAAAAACCAATTAAAAAAACCCAAACACACAGACAATCTCAGCACACACTCTCATTACAAATGATTCATACATAAATAGGTAGAGGGTGCAAACAAGCTAATATGCGAACATGTATAACCTCTCGTTAATGGGAAAAAAAACAGAAGCAGCCATAATGATTAAAATACATTCAGTTACTGATAACTAGTTGTGCCATACAAGGCATTATCAAAAAAAAAAAAGGAAATTGTGCTGCAGAGAAAAGCTATATACAACAAGAAAATAAACTGCAAAGTTAACGCATGCATGTTTTATCCTGGAAAAGCACAGCCCTCCAATATTTTCTCCACGTTTGTTATAAAAGCCCTCTGCACTCAACTAAAATTAAAATGATCTTAAAGGATAATACTTGTAAAGTTTACTTAAGTCTTCAGCCACAGAAAACTGCAATGAAAATAAATGTTCAGAGTCATCTTCAAAACAAAAAATAAACAAAAACAAAAAAAAAATCTATTCATCTGATGACATGCATGATTAAAAGGTCTAGGCAAGGTACACTGCTCTACATTCCTGATGACTAAGGAAAAAAGCTCAAGTCAATTTAATCTGCAGATGGTCAGAGGATTTTGTATTCCAGCAGAAGCAGCAGTTCAGATCTTCTGGATCTTTTCCCCAACAACTACAGGATTCTCTTTTCTGATTTTCTCAGCAGCATCGGCTTTGTAATTGTAAGAGCAACTGTGTACATCTGAATAACGGTGCATACCACAGTAAACGTTTCCACACCGACACTCAAACCCTGTGGACAGAAATATTAGCTTAGACATTTCAACATTCTTAATTATACTGTTTGTTTTAAATCCTGAACATGTTCACTCACTAGCAATAAATCTCAGTCACCAGTGTCAATCAGCCAAAGAGCCTCTGCTGCAGAAAGCATAAGAATCACAAGTAATACATTTGTCAGTGATTACACTACAACTTGACTGACCATTCCTACCACACGATACACTAGCACAAGCACATTCCTAAAGACCTCTTGCTCCTTTTCTTTGTTTATGAACCCCATAGAAGTAAAGCTTTCTTAGGCCCTTTCACTGAACCTCTGCAAAGCTGGTTAGTGAACAGCAGCTAACTACCATCCAACTCCTCAGCTGAACAGACTTCCAAAGGGAAGTATTTGGAATTACAAATTTCACTTAAAGACAAGAGGCTAAGAAAATATTACATGAATGACTACATCTAGTAAAAGCCAAGCTGAAAGCACCTTCCGCCAAGTTTTATTTCAAATCAACAACATCAAGATGACCATGCCCCATTTTCCCCTTAAGAGAACCTTTCAAAGGCCCAAAGCCAAACAAGTCTCTCTAAGAAAAGTGAAATCAGAATTTCTTACCAGTAAGTCCAACCTTCTTCCTGCACATGAAACAACGATTCTTTTTCTGTTTTGGTTTGTCAAGCGACTTGTCTTGCTCTTCAGGTGTAGGCTCTGCGTTCTCTGACACGGAAGCTAACATTAAAAAAGTTAATAAGAACCATGGAAAAAAAAAAGTCCTTCTCCCCTTCCTCTGTTTAAGTCATACAATAATCTAAAACCCATGTTGTAAATTTAGGTTCTGGGGTTGGCTGCAGATTCCATGTCTGAAGTATAACAGATTCTCAGCAGTGGTACTGGAACTCCCTTCTTCGAGGTCTTCAATCTAATTTAGAGAATTCACTGAATGCTCGTACAAAGTTCACAGTACAAAAACACCATAAAGAAATAGAATAATTTAAAATTAGGTTTAAGTGTAAGATTCATTGCTGCCAGATCTGGGAAGATAATCCAACACCAAGTGTTCTCCCACCGTTAGCAGTCCAGTTCCTAAAATCTGCTTCTTACAAGCACTGTGTTTATTAGTATCGGTTGAGTAAAACACTCCCTTTCAAATACTGAAACAACATTATTTTTGCTGAAGGCTGCAGTACCGAGGCCACACAAAATGCAGTGTTTCAGAACAATCTCTGCTGCTGTGGCACTGCTGCTCTTGCACACCTAGAAAAAGGCTAGGCAGTGGCTAGTCACTACCTGGGGTGAGACACCATCAGCTCAAGACACACAGACTGACAGGGAGGAAGCACACTACCCTGAAACCCAGAAAGAAGCAGGTAAACACCTCATTTTAAAAGGCTAAACCAACTTTTAACCTACTTTAATATTCTCTCGCAGACACAGGTTACAGGTTGTGTGGGAGAATATAAACAAGTAATGGTAGTATTTGCCTGACCCAAGTAAAAATAGAAATTGGCTGGTTTTCCTCAAGTATTTGCACATTCCTTACATTACAAAACAGAAATAGAAACCAAAAAAACCCAACTTCACTTCACGAAGGGCTAAGAGCCAATCTCTGCATACCAGCCATTGCTAGATCACAGCAGGACAAGTCTCCAGCAAGTAAGGTATACAGAAGCGAGGAGTATTTGCAGCAGAGGCAAAGAATGAAAGCAAGATCCAGCTGGGAGGAGTGTCAAAGGAAGCAGAGCTAGAACCAAGGCTGTAAAGAAGGGAACACAACAGCAAGCCCAGACATTTGTCAGGGAAAAAAGCTGCAGGCATCTCTGTGCAGCTGGACTTGGTGGATGCCCCATCCCTGGAAAAGTTCAAGGCCAGGTTGGATGAGGCGCTGAGCAACCTGATCTAGTCGGGGATGTCCCTGCTCCTTGCACGTGGGTTGGACCAGATGGGCTTTGAAGGTCTCTTCCAACCCAAACCATTCTATGATTCTATGACTTCTGTTAGGTGGAGACGGTCAGATGCAGTTCTATGCTAGTTCTGTGCCACCAACTGCTACACTGCATGACAATTCTGGTGAGGTTTTTCCTGTGCTGCTATTGTGTTTGGTTGGGTTTGGGATTTTTTTTGTTTGGTTTGGTTTGGTTTTTGAGTTTGTTTTTTTTTTTAAGGAAAGGGCACTTTCCGCTTTTGTACTTTATCAAAACATCGTAGTCCGTACCAAGCAACATCAATGGGTAGCAAAATACCTGACCACCAGCAAAGCCCTGCCTGAGAGGACATTATATTCCAAGGGTTAATCTAGCAAAGAGACTTATAGATGGTTTATTAAATCCTTTAAAAATCACCATCTATGTTACAAGCAGAGCCTTTCTTTGTCCTGAAATCGGTAAGAACTGAGCTTGCAAAAAAGGTTCAATGGCTTTAAATAGCTGTTAAAAGGCATTCTGCTGAGTGGGCTGATAATATCCAAGTTTTGCAAAGTAAGAGTCAAAAGCAGTAAGGATTAAAAGATGTGAGATAAGTATCAGTAAGACTTACTCAAGTGAACTCTTGCAGTGTTATAAAGAACAGACACTGCAGTCTTTATTAATTCATTAAGAAAGCTTCATCCCACGAACTGGCGTTTAGCAGCTAACATCTCAAGTTTGCATTTCCTGTTGTAGCAAAATCCAGTTACCTCAATGTAAGTTTTACTAAAAGCCTCTGTCACTATTAGCCAAATTTAGGAAAAACTGGCACCGTTCCCTGTATAACAAGGCTCTCTAATACATACATACTTACATTTTCTTTGTGCATATGGGTCTCACATTAAAAAGGTTTAAAAATATTTAAGGGCTGCTGCTCACTGTAGCACTGAGTGGAAAGATTATTCCTCTG
This sequence comes from Chlamydotis macqueenii, assembly GCF_036417535.1. NCBI lineage: Eukaryota > Metazoa > Chordata > Aves > Otidiformes > Otididae > Chlamydotis > Chlamydotis macqueenii. The sequence goes on along the minus strand of NC_141567.1, from coordinate 9,116,119 downwards.
CTGCCACGAGTCTCTTTGTATCTGCTGTAGTAACCATGAATTTTAGATCACAGTTTGCTTGTGCACAGAAGCCAGAGATTTGACTCAAAATCCTCTATGATAATCACAAATATCCCAACCACTAAGTCACCTTTAGATGACACAGTGCCCACATTTAGTGCTCTGGCAACAAACTGGCTGTGATGAATGCAATAGAAAAAAGCCAGGTAAAATGCAATCCCACCCAGCCTGGAGCTCACAGGAAACATGTTGCAGCCGCCACTCCCAGTCGCTGTACTTGTCTGGGTTCCAGGACGCTGCCGCCTGCTTTGCTTGAACCAATTCCCTCCCTTCACCCAGCCCCAGCTCTGCCTTTATCTGGAGAACAGAAGCACTGGCAGCACCAGTACAAGCTGCCAGCTAACCAAAAAGGAATAAAGCATGAACACATACTAATTTTTCTGGAGCTGACAAGTTGGGCTGGCCACTAGAAGTTCCCTGTTTTACAGAGCATGCTTTTAGCTGTTCAAAACAAGGAGAGTCTGGATTTCCTCCTAAAGGCAGCAGCTTTTGCTACTGCTTTACTTGTGCCAACCCTGCCTGAACTTCAGTGTCCTCTGACTGCGAAAACAGCACCCTGAGACAAAGCACACTCCCGTCCTTGCATCCCTGCAGGCACAACACAGAGCTCTGTGCATTTGCTGCGAGACTCCTGACACCTCATCTGTTCTCCCTCCCTACTCTGGACGTTTCACATTTATCACCCCTGTACTACCAGGCAGAGTTTCTCAAACAAAAAGGTTCCTCATTCCCACAGGAAGAGTGTTAACAGCCACGTTCACTTCTTAAGTGCATCTGACCAGACCTAGGAAGAATACCCACTCCTTCAGATAAATGAGATGTGAAGCAAATCCTAAACAGAAGATCCCTACTTCCTAACATTTTAACACCAAGCTGAAGCAATCAGCCTAAAATACACTATCTCGGTGTTAGGAAGAGGCAAATGAAACAAGCAAGCACACTTACCTACAGAACTTAAATTTAAATCTTTCTTGTGAATGTTTCTTCTCCCCCTGGAGCACTTATACAGTAAATCAAGTTATCCTACATTATTTTCTCTACCTGTACCATAATCATACTCTACCTCTGAGCCTCTGGTACTGTAAAAAAAATCTGAAGTATCCATCAATTCCTTTCCAGTTCTGCCTACTGAGCTAGCCCCAATAAGGTCCTGTGAAGGTGACATCATTAATTCAACAGCATTCATCTTCGGTCCAGGTTATCTCCATTTGAAATTCTGTAGCAGCTTAACTGTTTTAATATCAATTTATTTTTAACTTGGTCAGCAATGACTGAATTTTTAAACCGTTTTACCACACAAAAAGTCTAAATGAGTGGAAAACCAGATGACTTCATTGAAAAGAACAGCCGTGCACCTTTTAACTAAGTCTCAGTTAGTATTTTTTAAATACTAACCACACCATATTACACAACTGATTGCATCTTGCAATGCTAATATATAGACATCCCCCATTTAGCAATGAGTTAAAAAGTCGGAGAGGTTGTTTTGGTTTTATGAAGTCTTCAGCCTCAAAGATGCTAAAAGCTCATCTGTTAATATGATTTATAGTTTTAGCCCTATGTTTTTGAGTTGCAAGAGCTCCATAACATATGTGGTGGAGTGCTTCTCCCTTCTATGAGGAGTTTCCTATACCTTTAAAAATCTTCCTGAAATATCAAGCATGAATCCTAAGCTGGATGGTTCTAAACTCATTAACCCTAGAGAAGTGACGTGCCTCTACCCACTTGCAGGCTTGCTGGGAGGCAGCCCTGTTGATTCCCTGGCTAACAAATGAGGAATCCTGACTGGCTAATCCTAACAGGGCCGTAATGTTGACCAAAAGGTACAACAGTCCATGAGACGATCTAAAATGAGTCGGAGAGATGCTCAAAATAGAAAAAAAGCTGCTAGAAAAGCTGGACTGTACCTTAATGCATTTAATTTTAGGTCTTCATTAATGACATGTTCATGATATCTGGCAGTTCGACTAGATGACCTTTAAAGGTCCCTTCCAACCCAAACTATTCTATGATTCTATATTTAAGAATATTAAACGTAAGGGGAAAAAAAAAAATTGATTAGCCACTACCCAGTGTCTGGGCTTTCTGCAGTATTCAGTACCTACAAGCATTACAACACAGTCACTAGGTGTAAAATCTAGACTTATTAACCTATTCTATAGTTTCCCCTCTATTTCTTTTGCAATGCTCAAGTCTCATTTATCTGTCTACTTTAAAAATAATAATAGTAATCTAAGAAAGCCTAACTCTTCACTGAATCTCTCATTGTAGCCTAGTAAATTTTGTTAAACAGCAAGTTCAGAGGATACAACTACAATAGACTAACTTACTATACAAGTAGCATAAAACAATTTGCTCCAGAACAGACATTACAACAAAGCAAGATTTTTATCTGAATAAACACTGATTAAATGATCAAAGCAGACAATTTTTTTTTCCTCCCCTATCTCAACAGACATAGCATTATAAGCTCCTCAGTCTGGGACCAACTCCCACCGTTCTGTGACTTTTTTCTTTTTTAAAAGCTACAAAGTCAGACAACACTAAATAACTGATTCACACATTTCTATTACATTCTTGTCAGCAGCCTAAAATTCAAATTCTGAATGATGGGGGGAGGGGGAAATCAAAACAAACAAAAAAACTTTAGGATACACAACTGTGACAACAATTCAATGAAATCCATTTAGCACCCATTATAAGCTGCTTTCTTCACAAACTTACACTTTCAAAGCAAAATAATTCAAAACTGGAAACAGTACGTTTCCTATCATTTTCAGTTAAGGGATAGCACAGAAGCAACTCTTGAGAAATTGAGGCTGACCCTGCCACCGCAAGTTATAAATAGGGATTGTAATTTAGAACTGCAATTACACAGTGGCGGTGTTCTTAGTTTAGAAAGAACTATGGTACAAAGAAAAGGACACAGCCGAGTATTCTAAACACCTGATGTAGGTTGATCTTTGAAATACATACTATGAAAAGCACATACACCTCTGAATCAAAGCTTCTCGTTGAGAAACCTATCTTACCTTCTCACAGGAGAACTAGCTTTAGAGCTGGAGAATTAGAAGGAGCATAAATTTATCCAAGTAGGTAAGAAGAGAGATATTGCTCTGAAAACTTGCTGGGAGAAGTCTTTTCATAGCCCCAAGTCACCTCACAGTACAAGCATCAAATATTATTTTAAAATAAAGCACTCCCCCTGTCTCCCAGTGAAAAGACAGATGCTGCAAATCTAGAGTTTCAACTTACAGCTAAGCCAGGCAAGATACATATGTAAACAGAGACACTAATTCTGGCACTGGATGGAAGAAGAATCATGAGACTAACAGGAAGAAAAAACACAAACAAACCAAAACAACACAAACAAAAAAGGACAAGGTAGCAGTACGATTAGCTTACAGAAGCTGCCTTTATATTCTGATACATGTCACATCCACATCAGCATAAACCTGCGGTGCAAAATTCATGTGCCTGGCTGAGGCGTTCTCCTTTTGAGGTTCCCAGAAAGGGATGTACCTGCATGGGAGCTGGGTTCCAGCTGAACAGGTTTGAAAGTAGAGCCATATCTCTATTAGAGGTGTATCAACTGGAAGTCTAGATTGCAAACCTACCTCTGATGTGCAAATATATAGAACTTAAGCAGCATAAGCCTTTTCAGCACTTGCTCTTCTCCCAAGCTTCTCTCACTTACCAGTATTAAGAGTACATCTTATGTCAAAACTGAGGCAACAAGAGCTCTCAGCTCCACAAATCAAACTAAATAGCAGGTACTGGAACACATGCCTAGAACATACCTTTTTAAGAGCAAACATGTTTCTAATAATTGACATCTCGAAGGCTAGTACAAAGTGGCATTAGCATTAAAAGCTTTTTTCTGAATTTACAACTACTGTTTGTGTGACTGAGGAGGTGGCCTTACTCAGCGCAGTAGCTGAATAATGACTCTTCTATTCCACCCTACAAAAAAGGAGAGCTCAGACTTAGAACAGTATCTGAAAAGTAGAACTTTGATACAGAGGTACAATGCAAGAACTTTATTGAGCATCTTTAAGTGGAATGACATGTTGTACTCATGGAAAACATGAACTCCTATGTTTAGACTAGAGTACAGAAACATAACTCTACTCACTAAAGCCTCAGCTGAGTCAAGAGAAGTAAAGGCAAAATACTTACTGACTTACCTTCAAGTACCTTTTATAATGTCTACGAATTACAAGTCTGAGCAAGTTTTGTACACTATCTGGCATTTTTGCATTTTCTTAAGAAATACTATTAAAAACACTTTAGTTTTAAGCTCTGCAAGCCTGCACATGAAAAGAAGGAAAAAAAAAAAAATCAAAGAGGAAAAAAACCCTTTACATTGTACCAGCAATAAGGATTTTAGGCCAATATAGTTAAAATCACCCAGTCAGCCATTTTCCTTCAAGAAGAGTTTGTGGTTTGGCAATTTTATATTTGATAAAGTGGATTTCAGTGGGTCAAAAATATTACAGCACTACAGTTCATAGGTGAAAGGTTCTTTTGGAGGTGTTCCATGTTTATACAAGGTACTAACACTGTTCTTGTAACAGCTATGTCATAACATCCTCTATCACAAATACGATTATAAACTTCTGTGATATTTGCTGCAAATGACTTCTGAGAAGTAATAGATACTCAAAACTCTACTTACATGTAATAGCTGTGGCATAAAGCCAGAACAGTAGACTGATTTACGATGTGCACTTCCAACCCCAATTAACACACTTGTTATGGCAGATACTGAGATGACCAGTTAAATACAAGAGTTTTCAGTTTAAGACTTGCCTTTTTAGAAAATAAAGTTTATCCTCATTTTGCCTTCTGATTTCACTGAATATCTGGGTTTGAGAATAAGCTCTCTCTCGAACAGTAGCATATTAAGAACAGCTAAAATTTTAAAAACATTACTCATAAGTTCTGTTTCTGAGAACTAGGCACCAACCTTGCAAATCTTCTGTCTCTGGTACTGTTTTGTCCACAGCTGTACTATCCGGTTGGGATGATGCTACTGATTCTGTTAAAAGTGACTGACTTGACACAGGGCTGGAGGGCGAAAGAAAGTTATGATTTTTATGAGTCACGTCTATGTTCTATAGAGCATTCCTGAAAAAAACATTAAGAGCACATCTTGATGAAAGCATGCCAAAACTTTTCACTCTGAAGTTGTTTCTGCAACCATTTAAAAACTCCACAGTGTCCAAGAATACTGGACCATCTGAATTGATGAAAAAGTTAAAACATTCTTGCATTCATATTAAATGCAGTAAACCAGCACAACTATAAAAGGGAAAAATGTTTTGGGGTAGTTTTGCATACCATCCTTCAACACAGAAGCAATACAATGTTCAATATGCAAGGATTTTTATAACATAAGTCAGCAAGCTAATTGTAGAGGAGCTACTTTTGGTGTTCTAGTGATAGGAACAAGAAAATTGCAGCATGTCAATGTTTCCAGCAATAAAGCATCTGCAGCTGTACGAAGGACTCCTTAGATTTTTCACAATGTAAAGTGGTGCTGGCCAAACTTTCCAAGCCTGTCAGCCATACTGCTAAAATCACATAATGGTTAAAAACTCGGATTTATACACTGGACAATCATGGTAGAGAGATTTAATTCTGGCAGTCACCTGCAGCCAAACCATTCATCCAGCAGCTCTACTATGGAATAAGACAAAGCTGAAGTCCCAAGCAAGAGCTAGCACTATCTCATTTACCCAATCTGTTTCTCCCTTTCCACATAAAGATTCACTCTGAATCAAAGATACTGGATTATCCAGCAGCCCACAAACCAGCAAAGCCCTGCCAGCAGTCCATGACACAACCAGGGCACTGGAGCTGCAATTTTAATTGCCAAGAATTGCATGTAGGTCTTGAACTCCAGGTTTGGTCACCTACAAAAGGGCATTGTCAGTTTAGGAGATGTTTTCTCAGAGTATCATAACTGAGGTATTACCAGAGACTGAAGTCGAATCCCTGCCTTTATTCTAGGGGAAAAGAAAAAAAAAAAAAGAAAAAAGAGAACACGTGACACTGATTTTCTGAAGTGCTAAGAGCAACCATCCACTCATTTCTCCTGTAACTGCTAACCAAACTAGTGATCAAAGAGATACTTTTTCCTCTTAGGTGGTATCATAAAGGTTGTGTGGGAAAACAAACCAAATGACCTGGATTTTTTTTTTTTCCCCCCCACACATACCAGAAGAGTTGTATCAGGGTAAGATATCTATTTTGTACCCCAATTAGAAATCCAAGAATGGGAAGACTAAATATAGCATGGCACCTAGCACTCAGTTCATATGCAGGATCCAAGCATGAGATAACACCTCCTATAAAAATCTAAGGAGCAGAAAACACAGTCTGAACAGAATCAGCCAACAATAACTGATTAAATCACCCTCGGCCTGTGTTTTACTACATTCTGATTTTTAAAGGAAAGTTGTAATGAATATTACTGCAAGTTAGCTTCCATAGTATAAAATACTAAAATTTTGCACACAAAAAAAACTTCCACAGCACTTAAGTCACTGTTGGTCATGTCATGCTAAACTGAAATGCAGCCACCAATGTTTTTAAATAAACAAATATTTAGCTTTTACAAAGGGAGAGCACTTAGTAAGTCTTAGCAATTTATAAGAGGATATTGTGTCTCCTTGAATAATCCAGTTGGAAATTATTTGTTTAACAAGAAATCAGCTCAGTACTAAGATTCAGGTATTTTTCCGCTGTTCCAGTACACTCCACTTTTTGCAAAGCAACTAGTTTGTTCAAACATTATCATACATTCATTTATGAGAGCTCTAGTCAATAACTTTCTGCCATTTGACAAAACCCTCAAATTTCTAAGATGGAAAGAGCTCTCCTTTGGGAAATGTACAACCAACTGCACATTGTGGAGTCAGAAGACTAGCCAGACAAATCTCTGCAGAACAGCATGAAGCTGGCAACACTCCTATTTGAGGCTAAATTCTAAAGACGAATTTGCATTTGAATGCAAGATGCAGCTAACAGATCAGCTACTATTTACTGTGAGATCCCATGATTTAGAAGTTAGCAGTCAAATTTTACACGTGTTCCTAATTCAGGTCCTAGCATTTAATTATGCAACATCAGTACATTTCATTTAATTATCTTGGTAGTGGTTTTTACGTAAAAACACAAAATAACAGACAATCAGCTTACTTTGGCTGCATAGATTGAGTCGATGTAGAATCTAAAGTTGACTGAGTTTCCTGGGCGCTGCCTTCTGTGCACTGAACTGGTAAGGACTCAGTTATGCTACTGACAGAAGTTGCTGGAAGGAAGACATTAATGTTAAATGTGTTGCACCACTTCCTAGGATTACAAAAGTTACACAGCACAACTATTCTTCGACCCTCATGACACCAGCCAGGAAAGTAATTGAATCTCAGCCTGTATCATAATGAAACATAAATTTTACAAAAACTAATTATGTTTGGCCATATTTTGATCACGTTCCAGCCCCAGGCTCTCAGAAGTTACAGAGCACAAAATTTTGAAGCTGAAGCTTTAAAGTAGTTACTATTTTCTGTTAACTAAAGCATCTACAAACAGCTTGCTCAGCATAAACTGCAATACTCTGACACAATAAGCTTGGGTTTTGTTTAAAAAAAAAAAAATCAAGATGGATCTGTGAGAAACAGCAGTGTATGCCAACTAAGGATCCATTCTGAAGTTGTAGAATCTAGATCCCCAGATTTCAATGGAAGCTATTACTTCAATTTAAAAAGTCAAGTTTAATAAAGTCAAGAAGTGAAGTTTTCAAGAGCGAACCGTGAGATTCCTTGCATCAACCCAAGCTAGAAGAGACATTTTAGAAGCTCCAGTGAAGCATGGCCTAACACTCCTACCCCCAAGCAGAACATGCTGAAGTTGAAAACACTGGCGTGAACAAAGCAGAGAAAGGGTTCCTCTTCCTGACAGCACTACCATTAATTTAAAGGGGGAAGAGCCCTCTAGCTTTTTCTAGAGTGAATGTAGGAAGACAGCACTTATTTCAATGGGAAGTCTGCTTTGTAGGAAAGATCACAGTACATGGGGCACTGGGTCAAAAAGAACAAGTACCACCTCTATCTGAAGTTAGGATAAATTCTCAAAAATTGTCTACAGGTTAATCCTTCAGCATTAGGCTGCGGAAACGTCTGTGGAAACTAAATATATGTATTTTAAAGGCTGTTCACAAACATTCCCCAAACTAGATGTTATGTCACCTTTCAGTAATTTCAGGAAAAAATGTTGGTATAGTATTTTTTCCTGCATTTTTATATTCTCAAATTGGAAACACTCAGATTAATACAAAAGGTATTAGCAAGAGTCTACTTCCAAGCAAATGAATCGCAGCACGACTGTATTATAAGCACTTTAATATCATTCCATAAGGTAAGATACTTGAACAAAACGGTTCGCACTAATTCTCCTATACTTTTAGTATCTGGACACAATCAGGAAGCCAAGTTGCTGTCTACCGTGCCATTTTGAGTTGTTCAAACAGACGTACGTTAGGTTACTTACCAGGAGGGCTAATTCTACCATTACTGTTCTGCCTTTGAAGATGTTCTTTGTAGCACACTGAACACATGCCATTCGTACGAGGATTCCCATAAAATCCGCAACCAGTGGAACAAAGCATAGGCACTTGGCTACGGTTAGTTTCTTGAGCCATTTTCCTTTCTTCTATAAACCTGCAATTGATACAAACAACTCAGTATTTAGAGGCCTGAGAAAATCCTTCTTTTACAGTTGACACTTGAAAGTCTGGAGTTTCCTATAGCCCAGCAAAAAGATCCTCTAGAAAAGACACCTTGCAGATAACTCAATGTCCTTTCCTAAAGGGTCTATAAAGCCTGTCCAGTAATACAAATACAGCCATATGTATGCTGTACATATAGACATACCCACACATATAGATCCTTCCAGCCCCACATTTCATGGTCAATACATAGCCCACTAAGAAAAGTAATTTTAGAACATAATGGAAGTATTACTGCTTCTAGTAGTAAGTTATGGGGAGGTACGGGAGGGGGACAGCTGTGCTGAACTCTTCTTTAAACCTGAACACCTGATACTGGGAATGAGAACTATAAAATGAAAGACAAACATGGTAACACATACTTACTTACTGCATAATAATTATAATTAACAATAGTCACATGAATTTGCGAGTTACTGTTTAGTCACCGCATCACTAGTGAAGGACAACACAACTACTTACCACAAAACCCGTATTAGGATTTTTCACACGCAAAAAGAAAATCATGCTTTCAGTCAAAAATACTAGACTAGGTACGCATACCTCCTATATATAAGTTTTGTGTGAAAATACACCAAGAATGAGAAATAAGAGATAAATATCAAGGCAACTCATGGATTTAGATTTAGTTCCACAAACACTGTATAATTTATATTTTTTTTTTGTCCCTGGCTTATAAAGATCTATAAGCCTTCTTAATACAAGAAAATTACATCAAAAGTCTATTTTGACCAGTGTTCTGAGCCTTTTAACTATTCTCAAGTGGCCTAACTTGTCAGTTATTGACATCTGTCACTTTGCAAGATAAAATTAATTTTCCATTTTTTGCCCCCCTCTCCCCTATATATTCTTGCCCTTTTTTGTATCAGTTTTGAAAGAAAAAAAAAAAATCCCTTCTCATTAATAATCTAAGTATCTCAAGGTATCAATTATTTAATTCAAGATCAACTCAGGTCTACTATTTTATACTTCCCAATTAAAAATTAGGCTTCAGGATGGGTAATTTTAATTCTTGCAAGTCAAGCAAAAGATAAGCAATATTACTAGGGGGGGGACACAAATCAATTTAAGTAACATCAGTATATATTTCAAAAGCAAATAAAAATTCAAAGGGGAAGGAGTATAAAGACAATTGAATACTTCACCAATTGCCCAGTTATAAAACTACATTAAACCACGGTAACAAGTACACCAGGGTAAAAAGATTTCCTTTTAAATAAGATGTATTTTAAGCCAAATACAAACAAGTTTCCCATTATTTTGTTATTAGACAAATATCCCCCTCTCCTCTCACACCCACATCCATTGCATTTTGTTTTTATTTCCCCAAAGCATGAAACTGATACCTCAAAAGCAAATCTCTGGGTTGCAAAGCTAAGAGCAACACAGAAACAACCGTCAAGTCCTGTTCGCAGCAGTAAGGTACTGCGAGGATGAGAAAGTATTCACTACATAAGACGAGGAAGATGTATAGGCAGGAAGACAAAAAAAACCCAACTCTGATAGTATCTTATTCAGCTTCAACCTGCAATTAAGCTTATTTCAGCTGTTTGACTGCGCTCCCCCACCCCAATATAGAAGCATTTACTTTTGACATACAAAGCCCCCATTGACCTCCAAGACAGCTAAGTTTGATTTTGCTGAAGGACTGTACTTGTAGCTGAAAGAGCACTTTCATTCCTGCCTTTCTCCAGACAGCCCTTTAGAATGAAACTGCAAGTAGTGCATGTGGCAACTCAGTTCTTACGCTGGGCCCAGCATTCAGCGAAGCCATTTCAGGAAAGCGTAAACGAACACGAGTTCTCTGTGCTTTGGTAACCCAAACCAATCTAAGGATGAAACCTTACACAAGTCACTGTTGGCACAGAATGTTTAAGATTGAAAGACTAATTAAAAAGCCACTTTGGACAGAGTATTTCAAAGGCTAATAGAGATGCAATGTCACAATACAAGTATTAATTTTAATTTTAGACAGCCACATTACAGGAACCTATCGCATTAACTTTCAAAGTTTGCCACGGTTGCCTTTCTGTTCAATCATTAGCTTCAAGCAGCGCACAGGAACTCACTAACAGCACCAGTTACTGCTGATTTTCTTATTCCCCAACACAACCATTGCTGAAAGAACCAGGTGCTAATGCAAGCACAGCATAACAATTTCTAACATGAACATAAGAAATAAGTCTGCTCTAATTCAATAAACAAATTGTGAAAGGTGCACAAAGATGCCCAGAAGAAAAACAAGAAAAGCTGGACTGAGTTCCAGCTAAGCCAGTTCCCAAGTTCATTAACCAGTGGATCCTGCCACCCGCCAAAGCACAAGCCACTGGCATGAGCCTCCAGAACACTTAAATCTCCAAGGGGAAGTGCCAGGGATTCTTCTGACGAGTTTTAATAAAGGCCACAGGAAGTGGAAGATCCTTCATTGGTTGCTAATATTTGGGGAATAAAATGGAGATGAGATAGGATCAAACTGATGCAATGTTATGAAGTCAAGTGAGACAGAAGTTGAACCAATACAATAGCTTGTCGCATTCAGGAGGAGGCAATCACACACGCTCCCCCACACCAGCTCCAGTGCTCAGCTGGACCCTCACCAACCCAATTAGTTCCCTCAGCCAGGGGAAGGAAAAAACAAAAAAAAGTCCATCATTACCATTGAAAGTTTTCTGACAGTTCAGTGAGCTCAATCACACACAAAAACAAAAAAAAAAAAAAAAGAAAAAAGCACCACACATAGTGGGGAAAACAACTCTAGAACTGATGTGAGGGATGGCATGTGACCAGAAGGGACAACACACATTTTAGCAGCCTGTACTGCTCAGATGGTTGAACCAATCCATCTGAACCCTAAAGCCACAGAATGCCAAACCAGTATAATAAGCTCTTGCTCCTCAGCTTCTCACTCCCTCTCAGTGCTCATCAAAATGAATCAAGGAAGTGATCAAACTTAGCAAGCCAACCACTCCATCTTTTGCCAATTAGTGTTAACAGACTGGTTTCTGAGCTTGCGTTTGTCACGTGTGCTGTTTGGGCATGGGAGAGGGTCTAGCTGAAGACACGTGTGGAACCACTTGTTCCAGCAGTGGAGCAGGCTTAAAGCATTAGGAGACCCAGTAGCCACAAACCAGCATTGAAAGTGTAAGGCGACAGAGATCCAAGTGCTGGCGGTTCCTGCCACCGCACTTCAGACGTGCCTCTCCTGTACACACCTGCCACCGCATGAGGGCAAAGGCCAAGAAGACACAGCACTGTGTCCCAGGGACTTTTCTCCCTCAGCGCTCGGACAGGAGTCAAACAGCTGCAAGCAGAGCAGTCGGACTCTGTCCCCTGCAAACACAAAGAGCAAGAGATCACTGAATAGATGTTTTGGTGGGAGGCAAGACCTCCCCCCACCCGAGTTTTTGGCTCAGCTTCAGACGGTTTTTGTTTCAAACCTGTCTGTAATTCCTCATGCAGGAGGATCCAAAGCATCGTCGAGTCCAACCATCACATAAGCCGGCAATGGTGGGCTGTCACTGAAATTGCACCCTTGGAAACACTGTGAAAGGGGTGAGCCTGCTCTCACAGCCCCTGCTGCGTGCCCCCACCCCTTCCTTGAGTCACAGCAGCTCATCCATTTGATGGAAAAAAACAGGAATATTTATTCTGGTGGACTGGAGCTTGCTGATCTGACAGAAGATCAACTCCAGAAAACTGACACATAGTGGAAAGGAAATGACGAGGCTAAAAACAGAACGACCCTTTTTAGGGGCAGCCAGCCCTTGCTGAGCATCAAGCCTACTCTAGAATATATCCCAAGCGCATACCCTACCTGCAGTTTCAGAACTGGTCTCCTAGCTTAGCTTCAGTATAAAAGTTGAGGCAACTTCATCGCTGAAGTGAAAGCAAGGTCTTGGGATCAATACGGCTACATACAAGTCTCCCTCAGTTTGAGGTGCCACAAAAACATGGAGCTTGTAAAGCTGCTGGAAATACCTCTGCTATGCTTGCAGAAAGTTCAAATGGTCATCCTGTTACTCTACATGCAAAACTGATTCATCTTAAAGAAAAAACACAACCAAACTCTTCACAATATTTTAAGCATGTTCCCTGCTTTGCTTTACAGTATAGTTGTATAACCAGTTGTGCGAGCACTAAGGAGAAGGAAGGACACCAGGAGGAAGGGCAACAGCCTTAAACAACCCCAGAATATTCACTTTGTTGAAGATTATGGAATAAACAGCCTCTTTTTCTATTAGCTAATATTTGCTAAACTTAAGCTGAAACTACCTGATAATTTTCTTCTAAAAAATATTTATTGCCACTAGAAGCAAGGTAGCACACAGATGTGCAGGCTAAGCCCTTCTTTTCCTAGAAATTTGGTGCTTAAAGTCCACCCATTACTGTTATTCCTGTCATACAGACAACTTCATGCGTGTATAAGGCCTGCTGCTACAGGTCCTACCATTCTCCCCTCACCAGTGCACATCCTCAGAGAGTAAATTATTCTCTGTACCAAGCAAAAACCACAATAAATCATATAAAGGACATTCATGATTATGAAATGTATAGAGTTGAAGCTGTAGAAACACTGAAGCAGAGTAAGTCTTTTGGACGTGATGTTCTCTGGGAGGAGAGCCACCTCTTCCTAGCCTCTGCAAAACAAGTAACAGAACACTTGTTTATATCCCTTCCCCACAAGGCAGGCACTGCAATAATTGTCTTTCCCCTGCACCCCCAACTTTTCCTTTTAATTAAAATGTTTATGTGCTACTAGTTTCAAATAACTGATACCCTAGCTTTATAGGCTTCAAATGTTAATCAGTAAGATCAGAGAGAGCAGCATTTTGCAGGATTAAACACACAAGGTTTAGCAATAATCTTTCCCCCCCACCCACTCAACAAGGAAAAAAAAATCCTGCACAGAAGCCTTATCATCTGTCTTCCCCAAAGAAAAAGTTCTCTTGAATTCTAATTGTCCTCATACTTCAAGTTGTGGTAGGGAAAGCAAGCAGATCCTCACATCCACTACCCCAGCTGAAGTAGTCTTGTGTTCTGCACTCATAAAATCCATGACTGGTATGGGAAGGATTCCTCCCTTCACTAATGCTGAAGCAGAAGAGACCACCCAAATAGCGTTCTGCTTCAGCTGCAGCACCAAACCAGACACAGTCTGAACCCCAGCTTTGAAAATGCTTCCCAAAAAGAAAGTAGAGCATTTAGTGTGAGCTACTCTCTTCATTGTCAAAGATGAACACACTGACAGATTTCAGCTGACACTCAGCTCAAAGGATGAATCTAATTTTTAACAAGTGATTAAAATACTCCCTCCTCTATCATAATCACCTTTACAACGAAGCAGTTCAGCACTGATTTAAGTAGCACCAGTACCAATCGTCCTTTTGCCTTCATGCTAATGAAGCAAAGAAGAAACTGCAAAAATAGTAATTTGTGCCGCTTAAACATATAAAGCTTCGTATCTTGCTTTTGTTTGTGCCTGGCATGAAGTGGTGTAGACAAAAATACATTTCATTTTAGAGCATGTACTGGTACGGATATCTGATACGACCTGTACCACCGTATGAAAAGGCACATTGGTACAAAAACCAATAAATAAGAAATGCATTCCTCTCTAGGCTTATCAAAACAAATGGCAAATAAAGGCCTAAGAGCAAAGCTCTGCTGAATCTCGCTGGCAGAAGTTACCAAAGCACTGGCTGTGTTCTAGGATACTGGCCACAGCAGAATCTGCAGAGACAGCAGCTCAGGTGTGCTGCTGGAAGCAGGACACTACTCAGGGTACAAAGCACCAAGCTCACAAATTAATAGTAAGTTACAGAACACTCCTGTTTTCTTTTTACTCCGTTGCTCTCTCCCAAAAGGCCCCAATTTACATTCACTGAGCAGTCATTTGTAGCTGCTTTAAGGCATTACCATGTCTCAGCAACTTGCTGTGGAGCCAAGAAGAGCTGGCAGATTTGAATAGGGGCCTCAGTCATTACAGTCCAGCCCAGCTTGCCGGTTGCAGGCAGACATGTCCTTTCATCTGCAGCTCACCCTGGCTAAAAGTCTACAGCTGGTTCAGATTTGCCAGCATAGCTACATGTGTAGTTACACTCTGACCCAGTTTCATCAGAATGCTTTGAGTTAAAAAAAGTGAATATGGTTAAGGACCAACTATGCAAGCAGATCTGTAAGGGCAGTGACCTCTCTGTTCCTGTAGCAGCAGAACACACAGCTGCTGCATTTTTCAAAACACAGGACTTATCCTACTTCCTCAGCACCAAGAGAATCCCTGCATTTTAAAGCTCTCTATTCATTCCAGTAGGTCCTGAGCTTTCTTCCTGCTCACAACTAAACAGTCTGAAGTTGCAATTTGAACTACTGAAGCAGAATTTATATAATGACTTAATAATGAAAACAGAATATTCAAACTAGTGACCAAAGACTTATATAACATGTTCTCTCAACTCACTTGACAAGTCATCCAATATCTACTTACATTCCAGTCTATTCCTGTTGAACAGCTTTTTATTTTTGTTTCATGCACAGACTTATTTCAGGCTAAAATCAAGCACTTTTATTAGACACTCTCAGCAGAAAATTTACAAAAAGATAGTTACAGAAGTCTTTTCTTCACTTCTCATTCTAAGTAGTCAGCAAGTTTAAATCCTTCAGTATGAGAATTAAAATAGAAATAAAGTTTGGACCATCAAACAAGCTACATTCCCTGCACAGTGTAAATCCCAGATTTAAGATGTGAGAAAGACTGTGAAACAATCACACTGGTGGAAAGGAGAGCCACACATACGAGAGAAAGTGCAACCTCAAAGTAGCAGATGGATAGAAAACAGTTCAGGTCCTAGGGAGGGAACGAACATTAGCAACTTTCATAACTAATCGGAGCCAGAATATCATACTACCAATGTCACATCATTATACAACCCGGGAACACTTGGGATAGACAAAGCCTCTCGTGTGAAAGTGCGTACACTGCCTAACTACAGCTGTCTGCTCTTGCACTCAAGGTTACGTGACGAACAAGAGGACATTTCACTACAACCTCTTCACTCTTACTAGGCAAGAACAAAGACGCGCAGATTCCATACTGGTATCAAGAAGATTACTGATAATAAGGATTCAGCTTTCTGTGCTTGTCTGCATATACTATTATTAGATGTTACTTTGAAACTGTAATTACTACTTGTGGCCACGCTCAACCTTAGCAAAGTATGGATTACTAGAACCAAAAGATTTAACTGTTGTAAAACAGGGTACCTCAGAAACTCTCATTCACCTCATGCAAATGCATCAAATTACTTGCAGTGACCACTCAAAGTCTACAAACAAAAAACAGAAGTGTAAGCAAGTTTTTCTTATTTGATTTCCAAACTTTCTATTATAGTCACCATACTAAATAAAGGGGCAATTCCATGAAGTTCACTACTCTACTGAAGATGAATCCTAAAAAAAAACCCAAGCAGCTAGGTACATTTTATTGACTAGGAGGAGGAACCATTTTGTTTACATTGGATTTCAAAGAGGCAGAATATAGACAAAAGGAGTTTCATGAAAGTGTTGGAATTCCAGAAAGCCGCCACACAGAGCTGCCGGCTTTCACTATGTGATGGTGGGGTTTTTGTGGGAATGACCGCTACTTTATGCTGGAGCATCTGGTAACTGCTGTGGTACCTAAAAGACTAAATGCAGCACTGTATAAAGCCTTCAAGAATTTTTTTTTCTATTTATCACATATTCAATTTGACCCTGAAGCAGCAAAATACAACTCCAGATACCAAGGATAAGTGTTAGTACATTTAAGCATGTACATTTAGACTTCATAGCTGTTCAAGACTAAAACTGCAGCACCACCAGAATCAAGTCCTTGCATAGGACAGTATCCAAACTTTGTGAAATTCAAAAGAAACATCATTTTTTCTCCAACTTAGAAAACTTCATAGTCTCTTATTTACTATTTATTCCCCAGCAGCACAATACATTTGTAAACAACCCCAGTTTATCCAGGAAACTCCAGTCCAGAGAAGTACACAGATGCTTTCAGAAAGATCACCACTAGCATGTTCTAAGACTCATCTCTTCAGTGATGACTACTCGAAAATCTAAGCTGACAGATCTCCTCTTTTTGGAGAGGTAAACCTGAATGCAACTGAAAAACAAACAAAACAAAACCCACACATACCACAAAAGTCACTTCTTGGTTTCAAGAGAAAAACAAATAACCCTTGGAGCTGGACACACTTGTTTACAGCAAGATACAATACAGGCTTTCAATAAAGGTAACTAGCTAAACATCAAAAGCACTGAGAGCACCACAGTAACAATAGTTGTTCTGTACAAAGTAAAGACAATTTCCAAGCGAATTATAGACCAAGAAAAGTGAACATGAGAAAAGAGTACGTCACATGTTTTGGGAAGCTGGTTTTGTACTGGTACCTCTGGGAAAGCGATGGTGAGAGAAGTCCAAGAAGCATATATGAGTAATACAGAGAGGACACCGGCCAGCCACGCTGTCCTACCCAAAGCACTGTATGTCCATACACAAGCCAGAGGAGAGACCAAAGCATTTTTCTCCCGGAACAGCAGATTGTACTTACTCAGTTTAGCCTACCAAGATCACCCAAGATTTAAGGCAGACAGGCTCAGCAGGTGCATTTTTGGACCACGGCTGTCTCTATGACAAGACTGCCACAGAACCTTACATGAAGTTACACTTGTGAAAGAACATGCAACTACTAATAAAAGAGCATACTTTTAGGTAGTGCTTGCTCCGGCATCTCTGCTCAAGAGGAACAAGAATTCAGGAGTTACACCCATTAGAAAAAAATCAAACCACCTCAGTAACTACTTGTCAGCAGTCTGCTACGTCAACTCGCACAAACCACAGTTTCCATCGTGTGTAGCTGAGCCAGGGCTGAATTGCACTAGTTGCAGATACTGCTTGAGGAGCCCTTTTCTTTCCTCTAGAGTTTTTGCCTACCTCATAGCTGTACTTTGGCATTAAGGTGCCTAAGCCAAAGGCTGCAGGAATTCTCAAGGTGCTCTCCATATTTCTAGCACAGCCCCAGACATTTAGTTTACTTGAGATCTGTCAGATTACAGAAATGTCTTCTTTTAAAGTGCTCTATAAAAGATAAGAAAGCTACTTGAAACAGACAAGACAAGGTTATGTTCTGCTTTCTTTGGCATCGTATATTGAAGTGGGTCATTTCAGAAGTCAGAGGTTGTGTAAAAGTAGAATCCAGAGATTCTAAAATTCTCTACGTTCCCTTAAGATACCAGACCAAAGTTTAAGAGAAGCAGAAGAATGGCAACTCCATAAATTATCTTTGATGCTGTATTTTAAGACAGGTTTGGCTTTACAAACTGATGAAAAGTAATCTGCCAGAAGGATTCAAACACTTACAAGATTACCCATATAATTATTGAAAGAATAGATTCAGTAATCGCTTCTTTTGAGCTTCAGTGAATAAGTAATCTTCTCTCAATACAGCATAAGTTTCACTTATTTTCAGCATATCAAACCCAGAAGAGATAAAAGCTGCTTTAACACGAGTTCCCAAAATAGACAGCTTCTTGTTAACAAAACACCTGTTGCTGAGAACTGACAGTAAGCACAAAACACATTATAATTTGTTTTTGTAAACAGCACTATGTAGAATTTTAATTAGCTTATAATGCTACAGTTCTACGTGGGCCTGATGCTAAGGGAGGTCCTGCTCTAATATTAGGATTCCTAGCTGTTAATAAATAAAAAGATCATCATCATTTCTGGCTAGGGCATCTTGAATTCAGCGTAACTTCCAAGAACATTGTCATTATCATGCATGATGTGTTGCTCTATTTAGAATTATGCACTATGTCTAATTTAAGTGTTCAAAATTATACAATACTCTTACCGTGGTTTGATGGGGAACTCAACCTAAAGCTAAAGCCTGACCAAACAAAGAGGGTATTTAGGGACAAGTCTTCAGCAGAAGAGTATAAGGATGATGCTCCCTGTGGCAAAGTTGCATTCCTCATTTTCTGCAATGCACTTAAATTTAGCCAAGGGACTCAAAGGTGCTACTTTGTTTTAACCCTAATGCTATTCTAGGGGTTTTTGTTGGTTTTTTTTTTTTTTTTCCCCTTAATTATTATTTCAGTCACTGGGAACCAGCTTAAAAGCATACAAAAATATTATACAGCTGATCAGCAGCCACCATGGACAACTGATAGTTATCCATCACTTAATATAGCATCAGCTTTCACTGAAGATATAAATACACCAACGTAGTGGTCACAATATGAAGTTTTGCATCTTTCCTTAGTCTCCTCTCAACTGTCACCTTACACTGGTTGAAACACTGCAACGTGTAAACGTCCAAGTGAAACCAATACGCATGCACTCAATATATATTTATAGGCAACCAATGCAACCATTTCATGATACAGGTAATTTTAGATACTTCTGCCACAGTGTTGCTGGGCCAGGAACTGATCTACTTTGAAAATTTCATTATTCAAAAGCCTGGACTGGTTCCTCTGTCTGGTTTATACTGCAGCCCTACAGCTCTATGCCAGAACAGTCAAGGCTAACAGCGCTCTGCAACAAGAAGGTGGAACTATCCAGTTAGTATCAGAGCTGAGCTCTAAGCCATAGCCTCAGTCACAGCGTATGCCAAGGAAAAATGCAAGCTGCGCACGTCACCAAGAGGTCAGAGTGAAAATTAATTATGAGCTGCCTTTTGTCAGCCTTAGCTACCCAAGATGGTGTCAGAACAATAGACAAGGTGCTAAGGCATGATCAGAAAACTGCAGAGCGTAAGGCACTACTTTCTGAAGGTTTCCAAAACTACACCACTTGCTCAGATGGAGAGGTCGTTCTTATTCAAAAAAACTTGATTGAGGACAACTGGCATTCTTCCCACTGGCATCACAGAACAGAAAATAGGGGGTTGTTTTATATTTGTTTCCTAAGCCCATGCAGAACAGACTGCACATATTTCAGTTCCTCAACTGACAATAAAGTCAGAGCTGACAGCTTTCGAGTAAAAGTCTGCATTGCAAACATTGTGCTTTAATCACCAGGGCATCCTTTTAACCTACTAATACTCCAGGTAAAACTCTGTAAACTGCCTTTCTGATAACCAAGTTTGCTATTCATTCTGCTTGCAGACAATACTCAGCTGTGTGAGCATGCATTTCTAGTACAATGTCTCCCTCACTTACTGTCCAGAACACTTAGATCAGCAAGTTAGGAGCACAATAGCCTAAAAATAGCATGGCTGAATGCCACTGTCTCCCCATTTATTACGACGGTACCTTTGTACAGAGTTCTTTCTACAATTCTACATAGAAAAACACAGCCATAAATGGCTTTAAGGGAGGGACTCGTATACAAGAGGGCCAAGCTGTTAAGTAGTGCCATGGGATTCCCCCTTTTTCCTCAAGTCACATAAACAAAAATTTGCATTTTTAGAAGCATTTTGAACAGTAACTCTTTAAGTGCATCTGACTTATCTTTTTATTCTCTTACCATAGCAATTGTATTCTGCCAAAGAACAGATCGCCACATGACAGAGCAGCAGCACTTTCTAGAGAAAGGGAAATTCATGATATAGGGGAGATGTAGACCAACATAGAAAATACAAGCCAGATCTCTCTTCAATTATTTCACTTGGCATATTGAAGTCTGTATCACACTTTAGAATGGATGAAGAGGGAACAAATCTGCTCACAAGATATTGAGCCTCAACCATCAACAAGGTGCGACTTTCTATCACGATGCTCATTCCCTTCCATTCACAAACACTGGCCAACAGGGCTTCTACCAAGAAACAATGGGAAAAGAGCACAATGTATTTCTTTTTATTATGGTATAAGGTCAGGAACAAGAGGGATATCAGCAATGTCCTTTAGCTTGGCCTAAAGATGCATTCACAGGCACCACAGCTTCAGCTGCTGCATTACGCTAGGCTAATTCCACAACTACCATGTCCTTGCTACAGCTTGCAAAACAAGAGGCCAATGCCCTAACACCATCTTGCAGAAATCTCGTCTCACACTCCTTTTGTGATGACAGAACAGCTCACACTACTGTTGAAAAATATTAGTAACTCTTACATTAAAAATCACTAATTTTAACCCATAACCCTGAGTTTCAAAAGAAGACTCTCTCATTTTAACAACTAACTCGATGCTGCTTAACTAAACCCAGCAACACTGCAACGCACATTTTACACTCTGTACGCCACCCAGGTTCACCAGATAGAGCTATCAGGCCATACAAAGAAGTTTCAATAAATTCTTCATCTCGGGCCTTGACAGTCTGAGAAATTACGGTGTCAGAGCTGCAGCAAGGGCAGACGTATTCCTCCAGAGAGCAGATGGATATTTCAAGCATTCTGATCGTGCAGTGGGGTTCTGACGTAGAAGATAGAAGGATAAGTAGGTAGCAACTAATCGGGGATTTATTTATACACAGAATGACTAGGTGTAAACTTAAGACCATGGGTCACAGTCACATTATGACTTTGCAGAATAACAAGCTAATTCTTGCAGTAAGAGAGACCATAGGTAACAGTCAAAAGACGGACACACATTGTTCACAGACATCACATTAGATAAAAAAACAAATGCAGGCTAGCAACACAATCAACTAAGTGACCAGAGTGTGAAATTAGATTTTTTGTTGTTGTTTTAAAACAAAAAAAAATTAAAGCCAGTCAATTACTCCACTGCTATGCACAGCAGTTTTAAATCGCAATCAGAGCACTAAGTGAAGTTTTGCTAGACTTAGTGGGAAGGAAAAAAATTCATGCACAGCTGCCAGGCCAGTCGACAACAAATCAAATACTCCTTGATCTCAGCCCCTGCATGGTTTGTCATGCTCAGCTCACAACTTGTTTGTTATGTAACTAATAATACACTTACCTTGACCTGTTGTTACTAACACTGCCTTCCTCCTCTCCCAGGATACTTTAAACAAACCCCATGAAAACATGCTGATACTCAAAACAATCCTATTGAGCAATTCTAAAGGCTCTTCCCTAAATACATTCCAGGTAAGTCCTTCCAAATTGCTACAATTTTTTTTTTCTTTATTACAAGTTAGTAATCAAATGTTCTTGATATCATAAACAAGTAAAATAATGACTTTTCTAGTGAGAAATAACATGTTTGATAATTAATTCTAATAAATACCTACAAAATAACTTTACTCAAGGATTTAACACCAATATGCAACAGTTTATCAGATTAGCAGGGTATCTGAATAGCACAATCCCAACATAAGAAGTCTGGTGAAGTTCAGCTAGAAAACTCATGTACCAGCAACAAAAGCTACCTTGTAAGCATCCTGTCTGAGTCTGAAGGAGCTAGGCAGGAAGAACAATCTCCAAACATTTCAGTTTAACACTCAAAACACAGTCACTTATTTTGCCCCAGCCTTGATGACAGTAGATTCCCATGGAAGGTCATTCTGCTGCCCAGAAAGTGTTGTGCTACACGGTAACATCACACTGCATTAAAGGCCTTGATTCTATATGACAATTTTCGAAAAATATCTCAAATTCATATGGGGGTAGTAAAGAAACACCTTTATGCTTCTTTGCAAGTCTCATATCTTACCTGCCACCCTATCCTCAAAAAGAGCATGAATCAACAACTCATTAAATGTTTTCTTCTGACAATTTGACTCAAAAGTAGCCTTTTTTGTATAGAAAGGCATGAATACATCCAACTTACGTACAGAAATTCTACATTTTTGCCTGTAGAATCAGTGGTTCTCTTGCCTCTCACCTTCAAATATAATTTGAAGCCTTCAAAAGAAAATAACTGCCTTCCCCATGCAATATTCTGCTTTCATCAGCCCAACTATATTCAATGGTACACACATGAAAACTGTCTAGCCTCCTGCCTTGTTCCAGCTAATGGTGAAAACTTCAGTCCTTGTTTAAAAAAAAAAAACAAACAAACAAAAAAAAAAAACCCCACCACATCCAATGCAAAACGTTAAAACAAGTTGAAAGCACCTCACTTCTG
The DNA here is from genome assembly GCF_036417535.1 of Chlamydotis macqueenii. NCBI lineage: Eukaryota > Metazoa > Chordata > Aves > Otidiformes > Otididae > Chlamydotis > Chlamydotis macqueenii. Next base: position 9,093,240 of record NC_141567.1, on the reverse strand, counting down.
TCCTCAAATACACTGCTATTATGCTCCTGCTCCAATTTGATTATTAAGTTTAGATTTGTTTCCCTAATCCTTCACATAGATAAAAATGCATTAGTGTCATGAATCACAGGACATACCAGGGTAGTGTTGTCTTAAATCCTGGACTAGTTAAACTGCTCAGGTGGTTGCCAGGGCCTGCCAAGTCAGCCACACTGTTTATAGTTTAGTTCTCCAGGTTCAGGATTAAGGCATTTCAGACTGACAAATACCGTATCCTGAAGGTTAGAGTGCTGTGATACCAACACGTCCTGATAGGGCAGCATGGCTGAGCAAGGGTGGTCTTCAGTGTGGAGACAGTTTTGGCTTCTGCAGGATTGCTGAACCATTCAGTTAAAGGAAGAGCTGTACGCTTAATAAAATTGCCACTTAAAAAGGAGCTATTTTAAGGAAATACTCAAATGCGAGAGTTCATTTGTCTAAGTAATACTCAAAAGATTGTGTTAAGTTGATCTAAATGGAGCAGAAGATGGATCAAGTTAGGAATTAACTCAGTTTATCTCTTAATGCATAATTTAATAGCCAAGAAAGTTACTTTTAAAATGAAAAAAACACCCCTCAGTTTCTGTTAACACTGGAGAATGAGCAAGAAAACACAACTTGGTCAAGGATAAACGATTTTTACAGCATCAAAGCTTTGGTTTTACTAATCTCTATTTAGCTCAAAAGCCCTATAAACACAGTTGGAAGAAGGGATCTGTTAAAAATATATCACCCCACCCTTTCAATTAAGGGCTGAGAAGCTTATGACACATCTGAGACACCCAACAAGAACAGGGAAGAAGGACTTAATGTTCCTGATATTTCTAAAGGTAAAAAAAAGTAAGTTTAAAAATCCCAAATGTTTCATGCCTCTGTTAAATGGATTTTAAAGCAAGAACAGATCTAAGCTATTTTTATTCCTTTGTAGGTCATGTGTAATTAACTGCTTATTTTCACAAAACCTTATTACAGCGTAAACATCACTGGCCAGATCATCAGCCCCACCCAGACTGGGCTCCACACCACAGGAGGCCAACTATCTCCATGAGGAGACCTTCTATCTGCCTGAGAGGGCCGTCCCTCCAGTACCAATCTTCCCCCTGCACCAGCACAGCTGCAACGATCAACCCCTCCTGAGCTCACCCCTTCGCTGCACCCTTCCTAAACTGCAAGCAAACTCGTTAACAGGCCTCAGCTTACATCAAAAACTATGGGCAGACGTCCCTTTTTGGATATAGCTGAAACTCTAGGACAATATTATTCCTCTCCCCCACTCCCTTCTGCCTTGGGCACACAGCAATTCGTAGAAATGATCCCTAAACCACCTGGGAAACGGGGAGGAAGAGGAGGGGAAAAGAGCCAGTTGAGTTGGCTCAAGCCACTAATTTAAAACAATTTAAGCTGGCCCAGTCAGCTCTGCCTCTGGTGCTCGCACGAGCCACTCCACTGGGAAAACGGCAGGAAGCCTCTGCATGTAGCAGGGGGCACTCATCAAGCAGGGATCCAAAGCCCATGTCACTGCAGGATGGACATCTGCCCTCCCTAAGGCTTGGGGCATGTTTTACAAAGATCATCCCATGGGAGGCATGCAGTCTTCTCCAAGTAGTATTTAACAGAACCAGAGCGCGAGGTTACCATCCCAGCACATGGTGGGCCACCCACTTCATGACACTAAGTACCACCAGCCAGTGGACCGCACAGCGGAGACCCCCTTTGCCTCAAACAGGGGAGATAAAATTTGTTCCTGCATTTTGTACAGAGGTTTACAATCACTTCAAGAATCTCTTATTCACAGAGATGTATATTCCATCCTGGCACGAGAAGCAGACACATAAATCCCACAGCACACAACACATTCACAGTGTTTAAGATCTGCAGATGGAGCATGTGCAGGAGAAGGTTTTATGAACAAGAAGTGCTGGAACAACCAATCGTCGTGCGGGGACAACACAGGTCCTGCCAGCAACGGCTCTGAATGCAGGCAAGAAACATTTGCTGTAGCCTGAATACAGAAGTTGTACAGCTGTGCCAGCAAAGTGCTATGTTTATCCTTTAGGGCAGATTTGCTTTCTACAAACAGCCCGCATTAGAACTGTATACATGTGGTGGGAGAGCTGAGCATTTCACTTCTCTGTTGAATACCTCAGGAAAAATTGGTCACAGAGAATACATCTTTCTTAACTAAGTTGGGAGGCAGAGGGGACCCCAGAAGAATGGCTACTCAGTCAGCAAGCAATATGAACCAAGTTGCCTCATGTATTCAGCTTTTTTCCTGTTCTAAGCAAAATCAGCTAAACACAGTAGTCAATAGCACACAGACACTTAAGTTTGCTTCCTTTTGTTTAAAAAAAAAAGTCTAATACGCATACTCATAATGTAAGTTTATAAAATTTATAGCAAACTATACTATTCTTCTTGCCCTTACCTGAGACTCAGTCTAGGTCTAGTATCATTTGCAAAACCCAGCTATTTAAACACTTACATATCCTGCTCTTAAGTATCTTAAAGGGCACTGGAACAGGCTGCCCAGATAAGTTGTGGATGCCCCATCCCTGGAAGTGTTCAAGGCCAGGCTGGATGGGGCTTTGAGCAACCCAGCCTAGGAGAAGGTGTTCCTACCCACGGCAGGGGAGTTGGAACTAGGTGATCTTTGAAGTCCCTTCTAACCCAAACCTTTCTATGATTCTATGGTCTCCCTTGATACATGAGATCTGGCCTACCTCTCAGCTCAAATACCATATGTAGTCACTGTTCATTCTAAAGCACTATTTCCAGGGTTTAAATACAATCTATAAACAGATAAAAACAGATAGCAAGAGTGAATTAGTAATTCAGCCCTATAAGCCACTGGAGCATGGCAAGATGCCAGCATGTCAAGACGCTTTGCTATATATAAAAAGTAATCCGTACCCAGCACTTTGGGAGAAAACAAAATGGCTCAATGTAAAACTGAAAGAATGAGGTATACTTTACTAATCACACTTGTTTACGTTCAGTAAAGGTCTAAGCAATTGCTTTCGCTGTGACTTGGAGCACTGTTGCTCAACTTTCACATCCATTCTTCTATCATCTTGACTAATCATACAAATCCCATCAAACTCCCCAGACTCAACAAGTATTAAGGCCATGAGTATCTCTCTCCAATTCCCAGGAGCAGTTGTATATAGACACAACTGTATTTTATAAGAGACAGGAAATATTTAGGGAAGTAAGAAAATACATTCACCATTCTGAAAGCATTGTTCTGTATGTGGCCTCGTCTAACATACTTGTCAAAGATACAGAAAGGATGACAAATAAAAGAAAAAGTCTTCATTCTCCCCAGAAACCCCCTGCTTCCTGACTCACCACTTCCTGCTCTGCACCTTCTCACCCTGTCCCAAGCCGCCCATGGCAAATTGGACTCTTCCTGTTCCTGAGGACCTTTCACATACACGAAGTGTCACTAAAACACCACAGATAATAAACCTGGTACAGAAACTGAAAATAATCTTCCCTCAAAGAAAACACAAGATTGAAAGCAGATTCTAACCAACTCCAAAAAAATCTCCCCCGTGCCCCCCCACCTTTTTTTTTTTTTCTTCTCTTGGAAGGGTAGTAGCTGCAACACAGGGCAATAACACTTCATTTTCCTGCCTGTGTTTGTAATCAGAGCTCTGAGAGACCCAGATACTCTGCAAGACTGATTAAAAAAGAAGAGAAAAATTAGTGTTTTACATAATTTTAACATATCTTTGTTCTAAATGCTAAAGAGCAGCGAGACATTCATCTCATCAAGAACAAATACACAGACAACAGCACACCAGCCTTCAGTGATACAACAAAAGACAATTTAAGACAAATGACTTGGAGCAAATGCTATCACTGAATAATCCCATAGCAGCTGTCATAATTAGTTAGCTCAAATCTCATCAGAATCGGAGAGGTCAGAGCTAAAAATCGAGCTCTTCCTGTAACATTGTGTAACTCCACACCAGCAGCATTTTCCTCGCTATTTCAGAATTAACGTTTCTCCGTCAGATAAGGCGGAAGGACTCGATCCTTCCACGCAAAAACACCCGGTGCAAGCCAAGAGATGACAAAAGAAACTCGGTCAAGTTTGAGCCTCTCAACACCTTATTTCCTGTCTAAAGAGCCCTTTTGTTCTGCTTCCCTGCATAAATGTTAATATTCTGCCGTCATTAGGAAACGAAACAATGAAAAAAAAAAAAAAAAAAAAAAAAGAAAAAGCCCCACGCACATGAACTTCGCTGCCCCGGAGGGCGAAAAAACGCCACACGACGCGATTAGAACCGGAAAATTCCTACCAACGAAATCTCCACAATTTTCTGTTTGCTTCACCCCAGATTAACTTCACTTGAAGCTGTACTTCGGCGCAACCTAGCCTGGACGCAGAGCCCCGCCTCCCTCGTCCCTATTGGTCGAGGTGAGGCAGCCCCGCCCCGCCGGCCAGGCTCCGCTCCCCGATTGGCGCAGCGGCGTATCTATTATTTAAAGAACTTTTCCTTGCTAGCAGGTTAGGTTGGGCAGATTAGAACACCCTGGGCAAGCTGGTTCTTAAAGGCACAGGACCCCGCTCCCGGCGGTGACAAACCGCCACCCCCGGCGCCGCGCCGCCCCGAGCCAGCTCCACCGAGCGCCCCTGCGAGCGGCAGCCGGCCGGACAGCACCCCCCCGCCCGGCGACCCCTCCGCGCCTCCCGCAGAGCCTCCGGGCAGCCCCGATCCCCGGGGGGCATCCAGCCGGATGGGCTGAGGGCGGAGGAGAGGAGAGCACCGAGCGGGCTGGAAACGCTTCTCCCGTTGGAATTACACAACCGCCGCTTGCTCTACTTACGGGACAGAGCCCGCTGCGGGGTCTGAGCCCCTCCACCCTTTAAGAGGGACTGGGGTTACCCTGGGAAGCCGGGCACGCGGTATCAATTAGCAACCCCGGCTAAAAATACACCGGTTCCAGAGACTCTCTTACCAATTTAAAGCATGAGTCAGCAGAAGAGGAGCTCGCAGGAAGTGACTGTCTCCATCTCACAAGGTACCAGGGCTCCTGCCAGAAACTTTTCGTGCTTATTCAGGCTCCACTTGACTGAACCTATTTGCAAAATACTGTTCACGTTCTGACAACCAACAGCGTTTCTCACAGCGCAGCTTCCTCTTAACTCCAGACAAAACCCTGTTGTTTAGATTAAAAGTGTTTCTTTTTCCTCAATGTAAACGCTGATGCAGTTCCCTGTCTAGTGAAAAGCCTGGAACATGCAAGAAGAGTACAAACAAAACAAGGCTTAATAAATATTTCACAACTGCAGATATGACACCTCCTTTGAGAGAAACCTTGCCCCATTCCAAACGAGCAACACAGGGAAGAGCCAGAACAGAGTCAGTGTTCCTGCCTGTACCCACAAAGTATCATCACAGTTACACAAGACCTACCAGGTTAGCAAGGTTGCTTTATATAAAACATTTCCACGTGTTCAGTGTATATCATAACTGAAAATATTAAGCCAGAGGAAGATACAGCACTTGTCAGCATAAGCACATTTAAGTTGGTTTTGTACTGGGGGAGGAGGAAAAATTCCTTAAAACTCCTTGTTTCTGGTTCTTGCCACCTTTCCTCTAGCCAGCACTGGAGCAGCCTGCCCTCCCTTACTTCATCTACTGCCTGTACCACAAAATGCATCTCTCTAACTTTCCTAATGCAGATGTAATCAAGTCCAAGACTTTATTTGCTTCACTGCAAATACTACTGAACATCAAGAAAATATTTACAGCTAAGTACTCCCTTGAGCTGCAATACGTACACCAAAATGCATGAACACACCTTGAGGAGGGACATTTAATTTCTCTAAAACAGTCAAATAGCACATTTTGTGTTACCTTCTATTTTAGAGCAATCTGTCACACCACAAATCCAAACAGGACTGAAAAGCAGCAATTCTTACAGTTGTAAGTTTGTAAGTATGAAACACTAGAAGAATACAAGATTTACCTAACTTCCTCTACAGATCCTAAAATACAAGCTGAAAGAACCTGACCTTAACCCTTGCACCTGGATCCAGTGCCCTGCAAGAGTCAGTACTGTGAGGTTAGTCAGGTTCCCTGAAGATAACTGTGACATCCTACTTACACAACATTTTTCTGACTAAACGTTATCTAAGCAATCAAAACCAAGAACATAGTTCACGCAAATAAAACATACCAGTAAAGCATCCTCTAAGTATCTCAGTAAACAATCTTGGAAAGCTTCAATTTAGAGTATGTTAACTTTCAGCCCACAAAAACAACAGCAGAAGTCACAAATCTTATCAACTAAGCTACCTAGTGCTAGGAGAGGACACGACAACCCCAAAGTTAGTGTTATTGCTTGGGTACTTTAAAAAGGGGAGGAAAAAAGGTGCCCAAACACATTACCCCAAAACGCTCCAACTCTCTATGCTACTGCAGAAGCCCAGCCACCTCACAACTGCAACAGTGATGAAAAACAATTTTTGTCACCAAACATCCCACACTTCAGCTTATGCTTCTGCTACACAGGCAGCTAGCAGCTCCTTATCATTACGGGCACGAAGTTTCACCCCTTTTTCTCCCCACCTTCCCCCTCCCAGTCACACAGCCTGGCCCACTCCCTTAGCCCAGCTCTGGTGCTCATCGGACCCTTCCATCTGCCTCCCAGTCACTGATCTGGCAGGAGTTTGACTGGCTTCTGATAAGCAAACACGTGGCTTACCCAGAGCATAAGGGGAATGGCAAAGCAGACTCTCCTCCGTTTACCACTTTTGACCTCCTAGATTTGCTTACCTCATCTCCTTTAAAAAAAAAAAAAAAAAACCAAGAAAAAAAAACACCAAAAGCCAACAGAACACAAAATTATCTTACTAAGAATGCCCCAAGAATAATTTGCTATCCTCACAGAAGTAAGAGATTCTCCTCCCCCCCCCAAAAAAAAATAAAAAAAAAAATCTGTAAAGTGGGATATTGAAACTAGATTCACAGTTGATGCTACCTCACTGGACTAGAAATCATGGGTAAACACATCTGTATCAACATGTTGGGAATCTGAATACTAAAAAAAGAAGTTATTATCCCATGCTGAAGAAGACCTAGCGAAATGAACCATTAAAAAGCCTGATTTATAAGCTCAGTTTCTGCATATAAGCCACCTGTCCTCCCTGCAAACACACATACTGTCGTAGTTCAGCCCCAATCGGGACCAGACTACACAGTCTCTCTCTTGCTCCCCCCACACTCCGAGAGAGGGAGAAAACACAGAGGCATCATTTCAAGGTTTGGGCTCAAGTTATGCCTTTGCTACTCTCAGAATAACTGTAGCAACGCAGGAAAAGTGAAAATAGCAGACTGCAATGCAAGTACATTAAACAGGGAAGCTTTGACAGCAGTGTAAGAAAGATTCAGTGTGCTACCACTGAACTTTGCACTGAGGACAGTAACAAGAGAAAGCACCTGACTCTCATTTGACTATTGTAATGATGGAACAGCTAAAAGGCCATTTGTTCTGTAATCTTACACACACAGAAAACAGCGAGTTTGGAGGACTTGACAGCTCAAGAGATCAAGAACGGAGCCTTTCATCTTTAAGTCACCAGTTCAAACAGAGACCAGAATAGTAGTGATCAAAAGCTACACGTGATGGCTGTTCAGGGATTAGATGAAGAGATGGTTACTCGCTGTCCAGTTCCCAACAGATCAGTGTGAATCACAAGAGCTTTCTTCACAATTTTGCACCTGTTTTTCACAGTCTTGAATACATTATATACCTCCTGGATTTTGTGCACGTTAATAAGTAGCAAAGCAATTGAACTGCTGCATACACATGCTGAACTTGCACTGTAAAAAAGGACTTTACCCCTCTGGTCGTCAATTATGTCAGCGCTATAGCATGTGCTGAATTTTTTATTCATTATTTTTAAACAATTACAGCTCTGACTTCTAGCTTTTTTATTATCAGAGACAGCTTTAAAAGTAGTATTTACCTTCCCATTCCTTTCACACCCTCAGATGTTGCAATCTTGTTTATAAACAAGAGTTCTCATAAACTTAGTGTATAAGATATTTTTTGAAATATATACATCTTAAAAATACATTAGTATAAGAATTTCAGAACTTTGGCATTTGAGAAGTGATTTTCAGACATTAGTAATAATTTTTTATCAAACCTAAAAAACAAACTTAATGAGGGCCCTGTCTACCTAAGGACAGGGGGGGAAATAAAATTCCCTGTGTGACGAAAGAAACATTTCTTCTCATATTCTTATACATTCTGCAATATGTCAGTGCGCAGTCTCTAGAAAGTCAATTAGCAATAGCTCCTTCCCAACCTGATGTTAGTTTTATAAGTCTGCAAAAGTACCCAGAATTTCCAGACTGGATAGGCAAGATGAAAACAAGTTCAGAGTGTATGTTGACTGAGGATTCATTGTGCTGCTACAAACATCACTACCAAAACCAATCTTCTACACAACCCCAGCAATACATAATTCCATAGTTCTTAGCAGCATATTACTCCCGGAGAAGGAAGCTACTGATGAAAAGCCAAGGTCCTAGAAAGTTCAGTATCCTTAGGAGTAACTAAGGAGGCCCTCACGTACAAAGAATTCAACTTGCTATTCCAGGAGTCCAGAGAGAACAACATACCAGACTGATGAGATTTCAGTAATCTTGAAGAACTTGGAGATTTCTCTTCCTGCTTTCAATCCAAGACGTACTACTGCACTGCAATAATCAACTCTGGAAACAAAGAGAGGTGCATGTGGTAAACACTGGGTCTTCATCAGAGAGGAGTGAGGAATGGTTAGTTGCCTGGACACAGCAGTACAGATGCCCCAGACAAATAGCTGCTAAAACTTGTAGGGCAGTGTATCTCAAACCACCCAAAGCTTAGCTGCCCTGAGAACTTATTAAAGTTCATCCACATGTTAAATTCCAACTGCTTCCTTCCATGTAGGGAGTAAGTCATTAAGAGAATCGTACTCCCCTCTCCCGTTATCTCCTGGCCAAAAAGCAGCACATCCATAACAGGTTTCAATTCTTTTCAGCAGTTGCCATGTTGGTTTGGCTTTGGGGTTTTTTTGTTGTTGTTGTTTGGGTTTTTGTTTTGCAGTTTGGCTTTTTTTTTTTTTTTTTTTAAAATCAGGACATGGAACTTTTATCTTGCACAGCTGCAACACTGAGGCCTCCAGTGATAGATGGCCATCTCACTCGCTTCAGTCAGTCCTTGAGAAAGGATCTAGACATTTTTAAAGACTTTTCCTTGACATTAGATTTCCTTTTCGTCTTAGGCAAAAAAAAAAGTATACTACAGTTTCCATTGACTTCAGCATGCTCCAAGTACATTTATATGTAATTTATAATATTCTTTGTAGCTTAAATCCAGTATCTTGAATGCAAGTCATAGCCCATTCAGTATTTAAAAAAAAAATAAATAAAAAACCAAACAAAAAAAAAACTGCGAAGCTATTAGCTGCCAAGAAAATGGAGCCAGAAGTTTGTATACCTACAATTCTCTCAGAAATCAGACTGATTAATATAGCTGTTACAAAAGGACACACTCTCACAGAAACAGGGATTACCTTTATCTGTAACCATGGCAACTTTTCAGTAGTTTGTGTTAATGCTACTCTCCTGATAACTGGCCACTATCTCTTTCAAGCTATTTGTATAAGGTTTTGAACGTGCCATCTGAGACCATAAAGCAACAAGAAGTTGAAATGTAAACTTACACTCTTAAAAGTATATTATGTAACATACAATGTTGCTAATTTTTTCCCATAAATTCATGATTACGTAAGAAATAAATTTATTTTAATCTGTTATTATTTTAACATGATTCATAGTTTTGTAAGACAATAAATATTTTAAGAGGCATCCTATGAAATACATGCAGGAGATTGTTTCTTCACTACTGAAGAACTTATTCTCCTCCATCTGGAAAGTAGTAAACCCAAAGAGTCACGCCACTGATATGTCATAGACTTTGATATTCAGTATCATAAGCAACAAAAATACTTTCAAAACACACTGTTATTTTGGCCTGAACAAATACATGACAGATCAGAAAAGAGCCAGTCCCCTTGTTGTAAGTTAGGTGATAACTGATATAAATAACAGGTGTAGGTACCTCAGCACTAGATAAACAAATCAGGCAGAATTCAAACAACAAAGCTACAAAAGTTAAAGGACAGACAGGAAGGAGACTGAGGAAGGAATTGACATATTTGCTTCCTCAATTGTTGAGTTGCCATCATCCACAGTTCAGAAGGGGATTAGCACTCTGTGAAAGAAATTATTTCAGATGACATCAGACAAACAAAATCATTTGCTTGGAAGCAGGAGGAGGAAGAGAATAGTTTCTTCTTTTCTTTTTTTCCTCCTAAGTTTACAGAGCAGCTAACCAAGCTGAACCCTTCTCTCTTTAGTGTACACAGACAGTCTGGCACAGCTAAGATGCGAGCATAGATTCTTAGAAGAATGAAAGAAACTCAGCGTGCTTTTTATTCCCAGTAACTCTTATGCAATGACATCTATTATACGACAAGTCTGGACAAACATCCAGGGACTGGACTTCAGAACACAACAGTGCACTTCAAGTCAGTCCACACAGGGGGAGAAGTAACTACCGCCGGTTTTGCTGAATGTCTCCACACTACATCAGCACATTCGGTGGAAGCTTCTGTATTTCCTTGTTGTTGCCGTTCTTACTGGCAGCAAGATAATTAGCGCTTTTTATTTTTTAAGATTCTCCCATCCTAACATCCTGTGGAAACCAGAGTGGATGTCGGCACCCCTTATCTATCACTCCAGGCTTTCTGCCGAGTGTAGAAGGAGGTAAGTTTGGTTAAATTTCTCAGTGCTTCTCGTTGAGCACAAGAACAACGACAAGAACTTTTCGTACAATAAAACACAAAGGGATGTCAGACCGTGTAGGCTGAAAAACCCCTTGGTTTAACTGGAAGGGTGCCACAACACAAACTGCATGTCGCTTCCTGAATACTCCTGTCCCCAAACCAGCTAAAAACCGCTGCCCTGAACTTCTGCGAGGAGCAGACACGCAGACTGCAGCAGCCAGCCCCGGCCCAGGGGAAGGCCCCGACAGGGAGGCGGCGGGGAAGCCCTCCCTCCTTCCCTCCCGCTCCCAGGGCACCGCCGCTCCTTCAAGTGCAATCCCACCCCCCTGGCAGCTGGGAGACCCGCCGGCCGGGGAGGCCGGCTCTGCCCACGGCCTCTCCCAGCCGAACTAAAATAACTCCGGGGCCGGGGAGGGAGGGGAGCGGCGGCGGGGGCCGGGCGCCCAGCTGGCGCAGGGCTGGCGACGGGCCGCGGGCCGCCGCTCCCCTTCCACCCAAGGACACGAGTACAAACACCTCTGCCCTGGGATGGCTCCTGCGCACGCAGCGAGGAGCTGCCCGGGGCGGGGGGGGGGTTGGGGGGGAAGGAGGAAGGAACGACCAAAAAAGGCAGAAAAAGAACCCCGGGGCCCTGGGCCTGGCCTGGCCCCGCCACCACCACCCCGCAGCCCCGGGCCCGCCGGGTGCAGGGGTCGAGGGGGTCGGAAGGGAGGGGGGAACCCTTCGCGCCGCCGCCGCTCCTCAAGGGGCGAGCGAGCGGCCGCCGCCCCACCTGTCCCGCCGCGGAGAGACCGCCGGTCCCCGGCTTCCCGGTCCCCGGCCCGGCCGCGCTCTCTCTCACCTGCCCGCGGGCCCGCCGCGTCCCTCCGCCGCCCGCCCGGCCCCGGTCGCTCTTCACCAAACTTTTTTTTCCCCTTTCTCCGTGTTTCGTTGCCCTCAGAGTGACGCGGGCGGACGTTGATTGGCGGAGCCGGGAAAGGGAGGCCGCGAGGAGGAGGAGGCGGCGCTACGGCCCACGACTAATTAGCACGGCGGCGACGTGAACCACAAAATGCTATTTAAAGGGACAGCGGCCTGCCCCGTGTTTCTCTTCTCACGAGTGACCTGAGGCGAACGTAGGGGTGGGGAGCGGGGCAGCGGCCTTGGGGGGCGAGCCCTGAAGCGGCGGGGGGCCCGGCCAGCGCTGGGGGAAGGGGATTGCTCCCCTCAGGCTATGGGCCGAGGCCTGGGGCAGCCCGTGAAGAGACTGCCCCCTCGCACTGCCCGGTTTCCTGGCACGGAGTCGTCCACCCTCCTTCCCCTCCCCAAATAAATCCATTTCGCTGTAAAATTCCCGTGCCGCTGCCCACTGCCCCTCCCTCTGCCCGGGGCACGTTTCAAATCCGTGAAGGAAAAGGGTCCCTGTCAGAGCGGGTCCCGCCTGGGTGGCAGGCCCACAGCCTGCGCCCCTCACCCCTGGAAAACGTCGGCTGCGGGTCTTAAGTCTCGTTATCTACAGTACGTCACAGGACTTATTTATGTTTTTTTAGTTTTTTTTTTTTCATCGTGGGGCTCTGAGACAATACACAGGTTGTTTTTACACAGAATATTATCACATCGCACCCGCTCTGAGCGGTCTGGCCTAGTGTCACAGGCGGCTGTGAGCTGTGCCATGAAGGAAGGCTTTACAGGTGAGATTTGAGGATGAGGAGTGACTTGGCAGCCCAAAGCAGATAGGAAGGGAGGACAGGATTCCAGAGAGATGAAACAAGTCACATAAAAAGTGGAATTTTATCTGTGGATAGCAGAGAGGAGCAGGCCAAGGTGAGCTGAGTGTGTAGGGAGGTTTGGAGGAGAGAAAAAAAAAAAAAGTGAGCAATTGTGAAACTCAAAGGAAGCCAGAGAAGTTGAGGATGGGTAAAAGATGTTTCCATTTCCTAGCAGAACAGTGAACAGTATATTAGAATTTTTGTTCTTTTTTGGACAGAGAAACTTGAGAATATCCTGAAGGTGGCATTGCAAGAGGACACACAAAGATTTCAGCACAGATTAAGTCCAAGCAGAGATCTTCCATTGGTGAGAGCTCACTGTCACCAATGTGAGCCGAGCAGACAGATCCATAAACCTGGCAAAAGCACTTCATAGGAAGAAGGCCTCAAATTTTATTTTGTTTTGTTTTGAATATCTGAGCTTGGATCAGCACCAGAAAATGCTGGTGCAACCAGCATGGAAGTGCTAACATAGCTTTACAGCTATTTTGGTAGAGATTATTCACTCTTGGCTGTCTTTGCTGATGCAATAAGTCTTCCAAATGCCAGGTTGCATGAACAGAAGATGACCTGCATTGCATGTGGGTATCACAGCATTCCCCACAACATTATTTGGAGCGCTTTCATGGTCTTGGCAGTAATCATAAGGAGCTGTGGGGAGCGATGATCACATTCCTCCAAGCCTCTCCATGATAATCTCTCTTTTTATATGATCTTTTTTAAACCTTATATTCCCTTTGGTTCCTCTCAGACTGCTTTCTTTGGGCCACATTTCATATTATCATTAGAAATATAGATGCAGAACAGTAGGGTGGAACATTCACAGTGTCTGTTTAGAAAAAGGCCAACTGATTCTTTTGCAGTTGTGAGCAACCAGCACAACAGCTGGCACTACAGCAGCGGGAATAAAAAGGGAAATGCAAACAGTGAACAAGATGGACACCTCCTGTCAGGAGTTAGTGACCAGCAACACATGGTGGAACAAATGTCAAGTTATGGCATCAAATGTCAAGAGGGGGCAGCAGAATGTTCAGATGTGATCTTCCTCAAGCTGTGTATGAAGCTCATCTGTTTTCTGATGTGAGAAAATGAGAAAACTCAGTTTCAGTACTGCTGGAGAAAACAGACTTTTTGAAGCATTCAGAATCAGTATGCTTGGTACAGGTAGAAACTGCCACAAGTCAAAAGAGGCACACAACTGGGAAATAAGGAACACAGAGTTTTATGTCATCTGCAGAAAAAGAGCCAGTAGTCAAACTGTCTCTGAGGCAGAAAATTCATAAACAAGATGGCTAGGCTTATTTTTAGGGTAGAATAAAGGATGCAGTTAAAAAATAAATGTACATCTTGATCCACTGTGAATAGAAGACGTAATATTGAAGAAACAGCATTAAATTTTCTCGTTTGAGGACCTCAAGTCTGATAGGCTAACAAACCTTAACCTCAAGTAGGCTAAGGAAAGAGGGAAGTGTATGATCAGAGAAAGGATAACCACCTTTGACTCTGAGAAAGGGTCAGAAATCAGCTAAAGAAGATGGGAAGTCAAAAGTGACCATAAGCCAGCAGATGAAAACAGAAGACTGTTTTCTGTAGACCCCTGCAGAGAAGGCATTAGAGGCTATTCATCCATCTTAGGTTGATAGGAATAGGTTTAGTTTTTAAGAGGACCCTAATGTTCAGCAGGACATAGGACTGCCAGAAGCATGTGGAACCTGAGAAGCAACGGGATGTTCATCTTCATGGAACAACTTCATTCTTCCAGGTATGATTTTTCTTCAACAGAGCAGTCAAAAAGAAGCTCCAGACAATTAAGAAGGGGATCGTGGTACAAGCTGAAACACCCAGGATGGAGGCGAAACGTTTCCCATCTATGCCGATGATTTGATGATGTATGGCAAAATAAAACAATCAGTGAACATTACTTCCTCATTTATAACGTCACAACTGAAACAGTGCTTAATCTCCTTGACCTGCATTACCTAGGTCTGCCTGTCATATTTTAAGGTTCCCATCACCTTGGTATCTCAGCACAACTTATTTTCATGTTTTTAAGTGCCATCTATTCATATATCTCTTTAGAAAATGTTGGCACAAATTTTCTGAAAGGCGTTTCTTCTAATTTTTATTCCCTTTTCCCAAATCCATTTAATCTATCGGCTAACACAGAGGACCTTTTGCTTTAGTTCCTTTTATGTGTGCTTCTGCTATAGCGGCTTGTTATTTCTTCTGCTAAAGCTTTAGAAACCACTTGAGGAATCTTAGTAATGTATTCATTTTGAGGGAGATTTATCTTTAGAGCTGGTAAATAGAAAGTCTCTTTTTCACTTCAGTGAGCTTTGCATCAGGTGTTTAGCGCTAACATCATTTCAGTTCTTCTAATCTAGTTGTTTGGGGCCCAGCATGCAGCCCCTGAGACTGCAGAGATTTTCACCATAGACTTTAACGAGAGCAGAATCAGCCCCTGCTTCCTGAGAGACAGCCTGTAAAAATCCAAAAGAAATAAGCATAAGACTTTCTTGAAGAACTGGGTCTTACATTTAATTTGATTCTGAATCTCACCAGATTTTTTTCCACGGTCACTCTGACCTTTGTTCTGCACCTTATCCTAACAGGATGAGCTGTAGTTTTCAGCCCTACTGGAAATGGGGCCCAGCAGTCATTTGGCAGTGGCCTGTCAAGAGCAGCAATGCCAGCTCTCTATTGCAATGCCCACATTCAGAGATCTGTAGAAGTAGAGTCCAAATTCTGCTTGTATTTGCAAGCCCAGAATGCCGCTCACTTCAAGGGGGTTGTAGGATTTTAGCCAAGAGCAGAAATTGGCCCAGGATCTTTTCAGCTTCCCTCATGCTTCTGTTTATATGATATCATCATCAAGAACTAACAGCATGCTTCATGCTGCATTTTACTTTTCAATTACATAAAGGATATTTACTGTGCCAATTCTACATAGTTTGCAAGAAAGAGGCACATATGGAAATGAAAAAACACTGATTACCATTAGGATTTCCAGCTTTCAGCATTCATTTTCCGAAACAATCCAGGGACTATTTCTCATTTAAAAAAATGCAGGAATAAAAATCCCATTTCTTTACATTTATGTATGGCATTCTGGAGTCTTACGCATCAAGTCTGTTATGAAAATGGTCAGAATAAAAAAGCCTCATGATGTACAAAGTTCAACACTCTGCTTTTATTTTCTGTATACTGGTTTCCCAGTCAGAGAGATGAGTCTATCCCTAAAAAAAACGTAGTATTTTTCTGCCTCTCAAGGCAGAGAAGGAGATCTGGGGAAAGCTGAGTGATCACAAAGGACAACAGGTAAAAGCAGAGGTGGAGGTTGAGAATGAATGGATCAAAACTGTAAAGACAGGTGAGCACGATGTCAGGAAGAGCATGCCGGCCAATGCCTACTGCTGCCTGAAAGCATCCGAGGTCATTGCTGCCCTGCCTGGACTCCTGGCACCAGCTTCAGAGCCAGCAGCTCACAGATACTCCTGGAGCTGCAAAAGGGACCTGGGAGCAAATTAGCTGCTCAGTGTCTTCCTTGAGCAGGGAGCAGCGCAGGATGCAGGTCCTCCACAGACCAGAGCTCCAGTCTGGTTCTGGTCAGAGCCACTGGGCTGCACAGGAGGCAGGCAGATTGTTTTGCCACACAGTTGAAATCTGGGAGCTTCCTTCTAGATAGCCTTGTTTAGAAATCTGGGCTGGGGCCTTTTAAAGCCTTAACAACTCCCTGCTTAAGCTTTTAATATCCATGCTAAATAGTTCATTGAGCATGGCCTGGTATTCAGGAGAACACTGTGCCATTGTTGGCCAATGAGTAACTTTAAGCAAATAAATTATTTTGTACCTTTGTGCTTTTTCTTCTCCTGCATCTGCTTTGTCCGTGGCGATGGTAAAGTCTTTCAGGGAAGGAGTGGCTCACACCATGGTGTCCAATCATCAGCACAGCGAACACCAGTCTCACTGAGCACCTCTGTGCTCCTCAATATACCCGTAACAGTAGCATTTTAACACGTCACCCTCTATGTATGCTTCCCTTTCACTCCACTGCTGAAACAGGGTTTTATTATTAATTAAGATTTAAAACTAAAATCAGGAGTCCTAAATCCTGTAATGTTAAAGTGTCCATATAGCATGTTTGCGTAAACCCTTGCACAAGTAGGTCAGTGTACAGAAAGCCCAGGGGCTACCAACTGCTCTGGCTACCAAGTGTGAAATTGTGACTATAAGGAGACCAGAGATGCTTTAACAGGACAGCAGTATTCCTTTGGCCATGAGGAACTGAAAGTCTCCATGCACAGAAGAAATCTGTCCCTATCTGACTCAGTTCTAGCCCTTGCAATGTAAGGGGAGCAAAGATCCTGTCACCAGGGCAGCACTGCTTGGTGATCCCATAACAGCAGCACTCCTTCTGAGGCCTTTCAAAGCCAGCAGAATTTAGTGCATCCCTGAGGCTGCTCTGAGCCAATTGTTGCTTTTGCAACTTTCTGTTGCCCCGACTACATGTAGCAGAGCTCTTAGCTCAGACTGTGTCACTGGATTCTTGGATTTAGAGACAAAGCAACGGCTGGCCTGTTCTGTGCAAATAATCTTGGTGCCTGCCCACATCCCGGTGTCTAGAAAGCAAACAGTATGCTCAAAGCATCTGTCAAGGATCGAGATACAAATGTTCCAAATGACAAAAATGTCTGGTCATCTGTCTACCTGTCTGCTTAGGAATGCAGAGAGCACTGGACGACTACGGGCTTGATGCTCTTGTTTGTTCTGTTACTGTCCATCTGACCTTGCCATTTCAGACAGGCTATTTGTCAATGCCTGAGGAATCTGCTGCAACAACAGAGGGAATATCTGGTGTCAGTATTATCCAGCTTCTTGAGGGAACTACCTCGTTAGAGAAGCTAAAACGTCGCTTTGATTGCTTAAGTAAGCCATTTGTTTTGCAAAAATCTCCAAGCAGTTACTCACTTCTTGTAAAATTATAATTCCTGAAGTCTTTTTCTAAAGCAATCTTGGATACTGGAATGACTTGAAATTTGCAGCCAATAAAAAGTTTTACAGCAAAGCAGATCTGATCAGTGGTTCCTTAAGTGAGACAATTAATCTTCTCTGTCAAAATGTCATGAGATTTTGCTGGATTAAAAAACAGTAAAATGTTTTACTGGAGAAAGTAATAAACCAGGACATTTCTATAGCTTCACAGATGTTCATAATGCATTTGAGATTTTGTATGTTTTCTTTAGGAAATTTGGAGCTGAGCCTTTTAATATCAAAGTATTTTGTCACGATCAGCTTTGACCTCTCTCCTAAACCTTGGCAGGGGACATCAGCCTGAAATGGGATGACTGCTGTCCTGGTATTCTTCTGCCTTAGGAAAGAAGCCCATTGGAAGATTGATAGCTGTGTCTGCTTTTGGGTAGTACCTTTCATTCAAGCATCCTAAAGCAATCACAGAAATCCTTAAATCTTCCTAGCCAGAAATATGACACAACTTTACTGCTTTTGAGAAGTGTACTTTACTCATTGTATCGCATCAGGAGGGACAGTCTATCCATTTCTCACCTCTGTGCTGGCAGTGTCCCAGGGAATTGCTTGTGAACGTAGGTTATAGACCACGCGCTCTGCACTTTCTACCTAGGGAGAAGGAAGTGCCAGAAAAATACAGAGGTATCGTGTTACTGTTCTCCTGTAAGAGATGAGAATCCCTTGAGTATCATCACACGTGAGCAGCTCTAATGCAGCTGCAGCCTATGTGAGGGCCACAATGACAGAGAAAATCAAGGGACACCAGAGGCTTCTCCATCCTCATTCCCACCCTATCCCTGATACATTTTATAAAACCAGATCTAGTCCAGCTCACAGACCATTTAATTTAATCTGAAGAAAGTCTAGTGCCCAATTCCCTATACTATCATTCATTGATGGATCTATGGTTGAAGAGAGGTTTTGTCTTAAGATCACACTCACAGGGACATTTGTCATCCTGCTGTAAATGGCTTAGCTAATATTTCTTAATGCGCATCAGTCGACTTAAAACTTCAGAGGTATCCAATTCCTCCTTTCTGCCCCATGATCCTTTCCTCTCTTCCTCTTTCTCTGCTCTTCACATTCCTTTCCTCTGCTGCCCTGTGAAATACTTACTACTGAGTAGTGGGATTATGACATAGTTGATAAACTGGGAGATTATTACATCAGAGCTATAAATCATACCTCTCTCCTGGCTTTCTTCTCTCTGCTGTTTCGTCCTTTTCTACTTCTCCTCTCCTAAAAGAAAGAAGAAAATTATTACATTAGAAAGAAGCATCTTCTCCTAATCACTCTGTTCGCAGACAGCCCTCTTGGAGAGTGTGATTTTATCCTTTTGTTTAAACATCTCTAGAATTTGGGATAATAAATTTATGCCCCCTCAGTTTTTCAGTCTTCAAAATCAATGCATGATAGTGTCTTTTATTTTCACAGTAATGGCCATTTGACAATACTGTTACATCTTACAGGCTTGCAAGATTTTCCCTCCTTTGGGAAATTGCTAATTATCAGAATTGCCACAATAAACAATGAGTTATGCAGAAAGAGAGCAACACACCACAGCACAGAGCTCCAGACTGCACTCGAAATTTTTTTTGCTTAGCAAAACTCTGGTATTTCTGAAAGTCACACCTTGTAGAATATAGTGGCCCATGTGTGAAGATGCGATGGTTTCCTGTGCACTTCAGTCATGAGAAAGTTGGGGTGTGCAAGTAATATAAGTTCTTCATAAGTACTGCTTTATAAAATCTGCTTTACTCTGTGCTTTGCTCTCTGACACAGCATTCTCTAGCATCTGCTTGGGAATATTCACTTTACCAAATTTCTTGTCCTTACTGGTACAAAAATAATACTTACATACACCACGCCAAGCTCACTAGCTCTCGCAAAGAATAGCGCTTAATATACTGCTCTTATTTTGCTGACATAACTAATTATATAATTGAATTTGTCAACATTAAGTTATGTCTACCTGACGGGCACTGATGTGGCACTCAAACCACCTAAATGAAGCGCAGGTGTTGAGCGTACCCATTGAGCCACGTGGACTGCAATACCGATCAGAACAACTCAGTAAATATTGGAGTCAGTAGCCTGTGCCAAACTCTGGTTTTAACAACTAGAATACTACTGGTAATCAAGCCAGCTCATTAAGACCTTGCCCAGGGTGTCTACCTACACAGCAGTGATGACAGCCTTGAGTCACGGCTTTCTGGTGGGCTTAGCCGCAGAAGGATAAGGTTTCATCATCCCCCTCTGTCTTCGTCTTTCTTCTCCATGAGATGTTTCCACCTTCATGGAGGGGGTGGGAGAAAGGGATGGTAGCTATCTTATAATTCAGCTGGCCCAGCTCACAGCTTAAAGCGGTGGTGGAGATGCATTGGTGCTAAGATGCCGGACTATGAACTGTGGTATAGACACACAACCTCTTGTGCTACTTTTATGCTGGTGTCAATAACATCCAGCAGAAAATACTGGGAGAGGCACTGATCATTTACAACACTACTGCTAAACGTGCAGGAGCTGATCTGCCAGAGACCTTGCTCTTGGAAGAGAGGAACTGGAAGAAATACAAACCATAAAACATAAGGTTATCTACTAACAAAACATCCCACTATAGTTCAAAATCAATATTAAGTCTTGAGTAAATCAAAGAAAGTAAAGCAAAGAAAATCATAAACATTGAAGACCTATGTATTAGTCCATATCTAACACCAAAAAAGTTACTTCTTTTCCAGGATTTTTTTTTCTTCAGTGCTACAACAGATTTTCTGCCTGATCTTGGGCAAGATGCATAACTCCTCTCTGCCATGATGTTAGACAATACTTCCTTACCTTATAATAGCTTGTGTTGCGAGTAGCTGAGTGTCAAAGAGTACTCATTCGACAGAATTATATCAGGTGCTGAAGAAGGGATTGGGCCTGCAAAAGGCAGATTAAAATGGGATGAGTTCAGTTGTCCTCGGAGTCAGTGGGAGCTGGGGGTATGGAAGATGCTCAGGCATTCTCAGGCTCAGTCTCGTGACATGGAAGCGTTTCCCTAACCAGCATACGGGGAGCAGGTCTAGCGTAGGGGCAAGTATTTTCACTCTTAATGCAGAGTGGATAAACAGATTAATTGCAAAAAAAAAAAATTGTTTGATTTCTCATTGGCACCACTTGTAGAAAATATTTCAGTGGAGTCAGGACTGATTCTTCTCGTGAGGAATGAGTTCCTGCTAAGGTCTTGGAAAATATTTGGGCAAAATTTCTAATGGGTCAGGTCCTGTGAATGACGGCATGGCAAAAAACAATCCTGCGTAAGCTTTGTTTGTTTAGCAAAGCAGAGTAGTCATCAGATGTGCAGCAGCTGCACCAGCATAGGGGCCCTTCGTGGCGAAGGGTAAGTAATGGTGACAGGGGCGAGCACCAGCAGACGGCTGGGCACGTTACTCCTTACAGCGTAACATATATAAAATTGAATAAGGCACAATGGGAAACACTGGAGAGTGGCAGCGTTTGGGAAGACACCAATATTTTGAATTAATTTGACGGCTAAATCAAGTTAATTTTTTTTTTTTATGAGTGGGTTTTACACCCTTTAAAATTCTTTCCACCCGTTAGCAGGAAAATAACATGGCCAGATCAGAACACCACCACTGACCATTTCTGTGCACAGACACGCATCTTCCACTTGCCGTTGAGCTCCCTTCCCTGGCTGATACCTTTATTGCCTTATGTGTACCAGAGAAACAACACTTCAGCTTTGCAGCACTCTTTGTCATGTCCAGGCAATTAAAAGAATGCCACTGCACCTGGTAGAACTACAAAAATGTCCTTATAAAAGTCTCAGCAGCATTTAATATTTTATTCATTGCTGTGTTGTCGTGTTTTGCCTGCAGTAAAACAGCCCCATGGCAGTGAGACATTACCACTGAGGGCTCACAAACATTCCCCCTTCAACGCGTTACTTCAGCTCAGTGACTTTTTTGTCCTTCCAGTTTTGGATCCTTGTTTTTAACAATCTTTCTGCTTTCAAGAAATAAAGAAAAGCCTTTATTTTGCTAGAAGCAGGGAACAAGAACAGGCTTTAAGCTTTCATCCCTTTTCCATATGTGGAAAAGACTGTCTGAAAACTTTATTTCCCAGGTAAATATATTCCATGTTTTAATCTCGTAATACCTGAATAATTGCCTTGCATATAACATTATCTCTACTGTTAGTGACTCAGGAACTAGAAGGAAAAATAAAACAAAAAACTTCATATATACAAAACAACATTGATGATAGTTTTATTACAGGTGTGGCAAGCCAAACTGCACAAGCACAGACATAGCTATTAAAGGAAAATTAGAAAGTTGCCAACACAAGCTGTTCAGAAATAAATTTTCAAGTCCCCCACAAAGCCATACAATTGGCTTACAGACTTTTGGTTTTCAAAATACAGGTTCAGTGTGTTCTTATTAGTTTTCACTTTTTGATATGCTGGGGAGTCACACGAAACCAACTTTATTTTACAAATGTGGAGGCTGAAAACTCTTTGGTTAAGAGAGATTATTGAGTGCTAACATGACTCCAGAATCAAGATATTTCAGAAAATTACCATCAAGGCCACACGGCCAGCAGTAACATTGCAAGATTTAGCATCGTTAGTCTATCCAATTCTCATAAACTAACTGATGTTCCCATACACACAGTTCCCTGTAGGCACACTATGTTTTTTCATCCAGCAACCTTGTCTCAGAGCAAAAAGACTCTATCTAGGACTTACAGACATCTTGTTGCACAAGGGGAAGCAAAAGCAAGTTGGGACATCATGAAATTCCCATTATGTTCCATGTATGCTCAGCTCATCCATAAATACATATGCAGTATGTCTGACTCATCCCCAAATCCTGGATGTGCGTATAGGAGCCCCAGGTAGAGATTGTGCCAACAGTGCAATAAGCAAGATGACTAACATCTATCATATGTAGCTTGTTTTCTTGTCTTTTTTTTTTTTTTTTCAAGGGAAGGACCGCATATCTTGGCAGGTACTATTAGCGCTCTCTTTGTATCCAAGAACACAAGCTCTAGGAATTGCATCTTGCACGGGAAGCAGAAGGCAGTGGTGTTTGTGACAGTGATGGAGCCCTCAGGGAATTCATTACTTGCTCTGGGATGGGGCCTGTCCCCTGCCCAGACAAGCTGCACTGATATCTTGCAGAATCCCATTTATCTGAGGGACGTGGCTGCTAGCTTGGTGTTTAGGCTGATGGCCTGGGTGATGGGATATGCCAAGTCCAGCCATTTCAGCATCTTCCTTTAACACTCAAAATTTACACTGAGAAAAGGAAAAAGGAGAGAAAGCTTGGAAGAGGACAATTCAGAATGATATTCAGTCTAACTCCACCAAGCTGCGTGAAGGTGATGAGATGAAATGAATATGCCAAGCCCATGCCATGGACAGTCAGCCACAGGCTGAAAGTGCAGTCTCAGGGGATAGTCCACCCTACATGACTTTCATCCAACACCAGCCCATTAACACAATTTTTAAAAGTCTCAGCAAAAGCAATCTATACCTTTTCAAGTAGTTTTATGTATCCAAACACTAAGTCATTGTCCTAATGAGAAAAGCAAAACCCTCATTTCAGATAGAAAATGAAAATCACTCATTTAGTTTCACTGAGTACATTCAGTGACAGCCCCAGAGTTGCCAATTCTGGCCATTAGGTCTTAGAATATTTCTTGTTTTTCTGAAAACAAGAAATTATGTGTGGCTCATGAAAAATAAATGCCCTGAAATTCTAGTCTTAATGGTTGCAAAGAATAGCTTGAAGACCTGCAATGGGTGTGCCTCACAAACTGAGAAAACCCAAAGGCAAACTGAAAATATGCATTTTATTGGTTTTGATCATCCTTGTGATTTTAAGTCATGCATGACTTTTCTTGGAGGCCTGACTCATGGCTTCTAAATGTTCATATGGGGCTGCAGTGTCCCAAGAAGAATGAAAAGCAACTGCAAGAGCTGTACTCAGATGACAGGTGTGGGGCAACCAGGCATTCTGTATTTGCCAGCAATTGCTGCTCCGTGTTGGCAACCGCGAGGAGTCTGACACTCTCGGTGTTTTATGGGAGCGGAGAAAGCTGATGAAGAGCAAGGAGAGGGGAGGAAGGATTCCTGCCTAACTTGAAAATAGGTGAAAGTTGATCCTGAGAAAAAAAATAAACTGAATCTAACTGCTACCGCTGTGTTAATGAACGGTTGGGAAGACAGGGAGGGAAGGCCTGTGTTTATATCGCAGAGCTGGTAATAAGGGATTCTTGTTCTCAACCCGATTCTGCCACTGACTCATCCCGCAGGGTTAGGCCTACTTCGGTTCTCACTTCAGAGTCGATTAGACTTAACTATAGACCCAGCTGCTGTCACATTTACTCATGAGTAACACTTTCTTCGCTGGTGACACTATTTGTGAAGGAAGAAACTCCATAGTTCCCAGAAGGTGAATGACTGAGCCTCGCTGTAGCAGCAGAAAAGATAAGAAGCATCCACAGCACAGAGGTGCTCTAAGGCTTAGCTAATTAGGCCTATGCCTAATGCATCTCTTAATTAGTTGAGCCATATGTAGATACCAGGATCAGTTACTGATCTGCTTCTCTCCAGGCTTTCCTTTGGGAACGAACTAGCAGGAACTGGGGAAGGTTTGAGAGTTGAGATCCCCTCAATTACCAAGCCCACCGACTCATCCCAACCGAGTACCTGGCAAGGTGACAGAGGACCACCTAGCCCCTCTCCCACGCTTAACTCTGAACCAGCAACACAGAGGGTGAAAAATTCACAATATCTTTATGGAGATGCTTCTAAAAATCCTTTTACCTAAGTGTAAACCCACTGTTTGTAGAAGTTCTGCCAGCCTTGAGTGCACACAGCATACCAACACCCAAACTCATCAGCAATCACTGACAGCACGAGAGTGCTATCCAGTAAACCCTTCCAGGGAGTTTTTCACGCTTAGCCAAATGCTTGAATTTTAAAACTTTATTTTTCAATCAATCAGTTGCATAGATCCCTGGACATCATTTGTTCAGGAGATTATTTGGTTAATACTAATAAATATTATCAACATTAAGATTTATTATTATTTAGAGGTGCCAATTAATATGATACATGCTTTTGTCAATGCCGGCACTGTGCCATGCCTCCATTCCACCTTGGAGGCATCCTTTGTAGAATGGCTGCAGCTCTGTTAGCAAGTACTAGACTTAGAAACTAAATCTGTTACAATTGTCTTATTGTGGCTAAGTTGTTTAAATATAAGAAGCAAACTTTTCTCTTGGTAACTCCTCAGATTTCAAATAAACTACATGTGGAGTGGATTTAGGCCAATGTCTCATTTGTGCTCTTATGGAGGCCCTCACATTTTTACTTTTGATCGGGAACATTTTGCATCATCTTCCTTTGCTCTCTGATCTCAAAGAAAACATTGCCTGCTAGACTTCCCAAATCCTAAATGATCTAGTTCACATTTATTGTCATTATTCCAGTACACAAAAATCAGGCTGGGCAGCTAAAGATCATCTGATATTAGACACACACTTCAGAACATACAGCTGCCATAAAACCCCCACCTTTAGGCTTACTAGCTCAGGAACTTCATGTCCCCCTTTTATTACACATCCATAACTTACAGCAACATAAAACCACATCATTGTTTTTCCTGATAATTTTGCCATCCTGCTATTTTATGAGCCAGTCGGTTGGTCTGTGCGCACATGCACCAGGTACTGTATCTTGACACAGGAACTGGATTATTGCCAAATAAAAGAGTCAGACTATTATTATGGCTAATATGCTAGAAGTGTTTGCAGTGGGTTTTTAAATAATCCTCTACATTTATATTGCACCATTCATCCTGAAGAGAATCAAGGTGCTGCGGAGGCTGATAATGGGTCTTTTTGCTCATTGCTAAAATGTAAGCGCTGTGAAGCTGGAGAAATAGTGACAAACAGCGTTAGCGAGTGCAGTAGGTAATGAAGCAAACAATAATATTGCCATTTGAAACTGCAAGCTAATTACTTGATTTGGAATTTGATGAGAACATAAGAGCTGATATGCTGCCGCTTGTAAAAATATGCCCCAAAGTATTTTTGGGTCGTTTCATCACTTGTGAGTGATGGTACTTCCACCAGCATTAGGTTCCCTGTCATCACACTTGGCACGCTATTCCCAGCTGAACCCAGGGACAAGATTATGGCTTGTATGGCAAAAAGTTTCATTTCTGGCAGCGTACGAGTGTCTCTGGAAAATTTCCTAAGTAGTTCAGTGACTTGTGAAGCCCAGCTCCCTTTGGCTTAGGAGAACTTGAGCATGCACAGCTTTACTCACTACAGCCCAAACACATGATGGGCGTGGGAAGGTGCCTGACAGGCAGCCTTCAGCCAGGGACGTGTAGGCGCTTTGCTGATGTCTGAGTTGTAATGCAGATAATACCACACTATTTAACAGACAGAGAATCTCTCCTAAATGTGGTAGGAGGCTCTGTAGCATTCTAGTGGACTTAGAGATTCATTGTTAGTGCATGCCCAGTCTGCTCTAACTTCTGCTTGAAGGATAGGAAGATCACAGTTGAAAATGTGGAAGGTGATAAATTCTTCTATTACGTAATTTTTATATTCATTGTGTTGCTAGATATAGTTATGAAAAGACATAGTTATTATCTGAAATAGCAGATAGTTCTTGACAGACTGTCCATATGTTGCCTAGATAACCTATCATTATATGAATGGAACCATACCGCAAGGGAAGACAACTGATGAGACCTTCCCTTTAAAAATTATTGCCAAAGGCAGATGGGAAATACCAAAACAGCACACCCCAAAGCTATAATCTCACTTACAGGGAAGATAAGGGGAAATTCACTATATAAGTAATGGTTTGTGTCCAAACTGGATCCAAACAAATTCTTCGCAAATTAAAGATTATCTAGATCCTATAGTTGAGTGTCATTTTTGAAGCTGGGGCCCAACTCAGGAGTTGCCCAACTGGACTCTTTGGATCTAGGGTAAGAAAGGTGCATTCCTCGCAGCAGGATAAAAGCTGGATTTGTGGTATAGGCTTTGGATCCATTGCAGTGAGCACCGATGTCCCAGGACATTTTTATTTATTTTTATTTTAACACCAGTCTCCTCCCCTCACTTACAGTGCTGGGAAACGAGATATTTGCATGGCAGTGCTGTATTTTCTCTCTGGCTCCCATGCATCAAGCATGGTATGTCAAACAGTTTCAGATAGTGCTGAAATGGTGAACTTCTTATCTATCATTTTGGTTGTTTAACCACTGAACCTGCTGCAAAATACACCAGTGGTACAGAACAAGCTTTCACTGAATATCAAACAACATTACTGGCAATTCAGATAGCTCCAGAGTCACATGCAAGAATCATCTACCGAAGGCTCCGGTGGATGAGTGGAATTGATTTATAGTAAGGCAGCAATAAAGATTTGCCTCTGCCGTAAAGACGGTTCAGCTCTCACATCATAGCTCCTACACTGCTTCAAACTGACACCCGGGTTAAGGACAATGAAAAGGGTGTTTGTCCATCCTGATCCATTGAACTCCAGGTGGCAGCAGTTCAGATTCTGCTTGATGAATAGTCAAGCTGTCTTTGCAGGAGGGAGGAGAGGTGGGAGAGAACAGCTTCTGGGTGGAGGAACCACAACAGTTGGTTGCAGGGCAAGTCATCAGCATGTGTGAATCAGAACACCCGTTCTGGATGATTAGATCTCTGCAAAACCATTAAAAGGAATAAAAGAATAAAGCTGTGGGGGATTTGTCTAACTAGCAGAGTCTGTCTTAGCTCAGCATTATGAATCAACTGCAACACCTACCTGGGGAAGTTACTAGATGGGCTACAGGACAACCAACCTAGAGCAGAACCCCTTTGTAGCACTGGTGGCTAAGAAATAAATACTGTATTTTTGCTTGTAAACAGAGCACATTTGGTCTGGATTCAATGAAAGCAAATAACCCTGCAGCTTGGAAGTGACGTTTTTACTGAGCCACTTTTCACAGCAGAACACCCCTTTCAGTGTATTATTCGAGTTTTAAATGTTTGTCTCTGCACTCCTATCTTGTCAACATCACCAGGAATCAGGGAATACGTTTGCTAAAACTGAACCCTACTCCAGGGTGAGAGCTTCTGGACCAGACTTTGTTTTCCAGCCCTGCTTCCTCAGAAGATGACAGAAGCAATCATAGCTCTTTAGAGTTGAAATGGCAGCTCTACATGTTGGGTCCTGCAGCTGCATACTACCTCTCTCCACAAAGGAGGATGCGCTATCAGTAAAACTTAAACACGTGCACGTGAGGCTGCAGGACAGGGCTTTAAATCTGCAGAAAGGAAGAAAGGACTGGATTGTGTGGAGGTTTTAGGATGAAGACATTTATGTCTCAAAGCAACACAATAGCTAGAGATCTCAATGCACCTAAAATGCCTCCCGATTTCACAAGAGGCCATGGTTAACGTAGAGAGCCTTGGCTGGCCAGGAATTAATACAGTAAAAGCCCAGTTATTTGCTTTGTTGGGTATCCAGCTGGACACCACGAACAGAAAACCTGATTATGTCACGCAAGTGTGTTGTGCTTTTACCTTCTAAGGGAGATCAGTTTCTATTACATTACAAGTTAATTAGCCATAAATGTAGCTTATTGCTATTCCAATTATTTCCAATTTTCCATTTGCAAAACGTTACATACTGCCAGAACTATTTCTTATTTTAAACTGAGATTTCTACCCTTTTATTTTAAACCATTTTGGAGAGCTACAGAACAAATTAATTTAGTACACTAAGCACAAAAGAATCTGACCATGACTGATTAGGAATCCACTCACAAACTGACTGTCCAGAAAAAGCAATTAGCAACTAACAAAGGACAGACTAAAAAAGCAATGTTGTTCTACACCAAATTTCCAGATTATACAGAAGTAGCTTTAGTCTAAGTGGTTAAAAAGGAAAAATGTTTTCAGGAGCAAGTACCTTGGATCAAAGATCAATGCACAAGAAAACAAATTGCCTCAGAGTGTGGTAACACAGTTTAACAGAATAATTTTATAGCTAGCAAGCCTTACTGTGAAAGAAAAATGATTTGAAGAGATGAACTTGATAAAACTCTCTTTCAGATTGCCTCACAAGCACTCAGTCTTTGGTGACTTAACCAAAGAATGTCCAAAGAATTATGAGTTCCACATCTTTGGCACCTCTAAGGCAGATCTATCTGCTATCTACAGTGTCCTGCAGCAGAAAAATGAGATCCAACAGGCATCCATACACATCCATACATATATATATATATATAGATGCCAAAACCAGCATCTCACTCTACAAGATGCTACATTAGACTATATATTAAAATTAGCACCTAGGCCTGGCTGAGCTCAAGGTCCCAGCATGCTGGCTGCTGTACAAATAAACAGCTCCACCAAGTTCCGACAAAGGATAGAAGAAAACAAATATTAGGGCTCTGACTCATACACAGATGGCAAATGACTGGAGCAATGCGGCTTTGAGTCAGCTCTTACCTGCCTCAGCTCATTTTGGCTTGTGACCACAGACTTCTTGTCATCAATAGCCTGGGCTAAGTCACCCCAGCATAACCCAGACCAGCCAAGGCACACACAAAAACTCCCCTGAACAGGCTTCCTTGGGAAGGCTGCTAAATATAGGCGAAAGACACACACCTGAATGTAATTCTCTAATTTCTTCTGTTGTAGAAGCAGGGAACTGAGTCATAGTGAGACCAGTAGTTTTCTCAAGGTCATGTAGGAAAGCTGTGGTGTGAGTAGAAAAATTACGTTGTATGTGCTGAATCAGCAAATCTTTTGGAGAAGCCCATTCCACAGATGGAGAAACCAAAGCTCAGAGAGCTGAAGGGGTTTGCCAGCCCATAGGAACACCAAGTTCTATACCAAATATAATCATAGAATGGTTTGGGTTGGAAGGGACCTTCAAAGGTCATCCAGTCCAACCCCCCTGCAAGGAGCAGGAACGTCTTTGACTAGATCAGGTTGCTCAGAGCCTCATGACTCTAGACTTTGTGGCTTGTCAGTTTGTGTGGAGAGCACTGGTCCCTGCCAATACATCCAACTAACAACTGAGTTGTACTTATGTGAGACAACAACTCCCGATCCCCTGTAGGCAGCCAGAAAAATGAGCTCCCTCTGGAACTGCAGCGGCCATTTATTAGCTCAGGAACATAAAGGAGAGATGTAAAGCAAACTAATTACATTTGATGGGGGCTTTTTGGATCTGGGTTCTGAGCTGGAAAATAGATTGGGGATGGCTCTTTATTGTCAAGCCTCCAAAAGGAGATTAAGAGCAAAGGAGAAACAAAGATGTTACTATCATTTAGGTTGCTTGAGCACTGGCCATTGGAAATGTGTTGCTCATTGAGTGATTAACAGTTATCCAGCACGAAGACCAAATAAAAACCTTGACTAACTCAGTCAATCCCATTCTCTCTGGTCTTGCTGCATTAACTCATGTGAAGCTGGTTGTTTTATTTACTGCTGCTCCTTAATATCATTAGTCTGCTTGTGATGTCATGTTTCAAAATCAGGAATAATTAAGAAAACATAAGACCTTTAACTAAGGTTCTTTTCTCTTGAAAATTGGTAACTTTAGGTTTCATTTAGCTCCCTGTAGCTAGATTCACATCCCTGCACAGATGAAGTTACCAAAATCAATGGAGCTTTGCTGAGGCACAGGGGGTCAGTCTGTGCAGAGCTCCTCTGACTTCATGAGCAAAGCACTCACGGCTGAGTCCAAGGTTCCATCTGCATTTGGGTTTAAAAAGGTTTCTCGGCTCTAGAATACACTGTGAAAGCCCTTGATTAAGCCATTATGATGTATAATTTCCTGGCATGCCAAGAATCTAGTCCCAGACTGATACACAGGCAAGTCTGCTAAGGACGAATGGCTATTCTGGGGTTTTATTGTGAAAACTCCAAATGGCGTACACTGAAGTGCTGGTACGGAGTTTGCTTGCTGTTGCTACCGATAGCCATTAAAATGCCTCACAGATTAACTGCAATCATGCTCACTGTTGCCTAATGAAAGACTATCACGGTCCCACTCCTGCTGTTTTGTGAAGCCAGTGGGCTTTGTGTCTGCTCAGCACTTCTCGCCACGCTCAGCGAGCTGGGGCAGGAAACCCCTCCTGGCTTTAATGGGTGAAAAACCCAGCGCAAGGCAATCCCTGCTCCTGACTGGGGCACTGAGGTGCTGCTTTATTGCCTATAACAGTCAGCACAAATAAGTAAATGCTTTTCATTGAGATTATTTGAAAGGATCTAAAAGAACTTGGCTTTCTGAAAGACGGAGCGTTTTAGAGCCGGAGCACCGGTATTAGCATCATTGCTAACACGCTTACAGTGTCTGTGCAGGCTTAATTCCCTAGATGAACCAGGGGCTCTACACACAGCCATGGCAAGGAAGTGATGGGAAATGTAATTCAAAGCACAGAGCACTGTAAAGTTATACGATTAAAAAATGAGCTCCAAAGCAAATTTCTTCCTGCTTTGGTTAAAGAATGGCAGCACGTTTGGATAACTAGTCATGGTAGCATCAGCTTCCTCGACACTTATTTAATGGGACGTCATTTTGCTTAAAAAGATTGAGGGGATAGTATTACATGCTCAGACAGCACAGCAATTGATGTGGTATAAATACCTGGGGAGACAGATTAGTTAGCTATTTCTGCTCACAGCCTTCTCCTAGGAGCACAGAAATTCCATCTCAGCGTGCTTTTTTGGAGGATCAGAAAATCATAATAAACAGAAGGATAAAAATATACCATGGGAGTTACAGCTAATTTCTTGCTATAATTTGCAGCAATTTACACACAGTTATTGTGGGTTTGAAAATACTGCACAGTGCCAACAGCAGAGTGGCTGCTGAAATGGTGCAAATCAGAAGAATGAGAAATTCAGTTTGGATTCACAAGTTCTTCCTTGCAGTTGACATATGCAGGAGATTTTATTCTACCATACACATTCCAGTTTCTTAGGCTATAGGTGGATGGAATAAGCTTCATACCCACTGCTTTTAGACTTCAGAAAAGTCCTGTGAAACGGTAATGTAGCCTGTGTCTTCTTCAAACGTTAGATGAAGGTGGTTTTTTTTTAAAAAAAAAGGGCTGTAAATAGTAGGCACTAGCACCACCACATTTTCATGCAAGTACGCATTTGAGAAGGTAATAAAATTGTAGCAAAATTACTGAAATAGGCTTCAGAAATGTGTTTATATAAATATTTATTTCCAGCATATGAAAATTACTGTAGTCTCATTACACATTAATTTCCTTAAACATAATTTCTATTCAAAGATCTGGACTGATTGTAGAAGAGGAAAATATCTGTCCACTGTATATTTGTATTTTTGTCCATTTTTATAACTTAAAATAATTCAAAACAATTTGAAAGGGGAATAAAAACAAATGTGCCCCCAGACTGGAACCCTGCATATAAAACAAGCTAAAGATGAGTTATGAAGCTCCATGAAAAGGGATTTATAGTAGAAATACCAGTGTTGCTACAACCCTCTTTTATAGGGTCATCAACAGAGAGGATATATAAACGGGGGTAAAATGATTTATTAAAAGAATACATTATCTTCTAAAGGAAAGATACTTAATCTGTGGATCACTAACACTTGACCCAGTGCAAAGGTTTCCTGTAGTAACAGGAGCAGATGCAGGCTTGATTTAAATGAGGGAGAAGTACAGGAGCAGATGCAGGGCTGATTGAAATGAGGGAGAAGCACAGAAGCAAGCACGCTCCTGGGAGGGCTGATGGAGAGCACCGCAAACCTCCCAGGCATCTGGGTAAATTGTACCTGGTGAAGTGAGCTTGGATTTTAAAGCAATTTATTTTAAAAACACGAGATACGTAAGGTTCCCTTGGAAAATCAAACAGCAAAGAATTTAAAAGCATGCCTAACTTTAAACTGTTCCTGGCCTTACTGAATAGCTGCAATTTTTTTCAAAGGTGTCTGAAAGAACTGGGCACCTGTGTTCTATTCACACTCAGTGGAAACTCTTTACCTAAATCTTGTTTAAATTTTGAAAATCTCATCCAGTGGGACTCTTTGTATGCTAAGTAAGGCTCAGACATCTTACTGAAATGCTGTCTCACCACATTTTGAATGTCACCACCATTTAAAGTAGCTTTAAAGCACCGGTGCAGCTGATGTTGAATGCCTGTCTCTCCTGACGGCATTATGTTTTCAGAAGACAGAGCTCTGACCCAAAGCTGCAGATCAATACACAAATGGACTTTGTGCATGCTCACGTTGCACCTGCCACAGCAGAAACAACCAAAAGTCAAGACCACCCTTGACTTGTAGGTGTGAGGGACACACAATGTTTTGGTTATCAAACTGAGGCATAAGCTCTTGAATTCTTATTTCATTAACATTCACAGGCAGATGACTTTTTTTTTTTCCTTCTGGGAGCACGTATTTTCAGCAGTGAAGCTGGCTTCAGCAGACAGTGCTTCTGCTGGCATCTGCAAGATCTTGCTAAGCTTCTACCAAGACTTTACTTGTTCATGCTCCACTGTCTGGCAAGCTTAGGGAGCCTTACGTTTCTGCGTCTCAGTGCTGAGAACTATGCCTGTTCAAATTCTCCTAATCCTAGATAAACATTTGGAAAAGCTTATGAGAATGTAGAACATGTGTCTACACACATGCACATGATGGCACATGGCACATGCATAGTGGAGCAGTGTGTTTGGCTGCCCTTGACTCATGAGTATGAGAGAAGCTGGGATCCAGAAGAAGCCAAGTTCTGAGTTGAGATGAGTTACCAGAGGAAGTGACAAGGCAGCAGCTGAACCCTGAGTAACATGGACAGACGTGGCCCTTCCTATAGTTCCCTTATGTTGCTGGAGTGCTATAGAGGAGTCATAAGGGGAGCAGAGTGGCCTCTCAGAGAATTCTTCTCATGCCTGAGCGTTGGAGTGCCATGGTGTGCATCTTCGTATGATCCATCCTCCCAGCCTTTGATATATGTAATTTTGGGAGCAGGAGAAAGTTTATGCCATATTGGTGAGCCCTCAGTCATTCTGGCCTGCACCACAGCTCAACAGTAAGCTGGAGTAGCTACTTGCTTTGTTTATGTTGGGGACCAGTTTGGCTTTCCAGTTGGCCCAGAATCTCTCAGTTAGCCCAGAAGATGCAAAAACCAGCAACATCCTCCTATCCTGCCTGGAGCCTGTCTTCTGCACTACATGTACATCTCCTGAGATGCACAGAATATAAGCTGGCTCTAAGTCTCTCCTTCAATTGCCACAGAATTTGAGATCCAAGATCTTGCTGCAGCTATTTCCTATTCTGTCTCCATCCTAGAAACATTAGGAGATGGGCTGAAGTGTTTTAGAATGAACTGCTCCCAAAACTTTTCATGGAGATGACCTTTCCCAAGCTTTGGACTGGAGACTTTTGTGCTTATCAGCTGACAGAATTCTTCAGGAAATACAATTAATACTTATTAATTTAGATCATTACAGGGGATGAGTCCCACTGCTATTGTATTTTAGTGTTTTCCTGAATATAGAATCTCAAAGCACAGAAGACTTGAAGAGATCCAGGGAGGGAACAGGGATTTCTCCTGCGCAGGGCTCCTTCCTCTGCGTGCAGCCAGGCCGGCTGCGACTAGGTGGCAGCACTCCACTGGGCAAACTGCCTCTGCCTGTCACACCAACCAACCATCGCAGCTCACGGAAAAGCCAGCTTGCATATTCCAATATTCAGGAAAATAGAGGGTAAATAAAAGTCACCAAAGCCTGCTGAAGTCTTATATCAGGGCTGTGCAGGACAGCTGGAAAGCTACAAGTGGACTGAGCTGTTCTTTTGCAATGAAATCCAATACCACACAAAAATCGCCCTGGTTTGGACATCAAAAAGGGAAGAAAACCAGAAAAAAAATTGATAAGAATTCTCTCAAGGCTTCAGACTGTTCCTCCAGACAAAGCTCAGCTGCCTTAGAAGAGCTCACAGTTCGCACATTCACCTGGAACTGGAACAACTCTGGCAAGGCAGATGCAGCATGAATAGCTCAGCGGAGCTTTTGCCATTTTGGCTTAGTTTGTCTCGAACACGATGAGATAACATCGTCTCTCACAAGTCAATTTTATGAGGATCTGTCAACTCAGTTCCCATCTGTTCTGGAAAATAAGCCTTTTCAGGTTAGGGTAGGATGTGGAGTTAAATTCAGAGAGCACAGACTTAAATTAAAGTATCTGAAGCCCCTTGCTATGCCAGGTAGCGAGGAGAGGGTTTGCATTTGAGCTTCCATGTCAAGCTGGTTTCTGCTTCAAACCTTTTATTAACGCTAATCATTTATGAAAGACAAAGTATATGCAGCAGAGAGGAAAAGGAGAAAGAAGCAATGCACTGTATGAGAATACACTCTGCAGCAGTGGGGAGACAGAGCAGGTAGGAAGAGAAGCAGAGATTCATTAAGTTAAAGGTATTCACTTACAACTAGAAAATGTTAATAAAGTCTGGTAAGAGAAAGGAAGGCCCTGCCTAATGTAGAAAATGAGAATCAGAGTGTTAGAGTGGTGTAATCCAGGACAGAGATCCCCGAGCTGATTTCTTACAGTGCTTGGAGGTGACCATTCGAGCTGGGGAAGATCGGGCTATGCACTCTGGTCTGATTCTTTACGTATATAGATACATAATACTGTCATTGCTACGAAACATCCAACACTTGGAATTGCACCCCTTGCTATATGCTATTGAAAAGCAAATATAACATCGAAAT
Source organism: Chlamydotis macqueenii (assembly GCF_036417535.1). Lineage (NCBI taxonomy): Eukaryota > Metazoa > Chordata > Aves > Otidiformes > Otididae > Chlamydotis > Chlamydotis macqueenii. Next base: position 9,057,811 of record NC_141567.1, on the reverse strand, counting down.
CGGTAAAACTGGAGCAGCTTCAACAGTCACATCCTGAGCTCAGGTCAGCGGTGTCACAGCTTGCTGTTAGAGAGTCTGCTCGGAGCTGCCAGCCCCTCCTGGGAGCCGAGTGCTGAGCTTCACCTTACAGCCCTTTTAGAGATCAAGAGACTGTAAGTGGCAGCATTTACACCAACATTGCCAAGGTATTAACATTGATTTCTTCCAATAATGGTGACATATTCATAGCCTTACTTCATCATCCTTCTCAGAATCCTAAATGCTCCACTAATGAAGAAATACCTGCTTCTGCCTCTGCTCTGCCGCTGTCGATGGTGAAGAAAACAAAACTTGTCTCCTTAGGTATTGTTCACTCTTCTCATATTCAACTATTACTTATATTGACAAAGAATACAAAAAGCTTTTCATTAATCAATTATTAAGAGAGGTGAGAGTCATCTATAATTTCAGACTGTGCTATACAGAAAAAGGATTCCTGTGATTTTTCCTCAAGTACCTCTCAGCCCTGTTTGCAGCAAGTGTCTGACAGGAGGGAAGGTGTCTAGGTAGAGCAATGCCATCCCTCTGCCCCGGAAATTTCTGCCCACATTTAGCTGAGTTGGGAAGAGTTAAGGACTGTTAACATACTTTGGTTTTTTTTTTTTCCATTTGCATTCCTCATAAAATGTTGGCAGTTTGCTGAAATCATGAACATAACAAAGGCAAAGCCAATCTAACAGCTCTGCCAAAGCAGCAGCTGCAGGTATTGGATAGAGGACACCTCTGAACTTTCAAAATGAGCTTTGGTAAAAATGTGTGTGTGTATGGACGAGGGGAGAGCTAGCGTCCCAACCCATTCCCAGTCCTAGCATCGCATCCTTCCCTGAGGGTAATATCTAACATGAGTTTTTTCCAGCTCATACTGCTCTCCTAAACCCATTCTCTCTCAAAAGTGAACACAGCACCAAGCCACATCTTTCTTTGCCTCCAAGAGAAAGTGAGGGAAAACCTTCCTGAATCACTGAAGAGACTGATGTCTTTGCTACGCTGGTGATAGCTTGAGGTTTCAAACCTTGCTATGCATGGAAGACTACTGTGTCATTCTGAGCTAGACTCATCAGAAGAAAAAAAATGAGAAGAAACTGGAAACTACCGTGGTCTACTCTGTGTGTTTCTGTGATGTCAGAGCAGTAGCATACACATTTCCAGGAGCTAGCTCAGGTTAGCAACATACTGACCCCAGAGCTGTATCACTGTCTAGTATGATTAGGTGCCAGTGCTACCCTGACATCTGAGACTCAAGCCCTATACTAGCCATCAAGCATGTAGCCTTGCTCATCTTCCATAGATCTGAGCATCAGGGAGTGCCCGGGACTGGAAACAAGCTCACTGCCATCCCTGGAGCAAAGAGCTGTTGGTGTGTGGGGCTATAAACACCTTTTGCTTTCAGGGAAGGAGGAGGCATGAATGAGACAGTCAGAAGTAGAGGGATGAAGACAGGGGGATGGAGAAAGAGAAAGTGTTCCAAACATCAAATTGCTTGCTGCCCTGAAGCCTTCGCAATGGGGTGAGGCTTTCCACAGACGCATCCTGACCCTCTAGCATGATCAGTTTGCCTCAGGAGATGTTTGTAAGGAAAGAGTGGGCTAGGCGCCTCTGTCCCTTCTCCCAAAAAAAATAATTGCTTGACTGAAAATTTGAATCTAAGAGCAGTTGCTGTAGGTATCATGATACTTCTTTGTTATCTGTCATGAAAGATGCAGATGGTATCATACATGACTAGCTTGGCCCCTTATTCTCCATCCCATGTTCTGACATGCTGACTGCATTAGCATTGTCTTTTATATAATAATGTATTTTACAGCAGAACTCCCTGTGGGGGAAAGAAATCTTTGAAGCTACTCATTCAAATCTTCAAAGAAGGACCTTGAAGAGCACTCACAGAGTGAGTATGGGAAAGTTTGCAACCAGGGATAATGCTATAAACCTGCCTTTCCCCTTTTTCCATCCATGCTTGTACCACTGCTGTGTTCCCACTTTTTGCAGTTAAGATCCCAGAGTGCTGAAGAAAGTTTATCCATTCTACCATCCTGTTGCAAATGCCTACCAGTTTCTTTAAAAAGTTGTGAACCAGGAAAAACCATAAACCTGCAATACAGATTGCAGCCTTAAGCTCTGGCAATGAAGAGACTGGAGTAGGGGAAGATGGGGGTGGCGGTGGCTGCGTGCTCCTCTAGCATACACCTTTTAGGCATATTTTTTCAAGCCAAATGCCTAACCTTTGCTAGTGTTACATAGCAAAAGTCCCACCGAAATGCCAATTTATACTGCTAAAGAATGTGGTAAAAGCTGGTAGATTTTAGTTGTGGAATCGTACTATTTAGAGAAATAATAAATCACTCAAGAAGGCACGTTTTCTCCGCTTGAGCAGACGCTTTTTCTTTCATTTCCGCTGACATATTCCACAACCCACACAATCATTAAGTCACTAGGTTTTTTTACAGGAACTTCTGTGGTAAAAGCAAAAGATTCCATCAAAATCAGATGATACAAAGTTGTGTGCATGTCCTGTGGCTGCTCATTACTGACCCTGATTAAGAGCGGTGCACTGCTGCCTGCCTTTTGTTCTAATGGAAACTGCTGAGTTCTATTACGTTTATTACTTAGCTCAAGATTATCTGCAATATGTGCTTCAGGAATCACATCTCGGACCAGCCCAAACCAGGGTTGCTCATGTCTTGCGAAACATTGCATCTTCTCTGCAAGATCAAACCGAGGAGGCTCTCAGACCGTTCTTGGACAGGATTGATATTACCTCTGTAGCTGTTGCCAAGAGAATTTTCAATGGTGTCATGGAAGAAAAATTTGCTGATGGAAATACTAACTGGGGACGAATTATGACCATATTTACGTTTGGGGGTCTTCTGACTAAGAAGCTTCAAGAGCATGGAGTTCAGCTCACTGGAGAGGAGAAGGAGCAGATTTCTTATTTCATCACGGAGTACATAATAAACAACAAAGCTGAATGGATAGATGCGAATGGTGGCTGGGTAAGTTTCTCATTTTCCACCAAAGTCTACATTAGGAGATTTTGTTTAATTAAGGGAAACTGTTGTTACTGACACTGTCAAAAACATTTTATTCAGGGTTTTATTTGGTGGTTTAATATCTGATGTCTGTAATGTGTCCTTGAGACTTACAGTGAAAGCTTTGCTTCTGCTTTAAATAGAACAATGCTAAAAGACAAATTTATTTTAAAAAAGGCACTTTCTGTATATGTAACGGTTGAAACTCTAGAGTTAGTCTCGAATCATAGGATCATATGATAATTCAGATTGAGAGGGACCTTAGGAAATCATCTGCTCCAGCCTCCCTCTCCAAGCAGGTTAAACTATGCATGCCATGAAATTTCCCATTATTAAATCTAAAATTAAGTGGCACCCTATGATTAGTGTAGCAATTTTGCCTCCATAGAGGAGTTGGTCCAAAAATACTGAAGTTTACCTGAAGAATACACAGGTGTGATCCTCACAGCTGAAGTCAGTACTTTTGCTGTGGATTTCAACAAAGCCATTATTTAATCCCCTAAATCAGTTTTACTTAAATAAGTTTACAGGTAAGTGCAATTGGGGTTAAATCTCTTCTGTTTGGACTGAGATAATCCTAGAACTTCCATCTATCAATGGTCAATGCTGACAAAAGCATTTGTCAATATGTGGATTATTTTGCCAAGCTGCTGAAATTCCCGGCTGCCAGGAGAGGGGAGGTCCCTTTTGCTTTGCAGAGTTTCATCACGCCAATACTTTTGCCTTTTGCAGTTAGGGGAAGCAGAGAATCAATGACATCAGAGTCAGTTATTTCCCTGGTACTTTTTTCCTTTACCTATATGTAAACGTTACTTTCTCTTTCCACCCACTCCTCTCTCGTCTCACTTCTCTTATATTTCCTATTTGCTATTACTTTTTTCCCTCGCTTGTTTTCCAGCGTCTTGCTTTTCCTTTTTTTCTTTTTGCTTGTTTTGCTCCTTCTCTGTCTGGCAGTTGTAAAAAAAGGTGATAGCGAGTCATGGCCCCTTGATGCATCAGATTTACCGCAAAGGCTTCTCTCTCCATCTCTTTCAAATAGAGTCAATTTTATTTAAGAGAAGTATCAACTCCCGGCAACATTCTGTCATAATATGTGGCTCATAGTAGTAGAATAAGGAGGCTTAAGGGAAGATATTTGTAAGTACATTACTACATCAGAAACACAGTTCTTGTATCTTCCTTTAAGATGTGGGCTTAGATGATAACAGTTCACATTCGTTTTCTATTTACACAGCGAGGGCAGAGTCTTGACTTGGAGATAAAACAAACGTTCAGAAAGGTGCAGCTATTTTCAGCTACTGTTTTTAAAGACCTATTCATCTTTTGGAGGGAGACCTCTGAAAACCTGTCCTTCTGTGCACAATGGTGTAGCATTCTGTTAATGTGATACTAGCACAGAGTGGTGTGTTTTTCCTGCACGTTATTTTTAAGCTGTCCCTAACTGTGCATGTTCTTTTCCATAGGAAAATGGCTTCCTAACAAAGTTTGAAAGAAGATCACTACTATCTTTCTCCAAAATTACAGCCATGTTCATAGCTGTTTTTTCCTTGTTCAGAGAGTACTACTGAAATAAATGGACCTGCCATTCACATATAATGTAGATATTGCCACAAGCTTCATTGCTAAGCTTTCTTCCAAGCAATATCAACACGAAATTTTTCTTGCATAATTTATTTGTATTTATTTTGACTAAATACAATGTTTAACATGCTAACCTAACTGCCAAACCTGAAGATGAGATCTCTCAGAAGAGGAATCGACACAGCATCACGCAGCAATTCAAGTCAACCTTTCCAGGCAGGACTACTTCGAGAGAGAAATCATTCTCCACATCCAGACAGCTCTTGGGATCTCTGTTGCACCTCCATGAAAGGACGTTGTTCTACTGAAATACAATCCAATGGGTTAAGAAACAAGTTTTAATGTCATTTGTTTTGTAAATGAAATACTACTGTAATGCATTTTATTGCAATCTTTGCATAAGCAAAAGAAGGGGCAGTTCTGTGAAGAAAAAGGAAATTCAAATTCCAATGTAAAAATAGGTACAAGTTACTGACACAGACTAAGCAATTTTTACAGGAAAAACAATCTGTGGAAGCTAGCAACTTTAAAATGTGCCCTCACTTATTGTTAATGCAATGGTATGTTTCTTTGTTGTATTTTTTTAATTGCTTATATCTACACTGAATGTTCTTTCAAATTTGTGTAACATAGTCAGCTGGCTGAACTTTTTTAAAAATTAAATGTTTTTAAATAGGCAAGTACATTTTTTTTTTAAATTAGAAATTTGTGTAAATACACTAATATTTTAAAAAATACATTAAAATATGTATTTTAAAGTCTTATGATTGGTCTAATTTCTTTCAAACAAATTGGAAGATGAGAAAAGGTCTACCTCAGTAAGATAACTCTTAGAGAAGCTATCAGCTGGAGAATCCCAACAGTACATGGGTTTGACCTGAAGCCCATGGATGTCAAGACTTTAATTTTCTGTTATACTTCTTAAATATTATGTGGTAGCTTGTGTAAGAAACAGAAAGCTTGTGGCAAAAATAAATGAACTGGATCAGCTCTGATGACAGTAATTAAGTGCTTTGGGATACACTGCAAAACTCAGCAAATTCATGAGTAGGACCTCACAGACTTCCAGGCTTTTATAGTCTGGGGCAACTATTGTTTTGACTCAAATTCCATTTGCTTTCAAAGGTTAAACACTAATTCTTCAAAAATTAATTCCAGAAGGGTTTTTTTTTTTTTAGCTGTAGTGACTCTCCTACATCAGGGAGCTAAGGCTGAATCTAACACTCTTCTTTGTAGATGTGTTGGGAGGTGAACCAAACTGAGGCAGCAGTTGCCTGTGGCACGCAACAGCATTACACTCTGAGACAAATCCTCTAGACAATCAAGGCTTTATCATACCAGGAGAGGGTAGCAGTCTCCATCTGGTAATGGGTTCTCCATCTTTTATTTCATCGTAAGAAGTTTTTTACAGGGAAGAACAATGGAACAACCTCCTCAGGGACATCGTAGAGGGTTTTCTGGGGGTTTTCAAGATGCAATTGGGCAGGGTGCTAGATAATATCATCTAGACTCCCTTTCCCATGAAGGGTTGGACCAGATGATTTTTCGAGGTCCCTTCCAAGCTGGGCTGTTCTGTGATTCCATAGTCTAACTTGGTGGGTTTAACTACAGAACATAGATGTTAACATTTGCTAGGATCTGTGTTGCTCCCTCACTCTCTCCCTCCCCTATAAAAACAAGAAACATTATTTCGCATGTACAGCAGGACTGCTGAGATAAACTTCATTGCTGTTGAAGAAAAGGTAGCAGCAGCCTGAAGGCAAGGGACAGCTAAAGGAAAATGTCCACCCCCAGAACAGCTACAGAAGTTCCTGTCAGAAATAACATTTTAAAACATATTTTGACATATATTTATTAATTTGTAGTCTAACATTTAATTGTAAGAACAGTAATTCTTACTCAGTTCCTTTTTGTGCACTATTGTAAGCACATATTTTAGTAGCTAACACCAGTCTATTTATACCATGTTCACTTCCTTCTACACTAATCTAGTGACCTATTTTACATTAGGGAATACATTTTTTTAATTAAATATAAAAGGCTAACTTAGCCTTTTCAAAATCTAGGTGATGCAATAATTTTAGAACTTGCCCTCATACCAAGGCCTAGGTTTAAACAAAAGAAGCCTGGATCATTAAGAGTCCAGGGAGCTCTACATTACCTGCACCAGGACAAAAACGCCATTCGCTATGCATTTAAGAGCAAGAAAAGGGATGATGAGAGACACCACCCGGATTCTAAACATAATAAAACGCCTGAAAACAACAGGGCTATTAGCTAAGTCTTTTTATACAGTACAGATATGCTTTGTTAACTGTCACAAAGTTATCTATGCATGACACTGAGTAGTGTCCCAGATCCTGGGACACCGCTGTTTAAGGAATCCTTACAGCTGTCAGGCGATACACGGGAGAACGCAATGCTGTTTCTAGAGCAAAAGATGAGGTCAAAGAGCTGCAGAGTGGACAGCTGGTAACTTAATCAATGTGCAGAGTAGCTAAATTGAGATGTCATCAAATACCATGTAGAAGAGACCTATGAAAAAACTATTCTCCTACAGAAACATCCCTTTCAGCACTTATGGGCGGTTGGATCATTAAATGTGCCAAAAAGAAGCCTCCACCGTCTCCCTCTGGACATGGCTACGTGGGCTAGCACACCTTCCCCAGGAGCTGCGAGGCCTATGGTGCTTTTGTTCACACCGCCTCCCTCATGGCCCAGGCCCACGGGCGGATGCCGTAGGGATCTGAAACCGTCTGGTAGGCTGTGGTAAAATATCCCGGTGAAATGTGATTTCCCTTTCTTCAGCAAAATTAGAAAAGGGGAAATTCTTTGTAATCTACGCCAGACAAAAAAAAAAAAAAAAAAAGATGGGCCTTGCCAAGGGGTTGGCAGGGCCCCGGCTGGCCCTCCAGCACCCTCATGGGCGGGGGTGGCGGCCACCCAGCTCCCACAGCACCGACCCCGCGGCCGACCGACACCGGGCCCTCCCCGAGAGCCCTGCCCGGTAGCGCCGCCACCGCCCCCGGGGCCCCCGAGGGCGAGGCCGGGGCTGCGGCCCGGCTCATTCGGCGCATGGAGCGGCCGGGGGAGGGCGGGGAAATGGCGGCGGCGCTGCGGGCCGCTAAGCAGGCGCTGCGAGGGGAGCTGCGGCAGCGGCTGCGGGCGCTGAGCGCGGCGGAGAAGCAGCGCCAGTCCCGCCTGCTGAGTGCTAAGGTGGGTGCGGGCCGCGGCCCCGCCGCCCCACGGCGGCTTCCAGGAAGAGCGGGCCCGGGGGCGGGGGGAGCGCCGCGGAGCCGGGCACAGCCCGGCCCTGCGCGGGGAAGCCCGTCCGGGGACTTTCCGGCCCCCGCCGGGGACCGAGGCGGTGACTCAGGGGACCCGCCGGCTCCTCGGCCGCTCCCCTGGCCTTCCCGGGGCTGTGCTCCGAGCCGGGGGAGCGAGCTCCGCCTCGGCCCCTGCTTTCCCCCCTCGCCGCTGCTAAGTAATGTCGGGCCCGGCAGCTGGCGGCTTTGGTGTGTGCAGCGACCGTCAAGTTAAAGCATGGGGTGTTTGTGAAACTGGAGGCAAACTCTGATAAACCCAAAACAGCGGGGTTTTTCCTGGGTTCATGGGGGTTTAGCTCAAATGTTTCACATCGGGCTAGCTTTATGGCCAGCTCCTAGCGACACATACAAAAATTTAGCAACTGTCCCGGTTTGGCCTCTTGTTTAACTGGCTGTCGTTTCCCTTCTGTATCTTCCAGTGGTATTTCTTCATGCAGTTTTATTTCTAATGTAATTTTTTTTGCTTTAAAAGCTATCAAGCAGAGTTTACCTAACTGGTATCCTCACACAGCACGATACCGGCATGTACTTCTGAAATGTCCTGTTTGCATTTGGATTACAAAATTGTTATATAGATGTATTTTATCATTTTAATAAACACAATAAAATTTTATTTTGCAGTCACTGCATGTAGTAGAGCACAGTCTTCTTTTTTTTTTTTCGCAGCGCCAGCGAGTACTTCTACATGATCTACATTTATATTGTTATTTTCCTGCCAGAGCATCTCAAATCATTTTATAGACCTCACTTAATACTAATGTGTAGCCACTTCATGAGTGGGACATGGCAGCACAAAAACTTTAGGTCATAGGAAGTTTAACTGGAACTCAAGTAACCTTTTTTTAAATTGTGAATGCTTTTAAAAAAAAAAAAAAATCCAATGACCTACTCTCAGGAGAATGTGTTTTCTTAATTACACATCCTAGACTTAAATCTCTCAATTTTTAGAAGATACTGACACGCGTTCTTTCCAAAAATGCACAGTCCTCTGCCAACTTGATAAGCACCTAGCTCACAGAGTACCAAATTTTCAGGAGCTCTCCGCCTTTGTCTAGCTGCTGCTGATAAACTCAGCAACAGAGCACTCACTTCTGCAAGTGAGAGCACACTAAAAGATACAGCTTTTGTTTTGCTTAAAAGAAGGCATCGAGAAATATGACACACAAATTTGTGTCATCTTGCCATTTTAATTGACAGAAATTGAAAATCCTGAGCTTGCTTGAGACCAGGGTGGCATTGCGTAGAGTCAGCTTCCTTACGGGAGGGTAATAGAGCAGACATGATGAAGTTTTGAAAATGCTGAGAAAATATTTGGACCAAGATAAGGCTGACAATATAGCTTTATAACGTATATCAGGGCTTGCAGCTAATAAAAGTGAGTAGGCTCTTTTATAAGTCTTGAACAATATTTTTAGTCGCAAAATCTCATCTCAAAAGGGTCTTTAAATTCAAGGTGAAATTGCTTCACAGGCTGACCTAGCCACTAGTATTTAATTAGCTTATGGATGATTATTCTCTTTTAATGTTTATGTTCATGATTAAAGTCATGCTGTTTGCATGCTCTGATTCTGCAAATATAGCCTTCAACTGCGTGAACAAAGGGCAGATAATATTTGTTACGTGTGGAAATTTGTCACTTTTCTCAGAAACTGCTCCGAGTCATAGCAGCTTCATCATCACAGTTCTGAAAACATCTGAAATTGTCTTCCTGCTAGCATGTGGTTTTACATCTTCAACCTCATTTTTGTCTATATGGCATAATCAATGTGTTCTTGGACACATTGGAGCAGATTGGACCTCTGTGGTACCCTCAGCACACAGCACCACTTTGAAAGAGGAGAGTTTTGCATCTCGGTTTCTTCTCCAAACCCATGAGAAGATTCAGCTCTGGAGGCCCTCAACACCATGAATCACAGGCATTGTCTGGAGTTTGCAATTTGCCTACATAGTCTGTTTTTTCAAGCAAAAGCTGCCATGGAAATTCTGTTGTTTAAGAGCTTAATCACTTAGTTGGAAAAATCCATATGTAAGGTTGGGCAAATTACAAAAGGAAGTAAAATGTGGTTTTGAGTTGTTAAGATGTTTCTGTGGCCAGGCAACACATTACGATAATTTGGTTTGGAGTGTTGTGGGTTTTGTTTTTTTTTGGTTTTTTTTTTTTGTTTGGTTGGTTTTTTTTGTCTTACAAAAATATATCAATCTTCTGAATATTTCATTTGGGCTTTTAGCTGCTGTGCTGGAAATAAATGGAAAAAAAAAAGGAGTGAGAACCGTATCTCAACTTGGATAGGGGCATTTATCTCTCAAAACAGGGCCAGGGCAAAGGCTAAAGCTCAGAAGAGCAAGTTACCCTGCAGTTATGCAAACACAGAGCAGAGGATTTTGTGCTCTCTGTTCCATAGATAAGCGCAGTTTCTCAATTGTCTGATATTTTTGACAGACTTTTGCAAGTGTGTAGAATAAGAATAAATCATATGAGAAGGGACACATTTGTATTTGTTTTGTCCAATGTAAGTAACAAAACACGTAAGGTACTAGAGAATGAGAAGACAAACTTTTAAAAACCTCCTCTCAAATTTTGATGTGGAATTAAATCTGGAATTAGGCAGAGACATAGTGAGGTATGAATCTGTTAGCACTTTTTCACCATATCAGCATTTTTTATTTTCCTTCCTATATTCAGTCCTTTATAAGCCCAGCACAAAGAATCTCATGAAAATCAAAAAATGGCAAGGCCATCTTTCCGTCAAGCTCTGAAATATGTGCAGTAATAAGATCACCTATTAGAAGCAGGTGGTGTTTGAAGTCATATATCTAAACTTGCTGTAGGGAATGTGTTTCAGCTTAAAAAAAGAAAGAGGGACCTAGTCTTGGAAGACTTTGTGCTCTGCAGTCATCTGCTCTGATGCTAATTTTCATTTGACTTGTTATCATTGACGCACTTCTCATTCTACCTAGGCCTGGATGAGAGATGCAGTAAAAACGATGGAAGAAAAGAAAGGCGAAACCCTCATGTCTTGCATAAGCTGGCAGTCTGACCTGCTGTATCTTTCTCCAGTGATGCTGGGCGTTTGAGGATGTCTGCCCTTTTCAACAGATATTTTGCTCCAGTTGTGTGTTTAATTCAAGTAAGTTGATCTTTTTGTAAACTTTTCATCAACTGATTACATCCATTTCCCATGTAGGTGACTGGCCATCCCAAGTACCAAGGATCCAAAAGAATTGCAATCTTTCTGAGCATGCCAGATGAAATCCAGACAGAAGAAATCATTAAGGACATTTTTAAACAAGGCAAAGAGTGTTTCATCCCACGTTACAAGCCTCACAGCAATCACATGGACATGCTGAAGTTATCATCAGCCGAAGACATTTCTTCACTTACTTTGACATCCTGGAATATTCTTCAGCCTAGTGATGATGACAGTGCAAGAGAGGAGGCTCTTGCTGGTGGTGAGTATTTTTTTCCTACGTTGTGGGATTGTTGAGCAGGAGTAGCCTGGAGGACAGCAGAAAATAATCTGATAACAAGAGTAAAATGAAATGTTACACTTCAGGTTTTTATGTTGTAGATGTGCTTATGTCAATTTAAACAGATACTCCTTTCTCTTGCCTGTTTTTCTCTACCTTGTTCCACCCCTGTAATGGCCCAGCAGAGTAGGAACAAGACTGCACAGTTGATCCAGCAGAAGGAAACTCAGCCCTCCAGATGCATCACCTCCCTGGTCCGGGTCATGGACATCCTCAGTGCAGCCTTGCAAGCGTAACATGGAGGTTCATGAAGGACACAGAGCCTGGGAGTGGCTTAGGTTGCCACTGAAAGTCAAGGGGATTCACAGTTTCAGGATGCACTCTGAGAACTTTAGTAGGGAACTTTTCAGGTGATGCCTGTAGACTGACATGAGAATTTTCTGAAGTCTTTGATCCTGTAAATTGTATTGCATTGATCTATCACAGAGCTGATATGGAGCCTGCCCATGCAGAACGGCTCTCCAGACTGAGACCTTAGGCTGAAAATAAAAGGACTTTCTCATAGGCCTGGATGAATATTGCACAGTTTTTTCCATCATTATTCTCTCCCATTTTTATTTTGATCTTACAATGCTATCTCAGACACTGGATTCTTCATTGGGTTGAAAAGTTGAAAGTTCGTTTAGATCTAGCTAGTGGCATGTGTGTTTTGGTCCCAAAATAACCTCTCTTTCTTTACCTAAAATTCCCCAACTTCTTCAAACTTGTAAACAAACTTACTTTTGCTGTGTCTGCATTGATTATTTGCATTCTTTTTATAAACACATTGATATCATCCTGAAACATCTGCAGAAATGTTTAAGGTTATTAATGGAAAACCCGTGTTGAACTCATGCTTGAAACCTCAGTCTGGGAAAATTTTCTCTAGATGGAAATTCACCATGCAGACAGCTTCCACACCTCACAGACTTACCAGGTTTTTAGTTCTTGGTAAAGGAACATAACATTTATATTACTCTGTTTGGTTGAACTTGGGTTTATATTTGCTTTGGGATGCCAATGTACTTTCACAGAACACTTCACTGTGTTTGTTTCTCTTTTATTTTAGATCTCAACTTCTTTCCTAATTCAGAATCCTTTTTGTGGCCTCATTTTAGCTAGCAAGAGATTTCACTGCTTCATACAACCTTCTTCTTTACATTTAATATTTAGCACTGTTACTTGTTTTCTAATTATTTTTTCAAAAATTTATCTATATTGGTGGGATCTAGAGGCTTTTGAAGGGAACCCTTAAAATGTCCAGAGTTCTGTTGGCTGAGCTTAATTCAGGCACTTGGGACAGGCTTTTGTACTAATGATGAGCTGCTGTTATTTGAATTTAACAAGTGTATTGCAGAGATCACAGAGTAAACACACAATAATTTTAGGTATGATGGGAGCAAGGACTACTTGGTGTTGAGTGCACTGAGATGTACCAGTTGGGGATGGCCCAGATGCCAGGCAGTGAAGATGGGGGAAGGCACGAGCAAGCTTTGGTACTTGGCTGGTTCTGGAGCTGCTGTTTTGTCCGCTGCACCAAGGTGTGTTTATGGGCAGACAGCAACGCCAAAAGAGCTACTGCAGTCTACAGAGAGATGCCAAGAGAGCTACAACCAGGAGTTGTAAAAACTGGTGTATGTCCATGTCAGACTTATTCTGCCTGAAGCTTGATTTTAGTCTGTTTGTAACCAATTTGTCCCCACAAAAATGCACACTGCATCTCAATGTGTCTTTAAATTCCTTTTGCTATCTTTTTTGTGTCAGTTATTACATTTTTTGAACTTTGGTACATTTGCAGGAATGCAAATTGCCCTTGCTACTACATCCATCCTCCATTGTTGGCATTATGCATGGATGAAGCATTTATCTCTGTGATGTTATCAAATACTGTGGTGATCTGAGGCATTTACATTGTTATAAGGAGATAACATGGTGAACATATTAGTAATGTCCTCATTGCTAGCATAAGTTGCTATGTAATTTCCAAGAAATACCCTGCAGGTACATAAATAAGTCATGTCATTTCTGAGTGTATTCATTTTGCATGACAAAAAGCTTAAATTCACACTGTCCTTAAAATTTCAGGCATGATTACTGTGAAGAATAGCTCCAATATAAGAGTAGGTATAATTTTTGCATAGAGTTTACCAGTCTTTGGTAGCACTCAGAGGCAGTGTTGAATAGACATGAAGCCCTCCTTTTGGTGACAGTCCTTTTTCTGTTGGATCAGGGTTTATTTAATCTTGGCAGTACACCACGTTATACATTGTTGGCATAAACAAAGATCACTGCAGTTTTGGGAGTAGAAAGTCTGTCATCTTCTCTACTATGCATGGGTGACAATAATTGCCATATGAAAAGTTGCTTTCCTTAGGATAAATAAACACAGTAACAGAAAGAACAAAGGTGGAAGAAGTTCAGATATTTTGCTTGAAGTAGGGGTGTGTGTAGGTGCATGACTTGGTTCACTTCCAGCTGTGGCTGCTGAAAGATTTAGACAACTTCTGGAGCAAGCCAGTGGTACATTTTCTTAATAGGTACCATTTCCCATTTGTATCCTTGCCCATCAGAAGTATAAAGGTGCACCAGTATTGAGTTTTGCCCAAGGTGATATACTTTTCATGAAAAGTATATCAGCCTGGAGAAGAGGAGGCTCCGGGGAGACCTGATAGCGGTCTTCCAGTACCTCAAGGGGGCCTACAAGAAAGATGGGGAAAGGCTGTTTAGTAGGGCCTGTTGCGATAGGACGAGAGGTAATGGTTTTAAAATAGAGGGGGGTTGATTTAGACTAGAAATTAGGAAAAAAATTTTTACGATGCGAGTTATAGAACACTGGAACAGGTTGCCCAGAAAGGTGGTGGAGGCCCCATCTCTGGAAACGTTCAAGGCCAGGCTGGATGAGGCTCTGAGCAACCTGATCTGGTTGGAGATGTCCCTGCTCCTTGCAGGGGGGTTGGACTAGATGACCTTTGAAGGTCCCTTCGAACCCTAACCATTCTATGATTCTATGATTCTAAAATTCAGGTGGGTTGTAGTAATTCTTTACAAGACTGTAGATAGCTTGCACAAATTTGGAAGGAGTAAATCAGACAAAACCATGCTCCCTGTTTGCTTTTTATCACAACTCCTACAGAAATTTAAAGGACACTTCCCCAGCAGCTCTAATTTCAATATGGTTAAGGGAGGCGGTGTGATTCAGCAGGCTGGACACGAGTTTCCTCATTTCTAATGTTATTTATTATTACTTAACCTGCTCTGAGAACTATGAGTGAAAAGCTAAGTTATTCCTCTGAAAAAGAGATTATTCTTACTGGGACTCAAGAAAAAAAGACTGGGTTGAGTACCTCCATATGATAATTTTCTTGGAGGTGGCTTCTTTGAAGGGAGGCAAGTGGCCAACTTTGGACTGAGGGATCTCAGCTGGAAATCTTGGACCTGAGCAAATATTATGCTTAAATGTTCATATCTGAGCTGAACTACTGACTAGTAGTTGAAGATATACAATAAATTATATACAACTTTTAAAATATTCACCTGGGTGATGGGGAGAGGGGGCTTTGGCCTAGATATTTTTCTTTGACTGAAAAATGAAGAGTTATTAGAAATTATGGCCCTGAATCTGCTTATTCTAATGGATTGTGAGGTGCTTTCATAAGAAATGCAAGAAATGGGATTATGTGTACAAACTTAATTCAGCCTCTTTATCTGTGGAAAATCTGCCTCGATCTTTAAGTACGTTATGACTTAGTCCTGGCCCACTGGGTCTAGGCTCATTCAAAGATGAACCCAGCTGCAGTGATCTGGGCTCTTTCAAAGATGCAGAAGATGAACGCTGCTTGCTGTTAATGAATGCCGCTAACAAGCATGTGCTCAGTCATCTGCTTTCTCTCTGAGGCAGAGCTGCAGGCGTTTTTTTTTTTACTGTGCATTATTTAAACCTTGTTATGGAGACAGAGGTCTTCATTTCTGTATGGGCTCTTCATCACTACAGAGTTCAATAACTTAAAGATATTAACTGATATTTTCTGATTGAGAAGCAGCAGGGGCTCCGGGTCCTGGTTCCAGCCTGAGGTGTGCAGAGGAGCTGCCTCAAGTACACCCAAGATTCCTCTGCTTGTTTTTCCAAACATTACAGTTTCTTCTCTGTTCCCTCCAAAATTAGCATTTATCGTAGAATAAATGATAATCCCAAACTTGTCTAATCCTTGGACTAGACCTTGTTTTCCAAGCTTTAATTTCTCTGCCACCATAATGCCACTTTCCATCCTTCTGCTCTTTGCCCAGCCTATCTGAATCTCCCCCTCCAAGTGTCCTTCTCTGGCCTTTTTCACCATTTTCCCCACTTCCTCCTGCTCTCAGTCCTAGCCTGTAGTTTCAGGGGCAGCTGGGCCAACATAAATAGCTTGCCCCTCCAAAATGGAGGAGATCTTGTGCTGTGTCTTCTTTCACTTGTCTGCTTCCAGACATAGGAGATTCCCTGTTTCAATTTACTCATTTCCTTCCCCACTGTGCTGGCTTCTTTCTCTTTTTCATTGGCTTAGAAAAACTCTTTTTCTGTTCAATAGAACTTTTTGTACTAAATGTTACAAAAGCCATGGTTTCGTGATTGTTTCTTTTGGGCAGTGCCGGATTAAATAAGTTGCTGCACTCTTTCCTCCTCTTTGTCCCCACCCCTCCTCTCCTGTGCCAGCACAGATGGGAGCTATACTGGGAAACCAGTCTTGGTTAGAAGTAACCCAGCACCAGTAAAAGGCTCTTCTTCTCGCAGACAGGGCCACCACACAGATTTGGACTGGTGCAACTGAAGGGCTGGTAGGAAGCTGGTGATGAGGGGTTGCGTAAATGAGTGGTGTGCCAAAAAAAAAACTTAGTGACACTTCAGTCCTCATTTCCTTCCATGTTTCAGTTCCCAGTCTTGCCCCAGTCAGCGAGAGTAGGAGCAACCACAGAAATGAAAGTCCTTCGGATTCTCGCATTTGGGAGTGGGGCCAGCAGTAGAGGCTGAGCCTGCAGCTCGCTGTGCTCTGTCTTTGCAGCAATACTGTCTTAAGGAGTTTTCCCTCCTCATGTTTTCACCATATTCCTGCCTCTCTGTGGTACACTAGATCAGCTTGCTGGTCTGGATGAAGGATATTTTCCTCCTCTCTCGACTGTGTTTTGGCGGGGATTGTTTTAACCCAGATGAGTGGATCCAGTTTATCGTGTGGCCGTACCAGTGCAATGTGTGTGGGGTGGGAATGGGTGGCCTGGATGGAGGGAACATCCTCTGTAGACTGGCACTGGCTCTGAGAGAGACATGGGTGCACCCATGCTGCTGTGACCCCAGCAGCGTTATGGAGAGGGTGGCATCTTCAGAGAGGCCCAGCGCTCACCCTGACGTGTCTTTCCTAAGCCTGTGCCAGTGGCGGGTTTTCGAACATTTACAACGTTGTATAAGCCCAGCTCAAATGGATTTGAACAGGCCTAAAGCCTCATCGTTGACACAGAGGGTCTGCTAGCAAGGTTTCAAGTTCTTGCCTCAACACATGGAGCAACAGAGCTTTCCTCATCGTTGTTTGTTGATAGCTTTGTTCTTAGAAACCAGTGACCACTTTGCCTGGAATAAAAGAAGCATAACCCCCCCGCCCTAGTTTGGCATAAATACCCAGGCTGAAAAATAGCAGCACTTGAAAACAGAGCATCTTACAGATAATGGGAAGTGATGAATAATCTGCTACTACTCTACTAAAGCACAATGTGGTTTTGCTCCCAGAAATGAATGTATTAAGAATGGACTTGTATTTTGTAATTGAGTTTGGAGACTTCTAACATTTTCAGTACTGGAAACTTTGGTGGCCTATCAATCACAGGATTTGTGTTGTACCTTCAAGATAATTAGTGAAATGTTAACTAAATAATCTGTGCTTTAAATGACAGTATATTTATTATTAATAATAAGGCAAGATGCGCATTTCAAACAAAGTGAGGATATACTAACGTATGTCTAGCAGAAACTTCTTGCTGCTTCGTTTTCACATAACTCTTTGGATGCTGACTTTTTGGATGCTGGTTTGGGTAGTTACATCTTTCTCCCCTTAATAACTTCCAGAACACTTTGAAAGTTGCTGCTGTATATATTACCATCACTTGCTTGTACTAGAAACAGACAGGGACAGCTTACCCACGTGGCTTTATGAGGGCTATTTGTGCTGGGAGGTGTGACCCTCCTGCGAGCAAAATGCTGGCTACCTCCAGACTACAGTTCCACACAACCTCAAGTAGTTTGAAATTATTCCTGAATGACTGTTAGCCCTGTTTTAAACTTTGCCATTGAGATCTGCCCTGCAGAAACATTTTAGTCTGCAGAAGCTCTTTTTCATCTGTCTTTAAACTCCTGCTATTTATTCATACATTCAAAGAGGCTGCATTGGCTGCCAGGACTGATGGCCTTGTCATGCCATCAGTATTCTTAGTTATCCCAAATTTTAGCACAGTTCTTTAGAAGTGTGACTGAAGTGGTGGCAATACAGTCTTAAGAGGAATAGGTTTAACTTACGGCTGCAAAATAGAATGGGATGTAAAAAAAAAGATAATGGATTGGGCCTCCCCTCACCCCCCAAAAGATGCACCAGAAATGGGAGGATATTGAAATATGAGGGACATTAGACTCTAGAAATAAAAAACAGTGTGAGAGGCAAATGCTATGTCTTGAAGCACAGGAAGGTCTAATAGGCTACTTCAGCTCTATTAAGTGCTGTATAGCTGTGCGTGAAGGCATGGTGGGACCATACAAAATGATGCTAATCATTCTGAAAAAGACGTGTAGTAAATAATGCTCAGGGGTAACTGTGAATATTTAAATGAGATGTATGCAGATTGGAATGTATCTGGAATAAATGAAATACGAGTGTGTGAAAAGCAGAATTGTTAATTATTACTGCTTAGGAAAAAAACAAAAAAAAATTACCCCAAACAAGATTTTACAGTGATTGAGGATACTATTAGATTTTCTTTTCCTCTGGGAGACTTGGTTAAAACTTACAGTACAAAATATGTCAAGGGATAGATTATAATTTAAAATCTTTTTACAGTGGTCATAAAAAAGAAAACCTGAGAGCATGGCACGAAACAAAATTGAAAATCAAGGCTTAGCTCTTAATGTAATTTATTTTTAATGAAATGATTTAAAGTTTGGAATGAACTTCTGCTTGGAGACAATGAGCCATAGTATTTTGATATGCATAAAGAGAAGAAATTCAGTGCAAGTGAGGCATTACCATTCTGGTGATGAGTCTTCTTGTGGAGAGAGGATGCTTCCCCTCACTCAGTGCAGGATCAGAGCACTGGCCATACAATCCAGCATCATGTGTTTTACAAGATTCAGGAGAGCTCACAACTTGTAGCTATGTAGCAATAACTGGAATTTCTTCCTACCTCTGCAGCTGCAGTCCCCAGCTTATCCCCTTACAAACAGGTTCTGTTTTTTCTTTACCTGGGGGCATTTGGCGCGTTCCTCTAAGCATCTCATTTTATTTCTACTGAACCCTTGGCTCCGCTGCCTTCTGACAGCTGTGAGTTGTACTGGTTAGTTAGTTGTAATGTGAAATATTATGTTCCTTATTGTGTTAATAATAATACATTCCTCCACTGTGTGAAATATTATGTTTCTTGTATTCATTTTAAATTTGCTGCTTTCAGTTCAAGGGATACCTCATTCTTCTATGATAAGTAAACAAGGATGTTTGATTTACTTTTATTATTCATTGTTCAGTTACACCTGTATTATTTCAATTGCAAATTTTTTTCTGTCAAATTTTGTCTGTTTTCTTATTCTCATATAGAAGCTTCTTGTGGTGTTCCAGCCATTGATCTTTCAACCTTTGCAATTTCTCTGATGTTATTTCAGAGAAAAGATGCCTGAGAAAACATTTTATACCCAGGTAAAGAAATACTGTGAAATATATGTAATGGCACTGCAGAAGTTTTTTTCTGTATGTACCATAGCACTGCTTTCGAATCAGCTCACTGGTTTCCGCACAAGTATCCCACAATGACATGTCGTTACAAAAATGCCTGTTCCAATATTAAAGATCCATAAAATAATTGTACGTTATTTGTGTAGCATGTTCCGTAACAGGTAGAGCTATGAAAATACTTGCTTGGAAATGAAATATTTCAGGTGTTGGATTCAGCTGTGTTAGCAACTGTTTCCCTCAGGGTTTTTCTGCATCCCAGCCTTCAGTTGCAAGACGTGGGACTCCATCCCCAGCACTGGGATTGCTCCCTGCTGCAGCTGGTGTCTGCCCTTCCCCTTGATGTCTGCACCAGCTTCGACAGCTCTGAAACAGCTTAATAACAATCAGCACGCAACTTGCTAGGTGAATGCAGACACCTTTAGCTGAGCTTCTCCCAGTGCTTCTGTTCAGAAACAGGTATGGCATGATTACAGAGAGTCTCTTTCTTTGGAAGGCTTTTGAAGAAATGCTCTGAAATGCAAAAGTTAATGTGTTTTGGCAGCATCACTTTGTAATGCCCTTTGTTGTCCTTATGTCCTGAATTTCCTTGTTGCAGACCAAACCATGAACACTGTGTGGTTTAATTTTAATACTACCTCTGCCAGGCTATGCTGCAGTGAACCTGGAGGGCTGAGAGCTCTGGAACACTACGGCTTTTTGCTTTCATAACGTTCATTAAGGCTTTAAAAGAGTGCTTTTCCTTGTAATCATCTTAAGTGTCACATCTGTGTTTGCCTTCTTGCAGAAAACGTTCTCCTTGCACTCAGCAAAACAACTAAAAAGATTACTTCTTCTGTAATCAATTAAAGTTTAAAGAGAAGTGAAAGCAACACAGGCAAGGGCTTTAAATTCACTGCAAGTGACTTGAGCATCTTGTTTCAAAAGGGCTAATTTTGCTCCAGCAAGCGTGAACAGGCATTGTCATTTTTTTTCATACTGTTTCCTAGAGACAGGAGTCTCTTAAAAGTAAATCAGGGGTTAGGTTCTTTTCTGGAGTGTGGCATGAGTCTGTACAACAAACTCCTGCAGGGGAGACACAAACACGCGAGTATCTCTGGCTGTGGTAGCTATTCCGGACAGACATGTTCGTCTCCCTTTATCTTCATTTGTGGAAAGGAAGAGCTGCCACCAAACTTGTCTCAGTGCCTTTGTGCACATGATGTGGACATTCTGGAGAACATGAGAGGAAGATTTTTCCTGCTGACCACCTGTGTAGGATAATGTGGGTTGAAGATGTGGTTTGGTGAGACAGCCGAGCCCTGCTAGCAGCCAGCTGGTGTCAGAAGGGACAGTCCTGCTGCCTTTTTCTTGCTTCCAGCTCTGTGCTCCCCTCATCCTCCCAACCCTGGTGCCATCTCCCGTACTCACTGCTGAGCAGATTCAGCTCATGAATCTTACAGAAAATTACTACTTTTTTTTTTTATTTCTTTTTCCTGGGATTGGTTTTCTGCCAGGTTTGTGGGCAATGAAATCAGGTTAGCACTTTTCCAGCTACAGAAGATTTGTGTTCCTGGCACACTTAATCCCTGCTGTCTTTGCTGATATTCAAAATACACTGTCATTTCCCCTGTACAGTGGGAAATTCCTTGGACCTGGCTGAGAGCCACTGGCTTTCAGGAGCAGGAGACTCATGTTGCTGTTTCATAGTGTAAGGGTAGCTCTTGGTCTTCATGTCTCACCATCCAGAGGGACCTTGGCAGGCTGGAGAGGTGGGGCTGTGCAAACCTCATGAAGTTCAACCAGGCCAAGTGCAAGGTCCTGCACATGGGTTGGGGCAACCCAAAGCACAAATACAGGCTGGATGGAGAACGGATTGAGAGCAGCCCTGAGGAGAAGGACTTGGGGATGTTGGTTGACAAAAAGCTCAACATGAGCTGGTAATGTGTGCTTGTAGCCCAGAAAGCCAACCGCGTCCTGGGCTGCATCAAAAGCAGTGTGGCCAGCAGGTCGAGGGAGGGGATTCTCCCCCTCTACTCTGCTCTGGTGAGACCCCACCTGGAGTACTGTGTCCAGTTCTGGAGTCCCCGACATAAGAAGGACATGGATCTGTTGGAGGGAGTCCAAAGATGATCAGAGGGCTGGAGCACCTCTCCTGTGAAGACAAGCTGAGAGATTTGGGGCTGTTGAGCCTGGAGAAGAGAAGGCTCTGGGGAGATCATGCAATAGCCTTCCAGTACCTAAAGGGGGCTGATAGGAAAAATGGGGAGAAACTCTTTAGCAGGGCCTGTTGTTTTAGGGTGAGGGGTAATGATTTTAAAATAGAGGGAGGTAGATTCAGACTCGATATAAGGAAGAAATTAATTCCCATGAGGGTTGTAGAGCAGTGGAACAGGTTGCCCAGAGAGGTGGTGGATGCCCCATCCCTGGAAACATCCAAGGCCAGGTTGGACGGGGCTCTGAGCAACCTGATCTGGTTGGAGATGTCCCTGCTCCTTGCAGCCTTCCAACCCAAACCATTCTATGATTCTGTGATTCTATGTTTGGCATTATAACTGGACTCAGTTCTTGCTTGTGCTGGCTATCGGGTGTACTTGGGCTGCAGGTTACTGTCCAGGAGTGACATGAAGCCCTTTGCCGGCAGGTGTCAGTATTCCGTAGATTTACTATGGAGGATTGGGATAATTTCGGATGTTTGCCTATAATTAAATTTCATCCAGGCATACTAGTCACACACAGAGGATAAAAAGTCTTAATGTCTCCAAAAAATAAGGGATTAGAGTGAGGGAGGTGGAGGATCCCATCCTGGGATGTTTGGTTTTTTAAAGCTGTGCAAGCTTAAAAAGATAGAAGAAAATCTTGTGATGGAAGAAGCAGGATTTCACAGCTGTTGGCATGTTGACACGTTTGACAGGAACAGTGAAGGTGCCATCACCTCCAAACCAGCTGACTCTACATGTTCAATAAACCCTGCCAGTAAGCATGCCTGATGTTCCTCTCAGCCCTACCGGAGTCTGGTTTATGCACTGACAAAGAAGTTGATGTCTTAACCGTTTATATTTCACAAGCACTTCTGTGTGTTTTATGATAGGCTGATTTTCTGAGTGAGTCAAAGGGCGTTGGAAATATTGATAGTGATTCATGATGTATTGAAAAAAATCCCCAAATGATTCACTTCTGTCATATTTTGATTTTAAAATATCCTGACAGAGCATGCAAAAGAGAACCAAGAGTGAAGAAACGAAGTACTGCACATGCACTTGTATCAAGTGTAGATATCTAAATACATGCTCAGATTAACACTATGGGAAGTGTAGCTGATAATATCTTAAAGTATTTCATATAAAAACACATAAAGATATGCAAAGATCCTTGTATTTTAGGCTGCAGCAGTGCTATGACAATCCCGACATAAACAGCTCAAGCACCGATGCCTTGTGAGTTTCTCTAACGGAGCAGATTTGCAGTCAGCATTTGCTGATTTAACAAGATGTGTTGATGTGCTGTAAAGTGGCTCTCATGCCACTTGTCCTCTCTTTGGAATTGCTCCTTGGTACATCTTGTTTCAGAGTATTTTGGTGGTTTAAAATCACAGGAGAACCCAGGTTCAAGCCTTTGAACCAAACGTTTTTCGTTGCCCATGTTTTCCCAGCCAGACTGTTTTAACTCTGCTCACACGTCTGAATATCAGGAGCAGATAAGTCATTTTTCACAGACTGATAACTAAAGCGTTTCTAAGCAAATATTTCCTTTACTCTGAATTTGCAAACCCAGACATTTTTGTAGGTGGCCTTGAGTGATTGTGGTTTATTTATGGGGCTTACGCAGACTTGATGAATAATAGTGAAATAGAAAAGTACTAGTTCAAATTTTCTTTTAGGTAGACATTTGGCACATTCTGAAAATGAGATACTAGACCTCAGCTGACTGTAAGTTAAACCTCGGGGGAAATGAGTGTGATCGTTATAGCCTCGTGCAGTCTTCCTACATTGTGAAACCAGCTAGAATTTGAACACAAGTCTTAGCCTTATACAGTACCCTTCCTGGTAAAATCTGAAAGGATATTTTTTGTGGAGTAGGATAGGTTGGTTTGTGCAGGGCTGGCGTACTACACCTCATGCTGTGCAGTGTGCTTTAGCTTTCAAATGCATTGGCCCTAAACTGATAAGATTTTGTTTTAAATGAATTCAAAATAGGAGGATGTTTGCTTGATCGCAGCTGAGTAGCACAGGAGCTGATCAAACGGCTTTATTAGTGTATTTTTAGGGTTTAATAGCAGGAGAGTGGCTGCCACTCCATTGTTTTAAACCTGTATGACTGATGGCTATCACGTAGCTTCTCAGGGAGAAGTATAAATATTTTATTACGCTGTAGTTCAGAAGGGCAAGTGTAAACTGTGGAGACCAATGTTTCATGCTGACACAAAGCACTGACATGGATGAGTAGACAGATAAACGCTGAGTTGCTCAGTGCTTGTTTGTAGATTCTGCTGATGGTTCTATTTTCTGCAAAATATTTTATTGAAGTAATAACAAGAGCTGTCTCAGTCATGCTAGTGGAGCAATTACCTGGGGTGCATGAATTGCAGAGGAGATCGTCTGCTTGGCATCTCTGTATATGTAAAAGGTAGATCGGTGAGTTATGAGTGTGCATGGATGTGGGTAAAAAGTTTTTTAGAAGACAAAAGGACACAAAACCTTCCTAGTGCCTGCAATTCCTTAATACAAATAGGAATGAACATAAAACAGGTGATTGCCCCTGGTGTTAAAAGCATTTCTCCCTAGATGAGGTGAGCGTTAGCCTTGAGGGCCTCACGGTGTGTCCCATAGCAGGAGACCATGGACGGAGCCTGTGGGACTTGGATGCGATACTTTGATTTTTGATTCCTGTGGCTGGCTCGTGCCTGCTGGGTAAAAAGTGAGCACCTCTCTCGTTCTTCTAAAGCAAGAGATGTCTATGAGTAGTTACAAAACAGTGAGTCCTGCTGAAGTGACGTGGTACTGCGCAATTAGAGGTGTTCACACAGGGGAAACATCTGGAAGAAAAGCTACTGAGTACAGTTTAAAATGAGCTGGTTTTTCATTCTAATGGAAAACACAACTTTTAGTCCTGTTAGGCAACTGTTTGGAATCATAAGGAGACTACAGAGTGAGCACTAGAGGAGAGCTGTTTATGAACAACAAACAACAAATATCTACAAGAGAAAAGAATTGATTTTTCACAAACTCATGGCAGTAACTCGGGATATTTTTCGTATAGTTCCCAAGGCTGGTGCGGAGGGGAGTCAGTGTGGCAATGCTGATTTACAGGAACTGAGGGTCTCATCCTTCGTGTTGTTACTTAGTTTGACAAGGAGATGAGGATTCGTGCTGAGCTTCTGATGCTGATTTTCAGAGGCTGTATTATGTGAGCAAATAGGAATTATCAGAGAAGAGTTTCCTTTCTGTATATGGGATTGCATTTACATTTTAGCAGACTGGCTGGGGCCAAGTTAAGCAACATAACTTTGTGTCTGCGATCCTCTGTGTTACTGGAAGAAGTCAGTGTCATTGGTTTTGGATGAATGACTTTTTCAAATGCTTATCGGTTGCAGCAAAGGGTAATGGTTTTGCCTCCTTGCTCATTTGATTTGGGATATGACAGTATCTGGCTTCTCCAGGGCTTACTTGGGATAATGGGCTGGTTCCCTCTGGAAGCAATCCCAGCTGTCCCAGGAACCACACACCTCACTAGGGTATGGATTAGGCCTCTAATGAACAGATCTGGTATTTCCCTTTTTGACCTTATAGCAAGGCAAGTATGTAATAGCAGGGAAACCATGGCAAAGGTTGCATCATGGAATGGTTTGAGTTCAAAGGGATCTTAAACATCACCTAGTTCCAACCCCCCTGCAGGCGGGCTGGGGGCAAGGACACCTTCCGCTAGACCAGATCACTCAAAGCCCCATCCAACCTGGCCTTAAATGTTTCCAAGGATGGGGCATCTACAGCTTCACTGGGCAACCTCTTCCAATTCCTCACCGCCCTCACGGTAAAGAATTTTGTCCTTATATCTAATCTAAATCTGCCCTCTTGCAGTTTAAAGCCATTGCCCTTTGCCCTATGACTACATGCCCTTGACAAAGGTCCCTCTCCAGCTTTCTTAGAATCATAGAATCATTAGGGTTGGAAGGGACCTTTAAAGGTCGTCTAGTCCAGCCCCCTTGCAAGGAGCAGGGACATCTCCAACTAGATCAGGTTTCTCAGAGCCTCATCCAACCTGGCCTTGAATGTTTCCAGGGATGGGGCATCCACCACCTCTCTGGGCAACCTGTTCCAGTGCTCCACCACCATCATTGTAAAACATTTTTTCCTAATATCTAATCTAAATCTACCTCCCTCTGTTTTGAAACCATTACCCCTTGTCCTGTCACAACAGGCCCTGTTAAGAAGTTTCTCCCCGTCTTTCCTATAAGCCCCCTTGAGGTACTGAAAGGCCACTATAAGGTCTCCCTGGAGCCTTCTCTTCTCCAGGCTGAACAGCCCCAGATCTCTCAGCCTGGCCTCACAGGAGAGGTGCTCCCGCCCTCTGATCATCTTTGTGGCCTCCTCCACACTCTCTCCAACTGGTCCACGTCCTTCTTATGTTGGGGGCTCCAGAGCTGGACGCAGTACTGGAGGTGGGGTCTCTCCAGAGCAGAGCAGAGGGGGAGAATCCCCTCCCTCGACCTGCTGGCCACACTGCTTTTGATGCAGCCCAGGACGCGGTTGGCTTTCTGGGCTGCAAGCGCACATTACCAGCTCATGTTGAGCTTCTTGTCAACCAACATCCTCAAGTCCTTCTCCTCAGGGCTGCTTTCAGTGCATTCTCTGCCCAGCCTGAATTTGTGCTTTGGGTTCCCCCCACCCATGTGCAGAACTTTGCACTTGGCCTTGTAGAACTTCATGAGGTTTACATGGCCAAGGGAAATTTTTTCCGAAGGGCAGAAAACTTTTATTTGGAAGGAAATACCAAGCTGTTAGCAGCCTCAGTAGTGGTGCGAGGGACACCCGGGGCATTCTAGGGAGAAGCCTTAGCACCAGTCATAAAGGGGAAGGGATTTGTTTTGCTGCAGCAGAATTGAAATACTTCTGTGGAGTTGTTTCCCCCAAGGCCTGGTGATTAACCCAGACCACAGTGCTGGGTGCTGTCTAAATAGAGAACAAGATGATGATCTGTGCCCTGTAGAGTTTATGTTGAGACACTAACACCTACCCCAGGGGCCTAACCATGCTGATGCTGACAGTAATTAAAGTGACAGTAGCTACTTTGTCATTAATTAGAACTTTCTGAGTTATTCCAACTCATTGGCTCATATGCTGCATGTCACCAAGACTGATACTTAAAATGTTAGGATCAAGTGATTGAGTTAATTTTTTCTTCTGTGCCAGTGTAGCAGATACAGAGGCAGCAGATGGTTACTGCACCCTTTTCATTCGGAAAAGTAAGGTTTTCCTGCCAAAGGATTTGTTTTTTTTTCTCCATTGTGGTCCTTGTTAGATCAGAAAAGGACCAAAGTAAGCTTTCATTTCTTGTAAATGAAAAGCTTTCAGATATTTGTCAGCTCCAGAGGTTGTGCATAGACTGATCTGACGTTGTTTATGGCATGCATAACACCATAAACACACCTTTCCTTGAAACAGAAAGCTTTTCTTGTCCTGAGTCTGCTGCTCCTGCACCTTATGTAGCCATTTACATCCGAGCAAAGCAGAGGGAATCCCCAGCTAACACCACGGAGCAAGCTGCGAGTGGAAAAAAACCAATATCTGAAAAGCTCATCCTTGCCCAAGGTACCGGGCTGGAAGGATCAAACCATCCTTGTGGGGATGGAGTAAATGGTGCACAAACTTCAGTGCTTCAGGGAGAAGCTCAAACTGCACAGCTGCTGCTGTGCAGAGCAGCAGCAGCGGCACACAGAGCTGATTGCTGTTGACCTCTTGTAGGCTTGAGCGCAGAAGGCGTCTGTGCTGCGAGCATGATTTTTATGAGCACGTTGCCGTTCTTTAAAGGGATGCAGGAGCTGCCGCAGACTGGCCCCAGCCTCATCCTTGTGCAAGTGCTTCGGAGGCAAGGATCAAAAGAGTCCTAGCTCCCACTTTGATGAGTCCCAGGCACTTTGCTGTGTCCACAAAGCAAGTGACAGCCAGGGATGAGAGGGTGGGATGACAGAGTATTTCAGTTTCATCTTCTGTTAGGACCATCTGGCTGTGCAGGGGGAGATGAATGACCCCACATGGCGGGTGGCAGTGAGCTGATGGAGCCCCTTCAAACCTGGGAGGAGAGGGGCCGTGCTGGCTTCTCCTTCTCAGGGCAGGACAAGTCCCCAGCAGTCTTTCCATGAGCTGTACCTGTGCAGTTTGATGGACTCTTCTATAATTAACCATTGTCAAGGACACTTCTGAAAATGCTGTCTGACATTTCAAATAGGAACATCGGATTAAGGAAAAGAGAAGTAATGAGGTGCAAGGAGAAAATCCTTCCCTGGGGAACAAATCAAACCTGATATTATCATGGAGGATAATGAGAAATGCACTGCCAAACTGCGGAGATTCACCACAGCTGCCAAGAGGAAGCAAAACCGAGTATTCCTATTTAAAAGAGCAGAGAGGGGATGCTGATATTTTGGTCTGGTGGTTAAATCAGGGGACGCGCAGCTTGCACACCTGCCTTTTGCATGTAGTTTTGCCACACGTTTCCTGAGTCCCTGGGCAAGTCATTTCACTTCTCTGTGACATCAGGTATGTCTACAGAGATGTATGCAAGTCAGTGCAGAGTGTGCCTGTACACCCACGTGGCAGGGTCTGAAGCTATGACTGTATCTACGCTGCTAAATAACACAGGGCTAAGTGGCACCGACTAATCCTGTCCACCCTAGACAGGTCTGGGCCTGTCTCCTTTTTTGGTCTCATGTGATGCCTCTGTGGCCCTAAGACAATACTGTTGTTTTTTTTTTTTGTCTTTTCCCCATTTCATAGTATCTGTAATAATAAGAGGCCTTATGGCAGACCATCACAGCACTATTTTTGTAGCATCAGTCTGAGGATTTGTGTTGCATATTCCGGAACGTGTCAAGAAAGCCTGTGTCTGTGTCTGGAGGAGCAAAACCAGTTTTGTTGGTGTAGGAGGACTGCACAGGGTGGAAGGAGGCAGGCCTGTGCTCTTCTTTCTTTACTGCCCATGGGAATCCTGTCTCCTGGAGCAGGCGTCAGTGTCACTTAGACTGGCAGTGCCAGACAGTGTGCTGACAGTTGAACAGTATTGACCGCCTGTGAGCCTATTTATCAATTTGTTTTCTGGCCCCGCTGTATTTAGCGGTATAAATGAAACCTGTGTGGCTGTGTCAGCGTGGCTGTGTGCCCACGTTGACAGATAAGCCAGGGTGTGTTATTTCACGCATGGTGCTAGGCAGTTGAAGGACCTGTGTCCACAAGAGCTTATGCCATAGATACAGCAAGTATGTGGTTACTGTCATCATAATTGCCAACGTTACTGGGATACCCAGTAACTTAATTAAAGTGTATAAGAAGCATTGATATTCTCAACATAGAAGCTGGAGCAATGTGTTGTTACTTGAGACAGAGTTTTCAGCCTTTAGCGATTTGCAGGCCACGTGCCGAGTATTCCAGAAGCACAGATTACCTGTAGCGAAAGCCTCTTGACTGTGGGTGTGCTTTCCTGGGCTCCTGGCGTGTGGTCGCAGGACCCTCGGGCATCCAAGAACCACCAGTTAACTTGAGGGACAGTGGACATTACAAGGAGAGGGATAGAAGCAGGTGGCAAACGTGAGACCTCTCTTAGTGTGTTTTACGAGGCACTAAAAACTGATGTGGGGTGTTTGATGCCCAAGTACTTGCTCTGTCTTCTCAGGGACAAGGATGCCATTTCACACAGCGGTCTGTGGGAGCAAGGGGAGTAGGATGTGAGAATGGAGCAAGCCTGCAGGGCCTCCTGAGTGGCAACCAGTGGTCCTGCAGGGCTGGAAGGGGCTGGGAGCATGAGGGCCCCATGCCAAGAGGGGTAAGATGTTCTTACCCTCACCTGCCATCCTGTTGATGTACGCTCACTGCTGATAGTAATCTTATGTGTCTGCAATCTTGGTCTCATCTGTGTCTGCAATCTTGGTCTCATCTGTGTGTCACCTCTCATCCTGTGACAGCTCTTCCCCACGCTGCCACAGGCACCACAAGAGGTTTTGTTGCTCCCCAAGTTATGTGGCGGGGATTTTCTTCATGCAGCTCTCTGCCATTCATTCTAGCTCCCAGGATAGGACTTGGGGCTAATACTGCTTGAACTGCCTTCGGGCTCTTTGCAGGGTAGATGTGTCATTTTACTACTGAAAGTCTTGCTTGGCATTTTACTTAATTTTTGTGCAGTGTGAGTTGCATGGATATCAGACAGCGTATTGTGAGTCAGAGCAAAGGCATTTGGTGTTGCAGTGCTCTAGTAGAAGAAAAATAGAAGGGTAACTATTGCAGTATTTGCAGCATCATTTTTCATATTGAGATTTGCACAAGCTGGTTTGAGTTATTCAGAATAAAAAATCCATGATTATAGAGGAGCTGACTCATTAAAACAGACTGTTTCTCCAGAGTACCCAGAAGAAAACATAATGCTTTAATACATCTAAATTCAGTCAAGTGTGCCCTGTGCTATCAGTTAAACTACACAGAAAATGTATTTCTTCCCTGCACTGTTCTGCCAATTCCCTCTTTCCTTAGTGTTTCCCCTGACTTGTCTTCTTCCTGTCTGTAATACAGATGTAAGGAGAAATGGCACCTTTTCACTCTGCAGATGTGCCCTTTGTGGGCATTCTTACCTGCCAACAGTAGCAACTGCAAATGTTGCCTGCTTTTTGCCATGAGAGTCACACAGAGGGAAAACAGCTGAAAAAATGTGTAAGGCAGTGTGTTTCTTTCTGTGCTTTGTTAGCGTTAGGTGCATAGTGGTTTCTGGGCCACCTGAATACCTATGCAAAGCCAATGTGAGGCAAAGGAGAGGATAAGCGGTGAGCACAAGAGGAACTTGGGGAGGATTTGGCCTGCAGACTCTACTACTGACCATATAAACGGGGAGAAGAAGATCAGCTGGTTTCTAGGTCCTAATCCATAGGCCTTACCATTGGCAAATACGTATTATTACTTGCACACTGAGGAGATATGGCATGGTACGTCCAACACGGTGTACATGGTGATACCATAAAAATGCCGTCTCTTTTCAGGTGAGACCATACTTCTGCCCTTGTTCCTCTTTTCCTCTTTGTTTACCATTTGACATTTGTCTGTCCTATGAGTCAAAGTTGACTGCAGCGTGCTAAAATGATCAAACTTCCTTTTATTTCAAACAATAATGTTCTGTGGTCTGCCCTTTGGCTAATTCCCTCCTCTTACTCCTCTGACCTCTTTAAAAAAACCGCGCTTCTTAACTATGATGCCAGATTTGCAAACTGGTCTTCTCTAAGCATCTCACACTGCGTTGCCTTGCATATTTTATACCTATGTTCTAATTAAGCCATCAGGTCATAATGGATGGGTGTTCACATCAGTGGCTCTTCTCTGAACAATGAACAGTGGAAGGAAATCTCCAGGAGCCTGGGAAGGGTGTGCAAATGAGTTAGTCTTACGTGAACTTTTAACATGCTCTTCCAGGCTGAGTTCGGAGTTGATAGGTGATCTCAGAAGGGATTCCCTGGAAAGTGAAAAACTACTTAGCTCTGGCTTTTCCAGTACATGCTTCCACACATCTTCTTGAATTCTGGGCATTATTCCTCAGCTAGATGTAGTGAGAGCAGCTCAATCCCAAATGGCAGGAGAGAGTAGGTTTGGACATAAGAAAAGCAGAAAAATACCTGACACATCCTAGCCCTGGTGAAGGAACAGAAGTTGGTTATAGAAATGCTGCTCAAGGCTAAGTACCGTTCCTGTAAGAAAGAAGAAGCAGTGGATTGAGACACAGTATTTGCTTTCTTTCCAGACGTGTCAGCTGTGTTTCAGTCTGCACTGGCTTTCCACTACTGTTCCTGCCCTTCTCTCCTTAGGTGTCTGTCTGCTACAGCAGCAAGAAATGAAAGACTTCCTGTGCATTGTGAAACTACTGAGTGGGATGTTCCTGGGTCCAGCGGTCAGCACCAGGCCAGCCAAGCTCATTTGTTCAGAGGATGTCCTTGCAAGACTTCCCACACTAAATTAACAAACCTTGCATAAGTAGCGGGAATCTGCACACTGGCTGCCTCCACGCCTGGCCGTTGCTCGGTGTACCTGCCTACCTGGCAGCAATGTAAATCAATGCTGAGACAAGTGGGCAGCCAAGTGTAAATCGCAGCTGGCTACCCAGTGCGATGCCATTGCACATGCATTCACAGAGCATGAACAAAGCAAGGAGAAGGGCTTGGGTTGGCTGACCTTGCCTTTTTATCAGGAGCTGGTTGGTAGGGTCTTTTGTCAGGGTTTCACCAAATGGTCAGGTCTGCTTTGTCCAGAAACAAGCTTATGCAGCTTGTTTCAATTTTTTAACTAATTTTGGGTCCCAATCAAGTGCAATCTCAGAAGAGTCTTGGGGAACCTGTACATCTCTCCAGAAGGCCCAGCAAGCAGAAAGCCTGTGTGTGCTGCTGGAGCAACAACGAAAGTTGCTGGAGGCACAGGAAGTCCTTTGGGAGAAGAAGAACCTGACATCATGAAGAGATTAGCCTCCAATCTTGATCTTGGTGTAAGAGGGCAAATACTCACTTTCATAATATATTGTATTCAAGGTTCTTTGGTTTGGGAAGGTTGAGTGAAGGTTCATGACATCTTACAGTTGTGTCAAGAAGATTCTCTCTCTTACACATCTTCTTTTCATTCTTTTTTCCTTTCCTACTTTTGTGTCTGATGTTGAAGTTCATTTGATTTCTGGTTCCTCCTGTATTTAATTTCCCTGAATTCAATCTCTGCCTCAATTTAGAGTCATAATCATCAATATGTGGAAGTGTGGGGTTAAAGTGATAAAATAAATTTGTTGTAAGGTAGGTTTTTTTCCTTCTAGCTTTTCAAGGTCTAATTATTTTGTGGCTGATCTAGTATGCAATTGATAAGATGAAAATGTAAATTTGCAGGTTTAGTATTCGAAATATTTTTCATCTGATCAAAGAGAGGGAAGCATTTTGCAAAACACAAAGCTTGCGTTTTTGCAAATGTCTGAAGTTAGGTGGACGTAGTCAAGCCATCAGGAAATCCACAGTGCATCCGCTAATGTTTATTTCATTTTTCTACAGGGGGTCTTGACCTTATCTTCATGCCTGGCCTTGGATTTGACAAAAAAGGCAACAGATTGGGAAGAGGGAAAGGTTATTATGATACCTATCTTGAAAGATGCATGAAACATCCCAGTGGAAAGCCTTACACGATTGCCTTGGCTTTTAGGGAACAGATTTGTGAATCAGTGCCTGTGGCAGAAAATGATGTCCAAGTAGATGAAATCCTTTATGAAGACTGCTGAAAGTATCTTGATACCAACCCACCTTCGGAGTGACCAACCAAAGACATCAATCATGACTTTTTAATAGTCACATATGACTTTGGGAGCAATAAAATACACTATTTGTGTTTGAAAAAAAAAAAAACATGGCAGTGTAAATGTGGTAATAATAGTGATAATTAATAATTTATTTGCTTCTCATTAGCAAATATCTGGTATGAATTCTTATTCTAGAATCAATAGAAACAAGAATGTATGACTGTTCATTACAGTAAGGACCATTTCTTATCATTGTACTTTTGAGGAACGAGCTACTTGATACTCAACAGGTTTATTATTCCAGTGAATGGTTTACTAAAGAAGTTCTTGATCAATTCTGGAATTAGATACTTCTTATGGTTAAAGTTTTAGTACTTAAATATTACGTGCATCTGTGAGCAAAACAAGAAAATGCCAGATAAGTCCTATAGGAAGCTGGGCAAATAAATGGTGAATCGAAAAAAGTCTTAATTGATTTTAGTGTATGCAGTAATTTTTACTATTTACTTGGCTCCTTGAAGTTGTCTTAAAATAAAAAGAGTATCTGTTAATAAAAAAAAAGCTTTGTGTCCATAGCTTTGTTATATGATTCTTTCCTTTATCTGAATGCAAGATTGTAATGTAGTTTAAAATGTGGTCAGTTCTCCATCTGGAGAAGAGTGGCTCTTTTTTTTGTAATTCAGAATTACTTTTAAATTCTATAATTTTGTACATGTGCCATTCATGATGTTCCAAGATATTGTTTGAAGTATGGATACTATGCTTAAGGATAAAGAGATGCTCAGAATTACAGAGAAGTGGTTTTATGGGTTGAATAAGTTTTTGGGTGGAAGGTTGGTTGTTCGCCAGACCATCCTGGAAATCTGGAAGAAGAGAGTGATTTTCCTTTGCACGCTGTCCTGACAGTAATAGGGCACAGTATTTCCAATCAGGATCAATCAAACTGTCAGAATTTTATGTTCCTTCTTCAGTGCAACTTCCCTTTTTCTGTACATGTTTAACTCTTCATTCAATCAATAAATCAGTGCAATTATTTTCACCAAACTACTCTATGTCATCATTAAAAAATCTGTGAATTCACAGGGACCAGCTGTGGAGCAGAATAACCTTAAGACTTACTCAGCAATGACAATTGTTGTGAACAATACCATACCTACAGTACATACAAACCTTTTCATCTCAGAATGCTTGTATTCAATTTTATTTCCATTTTGCCAGTACAGTGACTAATTGAAACCTCTTGCTCTGAGGTAAACATAAGATTAGCAGCTCAACTCTCTCAGGCCTGTGCGCTGAGGTGCTTCTCCATCCTGTGTTAACAAAAGTCCATCTGGCTGGGGTGAAGTTATCTTCGGCACTGGCCTGCTGGGCTTCTCGCCAGAGCGTAAAGAAAAGCTGCAACCTGAACAGTACAGCTGGTAGCAGCTTGCAATGTGGGCTGTTTAGTAAAATGATGGAGATCAGACTTGGCCTTCCATTGGTCCTTTATCAAACTATTTCATGCCACCAAATGAAAGATGCAGAGGAAGATGTGTTTGTGTACCACACGGGATTGTGCAAGCGGCAACGGAGGTGACAGCATGGGTGCTGGTGCACGTGGCAGAGAGTCCTCCAGCTCTGCAGTGCCGCAAGCTGTATTGCCTTACAGGAGGGAGACAGGCTTCTACAATTCGACACCTTTGGGGAATAAATGTGACAAGAAAACTAGCCTCTTTTTTTTTAAAGTGTCTGTCCCAGGAGTATTTTAATCCCAACTTCATGTCTGAACTTCTGTTGGCATACAGCGTGCAACAAAAAAAAAAAGACAGGGTAGGCTTTGTATGTGGCAGACCTATTTCTAGGTTTGTCTGCAAGGCTGTTTGAGTTCACCGACCACATTAGGCTCAGCACTATGCCATATGGCACGGCCTGCCATGGACATCATCAAAGCTGCACTGAAGCCAGTGTTTTTCACAGTGGAAACCTGGATCCCAAATCTGATAGGAGTTTTAAATGCATATATTGAGTCCCGTCCCATTCAACAAGCTACCTGCTTCCACCCCACCAAAACCCATGCGTGCTTTTAGTGCTGTCCTGCCTTGTATTTTACAAAAATATATAAAACATGGTGCTTTACCTGGGATCACAAGATATGTTTACATATTTTTGGTTAGTGTGACACTAAGCGTGACTGCATGAGCATTGCTCCAGTTCTACTTCAGGCACGAAATTAAGAGCCCATGTCAGCATAACAGAACATAATCAGAGGCTAATGACCTCTTGCTGCTACATTTGGGCTCAGGGGAAGCCATGATGTTTGGCTTTAAAGCTGAATACTATTTTTTTGAGTTGTGTTTTATTAAGAGGCCTTGTGTCACATAAATTAAATGGCTACCGTGAAAGCAAACTTTTTATCCAAAACTGCTGTACTTTGTTGCTTTGCTTTTCTGAGAGATTGTTTATATAAGAGGGTTTTTTAATTATTATTGTTATTCTTTCCCCAGTTAGATACGAGTTTATTCACTAAACTTTATGGCTCTTTTGGATTAGCTTTTGATCTTGCTGCCTGAGCGGTGATTTATTCACTAGAATAAGGGCTGGTTTGACTCGTGCGTGTTTCACTGTGGGTGATACCAGGGGAACAAAAAAGGCCAGCATACGACGAAGAGACTCCAAGGCCAGCACTAACAACTGTTCAGAAATAAAGTGCTTAGAGGGAGACGAGTACTTGCTCAAACGTTTTGTTGCGTGGGAGTTCAAAATAGAGGGAAAAAGTAAAAAGCAAGAGTTTGGATGCAAAATTCAGGCCTCTGTCAAGCATAGGCACAGACAGGTGCCAAAATTTGTTCTTGTGGGCTCGCTGGAGTTGCTGGAACTCATTGGTATAGGAAAAGCAAGCGAGCTTTGAAGGCTCTTGGGGCTTGAGGCAACGCGTGTCCCCAAACTTTGTATCTCGCAAATCATATTTCAATACGCGGTGGAGCCGTTCTCTCCTGCTTTCGCTACAAACCGCCCTTTTAGCTACAGCTGCAGCAGGAAAGGATGAGGAAGCTATTTAATGTACTGTGTCATTGGAAACAAGAGGAGCTGGTGCTTTGTTTCTTGCCAGCCTCTCCTGGGTCAGGAGGAGATCAGCACAGGCTGATGGGCCAGGCCGGGAGCCGCAGGACCCTGGGTGATGCAGATAGCTCTTAACAGTTGGCTGGTGGGGACAGTAAAACAATATTTATGTGTATTGTCTTGAGAATCACGGAGCTAAATAAATGTGACAGCTTTCATTTGACATCCCCAACCTTGCTGCTGTCGCTCAGGGTTTTTCTTTTTGCCACATAACATGAAATCACTGTCAGTTTGATAGTATACAGCAGTGTTTCCGAAGCGCAAAGGTTAGGGGGGTGGTAGGCACGTCAGAATTATTTACGTTTGCTATGCATAAAATGGCACTTGGGGAGCAAGGCAGGCTGCCAAGGAGGAGAGGAACCGGGGCTGTCTGGTTGCTCTGGTGTGTCTCTCCACACTGGATTGTCAGGGTAGGATTTATAAAAATGGCTTCAAAACAATATCATCTTTCCTCACATAGACGTGCCCCCGTCTGTTGTGCTGAATGCCATTATTGCTATTCTCATGACAAAGCGTCTATCAATCTCTGCTTTGTTTATAAACAAATCTGCCTGCCCTGCATAAGAAATGGATAGGCTAAGGAAAAATACCATTACCAAAGGAATGAGTTAATTATATTTCAGAATCTCAGCAGGGAATGCTATCTCGGAGTATTCAGTAAGATCTGACCAGTGGAGTTATAATTAAAAAATGTCCCCAGGGAGGAACTTGTAAATTATTTACTGTAAGGGGCTTTTCCAGGCTCTTTTACTTTAATTACACACTCTGAAAGAGAAAGGCCTCAGAAACAAATTAACTAAGAGTTGAAATGGCTTTGTTAAAATCATGTTCGCAGCTAAGCGACTGGAAGACTGTGAGCACGGTTCAAATATAGGACAAAGCTTTGGAAGCTGGCATTACTCATGGTTTAAAAGTCCTATGGAAAGCACCAAAATGTCCCTGCATAGAAAATGCAGTCGCTGGTTTTCTCCAGTGTTCCCACTGGCCTTGGGAGATGTTGCATGTAATCCATGGGCTCAGATCTGACAGTGCCTCGTGCCCTCACAGCCATTTGCTTTGCGAGTAGAGGAACTGACTTTTGTGGGCTTTTCCATAGGGCACAGATGAAGTCCTAGCAGAGGGGGATGAAAGATTAGAGAGGAGGAAGAGGCAGAATAAGATGATGCTGGGACAGTATGAATTTTCCATCACTTTCACACCACCTGTGGCATTTTGGCTCAAAACAGCCTGGTTAACCCTCAGTGGCAGGTGGGCTGAATGCGGCCCTTGGTGCCAAGAGACAGCCACCTGTCCTATTAGCAGTTCTGTCCTTTCAAATGCAGGGGTGAAACCTGACTTGCTTGCCCTCCCATCTCAAACATGGCTTAAGCATTTGTTACCAAAGTTGGCCTTGCTGGAAGGCAGCTGGCGTGATCCCTGGTCAGAACTGGAAAATGGAAGTCAAGAGGCCGGAGCAATCCCCTCATCCCAACAACTGACTCATTGCTTGGCAGAGAGGGAGCCATTGTCTAATATCTGCTTGCTAAGGCACCAGGCAGCCAGTAATACTATATCTGCCTGCCTGTTGATGCCAAATTTTATCTGTGTAATGGCCTTTCAGCTGCTGCTGTCCTGGCATTTATTTTTTTTTTCTGAAAAGAAACCCCCACATCTGCTGTGGCACCTTTACCGGAGAGCCAACTGGCCGTGCAAAGCAGCCAGCCAGGCACGGCTGCTGGTGCATACGTGCTTGTTAGCCCATATACATGCATATAGCATTTCTCTTTTCCTCAAGTTTCCTTTTTCTTTCAAATTTTTTGCACTTACATGTCTTGCTTAGATGGAAACAGCCCCAGAGTTAACAGTCTCTCTCTACCCCCTGCATGTGTACAGTCTTCGGCACATGGCATTTGATTATAGCCTGAGGGTACCGTTATCGCGTCTTAAACAATAAGTTCTCCACCTTCAGGCAAACTAGCTGAAAATCTGCAGATGAAAGCTGCTTTAGCCATTCATCAGGCAGATGAGATCTCTGCTTTTATTTTGTTATAGTGTAAATCTGCTGCTTAGTTTTCTAGTCTCTCTGAAAACTACTGAATCATAAAAATGCTTGTAGCAAACGCCAGCTTGTCTGTCACCAGAATAATACATTAAATGACTTATCAGCTCCAAGAGAAGACTACAATACTTCTGAGATGATTTGAATATATAGTTAGGGAACAAAATACGTTGACAGCTTTAGAATTGTCTTGATCGGTAGATTTTATTTTGTATTTTACTTGAGCGTATCCAGTAATACTTGCAGAGGAAAGAGAAGACGTCCCTAAATTTCTGCAAATGTAGCTTATTGATGAAGAAAACCACAGAAGAAGAGTGGAGTAGAACATAAATGTAAAATGGAGGACTGTTCTTGAAAGGGCAGAACTATATGGTTTGAAGAGTCTCAGCAGAAGTATTGCCATTTAATTATTAGGAGTGGTAAGTCCATATTAACCTTTATGGAAAAGTACTATAGACTGTAATAAAGCTGAATACTTTTCTATAGCCTTTTGTTATCACCTTGTCAAATTTAATAAATTACTAATAAATTCTGTTAGAATGGCTAAAAAAATTACTGGAAAGGATCATTTACTATTAAATAATTTAGATTCATAGAGTGATTGTTATTAGACCATATTAAAATGTATGTGACTTTTTCATTCTGGATAAAATGGAAAATGTAATTACAGATAAACTATGAATGGCCTTCACTATTGTTGCCTAGCTTGTGAGCGAGCTTCCTTGGGTGGTTTTCTATCGCTGCCGTCCTGCACGCCTGGGGTAGACCAGACTGGAGCTAGTGACTGCCTGGGACTGACCCAGGTCAGCAATGGTCTCAGGTTTATACTTTGTCTGGAGTAGGATAACACGAGGTGTAAAAGGGTAGGGGAGGCAGGTGCCATCTCTGACCACGCTAGTTGAGGGAACCAGTCCAAAGGTCTCATCTGACAGAGCAAATTACCTTCAAGTAATGTTAGCTGGTTGCGAACCCGTCCTTCGGGTGCACTGATGGTGGAAAACAAGGCTGCTAACCCTTAGCAGCTGCGAGGGCTTTGCTTCCCCAGGGCTGACTTCAGAGAGCTGTGGGAATCTCTTCTCTAGGAGGCCCCTGAGGCTCATGCAGCTTCGTGTCCAAGGTGGCACATCAAGCAGGGATGCCAAGAAAGAAGAAAATTGCTCCATTTTGTCTCTTTAGGGTCTGTAGTGGGATGACACTGTGCAAAGACTTTGAAAACTACAGAGGCCAGACTTCGCTCTTCAGTCTTAGATTTTTCACATCATTTCTGGTGTGGGGAAGGTCTGAGGTCCCCTGGAAACATGCTTCTTGGAGCCTGGCAGCCCTTTAATACAGTTTGGGGCAAAAGTAAAAACAAATCTTGAGAGAAAGCAGTTAAATGTAACAGGAAGCAGGAGCTGAGGTGTGAATTTGAGGAGGTTTAGGTACAATCAAATTGTGCTGGAAAAAGGGAAAAAGAGATCACCCTCAGCGAGCTGAATTGTGTTGACTTGGTGGGAGGCGAAGGGGCTCAGCTCAGAGTTCAGCAGAAGAGAGCATTTTGCAGCCACGCTCCTGGGGTCGCCTCGCAGGAGCCAGTGGCCAGATGCAAACTACTCTTTTACGATGGCATTAAACACTTTGCAAAGGCTAAAAAAGCAACATCCACTTTACAAGGGCTAAAAAAGCAACTTCACAGCTTGTTAGCTGGGGGAGACTGGCTTCCCTGAGACTTTGGCTGCCTGAACTGGTGGAGCTTTAATAGACTTCATCTGCTGTAATGCTACCAACATGCTGCTGGTTCCCCAACACGAAACGCTCATGTGTGAACACTGTTGTGGTAATAAATTAAGAGGAGTGGGAAGGGCCCTGGAAGTGAGCCATAAATCTGGTGGTAAGCGTCAGCGAGCAGCCGGGGCTGGGCTGTACATCATTAATAAAGATGTTGAGGAGGTGCGAGGCAGCACGTTGCTGTGGATGTTGTTACTCAGGTTTCCACCACAGCAGAGCTGAGGTTTGGTACTCACAGGACAATCGGTCAAAAACTCTCTGCTATCGTAAAAATGATGCAGGCTACTGCTGGTGAAAGTTGTTGTTGGCGGCGAGGTTAATGTTTTGCTTTTATTTAAGAAAAGAGTCCAACCCTGTTTTTCAACAGAGTATGAATTCCTGAAGAAGTTCCCTGGCTTGTTGAACAGTGCTGCGAACACTTTGTTTTACATAATTTGCAGCAAAATTAGTGAGGTTTAAAGCTCTTTAGGGCACTGCTCTTGGCTTTGAATGCACAGCCTCTAGCACAACAGGCCTCTGGCTGGGATTAGTACCAGCACAATGCAGATTATTAAAGAGGGAAAATAAAGAGGCAAGAGAAGGGTGTTTTCGTGCAAGAGGCTTAAATCTGGTTTTGAATAAGGGCTGCAGAGCAGCAGCAGGACCAGTCAGACTATTTTCTCACCACTTGAATAGTTCAAACGCAGCCTGGATATGTGATTTTATGGCTTTGCCTCTATTTTCCCTGATGGGGGAAATTTTGAAATGACACTGTTTTCCTTCAACTTTTGTAGGATACTCTATGGTGCATGGACAGAAGCCGTGAGGGGTACGACAGATGTCTTGCTCAGCATGGTACCCAGAAATTAAATGTTTTTCTCTTGGGACAGCAGGGAGAGGACTGCAGCTGTCTGGGCATCGCGGGGGCAAAAAAGGAGCTGAA
The DNA here is from genome assembly GCF_036417535.1 of Chlamydotis macqueenii. NCBI lineage: Eukaryota > Metazoa > Chordata > Aves > Otidiformes > Otididae > Chlamydotis > Chlamydotis macqueenii. The sequence goes on along the minus strand of NC_141567.1, from coordinate 9,017,066 downwards.
CGGGTGAAGGGCCAGGAGGAGGGAAGGACCCAGCTCCGCAGCAGATGCTGTCACAGACATCTCCTGTCAGTTGGGAGACTTTATATACAGAGCCATGCGGAACACAAGTATTTGTGGATTTAGGGGGAAAACAGAATGTGAATTAGATTTTAAAGCAAGCATTTAGCTAAAAATAGAAGCCATGGGCCTGATGCGCTGTAGGCTGTGACAGGAGAAGTGGCTAATTGCTAGTGAATTTTCACCCCACTTGATTATTGTTGTGACACACAGATCATTAACATGATGGCCTAAACATGAAACAAATTGTTTAAATATTAAATTGTCAAGTCCTTCCTCTGATCTCTAAATCACTACCTAAAGTAGGGGGGGTGTGTGTGTAAAAAATGAGTTTTGGTCTCTGCCACTGTCTGATGCTGCATGGGTCCCTGTCAGTGTGGCAGCTGCTGCCAGGCTGCTGCGAAATGGCGTTTTCGATCATCTGCTTTGTCTGCAGATGTATTTAATACCTGATCACACACGCTCGTCTGCATGCTCTCACGCGAGCATAGAGGCTGATGCCTCCCTCTTCCCTGGGTCTCCAGCACGACCAGCCCTGCCCAGAGACCAGGGGCATTTGGAGTGAGGGAGATGGGGAAGGAGAGAGGCCATTTGCCAGACTGCTGCTCCAGCCTCTGCTGCTGCTGCGAATCCAGGTAGGAACTGTTCAGCGGTGAACACCGACAGTGCCCGACTGCAGCGCCTGCACGATGGGGTGGGCAGTGAGGAGGATCTTACAGCAGATCATGCAGGAGCTGGTTGTCCTGTAAAGAGCCTTTGGAGCAGCTGCAGGTAACTTCTGTGCTTCCAGGTACTGTGTCTCCTTTCCCCTTGGATCTACAAGGTCAATGGGTTCGGGAAGATGCCCTAACTGCCAGTTTGTGCACTTTCAAACAGCTGCCTTCAGATAGGGGAGGAGGAGGAGGCCACTGCAGACAGCCCTCCTCCTGATGCAGGAGGAGCGTCGGAAGAGCGAGCAAGCTCTGCACCATTTTCCCATTTTCTTGGGCAGCCCACGGAACAACACAAGCATCCCCTTGGTGCTCAAACTACAGTAATGCGCTTTCCAGAGAGGAAGAATTTGGCTGTAACTGAGCACTCCGCTCCTTTGCAGCATCTCCACAATGACGTTGCTCCATGACATGGACCTCTGTCCAGTGTCACCTTAAAGATGGGACAAGAGAGGTGTAAGCACACTAAACTCCCATCATTTACAGTTCTGCCCTGTTTAATTTTATTTCGCAAATAGCTGTTGTGCCATGCAAAAGGCAGAGTGCGTAAAAGACCCTGTATGGAAACTGTTTTGCAAGAGAACAATGCTGTTGGGAGAAAAAAACACGCATATTAATGACATTCAACCAAAGGATTATTAAAGGCAATGAGCACAGGGCACTTATTTAGGAAACTATTTGTTCAGGGAGGACACTCTAACAGCTTTGGCTTCGTGATTTCCTTCCTGTGTAACACATAAGAGCACAGGAAGCCGGCTCTTGAATTCATGGGTCGTAATCCTACCTGCTGCCGAGCTCGAGTAGGATCGGTTTAAAATGAGTCCTAGCGCTGTTCTGCCTTTCCCCAAGAGCTCAGCAAAATTAATCCACCAGTAAAGTTTCTCTCTGTCTGGAGCTAGAAAATACAAATAGAAAGTGAAATTTGTGCTGATAATTACTTTGACAGCCGTCACATGTGCATGTTGTAAAGGATCAGCACAGACACAGCTTCCAATGTGACGATACCCGTGGTAATAGCTGTGATTAGGTGGAGGCTAATTGGAATGCATTACACATTCAATCCCCACAGTTCACTGTTCTTTAAGCAAATTTGCATTTGGGTAGAGAGCCTTATTTTTAATACACATGGATAGCTCTGCCTGCAGACCTCCATTGATTTACACGGTAGCCATTTGTACCAAAGCATTTTCTTCGGTAGGTCACCAAATATACCAGCTTTGTTTAACACAGCATAAAACTCAGAGAAAGATTTGTCCTAGTTCTCCCTACAGACAAGCGTGTACAAAAATACCAAGCAGGAACGGAGATTTTAAAGGTTACCTAAGAAATTTTGTCCAATGCTACTTTTTTAGAGTTGCCTCAAGCACTACCTGCTGTCAGTGTAATACGTAGAATAATGGAGCGAGGATACGTAGATCTGTTTCTCACACACGCATCCCAAAACTAGGCTCAGAATGAGTTAGAGGCTTTTGAAAGGTACTTTGATTTCTAAGTCATGTAAGTATTTGCCGTTTTACCCAGTATCGAATTGCACATGCAAACAGGCTAGTTTCAAGCAGCACGTACATATTCAAATTCTTTTGTGCTGGAGGTATTAATCCACAGATGGGTATTCAATTACTATCAGAACAAACTGTGCAACTGCACTAGAATCAGATAAAAATATGCAAAGCAGGTAGCTTGAGGCTCATCTATACTAAAATTCCTCTAGCTGTTTGAAGAGGGTTTGTAATGTCAGTGTACTCCCACCTGAGTATATTCTTTATTGCGAGCATTGTGAGGTGGCCTTCTTGGATGCAAAAGTTGGATCTGAATAGATTCACTTCAAGGATTCAGGGTTTTTTTTCCTCTTAAGTAAAAAATTACCAAAGAGGAAAAGTAACCTAATTCTTTTCTTTCTTTCAAGAAATGAGTGAACTTACAGAGCAAGAATTTGTGAAAAATAAATTAAAACATAGATTATCCCTTTCTTATTTTCTGCTCATCTTTTATCCTTTCTTGTCCTTGTCATCATTCCCACCTCTGCCCCCACTACTTTATCATCCCTGCTGTCCTTATCAGGATTATTACTTTTGTTGGCATCCAATTCAAAAGCCTGCCATCCCGTTGCAGGTTTATATTTTCAGATGCAGGGTGGAAGTTTTGGATAGAATCCCACCTTTTGGGGACCCGTGGAGATGCATGTGAAAAAAAAAACCAGATAAGAACAGTAAGTCTATAAATCTCCACATCTATAAATCTTAAAATGGATTACTGATGACAGTGACTCTTTAATGGAAAGAGTGACAGTCCATATAGATGAGAGACAGTGTAATTCATGGAAGCTATTAAATTTGAGAGGCCTTTTCATTCTCATTTGTCTTTCAATGTTATGTGTCGATTTCTGGGAGATTATTCTCTGGGGAGAGATGTGACCTACTCATCAGGGCCTGAAAAGTGCCTGTGTTTATTTGCCTGGCATTTGCCGTGGTGGGTAATATATTTGCTCCTCTTGCATCAGGGAAGAAAACCAGCAGCACTGGTAGGGGCTGGAGAAGAGGGCACCCAACATGTGGGAGCCTCCTAGTTGCACCCACTGTGTTTTTAGGGTTAAAAGTGTCCAGAAACCCATCACGGGGCAGTAGAACACCCATGGCCAAGTTCTCCACATCTGTTGATCAGCTGGGATGTGGCTGTGGCCAGCCAACCCCTTGACAGCGTGGCATTACTGTCACAGGACAGGGGTCACCTTCACTGCATGGGACGCGGTGGTGGGGCTGTTCTCTGGGAGCTCCTCTGCCGCAGCTTTGCACTGAACTGAGGTCTTGGCTGAGAGGTCAAGCTGCTACAGAAGTGTACACCCAGCAAAGCAGTTGGTGGTTTATAAATACTAACACGTCAGAATAAGAGTGTAGAACAGCAAGCAGGCACCGGGGGAATTGACATCTAAAAGCTTTGCCAAGGTTGCGTTCCTTCATTTTGATCACAGATTACGAAGTTACCGTGCAACGTGTTCCCATGGGAAACTAAAGGCCAGCTGAGTTTCATCAAGAAATGAGTTGCTTCTTTGACTCCAAAAAGGCCAGGAACAGGATGGTTTCACTCCACGGAGCAGGAGGATTTACTGTAACACAGTCATTTCATGCAGGTGATTGACTGTTACTGCTACCTGCGACAGCCTGAAATCTGTTGCCATTGCGTCCTTACTGTTAGTACAATTGTTCAGCCAGAGACTGAGACACTCGCGGCGCATCCAATTCCTCCCCTTGCAAGTGGATGCGATCCCCATCAAAACCAATTGACTGAAGTCAGACCCCGTGTCTTCAGTTGCTAAGGAAAGAAAAATCAGTGCTCCTCACGAGAGGACCACTGGTGCAGAAAGTCACTTAGCACTAGCAGCTGCTTTATGGCAGCAGAGCCTGGCAGAGGAGATTTAGGGATGTGAGCAGAGGCTGGAGCAGGATCCTATGTTACGTGGGAGTCCTGGGGACATGGATGGCAGGAAACCTTGAGTAGAGGATTGCTTCTTGGAAAATTCACATTCTTTTCTGAAGGAAAGCGTGTGTGTGTGATCTATTTGTTTATTTATTTCTACAGCTAAAACATCAAGGATGTTGCTGTCAGTCTACAGAGATCTGGATCCATACCCTCTCACTGCAGCCAGGCAGCTGACAGGGGTCCACTGCTGTAAATTACTTATTAGCTAATTAGCCATGTTAATGTTACTTATTAACTTGTTGCCATTAACTGATTAGCCCCTGGCTGCACATTGCAGCAGCCCTATCTTGCCCATGGCCTGTGGAGATGAAGGCTTGCTTGCTCCCAGGTCAGAAGTAGGAACCTAAAATTGCTGTGATCTCCTATAGGAAACTGGTGGGTTGGTCCAACCCAGAACACTGGTGCCTTTGTCACTAACTCCCCACTCGTGTTTTGGCAGCTTTGCTGTTGATTTGGGGATGAGTCACAGGAGACTGTGCTATCTGGTTGGGCCTAGGACAGGCTGGGTTTCAGTGCTGAGTCACTGGCAAGGTGGTGTGGGCAGCCTGGGTCTGTTGTGCCTCCTGCTTTAGAAAGGGCTGTGGCTTGTTTTTGCCCATCTAAAAGATCATGCGTCCCTTTGCTGGTGTTCCTCCAGCACATCTAGCCAAGGATGGGTTTGCTGGTTTGTGGTCCTTGCTGCGTAACATGAGGGTTTCATCACGGTGCATAACCCTCATCCATGTTGTGGCTGCCTCCAGCCTGGCTCTGACACTAAGACAGATTTGACTTCTTCCACATAAAGCCAATATTGTTATTATTATGTATTATTTATACTGCAGAAAAATATTGAGAGGAAGAAGTAGGAAAAATTAGCTCATTCTTTCTAGAATCTGTGAGCAGCTGAAAGCCAAAGAATATAGAATATATAAAAAAAAAAATCAGCTAATTTTGGAGCATGTTTCATCTTCAAAACAGCCACTCATTTGTACTTAATTCTTTGCAAATCTTTATTCCTTTTGTTGCAAGTTTGGTATAATTTTACGTTATACAAAGTTCAATGGAAGAAAAAAAGGGAGCAATGGTTTGAATTATTCCCCATCCCCCTATCCTGCAAGAAAAACTCGGGTTTGAAGATCACTTTTTAATATGCAAGGATCCAGCCAAGGACGCCCTTGCTAATCTTTCAAAATGCAGCATTGTGCTCCTTCAAAGTATGAAAAGCTGCTTGGATTTTGACTGAATTTGTAACCCTTTATTAAACTTCTAATGGCTAACGAGACAGAACTTGGTTATGAAGACTAAAATATAGAAAATATAAATCATCTGCTTGGAATGAACACTCATCCTCTTTTACTTTCATTAAATCCATTTTAAACTAACTTTACCATTTATCTTTCATGAGATTTTCATTACTTTCCCATCTATTGAGGACAAGAGGGAACAGTCAGTTTTATTGTTAATTTGTCTAATCTGCTCTTCACTGTGGCTTATTCAGGCATTTGAGCGTGATATTTTACTGCCAGCCCAAGCTGGTGGTTTAGTCTGTGCGGTCCCTTTTCCTCCTTCTGTACTCTACCTTTCTTGCAGCTGGAAGGACAAAATATGCAACTTTAAAAAAAAAAAAAAAAAAGACCAAACCAACCAAACAAAAAAAAAACCAAACAAAAAAACCCCCAAAACAAACAACACGACAAACAAAAAACCCCTTGTAGTGTTGTTCTAAGCTGGAGCAAATCATGAGAATGGTAAAAACAGCTTCTGTCAGCCCTGTTTCCCCCTAGACATTTGTGTCCTCAGTCCACACAGATTTTTCTTAGCTTGGAGTGATCTGCTGGTTCTCCTGTCCAAAGATGCAAAGCTGCCGCTCTGGATGGCCCTTAGGTTACCGTTCATGCGCAGTCTGTAAGAAAGCAGAAGCTGTGAACGTCCAGTGGTATTTTACTGGCTAAATCCTTCATACCTTGTCCGTGCAAAAAGTTGCAGGAGTTGCATGAGGTTTATCTTGCATGGATAGAGTAGCAAGGTCTGATTCAGTAATGTCAATGAGACTTTGTCTAAACTATAAATCATTAATTTTGTTAATGCATACCTGTGAAATCCCTCGCAGTGATGGCTCCTGTTATCTAGAAAACATTTGAAGGACAATAACAGGGTTTATAGAAGTCAATTGTATAGTTATTTGTGGGGACTGCGCTGTAGCTCTGCTGGAAATAATGGTAATTCTGCAATTACTCATGTCAGCGGAGGGATGTTATTCCCTGATCGCTCTGCGATTAACTTGTGCCACTGCTGTAGCCCAGAAGGGAGTAGGTAGCATACGTCTTTCACGAAAACTGCTTTTTTGAAGGGGTTCCCTTACAGCCACCAGCCCCCTAATAGTTGGTCTGCTTAAGCAGGAGCTGGGTAGGCATTCACAGTGAGGATCCGTGGCTATTTTTTTTTTTTCTAAGCAAAGCTCTGCATTCAGCTCAGCGTTATTGATGGGGTCGTGTGTGAGGGAGGCTTACACCGAGGGGAAGAGTAATGGCATTAAGAGAGAGAATGGCAAATTGGCTGGGTGAGAAATTACCCGCATTCGGCCCCACTGCGCGGAGCTCTTACAGCTTGGTAACCCCTTCGTGCTTGGGGCTGGCTGGAAGGGTAAGGCACAGCACACAGCCCTTCTGTAAAAATACTGGAAAAGCCATTTGTAGTGAAAATAGAAGTGCTGAAACCTGCATGCCTTTCGGCTGTGGCTTTTGCCTCTTAGTGCTTCAATCAGGAGCTTCTCTTCAATCTGAGCGCTGGGGGAGGATTTACATGTGATCGATCCCTTCATACGGAGCAGGTTTGGTTAGAACAAAGCACGGGAAGAAGGCTGGATTGGCTGCAGGTGTTATTACCAGCAATAATTCCCTCACCTCTACTCCTGTCAGCTCCCTCCCCAATAACCAGCTGTTGGAGCACAGCGGAGGAGAAGATGCTGAGCTGTGACAAGTGACAGGGACAGCATGTTGAGTCATGGGCCTGGGGGACAGAAACAGGGACAGGCAGATCCTGGCAGGAGTCTCAGTGGCTTCTTAAAGCCGTTTCTGGGTGCTAGAATAGAGAGAAGCAGGGTCACACGGCTGCAAGGAGAACAGCTGATGCTGTTTCTATGAAAACAGATGTGCATTCCCAATAGGCGCTGCTGTTTTGGTCTCAACAGCTGGATTGCATCCTCATTCTTACCGCTCAGTATTGCGCATTTAATATAAGGCTTTTAATTCTTTTTATGGAAAGTCTTACCCGGTAATACATTTGCATGTGTTGGTACTGGGCTGGTTTCTGTACAGGGATCCAGTGCTAGATGCTGATGAAACCTGAGGTGAAAGGCTCGGTCCCCTTGGGGACACCAAAGAGGTAAATGGGGTGCAGTCTCCTCAGTCCAGTGGACAAGGAATAATTCACTGTATTTTCAAGGTTGGCCGCTTGTTTCTTATAATTCCTTGAGAGATAGTAATTAAATATCATCGCATTAGAACCAATATGTCCCAAGTAGAGAACAAACTCATGATTATGTAGCCATCACATTAAACAAACAAGCTGCTCATTAAAAATAGATGCAAGAGATTCAATTAGATCTAATGCTGCGTTAAGGATTTGATGACATGCTGGCTTTATTTCCATTGGTTCTAGGCAATAATGAAACAGCTTTTCATAAAGACCCAAGAGGAATGTGTTTCTTTTTTAAATACCCGTTTCCTTCTTAATCTTAAAACTACTATCAAGCACCTTTTCCTTTAAGTAAAGAGGGTAGAAAAAAAAAGAAAAAGGAGCTTTATTGTTTTCTAGCATTCCAGCTGGGTTTAGAGGCATAAAAGAATGAGGGAGCCCAATCTTTATTCTGTGTGCTACCTCTAATATAATTCAGAACGATGTAATAGGGAATCAAATCTCTGTAAGGATGATTACTGAATGTACAGAAAAGGATGATTATTGAATGTACAGGATTTCTTCTAACCGTTATCTGCCTCTCCTAAATGTGCACATGAAGAGCTGTGTGGTCACTTCGATCCAACTCTCCTGATGAAACCATTGCCTTTGCTCCGTCCTCCCCACCCAGCTGGGCACTGGCTGCAGCTTCGACTTAAGCTTAGCAATAGATCTTTCTCTCACAAACTGGTTTTATTTAAACCCCTGTCTGTGGCCCTGGCCCATGTGTTTCAGAAGCACGTTACATTTTGCCAAGTGATCAGGATTGCGCTTGTTCCGTCACTGCTCTCCTTTCTCCAGAAAGGCAGCCCAGGGGACAGAGCTGTAAATTGCATCCCAGCTCCATCTTAATCCATCACCTGGACCAAGCAGCAGAGTCCTAGGAAAGACTGAAAGAAAATCAACTTTGCTTTTTCCTTTAATCTCTCGCCTAGCTCACAATACAGATGCTGTCAACTTTTAATTATGTGTGGGCAGATTATCCAGTTGCGAATGAGCCGTGTTACATCGAAAGTAAAACACTTTTATTCCCGTCGTTGACCTTTTTCTATGTCGTAACTCCAGTTTTCAGCAAAAGTAATATAGAAAACAAAACATTTATTTTCATGATCTGATTTACACTGGTTTTGTTTGACTGTGCTTTACTTTATTTGGGTGAGTTCAGCTCCCTCCCTGAGTCTAGATAATAACAAGTTGACTGACTATAGTCAGGAAGGATGTATTAAAATTTATAGTTATGAAATAGCCTGATGCAGCGTCTGCTGTAGATGGCAAAATAGATTGGATTGATTGGGCATTTGTCTCTGAAACAGAGGGTGGTTTTGATGTATGTGCATAATTTGTAAGTGAATTTGCTTCTCCCGAGTACCGCTGCGATTGATGCTGTGTAATTAAGAATTTCATCACCAATCTGAAAAGTGCCCTTTGGTTTAGATTGTGGTTTGATTTTTTTTGCAGAGAAACCACCTTCTGGGCACAGTGTATTTGGAAACCCCAAGAATCCCAGCTGCTCGGGGATGTTTGGTGTGATGGTAATTTAAGGGCTGTGCGCTTATGAGTGATATTGTAATGACTGATTTCTTGACTCTGCCTTGTAAATCAGTATATTCTAGCAAAGGGCACGAGCTGGAAAAGTTGTCCACATATGTTCATCCACAAGAGATATGGAAAAGAGTATTTTGGGTAGCTTTGCAGACTGATTTCAGCTCTTCCCACTGTGTCCAGTCTATAGGTAGCTGTGAAACCTCCCTTGCTTTTCAAGGTGTACTGCAACGTGGGAAAAAACTTGGCAGTGCTGCTAGCACAGAACAGGAGACAGTGGTGGTGAGGTGGGAGAGCTTTGCCAGCCTGGTGCTTGCTGTGTTTTTACATTCTCAGGAAGGTACAGACTCCCTCAGAAGTGTAACAGATGCTGACGTGGTCTGTAGTGCATATAAACTTGTGTTTTCAGGTGGAGAACTGCAGACTGGAAAGAAGCAGACTGGCAGTCTCTGCTGAAGCCTGAAGAATGTATTTTTTTTTCCACTTTTGCCCACATACTTTTCCCTAGCCAGCTCATTTCCTTTTTAAAAGCCTTTCTTTACTTTTTTCTTGTTTTTTTCCTTTTTTTTTTTTTTTTTTTTTTTTTAATGAGTAACAATTCCTTATTCCTTATGTGCCATTTTACTGTCATCTCCAGAAAGGAGTTGCCATGAAAGGAGTGGAAGAAATCTGAGTGTTTCTTCTGATAAGGGGAAAATTGTGACCATCCTTAGCCGAGCCACTATTGGCATTCCCCTTCACACCAGTCTCTGTTCCGAAAGCTCTTGACTGGAGAAAAAAAGATACGAAAGGTTAGGTTTTCTTTACACTTATAGAGCCTTTCATCCCCCGATGACTGAATTTATTTCATCCATAAAACACAAGTCTCAAAGAATCCCACCCTCTTGTACATGGGGTGGGTTGATTTGTATTCTGCTGCTGTTTTCTGTAAGATAACAAATACAGGAAGAGAACATCAATCCTGATTTCTTCTCTTTCTTTATCTCCCCTCTCGTTCTCTGTTGTGCCAGGACTGCTAATAGCATTCTGGTTTAGTGGTGGATGTAATACGCTATGGATGCTGGATATTGTCTTTCTTTATCTCTTGCACCTATACAAATGCTGACTGCATGTTTCCCTCTTCCTCTCCTGCTTCTTTCTGAACTGAATTCATTTACCTCAAAATTGCAGAGCTGTAGTGACAAATCCGTTGGGTCAGAGAGGTACTTAGAAGAGAGATGTAGTCCACTCACCCCTCCTGTATGCTCTTACATTGTTATTACTCCCTCACCTTTCTTTTTTTTTCTGAACGGGACAAATACTCCATTTTTTCACTTAAATTTCAGATAATTCACTAAAGTAATTTTGTGTAACCAGTGTTAATTATTTATAAAGGTGAGATTTTCTATACTTGTAATAAATTTCAATAGTCGTAAAAAGCCAGGGATTCATAACTCCCAGAACTAAATTATTTATCAGTCAGAAGGATGGTTGGATCTACAGTACGGGGTGTTTCTAAGGACCTCAGCTAACCAGAAGGGTCAGCTTCTTTGGGTTGAGAAGGGATTTGACCTTGCTGTTTCTGGTCCCTAGAGCTTTCCTGACAGAGGAAAACAGTGGGCATTATTCAAGCACAGATTAAGCTTTGAAAATTCTACATTTACTAGGAAAAATACAGCATGGAGACATGATGTGAAAGTTAGGAACTGGATGCCTGTCCTTCATCTATCAACTGGGAAGAGCAAAGGTGACCATCAAAACCACTCAAGGCTGGTGAGGAAGGGCAGCACCTTCTGCTGCTGCTCATGTTTTGCCCCAAAACAGACTTTACTGGTGCTGAGTCACCTGCGCTCGCATGATGCAATCCGCGATGCTCTTGGTACAGCGTGGCTGGGTGGGTGTTGAAAGGCCAGCCCAGGGCTGCTGAATGTAGGCTTGAAAGTGTGGTTTTGGAGAGGGAGGTGGTGTAGATTGGTCCCCACAGTCAACAAACTGGTGTCTCCAGTGGGCCAGGCTCCTCGCCCACCTCCGATCTCACCCAGTGGCTCCACAGAGGCCCAGTGCTCCAGACCAGAGCCTTTGCCTGCGCAAAACCTTTTTTTTTTTTTTTTTCATTCTATTGACGAAATTGCAAGATAAGATTTTCCGCCTGTACCCAGGAAAGCAGATTTGACAAAAAAAAAAAAAGAGAGAAAAACAGGCAGAAGAAGAAGAACAAAAAAATTTCCACTTAGCAGAGCTGTTAGATGAACTTCATCACACATTCATAACTCTGCTTTTCACCAGCAGCAAGGCTTGGAGGGAAAAAAAATCTCCATGGCAGACAGCAGCACAGGTGATGTAGTGCAGAGAATCAAGGGCATGAAGCTTTCCCCAGATTTGTATTTTTATAAGTAACTGAGATTTTCAGTTTATTTTCATGATGAAAGAAGTGAGCAGAAAAAAAATCCCGGCTCCTTCCATCATGAAATACATATTGTGGCAGAATGCTGCATGCCTTGTGTCAAAGGATCCATAGTATTGATTTCCTGAAATGAAAAATAAGTTTAAGGTGGAGTGCTTGGAAAAAAAAAATCAATAAAATTTCAAGTGACTGAATAGAACTATCAATTGTAATGACAGCAGTCAAAAAGCCTTATCCAGTTGCATAACATTTTGGTGTCTGGACCTTTATTTTCATTAAATTTGTCATTGACAGAATGCTGACCTTACCTTACCAACATGTCTGAAATTAGATTAGAATTAGTGCAGCTCAAAAATGCCCGTTTTCTTTCCACAAAACGTTTGTAAGCAAAAAATGGAAAACATGGAGTACAAGTGTAAATGTCTGCAATGCAAATTGGGATGATACAACCCAGCCAACTGGGAAAAATATTTGAAAATATCTCCTGAGATTTAAGAAACAGCCTCAGTCTCCAGCAGCTGTCACCAAAACCATCACCCAGGCTTTTAGCAGGAAGGCTAGAACATCAGAACTGGCATTTTTTTCCAAAACCCTATATTTTTGTTGGTTTTTCCCCTTCATTCCCACAAGAATTGAATTATCAACAGCCAATAAATAGTCACCCCACAGAGGACTGAGGGCTGCAGCTCCCTGTCCCTCTGACTCATAGTGTGGGGCTTGCATCTGAGCCATGCCCATCACCATCACCACTGTCATCATGGGGCTCCTGGGAGGCCAGTGAGGACTCAAGGCTCCAGCCATTCCCAGGGCCTTCAACATCCCGCAGAAAGGATCAAAGGTCACTTCTGGAGGCAGTTTGCGCTGCTTGGTGTTTCCAGGTACCTCCTGCTTGCTTTGGCCCGTCCAGCTGAGTGTCTTCGGAGTGGGGTCAAACTCATTTTGATCCCTCTGCAGCCCTGAGAGCATTGCAAACATGCAATAAATGAAAAGTATCATTAAAACTGCAAGAAGGAAGCTGTCGGGGTGCCTGCTCACCTTGCAAAACAAATGCAGAAGACAACTGAGCTGCATGAGGCAGGAGGGAGGGCTGCTACTGTGCACTTGGCACAGCTGGCTGCCCTGAGTGAGCTCCTGGCACCCCGTGCTGCCAGGGAATGAAGGTGCTCACAGGGCAATGCTGGGGAAAGGTCCGCTTGGGAGATGGGGTCGGAGCAATCACTCTGATCTTAGGTGGTGTCAGGTTTGTGCTGCTGCTCCAGTTAACACATGTAGGAATTCATTATTCATTATTATAAATCATCTTATCTGGCTATAAATCACATAAACAGCACCATCCTTTTCCACAGAGGATGCTCTCCGCACCGTACATCGCCATCACCCCTGTGTGACTGAGGCAGTGGCCTTTCTGGGTCCCCCAGGCAAGGACCAGCAAGTCTTCTCCTCGGTCCTTGCTTCAGAGCCTTGCTCCCTCCTTTGTGCTTCTCCCTCCTTGGCTGCATTCCCTGCTTTTCCCTCTTCCTTGAGTGAAATGAGGCTGCTCCCAGCTCTGCAGCTCCCAGGGGACACATGTGGCAGGTCCCTGCAGAGAGAAGAGCGACTGCGGCTCCCTCCCCACCGCACTTCCCCCTTCCTTCCTAAAGACAGCAGCGACAAAGGGAGCTCGTGTTTTATTCTCATACTCTATGCCTTTTCTATTTTCTATTATTTTCTTCAGATTTCTTTCTTTCTTTTCTTTCTCCCTACTTTTTTTTTTTTCTGTGTTAAAGCTTCCCAAAGCCTTGCAGGGGCCACCTCATCCTCCACAGCCCCCAGAGCAGAGCAGCCCTTGCAGGCTGGTGCACCCAGTTTTTGACCAGTTGTAGCTGGGTGCCTGTTTAGAGCAGGAGAAGGCACCTCTCCCGTCTCAGACGATTTCCTTGCTCTGCAGTAAGCTAAGCAGGCATCGAGCAGAAAACATAGGCTAATCCAAATATCACCAGACCAAAGCTCATCTCTGCCTTCCAGGTAGCAAGAGCCTGTCTTGGCCGGCCCCAAACACCTCCTCACTGCTGGCAGCCCGAGAGGCAGTAGAAGTGTGGTTTCTCGCTGACCTTCTGGAGGCTGCAGGGGCTTTGTTGTTTAGACACTGCCTTGCACACCTACAGCAGCCTGAAATGGTTTGAGAACTGGGGTGTTGATATCGCTGTTTTGCACTCTTATCAAAGCCCCTTATTATTTCTTTTGGTTTTCCGCCTGTCTGTCCACGCTGACCTGATATTGCTTGTTTTCTCCTGGGGCAGAGGCGATATTTTTTTTTGTTTTCTAGCAGTAAGTAGGAGAGGAAGCCATCCTAGGAGGTCTGAGCCTGTTGCGTCCCCTGGGAGAGTCATTCCCAGCAGTCAGGGATAGCAGCATCTGCCAGCCTGGCACAGTCCATCCTGTTCTTGCATTTCTCGGCAAAGAGCTACTCCTTAGGTCTCACTGAAGCCCAGGGTGTGCATCTTGCAGCTGCTGGCCAACAGAAAGTGCATCTGTACATATCCTTCAGGGCAAAGCGTTTCGGCCACCCTGAGTCACTGCATGGTACGGTGGGGTCCATGCCCACAGCTGAAGCCTGTGCCAGCGATATAAAATTTAAAAAAAAAAAGCCTACATTTTCCAAAGCTCTTTTTTTTTTTTCGTTTGTGGCTTTAAGATTAATTTTGATATGACTGCACAAATGGGTTGAATGCAAGTACTTGCTTTTGCTTTTAATTGTTTCACTACCGTTCTTATAAGGCATAATCAGAAGGCATCTCGATGTGCATGGCAGTGCTTCTGTACGGGACACATCGAATGCTCTCATCTTGGCTGTCGTCAAAGGCTCCATGTCCTCCAGTATATAGAGGCTCAGTCCTCCTCTCAGATGGAGCATTTTGGCCTTCTCTTGTTCCAAACAATGACACTGAATTTGTAGCAGCTCCCTGGAAATATTTCTTTGTATTAAAAAAAATAAATAAATCAAGACTCTAAATAAGAAGCTCAGTGGCAAGTGATTTTATCTTTCTTAAAGCCTTTTGAACTTTTCGAAGCTCCAAGCGTTTGATTTACTTTGTGGTTCAAATGCCAGCTCAGGCTGATTATTTTCAAGGCTTGTTCTCTTGTCCCGGGTCACTGAGTTTTGCACTTGATCTTCAAGAGCACCTTGGCTTCCACTACAGAGTTCCTTTGGGAAAGTACAGGCTTGCATTCAGCTGCAAGGAAAGCAAGTACAACCCACCCCAAAGTACTGGAGTTGATTTACAGGAAAAGGGACGATTTTTTCCTTTATCATTTCTACTGTTGCAGAGAGATGAATTCTCCATGGCATAATAGCAGAACAAAAATAGATTGCTTCTGTAATACACTATACAACAGGCTGGAATACATCAGCCTTTTTTCCTCAACAGTTCTCTGACAAATGAAACTTTATCTAACCAAGTTCACCACGTCATTCTCCTTCTCCTTTTTGCTCCCTTTTCCTGAACTCCTGCAAGTGCCAAAATGATGCTTGTGCAGTAATGCAACTGTTAAGGTTGCGCATCACCTATCCTGCTGCGATGCTGCTCCCAGTGATGTGCAGTGAGACTGGGAACGCTTGGTTGCTTGCTGGATGGACAGAGGTTTGTGTTTAGGATACTGCCGAGGAGCAGCAGTGGTCAGGCTCTTGGGCTCTGGGTCAGGTGCTGGCCAGGTTTTTTTTTCAGGCTGTATTTGTTGTCACAGATAACAGCAGTTTTTGTACCAAGTTTCCCATTCTGTTCAGTCTTGATGCAGGAAAGGTATTAGGGAAATGCCCTTGTCTTTAGAAAACCTTCTAATTAAAACACCTGCTTGGCTCTGCGTTATTGAAAGTAAACAACTCTGAAGGGAGCATTTGCTTTATCTGTACGTGGAGAGAAAGCAATAAACGCTCACAATCTGGCTAAAAATGGATGTGAGAGTGAAATCCCTATTTTCAGGTCTACAAAAAGTAAAACCTTTTTTAAAAAAAACTATGGTATTTGTTCAACACGTTTCAGACTCTGGGGAAAAGCCATTCCTTTCGATCTGGGTGAAATGTTCGCTTCAATACGAGCGCTTGATAGCTTCACCCCACTCCCAGCACCCCAGCCTAGAGTTTCAGCAGAAGGGGATATCAGATGAGAGTAGCAGGAGACCAGTTCCTCCATGTGTTAGGATTATCTATCAAATGTGTGTGGTTTGACCGCTTTTATTTTGCCTGACTTATCCTAATCTCCATTACACTTTGGCAAGCCCCTATGGATGCTTTCAGGGCTGCAAGCTGAAGGCTGCTAACCCATCCAGCCCCAAGAGAAAACGCATCTGCTCCTGTCCCACCTCCTGCTACTGCCCAGTGAACTTTGCTATCAAATTCAAAGGAATCGCTCGTAACTGCAACGTTATGTAAATGTATTTGGAGAGTCTGGGTTTGGGGATGTAGGGGCTGCTGCTCAGCGTGATGAATGCTGCGCTCTCAGCACTGCTGTTGCTGCCTGGGGCCAGTGAAGAGCGAGGGAATGCAAACAAAATGTTCTAGCAGGAAAATGGGGATTTTATGATGGGTGAAGCTAACAGTTGGGTGGTACCTCGAATCTCAGCAGATTTCAAGAGACTTTGTGCAGAAAGGACAGGCAGAACTTCTGCAAGAGCCACCTCAAGCAGACTTTCTTCTTGGGGTAAGAGGTATTGCATGGCTGTGTGCCTTGAACAGCGTGTTAAAATCTTCCCTGCATCCCCTCATTCTCATCCCTGGGAGTGTTGAAAACATATCCTCAAGTATTTCATGGACAAACCAAAATGCACGTGCCCAGCCTCACCTGCATTCCCAGAGCACGGTGACAGCCCAGCTCTGCCCTGGGGACATGCCAGGTCCCAGGGTGACCATGTGGGGTTTGCCATGACACAGGAGCCACGTTGTCCCAACTGGGGACAGACGTGCAAAGCTGCTCATGGGAAACTACTGGTTATGTTCAAGACTGACAAGCTGCAAAAAAAGTAAAAGTGATGCGTTTCAGAGTCATTGCAGGATGACCCCCCTCCAACTCGTTCTGCCTAACACCTCAATGCCCTGCACCTTGAGCAACGTCCTTGTCAGGCGCTTTGAGTGAGGGCTGCCAGATTTCGGGTGAAGGTGGGTGGGATGCAGATGGCGGGTGCAGTTTGTGAGCTTACTTTTCCACCCCAGGGACTGCTGGGCAGGATTAATTACACCGCTCGGAAAGCGGCATTAGCAGATGTTATTGATGTGGGACTGGCATTATCCACAGCGCATGCTGTCAATGTAGAGAAATACCACAGATGGCATCATTTTTTAAAGCCCCTCTGCCAAAATCTTTTAAAACAAAACTCACCATTTCTATTTGCATTGATCCTCCTTTCCTGCTATTGATTTTTGCTATTGCGGATGTGAGGAACGGGGAGCGGCCATTGTCAAGCCAGCATGTGGATGGAAGGAAATCATTTTCAGAAATCCTGTTAACGGTGAGGGGACCTTGTTTTGTGTGGGTTTTGATTTTTGTTTTTACTCTACTCTTACTGCTCTATTTAACATCAAAATAACAGGGCTGTTAGACTGGCTACCAAGTCCCCAGATGGTCGTGAGGAGAACTTGGTGCTTTATTTATGTGACGGCTCTACCATAAAAATGGATCAGTAAATGCTTCAAGAGTAGAGCTTGGCTTGAGCTGAGTCCCGTGACCTGACAAGAGCTGGAGCTGAGGAAGGAGTTCAAAAGCTGAATGATGCATTTCCAGGAGGGCAAGGAGGAACAGGACTTTTGGATAACGCAGAAGAAAACCTGAGGCCTGCAAGGTGTCAGGAACAAGGTTCAGTCCAACCTTTCCTCTGTGAAGGGGCCCAAGGTAAGTTTGAAATGTCGCAGTGGTTATGGGCTTGCTTTTCATTTGCATGTTGCAACTTCGGTCCTCTGCTGTGCCCAGTCTTGCTGATAATACACTGCAGAAATTAGGGCATGACTTTGTTTCCAGGAAGAGTTAGTCCTGAAAGTGTGCCCCTAAGGCATGGACCAGCTTACTTCCTTGTCTGGATGTCCCAGAGCAACCAAGGAGGCAGTGTCCTGCCACAGAGCAGGATTTAAGGAGGAAAGAGTGTAGAAATGCCTGGACCCTGGCACTCATGACCAGAGGCACCGTTACAGAGGTTGTAATGTGAAACTGTGCCTTTGGGTAGCACTGGAACGAGAATCCAGGACCCCATGGCATCTTCCCACGTGTAGGTAGAAAGGAGCCAGGCCAGAAATGCAAAACCAAACCTTGATCTTTCCAGGCAAGCGTTGCAACCGTGTGTCCTGTCCCTCACTGCAATCCAACAGCCTTTCCTTGCTTTGCAGGCAGTGACAACACCATGTTAGAGCAGAGAGAAGCATGGGAGGGGTACACCCCTGCTAATAGTCTGATTTTGGCCTTTGGAACCTCTCTTTTATGTAAACCTGAATTACAGAAAAATCTGTGCTGTCTTTTGTACCAAGACAACTGATTTGTGGTCAGTGCATTCTCTGCTGGCCACATTTCAGCCCTCAGCTGCCTGGAAACTAGCATCTGGAATCAGGGCCAAAAGGCCAAATTCCCTTTTTTTTTCATGGACAGTTTCAGGATTGAAAAATAGGACAATCCAGGAAATCTAGATGCCTGGGATCCCCATTGTTAAATGCAGAGCATAAAGACTGTGTATGTTTTCAGTGCTATTACATTTGCAAGAACAGACCTTTCCTTGCAATGTATTCACATGAAGTTTTGTGTCAAACAGCAGATAATGAAAATCATCCAGGTTCCCATTACTTTGGTGGCAGCCTGCCTTGAATGCAGCATTCAGTTCTGGGCCACCTCATTACCAGGAAAAAACTAGACAAATTGGAGACAATTCAAAGAGCAGCTAAAATGATTTTGAGGTTGAAAAGATTGATTTATGAGAAAAGATGATGAACTAAATGTATATAGCTTCACTGAGTAATGACTAGGGTTGTGATTACTATGTTCAGGCAGACAGAAAAGCATTATTTTGAGTGTACAAAACTGTGATGCTAAGGGGAGCACGATAAACATGACAGAAGGGAAAGTCTGAGCTAAGAAACAGGACAAAATCTCTGTGAAATAGTCTCCTAAAAGGCATGGAAAAAACTCCCATATTTTTATTGACATTTTAAAGAAGACAGGGAAAAATATAGATGATACAGTTATTCGTCCAATTTATCCAATTGCTTTTTTATCAATCTATAACCCCAAAATAAATTTAAAAATTTAAAAGGGATTAGTTTCTTCTATCCTCAATATTCCTTAAAAATACAAGCTGATACTTTCTTGGTAAAACTATGATGGAGGAGAAATTTGTTCAGATTATATAGCTCTCTGTAGGAGATCTGGATTTTGTAACCTTGCCAGTTCTCAGAACCCAACAAATACTCCCTCACACTGGGGACAACATTTCTAGTCTAATTAGTCTGTGGGTTTTGGGGGTTTCTTTTGGTTATTGCACACTGCAGGACCCAGAGTCTGTGGGCGATGGGGCCACATGCCTGCTTCCGTGCTCACAGCCGTGCGTGGAGCCCAGCCGGTGCTGGAGCTGCCACCAGCCACTTCTTCTTACCAGGTCTGGGACCCTTGCAAGGGAATACCCAAGTCCTACCTCCAACCTGCTCTTTTCACACTGTCAAATGTCTCCATACATTTGCCAGCAGTGCAGAACTGCTTGCCTAGCCCCAGTGTATAGGGGACATCTAGGCAGAATGGAGACTGAAGTGGATGATGTGGACACAATGGACAAAATGCTTTTTTCTGATGTCCATAGGGAATGTCCAAAGCCATAGAGGAAATGCGTGGTGGGTGGGATGAAAAGTTTTCATCGGACTCATTTTTCTGTACAGAAATGGTCTAGTAGGTTGAGAAAAACTACTTTGATCTGGACCACCTGCATTCATTCTTATTGCTAACCTTGGAAGTCACAGTCATGGGCCACTGTGTTTGGAGCTGCACAAAAGACTGTTGTCGATGCTGTGTCCAGCCGAGAATTTAATGAACAAAATCTGCACTCTTAAAATTAGCTAATCAGCAGAATAGCTAAGGAAGTAGTTATTTCCTTTGGATTGCAACAATGCTGACACTTTGCACAGCAATGCCTGTAAAATAAGTAGCATGCAACATTAAGTGATATAAGTGAATGTATCATTAAAGGGCTATTTTTTTCTAAATATGTCATTAAAAAAAAAAAGATGCCTCATTTAAACTCCAAAAGCTGTTAAACCAATTTAACACATTGCTGTTTACTTCTGAAAGATGTTGAGAGCTTATCTTATCTCCTCCTACCACTGTTTGAGGCTAATCTCAATATATTAATGCATTCACAGTACGAAAATCTCTTTTGCATTGCAATAGACCACTAAAATTAACTTAGAGGTTTCTACAAACTCTGGTTACCAAAGACCTATTCTTTTTCTTGTCCGACGTGCAGAAAGCGGCTAAGAGATTGGAAGTGATGAAGGAGCAGTGAAGCACTGGATGGCACAGGCAATTCATGGAAGCAAACTACAAAAAAAAACTTAATGGGAAAATAGTGGGAGCTGAAAACAGGCTTAAATGACTCAGGCTGTTCTGAACAGAAAGGCTTTCCCAAATCCGTCGGCAGGCTAAGGAAAAATTCCCCTCCTAAAATCAATCTTCTTTCCCAAAAGGGAAAAATATCAGCTCAGTTGTGAAAATACCAGTTATCTGCTACCAGTGCAGCAGCCCAGGGTTACCTCCTCCCACAGGGTCCGGACCAAGGGCAGTGCGTGATACAGTCAATCACCTCGCATTGATGGAACGCGTTGATATACAGCACACACAGGGACTTGGCTTTGTTTTGTTTGCTCTCCCTGCTTAGAGAGTGATAAGTAAAACAAGCGTATTTCCATCCATGGCTTTCCTTATGCGAGAGGCTAGGGAGAAAATGTAGGAGAGGGCAGGAGAGACTCTAGAAAGCTTTGGGAGATAAAAACAAATGGGAAACAGTGAAAGGAGGTGACAGTGCAGTGCAGAGGATCTGGAGATTTGCTTGATGCATATAGTTGCAGAATTGCTTCCCTTTTCTCAACACCAAACAAATTCATGTTTTCCCCCTTTCAAAAAAAAAAAAAAAAGAAAGAAAACAAAGAAAAAGTGTGGTTTACCAAAGGCCAACAGATTTACGGTTAGCTTTAAATCAGTGCAACTCCACCTGGGAGGTTTAGTTTTGGACGTATTCAGGATGAGGAAAACACATATGAATTATTCTGGTACAGTGGTAGTAAGTAGTCCAGTGCTCTCAGACCAATTTCTGTAGTGCCATATCTCATAAAATCTGATAAATCCAGCATGTGCAGCTGCTGAGGAGTTTTGGCAGTAGGAAAAGGCCTATATACCAGTGAGTATTTATATACCAGAGGCTCACTGACCATGTACCAGCCCTGGCACCTTGCTTTTGTAATGCTGAGATTTAGTTACAGCCTCAATCCCCTGTGTTTTGGGTAAGGGATGAAAGTAGTGCTGGGGAGTGCAGAGTGACTGCGGGTGAGTTTGCTGGACTGTGTCGTACTGAATTACCCAGGCTGGCAGGAAAGTGTTGTGTGTCTGGATCTCTCATTTATGAGTTCATCACATTTATAGCAGGTCTAGAGATTTGAGGGTTTGTTGCTAACTGACCACTCAAAGTCCTCTTTCCTGTGCAGATGCAGTGATTTGAATTCTCTGGATGAAAATGGGGGTCTACTCAAGGGGAATATTATCTCCTGCTCACTGGATTTGTGGAATTTTAAATATTCCACATGCATCTCTTCCAAGCCAAAAACCTCTCCACTCCATCACTCCTTACATTAGTATAAACATCTAAGCTAAACTCTGTCTTTTTATTCCTCACTATTTGTAAATGAGATTCAGCTTTACATGCAAAACACTCCACAATTTTTTACTATGAAACAAAAATATGGTCCTTTTCATAAAAACTTGAATTTTATCTCAGGATGAAAAAAAAAACCAACAAAATCCCAATCATTAACTGGTTCGTATTATTGGGAAAAACTATTACCATGTTAGATAATGATAAAAGCTATCTATGCAGCTGAAAGAGTGACCCTTGTGCCCACTACCAGAAATTAAAAACAGAATTGTAAAAATATTGTTGTGGATAATTTCAGCCCAGAAATACCAAGTGGCTCTTGTGAATGATCATGTTTTCGCTAATGCTTCCTGGCAGAGCTGCATCCTTATTCATGCTGAAATCACTGGGAGCTACTTCCCAGGAAGAGGCTGGTTTAACATGTTTAGGAGGCTTGGAGAGCTGTCTGAGAGCAGTCAATCAGTCTGCACTGTGGTAGTCTGGTTCTGACTGTATTTTGTTTAAAAAGCAGAGGTAAATGTTGCCTGAGGAAATAAAAATATTTGAGAGAAAAATGTGACTATGGAGGGCCAGCTGTCAGTTATCCAAAACATATTAAATCCTGGCAAACAAGTATCCGAAATCACCTCCAACCAATTTTCTCCTTATTTTCTTTTCCTCCAGCCACACACAATCTTTATTCCATCAGGGCACCTAGAAAGAGCTGAAGATCTCGGTTCCCTGAGCACTGCCAGCACAACGTTGGATATACCAGCCCCAACATCAAACAAAAGCCCACCAGGAGCCCACCTTCAGCACACACATCAGTGCTGAAAATTGTGTGTCTTGCCTAGCACTGAATACTACACCGTGCTGCAGCACAGCAAAACCACAAGACGTTCAGAAAACCAGCGCTCTCAGTTATCTTGAATTATCCTGGACAGGGAGGTGTGAGACCTGCACCAGTGTGTAGCCACTTGCCTTTGAATTTACAAGCTGGAAAGCCATGGAAAATTGCTTTCCAAATCCAAACCTAGCTTTCCTTAGATGGGTAAAATAGCAGGATTATCCTGTCTGCAGTATCTTTTATACTGCTGAGTCTCTACTTGCTGAGTGTGTTTCTGACACGCTTTCCTCTTCAGGGCTGCTGGTTGCTGTGTATATGTATGTGGTGGTGGCTTTCTGCCAGAGCATTTCAGTTTCAGCAGCAGAGGTTGTCAGTTCAGCGTTTGCTTGATATTGCTCTTTGCTCAGGAGAACTCCTCTGTTTCCTCGTTTCCCTCGCAGCTATCGCTGTGCCTCTCCACGGTGCTCTTAGCAGCATTTAAGCCGTGCCAGCACATCCTATTTTTACACACTGAGAAATGGCAAAGCTATAATGAAATACGGGCAAGAAGGAGAGCAGTACAATAGGTGGTGCACAATGCTCTCCGTGCAGACAAGTATATAAAATGGCTATGTGTATAACATCCCTGAGCCCTGCTATATTTTGGCAGCCTATTTCCTTCTGGTTACAATTCAAGCACTAGTGCAGTCTGTAGAGACTTGCTTTGGGGGGCTGCTTGTCTGAAATACGTATCTCTGCATCTCTAACCTTTCAGAGCAGTCAACATCAGATGGGATTTTTTAGGCATCTGATCTGGGAGAGAGCTCTTCAGGGCTGATGTCGCTGTACTCCACATGATATATATGCTTATTTGCCTGGCAGTCGGTCCTAGTGGGTGTTTGATGTGCAGAAAGTTCTTCTTTCAAGCTGTGGACTTGATGAAGCCAACAGCCAAAGGACCAGGGGGCTCCTGGCCCTGGCCAGAGAAAATGACTCTTCTGCATGGAGAATCATGCATTGGAAGAGAAATATGAGATGCCTGATTGCCTGCTGATGGGCATCATGTGCAGCTCGCTCCGAAATGATTGCACATCAGCCATTAGAGGCAATGAGAAACCATCTCAAATTTGTGGGCAACCAGTGATCTGACTGACGATATGCAGGCTGACATTTGTGAGGGCATTGCTGCCTTTCACCAAGCAGGCAAAGGGCACCTGATGAACTATTACAATCAG
Source organism: Chlamydotis macqueenii (assembly GCF_036417535.1). Taxonomy (NCBI): domain Eukaryota; kingdom Metazoa; phylum Chordata; class Aves; order Otidiformes; family Otididae; genus Chlamydotis; species Chlamydotis macqueenii. The sequence goes on along the minus strand of NC_141567.1, from coordinate 8,993,558 downwards.
CCAGCCCTGTTTAGCTGCTTTCCTAGTGTCGCTGCCACATGGAAGGTGGTAAAGTTAGGGTCTAGAAATCCTCATGATTTTGGGGCTTCTTTGTCCTCTGGCCCAGTCCTTTTCTCCCCTCAGTACTGTAAAACATCATTCTCCAAGCGCATCCAAGTCACCTGAAGCCTCAGAGTGGCTGCATGTGGAGATCTGAAAGCCTACATGAGACAAGTCCTTCTGGGAAGCAAGAAATGCCTATCCCATGGGCCTGTTTGGAAGTTGGGGTGCCCCCACTGCGACTGTGGCAGTGCCAGGGAGCCATGGATATGTGCTACGTGGGCAGCAAGAGAAACAGAGAATGTTCTGGGAGGAGAAGGGTGGCAATATAGTCATCGTCCCTCTGTCCATCCCTACGGATGCCCTTGTGGGTTGTGATACATCTGGTGTGCACCCAGAGAGACATAGTCCTGAGAGATCTATGAGTCATGGCATTACAAGGAGGATCACAGTCATCTGTTGACGCTTTTGCAATGAGGAGGCAACCAGTTTTCGGTCACAGTCAGCTTTTGCATGCTAGAATTTGGGGTTGCCCAGCTGGAGGTGCCAAGGTCAGCTCCTAGCACAGACCTGTGGCCACCACAGCCCGGTGACCTCATGGTCAGCAGCAGTATGAAGCCCTGGGCAAAAATGGGACGAGCATGGCCAGGTCTGGCCAAAGTCAGTGGGATCTATGGAGGCACAACGCCCATGCAGATCAACCCCAGAGGTTCTCCAGCGAGAATAACAAAGGCAATTTTTCTTAAATGCATCCACTTAACACTTGTGTTTTCCCTACCTGCTGATGGGAACAGGCAGTAGTGAACGTGTCTGTAGTTTTCAACTTGAAATGTTGGCAAAACATTCACCAACCTGGGCAGAGCAGCTGAGACCCGAGCACACAGTGCTGTTCATGTTTCTGCTTTTACAACCCAGATTTGCCCACTCTAAAGGATGGACCTTATGCTGGGTGAGGGCTGGTGTGCGCCTTCGCCTTTCCTCATCAGTGCTCAACAGCCTGTGAAGAGGAAAGGCTTTGTTTTAGTGGGAGCAGGTGTTTGATTACCTCGCCTCGCTCTTTTTATATTAAACATATCCCCGGCTCACCTCTCTAGAAGGGATAAAACTTGTGTTTGCAAAAGCAGTGAGGGAAATCACTTGAAAGGCGATATCAGAGGTAGGCTGTCTGCGCTGATAGTTTGATGAAACAAAAGAGCGAACAAATGAGAGAAAAGTATTTAAAGTATTTTCTCAGAGCGATGCTGCAGGCCAGCCCGTCTCTGCGACAGGGCTGCCTGCCTCACAGCGAGCTCCTTCCCCGGGGGCTGCCCAAGGCTGGACCCATGAAGATTTACCCAGAAAAGGGGAGAATTTCAGCCCTGTTCCCCATCCCCGGTGCTGTCTCCCTGCTCAGAGGCTGCGCTGGTGGCAGATGCTCTCCTCCCCCAGACAGAGGAGCCGGGGCATCCCCTCGCAGGACAGCACCCAAGGACAGCAAAGGCATCCCCGAAGGGAACATGAGATCCGTTACTGCCCACGCCAGGCTGCAGTCAGGCAGCGGTGCCATCCCCAGGCACAGCAGCTGAGGATTTGGCACCTGAGCTGTCCTTGGCCTGAGCACCCGGCTCAAGGTGCCAATACCAAAAGGGATGGTGGGCTGGAAACAGAGATGGGAGGTGGGTACATGGACTGACATTTTTGGATGTAGAGGAGGAACTGATGGGGACCCTGTCTGGTTTCAGTGCACCCCATGTGAACATCCAGCCCCTCGGCTTAGCCCGATTAAGTGAACAATCAGAGAACTGCTATCCAGGTGACATCTTTGTTTCAAACAGAAATAGAAGGCGGCCATGCCTTGGTGAATAAAAGCCCATTGCACTGCTCTAACCATCTGTCAGGCTCCCTGCCACGGTGTCTGTGTGTTTGCTCAGGCGTTGATAGGGAATTACCCACCTTATATCACGGCAGATTGTCTTTCGCCTTCTCGCTACTCTGTTCCCCTCGTGAATATTTTGAATCTTTGCCTCCAGTGGCTCAAGTGCAGGTGTTGGATTATAGCCATGGAGAGCCAGGGACAGAGAATAAAGAAATTCTTTGGAGGAAGATGTTGTTGGAAGGAATTTGAGTCAGCTTTCCCAGAGTCTGCAGATATCAGGGCAGCACTGGGATCCAAAGAGCCGTTGTTCCCCTTGGCACAATGCTGGAGGATGAACAGAGTCATGGCCAAACTAGAAACATTTGCCTATTGGAAATATCTGCTGTTCTCCTCTGCTTCACATATGATTTGCCAAAATATATTTCTTGTACATTCCCAGCTCAGAACAGTTTGTTATGAGGTTTAATTTGTGATGTGTAATCTTGTGACACATTGCTGCCTGATAATGTAGGACATGGAGATGATGAAAGAGGATGACTGGAGTGTAAATGCACCAGAAAGAGTGCAGTGCCCAGCCTGGAAGCTGTACAAAGTATTTTTGTGAGCATTGGCTAGCTTTGCTGTTATCAGTCCTAAGACCCAGACAGAGAAGGTTACCACAGCCAAAGATAAAAGACCTTTCAACAAATGTGCCTGGGAGTTGAATGTCCTGCTGAAATTTCCAAGGTTCCTCCAACCTCCTGATGTGATAAAGATGGGTGTCCTACACTCATATCTAAGCTCCTCACTCCACGCGTGGACATCTTAAATATCCTCAGATGCTCTGCACGCTTAGACGCCCTGTAAACCACACTTAAGATATTCCCCCTGCATGGTGTGGAATACCTCTCCTCCCCTAGCGAAATGCTACAGCTCGACCCAGCCCTTCGGTTTAAGCATACCCTGAAAGTGCTTTGCTGAATCAGAGAAGGCCTTCAGTGCCAGGAATGGTGGGAATGCTCTCACTTCACCTCAGCTGTTTGGTGTTTCTCCAAGTTGGCCATCTCCAGAGTCAGAGAGCGATTCGGCCCATCCCGAGCTCAAGATCTGAAATAGATGGGTTCAATCTATTTTTCTGAGATAATGCCATGGTCTCTCTTCTAACAGGTGAGGAAATACAGAACAACTTTGGCAAGACACACACAGTGTTTAGACAAAGTCCTCCCGCTCCAAATAAATCTGGGACTAGATGCTGATGTTCAGCTCTTTCAGCAAAAGAGATGCAAATGCTCCAAAAACTTGTTTCTTACTGATTTTTGGGTTGGTTGAATTTAAAGATCAAATACTAGACTTTAACACTACAGCCATGCTTTATATGAAAAATGAGTATATAAATATTTTACAGTGAACAATTAATCGTTATCTGAAGAAATGGAAGATCAAATGTTGTGGATTGTTATATAGTCCAATGGGTCGATACGTTGCTTATGACCATAGCTGATTGCTACCAATAACACCTTGAGTGGTGTGATTATGGCCAGCTTCAACACAAGATGTTTGTGTCTGTGCAACATTTATTAACCCTCTCTCCACTATTCTAGAAATAGAAACCTCCTACAAAACATGCCCAGGATTAGTGGGTTATGACACAAACATAAGGCTGTGGGTGGTTGAGTAGCTCATTTGTAGCTCAAGAACTTGATTATAGATGAGCAGAAAGAAGTAGAGACAGATGAATGCAGACTGCAAACAACGAACAACATCTGCTAACTGAACAGGGAAAGCTCTGGGTGCCAGAATCGCACATCTAGAAATTCACGAGCGATGGGGCTTTTTAGTGTGTGCTGGGGGGCTTTTGGGAGGATCCTAGAAATTCCTTCAAGGTTTAGTCGCATGCTTAGCTATCTATCCTACTTTTTAAAAATTACAGTTTACAGAGCGGGTCATCTAACTACCCCAGATGGGTCTGTGCAAGAGAAATTGCTCCTTCATGATCTCAGCCTTGCTACAATCAATTCTGCTTTTAAGTAGTAAAGCAGCTCACTGGAAGTTGCCAGTTCTGATTACAGTGTGAAACGTCTAACCTTAGTTTACAGCGACTAAAATTGCATTCCTCGCAGCCTGAGATTTACTTGGTCTGCAATGGTGTTGGGCGAAGGGGGAAAAACAGCCGTGCTGAAACCTCCTGAAAGGCATGGACTCCTTGCACGAGACGGAAACGCAGAGGATGGAAGAGCAGCGAGGGCTCGCTCCGCAACCATCCTCCCAAAATGCAGACGCTAGCGCTGAACACTGCAAAGAGCATTAGCACAGATGCTGCTTATTTGTCCTTGGAGCTGCGAGGATCGCTTGAGTGACGGCCGAGGCATTTCACACATCAGTAAGCGCGTTCTCCCCAGGTATTTCTGATGGCCGTACATTTTGTTTGCTGACAGGTTTGTGGCAGTATGCGCACTACAGCTAAAAATTACACACTGGCTAACAGAAGAACAGACCTAATTTTCCTCACTTTTACACTGGTTTTGCAGTCAGTGTAACTTCAATGACCGTCTACTTTTATATCAGAAATAGCACTGAGGAAATTGGATTTAACAGAGGAGAGAGCCATTCAGCGTAGCTATAGTAGGAAGGCAAAGATAGGCAGAGACATTTTTCCACTCCTGGTCCTGGCATGGCCCTAAGGCCAAATCTGCCACCGGTACAGAGTAGAACAACCCTCAGGCTGCATTGAATGGCCTCGGTTTGTAAAAGCTGCTAGGGAGACTTATGGTACCCGTGGTTTCCACATCACCGTGTGCATCCAACACATGAGTAGAGCTGCTGCCTCAGAGGTGTAGGAGCTGGTTGTGTTCCCTGCATGGCTGACTTAAAGCCCATCTATGCCAGCCCAGCTGCCAAGAGATGTTAACACAAGCCATACTCTGTCCCAAAGAACATTAAAGGAAAGATTCACTATTTTGAGGTCTCTGAATCATTTTTTTTCTGTCTTCTCTCATTTCTTCTCCCAACTGCTGAGTGTTAGATGCTTGATCAGTCTGTAGAACACACAAATATTAACATTTTTCTCCAGAAGGGCTGACAGCCATATGTGTATCTTGCCAATGGGTGCAGCGAGTGGGAGATGCCACTGGAACTTACGCTCAGAGACTGTCCCGGAGAGCCGGTGTGAACCCCTGGAATCTGTGACCTTCAGAGGCAGCAGGACCAGCTTCCCCTCCCTTTGCGGTTTTTCACTGGAAGGACAGACCACAGGGAAAGGACAAGGTAGGGGGGGAGCTGAAGGTGGGAATTGGCTGCGTTCCTGAAGGCATTTCAAACTCTCTCATTCATTTGCTGAAAATGCTTTTTAGCAAATGAATACCCCTCAGGCGCTTGTGAAGAAAAAAACCCATCCTTCCCTAAGTACTTGTGCTGTCCTCAACACCAGTGGCCAAGGCATTATTGGTTTTTTTTTTCCCTTATTTTTTTTATAGTGATCTCATCCTTGCCTATTTTGCTGTGAACTTTTATTTGGGATTTGTCCCCTTCTTTCACGTAGGAATGGGCTAGGAGAGGAAAACTTTTTACTTGTATTGGTGATACAGAAGTGTCCACATCTCTGCCATGTCAGGATGTCCATGGGAGGCTTCTGGCTTCCTTATCCCTGCAGCTGTGTCTCAAGCGAAGGGTATGTGGCTGCTGTGGGTTCCTGCCCTCACTCAGGACATCTTCCCAACTGGCTGAAGCTTATCTAATGGGGGAAGGTGAAAAATAACCCCTGCTAGCATGCTAGTGCCTCCTGGATGGGATATGCAGCCTAGAGAGAGCAAGGTGTCTGCAATGCATGTCTTGGACAATGAAAGGAATAAATCAATTTATATCCGAAAGTGGAACTTCCAAGTTGATCAACTCAGTGAATATTAAACTCCCTTTTTTGTGAGATGGATGTTCTCCAGCCAGACAAATTTTATCCTTTCACACTTCAGGTGAGGGGGCTGCAGCAAGCTATGGCAGTTGCTGAGGACTGGAAGAGATAGCACCTGCCTGAGGCAAGTTTCTGTAGTGCTTCCAGAAGCAGCAATCTGTTTTAAAAGAAGCTTCAATGCAACTTAAGGCTGAAACAAGTAACTCTGAATGATGTAGAAATGGCTGCATTCAGCAGGGATCTCACTATGGGATTTTCTTTAGCTATCTATTGAAATTCCTAAAAAAAGAAACAAACTTAGTCTGTTGGATCCACTTGTCTAACAGCTCAAATGATGCCGGTTCTCGTATTGTCTTTCCCAGGGGATCATGTTCCAGTTCTCCTCCTCTTTTCCCATGACAGGTGATAATATTAGCTGTTATCTGTTAATAAGATAGCATGGGAATTTTTGTACAATTTTTAAAGAGAGAGAAACGTGTGATTTGTTTCACTCCCTCAGCTTACACTCTTTCCTCTTGGGTGTGAAGAGGACAGGTTCTTCTCCAGGGCAGGATGAACCATGTGTCTGCCTGGTCTGAAGGGCTGCAGGATCACTCATGCAACAATGAGGGTTCCCAAAGACACTGCAGGATCAGATACTTGTTTCTAAAAACTGGCATGGGTGGGAAGCAGAAAACACTAATAGAGGGAGGTAGATTTAGATTAGATATTAGGAAAATTTTTTTTACAGTGAGCATTGTAGAGCACTGGAACAGGTTGCCCAGAGAGGTGGTCGATGCCCCATCCCTGGAAACGTTCAACGCCAGGTTGGATGAGGCTCTGAGCAACCTGATCTGGTTGGAGATGTCCCTGCTTCTTACAGGGGGGTTGGACTAGATGACCTTTGAAGGTCCCTTCCAACTCAAACCATTCTATGATTCTGTGACCAAGGCAAGAAAGAAGAGGTGAACAATGGAAAGGAGGATGGGCCTCTTCAGAGGTCATCTAGTCCAGGAGGCTGCCCAAGGGCACAATCAACTCTACTGAAACTACTCCAACAAAAATTTCTCAAGCCCTTTCCTTAAAATCTCCCTGGGCAATCAGTGCCAGCATTTAGGTACCCAAACAGCCAGAAAGGAAAGTTTTGGCTGGTGTCTTGCCTCAGAGCTCATTGCACAGTCTCACCTCCAGAAGTGGCAGGCGTTGGCAGATTAGAGCTGAGGACTCAGTCTTTCGAGTATAAAATTGAACAAAATCTTAAGTATTGGTCTATTATACACTCCATGTGGCAGGCCTGAAAAGGCTTTGGGAAGGATGGAGCATTTATAGTTTTCACAGAAAGAACTTAAAGGAGATAAAGACAAGTATTCATTTCTAAAATAAGGGCTGTATTTCATAAAATAACTTCCATTATCTGGTGCTGCTGGCCTGAGCCGTGTTAGTTAAGTAGATTTGTGGACTTCTAATCTGAATTGTTCTGCTTGTTATTACCCCGCTGTTACCAAACAACTCTTCCGTCAGCTGTGAAATGGGAAAGGTTCATTCCTGTTGTTATTTCCTTTCTGAGCATCCAGGAGCCTTCGGGACTCCAGGGAGGACTGATCTAAAGACAAAAGGAGTCTAAGGGAAGTTTTCCAGCAAAGAGAAAAACCCTGCAGAGAAGACACCACAGCTTCACTTCCTTAATAGCAGCTGTTTTGGTGACCAGTGGTGACACAACTGGAGAACACCAGGACAGGGCTGGACTTTCGATACTCAGAAACTGTACTTTTTTACTTACTTTCACTTCTGTGTATTTTCAGCATAGGAGAGAGGAAAAAACACTGTCCCAAACCCCAGTTTCCTTAGTTTGCCTATTTGTGTCACTCTTGGAAGAGAGGGACTTTTTTGGCCTGTGGGTATGAAAACTTTCACAACGCGGTGCTCATTATCCCTCAGAGCTCTTGTTTAAGTTTTGTTACTTAATATGGGCCAACGCTGCCACTTGGTTGTAGTCATGTCAGGCAGGGCATCACCGGGTCCTCAGCTAGCTTCACCAGAGAGACAGAAGATGATGACTTTTAACATTCACTGCCTTCTTCTCAGGCAGTTCACGACACACCACTGACTGCATCTCTTGGTAGACTTTGGGATATGTAACGCAATGAATTGTACCACAATGCATTTTTCCAGATGCTTATTTTTAGCACTTACTCAAATGAGAGATTCTTCTTCTACTAATACATTACTAGCAGCAAAAGAGAAAAGAAATCGTTTCTAGAGCACGCTGTGTAGTGCCTTGTTTTTTGTTCTCTCCTGAAAAGCTGCAGTAACATACAACAGTGCAACAGCTGGCTTGCACGGTTTAATGTCTTTGAAACAGAACTTCACTCACTTTTTGCAAAGTTGTTTCCAAGTGACCTTGTTGTTATGTGGTGTGAGTACCAAAGGTTGTTTTACTATCATGTGGAATTTGGGAACTTATCAATATTTAATCTGTGTTTTGATACGACACATTTGTTTTCACTGATATCTGATTCTTCCTGTGAAACAGGTTTGGCTTGTTTAAGTTTTGCAACTTTCTATAAACTAAATATAGAGTTTCGTAACTTAACCAGGTGATACTTGTAAAGATCTTATGCAGAAAAAAAAAGAGCATTTCACTATGAATATAATACAGCACTACAGAAAGCTTATATGAAACATTGCAACAGAATAAAAATATGGGCTTTTTCCAAAAGAAATAATTTGGATTATTTCAATGTGCCCATTGAAATAAACATAGCTAAACATAGCTGGTTTAGCTATGTTATTTTATTTCTGTCTCGGATATCATCACTGGTGGTTTTTTTATGTGATCTACTTGAAAGATACCTGCGTGTTCTCACAAGTGTTGGCTTTATACTGTCAGCTGAGCATTACAACAACGTAATCCTAATCTGCATTGCCTCTGTTACTTCAAGAAAAAGCATATCTGGAGCCAGTGCTGTTTTGATTCTTAGATCCTTACTGTCCGTTTAAAGAAGTCCTTTTGTTCTGTCAACTTATTCCTCATTACAGTGCCTGAAGCCCTCAAAAATATTAATGCTCTTGTCGAGCCTGTGAGCTCAGGAATTTAGGACTAGAAGGATCTTGCCCTAGCGAGTTGCCTCTTACTGCAATGGTCTCGTACAACCCTTTCCATGAACTGTGTCAGGGCACTTCTATTTCCTCAGTTGTAAAATGCAGATTATTACATAAAGATTGCTCAAGCACACATAATCTGCATCAGCACCGCACAGCTAACCCCAGATGTGCAGATACTTAACCAGAAAACAAGCTTTCCTCCCATGCATTTGGATATGGAGAATTGGTTTGGGCACATACCTGGTATAAGATGAAGACAGCTCTAAGAAGAAAATTTTCTAATTTATTATTCTCCTGTTTAAAGGAAAATAGAAACCACTTCATTGTAAAAGTCTGCATGGTTCAGCTTTCCCTCTGCTGCCTTCCTTCTTAGTCTTACTGCAGAGGAGTATCTGAGAAGCATATGCATTTTTATTAGCAGAAAAGACAGGCTAAATTGGGCTATGATTCATGCTTCCAATTTGTGCCTTCTCTTCCTTTATTGTCAATGGCTAATGAGAGGTAATTGCAAAAGCTCGCAGAGGGAGGCACCTTTGGAAGGAGTTAGAAGAATTAGAGAAGGTGTGAGTAAGGTTGTTTTTACCATTCAGGGGCTTTCATCCCACTGTTGGTCTGTTTGTGACTTTCCAAAGTGGCTTCTGTCAGAGCTCAATGTAATTTCCAAAAGTTATAAATTGCTGGAGTGGACCAATACTTATAACAGCACCCTGGCCATTGCTCAAGACGAGTCAGGAAGAGCCCACCTATGCAAAGAGCAGTTGTTGAGTCCTCATACCAGCCTAATTTTCAGATGATATCTCTACTCTGGGGTAGTAGCAACACATTTTGGTGGTCCCTAAAGATTGTCCCAATCCAATTACCTGGGCACACCTCACTGTAGGCACAGAATGGCATCTATAGATGAAAGTCTTGCACCTCTTGTTTCCACAGAAAAACTAGCAGGACTGGGTACTCAAAAAAAAGCTTGGAAATTGACAGCCATTTCGTAGCACTAGGCTCTGTATTTCATTGTATTACACGTTTCCTGGTTTGATTGATAATATTTGTTATTAAAAGGCTTTTGTTGAGAATGGAGGCTGGGTTCAGTACATGTCTATGAGGTAGACTGAGATCACTTGCCAAAAGTCATTAAAGGAGAGTGCTGACTGAGATAATTTTTCATTCTTTGTCATTCATTTTACCCAGAGACCTCCCTAAGTGGGAGCTGGGGACCCTCATGCAGGGGCAGCCCCTGTGCAGACTTTTTCCAGGCAACACAGCTCAAGTTTTCAGACAGCTCACGGAAGCATTGGCCCATGAAATCTCAGTATTCATCAGCTCCCTCTGCCAATATCACTCCTCTCTCCTTGGCTGAGAAAGGAGGGAATAAGTGCCAAGGACAGGCTCCAATTCCCCAAATCCCTCACTACAGTGCTGTGTTGCATTCAGTTATGTAAAAGAACTGAGTTAAGGGCTATTGCTGTGTGTCCTGGTTGTTTCTGGTGATTTAAATGATGAAACACCATCACTGCAGAAAAAAAGTTACATGACCAGTCCCAGTCAGCTTACAGCCTCAGAAGTTCATATGGCCATGCTGTGATACCTCATCCTGTGAAAAGCTGCAGCTCCATGTCGTGTTATAGCTGCACGAAGGGCTGATGTCTCCTGTGACACATGATAAGTCAACCTTTAGTCTGATAAACCATGGATAGCTAAACCGAGAACTACGCACCATAAAGAACAACACTGATTAACGATAAAAATGACTCACTCTGCAGTCAAATATTCGGATTAAAATGATCTTTCTTAGTTGCCTAGTATCAAAGGTAATATTTCAGCATAGTACATCACGTGCATCTCGCAAGACTCTCCTAAAACACTCTTCTGCCACAATCCTTTGCCACAACGTTAGCGCATGAAGACCATGGCCAGTTGCATTGATGGATTTGGTCTCGTTATCTCCTCATACTTCTTTGTCTCTCTGGCTCCATCTATCGTCTCTCATCTCAGGCTTAAATTGCCAGCTCTGGGACACAGACTGCCCGTTGAGTCTGTGCCTGATGCATCATGGTAGGAACTTTAGGCACTGAAGAGATGTGAATAATATGTAAATGGAAGGTGAAATACAACTTCCATCCCATATAATCCAGCATAGCAAGATCGGGTTCCCGGGGAATGGCAGTATATTTGTTTTCCAGATTGTTAGCTGATGCAAATGAAAGCGAGAACATTTATTAGCCTCCCTCAGAATCACCTTTAACAAGAATGAATATTCACCACTATAAATAAGACTGTTTCAATTAAGCCTGCACATAAAAATGTTCCACAGTCTCACATAAGGCCATGCTATTCAGAAAGAAGTGCCTAGATGAAAGTATTTAAGGCTGTATTTGAGAACAAATTCAACTGCCTCACTTCCAATGTTTCACAGTTAATCACTGAAAGTTATGACATTTCCATCTTATCTGAATGTCAGGCCACAAGTTGAGATGCAGAAGAAACCTTGGGCTTTGTTTTTTCTACCTCTTTAATGCCAATCTGGTACCATAATTTTTTCTTGTTCAAATTCTACCATGTTGGCAACAGGTTTTGTGTTTCCGTGAGCATCACTAACAAAGAGCAGTCACAGTACAAACTCCTCATTACAGCCTCCTGGAAACACCACCCCTGACATGGCACAGTGACCCAGCCATGTGTTCTGCTACACAGACTTGTCTTGGCATTTCCTCTTTTGCAAAAAAAAAATACACCTATTTTCAATGCTGCCTTCAAAGATCTTTATGAATCAACTCTTTTGAGGATCAGGTCTCTTGCAACAGCCCAATCAGGCTGTAAATTCACATCATGCTGGTGCCTGGGAAAGCAGAAGACAGCATTAGTCAGTAAATGTTGTGTCTTCAGGTCATTGTGAATGCTGAAAGTTTAGTGGGCATCTAGATGAATTCAGTCAAGAATATGTATTAGACTGTTGAAGGCCAGTACACTGGATCTCCAGCTCAGAAAGTCACTGGTCTTCTGACTACCAAGAGCTGGGAGTATATGTTGGGAAAGTACTGATATTGCTGTGGTGTCCTTGCCCTGTGCCTTGGGAGCTTCTTCTTGGTTGTTTCCAGAGACAGTCGGCTAATAGGAGCCATAGTCTGACTCAGATAGGACAATAGGATAGACAACAATTTCATGAAGGGGAATAACTTGGTGAACAATCTTTCCCAGTCAACCTTTTTTTTTTCCCTATTCATTGAGAGTTGTGGTGTGCAACCACTGTTCAATGGACGTTCACTCCTTGAAGGACAGATGCATAGATCTTCCTTTCTTCTTCACATATGTGAATTTATCTTTTGTAATAATACTCATTTATCTTTTGTAATAATACTTTTGTAAGAACTCCAGAGGAACTTATTAAATACCACTGAAAAGCATGGTGCCAACAATTACAGGGAATCAATGAAGATATTTGCTGAAGTCGATAATCTAAATTACCAGCAAAAGACGTGACCAGTGTAAGCAGTTCATCTATACTTCTCTGGGATAAAAATCAGACCTTGCATCTAAATATGGTACCAGTGGCAACAGTAAATGGTTCCAAAAAGAATTTACCCTGTTGCAAAACTGCCAAAATGCAGAAAAGTGGTAATCCACTCTGAAGTTACAAATTAAATTCAGTTCATTCAGTTCAAATAACTTCAGGAAAAGCTGTATCAAACCTGGAAACCCTGACAGCTGTGTCACCCCAAGTAACAAATACAATGAGGCTTTGAGATGAACACCTACTATTAAGTCAAAGAAAGTAATCTTTGGGCAGTCATGGTTGAGACATCCTGATTAGCCTTAATTAAAATTCTGATGATCAGGAGGTTATGGAATGGACAAAACTTTAGAAGAATTTAGCCAAGTGCAAAAGGCTGAAGATAGGGTAATAATTAGGAATAATATCTCTTGTTAGATTTAATTCCTTTAGCCTTGAAATTACCGTGACAGATTTCAAATTTAGTGGCAGTTTTCCAGTCGCTAAAAAGAGCTTAATTATATAGTTTAAGACTTTGGGAGAATTGATGCAGATAAAGTTACATGGAGTCCATATCAGCTGTGTGGTATGCTTGAATGGACTCAAATAAAGAAGGAATAGATATCACCTTGTTCAAGAAGCTTAAGACATCACATACCTGAACGCTTTTTTGAGACATCAAAAAATTTTTTATAACTTTTTAACTTTGCCTTTTAATTAATAACAATCACTCTCATTCAATTTGCCTTTCACTTCTTGATTTCAGCTGGGACTAAAAGCAAGACAGAGATAAAGTAGCCAAAACTCTGAATAGTGCTGATACTAACAGAACTTCTTAATCATCAGAACTGGCATATCTCTAGTGCCCAGGAAAGACATCTAGAAAGATGAGCAAACCGCAAATCTGCAAGGTCTTTCTCTGAGTTACAGGATAGCTTGTAAAAATAATCACTGTATTCTCTTAACTGCTGTTACTTTAGAAGAAAATATAAAATACTTAAGAAAATCTCAGATCCAGGAGTTCTGTCAAATGGAAGAAATATTTATTCTAATACGCAGTTTGTGACAAAGCTCTTTTGGGTTTTCAGGGCCAGGGAACATCCTGAACGATGGATGGATCAGCAAGATGATGAATAGTCTGAAATACAGATACAGAACAGTCTCCTCTCATAGAATCAAATTCAAGAAGATAGATGTTAATATTATTTTAAAGCCACCTTCACTGGATTCTGCCATGTCTATTTAATACACTTATATGATCTCATTGCCAGGTTAACTGAACACTTTACAGTTTTACAGGCATTTATTCTCCCAAGAGCCCCACAAAGTAGGAAAATACGATTGTCCCATTGTATAGATTCGGAGCCACAGCACAGAGGTGCAACGTCACACATAGCGAAGCAGGGAATTGAACACAGCTTTCCTAAATCCCAGGTTGTCACCCTAACTACTGTTCCTACCCACTCTTTACATCAAAATGAATGGTTAAGCCAGAGTCCCTGCACTGTGTTTCCTTCCATCTACATCAACCTCCAAGCACCTTAGTAAACCTGCAAGAGTGCTACATCAAGAGGACAGAGTGAGTCAGTGAAAGAAGTGCTCCATTTGTTACGGTTTCTCATTCATGACTGAACTGATCATATGCTTTAGGATCCCCTGGCAAAGAGTAAACTGTTCCCAGAGATAATCCTTCAACAGGTAAGAATGGGATAAAATACCTTACAGGAGTACGAATGAGCTCTCAGAAATGATAAAAGCATGTATAGCCTGGACTTGATGAGCAGAAAAGGTTCGTATTTCATAAGTTAAATTCAAAAAGGGTTCAAATTAAAAAAAAAAACAACCAAACAAACCAACACACAACCAAAGACTGGTTATGTGCAATCCTGTTAGAACAGCAAGAAACACCAAAGTGCTTGTACTGATACTGCTGCGCATGGAGGAGCCCTGGGAACCCCACAGCTGCTGACCACAGCAGGGAGGACACAGACTCCCTCAACTCAGTGGGTCATGTTCCAGAGAAGATAATTATTCAAGATGATTCATTTTGACTGCCACTGCCCCCTCAGACTTCGAGCCTTGTGTGCTTCCATGCCTGTGGGCATGGGAAAGGGGCAAACCGTTGTCCTTAAATGGCCTCTGGACCCAATGGTCTAATAGGTACCATTTCTGAGCATTTTTGGGCACCTTAGAAAGACAGGAATGGGAATATCTCAGAGGCTTTCATCCATCTTCAAGGGACCAGCTTTACTCACAGCATTCCTGAACGGTGTTTGTCCTGCATTGTGTGGTTGCACATTCTCAGCTGATTTTCTTTCTTATCTTTTCAACAGCATCCAAACCAGGGGATGGGTGCTGCACTTCTTCAGTATTGAATTAGCTCTCACAGTCATGGTGCAGATGTTTTATGAACATTTCTATGCATTATTTCTTCACCTTCAATTACTGCAAGAGTCTCAGCTGTAGACTATTCTTAGCTCTGAGTTGTTTTAAACTTGCTTGAAAATTAACACCTCATTGGGGTCTAAACCTAATTTTTCCTAATACGATGTGAATCCACCATCTGGAACTTGGCACAACCACACACCCAACCATTTTTAGGGAATAGATCAAATGTGGAAGCATTGCCAACGTGCTGCTGCACAAATAGGTTTGTCTTTCCTGCTGGATGGTACAAACATTTCACAAACACATACTGCAACATAACCTCTCTTCACGCTAACTCTGCCAGGACAGATTCATTTCATCACGCATGGAAATTGAAGAATTATTCCAGTTACACGCTCCTAATTGCAACCCCCTTTTTCTCCTAGGCTTTTTCTCTCTGTGACCTTTTCTAGTAAGTCACATTTGAATGTGAGGTTATAAAGTCCTTGGAGAAAATTAAGATGGCCCAGCCATCTTATTTCCCAAGGCTGAAGGTCCATGTCTTCATTAATCTCACAGCAACTTCTACCATGTGACTCCAGAGAGGAAATGATGGGATGTTTTTGAGATACAGTGACTGAAGGAAGACATAGTAGAAATTATGAGCTTCTGTGTCTCCTTTGACGGCATTCAGAATAGAGTTGCCATATTTAAAGCCTTTAAAATGTGGAATAGACCACTGATGAACATGACACCATGAGAGACAGGAAGGAGGTGAGAGACCCTGATCAGGAGGACACAGGAGCCGAGGAGGAGCAGAGGTGATGATGGAGGGTGCTACGTGCCCTACAGTCCAATGAGGCTGTTAGAGTAACATTGCCTATTGCCAGCTGATGGAGCAGCTTCTGCACATTGCTTCTGCTGAAATCTTTGTCCAAGTAATACTATTTTAATAAGGGGCACAGAATTTGTGAATGTACTACAGGAAACGCGACAATATACGGGACAGCTGGTGTCGCAGCATGTGAGAGACTGGAGCCAACGTGCTGTTTTCCTACCTGGAAATGCATCCCATCTCCTTTTATAAGACACCTGTGGCGAATTCACCTGTAACAGGAGTCTTTTCTTCTTCCTGAAAGATGAAAGTCCCAGACTGTGTTTTTATTTCTTTTTAATAAAATTGCTGAAGTTCGTGTTCCTCTGTTTTGTTTTTTTTTTGTCACAGAGCTTAGCCTCCCAGTACCCCATATTCCTTCTCATAGTGAAACTAAAAAGTCTTCGTTTTCCTACTCCGATGCCTCCATTTTGTTAAGAAACCACAGTACTCAGCTTCTCATGTGTTGTTCCAGTAAAAAAGTTTTCAGTCAGAAATCAGTGTGTGATACAGGAGGCCAGGAAAACAAGATCCCAGCTTTTCCATTACTACCAGGGTAAAGAGACCTTTCTCCAGTTCTCTGTGGCAGGAGCAACATTAATCATTAGGAAATAAAAGTAAAGGCTCAACTAAGTTTTAATGAATATCCACAGTCTGGATCTCTGCAAAACTGAAATAACATGCTCTGGGCTCATGATCAATTATGAGCGTACCAAGAGACTTCTCGCCTGCTAACGTAAAGGGAAACTAAAGCTAAAGCAGTTAAATTCAGAAAAAGTTACAAGGATATGACGTAGCTTCATTAAATATAGATGTTGATTCGCTGCTGCTCACCACAGTAGCTCAGGAATCTCAGCCTTTTTCTAGCATGGATATACGCGCACGTGTGATGATAGTAATAGTAAAGCAATTAATGACACACACTCCTAAGAAACAGCTAACACTCCAGCTTTCTTGCATAAACACATACATCTGTAGAAGTTAGCTTATTGTAACATTTATGTAAAATTCACTTCAGTAGCCCCTGAGTCTGCCTTTCCATATTACTGTGAATAGAAACAGATGGGTACTCTGTCTTGCCACCAGGCCAGCCCCGCACTCAGGACAAGCAGTGCTTGCAATAATCACAGAAATACTGAACAATTCCCTGAATATCAAAGATGAGTAGCAGTTCCTAATTGTTATCACTTGCTTTCATGCCTCTGACTCATTCCTGAATTTTTGTTTTTAAATAATACAGTTCATCTCTAGTGAAATTGTAAAAGGGCTCACAGGAAAAAGAAAGAAGCACTTTTAGCCATCTTTGAAGGCTTTGCGGCTGGAACACGTTGACAAAGGCCAGGGGCTAAATTGCCATTTGTAAACAGTTCAGGAGAGGAAGAAAAACCTGAAACAGAAATATAGAGTCCCTTTGATGAAACAGGTCTTAGGTCCTTGCTTTCTACAGTGCTAACCCCCAGCTATTCAAGACAGATGCTGGTGGAGTCATCCTGCTGCCTCTTTATATAAAAACACTTAGAAGTATAATAACAGCATGATTTTAATATTGACATATTTATACTAAAGAGCACAAGCATAAGAGTTTTTCAATGTGAGCTCGTAAGTAATTATTTTTAAAGAAGGGTTGAAACATTATGCCTCCTCATCGCTACATATTCTGGATGTGCAGCAGCTTGTGGACAAGCTGCTTTAGAGTGCTATTAAATAAATATTTCAAACTATTTCCTTTTCCCCCTTACTGGTACAGAAAGCTCTGTCATAGTAATGAATCCAGCTACTCCAGCTTCAGAGAGTGAGCTACATTCTCGCTGACACGTCACCAAATAAAACCTAAACCTCAAGGATTGAAAACAAGAGCCTGATCCCACCAGGGAGAATAATTTGACTTTCTAAATGCCTAGAGCCTTGATGAGCCCTAAAGCTTCAACCCCCCCTTGCCCAGCACCAGACCCAGCCCCGGTACAGCACAGTTCGTTTTGTAGGAGGAAAAGGAGGAGACCAGCAGAGCCCAGAGAGATGAGAGCAGGAGCCACCATCCTTACAGCAGGGTCCAAGCAAAGTCACCTCTGCCCAAAGCAGAGAGGTGCCAGTTTGACCACAGCACCCACTGCATGGGCCTGACACCCCTGAAAGTGCAGAAGCAACATGCTGAAAGGTGTACGAGCAGCACCACATACGGCAACCCACCACCAATCTCTTCCTACCTCACATCACCTCCTCAAGCAAACAGCCTGCTCGCCTCCCTTTCCTTCCCTTCTAAAGCCTTGAGCTTGAGCAGGCTCAGCTTTGCTTATTAGCTCTCAGCTGGTAGCATTTCCCTGAACCGCCTTTCAACTCTGACCAGGCATTAACCTCAGAAATCCTAGGCTTTGCCAGGCTCAGCAGGGTTGTCCAAGGACACCACAGAGTGAGATGGGGAAACCTCGGTAGCAGACAGGGTGCTGCAAATGCCCTGCACACAGGGACAACATGAAGCGTTCCTAAAGTGGGGTGCTTTCTTCTGCCTTCTCCTTTTGCTTGTGTCACAAATCTTAGAGAAATTGCTGGCAGAGGGAGACTGGTGCCCTATGGAGCGTGTTTGCGCGCACTGGGAGGGTGACAGCACTCGCCTGCCGAGGCGTTGACCCAGCCCTCTCACCTCGGCAGGACTGCGGCTGCCGTAGTGCTCAGGGCAGAGAGCTGCCGGAAAGAGGAAATTCAGCTTTGCTCGCTGTATTTAAGTGTTTGGGAACTTAACAGGTTTCTCCTGATGGAATACATTTTATTCTTTAAGATTGTAGAAATTTTTAAAAAACCTGTACAAATTGAGTGTGTCAGCTGAAGTATGAAACTGTAATCTATGTTCCTATTTGAGCTCTAATTTTATGGCTACTGGTACTCACTTATATAGAACTTCAGCAAACATTTGTATCTCTCTTAATTATCCTTTTTCCCTATTAATTTCTCTTATGTTCAATAAATGATCCTTATGTCTGTTTGTTCAAGATTTCCTTGCAAAGTTTCTTCCTGCTTTTCCATAAGACAGATATTTTAATTTCTTGCACCACGCCTCATTTGCTAGTAACAATGATGTATTTTCCCTTTCCCCATGTATTTATTTTTCTGAGAGATGCAGCCGTTCATCACATTCAAATGAAAAATTATTGCTTAGCTATTATTATTATTGCTAGTGATGGTATGTAAACAACTATAATGATGTGTGGGCTTTCATAGGAGCAAAGATCACAATAAAGATGTTGCCTTAGGGGGAATGAATGAGGAAAACGTGCAAAGATTTAACCAGCGCACCCTCTCCTTGCTGGTTTTGTCTCCTTTAACCACTCACTCACTGGTCAATGCGGAGCCCTCCCCAGAATACAGCTAGACATCACTGCCACAAGAAGGACACATGCCAAGGCACTTGAGAACACGAATTATGTGGGAAAAGGGGTTTCACTAATATTGATTTGATTATGGATGGGAGTATGTGATGAGGAAGGAGCATTTTAAGTGTGTGAGAAAAAGAAGGAGAGGAGCAGCAGATATATTACAGAAATGATGGCCGAAGCAAGGCTGCAGGACAGCCTGGAACAAAGCTTTCAGAGACCACTGCTGGGTCAGTTTGGGTGCTGTGCAAAGGAACAGACCCTTCTTTGGTTTCCTTGTCTGGGAAATGAGTCTTTTTCATATACATTCTTAATACATAAACAGAATTACTCCAAAGGTATGAGGCTCTGATGTTCATTCCTCTCCTAACTGGAGAGAACTAACAGCCAGTGATAAATCACGTGTTTGCTCAGCTGCTCAAAGGCAGTTACACTGCTACCAGGTGCCAACAACTTTGGCTGGAGTAAGCGGGTAGGTAACAGGGAGAAACAAGCCCCACACAGATTTTTAAGGTCTTTAGTTATGTTTGCAGGCAAAGAAAATTCAGCAGAAAATAGAGGAGCATCAAGAGAGAGCCAGAACTGAGTGGAAAAAACCCAGCTCTTTGGCAAACCCATAAAGAAAATTCAGACTAATAAAGGAAGTTCAGTCTCTTTACTCTGTACTGCCAGTAATTTACTGTCCTAAAAATGAAGGCAGTTGGCATTAGGAGGATCAGCCTTGAGGACAGTAAAATTTCAGTATTGGGTATTAGCCTGGCTTCTCTTCTCACAAGTAGGAGCGTGAGCAGAAGAAAGAGGCATCAGCTGGCTCATCCCTCATCTCACAGCTTCTGGCTGCTCAGGCTCAATACCAGGGAAGCAGCCTGGCCTGACAAAGCTCTGTCGGAAAGGGATGTTTGTAAATATGGGGCAAACAAAGAGTAGTTTGTGGCAATAGGTGTTCTTTGGAAATGCACAGCCTTGGTCATAGGCTTCACAAGACCACTGCAAAGGGCTCCTCTGCATCCCAGCTCGTAACGCCCGTCCCCAGGACAGACCCACCTGCACAGTTCCCCAGACCCACTGTGAGCTTTGAGAGAGCTGGTTTCCCACCTGAAGATCCAGGGTTGCTGCTGTTGAAGCCCTGTGTTTCAGTATATTTCTTAATCCTAACCCATTCCTGGTTTTGCCTGAGTTTCCTTTCTAAAAGCTTGTGGGGTTTTTTTAACACCAATAATTTTCAACAATGAGCATTACAAGAAAACCGATGGGAGGAAAATCCACTTAGGATCTCCAAAGAGCTTACCAAGCAGTTTTTACAAAAAGCTGACAAAAGTGGAGAAATAACTTAAAACGTATTTTATGAATTCAGAAGCCTCTTCTGAGATAAATATTTTTAGCCTTTTTTTCTCCAGAAAGAGGGGTGAGAGTGAAAGAAAGACAGAGAAATAAAAAAATCATCTATGTCAGGGATATGGCAGATATTATTAGCCAAACATTTTCAAGATTTAATGTATACCAGAGCCCAAAAATCTTTCATATTTATTACAGCAATTTTGCATTCCTTACTGTATTTTGAAAGAGCTTCCCTAGCTTAAAACACCATTCAGATCTTCTGTCACTTTTGTTCCCACTTGCCTCTACCTGCTAGAATAATGTATGTAAAATAATGTCTGCTGTGTGCAATTCCTCTGTGCCACCACGGCATAGACTAGGTCCCATGTTTGTAATAATGCTAACGATGCTTTGTGTTGGGTTTGGATCTCTGACCCGCTCGGTGCGGAGTAGCAGAACCATTCCGATTAAACTCCCCCTGTGCCTTTTCCCAGCCTTCACATACATTTAAATGATACACTGTGGGAGCAGACTCCGCAATTTTAGGTTGAGCTGGAAATGAGATTCGTGGTAGAGCTTTCACGTCTTCACAGAGTTCCCCAGCTGTAAATGTTCACCCTATGTGACCAATGACATGTTCTTTGAAAAATTCACCAGCATCATAAATAAGTTTTTAATTGTACTGGGCATGAGAAGAAGATGCTGCCAGCAAAGCTGGGTTGCACGCAGTGATATTAAGCCACCAGAGCTGTGGAGGGGCCAAGTGGCTGCTGCCTCTCTCTGCAAACTCCAAGGGCAAGTAGCAAAATGCAGGGGAACCGAAAGAGAAAAACAGTGGGATCTGTGGGATCCAGACGATGGGAGTTGAGGAATACAGATCTGTTCTCCTCTGATAGTCATACCCCTGAAATTGTCCTGCTTTGGGGATATTTAATATAACATTGTCCCCATTCTTCTGTTGTAGGTTTGCCACTTTTATACGGCTTTTTGCAGTTGGTTCATGTTTGTTAACTCTCCATCCTTTTCTCCTGAAAATCCCTTTCGCAGTTTGTTTGCTTGCTTGTTCCCTTCCACAAGATCCTTCAGCAAAATCACAGCCTGTCAAAAGCACGGTGCCTGCGTTCCTGAGCCCTCGCTGCTTTCCCAGGTAATTTATGAAAATGGCAGAGCCTGTTTCAGGTGTAATCCAATTTGTTCTCTCTCAGCATCATAAGCACATTTGAAGCCAGACAAGACAATTACCACATGGATCTTTAATACCTGCAATTTATAGCTAAAAGGTTTATTCTGATAACTTTGTTTTCAAGTGCCACGTGCTAAAGCACAGTGACAGGGGCTCTGCAGCAGTGAGACAGCAAAACTGTTCCTGCAGCGGTTTCCCTGGCACATCCATGCAACATCAGCACCGGGCACGTTTTTTGGGAGAAGGTGTACTCGGAGCAGCAATGTATGGGGCTGGATCACATTGCTGCTCGGGGGTAAGGGGCACGTGGTGTCCCCGTGAGACGGTACAGAGGTGCTCCAGCGCTTTCAACACCTTCGACATGGAGGAGGATTTCAGAAAGCACCCAGAGAGGGGGAGTTGCTACTGAAATGTGTTTTCATAATCACTTAATTTTCAGTTACCTAATGTGACTTGCATACGTTACCTTCAGCGCCTTGCAAAGCAGGAGCACGCAGTTTAACAGTGACGCTCAAGGCTGAGCACCAAAAAGTCAATATTTTCAAGAGAGCTCAGTGAAGTTGCTAGCAAGCCTGCAAACATTTGCTTTTTAGCATTATGCGTGAATACTGATATCACAATATGTAGTTACTCATTAGAAGAAGAATCTGATTTCTAATTGAATTATTAGCTTTTAATCATTGTTTATGACTTAGGGTGTAGAACTGAAATACTCTAATCATTTCATGATAAGAAGTGAAGATAGAAACTTACGGTTTCATTGTGTGGAACGATCTGTGACAGTGTCTATTTTCAAAAGATAAGGTCTAATCTGATAGAGGATTAGCTTGTTTCACTTACATGAGCAGAACCAACAGATACCATAAAGGTAGCCAGGAGTATCTTGAGAGCACTGACATCAGGCACTTTTTAGTTCAATTCAATGTGCCACCTTTGAGCACTACTAGTGTTTGTATTTAGTAACAGTGAAAAGCCAAGTATGTTATGACCACGCACTGTAGATTTGCAAATAAACAAGTGATATATTTTTGTAAAGCAAAAATTAATTGATTTCAAAATGTTTATAATTCTATAAGAGTAAGTAATCACAACAGTTCAAAAGCCACACTACTTCTCATAGCTATGCATCTAGGGCACTACCCTACTTTCTTATCAATTCAAACATAGGAATATTTTATAACAGTTAAGAGTTAAGACTCTTTGAAGTTTATGTGCTTCTTTGGTGAATTTTACTAGGAAGATCTTATATGTAATGCTATTTTAGCTATCTCTTGATATATCCAAGCCATCAGAATATCGCAGCTCAGAAGGCCTGTGGTGCATTTCTTTAGGGACTTCATTAGTGGAAGATATCCTGACTCAGTACACGGGCTACTTTTGATGCATCACTCATACGTACAATATTCAAGTCTACATCATTGGGGGGGATATTTTGTGTAGCAATTTATAATAGTTACCCAAACAGTGTTCTAAAATTACAAGGTATTATTTGCATATGTATAACATTAACTAAAGACTTTCAAACAATAAAAACCTCGCTATCAGCTCGTGCCCACATGACCAATTAGCTTTTTCTCCGTAGATAATTTGACCTGCAAATTACCCAGGATGTCTCGGAGCGAACGGTCTGATCTGTACCTGAATCTGGAGAACGTGAGTTGGGGGGAGTGAGGGAAGCTGGGCTGCAGTAGTGCTCAGGGGGATGAGAGGAGACACTGTGAAGGAAGGAGGAATGGGTCAGATTTGGGACAACTGAGGAGTGGGCTGAGCTGCTCTGAGGACGATGCTTCTCCCTCATGCCTTTGTGTTTTTGGAGGCATTGCAACGGATCAGAGTCAAAGCAGATAAAGTCCTTGCATTAGCCTACCGATCCCAGGGGAAATTGCTCACGTTTAGCCAGAAAGAAAAGTCTCAATGAGTAAATGATGAAATGGGAATTTTACCTTTTCTGTAAGATGGTATTTGGCCCTAAGACAGGCAGAGATTATCCATTCTCTATGCTTCTTATTTATACCTTGAGGAGCTGACAGCTCTTCTAAAAGCAGACTGGGGGTTTTTAGACAGTCTGAGGTTTAAAATTAGGCACTGGAACTAATAGGCTGTTATTGTCTCATAATTATATTTGACATGATGCTCTTAACTCTTTTCTGAAACATCCTCCTGCATCGAATAGAGTCAGGATGCCGTAGCTTTGTCTGCAGCAGCAGTGAACCACGCCGTGACACCAGGCTATCACGGCTGCTGCTCTTCCCAGCTCCCTCTGGATAAGACACAGAGGCCACAGCTTGACAGAAACAGCCCACCTGGGTGAGGCTATACCTTTGCCTTCAGACTTAAATAAAGGGATGTTGCTTAGGATGGCTGCTTGGAGACTAATCTTAGAGGTGAAATTCCTATCTTGCTTCTTCCTTGTGCTGGGAGCAGTTAGTTGTTGGCCGCAGCTCCTTACAACACCTTCAGGTTCAGGTGTCCTGGCTGGTGCAGTGTGCCACGGGAGCTGAGCTGAGCTGAGCCAAGCAGGGGCTTGCTTTCCTCTGCCAGCAGTATAGGAAGCTGTATGGACCTTCCCTTCTCCCTCGTCATGGCCCGGAGCTCCAAGCTAGCAGGTTTTCATCACAGGAGTCAGGCAGGCACCAGCCTCCTGTCAGCAGGAGAAAATATAAAGGATTGCAACTCAAGTCCCTTTAGTTACACAAGGCGTTTAGGAGGTTCGGGTTTTAGGTTTTTTTTACCCAAGCTGCTGGAGCAGTGACCTTCAAGGTATTGCCTTGACAACTTCTGTTTTTTAATAAAGCACAATCTGGTGGAAGGAAGTTAATTTACACGGGGTTTCATTCTTCGAGCTCTGTCATCAGTGCACCAGTGCATCAGTGCACCAGCCTCACTCGCTGAATTCCCCCGTCGATAGAGCAACCAACTGCAGCACATTCACATCCAAGTGCCCAAATGAAGCACCTGTTCTCAGTTACTTGAAGGATTAATTTCTTTTTTCCACTTGGTTCCTTTTCTTTCTCTTTTTTGGCTTCTGGTTCTCCTGGCACAGACACAAATACTAGGAGCTCCAGTTGGGGATGCAGCCACCTTAAATTGCCATTTTATTTGCTCAATGCCTTTTCTTTATTTGCCTTTCTCTGCTCTTTGAGCTGCCTCTCTCTCATTGGAAGCCCAGTTCAAATCAATCTGTGCAACCTAATGCAAGCCAACATGATTATTTTTTTTTTTGTAGAGTTGTATAAAGCCAATAAATGAAAAAGGAAAATGCCCATATTCTAGGCAGGTCTCTCAGTCTTACCAGGTCCTGCCATAAGACAGCATGTGATACCTTAAAGAACCAAGTAAATTCCCCAAAACCACCCCTTCACCTTGGCCAAGTAGTCCCATGGGTCCTGAGTTACCTCCCAGATGAAGAGCAAGAGACTCTGCAGCACTTTTTGCAGTGCCAAATGCCGAGGTTGCAGTTTGACCCAGAATCCACTATTTTGTTTCTCCAGCAGTTGTGCTGAGGTAAAGCAAAGAATGAGATCTTTTTGAGTGTCTAGAGATGGTTGTTATAGGTTAATTAATGCTTCAGCAATGGTGATATATAAGGGAGAGTTATGCGTGTTTAAGGTGATTCATGCCGCCTCACCGGATTTAAGTCTAATGGGAAACTTATTTCACTGTATTTATGGGTAATGTCCATCCATATCCTAGATATCTCTCCAGGGAGTCTTCTCTCCATGGCTATCCAGCTCCTGTGAAGAAATATGGACTCCTCTGTACCCATCTTGGCTGTAAATCTGCAATTAAGAGAACGGTCCATTTACTTTGCTGTGATGCTGAGATGCTGCTGACTCGTGGCTCCATCACGCTGGTCCCTCCAGCCAAGAAGCCCTTTCCCTCCCCCCCAGCCTGCCACCCCCACCCAGAGCAAAAAAAAAATAAAACGCTTTAACAGGGGAGTTGCATCTCCCCAGGTTGGCTTTGCAGCTCTTCTACTTTTCTCCCACTTCTCAGACCCATTGGACACATCGATGGGACAGATCTGAGCCTGGATTTTGGCCATATGAACTGCTCCCTGCTCCCAAAACAGCCAGTACTGCCATCCCCACCATCACTGGTTTCCCTTGTCCTCCCCTGAGGTTTAATTCACTCATGCCCTCCAGGCAGAGCCATTTTTGCATTGGACGTTCAGGGCGAGCTTTTCTTTACGTGACATTATGTGATTAATTTCCCACTGCGGTGGCAGGAACAGAACAGTGACATGACAATCTGTTTAAATTCCCTTTTCTATCTCCTTTTCCCCCCTTTCTTTTATTGTTTCTTGGATTATGCTAAGCCTCAAGGAACTGCTGTCTAGTAACCCTCCGCCATCTGCTGCGCTGCTAGCAGAGAGCAGCTATGGCCGGAGATGCGTTTTCTTCTTTTTTTTTTTTTTTTTCCTTTCCCCTCTGCCAGGATTTTGCACGTTCACCTGTGGGCATATTCTGCCTCCACCGATTAAAGGGCCACAAAGGTCTGGGCTGGTAAACTGACGTACAGAAATATCAGCATCAAACTATTCAGAACCCAGCATTATCCTGGCGCCTACCGAAATAGAGGAGACCGTACGTGTAGCACACTGTACACCCAGCTCCTCCTGCAGCCATGTATGAGAGCATCAAACAACCTGAGGACGTGTGTTTGGAGGCAGAAGGAAAGGAAAGGAGAAATACAAACTCTGCCAGACTCCCTTGCATGGTTCCTGGAGCAGCCCTGAAACGGAGCCCTGGTTCCCAGTGTGGCTGGAGCCACAATCCATACAGCCCTTGCTTGCATTGAGACAGGAGTTAAATGCCACCGATTCAGAAGACTTCCTTGTCTGAAACAATGCCTTCAAGAACAGAATTTCAGAGAAAACTCTAATGTCTGTGCAATTTGAACTCTTCCATAAAGGTTTTTCCATTGCATTCAGAAACCCCTACAAATCCCATTTTTTTTTCCCATTAGGCAGGTACTGGTGGCTGCAGTGACAGTCTGTGGGTATCAGTGATGCTTTCACAATATGCTGGAGACTTTGTGCATGTGAATGTGTCTGCGTCTCACGTAGCACAATAGGTTCCTGACCTATTTGGATGCTAGGCATGAATATATAAATATTAAATAACTGTGAAATTGGTACATGAATTCAATATCTTGATGAAAGCTTTTTCAAACCAGCAAGATTTACATTGTTTTCCCTTTGGGACGGTTTTATCTAAGTGTAGGGCCATGTTACCCCGTTAGAGCTCTTTGGAGACTCGAGCTGGAATACATGTTGAACAAAAGAAAGTGCATAGACTTTTTAAGGCAACAAAGAGAAATCTCAGTCTAGTTGTGCCCCCGTTACTGCTCAGTCTGAGCTGCAGGAGCAGGAGCAGCAGGAGCAGCAGGAGCAGGCTGGTGCCGAGGGCAGCATCCCAGCATCACCCCAGGGGCTGGGGACCGCCAGCTCCAAGGCACAAGCAGGGAGCAGGAGTGTAATTTGGCAGCCGAAGATGAGCGGTTTTAGCAACAAGCTACGTCTGCCCTCTCTCCACATCTACAGGGAACCACAGTGGTGCGGACAGCCGGGAAAAGAGAAGGAGAAACAGCAAAAAGTCAGCCAAATACACGTACCGAGAGTGGAGGGAGGGTGACCATACCCCACATCAGCATGACTGCAGGGGGTTGGACCTTCAAGGTGGGTTTTGCTGGAACGAAAAGGAGTGAACTTGAGGATGTGGATCACAGCGTGCCAGAGTATTTAGGCATTGTTTGTCACCACAGACTGTCTGTCTCAGTTGGTCCCTTGGCTCATTTCCTAACTTTACACTTTGTGTCTGACACACATACCCAGAATCAGCTATTGTTTGAAAAGTCTACAGCTCACTGATAGCACAAACTGGTGCTTCCCTCCTCCTGTTAATCCTGTATTAGTACAGAAAGTGGCTCCCAGGGTCTACAAGGCTGTGACAGGTCATATGGTTCACTGGGGTGATGGAGAACGGGGTGAGGAGAGAGGAGGAGTGGTGCAGGAGAGTTTGCCAGTCCATGCCACCAGCTGTCACAGCATGCACCCCTGCATCACACGGGACAGTCCCCTGGCTCTTCCCCACCTGCTCTGGACTAAGCCCTGGGCCCCTTTCTCCAGTGCAGGTTTGTGACTGGACCAGGAGGACACAGCAGAGACAGCGCTCTGTGGGCACAGGGCGTTTGTCTTTCATCCTAATGCCTGAAGACCAACTGTTATTTAATCCCCTTGGGCCAGTCACTGGCAAATTGATCTCTGCACACAATCTTGCCTTGGGAATTGCTTTGGGATACTATTTACAGAAGAAGTCCTTTCAGTGGTGGCAGCAAGAACCATGCCTTTCGATAGCGATGAGCTGTGCAGTTTGAATCCAACACCGGGGCAAGGAATGTTGAGGAATTTCACAAGACTATGTGCACGACCAAGTAAAACTATGGCATAACCAGATCCCCTAGCAAATTTTTCTGAATTAAAGACTTAGGGTGTCTGTTAAAAGATTCTTGTATATTTTATGAAACATGTAATTTTTCACAATGTCCCTTATGTTCCAATCCAAGCAGCAGGGGGATCTCCCTTCTACAGCAATTCAGAGAGATTCAATCACTTGCCCAAGTTCACACAGAAAGCCAAAACCAAGATTTCAGCCCGGTTCTCCAGCAGATACCTTAGCCCTTAAGTCTACCCTTCCCTCCACAGCACAGCGTGAGAAAAAAATATTACAAAAATCTCAAGTTAAAACTACTTGCTACTTGGAGAGCAGCCCATGTCCTGGCTGCTTTATCAGTTTATGTGGAAAGGCTCCAAGACATTACTTACATTGACTCAGTATTAAATGGCAATAACCACCGTGACAGATTTACTGTCTGGCGATGTCTTCCTATCTGCTTATAGTAACAGTAATGATAAGTTTTTTGCTCATTAAAAGATTTAGGTACTTAGTCCCTCCAGCAACATTTTGAATTTTCCTGTTCTTGGGAAGATCAAATCCTTATCAACAATGTTGTATCAGGGAAAGATCACACCTGGTGCTGCTCTACGACGTTTTGGCTGGGAGTGATGCTCTGTTTGAAGGCACCATTTGACTTTCATGCTTTCAGTGCCACGTGGCAGCCACCCATGGGCAGATCGAGGGTGCTCTGGGAGGATGC
Organism: Chlamydotis macqueenii; assembly: GCF_036417535.1. Taxonomy (NCBI): domain Eukaryota; kingdom Metazoa; phylum Chordata; class Aves; order Otidiformes; family Otididae; genus Chlamydotis; species Chlamydotis macqueenii. Next base: position 8,964,949 of record NC_141567.1, on the reverse strand, counting down.
AGTCGACAAACATCTGCTGTTTTCTGGGGAAGGTTCAGCTCCGATGCTGCAAGAAGTGCTTGAGAGTCATGGCTAGAGGCAACGAGCAGCTCTGACATCTCTGTGCTGGCTGAAAATCAGCAGGATGTGCAGCAAGAAAAAAATCTTAATTATGGTCATATGGGAAAGTAATACGTTCTCTCTTTCTGCCTCCTTCGGGAAAGGTCCGAAGTGGAGAAAATTTTGGGAACCTGGGTTCAGGCATCTTTTCATTGCACAAAGACAGGGCTTTAAAGGAGTTATCTGTCAGGAACCTGCCTTAGCCCTCAGGCTCAGGGCTGAACCAGCGCTTCCCAGTCCCAGCCTTCAGACACCGGTTCGGAGCGCTGGGCTGCTACCTGAGGCTATGGTTAAGCCGGCAGATGGGCCTTATTTCCACAGAAACCCTGCGCCTATTGAAGCTGGGCTGTTTGATACTGATTTCAGCAGGGCCAGGCTTTCAAGCTATGTTTGCTCATTAATTTCTCCCGCCTTTGTCTAAGCATGGTGTAGGTGACTGAAACAATGAGACCACTTTAGTTGCTCTCTGGTTTTTGAGCTGCAATTTGTTCTCGTCTACTGTTACCAAACCGCACAAGCACTCATCTAGCCTGCTGCAAACATCAAAAATAGCCTAAATAGCCCTCGTGATCCCTTTTGCAGCACTGGGAATAGCAGGAGGCAACAAAGAAGTAGCATTAAGGATGGACATACATGCAGTACTCTCTTCTTGTTTGTGTTGGCTCCGTGCATGCATCTGCTGGTGCGAGGGACCTCTTCACAGCTGAGCCATATGCCGGAGGGAAGCAGTGGGAAATGTGAGATGAAGGCTTTTTCTGACACCTCCTGCACTCGGACGGGCTCGGTGAATCTCAACTCGCCCGTCACTGCTGTTGCTCTCTCATTAGGAGCAATCGCCAGACTGTTGATACCCCGGGGAGCACGGTGGCCTCTGCTCCACATCACCAGGCTGTCCTCTAGCTGGGCTGCTCTTCTCCCGCTCACCTCCCTTTAAATCTACATATATATTTTTTCTTTTTTTTTTTTTTCACGCACGTCAAAGGGATCAAGGAAGAGAAATGTCAACACTTAATCTCAAGCTTGGTGCTGAAGACCTGCTTTTCCATGCTAAATGTCAGGATCTGTGTTCACCCCTTCAAGAGATGAAATAAGGCTAATGAGCTTGCGGTGCAGGAGACGTGGTTCTGCGCTCGACCCCAGAGGGACCGAGAAACAGGCACTAGAGGAAATATTATAGCTACACACTTATTTGCTGAGTGTCTCTGTTCTCTGCCCACTCTTTGATGATGAGGTGTCTCATTATTCTGTGCTGAGCAAGCACAGAACCTGTTCAGGATTGTGTTTAAGTGAGTGTTTAATTTTAAGCTTGTGCCTCTGGTTTTTGCAGGAGTTCAAACACACCCAGAAACGCCACCCTGAATAATGATGCACTGCAGAGAGGGTAGGAGAAAGGCAGAAGCAGCTATGCTATGTGACTCCGAACCTCATTAAAGAGTATCTCTGTCCAGGCTTTTCCTTCTTTGTTGGTTTTGATTACCCCACTTGGTATCTGAATGTTACCCATCAAAACTAACGGGCATTATAGGTGTTGAGTGTCTGTGGGCTTCTACAGAGAGAGGTTTCCAAGTGACCAGGCAGTGATCCCAACGCAGGCATGGAGGGGACACACTCCCAGTGAGACTCTCCAGCCATGGTCACGACCACAGGATATTTTTTTCCTGTGTAGGATCACAAGGCATCTTTCCCTTCTATTGCACACACCTGGCTGTATACACAAAGCACTTGCATTCCCCGCTCAGACAACAAGTCACCACTAATCCCTACATGTATTGGTGCTACACAAAATAGTAACTCTGGGTGAGGGACCTACCCTGCTGCATAATGCACATCAGGCTGTGAGAATGACCCCGAGCAAAAGCTCAAGGTACCACTCACAGAGGCGACAGTGGGATGAGTGCCATCATGGGACTGCGCATGGGAAACCAGAGTCAATATTTGTATTTTGAAGAGGTAAGGTGGGACTGTCTGAATTATTAATTGCAATTATAATCTTTGCAAATGTTTCCCTTTCATTCTCATCTTAATTCATTTGTGAATGAGTTTGAATTTCATTTGATGCGTTTCTTATAATTGACCAGATGCTGTTTGGGCACACAGTTTCCAAACAGCTCAGGCTGTCTCACAGGCAGTGCTGTCTGACTTTTTTTTTTTTTTTTCCCCCCCTCCTGCTGTTCTTGATTATTATTCTGGCTATATGGTTGGCCATATGCATTCTTTCTGCTTCCTAATTACTCTGAAATTTTTTCCAGGGGAAAACTGAACAAGCATACTCCTGTTTGATGGGGTTTTTTTGGTAAAAGATCTGATAATTGTTCTGAATATGACAAATTCCATTCACCCAAGGAGCTGTGAGTAATGAACAGCAAGGGGCCAAAAAATAGACTGGGCTGCTTTACTGGGCAGAGCAATTAGTCTCTGCTCCTCTCTCAGGTCTCCTCTCCCTGTCCTCTACTCTTGATTTTCACATGTTCAGCCTTGTATAAGTGAGATCACCACCAGGCTCTGCAAAGTGGAAGATCACAGGGTTTCCATGTAATTTTGGATTTGCACTGAAGTTTGTCAGTAGTGCTGGCGAGAAACGTGCGGCACCAGCCAAGGTCAGGGAAGGCGAGTCATCGCTTGCATAAGCTGCAGCGTCCTTGTTGCAAAGTTTAACCTTCTTAATAAGCACCAGTGGTTTGATTTAACTGATGCTAAGTGATGCTGGCTGGATTTCACCTGGGCTCCCTGCTGTAGGTATTCTGGCGCTTTGATGGGAATATTGCTATTAATCTACAATGAGGGCAGGTTTTTGCTTGATGTTAATGATGCCGATGCTGCAAGCGCTTGCTTGGGATGAGAGAACTTTTAACTGCTGACTGTGTCTATTCTTAGTTTCCTCTTCTAGCAGTAGGAAATAACGATCCATTGACTCCAATGGAGCACTGCTGATTTACACCTGCTGAGCCTACAGCCTAAGGTGTTTCATTGATTCCCTCATTGAAAATAAATAAATAAATAAATAAATAAAATGAAGTAGATCATTCTGGTTTAGATTATGAAAATGGATTCTTTCTGATGGAGCATCCGGGCAGCACATTTTGAAGAGTTTCTCCTCTCTTGCGCTGTACCAAGTACTGGCATCATTCTGTATCATGTGATTATTTAAAAAAAAAACTATTCAGCTTCGCCTTCTATTATCTTGGATCATTAGCCAGCATCCTGTTATGCAATGTGATCAGCAAAGCCTGGTGCAGTATCTCACAATGTGATACCATTTCTCAAACAGAGCATGCAGTGGGGAAGAAATTAATTTCTCAAAGCTGCGGCATCATTTCTGACACAGTAAAATCAGATGGCTGCCCTAGTTGTTTTAAAGGTTTTAAATGCTCGGGCTGAACACTGAACTGAGAACACTGGGGAGTTATTTAATGTGTCCATTTCCAGGACAAGAGGGCTATTTTCTTTTAGGACATGATTATATCTGTGAATGAAACTTTCCTGTGCGCTCCTAGGTTTCCCTTTTGTTTGGAGCTGTCAGAGCAAACTGTGGTTTGTGGACATAGCCCAGATACAAGGGGGATGAAAGCACGGGGAAGAGCAGATCTCAGTCCACAGGCTCTCCAATATCCTCCTGCAGAGCAATAACTTAATTAATGCCTCCAAGGCAGCTCTGCTGTCCCTGGGCAGGGTGCAAGCTGTGGATCTGACTAGCTACAGATTCATCAGACTTGTCAATGTGCTGCACATATGCTGTATGGTCCCAGAGCATCACTTGCCCCAGCACAGGTGAGAGACATGGGGTGCAGCCCCGCTGTGTCTGCAGAGCACAGCACTGTACACGATGACGTGGTTTAGGAGATCTTTGCCCCCAGGGAGGATGAAACCCAGTGTGTGATTTTTCTTCTGACACCTTGACCTTCCCTGGATAAGCCACTGCAAACAGAAGAAAAACACTGTACTTTTTTGCTCAAACGCCTGGACCCCTTTCGTACATCCGGAGTTGAGAAGTATGAATCAGTCGCGCAGAGGCATTCATGCAGATAAAGTGCTGTGCACCACTTTGAAAAATTACCTCTAGATATATGGTTCAAATGATGCAAATCCGAGGAATGCGATATGGTGTTGAAAACTCATTAAAACCTTCGCTTCAAGAAGTTTCTTTAAAAATTGTCTGTGCTGGAAATAGGGAAAAAAACCCAGTCTGAACCAGAAAGCAAAATTAGTTTGTTTCTTCCTTGGGAATGGAATAGCCAAAGTTAATTTCATATACTTCCTTGCACTTTTTTGTCCCTAAATAGTTATCCATAAATAAATAAAGTAAATAAGATGTTTGTCCTTGCCTGCCAAGCCCAAAAGGTGTGAGAGGACATCAGCCTTTCTGCGCAAGCTGTGACCTGCTGTGCATGTCAGCAGCTGGTAGAATTGCCTCTCCAAGGCAAAGAGGACACCTCCCCATCTGCTTTGCATCTATTAGTCTCAACTTAAAAAAAAAAAAAAACAAACAAACACACATTTTGCAGCAGTGCTGTTGGAAAACTTATTTTTTTGCCAGGAGGCATGTCAAGCAGCCTACAGAAAGCCAGATTAGTGCCCCAAGGTCATAACAGCCTCAAACCTGAGCACGTAATGAATTTGCTGAACCAACCCAGTGGAGATGTTCCTCAGCCCTTATGTACAAGGGCAGGGACCAGCAGCTCCCACTGAGGTAACCACAGCAAAATGCCTAATTCTTCTTCATCCAGCCAGGATCACAACAATCTCCTCTCTCTGCTCGGGGGACAGCAGAGTCCTAGGATTTCTGAGGATCACTCATAGGCAGAAGACGACAATGACACCTGAGTCTCCCCATGTCACTGCTAGACTGAGCCTGGGTGACCCAGTCCTGGTGGGTTCATTTCCTCGGACAGCCTGGGCTCCAGGTTACCTCGCAGCCAGCAAAGTTACCCAGCAGGCAGCACAGCCCCACTGCTGGCCGTGGTTCCAGCACAAATATACTCCAGCGGCCTGAAGCAGCTGCTTTACAACCACTACTCCCTTGAACTCTGTTAAGTTTTGCAGTGTCCTTGAAACTGTCTCTAAAAGGGCTCTGGAAACTATTTTCTCCTCTTATTTTTTCTCTGCTTGTTTAGAAATACAGCATTTACGAGCATGCGCTTGCATCATGCAGCCCTGCCTGCTCTGAACAGCGGCTTCTGCGAAGCATCCTGCCTTTCTAATGCACATCTTAAGAATGCAAATTTTTGCAAATGAGAAATGTTCTCAAACATTATGGATACAGTTTATGTTTTAGTGGAGATCAGAGAATCTGGCAATGTTACACAATGATGACATTATTCCAACTCTGAAAACTCAAAAAAAAAAAACATTGAAATGCTCTCAGTCATGTATATAGTTTTTTTTCTGGACTGCTGCTTCTATCAGCTGCCTGTCACTACCAGTTGGTGAGAGGAGGGATACAGATTACAGGCACATTCCAGATGTTTGTCTTTTCCATGCGTTTTTCAGAGGGAAGCAGCATGTTTCAAAGGGAAGCAGGAGATTTCTCTCTTTTTTCCCCTATATGCAAGGCCAGCTAGGCCTTCAACTGCTTTAGGAAGAATTTGCAATGAAAGCAGCAAGGCATGAATTGCAGATATACCAACCTTTTTGCCTTTCTTCCTCTCTCTCTAATAATATTGGCCAAACCTTACAAATGCTGCAGTTATCGGTGTCTGAGCAATCTGGCGTTGCTACTTTATTCACCTTGTTAGAATCATAGAATGGTGTGAGTTGGAAGGGGCCTTAAAGATCATCTAGTTCCAAACCCCTTGCCACTCATCACTGATCTCCACTTGGACATCAAGCCACTGACCGCAACACTAAGTGCGGCCATCCAGCCAATTCCATATCCAGAGTGGTGCATCCATCACATCCATGTCTCTCCATTTTAGAGACAAGGGTGTCGTGCAGGACAGTGTCAAATGCTTTGCACAAGTCCAGGTAGACAACGTCAGTTGCTCTTCCCTTATTCATCAAAGGCGCTGCCATAGAAGGCCACCATATTGGTCAGGTATGATTTGCCCTTAGTGAAGCCATGTTGGCTGTCACCAATCACCTCCTTATTTTCCATATGCCTTAGCATGGTTTCCAGGAGAATCTGCTCCATCATGTTGCTGGGGAAAGAGGCGAGACTGACTGGCCTGCAGTTCTCCAGGTCTTCCTTGTTTCCCTTTTTAAAAATCAGGGTTATGTTTCCCCTTTTCCAGTTAGTGGGAATTTCACTAGACTGCCACAACTGCTCAAAGATGATGGATAGTGGGTTTGTAATTTCATCTGCCAGTTCCGTCAGGACCAGCAGATAAGTCTCATCAGGTCCCATGGGCTTGTGCACCTTCAGGTTTCTTGGATGGTCTCGAACTTGATCTTCTGCTACAGTGGGCAGTTCTTCACTCTCCCAGTCCCTGCCTTTGCCTTCTGTGACTTGGGTGGTATGACTAGCACACTTGCCAGTGAAGACTAAGGCAAAAAAAGTAACGGAGTACCTCAGCCTTTTCCATATTCTGGGTAATCAGGTCTCCCATTTCCTTCTAGAGAGGGCCTACATTTTCCCTAGTTTTCCTTTTATAATCTACATACCTATAGAAGCTTTTCTTGTTGCCCTTGATGTCCCTGGCCAGATTTAATTCTATCAGGGCTTTTGCCTTCCTAACCTGATCCCTGGCTGCTCAGACAATTTCTCTGTATTCCTCACAGGCTACCTATCCTTGCTTCCAGCCTCTGTAGGCTTCCTTTTTGTGTTTGAGTTTGTCCAGGATCTCCTTGTTCGTCCATGCAGGCTGCCTGGCATTTTTGCCTGACTTCCTCTTTGCTAGGATGCATCGCTCTTAGCCCCTCCTTGTTGGTGACAACAAGGCCCAGCATAGCTCTTGATCAGCTCTTTATCCATCCACAGATGGAGCTCCATGCACTCCAGCTGGTCGTTGACATAGAGGGCAACACCTCCTCCTTGTCTCCCCTGCCTGCCTTTCCTAAAGAGCCTTCCATTCCAACAATTCCAACAATCCTTCCATTCCAACAATTCCAATTCGTTGCCCAAAGCTATGCTTGACTGGACACATAACTGAGTGCTAAAAGAAGAGTGATGTTGCCTGGGTCTCTAACTCATTTTTCTAAAAATGTGAATTAATTTCTATCATTCTCTATAAAAACGCTGTCAGCAGAGAGTAGCAGCTTTACAAAAGAAGAAATCAGGATGGGAAGGTTAGATGATGTGCCCAGGGCTACACGGCACAGGAATGTCAAAGCGTAGGTGGAAACCCACCATCAGTGGTCCCCTCCCTTCACTTAACCAACAAAGCACTGTTGCCCAGTTGAAAGGGGCATTTCTTCTCCCAGCCAGGAGAAGAAATGTTATTGCAGCCTCTGTCAGAAACACTAATTTAAGTTTCAGTTATTCAGTTTGCAAAGAGAAATGCTAAAGGGAACGTTTGCATGCAATTTCCTGAGGCAAGCCTGTAAAGCAACAAAGATTTTACACTGACATATTTCATCTTTGCATGAAGGACCTGGGGAGTGGCCTAACGATGGATGGTAACTCATTTCCATTCCTTTTCCTCATTTTTGCCTGTTTGCCCATAAATCTGTTCTTTGTTTGACATTAAAAATAGAAAGGCTTAGGATGGCAGCTTTAGATATATGAGATTGATGAGCGGATTGGGAGGCGTCTGAACATGCACTCCTCCATTACCATTCCCCACTAAGGAGCTTGTATCTCTTCCGCTTCTAATTAAGAAGGGTTTGCAGTTTGTGTTAAGGATTTTGGAGCACAATGTTGTTTCTCGTTTACGCATGCATCGAGCCTACAAATACCCCGTACGTAGTTCAGTTTGTTTTTGCTGTACTCGGGAGGGCTTAAATCCTAGTGATATCACCAGCAAAAATTGCATTAATTTCAGTGGTGTTAGGCTTCTTGTCCAGGGCCTGATCCAAAGTCCAGCAAAATCCATTGAAAAAATCTGTCATTGGTTTTGATGCTGTGTTGCACTTCATTTACACGCAGACTTCATAAATGAAATGTCCAGTCCCTGACATTCGTAACAAAACTCCTGTGACTTGAAGTGATGTGGACTTTGGCACCAGCCATAACCCATGCCACCCTTTCCCTCTCTGTGAATTGCTTCTCATCGTAGGGAGCACGTGAACAATGTCGCTTTAGGAAAGGAATAGCGAAAAGAAAGTTTACCAAGAGCCTTATTTCTGTGCTCGACACCCACAGATGGTCAAAGAAATAACCTCTGCCAGAAGGATGCACTAGAACAGCTCTGAACACCAGAGCCTGCATATCCAGTCTTCTGAGTTCATGAGCTTATTAAGTTTTTAAAAGCAGTTCTGTAATTCCCTTTAATTCCAGTAACCTTTGCATGGGTTGTTGACACTTCTATTGAAACTGCCAGATGCTGTTAACTGGAGTTGCCAGTCGGTTTTACATGTGCAGGTGCTGCTGTTGTGAGTAGCTTTGTGCAATTAATTCAGCTGTCACAGGGACTTTGGAAGCCTGTGGTGGGTCAGATTGTATCAGTCTATTTTAGGGCAGACCGAGAATCTTTCCCATCCAAAGGTAATCCCTAGATAGACCACACAGGCATTAAATCCCAGCCCACTTCCAAGCAGACGGACTGCTCCCTTTCCTTCCCAAGCACCATGGCCAGAACAACCAGTTTGAGACAAAGAAAGCAGCTGCACCAGGGGCTGTAATAAATAAATTTCCTTTCCTAGTTGGATGCTGCGATAATACTGTCTCAGAGCAGCAAACTCTGCCTTACTCACAGGGTTATTCAAAGTTTACAACACATCATCATTGCGCACTTTGGTCTGGATTCACCTCACCCAAGACAAAACTTCTGCAGAATCCCACTCTAAGAACGGCAACCGGGCACGCGAGGTGCTGCTGGATACACCTTCCTGGGGACCCAGGCTGCAAAACCTCAGCATCTATCCTGTGCCAATCACCCCGAACCTTTCTGCAGTAAATCTTCAGAGCCCGTTTGACTGTCCTGAAGCTTCTGCCTCTTTGTGCCGCTCTGCCTCGGAGAGAGATTGCCAGCCCAGACCCTCTGTTTAGCTCTGCCAAACCCTGACGCTCCGACCGCCTGCATCCGACTAACGTGCTGCTCCGCGGCAGCTTTAAATGGAGATTATTGACCCAATGCTTTTTCACCCAGATAAATTCCCAGATTGATACATGAGGGAAACCAATATCAATAAGCACTAAAGATCAGCGCAGCGCTTCCCACCACGGGACATTACTGGATAAGTGCTAAGTTATTATTATCATCATCGCTATCTCTTGAGTTAAGCCTTGCTCCACATTTTAGAGCCCTAGATAATTAGGTGGGAAGATAAAAATATGTAATGGAAAAGAGAGACCGTGGGTCTTAAATGAACACCTAGCTGAAATGAGGAAAGTGGCTCCCGATACTTGGTCGATAACCTTGAATTACTCTTTGTTGCTCAGTGTGGCAGTGACTCATCCTCCCCGTGGGCAGATGCACAGTGCCTTCCAAACATCTTCCGCTCCTTGCAGTTCCCTGCAGTCCCTCTGGGTCAAGTTTCCACTGAGACCCCTGGATGCGATGGCATTGGCGTATCCCAGAACTGAAAGCATGGATCACCCACCACCTTTAGACAAGAGCGACCCTTCTAAGACTATGAGCTCCTTATGTATCTGAGGAATTAGGGAGCATCCTTGCTTTGTCTCAGCAAGCTGTGCTCAGGCCTAGGCTCCAAGTTTGTTTGCAGTACCAGCTGACCCTGTGACCTTGGATTAAACACTTCCCTATACCTCCACTTCTTAGGGGTCGGTATTGGGCCCAGCCCTGTTCAACATCTTTGTCAGCGACACGGACAGTGGGATAGAGTGCACCCTCAGCATGTTCGCCAACAACACCAAGCTCTGTGGTGGAGGGATGCCATCCAGAGGGACCTTGACAGGCTGGAGAGGGGGGCCCGTGAAAACCTCATGAAGTTCAACAAGGCCAAGTGCAAGGTCCTGCACATGGGTCGGTACAATCCCAAGCACAAATTCAGGCTGGGTGGAGAATGGATTGAGAGCAGCCCTGGGGAGAAGGAGTTGTGGGTGCTGTTGATGAGAAGCTCAACATGAGCCTGCAATGTGCACTTGCAGCCCAGAAAGCCAACCACATCCTGGGCTGCATCAAGAGGAGCGTGGCCAGCAGGTCGAGGGAGGTGATTCTGCCCCTCTGCTCCGCTCTCATGAGACCCCACCTGCAGCACTGCGTCCAGTTCTGGAGCCCCTAACATCAGAAGGACATGGATCTGTTGGAGGGAGTCCAGAGGAGGCCACAAAGATGATAAAAGGGCTGGAGCACCTCTCCTGTGAGGACAGGCTGAGAGAGCTGGGGCTGTTCAGCCTGGAGAAAAGAAGGCTCTAGGGAGATCTTATAGTGGCCTTCCAGTACCTAAAGGGGGCCTAAAGGAAAGGTGGAAAGGGATTTTTGACAAGGACGTATAGTGATAGGACAAGGGACAATGGCTTTAAACTGAAAGAGGGTAGGTTTAGATTAGACATAAGGAAGAAATTATATACCATGAGGATGGTGAGGCACAGGAACAGGTTTCCCAGAGAAGTTGTGGATGCCCCATCCCTCGAAACATTCAAGGCCAGGTTAGATGAGGCTTTCAGCAACCTTGTCTGGTGGAAGGTGTCCCTGCCCATGGCAGGGGAGTTGGAACTGGATGATCTTTAAGGTCCCTTCCAACCCAAACCATTCTATGATTCTTCCATTTAATGATGGCAGTGGGGATGATACAGATCTCCCTAAAGTTCCCCATAAATGTCAAGTGTTATGTTATTTTCTGAAACCAGCCTCCTCTTGGATTTTGACCTGGCTGTGAACCAGATTTCAGATTTCGTACCAGGTGAGGATCCAGCCCTGGTGCTGCCTCCAGCAGCCATTTCCCCCCCCCTCCCTCCTCCCAGGGTGATGCTGAGCAGAACCGACAGGCAGGTGGGTGGTGGTACCCCTCTGCTGCAGTCAGGGGTGTTTTGTGTGTCTCACTCCTCCTCTCAATAATTACAGAATATTGCGAAACAAAGTAAGATTTCTCATCTAATATCTGTACTTCATAAAAGTCTGTTTAGACAGGTGCTTGGCAGAAGAGCAGTGAATCTTCCTACCCTGCAACTTGAGATTTTACAGCATAACTTAAACAATGGTACTTATTCCTCAGCAAAGCATCAGAAAACCATGAGCAATGGAGCTCTGACATAACATTTAGTTAGGCACAGCACGAGTTAGACAGCAAACCGGCAGAATCAGCATATTTCCTTTTGTTTCTCTTGCAAACTCTCATGTCAACAGTCTCAGCAGTTGTTCTTTGGAGGGCATTTATACTGTCGCACGTTGCATTACACTGCTATTTATTCTTTCCCGGCTTTGTGAGAAGAAAGCAGAACAGCAGACAAAGGCATGTGGAATTAACACATCCAAGAGAGCAATTCAGGGAGTGAATATTAAAACAGGAGAGCTATGCGACACATCACCACCCTGAAGCTGTAGGTTTTTCCACTGAAGTAACAGCGCTGCTGCCTGTGTGGAATTCATCCACTGCCAGTAACGTGGTGGTGGTAGCTCATTAATTCAATGAATGCTCAGGCAAAAACCAGTGGTCTCCCTGGATGTCTACACTGTGAAATTAAGAACAGATTCAAGACTGGCTTTATGAACACTGATCATTGACTGTGTTGGCACAGACCTACCGTACACATCTGCGGTGAAGTGTTTCAGCTTGCATTCCCATCACATATCCTATCAGGTATGGCATCCACCCCCCTAGTTAATAAAGTTGTTATGTTTATACACATTCAGCCTCCAGGACTTGCTTTCACATGAGCACAGCAACGTTTGGAGGCTCCCCTCCTAGAGATTAATGTTCTGGGTTTTTTTCCACATCTACACAGTACAAGTCCTACTGGTTTTGTCAGCTGCTGGCCCAATGTTTCCCAGCTAGGCCAGTACTGGTCAGCCTGGGATGTTCCTGTTTGGCTGACAGAGTAGGCAATTTCCTTCCAGCTCCCAACAAAGCTTTGGTGGCTGCCACCAAGCAGCCAAGCTCTGCACTGCTCTCCCGGTCACAAAAGCATGAGAAGCACCTTGCTGGAACCCATCTCCCATGCCAGCTCCTCCCTTGTGCTGCAGTTCTGAGGTCACTTCAGACCTGTGATTTTGTGAAACTCAGTCATATCCCACCACGTCGTCCTCTCTCCAAATGGGGAGATCCAATCCCTTCTCGTAAGGCAACAGTTCATTCCCCTCAATTATTTTGGACTCTTTTTCCCTGCTGATGGACTCCTTGGACACAAGTACACAATTAAGCCAAATGGCCAGAAGACTACCATTATTTCAGTCCCAAATTAGTATCACTGGTAGGCTGACACATAACCAGACGCAATATATTCATGACCTACAACAATGACAAGATCTGCACAAGTGGTTTGTTAGTTTGAAGGAAAATTTGCAAAATGCTACAGGTTTCCAGCACTCTTCTGACCTCAGAGTACTCCTCTCTTCTCCTCAGACCTGCGAGTAACACAGATTTACCCAGAAAGTGCCATTCTCTGGGTGAAATAAGATCCGGATGAGAAGCAATTGGCTCCAAATCAATTAAAACGAGAGATTGCCATCAGTGAGCAGCTGAGACCATGGCAAAATGATGGAAAAAAAAAAAAACAGTTACCTCACCCTGTGCTCACAGCATCTCCTCTGCTCCTGAAGACGGATGGTCTTGGGGTCATATAAGCTTCATCTGCTACAGTAACAGCCATGGCCGAAAACAAGTGCTGATTGCTAAGTGCATTTCCACAGGCTCCTTTTGTGCCAACTCCCTGAAAATAAACCATCTCGTACATTTATAGGTAGGAGTGCTCAGTGAGTATGGAATTTGGGTCACCCGTACTGTGGGGTGCATCGTTATCCTGCCAGTCACACCTCGGATAGCAGCTGGTGGAGAGAAATAACTATCTCCCCCCTACTTGGGTAATTGCTTTCCCTGAAAGCAGCAGAGGTTTAGCTCCTTCCCCCATGGGCAGCAGATGGTCCAGCTGCCCCAGAGAGCTGGAGGACGTGTGCTGGGCCAGCTGCAGGCAGATGAAGGCTCTGCATTCCCAGAACAGGGGAGCAGATCAAGAGACATCAAGTGTACATCTCTAGTTGCTCCTGAGGCAGCCCAGCGAATTCCCCCCTCTTATTGTCCAGCCAGCACCCATTTCACCATGGTAATGTTGAAAAGTTTTTTGATAATATCAGTGCTATCATCAGTCTCAGACTTCCTGGCCAGGCAAAGCACACAAACTGCCTGTGCAAAATACAAAAAGCAGCAAGCAAGGTGCAAGCAGACCAAGGGGATGCATATAGGACATCTAATAACCAAAGCAGGAGTTTTCAAATGCAAAGAGAAACAAAAAGTAAATTCAGCAAATAGCCAAATCACTGTCAACAGTGTTTCGGATGGATGGCTTTAACCATCCCAGAAAGCTAAGGCAACATCAGAAAAGGACACGCGTGAACACAAAGATCTGAACTTCTGTTCCCTTTGAGTGCCCTATTGCTGGGTTTAGGACAGCCAGTAAATACAGTCAGAAATTGCAGCTGATCCAGAATGTAATGCCACAGCTGCTGACTTGTACAGGCTGGGAAAGCATATTCTGTCCTGTTCTGTTCGGCTCACATTTCCTGGCACAAGTAATTCATATCCTGACTCTGCGCCCTAGAGCAGCAGCATGAGTAGCAGAAGAAGTGATAGATTTATTTTTTTTTTTTTTTAAGAAAGAGAATTTTCTTGCCTGCATCATGGAATCAAAAGGCTAGAAAGAACCTCAGCATCTCAGCAATTTGCTTTCTCTAGCCCCTTCCCCAGAGAAAGCTCAACCATGTCTGTGCCACTTTTGATAAATATTTATCCAGCCTCTGCTTGAAGACCTCCAGCTGTGGAATCCCTATGACCTCCCCAGGAAACCCTCATCCTTGCCATTAGAAGGTTTTACCTCCTATTTAGTCTGAATCTTCCTTGCTGAAGTTTAAGCCATTACTTTATCCTGGAGAGAAGAAAAGATTATTCTCTTCCTCTTCACAGCAACCTTTTAAAGTCTCTCACGTTAAGCAGGAGATCAGGGAGACACACCAATGGCTGAAGCCCTGAAGTTGATTCTGCCCATTTTGGCAGTTCTGCTCATTGAAGGTAATTAAGCATGAAGAGGTACTTTCTCCCAGAGCAACAGGCATGTTGCTAACATGCAAGTAGGCTTTGTGCCATCTGAACAGATGTATATGCATGTAGGCAAGGAAAGGCCATGTTTGAGCATCAGGCATGAAAACGGAGTTTAAATCTAGACAGAATCAGTCAGGCTATTTCTATTATTATGGTTTTACCAAAGATGACAAGAAATTACATGTGGGTACATCTTACCAAACGTTTATAGTTCTTTTTTTTTTTTTCCCCTTCAGCATTATTCATCCCTTTGAAGTCAGAGTTCAGTAAGTTGTTCCCAGCACCAGAAACCGGAGCTGGAGATGTGTCATGGAGTGGCACCAATATTCCCGCAGGAGGTGGGAAATGCCTATCTCCAGGCCCACCAGGCAGTTACAGAGCCCCCAAAACCTGAGTCACCAGCTGACCGGAACTTCTTCCAGAGTACCAAAGCACATGTGCCTAGAGCTATTTACTCCACCTGCTGTAAGCTCACAAACCATAATCAGCCTGTAACCCACACTGGTGCAACACTGAACTCTTCTACCAACACACACCAGTGCCCGCATCTCTGGCTGCTGGCCTCAGGAAGATGGCAGTGGTCTCTGACCATAATCAGGTCCCTCTATCCTTTCTGGCTCCCAGAAAAAACTGTCCAGTCTAATGCCAAGAGCTGTGTGGAGCTAACAAGAACCAAAGAGGCAGCAGGTGGTTCCAGCTGAGTTCATCACATCTTTGCCCAAAAATAATCTACTGGACAGCTGTGAGGAGGAGAATCTCATCTGGCTGTGAATCAGACTAAGCAGGGGAGATCGGATATGGAGTCAGGCAGAGAGGCTGTCGTGGATTATTTATGGTTCTTAGTGGATGGACAACTTCCCTAAGTAAATAACCCTCTAGTCAGTGCTTTTTTTTTTGGTACTTCAAGAGCAAGAAAGCACATCTGGTCTCGCTTCTCAGGCTGGCAAGTATTTGATTGCTAGGGAGACAGTGTCCTTGATACTAAGAAGACTTTTTATCTCATTTTGCAGTGTATACCAACATAATCAAGAGGCAGCACTAAGGAAAGAGAGTTCCGTGTAGTTTGTCTCTGCCAGAGTGCTATATTCTGAAACGTTGAGGATGCTCCTCTCTGCAGGGCTTTGTGAGAAGGAAACTGCTGCCTGCCTGAGACTGACAGAGCTGCAGGTTTGTGTCAGACCAGGACTACAGAGGGAAGAGGGCAATTCTAATTAAAATGTTTTTATGTGCTGTCATGCACACGGCTTTTCCTTGTGCCATCCTAGCTTTCCGAAGTGCTCACCTACCTTTGGTGTTTTCCTTGCGAGCCTCTTCACAGAGTGCATCTTTAGCCTGAATCACTCCTGAAAGCAATTCTTATTCCTAAACTGCAGGAGAAGATAAAGGAGATCGCAAGTTTTAAAATCACTCCCAAGGGTCACAGCCAAAGCACTAAGGCTTCCCAGAGCATGGTTTGTTGGTCGGTTGGAGCACCCAGTAATTATCTACAGTGCTGGATAAGCTGCTGCTATCACATATCATTTCTGTGCATTAAGCTGATCTATGTTAACATAAGTGGGATATTGGGGAGTACACACTGGGACTCCTGATACTTTACACAATGCAGACATGGATAATTGAAAAAGATGTTCCCTTCCACAAAGCACTGCAGGCCACCTCGTCATCCTTCTCTTTCTGTTCCTTCTTTACGGGTAAATTGAAAACGAGCGCACTGCTTGCCTCCCTCTGCTCTTCCCACTGTCTTTCATGCTACTGGCAGCGGAGCTCAGTGCTGATGGACAATGAATGGGAGATGTACATTGCCTGTCTGCTGTCAGGCCATGTCACCGTGGCCAGGAGGCAGGTGGTCAAGCCTGTTCTCAGATAAAACACGGATGAAGACCACTAGGAATCGCATCTTGTACCTAAAGGCAGTATCTGGATCCAGCTTCCTTTCTTTCTGACTTCTGAACACTTTGGCATTTGCATTTGGATAAAACAGTTCTCATTGCACACAGCCACTTAAGAAAGCAATCCCCAAAATCCCAGGCCAATGGATGCAGGATGAAAACAAGGACCCTTATGGGGTGGTCACACCAGTCCACTGGACCAACCCCACACCCCCACTTATTCCAGTCCTCCGCTCAGTGACCAGGTGAACTACGCTAAAACAGAAGGAGAGAAAAGCAGAAATGCACTGCCGAGCTTCTCCCACCCAGGCGCAGCGATAACCAGGGGAGCACGAGGATTTCTCAGGGATGCTCTGAAGCTGGTACCGTTGATGTGCCATCATCTACGCCATCAGCCTAGCCTTGGCTCTGCCCGGCCCTAGCGATCCACGGTCTGGACTCAAGGGAGCTGCAGCTTTCTTCTAAGATGGTTCTGTGCTGCCTATTTTGACTGGGAGGTATGATTAAGCCTGAATGTCAAAATGTACCGAGGGGCTGAGGAATAAGCTCAGAGGAGATGAATGTAGTGAGACATGCTATTATTTAAAAATACTCCGGATGATTTATGCACCTTTTGCAGCCCTCATGCACCCTCTCACTAATGCTTATGCATTTATGGGCTTCAGTTTTCGGCTGGCAGCGAGGTGTTTCTGCCTCGAGGAGGAAGTAAAGATGCCTGACACTGAACTGAGGCTCGTAACCCGCTGTAAAACCAGCGCTGTGTGCTCCTGGCCTGCTTCCACACTTCAAGAACTAGGAGGTACCCAGTGAAATGGTCAGGCCACAGGTTTACAACAGGAGGAAATACTTTTTTCTCTCTGTGCATAATTGACTGACTCTCTCCCATGGGATCATGGAGACTGAGAGGATAAACAGGTTCATGGACAAATCAGACAAACTTACTGAAGAGAGGATCAGGCAGTGGCTGTTAAGTGGGATGATAGAGATGTAATTTCTGCTTAGGAAATCACCAAATTCTGATTGCTGTAAACTACAGCAAGAAGGGGGAAAGGAGCTGGATGCTTAAGGAAGGACTGCTCCGGATGCTCCCCCAGCTCATCCTCTTGATTAAGCGTCTGTTAATTACTGTTACCAAAGGCAGGAGCTGGAGATGAAGAGATGACTGGTCTGATTCAGAATGCCTATATTTAAGTTCCTACCCCAGCCTGGTCATCTCCCCTCAGGCACCTGCATCACCATCCAGTCCTGACTCTCTGACTCAGCCAAAATGTGCAGCTTGAACCGCAGTGAAGTCACCCGGCATCAGTACCAGGATGTGCATCACTATCAGCAAGAGGTTGTTCAGCAGCAGTGAGCATTAACTTCATGAGGAAAATAAATTATAGAACTCATTTTTGGGGGTTATAAAACCAGTTCATTTCTGCAGATATAAACATTATAAAATAAAACATAAAATAAATCATTAAAAATGGGAACACAGCAGGAGAAGAAAGGAAGTAAGGAGAAAGGAAAGAAGAGGTAATGAATCTGGAAGGACAGATAAGCAGCTGGAAGATGAAAGAGGAAAATAAAATAAGAAAACAGACCTGCAGTGGAAGGAGAGTGTCATAGAAATACAAATTTGAGGGGGCGAGTTCATTTGGTGACTGAAGTCAGTGGATTTAGTGTTGCCAGCAGATTTTCAGCTTAAACTTTCAAGGAAGTAAACTTCTGAGTGATTGCAATGTCAGCTAACCTTCCAGAAATGTCACCAAGTCACTAACATTTATATATACACACGTAAGTGTATATATACATACACACATATGTAATTTTACTTATACATACACACATGCATATACTTTTAAAAATATATACATAATATGTATATACATATATATACACATCTAATTGTTTAGGACTCAGAAGAAAAAAAAAAAAAGCCTTTTGTCAATGTATCAGTGTTTCCTGTTGTCAAAGAGGGAAAGCTACACACATTTCACCTGCTGTTATTTCCTAGCTGTGCCAGAGGTCTATCGCCAACAAGATGTTACCCAACAAAGCTTGTGAAGAGGACAACTTTGAGTGAAAGCTTTGCTAAAACAGAGACTGAAAGATTTGTAAGTGAATCTGAAATGAGATGAATATGTCAAAAAAAAAAAAAATCCAACAGCATGACAAATTTTAAAATTCAGTGCTATGTCACCTCACCAGTGACGGCAGTTTGTTGAAAGGCACGGTGCGTGAGGAGTGTGCCATAGTCCCCTGCACATGGCCTCTGCCTGCAGCTGGGCTGGTGCTTGGGGTAGGGAGAGGGAAATTTTTGTCCATGTGCAGGCACTCTGCAAGCTCATAAGCCATTACTTTATAGCAGCAAGGCTTTCTCTGACCTTTAGATATTGCATACCAGAAAATGGCACCTCATTACGCGGCTGCAAGAAGTTGGAATAAATGGGTTTTTCCCACTATAAAAAACAGAACAAAAATAAAACCCCCCAAACAAATAAACAAACAAGTCCAAACCCTGTCCTACAGCAAAGATGCATTTGAGTTCTCTCCTTGGTTCAAATCCTTCTCTGTGAAGTAACACAGCTCAGTGAATAAAAACGCTCCAAAGTGTTTTTATTCCTAATTCACTCCAAAGCAGAGATGATTAAAACCAACCATTTATCATGGTCCCCTCTGCACAGGGCCAACCACTCTGAACTGCAAGGAGAAGGTATAGAATCACTTAGCAAGGAAATTCCAACAAGGACATGGCACACTTTCTTAGGACCAAATCCAATTAAAACATTTCCATTTTCATCTCCTGACCACCCGAAGTAAGCTCCAGAGCACTTCAAAGCACTGTTTAATTGTGTGAATATTTTAAATGTAACACGAGAGAGACAGATCCGCTGCTGCTCTCAATTAGCACAGCTTCACAAAGTCAGAGCGATGCACACCAGTGAGGAGTCTGACCCCAAATGGGGTTTAAGCAAAAAAAAAAAAAAAAAAAAAAAAAACCCCAAACAAGAAAAACGCACAAACAAAAAACCCACAATAGCACAGTACTGAAATTCAGCTTTTGCAGAACACTTAAATATCTCTTGAGTTGCTCCTCCAAGTGATGCTCTATGTAACGCACACATTTACAAAGCTCTGATTTTAGCTAGCATCCCTGTCTGCAGGGCTAACCCTGCTCGTACCTGCTGAGGATGCAGCCTGAACACCCGAGTCCTGCCGAACCAAGAGCTCCTGCAGCTGAGTATCCACGTGTCCTGCCTTCGATCCCCTGGACATATGGGAATCTGGATCCCCAGTGACACGAGATTAACCGTTTCTAAAAGTCTTAGTTCTCCAGGCTTTAGCAGAAAAGATCCTTCAAATACCACTCAAAATGTGATATTGAGTACTCAGTGTTGGAAGACAGCCTCATCTCCTGCACATCATGGATCGCTCTGGGGATCTCTGCAGCGTTTCTGGTACAGGGGCTCTCAGAGTTGCCTCATTTAAGGAAATAAGACAGAATACACAATGAACAGAGCCTCGTCTACCCAGTCCAGTGGTCAGGGCATTCTGAATCTGAAAGGGCCGAGGAGATTATGGAACAAATACTCATGTTTCCTTTTATGTGGAAAAGTGCAGAATTTCAGGATCTCAACAGGAGAAGAAACACTTTATAAGAAAACATTCAGTAGAGTTTAGCAGATTAACATTACAGCAACAGACCTATTTTGGATGGACCCACAGACAGAGTCCAACTCTCTGGATTTTTTCAATTTCCTTGGAACTCCATTAAATTTTTATAGAATCCTGGAAATTCCCTCTCTGGTGGATCCTCTGAGGTTTCATCATTAAGGCAATTCCTGGAAAAGCGCTCTGCTGTTGGAGGAAGGAGGAAATAAAGCGAGCGTTGCATCCCTGCAGAGCCAAGATACACACAGAGCGCATTCACGGGGGCTGCAGGCAGCAGCCTGAAACCGCAAAAGCCAACGGCACCGTCTCACAAAGTTGTTCTTCAGAGAACTTTGCAGTCTTATGCTTGTACCGGTGATAATGAAAATTATTAGTATGATTAAACTCCCCGTAGGACATTTTTTTAAAAAAATAAAAGGTTCCAAGTTGGAATTATCCTCTTCTGTAATGACTTTTGGATTATACTGTCTGAACTGCGTGATTTTACTTGATGTAAAAATATTAACCCATGAGAGGAGCCGCAGAGGTTGGTGGTGTTATCAAGTCTTCAGAATCCAATCTAATAACATTCCTTCACCATCTTTTCTTTTTTTTTTCTTGTAGGTCTTTAAAGTAATACACAAATCCTAGTTTCACATGTGTCTTAATCTCAGGATACTCAAAGCACTATTAAGTGCAGCTGGCCTTATCTCAGCCAGCACCAGCTCCCTCAGCCTCAGAGAACTGTTGTTGAGTTAACAGGAGAATGGAAGGAAGATAAGCTCATATTTTAAACAAAAAAAAAAAAAGCAACCAACCAAACAAACAAAAACAACCAAAAAACCTGCACAACCACCTCGACTCTGAATAACAGCTTTCTTAAGGTGAAAATGAAAATCGTCACCCTGGGACCGGTCACTGTGAGAGAGATGGAGCTGGACACGGGGCTCTGAAGCTATGCAGGACCCCTGAAGCTGTGCAGGACCTCACAGGGCACTTTGCTCCCACGTAAGAGGGTTTCACCCACTCAGCCTTGTTGTCTTCCGAAGGAGCTGCTTGGCAGCCACAGCTACAGCGTCTCGCTGCTACAGGGCTTCAATGCATTCATCTTTCTAATAGCTTCCCATGTCACTGACAGAGTAGCCTATTTAGCTTCAAGGCTTTTGAAGAATTAGCGTGCACCAGTCCTGCGGTGTTAAACAGACTCTCGAAAAGTTAATATATGCAGTTCACACCTATTAAGTGCTGGGAAAATTGATCTGATGTCAAGTGGAGGAAGTTTTTCCACAGACTTTCTTTTTTGGGCAAACAGCTGGAAGGAAGGACCTCAGGCATCTCCCATTTCAGATCTGGTGGATCAGCTTGATCCCCTGAATATTCAAGTTATGTGTCCCAATAGCATCCCAAGGACTCCCGCTGCCATCAGGCCCAAAGCAAAGCCCGCAGTGGCACCTTCCAGTCTCTGTTCGTATTTTGTCCCACCATACGAAGGACTGTAAACGCAATACTGGGCTCTCCCGAATCGGCAGCTTTACTATCCAGAGCAAAACAAAGGGCTCCGACTGCAAACCCAGGTTGCACCCGTGGATTTGCTCACAGCCTGCTCTGTCCCAGGGCAGGATTCTATGCAGAAGACCTTGCTTTAGAGTCTTATCTTCCATCCTAAAACTGTTTTTCTCTGGACAAGAAAAACAACTACACACAGTAGCAACTACACACCTAGTGTGTGGTTGAATTTCTCCAGATGCGTTTCTGAGGCCAGGAGTGCCTTACAGATGCAATACCGGCCTTTTGCAAAACTTCCCTACGGGTGAGGTGGCAGATGTTTTGTGACAGCCACCTCTGACTTCCTTGCCACCTCCTGCCAGCAATAGCCTCACCGCTGGATCCCTGTGCACATCTCCAAAAGTAAAGGGATGGGGAAGGAAGGCTTGTTCTGCTCTGCGGCTGCCCTTTGCACGTGCTAGTACAGCATGTAAGATAAGAGTAACCTCCGTGATGAATTCTCCTCTCTGCTAAGGGATGGGATGCCGTGAGCGGAGCTCGCTGCGCGGGAAGCTGCCCAACTCCCCCTGCCCACACAGCTGCCCTGATTCAGCACAGGGAGCGAGGCTGCCTGGGTGCTGGAACAGGCCTGTAGTGATTTAGAATGAATGGAGGAGAATAAAAAAAGAAAAAAAAAAAAGTATGAGAAGAGCCAGAATAGAATGTGAGACTCAGAGCTGAAAGTACTTGGCTTTAATGGCTTCATGACTCACAGGGTTTGGCTGCGCTGGGACAGACTGTGCAGGGTGTCTAAATCTTCGCCCCCGCCCAGCACTGCTCAGTGCCCCAGGGTGAGAGCGCAGCAGCCGCATCCCACAGATACACACAGTGAGTCTGTTTCTTCCCATCCCAGACAAATCTCCTATGTATTATCTTTCCAGGGTACACACATTTTCTTTTTTCAGTATCCTGATCACAACGTTATTCAATGTAAAATTAAATTTCAGGATCATGTAGACTTTTAAAAAACAAAACAAAAAAAATCTTCCAATGTCTAAATCGTCTCCCCTCTCTTTAATGTTAAGATCTGACCTACCTCCCTGCCTGTTGAATTCTAAGACACAAAACTTGGGAGGCAGAGTCCAATATTTGCTACTCAAGAAAGGGAGAAGTCTCTGTATCTTGTTGCATAAATGTTGTCTCCATGTTTGAAAACAAGTTATTTACTCCCTAAATATTTGCGTAAAGTTTTGCCAGTTTGGAAAATACTGTTTAGACATCACACTTTCAAAATACTTTTTCTAGGAGTTCAGCTTTTCTTCACTGTTCTTCATCAAATCTGCCACTTTCTACTCTCTTGACTTCTACTGCATAAACACCTCTCCTAGGAGGCAATTATATACACTTTTAAAATATTCTTAAACGTTATCAGATGCCTCTGAAAAACAGTTGCCAGATCTCTTACAAAAATCTGAAGGATTACTGTTTGGCTTGGAGTGCCTTTGCTTATAATAAATCAGATTAACAAGACTAACTAAGTGCAGTTTAACTCTTCCCACTGTGACTGGAGACTTGCTCGAACTACAGGCACTGCACTTTTCAAGCTGTGCCAGCTCTTTTTACCCATTAACCGAAAATGAATTAGGGGAGAAGTTCTCCATAACATACTTTATTTTTCAAATCGGCATGAGGGATGAGCACAGTGTCTAGCAATCATCTCTTAACACGCACCTCTTCCCTTGTTAGACCAAAGGTGGGACCGAAAAAAGGGGTCGACAGCCCAAAGTGGTGGGTAGGGGCAGTGTGGGTGCTTGAGTTCAGAGTGACTATCGTCAAAACTGCCCTCAGTAAACACACTTTTCCTAGCAAATTCCTTACATACCCTATGGTATGCTCCTGCACTAAGCTGCAGGCTGCTAGCATCCCAGGACCTTCCTCCAATCCGAGGTGCTCAGCCCAGCTCATCTCCTTCGGAGCCCCCCAGCCCTGGCTCATGAAAGTGAACCCCAGCGATCCCAACACACCTTCACTGGAGCACAGACACACGGGGACTTGTCCCCTGCTCTGTCATCCCCAACTGCAGCTCAGATCACAGCAGTAAGTGCAACCAAGAGCAGCACCTCTGCCACTTCCTCCTCCTCCAGCACCAGCTGGGCTGCAGCCCATCACCTGGGGACCTGGGGCTGGAAAAAGCACCCAAAAAGAGCAAGATAAGCACCCCAAATTAGGGGCTTGAGGCACCAGAAAACAAGGAGGCTGCAGAAACATCCCACTTCAGCATTTCCTATCAGCTCATCTGGGCAGGGCTCTGGAGGAAATCCCTCCTCAACCATCCTCAGCCCATTGCTTTGGGTAACAGGAGCTGCAGCACAGAGCATCAAGGATACCAGGATGTCCACAGCAACCTTATTAGCCCAGCAATTAAGGTGAAATTTGACCAGCCCTTTGCCAAGAAAGCGTATTCACCGCTTACACACAGTGCCTAGGGTATTTAACGTTCCTTGACCACTGCATAGTTCAATTAACTTGTACCACTGATTTCCTGAGTTGATAAAAAATAATAAATCAATCAATATACAGCTATCAAGTCTCATCTGTGAAAATGAGCAGCAACATCACTGCATTTAATGTCCTGAGGTGGAAGAGAGCAGAGAAACAGACCTTGGAGCAGGTACTATGGACACACTGCCATCACGCTGGCCTGGAGAGAGGCCAGTGGAAATACAGCAGAAATAAAGAGTTAATGGCAAGACTCCCATTGACTCTAAAGGTGCTAAGATTTTGTCCTGCCTGTTTCAGAGCATGGAGCTCAGACAGAGAAGCAAGATACCTGCAAGAACACCTCTCCAGAGAAGCACTGCTTTTTTATACATATGAAAGTGTGCATTCATCAGGAGGCAGATGTGCAAAACTCAGAGCTGCTATTTTCCAAACAAGCCACTGTCATTGAAATTCCTGATGGATTTCTGTTCCCAGGTATTCTCTCAGAAAGCATGTCACTGTCAGCAGGGGAGTGACTGGGAGGAGAATGCATAATCTATATCCTAAATCAGAAGGATCTCAGAAAATGAGCTGGCCAAGGAACAGCACAAGAGAAATGGGGCATATGATGAAAACACATAAATCTGTCCTCCAGCAACCTTGATGTCACCATTTCCAGACACCCTCTAAGAGGGCTGGACCTCTGGTTTCCATTCCTTTTTCATGGATAATTCAAATTCATGAAGTGGATTAAAAACCTCAGCCAAACTCGTCTCACCCCACACAGCCTCAAATATTCATAGGGCTTTTGCATTATGAATCGCCGCGCTAACTGGTGCATCCACGGGCAGCTCAGCCATCTCTGGCCACTCTGGCATGTGGCTCAAGGAGATGCTTGGGTGATTTATAAGTCAATAAGTTACTGTGCAGAAAATCTCTCCAAGTCCATGAGTCCCTCTCACCAGTGACCCCCAGAACAGTAATTTTAAGAAAGGGCAATCCAAACAGCACACAGTTGTACCGGATCTGGACTGCAAGGAGATCTCCCCTTGACCTTCCCAAGGTCACAGCCCTGTGACATCTCCTGTTCTTGGGTGGGAGATGCTGCCAGTCCCCAGGGCAGTGCACTGAGCTGGCGCTTGCGGCCACCCCAGCCCCATGTCCCGCTCCCAAGGTAGCACACAGCACTTCCATTGTCTTTGCCTGAGCTCCTGAAGTCCCAGTACAGGTGGGAACCCTAAACTACCTGGGCAGGAGCATGAAAAATGAGGATGAGAACAGAGCGACAGCAACTTTGTAATGCGCTTGTGCAAAAGAAAAGTCAGCAACTCATCTAAAACTTTCAGAGAAACTTGCACCAGCTGCAAACTCTATTCCTTCAGGCTCAGAAACCCAGTGGAAAGGTTAACTCAGAAAAATCTCACTGTGCTAAATAAGCTTCCAAGGCTTTCCCTATGCTCCTTGTCTCTCAGCTAGGGTATTTCCCTGTCCAGGTTTTGGCAGGTATAGAGTTAATTTTCCTCTTAGTAGCTGGTGTGTTTTGGATTTCGTGTGTGAAGAATGTTGATAAACACCCTGATTATAGGAGTTGTTGTGAATGAGACCAAGGACACCGTCCTGCTTTCCAAGTCTCACTAATTTGCAGATGCAGGAAGCTGGGAGAAAGACGGACAGAACAATTGACCCAAACTGGCCAAAGAGAGTATTCCACGCCATAAATGTCATGCTCAGTATATAAGTGGGGACTGGCCAAGGCAGGTATCTGCCTTCCCGGCACCCATCCTTCTCTCTCGTTTGCTGGCATTGTTCCCTCTACCTTGCTGGCTCCCTTTTGCTCCTTTGCTTGCTGCTCGGTTTTGTTTCCGTGATCGCTGCTCGGGACGGGCTGTATCGGTCATTGGGACATCAGGTGGTGAGAAAACATACATTGTTCACTTTGTATATTTTAATATCCTTATATTCTGTTATTATTGTAGTTTTCCCGTGTTATTTTATTGAATTGTCTTTATCTCAACCCACGAGTTCTCCTTCCTTCCCAGTTCTCTCCCCCATCCCACTGGGGTAAGCGAGAAACTGTGTGGTAATTCAGGCTAAACCATTACATTCCCACTAATTGTTTAATAACAGTTCAACCACCAGTGCTGTAACTGGTGCCATGCTTCCATAGGTGCTCTAAGCTGAGCCTGGCCATGAGGAAGCTCACCGAGAACAGGAGTTAGACCAGCTGTTCACTTGACCTATGTTGTTGGGTTTTTTGTTTGTTTTTTTTTTTTTTAAATATGTAATTGCAAATCTTATCTCTTCTACACATATGGCTCCTCTACAGAAAATGCTCTTTCTGCTAGGAGAACCTCCAGAGGCACAGCATTAGCTGCAAGCAAGCAATGCAAATACCGAAATGCTTTATCTCCATAACAGAGTCCAAATACAAAAGCTATATTTGACCCAGAGATATTTTTCAATCTATTTAAAAAAAAAAATAAAATAAGAAAAAGAAAAAAAAAGATTACGAAAGGCTTCTGTATGTACATCCAAATAACAAACAGTATGATTTAAATGGCAACTGCTTACTGACAAACTACAGCAAATCATAGAATCATGGAATGATTAGAGTTGGAAGGGACCTTCAAAGGTCATCTAGTCCAACCCCCCTGCAAGGAGCAGGGACATCCCCGACTAGATCAGGTTGCTCAGAGCCTCATCCAGCCTGGCCTTGAACGTTTCCAGGGATGGGGCATCAACCATCTCTCTGGGCAATGACGCACAGTCCTCAAACTCACTCACAAATTGTGGCAGTTTACCATATTTTCACATTTTCCCTTTACCACAAGTCTTCAGATAACCCACATCCGTAAGTAGGCCAGAAAGACATCAAAGACAGGGGACAACTGAGGCAGGTTAGTCCAAGGAAGGATGCTATAGAAAAGGGGATGCAGGAGGCTTTTTTGGGGGGTTGAACGTCCTGCTGTGTTACTTGCACACATCAGCACAGGAAAAAAAACTGTTCAAGGAAAGGTAAGTTTTATACAGGAACACAAGGCTGCTCACATAGCCTTTCCTCAGAGAGTAAATTATTGCACTGCTGGGGAAAAAAAAAAATGGATCAAGCTTAGTGCAAGCTAAGGAACCTTACAGAGGAGTTTGGAGCAGGTAGCAACTACTACAGCGCCACAAACTGCCGAAAGCCAGAGACACAGGGACAGGGGATGCAATAGCTGGATCTCGTCAAAAGTACCGTAAGATATTTAACACTCTCCTCTGGGCAGCTGTACAAGATGCCACTTCTACACTTCTCCTGAGAGTCTTTTTATTGGGTTTTGGGCTTCAATGTGAATTCCCAGTAGCTGTTTCATGATAAGCTTCTGAGTTCATATATACGGTGATTTGACTGAACCCAGAAACTCAGCCAAAACTTCTGAGCTTCATCCAATTGTGAAGTAAACCAATGTAAAATCCAAACAGTGTCTGGGCAGCTGAGTCAAAGGTCAGAATTTATAAAAGAGAGAAAACTCAAGGGAGTTTCCTGCAGTGTCAGGGTTCCCAATATTTCTTACACTGCAGAGATAAGTTTTGATTTATTCTTATAAATCCACAACTTTTTTTTTTTTTTAAATGTCTTTAACATCCCAGTGTACTTTAGTGTCTTTTCGGTAGCTCCTATTACCCATCTAGTTTTGCAGGAGACACTGCTGGGTCTTTTTGGAGTCTGTCTCCAGTTGGGTTTATGTGAACTTGGCCTCACAGCCGGGGGAGTCTGCCAGCTCAGTGGTTATCACGAGCACTGCTGCTTCATCATTCCTGGCTGCTTTTGTCCCAGCTGGAATATAGGACTTTCACTGTGTGCGGTTACTGAGAATTAACCATGTGTTGGTCATGCCATTTAGACGCACTCAAAGAAAGGCGAGTTATCCATTCACAGGTTAGAAAGCACTCCACAAGCCTTTATAGAGTGAAACCTTTTTCTTCTACTGCATGTACTCATTATTTTCCCCTCTCAATTTATTTTTTGTTTTCCCCACATGTGAAATACAGCACTGTGGTCTCGCCAAGTCTCACTTTCTAGGACTAACCCTGCTTATTGAACCTCCTTTCCCAGGCACTGAGATTATTACTGCTCGCCTTCCAGGTGCTCTCCTCTCATTGCAGCCATCATTAGGCACACACAAGTCCGCAAACCTCAGAACAAATCATCTTAAGCTGAGGGCTGCATGTGGCTCAGGATGCTGCCTGTTCTCTTCAGTACATCTATATTTATTTTTCTAAACCACTGAAGGGACTCCAACAAAATGCAAAACCCTCAAAAGTTATTTCCTAAGTCAAGCGAGTTGTCAGCTCTGCTGTTAACATCAGTTTTGACAACCTCAGGTACAGGCTGAGCTTTTACTCTGCTTTTAGATTCTCCAAAATCCATAAGCAGCCTGCCAGTGAGTTTGACTTTGATAGCTAGCAAGCCTGGGTCATCTTACTGGCAAGTTTTCACTTGGGTATCCTTTCTGGGATGCAACGTCACTATTTATCACGTGAGGAATGACACTTCTTTGGTTAGTACTGTAGTTGGCTGTCGATCAGAGGAACGACTGAGGCTACCTCTCTACCGCAGGCTACCTCTCCTTTTAACTATGGGAAAGGGCAACAGGAAGATTCACACTCTTATCAGCTTTTTTATAATCTGCAGAAACAACACTGAGCCATTTGCTGAGATGGGCATCGCAGAAATCCCATTGCTTACGGTAATGGCTGCACCACCACTGATGATCACTAAGGCCATGGTTTTTATAGTCAGCCCTAGAGGACACGGGACCCCTGGGGAAGTTGTAGCGAGCAGTTTGAGAGGTGTTCATGCAAATCACTTCAACAGTTTTTTTCCAATTTTTGTATCCTGGTGCCATGGTGAAAGGTAAGGGAAGCCATAGAAAACCAGCACAGAACTGGAACCAGAGCCAGCTAAAGTTGTGAAGTTGGAGCAGATTAGAGTCAGGGCAGGTCCATAGGAGGGGAAAGGGTCTGTATACAGACACACCAGAAGTCCACAGCTGCTTCAAGGTGTTACCAAAGGCACCAAGCAAATGCGAACTAATATGTTTCTGCGCTCTCTACAAATGAGCAGGGTTAAAGTATTATCACTTATCAGTTAAGAAAATTAGGGTATGGAGCTGTATTGTTTGCTGTCAGGCCTCAAAATTGATGCTGAAGGTGAACTTCAACCAAATTGACAGAGAAAAGACAAACCAGTAAAAACCATGAGGGATCTTGGGACTGGGTCACACCAGGAACCCAAAGAACCTTACTTGCATATACAGCCAAAAAAAAAAAAAAAAAAAAAAGAAAAAGATGCATTCCTGCAAGAATGTGGTTGGTTGTGCGAGTGTTATTTTATCTGATTTTTTTGATGGATAGTTGTGCATCTTCAGAGGTACCCAAGCCACAATTTTGCATGCTGCATGGCTGAATTCTGAGCAAAGCCCATGCAAGCAGGAAAACTATTCGATTTCATTTTCCTGTAAAAGCTCTCAGAGAGCTTGCTCCCCCTTCTACTCCCATGCTCCAGCCATGAGACAGATTAATAAATGATAAATGAGATGAACATTCCCAAATGTGTTTATATGATTCAAGTTGCTCTGGGACCCAACTCAAACTGTTCTATGATTCTGAAAACATTGCTCATCAGGAATTCAGTGTCTGCATAGCACCCTTTAAAACAATCCTTGTTTATTTTTTTCCTTACTGACTCTTTCTGTTCAGTAGTGTTTTTCAATACGTCCTACATTTTGCCTCTGATCCTCCAGGTACACTGAGAAATCCTTTAAATGCTTTGAAGGATTTCAGAAATCCACATGCTCTTTCTTTTTACAACCCACTCTTTATCCCAACCATTGGAGTTAACTCTAAAATCTTCACAAATACAGACAATTATCACTCAATTCTTTGGAAGCACACTAACCCAGGCTGCCTCTTGTAGTTCCCAGAGGACAGCAAAGTCCTCCGGATCTGTAAGTAGCACTTGGAGGCAGCACCAGAGAGGTTATGTTAGGAGAAAACCAAGAGCCACATGACAGCTGGAGAATTATCATTGCTCCACCAATTTCACTCGATAGTACTGATTTACACAAAAGGCAAAAAATGTAGCATTACAATCTAAGACAGAGGGTATTTAATTTAGCTGGAAGAAAAACCTACAGTGCTTCCACCCTGCTGTTACAGCTCAGGGAAAACATTTGAGCTGTATTTTGGCATCTTCTCTTGATCCTTCCTGTTGAGAAGGACACAAGAGGCAAGAACTTCAGCAGAAAGATCGCATCTTCCCTTGAACAAAAATCCACAGATCAAAACCATCAACGCTTCTGCTTCTGACCAGATCTTGTGTCTGCACTGGCCACCAGCTGCAGTGAGCATTCCTGCAAACCAACCAACACTTCTTTCTTTCTCCTGTGCTTACAAACCCAACTGCACTTCCATGATACAGCAAGAAAGGTGAAAATAAGCAAACCACCTCATTTCCACCAAGTTTGATCCTAATAGGAGACGTTTCTACTCATCTTCCTGACCAGAAAACAGTTTCACACCTGGAGGGGGCAGCAAGAGAGCTGCAGCCCCCAAATAAGTCTACACAAACAGGAACGAGGTATCTGCCGACGTCTTTATCTTTCTGGACAAGAAAAGAAAAAACTAAATCCCTGGCCAAAGCAGGACCATACCTTGCAGCCACAGCAGGAAGGATCCCCAGGAGCTCCTGTTTCACAGGAGAACTGCTGCCATCCACCTCCCGCCTTGCAGGGCAAGGGGGCTCAGCTGCTGCACATCAGCACATCACAGAGGGCACAGCTCTGGGACACCTGCCAGGAGAGGGGGCCTGCATGTGTTTTCACTTATCAAAGAGCATCTCGATTGGGATGCGCTGCCCAAACCAGTGCTTTGCTCCAGCCCAGAGCAGCTTGTGACTCCCTGTCCCAAAACCTCTTCCAACCACAACCTTCCCAATGCCTCCCTTGTGCCTTTCTTGTTACACATCTTCCTTTTGGACTCTCCTCTCTTAATTCATGTGATTCTCCCTTTTACAACTTCCTACTCCACCACTCTCTCTCCCTCATCCGAGGCCAATCAACAGGAAAGCACAGCTGACCCCATTAAGGTAGTAGAAAGCATTTTGAAGTTTAGCTCTTAAATAAAACTTCAATTAAATGAGCAATTTCTTGCTTAAACTCGCGGGAGTAGGGCTGAGAACATTGTTGATGCTGAAAAAGATCCTGGCCCGTATATGTGTGTCTGCTCAGGCATCTGTCCATCAGAGAGAAAATATCAACCAAATAATTAATGACACTAACCCTTTTATTAGCATTTTAAAAATTAGAAAAGCTGTGTATATCTTCAGGGAATACTTAAAGCAAGATCTTACAGTACGGTACATCTGGAGTCCAGCTGTAACGTACTGTAATGGTGCGAGGTGTCAAAGGAAAAAAGCAACAGCTCCGAGCTGGGAGTCCAGAGTGTAGCACTGGCTCTGCAGGGCCTGTGTTGCCTTGCTAGCGGCAGGGAGCAGATCTAAGCAAGGGCCTGCAGTCCGTATATTATTCATATTTTGCAGACTGCAGGTTATTCCCTCAGTGCCCCCTGCTCCTCTGCAGCAGCAATGCTTTGCCACGCCCATGAGAAAGATGTGGCTGCTCCTCTTCTGGGTTACAAATCACTATCTGCTCATCTAAGGTTTTCCAGGAAACCTTGGGAAAGGACTAAAACCGAATCTAAAGACAAATGATTGATTTCAACCCTGAAGTGAAGGTGCTGAGCAAAGCGCTATGCCAGCAGGACCCCGTTTTGTGCTGCTGGAGAGTGTGGGGGGTGATATCCTGAGTCTGCTGAAGTTATTGGTAAAAAATCCCTGATTACCCCAGGATTTCACTTTCCAAGCTTTGCTGGGAGTTTCACGCTAACAAGCCAGACCGTTTCTCCTGGTGCAGTGCCACTTAGCGACTTCTGGTTGAGGGAAAACTCCATACCCCTAGGTACATGCAATGCCAAGGTGAGAAACAGAGGCATTTTTAGCTGTACACACACTCCTGTCCCACCTGAAGAGTGTAGAGACAGCAGCTTCTCTCCTGGGAGATGCAGGTACAAACCCTCTGGGAATATGGAGATAATCCAGAAGACTCATTAGAAAAGCAGCAAGAGAAATCAGCAGTTCCCCTGGCTGAGGGAAAGAATTGTTCCAAAGTAAGGAAAATAAAGTTGAGTGTACACGTACAAATTGCAGAATACTGAAGGAAACTGTGTGTAACTCCTTCTCCACTCTTTTTCTTCTGGTTGTTGATGGCATTGGCTGAAAACCAAATTCATGGGCTTTGGGCAAAGCTCTTTGGGGTCTTTGGGTCTTAGAAAATCAATGAGACCTTTGACATGATGCCTTTGGTGAAAACTAGTGTTTTATTGAAAAGGAGTCCTGTGGAATTCAGTAGGCTTTTAACCACAAATAGTGAAGGGCAGGACTCTCATATGCTTCCTAGGTGGGAGAGGAGGACCCTGAGGAAGCTGTACTGGGGACAAGAGATGATTCCCATCACATGGGGAGGTTTCCTTCCTGGGAGTGAGGATGGAGGTGGTTGTGAACAGCCCCATAGAAATACAATACTGGGATGGGGGAAGGAGAAGAGAATGAGCAAACAGTTCTAACATGGTGAAGAGGGCCACAGATCCCCCAAATCAGTGCCCCTGCAGCCCCGGATGGCCATGTGACAGTTCGCAGTATTGGCATGGGGCAGTTCGGCTGTCCACTGCCCGTAGCTACCGCATCCCTCGCATCTCTGATCCCATTCCAGGTGAGTTGAACCCACCCGCTGTGGACAGCCATGAAGTTGTTAAAAGCTGTTTCCAGCAGCCATCGACAGCACTGAGCGCTCGTTAGCGCTCTGCAAGCAGAGGTGCTCTGTGCAACGCCCTTTGACGAAGGCGGCCACAAGCAGCAAGCAAAGCAAAGATAGAAATTATCAATGGAGAGAATTTGTGCAATTTTCTCTGTCTTTTGGGGTGACAAAAGCAAGTGCCATGATTGCAATCACACAAGTCAGAACTTCATAAGCTTTTATTAATGGCTTAGACAAGCAGTCTGAAGTGTATGATTAGTGAACGCTACAAAGTCAAATAGGAAATGGCCCATCCTTCCAACAACACGTAGCACATAAAGCTAAATCAGCTGGTTTGTGATGTTGGAAGTACAGTGGGTGGAAACATATTTCAAAGGAATTAGCACGGCCAAAGTAATGCACTGTGATGTGTTATGACAATGAGTTGTACAGCTAGAGAGCAAACAGTCAAAGGGAACCAATGCCTCGGTCACACCTGCTGTGCTCCACAAATCCTCTTATTTAAACACAGGGGTAGTTAAGATCAGGATTTCTATTTTCTGTTCCTAGCTATTTGGGTTGGGACACTTTTCTCTTCATAGTGCAGCATGTGAATCCCATTGCATATTAAAACACCGCTGTAAAGAGTGAAAAGTAGTTATCCAGTGAATTAGTCAGGGCCATTGGAGGAAAAAGTTTGCCCTCCTCTCTCTGCTCCCTTTTAGCCTCCAGATGTGGGCAGAAGGAAGAGTCACTTGAAAAAGGCAGCAGCTTTCTGTGTTATGAACTGTTTGAAATAAACCTTACCTGCCTTTGCATATGTTTGCAGTTGAAAATGGATCTGTATTTACACTAAATGAACTATTTACCAAAATGATTATGAACATTTTTCATTTCCATAAGTCAATGAATTATATCTTTAATGCTGTTTAAATAATTGGGATATTTTTTGCAATGAAAAATAATGTTTTGGCAATACTAATTTTTCACATAGTTAAAAATTGGCTATTTTTGGCAGAACAATTAGTATCAGACAAATATTCTGACTTTGTCATTATCAGTAAATACTACAGTCTCAGATATTAAGACCTTTGCCAATTATTAAAAACTCCAGCATTCAGCTCTGCATCACTAAAGCTCAGGCCCACCTTTGGATGCAGTAGGAAAAATAAATCCCTGGAAGAAACTTGTTGCTGTCAAGAGAGACACAAGAGGAGAGGAAAAGGGGGAGGAGAACAAAGAAATTTAGAAACAAGAATATCCACAACAAAGCCAAACTCTCGACTGGTATAATTTGCTGTTCATCTCCGAAGCCAGTGGAGCATCATCACATCCCAGCAGCCAAGGGTTTGCCCACACTGCTGTGTTTATGGCCACACAACAAAACACTGGATTCCTCACTCTACACATAGGATTTCTTCTCTGGCAGCTACTCCGTCTGTTGCGGTGTTACAGCATCTGAATTTGCTGGTGTCCTGCCAGAAAGGATGTTTTCTTCCCTATTTGGAGGAACAGTCGTCTTCCAGCTGATCCTTGATCGACTGAGTGTTAGGAAGACACATTGAGGTGTCCTCCAAAGACAGAAACTCACTGGCAAACAGTTTTGCCGGCCTTTGTCTGAAAAGGTGGCTCAAACTCTTCCATCCAGCTTTGGGCAGCAGCTTACGGCCCCAAACCTTCTGTTCTTGTGCTCATTTGAATGCGAACCTCACAGGGAGACCTTACGTATTTACACTGTCCAAGGGCTGTCCTTTGCTGTAGGAATGTATGGTGGTAATAGCACCATAAATGCTTTTTTCCCCAGCACTGTTTGTTACACATTAGTGTCAGACTCCCTACCTTAGCCTTCTAAAGGGAAGAGGCACTTTACAGTACAAGAGCAGCGTGGCAGCATTAGGGATGCTGGAATAATCTTTCTAATTGATCTTGGAAGGGGTGGGCAGTGATTTCCTTTGAGTAATTTTCATTAACTCAGCTCTCTGTTATTGCTTGGGTGTGGGTTACGAATATAACAGT
The DNA here is from genome assembly GCF_036417535.1 of Chlamydotis macqueenii. Lineage (NCBI taxonomy): Eukaryota > Metazoa > Chordata > Aves > Otidiformes > Otididae > Chlamydotis > Chlamydotis macqueenii. Next base: position 8,930,262 of record NC_141567.1, on the reverse strand, counting down.
TTTCACATGAGTGTCCCTTCAGTTCAAACACAGTCAAAGACGATATAATCCGCGTCAATAAAGAGGTGGAAGAATGCAGTTTTCAGTAGCATTTTTATTAAGTACTGGCAAACTCTTATGCATGTTAATGCTTGATAAAAATACAGCTGATCCAGATGCAAAACACGGTGGTGAATTAAGGCATGTGACAAGTGAAGCAAAATATATCCAGCAGCACATGACACCCACCATCCCTGCAAACTCAGTTCACAAGCACAGGGAAGGAAGCAGGAGGGGAGCCTGTTCTCCTCAACATGTTAAATTTTGACAACCCACTTTTTAAAAATGGTTATTTCACCCCAGGAAGACTGCCTAAAAAACCCAACAGAATAACCAAATTAGACATTTGCAAGTGAATTGCATCTTGTACTGTTGCTGAAGTTATTCTGTGGGAACGCATTGATAATGGCTCATTTATTTCATATCCACGTTTGCAAACCCAGCCAAGAGAATGGAAAATTAGATGCTCTTATGGCTTCTATATGCTAAAACCCACAACTGAGAGTTGGCAGTTAAATTTCTTGCTATTTGACACCCTAGTTTTCTTTATTCGCTCTTGGTGATATATGTAAGCTATACAAAAACGAGCTTAGGAAGACACTCTGTTAAGCAACCAAACAGTTGTAGGTGTGTCCTTGCCCATACGCAGTGGAGAACACTAGCAATTGTCTATCTCGTGTGACAGTTCTGTGATCACTTTAAATTGATGTCAGCTGGCTCTGCCACCAAAACAACTGTTCCTGCACTGCCTGCTCCATCCTGTCCCATCATTTCGTTTCAGCTCAGGTACCTCTACAGCTGCACGGCAAAGCAGAGCGAGGGATCTGATCCAGATCCAACTAACCTGACAAAAACCAACAACTGTGGTTTATAGTGATTGTGTTCCTAAGGCATCAAAGCATTATTCCATCTTGGAAGAAAAACTTTCAGGATCTTCCCAAGTTTACTGTAGTGCAGCATTTCCCATGCCTGTAAGAATAAGAGAGTATTTAAGTAGTAAGTAATATTCCTTCTGCAAAACCACCCCTAGTTCCTAATTGCCATTGTCATAAATTTCATATCACAGTGCTCATTTCAGAGCACTGGGGCAAATCTGATTTCGTGTGAACAACCACAGCTCCCGCAGGTTCCCGGGGCTGGTGCTGATTTCACTGGGGATGTGCAACCACGTAGCAGCTGGCACCCAAACGTGAGACTGCACCCATCATCCACGGCACTCGCTTGTGACCGCAGCCACCCTGACACAAAATCTATGGATTTCACAGGGTTACATCAATAAACACTCTTCAGCCATGGAGTCAGATCACAACACGAGCAGCCTGAGTTGCAGGAGCAAAGAGAATTGGTGAGCAGTTCAGAGATGCTCTTTCAGACAGTTGTTTTTGCTACATTACCTCATTGCCATTTTTCTTCTCCACTGGACTGTGCTGTTATGACCCTTTCCTATAGGGTCATTTCAGGTCTGCAAGGTACAGCGTTGGAAATGGAGTGAGGGAGATATTTTTAGGTCTACTGCAGGAAGACACGAGTAAGCAGGGATGTTGAAAGCAAGGCTAAAGAATGGTACAGGGAGGAAACAAAAAATAAAAAGGTGTTGCTATACATCTCCCTTCCCTGAGCTTACCACCAGTTATAGCAAATCCAGATCATTCAGGCAGGAAGAGCTGAGAGTTAGGATGGAGTTGAGCCTAACTCCACCACGCATGACCCGCTCCACCAGGCATGGCTGCTTTTGGCTGCTGCCGATAGCGATGCTGCCGCTGGGGCTCCCAGAAGGGATCCATCAAACAAGGACCTAGGGGAGATGGGGGAGCACCACGCCATTTGTCCTGTTGTACTGAAATGAAACCAACGTTTGCCATTTGACTTCAGCCTGTAGAAGAGAGTCATTACAGGAGACAATCACTGGAGCACCAAACACAAGCTGCCCCCACACCCTTAACAGTCACTAGCAACTAGTTACACGGGTTAGGAAGTTATTCTGCCTCAAATTCCTACCTTTGTGAACACAATTAATTTTTATACCCTTGGTGGTAGATCAGTTAAAGTCACTCCTCCCTCCATCCACTTTCGCATCCATTTGCTCTTTCTCTCCCCACCCATGACCAATTAGCCTCACGGTGCCGACCGCATGTAGAGAGCTGCTGTATGCTACGCTAGATGGATGGGTCAAACAACCAAGGTCAGCAAAAATTCTTTGTGATTTTTTTTTTTTGTGTTAGTCTTAACACATTCTAATCTGCAGAAATCTGGTTTTGAAGGCAGCCACAGAAACCCATCAGCATCCCTGAGAAAGTGGGGATGTCTGGTAGGGCACAACTGACTTCAGTCAGCTCTCCAGTTGAGGCCAATGTAAAGCTGTGCTCTGATTTAATCCAAACTCCCTTCCCTGCACCGTGAGTCCATCGGAAAATCACTGCCAGCTCAGCATCTGTCACACTACTACACTCACGTACGACAAATAACACACTGCCTGCGACACGGCAGGGTTTGAGGGAGTGCAGTGTTTTCTTGGGGACAGTGAATGAGCCACTACATGTTGTTTCTTGCTTCCGTGTCAAGTTTTCACTCTGCTGCTCAATCAGTGCTGCTTTGTATTGCTGCAAGCAGGGAATGTGGGAATGTGGGTTGTGCCAGTACTTTTGCTGCATTCCTGCTGCAGGGATATCGTACTGGTGATACGCAAAACTCTCTTCCCCACAATGACAGCAAGAAAGAGGGATTTTAATGCTTGACAGTATTTTCACAATGCCACTGAGAGAATGTGCAAGCGCAAAAGCAGCTCAGTTCAATTTGCATGATTTAGGAACTACTTGAAACACAGCTAAAGGACTAGGCAATGTAATTGGGCTCGAGGTCAGAAGAGCTCCCAATGCAACTAATAACTTAGTTTTGAAAACATCTTTTCCTGTTCATTAGGACAAGCAAGTGTTAAGCAAGTAATTGGTCTCTTCAGTGCCATTTCAACACAACATATGTCATGACTTGTCTTCGAAATGAATTACAGGGCTTTCTGATAAGGCTTCATTTCACTAATAGTAAAGTGGCTCCATACACCCAACAGGGCTTTGTTAAGATGGAAGCATATTGTAGCACTAATGAAGCATGAGTTCAGCCTAATTAACAGGATGGCAACGGCAATCATACAGCCTTTTCATTCACTTTTATACATTCTGTCAGAGTAACAAAGTTGGGCTCGACACTGCTGGAACCCTCTGGCTTTGCTCCCTGTTTGCACGCCTGCTAATCCCGCTCCTTTGTTCAAATGGGCCCGGATCCAGCCGAACGCTAAGCCCATATAATCATAGATAATAAGGCAGGGCCCCTGGGCAATCGTGTCGCTCGTCCACCCACCTGCCAGCTCCCACTCCTCATATTTAACTTCAAGCACGAGAGCTGATCCCTTGCGATCAGCAGGACTACTCACAAATTTCCAGTTAAGCACATACTAAAGTGCTTTACTGGATTAGGGCCACGGTTTCTGTTGTAAAAGGAAGAGCCACAGCCAGAATTTATTTACCTGAGTGACCTATTTTTCCCACGTTGGAAAACAATAGCATTTTCATTACCCACTTCACAACTCACCTGAATGAACGGGAAAGGCTCCTTGCCTCCAGCTGTTCTTTCATTTGGGCTCTAAGCTCAGCCTTTGAAGGGCAGCCCAGGGTAAACCACATTGGTGAGTTATTTGTGCCTGGTGTGGGCATGATGGAAGAGATGTCCAGGCAGAAACCAAGTTTGTTTCATTAATTTCGACATGTTCCGTGCAATCTCTCATTTGAAGTGCTGAAAATAAGCCTGCAGATGGGGAGCCACAGATCCTCTCCCTTGGCCCGGCTCCAGCTAGGGTAATTACACGCTGTCTGGCTGAATCCCCTCAGATGGCTTCAGATGGAAAAGTCATTCTCCGCTTTTCCTCCTGAAATACTGCAGCATAGCACGGCAGCCACAGAACGGCAACTGAACAGCACCTGCAGTTCAGTAGTGGTGGGAACTGTCTCTGATGGACTAAATAAAGGTTGAATTCCTTCAGTAACCACCACAGCTCTGCTGGAGAAGACTATTCCTGCTCCTGGCCCAAAAGAGCTTCCAGATGGCTCAAAACGTAGGTGTGCAAACCGGGCTAGTGGGAGGGTTAGTGCAGAGATATCCATTGTACCATACAATTTTGGGGACAGTTCATCTCCAATTCTGAAATAATGAAACCTGACCGCAGAAGGTCACCTTTCCACTTCATTATAGTTGATAACTAGCACAACAATGTTCTCTGGTGTGGCCCTGCTGTCAGTCACTTGGCACATCGTCTACACAACTGCTCCAAAATTGTTCAAGATCTACATACGACTGAAGCCCAGAGATGGACCATTTCCCACCTTCAGAATGAATTTGTCTTTCCTTGGTTAAAGTAAATCATACACTACATTTTTACACTGAGTAACTTTGTAACCAACATGAAAAGAGATGCAGGAAGCTGTGATCAATGTCTTTGGTAAGCCTACAGTCACAGAAGGCACCTAACAAGTTGCCAGATTTTGCCCTTGTTCCAAAATGTTCTTCAGAAGCTGCATTTTTGTCTGATCACACATTTAAGTGAAATGGATCATTGCAGCAGAACTTATTCTTGAAGAATTTTATTCTCTTCCACCACGTACAACCTATGGCAAACTGACAGGAGTAGAAAAGATAACCCAGTATTATTGGGGGAAACTTGAATAAAACAAAAATCAGGACAGGAAGGCTGGACAGCTTCATAAACAGATAACATGTTGGGAAATCTCTTTCTTGACTGAAGTATTTCAAGTCTTACAGTGACAACAATTTTTGACTACAAGGAGGCTGGGCCAAGAGAACACGAAAGGTGGGACTCTGGCTATGAGGTGACATCTATCAAGTCCTGTCCTTTACTGGACTGGCTCTTGCTTCCACATTGGCATGTTGCTCCACAGCACAAAAATGGGAGTGTGTCCCTTCTTTGCGGTGTTTCTGAGTGGTCAGATTTTATCAGCACCATTCCTGAGATAAAGACTTGGTTCCTGTTGCCTTGCCACTTTATAAGCTTCAAGAGTCTTGGCAATATCACCTCAGCTTCCTGCAAACACCAACACAATAAACTCATCTCTTCCCATCGGTATCAGCAGACAAGTCAAACACTGAATAAAACTTGGCATTAGGTTACTCTCTTATTCCTAAAGGTTTATAGAGGAATTCTTCCAGATTAGAGATACATGATGATAAAACAGTAGATCCAACACTGTCCTTTACTCACCCTAAAGATAGCTCTTCAGTTCCCAGGATGTTATTTCTCTTCCATGATTACAATTCACCAAAAAAGATACAGTTCATTTGTACACAGTGAAAAACAATTCCTGTGTCCTAGTTTATCATAGAATAAGATGAAAATTTCATTCTCTGGTTATTTTTTTCATTACTTTCATGATTCAGCAGAAATGCCTGCAGTGAAGGTAAAATATTAGTCACTTAAAGGATCAAAAACATGTGAAGAACAACTGCTTTCTAAGTGTTTGAGTTCATCCTAATCTTCCAGGAAAGGAGCATGACAAGCTTTTGCCAGCTATGGCATGAAAGCAGAGGTCAGGAACACTCAGGACATTTTCAGTAGCGGGCTTTGATATAACACAGATCTTTATTTGCAGGTATCTTCCACCATCTCTGGCTGATAAAGAAGTACGGAGGGAGATCCTGAGAATGGAAAAAAATTATGTGGGGACAGAACATACTAATACATTACAATGAAGCCTTTTACAAATGGATGTCAAACCGTTTTTGTTGGTCTGAGAAAAATACTCAGGACAGGAAACCTCATTAGAAATTAAAAACTTTGAGACAAAATGTGTGCAAGCTCAAGACACAGACAAACAGTTACAAAATGGCTTTATTATCCCACAGAACATAGCACCATCAGCAACAAATATGCTGCTTGTCTGTATTTATATTCCAAATGGTGCTGTTTCCTGTAAATCACTGGTTCTATATTTGCCTGGGTTTTCTTCTTTTTTTTTCTAAAATAAATCATATCCATTAACACATAATGGCATGGAACATGTTCCCATTCATAGGCAAAATTGTTCCTTTCAAATGCATCTCGATACCCCCCTCCCTGGACATTTTGACCTATGCTGCAGTGACAATCCCACAGCATCATTATAAACTCAGATGCAAAATAGCTGTTTCTCTCAACAAACGCTGCCTGTGCAGATGGAGCTAGCAAGTCCTTGGCTGAGGGAAGAAGAAGAATACCAGCGATCGCGGGTGCCATGAGAGCACGCAGTGTTAGCAGGGAGGGCGGAAGCTGTAAGGCAATAGTAGGACGATTGGCAGCTGGATCTGAGGGCATCTCTGCCGACCGAATACGAGTCCCCATGACACAGCACAGGTGCCTCACAGGGTGTTCTGGTGAAGTACTGCCTCTTCAGAAGTCCTGGGAAGTTGGACTTCAATGGCACTAGGGTTTCACCCTGGGCATTTGAAAGGCATCAATTTTCCTGTTTTACCTATTTCTTCCAGAAAAATTAAATAAAGCAGTCACTCTCCCTCTTTATATATATAAGACACAGGGTAAAATAATAATTAACACTGAAGACAGTATTAGAAAAACGTTGGAAGTAGAAGTGGGAAAGGTTAATCAATTAATGTTTAATTAAGAAGAGCTCCTGCTCTAGACACAGATATACAGCTCAGCACATGTTAAAATACTCAGCAGTTCACCAACTCTTCTTTAGTCCAAAGTAACAACCCAGCCGGGACAGGTGACCCAAGGCTCCCCACACACGGGTGCTGAGGTTTGCCCATCCCTCCACCCAGGCAAGCAAGTCCTCTGCTGAACTCATCTCCTGCCTCACACTGACCCAGCTCCACTGGAGCAGGTGGCCCACCGAGAGCAGCAGACAGGCAGCTTTCTTCAAAATCATTGGTTGTTATCTCAGCTATTTCACTTTGAAACCAGATTTCAAGCAGGAAGCAGCCAGGGCAGACAGCAGTGGGGGACAGTTACTGCAATGACAAAACCCTACTGCAGCGGGTGGGATGGAGCCATCTGACCACCCATCTCTCACCAGCAGCATGAGCACGAGCTCCTGCAAGGCCAATAACAGGGAAAAAGGCATACAAGCTCTTGTAAAAAAAAAAAAAATTATATTCACTTCTTCTGAATTTCACAGCCCTCTCTCTTTGCTTTTTGCTTTCCCTCTATTTCAGGTTCAAGGGGGTTTCGCCTTCACCCACAGCTCGAAATGAGAAAACCCTTGTTGCCAGCAAATAGCTCAAAGACTTCTCCATCTGGGCACCAGACAGGGCAGGGGGATTACAGTAACCAGCACGGACAGATTTGCATATTCAAAGATTGTAATTGAGGAATAAGCAGTAATGCCATTATGCAAATCCCTGGGCCCTGAGTGGCCGAAGCCAGCGCTCAGCAGACGGCACCTTTACCGAAATAAACCCGTGCTGACGTTGAGGCAGCACAGGGGCAAGCACAACCAGGGAGCAGGGAACTGCTAAACGGGAGGAAAAGGCACCATAACTCATCAGTAACTAACCGTGCTCAGCACTGAGCTCCGGCGGCTGGGACATCTCCTTCCCGCCTCAAAATTGGATATATTCGAGCTCACAGTGCTCCTCTGGGTCCACAGTGAGTTAGATGGCAAAATTATTGCCTGCAACTGAAGACAGGCCATAGAAGTATATCAACAAAACAACATCCTTCTGTGTGCTACCAGTGAGCTAAACAGACATTATCATGGTTCCTTTATTCTTTTCTTAACCCTTTTCAACCTCCCCAGCAATAGAACTGAATTTGAGGAGGCATGTTTCGTCTGGCAGATAATTCTTCATCAACTCCATTTGTGAACGCATGCTTCAAGGTCAACAAAGGTTACAGAGAAATGAGGAGTTCAACCAGTGCATCTAAAAGCAATCGGTAATTACAGCAACATTTTTGGCTTAAAATACCTGAATTACAGCCCTGCTTTCAGAGGGATTCTGTTCAGGTCTGTCATATGTTGTTTTGCACGATATATGGCTGATTCTGCACCAGCAACTCAGTTCACCTTGATTCATGAATAACTATCCCTCACTTCCTACTGTAAATACAATTCTAAACATCTGGGAGGGAATTTATAGTGAAGCAGGGTTGTACATTATCACCGTGATTAGCCGCATTTGTTACCCAGCATATGTCTGGGTAGTAAAAATCCCCCATGAGTACAGTATCCTGGAGTTTCCCAATTCCTTGATAACTGGTCCAAGAATTTCTCATTCCTGCTGTGCTCTCATCCTGGTGGCCCAGAGCAGATGCTCGCTGTCTGCCCATCTCCTGCAGCACTGATCCCGCTCTCCTCACGCTGCGATCTCAGCAGAGCATCGCGCTCCCTCTGCTTTTCTCTCTCCTCTTATCCTCCCTAAAAAGCTTTCCCAGTGACATTCATCATTCTCGCAACACCAAAACACTGCGACAAGCTGAGCCAAATACCTCCCAGGTGTTGTATTGCTGATTACCACCGCAGTTACAAATTTGATGACTGATCTGTCTGTAACTATTCATGATACTGGTAATGCTGTTATAAGCATCAAGATGATGCTCGTAAGACTTCTCAGCCCGTGTCTGGCCCCTCTTTTTCGGGGCACATCACAACCACACGGCGAGGAAAAAGCTTTCTTCCAAGAAGGAGCCTGAAGAGACAAGTGGTGAATAACTGGCACAAAGCTAAAGCCCACAGAGATCAAGCGCCTGGTCCCAAAACACAGAAGACACACGGTATGGCCTTGAGAGCTTTCACATGAGATTATCTTTCCCCTGCACAGGTTTCTCCATCCTAGGGATTTTCTGCTTTTGTCAGCTCACGTCTTCCAGCAGAGAGGAAAAAAAAAATAGCTGCCCCTCCAAAAGGCTCTTGCTCCTAGATACTAAGGTAGTGCAGATGCTTCAATATGTAAATGTGTATTTTTTATCTGCCATCAGATCTTTGCAGGCTGCCACTGCTGACCTCTTTGCCCAGTGACAACTTGAGGCGAGCTTGAGCATCCACTGTGGTTGGAGACTACTTTGTGGGACCAGAGGGTTCACGCATAGCATAACTTGGACTTAACCACCAGACATTCACCTGTCCTGGAGCTCCAGTACATCCCAGTTGCTCAATACTTCATACTTTCTGAGTCCCAAATGACCAGGCTTTTAGTTCTAACCACAATGATCTTGCACATACCATATCCTAAACACTGGGCTATCGTACAAACCATGAGCACCCAGTTTTCTTCTGGATGAAGCCTCGAGGAAGAAAACAAGCACTGTCAAACACCATCTGAATTCCTGCCTCAGCACCCTGAAAATGTTCCTCCAACCAGCATACAAGCAAGCCCTCATCATCGGTTATTTGCTGTAAGTTATTATGTCTGTCTTCAACCTGGACTACCAGGTTAGCAACTCTTCTTCAATTAGTAAAAAGGCTACAAACACAAAAAAAAAAAAAAGGTGTAGAAAAATACATACCCACACGTTGTACGTGTACCCTTTTTCAACGGTTACCTGGCAAACCCTTTAAGGCAGGGCTGTTTGAAGGAATTAAGTGCCGTCAGGTGAGCAAAGCATGAGCGTTGCTTTATTGAACAGCCATTAGCCATCCTAGAAACTGCACCGTAACATTAATTTTGCAGCTACAAGACGTTGGCCTTGAACAGAATTAATGCATGTGCACACATTTGCTACACAGTCATAAATTTTAGTAATGCAATTTTACAAGCCTCTTAAAAGGTAACCACTGAAAAAAAAAAATTAGTAACAGGAAAAGCAGGGTAAAGTTCAACAGCAATATTTCATTATTAAGACAAGGAAAGAAGATAAATGACTTGGGCTTTTTGGTTCTCCCCTCTCCCTCCACCATTACATGGGGAAAATCACGCAGCACAACACAGATTTGTTTATTGCAGTAAGTGCATCAGCCCCGCAGGATGGCAGATCAGGAGGATTTTTCAATACAAGCAGAGATTTGTCTGCCACTAAAGCAGAGTTTACAGCAAAGGGACCAGACTCCCCATCATTTCCAGGGCCAGGCAGAATAATTAGCATTTCTCTAGTCCCTCTCCCAGCTGAGGCTGTTCTACCATGTGTAATTCCCCCTTTTCCCCCCTTCCAAGGGGGACACCCGCCGTTGCGGACGTGGGCTGGAGTCCCACCACGTGCTGGGGACAACATGCAGACAGCACACCACGTACAGGCTCAAAATAAGCATGGAAAACAGAGCAATTTTGTTGTGAATAGCAGGATTTCACATTTCTCTTAAAGCACCAGCAAGCAGAACTGCATTTTCTTACCTGAGGAGTTCACTGATTTATTTTCATCTTTAATAAATGAAATCAGTTTTCAACCCTCTGGCTGCAAAGACTGGCCTGGAAATGCAACTTCCACAAAGCCCAACATGAAAGCAAATAGAAGTCACCTTCGTAACCCTGCCATTTCCAGGGTGGTCTCATTACTTTATGGGGATTCGTGCCGTCAACCCCACCAGTGGGACAAGCAAATCTCAGACGTCATGGGATTTTTTAGCTGAGGCCAAAGCATCAATGTCTGGCAGAAAATTCTCTCTGTCTGTTTAGTGAGGAAATCTGGTGAACTTGAGAAAAGGTAAGATCTGAGCCTGCAGTGTATGTCCAGAGACCTGCTCGGTGCCTCAGAGGAATATCCCAAAATCCACAGATCCAAGGTGCAGAACGATGGGAAGAAGCAGGACTGGGGATGGGTAATTGGGAGGATGCCAATACTTATCTCTTCAATTCTAAAAGCCTCTAGCCTCAGCAGCAACCGTGTCTCCAGACACCCATCGTTTCCTCAACCCTATACTGTATTAAGTCTTGTGGACAACATCCTTGGTCCAGCAAAGAACTTTGCATATCTCTTCATCACATCCACTGCTGGTCCACCAGGACTAGCGATGCCCAGTGGTACCATGCACAGGACAAGGACAGTTGCTTTCTTGTGCTGGATTCATCCAGGACCATTAGCTAGTCCTCCTTGAAAATCTCAGTCCATTACTCTTGGGAAGGGTTAGATGTACCATCGCTTTTGGAAGAGCTCCGTGGCTTTCCTACACATAGTTGCTATATTGCAGAGAATAAATAAAACCAAACAGAACTTACTTACGGAAGAAGTTTGGCTGCTGATGGCCCACTTCTTCCTTTTTTCAAAATCTTTCTCTGATTTCTAAGTGAAATGTGAAGTCTGATGCAACAGCCTGCAAGATATCAAGTGGTCCATGGTCTCAGAAATCATCCGAAGCAACAAAGTTTGCTGCGGAACTACTAGCAGAGCAGAACTTCACAAGATATAGTCCTCTTTCCTAAAAAGATAACACAGAAAAAATAAGGTGAAAGAAAGTATCTCATCTTCACAATTACTCCCATAGGTGCTTGCCTGTTTTCCAAAGTGCACACCAACACAACTGACCTTTCCTTTCAAAAGGACCATGCTGCTGGGGGCAGGCTATGAGCTACCTTTTCATCCTCCATGTGCAGATTCAATGGGATGGAGCTTCAGGAGCACCTCACAGGGCAGAATATGGCCCCAAAATCCAGTATTTCGCTTGTGACTCCTTTGTGCATCAGGCAGAGCCATTTGTCAAAGCCATATCTGAAATAAAGAAGATATTCAACCAGTACAATTGATTGCTGTGAGTGAGACATTCAAAGAAGCACCAAGAATGTGGGCCTGCATCTTCATCACCAATACAGCACTGCATGTAGGAACTTTCTTCTACCTTGAGAGTCAGTGACTATCCAGCAGCTGCCCCATCTTCTTCCAGCACAGCGATGACCCAGACGAGGTCTGTATATCCTACATATCCAGCTTCTTGGCTGAGGAATGCTGTGCCAGGGCACTTAGGATTTTTTGGCACAAGTCTGGTCACACTTAGCATTTTTATGAAAGCTCCTGTTCCTAGATTCACACTGTAAGATAAAAATCCAGCAGGCACTTTTGCTTGTAAAGCTTCTGGACTCGATAAGTATAAGAGAAAAATCTCAAACTAATTCAAATCCATGCTACCATCTCCAAAAAATGAAATCAACGCTAAGTTGTGAATCACAGTCCCTCCCAAGGGGACCTGTGATGGTTTGCAGCCTGACCCATGGTACTTGAGCACCCAAGGGTCGAGCTGGTGGCCTGGCTCCACAGGGAGCACTCAGCAGTCCCCATCCCAACCAGGACCAGCTAAAGCAATGCATTAAAGGTGCTTATGCAGTAGAGATGGGGAAATCAAGATCTTACTTTACTACATTTTCATGTCATTGTTCATTATTTACCTATTTCCTCTTTTCTGCAGCTGCCCTTTGCAGCCCCTGATGCAGGATTACTTTCAGTAGCAGGCTCAGCTCTGTCTTTGTTTCAACACCTGGAATTCTAAGACAACCTGGTTTTGCAATTAACAAGTCAAAAGCAGCAAATTAAATTCATATAGAGACCCTAAGCAAACAGATTGCCTGTTGATAGGTGACCATAAGTAGTTATCTACAGCACTGACTTAAAAGGGACAGTGGTTGCATGAACATGTAAGTGAAATACACACCAAAATATTAGTCATGACCTTGTTAAAACAGTTGATATGGCAAAACTCAGTCATGAACCTATAAAGTTAAATACTATGATTAGTGTCAAGAGCTAATCTCTCAGAAGCCCAGACAATGTGATGCAAAGCAGCTTTAAAAAAAAAACCTAAAACCCAACAAACTCATTTTTCATTATCTTCTGCCATCTTATTATTTCACAAGTGAGAAATCCATTAGCAATTCTGCCAAGAACTAGATAGGCTGCTTAGTTATCTAACACTGAGAACTCGCATCCCATGGCTATCTTGATGTCCCTGGGAAAAAAAAAAAAAAAAAGAGGAAAAACAATGGAGTAATAAATTATTTTAACTGTTTCATTAAAACTTAGGACACTGTAATTTTAAAGTTTATTTGGCATTATATTTAAATGAACCAAAAGGCAACATTGTACAGTAACTTTATAAAATAAAATTATTACATAGTACATTAACCAAAGCCCCATTAAAAAAAAAAAAATATTCCTAAAAAGTCATCTGGGGACAGATCCTGCTCTTGCTCTTCTGCACACGATTTATTGAGCTGATTTCAAGCAGCACTCTTGTTTTAGGAAAAGCAAATGGGATTTGTCCGCAGAATGGAGTATCTTTTTTATAATTCTTGCAGTTTCATTTTCTCATGTGTAATATATCAAGTTTATAAGGCATAAATACAAAAAACAGTTCAATATGCTCATCATTATTTTAATTATGTTATACAATCTAGGACACTTTTTTCAATCACACCAAGGATTACAATGTACCTATAGCTTTAATTTGTTTAATTTTTTTTATACAAAAGTCTATCATATAGTATACAATATATACTAGCCGATAACTGGTTCACAAGGTTGATCACAATATTCTTGCAGGTTAACATTGTCAGGATTTCACCCGGCTTGCACACACCAGGCAGATACGCAAGGCCCCTCCTTCCCAGGCCGCCCTCCTCCAGCAGCAGCATCCCACCACTCCATCTCCTTACCCACTGTAAGCGAATTGCTCTGCACCAGGTGTAAAACCCACCAGGAATGGGTAGGGATGCACATCCCAGCGGTGCCAGGGAGCAAGGGAGATGGCAAGGCTGCGGCTCCCAGGGGTATTTGCAGAGCGGGGAGGCAGGGAGCCAGGCTCTGCTTTCCCCGCTCCCCTCAGGCTCCTGGCACTGTGGAGATGCTCCCAGAGGTTGCAGGAGCTGAATGAAGCCCCAAATGGGAGAGGGATCTGCGAGGACCATGATCTCCACCTGCCCTGATGGAGACGGATGCCACTGGTTGCTTGTGCAAAGCAAGGGTGGGCGAAAGCACCTCGATAAATTAGGAGCAGCACAGATGCTTGGGATGCTGAGTGCTTGGGTTGGGCCAGCGCTATGTCACCCACAGCTCCATGTCACCCACAGCTCCATGACCTTCCAAACCCTTCCCAGGATTTTGGGCATCTCTAAAGCAAAGCCTCATCTGGTGCCAGCTGAATGAGTCTTGCACAGACAAAAGAAAAAAAAAAATCCCTGCACAGACAAAACAGGGGTCCTTAAGTCTCCTGTAATACATCAGTGCAAGCACAGCTCCAGCCACCCCTGTGATCAATAACACCTCCTGCACCCTCCTTGCATCTCCACTTAGATATTCAGATATTTTCTAAAATCAGATTCCTGAGATGCAACGGAGGAAGCGCTGCTGGATTCGGGCTGGGGTGCAGCAGGGCCAGACTGCTTGTGCTAGCAGAGGGGATGTTGGCGAAGGCAAGGGGTCTGCCCAGTGTCCTGCCCCTCTGAGGGACTTGTCACCGATGGCGCGGACAGATGGGGGACTGTGCCACCACACTTGCCAACAGAGCCTGGTGTTTGCCATCACCTGGCTGAAAAGCGGTGTTAAAGGGCTTTCTGACATTACCTGGAACCAGGAATAGATTTTTTTTATATATTTTTTTTTACATATACAATCCACCTAAATTGTGCATAAAGCAAACTGCAGAGCAGTGCCCTCCGAAGCATATTCACACGTCTAATATTAGACATCTTGCTGGCGGCTCCAAGTCGTCCCCAGAGGTTTCTCTACCTGTCTATATTTACTATGTATGGATCCTGAGCTCCTAAACTCAGGTGCTCTGAATCACACCATAACCAAAGGCAGCCTAAAATAGACAGTGTGAATTGCTCCCTCCCTGCTGTGACTCTATCCTGCAGCATCTGGGAGGAAAGAGAAACAATCTCGGTATTAGGAATGGGCCAAAGCTACAGAATTTGGGTCAGGATTCAGGCCAGGCAGGCACAGATTTCGGTCTAGGGGCTTATCCTTGTTCTGTATCCGCTGATGGGACACCCAGCCCTGTGCTTACACTTGTTTTCCTAATCGATCAACTGTCCCAGGGATCACCTGTCCCTAAATAAAACACAGCACACGAGCAGTGCATAAACAGCTCTCCAGCTGCAGGGAAGAACTGACACACATCTAAAGTCACAACAAAGACTTTGCCTCCCACACACCTCTCCTCACTACTTTTTTTAAACCAGAAACAAACAGCCGTGTGGCACATCCCGGAGCCAGAGGAGCAAGCATCCGATGCTCTTCTAGCTGCTGCGTCATCGTGTAGGGAGGCTGCTTCTGAAGAAACCAAACTACCCTACAGAAAGAGCATTCACTAACAGAATCTCTTTTCCCTTAGAACACCAGCAAGATCACATTATTTCCAGAATTTTTTTTTTTTTAACTTTTTTTTTCCTCTATACTTGACAGAAGAGTAATACTGTCTGGGTATTTGCTTTCACTAACCATGGCAGGTAATTTCTCTCATAGCTTAAGGATTCCTTTGAACCTGCTACTTGCATTTGGGATAAAGCCTCGAATGGACATTCCGCATGGGATACAGACTGCTTGCTGTCCGGTAGAGTCAACCGTCATTCTTAAGCACATTAGCAAGAGGGAAGCAAAAGATCTCCCCGTGCCGAATGCATCACATTAACAGCAAATTTCCATTAGTGCTGAAAAACTGTGCCCTTAATATAAGTGCTCAGTAACCACCAGCCCTGCTGTTTGAGGAGCACTCTGAACTGTATAGAAGGCTTGTGGGAAAAGAACCTCCATTAGTACCCATTATGCTGTGATTTATGGTATGGGCTTAAAATAGCAAAATTAAACAGTTCTATTTAATCTACAGTCTAAAAAAAGGCACAAAGACTTTGTGAAAAAAAAAATTATAACTGTTCAGATTACATTTCCAAGAACTTCAACAGAGCGTTGCTTTGATTTGCCAGCTTTGCTTGCTGGCAGGAGTGAAACTGAGACAATTTCACTGTCTGCGGAGGTAAAGAAAACCCTTCTGGAAAGGCAAGTTTGGCAGCTCTATGCAAATGTTATTCAACAGAAGCAACTAAAAACCTCTTGTGATTGCTTTAAAACATAATCTTTTTGGTCTGCAGCACATTGCACTTATCTAAGTACTCAGTGGGTCTTAGGGCAAGACCAAATACAAAGAGCCCTTTTTAATCTGAACACAGAAATGAACTCTGTTCATGGCTACACAGTCTGCTTTCAATAAAATGATCATGAAATACATAAATACTATAAAATAAATACAATACATTCAGAGTTTTCTACATTGTAGAGAGCTTTAAGACTTCCCTAGCTCCCTGATGTAATGCATATAGAACATTCCCTTCTATACAGTGCTACCTCCACGTACCCATACCTCCGTTACACACAACACAGCTCAGACAATCCTCCTCTTTTGCCTGGATTCTCATCAGTCTCTGATTCTGTAAAACATTATATTGTTTCTTTAGGAAAAAAAAAAAATATTGCACTTTTAAAAATGCATAAAAATTGAACCAAGTTCCCATTAACTCCGCCACACAGTCTGTTATTTAAAATAATACTTTTTAAAAAAAAAAAGTTTCTCTTGTTGTTTTGTGTTTTGCCTATGTTTTCAGCATTCTGCACCAGGATATCCTCAGAACATTCCTCCTTAGCAAATTCCTTCCAGTTTTGCCATCAGATGTTTGCAACGCAGCACGAGTTCTCCAAGAGACACACAGCGGGGAGTCACGGGTCGGTCCGCAGGTTCAGGATTTCATCGTACAAATGGGAACTACGATGACCAGAATGACCGTACAAGCTGCCGCTGCTATCAGGGCAGCTATCTTGCAAACCTTTGCTCTTCTGAACTCGGCTTCTTTGCGTTTTAATAAGGAATCATAGCCAGGAGTATAAATGTCTTCCATCCAGTACTCTAAGTTGTTTGGGTTTAAAGATTCTTGAGTCTAAAAATTAGAAGAAAATAGTTGTTAATTGTCTGTGATCTGTCATTAATAAAATAAATAAATACAGCAGATGTGCCTGAAGGCCTCCCAGCTGCATCTGGGACTGCTGTCAGGATAAAGTGGGTTATTGTAGCTTCTCACATCCCTTCAACTCCTGGTCCCAGTTCCATAAGGCTGAGGAACATGGCAACAAAATACTGCAAAAAATAAACTCCTGCAACAGTATAATTTTGCTGCAAAATCCCTCAAGTACCTATGATTTGCCGGAAACTTCGTCATCTTGGATGGCATTTAAATAAAATCTCTTTAATCTGCTAGACAGCAGAGATGTCAGCAACTACCAGTTCGTTACTGCTTTTTAAATTATTAAAGCCCAGCTGATGGGAAGGGTTCCTAACATACACTCCTCGTGCACTACACTTCATTAAGCTAACCCTAATTTCATCACCATAACTTACAGGGCGCGATTGCCCAGCCCCATCCAGCACCCAGTCCCTCTGGACAGGCCATTTGCAGGTCCCCTCCGGAACGGCAACGCCTGGGGACACCGGCCCTCGGTTCCAGTGTGGGGACACAACCACAGGCTGCAGGTGCTGGGCATCCCATGGATGCGGGCTGCAAGTGGGTTTCCATGAAATCACCCAGGACAAGGGGAACTGGACTCTGGACCATGTCCACAGCTGAGATCATTTAACCCCAATGACACAATCTGTGTTTCCACAGGAGGCAATACTCTGCTCATTGCCAATGTCTGACTCTCTCCAGGTTTGAGGTGATTTTAAGAGTATACTTAAGAAATTAAAGACTTTGCCCCCCTATTCCACACAGGTAACCACAAAAAAAAAAAAAAAAAAAAAGAAAAAGAAAAGAAAAGAAAAGAAAATGAAGGAAATCTGAATTGGTCAGAAAATTAAAGGTAACCTTTAATCAGTGTTTCCATTTGAATGTTTTCTTTTTTTTTTTAATCTCTAAGTTTTTATTCCTTAGAATTTGTGCTCTTCAAGCTTTGCATTTCCACCTTGCTTGTTTTTTTCCCTACATCCTTTCTGTTAGGGAAAATGGGGGGAAATGGGGGAAACTTGAACAGTAGGCATTATATTGCACTTGCCAGCAAAACTGAATAAAGCAGAAAAAAAAAAACATTTTGAAAAATCACAGCTATTCCTCGAAGCTGTCTCCCGTGTCTGGGGCTCCAAAAGGCCATTTTCTTGAAAAAAAATGAAAAAGATTCCACATAAAAATGTTCCAGTGAGAGTACCCTAACACACATCATTTCTGGGCTCGTAACGGACCGGATCCAAAGCTCGTTGGACTCCACACACAGAAACTCCAGCTGACTTGAGAGGGATTTGAGTAAGCCTTTAATTGGCTAATTCCAATTTTGTGGCCTTGAGCTACTGGCTGAAACCTTGCTTTGCCTGAAAGCAGTGTTTGCTTTATGTACAGAACTGCTACAAGAAGTGATTTTATAGCTACCTCAGAAATAAACAATTAAAACTGAGCAATGGTTTTATGACCATTTAATGGAGATCTCTATGATGGTGCCAGTGTGCTGAAACAGAGACCATCCACCGAGTCTGAAATTGTACCACTCAGGCTCTGAATGACCTATTCCAGCCTTCTGAAAAAAATCAGCAATCTCTAAAGGCACCAAAAAACAGCCTGACAATGTTTCATCCCAGTGGATCATCGCACACAGAGCAAAGCGATGAGATCCCACACAGACCCTACACCTGGGACAAACCTTGGCCTGACCAGTTCTGCAGTTTCTTTTTTTGAAGGAAAACCCAGCAGACTTTGTCAAGTGCCAAGAGAAATTTTAAATAAACAAGGTAAAAAAAACCCCAAAGATAGCTGTGCTATGCTTAAGAAAATTACAGTTTTGGACTTCTCTGCCTTGGTATTGACCTTTTAACTACTTCAGAAGGAAGATGCATTATTTAAAAGGCCCATTACTGTTAATCAGCTTCCTTTCCCATTTCATTGCTAGACATAGGAATGTTCATTAAAGTATAATGTATTTACTTTCAGTTCTAATAAACTTAATCACTGGGAAAAAAAAACCCCACTCATCAGTCTGTGTCTATTTTTTAAGTTTGTCAGTAAGCTCTATTAGGAAGTCTAGACATGGGCTTTGCGGAGTAGATGCAATTCTGACAGTCCTTTTGGAGGGAGAGAATCAAACCAGTAAAGTTTTATCACCTTTACCCTAAAGATAAATTACGACAATAAGCCGATTTCTTGGGTTTGCTCACAGTCACGCAGAGCTGCTTACGGGGAAGGAAACGGCCCTACAAGGAGCAGATGGAGAGTACCTTTCCCAGGGGAGCTTCATTCCCAAATATCACCTCCCCTGTTGCCTCCGCGCAGCAGGTAAGGGATGCTTTGCAACTGCCTGCTGCAGAGGAACTTCTTTCAGCCAATCCCTACTTTAGCATATAGCCTGCAATGCCAGGGTTAGGAATTTAGTAAGCCCTCTAAAGCTTTTAAGACCCAAAAAGCAGTAGACAGCTGAGGCAACGTGCAGCCTGGTCCCTGGTCCCTCTCCAAGTGCACTTGAGCCACAGCAAGGAGCAGCAGCTGGTCAGGATGGGGAAGTTTGCATGAGCAGCCCAGGAGGTGAATTTGTTGTGCACAAATTCCTGCACAAACACTCGTGGGCGTTGCACTACAGCACTGTGTGGGTGATGGTTTTAATTCCAAAGCAGCTAACGTGGGGTCCCGAGGCACAGCAGCTCTCCTTGGGCTAGCCAAGTCTGTCTCTCAGTGTCCTGATGGTCTCCCAGGGTGTAGTCTGACGGGTTTGGAGCTGGGTGAGGTACCTCAGCGGTGAGCCATCGAGAGCTGATGTGGAGCAGCAAGTCTCAGGCTCTCGCATGCCACTTTCCTTGCCACAAAGCTCTGGAGACAAGCAGACTCCCTGCTTGAGCACAGCTGCACTGCACGGACTGCTGATCCCAGGGCCGTGATAGTGCAGTGACGACAAGCCCCGAGCTGTAGGTCAGTGCACCCCAACTGCTGCCAAGCCTGGAGTGAGCCGGGGCTCAGACAGAACAACAAAAGAAGAAAAAGCAGCAATGCCACCTTCTGCACCACTCTGCCTTGCTGCAATTAGGGGTGGGTTCATCTCTGCACTCCTTTACCCCTAACGCTCTTCTTTAGAGCTACTAACACCATGATGGCTTAGCAGACAGCTCACCATTGCAGAATAAGCTGGGAGCACCAACCTGTCAACGATCACCACTCAACAGTCAAACATCCAAATTTTACTTTGTCCCTGGCCAGGATGGATAGGCACCAGCAAGGTTAGAGGCTCAACACTGCACAGCTCATTCCTGAGCTACTCAAATCCCTTCTTAAACACGTATTCCGGCAACATCCATTCGCAATCAAGGCATTCAGATCAAACAAATGGGACTCACTTGTAGGTCCAATGCTGCAATCTTGCCTTTATCCCCCGAATTCCTTGTGTATTCCTCTATGGTCCATGACGGCTGGGCGCGTTTCACTTCAGCCAGCTCTGTCAACCTCATGTCTGTGTAGAGTGGGTTGCTTTTCATGTGTGACTTGAGTGATGCAGGGTAGGGATGAGGACTAAAGACTTGTTCAATCAAGAAAGCATCTTTGGGTTGTTTAGAGAGTCTATGTGGCTGTGGGATTTCGTATTGCCTGTCTGCCTGCAACAGGGTTCAAAAGAATTTGAGAGAAGAAACAGGACTATGAGGGGGTTAAACACAAAGGACAGAGATACGCCTTTCAGACTCACTGTATGATATTGCTTAAGCCATGATAAGAAAAGTACCAGCTAGGACAAAGGTTTTGGATGACCTTAATCCATTTGCCCACCCTCTTCTCCCACCATAACATGAACACAAAGCCGATGCAGCAAAGGAAATTTAGCTTTTGTACTGTTTACAGTTATAAAACTATTCTGAAAATGGCCCTGACATTGAGAAAAGCCTAGCTGATCTGGAAAAGCTAGAAGCCCCATACGGGCTTCCAGATTTCTGTTTCCAGATCAAATCTTAACATGAAGAAATCTCACAGGAAGCCCCCTTGACACTGCATCACCCATGATACCAATCCAATGTCAGCCACGTCTACTGGAGAAGTGAGGAAGGGACTTTCAAAGTCAGCATTTCATCCTGGGCAGATCAATATACAGAAAAGCCAAGGTTTGGGATTACTAAGGGTAACCTTCTTCCCCTTCTGCAACCTGCTAACAATCCATGGTTTACGGTTTCTTGCTCATCCAACTGCACGTATTTCTGTCAGACCTCTTCCCCCCCTTTCTCAGCCCTTCTCTGCCCTCACTCTCCATCGTAAGGAGACACGGCACAGCCATCACGTGGTCCTGATTGACAAGGGAGCTGAAGGACCCCCAGCCCTCTCCATTGTCCATGAAACAACCATCCATACCATGTACAGTTTTCAACTGAGCAGCAACTACAGCCCAGCGCAAGGACAGCCACGACAGCTCTGCAATCTGTGATGACGGCAGTGGGCAGCTCTTAGGAGGGATGGGCAGAGTTTTTCTGATCACCAAAATGAGACCACAGCTTTGCTGCATTTCCTCAAGGGGAGGTTTAAGATTCATGTAAATGACCATGAAAGTCAGATATAGAGAATATAACTGCAATTTGCATCTCGTGGTACATGTACAAGGGTTCTTTTCTTGAGGGATTTGAATCCATGAATCTATTTTGTTGGCTTTTAATATGCACATACTTCTCTGACAAAAGCCATCACAAAGCAATTTCAAAATATCCCTTCTAAAACAACCACTAGAGAATTTCAATTTTCCTCATGCCCTTTTTACCAAGTTAATTACCCAGCCTCATTATATCGCCACTGATGATGAATACCACCATCATTTTCCAAAGATCTCACTCACATTACCCCCCCCCCCGCCCCTTTCCAAAAGAGCAAAGTGCTTCTAAGGAACAGCTCGACCATATTGCAGCTGCCAAGCAAGAAGATATAGGTACAAAATCACTCAATTATGATAACAATAAAGACAGGCATAATATGGCAGGGCAAAGTATTGTCATATCCTGAGGCTTGTGATGACTATGGAAGACATTCATAATTATTTTTAAGTGCTTATTATGTGAGTTAAAGTTGAAATTACCTCTTTAGATTTCCTGTGCCAGTCCTTATTTTCTCCTCCATCCCTCTCTTTCATCTGCTCTTCCGTAATGCCAACCTGGTTGGTGTAAGTAATAGCTCTCCAGTCTCGAGGAGAGTTTGAAATACTTGCTATTTTGGATTCAGTTGCACTGTTTTCCTCTGTTAATGATCTTGATGATCTCCTAGTAAATAAGCTTTTTTTTAAGGCTTTTACTCGAAGACTCTCGCTATTACTTCCACTGGCATCTGAACAGCACCATTCTGGATTATTCTCCAGTTTGCCTCCGTGAGGAGTATTGTGGCACTGAAATATCTGTGGGGAGTTACTCTCATCCGACGCGGCCTCGCTTGTCAAAGAATTGAGATCTATTTGTACGCTGACCTTCTCTGGCTGCTGAATTTTTTGGTCCAACTTGCTTAATTTTCCCAAGACTTGGGAGATTTCTTCTCGGACGCCTGAGAGAGATTCCAGTTTCTTCTCTATTTCACCAATCCTCAAAACTAATTTACAGACACTCGTTTTTAATTCATCATCTGTGTTACTGATATCTGCCCGGACCACTTTTTCCAATTTGTTACAGGCATTCCCATTGGAGATTTTAGTCAAATTGTGCTCAGGTGAGCTCTCACAGTCTGATTTATGCACCTGAGACAAGGAACCGGTGCTGTTGTAGCACGAAGATTGCATCACTCCTGTTGACCCGCTGATACTCATGTCATCCAAAAACCGGAAAATGTCACTGATGTCATCGCTCACGATTTCAGAGTCATCATCCGACTGCTTAAGAGAGTGCCGCTCTCCATACTTGGCTTGGCCTGCCGCACACAAGTCCTTGCATTTCTTGTGGTCCAGAACTTGCTGCTCCGTTTGTGTCCCAACACTCGTGGTCCTGTCAATGCTTAAGATCTGAACAGAAGTACAATTAATGCTTTTATCCTTAAACTTTTTGACTGGCTCATGTTTCTCCACATCTAGAATGGAAGGAATTTCCTTGGGTTTGTGCCCATTTGGCTTCACAGCGTAGTTTGCCTGCATAATTGGTTGCTGATCCTTCGCATTTAAGTAGGACTGATGTCTGTCTGCCGAAGGAAAGTTTGGAGATGGGTTGCTTGAACTCTGGTATCGTGGCTTCTCTTCAGATTGCTTCCTATTAAAAAATGATCGTTCAAAGTCAGGTACCTCCTCAGTATTTAAACTCCAGCTTTTAGCTGGCCAGGCAGTTTGCTTGGTTGGCTTTCCAACCCACTTTTTGGTGTCCTGGGGCCCAAGAATAGTAGTTGGGCCAAAATATGTTGAAGCCTGAAGATCATCTAAACTTTCATGCTTCACTCGTCTTTTGTCTGGTATAGGAGAATAAACTGGATTCAAGTACTGACTGCTGTATGGCATTTCAAAGCTGTGGTTGAAGAAAGCCTGCTTAGAGCTTTCTTTCCTGTTCTGAGGCTCTCTGCGTCCATCTTCTGGCTTTTTGTTGGATGGTATTAAGTTGGGAGATATTGTAATAAGATTATGAAAATCTTCTTTGAATATATTTCTTTTCTGGACACATGACTGCATCACAAACGGCTCGTCGTTTGAAATGAAAGTTTCTTTTATGCCTGCACTTATAGGCAAGGAGTCCTGGTCTGAAATAGATTCATTTTCAATGTTCATGGGGAAGTACGTACTCTGCATCTCGCACGGCGGAGACGTGGCAATGGAGTAGGACGCCAGTGCCTGCAGCCGGTCCAAAGAGGCAGCCCGGCCCTTCATCTCCTTATTAACGCCGAGCAAAAAGTTGGGTTCTGATGAGGGGACAAATTGTTGACAGTCTTTGCAGTCCATCTTTCTGCATTTTGAAGACCTTCTGACTGGAAAGCCCCGGTTAAACTCCTGGTCGTTCAGCTCACAGTTGGGCACGCAGTCTGCCATATTGCAGATTTCTGTGTCAGATCTACAGGACTCGAAGGACTCTTTCTTCTTCACTTTCTGCCTTGCAACTGGAAGTTTCTCCTTCGCCACTCCCCCGTTCATCTGTATGAGGTTGAATATTGTTACTATATCTGCTGCAACCATGATTTTCTTTGATTGCTGATTGTTTACAGTGCATCTCATTTTGTCTTTGAACAAAGTCGCTGGGAAATTAGGATCCAGGCAAGCAGTGTAAAACAGCACGCTTCTGAGCTTGGCCAACTGGGATAAATCAAACCTTGCGCACAGGGACTTGCAGAGGTCCTGGTAAGAAACAGTATTCTGCTTCGTGTCCAGCTCCTCCAAGATCTTCACCAGGAAGAGCGATGACTCCTGGTTGGACTCCATGGCTTAAGCGTATTTTGTGGTTTAGTCTGGAAATTGCTCTCCACTTCTACAGCAACACACAACAGCAAACAAAAAAAAGATTGTCAGTCACCCACAGACAATACTCAGCACCTTGTAATTCAGCCACAGATGGGACCTGACTCTCTAGCCATGCAGTCGAGGGCTCGCTTGTCTAACCCATCCTCATATTTCCAAACTCCAGGCTGTAATCCCAGCACCAATGAAATCAACACTTAAGTGAAAGCAGGATTTCATCCAAGGAGGCTCATTTATGTCAGAGTCTACTAAGGCGAGCAAGCAAATAAACAGCAGAAGCTCTGACGGGACTGAACTAATGGGAGATATACAATCCCAGTCTGCTTGCTACCGGGCTTTCACAGAATTTCTTACCAACTTGTGAGAGGCTGAAAGTACAGACTCGTCAAATTGTTTGGCAATAATTCTAGACCTAGCCTAACCAGAGATGATCTACGACACCATGACAACCCCAGCTGTTCTCATATCTGACTGCAAAAGGCTCTTCAGGAAGATTTTCTGAGAATAAACTTCTGATGTGTTTTCAGAAGTTATCTGAGTACATAATTACCATCTTGCTTACTTAAAAACAGTATTTTCTCCTCCACTCTGAATTATCTCCTCTGGATACCATGACATTTTTACAGAAATACCTTTTCCTGAGTTTATGATTCAGAAACAGAAAGCTGCCTGCTCCCATGCGAAAAGACTGTGTGAGCCCCATTTCAGTTATAAAGTGCAAAATTTAGAAAAGAACAGAGAGAGTTAAACAAAAAAAAAAAAAAAAAAAGTCACACAATCTTGAAACCAATCCAGCAGATGCTAGAAGGCTGGCTGCCAATCAGGGTGGATTTGAAGGCTGAGAAATATCAAGGACAGAGAACATCCTCTTCAGCGATGCGCTCCCAGAGAAACCCGGGGAGCACAGCTCCATTCACCAGCCTGAAATGATAGGGCAGAGGTGGAGAGCAAAGGCTGCACATCTATACGGAAAACCAGAACAGCTCGAGCGAGCACAGCTAATGCTAGCAAACATCTTGGGAAGGGTATAAACCCCTGTGCTTTCAGAGCTGAAACCAACCTCTGGCTGTTATGAATCAGGAAAGGCTGTTGATGGGGGAATAGATTATTGTTCATCTGCCTGCAGTGAATATCCTTGTCCGTGTCTCTGCTGTTGGCAACTGGGAGAGACAGAGCACGGGATGATGCAGTCTGCCAGTTCCTATGTTTGGTCACTTTGTCTTTGTTATTCTTACTGATAGGAATGACAAAAATATTTTCCCTTCCCGAAAAAGGTATGGTGTCTTCCTCCCACCCTTAGGTGACCCCTCAAACTAGTCTCTCCATCTGCATCACGTGCAGAATATCCACCCAAAAGGCAAAGCACAAAAGTCAGGCTTGCAAGGTTTCTTATTACTCACACAAAAAGTCACCTCCCAGCCAAAAGCCTGAGGACTCCTGAGCACCGCTCCAGGAACACAGGGCTCCTGCTCTCTCTCTGGTAGCCTTTCATCTTGCCCTGACATGACACACTGGTGATCACCATCAGTGTCAGAAGCCAACGTAAATCAGCTTTCATAGCAAATGCCACCGTAGCATCTTCCAGAGGGAAAAAAAGAAAACCATCACATTGCCTATAGGAATACGACACAAGTCTCCATACGGACTTGGCTGTTTATTTAAGAAGCATCTTTCTGCTGTGAATGATCAGAACTTGAGCAGCAGCAACGTGAATGTATTTCTGTGATTATAAATGCTACTCTGAGAAACCAACGGCTACAGGGATTTTTCAACACCTCCACTGCATGCATGTTTGCTTTTAAAGCTCCCGGATTATGCACAGCAGCACAACTCTTCTGCCAACTGACAAAAGAGCAAAAACATTGCACTGCTCAGTGCTTGGCTGCAGAAAGCAGTGCCAAAAGCTGGAGAAGGATGCTTGTATCCCTCTATCAACGGTGTGCGCTCAGAGGCACAGCCTTTTTAACAGCCTGTCTCTGTATTTCTCTGACATGTCACCATTAGACAAGGAAGCTCCCAAGCTAGGTCCAAACCCTTCTACCTGCCACCAAAGCCACCAAGCACTCCCAGAGTAAATTCACGTGTGGGGCTCAGAGATGCTCCCAGCTGCCAGGGGACTGGCATCCAAGCCTATTTTCTGCATGTTATAAATCTGCCGTTTGGGGCAAGAGTGGAAATCTGTCTTTTTGTCACCTCCGGGCTGAATACCAGCAAAAGCAACTATCTCTTCCCTCTTGTAATTTCACAGCTTCTCGCAAAGCCCTCACCTGGATTTGTGTTTTCACAGCCTGACACACTCCACGCTGCCTGCACCGGCCCGCCAGCGCCCTGCTCTCTCCCCACTCACACTCCCGCTAAAACGCACAAGCAGCCAGTTGGCAATAATATATTTCTTAAAACCATCACCCCATTTTGTTCCCTGCCTTTCTGTTTTTACTCTCATCCCAGTGAGGATATCCTAGGTACAGTTTCTTGAAAATTCTTTTTTTGTACCAAGCCATTCTTAGCATACCCTTCCCATCCAAGGTTTTAACTTCAATTCAGCTTTCTAAGCCCTACAAATCTAGTAAAACTTAGGTGCAGCCTGATCTTCAAAGGTGCTGAGCACTGACAAGTTCAGTAAGCTCAGCGGAAGCCCTGCACATCCCCAAATCTTGCATGGCTTTCATTTAGCACCAACAAGAAGCCTTGGTCTGGGGACTCCCATCCACACCCAAGCAGTAAGGCAGCAGCATCGAAGAGCAGCTCCCACGCAGAGGAGCTCTGCTAGAACTGGTTTAACTTAGCCTGGGACCCTGTGCTCCCAGTCCCAAGCCTGGGAGGTGGTGGGCAGCTGCACAGGAGTGAGAGGACAGGGAGGTGGCAGAGGCTGTAAGACGAGGGCGACCAGAAGAGAGCCGAGCCTGCCGAGGTAGGAATTCGGCCAATTCGCTCAGCTGAGGCTCAGCTATGGGAGGTGGGAATTGAAAAGGTAGACCGCAAAATCAGATGCAGACCTTAAGGAAAAGCTAGCTAAGAGTCGGAATAATTTCCTCTTCGCCCCTTGGCTGTTCACAAACAGCTTTCTGGTGTGAGCACACTTCAGGTGCAAAAGGTACTTGTAGGCTTCAGCCTGGGCACCAAAATGGATGCTCCCTTGCGCCAGAGCATCAGAGACATGGCTGGTGGAGCACGCGACAGATGCAGGCTGTGAAGAAGAGGATGTGTTACCCCATCAGAATAATATATAAGTGCCTTGAAATCTAGTTTCCTGGGTCAGGAATGTAAAAAATCGGTGCCAAGGTTTTTAGTGGCACATTAAGCTCCTCTGTCTCTTGTCAAAACTCCTAACAGCCGGCGACAGAGACAGGTGCCTCTTGGCAAGTCACCGCGGGAGCTGCCACATCCCAGGTGCCAAGCACTTGGCCACGCACCATCTCAGCTGTTATGTCCACGTCCATTCATTATCTCTCAAAGTAGGACCAGAATAGACCTGGACATGGCACACAAACGCAAAGCTTTGAAACAAGCACAGGAAGGCCTTTTACAGAGGGTACAGGGTCATGAATCAGTCAAAAGCAGCAAAGCAAATGAAAGAACCCACAGCAAGAGCAGCAGCATGGGGCCTCCTCGGATGGCCTCAATTCCACCAGCATCCTTGTGCCTTACCTTCACTTCCAGTAGCCACACACACCCTCCAAACCACCCCCAAACTGACTTTGGTCTCCAGAGGTATGGAGCTAACCAGTCACGGGGACAGGATCTAGCTTATTTATCTTCAGCAAGACAGTCTCTGACCAAAGGGACGTTTAATGTTTCATCTTTAATGATTTTTGTTATATTAACACCGGGAGAGTGTCTTCCTAAGATTTGACGTTCACTGCTCTAATAGCGCAATTACATCCCAGCACGGACTCGTACAGCATCACATTGCAGGGCTGGTCGATGGGGTCTGACTCTCCTTGCAGGCAGATGAGCTCCAGGCTGACCACAAATCAATGCCTTCTTGCCCTGCGCCAAGAGCAATGAACTCAGCTCTCATCTTACCATTAATCCGCTATCTCAGTCTCTGGAGGAGAAGACCAAAAGCATCATGATTGCAACTCCATCCTTAGTGCTGCTTTCTGCTACACAAAGGAAACATACTGTTCTATTTTTCTGGTGTCTTTAGGAATCAAGCCCCCATAAGACCTGTGGTGCTCCAGTCCAGGGGAACTGGTCTTTCATACTCTTTCATGCAGCCTGCTTCCCGGCAGAAAAGCCAAACCTCACCATCTCCCAAATCAGTGCTGGGGCATGGGGTTCCCCTCACCCCCACACTACCCTATGGTGAATTCACTGTCCATAGGAATTCATGAAATAAGTACAGCTCCCTCGTTGCCCTGGCCGCTTTCCCCTATGGCACCTCCAGCCCAAGCCCTGCCCCATGGCACGGGCCGAGGACAGCGCACGTTGGGGCAGACAAACCCCAGCACAAGATTCATGAGAAAGCCCCACCGCTAGATGTCCCTGAGCAGCTGCAGGGCAGCAAGGTGCCGCGCATGAGCCTGAATCGTGGCCACTGCCAGACAGAGCACGTTATCTTCCCCCGTTATTTCCTCCTTCATTTCCTTCCCTGCTCTCTCTGGCTCTGACATTTGCTCTCCCTGTTTCCCAACATCCACAGCAGGAGCAGCTAACACACAGATGCGGCTGCTGGAGCCATCACTTCCCTCTCCCTTCAATTTGCCTGCCGAGAGGGAAGCAGCATCCTTGTTTTGCTTCCCCCCATGGTGACTAATGGGCCACCCTATAAAACCGTTACGGCGACGGCAGACAGAGCAAGCGATCCTCGCATAAATTCCCCCAGAGAGAGCCAGCTACTTCCGCACAGGAGAATATTAATACAGAGCTGTAATATGCTGGTTTACTATTAACTTGAGCTCATAAATCTTTCAGCCTGTCTTCCCAGCGCCAAATACTATAAAGCAAGGCAGGCAGCGCACGCCTCGCATGAAACATGTAACGTGTCGAGGTGGAATGCAGTTTTTGTTTTCTCCCATGCTCACAAATCCAGTTCCCTGTCAAAACGTTAGGAAATTTCTGATGAATAAATGGACACCTTGCATCCCATCTGCCTTCCACCACTGCATGCAATGCCGGTTTCCGCACACCTTATTCCTCCTCCTTCCCCTGCCTTCTGCTGCTCATTGAAAAGAAAACTAAAAAGCGCACTTTGGAGCCCTGCCCACGCAACGGCAATCGCTTCCCTCCACCTTTCATTGAAGAGGAGAGTCCTCCCGAACAGCCTGACGCAGGCAGCCTCCTCCAGACCCTTTGCTCGGCTGCACGGGAGCGGGATGGACTCCAGTCCCTGGGGCAGGTAGGAGATGTGTGCCGGCTCCCTGCCTCGCTGGTGGGATTTTTACGGACGACTCCGAAGCCGAAGGGGACGAACGCCTGCAGCCTGGGAGCCCACAGGGGTCCGTGCACCCGCTGTTGCCAGCAGCTCGCTGTGCTGTTCTGCACAGGAACGACGCTTTGCATCCTCCCGGGCATCCCACCACCAACCTCATCCACCGTTCACCGCAGCACTCGTGGGGACCAGCACTGGAAGAAGTTGCTATTTTCTTGCGTGAACAAGCCTTGGAAAACCATGCTTTACTAACCCAGCTCCTTAACAGAGGCAGGCTTCGCTGTAAAAGGACTCTGCACAACACTTCAGCCCCCCCTGCCAGAATTCAGCAGTTTTTAAAGCCTCCCAGTACATAAATTAACGGGGAACTTGTGGATAAAAGCAGTGTATCCTCATGGCCCTGGCAGGGCTCAAGTCAAACAAGATTTGCCATTGATTTTTCTTACACAATAACATTAGGCTGATTATTTGTTATGCAATCCAGGTTAAGGTATCTATATGGTCTGGAAAAGTGCAAACAATCATTCTAAAACCGTGCAATAAATTACTTGAATTATTACTGCATCATATGCTCTTGGTTGTTCTTTGCCAACTATTGGCCCATACAAACACACACAAATTCTGTCCTCGCAGTATGTTATCAGAGCACATCCAGTCACATTTTTCCCCGAACATTTTTACATCAGGAGATACCACCGCAAACACTGACAGACAGATATAAAAATGTCTCACCGAGTTAAATCTCAGCAATTTATTCTGTCTGTGGGCAAGCTGGATTTTTGCACCACAAACCTATTCCAACCCCATCGCCAGCCCGGACCCGACGCTGCATGGTCCGGCTTCCCTGGCCTCCATTCCCGGCACTCCCCATCCCTCCATGGGGTTTGGGTGGCCGAGGCCAGGGGTCACCCACCCGCCCCCCTCCAGCTGCCCACGGGCAGATCAAGCTGTGCGGGACTGAAGTGGAGCTGCCGAAGTCACTGCTGGAGTTCCAAGATTTTTGAGTCCCCCCCATCTTTTTCCTGGGAGATAGGCAGGACCCCGGTGGGGATGACAGGAGCTGGGGGTCTCCTACCCCCACTCACCTCACTTGCCCCCAGCCCGGTGGTGAAGCCCCCTCCCCGGACCCCAGAGCATCACTGGGGGCTGGGGAGCGGCGGGGGCTCGTCCTCGGCCCCCCTTTTCTACCAGCCCACCCCTTTGCACATCCATGCATCCCTCCCTGCCTCCCGGGGGCTCACCTAGGGGCTCCGCCTGCCTTTTGGTCCCAGAGGGAGCAGGACCGTCAGGACCACTGCAGCAGCCGCTTCCCAGCGAGGAGGAGGAGGAGGAAGAAAAGCCTGAGCCGGATGCCCCGGCGGGATGCCATAGCGCCGGGCTGCGCCGACAAAGGCGGCGGCAGGTTGGCATGGGAGAAGGGAGAGGAGGGGAGGGGAGGAGGGAGGGGGCTGTACAGGCCGAGCCCCCTGCACCGCCCCCCACCCCCCCAAAGCAGCGGTGGGGGCTGCCCCAGCCCCGGGCGCTGCGGCAGCGATGGGGGGGGAGGGGGGGGGGAGGAGGGCGCGATTCGCACTTCATCTTTTAAAAATAATAATAATTATTATTATTATTATTACTACTAGTGCGAGTCTCGGCGGCTCCGGCAGCCTCGCGAGCTGGGGGGGGGGTCCGAACCCCGGAGCCCCCCGGCCCCAGGCTCGGGGTGGTGGGGAGCAGCACCCAGCTCCCTCCGCGCTGCCAGCCCCCTCTTCCCCTCCCCACCCTGCACCCCAAATCAATGCGGGCGGAGCGTGACAGCGCAGCCACAGCCTGGTGCAAAGAGGGGCAGGGGAGGGGGGTGCCCGGTGTGAAAGGGGGCCTCTTCCCACTTTGGATATCGCACCCCAGTGCCCACCCACCGCCCTAGGGGTGCAAAGGCCACCGATGCCCAGACCTTGTGCCGTACCCTGCCTCCCCTCAGACAGGGAGGGGTCGTGGCCCTTGCGGGGATGGGGTCTGGTGGCCTGGGAGTCCCCCGGCTCAGGTGTGCTGCGACACACACGCGGCACCCAAGGCACGCTCGCTGCCGACCCTGGGCAAGCAAGAGCTTGGCTTGGGTCAGAGCATCGCTTCTGTCCTTGCTCATGGTCAGCTTGCCACAACACCCGGAAAATATTGCGGGGAGTTTTTAATAGAGATGTTGCTGGGTGAAAAAAGCAGTAAGATGTCAAAGGCTTGACTTCTCCTCTCATCAGTACTGCTCAGGAGGTGGACTATCAGCTTTTCTCTCCTAGGTGAACCAATTCAAAGGGTTGTATGCACAAACACGTGATGGCCATCAGGCCGCTACGGAAAAAACTGGCACAAAACTGTGTGTTTTTCTTACTCTGACAACCTTGGGAACAGACCTCTCCGCTTTCCTGGCAGAAACAAGGGGTCGGGAGGGAGGTTTTGTCTGAAACCTTGTGCAAGTCCTTCCACTGACTTTGAGAATATTATATGTGATTCGGTGTATGTATAAGATCTGTAAAGACACTTAACACACATGGCAGCTAATGCAAGAGAAGATAAACATACATCTTCACAAATGGAAGAAAACCATGTTTATACTACATTTGTTCTTACAACTACTTAACACCATTGAAAGAGGCAGTGTCCTTGAGCCCCATTTTCCATGCTTTTGTTAGATTGTTTTGTGTTATAAGTAGCCATTTACTTGCAAATTGCATGGCTGGATGATTTCAGCCCTATACAACTTCCTATAGAGCATGCCTTCAGGTCATCAGAATGGGCAGAAAAGCTCTCTGTACCCTTCAGAATTTAAAAAAAAAAAAAAAAAAAAAAAAAACCAAACCCAGAGAATAAGTAGAAAACGTTTCTTACTCCTAGTCCAGGTCTAGGTGATCTTGCTTGGTTTCATCCAGGTTCTGATAGATTTCCAGACTTGGCTCTCATAGCGAAAGCTGGTCCAGCTAGAAATTAAGAAACATAATAAAAATAATAATGAGATCAATAACATATCCTCTGATTATGAAAGAGGATGTCTGATCAATGATCCCCTGATTGACAGGAATTCCCCAACAGCGTAATCCTGAACTCTTCCTGGGATGAAAAGGGACCGGACAGCCGAAATGGTTGTGTACCAGCCAGTGCTCCCTCAACACGCAGTCCTGCTCTGCACTCGCTGGCCCGAGTTGTGGCTGTGATATTGAGCTGCCTCCTGTGAAAAGCCTGGTGAGAATTTGCAGTGACTTAAAAGCTCAAGGCTTCAGTGGAAGGGATGCTCTTCAACGCACATCCTTTGCTCCCACGTTGCATGCAGCGTATTTCACACAGGGCATTGCTCCCGCAGCCCCAAATGTCTCAAATCGAGAGTAACTGGGAGAAGCCGTGCCCCAAAGCCAGGCTGCAGCCACGGGAATGTATGGTGACTTTGTCTTTTGCCTTCCTCGCTCCCCCCTCAGCACGCAGAAATTACATTTAATTGATGGCAAGGGTTTCATTAGCTTTCTGTGGGCTGTGACTAGTAGCAT
This sequence comes from Chlamydotis macqueenii, assembly GCF_036417535.1. Lineage (NCBI taxonomy): Eukaryota > Metazoa > Chordata > Aves > Otidiformes > Otididae > Chlamydotis > Chlamydotis macqueenii. Next base: position 8,897,027 of record NC_141567.1, on the reverse strand, counting down.
ATAATTAGGAATCACCTGCAAAAATTGGTTTGAAACAGTTAAAGATGGTGCAGATTCATAAACACAAGATATTGATTTTACAAAAAGGCACTGGGTGGTGTGTCCCGGGCTGAAGGAGATGCTGAAGAGGTGGGGCATGAAATAGTGCCTGAGGGCAGCAGGGCTGGCCCTCCTTGGGTCCAGGGAAAACCTCCAGTGACCCCCACTCCATCCTTGCTTTCCCATCTGGGTCCAGTTCTTCTCCCTTCCCCAGGTCAGGTTTAATAGCAGCTTCCGTGGGAATTTCATCCGAGGGGAGAGCACCAGATCAGCTCTCCCTGTCCCCATTTTCCCATCTAATTTTAGCACCATCATCTCTGTTTCCCCTCCCCACCTCCCTGACATCTCTGCTTTGTTCTCTACTCTTCTTTTCCCTTTCATCTCCTGTTTCCTTCAGTCACTGGCACATCTACCTTGCCTGGCTCCCCCATAGCCTCTGCCTTCCCATCTTTCCTGCCCTCCCCTTCAGCAACTCCTTCCAAATTAAGCGGGTGACTCTGAAATGTCTCCTCAAGCCAGGGGTGGCCAGCTTTGTACACACCCACCTTCCCCAGCTTGTCTGGCATCACAATCCTGCAGAAATGGTGTTCAGCTCCTCACAGGGGCCACAGTCTCCTCCCTAAGTAGCATAGACCTAATATAAAGATATTTCAGCCCGATTTGCTTGCCAGGGCCAGAGCAGGTTCCTCATTGATACATGATGTTAATTCCAGCTACACAAAAATAAACACATTGGCACTGTCTTGTCCTCTCTCATAGCAGCAATGGTGCTTCTATTTGTGCACAGGAATAACTCCACAGGGCTGGCAACACTGAAGCTGATGGACGCTGAAGGAGAAGCTCATGTTGAGGGTAGGGTCTAGGAAAGAAAATCTGACTTTCATCACTGCAGAGCTCACTAGCTATTTCTCTGAAACTTGCTGGCTTCCTCTCCATCTTGATAACTCCCCACGGGGAGGCACTTTTTTCTCCACTCATGTCTTGTCCACACTCTATTGCAAAATGTCCTTTCAGCTGCGACCCCTCTAGAGCAACATGCACCCAACCAGCTGGCATAAACTGCCACAAGCCTGGGCTCAGGGCTCTCGCTTTGCCTTATCTCGTGCGATGTGGCTGTAGCACCACGAAGCTGTTAACACACTCTGCCTTGCAGAGACTTACAGGGTGATCAACCTAAACCAAACCGCTTGGCCCATTGACAGCAAAGGGACTGGCCCCAGGGCTCGCTTTAAAGCACTCAGAAGTCTTTACACAGCAAGCCTTTTCTTCACCTTCCTTATTGTAACCTCTGGGCAAATTTGTGCCACTAGAAAAATAAAAGCTCAACGTACCAAAAACCCTTCAACCATCTCCGTGGTTTAGCTGCCCTCAGGAACCCCCAAAGCATTTCCTGATTAATCTCTTTTACTGAGACACAAAAAAAACCAAATTTCATTTTAACTGGGACATGACCATACCTAGCACATTCTTCAGCACAGACATTTCTTAGACAGCTAGCAGCAGTCAAATGGTATTAAAATGTAGAAAAGCCAGTCCTTCACCAATATATCCTGTAGTACTGGTTTGCTAACAGCAAGTCCTTAGTCTCTTCTGGGTTTGCTTTTAAGAGAAAGAGAAAATCTCAAACCCAAACCAGAGCCCCGTGCTGGGAGGATGAGCAGTTACACTCCAGTTAGACAAGACTCCCTGAGCCTGTTGTGCTCCCTGAGGTGTTTAACTGGGATTTGGGAAAGCAAGGCAACCTCAGAGGGAATGGCCGAGCAACCCAGGGCGCTGCTTTCTTCCCCTCTCTGTCACAGCCTAGGTAAAATGTTGCATTCTCTCCTACGTTGAAGACAAATACCAAAACTTTCTGCATTGTTAAATAGCACTTAGCAATATATGTAGTCTGCAGATTGCTATTTTTACCAAGCACTCCGTATTTGCACTTCCTCCGAATTCTCAGCAGAGTATCAATATTGCTGAAGCTGGCTCCCGCGGCCAGCGTGCTCGCAGGCTGTGCCTGGAAAGATGCGTCTTTGCGTTGGCAGTGGTTATCAGTGGGTGATTGATAATGGGCAAACTTCTTGTTCAGCTAAATGGGTTTTGGCACAGGATGACTTGAAATATAACCACCAAAAAAAAAAAAAAAAAAATCAGTCTGTTGAATAGCATCCACCCATACCAGATGTACTGACTGCAGAATATGCCAAATTCTTCAAAGCCATACACTTGACAGCAGTCCTAGGCAGAAGTGATTTTTTTTCCCCCCAAATATATTTACAAACAAAGAGAAAAGTAACTGTGGAGTGGCATCGGTAAGATAAAATATTTTTGTGAACATTGGTCTAAATTTTTTAATGTGTTTCCATCTGCTATGCCGAATTTCTTTCCAGTGGGCGTGGGAACAACTGGCACAAATGCGTTTGAGAAATAAACCCCTCATGTCGCATGTTCGAGCACTTGTAAAATGGACTTTTAAGACCATGTACAAAAACAACGATGATTGAAGTGGTCACAGGCTAATCCATCTGAGAGAAGAAACTTTATATTTAAGCTTATTTGACCAACTGAAGACAACACAGAAAAATCCAACCATTTTATATTCATGACCAATCTTTTTATAAATGAGCCTTCACTTGGGCTTTTCAGTTTGGGTCTTTTTGAGTGCATTGTTAACCACGAACCAAAGGAGCAAGATGCAGACACTCTCCCTTCCCGGAGTTGAACACACACAAAAGCACAGGTGCAACTGATTTTAGGTCAAAAGTGAGGAAAAAAAAAAATATCAGTGGCTGCTTTTCGATTGCATCCCCTAGGAGGGAGCAAGCATCTCGCGGAGTGCTGGAAGGCTGTGCAGAGTCAGTTTATCCATGCTCAGCCGTTGCTCCGGCTGTTTAGGCACCAGTTCCCCTTGATCTCACAGTTGAAGGCAGCAGCAAGCATGACAGGTAACCACCTGTCTACTTCACAAGCTTTCCTCTACCACAGCCCAACAACAGGTTGTGTGGGATCTCAGGTCAAGGCTGGAGACATATTTGTTCCACGTGAGCTCTTGGGAAGGTGTTACCTTCCATACCAAGTTCCAGAGAGGAGAAGGTACTTCCAAGCTGTGCAAAGTACGTGCTGATTTCTTGCACGTTCAGGTGAATTTTCTATGCAATCTGTCTCTCTGTTGGTTACTGGCTCATCCCCAAGTCTTGTTCATCAAGGTTTTCTAACAGAAAATCACAATAACCTTCCCCTGGGAGTTAAAACCTGAAGGAAGATATCTCACCTCTAGCAACACTCTGAGATGGAGGGTGGCACAGCCTTGCCTCTCTGCTGTCTTTAGCCCTTGCACCGTTTCCACAACGGTGACCTGACCAAATGCCCGCTGAAGCCAGAGGAGACTTTTCAGTCCTATCAATGGATGTCGAATTGTGCTCGCTGGCACTTAGGCAATACGTTAAATACTCTTCAGATTTCTTGTGGTCACCAAGGAATTCACAAATGCCCTAGCTTTTACCACCCTGAGTAATTATTTATTGGGATGGCCTTTTTATAGAATCCCCTTAAAACATCCATCCAGATTTTAAGGCTAGCAGAGACTATTAGCTCATCAGTCTGCAGAATAACATAGCCCATAGCATTTCACTCAATAACCACTGTGTTTAGCTCAGCAGTTAGTATTTGATTAAAAAGCATCTTCCAGAAAAGCCTGCAGTCTCCACTGAAGACCTCAAGAAATAAAGAAACAATCATTGCCTTCAGTGTTTTTTCTGATGCTCGATCCCCTCTTGTGTTTAAAGGTGCAATATATTTACTGCAAAATATCCCCACACCTTTCAATACCTCTGGAACTCAGTTGGGCAGCACCAACATCTGAAGCCCCCCATCCACACTCAGCATCCCCTCAGGTTCCTGTCCTGCACAGGATCAACACAGTGTGCCATGCAGAGAAACGGCTGGCACTGTCCTGCAGGATGGAGCTGCTCATCCTAATTCCAGCTTGCGGTCTGGAAAATGGAGAAAGAGTCTTTGCAAATCATTGGTGAGGGAAAGGACAAGTTCTCATTTCTGCCAGCTGGGCCCAGGGAAAACAACCATTGCTGTGATGGAAGGGTTTAGCTCTGACTCTTTTTCCAGCAGATCAAAAGTTGCATCTTTTTGCCTTTTGCTTTCTTGTTTGTTCTAAGCTCTCGTTTCCCATCTCCTCTCTCAGTTTTGTTCCAGGAAATGGTATCTCACTGGGGGAGCAGTCCTAGGTCCAGCTTGTTCACATCTGATGGTGGGGAAGAACGCACCTCCACTTAACCTTGGGCTCCACTGGCCCTGCTTTTATTTATATCCATTTCCTGCATCTTCACCATGGGAATATGGATTGCGTATCAACCAGATGCTCCACGGCTTTCACAGATTAAGCAATATGTTCTGGCTGAGCCCGTGCAAAGTGGAGACTCAAAAGGGAAGGCAACTGCTGTGTGGGGGCCAAGGTCAGCTTCCCTTCTCCTGGCCTCCCACAGACCAGGCATGTTTACGGAAGCACTAAAGGAGCTCTTTCACATGTCTTGTCTCAAATCTCCAGCTGGTTCACTGCTCCAAGTAACCTTTCCCTTCAGCTGCATTTTTCTGCCTTAAAATCTACTGAAGGGATCTATGTTTTCACACTCCAAGAGCGGAGGGTAGGTCCTAACACCGCTACAGACAAGTCATTTCTTGCTGGCTTCTTCAGGCCACCCGGTACCCCGATCTGGTGCAAAACACCCTGGCTGCAATCCAAAGGTCCAGGCAGCAGCACGCATCAGGTTTTGTCTTCAGGCTTGGCTGGGGTTAAGTCACTCCCTTCATTTAAAATTGTCAGCAAAAAGCCTATTGATCTCAGCTGCCCTGGGATTTCTCCAGTCACTCGAAGGCTGGAGCAGGCGGTGTGACACCATCCGACTGCCCGTGGGGAACAGTGTCTTCACATATTCCCATTCTCTTGTGTTCCTTCCCACTGTATTGCAGCCCTGTTGTGGGTCACTGGATCATTCACGTGAGGTATTGCATGACGTAATAAGATGCAACATAACAAGATGTCTTTATTAACCAGAAAGTCACGCTTCTCCATGCCAGGAAAAATGGCAGAGGAAAGACAGGTGACCCATGTGGATGACAATAACTTAAATTACATTATTAAGACAGCGAACTGCCTGTGAGACGTCCTGTACAAGGCTCCTTAACCACAACAAATAGATTTAAACCTTTCTAGCATTTCATCTTTTCTCCCGTTGAGTATGGGCAGGTTGTAGAGAAAAAGAATCTCTCTTCCTTCTCTCTCTCTCTCTATCGAATTTAATTAGGTTTGCAAGGTTCGCTCCCTGGGTGAGTTATTCTAAGTCATTCCACTTCCCCTGCTCTGTCTGGGGGATTATACGCACGTTGGAGCCGAGCTCTTCCGTAATTGCTTTATCAATGGGGACCGTGTAGAACCACATTTTACATGGCAGTTTTGACACTATTTGTTTAGCACGTGGGAAAGACATAATACTTAAAGGGATCGCTCGTCCGCTCGGTACTGGGGAAGACCAACGAGGTGTGGCGTACCTGACCTGCTCGTGCACATCAAATCCAGGGAGGTCTCACCAGGACACAGAGAAAGGTCCAAGGAGCAGCGTCCCAGGGAAGGCACAGCACCACAAGCACGTGCCTCGTGCTGAGAAGCCGCGTCTGTTTGCAGCTGGGCTGGAGCTGAGCAGGATTGCTCAGAGCAAGAAGAGATCAAGAACCAGTCAAGCACAACTCCCGAGGGCAGCTTCTGGGCAGTGAGTTTCAGAGTCAGGGCGGTACCTGCTCTGTGGAGGAAAAGGCTACGACGCCTCGCCGGCAATGCTGCCACACACCCTGTGTTCAACTCCCGGCTGAAGCTGGGAAGGACAGAGATGCAGCTACTGCCTCCCACCTCTCACCCTGTCTGAGTTGTCCTTGAGATGATTTTTGGGATGGTTTCTCCCATTGCCACCATTGAACATTTGCATATGGCCCAGCAGGAACTTGCCCTTGAATTTGCAAGACAAAAGTTTAAAATATCTTCATCGCATTTAAAACTTACGGAGAGAGACAGAAAAAATGGTATGGGACAACTTATTCTTTCAGCATCAGTACTGTAAACTTAATCACCACCAAGTATTACCAAAGGTCAAGAGCTAAAAAGGATTTTAAGTCTCTTATAGAGGATACTATCTAGACTTGGAGTGATAAGCGTCAGAAGCACAGATGAATTTTGGGGGGTGTCTAAAGATAGAGTGCAGGGCAGAGATGTACAAAAGCAATGATGAGACAAGTTTAATTTCTGCTGGTAGCTGGTCGGTCTGCTTTTGCTCTTTCATGGCTTACTCCCACTTCACTTTGGAGGCACTACCATGAGGGTTTTTTTTTTCTTAGATGAAAATCAAGCCATGACAACGCATTTCTGCAGTGCTCCCTAAAATGTCTGTTGCTGGCCCTCCTGGATCTCGCACCTGAGGGATCCTTTTGATCTGATCCATTGTGGCAGTGCCCTTGCTTCTATGTTCCAACAGGACATGCCAGATTCTTTGTCAAAGAATGAGAAAGTAGTTGATCCCACAGAGGAAAAGAAAGAGCCTGAGGCCAGAGAGAGACACACGAACTGGAAAAATGCAATGTTTATGCTTTTACCTAAATCAATAACAACTATGAGGAGCTGCTGTAGCTGCAGGCTGTTAACTGGGCTGTGGGTGAGTCTCAGATCTGGAGAGGGGTTTGGCCACTCTTGTGTGCAAGAAAGAACCTGCAAACTCTGCGTGAAAGGAGGAGCAAGGTAGAGAAAACCAAACCCACCACAAATTAGCTACGCTTGCAAATAGGCACAAAGGGTAGTGGGCAATCTTCTGCTCCAAGGACATGTGTTTGGGAGGTGTCAATACTGAGGCTGAGACCCACCAGCTTGTTTCATACAAGACAGTAAACAGATATTTTTCAGTACAAGCTTTCCTGCCTTAGGCTGGGTTTGAAGAGGCAGATCAGACACCCATCAGTTTCCTGAGCACCTGGAGATCATTTATTTTGTCTCCAGTGGCAAGTAGCAATATATGAATTTATCACGGTCAGATAAACACTAATAAAATGGCCCAGGTTAGAGCTATAGTGATTTTTCTGTCAAATACAAACTGAATAAAAGATAAACAGCAAAATTTCGTTTTCTGCTCTAGAGCTGGGAGGACCAAGGTGTAGAAACACAAAAAGAACGAAACAACACAAATTCTTTGCAAATAGCTTCCTCTGCTCTAATTGCATTTCCCATCTAACTTCACTTTCGGTATGGCTTGTGGAGGTAACAGCTATTGATCTACAACTATTTTGACGAGGAGAAGTGCTGCAGAAACAGCAGAAATCTCATCAGGTCATTGTCAGCTAATCTGGCCACGCAGTAAGGGAGCAAACAATTAACACCAAGCACTGGCTGCTGGGCTCATCGTTATCCAGCAAGTGTAAGGTCCTCTGAGGACTTCAATTCGTGTTTGGGTCCAGCTCATAACGTAAAAGCCACACCTGAGTAATGCATGCCCGCAGAGCTGATTTCACAGCCTACAGAAAGACAAGCACAGGAGCTGCAAGCACATTTTCCATTGACTGGAGTGTACAATGTCTTATTTATCACGAGTCAATTGATGGCTAAACTCACCCAGAAAACTCATAAAAACATTAGTTTATATTTGTTGTTCACATTCAGAGACATTATACATCAAAAAGGCCAATGCTTCCCAACTAATTCAATTATAGCCCAGCCATCTATCACACTGGTTTAGTTAATACCACATTAGCTTGCAGTTTTTGGAAAATGATAAAAGTTGGAGTGTCCATACAGGATATTCCACTTTAATGACAAACCTCTGTGATAACCTCATTGCAAACCTTTCTGCAGTTGTTCCTTGACCAATGCTTTCTATAATACCTGAACCACGAGTTTTTTGCAGGTGTCAGGGTGGCTAAATGCATCGAGAGACAGTGTTGCAGTCTGAAGCCACACTACCTATACAGAGCTTGAAAAATGAGAGTCCCCAAAGATGTTTTATTTGCCTACATTTGTTATTAAAGGCATCGTGACTGGAATTCATCTGCTGGTCTTTTTTTCAACAAATTTCATTACAGAAAGAACCAACACCCTCCCAGTACTGGTTTGGAAATCTGGATGTAAGACAGCTACAATGCAAGGACTCATTTAATAAATCTGTGCAATCAGATAGAATACGAAAATATGATATTCCAATTTTTTTTTTGAACATGTAGACAAGCAATCTGGACAACTATGAGCTCTTTAGCCTGATTTCACAAGCAAGCAAGGGTTTTTAATACACATTGAAGGAGAGGGCTCCGGAAGCAATGGTGGCAGGAGAAAACGCACCCAGATAAATCACACCCAGCTACACCATTATCTTCTCTGATAAAAATCCTCATTTTCTAAAGTAGTACATATAACCTATCTGGACTTCAGCAAAACAGCTGATATGGAAAATTAATTTCATTGGCAATGAATTGCGTTAATTCAGGACTGCTAGTTTCCCACCCACCCTGTAGGAGAGATGCTGACGTACTGTTTCGAAAGGAGGATGAGCAAGGTGGATGGAGGTTCCTAGAGGAACTCCTCTGGAACGGGGACCCATTTTGATTACTATTTTCATTAATTACTCCTGGACAAAGCAGAAAGGCACAAACGCCTTCAGTGGCATTAGACGGAAAGCTGGGAAGCGTTCTTAGAGAAAATCTGAATATTCACAGAAACAGAGGCAGAGGGACACAAATACAAAGAAATGTATTATTCTGTACTTAAGGACCAGCAAGAATATCTGTGAGCACCCGGAAGCTTGTTAATCAGGAGCAAGCGGAAAAGAGAAGTGTTAGTCTGGCATGGGATGTTTACGAGCATTTGACACGCTGTGGCCACAGAAAAGCAACGGTAAGGTGATGAGTAGCACTGCACACAGGTACTGCTGAGGGGTGTCAACACATTTACAGGGCACAGACCAGGATGAGCACTGGGAATATCCTGCCGCATGCGGTCTCCTGTGCTCAACAGTGTCCAATTCAGAGCAAGAAGTAACCGAGATGAGCTGATGTTGTAAGACGACTGTACAAGCTGCATCATCTAGCCTTGCAAAATGAAGCCTGAGAGGGGCTGTGATTATTTTCTATAAATACATCAAGAGAGTAAACACAAGGAAGAGAGAAGAGCTATTTAAGCTGAGGAAGAATATTGGCACAAGAACAAATAGATGTAAATTGATGAAGAATAAATTTAGACTAAAAATTTCTTCCAAGAAGTGAATTTTTGTAATAGCCACATAAACAGGGAGAATAAACTTTCCCTCTTTCCCCTCCAACCTTACTCAGTTACTGAGCAGGTTTGTATGGCATATTTGGGTGGAATGACAGCACCCTGCTTTCAGGCCATCCTCCCAGATCCAGGCTTTCACGCCAATTGGCATCTCTGATATCATGGAGGTCTCCAAGCCTCTATTCAACCCATACCATCCGCAAACTTTCCAAGAGTTTCATACTATTCTTTTTTTTAAATGGTGAGGTTTTCACCAAGATTGCGATTTCCTGGTCACGGGCCAGTGGTCAGGAGGACCACAGATCATCCTGCCCTGTGCACTGGCATCAACGCAGCTGTGCAGAGATGTGGCACAGATGCAACCAAAACCAGACATGCTTTTTAGCCAGATCAGTCATCAGTTGCCTGTTTTGTTGTGCAGGCTGATGGAAAAGCAAGACTGATGGTAAGGAAAATGCAGCACCTCCCTGGCAAAGCCTGCAGCTGGAGTGCTTTAAAGCAACCAAAGCTTCAGCCTTGGTAAGCAGGCAATGTATTTCTCCCTTATTTCAGCTCTCAGACAGACTGGAAGTCTAAATGCTCCATGAAGGGAATGCCAGGAGGAGGGAAAGAGGACAAGCATCACAGCAACAAGGTTGACACCACCAGGTAAAGGTCCCAGCCCTCTCACCAGGCAGAGCTCAGCAGGGCTGGGTGGGTCGGTTATGCTGCCTGCAGCTTTGCTGTGGGACCACAGTGGGGACACAGGGCCCAGGGCTGCCTCCTGCTGGGATCCCCAAAGGGCACCAACAGAGCCATCTCCTCCTCTGCCCGCATCCTGCTCTGTCAAGGGTACTGAGGAACCTGTTGACACCCGTGCAGTCACCTGGGTCCCCTCCATCACTGCAGGACTGATTGCTGCCCTGCACCTCTGCTGTCAGAGGTGTGTACCCAAAGGCAGCAGGGCTTAGCTTAGCTCATACAAAGGAGAGCTCAGAATTATGGCATGTTTAAGATTAATGGGAATCACAATGCTGGACTCAATCCTCGTGCTAGTCAGAGCAGGCTTTTAAATCACACCAAAAAAAAAAATCATTATCTATACTTGTACAGTAGCATTATTAAGAGACTCACAAAATGACACGCATAATGATAGTCACTGTACCATGGCACTAACAGTACGTAGGAAACTGAGGCACAGAAAGTCAATGTCACTACTCATCAGTACTTCAACCATCCCTTCTCAGTTGAATTATCCTGCACTAGCCTTGCAAGAAGCCTAAAAGTCATTGCTGTCAAGGTTGGAGAGGAGACCAGCACCAGCTCCAGGAACGGTTTCTCCCAGCTCCACTGTGCCTTGTTCGAGCCGCAGCCATGACCTCTCTCCCTGCGGAGAGGCACAGCAGCCCAGGAAGTCATTTTCTCACCTTGAAGCTTTCAGCACAACACAGACACTTGCTGTTTAGATGGTCTTTCTCCGTCAGGCAATATATTTTAGCATTTTCCCCGAGCGGTTTTTCTCAGGGCAAATACATCATTTTCTCAAGTATTTTTACATTATCACAGCAGAGCTGATCTGATGACACACAACTAATGTGGGACTCAGCTTTTATATTTTGTTGCAGTCTGCAATGAAATTAGATGGAGGGCTCCTGAGATGTATGCATTTTAAGTCCTTGCCTATCACACTGGAAAGTGCCAACCTATCTAGCAAGGAACAAGTCAAACTGGGAAGTGGAGGCTTAAGCGTATGCTGGTATTTCAATGACAGGGGCAATAGCAGCATAATTCTCGTTACTCTTGCTTTGAGTCACACATGAGAGCTCTCTTGCAGACCCAAATGAGCTCATATATCCCTCAAGTGCAAATAGGAAATGCAGTCCTCTCCTCCGGACATCAGCTACCAATTTGTGCATTGCTTCTTACTGCTCAGCTCATATTGCGGGGTGATATTATCACTTTTGCCATTAAGTTTATTGTTTTTATTTATACCAGTTGGAGTCATTCTTTTTAACAGATACTATCACTGTTCTTTATAAATCTTATCACAAGTATAAATCAAGAGTAACAGATATTTTTTGCTGGTCTATGAATCCATAATTGGCATTTACTCTCTGATGGTTTATGCAGATGAGGATCTTTCTCAATACATTTCTATACACAAAAAAACTCCACATGCTTCTCTAGAAAACCCAATGAATTTTAAATTGAAATCCTCCAGATTTTCTGTGCATGAGGGCAGATTTTATTTGCACATTGAACAAACTCCTGGAAGAGAGACACATTCATTTTAGTACCTACTGCTGAATTTGACAACAAGTTTTCTTCTGTATAAAGAAAATTTGCAGGGAAAAAAATTAGAGTATTTGCATAAAAGCTCTTCTGGCTCTGGGAACTCTCTCTGAATATGATGTACCTAACGCAGCTGGGCACCTCTCACAGTCATTGCGGGGTTGCAGATGCAGCCATTGAAGGATGCTACGTGACATGAGGTACAGGGGGTTCCCAGGACCTCAGAGTCCATGTACCCTCCCCATTTCTGGGCACCAACCCAGAGACCCCAACTGGGGCACAGCTCAAGGTTGGCTCCAACTGGTGCCATGGCCCATAGGCAGTACTGGTCACCAGGACCTGGGCACAAAGGCAGCCTCACACACCCAAGCCCTCAATTTTATTCTGGTGGACTGTAAATCTTCTTGATGTGCCAGTGCTTTAGGAGAAGAAAAACATGAAGGAGCTTATCTTAATCTGAATCCACTGCAGAGAAAACAAGGCTTCATGAGCGCAATACTGTTTGGGGGACTATTGGAGCTTCTTCCTCTTCCCCTAGGATGATATAAAAGTTCTATTAAAAGGGAAAATACCAGTTTCTTAAAGAAAAATAAATGATGCCCTTTCAAAATGAATACATGTCAGTCCAAACTGATGGCTTAAATTAAATATTAAAGATTAAAAATATAATAAACTCCCTGAACCAGGGTTTGATTTATATAGTGCTGTTCCTTCAGAGAGGATTTGTGGAAGTGAGAACTTGCTCTGTGTTGTTCTTTTTACAAAGAAAAAGAACACAATCAATTTTTATAAAGCAAGATTATTTTAGGAGTCAAGTTATCAGAAATGCCGGCTGTATCTGGGACATATGTTTTTCTCTCCCCCAGCCTTTCTCTCATAAGGCAGTGACTCCAGAAAACACTGAAAAGGTGCCCAGAGCCTGCCCAAAACTAGGTTATCTATTACCACTTTTCTCAATGTGATTAGGCTTGTCTTTGTTGCAATCTCATCCTTTTTCAGCTAACCTGAGCAGCAGAAGCACAGCTGCCTTCCCCAGACCCACATTTACCACAGCCAGCAGCATCCCTGGTCCCATCAGGTGGTCCTTCACACTCTCCTTATGCTGGTAGGATACAGCACCAGGCACTCAGCATCCAAAATTCCCCAGGGGTGAATGAACACCTCTCATGCACAGCCAGTGTTTTATATCTTATGGGTGGCCTGGCACCAAGTCTTCAGCTGCCCAAAGAGCCCAGATCCACTGGATCTGATGGACCAACTCCAGACCTAAACCAGGTGAGGAGGTGACAGATGCCTGGGAGCAGGTAGGGAAAGAGGAGCAAGGCAAGCTGGTGTGGAGCTGCAGAAGGCAGCATAGGCTGTAGGAGAGCTTTAAATACACTCCATCATATCAGACATAAGCTGCCCATGGTGGTGGAAGGGTTAATCAAAGCAGAAACAACAGCTCCCACAGGGTTCTGTCTCAAAAAGGCTGTCTTTCACGCATAGAAAAAAAATGAGAAAACAGCTGCTAAAGAGAGAGAAAAGATGGTGTATGGAAGTGGCGTTAGAGAACTCCTCTGGGCTTGCAATAAGTCACTGGAGCAAGTTTGTTCTTAAATGTGTCTGAAATGCCTCCAAAGAGAAACATGTTATTTTGGAGAAGGATGTTTTTATATGGAGCGTAAAAGAGATTAGTTGCCAAGAGAAGAGCACAGCAAAAGGCAATACTGAAAAACAACTGGATACTGTATTAGTGGTTATCATGCAGGTCAGAAATCAATGTTAGTCTTGTTAATGCTGCCGTGCATTAATTTAAACATATTAAAAACTCAAATGGACTGAGGAAACCCACATAAGCATAATGAAATCTGTTCATTCACCTGCCCCCAGGCAATTTAGCAAACAAGTTTTCGCTCCTCCTGTCCTGCATCTGCTTGTACAAGTGACCTGTGAGTTTGCATTGGGATTTCAAACATCTGGAAAAAAAACAGAAAAATGTTCAGAACAAGTTGAATTTGGCTTCGTGACTGCAAACAGCAAATGTAAATCCTGTTACATGTTGCAGTCACAGCAGGACAGAGACAGAGCAAGGGAACGGCTGGGACCTGTGGTAAAGCAACCAACACAAAACTTGGCCTGGCTTTACACCAAATGTCCATGCTCAGAAAGAGAAGCTGAAAGGCTGCCCTTGCTTGTTATCATTTTCTCTGTTTTCTCCCCAGAAAGTGCTAAAATACTCATCCATCTGCTGGTTTTTAATGCTGTCTACGCCAAAGGGACTGGAAATATTTTACAGCTCTTTCGGAAGTTTTAAGATCTGGATAACTAGGTAAACTTCAACTTGAAGTTATCTGAAGTGTTGTTAGGCAAAACAAAGGGATTTTATTAAAGCAGAGGTGTGCCTCTTGCCATATATTACTATATGCCTTCCTGAACGCTCACAGGTGCAGATGCTAAGGCTATGGGAAGTTTATCAGGGAACCAGCCTGATCCACACTACTCTCTGCTGGGCAAAACAGCCCTTAAAAAAAAAAAAAAAAACAAAAAAAACCCAAAAAAACCCACAACAAATCAAGAAAATCCACACTCTGAAACCCTGAGTCTTCCTAGGCAAACCAGCCCAAAGCTTCATCCAGCTCTACACCACCTAATGAAGCCAAAACCTTTACATCTTACAGAAAACCCATCAGCCTCAAGTCACAGACTTGAGAGATGAAATCCACTGGCTTTTAAAGGCTAATTTCTAAGCACATTGGAAAATACTTTATGTGTATGCCTTGGTTGGCTCTGTTATTAATTTAGCATGTTACAAAACTGTTGGTACATTCTCACCGTGCTCTGCACTGGGACATTAAGCTGTGGGGATTTTCCTCTCAACACTCACATTTCATTATCTGCCTCTGTTGATTATTCAAATTACATTAGATGTCAAGGCTTGCTAGATTCAAAGACATCACTACGATGAAGGCAGTTATATCCATCACAGAATGCCAAGGAAATGAGTACAAAAGCTACACCATCCCTCAGGTTAACAAGTGAATGGTACGATGTAAAATATATCCACGCCATGTTTTATTTAAAAGTCTCTTGAAATGTCATAATAGCTTAGATTTAATAGGGGGGAGGTGGAGAGAAGGGGGAAATCCATCCAGTTTCAAGATCATGGCCTACAGCCAGAGCTCAGTGAATTGCACTGGTTTTTGGCCCTCACATGTATAATTCATACCTAGGTCACCTCTGCCATACAGACACACTGCAACTCTGAAGTGGGAGGCATTTAAACACTGAGGAACAAAATTACTCTTCCACCTCCCCCCTCCAAAGAGAGAGCTTGGTGCAAGAGTAAGTCCAGTCCCTGACTGCCTCGGCAGCTTTCAATACCCTCTATGGATACATAACAGCCAAACCTAAAGATGAAGCAGCCCCATGGCTGCTTCACCCCACGCCCATCCTGCTTCCCCCCAGCTCCAAGGGACCCTTATCCCTCCTGCCCACAAGGTCTCATGCACTGAGGGCACCCAAGCCCAGGGACACCCTGAGCAGCACCTCAGTGCCCCACAGCACCCCATCCCTGTCCCTGTCCCCTGCATGCACGAGGGGACTCTCCAAAGCAGAAATATTTGATCCCATGCCCTTGGTCAGGCACAAGCAATGGAAAATTGCCTGCACAGCCAGAAAATGGAATTTGCTTTTGTTTAATACTTAAAAAAAAAAAGCAGAGATTGCCTTATTATTCTCTCAGCTAACCATTTTAACCTCATTTTCTCCTACTAAGTGAATATCTTATGTGATTTCTGTGCTAAAAGCAGCTGAATGTCAGAGACATTGATCTTGGCTCCAGCCTTTGTTTTTATAGGGTTTGGATCTACTCTTGTTTTGGCACCAGATTATTGGTCTCTGTTAGTGTCAAAGTGCCACTTTCTGCTTTGTTTTCGCTTGTTCACAGAGCTCAGCGCTTTGGAGGGCAAGCACCAGCCTAAGTACTTGGGATATCTGAATCCCCATGGGAGGAGACGCTCCTCATGTCCCCAGAACATCCTCCCAGTTCTTCCAAGGAGGTACCAACAGGATGGGAAATTCATTTCCACATGAACTCACCACCCGGCTTCTGTACTGAAATGACTATGGACGTCACCACCATTGGGTGCCCATCCACCAGCGCCGTGGGACCAAACCATGCTGGTGGTGAAGCAGCGGGAGTTACATCTCCGCCCTCCTGGCTTGTAACCACAATTTCAGTTTGAAAGATGACAGCTCTGATGAACAGTAGAGGGAAAAGCCTCTGCCCTCCACAAGCCTCAGGCTCATTAAATTTAAAGCCTAATGATTTTTTTTTTTTTAAATAAGCTGCTTCTGCATTCAGAGCATCATAATCCTTTTCTTTCTGCTACTTTCTCCCAAAATACTGGACACTGCTTCCAGCTCCCTGCAGGCACTCTAGAAAACAAGTACAAAGCGTTTTTCCCCATTTCTATGATGATACACTGTACACAGGCACATTAATCACAGAGCTCACGTTCATGTATTCATACCATTACAGACAAGAAATATTCTTTGATTTTGAAGGTTTCTTTCTTTAACAAATGAAGGTTGAGATGCCAAAAGAGAGAAGAAAAAAAAAGAAATACAAGAAAAAGGAAGTGAAAAAACTACATCAAAATATTAAACATGGGAGAATATCGAGCCAACGCACTCATGGATTTCTTGCCAAAATCACTTGAAAGACTTTCACAACTGAAACCAAGACAGAATAAAAGGACTGGAAGTACTAAATGAATGTGCTGAACAATTAAAAACAATATAAAAGGCAAAGAGAAATGCTGACTGAAGAAACTTAGCTGTGATCCCAAGGCATTCCTGCTGTCCACGAGAGCCCAAGTGCTTCTCAGGGGCTGGAGTTACCCTTCCCTTGCTGGGCAGCATGAGGACAGGGGTCCCATTGGGGTCATAGGCACTGGCTGGCACAGCCAAATCCACGTCTCTGTCTCCAGCACCGTGACAGGGTGAGCAGACAGGGAACAAGGCAGGAATGAACTCAATAACTTTTTCCCTACTCCCAAGACCATAGGACACTATGGGAAGGAAAAAAAGCCACCTACTCCCAGCTTCAGAGGGAGGAGGATCTCCATGGGCTCTACATCTGGGCCATGGATCCCCAATGGGGAAACCATTGACCTCCCATTGGTCCCTTGCTGCTGCGACACCAGATGGGGACACATGCTGCTCCCTTCCGAGAAAGGTCAGCAAATGAGGGTCAACCCAAAACATGCAATAAAGTAGTGCCCAAGCCCACAGAGGTCACCTGCAGTTCAGCAGATGTAGAGAGGCTTGCCGGTAGTTGCCCACACCAAGAACAAGCAGGGAGCTCGGCAGCTCGCAAACAAAACCTGGTACCGGGGTTTTTGTTGTAGTCTCCTGGCAGAGCAGCTCGCCTTGTCCCAGGCCAGCTGAGGCAGAGGGAGGTGGTTTTAACCAAAATCCGGGTCTGGTAGAGCACAATACCCTCACCCACAAGCCGCCGAACAGCTAATTTACAGCCTTTCCAACCACCAGGCCAGATGCAAAGCACTGTCCTTCTGGGAGAGATTTTGGGGAACTCCTGCTCCCCAGCAATCAGCTCTCCTGACTGCCAAGAAGGATGTTTTTACAGTTATTTATCCTTCTCCCTGGGGAAGGTAATACAGACTGACTCTGGTTTGCCATCTTTTGGAGAACAAGGCTGCCGACACCACTCTGTCAGCCTGGGAGCAGAGGTCTCCCATCAGCTGGGTGTCCTGGCACTGCTGAACAAGGAGAGGAGCCTGATTTTTCCATTGCATGTTGGTATAAACTTTCACCATTAACAAAACTAGAGGACACCACTCTGTCAGCATTTCACATCCAGCCACAAACCTTATCCCCCACGTGCCAGAGTCTAGAGGAACAGCAGCTTCTGCAGATGTCTAAAAACAAGGGAAGGGACAAGTGTGGTGCTAGCAGGGAAATAAAACAAGCAGATGTAAATCAGTCCAGATCCAGGGCTCAGGAGACAGTCAACAACCCTTTCCCAAGGAGCAAATGGGGATGAAAAGTGTGAAAGCAGAGGTGTGAACAGATCCAGCATTTGGTTCGGACCATCTCCCAGAAAAGCCCATCCATTTGCCAGCTCAGCCTGCTCAGAAGACGACTCAACACCAAGTTTTAACTCAAGAGCACCAAAGACCAGTAACCTATGCGGGTTTGTGAGCAAACAGCAGAAACAGCCAAGAAGGTACAGTGAAACACAGGAGCTTCACGTTGTCCATACTAAGAGCCTAATGGGGCAGAGTGGTTTGTGAACATCCCTTGCGGGAAGGTGTTATCCACAGGAACTGCAGTCGCTCTCAAAACATAATTAGGCCTTTCCTACAACAAAATGTCAGAGTGAAATGAAAGTGTCTGATCCAAATTGTCAAGTGTCTCCCAGCATTTCCACAACAGTGTAATTTTGGACAGAACTGTGACACATGAAGTCAAGACTCATCTGCAAACTGCAGATGATGAAAACATGATTAAAGGAATAAAAATCACTCTTGGAGATGGTGGCCTCAATCAGTTAGCTTCCATTCCTTGAATGTTTGCCAAGGTAAGACCTGTTCCACAGGCCATTTACAAGTGACCAAGGAAACTTAAGTTGCCAATAGCTTCCTGTAACCACCAGAAAACACAGTAACAATAAAGCAGAAGGCGAATGCAAATTATTAAATCTTCCAAAACTCCTTGTTCAAATTCCAAGTTGGCCATTATTTTGTAGTTAATCTTCTGTCCGTTTGTGGTGATGAGGGAGGCAGATGTTTAATTAGTTTTAACAAAAAATTCCGTTAAAATTTGTCTTGCTTCTACTGAACTAGATTTATAACCTGTGTAGACAGGGACAATTGAAAAGCCAGAGAAAATATTCTGTGGGGAATCAAGGGAAATTTGTATCTCAGAACATTTTCTCCTGCACTCAGGGACCTTCAAGGTCTGTAGACTCAGATAGAAAAAACACATGCATTTTTCAGCTGTCACCATCACTTATTCACTTAACAAAGGAAAAAGAAAAGCCTAATTACTCATGGGTCCTTTTTTAATTTGCAGGGTTAAGAAAAAAAGAAAAACGCACTGATGAATTACCCCTACACTTAAAGTGGTAAAAGATAGCGGTGTTTCCAGGCAGGTGGGTGCAGAAGGGAGTGCTCAGGAAGCATTACAACCACAGATTTATTCCAGCCTAGTGCCAACATCATAGGGTTGCACTCAGTTTTCAACCCTCTGCAGTTTTTGTTTGCATGTTTTTAAGTAGTTTTTGCCTGGGGACTTGTTTCGATGTTATTCTGTCCAAGCAATCTCAAGGTAATTTGTATACCCACCCTCCTCATGTACAATTTCCACAGCATCCTCAATTTAGCAGATCTAGCAAGCAGATTTTTTTCTTTGCTCTACAAAAAAAAAATAATAATAATTCTGAGCTACACTAGGACCACTTTTTTTTTTTAAATAAAGAAGTGTCCTTTCATCATAACCCCCCCAACTATAGTAGGAAAACCCTCCACATGCAGACAAACTGTGGTTAACAAATACCTACAAGCAGTTTCAGGCTAGTGTTTTGCAATCATATTTTACTATGATTCTATTGAGCACAGAAAGACCCGCAGTCTTGGTTATTTTGGGTCTTCAGCTCTCCCAGTGCCCCACATGTGCTGCTGTCACTGAGAACAGATCCACCCCCAGAAGGCTGCCAGTACCATTTTCTACTTGTTGCAATTTTCTTTCCTCTTCTCCTAATTAACACTGCTATGAAACTTGATGCTGTCCCTTATTCTAAAAGATTTTAATATATGCAATAACAAACTCCACAATTAATTATTTGCAAATACCAATAAAAACATATTTTGGGGGCTCTACACAGCCACTTCATTGCAAATTGGGCTTAGATATAAAGCAGATAGGGAGCTGAAAGGACTTGCTTTTGATTACAGAAAAAGCCTGTGAGCACAATGAGACTTTGGCCTCTTTCAGGCTGCATTCTCATGATTTGGCATATGAAGGAAAAAAAAATTGCAAACATTTCTTTCAGGGCAGATTTCAGCCTTACACAAAATTGAAATTTTTGTCTTCTTTAAATAACACTACCCTTTTCGCCACAGTGAGCAAACTACATTAGCCAAGACCATTTTTTAAACTGCTGTTAAGAAAAATAGGTTTTTCTAGGAAACACAATCCTGCGTCTAGACTGGGTCTGAGATGCATCCAACTAAAACCAGCCAAAGAGAGAAGTAGCAGGAGAAGAGCTTTCCTTCACACAGAAAAAGGTCTGACCTGGAGGAAGTCTTTCACTGGAGTTTCAATGAACTTCTTTAGGAAAGAAAAAAAAAAAAAACTCTCCCCCCAGGCTCAGCCCCAGCCCTTTCCCAGAAGACATCATGAAGGTCTTTGCGTTTCCATCAGGGCTGGGTTTCCTCTGCTCCTCAGAAAAGGGTGAGCACGGGAGGTGGGCTGTGGTCCCAGGGCTCAGCTCCTGCCTCCGGATCCATCCCACTCACCACAGCCGGCTGGATCCAGCTAACCTCTGCTGTCACGTCGAGGCTGTTCCCTGCTCAGCAATGCCCAGACAGTTTAGATTATCCTACTCCCTTTATAAAATGTGTCTTGTACTTGTGCCCAGGGCAGGAGCAGTTTAGATAGCATAAATAGAAATAAATGGTAACTATAAAGCAAATAACAACAGCATGGAGGGAACAGCATCTCCCAGAGTGTGTTAAGGCAGCGTTAAGAAACACAGAACAAGCTGCACTGAATATCAGATCAGGAAGAATGGCTTTTTTCTTCCTCTTCTTCTCCCTGGTGAAACCCCCAAGGCATTTCTTGCTCAGCTCTTAGGAACAGTGCCAGTACCTCTTCTAACAGAAACTTATTTTCTGGCCAAGTATGGGGACTGGGAAACTGTGGTTAATCAGAAAGTGTCCTGTTCTCAGTACTCCAGTGGGTGCTGAGTTTTTCCTAAAAAACAGCTTTACCGCACATGAGGTAAGGAGTCTACAGAAAGTCCTGGCAAGCCTCTTCTGTTTTCCCCTCCCTTTCCCCAATTACAGTCACCCATCCCCTCCTCCCCAGCTCAGACAAAGGTCCCCTTCCCTGAGCATATCCCATTTACCAGCCTTCCTTGTGGACATTTCCATCCTCTTACTACTCTGAAATTATCACTCCTCTCTGGCATCTCCTGCTCCATCATTCAAGTAATAGTTTGTAGAAAGGAGGATGAAAGCTGTGGAACATATGGTATGGGAACCTGAGGAACCTGTTGAGAATTCGTCAGAAGAATGTATTTTACTACACCATGTCACTCATCCTTTTGGTCTAAATAGTAGAAATTGGTGGAGAATGCTTCTCGAAGAGCTTTCAGGTGCCCTGCGTGGGCCAGTAAAGCAGGACATCAAAATAAGGGAGAAAATAAATGCAAGATGCAAAGCTATATTAACATCACAGCGGACCCGGGAATTTCCTGCTTCTCAAACATCATCTTTCAAGGGGCAGGTGGATTCCCGGGGCATTGCTTTTCCTCACTCGAAGCAGGGATAAGGTCCCTGAGCACAGGGAGGGAAGTGAATAAAAACCCCAGTGGTGTTGCAGCAGCGCATTCAAGGCGGTGATTGAATTAATGGAAGTTCAGCTCCTGAAGCGAATTGAGAATTGAACATGGCCAGTGAGAAACAACCAAGGAATGTGTGTGATAATGCAAAGATGCTGAGCAAGAGCCTCAGGATTGAGATGGCTTTGGCAGGATCCAAAGCCACCCCTAGGGTAATAGAAACACCACTGCCCAAACAAACCAGAGTAAGCATCCAGAGGCTGCTGGGCATATAAAGCAGATGGCAAAAGAGGCACAGGGCTCATTACAGCAGCAGGCAGGTTCAAAGCAAATCACTAAAGATTACACCAGAGAAGAGTGTCTGTGTGTCCTGCTTCTCTTGTACTCTTCTCTGCTCAGCCTCCGTGGGTCATCATCTCGGACCAAGGTCTCTTCAATGCAGCATCTACCAGGCAGGGGCTCCTGCACAGCAGGAATGGAATCAAAGATATAACTGTGTGTGTTCCCAAAACTAAATGAACACTTAGCTTCCATTTGCACTCAAAAAGGTGGATTTGGAGCTCTGGGATATAGGATGACTAATACGAATGAGTTAATAGAAATGGAAATGATCCCCATCTGAAGTGGAAGTAAAACCCAGAGCTTAACGCACTCAAGTTCAGGGGACTGGGTAATTCCTGAGGATAATGATAATTAAAAAAAATAAATCTATCAAGGCATAAATGGCAGTGTGTGCTAGGGAATAGCCAATGTAAAACCGTTTAGGAGAAGCACATTAATCCGACTGCAGTAGTGTGCAAGATTTCCTGAACAAGTTATGAAGGGTACAATAATTAAAAGATATGGTGGTTAATGGAAAGCAGTATAAAATGTAGCATGAGTTTACAAAGGGAAGCTCATGCCAGGCAGAATCCAACATCTTTAAAAAGATAACTGGTATTCAACAGGGGAAATGTGGTAAGTCTAATCTGTTTGAACATCTGTAAGAAACTGGGTAATAAAACTGCACGGGAAATTGCTAGTTGGAACTGGGGAAAAAAGACAGGGTGCTTCAAGAATTAGTAGTGGGTGAGGAACTCGACAAGGAGGTGACCAGGATACACAGACAGGATATTGGTGCCGGAGGCGGCTCGGCTCTCCAGGACTGAGCTCACAGACAACCTTGTCTGGCACTTTCAGTGCAGGCGCTGGCTCAGGCAGGACAACCGCAAACTCTGATGGCAACCTGGGTTGGAAAGACCAGCTCCAACAAGGCTGAGCTCCACTGCACAGGGGCTGCAGAGTGATCTCCAGGACTGGATTAATAGAGTAGGATTTTAAAAAAAACCCTCTAAATTCAGTCATGCATGTAAGCATTAATGAGCATCTGTGGTCTGACAAGAGAGTTCATCAGTTGGAAAGAGAACGTTAGCTCATCTCAGAATAGACACAAAATGAGAGGTAGCCATGAAAAAGAAATTCAGTTTTAAAATATACTAAATCACAAATTTCTGCTAGAAGTTACCCAAAATCTTTGCACAATGTTACAGAAGAGAGCAGGGAGGTGCCCAGTAAGGTTGTACACACTGTTTCATCACTCACATTTTGGAAAGTTTGAATGCCAGCCATTACTCAGGCATGCACGATGTCCTTTCCAGCCGTGGCTCTAAAACCACCACCTTGAGGTCAGTCATACTGTTCTAAGAAAAACCCCAAAAGCACAAAAAATCCCCTCAGCTTGTGTTTGGCTGAAAACAAACAGTTACCAGACCCTTCCTGGTATCACTCTGAAGTCCCAGCTCAGCATTTGCCAGCTGATAGAAGGACTGGCACAGACTGTTGTCAACAAAAACATTTTCTCCATGTTATGTTCTTGCCTTCCCATCTTTTATCTTAGACTAAACTTTAAAAATTAAAGCCACTACTGGGTTTCTATGGTTGATGAAATTCAATTCTCACATCTCAGGTACTTAATAAACCTACATGCAGAATGAGCTTTTTTCAGGGAATGTAATAATTTATTGTCCTTTGAGGTAGGCAAGGACAGTAGCATAAATGTCCTTAGTTTTAGAAAAGTTCTGTGGAAATTTTATGTCATAAAACATCCAGGTTCTGATGCTCACCAAGCCTGCAGTTCTCTCCACAGCTGTGAAACAGCCTTCACATGCTTTCAGTCCTTCCTCTGTCTCTTCTCTGCAAGCTCAGTCACATCATGCCAAATGACAGGATGTGAAATTTGCTTCATGCTGATGAAGAGGAGAATCAGATACTCCGTCCTCAGCTTTAAGCTATGGATACTGCTGAGGCACTGAAGATGGACACCAAGTGTGTGGCAAACCATCAGCCCCCACCACAGCTGGACTCACCTCAGTGATGTTTTGCAGCATTTAAGGCTGTTCTCCATGACTGAGAGGGAACCACTTGAAATCTATGAGTGTTTTTTAGAAAAGGTCACCCATTGGCAAAGGAAATGACTTGGACCACTCTCCCACCATCAGGTAGGGAAACTTAGTGTTTATTTATGCCTATTATCAATACCATGCTGGCACCAGTCAAACCCAACAGCAATCTACAGTACAAAAGCCCAACACACAACTTCCTTTGGCCATACAAGAGAATATAAGTCCAGTACCAAAGAGGAATGACATTGGTCTGGACCACAGCTGTCTGTGTTGCAGCTTGGGAGACCTTTCCACAAAGGCACCTTCTTCTTGCAGGAGCACGCTCCCGCCTTGAGTTTTCCCCAGAAACAGTGGCTTTTCAGCTCCACGATTGCCAGCCAGTGCCTAGAAGGCACAATTTCCCCTATATTAGCAAAGTGGCAGATACTTGGTGGCATGAAAGTGTCTGTATGGCTATTAACAAAATAAAATCAGGGAAGGCTGCACACACCAAGTGGTACAAAACTGCTAGAAGATTCAAATCAGGCTGCGTTGCACAAGCTTCCCCCTAAGTAAGGTTATTAAATGGAAGTGACTCAAGTGCTGTAGAGGAAAGAGTATGAAAGCTCCCAAGAAAGCCAATGCATAATTTTCCCATCTCAAGGCCATAACATCGCAGTGCTAGGAAGGTTTCCTATTTTGGAAACCTCAGGCAGGCACATTCCATCTCAACACACTCTTATCAAAATCATCCCAATCTCAGGTTCAGCAGCATGCAAGCAATCAGAGAGATTACAGAAGAGATGAGTCCTGCACAAAGCAGCCTTAGCTGGGTCTCCTACCCTCCTGAAAAGCACGTGTCCATGCTTTAATATCTCCATCCACCACTGCAAAGACCAGAAGGGAACAACACAGACAAGATGTGAGCAGTATGGCCAAAACCAGGCTTTCCAGGGCATCATTCAAAGGATTTTAAAGATAATTTGGCTTAATTGCACTTTCTGTGGCGTGTCTTGCAGCCTCTGGGTATGGTGAAGAAAGCAAGGAGGAGGCTGGGAGCAGAGTGGGAAGGTGTTCAACCAGCCTGGAAAGCACCTGCAAGGAGCAACAGCACTTAAGATTAGAAGCTGGCTTTTCAACAAGAGACAGAATGTGGTCCAGTCCTAATGTAATTTATGGTTTAACTGTTTTAAAGAGGCTTAACTATGCACTGACTCACAGCTCTGCCCTCCCTGAAACCAGAGGTTCAGTCATTGTGAAATGGAAATCAATGTTGATGAGCCAGAGCTCACTTTTCATTACAGAAATAATGAATAAACAGGTACACTTCACAAAGGGCAATAGAAAACTTCACAAGACCATCCACAATTTGAATCTTAACAAGCTTAAAATATATGAATTCCACAAGCATTTGATCTTCTATGAGATGGGGAAGAATATTAATTTACTGCTGAAGGATATTTTGGGTTTTCACCTCCTGTGATGAATATCTCAGGCAGAGAAAATCAAATCAGTTCACATTACTACATGTATATCATCAGATCATACTGAGGTACCATTCAGAAGATAATTGAATAAAGTTTTTAATCTGAGATGACATTCAAACATAAGTAAACAGTTTTCTCACTATGAAAAAGTATCACTCTTACTTAACAGGTGGCAGACAATGACAGCTTTTAAAGAGGTTGCAGTATTAAGCTGGACAAAATGACAGAGCTAACAGAATCTCTTCAATAGCCTTTAGAAAACAGTTTGCTTGCAAACATTTAAGTAACTGTCTCAGCAGCTCTCCAGGAAAGATCAGCTATACATGGAGATGGTCAGAAATTTATAGAGGACAATTAAGTTTTATTTGCAGAAAGTTAAATATAATAACTATAAATATGTATTTCAAAGAGACATAAGAAAACAGACACAGTTTATAAACCAATCTCTCACTATTTCTCTTAGTTATTCTCTTACTACTGTTAGCTTTTGGAGAGAATACAAGCATCTTGTCTTAAGAGCTGATATTTAACTGAAGTGACAGCTATAGGAAAAGACAATACATAACCTTGGTAATCACTGGTTTTTTATTTCTGCTTATCCCTAGAAAGGGATACCATGCAATATTTCCATTGAAAAACTGTGGTAGCTTTCACCAAAAGCCTTCTTTTAAAGAGATGCAAAGAGCATTTTGTTTCTGACACAAGGGCAGCTTGCTCAGCTGCTCCCCAGTTTCCCAGATGCCCTCTCCAGTGTCTGGTCCAGCTGGACCCTCACCATCCTGCAGAAAGCACACAGCCGTAAGCCTCAGCAAATCTTATGGAATCACCAACAAAACATGAGCAATTAAAACTCCTGTTTTCTTCACACCCTGCCTGTAACCAGCGATCTGCTGCCCACAGGCCACCATGCAGGGGTAGGACAGGCTGCAGTGCTGGCACAGGGAGAGGATGCTTGTGCCGCTGAACCGTAGGGCTACACAGCCCTGGTGCCTCCCGGGGCCCAGCCACCCCAAACCCACAGCAACTATCACAAAAAAGCCTGCCTAAGGGTGTTTGTCCCGTTCTGGATTTCAGTTGAGCCCACTTAGGACACAGTCCTCCCACTGATCTGGGTGGTACTGGGGAAGCTGGGACAGCTTAGGTGCTGGTGCTCAATGCTGCCCCTACTCATCATCTTTTTGGGCATATCTGCCCTTCCAAGGATTTAAGGAAATCAATATTCTCTGGTCTATGAGTATAAGTGAGACACAAATATTCTAGGAAGAAGCACTATATTTTATTGGAACAGTGACGTAGTTAGAAAAAGGAAAAAGCAAAATAGAAAGGAATGTATTTGCCTGGAAGCCTTCCTCACTGATTCTTTTACCTTAATACAGATATTGCAAATCTTTCTCCAGACATATGAACATTTAAAGAGTTTGCAGAATTTGCTGAACACTGTGAAACCAGCTCCACTTTGACACAAAGGTTCCCACAGTACAACCATCCTGCAATAACACCCTCCTGAAAGAGACATTGCTGCCAAAAGCCAGCGTGCCTGCTAAATTGAATGGTATTGCAGAGACTGCAAAATTCCCCCAAGATGAGGACAAAATGCAATAATCCACAGACAACTGATGGCCTCCTAGTTAGTGCTGAGTTCACCCCAGCCAAGACCCCTTCAAAGAAGACTTCGGACGTTCTCAGCTCCTGGCTTCACAGAAACAGCCTCCTTATCGCTGCCTGATCTATATAATATATAAAATATACATTATCCTGCGGTGCTGCACCAGGCTCCGTCCTGCTTAACCTGCGTGGTGCCCACCGTGTCCCCATGTGTTTGGGAAACCCCTGCAGTCAGAATTGCTCTCTGTTGAGGATGGCTGACAATCCAATTAGGTTAAAATTAGCTGAGTTTAAGGTGCAAGGCAAAAACATTTTAAGTCAGGAGGAATCCTCTTCTTTAATTAACTTTGATGGAAAATAATTTTGTCAGATCAGGTATGGATATGTTTGTTTTGGTTCACTAGATTTCTTAATAAACACATGAGCTGTAACGTACTATGCCAAGCTTAATTGCACAGCTATAACAAAACCTCAATAAAGAATGTAGTTAACAATTGCTAAACTGCAGTTGCTCCTGTTATTGCTCCCAGAGTTATTACAGATGGTAGTGGTCATCCGGTTCCCTTCAAGTCCAAGCAGAGCAGAGATCACATCAACCCGTGAGAGAGATAGAAAAGGGGAGAGGCTAATATACAGTTAAATAGTCATGTAGCAAGGTTTTATAACTTTCAATTCCTGTTGATACTGCTTCCCATGGAGAACAAAGCTTCACCTGGCATGGTCTATGCTTCTACCACCACTCAGGAGCTGTTGTGTTCCCTCAAGAAGAGCTGAGCTCACTATGAACTTAACTGCAGAGATGCTCCAAGCACTGAGGACCAGTCCTGCTAAGCTCTTCAGCAGCACATCAGGACAGAGGATCACAACATTGGTCACTCTTGTAGGGCTCGCTCATAGGCCAGGAAGGAGCAATGAATTTTTTCATCCTCCAAGCCAGTACTGCTTTGAGCATCTCTGTTCACAGGGTGGAAACACTTGGACAGAAGAGCAGAAGGAAGAGGTACCACCACCACCTCCCTATTGCCACAGGGCATGCCATCACTGCTATGATCATTATGAGGGCTTTCCCAGCAAAATACACACTTTGTTGCTCAGTAGTAGCATTACTGGAGCCCCAGACAGTTTTTTGGGTATTACGCGCTCCTGTGCTGCACAGGACTTGACTCATGATGAGCTCTCGTGTTGCCGCAGGAGGGACCAGTACCCCAGCATACACAATTTTCCTCTGGCAGGAGAGGAAAGCTGTGCCAAGAGGAGCACAGAGCAGCTCTGCACACACTGGATTTTGCTGAAGGAGACCTGTTCCACCCCAGGGAGCCCTCCAGGCACAGCTCCTCCACATCCCAACCCTTGTGAGTGCCACGTTCAACACAGGCAGATCCAGCCAAGGCAAGGAGCAGCAGTGACAGACACAAATAATGCTGGTTTAGTTTGACATAGCTTCAAATTTCTACTTCTGCTAAGCTGAGCAGCAGCAGTTGATCCCAGTACATATATATATAGAACACGCATTCATGCGCTTCGTGAGATGGACACCTTCCTTCTCTAGCCATATCCCTCAGTCAGCACACAAATTAACCTCAGTCAATCAATCAATCATTCTGCTATCAGCACCTATCACCATATATTAACTCCAGTGATAAGATGAAGTTTAGACACAGGCCTCTAACCTCTGGCTGGTGCAAATGAGTTTACGCAGCCCGTACTTTTGCAATCCCATGAGAAGCAATAATACTTACTACCTCCAGTTTAATGATGAGCACAGACTGCGTAGCCGTACTTTTACAGATACCCTGGAGAAAGGTGAGGGGGAAAACCACTCCATAAGCATACTGATGAGTTATATAGAAGTGCTCCCAGTACCTATTAGACCCTCTAATACGATGTAGTCTATTAAAGGGAACGCGGGATAGATGAATTACTGTACTCCATTCATTTTATGAGCAGCAGGCAGGGAGGCTGTAGACAGAAGGAAGTTCTCTGACTAAAATTTAATCAGACAGAAGACAGTGCACAGGGGTTTTGCTGCTGTTCCCCCCGTCATCCCTCAAGAGGAGAAAAATGATGCTTGCTTAGCTGTGCTGGTGGAGAAGAATTACTGCCGCACCGGGGACGAGGGCTGAGGGCACTTTCTTTACAAAATAGACTGAGAGCTGTTCATTTGCTTTTGCCTCTTCCCAAAAGCCAATCATGTCCCAAGCTATCCATTGCACATATCCTCATAACGGTGCCATTTGTTCCACTCCTTAGTAAAGTCCATTTTGGTCTAAATCAGCAGCAATTTAGCAAAGCAAAACAAATACAGCTTTTTTTGTTAGACAAAGCATATTAGTCATGGAAGAGATCTGCAGTTTTCCTTCCTCCACCTGGAACTGCAGTCTGTACTTGGCCTCCGGTGGTTCAAAGCATTTACATTTGGAAATACTGGTTGTCTGCAAGTAAAATTGTACATTGCCATTCAGTGTCAAAGGCAAAATTCTTCCCCAAAGATTTTGCAGGCATCCAGTGCCTGGCTGACCATCCACCTCTCCAGAGCACACAGCCATCCAAGGAGTCATCGCCAGTGACTCAGCTATCGCTTCCCCATCATTTGGTGAATATTCTTTATTCAAAGGTGATAGCAAACAGCAGAAAGAAGTGACCTGTTTCAGTTGTGTCACAGCAGAAAGCCTGGAGAGCATCAATTAAGGTGAAGGGAAAGATTTAGGAGGACTAAGAGCACAGGAGCAGTCAACAGCAAAATATTGCCAATTAACATAAAAAGTGCACAAGATGTTAATTCTATTTAAGCTAGTTAAATATTGAGATTAAATGTTATGAACTATTAAATAAAATTAAAGACAAAATTAACTGCCATGCATGCTACACTTCGCCTTATAATGACTTATTAGCGGTGCTTGCCGAGGAGCACCACACCGCACACACCACCGACACGGCTCCCTCCCGGGGTCTGCCTGCCATCAGCTCAAGTGCATCGGGGTCCCAGAAAAGCTGACTGGCAAGCACTCAGGGCTTGTGGTTTGGGGGCCCAGTCTTGTCCATCTGAGCTAGAAACAGCTGGCAATACAGAATCACCAGCAACCATTGCCTGAACATTTCAAGTGATGGCACTCTTTTCAGAGCAGATTTAAAATCCTCCCCTTCCACGTGTTTGCTAATCAGCCACTCCTAAAAATACATCATTTGCCCCAGAGACCAAGAGGATTAAGTCAGATTTTTTTTTTTTTTTAAAGACATGATATTTTTACAGGAAGAAAATTTGGTAAATATATGGAAACAAACAAGCTTTCCAAAAAGGTTCTCTAATTTTAAATGAGGACTGTTCTGCATCACCAGCTGTTTATACGCACTGATTGAAGGCTTAATTGACACGGGATAATTGCTTATTCTTCCTAATATATGGCAAATTAAATTTTTCTGACTCAGCACATCATGCTGACAAGAAGCCTGGCAAAACACTTGTGACAGAATGAGTGTGGAGAGCAGGAGCCGCATGCACTTTTCAACGGGAGCAGGTCACCTGTCTACACCAACTGCGCCCACTCACCCCAAGCACTGTAGAGCCGTGTCGAGTCTCGGAGAAAGCCCGTGACACCAGCCGTGAGGGCTGAGTCTCCATGGTGCGATGAAATAGCTCAGCTAAGAGGCACCAGCAAATCATCTCTGGTGCAAAATCTGCAATCAAGGGAGCACAGACGTGTTCTGAGTCAACAATAGGACCAGAGTTTAAAAGTGTGAGAGGGTTTAAACATTAAGAGTATTCACCGCTCAGCTGAATGTAAGTCCTACTTAAGACTATGAGCATTTAATAATGCTGATAAAAATTAGCAAAGGCTGATAATTGCTTTGCAGAAAATATAGCACAAGGAATGAGTGGGAGGAGGATTTAAACCCCTGTAATATTTGAAAGCAAAAGATGTTTCTCTTTAAAATGCTTCACAGTTCCTTAAACCAGGAAAAGGTTTTTCAGAAAGGGTTTCATGTATTTGAGAAATGCATTTGGAAATCTTTCCAGAAGTCTGGGAGATTAAGTTGGAAGAAGTGAGGACTGAGCGCTCCCAAGGCCAACAGATACCCCAAGCTCAGCCCAAGAGCAGCAAAACGCCTCCTCAGCTCAGAACCACCTGCAGAGTGGTAGAGGGTCTGTCAGTGTTGACTGAGAGGCCCTGTACAAGACAAGATGACAAAATTCCTCCTTGATCAAGTACTGACTTTGGTGCTCAAGCAAATGCTTCAGGCAAGCGAGGCAGACCATGGCAGTACTTAACTGATGTTCTCACAACCCAGCCCTACCAGCTTCAAAGGCTTTGTAGGAGGCTACTGTACTGCAGGAGTATCTCCAGCTCTATCTTATCAGATGAGAAGCTTCTTTGAAATATAAGGCAAGGATATTCCAAGGATATTCATTTTCTGCATGCTTATCCTGTTTCAGTAGAAAGATATTTAATCTAATCCTTTTTAACTCTGGCTACAGTGAATAATTGGCCAAGACTGGCAGATAAGCAGTTACAAGTCTCCAGTTCCTTTTTCAATTAAAGACTTCTTGAATATAACCTAAATCACATTTAACGAACACAAAATAATTAATGCTTATTCAATAAGTTTCACTGGAATTTGGTTTTGTCTTGTATCCCAACACCACTTCTGATAGGTTGAAGTACAGTATTTCTTACCATTAAAATCCACTACTGGGAGACGTAATCTAGTATTTCCTTCAAGTTAATGCCAACATTAGTGAAGACATTTCTTGAGCAACATTACTGTTCCAAAGAGCTGTTAAAGGACAGAAAATAAGTGACATGAGCAAAGGTCCAGGGTTCATCTTCCCTTGTGGGGTACCCAAAGAGGTCCCCTTGCTGGGTCTCCAATCCTCACATACCAGGGATGGCTGCTGAGCACACAAGTCCAGGTTCACCTCCCTGTTTCACAGTGGGACAGGGCTCACTGCACAGCCACAGACTGACCAAGTCAAGGTCTTTTTTTGCTAAGTCTGCTTCCCATGAGTACATCCCACACGATCATTGGTTGGGTTGCAGTTCACAGCTGGATTGTTCTTGGCCACACCTGTTCCCCAATTTACACAGGCACTTGAAAGCATCCTGATGCTCAATTCCTAAGAAACATCCTTTGCACAGACCTCTTTGGGAGGCAGTAACAGCATACAGCAATGGGCAATGGCAGTCTATCTGGTAGTGTGAAGCTTTGCCCTGGCATAACTTCCCCAAGTCAAAGCTGTACAAGGAGGAGTAAAGGTTGGACATCATCAATTAGACCAGATCTTAAGATGGAGCAAAATTGTCCTAGCAAGGGCCACTGAAGAGTCTCAGCAAAAGGAAGAACAGTACTAACAAGACTCAGATTCATAGTCACTTAGGTAAGGGGAAAGGACAGATAAGCCAAAGGAGGGGAAGAGTCTAAGCTGCAGAAGCCTTAGGAAGCTCTCTCAACCCCACGTCCCCAGGCTCCTTACCCATACTGAAGCAGTGTGATGACCTGGGTGGAGAGGTGGATTATACCCACTTCATCACCCCGATGACAGGCCCTTATTCGGTGACAATGACTTGACACACACTGCTAAAGGCTTTGCCATATGACATGGGAATACAGCACACGTAAAAATCACCATTACAGGTTTTTGCTGTTTAAGTCAGGGAGACAAGAAGGGAACAGTGGAAAGCTGTGAGGCTGGATTGTGTCTTTGAGGCATTTTAGGGCTCCAGCAGTGATGCCCAATTAACACAAAAAGCCAGTGCCAAGAGCACTCCCAAAGCACTAGGTGCAGATTACTCTGCAAAACACAGGCATCAGCTTAACATCTCCATGCAGCGTGTTTTCCAGAGGCTGTACTGCATCTCACCAAGTAGAGTTGTTTTCTTAACCTGCTGCTGTAGGCTATGGGTTTAGAAGCAATACAACAGAAAAGAGGAAAAATGAGGATAACCCAAAGAAAATAAACCTACACTTACTTTCAAGGGAACTGCTGGCTCATTCATCAGCCAAGAAGTGAATGGCCATGGCTGCTCAGCTTGGGTTTTGTTGTACTGTCCCATGAAATGAGGCACTTTCAGCCTGGGTTCACTTGCTCTGCATGCTGCGTGGGGAGGTTATTCCAGGAAAGAGGGGAAGGAGATATTAAGGTTTAAGTGAAATTTATACAGCAGAAACTTCAGAAGACAGTGGAAATCCAAAAAAAAAAACCCACTACTTAATTCCTCTAAGACAATAGCTTTTGGATATTTTCATTATACCTACTTTTTGGTCATCAAAAACATTTCAGAGCAGATGGGACCCTTTTTAAGGGCATCCCTTGCCCTGTAGAAACAGGGGATGCTCTGTCTCTTGCCACATCATACTGCCTTATGCCATCAGCTCCACATTCAAACAGAAAACAGCTTTTTCACCCCTGGATGCTCACAGCATCCAAGAGGCCATTGCCTTTGAGGTGGCCAACCCCTGCCTGACTGTTAGCAGGGACAGCGCAAGGAACTTAGAGGGGCAAGAAAGAATGGGTTCAGAGAGGCACTGAGCTCCAGAAACACACTTGTTTCTTCTTCACAGTACATAACTAGGAAAAAATAAAAGCGAAACACAGCCTACACAGAATGCAGCAGCATGCTTTGCACCAACGTGCATTCAGTGTGTTCTGCCATCTTGCTCACGAGTCCCTACACAGAGAAACCTTTCAATCCCAACCAGCACCACTTAAAGCAAAGAAACATTGCAAGAAGGTGGAGAAAAAGCCACTTTCCTATGTTGTATCAAAGCTGTTGGCAAAGACAAAGTGAGAACCTGAGCCTCCTTGCTGCAGGAGATGCTGAACAAACAGCAAGCTGTGCCCAGCAGCAAGGCCACCGAGGGCAGAGCTGGACACAGAGCCATGCATTGCCATCCCACTCTTGGTGACAGCTTGTGTCCCAGATCCCAGCGGGAGCCACCCTCGGTGGCACAGGTGCTGCCTCACAGCAGCCTAGGGATGCACGTAGTGCTTCAGAAGAGAACAAGCTGCCTCAGACAAACGAGAACTTGAATTCCTGCCCAGCAAATCATCCCCCTGAAAGGGAACTTTCACATCAGCGTTTATTAATTCTGGAGTGTGATTTTGTTTCCAAGAAACTTTGTAGCTGCAACAATAAAAAAAAATGCTGGTTTGGCAAATTTTCTGATTGAGGAGAATTCAAGTGACAGCATGAGTGTTTTGCTGATAACGAAATCATATAAGTTTTTGTTTTATAGCTGCTGCTATTTGCTGCAGAATATTTATTGGATGTACAAAAAAAAAATCTATACACTCAGCACAGCTCAAACTTCTTCCCTACAGATAGGTCTTTTTCCAACAAGACGTTTTGTCTGGGCAATGTACAGATGTTACCTCCCAGAGGTCCAACAGACAGGTAGGAGCTGCACAAGACATGTACTCATCCATGTCCATGAAATCCTGTTAGCCGGGGTGCAACAGCCCCTGCAAGCTGAAGTTAAGGAAGCAGAGGACCTTGTGTCACCTTGCAAAGGGACCTCAGCTAACAGGGCCACCGCTGCTCCAAAGCCCCCAGCCTCCCCTTGAGCTGGCCCGAGCCTCAGCCCAGCCAGAGCCCTCCAGCCACAGCGTTGCTTTATCCAGCACACAAAGTCTGCACCAAATAAATCTCACTCAGGAAACCAATCTGAAATTTAGTTTAACCAGAGGAACAGAGTTGTCCTGCTCCTATGCAAAAGCCACATAAAAACTCACTTAACAGCTCTGTTTCCCTCCTATATTTTAATTTCAATCCAATCAACATTAGTCCAAATAGATGCTCTCATATAAGCTGTTTCTAGGCAGCCTAGCTGATGAGCGTTTTATCTGACTTGAAAGTTTCCTTTTTTTTTAACCACTTCTTGCAGTTAAGACTGGAAGCATAAGGCAGTTTCCAGCCCCAGCTCTTGCCTTTCTCAGTTTGCCTAATAGATCTTTGGGCAAACTGCAGATTACCTGATTGTTGATAGGTCTCACATTGCCACCTCCGAAAAAAACCAGCATGTTGACAGACACCAATGACTGCAGGTCAGAGCAAACAGCTGGTGAATGGCTGCTGGCACTTCTGTGGAGGAAGGAAGACTATCAAAGCCTGGAGTCTTTATCAGACTGCAGGAGAGCTGACTTGCCTGCTAAACAGAGTGGGTTGGGTTCTCTTCCTCCATTCAGATGAGGAGGGAGTAGGAATCTCATATGGCTGTTAGCTGGAAAGGAACAGCTTTCCACTCTAGTGATAACAGCCCTGCCTGAATTACCACTACCCTGACAGCCAGGATAGATTGCCTTACTACTTTGTTTAGGAACAAAATTTCTGGATTTGCTGCTACAACCCCTACCATTAATCATCTAGGTCCAGAGATTTAACTTTTGTGCACCTCCAGCAGAGCCCTTTGATATGCAAAAGATGTCTTAACCCCCAGGTGATGGCTCTAACAAGGAGGTTCAAGAGCCCAAACCAGGACCATGTGTTTCCATTTCGACACAGGACCACCATACAAGGTGGGGCAGGGGGGACACACTGTGAAGGGCCTGGTCACCATCTTTGATACATGCCTTCCTTTAGGACACGCACATACTGGAGGTGTAGAAGTCTCCAACTCACTTGAGAATCGTGGCCTACCTGCACCAGGTCAGGACACCCTGCTGAACTATTGAGGTTTGTGTTTGCCAGGTAAAAAGCATCCCAGGTACACGCAGACAGGGCACTGCTCAAAAGCTGTGATGTATCTGCCATCATTACTGAACACAGCAGGTTTCCTCCATTTCTCAGTTAAGCTCATCAATCCATAGAGAGGCTATTACTGTTATTGATGTGCCTTGAACCCCAGGAGTCCTCAAGACTTCCAACCCCAAGAGCTTTAAAGTCATGAATTAAGCCCTAAGAGTCATTATTAAAAACCTCCAACCATTGCATTATTTTCATCTGCCATCTGCTTAAATGCTTTAGGCTATACTTAGCTCAAGGTTTCTCTCCATAAGAGCTAGAAATGTACTTGCTCTTAATGAAAAAAGTCCGATTGTCCTGGAGTTATGCAATGATTTGAATTGAAGTTTTCATTATTGCAATACTTGCAATAAAGGCAAAATGCTCCAGTGCTCCCAGCTTGCCCCTTGAGAATGTCTTGCTCAAGGGTGAGGAGGGATGAAAATTCAGGATCTCCCCAAAGCTCATCTCATGTCATTTGTTCCCACACATCTGTCAAAGACAGATGTGAGACCATGCCACAGTCCATAGCAAGACTGATTTTCTTAGAATTAAGTTTCCTGTCTTAAGTGTTCACCTGCACTCCTCATCTTTGATTTTAAATCGCTAGGTCAAGAGGAACATGATTTACCTTAACTTTTCCACTGATCTGCTCTGATGGATCCACCCCACTCCTCACAGAAAACAGCCTTCAATTCACCTGCTTTCACCAAGAACAACATTAATGGTAAATTCAGGGAAAGAAGAGAATATTTGCCCTCAGCTGTAAGACTTTCTAAATTTTACATTTTCCTCTTTACTGAGTTCCCATTTTCCCCCAAGTCCTGCAGAGGAACAAAGCTCAACTACAGCTGATTAAAAGATGTTCCCTTCAGCAGTTACAGTGTCTGAAGTTCATAGACTCCAGTCAGAAATAGCCCATTTAGATTTTAATTACTTCTTCTAATTCATGTAGCAGAAAGTTTGTGGTTACAAATTAAGACCCAGTGCTTATTGAAATCAGTGGAAAAAATGTCACTGACATCAGACTTGGTCTTGGCCAAAGGAAAAAAAAAATCTTCTCTGTCTTTAAGAATAGCCTTAATTTCTATATTCAGTAGGAATTCAAGAAAAATCCAGTATGTTTCTCAAGCTGGGCTGTGCTTCAGTTTATTTTATGCTTTAGAAAATAATCCTACTGGAAACATCTCTGTGCATACATTCAGTAACTCTATTTCAACAGAAAAGGAAGCCCTACCCAATAACGTAGACCGTTTTAGCAAATATTGAAAGGATTGCTTTACAAATTCCGCAGCCCTATGCAGCTCTGGGATCCAGAACAGCAGCCGGCAGGTGGATGCATCATCCCCATACATAAAGTATCCCACTTTCCCTCCACAATGCCCTCGCTAGGCAATAATCCCCTCCATATGGGTATTAGCTTAGTCAATAGCAATATAAAGCAGATTTATAGCAAGACAACCACAAAAGAAAACCATGAAGAACTCACGCATTCACATTGCTGGTAAGCTAATTGCTCCATTAAGGAATGAGACTGTTCAGTGAAGTCAGTGGAAAGGGTCTCTATTTGTAAATGAGAGCCCACAAAAAGAGCTGTGCCTTGTGCTGCGCTCTGAGCAGCTCCAGCTCACAGGATTTTGCTTCCAAAGCTGTGGGTCGACTTGGACACCTGCGAGTCTTCACACCACTGATCGGGACCAGGCACTTTGCACAGCCTCCACTGTGCTTTTGGGTGGCAACATGCACAAAAACTGGAAGTAGTAAGTTAAGACCCTAAATAAACCCTGAATTAATGCAATTTACAGATTCAAAACATTCCTGTCTCAGCTGAATCAATTGGTGTTTCCTGCTGCTGATACCAAAGTCCCCTTTCTGGAGAGCACTGCATGCTCTAAAGCAGCTGTATCGCTCACAAGGGCACTGACAATTCCTCTAATAAGTAATTTTTAAACCACCTACCACACTCAGCCATTCATGTCTTCAGTGCTCATCTACTGCTTTACCGAGGCCCTTTGTTAAGGCACGATGTGATTGACTGGAAGCTCTCTAGGGTGAGCCAATTTTCACAGAATATGGCTTTAACAAATTCTATGTAGCCAACTGGAAAATTAAGAACTGTCTCTTTTCTCTCTGATTTATTAAGGTTGAAGTGGTCTTTTTAAGTGTCTTCTCAACATGCCACTGCTATCTAATCAATTGAAGATAAATTAAGGGTTTGATCAGATTTTCTTTCAGAGGAATTGACCTGATGATTAGAGACAATGCCATGTGTATTACTTCATCCAGTGCAAGAAAAAAGCAACTGTAGCTTGGTATGAGCGGCAAATTTCACGTGCCTGAGGCAACCTGACCCATTAGGCATCAGTCGGTACTACTGTTGACTAAGAATGACTGTACGATTTACTGACTTTTCATTTGACTTTAGAGGAGAACTGTAATAGCTAGTGTTTAGATAGCTTTGCATTGTGACAGCCTGGAGTGTAGAGGTGCAGACCGGACCGTGCAAACTCAAGCAGCTCCACACAGTTCCCTGAGGTCATGATAATGCCTCCTCTAAAGCCTTCCTGACAGGAGACAGAAACATCTTCTGATTTTCCTTCTCAAAAATGCAACAGCACAGTGGTAAAACGCAGATCTGCCTTCACGCATTCAAATTCTCATGTCAGATAACCAGTCATTTCCTAAACCATGTAGGGAAAAGCCCACACCAACCTTCCCTCCAGACACATGTGGGATCTGTAGAAATACCCACACAGGGGGAGAAGTGTCACCATGGAGGCATCTTCCCAGCATCTACAGCGTAATCCTTCAATCTCTGATCACGCAGGGCAGCCAGACACTGACCTTAGCGCAGTGGCTTCAACTGGCTATCGAGGCATCACAATTTCTGGGCAGCGTTAACAAGTTTGGCCTAATATCCTTTGCCCTCTCAGTTGCAAGAGATGCTTCTCAGACACATGGTACCGATGGCTGCAAGTCTCCCACGTGCCTGCAGAGATCCTGCAATAACCATGTATTAATTTCAGGGAAATTATTGAAACACAGACAGGAAAAAAAATAACCCATAGGAAAAAATAGTTTCTGTTTGAGTGTAACAGATAGCCCCTGGGAAGATTACAACCTTTGTGTATTTGTTGATAGAACAAGCTGATGATATGACTGCGCCACAAGAGAAGCTAATGAGTTTCTGCAGTTATTACAGAACGTCTGCTCAAGAGAAGCTGGAGATCAGTGTCATTGCTCAAGCAGCGGTAGGGGATCTGAAAAAACAGGACAAGCCCTGTCATCCCAATTCAAGAAAGATCTAGTTCAGACTGGAACAGGTACAAAGAACCATAGGTGTTTAGTTAATCTCACAAAAGGAGATTAAAAATAGCTCATTTTAGTTTGCAACTGAAAGACCAGGGGCACAACTGCAGTCTTTGAATAGATCAGGAAGATTACAAGCATCAGACCTTGCCTATTTTTACACTGAGAGCCCCGAGAGCTGGAGTGATCTCTGTCTCCACCAACAATGTGCAAGACAAAAAATGAGTTTTGGCACAAGAGGAATTTTGTATATAGTTTTCAGCACCAACTCGTTGGTTAGTTACGTGTCTAAGCATCAGATGAGAGCAAGTCTGGAAAAGCTTTCCCATAGGAGCAGAAACAGGCATCCCTCATTGAGGGGCATCTTATGTAGAGAGGGTGGCACCATGGCACAGCCAGCAGCAGCCTGGCCTGGGCTTCATTCGCTCTTGCTTTAACAGTAACATCTACATCAGCATCATTTTGCCTTTTCATTGGTGACGATCTTTCCCCTGGGAGGCTGCCTGGGCACATCCCAGCAGCAGCACCTGCTTCCAAGTTCCCTGAACAGGACTGGGATTGTTCCCTGAGCCAAGATACTCCGTTAAACTTCCAGCTACTGACCCCACACAGCAATTTGTGTGGATATCAAGAGCTCCAGTAGCATTGAAAAATATGAACATATTTGCAAATCTCTTCATCACTGAAAGTTTCATTGAAGCAATTGCAAGTTTTTCAGGAGATAAGTGGGTGGGGGGAAGCAAGTTTAACATATTGAAAAATTAAAAATTTAGAGGTAGGATAAAATTAATTGAATCTTATGTTAAATTATACAACTGCCACTGCAGGAATGCCAGTGCAATTTTATCATTCATACCTAGTCTAATAAAACCCTCAGGCCTTTAATTTATCTCCACTCCAGTACCATCCTGCGTCATGAAAGCGTTTTGCCGTGGAGCAGAGGTCAGGCTCGCAGCAGAGCGCCACGAGCTGTAAATACAGCTGACTGGTTTCAGCAGCTTCCCCTCTGGGACTGCCATCAGGATGCTCTTTTCTGAGGATAAATCAGAGAAGCACAGCACCTGAAAGCTCATTTGCTTTCATGCTCTGTACAACCACTTTGCTGTTGAAAGCGGGCACAAAGCCACACAGAGCTAAGATGGGCGAGTCTCCCCTGGGGTTGTCCATCCAGCACAGCATCACCAACACAGAGCAGTAACTCAGGGCTCATGTAATTGCTGCTTCTCAATGGGACAGGAGGAACAGCTCTCCTTTTTCCAATACCCTGGTCCATCGCCTCCCTCACACAGCAGGAGGTAGTACCACAGCACAGAGGAGAGCAGGAAACACAAGACAGGAAAGAAATTTTTGCTAATGAGATGCTTCAGCTACCTTCAGCGAGAACACCATAGAGACAAGTCAGGCTCTGAGATGGTCAGTTTTGCCTTTTGGTAACCTGCATTTAAAGGACCTCCTGTAGACCACAGGCAACTACTTAAGCACTACAAAGTGTTTAAGCCAGGGAAGCTGGCATCCTCAAGATTTACTCAGCTTCCTCAGCCCAGTCCCAAATTGCCTGTAAAAGGGCAGGGCTGTGTACCAAGCAGTTGCCAGCAGCACATCTGACCCCAGGAGACAGAGCAGCTAGTGCTGGAGCTTGCATAACCTGCAAGACCTGCTATACTTCAGTCCCCAGACATGTAGGGATGTGTGATAGACATTTTGTGCATCTTCTGGACTAGAGATTTATTGCAGTTACCTGAGCTCAGCATGCTAACTGATCCCTGTTAGCCCTATGTCCCTGTACTCCTTTGGAGCCCTGCTTTGAGTTGATTGCCCCAAGATGGGAATTCAACATGTTCTGGAAGATCGCCTGAGACCTGGGTGGATTTTTATTTCATGCACTGAGTTGCTCAGTGAAACCTTTCTACACCATATTTATTTCCCAGCAGGATTCACAGGACCTTGCCCCTGAAGAAGTGCTGATCCCTGCCAGTCACTCACCCTACTCAAACCTCAACCCATGCACCACCAGTAACCCCAAACAGAGCAGGGTATAGTTTCCACAACTCATTTTAAGAAAATTTCAACTATAAAAAGCCAACAAGAAAATGCACAACTAACTGAACGCTGCAATACTGACATGTTGCATGATTTTGAGGAATTATTTAATTTCCCTTATTGATACAAGCTATGCATTTGTAAGCAGCTCAGTGCCTCACCAGCCCCCTGCCAGGCTGCATCCTTTTAGCTGGAAGATGAGAAACCACAAAAGTTCAAGGTTGCCACAACAGCAATCAGGCTTTAGGTCTGGAAACACTACAGACAAGCAAGCAAAATATCTCTCAGCCTCAGGACATTCCAGATTCAATTTCAGCTAATAAAGCCAGCCCTGTGCGATCCACCACAGCACTCAGCAGCATCACGGGCAGAGTGAGGCACACGCCAATGCTCGCTGAGGCAGCGACCGCATAGTGAGATGGGTCCATGCAAGCTCTGCAGTGGCCCCAGCCCAAAACAGCACAGGGCTTTAGCACACATGGGATGGAGGGACCCACCTGGTACCAAAGGGCACCCCAGAGAGATCAGTAGTTTCTTTGCTGCAAAGACACGCTTTAGGTAGTTCTTACATTAAAAGTTTTAACCTATCCCAGGATGAAAAGGACCATCAGAGCATCTCCCCCAAACTGAGAAAGGCAACGCAACCACGCTATCCTGCCACCTCTGCAGGAACATCTCAGACA
Organism: Chlamydotis macqueenii; assembly: GCF_036417535.1. NCBI lineage: Eukaryota > Metazoa > Chordata > Aves > Otidiformes > Otididae > Chlamydotis > Chlamydotis macqueenii. Next base: position 8,855,650 of record NC_141567.1, on the reverse strand, counting down.
ACAACCTGTAGAGCTGCACTACGTGGGTACATATGGTCAGGGACCACCTTCAAAACATAGCAGGTTTAATTATTTTTGTTCCTGTGCCAGACATATGGCGCTTACCTTTTGTTTAAATGTCATCAGCTTCTATTCCCATACTGTTCCTATTCAAGACTTGTTCTCTTTCTCCCCCCTTTAATATTTTAAGCTGCAATGGAACTAGATTTTTTTCAAATGAAAAGTTGGTAGCCAAATATGTCCAGGTCATAAGATGAATGATTACACAGCTAAAGCAGTGATGTTTTCAGGATTAATCTTACCTAAATATTTCATGTCTTCATTTTGAATTATGAACCTTTTTTTACATAAATACTGATAGAGTTTATAGATCATTTCTGAAAGCAAAGCTTGATTAAAAAACCCAGAAAAATCACTTGGGGAAGAGGACTTCAGCCTTATCTAGAAGATAATTTTTGCTATCTACTAAAGAACTCATGGCAAGATGACAGATAGGTCACTTATTTTTGATAGCGTTTTTATTTTGACCAAGACAAGTAGCATAAGTCTTGTGATACTTTCCCACTGTTACATTAATATAATGAAATATTTACTTCAGTGTAAAACCATGAGGCACTGTCAGGGACTATCTGGGACTTAGCGTTCTGCAAAGATTCGGTACCACATGCACCTCCTGTATTGTGGAATTCATTGAGAGCGGTCAATACACGTTTCCTTCAGAAAATTAGAAAGCACAAGAAACCTTGTAGCAGACAAGATGCAAGACTGATGAGTTGCAATCAGTATAAATTAGGACCTGCAAAGGATCAATCCAATACACAAGGAAAGAAAAAATACCTATTATGACTATCAGAAAAAATCCAGGTGCCACACGAACTTGAGGAAGTCACAAGATTGTTATTTACAGCGAGACCTGCTCAGCAACTGGAGCTTTGCAAAAAAAAAAAAAAAAAAAACACAAGACTCTGCTAATATCTATTTAGACAACATGAAGATGGGTGTGTGCCACCACAGCTTGGCAAACCCCAGCTCCATTGTGTCCCAAGATAGCTTTAACCTACATTTACAGCCTGCAAGACCCTGAAGGCAAACATCTTCCTCCAGTATGGGACAGATACCTCTGATCCAGCTTTTCCTGAGGCAGCCGCTGGTTTGGGGTTCTCACTAGTCTTTTCTCTCCCCACCAGTTCTCTGTGGTGTCTGTGTGCTGGCCCCCAGCATCCCAGCCATTTTCCATCTGTAGCCTGATAAGCAGTCTTGCTCCAGCCACCAGCCCATGCCCTGATTTCTCACAGCTAACTCCCACCTGCTCTGAAGACCACCTTGTCAGCCCCTGCAATGACCTGGGATAGCCCTAGAACTTGGTGTCTTGCCTTCATAATCCAGCTGATACGGAAAAGCCACTCCCACGTGCTGCTGGGTGTATCTGGTCCCCAGGCCCTGGCCGTGCTGCTTACACCAAAGCCAGATGCTCAACACCCAGCTGGGAGGGTGTTGGAGGGGTAGCTAGAAAGGAAAAAAAAAAAGTGTTAGATCTCCCAGAGGAGCAGTGCTGCTGGAGGTTTCTGCATGCTCCTTGCAGGGGGCTTGGACTAGATAGACTCTAAAGGTCCCTTCCAACCCAAACCAGGCTGATTCTATGCTGCACAGGTCTATTTCTCTCCTGTGGGTTGCTGTGTGGCTGGGACAGAGACCCAAAATGGACTGGAAATGCTCTAATAGACCATGCAGATGAGAAAAGAGATTGGTGTCAAGAACAAGCACAGCCCAGTGTCACCAGGCATCCCAGCAGATGATGTAAGCCATTTAAGTTATGAGCCTAATTTAGATCTCCATGTTACTACTACATTGGCACAATTCGGGTAGTAATCTCACCTAACAGCTCTTCCTTAACTAGGAGATAAGCACCATTAATTATGAGCAGGCCTGAGGATCTCTCCTTTCCCTACTACCCCACTTTCTCAGGCGCTGTGATAAATACTGAGCTTTCCTCTTCCAGGGGGAGGTATCGTATCTGCAAAGCATTACTCGTTTAAAGCCACTTTCAAAATAGCTTGTACAGGCTGATAAGTCTATCCTGCATCTCAGCACTTCAAAAACAGCAGCTCCAAACATCTTTTTCCCCCTGACCAATTTATCAAGTTTTATATCAGATTTGGGTTCTCTATTCCAGCTCGACCCGCCCAATTTTTCAGCATTCTGTAATCAAACCCCAAGAGGACTCCCACTCCCGCACACAGCATCTTCTGCTTTCGAGATGTTCCTGTGTTATGAAATAAAGAGGTAACTGTGTCAGGCAATAAGCAGGAAGAGAATATTTCACGTATAAAAAAGAAATAATTAAAACTCAGCCATTTATTTGGGAATGTGTAGGTGCTTTTGTTTGTAGGAGAATGTCATCCCCAGCTTTTTTAATCTTGGGATGCGCTGATGTATTGTGACACTTTCAGCACCGTGCATTTCCATCCGTTTCGTTCCCTCAAGTGGGGCAGGCTTTCCAATGGATGGTCGCCATTTAGTAATTACAAATATAAATGTCACCACTGTCAAATAATATAACACACCTCACGCATCAGGACACAAGCTGTTTAAAACCAAACTATTATAGTAAAGCCGCCACTGTGTGAATACGCCTTGATTAAATTCGTAGACATTAATCATTTTTAATAAAAACTGAATTTTGTCAAGGCAGCAATGAACTTTCCAGAAGATACAGGAGTGAAATGATGTTTCCAGAAGGCACCATTCCTCCAGGCATTGCTTTAGCACTGGAGAACGGTTCAAATACATAACATATGGCTGCAAAAAGCATTTTATAAAAGTGATGCCCATACAGCAGTTCAATACTGCAAAAGCCCTGGAAGCTGCAGCTCTCAACATATGGCAGCTGCCCACCCGAGCACAAGCAGAGCCCGTGCAGTCGGTAGCATCGCCTGCACAAGCGCAGCCCTGGCAAGCCGAGGCCAGGGTCCACAGTAACTGGTTTTACCACGATGTCAGTCCCACCCCCAGGAAGATGTTTCCCTGCCAGCCTGCTCGAGTCCAAGACAGTCACTGTTTTCCACACCGTCTGTCTCAAATCCTATCAGATCTCAGGCTTTGGAAGATAGATTATCTCGGCAGCATTATGACGGATGCACTGCTGAGGATGTCCAGTTACTCAAAGAGAAAAGGGTAAATTTTTTCCCCTTCTGCCCATCTGCCATCCGCTGTTGCGTCCATCTTTGTCACGCCTGGGAACTGCAGCTGTACCACGCATTAATTAAGCTGAAACACTGTTTGATGGAAGGATTTAGTTTCTTTACCTTTCTAGAGAAGGGATATTCTGGGAAAACAAGCTATGATTATTTCTCCTATATATTAAATAAGTTATTCCGCATCGGGATCAAATTGCAGTCACGGAGTAGAGCAGCCACTGGCATAATGATAGATTGCTGTATCAGTCATACCTGTGAACCTTATTTACAGAAGCACCACAAAAATATTTAAGCTGACAGTTGTTCCATTTTGAGAGCAAATATAGCTAAAAATGTTTTCTATTCTGCAGAATTTACAACTTTTTAAAAAAAGAGTGTGTGCAAAACATGTCTCTCTCCTCACAGTCCTTCAGCTCCTGCCTGCCTTTTTCAATAAAGTCTTAAAAGCATGAAGTATTTGCTAAAGTACAGACAATGGTGTTGACGTCATTGTTCAGTCCACTTATGACAGTCCAACTCAGACCAAAAGCAGATGAAAGGGGAGAGAAATCTTGTTCAGCCCCAGACGTCGTTCAGCCTGAACTCACTGCACGTCCAGCCAAGGCAGAGGCTGTGTTCTGGATTTACACCACAGGAGCTGGGTTACATCACTGTGCAGTCAGCCAGCACTTAAAACACAAGTTTCCCAGGTAGCACTGAGCCTTGCCCAGTTTGGGGTGAAAGGAGACACCAGCGGCCAGCCCAAGCCACACTGCTCAGGCACAGCGGATAGCAGAAATCCCCTGGGGACACAGCAGAGCTGCAGCAGTCACCCACTCCCAGGGTCAGAACAGCCCCAGAGCCCAAATCTCTTACCTGCTCCCACACTTCAAACCCTCAGGAGGGTTCAGAGCCCCTGCATGCATTGGGCACAGCCACAGGGACACCTCTGCTGACCCCCCCCCCCCCACCCTCAGTTCCATGCTGCTCCCTCCATCACCCTGGTACAGCTGCACATGCAGCTGCACAGCCAAGCAGACTGAAGAACTGATATGGGCTAAAAATAGGGGCAACATTTTGCAAATAGTCTCATAAATTTAGCTTCAGAAGGTGCAGCAAAACTCTGCTTGAATGAAACTGCTCTGCTGAGAGCGAGATGCCTCCTGGCCAGGAGCACCCACGATGCCTCCTGGCCAGGAGCACCCACCGTGCCTCACTCAGCTCCTCCCAGGAGATGTGAGGTTTCTCTGTGCTGCCCTTGTGCACATCAGCATCACACACCGCAGAGCCTGGAGTCCCCAGCAGCTCCACGGTCCTCCCCTGGGCCACCCCCCACCAGGCACCACCAGCCTCACTGGACAGACCAAAGCATTGCAAGGCAGCTCACCTGACCCAGTGGCTTTATCACATCTTAGCCAACAGCAAAAGCCCCTAGATTTGGGGGATTAATTTTTTATAAGCTTTCCTGATCAGTTGAAACACCAATCTATGCACTCCACAAAAGTCATCTCTCTACAGCTGGCAATGAGAAGCAGACAAGTAAAACACAAGGAAGCCAGAATTTGTTACAAACACAAGAGCTGGAGCCCATAGCCCTTCACCTGCCAGTTCACCCTCCCAAGTCAAGCACCACAACCAGCTCTGCAGTTCAGCCTCCTCTTCCTGATACAAATACATATTGTGCCAGGACACAGACTGCATTGCCACCTACCAACAGAGTCAGCACTGCACTTCATACCCACAAATCTCTCCTGGGTGCTCCTTACAAACTCAGGTCAACATGTGACTTCCCTGGTACCAGCCAGATCAGCTCTACTGAAAGCTGCTCAGACTGCAAGGGCTTGCACTGGCACATCCCCCTCTCCACAAACATACTCCCCCCCAAAGACCAGAGAACTTCACCATAATTAAGTAGGTTTGTTTTCTCTCTTGGTTTGCCTAAGCACAAGCCCTCTCCTGCTCCTCAGCATCCTACAAGAAGTTGAACCTCAAAGTAAAGCAGCTTTTTCAAGCTCAGGCAAAAACAGAGCAGTCACTCCCTCCAACTTACATCCAGGCTCTGGAGCAGCTCCTCTTCCCACAGCCACCTTCCTCCTCTACGAAGCCTCTTCATCCCACACAGCTCCAGCCTCAGCTCCTCACAGACCACCATCCCCCTAAGCTGAGTGAGAGCCTTTTATAAACTCATGACCCTTAATGATTTTCAGGTGGTTTGCACTCAGTGCACCAAAAAAAATCCCATCTTCTCCACCTGAAAGCTCTTACCCCAGCCTCCTGGATTGTCCAGGGAGGAAACGTGTGACTTTTATAAAAAATCATTTATGTTGCTTTATGGGAGAGAGAGGAGAGGCCGATTTTTTTTTCTTTCCAGGCAAAGAGACAAATTTTTCTACGTGGTAGAAATATAAAGATGTTAGGGGTAGAGTCAGCAGCACAGCACACATCTTCTTAAAAAAAATAGCACATGTGTACAGATGTAATAAAAGCATCCGTGTCTTGCTCCACTCTTCAGTGCCAGTGTGTCACTGAGGCACACCTGCCTCTTCCACCGATGACAAACCAGTGCTGCTGCTTCAGCCACAGAGCCAGGTCAGCAATGGAAGAACAACCTGAAATCTTCACCTCATAAATTACCAGCAAAATTGTCCTGTGCTGAGAGCCCCCACTGCAGCCAGGCTGGGGGAGACAGAAAGAGCAGAGCTGGGTGTCACCAGCCCGGCCGCGGTGGCCTGGAGGCTGGCAGCAGCCGTGACCTGTCAGAACAGGATATCAGACCACGGCGTGCTGTCTTGCCCTTCCCTTTTCAGCAATATGTAGTTCTGCTGAAAATGTGCAACACGTGAGCTCGCTAAGATCACATAGGTGTTACTTCCAGGCCTAGAGCCCCAAAACCCCGTGTGTGGCCAGCTCAGGGCATCATGCCCACTACAGCATCCCCGTGGCGGCTCTAACTTAATACCGGGGTGGATGTGCACCCACGTTTTCCCTCCCACAGCAATCCAGAGACAACGGCTTCCTCCTCATCTCTGCACAAGAGCCAGAGGAGTGTGAGCACTGGAGCCTGCTTCTGTGGGGCTGGGAGAAGCAGTCATCCTGCTGGGAGGGCTCCAGGAGGTAAAAAAGGAGTTTTGCTGAAGTGGTGGCCATACAGGGTGCTTGAGTGGTAACACAAGCGTAGAACTGAGCCCCAGTCCCCACAAACATCGTCCTTCTGATCTGAATTAGAAAATCTTTTAAAACCCTTTCATACACTTCAATTATTTTAACCACTTAGCCATCAGGTTCCAGTATTGATTGAAACACATACCAATTATTTAAGTCAATTGCCTATTAAAATTCATTTTCGGTGAAAGGTCAAACCTGCAAATTGAAACCAGATGCAGTACATCATGCCTATCGGTATTGTGATCTGCACACAAGTTCATTATTATGTTTCTGCAGAAGTAATTTTTCCTGTCGAATTTTGCTCTGTACGCCAGCGTTGCTATTACAAGCTCTATTAATTAAGAGCGCTTTTTATTATTATTAACAGAAAGGTTTAAATACTGCAGTCTGAAATAAAGATATGTAAAAACGCTTCGGGGCTTACCTACCTCTAGCACACTGCTCCTGTTGTTCAGAAAGAAATGAAAAGGAATTAAGTTTGCAGCTGGATGTGCATTTTATTCGGTCATAGAAGATCTGAGGAGCTTTAAGACTCCCCGTTGAGAATAACAGTGATAAGTGGTACCCTCCTCCGAAGCTGCCAGCAACATCCTGGTTGCGCAGGCAGGACCGCATCGCTTGTAAAGCGCGGTGACTTCTGGGCAGCCGTTAATCCACTTGAAGCCCATCAAGAGGGAAAGGCCACAGGAACGGCCTCTCCGTGTCACCTTGAAACTTCTGCCGACTCCTGATGAAAGGCAGCAGAAGCAGAGCAAACCTCAAAGCAGTTTCGCTGCTGCTCTCTCCCTTCGCAGCCAGCGCTGGGAAATCCCACCCAGGCTTGCTTTGGGTTGCCCTGGGGTAGCATCTGATTTCAAGGCTCTAGGAAAAAAAAGGCCAGTGGCTCAGGGGTTGTTCTGCCACTGCTTGCACGTCTCCCCCAACACACCCGCCGCCCTTCGCATCTTTCTTTTACATAAAAGGATACGAGTGGCTTACGCAGTAAAGAGGACATCAGCACGCAGGGGGAAACACGACATTTTCGCCCAGAGCATCAGAAGTGTTTTGTTTCTTTTGAGATTGACCCTCTAATTGTCCCGAGAGAAAAATTAATTTTCTTCCAAACTAAAAACCATTTGAAAGGAAGCCTGCGGTTCCAGTGGGAAAACGCTGGCATTCCCCTTGGGACAAGTGGGAACAAGCCAAAATGGAAATTTTCATTTTAAAATGACAGCTTGAAATAGGCTATTTGCATTTCTGCCCTCCAATAGCAGGCACAGTTTTCCTATTAAGATGTTTTTAAAAAGGTTGTGTTTTGGTGGAAGGAGGGGGTGTTTGATAATTCTGATAGGAAAATCTGATCTCTGACCATCTCTGAACATCTGAAAGTGTTTTGAGTTCTTTGCAACACAGCCTACGTTCTCATTTCAGGGCGCTACAAGTTGTACAGATTATATCAACAAATTTTAAGCATCTTATGGGTCGTTCAGCTCTTTATGTGTCTCCCAGCCCAGGGAATCACTTCACTTGCACGTTGCACCAACAAAGACCAAGTCTGTACTTTAATTACAGCTCCTTCCCTGGTTCTTCCAAGATTTCCTAATAACTCTGTTGAAAAGTGGAAGAGAAAAGCCAAGAGAAAGGAGCTGCTGTTAGTGCCACAGCCAAGCACAGCCGCCGGTTCAGCAAGCACCCACAGACGAATGATCTTCTCTTCCTAAAAGTTAAACCTTTTTGTTCCGAAGTTCTCTTCTTGTTAAAATATTTCTCTTCAGTGCAGCTCTCTAAAATCTTTCCAATTTCCTCACCCTGTATTTGCTGAGGGAAGGAGCCTGCCAGTCCCCAGCGGGAGCCCATGGGTGCTGCAGGGAGGGTGGGTGGGCGCCGTGGGGAGGGTGTGGGTGTCACAGGGAGGGTGTTTGGGTGGGTGCAACTCTTAAAGCTCCATCCCCAGTGAGTCCTTTGTCCTCTTATCTGTCACAATCCATTGCACCATCTCTCTTTGAACTTATTTGAAAATAACTCTGTGGACACAGCCTCTAGAAAGGATCGCTGGAGGGAAACAAGTTGCTCTCTCAGTGCCCATCGTATTTCCAGTTCAGCCGTGGAGGCAGCTGGTCTACAGGCAGGTCAGGGTCTCTCTTGCAGTAGGTTTTGCGATACAGGCACGTACCTGCCAGGAAGAGAGTGGCCAGGCCAGGCCAGCAACGCTAGCAGATGGTGAGGACCTTCCATCTCAGCACAAGACGCAGGGCCGTCTCAGGAGGAGAGGAGGCTTGACACCTGCTCGCCGAGTCTGACACGGCTCCGTGCAAGCAAAGGGATGATCCAGGAGCAGGAGACACACTGCCCAGGGCACCACCACCCCAGCTGTGGTCTGCAGGACCACAGCTTTTGGAGATCCCCACTGGGGACTGAAACTGCTCCGTTTGCCCAAAATAAGCTATAGGAAGGGCTAGTGCCTTGGAGCTATGTACCCCGGGGTTATATCCCAAATTCCAATATCCCCTCTCCGCTTCTCTTCCTTTCTTAAAACAAGGATAAGTAAGAACCCAGCCCTGGGCAGGACTTCACAGTCTGTGGCAGGCAAGTCCTGCCTCTCTGAATGCGATTCGCAAAGGGGAGGCATCTCAGAGCAACTGCAAAACGGCCAGCATCGAGGAGCTACAACAATTTGGCAGACCTCATCCCAGCTCTGCCATCCCAGCTCTGCTCATCCCAGCCAGTGCGAGATGGTCCCCGGGTAGGGTACGCAGCTGATGCGAAACCGATGCTACACTTGATCCTGGCTGAAAGGCCATTAAAAGGAAATCAGAAAAGACTGGCTAAAAGCAATTTATGGGGTTACAAAATGATGTATTACATGCACCATGGCTCCAGGTTTGCAGTAATTTAGGCTGGTATTGATTGAGGAGAGACTGGGGCATATTCCACCACCTTTTTAATTTCAGTCTGATTTGGCCGCTGCTTGCAGGTCAGCAGGCAATTTGATGAGACAAAAACAAACCAAGCATTAGAGCAGCCTAAATCACCCGCTTTTAGAAGTACCTTGTAAATAACTTTTAAGGCCGAGCAAGGAGAACAAAATGGAAGAACTGGCTATTAAGGAAACCGAGACTGAAGTTTCAGGCTGAGAAAAAAATGGTTTCATGGCACAGTTCAGAAGGAATATCACTCACACATACCATCGTTGCCTGCCTCTATTTTCCCAAACAAATATGCTGTCATTTTCCTCATATTACAGTGCTAATTCTGATTCAATGTGAACTGATTAGATACCAAAATAAAGCCAAAGTACACACAGTTGCTTACAAAGGCCTCTAATCATATCATCGCAGCAACGGGATGGATGACTTGGTGGGATTCCAGATTATTTGAGCCATGTAATGGTGTAGGATTGTCTCTACGCCCCAAGGAAAGGGACGAGCTGTAAACCTCACATCTCCTGTGAGGGTAAATCTGGAATGATTTTTCTGCTGGAAGTGGTGATTACAGTACTAAGTGTACTGGCTCATGGGAGGTGCTAGGGAATAGTGGATACCCATCAGTACTTGAGGTGGGAACATTGCCCATCAGCTGACATCAGTGAAGAAAACTTGCCACGTACCAGGTGATATTCAGGAGAAAAAGCACAGGCAGATGAAGTGGGAGGAAAAGGTCATTTAATTCTTCATTATGCCCCTTTGATTCTGGGGTTGAAGTGGTCCCCTCCTCACAAAGCTGCAGTAACGTGCATGGAATCCCAGTCCCTTTCCCTTCTCCCTGATAGAAGCACATCCCATGTGTTACCTGCAACTTCTCAAACATGTCCACAGCCTCACAGGACAAGGGGGTGGAGGAGGGACGTGGTAAAAGGGGGAATGACTTCAAACCAGCGAGAGTATTTGACTGGAAACTGCCTTCTGTGTCAGCTACAGCCCTGAGCTCACCTCCGCTGCGTTCGTGTATTGACCGCATGTAGGTCATAGGCAAAGGTCTAAGTAAAGAAGATCGATTACAGACCTTATGCCAGCCATCAGGTGTTGGATATAAATGGATTTGCCAAGTTTACTGTGACTATCAAAAGCTTGAACTCTGATGTGCACAGGGAAAGAGTGACACAGAAATCTCTGATTGGAGTAATTAGCACTTTCCTGCAAGAAGGCTTCTCTGATCTCTAATTGCATGTTCATTTCGGTCTTTTAATATCACACTTGCGAGGCTCTTTTCTACTTTCTGCAGGTAAAGGGAGGCATGACCTCGTATTCTCTCACACAGCTGATGTGATGTCCAGGTTTGCTGAAGCTTGGGAGGGAGCAGGAAAACTCTGCATTTACTCCAGACCCAGCAATTGCTGAGACAGTTCTTCATTTCTGGCTAGCAGGGCATTTGATCAAATGGCATCCCGGGCAAGATGAAGTCCCACAGTTTTGTCTCATAATAAAATCAAGTTGAGTGGCGTGAGCAAGGATAACATCTCCTTTCATGGGCCTGTGGAAATAATAACCTGCTCACAAATATACACCCATCTTGGGAAGGTCAGCCTAGCCGGGCTCTCATGGACTCACAGCTAGCACGGAAACTGCAGGGCTCTGCTGCCAGTGAACCTGATTCCACCCTTCTCATAATTAGTGGTACAATCAAATGAAACCACCTGAGCATCTTTTTCCTTTGCTGCAACTCCAGAAGTCAAAGATCTCCAAAGTTATTGGCAGTTTTAATTAAAATTAGCCTTGAGATACAGAGCAACCTATAACAGTTATGTTTTTTTCTAGATAATACTGTAATAACCCTCTCTCATATTAAATATAGCAGCAATATTGTTCACCAGAGATGAGGACATTAACACAAATAATCAGCCTCCTGTCATGGGCAGGGGACGGAAGCCAAGAGAGGGTCTAAAATGATTGCATAGAAGGCATTTGCTCCTGAAAAAGAGAATATGCTGCAGCTCCCTGCCCTCTTCAGCGTCCTCCCCAGAAGGCCCCTGAGTCTCCAGCAGATTTAGAGACAGCCTGGGCACTGGCTGCATCATCTCTGCTGGACAATCCCGTTCACATGAGCCATTTGTCACCAGCACAGAGCTTCAGCAGGGAGGGCTGCAGCCACAACAACTGCAGATGTGCCCACCATTTCAGCCCTGCTCCGCTCTTCTCATTCCAGACCCTTGGCTCTGCCCAAGGGGTTGCAGCAGACGTAGGGCTCAGCTCACAGTTCACCCAGACCTTAGGAGTAGGCTGATAAATATAATCGTTGCTTTACTGCCCCAGAAGAAGGGCTTTGGTTGGAAGCCCATGAGGCTCAGCCTTGGCCTGGAGATGCAGAGAGCCACTGCAGACCAGCAGACCCTTGCTCTGAAGCCCAAAGGCTCTGCAAACGTACCCCCGATGCAAAGCCTGAGGGACATATAGATGGCACTTCAGTAATACCCACCTTCCACTCACCTATAAATATGCAGTGTGGCTGCAAGTAACTAAAGTTCCTTCCTGTTTATTTAAATAGGTAATGTTTTTTCCCTGGTGTAAATCCACTGAAGTCAACACATTCAAGGAAGCCACACAAGGATTTTTTTCAAACTTCTTCTGGAAATGCTTAACTTTCCGACAAGTGATACACACCTCACTTATAAAACTATAAGCTCCTGCTACCTTGAAATCACTCACATATGAAATGCACTTCAGTGGCCATTCTGTTCAGGAACAGTTCATCCTTGGAAAAATATTATTGCTGGAATGTTATGTGAGTCCACAGCTCAGAGCTGGAAGATGCATTTAAACTCTCTAAAGAGGCTTTAGGAATTCAGACCAGGACTTGATTTACCTTTGGGGAGGGAATATATCTTTTTATACACTGCAACAGCTGAAAGCATTAATTAGTTCACCTTTTTGCCAACAATTCATTCTATTTTATTATGTGCCTTTTATTTGTCTGTTCTGTTGCCCTAGTGCCTTGCTAAATACTTCCTAGCTGCAGGATGGCATCTTCGAAAGAGGGAGAGGGCTTCTAGCAGTTGCTCTGTTTCCAAAGAATGAAAGCAAAGTCAAAATTAAATGGGAAAAATGACTGTCATCACAATGATAATCAAACTGCAACCTGTATTAGTGTTTTTCTTATGGAAGCTCTGGAATGAGACAACATGCAGGTCTTTCAACAAAATAATTATGTTATAATGAGACTGCCCTAACGTGTTCAGTAAAAGAAACTGTTAAGACTGACTTAAATGGAAGTGCACAAGCAGAACTAGTAGCCTAAATCACAGTTAGGCTCTATAATTTGTTCCCCAACCTGGAAGATTAGGATCAGCGTGGTCATACTGAGATGCAAGTGTAAAATCAAGATCTGGATTTCAGTTTTCCCTCAAGTGGTGGAGAATACGCAGAGACAGACTTTTGATTCAGGTTCATTTTTTTAAAGGAAATGTGTGAGTCTCTATCTTTATCTGTTCACTCTGGTTCCAACAAGTAAATAACCTCAGCCTCTCTGATCCCCGAGGAATGATGATTTACAACGCTGTAATGTGCACTGAAGAAAAATACAGCTTGTTCCTGAAAACCAGTGATTAAAGTGATCATAGCAAAGCAAAATAACTCAGAGCTTCCCCCTTTTATCACTCTTATCTGCTTTACCCCTTGTTACTCTGAAATGGTAGCAGTACTGGCTCCAATTTAATCTGCAGGAAGGGTGCTTGTCCGCAACGCTGATCAACACAATTCAGCCTTTGCAAACATTTCCCAGTGCCAAGGGACCTTCTGGTAATGATTTTAGCAGAAATATTTTTAAGAAAAATGAATTGCTAAAATATTAACTTCCACAGAGACAGCACCAGGAGGAAAAAAAAAAAAAAAAAAAGATGACAAAACCTTAGTATCCACTGCCAGCTCACTGCGAAGTAGCACCAGGAACAGTAAGAGCTACTGAAGCAGGAGGGAAGCACAGCCTGGCAGATCGGTTTAGTCCTGTCTCACCTACCATCACTGCCACAGTCTCTGCCAGGATTCTGGCATGTGGGAGATCCGTAAAGGGTAAAAGCTACTGGTAATGGAACTGAGCATTCAATTCCCATGCGGGCAACCGCCAGTCTTTCTCCTGGTCTGTCTCTCCTGCCCTGTTGCCTCTCTGCATTGCCCCAGGAACTGGGTGAAACACTTTTCTCATTTTCCTCTGCCATGGTAGGAGTTTGTTATAGTCTTCATGGAGAGCAAGGACCCAAGCGCAGAATGGATGGGGAAAGCTTCAGGAACCCAGACCACTGCGCTTCTAGAAATTGAGACTCACAGGATATTTGGGCTAGAAAGGATTCAGGAGTTAATATTAGTGAATCTCTCTGGCCAAGGCAAGTCCTGGCAGATGTTTATTTGAGAAGGTTACCACTGATGGATGCTGCATGGCTTCCCAGAAAAACTACACTAATGCTGCCCATACAGCCACTACAAATTTCCCATCATACCTAACCTGAACCCACTACTTTGCTCCACCATGGACACTGAGAACCGTTCAATCTCCCCACATCTGATTTGTGCACATATAAAGCTTGTAAGTTCCTCCACATCAACCACACCTTTTGCTGGTGAGCTCTTCCACCTCCCAAAGATCCAGCAAGGTCCAGGGACTGAAAGCTGGAACATGACCTATTCGGATTAGAAACAGGGTGCAAATTTCAGCAACACAGGTAGTTTAACAACTGGGACAATTTACCACAGGCTGTGCTGGAGTCTCTGATGGGCAGTTTAAAATTGGGATACCGGATGTCTTTAAATGATCACTGTTTCTAAAAGGAAATTCAGAAACATCCTCTACTTAGTGTTTACCCTGCATTACTGTGCTATATTATCCTATAATTGGCAGTTAGGTCAGGATTGCAACCTGGCAGGTTCCTCTTCCTTGCCTAATTAGTGTTTCTTCCTCATAGCTCAGTGCAGGACTTGTTTTTTTTCCCCCCTACAGAGCTCCATCTCTTGTGCACACTCCCTCACAACACAAACTTACTCCCTCTCCTCTCCACAATGCTCCAGCCCTTTGTTTGCTCAAGCAGGCTGACGCAAAGTTTCTAACGATATGAGCTGTACAGCCTGATGCGCTCGAGGCTGTCAAAGGGTTTCACACTCGGCAGCCCAGGCCAATTTGCCATTCAGATACTGTACATTTCCCTCCTGCCTAATCGGCAGCCCTGCAGTGACATGAGTCATTCACCTTCCCCTCCTCTTAAAGCGTGGACTTTCCTGGGGCCGAGCCAACACATGGCACTGCACAGAGGTGTGCCACGTGAAGACTTGGCTCTTGCGATGACAAATCCTCCCCTACTGTATGATCAGCCTGCTGTGCTACACCCCAGCCCTGGCACTTGGCTTACATAGGATACAAGTTCTTCACAGCATGAGCTCTGTCTGTGTAAAGTGCCTGTAAATCCACGTGGCGATAGGCAAAACACAGCATCATCCTAGTCATCATGCAAATCTCTCATCTCTCTGGCACCCTCAGCTAGGCTGAGCCAACTTCCTCCTGTATTTTGGCCTCGAAAACACAGCTCATCTCTTATCCCAGCTAATCATCCTGCTCTTGCAAAACCAGGTATGAAGGCCAGCTGAACCAGGTTCCCCTGTGAGCGACCACACATTAATAATGTACCAGGTTCTAGACAGAGCAGTACTAGATACACTGGATGACAACAACAAACCGGAACAGAAGCAGGAACAAACTGGAAGGGGGTTGCAGAAACCCAAAACTCAACTAGACTGAGATGTCTGGCACAATGCATTTGGGGAGATTAAGAGTTAATCTGCATAGCTTGGCTGAACAGCACAACTCAATAACTATAGCCTGGACTCAAAGGAAGAGGAGAAACTGTACCGTTGTACAGGGAATTGGCATTAGAGGCAATGAGGCGACACTAGTTTGGACAATGAGAGCTATTTAAGCAATTAGGAACAGGATGAGGTACCTGATTCACCTTTATCTAGACACAAATCTGTAGAGCAGGGAAGGAAGATTGACTTTGTGCTGCCCCTCCACCCAAGTATGCTGCTGCTTCCAGAGTGAACAGAAACTGCCCTGCCCTAGGCACCACTGCATGTCCTGCAGCGTCTTGTGGGGATGTCATTTGTCCCAGATAGAACACAGAGGTTTTTGCAGATCCCTCCTTAGGATGGCTTCAGGTTGTACATGGCGAGGCACTACGGGATGTGTGGGTTGCTGCATGGGATGGGACATTGTGACTGGTAACATGGGTGCAAGGAGTGCAGCTCCTAGAACACACGACACTTCAGCTCTTGAGGACCACGCTGCTTCCAACAGCATAGACATGGCTTACCCAAACAGCCCGAACCTTTGCTGGCCCTCAGGAGTGAGGCAATCTTATCAGATCAGCCTTTGATTTCCTTTGCTTCCACAGCACAAGCAAGTATGCAAAGAAGTAAGATGACATTTTGCTTCTTGCAGAGAACAACAGATAATTTAGTGAGATTAAAGAACAGCCTCCTCTCCCACAGAAACCATCTCCACATGGCTGGGCAGTAACCCGGCTCCGCTGGAACAACGCTGCTTGAGCGCCTCTCTGTGGATCCGAGCTCCTCTTCCTCCCTCTCACAACCCTCAATCCATCAACTGATTTTTTAATTTTATATATTTTACTTTTTTAAAATACAGAGCAAATTGCTCCTGTTATACCCAGGTAGCACCTCTGAGTTCGCTGGACTTGGCACTGATCTAGGAATTGGCCCAGCCAGAACTCTTGCAGTTTCATCTTTTGATGGTGATATTTATGATACCTCTCAAAGCTTTTATATAGTTTCCAGCAGGAGAATAGCTCAAATTGGCTCGGATCTGCAGAGTGACCAGGAATGGAAGAACAGCTAGCAAGAGCATCGTCTTTGGAATAAGCAGTCAGGTGCCTCTGGTCCTCCCTAGAACGTGCTGTGGAGCTCAGCAGACAGCTCCATCACAAACGTACATGTCAACACACTGATCATACCAATTTTTCTGTATCACTTCAAAGAAGCAGGGAACAAATGGTCCCCTGCTGAAGTCACGAGTAAAACAAAGGCTCTTCATCAGCCTCCTGCAGCTGCTTGTTGTTTTGCTTTCTCTGTGGAGCCTGCCAGCTCCTGGTTATCTTGGCCAAGCACATGATTAGGGTTTTAGAGCAAATGCAAACTGCAAACAAACAAGCACATCTTGAGATGAATACACCCAAACTGGTAGATGCACAGTACATCTAGCTGTTTAGTAGATCCTGTCCTGCCTCTTCTTCTGATGCTAGGCAAGCCCTGCTGCTGTTCTGGGTGGAAAGCAGATCCCCAAGCCCTTTACATTTGCACAAATAGCAAGAATTAGACCCAGTGCTGTTCAAGGGGCCACATGTTAGTTGTGCTGTCTCTCTGCAGCGTGGTAAGCAATGCAGGAATAGGAATTCCTGCCCTGAGTAATCCCCTGTGTGCAGTCATGGCAGAAGGTCCATTGTTTCTTAACCTACGACAGAAACAAAATAATTAAGTTGCTACTGTCACCACAGCAAGAGCAGAAGAAAGGATCAAGGATTGTTCCTTGTTCAGTGCTGAACCAGGTGGCTCAGTTTAAACAGGCATTGAAGGTGGTTTGAGCTAACCCGCCTGACTTTGCACTGAAGCAGATGGCAGGTGCTCACACAACCCAGTATCAATATCCGTAGCAATCAGATGAGCTGTGGAGCTGTAATGTGAGGCAGATGGAAAATGACAGCACAAAAGGCTTTACTATGGTCCTCAAAGCCCTCCACAAAGGTAGTGAATAGGAAGGTTGAACTAAAATAGTTTGTACTTCTCCAGAGCAAAGCTAGGCATTTGAAACTGTGAAACAAGTAGAATGCTTCTCCCCTTTCCCACCTCCACAACAGACAGGTTTGCTTTATTTCCAGAGGAGGAGCTGAGACCTCTCATCAAAACTCAATCCAAAATAAGGCAACTTGCCATGAAAAACTGAAACGAGATCTTGGCATGTGTGTGTCTACGTAGCTCAGTCTGTGCTGAATCGCTGGCATCCTGCATTGATGCTTTGCTGAAGTTTTGGAGGAGTCACTAGAGAGAGACCTGGAAAAAACACACCTCACACATGCACACAGATTGGAGTGGTTGCTGGAAGATTTGTCAGATTCTTTGTGGATTAGACAATCATCCTGGAAGCACAATCAGTTGTGAAAAGACTGAAGCTTTCCCATGGTTTTTATGCTCAAGAAAGCAAATGTTTGCTGTGCTTGAGAATGGCTATTTTGCATCACTTCCCTAAAGCCCCTCAGGTTCCAGAGGACCCCTGACTACGTGAAAAGCAGCAAAGATGCCCCATGCAAAATGCAGGTAGGCTGTCAGCCCCCAACTGAGCAATAAAATGCTGCAGCTAACATCTAGATGTTGCCAGTCTCCCACAGGACTACCAACCTGAAAATACTGACAAGTGAAAGACTGACCAGAGAGCCTGCATACTTTTTTTTCCCTATTTGTCAAGTGTACAGGGCAAACTACTAACTTAGTACACTTCTGGAGTAAGAAACAAATACATGGATGCTTGGCCTTGCATTGTCCCTGCTAGGTCTTTGTCCTATGTTGTCTGTAGGAGGGATGCTTCAGCTTTTCATGGCCTTTGACCAACGTGCTGGCAATGTTCCTGGCCTGTCTTCAGCTCAGCACAGCCCTGACTTCTCTGAATGTCCCAACTTCTGTCCTTCTCCTCAGTGACATCAATTCTTGGCTCTAACACCAGTTCCAGTCTGACCTTAACCCAGAGAGCTTGTCTGTATATTTCCAGGCTGTAATTCCTAAGCAGTCTTATCCCAAAGCTGGCTGCTTTGAAGTCAAAAGAAGCAACTAGACTGCAGAACAGCCTAAGTCAGGCCTGACACACTCTGCAGTGCCACTGCTGCTTGGCCCTGCTATGCTGTGGAGGATGCCACCTCCATGGCTGATTTGCTGCCTGGTTTGAAAAGACCAGGTCTCTTGCTAAGCACAAGGATGCTGCTGCCTGCCCATCTGGGTCAGAGCAGAAGATGAGACACACTGGTGAGCCCCAGCAACAGAAGGACAGAACATCAGTCTGATAAAATGCCAGTCCTGTGAAGAGTAAGAGACAGTTACTGGAGAAAAGGCTTTATTAATGAGGGACACTGTAACATACCATATTGCTCTGATGCTCCAGGTCTCTGGGAGGACTCAGAGATTCAGCACAAATTCTTAGCTGAACCACCCAGGTTCTGGGCTTGTCACCTTGGCAAGAGGCCTTTCCTACCTTAAGACTCTTCCATCAGCACTGTTTATCTCTGATGAGGAGGGGCTGAATGCTGCTGGAACAGACTGAGGATTACCTAAGGAGAGAGGCAGGGCATAGATCCTTGTCACTGAGCAGTGGCAGGCAAGCAGCCATTTCGGATGACAAATTGCCCCAGGCTGGAAAGCAGCAGGATAGATTTGAATAGAGTTGCTGTCAAAATATCAGTGCTGGATCATGGGTCTGCAGGACTGTGATAATACAGAGCCTGGCCCTCAGGATGCAAGGCTGACTACGGCTTCTCCTGTCCCTTCACGTTCTGTCTCTCCTTGTCCATGGCAGCTGCTTGTTCCTGCAGCTGACTCCAGTACTCAGGCAGCGGCTCCCTGATTCCCAGCAGGCTCTGCTGCCTAGTGAGGGAAGAAAAGAGTGGTTAAAGCAGTCCCTACCATTCCTCCAGTGCTCAGACAACCTCAGCCTCGTTCCCCCAAGGGTCCCTGGGGCTCACTACAAATTAAGCAGTTCAGACTTCTTGTGTGCAAAAAGCCTGAGTGATTCCCTCATGCCACTCAGCACTCAAGTTTACTGCTCTTGACAGCAATGACCTCTATATTTCTCTCTGCCTGTTAGCCTCTCTAGACACAGGTCTCATTGCAGTGGTATTTGCTCTGCTCTGGCTTCAGCTCTCAGTACCCAGGGAGCAAGATATCCCTAGAGGTGATGGCTCCCCAGTTTTTCTGGTACAAGGCAGACAAGAGTCTCCCCTCTAGTTTTATGAGGAGGAGGGACAGAACTGGTGGCTGGCAGCATAGGATGAAACTTTTCTGCACTTAACTAACCAGACAACACCATAGGATTCAGTCTGGAGACAAGGAATTAGGGAAGGCTGCCAGGTAATATGTGCTCTAAGGTCATACCTGCACCCACCTGTCCCGTTTCAAATTGGAGACTTAAGGCATAGTGAAAAGAACAAACAGGGTATCATTGACATGGATCTGGCTCCAGGTTCCCAAAAGGATTCAAGGAAAAGGTCACCCAATAAGAGATGTCACATTGCCATCTAGTGACGGCATGAACTCAATGCATCAGTTAAGCTCTGACTGCAACCTCGGCCTGAGGGTGCTGGGGAAGTTCTCAAACCGAGAAACCTCCAACACAAATCTGCTTAAACATCAAATGAACCTAGGAATGGAGGGGAGGAGCAAAGCACAAAGAGATCCCAGCTCTGCCTGGATATGGGGTCAAAAGGAAGACGCAGGCACTTAAGTGAGGATCATATTCCCTGACAAGTTTGCACAACCTGTGTTGCACAAAAGCACATTAGAACTAGCAAGTCCTCTCTACCTGGAATGACAAGCCTGCCCCAGGCATCCTGACTGGGGATGTTAAGATGTTCAAGGAAGGACAGAAGGGAAAGGAGGAAGGGTTCTGGGTAGCTGTCAGGAATACCTGAACATCAAGCTCACCCAGACATAAATCTGTAAGCACACAGAAGAACCCAGAAGCTCCAGAGTGAGGCCTTGCATGAACCTGAGCCACATCACAGCTTACAATAACGCACGTGCACTTACCTACCAGGCAGAAGGAGAACCTTACCTATCACGTAAGAAAATGTTACATCGCTCAATCCATGTCAGGTTCTGCAAGGATTTGGGAGGCAAATCTGGTTCCTTTGGGAAAGCCTCCTTCAGTGGGTAGGAGTTGAAGTCAAAAAGGAAGATGGTGCTGTCAGTGGTTCTGCTCTGTGCCAGTGCATCTGCCTGCTGCTGTTCATCTCCTAGACAGAAACAAGAACAGTGGGCTATTGCATCAGCAGTCATCCAGTAAGAACTATCAAGGATCATTGCACAGCTGAATGTAGCCAGCAACCATGTATCTGAGACAACTCCGAGGTGCTACCAACCTTGAAGCAGCAAGCACCAACTCACAGTATCCACTACAAACACTGGCTGCCAGGGAGATCCTACAGCATGAGATGGTGGAGTACTGAAGCAGAAAACAATCTGTGATGTGGCAGTGTTCATCAGGGACACTGTGCCATCCCAGGAGAAGATCAGGGCCTGAAACAGCAGGTTGACACTTAGAAATAGATGGAAAAGTGAAAAGCATTTCCTGGAAAGAACATTCAATGACATTCAGGACTTCACATTCCCAACTACGATGCTGTTCTCTTTCCCTACCCAGTAGTCATAGGGCCACAGCAAATCAAGGACAGGCCATGCAGGGAACTTGGACTGGTTGCTGCAGGTTGGGATTGGGAAAGGGCAGTAGGGCAGGTTAAAAATGAATAAGATCCACCCTTCTGCACAGCTGGCTGTGGTAAGCAGTTTTTAGTCCTTTTCTCCCCATGCCTGAAAACTTTCTGAGGCCAGCTGAAAGGTCTGACTGGGCTTGTGCTTGTAACTTCTCCTCACCATGATGCCCTCTCATATTTGACCCTGATGCCTGAAGCTTCATGCCTGGGCCCTCTCGTCTTTGCAGCTAGATATGTCCATGTGCAGAGGCTTCCAGTGCCTCCCACCTCAGTGGTGTTAGAGGACATGGGTGCGGGGGATACTGAGTAAGATCACAGAAGAAAAATGCTTTGAAAGTTACCAGCTACATACAGATCTGTAACTGGTGCAGGAAGTCCCTGAGCCAAAAATAATTGGAGGCTGGGAAAGGATGGGAGGGCAGTACCATATCTGATTGCCCTGTTCTTTATCTTCTAACCACCCAGTTACAGCTATTACTGGAAACAGGATCCTAGGCCAGATGGACCTGTGTTCTCCTAAGAGAACTGGCAATAATACTCACAGCACTGGGGAATGCCAGGACAGGCGCCACTGCGCTGACAGCAAGATTTGGATCTTCAGGCCTGTAAAAGAGACTCAGGCTTATGCTACACTTTCATGTACCTGGCATATACTGAGAGGCTGTAATAATGACAATGGCAGTTTGTGGCACATGGGCTGGCATAAAGTTCCAGCCAAGCCCCTTCCCTATGGAGACAAAGTTTGCCTTCTCCTGGGCAGGAACCTCAGAGGCTCATCCCTGTGCATACCTGCCCAGGAACTATATTGGAGATACAAATCACCTGCCTGTCATAGAGGCATGAAACCATAGCCTTCAGAGCAGCAGCTTCCCCAAAACCGACCCTTCTCCTGAAACCAAGGGGATAAGTGAACATAAAATTGGTAGAAAGAGAGCAAGAAATGCTTATTCTGACTCATAGGGGGAATTTATTCTGGCAAGGGCAGAAGAGAGAATAAAAACCTTCCCTGGGTACCCGGCAGAAATCCAGCTAGTTGAACATCAGCCCTGGGGCAGTCCTACAAGCACTTGTGTTCTAGTGCACAGAAGAATGCAGAAACACCCCTAATTCTGGAATAACCATTGGATTTTAGCACTGGAACTGACTCCTAGCAAAACCACACTTGCTGCTGGTGGAGCTATCTGAGTGAAAGCAGTAGAAAGTTCTCTACCCTACAGAAATCTGGGGGTCCTGTGGGACTTGACCACTATACCACATGGTTTCTTTGGCTGGAGTGAGGTCTATCAGAGTCTACCTCACCTGTCTGCCAGGAGCGTGATGCTGGACTTCCCAGCCCCGGGTGCTTTCACCAAATAGAGCGAGCTGTCTGTACATAGCACTAGAAGCTGCATGATGGGAGAAGGAGGATCTGTACCAGGACAAGGTGTCTCATTGCTGGCAGCTGCAGAACTCCGCAGGAAGTGGATACTACGGATGAGACGTTCCTCTAGAATGGCAGTCACAGCCAGTGGGTATCCTGGGGAAGCAGGGATAAAAAAAAAAAAAAAAGATAGTGGTTTAGGAAAAAAAAGGAACTGGCAATTTATCCAAGGAAAGCTTAGCTTGGACTGCTCAGGGGCAGCAGCCACCAGAACAATCCTGATGGCAGAAGAATCTTCTTCTACCAGGAGAATCCCTGCATCACAGCAGGATGACACTAACACTGATGGCAGCCTGGACTGTGATACCACAACAGCCTCAAAGATGACCTGAGGGTGCAGTGGCAAAGCAGTGACTGTTTCACAGCCTCAGGGCAAGACCGCATCAGTCCTCGCTGCAGCAGTTCACAGCCCCTGTATTGCTGTGGATGGGAATGGTTCCATCAGGGCTAAGACAGTCACACAGTTGGCAACTTCTGGCCAAGCATCCCATGAAAAAGTGAGTCCAAACTATTTTCACATTTGCTTATAAATTCACTGCCAGTCCCCCACTCACACCAAGCCAAAGCCTCAAACTCCTAGGGAAGGAAGCAATTTATCCACTGTGATCCAAATATACAGTCCCAAAGGGCAAGCTTACCTAGGTGTTTATCCCAAATAGTTATTGCTGCATCTTCACATGCCAGTGCCAGGTACCTGGAGCAGGAGCTGACAGCTGAGCATGCAATTGGAGCTGCACATGGCCACACAACATCAGGTTTTGGATGAGAATCTAAACAGAAGAACATGAAGAGAGGTAACTGTAAGGAGTTGCAGAGCATTCTCTCTCACGCTACCAGCTTTCAGTTTCCCAATAAAACATGCACCATTTTGGGGTCTCCTGCCATACTGGCTTCACTAAAAATACTCCCAGTCTGTGCAACATGGAGCCCTACAATCCAGCCTAACCCACAAGGTATGTGGCAGCCCTCCTCCCCATTCCTCATTTCCCCAAATCATGAAGATCTGACTGAACAACAGCCACTGAATACTCCCACTCCCCACAGAGTGCTCTACTAGAGAAAGTAAGATTTTCTTACCCACTTTCTCCTTGAGTGGATGCTTAAGTAAGTAGAAGCAGAGATTGTGGCTTCCATCCCAGTGTACGCTGATGCCAGCTGGAACATCTGATTGGGACAACAAAAGAGAGAAGGGGACTGGAGACAAAGAAAGGAACAATCCAGGACACTAAAACCCCATTAGAAAGCTCTCAATTAGAGCTCTCATGGTATCTCTGATGGGACTTAAAGAAACTCTGCTCATACAGAATCTAAACTACAACAAACTCTCCCCTTGTCTGTTATTTTTATCTTGCCTATGTGCCCCCTCATCTTTTTTGGTGTTTTGGGGTTTTTTTTTTTTGGGGGGGGGTATTTTTTTAACTATGGAGCTAAGTTTGTTAGACTCTATGCCGGTGACTGACTTCTAAATCTTAGGGTCAACATTTTTATCCAGGCCTATGTCCTTGGAGATGGAATTTATGTAATGGATCCAAGCCAAAGCCATTGAGCTCTAACTGGAGCTCAATGTCATGCAACGATGTGCTTCATAGGTTAACAGCTTTTTGCTCATTTGGATTACCTGGCTGTACCTTCATTTCAAGTCCCACCTGTAGGATCCGGCTAGGCAGGACAAAATGGAAAGTAGCATGTCTGAAAAAAAAAGAAGTGAGAAATGTATGTAAAAGACAGGCCTTGAAAAGTAGGCAGCACTGCAACAAGACCAGGAATGTCTCTAGCCCCCTGCCCTGAAGCCTTGGGATGAAGGAGGCAAAGCTAAGATAGAGGCTTCTATCTACACTTGAAAAGTACCCTGCGTTGAGGTCTCACGGACTGAAATTCTGGTTGGTGCTCCCACTCACCTGGGGATCTCCTCCTTGCTCTCACTCTCACCCTCAGCCTCCAGATACTCCCGATAAGTGCTGCGGAAGATTGCTTCCTGCTGCTCCCACTGGGAGCCCTTAATTAGGTGATCGTATCCCAAGCCAAGCATGCTGCCATCATCCACTTTCTTCAAGGCATCCAAAGGGCTTTGAAAACTACTGCCTGGATTGGGAACACAAAGGGAAAAGGCACAGCCCTGAGGAGCAGACACTATGGACCAGATGCCATGGAGTGCTCAGAGGCATTTTGGCCATCCCTCCTTCAGAGTGGCATCATCTTGAAGAGGGACACACTGCATCTTCTGGTAGAAGTACTGCAACGTTAAGAATATATTCTGTAGGACTTTCCATATCGCTAGCCCATTTTCCAGTATTTGAAGGCAAGGACAAGGGCAAGTCATCTGAGGACCCAGCTCACTTTGCCTGTGGCATTCTCCCAGACAGCATAAGGTCTGCTCTATTCCCATCCTCAGCATTTTCCAGGACTCAACAGTGGTGAACTAGATGTGCTGTCAGGTTGCTAGGATCTAGGAAACAACCTCTTCCCTCTTTGGTGACAATAAAGCCCAGGGTGTATGCCACCCGCTTTGAGACACACTGAAGTATTTTGTACAAACAAACGCGTGAGATGGTTGGGTAAGAAGTAACTCCCTCTACAGGATTACATATAACTACAAGGACAGGTCAGGAAGGGACCAGACAGCACGTTACTGAAACTTTCTGACCTGTTCTGTAGTCATAAAGGCCATGATTTGCCACCTGAAGGAGGCTGCAGGTCGCAAGTACAGAATCAGTCCTAACCTGTAATGGGTTTGGGTGGCTTCACTTTCAGGAGCAGCACTGGGGGACTCAGCTTTCCATCAGTTTTGTCTGCAGACACAGAAGACTCCTGCAACAGAAAAACACCTGTCTGGGAACTGTGTTGTGCCCTATGCTGCTACATTTTCACCTGTTCACAGGAACCAAATGCTTCCTAAAGGAAGTGTCTGCAAAGCTTGACTGACACTGCCTAGGAGATACTGGTTTTAGGCTCATTCTTCAGGCCAAAACACAGAAGCTTGAGGCAGGTCACTACTTTCATTCACTTTCAACATTACAAAGGATGTTCTGCCCAGACACCTCCTATCTTTGTGCCCTAAATAACCTTCACTTCTGGTCTTACTAAGCTCTCTGAATTACTCTTGCTGCAGCACAGGCGTGGGTGGGGCACAGCAAGGCTCAAAAAAAAAGAAACAGGACCAAAGGTTGCAGAGTGCTGCTGAATACAAGAACCAGATTTTAGTTCAGAGAGCCTAGGACTGGAGGAGGTCATCTATGTGCTTGGGGTGGAAACGGAAAGTCCTAACAGGGGACTAGCACCGGTGTATCCCCACCACCATCCCCCACACATTCACACTTGGCTAAACAGAAAAGGTCTGGCTAAATAATCAACTGAGTCTGAGAAGCAAGAAGTAGGAACTTGGGTAGTTTACATGGAATCAGAAAAGATGGAATGCCTGGGTGTTTGCTTTTGGCTTGGACAAGTTAAGGGACATGGCTGCCCTGAACACAGGGCTGAGAAGCTGCTCCCTCTTAAATGGCCAGGAAAGTATCTGCTGAAGGAGGAGGGAAGCATTATGAGGCAGGTATCACAGAGGGTTAGCTGGAGGTACTGGGCAGAAGGTGCCTGTATGTTGAGAGGTGAAATCTAGTAGGGTGAAAGCAATGCAGGAGAGAGTTAAGCATTGACTCAGCATTTAAAATTCCCCATAACAGCTCAGGACATTCGTTGAAACCAATTACCATCTCTGCAGAACCGTCTCCATGCAGCTCCAGACTTTTCTGCCAAAGAATCAGAGGTAGCAGTGGTTAGTGCAAACAGGCCCTACTCAGGCAGGTTTGACCATGACCCCACCAGGCTCCTCTTGTAGACAGTCTAAAACACGAACTCTGGTTCAGGACCAGACTCTCAAGTGGAGGTATCAGGCCCAATTCCTACTCCTTTTCACCTTCCCCCAGTAACATAAGGGAGAAGCCCTGTGGGAATACCCTTACAGAGGGCCTCCTCAGATGGGGCAATACTGCTGGGAAAGGAGCTGCCAGTTTCAGGGAGGGGCAGCAGGAATGCTAGCCCTGGGACCAAGGGAACCTCATTGGAAAGCCACTTGGGAGAGCCACTTACTTGGGAGAGTAAACATGTCCCAATAACAAAAAGGCCTTGTGAAATGTGGGCTGGGCAGCTGTAGCAGCTATAGAGACATATAGTCCATCTCCCTGGGCTGACAGACTTGTTCAGCCTGTACCTTGCAATCACTGCGTGCAGGAGCAAGGCTTGGGGAGAGACCTGTAGGCAAAAGGGTATAGGAAAATATAGCACAGTGGGAGATGGAACTGTTTTGTACCGCAGATGTCCAACTCAACCTCCTCTCCTTGCAAGCCAACCCTGCTGCAGCTTCTGGGTTCTTTTCAGTCTCCTTCAGCCAGGAATCCTTAGGCAATTGGTAGATCTCCAGCCAAGCTTTTGTGCTGTCTGCATTGGGAAACTATGTTGAGCAATTGGAAATTAAGAGAAAAGGTCTTTCAAGCAACCAGCTTCTGTTATGTTATATCCTTAAAACAAGATCTGGGTGTTTTTTGAAATGTAAAATCCCTGTGAACTCTATGCAGCCCACCTCTCCTCCTACTTAAGGCTTCACGTGCTTGACTGATACTGACATCTTAGCCTCCAGCTCAAGTCCTTGAGGTCCCACATCCACCAAAGAAATTCCATGAAATGACTCAGACAAATAATTTGACCTGTAGCCTCTGAGGTAAAGTAGAAAGTGAGATGTGGTCTCATACTGGTTCTCTGTGGATGCTACATGTCTCATTCTCAGCATATGTCCAGGTAGATTCCACAGAACTTGGGTCCAGAAAACCTACTAGCAGCAACTGAGTTGATAAAGGCAGCTGCCATGAAACAGAAGAACTCTATAGCAAGGAGTTTGCTGTAGTGTTTAGAGACTGTCTCTGTGCTGTTTGGCTTATGTCTGCAGAGAAAATTCTTCAGGTCTACATATTTCCAGTGTAAAAGTGAGCCAAAGCAAACCAGAGGAAGAACTGGGTTTGGTACTTCTGGAGAGGAAAGGGAAACCTGCTTTCACTGAGCCTGCTGGGAGCTGGGAACCACACTAGCCAGTTCCAGACAGCTCACTTTTGGGATCAGTCCTGATACGCAGCAGGCCTTCTGGAAAGGACAGGGAGTGGCAGGAGCAGCTCTCTAAGCTGGAGGAGGGACTGGGAGGGTTGGGAACAGGATCTCTGGGAACCCAGAGTACTTGGAGCATTTTAATAGCATTGCTGCTGGCCCCTCTGCTAGAACACAACAACTGTCGCTCACCCAACAACACCATGTTCCTGCACTTGCCTTGCAGCAGGACTCCTGCGTAATCACCTCCCGGGGAGAGCACCACCTCCACACAAGCAGTTCGCTTGCTGATATCCTCCTGCCAAAGAAAAATGGGCTGGTATCAAAGCACAATCACTGATTCAGAGCGCTCCGTGGCCTTACACAGTTCTCAACAGGATGAAAGCCAGACAGATTGTTGGAAGAACAGGAATAAATATCGGGCAGCACTCTTGGTGCGCTGCTGCCCATGACGGAAATTCCTGAAGGCAATTAGTACTCCTCATGATTGATTACTTACCAGCCTTTGCCCAATATCTATGGAATCAACTCAGTACTTACCGTTTCATTTAGGATTTTAATGAGTAGGAAGTTTTCCTTGTGAAAGCAGAAGAGCCAGACAAGCCCTGGAATAGAAATACAAAAGTAATAGTAGGAGGAGAAAAGTGAACAGATGGTAGCCATGCTCTTGGGAGATGGCTGTTACAACATGTGCAGGAGAGTGAACAGGGCTACATTTTTTTCCTGGGCTCAAGGAAGAATATTCCACTGCTTCCAGCACTAAATTTTTGCTGGCTTCCTTATGCCACACCAGCAAACACTCGATTGTACATAGAGATGGATAAGCCAGTTGGAAAAGTATCTCCACCAGAACTGATAGGTTGCAGATGGAGCCATAAGCTAACCTATTTACCACAGGGCTGTGCAATTACAGGTGCTGAAACAAAGCATGGGGAGGTCATACCTAGCAGTGGTTCTTTATATCTGGTTCAAAGTGTTCCTAAAATTTACTGCACTTCACTCTCAGCTCTACCTGCCTCTGCCGCTCCAGAGAGGACACCAAACCCACACCCACTGCTAATCCCAAGGCCCTAGAGCCACTCTGTCGCATTATCTAACACTCTCTTTGCAGGGCTTTCTAGGAAACCTGTCAGTCATTCTAATGTTCCTCCTGATTTAGCACTCTTCCATAATGCAGCTGCCAACTCTTCAGCTCCAGAGCACAGCTGTCCCCAGCTCAGTCAAAGAAATCCACGTCATACTCACCCATTCCATCCACAGCAAGCAGGACGTGGCACTCGTTCCCCAAATTTGAGGTATGGATGGCACAAACCTCCATCTTGACTTCATCCCAAGCACAGACCTGGCTACAGTCAGACACTCTGAAGGCAGCCAGACCCAGAGACAGACCAACAAAGATGTATTCTCCAGACACTGCAAGGCAATTGGCTCTTCCAGTTACCTAGCAAGAAACGGAACAGATGAGTGTACCCAACCACTTCCCCAGTGGAAGATGGAGGCCATACTGGAGACACAATCCTAGCCTTTCACCAACAGCAGATGCTGGTTTGTTCTGCAAGGGAAAAAATTTTGCATGAGCAAAAGAGAAGAGCTGGGGAGGGGCTCCCATCTCTGTCACAGAGATTGTTCTGTGTTGGGAATGGGAAAGTTTGCTCTGCTAAACAGAAGGGGCTTTAAAGACTGAGAACTCAGGAGCACTCAGCCCTCCCACCACTAATGCAGAGCTGCGATGGGGCGCTGAGCAGCTCCTGGCAATCGCAAAACACCACCAGCACACACCAGCATATCCTTCTGGATACCTCTGCATAATGATGGGGAAGGCAGCGCTGCCCTTCTGCTGACAACGCTCCCATTAGGGTATTCACCGTAACACAGAGCTGAGTTTGCCCATTTATATGCCACTGATTAATTACCTTCCCCTCGGCAAACAAGGGTGGAATCAGCCTGAGAAGCAGAGGGTGAATTTAGTGCTATTTAATATCTGCTTCTCTCTTTTCAGAGAGGTGTGATAGATGGGTGGGAAGCAGAACTTGTCAGACCAGCTTAGAAGCTGCAGCCTTTTGAAGTGAATCAGAGAGATGGTGGTGGATTCTGGGGAAGGTGATGAACAGAAGAATGTAAAATCAACTGAATGGAGATCCTCCAGAAAAACTACTACAGTGATTAATGCCATCTCTGCTGTGAGGGGCTCTGTACCTGGAATTCGGCTGTAGGAAAGCATTTTGTGGGCTGGACCTTTAGTTTTTGTGCTTCTTGGAGCATCTCTCTTCTTTCAATGATTTCCATGGCATTCTCAAAAACCAGCATCACCAGTTTGTTGATCATCCTGAAGGGCTGAGGCAACGCATCATGCTTTCGATCGGGATCCTGCAGGAAGAAATCTTCCTCATCATCCTTTAGCCAGTCCTTTTCAGATGGTGGAGGAATCTCCAGGAGATGCTTCCGGATATACACAGCCATGGTTCTGCTCTTCCAGATGCAAAACACACCTCAGATGCAGAAATCACGGTCAATGCAGAAGAATGAAGAATCGTGCAATATCTACTTTCATGAGGTAATGGGGGAGAAAAAAAAAAAGGGGGGGATTATTAATGACCTCTGAGAGGGAAGAGGGGTTCCTTTCAGTATAGATAGCCAGAGCAACCCTGTTCTCTATAGCTCATTTCTACTTTCTGCATCACCCCTGTTACTCGGGGGCTTTGTCCTGCCCCGGGAATATCAGCCACGCGGACAGCTGCGGGCTGCCTACGGGAAAAGGGAGTGTAAACGCTTTGGCACGGGTTTCTGTAAGAATTATGAAAAAGCGTTCAAATATATCAGCTGCTTCTTCACTAAAAGACTTCTTCGGCCTGATAAAATCCCATGAATTAATTTGGAAAGCAGGTGATTTCACTGGAAGTTACAAACTTCATTTCCAAGCCACCGGGTGCTTTCTGAGCTTCCCCCGCCCCGGGGCCGGGGCCGGGGCCGGGGCCAGGGCTGCTCACGCCACCGCTGGCCTCATGGCGGCCCCACCGCCGCCACGGCCACCGCCACCCCACACAGCGGCCTGACCTGGCAGCGGGAGCCGGGGGACCGGGCCGGGCCGCCGCTCTCCAGCCTCCGCCACCGGTTACCGGGGACCCGCGGCCGGGGGGGAGCCTTTAGCGGGGACACCTGCCCCGCTGTTGACGTCGCCGTGGCAACGGCGCGTTGCGACGCGGCCCGACCGGGAACGCGAACCCGAGCGAAGGGTTCCTGCGGTGGGGCGGAGCCTGGGCGGAGCGGGGCGGAGCGGCCGAGGCCCCCGCACACCTTCCGCGCCTGCAGCCCCTCCGCCGCCGCCATGGAGGGCTTCGTGGACTTCACCAATCGCAGCCAAGGCCGCGACCAGCTCTTCCGGTGAGTGCGGGGCCCAGGCGGCCTCCCCGGGCCGGGGGCAGCGACCCCTGGGTGCCGCCTCTTCGGGGACCCCCATGGGCCCAGCGGCCCGCCCGGGTGCCGGGGCCCTCAGCGGGCTCCTCTCGGTGCCCCCAGCCGTTTTAGGGCCCCTCTCCCGCCGTGCCGGTCCCTCGCCTCTCACCGCTTTGCCGCTCCTCAGCCGCCCCCCCTGCGCTTCTGCCGCAGCCCTTGCCCCTGGGTGTAGCCGGGCCTGGGGCGGCGAGGGGCCGAGAGGGGCGAGCTTCAGCTGGGAAATCAGCGCTGCCCTGCCGCTGCCGCTCCTGCGAATTGTCCGTGTTTCACCTGTGTACCGTTTTCCTCATTTTTTTTCCATTCCAGAGCCACTCAGTACACATGCATGTTGCTTAGCTATTTAATAGAGCATAAGGCTGATAAAGAGAAGCTGGTAATGAAACTCAAGCAGTTGGAATCTAGCATGAGCTCGGGCCGGAAAAGTAAGTACCTGGTGTCTAGAGGGATGAGTCCTTCTTCACTTGCTCCTTCCAGCAAAAAAGCTCCTGGCCTTGCGTTTTCTGTAGTTAACTTATCTTGAGCCACAAAACTTCTTTTAATATATTCACAAAATTGTCAATGGACTTTATCCCTGCCTTGGCTTGCCAGGCTAGGTAGGGCCGAAAAGGCTTCCTCAGCTTCCTCTCTGATCAGGCGATCTGAATTATCGCTGGGAGAACGAGAGAAATCAGTTAAGAGTCAGGCGTTGCTGCAGAGATCAAGTTGTCATCTCCGCTCAAGGACAGACCACAGAGTTACGATGCAAGGCTGGCTTACTGCACTCTCGTTAGTCCTTCCAGCTAACGGGTTGAGGTGGCCTAACATTAAAGGTCATCATCCCAATAAAATCACCTCTGAAGGACCATCCTTCAATATGGCTTTTTACATCCTACTTTGCATATTAATTTTCTTTAGCATTTATACTCTAATAAATCATACACCCTTCCATACTTTTCTCGTAGTCTAACCGTTGGCATCCCTTCATTCTATGTCACAGTTGCATCCATTATGATTACACTGTTGCTTGGTTGTATTGCTTGCTTTCGGATTGATCTTACACCTACTTATCGATTGCTCAATCCTGGAACACCTTCAATATATGAGGCAAATATTCTAATTTAATGTGTTACTATGGATTTGTTTTATTATTCCAGTTGGCTCCAGAGTATGATAATTTCTAGCAGAGTGGCCAGCTGGTTTATCAGCACAGACGTAATTATCTTGCTTCTGCTAAACAAATTGCTAATAGATGTCAAGCCTAAATTCAGGACTCTTGCAGTTCCACTGAGCTTGGGTGCTGCCAACATCTGTCACTGTGACAGTGCAGCAGGTTATGAAAAGTATTTTGCATAATATTGTATTAACATTCACAGAGCGAAACCTAAACTGTGCAGCAGATGAAATGGGGCTTGCCGTATATTATAGCTTGAAATGGAATATTGTAGGGAAGTACATGTACCTCTGACAGTTCATGGCTGAGGAGGGACTTGGGTCTCAGCGTGCTCGGGATGTGAATCACCAGCTTTCACATAAGCTTAGGAAAGTTGTAGCTTGTGCTTCCAACAGGGTTAGTGCAGTAACATCTCCTGTCCGCAGTTATGTGAAATCCAGCGCAGCATATAGCTGGAATTGGAGGCTCTGTTTGTGTCACGGTTTTGCTGACACTGACTCGTTCAGAACCGTGGGTAATATTGGTCCAGGGGGCACCCAGGCACTGAGAACAGAACAGCAGGAGAAGGCTGCAAGTCCTGGCTATTGACAAAATTTGTGTGTAGGTCCGGGGCTGGTGCAGGCCAGAACTGAGACGTTTTACACCCCTTTCCTCTCTAATACTAGCTTCACATGCTGTGAGAAAAAAAATGCTTAAGCATACAAATGCCCAAAGCCCACTGAGTTTTTTAAAAGTACATGTGGACAGTGACACGCCGAGTTGTCCTGCGTAGGGCTGTGTCTCTGCGCTAAAGGCCAGGCCATGCTAACCTTTCTGGGGTTTCTTGCAGTGTTCAGACTGGGCAACATGGTACACGCCTTGGTAGCAGCCAGGAGAACTACACAGCTGCCAGACGTGGTTCCTCGCTTCTGCCTTACAGCCTCCAACCTGACCCGTGCCCTCTACTTCGTCTGCGATGCGGTCCTGTGGTTGAAGAGCGTTGGGCTCCAGCCTGATGTTGATAAGCCAAAGTGGCAGAATTGGGCTACCAAGTGTTACTACTTTTCACTCCTGATGAATCTAGCCAGGGACTGGTATGAGATCTCCTGGAGGCTGGAACACGCTGTACAGGAAGAAAAGGCAAAGGAGAATTCCTTCTGGGACAAACACCGTCAGGAACTAAACTATGTGAAATGCAATGGTTTGCACGGTCTTCTCGTCCTGCTGGGTCAGACACTGAAAAGACATCCTCCTTTGCTGCTGGACTTGGTGAAGAATCTCTGTGATCTCTCAGGTCCTTTGGATACCCTCGGGATCTACAAGACCAACCCAGGAGTGATTGGTTTTTGTGGCGTCCTCTCCTCCCTGGTGGGGATCCTCACATTAGCAAGCCCACATCTGAAGCTGAAGCAGTGACATAAAGGGAGCTGCATAGTACGCAGCGAGCCAACGGCTTTGATCCTCTGATAGGTTTTTGTCCTCTGTATGGCACTTTCAAAATGAACATGTCTCACAGTAACCTCAAGATTAATTTTGTTCTCTGAATGAGGGAATTCTACCCTTTTTCCTTCCATGTGTCTTTGCCGATGGGTTTGGTGCTGTGACACACTCCCTGGTGTGGAGTGGAGATGGGAGAGGACAGAGTAATATTTCACAAACAAGCACAGGACTTGGAACATGGCTGCTAGATAAGGAAATACTGATGTTCCTATATTTTAATACAGGGTTGTGAAATAGTTGCATAGACAACTGTAATAGGTATATGACTCATAACTAATCATGTTTACACTGGAAAGCTGGAAATTGCCAATCAAAGGTTCATACCATCAAATTTTCTATAGTGGGCTCAGACAAGTTGGGAGCTGTGGTTAACATGGCCTGAAGCCAAGTAGGAGTATTCTGATGGGTTTGGGTTGATGGATTGTGTCATCTCTAGGCAGTGGTTTGAATGCAGTGTGATGGTAACTGAACAGTGGTATGATCTGACCTTCAGGTGATCTCTGCGAAGTGTGCAATGGTGACGCTGGATCTGGAGTCTGGTTAGTGCCAACTTGTGTCCCAGGAAATCAGCACTTTCATATTTTCTTTCAATAATGTGAGCTGAGGACCACTGGCCACCAAGTCTGACTTCTCCAGCAGGCCATGGCCATGGCTGAGGGCTTCGGTAAAGAACAGTGTCGGGGAGAAGCTTGTCTGAGACCTGATGATGCTGTGACTTGTAGGGAGCTGGGTTTCCAAAGCTGTGAATCTGGAACCACTCACAAGCACTAAATTTCCCATTACACATGCACCTTAACTCCCAAACTCCTGGGATTCCAAGTGCAACAATTTTCCTTTAATCATGTTGTGATAAGGAGCTTGTTTTGCTGTTTTAATTTTATATGAAAAATTCCAGTATAATGAGGAGCTTTGGAACCCACAGTTAAGGAGAGAAGGCTGGCTCAGAGCTCGTTGAGTCAGAAAAACTGCGAGGGTGTGTTTCTTGTTGTGTAAGCTCCTGGAGGGAAGGGAATGGAGTTGGCCATGATAATATCAGAATCCCCTGTGAGAATAAAAGCTTATTACTGGATTTGGGCATTCATGGGTTAGATTTTCTATCTGGTCTTCCCTATCCTTTCCTCTCATGACCACAAGATTTCTTGTGTGTTCCTTCGCTGGTTGAGTGGGTTCTACCATTTGAAAATGCCTTACATTTGCCCTGCAACTGCATTATTGCTCATTGCTTACCTCGCTGGGAATGCCTGCCTGGCAGTGTAATCTAGGTTAAAGGAGAAATGCTGTGTCCAGCTGTCTAACAGTTACATGGCATGCAGTCTCTGTTGCTCCTGACTTTGCGGAGTACCAGTTCTGACACCATCTGAGAAAAATTTGCACATTATATAGGCGATAAAATTACCATTTTTCTTCATCAGAGTTAGGGCTGTGTGTTCTGCTGCTTTCTGGAGCAAGGACTCTGTTCAGTCTGTCAGGAGATGTGAACAGAGAATACTCTAACCTGGACCAAGGTGCTCTCTTATTATTTCTGATGCTGTCTGGAAACACAACTTAGAAGGTGCTGGTCGCCTTTATTAAAAGGAGAAGGCTGTGGTAGGCACGGCAAGGCAGTGCCCCCATTTACCATAAGTCGTTGTGGTCAGGCTTGGAGTTGCTTCCACTTTGAATCTGAAGTGTTAGCCTGCCGATGAAGTATTGAAAAAAAGAGGTTGCTGGACAGGATAATTAATTGTGCTTGAAGACCAGATGTGGCCTGCAGCAGCTCTTCTTTTTATCATGGCAATGAATACCATTCAAAGTGCAGCAGTTCAGACCATAATGTAACATCACAGTGCAGGGTATGTTGTCTTCAAGGGCTTCCTCTCCTTTTTAGCAAAGGATTTGTTGTGTTTGTTTATTCCATTTGCCTTTGAGCTCCTGGCAATGTGGGGCCCATCCCTCCCTTGCTCAGATTTGATCATTATCCCTGTGTGTAGCAACAAGTGCAAGGAAGGAAGAGGAGTCTTGATCTGGCAGCAGAGGTTTGACCACCCTTTGTCTACAGAATGTCATCTTCTTGTAAATAAAAGCATTTTTAATTCCTCTCAGGAGAGCTCTCAGGTACAAAATACTTCTTTCACTGGTTTGCAAAATGATTTCTCTTTTTCCCTTGTAATTTGTAGGTAAAGGGAAACACGTTAACATACCGATGTGGCCTCCAGCCACATAGACCTCTCTGTGCCCTGCGGAGGAAGAAGGGTGGTTTTTTCCCTTCTGCCAGGCAAACACTGCAAAACCATGAGCCAGGCTTTGATGTTTCTTGTGTAGGGACTGGTGTGGATTAAGAAGTACAGCCTTAACCTGGGAGATGGGGCAGGGAATTTTCAGCCTGTCTCAGCCTTACCTGTCCCATCCTACGTGATGTGGGTTGCAGCATACAGGAGTAACTCTCTTTGCTGGATGTTAAGCATTAATACTTGCTTTCTGCTCCCCAGCTGGAGGCTAGCAATTTAACGTGCCTTAACATAATGAGACTGAAGCCATAGAATCACTACAAATGGAGAAAATCCTTTTAGAGCCTTTTTTTTTTTTTGTATCTTTTTCTGACAAAGCAGTTGGAACAAAGACAGCTGTTTGAACACAAGCAATAAACTGAGATGTGCATGACACCGTATCTGTGTGTGTAACTTTAGAAGGTGGGGAAAAGAGATACTGAAGGAGGGATCCTCCCTCCCATCTCTGAATTTTATGAAGGATGATACTGCTAGAGAGACATTGCCTATAGTTGTGCTTGGGCTACAGAGCTTTCCTTCCGCCGTAGCGGGGTGGCAGCCGGATTCATCAGACTCATTCACAATCCCCATTTCAGTTGCAAAAACATGAAGTAACTGTACCAGGTAAAGCTGCATATATGACATGCCCCGAAACAGTGATGTTTTGAGAATTCCCATCAGTACGAGTGGTGAGAGTAGCAAATTTCCTTCTGAATTACTGGTCTCATACATGTTTTGTAATTGAAACAGTTAACAGGAGAGTGCTCTGTGTGAGACACGCAAAGTAATCTACTCACGGACAAGGCCTTGCTAATGTTAGTAGCGCAATGGCATGGTATTTCAATAAATGATGAGCCGTTCAGGATTCCTAGGGGAGCAGCAAGAGCAATCAAAGGTCTGAAAACCAGCATCTCCAGGGAGAGAGCAAATTAACTGGTTCTGTAGAGGAAAGGTGACTAGGGGAGAGTGTGAGAAGTCTTCAAGTGTCTAAAAGGTTGTCTGCCAAGAGGAAGGCAATAAATTGGTCTCTAAATCCATCCAGGAGGTAATCTGTTTATTGCAGCAAAGGGGAATTAAGTCACATGGGTGACTTTTCTTGAAGTGCAAGTAAAATAAAAGACTAAATGGATTGCCCGGGAAGGCAGTCCTTAAAAAGATACTGGACAGCGGTCTGCCAGCAGTGGTTTAAGGGGTTACTTAACTGCCGCAGGGCATGGAAATTAATTAGTTATTAATTAGTTATGTCTCCAGCCCCCTCCCAGACCTAAGAGTACAGATGCCTTGCAGGTCTTAGGGGATCTGGTTCACTCCCTCTTCGTGGTGTGTTAATGGCTGTGGAGCAGACTGTGAAGACAGAGGTGTAAAACTCTGCTTGCCTGCACCTAGCTGATCCTGAGCTCTAAATATTGCCTGCAGGAGCACAGAAAGTATTTCTGGTGTGGGCTGGAGCGGTGGGAGGGTGGAGGCAGTGGTACCTTTGCACTGCAGAGCTGGGGGCTGGCACAGCCTTTGCCCCGGAGGAAGGGGAGGGGATGAGCGAAGGCGTTAGTAGGGCAGAGGCTGTGTTGTCTGTTGATCCTGACTCCAGCCGAGGCAGAGAGAAGGCTGGCATGCCCCCTGCACTTTTAGCAAGGCTGGAAAATGTCTCGGTGCCAAGAGAGCAAATTTCTGAGCAGGCTGCTGCCCTTTGTCCCGCTGTCTGGAGATCAGTGACTCACGCCCCTGCCGAGCTGGAGACAGCCCGGGATATTCGCGTGGCTCTGGACCCAGCTAGCAGGGCAGGCCTGCGAGCTTTGCAGAGCCCTGGGCTGGAAGCAAACCCCTCTTCGGGAGGAAAGCGGGTATTTTCCTCCTATGTGTGGCTTTCCCACCTCCCTGGGAAGTCTCCCGCCCCCATGTACAAGCAGCACAGCCAGGAGCAGGGAGCCGTGGAGCCACATTGGGTGCACAGCTCCGTGTCCTGCACAGGGCTGCTAGGCAGCTGTGGGTATTCGAGGACTTGGCTCTGCTTCTTGGGCCTCCCCTGATGCTGAGCTTCACGCTGAGGGTCACCCTGCCTGGTGTCAGCAGGCTGCCTGGGTCTCCTATCGGCACTGAGACCGTTGGGTTATTGCTTTTTCCTCTGGCCTTTGTCCTCTTTCCACCACGCTGTCCTCGTCTCATCAGTGTGGCTCATCCTTGATCTCTGTAGTCAATAACCAAAACCCATCACAGCTTCATACAGGTGGTGTCTTCTTTCTTTTCAACCAGTACCACAAACGGGTTTGTTAATTATGATGTGAGTCACCAAAGTGCCTCCCGCGCAGCAAGGCAGCCTGACCACAAAAGAGCAGCAGTAGTGAGAGCATCGCTGGCAGGTCAAGGGGAGCAGTTGTTTCTCTCTACGAAGCACGTCCGAGGCTACGTGTGGGGAACCGGGTCCTGTTTTGGCCCCACCAGCACAGGAGAGATCTTGACTGGAGTCCAGCAGAGGATCATTAAGAGGGTAAGACATTTAGGGGCATGGAGCACATGCCATACCAGCACAAACTGGAGCACAAACTCTGCTCAGAGATGCACAGAGCAAGGATAAGAGATGGCAGGCACAAACTGCAATGGAGGAAATTCCAGCTGGACATAAGGAGAAAATTATTTACTTTGAGCAGGACCCCAGAGAGATGGGAATCTTATCCTTGGAGGTTTTCAAGACTGGATGAGACCTTGAGCAGCCTGATCTAGCTTCAAGGGTAGCCCTTTGAGCAATAGTTGGATGGGGTGACCTCCAGAGATCATATCCAACCTGATTTTTTCTTCCATTTGTGTCTCCTCCAAATGCCTAGAGCTTTCCTAATGCAATGTCTGCCCTGAAGCTCAAGTAAAAGCCTCCTCGCCAAAATTCTCAGTGAATTATCTTAGAAATTGCAGACCTGGCCAAACTAGATTGTTTTATGTAGGATGTGGCCCCCGCCCCCCTCATGTCTGCCTTTTGCTCCTTCTGCTTAGTAAACTCTCCTGGGAAGACACTATATTCTGGATCTGTGTTGCATTTCCCAACAGGATAGGATCCCGGTCCACCACAGGGGATCACAGGGGCTGCAGAAATGCGGGAAGGTTTTCATCTCTTAGGAAACCCTGCCTGACTCTTCACCTTCTCCCACGCTGCTCATGATCTATTGTTTTTGAGGTGGTGAGGTCCAAGGACAGCTTCTTGTCATCTTCTCTTGGTGGAGTGGCATTAAACCCCAGTGCATCCCAGCTGTGCTGCAGTTTCTGGGCTCAGCAGGGAAGACAACGAAGGGGATTTTCTGCCGTCATCTGTTCCAAATTACGGTGGCTTCAGGGAGGTCCTTGGCCAGTTTCCACCACAACCCGCCAGCTCCCAAACCCACGCAACTGAGAGGTGGGGCCTCGTGGTGGTAGTGGCCCAGGCACCCGTGCATTGCTCTCAGAGGACCCGGGTGAAGGGACGGCGCAGCCACCACACTCTGCTCCTGCTCTGCCGGGGACGGGCAGCCCCTCGGTGAGTGGCTTGTCCCCCTCTGGGTGCTCTGGGGACAGCTTCAGTGGACTGGGGTGGTGAGAGCAGGGATCACCCGCTCTTCCTAAATCTCCTGAATTTCAAATGCTGCTAAGAAAAGGGGTCTGTGCCAGGGGTGGGAGCTGGAGGAGTGTCACCCAGCCGGGAGCAGCGGAGACGGCTGTTCTATGGTGCATACGTGGAGCTGCGGCTGCATGGAGACAGGAGCAGATGAGCGTGCGGGAAGGGGATGTTGACCGCAACTGGGCAGCTCTCTGTATCCCTACCTGCTCACTGTGTCCCTACCTGCAGCTACTCTCTCTGCTCCTGTCCTGCCTTCGTAGCCCTCCTCAGCCTGCATCTCAGCCTTCCCCTCTATGAGGACCCTGCTTACTCTGAGTTTGCTCACAGCTCTGCCAGCACGCTGTATCCTGCCTTGCGCGGTTGCTCCTCCACACTGGACGCCTCTCAGCTCATTCTCTGCATCTCTGGGTGTTAGGACACACTGGTAGAGGAGGGCTGTGTGGAGTCATGGGTGTTACAGCTTAACTGGTAAAAAGTCAAGCATTAGGCAACACCGCGTCCATTGCACCCACGGGAGGCGCGTGTCTCAGCCCAGCTCCCGGCCCTGCTGTGCTCGGGGGGAGCAGGAGTGATGGGGGGGAGCTCCAGCCCAGCCCTGCCTTGGCAGCGGGGTCTGCGGCTCCCAACCTTGCTTTGCAGGTGGATGCGTGGCAATGACGGCAAAGAAGAATCAGCCTGTGCAGAATGGAAGTGCCAAGGTGGGTATGGGAAGGGGAAGAGAGGGGAGGGCAGAGGGGTGCCGAGGGTGCCAGGTAGCACGTACTGGCTCTGCTGGATAAATACCAGTCACGTCTGACACTGTCCCATGTGTGTCCCCATTATCTTTACGTGGCTCTTTACCAGCAGTAATATAGAGCATCATCAAAGGGAAAGGATAAAACCTTTTGCATGCTTGAAACGAAGTAGTTCAGAATGAAGAAAGGTGACTCTGAGCTGATGTGAGCCCTCGGTGGTACCTGCTGGCAGTGCCTGTCCTTCAGCTGTGTCCCCACTGTGGACCCCAAACCTCCAGCAGCCATGTGCTGTGGATGCAGCGCTGCTCTGCACAGCTAGAGCTCCATGTCAAGCCAAAATTAGCACAATACAGCACAAAACAACACAGTTTTTACCAAACACGCAGATTCACAGTCCAGTCGTAGTCACGAGTGGGACACGAAGCCAAACTCAGCCTCTCACCCACTGGTGATCAGGGTGCTCAGCTTTTTCTTCTACTGTGTCCCGTGCAAGCCAACGAGCACTTGCCTCATTGCTGCTGTGATGAGCCAACGCTCGCCCCGTTCCTCCCGTGGAGGTGAGGTGATGTCTCACCTCATCAGGTGGGTGCTGGGCGAGAGCAGGCACGGAGGCTTGGAGCTGCAGGTTTACCCTGCTCACCCGGCTTTGAGGGACCTACCCCAGCCATGCTCTGGCACTGGCAGTACACACAGGTGTTGGCTGCACTGGTTTGTACTGGCATTTCACGTCGCCCATAACAGGACAGAGATGCCACATAGGCAAAATAGACTTTGCTGGTCCAAGGACAGGAGCAAGGGCTGGGGCAGATGGAAGAAGCAGCAGAGTGGAAAGACAGAGGAATTGCCTGGAGAGCTGGGCTTGGGAGATGGGGGCAGTGGGGACCATCACCCCTCCGACACTGCCTGTGGTGTCTCTGCTCCTTCAGCAGCAGCAGCCAAGCCTGCTTGTCCATGGCTGTGCCATATGCAGAGAAGCTGGGAGACCCTCAGTGGGGTGTGAGAAATGCCATCCTCCTCCAGCGTGAGCTGAGGTCCTCTGTGGTCACTGCAACACACCAAATGCCATCAGCGTGCAGGTGATGAGGTGTTCCTCGAGGAACGGCTGTTGGCTAACCAGTGCTCATCTGCCATGTGCAGGAGAACGTGCTGCAGAGGGTCCTGCAGCTGCCGGTGGTGAGCTCGACCTGCGAAAGCCTCCAGCGGACCTACACCAACACCAAGGAGGCCCACCCGCTCATGGCCTCGGTGTGCGAGGTCTACGAGCGGGGCGTGCAGGGTGCCGGCGCCTTGGCCCTGTGGAGCGTGGAGCCCGTGGTGCGCAGGCTGGAGCCTCAGTGTAAGTCCATCTGCTGAGGGGGACACGGCAGGGGAGCAGGCACCAGTGCCTGCCTTGGTGTCACCAGCACGTGAGACTCCCCAGCACGGCCCAGGAGATTTTCT
Organism: Chlamydotis macqueenii; assembly: GCF_036417535.1. Lineage (NCBI taxonomy): Eukaryota > Metazoa > Chordata > Aves > Otidiformes > Otididae > Chlamydotis > Chlamydotis macqueenii. Next base: position 8,814,282 of record NC_141567.1, on the reverse strand, counting down.
TACTAACCCACACCCATGCTTTTGCCCAAGGCAGTGGCTGTGGCTAACAACCTGGCTTGCCGGGGCTTGGACCACCTGGAGGAGAAGATCCCTGCCCTGCAGTACCCCGTTGAGAAGGTAAGTCACAGGCAGGACTGTCTGGGATGCCCTGGCTCCTCTGCAGAGCCCACAGCACAGCTTCTCTGGGCTTGGTTCTGGATGGTGATGGACTGCTCCGGGGGAAACAGGGCAGCACCTCCAAGCAAAGCAAGGGCTCCTCCAGGGGCTCCTGCAGCCCAGGGGATGGTTGGGGTGCTCCCAAATACAGATCAACAGCGTCCTGTGTCCCATCTCCGCCAGCTAACTCCAGCCCAGGCTGGAGAGAGCTGTTATGCCCCTCTCAGGGCTGTCTACTGGTACAGCCATGGCTGGAGTCCCAGTAATCCCCCTGGCTGTCCCATGCCAGCCTGAGCACAGCAGCAGGGCTGTTCTCCATCTCACCACCACAGCTCGCATCCGAACTGAAGGGCAGCATCTCCACTCCGCTCCAAAGTGCCAAAAGCACCATTGGCAACTCCATGGATAAGGTGATGGAGCTGGCGGCAGAGGGCTACGAGGCCACCAAGAGCACGGTGGAAACGACAGCAAGGTACACGAGGAGGAACTCGGTGAGCCAGATGGCAGCCGCGGGCGTCGACACAGCTCTGGGAGGGCTGGAGAAGCTGATGGACTACCTGCTGCCAGAGGAGGATGAAGAAGCAGGTAGTCCTGATGCCCAAATCCCCTCTGAGGGTGTTTGCATGTGGGGTGGGACCCTGCTCATGGGGTCCATGTGGCAGGAAGAAGCCCTGGGATTTTGGTGCAGGGCTGCCTAGGAGGGTTGTCCCACCAGGACATAAAGTTCCCACAGCTCTTGCCTGTGCTCTTCTGCCTTTAGATCAAAAGCCCAAAAAGATGTGTGAGCCAGCAGTAAAGGTCTCCCAGCAGCAGCCCAGCGCTCCCAGTACCCTGGGCCGAATTGGCGCCTTGGTTACCACTGTCTCCCACCGCGCTTACCAGCAAACCACCCAAGGCCTCCAGCGTGCCAAAGCCAAAGGGCAGGACCTGGCCACCTGGATCCCTGTCCTGGTGAGTGCCAAAACCACTCGCGAGGTTCCTGCTCCCTCACACCCCCCCTTTGGGCTGATTCTATTTTTGGATAAGACATTTCAGGCTCCTTGGAGCACGCCTGAGTGCCAGCAGCTCCCGCAGCACGTTCACACACAACCTTGTGCTGTGTTAGCGGGACGAGTTATTTTTAGCTGTTCCCCAATGTATATTGTGATTTACAGCCTTGCCATAACATCCTCCCCAAAGCCAAAAGCCCTGCCAGGGGCCAGGAGAGGATGGGGAGAAGGAGGCATCTCTCCTCTTCCACCAAGCGCTGCGGTGGGAACCCCTTCCCTGGCCTGTGCCGATATCCCGGAGCTCCCGACTGCCCTTGAGATTTCTTCCCACGTGCATAAATGAACCCCCCTGCTCACCCTAGGGCCTCTGAGAAATCCTCAGGCTAAGCGGGATGGGGTGGAAGGGACCTGCCAGCCCTCCCCTGAGCGGTGGCTTTCTGCTCTTCTTCCAGGGCAGCCTGGCCAAGCCGAGCGCGGCCGAGGCGCCGCAGGTCCATGGTGGTGGGCAGAGCACCGCGTCCGTCTGGCTGAGCCGGCGGCAGAGCAAGGTGCCAGAGCAGAAGCAGGAGAAGGCCGGGAAGAAAGACGACAGCCACACCACGGAGGTTTGGAGAAAAAGGGGGCAGTGAGCCAGGAGCACCCCAAAGCATCCTTCTGCCCATGGACTACGCCAGCATGGGGGATGTTCCCCCCATGCCCTTGGGGACCAGGCCCCACTCCATGGGGCAGGGTCAAGGCTCCTTTGCTGCTGTGGGGTGTCAGCACCAAGCCCCGGAACACTCCCAAAAAATTGTCCCCACCGTGGTCCCAGCAGCGAGGGCGGTGTGAGCCGGTGGGGCTGGGAACGGTCCCCAGCAGCAGCTCTGCTGGGACGCAGGGACGGGAAGCGACAGGTCAGGGTCACTGCCCTTCGCCTCTGCCTGCAGCGGAAACACAGCCCAGGGCAGGGGGTCCCCAGGGGCCTGGGAGTAGGGGGAGCTGGGGCGGGGAACAAGGAGCGACCCTGCTGCAAAGGGCTGCAGAGGTTTTTGCAAAGCAGGGAGCTGAAAGCACTCAGGCTTTGGGAAGCGGAGGGGATGGGGAGCCCGGGGCCACCCCTGTGCTGCCCGGAGGGGCTGGCAGGGGCATGGCCAGCAGCTGAGCTGGTTTCTCTCCAGGCAGGGGACGGCTCTGGGCTGGTGGGCAGCGTGGCTCACAACCTGCAAACCGCCTGCGCCTCCGGCATCTCCAGCGTGAAGAAGGTCCCGGCTGTAGCCTGGGACGCGGCGGAGGGGTTGATCCTCTTCACCCCCCGCAGGCTGTCCAAGGCCATGGAGACAGTGGATGCTCTCGGGGGGACCCTCGTCAGTGCCCCCAAGCATCTGCTGGGCACCCTGTACAGCTACGTGCCGGTGAGTTTGTCCACAGCTGGGTCCCATCCATCTCCAGCAAACCCCATTTTGCCCAGCCCCCTCCCATGAGCACCCCATAGTGCCAGGAAGTACCCGAGTGGGGAGATGGGGTGCTGTTGGGACACCTCAGTCCCACCCTCCTTCTGAGCACCCCTCAAGCTGTGACAGGCTTGTCAGCAAGTCCCTCCCCATAGAGCCAGCAGGTCAGCCAGTGGTGGCACCTTCACGTGGTTCATGCCCAAGCTAGGATGCATCTACAAATTCCTGGGAAAGCAAAAGTGAGACCTTCCTTTCCTGAACTTTCCTTCTCCCCACCCCACTGCTGTCCCTCCACTGGGGAACCCTTTGCAGACTAAACTGGCTTGTCCTGTGGTCCCCTTAGTTTTAGGGGAGCTGTGGAGCTGAGAGTGGAGCTGGCAGGCAGGTGCAATCTGGCCAGGTGCTCACCTCAGCCCTCAGCTCCGCAGGCAGTCGGTGAAGGAAGAGGAGCCGGCCAGGGGCAGCAAGCCCAGCCCAGACACGGAGCAGAAGGAGGAGGATGCCAAGCCTGCCACCCCCTCCACCGAGGAGAAATCCCAGCTGAGGGGTGACTGGCGGCTGGACCGCGGCCATCACCCCCTCTCTTTCCTGGGGCTCGAGGACCCCGTCTTCCTGCGGCACAACCTCTACCGCAGCCCTGTCTTCGAGCCCGAGTACCCTCTCCCACGGAAATCCGCCTTTGCCCCCTACAACAGGCGGGTTAGCGAGGGCTCCTACCGCTTCAGCCCCGAGACGATGTACAACCGGGCTTACTACACTAACCTCTACAGCCCTGCCTTCAAGAAGGACTGAGCCTGTGTGGAGGATGAGCACATTCCAATCCCTCTCTGATCCACCCCCCCAGCACGCTTTGCCCAGGCCCCCACCAGCCACCCACACGCATCCCTGTATCGGGACAGGAGCTCAAAGTGGTAGACATGTCATGGGATGTCTTCTCCTTCTGGAGCGCATCGGGGCCAGGATAGGGGAACAAAGGCAGCAAGAGCCCTGTTGGTGGAAGGAGAAAGTAGGGGGAGGTGGGACAAGAGGGGACCAAAGAGGTGAAGGAGATGAAGAAAGAATGGTGAGACCAGAAAAGAGAAAAAGAGAGCAGTCCGGCCTGGGACTGGGCCAGTCTGGTCCCTGTTGAGCAGATAGCATGGACTTAGATGGACTACATGTTGAGAACAGTGCTGAGAGAGCAGGGAGGACAGCAAAGCCATCAAACATCACCATAGCAAGCCTGGTTCTCCATCCGTCCTCCGTTCATTCCCCCGCTAGCCACAGATTGCTCCTCTGTGGAGGAGCTGAAGGTTCCCACTGACAAGCAGGATTCATGAGTTGGAAAGCCATGGGCACCCGCCCCCAGCTGATGGTGGGATTGATGGTGGGGTCAGGAAGAAGACAGATGACAATGGGTGGAGCTCCTGGAGCCCCTCTCTCCCACAGGACTGCCTGGCTTCCCGCAACAGCTTCTTGTATCCGCTGCAATAATAAACCTTCCCGACCTGCTGCTCGCCCCGTCTGCCCTTACAAGAGCGAGCCACCAAAACAAGAAAGCAGAGTGGGGCGAGACCCCCAACCGCGGGCTGAGGGAGCGGGTACAGGACACTCATTCTCGTGTCGCTGCTGCGGGGACAGTGGGTGCTCACGCCCAGCACAGGACGTGTCTCTTCTCATGCCCTGAGTACAAACTCGCAGCCCCGAGGAGCTGGGGGCTTCCTGCCAAAGACAATTTATTGCATTTCCAGAAGAACACAGCACAGAAATCAGTGTCCGTACCGCACGCACAAACCCTCTTCCAACACAACGCTGTCCCAGGCACACCAGGGGAAGGGTCTGGGGAGAGGCAGGGAAAAACCTCCCAGCAGCAGAAGGGTTCGGCAACGAGCCTGGCGACCCTGTTCCCCACCTCCCTTCCTCCCCGGGGACAGGCAGCCTTACAGAAGGAGCGGCTTGGGAAGGCGCACGGTGTGATCCCCATCCTGGGAAAAAGCCATGTGCCTGGTTTTTCCCAGGCAGGGTCCGCATGGCGCTTGCACAAGGGGAACTGCTGCGATCACTGAAAGGCTGTGGGAGAGAGGAGCAGGAGCAGGAGCGTTCAAAAGCAAGGCGGGTGGGATGGGAGGCATCAGCCGTCACCGAGGTCCTCCAGGGTCAGCCGGTGCTGCGAGCTCTGGGACAATGACACGGTGATGCACACGTGGGAACAGCCAGTGGCTCCTCGGTGGAGAAACTCCCACATTGTCAGCTCACGGGTGCTCCAGGGTTACCAGATGGACCCTGATGAGCGTTAAACAGGAAGAAGGATCCCAGGGTAGGAGCCAGGGATACAGGGAGCCAGGCAGCCATGCAGAAGTCACGTGTCTTCCCCGCTCACTGACAGCCACTGCAGCTCCCGCTGCAGTAGCTGGGGATGATGCTGCCTGGCGCAGTGGCAAAATCACCTGGTGGTTTCCAGCACTGGAGGATGGAAGAAGGCAGGAGGCACTTCAAAAGCTGCTATGGCAAAGAGTAGAGACTCTGCCCCATCACAGAGCCAAGAGGAAGGCACTACAGTCGTTGGCTGCCCTGGCAGGAGACCCAGACCCCGATGTTAGGAGGACAGCAAGGAACCCATCGCACTTATAGAAACACACACCATCTCCATGGGCACCCAGGGAGGAGGCTTGGTCCAGCCAGGCAGCGCAGAGAAGTAACACCCATGCTACAGCTCAGAGGGAGTCTGTTCGCTTGCGGGCAAACACAGCCGACATGGTCTTGACGATGCCACGAATCCCTGTACCCTTTTTCAGAGCCAGTTTGGTGTCAGGGATGCGCTCGGCCAGTCCATGGAAGACCATGAGGGCCCCATGATAAGCCTCAGCTGCAGAGACCTCATAGAAACCACAGTCTAAAGAGAGGGCCAGGAGCCGCCCCTCCTCGCTGGACACCACCCGCTGATGGTGCAGGTCGCGTTTGTTGCCCACAATGACGATGGGCACCTTCTCCTGGCTCTGGCCCTCCTTGGCTGCCTTAATGAATTGGATTTTGAGGGGCAGGATGTTGAAGCTGGCGCGGTCGCAGATGCTGTAGACCAGGACAAAGCTGTCCGCCCACTGAATTCGCTTCTCCTCCGAGGAGCCCTCCTCTGCCTGCTCCTGGGGCAAGAGAAAAAGGTTTCTTTACCTGGCTCGCTCCCTCCACATCTGCCTGCTATCACAGAATGCAGTGATCCTGAACCTGTCAGGATCAGGACAGCTAGTGAGCAGCAGCAGGAGGGCAGAGAGAAAGAGGAGTACCAAGTACTGAGGACCAGGCAGACCTCACCAAGGGGACACCATTTGGGCGTCAGCATCATTGTCCTCACGTCATCCACCCAGCCGGCAAGCACTGCAGGCTGTAGGTGATAACAGCATATGACCGCAGAGCGGCACTTCCACTTTGTCAGCACAGTCGTGTGCTCAGTCCGGGCTGGTAACGTTACTGCTTCAGCCCCAACGTCCTCGGGCAGAGGCCCATGGGCTACGGTGACTATTGCCAGCCTGCTACCAAGGCTGCTGCCCTGTGCTTTGCAGACAAGAAGGGTTTAGTTGCCTACACACCGTCTGACAGGAGAGTTTTGCCTACGCCTGTGGTTCCCCCCTGTGTAACTTTTAGTAGAGGGTTTTTTTCTCCCTGAGGTGAAAACGGGCAACAGGAGAGGAGCCCTCTCACCTGGGAACTGGGCACATCCCAGATGTGGAAGAGAATCTCTCGGCCGTCCACAGTCAGGTTGTGGCTGTAGATGAATTCTGCCAAAAAATAAGAATGAAAATCATGATCTTCACGGATCCTACAGATAGCTCCCTCAACCCAGGTCTTCTCGTCCTGGGGACAAACCTGTCACGTCCACCCTGGGAGACCGTGCTCTACAAGGCAAGGTCTGGGGGCTCTTTCCGCACAGCAACAACCATGCAGAGCATGGTGGCCTCCAGGGCTGCGACCACCCCAGCCTGCCTCCACCCCTGCGTGCAGTCCAGGTGTACTCGTGTCACCAGCAGCCACCCAGGACCTTCTGCACCCCAGAGAAGCAGTTCTGGAGCAAAGAGACGGGTCACTGAACAAATACAACCATCAAGCCCCCCTGGGAGCAGGTGAAGGCTCTGGAGAAAGGCAGGAGAGGATGGGAAGCAATGAAATCCTGCAGGCAGACACAGGCCCTCTTCCTGACCCCAGTCCCGAACGGGAACCGGCCTGGCCCTGGCCTGGCACTCACCCATGGCTCCGTACTCCCCGATAAAGCGCCGGGTGAGGAAACGTACGGTCAGAGCTGCAGAGGGGAGAATAAGAATCATCAGAACAACCCTAAACCCGAAGGATTTTCCTTTTTAAATCCAGAGCAGAGTCAGGCACCGTCCTCCTGTAAATTCCCACTAGCAGGATCGACCTCCGGTTTTCCAGCCCTTGGCTGGTCTGCAAGCGGAGCAGAGGCACAGCACGATCCAGAGCATCGGCAAACCACAGCTCAGCAGAAAATACCTTCCCCTGCCGCTTGCCCGCTGCCTGCAAGGTTGTGCTCAGCTTTCCCACCTCGAATCACGGCCACACCCAAAAGCTCAGCCCCGTCTCACCCCGTGCTGCTCTCTGCAGTTTGTTCTCCAAAAGCTGTTGCAGTTTTCAGCCTTTTTTAGTGGCGAGAAATGGTTCTTCCTGCCTCGGAACCCCCTGCTCCCAGCTCACTGTGGGTTCGTACCTGATTTCCCCACATTGTCTGCTCCCATAACGAGAACGTTTGCTTCCATCTTCAGGGCGGTGGGGCCAGGGACCTCCATGAGGGCAGGGTGGTCTGGGGTGAAGCTGGCGCTCCGGCGCAGCGGGAGCCGGAGCCCCATGCCAAGCACGGCTGAGCCTTGCCGGCAGTCCCAGCAGTGTCTGCAATTCCTCTCCGCGCAGCCGAGGAGCCAGCACTTCCCACGGCACCCAGGGGACCCGTGAGGGCAATACCCCTCCCCGCAGCTGCAGGGGCGGTGCAGCGGGAGCTGCAGGCGGCCGGATGAAAACTTTGTTATTGCTCAGATTGTCCCAAATGTACATCTGTGTTTGGAGCTGGCCCCACCATCCCCTAGCATGGCAGGCGGTCGGGAAGCACCGGCTGCTCCGCAAACCGCATCCCAGGAGGCAGCTCATGCCTGGACATCAGGCATGTTGTCCTCTGGCAGGGCCACCCAACCCCTTGTCCCTTCCCCACAGCGACCGTGGGGCTGCCTGCAAAGATCTGTGGAGCATCTCACCAGTGGTGTGGCATCTCACAAGTGGTGGAGTGTCTGCTGAGTGGTGGAGCAACCCACGTGTGATGCAGTGTTGTCTCACAAGTGATGGAGCATCTCATGAGTGGTGGAGCATTCTTTCACCAATGGTGGAGCATCTCTCAAGGGATGGACCGTTGTCTGATGAGTGATGGAGCATTGCCTCACAAGTGGTGGAGCATCTCACAAGAGATGGAATCACTTGTGAGTGATGGAGCATCTCACGAGTAATGAAGTGCTAGCTATTTCATGAGACATGGAGTCTCTTGTGAGCAAGGAAGAGTCTCACAAGTGGTGGAATATTGTTTCACAAGTCGTGGAGTGTCTCACAAGTGGTCCAGAATCTGACAAGGGATGAAGTGTTGTCTGATGAGTGGTGGAGCATTGTCTCATGAGTGATGGAGCGTATCACGAGTGATGAAGTGTTGTCTCACAAGTGGTGGAGCATCTCACAAGAGACAGAGTCTCTTGTGAGCCATGGAGCATCTCACGAGTGGTGGAGCACTGTCTGATGAGTGAGGGAGCGTTGTCTCATGAGTGGTGGAGTATCTCACGAGAAAGGGAGTCTCTTGTGAGCAAGGAAGCATTTCACGAGTGGTGGAGCGTTGTTTCACGAGTGGTGGAGCGTTGTCTCACGAGCGGTGGAGCATCCCACGAGAGACTGAGTCCCTAGTGGGAGAGTGCCCGCCGTCTCAAGACGGAGGGACCTCCCCGGGAGCAGCCCACCCTCGCCCTCCCCACGCCCCCTCCGAGCGCCCGGTCCCGCCCCGATCCCGCGGCTGGCGGGGCCGCCCCGGCCGCTCCACCCCCCCCCGACTCCCCACCCCAGCTCCGCGGCGCCGGGCGGGGCCGCCTGACGCCATCGCGGCGCGCCGGGCCCGTCCCCGCCGCGCTCCGTCCCGCCGCCCCGGGGCCGGCCCCGCCATGGCGGCGGAGGGGGCGGCGGTGCGGGTGGCGGTGCGGGTGCGGCCGCTGCTGCCGCGGGAGGCGCTGCGCGGGCACCGGCCCTGCCTGCGGGGCGACGCCGCCACCGGCGAGGTGGCGCTGGGCCGCCGCCGCTTCCGCTTCGCCGCCGTCCTGCCCGAGGCGGCGGGGCAGGCGGCCGTTTACCGGGCGTGCGTCCAGCCGCTGCTGCGGGCCTTCTTCCGCGGCTTCAACGCCACCGTCTTCGCCTACGGGCAGACCGGCTCCGGCAAGACCTACACCATCGGGGAGGCCAGCGTCGGTGAGTCCTGCCACCCTCGCGTCCCCACCGCCACCGGGCCACCACCGGCCCGGCCACCTCTCCCCAACCCTCCAGCCTCACCGATGCTGCCGTCCCCTCCCATCTCGCCAACCGTGCCCTCTCCACCCAAACGCACCAACATCACCACCCCGACCAACCCTTCCGTCCTGCCAGTCCCCCCAGCCCAACCCCACCACCGCCCACCCCGGCACCCACGCTGCCCGAACCACCCCCTCCACGGACAACGCCTTCTTTGAGACCACAGGCTGTAGATTTTCTCCTTTACCGCTCCAGGACAAGCGAGAGGACCATGTCGGGTCTGGAGGTGGTGCTCATCCTCCTAGGACACCAAAGCTGACTCTATCAGCTTTGTCCTGCAATAAGCCCTAAGGAGAGGGAGGTTTGCGGAGGTTCATGCCATGAGTTTGTTTATGGAAGGAGAGGAGGAAAGAGGAAACCTTTCCCTCCCGTACGTGCCACTTTCATGGTATTACGATACCTTGCAGAGGACGTGCTCTAAATGTTTCAGCCAGCTTTAGTTAATTGCATAGTTTGTAAACACTAAATTGTTTCCATACTTTCAATCTATCTCTGTTTTCAGTTTCCCGGTTCAGGCTATTACTGCACGAAATTTGGGGATTGCCCTTTTACACGGCTGTTGGAGACAAAAGCAAAACCATTTAAAATCCAGATGGCAGAGCGCTGCAGCCAGATACGAGCAGGCTGCAAGCACGTAAAAAACTCCTTTGGAGCTCGAAAAGTTTGTGGACTTGTGCTGGCTTCAAAGGACAGCACACTGTAGCTGCAGGCACGGGGTTTGCTGAAACACTAACGCCCCTTTTTCTTCTCAAGGAAGGACTGGAAACAAGCAGCGTTGCCAGAAGCCACCACGCTATGCGAGGGAGCAGTGGGATAGGGTTTGCCCCAAGGTCCTGTGGCTTAAAAACTCTCAGAGGGATGTTTATTCTGGGCTGTGAGGGCTGAGCTGCGGGAGGGTTGTGCGGCTGCTCCTTTCCAGCTGACGTGTGCTGCAGGCAGGCTCCCACCCGCGGCTCAGTCCCCAGCCGGCACGGGCTCCCCGGGCATTCGCTGCTCCCCGTGACCACGTGCATCTCTCCGCCAGCTTCCATCAATGAAGATGAGCAGGGCATCATCCCACGAGCCATGGCCGAAACCTTCACGCTCATCGATGAGAATGACCTGATCGACTACACAGTCCGAGTGTCCTACCTGGAGGTGTACAAGGAAGAGTTTCGGGACTTGCTGCAGGTGGATACAGCCAGCAAAGACATCCAGATCCGGGAGGATGACAAGGGGAACATTGGTATGTGTGGCTGCGCACGGCCTCCCTTTGCTCCCCATGCCTGAAGCCAGGGTTGGGTTATCTATCCCTGAAGGCAGAGCTGGGTCTTCTCCTTGCATCCCTCCATCCCTCTCCTGCAGCAGATTGCTGTGCTTAGTCCTGTTCGCTGCGGAAAGCTGGTCCGTGCATGGCATGCTATGGGCAGGGCAACAGCACCAGGCTGCGCAGATTTGCTGCGTCCTCGGGCAGCCCATCCCTCCCAGCCACCGCTCTGTTTGCCGTTGCAGTGCTCTGCGGTGTGAAGGAGTCAGAAGTAGAAGGGCTGGATGAGGTGCTGAGCCTGCTGGAGATGGGGAACACAGCCAAGCACACGGGAGCGACCCACGTCAACAGGCAGTCAAGCCGCTCGCACACCATCTTCACAGTGACCATGGAACAGCGGCGCCGGGCTTGCCGCCTCCCCCTGCACCACCACCCTCCCTCCATCCCCGCCTCGGGCCAGGTCCTGGTTTCCAAGTTTCACTTTGTGGACCTGGCAGGCTCGGAGCGAATTGTGAAAACAGGAAACACAGGGGAGAGACTGAAGGAGAGTATCCAGATCAACAGTGGCCTCCTGGCCTTGGGCAACGTCATTAGCGCCTTGGGAGACCCTCGGAGGAAGAGCAGCCACATCCCCTACAGGGACTCCAAAATCACCAGGTACAGCTGCGACCGGGACCCCCACGTCTTGTGGGCTCTTGGCCCAGCAGGAGGGACGTGATGCTTCTCCCTGCCTTCCCCATGCCCAGCCTGGCAGGTTGGGTGGCAGAGTCCCTACGCTAGCTGAGAGGAGCTTCTAGGGCCGGTTGTCCCTTCTGCTGTCAAACAGACTGCTTGATAGTACGGGGCCTGTTGACCCGCTGTGCCTCACAGCAGTTTACAGGTCTAACCTCTGTGCAGGTTTTCGTGTAGGGAAGCTTGAGGAGCAATGAGGCCAGGACAAATGACAGACTAGCTCATTGCAGTGCTGCAGAAGATGAGGCTTGTGTAAGTCATGCTGCTGAAGCTGAGATGCAGTGTCCCCATAGGTTGTCCTGCCCTTCCTACCTGGCAGTGAATAAAAAAGTGCTTCCAGTAGGCTTGTTTGACGGTCTGCAGTTAGTTTTTAGTTCAAGCAGGTGGCCTTTGCAATCTCCAGCAGGTTCCCCTGCGGCACAGTAGTGATCATAGAGTCGGGAAGCTCCCAGCCTCAGGAATTATTCGGGTGGAAACTTGCCGCAGTCCGAACTGTTATTCCTCTGCTTAATGATTCTGCTTACTTCACTAGTGCCAAACTGGCCACAGAGCAGGTCTTTTCCTTGGGCTTAACCTCTGAAAAGAGTTGGAAACCTTCTAGTTTCTCCATTATTTTGTATTTCAGCTGTTTTAATCACTGTGCTCTTCCCTAGGATTCTGAAAGACTCTTTAGGGGGGAACGCCCAGACTGTGATGATAGCCTGTGTCAGCCCATCCTCCTCTGACTTCGATGAGACCCTCAACACACTGAATTACGCCAGCCGGGCTCAAAACATCCAGAACAAGGCCGTGGTGAACTGCCGCAAGGAGACTGAGCACGTCGAAGAGCTTCACCTGCAGATAAAGAACTTGCAGAAGGCACTGGAACAGCGGCACCGCTCGGAGACGCGGATCATCAACCGCTCAGCCACCGCCAAACGATGCGCACCAGACCCCACGGCTCGGCTGCTGGCAGAGTGTGCGCATTACCGGACCTGCACTGATGCCGCGTACCGGCTGCTGATGGAGCTGCAGGAGGACAGTAACCTGACCGTGGAGCAGATCCTGCGGGTTAAGGAGTGGCTGTGCACGGTGGAGAGCGAGAGGAGCGAGCTGACCTCAGCCGGGCTAGATAGTGGCATCGAGAGCACCTCCGTGGAAGACCAGAGCCCCGAGGCACAAGGCTCAAAGCTGGCAAAAGCCCAGGTAATGTTTGGAGTGCTGCAGCTCTGAGGTTGGGTTCATCTCATGGCCACTGAATGCAGCAGCCTCAGCAGGGCATGGTGGAAGGCTCAAGAAAGGTTGAGGAGGAGAAGCAACCTGGCCAAGAAGCCATAGGGAGGCAGAAAGATGTTGTCCTCCCAGCAGGCAGGGTTAGATTCAGCTGTGGCTGAGAGATAAATTTCACAGGAAAAATCTGGGTCTGTAGAGCTGCTGTGCTTTTGCAGAATCCAGCATGGGAAGGGAAAGACAAAGGTGGATGCTGATACTGCCTCTCTTGTATTTTGGGGGGCAGGTGAACACGGAAAAGGGATGTGAGTCCATCAAAGATGAGCAGGTGGCCAAACTGCAGAGGCAAGTGGAGCGCCTGGAGGAGGAGAACCGTGATTTCCTGGCTGCCTTGGAGGATGCCATGGAGCAGTATAAGCTGCAGGTATTTCCGGACTCTGCTGTCTTTGTAGGAACCTGTCCCGCTTCTCCCCTTCCTTGCCAGGAGAGCGCAGCCCAGCTTTCAGGTTCTTCTGCAACAGGTCTGGGATCTACATGTACGTAACCATGTTTTTCTCATTGCTTCCTAGAGTGACAAACTGCAGGAGCAGCAGGATAAGATCTCAGAGCTGCACGTGCGCTTGGAGATGGCAATGCCAAATCTGTGTGTGCCAGGACTGCTGGAAAACCTTCACCTGGTGACCACCAGCCAGAGACCTCACACGGCCCCGCTGGATGCTGCCCCATCCCATGGCCTCAGCAGGGTTCCCTCGGGGCTCCTTCCCGCTGAGCAGAGCGGAAGAGCCCTTTGCAGGAAGGTGAGCATGCAAGTCTGTGCTATTGAGGAGCTGCTGCCTTTTCACACAGGTGCTTTTCACCGTAGGACTACTTTTCCTCACTGTTGAGCGTGAACCTTGTCAGAGCCGTAGTCCGGAGGGGTGTGCTCACTGTTCACATCCAAAGAGTTTCACAGCTCTGGCAAAAACAGCCCAGCTTCAAAACTGAGGCTTTTACTGTGATATTACAGGCGAGTCCCAGATTTGCTCAGCGTCTGAGCAGCAGAAGGCAGGAGGGCAGGCAGCTGGGTCTAGCAGCACACCAGTTCTCCTGAAAATACGCTTAGCTCCATTTTGTTGCTTTTCTTTGTCTCTAGCAGTGATGCCCAGCAGTGTTGCCCAGCTGAGAGCCAGCTGCTCTTTTCTAACACCAGCTCTCACAAAGCGTGTTTCCTCTTTTTCTGATCCTCTGCCCCAGCAGCTAGACAGCAGCCCCTCCTTCCAGGAGGAGGACTCGGCAGGCTGGCACCAGAACCACGCGCAGTGCCCGACCAGCAATCCAGAGATCAAAGCCGCAGTACCAAGGAGGGAGCTCAGCCAGGACGTGGAGAAGCCAGCAGAGCTGTCCTCAGGAGAGGACGAGGAGGAGTGGGAACAGAAACGGTCCCTGTCCCAGCGTCGGTGAGTTGAGGCTGTCCCAGCTCTGTGCAGTGCCCTGGCAGTCGTGTGATGTGGCTGTCCCACTTCTGCTCAGCTCTCATGTAGGATGTAGAAGCAAATGCTGCCTCTGGGGTCAGTGATTCTGCTGAGACAGCTGCCTGCTCACTGGGGAGCTCATTACCATCTTTCCTGACCACAGCTGCTGTTTCTGTCTCCTTCTGAAGCCTGTGGATCATGAGGGTCCTTACTGGGAACAGCTCTGGCAAACTCAACTGATTAATTTGCTGTTCCTTCTAGAAATGGGATCCAAAGCTGGAACAGGAAAGAGATTTCCAAGTTAAGCGAGGAGCCAAGCAGAGGCAATGCCCAGTCTACTCAGGAGGAGCAGCTGGAGCTGTCAAAAGGCAAGTGGCAACCATAGGTTGTTGGACAGTCTTCCTAGGGCTGGCGGTGCTTCACTGGGTACTGTTGATAGGAAGGCAACATGTCCTACCTGGTTGAGCCCAGAGGACAAAAGTGGAGCAGATGACAGTCCAGCTGCTTTTATTAAGGAGAAACTTGAACTGCTGGGGTTTGGTGAGAGCTGCATGGTCTGGTGGAAGCTGCAGGTGACTCTGTGGCAGATCTTGGCTACAGATCTGAGGTCGGATTGTTCTTCTGTCACTCTGCTGCTAAGACAGGACCTTCCTGACCTGGGAATCTGTGTTGCAGAGATCTGCAGGAGGCGGGAGCCACTGCTCAGTCCCCTGGGGCGCCTTCCAGGGAAGGACTCCGAGTGGAGGCTGGTGCAAGCACAGCAGAAGATCCGAGAGCTGGCAATCAACATCCGCATGAAGGAGGAGCTGATCACGGAGCTCATTAAGACAGGTGCAGAGCTGCTGCTGGGAACGTGCATCTGTTCCCTATGAAATCTCCTCCTAGTTGGGATGCTTAGTCTCTACTCCCATCCTCACCTTCCTCCCCTGTGTTGCCTGTGCCCAGTCCCTTCTCCTGTGGGCAGCAGAGCACTGTTTCTCCATCCCTCTGGCTGAACGAGACCCTTCCCATTGGTTTCTTGCCAAATCCCTTCCCTGGAGTAGGTGAGGGCAGGAGAGCATTTAGTCTCTGTAGCCCAAAATACTTGGCAGAATCCTGGCTGCAATGGAGGGGGGCCTGGAGGTCACTGTGGAGGGGCATGTGTTGCAGGCAAGGACGCCCAGGCTCTGAACAAGCAGTACTGCCAGAAGATCAGTGAGCTGGAGCAGGAGGCAGAGCAGGTGCGGGCAGAGCTGAGCGACAGCCAGAAGCAGCTCCAGGAACTGGAGGGCAAAGAGCTGTGGGACCCTGGGGAGAAGCGCAAGCTGCAGGAGTACCGCACACGTGTGGCAGCTGCACAGAGCAAGGCACGGGTGAGTGGGAAGGGCTCTTGCCCACCAGAGGAGGTGGGCAGGGGCAGAATTGGGGGCATCTCTGCAAAGGGCATGGGCGAAACGCCAAGCTTAGGGGCAGCTTTTGCCCTCTGGCAGGTTCTCTGCAAGAAGAAGCAGGCGACAGAGAGGCTGGTGTCGCTTTCGGCCCAGAGCGAGAAGCGAGTGCAGGAGCTGGAGAGGAACATTCAGCTGATGCGGCGGCAGCAGGGCCAGCTGCAGCGCCGGCTGCGGGAGGAGAGCGAGCAGAAACGGCGGCTGGAGACGGAGGTGAATAAGCGGCAGCACCAAGTCAAGGTAGGAACGGGCAGGAACAGTTGTGCTACTGCAGTGTTTGTGAGGACAACGATGGGTGGAGTCTGCAAGCTGCTGGCCAGGCAAGGGTTGCTCTCCTGCAGTCTGTGGTTGTCTTGGAGAGCTGGGGATGGAGAGAGCATTTTTTTTAAGAGTATCTAAAGAGCTAGCAGGGAGCATAACCTGTCCCTCAGCTCCTGGCTCTAGGGCAAACAGCCTCTCAAAGCTCACCACTGCTCCTTCCCATACAGGAACTGGAACTGAAGCATGAGCAGCACCAGAAAATCCTGCGCATCAAAACAGAGGAAATTGCGGCTTTCCAGAGGAAGCGGCGGAGCGGCAGCAACGGCTCTGTGATCAGCCTGGAGCAGCAACAGGTACAGGCAGAGCTGTGCCACCTCCTTCATGTTGAAAGAGGACTGCTTGGCAGACTGCAGGCTAACAGGGGAGATCTGGAAGCAGGGACCTCCACTTGAGATGGGCCATAGTCCATCCTGCCCTTGAGGAGGACAGTCCATAGTATCACTTGTATCTGGTAGAGAGGACTTAGATCTTGTCTTACCCCCAGGACCAGGATCAGGATCTCTTCTAAATCATAGCATCGGTAAAGCAGCTGTGAAATCTTGTCTGTTAGGGTAGTGGGAGATACAGCCCCCAAGGACTCTTTGACAGTTGGGGATTTAGCTCAGCTCTGCCTCTCAGAGTACCTAGAAGAATAAAACCAGTGAGGTCTAGGCTATAGGCATTAGCAGAGATGGACTCAAGACTCTCTCTGCTCTCAACCCCTTTGCTCTTTAGTCTGCTGCTGTCTGCATGCATGCACATGCCCTTTGCCTCTCCTTCCATCAGAAAATTGAGGAACAGAAGAAGTGGCTGGACATGGAGATGGATAAAGTTCTTGAGCAGCGCCGGGCCCTGGATGAGCTGGAAGATGAACTGAGGAAGCGGGAAGCTATCGTGGCCAAAAAGGAAGCTCTGCTGCAGGAGAAGAACGGCCTGGAGAGCAAACGACTGCGCTCCAGCCAGGTAGGACAGGAGTGTAACATCTCAGCCCCTTGCTTGATTTCCAGTAGAGGTGGGAGGCTGGAAGACTTGAGTGCCATACTGGGTCTGATTGCAGATCAGGATGAGGTAGTGTTGGGGAATGGGTAGCAAATGTGCCTTTACAGGAGAGCTTCCCCGTGCTGTGCCTCTGAGGTAGTTGGTTTGAGAGCCATCAGCTTATGTGTGCCCACAGGGTCACTTGATTTACAGAGGGAGTGGAAAGAAACTGTGGGTCTGACTTGCTTTTAGAGCAGATCCCCTTGAGTATCTTCTGCTGCAGGCCCTGACAGATGACATAGTGCGTGTGTCCAGCCGCCTGGAGCACCTAGAGAAGGAGCTGACTGAGAAGAACGGGCAGCTGCGTCACGGCAGCGCCCATGACCAGCAGCAGATTCGCCAGGAGATCAACAGCCTGCGCCAGGAGAAGGACCAGCTGCTCAAACAGCGGTTGGAGCTTGACAACAAGCTGCGTCAGGGCACCCTGCTGTCCCCAGAGGTACTTTTCTTGGGCTGGGCTGCTCTGCCTGCAAGAGCATGAGGTAGTAGGAGCCAAGTACCTGAAAGGAGGTTGTAGCGAGGTGGGTGTTGGTCCCTTCTCCTGAGTAACAAGCGATAGAACAAAAGGAATAGCATCAAGTTTTGCCAGGGGAGGTTTAGATTAGATATTTGGAAACATTTCTTCACCAAAAGGGCTATGAAGCACTGAAAGAGGCTACCCAGGGAAGTGGTGGAATCATCTTCCCTGGAGATATTTAAAAGATGTGTAGATGTGGAGGTGAGGGATGTGGTTTAGTGGTGGACTTGTCAGCATTACGTTTACAATTGGACTCAATCGTAAATGATTCTGTAAAGACCTGAGCATGGGCTCATTAGCAGATGCTCCCCCCCATCCCCAAATTGTGTATATCCCAGCTTCTTGCCAGCACTACAGAGGTGATAAGGGACATCAGAGCAGGGTGAGACAGAGTGAACCCTTTGCTCCCTGGTAACTACAGCTCTGCCCTGGCAGGAAGAACGGATCTTGTTCCAGCTGGATGAGGCAATCGAGGCTCTGGATGCAGCCATTGAGTACAAGAATGAGTCCATCACGTGCAGGCAACGGGACCTGCGGGCCTCAGCCAGCCTGCTGTCCCAGTGCGAAATGAACCTCATGGCCAAGCTCAGCTACCTCTCCTCCTCCGAGACCCGAGCCCTGCTCTGCAAGTACTTTGACAAGGTGGGAAACAACTGCCCTCTGTGTGGGTGGGAGTGTTGTATCTGATCACACTCATGTTTTCCTCAGTTTCAAGCTTTCTGCCTGCCTCCTGCTGTACTTTTGCCCTGTGAAGTCAGGCCACAAAGCCACAGCAGCATGATCCCCACCTGTCCCAACAGCTGGGAGAGAGGCTTAACTAGTCATAGGATGCATGGATCCCTGCAGTGGCTCTGCCATGTCAGTGCAGCCACACATTGCTTTTCCCTTTGTGAGGGAGCTGTGACTCCTAGAACTACCAACCTTTGTACACTGTTCCAAAAAAACTAACTTGATCATGCTCAGTGGGGCAGGAAATCTTGCCAGGCTCTGAAGAAGCTGAGATGTTCTTTGCTCTTGGGCCCTGGCCAGGTGGTGACACTGCGAGAGGATCAGCACAGGCAGCATATCGCCTTTTCAGAGCTCGAGATGCAGCTGGAGGAGCAGCAGCAGCTGGTGTACTGGCTGGAGGCAGCTGTGGAGCGCCAGCGCCTGGAGATGGACCGCCAGCTTACCCTGCAGCAGAAGGAGCATGAGCAGAACATGCAGTTACTGCTCCAGCAGAGCCGCGGTAAGCACCCAGCCGGGCAGCAGTGGCACTGCTTCCATCTTCCACAGGGCTTACAGCTTGAAATGGCCTTGCTTTTCCTTGCAGAGCACATGGATGAGGGGCTGGCCAGCAGCAAGCTGCAGTATGAGGCGAGGATTCAGGTGCTGGAAAAGGAGCTGAGCCGTTACATGTGGGCAAACCAGGAGCTGAACCAGAGGCTCAATAACATGAATCTCCATCCTGTACAGACCAAAGGTGAGAGGAAATGCAGGCTGGGGCTTTGCTGTTCCTACCAAATTAAAGGCACGGGAGTTTATATCCCCTTCTCTGTCAGTGAGAGCTTGGAGCAGTCAGGAGCAGCTCATTGCTGGCCTTGAGCAAGAGATCTACAGGCATTGATTCTGATGAGAAGAGTAGATACCCCAAATACTCATTTCACTGTACCCCTAATCTCTCCCAGCAGGAATGGAGAGAAGCATTTACGGGGCTGGGGACAGAGCCCCCCCCGCACTTGGGATCTGCGAGGAATCCAGCCTTGGGGAACAGCTCCTGCCTCTGGCCGTCACTGAAGAAAGCCATCGGGTCAGGGATGAAAGCAGGGACCTGGTGCATGCCCCTTTGCCGTCGACGTGGAGGCGTTCGTCCCTGCCCAATGACAGCCCTGGGGACCTTCGGCAGAGGGATGCTGAGCACTTACTGAGAGCAGGGCAGCCTCACGAGGTGCACCCACCACGGAGCCTTGCTCCTGCCGCCAAGCCCCGCCGGGAGCTGCGTAGACCCAGCCTGAATGTGACTCCAGTGCCTTACCACCCGGCAATGATAGATGTGAGGAAAAACCCAGTCTAGACATAGGCTCAACACTTACCTAGCACAGGGCAGGGAGCAGCAGATACTGCTGACATGAGCTTAAGAGCCTTCCTGCCCTTCAAGTCAGCCTGGCGACAAACCTGTTACATTTCAGAGACCTGAGGAAGAAAGAGATGTGACTTTCCATCATAAGGGAAGTAAGCCTGTAAGGTATGGGACCCCCAGCCTACATTCTCCACATTGCTGCGAGTCTAAACAGTGTTGACTGGACACTTTTCCTCCCACACTCTCAGCAGCTTAAACACTGAGAAGTGGGAGATTGCTCCTGCCCTGGCCTCTAACACTAAAAACTTGTTTACAGTTTGGAAACCTCTGCTGCAGGGCTTGCTTAGCCCTAGCAGGCTCAGAGGGAAGTGCTCTGCAGTCCTGCAGAACTTGTACATAGATTTTTGTAGTAACTTTGGTTTTTTTACATTTCTACTGTAACTTTTCTAATAAAGCAGTGAGTTTCATGAAGCAGGCACGTGTCAGAGGCTCCAGTTATCACTTACTCTGGGTAGGCAGGAAAGGAGTTCTGTTTAAACCTCACTGCATGGAATTCAGCTGCCGTCACAGAGTTGACCTAATGTTTAAGTACGTGCTATGTAAGTGCTCACAGTCAGAGCTGGTAGGCTTCCTACATTGAGTTGCTGCAGGAAAAGCATCTCCAGACAGCAGCACTTTAAGCAGCACTTTCTTACTCTTGGGAAAACTTCCAGTCTGGATGCAAGGGAGACTAAATACAATCCTGGAACTTAATACCGACACCATCCACCGTGGTAAGGGAGACATAAGTTTAACTCTGGTACAGCAAGAAATGAAAGCCCAGGTACCTGCTTTCTTAAAGCAGGGGGGAAGGGCAAGGGGGGAAAAATAGCAGCCTGGCTGCCTGGCCTCAAAAGCAAGCCACTGCTCCAGCCTGAAATCACGAGGAGCACAGTTACCACAACTGCCATTTGGGGACTAATACACCAAGTTGAAAGCCAGCATCTGAAGCAGGAATTACCTTACTGTTTTCCTCCTGCATACTTGATCTTACGTGCAAGGGCATGGCTTTGAAGGGGGACATTACTGAGGGCTCCAGGTGTGGCTGAGCTGCACAAGATTTAAGTTTGGAGCCTTTATTTTCTGTTCTTGAAAACAAAGACCTTCAGCAGACAAGAATCCATCCTACTTGGAAGTAAGCAGTAGTCTTGGAGCTCCATGCTTGTGTATCAATCCACATCCCTGAAGCAGGTGCACCTCTCACAAGCAAAACAATCACTGGTAAGCACACCATTCTCCTCTCTTGACAGAGGGAAACAGTGTGTTTTCCTGCAACAAATACTGCTTCCAGGAAACAAATTCCATTCAATACCATCTAATGCCTCAAAGCCATCCAACAAACTTCTGCATTGCCATGCCTGGTTTTGGGATGACGTCACGCTGTCTTCATAGCTCTCTGCTTCCTGTGGGGGGGACCTAGTGGGGCAACTTCCCCGATACCCTGCCATGCACAAATAGCTATCCTAAAGGAAAAAAACTCAGCCCTTCCAAGATAATGCACTATTTTAGCCCCTTGTCAGCTACACCTCAGACACCAAATCACAGCTCCTGCTGTTTTCATGTGTTCTTATTCTAAGCCCATGTCTCACAGGCAACTAGTCACTATTTAATCAGTAACTCAGTTTGGTAAAGAAGAAAAGTCTTTGAACTGTCATCTCCAGTTATCCCATCAAAGATTTTCCTTTCAAGGAAGTTTCCACAGCCAGTCCTCTCTCTGGATCAGTGCAAGTTTGCAGAAAGAAACAAAGTTCCTCCATCAGCACTTATACAGACCTGCTTAACCAGCAGTAGTTAGGAGCCAATGCACCAATTAAACCATTCATGATCTACAAAGAGAGAGAATCAAACTCCTCTCCTTCCCTGTTACCAGCTAAGTTAACTTTCCCCTCCTCTATACTCTTTTAGCATTTGTCTGGTATTTCTGGCCCATTAATCCATCAGATTTAATCTGCTTGTTATTTTCCCACTAGGCTGTGGCAAACAATGCAACTAACAAAGGGATCCAGTTAGTACCAGCAGGAGCATGCAGCTTGTTTTGTACCCATTCACCTCCGGCATCCTTCTTCCCGCAGCCCCAGTCTCGTGCCCATCACTTGGGCTAAAGATAAGATTTGTGACACACTGAAAATTCACATCAATTTATTTTACAAGAAAGCTGTAGAAAAGTGACAATTCTCCCTCTTTACCAAGCAGAATTGTAACCTCACTGGAGAACTCAGCTACCACATACAGAAAAACTGCCAGAAAGACTGAGCTAGGCCTTGAATGGATGGAGAGATGCTACAATTGAGGTTAATAAGAAACTTTTAGAGTCATCCTTATTTCCACTGTCATATGCTTGCATCTAGTCTCCTACCAACACAAGACAGGTCCAGTGCAGCACCAAATACAAGGTCCTTGTTAAAAAATATGTTGTACAGCTGGGATAACAGCTTCCCATACTGTTCTGGCTCCAAACTTCAGCTGAGCAGCTTTTTCCGTGAGTAAGTTCTGCTAAGGGGACGCTTCCTGGAAGCCATGATGTGGAATGGAGACAACTCCTGGTTGGCAGTAATTTGGAAGGCATCAGATTCCTCTTCTACAAAACAGAAAGAAGAAATTAAAGACACAGTTTGTCAAAGTTTACTGGTGACTTCAAGAAGCCAAGTGCCACCTGGGAACAGCAAGAACAGTATGCTGCACTTCCTACTAAGCTACTTGTTCTTCACAGGTACCCTCGCTCCCTTCCAAATTTCCCAGTCCATGCCACGTTTCTTGGAAGCGTGTGAGATGGAGACACTGAATACAGAAGTGGCAGATACAGCCACATGCTTTCTGCACAAAGAACAATCCCTGGCAGAGCATGCTTTTGTTCTCATTTAGTTGCATGCAAGCGGAGAGCACACCTAATCTTGCTCAAGGCCAGCCTTTCCTTACAGCGCAGGGGGTTACCTTGAACACGCTTTCTCCAAGATGACGATGTCTGTCCTTGGCACAGGAGTGGAGACTGGGTCAGTGCTAGAAGGCTGCTAGTAGAGAGCACGCTCTTCACTGGTGGAGTTGAACCTGGAGGAACACAGTGAGAATGTGCAGCAAACTGCCAACTCCAGAGTGCTTTCAGCTAAGACTCATACATAGCCTTTATTCTGCCTCGAAACTTCCATCAGTACAAGTGATAAATTCAGCGTATCTGAAACAAAATCCAGGCTGGCACAATGGGTTTCTGGCATCAAGAAAGGTAAACAGCAGTCTGGATTTAGCTCTTAGCGCATTTTATTTTCTTAGGTGGTTTAACAGCAAAGCACTTCACTCATATTAAACTGTTACTCTTCCTGGAAGAAAACTGTTGTTATAACCATGATGGTCTGTAAATACAAAACCAAGGTCGGTAGGTATACGAAGTCTCTTACAGGACCAGCTTAAGGCTGAATACTGCTATTATTTCATGTCCTGAATATGGACTAACTTTGCTTTAAAGTTTGCCCATTTTTCTCAGTGATACCTGTTGATAGAGGTGACTCAGTGATACACTACTTCTGTATACAAACCTTTCCTCGCAAGAGAAAGCGGATACTGAAGCTTAATGCTTCAGGGCATGCAATGACTATAGAACATCTGCTACACTCTCCTGTAACATGTAATTTCTGGAACAATACTAGTTTTAAGTATTTGAAATTCGCAAGGCCTTGCTTACAGAGCCAAGACAGCTTGTTTCACCACGGTCAGCTGAATCATCTGTACCCACACCAAAATCAAAGAGGCAGTTTAAACTTAAACACCTACCAATACATTACTGCTAGCAAGGCAGGAATTTCTGATACCCACTTTCAACGGGCCCACCACCACAGGCAGATAGAACTGGGGCACCAATAAATACCAGCATCCCCAGGACTAACTCCCATAAGGCTCCAGTCTATACTGAAGCAGCCAAGCTTTAGACTTAAGGACATTTAACTTCAGTGCTAGATGCTGGGCAGAAACAGCTAGCAGCATCAACAAAAACCCAAATAAATAGCCTGGTCTAATTTCAACATGTATTGCTATAGAAGAGCTATCATTTCCCTCAAGTCACAGTTTGCATTTCACTCTGCACTGTTGATACCTTACACCACATGTTTATTCACTCCTGAGTTCTCGTTATTTACAAGACAACAGTTGGATGCAATTGTGATCCTCCCTACCCAGGTTCTCAAACTCTCTTTTTAATTCCTTCAGCCTCCCGCTCCTTCATATTTCTCTGATCCCATTATTAATATGCCATTGATTAGCTCCTCACATCCAGTCTGCCTCTCTACATAATTAACCTCCATGGCATTTACAAACCACTTTTCCCCTCTACCTCATTCTCCCTCAGATAGTCAGACAGAAAATAGTTGTGTTCCTGCTTTTTGTCTACCCACATTTTTAACCATCCCTGAATTTCAGGGGAGTGTCACTCATGCCACTTAGTTACCTGACAAAAGGAAGACATCATCATCCCCTACACAGCTGTACTGCTCAGGAGTTATGAGCACACATGCTCCTGGTTCCTCAGGAAGTACAG
This sequence comes from Chlamydotis macqueenii, assembly GCF_036417535.1. Lineage (NCBI taxonomy): Eukaryota > Metazoa > Chordata > Aves > Otidiformes > Otididae > Chlamydotis > Chlamydotis macqueenii. The sequence continues at coordinate 8,790,597 of NC_141567.1, read as the reverse complement.
AGTCTGTCCTTGATTTGCTTCTGTTGCCCTCATCTGTGGAAAAGCCAGTGAGATCCAGGTTGCACCTATCTCTTGGCATCATGATCTTGCAAGATCTCTTGGCATCATGACTCTCCTCCTTTTCTGGTGATAGACACGTAAAGACCCGCTTCCGCGATTTCAAGCCAAATGTTCCCATGGTAGAGTCCTCATCAGCCCTGGGTTCAGGGTCACTAGGAGAGACCTGATCCTGGAGCCTGTAAATCCCTTCCATTTCAAATTCTCCAAGAGTATTTGTTACTTTGCTGCTACAATGCTCCAAGATCTCAATCTCTCCTTCTCTGCCTGTTGACATTCTCTTCTGTTCATCAGTATTTTTCTCACTTTGAGTGTTAGCAGTGCTGCCTGCTGCTCTCTTTCTCCGAGGCCAATCATTGATAGCATCGGGGGTAGTCTTCCCCTTCTGCTTTGGAGAAGGTGTCTGGGGAACTCCTGCCTCTAAGGGGGATGGGGAGGTGACATTAGAGGCACAGCTTGTTGGGGTGTATGACTGGCATATATAGGTCTGTCCTCCACCTTTCCCAGGTGTACTGTGGAAAGAGCGAAAGCAGGACGGTGAAACACAGGCAGCTGCTAGCTTTCCCGGGTGCTTGCTACACCAGGTCATAGAAAGATCACCAAAGTGGCTTTCTCCTCCCTTGGGTTTGCTGGCACTTGCTTCAGGTTGAGCTTCCAACAATGAGCAAGAGCCTATTTTCTTAATGCGAAGTTTGGGCAGGCCTGAAGCTTGCATTTCAAGTTCAACTTCATACGCTGGTGGGCTAGCAGAAGGTAGTTTGCAACGACTTTTAGGAGTAGAGAACTTGGCTAGAAGTTGAGGATCTCCCATTCGTGCAGCAGCTTCCCGCTGTCTCCTGTCTGCAGTGCAGCGTAAAGAATAGGCAGGAGCAGACTTTGGCATAGGAGGTGAGGTATTCAGGGCAAATCTGGAGTGTCTCTTAAGACTTGGAGCCTTCAACCCCATATATTCTTCTCTCAGCAGGGTTCTTGGCTCCAAGTCACCACTAACTGTTTGAGAACCACTTAGGAAGGACTCACAGGTGTTTGCACAGGAGTTCCCCTCCTTAACCAATTGCTCACATTCTCTCTCAGCATTCTGTGCATGCCCTCCAGCAGAAGGCTTTGGAGACAAATGTTTTTCCAAGTTTTCCAAGTCCTCTCTTGGACAAGATTTTTGTGACACTACATCCATCTGTTTATTTTTGTCTGATACAGGGGTATTTTCAGTAACTTGGGACTGACAAAGCTGGAGGCTTTCTACAGAAGAGTTACCACCACTACCACTATGATTGTCCTTATTTTCAGAAGGCGTCGCACATGCAAGCGTGAGGTTCTCTCCTCCAGAATTTAGTTCACATTGGACCTGCTCGGATGTGTGAAGCATGGACCTCAGCGGAGTGCCAGTAATACCTGGAGATTTTTGAACGGAGGATTTAGATGCACTAAGCTCCCAGTCAGACTCCCTAGCCTGTGCATGGGAAGGAGAGCAGACTGCCACAGTGTTTGTGGAACTCTCATGGAAAGAAGAGCTGAAGAGAGGCTCTAGCCTCACAGTGAGCTGCGATATTTCTGCACTCAGTAGGCTGCTACATAATTTTGAACTTGGTTCCTCAGGTTTCCTGGGAGTACTTTTAGTTGCTTGAGATAACAGATCTGACTGCACCTGAATTTCCTTTGGGAGGATTTGCCTCCGCGTACCAACTGGAGATGCTAATTTTGAGAGGAATCTCAAGGAACGTCTTGGAGTTTGTAGTTCTGTAAAACATCTTTCCTGGACAGCAGAAGGGGAAGCAGCAGCTGGATTTGAATCTATCAGAGGTAATAATGAGGCACCCAGCACAGCGAATCCTTCATGTTCTGGTATTTGTAATCCAGCCTCTTTGCAAGGAGGGGAAAGTCTTTCTGCTGGAGAACAATCCTTAGAAGTTACTTGCAGTGAGTGAACCCTTTTGCTTTCAGTTAACACAGATGGTGACTTGACCCTTTGTACAGGATCAGAAAAGTACTTTCCCAAACATTTAGCTGCAGTCTGCTTAGCAGCTGGACTTTTGCCAGGAGTCTTCTCCAGCTTCTGTGGTGTCCTGTGGAGAATGCGAGGTGATCTCCTTAGTGGCTTACTGGCAGAATTCAGTGGCTTCTGAGCACATTTACGAGGTGTTTTTCTGGGAGTCTGCAGGGAAGAGAAAAAAAAAAAAAAAAAAAAGTCATTCTTGTTCTATTCCAGCAGTATTATCTACCCATCTTAATATTTACTTCTCAAGATTTAAAACACAAAAACTCATTTGATTAGACTTAACAGAAACACTAAATTTAAGATGTGTAGGTTCCACTAAACATGAAGAAAAGAGTGACAGGAAGAAAGAGAGAGAGGTAAGTGTTTTCTACCTGACAGGCAGTCAGCTCCTCTAAGCGTAAGGAATCTTTTCTTGTTCTCCTCCTTCCAGGTGAATGCTTCACTGCAGGACTACACGGGTCAATGACTGCACCAAAGAAAAACCTCTTGGGAGTCTGGACAGTGCGGCTCTCTGCATGCCGCTTAACACCTACAAAGTGGAAGAGTACAATTCAACAGTAAGTAACCTGCCACAAACAATTGTCTCAATCACTTCAGATGTACGGGCAAGTAGTGTACAAAGCCTATAGACCTGGCATGTGCTTTTCTAGTCAAATATTAAAGCTTCACCAGAATTACTGTTATTTCCCAATATGAAACTCACATCCATCTGTAGAAAGAATGCTCTAGCTGGAAAAAAAAAAAGAAGTACAAAATAGCTCAGCTTCTTATTCTATTTATAGCTTATAGCTTAAGAAGTTCTGGTTCATGACTACAGATTCTAGTAAGTACAATATAAAAAATTAAATGTCACCATTTATAGCTGATAATCCTACTGAGAAAGCCAGCAAAGAAGATGCCATCAGTCGTTCCTTTATGATGCCACAGAGTAGACAAAGTAAGCTTTAGGATTTCTGTCTCATACTTCACAGGGATTTCACTGCATTTAAGGAATGCAGACTGACAATCAGTGGTATTCTGTTAGATGGGCCTGACTGGTTTCTGAAGTTGGCAGTGTATTCATCATAGAAATAGCTGCTGTACCCTCCTCCAGATTCAGATTCCAAATTAAAAAATAATTACTGGGGATGAATTTCTGTCTACAAAAGATATTACATGATAGCTCTTAGCTTCTTACAGGTGTCTTGTAGAGCCAAATCAAATCAAACTTCCATGCAGCTTTTCAGATCAGCAGTATCAGTCTGCTCAAATCCCATTCAGTACCTTCTCCATCCTGCAGTGTACAGCTCTCCTCTTCTTGTCCCCAGTGGACCCGCTGTGAATTTTGTGAGCTCGGCTGTGTAGTGGAATAGAACACACCAGAGCAGGTCCTACTCAGAGACAGCTGTTTGATGCGTGGGCTTCTTCTCAAACCTGCTTCTAAAAAAGGTAAGGATATTGGAGACTGAACCTTCTCTCTCCCTCAACAATGAGGACATTTGCAGGAATAGGTCACAACTGAAAAGAACACACTCTAAGAAATAATTTCCATACAGCTAACTAGCTCATGTAGGGAGGCAAGCACATGAAGAAGAAAGCTTCAGCTTTCTCGGGGATCTGGAATATTAATGCATGCAAATCTCCTTCCAAATCATGATGCCCCCTCCTCCAAGTCATGATAATTCTCATCCCTCTCTATCAATTATACAGAAAGAAATACTAGAAAAGCTATGTTCAATTCAAGTTATACCCAGGTTTATTTAATTCTTTTATTTAATTCTCCTGCTTCTCTTTACTAGAGTTTTCATGTTCCTGCTTGCCCAACTATGTTGTTTTCTTCTTCCTTCCTGGGGACAGAAACAACAGTAGCCAACATAACAGAGAGACTCCACAGAGCCAGGTGGCCATCTATTACAGTAGAAATCAGAGCAGTGTTAGAGTCACAGCACAACATGTTGAAGTTACATTAAAAACCCTGCATGTGCTGGTTTGACAGTAACTATAACAGCTCAGAATTTTGTTCACCCTCAAAGTCCTTCAAGTATTTTCATTTAAAAGAGTTATGAAAAAAGGGTAGATAGCAACTTCTACTATACAGGGTTGTCAAAGCAGCAAGTAGCAAGTTTTTCTATCAGAGGAGGCTGTGCTCCATCAACAGATTAGTACAATACTTTTGTACTGACTATTTATGAATTACCTAACTTGAAGCATGTTCATCTTATGAGCTACAACACAGCAAAACCACCCTTCCAAAAAAAATCAGTGCTTACCATTTATGGCCTTCTCTGGAGATTCTTCTACAACACCACTGCCACAACCTGGATCAGAAGACCTTGAGAAAGAGCAGACATTTTGAACTTCGCATACTGTTCATATTTACAAAACCAGAACTTACCACATAGACTAAAAAGCAGTACTCTATTCTACAACAATGTATTGCTGTGGGGGCTGCTCTAAATGAGCAATTAGAAAGCACTTTGCCTCCCATTAACATATGATTGAGTGTGAGTAACTGTCTAGCTGTTCTACATGGAAGTAAATGCTAAATTTCAGCCTGGAGTCCACAAAATACAGCACAGGCCTTTTCTTCAGAAGCCCTCAAACCAGCAACCAAACCTAAACAGAAGTTAGCTGCAGGAATTAAAGCACCCTAACTTACACAATGAAGCAAGTAGTACTTCTCCCCACTCAGACAACAGAACTTAGCCTCCACTGGTTCTCTTACTGCCTTAGGTGACGATGACACATTGACCACAAAGAAGATACCTGGCTCTTGTGCTTACAGCCATTAAGGAAACATCTAATACTTCCTGAAGAAATTCAGAAAGAGCTTACTTACCGGCCTTTGATCTGCCTGTGTAGTAGTCTCCTGGAGACCTGCTTATGTAGTGGTGTTTCTGCAACTCTCTTGGTCAATAACTTGCGATGATCTAAAAATCAAGCAAGAGCTAAAACATCACACAATTATAAAGCAGTTATAACAAATACAGTTGTGTATAGGCTTCAGTTTAAGAATGACAGCCAATATAGAATCATTGTGCATGAATCTCCCAGCACTCACAAGCTATAATCATTTCAGAGTCCAGTGTCTATGCTTCCTTCCCACCCCTTCAATATTAATAGTACTGACTTTGCATCAGACATGATTAACCTACTGAGATAACTTTCACTCCTCAATTTTTCCTTCATAAATCCTTTTTGAATCAAGCATTCTTAACAGTTTTCTTTAAGTAAAGAGTTCAGTAAAAAAAATAGGTTTCAGTTTCAATATTCTATTCACCCTCCAAACACCACAGCAATGATCTAAAGTATTTTCTCCATCATTAATTGTTTCATAGAACTGAGGACATAAGAATAGAAATTTTAGCAAAATCTCTTCCACAACAATCCTATGTGCACAAGTCATGTCCTACCTTTAGTGCCTTCATCAGCGCATTTGTATCTTAAGCCCTCCACAGCAGATACCGAGTGGCTTCTAGGCATTCTCTTCGTAGACCTTTTTGATGGTGAAAGTATCTCTTCATTGAAGAGGTTCCTCCTTACCTTTGTAACCTCTGTGAGGCAAGACAAAGCAAGAAATTATCAGATTAAAAGGAAAAGAGGGGGAATATCACATAGCAGCATAGAAAAACGACTTTTTAGAGGCCACAAAGGATTGAAAAGTTGTTTTTCTGCTACTGGAACATGTCCTCCTCTAAACCCATCCTGGACTTCTCTGACAAATTTGCATTATTTCAGCAATAAGCTACAAGCAGATGCCATAGCAGAAAAAGCAGCCAGCATCCAAACTGAAGCAACATTAAGTGAGCTACAAAAATCTCAGCTGAAGCACATGTTTGATTGAGAACGCATGTGGGATTTAACTTTATTTTATTAAGTATTTTGCAGAGAGATATCCTGTTTTCAGATATAGGAGTTCACTCTGGTCCTCATTTTCTTTTCAGGACAGAGAAGACAGAAATAATTGCAAGATTCACAGAAGAATGGAAAGGTCTTCCTCTCAGGATACACAATTTAAATTTTCTGCATGTGAGCACACACAGAATACAGGAATTATTTTTTCCTCAACATTTTTGCAGAATTCAGCAAAACTTCCTCCAGATATCCAGCACGCTTCAGCATAATTTCATCATAGCTCACTAAAATTTACGGGGAGAATGTGTGCTGAAGACGCACCTTTCCATGGAAAAGCTAGAAGTCAATATACCTTGCACTGCTTCTTTCTGCAACAATGGTATCTGTTGGGACTTCTCAGCAGCAAGGTAAGAATGCAAGTTCTCCTGAAACAAAAAATAAATTAGTTTCACCAGCAGTTTAATGTTATATTTAACTATTATGAATATTAACTGTAAGCTCTGAACCATACATTATTTTAACTTCTCCTTCAAAGCAATTTTGATCTCTGTACAGCTGAGCACTGGGTTTGGCTGGAAGAGAGGTAATTTCCTCACAGTAGCCAGTATGAGGCCACACTTTGGATTTGTGCTGGAAACAGTGTGGATAATACAGGGAAATTTTTGTTATTGCTGAACAGTGCTTACACAGTCAAGGCCTTTTCTGCCTCCCACATCACCCCACCAGCGGGCGGTGCACAAGAAGTCGGGAGGGGACACAGCTGGGACAGCTGACCAAAGGGATATTCCACACCATACAATGTCACGCTCAGCATATAAAGCTGGGGGAAAAGACGGAGGAAGGGGGGACATTCAGAGTTACGGGTTTGCCTTCCCAAATAACCGTTATGTGTGATGGACCCCTGCTTACCTGGAGATGACTGAACACCTGCCTGCCAGTGGGAAGCAGCAAATGAACTCCTTGTTTTGCTTTGCTTGCATGCGTGGCTTTTGCTTTACCTATTAACCTGTCTTTATCTCAACCCAGGAGTTCTCATCTTTATCTTTACAATTCTCTCTCCCATCCCAGTGGTGGGGAGTGAGCAAGCAGCTGTGCAGTGCTTAGTTGCCAGCTGGGGCTAAACCACAACAAGCTGATACAGGGCATACTTACTAAGTGAATACAGGGCAACAGATTTTGCACTCAGGTGTCACTTCACAACATTGCTGCAGCCCTGCAGAAGCAACCCACCCAATCCTTTTGGAAGAGTTTTACCTTTCTGATGGGATTCTTGGCTATCTTGGGAATCTCAATTTGACGCAAGTTCTGTGGTGCTTCTGTCATGCTCCTGTGTCTGGCTAATATGTTATTCCTTTAGAAAGTATACAAAAATTAAGATTAGAAGCATAGTTATCGACCTAATGACAATTAAACTTAGGTTTGACTCTAGAGAAAATCTTTACCTACATTCAGATTTTGATACTTCACTTCTGTTACAACATTGAAAGATTACTTGCACTATAAATAGCTACATCTAACTTTAAGATCAGTATTAAAACTTATTTCACAATTTGCTAAAACGTACACAGGATCCCCAGAGGTCTACAGTAAATCACAGTTAACTTTAACAATACAGGATCACCTGCTGCACAGTAGAACATCCTCTTCCTCTCATGGAAGATGCTCATGAACTCTACTTGTGCATAAGATACACATATAGAATCAAGATTACACTTCCATATAGTTAACAATGGCAAGTTAAAATGAAAAATGGGAGCCCTTAATATTTCTGTCAGGCTTGCAGAACTATCAGCAGGTGTCAGCCTGCCCAAACTAGCTATCTAGCAATAGAAACAAAGGTGACTGAGCTGTAGTTTAGACAAATCCTCAGCCACAGCCCAGGCTGCAACAAGCTGCCTCCTATTTGGAATTATTACCTTCTCTTTTTGGCAGATCTGGTGCGCAGCTCCTCCAGCTGATCGCTCTCAGTTTGTAGATAAACAGTGCTAGGAGTTAAAGCAGATGATAAAGATGCTGGAAGTCCTGGAGATTTGCTATCCAGAGTCACAGAGTCATCACTGAAGAAGTCTGAAGGCAGAACAGATGCCAGCTTTGCGGGTATTTGTGTACCAAGACCATAGTAAATCTCTCCAAGGGTCTTCGGTATAGACTTCATATACCTAGAGCATCAGAGAGAATGCACATCAAATACAATCCCTCACAAAACAGTCAGTGTTTCAATCCCAAAGTTTGAACTAATTCTCTGTTCTTAAATGTCATTTAAGAAAAACCTGAAAATCATCTGGTTTTTTCAGTAGTTTATTTGCTTATTAGCTACTTTTTCTTTAATTAAGATACAAGTGTAACAAACAAAACATGTCTAAACTTCTGAAACTTACAAAGATGCAGTAAGAAAAGCTGTAGATTGCTGTTTACTCAAAAAAGACAAACAACCAAAACCACAGACCCCAGTAACACTTAAGTAATGCTAAAGAACTTACAATTCTAATATTTCCTCTAGAAACTTTGTAAGATACGCCGAGTCTTCAGTCAGACATAAAATGCGCAGCATATCTGTCACCTGGAAGAGAAAGTCAGGTGGGAAAACTGATTAAGTTGTGACAGTTGCAACACCCGATTTTTTTTTTTTTTTTTAGCAAGGAATATAAAGTGTTACAGTAAAGTCAAGAGAAAACTACAGGTTCCAGGTCTGCGTTTCTAGTGCCATCCAGAAACGCGACCTGATCTACAATTTACTTGCCTCTTCTAACAGCTGCTCCATTTCGTCAGTGTTGCTTTGGAGTGAAGGGCACTGAAGACATAACTCAAGGCGCAAAAATACCTGAAGTCGGCACCTAAGAAAACAAGTAATCATTCACTGCCTTTTTTCTGGTGGAAGCAGCATATTTACTGCAAAAGGTATGCTCAAAAAAAGCAACGGGAAGGGAAGTGGCTCCTTTTGACAGTGTAATTTGGTTAGCACTTCATTTTGGTGGCAGGGGAGATGCCTCATTTCAGATATAGGCTGCAATGTTTATTCCACAGCACATCTATATTTGCATTTAATGAAATGTTTTTACCGTGACCAGAGATTCTCCTTGGAATATCTACCCCACATAAACACTTTTCCACTTGTACAAAAAAGCCACCATTAAGAACTGCTAACCAACTCCACAGTATCTCAGAAGCTGAAGTAAACAGTGTCTCATACTCTCTGACTTTGGTCTCCTTCTGTAATCCATGCTGTTGCCTGAGCATTTTGCTGGTCTTCAGGAGATGGTTTCTGACTCTTTCCACACAGGCCACCTGCAAAGATACATAATTACAGCAAAAACTTCAAGCCTGTTCCCTGTCTGCAGGATAGGGTTTCCCTCCGCCCCCCCGCCCCCTCCTCTCTTCACCCATTCGTTTGAGAATAGCTCAAAGTTTTTTTCTCATCCTCAGGAAAAGAATTCTTTCGCTTTCAGTAGCAAAGTCACAATGACACGAGACATAGAACAACTTGTACCATGAAATCCCAGAGCAGGTCACTTACTTGCAGCTTCAGGCCTTCTTCGGTAACTATAGATTTGTTTTTCACAGTATTTTTTTTCAATTGCTCACAAGTTTACCAATTTTGGTTTCAATTAGTTACTTTAAGTCTATAAATAGTGTTAAAGACTGTAAGAAATATCTTGAACTATTTCTTTTTCCTGGAGAATTAGTAAGCCTAGATTTGCCATGTAAAGCAAAACTAGAAGATGCATCTTTTTTAAAATACAAACCTTGAATAAGTGAAATTAGAATTCAGAAAGAGGTCAACGAAAAGGAAGGACATCTGTTGTAATCTCTAGAAAAGGTGTAAATTGATAACTGGATTTTTCTACATTCTTTACAGCTACCTACAGTTTTTCACTACTGAGTCATCACAGACAGAAGTAGTTAGTGGTTGTGGTTTTGACTACATGCATAAAAACTTCAGGTACGATGAAGGAAAGGCAACCTGAAATAGCAAAAAATTTAATTTCCAGAGCAGTAACAACACTGCCCACATGCTCTTACCTACCTCTTTCTCTTTGGCATCTTGTACTTTCAAGAACATTTTAATGGCCATGATCATATTCTGGGCACACACAGATGAAAGAACTCCCTCACCAACAGCCTTCTGGTAGCTTGCAGTCAAATGGGACTGCAGTTCCTCCTCAGTTTTCAAGTCTGCAAGCAAATGGTCTAAGTTAACTAAATGCCTGTTCACCACACCTTACGAATAAAACACTCATTCCAGCTGAAGAGGGGCACAGAGAGGGTCATCAAAAGATATTTCCTCCAGCAAAGATGCATCCAGATCACAGAACACTGTCCCAGGTCCAGATGCATGACAAATGATAAGCTTAGTTCCAAGTAGATCAGGAAGCTTTCAGGTTACTGTAGCAGTCAAGAAATTCCCTTTACTTCTGCATAATTAATAAATACAGTGCTTCCCTCTAGTTATTTCAGTTAAATACAAGGAGATAATCCCTTACTGCTTTTTTCCAGATTGAAACTAACACCAGGAGTAGTTGTAAGACTAGGTTGTAAACATTTATAGAAACTGACTGGGAGAAGGGTAGACAAAATAACCACTCTGTGCCAAGCTGAAGATACAGGAATCCAAACATTGATCTGCTCCCTTGCACCTAAACTCATTATCCTTTCCACTCCCTTCCATAAAAATCACATATGACCTCCCACAAATAACAGGACTGATGACTTAACACACACCTATTGATATTTTAAGTGCCTTTTCCTTTTCTTCCACATTTTCATTCAATCTTTTTGCTGAAAGCTTCTGTGGAACCTTCTCATTCACTGTTGGTGGCACACTATCAGGTTGAAACTTCTGAGCTTTTACATTCAGTCTTGCTACATTGAGCATCTGCAAGGATCTGGACATGGTCTTCATCTTCTGCCTGACTGGAGTTCGGGGAACCCCACCTGCAACACCACAAAAGGGGGTTCTACTGTCAGACATACTTGGGCAGGAGCTCCACCCAAGGTAGAGCATAACACTGAATTCTATGTTACTGTCAAGCAAGATTAGTAACCTTCTAGTGGAAAATACGGCCCAAAAGGTTTGTATTTCTCCAAGAAGTATGTATGCAGGCAGCACAGCAGAGATCTACTTCTCTAAGGAAGTGAAAGGAAGTGAAAATTGTTGCTTTGCATAAGAACTTACATAGGTATAATCCAAAGTTACATCTATAGGAAGTAATTTTATATCACAGAAATAACTGACAGAGCAAGACTTAGGGATACAGCAGGTCAGAGTATATGCAACTGTTGTTAGTATACTGAAATGCAATGATTAAACTCTTCTAGAATAATGTTTTATTTCTCCAAATTAGAACAAAGGTTGAGAGGTTGCAATATTTACAAGTAGTTGGCGCAGTCCCTATTTCAACAACTCATGAAACTGCAGAGCTCTGCCCGCTGCTTTTTAACAGTTCTGTCAGTCACCGCGCAGCCTTGATTAGTCATTTGGGTTGTACTAAAGGACAATCCTAATGTTAATATGTAAAATATGCTGTCTCTAAATAAAAAAAAATCTACAGCATGCCACTACTCAGGAGAGTAGTGATTTAACAGATGTCATGGGTTCATGCATTAAAAAGGCCTGCTGAGAAGTCTTTATCATCTTTGACTGACAACATGCACAGAGAACCACAAAGTATACCTACGTCTTTTTTTGTCATTTCCTGGTCCAGCTGCAGCAGATATTTCACTGATTTTTCTCTGGTACAGCTCAGATAGACTTTCTGAGAGTTCTACTTCAGATTGGTCTGCATCATCCTTCCCATTAGCACAAGGAACCTGCAGGAGCCTATATAAAAGAGCCATTCAATACAGTTAAAAAAAAAAAAAAAAAAAAGATAAAAAAAGAGAGAGAGTAGGAGGAATATCCCGTGTTCCCAGTGGACAGGAAACAGGTTTTTCTAGATACCACTCTACAGCAATATAGTACAAGCAACACATGGTAGTACTTTTCCAATGCCTGGTCCTGAAAACTGTTACTTAAAAGATACAAAAAAACTCAAATCATCCTCTTAAAAGGGTCACACCAAGTTAGGAGCAAGTATAAAAAGAGTTGCCTCATGTACAGTGGATGTCCCACTGACCCAGGCCACAAAACCACACTAGCAGCCTTGTGCTAAGCTATCCTGCATTAGGCTTTTTGTTGGTTTCACTCAGCGAGCTCTTTGAAGAAAGCAGGCTTATTCATTCCTGCTAAATACCAACTGTGGAAACACAACCGCTATCTTCAGTATCTTGCAGTGGATCTTATTGTACCATAAGAAGAGCAGTCTGACATTTCCCCAAGTAGCTTAGCTCATTTTAAGTCACCTATATCACTCCTGAAACTGTCAAGATCTTAACCCACACAAGCTGCTACCCAAACATCCAGTTCCCAGTTCCTTTTATCTATACACCAAGATACAATGAAGCAAAGGCACACAGTAAACGGAGTACAGAAATAAAACACTAAGAGGAGCATTTAATTCTAGAACTCTGAGCAACGCTACTGCCACACTCCATAAAGAGGAAGCAGAAGTCCTTGATTATTACTCAGAGACATGTTTCATAAAAATACCTGAATGACTCCATCAGATCAGAGCTCGCTCCACAAGCATTCGATGCAGGGTACCATGCTTCAAGCACTGAAGGATGCCAGCCCCCTATATGGGACAGTTCCCGTTCGACCCACTCTGGTATGGGAGTTTCTTCTCCTGTGAGCAGACAGACACACAGGCCAAACAAAAAAAAAACCACATTAGAAGGAAACTAAATGAAGTGGCAGAAGGTCTCAGCCTCCACAGAGGCTCCAAAGCAGAGGTTTCCAAACCTTTGCTCCTGGAGGGGCAAATAGCCAATACATCAGGTCAGGAGACTCGTAAGAAGACTCATTCTAACAAAAAAAACAGGTGAGCTAAAGCAGCCTCCTTGCAGCCACACTCATAGGCCTTACGGGCCAGGGATGGCCTATGCGACACATTTTAGGAAACCTCATTCTAAAAACTTGTCCCCAAGCACAAGTAGCTATGCTTAATCTACAAACTGATGAAAACTAATGCTCTGCAAGCAAAACAGAAAGGCACACCAGTGCAGATTTCTGCATCACATCACAAGGGCTGAGACACAGAAGACAAGACAACATGAACAAGTGCCAAAAATGAGAGACTCCTCACCGAGGAAATCATTAGCTATAGATTTTTGCACTCCAAATCAGATCTAGAGATGATCAAAAGATTGTAAGTTTTGCATTTCCTGACACCTACCCACACTAGCCAGAGAATCTTCCACCAACGTGTCAATTTTACTCAACACACTATTCACAATATCCGGAAGGTGAAGAGCATGGTCTTGGGAAGAGTTCTCCACTACAGCTCCTTCAAGGTTGCATCGCTGAACTTCAGCAGTCTTCTCAGTACCAAGCACAGTCAGAACTGCAGTACTCTCAGAAAGTGGTGATAAAACAGCAGTGCAGGGGTACGAAGTTTTAGACAGAGATACCTCAGCAACCTACATTAAAAAAAAAAAGTTTACATTATCTAGAAATGCAAAGATCTAAGGAGTACAAATACTTTACAAACAGGTTATAGACTTACATCATCTCCTAAAGAATGTTCTAATTTTAGCTCCAAATGAGGTATTTTCAGTACAACAAATACCATTATTATTGTCTTCACAACGTGATACACTATCACTCCTTTTGTCACAGCTCATTTCAGAATAGAAATTAGTTTGAGGCAAAGAGAAAGATTTACCATGTGCAGTTCTTCAGTCACTAGATTCCTTAACAGCTGATGAAACAGTGACCTCTTACATTCTGCCTGCTCAGCCTGTGAGTTCTGCAGTATCCAGCTCTCCGTGAGAAAGTGGCCAGCCTGCACCAAGCTCCAACTCGTCAAGCTGCCTTTCAGGACAATGTTGACTGGACCATGCAGTTGTCTTTGGCTCGTGGCGAGGGGTTCCAGGATCACAGCACAGCTTTCCTGCTTCTTTCCTCCTGTGCAAGGATAAGATAAAGCAAAAGTCCTAAAGCAAGTAAAATGGGTTTTTCATCTAGATGAAGAGACAACTTCAATGGAGAAAAAAAAAAAAGTTCTGAGATTAAACTGGGAACAGCTCTACAGTAAGTGTATTACAGAACTGACCTCCTCCCCAAGCTCTCAAGAAGGAGCTGCATGCACAAAGGGGACACTTAAAGAGCCAATGCACACTGCATGTTGCTTTTAAAGCAAATCTGCTTCCTTTTGAAGGGGCTTTTGGGCTTTTTATTTGTGTTCTTAGCTTCAGTTTAGCTAAAGTGAGACAGAGCATGTATAAGAAAAGGGTGTACACCTATATAAGGTGGGACCAGCAAATAGCTCTTCATGCATCCAAAGCTCTGGAAGCATGGAAAACTGAAGAGACTAAATCAGAAATATGGGCTAATAGCTCTCATATCAGAGAAACTAGAGCACATGCAGGACTGTTGGTTTTTAAGCTTAGGCTCTTAAATATCTGAAGTTACTTCTGTGCATACTGTTCACAAGGGAAGCTCACCAAGAACCCTGCATGAGAGATCACAGTTACTACTATGCACATCCATCTTTTTTTTTTATTATTATTACCAGGCATGCTGAGAAACAATGTTCCTTCTTGCTGAGGGAATACTGCTTGAAATACAGAGGGCTTCGAGAACAAGCAGTTCAAAGTCGCGTCCAACGGCAGAAGCATGGTCCAAGGCACAGTCTGTGGGGAACCTGAGTCTCCAAGAAAGCCACAAGCAAGATCTGCCCTGTGGTGACTCAGACACTGCACTAAGGTTTCAGCTGACAAAATGGTGCCTCCCGTCTGACAAATCAGTTCAAACATTGTCCAGTATCCAGCATGATCTGGGGATTCGATCAACTGAAATAAAGTAACAGAGGTCTCAAGTTAATGTTCATCCAAACAAAAAAGACTGCCAGAAAAGCCAGCACATGAAATGTATACAAAGCATCTAAACACAGGGCTTTCCAAGTGTTTTTATGGACTTAATCAGCCATCACAGGAACCCAATAAAGAAAATACTACTCCTACTTAATTAAGAAGTAGGCAATATTTTCAAGATGGGGTTTCTGAATCTGGTATCTAGACACCTGAACTATCAGATTGCTCATTTGCAATCCTGAACAGCTGTAATTCCCACCTAACTCAAAGCACAAGATGACCCATCAATAAACACGGTACAGTTACTCAGTGGCACATATCTCAGCCTCCACGTGAACAACTACCATTCCAGTTTTCAGTCCCTTGCTGAACAAGATTACGTGGCACTAACTGAGGACTTTTCCCTACCACTTAAATACTACAGCATAAAACTGCTCTCCCTTCTTATGTGGGAGGGTGGCATAGAAGATGGTCTGCCAGTACACACAGCTGAAAGCTGTGCAATCGCATTACCTGAGACCACTCGGCAGTGTCCACCCAGAACAGCGTGATCTTCTGGTCCGCAATCAACTCCTGGACACTCTTGGGCAGGAGTTTCTCTGCCAGCTCCTGAGCCGTGGGCGGCTCACGAGGGGAGGAAGGGGCGTCGCTGCCCCACACGAACTGCCGCAGCTCCCTCCTCGAGTGGGGACAGGGGGAGAAGAGGAAGACGGCGTTCACAAAGCCCTCGGGGGGCGCCTGGCTCTCCAGGGGCTCCCTGGCGGCGAGCCCCGTCCTCCGGCTCCTGCGGAGCGGCTTGGCGGGGGATGCGATCTCCGGACGGTCCCACTGGAAGTCGAGGAGCGTCTCCTTCAGGCCGTTATGGGTGAGGGCGGCGCGGGGCGCCGGCCCGGGCAGGACAGCGGCCGGTCCCCGGGTCCCGAACCGCTCCGCCAGCTCGTCCTCGAAGCGGGCCCAGGCGCGGGGCCCCGGCGGGCGGAAGCCGCCGCCCCGCGAGGCCCCACCGCGCCCCCCGAGCGAGTCGAAGAACCTGAAGGCCCAGCGGAGGCGGGGCAAGCCGAAGCGGCAGCCCAGGTGGTTGAGGAGCCGCAGGGCGCCGCGCTGGAGCCGCGCCCGCCGCCCCGGGCTGGCGACGTCCAGCAGGAACACCACGCTGTGCGAGCACGCCATGGCGCCCGCCCGCCCGCCGCCTCACGACGGCCCAACCGCCACCCGCTCAGAGCGCGCCCGCCGCCATCGCCCGGTACAACCGCTGGCGCCTTCGCCTCCTGCGCCCTGATTGGCTGCCGCCGAGCGCCTGCCCCCTTCCAGTCGTCGCTCCCCCATTGGCCCGCGGCGTCGGCAGCTGCGTGGTGAGCCTGCGCAGTGCGGCGCCCGCGCTGGCGTTGGGCGGGGGAAAGAAGGGAGGAGCGGCCCCGGCTGTTCGAGCAGAGCTCTCTGTTGATTGGTCGGCCGCGGCGCGTGTGCGGGGGAGCGCGGCATTCTATTGGCGAGAGATCGTGACGAAACTAGAGGGCGGGGCCAGCGCCCGGACCGAGCCGATTGGCCGCCGCCGCCAATTTAAAATTTAAAGCCGGCAGGGGGCGCGTGACCATGGCGTCATTTCTTACCTCTCCCTTCATTGGGCGTAAAGGCGGTGATGCCGCGATGACGTCATCACCGCGGCCTCACTGAGGCGGGCCGGGGGAGCCCAGAGAGCGGGCGGGGCGGGCAGCGCAGCCCCGGGGCTGGGCCGCGGGAGTTCCCGGTCCGGGCCGCCCCGCGGAGGCCGCGGCTCGCCGCTAGAGGTCAACGCCCGCTCGCAAAGCGGCCCCTCTGCAGCCCCGACACCCACCGGCCGTGCCCAGGGCAGGAGGGACCGGGACAGGGACGGGCAGAGGTCCTGCAGAGCCGGGGAGGTGTCACCCCAGGGCTCACCCCCTCCCTGAGGCTCCCCGGGGGACAGGAAGGCCAACGCAGGGCCCATATGGGCGACAAGGTGTGGGGTCAGGGCGCTGGGCAGGGGCTGGCCTCTGGGGAGGTGGAGGACGAAGACCCTGGGTTGTCATCAACCGCCGTGTCCCTGAGCATCGTCTCCCTGCAGGTCCTGGAGCACATCCTGCCCCACGGGTGCCGGCACTCGAGCTGTGACCAAGTGTGGATGGATCACACTGGGTAACGGGGAGGAGGATCCCTGCAGACCAGAGCTGCCCGCGTGTCTATGCCACCCTTCTCTCCAGAGCTTGAATGCCCCAGCCTAAACTAGCATCACCAGCAGCCAGTCATATTTATAAACCAACAGAGGCAAGCGGGCAGTAAACCACCCATTCGGCTTTGTTGGTGACTATGGACGCAAGCGGGTTTAATGAGCTGGAACGAGGGGCTGATCCACTTGAGTGCCCAGGAGAAACCTGCCACCAAGAGCAAGGGAAGGACACCAGCTCTCCCTGGCTGAACGAGTGGCGGGAAGCCTGTGGTCTTGGGGATGCAGGCTCCTTGGGGAGCCGTGGGTCCCTCCGCCTGGCTGGGGGTTGCTTTTGGCCCCATAAGACATCTCGTGCTGCTTGTCAATACCTCACTCACCTGTATGAGCCCTGAAGAAGAGCCAACCCAGTTGTGTTCCCGCTTCCATTGCCCGGCTGCTGGCATCCAGCCCAGCAGCCCGCCGAGGACACTTAGCAGAGTGTGACCAAAACCTGCCTTATCACAGTCCACCTGAGACCAGAAACAAACTCAGGGCACAGAGGAGTTTCCCAGCAAAGCCTGACAGCTCCTGACACAGGAATTGCCACCGGCTGCTCAAGCCCCTGCTCCTTTCCTGCCCAATCCAGCGTATTTACTCTTGAAGCCCATCCAGCTCTCGGGAAAGCCATCAGAGACGTTGGCTGAGCAGCAGTGACCTGCATGTTTCCCAGTGTGACAGTCGCCCACACCTCTGCTTTTCACGTTGTCCTGTGTTTGCACTGCTCACAGGGACATTCGCCCTCTCTGCCTGCTCCTCAAGGACACTGACCTCTCCTTTCTCAAACAGAGCCCTTGGGTTCTCTCTGGACAATCATTTACTTGGCGATAAATGTGGTTTCTTGGGAGGAAGGAGAGGGCACAAGAAAAATCATTTCTAAATCGGGCTCATGTTTGGTTGGCACTTTGATCCAGACAGGAGGATTTTTACCTTTAAAAATTCTTCCTTTTTTTTGACCTTTTTCCAACATTTCTCCCTGAGTGATATTTAATGGTGAGGGCTGAATAAAGCGCTGAGAAAACCCTGAACTGTTTGACCTTCCACCACACCACCACTCTGTCCTGCAGTGGTGGAAAGTTTGTTTGCCATTCTGCTAAACTAGCAAAACAAAACAAAACCTTTTTTTTTTTTTTTTGTTTTGACTCAGATTGCTTTCAGGACACTCCTCAAGGACCTGCATAAGCAACAAGTCACCTTTGATGCTGGGCAATGCCCAGAGACTCACTAGTGCTGTGTGAAGGCTTCTGAGCCTCCCCATGTCATCATCCTCCAGTCCTCCAGTACCGTCTCCACCTCGCGTGCCCAAAGGTTACTGGTAGCAGCTGCTACTCCTTTTTCCACTAATTCTGGCAGAGCAAGTCAAACTGGGCAAAGAACGCCTTGGTGGATCTCCAGGCAGTCACCTGAGAAAGGAGGGAGCTGCAGGAGGGGAAGGGGGCAAGCTGGGATGGTTGCTCGTGCTTCTTCAATGTTGAAGTCCTCAGAGGTGGCTTTGGCCTGGATGTAGTGTGACATGGGAGGTCACTGATGCTTCCTGGGGAGGCAGCTTCCCCAGTTCTCCATCTTAATGGAAGAGGATTTGATCTGCCTCCCTTCTGCCCGCCAGCAAGCTAGGCAAGCCCGTGTGAGCTCTTGGGTAAATCCAGTCAGGAGCAAGGATCGCTGCTGGCTGCATGTGGACTAGCCCAGCTTCACATCCCTCCCCTGGAGAAGTTCTGGTATTGCCTGGTTTTTCCCAGTTCTCCTCACTCCAGTGAACCCTTGGAGCTGCCAGGAGATAAAGGAGGGAAAGGCAGGGTAAGTGGGCAGGGACTGTCAGGCCAGCGCCTGCAACGCTACAGACAGCAGAGATGGTGCTTCCAGCTCTGCCTTCCCCGGGCACCTCCAGACCCTCGGGGTCCTCAGCTTTGCAGTCACCCCTCAGAGCCAGCACAGCACCTTGGCTCCAGCACTGGCTGCGATAAGATCTGCCAAGACAGTTCGCAGTGACCCAAGGAGCCCCCATTCCCTCCTCTCCGGGGTGAAGCGGCCCCGAGGCCTCCAGGCAAGAGGGAGGGATTTCTGTGTGCTTTAGATTTTGGTTTTACATTTCTCAAATATTTTTAGTGCTCATAAAAGTGAGAAACTGGGAGAGACCCAGCTGGGACCAGTACTGTACGACCCTCACCCAGAACCTTCTCAAGGCAATTGAGACCTGACTGCTGCCAGCCCTAATCCCACGTTTTCAGAGCAGAAGGGCAAAAGTACCTGCCCCTCTTCCCCCAGCATCATCCTGCTGTTTTTTGGGGGAAACCTTGCTGCTCTTATAGGTGCTGGATGTGATGGGCCAAATTCAGCAGCGGAGCAGGGAAACATTGCCTCCAGCAGGCACTCTGTAGAGTTTCCAACAGGGCTTTTAAGCAGCTTAATATTTGTGACTGGGACATGGTGAAATCTGCCCCGTGCATCCTACCACGCAGTTAGGTACCTTGTAGGATGGATGCAAAGGACTTGGTCTAACCCACTGTAGGAAGTGCTTTGCCAGCATTGCTGCAGGCACCTGTGCTGGCACGGCACCATCAGCCTTTCCAGTGTTAGCCTGGCTCTGCAAAGGAGCCTGGTGAGAAGCTGGTCCTTTAATGAGCTCTCACGGCATGGGCAACCAGTGGAGCATGCCAGCTCTGATGGGACTGCAGCTGCGAAGTGCTGATCTGCAGGTCGATAAGGAGGGGCAGCGCAAGGCAGTGCAGCAAGGTGAGACTATCAGGCCAGCAGAAAAGCCATTAGCCTTTGTCCTTGGCCTCCAGACGCAGGGGAGAGGGGCTGGGGGCAGCATGTGGGACAGAGCTGCTCTCTCCTGGGCTTTGCAAGGGCTTTGCAAGCTGCTTTTCTGGAGACGCTGCCATTTCAGTGAGACCACCAATTAGAAAAGCTCTGCAGTTTGGTTTCTTCTGCTGAAGAGTAATCACAAAGCATGTGGCTGGTGCTGGTGGCTACCCTACCTTACCAAGTTCCCTTGTGTTATAAAATGCTCCTCTGGGCCCCTGTGTTGCTTTTCTCAAGGTGTCTTAAGAGCTGCTCTAGGGTAGGGCTGAAGACTGGTCCTACCACGTAGCAACTATCAACAGTGCTTCTAGCAATTACAGCTCAGGTATTGTTTAGGGATTTCAGCTTCTTTCTAGCTGAAGATCTCTTCTTTCCTGGTGCGTACAGCTGAGACTGCCCTGCAGAAACCATGTGTAATGGGAGACCCAAAAACATAGTGGGTGAGCCCTGAGCAGCATCACCCGAGGGAGTGCCCATCCTCAGGACACCAGCAACACCCACTTGCTTTAGGTGTCCCCACCAGTCCAGCCAAAGCCGGATGAAGCTCTGTTCATGCAAGGTAATGGCTAGGCAGATGGAGGTCTCTTTTCCTCAGCCCTGGCACGGACAGGAGGGAAGGGGTGCTGGTCTGGACCCTTCCCAAGACAAGCACAACACTGGTTTGTGGCCCTGACCTCCTGCAGGAAGGAGCCTGCACCTCAATACTCCCCCATGGTCTGGCATTTATTGCTGTCTTACTCCAGCTGACTCTCCCTGGTGTGTCTGGATCACTAACTGGCGCTCCTGAGCTGCCTCTCCTCAGCTCTTCCCAAAACTGCCTCTGCCCTGCTGCCTGCACAGGGCCCAAATGCGGTTGGAGAATGATTTTGTGTGGCCGTCAGTCTCTTCAAGACCATCCACAGCATTCTTCTGCCACCTGTCATTTTGAGAAGAAAGCAAACAAGAAAAAATAATAAGCTCAAATTATTGCCTAATCAACACAGAAATCAGTGCTGCTTGCTCAGCCTGCAGGCCACAATTAGATGCCATCAGCGAATTTGGGCAGCTTGCCTGGGCTGCAGTCTTTCATCTCTTGAAGACTGACAGGCATCTCAGGGATCTGCAGGCAGAGGAAGCAGCTGGGATCCGTTTGAAGGACTTGCCTGGCTCTTTGGGGAAAGAGCACATGGTTCAAAACCATGGGGGAAAAAAGGAGATTTGGGTTTATGTTTATTAGTTAAAGGAAGCCCCATACCAGAGGAGAGGACATTCAGCGCTGAGGTTTCCAGCCCCATCTCCAGCATGATCTCAGAGAACTGCCCTGGATCATGCAGCCCCAGCCCAGCTTGTCTTGCTGGGAGGACACGCTGAGTAAATCGCTCCGAGAAATGATGGGACTTGTCACTTGAACATGCTTATAGATATATGGCAGCCTTGGCATGGCCATTGCATGCCTGTGCACGCAGGCAGGATCTTGGCATTTGGTTTAAAGCATATATCTTCCTCTTCCTCCTGGGACTGCCCCACAGACTGCTTTTCCAAAAGCAAACAGCACGACCAGCGCCCAGCCCAGTGACTCAGGCTGCCTGGGAAGGGACGTGGGGAAGGCCCCACAGCTCATCTTCTCCTGGTCATCGGAAGGGAGCCTGGCCCCTGAATTCAGCCCCATTTGCTCTTGCTCAAAGAGAGCCAACTGCTCCAGTTAGGGGGTGGGCAGCCCTGGGCAGACCCCCACTGCAGAGGTGTTTGCAGAGCCGGAGGTGGGTGGCAAGGGGAGCAGTCAGTGCAGAGAGGGAAGGCTTTCAGGGCGACGGGGGTCAGGGTGCTCCTCCATGGGGAAGGGAAGGAGTGTAGGGCCGGGTAGAGCAGGGGGCAGGACACTTGGGCTCCACTCCCCACTTGCACCTGGCCTCCTCCCCAGGGAGGCAGGGCTCAGAGGTGCTTGGAGCGGCTCAGAGGAAAGGTCTGTCCCTCCTCTCAGGGATGAAGGAGGACGAGAGGAGCAAGCCTGCTGAAGCTCCTGAGCTCTGAAACGTGATCCTGCTGCAGGCACCTCCCTGGGCCCCACCTCACCCTATCCAACATATATATGATGCCCGCCTTGGCTGAGCACGGGGTATGCGGGCTCACACGGTCTGCCGGGCCCCTGGGGATCCCTGTGGATGGAGCGGCCGAGGCACCAGGGGATGGCGAAGAACACGTACATGCGCTGGCGGCTGCCACTCATCTGCCTCCTCTGGGAGGTGGCCATGATTGTCCTCTTCGGGGTCTTTGTGCGCTTCGGTCCTGAAGCTGATGCACACTGGGAAGAAGAGAAGCGAGAGATGAACCTGACCAGCGACATAGAGAATGATTTCTACTTCCGATACCCATGTGAGTACTTGGGAAGCCTAGTCCTGGTGCTGGCTGGTCCCCATCACAACCCATCCCGTTCCATGGCAGAGCCTGTCAGAGGTGACATCACCAATTGCTGGAAAGTCAGGTTCTTCCCTTGAGTCTGGCTTGGGGCACACCAAAGAGCAAGATAAAAGCCTCGTGGCTCTCCAGTGCTCTGGGGGCTCTGTCAGCAGGGTACCGTGACACCAGTACGTGACGTCTTTTTTCCAGGAATAGGGCTGACGTGTTCCCAGCACCTGCAAGTTTCGGCTTGCTGCCCCCTCCCTCGGCTCTGGATGGGAGTAAGCTTTTCTGTGCATACGGAGGAACGGCTGTCGAGATCCTGTGACATCTTCCTCCCCTTCCTATGTCCTCCCCCTCACTAGTAAATTACCCTTTAGCTACTGGCATTTCAATGGCAGAGTCCTCCGAACCTGCCAGGTTCCCAGGGCTCTTGGGTCGCTGCATCTTATTGCCATGGGAATTATTCAGGTGGTTAAAGCCCTTCTGGCCAGACGCTGCCTTTGGCCAGCTTTGACCTCCGGGGCTGGTCACCTATGTGAGCCGTTCAGAACAGGCTGCTTCTGTAGGCAATTGTTTCCAAGGAAGCAACAGGCCTGAGTCATGCATCTATTTAGAACATTTCCATTAAAAACACCTGCTAAATCAAAGGAGCTATAGAAACCCGTAGCTGCTGAGGAATAGCTAGTTCAGAAAAGGATTTGTTTACAGAAACCCGCTGCTCAGTCGGCGTCCAGGTTAGTGTATGGCCATGGCTGCCCTGTGCTCTCCCTCGAGATCTGCCCTTGGGACTAACCCCACACGGGTCGGCGTGAAGCAGCCGCAGTGCCCAAGGGCTGCTCTTGTCGCTGATGTGCTGGGAGGACATCGGGGTCCAAGAAAGAACTTGTGGGAGCTAAGGACGTGACATGTCTTCTGTCCTCACATCCCACCCCTGCTCCACGGCGCCACATATTCCCCCTCAAGCGGCTGCATGGATTCACACAATTAAATCAACCTAAGAGCAACTGCTTGGCCCAGTTTAGCTTTGAATTATGTTTCTGTTTCAGACCTGAGGAAGGGTTCATGTGCCTAAAAACACAGCTGTTTTTTCTCCATTATCTAATCAGAAATATTCTCTCTCTGCAAAGACGGACAAACATGGCAAGGTGACTGAGCCCTGGCATTTTGATCCCTGTGTCCATCCAGCGCTGCTCAGAAGAGAGCGCGATGGTTGAACACCCGAGGATCATTTGTATTAATGTGTCTGGGACCGCTGCTGTCCATAGGACCTGTCTGCAATGGCAGGGGGACAGGAGTGACAAACTGGCAGGTCCTCCAAACCCAGAGATGACTGGGAAGGCACACAGGAGGAAGTGTATGCGCGGTTGTGTCAGAGGTGCCCGTTGCCAGGTCCAGGGAGTAAGACAATTCCTTCCCATTTTGAATCGCATGCTGATACTCCCTAATGGGAATCTCTGCTGTCTAGGGAAAAGAAATGAGATTCTTCAGCACAGGTAGCATTCTCAAAGCCCAAACACTTCCTTTCAATAGCGACGGCAATTGCCCTCCTGCAAAAGCAGGGTGACAAAACCTTTAGGGCATAGCAGCGCCTGGACTCTCTCTGATTGATGCCAATGTTATTCTTCTTAAGGGAAAACAAATGCAAGGTTTAGAGAAAGGCTTTAGATTGGGTGCAGTTTGAAGAAAGCCCTGCTATTCCCCCTGGGTTTGTACAGGGTCTAACACAGTGGGGATCCTCTGTGTTTTCAGAGGGGCACAGTCTGCAACTTTAACTCTGACCTGTATATTTCTGCTTTTAGGATGAAAGTGGGAATATATAATGCAAATGGCAGCAGATAGTTCTAGCTTACACTCGAGGTGAGAGGTAGAGAGAATAAATATAGCTGCAGAGGGAAAGTCTGTGGGATTGTATGGTAGAACCAGAGTCAGGAAGACTGG
This sequence comes from Chlamydotis macqueenii, assembly GCF_036417535.1. NCBI lineage: Eukaryota > Metazoa > Chordata > Aves > Otidiformes > Otididae > Chlamydotis > Chlamydotis macqueenii. The sequence continues at coordinate 8,766,457 of NC_141567.1, read as the reverse complement.
TTCTCAGGACACACGGAGAAGTGCATTTGAAGTGACCTCTGCTGAGCAGTGCCAGCTGCAGATCTTGTCTCCTTCCTTTTTTTACGAATTATTTCATAGGCATGGGGGGCATTTTTAAAAACAAGCAGATTAACCTGTCTCTGCAACATGGCACTACATTGCTGGAGTCCGTTCAAAAGTTCATCTTTAAACAAGTTGCAGGATCTTGTAAAGCACCAAAGGAGAAAAGCCATGGCTTCTGCAGAGCTCCACCTCACTCAAATGCTCACTCATCCCTTAGTGGAAGCAGCAGGTACAACCCTGCCATCCCTGTGGGACTGGATCTGGGGCTGCTGGATTTCAGCACAGGTTTGAGGTAGAGCAATTCTCAGTCATGGAATTTCCTTTGCTCTGAGCTTATGCCTTCTCTGGGGCACAGAGTCGCTGCTGGTTATAGTGGCTATAATGGTTTGTGCACTGCATAATGCAAATGGCGTAGTTCTGTTGATGCTGTGTTTACCTGTTCTACAGTGGGAGTCTCCTGGCGGGGGAACCCAGCCTTGGGTCTCCTGCTCCTTTCGTGGGCAGAGTGTCCTCCAGTGTGAGGGCTTGCACGGTTCAATTTGTAAGCATGCAGCGTTTCACCTCACTTAATTGCAAAGCCGAGCTTATCTGATAGAAACACGCAGCATTAAAAAGTACAGCAGGTTTACTGCACCGAGAAGTTCTTTCAAGAGGTTCACGCAGGTTGGGTTTCCCCCAGGGAAGGGCATCAGAGGGGCTCAAGTTAGCAGGCCTGAGCATTTGTGGGAAGAACTAGGTCTCTCTGGTTTAAGCATTCAGAATCTCTCAAGGTGGGACCCTGGTCTCAAGGGTATTTGGCCACTGTTTTTAGTGGAAGTTAAAAAGCTATTTGTAAACTTCCCTTGTTCTTGAACTCTTCTTGCTTGGAGCCATCACTAGGACTCTGCATTGGATGGGCCTACCCAAAATGACAGTTCATGTGTTTTTAACAAAACTTCACTGTTCATTTTATGTGACATGTTCTGAGGTTTTTACAAAAAGGGAAAAAAAAGAATCTGAATAGAAAAATGTCTTCCTTTGTCTACTCTGTTACTCTCCAGTCTTCCCTTGCACGCAGCTTTTCGTAAACATTTTTGGTTTTCAAGACTGAGCCTTTTAACCAAAAGCCAATTTCCAGAAGCTGAGCTGATTTCAGGCTTAGAAATGTGGGGACGTGGGACAAACACACATTTTCTCTTTAATTTCTCCCCTACTGTCACTGATGCAGTTAGTTTCCTTTCACCACTAAATTCAAACAGCACTCACAGCCATGCTCTCCCCACAGAGCTGACGATCTCTTCCTTCTGCACAGCTTTCCAGGATGTCCATGTGATGATCTTTGTGGGCTTTGGCTTCCTCATGATGTTCCTCAAGCGTTATGGATTCGGAGCCGTGGGTTTCAATTTCCTCCTTGCTGCCTTTGGGATCCAGTGGGCTCTCCTGATGCAAGGCTGGTTCCACTCTTTCAAGAACGGGAAGATCCTTATTGGAGTGGAGAAGTAAGGAGGAGATGGGCTTTGGGATGCCACCTCTTGACTGGCCAGTGGAAGAGCTGGGATAGGAGCCAAGCAGCTGGCAGCACCTCTCCCTCTGTTATGTGCAAACGAGTCTCTAAAATGTTGTATTCCCTCCATATACCTCCACTTGCTTTCCACTTTTAGCCCAAAGGTACCTGCCGTTATGGTGGTACTGCTCAAAGGAAAACATGAGACGAGTGTCACCCCTTAGTCCCAAGCAAAGCACCATGGGCGCCAGTGCTGAGAACACGGATGATCTACATTATTTAAATAATTTGAGGGAAAGCACATTTCCTGGATAGTATGTAAGGATGGGAAGAAAGTCAGTGGGAAACCCAGAGCTGTTTCCTCATCACCTATTTGTCTTGGAGTGGGATCTCTAGAGCTGAGGGTGAGTTACAGAAGAGTATTTCCTTATTAAACCACAATTTTTCTTCTCCTTTTCCAGCCTGATCAATGCTGATTTCTGCGTGGGCTCTGTGTGCATTGCCTTTGGGGCCATCCTGGGCAAAACCAGCCCCATACAGCTCCTCATCATGACTTTGTTTCAAGTCACACTCTTCGCAGTGAATGAGTACATCCTCCTCAACCTGCTTCACGTAAGGCTTTAGGCAGCACCGGCTTCTCCTTCCTCTCCACATCTCTCCAAATTGTCTCCCTTTGCTATGACTTCACTAAGCCACTGCCTTCATAAGCATTTTAAATGCAAGAATACAGGCAGAAAAAGTAGACAGATTATGAAGGAGGGGGTCAGTGGGTAGTACTTCTCTGAGAAGGGAGATCTGCTGGGGTTTCAAGCCTGGCAGTTCAAGAGCACCGAGTTCCTCTGCCACAGCTCCCAAGGCAGACGAGGGCCAGCCATTCTCTTCGTGCCTGAGATTTCCCTCTCGTCTGTTTTCCCTGCTGGAATATGAGTGTTGTAGAAGGAAATCAAGTGACAAAGACAACAAGATGTCTGCTGACGGAGGTAGGGTTGCTGCCCTCCAAGAGAGGGCTTGGAGGGCTGGGAAGCAAACGAGCTCCCAGAAGACATGAATGCACTTGGGAGCCAACCTGGCTATCGTTGTAACCCACTTGCGACTGGGACAGGTCAGACACTCCCCTCTGCTTCAATGCCTTCCACGGGGAAGCCAAGAGGAATGTCGTGGCCAGGCACAGGACCAAGCGAGCTGGACAGATTGCAGGACCAGAGTATTTTTGTCCCACTCTCCCCATGACTGAGTGCAGGTTGCATGGACGGGTGGGCAGACAAGTTGGGCATGATGAAAACCAGACCTCAGCCCCCAAACAAGTGGCAACTGCAGAAGTGAACCTCTGTTTTCCCATGGCTGCAGGTTAAGGATGCGGGAGGGTCCATGACCATTCACACCTTCGGAGCCTACTTTGGCCTTGTGGTGACACGCATCCTGTACAGACCCAACCTGGAGCAGAGTAAGGACAAGCAGGGCTCCGTGTACCACTCCGACCTCTTTGCTATGATCGGTGAGTCAGCCCCCGCCTCAGGGGCACAGGTACACACAGACCACTCAGCTGCAGAGGGCTGGTCCCTCCTGTGTCTCTGGGAAAACCAGACTGAAACCAGGATCTGGGGCTGAGAAGCTCTGTATCCCGGTCTTCCGCCTCTCAGAGCTACTCAGCTCCCTTCCTCAGTGGCAGGGCTGAGATGGTACCTGGGAAGATAGGGTAGGTGTAGCTCACCCATCATGGGGTGTGCAGCTCTGACGCAGCAGGACTACGGGATTTAACTTCCCCTTGTGCAGGGGAAGTTAACCTTCTTGAGAGGTTTTTTCAACTCCTTTATTCTCTCTTTTCCCTTTCTCTTATTTTTCCTCTCCTCCCTATCCCACCAGGTACACTATATCTATGGATGTACTGGCCCAGTTTTAACTCAGCAATTTCTGAGCACGGGGATGCCCAGCACCGGGCTGCCATTAACACATACTGCTCACTGGCTGCTTGTGTCCTCACCACAATGGCCTTCTCCAGCATGCTGCAGAAGAAAGGCAAGCTTGACATGGTAAGCTGGGAGCAGAGAGCCCTGTGCTGCCCAGGGACTTATAATGAGTTGACTGAGGGTCCAGTAAGCGATGGGCACTTGTCCTTTGCTGAATATATACTGGGTTTCAGGGCATGATGGTGCAGCCATCCTCCAGCCAGAAACCCAGAGGCTGTATTGAATGAGCAGGTGGGGAGTGAGTCTTGCAGTGCCTGAGGTGCAGGGTGATGCCCTGCACGTGGCGGACCTAAGTCACGGCAGGGACTGGATTTGTTCTGCTCAGAGAGCTACTGGTGGGCATGTTGCAGAGCCATGTTTGGCAGTCCTCTCCAGCAAGCTGAGCAGGGCCTGCGCGGCAGCTTGTGAGCAATCGGGGGGCTGACTTGTAAGTGTTATGTGTGTGGGTGACATGTCTCTGTGACAGCAGAGCTTGCGTGACACATGGGTGAGACAATTTCCATCTCATCACAACTCCTCACCCAGATTTGTGGATGCAAAGTACGTGTGTGGTACAGGGAGTGGGAGTCTATGTGTGCCTGTGCTACAGACAGAGGCTGCCTGTTCTTCTCCTCTTGTTTTTCACCAACAAGCAGGAAAATGGGCCCTGATATTTCCTCTGGAAGCATTTTAAGAGCTGATTCTCCCGCTTTACCATTTGCACCATCCCTGAGCCATTGTGATCTCCCCGAGATGCCAAGAAAGGGCGGTTACTTCTGCAGGTCCACATCCAGAACGCAACACTGGCGGGCGGCGTGGCTGTGGGCACCAGTGCGGAGATGATGCTGACTCCATATGGCTCACTCATTGTCGGGTTCATCTGTGGCATCGTGTCCACAGTGGGGTATGTCTACCTCACGGTGAGTGCTGCTCTAGGGGTCTGCAGCCCTGGTCCTGCTAAGGAGACCAGAAATGGATTCACTTCCCTTTGAGGGTTCCTTCTTTCCACCATCCCTTATGTAAATGCACTTCTGACTCCATTTATTGCCCCAGAATGTTCGGGAAGGTTCAGTCTCCCAACAGGAGAGTGGAGGATATGTTTTTATTTTATCTTGAGCTTGGCTCCCATCTTTTTCTACAAGCCCTTAGCTCTTAAATGGGACATAATATCATTCTTCCTTCTCTGCTTATCCCAGTCCTCAATGGAAGGAACTAATGCTTTCCAGGGCTGTGCTCATGTCCCTGATCTCTCTCTACCTCCCTTCCTCTTAGCCTTTTTTGGAGTCCAGGTTGCACATCCAGGACACATGTGGCATCCACAACCTCCATGCCATGCCCGGCCTTATTGGGGGCATTGTGGGGGCCATCACTGCAGCTGCAGCCACGGAGGATGTATATGGAAAGGAAGGGTAAGGCTGCTTGAAACTCTTTCACGAGAGTAGATTTTACCTGGGGCTCCTTGGGCTGGGAGCAAGGAGTAATTAACAGCCCTTGTTAATCGTCCAGAGTTGCCTCTTTCCCCCTCAAAAACATAGGGGTACACTGACTGTGTCAGGCTTACTGAAATGTAAGACTCATCTCTTGCAGATTCTGGTGGCCTCAGAAAGTGAGGCACAACCCAACTGGTTGGCATTATTCTGGGGCACAGTGGGTGGGGAAGTGCTCCTCCCTCCATCCCTGCATTGTTTTGGGGGGTCAAGAAGGCTGAAGGTCTGAAAGACAAAAGAAATGTTTATATTTTGGGCTCCTCCTAGGTAAAGCTTTGCCAGGGGCCAGAGGAGAAGGAAGTGAGCCATGTTTTGTGTCATTGCAACACTCTCCTGGTCAATTGCAGAAGAGGGATGGGGCTAGGGAGGAGTCCTGGAGGGAGCAGAGCAACACAGCTCCTCCGGAGCCGGGAAGATGTCCTGCCGGGAGCAACCCTTGCCATTTCTGCCCTCGGCAGGTTTATCAAGGCGTTTGACTTCACTGGTGCGTACCGGACGCGGACACCCAGTGTCCAAGGAGGGTTCCAGGCAGCTGGCATTTTGGTGTCTGTGCTGATGGCTCTCGCCGGGGGGACCCTTGTGGGTAAGCACGAGGGGAGCACGGGGAAGGCTGAAATGTGGCTGAAATGGAGGCGTCCGCGTACTCCTGCCAGTGGCTGAATGTGTCCTTCCCGCTTGCATTGCGAGGGTTGCAGCCCCTGGCTTGCTCACATCCCTTGGGACACGGTGCAGCAGGACCACCCCAAAGCCCACAGGAGCAGGGGAAACCAGGCAGCCATGGGGGGAGCAAGCTCAAAGAGTTTGGAAAAATGGGGAGATCAGCACCGAGCACCGTGCCAGGGCTGCGTTTGCCCCCTTTGCTGCCGGGACGGGCGGACTCCGACCATCCGTACCCCACACGGCATTATGGCCCCTTGCCCACCCCCCTGCCCGCCTGCTTCCAGGGGCCATCCTGAAACTGCCGGTCTGGGGCGACCCCGCCGCCGAGAACTGCTTTGAGGACGACATTTACTGGGAGGTGAGGCGGGCCCGGCCGAGGGCCAAGACGCCCAGGCGGGGTTTGGGGGTCGAGGCCGGCGGCGAGAGCGGGGCGGAGGGGGGCAGGAGGCACAAGATGGCGCTGTCGCCCCGCGGCCTGCGGGGCCGCCGCGCTGAGGGGGCTCTGCCGCACCGCAGGTGCCGGAGGAGGAGGAGAGCGACGCGTACCACATGCACAACCCCGACAAACCCGCCTCGCCCTGAGCCGCCCGCTGCCCTCCGCCGCCCACCCGCCACGGCCGCTGCCTCCTCCGGGGGGGCGGCGGGGCTGCCCGCCATCTTCCTTCTTCTCCCACCACAGGACCCCGCACCCCGCTCAGTGTCGGGGGTGACGGCTCGTTTTCCCCCCGTGAGGACGAGACACTCGGCTCTGCCCTTCTCTCCCGCTTTTGTAAACGAGCTGTTGTGAATAAAACAAAAACATGTTCTTCTTTCCAGGCCTGTGCTCCCTTGTGTGAGTAGTGGAGCAGGATGGGAGGTTGCCCAGACGCAGCGACACAGGGCAGCTGCTGGGAGAGCTCCTGGCTGCTGGGGTAAAGCGGAGGTGCTGGGACGTGCCCCGTGCCCGAGGTGGCTGCAGGAGCGATGGCGATGCGGAGATAGTGCAGGCTGTGGAGACACCTGGCTTGGGACCTGGCACGTTAACAGACAGCAGCTGGAGGCACCAGCCAGACTTTCCGTGGCTGGGGCTGTCCTGTGTGGGAAGCACAGGCTGGGTGGTGCTTTTGCGGGGGGGGGGTGCTGGGGTGCAGCGCTGTCCCTCTGCTCACACTGCCATCCAAGGCCTGGGTAAGGGTCAGCTTTGAGTCTGGTTACACTTTTACATGCCTCCACCATCACCTTCTCCACTGCTCTACTGAGGCTTCCTTGGGAGCCTTGTTTGCGCGTACAGCGCAGGCTGGCAAGACCCTGTCCTTTTCTTTGGTTTCAGCCATTTCTTCCAGTGTCATCAGACCACTCCTTCCACTTACTGCTACTGTCCTGATGGGAAAAGCCCAAAGCCAGAGCACAGCTGCCAGCTTTTAACCAGACCATAAGGCTTTAGCCAGAGTTGGAGGAGACAGGAATGAAAGAAAATCAGGCCTAAAAACCTGCATGTTTTCCAGGGTGATATGTAAGGAGCAGGAGAGGAAAAGGGGGTGGAAAAAAGGAGGTAGGAGGGCTGATAGGTCTCTTCACCGCATCTAGCTGTAATTCTCACACCTGAGGGGGGGAGTCAAAAGTAGCTATTCACATCCCCTTGGGATATGACACCCTCATTTTCCATGCTGGGTAAAGACAAAAACCCTTTACAACATGTTTCTGGAATTTGTCAGCGGCTGCCAGCAGCAGCATGTTAATTAAATGTCGGCAAAGATGGAAGCAAGAGGCTCTGCTCTAATTGGACACTTTGCTTGGTGGAGCTGAAAAACATTGTGACAGAGGAGGAGGTGCCGAAACACTGTGTTCCCCCGCCATGGCGCGGGGATGGGGACAGCCAGGCACAGGAGATGCTCTCTTCTGAATCGGTATTGCTATATGGCCTGAGACAACCTCGCCATTGAAAAAAAAAAGGAGAGTAACAAAATAAGAAAAGGCCTAAAATCCTCCATAGGCAAGATCTTGAGCGTGACAGAGGCATGGGATGTGGGGAAAGAGCTCGTTGGCTAAGAGGAAATTCAGAAATACCATAGCTGGGGCATAAGGATCTCTAGCCCTCTTGCCAGCTGGTGGTATATTGTATATTCTTTTATGATGGCAAAGGCAGGTCTGACAGGGTAGAAATGATCTCTGGAGAATGCCTCTATCTGTAGATACATACATTGAGCATACATTGAGCTGCATCCTTTCCCCATGGCAGGGATGGAAAAACGAGGGGCAATTCCTGATTTCCCTGTGCTGGGATCTGCTGAAGGAAGGAAATCTGCCCCCAGCCTCTTTGCACTGGGGAAAAGATGTAACAGCCATTTTCTGCTGACAGCTTCATCCACAGAAACCACCACAGCGATGTTTACTGACAGGCGTTTGTAGACAATCTCATTTCAAAAAGAGAGTCCTAAACTTTTTGCCCCAAGTCTGCAAAACCTGAAAGCAGAAGCAGACCTTTGGGGCACTGCATTTCCAATTGCATCACTAGACTAGTGCCCCTCTGTCCCACCCAGTATGAGCTCTGGCCGTGTCCCAGATAAGCCGGCATCCAGCTGTGTGTCTAGACACCGTGGCCTCTGGTCTCTCCTCCCAGCAGCTTGTAAAGGGCCATGGGGGACCAGTAAAGGCAAAGACTGAGTGACCGTCATTGCCTTAGCGAGGTGGCCAGCCTGTGTCCCTGGTGGGGCAGGTCTGTGAGATGGTCCTGCCCCATGTGCACGTGCCGGCAGAAGGAGCCCCAGCCCTGCTCCCCATCCCTCCAGGCTCTGCCTCCTCCTCGTGGGAAGACGCCTAAATTGCCCAGGCTGCTGGGCAGCGAAGCGTTTTATTGCCCGTGCTCTTGCGGGTCTCAGTCTGGTCTCAGTACCTAAATCACTTGCTGGGGCTGGCCTTGCAGTTTTAATTCCCTGGCAAACAATGACGGGGTCGGGCTGGCGCGTTTGAAGTGCGGTCGTGGCCCCAGCAGTGGACGGAGGGTTTCTCAATGGGGGAGCACGGGGAGAAGAGGATTGGGCTGCTCTGGCAGGCGGGAGGACGTGTGAGAAAGGGGCTGTCGATACCCGCGGGGATTAGGTGGTACAAATTGGCTGGGAAGCACCGGAGGCATTGACCAAAGTTGTCCTGGGGCAGGTTCCCATGGGGGGGCTGGCTGAAACAACCCGCCTTCAAGGAGGCTGGAAGGCCCAGCCTGGCTGCTAATCCCCTGGGATCTATGGGGCACGGAGTAGAAAAGAGGTTAAAAAAAAAAAGGAAAATCTCATGTAAAGGTGGTGGTTTCCCCAAGGGGATGATGTTAGAGAGAACGGGAAGGCAGTGGGGGGGAACGGCATCGTTTAATCCCACTTTTAATAGGCAAGCGGTGGGCTTTGCTCACACTCCCGCGCCTGCGAGCTGCTGCAGGGATTTTGGGGGAAGGCCTTTGCTCACCTCTGCTGTCCCCCACTCCTGGCAGGGATGCCTGTGCCCCTGCAGAGGTTCCCCATCTGTGGGCCTGCCCAGGAGAAGGAGGGTCGCATGCTTAGGTATACGCACATGTGTGCGTGGGTGCAGGTACAGGGTGCAAGCCCCAGATTTGGGCTGAAACTGGCTTGTTGCATGCCCAAGGCGCTGGCTGTGGCAGACCTCCTGCTGAGAGTGCGCCCACATGTGCAAAGCCCTGTGTCCCCACGGACGTGCCTTCACCCTTCTTGATCATACACAACCAGCGCACTGAAAACCACGTTGCCGGCGGCGTTGGCGTGCCCTCGCACACGCGTGCCAGCCTGCCAGCGGCCATATCAATGTGCACGTCCGTCTACCGTTGCTGTGCACGTCCGTCTCCCTTTGCGCTGGTGCGAGCACGCGTGTGTCGGACCCAGCGTGTCCACGCCTGCATGAGCGGTGCTCCGGCCCTTTCTGAAGGAGCGCTGTAAATTGTAATCAGATTAGGGCAGCCGGTCGCTTAGGGCCCTTGAAAAGGGCATACGTCCCCTCATCAGTACCTAGCATTGAGTCGCACAAAGGGTCTAAGTAACTCGGCAGGGGTCGGGCCCTCTGGAGCGCAGGGGAGGGGGCTTGCCTTTCTTTTCTCTCTGTCCCTTGTAATTATGTCAATTTGCTAGCCAAATTGTTTGCTTGAGTGGACAGTGGGGGCTTGCCCCCCTTCCCGCCTCCCCCCCACCCCTAACCCCATTCATGTGCTAATGTGGGAAGGAGCATGGCCTCCTGACTTTGGGAGGTAGCCATCAAGGAGCAAAGCACAGGGGGGCACGGGCCAGGAGCCCCCCATTTACGTGCCCATGGATGCCTTGGTCTTGCAGCCCAGATGAACAGGGCGCTCCACTTTGCTTTAGCCCATGGCGGGGTGTGCAATGGCCAGCCAGCCCCGGCCAGCCGTGGTTTTCTCTGGCCACCTCTCACCTGCAGCGTATCCCTTCTTGGGCCAACGCATCCCCAGGGCCGGGAGCCGTGCTCCGCCATGCGACAGCTTTTTCGGCACACCTCCCCACCCGCGCACCTCCCAGCATTTGCATATATTCTGCCCGCAAATCCTTGTCAAGGGGAGCCTCTTTATTGCCTGTATAGATCACAGGGTGTTAGTTAAGGGGCTTCTTTGTATTGCCTCAGACAGCTGGGGTCATCAAAAGTCCTGCGGTGGGAAGGAGAGACAGGAGGAGGGGGGAAGCTCTGACAATACGGACTGAAGGATTAAAGGAGCATATAAAGTTCCTATTGAGTGAGACAAGAGGCTGTTCACTCCCAAGATTGACAGCGACCAGGAGGCGATTCCCAACACAATGTCCAATTAATTCTCTACCCTCTTCGCTGCCGTCTCCTCCCTCCCTCCTCTCCTGGGCTGGGGCATGAGCAGGGAAGGGCTGAAGCTAAGATCCTTGAGAAGGTAATTAATTATTCCTGACTAAGAGGAGCCTGTCGGGGTGCCGGCCAGTCCCCAGGCTCACTGGGCATCCGTCCCCCTGCCACAGGCTCCCATCAGCTTGGGCCACTTTGGGGTAGTTTTCCTTTCCATTACAGGCAGAGCTGTCCCACCAAGGGTCCATTTCCATGGCAGGTCCTGCACCATAACCATGTTGAGCCCAGAAGAGGTAGGTTTAGGGCTAAAGCCAGGCTGGCAGCAGCAGCAAGAGAGCTAGGGAGCAGGGCAAGGTGCGTGGGCAAGGTGCATGGGCATGCAGAGCATTTGGGCAGAGGCAGAGAGCATGTGCCAGGCCTGGGGGGTCAGATCTTACCTGCGTGTGCAATTGCTGTGGGGTAAAGCAGCTCCATCCACCCTGGTTTGGTAGGGAGAAGTGGGCTCCTGGCCATAAGGATGCATCGCCACGGTGCCCTAGGCTGGCTGCCCACACTGGCCCCAGCTGGGCATAGCAAGGTGTGTAGGAGATATTTCTGAGTGTGCTCCTACCTCTCCTGCTGACCAGCATCTCTTTGATGTAACCTCATGGACAGGAGCAGAATTTGGGCCACCAAGTGAAATTCCTGCGAACCACTGAGTATGAATTGTTTTATTTGTCTGATCTGTTTTTTTCCCTTGCATACACCTCAGCCAGGAGGGAGGGAGTATCCAGGAAAGCACCTTTCCCCAAACTGGCCACTTTTTCATTGGTGCTCTCTGCAGCGCCGGGGCTCTCAGACATGCGTGGCAAACGTACTTCCACCGTGGCAAATGTCTCCAAACCACCTGGTTTTGGAGAAAAAGCCATGCAGCCAGGAGGGCCCCGTTCTCACTTCAGGGGACGCTTTGGCTGGCCCATCTCCTCTGTTCCCATCGCTCAGCACCGACCCCTTCCCCTCCGCCAGCCCTGCCCATGGCACAGAGGATGCTGCCAGCCCATGCCAGTGCAGGGTGGGGAACCGAAGCTGCCCACCCCACGCACCCCATGAGCAGGAGATGCCCTGGGGATGCTGACGTGGGACTGCCCGTTGCTCCGTGTCTCCTGCCCACTCCCTCCCGCCGCACACGCTCCCAGTGAAGTTGTTTGAAAGTCTTCCGGCAGTTTTCGCGGCCAGGAATAACAGATTAGCCATGATCTGATCAGCCCAGTATCTAAGCTGTATTCTCCCCGCTGACAAGTATTTGAAAGAGGGGAGGGGCCACTTTCAGCCCAACGATGAATCTTTCACCGACAAGAAAAGACCCTTTTTTCTCCCGCCAGCCGCAGGCTGCTCCGTGCCCTGTTGCTAAGCGAGACCTGGGGCCGCTGCTTGCATGCGGCCGGCTCCGGCGGAGCCCTCGGGTTAGCAGGATCAGGAGATTCACACCAGACATCTTGTTTCTTAGGAAGAGTGTTTCTTTTCTCACCCGCCTTTGACTGGCAGATAACAGCTCGCCGGCGAGGCCTGGGGATGCCCCTGCCGAGGCAGCTCGCCCTAAGCCTTTGGGAGGGAGATTGGGGTGTTGGGGTCAGGGGCTCAGCCCTAAATGTCTGGGGTTTGATGTCACGCACAGGGTTGTCCCCAGACAGGCTGCAGAATGGCAGATCTCCCCCCCCCAATACCCACAGCCCCCGGGTCCTGGTGGGTTGGGGTGCGGTGGGACTTTGGGGACATGGCCTTGGAGGATGCTTGGCACTGGTAGCTAAAGAAAAGCCTGTCCTGGCGTCATGCAGGGGTAGCTCTGGGCTTGGGCTTGCAGGTGGACATGCGGCAGAGGAAACGGGAGGATCATCTCCAGGTTTGGGTCAGCTTTTTGGTCCCTGCAGTGTCACACTGCTCCGGAGCACCCTTTCCCCAGCAAGCCCTGCAAGAAGGAAGAGAAATCACTAAAACAAAGGCTTTCCAGGCTATTTCTGGAGCTGCCAGCATGAGGTGCCCTCGCCTAAGACATGGTGCTCACATCTCTCTCCTCTCCAGCAAGGCAGCGGTGCAGACAGGGCTGCGGGTTGCCAGGCCCGGGGCTGGCACCTTCCCAGAGCCCTGCCTGCCCTTTCCTGCAGGCAGGGTGCTGTGGGGGAGGAAGGAGGCTCTCCTTCGTGCGTGTACCCCTCCGGTGACTTTAGTGCCGCTGCCGAACCTCCCTCGCTGGCCCCAAGCGAAGGCACCCCTGGGTATCAGCGATGCGTGGCAGCTCAGGCTCTTTGTGCTCAGCCCTGTGTGGGAAATCCTCGCTCTCCGTGACTGTAGGAAGCCTGGAGAAAACCCCTCATCCCTGTCTCAGCCTGGGAAGACTTTCCTGACCTCAGACTCCTGCAAGCCCTGGATCTCAAGAGAGGCAGAAGTGAGCAGGGCTCATTGCACTGACATGCAGGAGGATTGTGGAAGAGACCCCCAGGGAGGCTCTTTCCCTTTCCATGGGAAGAGAGAATCACTCCAGCACGCACCACAAGCTGCTCCCTCCCCACAGCTGTGCCCTGCGCCCAGTTGGTGCAAAAAGCCCCAGGGAAAGATGCCAGAGGGCAAAAGTTACTGCTGCTTTGAGCAGCACAAAAAGGAAAGAAATCCCAGGCCTTTGGGTTAGAAACACAAAAGACCGGATCCGTGGCTGTGATACATCCCCTTTCTGTAGCTTTAGAAGCACAAAGCAGCTGAAAAACTGGCTTCTCTGGTGAGCTGAGCTCTTCTCCGGTTTGGGGGGGTCGCTCGGTTGCTGAAAGGGCAGTGCCGGTGCCCGATGCCATGGCCACCTCCAGCGCCATGGGTAGTAGTACAGGATTCCCAGTGCCCGAAGGTTGTCCTAAGTCACATCGGAGGCCTGATGACTTTCTCCAGTCTTCCCAGGAATAGGGGTACCTACATTTGGTGTTCTGGGTGAAGATGCAGGTGCTCTATCAGTTTGTGCTGACCACGGATGGCAGCAGCTGCACAGGCTTCTTGCCATGGTTGGGAGTGGGCACCCACTCCAAATAAATCCCTCCCAGCCAGCAGCTTCTCCAAGGCATCTTCAGTTCTCTCTAGGCTTGAGCCAACAAAGCGCAGGTGAGATCTGCTGACCTCTGAGACATCTCTCACAGTGTCACCCGTCCAACTAACTCTCTGTCACCCTTTTTTTCCCAGCTGTTGGCGGCCCCAGCAGAGGCACGCTCCCTACTTTGGGACCTTACCTCTTCCCTAGTATTTCAGACCAGATTTCGCACTCTTTTTGGGTGTCTCTGCGAGCCGTGACACACATCCTCCACTGCACAGACAGATCTCCTGCCTTCCTCTGCAGCCAGAAATCACCTGTGCAGAGGAGCAGTGGGTGAGCTGGGGGGCTGGAGCACACCCTTCATCCTCTCCTGAGGAGGTCAAAGGACTTTTGACATACCTTTTAAAGCTCCCTGGCCCACTGCTTGGTTAAACCTGCAAATGACTTCTGTTCCTCTTGGATAAACTGCCCTACTCATTCACTTTATCATCTGCAATACGATGACCCAACGCTTACGTCATGGACATGACGACCCATGTTTGACTTTCCCCAATCTTCCCATCATGATGGCACTGACCAGGTTTCTAGGAGCTCCATGTGCTACAAACAGCAAGTCCCCAGCGTCAAAACAAATTGCTCCTGACTTTATTCCTTTTGCTTCGGTTGTTTCTCCTGGCTTGCCCTCCAAGCCTTGGCTTCGCCTTGAGTTGTGTGCTTGGCAGGTGCCGGAAGGTGCTTTGTGGGTAAGAGCAGCAGTTCGCTGTTCAACTTCACTTTTCTCTGGGGAATCCTGACCCGCTCAAACCAATTTACTCTTTAACTCTGGGTAGCCTGCACATTGGAAATGCTCTGTAAAACCCTCCTCTGGGAAGGATGTGATCTGCAGAGAGAGGTGTGACTGTCCTCCTGTTGATCTGATCGTCTGAGGGAGAGCACAGGAGCTCTTCCCCGGCCAGGGTCTGGGTGACACCATGTCTTCTTGAGAAAGAAAGGAAAATTTGCCTTCAAGGACTAGTCAGTAAAACCTGATCTGAGAATTCATGTCCCAGTGCTGAAATAAACCATTGTGCAGCAAAGAATAGTACACAATGTAAGCACTCAGAAAAGAAGAAAATAATTTTATCCTGATTTCTAGTGTCTTCCTGACTTGTGAGCACCCTCCCATACTCACACATGTCAGCAGAACACAGCGGAGATATATTTATATGAAAATCCGGCTGTCTCCACAGCTATCTATAGCATTTCCTTCTGTGCCCTTAGCTCCAGCCTATGGCTGTGGGTTTGGTTCGCATCCGTTTGGTTCCGGCACCTGGAACATCCCGGCGCAAAGGGACATTTTCAGCACCCTGTGTCCAAACGGGACCAAAATAAAGAGCCATCGTGGGATCAAAGTGGCAGCTTGGGTGGGTTGGGGGGCACGTGGGGAGCCTCGAGCATTGCCGCATCGTTTTCTGGGGCGCTGCCAGTGGGGAAGGGGGTGCCCCCATGGCCCTCCCTGCAGACGAGGGCCCCCGCTCAGAAAGAAGTGGCAGCACATCAGTATGCAGAAGTGGTCGCCGCTCGCCAATAAATTAGCATAAACCACTCTAGGAGGTAAATAGACATACAAGGCGCCAGTGTGTGCAGCGTGGGCTGCGGCTTTGTCTCAGCCCCACTATTGTCACGGCCCCTGCTGCACACTGACCGAGTGGGGCCGGTGTGGTGGGCTCTTACACTTTTGACTGCTGGATAAAAGGGGGGAACATAAAGAGAGGGGAGAACTTTTTTTCGGGGTTTTTTATAAGTCCAGACGAAGTTACAGACGTCTGTTAAACGTCAATTACAGCTGAATAAAGACGTCTGCTTGAGGCTTAGTTATGGCTCCTTTCAGCCACCGAGATTTTTCCAGGGCTGGCCCAGGATGCCTTCGGCAACCTAATTTGGAGATTGTAACTCTATAAACAGGCTCTGGCATTAATCAAGGCTGGTGAAAATGCAAATGATGGCATGGAGGGGGCTCAGGGATGGGCCAGGGTCCTGCGCCTTGCAACTCGGGGCAGGGAGGAGAAAGAGGGAAGCAAAGATGAGGAAGAAAGGGGCCTTGCAGAGGAGTGGGGATCCATAAATTGAGAGCTTGGTGGGGTTTGCTGACTTTCCTTCTGGTGCTCTGGGAATCAGGTCCCATCAGGACTCCTCTACCGGCCTCCACTTCCCACTGGTTAACCCTTGCCGTGCTCCTGGCCATACGAACCAAGAGCATGGCCTTTCCATGCCTGATTGCTTAGGTTTTTCCAGCAAGACCAAGGTCAAAACACCATCAGACTGGGCCTTTAATGCCGTAAAACCCTGAAGCATTACTGGGTGCTTTGGAGAATCCATAGGAGAGGGTATCAGAGCAGTGTGAGGACTGCAAGAAGTCACTTCTTTGGTAGAGCAGCTTGTGCTCTGCATGGTCCCCCATCGACTCTTATGTGGCTTGTTCATATCGTCTCCATTTTGCCACGGGAAAAAGGCCTCTGAGCTCTAGCTGTGGGGGGAATGAAGTCCCAGGTCAGTGTTGTCCACACTGTTAAAAACCATCTTGGTGACGAAAGCACTTCAGCAGGGACAAGGTACCTAGGGACCTTCTTCCCTCTCAGATACACCCATATCGAGAGGACAAGGGTGGAGAGCCGGAACTCCCCTTGGCCTCATCAGCAATATTACCTTGTGTCCTGGGTTGCTCTGGCAGGCTGAGGTCAGTACCTGGTGAGGAGAACCATGTCCTATCCTACAGCCATGTCGTAGCTAGATGTTGCAACCCAGAAAGTAGGAATAAGCCTGAAAATCAGAGTGAAAACAGTGCTGATGCTGAGAGCTAACAGTGTCTTACTTGTAATGTGGAGGAGGCTCACTCCTTGCTCCCGCAACCCGTGGAGCATCCTTCCTGTGCTCTGCCTGAGTGCTCAGCACCATGCCGGCCCAATGGACCATGCAGTGACTGTGGGATGAATGGTTGAGAGGAGCTCCAAACTCTCTCCCTTCCTCATATCTTTTGTGAATCTTTGGTTTTTGGAAATATTTGAGAAGACAGGTGCAGTTCAGCAGCATTTTAGAGAGAAAAGTAACACAGGAGCCTGCTGCTCATTCCCACCTCCTTGAGAAAGCATTTTCTCTCGTTTCCACTCTGCGGGGAGCATCGTCTCCCCATCCCAGCCTCTCTTTTTTTCTTCTTTGTCATTCCTTTCCCCCATCTCACATGGTTGCACATTTTCCCATCTCCTCTCTGTTTTCATATGAGAAAAATCAGACTGGCAGAGAGATACAAGACGCTAAGACACTCAGACACAGAAACTCCAGTGACCCCCTTCTCTGGTTCACTGGAGAAACTCTGTGTCTATTGTACTGAATTCAATAAATCTGGGGTACCAGGTTTCTCCTTGGCCCATGGAGAAGAGGATTGGAGTCTCGGCCACCTCACAGACCTGCCATGAGACTGGCTTGAGAGGGGGGCAAAAAGGGGGATTCATTGCGAAGAATTGAAAAAGAAACACACATCCCAGATCTTTTCTCTTCAGGTGGTGATCAGGAGGGAACCTGCCTTTCCCAGCCTGACACTGCTGAGGACTGAAACCAGGCATATTTGCCCTGGCTGACTTCCATCCACTCATAGCTTCACCACATTGGGCTAAAAATCAAACTGCATGCTTCTATAAAACACCCAAGGGATTTCCTCCAACATGGAGAGGGTTACAAGAGGGATTTAGGCCAGAGGAGCTTCTTTTGGTTATGGTTTCTACACAGCCGAGCAGTTTTCCTGCTGAAGCATCCTGAGAAACTTGTAGTTGGTCCCAGGGAAGTGTGAATGAGGGAGGCAATGTGCTGAGGCTGTGGGGAACCCCTTGCGGGGAGGTGGCACATGTTCATGGGTGTCTTTTGCAGGATTTGATTTTTCACAACAGGATGCGGTTCAGGGAAAAGCCAAGAGAAGGACAGAAGGGTGAGACCTCAAAGGGCTGCAAACACTGGCGTAAGCAGAGATGCAAAGCGGCAGTCCCCAAACCAGCAGCTGGTTGTTATGGGGTGGACTGAGATCGCTGGTTCTCTGTGGTCCAAGGCTGATGTTACCGTAATCCTGCGTGCACATCCTTTCCCCTTTCACCTGGTAAGAGGGGGACAAGCAGCTTTTTGGGGAGCTGACAGCACTTTCAAGGAAAGGAAGGTCAGACTTTGCGGTGAGAAAGAACCCTGAGCCCAGAAACCAAGAGACAACAGAAAAAGAAGGGATGGAGGTGGGGAGGAGGATGGAGATGAGAGGATCAAAACGGGGGATGTGGATCAGGGCACGGAGCCAGCCTGGCAGACAACGCCCAGGGCTTCCCGAAAAAAAAAACAGAGGATGGGGTGGACCAGCGACAGCTGAAAGATTTAATTGCTCCTCTCCGCAGACCTGCTCGGCTCCCTCCCTCTCAGATCTGCATTTCAATATGAGAGCAGCAGTAAGTGGGATGCCGCTGGAAGGGGTTAGAATGATTAATCATTTAAAAAGCAAGATCTTAATTACAGGGTGCAATTTTTGCTATTTAAGGAGTCCATTAGTTTCCAGAAAGGAAAAAAAAAATATATATATATTGCAGGTTATTCTCCTTTTGAAGAAAATGAGAGGGGGGGGACCGGGGGCCGCGGCACCCAGGCTGGCGTGGCCGCCCCTGCTGGGGTGAGGGCGTTGGTGTGTGAGGATGGCGAGGGGGAGGTGGTGTCATTTGTTCCCCGAGTGATATTTTTGAAGGGTGCTGGCTGCAAGCGTTTGCCACGCTCAACCACGCGTTGGCACAATCTGTGCCGGAGCAGGCAGACGGCTTCTGCTCAGCCTCCCCCGGCACAGCTCCTCCTCCCCGGGGGCAAGGGGAGGATTCGGCTGCTGTCAGCATCGCTGACCCCTCGGCCAAAATAGCTCCCAGAGGGCATATCGGGGAGTAATTGCCATGATAACAGCTTGTCTGCTGGGAGCCGGGCTGAGACCTCGCACAGCTCGTCTCACCCATGGCTAGGGCAGCTCCAGCCATGCCGGAGGGCTGCAGAGTGCCGTGGGCCACAATGCCAGCCCTGATCGGGGACACGGGGCGTCGGGGCGCAAAGGGACGTCAACTCAACAGATGCCCGTGATGCCCCGGCCCCAGCGGCTGCGGACCCAGCCCCGTCTCGCCCCGCGCCGCAGCCTGGAGGGAGGTGACGGGGGTTAATCGCCCACCGCCTCCCCTCTGACCCCTCTGTGGGTTTTTCTCTTGTATGGTCATTTAGCCGTCCCCTGACACAAAAGGGAGCGATTAAACACAGCTCAGGCCCTTCATGCTTTAGTGGATTAATTTGCTGATCCCCCACGGATTAAAGGTCTCGACAGGATCAGCGGGAGCAGCGGGGCAGACCCCGGCGGGAGGAGGCCAGTGATAGTCCCGGGGCAAGCCCCAGCCCGCAGCAGTCCCCCTCTCCAGGGACCTCGCGGTGTCACCGAGCCGTGTCAGGGTTCAAGGCATCGGAAGCTCGCCTAAATACCGCATCCCCGAACCCTCCTGCTCACATCGCCGAACAGCCAGGGGACGGAGGGTCCGTGTCACCCCGCTCGCTCCAGCAATGTGAGCGGAGCTCGGCCCCGCTGCACCCAGCAAGGCGGACGGGGCGAGCGTGACCAGCTGCTCCGGAGGAAAGGGAGGATGGTGGTGACTTTGGGGGGCTGTACCCAAATGGGGGGTGGGCACGCCTGCCCTCCCCAGGCCTGCGGGAAGCAGAGATTGCATCTGCCTTTAATTACTCCCTCTCTGCATATCAGATGCTCATGCACCTTCTGCACATGAATGCTGATTAATTGCAGGGTTAGGCTCCGAGGCAGGCCGGACCACATTATTTCTGATGTTTGCTCTTTTCACGAGGAGAATAAATGCCATGAATCCACAGTAATCAGTGGCTTTTAGCTTGTCACTCTTATGACACTCTTTACTTAGACCAGGAAATGGCAAATGTGGTGGAAATAAGAACTTTATTATCTCTTTTTTCTTTTTTTTTTTTTCCCCCCTCTCCCAAAAGGGAGGTGTGTGGCAGGGAGGGGGAAAAAGGTGGTGGGGGCATCTCGCAGTGCGGGAGAGGGAGAAAGCAGCTCCATTTTCCCTTCACCCAAGGAGCTGTGCTTCGCCCTCTTCACTGAGGGAGAGAAGAAAAGGAGCAGCATCTTCTTTGTGGAAGGAGGCCAGGGCGTTACGTCAGGCTGGGGCTGTCCCGACACCTCCAGGCTGGGCCGATGGTGGAGATGGCGGAGCTGGAGAGCAGTGGGGTCTCTGCCACCCTACGTAGCAACCATGGCCTTGGCTGAAATACCAGGTGTGGGCATACACCGTACAGCCACCTCCGGGGACAGATGTCCCCATGTGCTGCATCCAGCCTGGGCAACATCCCGTAACCTAACTGGAGAGGAACCAGGCCCGGGGCGACACTCAGAAGGGTGCTGGGCCTCCCGGCAGGGGTGGATGCTGGGGAACGAACAGCAGCACCCGCAGCATCTCCCATCCCTTGCCTTCCCTTGGCAGCAAGCCCCGCTCTCCTCCCGGCCGAGCCCCATCGGCTCAGGTGGGAAACCCTTTCACCGCCTCCCTCAATGCC
Source organism: Chlamydotis macqueenii (assembly GCF_036417535.1). Lineage (NCBI taxonomy): Eukaryota > Metazoa > Chordata > Aves > Otidiformes > Otididae > Chlamydotis > Chlamydotis macqueenii. The sequence continues at coordinate 8,746,363 of NC_141567.1, read as the reverse complement.
CTGCTACCGATCTCATTGCCGCCGCTTAGCTCAGTGCGAGGGCAGCCCTCTGCTTTTCAGCGGCGAACATCTGGCGTGCCGCGGGCGGCTGGCCACCGGCCGCTGCTGGCCCCCTCGCCACGCCGCCGTTGGGGATGCCCACAATTAGGCAGCCCTCGTGCCCCTGGCCGTGGCCCCCTCTCAGGTGAGCGCCTAGTTCGCGAGGACAGAGGTGTAATTAAGGTTAATCAGAGGGCTGGGGGTCAGGGCGGTGGTGGGGAGACCCAGCCAGCCTAATGGCGGCCGTAATTAGGCAGCTGTGGAGAAGCGGTTAATGAAGACGGCAACCGTTAATAAAGCTCTTCCTGAGCAGCCTTCTGGCCCGGGTAATTGAGGGATTTGCAAGTGCCATCTCCCCCTTAACCCTGTAATGAGCAGACCCGCGGCGGCCCGCATTAACCCTTCCCAGGATGGAGGCGGCGGTGGCAGCGGGGCCGTTGGGCGCCCCTCGCTCTGCGGGGCCGTGGCAATGGGGCTGGGGTCGTGGCAGGTGGGTTTGAGCCTCTCTCCTCACCACCGGGTCCCCGGGGCTCCCTCTGCCCCGTGGCTTCCCCAGGAGCCCTTTGAGCCATGCTCAAAGCGGCTGGCAGCGACTTTTCTCGCAGATGCTGTGGTTTCCCACGCCTGCCTCGGCATTATGCAATCCCCCCACCCCAGCCCTCGCTGCCCCCCCGGCCCCACCACCCACCAGCGCCGGGATGTCATCATCAGCCCAGGCCCTGGGAACCCACATTGTTAGCTTAGTAAATAGAGAAATCCCCACTCAAGCATTGCAAATGAGGGCAGAGGGGGAGCCGGGGAACCGCGCCGGCCACGGCAGGCCGCGGGGTCTCTCCCCTCTCTCTCTCTCTTTGAGTTGTCAGATGAATTCAGTGGTTAACAAAGAGCAAAGGAGGGAGCTGAGCTGCCTTCGCAGCTGGGCGAGGCGGTAAGAGGAGGCAAGACTGCAATGCCATCACTCCAGTGAGCAGCTTCGGCCTTGCGATACCTGCCGCAGGTGGGCAGGAGCCTGGTGTACCCCCATGGCTGTGCCTGCCGTGTACCCGAGCATCAGCAGCTCCACACCCCAAGGCTCATACTGCAACAGGGGGTGATGTTTCGGAGGGCTGAGGGGCTTGGGATGCGTCCCATCCTCCATTCACTTCTCTGCTGCTGTTTGTACCTGCATGGCTGCAGTTTCCTGGGGCATCCTGGGGACCCTGCTGAGCTATGGGGACCCACTGTGCCCAAATGCTTGTGAACATCCTGAAAGCGTCAGTAAGGAAGTGAGGCAGATCAAAAGACACAGAAATGCTTTTATTTTCATAGAAAATAGAACACAAGCAGCAAAAGCTTGTTTTCACAGAGCTGTGGTTCTGCTTCTCCGAATGGGGCATGAAAATCAGCCGGTGAGTGGAGTGCCCAGCACCAGCTCTGGCAGTAGCGATACTATCGTATCCCAGTTTCTTAGGCTGTAACACAGCCAAGCCTCTCTTGGCCCTGCCAGGAGGTTTTCCTTCACCTCTCACCAGGGATCCTCCCATTTCCCTCTGGCTCTGGGTTTCTGTGCACGCAGGGAGGTGTTGAGAACGGCACACGCTCCCCGTTACAGGGCGCACAAAGGTGGAGAGGTGCTGTACAAGTACATCCCGCTTGGTGCTCGTATCCAGAGCCAGGCTCCACACTGAAACCGCTGCACATCTGCGTTTGCAACAGCCTGCATGAGGCAGGGCAATGGCTGTGGAGGGGTCTTCAAAATCTTTATTAAGATGTGGAGGTGTGGATGCCCTTCTCTGCCGGTTGCCTTAGCCTAGAGCCTGAGAAGATCTTGGCAACATGTCAGGAGCATGACAGCCTTTTTTCCCTGGCTGGTGCTGTGAGCAGCGATGCCGTTCCTGACACTGAGCAGTGCTCGAGGTCCTCCTGCCGCGGTGTCCACAGAGCTGCTGTCCGCAGGAATATGGGTGGGCACAGCCAGAGGGCCAGGAGGAGCCACGAGCCCCTGGCTGGGGCCGGGCACCCAGGGGACGAGGGGATGAGACGGGCACACAGCTTCGGGGGCAGTTTTCTCTCCTAATAAAAAGCTTTTTGCCATCGTTGCTGCCCAGAGATGTCGGCTGGGAAAACCAAGGGCACATTTTCTTGGGCCAGTGTGATCTCTGAGGGGTTGAAAGATCTCAGTCTGGTTTCTAATGCTAACCTGGCCTCATCAAACTGTTTTGTTAAACTCTTTGAATTGTGCATTTCTGTCATAATAACATGCTGGGTTTAAAATAAAAAAGATATAACTGGTGCCTGGCACTGCTGTGCTGTGGGTGCCAACCCCTGGGAACACCAGCCCTTATCTCTGGGGCTTTCCAGGGCAATACGAGGTGATGCAGCCTCATCCCAAACTCTCTCCAAATCTCTTGGACTGTCCTCAGGTCAACCCTCTCCCACGAGATTTACTGCTGGTTGCACTGGGGGGATTGGAAGGAGACAAAACTCACCCTCTGAGGCAAACCCAAAGAGGGGTGGATGTTTGTCCTGGTGTGTGTGGAGGGGTGGGAAAGAAGATGCTGGGAGGAGAGTGCAGCTTGGAGCAGCGCTTGTATTCAGGAAGGACAGTGAAGAAGGAACCTCTCCCTGCAGCCCCACAATCTTGGGGACCGAATTCTCCGGGTGCTTCGCACGCACACTGGGTGGGCAGTCGTGCTGCGGGGCCAGGCAAGCTCCTGGGATCTTCCAGCCACACACCCACGTGCCTAGGGAAATGGGTGGCAGCTCCGCTCACGTCCCTCCATCCCTCCGTGGTCCCACAGGCAGGGACACCCCCAGTCCAGCGCTGCGACACATTGGCTCCTACAGTGCCTGCTCCCAGCACGGCACACTGCAGGGTCACCGAACCACTGTCAATTGTAGCTATTTTAGGGTGGTTTTTTTTCAGCAGACAGCAAATTCCTATTAAATTGTAGATGAATAAAGGGGAGGGAAAGGCTCAGAGGGAACCAAGCAGACTCTCATAGCTGGTGGCTGCTGGTGCTGAGCATCACCGAAACAACCTGGTAGCAAACACGTCCTCTCACCAATTATTTACCAGCAAACCTACTTTGGCAGATGCCACATGGAATAAAATATGTAGATTTTTCATGAGAATGTTTATTTATTTATTTATTTTTGTTCCATGATCCATAAAACACATTTACCCAGTTACATACAAAATACTTTTATCCAGTTTCTTTAAAACAAACAAAATAACTTCTCCTCTTCATCTGGTCCCTCTCTCTGCTCCTTTCTAGCCTGGTCTGCTTCTCTATTCCTCGCAATATGGAACATGACAGGGTATTTTCAATGCTATTTTTGTCCGTTGTGTCATAGCTTATATTTAAAATAGCATTTAAATCTGCCAAGTAGTGTGGTGTTTTAAACTGCTGTCAGACTGAATTTCTCCTCCTACATACCACAGATTTCAGCTACGACTTAAAGACAGCTGAGGGAAGCTTTTGAGGAGGGGGGGAGGTGGAGGTGGTTGGGGACCAGATTGTCTGCAGGTACAAGGATAGTCGAAGGATATTAATAGGGTAAAGGGATGCTACAGGGCTTGGAGGAGGGACACAACCCCAAAGAAAACCAGGGAAGGTGTGTAAGGGAGTGAAACCACCTTCCCAAAGGAAGCTCTTGCTCAGAACAAAAGGCTGTGATGGTGGGACCAGAGGTCTGCACCTGGCTGCTGTGGAAACAGGGAGGTCTCTGATCTGAAGGCAAAAGGAGAGACCCCGTTGAGTGGCATTTGCTCTGCGTTTGGGGATCACCTCACAGATCTCCAAAGTGGGGTTGATCAAGCCTCTAGTGAGAGCAGCCCTAAGGCAGAGCAGGGGCTTTTGCTGCCTTGCTTGCATAGGGGTTTATTATCACTTTCTTCATCATTTGTTTTTTGGGACATAACTGACATCTGGGAAGCCCTGGGGCAAAGCAGCACGGTCACGGTCCATGGTCAACACCTCACCTGGGAAAGGGCCCATTCACTCTCCTTACACTTGTAGGCATCTAGAAATTTGGTCCCTTCATTCGTCACCATTAATAAACATCGCAGCCAGCAGAGCTGGCTTGGTTGCGATCGAATTAGAAATGTCAGCCTCACCTCTCCCAGCCAAACCCTCGGGCAGCTTAAACCTCGCTGAAGCCATCTCCCACTGCAGGAGGTGCTCCAGAAATGGAAGCACCTTTGTTTCATATGCTCAGCCTTTCAGGCCTTTACTCTATGTGCTGGAGCAGTTGTGTTCCCTGGATGCCCAGTTATCCTTGTCACGTGTCCTCCTCTACCCCTGGGCACATCCCAGCAGCATGATGGGTCCTGAGTGGCATCTCCCAACCTCTCCGCCTTTGCTCTGCTGTGTCGCTGCGAGCATCCTCCTTTCCATGTCCATGTTGTAAGAAGATCCACCATGCCATCATGCTCCCAGTCACGGACACATGAATAGCACAGGGACACCCAGGCTCCACGGACGTTTCCTTCCTCCCTCCCCAGCTCCTGCCAGCTCTGCTCCGCTCAGGAATGGTTGGCAGCACAGGGAAGTCCAGCGGAGGTGGGAGCATCCCCATGTTGAGCCCAACAGGCACGAGTCCCCACCTGCTGTGGAGGGATTTGGGATGTCTTCTTCCTTGTCTCATTTTTGGCTGCAGTGAAGGTCTGGCACAGCCCCACCAAAGCAGCCGCTGACTCCTCTCTGGTGCCCAGAGGGGTGGGTGTTTCACGAGGTGCCCCCACCCTGCAGGTGCCCCCCACTTTCCAAAGAGGCTTTGAGTTTCTTTCCTGCAGCCGTCCCAGACTCATTTCTTGCTCTATCTCCACTGGCGTCTCACCCTCTCCTGGGACACGTGTGCCTGCCGTTGATATCTCCTACCCATCCTCTTCTGTCAACACCGCCTGAGGAAGGGACAGATTTAATTTTTAGCAAAGTGTCCTCTGTGTCAATAACTCCCCCTCATCCTCTCCTGGGCAGCAGGGCTATCTGCTTGCCCATCTCCTCCTCCCTGCTCGGTAGGCAGCTTTCCCCTGCCTCTCCGCGCTCTCTCCTTCACCGTTTTCCCTTCTGCCTGGAGTTTTCCATCGCTCACTCTTGTTCCCAGAGGGACAGCTGACCCTTCCCGCAACTCCTTGCTGGTTCACCCAGTGCTGCATTCCTCGTCACATCCCTGTGCCAGCCCCAAAACCAGCTCTGCTCCCCCTGGGGCCGGCATAGCAGAGGCATCTGCGTTACACCCCATGGCTCACCGGGCTGAGACAGGACCAGCCTCGGGATCTCTCCTTTGGGGATCACGTCGTGCCTCTAGCTTGATCCCATTCCCCAGCACAGTTCAGGACAGGGTGATGTGCCGTGGGTAGTGGTGCCTGGTTGGGTTTGGTTATTTATTCCCCTAAAAGGTAAGGCTGGGGAAGGGGTATGGCCAGCTCTGCGATTGCATCGCGGTGCGTTAATCAGCCGCATTAAAATTCCAAGACAGCTCCTGCCAAAGTGCCTGCGCGCCGTGCAAGGTGGCTGGGAAACGCCGGGAGCCGTGACAGGCAGGCGCGCGGGCAGACAAAGAGCTCGCTCCGTCACTCCGGGTCTGCTCTGGGAGGAGAAACACGCACGCACACCCCTCCATGCCACCCTGCAGCCCCACACCACCCGGCCATGTGGATGCCACCGGAGAGCCCTAAGCAAGCGAGCGGGCAGCGGTCGTAGCGCTTGCCAGCATCCCGACACCAGCCCAGGGGGATGTCTAGGCTAGCTGGGCATCCCCGCTGACCCCACGGGAAACCACAGGGATGGGTGACACCCACCACGGGGAACCGGGACATCACGGTGGTGGGGACCACCCGCTGCTCAGCTCTCAGCATCCCATCCCTGCCTGCGTGGGAGGGTGCGTGTCCCCGTGGGGCTGTGAGCCCCCAGGGAGAGGGTCCCCCCAGGCCTTGTGTCCCCCTCCAAAGCCCCTGCCAGCTGTAGTAATGCGTTTTGCCACAGGGTGCCACTATGGCAAAGCTGTAAGGCCGGCTGGGCCCTGCAGCCCTGTTGTATAAGCCATACCTGGCATCATCCACCTTGGCCGTGGTTTCCTTCTTCCCCTCCCCTCCCATCTGCCCCCACGCCTCCCGCAAGGAAAGTGCAGCAGGAGCACCCCAATATTCATCCGAAGGAGCCAGTGCTGCCAGATGACCCCTGTGCTGCAGGGCAGAGGAGGGGATGCTGTGGTCCCCTCTGAGGTGTCCTGAGAGTGACACAGGGGACAGTGGGGACCAGCGCATCACCAGTGCGATGGCATTGCTCCTTCTCCGCCAGGCATGGCACGGAGGAGAGATCCTGGAGGCTCTTCAGGACCACGTGCCATGCCGGTGAGCAAGGGGGATGCTGCGTGACCCAGGCATCCACGAAAAACCTGCCGACCCTGGTCCTCTCCTGCATGTGAGATGCTGGGCTCTGGGGGACAGAGCTCCCTGCTAAAGGTGGTCTGGCTCCATTTCTGGGGGGCAAGCAAAGGGCCTGGTGAGGCTGCGGCCACTCACCTCTCCCAGCTTTCCCCAACTGATGGATCCAATCAGCCCCATCCTCCCGCAGCCAGGCCTGGGAACTGCCTGCAGGAAAGGGGATGCTGCAGCTGGGGCACCCCATCCCATCCCATCCCATCCCAGGGCGACAGCACTGTAAGAGTGAGCAGGCTGGGTCCCGTACGCCAAGTTTCCTATCCCCCCCAGCACCCACCAGCCCCTTCCCAGCCTCTCCCCAAAGGCGAGGGGTGCCCCTGGAGCGGCTCAGCCCTGCACTCCAGCTGCCCCATTCTGCACCCACATGAAGGTGACGGCACGGCTCAGCCAGGGAAACTGAGCTGATGGGAGCTATGCAGGATCAGGCCGTAAACGTGAGATTTTTTTTAGGGTGAAAAGTGCCCTGCAAATGGCAGGCAGTGGGATCCTGCGTGCTGCATCCGCCGCAGGCGGAGAGAGAAAGAAGATTCGCTTCTTCCCTCGCTAATAAAGTCTGGCTGAAATGACACAGTATAATCAGTGTTTACCTGGGAGTTTACATACGGTTTGTTGTAATTATAGTTTCAATTCCTGCTTTTGCATTTTTTTTTATTTTTTTTTCCCAACATCTATTTTTCAATCAGTAAAAGTAAATACTATTTTCAGCCCAATGTAATTCTTCCACTCCCGTGGCCACAAACACAGCGAGGAGAGCGATTCCATTTGCGCGCTGTGCAATTGAGCAGAGAGAGGAGCCCGGCGGCTGCGGGGCATCAGCAAAGCCACGGCCGAGCGGGGACCTGGGGACACAGGGATGAGCCTCCCCTACCCGCTGCGAGCCTCCCCGGGCCCCAGCCGGCGGGGCCACCTTTGCCGGTAAAAATCAGCATCAGGCCCAGACACTGTTTCCCATCGTTAAAACCCTAAAGCTGCCTGGTCGGAGGCAGCAGGGAAGGGATAAGAGCCATTAGGTGCAGCATCATTTATTTCAGGGCTGGCAAAGCTTTGTTCCAGCTTGGGGATTGAGTTGGCACTAAAAGCACCGTGATCCCCCGGATTTAATTTTTTTTTCCCCCCTGTTTTTACGGGTGTGATTTATAACAAATCAAGGATGCCGGCGTCAGGTCCCCTTCTTCACCCAACTATTGTCACACACACACACGCGCGCGCTGATTAAAACCGCCCGGCCCCCGCCGGTTCCTCCTCGGCCATCCATCAGCTGCTCCGGGGACAAACTTAGACATCCCGCTCCCAGCCCACAGCTCCAGCCGTGCGTGTTCTGGTGGCGTGGGTTTAAGCCAGTATTGGGTGTTAATTTGATATGCACATACACACAATAAATATAAATATATATATCGGTATATTTATTTATGTCGTGCCCCTAAATCTTTGTAAAAATAATTGGGAGCTCTGTCTCAAGGAGGAATTGGGCATTGTTGGGATGCAGAATGAAAACGTTGCCCTAGAGACACGCGGAGGGTTTCCGCCTTGGCCGCTCCGGTTGAGCGTTTGCCAGTTACGGCCCCAAACCAGGCACCGTTTGAACCCGGTGCCAAGGCAGAGCCGCTGCCCAAGGCCGGAGGGGAAGCTGGGTGATGCTGGTGAGAAGGGGCCCTTCTCCTGCCCGGAGGGTCTCAGCCCCTCGGGGGAATCAAGCAGGGACCAGCAGCCCTGCCAGCCCCCCCATTACACCCCAGCATCCTCATCATCCTCATTTTGGGGTTAAAAAATAGGTGATGAACTTTCCCCAGAGCCGTGTCCTTGGCCACTGCTTTCCGACATGCCTCACTCCCTGTCAGGGGAATTTTTTTTTTTTTATCATCCCCAAAAAGGGCTGTTTTCTCCCCATATGCACACGCCACCCCTTTTTCCTCTGCAAAATATCTCCAGGACCAAAGGGGAAAATTTCAGCTAGGGTTTTAGAGGGTCCCCTCATCCCCAAGACCCCGGGCAGCGGGCAGGGGAGCTGAGGCCGGGGCCGGTACCGGGAGCGGAGCAGCCCCGCAGCAGCCGGGGCTCCCCGGGCGTTTGGAGTTTGGCTGTGCTGATAACCGCCTGTCCTAAAACATGGGCAGCTTCAGCCGATGTGTCCGAGGCGGGGCAAGTTTGGGTTTTCCTAAGGTGGGAGGAAGGAGAGTGAATATTGGCCGGGTGGGGAAAAGCATCCTTCTACCACTGCTGCCTGACACTGAAAAGAAAATTAAAAATCAAGCAGCTTAAAAAAAATAAAATCAAATCAAATTGTATTCTCTCTTGGTTTCATAAAAAAAAAGCTCTTCTCACCAATCTCAAGCATGAATATATTTTCTTACTATATTTCTTAAAAGCTTACCCTATGCAACCTTTTTTCCCCAAACTTGAGAATTAGCTGGTTTAAATTCTCACCCAAAATATTTATCACGAGGAACAAAGATATTGGAATTATCTCCAGGGTTGAATTTCAGTTCTCCCTTTCAGGCTTTTATCATTTCAATCCAAATTTCAGTGACAATAATCCGATTTTGATTGACATTAAAATTATTTATTGTCACATTGTATCTGTTTAATAAATTGTGCCTGCTTTATTTTTTGGCTTATAAATACCGTATCTTTGCTACCTTGGTGCTTAATTCAAGGGAAGGAGCCACTTCCGAAGGCAGGCAGCGATAGTCTTAGCCCAGACAGGATGTAAAAATGCTTTTTTATACACATGACCCTGAGGAGAGAGCTGATTCCACCTTTTTACTAATTTATATATTTTAAATCTCTCTGTTTTATAAAATTTCACTTTATTTTCTAATGGTAAAATATGCTCCTGCGAGCTACGTCTAAGATGAAGAGGATTTTAATCTCCAGCCGGATACAGAACAATTGATTTATTCAGAAGTATTTAAAAAAAAAAACAGAAAAACAATTCAGGACATTTTCATGATCCAGATTTGAGAGATTTTTCACCATTCAGGGAGTGAGTTCATCCAAAAAAAAAAAAAAAAAAATCAAACAAAGCCCGGAGACATCAATTTCAGAGTGCCATTAAAATCTGGGTCGCTTTGCAAATGATTTTTTTTTTTTAATTTCCACAAATTACTGAAAGTTAAAAGACCCATCAGCCCATTTTACTATTAAAAAAAAAAAAGGAGAGAAAATTAAAAAAAAAAAAACATAGAAAAATGTAGCCCTTTTTAGAATAAATCAAAAGCGGTTCCTCCACGCTTTGGCAGAAATACTTCCCTGGGTGGGGAATTTTAAGTCTGGGTCCCACAAACATCTTTTGCTGGGGGGGCCCTGCCTTTTCACCCTGGGTACTGGGGGGATGCTGGGGGGTGCTCGGGGATGTTCTGGGGCTACAGCATCTCACCCTCCTTCCTGCAGCGGGCGGAGGAGGGTGTTTGCCTGGTGCCTGAATGCCCTGAAAATCCTTTTTGAGAGGAGTCCGTTGGCAGATAAAAGAAATCTCTGCCAGGGGAGAGTGGGTTTGTTCCCCGTGCCCTCGGCCACGCAAGCCGGGATGGAAGCGCCAAGGCCCTGGGTGGGCTCGTGGGTCCGGGGAGGGATGCAGGGCGAGGCGGGGAGCAAGGATGCTGTGGCGGGGCTCAGCCCCATGCACAGTCTCACTACTGCCCCCCGCCACACATCCCCCCAAAAATACCCCAAAGCCCCAGTCTGTATCTCACATCTACCCGGGTTTGGCCCCAGCTCTGTTTTTGGTGCCGTTATTTGTGGTGGCATTATGGTCCCATGGGAGAGCCCCCAGGTATTTGCGGCAAGGCCTTTTCCGCAGGGACATGGGGTGCCTTTGGGGACACAGACCCTCACCCAGTGCTGGGAGGGACAACGGGGCTGCCCCGGGTCTCCCCGTTAATCTCCCGCACTGCCTCTCCCAGCACCGGGCGGCCGCAACGGCTGCGGTAGCCGCGTTTGTTTACGGGCTGAATTTGTATTAAAACGGTTCATTATTTTCCTGACTGGCAGGTTTCCAGTGTCCGTGCTAGTTAATAATTGCAGCCAATTAAACCTTCGCAAAATATGCATTGCGGGGACGGGGATGGGGGGGACACAACACGTGAGGATTTCTCGCAAGCCGGCGGGTCGCTCATGCCGCCGCGGAGGAGCCCCACAGTGGGACGGGGACGCTTGCGGGGCTGTCACCGCAAAGGGGTTTTTTTCCTTTTATGGGGGAAAAATTTGCATCTGGTGGGGGAAACACCGGCAGGATCCATCCTAGCCCTGCGGATTTGCTGCCTCCTTGACCTTGCGGGTACCAGTGCTGCCTCCCCCAAACCTCACCCTGCCCGCTGGCCCTGGGGCTGGGTGTCTGTAGGGTGGACATGCAGGGTTTGGGCTCAGCCGGGGCATTGCCCCTACGCTAGGCGTCCCACCGCAGCTGCCAGGAGGTTTCTTTTCAAAGCACAGCTCTCCCTTTTCCTGCCTTTCTGCTCATTCCCTTCTGCCGCTGGAACGCTCTCTGCCTCCGCAGGCCGGCAGAGCATCGCCTCCGAATCCCACCCCGATCCCTCTCCAACCCAGAATAAAACATTTCTCAGGGACGAAATACAAGCAAACCTCCAAGGTCCAAAACCCACCCGGGGCTGAGACTGCCCAGCTCACTCCACTTGTGACCTCGGGTGCCTTTTGCAAGCCGTAAGGACACAAGCACGTTTCTCGACCAGCGCTTGAAAAGCAGCCAAAGAAGAGGAATAAAGAAACATTATTTAGCGAACGCTCGCCCCGCTCTTTGAAGCTGGGAAGCTCGGCAAAGAGGCTGGGTGTTCAGGGGGGCTGTGGCCATGGGAAGGCTGAGGGGGATGTTTCTCAGATGCTAAAACCGCTCGGAGAGATGCAGGAGCGGGAGCGCGTTCATGGGGAGGACGGCTGACGGGGAACCGCCGCCTTTCAGAAAGGCAAATAATCGCAGCCTAGGTTAGCGATTCTGTCGAGAGAATAATTGTGCTTCTAAAGGCCCTGATATGATGTGCAGCACTGCTTTGAAATCGAAATAAATACATAAATAAATCAGGGATCTTGGACTGATTAAGGCAATTGCTTCCCTTGCTTTTGCAACCCCTTTGGGTCCTGGTTCCCAGAGCCAATTACATATTTTAAAAGTTTCTCTCTGAAAAAAAAAAAAAAAAAAGGCCTTGCAACTCTAAAATAAAGTTTCTTTGTGGTTGCCTAATGAACAGCGAGGGCCGGGGCAGTTTACAGCTTATTAATTGGTTTTAAATGGCTCCGTCTCTGTCCCGGAGCATCTTTATGAGCTGGCCACAATGTGGCTGCGCCCTCCCGGCTGCCCCGTGCGGGGTCAGGGCACGCTGGGCATCGCCAGCCCGGGCCCCTTTGTGCGGGCGAGCGGCCAGCCTGCCTCCCCTGCGGCCTCTTCTCCTCCTCCATCCCATGGTCAGCCCTAAAAAAGCCCCCCCAGGACCCGCTGAGCTCCCTCTGCCTCGGCCAGGGTATGGATGCAGCCAGTGGGGAGAGGAGCTGGGGAGATGCTGAGGATGCTCAACTGTTACTTTTCCAAATATATTCACAATTTCTCCAGCTCCCTGCTCCCTCATGTATGACTATGGGGGAGAAAAGGCTGTGTTCCTCACCCAAAAAACACCCAAAGGTGTTCATTCAGCAATGATAATAAAACCAAATCTTTCCCCCAGCCCAAGGAGGCGCAGAAGCCTCAGCCCTAAGGGGAAGCAGGGCTGGAGGCACGGGCCTCCTTGGATGACTTCTCCCGGAAAACATGCGTTATCGACAGCAGAAATGATGTCGGATTGGGTTTGGGATATAAGGAAATGCCAGTGATTATTGATATTTTCCAGAGTTTATTCCAAACCTATTCTTGGGTTTGAACGTGTTGCGTGTGTCATCTCTGATGAACGGTTTTCTAGCTTTAATTCAAAAAATAGCATTATGTTTATAATGCTATATAAGGTTTTCTCCTGGCTGTACGCACGGGATTATATATGTGTCTGTGCGTGGGTGTGGGTGTGTGTGCAGGGCTGCAATGAGACAAACAACTCAATCTGGAGCCGGTGGGGAGGAAGAGGCGCACACACAGCCTCGAGAAGCGGCTGCTTCCCTTTGGTACCAATTTGGTTTCTTTTTCACCAGCCGGCAGAGCTGTCTGAATAAACGTGTTCTGGTTTGGACCCAGCTATAGATAAACAGGCGGCGATGTTGTAGGTGCAGGTATACTTCGGGGGGTGCGTGGGGGGGGTGTATCCACCAGCTGTTTAATGCTGGAGATGGGGTGGTGCGTGACAAGATGCCAGACGCTTTTCAGCGCATCAAATCTGTATCTCAGCGCTTTTCACCGTGAGGAAAGGAAACAGTAATTAAGCGACAGGACTTACACCGCTTCCGCGCCGGAGTCACACCGCATCCCTTTCAGCCCCGCGCACGTGCGTGCCGGCACGCCCCGCCACGCCAAGTAGAGCCTCACCCCTTTTTAAACACAATTCTGATTTTATTTTTTTCTTTTTTTAATGTTAACAGTTAAATTATTCAGCAGAGAGACTCTTTCTCCCACTCTGAGATTTTCCTGGTAACACTTTACTGGTCATTTCTGATGGTGCCTGCCCAGTTCTACTGGTTTTATGAAATGCTCTGGAACAGTACTGGGAATAGCAGCATGTGGGAAGGAGGAGGAAGGTTTTAACTGCATGGGGTCTTCCATCTCCAGCTCTGTTTCTATGGATATCTGAATGGAGTTTATATTTATCCCTCCTGTTTGAGCCATGTGTGCAACTTCGGAGGAGGAAGAGGAGGAGGAGGAGGTGGCCAGGAGCAGAGCTGCTCTGTGGGAGCTGCCGGCTCTGCTGAGCCCTGACCCCTTTGGGTCAGCAGTGAGAGCATCACCTCGACGGGCAACATCAGCCTCATCCTTTCTCCCAAACCAAAATGTCGCTGCAAGGTGGGGAAAACAGCAGAAACACTTGGGCTAAAGCTTAACGCAGAAACAAGCGCCATGCCCGGCAGGGAAGCGGCCCTCTCTGCAACTCTCAGCCACCGGCCAGGGATGTCAGGGCAGGAGCATCACTTCCAGTCCCTGGTCCCCAGTTCCTCCTGCAGCTTCCCTGTAAACAGATGAATTTCCTGGGAGCAAGGGATTTTCCATCCGTCACATTGTCCTTAGCTGTCAGGAGAAGAGTCGGAGCAGCCCCAATGGCGGGGGGAGCGTGCCAGGGCACCGGAGCAGGTAGGAGTGGGAAGGCGAGCGCGTGACTCGGCCAGGCCCTGGCGCACTGGCTCCCGGAGCGTTACCATGATGGCTCCATCATTAATTGATCAATCACAGGATGACAGTTAATTAAGTAGAAAATAAAGCTACTCTGCTCAGCCTGGCATTAGTAGGCAGCGGCATTAAGATTTCTGGAGTACAAGGGAGGAAATTAAAAAACAAAGGCACAGCTGGAGGAATAACCCCATCGCCGGTGGCTGGGGGCAGCAGCCTGGCACGCTGCTCCCCGGGCCGTGTCTCCAAGCTCACGGCGCGTGGGCAGCCCCTGCACAGTGGCGACGCCTGGTTCTTGGCTTCTTCTCCCCTTCCCTAGAAGCTGGATCCCACTCACTCCCTCCAGGAATATCCCCCATTATCCACGTGGCCCCTTCCCCACTGGCTGCTGCCTGGGCATCAGCCACAGGACCCTCACCGGCCTCAGGATCTGCAAAGGGGCTTTTCCTTTCAATCCCCTTTTCCCATCTCCCAGTCCTGCCCCGTGGGCTAACCTGCAGCCACGGTGAGGAAAGAGAGAAAGCCAGAAAGCAAGCGCCCTTCTCCCCCCCACCTCATGTGCCAGGGATTGTCTTGATATGAAAAATTATGTTTTTTGTTAAAAACTATTACTAATGAGGCGTCTTTCCTGCCCTTAATTGTTGCCAAGGCGATGACCCCAGCCAGCCATCTTTAATTAACTTAGACTAGATCTCCTGAAATGAGTTCCTTGGGTAAATTGCTCACCACGGCTTTCAGGCACGGAGCCGTGTTTGCCAAGCCCACCCGCTCCGGCGTGCCGCCACAGCCACCGGCAGAGGTGATGGCACGGGCCGGCATGCCCCCCTCTGCCTCCCTCCACCACCGCTGGGCCGAGCAACCCCAAAGCCAACGGGTAGAAACTCAGAGCAATATGGGGATGAGGACGAAGGAGTGACCGGTGCCTGACCACAGGGAACGGGATGAATGCGGATTTCTCCCTAAAGCGGGAATTCACCCCGGCTGCGGGCTTCTCCTGGGACTTGAGCATCACGGGGGCCGTGGGACCGGCCATGCAGCGGCTGGCGCCTCTCCAAGCGAAAATCACATTTCCTGCCTGACAGATAACGCCGGTCAAGAGAATGCCAGGACGATTCCTGAAAATGCCATAATTGTTTTAATCTGATGGCAGATAAAAGATAATGATGCTAACAATATTTAAACGTAATTATAGTTTCCTGCGGCTGTTGGGCTCTCTGAATCCTCTCCACTCAAGTGGCTTTGTTTACGAGCGGCTTCAATAAGGCAGGGCCCGTTTTCCTCTTTGATCGCCTTCACACCTGCACCTCCATCGAGGCAGGGGGGTAGACGCATGCCAAGGGGCTGGCTCTCCTTGGGGACCGGCGCTGGCCAGCTCTGCGGTCCCCCCCTCCAGGGTCTCCTGCCCTTGGCCCACCGTCACCCATCCTCAGCCTCCCGGGATGTGATGCTTGCCTCAGGAAAGGGGCTGGGACGGTGGTGCTTGGACCCTGGCAGCACCCAAAGAGAGGGGATATGTTTGAGGGAGTTTTAGGGCCGGGTGGGCCCATGGGGATGAGGTGGGCATATGGTGGCTGGTTTATACTGGTCACCTGTGTCAGAGCTGTGGTCCCCCTCCCCCAGAGCCCCCAAATCCCATCTTCCGCTCCCCTCCAAGGTGAACTCCCCATCATCGATATAAAACGACAAAGCAGGACAAAGGGATTTTTCAGGAATCGTTTGCTGATGACAAACAAATAAAAAGCCCCGGAGGCGGATGTCCAGGGGCTCAGCATCCGCAGGAGAAGAAAATGGAGGAAGAAGAAAATGAGATGAAACCCCTACAATGGAGACCCCCGTGCATTGGAGACTGCTAATACGGTCTTAAAGACATTCCTCCAAAAGAAGCTTTATTTCCGGAGGGATGGATGCGCTGACGGCCCAGGTAGCATTAGGAGAGGCTGCAAAACAGCTCGGTCGAGTGCGCAGGAACAAGCAGTGAGAAAAGACAGGATTTCGGCAAAGCTTTTAGAAGAACTTAAATATGACATGGCTGTTTCAGTAGCTGGAGTTGAGACTCCTGTGTGAATCGGTCTTTGTAAATAGGAATGGAGGATAGCCAACTTCCCCAAAAGGGCTCTACGGGGGGTCCGGAAAATCACAACGTCCTGAGTTTAATGGGGAAAAACAGATAGAAATGGTAACAAAGAATGGGGAGAAACAGCAATAAACCTGATTGTTTGGTAAATAAGGCCGAGCCTGTTGCTGAGAAGTGAAGTTTGAAAAGCAGCTGGGGAATGAATAAGCGGTGAAAAGTTAGGAGACAAAGTGGCATAACAAACCCAGGGGGTTCCCAGTGCGGAGGGGTCAGCGCCGGAGCCCCTGCGGCAGGCGGGAGCACGGGTCTTCAGAAGTGCCAGGGAGGAGGGAGGAAGCAGCAACGGGACAGTACCCACTGCTACTCCAACATAATAAAATCCAGCACCGTCTAGAGGAGTATGGGAAGGTCTCACTGTGCTGAAGAACTTGGCCTTAAAATGAGGGAGGAATTCAATGTCAAGCACAGAGAAAACAAATCCATTGCCTACACAGCCATGAAACAGCTACATCCAGCAAGGAAGAGCATTCCGAGCCGTGGATGTGACTTTGGAAAGATGAGCTCGGTCACTGGCTGGGGGCAAGATGTGCACAGGGAGTCAGGAATGACGTGGGACAGACCAGAGGAGAGGGCAGGGATCGGCTCACACCGCGCCATGCACGTCCCTGCCTCGCCGGGGGGATCTCAAGGGGCGAGGAGGCGAGCTGGGAGTTGTGCAGTAGCTGCCGTCTGAGGAGGAATTAAAGAGAGTGGGAGTCCAGCCTGCGGAAAGAGGGGACTGAGGAGGAGAAGAGAGAGACTGCGAAGGCATGAATGGCAGGGGGAAGGGGACTGGGCGCTTGCTGCTCGGTGTCTCAGTGGAAGAGGCAGAGGGCTTGTAATGATACCCGATGCCCAACACAGGGAGCTGCTTTGGCAGTCACCTGGCGGGCTGCTGGGACCAAAAGTTTGGCAGGTTTGGAAAAGTAACTGCGAAATCAAGAACAGAGAGGTTCCTGGCTGCTGGAGGGACTGGGAGTCAGCTGGGGCAGGGGTCTTTGCGGGATGCTGGGCAGGAGAGCGCACCCCTCCCTGCCACCATCCTGTGTCCTCTCCTGGGCTGGTGATTCATCCCAGGAGGTGCCGTGGGTTTGGGGGTGGCTCAGGGTCCTCTCCTCGTCCCCAGAGCATCTCTGACCCCCAGAGCCAGGGCTGCACCCCGAGAGGGGAACTCTTTGCTAAAGCACCGGCCGGGACCTACTCTCCCTCCCAAAACGCACCTCCAGGTTTCCCGGTGGCTCGCCCCCATCCCGCTGAAAGAGGGAGGAAGGGGGAAACGCACGCGAGACACGCAGGGACAGCTCTTCACACGACATATATCACAACGGTGCTTGCCCACCCTGCTCGCCCACGCGGGACCGAGTCGCAGACGGAGTGGAGGGGGGGTGGGTTTTATCAGGAGAGCACGGCCCCCGCCCTCCGCGCCCCCGCAGCCACGCGTGGCCAGCGCGGTGCATCTCCACGGGCTGGGCGCAGCCCCGACGGGGCGCGTTGACATCTGTAACCAACACGGCGAAGGCAGGGCTGCCCGGCCAGGCGGAAAATTAACACTGACATTGAGTTTAATTAAACAAAACAACCAAGCTGCGAGCTGGAGCGGGGCCGTGGCGGCAGCTGGAGAAGCCGGGCTGGGCGCGGTTTGGGAGCGGTGCCCGCCCCCGCCCCGTCGGGACCGGCCCATCCGGACGGCCGGGGCCACACCGAGCCCGGGAGGCCGAGAGGGGCTGGCGGGGAGCCGGGCTCCTCCGCAAATTCTGCCGTGCAGGGTCGAGAAACACCTTTTTGTTTGTCTTTTTTTTTTTTTAAAAAAAAAAAGAAAGAAACAAAAAACAAAAAACGCGCTGGGCGCAGCGCGGCGTGGGAGGCCCACGCGTGTCACTGCTCCGACGTGGAGCTCGAGGGGTGCCGGGCGGGCTGCGAGGCGAGGGGAAAGCGGAGAGCGCTCCGGGAGCCGGGTTTCGTTGAAAAGGGGTTTGGGGAGATGCTGCTCCGAGAGACCGGCTCACAGCCCCCCCCCCCTCCCCCGGCCCTCGCCCCAAATAAAGTAGGTGGGAAGGGCCCGACCCGGGCAGGGAAACCCCGGCAGAGCATCTCCCGGCCAGCTGCTCCCCGTCGGGCACCAGTACCACCAGTACCAACAGTGCTTTGCTGTGCCTTTGCCCGGGAAGTGTAGCGCGAGGGGTGACGCCTGTGCCGCCGGACTCATCTTCCTCTTCTTCCTCCCAGTCCGTAGCTTTGGGGCTTTTAGTCCGGTTATTTTATTCTATCCTATTTTATTTTATTTTATTCTCTATTTTTTTTTGGGGGGGGGGGGGGGCGTGAAATGTCGGCTTTGAAGGATATTTGTAATAACATAACCAGCAAAATGAATGTCATATTTTTGCTCCAATGAATTGGATTTCCTGAAATATTGTCTCCGTAATGATGCCTTTAGGCTCCTCTGGATTAGATAACTCTCCAACCACATCAAGAAGGCTAATTACCCCAAAGCCACTTCCCTGCATTTGCCCGTCTGTCTCCTCTGCCCGTGTCTATCTCCCCATATTGTCCCCAAAATATACCGGGGGCTGCCGCTCCGCAGGGTCACGCCCCGAGCGGTGGTGGGAAGGGAGGGGCCCCCGCGCCCATCACCGCAGTTCCCCCCTCCCCGCTCCCGCCCCGTCGAGCAGCCGTGACGCCATCACGCCCGTCTGCCCCGCCAGCCAATCCGCAAGGCTCGGCCGCGCGTCGTCAGATCGAGCCTGACCAATGAGGGAGCGAGTGGCGCGGCCCCGGCGGGATCCCCTCGACGGCTCGAGGCGCACGTGGGGGGGGGGTACTGGATCCCCGCCCCGTCGGGGGTCCCGGGGCCGCATCCCCTGGCATGGGGTGGGGGGGTAGGGTAAGGCAACTCCAGGGGCCGGAGGTGCCCGGTGGGGTGGGGGTTTGGGCCACGCTACCCCCGACGTCACGCGTGGGAGGAGGCGAGGCCCTCGCAGGGGGGCGGAGGTGCGCGGAGCTGAGCCCCAAACAAGAGGCGAGAGGTTGCCTCGAACCCCTCGAAACGCCCCGAGGGCCGGGGTGGCAGGGGGTGCGGGCAAAGCCGCCCCTACACATGCACGGGCGGGGATGCAGCGACCCACGCGTGGGTGCGCACACACACCCCCCCCCCCCGCCCGCTCCTCCCGGCGCGGCTTTCAGTCCCGGCTCTTTGCTCGGGCCGGGGAGTTTGTACTTCGGGATTATTCGTCTCCTGCAAGTTTTTTGTTCGGCGGCCCTGAAAGGCCTCAAAGGCTGGGAACACCGTCCTAATTACGGGGAAGCACAGCTTATTTAGGAGATAAAAAGAGACTTGTGGTCTCATAACAGCTTCTTATAGCCGTCAAATAAGGATCTCTAATGACGGGGTGAGAGCCAGTGAATGCCTAAAACAAACTAAGAAAAAGGAGGGAAAATAAAGCAGCCAGGGGCTTAAGATATATTAAATTACCCTGATTAGGAATTTAGGCCGTGGCTCGAGTCTGCTGGAGAGGCTGGCGAGGGGAGGGGTGGGGGGGACGACGGAAAGTGCTGCTATTCATTTCTGGGGAGAGGGGTCAGTAGGTCGGAGGAGTTCACAGGGCCTGGCTCTATTCTTATGCTAACAGAGAATACAAGCGCTGGCCTGGAAAATAGAAATGAATTTGCAATAATCCGAGCCCCTCTGTTTGCAAGGCGAGCGGCTCTACAGCTAATTGCAGCACCAACCCCCCCCCCCCACCGCCCCCCCAGCCCCGTCGCGGGCAGTTGTAACGATGCATGGGAGATTAGAGCCCGAGGGGTTTGGGGAAGAGGGGGGAGTAACCTCTCTGCCCCCCTCCCTTCCCTCTGCCCGACGGTGAAATATTCCGGGGCAGGCGCTGGTGTTTGGGCTGGCTCTGCTGGCAGGGAGTGGGGCCAAAAACTTCTTGAACTTCCCCGCAGCCGCGCAGCGCGGTTTGCCGGGGGAAGGGGGGGGGGGGGGGGGCTGGCTCGGAGACGTGGGGGGGAAGGCAGCGAAGGCCCCGGAAAGAGACGAGGGGGACACCCCCATTGAGCTGCCGGTGACAAGCAGTAAATCGGGGAAGAATAGCGCATGGAAACGCGCCGTCGGGGCCGCTCGCCGGCCCTACAGCTGCCGCCCCGTCTCGCCGCCATCCGAGCCACCGGCTCGCCGGCGGGATGCCCGGCTCCCTCCCCGCACCCTCGGGGTCCCTCCCCGCACCCCCGGGGTCCCGCCCTGTCGGCCACTCGGCGGGCTCGGCGGCCGCCACCGGTTTCAGGACCCTGGACAGGGGCGGGGCCGCTGTCGGGGCGCGGCTCCCCGCGTGTCCCCCGGCCACGGTGCCGGTGTAGGGGGGGGTCTTCCCCAAAAAGGGCCCCATCCTGGCCCTTCTCCCCCTTTTCCCTACGCCACCGGCCTGGAATTAACCCCTGCAGGGGCCGCCCAGCCCCGGGGTCGTGCTGTGGGCGCGGGGCACGGTTTGGCAGCGGGTCGGAGCCCACCCCAACGCACCCGCCCGTGCGGGGAAACCGCGTACCGGGGAGGAAAACGCAGCCGAGGGGCTGTTTTAACGAATATCGAGCGGTTCGGCCAGGCTCCGCCGCCCTTGCCGGTATGCGGGGCTGCTCCCGGCGCGAGGGACGGGTGCAGTCTCCCTGCCGTGCCCCGACGGCCAAACGGGGTGGCAAAGCCGCGGGGTCGGCCCTGCCCCGTCCCAGCCACCAAAAGCCGGCCCTGCTGCCAGAAATACACCCCTCTTTCGTTAACCGCGCTCCTTCCTCCTCCTCCTCGCCTGCGGCTGACCCGAAGCCGGAGCCAGAGATGCTGCGGGCGACGGCTGTGCCCGGGGTCGACAGCATCAGCCCCGCACCCGGAGATCGGTCTCAGGGTCTCCAGAAATCGCTTTAAAAAGAAAAAAAAAATTTCCCCCGACTCTCTGAATTTTCTCACTCGAGACTGAACTGGAAAGGATGATTCCCGTCAGTGGCACACGCCGGACAGATTGCTCCCCGCTCGGCATTGTCCGTGCCACGGGGCTTCTCCCGCAGCCTTCACCCAACACTTTTCTCGTTTTAAAAGGCAGAACCTCGAATTTCACCCAGCGGGCTGTTCTAAAGGGCTTCTCAAGCTTAAGAAAATTTTATTTCAGGTACATTAAAAAAAAAAAAACCCACAACCCACACACACATTAAAAAAAAAAAAACCAACAACAAAACAACGGTTTTTCTAATTTCCAATTGTATATTGAGTCGCTGAGAAAGGAGGCGGCGTTACTTGTAATAATAATCTATTAACTGGATTTGGGATGAATTTTCCGCAGGAAAAAAAAAAATACAGGGCTGCTATGTGAATTTTCGCTCTCCCAAGGAAATACGGGAAAAAGATACAGGCGAGCTTTTTAAAAAATTGGTTTGGAAAACAAATTCGCCGGCGCTTTTATCTTCCCTGCGGTGGGACACGGAGATGAGCCGGCGGGATTTTATTTCTTAACGCCCGCCGGAGTTTGGGTTCCCCCTTCCCCAAAATAACGCCCGGTCCAGTCCCCGCGCCCTCTTCCCGCCCCGTCCTTCCCCGCCAGGAACCGACGGCCGAAGCGGAGAAAAGCGGGTTTCTTTGCTAGAATAAAAATCGTGCTTATTTGTAAGGAAAAAAAAATAAACCGTGTTTATGTGCAAGAATAAAAAGTGGGTTTCTTTGCAAGAATAAAAATCGGGTTTGTTTGCAAGACTCAAAGCCCGTTTCCTTGCAGAAGCGGGGACCTGCTGCATTGGGAGGTGCGGGGAGAGGGGCTGTGTCGCGGCTCGAGGGGGGACACACACAGGAAAAGGGGGTGATTTCCCCGCCAAGTGCCCCCTAAATGGGGCTGGGGTTCATTCCCCGGCAGGACTTCACCGGCTGCGGAGGTCTCCGGGGGTCCGCACCCAGTCCCGCAGACGGGGCTGCCAGCCCCCTCTCTCACCGCAGCCGTGCGGGGATTTTGCGGGAAGAGAAGATGCCCGGGAATTGTCCCCCACCCGCGGAGGGTGGATTTCCCCCCCGGGTGCTTTTTCCTCGCTCTGTGGCCCCTTGCAGGATGCTCTGGGATGGGAGATCTGTTCCCCCTTCAACGAAAACCCGGGGGGGTGTTGGCAGGGCCCCCGGCGGACCCCACCTCGCTGCACTGCGGCCGACGCGGAGGGGAAGCCCCGCCGTGGGCGTGGAGGGGTCGCCCCCGCCCGCTCGGGTACACACACACGCGTGTGCGGGCACACACGCAGACCCAGTACACACACCCCTCCACACCCCTAGGTCGGGTATCCGCCGGCGTGGTACACCCACCCGAGCGGGTACACGCGTGTGAGGTGAGAGGGGGTGCGACACGCGTGTGCGGACAAGCGCGGGCCGGCACATGCAGGGGTCGCGGGCACATCCGTGTCGACACACGGACACCAGGCACGCACCCATGCTCCGGGAGCCACGGGGACCCCCTCAGCCCGGGCCGTGCTCCCCGCCTACACCTCCCCTCCCCAAATCCACCAGCTTTCTCCCCCCACTCCACCCACCCCACGCAATTAAAGGCGGCGGCGGAGCGGGGCTGCAACGGGCGGCGGCTGAACAGTGAAGGTCCCCCTCCCGTCCTGCACAAGGTGAAAGAATACAGAAATAGGTGAAAACACAGAAACAGCCCCAAAACAGCGCTGCCGAGGTGTGGCTGTATTTTTATTTTTTCCTGCAGCCCCGGGCTGGGTCAGTCCAGTACCCGGTGGGGCAGCCCCGCTGGCGGCTCCGCGGGCCGTGGGGGTGCGGGGGGGTGCGGGGGCGTCCCTGGTTGGGGGGAGGGTCCCCTGCTCGCGGTGGGGGGGCCCGGGGAGCCGCGGGTGGCGGGAGGCACCGGCCATGGCTGTGCGGGTGTTGCATTGAAACGCGCTGCAGTGCGCACACGGGCGGCCCCTCCCCCCCCAATCTGCCTGTATGCTAATGACATGCAAAGCGACTCATTTGCATCTTTATCTCTGTCAATGGGCAAGCGTGGCAGGCGAGGTAATACGTTTCTCACCGTGGCATGGAGGCCTCTCCCCGCCCCCCCATCTCCCCCCCAACTCAACGCCCCGCTGGGCGGAGGAGGGCAAGGGGGCACCTCCGGCCCCACCGCCCAGCCCTGGCACGACGGTAGGCACGGCCACAAAATGGCTGCCGGGGGGGCGGGGGGGGCCCTGAGAGCCGCCCGAGAGCCCAACCTCTGCCCCTGGCAGCCCCCAGCCCGTCCGCGCCCCCTCCCCTCAAACCTAGCGCCGGATTTCGTGCTTAAGCAGACAATCGAGGGTGCGGCACCCTTCCCTCCTCCCTCGTTCTCCCTTTCCATCCCTTCTTTCCACCCTCCATCCCTCCTTTTCTCCCCTCCATCCATCCTTTTCCACCCTTCACCCCTCCATTTCCCCCTATATCCCTCCTTTTCCGTCCTCCATCCCTCATTTTCTCCCCTTCATCCCCCCTTTTCCATCCTCCATTCTTCCTTTTCCCACCTCCATCCCTCTTTATCCCACCTCCATCCCTCCTTCTTCCCCTCCATCTCTCTTTCCCTCCATCCTTCCTTCTCCCCTTCCATCTCCCCCTCCATCCCTCCTTCTTCCCCTCCATCTCTTTTTCACCTCCATCCCTCCTCTCCCATTCCATCCCGCCTTCCCCACGCCCGTAGACAAATCCTGGCCGTTTCCACGCGCGGAGAAGGGGCGCGGAATTTCTGATTTCCCACCACTCGGGGGAAAATGTCTCTTCCCTCCTTCCGAGGGGATCTGACGCTGGCCCAGGCCCTGAGACCCCCCGGCAACTCGTGACGGTTGTGGGTCCACCAGCACCGCGGTAGGCGGCCTGGAGGTGCTCAGCCCTCAATTTCTTTCGTGAGGGAGATGAGGAGTGTCCACGGGCACTAGTGGGGAGAAGCAGCCGTGTGTACAGTCACGCGTGTGGTCCCACGGATAGGACGGGCGTTGGAGGCACTGGTGCGGGTTTTTTAAATAGTCACCAAAAATATTGTTGTTATTATTATTAATAATAAATAAATAACGAAGAAGCCTCTCCCACCGCCCCGAGGTGCGCCCGCACCGCTATTTTCAAACACTCCCGTTGGAGCGCAGGGCTCTGGTTTTGGGGATGGGCGTGCGGGTCCCCGACGCACCCTCGGCGTGGTCACGGCACGGTGCGACCCCCTCCCACGGGGCGTGGGAGCCAGCAGGAAACCCCCGGGGACGGCGCACGCCTGTAGTGCAACACTCCATACTATACACATACACAGATACATATAAAACCCACGTACATTGTACGCTCCGCCATAATTTACGGTGCCGTGCTGGAGGACGCCGCAGGCAGCGATGTGATGTGGCAGCCCAGGACCCCCGGCACGGCCCCCCCGTGTTCTCGTCCCGCCCCGCCCCGAGGCGCCGATGATGGGCGCCCCGCTGCGCTCTGCGTGGGCACGGGGTTTGGGGCAGCTCCACCGCCCTCCTCACCCCTTCCCCGTCCCCTCTCAGTCTCTTATCCCACCCCTCTTTTTTTTTTTTCCCCTTGTCCCTTTTCCTCAGTGTTTTCCCTCCCTCCGCCCCTCATCTCCATTTTAACCTCGAGGGGGAGGAGGGAGGTTTATTTCCCCTCCTTCACCTGAAATTGTTTTAGAAACAAATAAAATCAGCAGAAAAACCCAAATCTGCCAATCTGGGCCCGAGGCCTCCGGGCAGACACGGACGCGCCCTGCTCGGACCAGTTTATCCAGACGCGGGTACTGGGAGGGGATTTATTTGGGGGATCAACCAGCCCCCCTCCCGCCCCCTACTGCCACCCCAGCCCCATATACTGCACCTATGGAGAGCGAGGTGTGCCCCCGCAGGGATGCTGCCGCTGCCACCCCTCCACCCGAGGGTTGGATTTGGCCCCGTGCCCCCCCCCCCAGCCCCCTGACCCGTTCCCGGGTGGGTGTTCCCCTCCCGCGGGGGGCGGGGAGAGGCAGGCCGGGGCAGAGGCACGTTTGGGAATGCCCCCTCCCCTGGCTTCCCGCCTGCTCCTGCCAGGCAGCGCCCCCTCCTCCCCGCACCCTGGCCCGGATCGGGGGGGCGGGGGGCTCCGCACCGCCGGGGAGGCCGGCTCGGGGGGTTCACATCAGCGTGCCCAGGGCAGGGCCGGTTTTGCGGAAGGATGCGGGACCCCCGCAGAGAGATTCTCCCCCATCACCCCTCAAAACCTGCCGCAGCAGAGGCAGCCCCTCCAAAAAGCAAATGGGGGGGCGAGGGTCTTCCCTTACCTGAGCGCTGGCCCGGGGGAGCCCAGGAGAGGGGAGAGGGGGATAGGGAGTCGTTGGATCCGGCTTGTTTTCTCCCGCCGTGTCCCGCAGCAGAAACTTCCTGGGGCCGGGGTCGGTGCCGGGGAGCCGGGCTGCGCCGGGGGGACCCCGCGGCCGGGGAGAGCCGCACACCCCGGGCCGTGTTTATATGTGGAAAGAAGGGTAATTTGAGTGCTTATACCAAGAACCGGGGTTGTTAAGTTTGCAGGCAGGCAGCTAAACGGTGCCAAGTGCGGGCGGGGGGGGGGGGGGGGTGCGGGGGGGAGGCTGGGGGTGTGTGAGAAATAAAGAGCAATTGTCAGAGGCGAACAAAAGGCGGAGGATGGAAAGGAGCTGGGAATCCCGGGGCAGAGCCCCTCGGCGTGGACTTGAACTTGGGCTTTGACACCGTCTGCCAGGCGGAGAGCGGCCCCGGGCCGGGCGAGCCGAGGAGGGGGGAGTGACAACAGCCTCGACGGCGGAGAGAGGGGACATTACCCCCCCCCCGCCCCGAAAGACCCACCTTTTCGGGGGGGGCACTTTGCTTCACAGGATGGGAGCGATCCGGGGGAATAATCCAGACGGGCTGAGACCCGACGGGCTCAGCGCACCTCCCGATGGGCAGGGGGGCGGCGGCGGGGGGACCCCGTCGGGGCCGGCCGGGGCCAGACGGCCGGGGGGGCCGCCCGGTTCTCACAGTCTGCGCCCGAGCCTGGATTCTCTGCACGTCCCGGCCGGTCCCCCCTTTGCCGCTATTCAGCACTTAATTGAACATTAATGGCAGCTGGGGATGAGGTCATTGGAGCCGGCTTTTCTCACACATTTTTCATGCAAATCCGCTAAACTCTAAACAAATTTGAATAAAACCCCCTTTGTGCGGGCCCTCCATGGTGTTTTTCCACGGGCCGCTCCGCCTGTCTCCGCACACTTCATCCGGGGAGGGGGGAGCGGCGAGGAGATGAGGGGGTGCAGGCGGGGACCCCGGCGCGGGCCTGGACACCGGGCAGAGCTGTGTGTAACATCAAGAGAGGCTGTGTCCTCTGCGGGGCTCCCAAATCCAGACACCCGCCCCAGGATGCACATTGCACAAGCGGGGCCCTGCACTGTGCCGTCACCTCCCTTTGCATCTCCCCCATAGCACCAGTTCCCCCAGTAATACTCATCAGCCACACCAGTTTCCTCAAAACACCTCACTAGCACCAATCCACCCTCAGTCCCCCTGCAAGTAACACTGATCCCCCACAGCAATACCAAGCCCAAGCAGCATGAGACCCCAACAACCCAAATCCATCCCAGTACCACCAGTGCCCCCCCAGCACCCCTTGCTGCACCGGGCAATCAAGCCGCACGTCCTCTCCGTAAGGTGTTTTTTGGGTGCTGGTGGGTGCACAGGATAACGGCACGCAGAGCCCCTGACCCCCCCACTGCCCTGCACCTCCGCAGCCCCCATTAGCATCCCTGCGCGCCCGGCCCCCTGCCCAGCCTTGAACTTGGCCATGCCGGGCTGCGCTCCTTCTGCCTGCCTGGGCTTGCACAATGCCGGCCTTGACCCATTGTTTGCTTTTTTTTTCGGGTTTCAGCTGGGAAAGCGGCCACCTCGCGCAGCCTGCCCCGAGCACGCCGGGAGCGGGGCACAATGGGGAACCCTGCTCTGCAGGCAGAAGGGCTCCAAATCATTTGAGAGACATATTCATTATATTCTTTCACGGGGGTCTGTTTGCATTGGGTTTAGCGGTTACTTCCCAGACGGGGTAGAGACCAAATAAAGATCGTTTAGCGGCGAGGGATTCGCTCAGGCTTTTGGGGAAATGTGCCTGATGCGGGGCACAGCGCAGCTCCGCCGCTTGGCTCTTGGCTGCTCCCGCTTTCCTGCTGATTTCCCTGGGTTTATTTTGTGCCCGTTGCCTCCTCCATCCCAAGACTGCACCAAATCACACGGCTCACTTTTGCAAAAGGGAGAGTTTATTTTCAACAGGGCTTGGGGTTGGGGGTGGATTTTAATGGGAGAGAATTATAGCCAGTACGTTTCTCTTACAGAACAGAGAGGGTGCAATAAAACAGCAGCAGGGCTGCCTGGCCCGGACAGACTCACGCTCCTCTGGGCACCGTCAGGACGACTGTGCTCCGCAGCTCCACGCACCCAGGGATGAAGAGCGGCAACGGCCGAGCTCTGCTCCATGAGCAAAGCCCGGTGCTGAAAGCTCCCTCCAACCTTCATGCACCCGGCATTTTGCCAGATGAGACGGTGGCTTGCTCAGATCCCTGTGCCTAAGCACTGCGGTGCTGCTCTGGGGTATTTAGGGCACCAAAGACAACGTCCAGGAGTGATGTGGGATGATCCCCTGGCTCCCTGTGTTGCCCTGGCTCCCTCCCCACGGCTGGACCAGCGTGATTCGAAGCGATGCAGAAACCCTCTGTCTTCATGAGCCAAAGCTGCCTCCTTTCTGGGGCCACCGGAGAAGCAGGTTGGGACCCTCCTGGAGAGATGCAGAGATGTCAGACGGCGAGTCCAAGCAGGAAGTAGCTAACTGCAAGAAGGAGCTCACAAGCTTGAAAAGTCCCTTCTGCACTCGCTGGGATCTAGGAAAGAAAGGAAAAAAAAAAAACAGTGGTTATCATCTCTGGCAGGGAAATGGCCCAGCAGCGCTCAGCTGAGAACAAACCAACTCAGCTCACCAATGGAGCGAAACTCCAACCTTCCTTCCCTCCTCACCACACATTTCCCATGACTCCAGGCCACCTTACCCCTTCCCAACCGGCAAAACTGCAGTCCCCATGCCGCCGAGGTCCCCCTGCGCCCGCCTCAATCCCCTACCTCTGCCTGCCCCGCACACCGCCAGCCAGGGGAGGGCTTGCCGCTTGTCCTTCCTCCCAAGGCTTTGGGGCATGGGATTACTCTGCATGTCAGAGCCACTAAAGGCACAGCCCTCTGATGTTTTAATCTTCATGTTAACTTTCCCTGCCCTTGGCGCCCTTGCCTGGCTGGAGAAAGTGATACCAAGCCACCGAGCTGGAGCAAAAGCTGTGACGCTCAGCGAAAGTCCCCTTCTCGGCTATCCCTGCGTCTTCTGCGTTTGCCCCGCACACCTTGCAGCAGGTTCGCCTCTCTTTTTCATATTTTTTTTCTCTATTTCCTTTGCACTTTCCCCACGGCGAGCGCAGTCTCCGAAGCCAGTCCCATCCCTCTGCTCTGCTTATAAACTGTTATGCTGGAAGGAGGAAAGACTAATATAACTCATTCTTGAATCCACTTGGATCCAGAGTGCAAAAGGAACCATCAGCTGGCTAATTTATTCTTTTTATTGCACCAAATTGTAATTTTATAAAATATTGCAAATTTTATAAAATATTTGCAAGCCCATTTTAAGAGATAAATCTTCTGTGTGGCTCTCTAATGAGCCGCCCTGGGAGTAGCCAGCATGTGATCTGCTGTAGGTCGCACCGCGACGTTCCCGGGCTGCGACTGGATGAACCACCGTAACTCTTTGAACTGTGCAAATACTCTACACTCTGGGGTCCAGGCTGCAATTTTCATGGGTATTTTTTCTCCCTCTTAAAAATAGATCTTCTGTAACCCCTTTATTGCAATATTCATAAAGCACTTGATGGAAATCCGGGGAAAATCCCTTCCCTTTCGCAACTTTGAAGCAAGCCTAAAACTTAAGAGAGGCAGAAGCCAAACCCACCCCCATGTGCATGAGTTTTGGGGAGGAGACCCAGGCTGCAAGAAGCCAAGGTTCCCCAGTGCTTTATCTGATGTCACGTTAGGAGTCACCCCCAAGGCTGGCAAGGAGGACGTTGGAGTCAGGGCAGGTCAGATCTGAACGATGGTGGGTGCTTTCCCATGCCCAGGAGAGGAGGAGGAGGCTGAACCTTTGTGCTCACCAGGGAAAAGCCTTGCAGGGTCAAGACTCCTGCCCAGGGAGTGCCAGCCCCTGCCCTCCGCCTGGGCAGAGAAACCTGCAGAGAAACTCATCCACGGTGAGGAGAGAAGATGCTCCAGCCCACCCTG
This sequence comes from Chlamydotis macqueenii, assembly GCF_036417535.1. NCBI lineage: Eukaryota > Metazoa > Chordata > Aves > Otidiformes > Otididae > Chlamydotis > Chlamydotis macqueenii. Next base: position 8,717,233 of record NC_141567.1, on the reverse strand, counting down.
GAAATGATGCCCTGCCTGGTGGGTTTGCACCTTCTGGCACTTAGTAACTGGAGGCAGGAGGGGCTGGACAGACCCAGATGATTTGACGTGAGCTTCAGGAAAGCCCAAAGCCCTTGCATGCACTTTCTCCATGGGCAACGTTCAGTCTAGTGTTGTGGGTGCCTGCAAAAATAGGGCTGCACCAGGACCCGACCCCAGCCCAACGCTGCCTTCCCTCCCCAGCGCCCTGTGCAGGGAATGCATCCCGCAAATCACCGTGTGGATTTATCAACCCTCTCTTTTAAAAAAAAAAGATGCATAAATAATTGCAATTGCAGCCCAGCCCCTGCCCTAGCACTTGCTCCTGTGCCTCCCTGTGCCCTTACAAAGCCAGTGCAGAGGCTGTACGCTGACAAACTGCCCCGCCACGGCTGTTCTGGGCAATGGGAAGGGAAAAAAACCCCCTCAAATAATGGCAAATGGATGCAGGACGCGCTGCCTAATCAGATTCCTATCCCCTATTGAGGTCGGGAAGGAGGGACCCCGCTCCTCCCCTGCCCTCAGCCCAGCCTCCGCTTCACCGGCTCACACGGAGAAACTTTCTGGACAATTTAATCTCGCCAGGGTGTTACTTAGAAAAAACCTTTTTCACTGTCAATTTTTTTTTTTTCCCTCCCTTCTTTCCCTCCCCCCAACTCTTTTTTTTTTTTTTTCCTTCCCTCCCAGCCTTGATTGAATTTTGCAAGCCCCTGATATCTTTCTTTTTTCTAGGGATGCACGCTGCTTATGCAAATACCAGCCTTTCATACCGCCTCCCTGGCTCAAGCCCTCCAACTTGAATGTGACCAAAAGCCGTGCTCTCCCCTGCTAACTCCTTAGCACAATTACACCTCCATTCTGCTCCAGGGGCCCGGGGAGGGGGAAAAAAAAAAGGAAAAAAAAAATCATTTTAAACTAATAACACGTGCTGTTTGCTTTGGATAATTACAAGGGAGCTTCGGCTTCTAAGAGCTATGAAATATTCTGTTCGGCGGGGCGGGAGGGAGGGTCCGTGTTACGCCTACGCTGCGAGTTTTATCTCCTGCTGGAGATGCTCGCGCGGCCTCTCGAGGCTCCCTCCATCTCGCGCTCGTCCTGTGCACCTGGGCAAGCATTTACATTTCCTACGGAGGAAACTTCTCGGCACTTTGGGCTACGGGAGAGAGGAGAAGGCGGCTGACATTTTTCTTATCTCAAGTTACAATTTCCTGCAAGCATCAAGATAATAAAACATCGGCGATGGGCAAGCTGAGCAAAATGAATGCGTCGGCTGGCTCTCCCGCGGCAGCGCGGGGAGGACCGGGGAGAAAGGACACCCGAGGGATGTGGCTGCTCTGCTGGCTCTCGTTTGCATCGTGGCCCTGCCGTTATTGTCCTCCTGCCTTGTCTGCTGGGGAAGTTTATGTGGAGGGCTTTTGCCGGGGCGAGGAGGAGGAGGAGGAGGAGGGGAGTTTTCCCCAAAAGCACCCAGGAATCTGTCAAAAGAGGGACAGAAAAGAGAAGAAGAAGAAGAAGGGAGACAGAGAGTGGGAACGTCAAGGACCCCTGACTAATGAATAGCAAGTTTGCCCTTGAACCTCCCTGGGCTTTGCCATTCCCAGGCTCCAAACAAGGGCTGATGCATGCTTGGGCCCAGCTGCAGGGGGACCGGGCTATGGTTCATCTCAGACACTTTGACAGCCCGGGCCTTTTCCCCGCATAGCTCAGACTCGCCTAACTACTCCCCTGGCAACAGCTCAGTGCAGGAACCTTCGCTGAGGCCCTGCCTGCTGCATACAGAAGTGCGAGGAGGAGGGGAGCCGCTGGGAGAAATTAGCTGAAGATCGGCTTAACCCATCAAATGCTGGGCAGGCGTCGCCAGCCCCCACACCCTTGGCTCGGTCCTCGGCTCGGCTGGCTGGGTGCTGGCTGGTAGGCATCCACGGCGGAGCAGGAGAGGGGATGGTGATGGGGGTTAGATGTGCCGAGTCGCTGTGCATCGCAAATCCCACGACCTGCTGCTTCGCCAAGACCCAGCGCCTTGGACCTGGTGTGGGCTGAAGGTCCTCATGGTGCCAGGGATGTAGGAGGAAGGTGAACGGGCTCGCTGGAAAAGACCACCGGACACTGCACGGGAAGGACATGGCCTCTTCCCGGTGTGGAGGGGACAGGGCATCCCTCTGTGCCAGCCGAAATGAGGGCTCGGGCCGGACAAGAGAGGCATAAACTTGCCCCGGCTGCCCTTTCTGCATTGCAGATCAAAGGCAGGGGACGAGCTGGCCTTAGGGGTCTGCGCTGAATGCCTGGAGAAAACAGGCACGGGCACCCGCCGGCTCCAAAGCGCGACCCAGAAACGTTCCCACATCCCAGCCCCATATAAATCAAGGGGGAAAAAAGCAGGGGGGCTCTGTCCCGGCCTCTGTTTTTACAGAGCATCTTTCATGTGCAGCCCCTGAGAGAGAGGGCTTTGCTGAGCTTGTTAAGGACGGCTCCTGCGCCAGGCAGAGAGGGGGACGCACCATATGGAGAGGAGAAAAAGAAAAGGGGACACTGAAAATGGAAAATTATGCAAAGCAGGAGGAGAGGCGCTGGGGGAAAGGGGGAGGGAGGCAGCGAGGTGGTGGGGGATGGGGAGAGGGTAGGCTGGGAAGGGAGCCCTGATGTGGGGGACACCAGTGAGCTGGCATGGAGGCAGCAGGAGGGACAGAAGTTTCCCATGACCGGGTGCTGGCACCCTTGGGTGCTGTCACTGGAGGGCAGCTCTCCAGCCTGGCCTTCCCTGAGCAGGTCCGGGCTGCACCAGGGCAATACCCGGCTGGACCGCGACCAGTGCACCCTGCATCCGGAGCCGTGTTGCGCCAGGAGATGCAGTGAAACGGGGCCTGCAGTGACCTACTTCAGAGGTGTCCTCAGGACCTCTGTTACTATGGCAATGAGGTTGCAAGCAAACATTACAGTTTTTTTGGTCAAGGTTTTTGCTTTTAATCAATCACAAAAACCAGACTCACGTACCAAGGTGCCGGGAACCTTTTAAGGAGCGGCCCTGAACAACAGCAATGTTAGCAAGGGTCTGAATCCCTCCGGGTTCCAGCTGCCCACATAGTGATGATGGACAGTTGGTTGAGTTAAGCAGAATCCAAATGCAGCTGCCAGAGCTCCTCTCTTCCCCTTGGTCCCCAAAGGGACCTCTTGGTCCCCAAAGGGTCTCGGTGCCACAGGGCAGGCTGCAGCCCTGGCATGGCACAGGGATGCTGGGGATGCTGTATGGGCACAGGAGGAAGAATGAACTTTCCAGTCCCTTGCATGTGTTATTGCCCATCTTGTGCTCATACTCCAGCATCTGGCCTAATGTAGTGTTTGGAGAAATGATTTGGCTCTTCCCAACAAACTATGGAGCTCCTTTTCTCTCTCGTGGAAACTGTGGTCACATCCCACCGCCTGGGCTCAGCTCGCCTTTGGGAAACCGCCCGCCATGGCACCATGACGGCTCCTTCGTCTCAAAGCCACCCTGCACCTCTGGCTTGCCAAACTCTGTGCTGGCTTCCTGTCCACAGGCCAGGGTCACCTTGCACATCCTCACTGGGTGCCAGCTTCCTTCTCCAGCCCATCTTTCACCCTGGCATGGAATGCCATCCACTTGGTCCTCCAAAAATCCCAAAGCTTGGTGCTTGTTGCTCCGCCTCCCCTGCTTGGTCCCCTCCATCCTGTTTCTGTCTTCTTCCCCCTCTCCTCTTAATGGCTTTCATTCAGAGCAGCCGATGCTCTTCCTTCACTCTCCTTGGCATCACCCAACACCCAGGAACACAAACTGCTCCTGGCTGCCAGCTCCCCTCCCTCTCGGCCCCAGCGCAGCCTTTGCTCTCACACCCATCTCTACCATGCCACTCACTTTTTTAGCTCCTTCTGCTGTGTGTTGCATGAGGAAACCTTTCCTTGCCACATCCCAAATGGATCGCTCCATTAATATCCCAAATGGATCGCTCCATTAATCCCTTATACCTTGCTTCCCTCTGTTTGCCATCAGTAAATTTACCATCAGCCCTCACAGTCGCCCTACACCCCCCAGACCTCCGTTTCGGGCAGGTATGGGGCAGATTCACGTGGAGCGAGTGCACGGAGATGGGCTGGTACACAGGCAGGCGTGGGACTGTGCCTGCAGAGATGGGCATGCTTGCCCCAGCGCACACGTGTTCCTGCCTCACACGCCAACACCTACATGTTCCTGCCCACGTCCCCGCTGCCAGATCTGAGGCTGCAGAATCTCAAGGGGAGCTCTGGTTCTTCCCTGGGGCACGAGTGTTATCTGCACAACACGGCTGCAGGCTGGGATTTAGGCTGTTTGGTCTTATAGTCACTAGATGAAAAAGATGCAGTGTCCATCTTCTAGTTTCTCCAAGAGCCATGCCCTGGAATAAGGCTACATGTGTTGGCCAGATCCTCAGTAAAGCCCTGGAATAAGCTGTAGGTACTGAAGAGGATTCATCTAAGCAGCACACAAAGAAAAACAGCAAAAAATAAAGTTCACGGGGGCACAAGGAAAACAGAGCTTCCACCCACAGAGCAGCTGTGTGGGGCTCCAGGGACAGGCAGGCAACGTGGGAGATGTTTCAGAGCTTGCTCTCAAGATGACGCATTTGCAACCGCTTCCCTTCTGCAACCGGTGGAGGTAAACTGAGTTACCTGCCCTGCAGACACATATTTCAATCCATGTACCTTCAGGTACAGGTACATGTCCTGGGCTGCTTTAAGGCTGGCAAGCCACCACAGCAGAATGATGCAAAAATGAGATGTGCCTTCATGGCAGAGGAAGAAGAGGGATCTCTTCTATCCCTTGGTATCCTAACAGAGGCAAGCAACTGCCCCTCCACAAATGAACCCAGGCGAAGGGGCTGCTTAGTGTTCTCACTGCAAATTCCCACCCGATAAAAATGTAAGGTGTGGGGTGTAGGGGGAGCACAGGGGATTCAGGGTGCCCTCTGGATCAGGCTGCCGTCAGCTGCCGTGTTGAGAGCTGAACGATTTCCAAGGAGGGTATGGCAAGAACAGTGAGTCCTACCCAAGTGATGGTCCAAAGCGTTGGCACTTCGTCCTGATTCAACCTCGCCCCAGATTCCTGCCCCTGGCGTACATCCAGGTTTCTTTCTCCTTGACCCGTCTCCATCAAAAGAAGTGCTGCTGCAATTCTCCACTCTGAGTTTCTAGTCTACAAATAGAAGCAAAGCAGTGCCTACTCCAGACCTGAACATTTCCACTAAACTCTATTTTGATGCCTGTCCTGGCAAAAGAAACCTTTGGGGACCGTGTCCCTTCTATGAGATGTTAAATATTTCAGCCTCCAGCAATACAAGACACTGATATGATATTAAACTATACAATTGCTATATGTCCCTGCATTTCCACCCTGGCTGTAGAGCTGCGCAGCGAAGGCGCATCTCCAGTAAATCTTTCTCTGGATGGGGCCAAGGGAACTAGCTGCCTCGCGCGCTGGGGCACGACGTGCTTATCGGGCAGCAGAGCTGGCTCTGCCACCCCACATGGAGAAGCTGTGCCACGGGAGCTGCTAAAAGAGCATTTCATTTCCAAACAGGGCCCCGGAGACCTCTTGTGCGAGGGGCTCGATGGAGCGAACCGGGGGAGCGCAGAACAAGGAGATAACGACCCCAGGCTAAAAAAACCCAGACCCCAGTCTTTTTGGACTTTATTGCTTTACACCAGGGCTCAGGCTGGCCTATTCCCTTGAATCAGTGCATCTCCCCTATGCCACCACCAATGGGGAAACAGTGAATTGGGATTTTTTCGCCTCCCTCTTCCCCCCGTTTCCCTCCCCTAACTCCTTTTCCGCATCATAAGCAAAGTCCTAATAAAGCTCCCATCCCCACTGCCAGCCCTGCACCATGCTCCCAGCAGAAAAGAGATGCAAAGCCACGCTTGGAATCTGATTCCCCGGCTTTAAACGCTGCTCTGCCAGCAAAGTGCGACTTGAAAGCTCCCCTGTCACAGTTACAAAGCTCCGAACAGCCCTTCCTCGGATAATCACGCTTATCTCCAGATTAAGAAAGAGAGACCTGCAGCTGAGGCTGGTCACATGGGCTGGGATGTGGGCAAATCTCTTTTAAACAATCCCCATATAGCTGTGACCTCCACCGCAGCCCAAATACACCGTCCCTCAGTCCCACTCGAAAACCAGCTCCGGAGACATGACGGAGCATGGGAGAGGAGACTGTGCTGGAGAGAGCAGGGGCAGGAGGGAAATCGGGGTGGGGAGGAGGAATGAGAAAGCGATGGAGAAGAGGAAGAGTAAGACAGAAGAAGAAATAAGTAAAGGGAGGATGTGGGAGAGAAATAGGATGTGGTGGAGAGGGAGGAAGAGTGCGGGGATGGAGGGGGAGGATGATGAAGGACAGGGAGGTCTCTGCTACTCTTCCTCCTAGGGATTAGTTGTCCCTGCACTGTCCCCAGGTTAACTCTTCCCGCTCTGTCCCCGGGTGGCAGCCTAGCCCGATTACGTGACTCCAGCTGTGCCAAGCAGCCTTGGCAGCGCGAGCACGTTACCTCCTTTGCTGCCACAGATTCATTAAGAGGCTTTGCTTGTGTGGGAATAGTCATCCCAATGGGGAAAGAGAAAAAAAACCACCCTTCTGCAGATCAACCTGGCAAGGAGCTCTGACAGAGCGGTTTCCATGGCCCTGCCTGGGGCTCAGGAGCAGAATGAAGGAGGAGCAGGGATGCACAAACAGGAGAGGAGGGCGGAGGGGTGGGAGATCAGCAGGAAGGGGTGCCCAGCAAGGCTTCTGCTTGGGGACAAGGCACCGGCCAGGGAGGGAATTGTCAGCCCTTTGCAGGATGCTGGTGCCTGGTTCTTCTTTGTGATTAAAGGCCACCTTGCATCTGGATCAGGCGTGGATGACACATTCACCCTGTGAGCAAATGAAAGGTCCGAGCAACTGCAGAGTGATTTTTTCCAACGGCAGGTTCCTCTCTTATGTTCATGGGGGATTAACACAATTATTTTGCAACAGAGGAGCCCAAGCAGCTCCAAAACGGTCACAGATGCAGAGCACTGGGGCTGGACCTCTCTGAGGATGCCCCCTGATCTTCTGGCACCGACTCTGGGTTTCCAGACATGGGGCTTGGCCACCGGCTGCAGCTCGCCGGGAGGGACCGCAGTGCTGCCTCCCCAGCTGCTCATTATTCACCCTGCGCAATTAGGCACCGCTGATAAGTCACACGAAATTGCCTTTGTTCTCCAAGTGGATGACCTGCGTTTCACGGGAGTCCCTTTTTCCTGCACAGTACTCACGGGTTGCCCACCGCACCTACTGCTGGAAGGGCAGTGAGGATTTGGGGACACTCTTCGGGCTGGCCACGAGTGTTCCCCCGCAGATGCCCCGTGCAGGTGGATGGGGAGATGCAGCCTGGCCCTGCCCGCTTTCCTGGACTTCTCTGAGCACAAAGGAGAGCTGCTCCTCCTGCAGCCCGCTGTGCCTCGCCGGGGACGTGTCAGCTCTCCTCCAGGCAGGTGGCTTTGCCACTCCCTGGCTACTCTACCATCTCGTCGTGTCACCTCCCAGGTCCCCTCCCAGCAGCAAAGCCGAGTGGAGCTGCAGAACCATTGGGGAAAGAGGTGTCAACCCTTGCTCAACCCAAACCCTGTTGATGCCAATGGCCACCTCACCTTGTTCACCTTCCCTTTCCTCCCCGGCCAGCCCATCAGAAGGAACCTACCCCACACTCTTTTGCACCAATCAAGCCAAGCTCCCTTTAGGACCAGTCCTGCACCATGGTGTGTCTGCTCCTGCTCTCCATCCCTTCACTGCCAACACCAGGAACCAAGTATGGAAGACAAGACAAAGTGGATGGGAGCCAGCACGAAGCTGGGTGCCACCAAACTCCACAGCAGACAAGCCGCACTGCAGAAAAACTTCCCAAAATGACCTCTGCTTCAGAGAGGCCTTGCGCCATGCAATTCCATGCTCTTTCAGCATCCGGTAGCTGCTCAGAAGCAGACGGGAGCACAAGGAGAAAAGACATCTTGGCCCATTCTAGAGCTTCTTCCCAGTCTGCTCAATAAATGTATGTGGGCTCTTAGTCTTGTTGATTTAAGGGAAAGGATGCAAAACTAATTTAGACGGGAAATTAATTAGATGTTAACTGCTGTTTACTCCCTACACATACAATGAATTCTTGTGTGAACCTAGAGAATGCAGATGGATGGATGGATGGATGGATGGATGGATGGATGATAACAGCACTCTAGGAATGACATTATGTGCTGGTCCATACGCTGGGGATGTAGAAATACTTTTCCCTGCATTGGTAATTAATAACTCTATCCTGAGCAAATGTTGATAAATCCTTTATAGCGCATGTTATCTCTGTCTCCCCAACTCCTGTTCTGCATTTCCATTTGCCTGTTTCCACTGCTCCACCCCTGGCACCCACACGCTTCACTTCCCTCCCATATTTTGTAACTGGCAGCAGATTTGACTCCCTTTCTAGAGAAGCAGGCGGAGGTTTTGTTGCTGGGGCTTTGTGTGAGCGATTGCATGTGTATGTGTATATATAATGATGGATACAAATCCATTGGAAATAAACATCTTTTAAGGGACTTGAGAGACACAGGGCAGAGGAGAAGAAAGAGCCTACAGCCCTCAGCCAGACAATCAGTAAAGATGAAGAGAAAGACCCAGTGAACCAAAAAAACCCTCAGTTCTCTTTTAAACTCTCCATAATTTGCAATGAAAGCAGCAGATCCCATCACTGGAAAGCCCAGCTCCGCCAATACACCAGAAGTCGCAGCAACCCTCACCCCTTCTTCTCCCAGTTCCGCACAGCTCAATTACCCCAGGCTGCCAGGCTGCACTGAGCACACCCCCGCCGCCCCGCATCTCCCCCGCCGCCGAGACAGCTTTCGCCAATGGAAGGAGTACAAATATATTCATTGGCACCTTATCAGACATGCATGCAAAACTAATTAACATGGGGAGACATGCAAGCTGCCACCCAGCCACAAATACACACCCACGAGCATGCACACACACACGCACGCATGCACAAGGCAACCCTTGTCTAGAGGGGACATTCAAAAGGCTTTGTCACTAATTTAGGCATCTGTCTCAGTCTGGTCTGGTCCTCCTGGCTAGGCTGGAGTTGTGGTTTTTTTCCCACTCTGTTTGACAATGCTGGGAACATGCCCGGAGACCCCTCATTCAAATCACCCCTTGACAATGGTCTCATTGTGTAAGCATATAGAAAAGGGAAAGGATGGGGGAGAAGATGTGGAAGGGGGGTAAGGAATTAAAATGTGAACCCAAGGAAGTGTTTACTAACACAAGCCTCGCAGCTGCCCCGTCTCTCCTCCACCCCCTTCTTCCGCCCCCGGCCGTTCCAATGGCCCAGCTTGTCCCCAGCACGAGGCGGGCGGTGGGACGGCGGGACAGCAGAGCGGGAGCAGGAGCTGGGCTGCACAGAGAGATGGCAGACTGGAGGGATGAAGGCTGAAGACACTCAAGTCTTTGACAGAAGAGGGGCAGGTAGGGGTTTGGGGAGAGAAGATGGAGCCAGAGATGCCTTGGAGAGGATTAGTGACTTAAAATGTTAAAAGGACATCTTCATGGAGAAGCAAGGGTTTTATTGGTGTAACCACTCCAAGGCTTTCTAAGCAGGGACCAAAAGTGTTTAAACCTGGCCTTGTGGATTAGAGCCAGCGAGCAGACTCGCCACGCGGTTTGGACTGCTCTCTTTGGTGCTGCTGCCAGACACGCTATAGTGTGAGAAGAAAGGGAGGGAGCAGCAGGGTGTCGGGGCTGGGGGCTCAGGGAACAGACCAGACTCCCTTCAGGACCCGACTGTCTGCCTATTGCTAGTTATTAAATATCAGGAGAAAAAAAAAAAAGGAAAAAATGCACAACCACCCCGCAGCCACACCTGGGGAAGGAAATAGCGAAGGTGCAGATGGGGGGTGATAGCCCCTAGCCCCATTGCGCTTCGCTGGCCTCGGCAGACACCGTTCAGCTGGAAATGCCCACGAGCCGGCAGAGCAAAGGGAAGAGGAGCTGGGGAGGGGGAGAAGATGATGACAACGTTTTCCATATATGCAAATGCATCCGCACAAGATACCCAGAGGGAGACAAAACAAAGAGACCTCAAAGAGGCTGGCTCTGAGACCCGCACAAAGCCAGCTACCTCCGTACACCTATGGCGTCTGCACGTGAAGATCTGCACAATGCGAGATGCGATGCCGCCCTGAGGTTCCCCTCATCTGAGCACATATATCAGCCCAAAGACAGCCTGGCTGAGGAGCCCAGTAAAAGCTGCAAACACAAATGCCATAATCCCACGTCCTCCTACACAAACAGATGCACCTTAGGAGTTTGAAACTATTCCTGTCCATCAGCTTAGTCAGAGGAGAGAAAAGCTGTGATGCAAACCCGAAAGAGCCCTGCCTTGGTGCGGCAGAGGTAGTCCAGCTCCCCTGAGATTACTCCCGCAGCCCGATCCACCACCTGGACCTTTGTTTGGTTTCCATAAGAGGAAAGCTAAGAGATTTCTGGACATTGCTGTAAGCGACAAAACGAAAGTCACTTGTGCAAACATTTCTGCTTAAAGAAGGGAAGCTACTGCCAAGTAAGCAAATCTATGCTTTTTGTCCAAACAAGTGGTTGTGAGCAGTTTTATTGCCAGATTCCTCTGCCCCAATACACAGGGATAAGCACTCGACATACAGCGACATGTAGGGACTCGGGGACAGAGCTGTGGTTTTAATAGGGCAATGCAGACACCGAATGAAATAAAACCAGCTTAAAATCAGCTTGCCAGGGCTCAAGGCTGAGAAAAGCTATTTGACGGTGAAGAGAAACAAGGACACTCATGATTTTGCTCTCATTTCCATGCTGAAAATTTGGGCAGCTTTTACTGAACACAATTAAATCCTCACTTAGGATTTAACTCGGTGAAGCTGAGGGCAGACCTCAGTACAAGAACCATCTCTGGGCTCTTCCCCTCGACTTGCTCTGCGGAGGTCAGCAGGAGTTGTGAAAAAGTTGAGTGAAAAAGCAAGGGAATTCGTAGCTCCCAGCCAGCATGGCCATTTCAAAGCCCCCTCCAGCTTCGTCTCGGCTGCTCTTTCCTTCACCAGTGTTTTGCCGCTTTGCTCACAGAGCCTTGGCTGCACAGCAAAGTCAGTATCAGCCACAAAGACTCAAGGGTATTTGGGCATCTCCTTCCCTTTACCTCTAATGGGAGCTGAAGACCTCAGCAATCCTTCAACACACCTATTCCCTGCCTCTGGGGGCTGGTTATTCCTTTCCAATACCTCAAGGGTCCCAGTGTGCATTCCATACCAGATCCTTGGACAAAACCACACAAGACCCTCTGCTATTAACACCTGTTTGACCATTCTTTAAATGTTACCTTATTCTAAGTGCATTTCAAAGGCTCTTTTGCTCACCAGCACAGTTTAACACCCTGGGTTTCACAAGCAACAAGTGATAAAACTCCTCACCTGCTTGCACCACATAGGTAAGGTCACCTCTGGACTGTGACCTTAAATCTACACATGCTTTTTCCCTCAGACGTTGAGAGGTGTAAATCTCGACATCTCATTACACAGCTCTGCAGATCACTCAGAACAGATTGCCTCACAACATAACTTTTCAGCTGGTCGCTACCCATGAGCAGATGATTTTACATGACACTTATTCATGCAAATTGCAGAGGCTGTGGTCTGGTTACCCAGCAAGAGCGTAAAAAATTACAGTTTAGATGCATAAATGCTGGCACCATCATAGAAGGCACAATGAGACTGGAAACACATCCCTGGGTTTCAAATGCAGCGCAACATAACTTAGAGCGAGTCCTCATCAGATGGGGGTTTATCAGGAACATGTCGTCCCTGTCCCCCGCCCCCCGACAAATTACTCAGGGGAGGCAGGGAAGGGCACATGCAAGGCTGCAAGGGCTATGGAGAAATGAACTTCTCCTGCTGCATGTGCAGGAACCTGCCATGGGGAGAGCACACGCGACATTTTACGTCACTCACAAAGCCTACTCTGTCCAATAAAGTGGGGAAGTAAAACAAAGCATGAAATCCAGGCATAAATTAGCATCTCTCTAGTCTGGCTTTATTTGTGCTGCTGCTGCTGTGGATTAGCATCTAGCTGGCTGACAGGCTGATAGGCAGACAGAAACAGGGAGAAATAAAAAGAAAAAAAAAATCAGTGGGTGTCTTTTTTTTTCCCCTATGGTTCCTGGGATGTCTGCTGTCAAAGTGCAGACAGTGTTCATCCCTTTAGGATCAGAATTTTTCCATCTTCCTGGGAGAGCAATAGGCTCTGTAGGAAAGCAAATCCCCCTGAGATGTTTGTGCCTGCGCCCTGTGAAGCTGGCACCCGTTGTCTGACTGCAAGCCCAGTGCAAACCCATCACATCCTCAGCCCGCATGCCTCCGGCATCTGCAGTATCACTCCAGCAGCATTTACAGAGAGCCACATAGCCCTGGGAGCAGTTACAGTGTGGGCTGGGAGACCTTGAAGATGGCACCTCGTTGCAGGCGTGCATGGGGAGCAGACGCCCCGGGACTAGCTCTGGATGGTGTTCACCAGCGCTCGGGGCAGCTGCTTCCTTCACTGCTTGCAGCCATGGCTGGGTTTGGTACCTGATCCCAGATGACATGACTGGGATTTCATGCCGGCATCTCCTCTCAGTTTGTGTTAGAAATGTGTCACTGCCAGCTCCTCAGGCAGGAGGACCTGCAGAGAGCTTCCATCGGGCTGTCATGCAGCCTCCCTCTCCTCAGGGCTGCGTGGCAAAATGAGTGGTCGTCACCAGAGACGTCCCTTCTCCCCAGGCTCTGCGGCCTTGTACCCACCCGCCTTTTCCAAGCACAGCCACCAAGGGATAATGCTTAAAGAGGTGTCAGTCCTGATGGCCACCACCCCAGTCCATCCCAAACCAGACAGCCCTGCCAAAGGACATCTTGCTGCCCTAGCGACTTCAGGCAGCAGAGAGGAGCTAGGATGCTCAGGGAGGGTGACATCAATGTGGCACTCATGACCAAACTGGGGGAACAACAGCTGCAAACTTGACCATGTTCAAAACAAACTGCAAAACCCTTTCCACCCTCACTGAGACGTTCACGTCTTGGTTGGGCTCTCAGCTCACAGGGGATCTCTAGCCCCTTCCTGTCACTTAAGAAGCCAAACAGAGAGCTCAGTTGTTAGGCTATGGAAAGCAAATTTTCAGCCATTTTCAAAGGTGGCCTAGAAAACACAGACTAATTCTGCACAGCCATAAAGCGAGTCCCTCAGGAGCACAGCGCATGGTTTGAACACCCCAGTGTCCCTCTGCCTGCCAGTGTGACACTTACTGAGTGGGTCTGATCAGAGGACACAAGTCGGAAATTCCCCAGGATGTAGTGAATCCCTCCTCGGCAGAGCCCATGCAGCTCCCGGCTCCACAGCCAAGTGCACTGGCCCCGCTGAGCACTGGTCCCAGCAATCCCAGGCTGAACCCAACGGCTGGGCTCTGCCTCTGCAGGGGGAGCAGGCAAAGTCTTGCTTACAGCAGGCATCCGCGGCTGGCCCTGCATGCCCCATGCCCAAACAGGTCAGCACAGGCAGCCCTACCCCAAAGGAGGCAACAAGGGCACTTTGCAGGGCTCGGGAGACAGCCGCTGCTGGGAACAGCCGAAGCAGAGGGGATGTATGCCTGTCCCCTCAGCCAGGCCTCCCACAGTGTGCAAGGCCCAAAGCTGGAATTAGGCACACTGTCACCATCCTCATCCCACTGCACACAGCAAGACAGTCCCCTCCACATCCATTCACCCACAGAGATATCTATGGAAACATCCTGTGGTTTCAGTGGGATGGTTTCTTCTAGGGGCTAGGAAGGAAGGGAAGAAGGATGAAGATGGTGCAGAAACCTGAACCGTTGTTTCCCAGCACTCAGCCACGTTGCATGCTGTGGATTAGGTATTGGAGACCAGCCACTTCCTAACATATCCTCAAGCTCTTGCAACAATAGCAGGCACTCCTTTAACCTTTGGCATTTGGGGATGGAAGGAGGCACAAGTCAGCCATAGCCTACAGAAATGCAGTAAGCTGCAGAAAAGATCTTCCTTTGCAAGGGAACAGTCTCCTAATGGGCTCCCCAGCAGCACTTAGCTACGTGAAACATTTATTTCTTCCCCAAACTCTCAGCTTGCTCTGCTACATCACCCATCCACCTGATCACAAGCCAAATTAGTCCGATGGGTCCCAGCCTAGCACCCACTCATGAGCCCTCTGTATTTCTACCCTGCTCCTCAGTGCCACGCTATCAGGAAGCTGAGCCTGAGGATGGTGCAGGACCACAATGGATGGTGCAGGACCACAACTGCTTTAAATGCTTGTACAAGTCCAAACTCGTACATGCAGTTTGCCCTTCATTTTGGAGAGCTCCAGTACACTTCTGCATAAGATAGATTAAAACTTACACTGGTTACAGCATGTTCAGGCAAATGGCCACTGGGGCCAGGGCGATGCATAAGAAATGTATCGCAAATGGACTGAAGGAGCACATTCCCCTGAGACACTGGTCCAAGTGGCAACTTGGGACATGTCTACAGCAGTCTGGGGAGACCCTGCACGGTCCCATGAGGACACCACAGAGACAGCGTCTCCTCCTCTGGCTCTTAAGCAGAGTCTCCCACAGCGCTGCACACAGTACATGACCTCTCAGTTAAGGCAAGGACCAAATATATTTTAAAAGGCATTTTTTTTCCCCCAAATCCTGGCAGTTGGGAAGTCAAATGCTGTTTTGCAAGCTGTCCCCAGAGTGAGACAGACCTGCACATGTCCACAGGAAGCCTTGTCCCCACTGCCTCCATCAGCATGTACAGATGTTCATCCCTCATTTGGTCTCTTATAGAATAGGGTGCCAGGGACCAACATCACCAATTATTACCTTCCAGAGGCTGAAGGACACATCACAGATTTCTGCTTCTAAGTTTCTCTGTGCCCAGGGACCATATGACTGTGGCTGGGACCACTCCTGAGAATCATCAGTGCAGCTAGTGGCTTAAACGGGACCCAAGCCAGTCACTATCCAACCCGATGTTCATGATACTTTGAGTTGTCAGGCTCTTTCCCTCTCTGTTCAGTGTTACACAGCATCCTAGACTGTAAGCCTTGAGCTTTGAATACTAGGAGTCTGAATCCCCAAAATTGCTAAGCCTGACTCCAAAAAAAACCCAAGTATTTGGAGGGATTTCTTTCAGACTGGTAATACCTAAACCCTAAGAGATCTTTGACTTGTTTCCAGAGTTTTCCCTGCAATGATGATGTCCCTAAATACATTCCTTGTTAGCATCATTTTATTACTTCTAATTGAGAACGAAGACTTTCAAACAGCCCTTGATTACAGTTGCTGCGGGTTCGCA
This sequence comes from Chlamydotis macqueenii, assembly GCF_036417535.1. Classification (NCBI taxonomy): domain Eukaryota; kingdom Metazoa; phylum Chordata; class Aves; order Otidiformes; family Otididae; genus Chlamydotis; species Chlamydotis macqueenii. Next base: position 8,701,818 of record NC_141567.1, on the reverse strand, counting down.
ACAGACACTCCAAATCCCAGGCTTTGCACTAAAAAACCCTGTGAATCATTCTGGTCCAGCCTTGCCAGCTGCTCTTCTACCCAAAAGGCACCTGCCCTTGAGAGCAGGACAGTAGAAGGGAGGAAAGCTGGGAAACAGCCATTTCTGAGACTATGAATTAAATCAGGAGGAACAGCCCCAAAAGCCTCTCCTAGCTTTGGTCACCAGTAGCAGTTACTTGTGCAGCTCTCACCAAATTTGTCCAAGTGAGAGTCAGAGGAAGAGACACATTGCTCCTGCCTTGCTAGATTTTCCGCCAAGCTTGTCAGCACGGCATGTTCAGCCGTGGCTGCCCAGCATGTGCAAACCTGGCCTGACACGCTCTCCTTTGCGTGGCTTTCTGGACACTTCCCTCTGCCCTCGCTAAATCACAAAGCCAGCAACATCACTTGCAAGGTGTGTGCCACGCCAGAGGCAACGAAAGCGTGCTCCTCACAGCTTCCCGGCCCCAGGCCTTCTGCCAACGCCGTCCCAACATGGGGCATGCAGGCAAAAGAGCTGCTGGAGGAATCCATGCCAAGCGGTGCTGAGCACGACCTTTCTGCTTTACAATGGTAACCTGAATCCTAAATACTGGATTTCTAGGCATGCATTAAAGCCATGAGACAATGGAGACGGCGAGGCTGGGGCTGGCTGCAAGCCAGCTCTGTGCCGGCCTCGCCAGCGCCCGATGTTTCCCATTTCCTTCTTTTTTTCACCCTGGCAGATTCGCAAAGTCCCCCTAAGCCAGGAGGCAGGTGCACGCACAAGCTCACCCGTGACTTGGGGACTGTGCATGACTTCCCCATGGAAGGTGGTTACCCAGGAAGACCTGGAGAGGTGATTGTCTTCCTCTCTCACTTGCTCTTTCACACAAGCATTCCTTCTCCTTTAATTGGTTTCATTCATGGCGTCCCTTCACTAAATATAATTATGCCAGGCTCTCTCCATCTGTCTGCGTTGTTCACAAACCGCTCTCAGTGTTTTTATTTTCAATCTTTATTTCTGCATTAATCCCCTCTCTGCAGCTCACACGCACAACAATGTCCAGGACCTCCTGTGGACATACAGGCACCAAATGAAGAGCAGGATTTGTCCCTGGGTCTCTCCTGGCTGGAGGACATTTTTTCAGGGGGAAAGCCCCATAACTCAGTTGCTCTCTCTCCTCCATCTCTCAACGATACCTGCACAAGCCGGTCCTTTTGCAGGCACTCAAGAGCTGTCTGGGAGCCCAGGCAAGGGGAGACAGCTTGATTTTGTCTGCACCCACAGACACAGAGGTATCTCTGCCCTGTCTGCCCAAGCCCAGTACATAAAGGTAGCAAGGAGATGTCTGCTCAAGCTGACATGGACCACTTTTCACATGAAGACAGCATTCAATCCCACCCAAAGTAACATACGAATTTTCCTACCCCAGGAATGCAGATGGGGTGAAGGCAGCTGAGCACAGGGATTAACAAACCTCAGCTCTGCAAGGGCAGCTCATAGCTGCATGGCTTGGGTTGCAAAGTGCCCAACACACTCAGAAGCATTTCTTCCCTTGTGGTACACTACCCAAGGTCATTACTCCTTCCTCAGCCAGGGTAGGTAGATCTTGGGGGAAAACACAATGCTAAAGGAGCTGTTGGTTTGCCGAGAGACCAAAGCCAGCGACACAGACCCTGGGCAACCAGGCACCATCTGGTGACCGCCGGCTCCCGACACAATAGCCCACGTTGGCATGTTTATGATAGAGACCAGAGGCAGATTCCCATTATCCCCATCAGATCCTGTGATGTGGTTTCAGGAGAAGGACCACAAGAAGCAGATGGGATGGCAGAAGAGAAAAGAACGCAGTGAGACAGACAGACAGGAGAGATTTATATGAAGCTAAAGTACATACCCATAAACATGGGATAAGTAAATAGCATGTAAGTATGAAATTAAATGCGGGGAATCCATGGCATCCAGTAATCAGTCAAATATCTCCTTCACCTCTTTTTCCGTTTATCATCGGCATTTTAAAATGAGATATTTATGCCAATAAGTAACCCAGTTGTATATTGTAACCCTGCAAATATTGGCTGGGATCTGAGAGATTCGTCCCCACAGACAATTCATTTTTACAGTTATTTTTGGGCTCCCAGCTTTCGTGGAACACCGGCTCTCTGTGTTGGATTTTATGCCCCTGAAATGTATTTACAATGCATGGCATCTGTATTGTGCATTACACACTTAAATCATCGCTTTTCATTCATTGCTTATAAAAAAAAATATTGCAATATCCTGAAGCTCCAAATACTCAAATTCAAAATATTACTGCTGCGTTTTCAGGGTAATACTATAAAATAATGTTGTGGTTTTAGACAAAGGAGGGAAAATTGATCATGAGGAACATGGATTCCCAAGACCTGTGAAGAAGGGGAGTTTGGATTTCACACCACGATAAATGAAAAAAAAAAAAAAATAAAAGCTGAAAACCCCACAAAGGTTTATTTTCTAAACAAGAACATAGAAACATTTTGTCACTTAAACAAAGGGAGGGGGGCGGGGGAGGCTCCGCATCCCTGGCTTGCTCTCTGAAACGGACAAATACTATCAGAAACAAAAAGCATGGCATAGTTAGCAGGAGCAGAGCTCAGCGCTTTAGATTTAATGATATGTATTTAAGTTCCTTTTAGGGGAAGCCTTCTGCAATCATTGGGGGGAAAAAAAAAATAATCATGGTTTTAAAGGCTTCTGTCATTGTTGCCTACGAGTCTAAGAGAAAGGCGCTTTCTTTGTCATCCGGGGGTTTATGGAAACACCTTAATGTGTCCTTTTCATAGGTGAAGCAAGGCGCACAAAGCAGCCGCGTGCCAACGCGTTCCCCCCCGCCACCGGCAAAATAAATAAATGGAGGAACGCGGGGACGGTGGCCGTCGTAATCCCCCGGCAAAGCAGCAGCGAGGATGGTCTGGCGGGGTAAATATCGCATGTCTCCTGCCAAACCCCGCGTGGGCTATTGTCCCGCCACCCCTTTTAGATGTCATTAAGGATTTTTCGCATACAACCAAACGAGCAAAGGGGACAAACACGCTCGCTCCTTCCCCACCAGTTGGAGAAGCCATGATGAGGCGGCTGGGAGTCGGCGCAGGGAAAACACAGGGCAAATTAGGAAATATGTTAATTCAATTAATATCACAGAGGGGCTCGCGGGCGGGGGGGGGAGGTGTGCGCGCAGATTTTCCGCCCGAGGAAGGAGGTGGCAGAGAAAGAACTGGGGCATGCCAGCTCCCGTTATTGTTCTGCCTTCATCGGTAATTAGCAAGATAAGGAGGGGATGGCGTGAGGGAGGCAGCGTGGCGAGGACGAGGCAGCGCTGCACCCCACCTCATGCCCATGCGGCCATCTTACAGGCGCCGCTCGCCTCCTGCAAAATGGCTGCCAGGGCCCACGCTGCCTCAGGCCCGCGGCCGACCTGCCCCGGCGGGCTCCCCTCCGCCCAGCCCGAAGCGGCTGGCACCCGGCAGCTGGGAGCAGCAGCAGCCATCTGGGAAAGGGGGGCTCTGAGAGTGAGGGAGTCGCCATGGCGGGACAGAGTGCGCTCAAGGCCTGGCGAGTGGCCATCTTAGCCCTGGCCTCGCTCACAGTGCCAAGGCATCGGGTGCGTAGCGCTCCCACAGCTTTTACCCCGGGCCTCCTGACTGGAAAATCACAATGCATGTCTCCTTCATGAGGAAACACAAGTTGCCCAGGGCTACAGAGGCGTCTGCACCCTCGCCTTGGCTTTCCCCTCAGATGCAAGCAGTGCAGGAGCAAAGGCAGGGTTAGCCCCATGCAAGCAGCCACTTTCAGGGCACAGCTGCCTGCCTGAATATGTCCCGATGAGTCCCATAAGATGCCGGGCACTGGGCTCGGTTCTGACCCTGGAAGATGCGGTCTGAACAGTAGAGCAATACAGGCTGGCAGTCCACAAGCTATGAGGGAAAACATCACCTGCCCGGCCGTCAGATAGCAAGTTATGGGCAAATTCTGCCTTTCTCCTGGCCGAAACAAAATAAATCCCAAACCAAAACTGCAGAGACACCAGTAAAAAAGACGCAAGCTTCCTAAATCTTAGTTTAACGCACATTTAAAACAAGATCAGTTAGAAAATGAAAAGACATGGTTACACAGACAACACGGACAAAGCTACACCTGCATTTCCCACTCCACAGGAGCTTTACAGTGGAAACATCAGTGTTGTTCAGTTCTCCAAATGACCAATACCAAATACCAACCAAGGAACCCTCATCCATGGTCCAGTGCTATCCTCAGGACAGCTACAGCGATTACTGACATTAAAGCAGTACTTGGGAAGAGTTTCACATGTCTTTAGTGATGATGGGGCTATTTCACACGGTGCGATAGGCACACGAAGCACATTGAAAATTCGGCATCTGCTCCAGTACTCTGCGGAGAACCAGAGCACGAGGATGATTGCAACCGCACACAGACAGGGCCGTGTTATACATCTTGGTTAGACAGTGAAACATAAGGGATGGCAGGCTAGCTGCTCCACTCCGGAGTTGTCTACACGGAAAACCACACCATTATAATGACAGCACTATAGGTCAACTGCGACTGCTCCTCGCCACGCTGGTGCACATCTCCATTCTTCAACTGGCTTTCTCCAGTTTAGCTTAAACTGCTTCCAGCATGACATAACCAGTACACAGGAGAGTCCTGCCTTCTGCTAAAGTAAATATCCACGGAGGTTGTATAGCTCCTTGCTTTAAAATCCGCCCCCCAACCGTACGTCTGTAGCTAGACCTGCCCTTCGGCTAACCTTTCTGTACTCCACACACTTCTGGGCTGTTCACAGTGCCCGTGAAACACTATTACACCCTGCTTCCCTTGGGTGCTAATCCTGCTTGTCAACCCAAAGGCAGAAGCAGACGGTGGCTTGGCATTTTGATTACGTTGTGATCTGTTTGAACCTTCCAGACTCTTTTGATGTCTGTGCAAATTTGAAAGGGGAAGCCTTCATCCTCCACAATGAAACTCTGCTATCGCACGGTGAAACATCTCGGGACTCCTATGTCCATAGCCATTGCTGGATTTGAAGTGGGGAGGGGAGTTACAGCTCCTCCAGGAAGAGTCTGAATTTCAGACTAACCAGTTCTGGCCCTCAGCAGAGAACACCATGGGGACAGCGTATTGCTCTTCAAACAAATGCGTGCATAGGGGAGTGTGTGCATGCACAGAGACACCATATTTATACAAATAGATGCATTCATAGGAAAATGCAAATAGCATCCTTTTCCGTCCCAGGCTCCCTTAGAGCTCCTGACATCCCAAGGTTTCAGAGGAGTACAACTGAGCTTCAGATCAAACATTAGCCCTGCAGGGGTTCCCTCAGGGAAGCAGCCGTGAACCGGGGTCTTTTCCCCGCTTCCATGCGAGGTTTCCCGACCTGGCCTTCCTTGGGTGCTCTGTTCTGACACGCGTACAACACACACGCGTGCATGCAGAGCCTTGCTAAAAGGCGCTCTGGGAATTGAGCTCTGTTTCCTCCTTCTTCTAAATCAATTGTCAGAAACCAGCTTTTGTTTTATTTTTAACAAAGCGACAGAAATAATCTCCACGCACAGCCCTTGCCACTCCCACGGCCCTGTCCTTTGGCACAACAAGCTGCCCAGGGCCCCCCGAGGACATGGGCACGGGAAGACAGCAGGGTAAGAAAGATTGGGAGAGGCTACTTTCAGGTGCACAGAAATCCTCTCCTCCTCTCGAGCCCATTACTTGGCAGGGCAGTTAGGCAGTGGGATGGGAAGGGGGCTGGATGGCGGGTAAGGCACTCCCAACCTCCCCAACCCAGTCTCCAGCTGGCCTCTTCATCCCCAGCCCACTGAGGTGCCCACTTTCGACCTGCGTTTTACCTTGTGCTTCGCAAATCACAGTTTCTCTCTCTGTCCGGTACCAGCAAGAGGTGACCTCCACAGCACCATTGCAGCAATCAATGGGCTGACATGCAACTTGTGACAGCCCAAGCTCTGCCTGCCTGTGGCGCATCCCTCTCTCCAGCCTAGCCAAGGACCTGTCCCTCCTCCTTCTCCTCTTCCCATCCCACTCGCCTGGGTCCAGGACTCAGACATACGGAGACATTTCTTGATGAAACCTATCAGTGAGTGAGTGGCAGCTGAGCAGGTACCGAGCAAGACGCCGGGCCAGACAGCAGCCAGGGGGGAAGGCAGCGGGTGGAGGGAACGTGCCTCGGGAGGAATACTCACAAAGGGCTGCTTTCATTAATAAAACATTCCCCCCTCAGTCGCCTTTTGATTTGGGTGTAAGAATTAACCCCATCTGCCCAACAGCACGCTACCTACCAAGCCATATCTGCTGAGGAAGGCCATCTGACGTGTCCGCTCGATTGCTACGCTTCTCCCTGCCCGTGGCTCCTCGGCTCTCCAGACCCCCGCCAAACAGCTCACCAGCCTCGCTGGGTCTGCCCTATTGAAGAGATCCTCTTCCCACAACATAGATTAAACCCAGTGAAATAGGCTTAGTGAAAATACCATTTCACTATTAATGCCCCCCCCGCCGCCTTCACACTCTCTCACACCCAGAAAGATTATAACAAATCCCGGTCACCTTTTGCCCCTGCTAACTACTGCTCCAGCCTCTGCACTGCATGCCTTCTACTGCGAGCAGAGAGCCGGCCACAGGGTAGTACTCCTATATATATACACACACACACACATATATCTAGTCAGCACTGGAGATGTTCAGTTGCAGAACACAGATCTCCCTGCACGGTATCTCGCCTCGTCGCGACACCCCAACAGTCCCTCTCCGCCGTAATTGCAACGCCTGGTCCTTGGGCATCAGCAGAAAGTTGCAGTAAAACCTGTGTTGGTTTAAGCACGATCTGTCCGTTCAAAATTAGTGGGGGGGTTGCTTTTACATCACTGAGACATTTCTATTCTCTTTCTGTTTCAAGTAAAACCGAGATGCAGAGATGCCTTCGAACAGACAGCCCCTTCATTTTTCCAGAGGTGTGTTTTAATGAGTGACTCGCCTTCCAAAAAGGGGCCGGCGGAGGGGAAGGACGGCAGATTCTCCACACAAATTCAATAGCTGGTAGGTTGCCATGGGCTAAAGCATTTCTTTGCACACATGAAGGGAAGGGACTCCAGAGCACTATGGGTTTTGCCTCCCATGAGTTATAGCTCTACCCTTCAAGAGCGGAATAAATGCTTTATCCCATCGCAGCCTGCGATGTATTCTACATAGATGGATTGATTTCCCCTATTGTTCTTAATAAATCCTGGCGCATGAAGAAACTCACTGCACAGCCATTTTTCCTGCCTTGTTCTACCTTGCAGAAGTAATAAGGGTCAGATGTGACTGCAGTGGGAAGCAAAGGCTGTATGCGAGGCGGTACTTTGCTGGATGCAATGGGTGTGCTCGCAGGGGCTCAGTGGGTGCAGACAAGCAACACCCTTTTCTCTGTTTATTCTTCTTTCTAGCCTAAGCTGAGGAAAAGGGGAATCATGGCTGGGTACTGTGCCATCGGCGTGGCTCTGATGGGAGCAGCTGCTCCACAAGCTGAGCCTGCCCAAGCCCCACTGCTTTGTGCAGGGACAGGCAAGGCTCTGGCTCTCTCCGACAAGAGCTCTCACAATGTCTGGAAAATACAGCCCTGCACGGCTGTAGAGCCCTGCACGGCTGTAGAGCCTTCCCGGCACACCCTGCTCCCTGCTGTGCCCAGTCCAGCAGACCTGCCCTTGCCTGTGTCGCAGCTGAGAGGAGCCGGCACCGCCAGCCCACGGGCTCCTCCAGTTTTTAAAAAACAACAAAAAAAAACCAAAATGCCAAACCAACTCCCTTCTCAATGACTCCCAGCTCCACAATTCAGACCCCCAGGTTGTTGCTGAAAGGCTCTCTCCCTCCGTAGGCTCACCCTCAAAAGCCTGAGACCGTGCCTTTTGTACTCAAAAGCTTGACACCCATCCTCTTTCCCTGCTCCAGGAGGGTGTTTGCTGGCCACAGCTTTGCTGGTGCCCAGCAAGGAGGCACTGCTGGGCTCCAGGAAGCAGGTGGCTTTGCATGAACCTGCCTTGGCCACCTGCCTCCAGCTCTGTCCAGGCTCCCTGGATTATCGCTGCTGGTCTTCTCTAGCAGCGGCTAACAACTGGCCCCATTTCAAAAGCCTGGCTGGGAAAATTGGCTGCAGGAGGGAGGGAGGGAGGGATCAGGTAAAAGAGTTGGTCTCCCATGCATGAATTGGACTCGATCCTTCAGCAGTTCTCCCGGAGACTCACCTCTCCTTGCTCAGGTGGAGACGTCCCAGCCCTTCCCAAGGCATCCCACTCCGTGAACTCGCAGTCATGTCTGATTAAGGAAAAGAGAATTTGTCTCAATTAGAAAGAGGCTCCCATATGTGTGGACTGATGTCAAGTAATTACCAAATGTCACTCACAGCTGGAAAAGAGACCTTAAATTTGGGACTATTGCAAACTCTCACACACAATCGCGAGTGAGTTACAGACCTTGGCATGCTTCAGCGCATACCTAGTGTGGATGCTTTCAAGCCCATCCCCTCGGCTGAAATACACCCAGCCCCGTAAAATACAGTCAGACACGACCCCGTTCTCTAATAAGGAAATAAAGCTGAGCGGACCTGCGTTGCCAGAGCCCAGAGAGCAACACTGTCTCTTTAATTTTCTCCCTGGCTATCTCATCCTTTGCACAAACTCTTTCCTCCCCGTGGCTTCTTCCAGCCTGGTGGGCAAAGTGGGAAAACATCATTAGGGAGGAAAAATAATTTAGTTTGTTAATCAGTATCCAGTGGTGGGAAACAAGAAAGACAGAGAGCAGGGCTGGCGGTTAGGGCTTAGGAAGGGCCAGCACAAAGCCCACCATTCATGACATCTGGGGCTGGGATTCTCATTGAATTAAACAGACACAAAGAGCAGAGGCATTTCATGCTCTCTTCACAAGAATTATCATATCTCCCTGGCACTAGGAAACCTTCAGCATGGGAGAGGGGGAGAGAGAGAGAGAGAAAGAAGGGGAAAGCGGGCAGGCTGGGTAGAAATATGGGGCAGGGTAGAGGAGGCTTTGTTCCAGGGTTGGATTTATGGATGGGATGCGGCGCGTTTCTTTGCGGGGAGAGACAGGGCCCTGGCGCGCTGGGTCTAATAAGAATCAGCAAATGTGAAACAGGGGGCCCCTGTGTACCATGAAGCAGGGAAACCCGCGTTTGACAAGCCAACAGAATAACCGCTCGCATCTCAAGGCTGCGGAAGGATGCTGACGTTCGTACGAGATGTGTCGTCTTGTGTGTGTGTCAGCGAGGAGGGGGGAGAAGGGGTGCGGCGAGGAGTATAAACAAGAGACCAGGCAGCATCGTTCAGTCATGAAAATTAATTAGCTAATGTGCAAACCATGGCTGCCTCTTCCCACTGCCCTGCAAGCACTCCCCATAAAGCGATGGTGTGTGCAGAGCCTGTGACTGGGAATGACAGGGGCAGATTAGGCAGCTCCTTGGGACACAAGCCTGGCAGCAAGAAACCCACAGCCTGTGCAAAAAAAGTGAGGAGGGGACAATTAGGGTCCTTGGGGAACGGGCAGAGCCCAGAGGCCAGGAGAGAGAAAAACAAGAGAGAGCGGGCACTAAGCTGAGACCGGGCATTGTGTGGCTGCAGTAGCAGAAATTGGGGTGGATGTGAAAAAACAGGCATTAACGGGATCTGCTAGAGAGCAAAATCATTTTGGGTTTAGACCACAAGCTGTCTGGGACAGGACCTGTCATCTCCTGCAGGCTCACACCGCGGAGGCAGGTCCTACTTGGTCTCTGGGCATCACCAGCAGATTTGCTTTAAATACGAATTGCTGTGACCAAGACCTGTGAGCTGCTGGGAGCCTCCCTACAGCATTACCTGCGGGAAGAGGGGACAGATCTCTGACCTCACGTCCCAGAGTAATTTGACCCCATGCACTGGTGCCACAAGCGGATATTGCTACCCGGTGATGAAGACGAGACACTCCTGACCGACTTCATGTGCCCCATCCCTGTGCTTTCAGATCTCGCTGCAATATCATGGTTATTCTTTGCAGGGAGTAACCACAGGAGAATGAGGGTGCAGGTGGCAACTACCCAGGGGAAAAGGGCACAAAAAGGGAATAAGGAGATGCAGAAAGCAATTGGTAGGGAAAAAAAATAAAGAGAGAACCCTCTTCGACATGGGATGTGCATGGACAACAAGGAACGCACTGGAAACAAAGGGATGTAAGGAGAAAGGAGAGGCTGGGATGGGCATCTCGGCAGACATGTAGGTAAAAGTTGAAAAGGAAGCACTAATTAGCACCCAGACCATCACTTTCCATTAATAGCTTGTCACCATTTCCTTGATGTTGCTGAGAGCAGGAAAGTTGGTATGTGTGATGCTTACCTGTCTCTATCTCATTAACAGAAGTCAGGGTGAGAACAGACGTTTATTGCCTGCATCCAGACAGACAGGCCCTTTGCTGAACTGAGATGCAGGAGAGAGGGGGAAAGTTATGAAAAAGATGCTTGTGAAACACAAGCCCATCCCCACATGATGGAAACCCAAACCTAGGACATTTAGGTACCTGTGGCGACGCAGGAACAGCCCCAAGCAAGTATCAGGCTACAGGAGTCCACAAGGCAAAAATGCTAGGTTGAATAATTATAATCCAGGGCAAATACACTGCTGGTGGGAGGAAAATGCTCTGGTATCATCACAAGGTATGTGCAAGGGGCCGTGACTCGATTACACCCAGGCAAGTAAAACAAAAGACTGTTTACTTCCCCAGGCAAATTTGCTCAACCAGAGTCCACTCTGCTAGAAAACAGACAGCCAAATGTCTTACCGCAAGCCAGAATGGAGAAACCCCTCAGTAAACAAAGAAAAAGGAGAAAAAAAAAAAAAGAAAAGAAGACATTTCAAGCAAAGATAAATCTGCATTGCATGTAATCACCTCTGAAGTAATTCTTCCAGCAGTTAAAAAAAGAGATTAGATCTCCCATGTAATACACAAAGGCCTCTCCCTTCCCTCCAACACGTGCAACGGCTCCTGTTAGCGACACTGGAAAGAGGGAGTGCGCAAGGCAAGGCAAGGCAAGGACGCCAGGCAGCAAGGAGCTGCGAGCTGGTAGCACACGTCTGCTGGTGCGATGACGGGAGCGTGCCTGCGCGTGCACATTCCTAGGGACACCTTCACTTTCACAAACATACAAATTCACTACGCAAACTGAAGGTTCTTCAAGAGCAGGTGCCCAAACCTCCCCAGGAGCAAATGAGGCAAAGGCAAAGAAAACATCAAGGCTGGGGCTGAAGGAACAAAGGCTTCCCCCTCTCAGCTTGGAGACATCTTCTTGGCCATTTAGCTCAGATCAAGTGTAGGCTCTGTTGACTCCCCCACCCATTCAAACGAGCGCTTTCAATAGTCTGATAGGTCTTTTCTGCTCCACAGCTTCTCTACCCCTGTATTTGCCGTCCCTGACCAATGTAGTTAATGCCACCTGCAGAAATACTGCCCTGAAGAGCCCTCGTTCAGATTGCGTGGTCAAGCACTTCGAAGTTAGGAAGTCTCCAATTTATGGCTCTCCGCGCAACCTTAATTCCACCTCGCTGTGCAGCCGCCCCGGCCAGGGAAAGAGGGAGCGAGCTAAAAATAGGCTTTGACCGTGTCATTACAGCCTCGTAAGGGCACGGGCAGGGAGAGGCTGAATTAACGTCTCGTGGTCAAAGTGAATCGGGTACCCCCTGACTTGCCAGCGCTTGCTTTGGTGCCTTCAACCATGTACATTTTTAATATACAGAAATCACGTGCATTCTAAACATACAGAAAAATGCATTATTTATAGCTAATAAATAATAGATTGTTTATATAAGCAAAAAGAAAAACAATTGTAGGCAAGTGTAACAAATTCCCCTCCCTCCACCCCGCACCCATCCCTGCCTTCGTCCTGCGCGGGCAGAGCGATTTCAAGCCCCGAGCCTCGGCACAGATTTCTGCCACTATGAAATACAGGACTAATGTTATCTGGCAGCGGCAGAAGGCTGCTCTCCCGGGGCCGGCGGGGAAATGGGACCACTGGGGCTGGCATTGCCCAGGCCAATGCACCCACACGCCCCTACATTTTTTCCTCCTGGCGCCAGGACCCGGAGGACTTTGCTCCCAGGAGATGGGGCGATGCTGGAAGAATATGAGCTAGAAGGGGGTTGTGGAGTTGGCCGTAACTGTCCTCCCACCTTCCCCAGCTGGTCCAGAGCTCTGCAATACAGTGGTGGGAGTCCAGGGCTTCACCCTGCTCGTGGTCTGCTATTATTATTCCAGGGAAATAATAAATTTTATTTTTTTTCCCCCCTCAAGAGGCAACCGAAGGGAAATCGTAATTCCAAACAATTCATAATTCAGTTAAACCTGAAAGGAATTTAAGGGACAAAGAATAGGCATTTCTCAAGCCGAAGAGCTTCCCCCCGGCCGAATTTCAAGGGCCCGCAGCAAACAATGGGAGTGTCAGAGGTGCTCAAAAAGAAAAAAAAAGTTCAAGAATCTTTACAATAAAAAGTGTTAGGCAACACAGAGGTCAGAGCCAGCTCCTCCTATAATAAATAGCATGACTATCCTACATTAACTATAGGAGACATTTTAATGCAGTGCCTTGGCTTCGTGCTAATTATACTTTTTCACCATATTTTGAACCTAAGAAAAAATGTCATCAGTTAATTATAACAGATGAGGGAGTGTGAAGACTTCCTCAATAAATAATGCCTTGATATCTCATATCCAACAAGCTGCGCGCACTGCTCTGAAGGTGCCCAGAAATATGTCCTCTCAGGAAATATATCAAGAAATGATGGTCCCATAAGCTGGCTTTGTTTCCAAGCCTTGATTTTCAGCCCAATAATTAAGTGATTTTTATGGATCGGGGAGAGTAAAGGTCGTGGGACTGCTGGAATCATGCCAGAGAGAGTCAGTGTTTAAAAATAAATAAATTTCCAAATCAAAATGAGATACGAGAGACCTCAGCAAATTCCCCCCACGGCTGCACACACGAACACACAGAAGCGGTTTGGTTTCTGGACCCAGGTCCCACCCTTCCTTCGCTCTCGGCACGTCCACAGGAGTCTGGCGTGCACAGAAAAAGCTCGGTTTTAATAAAACCAGGCCACTGCCGCCAGCAGGCCAGTGGGAGCCAGCCACCGCCATCCACCTGCCCAGAGGAGCAGGGACCTGGTCTCCCTGCCGCCGTGCCACCCTGCCAAGGCCCATGGGCGCCCGGGTCCTTACTACCGTTCCTCAACTAAACCATCTTTCTTTCAGCTCCCTTCCCCACCCGGCACCCCTCACTTCCCCCTCTGAAGAGCCAGGATTTGGCGTGGGAAAGATGTCTTTGGGCTTTTCACAAATCCAGTATCCCCTTGAACCAAAACCAATTAGCCTGGCCCAAGGTCCTGCCATTGAAGGACTGTCCCTTCTTTTCAAACCCCCGCGGGCTCAATTGCTCTAAGGAGCCTGGATGTGAATGAGCAAAGCCCACTTAAAGTGGTACTTAAGGCCAGACCAGGGTGAAGGAAAAGAGAAAGCCTCTATAGGAACAGCAAGCCGAGTTTCCAAGAGACAGCTAACTGCCGGAGATTGTGTTCTTTTGCTCCCCCTCCCCATTTTCTTTTTTGTACCCCCACTCCTCAACTTTCGAGGCAAACGCTCCTAACCAAACCTGAGCCCCTGAATAAATATTAGACGGCACCTGAAAACGCGAAAGCCAGAGCCCCATCCTGACTCTTTGAGGATGCCGGGAGCCCGGCCGCAGGCAGCGTGATGGCTCAGCCTCCTGCCAGCACAAGCTCTGGTCCCGAGATGGTGCTTTTGCAGCTGGGCTCTTGGCAAGCGCCTTCCCCAGGTGATCAGACTCATGGGCACGAAACGCTGAAATCTTCCACCTGGAAAGGGCGACTCCTGGCATCACGTGGTGGGAAAGCTAGCGCGGGCAGCCACGCAGCCATCTTACACTCGCAGCGCCTGAGGACTTCTGGGGGCTCAGGGCGACTGAGGAGCCGCGATCGGCAGGAGTGAGATGTGGTACCATGCCATGATCGGCGAGCGTGCATCACCATGTGCCAGGTACTGGCACCTCAGCACACGCAGCTGGAAGAAACTCCCATCACCTGCACAGATGCCACATGAGCACCTTCCTGCCACCGAGACGTGAGAAAGCGCGTTTCTGGCACACAGCCGTGCATCCCTCCCCAGCGCACGAGCAGCACCCATCCGCAGCCTTAGGTGGGATGGACTGTCCAAGCCCCTGAGCTCTACGCCTTCTCTGGCGGCACGGACAAAGCCAGGGCAGAGCAGCAGGTAAAGCGAGGCACCGTCCGCCTGCGTCAAGGGTGCGGGGAGGGGGTGGGAGCCCAGAAAGACAAAAGAAATGGCCGAGCTCGGCCTCAAGTGTCGAACCCGCCATTGCCAGGCGATTCCACAAAAATGCCCATTGATGGGATTTCATCCATAACCGAACGGGAGAGCTCGCACGGCCCGGCTCCTAAGGTGGCTCCTTCGAACGGCAGGGACCAAACAGCCCCTTCTTCACCTACCCCTGAGCCTGGGTGGGTTTGCATTCCCCGGGCATCTGGTACAAAGCCCCTTCACCTTGTGCCTCCAGCGAAACCCACTGCACAGTGGTCAAGTTGTAGGAAAAGATGGGAAATAATGAGTTGGAGCACGCAATGTCCCAGGACATCATTTCTCCAGGGTGAAACCCACAAACGATATTTTCCATTTATCCCCCAACGGCACATGCCGATTCTTCCATTTCTGGCTGCCTCTGCCCATCCCCAGCTCTGCCTGAAGAACAAAGACATCACGGCCCAGCTCCAGAAACCTCACCCACGTCTGGCCTACGCTGCATCCTATCACTCCGCTGGGAGAATCCCACCAAGAAGAGGAACCCACCGATGAGGACCACAAATGCCAGGACTTGGGCTCTTCTCCCTGCACAGCCAAAAAAAGGCACCTTCCCTTCTGGGTTTGGGCTGTGCAGGGGAAAAGATCCAGCCGAAGCCAACAGCTACGCGAACAGGGAAAAGGGCTAAGCCACAAAGGGACCCATTTGTAGCCAAAATCCATCCCTAGCCCAAAGATGGACCCTTGGGGACCCTCTTTCCACTGCGGTACTTTAAAAAAAAAAAAAAAAAAAGACAAAAAAAAAAAGACAGAAAGACGAGACCTAACAGTGGGCTGCCAGGGACTCTCTACATGCAGTGGATATTTCGCAAGCAGGGATTTACTGGGGGACTCCTTGCCCCCCCATCCACGCGGGCATGAGCTGGGGATGCTCGTACCACTGTCCCCCATCACTCTCTGCCACCTTCCTCGTTAATGAGGGGGGGCCGCCTCCTCGCATCCCCCGAACACCCATGGCTTCACACTGACAACGGGGGCAAAAATTAAGAATTTAAGCACCAGTAAAAATTCAACCGCGGTTTCTTTCTCGCAGAAACTAAAGGCCAAATTGCTCAGTCCTATCTTGATCCCCTTTGAGGGGAACTGCTCCAGGATAAGCGAACCAAGCCCACGGCCTGGAAAAATACCTGAAAAATCAGCTCAGGACAAGCAATTTTGGGGAGAAAAAAAAATTTAGGAGTCAAGGGTGGTTTCTGACCAGCTGATCGAATAGCAAGGTGAAAAAGCTTGCATCGATCCTTTGTAAGAGTTCACATGTAGACAGGGATTTCCACACGTCCATTTTATTTAATAAAATTATATATATAAATATTTATATACGCACACACAAAGACATTTATTATATGTGTGTGTATATATGTATTTTTTTTTCCACAGATCCCCTTTTTATATTTTCACCTTTTGCAATTACAAAAGCCAGGGAGAGAAATACCTCCTGGGTTCTGCCAGTGCAGAAACACTCCCACCAAACAGATTTTCTCTAACACGCTGCTCGAATGATTCCTCCTGAATTATATTCATTAGGAATTTGAATGTTTCTTTCCTCCATCCCCCATCAAATCATTACTCCGGAATAAATGCATTCAGCAACCACCTTGCTCAGTTCCCTCCTGCTTTGTTCAGTCTAGTTTTAAAGCATCTCCACTGAAACCGTTTGCACCTGACTCTATGCTAGCGTACAGAAGGGGAAAAAAAAAAAAAAAAAAAAAAATAGAATTGAGTGCCACTCACAATATTGTGGAAATAATTGGAAAATTATTTCTTAAAAATAGCCAACGTAATAAAGGAGGGAAAGGACTACATTCCCTCCTCCCCACCTCCGATCTCTTCCACAATTTCTGGGATTGCATCGAGCATACATATTCCAGACGGGCTGGAGAGAAGGAGGTTGGATCTTAATGACACATCTTTCGCTGCCTTTGGAATGAATGATTCATTCGGATCTCGCCGAGACTCGGTGCCACAGTTGAGTTACATTTCTAGAAAATCCGTATCTTTAATTCTGGCGCTGCGTGTGGGACCCAGCAAATCATGGAATTACTGCTGTAACTTCGGATTAGTAACGCTTTCTAAATGATAGTCTAATTCCAGGCCTTCATGCTTTTCAGCGTTCACACTCACACAGCCTTTTCCCTGGGAGGCTTCCTGCGGAATTAGTGCTGGCGTCTTCGTCTTTCTCTGCCCTTTTTAATTTCTCCAATGACTTCTCATTAGAATATATAATACCAACAGCTCCTCAGAACTTTTCTTTCTCCCGGTATAGCCAAATTCAGGCTGAGATCCTTTTTCCTTACTGCGGTTATGGCGGTGCATTGCCGGCCCTGGAAGGGTGCACAGGCATATTTAGCTTTGCGGGCCTGCGTGGCGTCTGACGCCATTCTCCCATGCAAAGGAAGGTGGAAAACCTGCCTCTGAGGTGTGCGGGGCTCCCGGCTCTCAGGGTGCCTCAGCCCTGGGGTGTTACCCTCTCCCCTCGCCGAGGGATGCTCGGCCACCGTGAAAAGGATGGGGCAGGGTACCTACGCCCCATCGCTCCGAGCAGTGGGAGCGCAGCGGCATCTTGCCCACTTCTCCCTGTCTCTCGGGGGGCAAAGAGCCCACTCTCACACCAAACACCCCACTCGCAACCCCAGCCACAGGCAGCTTTTTTTCTGCAGCCTCGCCCGGAGCTGTCACGGCCCGCGTGGGATCGCGGCAGCGCGGGGATCGTCCCCGCGGGATGCGAACGGCCGGCGCCGGGCGAGGGGCTGGCGGCGATGCCCCACGCCCTGCCCTGGGGTGCCAGGGGGGCCCGCGGACCCCGGCCCCGGCCAGGGGCGATCGCCCCACGCCAGCTGGGAAAACGTGCGGGGAGGCTCGGCGGAGAGCGGTGCTTTGTGTCGCCATGGGAACGGAATGCAGATTTGCCAATTGGGTTTTTTTTTTCTTTCTTTCTTTCTTTCTTTCCTTTTTTTTTTTTCCTTTTTAAAAAATAAATTATTTGTCGGACATTGTAATACGTATTATGTTTTAACTTGTGGGGCTTGCAGCGGAGGTGAGGGAGGCTTTGTGCCTTGCCAAGCACTCGGCTCCCAAAAAAGCTCCAGGGCCGGAGGCTGCACGCCAGAGGGGTGCACCCAGCAGCAGGACCCCTTCTCTGGGCATCCCCCTCCCCCGAGACACCCTCCCCACTCCAGCCACGGACAAAAGCAACGGCCACGGCACAAGAAAAGTGATCGCATTATCGCCAACTTGACCTTCCACGGGGAGGCCGGGATAAAACCCAAAGCCGAAAAAAAAGAAAAGGAAGAGAGAGGAAGGGAGAGAGGAGAAATAGAAAAACATCCCAAAACCGGGGTTTTTCGAGGTCTGACCCGTCGAAGGGGACGGGGGAGGATTTATTCGGGGCAGGCGCTCGCCCCCTCCATCCTCCCAGCGCCGCGACGGCCCGCAGCCCAGGAGCGAATTTCGAGGTGCGCTGAACCCCGGGTTTCTTGGGCGACGAAAGCGTTAGCGCAGGGCTCGCCTCCCCTTCCCCGGCCCTCCCGCCTGCCGCCGCCCAGCCACCGGAGGGGCCCGACGGGGCGGGCGCGGAGCCGCAGCCCTTACCTGGAGCCCCGAGGGCGGCAGATCCGGTGGGGTCGGGTCCGGTCGGGTGGGCTCTGCACCGCCGGTCCCGGCGCGGCCGCATCCCCCGGGCGAGCAGGTCTGGAAGTCATTTCTACTTTCGGTTATCTAGCTTTATGATGGCTCCACAACACTCATACAGCTAGATAACCAAAGACAGAAACATCCCTCCGTCGGGGATGCCGGCCATCCGTCCGTCCGTCCGTCCGTCCCCTCCAGGGTGCGGGCACGGCCGGGGCAGGGCGGCCGGGAGCTGCCACCGGGAATCACACACACACATAAATATATATTAAAAAAAAAAAAAAAAAAAAAAAGAGAAAAAGATAAATAGGAGGCGGAGAAGGGGAGCGCACGGCTGCGGGGCTGGCTCAGGGCGGGCTGCGGGGAGCCGGGGCCGTGCGGGGCCCTGCCCATCCCGCCGCGGTACCGGTCGGGGCGATCGCCGCTCCCGCTCCCGCCCCGCTGCCCAACTTCTACTCCCCTCGCATGGTAATCGCCCCCTTTGGGAAGTGACGTCACACCGCGCGCAGCCAATCCCCGACCTTACATTTAAATCAGCGCCTCCTTTCCCGCGCTTTACAGCCCCGGCCCCGAGCGAGCGGAGGGGTCGCGCCGCGCCCCCGCTGTTGGACGGGGCGGGCGGGACGGGACTACCGTGAGGGGGGAGGAACACGACACCGGCCTCCCCCGCCGCCCCGCCCCTCTTCACCCCCCGATCTGTGCCGGAGGGGCTGCGCCGCGGGTCCCTCTGCCCCCCTCGCCCCCCCGGCCCGGCAAAGGGAGGGGGGAGCAGCACCCCTGCACAGCCCGGCGGAGGGGAGCCTCCTGCAACTGGCTTCCCCCTCCCTGTCCTCGGCGCTCCCCTTTCTCCCCGTCCCCTCTCCCTTTCTCTTCTCCGTCTCCCCGGCCTTTCCTTTTCCCTCTTCTTTTCCCTTTCCGTCCGTTTTCCTTTCCTTTTCCCAACCCTTTTCCCCACTTCCCACCACGCCGTGCCCCCCTCTACCCCCTCAATCCAGCACACCCCTCTCACATCTTCGCGCAGGGTCCCTTTCCCCGCAGCCGGGCGCGGGGCCCGCCCGTCCCGAGGATCCGAGATCTCACGATCCCGCACTCATCCTCTCTGCTCCACTTTCCCTCCTTATTTTAATTATTTCCCCTCCAGCTTTCGCTATTCCCCGCACAGGTTCTTAACGCGGTGTGCGTACAGCGGCGAATCCGGCACGTATATAATAACAATAATAATAAGAAAAATAAATAAAATGCCAGGAGGTAAATATGAGGATCTGAGGTGCTTATCTGACCTACTCCGCATTAAAAAAAAAAAAAAAACAAATGGTAGTCCCTTGCCGCTTCTAAACCTCGCTTTCCCTTAAACCCGAGCCGAGGGTAAAACGCGACCCTGCTGCAAAACGGGGGATCGGCCAAACGAAGCGATCGCGGCTGAGCGCAGCCCACCGGTCCCACCGGCTCCCGGCCAGCTCCGCTCCGTTATTTATTTCTTCCTCCCTCCTTCTCCGCTATTCTCTTAAAAATAAATAAATAAATAAACGAATAAATAAAAAAAAAAAATTAAATCTACCAGCTCAATTACGCTAAAAGCTAAAGCACGGGCGCTGCCAGCCCCGGTGCCCGGCCGAGCCCGGCCCCCGGTACCCGCCGGGTCCCTGCCGCCTCCCGGCCAACGAGAAACCGGCCCGGGGGAGCCCCGGCCGCCCCGACGGGGCCACGGAGGGTGGGGAGAAGTCTTTGATCCGTCCCCAGCCCCTCGGTGCCTTCCTCGCGGCCCGTGGGCTCGGCCGGGCTTTATTTTAGTCTGCCCTGGAGAAAGAGGGGGAGACAAAATTTTTTAAAAGCCACGAATCGGATCTCCTTAATTTTCCATGCCCAGATTTTCTCCTGCTGTCAGAGCGATGGATGCCGGTGCGACCCCCGCCCGGAGGTGCGGAGCCGAGCGCACACGGAGGGCTCGCCTGGGGCCTCAATTTCGCCCCACGGGACGGGTCTCCCCCGAGCAGCGCGGGGAGCCCCCTCAGCCTCCCCCGCTGCCGGGGGCTCCGCTCCGACCGGTTGCCGCCGTGCGATGCCCTCCGCCCGCCGCGCCGAGCCCTCGGCTAGAGCGAGGATGCTGCGGGGGAGGCACCACACCTCGCCCCGGGCTGCTCGGGGCGGCAGAGGGGGTTCCCTCCCCTCTCCGCCGGGCAAAGGAGGAGATTTTCTTGGCAGAAAAATACAAAATATTATTTTTTCCCCCGCTGCTTTTCGGCAAAGCCTTGCTCTGCTCCGAGCCCTCGCCTTGATCCGCTCCGTGCAGCAGAGCCCTGGTACCTGGGAGAAAATTGCGCCTTGCGCTTGGGGTATTTCGGGATATTTTTTTTAGGCGTTGCTTTTTTTTTTTTCTCTTCTGTTAATTTGAATTTTGGAGGTTTGGAATTGTTGTTTTTTAAATTTCCCCCCCCCCCCCTCAATTTAAGCGGATCCGTACAAGATGGCTCCTTGGCACAGCGCAAAGCACCAGTCAGCAACCTGGGAGCGACCGGTGGGAGCTGCGCGGGTCCCGGACCCCCGGCAGCCTCAGTGGGCAGCCCCCGCAGGCAGCCCACGTCCTGCCTCACTCCGGCAGCCCACGCGGGCCGCGGGGTCCGTGGGACCGTCCCGTTCCCTCACTCACCCAAGAGAGCGAATGGCCAGCGGCTGCGGGCGGCCCGACGGGGCGGGGAGGGGCGGCGGGGCCCTGGCCATGGTGCTGCACCGTCCGCCCCCGCGCGACCGCGGACCAGCCGTGGAGCCCCGCCGCCCGCTCCCTCTCCGGGGGACCCCGGGAAGAGCCCCGCTGCCGTGTGCCGGCCCGGTCACCGGGCTGGCCCGGAATTTCTTTAACGTGGTGGCCCTGTAACGAGTCCGCTGCCTTCCCTCTTCTACGTCCTGCGCGTCTGACGTCACTTTTCTTTAATTAGGAGAAGTTATTTTTAGCCAACCTGGAGTAACCCCCCGCGCCTCGCCTCCTCGAGCCGCATCTTCTCTTAATTGTTTGGTTTTAGGGATTTTATTTTGCTTGGTGGGTTTTTTGTTGTTTTGGGGATTTTTTGTTTGTTTGTTTTTTTTTTTTTCTTTCCCCCCCCCCCCCAAATCGGGGCTTCGCACAGAAGCGGCAGCTCCCGACGAGCGTGAGGGAAGCTCATTGCTTTGTTTCGCAATTAAAAGCTGCCTCTGAGCAAGCCCCGGCGCTGAAAAGGCAAAACAGCGGCGTCCCATGTCCCAGCCTCCGGCTGCTCTTTTTTTTTTTTTTTCTCTCCGGCCGTCGGGGGCCGGGACCCAGGCAGGGACGAGCCCGGACCCTCTTCGCTCGGCGAAGCCGGGGGTGGAGGCACGTCGAGGGGATCTGGACAGGTGTGGGCTCTCAGGCAACCTGCACTGCTATGATTCGGGTTTTCTTAAGGCTGAGGCCTAAAATACGTTTCACTTCCAGGGAGATACGGGGGAAAAAAAAAAAGCCAATAACAACAAAAACAAAATTAAAAAAAAAATTAAAACCCCACACTAACAAACCCCAAGGAAATAAGCATTTGCAGTCGCGGCAAAGGAAGGAGCAGAAGGGAAGAATGAACAGGAGAAAAAAAATGGAAAAAGCAAAAAAAAAAAAAAAAGAAAACAAAACAAAAGAAAAGAAAAAAGAAAGGCAGAAAAAATATAATATAAAATAATATATATATATTTTTGTAAAGCATAGTGAAGAGATACAGCAAATGGAAAATAAAATAAATCCTCCGAGCACCAGAAGCTTGTGGCGGCGGATCGGGGCACGGCCCTGCCGCTCCTCCACGGCGCTAAACCCGAGCGGGGGAGCGGGACGCCCCGGTGCCCCCACCCCAAATGAGGCCCCGCAGCAGCCCCCGCTGCACCGGGAGGAAGAATTTCCCCGGGAGCCCGGGATTTCTCCCGCGGCCTGAGGTGACGGGGAAGGCTTAGCCTCGTCCGGGCGTTTTGTCCGGTGCCGCCTCTCCGGCCGGTGAGCCGTGCGGTTTGGGGACCGCTCGGCAGCCCCCCGGCCCCGCTTGGCCCCGACTCCTCCGCCGCCCCGTGGGGCTCAGCTCGCCCCAGGTGCCGCTGCCGAGCCGCAGGGTCCCGAGCAGCCGGGGAGAGGCTACCGGAGCAGACGCGTCCCCGGCGGCAAAAGGTCCCGCGTGTCCCCGATGGGTGGCCAGGGGCAGGGGAGCGGCGCGGACCCGGTCCCGCGTGGCGCCGGCACCTGGAGGCTCCCAACTTTCCCGGTAGGGACCGGCCCAACTTCACCTCCCACCTCTCTCCCTCCTTCCTCCCCCCCGGCAGCCGGTGTGTGTGTGTCCCCCCTCCTCGGGTGAAAAGTCCCCCCGCGCCCTCCCGCCTCCCCGGGGCCGCCCCGCCGAGGCGGCGATGCCCGGCCGCGACACTCACTCTCGCAGCCGTGCCGAGGGCAGGACGGCGACTCCCGGGGGGCGAAGCGGGCGGCGGGGGCTGCCACCCCCACCCCCTCACCTCCACCCCACCCCTCCTCCACGCCCCCCCCCCCACCTCGGGCGGGCAGGGGGGCGGGCAGGGCCCAGCATCGGCCCCCGGCCCTGGTGTCGGGAGCGGCGGGGGGCGGCGGGGGGCGGCTCTGTCCGGGCTCCTCGCGTCTTCCCGGCCGCTGCCGGTACCGGCTCTGGGTGCTGGCCGGGAGCTGCGGCCGCCGGCGGGCTGTGCCCGCACTGACGTCAGCCCGGCAGCCTGCGATGCACTCCAACCATGGCGGAGAGGAGGAGGAGGAGGAGAGAGAGGGGGAGGGGAGGAGGCGGGGGGAGGGAGGGGGGAGAGGAGGAGGACGGGAGGCAGGCGGCGGCGGGGGCTGGTGGCTGGCAGGCTCCGCCGCGCAGAAAGCGCAGCCCCTCCGCCTCACCCCTTCATTACCCGCCCCCGGATAGAGCTGCGAGGGGAAGAGGGGCTGTGTCCCCCCCCCACTCCTCCCCATCCCCCTCCGCCGTGGGACCCCCTCTGTCGCCCGCTCCCACGGGGCCGTCGCCGCTCGCCTGGGGGTCCCGCTCTGCCCCCCGCCCCAAGGAGCGTTCCCCCGGGGGGGAGAGCCGGGCAGCCCCCCCCTGCAGCCCGGGAACCCCGTCGGCAGCCCCCCCGCTCCCTCCAGGACCCCCGCCCCAAAGCCACGGCGGAAAGCGGGGAAGGGGCCGCCGCCCCCCCGGCCCCGCTGTCCAAATGCTGAACGGCCCCGCGGCTCCGGCCCGGCCTCCGCACCCGTCGGGCAGAGCCCAGGGCCCCCGGGCTGCCACCCCGGTCCTGGAGGGGGATGTGGGGGGACACACTCCCCCATCCTCGCCCCGACGGCCAGGCCGAGCCCCGGGGACCGAGACTGAGCCGGGGTGCGGGCACGGCGGGTACCGGTTGCGCCTCCTCCTCCGCTCCTCGTTTCCACCCTCCCCATCTCCTTTACAGGGTCACGCAGACATTTCTTCCCCCGCAGCCTTTGCAGTAAGGCAAAAAAAAAAAAAAAAAAAAAAAAAGCCCCCAAGCCCCCCAAATCCCTCCTGGCACACCTTGACTCCGCTTCCGACTTCTCCTCTTCTTTCCCGCGTGTAACCCGGCTCCTAAATTTTTTTTTTTTAATCTCCGATTTTCTCCAGCGATGCCCTGGAGCGGCTCTGGGGAGCCTCTGGCCGCCCCGATGAGCATGCAGGGATCCCCGGGCAGGTTTTCTGTGTAGGAAAAAAAAAAAAATCAACCGATCGAGCCCGAGAGATCTGCAACCGCCGAGCACGCCGCCTCGCCTTTACATTCGCGTTTTTAAATTCCCCCGTTATTTCCCTTTTTGCATCTGCGAGTTGCCGCGAAAGGAAATATAACCCCAAATGCCACCGCCAGCAGAAACCGGAGCTCGTTGCCAAATTCCATAGTATTTTATTTTAAAAGCAATTAAGTAACACCACGTTAAAAAAAAAAAAAAAAAAAGAAAAAAAAGGCAAAAAAAAAAAAAAAAAGCAAGCGTCTTCTCTTCTTCCCGGGGAGTGTAAGAAATCCTTTTGCTCACCCAGAGTCGAAAACCTAATGGCATTGTCGTTAAACACGAAAAGGAGAATATTAAGAAATTGCAGCACTCCCTCCCGAGCGCTCCCCCCCCCCCCCCCCAGTTTATTTGCCCTAATAATTAATTCACAAGAGCTTAACTTCGGTGTAACCCTGGCGCTCTTTTCATTAAAAAATCCCCGCGTTTCCTATTGAATTAGATCTGCTCCATTGTCGCTGAAATGAAGACGCCAAACCAACTTTTACCCTGAGCATTTTCTCACCAACCCAAAGAAAAGTCTCTCTCCTTTTTCTTTTCTCAGATTTTTTTTCTTTTTCTTTTTTTTTTCTTTTTTTTTTCTTTTTTTTCTTTTTTTTTTTTTTAATTCAAGCACCCAGGCGATGGACGTGTCCTGCAATTTAACTACTTTCAAATTCTTTGTTCGGGTCCCACCGGGGCTCTATTGTCACCCTATTGAGAGAGCTTATTGCCAAGTCAAGCCTGAGCGAATTGAGACACGCACGGGAGGAGCCCCGGGAGCTGGGAGCGGGTTCCGTGGGCTACTCCGCCCGTGGGGACTCCGCTCCGGCCCCGAGGGAGCGGGCAGGGCGCGGGGCAGGGGCTGCCTGCAGTCGCCGGGGCCGGGGTAACCGGTACCGATTTCCCCAGCCGCCAAAGCGGCCCCGGCCCCGCAGCGCCCGCAGGAGTCTGGCTCGAAGGTGGGCATGGGGCAGCCCCGGGCCTGTGTACCCATCACGATCGGGCTCCTTTGCACCCCCAAAGCATCCCCTCCTCCCCCTCAGCCGTGCCAGCAGCTCCCGGGCTCCGTTGCCAGCGCTGCGGGCAGGAGCGGGACTTACCCGGGGTGCCCGCCGTGCCGCCAGCCTCCCGCCCTCGCCTTCATCCCGAAACGAAGGGTCCTCCCCCCTCCCAACTCCCCCAACCCCCCCCCGACCACTTCACCTCGGAGCCCCCTCCCTGCCGCTTCCCCTCGCCCCCTCCATCCCTCACTTTCGGAGGTGCGGGGATCGTCTCCCGAGCGGGAAAACGGCGGGATGTGCTGGGGGGGGGGGGGGGTGGCGTTCCTTTTCCCTTTTCCTTCCCCCTTTCCAGCTTGGAAAAAGGGATGTGAGCTGGAGAAAAGGGGGATACGAGCTGCGGGGAAGTATTATTTCAGAAAAAAAAAAAAAAAAAAAAAGAAAGAGCGGTGCTGGGCACAGATTCCCACGTAAGCCCGTACGTCACCTATAAAATTTGCCCGTTTCTCCCGTTTCTTGGCTGTGGGCTGGGGTGGCTTCGGCGGCCTCTCCGCCGCGCCCCAGGGGAAGAGGAAACCCTTGACCCCTGGCCCCGGGGGCAGCAGGGTTAAACAAAGTCCCCCCGCCCCATTACCCGACCGACAGCATCGAGCCCCTCCGCCCAGGGCGGGGAGCGGGGTTTCCAAGGGGGGGTGGTGGGTGGTGTGGAAAATCGCATCTCGGGGGGTCGCATCGACGGGGCGTACAGGAGATGCTTCCCCAACACATAAACAAAGAGGCTAGAGAAAAAAAAAAGCAAACATAATAAAGACTCTACACACCCCATCCCGGCTTATGCACTGCAACCGGCCCTGCTGAAATGGCAGATTTGGGGGGTTTATTTCTTTCTTTTTTAATTTTTTTATAGTGATGATTTTATTTTTTTAGTTGTCGAACCTTCCCTGCTCTCACCCAGGTGAGGTGCAGCCACACCGAGCAAAGCAGCGGGGCCCATTATCATCGCTGTCCCCTTCAGAAATAAAGCGGTGTGAATAATTTAAAAGAGAATTTTTTTTTTTTTACCCCTTGCAGGTGGATGGATTATTTTTTTTTTTTTGGTGGGGGCAGTTTTAATTTTTTTTTTTAATTTATTTTTTAGCGATTTAAAAATAAATAGATTAAAGACCCTCAAGGGGAGTCCTTCTCCAGAGCAAGGGGTCCCCAAAGCCTTCCCCAGAGCGTCTCACCGTCCCCATGCTGGTGTAGCCTTTTTGGAGAGGAGGGCTCAATAACTACCCCCCCTCCCCAGTTCTGCACCTCCGGGGGGAGGGAGCTGTGCGGCCTCCGGCCGCACAGCTCCCTCCCCCCGGGGGTGCAGAATTGCGAAAGGGGGCACCCTGGAGTCAAGAGGGGCGAAGGAGGAGGGGGGGGTCACACTGCTCTGTGCCACAAAAAAGCGAGGTGACCAGTACCGGAGCCCCGACGGCCCCGGCCCCCGTGGGAACCGGCCCGACGCGACCGGTAGAGGCGGGGCCGCAGCGCCACCTGGCGGCTCGGGACGGAGCCTCTGGACGTTCAAGGCCAAAGCGACCCCGGAGTTTTTAAACGGCGAGTTTTCGGGGCGCGGGTGGGTGACCCGGCTCCTGGTGCGCGCTGCTGATGGGCTGCAAGGAGCCCCGGAGCCGCGGGACGTGAACGCAGGAGTGGCTGCGTGGCCTCGCAGCCGCCCCCTGCCTTTTTCCTCCCTGTCTCTCTGGTTAAAAACGAGAAGAAAACGTGACCCACGCGTGAAGTCTGACGCGGGTAAAGGAAAACTGACAGTTTCTTAAAACACACTGTCTGTCGACCGCGGCAGGACTCGAACCTGCAATCTTCTGATCCGAAGTCAGACGCCTTATCCATTAGGCCACGCGGCCGCCGCTAAACGCTGCTTCCGCACGCCCTACTGAGCTCACGCTGACGGACCGTACCACGGGGCGCGGGGGAGGCGAGGGGCGGGGGGAAACGGGACGGGACGTCAGCACGGCCGGAAGCTCCCTCGGGCGCCGCGGGTTGGAGCCGCCCTCCGGCCCAGGCGCGGGAGGCGCGCGCCGGGAGCGGGTAGCTGCAAGAGCGGCGGTGCGGGGGGGGTGCACGCCTGCGGGGGGGTGTACACGGCTGCGCAGGGGGGTACCCGGCTGCGGAGGAGGGGGGTGTGCGTACTTATGGGGGCTGTGCAGGGCTGCGGGGCGGGGGGGTGTGTGTGCACGGTTGCAGGGGTTGCATGGATGCGGGGGGGGGGGGGGAGTGTGCACGGCTGCGGGGGGCGGGGGGGGGGGATTGCGTTCCGTGGGATGGTTGCATTCCTGCGGGGAAGTGCGTGTGCACACCTGCGGGAGGGATTACACGGCTGCGGGGGGGTGGCAGCGCAGCCGGGCAGCCCGGGCTGTGCGTGGCCGCAGCTCACCCCCGCCACCTCCGTTGCTCTCTCCCCGCAGGTCCGGCCGCCCGGGGGGAGCAGCCCGTGCTTGGGGGTCCGTCCCCAGAGCAAAGTGGGGGAAGATGAGACCCTTGCTCTGGAGGAGCTCGGTGCGGGGCCGCGCTGCAGCCCCCCGCCCCAGGCCCCGGCGATGCACCTCCAGCTCCTCCGCCAGCCACCCGCTGCCGGAGAACCCGAGCCGGGAACCGGCCACAGACCAGCGGCGCTTCAACCCCCTCAACATCCAGATGCTGTCCAGGACCCTCCACGAGCAGATCTTCCGGGGGGCCCGGGTGCGCTACTCGGAAGCGGAGATCCGGAGGAGCGTGGAGCACCTGCAACGCCACGGCCTGTGGGGCAAGGAGACCTCCACGCTCCCCGATGTGGACCTGCAGCTGCCCCGCATGTACGGGAAAAACATCGACGAACATTTTCGCCTCCTGGCCCAGAAGCAGAGCTTGCCCTACCTGGAGGCGGCCCACGAGCTGCTGCGGTGCGAGCTGCCCCCCATGCCAGCGCAGTGGGCCTGGCAGCTCGGCTGGACCCGCTACGGCCCCGACGGGAGAGCAGAAGCCATTGACTTCCCCGAAGAGCGGGCGGTGGTGTTGGACGTGGAGGTGTGCGTGGCTGACGGCCACTGCCCGACGCTGGCCGTGGCGGTCTCGCCGCACGCCTGGTGAGATACGGCGCTGGTGGTGATGCTTGGGGTCCCGGTGGTGGAGGGGATGCAGCTTTGGGAAGGGGGGGGATGCTCCTGAGCGGAGCCTATTCTTGCAAACCACTGCCAGCTTGCAGAGAAAATGCAGCAAAGCCTTGAAGCGTGACTCTGTGCGTCCTGGTCAGTGAGTGCAGCACTCCCCAGGGTTGGTCACCTGTCTCCCGTGGGTCAGATCCTACTCCGCGCCTCACTTTTGGTCCCAGGAGCCCATACTTTTATTTTTTACAGCTGTGTGGGTGCTGCTTGTCCTCCGCAGGTACTCGTGGTGCAGCAAGCGGCTGCTGGAGGAGCGGTACGCCTGGTCCAGCCACCTCACCCTGGCCGACCTCATTCCCTTGGAGAGCCTGGCGGGCGCCAGCTGTGCCGGCAAGCAGGACTGGCCGGAGAGAGTGGTGGTGGGGCACAACGTGGCCTTTGACCGGGCGTTCATTAAGGAGCAGTACCTCATCCAGGTAACCCACAGTACCGTTGCTTCGTGCCAGCAGCTGCAGTTTGTTACCTGAACAGTTGTTTGTGCTGGCTTTTCCGGGTTGTTTTGGCAGAGGCTGTTCTGCACAGATAGCCCAGGGTTGTGCTCTCCTTGTCCTGCAGAACGGGTTGAGATTTGATCCCTTTAGAGGGAGATATTCTTGCATCCCATAAGGTTACTGGAGGCTGCAGGGTTGCAGCTGGGAACACGGCAGGTTCCCCCTGCGCTGGGGATGCTCTCAGTTCTCAGAGGGGAGAGGTGCCGGGAGGCAAAGCTTTGCTTTGGCAAAAACAGCCCAAGCAGAGGACTTGCAGCTCTTTAACGCAGGGCGGTGCTTGCTGGCAGCTGCAGGACATTTGGCAGCACGTTTTTCCTCTGGCACGTCCCAAGCCACCTCTCCTCTCTCCCCCGATGCGTCCCAGGGCTCCCGGGTGCGTTTCCTGGACACCATGAGCATGCACATGGCCATCTCGGGGCTGACGGGCTTCCAGCGCAGCCTCTGGATGGCTGCCAGGCACGGCAAGAGGAAGGGACTGCAGCAGGTCAAGGAGCACATGAAGAAAACGCGCACCAAAACTGAGGGGCCAGCTGTGAGTAGGGGAGCTGAGCTGCTGGCAGTGGCGTGGGAGGCAGGGGACCGTTTGCTCCCATACTGGGACTGTCTGCTCCTGTCCTGGCAGAGTCCTAGAGCAGCTCTGCTGGGTGAAGCTCTCGCAGAGCCTTCTTTGGTTTAAAATGGAGCAGCAGCATCCTTTACTCCTGATCTCGGCTGTGGCCAGTCCTCATCCAGCAACATTTAACCCGCATCTCATTCGCAGGTCACCTCGTGGGACTGGGTGCATGTCAGCAGCATCAACAACCTGGCAGATGTGCACGCGCTGTATGTCGGGGGGGAGCCGCTGGAGAAGGAGGCACGGGAGCTCTTTGTGAAGGGGACCATGGCTGACATCAGGAATAACTTCCAGGTGTGGGCACCAATCCCAATGTCCCTATGGGCAGCAGGAGCTGGAGATGGCAGCTGGGTGGGAGCAGCTGCTGGGGTCATTTCCATTCTGCTGCCCTTTCTTCTGAGGGCTTTGGGTGTGCGTGGGGCTGTGACATCCCTCATCCTGACACAGCCCTGGTGCCTTGCCCCGTGCTGGCAAAGGGGCTGCTGCTTTGCCTGCTCTCATCTGCCTGTGCCCCCAGGACCTGATGTCGTACTGCGCCCGCGATGTCCAGGCCACCCATGAGGTCTTTCAGCAGCAGCTGCCGCTCTTCATGGAGAGGTGAGAACTGCTGAGCTGTGTTGGCCAAGGGGCTGTGGGAGGGTTGCAGTCCCTCTGGGGACAAGATACAACTCCTCTTGTCCTTGGGGTGGTGGCAGGAGGTTGGGGTCCCTGAACCCCATTTCAGAAAGGACCTCAGACTGCCCGTCTGCACACGAGAAAGAATAAATGGCAGCGCAGCGTGGCTGGTGGAGGCAAGCAGATTTACTGAGGCAGACTGGAGTGATACAGCTTTGGGGTTAGTGTGCAGGGCTGCTTTTAGAGCAGTGATTTGATTCTCTGATTTAGGTGAGAGCAGACAGAAAATAGAGGAGTTCTTATGGGCTGAGGAAAAGAGTGTTGAGGGCTGAGTAGGGCTGGGAAATTCCAGGTGAAGACATGATACTGCAAAGCACACTTGTGTCTGGCATAGTCTGGTCCTTCCAGGAAAAATCCCCTCCGGCAGACATCTAATTCCTCACTGCTTCGGGCTCTAGGTGCCCCCACCCCGTGACGTTTGCAGGGATGCTGGAGATGGGGGTGTCCTACCTGCCAGTCAACGGGAACTGGAAGAGGTACCTGGATGATGCTCAGGGCATTTACGAGGAGCTGCAGAAGGAGATGAAGAAGTCTCTGATGAACCTGGCCAACGATGCCTGCCAGCTGCTGCACGAGGACAGGTACCTGTGGGCTGGGGTGCAGGTCCTGCTGCATGTGGGTCAGAAACCAGGCACTGGGTGGGCCACGGGGGGCTGCGGGTGGGTGCTGGGGAGGGGAGCAAAGCTGCAGTGTGACAATCGTCTGTTGGCAGGTACAAGGATGACCCCTGGCTCTGGGATCTTGAGTGGGACACGCAAGAGTTTAAGCAGAAGAAGAATCCAGGGAAGAAGAAGAAGAAGAAGGATGAAGACGGGAACAGCAAAGCCCCTGCCAAGGCGATGGGCTCAGACAGCTCCACGCGGGAGTGGCAGGAAGGTGAGCGTGGGTGGTCCCTGGGGACGAGGGATGCTCAAGGGACGCCTTCCCATGGGCGCCCAGACAAAGGGACGTGGTTTCTTGCTGCTGGCGCGGGGTCAAGCATCGCTTGCCTACGTCCCCGTGCTGGGTCACATAGTGGGGGTCAGACTTGAGGTCCCCGTCCCCAGCACAGAGGGCTCTTTGCCAGCCAGTCTTCCTTGTCCCACCAGACCCCGGCCCTCCCAGTGAGGACGAGGAGCTGAAAGCCTCTGCGAGCCAGCTCTGCCTGGAGCGTCTGAAGGAGACGGTTGCACTGCAACCAAAGAGACTCCAGCACCTGCCAGGCCACCCAGGGTGAGTTGGGGACCCTGAGTGTCCCCGCCGGTTGCCCTGTGCTCTCTGACTTGTCTCTGCTGCTGCCCAGCTGGTACCGCAAGCTGTGCCCGCGCCTGGAGGAGGTAGGGTGGGTGCCGGGACCCAGCCTCATCAGCCTGCAGATGAGGGTGACCCCGAAGCTGATGCGCCTGGTCTGGGACGGCTTCCCCCTCCATTACTCAGAGAAGCATGGCTGGGGCTACCTGGTGCCGGGGCGACAGGACAATTTGCCGGCAGCCCCCTTGGAGGAGGAAGGCCCTCCCTGCCCACACAGGTGAGGGGGACGTAGCGGGGTGTCGAGCTGGGGGCTGCCCTGTGGAGGAGTTTGGGAGCTCCCTGAGATCCTGCCCAGGTGCTGCCCCAGAGCCTCGGTCCCTGTCGTGGCTGTGTGAGCCCTGCTCTCTGCCCTGCCAGGGTGATCGAGTACCTGTACAGGCAGCACTGCCTGGAGAAGGGCAAGGAGCAGCCCCCAGGGCTGGAGGCCGCCATGGAGGATGAGATGCTGGTCATGGACGGCAGCACGATATGGCAGAAGGTGAGGGAAGGGATGGAGGGTCACTTGGTGGGAGGGAAATGCACAGCTGGGCTTATTCCCATGTGCGTGCAAAAACCAGCCCCGTGCACGGCTCTTGCGACTGGAAGTAAGAAGTTTTTTTTAGTAAGTGTTAAATCACTGGAGAAGTAGTTTCGGATCTCGCTTCCCCCGTGATCCCTCTGTGCTGCAGGTGGAGGAGCTGGGCCAGCTGGAGGTGGACATAGAGGAGAAAATGAGCAGAGCAGACCAGAGCCTGGCGCTGGTAAAGGGGATTTCCTGGGGGATGGGGTGGCGAATTGGTCCCTCTGTCCTCAATTTCCCCCTCCCGCCGTGCTGGGGGCATTCCCAGCATCTCCTCGCGTCACTGGTCACAGGAGGAGATGGATGAACTGTACAAGCCGGCGACGGCGAGGAGCCAGCCCTCCTACCACCACGGCAATGGTCCCTACAACGATGTCAACATTCCCGGGTGCTGGTTCTTCAAGCTGCCTCACAAGGCAAGTTGGGTGCCCCTGGGAGTCTTCCCTGGGGCTTCCTGGCCACCCCATGCCCCAGCTCCCCTGATTCTACTGCACAGCCGTGTCACCTTGCCTGTCACCCCGGTGCTGCAGCACTCCTGGGACCCCTGTGATCTTGTCCCATGGGATAGGGTGGTGGAAAGGCCCATTTCTAGCTGGGGCAGGAGGATGCACAGAGCTTTATTCTTGTCGAGCGGTGGCATGCTGAGCCCTGGCACCTCTTTTGCTGCTAAAGGACGGCAATGCTAACAACGTGGGAAGCCCATTTGCCAAGGATTTCCTGCCCCAGATGGAGGATGGCACCCTGCGGGCTGCCGTGGGCCGCACGCATGGGACCAGAGCCCTTGAGATCAACAAAATGATCTCATTTTGGAGGAACGCTCACAAGCGAATCAGGTGAGCGGCCACATTCAGCGGAATCATGATATCCCTGCGGACGGGCAGAGGCTGTGTTGCAGCCAGGGGAGGTTGTGCAAATGCGAGGGGCTCAGCATCTCACCTGTTGTGTGTCCCCCCAGTTCCCAGATGGTGGTGTGGCTGAAGAAAGGGGAGCTGCCTCGTGTGGTGACCAGGTACAGGGAGCAAGGGCCCCAGCTGGGACCACGAGCCCTTATATGCTGCTCCGGGAGGGCTCTCGTGGGATGATGCTCACCCTCGCCTCTGTCCCAGGCACCCCGACTATAACGAGGAGGATGATTACGGAGCCATCCTGCCGCAGGTGGTGACCGCGGGCACCATCACCCGCCGGGCAGTGGAGCCCACGTGGCTGACAGCCAGCAACGCCCGGGTACAGCTGCGCTCGGGTCCTTGCAGGGGTGTTTTTGGGCACCCTCTGTGTATTTTAGACTGGTTGGAGCAGCCTGGCTTGGAAATAGGAGTTGGGGCTGGATGGTAGGGTTTGAGGTGGCAGGGCTGGTGCTGAGGCCCTTCTCTTGCTGATGTGCTCTGACTTTGGGAGAGGGGAGGGAGTCAGCAGAGGCTTCTGAGCCTTCAAAATTTGGTGAAAGGAGAAGGAAAGCCTGAAGCACTTGTTTCTTTCCTTCCCCAGGCTCCCCTTCTGTGCTGGAAGAGCCTGGGGGGAGTAACCAAGTGCGATGCCGCACATGTGTGTTAAACTTGGTTTTGATTTTTGATTTTCAGAGCAGAGCTTAGGGCATGGGGAGTGCCACGCTGGCACACAGGAGGAAGGCTGCTCCCGTGCTACTGAGGAAGAGAGGGAGGTGCAGGGCTTGCGCTGAGCTGGCTGTTGTGTCCTGCAGGCCGACCGGGTGGGCAGCGAGCTGAAAGCCATGGTCCAGGTGCCGCCTGGCTACTCCCTGGTGGGCGCGGATGTGGATTCCCAGGAGCTCTGGATAGCCGCTGTCCTCGGCGAGGCGCACTTCGCTGGCATGCACGGTGAGCCAGGGCTGTGCCGCAGGGGAATGGGTTCACTGGGTAGTGGGGTGACCCCCAAGGCCAATCCCATTTGGTGTCCAACCCCTGCTTCCCTCCCGGCAGGCTGCACAGCGTTTGGCTGGATGACTCTGCAGGGGAAGAAGAGCAACGCCACAGACCTGCACAGCAAGACGGCCGCCACGGTGGGCATCAGCCGGGAGCACGCCAAAGTCTTCAACTATGGGCGCATCTACGGGGCCGGGCAGCCCTTTGCCGAGCGGCTGCTGATGCAGTTCAACCATCGGCTGACGCAGCAGCAGGCGCGGGAGAAGGCTCAGCAGATGTACGCAGTCACCAAGGGCATCCGGAGGTGGGTGCTGCTGGGAGAGGCAGAGGGTGAGCGGAGATGAGGATGGTGGCGGTGTCCCACGGGACCTGGGTGTGGGTCACTCTCCCCTCCAGGTTTCATCTCTCTGAGGAGGGAGAGTGGCTGGTGAAGGAGCTGGACCTGGCTGTGGACCGGGCAGAGGATGGATCAGTGTCAGCCCAGGATGTCCAGCGGCTCTACAGAGAAGCCATGAAAAGGTGAGACGCTCCGACCTCACGTGGCTCTGGTGGCACTGGGGTGTGAGGCGGAGGCAGCTGCAGCCTCGCGGGTAGAAAAGGGAGAATGGGGTTGGATGGTCCTGATCCTCCCTCCCTGGTCTTCCAGGGCTGAATCTGTTTGATCTGGGGGCTCCCAGTCTCTCCCAGTGAGCAGTTGGCAGCAGGAAGTTCCAGGGGCTCATCTGGGTGCCTGAAAGCATTTGAGGCTCTCAAACAGGACTCGCAGGCACGTGTCATCCTTCCAGCAAACCTCCCCTCTGCCCCACCAGATCCCGGAGGAAGAAGAAGTGGGACGTGGTGGAGCACCGAGTGTGGGCTGGAGGCACTGAGTCCGAAATGTTCAACAAGCTGGAGAGCATCGCCTTATCCCCGTCCCCGCAGACCCCGGTGCTGGGCTGTCACATCAGCAGGGCCCTGGAGCCCGCTGTGGCCAAGGGGGAGGTAAGGACAGGGCTCTGTGCTGCTGAGCTCTCGACTTTGCTTGTCTTGCCCAAAATGGCAACCCCAAATTCAGCCTTTCTTAGATGGTGGAGATGCAGTAGGCTCTTGGAGCCGTGGAGAAACCCATTGCCCCTATTCTTTATCTGCATGCCATCAAGAAAACCCAACAACCCCGAATTTAACAGGCTTCTTGCAGGAGCTCTCCTGTATTGGTACCCGGCTCTGGACCGCGATGCTCCTCTAGCATCCATCTGTGTTTCTTTCTTTTCCAGTTTCTGACCAGCAGAGTGAACTGGGTGGTGCAGAGCTCGGCCGTTGACTACCTGCACCTCATGCTGGTTGCCATGAAGTGGCTCTTTGAGGAGTTCGACATCAACGGGCGCTTCTGCATCAGCATCCACGATGAGGTGCGCTACCTGGTCCAGCAGCAAGATCGCTACCGGGCAGCCCTGGCCCTGCAGATCACCAATCTCCTCACAAGGTGAGATGTGACGGCTGTGGCATCTCCTGGGGACGGGCAGCAGTGCCTCGGGGTGGGACAGGGCGAGCCCAAGGGACTGAGGTGACAGTAAAGGCGTTAGCTTTGCCCGCAGCAAGCTGGTGTGGAGCAGTTCTCTTCTGCTCAAAGGAAGCTGGCAGCGCTGGAGGTTGCAGTTCCTTCACGTGTGACTCGGGTGGCTATAAATGGAGCTCAGCTTTGGTTTCCAGGGATAATCTGCTGGCAAGAGGGGGAGATAGCGTCAGCTTTTGGCTCCTGCAGAGACAGGGCCAATTGGTCCGCCCTGTTGGGATGCGAGCACATCGCCTCCTGCTCCCTTCAAGTCTGTGGCTGTCACATGGCAGCAGCCCCTGGGCTTGATTGAGCAGCCAGGAGCCTGAAACTGTCCCCATCCCTCATCTCCCCTCTGCCTTCAGGGGACAGCACAGGGACACTGTGCTGCAAGCACCAGTGCAGCCTGGAAAGCTCCTGACCTCAAAGGCCTCCTTTCGATCCAGCTCCGGCACAGCCGGCTTTGCCACATCCCCTTCCCGGCGCTGCGGGGTGTTAGGTTGTACGGGAGCTGGCCAAAGCCGAGCTGTTTTCTCAGGTACAGCAAACAGCCTGTCTGTGCCGGTGCGGCAGGCACAGCGGGGGCAGACGCCCTGACGTTTGTGCCTTTGAGCTCGCTCCTGCAAGCACAGGGCTTCCTGCTGGGAAAATCCAGCACCGGCTCAGCCTGGGAGGATTAGCCAGCAGCGAAGGGCCGGGTCCTTCCTTTCCTCCAAGGAGGCTCAGCGTACTGTTACCGTTCCTCCCACATCCACTTCAGCAATACTTGACCCTCCTGCTACCTGGGACTTAAAAAGCACCTTTTCTTCCAGCGGCTGAGTGACATGGGTGCTGAGCAACCTGTTCCTATTTTGTGAAGCTGTGGCTGATCAGAGCCAGGTGTGACCCCGCTAAGGGCAATGTGTAGCACCAGCCCACCTGGTCTCTTGTTCTTTCAGGTGCATGTTTGCCTACAAACTCGGCCTCCAGGATCTGCCACAGTCAGTGGCTTTCTTCAGCGCAGTGGATGTTGACCAGTGTTTAAGGAAAGAGGTGACCATGAACTGCGCGACGCCATCAAATCCCACTGGGATGGAGAAGAAGTACGGCATCCCTCGAGGTGAGTGGTGTCCGTGCAAGCTAACCCTGCCCTGCAATCCCTTCTGCAGAAGCTTCCCCTGCTTAGGCAGAGCACTTGGCCTAAGCCGTTCCCCAAGGGCTCCTCCGTTTAGAGGCACCTTATGAGCCCCTTGCTTCACGCCCTGCAGGGCAACTGTCACCCTGGTGTCCCTGTTTCCTTTCTCAGTCCTTGAGTAGTTTGTGCTGCTGTTTCCCAATATTTCTGATGGCAATGAGCTGGGCCTGGTTCTGTTATCTATGCATGTTTGCTTTGTGCCCCTCAAGGAGAGAGGAGGTCTCCTGTGCACTTTTAACACAGCCCAGGATTGAACTGTTCCTTCTCTGAAACGAGAAGGAACACCCTTGTATAGTTTGCCCTCCAGACTCAAACTTTTCCAGTCTTTGGTGCTTTCTCTCCTTCCCCACTCCCCCTTAGCCCAGCACATCGCTGTTCAGAGAATTACCTGGGCATTGCTGCGTTCTCCTCCATCAATCCCAAGGCCTACAGTCGTCCCAGTCTGCACTTGGTGTAACCCTCTAACTGCTGCAAACATTTAACTCTTGGCTGGGAGCTGCCTTAAACAGCTCCTCCTTGGTGTGCAGCAGCGTTCTCCCAGATAAGAACCACCTGCTCTCAGCTTTGTTCCCTCAGTCATTGGGCACAGCAGATGCTCCACTGTTAGGTGACCTTTATTAAGAGTCTTACAGGCACAAGGTGCTTTTAGAAACAGGATTTGTGTTCTGTGGGCAAAAAAGAGCACTTCTGTTCTCACCAAGAGCAGGGCAAATTAAACAAGTGCACTGCGTCAGGGTCAGCAAAAACATTAATGGCAAAACCAGCCCTGGCAGAGGAAGCTGTCACCTCTCTGCTTTTCTGAGCTGCACGCAGCAGCAAGTTTCAACTTCGAGGTGGAACAGCTCGTGTTCCCAGCTTCCTGCTGGTCCTGGCTCCTGCGTTCCCACCACCACACAAAACAGACGTTAAAATAAACTTAGGGTTTTTTTTTGTGATAACATGCACAGAACTAAAGCAAATCATGACCGTCAGTCTCTTACGCTACAGTCTCTGAGTGTACTGCAGAATGAAGGGAACTGATTGTCCCATTGTCTTCCAGGAGAAGCACTGGATATATATCAGCTAATTGAAATAACCAAAGGTTCACTGCAGAAGAAATGATGACGCTAGAGTGCCAGAATGACAGTTGTCCAGAGAGCGTGCCAGCGCCTGGCTGTCCTTTCAAGAGATCTTTTGGCAGGGACCGATCCTGGTCACTCCATTCCCTTTTTGCTGTAAGAAGGGATGTTCCTGGGGAAGAAGATTTTGATAGCAGCACATTCGAATAGCAGAGGTGCTTCCAAGGGCAGCAGCCAGCTGTAAAACCTGAGACAGTGGCTCAAGTCGCTGCTTGTACACCCATGGGCACAAAGGAAGAAGTCCTAAATATTTGGCAAGAGAAACAACAAACCATCGTCTTCATATACGGAGTTCTCCAAGGCCAAGGCGAATCTGCCACAGAGCAGGCACGGTAGGAGGAGGCAGCAGCAGCAACGCCAGCTTTATTTTTTTCGCCGTCTCTTCTTTTTGGGTTCCTGGTTCTCATCTGTTTGCTCTGCTGTGCTGCTCTGGAGAGGGAAAGGGTAGCAGTACAGATTGGGATTGTTTTTGTGTGATTAGTCTAACTAATGTTTACTTAAAGCAAGAAACCAGATGTGCAGAATAGGATTTAGCTTTTTTTCCTCCCAAACAAAGTGGCCTGAATATGGGACTTCTCTCACCTACTGACACTTTCCCCATGGACCCCTCCCTAATTCATGCTGGAACTCAGACCCCAGGTGATGAATGGCACAAGACAGGGACTGTTTGTGGTGGCCTTTGGCTTCTTGAAACACTTGGGAAGATACAGACAGAAGCACCAATAAAAACCTGGACAATCAGCAATGTAAATGGTTTGGTTTTCTTTATCCAGGACAGGTTCCCCTACCTTCACAACACTCCCTGCTAGAGGAGCTGGGGCTGAAGGGAATGCTGCCTTGCGCAGTTTGCCCTGCCAAGCTGTTTATCTACAGAAGTGAACCTGGGTGCAAAACCACTTTGCATCATGCCGCAACGGTCTGATCCTGGCCAGCCAGTGGGTCCTCAGAGGTAATGCTGAGACACCTCGCTGCGGCAAACAGCAGGCCCCAAGAGCAGTCTCACTTCCACAAGACCAGAGATGCAGACAATTGGTGCACAGACAGAGGTCACTCAAGGCAGAGGGCTGGAGTGCAGGGGACATGAGCCAGAATAACTGTTCACGCTGGGTCAGCTTGGTATTGAAGTGAGGGCTAACCCAGGGAAATCAAACTGTCCTGATTTCACACACACCTGAACAGGTCACAAATGCAGCTGGGCTCAAGGAAAAGCAGATAAATGAGTTCTGACCTGGTCGTTGTCCAGCTCGTTTTCAGCATCCTCTGTGTTATGCTCCTGCAACACGCTGTCTAGCATGGATGCGTTGATGCGAAAGTCCCGGGAGGTGCTTAGCTTCATATATTGCATCAAATTCACCTGCAGCAACCAAGGTGAAACCAGGGGGAGAGGATGTTATGCCATTAGCATCTTAGTTTAATTTTCTGCCTTGCCTAATCCTTTGCACAGCACTGGCACTGAGTCCATCACAGCAATGGTGCAGGATTGAAGCAAAAAGTAGGTGAAAACGCACCTGCTCCCACGCAATCCAGTGAACCATTTATGTTTTCGTACGAGCCAAGTGATTGCCAGTTATTCTTACTCTTGTGTAGTACCTCGTCATGGTACATTTATCTCTTTACAAAACAAGACTGGGGGAGTGGGGTGAGGAAAGCTGGCATTAGGGGTGAGTTTTCAACTGAGCAGAATTGCCACACAATGTAAGTCACAGGCAGTAATGCCATGGACAGTGGCTGGTATCGGTGTGACAGCAATGCAGTAGTGTTGGGGCAGGGGCTTGGGCAAAGGCTGAGAGCGTGGTAAGGTCCTTACGCTTTCCTAGTTTGAGCAGCAGTGAAGATTTTAAAAGCTGGAACAGCAGAAACCCTCAACCTTGCCACTGCTCCACTGAATTCAGGTCACAGAAGAGCTCCACTTTGCATTACCTTTGACTTCTTGGAGAGATGGATAAGGAACTTCTCATATTGCTCTATTGCAAAAATCAGATTTGGGATTGGCTTGGTCTCCCGAAGCACCTTGGCCTGAAATGCAGAAAGGTGTGATAGGTTGGATTTGGAAGCGAACAGCCTAAAGATACCCTTGTACTGCCATTAACAGCCATGCCTGCTACAGCACTGATGTAGCACTCATATTTGTATCAGCAGCTTAGATCCCTCGAAAGATAATGATACTGTCACATGACATGGAGACCACAACCACTCCAGTTTAGAGAAGTGTTTTCAGGAACCTTGCTCTGTACCAGGCAGTGAGCACAGTGCTGTTGTTTTGCTACATTTTTGCCTCGTTTACTTACTTAACAACACTGATGTTTTCTCCCCATGCTGACCAAGTGGCAAAAGGACATGCAGCATTTCAGACCATTTCCACATGCTGGGAACAGCTAGGAAGATCATGCTTGTGGCTTTTAAACCCTTAACGTCACAGGAGTGTCTGGGACAACTGATGAGACAGAGGAAATGCTGGCTGGCAGCACAAACAAAGGACATAAAAGGCCAGGAACCTGCCAATCTGCTCACTTGCTCCCAGCCAAATCAGCCAGTCCTTCTCAACTGCATTACTGTAGTGGAATCCACTGCTTTATCTTTAAATGCACTGATAAAAATAAGAAACACTTAAACAGTGTGCAGTATCGGTTCCAATAAATTAGCCCATTTCTGTAATTTCATAGCTTACTCCAAATGAAAAAATATCAGACAAGACAGACTATCCAGACTTCACCTTTGTTTCATGCCTGTGAGCTTTTAGGCTGTGTTTAGTGAAGAGTTTTTTTTAGATTTTGGTTTTTTTTAAATTTTTCTCTGAATTAAGGTGGAAAAAATTAGGTTTTTACTTGAAGGCCCAATGACGATTTGTCATTGGTGAAGCCACCAGGTAACACAAGCAGTGAGGTACAACCCCAAGTTCAAATGCAGCTCATGTCCCATGTTCTAACAGAGTGAGTCAATCTTACCATGACTGTGGAGATGGCAGCAGCTCCATCCTCTTTCTTTTTCTTTTTCTTCTCTTCTGCAAAGCTTAAGCCTTCACTGTGGATGTTCTGAAGAGGAACGCCAAAAGATGTGGCATTAGAGGGTAGTTAGAGAAGAAAGGGCAGCCAGGTAAGGCCAGAGAAGTCTTTGCTCTGACCAGCTAACAGCATTACCAGCTAGGTGACAGAAAGGTCATACAAGACAAGAATGATGGAACTGGGGGTAATCTCAGAAAAAAAGGAAAAACTAATTTCATAATTTTTACATTCAGAAATATGTATGTGTGAGAAATCTCCAGGAAATATGTGTGTGTAGCTCTGCACACCACTACACTTTCCCCAATATGCCACGGCTGTTCTACAATTCCTCACTCAGGCACCCAATTCCTCTCCCAACAGCTAAATCCCATCTCTGGCACTGCAGCCTTTGGCACCCACATTGCTTTGCGCTGTGATCACTGCAGTGTTGTTGACCTTTATTTGCCATTGTGGTTAACAGCAGTATTAATCTCACAAAAAAAAAAAAAAAAAAAGACACGAACAAAGAGGGGAAAAGAAAAGCTACAAAGCAGCTCCCCAAACACTCTTCCTTCCTTGCTCAAGCACAAATCAACATGCTTGGTCCCAATGGTGCCGAAATGTCTTACGCTATTATTTGACATAGTAAAGCTTGAAATACAAGAAATTCAAATCATGTCGAGAAGATCAATAATCCCCGAAGGTGCCCATGTACTGCAGCTGATGCACTACGCGGCATCAGATAGACTAACGGTGATTTTGCCACAGTTAATTTAGTCCTTACCTGCACGTAAGTAATGAAGGAGTAACACTGTGGGGTCAGATGTGAACCTGAAAGCTTCACC
Source organism: Chlamydotis macqueenii (assembly GCF_036417535.1). NCBI lineage: Eukaryota > Metazoa > Chordata > Aves > Otidiformes > Otididae > Chlamydotis > Chlamydotis macqueenii. The sequence continues at coordinate 8,660,621 of NC_141567.1, read as the reverse complement.
TGCAAAGAAGCAGAGAGCTTGGCATTACTCTCAACTCAAGGCAATGAACCATTTCCTCCATCAATTCCCTCACACTCACCAGCTTTTCTAGCCTTCCTGGAATTGTAGTGGAGGTGCTGCGGCAGGCTTGGATATACTGCAAGGAAAACATAAGAGAGGTTCTTCTAGGTACGCTCTTTCCAGGCAGGGCTCAAAGCAGTTAATCCAGCAGCACAGTGGGGAGGGCAGGACTGGCAAGAACTGTCCTTCCCAGTGGGTCACTATATCCCAAATGTCCTGTCTGTATTCCAGAGCTGTGAGAGAGCTAAAGGAATTCACCACCTTGTCTCAGACTAACTCCACTGGCCTGTTTTCATGGCCCACTTCCCTCAGGTCCAATGGATGCTTCAAGCCTTAGGTGGGAATGAGCATCAAGGGCAGGACTGCTGAGCGCTGTGAGAACACCGCAGTCCATCGTGGCACACAGCTGCGTACAGAGGAACCTACAGGATACACTGGGAAGAGCCACTCCAAGCCACACACAGCCATATTCAGCTGGAGAGAAGCTTTCCTTTATCTCCACTGGTACAAATATCACTGCTCAAATAAGTCACGGAATTGAGGGCATGAAAGCCAACAGAATAAGGACTCAACTCGTGCAAGGGATCAACAGCCCGGTCCTGAGCATAGCTGCTGCCAGGGGTCACTGTGAGCTTGCTGTAGCAGATGGGAGAAAGTTTTTAGATCCTAGCCAGCCCACTGTCAGCAAAGCAGCACTCACATGTTTGATGAGGGAGGTGAGAATTGCGTATGTCTTGCTGAGGCTTCTCAGCAGTGTATCCACACAGCTCCCTGCAGGAAGTGCTGTCTGTACCAGCTCATGAAAAACTGTCAGCAGAGTTCCCAGCTGCAGAATTACACCTTTCTCCAGAGCCTGGGTTTGGTTTGATGCCTGAGAAGAGTCTTCTAAAAGAAAGAGATGAATACCTGGTGAATGTGTGTCTAATGAATCCAGTTATGCAGGTGGGAGGCACAAAAGACCACCTTGGTGTCTGGTGCACAAAGCACCACTGTGGCATAGGGAAAATCACAGAATCACAGAATGGTTTGGGATGGAAAGGACCTTTAAAGCCCATCCAGTCCAACACCCCTGCAAGGAGCAGGGACATCTTCAACCAGATAGGTTGCTCAGAGCCCTGTCCAACCTAGCCTTCAATGTTTCCAGGGATGGGACATTTATAATTACTGGAGGGATTTTGTGACAACTGTCTATCTTACATTGCTCCATGTGGAACCAGATCAAAGGATAGTTTAACCTGCCCTCAGATGATGCTACCTCAAAATCCCAAAATATCTCTTTGCTCTCCATCTGTTTTTGACAAAGGTGTAACAGTAAGAAGTGGACCACTTTAATTACCTGATATGTCTGATCCCAGGCTGCTGAGTTTCTTGATAAGCCAATCCACCTCTTCAAGGACCTTATCTGCCTGACCCAGAACCAACAGCTAAAACAGAAACACCAATAACAAAACAGGTTATTGGAGGAATTTGACACACGTGGGAAAATAATGGAAGACTGGCAAGGAGGATTATAAATATGTTCAAGTGACTTGCAGCTGGGGTGTCAAAAAACCACATATATCTTACTAATTGTTGTTTGGCCTTGTGTGTTGGACAAATAGAACATCTGTGTTTAGAAAACATAGGCCTGTGATAGACTCAGAGGCACCCTGTCGAACATGCCTGAGATTCCTGCCCTGCTGTGAGAAAAAACAAGGCACAGTGGTAAACTATGCCTGCATGAATCCCTGATGTACAGGTGAAAACAGCAGGCTGGGTAGCTCTCTAGCAAGGACAGAGCTCCACGATGCCTGCATTCCCGCTGGTGTGCCTCTGCCTGGGTGCTGCTTCAGAGATCCCTTGGTTCGCAAAGTAACAAAAATAAATATACCGTTTGCATTTAATCTGTGGTTTTGTGGTTTTTCCTGCACTCTGCCTGTGTCGGCTCACACAGCACAACAGGAATCCACAGGCTACTTGTAGTGGAGTAGCCCTGGACACAACAGTTTGTTCTGTACACACTATTTTGACTCACACAGACAGTAGGGGCTGCAGTCTTGGCATTCACAATGGCAAAATGGGACCGACTCTCCACTTCTACATCCTGGTCAGAGGAGAGAAAACAAATTCTGGTGAGTAAAACTTCAGCTTCTGTCACATAGTTTGTGCCAGAGATGTACTCGATTCTGCCCTGATAGCACTACGTGATGAAGAGTTAGGCTGCTTCTGCATCATACCTGATCTATGTCTCCCAGGCAAGCGTGGATGTCCTGTGCGAGTTCACGCAGCAGACTGACAGGACTCTTGTACAGAACATGGAGACCGAAGAGCAGAGACAGCAAACCCTTGCAGCAAGCGATATCCTCTGCGGGGAAGGGAAAAGAAAAGAACACATTATCAGGCGTAGAGCTGCCCTAGATATTTAGGAATATCAGACATGCAGTGAGGGAAAGTCTCAGATTCAGTATGGATTTAACAGTCTGCCTTCCCAGAAATGATACACCATAAGTAAAAATCCTATCAAAATATCACAATTACAAAAGCAGAGTTTACATCATTAGGCATCACATGTCATACTGCAAGGGGAAGTACACTGGAGCCCTCAGCTCATAGAAAAATGATGACCAGAAGCGCTGAGGAAGTGCAATACAAACTCTGGCAAGAGTAACATCTTTCCAGAGTGTAAATCCAGATTTGAGCAACAGATGTGCTAAACAACAAGGGAAAAAAGCCAAGCAAGTGGCTTCTCTTTCTTCAGCGACGCTAATATTTAGATCTGGAGTTTCTTCCCTAATACTTGTCCTAATAGCCACAATGTCATGGCAATCTGTCACAGAATGGGACCTGAATATAACTGTAAAAAGGAGGTAAAAACAGGACAGACAACAGCAGAGCATCTAAGGGTCTAATATCAGACCTAACACATCACATCTAAACAAGCTCCCCAAAGCTTACTTACCGAGAGCATTCTCTTTGCAAATTTTGACTGTCCAAGTCAGGAATTGAAGGAACTGCATAAGGGAAGAAAAGGTATTATGGCTTTGAAACAGAATTCAAAGCACAAAATTAATAATAATAATAAAAACCAAACCAAAAATCAGCAAAGGGAGATCAGCAGAGAGCTCTTGGCAGAAAGGCAGCCAGCGATGCTCTGTGAAGTTCCACAAGCGACATTTAATGTACTATCAGTGGAAAGCTGAGATCCAGGACAGGGGAATGGCTATACATTCCCTTGGACAGAGTAACAGCTCCATTTAATTTAAGGTAAATGATGACTCCAGACTCCTGGCACACTTTGAGTGCAGTCCCTAGCTTGTAAAAATGGGGCACTTCCAGTCCACTTTAGAAAAAGCCTCTTTGCATGGAAGGAATTAGGCATTTAGCCAGTTTGGGCTGGTCATAAGTCCGCTGGTCTTTTTTGGCTCTATTTCCATAGAATACAGCCAAACCACATCCAGGCTCTGTTAGGAGTCCCTGCTCAGGCGAACAACTCATTCAGATTCCAGGTCTCCAAAGGCAGGATCAGAACATGCAGGGGTGGGGTGGGAAGACAACTTTTTTCTTAACTGTCCTTGCAGGCATTTGACAGGAGCGTGCTTGATAACGTAACAGAACTGTCACTTTGACATGGTCTGGTCTGCAGCAGAAGGCAGAACAGGCACATATGTCAAAGCTCTCAGATCTCAACCCACTTTTATAATCTTCTTCCCACACCTACAGGTACTACGCACATCCCTGCCATCCCACGAAGGCTGTGAAGTACCTGCTGAGAGGCCGGGTCCACGAGTTTGGACAAAGTGGAGAGCACGGTAATCAGTAACTGCGTTTCCCTGGAGTTGAAGTCATCTTCAGCACTGCTGAACTGGTTCACCAGGGACCTCTGATTATGGGAAGGAAAGAGTGTGCAAGCTTGTTGCAGGGTCATTTTAAGAAGCAAAAACCCACAAGCTGCAGCAGATAAAGGAAGCCACAAGGAGAATAACAAATAATATAAGAGGACTCTTCTAAAGAGCAAGTGCTGGTTTTTGTTATGAGTGCTTACAGAGAGGCTCACATACGATTCAGCGTGACTTTTACAATAGTCAGGTAACTTTATGCTGCACTGAAGGACCTTATAGCTCTGTAAATACAGGTGCACTTCAATCCAGCTCAGCACAGCATCCTGAAGAAGCTTTCCTTAAGGACCAGAAACTTTTCTGAACTGCCAGTGAATCAGTGTCAGTGGCTATAACATACTCAGTCCTGTGGTCAAGCAGCAGAGAGCTAGCAGCGTTTTCTGCCAGAATTACCAGTGCTTTGGAACACTTGCAGTACACAGTGGTACCTACCTGAAACTGTCGGATCTGGAAGGCAGCTTTTTCTGTGACATTAATATCCGTTGCTTCTGCGTCACCATCAGTAATATCTGGCAGAGACAGAGAGGTGCTGAAAAAAGCTAAATGCCAAGAGTAGAATACAGGATTTATTTCCAAAAGTGGGAAAGACTGCAACAGCTCACAGCTAGAGGAGGAATACAGACTGCAAAACCGTGGTGAGCACAAAAATGTGTTAAAGGCAAACTTCAAATAGACGAGTGCTATATCAGACCCCAACTATCCTCTGCTGACAGACTGAGAGCTCTATAAAAGCAGGTAAAGGTATCTCTGGAACTTGCCTCTGGCATGAAAATCAATGCTACTAAGCCCACTTTGTTACTGAGAGACAAGGACTAGACCCCTCTCTCTACTTATGGATAAAGGGCGCTGGGTCCCTAACTGCCCACACAAAGCCTGGAAAGCAAAGCAGAATTGTACCATGTGCCTACCCAAGGCTTGTAGAAACTGAGGTATCTTGGCAGCGTAGAGCTGCTGCACCGTGTTGAAGATCCGCAGCAAACCTTCCAAGCACAGAAGTGAAATGCTTTTGCCCTTCTTCTTCCCTGACTCTTCAATGACAGTGGGAATTGACGTGTACCTCCAAAGCAGAACCCTAGGGGATGGGAGAGGAGTTAACATCGTGTGCTCCAGTAAAGTTGGCTGCACAGTGCAAGAACTAGAACAGGGCTAATCACAGATTCTGCTCTTAGGATTGTATTTTTAATATAACTAAATTGGAAGATCTTTTTCTTATAGGAAAGCAGAGGGAGAAGAGATTCATTCTTAAGAAGACCTTGTCTCAATGTCAGCAAAACAGATACTGCATTCTTCCTGCACAGCTAAATAATTTAATTCTTTCCAGGTGCCAAGGGACCTTCCAATTCCATTTCACATCCATCTTTATACCCTCATTTCTTCCACCTGGCTTTCCTTCTGTCTCAGACTACCCAAACACTGACCACTGGTGTCAAATCTGTCAGTGACAAAAAAGAGCTTTTCTCTTGGCAGTCTGAATCTGTGAAACGTCAGGTATCTCTACAGGGCTCTAGATAAATAAAATCAGACAGGTAAAGGCAGGCAAAGCAGAGTGAAAAGCTTTGAAGAAAGCAAAATTGTTTGGCCCAAAGGAGACTTTTTTATTTGTAGGCAAACATCTTTTTCCTGCTCCCCTAAACCCTCTTCTTCCCTTTTTTGTTCCCTCTCCTTTCTTCTCATTAGTTCTGTTGCCTGCACAGATGATCTTATTCTATTCCAATGCCCAATCACGCAAAACATGTAGCTCACATGTAGCCCTAATGACTGCAACAAAAATAGCCTCTATTATTTGGGGCGCGACACAAAACGGGCATTATTCATGGCAGGGGTAATTTGCATTTTGTGCTCTCTGCTGACTGGGATCTGAAAAGACCCCATGCAGATATGACCTAGATCCCAAAAGACATTTACATGCTTAACATTCCTGGATTTCCAAAGGATTAGATGCATGAATGTCTTCAAGCATCTTGCAAAAGTCCTAAGCAAATGTTTTCTAAAGCTTGGGTCCTCCTTACATCTGTTTTATATGGTAGCTAGAAGGGAATTTTAACTTTATTGCATCCCAGAGGCCTCAAGAATCCAGTCTGTAACCATCCTACCTCCTCTGTGACAATGAATGATGACCTAAAAGTCAGAAAGAGGCTGAAAATGAGAGTTTGATGGCGTTTGGTTCTTCCAGGCCAAGTACTGTTATTAGAGCTGTATCACTCACTCTGGCACAGAAACTGTAGTGCCTCCACTTGATTTCTCAGGAGAAAGAAAGGCAATGATCTCAACCTAGTAATAATAACTGTTTCAAACGGTTACCAACTGCATTCTTCTTTCAAAACCCTACCTGAGAATCAAAAATCTCCAAAATGCATTGCTGCTTTTTAGGGCTGATGTCTTCATGTGCCACAGTGACTCACCGTGTGATTTTGCAGAGGTTCTGAAACATCTTCTCAGGATTTTGTCCATCTGGTCCATCAGTTTGTCCTGTCTCCTCCAGCTGCTGCACCTTCTGCAGAGCTACACTGACAGCATAGCGCAGGAACTCTGTGCTGGAGCGCAGAACCGCTAGGCTCTCCTCATGGCTTTGGGCATCGTCCCTGAAGAATCAAGAGCACTGTCAGAGAATTGAGGATGCACTGAAAAAGCATGGGGATGGAGATTCAAAATCTACATACGCATTTACAAATAAAATCACCAGCTGAATTTAGGGTGGAAAAGAGCCGTTGTTTTGGTAGTGAACACTCAGAGGATAGGGTTCCACCAGCCTTTCCAAACACGCTAACAGACATGGTTTGAGTTGATGTTTGGCTCTGTTCCATAGAGGACTGGAGCTCAAACACTGGAGTTTGTTGTCTGGGGAACGGCCCAGGACTGGAAGAACAGAGACTCTCCAATGCCACAAGTCATAAGCAAGGTCCAGGAAAGCTGGCTTGTCAATACCAGGAGCTGCACAGCTCTGGTTCCTGCCTGGACTATGATGTTCTCCAGACAAGAAGTGCTGTTACCATGCACACTTTGTATAGAAATGAAAATGCCTGTACCGTGCACGCAATGCACAAGACAGCCAGCATGCAAACACCAGAAAAGCAGCTTGTGAATATGCCTTAAAGCTTCTCCAGACACGGCAGCTTCTTACCTGAACAAAGCTGTGAGCAGAGTAGATACAAAACCCATGGACAGGAAGCTCCGTGCAGTTTTGTGGCTGAAGGTAGATTTGTTCTTTCCAGCTTTCTCCTTCAGGATTTCAGAGAGTTTGTTATAACATGTAAACAAGCCTAGGACATCCTCAAAATTGTTCTTACTGCAATAAAGTAGTAGAAAGCATTAATGGAGAAAATCCAGTCTTATAGTGTCCCATTTGAAGCTTCGGTTGCCAGATTACACAATGACACTTTCTAAATGATAAAACCGTGACATATGACATCTCCTCACCTCCCTAACAGTGTATACCACATCCATTCCTCCTTGACATGCTCATCTACAAAATGTCACATCCCATCTCCCACAACACATGGCATTCAAAAGGAAGACACTCCCCAAAGTTCTGTGAATGTCTGTGCCACAAGGCACACACACTCAGAAAGTGCCATTCTGATTCTGTGTTTGCACTATTATCCTGTGCTTGCAATGAGTCTGTGTCCTGTATTCTGAAGAGCCAGGCGCAGCTTAGCACAGTTAGTGCTGGAGGGTGAGATCTGATGTTTTACCTGAAATTCCCTATGTTGAAATTGTACTCAATCAGGACCTCACAAATTCCCATCACCTGGATGGCATAGATGTTATTCTTTACACCAACACCAGAAGACAGAGAAAAATCTGCTGATTTATCCTAAGAGGTAAAGGAAACAAATTGAAAATCTTTTCAAAACCTGACAAGAACTCAGTGTCTTCTTACATCCAGTCAAACTGAAAATCTGATTTACCAGTTCAAAGTCTTCCAACTCGCTCTTGATCATGCGTCGTGTGACAGATTCTAGCATCTCTTCAAAGTTTTCCTCAAATCCCACCTCCTCCTCCTCCTCGTCATCTTCAGCTCCTTGGCATAGATGCACGGTGCTCTTATACCAGGCGAGACAGTGTTGGATACAGCAGAGCAGATGGGCCTGAAAGAAGCAGCCCCACGGTCACACTTAGCCCTTTCGCTGGAGGTCACTGGCAGAAGTGGACACAGGCCAGACTGTTACAGCTGGATGGAAGGAGCCACAGCTGCCTTTGGAGGTTCACGTGAGTCTCAAGAATACGCCTCATTCCCAGAACAAGGGGATCTGTAATCCTACACACAGCTACCCAGTTCTAGCTTCAGACAACATTGTCTGCATGAGATTGCCTGTACGGGATGTAAAGACTTAACTCCCACTGCTCCCTCAACCCAGCTACCTCCACTGCTGAAAGAGATGGAAATGGAATCGCTAAAAGGGCTCTCACTCTAGCTGAAGTGTTTGCTCTCTTTCTGGTGTGCTACTGCAGCAGGGCAGATTCCTCCTCCTGCTACACACACGCTGCATGACTATTTTATGTGGAATTAAGTTGAAGGAGGAAAAAAACCACCAGAGTGAGCTCAATAGAGGATAACAGAACTACGCTGTTCCTAGAGCATTTTTCACACAGGTTCCCCAAACCACTTTACTAACGGAGCTCCAATAGATAGCCTGAGGCAGGGGTGAGATACCCAGCTCTATTGTCATTAAAAGAATTGCTCCAAGCTAGAAGAGGCTGAAGTAGCACAAGGTATTCAGCTCATGTAGCAGCACAACTAAAATGCTATGGAACAGATGAGCTTGCAGCTGTGGCCAGCCAATATAGCTCTTACCAGTGGTTCTTGCAGAAAGATTTGATCTCCTTGAGCCATAATACATCCTTCAAGTTTCAGTGGAGGCAAGAGGTCTGGCTGGGGCAAGTAATATTGCTTTATCTGTCACAGAAAACAAGAAATAAAAATAACCAGTTACTTGGTAACTGAACCTCTTAGGTTGTTTCAGTACAGAATATGATAATCTTTGTACTCTGTTCTACAGAGTGAAAACTGGCACTATGATAATGGGACTGTACATGTACCTGAGCCACGTCATCTGCTCGATTAGTAATTAAAATCCCCTCTTGAGTTGCTCATGTACCTCTCAGCCAGGACACATCACTGCCCTAAAACAAGTTTATCTGATCACTTGCTGTTGTGCTGCGTCAACACGCACCATCACTTGCACTTCATCTGCGTGCTACCCACTGCAGAACCAACTGCTCCTCTTGCCTGTCACCCGTACTGAAAGCTTGGCTCTGTTATGCCATCCAGGAAGCTGGTGCAGACCAGTTATGGAGGCTACACTTGGCACTAAAACAAAATCCATGAGAGACCATGCTTGCACCAATTCCTGGCTATTTGGCACACCACTGGAAGGAGATATGCTCCAAGTACGGATATAGGTTCAAAACTGAATAGAAAAAGCTGTATATACAATGATGCAATGAAATTTTATACATTTACACCAAGTTCCCATTAAGTGCCCTCTGCTCTGTTCTGAAAAGCTGCCTTGGCTCTGTTCATGTTCCCTTCTCAGACCCTATACTGTCATGGGAAAGCTGGAATTAGTCAGCATGAACTCTACAGATGATTAAAGGGAAGAAAATTACTTGTCTCAAAGAAAGCACAGCCTGTCCAATGGATTGAGGAAATGTGATTGTCTTGTTGCCATGAGCAACACTATTGGGGGATGAGTTAATCCTCCTAGATCCTACATGGACTTGGGTATTGTCCCGACGGGAGGACAGCAATGATAATTACTGTGTCAGCACACATCCTTGCGGAACTATGGGAGGGTAACTGCTGTGCACTGCTAAGGAACAGGGAGCGCACAAAGCACTTCTCTGTGATGTGGGCATCACATTTCTCACAGCATCTCAGAACTGAAGGGTTGGAAAGGGCTCCAAGAGATTCTTTCTCTTCCATCCTGTGACAGGATATGAACCAGTTTCCAGACGTTTACCTAGTCTGCTCTCTCAATATAGCAGGGATTTGAACACCTCCTTATAGAAGTGCTGCAGCACTTAAACACGTTTCCAGTGTAAAGGAGAACTCTTTTCCCAGTATTTAAACTGAATTGCTTGCTATACTGGTTGCAGAATTCTTAGGGTCTCTGCAGCCACACCACATAGGCAGTACTTTACCTGGGACAAGAGTGTTTCCATTATAGAGCTGGCCAGCTGGGAGTTCCTGCGAAGGACATCATAAAAACCCTGAAGACAGGAAGGAAGGACAAGTTGGCTTACACAACAAAGAAAACAAACCACATGCATAGTAAGTGGGTGTCAAAAGACAGCAACGACCCTTTGGCACTGCAAGGAACCATGAGGAAGTAAAAATGTGCTCAGTGTAAAACCCCATACTGGCAAAGCAAAGGCACCAAAGAAGGTATGAATCAGAAAGAGTATGAATTTCCTCACAGGGGCCCTCTCACAAGCTGTATCTCCCTAGCAGCAGTGGCATCAAGCCCAGAGTGACTTTCACTGCTATTTAACAACTAACACTAGATCCAACTTCAAACTGTGAAATCCTGCTTCAAAGGCAAAACAAGCCAGTGGGGAAACTGTAAGAGGCAAAAAAATCCTTCAGACTGAGAAAACTCAGTGGATGGAGGATAAAGCAAGCACAAGTCTTACAGCAACAGCGACGAACACACCCAAAACTTGCAGCTCACCAAAGGTCAATCCAACCAAGTCAAGAAGGAAACAAAATCTCTCTGACCTAAACAGTTTTTTTTTTTTCTCAAGGTGGTACTCACGGTTATCTCAGAAGCTAAGACACACACCCCAAAATAGCTCTTTATCTACAGTCACAAGAAATCTAAGGGACAGATAAGCCTTTATAGAAACTTGCAAAAGGAAGAGGAGAAAAGACAGATCCCTGATGGAGTTTCTAAGGAAGCTTCCCCATACTCCCCAGTCAGAGTCATCTTTGGAGCCCACCATTAACTCCCAGCAACTCTGCATCTATCCAATGCCTGTTATAACACTTCTCCTCACTGGGCATCAAACATGCTTCCTATTTCCTAGGCCACATCACAGGAAGAGAGACATTGATGCATTTTTGCTCTTAAGCAATGCATGAGATGAAGAAGATACATCAGTATGTCTCTGGGCTTACAATAGTCTGAAATAAAAAGAAGCTGAAGGACTGAAAAAAAAAATAGTCCTTGTTACATGTGTCCCATGAAGAACATAACTGAGATGATAGGCTGTTTTCCACAATAATGTGATCATTATTTAGCTAGGGCTACAGTAGAACCAGACTACAGAAGGGCTAGTGGCTGTTTAAAAGGAGATTGAAGAAACCATGTTTACCTCATATAACATGAGTCGAACATCCGCTTGCTGGCTCAAACATCGCCTCAGGCTGCCCAGGATTTCAAGGCAGAAGGCCTCATTAGCTGCAGAATTATAGCAGGCGTGAACATCTGCCTGGACCTGAGAGGGAATATTAGTCACGTTATAGTGGCTACAGTTCTCAAACACTACATCACAGAAGCAAGGTGGTAAGGGGCCTGGCCCCTAAACAATCACTGAAATAGTCCTTAGCGTGCTGCCAGGCTCTTTATCATCATCATAGAGCAGTGTAAATGCTCCCCAGAATACTGGTGCTGTAAGAGAGAACGACTCTGAAAAGCAACATCCATAGGCTAGCCTCTCTGTACGTTGCACTTCCCAAAGCTTTCCTTCCAGGACTAATCCTTACTGAAGTTGTATTTCCATTTTGGGGAAACACTCCACTCTTGAGTTGTTTCAAACATAACAGACATGAGACTGTCTCATATGTCCACACTAGGGACTGCACAACAGCACTTACCTGAGTGGCACCAATGGCCTGACTGCACTGGGAAGAGGACAAGCTGCCCAGAACTTTAAAATTTCTTAACAGAAGCAAGAAGCCAGCAACCGCAGCTTTACGAGCATCAAGCTGCCTGTGAGTCAGGGGGAGAAAAGAAAAGTGTAAGAAAATAATGGAAGCAAGAAGCTCAGAAGTAAATACAAGATCAACTCAGCAATGAAAAAGGGTCCACAAGCACAGAGTGACTGGGCCCAGTGGAACTGTATTCCCCAAGAGGTCAGCAGGTCCCAGATACTTAAGACCTTGGCAGTTTGCTGGGAAGTCCTTTGCTCTACACTCCTACAACATTCCATTTCCTTCCTGCCCTCGCAATGCTCGCGCTGAGGGAGAGCCCCAGGCCAGGAAACAAGCATTACATGTCCCCTGAAAACTGGTATGGGAAAGACTCACAGAGCTCTTCTCAGAGTTAGAAAATTCCTCACAAAAAGCTGGTGTTTTGCTTTGCTCACTGAAACCTTGGGTGTTTCCCAAGATCAAGTCCCTAGCCTTGGATAATAATGCTATATTATGAATTCTGTATTCATAACCAGGCAGCCACTGTCCAACAAAATCTAGTCTATGATCACAGCATTATGAAGGCAGCAGTTCAGTTTGCCCAAAGCATTACCAAGACAACAAGCCTGCTTCTCCAACACCTTGTAAGGGATCAGAGGGAAGGTGGCAGCTCAGCATTCTGATCAGTGTTTCCTTCCAGACTCTCCCTAGCATCTGGATGTACTTAGCTGTGTGGGCAAATGTTGGAATTGGTTTTAATTTTGCCTACTTATTTGGAGTTCCCAAGAGCTTTCTGAATTTCCAAAGTCCATTCAGCTGAGAATTGGGATTTGTGTCTCAGTTCAGTAGACCTGTGACTCTATTACAGTCCTAGGCTAAATGGATAGGACATGTCACCAGTTAGTTATGGGAAGAACACAGTAAGAAGACACAGTCAAAAGGAACAAAACGATACTTGTGCTCCAAAACCATAAATGAGTTGTAGAAATCTTTTCAAAGAATCCCCCTTCCCAGCTTACCTGGAAAAGATGGCTTTTTGGAGAACAAGTATCAGGGAGTCCCTCACTGACATGCTGACTTTGAGCAGAGGCTGGAAAGGAAGACAGACTTTGGAGAGAAAAGCACGAAGGCATGCCAAGCCCTTCGGGCATATGAGCTCATCTTCCCCAGGCCCATCTGGCCCTGCATTTCCAATACCGTCATCAGTACAGTAGGAGAACCAAAACATTTTAAACCAATATAAAATCAAACCCAGAGAGCTGTAGCAGTGAGACACCCTAGCAGGTTAGTGAGGACACAGTGCAAGGGTTTGGGAAAAGAACTGTTATCCCCAGATTGGATGAAGCAGGTGAAAGTTTAACACCAGGGCCAGGCAAAGAGAAATACTGACATGGAGCTTGGAAGGAGAAAAATCAACCTGATAGCTACAGCTGTTCAGCTAAACACTGCATACTCAGTTTTCTACACTGTGCTGCATCTGGGCAACTTCCAGATGAAAAGTCAGCGTAGAGCAGTTTTGGTACCACGCCACACCGCACCATATGCTTTTTGCTAGAGGGCACATGCAAATCCATGCTTGAAGAACAGTTCCACGCTACACTGAACAACCTACAGCAGAGTATGAAGGCTTATTTTACAAGGAGGTTTATTAGATCATGCATATAATTGTGGCCTAGAGCTGTCACTGGAACCAAACTGGCAAGGAGAAATGCAAAGCTTTACCTGTACTGCCCGGAGGAGCCCTTGCACTGTGTCGATGGGCAGAAAGGACAAATTATCAAAGGTCTCTGTGACTTTGGAGGATGAAGTCTGAAGCACAAGAGGAGCAGACACAACAATACTGGACAGCAAGTCTGAAAAATAAGATGACAAAAGGAACAGCTGCTGCCAAGGGGCCAGAAAAGTCTGAGCAAAAGATGGGTACAGAGCTAACAGGTGCAGATTAATCAAAGCCCTTCCATTACACGGAGAGGTAGTGATAGGAGGAGCATCGAAAGTCTGAGCTCTACTGCAGGCACCGCGTAGAACGCTCACGATGGGACTGCAGGGTCTCACCCCACCAGAGGGCACTGAGGCATAAGAGAAGAGGCTGCAGCATAGGCATCGCAGCAGCCTCAGCGATTCTGAAGCACCTGCCCAAGGACGAGGAGGAAGGCAAGGCTAGGAGCATGTGACAAGTTACTGACTGACGGATACCAACTTTCTGTGCGTCAGCTGTTCCATGGCAACTGCCTGCAAACATGTTTTTCACCTGCAATGAATAAAGGTAATCTGATGCAGCTGACACCTCAGCAAGAGGGGGAAAGGAACAACTGATCTGCTTGGCTTCAGGTCACTTTGGAGAAGCTATGTTCTGCATGTCCATGGAGCAGGACACATTCTTTCCTCTTTCCTGTTACCTATGAAGTGGCTGACAGGAGATGCTGCTTTGGTGAGGACTCTATTCAGGACCTGCTCAAGAATATCACTTCTGATGGGCTCATGAACCTGAAATGAGAAAGAACAAATAAAAATCAAAACCTACACAAATTTAAGATATTCCTTTCCCTCAGAGCACAGGCATTGTGCAGTACAAAGCAAATCCACATCTGACAGGTAAGCTGAGACTGGTTGCCAGAAGTTCCCTTTCAGCTAAATTCACACAGAATGATTCAGATTTCATCCCAGTCCAATCAGAACCCACACATCAGAGAGACACATACAGTACACTTGGAACATAATGGGTCAAATCATCTGTGGGATGCAAATTTACCGCTTCAGTGAAGATGCTGGTTTAAATTCCACCTCTACCAGATTTTGTTTCTACCTCTGAATTTCTCTACCTTCTCTGCAGTTTCTTGGAAATTGGAACAGTGAATACATAAGTATTATGGCAGTTGGAACAGATTAGGATTAGGTCTTTATGAGGATGGCCTCTTCCAGCTGGATAGGAGCAAACAGGAGACTAAATCTAGTATTGTTTGTAAAACACTCATGATGGATACAGCAGGCAAGGTTTTGACACCATTTAGCAAGAGAGAATAAGGACAGAGTTCCGTTCCCTCCTCCTCCTCAAAAAAAAAACCTCTCCAAAACATACACTACCTTAAATGTTTCCAGTAGGATACTTGCTCCCAGTCTGCAAGCCTGCTGGGCTGGCATTTTTGAAAGGCCATAACTGGTATCAGCAGCTTTTCCTCCAAAGGGCTTTTTTGGTTCATATGATTCCAATAGGCTGAAGCCAAGATCCACCAGGCCCTGAGTAACGTGGTCCCAGCCAAACGCACTGAGGAAAATATTAAACAGATCAGGAAAAAAAAAACTTAGCCACAGAAGAGGTTTAGATTAGTCTAAGGTAAAATCTTCCACAGTCACTCCAGAGTCCAAAGCAGCAGTGAGAGACGCTTGATCACTCCAGGGAAGATGACATCTCTCACAACACCATGACTGTCTTTAGGCTGAGGAACAGGTGCTCAGCACAACATGTCTTACAGTCCCAGTTCTCCAACCATCAGGCTTCCTTTCCAGTCCAAAGGTTTCCTTGCTATGGGGAATGATGTGCGCTCGGGTCCGATCTGAACATGACAGTAGGCTACAGTGGGGATGCAAAAATATCCTACTGATCCCAAGATCTTTAAGTCAGAGAGGAAGACTGAAGAGGAATGCCTCATATCAGACTAAAGGACAACTGGTGACAGATCACAGACCTATCTCACAGGATGATTAAAGGACCAACCATGTGGGGAAGAAAACAGTGAGTCTATCACTCATCCCTTGATCAGAACACAAACTACAGCCGGCAGCATGACTCATACCATCAGCTGCTTTACCAATAAGACACAGGCAAAGTCCTGAGCAGTTTAGTCCTCTGTACTGTCAGATGCTGACATTTGGGGTGCAGGGGGCAGATTTATACATCTGTGCTTGGGTTTTTAATTCATCTATATAAAACTCTGATAAAACCTTTGGATTTTGACACTGTTTCCTGATGGCACCTAGTCAGCAGTATTTAGCACCCGAGAGCATTCCAGTGAGGCTGAAAGCCTCACTCCCAAAGCCCTCCCCCTCCCAAAGCACATTGAGTGTTCTGCAGCACGTGGCAACAACTCACCTATTTTTTACCACTTCTAGAATTACAGCGGTTACATCATACTGTTGAGGAAACAAATCCTGCAGAAACTTGGAGGCCTGAAGGAACTGCAGGTCCTTGCAGCTTCTTGTGATTGATGTTTTCAAGAAATCAAATATCTGGAACA
This sequence comes from Chlamydotis macqueenii, assembly GCF_036417535.1. Lineage (NCBI taxonomy): Eukaryota > Metazoa > Chordata > Aves > Otidiformes > Otididae > Chlamydotis > Chlamydotis macqueenii. Next base: position 8,644,596 of record NC_141567.1, on the reverse strand, counting down.
TAAAATCATTGAGTGTGAGGAAATGATCTTTGAAATGAGACCTGTATAGTCTTGGGTATGTTCCAGTAACAGCACCAGCCAGAGCACAAGTTCCAGTACAGCCTGCCAAAAATCTTAATTCACTTCTTTCTCGGGACAAATACACCAACCTCATTAAGTGCCTCAAGGACGGTAACTTGCTGCCAGATGCACTTCAGGTGGCCACCACAGACACAAAACATTAAAAAAAGAAGACATTGCTTTTCTTCTCATGCTACAGTACCAACCCACAGGAACCACAACTTTGAAAAATTCTGACATTGCTCTGGGGTCTTTTACAGTGCTCAGTAAAATACAGCATGCCAATGATCTAACTGCCTCCCCACGAGCATCCTGAAACCATTTTAAGCCTAATTCTGATGGGACTATGACCTAACCATGCCTTCTTTCCTTGACAAGGACTGCATGGAAGTTCTCTGCAAGCTTATCACCCACATACCTGCTCTTGCAGTCTGTGTTTTACTGCAACTGACAGCAAAAGAGCCACACTGAAGGGACACAGGGCTCTACCGGGGTCCTTCTGTTGCTCAGTCTAGAAAATAGCAAGCAACAGTCAGAAAGCTTGTTACCTTCAACTGCGGAGTCCTGCAAGTTCAGGGAAGCTATCAGGCCATATCACACTGCTGCTGTGGTGCAGAAAGGGACATGCCTCTTCAAACATATCATAGCACTTGTTAAGTGAACATGACTGCGATCATAAAAATCATTAAATCCCTTCTAAAGATAACTAATTAAGTTGATTTTTAAAATCCTGCTTCAACACCTTCAACATCAGTGCCTGTCCATCTTTGTTGTACCTTTAGATGTCTGATTAGCTCCTCGCCTAGGTCCTGATCCAGGCTGATAACAGAAACGATATGGAGAATAACGGTACCTTCCACATGGCGGAGCTGGTCTAGAGGCATTGTGGCTACCTCAAGGTCCACTGATCTGAAAGATTTATCAGAAGAAAACAAGCCATCCCATATCATAAAGAATTTCTTATGTATTAAGGAAGATGTACTTGCACAAGGTTTGACATTCCAAATTGAAGGAGCCCTGGCCAGGACCAGGGTGACTACAAATAGGTGGCAAAGAAAGAGGATAACAGAGAAAGAACTTACTGTGGAACCCTCTCTTCTTCCTTTTGTCTCTTATCCAACTGATTGAAAAAAACGATGATTCCTTCTAAAACAGTCTTCTTACTGCCCTGTAAGGCAGGACATTACACTAAGGCACTGCAAGGTCTGCAGTATCCCAGAGAACTCCGCTCTACTCCCACACCAATTACAAATGTCATGGTATCCTTCATTTCCCTTCATAAATCACTGAGGTGGGGGAGGGCTCCTGTGTGGCTCATTTCCAGATGAAGTGACTCTGGTTTAGATTGCACATTTCTTTTGACTGCGCTTATCCAAGAGTTGTAAGAAGCTGAAGCTTTCATCTGTTCTTTTTTAGAAGTTATTATTAATGAGAAAGGAACCTTTATGTTATAATCAATTAGGGAGACTTTCAAACTCCTAACCTTAAATCTAGCATTACATTTTGGCCAGTGGACCCAAACGACCTCCTATAACACACACGTAATTTGTCTGACTGGATCATTTTGGCATTGACTTGGTGACAAATGAAGCAAGCAAAAGCGCCAGATCACCCTGTCAAAGGGCAGAGATGTCACTGGCAGCCTCTGCTTGCAGAAGAGCACAAGAGATGAGACAGCTCCAGTACAAGTCAGGCTACAACCCAGAAGACAGTCACACTGCATGAGCTATTATTATAGTGTGCAGATCACAGAGAGTGAGCAAACCACACTTAAGAACACCGAAAAAAAAAATCTTCTCTGTTGTCCGCTAGGTCTGTGCTCATCCCTTATTTCCCAAAGGTTTCCTTCTTTTCCCACAAGGAAGATGAAGATTGTATCTTCCTCTGAGAATTCAGCTCCTTCAGGCTAAAGGCAGTTAAAGAAAAAAAACCTACTGATGTCCTGCTAAGTCCTGCTCCTCACAGCAGTTTGGGAAAAATCAGAATCCCCATCAAAATCCAGCTTATAGCTCAGTCTGTACATTTTTTTTTTTTTCTCATGGTACATTCATGCCAGCTCCCATGAGCTTTTACCTTTGCAGAAAGCAGCAGCAGCTGATAGACCAGAGGGGGAATTTCCTGCAGGTCTAATTTGGGGAACATCCTAAGGATCTTTTCCACCACAAACTGCAGCTCCTCTCCCGATAGTGGAATATCCCTGTTGAATCAAAGATGCAGTTTAATAATTCTCACTAATTTCCTCCAGAATCCCACAGCAGTCAACTCACAAGTAGACAAAGGGTCCTAATGCACAGACAGGCAGCGAGTGCTCCCAAAACCCTCCGCAGAAGCAGTTCCCAAACATCCCTCAATACCCTACCACTGTCCCGGGATACTCTTCAACCTTCAGTGCTTAGATCTCCTTCACATTATGCTTGTTTGTTAATATATTGTTAATTTGCCCAGGCTCACTCACACATGTGAGTCTCTGAGTGTGAGCCATGCCCAGTCTCTGAGGCTTGCCTGCCCAGCTGTGTTTTGTATCCGAATGGATCTGATGTGGATGTTCACTGACTCAGCCATCCACGGGGCATGCCTGGTATGGTCAGACCTGCTATTCCTACTTGCCCCAGACTACGTGTGAAACAGGACACAGGCGTGACCACAGTGCTGAAGTTGAATGGAAAAGAAATTACCTGAACATGTTGGCAAGATGTATTACACTCCGAGGATCCCACCTGGTAAAACAAGAATACGATGGAAATTTGAAAGCAGGCAGAATTATCATTTATCCCTCCCCTCCTCATGCACAATTATTCAATGTCACCATTTCCCTGTCACGTTCTGACATTAAGAGTAAAAGCCAAATTTCCTCCAGAAGTCACCACCACCACCCTAACCACCCAGACGCAGAATGCTCCAAAGTGCCCCCATCCCCACAATAACAAATAACCAAGAAAGGAATAAAACCAACAGCTTTCTGAGTCCATTCACACAACACTATTACACGATCTGGAAATAGGGTGCTCCTTTGCCTTCCCAGCCAGGGAAGGCACTGTCATGGATGGCACAGATTCAAAGACGATAGCTTAGGACACGGACAGTGAGGTCCAGCTCATCATGATGTCTTTTTCAAAGCACAGCATGAAGCTCACTGTTTTGCCGTCTAACTGTCGGGGCTATAGACACACCTAGTGACTGCAGATTTATCTCCCACTGTGCCTGTAGGGTGTCACAGGAATTCTGTAAAAGGCCCAAACAGCACTAGGCACTGACTTATTGTTAAATGGACTAAAGCATGGTACATACTTGCTGGAGCAGAGAGTATTTATCAGCTGTTTCTTAAACTCCTCCCCATTCAGTTCACCTGAAAAAGCAAAAGGCTTTTAGGAGCCCATTCCAGAGGAAGGGAGGACAGGCTGGAAAGAAGGAACTGAGAGGGGTCACCTTTCCCATAAGCCAGGCTTTCCTTCGAATTGGCCAACGCAGTGAGAACAGTGGAAAACAACTCCAAGGATTTCCCGTTAGACAGGCTGCCACCTTTAATAACATCAACAAACAGGGTGGCAAGCTCAGCCAACGCATGGCCTGGCAGCTGGCGAGCCTGGGAGAAGATACAACATGAAAGAGCCTGAGGCAGTGCACAGGAGAATTCCACGTACACATCCAAACTGTCACCAAAACCCAGCCAAGGACAACATTTCTCACAGTGAAATGTTCCCCTAAACGGGGAATTCAGCCCCGAGATCTCTATTTTGTACTGTCCTTTGTAGAACAGAGTAGTAAATCAAGATGATGTAATTATAAGTTTGGAGTTTCAATCTAAGTCTAACCATCCAAAAATAATCACACACAGCAAATTCCAACACCAGCTAACTTAGTCCAGGGCAGATCCATGGAAAGGACACAACCCGTTTTCTTTAGTAGCCTAGTGAAGTATCTCAATCTGCATGCAAAATGGTACCCAGCAGAGCCCAGGAAAGCTAGTCCAAAGGAGCTTCTACCTCCAGCATCAGCAGTCCTATGATTTCGGACACCTTGCCCAAATGCAGGTCCCCTGACTCCACTAGTGGGACGCAGTGCTTGTAAACCTGAAGCCTCCTGAAAACACCGCTTCGTTGGGAGCATGGAGAGCCTTATAATGAGAAAATAAAGAATGAGAAAAAGAGTTATGCAAGTAACAACATGTTGCTAAACAACAGGAAATTACAGGGCTAAACTGTCACCTGACTGCAACTCTCTATTTTGTCTATCTGACAAAACAGACAAAAAACAGAGCACAGGAAATGAGAATCTCTTAGATAAAATAGCTGAAGCACTCAACCCTGTTATCACACCCTACGGTTCACTCAACCTGCTGTTCGAGATCAGGAAGTGTCAAAATGTTGAGAAGAATCAGCTTGGTAATTAAGTTTCCGCCAGCGAACTCAGTCCCACTCCAAGGCACCTAAGGGCTCCCAGAAATGAAGCCCACTTACAACAGGTTCATTACAATTACCTGAGTATTTCCTATTTCCCCATACCTATTTTCAGATGTCCCGTTTCCCTGGGACAGCCCTGACGGGCTGGTTTTTACCACAGGTGACAATTCTGTGTGCTGCTGAGCACTCACCTCGCCCAGCCGGCCTGCAGCTCACCGGCCATCAGCGGGGCTGGGGCCACCGTCCCCCTCCCCACCCACCCCCAAAGCGCAGCTCGAGAGATCGCCCACCTTTGAAGATCCCTCTTAACAAAGCTGTCGTCTCCCTCCCCTTCAGGGCCTGCCTCGTCACCATATCGCCCAGCTGCGAAGAGAAGGGGACGCTGTGAGCTGCACTCCGACAAGGCGTCCCGAGGAGAAGCCGCCCCCGCTCCCCGAACACAGCGCCCGGCCCCGCGGGACCCCCGCGCACCTCGCCCTCCCCCAGGCTCTGCAGGGCCTCCTGGAGCCGCTCCGGGGCCTCCTCGGCCGCCAACGCCAGGATACGCTGCGCCATGGGGCCGCGAAGGAGCCCAGCCCGGCCCGGCCGGGCACCCACTACCGGCCACCGCCGCCCCACCGGGCCGCAACTCTGTCACCCCGAAATTCCCGCCCGGAAGTGCGCGCCCGTCACCCGGGCAACAGCTCCCGCCCCCGAGCGCTCATTTCCCTTCCTCGCCTCCCGCGGCAGCGCCGGGAGTCCGCGGGTTCGAGTCCCGCGGGGTGCGGCCAGCGTGGGGTCGGGGGCGATAGCACGGTGCGTGGCAGCGTGGGGCGCAGTACGGCATGGGGTGCAATCTGGCATGGGTGCAGGCAGATGGGGCGAGCAGCAGGGTTGGGACAGGGGCGCCGGTCACAAAATGCCCATTCGGGGCCCCACCCCGCAGCAGCAGCACTCGGCCCCTTCGCTCGCCACCCACGTGGGGTGCGGGTGCCTTCGAGTAAACCCCTTAATTCCGGGGAGGCACGAGGGCTGGCCTTGGGCGCACGAGGAGGTTTAGCTCGCCTTTAAGCACGGCGATTTAGCCGGAGGATCCGGTGCCAGCGCAGCGTAGGAGCTTTGGCGAGCCCCGTGCTCGCGGGGAGCGGGAGCTGCCGCTGCCGCGCGAGGGGGAGCGGGTTCAGCTGGGGACGTGGGGATGGGGATAACCAGACCTGGCCTAGAAATCCCCAAGGGCATCCGGCCACAACACCTTGGGCTGGGTCCCTCTTGAGGCTGCCACCCCTCCTGAGACCCCTTTTCCCGGGACAAAGCACCCACTCAGTGACGCCAGGGGTTGTGCATGAGCCTGCAAATGATTTAATCTGCGATAAGCATGATGGCCAGGATGCCCAGCTGGCCAGGGGAGCACAGGTCCCCCTCCTACCCCCATATAGGGCTGTTGGGGCTATTCTGGATGTCCCCCCTGTCACACACCATCTTGCTTGCTGGGCTGCAGACAAACATCCAGCGAGCTCCAGGAGGGAGCTGAGCCTTGCACCAGGGCTGGCGTGGGGAGGTTGAGGGTCTCCCGTGAAGAGCAGTGCATGGTGCCCCTGGCCGTGGCGGCACCGCTCAGGGTCTTGGCACAGATCTGGGTTTTCCGTCCCTGCTCCCCTCTGCCCTCCATCTGGAGTCTCGTGCCTTCCTCCTCCTCCCTCCCTTGCAGCGGGGTCTCAGCTCTGTTTGCAGGGCAGCCCCGTGGAAATCAAATCCGTAAATCCCGGTGGCATTACAAAACATGCCTTGTGTAAGACCCTTCAGTCCTGCTTTGGTGCTTAGCCTGGCCCTTCCACCTCCCCAAAATCCCCATCCCAGCAAAAGCCCGGCCGAGCTCCTCTCTTGGGTCTGGGGAAGGAGCCGTGCACAGCTCCATCCTCGCCGGGCCCTCACTCAGCTCCTGTAACTCTGGACCCTGAAAGAGTTAAATCTGCAAGGGCTCCCCTGCCCTACAGAGCTTCAGCATGCTGGGATGTGGACACCCTAAAAAGCCTCGTCCCACTGCACCCATGTGTGGGCTCAGTGTGGTCCCTACCGCATCTCAGGGCTCCCCTCCCTCATGGGTCCATGGCATCACCCCAGGGTGAACTGGGTTCCTGTTCCCAAAGCTCTGAGCAGGCAACCATCACTCGAGGACATCGTCAAAAAACCCCACCTGCCCACACTTTTTTATTTTAAAAGCTGAAAGTGGCCCTGTATGGATGCTGGTGTGGGTGGCCTTGTTGGGGAGGAGTTGTAGAGCCCCAGGCAGGGCCAGCCCCAGGAGCATCTTCTGCTGTGGACCCATCCCTCCAGCCAGACCCTGCCCGTGTGGCCAAATTCACAGCAGGACCTTGCCAGGCTTTTTGCAGCAGAAGCTGAGGAAGAGACCTGGCCTGCCCACCACAGGGGAGCAGGCTGGGATGGCAGGCTGCCCACCGCCTGCCTCTGCCCCTGCCCCTGCTCCGTCCTAATGAGCGAGTTACACAACGAGAAGCTTTTATACTTCGTTAATCAGGTCCGGCATCCCAGCCCGCCCCTCCACGCACGCTCTGGCTGGCCAGCAGAGCCCCAGCTCCCTCCTTCCCTCTCCTCAGTTGCCTTTTGTAATGTTTTAATGGGGTTTCTTGCCTGGGTTGTGCTGACTTAATTACAAAGCTGCAGTGAGTTGATGCCTTGTGACGGTCTAATCCCAACCCGGTGACTCTACAAAGCTTTCGCCCGGCTTTCTTGCGGCTCCACTCCGGCCTTGCCATCCGTGCGTCCATCTCAGCGCCGCGCACTGACCCTCTGTGGACGGTTCAGCTTTTCCTCTCCCTGGTAAGTATCTGGGACTTTTTCCACTTGAAATAACTGCATTGGAGACTGTCATCCAGCCTTCCCTTAACTTGGTACCTCTGAGGCTGGAATTGCTTTTGGTGCCTGGAAAAAGGAGATGCCCATCCCTTCCTGGGAGCTAGCAGGGAAGAGGATGCCCTGGAGCTGGAGCATCCCTCACACAGCCTGGGCTCAGAGCTGCTGCTACAGCTGGGCAGGGGCAGGATCGGGCACTGGAGGGAGGATGAAGGCAAGCTTCCTCCTCCTTATGTGTGGGAACCAGGTGTTTCACCCAGACAGCGTCAGAAAGATGCCGAGAAGGTAACAGTCCAGCCTTGCTGCTGGTGATGGACTCTAGGCTGGAGCAGTGAGGCTTGAGAGTTTGGGAAACACCTTGGGCGTAGTGCGGTAGTAAAAATAAAAGGCAGTAAAAGCATGAGCTGGCTCCCCACCTGGACAAAGCTGGGGTCACACCCCTGCCCATATGAAAGTGGTCTGAGATGAAATGGCGCTGGGTGAGCTCATGGGGTTGGGGGTCCCCCCGAGACGCCCTCAACCTCCAGTGGAAAGGCAGACCTGGAAAAAAAGGATGAAGTGTCAGACGATCAATACCCACATTTTTAAGCTGCTTTCACAAACATCCCTGGTGTTTCTCAAAGCTGATCAGCCCCTGGCAGGCAGGCAGAGAGATGTGGGCAGTGTGTGATGGAGCTGAGGACGGTTGGGGTGCTCCTGCCTGGGCAAGGGGAGCATGGGATGGGGCACGGGGGGCTGCAGAGGCCGTTGGGATCCCAACCACTACTGATTTCTCCTTCCCTTTCCCAGTGTCCTGTGGCTGACGGAGGACAGAGGAAGACATGTCTGCAGTTGTGAGTGCTGTCCCTATGCCGCCCCGTCCCCTGGCCTCTAAGCATCCCCTTCCTGCACCCCTCATTCCCCTCCAGCTGCTCTCAGCCCATCCCATTGCACCCCCTCGGGTGCATGTGTGAAGGCTCTACCCTTCCCCATAGCCCCCTCCAGCCAGGGGGACCCGCGGTGGGGCAGAGAGTTGGGGGGTTGGCTGGGGAAACCCCACATCCTCTCCTTGCTCCCAGACGGGCACCTTCCGCATCGTTTCGGAGGAGGAGCAGGCCCTGCGCACCAAGCTGGAGCGGCTCACCACCAAGGACCATGGCCCTGTCTTCGGGAGGTGCGAGAAGATCCCCCCACACACCTTGCAGAAGGTGAGGGTGGCTGTGGGGACCAGGAGGTGCAGGCCCAGCCCTGCTCCTTTTTGGGGGCTGAAGACCCTCACTGGGCTCTTGCCTTGGGGGGTGGGATGCACTTACCCCAAAGAGTCTCCGAGGAGGAGACCTGGGTGATGCTGCCCTCCTTGTGCTGGGATGCTGCAAGGAGCATCACTTCACCCCTCCAGCTTTGGGGTGTCTTCATGACCCCTGGGGTGTTTTGGGGTGCATGGGGGGGCGTTGCTGAGCCAGACCCCGTCCCTGCTCCCCTCCAGGCAAAGGATGAGCTGAATGAGACGGAGGAGCAGAGGGAGGTGGCGGTGAAGGCGCTGCGGGAGCTGGTGCAGGAGCGGGCGAGCAGCGAGGAGGTGTGCAAGGCGGTGGCCGAGAAGATGCAGGGGAAGGACGACTCCTTCTTCCTCCGCTTCATCCGCGCCCGCAAGTTCGATGTCCACAGGGCCTATGACCTGCTGAAAGGTGGGGAGGGGTCCTGGGCTGTGGCACTGAACGAGGATCAAGGCACGGGAAGGGGATGAGGAGAGGGGATAAATAGAAAAATGCAGGGCTGGGGGCTCGGGATGCAGAAGAAAGAGTTGGGATGGGGAAGGAATTAAAAGAGAGTGGTGCCAGGCATCCTGCAATGCCAGGACAGTCCTATTCCTTGGTGATTTACCAGACAAAATGGAAAAAAAATGTGTTTGGTGGTGGCAGACTGTTTCATTTGTGCAGCAAACCCAGCTGCTTTGGGTTGCATCCCCTCAAGACCTCCATGCCCTATACATACCCTACATACCCTGTGTACCCCTGGTAAGAAGCCGGTCCTGCACCCACCCCAATGCTTCTGTGCAGAGTTCCTGGTGGGCTCAGCATCCCTGGGACCCCTCGAGGGCTGGGGGCAGGTTGGGGGCTTGTGGCACCCCCTCCCCACACTGAGAGTGACCTGGAGAGATGGAGGGGGAGCGGGAGGGCAGCCTGGGGGTGGCTGCCAGCGGGGACCTGCCTGGCTCTGGCTAGCTCTTCTTTGTATCAGCCTGGGGGATAATGAGTTGTAATTATCAACACTCTCTCCCAGAGAGCTGTTTTGTTTGCTTGCATTTTCCCAGGACAAGATTCCTTATTTTGTGCCGCAGGGTGCCAAAGGAGGGGAGCTGGGGGATGTCACCCAAACGGGGAGGAAGGGGAGAAGAGAAATTAGGGAAAAAATTATTTCATCTGCTCGTTGAGGTGTTGGAGATAAGGCAGGCGTGGGAAGCTCCTGGCATGGCGAGAATAACACTGAGTGTGCTGGGGCAGGGGCTGAACTCCTCTCACCCTCTTTTCTGGAGAAGGCCTGAGCCACGTGGACTCCAGGCACGGCTGGTCCACAGCTTCCGGGCTCAGGACCGACGTCTCACCATCACTAGCCTGCACTGTCTCTGGCGGCTTCCCCAGCACTGCCCTGGCTTCCCGAGGCTGGGCAAGCAGCCGCTGTCCTCCCTAATTTTTGCATCTCTCCAGGCTACGTGAACTTCCGCCAGCAGTACCCCGAGCTCTTCGACAACCTGACCCCCGAGGCCGTGCGCAGCACCATCGAAGCCGGCTACCCTGGCATCCTGGCCAGCAGGGACAAATACGGCCGGGTGGTGATGCTCTTCAACATTGAGAACTGGGATTACGAGGAGATCACCTTTGATGAGGTCAGCCCAGCTGTTGTTCCTGGAGCACAGTGGTCCCACTCCCGAACTTGTCCCACTCGGCACGTCTGAGCGCAGCATCCCTTACACACACGTATACATGTGACCACGTGTAGCCTCCAGCCATCCAGGTTGAACCAAATCTGTAGCCCTTTGGGTTTATCCTTCCAGGGAGCGTGGGAGAGCATGGTCCATCCCAAAGCGTTCCATTTCCTTCCCCCTGATGTGGTGCGAGGTGCAGGCCAAATGTGGGGTGTGTCCCAGCCCAGTTAACACGAGGTGAAGGAAGGCACCACGCCATTAAATCAAAGTACTTTAGAAAAAAGGGACCCGCAGGGCAGAGAAGGAAACTGAGGAACAAGGCACAGAAAGGGCTTCTTGGCAAAGAGGTCTCCAGGCATGTAACTCACAACTTCTCCCAGCTCCGTTTTCTGCTCAGCTCTGAATTTGGTTGCAATATATCATTGCGAGATCTGAGATGCATCTGACTTGAAAGGGGAACGTGGTAGTTGTTGAGCATCCCCCGAAATGCCATCCCTGCTCTGAAGTCCTGGGGCTGGCTGTGACAAGCAGGGGCTGGAGTCAAGCAGACCCTGGCTAATGCTCCATGGGACTCTTCCTGGAAGTCTCCTGGGGTCTGTGGGAGGTGAGACCTAATACCAGACCTGCTGTCTCTCGTCTCCATCAGATCCTTCGTGCCTACTGCGTTATCTTGGAGAAGCTGTTGGAAAATGAAGAGACCCAAATCAATGGGTTCTGCATCATTGAGAACTTCAAGGGCTTCACCATGCAGCAGGCATCAGGGATAAAACCCTCTGAGCTCAAGAAGATGGTGGACATGCTTCAGGTGAGGTGGCAAAGTGTGCACCCAGGAGTGGCAGAGCCAGTCCTGGGGGAGCAGAGAGCTCAGGGAAAGGAGCAGGCAGGGCTAGAAGCGTTTGCAGTTTTCACAACACTGACACCAGAAGCAAGCATGATGGAGAAGCTGTTCTCCATCACACTCTCCTTCCCTTGCTATCTAGTTGGATTAATCCTGCAAGAGGAATTCTATTTTTCCAGCCTGAGGTCTCTGTCCTCTCAAAAGCCCAACCAGAGGCCAAAGACACGTGGCTCTCTCCGGGGAAGGAGGAGAGCAGAGATGTGGTCCTTCTGGAGTGGGAACCATCCAGGAGGCTCTTCAGCTTCCCTGATACTCCCCAGGCTGGGAGAGCCGATCCTCTGGGTCAGAACAAAAAAGGGGCCACCAAAGAGAGAAGGGGAGATGGGGTGAGGGGAGTTGAGGTGGTGCCAGGGTGCCTTTTGTTTTCCATCGCTGCCCACCCAGCTCTGTGTGGCCAGCACCCTCTGTAACCATCTGTGTCTGGATTTGGGATCCTAGGACTCCTTCCCAGCACGGTTCAAGGCCGTCCACTTCATCCACCAGCCTTGGTACTTCACCACCACGTACAACGTGGTCAAACCATTCCTGAAGAGCAAACTGCTGGAAAGGGTGAGTGTGGGAAAGGGACCCAGAGGCAGAGGCACGTCCCTGGGTGAAAGAGAGCAGCCGGGAAGAGTTGCCCTGGTCCCCTGCTGAAGGTTGCTCTCATCTCTCTCCAGGTCTTTGTGCATGGGGAGGAGCTGGAGTCCTTCTACCAGGAGATCGATGCTGACATCTTGCCAGCAGACTTTGGTGGCAACTTGCCCAAGTACGATGGCAAAGCAACTGCAGAGAAGCTCTTTGGACCCCGCATCGAGTCTGAAGACACGGCTCTCTAAACCGGGGTCTGCTCTCCCTCACTTGTAAAATAGGATCAGCGGTGGCCCCCTAACCCCAACCACCTCCTTACTGTAGCTTTGGCTGAACAACTGCTCGCGATGAGGCACTCTGGGCGTGTTGCTCCATGCTTGTCCCTCCCCTCCCCAAACCTGGCAGCGGGCTGCCCGGCAGCTCTGTCTCTCCCAGGCAGAGCATCCTTCCCTCGGGAGCCAGCAGAGAAAGGAGGTCACCAGCCCTCTCCTGCAGCATGCCCTGGAGCTGCAGTGGGAGGACAAGACAGCGTTTGCTCTGGGAAGGGAGGGCTACAGCGAGGGAGAAATAAAGCGTTCAATAGCAGAGCTCTGGAGTCCCTTCTAGCGTGTGGCAAGGAACAGGGGTGCAGTTTGGATTCAGCAACACGGGTCAGACAACATCCCCCTGCCCAACATAGACCCTCAATTGTCAGTCATCTACTCTAACTGGGAAAGAGAAAACAGCTCAAAAGATGCAAGCAAGAACCCAAAAAGGGGTTGAGTGGAGCTGGCTCTGCCTAATTTCTGCTCAGTAAAGCAGGGAGGAAAGGGGAACAGAGGCTGCAGCAGCCACTAAGAGGAGATGGATATTAACCACAAGACAGTGAAAGACAAGCAGAATATACCCTCCTAAATCCTTCAAAAGCACAGCTCTTTCTCCTAGCACTGCACTGTGACAGGGAGCTTGGTGAGGGAAGCGCCACCAAAAGCCACCATGGAGGACAGAGGAGGGTCCTTGCACAGCAAACAAGCTCTGCCTGATGCTAATGCCAATGAGCCCTTGCTGATGTGGAGTCAGCAGGGCCAGGGTGGGGAGGAGGGAGGCAGAAGTAACTGTGTCCCAGGGGAGGAGGTCTGTTCTGCTTCATGAACCAGGCATCTCCTCCAAGTAGCTGATCAGATTCCTGTTTCCAGATCATCATCTCCTCCCCTGGTGAGCAGTAGGGCTCGGAGAGGAGCAAGGCGCTGTCTCTGCCCAGGTTACTACCTTCTCCGCCAAGCTGGTCCCACAGCATGCCCCATTTCCCCTCCTTCCCAGCTCTGCAGCTACACACGGGTGCCTTTCATCAGCCAAGCAGAGGACCAGACCCTAACCTGAAGCTGGCCAAGGTGGAGGGTGCTGACAAGAGCCACATTCATCACAGCACTGGCTCAGGCTCAAACCAAACAGCACGTTGGCTCCGAAGTTGTGCGGAGGATGCAGCCTGTCTGGGCAGAGGAGACTGGGGTTAAATCTGTCTTCTCCAGCCTCAGCAGCATGGCTGGTTCACACATAGCAAGTCCCAGCCTGGGGCTGTGCCAACCTTGTGCGAGAGCCCAGAGGCAGTGCGAAAGGCCCCTCTCTGCTGTATTTGGCTCCTTACTGTGCAGTGCTCTTCACAGGGTCAGGAAGCAACTGGAGCCATCCCAAGGAAACCATGTGTGACAACCCTACAAGCATCAGGCCAGTGCAAACACAATAGCACAGCTTGCTTGGGAGACAGAGCAATTGCAGCTCATTTATAAAAACAGAAAAAAGATAAAAAACAAAACAAAACAACCGAAACCCCATAGGCACAGATGGGAGCAGATGGGAGCACCACACTGCTGCCTCTGGGATTTGGACTGGGACAGCTCTAGCTCTTGGAGGTCCCTGTGGCTGCTCGCCACTGCTGGGACAAATTGTCAGCCAGTAGCTTGCTTTGATGGTGAGACAGAGAACAGCACAGCAAAAAGAGCAGCGAGCACAATCCGTGCTAGCTCCAGCTTCCCCCCAGAGTGACTCTGACCAAATCAGGAAGGAGTTTTGAAGTAGATCTAACAGCTGAATTGCAATGGCCAATAAACTAGAGATGGAGCCCAAAACATTGCCTCCCACAGAGCAATTCTCATTGCAAAGGAACAGCAGTGATGGTCCTGGCCCAGCCTGACTGCCCCAAAAGCTCACCAGTACCAGTTATTTTCCACATCTTTCTCACTTGGTCTGTAGGTAAAAAAAGCAAAACAAAACAAAAACAACCAAAACCCAAACGAGCAAGCGCTCTTCACATCAGCTTCTGGCAGGACTTTTTTTACACCCTAGGTGCAAACAACTAGTTAACTTCTTAGATGTCAAAGTGTTCCAGGCAGAGATGCTGTTGTGTGGGGTTGGTTTTTTTCCACTGCTCACTGAAAGATAAGTCATTCCACTCACTCTTGAGCAGGGAAAAATAAGAGGAGATGATTTTTGCAGACACAGCAGCCAAAAGCTTTACTGCACGTTACAGGAAAGCTATCATCCCAGAGGAGAGTCCTTCCACACAGTGCAGGAAGGGTCAACCTCAGCTAAGCCCTGCACTCTGCTCCAGGCCTGAGTCCTGGCACAGCTGCAGGTCTGGCTCCAGAGGAGTCCTTCAGCCAGCAACCTAGCAATCCTGGGAAAACCTAGGGGCTGACACAGGACTGCTAGAATCTGCTCTTATCCATCTGCAAAAATAGCCCTTCTTTAGCATTTTCAGGACAGACAGTTTTTTTAAGCTGATGCCACCTCCATTCCCCACCAGAGAGGCATCAAGGGCCTTTCTTGGCCATAAGACAAAAAGAAACTAAGAAAGGCTTGAGCATCACCAGAGCTTGTGTCACGTAGTGCAAGGGAAAAAGAGGTGAAGATTATAAAGTCCACCCCGCAGCTAGCATCTTAGGGAAGGCTGAGCCACTAGCCTCAATCAACTGCCAAGAAAGCCACACATTCCTTAGCTCAAGAGCCTGCTAGACAGTCCACACTTAGCCACCAAGCCCAGCCCCAGCAGATGTGAGAGCCAGGGCAATTGTTAGATGCTCCTGTTATAGCTGGAATTGTTAAGTGACTTCTCCCTGGAGGCTTTCTGGAGTTGCTTTGTCCTTGTTCTGCTCTCTGGAAGACAAGAGAGGCAGCGAAAGGCTCCAGCTGGAGATGACAGTGGTGGCAGGGGCTGGCACACCATCCACGTGTTGTTACATACAGGCCCTGGGCAGTCTTCTCATTTATCTACCTGACACTCACTTCAGCTTCCAGCAGGCAGCAGAGCCAGATCTTTAATCACATGTACGGGCTGGGGCTAAAGGGTTCCTCTTGTTCCTCCTTTAGCTAATCCAAACCTCATAATTGAGGGAATACATTCAGATACTCAGTTGCATTTTAATCAACATTACCTTGTTAGGCCAATGTGTTCCCACACCAAATGATCCTCTCCCCACTGCAGAAAAAGTAAGAAAGCATGGCTGCTTTGCCTGTCAAAACTGACCGCTGGACTCCATCACCCAATGACACTGCACACAGTCACTACATGCAGCACTGACTTCAATAAGTCCTTTATTTTTAAATAAAGAAATCCCACTGAATCAAAGATAACAAAATTACATTTTGTTTTGCAATGACCTCCATTTTACACCACACAGAAGAACAAAAATCAAAGAAAAAATAAAAGACACTGTTATATATATTTATATATATAATTTTAAAGGTAAACATCAGCAGATATAGAAAAATTGCATTGCTAGTTGCAAATCATCTCCCCTGCAGCTGTCAGCTCCAGAGAATCTGACTCAGAACACGGCAGCAGGGAGGGTGTCTCAGTATACAAGCTTTCTCAGGGCAGCATTTAGAGATGGTTCCAGAGTATAATTTTGCCAATTTGAAAATATTTTCATAGTAAACTGCTCACCAAGAACATCAGAAGTCACTCAGCCTGTTCTAACACACCTGCACAGGCAAAACTAGACGGGCACAGGTCTGTTTTTCCTGAGCTCTCCACATACCTCTTCAGCTTAGGATTTTCAGAGAAAGAGGTTATGCTTTCTCAAGAAGAATGTCTAGTGATCTGTCACTGGGAATTATGGTCAAGCTATCAAGTAACACAATGAGAAAACATGCTCCTTTAGAAAGCTGACTTGAGCTAAGCAGTAGGGTTTGGTTATATCAGATACAAGTGGGTTTTGTTTGGCTTTTTGTTTTTAAGACTTCCCAGTTGGCAGGAGCCATGAGAAGGGCCAACATCCCAGTAGAGCTACAGTGGAGATCCTAGAAGAAAGTTCTGTATCTAATCAAAGCTCTTGCATGACCAGAGATAGACAATGCGAGCTTGTCATTCAGACAAGAGCCAAAAGGCTTTGCATAGAGCCACCTTACAGGACTGGGCTCCTTACTGGCATTAAACCTACCAGGGTTAGGCAAGGCCATTTGGTGAGAAGGAAGGATATGGCCTTTGGCAGGTGCAGGGCTGGAACTTTCAGAGTATGTTAGAGATTTGGAAAATGCTGTTCAATACCCGCAGATCCAACTTGATAAATGCTGCCCTGGATTGCAGTGTTTGTGTCCATTAACCAGTAGAACCAAAAGTACAGATGTTTAGAATGCAACGGTTCAGGATAACCCTAGAAACCCTTCCACCACAGCATGAAAAGCTGGCAACTGCTTTAACTCATTGATGGCACTTACATCTAAGCTCCCCGAACAGCTGAGAAAGTCCAGGCCAGTGTAACAGACACTCAGCAATAAAAGAGTATAGTTACAAGGCACCCCCTTCCTTGGGCCAGTGTTGCTCTGAGGCACTCTAAGCTCAGAGAAAACTCAGGAAGTCCTCACACTAAGAAGAGCTGTTTGCTTTTCATCTAGAAGCCATGAAGGAGACACTGCTTTGAGCTGCTGTGGCTCTAGAACCTACCCAACCAACAGACCTGCCAAAGGAATAAGGACACATGGAACGTGATTCAAGCCAGAAACAAGATGCTCTTCACCTCAAATGACTTACACATGCAGCACAAGGCTAGGGCCTTCTCGGGTCACCTGGGAAAAGGCTGTGAAGAATTTCAATCAGCTTCAGACAGGCATAATATTTCTAGAAAAGCCTGGAAGCCATTCAGATGACTAAACTGTTTGGCAATTAAATCCTCAAGTTGCTACTCTCTGCTTTGCCTTTTGAGATGTAGTAACTTCAGCAATCTACCTCCAGCTACACTGCTGGAGAGTTAATAGACAGAAGAACTTCCGGACTGTAAGGTAACAAGTCACATGTCAAGCAAAGCAAACCCTCCTTCCGTGACTCAATCCCTACAGTTAGAGAAGCAGAGAGCTGAAAGTCATCCACTGCTTAGACATGTTATTTTAAACCTTAACACAGACTGTATAGTTGTAGGCTGCCCACAAAGGTCCTTTAAATCAGCACACTTGTACAGTGCATATTGCCAGGGATGTCTCTCTATCTAGTGTCTGAAAATTCATTTACTAAAATGCAAAGCCCCAAAAGCTCTGACAGAGCTGTTACTAAAATCTCTAGATATGCTGATGTCAAGGGAGGAGGAGAAAAAAGGGCAAGGCACCACATGTCAAAGGGCTGTGGTCTAGGAACTTGTGACAGACCCAGGACAGATGACACTTGGATAAATTCAGTACTGGAGCTAATAAGTTCCAAACATCTTTGCATAATGGCCTGTCTTTGTAATCTATAACATCTTAAACGGGAACTGCAGAAAAAGAGAAGAACACTGCAGGGAAATTCAACTGTCTTTCCAGTGCAACTACACCACTGCCAGGCCCATCTTAAAACACCTTCAACTTAGAAGCTAATCAAGGAACCATTAAAAACACTGGCAAATCCGATGTAGTGGAAGCTGCAAGTTCCCTGCGTTCAGTAAGAGCAAGTCCCAGCTGCTCACCTACAAGCCTCAGATCTCTCCAGACACTGACAACAGTGATGGCTGGACCAGCCTAACCATCAAACAATAATAGTTCCACAGCTTTCCATCTAATTGAGAGAGTCCTTAGGGTTTATGTTCAAGTGCTACTTACATCCAGCGACGGGAAAGAGGTGTGTATACCACACAAGACTACCTGTGAAAGAGCTCTGCTAATGTTTTTTAATAATGCCAGTTTGAAACTACACAGAGCACATGACAGATTCATGATGCTGTAATCCTGAACTGCGCTATCAGACAACGCTGCAATGACACAGAAGTGCACACTTCAACAGCCTCATGTGTCTTGTCGAGAGATGAAAAAGACTACTTAATGTCTAAGACTTAAATTCAGATTACATTTAAGGTTGACTTCACTGGGCAAATGAAGACCACCTGCCCACATCAAAGACTAGCATTGCCTTATTTTGGGAGAAGAGTATTTCAGATTAGGATTGGACAGAGTCCCATGCATCACAGGGCACTGGCACCAGGTATCAGTAGCCAATAGCTGTCAGCAGCAACATTTAATACAAAATTCCCTTTAGATAACACGTACTGCAGCTTAACTTTCTCCTCTCCCACTTCCCGAAGATATCTTTAAGTTACTGCTGCAAGTCTGACACGATGAGCCTTGGCTTTGAAAGCAGCAATTTGGGTGGGATGGGGAGAAAAAGATTTTTCACTGCTTCCACCTCCAACAAACTTCATAAGCTGGACCTCAGGCTTCAGAAGCCTTGCACAAACAAGCCATGACAAAAGCTCTTCTTCCCCAAACAGGCTAGAATTAGTTGGTGAAGTCACAAGTGGTTTGAACAGCTGTAGATGCAAGTGCAAAGTGCAAAAACAGGCTAAAGGAGCAAGACAGAGCCCATATTACTTCCATAGTTGGGAGTTTCAGGAAATCCACAGCATCAGCACTTCTGAAGTATGAATGCTTGGGCTGCACAGCAGGAAGGGGTGTCCCTTGAAAACACCTTCCAACTGTAAAGCAAAATCTCTACTTGATTAGACAAAGCTATAGCTTCAGCTGCTTTGAGAATTGCCCAGTTGCTCATCTCATTTTAGGATGCTTGCTTAGAAACAGGTCATTGATTGACTGGCCATCTGCTGTAGGGAAATCAGTTTGAAATGAAGGTACAGTTGGTAAGAAGGTAGCTTCCTCATATCTCAGAAACAGAAAATCCGTTTGGTCCATACAGAATGATCTTCTTTATAAAACAGAAGGGGGAAAATTTTTTCCAAGAAAAATCTTCCCAGGACAAAGCTCTGCTTTCAGAGGGACTGGGATGACTTGGCCAAAAAAGCAGAGGCAAAACACTTGCTCTGCCTCAGAATTAACCTTCCCAGACAGTACTGAGCCAGTTCTCACCCTCCTGATTTTCACATTCTGGGCCAGTCAACAACTGAACTGTTCTGCCAGTCTGGGTCCTGGGAAGGAAGGCAGAGCTTCAGCCACTTTGGGAGTTGGGCAGAGAGGGCCTGCTTTTGATAAGGTTCTCAAGTTGAGGAAGGCAGATATTTTACTCTCAGAGGAGGTCAGAATGCACGCTGACCTTTCTTTCATAGGTATCCACATGTTGGGTTCTTCAACAGCAGTATCGGTACCAAGGACAACTTCTGTTCCTTTAGAGCTGTCTGAAGTTGATACTCATCTCAGCACAGTAAAGCTGGATTGAGGAAGGACACATGAAGCACAGGAAGGGCAGTTTTATTTCCTGAACCAGACAGCCACGACCTGTGTAAGCTACAGCTGTAGTATACTATGAAAGTCAAAACACATCGAAAGTTGTAACCCACTGGAGATAAAAGCCATATTCCCCTACACACCTAAATTTATACTGTATCTATTTGATGTGTACAAGTATTGTTTACACTCCACTTCTGTTGAAGCAAGAAGATATTTAAGTCATATCCAATGAATATTACATGAACAGCTACTTAAGGAAAAATCTGAAGTGTCTTTTATGACAGACTTTAGTGATATACAGGTGCAGTATGAGTAAGAGGACAACATAGAGACAAGATAACCATCAGCTAAGAATATCCTTGCTAACTGATGCCCCAAAATAGTTCTTAAGGAACAGCCACAAGCATGGGCAAGTCCTGGTACAGCTTTACTTGGTCACATCTTTTCTTTGAGATAAAAGGAAACCTGGATTTACTAACAAAGGAGAATGTGCAGCTATCCACAGTTCATCGTAACATGCCAACGTGTCTGGCCTAAGGCAAATTAAAGGAATTTCCTGATATGATAATGCACCTTTGCTACAATAGTTAATTATTGCTTTATTGAAACAAAACCCTACCTTTCCAAACTACTGAAGTTCAGGGACAGGGCAGTCCAGAAGGCTTGTTCCCCTATACTACCAGACTGAAGTCTTGCAGCTTGTTTCACCCTTAAGCTATAAACTAAAGTGCATGGAACACAGACCAAGGTTGAAGCAATAAAGTGCTACTTGATGTGGGAAGCATGACAGGAAAAGAACTCCACTGACTCTGTAATAAAGAAGTCCTAAGGATGGATTAATGAGACTACAATATTGACAGAACAGTAAAAAAAAAAAAATATATTTTTGACGACAAAGTTTCAGTCTCCAGATTGCTATGGGACAACTTTCCTTCCAGGGGATAGACTAGAGTCTTTAATAACCATCTTGGCAGAGACTGTAACAGCCACTTGAGGGAAAAGCACAAGTGAGTAGGCATCTTTCCTGCAAACAGCTTTCACACTTCACTTCGCACATTTAAACTAGAAGAGGATGTCTGGGTGTAGAAAACGAATTCGAGTGAGGAAGAGCCCAGTGTCTTACTGGAACCAGTAATCCTACAGCATTTATATAGATATGGAAGTAGTTAGCCACGCAAAGATATAGTTTCAGTTGCACAGGGCTAGAGACATCCAGTTCTCCATCAACTATAAGGCAAGTCACATGACTGAAAACCATTTGATGCTTTGAAAGCTAAGGGGGAGAATTTTGGTATTATTTACCCTGACATAAGGGGAATAAATCTAAATAGATACCTTCCACCCCAACAAATGAATCCCTAATAGAGTACCTAATTATCTATGAAATAATCTTAAAAACCAATTGAACTCACAGAAAGATCCTGCAGATTCTTAATCTCTGGTGTCCATTCAGAAGCCAGAGCCAGCTTTAAAATGCCCTGGGTCAAACAAAGAAATCCAGTCCTAAAAGTATTACTACATTTAAAAAGAAGCAAAGATAAGAAGATGACTGATCTGGTCTTGGTGTGAGAACATGTTTACATAGAAATATTAACTGGTATTACCAGCCCACAGCTTTTCTCTACTTGGGAGTCCCAGCATAAAGACACCCCTATCCACAGATAGCTGAAGCATGGAAAAGTTAAGTATTTTTAATCTGATTCAGTTGTGTAAGTGCATTCCTAGGAACTAAAATGTTTCCCTTGAGATGGTGCAAGGCTGGAACTCCACTTGCAGTCAAGTATTTGTTTTTCCAAGCCACATTTTAGTGGCTTACAGACCGAACCACTCACTGGCTTGTAGCTTGGTACAGGGTTTTTCCAGCACCAGGACAGAGAACTGAGTCACAGTTACACTATCATCTACACCTAAACAAACACTGCAGATCAAGTTTTTGACCAGCAGGTTAAGAAACTGACATTTGAAACTTCTGCTATATTAATGAAAGCAGTCTTTAGCTCAATAACCCTGTAACAAGTCACAGTCAGCAACCTAATTCTTCAAGCAGAGCAGTAAATTACAAACCCAAGTAACTATATATGCAAAGATGCTCTGACCAGATATTAACCTCTGCTTTCACTCCGTTTTGGAAGAAAACATTGTGATCAAACCCCAGCCATAAGATATCAAGGAGAATGAAAACCTGAAGCAGCAGGTGAGGGAACAAGATGTTCCCACGGGGGGGGGGGGGATATACTGAAGTGATCCAGTCTTTGGGTCAATTACTCCTGGCCAGATACAGCCTGCTCTGTGTCTGAGCAGTGAGACTTTGTCTTCTCCCACTGGCAGATGGCATTGGCATATTGTACCACAAGCTTATCCATCCAGGTAAGAGGTTCCGGGAACAGTACAGACCCCTCAAAAAATCCCAGGTGGCCTCCGTGAAGGGGCAGCACATGCATGACATTTTCTCGTTTCTCTGTAAAACAAAATGAGGCACAAAGTTCCAGAAAGTTAACATTTCGGAGCTGAAAATGAAACCAGCGTAAGTTGTAATAATCAACTCTATCCTTGGATAGCATCTGAACTACAGGAGCAATTGTGTAGGAAGCAGAAATGCACTGACAAAGGCCACGGCTACTTTGAAGTCCAAAGCACACAATCCTACTGCTTCACAGAACAGGGGAGTCTGCATGAACCAATCCTAGCCAGGACAAGAAGGTTGCCCAAGAAATGCTGCCATCTGGGCCCATACAGCAGAATCCGTACTGCCCTAAGAATGCTCGCTCTTTAACAAATGAACATCTAACACTGTACACGGGAACCTGGACTTTCAGCATCACGTTGAGCTGCACTAAAGTTCCGATAGTATATCAACCACCTTGTTCCATGTACAGTGAGAAAATACCTGTGCTTGCTTCTGTCTGGAAGCAGCTGTGGATAGATTCTCTGCTCACAGCTTTCAACTAGTAAGAAGTGAACCTTGCTTCTCTCCCTGTGTACCCACTATTTGTGCGACAAAGCAGCAGCCAGCTACCTCTTCTGAGCTTCTAAAGGTAATTTGCCTTTTTTTTTTTCTCTTGGCTGAAGACAGACAGCTCACAGAACACCTTTCAAGGGAGAGATCCTAGTTCAGTACCAAATTACACAGCTATGCGTGTGTCCTCCACCCCCCACTTCATCAGCAAAGTGGGCTGTTCATCTGTACTCAATCAAGACTGTCACTGTAATAACCTGCCTTTCTCCTAAATCCCAGTGAGGAATGAAGACAGGAGGAAGTATTTTTCCATTCAAGAGTAACCTGAACATAACCTGCTGGCTATCAACACAAGGCAGAATAGCAGACAGTGCCTGAAAGGACTCAAGTTCTTCTTGCTCGAGGTTAGCCTTGTTAGTTCTAGCGACTGGTGATTCAAAGAGGCTTAGGTACACCTCCCGCAAGATTACAGATGTAAGGAGGCAAGTCAAGCTGTTTTAAGATCACGGATCACGATGTGAGAAGGAAGCTGCAGGTACACAAGTATACACAGCCGGAGCAGACTGCTTCAACATACCTGAAAGAGCTCTTGGAATTGATAGAAGACTCTCATGCACAAGAGGGTCATCAGCAGCATTAACCAACAGAAGAGGAACATAGATCTGCATCAAGAAATATGGCAGAAAAGGAAAAACAGTAAGGGGTTGGTATTTAAATTTCAGTCTATCAACTGTAAAAGCATCTGAGCTTAACTCAAGACTTTTTTTCAGAATTGCCCCGTACCTGCAGAAGCATCAGAAAAGCAGAAAGAGTCAAAACTTAAGACTCGTGGCTTTTTACCAATGGAGTACTTTGCAGCACTTGTTTTTTTTTCCAACTCAGTTGTATGAAAGGGGAAGGGGTGCATCAGAGCAAAAACAGATTGAGTCACAGATCTTCCCCATTCTCAGAATTCAAACAGCTACACCCTTTTTCGTTCTGTATCGCTTTGCACATCAGGCAGCTAGTGCCAGCTCTGTTATGGACACTTTGGTTAAAGTCCAGGAAACTCCCTTGGAACACCTCCATCCTCTAGCTCAGTAGGATCAAGGAGGAATTAATCTTCCAGTTTCTCTTCTGCAAAACTTTGGTGTGCTAAACATCTGCCTGCCAGATAGCATACCGAGTCTCTTCAACAGTATCTAGTCTTTCTTCCTTGAAACTGCAGGCTCTATGCCACCACCCTCAAGTTTCCCTCCTTATCCTCATACACTCAGAGCAGTTCAGCTGAATATGTGGCTTTACCTAGACCACTTGGGTGCTACTGTCAGACTTATAAGCTCTTATGAGCCTAAAGCATTTAGCCCCAGTATTAGAGGCAGCAAGAACTGAAATCCCACTCCAATATACTGTGTCTGATTATTTCTGAAAACCCCAGCTAAGGCAGCTGTGTCTAGGTATCCAGAACAGAAACCATAGTGCATTTTCTCTCCAGTAGGAAAATGAAGGTACAAGAGCAGTCTCTATTGCAAGAGCTTACCCTGTGCAAGTAATGCAGGCAACTTTCTTCTTCATAGTATTCCTTCAGGGAACTGTAGCCATGGAACTTCCTGAAATAGAGAAGACCGTCATTGCAATCATGTGCTTCTAGTACCCATGCGACTCTTACTTTCAAGTGCAGAAATAGGAATGATGCCTCAATTTTCATGGACAATGCTTTTTTTCTACCCAGCGTCTCTGCAAAGCGTTTGGCAGTAAATGCCTATGGGCTAACTCAAACATTGTGATAGCATTGGCCAGTTAAACATACAAGTTGAAGTCTAGCAGCCTTCAGCACATTTCTTTTAAAGTATTTAATTTCACTTAAGTAATTGTATGTATGGAAGAAAGACAGAGTTATGATCTTGTTCATCTTCACCTGAAAGCCTTTTCAAATACAAAACCACCAGTTTATGAACCTCAAAAATACTGGTCAAAAGGGCCTGCTTACAAGCCACCCAGAATTCACTGTGGTTCCAGTTCTTTGACAAATCCTTAGGTCTCCATCCCACATCAAAATTCAGTAAATCCATACTCAAGTGCTTTTTTACTATTTTTTTTTTTCTTTTTGACATGAGACACAACATAGTTGTTGCCCAAAGTAGAAAGACCTCAGAGATGATGGACAATTAGGGAGATTTCCCTAGGAATGGCTTTTAAAAAGCAGCCAGTAATACTCCCAGTCTGCCAAAAGCATTATAGCTGTATAGCCAACGGTTTACAGCTTCATTTTTGGAAAGGTGTCAACACCTGATACAGAACAGATCATGGTATGAACACTGCTACTGAAGAAAGTGCTATGTTGTTTTCAAGGACACAGGTGGTAGCAAGCTACTGCTTAATAAAGCAAATAACTTAATTTAGGTGTTAGAATGTGTCATAGCTCAGCCCTGATCAGGACCAGACTATGCAGTCTCTCTCTCACTCCCTCCATCCTCCGAGAGAATAGGGGGAGATGATATAAGAAAAAACGGCTCGAGGTTTGAGATAAGGATGGGGAAAAATCCTTAAAGCTACCGTCACGGGCTAAACAGACTTGACTTGGGGAAAACTATTCACTTATTTCTAAAACTAGCAGGAGAATGAGACAGGAAACAACTTCCCCCCACCCCTCGCTCTTCCCAGGCTTAACATTATCTCTACCACCTTCCTCCCCCGTGAGCGGCACAGGGGGGAAGAGGGAATGGGGGTCGTGGTCAGTTCATCACATGATGTTTTACGCCACTGCGTCATCGTCGGGGGAAGAACTCCTCACATTCCTCCTCTGCTCCATCGTAGGGTCCCTCCCACGGGCCACAGTCCCTCGTGAAAACCACTCCAGCGTGGGTCATCTCTTCCACGGGGTGCAGTCCCTCTAGAACAGCTGCCCCAGCGGGCCCTCCACGGGCCACAGCTGCCTTCAGGCCTCCACCTGCTCCAGCGTGGGGTCCTCCACTGGCTGTAGGTGAATCTCTGCCCCTCTGTGGGCCTCCATGGGCTGCAGGGGGACAACCTGCTCCACCATGGTCATTACCACAGGCTGCAGGGGAATCTTGGCCAGGAGCCGCATTACTCCTTACCCTCCTTCTTCACTGACCTTGGTGTCTGCAGCTGCTCCTCACAACAGGCTGGCAGATGCCTCTCAGGATCCTTTTTACATCTTATTCACTTCTCATCTCCTCTCCACTTCTAGCGGCTGGGCTGGGCCGAGTTGGGCCCAGGCAGCTGCCCAGCGGGAGGCCAGAGGGTGAGGCCTGCAAGGCCCACAAGGCCTGTGCCTCCCCCTCTCTGCCCCTGCTCAGCTGCTTCACATCTTCTCTCCTCTCTTTCCTGTTTTCCCCTTCTTAAATACGTTATCGCAGAGGCATTATCACAGAACATTCTGCTACCAATCGGCCCGGCCTTGGCCAGCAGCAGGTCCGCCCTAGGCCCGGCCGAGTCCACTGAACAAAGGGGAGCGACTTCTAGCAGTTTCCTACAGAAGCTACTACCTTGGGTCTCCCCCTCACCCAACAAAACCAGAACAGAATGACAAGTGAAAAAGGTTATGTTATCTCAGTCAATCCTAATGTTCATTGAGAAGGCAGAAGCAGTTTTTGAGGCAAAGGTTTGTTTCAAAATTCAAGCAGAGCTAAGGACATTCCTGAGCAGTTCTGAGCTACTTTCCACATTCTGCACTATTTTTTTTTGCTAGAGCTCGTGGCAGAGCTGGCCTCTTCCTAAGTTACTGGAGGCTACAGGTTCAGATTTACTGATAAATAAGTGCTCCTGGATGATTTTGCAGAAGCTGTGATTATCAGTAGTAAGCAGGTTTGGTTTTTTTTTTTCTGATAGGTTTTATTCAATGTGAAGGCAAGGAAGAATTTCTAGGTTGTTAGCTCTGTATTTCAGTAGATTCCTACAGGCACAGCAAGGGGCATGCAAGAGCAACACTTGAAAGAGAAGGTACTTTCAGAGATCTACATAGGATCAGAGAATCACCCTTCATACCTCATAACGTTATCATCAATCTGCATAAGGGATGTCGCTGTATAGAGTCTGCTCAGATCGGCATCTGACAGGCTTTGTGGCTTCTTCACATTATCTCCAAAAAGAACTTGCCTGAAAGAATAACATCAAGAAAAATGTCCAAATAACATCACAAGGGCAGTTAGCCCCCCCCTCAGTAAACAAAAGCAGAACAGGCAGCAAAGCCATGACCTGTTCAAGGACAACTAAGTTTACCAAGTCTGACAAGATAAGAAGTGGGCTACATACACACAAGGCTTTCTTAAGCACTGTTTATTTGTCCACCTCCCTTTGCAGCAAAGCATACCAGAAACCCTAGCAGCCTCTTTATAGAAAAAAATGTTTTCTTGTTATACTGAAAAACTGCATGAAGGGCCTCTAAAAAGAATCCTCCCAGAATGGACAGCACTAAAGGTATTTGGAACAGAGGCAGGGTTAGAGGGAGGGTCCTTTGGCTTCAGATCAAACTTGCGGGTGGCTTGGGTGAGAGCACTAGCAGTCCTGGGCATAGCATCTCATCCACCATTTAGTCTAAAGTTTCCCCAGCACATATATTAGGTTAGCTCACACAGCAGAAATTACTTGGGGCATTACCTTTGCAGAAAGCTATTTACTATGGACACTCATCATAATTATTGCCCTCAGGGGAGGATGTGTTTCTTTACCAGAACAAACTTCTCCCCTAACAAACAGAACAAAAGCCACAAGCTGGAAGGAGGTTTTTATTCCCTTTCAGAGGCAGCGGCAGCGCAGAGTAGTAGGGAAGCTAGGTTTGATTTGGGGGAGCTGCCTTAGAGCACAAGTGATTATGGAAAAAAAGTTTAACAGACTTGCCTTCAAGCCAGCACTGGTTTTTCTGGGTTATGAATTTAAGTACTTTTTAATGGGGGCTTACCTAACTCCACATGTTAAATTTGGTCAAGTTGTCTAAATATTTGTCAATCTGGAATGAATTATGTGGATCATCCTACATGTCAGCTGCCCTAATTCCAGTCGTTCATTCTGCACAGGGGTGTAAACAATGAACCAAAAGTTTGCAAGTGACACATGCTCTTAATTGGAATTGGTCTTAGCTATTCTCATCATTTTCCCTCAAGTCAGGCAACTTCAAATATACACAGATGAGGTACTTACACATTTAATGCCCTAGAAAAAAAAAGTACCCAGAGAACTTCTGATGGAGGAAACAACAACACTGAGCATGTCACCTGTTTAACACACACGTTACTTTGATATGAGACACCCACAGATCACAACAGCAGCACAGGGATCCTACAAGTACACTTGCACTCTAGGAAGAGCAACACTAAGTATTTTGCTGGCTACATGCTCTTTCTAGAGGAACAACTAGAAGCCAGAGCTACAGTTTGACTATTTGCTTATTTGATAAGCAGCAGCCCCATACAGCAGATCTTGCAGATTAATCCTACCTCAGGTAGGTGGCAGAACAAGAGGCTCCTTGAATACGGAATTCTTTGGCTAGAAGTGAAACAGATGCAGAGTACTCCACTTTGAAGTCTAATTGCAATGTTTTCCTGTGTGCATCTTGTTTATTCATTAAGCAAGTCTCCTCAGAAGGCAAAAAGACAACAAAGCCTGCTTTCTTCTGACAAGATCACCAATGCTTATTTGTATATTTTACAGTATATGAATGAGATTGACACGGGCTCCCCTTCTCTGTTGGTTCACCTAAAGATCACCAAGCAAGGAACTGGTGCATAACCTTTCAGAAGTCCCATTTTAAAGGACAGAGAAGACAAAACCAATATAGCGGCTGACCCACTCAATACTGTTGGAGTAAGTGATGTACCGCAGTACCTGTGAGAAAGGATGATCTTCTTCATGTTGTCTGCCATGAGGAAGTTATAAAATCTTCTACATTGATCCCATTGCATGAAGGTTTCCTGTGCCCTAGAAAAAACATAGTGCAGAACAATCAAAGCTGTTAATGGAGATCTTGAAAGATCAGATTAATACACTGTAACATCTTATGGCAGCCTAGAGGCTATGTAAACAAACCTTCAGGCCTTCCCTGCCACAGGTTAACCTTTTCCAGGAATTCACTTCCCCTTTGATGAAGTTTAGGAGTATCAGAAAACAGATCTGCTGTCTCATTTTGCACAATGCAATTAGCTGTTTTGATCAGAGCATTTAAGAGCCATCAATCAAGATCTGCAACACTGACAAGAGGATTTTAGTATCCCTTTGCATAAGCTGAATGTAATTTACCTAATGGGGATACCAAGGAAAAGACTAAAACCTGTTGCTGAACAAAGTGTTGTCTATTGTGTGTATTAGTACTGTAGAGGAAATAACTTGTGCAGATGTTTCCAGTATGTACAGGCATTATTATTGTTTTAGCTCCCTTGGCAGGAGCTGTAGGAATAAATACTAGTTGCAGCTGCAAGTGGCATCTGAGTTGAAGTCTTTACCTATTCTCAAAACAGAATAGCACTTCACAGCTTATCTGTTGCTAAAACAAAATTAAAGTCATCCAGACTTCTGTGAGCTCTGCCAGATACCAGCACTCCTTTGCTATGCAGGGTCATGGGCAGGTTATAGCTTTACTCTTAGTAGGGTTTGCTGTTACTGAGGAAACACACTATCATTTACTGAGCAACCTAAGAATGCTGGGAGCAGTTCAGCTACTGAAGTACTCCTACCATTTAAACATTAACATAGCATGAGAACTGCAGCGGATTTAGCACGGCCTCCCAAGACCCAACCTGCAAGTACCCCACCAGAGCAAAAGCAAGCTATGCTTTCTTGTAGTATACCATGCACATTTTTTTTTTTTAATTATCTTTTTGTCTTGCCAGACTATACCTACCATATTTATGCCAGGGCAGGGGAATGAAGGAAGACAGGAAGACAAACATTTCTTTCTTCACAAAAGATTTTCCAAGCAAACCTTTTAAGTTATTACAAGACGTTTGAAGTTAAAGCTACTACATTTCCCTGCAGTTCCTGTGGTGTACAGTAGTACTCCTAATATTTAGAGCTGCAAGCCCTGAAAAAATGCAGCTTCTGGTATTTTGAGGACTGCACAGGTTTCAAAGCTGAGGGTTCTCCCCGCAGCCTGTAGCTATGGTGAAGATGCATTCCACAAAATCAAGAAGCAGAATCAAGCATGTGCAGGCAGAGATTAAGGAACAAGGAGACATGTCCCTGTTTAGCCTCAGAGAACAAATTCCCCAGACTCTCTGTTAATTCATTAAACTAAGAACCTCATTCTTCTGGCAGATCCTAGTTATCGTTGCTACTTTACTATGCCCATCTATAGGACTCATGCCTAATGGTCTGGAAAGCCTTTCATATTTCAGATCCCTGGTTCACCTTGCTCACCACCACTTTTTTTCCTTCACTTTCTAAAGTTATTTGGGAGCTAAAAGCTGTACAAGCTAATAAAAAAAAAAAAAAAGGAATTGTAAACTAACTAGTCATGCCTACCTGGGTAATCCATTTTCATGCCCAGAGGGATGAGGCCAGTTATTTTAACCTACCAGACCAAGCCCAGGAAGGCTAAGGCTTAACCATTCCACCTGGAGGTGCTTTGTACCCCCTTCCTCCCCCTTCTATAACCAGGGGCACAACCCTGTCTTTTGCTTAGTAGACATTTACTCATGTTGCTTTCCCATAGCTCTTCAGCTAATTAGCATTTAAAGCAGAAGTAGGTATTAGGTAGGGAGACAAGATCTGAAAAGCCTTCCTGCTGATTGCCCAGTGATGCATAACAGATATTTTGCGACTGGAGATTTGCTAGTAGATGTTTACCCAGCAGGTGGAGTCAGGAGCTCAATAATCTACACAATCCACTGAAGACTTGCATCCAAGTCAGAGAAGCAGCTGTTATTTTTCCACACGAAAACTGAAATGCAGTATTGTTAAAACAGGTTGTCCTTGCCCTGCTATTCTACTAGCACATCATGACATACTACTACAGAAATTGGCTTTGGAACAGCATTACTCAACATCATTTTGGAGACCAGAAATATAGCATTGCATAATTGCAGAAGACAAACCAAGTGGACTGCAGCCAGATGTGATCCTTGCAAATCCTGTTTGATGGCTGTAATTGCCCTCAAAAGCATGCTCTGTGCTCCATGTCAGAACTCCAAGACAACTAAGAACATTTTACTGGGGGGGGGGAAGAAAAAAAAAAAAAAAGACAAAAACTGTTCCTGAAAGCATCTGTTCAGATTTTAAGGGTGTGAACTCTTGGGGACCTAGCAGTAGATTATACACTCTTTAGCAGTAGTCACACCTGCTAAATCCTCAAAAAGGATTAGCTATGCTGGAATATTACTGAAGTGCATATCAAGCTTTTAGTCACATCATAATGCTTCCAGAAAAGTTTTTAACCTGTAAGAGTTCAACTTATAAAAGGTGTCTTCAGACCACTGACTATCAAACTGGTTCCTGTACAGGCAGAGCATCAGCAACACCAAAAGTTCCACCTACCTTCTCCAGGCTGGGAGGCCAAGCTCCATAGCAAGCCTCTCACAAGGCTGCCACAGTTTCACCATTTTTATCTGCCCAAAGGATCTTGACCCAAATACTCTAGTCTCAACAGCCCCTTTTGTCTTCCAAATAGTCTCGGGGCTCAAAAATAGAGTTAAATTACTGTAAAGTCAGCTACATCTTCGTAGTTGTCCAGGTGTAGTGACAGCAAAAACTGAAAGTAATAACTTAGCCAGCCACACTGTGTTAATCTTCATTAACTGTTCATACATGGAAAGTTACTGGTCTTTAGTCGAGCCATCAGTTTTCAAGCAGCAGTGCTGTATTCGGATCCTCCATCAGTAAACGCAAGTGTAAGCACTAGGTGGAGCCGTTACAACTCTCGTGAAGTGCTACAGCCTTGCCTTCCAGGTGGGGAACCCCAGCTTAACATTCTAGGCAGATTTTAGGGCTATAAGCGTTCTCCTTCCCACCTTCCAAATCATATAGCACGGTTGCAGGTTCCTCTCCACCTCATCATCAGCCCACAGCACTGCTTCAGCGACACACACAGAGGGGAGCATGGACTGACAGCGTAGGAGATTTATGTCTCTTCCCAGGTAAGAGCTGCCAGATGAAAATGCACACTGAAGCCAGACAAGCTATTATGAACCAAGCGATATTTTAGAGTGATGAGAAAGTGTAAACTATTGCTTGCAAATCTGGCATCATCTCAGCAGTTTGTCATGCTACCCAGCCTGCCTGGTTAATTATACCAGGACTGCACAGGGAACACCTCTTCTTAGTGTGCTGTAGCAACGAGACAGATTTAGAGCAGCTCACATACAGACCAGAAGCTGTCAGCATGTACCTGGCCAGGTACAGAAGACCTATTTATATTCTTGACAGAAAGCTTATTTGTGCTGCCAAACCAACAAAGCTTTGGCCGCTCCTTTAGGAGGGTGGCATCCTGCACACTGTGGTCTGTCAGACCAGCTCAATGCAAGAAAAGCAACATATTCTTCACGTCGCCCTTCTATATGCACCCTGCCGAAGGTCTGCTCCCTCCTGCACTCCCAGAAGAGACCAGGATGGAGAATTCTCCACACTTACCTCAGTGCACTGTACCCCTGGCACACACTGACGCAACACAGGACTCGCTCCTGGTTGGCCTGGCTCTCTCCCAGGTATTTGCACACAATGTTTCCACCCAGGCTGAAGCCCACAACAACCAGTTGGGTCTGAGGGTAGGTCTTCTTGATGTAATTAACCATTGCACCAAATTCCCAGGTGCAACCTGAAAACAAAGACAAAGTCAAGAATCATCCTCTAACATACCTAGATTCCCACTTCAAGTTTCAGTTGTGTGCTTTAAGTTCAGCTGCTTAGCCTTTATGACTTTTCAATAACCTTAAGGTTTTAAGAGCTCCGATTTACACATGTGTTCAAGTATTTGTTTTACAAGTCCTGTGGACCTTAGCTCATGTCTAGTTCTGACAGAGTGCCAAAGCAAGATGAAATTACTTGCTTCAAAATCATGGCAACAGCTAATCTGACAATCCAAACTCTTTCTTTCTAAAGCAGCTTAAAAAGTAGAGTCCAACAACTCTGGGCTTGACATTACCATCTAAGAACACAGCACACCATTATGTTCCTGAGGCAGTTTACCACTTCTGAACTTAAGTGAGGTCTGTTAAGCACCTTGCTCTTTTGCTTTCAGTAAGACTGCCATTGCTGCTTAAATCCATGCTGATGTAGGGAGAGGATGGAAATGGAGGGTTGGCTTGTCAGGACAAAACACTCAGTGGACTGTTGCAGAGCCTGACTAAGCAGGTGCTCTCTGGAACCAGAGGGAAGGGTTTAAGTAGAGGCAGCTAGTCCTTTTTAGCCAAAGAGGTAAAGATACTGCAGGCTCCTAGAAGATGCATGGGTACCCTTTCTTCAAGGAAAGAGGTAAATGCCTTTATACAGATCTGTTCCACTCTCAGCTAACACCCACTTGCACCCCATAGGCTACAGGCACTGAGGACTCTGGCTTCTGGCAGCAGTGGGGTTCTCAGATCATTTGACAGATTTGAAGGCCTCCAAACATGCAACACCTGAGTACCCACAGCTGTTTTTCCCACCTCTGAGTTTGGGAAAAGGAACCATGAAGAGGAACAGATGCAAAACTGATGGCATTAATACATTAGTATCAACTGTCTATGCACTGTTAACCTTCCCATTGGATTTAAGACTGCAAGCTACACAGGAGGCACCAGATGAACAACTGAAATAAAACTCCAGGTGTTCATTCCTGCCTAGAATCAGAATCTCAGCTCTGTCCTGTGAAACTTATCTCTCTGGATAAGTCCTAAGAGTTGGGATTCCACTCTGTGCCAGCCTAATAGTGCTCCAGCGTGCCCCCAGCCCAACTCTAGCATTCTTGCTAGACATTAGACTGGTTTTTAGCCTTCTCTGAAGTAGACTCTGAGTCTGAGAGTTTGTGTTTACTTCAGTGAAACAGCAGGCTTCTTGCTGAGCATTTCAGCAGGGATTGGGCACTTCCTTGTGAACATTCTTAATGAGCAATTTTCTTCAAGATGACAAATGCTGCATTGCTCTTGTTTCCTCTGGAAGAAGCCAGCAGTCAAAATACTTCAGTGTTTGACCTTTATGATTTGAGGGCCGCTGGCAACTACTTCAGAAGTCTGAAACTAAAATAGCAACAGGTCAAGCTTGATGTAAATGCCGGAGTGTTCAGCGAATCCCAAATTTAGGCTACTTGCTCCTCAACAAATACATCAGGAATCCAGCAAAAGCTAGAAGGATACTGGGATATTTGGGTTGGAGGGTAAGTAAAGTTTGCTCATGGTCTTGCTGGCACTTCACAAGCAACTCTGCCAAGTGATTTACTGTCTTACTCAAAGGAAGTGCTAGGCATTCCTTGCCCTTTCCAAGGCTATAAGACTCTGAAAGGTCTGTTTCAAGAGATGCATTACAGAATAACTCCCTAAGGTCTTGAGCAAAGCTCCGTGGAAAGCAGCTCTCAACTTTTATCAAAAAAAAGCAAATGCTTTAAGGAGGCCAAGCTTAGTTCCCAAGACGTGATAGGCTTGAAGCCATTAACAGCTTAGGGCCTCAATACAAAATTGAGGAACTTGGTATTCCTGAAATATTTTCCACTGAGGAGTAGATTTAATATAAAACAAGCAACAAAGCATTAGGGCCTATGTGCCTGCCAGACCCAGAATCTCAAAGCCCCATATTTCTATTTTGGCAATTCAACTGTTCAAGATAAACATTCAAACTGTTAATCCAAACTCTTAGCAGCATCCTAGTTATCTTTAAAAATGAAAAAGAAACCTAACACCAGTCTGCTAAACCCACAATTGACTCCTGACATAATGTACCTATAGACGTTTGCAATAAAGAGGGACATGAGGGCTCAAGAGAACTCAGGAACAAGCAGATCAGGTTGCAGGCAAGAAGGCCATATTCTACAAAGATCACATTACTCACTAGCAGGACAGTTAAGAATAGCTAGAGTCACCCTTAACACAGTTCTGAATCCTTTATTCCTTTTAATTTCTAGGTTAAGAAAGATTTCCTTAAACTCAACATGAAAGCTCAAAATCACTACTGCTTCTGTCACTTTACTATTATGCTGTAGAATTGTTGCTGTTCCTTGACATTTGTGTTACATTCAGGGATCAACAGGCTGGTACACACTCCTCTTATACTTCATTTTTAAAAGCCTCAGAAGTAGTTTTTATCCTTCAGAGCCAGGTTTGTTTCACATTCCACTAAACTGATGTTTCAGCATCTCTAAAGTAATTTCAGCAGGCTCTTAGCAGCCACAGGAATTTTTTTTCTCCAAAAAGTTTTCTTTCCAAAAAAATGCTTCCTTGATTAGGATAACATGTACAAGCTGGGAGAAGAGACAAGTGAATCCCAATATTAGCCCTCCTTCTGCTTCATATGTAAGTTCACTTTAGTTCCTAGGAAACAGTACAAAATTATTATCCTCATTCAGATACGGTAGTTGTGTTATGCTGAAGGAGGCTGATCAAGCCCTAGGAA
This sequence comes from Chlamydotis macqueenii, assembly GCF_036417535.1. Taxonomy (NCBI): domain Eukaryota; kingdom Metazoa; phylum Chordata; class Aves; order Otidiformes; family Otididae; genus Chlamydotis; species Chlamydotis macqueenii. The sequence continues at coordinate 8,609,830 of NC_141567.1, read as the reverse complement.
TTCCACAACTTGAAAATAAGTCCCCAGTTGCCATAAAGTACCTACCGTATGTGAACATCCGTGGAGAAGTGAGCTCAATGTTTGGTAAGGCTCCCAAGTGATTCAGGACAGCACATCTGTACCCATTTTTTTGCGCATAGTCAACAAAAGTGCGGATATACTGCTTTTCACTGTGGTTAGCAATCCCAGGGCAGATTACCATCGTGACATCCTCTGTGCACAAAAAGAGAGGGAAGTTAAGTAAATGTCACTTCATGCAAATTAAGAGATTCAGAAGGCTTCCATTTCAGATCCGTGGGAAACCATCTACTAGAAGCAAGCTAAAAATCCTACTAGTCTGCCAAAAATCCAGTATGGGACAGGAGACTAGCAGCTCTAGTGCTACAGATGTGAAAAAGTAATTCGTGTTACAGGAGATGAACAATTTTCTAACTTCAGGGAAAGCTGCCCAAACAGTTCTACAGGCACTGCCTAGAGACCAAGAGTAAATTCTTCCCTTTGAAGGATGTTTTTGACATTACACATGTTCTGCCTTCTTACAGCCTGCTGTGACTGCTCAGCATGTGGAGGCTGTGGAGCCCACTGCCCATTCATGCACCACGTAGACTGGCTACACTATTTTTCCCTTGTTTCACTCCCAGAGTTGGGCATAACATAGATCTTCAAAATGAAGGTTTGCTAAGCACAGATATTCTGATCAGCTGACATTAGCCATCATCTGCTTTGTGGCTAATCTAATGATATTTGATCTGCTGACACTGTTCACTAGTTTAACAAGATATCATTTCATCAACTAAGAAAGTAATTGTTGTAATTCAAGCAAGCACAGTAAATTACATGCAGGATTAGCATATGTGCTTCAAATTAGCTATCAGACTCTTACATGCAACGCTCCAACGCTTAGCAGCTCTAGCCACTGAATTTTTGCCTCATTAGGAAACCACTGCTCAGATTCTCTTCAGTGATAAAGGTAACAGTGACTGTTCTAGTGCAGCATTACTACATGAAGATCTCAACACAACTGAGTTAAGAACTCTGCTTTTTCTGAAGGCCAAATAGGAGTAATGGGCTTACAATGAAATCAGAAGTACAATTTATCCCTGCAGTAGGGAAATCAAACCACAGTAACTCAGTTTTAAGTGTTGCTGTTACTACTAGTAACAGTGAGTTTGACAGCTGACACTCACTCTGAATGTACATAGATAATGTTGTAAGGAATCACCATGATCATCTACTTTTTCATGGAGTTCTCTTCACATCTGACTCCTTCATACTCTGTGCACATGGAGTTTGACTTCATGCAGATCTTGAAACACCTATTGTTAGTAAAGACTACCAAAAATCTGTTTCTAAGGGGGAGACAAAGTCTAGTCTCTTCTATACACACCAGGATATGAAGAACCTCATGCAGCCAGCCTCTGTTCTATGATCCCACATCCTTAATAAGCAAAGGACACTCTTAGCAAGTCTTAACACCAGATTCGCTTTGCCAGTCTCTCACTTGAGGCACAGGTTATGGAACATTTCTTCTGCTCCTGAACTCCCCACCTCCTGCCATAAATAGTTATTTAGTCTAGTATGATCTCTCCTGCTGTCCAAGATACAGGTATACAGCAAGATGGCCTGATAGCCTCCCCACATTGGTTAGTATTGCTTAGCAGCCCCCTTCCATCATCAGAATTAACATCTATCCTTTCTGCTAAATCAAGCTGCAGTGTCCTCATCCATCCCCCAGAGCACAGAATTGAGGTTTGCAGCTACATGCAGTCAGCAGCTGTTGGACTGACCTCCAATGCAGTGCTCGGACTGCGGCTCAAAGAGATCAAAGGTGGCCGTTGCTCCATCCGGCATCGTGAGGTACTTGCGAAGTCCGTATGGATGTGGTGATCTCACTCTCCCCATTTTTCCATAGAGGGCAGTCTGGATATGTCCACTCTTGCCCCAGATCAGGGGTGGAATGTACCTGAAAAAGGCAGTGATTTAATTGCTTATCCCTGCTGTGTTAGCAAGCCTTTGAGAACAGATAAGCATTCCCATAACAAATCTCCCCTTTGCTACCAAATATAGTAACAAATATAAAGTTATTTTAGCTATGACTGAACTAGCAGCACTGATCTTTGCAGCCTTACACAAGAGGAGACCGATATGCTCTCACAGCTGACAAATCAGCACTGATAGCACAGCAACCGCTGCCAAAATCCAGACGTTCCTCTATATTGAAACGTTACATGCACAAATGCTTCTCACCAAATACACAGTGGCCTTGTGCCTCAGTGAGATTGGGATAGCATGTTGCTAGCCAACCAAATTGACCTCCAAAACCTGTAAAATGCTGTAAATCTGTTTTAATTGAAACATTGAAGCCTGCTGGGTTGAGCCACATGAACTTGCATAAGCACTTGACTGTACAAGCCAGTGGCAGAAATGAGAGGACTGACAGCAAGTTCTAGAAGACTGAGAGTCCCAAGACTTGACGGTTGGGATGATTTTAAACAGAACTGAGGAACACAGTAAAGGGGGATTTTGCCTCTCAAGCAGAGTTAGGTAACTGGTCAGACTCCACTGAATAGTAAATCCCTTTCAACATTAGAGAGGTAACAACCAATTATGTTTATCAAAGGCATATTAAAGCTAGGTCACAAAGTAGATTGTCTTTCTTTTCCTGGCTTACTGTACCTCAAAAATGACATGAGGGAGACACAGCTATTAGTTGGAAGGGGTTAAACGCTTCATTATCAGGGTTTTTTAGTACAAGCAGAGCTGCAAGTGGTTTAACAGGAGACATACCGTTGCCCACACGGTGGTGGTGGGGCAGTCACTTGGCCAGTCTGCAAAGGAGAGACTGAGCCGATGCCTTGAAAAAGATAGTTACATCAGCTCTCAACAGGAAAGCACAAGTGATTTATTGTTTAGGAGAAGAGCAGTCCCAGGGGACATCTTCCAATTAAGGAGCTGTGGTCTTTGCTACGCAGAGCAAGGTATCCAGAAGCAGCTTGAGACCTGCTGACATTGCCATGGAACCTTAAGAGATTAGCAGCTCCGTCTCTGTTGTGTTTTTTTAGTGCTTGCTGCAATTTGACTTCTGGAGACCACATGAAGAGGAGATCATGTTCTTTCATGTTTTTCCCTATTCACAGAAAACTAGGCAGCTTGGGGCTCAGATTTACTACTTAAGCCCATAATCCACTAGAATGTGACAAAAACCTTGCCTTTGTGCTCTGACACTACCTGGTCTCACAGCTGGACCTTCTTCCCCATGCCAGCTCTTCTGTCATATCCACAACTCCCTGTTACCCCTACACATTCCTCAAAAAAGAAGAAAAAGAAAAGAGATTTCCTATAAGACCCATCTAACCCCATCTAGGCTTGCTTAGAGCATACTCCTGCTCTTGTCTTGCTTTCTCCCTGTTCTCTTCCCTCATCCATGAGGGAGATTTCTTACCGCCAAAGCAACACAGCAATTAATTGCACATTCCACGCAATTTTTGCAAGTGCACCTCCCAAAGAGACCCAGAATAGATTTCCATAGAAGTAGATATCTCTTCCATAAAGGCTACAAAACCTGCCAACTGATGCTTATAACCTTGTAAATTAGCCCTCAGTGCATCTTAAGTTCAATCACTCCACTATAAAGCTTTTCAAAGAATCTATGTGATGCTAATAACACTATGTATCTTTTATCAGCCCAGCATCTCCGTACTGGGAGATATGTACTGCAAGTGAGTCTTGCCAGGGCAACGTGAGGCATGCCAGCCACGCAGAGATTCCCAGCAATGATGGGTACTATACAAGTTCATCCTCTGCAATTGCTGGTAGAGATGGAAAGCAGTCAGTGGGTACATTCTCACAATTCAAAGTAGATCTCCATTGGGATAACGCAGTCAATGTAAACAAGGCTGCACAAGAAGAACTACAGATGGTTCTCCTGAAGTCACACACAGCTCACTGCAGAGGGTTTTCAACAGCAACTGCTATGCCAGATGGAAGAGACACTGCTCTGCTAGCACAAGAAAAAGCAGCTAGCTCCTCCCCAGTCAGGTCAGTAGCTGTACCCCACACCAGACTGTGCTTGACTGGCTTTTTGTCTTCTTTCACAGCAGTCCTTTGCAGATCGGTTTTGCTAGCAGCTTTTGAGGAGAGCTGTCAAATACAACCTATAATAAGAATTTGCAGCTCTTTTAGAAGAGACTCAGATGTCAACATTGTTGCATGGTTTCTGATCTTAGGTTAAGTGCATACATTGGAAAGTTTTGGTGATTCTGCTTCTATGCAACACTTTTCAAATCAAAGATGATCCCAGGTAAAACCCAAAGTCTTACCCCATAGGGTTAACAGGAAAGCAATTTCTCCAGCTACAGAAGCAAAGTTATACAGCTGTGACTGACTACTACCACCTTGGAAAAAACAAAACAAAAAACCACAAACCAAAAAACCCCAAAACCCAAGGATCTCTGCAAGCATCAATCCTTTCCTCATGTTTACCTGCAGTTCAGTTTCCAGCTATAAGCTAGTCATCCAGTGGAACAGATGCAGCAGCTGCAGCAGCACATACCACAGGATGTTGCTAGAGAGGAAATTAGAAGAGTCTTCAAAGCCTCACCACTACTGCCGGAGCTTAAATGAAGACAAATGGCTCCAAGCATACTGCCTACTTACCACAGCCTGCCTCCTCAGGTCACTGGTTTCTTTGGGGGGAAAAAAAACTCAACCAAAAAACCCCTAAAAAAACCACAACAAAAACCCCAAATCTGCCTTTGAACAACCTGACTGGAAGTTATCTGAAGCACTGATCTTCAGTAAGTCAAACCTTAATGCTGCTTTTACACAGGCAAACTGCACATGCAGTTTCATTGACATGTTACAGGAAAGACTAAAACCAAGGCAGGAATCCCTGTGACTCCATCCGTAACGACGGACAAATGCTACCTACGGGTTTCACATTTCCCTCAAAGCTAGAACTGTGTGAAGCCCTACAGACAAGGGTGCACGCACTGCTTTCTCCCTTCAGCTAGTGTTTCTGAGCATCCTACAGACCAAGCTAGTAAAACGCCCAGCTTATTTTTACACTAACTCGAGCCAGTTGTTAAAGCATCACGCTGCCCGCAGCAGAGATGTGCTACTGTTAGTCACTCTGCAAGTAACTACACTCTTCTAGACAAATATTCAAAGGTCAAGTTCCAGCATGAGTAATGCACATAGGACAGCACTCTGATGCAGACATTTGTTACTCCCACTTAGTCTTACTTAAGCATGTTAAATATTTTTTTCTGCAGTTTGCACTTAAAAATAAAGCTCTGAGATACATGCAAGTGTTTGAGCAGCAGCTTGTTATCTCACCTGTCTTTTCTTTTACTGCTGCCCATCAGCATTTAAGCAATAGGCTTATGGTGAGATAGATATCCTAAAATCCCTTAAGTATCCAGGCTCCAGGAGACTGAACGTTACAACACTTCAACAGGAAGGGGGAAAGAAGTTGCCCAGACTGTACAGATCTTGCATAATCAGTGAAAAACTAAGACAGATCAAAACTCACCTTACCAGACTGATGCAAAAGCAAGCAGCTATTAAAAATATTAAAAGTTGCCAATCTAACCTACTACAAGATCCTATAAAGCCTTAACAGCAACAAAGTGATGTCTCTGTATCATTGCATTGCAGTAAAAGTTGTCCTCAGCTGATGGACAAGTTAGACTTTGCAAAGCATCCTTATAATTTATAGTAGAATTGAGTGCGTGATCTATTTCTATTGACCTGTTCTGAGAATGGACAAATCTGGTTTTGAAAGTCTTCCTATAAGTGATTTTATCTACATCTTTCAGTGGGATAAAGTCTAACAGAATTTCCAAGACCAAATACTGAGCATAATAGCACCACGTTGTACAGGATCGAAGGACAAGACATCTATTAATTCTGGTTTGTGTGGACTTTCAGCTTGCTTTTAAGTAAAACCATACAAGGAGAAGCTCATAGAATGAACTCTTCAGTCATGAAGGTGCATGATACCACACTGGTGAGGCAAAAAAAACTAGCCAGGAATTATACAAGAGTCCTCACCCTCTGAAAGTGCAGATCAGATAGGCTAAGTTTTATTTAAGCTGTATTATGTAAAAAAATGAATTCAGGGACTTTTTTATACTCAGTCCAGATGAAGAACTTAACTATCCAGTGCTGATAGCAATAGCTAGCACAGATTGTTTTGTAGTGAAGCCAACATTCCTCATGGCAAACAGCTGAAAAAAGATGCTCCTCTACAACCACCATCCTGTAGGCAGAAGAGCATGTACTCAGGCTACTTTTCTTATGGCTTACCTTAACAAAACAAGCTCAGAGTGTGGCACGTGGAAATATAAACTACATTATTGTGCAGACTGAGCAGCTAAGTAGTGTGCAGTTTAAGGAGTATTCAAGTATCACCCTTTAGATTTCATGCTAAAACCATCCCTACTGCTAAGCTTAACCATGTCTACCAACAAGGGCTCATCACTCAAAAGCAGGTGGCTTCCCTCTGGCATTGATATTAAGTAGAAACAGGGAAAGCGTTCAAGAATATGATAGACTTCAACTTGTCTGTAACACCTGCTGTAAACCAAAGTGGTTTTGAAAAGCTGTGTACTGTAGAGATTATCCCAGTACCGCAAATTTCACTGCATGGAGATGATCCACTATGTATTCCTCAGTGTGTCCTGTTCCAATGAAGCTGCTCACAGATGTACAAGAGCCCAAGCACAAACACCATGTCTATAAGCAGCATTTCCACTGTTCTGCAATAGCAGTTGACAGATGACAGCAGCTCAGCAGCCAGCTGGGCTGTGAACAGCACTCCGGAAGACCTCTTGCCAAAGAGCTATACACATTCCCACACAACGACAAGGAGGATGTACCTCAATAGCACAGACAAGCAAGTACTGATAACATAAGAGATTTGAAGGTAAAGTTGTGTGGTACTGGAAACAAACAAACAAAATCTCAGTTTTTGTGAAATCAAAATAGCTTCCCAGTTTTCTCTAGACCCAAAGGCTTTCAACTGACTAATTTTCCTGGTTTGATTTAGTCAGTTGCAATAGGTATCAGGCACTCTGAGTAAAGACAAATATTTGAGGCAGTTAGTTATGGCTTCCAGTAGCCAGTCCTGTAACTTCCAGTAACAGGATTCTGCAACAGAAGGCAGACGGGAGAACCAATCTCAGAATGTCAGTTACTTATTATGGAAGCTGACTTATATGGCATAACAAGTACAGGGTTCATCAGTCTTAACTGGCTAAGTGAGTTCACAGACATCACAGTTACATAAATCTGCTCACAAATGCTAATGTTTTAGCTCCAAATGCTGTGTTTCAGTTGTGCAGCGCAGCCCTACATCTTGTCCACAACAGTGCCTGAGAACAAGAGTATTCTTAAGTGTTTCACAAACATTCACAAGCATTTTAATATTAAAAATAATTCCAACATGTGATTGCAGATTAAGTTTTAGTGGCTCTCAGGCAGCAGATTATGATTTTAGAGCACATACATTGCCCAGTATGCAGGAATTTAGGAAAGCAGCAGCTGTATAAGCAGCTCACACAAAGCACAGAAAAACTGTGCTATTTTTATTAGCAAGCATCAGCATTCAGGTCCTCAAAGATCTGAAGTGGAAGTTCAGCAACAGGCTTATTTCTGGAGCATTACTTCATTTCATCTGAGAAAATTAACACTTTCAACTCTAATTCTTACATCATCTTTGATGTGATGTGGTACATTGGATACTGATGGCAAGAAGGCAGAACCTACAATTTGTCCATGTTAGGGGACATCAAGAAGTGTCATCTGCATTACAACAGGTGACAGTTATTTTTCCCCCTTTACAGAGGGGTCTGGAAGTATTTAAGGGATGCTTTACACATCAAATGTAGAGTCCCTTATTTGATGGTAGGGAATGCAATTTGAATCCCAATCAAGAAAGCTCATCTGAAAGTCTGCAGGGTTCAACCTCCTCCCCCTCAAATATGTAGAAACCAGCTTTTTCTGCATCAGCTCACAGCTAGACTGTTCAACGTGATGAAGACACAGCAAATATGTAACTGGAAAAATTCAAAGCAGCTTACGGAGCTTCCATGTCCCCTGGGCCTCTGAAAAAGAAACTAACATAAATGGAGTAGAAATGTTTGCTGCCCATAGAAACTGTATGAGGTGAGAACTCTGTTTAAAAGTACAGACTGGTCTCCTCTGTTAAACCACCTCCTTCCCAATTTAGGTAGCTTTTATTTAGTAAAGCGCCCACCACATCCCCTCCTCAACCTTCAGTGACTAAAAGAAATCTTCTAGTCAAAATGGCACAAATATTACAGCACATCTTCCTTCCCGATGAGGGTGGCAGCAGCCTCAACGCCACTCAGAGTACCTAGCAAGGACTCGGACCCCCTGAGGCTGCATTGACCCTCCCTAAGGTCAATGCTTCAACTTACCAACAGGGAGCCGCCACTCCTCTCAACCTCTTAACGTGTTCACCTGCCAAAGCTTCAGGACTAACACTGTTGTTCTAGTTTATTATTCTGCTGGAAGTGTTCCTCCCAGGGTGAAACACTAAGGAACTGACAAGAATCAAACACTGTTTGCTATTAGACGGAAGAAAAGAAAACTGAAAAGCTTGAAGCTAGCTTTTCTGACTCCTTGCATCCAGGAGAAAAGTAATGACAGCACAAAGGAGTTTTCTGGTACCAGGCAGCCTGCTTATCCATTATAGGTTATGTGCCAACAAAGGATAAGAAGGATCTACCCTGGATCTTTGACAGTGTTTACTAACAGGCTTGACAGTCATTTGCCTCAATCTTTGAAAAGCTTGCCTTTATTAATGATAAAAGTGTACAGACAGTAAGGATAATTATTTTTGATACAGATGACACTTGTGCCACAACTCTACAGGAGTAAAGATACACATGCGCACTTGATGGTAGAAGAAATTGGGAACAGACAAAAAAATCCCTAGCCCAGCACAAGCAGCACTGGCCAAATTTGTCTTCATGAATCAAAGAGCCAATGCTGTGTTTCTATACAGGAATAAGAGCAGATGGCAGATTTTCTGCACTAATTTCAAAGATAGGAAAAGGAGACAGCTACAGTCAGGGGTTAGGCCCCAGCACTTGAGGGCACCAATAGCTGTGCTGATGTGTAAGAGCTTCCATGCAAGAAGCAGTTCTTTAAATGAAAAAAGGGTCTGATTATGCTACTCCACCTGCTAAGCCAAAGTACAGAGCTAGACAAGGGTAGAGGAAGGGAAAAATAAAGGTAAGAAAATATGAGCTCTAGGAAGACAGAGTCTATTGCTTACCAGCGTTTGATCGATACGTAGAAAACTTCTCACAGTTGAGAGACTTGTAAAAAGCAGTATAACATCTGCAACTACAAGGTACCTGGCACACAGCCATCTCCAGCAGTTTTACTATCCAAAGCTCTTAAATTATTCATCTGCCACCACTGGCTTACCGAATGACAATACAGTTACAATTTATTCAGTAAGTCCACAGGTGAGGATGGTGCCATGATGGGGAAATCAAATCAAAAAAAAAATACTTCAAAAAACCACTTTTGAACAGCTGCACAGATAAAATAACTTTGCTTATTTCTGCTTTCTCTGTGCCACCCTGTTTTTTTCCAGCAATGCCCTCACACCCCTTCCTCCCTTAAGCATAAGGGATCTGAAAGCCAGTTCACAGCTGTACAGAAGAACTGGTTTTATAACAGATCTTACAACAAACCCGGTACTGATATAACAGGAGGGACTGCTGGGCTACTTATTTTGCTTTCATTGTAGAATTTGAAAAGAGCTGCTTAATCAGCTTTCCTAACACTGAATAATTAGCAAGTAATCAAAGCTTTGCAAGATTTTTCAGTGGAGTATGGCACAAACTGTTTTCACATAGTTTGTAGGACTAATTAGGAAAAAGCTATTTCATGCATAATTGCAGGAATTCAAATATATTTGTTCCTCTTAGTCTCCATGTGACTTTCATGCCTGAAGATAGGATTTCTTTGATTTTTTTTTTTTTTAATTCTGTATCAAAAAAAGTTGGTGATAACATCAACAGAACAGGGGGAAAGAAAAAAAAAATCACATATAGATCATCTTAGGGACTTGTCTTTCCTGTAAGCCCTTTCAACTCCCAACAGCAATCATATTCTTGTCTCCCCTAACATAGGTGCACAGGTAACAAGACTGAACAACTACTTATTCACACATTTTGTTCTAGCTTGTCTCAGCTGAGTGTTTCCTGGGGTCATGCAAGCCTTTCAGGCAATGTTCTGCTCAAGAACCACATATTGGAAATCACTGCTACAGTTCTCAGAGAAGTCGGCAAGCCTGAGCTCCGAGCTGATCCAGGGAAAGCAAACAAGCAGAGACTGCACACTATTAACACAATACCAGGGTTCTGCAAGAAGCTCTCACTCCTGCGATTAACACACAGCAGATGTATTACAATTTTTAGACACGTTCTGTATTTTTACTCCTTTGGGAATGCTTTGTTCTCCAACCGAGCGGAAGTCAGAAACATGCCTCTAATACAGTAGTGCTAGGAGCTTGTGCTACAAGAACAGAGCTGAAATAGGAGTAAAGCAGACGGAGTTATCTTACAATCTGTTTCCAAAGATTAGCCTGATACTAATATGCCTTCAGGACTGGTAATCAGCACAGCTTCATGCTGCTTCTTTCAGTGACATGTCACCATGGAGTGCCAACACTGAGATGACAAGTGTCTAAGATACACTAAGGAGGTTCTAGCTACTTGGTATTTTTAAAGGAAGCAACTGCTTTGCAGTTAAGGCACTATCCATAGTTAGGAATCCAATTTCAATGCTCAGCTTCAACACACACTTATGTTACTACCAAACTCAGAGTGCATCGGGAAACCCTCTTAGGGCTCCAATTTAAAACAGATAATGCTTTGTTGCCTCTAAGGGTTTACAGATCCGATGGCCTAAGATCTCACAACTTACGTAATCAAGGCATCTAACATAGCACTGCTAAAAGCCTCTCATCTCCCCTAGAATGACTATCATTAAGTCAGCTTGACTTTTGAGATCCAAAAGGAAGGTTCATGCAGCTGCACTCAGCACTTACTAGATAATTGATGTATTTAGGGTTTCTAAATAGGACTTGCAAGTTTTTGAAGTGATTGCAGAAGAGAAATACTGTAATCCAAGTCCTTCTCCCTCCAAAGCCTCATGAAACTGTAGTAAGTGCTTCATTTTATTGGCAAAGGTGAGGGCAGCTGCACTGATTCTGGAAGTCCTCGAATGGAAGGGCAAGGATCTGCTTTCTCAAATACACAGTTGACAAGGTCAATTTGAAAGTGGACTCAACAGGCTTAGAGCTGGCCCGTATGTCATTACTTTATTAAACTACTTAAGATGATGTCCTCTACATCATCGTAGAGTCTTCACGAGTCTTCAATCAACTTAAGGCACTTCAAAACTAATAACCATCCCTGTGTTCATAAGTGCATAGACACACTACAAAAATGTTTCCTTCCTGTGAGCCCCAGACTTCTTCCCTAATAGAAATGAGATTATACAAACAGGAGCAAGTGCTGACTGTATCCATCCCTCCCCATTTCCCCAGCCAGGGGGCTATGTAGTGTTAGTATAGTATGATCTCAGCATATAACTACTATACAAAGGGGCAGGGATGACTTTTTCCATACATCCATGGAGAGCCCTGCACAACAAGGCTTGGTCCTAAACCCAGGGACCCGAGACACTAACAATAATAAAATGCTCCACTTGGAACGTGCTTGAGAATACAGTGACATTCATTTGCACTCAGGGTTAAGAAACATGCTAGGTAGAAGAATGGTTAAGTGCAGCTTTTCTCCCTACAACACAGGTCAACATGGGAAAAAAAAATGTACTACTTACTCTTTGGTCAAAAGCGGGCAGGATTTGAGTAGAAAGCGGGCCAAAGCAGAGTCCTGGTAAATGAGTTCAGGAGGGGCAGTTGGGCTTTTTAAATTCAAGCAGCGAACAATAACATAAAGAACAGCAGCAACTGCAGCTAGCTTCACCCCATCAAACACTGCCGGCAGCTCAGGGGTTTCCAGCATTGCACTCATGTTGAGCCTGGAGATAAAAACCAATATGAAAGCTTTTTGCAATATACTGTTGGATATGAAGATCAGTTGCCACGTTAAATAGAAGACTGTGCTAACCAACTCAATTTGTCAGTTAACACTGCCACAAAAATCCTAGCATACCAAGTCAGACTAGCAACTTTTACATTTATTTTGTACTGCTCTAAAAAACCTGATCACCACAAGAAATACAAGCTGGATGATCAGCTGGAATCGAGATTTATTCCTAATCAGTGCTGCACTAGAATTGCAATAGCATCTCAGGTGTCAAACCCTACAGCCTGCAGACAGTCTATACTTTCAACATCCTGGCCAAGACTATCCATCTCAAATAGAACCTGAGCAAAAAGCCAGGCTATAAAAACACATCAGCAGCTTTGGATGTGTGTTTCTGCCCAGATGTACAAGCCAGGCTTAAAAATAAGAACTTGAAAGAACTACTGTGTTAGCTTCCCAGCTTGAATTTTGAAGCTTCGTGAGAATACTAGTACTAACTCCTGCACATATGTAAGATGGTCACTTTATATAACAGTGAGGTTAGCATTTCTTTTAATTCACTGTAGATCTGCAGCTGAAGGAGGACTAGATGAATATCTAGTCTTTCAAGGGCTTCAGAGTAAAGGAAGTGGGGCAGGGGAGATAACTGAAAACCCCACAATATAACACTATCCTTCCAGCTTAAAACCAAATTTCTAAACTGATTCAGCTTCTTTTGAACATACCGTTCAAACAGCTGGCTGCAGTTATTACAGGGACATTTCATCCATACTGAAGGTGCAGGTTTTTCCCTGAATCTTTCCTCAGCCACATGGGTAACCCAAGTAAGACAGCAACTAAAAGTCAAGTCTTACCGTCAAATTGCCAGTCCTCAGTAGACTTGTCACCGTCTGGATCCACGTACTACCCCAGTTACTCTGTGAGGAGAGAAAAGCAAATTGATTATTACTGATAAGGCTGTATCTCTCAGCTGGAAGGGAGGAAAACAAATTTATACAGAGGTCCCATTGCAGACATTGCAATTGATTTGTGTATTCAGTCATAATCACTTCAACTCTGATCCATCTGCATCAAACCTCTTGCCTATAGATAAACTCCAGACTAGATCAGTTGCCTACAACACATTAATTAATCTGCAGTATGCAAATACATCTTCATAAGTAGAGATAGATAGAAAGCAATAATGAAAATCGGTGCAACTTCAGAGGAAGGCCAAGCTACGAACTTCCAGAAGAGCACATAGGCAGCTTCGCAGGACAGTGACATTGTCCCCACTTACAAGAACTACCCAAATCCCTTCATATTTAAAAGACTAGAAGTAACACGCTACTGTTTTTCTCAACTTTGTGCAATATCTACACTGTTACTGAAGTGCGAAGCCAGTCTGAAAGAACTTTCCTGCTAGTTTTACTCAGGCTAAGCAAGGCAGCTCACTCCTACAGATGGAAGCTTGTAAACAGTCTCTGCTTGTTCCCACACTTGCTTTTTTGAGAAGTTACAACACATCACACTTCAGTAACACCGTGAGAGCCACCAGGAGCCTCAGATACAGCACCTGATTAACACTAATACACACGCACCAAGGCTTGTTACAAGAACTTGATGATGTCCATAAAAGAGGGATAGCTTGCAGCCTGTAACTGTAAAAATGTAAGCGATATTTACAATTAGAACTGGATTCCCTAGAGGCACAGCAAACCAATGGAGAAATTGGAGCTTCCAGTAAAAAGCTCTAGAACCATCTGCTCTCTACCACAGCTGCTGCTTCCATCTCAGAAAATACACCAGCAACACAGGCCATACCAAAGCCTTACTCTTCCTTCCTAGCAGGAAGACAAAGCCCCAAAAGTACTTTTTGTACTCAATGCAGCTACACCAAAATTCCTTGGAAGAAAACAAGTCTGACATCAGCTACTGATTAACAGCATACTGGGAAGCTACAAGCTTCTGCCACCATAACCATCCGCAGTGCAGGAGAACAGAGGGTGAGGAAAGCGGAGACATTAATACTGGACAACACTGAAGCTTTTATTTTCCAGTTCTGAGCTTCACAGTAGAAAGAAGAGAAGTGTGGGCTACAAAAAGCTATTTATTCTTCTAATCAGAAGATTACATTGGCATTGTGTGTGTCAATGAAGAGTTCAAGTACAATGTTCAGCTGTAGTACATTATCTCACTGTCAGACTTTCACCAACACTATCGCCAACTCCATAGGAAACAAGAGGCAAACTACAGCAATGGTTTCTCCAGGGCAGGTACAATCAGCAGAAGAGAGGATTGAGTTCCTGAACAACTGCTAACTCAAGGACAACTATGTGCTTGAGCAAGTCTTTCCCAGCTAAAATTCCCTGAAGATCTGTTGGCATCTTCCCTTGTTTTATTTAGAAAATTAGCAGATACTGATACAGAAGTTACCCAAACCCTTCCTGCCACCTGGATTTTAAGCTAGTTTGCTGTTTACAGCTTTCACGGCATTGGTGAATTAGTTAAAAATAAAACTGGGCATGATTAGTCATTAGCATTTTTTGCTAGTGACTCAGTATAACTGATTCAACTAAGCTGTACATCCCTGAGAATCTTCTCTCCCACATAATCTTCAGATTACAAACATACCACATCTTTTTGATACTTCTATACCCATTTTTTTTTGCCTGTCACTACCTTAAAAAAAAAAAGCATACTAGCTTGGAATTACTTTCAGAAGAGACAGCTGTTGGTAGCCTGGATTACACTTTGACACTTGTGAACAATATTTTTCCCTTTTAGACAGTGTAAATACACATTCACTGAACATACACACCTCAAGCATGTGTTAAAGGTTCATGTATTTGTCAGGACCTTTACCTGAGCTCAGATCAGTCTGTGTACAGCTAACACAGAGATGGCACTGCTGTTGCAGTCGCACAGCTGTCTGCAGTAATTAAGCAACAGATGTAGTCCAAGATGACTAGATTGGTAAACTCCATGTCCTATGGATCCAGCTGTGGCACTTCAGGTGCTTCCTTGAGAGTCTGGCATTTCTGAAGAACTAAACAGACTTGTCTCAGCCAGGGCAGATTTGCAGGGTCTGAGCCAGAGCACGCTGCTCTAAAATTTTAAGGGTTTAGCTTACTGAAATGGATTTGAGAGCTCTGCCTCTAATCACATAAGACAAATGCCTCCCTATTTACAAGCAGCGATGAGGTCACCTTGCTCCTGTTTTGTTAAACCCTTTTTGCATTGACCCAACAAACTTGTCTGTTTATGAAAAGGGACAGATAACCACAGTGTTGAGCCAGTCAAATTTTAATCTAGAATCTCCTCTAAATAGGTCAGCATTAATATAATCAGACAAACATTTAGCCTTTTCTGTATACAGAACACCAGACTCACTTTTGGCAGGCTAGACAAAATTAGCAAGAGTATTATCACTGGAGGCAATCAAGCCTGCCTTTTCATCCATCACAAGGTTTGAGATCCACATTGAAGAACACAAAGTTGAAGCTCTTGTGGCCAAGGATGATATTTTGAACCATCTTAAGTGTACAACTCTCTTTTAAAAAAAATCCCTTCTAGGCATGACAGCCTCAAAGACTGACAGTCTTTCATCTGTAGAGGTATAATGAGAAAAACCCCGTGTCTCCCCTTTCCAGACAGGAATGGAAACAAGTACCTCAAAAGCCAGTGGTCAAATTCCTTATGTATTCTTTCAAAGACACTGGATTTTGGGAAAGCCATCATCAACATACATACTTGCACAGTAAGTGAAGTCACAACTGACAAGTCTGAGACCTGTACATGTTTCTGTTCCAGGTTTCCTAGGGAGAGGAGACAGGGACAGAAGTCACTTCACCCTGTGACTCAGCACAGCACACACAGGATTTGGTAACTACCAAGCATTACAGCTCCTCCACCCATGCTAAACCTGAGTCTGACTCTGTGTACTGGAAAGCCAACATCAAAAAAGCAAAGATTAATATTAAAGGAAGTCACTCCCATAGGGTCCTCCCCTCAGGCCTTTTAACAAGGAACTAAAAACAGACTCATTTCATTAGAGATGCTTTGGGCTAAAGTGAAGATGCAGCTGTATGGCACTGCCCACAGACAGAGGAAAGGCAGCCTCTTTAAAATGGGCTAGCAAGATATTTTATGATCCATTACATTCACTGAAGAATCTTGAAGGAATCCTGTTTCCAGGAATGGCAGTTTGATAGAAAAGCCTCCTAGCTGCCCTCCCACCAGTCAGCGTTCTGGCTCACTAGTGCTTTCAGAACTCAGCTGGACACCAAAACAATGGAGCGTGCCTGGCCAACACTGAAAGCCTTTAAAACTCCCCTTTCCTATCCTTTCACAGCTTCTACCACGTAGCGTAACGCCCTCTCTTCCCCACTAAGATTCAGAAGAGCCTAAAGAGGCTGCTTCTAGACAGATCAAGCAGACAGACTTCATTAACTAACTTATCAGACACTTCTTGGACGGGTTTCATTTGTGTGTAGTGCTTGCCTGGGGAACAAAACTGTGAAAGTACATCTGCTAGACAAGAGGAGAGCAAAACACACTGCTTTAAAGAGTTGTGTCTAGGCAGATTCAGATCAGAACTAAGGGGCTTTTTTTACCCCTCTTTTTTGAAATAGGGAGAAGGAAGGCTGTTTTACTGAAGTTAGTTCCTTAGGGAATGTTTCCAGGTAATTAATCATCTTCAGTATCAGCCGAAGCTAATACCTCCCACAAGACACACCGCAAAACCAGAAGTCACCAGTCTGTCACTACCAGGTAAGACATTTAGAACCACCTTATGGAGAAGGGAATTTTATTAAGGAAAAGGTGAAAAGTCAGAGGACTACAAAGATTTTTAAACACAGCTAAGTTTTGTGCCAGCATATTATCTCACTCCAGGAAGTCTACAGAAGTGTGACACCACTGAGCTTTCAATGGCTTAAATGCAGAGGAACACGGTCAGAGACCATCCAGGTGGAAACATACACAGGGAACATATACACCTGGGAGAGACTCTGAAGCAACGTGTCTTGATGGGAAAGGCTGCCAGACTAAGTTTTTGTAAAGCACTGGAGTACAGTCTCAGGTCACACAAGCTACATGAGTACAGGAGTCTGTGCGAGAGGAATAATGAAAAAACCTCAAGCTTTATTGAGCAGTCCCATATCCAGCACTTCTTGTATAGAAGATGCTTTTTTTTTTCCCTCCATAAAAATGAAAAGTCTTAGGCCTAAATTGTTCCTTTAAGGACTCCAAAAAAATTACACAAACGCTTTAGGGCCACACCGGTACTACACGTCATTGGTTTAGGCACACAAAGCAAGGTATCCCACTGCTTATTATGACACTGACATCTAACCAGCTTACCCCATGCAGAACCTCCTACCATCTTCAGTGGTAGCTCAGAAGACAGTGCGTCAAAAGCAAATGCTGAGATCATCTTGATGTATCACTCAGTACTCTGGCCATTTAAAACAGACAATTAAGTCTCAGACCTCAAAGCACAGAGGGTATAATTAAGAACTAGCTGAGCACTTCAAGCACTTAAGCTTATTCTCAGGAGATGTGGCCATGAGAGACAAAGTGCAGTCGTCACCAGGAGTCTGGCAAAGCCCACCACAGTTTTGTTGTCAAACACCTGACAGATTTTATCTCTAAATAAAGAGAGCACATTGACATGTCCCATCACAAGGATGCTTAAAAGAACATTATTTGGACAGCACATAGAAGTCCTTGGTGCAACTCCCTCCACCTTGTGCCACAGTCAGCACCCAGGCCAGGATTTGGCTGACTGGCAAGTATATAAAACAGCAGGTACTGTTTACACCGTGTTCCAACCAGAGTTTCTTGGCTGGTGACTTCACTGGCATTTGACATTTTAATCAGATACAATACTTGGCTCATATTCTAAATTTAGAGGTACTGTGAGGTTACAGGGACAAAGTTCATAGCACAAGACACTATCAGCACAGCCAGAAAGACAGGTGCCTTTAACTGGAGCTTTTTTCCTTTTTTGACTTTGAGAAGCAGAGCAGAAGCCAAGCACCTAAGCAAGCTGCCTTGGCATGCCCTCTTATGAAAACACCTGAAACAATTCTATAGCCAACAGGGCCAAAGAGTCTTTAGGTCTTTCACTTCCCCAAGAAGGCTAATTTATAGTCAAAAGAGCCTTGAATTCCACTTCCTTCCAACTACAGGAATTGCTTTTGTTTCTTCACAATATTATTTTAACTTATGAAAACTGTTCTACTGCATGACAGACAGCTTTTGTACATTATCTAAGAAGACTGCTACGTAGACTCCCTGCACATCACCTTATTTGGTTCCTGCTTGTCACAGATGGATTGAAAACCACTGCATTAGTCTTTATTGCTCACACTTGATGTACAAGATTGAAATAAGACACAACAAGGCTCTGATGACTCCACATAAACCAAATTAATTGCATCTTATCTTAAAAGAAAGGCTTATGTTATTTAAGCAAACATAATTAATTGATTACTGCAGAGACATAGGACTTTGTCACATCCTAACCGCTGCCTTATGGAACTAGAGGGCAGAGCTTCAGCTCCTCGTAGAAGAGGTTAAGCTTACTTTGGGGTACTGAGGGAGAAGAAATACCGGCTAGCACCTTTCCACAGTCTTACAGCATTAGCAGGTGTCACTTATCTACCACATAACCCTGTGTCAGCAGGCAGAATGAAGCTCAAGGGAAGAAGTGGAACAAACACATTGCAGAGAACCTGAGAATCCATGCTCAGCAGTTGAGGGAACACTACTAGCATCAAGCCACAGACAGCCAACTGAGCTAACACAACAGCATTACAGACTAAACACCCCTGGAGCCTGCTCTGTTCCTTCACTGTATTTTGAACCACAGCATCATACTGTTAATGCCTCGTGTACCCTTAGACTTCAACCCCTCCGTCCCCACACAGTCAAAAAGCTCAGACGTATGTATCAGAGGAGCAGCTCAAAGTCCAAGCACATCACAGCTGTTTGCTCAGCTACAGGATACACAGCTGAGTAAGCGGGGAGCACACGCCACACCAGCCTAGCTGTGCAGCAGGGAAATACTAAACCACAAGACAAGACAGCTAACAACTTTGATATTAAAGACTGGTCCGGTTCATGTAGTCAGAAAATACCTGTATCTGACCATGATCAAAAACTGAGGTGCCACTTCACTCTGAAGTCTTCAAACATCTTGCTTATTTTGTTTTTTCCCCTGACGAGCAGCTCTGCTCCACAGTGGTACAGAAGATTTGCAGAGTCATTCTCTGAGAGTCTGCCCATGAAAGACAGAAGGCTCATGCTTGAGAAGTTTAATTCACATCACTACATTAAAAATGAAGCAACAACACTTTAGCACAAAAGGAATCAAATACAAAGAGACAGATCCTGTCCCACACACAGCTACCACTAGTGCAGAATACTCCTGTTTAAGCAGCATTCTGATAAAACAGAGGTTTTGGAGCACTACAGCAGTCCCCAGCAACTCAAAGTTTGAAGAGCTACACTCCTGCTGAGTCTGAGTGGGAGGTTAGGGATGCCGTAGGCACAGATCTAAGGATGATCACTGTAAATGACTGTTCATCTGCTTATTTCACTTACTCCAATCCTTCAAATTCACATATGTCCAACCAACACTTCAGAGAACTGGGTGTTCCATTTAAAGGAGAGCCAGGCTTGAACACCCTCAGCACAATCCTTCTGGAGCCTGCATCTCTATGTAAAAGCATCTTTGAAGATATAAGTTTAGAAGGAGGACAAACTGTTGAACAGTGAACTCCTCACTAGTAGCCAGTCACTTCTCCTAGCTGACCTTTTCCACGAGGACTACACATTACACTGTTTGAGTACTCAATGCCCTGAACAGGGCTGTAGCTCCATTATCAGCAACTAGTACATCAGAAGTTTCAGAAGGCTTTGGTGTTTGCAGGAGCTCAGTCAATATTAGTAGAGGAAGTTGTTATTGCCATTTATTTCAGTTAGACTGAACCTATGATGATGAGAAACTCAAGTATTTCTCAACAGTAGAGTAAGCAACCGCAGCTCTTGGTCCGTCCAGAGACACAGATTAAAATCTTCTGTACATTGCAAAGTGCAACACTTCCTTCCACTGCCATTATGTCTAACGGAGCACAGGCACAAAGACATTTCAAGCACCTGATAGTACAGAACTGCTTTGCAAAGTATTTTGAATTACTGCTGCCTGATGCTGGCAGGGTAAGGCTAGCAGTCAGAGACAATCTTTATTATCAAGTCAACTGATACAGCTGGAGAAAAGACAAGCCCTTGGGCACAACAAGCCTTCCTAGAGCTAAAAAAGGTTACGATAGCTTCCTGACTAGGTTAGCGTCATTGCCACCCACGTATGTTGGGCAAGGGGGAGTTTGCTTCTCCATAGGAAGGACAGACTGCCCTTGCACACTGAAGTTCAATCAACTGTACTGAGCTCAGTGAGCTGAGTTTGATCAGATCTTTTAAACTCCATATAAGCTTAATCTTCACAAGCTATTTAGGCTGAAGAAAGGTAAATATTTGCACACAAGTTCAGCTGATCTACAGCATGCATTAAAAATAGCAATTCAGAGCTATAACATAACATAAAAGATCTTCCAAAAGAAAGTCAAGCGTAGATGAAGACTCCAATGTACTAGCAGAACTACAACGATTTAGGTTTTTGCCAAAAAGTCCAAACCACCAGTTTCAGGCTGGTGTCTGCACCTTTCAAGAGGAATTACAAGCACCAAACAACCCAGCACACAAACCCTTTCTAGAGACTTTGCTAAATCCTGTTCTGCGTTAAATTAATACAAATTCTATCACTGCCAGAGCTGGCAGCATGAAAGTAAGGATGAAGCAGCAGGAGGTAGAGAGCAAGAAAGGGGAGTAAGAGGTCAATGTGAATCCAGCAGCACCCAGGACATTTTTATTATTGAGTGAGGTTAAACTACAGCTTCAGAAGGTTTGAATCAGTGTTCTAAAGCCACCATTTTCTACAGTACATCAAATTACATCTAAAAGTGCAGTTGGAACTTAGTAGATTTGTATAACCTCTCCATATGCCTGTGTCAAGGACAAATTATATTATTCTGCCAGCTTTCCTTCCTAATGCCACATCCCAGAACAGTGACTATTTCAGTGTGCTAATCTCCGGGTTTTCACACACCAATTTTAATAACGCAGCTTTATGAAACACTAAGAGGCTAAGCTGCTAGATCAAAAAAAAAAAAAAAAAAAAAAAAGCTTTTACAAGAAGAGTAAAACAAATTAATTTTTAGGTTTAAGTTCTTCAGAAACAGTTTTGCAAGACAATGTGGAGGCTGGGGACGAAACATCTTTTCGCTGAACTACGACACACCCCTAGAAAAGACAGAGTCCGGCAGAATCCTAGGTCACCCTCATTCTCTACCCAGCTAATTCCCTCAGTCACATAGAGGGCCTTCCATGCAAAAGCTGAAATACAACTACTTTTAAGAATAACACAGGAGAATACAACCACCCAAATATTAGCTCTTAGTTATTTTTTAGTATCCCTCCTGTTCTTACTCTTGACTTTGAGACTGAAATAAATGACGGCTAGAATAACAAGAAAGGCTGCACATCCTTTGTTAAACCCTTTTTGTATTGACCCCATACACTTGTCTGTTCACGAAAAAAAGGACAGATAACCACAGTGCTGAGCCCATCACAGAAGGGACGAGAGAATTTATTCCAACTTCTCTTGTGATATGAGAACTAAGCAAGCATCTAGGAGAGAAGGTGACATAGACAAACCAAGAAAAGATAATAACAGAACAACCAAAGAGTTGTTGTCAATAACAAAACTCCCTGCACATTATCAAAGTCTGAAAACGATATACCCCGAAGGAAGACGGCTGAACCATATCTTCTACGAACAACGTATCAGTGAGGACTAGAACATGCCAACCTAAGCAATATTACAAACATGGCTGAGCATGATAATCATTAATAAACAAGGCATGCAAGATGAACACACTGTACCAGTTAGCTGATTAATAAGTCCACAAACATTTGTTACAGAAGGAGGCACCAGTGCTGCGGAAGCTGAACAGCAATCTGTAAGAGCAGACAGGAATCTTTAGTACTTACCACACCAGTGACAACTGTACCTCAACAATAAGAGGAAGCTGTTATGTATGAATTCTCCAAAGGGATCTGCATGAGAATGCAACTACAGAATGCAGTCCCTCCGGCTATAACTGTGGGAAGAAAGCAGTTGCTAACATACCTCTTTAAAAAAAGTTAGTGTCAGGTGAGGGATTTCACCAGCTGTAATACATCAACTGTCATATGTCCACCTACCCATCCTGTGTTGGAGTAAATCACAAGTTATACATGAAGTTGCAGAACAGAGCAGACAGAGTCCTGTTACACAGGCTAACAAGCAGGTGTACTCCACACATCAATGAAAGGAAGTCTAAAGTCACTGCAAAAATGCTAGTAGCAGTGTCAGGACCTAGGAGTGTGAGTAACAAAGGAGAAGAGCCTCATTCAGTGGGAGCAGTGTGACCTGATGGACATGAGCCAGAACTCACCCGGCTCTAACTCACCCGGCTCTCATCCCCTCAGGACCTCTGTGCTCAGCTCCCAAGCACCGTCGATTGCTGCCCACCCCGACCCCCACTCCCTGCGAGCTCAGCCTGCTCGCACCACCACTCTTCTCGCCCCGCACAACCTCACCCCTCCCCAAAGCGGCGGGGAAGGGCCACCACCGCACGGACCCTCCAACCTCGGCAAGAACCGAAAGGAGAAGGGACCGGGAGGGGACGGGACCGCAGAGCTCCTCAGCCAGGCCAGGCCAAACCCCACCGCAGGGCTGCCTCCACCTCCACCCCGGGAAACACACGCACAAGGCAAGGCAGAGAACAAACAGAAAGAAGGCGGCCGGGCGGGCACGGGGAGCCTGAGGCCGGACGAGAGCAGCACCGCTAACCGCCCTGCGCCTGACAGACCCAGCCGCGAGACAGCGGAACCCGCGGAACCCCCGCGCCCCATCACGTCCCGCACCGGGGGGAGCCAGACCCACCCACCGCCCCTTCAAGCCGGCGGGGAGGGGGGGGCTCGGGAAGCGCCGCCGCCTCACCTGCAGGCCCGGCCACCGACAGCTCCCGCCGCCGTCTGCACCAGCCCCGCTGTGCGCGGCCCCTCAGCAACCGCCCTCGCCCTCCCATTGGCCGCGGCGCAGCGCCGCTACCGCGCAAGCCCGCGAGTAGATTGGCCGCAAGGAACGCCGAGGGTGGGAGCGTGCTGCGGCCGGGATGCGCGGGTGCCATTGGCTGGTGGAGAAGCGGCAGGGCGGGATGCTGCGGTTCAATTGGCTTAGGAACGTCTCAGTCAGGCGCAGGGCGGTGATTGGCGTCCGCGGGCGGGGCGAGGCGGGGTTGCCGGCGGCTGTGGGGAGCCGTGGCTGCAGCCGCCATGACAGAGCGGGGCAGGGCAGGGCCGGGGTGGACTGCGGGAGGAGCGGTGACGGCAGGGTGAGGCATCGGTCTCGCCGCTGGCAGCTTCCTGCTGCCGGAGCCAACACCCCTGCCGCGGGGAGGCGGCGGCCTGGGGAGCGGCTCCGGCTGAGATGCACGTTCACCCCTCAGTGATACGGAGCTTGGTGGCCCTGAGGGCCAAAGACCTCTCCAGCGTGGCACAAGCCGCTGATAATCCATCTGAGCGTGCCCCGGTGCTGAGTGCTGGTCACGTAATAGTACGTTGCAATAAAAAAATCAATTAGGAACAATATCTGAGAGCCTTAAAAATGGTATGTGTGCCTTCCTAGAATCAGAATGGTTAGGGTTGGAAGGGACTTTCAAAAGGCATCCAGTCCAACGCCTGCAAGGAGCAGGGACATCTCCAACCAGATCAGGTTGCTCAGAGCCCCGTCCAACCTGGCCTTGGATGTTTCCAGGGATGGGGCATCCACCGCCTCTCTGGGCAACCTGGGACAGTGCCTCACCACCCTCAGTGTAAAAACTTTTTTTCCTTATATCCAGTCTGAATTTACCCTCTTTTAGTTTAAAACCGTTACCTCTTGCCCTGTCACATCAGGCCCTGCTAAAATGTTTTTCCCCATCTTTCCTATCAGCCCCCTTTAGGTACAGGAAGGCCACTATAAGGTCTCCCTGGAGCCAGGACAGCCCCAACTCTCTCAGCCTGTCCTCACAGGAGAGGTGCTCCAGCCCTCTCATCATCTTCATGGCCTCCTCTGGACTTACACCAACAGGTCCCCATCCTTATGCTGGGGGCTCCAGAGCTGGACGCAGTACGGCAGGTGTGGTCTCACCAGAACGGAGTAGAGGGGCAGAATCATCTCCCTCGACCTGCTGGCCACGCTTTGGATGCAGCCCAGCATGCAGTTGGCTTTCTGGGCTGCAAGCACACATTGCCGGCTCATGTTGAGCTTCTTGTCTACCAGCACCCCAGAGTCCTTCTCTTTAGGGCTGCTCTCCATCCCTTCGTCCCCCAGCCTGTATTGATACTGAAGGTTGCCCTGACCCATGTGCAGGACCTTGCACTTGGCCTTGCTGAACATCATGAGGTTTGCACGGGCCCACCTCTTCATCCTGTCAAGGCTTTAACATGCTGGTTTTGTTTCCCATGGGCTCCTGGGCCACCTCTGTGTGGCAAACCTGGCACCGGGATGGAATTTGGGATCACCTCTTGGGCCTTGCCAGCAAGAGTGAAGGGATCTTCCCTCAGCCACTCAGGCACAGCAGTGCCTGTCCAGTTTCCTCCCACCAAGTGGTATATGCGATGGGGTCAGTGAAATCCGCCCAGAGGTAGATGGAGCCTGCCACATCTGGAAGGCACTGGAGGAAAACAAATAAAAAATGTCTGCAATGCGATGTTTATAAACTTGCTTTTCTTGTAGCCTCCCAAAAGAGCCACGTGTTACGTTGCTAGTAACATCAACTGTTCCTAGCTATGTTAATGGTTGCTTTATATAACTGGATGGAAAAATCCTTTCCCTGATTTCAGACATTTTGTTTCCTCTGTTTACTGGCAGTTGGAGCTTCCTACGTAGAGAAAGCTCTCAAGGAGCAAGTCACATTTTCCAGAGAGTTATGTATCTGGAGAGATGACTAACTGCTGTAGACTGAGTCACGATGAAGAAGGGAGTTCTGAGGAAGGGCAGAGAGGGGACTGCTGAAATGGCAGTGGCAGAACAGAAACAGCGGCAGCCCCACAGCGAGCGCTCTGCTTCTCTTCGCTTGCTACAGACGTAATCCCGCACCACTCATTCAAACGAGAGCTGGATTTCTTGTCTTCAGCTTTTAATTAACCTTGTACAAATACCTGGGGTTTATGGTGGTTGCTAAATTGGTTGGCGACTCCGCTGGGCTGAGGTTTTGGTATGTCTGAAGGCAGCTGAGTTATGCTTGTGACTGGGCTACGAGATAGACTTAGCAGATAAACTTCCGGTATCAGCCCTTTAACTGAGTATTTGAAGAATGTGTTTGAGTTTGATTACAGAAAATTGCAGTCCAATTGATTCCAGGTGTACTTTGGCTCCTCACCATCAATCCAAGCAGGAAAACAAGCCAGGAACTGCAGCTGAGCCTCCAGGCAAGGCTTTTATTTTAAATCCTTGAGGCTGTTGGAGATTT
The DNA here is from genome assembly GCF_036417535.1 of Chlamydotis macqueenii. Taxonomy (NCBI): domain Eukaryota; kingdom Metazoa; phylum Chordata; class Aves; order Otidiformes; family Otididae; genus Chlamydotis; species Chlamydotis macqueenii. Next base: position 8,584,125 of record NC_141567.1, on the reverse strand, counting down.
CTCTGACCTGGGAGAAGCTCAGCTGTTAGAAGAGAGCTTTCTTAAGCACACCCTCCCAAAGCAAAACAAACCAAACTTGTAGCTGCTCACTTCTTGTTGAGGAGGGGAAGTAAAGCATAGGGCAGCCTTTTATAACAGGGATGCTCAGATGCATCGGTGAGGAATGAGAGCTGAGAACTGGAGGGGACTAACACTGAAGAGGTGCCAGCACAAACTCACAGGTGGCTGTGCCAGTGGGAGCCCAACTCCTGAGCTGTCTGCTTATTGCAAGAAGAAGAGATGTGGTGGAAAAGGTGCTGCATCTCCAGAAAGGGAAGGAGGAACCGGTGTAAGTCAGTCGGTGTTTTGCTCTGGACAATGCTGGGGTGATCCAGCTGCACCTTCTGGTGTGGGAGCAGAGATGTCTGGAGGGGAGCAAGCCTATTTGTGAATACAAACCCGGCTGCGGGCTATTAAAACAACCTGCGAGCCGTGGCTGCCCTCCCTCTGAGTGCGTGGGGAGCTGACGTTACCAGGGCCGAGCCGGCGTGGTGATGAGCACCGCAGGGCTGGTTGGCGTGGGGAGCAGTGGTGTGTGTTGGGGGTGGAGTGCTCTGGCCGGGAGCCAGGAGCAAGGCTGTACCACTTGCAGCAAAGCAGCTCACGGCTCAGGAAATGCCATTTGAGCGGTAGCCCAAACCATCCCGTAAAGGAAGGGTGCTGGGGAGAGCCGAGCTTCATTCCCAGCCTTGTAGGGAGGGATTTGGCAGCTCCAGCCCAGCAGATGCTTCTGTCTGATGTTCCTGCAGAGAAGTGTGGTGGAGGTGTCCAGGAACACCCTAATGCTTTGGAGACAGGAGGATTCCTCTTTGAGTAGCGTGGACACTGCGAAAGAGGCCAAATGTGCTGCAAATTGTAGGCACAGGAAAAACACACAGCTTTGCCTTGTGCTTCAGGCACCTCTGTACAATGAGGCCAGAAAAAAGGCTGAGGATAATTTCACCTTTTTAAACCCAGCAATTGGGAACGTACCAGGCAGAGAGAACTCAAGGTGGTGCTGAGCCAGCCTGAGACACCCCCATGCCACAGCATGGTGACGGTCACCTTTTGTTCTTCACATCCCTCTCTCTTTTGGCTGTTGCTGCCACAAGGAACTCAAACTCTTTTTCTGCTTCATTTCCCCTGGCCCAGCTTTTCTCCTGCTCAGCAAACTCGCCATGTGCTGAAGGACTCCCAGGGACTTTGCACCTCTGAGGAAACCTTTTTGCTGAAGGAAACATCGGGGTGTTGATCTCTGCCACTGTAGCGGGAGCAAAAAGGAAACCGTCTCTTATGGCAGGGTTTGATTGCCAGCTGAAAAGAAGTGAAGTGCCTGTCAGTGACATGTGAGCACAAAAAAGCTTTGCAGATGGAAATAAAGGCAATGCTTTTTCCTCTTCTCCTGCTCTGCCTTCCCTGTGGTGCCAGCGAGGCACTGGCGTGCACGCTGCAGAGCCGTGCCGTTTGAGAGCCTGTTGGATCTGCATGCACAGTGCTCTTTGGACTCTTATGTATTTTCTGAAAATGGTGTCTAAAAGCATAATGGGCACTTTGCAGATCTCTAAATAGACCAGCTTCTGTCCTGAGGATCTGACAACGTAAGGAGACAAGTGCCAGGGATGGAAGAGCGTCTGCATCATACAAACCAGCCGGGGAGGTGGCATGTGGCCCACCTGCTCAGTATTTTTCCATCACATTCTCATTCAGCTGCTCCTTGCCAGCTTCCAGCTCTGTCACCCTCCTCAAAAGCTTCTGCTCTGTGTTTATTTAGCACGCTATTTATTTCCTAATTATAGAACTTAACTGACTAACAACAGCCCTACTGGGTTACTGCTGTCCACCTTTCTGTCCCCTGTAGACCAGAGGCTTTGTTCTCTTTTTCTGGCTGAAGGCAGTTGCTAGAGACTTTCTGATTCTCTTTTTTTTTTTTTTTTCCTGTTTTTCTAGCAAACCCAAGAGGGCTCTGACTGCTACTACAGGGAGCTTCACTCATCGTTTCAGAGCAGATGGGCTATTCCATTCTCAAATTCTTTAGACCAAAATAAAAATGCCACTGAGCTGAGCACTTTACCAGGCTGTCTTCCGCTGCTCCTGCCCACAAATTCCCAACAGCCAGCTCACTCTTTTTACCCCATGACCAGCCACAGCTGCTGGCTGGAGGAAGAGGTTTTGAAAACCACTCCCCAGCATCAGCGGTGCCCCTGGTCCTGCTTCTGGATGCTCCATGGCACTTGAACCCTGCCTGGCTCCGCAAGCAGCCTCAGTGCTCTAGGGGAAGGATACGTCCGTATCTCCCTGAGATGAATCTGTGCCACAACGCTCCTGAATTTTCCAGGGAGTCCAATGAGGTGAAATTCCTACCTCCTGCACCAAAAGCTGCCAGGCTGAGCAGACCTGTTCCCTGCAGCCACCTCCAATACCACCTCTTGTTTGCTCGCAGCCATTTCTGCCCCCTTATCACAGATTTTGCTGAATAAAGACACAGCTGCGGGAGCCAAGTGGTGCCTTGTTGTGTCACCTGTTCCTAAAGCCATCTGCACAAGCAGGGGGGTTACACGCAGGGGAGGATGCGTGAGAGCATCAGGTATCTGGCAGGCAGCGAGAGCAGGGAGAGGAGGTATCTCTGGTGGAAAGCAGGATGGATTGGAACAAATGAATGTAGTAAAGCCAGAAGGATGTATGAGCTTCTCCTGGAGTGTTTCCAAGATGTCATACTGAATAAAGGAAACTATTTGTCTTCTGTTTAAGTTCTGAGTGGTCTGTCTGACGTGTGCCATTATACTGTGTTCTTGAGGTTGGAGTTTGGAAAGACTATGATTATCCAGCCTCAGAAAGCCAGCGAGGGAGACTGCTAAAGCCACAGTTTTTTTTCAGTGACTCCTTGTGAAATACTCTCTCTGGAAAAGTTGCATAGAAGTAGGGGTGCATGAGGAGAATGAGGGGTTGCAATCCTGCAAACGGAAATGCTTACTGAGCTGGTCAGTCCGATTATCAGCCTCCTGTAAAAATCCAAATTTTAGTATTGCCTGAGGAATGGGAGGTGGCTCTTCGTAGAGAGCAATATTTATGGAAATAAAGTGAGCAGAGGCGGAAGCTAGCGGCTCGTGCCAAAAGAGTGGGAATCAGGATAGGTCTGGGAGGTAGGGAGCACACAACTGTGTTTGGATGAGGGTAAGTACAAAGGAAATGGTTACGGTTGTGATTTGGGGGAAAGGGTGATGGTGTTAGGGTGCAGAGAGCCAGGGCTCTGTTTCTTGAAGATGTAGAGGGAAAGCAGGGGTGAGAGGAAACAGGCTTGATGCTGGTGTGGGGAGGTGGGTTGTGGGTGAGGCTATTGGGGACCATGGGAGTATGGTTTGGGGGGGTTGGCAGGTGGGGAGGAGGCAGCAGGAGCAGTGGGATGGCAAGGATGAAGGGATAATCCAGAGCATCTCCATCTGCTGGATGCTTTCCTGGAGATGCACTGGCAATCACAGCTGAGTGGGAAGGTCTGCTGCCATGTCCAGAGGCGCGCTGGTGGTGACCACCCTCTTCCACAGACAAGGACCTGGTGGGCTGCAGATCAGCCTCCTAAGAAAGCACAGCAACTGCAGAGCTAGAGCCATCCCTGGCCCCACGCCACTCCAGCTGACCTCACCTGGCTTCGCAGGAGCACCACTGTCCTTTTGAAGACCCTGCTGGTACCTCCACCACATTCAATTATTGCATGAGCTGGAGGAAATAAACAGTGCTGCTGATGCTCTGTCATGATGACTTCTCCAGGCTGACACCACCTTGGCACAGTGCAGGCTCCACCTTGCAAAGCTGGTGTCTCAGCCTTTTGGAAACGATGTCTGATTTACCACACATCTGTTCAGAACAGATCAGCTTTAAGATCCTGGTCCCTGAAGTTCCCATGAAATCCATCTTGAATTTGGCAGGAGGATTTTGCCAGAGTTACTCAGGGCTGGATGTGTAGGAAGTGTTGCAGGACTGGGAGGATGCATGCCCAAATGGTGGTGGTGGAGGTCCTCGTTCCAGATCAGCAAAGAGCTGCTGTCCTGGCGGAGGCTAGAGGGTGCTGTGCTGCAGGCAATGGGTGTCCTCCTCCCTTCCCGCTCAGCATCCCTTCAAATGCAGGTAAAAATTTTCAAAAAAACGCTGCCTTTGAGCTGAGATGAAGACCAAGGTGCTGGCTGTAGTTACTAACGACCTCCGAGGCTTTTGATGACTGAAATATCAGCCCCGTCTAGCTCATTAGTTAGCACCCAGAAGGTGACATACAGAAAGGGTGGCTTTTGCCAGATAGGTGAAAAAGCAAAAAGAAGGGGACAGACACAGCAGTGGGGAAAAGGAGTGAGAAAATCAGGAACACATCAGAAGATAAGGAAGCTGGGTGGAACAAAACTAGAGAATAGAATAAAGAAAGAAAATAGAAGATGAAACAGGAGATCACGTCAGCTGCTGGGTCCAGTTAAGGGCTTCAGACCTGCTGAATGATGAAAAGGGAGATTTGCTTGGGAAAAAGATCAAGGAGCACTTCTCGCTCGTGGCGGCTGAGGCTGAAGAGCCCTCGGCTGCTGGGGCAGGATCAGGCCCTGTTTACCCAGCTGAGGTGTGGTTAATCCTGAGCCCAGCAAAGAGCAGAGCTGAGGAGAGACAGGACAGGCAAGGAGGGGGGCACGGGAGACAGGGCTGTGTTTGTACGGTAGCTGACAGGCAGCTGCAAGACCAGGCAAAAACACAACACGCTCCCAAACAAGCGGCTCTCTGAGCAGATCGCTGCTCCTGGGAAAGCCTGCCAGCTAACCGCAGGCAGCCAGGGCCAGCGTGCCTCCTGCGCGGGGCTGCACGTGCTCTGCAAAACACAGTCCTGCCACCCCCAGCCTGTGGTTGAGGGGTCACTGTCCTCACTGCTGGCAAATCTGCTCTGGCTGCCTGCCTGCAGCAGGCGAGGCAAATGTGCAGGTAGATGTTTCTTCACCTTCCTAGGTCTTGACAACCTACTGAAAAGGAGAAGATGCAGACATTAGAAAGGAGGAGGATCACAAAGGAGACCCATGTCACAGCTACTCTACAGGGATTGCACCTACCTCCAGGTCATGGGGAGGTTCTGGTGTTTGTTCAGGTGAGCAGCATTCATACAGTGTGGTGTGCCCGTGAAGCCAGCCCTGCTCACGGAAATGAGCCACATCAGGTCTTGACATAGGTGACCTCCCTCCTGTTTTCCACCTCAAGCTTGAGGTAGGATAGCAAGGACTGGAAGGGAGCATCCTAAACTAGACACGTGGGGTTACCATCCACACCCCTAGTAACTGCCTTGGCCCCACCACGTGCCCCAAAGGTGGTGCTAGAGCTGTGTCCATATGTCTCTGGGGAACATCTCCAGGAGGCACAGATGAATGTGGCCCAGAACATGGACCAAAGGGAATGCAAAGCCCTGGTAGGAGCTAAGAGGGGCTGTGAAACCAGCGAGAGCCACTGAGTTTACTGCTGGGGCTGTCAGGGCAGTAGCCCATTGCTAGCTGGGGACAAGCGAGTACTCAGCACTGGGGCTAGGACCATTTGACTCCTCCGAGAGCCACTGGGAGGATGCAGAATAGGTGGGGTTTGCACCCACCACCAACTGGGCCATGTGGCAGGACAAAGAGGTGAGAGGGAACAGTGAAATGTGAAAATGCCTGGAGGGGGTTTGATGGCAGAAGGCAAATCGTTTCATGTCGTAATAAACGCTCTGATGGAGGCTGGACAAGGTAAATGATGTGGTGGGAGATCCCAGTGAGAAGGAGGGATGACGGCAGAGGACGTATAGGGTACAACTACAGAATGGATGTCTTAAAAACACGTTAGTAAAAACTTCCTGTCAGAGAAGGAGAAGCACTTGGGAGACTTTACAATGGTCTGGTACAAAACTAAGCTCTAGGAAATCTCCTTTGGAGGAAATTTGTGAAGCAGCCAGAGGATATGTGGATACCCCTGCCCCTCAGGACACATTTTGTTCCTGCTAAGGAGGTCTTTGCCACTCCAAACAGTGTGTATGGGAACTGCATGGGACATCTGTGGATGTGCGGAGCTATCAGCTGGCTTCTTGCCCAGGGAGGTGGCACAGCCCCAGGGAGAGCGCTTGGGGAGGACACAGCTGCCCTGGCAGTCCCGCGGCGTCCCCTGCTCCGGCCTCGTGTCCCCTTGGGTGCGTGCTGCTCCCAGAGCTGGCTACGTGCACTCCTCCGTGGCAGGTCTGGACGCCCCGACCAGGCAACAGCCCCGGTCAGGCCATGGCCATGGCTCTCACAGATGGGTTTCATTGAGGACACATGTCTGGCTTGGAGCTTGTTTTCATTTCCTTTTGAGGAAAGGAGGAGTCATGGGAGAGGAGTAACTGAGCGGCTGAGCCGGCTCTCCTGGACACGGACTGCGGTGCCAAATGAGCTCCTGTTGTGGTTTCTGCTGAGGCTCTGGAGGCTGCAGCCCAAGGAGCAGGAAGCAGTGGAGAAGGAGCTTCAACCGGTGCAGGATCTATCAGGAGAGCAGCTTGTAATCATAAGGGGAGGTTCTGACAGGTCTTGGGGCAGGGGGGATGTATGGCTCCAGCTGAAGGCATCGCATGCCAGGAGCTTGCCCCAAGAGAAGAGGTCCTACAGGAGCCAACGTCCTGTATTGATGGTCACCAGCCACCCCACACAGGGGCGCAGCTGGCTCCAGGTGGCCTCCGAGAGCCACCTTGGGCTGCGGGAACCGAGGGAATAAGGAATGTGTTTGAGATGCGATCACCCCGGATGCCCCAGTGAGATTGCGCGTCTCTGAGAGAGGGAGGGAGATGTGCAGGGACCTGTGCTTTCCTGCTACCACCAGCCATAGATGTGGCTACTGAAATGTATCTTAAAAGGCCCCAAATATGCCTGTCTTCAGGAAGAAATTAATTCCAGAGCTGTGGCAGATCTCCCTTTGCCTGCCAGGCTCTGGGGGAGCCGAGCAAGTGGGAGGCACGGAAAGGGGAGGGGGGACGGGCAGAGTTCAAACCTTCTCATTATGCTCCGAGATACAGAGATCAAAAGGCGACTTCACAGATTAATGAGGCCCAGGCCTGGGCAGAGCCTCTCCCCAGCATGGATGGGCGTGCTGTAATGAGCAAACTGCTTCTTCTTCACCAGCCGGTAAGACAGGTTCTGGGCTCCTTGCAAACCCCCGTGGCTCAGCTCATTAGAGTTCATTAGTGTCGTTACATATTCATATAACATTAGCGCCGTCAGGCCCCTGTTGTTTGATCAGGCTGCAAGCTTGCCTTGAGCCCTGCCAGCCTTGGAGGACCTTCCACCAAGCGTATGCCGGAAGCACCAAATCGATGGCGTGAGTAAGGAGGGGTCTTGTGAGCATGATAACAGGATGAGGATACTGTCCCCTGCCACAAAAACCAGGGTTATCAGAGGAACCTCGATGATAAAAGTTATCAAGTACACAATTTAGTGCTTTGTCTCAAGGCAGGAGCTTGCCAAGAGCTTCCTGAGAAAGAACAAAAGAGCCATGGCTTATCTGCCTATTGCATCTGCTCGGTGCTCGGCACGGGCAGGCCGCTGACGCTGCTAATCCATAAGCGGTTTCGATTGGGTATGACGGCGTACCGCAGAGCGTCAGTTTGTGTTACCGTGGGTGCTTTCAACCAACAGGCTAGAGAGGGGCCAGGCGAGTCTGGGATGGCTCTGCTCCGTCCTTCCTGGGCAATACCCTGGGACTGGCACCGCAGGGAACAGCCACCACCACCACGCAGTCCTGGCTGGTGGTTGATACTGGTCTATCGTTGGTGGGGAGACAGCTATTTCCCAGGGCGGTTCCCCCTATAGCAGACAGAAATGTCCTTTGGAAATGGTGCTGGTACCACTGGGTGCAGAGGAGGTGCGTGTAAGAGGCCAAGCCCGCCTGTCTGCTTTTTAGATGGGCAAAATAAAGGGAGACATGTCCTTCCCTTGAGCCCCTCCAGCCCCTGGTTCCCCATCTGTCAAATGATGAAGACAATACCTTTTCTCTTGAAGATACGCATGGATAAATCTTTAAAGACTGCAAAGCACTCCAATTCGGAGAAGGGGGTTACATAAAGGTGCTTATATTAAGCACCTTACACAGACACACCAGCTCTAAGCTGGATATAATCTTGTTTATTGAGGTTAGAGCGAAGGACCAGAAGTTAAACTGGCCAGGATCTCATCTGAGCTCTGACACGATCAGTGGTGGGAATGGAACAAAACGGAGGGACGGTGCTGCCCTTTGCATTCTTCCTTTTAAATCACAAAGTTTTACATACCCTGAAGGGCACTTGTATGTGTACTGAGCTTTCCATGCCCTGAGGATATTCAGTATCTAGGTTTCTTAAGATAGTCCTGAAGTTCCTGGTACCTAAACATCAGCATCCCTAAACGTAAAGCCTGAGTTTAAAGTAACTGTCGCCCTTTTAGTGGAAAGGGCAGAGAGTGTGGAAAGATTTATTTTTTTTTCTCTAGAAAATAAACAGAGAAGTCCAGCCACATGCAAGCATTGTCCCGGCCAGTGGATGGATTCTGCAGCCGTTAGAAACCATGCGCTGGCACGCTGGCTGGCACTGACGCTGGCTGGGGCTGCAGGAGGTTAGAGATGCTGGCACGGAGCACTTGGTTATCCTGTTAGAGGGATTAGGGGCAGACTGGGGCTTAATCCTCTGCGATGGTGCCGCAGATTGCTTCTCCTTCTCGCTCAGAGTGGCTGATGCGTGGCAGGATGGGAGGCTTGATCCCATGGGGTGGGAAACCTTCCCAGGACCTGTGCTGTGGCTCTAGGAAAGAGCTGTGCTTGCAAGAGACGGGGCTGGCTGCCTCTACCAGCGGTTTTTTTGGGCCCTCGATGCTGGCGTGAGGGAGGAAAGCCATGTTGCAAGGAGGGTTGTGGGAGCGTTTCGGGTGGGTAATTCCTCTGGGGAGTAACGGCTGCCTTTCTTTTGAGATAAACCTAATCCAGTGAACTCCTTTATAGAACAGATAGCTGAAACAATAGGGGCTGCCACCCAAAAAAAGATCCATGCAAGGGCTGAGCGGGACTTTGGTGGTGGTGGTGGGGTGTCATTGCTACCTGATGGTGTGGGGGGAGAGGTCCCATGGGTCAGAGGTGAGTGTCTGAGAGGGAGTGGAGAGAAGGAACACGAAACCTTGGTGATATCCGAGCCATCACTGCAAACTCGTCGGCGGTGAGGCACACCCTGGCCAGATTTATGGGGATGGGGATTTATGCTTGAGCAAGGGGCAGGCTGTGTATTGTTCACCTCCCTTGCTCATGGGAAAACATCTTTGTATAAGCCTGGAAATAAAGAGGATTGCATCAGAGAAACACTCAGCCATACCATCTATTTTCCTCTTTTATCAACCCAGCTACGGGAACCAGGATATCAGCTATCTGCACAGCTCAGAAAGGGTTACAGCACAGCAAAGCCTGGCAGATCTCCATGCAGAAGAAACCAAACCCAGTGGTAAATCCTGCTATAACAAGGCCTAAGTAGTCCCTACAGAAGGGAGTGAAATTATGCCTGACCTTCGACCTACCCAACTCTTTCAAGTAGAGCCATCCCTTGCGAAAACTTGGCGGCTATATGAACCTGGGGTGTGGTGTTCGCTGTGAGGGCTGACTCCATTCCTCGCTGCTTCCGTGTCCTTGACAGGTTGCTCCTCTCTCTTCTCTGTCTCCCATAGCCAGAGCTTCCCTCTTCCAGCTGGAACAGAGCAGGCTCTTCCCAGTCCCAGTTTCTCACTGGGATCCATTGCAGGTCTCCATTCAAAGAGCCACTGGTGCCTCCAGGAAACGCCATTCCCTATGGAGAGCATCGCTCCGCCTGGCCTCCACTTGTTTTTTAATATCCTTTCCCATGCACGTTCCTTGGAACATCGGCATTTGTGCCCCTGGGGACAGAAGGAAAACATTTTGCTTTCTGTTTTTAGAGAGGCTGATGATTTCTCCTCAGCTCCCTGTGGGTCTTGCGTTCTCTCCGAGCCCAATCCAGGCAGTAGACCCTCAGGAGGCAGAACAAACACCCTTGTCCTCGTTGCTTGTGCACAGCCCTGGGAATCTTGCCCTGCACTCTCCTCCTCCTGACCTTGTTTTCCTCTGAACACCACAGCAGTAATTACCCTGAGGTTGAAGGGTTATTCGAAAGCAAGTACTGTGTCTTGTCCGCTCTTTCCTTTCCAGCTGCTGTTTCTTCCTGCACTGGAGTTAAACTCTGCCTGGAGTTTCCTTCATGTTACTATTAATCGAAAGAAATACCAGCAGCAAGGGTGATGGGTCTGAGCGGGAATACATGGCCTGCTCCCTGCATTCCTCATGCCCTGATGCTCCGGCAATGCTGCCAACAGCCATGCAAATTGTCGGCACGCTGGGACAGCTGGCCCTGCTGGTGGGCCCATCCCCAGGGTGTCACTCCCAGTCTGGGATGCTCTCACAGGCACTGGTTGACCTCAGTAGCTGGATGCTGGAGATGGGAAATGGAGTGGAAAGACTGGTCAAAATGCATGGCGCGCGGCTGGGCTGCCCGGCTCGCTGCCGGCTGAGGTGGCTGCCTTGCCAAAGCCAGAAATGTAGCAACACTCCAGCAGAGTCAACATGTAAATATGAGCAGCTGGAGTGTCTGAGGTGGGTTGGTTAATGCTGAAATGGAGGGTTTTGCAAGAAGAGATAAAATCTGCTTCATGTTTCAGAGAAGGGCTTGGAGTGGATTTCCATTGTGAGGGCAAACAATCCAGCATTCCCGCACCATGCTGTTCTCTGTACCCTCTTCCGAAGCGTTTGCTGCTGAATATGGTTTTAGCCTGGATGTGCTTTTGCCTGGTGGTTTCTGCCTTCCAGGGCAGAGCTCTTTGCGTGGCACCAGCTCCTCCGGAGAGCACAGCTGGGCTTTTCCAACCCTTGTGGGCCAGGCACAACTCAAAGGGGAGCTGGTTTGTGGCTGAACCGACAGACCTGTGGTGTGGTGCTTTGGGCACAGAGCTGCCGGCCCCCCACCCCCAAACCCCTTTCCTGTGCGCATCCGACCTGGCTGCAAGCTGTTTTCCTTGATGCTGGTTAGGAGGAGTTTAGGAAAACCCCATGCCCGCTGGCAGGCTGGGTGCCAAGGGTGGCACTGGGTGCTCACGCACGCCCTGTCCCTGCGGAGGGGAAGCCCCCTCCAATTTTTCCCCCCACCGACGGAGAGAAAAGTGAGGGTTTCCGCTGCGAAACCTCCCGCCAAACTCTGGCAGCCCCCGGTCCAGCTCCGCACCCCTCTGCCTGCCAGCCGGGGCCGGGGCCCGTGGCCACTGCCAGGCTCGGGAGGGGCTCAGCGGCCACTCGAGAGCCGAGATCTGGCGTGGGACGACCCAGCGGAGCCCCCGAACCCGATGCACCGCGGTGGCTCTGTCTTCCAGGCCGCTAATTAAGCACCTTTGGCTAACGAGGCCAGTTTACCAACCCTGACACTAGGGTGGCTGGGGCACCCCCCGCATTCTTCCCGCACCCCGCCACCTCCTCCTCTCCCTGGGGAGGGGCCCGCGGGTCACCCCCTGCGCGGCGCGGCGGGATCGGTCCCCGCCCCGGGGGCGGGCGGCGGAGCACGTGGGGCCGCGCCGGGCCGGGCTGAGTCACTGCCCGCCCCGAGCCCCGCGGCGGAGCGGAGCGGAGCGGTGCGGTGCGGGACGGGACGGGAGGCAGCATGGAGGCGGCGAGACCGTGGCGAGCGCTGCTCTTCCTGGGGCTGGGGCTTTCGCTGCTGCTGGCCGTGGCCGGTGAGTGCCGGGGTGCAGGGGACCCGGGGTGCAGGGGATCTGGGGTGCAGGAGAGCCCGGGGTGCAGATTGGTCCGGGGTGCAAGGGAGCCCGGGATGCTGGGGATCTAGGGAGCTGCGATGCAGGGGATCCGGGGTGCAGGGGAGTCCAAGGGGCAGGGGATCAGAGGGGCAGGGGATCCAGGGTACCAGGGAGCCCTGGCTGCAGAGGTGCCCGGAGTACAGGGACTCCATAATGCAGGGAATCCCGGGTACAGGGGATCCAGGATGCCAGGAAGCCCGGGATGCTGGGGATCCAATGTGGTAGGGAGCCCGGGGTGCTGGGAAGCCTGAGAGCCGCGATGCAGGGGATCTGAGGTGCAGGGGATCGGGGGGCAGGGGAACCAGGGTGCCAGGGGATGCTGGAAATCCAGAGTACAAGGGATTCAGGGTGCCAGGGAGCCCGGGATGCTGGGGATCCAAAGTGCAAGGGATTCAGGGTGCCAGGGAGCCCGGGATGCTGGGGATCCAGAGTGCAAGGGATTCAGGGTGCCAGGGAGCCCGGGATGCTGGGGATCCGGGGTGCAAGGAATCCAGAATGCTGGGAATCCAGGGTGCAGAGTTGTTCAGTGTGCAGGGGGGCCGGGGTGCAAGGTGAGAGGATCTGGGGTGCAGAGTGGGAGGGTCCAGGCTGCCGTACGTGGGGTGCAGGAGTGGTGAGTGAGAGGGTGTGCAGCCCCGCCAGGGCTGCAGGAGTGGAGGGCCTGGGCAGGATGGGGCAGAGGAGCTCAGGTCCACAGCCATGTCCTTGCTCCTGAGCTGGGAATAGCTGAGCCGGGCTGTCCCGTGCTTTCAGACTTAGATAACCCTGCCTGCGATGTAAACAGCTTTGCTGGGACCGCCTGGCACAGCGTGCCTGGCTGGCCTGGCTGGGGGAACCCCGGGGAGAAGCAACTCTATCATCACCCTGTGGGTCATGCCTGGGGTGGGTGACTCTGAAAGGGATGGGTGAGACCAGGAAAAAGGGGAGCAAAGCCCCAGTGCAGGCTCCGGGCCAGGGAACAAAGGGCAGCAGGAAGGTGTGCTGGGAGGAAGGCCCTGTTTGTGCTCGCTCTCCCTGGGCAGAGGTGCCCATTTTGCCCTCGCGAGACAGGCTTGACCTGACCTCCCCCAACCCCGCTGGGATGAGCTGTCCCAATTTTTGGAGGATGTTATTTTTGCCTTCCAGCCAGCCTGTGGGTTCATATAAGCAAACATTTCCAAATGCGGTGGCTGATCTTTGTTGCCTTGGTTCCTGATTGTCCAGCCTGTGACAGCTCTGTCCCTGACCGGAGAAAAATGTGTGTGGGGAGGATGGAGATGCTGAACCGCTCCGAAACCAGGCCTAAAACAGCTGAGGAATAGGAGCATCCAAAAGTACTTGCCACAGCGGAAAATGTGACCCACGTGCCTTGCTGCTAGGCAGGGGGCTGGCTGGTGAGACCCACCACCTAAGGGATTATTCTTGGGAGCAGATAAAAGGGAGTACAATTACTTGGGATAATTAAAGTATAAAACTGGGGCCCCTCCTGTCTGAAGCCTGGGAGGAGCCCTTGCTCCTTTGCTGCTGTGTCCCACCCCAGAAACTCCTGCATCGGAGGCAGCGCGGATGCCGGGGAGCACACGTTCGTTGGCGCTCAGTGCCTGGGGGAGCGGCCGGCTTCTGCTGCTGAACAGAAGTAGCTCTGTCTGCAAGGCCTTGGCCGGCTGCCACGAGAGATCCTTGGGATGGGGCGGCTGGATGCACCCGAGACCTGTGGAGAGGCGTGGGGCAAAGGCATCCCCGCGTATCAGCACGAGCTCTCTCCTCCCGTGCTGCAGCTCATGGCAGCGCATTGATGGAGCATGAGGTCATGCAGAACAGGCTGGGCAGCGCAGGCAGCGACTTGAACTGATGCCCGAGTTTTTTTTTGCCTCCTGAGGCTGGGCTAAGGGAGCTACAGCATCTTTTTGGAAACCTTCATGTAACGCTGGCCTGTCTGCCACAAGTGTGTACCCTACAGATGTGGACTGTCAGGAAGAGTAGGATTAATTCAAAGGAGCCCTGCTATTAAAAGACTAATGAGTAGGAGCTCTCTGAGTAGTAGCTTAGGCTAATGAGAGCCGTGCTGTTTGGTGTGGTCCGGGCAGCGAGCCCACAGTTCATTAACCTCCACCTTCTCCAGGACATGCAGGAAGTGGGGGGTTATTCCTGGGTCTCCACCTGAACTCAGCCCTTGCTCTGTCTCCTGCAGCGTGGGGAAGAAGAGCCTGGCATCAAGGGATGTGCTGCCCCACCTCATGGTGAGGAGTTATGGAGTCTTTCAGCCAGATCTGTGGGAATCTTGTGTAGGTTTATGGGGAGTATTGCGTCTTGCAGCTCTTGGGGCAGAATAAATTGAGGGTGGGAGGATTTTCAGCCTGGCTCTTGCAATCTGATTCAGCACTGCAATGGGGAGCAGAAGGTTGATGGATGTGGTGGGTTGACCTCAGCTGGCTCTCAGGCGCCCACCCAGCCACTCTCTCACTCCCCCTCCTCAGCAGGACAGGGAAGAGAAAAGAAGATGAAAAAGCTCCAACATGGGTCCTTCCCATGGGCTGCAGTTCTTCATCGACTGTTCCAGCATGGCTCCTTTCGATGGGGTGCAGTCCATCAGGAACAGATTGCTCCAACGTGGAGTCCTCTGCGGGCTGCAGGTGGATCTCTGCTCCAGTGTGGTCCTCCACAGGCTGCAGGGAGCCAGCCTTCTTCACCATGATGTTCACCACGGGCTGCAGGGGAATCCCTACTCCGGCGCCTGGACCATTTCCTCCCCTCCTTATTCTCCTCCCAGGGTATCTGCAGGGCTGTTTATCTCACGTTTTTCTCACTCCTAGCCCACAGCTGCTGCGCAGTGTCCTTTTTTTACCTTCTCTTGCATATATTATCACAGAGGCAACACTAGTGCCGTTGACGGGCTCAGCTTTGGGCAGCAGTGGGTCTCTTTTGGAGTCATCTGGGACTGGCTGTCCTGAGCCTGGGGGCAACTCCTGGTGTCTTCTCGCAGAAGCCACCCTTACAGCCCCTGTCCCCCACCTCGCCGTGTAAACCCAGTACCAAGGGAGATGCTGGAGGTGGATGAACGGGCAGGGAAGATGGTGCAGCTGCACCAGTTTCCCGGTGGGACCTGTCTGTGGGCTGGGGCTGCCTGCTGGGAGCTGCTTGGAGTGAACAGCGTTCTGGCCGGCGTCGTGCAGAGATGGACTGTGCTCCTTCCTCACATGTCTCCAGCATCTGGGAGCCGAGGCATGCGGGCTCTCCCTACAATTTTTTTTTTTTTTTTATCTTATGAGTACTAACTTTTTGTTAGCAAAACCCAACCCGCTCCCTTGAATAATCCTGTCTAGCTCATGCCTGAGTGAGCCTGGCCGTGCCCGCTTTCCAGCTGAGCAGCAGGAACACTTGATGCACCAAAGACCCGGTTTTCCCCTGGCTTCAGTTTGACGTGCCGGCTCCCTTAAACGCCTTTTTTAATGTGCCAGGGCAGGGCAGGTCCTGGCCATTCTCTCATGCTCCTGGTGTCAGCCATCGCTCTTGAACGCCAGTGGTCCCGTGCAGGATGTGGCAGCCAGTCCCGCTGGCCCCAGCTGAGTGTTCCCCTCTCTGTGGCATTCTCAGTGGAACAATTCCTGCTGTCGAGCTGGGATGCCTCCACGTGCATCTGCAGGGCTGTGGCAGATGCCTGCCATAGGGATGGCTTGCAGTGACATATGGCTTTGCTTCTAGGTGACTTCTGCGACGTAAACCACTGTCAGAATGGGGGCACCTGCCTGACTGGGATTAATGAGACCCCCTTCTTCTGCATCTGCCCTGAGGGCTACGTTGGGATTGACTGCAATGAGACGGAGAAAGGTGAGGTGCTGACCCCATCACGAGAGCCCCAGGAACCCTGCAGCGTGGCAGCATGCCTTTGTCATGGCCCTGCGGTCCAGCCCTGGGGTCCGACCCTGCTGCTGGGCACACAGAGCAGAGATCCAAGCAGGGATGTAGTGACCTCCATCACCTGGGGGGAATGAGATGTCTTTGGGGAGCAGCAGCCCACTGGATGCTCTTGTTCTCCACCTGTGCCCATGTGAAAGCCATTTTACCCTCCTTTCCCCTTGCCCAGGGCCCTGCCACCCCAATCCTTGTCACAACAACGGCGAGTGCCAGCTGGTCCCGAACCGGGGGGATGTCTTCACCGACTATATCTGCAAGTGCCCTGTGGGGTACGATGGGGTGCACTGCCAGAACAGTGAGTACAGTGGGGTGGGGAGGGGTGGAGGGGGCTGCTCTGCCACTAAGGGCTTGGGGACCCCCGTGGCAGCACGGGGGGGAAAACCAGCTGTTTGCAGCTGTGATCGTGTTGGGCACTAGGCTCTGTCAGGGACCATGGGCTGGTTTGGATCTGGAGGGATGGACCGTGGTGTGGGGACAAGGCTGCGTCTGAGCCTTGCTCTGCATCTCTGGGGGGACATGGTGCCTCCAGTAACGGGACAAGGGGTGTCTTGACGCTCAGCCTACTCAACACAGGCCCCCAGCCTTGCCGTGGCTGCGTGTCTGGATGAACCTGTGTGGCTGTGGTCAGCAGGGACACGGCTTAGGCAGCTCCTTGGGTCAGAGCTTCAACCTGTGCCACCGTATCAGCAGGGACCCTGCCATGGCCCGTGCTCAGGGGATGCCTCCCCCTCTTCCTGCTGCACTGAATGAGGGGTCTCCTCCCCGGGACTGGCTCTGGGGTCACCTTCTGAGCCCCTCCTCTCTGTCTCCTAGACAAGAACGAGTGCTACTCCCAGCCTTGCAAAAATGGAGGGACCTGCCTGGACCTGGACGGTGACTACACCTGCAAGTGTCCTTCTCCATTCTTGGGGAAGACTTGTCATGTCCGTAAGTCCCTGGCACGAACTGTACAGAATTCCCTTTCCCTCCTTGTTCCCCACTGCTCTGTTCCCCATTGCCAGCGTGCCCAGGAGAGATCTCACCAGCTGGTTTAGGGGATCTGGAGGGCAGCCGCGGGTGCCCTTGATGCCAGCAGGCCTGGTCCTGATGGAGGGAGCATCCCCGGGAAGGTCCTGTCTCCTCTCTGGGGGAGGAACCTGGAGCCACCCTTTCCCCCCTTCCCAGCCTCTGAGCTGTGAGAAGGGCTGATGGATGGTGCGGTTTTGGCTGAAAGCTGAGGAGCGGGGGACACCGTGGGGGCAGTCAGGTCCTAGGGCTGGTCTCTGTCTCCTGCCCTGTCCCCGGACAAGAGGCAAATGACCCCCTGGTTTTGCTCCTGTCTCTATTTGATGCTGATGTCCCCACTGCCCCCAGGGTGTGCCGTTCTCCTGGGCATGGAAGGAGGAGCCATCTCTGACGCCCAGCTCTCAGCATCCTCTGTCCACTACGGCTTCCTCGGCCTCCAGCGCTGGGGGCCAGAGCTCGCCCGTCTTAACAACCATGGCATCGTCAACGCCTGGACCTCCAGCAACTACGACAAGAGCCCCTGGATCCAGGTACCCGTGGCAGGATTGGGAGCACTGGTGTAGCAGGCAGTGCTGGTAGCCATCACTGGTCTTGCCAGGCTGCTCTCATGGGATTTCTCTGCTCCTGGTGCAAATGCTGGGCTGAGTTGCTGCAGCGAGGTGCCACCCAGGGGCATACCGTGACATGCCTGGAGAGGGCAAGGTCCCTAGGGGGGAAGATGGGGACTTGGGCTGGCAATCCCCCCTTTTCTACCCACCCTGTAGGGATGGAGGGCTTTCGCCCTGAGGAAGTCACAGCACCTTGGGCAGCCCCTCTCCTCATCCTGATGCTGAGCATAAACCCACCCCCCATCCAGGCTTGGCGGCGCTGGTGGGCACAGAGGCTGTGTACCCCATCTGTGCTGCGCCCTGCTGATGGCTCTTCTCCCCTTCCCAGGCCAACCTGCTGCGGAAGATGCGGCTGAGCGGGATCATCACGCAAGGCGCCCGCCGTGTGGGCCAGCCGGAGTACGTCCGCGCCTACAAAGTCGCCTACAGCCTGGACGGGCGGGAGTTCACCTTCTGCAAGGATGAGAAGCAGGATGCAGACAAGGTGGGCTGCGATGCTCCGCGCGGGGACTGTGCTGGCTCCCCCCGCCCTGTGGTGCTGCAGGCACTGGGGTGGCTGTGAGCTCCATCCCAAACTGTCCCCGTGTTTGGGAAAGCGCTTTTGACCTGGGTCAAAGCTGTGTTGGGAACCGTCCTAGCAGCAAGACAGCACAGGCGGTTCCAGTGCCGGGCAGCGCTCTCTGGCTCTGTTTAATTGCCCATAATAAGCATAACCAAAGAAGCAGCACTGAGTTATTTAGGTCATTCAGATAAAATCTTTATCGCTGACACACTGTGGGAACTGGGAATGGTCTGGAAGTGCCAGTGAATGGCTTACGCAGCTCGGTGCTGCGTCTGCACCACGCATGAGCTGACAGCAGGTCTCACTCTCAGAGCAGGAATACTCATTGATCACAGTGCTCTCCACTCCCAGTTCTTTATGGCAAGTGTCTCCTGGTTGTTTTTTGAGCATCCGGGGAATGGCTGGGAGTGTCTGCCTTGCTTTAAAAAAAAAAAGTTTCTCTTGTTTCTGCTGCAGTGGAAAAATGCATGAAAACATGACCTGGCTCTGTTTATTGTGTTAAAAAGAAAGAAGCGATTCACCTCCCTGCCTGTCGCGGTTTGAGGAGCATCGCCGTAGCGGGAGGGAGCAGGTCTTGCTGCATGTGTGCCTCTGTGGGGCAAGGACGGAGCAGGGAATGTGGCAAAGCTTTGTCGAAGAGTGTTGGGGCTGCTGCAAGGTCACGCGCTGCTCCAGGGCACAAAAGCAGAGCCCGGTTTCCCCTGCTCTTGCCGCTGGTGCCGAGGTCTGTCCTCTGGGCAAGGGATTTCATGCTGGGCAAGGGATTTCATTCATGAGGCTGCGGGAGAGGCGGGGTGCTCAGCCCTGCTCGCTGTTGCAGATTTTCCAGGGGAACGTGGACTACGGCACCATGCAGACCAACATGTTCAACCCTCCCATCACGGCCCAGTTCATCCGCATCTACCCCGTGATGTGCCGCCGCGCCTGCACGCTGCGCTTTGAACTCATCGGCTGCGAGATGAATGGTAAATGTCGGTGGCTCTCCCCTCCCCAGGGACCGCAGGGCTGGAGGTGACGCGGGGCAGGGTATCGCCCCTCATACCGGTTCTGATCCCCCGGGGCAGGGGATTTGTCAGCGCTTGTTTTTAACCATGCCGGCTACGTGATGCCTGGAAACACCCACAGGTGCTTTTGGGGAACACAAGCCGTTAATCCCACCAGCTCAGCCGGGCTCGAGCTGCGTTCTCACGCTGCTAACACCTTCCCAAGCTGGGATTTTTTTTTTATTGTGCCCCCTCCCCATCCGAGTTGTGAACCCGTGGCTGCTTTTCCTGCCGGAGAGCTTGAAAAGCACTGCAGGATCAAAGTCCTCTGGGAAACATAAGGAATGATTAGCCTGAGCCCTTTCCCTGTGCCTCCTGCATTCCTGCCCTGCGGCACATCCCTCGCAGCCAAGTGGGACCCTCGTGCTGGGGAGGGAGCTGGGGCTCGTGGGGACTTGGGTGCTTTTGTGCTGCTGCGTGGGTGTGATGCCAACCGTGCTTTCAGCTGGTGATGTCTTTGCGTTGCTCTCTTCGCTCGTGAAAACATCCTCTTCTGCCTCCTGCTGAAGCCTTTGGTATTCCGGGGCCGGGCTGTGCGTCCCTGCAGCAGGAGGCACTGTGAACCAGGGAATAACTGGGAGCTGAAAATCCCAGGGAAAGGCAAGCGAGCTGCAACCCTGCACCTCCGCTGAGCCTTTCCCTGCCTGGCCGCGCCTGCCGCTGCGGGCAACGGGAACGCGGGAACTTGGGGATGGCGTCTGCCAGAGCTGCGGGGTTTTGCTCGTGACGGTGCCGTGGACTCTTTTCCTTTTCACCGCCTGTATAAACCATTGTGTTACAGTGTATTTCAACACGGCAGGTTGCTCGGAGCCTCTGGGCATGAAATCCCGCCTGATCTCCGACCAGCAGATCACAGCCTCCAGTGTCTTCAAGACCTGGGGCATCGACGCCTTTACCTGGCACCCCCATTACGCTCGCCTGGACAAGACAGGCAAAACCAACGCCTGGACGGCTCTGCACAACGGCCAGTCCGAATGGCTGCAGGTGGGTCTCGGTGCCCTCCCTCTGCAACCCGATTTCTCCTCCCCAGCTCCTCCAGCTGTGCCCGGGGCCACCTCCCGTGCTTGGGGCCACCTCCTGTGCCAGGGCGGCTGGAAGCAGGATGGGCACGGTGGGAGAGGCCGGGCTGAGCCCCCGGGATGGTGCAGCCGGAGCTTTGCCGTGGACCACGCAGCCCGGCGGTGCTCTCCCAGATCTGGGATCACAAGGACAGGTCGGGATGGGGCTGCAGCCACCGGTTTTAACAGCGATGCTGGAGGGCTGGCTCAGAAAAACCAGCGCCTGTAGGGGCGGGGACAGGGTGATGCCGTCTCCGCAGACCTTCTTGCGGGGTGCTCTGAGCCTGCAGCACCCCAGCTCTGCATCACCCCCTTGGGAAGCACCATCCCAGCCTGAGGTGACCGTCCCACGACCCTCTGGCTGCCCGGAACACCATGTTTCTGTTTTGCAGGAAAAAATCAGGTTTGCTTTTCTCTTCCCAGTCTGGAATGGGAACAAATAGTTTTGAAATTTCCTTCTCAGTTTCCTTTCCTCCCCTGTTTTTATACTTTTCACATGATTTCATGACATAATGGGACAAAGCAGTTTAGATATTTGTCCCGCTATTTATTTGGGAAATGATTAAAAGCAGCTGCTTCGTGGCCCTAAGTAAAACAGCTTATCAAGATGACTGCGGATGGGGTTGGGATGACACGCTGAGTTGGGCTGTCACACTGCAGGCTGCCTGTTTGTGTACATGTACATAGATTTACATGTGTACTTGTATATACAAACCCATATATACGTGTGTATGGATAGCTTGTACTGCCCTCGACGGGCATAAAACAGGAGCTAAATTAAGGAGATTTCCAGCTCATTTGCTGGGTTACCCTGCAGCGTGCCAGTAGCAGTAGCGCAGTGTGGCAGAGTAGAGAGAATAGAAACCATCTCACTTACAACCCAAATGTCAGACCGCGCTGAACGCATATTTTCTCAGCCAGAATCACTTTCCAGTGGAAATGCATTTCCTCCGGGAATCCTTTCTTTTTTTTTGAATTGAGATTTTTTGCTGTCATTCCCACACTGACCTTTTCAGCGAAAAATGACGAGGTGGCAGCGGTGGGGAAGGGAGCTGACATGGTGGGGTTTGCGTCCCACTTTGGGTTGCTTCGAGGGATGCTACGAGTGTTAAAGGGTCAAATATTTCACAGTAGTGTTTTGTTAGTCACTCTGGCGTTGGGGCAGGGGTCGAGTGGTGTTTTCTCCATTCTTTCCCCTCGAGGGCCAGCAAGGATGCTCTGGGGTGGGAGCAGCGCTCTTGCGCGGAGCCTTCACAAGCCTTGTCTCCATGGCAGATCGACCTCCGGGACCAGAAGAAGGTGACAGGCATCATCACGCAAGGAGCCCGTGACTTTGGGCATATCCAATACGTGGCAGCCTACAAGGTGGCCTACAGCGACAACGGCACGTCCTGGACCCTCTACCGGGACGGCCCCACAAACAGCACAAAGGTGTGTGGGGCAGGGCGAGGTGGGCAGCGACCTCCCGGGCGTTGGGGATGCCGCTGTGGGGAGGGATGGGATGGTGGCCAGGAGGTCCCGGTGGTGCTGACGCCTACCTTTTCCCCTCTAGATCTTCCACGGTAACAGCGACAACTACTCGCACAAGAAGAACGTGTTCGACGTGCCCTTCTACGCCCGCTTTGTCCGCATCCTGCCCGTGGCCTGGCACAATCGCATCACCCTGCGCGTGGAGCTGCTGGGCTGCGATGAGTAGGCGCCCAGGGGAGGAAGGACGGGGCTGCTGTTCCCCGCCGCCCGGCCCACACCCTGCCTGCCCCTGCCCCCTCCTGCTCTGACCTCACACTCCCCTCTCCATGGCCCCAAACTCAGGAGGCGGCCGGGAGGGCTCCCCTGCCCCGCGTTGGCGCTGGGGCCGCAGCAATGCACTTTATGGGGCCCTTGCAGATGGGATGCGGGGAGGGCTCCTGCCCTTTCACCCCGCTAGCCAGGGGTGAGACCCCCTTCTACAATTAGGGCTTGGCTGGGGGACCCTCTCTTGCAACTGGGGCTTCCTTGGGCGACCCCATCCTGCAAATGGGGCTTTGCTGGGGGACCCTGTCCTGCAACCAGGGCTTGGCTGCATCCTCCCAGCTAAGCCTGGAGACAAATTTTCTCCTTTTTGCTTCTGCTTCCAGCAGAGAGGCTGCAGCCAGCGGCAGTCCCCTGCCTGCACTGGGGCTCAGAGCTTAGCAGTTTCGGAGGGCAGGCGCCCTGGGCTCACAGCCTCCGACGTCCCTCCTGCTCCCTTCACGGCTGCAAACGGGGGCTCTGAAGAACCCACTCGGCAGTCATCCCCTGCCCATTTTGCCATGCCCTGGGCCTCCTTGCCTGCGGTGTCAGCGCTGCATAGTGCGAGGGGAGTGATGAGACGGCTTCTATCAAGAGGCACCGGGTCCCTGTTGCTGGTGTCTCTACCTGCTGGGCGCTCCCGGCCGGTGCCACGGCTGGCTTTTTGGCAGGCGCTGCCCATTCCCCATCCCAGGCTGGCAGCTCCAGCGTCCTCCAAGTCTCAGCATTGCCGCCACCCCCATGTTACTGCAGTTTGGGGTGTCTGGAGGTCCCTTGTCCCCACAGCCAAGCCGTGACCAGGGAGAGAGATGGTTTGTAGCTGCAAGGGTGCAGAGAAAAGCTGGGAATGGTGGTGGTTAGACCACCCAGATGCAGTAGGCAGAGAGCTGTGCCGTGGCCCTTTTTGTAGCCTGGTTTTTTCCCTTTCTGTGGGGTGGAGGGGAGCCTCTTGCAATGCTCAAGCCCTTGGGATTAGCGGTAGGAGACGAGCGAGACCTGGCACCGGCAAGTGGGAGTGCGGGCAGGGTGTCTGGGCAGCGGCGCTGGCGGCGATGCTTCCCCGTGTGCTGGGATGTGAAGTGGCCTTGGGGCCAGGCCGGCGGCAGATTTACTTTGGCAAATGCCGATGGAGCCCAGTTGGGAGGGTGGGGGCAGCGGCAGCCCCGCTGTGGGGTGTCTCTGACAGTATTAAAACCAGCTGAAACTTTGGGGCTGTTGCCTTGGCTGCTCTGTGCCTCCCCAGGAGCCACTTCTCAAAGGCTGGCAGGTCCAGCGAGCCCCCAGGATCCCCTCTGAGACCCCCGCCTCCTGCCTTCACTGACCTTCCTATCTCCTGTCCCTGCCCAAAAAACAGGGTACCAGGGCTTTGCGCATCTTCCCTGCTGCCTCTGCCCCGTTTCAGCTGCTGGAGTCTGCTCGCAGCTGGCCAAATGCAGCGGGATGGGACTTGGAAGGGAGAAGCCACTATCGGTACCCCACGCCCTACATCTCCTCCTTTGGCTTTGATCCTGGAGCAAATCCCCCAGCTTGGAGTGAAACTGGCTCTTGCACCCCAGCACACCCCTGGGGTGGGCAGGAGCTGTGGGTTTTGCCAGGGCTGCCCATGGGGATGCTCCTGGCAAGAGCCCCCATGGACAGGGTAGGGGGATGAATGGTGCTGGACCGCGATCCCCCTGCATCAAGAGTGGGGTCCCTGGTACAGCACTGGGGTGAACAGGACAGGGGAACTTTGCTCCTCTCCAGGCTTCTGCCACACTGAGGAGGGACCCCTGAGGTTGACGCGGATGGTCCAGGGTTGCCTGCATCCCGGTGCAGCCCTCCGTCCCTGCAGCTCTGGACAACCTCCGTACATCTTCCCACTGCTGGCAGTGCCCTGCTCGGCTGTGCATTGCCTCCTCGGCCCCTGCCCACAGGAGGTGGGCTCCTGCCTGGCCCTGGGCACCGGAGGGGCTAGGGGGCCGCTGCCAGAGACCAGGCTGAATTCATTGCAGCTGTAGCCGCACGGTGACAAACTGCAGTCGCAGCCAGAGCTGAGGAGGGGGGACAGTCAGCCCTGTTCACCTCCAGACATGCCGCCCTTATCGCCGGGAAGCTGAGGCAGAGATAAGAGCAGCTTGCTCCGAGTTCGGCCACGACAGCCCTGAGCCGGAGGCACGGCAGAGGCTCCGTGAAGAGGGTGACAGGAGCAGACACTGCCTGTCAGAGTAGGGGACACATCCTCAGCACCCAGCAGCTGCTTCCCCCTGCCTGTTGCCACCCCCCAGATGAGCCCTGCTGACGGATGCTGAGCCCCTTCCCAGCTCCGCAGCGTTTCCTTCCTCCTGCTGAGCCCCAGGACTGGGGGGTTGGTGAGGGCCAGGGCACCCTCCACGCTGTGCACAGCCCCTCACAACTCATCCTTGTCCCTGGGATGCTCTTCCCGGACATGACTGGGTTGCTGGGGCAGCAGGAAGGCCAGGAGGGCCGGCACGCTGCGGCTGCGGCACCCTGCTGCCTGCTGACTTGGCTGCCAGCTGCCCGTGAGCCGGTTCCTCAGGAAGCAGCCGTCAGGGAAAGCATCCTCTCGCCTCCACCCGGAAAGCCCAGCTACAGATCACAGCCTCCTCCATCCCACCAGGAATGTGGGTTTTCCTCCCCAGTTTGAGCCTTGGGCAACAGGTTCCTGCTAGAATTGTCCCGCGCGAGCGGCGTTTCAGTGAGAAATCTCTCCAGCGGGGCCACGGCAAAGCTGTCAGCTGCTGGTTTGAGGCGGGGAAGAGGGAGATGACATTTTTATGGCTCCCTTTCAACCAAAAGCTCAGCCAGCCCTAAACACGTGCCCTAAACACGTGCTCCTGGGTCAGAGCTACCCTGACCCTGTGCAGCCTCGCTCACCCTGAAACCCATGGTCCCACCCAGGGTGCCCCTCGGGGAGCAAAAAACCAAATCTGGGATCATCTCTGAAGCTCCAAAAACAGAGTGAGAGGGAGGGAGTGAAGGGGATTCCTCCTTCCCCAAGGGGCTGCTGGTGGCCGAGTCCTTCCCCATGCCGCCTGCTCCGCAGGAGGAGGTGGAAGGCATTGGTGACCATACAGGCAATAGCCATTGCCGAGTGTGAAAAGAGATGCACAAAATCATTCCTCTCCCCTTCCCTGCCACCGCTCACCTCCTTGGGCTGGGCAGAGGACGGCTCCTGGCAGGCGCTGCGGTGCAGGCAGCACTGGGCACTGTGTGGCTCGTTCCTCGGCTGGGAAACACTGGGGTGGCCCCTCCAAGGAGCAGCATGGCCCGACGGGGCTGGCTGTCTCTCTGCACAGCACGGGGGGTGGTGGGGACCATCCCAATTGCTGGCTCACTGGGGCATGGACAATTTGGGCAAGCAGCTGCAGGGGGGTACCGGTGGCCGGGACACAGCTGGGATGCAGGTGGGATGCAGCTGGGATGCAGGTGGGATGCAGCCGGGATGCCATCCCACCACCTCCCCCGGCCATGGGGCAGGGCTGGGGGCAGCGGGGACCCTCAGCCAGGATGCAGGCAGCGCAGCAGCCCTACGCCGCTGTGCCGGGAGATGTAATCGCCCCTCCATTGTGGGCCGCGGAGCAGCCTACTCTGGGCAGGCAAGCAGGCAGCGTGCCTGGCCGTCACGCTCCTGCTTCCCCGGGCAGCCTGGCCCTGCTGCGTCCCTACTCAGGGAGGGCCGGCGGGCTCCGATGTGTGGGTGCACAGGGAAAAGGAGAGCAAGGAAGAGCAGTGCCTCCAGACTCTGAGTTCTGCAGCCATCCCTGGTCGGGGCTTCCCACAGGGAATGGGGGCTGCTGGGCCGGCGCTGGCGGCAGATAACGCTGTTTCCGTGCCGGCTGCTCCCTATCAGCGTGGCGGCGGCGGGCAGGGAAGATCACACCCCAAACGCGCCGTGCCGGGGGGCTGTCAGGGAAGGGATGCTGGCCTCCTTCACTCTGCATCCAGCCCCGGGGCGGTTTATTTTTGCACGAGTTGTTTTCTTTCCGGCTTGACGCCGTCCTGCGCGGCGTCGAGAGCCAGACCAGGGCCCCTGCGCCTCATTTCCTTGCCATAAAACAACAAAGTGGGGGGCGAAGCGATGTGCCGCTCCGGGGCGGTGGGTCGCCAGGTCAGGGCACCGTGTGCTTTGCCACATCAGCCACTCCCAGACCGACAGCCCTGGCTGTGCCACCGCCATGCTGCCCTTCCTGAGGGTCGGATTTGGGGCTCTCAGAGCCGGGGTTGCACGTCTGTGTGTCAGCAGGAGCTGGCATGGAGGGCATCACCTGAGGCTGGGGATGATGCCCCAGCGGATGGGTGCAACCAAGCACCCCAAAGCTTTTGTCCTGGTTTTTGTGCCTCCACTTTGCCCCCACGGCCTCAAGCAGACCCCGAAGAGGCTGAACCCTGTGGCTCAGATGCCTTCCCCGGACCCCTGAGCAGGCATGGTACAGACCACCCCTCACCACAGCCCACTCCAAGCCGCCCGTGCCCGCAGTGCTCCTACCACACGCGTGCTCTGCGTCACCATTGCCTGGGGACCACGGCGGGTCCCCCCCAATGGGACATGGGACAACGGAGGGCTCTTCTCCTCAGCTTCTCTGGGGCTTTACAGGGGGCACCCCGGGGTCCCACCAGCCCCGAGGGGGCACCCCACTCCCTGCTGCTCTCCCCTCCAAGCCGAGGGCAATGCCGGCAGCCGGCGCATCGCGTGCAGGCAGCACAAGGCCATCGCCCGTGCACGGTGGGGCAGGCGGGGGGCCGAGGGCACCCACCCCAGCACCGGGCTGCGAGCAGGGGGGTTGGGAAAGGAGTGTGTTTCCCTTTAAGAGGCAGGCCCTGGAGCTGCTTCCTCTGAGCCGTGCGAGAGCCCGAAACACAGTGCATCTGCCTGCAGCCTGCCCGCACGCCTGCCTGCAGCCTGCCCGCAACCAGCGTGAGTAGGGCTTGGCCCCGCAGCCGGGGCTGGGGAGGGCTGGCACCCCAGGGTGGTGGGCACCCCAGGGTGGCGGGCACCCTGCTGGCCATGGAGGGCAGGGAGGGACGGCATCGCTGCGGAGGGTGCCGGGCGTCTCTGCGGAAGGTACCGGGCATCGCTCTGGTGGGTGCTGCAGCACGATGCTCGCTGGCGTCGCGGTTGAGGATGCCAGGCCCACTGGTGTGTCACCAGCACTGGGCTGTGGGGTGGTGGCGAGGCACTGGGGGCACACAGGGGGCAGGACTGGTGCCCCCCAAAACCAAGGTGTGATGTTGCCGGTGCTTCGAGGCCGCCCTGCCGCGCGTGGGCAGCACGTGGTGTCATGCCTGCTGGGCTCCGCTGCATGCAGCGCACCGCACGCTGCGCCCGCCGCGCTCCTGGGGCTGTGCTGGCCGTCGAGCGGGTGCACCCCGCGCCCTCCGGCTCTGCACGCCTCGGCGGGGTGGTGAACGTGGGCTGCGCCCAGCGGGACGGTGAGCGGCGGTACCGATGGCATGGATGGCATGGAGGAGCGCCCAGCAGCGAGCCACCCACGGCGAGAGCAGCCGGTCGCACGCCCCGGTCCCCGAAGATCACTGCTGTCCCCTGTGCCAGACCCTGCGGGGATGAGCACCCGCTGTCCTGTAGTCCCCCAGCCTGGGGCACCTTTGTAGGCACTCCTAAACCTTGTCTGAGCAGGGGACACAGACGTCAGGTCGCTCCCAGGCATGGAGGGGGGCTGCTGGGATGTGCTGGGTCCTGGGCCCCCTCTGCCGGCTCTGGCAAAGCTCGCAAGCCAGAAAATGCTGCTGCGAGCCACCCTGGGTGATCCCTGTGCAGGGCACCCTTGGGTGCCAGGTGCACCCAGAGCTCAGGTCCGCGGTGCTGTGGAGCTGCCACGCTTCCCCCTGGCCAGGGGCTGTGGTCTGGGAGCCACACGTGTTGCGCAGGGTCAGCACCAGCCGTGTCCGTGGTGCAAAGCGGCAGCCCTGGGGTCGGAGCTGGGGGTCCTTGGCCAGGCTGGGTGGGTGCTGCTGGACTTTGTCCCATTCTGGGGTGGCAGAGGCAGCCCCGTGCTCTCTTCTCCTCACCCTGGCTGGGTTGCACGCTCGGCTGCCTCTGTAAACCGAGCTTGCGGCTTACAGCGGGGCTTGGCCACTTCTCTCCCTTCCCATTCCCTACGTGATGTTTTCCCAGTGCTCCCTGTTCAAAGGATGCCCTGGGATCCTGTTTCCCCCCGGCTTGGTCTCAGCTCCCCCTCCGGGCATGCACGCCCCAATGGACAGCAGTGGTGAATGCGGTGGTGCAGAGTGTGACCCAGGCGGGAGGATGAGGATGGAGGGGACTGGGAGCCCCAGTTGTGGGACAGGTCTGGGGGCACGGCTCGGGTTCCCTGTGCCCTCCCCTGCGGGCAGGTGAGCCACTCCACTGGCTATTCCCACCCCTTTCCTTGCATAGAATCACAGAATGGTTTGGGTTGGAAGGGACCCTTAAAGGCCATCCAGTCCAACCCCCCTGCAAAGAGCAGGGACATCTCCAACCAGGTCAGGTTGCCCAGAGCCCTGTCCAACCTGGCCTTGAATGTTTCCAGGAACGATGGGGTTTGCCTGCTGCCATGTGCCCGGCAGCGCAGGGGCCCTCCTGGTTATTTTGGAGTGTTACCGCAGCCCTTTCCTCCTCAACAGCCCAGGCTCAGGATTTGACCTCGCTCCCCAGCCATGCTGCTGCTTCCGCTGCTTCTGGAGGCCACCCTGCTACGGCTGGCCAGCGGCTCCCACCACCCCTTCTACAACGGCTTCTACTACAACCGCATCATGAATGACAAGCACGGTGGGCAGGAGAAAGGTATGTCAGGGATTGGCAGGGCTGGCGGAAAGGGGGGCCGGCAGATTGGTGCAAGGGGCTAAGTCCCCTTCCCTGACTCTGGGATGGGGTTGGGACCCATTTCTTGTGAGGAGGATGTGGGGCCCAGAGGAGCAGGCACTGCTCCAGGGATGCTCAGGCAGAAGAGGAGGTGGCTGGAGGATAGGAGTGGAGCAGGGGATTTGGGGATGCTGCCCAGCCCTGGATCCTGACCTGCTCATCACACCTTCCCTCCTTGTCCCCAGTGGTTTACTTCAACGGGGCCAAGCTGGTGGTGGAAACCCCCAAAGACCCCGTCTACAGCTCCAACGGCGCCAATGTCACCCTGCCCTGCCGCTACCATTACGAGCCTGACCTGGAGGGCAAGCGCAAGATCCGCATCAAGTGGTCCAAGCTGCGGGACGACTACACCAAGGAGCAGGACGTGCTGGTGGCCATCGGCAAGACCTACGTGGCCTTTGGGGACTTCCGGGGCCGCGCTCACATCCACCAGGCCGGCCGGCGCGAGGCCTCGCTGATCGTCAGCGACGTACGCTTGCAGGATGATGGCAAATACCGCTGCGAGGTCATCGACGGGCTGGAGGATGAGAGCAATGTGGTGGACCTCCGGCTGCAAGGTGGGGGCATGGTGGGGACTGTGTGACCCCCTATGCCAAGCCAGTGAGCCTGGCCTTCCCGTGGGACCCACTCCTTGGGGGACGTAGCAAGGCGGAGGGTTGGGGAGCCCAATTGTGGGCAGAAAGGATCTGGGATGCTCGCTATGATGGGGTGGTGGCTTGGGGCTGTCTGACTGTGGGGTCTCAGCAGCAAGTGAGCCCAGAGTGGTGTGCCCCACCATGATGCTGGGGGTGCTACAGTGGAGTCAGAGTTGGGAATGACCCCGTGTCTGCAGCATTTCCTGCCTCTGGCCACCCATCTTCCCGCTATGCTGCATCATGTGCAGCCGCCCCCTCACCTCCCAGCTCTGGGTGTCCTCATCTGTCTTGTGATGAACCTTGGTGTCAGGTCCAACCCCTCTTGCTCATTTGCCGTAAGGGACCTGACTCAGCTCCAGCTCCACTGCCAAGCTCAGAGCTGGGGAAATGTCCCCCTGGCTGTGTCCCTTGGCCCTCAGGCTCTGCCTCCTGTGGTGGCTTGTCCCCACCAGTCCCCGTGACTGGGGTACATGCTAGTGGTGGTTCACATGTTCCTGTGGTCCATCCAGCCCCATGACAGTGGTCTCGCCACCCTCATGTTGGTGGTCGCCATGACGCCAGTCCTTGTATCCGTGTTCCTGTAGCCTCTGTGTCCCCAGGACCGTGGTCCATGCATCCCTGCATCCCCGTTATGGGAGGGGTCCATGTGTCCCCAGGACCGAGCCCCTGTGTCCCTGTGCCACCAGATGTCGCTGGCAACTCGCCGCTGGCAGCTGCATGCCTGGAGCAGCCCCATCTCTGCACGCTATGCTACCCTGGGCTGGTCCCTGTACCAGAGCCTGAATTTGGGCTGTGTAGGGGACCCCTGCAGCTCGGGATGGGTGGGTGTGCTGCCTGCAGAGCCAGCTGAGCGCCTTGTCTGCCCCCAGGCATCGTGTTCCCCTACCAGCCTCCCCGCGGGCAGTACAGTCTCAACTTCCATGAAGCCGAGCAAGTGTGCCAGGAGCAAGGTGCCATCCTCGCCACCTTCCACCAGCTCTTCCAGGCCTGGAGCGAGGGGCTGGACTGGTGCAACGCGGGCTGGCTGGCCGACGGCACTGTGCAGTACCCCATCCGCCTGCCCCGCAAACCCTGCGGTGGGGTGCACCTCGCCCCCGGCATCCGCAGCTACGGCCTGCGCCACCGGCACCTGCACCGCTTTGATGCCTTCTGCTTCTCCTCTGCGCTCAGAGGTGAGTGCTGGGCCAAGGGCTGGAGTTTGGCATTCTGGGGCATCCCCAGAGGTGCTACAGATGCGAATGCTCTGGATGGTGCTCAGCACTGATGCTCCCTTCTCATGCTCCCCTCTCCCTCCTAGGAGAAGTTTTCTTCCTGGACCACCCGGCCGGGATGACGCTGGAGGAGGCCAAGCAGAGCTGCCAGGACGCGGGAGCCGAGATCGCCCGAGTGGGGCATCTCTACTCTGCCTGGAAGTTCCAGGGGCTGGACCGCTGCGATGCCGGCTGGCTGGCAGACGGCAGCGTCCGCTACCCCATCGCCAAACCCCGGGCCAACTGTGGCCCCCCAGAGCCCGGCGTCCGCAGCTTCGGCTTCCCCAGCAAGGGCAGGTTTGGTGTCTTCTGCTACAAGGAGAGATAAGGAGCCGGGAGGGCTCCGTCTTAGCCAGAGGATGTTTCCAGCCTGACAGTGCCCGGCATCGGGTGTTTCCCAGGGCTGTTCTGGGGTGACTGGGGGGAAGTGGGGTGGGGGGGAGGCTTCTTTTTGTTTTATTTTGTTTCCTTCCTTTATATTTTCCGCATCTTGCTGAGCAGCCAACGCATGCAGCTGCACTGCTGGCTGCCAGCTGGGGCGGTGCGGGACCGTCCCTGGCATGGGCTGTGCGCGAGGACGGTCCCCATGAGCTGCTGCCACCCCGCTTGACCCCTGCCACCCCATCGGTGGTGGCCCCTTGCCGCGATGACAGCATGTCGTCGACACCCGCCTGCCCTTCCAGGCTGGTCCTGTCCCTGAGCTCGCGGGGTGGGAGCGAGGTGAGGCTGGATTCGGCCAGCGGCAGAGAGCGAGGACCTCTGTTGCATCCCGGCTCCTCTTCCAGCTCTGTCCTCTTCCCACTGAAGGATGCCATTGTGCCTGTCCCCACAGGAAGCGCCAGTGCCTTATCTCCACGCGCCCCTTGCCTGGACACCACTTGAACTCTGGTGCCTTGTTCTTTGAGCATTTGGTTATGAAAAGATGTATTTTTCCTGGACCTCTTCTAATAAATTGGTGGAGAAAGCCCTGGATGTGGCTGTGTCCCCATCTCTGTCCCAGCACAAGAGAGGGGTCTTCCAAAGAGAAAGGATTTAGGGATTTCTGGCTGGACCCTCAGGTCTGTCTCATCCTTGGCTGAGCATTGTCTCATCGCTGCCAGCTCAGCCCTGAGCCCACTCGAGCGCCCTCATTAATGAGCATTAATTAACTCCCTGAAGCTGGAGGGTGAAGCATTTCCTGCTCGCGATGGGTTTTAGGCATGTGGGTGAACCCCCTCCTGGGGCGAGAGCTGAACAGGAGTGGTGATGGTCCTTCTTTGGTTGGGGCTTGGGACCCCCCCATCCCACCTCCATTGCCCCCAGAACTGCACCCATGGGTGCTGGCTGGGGCCGAGCCGGTCCAGTGTAGCCTGGAGGGCCCTGTTTGGGCTCCCCTTCCTTCCCTGCTACCTTGCCATGGGAGACCCCCCTACCCTGGCCCAGAGAGACGCCCCCTCCTTCCCCAAAAAACCAACACTGACAAAGCGTCTGTTCCGATTTCACTCTCTTTATTATTTATCATTCTTTCAAAATAGGATATGTTCAAAAATATAAATAGGTGCAGGGAACGCTGGTGCCCCGCACGGTCCCCTGGAAAGAGCACGTCGTCCCGGGACGGGCGCTGCGCTGGAGTGGGGGTGGCAGGGAAGCAGAGAGGGGCCGCAGCCCCCAGCGCCCGGGGTCCCGGGTCTCAGCATCCCCTCACCTCCCTCCTCCCGCAGCTCCTTCCACCGCAGCCCCCCGGCCCTCCCCACCCGCCCTGACGTGCTGCAGCAGTAGGAGGATTTTGGAAAACAAAAAATAAAACCCCAAGAGGTGCTGTTCACCCCGGAGATTAAATAACAGAAATAATTACATTGTTCGTGGATAAAATCAGGAAAAAATAATCATCTTTATTATTTAACTTAACCCCCTCCCCTCTGCAAACCCACCCCCCTCCCTGTCCCCGAAGGCACGAAGATAATTGGAACCGGACGGTTAGTAAAAATGCTGAGATCTAATTTGCTTTGCTTTGGTGCTCGGAAAAAAAAAAAACATTAATTTTTTTTTTATATATATACACAAAGGTGGGTTTGTCTTTAATATAATTTTTTTTTCCCCTTATATGACAAAGAAGCAACAAGAAGAAGAAGAAATTGACTCTGTTAATATAACTGTTCTGTTAAAAATCTCTCTTTCTCTCTGGCTTTCCCCCTCGGTCTCTCGCGCCTGGCTCTAATGGGTGGGTCTGTGCACGGCTCTGCCGCTCGGTCTTGACCGGCTCCTGGGGCTCCTCTTGTATAGCCTGCGCTGGTAGTTGGAGGCTGCGGAAAAAGGCAGGAGAAGAAAAGACACCTTGTTAGCAGGAGCTGGGACAGAGACGCTGCTTGTCCCGTGCTGGCTGCCCCAGCCCCTGGCTCCCTGGAAAAACATGGGCAGCCGCAGGCGGGCAGCTGTGTGTGCCCCGGCGCCAGCTTGCCTGCCCACGCACAATCGGCCCTTCTCTTGCCCTGCGGCTGGGGTTTGCTTCATCCAGGGGTGAAGGTTCCCGGTGCTTACCGGCAGCCTGGGCAGGAGCATCCTCTCCAGGGACACTTGGCCCATCCCTTCCCTGTACCTGGCCAGGGGTGGGCATGGGGACTGCTTCCCCATCTTGCCTGCTGCCCTACCAGTCCCTCCCCGATCCCTTGGGATAGGAAGGGAAATATCCATCAGAGGTGGGATGTGCTGAGGGCACAGGAGGGGAAACGGCCCGGTCTGGCTGGCAGGGACAAGGTTTCTGCCTGATCTTTGCTGCCAATCTCCCTCGAAGCTGGCACCGCTTCGGTGTGATGATCGCAGGAGGGTTTTGATGGAAGCAGCAAAAGCTGGTCGGGAACAGCCTAGGTCCCCTGATCACTGCCGGTCCATGCCGGGAGCAGCCTGCAGCTCTCCAGGTCTGCAGCACAGCCAAGGGAATCACAGCTTGGTCTGCTCCGCGAAGCCGTCCTCGAACACCCCCTCCGTCCCTCCTCCTTCTATCTCCTCCCTGGGGCGGAGGTTTGTCCCTTAAGCCCGTATTGACTTTCCCTGGCTGTGCCTTTAGCTGGAGTTGCCCAGCTGGACCAGAACCTGGCAAGAAAGCCACTGGACAGATGTGATTTGGCTGAGATCGATGAAATTATTGGGAAGCTGCAGGCAAGCAGGGATGGGACAGGGGTGTAGGCAGGCCTGGGAGTGGGCTGGGACGCCAGTGGGAGAGGGCTGGCCGCCGTCAGCTGGAGGCCTGACAGAAGAGTCAGGAGCCCAGCCCTGCCCCTTGGCTTAGCTCTGCCGCAGGGCTCCCCTCCGCTCCCAGGGCAGGAGGATGCTGGGGAAGGGCTTGGGGGGACCGCAGCTCCCACCTCCTATTCTCTCTGTTGATGCAAGTGGTGCCAAAACTCATGCTTTCAGAAGCCAGTTCTTTTTCTTTCCTTTCTTTAAGTAGCCTGGGCCCTTGGTAAGCTCCTTGTCACCCTTTCTTGGCTCTGGAGATGCTTCTACCCTGCAGCCTGCAGGTAGAGGAGCCTCTAGGGCAGGAATTGCCTGGGCTGCCCCTCCAGCCACCCCTGTGGTCCACACCTGCCCAGGAGATGCAAGCTCTCATGGCTCCTATCATGAGAGAGCTTTCGACAACAAGTCAAGGGGACCATGATGTCCCCTTCTGCCTACTTCGGAGCCAACCTGCACCCTAAGGTGATGCCACCCCTCATTCCCAGCTCCTTCTCCCTATCCTGAAGGCGAAGGGGCTGAGACGTACGGTTTATGCAGGATATCCGTGGCTCCTCCCACTGCCCGTTGGGCTGGCACCGAATTGTGGGCACATGGCGCTGGATGTAGCCTTGGTTGCACTGGTACCGCACCATGGAGTTTATTTCGTAGCGGTCCTTCTTCCGACCGAAGGTCCTGGCGTTCTCCACCACGGGAGGGTCCCCGCAGACCACTGCAGGAGATGGGCAGAGACACAGAGAGCTCGAGGAGTCCTGCCTGGCTGGGTGGGCAGCTCACATCCGGGCAGCTCCTGCCTGCCTGGCGCAGGCTGGGCACGCACAGCCTCCTCACTCTGCTTCTCCTGCACCCTGTCCCGTGAGGTCTCTAAGTGCTGGAGGGAGGGAGTGTGCAGTGGCTGCTTGAAAGGTGGCTACTTCTGGGTTGGAAAGAAGCAGGTGTGTCCACAACCATCCCTGCCCAGCCCTGAGATGCAGTGGGAGCAATGCTCTCCCTCATTATTCCCCCCTTGGAATAACATCTCTGGATCTAGGAGGTGTCTGGGTCCCATCTGGGCAGGTGCCGTCACCTGAGCCTGTTGGACTTTTTTTTGCTAAGTCCACAGAGGGATCATTCCTTTTTTGGGGGGGTAGGACAGACAGAGGCAATACAAAAAAAGGACAATTGAACTTTTGGAGATTCCTTTGAGATTGCCTCTGTCCACAAAATTTGGGAGCAGGGCAATATGGAAATTCTGTGATGGGCCTTAAAATTAAGCACTGGTCTGCCTCAGGGCTCCATTCCTGCCTCCTAGAGAGGCAGTGAGAGCCACATTGCAACAGCCACTTGTGTCCATGAGAGGGCATGGAGCTGGTGAGTGGGAGTGATGGCTCTGCCTGGGGACACGAAACCCTGGCCCTGGTAGCCCCACAGCCACCGCCTGAGCTCCCCCATCCTTTCCAGCTTGGCGTGGGGTGCTGACCTGTTCCTTTCTTGCAGGTGAAAGGGAGGTGATAGTTGCAGGGGACGTCGTTCCATTCGCCTTGCTCATGCCAGATCATCACAACGCAGTCCTCACCGGCCGCGAAGAAGTTATCGGGTTGGTTGGGCCGCCAGTTCTCAAATTGCTGCCGAGAGAGGAAAGCCCTTTGCCTAAGGCTGAGCCCTCCCTGCTCCTACTCCCTCCTTCATCCCTGTTGCTGCCTCTCCCATGCATCTCACCAGCAGAGACCATGAGTTGCCAGCACTGCTACTACAGAAGTTATTTCTATCACCATGGTGCCCAGGAACTTAGCTGACCAGCTTTACTAGGGGCTTGGAAAGCCCTTCAAAGTTTAGGGCTGCCTCCACTCAATGCCCAACCCAAGCACTCATCACGTAGCTCATGGGGCTCTTCCCACCCAGTGGGAACCTCTTCCCTCCCACCGAAGGCTAATGCCTGTCCATGCTGTGGGCTGCCGGCTCACCAGGGAGTGCCCATCAGACCAGCGGAAGTCGTTCTCCACAGCTCTGTCGCTGAGGCCGATCCACTGGTAGTCCTGCGCATGGCCTAGAAGAGCCAGAAAGGGAGAGAAGATTGTGTCATGTTTCCCTTACACCTTATCAGGAGCGTATCTTTGCTATTTCAGCTGTCTCTGGCCCTGGAGCCTTTGGGTCATTCGGACCTTTGGTTCCTTCTCAATCACTGTCCCATGATGTCCTTTTTCCCCTCCACATCATGCTTGTCTGTCTCCCTCCTGACTCGATGTGGAGCCACCCACGCTGGCATGGGTCACTGCACTTGTTGCAGCAAGTGAACATCTTGAGAACAAGCCACATCAGCAATGTGGTGAGAGCAAAGATCTGTCCTAGCCAAGCCTGGCCTTCTGTGTTACAGCTGGACGATCCTTCCTCTCCCATGCAAGGGTGAGACCTCATTAGGAAATATCTAAACACTAGTGGAGGAAATTGTGATTTTTACATCATTTTGGATAAATCTGCCCATAGACTCAGAGTACAAAGGATGGATCCCTGCCCAGTCTCAGGCTGCCCTCAGCACTCACTGTTCACAAATTCTTGCTCCTCTGGGGTGATGATGCTGCTCAGGTGGGCTTGATGTTGTCGGCATCTGGTCTCTGCATCCATCCAAGTCTCCCTCTCTTCAAAGTGCCTGTAGCAGT
The DNA here is from genome assembly GCF_036417535.1 of Chlamydotis macqueenii. NCBI lineage: Eukaryota > Metazoa > Chordata > Aves > Otidiformes > Otididae > Chlamydotis > Chlamydotis macqueenii. The sequence goes on along the minus strand of NC_141567.1, from coordinate 8,547,749 downwards.
GGCCCTGGAACTTGGTCCAGCCTTCCTCACAGTTTTCCAGATCTGAAATACACAAAGGAGGAATGAAAAGGAATTGGCGCATGGGTCTCGAAGCCTTCCAACTCAGCTCTTAGCAGCTCATGCTGTCATGGCATAGGACAACACATGATCGCTTCCATAAAAAGGAAATCCTGACACTGTTGTCTCTGTGAAATCCCAGGAAAAATGATCCGAAGGCATCCAAGACACACACAGAGAGGGGAGCCTGTGTTGACTGCCCTGTGTTTGCAGTAGTGTGACCAGTGGTAGTAGAAAACTTGAATGATACAAACTTATTCCTGAGCAATTCAATGTCCATGTCATGTTCCTGGACTCTGTTTTTGAGGAGCTGACCAAGCAAGAACTCCTCTCTTCCTACTTGTGCTGGCCTGTAGAGCTTTCCTGCTTTGGAAGGGAGCTCCAAAACCTGAATTCAGATGCCCAGAATCAACAGGTACGTGTTGAAAAGGAAAGAGAGGGGATAGCCCAGGTCGCATCGCTTGGTGTGGCTGTGGGGCTCTGGAGGAGAAGAGAGCCTACCAAGGTGGGAGAGAAAACATGGAGGCAGGAACTTACCATGGCAGAGAGAGAAAATGAAATCTCAAGGAAAAAGCTTGGAAGCTGCTAGAGAAGTACAAATTTTTTTCAACTTCTCAGAATATCTTTTACTGAAGAGCTGAACCCATTAATTAAAAAAATAAAACCGCAGATGAAGGAGAGCAGAAACAAATGGAAAAACCACTAGAAAAGACTTTCAGCAGCTCCTGTGCAATGCAACACCACAGATCTGCTCCATGTGACCGAAGGAAACAGAAAAAGAAATGTGTTTAACTCAATCGTTCAGATGCTTGATCTACCATCCTCTCTCAGACACTTGCTGCTCTTGGAGTAGTGGGATTTCATGAGTCCTCATGCCTCTCTCCCTTTCCAGTAATATTTTTCCATACTCAGTTTCTTTGTTCTGTTGTTAAACTTGGTAAGTCAAAGCATTTGTCACCTTCAGTCACACTAATTCCTCCTGATCCACCCTTCTGGTGTTCTTCCATCTCTTCCAGGAGATTGCAGACACTTCATAGATTTAGGAAGGGTTGGTAGTTCGTTGAGGCATCTAAAATGTTTTCTGCGTCTTCAACAGCTCAAATAGATTATCTGGAAGTAGCTGAAGCTCTAAGGATTCTTGATGTTTGCAGGCAGATTGCTTGCTCAAGGTGGGCAGAGAACATGCTCTGTCTTTTGAGATTTAAGAGCTTTTTCCAGCAGCTTGAATGTCACCCCTTGTCGTCACAGCCTGGGGATGGGACAGCACATGGCACAGAGCTTCAGCAGGACATTTCCTAGGAGAAAGGCCACTCTTTCCTACACAGCTGTTACTTATGGGAAAATATGTCAGCAATCATCTTGGAAAAGCTTGTTCCCTGGTAGGGACACTGTGGTTGTGACAAGAAAGACTGGTTGTGTGCGCAGACAGCAGAGCTCACCTACAGCATCCTGCTGTTCTTGGAGACCAATAGATGTTATAGAATGGAAGGTTTCCTCATGGGAATAATGAAGGTTTACGTTCACTACTGAATTCAGGGCACTGGTTTCCTCTTGCATCTCCCAGGCTACAGGCCCCGGGAATCACAGCCCATAAATCATACAAGAAAGGAAATGAAGTCTGGCTTGGAACAAACAAGGTCATAAGTGGCTGCAGGGTAGAAAGTCTCTTGTTCTGTTACAGGGATCTTCAACAACAGGTATCAGGGATGGGGAAATCAAAGGCTGACTAGGCTGCGTTAGGAAAGTGATGTTAAGACAGATGGTCCAATGATCCTGAGGTGCCTTCTTATGGTCTACTCCATATGTTCTTATCAGAAGCAGAAAGAGAGATGCATAGAAATTGTAGGAGAAAAGCCAATACATATCATCATTTCTCACGCCAAGGTGAAGAAGACACTGCAACCTTTTTCTTCTTTTGTTTGAGCAAGGCAGGAGAGCTTCCCCTCAGCTAAGCTGACAAAAGTTTGGACTTCCATCAGCTTTAAGAAAAAAAAACAACTCTTTTTTTTTTCTTTCCTTGTAGAAACAAAAAGAAGTATTAGTGCAGGTCAGAGTACCTAATTTTGATTGAAAAATAGGTCATGTCATGTTCTCTTGAAGATATACATTCCCTGCTGATTTTGCCACAGGAAGCTGAGTTGAAGAGATGACAAAAATGTCATGCTGTGTCAAATTGGTGGAGATTCCTGGAGTGAATGAGGCTTCTGTTGGCTGCATCTTCACAGAGAGAAACACAATCATTTTACATGGCTCAGTTGAAGCATCCTTCCATGAAATTCCAGTCTAGCAGAGAAAGTTTGCCTGGGGTGAAGATGTACTCAGATTTTCACTACTGTTACAGATGAACAGAAAGACCCTTGACCCAAAGAGACAGTGACTTCTGTTACAATCTGCGTGGAGCTTCATGAGAGAAACTTGAAAAAGAGAAAGCTGAAGAAGACACAAGAAGCTCCTGCTTAAGGATCTTAGAGGACACAGTGCTGTGATGAGCAAAGTTATCAAAATACATATGCAAAAGTCTCAAATCTTTTCCCTACTATATTTTACACTGCTGTTAGAGGTTAGCTCACTGAGATGAGGGCAGGACTGATGGAAGCATTTGGGATCAGCGTTTTTGGGGGGTAAGGTAGGAACTAGGTAGTGCAGCAGTTAGTAAGATTAGCTGAAGCCAGGTAGGCCGTACCGATCTCACATAGGTCCCCTCCGTAGCTGGGAAGGCATAAGCATTTGAAAGAGTCGATGCCATCAACGCAGGTAGCTCCGTTCAGACAGGGGCTTGAGTGGCATTCATCAATGTCTGCAAGAAAGCAAGGGCTTCCATTAGGGGTCTGGGCAGACAACTCCACCAACAGGAGAACTTGTTTCCTTGCTTGTTTAGGAGGGAACATCGGTTGTTTTGGCAGAACATGGGAGTTGCTAGGGTCTTACTTTAAAACATACTACCACTGCTGCTGCTGGAAGAATGAAGGCAAGAGACCCAACCCACCCTACAAAGAAGACATTTGTTCTCTGTCACTTGGTGGTTGAACACCACTCTGAAGATAAGCAAGCTCAGCAAGACGTATCCAATACATAGCATTCAGTGTCTTTGATAGTTGTGGTAACTCTTCTTTGTCTGCTGCCTCTGCCTGATGGCTCGAACATGCAAACTTGGGTCTGTGTCTATCAGCTATAGGCCTACAAGGAAGAGCCTGGAATTCCCATAAGTGATGGAAACATCCTGAAATAGATCTCTATCTCTCTGTCTCCTAACTGGCCTTCCTTCCAGTGCTCATTACTAGTTTCTTCCTAACCATAATTTAGGTGAAGTTCTGGGGCAAGGAATCTTCTCAGTGAAGATGAAGAAAATGCAGGGAAGAAAAGAATTGGGTTCAAAGGTGGTTCAGAGAACCTCAACCTCTTCCCTTTGAGGATCTCAGGCCTGGCTATGGGTGCTTCTTGCTTGGTGAAGAACACTGGAGTGCAGTGCCTTTTTCTCCAGACCTGTCCCCAGTATGCTCTTTCTTGCTTGTGATGGGGCTGGTAGAAGCTATAGATGTTTTCCAGCTGTAGATTCCCTCTTGGTGGAGGAAACAACAAACTACTCTTAGTTTCCCACCTAGAACAGCCCTTAAGATTCTTTCTGCTTTTCTGGATGTGAACAGAGAAGTTGATACGGGAAGGGTTTGGCTTCCAACTCTCCAGTGTTTCTCAACTTGCTAATTAGCACAATGCTACTGTTTGGTAGCACTTCCATCCTCTGTCATCTTGGGGCAGAAGAAAGGAAGCATAGATGTTGTGAAGAAGGCCACAGGTAACCAATTTGTCTCGATATTGTAAAATCTAGCCTGTGCTGAAAGTAAAAGCTCTTCTCCCAGTATCTCTCCTGATTGAGCCTTAATCCTACTTATTGAGCTTTAGAAGAAGAATCATTGAGAACTGAAAGATTTCAGAGACGTTCAACTCAGAAACAAGGAGGAAGACTAAGGAAGAAAATGGGAGCACATCCATGCAGGTTAGGTTAAGTGATGACTGGTTAGATCCTCATGCGAGACAATGTTTCTTTTTTTCACTCTCAGAAGAAATACAAGGCTTTGAAAGTGCTGATTAACACTCCATGCTCTTCTTGTGGATGAGAGGGGTTAGTGAGGAAACATTCAAAGATGACAAACGTTCTGGCTATGGAAATACCAGAGCAGAGCAGCGACTCCCCAGGATCTGTGCTCATCTTCTGATTGGGATATATTTGGTCGGATATTGTCTCCCTGCAGAACCATGGCCCAGCTGTTCGGTGTCTCCAGACACATGAGAACAGATGTGTGTAATACTCCATATGGCTGCTGGTCACTCAGTGGCCAATGTCTGATATGTCAACTGAAAGTTGACATGTTCTGTAACGTGCCTGAGTGACGGAGAAAATTCTCTCTGACCTTGGATGGTAAATCGGTTCGTGCTCTGGAACAGGAAGGTCGTCATCTTTGTTCTAGGCTGTATCACTGCGAGCAACGCAATTATTCCTCAGAAGGCTGATGAACCTCTTATTCCAGTTTTGCAGTTCTCTGAGAGAAAGAATTTATTTCTCTGGATTGGCCTTCTAAATACTCATGGTTGTTTTCTGGGTTTCTTTGTTCACTGCAGCATGAAAAGAATTGGAGATCCTGTTTCCATGACACTAATAAATACTTTCCAGAACAAAATCGGGGTCATGGGCCTAACAGAAGTGAAGAGTTGAACTTGGCTGGCTATTGCCTATTAGTCACACTTGGAGTTCCTAGAAGACAAAGAGCATAAACGAAAATGAGGTATCCTGAGGAATCATTACAATTCTAGAAGACCCTTGGGCTTCCCAACAGCAGTGACAGCAGAAGTTCGTGTTGATTGCAGCGGGTTTCAGCTGAACAAGTAAGGAAAGGCTCTCCTTTGTCCATTAGGCTCTGCGAATTGGAAAGCACGCTGCAGAAGTGGGAACAAAGCACATATGAGAGCTAAAGCAGAACATTTAGCAGGGAATAATGAGTCTTCAGCAGTCTTCGGCCTCATGGACTAATATTTGGCACGTTCAAGGTCTCTTCTGAGATGCAGGAGACCTGCTGTGAGTTGCCGTCCCTGGTCTTGAGAGAAGGGAGTGGGCATGCATGTGCGAAGTCATTGCCACAAATTTCCAGCTGGGAAATAACACTGGAACAGAATTTCCTTTTACAGATATTGCATATAATATGATTGCACATATTATATATGCTGTAAAAACAAATCTCTGCATGTAATATATATGTTACATATCTCTCCATACATATACATATATATTTTTATATATGACATATAGAGAAAGGGTGTGGGTAGTGTTGGAAAAACAGACAACAAATACAAGTGAGACACGGACAGGTGGTTGGTTTTGTTTCCTCCCCCCCAAAAGCATGCTGCAAATGGCTGGAGAGAAGATGTTTTAAACACATGATGATCGTAAATACCAAATTCCCCCTTCAGGCCATTGGGCTGTTGGGGCAGCGAGCCTGTCTCCATCTGGATGTAGAATCATGTCACCAAGCTGATATCAGGAAACTCAAATGTATCAGCTGGGCTGGAGGAAGCGTTGCTGAATCTGGTCCTCCCAGAAAATCTGGGTCTTGGAGGTTTTTTAGAAAAGTAAGTTCTAAATGGTAAAATTGGCAGCAACATTATCTGTGGAAACCCTGGTGAGTCGCTTTGTCTGTGTTTCTAGGATATTGCATCAAAACCACAGGATTTACAGCAGGTGAGAACTCCAGTAAAAAAAAAATCCCATCTATCATGCAACGCTTGGCTATTTCCTTCGTAACATTTTATATACCATAAATGTACCCACTTCCACAGAGTTCAGAGCTAGATGAGGTCAGTAAATCACTGTACACCTCTTCAGCCAGCTGAAAAGCCCGCGGCGCGCGAGGTGTGCCAGCTCCGCTCGGCATGGAGCGAGCCCCCACTTCCACAGCACCGGCTGCCAGCTACCTTGACACCCAAGGATCTTACGCAGACGCGAGCTATTTATTTGCTTCGGTGAGCCGTCATTCAAAAGTCAGCTTTGCTTTGAGGTGCAGCTCAAGTGCTTATCAACCGACAAGAAGACAAGACTACTGCTATTATTACCCAGCGCTAACAAAGGACAAGCGGTGCGGCATGGGATGCAGAACAGAGGCAGCCGTGGTTTTCAAGAGCTTTGGCTCTAAGATGAAGACAGGGTAGAAAATGCCTTGCTGTGCCAGGAACAGGAAGCCCATTTAGAACATATTATTAACTCACTTCTTGAAGATAATGCAAAATTAGCAGCTCTTTAGAAGATGATTTGTACTGCAGTTAATATCAGCCAGAAGTTGCAAAGATTATTCAAATCTATTGTCACAACGGTTTCTATTTTTTGCTACTAACAGGACCCAAGGTCTAACTTCTAGATTTTTTTAAAAATAAAACAATTAAAACAAAATATCCAATGTAAACAGGGCATCTGGAAGAAGTAAACTGTTGGCTGGAGAAAGCAAGGGGAGTTACATAGCTACAATGCAAACTCCGAATTTATTTCACCATTTTCTTCCTAAGCTTTCTCTTACGTTGCCAGATGCATTCTGTATTTAGTCAGAACTATTTTCTTTTAGTGCAGCTAAACACAACATAATTATTCTCCCAATGCTTTTGAAAACAACTTGGTGTACTAGATCATGGAAACTGGAAAGGGAGATCCTTTAGAAATGAAAGAGAAATAGATTGGTCCTGGTTTTGCTCAGAAGCCAAATGGCATGCAGAAGTGGGCACATAGTGTCAGTGGTGAGGAGAAAATGCTTTTAAAAGCCGTCATCCCAAGCTATGAAGACAATACTAGAAACAGCGCTAAGACTTTTTAAAACAATACAGTCTGTGCGTTTCTCCTGATGGCAGCCTGTGTGGAAGATGAGCAAGAATCAACCCCTTGAACTGAGCAAGAATCGACCCGCTAAACAAGGTCAGCTCCACGTACTAAGGAGAAGCAGTTTGTGAACAGAGAGGATGCTATCACCCAAACCCTGAACAAATGGCATAGTTTTACTGAAGCTGTGAGTAACCGGTTTAGAAGTATACCTTAGGATTTAAACTCTAATTTTTGTTCTGCAGAGAGGAAAAGGTAAGACTGAAAGGTAAGGCATTTTCAGGATGTCCAGCAGTCCCTGTTGTGTGTCTCGCTCTTTCTTTATAGTTCTCCTCGTAAACGCAATTATCCAAACAGGGACTCAGAGACCTGCTAGATAATTATCTTCTAGAGACGGAGGAAAAAAAAAATATTGAGTTACAAATTAAATTTGCTTTTCTGAGAGTCCTGGGATTTTTGAACTGTCGATCTAATAGCTCAAACAGCAAAGAAAAACATTGGAGCAATTGTAGGGTGACTCCTGCAAGAAAAGTGCAACAGGAGATGGGGAAAACAGTTCTCTCACATTTTAAGTAAAGTTCTAGCATCAAACATCACATAGCCAGCTAGTTACTTACGATGAGCAATTAAGTAATTATAATAATTAACTACAATAATTAATCCAAAGCCTCCATGCAGCAGAAGGGCAGACATTGTCACAGCCTTAAAAAGTTGTATTCACCTAGAAACCAGAAAGTTTCCAGGAGAACCTGCTGATGTGCTGGGACCTTTGATTTGTCCAACGCTTACATGGAAGGAGAGCTCAGGCAATCTGGACATCTCTGCACCCAAAATACTGTATGTAGAAATAAACAAATGTGTATAAAACACTGGTCCAGGACTGTAGGTTGCCTCTTCAGATAAAGGTTTTAATTAAGCTAATGAACTTCTGGTGCAAAATGGACACTATATTCAGGAGACATCCAATCATGTGGTACCTCCATCTCTTTCTTGAGGATGTACTCTCCATTCCATGTTAGGTGAAACATTATGAATCAGCTGAATGTTTTCTACACTTTTTTCTTCTGGGTTGATCTTCTCTGGACCAGCAAAATTCTATCCCTTGGGCTTCCAGGGCATGAAGAAGGAAACCCCATCAAGACCTTTCCTCATTTGAATTCTAACCTTCAGCTGTGCTGGCACCCTAGGCAGCAGAGTCCATGAACTAATTTCACCAGAGAGAAGCAAAACTTACCATAAATAGCTGCCATTTCAGCACATTTCTCCTTTTTCCCTCCTGACCTGAGTGAAGTTTTCAAGTCATCAACTGGTCAGAGTGCTCCAAACCACAGCCTTTCACTGAATTGCCAGCATGCTTTTTTCAGCTAATAATTATTTGTCTTCAAATGTTACCAGAAGCGAAAAGACCCGCTGAGCTGGCAAAACTGTGGATGAAGAAGCCAAGATTACGGATAATTCTTCAAGCTTGTGGGGTTCCTGTCCTCGCAGAGGAATCAAACTGCTGACTAAAGACATGGGCATGCGTAGCCTTCAATTTGGTTAAATACTAAAAAATACTGGCACTTCAAGTGTTAATCTTTGGTCTTCTTGTGCTTCTGGCTCTGGCTTTTAGGGAGAAGTAGAGGCTACAGCAGAGCAGAAAAATACTGTTCTTCTTGAATCATCCCACCAAAAAGGCTGCTGGATCTAACTGGAACTCTTCAAGGACAGGACAAGAGGGCAACAACCATATGTCTCCCTGCTCCTCCCTCCAAGCTCCTTTTGTAAATTGAACTGGCTTCACCTGTGCTTTGATGTTTGTAAAAAGTAATTGCACTTGATGGGCATCCATTACATCCCACAAACTCTGAGCATAGCACAAGGAACAGATACTGGAATGCATCTTTTTGCAAGAGCTAAATTTCAAGACTGGGAAGCTTCAGGTAAAAAGGCAGCTGCAGCATGGGAAAGATCATTTTGGGTTCCAGCCTACAGCTCTTCTTTCCACTTTCGCAATCCCCAGAGCACTGTAAAGAGTAACGACCCAAAAAAGGAAATCTCTGATTTTTTTCCTTTTTTTTTTTTTTTTTTTTGATTCTTTTGTCATCATTTTTCTCTAATTCTCTAGACGAAGTTTGCCTTGTTGCAGGGGTATTGCATATTCATGGTCCATACATTTTCTTGCCACCTGGATGAGCTTCCTTCAGACCCTGACCAGAACTGCATTTAACCCTATAGGGACACTATACTAAAGAAGCTTACAAGTAAAAGAGAAGTTTTGCCCTGGAATATTTTCCCTGGTGGGAGCACCAGCCACACACATATACTGAAGCTCATCTCTAGTCTATAAAGAGTCTGCAATTAAGCTTCATGCAGTCCTCACTTACCTCTCCCTGTCACCTGCTAAGAATCCCCAGCTGCTACATCCTAATCTCTGTGACTTGTAAATACACAACACGTTCGGATTTCAGATGATTTTTCAAGCTTCTTCACACATGAGCTGCTGAACACATGGTTTTCTTTCAAAATACTTCTCAAGAATGTTGGCTAACAAACGCTCTGAAGAATCTGGCAATCGCCTTGTGGGTAATTTATAAAAAGAAAAAGCAGTGAAATAAAGCCATACTTTGGGGCCAAATTTTTTTTTTTTAACTTTTCTTTTTTTTTTGCTGATCCTCACTGGCTAGTTTCCTTCCTTCCCCTCAACCATGCCTTCGCTGGCTTGTTTTTGTCTCCAGTCTTGGACGTGGCAGCGGACATGGCCCAAAAGCAGAGCCCATTCGGTGTGCAAGGAGGGCGTTGGGTGCGTAACTCCTGCAGCACCCTGCCAAGCCCCTGACTCAGTGCCAGGCTGGACCAGTGTTCTGGGAACAACCCCGCTGACCTGCCCTCACCCGCTCCTCCAGCATCTGCTGTGCAGCTGCTCAGCAGAGGCAGATGGGACCTCAAATGTGTTATGAGCTGGGCTGAACAAAGGTTTGTGATTACCTGCTTTCTCCGAGGGAGAGAAGTGACGCGGAGGGAAGTGCAGTGACTCATTCGAAACACTTTGGGGATGGAAATGATGTTAGAAACCAGGCTGAGCTTCACAAAGCCCTGCACTTACAGACCCTTACTGAGTCCAGAGCTACCTGTGCTGAATGGTGTAAATTAACCAAAAAGAAGCAGTTCAGGAGGTAAAATGGGGAGAGAGTGGAATTAATATTACTTTAGCTAGAAGGAACTGAGCAAATCTCTTTGCACATACATTTTACACCGTAGTTAAGTAACATATCCTACATGAACAAGCAGCCTGTTGAGAACAGAGCATATGCAAGACCTTCATATGGCAGCACAAGCATTGGTGGCTTTGAAATGGGGCCTGTCCCAGGGAGATGGCTTCTAATTGCAGCAAAGTGAAACCAAGTCGTGGCCAGGGATGTCGTGGGACATTCTGTGTTACCGGGACTGGGCTCCAACCTTGGCCAAGAAGCAGCCACCAGCAAGAACAACGATGCCCCCATCTCATTTTCTTCTCACTGCAATGTGAACACTGCTTGGGGGATGCTTGTCAGAAAGCTAGCAGAGTGTTTTCACCATAAATGGTTACTCAGATTTAAATATTGGGTCTGTTTATACTTGGAAGCAAGAGGTCCTACCAAAGACAGAGCACTAAAATGCCAAGAAGGGGCAGGGTGGAAGGAAGGGCATTTATCAGTGGAGCTGACAAAAGGTAACGATGCTCTGAGCATCGTCTCACGCGTTTAGCCTGCTCTAGCTGCAGAGAGCAGCAGAAGATGCAGACCAGAGGGCGATCACGCTCTGTGCCAAAGGGACTGGAGCTGTTTGTCTGATGCAAACACTGCACTCAGTACAGAGGATGCTGAGAGCAGAGATTTTTGTCCCTGCCTGGCTTGCTTTGCCTCTTACCCCTCGGCACTGCGAAGCTGCTGATTGCCAGCCTCCTGTTCTGGAGCAAGTGCTGTGAAACACTCGGGGATACAGGCAGCAAGTCAACGCATGATGGAAAGAGAAACAAAACAGGACGGAGACTTGCAGCCCATCTTATCCAACCCCTCAGCTGCAGCCAGTAGCCAGCGTGGAAGTCTCTGGTGGGTGGAGCGTCTTTGCTCTTGTTTCCACATGAGAAGAAAAAAAAGTTGTTTTCTCTAGATTATAGCAGTGGCTAAGAGCAATTTCAGAGGGGACATGAATACCCTAGTGCCTGTCCCAGCTCTGTCAGACCCAGGCACCTGGTCACAGCAGCTCTCAATGACCATGCACAGAACACTCTTTTTCAAGCCCCCTCCTCTGGCAGCGCAGAGGGGAGAGCTCGCCTATGTTCCAGCGATCACTCATGTACCCCGGGGGGCATGGGCAGACGATGCCTCCATCATGTTCCTGGCAGATGCCAGCTCCACTGGGCTGCTCATCACAGCTGGGGTGCAGCCGCATCCTCCAGGACCAGCAATTCAGAGGAGCAACTGATGCCTACTGCTGTGGTGCGGTGGGGGAAGGCCAGATATGCATCTCCTGGTGCTTCCTTTGAACTGGTCCTCTCCTGCTCTTCCCAGGGGCATGTAATTGCCATGGGCAGACAGGAGGGAGGTCCTAGAGGCTTCTGGGATGCAGTTACAGTGGATGGATAATTGCATTACCTGCCCAAATACAGACTATCTTTTGTTAAGAGAGAAGCTATTGAACACGACCTGTGAAAAACCCCACTTGTTTATGGCTTCCCACCACAATAACATTCTGTTCAAGTCTGCTTCTGTGTTAATATTATCTGCTGTAGAAGAAGCAGAGAACATTAACCTTCCCTCCCATAGCGCATTCCCTCCTGTACAGGAAGAAGATGTGGTACCTTCTGCGGTGGGTCCTAATGCATCTATTGCTTCTTGCGAGACTTGAGGCAGGGCAGCAGTAGCAGTGGCCAGCAGATGGGGATTGTCTAGAACAGCAGCTGTCTCCGCCTCTTGTCCTGACACCACGGGAGGGGAGGGCGCTATTTCCAGCTGAGCCTCTTCAGGGTGCCTGTATCCCTGCGTTGGTCCAACATCTGGAGTACTGGTACTAATTACAACGTCTGGGGCAGAGATTTCCCCAGAAACACCTGTGATCAAGTGTGTCACAACTCCAGATGTGGCACCAGGAGTTTCCTTCTCCTCAGGAGCTCCAGAGGGCTCACCACTGGCCAAAGACGTGGCAGCTGTTTCGATGTTAGCAGCAGGCAATGCGGATGTTTCTCCACTGGTTTCATGGACTGTGGATGTGTCTATACTAATCTCAGGAAATGCAGATATTTCACCCCGGGCTTCTTGACTTGTGGATGTTTCTATTCTAATTTCAGGAAACGCAGAGGTTTCCCCACTTACTTCTTGAACTGTGGATGTTTCTGTGCTGATTTCGGGATAGGCAGACGTTTCACCTCGGGCTTCTTGACTTGTTGGTGTTTCTATGCTAATCTCAGGTAATGCAGATGTTTCCCCACTGATTTCATGGACTGTAGAAGTTTCTATGCTGATTTCAGGATAGGCAGATGTTTCACCCCTGGCTTCTTGACTTGTGGATGTTTCTATTCTAATTTCAGGAAATGCAGATGCTTCTCCACTGATTTCGTGGACCGTTGAAGTTTCTATGCTAATTTCAGGAAATGCAGATGTTTCTCCACTGGTTTCATGGACTGTGGATGTTTCTATGCTAATTTCGGGATAACCAGATGTTTCACCCCTGGCTTCTTGATTTGTGGATGTTTCTATTCTGATTTCAGGAAATGCAGAACTTTCCCCACTAATTTCATGGACTGTGGAAGTTTCTATGCTGATTTCAGGAAATGCAGATGTTTCCCCACTTACTTCTTGAACTGTGGATGTTTCTATGGTAATTTCAGGATAGCCAGATGTTTCACCTCTGGCTTCTTGATTTGTGGATGTTTCTATTCTAATTTCAGGAAATGCAGAACTTTCCCCACTAATTTCATGGACTGTGGATGTTTCTATGCTAATTTCAGGAAATGCAGATGTTTCTCCACTGTTTTCATGGACTGTTGAAGCTTCTATGGTAATTTCAGGATAGCCAGATGTTTCACCCCTGGCCTCCTGACTTGTGAATGTTTCTATTCTAATTTCAGGAAATGCAGACGTTTCCCCACTGATGTCTTGAATGGTGGAGGTTTCTATTCTAATTTCAGGAAATGCAGAGGTTTCCCCACTTACTTCTTGTATTGTGGATGTGTCTGTGCTACTTTCAGGAAACACAGAGGTTTCCCCACTTACTTCTTGAACTGTGGATGTTTCTATGATAATTTCAGGATAGCCAGATGTTTCACCCCTGGCTTCTTGACTTGTGGATGTTTCTGTGATAATTTCAGGAAATGCAGATGTTTCCCCACTGATTTCTTGAATTGTTGATGTTTCTATGCTAAATTCAGGAAATGCAGATGTGTCCCCACTGATTTCATGAATTGTGGATGTTTCTGCACTAGTTTCAGAAAATGCAGATGTTTCCCCACTGATTTCTTGAATTGTTGATGTTTCTATGCTAAATTCAGGAAATGCTGATGTTTCCCCACTGATTTCATGCATTGTGGATGTTTCTGCACTAGTTTCAGAAAATGCAGATGTTTCCCCACTGATTTCATGCATCGTGGATGTTTCTGCACTAGTTTCAGGAAATGCAGATGTTTCCCCGCTGATTTCTTGAATTGTGGATGTTTCTATACCAGTTTCAGGAAAAGTAGATGTTTCCCCACTGATTTCGTAAGCTGTTGATGTTCCTGTATCAATTTCTGGCAATGCAGATGTTTCTCCGCTTAGTTCACCAGATGCAGAGGCCTCACCACTTGGCCCAAAACTGTAGGGAAATGTGACGGCTGTTTCCCCACCCAGTTCCTGTGATACTGTTGGTCTGGTCACAACTTCTACTAAGTCAGAAGTGACTAAAGTGACTTCTGGAAGCCCTGAGGCCTCCCCACTAATATCAGTCACTGCTGAAGATTGTCCACTTAGATCTGTGGCTCCAGAAATATCTCCACTGATGTATGGGATTCCAGATGGCTCTCCACTGAAGTCTCCTATCCCTGAAGGAAACCCACTAGTCTCCACGGCTCCAGACCCTTCTCCAGATAGTCCTCTGTCTCCAGAAGGAAATCCACTGATTTCTATCATCCCAGATGGCCCTTCTCCCACCTCTTGTGCAACTGGTGTCTGTGTTACAACTTCCACCAAAGTGGTATCCACAAGAGAGACTGTGGGAAAACCAGAGGCGAGTCCACTTTCCTCTCCAGACAGTAGGCCACTGGTGACATCAACTCCAGAGACTTCTCCGCTGCTGTCAATCACTCCACTTGGATGTCCGCTCATCTCAAGCACTCCAGAAGCACTCCCACCAAAGTCTACATGCCCAGAAGGCTCACCACTGATGTCTAAACTCCCAGATACCATGCTTGATGCATCTTCTCCTCCTGAAGGCAATCCACTGATTTCCAAAATCTCTTTTGCTTCTGCTCCTGTAGTTGAGGAGGTTGTTGTCACTTCCTCTAAACTGACATCTACAAAGGTAATGCCTGAGGCCTCACCGCTTCCATCAATACCAGAAGTAAGGCCACTTAGATCCACCAAGCCACTGACCTCATGTGTTCCAGATGGTTCTCCACTGACGTCTAGTCCTGAGGGCAACTCACTGAGCTCAGGCCCTCCGGAGAGCTCCCCGCTGAGCTCGGGCACCCCAGAAGGCTCCCCGCTGAGCTCAGGCCCTCCGGAGGGCTCCCCACTGAGCTCGGGCACCCCAGAAGGCTCCCCACTGAGCTCGGGCACCCCAGAAGGCTCCCCGCTGAGCTCAGGCCCTCCGGAGGGCTCCCCGCTGAGCTCGGGCACCCCAGAAGGCTCCCCGCTGAGCTCAGGCTCTCCAGAGGGCTCCCCGCTGAGCTCAGCTCCTGAGGGTAACCCTCGGGGTCCTCCACTGGTGTCCCACTCAGCAGACGGGAAGCCTGACAGATCTCCTTCACCGCTGACTCCAATGGATCCTTTTCCCTCCTCTCGCCGTTCTGGTGCTGTTGTTACAACTTCCACCAATGTGGTATCCACAAGAGAGACGGTAGGAAAACCAGAAGTGAGTCCACTTTCCTCTCCAGATGACACGGCGCTGACAAGCTCAGTGCCAGAGATTTCTCCACTAAATCCAGAAGGCAGCCCACTGCTTTCCACCCCAGATGGCATCCCACTAATTTCTGGTATCCTTGAAGTAGACACCGATACGTCTTCCTCTGCAGAAGGTAAGCCACTGATGTCAACAATGCCAGAAGGCACTCCACTTAGGTCCCCTGAAGGTAGCCCACTTTCTCCAGGTAGAAAGCCACTGGAATGCAGGTCTACTGATGGTAATCCACTTTCTCCAATCCCTGAGTGTTCTCCACTAAGTTCCAAAACTCCAGAAGTTGGTTCTCCGCTTGTATCTGGGACTCCAGATACCCATCCAGATGCCGAAGATTCACCACTGACTAGATGCTCTCCAGATTCAGTCACCTCCCCTGACACTTCGCTGATGGAGACATCGGTACTGGTTTCCTCTGGTATTACGGTAGCTGGAGGAAAAGCAGATGGACTCACTGGAAAAGAAAGAGCAAACAAAGAGAGTGATATAGAAAAATTGCTTACTAAATTGTTTTAAATAAGCTATTAACAGTTTCCTGATTGACTTCACTTCCAAATGGATACCTTTGGGATAAATGCACAAAGTCCTGTGTGCTTGCAGAAATAATTTGGTTCCTTTGAATTAATGAACATTACATCTTAAACAACTATAAATTAAATATCTCTGGGAAACTGACAGAACGTGTAATCTCCTGACATGGGACGACGGCAACAGCGACACCAATTCCCAGGTGCCAAAACCAAGCTACAGCTCCCTTGGAGATAACCCATGGAAGAGAAATTTGGATGCTGCTTTGACCACACTGCAGCTCCGTCCTCCTTAAGAGGCATGGCCTGAGACCTGTTTCTAGCCTGCTTTCCCTATCCCAGATATGCAACAACATATTTTTGCCCAGAGAAGTCATGGATGCCCCATCCCTGGAAGTGTTCAAGGCCAGGCTGGATGCAGCTTTGAGTGACCTGGTCTGGTGGAAGATGTCCCTGCCCAGGGCAGGGGGGTTGGAACTAGGTGATCTTTAAGGTCCCTTCCAACCCAAACCATTCTATAATTCTATGATTCTGTGACTTTTAAGGTGCTTTGGCAATGCTGTGCGTGCTTGTAATTTAGTTCAGTCCTAGACAAAAGTTCAATAATGTACATGTGTAGCTCCTCCTGTGTGCTTAGCTTCAGACTTTGCTAATACAGCGATAGTAATCTAGACTTAGAGGTAGTCCCCTTCAGCAAGGACACAGCCCATATATTCTGGGAGTGTTCCAACCCTACAACACCAGCCATCGCGACCCAGGAGATGGGGAAGCTCAGACCCACCTGAGAGCAGCGACACGTCGGTTGGAAAGACCTCTGTCCCCCAGCCCCAGGCTGTCTGATTCTCAGGTTGAGTAGCGAACTCTGTCTCCACGGTCACCTCCTCCCCGGAGGGTACCCCCTCCACTCCAGGGATCACTTGGGTTGCAAGTACATCTTCTTCAAAGAATGAGGTGACCCCCTCCTCCTCCACAGGTGGCAGAGCTGGAACAAAAAGGTATCAGAAGGAGTTTCCAAAAGTTCACAGTCCAAGATGCCGGTGAAGTGCCTTGCCCAAACCGGCAACCCAATGTGCCTAACCTCCCTTGTGAAATCCCTTTCCCCAAGGAGACAAGTCTACACGCCCTGCAAGGGGAGTGAGGGTACCTCTGAAGCAGAAGGCGTGATGCCGGGACAGTGGGTCAGGAAAGCCTGTCTGGTTGTGGTGCTGGTAGACGGTTCTCACACCAGGGGCATCCCCACCGCAGGCGGGACGGGGGCTCACGATAGGATAGCGGAGGCTTCCATCAGCTAACCAGCCAGCGTAGCATCTGTCCAGGCCCTGCTTCCAGGCAGCGTGGAGTTGGCCAACAGAGGCCAGAGTGGCGTTTTGGCTCTCACAGTACTGCTGAGCTTCTGGGAAGGTGAACTGCTCTGGCTGGGTTGCGAAGAACACCTCACCTGAGGGATGGGAGAGAATACAGGTGTAAGTCCTGCATCCCACCCACGCACACGCAGATGTGGAGGTGTGAAGCATGTTTTTGCTCCACAGCCGTGCCCAGAGGCAAGGGAAGAACCTACCCTTGAGCCTGTCGATGTAGCAGTACACATCGTAGGTCTCTGAGGCTGGGCGCATGCCGTATGACCGCACTCCCGGAGAGCTCTCTTTGTCTCCTACGCAGTTACTTCGGGGATTCACAATGGGATACCTACCGAAAGAAGAAGAGAGGAGGTTACCCAAGGTCAGCCTTAGGTACCCTGGACTGAAGAACCTCAGTGTACTTGGGTGCAGGACACGAACACTTCACTGTTAGAGGTGCTCAGAGCCCGGAGTGTGACTGGGAAACAAGTCCGTTTACAGCCTGGGGCAATGGATACAAACTTCCCTCCACTTTTCCTACATGTCAGGGCAGCTCACCGCTGTAGGATGTTTACACAGGTTAGGAAATGGGTAGGACAGGTTGAGAAGAACAGGTTTATTGGCCACTAGATACCATGGCCTGGAGACAGCCTTGGGTCAGGAAAGGTTTAGATGCCAAATAGCAGAACAGCGGGACAGATCAGAGTAAAGCATCAGTTTCAGGGCTGAATCATCATTTTCAGATGTATCTTCCCCAAGTCAATATAATTTACCTGACTGTTTGGTCCCGCAGCCAGCCGGCATCACACTGTTCAAAGCCAGCCTCGTAGGCAGCCTGGAGCTGTTCAGGGGTGGCAATAACTGCGTTGTTCTCCAGGCACGCCTGCTGGGCTTGGACGAAGGAGAAGGCATATCTGCTGGTGGCAGCGCGGTAGTGAAACACCACACCTGAGGGAAGAGAAGCTGTGGTGAGACAGCAGATATGGGGCCTTCCCTCCACCGAGATGAGTAACCAGAAGTGGTCTTCCCAACAGCAGTGCAAGGACCAGTGCCTGTCAAACCCGCTTTGATGGAGAAGCCTCATTCATTGAGCTCCACTGCCATTGAGGGTGATGTTCTGGGGGTCTCTTTAGCCCTCCTCTAGAATCTTCCTACCTTGACTTTCCCCTCCCCTGGAGCCAGATGCACATGGGAATGCAGAGTATGACCACTGCAGCTTCAAGCATCAGCCAGCTGAGCCCTTTTCAGCATGTGATGGGGTGGCCCACAGCCTCCTCCTCACCGCTCCTATCCTACCGCAGTGGAAGCACTCAGCCTGTCCCTGACCCCAACCAGGCCTGCCCACCTCCAGGGAACCCTTGGTAGGGGCAGAAGCTCAGGCTGTTTTCAGCTGAATGGTTACCTCTACGAGAAATTGACCTTCAGGCTTCTCAGAGTCCTGGTGACTTACCTGTGGGGGAGATGGGCTGCTCAGGGAGGAGACCGACACCGGGGGCTGCTGTCACTCGCACAAGCTGATCTTCCACTGTGAACACTGAGGCAGACTCTGGTCCTGGTGTGGCAGTCACCCCCACGACCTCTTCGACAGAGCTCACCTCTGCCATTACAGTGGTGATGCCAGTGCCTAAGGCTATGGTGGTGACCTCTTCAGGTACAGACCACACCCCTGTGACTTCCCCCCTGGTCACGTTCTCCTCCTCTGGGGCTGTTGTCTCTACTGTGACACCGGTGGCAAAGAGATCGGGCAGGACAGTGAAGCCCTCGTACAGCTCAGTGGCAACGGGTGTGATCTCAATGGGCTCCAGCGTGGCGATGCTGCCGCGGGCCTCCTCCTCCGTGGCGTTGCGTGGCAGAGGCAGCTCCACTTCGGTCTGGGTGACGGTCTGGATGGTGAAAGCACTGCCCAGCTCACTTTCCTTCTCATCGATGAACTCCCCTGGGACCAGAGCCTCCATGTCGTCCCCTACATCAGGAGACAAAGCAGCGGTCAGAGAGGAGATGCTCAGTCTAGCAAGGTGCACTGCACGGGTGCTGCCTCAGAGAAGAAGCTGGGTATTTGCTGGCTTGGAAAGGAGCAGGGAAACCATGACAGTCTGGGAAAATAAATGGTTTTCTTTCCTCCACTATGACTCTTTGCAGCACCTCAGCAAGGACAGCGTGTCCATGAGCTACAGGCAACGGGCCACCGCATGCTCCACAGCCAATAAACCAGAGGGGACTTTCCCTGCCCTCCTTCCCGGGAACACCTTGCCCATATCCAAGACTGCACTGACCTCTAGTGCCTGCTGCAAGGAATTTAAGGTGGCCGGAGGGAAGTAGGGGAGTTTGAGTAACCTCCACAGCAAGTCTGAACCGTGGGAGAAAGGCAACTGGATTTTACACTCAGTGCATGAAGTCTCACTAGGATCACTGCCTCTTTCTGCTCTGGCCAGGCGAGAACTTGAGAGCTCATCACATATAATTACACTAACCCCATCACCAGGACAGCCAAGGAGGTCACTTATACCAATATATTCAAACAACTGCCATCTTTCCCCTCCCAAATCACTTTTCTGCTGGAGTCACATCCCTTGGGTGCAGGAGAAGGTGTGTGACATGCCACTGAGCAGGTCAGCCTACAGCAAGGATGGCAGTTTAAAGAGCAGCATAAAACAGAACTGGGCAGCTGAGGGAGGCATGGGAGATCTTGGATATGCAGCAAGGCAGGTTTCAGCTGGGGAGGGAGAGATAATGAGATACTGTCAGACTTTTCCCCTAGTACTTCTTTCCCTGCTCTATTTATTTCCAATTCCGTTTTCCTGCTAGTTCATTTTAGCCGGTGCCTCTCAGACCTCAAGAGACTCAGAGAATTAAATAGAGATGCTCAGACAAGGGTTCGCTGTACTCAGCAGTTTCAGATGTTTGCCCTGAGATAACCTGAAGGCTGTGGCTTGGTGGACCGGTCTTTAGCTTGGCCATGTAGCTGGATACCTCTGAGGGCTCTGGGAGGTTTTACAGGGCCTCCTGACACACTGACTGTGCACGCATCTGGGCACCACAGATCTGTATCAAAGGGGTTTCAAAACATATTTTAAAATATCGTTGTTATTTTTTTTAAAGTTGGCAATCCTATTTGCGTGTTAGCCTCTGGTTGCCCTGAATAGACCATATAGCACTGTGCTTTGCCTCCTTCTTGCTGCAGGGAGAAGCATGCAGTTAGAAGAAAGGGGAAGTAGCTGGGATGGGCTCAACTTCCTAGGTGCGATTTTGCCCCATTTCTGCTTGCCAGAGGCTGCTGCCATCTCTGATCTCTCCCAGTGTGGAAACTCAGGCATGTGTCTGTACCACATCACAGCCCTACACACACCTTCATGGTCAGATCTGTTCTCTTTTTTCTTCTCTTTCGTCTCTAGCATTCAGTCTTCTACATAAAGCACCTGAGCTCAGCTCCAAGTCTCCCGGAGAGCTACCAAAGCTGGAAGGTGTGGGAGGACTGGAGAAAAAGTGGCTGTATAAGCCCACCTCCTCAGAGTCCTCCTGTACAGGGTAGACATCTTGGCACTTTCTGGACTCTGCTTCCTACCTGAACATGAAAGAGGGACTAAGTCCTTTGCCAAATCTTCTTTTCCCAGTTTTTTTTTTTTTTTTAAATAAAGAAGACATTAGCTCTGGCCAGGGAGCTCCTGCTTGCTGATGTATAGAGACACATTGCTTAGTCCCACAGCCCTGGTGCACTCACCGCTATAGCAGATGGCGTCGTAGCGAGAGTCGGGGTGAGGGTACCCAGTTTGGTTGACGTACAGGTACACTGTCCGCACGCCCACCAGGTTTCCTCCGCAGTTGGGACGTGCTCTGGAAATGGGGTAGCGGACGCTGCGATCGGCCAGCCAGCCTGCGCTGCACACGTCCATGCCATCCTTCCAGGCCAAGTATAGCTCTCCTGTGGTGGCCAAACGGGCTCCCAAACTGCGGCATTTGTCAAAAGCTTCTTGGAAGGTGAACTTCTCGGGGGCGGTGGCATAGAAGACTTTACCTGCAATCACACCAGCCATTAGCACAGGAATTAGCTGCAGAATTTAATCCCAATTACCTTTCTTTCCCATTTGCACTCCTGAGAATCTGGATAAGATGAAAAATCCTGTGTATTACAGCTGAACAGCAATCCCAGCTGCTTCTGCCCCAAATGACAATAAAAGCCCCAAATCACCTTGCATTTGCTCTGCATAGCAGTAAACATCATAGGTTTCATCTGGCTCGCGGACACCGTAGGTCCTCACTCCTGGAAATTCATCCTTGTCGCCATAGCAGCGCTCCCGGGGCCAGTGGATGGGGTACCTGGGGGAGAGAGGGTGCGTGAGGAGAGGGCGGGTGGGACCCTGGCAGCTGCAGGGAGGCTGGGAGGGAGTAGCTGAGCACGGCACAGTTGGATGCTTTGTGGGTTTTCCTGGGTTGTGGGGAAGGGGAAGGATGATCTACAGTCCTGCCCTCCCTCTGATGGTCCTGAGCACAGCAGGTCCCTGCAAGCACCAGCTGAAAACATCAGGCCAAGGTGTCTCCCCAGCCAGGGATGCAGAGCTCAGTGGGGGTGAGCCACACTTGTGCCTCTTGGCGTAGCACCTGCTTTGTTCAGGGAGGATGAAGGATCAGGACGAAGCCATTGTCCACTCAGCTATCACCACCAGCTGAGGAGGACAGTGGTCACTCTGCTTTCCTACTGTAGATTCTCCCCCGGCAGCAAACAGCTTGCAATCCCCCACATCTCTCTGCACCCCAGCAATGACAACAGCTGCTATTTAGCAACCGTTTCTCAACTATTTTCAATCGGGGGCTTCATTCCAGAAGCACTTCCCTAATGACCCTGCTGTGGCTTTCTGTTCCCTGCCACCGTTCCTTACCTGACAGTCTGATCAGCCAGCCAGCCAGCGTCACACTGCTCGTACCCATCCTCGTAGGCAGCCTGCAGCTGCTCGGGGGTGGCAATGACAGCGCTGTTCTGGATACAGGCCTGCTTTGCTTTCTCGAAGTTCAAGGTATACCTTGTGGAGATTGCTCTGTAGTGGAATACGACGCCTGGAAAACACAATGGCCATCACTCACACATCTGCTAGAGAGGAACCAGCTCCTTCCCTTCCAAACAAGTTAGGGATTCAAAGAACAGATGCTACATGGAAACAATGCAGGATTTATGCTGATTGTCTGTATTTGAGCATTTCAAGCCAAAGGTCACTTGATGGGCTCCTTCCACGGGACCTTGTGGAGCACACTGGTGACATAGGACAGTGACTGCTCTCCCAAGGTGCTGTAACAAAGCAATGGTGTGTTAAAAGTTGGTACCTGAACATAGCATGAACAGTGGGAAGACACCCATTGCCCAGAGCTATATCACCATCAGGAGGACTCAATACTTTCCTGACACAGCTCTGTGCAGCTTTTTAAATGCACGGTTCAGAAATCAGCCAGTGGGGCAGAGCAGGGACCGTGCTGCTGTGCGGGTTTGAAAGCTCCCACCTCCCAAGGTCCTGCTCAGCACCAAGGGCGCAGAGCGTCAGTCACTGTACAAACATCCAGGAAACAATAACAAGAGACAAATACACTTAAATCTCCAGATCTGCTGCAAACATATCTAAGCTGTATTTTTTTGGTGAATGGGGATCCTTATAAAGGATGGCTCTGGTCTGCCAAAAGCGGGCTTTAAGTTAAGTGGAAAATTCACCAGCAGGCAATGAAGAGGCTCCCAGCTTCCACTCTCAGATGCGTACTCTAGTGCATGTGAGCACCAGAGACCTGACGATTAACTGGTGTAGTGGAAGCTGCCTCCCTATCCTACACTGAAAGCGAAAACCATGATAAAGATAAGGATTGTAGGAAACTTTCGTTATTTTACCCACGTATTACTACAATGGTCTTTGTGAGATGATGGGGAAAGTTTTTCCAGAGCAGACCGACTCTCCAGCTGAGGGCATCACATCTCCTAAAATGTTTGGAAGAACTAAAAGGTCTTAGAATGGCCCTGTTTGTTCCAGCTTCACCCCTCTGAGCAATAGCCCAGTACCACCTCCTGCCAAGGATGTCGTCTTGCCGTGTCTGTAACTCACGTTCTGCCAGAAGAGTAATTTTATTGCCATATATTCTACCATGAGTCATTTTACTGGGTTGTTTAGTCTGGTCCTAGCCTGCTGAAATAAATGCCTGGTCCATGGCTTTTACTCAGTCACCCATTGCGTTATCTGTGATGTGACCAAAAGGGTTTATGCCTACGGGGAGAGCGGTACCTCCTCTGCCCATGTATTTCTTCCTCCCTTCTGCCCAGGCCAGGCAGCAAGATCTAGATAGGAAAGAGCAAGGGCAGGGTCTCACCTTTCACTAAGACCTCTATCGTGTCTTGTCTGTCCTCAATCCCGTACATCACTTCACAGCGATAAATCCCAGTGTGGTTGGATCTCAGCGCCTTGATTTCCAAGGTGGCATCGGTGGGGATGGCGGGGTAATTGGGCAAAGAGATTGCCTCCCTGTACTCGGTGTTGAGACGGATTTTCCCACCGGTGGCCACTAGCAAGACGACTTCGGTCCCGTTTGAGAGTTTGCTCCATTTGATTCGTGGGGTCAGCAGAGCACTGGTGTCCTGTTCCTCTGGGATGTTGAAGTAACAGGGGATGTTCAGGGAGCTTCCCAGGACAACACGCAGGGGAGACTGCTCAGGTATCTTCACTTCTAGACCATCACTACTGTCTGTCAGTTCCCAAACAAAGAAATGGTTACATTAATAATGCATTTAACCTAAAATATCCAGTGTTTCTGTATGCTCCAATGCCTATATCTGCTGTGTACATCTGTACCCACATATTCAGACATACACTTTTTGGTATAGTCTGCTGAAAATAACTTGCAAAAGGGAAGTTGCAACTGTGACCCTTGCACCATGGTTGATTTCGGAATTTGGACCAGTGCTGGATGTGGGAATGAAGAGAATGAAGGGCTCTACTGCAGTGTAGCTGCTGCCCGTGATACAAGATCACGCCTGATAGGGCTTAAGAAAAGGGAATGCTGAAATTCCATTGGTTTCGCCATAATCTGCCTTTGCCTGAAGCTATCTCCCTGGGTCCCCAAGCACGGGAGTAGTGAGAGGCTATGGCATAGCAGCTGGCCAAATAGAGAAGCCCTGCGTGTACACAGAGCAGATCTTGGGTACACTTATTTCTGGCAGCAGCCCGTGCTTGGGGATGGGACCAGAGCGCAGCGCATCGCTCAGTCACGCTTTCCCGCACCCGGGGCACGTACCTGAGAGCTCCACAGAGACGGTTGCGGTGATGACTCGCAAACACACAAACACTAATAGTAAAGTGGTCATAGTTTACCTGCAAGAGACAACACAGGGAGAAAGGATTTATGACAACTGTATGTTCACAGGGAGCAGAGTGCTGTGGATGCTGGTGCCAGGCAGCGTGATGCTTTCAGCCGCCCCTTAAGCCTCCTACATGTGGCTGGCAGTGAAAGCCAGTCCTTGGGGAAGGACGCTGTCTCAAAATGCCTCTTGCTTCAGGAAATGAGTCCGTGAGAAAAATAAATATGATGTTCTGCTGTGTACAACAGACTGAAGTGTTATCGTAAATCAGTCATTATACTGCTCTCCCATTCTCTCTCTTGTGATTCAATCTTCCCTGTGGAGCAGAAAGATGATTTTCCAACAGATCTTCACACTTATGATGTATTTACTCAAGAGGGACCATCCACTAAGCCTTTGCCTCAGAATAGGAGCTGCCCCTCACCAGCATCCTCAATTCAAGCCAGCACTGACTCTCAGGTGAGATGACGGGATGCATTTTGTACACCTTGAAGTGCTCTGAGGGGAAGTCTGCCCTCTACACGGTGGAAAAGCCAAAGGTTATAATGCTTTGGTCTGATACTCTTGCGTTGACAGCATACACAGCCTTAACTGCAAATAGATCCTGAGCTGATACAAGAAATCCACAGGATAAAATTCTGGGCATCTTAACTCTAAAAATATCCTCTTGGGATTGCTCAATTAGTCAGAGCAACCTGCTACTTCTGAAAGCTTTGGGAAAGGAAAGGATCATCTTCCTGACATTGAATGGCAGAAGCAATATAAGGAGGCCAACTGAGTTAATCCTAACTGGATTATCATCCAGTATAATGTCATAGGATTTTGAATAGCTGTAAATGCTCAAGTTAGTTTTAATATTTCAAATAAAAAACATGTCCTCTGTCAACACAGCATCATTTGGTGTCACATTTCAGCACTGACTCAGAAGGAAGGACCACACCTGCTGAATCACTGCTGTTTCCTTTGAGGTCACCTGTCCAAATATTGTCTGTTTAACTCCTGTGATCTAGAAAGATCCCAGCTAACTTCAGCTGACAGGGAACATTCTGAGTATCTGCCTATCCACCTTGCAGAAAAGTCCATTAAATATCCTCACTGGCAGAAGAAAAGGCCAAAAATAAACCTCAGTCAGCATTAGCCTTTCACTTACAAAAAAATTGACCTCCTAGAATTCATTCATTTCAACCTGACACTCCACAAAATCTTATCTTTGTGAAATCTTCAGGGAATACAGACACCTATACTGGCAGAAAATAGGACAGGACAGGGCTGGAACACATCGACAGAGAAGCATAGAGGCTTGAGTTTGCATCTGTAGGGGTGAACATGATCAAATGGATGTATCTGAATTTCTGTTGGGCCTGGGAATAAAATTTCAGGCAAGTGACAACCTCAAGGGGGAAATCATGGAGCAGTGTGTTTGTTTGGGTGTCTCTCTCATTAGGAATGATATCTGCATAAGCAATATATTATGAACCTCTACTGCAGAGTGATGGTTGACTTCACCCTTTCCCTCTCCTGATGGCCAGTACCAAGTCAACCACCATGCTGCAAAAGAGGCAGAAGCGTTTGGCAGTCAGTAGCTGGACGATGGCAGAGCAATGTGCCCATAGGATGGGTTGCGGGGGGCCATAGGATGGGCCGTGGCGGGCAATGAAGTATCTTCTGCTCATCAGTAAGCAAGGAGAATTGGAAACACCATCTGCTATGTATAAACAGTCTGAAATCAGCTTGGCTAAACAGCCGTACCCAAGAGTCCTTAAAGAGCCGGCTGAGTAAATTGCTGGCCCACTGATGTTCATTTATAATATGTGCTGGAGCACTGGGGCAGGTCCTGAATATTGAACACTGTGCCAATAGTCAGGCAAGATACACAAGGATGAGCCTCATAAATACACGTTAGTTTGATTGACATAAATTCCAGGCATTATAATGGAAAATCTGATACAGACTTCAACTCATTATGCACCGAAGAATAGGCATAATATTAATCTTAGTTGAGGCACTTGTATATAAAACAGGTGCTTCCAAACTTGATTTTATTAGTTGGCATGATTCTAAGTTTGTCTGATAAAGCTGCCTGCATGGTTGTAACACAATGTAATTAGATTTTGATAAGGTTTGACTTTCACAGGGTGCCATGAGATGAAGATATGTACTGTCAGTGGTACATACATTAAGATGGCTCAGCAGAAGCCTAGCTGGCAGGTCTCTGAAAGGAGCTGTCTGAGGCGCACTGTTGTTGAAGAAAGTATTTCTAATGGGTGTCTACAGAGCTTGGTATTAGATCCAGTGTGTTTCCAAACAGACTCTATTTTAATAGAATCAAATATAAAATTATACAAGGGATGCAGAACATGCCTGACAATGGGATGTTTTATTCTGGAAAGAGTCACTCAGGAGAGCTACTGCCATCATCTGATATAAAACCAAACAGGATGCACCAGTGCATCAG
The DNA here is from genome assembly GCF_036417535.1 of Chlamydotis macqueenii. Taxonomy (NCBI): domain Eukaryota; kingdom Metazoa; phylum Chordata; class Aves; order Otidiformes; family Otididae; genus Chlamydotis; species Chlamydotis macqueenii. Next base: position 8,521,090 of record NC_141567.1, on the reverse strand, counting down.
TGGTAAGCAATGGGAATACCGTATGCACCTCTGGGTTGGCATAAGGATATCAGGAAAAGATGGTGCAGAACATACCCATTAGCAAGGATCTGAGGGCTGGAGGAAATGCCTTATCGAGGGAGACTAGGAAGTCTGAATCTAATTATTGTCACAACATCACACAAAAAAAGACCTAGAAGTTGACAACAGCACACAAATATTGTTTCAAGCAGAAGCTGCTGATGCTAAAGGGATCTTTGATCAAATATAAAGTCATCACCAGAACTAATAGCTGGGAACCATATGCCAAGCAAACTCAAGTGGGAAACAAAGCCCACATTCTAAACAGGGGTAATGGGTCAGATACCAAGGGAAGAAAGAGAGTTTCTATTCTTCTGTAGCTTTGAATCCAGACTTGAAGTCTTCTTTGGAAGACATAGGTTAGGCATATGCAAGTTAGTGGGCTCAATGCAGAGGTAACAGGGTGAAGTTTAAGGGGCCTACATTCCCAAGAGATAAGCCCAGAATGGTCCCTTCTGACACTAAAATTCATGAATACAAATGTATCACTGTTTCGATCTCTGCTCTTGTACTATTCATCTTGCCTGGCTCTAGGCAGTACCAGGAACCTTGTTTATGAATATCACACAATTTTTTTACCTGCCTTGTAGGATCTAAGGCAAAAAAGGCATCCTGTAAAATTAACCCCCTTCCCTGCTCAAGCCAGCCATGCCTGAAGTCCGCACAGGCAAGGCATCCCCCAGCTCCGTGTCACGGCTAACACAAGAGGCACTGCAGGAAGCTTGAAGCAGACGCAGCTTCAGCATTTTGGCATATCTTTAAACTTTGCAGGGAAACTGAAGTTCACTAGCTGAGGCATATTCTTGTTTAGCTAGAGGAGTGCTTCCTACAAGAACAAATAAGTGTGGGACTGTGCATCCAGAGCCCTCCTAGAGTCGGTCACTGCTTTCACCATGGACCAGCCCGACATCGCCTGGGTGCTGTCTCCCTGGAATAAGGTTGTGGGGTGGGCTCAGGTTATTTCTGCTTGCACCATCCCAAAGCTGCCATTCCAGTGGATATCCTCCATTCCCATCCTCTGGATAAAAGGAGAAATCAGAAAGCAAAGATCACGCAAGTCCTGGGAGCACGGGTGGACCCTTCAGGGTAGAAGGCACTTGGAGGGGATTCAGGTAGAGGACACTCTCCTAGCCATCAGTAATGAAGTCTTTACTCATGATATCTGCTTGAGCGTTAAATAAAATCTCTTACTCCTCCAGGCTCCTTAAATTGGGTACTTTTCAGTCAGCTCTGTGTTTTGCCAGAATCAAAGCTGGACAGCCCTGAGTGTCATGCGATAAACCAAGAGAAGCAGGCAGCTTTAGACCAGGATTACCTACTAAAGAACAGAAACATCCTAGAATATGGAAACAGAGATGTTTAAATAAAACAGGAGCTGGTTGGCTGAAAAGACTTTTAGGGGCCATGTTTACAGCAAACTGGTATTGTTCTGAGTCCCACATAGTTGTTATTTCTGTGTACATTGGCAACGGGTAGGAGGAGAGCAGGTTCATCTGTGCATCAGTTAGACATCACAAAACAAAACGCCCTAAATAGAGGAAATTCAGTGTGTCCCCAAAGCTAAGACAGGCTCATGTACTCCTAGTTTTTTTCAAGCTTTATGCTGATCTTTCACAAGGGAAAATAGCCTCATACAATAACAGCTGGGACTAGCAGTATCTTTGCAACTATGGAGGAAAAAACCCAACCTCCTGTTTTCCCACAGAAGCCCAGAGGCAATGGCTTTTCCTTGTGAGCAGTGGTTAAACAAATCGCAATAACACTGTTTTGGGTGTATTCTGCGAAAGTGTTGACACCCTGCCAGTAAGAAACCCAACCTACTCCTCAGGGTGCTGTTTGCAATGTTGATCTCCATTTTTCACTCCCCTTAAGAGCGCCAAAGAGATCCAACCCTGAGCCTGCACACAGCTCTTGTTGGGATTCACTATGCTGGCAATGCCTTTGAATAATGTCCATTTTTTACAGCACTGGTTCCATGCTGTAATATTTCCACTCCACGTTGTCTCCAGTGGCATGTCCAAGCACAAGGTACTGAGCAAACAGCTGCTTCAAGGAGCAGTTCTGGAAGTAAGCAAAGGCAGGAGTCTGCCTGAGCGGAGATGGATAGCACAGAATGATGGAGATCTGGTCTGTCCAGCCAAGGCAACCAGGGAGGTCATTCCTCTCATTCAAGAGCAACATCCAAAACAGATTATGTAGCACATACTTCAAAACTGATAACCGCTCTCCACTGACAGTCAGGGCAGAGGAAAGTGATTAGCTTGAGTGTGGATGTTGTCTCTAGAGAGGTGTGAGGTCAGACCAGATGAGCTGCATCAAAGGAGCACAAAGGTACCATCCAGCACATGGCAGAACCAACCTGGGGTGGTGTGTGCTTGCCAAGACGGGATCTGGTACATGCCCATGGATAAGGAAGTGCCTGAGCTGCATGACTGAGTAAAGGTAGAGTAAAGCCTGGAGCAGGCTGAGAAGTGGCAGGAATGTCCCCTGCTCAGCATCTTAGTGATGGCCCCCAGCTATGGCTGAACGGCTAAGTAGAGAGGTGGATCTGAGAAACACGTTGGGGATACAGTCAATGTCCCTACCACATATGTCATAAACAAGACAGACTTACGGAAATAATTTAATTTGACTACTTTTTTGAAAATAATTGAGGTAGCCTGGCTACTAGAAAAATGGGAGCTACTGAACCCATAGGAGCTACCAGGTGCCTGCTGACAACTCCAGTTCAGTTGCAAGGTCCTTAACTTCTAGTAGAAAAAGTCTGCAGACACTTTGGCGGAGCTCCTCCTAGGGTGACAACTAAGAGAACACTGTCCAAGCTCCAATGGCGAGCACTGAGAGGGACTAATTCTTGCAGCACAGAGCTCTACACAGAAGCAGTGATGATCACGCTACGCTTTCTGCAAGGTCAATGCTACAAAAACCTTCCAACGCTGCTGATTACTTTCTTGCAAAACTCCATTTGTGCTTGCTGGGAGAACAGCTGGAGCAGGCAGCGTTTGTGGTGAGAAGAGAGGAGGAGGTAGGACAAGTTACGCCGGCTCATGGCTATGCCTCTGCATCAGAATAACCAAGCAGACTGGAGAAACAAGAATCCAACCAAACTGCCACAAAAATCCCAACCATCCTACCTTCTCTAACCAGTGACGAAGACAGAAACAAGGCTCTCTCCAATTCAGTCTGGGCCAGGAAGAATTCAGGAAAAGCTCTTCCCCTTCCAAAAAAGACAGAGTTGGGAAATGCTGGTAGGCTCAGGAGCTCTCCACCCCAGAGAACAACTGTCCCTTTCACTGAAGTTTATTGCCACTTTATTTCATGCTTAAGGCCGTGCTTCTGTATCAACTTGTGTGCAGACTGTCCTAAATTGGCTGCATATAAATGTGTTTATTTGAGAATCTAAGTGTGTGTGGAGGGAAGTGTGTACACATGTGCAGACAAGTTTAATCCCTTACTCTTCCAACCCTGTCCCCAGGTTTTCAAAGGACTGAAGAATCTGGACGGAGCAAGAAAAAGGAAAAGTCACTACAGTGAAGGTCCAACAAAGTGCCTACACAGTAAGGCTGTGCAGTGGAAAATAGCCAGATGGCCCATTCGCAGCACAGTCTCACTTGTTTGCTTGCTGGAAAGCATTTTCTGTTCTAGTCTGTTTTAATTGAGTCCCATCTGCAGTTTCTCTTGCGGCCTTTGCTTGTTCCAGACCATGTTAATCACCCTTGTTGCAATTAAATTTATTTTCATCACCCTTAATCCTGCTGTTGTCCTTTTCTTTGTTTTGGATGGGGGCGGATGGGTCATTTTAAGCTTCCTTGTTTCTCAGTTTTGGAAGACCTTTAATACGATTACATATTGTTTCTGGCAGCTAATAAAATACCACTCATTACCTAGAAGATATGCCTGGCCATAAAGGTATTTCCAAAGACAATATTTCCTTTAAAATTGTGGATATAAAGAGGCTCCTGAGCAAGAGTCAAAACCAGCACTACTCATTTGGCTTTGGATTCTTTCTCTTCAACGGGTTTTCCATCCCCTGTTTACTCCCCATCAGGTAACAGTCCTTAGTTTCTCTAGGACAGATGGTTGTCTCCATCTAGCCTTATTTCAGCACTATTATTTTCAGGCACCAGCGCTGTGGACCAAGAGTTTGGTGAGGTCTGAGAAGACACCACCACCCAACAGACACATCAGGAGGGCTCTCATCTACGTTTAGACAGCATGTCCAATGTTCTTGGAGGCTTAAGTGTCCAGCAGTGGTTTCTCCACCATGTAAAACTACAGACTGTTCCTCTGTGATCTGTACGAACAAACACTTTATTGTCCCTCTGCATGTTCCCAGCCTCTGTGCAGGACTGAGAGCTTTTCTGTTGAAAACCTCAGCCTGGTCCAGGAAATGGGAGGGAAATGGAGGGGGGAGTGAAGAAGGTGGGCAAAACTAGTTTTATTTCTTCTACTTCTTTTTTTTTTAAATAAGGCAAACTTTGGAACTGAAATATGGCAATAAATGCACTCCTGTGATTTTTCATGTTTTTTCAGCTGTAAAGAAAATAGGAGAAATATTCCATTCTGTCTGGCTTCCAAACCATTCTGAGAGTAAGGTCTTTATGTACAGAGCAGCTTGGATGCTGCTCCCGCCTGCTCTGTTTCGAAACCATCCCTGGAACAATAAAGTCCTTTTTTTTTCCCCAATCAGAAAGACACACGGCAGTAACTGCTCAGATATTTTGTCATCGAAGGAAGTAGTCCTCCACATGCTGACAGTTCTGCCGTGTTGGCTGCCTGGATTGCTACAGGAGATGGCAAACTGTCAGCACTGGTGCATACTTAGAGCATAAAGCACAGAGCAGAGAACATTTGTTGAAGACTAGGAATAATGTCAGGTTTCACCTCGAGCCTCAGCTGGTTCCTGTCCTCAAGCACCCCTTGCTACTGCAGACGTGAACACAGTCAGACCCAGCTCTGCTAACACACCCTGGTGATGGCATCAGTGTCCCCTTGTCAATAACCTGTGGTACAGATCTCCCCTCTGTCCTCCTCCATAAAGAACCAAAATTACCTCGACCTGTGATTTTTGGTTCTGTGTTATTCCATTTTCACTGTCTTTATCACTTTTCTTTCAATAAATAAGTTGCAGTCTGTTACAATGTGACTATTTATATAATTATATTGCACATACAGTGCAGGAAAAGCCAAAATACCCAAGGATGTATGGACATGCTTTCAGTAAGCAAGATGCCACAGGAAATCTTAGCAAAATCTAAAGAGTCAGATGCTAGGTTCAGCTAGAGATCCAAGCTCGTATGTGTGGTCTGGAATAAAAGTCCTACTGAACACAAAAAGCTTTATAAGCATTTATCTCTTTTCTGGCATCTACCACAGGATCATTCTCATTCTCCCCTGATTTAGATTGTTTTTATATTACATCTCCATTAGGTTCGGCAGCATTTCTCCTTTTCTTTCTTTTTTTCTCTTTTTTTTTTTCCCCGAAGAGATCAGAAGCAAGCTAAACAGACAGGCTCCAGAACAGCAGAAACCCATACCACTGGCCACCCCAAAACTAGCTCTGTTACAGGAAAACCAGAACTGTCTGTCACTGGCAACACACACACCATCAATTTTCCTACCCTTCAGGGACAGTAAAGTTGCAAAATGTCCGTTAGTGCGAGCAGATGACAGCTGGAGCCTTTCATGCAAGGTGTGGGATCAGCACCAAGTCCTGAGCTGCCATGGCCCTGAGAGTCTGCTCAATATGGAAAGCAAGAGCCATATTCAAACAACCCCTAGAGCCTCTAAATTCAAGGGAACAATGAGCCTTTGAGACGAGCTGAAGCTCGCACTCAGAATCCTCTCTACTCCAAGGGGAGAAAAAGAAACTTCTAAAGGGCTATTCATCTCCTTCTGAAATAGATGTCTTGGTTGAGAACATTTAAAGACTGGTTCAGCCATTTCTCTCTGGCTAGTAAGGGAACCTGGAGCACTGTTAGACATCTAACTTTTAGAGATGGGATGGTGACTATGGCCTTCATAAAGCCTCCTTATACCTTGTTTTTTTTATGCACAGCAGTCAGATGTAATTAGGATCTATCCCTTCACTTGGGATAGGATGGAAGAATTCAATCTACAAGCAATGGAACTTGGAAATCACTTTCCTCCAAGATACGCTGTCACTAGAAATGACAATCACCCATCACCCTTCTTTGGTAGCAAAAGGCAGGTAAACAATTATTTCCCAGGGAAAGAAAGTTACAGTCTACACTTGGAGCTGCTGTCAGCCTTGAGCAAAGCTCCCCTAGATGTAGGAAGGAAACCCATCAAAACACCAAAGAAGAGAAACGAGATCCTCCCTGGATGTTGAGTGTGAAGATGGACATCAAGAACAAGCTCTTCAAGTAACAACTTTTTCAATTCAAATGCACTGTCTGACTGTAAAGCCCACTGCGAAATGCAAAAGCTGTTGTTTCTGTGCACTTAGGATTGGAGCTATTTAAGCCCAGTACAGAGCAGGAGAAAGAGAAGACTGGAAAACCCTCCTTCCATTAACTTGGTAAGGCCTCTCTAGATCACCACATAACTACCTTCTCCCGGCAGACATCAGCTAAACACGCAGGCAGGTCCTCTGCTGATGCTGAGAGCACTGGTGTGGGACGGGTAAAGCTCACAGACAGGAGCTACTTGCCCCAGCTGGGAGATGGCCCGTTAATCTGCTGGAGTGTGAGAATGATGCACAGGCTGCACTGGGGATTTTTACCAGTGCAGAATTTGACTTCTCACTTGTTTCATGAGGAGGTTGAAACCTCATTTGTGCAAAGCAGCTGCCTTAAAAATGAGAAAACATCCCTCTCTGGCCACAGAACAAGATGCAAACGTGACTGCAGAGAAGCAAATCTCTGCAGTGCTTCTACGCTGGCGAGAGATGTGTAGACTTCTTCTGCCTTGCTTCCCTTCTGCTCTTACCCAGCTCAGCCCTTCAGAAGGCTGTTTTTCAGAAATCCGTAATGCCTTTGAAACCATGTTTTAATACACAATCCATAGGCACGGAGACCTAAGTCTTCACTGACTTCGCTAGCTACTGCCCAAATCTGATATCCACTAATACTCTGCTACCCAAAGTTGCCTTGGATGCAGCGTATGTGCTCCTAAGAAATGTGATATGAAAGTTCATCTAACAAGGCACTGAGCAGGACTGGAAAAGACATCAAGCTGGTCTCTGTCAGCTTCACAATGGTAAAGATTTTTCCTCTTGCTGTGCTCCAGGTGAGGTGGGCTTGGAAAGTGAACAAAGTTAGGAGATTCACGGTGGGAGCCACGAGACCATGTGCATGGCTGTAGGGTCTCTGTAATAACCACACGTTTGCGTCATGCTAATGACATGTTTGTATCAATCATGTGCAATATTGTGCACAGCCTTGGCTTGTATTCACATCTCTTCAGGTGAACAGGTGCCTTTTACAAGATACAAAGGCTGCAGCAACCTCTTGCTAAGGACACCTTCTACTGAAGTGCTACATGCATCACGCGGCACCATGATCTTTGGTGAGACCATCCATGCTGGGAATACACAGAGCTGGTAATACTAAACATCCTCACACTGTCACAGCTCGAACACAGAAGAGACAGGTGAGCAATCACATCCTATCTGGTCTTTGGATTACACAGTATAACATGCTGCTGGTGGTTAACAGCAGTAAAAAGCAACCTTCCATTCAACCTGGAGGAAGAGCTTCCAGCTTCATCACAGTCTCAGTATCTGCCTCTTTTTGCTCCCCGTTTTCTCTTTCCAAAGTTGGCACCTGAAAGTTTTCTCTGCATTAATTCCAGACATTATGTAAACACTGTGCTTAGATTTACTTAAATGAGGCTGTTTCAGCCCTAGCTTTCCTCCCAAGTAGATTTCCTGTCTCATAAATTCAAGACATGCACAGTTTAGTTTTGCTAGGAAGGTGTAATCTTGACTAGATCCTCCCTTTGGGATGACCTGGAAGACAAAAGGGCAAATGGCATGGGAGATGGCCTGAGCCTTTCTGATTACTGGCTGGAAACGGGGGAGACATCCTGCCCTGTGCTGTTCAGAAGATAGTGCCAGTTGTCCAAGTGAATGTTACTACTTGCCATAAATAATCTGCAAGATTTGAAATCTACCAATCTCTTGGCATTCTTTTTCTTCATAACCCCAGAAGATGGAGAACCATCTTTTCCTACTGAGCAGATCAGTGGCACTTTCAGTGGAGAAGCAAGGGATTTCTATTTTCTCTTGTTTCCAGATGCTCAAACTATTTGGAGTGCCTTAGAAAGGCACATGCATATCAATGTTCACCTGCACTCCTTGTGCAGGCAAGTAGACAGTGTCTCCTAAGAGCAAAAGAGCTTTTCCTCCCAAGCCTGTAGTCACTAGGACTTCACACATTTTTTTTTTCTGGCAGCAATGTGAACCCCCAGCCATAATGCAAGTGTGGGTTTTGCTACTGCTGATGAAGGATCTCACGCATCTCGGTGTCTGAAGGCAGCTCGTTACCAAAACATTGGAGCAGGTTTTCATCAAAGTTGTCCGCTGTCTGGGACTCATATGATGAACCTCAGTTCTGGAGGCACCGTACTGGTTTTGCCTAGCAGTTTATGGAGAGGGAACACAGTATAAACAGAGACCACAGACTTCACATTCAGACCATGATGAGGGTTTTGCTGCCTTGGCTATGTTGAGGAAGACTCTCCTACTTCTCAGTTTCCTCTGCCAGCAAACCCCTAACAACTAGACTGAGCACAAAACAGTCATGGCAGCTTGTGCTAATCTAGGAGATTGAATGGTACAGGAAGGATTAAGAAAGAGAAGCAGCTTTTCACTCCCATCTCTGGTTCTAGGGAAATTTAATCAATGGCTGGGCATTGCACCCCCTGAAACTGCCTCATGCATGACAGCAGGAGAATGGATTGCTGTCTCCTCTCATTTCCTCCTAGTCTAGCTTCCCCAGCCCACTTTGTCCCCCTCCTGACAGCTTTAGCAGTGATGGAAGATTATGTGGACCATGGCAAATGCGCTTCCCATCAGCCTCCCTTCTGGGGACCAAGTCACGCAGCAGGTGGGTGCTGAGCAGGGGCAGTTTAAGGCTCTTTTAAAATCTCATCAAGCTATCTCTTCTTCCAGGTTTTTCCTTTATATTCATCCTCAGCCGCTCCCCAAGTTGGTGCCATCTCATGGCACCTAGTAGCCCTGCATCCTTGTACAATTCCTTCCTTTTCTGTGTGCTGAAACTGTTCATATACCAGGAGACCGTTCTGGCATTCAGTGCCCTCTTCCCTCTCAGCCAAGACACACAGTGTGTATTTAATTCAATTTAACTGGCTCAGTCAATAAGGTCCCTGTTTATTTTAATATTGCTCCATTCCTTGTGGGGGATGGAGGTACCTCAAAGCGCAGTCATCTGCCCTGTCCTGCACCAGTTCCGAGGGGATTTCACCATGTTGGGAACACCAAGGGATGCTAAGCTCTCCTTGCTAGGGGCTGTCCTGTTGGGCACGGACACTCATCCACTGCTCCTATTCACTTGTCAAGTCACTTGATCCAAACAGTAATTCCTGCCTTTGGTTCAGCCTGTTCTTTTCTTCTTGGGAAGAAACCAACAGGGACTCCAGGCAGAAAATAAATCTTCCTCTTGTTTTTTTCTACTATAGTGATGCTTTTGGACCAAGCCAAATTGTCCAGCACAAAACAAAACAAGACAAGAAAGAAGATAACGACAAAACAGTTCACAGCCAAAAAAGCTTGTTTTGGGTTTGCCACAGGGAAGACCATCCATCAGAGATCTCAACAGCTTTAAGCCCTACTTTATGAGAATGGTAAGGAGTTGGAAGGGAAGAGGCAAGGTGATAAAAAAAACACCTAAGAAATTGTTCTCTTCTACCACTGGCTCCTCCATGAAGGTGGATGTTGGTCTCTGAGTGCTATATTCTCCCACCCAGCAGGAAAGATAACGGGACCCCTCACATTGCGAAAGGGAAGAATTGGCAGAAGGGTTTCTGTTCCCTTAGTTCTGGCTGATATTTCCATTTTGGATCAGTCCAAAACTTCCCAAGAAAACCCTTCAAACAAACACTTTCTGAGACTAGCAACAAATGAAAAAGGATAAATTCTTAATCATATGAGACCTATTGTTCAATCCAAAACTGAATCATAGCCTTTTGCTTTTTTCCAGAGGAGATCTCAGTGTCTTCACAAATCTCTGCCCACACTGAAAAGTCTGTTCCCTTCAAACACATGGTGAAATCAGTCTGAAGAATAGAAACAATACACTTTTTTTAAAAAAAAAAAAAAAAACCAAACTCCTTGACCTAAATGTGTATGTGTATATAGAACTTTCTCTCTACATATACATGAATTTACAAATGGGCATAGGTATGGTGTTACTTAGGAAACAGCTGTGATGGTGTGACATTGAAAGAGAGAGCAAGATGGAGGCAATTAGCCTCTCTAAAATTAGATTCAGTCTAAGGTCAACGAATGCATATCAATAATCTTTTCATAATGGCTCAGATCTCAGGGCTCCACTGAATTATCCCAGCACAGGCAGACAATACTCCCTGCCTTAAACATCTTGCCATCTAGAAAGTACGCTGCTGACCAAGCCTAGAGAGCACAAATGTGAATTTGGGGAGACCACGGGAATCCTGAACAAAAGCAAAATTCTTACATGAAATATAAAAGCATTCTGCAAGGTGTAGACTGCGAAGGGAAAGAAATTTAACCTTTGCATAAGCCACAGACTTTTGGAGAGCCACTGCTGTTAAGCCCAAATCTACAGTTTGCTAAGCAAAGTCCGTATGTCACACCTTCAAAAAGAGAAAGTGAGGTATGGAAGAAACCAAAACAGCAATTACAAGGGAATACAATTTTTTTTTCTGAGAGGCACATAAATTCCTATACATGATATGTGGTTGAGGGCAGAAAGCCAAAACGTTGCCCACTGTTTGATGAAGCATTCTGTAAGGCCAATAGAAAAACTTTTTTTTTTCCAGAGGTATGTGGAATACCTTAAAACCAGTGCCCCCACTGATCAGAAAGGCACCAACACAGATTCCCCTTATAGGCAAAATAACTGCCTAGCAAAGTGTTTCAAACTAGCAAATACGCTCCAGCATTGATGGAGGAGATGTGGGCTTTAAAATGGATTCTGGAGCACGCTACACTGGTATTTTAACTCAAAATCAAGAGCAACTCACAAAGAGAATTTGTATAAAAGTAAAAAAATTTTTTATACTATTGGCATAAAAGACGAATTCAAAGGCAAGTAATAATTATGATCCATTTAAACCAAAATATCTTGTAATTCTTCCAATAAGATGGGCAGGTAAATTATCTGGTGGCCAGATCCAGTTACCACTGGAATCAGTAGAAAAGATGCCATTTACCTCTGAGGTTAGGAACATTAAGCCCGAGTTCTGGAATTAAAACTCAGTCTAGACAAGTAACTGCTTGCAAGTCCCAAACAGACAGCAGCGAGAGCTCTCAAAAGGAAGTCCAAAGTCCCAGAAGTTTGTACAGAGCACTCTGCTTTTAGAAGAATTAATTCCATAAGACAACACAGCAAGGAAAATCCTGTTTGGCTTTTACACACAGTATGAGAACTGGATCTAATCATACCTAATGTCTGGGTACTGTCGTGGAGCAGTCTGCAGATCAGAGTAATTCCATAGCTCCAACTGAAAAGCCACCAGTGCACATTGATCCACATAATTTAAATAAACCACACAATGGGTGAAATATTCAGTAAAACTAGTTGACTAGATGTTCAAAACAAAAATATTCTCTAACATTTAGGATGAGCATTCCTGCAAAGATGGTTGAATGAGTCATGGTTTAAGTTAATGATTTTTAATGGAAGTACACTGGAAAGGTGAGGGGCTATGGGTGATGTGCATTCTGGCCCTCAAAGATTGGTCCATGAAGACCCCAGGCTTGTCCATCCTCTCAAGCCTGCTGTGCAGCATTGAGGGTGTTCAAAAGCCATGTTGGACATCCTCTTCCCTTGGGCTGTGTGCTCTGTGCTTGCTCTTTGAAAAACTCAATGCAATCTCCTTCTTACTGTAAAGATGTCACAGAGGAGAATGAAACGTATAAGCAAGTATTTTGGAGAGCAAGAGAAACAAGGGCTTGGTTCTTAACAAAATTAACGGATGGCTTCTAAAGTGAGTTTTAAAAGATCTCTATTACAAGTTTTGACACAACAGCAATAGATACAGCACACTTTCACGTGGATGCTGTGAGATTTCTGGGAATGTCAAAATTGTTTAGTAGAACTCTGATAGCCTGCCAAATTGTCCATGGCATTTCAGAATTTCAAGATGCAAATAGATGAGGGAGGCACCTAATGGAATTTGCAGATGTGCTTCCCTGTGTCTTCAGGCACTCTGCTGCTTCTGCAAGAAGTGGTCTTTGGTCCCTAAAGCAACTTCTGGAAAATGACATAATTTTATAAGGGAGATAAATCCAATCAGCTATCTGAGTGTCTGATGACCCTGACACCCAATTAGTTTCAAAATATTATTGTTTAATTACACCAACAGTGCAGATGAGAGAGAGATCTCTGATGCATGAAGCACTGCAGATCTACAGAAAAACAGTCAGCTGTATTTGCAGATGCAGAACAGAGCAATCCAGTTGAAGAATAGAAGAAATTGGAAATAAATTGTGCCAGGACTGAAGAGAAGGTGCCAACCAGCGCATTTGAGTGTCTTCACTTTCACCAATGGAGGCACGAGTAAAGCTTCAGCATTAATCTGAGACTGCAGCGTGAGAGAGGTGTTTGCATTTCAAGCATAAGCAAACCCAGTCTTCTTGCCTTTGACACTGGACTGATTCTGAAGCTGCCAAAATACTCTCTGTCCAACAACACATGAGCAGCTGAGCTGCCATGGATGACATGGGAGGAGCAGGGGGCCTTAGCACCCCGGAAAGAAAGGGATGAGCATAATATTTGTGGGTTTATGTTGGTCCAATGTGCTTATTCAAACTAGGAAGCCAGTAGCGACTGTATGAAACTGGACAAAACCAGAACAGAAGTGAAGTGGCCTGTGTGGATTGAGAAGCTGGAAAAGAGGCTTGTGTTAGCTGAAGAATACTTATTTTCCAGCTGCTCTTGGAGATATCACCTCTGCCTACAAACCTTACCTTGACTAAAAGAGAATGTCTGGTGGGGCTAGCAGGAGAAAGGACAGAAAACTGTTGACTCTTTGAAACAGGGTCTCTAGGGTAGAATACGTAGTTTCCCTAATGGCAAATGTAGATGAAAACTGAGGGGCACTTTCCCTAATTTCTTCAAGAGGAACGCCACTACATACTGTAGACAAAATGGAGCTGGCCACCACCCGGCTAAGCACCATGCCGTGGCAGGGTGATGTCCAGCAAAAGACAACTAACCCAAGAACTCATCTTGCTTCTCAGGAAGATTTTGCAGCCCACACTGAACTCAGTGCAGTCTTGGTTGGAGTGGCGATGGTGCCTGGGCTAGCTAACTCAGAGTTCCTTTGGGAATATTAGTGAGAGCTGGAAGCACAGCATTGAACATGAACTGAAATGACAATCTTGATTGGCTCTCAGATCTTCACGCCTGTAACCCTGTCTGGCTACAGCAACAGAATGGCCCAAACCAGCATTTACATACTTCAGAAAGGTGTAAAGGAGGATGCACACGCCTATCGGTGTACCGACACAGGAATAATTGCACAGATGAAATGGGTACAACACCACAGAGTGCTGCAGTCTCAGGGGCATGCTGGGGTTGGTCTGGAGCATTTAAAAAATGCTGGACAGATTCAGAGCTGAGCAATAAGAGCAATGAAGACTCTTCTGTTCTCTGCTAAACATGACTCAACATTACCAGTAGTGCTAAATAATTTTGTGCTGTCCTGTAATGGTCAGGAAACCGTACATTGAGACTGGAAGGTGATCTCTGCTGTTAGCTAGCATCAAGGGGTTGTTTTAGGAGGCAAACTGCAGGGAATCTGGGAATCTTGAAGGGACTTTTTGCTCTGTCTTTGGCAAAATGGCTTGTGATCTTGGAGGACACCAGGAAGGGTCAAGATCCTGTGAGATATCTGACCGAGCAAAGGGGTGACCCCCTTTCCCTGCTGACATGTGGTGATGGCTGCAGGACAGCTCCAGCTCTGTGGCTGCTGAGCACCCTGGTATTTGAGAGAAGGCGCAAGTAACATCAATAAAGGGCTGAGGTGGGAGCCCAGCATCCTCCACTGCACAGCCTGGCCGTGTCACCTAATGCCAGTGTAGCAGGCGGTATTAGCGGATTAAGTACCCCGCAGTCTGATTGTATCACTTACATACCAATTACTGCGAGACAGCAGGGTATTATTTATACAATAAGTGCTATATAAACCAGCAGGGTAATATTTAGAGGGCAAATACTACGGAGAGGAAGGCTGCAATTTGTTCTGCAGCAGCAGGATGTTCTGTGCACTCCAAAGCACCGAGCAGCATTAGGGTGACGCTTACACGCCAACTGCCGTATGCAGACAGGGTATTATTTAAACCCCAGATACAATGGTAGGGAAAGAGTATTATTTACCAACCAGACTGAATGCAATAGCAGCAGTGGCAGTAACTGCACAGTATAATTTACAGCAGAGGAAAAGACATCATTTGCAGACCGGTTATTACAGAATGGGAGGGTATTCGTTATGGTACAGCACTAAAGTATTGCTTTGAAGTCAAGCGCTATGGAGGTACAGGGTATTATTTATACACCAAAGACCATAGAAACCATTTTTCTGGGGTAAGTAATAGTGACTGTTAATCATTTATATGAAAGCCATCCCGTAATTTCCAATATGTGACCTACATGATTATTTCAGTCTTGAAACTCTGGTACAAATGATGTAATGTTAATTACACTCAGATCTACAGTGCTGTACCACAGTAAGCTGGAGTAATCTTCTGAAATCAAGAGATTTGTGCCAGCAAAACTACTGAATCTGCCCCCGCCCTGGGCAAATCCTGTGGTGTCCGGGGATTTCCAGGGTTGTGGTGGCGATTTATCCCTGACCCTGCGTGGGATCCCAGCAGGACCAGCAGATTTTACTGTGGATTACAGGTTATTTGATTGCCTGCACAGCGTCTGCATTCCCGCTGGAGGTGTGACTGATGGATGGGGGCTCCAGCTGGAAGTGATCAGCACCATAACTTTCACCTGTTTATCAGTTGCTGCATTTTTTTGCCTCTGCATTTTTTTTTACACATCTTTTTCCTCCAGTCTGTGATCTAAACTCAGTTAGGAGATGTTCCTTTGTTATTTCTTGTTAGTTTTCCCTATGGATCTTTTTTTCCTGTCAAATTATTCCTATTTAAATTTCTCGCCTATTAGGACAAATCTGTATCTCGTGCAACCATCACAATTCCTTCTGTCCTTTGGTGGTTTTCTACACTACTGCTAATAAAGGGTCTGAGCCCTCTGCCCAGTGCTAACCAAGGGCATTTGAGAAGCCAAAGGCAGATAGAAATTGCCAGACCAGATGAAACCGATGGTGTGTCCAGGCCAGTATCCTGTCTTGGACAAGACCTATATCACCAGCTTCAGAGCGAAGTTCTCATCATCGAAAAATAGGGAATAAATTGCTGAGGAGGAAGTTTCTTTTTAACACTAGGCATTTAGTGGTTACCTTATGCCTTCAAGCATGAGTATTTACATTCCATATTCTCCCGCTAATGTAAGCTAGGTTTATTGGGCATGGCTTTACTCCTCTCAGGCCTAACTCATGAGCACCACGCTGCCAGAAGAAATTTCCTGTCCTGATCGCTTCATCCCTACTACACAATGTGGTTGCTCTAGCAGAAACTCTTTTGTCTCATGTTGATGTGGCCTCTGTTGAAGCGAGTGCCTTTCTTCCGGGATGTGCCTTACCCACAGCTGGGCCTGGAGCAAGGCTGGGTTCAGCTCCTTCCACCTTGTGCAGCATCAAGGTGCTTCAGCAGATCTCTGGCTCCCTAACATGGTGGGAACCAGGACTATGCCCCTGTTCAAGGTTCATGTGGTGCCTCACTAACTGTAGTAGCGAGTACGGCTGCCAGGTCAAACAGCACCGGCTTGTCCTTCCCGGAATATTCCATCGCCCAAGTTCTTCGCAGCAATCACTGCTCCTTTCTATCACAAGCCTCCACACTCTCAGGACATGGTGACAACCTGGGGGGAACGGAGCAGCAAGGCAGAACTCCTCATCTGAGTTAATTTTGGGTCTCCCCCAAAGTTCCCTCCACTTCAAGTGCCCCAGGTGTCTTCTGGCTTGCACTGGGGTTTGGAGAAAAGCCATGACTTGCCATGCCTTGGTTGACATAAAGAGCAACTACAAAGGTGAAAACCCAGACCATTATGCTTGTCAGAGGTTTCCCATTCCCCTGCATTCATCTCTCGCTCCCTTTTCTCATCAGAGCCCTTTCTGTCCTCCCCTCCAGCTCACAAGCACAGCAAGGTTTCCTTCTCAGCCAGCCTCAGGGAATGGCAGAGCCATGGAAACCCACAGGCAAAGCCGGCTCCCAGGCTGCTCCTGTGCCGCTTATGCAGTGGGAATGGAGACCTGGTGGCTTCTGGACTTGGGTGCGTGGCCGACATGCCCAAGTCACATCATCTCCCTTAGCCTTTCATCATGGCTCCAGCCGCCTCGGTCAACAGGCTGAAGCCATGGGGAGCGTTAGGTCACTAAAGCTGACGGCACAGAGGTTGGGCTTGTAAAGTCAGGGGAAGGAAATCGGAGCGAGGTGGTCCACAGGGCCGCTACTTAACACCTCACGGCATTTCAACAGCTAAAGCACATGGAGGCTCGTTCCACCCAGGTGGAATGATTCTGGTATTTCTCATCATTCCCCCCAACCTTCTGCTCTCTGCTCTGTATGGAGCAATCACTGGGGAGGGGCAATATCATGCAAGGGAGAAATGGAAATTTTTATTAAAAAAGGGAAAGCCCAACAAAAAGCACACGGAGGGAAAAAAAAATGTCGGTGCAAAGCATCTCAAAAAAGGCTGTGCGGGTAGCACGACAAAACCCCCCACCTATTCATCAGGCCAACAAAAAGCTTCTTGAGATTTATACTGTGAGTCCATTGAGCGGGGAGGGAAGGGGAGGCGGCGCGCACACACTCGCCCTTGTGCGCGCAGGCAGAGCCCGCAGCCCCGCGCCCTGCACACAGGCCCAGCTGTTCTGCCCTCTCACAAGGAAGCACTGAGTTTTGAAAAGTAAACTGTAAGGTTTCCGTTGTTGCGCTGGGCTCAAGTTATTTTTTTTTTTTTTTAAATATATAACAGCTCCCTCTCTTTGCCGTCGCTCTCTCTCTCTCTTTCACTCTTTAAACAGCCCTGGCTGCTCTGGGCCGCTCGGCAGCCGTCGCGCGCTGGCTCCGTATGTGGTCCAGACCCGCTATGAACACGGCTTTTGTTGCTGCTGCTGGGAAGCTGCCTGAGAGCAGCACACACAGCCCAGCTTGTTTCACACGTGGAGCCTGCCATGGGTTTGGGGGGGCAAGAAGAGGAGGAGGAGAAGGAGGAGGAGGAGGAGGAGGAGGAGGAGGAGGAGGAAAAAAGTGGCTCCGGGAAGGTTGTCTTGTGGTAGAGCAGCCGTCCCACTACTGGCCAGGGAAAGGGGGAAGCAAGGAGACGGAGGAGGGTGGCAGTGGAAAAGATGTCTCAGGCAGCTAAGAAAGGTCCCGTTGATTTTTTTAAATGGGACCAGTTGGCCCTCCACCAGCCCACGTTCCCACATGGGAAGGCAATGAAGTCACTGGATCTGTGCAACAGAACGTTTGCAGAGGATCTGCCCCAGAGAGAGAAGAGGGTAGAAAAGACGAATAATGGAGTACGTTTTGGAGTTGCCAGGGTTTCTGATCATTATGCACATCCCTGGGTGACACCAGAGCACTGAACAACAATCTAGTCTCTCTTTTAATTTACACATCCATTCGTTTGTTTCTATCTTTTAAGTGATACCATCCATCCTCTTCTCCTCTAAACCCCTTACTGTTCCTCACTAATTAAGTAGTATTTTATGGTGATGAGCTGCTGTTTGCTCTGACAGTGCTAAGTCTCCTGAACTTTATTTAATATCTTATTTTCTTTAGTAAGTTTTTCCCTCCCTCTCTTTCACCCCCTCAATTTCCTATCTCATCTCTCTTCACTCATCCATCCTCCAGCCCTCGTGCTGCTGTCAAACTCTGCTACTGTACATGGAGGTGATTACAGGAAACATTAAACAGCAGTTCAGGTGGAACAGATGGAGTTTTCCCTCAAAGACCGTTCAGGCAGCTGAGAGCGCTCAGCCAGCACAGGTACATCTCCAGCCCTCACCCTCTGCCCCATCCGGCTGTGGTGAGAGGTGATGCCTCATTTTTCTGCACCCTGGCAGCAATTTGAAACATCTCAGAAAGGGGCAACATCTCCCCTTTGACCTATCAAGCAGATACAGTCTCTGAAGCCAGCAGGAAAATATAACGTCAAACAACCAAAGCAAAGAAAGAAATAGTTCTGCTTCCAACGGTGCGCAGGATTGCCCTCCTTTGCAGGATCTGCAGAACCACCAGACTCAGTCCCCAAACCACCTGCCCCTCTGCCCGGCCGGTGTCCTTTAGATGAAAACCAAAATAGTGAGGAATGCTAAAAAATTCCTCTCTCCCAACTATTTCGTTGTGGTATGTTCCCCTCTTTCCACACCTGGCAAAGTTATTTTAGAAAGTTAGGAAAGCTTTTCAAACTGAAGGGGTTTTTTTTTGGCTAAACAGCTCAAAAGGGAGAGGTTAAAAAGCATACTTTCTGCTACATGCAGAGGGTAGACTGCTACTTAGCACACGATTTAAGTGAAAAGTCTTAAAAAGTAGTAAATGAATGAAAAAGAAATTTCTGATAGCGATTCTGAAAAAGAAAACCTTTTTTTTTTTCTCTGTCTGCTGCTGCAGAAGAGCTCAGCTCTTTGCAAACTATTGCTAAAAATATGCTCCATCCGCAAATGGATTTGGAAAAAGGCAGGTACGGAGTAACGCCCAGAGCAGCTAACTGGAAATAACCCAGCAGACTCTGCCAAGCACCAGTCCCTGCCATCCTCAGGCAAGGGGAGCGCGCTGTCAAACCCTCTGGCATCCAGGCTCTTTTCATTCTCTTCCTGCACTTGTCAGCCCCTACGGAGCCTGATACCCCTCTAGCTCAGAGATCAGCCTCTGCATTCTGTACAGCAAAGCAATGATGCCGATGGAAGCAATAATCACTAGAAAACCCGCGGCTGTTTAGGACACCGGCAACAAATCGGCACGACGGCAGCCTCCTTCCCCAACACTCAGAAGCAGGATCAGAAACATCACTAGGGCTCGAGCAGTAGCTGAAATCCATCACAAAAAAATCACCAGTGGGTTGGAGGGTCTTTTGGGGAAGGAGAACGGGAATAACCCTCTCTCTGCCTCACGGTTTTGGCTATATATTTCTTAAGATGGACGGTTTGCATTCCCTCCCTTCCCCAAGCTGACTAACAAACTTAACACATAGTTGTTGCCTCTGGCCGTAGGTTTGATCCCCGTAAGGGATGGATTGTGGGTGAGGACCATTGTGCCGAGAGGCACGCCAGGCACAGGCTCCCCTCGACAGCAAGCGTTGCTTGCGGAAGGGAAACTCTGTAGAGAAACGGGCTCAAGCAGTTTACAACTTTTCTCACATTTCTCTGCTGGCTGCTCACCAGGGAAACAGCCAATCCACTGATGGAGAGCCTGCATCTTTAGGAGAGCATTGAGGAAAGAAGTAGGAAAGTTAAGGAAAAGATACCAAAGAGAGAGGAGGGAGGAAAGTGCAACACCTTACCTCTAACAATTCAGTGCAGTGCTTCCAGAATCTAAGTCCCATACACCTGGCAGAGAAATGAGGTGCTTTTTGGCGTTCAAGGAGGAAAGAGCTTGCCACTTCTTCCTATTACTGTACGTCTTCTTCACAATCTCCAGATGAGTTTTGCTGTCTTTTTTTTTTTTTTTTTAAATTTTCTTCTTCGGTTCCCCAGAAGAAATCAAAATTCCCTGTGTGGTATTTCAGGTCCTTTCAGGCAGTGGCAGCAGCAGCAGGCTTGAAGAGTAAGTACTGTGTGTGAATGGCAAAAAGGAGAGAGAGGGTTTCAGACCACGTTAGCTGCCACTGGCTGCAAGAGAGACCATCAAACTCCTGTCAGCCTCCTTAGATACCTCTTGAAGAGCTGGCAAACTAAGTGTATTGGATCCTCCTCTGGATTTTAGAGTAAAGGTAGGCAGGCATCCAGGGGGCAGGGGGAAATAGGAGGGCTTATGGACAGAAAAGGAAGCCCAGCCTCTTGGAAAGAAGGAAAAAAAAAAAAAGAAAAGAAAAGAAAAGAAAGGGGAAAAAAAAACATGACCAAAAAAAAAAAATACTGTAAATGGAGAAAGCTGAATGGGGAGTGGGGGATTAAATTTAGCCCTCTGGTTTGGAAGCAAACTGGCTGGAGCACCACAAGTGGTTGAGAGGAAAGAAATAGTTTATGCAATAAAAAGAGAATGTGGTTTATGCAAACTAAAATAAGATGAAGCTAATTAAGGAACCTGAGCAAAGTATGTGTGTCTGCAATGCAGTCAATATCACTGCAGTCTGAGGAGGAATGAGGAGATTTACTGGGAAGCCCAAACAGGACAGTTTAGGGAATTCTCTTGCATGGCCCCACCATCTGCAGAGGGGGAGGCAGTGATGGCAGTGGAGCCTGGTGCAGAGGGAGGGGAGGGATGCTCAGCATTAGGAAATGGAAGGCACCTGGACTGTTAATAACTGATAAGTGATATAAAGGTGGAGAGAGGAGGCTGTTGGGAGTGAACTTGTCTAAAAGCTGTCTGCAGTGAGCTGGGGAGAAGTACAGAGTCTGTAAGCACCTAGGGATGGTGGAGACTGAAGCAACCTCTCCAAAACTTTGGGGAGGATCCCATAACTAAATCCTTGGCAGGCCTGGTGCTGTGAGAAAGTGCTGAAAAGGCTGTAAAAGGTGTTTTGGTACTTTTAATTTTTTTTTTTTTCAGTGGGGAATTATGGTACCTTTGAGTGGGAGAAAAGGCTGTGCTCAGGGAAGAGGGAATTGGTCTGTTGCTGCAGGCTCACACCATGGATTGTGAAGGGGCTAAATGGCACTGGGGAGAAGGGAAACTGCTGAGACTTTCATAGTTGAGGAAAACCTCTTCTGGTCGAAAATTCAGTGGTGAGACTTGAGGGTGAGGAGAGGTCTTGGGTTTGAGGTTCCTCAGGCTTGCAAGAAGGCCCCACCTCAAGCTAAGACTGTCCATACCTTGGCTCAGTCTTTTCACCTTTCTGTTCATCACCACTTCAGCTGCTCAGAGATCTCAAGAGATCGAGGTGGGGTGACCCTGAGTGAAGAAATGCAGCTGTGCGGTGCTCACCGGGTAGCAACTACTCACAGCTCCTCCATGAAAGTCCCTCTGCCAGCACATCTCCACCGCAGGAGGCTCAATCTCCAGCCTGAAGGAAAGCCTTCATGCAGGCTGTGGCTTGGGTCGCCAGAGAGAGAAGAGCAGGAGACACTGAGGTGAATGATTTTACAGGTCAAATTGTATCAAGTCTCAACAGCCTTCTTTCTGCATTACTGTTACTCTGGAAAAGTTTTTGAAGCCCTTAGTTTTTTAAAGAGTTTTTAAAAGGTGGGAAACCCTCTGGGTTTAAGGAGAAAGCTGTTTCCCCTAATGTGAAGGAGAACATCACCAGTCTAAAGTAAAGGTAAAATTCAAAACTGGGAGGCCCACAAAGAGGATTTTTCCTCTGTCATACAGTATGCACACCTTTCATCTGGTGTGCTTGGGAGTTTAAAGATCTGTGATGGTTTTGGTGCCCTGATTCTGCCTGGGGCAGCTGGGGGATGTCAGGTCTGCTCTGTGCCCTCCTTGCACCCAAGCCACCTGCCTGCCCTCAGCCTCTCTCTCTTTTAATATGATCTTTAATATCCACACTGCTTTATGTTTTATGATATAATAGTTTTTCCTCCCTCCATGAATTTTTTTGATCCCATGCCTCATTTCAAGGCTTGCTTCCTTGACTTTCACTTTTAAACCGGAGGCTTATAACCCCTTCGCAGCGTTCGTGCCCTCTCGTGAGAGCTGTGCATCCATCATCCTGACGGGTAATGCTCCCAGATCACAAAGCATGGAGACACACTTCTTCCCATGGGTACCTTATTCCATCTTAGAGATTCACGACCAGATTTAGGTTGTGAATCTCCCCCTTGGATCATCTCCCCTTTTTTTTCAGCAGTGAAGTGCCGGATGTTAATGTGAAAATTTTCCAGGCGCCCTTATGCTAAACGTCAAAAGGGCAGTGAGGGAAAACTCCACAAACATTAGAAAAACCAGTCCATTTACAGCCCCATCTGAAATTCTTGAACTTTATTTCCCCCACCTCAGTGTATGAATGCTTCCTGTCCACATCAAAATCAATCCTCCATCTGTGGAGGTCAAGTGCAGACCTACCCGCCAACTCAAAGGGCACCAGATCCATCCCAGGGGTTGCCACCACCTCCCGCTGCTGGGCAGCTCAGGGCAGACAGAATGGCGCGGGCTGAGCCAGAGCATCGCCTGCCTCCCCTCCTCGCTGGCTGGGGCGTCTCCACTCTGCAGTGGGCAGCTCAGTGTAGATGCATCTGTGAGAGGAAACAGGCAAAACACGCTTCAGATGGGACATGATGGCTCATGCCATAGGCAGGACTCGATATTTCCAGCTGGGGATAAAAAGCACGTAGACAGGAGCTGTAAAATATGACCTGACTGATTTTGTTCCAACTCATGTACGTGAGAGACTCTGAAACATCTCATGCCTGACCTCAGCCCTTTCTCCTCCGTAACATAAAGACCTTTTGGGAAATGTATATGTTCAGTTGTTTTGCTGTGGAATAACTGTGAGCCCTGTGTACCCTCTGCTGCCACTGTGGTTTGGCGAAGAAAATCCCATCTAAACTTTTGGTGAGCTTAAGCCAGGGAACAGAGAAAATTCCACTTCGGAGTTGACCAGCTAGGAAAATGTGATGCTCTGCACAAAGTGGTTTCTTAGCAACTTCAGTAAAGGGGTAGAGACTGCTCAGTACCTGCTGGCTGTCCCAGTTTTTTGTCTGCATCAGGAATGATTGGAAAAACAGCTAAATATGTTGAGAGAAATTGTGATTCATGAACTGCTCTTGTGTTTGTTTGTTTTTTAAGCTGAGGAGAAGCCAGGTCAAAAAAAGTCACATAGGTAGCTTTTGTTTTTTTTTGTTTAAAGCAGGGAAGCAACAATTCAGAGCTCTTGAAATACAGGTAATACATTGCAAAAGTGCTTACAGTTAGGTAAGATTTTTACACGTCATTATAATGTTCAAAGGAGGCTTGTGTCTGTTCCCCATGAAGTTCAGCCTTCAGGGAGTGCAAATATTTGAACAGAGAGCAAACCCTGTGGCCAAGGAAGAGCGAATAATAGCTTTGCCTTGAAAACTACTGAATATCCAGAATTTGCATGGTGGAAGCAGTCACTGAATGAAAATAGGCAGAAAAGGAATAAAAATACCAGACAGAAAAAGGTTGTATCAGTTGAGGTGATAGTTGCTTGCAGTTTTCCAAAAGCAATGAAAGACAGGCTTGGGTGTCTTTCCAGCCGAAAGACAGAGAGGGAAAAAAAAAAAATAAGGAATAGAGCAAACAGTAAAATAAAGATAAAAACCCTCAAACTGCCTTCAAAAATTGCGTAAACCAAACTACTCACTGTTGGGAACTACTGCTCCTTCCCTGCAGCTGTCAGGTCAGCCATCTCATGGCTCTCAGCTCAAACCCTTCTCTTACTCTTGGGATGAAAAGGAAGGTTTTCTGTCCCTAGAACACTTATCATTTCTAGAATTATTGTGTTCTATTAAAAGCTAATCAGATATTAAAAAATCCCCAAACTGCAGGGGCATGAGAAGGAAGTATGGGATCCCAGCTACTCTGTGCTGAGGTGGCTGGGTGGGGTGTGTCTTCAGGCACAGAAGGCACTGAAGATCTTGGGGCAACCCAGGAGCTTGTACCCAAAAAGTACTGTTCATGCTTTTACAGTCAGTGTCTGAGGAGTTCAAAACACTTTACAGAAGATGTTTCTTGACCAGGTGTCACAGGTCCCTTTAGATAACAATATCTGAGATCTCGCTGCCACGTGGTGCTGCCGAAGCCCTAGCCCCGCGCAGAACTGCGGCACACAGAGGTGAAATGACTTGCTCAAGGTTATGAGTGAAGCCGGTGTCAGAGCCAGAACAGCTCCGTTCCCAGCTCTATTCTCTCTTCCAAAGCTGACAAAGACCTTGATCTGCTGCAGCAGCGCAGGAGGGGGCAGGTTTGCCTGCACTCAGTTCTTTTTTCTGAAGCAGTGATGGGCAGTGATGCTCTGTGAGGCTGAGGCTGCCACTTAGAAAGCTCTGCTGTGCTTTGATCCAGGTGGGAAAAAGCAAAAAAGCAAAAAAGCCAGCTCCCACCTACCTGCCAGTCCAGAACTCGCCCCCGAGCAGTGGTGGCTGGGAAATAGGGAGCAGAGGCAGCAGGCTGTCAGCCTCCATGCCTCCCGCAGCCAGACGAGCACTGTCAAAGCGAGCACGCTTCATGCCCTGACTGATGAGAGAAACGAATCTCTAATTGAGAGGGTGGGGAAAGGGCTGGAATGGCCCCATTTTCTGTGTTTCTGCTCAGGTGCTTGACGCTGTGTCTTTTCTAGCTTTCAGGTTGAGCAGAAAGCTCAAGAGCAGATTCCTCTGGTTTCCCCAAGGGATGGCCTTCGGTGTCCTGGAGGTGAACCTCCTGCACCGGGAGGAAAACCCTCCAGAGCTGGTGCTGAGGCACCACTGTGTGCACCAGCAAGAATTGCCTCCAGTATGTCATGGGCAAAACCTGAGTAGCTGTTGCCCAAATGCCGCTGTCAGGATGCCTCAACATCAGCTTTGACCCTCATGTATGGGTCCTGTATTTCTCCAAGCCAAGATCCCAGGATGGGGAAAGCATGGTTTGATGTAGAAGTGTCCACGTCCCTGAATAGCCCATGTCGCTGGGTCCTGGGGGAGACTGTATGGTCTTACTTTGGGGTCGCACTGGAGGGATGGGAGGAGACACTGCCAAAACCTCTCCAGTAAAAAATTAGGAAGGCTCTAAAAGCTCCCAGGAGAGGCTATGCCCACTGAGACATTGCCCTGAGAGCATGGGAGGGGACTGAAAAGAAATGAGTCAACATCTGGGGGTAAAAAGGGCATGGAGGAGCCTCCCCAAAAAGACAGCACCTGTGCTGCTTTATTGCACAGTGAATATCAGCCTTGTTGGTGTGGGTGGAAAACTCACCCCATATTTAAAAAGCAAACCCCATATACACACACAACTTCTCCCAGCCCTGCTTGCATCCCAGATTGGAAACGGTGCCCTTCCTGAACCTCCTGTGCCGGACAATGTACCTATTCAACCTGCAGCGACCCGGACGCTCTGGCTCCCGCTGAATGAGCTGCCTTCTGCTCGCAGCGGCCGTCCCCATGCCGGCAGACATAAACAGTGGGGCTCGCCCCCACCCCGATATTGTGACTTGTTCATCACTTGATAAAAATAGAAGCCCAGGCTGGTGGGTGGGATGGTGCGCATAGATCAGCATTTGTTTGGCAGTGGATTTTTACAAAATATTTTCTCCTTTTAGCTTCTCTCCTGTGCTCTCGGTGTCTTTCCGATTGCTCAACAGGGCTGTACAGAGGGAGTGGGGATGGACACCTCCGGTCATAGATTTGGTGCTGGGCAGTGCAGGCTGCCTAGATGGGGCCTCTCATGCTTGTCTTGGCTGCCCATCATCTCATCCCCATCCTCAGATGACTGTCAGTGGGGTGTGAAGAGTTCCACTAGCTCAAGAACATACGATGTTAGGGCTTACGCTGCCATTTGGGCTGGGGCTTGGCACGTGGAGGGGATGGCTGGCACCCTGGGCCTGCTCATCCTTCTGAGGTCGCAGAGGGCACCCCCGGGAAAATCCCTTCTGCCTTTAGCAGGGCTTTTGGGGTGTAGGGAAGGACTGGCATCATCTTGGCGAGGGGAGTGGGCACAGGGCAGGCTGCAGCCTGGGGTGACAGGGCTGCATGGGGCTGTTAATCAGCCGAGACGTGACTGCACGGCCTGTCCGGTTCCATCCATGCCGCACAAGGGACCTGCTGTCCCTGCCGCAGTGCAGCTCCGTGCTCAGAGTGTGCAGTACGTGTCCGGCCTTCCTGACCATCCCCGGGTGATGGTGAAATAGCTTTTGTCCAGGAGGCACGCTGTGGACTGCTCCCTTGGCCAGGACGATGCTGCGTGCTCCTCCCTGCCCATGCATGCTCCCCTTGGACACTGCTTGCCCTCGAACACAACCTCTGGCTCTGCCTTTCTCCTTTTTTTTTCCCCTTTTTGCACACATGTATGCCCTCACCTCACCTTGTTAGTCAGCTGCTTGGACTGAACCTAACTTCACCCCCCTCCCAGCCTCCCTGATGGAGACCTGCAGGCTCTGCGAGGAAACGTGGGAGTGGGCACCTGGCAGATTATTTATACAATGAATGAATGAAAACAGTGCTAATTTTACGTTCCTCTCAGCCTGGGATGGAGCAACACGGGAATACAGCACCTTTTGTACAGGCATAGGACACCTCCTCTGTTTGCTCTGCTCCCAGAATGCCTCTTCTCGCCCCGTGCAGTATAAACAGGTCGCTGTTGACCTTGGAAGCTGGCGGAGAGATTACGTCAAGCCTGGCAGGTTTGCTGGGCTGAATATTTACGGTCTCGCACCCTTTTGCTTTGGCTGCAGAGGTGACGTACGCGGTGCACACTCAACCGCTTGCCGGGCTCCAAAGTGGGGTCGGCCGCCTCTCCCCGCATGCCGATGTGGCAGCGGGGAAGCCCGGAGGTCTCCCTGACTCCCAGGGAAACTGGCTGCTTGGGGGAAATTCCACAGAGAGTTTCTTCTTTTACTTAATTTGCTTTTTTTTTTGTTGAATGGGGTTTTTGTGGCATTTGGTTTGTTCTGCTGAAAGGTGTTTGCTCACCTGAGCTTGGTGAGGAAGAGATGGAGAGGGGATGCAGGAGTGCAAAAAACAGGCAGCAAATAGGGTCTGGCAGCAGATGTAGCTCCATCTGCCTTCTTCAAAAAGCTTTTCTCACCTTGGTGGGCCGTGTGAGACTCTTCGGCTGCTTTGAAGGTGGGAGAGGTGACTGGACAGCCTTTTGACATGAGCACACCAACGCCCATCCACAAAGAAATATTTCAGTGGATTTGTTGGCAGTGAAAAGGAATCTTAGCAGAAACAATAGCCTGCTACTGTGGAAGAGGCTGCTTGGCAGCTCTGGGTACGGCTTGTCCTGTGGCCAGTATTGCTGAGAAACAGGAGGAATGAACCTCTGCACCCCAGTGACGAGAGGTGAATGAGGTGCTCCTCACCCAGAGTCACTTACTTCTGGAGGGGGAAAGGCTTTCTCCTAGGAGCATCTTCTGTATCCCCCACTGAGAAGGTCATGGCCATTGTGATGACAGCTTCAAAGTCCCTGTCAAGGACCAGGCCAAGGCACTCTGTTGCAAAGAGCTTTCTGCTTTCCAGGAATCCTCCAGGCTGAGAAGTTTCAGCTGATAAATAAGGGGATTTCAGACTGACTCGGCTTCGCTGGCGTGCAACAGCCCAGAGGTCATTTTTTAAGCAAAAAGTCCAAGAACATTCACAACAGGCAGTGGGGTTTTCTTACTGTAGTTAAATGGGTTTTCAGTCCTTCAGCAAGAGATGTACAATCATCTTTTGTGGGTCAGCGTTTTCTGACATCCTATTAACGCAAGAATCCCCCTGAGTCTTTTAACCCTCTCAGTCCTGCCCCAGAGTATCCATTTTCCCTTTCCCATTCATACCTCAGTTCCTAACTTCCAAGTGAAACAGGTTTCATGCTGGTGAACAAGAAAATGTAAAAAAAGTCAATCTCAAAACCAAAATCCTACTAAAAGCTCCACAATTTGACAGTAATATTTATACAGACCCACATATATCAGGTGTGGATTTGGGATCACTGCTGGCTGTTGCTATCTGCCCCCTTCTCTTTTCCTGCTCAAGGGGTCAGAGCTCAGTAGCAGACTTGTGCAGAAGGAGAAGAGTGTAAGGGCCTTCTCCAGGCACGACACATGGAGATCTTCATAAATTATCCAGCCCCAGGCTGACAGTGAGTTGGCAGCTTGTTCCTTCCACTTCTCCTACGTTTATTATTAGTCTTTCTCTTTCTTGGTTTGTTTATCTATGAAACCTCATCCTCTGGTTTCAGTGTTTCACTCCTTGTTTTTCAGTCTTCAGCAAATGCATCTTTTTGTTTGCCATGGAAGAGAGGACATTTCTCTGTCTGGATCGTAGGGTGTGTAGGCGGAGCTGGAGTTTTAATTCAGAAAGCTCAGAAATATCCTCAGGGTCACTCCTAATAGCACACCTCATCTTTTTCTGTCAGTGGAAGATATAACTTGCCTCATCTTTTAGCTCTGAGTACTCAGGGGGGCAGATCAAACCTTCCATTAAAAACCTGTGGTTGGAGAGCAGGTTGTGACCCTCCCATCTTTCGCCCAGCACTGGAGACGGTCTCTGAGGAGCATCCAGAGTTAGAGAGATCCTCGTATGGTTCTCCACCACCAAACTCACCTCCAGACAACCTCCTCCTTTTCCTTAGCTCCTCGCAGCTGAGCCCTTCGCTGCACGTTGACATCTCTCTGTGCCCTCTGCTGAGGTCCTAGGCTGATGAGATAAACAATAGGTGTTTGAGGCTGGGTTGAGACATAGGTGGAGTGGCTGGTAAGAAAAACTTGCTTTGGCTTGTGCTTGTGTTAGGAGAGAACATCTTAACTGCCCTAGGTTTTTGCATCCGTGCTGGGATTAAATCCGTACTCACTGCCAAATACTGGACCAAGTAAGGATGCAAGGGAGAAGTCCTCAGGACACCTTCCCAGAAGTTTGTATGCTTCGACTTTACCGATTGCTGTTGCTTTCTTAAAAATCCATCTGGGACTGGGCTCAGAGCTCTTAACAAGTCTCTCTTTGACAACTGCTGCTTCCTGGCATCTGTACTTTTTTGTGAAACATCCCGTGTTGGCCTGCACAGTGGCAGCTGCACCTCCAGGAGGTGTTTCTGTGGGCTCCCAAGAGGTTGCTGGTGCTTGACACTGGGTCAGGGCTGGACAGGTCCACCTGAGGCATTGGTGAGGCAGAGAGAAAAGCAAAGGATTAAAATTCAAATCCCCCATGTTCAACGGAGAAGCTCTGCAGATCAAGGGCTCCCTGAAAATATTATTCCTCGGCTGGGATGCAGAGATCTCAGTGTCAATATTTGTCAAGTAGGAAGGTCCCTGCCAGCTGCGGCATTTTTAGAAACAAAACTTCTGTGTTCAGGGCTGGGGCAGCTGCTGGGGGCTCAGCCTGGGACACCCGGGGCTGGGGCTGCTGCAGGAGCCCCCGTCCGGAGCTGCCCTGCGAGGCTGGGGAAGGCGAAGGTGGGATGGCTCCACTCACAGCCCTAACCTGCCCCTTTGAGATCTGGGTGAGATTTGTACTGTTCTTCAGAGAAGCAGACAGCAAGCATTGCTTTGATGCTGTGGTGTTTCTGCTTCAGCAAAGTGCGTGAGTGAATTGGCTTTCATAGGGTCACACCGTTGCCCGAGGGCATTGGGGGAAGAGTTCTGGTGTCTGCAAAGGGATAATGCTACTCTGGCGCAGTCACCATGTCAAAACACCGCTTCCTCAGAGGAGTGAGTTAACGGTGACATGAATCGCACAGCCCTGAAACGGGTGAGAGCGGGCAAGAAGCTGAGCCTTGACGTAAGGGTGCTGATTGCAGGCTGCAAGAGTAATGTCACTGTCCCCAGGAGGGGACCCGCTGCCTCAGAAAGAATGGGCTAGGAGCCTGAACCTGACATAACAACCCTTCAGACGAGCGAGTAACAGACCTGGTGTAGTTACAAGCTCAAGACTAGCTGTTCCCATAGCATATAAGCTTGACCGCCTTCTCTTCTTCCTTCTTTCTTTGTGGTGTTTCAAATAACTCCTAAATATGGGGATAACGTTCACTTCAGTGGTAAGTGCTTGGTATTGGTTTTGGAAAAAAGATGTAAGACTACTTCCCTGTGTGGAAGGAGTGACAGCCATGCTTCATTTTGAAGGTCATTCACTTTCTGGACCCTTTTTCTCAAGCACTATTAGAAAAGGCTGGTTACACGGCCTGGGTGGCAAGAAAAAGCAAGAGCCACTGCAAGGGAAACTGGAACTGAGCAGCAGCTGAGGGCTGCAAAAGGGGCAAGCCCTGAACCCCAGCAGAATTAAGCAGAACAAGGAAAACTTCGCACTGGGTGCTGAGGGCTGTGGGGGCTCTGGAGTGCTGGCGATGCAGCCCTGGGGAGAGCCAGGCTGGAGCAGGGCTGCTGTGGGGCAGGACAGAGTTAGGAGCAGAGAGCCTTGGACTGCGGGCAGAGGAGCACTGGGAAGGGCACGGGGTCTGTAGGTTACGGCTGAGGTGCTTTCTCAGGGCTGTGTGCGCACACCTGGGTGCTTCCCAGGGATGGTGCAGCAAGGTGTTGAGATGCACTGGTGCAGGGAGGAGGTTAAACAGCCCCTCACTTTCAGAAAACAAAATAAATCCCCTTTCTCTTCCCGGATGCTGTAAATGCATCTTGGCCTTTGTGAGAATAAAGGACTGACTGACCCATCCCTGCCTTTAAAGGATCCTCGATTTAGGATCCTTTAAAGGATCCACCCTACCCCAAATCTCTCCATCCTTCAGAAAGCCCTGGCACACACATTCTGCTGTTCAGCAGCCAGCGTGTCCTTTTGCTTGGAACTGTTCAGGTGGGAAAATAGGCTTTCGGGGCTTTGTGATTTGTTTTACCCTTTCCTTTGTTGGATCCTTTTACAGGAACCCAAAAGTAGCTGTTGTGAAAAGACAGCAGAGACTGTGTGGACCTTGGGTAACTTTTCTGAAGACCGTGAGACCTGCCAAGCAGCCTGAGAGAAAGGATCTTACTGTGTTGATTTGTTTTCTTTGGTTTATGGGGGAAAAAAATATTTCACACATAATTAGGGCAGCCACAGAGAGATTGTATTAAAGGCTCTTTACTGGAAATTTCAAGGGACAGAACAAGGGAAACCTGTGTTAACACTAGGAACCAGGAGAAGGACCTTGCCTGCAAAATGGCAGGGAACGACAATGTTGAGTGTTCAAGCTGCAAGAAAGAAACTGTTCAGGAGGGCAGCATGTGCATCAGGGTCTGGGATTAAACTAAGCTGCTGTGGGCCACAATGCTCCCTGCCTCCCTCCCCCAGACCCCGCGAGTGCTGCAGGCTGCCAGCCTGGGTGGTCAGGTGTGGAGCGCGGGGGTAAGACACTGTTCCTGCCAGGGAGGAGGGCAAGGACCAAGAGCCTGACTTGCTTAATCCTCTGGCATCAAGCTTCTTGGTGTCTTCTTCAGCTATGTCCACCCAATTTCTGCCCTGTGTCAGTGAGTTAAAACAGCCAGTCCCTCTGTCTTGAAGACCTCTCCAACATGCTACAAGAGCTTTTGCCTCCTTCTTGCATCTACTGATCCCACTCCACAGAGAACAGCAGTTCTTTTAATGCAAAAATCCCCAGGACAGATTAAAGTTGCTCAGCCTTGTCCATGCTCTAGTGACAAGCCCACCATAGACCCCTTTGTCTCTGGATGTTTCCATGAAAGGCATCACTGTGGGCTCTGCATTCCCTAGAGTCTGGAGTTTCCCTTGCTGTATGTGTGTGTGTGTTTCCCTCCAAAGAGAGTTACGTGAGTGAGGTACGACCTTGTTTAGCTGAGGTTTTTCACATTTGTTGTGATTTTTTGATTTCTTGGGCTCAGCGAG
This sequence comes from Chlamydotis macqueenii, assembly GCF_036417535.1. NCBI lineage: Eukaryota > Metazoa > Chordata > Aves > Otidiformes > Otididae > Chlamydotis > Chlamydotis macqueenii. The sequence continues at coordinate 8,489,146 of NC_141567.1, read as the reverse complement.
ATCCTTGAAAATGAAGATCTTGAGTTTCTATTCTACTCTAGTTTGAGGGAAACTGATACAGGGAGTAGAGGATTGACGTGTCCATGAGACCCGTGTTGCTACCTTACTTCACAGCGCCTGAACTTGAGCTGTCTGAGCTCTCCACCCACATTGAGGTGTTACTTTAACTTGTCACACACAGAAGTACCAATATTCCCACTTTAAAAGTAGAGAAGTTAAGTTCTCAGCCTTTCCCAGGGCCATGTTAAAAACCTCTGCTTTACATGTATTTAGCCACCTACACCTAGCCCGACAGTGGCCCTGTACGCTTGTTCCCAGGCAGGGGTAGCAACATTCAGATTCTCCTGCTTGCAAATCCTGCTCTCCTCTATGAAAACAAAGTGCCTACTGCTGGCTGGTTTGTCTTCCTTATTGTTGCTGCTTGCTTCGTTTCTAAAGCTTACATCACCCTGTGGCCAGCAGTGTCTAGGGTGTCTTACAAGAGCGGCTCTCTCCCAGGTTACCTGAGGGCAACGCCAGAACTGAACAGCAGCTCTACAGAAGGCACGAATATACTGTGGCCATTTATTTCCTCCTGTGCTTAGGAGATGAGTGAAGCATATTTGTGGCAGTTGCTATTAGACGTTAGGGAGGAGCATTGCCTGGTGGTTAGCTTAGGGACCGGCAGTCAGGACTCCTGGGTTATATCCACAGCAATGCCCCTGACTTTGAAGGCAAAGTGACATGACCTGGTCTCCTCATTCTCGACGGGGGCATCAGTATATTTAACTGCTCTGCAAGTGGGCTGGTAGCACCCAGATAATTCAGCAATTGAACAGATCCTCAATTCTTTATGTGTCACCTCATCTGCCGTACCGTGTTGCCCTGGCCTTACAGCGGTGCTTGGCCAGAGGACACAATGTTAGCGGTGTTGAGCATGGAGGACTATGGAGGTGAAGCAAAGCAAGCAAGTCACTCAGCACTACATTGAAGTTGTGCCCACCCCTTTTTCTTGGGAGCTCATCTCCTTGGATGTCTTCTCCTCTTGGACTCTGCACCTTTCCCTACCCAACATTCTCTGCTGGAATATCCCTCCGGCTCTCCTGAAGTTTCTGTCCTATCTCCAATCCAGAAGGCCATCTCTCTGTGCATATTCCTGCCTTCCAGCACACGTCCTTTCTGTCTTTACATGTGCCATGTGGAAAGAGGCAGCCAAACGTCCTCCCTCGGTGCTGGGTGCTGCTTGTATGGAGGAGCCGAGGAGGTTGAGTTTCCAGGCTGTGTCTGAATCAGCTGCTGGAGACAAAGGAAGTCGAGGGGGAGGGAAGAAGGCAGAGGACCAAAACCCAGATAAAATCCAGATTGTGGCAAGGAGAAAAGTGAGTGGAAAGATACTTGGGCTTAGGGTGGCAGGATCTGCCCGGTGGACCCCGTCTGTCACTAGTACTTCTGGGTCTGAGAACGGACCCGAGGAGCACAGCGCACCTCTAACCTCTGCTGGCCAAGGAGCACCTGGCTCTTGGGAGTTAGATTAAGTAGGTGAGTATTTCTGCCCATTACTAAGCTTATTGCCGGAAACTCAGGATCTGGATTAATTGGGAAGCAGTACTGGGAGGCAGGGAATGCTCTGGGACAGTGTTTACAGCATCTCTCCTTGGTACAGGCGGAGGGTGGCCAAGAATAACCCTCTGTTAGCTGTTAGCAAAGTGAGCTGGTTGGATTTTTCCATTTGCCCTGTGTGTGGCTCTCATCTTTGTCCCCTGACACATGCCAACCCTGGAAAAGCCACTGCCCTGGTTGTCCCCAAACAGGCTTCTCTATTCAACACTGCTCAGCTTGCGGGGAGGAGGCTGGGGTGCGAGGAAGGACAGCACACATCCCCGGCAGCCCGTGAGACACTCAGGCGGCATTGGTCTCTTCGTTGCCACTCTTCCTTCATTTAAAGCCACACTGTTTACCTTCCAGTCTGGGTGCGGAGGTGGAGGGCTGGCAGGCAAGCTCTGGCTCCTGGTACCCTCAGGGTAGGAGACAAAAGATGGAGGAGGAAAGCAGGGCTGATGGCAGAGCCCGCCGGGTCAGCAGGGATTTTCCTTTGATGTGCGCCTCTGGGCAGCTCCCTTCCATGCTCCCTCGGCAACTGTAATTACGCTGCTGTCTTCCCTGCCAATTTTCCATGTCTGTTAGGGCTGAGGTTGGTTTGTGACATTAATTCTTTCTCTGCTGAGGTGGGTGAATAAGCTACTGGCATGTCTTTGGTTTAAGAAAACCAATGGTCTGGCGCCTTCGCCACAGCCATGTAGTGTGTGGCACACCACAAGCAGAGGAGACTGTGCACCAGAGCGAAACAGGGCAGTGAAAGCTATGGGAAAGCGACATTTAGAAGCAAAGTGACCCAAAGCATGCTCCCTTCCCACTGCCTGGGCTCGGTGTTGCTCCACATGCTGGGGGTCCTCCCCACATACCCCACAAACCACGGTACTGGTCTCAGGTGGCATCCCTGCCTCCACAGGTACCTGAGCCAGGTACACGGTCACTGGACCAGCAAAAGGCTGGTAGTCCCTAGCCACAGGCACACTCAGAGTAAGAGTCCATCACACTCCTTCCCATTTATTCAAGCAAATGCTGAGAGCATCACCTCCCTGCTGCTGGCCCTGCCAACCACTCCCAGTCTTGCCCTCTCTGACAGCCTCAAAACAAACAAAGGCACCTTCATTTTATCTTGCTTGCATAACTTGAACCAGAAAAACAGCTTGAGCACAGGAGGAAAGCTAGCCCCTTGCTACATGACAAGGAGTTACTCGAGGACCCCTTCAGAAACCCAGCCGTGAGCAGGAAGCTCATTTGAAAAACACTTAGCAAGGGAATATAAGCATACAATCTGAAACAACAAAACAATTATTTTAAGTTCTCTTGAAGCAGCAAGCCTGGAGAGAGTTGATGTCAAACGTCTGCCCCAAGATCAATGTTAGAGAGCTGGGATTAGAAACCAGCTGAGAGAGATGGGGTGGATTGAGAATAAATGGTCACTTTTCAATATAGGAAAAGAGAGATGACATGAGAGATTTACGAGGTTGGATGAAGAAGGAACTGGTCTGGTATAACAGCTTCTGGCTCCCTGGACGACAATATTTCTGCCTCCCCAACTTGTATCCAACATCTCCACAAAGCCTCGGTCTGTGCTGCAGCAAGCTGCTGCTGAGGGAACTTCAGGATGTAAAGATGGAGAAAGAGGTTTCCTTTCTAGGCATGACCATGAGCTGCAGGGGAACGAAGGAGCTGGTTAATAGGAGCTGAGACCTCAATGAGACGCTTGACACAGCTCAGGGCAGGCTGACCTCAAACACACTCAGACTTAATTTTCTGTGCTGGGGGGGAGCGCTAGCGATGTATTCTGAGGAGCTGCCAACCTGCTGCCGTTGGAGACTCATGGATCCCAACTGCAGGGCCTGCGGCTGCCTCCGTATTTCACTTAAGACGTCAGAGACCTCTGCAAGCAACAGGACCCAGTGGGACCGAAAATCTCCATCGGTGAGAAAAAATATGAGAAAAAAAGAGATTCTAAGAGATTACTTTCTGGAGTGTGACCACTCAGCTCATCGGCGTGAGCCCGACTTCTGGCTCATTGCCAAGGAGCGGGCTGAATCCGCAGCGCAGAAAAGCATACATCTAGCGCTAGGCTCCTTCCAGCACCGGTGCTAACTCTTTTAAAGCTACCTGGGATAACTGTGCTTTGCTGTGCTGCTGGCAGCACAGACGTGCCCAAGGGCAGCCCCTTTATAGAAAGTCATGAAAAACTGACTCAACAGCTTTAGAAGATGGGACCAAAGCTGCACGCAGCCTCTGGGCTGAAAAGTAGGAATCTTGTTCCCGGTTCAGTGCTTAGTTCACTAACCAAGCCACTTCAGGCTATTGAAATGCTCCTCTTTGAGGCCAAGGATCGCATGAATATCTCAGTAGAAAAGCCTGCTGAGCTCTAATCAGGTGTAGAGAGGGATTTTATGGAGGATGTCTTTTCTCCAGGCCCTGCTCCAGCTGCTAGGCATTGTTCCAGCAACTGGTGGTGATTCTTCCTAAAAACAGCAGTGGGCCTGATATAATAGGCATCTTGAGCTGTTCTGACTGGAGAGAGGGTAAGCCCCAACCTTCAGAAAAGTCAGGAACAGACATTAAAGCAATAAGGTATACTTCATGGCTTTTGGGTGAAAATGGCCAAAGCTTCTGATGCTCTTAACCAGAACTCTAGGGGGATCTTGGGCAGATTCCTTAAACAGTGCCTGTGAGGGGAAGGCAGCAGAGACATTACGGGAATGCAAGAAGTGGTCCTAGCACAGCACTCATGCTTAGGCTTTGAAGGTACAAAGAGGACATACACCAGGATGCTTGCCGATGACAACAGGAGGAAGTCCTCTGGGAGAAGGTTAAGATTCATCTGCTAAATGGCACAGGGGTGCATGGAGCTGATTTCTGGGTGCTAAACATAAATACCAGGGACCATGTGGGCCTGGGGTACAAGCTGAATTAGTGAGGATGCTCTGCCTGTTGACCATGACTTTCTTTCAGGCCATGGATAAAGAGGGGAGGAATTTAACATACACTCTTGGTCTTAGTGGTAGCACAGATGGCATTGCAGCCTTCAGGTAAAAGAGACCTGTGTTTAATTTTAAGCAGTTTGTTAAGCCAGTGAGCAATTTGCATAACTCTGCGATTTGAGGAGAGAAGAGGCGGCTCTGGTCATCTTGTCCTGGCCGCCAGTGCCCTGGAGCTGATGACCACAGGCATCTGGCAGGGAGCAGCGACTCAGGACCTGGACTTCTGGAAGAACTGGAAGTCCTGCAGCTCTCTGCGCACAGAGCGCCCTTGTTTCGCAAGGCTCAGCGAGGGCCCTGCGCTTTGCTGCACGCTCCCTGGCTTGGTTGGACAGCTGTTTTCTCCCTGTCCCCCTCCCTAAACCAACAGGCAACAGCCTGTGCCTGCTGCTTTTGTATTTTTCCCAGTAGAACTCAACGGATATCTGCCGCTAAACCTTTTAATGGAATTAAGCAGGAGTTAAACTGTTGTCTGGAGGTAAACTCTTATCTGTGTGGTCTAAGCTCAGCCTTGCACTTGGCCCGTGAGAAGAACTGGGCCACAGCCACCCACTGCATCCCATGAAGACACCGGCTGGTCCTCCCCAGTGAGCAAAGCCGAAAGCTTTGAGAGGTGGCTGAGGGTGTGAGGACTTCTGTGAAGACTGGAGGACAGTGGCACCTCCAGAAACTCCTTTGGAATTAGGCGCTCTTTCATCCCACTTACCAAAGAACTTGTGAAACCCATGTCAGATTGGGAGAAATGGCCATAAATAATGATCTGAGAGAGCTGATCCAGATCCAGATCCAGATCCAGAGCATTAAAACTCCAATGACCCCCTCTAAGGATGCTAAAAGGCAAGGAGCTAGTGAGGCTGCATTCACTGCTGTGATTACCTGAAAATGAAGGCAGCAGCTCTGACTCATGTGCTTATGGAGGAGAATTATAAAGAGATCTGTATTTCCAATTACTCGCTGCGCTGGAGGGCAGGAGCTGGGAGATAATGGGCAAATCAGATTCAGAGGTGGAGAAAAGCTGTTTCTCTTCCTCTGCATGGCTGCACGAAGCCCACAAACATCAGATCTGAATTTTCTTATCTTACATAGCATGAGCTTAAGAAAATACAGGTATGCCTCCACTGCTGATATTCATACACGTGTGCTGTCCTGGCATGCTTTCTGATGCCAGGATGGGTCTTAACTTGGGTACCGATCCATGCCGTGCCACAAACAGGGCTCAAGGCACTTGCTGCTGCTGGGTCAGGCGACACGCTCCAAGCCCTTATCCTGAAAACCCTCCTGAAGCTGCTCAGCTGCTGAGCTGGGGAAATGTTTTATGAATCAAGGCAGATGAAATTTGGTTTCGCATAATTTCCTCCAGTTTCTCTCCTGCTCGTTGACAGAGAGGAAATGCTTTTCACATGCCAGCTGGTGACACTGCTTCATTATAAATTGCTCACCTCTCGTTTTTAAATCATGACTGCAAAATAGATAGACAGCTCTTAGAGCAGCCGTTCTGTCATCTCTGGGGCATCTGTTGGTGCTTGGGCTTGGAGTTGGGTAAAAGTTGCCTATTAGATTTAACTCCTTCCCTGGACAGGCTGGGAAATCTTGGGACTGTCCAAGCAACCCTTTAATTGTCCTTCTTGGGTACCAGATCAACTATGGTTGAGCCGTAGACCCAATTCTGATGCTGCCTGTGAAAGGACCAGGTCGCTGGATCTTGTCTCCCTTGTGCTCTCCCTGCTTCCACTGCAGTGTCTGTGACCCCCGAGGCCCGTGCCCTCCGAAAGCATCACCCTCCCCACAGCCCCGTGTCAAATACCGCAGCACGGGAGTGAGCGTGTGTGCGGGGTGTCTGCAAAGCGCCCCGCAGGAGGAGGGCTGGGAGCGAGCACTCGCTGGTACTTTTCCATCCTTCTCCTCGCAGGCTGCCGGCGGTGGGAGCTGTTTGTAGGGTTGAAGCCAAGAAGCGTCCCGTGACGTGGCCATCCCTCCTTTGCCAGGAACCACCATTGCAGCGGCAGCAGCAGTGTTTTCTCCAGCCTCACAGTCATCTTTATTTTCGTTTCTCTCTCCCAGCTCCGCAGGTGAGGGAAGGCAGCCAGCTAGCCGGTGGGGATGGAGATGTCAACTGCCTGGGGAGAGGCAGGAATTTAGCAGGCCCTGGGCAAACCCAGCACTTCTGAGGGGCTGGCTGCCGTTTGCACACCTTTGTGAATTCCAGCCCCTCCAGTGGAGTTTAACTCCTCCAGTGCCAGGCTACCACAGTCACAGGTAATTGTGGTCTTCTCCCTCTCAAAAGACATCCACTTTCTTGATGCTCGTGATGAATGATTTTGCTTGTGACACAAGATTTAGAAAGATGATGAGCAAAGGAGAAGATTGGGAAGTTCTCTAAGAGCAGAGAAAGCTCATTTCTGAGCCTTTCCTGAGTGATCTAGGTGGATTTTGGTCTGGTTTTGGGCAGCATCCTCAAGCAATGTGTGTCTTTGGTTGGCGATGTTTTATTTCCTAATGGGACTCTCTAGTGCTGTAAAAATAATAGAGATAAATTGTAATTACTTGTCAAAACATAATTGAAAAGAGATCTTGAGAAACCAATTTAGCCATGAGATTGAAAGGTTTTTAGCCAAGTCCTACGGACCTTGGTGGCTTTATAGGTGAGTGTACTCTGTGCCCAGCTTCACCCTGATCCTCCATATTGTCTTGGGCACATTCCTTATGCCAAGTTTTGCTACAGCTTTTAGGACAGACACCATCACAACCTTGGCATTTACATGACGAGGTAGGAGAGAGAGCCAGGACGAGGCCACCACAGGTGAGCCACATTTCCTGAAGAAGAGCAAACAAACCCAACCACCAATGTCTCATTTCACCAGAGCACGCCGACACCAGCTTACGCACGCACCTCAAGTGGCAATAAACAACAGTGACTTTTTTCCTTGCAGGAAAAAAAACAGTCAAAACCAGTCTCAAATGAAAAACCCCACCATGAACAACATGGTACTTTGTATTCTGGCTGGCAGTTGTGATTTGTTGGGGTTTTTAAAATACACGATGTTCTTTGGAATGGACAACAAAAAGCTGTCTGAGAAAAGCAGAGCTCAGCCCAGCTCCATGATCCCTTCGGGCCAGTGTCCCCGTGAACTGGTTCCCTCCATTGCCATATCCTACGTCTGCCTGGGTCTGTAACTCAGTCTTCTCCATCTCCATTTTCCCTCTCTTTGCAGCTCAGAACACTGCGTAGTCTATGGCTCCAGCCGGGGAACAAGCAAAGACCTGTGTGTGCTCTGAGCGGAGCCAATTGCTGTGTGTAAAGTGATTGAATACAAAAATTAGAAACGAAAAGGAGGTTGGGGCGAGGCGGCCAAAGCAAACACACGTAGCAAATGCAGAGGGAGAAGAAAGGTTTGTAAGATCTCTAAATTGGGTAGATCTTGGAGCGTTGTGACGGATGTCAGGGAGAGAAACGTAGACTGGATTTGCTCCCGGGGGGCTGTTCTGCCAAGCTCACTAGGACAAGGTCTAGTTACAGCACGGCGGATAGCAGGGATCTTTGCTCCAGAGATGTTTTGGAGAGATAAGCTGGACTGGGGTGGATTTATCAGAGGAGCAGTCCTCAGGGGAATGCTTAGCTCTGCGTGGTGCTGTGGGAGCAAAGAGCATCATGTCCTTCCCGCAGGCTGGTTTATTGCAGGGCCTCCCTGCAACTTGCCATTACTCCCAAACAAGAGCTTGCACATCCCCAGCGCAGCCTTCAGCTTCTCCCTAGCTTGTCTCAACCCACCTGGAGAGAAGATGCTGCTTGGGGTGGAGTTGGTGGGGGCCTCTGTTCATCACCCTGGCATGGGAGCAGGTCCCCAGCGTGTTCTCCTACATGTTTGTAAGGAGCTTTTGAGTCATCCCAGCCAGCCCGTGGGTTATTTGTGTACCATGTCCTTTGTTTACTTGGCATCTATGTTTGGTGATTGGCCACCAGAGTCCGGCCTCCTGATTGTATGAGGCATGTTTTCAAAAACAGGACAATAATAATAACGTGCTTCTCCTTGGACATTTCCTTCACAGGTAGGTCTTTGTGCTACCATGTGTACCGTCATCGGACTCACAAATATTTTTGCAAGCTCCCAATGGCTGGAGGAGTGTTTGTGTACAACAAATATGACCCTAAATCACAGCAAACAGCCCTTAGTGCCTTTTGGGGGGAATAGTTGTCTACTGCATAGCCAGTGTAAGTGCTTGAGAGAAGAAAACATCTTTTCTCTAGAGCAGTGGTCCCTCTCTGCTTTCATACTGGCTATGTCCAAAAGCCATTACGATTTGGTAGTGGTTTTGGTCGTGTGAGTTAGGGAATCCCAGTTTTGATCCCAGTGATAGCATGCTTAAAAACTCAGCAGCTGTGGAGTTTGTTGTTCCTTGGCTTGGTGATTTGGTAAAAGGATCAAGATCACCCTACGTGCTCCAGAGTTTTCCCAGTGCTTCTGCCAGCAGGTTCCACTACCTTTGAGAATATTGATCAATGAGAAATTTCTGTCCCACATCTGCCCAGTCTGAACCTGCACTGATGAGCAGAGGCTATCTAATCCACCCTTGTCAACCCAGCTCTTCCACTGGAGCTAAGAGTGTCTTCAGCAACTTGGTATACAGTGAAGAGATTTCAAATTTCCTCTGCTCCACAGCGATTATAGAGACACTGGAAGCGTGTCCATACATGCCTATAAGTAACCAGAAGTGCGGTGTGAAATGGTTGTGAAAGGCAAATCACACTCCAGTGACTAAGTGGAGCCACACAGGTCTCTCCCATCTGCAGATCTGATCACTAGGACACATTTGCTATATTATAGAAAGCAAGAAATTCAGCTTCCAACAAGAAAAAAAAAAACCCAAATAAATTGTATGCCTGGATCTGAGTTTGCTCTGCATCCCTGAATTCAGGAAAATGGAGCTGGTGTTGGCTGGGGCCTATTTTAGGAAGAAAGTGATGTCTCTGTCGAGCTGTAATGAGAAATACGCACCCTCCTGTGTAAATATCCATCAGGTAAAATAATGTGGACTCCGGCATCACTTGAGAAGAAATGAAATTGTTGTAATAAAAGATCAGCATGGGATTCAAGCCTCTCCTCGAAAGGAAACTCACTGACTTTCCTGGGGAATTTCTTTAGCAGATGGAAATCTTTATCCTTAAAGGTAAAGACTATGTCTCCAAAAGAGGGTAAAATAATTTTTTTGTTTGTTTTTAGCTTTCAACCTTATTATTCTTAGTAAAATGTGCAAATACTATTTCTTTACTTGTGGTGCTTTCCTCTCTTGCTGTACTCCTGCCTCAGCTTGTCCAATTATCTATACAGACAGAGGGAATATATCTAATCAGAAAAAGACAGTGATGAGATTAAGCAGAAAGGATGTTATTTTTGGTTAAGATTTGACAGGCATAACAATAAAATCTGGGACGGCAGTAGGAATGATTCTTACTGAGCTTTCTGCAAGCTCTGCGAGGAAGCTGCCCCTTCCTCCCGGCCCTGGATGCTGCATGGGGCTGTCGGGTATTTCTGGAAACACCCTGCACACTGGAAACACACCTTTACAAATCTGCAGCACAGCAAACAGCTATTTGCATTTCAATTTCACGATTTAGGAAAAAGAGAAAAAGAAAAGACAATTTTCCTGTTGGCATATTTTCCCCCTTAACTTTCACGCAATTTGTCACACGGTAAGGGATTTCAGTGGTTACGCGTCCAGCCGGCAGCAGGAAAGGAGTGTTTTGCTGATGCCCACAGCATCTGCCATTTCAGACTGCCGATGGATATGTTTGTCCATCTAATCACTGAAGAAAGCAAAGACCTGTTTGATCCACTATAGGGAAACCCATGTTAGTGTTTATTTTTCCTTTTGCACTTGTTGATAGCAAACCAGGTGCAACTGTGTTCCAGCAGCAGAAACCATAGAATCACAGAATGGTTTGGGTTGGAAAGGACCTTTAAAGGCCATCCAGTCCATCCCCCCTGCAAGGAGCAGGGACATCTCCAAACAGATCGGGTTGCTCAGAGCCCCGTCCAACCTGGCCTTGGATGTTTCCAGGGATGGGGCATCCACCATGCCTCTGGGAAACCTGTTCCAAGAGCTGTCTATGTCAGTTTAATGTTTTCTCAGAAGTGGGGTCATGGCAAGAAGGCACCGTTTCCCCAGGGTTAGGTGGATTTACAGAATTCAGCCGGAGTTTACACCGGCTCTGCTGCCTGGTTGCTGCTATCGTCTCTATTGCGACAATTAGCATGAGAACAGGAAAGGAGAATAAAGCACAGCCCAGGGGAACATAGCCGAAGTGTAAGAAGTGAAAATGTTAATGCAGGCCAAGAAAGATTTTTCTGCTGCTGACAATCCGTTGTGCTCAGTCTGGAGCAAGGAGCTGGCAGAGGGGCTGGGGCTGCGTCTGCATCGGCACGCCGCCCTGAATGGCCCTTTTCAGCCTGCAGCTTGCGAAGACGAGTGGGAAGGAGCCAAAAGCAGGGCGGAGGAACATATGAATGCTATGTGTAAGCAGTGATCTTTTTTATTTGGCAGCAGAGCCGTATAGCTGAGACTCACCTGGGATAACTCACTGCGGGGGTGGGAGAGCTCCTCCCATCTCCACCCACTACCGAAAAGTGAGTTTTAGGAGGTTTTGGCTATTTGCTGGGCTTTGGGAACTGCCTGTGCAGGGCAGAAGTACAACTCAGAAACGCTGCCAGCGTCTCCCAGCTCTCCATGTGCTGGGGTGGGTTTTGCCGTCTCCAGATGTGACGAATGCGCTCTCAGCTTCCCATGGGTGAAGCTTTCAGGGAGTATTAATGAAATACATGATGTGGGACTCACGTGCAGGGTACCAAGAGCATCCAGCCAGGGAGCTGACATCTGTCACAGAAGTACCTGTCGTACTGAGCGTGGCTTTGCTGTGAGTCCCTCTTGGGAACCTGCTCAAGTCTTGCAAGGGGGACAGCTTAATCTGATGTTGCAGACAGAGAATGTGACTTGGGTAGACAGAAAGAAAAAAGGATGGACCTTCAACCCCCACTGCACCTCCAGCTGTTTTCCAGCCGTATCGTCCCAGAAAAATTAAGAGCAGAGCGCTTAATTAGAAAAGATTCTGGTTTATGGATTTATGTGAGATTTTCATGCTTATGCTAAGTGGTCCACAGAAAGTTATACAGCAAGGCAAGCATGGTGATTGCCCTGTGCTCAGCTGCAGCTGCCTTGTAACAGTGACCTTGTGTGTTGGAGGAGCCGTGAAAGTGAGTGGCAATGTTTCCCTACCACCTCCCAGCCCCAAAATCCCACAGAGCTTTGCAGTGTCTGGCGGGGGGCTGCTCTGCATGCAACTGTGTGGCTGTCCCGCACAGCAGAGTAGGACAGGGAGGGAATGGGAAAAGCCAGCAGAGCTGGCATATTCACAAGAATTAGGTTTTTTTTTCAACTTTCCCCCTGTGGAAAGGTCTATTTTTAATTCATTTAGGATGACAGGTGTAATTTAAAATAAAGCCTTGGAAGGACAGGAATAGACAAGACAATTTTCACATGAAGTCAATATTTTGGGCTTGTCTTCCTTTGACAAATATCCAAAGCTAGTGAAGGGAAATGAAAGATTTTGGGTTTTTTTTCCTAATTATTTTTTATTTTCTCATTTTGACCAAGGACTATGCCTCAGTGTGGACACCTGCTGTGAGGCAGTGTGAGTGGCTGTCCCATGGAGATCAGCTCCTTCAGCAAGGTGAAAGGTGGAAAAAAGGGGAAAAGTGAAGGAATGGGCTCATACTAAGCACTAGCAGATGGAGGAAAGCAAATAAACAGAAGCTGTTTGCTTTCCCTTGCTGGCTGGGCAGGCAGGAAGGACAGGACGGGAGGGACGGGCAGGAAGGCTGGCAGATGGTCAGTCGGGTGGAGGGGAGCGGGTGGCTTGTGCAAAGGTGGCTGGAGGGCCTTCGTCAGGCACAGGATGGAGTTCTCGGTTTGCTCAGAAAGTCTGTGGTGTGTGTCCTCTTCCTGTCTTCCCATGTTTAAGTGACACGTCCTGTTCATGATGCCAGCAGCGAAGGGATTTCACTCATGCTCCTGAAGCTGCTCCTCACCTTACTGGGGGACAGAGGTCCTGAAATGGGAAGGCAGAGGCACTGGCTTTTCTTGCTACAGAAGAGGGAGAAAGAGCTCTGCTCACTGGGAGAAGAATTGCTGGGCCCTCCTGAAGCACGACATGAGTTGCTGTCTCATTCAAAGACTGGTCCAAACTCTGACCTTAGCTGCACCATGAATGAAATCCCTTCATCTCTCCAAAAGCACCACGTAGTTTTATGGAGACCATGTTGTTCCTCTCCTGCTTTTCTATCTTCTGTGGACCACAGCTCTTCCAGAAGATGAAGACTTGCTGTGCCTCTCCATCCCCTACTTTGAGAAGACCCTTGCCCTCCCGCAGTTCTCAGTCCCACTCCTTGCTGCCCCAGTGCATCCACGATGGACCTGCTGGCAGAGGACCACCCCACCTGCTCCTGAGACGGGTGGCTGAACTTGTGCAGCAAGGCCCCTCATCGAAGCAACCTTTGAGATCTGTGCTCAAAGTAAAACCATTCACCTCCATCTTCTCCTGCCCCATTGCCCTCTTGTGTCATCACTTGGGCTGGTGAACAGGGGTTTCCCCACCCAGGACAGCAGGACAGCGCCAGCAGGCAGTTGTTTTCCTTTGGTTTTTCCCGATGTATGTTACTGTTGCGTGAGAGCGTGTAAAGCCGCTTCGCCTGGCGGAGCTGGCAGGTTTGGATCTTCCTGCTGTTAACACCTATGCAGAAAGCATTAGTGTGTCAGGGAGGGAAATACTGACTCCCAGAGCCAAGCAGATGGAGCGAGGATAAAAGCTATAGAAACATCTGTACTGGCGTGCAGTCTTACTAGTAAAACCACTTTAATCCAGTAATATCCACACTTCCCTCAGGCCATTCAGAAGAAGAGGGACCATTGCATACTGGGATATGTAGTTCCTTTGAGCTGCAAATGCCCAAACTGCAGGGAGAAGAACCTGTGGAGTGTCATCTAAAGAGCTGTCTCCCTATGATGCTTTAGTGCAGAGACAGGATTGCGTTTAATTTACCACATCTGAATGGTTGCATCACTTTTTTCTTTTTTTTTTCCTTGAAAATAGAAGCAAAATCCTGTATTTTCCTTGCCCCTTGCCTTTACCTTGGGAAGATGCTGTGCTACCCTACATCACCACCTGAGAACTTCCCAGTGCAGGAACAGCCCTGGTTCAGGTTCTTTCTGTGTGTCCCATGCTTCCAGCTGGGGCAGGGGGTGGATCACAGAGCACCTCAATGCACCAGCAGTGGCAAGCTGGATCCCACAGCTGGATGCAAGTGGGAGCAGTCCAGATCCAGCAGCCTTTCACTCCCTTCCCAGGCATGGCTCGAGCACGCAAAGGCAACGAAGGGCAGACCGTCATGTCCAACTGGGTTACACAGGCAGGTCCAGGGCTGTTACCCGCTTAAGTATTCCACGTCGGGCTGGTCAGATCACCTCAGTGTGAAAATTATTCAAGGGGTTTTATAGCATTTTTCAAATAAACCTGCAGAGCAGACTACTTTCATTACTTTCCCAGCCTCCTGTAAAATTTGTCAACAGAGTGCTTGGGGAATAATTTAACCCCATGTGCCTGGGCTGGAGAGCTCTGCAACAAGAGAAGGTCTTCTGTACCTCAGCGCCAGTGGAGCTGAAGCACATACAGAGTTCCCCTGCCCCTTTGTCAAAGCAGGAGCCCAAAGAGGGGTGGCTTTGAGTAATACTCTAGGGCAGGCATTAACAGCCTCTGTGAGCCCCCCGGCCAGCTGTGTATGCTAAAATATATCAATATCAGCGAGGCTAGGAGGGCTAGATGCCTCCACAGCGATGGGAATCAGACAACCATAGGGAACTCTCCCGGGATGGAGGTGAAACTGTCCCAGGAAGAAACTTCAGTCCTGTCACCTCCTCCTGGCTTTCAAAGCGAGCATTTCATCTCGGTGTGTGTCCTGCCGAGCGCGCGGTTGAGCAGCCCCGGTTTATGGAGGGTGAAATCATTAACACTCCAGCGGCATGAATGCCCCGCTTCTGCAGGAGCAGCCGGGCGGGCTCGGCGGGGCCGAGGTGCGAGCGAGGCAGCTGAAACCTGAAAGGGCTCAAACATCCCTGGCACATCAGGGCAGCTCTTGTTAAAAATGAGAGTTTTTAAAACGGTTTACATAATGTTGAAAACCACTCATTAATTAGCAACGCCTATTTCTCTTTGTCCCTTAGGAGACAGAGATGCAATCTCAGGCTCTTCTCTTTCATTTCTCCCCATTTCCTCTCCCAGGAACTCTTTTTTTTTTTTTATGTGTTTTCATTGTTGCCAAAACCACCAACAGTGTTTCTCTGCAGGGGCTAAACGTGGGAATACAAGCTCGTCTAGTGGCTGCCATCCCTGGCATGTCGGGAGATGCTCCAGAAGCCTGCTTGCTGGACTGGGACCTGCGCTAACTTCACTAGCTGCCTTTGCAATCGGACGAAAGGATAGTCCCTGACTCCTCCACCGCGCATGTGCCAGGATCTGCAGGTCTAAGGCTTTAGGAGTTCAGTTCCATGGCTGGGATTGGATTCCCGCTGCATCCTTTTTCACACCAGCCGGCAGGATCACCCCAGAGCCGTAGACCCTCAGGCTCTCCTTTAGCTGGAAAGTTTTGGTTTGCTTTTGAGCAAACCAAACCACATTTCTAAAGACGTGAGTCCTCAACAAAAGCCTCAGAAGAGCTTCAGCAGGAACAAGCCAGACTGAAGGGAGAATGGCTCTCAAAAGCTCTTCTGTCGCCTACATGCTTTTCTTCGCTGCTCTGAGTCAGCACTTGGCCCTACACTTTTGCTCTTCCCAGCCCAGTTAGGAGAGTGGAAGAGCTGGAGTTCCCAAGTATTTAGTAACTAATATGACTAAAGAATAAAAACAGTGATTCATGCGTTTATTTGTGCGCTTGAGCCCTCTGTTTGAATTGCTGCTATTTATGGTTGGTGGAACGTTGTTTCTGGGTGAAAATATTTGCAAACCTCCATATTCTTTAAGCCTTACTGATCATCTGCTCACATGTCCTTGCCATACAGGTGCTATTTTTTGTCATTCCTCTTTTAAACTGTTTTCCTGTTCTCCATTCAGGAAGGAAAAAAAGACCCAAAACCAACACTCTCAAGAACAAAAACAAGCCCAAACCAAGATCAAAACTTGGTGCAATTCAGCTTCTAAACGGCACAGTGTAAGGAGCAAGCTGGAAATAGCCATCAGATACTTCTTATCCTAAAAATCATTGAAGAGAGGCTCATTGGTAGGTGCTTTGGAGTAGCAAAAGTTCTCAAAGAAGTTGGGGTCACTCCGCTAGCAAAGTGTAGAAAAGGCCATGCCCTGACAAATAACGACTCAAAGTAGAGACAGCTGCTCCTGTGGGAATTCCTAGCAAATGAGTCTCCAGCCTTTTCTCATAGTGAGATGCTCCAATGACCCAGTCTGGTGTTTGCCCCATGACTGACATCTATTCCTTCTGCATGAGCACCTAACCCCCACCTCTGGTGTAACCCTGAGCACCTAACCCCCACCTCTGGTTTAACCCAGACATTGCACTTTTGGGGTTACCCAGGTTTAAAAAAGAAATATTGAACTGTGGCAACTTCAAATGTTTTTTCCATTAAAGCTGCTTGGCGTGGTGATTTCCCTTCTGTCTCACCCTTTGGAGCGCTGCCTCACACTTTATCCACATTTAGGTTCAGGACATTGAGATGTCTGAGCCCAAGTGGTTTGGGACTAAACAGGGCTGATTGATAGAAATACCTCTGGACAATGCCTCTATATTTAAAAAGTAGCTATGTATACTAAGTGTACAGACTATTAATGGGGTCTTTGGCCACACAAATGAATTCAATCACCGAGCTTGAGAGAACATCCAGTTATTAGTCATCTTCTTGACATCTCTGAGACGAATCCTGCTAGGAAGAGCTGTATGGGAGCTACAGCTTGTGTCAAAGAGGGCATAGACCTTAGCCAGACTAACCACAAACCCACTGGGGTGGGTGGCTTAAGCACAGGGCTGTTAAGGAAGAGCAGATTTGTTCTGACTTCTTCGAACGTCACCAAATTATTATTGTCATCAGTTGACACGGATGCTGCAGTCTGGGTGGGAAAAAAAAGACCAGATTTATTGAATACTTTTGTCTCCTCCGATTTTATAGTTGTCCTTTTGTTCCTGTCTCTCTCATTGGTATTTCCTTGGCAGCTCATGAGGGATTTCTTTTTTTGAATGATCAAGCTCATTTTGCGCCAAAAGAGAAAGGAGAGACAACCATTCTCCAAAGCTCAGGAAATGTGACATCACCCAAAATGCAGACCCAGCTTTTTGGCAGCCAGGTGGTAAAATGAAATATTCTCAGCCGTCTCAGCATCTCCACTGCAAGGAAATTAGAAGCAGAAACTTGGGATGACAGCCCTTGGCAGCTCTGTTAAACTTTGGTTTGGACGCTAAAAATGCCAGCTTGGTAAGGCTGCTAGGGAGAATAATGAAAAGGCCTGAATTTTGCCAGAATTGTGGATTTCTGCTTCACCGCTGAGCAGAAGCTGTGAGCGGTGACTCACACATCGCTTGACACAGTCTAGCACTTCTGGTAGGTCACTGGCCTGAGGAATCAGAGAGCTGCCGTTATCCCAGCCAACCCACCGCCTCATCTTGGCAGCCCTGGCACGGGAACGGTGGCACTCGCACACAGAGGGGCAAGGGAAGCTGACAGAAAAACGGGCATTTTACTCTGCAGCCAGACAGGCTGTAGAGCATGGGAGCTAACACACATCTAACAGCAAGGGCCACAGCTAGTTTTTGGAAGAACATGTTTCTGTTTCAGTGGTGGGCACAGGCACCGGTTTTTGACAGAGCTCAATGCCTTGGGAAAGCAAAATGTAGCCGCAAGTCTTGCAGTGGGACAGCTGGCTGCTAGACTTTTGGAAGGCAAAGCTTTGTCTCCAAAAGGTTCTCCTGAACCCCTGCATTGGTAGGAAGAACAATTTCTGCCACTGCAGGATTTGCCTGGTGACATTTTATGACCTGGGTGTATGCAGGGAGGTCTGGTGGAAAAGTCTTAAAACCGTAGCCTCTGTGCATTTCTCATGTCTGCATGCTTTGATCAGCTTGACCCAAGCTCTTTATCTCAGGAGTGGATTTGGTAGTTTTATACTGCTGTTTGGTACCTGCCGTGTGGAGAACAAGCCAGCAGCTTCCCAAGCTGATGTGTGACAAGAGAGTCTCACACTCTGAAATTCATTCCAGATAGGGGTCAAAGGCTGCCCAAGTAACGCCACATACCTGGTCCTCCACAACGACGACAGTACAGGTGGCTGAACACAGTGGTCACAGATCCCATATACATGGTATAATTCTGTCGTAACCTCTGGGTATTATGAGCTCATCTCCTGGGAGCCCTTCCCAGGGGAAATTTCAGCTGCCAAGTTTGAAAAAGCCTTCATTAGTTCCTAGCAGACAAATTAATATGTCACCTCCCAGCACAACAAGGATAATCTGCTGGGAACCTAAACCATCACAGATGTGAAAAATGAACCATATATGCCTTAAGTGGGTTGAAGTCACCAACCTGTTCTTGAGGCTTTCAGTTTATTTTTAGAGGAGAGCCTATATGGAAATGTTCTTTGCCTCCTCCACCCCAGGGCCAGGTTCAGCGATGGAGGGAAATGTTAAGAAAAGTAAAGAGAGCGAGAAAATTAAAAGCCTGGCTTTTAGCTCCCACACACGCAAGGAGACACAAGAAGCAGGTAGAGCCTTCTTGTGCTGAGTCCTTAAAAGCTTCATTGTGATGTCTTTGCAAGAACATATTTATTTTGTTTCCTGAGCTGTATGAGCAGGGCATTGTATCTGCTGGATTAAGGCAGCTCTGTGCTGCTCCGAGAACTATGAAATCCCTCCTCTGTCAGGCTGATGTGAAAGGATCCCATTCATCTGGGCACTCCCGCCCGGTGGGGTCTGCTTAGCATTCGTCCCAAAGTGCGACAGGGCTCCTACCGCTGTCTCTGCCTCGCGTTGCTCCTTCCCTCCTCTCCCACATCCCCTCTGCCCCACATGTGCCGGTAGCCAAGAAAAGAGAATAGGGAACCTTTGCTCTGCATCTGCTCACGGGCTGGTTTCCACTCATTGGTATGCAGCAGGCACTTGCCCCAGTACCCTACTTCACGCCAGTAAAGGCTGCTGGCCCTGCTATGTGCCAGCGACGTGCGGCGCGGCAGATCCAAGGGATGGGGACACTGTGGGAGGGCAGCCGTCGGTGACGACATGTGAATCAGCAGCATCCATGCCACGGCAGCCGGGACACTGACTGAAACGAGCGGTGCAGGCTGGAGAGGATGGGTGCGTGTGAGCATGAACGTGCATGAGTGTGCCTGTGCACGCAGAGAGCTCGAGATGGGAAGCTGGACATGATGTGTGGGAGCTGGGAGAGGCAGGAGGGGATGTAAATCAGCAAAACAGCTTGGTGTTGCAGATGTGCGGGAGAGATCAAGGGCTTGGCCAGTTTCCGCTTTCTTCTCCTATGTTTGCTTTGATGGTGACCAGTCATTTTTGGGGTTTTGTTCATAGTTCAGATTCCTGATACAAAGCCAGATACTATTTATTTGCTCTAATTTTTCTTGTCTAACATCTGTCTATGGTCTGACCTTTTTTATTTTTGGAAACTACTGGTTAGAGACAGTGTAGGGGTAAAACTGTGAGGACAGCTCTTCAGAATTGAGCGTTGTCCAAGCCAGATGCTAAGCAATATTTCCTTCCTTGTTTAGACCTTGTCCAGACGAGACTGAACCCGTGCCTGAGCATCTGTGCTCAACAAAGCTCCCAAATCACTTGTACCTGAGAGGTAAGGTTGGCCCTAAATCAGCCCAGCCCATGTAGTAGGTGAGGCTGAAAGAGCGGCCACTGCTCAGAGCTGTTTCTCCACCTGAGGATGGTCATTTTTGTGCGCACATGAATTTCCAGCCTTGACAACAGAAACTTGGCATTGAGAAATGGGTTGGTTGGCTTGGACAGGACCTTGAGGCTTCAAGCAGGCTCTGCTCCTGCAGGTCAGCAGTGACAGAAGGAGTTGGGGGCACAGGGGCCAGGGTCTCATGGTCCTGGGCCCCTCTGCATCTCCCATGTTTTGGATGGGACGAGGCGGCATATACAGGATCGTCTGATGGGTTGTTCTGTCTGTATGTGTGGCCCTCGCAGCAGAGGGAAGTATCCAAAGTCTCCTTGGGAAATGAAGAGCGTGGCGACGGCAGAGGAAGCCAGCCAAACCTCACAGTGTGTGGCCACATTGGACCTCAGCTTTGCCCATCAATAACACCATTTATTGTTTTTAGAGGGAAAAATATACGTTTGTGAAAACAAGATTTCCCAAGCCAACTGCTTCTTTGGCGAGGGGGAGAAAGGGGTCTCTGGCGTGGCTGGAAGGCACCACTTTGCTGCCTTCTGGGCCTCTCCGGAGGCATCGCATTTCACTCGAGTTGTCATTTCTGGTTACACTTCCAGCCCTTTCTATTAACGGTAGGCAAGAAACAAAGCACCTCTTTCTTCCCACCACGGGGCTTGCACGGGCGTGTGGGGGGAAGCCGGTCCCCAAAGAAAGGGCTACTGAGGAGGGACGATCCCATTGCACCCTCCCGGTGATGGCCTGGCCACATCCTGCACGGGCGAGAGTGCGCCTGCGAGCCCGGGAGCGACTGAAACTCCATCTCGATAGCTGCACGCTGACCTCACTGGAGACATGACGTAATCACAGAGCTCGCGAGAGAGAGCCTGGGGACCGGCGGCTTAAAACACTGCTGCCTTATGCTTGGAACAACACTTCCAGTCTTCCAGGCTTAAGAAGCTCCGGTCTGTCGGCAGGACGTGGCTCAGGGCTCGCCGGAGGCTGTGGGGCTCAGGGAAGCTGAGGGCTGGCTCCGGTGGGAGCCCTAGGCTCAACTGATGTCCCTGGGGACATCTCCCAGGTGTCACCCCAGAGCAGCGAGCAGGCAGCGCTTTCCACTGAGGGGCCTCTGCTGTCAAGATCTTTGCTGTTTTTGGTAGCATGTTTTAAAAGAACAACTGTTGAATGCAGCAGAAGCAGTATCTGCCGCTTGCCCACGGCAGATGGCAACTGGGACATTGCATCCCTCTCCCAAGGGTTTGCTTTGCTCCCCTGTGTGTCACAGCTCCCACTGAGGTCAACAGAGTCACATCCAAACAACCAAGAGCAACTCATGGGTGCTCGAGCACGTGCTTCATACACTGACCAGTGACTTCAGCGTCCCATGGCTGGCTGTCACCATATCGTCCAGGGTCAGCACACGACCACCGAGCACAGTGCCCTCACACCCATTCCCTAGGACCCTCATCACACGGTCCAACCCTCTGGGAAGAAGAATATAGCTGCAGATACAAAGACTGTGCATCTTTTTCTGGAAGGGGAGAACAGATAAAATCTGTACATCCAAGAGAACTCCTTCAAGAAAGAAAAGGTCTTCACCACGTCATAGGAGACAGCAGTCTCATGACAGCTTGTTTCATGTGGTGTTTGTTAAATAGAAGCCAGCTCTCTCTAAGAATGGGTTTTCCTGAGAAATTCCTTCACTAATGTATGCAATCTGCCTGTGGAAGGGGCGTTACGCGTCCTCCTGGGGCCTCGTCCAGCTGTGATGTGAATCTGTCACAGTTCCCTGGGGCTCAGCTGGGCTCATCAGCTCCAGAAGGAAAGGTTCAGGCTTCTGCACGCTCTGTGTATCAGCCAGGATGTGCCGGCCAAGCCTTCCTACCCGTATGGTGGGGAGCTAAGCATGCAAACCACACTAGCTGTATTTCCTGAGTGTAATTTGTGCCTAAAACGCCAGCAGCCCTGCTTCTAAACATTGCCAGGCTCCTGTTCCTCCGGCTGCACGCATACAAACCAGCTGGAAAAGAGGATTTAATGGCACCAGGCGCAGAAGCCATGGTCAGTCCAGCAGGATCAGCTTAGAGCTGAAGGTCCTGATGTGGTCCTGGTTTTTATGTTTAGATCTTTGGGCTGCAGGCTGGGAGGATCAAAGAGTTTCTGGAGCACAGGCTTATGAGTCTGCTAGCCAACTCCAAGTCTATTGAATGATCAACTGCTTTAGCTGGCAGGGGTGAGCCCCAGCAGGGAACACCATGCTCAGGACTGACCACCCAGCCAGGATCAGGTGTGATGCAAATGCTGACTGGCATTCAGAGGAACAGGGTCCAGCGGGGTTTCTTTAGTCATGATATGATTCACGCATTGGCAAGTGTGAATCCATCCTGCCTTGTGTGATCTGAGGTCGTCTGTTGTCCCTTGTCATCACAAGAAGGCTGGGCTGGGAGGCAGACCAGCTCAGAAGGGGACTTAGAGACAGAAAGTCTTTGATGAGAAAAAAGAAGCATCCAAATGACTCTTTTCTCAGTAATTTTTGCTAATTATAAAGCCATTGACTGCTATTCCCAAAGCCTCCCTGCGTGAGGGAGCTTAATCACTGATGACAATTTTTTGGCATTTTCAGAGTTGTCGCTGACAAGAGCACACACCAGACACCTCCACCCAATGGCAATATCTGCCTTGACAAAATGAAGTCTCCACATTATTCTCAGCTCTGTAACTCGGCCTCTCAAATTCTCTATGCTTGCCCCACTAGCCACACCATGATGTTAGCTCAAAGTAGCTATGATGTGTCTTGATGGTTTACAAAGCATCTTTCTAACAAACAATGGAAGTGTCATCTCCTTTCAAAAGCCACTTTGTGGTCTGCAGTGTCCAAGAGAGGACAGACAAGAGCCCATTCATGGGCTGTGTTAGACTGATTGGAGACCTCGATTTATAAATTACTCAATTTTGTCCGTGGAGCCTCCTGAGCACCTTTGACATTGCCGGTTTGGATGCAGAGTCCATAGACAAATTTCAGCCCCAAGAAAAAAACAAGCAAGAAATAGTACTATCAATGTGGAAAAAGAAGGAACTGCTTGGCCTTGGCCTTAGCCAGATGAAGCTAGGCCCAGTTTAAAGCTTCACCTCAGCGTCACAACCAGCCAGCCCTTCCAGCCAGACATGAGAGCGGTCTCAGCCGGGAGCCAAGACTCCTGCGCTGAACATCCAAAGGCGCTGGCTAAGCCCCTTCCCTCTCCAGACATAATCCTAATTGCCGATGCTTGGCAGCCACTCCGTCATGAGCAATAAGGGAAATTCATATTTTGTGATTTAAATGTGTTTATTAGCCAAGAAGTTATCACCTGAAAGTGGACGCTAGGGCATGTCCAGAAACCTCTTTCCCTAAGGTTCCCACCAACAATGTAGGTACTGTAACGTCTCATGGCAGCTTGGTACCAGCTTCGCGGCTGCTAAAGCTGTGCAGAAGTCTAGCGAAATCCAAGGGTCTTTTTTTAATGTCACAGAGTAACTTTCTGAATGAATAACTCAGAAGTAAAGTTTTTTGAGAAGTTTTACGGTCACTGGAGGAAATTTGTGAGTTGCAATGTGTGGCTATTTGATGATGGAGAGCACGTAAAATGATCTCTCGGGACGAAGCTGGCACGTCTGCTCTCTTTATGCTTGTGACCCGGTGCAAATTCACACTCTGGTCTTGCAGTGTGAATATCCCACTCATCTGACTTCTCCACACCCCCAGTTAATTACAACTCTGCGTTTCCTTAAAGAACCCCAGGTGCAAACATACAGATTAGAGGCGGTTACAGGAATAGGTTAGTTGGCTCGCAGAGCTAAAAGGTTATTGTTTCCATGGAGGTTTTATACAGTGTGCGTGTGTGTGTGCATACATATATTTATATTTCAATTATATTTATGTTATTATTTCAATTACAACCATCCATTTCTTCATAATGCCCGATTTCATTTTGCACCGGATTAAGCCCTGGTTGCACGCCAGCTCTGAAATGGCATGAATGAGTCCTCACAGCGTGGGGAACCTTTCATCAAGAAGGTCTTGAAATAAATGTCACCACCACTCTCATCTCTTTCTCTGAAACCCTCTTTTGCCCCATCTCTCCTTCCTGCTCGCTGAGGACACTATGGCAGTGTATTGACTTGTGAAGAAAGAGACTTTTCTTAGGTATCGTACATGCCCTTCAGTTGGAGGGAGGTTGGGAGGCATGGACAGTTTGCGTTCGACTGTCCCTTGGGATGCTGTGACAAGGGTCTTGTCTTCAGTGCCCAAATAAAAGTAACTGAAACCCATTATGCTCTTCAGCTCAGATGCAGAAGTAAAGAGGAGGCATTATGATTTTATTGCAGAATAATTCACCTGAGCCAAACCTTGGCACCATTCGTGTCCTACTTGCCCTCAATAAACACATGCCTTTATTGTTAGGAAAAGCAACGTCAGTGACTGCCAGGATCATCCCTGCCCCATCGCACTGTGCAGCCAGACAGAGTGAACACTCAATAAAATATTTAATTTAAAAACGCAGACAGGCTTCGACTTAGCCAACTGCAACCTGTTGAAGAGTCCTAAAGACTACGTGTGAAACCACTAGAACAGACCATTTTTGAGATAGCACAGCACAAGGGTTTGGAAGGAATTATCTCTCAGCTTTCTTGTGTCCTCTAGTGTCAGCACTGCTTCATAGATACAGTCAGATTTTGTACATGTCCAAAAAAGGTCACTACAGCCTACTTGTGAGAGTCGTAAAGCCGGGTGTTGTTTCCGGGGAGGGCTGAGTCAGGAGAGGGATGCCAGCTTGGCTGAAGGGAGATGTGGTGGAATTTTCTGAGTTGGGGTGAGAAGGCATCCTGGACTGTCTGCCCCACAGGGCGGAGGGGAAGCAGTGTGCACATGTATGGAGAGGGGTGAGGAGAAGGGGTCTGGAGCTGAGAGAGGGAGGTAAGGGTCGGAGAGTTTGTTGCATGTTCCTCTCTCACCTGAGCTGGAAAATCTCCCCTCTTTTCAAAACATCCAGCTGGTACCTCTAGGGTCCTGCCGTATGGAAACGGAAGAGTCACTGAATGCAATCCTCCCACCTCCAACCTCATACGTATAAGCAATGCAATATCTAGAAGCCGTGAAATCCTCCACAGCCCTCCAGGAGACTTTTAGCTGACGCAAGAGGATCTTGCTGGGGCAGGGATGAGGATGTCACAGCCCAATGCTTTGCCGTATTGTCTTGGGGCATTTTGTATTCTAGAGTGATACTTAGGAGCAAGGGACACATCATCTCTTGAACACCAGGATGCCCGAAATGAGGAGGGTGTGAATCATCATGTGGAAAGCCACATTTGAACAATAGTCAAATTCCTGAGGATTCATATCTGCAGAGGTTTTGGATGCACCCATGCCAGGAGGAGGAGGTATAGTTCAAAATGAGACAGTTTGAAGTCTGTTTTCTAAGGGTCTAGAAACCATTTTACAGCTTCAGTCATTCTCACATGCTGCACTTATTCCCTTAGTAAATATATCCACACGGAAGCATAAACTCCATTAAAGCTAAGGAAATACCCCAAACACCAACAAATGGATAAGCTGCTGTGAGCTCTGGTGGAATAAATCCCAGGCTCCTGTGGGCTCAAATGATTCAGGCTTTGCATTCTCATGGTTTATGATTCCACCAGATTTCCTTGATGCAATTATTTTCTTGCGACTCTGCAGTCTACAAATTCTAAATATAACCTTGCACATAAAATAATACCCTCATTCCTGAAACAGTCACTTGCCTAAAATCCTGCCAAACAGACGCTTTTCATATTACATTAGTCATGAGCTGTGGTTGACAACAAGTTCCTCTTTGCAAACCCCTCCCAGAAATCTTGTGGAAAAGTCCTGAGCATATCAAGCAGGAAAATGTTAACATTTTCCAGAAATGGCTGATGTCTCATGCACCCTTTAACAGTTGCTGCTGGTCCTTTAACAGATGTGTAGGATGGATGCAAGTGACTGAGCTGGGAAGTGGTGTCATTGCTCGACACCAATAAAGACACATGAGGCCAGGCTTTGAAAATAGCTTTTATAGTCTAGGAAGGACGAGTGAGTGAACCTAGAGACCCTCTATGCTAGTTAGCAACAAGGTCCCCTGCTGAATCTAAGGTTCAGACTCCCACCATCTCATCTTTTATGTTTTCATGGCTGAGGTGAAGGCTGTAAAATGCTCCCAAGGACAAAATAGCCCTTCAGGCCTCCTCCACCCGGGGGGTGACGAGGCATACAGTGCTGAGAGGTGGAAGAGCAGTCTCTGTCCCATGGTCCATGGGTATCTGTTCAGGTCAGTGCCAGAGAAGCCTTCATCTTCACCACCTCGCTTCACCCATTCTTGCTCACTGGAACGAGGCGGGAGCCAGAGCTCCAGCTATTCCCTGCACTAGTCAAAGGAAATGGGCTTAGATGATAGAATGGACTAGAATAGAATAGAATAGAATAGAATAGAATAGAATAGAATAGAATAGAGAAGAGTGCAGTAGAGTAGATTAGAATAGAGTAGAACAGAACAAAACACAAGAGAATAGAATATTTCAGTGGGAAAGAACCTACAATCATCTAGTTCAACTTCCTTCCTTCCCTGGGGAAAAGCAAGCCCCTGGCCCTTTCCCATTCTCTGAAAGGGACAATAGCTGTGAGCCTTAGGGTGCTGCTCTTCATCAGTGCGCTGTGTGGATACCAGGACCGCTCTGCCTCCCCACCATTTAGCATCGACCCAATGCCTCCCAGCATCTCAAAGGCAAGGTAGCGGGCTTTGAGGTCTAGCAGAGAGTGGCACTGTGCTGTAGGGTGTCCACTGCAAAGCAGGCTGGGATCTGGTCTTTTGTTCAAGCACTGTTATTAGGAGGAGAAGGGAGAGGAGGTGCAGGGTGTGGTGCCACTGCAATTTTCCTAATGGCAAAGCCAATTTAAGTTCACATCTTGCCAGCCTCCCGCTACTTCTTCCTCTCTGCTGTGAGGCAGCTTGCCACCCTACTCTGTTGTGCCTGCTCATGTCTAACTGGGTCAAGAATCTGTGTTTGAAAAAAATCATTGAGAATAAACATAAGCTTTCTTACAAACCTCGATCATTTCACTACACAATCATTTTCAGCACAAAAGAGGTGCTCATCAGCAGGAATTTGGGTGAGGGAAGGAAAAGAGGAGGAAGCAGAACCTCTCCTATTTGGTGTTCCAGCAAAGAAAACATGCCTATTTTCCACCAAGACATTGATTCAAGCCCAGCGCATGTGAGAGCTGGCACGGGCTCTGGAGGGAGCGCTCACGCCATCTCCTGCAGACAGCTAACCTGAATAACAGGTAACACGCTTTTTCTAGGCAAAAACACAGGGATCACCCAATCTCAGCTCTGCTCCTCTAGCTTGTACCTCAACCGCCTCCCAAGGGTGGTGTGTACAAATGAGCACACAAAACAAACACTGGCATCCCTCTGTCGGCATGCTGCGAGGCCAGCTGGAAAGGATGCAGC
The DNA here is from genome assembly GCF_036417535.1 of Chlamydotis macqueenii. Taxonomy (NCBI): domain Eukaryota; kingdom Metazoa; phylum Chordata; class Aves; order Otidiformes; family Otididae; genus Chlamydotis; species Chlamydotis macqueenii. The sequence continues at coordinate 8,462,142 of NC_141567.1, read as the reverse complement.
TCTTGTGTGAGATAACCTTCTGCAGAGGTGACTGAGAGCTGACAGGGTGCCTGGCCAACAATGTGGAGCTAGAGCTGCCACGGCTGTGGTTGCACTTCAGGGACCTAAGAAGCGTATTCCTCCTTTTTGAACTCAAAAGCGTGACTACTTTAACCCTGCTCTCCGTGGGAACAGAGATGGAGCAATGCCGTCTCTGCTTCACGTACCCCCTTGTTGTTCGCATGAAAGGTTTGCTCGGATCTGACCACCTGAACTAGTGGCTCATGGCTAAGCCAAGCCTTTCCCACTCTCTCCGTCTCGCAGGCAAAATTATTTCAAGAACAGCTTGTTCCTTTTTTGGCTTCGGTATTAGGATTATTAAATAAAACTTGGATCCAGCTCTTGAAACCTTCCCCCAAGATGCCTTTTAATTAAAGCAGTGGAAAGAAAAGACCAGTCTAAATGTTGTAACATTTTTAATTAGTGAAACCTTTGTTTTATTTGCTAAAAAACAAGATTACCTCTAAATCCATTAATATGAGTCCTTCATTGAAAGTCTTTCCAGTGTGTGTGAAAGGGAGATTTACAGGATATTAATGAGGGCTTAAACATCTTAAACATGCTAAAATAATTGAAGAATGATATTTTTTAAAGAAAGAACTTAAATAACCTTTTATTCCCACTACGCTGAGTGTGTATGTTTGTGTACTGGTGCCTTTGAAGTTCACTTGAACATACACTTGTATGAGCACACACCTGCCTTCATCCAGACCCGCTCATCCCTAATGTCACAGGGCGCTGCAGTCCTTCTGTGATAATTCCTGAATAAAACCGTGTCTCCGAGACAGTAAATATCTGTGCAACTCAAAAACACTGCAGCTGCAAGTCCTCTTATTTACGGTCCCATGACTTATTTATTGCAAGGTAGGACTCTGTCTCCTTTGGTTTTGTGGATTTTTAGGAAAGGGAGTTTGTTGTCTCCTATAAAAATTACTTAGCATTTTTAGAATCAGTTACATTTTACAGCTATTGCTCAAAGATATGAAAGCATCCAGGTCAATTCCTGTAAGTCCAAGATGGTGGCAAAAGTTGTTCCTACTTGGACAAATCCTTGAAGGATGTCTGCTAACAGGGGTCACTGGTCCTGACTTAGCAGAGCGCAGACTACTCATATGCTTTCTCCTCTGGGAATCCACCACGTGCTTTAATGAATGGTGTCCACAGGCTCTTCATAACCTTCTGGCTGAGGAACCTGCTTGGAGAAGGCAGTGCTTGTGTTCACAGAGATGTAGCAAAGCTAAATTTCTCTACTTGCCTTTCCACTTGGGTCTCTAGGAAGCACCTAATTGCTATCATAGCTCTGCCATTGTGGAGAGATGTGTAGATGTTCACCAACCACACAGGCGCAGACCACCTGGATGTTCTGTCCATGATGAACCGTTTTCTTATTGTTTTTTTTTTCCCTTGTTGCAGACATTTTTATGTGACTTCTTGTTAGTGCAAATTAAAGAGCCTATGTGTCGTCTGAACATTACAGTTAAGCAACAGGAGGCTAAAAGAGGTTCAGGCAACCAGAGCAGCTTTTTCATGGCAGGAAGGTCAAACGATCAAGTGGAGAGGATGATGCTCAAAGTCCTGAGACTTTTGGTGTTGTGGAAACATATCTGTCCTTGGTCATAAAATAGGGCCTGATTTTAGGACCCTTGACCACATAACTCCACTGCCTGCCTTCTCTCAGAGATCACGTTCATAGTCATCTTCTGTAGGAGGTTCTTTCACCTTCAGACCATGTTCAAGCCAAAGCACCCTCCTGCTTTCCAAGTCCAGCAGCATAAAACAAACCAAGCCAGGATTAGTCTGTCCAGCCAAGAGCTCCACTTGATAAAGGCAACTTCAGTGGAGGGGGTCCTGGGGCACATCTCCCAGCATGATACAGCTCTTTCCCTGCAGTCCTCAAAAAACAACCCTTACCCCCCTTCAAAAGACCTGTTCCTTATGATAGTAAGAAAGTACTGACGACTATTAAAAACCCAAACCCTGCAGGAAAGCAGGCAGGGGGAGTTTATGGCCATTGACCTTTTAACTCAGGTTGGTTTATAAAGAGCTGTCTTTCTGTTGCACCACTGGGATTGTACAAGTTTCTTGGCCATGAATGGGAGCTTTGTAGGATTCTACTGTGTGGTCATTCACAGGCAATCTGTTGGTCTTTTTAGAGATGTTTAATAAAAAAAGAAAATCTATATGAAATACAGGAGGAGGGGGGTGAGCTGAGTATCAGCTAGCGGCCCAATCAATGAGTGAATGTGTTTGGGTCTCCTCCCGGAAGAGAAAGCTTGTTTTAGGAATTTAGCCTGGCACTCATGGGGTTCTGTTTGTATAGCCCTTTCATTTTAAAAAATACATGCAGGCAATTAAGAAGAGGTGGCTTGGAGCAGGCACAGGGAGAAGAGACAGGAAGGGAAGGAAAACGGGAACCATGAAAAAAAGAACAACTGTTAGAATTGAAGAGAGGGCTACAGTAAGGATGAAGTCAGAACCAATGGTATCTTCTCGTTCTGTAGGTAACATACAATTCACTATCTGATTGATGGGTGCTCACTGGGACGGAGTAGGCTAGGGGAACCCTGGTCCATGCATGGTAGTGCTTGCTCTTTCCCATGCCTCTCTCCACTTCTGTCAGCTAGCTCTGCTAGATGTTGCCTCTCATCTGCTCATTTGCTAGAAGACATTCTGCTGGGCCATGAGCAGTCATGGAAAACCAGCACTGGTCCCTTTGATGGTGCACCAAGGTGAAAGCAGCTTAAATTGAACCTCCAGGCACCAAAACTTTGTCAACCAACAGGCTTCATGAGGAGTGGCACAATTTGGAACAAAATCTGTTTTTTGATGATTGCTTAAGAACCAAGCACAGTGAGGCCCTGGGCAGGACTGGGATGACTGCATTCCACCACACTGTAGGTACATGGGATGAATAAATTTCAAGCTGGCAGGTGGATCCATAAGGCATTTACAGACATTCCAAGCATGACCTGGTTGAAGCTAATTTGTGGGATGTTTGTCCACAAGGCAAGAAGTTTCTTGGTCTCCTAGAGAGTGTCGAGGTCACTTTTACCTGCCGGTCACACTGCTTCAGGCTGCCCATCACTCCAGCAGGCAGGCTGGTCCAAGGAGCATCCACTGGAATGGACAGATGCTGCTGATCTCTCTCGCAAGCTAGTAAGAAGCTGTCAGCACGAGCCAGATCTTATGGAAAGACCAAACACACAACGAAAGGCTGCCTCTGGACTGACAGGGAAGACGGAGTCTCTGGCAGCCTGTGGTCACCAAAGCGTACCGAAGGAAAAGTGCATTAACTCCACTGCGCTAGCCAGCCTCCAATAAACCTGCCTCCCAAATTAGCCAGCAGCTTTGCTGGGACACTGTGCTTTCTCTTTCAAGTTGTTGCTATGAATCATTGAAACTATCCCCATTTTTCAATGGTGAGGGAAAAGTGCTCTCATACAGCTTGATAAACCGTGTGAGCTCCTTATGTGACGAAGGCACTGTAAGTGCCAGGCACAACCATTAGCTAAGCTCGTTTTCTCCATGTGTGTGTGTTTGTATGTGCATTTTTACAGATGTATTATATGTAGATATAAATCTTCACGTAATTCATAAAAATGTTTGTCCGTATAATTTTCATCTTACAACACGCGGCTTGTTCAATTCTCTGCATCACCCTGTACTGATTAAAAAAGGATCTCAGCTGTGCTCTCCTGCCTCTGCTGATAGCCCTTGCTATCTATAATCTACCCCAGCGTTTACTCCTAAAGAAAATTAGAGACTTAATCTGTGAATAGTTACTAAGAACATTTAAGGATAAAATAAGTATGCAGCTTGGGGATAAGAAATGTTCACTGTTCTTCACTGGGGCTTTCAAAGAGCTTAAAGAAAATACCTCCCACCAGCTGGTCTACAAAATGTGTGATTTGTAAACCTGAAAAGTCAACAACCATATATGATGTTACGATTTACCAGCCAGAACCCGCAAGTCATATACAGAGACCTTTGCTCTGTCCTTACTAAGTTGAGGACTGGATTTTAGTTGCAACTGGCTGGAGGAAAAAAAAATTACCATGTGGAGGAAAACTTTCCGTTAGCATAAAGCCAAAAGCATCAGCCTGTGAACCAGCTGGATGTGCCTTTACCCCAGGGCACACTGGGGGCAAGAAGGAGGCGGCACGGGGGTGTCCCACTACGCATACCGAAAGTACCTGAATCAGACCAGCCCTTAAGCTGGCCAACAAGTTGTGGAGGGCTTGGGCTGGAGATAAGTAGCTGTGAGGTCTTTGTACCCACAGCATGGAGAAAGCGATGTCTGCTTCAGGAAAGTCATTGCTCTATGTCTCTGGGCAGAGCTAAGGAGAAGCAGGTAGGAGATGGAGTTAAATCCTCATCTGGGTTCTGCATCTCTCAGGCAGGGCCAGGGCTGTGTACCCCTCCTGAAATGCTTTGTTCCTCAATATACGTAGGGGGAAATGCTGTTTTTTTCTTTTTCAGGGTTTCTGAGGAGCTGAACTGGAGGCCAAAGCAAACCGGGACTGCCATCAATGGCTCCATTGAGTGTCAGGGCAGGCGCAGCGCAGGGCTGCAGGGCATGGATGTTGAAATGGGGGGGGGTTGTCCAATCCTTGGACCTATAGGATAATGAAGTCCTGGGAAAACGAGGGGAAGGATGAAGAGGTTGCTGCTGAAAGTGTGGAAATTGCACAGATTTGGAATTTCCACTCAGAGGTTCTTATAAGGTGCGAATTTTGGCAGAGCTTTGTAGCTCCCATGGTAACCTGCGGAGGACGGAGCCAGGATGTCTGGGGAGAAAGATGGCAGCGGTATGTTTTAGAGTCCCAGTAGCTGTCCCCACGTGTACGTGAACTGGAAGCCTCTGGCATGACGCAGCACATGGGGAAACACCACAGACCCTGCCAAGACCGTCTGCCCCCAGGGCACGGGAGGCCGGTACGTGCGAGGCTCTGCCGTGGGTGCAACGCTGCCTTCAGCATCACCTTCTACCCCTGCTGACAGAGTAAACCACACACCTCTGCGACCGGCTGACAGCTTCTGATGGCTGGATGCACGCACAGAGGTTGGCACTTCATGCCTCTCCTGGCTGCCTGGGGTGGGACAGACAAGCAGTGAAGCAGCAGGACAAAAAGCAGAGATAAGTGCTCTAAGATGTCAAAACTGAACTCCTCCTCTGCTCAACTAATGGCTTTGAAACGTTTATCCACCGAACACTTGCCCAAATATCCCACTCCCAGACCGCTGGCTCTTTGCACATGGTGGTGCAGAAGTCTTGCTGCTCCTGCTGGCAGCTGCCTTCCCTGATATCCCAGCCAAGAGCTCTGCCCTCGGATGAGGGGAAGGTAAAGAGATGTGCAAAAGAGGAGGGACAAAAGGTACAGCCAGGATATTGTGCCTTGCTGCAAGGATAATATGCAAGGTGCCAAGGATGCCTGGAGAAAGGGAGCCCAGCAAGACTGTCCCTTCTGCAGACACAGGCTGCAGGCACCAGGCAGTTGCATCTCTGCCATGTGAACTGAACATACTCTTCTGAAATGTTGGTCTTGGAGACCTGTTTTCCCTCTGCTTCCCCAAAAAGACAGGGCCAGAAATAGATTGTACTTGATCTCAAGCAGGAGAAACAGCCTGGCCAGGACACAAGCACATATCCTGCATTAACTCTCCTTCACGTAATGACCGCTGGATATATCGCCCAGTGTCCCTAGGCAGGGGTGCTGCTCAGGAGAACATCAGCATGTACTATGCTACTAAAGGAAACTCAGGTTCGTCTTCTCCAGCAATCTCTGGGTTTTATCTCTTTGTAAAGCATGATCTGATATAGCTTGTTTCTCAACGGCCTGAGCACTGGGAGGGTTGGTTTTGCCACAGACAGCATGAACTGTGGGGTGTGGGCTTGAAGGACTGTGTCCAGGGAAAGCCATAGGTACCCCTGCTTTCCTCAGCCCTGACGTGATGGGACAGATCTGGAAACAGAAGCATCCTCTCTGTGTGTCCTGAGGCTTCTAAAATGAGCATGCTCCTTGAGGAGCAATCCTTCAGGGCTCTCCTTCTCCTGCTTTCCTAATGGTGGTCAACGCTGTTTGGGTTTGAGCCCTGCTTGTTGTCCTGCAGCTGGTTAAGTGGTGAGAGGAGTCTGTGGTGTGCGCACAAGCTCGGGCTGGCCTCAGGGAAGGAAACAGAGGGGCTCGCATTGCTGGGACGCACACAGCGTGCTTTGGTACAGCGTACAGCCTGGGCTACGGCTCATCCTGGCGAACGCTAGCAAGAGTCCTGGGATGACAGAAGGAGCTCTCAGCTCTTCGTCTGACTACGGCTTTTGTGAGTCAGGTTGTGTTTGCATAAACTGGACCTGGTTGCTAGCTGCAGGTTTTCCTGCCCATAACCACCATGCCTTTTAAGGCTTTTAGCAGCACCATAATAGTGATTATTGCTGGCGACTCTAGCTTTGCCCTACTGTGGGCACATCCTGGATGGAGCAGCCAGTGTGTGATAACTCCAGGGAATAAAATTATTTGGGCAATTTTTCTTCTTTTGACGGCACTTGAACTACAAGAGATTCCAGTAAGAGAAATTATTGGCAGAATGGACGTGGAAAGAGTGATTATTTTTTTTAAAACAAATATTGGAGAGGGTGTTTGGAGTAAGAGACTGAGAAAGAAATTTGACCTGTCTCTCATCAGAGCAAGCAATGCAGCTTTGACACCATAGACGTCCCACAGTCCGACACCTAGGGAGGGAAGGAGTTCAAGAACTTCTTTCAAATAAACACTCACTTTGCAGAAAGCTGTGTTTTCTTTTCAAGCAGTGGACAAGGGAAAAAGGCAAAAGTCTTTAGTAACACGCTGGCTAACAGGTTTCTCCCCATTTCTATTGCGTGAAGGGAAGATAGTCGACATGATGGGTGTGCCAGGCTGTTCTGAAGTTCTGCCCTTATTTATAGCCTGAATCTTCCCCCAAGAGCTTGTGGGGTGGCGGATGGGAAGTGCCCCTTTTGCAACCTCCATGGCAGAGCCAGGGGTCTACAGGAGCCTTTGAGTGATCAAGGCATGGACCTTATGGAAGAGTTCTTGATCTTCAGAGCCTGCAGTTGTCTTGATCAGAAAACCTCATTCCACTCTGCCATACTCACACCTTTGCTTTCCCCGTACAACGGAGAGCAGAACACATCCCATATGCCTCCATCATCAGAAAGCTGCAAGATTTGCTTCAGGGTGATGCATTGACGTTGCCCTACCACAGCACCAGCGTGTCTGGGCTGCTCTCAACCCAAAGCAGCACACTCCAGCTGGCGAGAGACAGGGAGGCGGCTGTATTTTGGCACGGTGAAGGTTTGCAGCAGCATGCGCACACGTCCCTTTCTGGTGCAGATTTTCAAAGCCTGTTGCTCTTCATATGCAGCTCAAATTCACCTGCCAGACCTTCCCTGGGGAAAATGACTGTCTCTCCAGAGCCCGGCGGCACAGGCTGGCACCTCAGCCACTTACAGTAGGGAAGCACAACTGCCAGGGGACTGACTGCTGGGAAAGGCGGGACTGCCTCAGAGAAAAAAAGACATGTTGGACATTTCTGTCTATTGGAAAAGAAATGTCAGAGCAACAAAAGAAAATCCAGATGTGCTGCATTCACATGGTAACTAGCTAATTGGAGACAGCCCCGCCTAATTTCTAGCAGCTTAGCATTTCTCTTGCTGTTTATTGACTGAGAGTTTTCTCATTACTGGTGCATCTTTAGGAGAAAATATATTCTTGCTAGGCATTAGATTTTCTTTCAGAAGTACTGGGTTTTTTATTACTATACCTTCAGCAAGATTTCCTAATAAGAAACTTGAAACCTTTCGGCTCAGCTGGAGTTTTGCCATGGACTTCTGCAAGGACACAATCGTGGCTTAACCCAAAGGGCTGAGAAAAGGGCTGGGAGGGGATGGCGACAGTGTGTACGTACGGATGCTCTCCTGCGTGGAAGAAGCTGCCATCACAGCAGTGCAGAGCTACTGTAACAGTCATAGCAGAGCATTTGTATCTCTCATGAGAGGGCTGGAGGGGCACTGGACACAAAGCAATATCTAAAAGTCAGGCACGGGGTGCAGGATTAATTCAAAGCCCTTCTGGTAAAGGGCAGCAAACAGAAGGAAGCCTCCCTGGGATGGGGAGCTCACCAAACAGGCAGATACACATTTTCCTGCTTGTGCATCTCTTCAGAGAAAGCTTCTGATTCCCAGTTTGTTTTGACAAGGCAGGTCCAGAGAGGCTTCAGTTGAGTATCTAACAGCCAGGACGATTTGCAGCTGTCTGCTCCAGTGGGGAATCCAACTCCTTCCCAGTTAAATTCGGAGACTTGCAGCTGGCCAGTTGCCTGGTGCTGGGCTGTGGCTGCTGCTTTGCTGGCCAAAGTGGTCCGGCCTCTGCTCCTGCTGCCTCCGGGGCTCTTACACCGGGGGGAGCTTGGCCCATGCAGAGCCAGAGGAAGGCACGTGCACTCAAAGCCCATGATACCTCTCATTCCCCACAGCCTGCTTTTCCTCCCTAAGAAAAAAAGAAAAACAAAAATAAAGCCCCAAACCCCAGCCCAGTTGCATGGCTGGCCCCTGCATGATGCACAGGAAAACTCATTTCCAGTAGGACAAAGCCAGAGCGAAGTGGGTTTCAGCATCCCCAGCACAAACCGAGGAAACTGAATTAATTTCAGACATTTCTGGAATTTCAGCTATTTCATCAAGCAGCTGTGTCCTGCCACAGGCGCCTGGTGCCGAGGGCTGGCGAGAAGCAAGCTGATAGCCCAGCGCAGAAAGAAACAGAGGAGGAGAGGCCAAGGCCAGGCCGGCCCCATCCCCGTGCAGCTGCAGCCTCCTGCCTGTCTTATTGCCACCCTGCCAGCACCTCGGGGCTACGACCCGGTCCCTCCAAAACACTGATGGGGACCAAGTAGCAAGAGACAATCTTTGCCCCTGGCTGATAACAGATCCTTTCCCACAGCCCTCCCCACTGCCAGGCTTTAAACCTTGCTCTTGGGGCCATCTCAGCCCGAAAACGTACGCTGGCTGAGCAAACCCACTGGCAGGCTGTCCTGGGGCCAGAGCTGCCTGTGTGTGACAGCAGGCACGTAAGCTTGGTGGCCCATCAGAGGAGACGTTTCTCTAAGAGGTGGAAAAGGCAAAAAAAAAAAAAAAAAAAGATCAGTCCCCTTCAAGGTTTTCAGTGGCGTAATAAAAGTCCCTGTGTCTTGGATGCCAGAGAGGTCTGGGGGAGGGGGAAGAGACGGTGAAAGTGAATTAAATGGGCCTTTCAGGAGCAGAGAGAGCACTTAATCTTCTCCAGCCTGTTTAGTGCGGATGCTGTTGAAGCCTCCCTGCCATGACAGCCAGCAGAGCTCGGCCCACATTGTCCTTCGCAGGCACCGCGCCGTCCCGGAGGAGGGCTGAGCTGGCGGAGAGGAGCGGGGCAGGAGGGGAAGGTGCCTTGGGAAACAGCGATCAAACACACAGGATGAATCTGGGAGCCAGAAGGGACCGAAGCCTGGAAGGCTGGGCCAGGTGACAGCCCCAACCCAAGCAAAGGGAAGAGGCAGGCAGATGCTTGCCTTAGGTGGCCAGGGCATGGGCAGTGCTCGGGGCAATGCCAGTAGGGATGAGGGGTGGGCTGCAGCTGCTGGCAAGTCTTCAGCTGTGCCCCTGTCCCACGGAGGCAGGGGAAATGCCCGCTCACCACTGCTGTGCTTCCTGACCACGTCGGCACAGCATCCTCTGCTTAGCCCCTTTGCCTCACCCTGTCAATGTTGAGGATGCCCTGGCACCGAACGATGCAGAGAGTAAGAGCAGGAGAAAGACCCCAGGGGCACAGGCTGGCACACTGCAAACCTCAGCCATGACCACAGCCCTGCCCAGCTCTGCCGATCCTCGCTATTCCTTTGATCGACGGTTAACCTGCTCCCAGCAGCTGTGCCCCAGATGTGCCTCTGGGCATCTATAGCTCTCAGCACTGTTGCTGTACCCATGTTATCGCCTGCGCTTCTATGGCACAGCACTCTCCCACGCAGCTCAAGAGCAATCTTTTTTTTTTTTTTTTCCTACAACTGTCCTTCTGGCTTCAGTGGTGAAGAACACCTTGCTCCTGTGATCAGCCCTGGAAAAGGGACAGACCCAAACCCTGCTGCTGCAGGCAGTAAGCAAGGAAAAAAACCACTGAGTATCTGCAGGACCTGCTGACACCCCAGCATAGGGTGTTTGCTCAGGGTGCAGCTTAAGAGCCACCCCCAAAAGGCAGAGAAACTCCTTGGGAGTTTCACCCCAGCGCATCCCTTGGGTTCATCAGGGGCCTCGTCCTTTTGTGTAAGGGTTTAGGTGATGGGGGAGGGAGAGGAGAAATAATTTTTGTTAGGCTGCTGCTGTACAGCCAGCAGTACCCGGAGAGTCAGGGAAAACTGCGTTGAAGTGCTGCTGGGGTGAGTACTGGGAACACCTAAAAATAAAAGCCTTTGGATTATAAGGACTTAAAAGAAAGCTATTCCTTAAACAGTTGGTAGCTGCAGCCTAGGGTCAGCAATGCGTTCTACCTGGGGCTGTGTGCACTAAGAACATTAATTGAGCCTCCTGGGTACGTAAGCCTCTTATCTCCTTATACCCAGCGCTTTATCTGAGCTGGAAAAAAAATGAGATTATTAGCTACTTTTAATGAACAGCAGTAGGGTGTGCATGCTCACCTGCTCTTTGCATGCTTCCTTCTCTCTGTGTTTCTCTTTAAAACTGTTAGCTTTTTAGGATATGAGCCAAGACTTCAAAAGGGATGTCGGTGTTGGAGGAAGGGAGACGGCTCCTTTTCATCATTTAGGGGCCAAGGGTGCTCTCAAAGCTCCCGCTCAGCTCCTTAATCCTACAGGTGCTTCTCGCTTTCTCAGATCTGACATCTCAAAGCTGCTGCGTGGGGCTCTCCCTGCCCTCCTCTCCTGCCTAAGTGACTCCCTGTCTAGCGCGGCAGCCTTTGAAATCCCTTTTCCCGGCACCTCGCCGTGCCCACGCTCTGCGTGCAGGGTGCACATCAGAAGGGGGAGGTGGAGGGCTGCTGCTCCTGGTGGGCATGGAGACCTCAAAGAGGGATGTGGTGGGGCGGAGGTTATGCTTTGGGTGATTTAAGTGGAACTTGCAGGCTATGGAAGAGCCTCTGTTTGACCCCAGTTCCTATGCTGGGGAGCGGTGGACACTGGTCTGGGCTGTGCTTACGGCTTGGTGTCCCAGTGGGATTGGGGATGGGGAGCTTGGCTGCAGGGGGCTGGCTGGGAGCTGGCCACGGTTTTGCTCCATGTTTTTTTAGGGAACATAGGAAGCAAAGCAGTGCAAAATCACCACCACCTTGATGCCGGCCCTGAGCTGCCCTCTTCCTCTTGCCACCAAGGGAGTGGGGGGACGTGCTGGCTCACCAGCCCTGGGGGCCTTGTGCCTGGAGGAGGAAGCCGATAAGGAAGAGCCTGTCTGCGAGAGGAGATTAAAACCCCCTGGCCTGGCGTTTCCCAAGGCAGTCTGTCGCCAGCAAAGGGCTCCTGGGAGCCCTGTCTGCCCTCCCGCTACCAGCCCTGCCTGTCACCCTGCCTCCCGACGTGATCCCTACGCTGGATGCCCTCGTCATTGGAGAGCGACTTCCATCAGCTGCTGCCTTTTCTTTAATTCCTCAGAGAGCTGTGTTTGCTTCTCAGATTTCCTTTCCTGATTGTTTTCAAAGACAGATGCAGATGCCCTCTGCCTTTAAAAGCCATGGCTTTTCTTGCTGCTAGTGGGCTGTAAACAGCTTTCCTGTTAAATGTGCCCTTTCAGTTGCGTTCTGGCTCTAAGCGGTGTTGCTTTTTTGTTTTTCTTTGGAAGTTGATTCTCATTTATTGCCCTTTTCTCCATAAGCTGGTAGTGCTGGCCAGGAGAGATGGGGTAATTTCCCCTCTCCTAAACTGTGCTTCCTAACTAGATCACACCTGGATCCACCGCTAACCTTAAAGATGCTGTCCTTGAGGGAGGATTCAGGCCAGGAGGAGGGTTTGAGAGCTCTGCAGGGCTTTCTCCTTGCCCTCCGGTTGTGTTTGGGCCTGGAGGCTAAATGGGAACCTCAGCCATGGGGATCCAGCAGTGCTCCGTGGCTCGGCCAAAACGATTTCTAAGGAAGGACAGGGTGAGACGTGGGAGCAGAGCAGGTCCCAAAACAGGGTCCCTCACACCTAGGTTCAGCCCAAGGCTTTGGTCAGTTCTTCTCCCTGCAGGGACAAAGCACACCACAAAGCTGGCCAACAACGGAGCTACAGGCAGAGGCAGACACCTTGCAGCTCTGGTTCCTGGCCCTGATCCTGCTCTGATAGGCTGATTCTTCCCAAAATCCTTTACTCATTTTTTAGTTCTATCCTCACCTCAGTTTTTCAAAGCTTCATCTCCCGCTGCGCATGAGGCCTGATCTGACACCCCTCTCGCATCTCTCACTTCTTGTCCCTGCTTGGCTGCTTTCGCTTATAGGAAGCAAGAGGGGAAATAAAAAGCCTGAATAACTGAGGATCTCAAAGTGGTTTTCAAACCTCTCTTCTCCCCACTGTGATGCTGCTTGTTCATGTGGTGGGAAAACTAAGTCAGGGAGCAGCGATGGGGTCATGTGCGCTTCCAGCATCGGATGCCTGGCAGCACCGTGGCAGAACCAGTTTGCAGAACCCCCAGTGCACAGCCAGCCCTTCCGCCCGTCTGCTGTACGCTGCTAACCAGCCCCTGCCATACAAAACAGGCTGCAGTTGGCAGCAGTTTCTTTGCACTGGGGCTGAATAGTGCCAAACCCCTGGGACGGTGACGATTGTTCAGGGAGGGGGGAGGACACACAACACACGAAGTGGGAAGGGAGCTGTTAAAACGCTGGGGGGGTTGACGTGAGACGAAGAAATGCAGCAGTGAGAAGGCTCTCTTCCAAACTTCTATATGTGATTTAAAAAAGAAACAAACCCAAAAGCTGGAGCTAAAAAGGCGGCTTGAGGAACGAAGCTGCTGGAGTTTTCCGAGAAGGCTCCCAAGATGCACAATGGGAACATCTGTACCTCGGCCGGCGCCTTGGAAGGGTCTCAGGCCGCAAAGCGGGGCTGGCGTCAGCCGGCTACAGCCCTGCCTTGATGCCGCCCTCTCCCTCAAAACTCCTGCCTCGGCACGGCTCCTCCCGCCGCCCGGCTTGCCTTGCAGCAAGCCGTAAATCCCCCTTCCCACATCTCCGTCTCCTCCTTCACCACGGGCTCCGTGGGTTTTGAGCAGCCGAGCATCCCGTAGCGGGAGCAGGGGAGAGGGAGGTTTGGCCCTGGGAACAACTGTCCTCTGTGCTGCCCGTGAAAGGCGGTTTCATAAGGCTCTCGCTGAAAACGGCCCGTTATCGGGATCTGCCGGGCCGGTCAGCCCCGCTCCCGGGGATGGAGAGACAGGCCAGAAAGACGCACACTCGCATAGTGTCTCTGTCCTGGCACGGGCGTTTTCCAGCCTCGAGGGATGCAGACAGCTGGGGTTGATCCTGATCCTGCCTGCGAAGACTGTTGCGGGGCTGGGGGATGGCTGTCTGTCCCTCTGCCTTCATACCTGGTGCCAGCTCCTGGTGAGGGGGGGAGCGTGTGCCCAAAACCCCTTGGTAGAGCCCAGCAAAGCCCAGTAGGTTCTTGCTGTTCCCATGCCCGGAGCTGTCGGGAGGTGAGATGGGTCTCTTGGAGGAGGCAGCCTGAGATGGTGGAGGCAAGTCCAAGGGAAAACTCCCTCCCCTTAAACCCATTCCCCATCAGCTGCTTCATCTTTTCTCTCTGCCTACACCCACTGCCCCCATCCCCTCCCGGGGGACTCGGCGCTTGCCTGGCGCCAACAGAGGAGCTTTGGGAAGAGGCAGAGCCTGCCTGTGCCGAGCATTTCCCACTACCCAGGACAAGCAGCAGTTCATGTTCGGTGTAGCATGTGCTACAAAACCGATGCCTTTGTAAAGGCATATATTTTTCACAAAGGTAAAAGTTTTACACAAAAATAAAGGCTCTATAGGCAGTTGTGTTCATGTGCTCATTCTCTAAGATTCGTCCCCAAAATGGGCGATGCTGTGGAGGCCTCTGAGTACCATTTGCCTCCTTTTACATCTTTTTATTGGAGCCAATGATGCCCGAGGCCAGGAGGCCCATTCCTGCCTCCTGCTGACCTTGGCTCCTTGAGGCTCATCAGCGATGTGTCTTCCTCCAGGACGTTTGGGCTGATGATGCTGAAGGCAGATATAATTTATCCCATGTTATTTCCAGCATGATCTGCCCAGTATTAAAAAACAACAAAAAAAAAACAAAACAAAAAAACCCAAAACGCCCAAATTATAATAAAAATTAGGAGCAGTCCCTGGCTTTTGTGGCTCAGACCCCGACGTCTGGACAGCTCTGCAGGACCCACAGCAGCGTGAGTCCCCATGCACAAGCAGGACTCAGGGTTTGCCCGGGGCAAGGCAGAAACGAGCAGCAATAAGAAACAGTTTTTGGAGCAACTTTTTCACCCAGAACTGCATATTAATGCCATCTTAAAATGACAACAAACGCTGCTCTGTGTAGCTCTGGCTATGATCTTCTCCATCATTCTGCTATTTTAGGAGACTAGAAAATTAAGGACACTGGTTTGTCCTACGGTGCCACCACAGAGTGGCCTTGTGTGACTTGGCCCCTGGAAGTTGCCCCTCACAGCTGAGATCCCCATTTTGTAGAGGCGGGAGTGGTTTCTGACCTGCAGCAGCCCCAGCTATTCCTGCCCTGGGTCCACCGGCGCTCCTGCGGGCGCCCTGGGTACCTGTCCCATCACATCCTCCTGTTAGGGCTCCTTCCTAACAGAGGCAACTAATGCTGCTTTATGCCCATTGATTTGCATTTTTAAATGAATGAATAACCTCCTGGTAATTCACCCCCCACTGACGTGTCTTAGCTTGTCTTCCTCTTCTTTCCCCCCTGCACCAGCGTTGCAGAACTATGGCCGTGTGCATTTTTTTTTGGTGACGGCTCTGGATTGTCGGTTGCTGTTTTACTCAAAGGCATTCCCTATGGTATTGCCCCTTTGCCCATCCCATCTTCTCTCCCTGTTTTGTGGATGTAAGCTACCTTTACAGTGGCAGAAATATAAAATACTGAGGGATTCGGATAGGCAGGGGACATGGGAAAAAGGTCAGTGCTTGCAGCGTGTTACTGGACCTGAATCCTGAAAGCCCTAAACACGCAGGGATTTAATTGTGCGATACAAGTGGCTTTCATGCTCCTCTTGTGCTTGTGACTTCCCTAAAATCCACCCTGGGAGCCCGGGGCAGGGCCATCCCCAGCCGGCGAGGGGACAACTCCGAGAGCAGCAGCCCGAGGGCACCATCTAGTGAAGAGCGGGACCACAGACCTGGAATGGGAGAAACGGAGTGAAAATGGGGAGGGGGTCGCCAGGGGGTCAGCCCCGAGGTGTAGAGAGTCACGTTTTGTGCTTTCCCTCCACTCTGGTTATTTTAAAATTTTCTCCATCAGGATCCCCCCAGAGAAGCCTTTGCCACACTTTGTCCATTGTGGCAGAGATGTTGGTCCGGGGTGTACCACACTTGCTGCTCTGCCCTGGTCAGGTGGCATTGGAAAGATGATGGTATTTTCTTTTCTTGTCTGGGGAAAAAAAAAGAAAAAGAAAAAAAAGAAAAAAAAAGTGTTATTCCTAACGCTTTGCGAGGGGCTCTGGGCTTGTGGGAGCGGAGAGTAGCAGGCAGCTCGGGGCAGGTCTGAGCTGGAGGCAAGGGTTGTGCTTGTAGCTGAGCCAAATCCTCCCTTTTCAATTAGAAAATGTAAAAACCACCATAGGTGCTCTAACATCTCCCCAGCAGCCCCAGGGTGAGCTGGTAGGGGAAAAGCAGGCTGAAAGACCACGGGTTTGGTGCAGAGATTAAAGCTCTCTGGGATGATGCAGCGATTGGGGATGGAGGAAAGGTCATGTCACACTGCTGCTGCTCCCAGTGCTGGGTGGGCTGAGCTGGGTGCTCTCCCCACATTGCCTCACTGGGAATCACACGCATTGCCAGGAGGGAGCTGACCTGCATCCTGCTGTTCCCCAAGGAAGAAGCGTTTCTGCAGCCCAAAAGCAATGCTGTGCCTCCATACCCCCTGCCATCATCCCAAGCTCCCAGCTTGCCTCCTGCAAGGTGTTCCCGTGCCCACCGACCCCAGGTCCAGTCCCTGGTCCCCTGACCGTAAGCTCAGCAGTTATTTTGTGAGCTGACTTGCAGGGAGGCTATTGGTAAGGCATGGGTATCACTCACGTGCCGAACATCACTGTCCTCAGAGCCCTTTCCCTGGGAAAGGGAGGGGAGACCCCGGGGCAGGGGCATGGGAAGGTGACATCTCTGAGCAGGAGAAGGACCACAGTGGTGACCAGCCCCTCGGCCCCTCCTGTACCCAGCGATGCTGGGGAGCACCCCACATGCCCCTGGCACTGCACCCCACAAGCCCCTTCTGCCCTAAAAGTGACATCTTCAGCAGCTCACAGCCCCCACTGGCCACTTGGCATCCAGCCCCCAGCTCACCCCATGGGTGCAGGGCTGTGGGGTGCCTGCAGCAGGGGTCCCCTTGCCGGGCCAGCGGTGACCCTGGCATCCAGGCTGCCTGCACAGGGAGACGGAATCACGGCTTAGTGGGAGTGCCTTTCTCCCTTGTGTCATGCCTGCAACACACCCTTCCCATGCACCCAAAGCACCTGTGGCTTGGGGACCAAGGGGTACTGGAGTTGGGCCACCCCAGCCTGTCCAGTACAGCCTTTGCAGCCACCCTTGGGGTCGGCTCCCTGGGGAGGATGGGGCGTGCAGGGAAAGGTGCCTTTTCTTCTCATCCGCAGACAGTCACGATGCTTAAGTGGCTTGTTTTTCATCAGGAAAAGGCTGTTGCTAGGCCACCCTGGTCCCCAGCATTGGTCGGGAAGGGGTTTTGCAGCCAATCCGGGAGGTTGTGCCGGCGGTTCACACACGCACACGCGTGCACACGCGCACAGGCACACGCACACCCCTCCCGCAGCTGAAGTGCTAAGCGGCTGCCAGATGTGCCTATTCATTTCCACATCACACCTATGCGCTTCTGCCGGCCAAGCAGGTTATTAAGGCTCCAGGGATTTTAATTTAGAGCCAGCTGTGCGTTTTCTGGCTTCTAATTCACACTTGGGGTGGAGAGGAGAAGGGTGATGGTGGGTGGGGGTAGCGATGGGGTGGGGAGCACAGGGAGGCTGATTCTTCCCTTTGCTGCGACCAGTTAGGTCTCTGGCGAGGTGTCCGAGCGAAGGCTCCGCTCTCTGCCCACAAACAGGGTGAATCATTCCTCTGTGTCCCCATGGAAAGGGGACAGAATGCCCCAGGGTAAGGGCTTGCTCCAGGCTGTTATTAGGTACCGGCATTGCTCCACCCCAAGACATTCGGGGCGCTTCAACCACATGTACCGTGATAACCAGAGCCAGCATCAAAGCAAACCAAGTGTTTGATGAGGGGATGCCACTCCCAGTCGTGGTTCCCATGTAAACAGCCCCCGGCAGCCAGGGATGGTGCTGGTGCTGGTGATGCAGGAGGGTTGGATGCATCCCTGGCAAAGGGTCTCCTGGTACAGCTGCTGTTCTGCCTCGGCGCTATTTCAAGCACCCTGCGGGTGTCTGATGTCCACGCAGCAAAAGCAGAGCCCCGGCTGCATGGGCAAGGCAGGGCATGAGCAGAGCCCGGGATGTGGGCAGGATGGGTGCACGCATCCACTTCTACAGCTGCGGGATAGGAATAGACACCAAAAACACGCAGAAGACTGTGGCTAACCCACACAAAACTCAGTTTCTGAGTGTCCCCCATGAAAATCTCTTTGTAGCAGGAGGGCAGGAAAGGGGGAGCTGAATAAAAGCAAGGGAAAGCATTGAATCGCTGTCTGCTGCTCAAGGAGAAGCTGTTGCTAGACAGAAGTAAAAGCCGTCGCCATCGGCTCCCATTGGCTCAGCCCCACTCCAATGACGGGCTTATCAGTTACCTGCTTTCGCAGCTGGCTGGAAAAAAACTCATTTGACAATGTTTTCCCTCTGATAAAAAAGCCCATTGCTGGATTCGTGGGTTTGGGTTAATCATTATTCAGGGTCGTTGAGACAACGGCTGAGTTTTCTGCAGATTCTTCAATCATCACGAAATTTGGCGTAAATGGTGAGCCAGCCTCGCTCTCCTTCTCCCACCTAAAGATGCTCACCCTGCCTAAAGATGCTCAGCCTCCCAGCACAAGCACCGGCAGGCTGCTCGGGCGGTGAACCAGGGCGACGGTCGGCTGCTCCGAGCCGTAGCGACTCCCTGGCATGTAAGTGAATATTCACGAACACCTGTGAAAATCTTGATTAGCTCCTGAAGGGTTCACCGGGTCCAAACGGGATGAAAGTCGCCATTTGGATTATTCAGAGCAAACATCGCTTTGTCAGCAGGGAGTGGGTTGCCACCACCCCTCATCATCCATGGTGGGGCTTGCTCCTCAGCAACCTTGCTTTGGGGGGCTTGAGGGCTGCAAGAGTACAACCTGAGCTTTTTCCCAGCCCTTCAAACCTCATGTAAATAGGAATTGATCCCCCAAATTTGTTTCTCAGCTTCCCCAAGAGCTGGAGATCACGGCATAGAAGCAAAGCTTGTAGGACATGTGAGCACCAAAGGGCAGCCAGCCTTTGGCTGTGTTGCTGCTGCCTTCAAATTTGCCCCCAAAGCAGGGGGAGTATTTCAGCAGGGGAGTTAAATCAGCGTGGGGATGATGGGGATGAGCCTAGACTTTGCCACGTCAACGTGCAAGCCCGGAGCTGTGCAGCTAGGAGGGCAGGCAAGGAAAAAGCTGCCCTGGATCACAGGGGATAAGTGCTTGGAGACACCTGTCCCTTGTCTGGAGCCCAGCCCAGGCTTGCTTTTGGAAGAGGGTCTCACTAAATTGTTTGGATAGTAAAGACTTTGAAATTAATTTTTTTTTTTCGTTAATTATGCCTTCCCCTCTCCGCTAGCTGACAGCAAGGCAGGCTGAGTCATGGGCTGATAAAGCCTCATGGCCTTCCACCTCCTTTTGCAGCTTTCTCCAGCCTCACCCCAGCACACCCATGTCTTGCATCGAGCCACCGCGTGCCTTAGGGCAAGTCAGTGCCGTGGGGTGGTGAGATAGGGTGGGCTGGGGGGGCGACAACAAGCCTGGGGCTGTTAGGTGCCCCATTCAAACTCCCCACGAAGCCATGTACCCCCTGAGGGGACGCAGTTATAAGGGTCAGGTCATAAGGCCATGAGTGAAGCTTCCCTCCGCTGTGCCCTTTCTCTGGGTCTGCTTTCCTGGGAGCAGAAGGCAGTGCTGCTGTGTCGGCTTCGGGACACCACCATCTTCTGTCAGTGGGTCTGCTGACCTGCTGAGCTTTCACCTTTCCTGCAGCTTTGCTTCCCTCCTGCCACCCTGGGAGAGGTGGAAATGGCAGAGAAGAGGAAACAGAGAAAAACCTGTGCCAGCTGTGCTCCTCCTGCACCCCCCGGGTTCTCCCATGGGGTTCAGGTCTCTCCCGTACCCCGCCAGGCCCTGCTGATAACGCATGGCATCGCATCACTAAGGGTGGTGCCGGCTGCGTTTTACAGCTGGATGCATCAGGAACAGGCCTGGGACAAACTGTCACGAGCAGGATTTAAAGACCTACTGTGGGGCCACATTTCCTGCCAGGTCTGGTGGAGAGTGCCTAGACCATGAGCTCACGGCACAGCCCGGGTTGTTACTATTTCTGCTGAAGGACGGTTGCTCTCGGGCCACTGGGAGGGCAGAGCTTTTTAGACACGACTGACGTGTTTCGAAGCTGTTTCTGAGCTGTCCCAGTCTTCCTCTGCCGGGCAGGGAGGAGTTAAGATGGGAAGCGCAAGACGAAGTCTTGTAATGCGTCAGGTGTGCCTGCGTCACCAGCTCCCTTGGCTGCTTCCCAAGGCTGGGGCTGAGCTCTGCTTCTCCCTGGATGCCAGGAAAAGCCTGGGACCTGTCTCGCCTGGCTGCGGGGGACATGGACTCCACATCAGCGCTGGCTGCCGTACCCGCACCATGCTGCGGCCGGGCTCCCGAAAGCCCCTGGGGTGCTGACTGGCAGCCCTCCAGCCTCCTCCCATCTCACAGCCTGGGCAGTCAAACTGGGAGACCCCTCTGCTAAAGGGATGGCCTCACCCTTGAGGCACCCGGCAAAAAAAAAAAAAAAAAAAAAAAAAACAATTTTCTATAACCGTGGCTGTTTGGTTCCCTGGGGACTTGTGCGACTCCCCATGTCAAGCCCCAAACCCCACTCCGGTGCTCGCACACCCAGCTGGGATACCCAGGTGCGTCACCCACGACGCAGCAGCCTGTGGGCAGAGCCACCGCAGGTGAGCATCAGCCTGTCCTCACGCTGTCACCACAGCCCACGCCGCAGCTCAGCTTCATTCCCACCCTGCAGAGCAGGCACAGCTCTCGCTCCCAGACCCGGCGCGTGGGGATGCTGATTTGTGGGTGGGCAAATCCCAGCAGCGCCTCTCCTTAACACGAGGAGCTCCCCAAGCTGGGACAGCCCAGCTGCTGGAGGGTGACAAAGCGGGCTGCTCTCTCTTGCACTGGGTCTTCTCAAAGCAGCCGGCAGCGCTGGACCACAGGGCTCTGGCTGAGCCCATCCCCTGCTCCTCCTGCCCTCACAGGGATGTCCCCAGAGCGGAGGGACCAGCCCGTACCCCCAAGGAACTGTTTACTCCATACACCGTCAGGCCACTCAAAGCACCTTTCCTGGTTGCAGGTGGGTGGTACCCCTGGGGGATGGGACAGTACCCAAGCAGCCCTTTGCCAACCTCATCCCTGCCCTCGCCCTCCGGGAGAGCTGCCAGATCTGATCACACAGCACACGCACAACGGTTTAGCAAGAACAACTTTTAATTCAGAATCGGACAATTATGTGAATTAGTCCATCTAAAACAAAGTGTGTCCTGTGCTCCTGTCCAGGCTGGACACCATTAGACCCAGACTTTTCTTTTCAGGCTCCACTGTGCAAAGAAATTGAGGAAACTGGTTGTTTAACTGGCCCTGGATGGTCCGCAGCCTTCAGGCATCAGTGAGACACCTCAGTCCTCCCATGGGAAGTCTTGCCCACCACGGGGATATCCCCTTCCCAGAGGGCATGGGAGGTGTCCTGGCAGCCCCAGCTCACCGCTGCAGCCATCGCACACCCACGGGGGCTCCTCCAGGCTGGCACTGGCCCCCAGCTCACTCCCGAGCACCAAGTGACAGATGAACATATGCAGCCACAGCACTTATTTCTGTGAGACAGCAAGAGGCTGCAGACAGCATTTTTGAGAGACTGCTCGATCTCTCCATCCAAGTGTCACCATTTCTCCATCCCTGAGTGGGGCGGGGGTGTCCAACTCCCCCGCGCTGCTGCCCGCGGCAGGAGTGGGTGCCGGGCAGAGCCCATGGGACACGAGCCCCAGGGAGGGAGGTCAGCAGCCGCCTCCATCTTTAATAGCTGAAGGCACCAGGATGGCCCGAAACACGTGGAGGAGACGCTGTCCCCCATCACAGGCCGCTTGCCATCAGGTCTGTGGGCCAGTACTGGTCATCCATGTACTGGCTGCTGTCCGCAGCGGGGTCTGTGATGGGGCTGGGGGGCCGAGGGGGCAGGCTACGGGCCAGCTCCATCTCCCACTGCACCTCCACCAGTCTGTACAGCTCCATGGCCGTCTGAGCATCCTCCACCGATGAGTGCCCTTTGCAGCCAACCTGAGCAAAGGGGAAAAAGCCTCGTTAGATATCAGGGGACAGCAAAAAGTCCCACAGGTCATGTTGTCTGCTTGCTCAGAACACAAGTGCTGGGGGTTTTTGAGATGGCAAAGGTTTGATGTAGCTGAGGAGATGCAGGCATCTCCTGAGCACTTTCTAGCAGGCATGGGTCCTGTCTCTGCTTTACCGAGATGCTTAATGGTCAGCTTGGGAGGTCCTGGCCTCCCCCAGCTCTATCATAGTCAGGAGCACAGGATGAACAAGGTTCACCTCCATCTCACAGAGAGCACCCATGGAGATGGAAGGACCAGGCTGACTACAAAGGCTCGTAGCACACCCAGGAACTGCTCCACATCTCATGGTTCCTGGTGCTTACCTGAATCTTTTTCTGCAGCAGGTGCCTGGCCAAATTCTTGAGTGAGACGCTGGCCCTGCCGGGCAGCCCTGCCCTCTGTTTCAGCATGGGGATCTGGCTGGTGTCTCGGGTCCTGTCTTTCGGGTGGAAGTACTTCAGGGCTTGGAAGTCATTGTGAATGGCGTGTCCTACCACAATCTTGTCTTTCAAGATCTTCAGGATCTAGAAGCGTCAGAAAGGGTTAGACAGGCGGCGCAGCAAAAGAAACACCAATTAAGCATAAATTAAACCATTTTGTGTTAAATCCAGTTCCTTCAGTTCTAGTTTTTAGGGCCCCAGAACGGAGTAGTAGCAAGAAAAGCAAATCACTGCACAGCTTCAGAGGCTCCCCGTCCCGTGCTTGTGTGTGAGCAGCTCAGCACAGGCACCAAATATCCCAATTTGAGTCTGGCAGATCACACATAGTCTTTTTTTTTTCTCTCTCTCTTTTTCCTCACCTCTGCCTGGGCAGCCTTGAAGGGAATTGCGCTCTTCATGTGCTGCTTGGTGATGCCGCTCCACCGCGTCCGGTAGTCCACGATGGGGAGCTCGGGCCGGACATACTTGTCGTAGATGACATCCCCCTCGTAGTTCACCACGGAGCACCGCGCCAGCTCACTCAGCCTGCCCTGAGGACCAGTGCCCACCATCTCGCAGTCGATGGCCACGTACTTGCCCGGGCGTAGGAGCGGGGAGGACGTCTGCACCCCCTTGGAGCTGCCATTCCCTTGGGACATCAGCACGGAGTGGTGCCTGGCTATGCTGTCTGGAGAGGCGGATGGGGACAGGGATGGGGAGGTGACCTGTTTGGGCTTGGTGACCTTCCTGCAGCGCGGTGCCATGGTGCCATTCGCCTTGGCGAGCGTGCTGCGTGCCTCCGGCCCTGCCACGGGGCCCTGGCTGCCGGGGTGGTGGCGGGGGCTCAGCAGCCCCTTCTGCTCCAGCAGCGCCCGGCGCTCCATGAACCGCTGGTGCTTGCGGCTCTTCTTCTTGCTGCGACCCTGCGGCGATGCGGGACCCTCGGGGGGCTGAGTGCAGCTCCCTGCAGCAGGGCCATGGGTGCCCTGTGGGGTGGGCATGGAGACTTTCGGGGCAGGCAGCAGCGGGGTCATCTGCCCTTTGCCAGGAGGCATCCCTGTTGGAGTGGGCACGAGGGGCATGAGTGCCATGCAGCCCCCATGCCCCTCTGCCAAAAAGGACCCACGTACCCCACAGCAACCCCTCCCGCGGTGTGGGCAGGCACAGGCATAAACTATGGGGGGGGGGCATGGGCACATTGTCACACCCTGTCCCCACGCCCTCGCCTCGTCACTGCCTGGCCTCCGCCTGCCCCATTCCCGGTCCCACGACCCTGCTCACCCCCTTACCGATCCGCAGCCCCCTGCCCGCCCCACTGACCCCCCCCATTATCCACTCCCCAGGGCCCTGTCTGCCCATTACCCGGGCTCTCTGTGCCTCGCTCCCGGCCCCAGGCCCCTACCCGCCCCATTACCCGACCCCAAGCCCCCCCCCACCCCCCATTGCCCTCCCCCAGGCTCCTGACACCCCACACCCTTCCGCCGCCCCGGACCCACCGCTGCCCGACCGGACCCGGCGCGGCTCCCACGTGTCTCGCCCGGAAGCCGCCGCGCTCACATGCCCGGGCAAGTCCCGCCGTGACCACGCCCCCGTTTCTTCCCATTGGCTGCCGGGGGGTGCTTCATTTGCATACGAGGGCGGGGTCCGCAGCCGCAGCGGGGCAGGGCGGGGCTGCCACCGCCCCGCTATAACGCGGCTCGGTTATAGCGCTGGGAGCGCTGTTGGGTGGTGCTGTTATGGGGCCGCTGGAGCAGGACATCTGGTCCTTGCATCCCAGACCTGGGTGCTGCACAGGGCTTCCAGCCTGTCCCACCTCTGGCCCTGGTTGGAAGGGACCCTTCTGGGTGGTGGGTTTGGGGTGGGGATGCACGCTGGGAGCTAAGCCCAGCGCCAATATGCTGCAGTTGTGGAGTGCTGACCCTGTGGACCCTTTTCCAGCCAGGGACTCACTGCTCCTGGGCTGAGGCATCGCAGCGTGGGGTTTCCATCCTCCAGGCTCTCCCGTGGGGGTCAGCTCCGGCCGGGGCTGGGGTGCAGATGGGGTTTCAGACCAGCCTCTCGTTGCTTCCCTCTCAAGGCTCACAAAAGCAACGGCCCAGGTGGTCAGAAGCAGAGAAGGGCCACAGGCAGCCCCGGCCACCAGCTTGTCCCTGTGCATTTAGCATCGCTGGAGAGGCCGTGCGCCCTAGGGCAGACTGTGACTTGTTGTGGTGGGATGAGCCATACAACAACAAAATCACTAGTCTTCCAGAGGGAGCCAGGCACCAAGTCTGTCCTTGTCCCACAGGGCCCTGCACTGAGTGTCCCCTCTCACTGCCACCGAGGGGGCTCACCAGGATGCAGGACAAGAGTTTTCATGCTCCATCGCTCCTCCTTTTTGCCACCTGTGAGCTCCTTCTGCCTGGTTAGAAAGAAAAGATCTAGAGCACCCTACAATTTATTTTTTCCTTGTTTCTTTCATGTTTTCCTTCTGGTTAGTAAATCTCTTCCTTCGATCAGTTTCTCTGTGTTTTGCCTCTATGGCTTTTGTCCCTTCTGTTCAGCTAATTAATCCCCCCTAATGAGAGCAGTTCAGGTGTCCCACAGTAACTCGCTAGGGAGCCCTGGCAGGTCTCTGTGTACAAATTTGCACTCTTCTCTGGTGGTTTTGGTGAAGCTGTGCATTACAGCTCCTGCGGATGGTTCATTTGGGGTTCCTGGGCCTCTTTGCTCTGTTTTTCTCCCAAGTGAGGCGTGAGCTGACTGTCACTGCACAAGCATGACCAAACTCGAGCCCTGGTGTGAGGGAAACGGGCTGGCATTGCTGGTGGAATTTATCCACCAGCTCCGGGCAGGCGAGGAGATGCCGTCACTGGCTGCTCCTTTTCCGGATGCTCTGCGGTGGGAACGGGAGAGTCAAGCACCTCAGCCATTCGTTGCTGCTCGGTTGATAGCTTCTCCCTGGAGATATTGCTGTTGCGCTCGTGGGTCTGGTCACTCCACAACAAACCCGTCCATCTCCCCTCAGCTGTGGCTCCTTCCCTCCCAGGCCATGCATTGTGCAAGAGGCAGGCGATTCTCTTCATCAGTGTGAGGTTTTAGCTGTGCCCTCATGGTTACAAAGAAACCTCAACAGGAGAAATTATGGGCAAGTGGGGAGGATGGGAAAAGCTTTTTCTGATTTCCCAAGGCCACAATAGCCCAGGCTGCAAGAGAAAGGTGGTGTCACTTTTCTCCCCTACCCTAGATGCGAGGATGGAGGTAGAAAAAATGTCAAAACAGTTTTGAATGGGTCCATTGGTGTACTCCTCCTCTGATCCCACTGGGTCATCAGTTCTCCCACAGTGGACGGGTCTCCCTCCGGAAGAAGCCCTGTGCCAAGCAGGGATGCTGCTTGTCTCCACGATGTCCCGTGTCCTCGCAGGGGATGGAGGCTTTGGCATGGGGCGGCAGGAATCCTGTTTCAGATGTGGCAGATGAGCTGAGAGCTGAGACGAAGGCAGAGCGCGCCGGAGCCCAGGAGAGGTTTCTGTGGTGTTTGCACAATTTGAAATAATAATGAAATCTGTAAAACTCTGGGTAGAGCACGACTAGAATAACAGGCTAAATTTGTCGAATGAATAATTTACTCAAAGTGATTGGCCCTGCTCCAGGCGAGGCGCGCAGCAGCCTGGTCTCCGGCTGAGCTGTCTGGGTGGCTCTGTCCTCGGCTGGGAGTTGGTTCCTCTCCTGCCACCCGGTCACTGCTCCTCGGATAAAAGCTGGTCTCCAGCTGAGGTGCCTGTCCCCAGGTCATTGCTGCCCAGAGCTCCAGGGCTTTTTGCTGAGCTCCTGGTCCCCTTGAGAAAGTGTCTGTGGTTTCTTTCTGAAGCACTGCTTTGCAGAGCGGAGGTGGAGGCAGTGGGTGTCCGAAGCCGGCTCTGGGATCCCAGTCTCACCTATTCTCTGCCTCTTTCCCTTCTCCAGCCACTTCTCCATCCTCGGCTGCAGTGCCGAGGGGACGGAGGAACAGAGACATCTTGACATTTGGGATGGGAAGGGAGATGAAGTCCCAGCGCTGGGAGGAGATGGCGGCTGCAGCCGCGGCAGCCAATTAACGTGATCATGTTTATGAATGTGGAACAGTAATTTCAGGTAAACTCCCTGAGAGCTGCGCGGCGGGCAAACAAAGCCTCCTGCCAGGCTGGGGGCCTGCAGGCTGCCAGCGGTCCCCAACTGCACCAGTACATTCCTGCCATGACTCTAAACCGCCTCATTTCCCAGTCCCAGCCTGGACATGGCTCGTTTTGTCTCCTATTACCAGGACGCTGGAGCTCATGCACATCGCTGCAGGGCTGGCTGCACCCGTCTTCCCCAGGACCTCTCTGTCCCCTCCCTGCTATCTGGGATGGTGGGAATGAGGACCTCAGGGAGAAATTAACTCGGAGAACGCAGCAAGGAGTCTGTTTTGCCTCTGTGGGTGATAAGGCATAGATTCACCATCCTGGGCTTTGCTGGTTGTGTGATACCTCCCTGTCACCCCCGCCATGGGTTCGGGTACCCCACCAGGGCTCCCTCGAGCTGCTCCCATCACTCTGAATAAGCTTGCGGAATGGCTGGTTTGTGTCCACCAGCATCTAGAAGATCAAACAGAAGCTGGGAAGCTACAGAAATAGGTCAGGGCAGTGATTGGTCCCTTGCTGGACCTGGTTTCCTTCAAGGAAAATGTCTCAAGGTGAAGGAAGCACCTGGAAACACCACCACTATCCTTTGGTGCAAGGGGCCGGCTCAGGCAGCCGGTGCCACTGGCCACAGGTGAGGTCACCAGCGTGAGGACATCAGAACAGACAGGTACCATGTCACTCCCTGGGCTTTGCCGTGATGGGTCTTGGAGCACTGCAGCCCTCGTGCTCCGTAGCAGAGGTCCAGCACAGGGGTTCCCCTGGGACCTCTCCTTTGCCATACCTCAGTCCCCTCTGATGAGGCCAAAGCGGTTCATCCTCCAACACTTGGCCAGTCCTTGGCTTCTCTGCTCAGCAGAGCTGGGCTGGGACTGGGCATGTGTTTCAGACTCGAGCTCAGCCACCTTAAACTTGAAGGGCAGGATGGCAAGAAGTCTGTGGATGTTAACGCTGGCCACAGAAGCCAAGGGTTTTGCAGCTTTCACCAGCAAGGACCTTTGTGAAGAAGTGAGGAGTGTCTATAGGGTTCTGGTCAATGAATGCTTTCCTCATTTCTGCTTTACACCCTTGATGCTTTAACCGTAGCTGCTCTTTGAGTTCCCTATCCTGAGCCCACTTGTGCAAAATCTCCAGGAGACCCTACCCCTCCTGGCTAAGGATGGGGATGGACTGGGTGCGACATCACCCACCCAGCCTTGAAGATGATTCAGTGCCAAAAAGTCCTGCTTGGAAGGCAGAAAACCTTTTCCTTTCCCTTGGAGCACCAACAGCCTCCCTCTACCTCTGACACTTCCTCCACTGCTCCATGGGAATCACTTGTATCCCTCCAACATGGACAGACCTCCTCCTCAACCATGACCATGTCCTGGTGGGTGCCGGTGCTGTGGGGATGCTGCTGGGGAGAAGGAGAGATGCTCCCAAAGCAGGAGGTGAGGGCAGATGATGCTGCCGTATGGCTCCCCCCTCGCTTCCCGTTTTCTGGCTCACCCCCAGGAGAGCAGTAAGCAATTACGGGCCACGCGGAAGCTTCATTATCGCCCTGTCGTGGCCTTATTTGACGAGACATTTTATTGCCAAACTTATTAAAAGTGAAATGTGCGGTTTCTGCGCAGCAATTTCCTCTCCGCAGCGATAAGCCGGGCGCTGCCCGCTGCGTAATAAACAGTTATTTTTATGTGTGGCTCTGGCTGGGGTGGTGAGGAGGAGAGAGGGCCCTGCTCGTGTTAATTGCAATGGTTAATGAGATCTATTTTGGGATTGATAGGTGAGGAGGTGTGTGCCCTCCCCCTGTGGCAGAGGTGGCCCTCAGTGGCTTCATGCTCTGGTTGCTGGCAGAGGGGACCGGGCAAGGTCTCCACCCCGGGGTGTGCGGGGACAGCACGCTAGGAGGGAAATTTGTCCAAAACCTCCTCACCCGCCTTGTCTCAGCCCTTTGTCACAGCTGGGAGCAAACAAGGGACCCGCTGGGCACCCCACCAGCATGAGGCTCCCAACTTGCAAGGGCTGCCCCCAAGCTCTGCTGACCCCCCTCCACGTGATACTGGAGGGAGCCCCAAAACCCGGGGGCTTCGCTCCAGCCTCCCCAAATCCTCCAGTCTGCCCAAGAACCACACCGCCCGCAGCGGCATTCACAGGCAATGACAGTGGCCAGAGCCCAGAGCATCCATCATGCCACCTCCCCAGCGTCCCTCCTTGGGGACCTGCCGGGAGCAGGTGCTGCAGAGGGGATGGCAGGCGCCTTGAATTCGAGGCACAGAATTCCTCTGGTGCTGGTGGGCTGCGACCAGCAAAAATCTGATAAATACCAGCAAAGCTGATAAGTATTGTTTCATTTTGTCAGAAAGGAAGTGCTCTCATTAGGTGTGCAGTCTGTATTTTGGTGTAATTATTTTTTTAACACGTTTTGAAAGGAAATAGCTTTTTTAAATGCAACACGTCAAAACTGCATTTACAAAAATCCTGATTTCTCTCTTTTTTTTTTCCATACCTGGCCAAAGCTATTAGTTGAACTCAACCTGAAACTGCGTAACTTTTCCCAATAAACAGTTAGTCAGAAAAAAATTCCTTTTCGTTCTGGGAGAGCTGTTAGTTATTTGTCAGCAGTCAAAACCCTGTTGGGTATTTCCCATCTGACTTCTTTTCTTAACAGCGGCTTTATTGGTCTGGGAATTAACAGCGGAAGACGCGACGCTTGCTATTTGTTGCAGTCATCCCAAATGCCACTCATCAGGCTACGACTCTGCAAAGCAAAAGCCCCTCTCCTTCCTCCAATGCACCTTATTTTTGGCATTCATGGGGTATTTTGCCCCTAATCGGCTCCCAGCATCCTCCCAGTCCTGCAGCGTCCACTGCCGTCCCCAGGATTGGAGCCACATCAGATCCCCCCCCATTCCTGTCCCCGCCATTCCCATCCCCGCTGTCCAGCTCAGCCTCTCGCTGGGTAAAACTCCCTCCACTGCCAGCCTGGGCCCTCGTTAATTTGTATTGCGGCGTATGTCGTGGGCTGACGTGTAATTAGAGCTCCTGAAGCCTGTCTCGTGCTGTAATTGCCATGACAGGGGCCACAGCATATCCGCTTGTTAATTAGTAAACCACAATATCCCGGGGGCTCGTTGAGAGCTGCCTTAATTGTATTTCAGCTGGAACAGAGGGATAATTACCCTTCGCTAGCACTGCCACTTTTTAATTCTTTAAGGAAAAAAAAAAAAAAAAAAGGAAAAAAGAAAGAAAAACCTCAACCGAGCTCCTCTTACTCTCAGTGGCCCTTGGCTACCCAGGGGCTTGGTTTTGTCCCCAGATTGGAGGGGAAGGGCTGTGGAGCTCAGTGGTGTGGGGACGGGAAGCCAAGTGCTTCGCAGGGGGACACACTCTTGGCCTGCCCTTCAAAATGGTGGTGGCTGAGCTGCCCTTGCTCAGAGGGTGCTTCTGTGGGACATGGGACTCCACCGGGAACCCCGTTTATGGATGCAGATTGGCTTGCTGGGAGTACCGTTTACTGGAAATTCCACCCTGGCTGGTGGGCAGCCCCTGGACACCACTGCTGAGCGCTGTGGGCTCCTGGCACGGCTTTCTTGGAGGAACAGCCTGTGTCCAGGGAGGAGCGAGCCAAGGTCTCCAGGCTCCCCACTGTCCAGAGGGGCTGAAGTCCCCTCAGCTGCCAAGGGCTGCAGGGAGGAGGCTGTGGATCCAGCAGGACTCAGCACGTAACCTCAGCGCTCACGTGCTTCACATCCCCAATGTGGCTGGAGCACCAGCATTGAGCAGGACCTCGGCATGCTCAGTGCTGGAGGTCTCTGCTCTAGCAAAGCCCATGGCAGCAGTGCCCCAGACGGCTTGGCTCTGATGGACGCCAGAGGTGGATCATCTTCTTTCTCAATTCCCTTCATGGCAAACCTCACCTCAGTGGGCAAGCAGAAGTCTTCTAGGACCTGGTTATAAGCTTTTCCCTCCGTGGAAAGGATGTCCCTGCAGGGTGTCAGTGTGTCTGTGTCTCAGTAGCGGTTGTGGGGGGACTGTGGAGCTTTGGCGTGAGATGAAGGAGGTGCTGAGGCTCAGCATCCCCCTTCTGTGGGTGCCACAGGCTCCAGAGCTATTAGGTGGTCCAGGATCTCGGGGGAAGGTTAACCTGGGAAGAGATGCTAATGCACAGCATCCGTCCCTTTTCTTATGCTTCTCCCTGAACTGACACAAAGAGCTCAGCTGCCGTCAGCCCTGCTGATTCCTGCTGTTAAAAAAATTGTACAATGGACAACTGGCCCTTGGGAGCTGGTTTGTGAATTGGTTTAAATAACAGGCCTGGCTGTCCGCTGGGAAGATACATGGAAGTCAGCCTTGAAGAAAAGATCAGTAGAGCAGCTCCAAGCATTAGCAATAAGAAATAACCGAAGCAAAGAGCCTTGAACATAATTACAGCCTAAGAGCTGCAGTGGGAACTCAGCGACCTGAACCCAACTCCTGGACCTGAGTGCAATCAACAGATTGACACTGCTGGGTCCTGAAGGCTGATTTTCGGAAGCCGTGCACCGGGGTTGAATGCCAGAGCAGGCGGAGAAGCAGCACAGGTGCCCATTCCAAAGGTTGGAGCCAGAAAAGTGTCTCAAATGCCATGGAAGAACCAGATGGAGGCAACCACTGGAACGCTCTGCGCATAATTGAGGGCACCTCCAAGGGTGAGCACGAGGTGGCTGCCTACCTCCAGGATGCTCTCTGCTGCTGCCACCCAAGTCCCTGTCATTAGAGCTGGGGATGGAGTTTATAGCTGAGTAACCACAACAACTTTGCACAAATTAAACAACATACTGCAGGTTAATTAGATTTCTTACCGCTGGCCTCCGTTAACTTAGCCCTGCCGTCCGCTGTCAGAAGTGAGTGGAGCCCCTTGAAATTCACGGACATTACAACGGGGAGATGTGGATGGCTAAACCTCTCCCGGGGCAACCGACTACACCAGCATGGGCATGGATGGGAGATGCCATCTCCTCTGCTTGGAAACCCCTTGGTGCAGCAGATGAGGCCGAGCAGAGATGTACTCATCCTCCAGCAGCGCGGGGGCTGGGCTGGATTTCCCCAGCTGGCTTTTTAAACCCACCTTCTCCTAAGATGATGCTTAAGAAAAATAGGTATTTTTGCAACCGAGTGTCTCTCTCATTATTCCACGGGGCGCCTTGTGAATGCGAATAAACAAAAAAGCCCCTTCCGACAACATCTGAGAATGCGCCTTCATATTTTTAAACTAATTTCCTTCGACCGTGTCAGGGCCTGTTTTGTGTTTGCTAGGCAATTATGTGGCTAATGAGGACAGCCACGGTTACATCAGGCAGGATTAGGAAGAATAAGGCTACAAATGTTGCAGTGCTTAAGAGAACTGAAAACTAATGGGGGCTCGGTGGGCACCTCCCCGTGGCAGGCGGCTCCTCGTAGGGTTCCTGGGGGCTTTTTGAAGGAGCTGGAGCAGGCAGCGGGCAGAGGGCAGGCTGGCCAGAATGAGAAAGTTTGCTGGTAGTTTCTCATGTGAAATGAGGAAGTTTGCTGGTAATTAGGAATATTTAGGGAAAGCCATGCCAAGCGTGTGATCCTGAGGTTGTCCCATGGAGGCAGAAACACAAGCTCTCCGAGGGAGCAGGAGGCACCAGTCCCACAGGGCTCAGCAAAACAGGTTCAAGAGCAACAGGGGAACTGAGCTTTGCAACTGAGATCACCAAGAAACTGGTATTTTAGCTGGAGCCTTCCCATCCTGACTGTCTTATGGTCAGCATGGGGCTTTGCTTACCATTTCTGCATGGTTATAGCTGTCTCCCACCCCTCTGAAGCAGGCGAGGAAGGAAAGCAGAGAGGGTGCCTGGTGCTGCAGTGAGACCCAGCTCCCTGGGTCACCCGGGGGTACATGAGCAGCCAGCTGTGGCCTTTGGATGCCTCCCCCCAGCCACCTCCCCGTCAGCTCTCCAGCCACCTGCTCCACCATGTGCTGGCTTTCCCATCGATCAGCCGCCCAGACTCCGCCAGTGCTCCCCACAGGCACCCTAAGTTATGTTCAGTGAATTCCTACAACCTCAGGGTCCCGTGCAGCTCCACTGGGAGAGCAGCCAGCACAGCTGTGCCACTGTCCAGAGGAGCTTTGCTTATTCCCCTTTCGACTCTGCTCCTTCTGAACTCTTATTCTGTATTTCAGGTGCATCTTCTAAAAAAATCCTCTTGGCTGAAGCGAACCAGGACAGGTTTGCCCACAGACAAGCAGACGCACAGCCATGACTGCAGCAGAGGTGCCATCACATGTGCATCTTAAGACCTGAGCAGGAGACTGTCCAGATCCAGCAACCTCAAGATTGAGGTGTTAAACCACCCTTAAACCACATTTCTGTGCCAGCTCTTGGAGGAACCCTAGGCTCAGATGCTGTCACAGCAGGGCACAGAGCCAAGCATCTCATCCTCAGATCCCTCTTCCTCCTCTGCCAGCACTGTCAGGGAGCTCCTGCCTTTCCTCGGCACGTGGGCTCAGGACAGCCGGGCACAGCCACCCTCCACAGCTGGAGGAAGCCCCTATCCTCTGTCAGCCTTCTTACTGGTGTGGTGAGGACTCTGCAAAAGGGCTTGGGGAGCAGCCAGCTTCTCACTCTTCCTCCCACCCTTTCTGTTGCCGTTTCGCTGCCATTTACAGATTCTCCAGCATTTAGTCCCAATGCTTAGTCTCAGAGTCCAGCTGTCCACCGCGTCATGCCAAGGTCTGATGGTCAAGGAGAAGCATGCACAGCTTGTGGAGACATCCTAAACCCTCTTGCTGAGTCTGTGCCTGGTCCCAGGGCCCCAGCCCAACCCCAGGCTGGTACCACCAGCCGCAGACACCCGTGCTTGTCTCTTCCCTGTCCTTGCCGTGGCCACCCCACCTGCGCGTGCTGCCCGCCTTCCTGGAAGAAGATGGCATGTGTGCTGAAGAGCCTCCCTTGAGCACAGCCATCGAATCGCACTCCGGATGACTAATTTGCACTCTAATTGGTGTGGAAACAAATGCCAGAAAGCGCTGGAATACCTAGAAGTGAAGCTCTCCATCTTGGCTTCCTTCAGGGAAATGGTCTTAATTAAAACTCTTGCAAAGAGAGATAATTTCCAGCTGCGTTTTGAAACAGGAGCCAGGGTGGAGGTTGTGGCTGAGACCAGTATCTTCTCCTCACTGGGTCCAATTGGCCGTTGCAAAGCAGAGCTGAGGTGCAAGTTCCTCAGACCTCTGCACCTCCGGGGCTTAGCCAGCCCTCCCTAGACCTGCAGGGCATCCCCATGGCACTTGAGCCTCCACTAGTGTTCCTCAGCCCCAAGAGCACCTTCCCGTTTTTGTCCGCACATTGGGCCCCACCAGCAGCAGTTCCCATCAGAAGTGATCGCATCAGTTGCAGGAGGCCATTTTACCAACTTGGGCTGCACTGGCCCCAGTGGTGTTGACTCCATTCCTGCCATCCCCACCAGTATTTGCATTACGGTTGTTCAAACTTCGTGTCATTCATTGACTGCCCTGGGGCTCTCCACTGAGGCTTTTCCCCGGTGTATTTGCCCTGGACAAGCAGCCACATCCCTGCTCCCCGAGGCGGGTGGTCGCAGCCATCGCACCCATTTGCTACCCTCCCCGCCCTGGCTGGTGGGTGCATGGCAGGAGGGCTTGCAACATGGCAAGCAAACTGGAGCGGCCTTGTGTTGCTTTGCTGGGTTTGCTGAAGCCTCCGGCACCATGCCGGCACCGTGAGAGATGCCAGGTGAGCCCCAGCACTGGTGGGAAGGAGGCTCTGGGGGTGCAGGCTGCCATGGAGAGCTGCTGGACCTGGCACTGCTGCCTTCAGAGCACGGCTGGCATTGAGACGCCCCAGCCCCTTCCCCTTCCCCACAGCCTCGCTGTGCACAGCTGTTCCCTTAGAAATAGCTGTTGCCATGGTTTTTCCAAAGAAAACACATCTCTCCCCCCCTTCCCCACCACCACCACTCCCCACCGCCTTAACCTTGTGACAGCAGTGATGACGCGGCTCCCTGAGAAAGGCCACTTCACGTAGCTATGGTAACAATTAGCTTTCTCTTGATTTTACCTCAAGGGTGATGCTCGGGAGAGGGACCCGGAGCTGCTCTCCTGGAGCGGGTGCTTCCCCCAGCCTTGCACCCGGAGCCGCGGTTGGCACGGGCCAGCTGGCTGCTGCAGCATCCTGGGCAGATGCCTCACTCAGATGTAGGGATGTCTGCAATCCCCCTTTATCTCCGTTGGTGGGAGCAAGCCCCTCGTGTCCTGTATAGCGGGATGTGCCTGGGGACACTATGCAAGCCCTAAGCACCTCAGCATCTCCACCGGCCTGCAGTGAACAGGGCCCTGGGCAAGGAGCATCCCCAGGCATAGGGAAGGGTCGGAGCACCTGCATCCCCCAGGCTCACGCTAGAAGCAGAGGGGAAGGAAAGTGGGGAAGCTGCTGGGTGTGCCAGAGAAGGACTGGGAGCCAGTCAGGATTTTGGTGCTGGGACCACAGTGGGGGCATCCATAGCCTGGACGCATGGTCTGACCGTGCCTCTGCTCCCAGCAGCGGGCGTGTAAACACGGTGCGAAGCCACTCCTTGGGTACATCATAGTCACAGCTGCCGACTGCAGCGACTAAAATAAGCGTTTGCCTGCTTTTTATTCCTCTGAGCCCAGCAGAGCCCACTCAGCGCCAGGAGCGGAGCTGGAGTCTATTCTTAGCCCTGCAGGGAAGGGAGCAGGCGTCCCTGCGCTGCGCAGGGCTGGGGGCTGCCGGGTCCCATCCCCTCCTGGTCCCCAGGAGCCTGGCCTGACCCCAGAGGGACATCAAGATGGGAGGGACTGCGCCTGGATAGGGACAAAGTCTTACTTTTTGGCCAAGGAGGAGTTGGGGAGACAGTGGGAGGGAGGGATGCCCCAACACCTTTCTCAGCATCGCTGCAGGATTTGGCATCCCTGGGGAGTGGCTGCAATGCAGGTGGTTTTGGAAGGGGTTCCCGCTCTTCCGGAGCTGTTTTCCTGACTGGGACTGGGGGACCAGGGAACCACTGGCCACCAGCATCACACCATCCCCACGTTGCTCCAAAACATGGGGAGATTTGAGGTGATGCTCAAACCAGTCCAGGGAAGCAGCGGGCACAGCACAGGGAGCAAAACACCGATGTCTGGGCGCATCGTGGCCAGCCCAGTGCTCAGCCCCGCTCACCATCCTGGCCCCATGAGGATGAGGGCAGGATAGGGGGCAGGCAGGGATGCAGCCATGCACGGGGAGCCTGGGAGGCCGTGGGGAAGAAGCTCCAGCTCCATAGCAACAGGTACTTGCCACGTAATGGAGTCCTTTCCGCTCGGCCTCAGCAGCCGCCAGCCTTATTCGCATGGCCATAAATAATTCAATTTTCTCATTCACACACATGAATGCTACAGGCCGGAGCTCTGGGCGTGCTCAGCCTCCATCTGTCCGGGGGGGAAAAGGGGGAGGCAGGGCCTGATAATAGACTCTAGTGTTTGTTTAACATGGATGAGTGTGGCCAGATGGCCCAGGGACAGGAGGTGGGGATGGGGAGGTGGGAGGTGAGGGATGCTCCGGGGTGCTCCTGGCACCCCGAAGCTCCCCTGGATGAGGAGGGGAGGAGAGCAGGGGACCGGCATGGGCACCTCCAAATCAACTCTGGCACCTCCAAATCAGCCTTGGAGATGTGGATTTTTGTGCTGGGAGTGGGTTAGGTAAGTTCAAGCAGCCTTGCACCGTGCCTTTGGTGCCTTCCCAGCAGCGAAGAAGGGGTGGGAGAAGTGCTGCGCTGTGCTGAGAGTCACCCTGATCCCTGGTGAGACCCCATCTCAGGTGCACTGGGACCAGGGGAGTCAATCCAGAGTCAAGATAATTTGGCTGGAGATGGCGAAGGGGAAGAGGCAAGGGGGTGCTGCTGCTCACCGCCTCGTCCTGCACTGCCTGGGAAGGGCCAGCAGCCCCTAAAACCACCCCAGAGAATAACACCCGCGGCGACGGAGAGACATATTGCAGCTTGCTAGCACAATTAGCAGGCTCTGGGCCACCCCCTGGCAGGGGTGCAGCCAGCCTGGCAGGAGAAAACAAGGGAATTAGCAGGGTTAAGAGTCTGTGCTTCGAAAGCCTGCCTGTCACTGTTGAGGAGCGGTGCCTGCTGCGTGCACACGCCAAGCCGGGCTGGGAGGCAAGGGATCCAGCTACTGCCTGATGGCATCGGTTCTTCGCCTTCGCCTCCTCGCCTTGGGCACAATCCAGCCCAAAACGTGCCAAGGGCAGAGTGAAAGTTGGCACCTTCATCCCGTCTCGGTGTTTGACTGGAGGGAGCCATCACTGGCACACGGTAACAGCCTGAGCCTTGGGTGGGCTCGGACCCCAGCGAGAAAATATGGACCAGGGAGGAGCCTTGAAGGTAGAATCGGTTGCTTCCCCTAAACTGCCTCTCGTGGGCAAAGCGTTGAGCTCCTCACCACCAGAGCAAGGTTCTGACCTTGATCACCACCCGGACAAATCCCTGTTAGAGACCCCATCCCTGCTCAAGACAGAGGCAAGCAGGCTCTTAGCCCCAAGCTCAGGCGCCGTTTCGGTTTGAAGCCTACAAAGCCAGCAAAGGAAATTCGGATGCTGCCAGAAGGAGGGTCAAGAGAGGAGCCCGTGCTCCAGCGGTGTTATCCATCATCAGTGCTGGAAGAGTTTCCCCCGTGGGAGTGGGGGGAGGTGGAAGCGCCTGCTGAGGGGAGCTGGGAGCGTAACCAGCTCGTGCCGTAGCATTCCCCAGCGCCGCGACGTGTTTGGGTACAACACGTGTGTGTGTGTATGTGTGTATATATTTGGGTGCCTTCACACACAGGCTTGAATTCTCCTCTGATTACACGCTCTTGCAGGATTTTGAGGCACAAA
The DNA here is from genome assembly GCF_036417535.1 of Chlamydotis macqueenii. NCBI lineage: Eukaryota > Metazoa > Chordata > Aves > Otidiformes > Otididae > Chlamydotis > Chlamydotis macqueenii. The sequence continues at coordinate 8,424,862 of NC_141567.1, read as the reverse complement.
AAGAAGACCAGCTACACATAGCATCTCTGGACCATCGGGCATGGCCAACCACTACTCCACAACTCCTCCCGTGTGTTGTACCTCCCGTGCATTGTACATCCCTTGCCCACTCTGTCTGTCCGCACAGACCAGAGGCTGACGCACACCGTGGGTCTGTTCAGCTTGACTCGCACCTTTTAGCCCCACTGGAAGAGCAGGCAGCTCTGGGCTGTGCCCATCCAGTATTAAATTAACTCCTGCTTTCCATGGATGCTGCTCAAGCAGACCCTGCACCACACACAGCGCAGGGAGGGGATGAGCCCGACTGTGCCTGGGAGCTGGCACTCCCTGGCAGCTCTCTGCCACGGACCCTGCGCCCTGCTCTGAGCATCCCTATGGAGCAGCAGCCTCAGCCTCCCCAGAACCCCCAAAAAAACATGGGTTCAGCCAGGGCTGGTGCACTTGCAGCAGCAAAGGGGCCAGAGGTGGCAGAGCATCACGGCGGACCACGGGCGCTTCCCCTAAATCTCCCTGGCCGTGAGCTGTGCCCCTGCACGTCAGCTGCTGCCAGGTGGGCAAATGCCATGATGACCCAGACAGAGATTTCCAGCTATCAGACAATTTGCATTTCGCCTCTTCCACCCAAAAACCAGGCCCAGCCCAAGCCCTCTGCATCTTTTGAGAGATGGATGGCAGAAACGTGCCACTGCTTATTCCTTCGGCTCCCAGTGCTGCAGGAGCAGGATGCGGAGATCCCGGCTCCGGCAGGCTCCTCTCTCCCAGGGTGCCAGGGGCAGCTGCATCCTCAGGTCCTCAAGGATGGAGCTGCGGGAGCATGGTCCCCTTCCCTGCCTGCCCCGTGTCCCCTGGGAAGGTTGCAGAGGCAGCCCAGGCTTCTGGCCACGGGGTTTGCCCCACTCGCCTTGCTCCCATCACGGCCATCCCTGCATGACCAGTGGCTTTGTAGCTGCTAGGAGTCCACGCAGGCTCCAGTGGATCTGGATCTGCAGGCAGCTGTGGGCTCAGGAATATTGACAGGAGATGTCGAAGAGTTTGGCGACTTGCATGGTCACCTTTGGGGTATGTCCTGCCCCATGCAAAGGGACACAGCCTGCCTTTTGCTGGGAACGCACATGCCAGTCCCTACACGAGCATCTCCACCCTGCTCTTCTCCAACCCTCTCCCAGGTCCCAGACCCTTTTTCAACTCCTCTCCTCACTTGCACATTTGAGTGACACAGAATGGAGGCACTTACCTGCTGCTCGCCCCGTCGGAGCTGGAAGGACGGTGGGACAAAGCCCTGAGGACCGGGAGGAGATGGTCCTTCCCCCCACTACAAGATGAGGAGGGCAGCTCCTCTGGCTCTGCCTCTGCCTGTTCCTACAATGGGGACCACAGCTCCTGGCATCACCCGTGGCTCCCAGCATCACCCATGGCCCCGCAGGGTTTCGCCGTTGTGGGTTTCAGGTGCCCGGGATGGTACCAGCTCCGAGGATCCCCTCGATGAGCACAAGGAGATGCCCAAGGCATCTGCCCAAAGCAAAACAACCCAAGGGGTTGGAAGGGGTGGGCATCTTCTGAGGTGGTCTGGAAAAGCCAGCTGGGAGGGGGTGAAGACCCTGTAGACCCCCACACCGCGGGTGGGAGCATCCCAGCCCCTTTATGCGAGCAGGGACCTGCCACCCCAGGGGTTTTGTTGTCCTGTCTTCTGGAATAATCCCCGCGTCCTGCAGTGTGGGGAAAGTGGCGGGGTCCCAGTGGGGGACAGAAGTGACCGGTCCCAGTTGGGGGTGCCCCATTCAGGGTTTGGATTTCCAAGGGATGCTAGCGGCGTTCGGGACTGCAGCCCACCGGAGTCCCTGGTGGGAGAAGGGGTCACGGAGCGCATCCTTACCTTGGAGGAGCCTCTACTGGGAAGGGATGCTGGACCCAGCTTGGGATACCCCAGTCCCGGGAGAGCTGCGGCAAGGGATGCAGGGATGAGGTGGGTTGGGATTGGGGGAGATGGGATGGAGTAGGATGGGTGAGGTGGGTTGGGTGGGTGGGCTGGGGGCTGCAGGTCCCCCCACGTTCTCAGGTGCGGAGACAATAGCCAGGGCTCCTGTTGCAGCTGCAGACTGTCTCTTTAAACCCCTCACCAGCCCACAGGTGGCCCTGTCACCACCGCGGTCATCCATGACGTCATCGGGAGGGAGGGAAGGGGAGGAGGAGGAGGGAGGAGGAGGAAGAGGAGAAGGGGGGGAGAAACGCGATCCCCCTCCACAGCAAAAGTCCCCGAGCGCCCATGGCAACACATTGCAAATGTCACTGCGCATCAGCCGGGAGGAGGCTGCAGGGCTGCCCCCCCCCCACGGGTGACACGGCGGGGGGACGGGGCTGTCACGCTACGAGTGGCATGGGGTGGGGGGGCAGAGCTGTCACCCCATGGGGGGAAAACGGGGCTATCATATCACGGGTGGCATGGAGGGGACACAGGGCTGGCACCTCCGAGGGTGACACGGGAGGTACAGGGTTGTCACGCCACGGGAGACACGGGGGGACAGGGCTGTCATCCTGTGAAAGGTGCACGGGAGGGGACAGGGCTGTCACCCCACGGGTGGCACGGGGGTGACAGGGCCATCACCCTGTGACGGGTGCATGGGAGGGGATGGGGCTTCACCCCACGGAGTGAGCTGGCTGTGGGCTGAGCAGGTGGGCAAGTCCAGCTCTCACCATGGGATGTGGAGCAGCTGGGTGCCCCCCCACCCCAGTTTGGACACCCTGCTGCAGGGGTGGGTGCTGCTGTCCCACTGCCTGGACGGGTGCTGGTCCCTGCCTGTCCCCTGCGCTCACGGGATTCCCATTACCCAAGAAAAGGGGAGCAAGAAAAGGGGAGCCCAGTCCTGCACCTGCAGACCCCAGACCTACAGACCACATCCCAGTGGCACCAGTTAAAACCAGAGCAAGGGACACTTTGATGGCCAAGAAAGGTTTCCTCAGTGCTGTGGAGGTCCATGGGTGCTGCAGCCTCCAAACTTGGCTTTGATGGACCCCAGTCCCCGGGAGACCTGCCCAGTGTGGGAGAGGGGCCATAGCTCCTGTGGGGTATTGGTGAGGCTGGGGAGCCACCAGCCCTTGCCACGGTGGACGGGACCTTTCCATCCCCTTTATAAAAGGGTGTGTGAGTGTGTACGTGGTCACCCATGCAAGGGGAGCCCAAAATCTACAAACATGAATGAAGTCACCCCCAAGGCTTGGGGAAGAACTAAATATTGAATTACATTCTTTTTTTTTTTCCTTGGAAAAATGAGAGATATCTGAGGTCTCCCTGTTTGCTCACGCCAGCAAGGGTTTCCCTGACCAAATTTGTCGCTGCTGTCACTAGGATGCTTCACCCTAAAAAAAAAAAACCCATGGAAGTAGCTGGTTCCCACACATGCAGGGCTAGGGGAGGACCAAGGTACCGTTCAAGGCTGGAGCGTTCCTCCCCATGCTGGGCTTTTGTGTGAACTTCACCCTCTTTTTTTTTTATATTAAAAAAAAAATGAATTGCTTTATTTTTATTTTTTTTTCCCCTGCCTTCAGCACAATGGGGAAGTCGACGGTGACCGAGCTCGGCAGCCGTGGGAGGCGGACGGCCATGTTCAGGACCTGGAGGGTTTTTTTCCTCTGTGAGCATCGCTGTGAGGAGATGTTTCATCTTTTCCCCGCCGTGAATCCATGCTGGGTGTTGTATCTGGCTGGTGGGGCAGGCAGGCTCAGGAGGAGCCCACCCCTGCGATCTCCCCAGCGCTGTCCTCCTTACGCACCCTCTCTAATCCTGGGAAAGCAGCTGCGGGATCCAGAGCCGGGAGGCTCTTGGTAAATGGCCAAAGCAAGAGCAGCAGAAGGGTCTTTGCTTCAGGGATGAGAAAAACAACCCAAACCAGCCCAAACGGGCTACAATTTTTAAAGTTTTTTTTGTTTTGTTTTTTTTTTTAACCCACCTGCTGGCTCTTGAGAAACAGGCTGGAGATGGATGTGGCACCGGCAGGGTGGTGTGGGGTTGGGGATGCTGTTCCTGCGCTAGGGCTCGCTGCATGGAGCATCCCGCTCCACGGCACGCTGCCAAAGCCTAGGTGGGGAACTGCTCCCTCTGGGAGGAATCCCTCATTGCTGGAAGAAGGGACACGCTTGAGACCGTTTGGAGTGGGAGAGGGGGAAGTGCAGCTGGAGCAGGGAGCTGGACAAGGGATGAATTGGGTGAGGGACACCCCTGACCACCCTGGCTGCCGGCTCTGATGTTGGGAAGGAGGCTCCAGGAACCAAAATAAGTGGGAACTAACTTTGCCCCCAGCCTCGTGCCCGCAGTGAGATCTATTGCACGTGATGCTAACCCCTCCTGAAGGATGAAACCGCTCCAGCGAGGGTCTCCTGGACCCCCTCCCCAGCACCAGCGGGGCCGTGGCTGTGGGAAGACCGTGGTGATGAAGTTATTAGCTCCGGAAGCACTAATTGCTGCCTTATTGATAGCTCTTTTGTCCGGCGAGCCATCTTTCGGTGTGTGTGTGCCGGGCGGTTGTTTTTCTGCCAGCTGCTCTGTGGTTGGATGCTCTTTGGTATTTAGTTTGATCCTATTAAGGTGGATCTCAATTAATTAGGCAGGAGGCAGAGAGACAAAGAGAGATGCCGGGGCCATTCATTTTAGTCTTGTCATCGCGCCTTCTGGAACCAGGCGGCAGGAGGGAGAGCGGGAAGGGACAGGGGATATGGCCGCTGGGTGTCAAACCGCTGGGAGATGGGAATGGGGCAGGCAGGTGGGGTGGCAGCGGAGTCCCCTGGTCCCCAGGGTCCCCCGCCCGTGGCAGTGCCAGGTGGGCTCCTTTCCCCCATCCCTGGGGTGGCGGGGTCCTGCTCCACCCTGCTGCCAGTGGGACACTAAAGCATCCCCCCAAAGCACACAGGATTCCTGGGAATTTCAACAGTGAGAGCTTTGGCGCAGCAGGAGCATCCCCCCTCCATCCAGATGGGACGCTGGCCGGGTACCCCTGTGGGGCCAGCACCCCATGGGAAGCAGGTGCACCCCGGCCGGCTCTCCAGCACCCTGGTTTGAGCACCCTGCCCCGCGCCCCCCGCTCCCAGCTCCCGCGCTCGCTGGCGGAGTAGCTCCAGGTGCCAGCGCAGCGGCTCGGGCTCGGCCTCGGCGAGAGGCCGGCAAATGGATCTCAAGGGCCCCCCGACATTCCTCCTTCCTCCCCTTTGAAGGACAAGTGCCCCTCGCAGCTGCCCTCGGCCGCTAATGCGCCGGCGGGAGCGGGGATGCTGCTAAAAGCCCGGGCGAGCAAAAAGCTTTCAAGTCCTTCGGAAAGCCCAGAGGGGGTGCCCGGGGGTGACCCCAATTCTGCCGCCGGTTGAGGTGTCGGGCTGGCAGGAGGTGCGATGTCCCCTGGGGTGTCCCCGTGCGGGGACTCGGGATGCAGGGGGTGCCTGGGGATGGGAGGGTCGGGGATGCTCAAGGCATGGAGGGGGGGATCAGGGGGTGCTTGGGGTGCGGGGATGGGGGTGCAGAATGGTGCCGGGGGGCTTCGGGGTGGTCGGATGGGGGTGCAGAGGGTGCTGGGATGGGGTGCAGGATAGGTGAACGGGGTGTGAAGGCGCAGGGGGTGCCTGGGGTGCAGGATGGGTGCTGAGTTTCGGAGTTGCCGGACAGGTGCGTGGGGTGCGGGGTTCCCGGGGGCGCCGGCAGGGTGTCGGGTTTCGGGAGGTGCGGGCGGGGTGCCCGGGCGGGCGCCGCAGCGCTCCCTCCGCCCGCCAGGGGGCGCGCTGTGCCTCGGTGCGCTGACAGTCTGGCCCAGCACCGGGCCGCCTCGCTGACCCGGCAGCCGGAAGCGGAAGTCGGGGGCGGTGACACCGTCTCGCCGTCGCCGCGCGTCGTAGTTCGGTGGCGGAAAGATGGCGGCGGCCGTAGAGTGAGCGGCGGCGGCGGGACCCAGCGCCGGGCCCGAGCGGTGAGCGCAGCCGCGGCCTCCTCCCGCCCCGCGACGGCCCCGCCGGGTCCTTGTCCGGCTCGGAGGCCACCGCGGCCCCCGGTTTCCCGTGTGCTGTCATTCCCCGGGCCGGCGGGAGGGCAGCTGGGGCCCCCGCTGCCATGGAGAGGCGGGCCCGCGGCCTCCCCCTAGGCTTCCCCTGGAGCCCAGAGTCGCTCTATAACCGCCGGGTACCCGGGGCTCTCTGCGGCCTCCATCGGCCGCCCCTTTCCTCCCGGTGACCCCTCCTGTGCTCCCTCGCCCCCAGCTCCCTCCGTTCTTTCCAAGCTGCCCCCCTGTGCCAACCTGTCCGCGAGCAGGTCTGTGGATTATCCGAGGCTCCCTGGACTCCCTGCTCAGCGTCTGGGGGTGCCCTCCGTTCCCTTGGTGCCCACGTGTGCCTGCCCCTGTCCACAGCTCCCTCCATCCCGCGCCGGTGCCCCCCTGTGCCTCCCTTTTCAGCAGACAGGCCTGCGGATCCTATCACCCCTCAGTGCGCTGGGGTTCCCTCTGGACTCCCCCCGTTTCCCCAGTACCTCACACTGAGGTCTCTCTCCCAGTCTCTCCGCCACTCTCTGGTGTCTTGTGTTGTCTCCCTGCTTCCAAAGGCATGTCTGTGCCTTTCAGTTGACCCTCTCACCCCTTGGGTACTATGGGGCTTTTCCTCCATCCCATCTCTGCAAGCAAGTCCTTCAGTACCCTGAATTCCCCTCCTGCCTCTGTGTGGTCTCAGGGCATGTGTGTACTCTCTCCCTGGTAGGGTGAAGATGAAGTAGAGCTCTGACCATGGACCATGATGCCCCCACGATCAGGCCCCGCCGCATCCAGAACCAGAACGTCATTCACCGCCTGGAGCGCCGCCGGATCAGCTCAGGCAAAGCTGGCACCCACTGGCACCAAGTCCGCGTCTTCCACCAGAATGTCTTCCCCAACTTCACTGTGGTCAATGTGGAGAAGCCACCCTGCTTCTTGCGCAAGTTCTCCCCTGACGGCCGTTACTTCATCGCCTTCTCCTCTGACCAGACCTCTCTGGAGATCTACGAGTACCAAGGCTGCCAGGCAGCAGAAGACCTCCTGCAAGGCTACGAGGGAGAGATCCTGGCAAATGGCAACGACCAGAGATCTGTCAACATCCGGGGGCGACTCTTTGAACGCTTCTTTGTCCTGCTCCATATCACCAATGTGGCCTCCAACGGGGAGCACTTGAACCGCGAGTGCAGCTTGTTCACCGACGACTGTCGGTACGTGATTGTTGGCTCTGCTGCCTACCTGCCCGAGGAGCCTCACCCTCCCTTCTTTGAGGTTTACCGCAACAGCGAGTCAGTGACTCCTAATCCCCGCTCCCCCTTGGAGGATTATTCCTTGCATATCATAGACCTGCACACGGGCAGACTCTGTGACACACGGACTTTCAAATGTGACAAAGTCATCCTGTCTCACAACCAGGGGCTGTACCTCTATAAGAACATCTTGGCCATTCTCTCTGTGCAGCAGCAGACTATTCACGTCTTTCAGGTAACACCTGAGGGTACGTTCATCGACGTGCGGACTATTGGCCGCTTCTGTTACGAGGACGACCTCCTGACTCTGTCTGCGGTGTACCCCGAGGTGCAGCGGGACACTCAAACAGGGATGGCCAACCCCTACAAAGAGCCCTTCATAAACTCTTTGAAGCACAGGCTGCTGGTGTACCTGTGGAGAAGGGCTGAGCAGGACGGAAGCGCTATAGCGAAAAGAAGGTTCTTCCAGTACTTTGATCAGTTGAGGCAGCTCCGCATGTGGAAGATGCAGCTTTTGGATGAGAACCATCTGTTTATCAAATACACTAGTGAGGACGTGGTCACGCTGCGGGTGACGGATCCTTCCCAGGTACTGCTGGCCTCCTCGGGCTGCTTGCTGCTTTGGGGCAAGTGCTCAAGCAGATACAATGCTGTGAGCTGCATTTCTTAGCTGAGCCTGTGAATGTTGTTCCTGTTGCCTGGTGCTTCATTCTTGTGCGAACGTTTGACGCCTCCAATGTTAAATAACTTTCCTATCTTTTGCTCTCATAATATCATCACTTCCTTCTCAACTAAAAATGAAAGATAGAAGATCTGACGTGGTTATTGAGTCCCTTTTCTCCAGGGGCTGTTCCCTGTGCTCATAGGTGCTGTATGAACCTCTTTTGCTCCCAAAACCCCGGCTGATTTTTTTTTAGCTGCTGTTTCATGTAGTACACTTATCATGGAGGTAGTCTCTCCCTTTTCTCATCTATCTTCAAGTGTGTTTTTCAAATATAATAGTCTTCATTTTTCCCCAGTAGAATTACCTTTTCTGTTCTGCCTACGTACTTACTCTTTCAAGCTTCAGTGGGAGATAGTGTTTATGATCTCTCCAAATTGGAGTAGCAGCTCTTAGATCTAGCTAATGTGCCAATTGCTTCTCTTTTCAGTTTAGTACTAAAGAAGTCAAATTAGAGCAAATGTGGCTCAGTCAGTGCTGGGTCCCTCCAGACGTTTCATCATCTTGCAGATTGATCGTCTCTTTTCGCTCTTGTTATAGTGGCGGTCAGGTCTTGAGCTCAGTGAAACTGAGCAGAGTGTTTTTTTAACCTGTTCTATTCCTTTAATCCCCTTGCTTTTTATTCTGTTGAAAGTATTTAGCAAGAATTTGTAATAAATCTCCAGTGCTGCATGTAGGTCTCATTGTTTTCTAGATGTTTGTTTTTTTTTCATTCCCTTCTCTTCCTCCCTGTCTGCCAGATCCAGGACTTAGATCCTAGAAGAAATGAACGGTAGTTCTTTGTGTGTTGCCTTAGTCCAATTTTTCCTGGAAGATGACTCTGTTTTGTTTTATTTTTCTCTTTGGGAGGAATTTTTGGGAGAGTTTTGGGAGAGTTACTTTGGGAGGGAATAGGTGAGGCTTAATCTAATGAATTTTACCTATTTGTGTAAAATTGAGTGGCTGTCTCAAGAACATTAAAGCTCTGTGGAAGTGGCCTGCAGTGTTCTGCTCGTTGCTGGTGTCTGGAATGGTGCTCCTGACCCTGGTGTAAGTGTTTGTGGCAGGCTCGGCTCCTCTCTCTGCTGTGGTTACCAAGGCTTTTGTGCCTGGCTTGCTGCAGCGTGCTCTTGCCTCTCTTCACCCGAGGGTTACTTTAAGATGCAGGTTGTGGTTTGTTTGCGGCGTTCCTCAGGCGGTGTGTTTTCTGCTGGAGGAAAAGCATCTAAGTTCTCAGTTCTTTCAGGAGATCATTCCAGATGTGGAGCAGTCTCCGCAGACCTGCCTGAATATAGGCTTTGTGTTAGGGCTCACAAAATACCTAAAGCTCTGATTTTTCTTTTGTCTGTCAGAGAGGAACATGAGGTTTCATCCAGTCTCAGGCTCCTCTCTTCTCTCTGGCTTCTCTGCCAAGAAGATTGAGGAAGTTGCTGTTCACGCTTGTGGGCTGCTTGTATGTTGTCAGGGTCTGCACTGAATCCTTCAAGATTTTTCATAGTGTGCTGTGTGTATGCAGCTTGGGGTTTGTTTGTGTTGTTCTAGGCTTGCGTTGATAGACTTGCCAGCTTTGCTGCTTGATTTCTCTGACACTTGACTCCTGCCACCCATGCAGTGGTGATGTTTTGCCTGTGTTACAAGTGCTGCTAAAAAGCAGTGAGGGTAGTTTCTCTGGTCAGGGGCATCCTGTTGATGTGTCTATGTCTTAACCTGGCAAAGGAACTTTTTTATTTAAGGTTGGAGGATACTCCCTGCAATTTTCAATGATGTAAATAATTTTTCCTTCTGCTGTCTCCTCTTATTTTCTCTCTGCTCCAGCCTTCTATTTCAGAAGGGCTTCCCTTTCCTCAGGCGGTAGTCTAGTGAGTAACCTCATGTAGCGCACTTCATTTTGACGTGTGGGGGCTGGATTGTATTATCACAATTTATTTTTGGGCTGTAAAACAAACAAACCTTGCGATATTTGCAGGTGGGTGGGGTGGGCAGAGTGCCTGCCGTCATCCCTGAGCATTGTTTAGGAGCAGGAGGTGAAGCATTTAGAAATGGCCTTTATGGAGTGAAGATTTAACCAGATATGTGCATATACCATGGGAATTAGTTACCTTTGAAGTAGGAGTGGGTTCTTACTTTGAGGTGCTAGGGTGTTAGCACTCCTGTCTCTTAGCGAAAGCGACCTGTGATGAGCAAAGATTAAATCTGCCCCTTCCCAGTGGGACAGAAATGTCCTCTCCCTTCAATGTAGCTGTGCTGACAAAATATCATTGTTTTTTTCCCCATTTCTTGCTCGTTTGTGGCACAAAACACTGCCATTGCCAATCCACAGCGCGGTGCCTGGGCCTTCTTGTGAGTGAATGTCAGCATTAAAAAGAAGTTGTTAGTGTCTTTCAGATTTTCATTTCTGTGCCAGCAGGGTATCTGGAGGGCACAACTTCTTGTGGGCAGTGGTGTAGTGCACAGTAGACTGAAAAGGCTCGTTCTGTGTGATGGAAACACTAAGAAGGGGAAGAAAATAATGTCTCTGCACAAAGGAAAAAATAATATGTGGCCAGCTAGCACTGGATTTAAAATAATTTTGTCAGCAGGAATGAAAATTTGGCATGCTAGAAAGTGTTTTGGATTTGGTGGAGGGCAGAGAAGAAAACAGAAATATTGACATCCAGTTTGAGTTGAAAAATTGGAAGTCCATTAAGTTTTCTTCATAAATAATCACAGTTAAGAGGTGGATAATTTGGTACCTGTTGAGGCACTTGAATAGCAGAATGAATTTGTATTGAGAATGTGGGATTCTCTTGCACTGTAGGGAAATTTGGATAGGATCTATGGTGTCATGTGGGGAGAAGGGAGGGACAACTTCCCCACCTGTGTTCTCCTGGGTAACCACTGCCTCTGCCTCTCTCCCCAGCCTTCGTTCTTTGTCGTGTACAACATGGTGACCACAGAGGTTATTGCTGTGTTCGAGAATACGTCCGATGAGCTGCTGGAGCTGTTTGAGAACTTCTGTGACCTCTTCAGGAATGCTACCCTGCACAGTGAGGCAGTCCAGTTCCCCTGCTCAGCTTCCAGCAACAACTTTGCCAGGCAGATCCAGCGCCGGTGAGCCATTCGGAGCATGCTTTATACGGTATAGACACGCGCTCACCCCCGTCAGCTGAAGGCTAGTATCAAATAACGATGGCAACCCTGAGAAAACCAGTTCCTTTAGTGATGCGAGGATCTGCCTTGTACTTGGTTCATTTTGTGACCTCATGCGTCTGATTTTATATTCCACAGCATCTGTCTTGTTACAGGAAGGAACAAAGCAGTGGCAATCCAGTGCTTAGAAGAAGGAAAAGGAATTTTGAGAGAAAGAGCAGTAACTCTTGAGCAGTAACTCTTCTGGAGGTTATTAAAATGTTACTGCCCCGTAACTTAGGTCCCGGAAGAGAAGATTTGACAAGATGCTTGCATCATCTAATTGGACGTATTTTGCCAAGTGGTGTTCTCTGAATGTAGTGTGCATCAAACTGAGTTCTGTAGCATTTTCGCCAATATCAGTCACAAACTTGTGGTTCTTGTAAACTGTTAGGAGAAGGAAAACTCATCAGCCTAGACCTATTGTGAAAGCTGAACAATATAGCAAAATAACTTGAGTTTCTAGAGTGTGCTTTAACAGTCAAATGTGGTTTTAATGAGGCAGAGTGTGTTATTTCTCTTGGAGTATATTTTTATGTGACTCAGGGTGTTTTGTTCTTCCAGTGACTTGTTTCACATCATCCAAAGTACTTGGCAATCACTTGTGGGCATGAAACTTCTGTTGATTTCAGGTTGACGTCACATAAGTAAGAGGAAGTTGACTGTGTCTGTAACTTTCTAGAGCTGCCTGTCAGGAAACCCATAACATTTACTGGAAGAGAGAATGAGAGAGCTCATTGCAAACACCCAAAGAACAACTCCTGCTTTTGTTAAAGTAGAGAGGAGAATCTTTTCATCCCCTTGGCTACAAGGGCCTGTAACAGGAGTGTTTCTTACATTGCAAAGTATAGTAGAGCATAATCCACAGCAGGCTGGCTTTTGGCTGAGTGTTTCTGATCAAGTGGAAATGTTTTACCCTCCTTGAGGTATGACATCCGTGCAGCTGGTCTAACTGTTCTTGCGCATGGAAAGCTCAGATTTCACTTGGAAAGAGACATCCGGCCTGTGTTCATCTCTCCACCAGGAAGAACTTTCAGCTTACTGTAGTTTCTGAAAAGCATTAGGCTTCTTGTCAAGGTTCTTTCTCATCTAAGGTTTCTCCTTTATGTGTTTAAAACATAGCGGCTAGAGAGAGGGGAATTCTCAAGTCAACATTAGGGGCTCAACTGTTACTGTGAAAACCTCTGGCTTTTGTTTATGCTGTTGCCAGGCTTCATGGTAAAACTTGGATTGACTGATAAACTGCTAATCCACCTCTCCCTGTTTCTGATCCTGTTCATTTCCTGTACTGCACAGCAGCTGGGGCCAGACCTTGTGGGTAGGCACAGTCTTGTCCTTCTGTCAGTTTGAACTTTCAGAGCAGAAACAGTAGTGATGAGGGAGGATAAAAAGGTCACCAGACCTGGTTGATGCTTGAATCACTGTGATACATCTTTAGAAATGAGCTGTTTTAGTTCTTACACTGCTGCTGTTTTTCTTGCCCTGTCAGTTTTCCTCCTTAGTTTATTTAAGCTGTGCTGTTCACCTGTGGCCTTTGTGAGTAACACCCGGTTTCTGGGTTTGCTGCAGGTTCAAAGACACTATCGTGAATGCCAAGTACGGAGGGCACACGGAGGCCGTGCGGAGGCTGCTGGGCCAGCTCCCGATCAGCGCCCAGTCGTACAGTGGCAGCCCGTACCTCGACCTCTCGCTTTTCAGCTATGATGACAAGTGGGTGTCAGTCATGGAGCGGCCCAAGACCTGCGGTGATCACCCTATAAGGTATGGAATGGGCTGAGAAGCCATATGTGAGGAGAGCAGTGTGAGAGCAACTCTGAACTTGCCGTGTGGCATCATGTGTGCAGAAAAGGGAGTAGATCAAGGCCTTTCTTTTATGACATCCTTTCACCAGAGGGTTTATTTCAGCAGTCCCACCAAGCCTGGCCTCCCTCCTTGTGATAACTGTTTTTTCTTGTATGTGCGGGAGGGCTCTTCAGGTCTTCTTACTGAGCTGCCCTGGGGAAGGTTTGAGTAGTGAAGCCGGAGCCTTTTCCACATGAATGCTCTTGTTCCTCCTCCTCTTCTTGTAGTCCTGCCTTTGTGTTTGGCCTGCAGAGTGATACGGTTCTGGGTGGTTGCTTTTGCGTGCTGGAAGGATCCCTTTTGAGCACGTGGGTTTAGCTGGTGAGGATGATCTGGTTTGTCCTGTGAATAAAATAGCAGCTGGGTTAGGTGTTAATCAGAATGCTTGTGGTATTGATTTAGCTATTTTCAGACTTTCCTTGTTTACAGATCTCACTCTGGGAGCTGTACTCCTCTTCATACTGCCCTTCTTTCTGTGATCTATAGGAAATTTGTTTCTGTAGTAGGAGTTTTAGCCAGGTATAAGGGCCATTCTGTGCCTCTTCTGTCTGAGTCTTCGAGGCTGGCAGAAGGAATAAGTCTGAGCTTGGGAATAAGGAGGTTTGCAGTGCCTCTTACAGAAACACCAGGACTATTTATTTCTTTTTGTTGTCTGCGGCCATGGCTGCAAGTAATAATGGTTAAAAATCCAACATCTCCAGCCTGAAAGACCCAAAGAGGCTGAGTTCTCCAGGCAGAATAGTCCTTCCACTTACAGTATTGCAAAAGTAAACCTGTGCTCTGGAAACAAAGAGCCTTCAATGCCCAAGTGCTTTGTTTAGTGACTGCACACATGTTGGGAGCTCAGGCAGCCTAGGGAGACCATTCTGGCCGGTTTCCCAACTTTATTTTCATCAGTGCACTCTCAAAAAGTGGTTTCATGTCTCCCCTGGCCCTGACTCAGGTGGCAGGGAACCTCTGATTATTCCTGTGCTCTCAGTTCCCAAATTATGTATATTTAATTGATTTTTCTGCCTGTATGATTTTGTTTGATCTCCAGCTTCCGCGTTATCTGCAGAGAAAAGCCTGCCCTTTCCCCCTTGTCATGCTTGACGTTGGGAAAACTCGCAGGGCGGCAGTTGTCTGCCAGCGCCAAACTGCGTATGGCTCCCGCAGACAAAAGGGAGCAAAACTGCAGTCATTTGCTGCGGTTACGTCTTTGTAGTAAACAAAGCGAAGTGCCACCTTCCCTCCCTCCCCTGAGCAAACCGACATTTCAGAGCCAGAGCTTTTAGAGCTCAAAGCTGTTCAGAGTCAATTAGGACTCGAATAGGGCCTGGGAGCAGTGGGGCTCCTGGTTTTTGGAAAGTAAGCAGAAGAAGAGGCATTAACCTTAACCATTCAGTAGCTGAAATAGTGCTGCTGTTTTTCTCACATGCAAAACAAAGGGATTAATAAAATAATGCCGCTGCCTGTTGTGGTTAGAGGGCTTGGAAATGAGGAGCCACAGGATTTGTAATATAAGTCCTGTAATTGGCTGAAGTACAAAACCTTTCAGCAGCTAAGGGTGTTAAAATCTGTGTGCAGTTCCCTGGCACGATGTGCAAGATAGGAAGGCCACCATACCTTTGACACATCGGTTTCAGCACGCCACTGTGTCCTTTTAACCCTTAGTGCCTTTCTGCATCCCAGAAGGTTCAACTCTTGTCTCTGGCTACTTTAGAGACTGACCAGTGGTTTTTTGCTCTGGGAAGGACTTCAGGTTCCCCATCACTGCTATCTTCCAGTATCTTTTCAGGAGGCTTCAAGAGATATTCACTAAGTGAAATGATGGCACTTGTGAGGAAGAGGCTCTAACACAGCCTTACCTATAGTAGGGGGTCTCTAAAATCCATCTAGATGGCTAATAAGGAGCTATCTAACAAAAAAAAAAATGCTCTGCAGATGAATCTTCCACTTTCATACAGTTTGAAAAGGCTGGTCTTGCTGTTTCTGTTGACATACAATTTTATATTGCAGTGCCTAATTTATCCCCAGAGTGAGAGCCCATGGAAATGGCCTCTGATTGCAGAGCACTTTTAAAAATAGATTTAAAAATACCAAACCGAGCACATCTTTGAGATTACAGGGAGCTTCATCTTGAGTAGTAAATTATTGTGAATTGGGGAGAGAGAGGAGCAGACAGGGGACTGTGCTTTATTTAAAGAATGACCCTCTGCATACCCAGCCTTGTGTAGGAGGGAAAGGGCTTTTTGAAAAGCCAAATACCAAGATTGTGACTCTCTTGCTGGGTTCTTGTGTGCAATTTTCAGGCAAGGCTGGCTAGCACTTTGATTCAGAGGAAGGGAGAGGAGAGTGGCACTACAGGAAGAACATGAGGTTCTCAATAGGCTGTGTTGTTAAAATGTGGAGTATGTCTGCTCCTGAAACAGCATCGCCTGTGTCTGTCATCACCCGTTCTTCCAGGCTGAGAGCTGAATGCATCGTATTGCTGGTGGGGGGGAAATGTACTCTCATATTAAAAGCATTCTCTGAGTTAAAACCAGAGGAAAATGCAAAATACCCACATCTACCAAGTGATGGTGGAAAAGGAAACAGCTGGGAGGCAAAATGGCAATTCTGTGCCTGAAAGCAGAGAAAATGGTCTAAGGAACTGAGACAACTTCAGGGCGAGGACTTGAGTTAGAGCCCAGCTGGTTTGTGAAGATACATCCCAGAAACCTCCACTACCACATCCCAGAAACCACTGAAGTCTTGGGGAACGTGATGTCATCGCAGACAGTCCCCTGTTCCCACAGCAACACTGGACAGTGGTGTTACCTGGGCTTACGTGGGTTACACAGAGTGTGTAGAGAAGATGAAGGAAGCAAAGCGCTTCCTAGTCTCGCCTGTCTCTTCAGCGCTGTTTGCCTCTTCCCCTCAGCAACGTTTGTTTTGTGCTGAAGCTGTGTTCAGAGCTCACTTGTTTGCAGATAGAAATGAGCTTGACCCACAGGCAGGTTTGTGGGTGACAGCAGAGGGACGCAAGGTTTTCCTTGACCTCTGCTCTTGCTGTGATTGTTGAATGCTGTCCACCAGGTACTCCTGCCCAGCCTATCTTATTAATGAGTTTTTGGTGAAAATGTACAAGGGACTGCAAAGCCTCGCTTGAACTGTAAACTACAACTTAGTGCCTTTGAGCAGAATTGAATCCAGCTGTTTACCTTCCTTAACTGGATGGGGATGTAGCGAGGCACAAGAGCAGCAGTGTGAAACCTACCTGGCAGCAGCAGAAGAAAGGAGTGGCCTTACAGCTGGAGTGAAGGCCATTGCTAAGGGAAGTGAGCTCAGTTCCATACGCTATATCGGCCTTAGGGATCAAGGGGAGCAGCCTGCATTAAGAGAGGATGGAGAGCCAGCACAGGTGGGGTCTGGATGAAACTTACTCCCTCTTCTGAAGTCAGCTATGTCCACCAAAATGACAGGCAGGGTTTTCTCACTGATGAAACTAAAATGAAGTCAAGCTTTTCTAGGCAGTGGAAAACTAGCTGCCCTGGGAGGGACTTTCCTGTGTAGCCAGGAGCCAGACACCCAGCTGAGGACCTCCTTCTCCTGAGGGTGTACCAGAGATTGAACAAGGCACTTCTCTCTGTGTTTGAAGAGCTCAGATGGCAAAGTCAGTAGTTAGGAACAGCCGTAATTGATTTTCTCTTCCTTTCAGATTTTACGCTCGTGATTCTGGCCTCCTGAAGTTTGAGATCCAGGCGGGACTTCTGGGGCGACCCATCAATCACACAGTGCGACGCTTGGTTGCGTTCACCTTCCACCCCTTCGAGCCCTTTGCCATCTCGGTGCAGCGCACTAATGCAGAGTACGTGGTTAACTTCCACATGAGGCACAGCTGCACGTAGCGTGACACGTAGCTGGGGCGGCTGCTCTCCTCGGCTCTGGGCCTCTGCCACACTCGCACCTTCTAGGAAACCAAACCGTCACTCATGTCAAGAAACCTGACCTGGGAGCGCCTACGAGCTAGCATCTTGCGGGGCTCTCAGCTGTGGAAAGCTGATCTGCTCAAGTTAGACCTGTGAATGTTTCTTCTGACCTTGTTTGTACTGCGGAGGTCCTGCTGCACTGGGCGCTGCTGTTCCCTGTTCCTGCTGAGGAACAAAGTGGAGCTGAGATTCCTTTCCTGATTTCCCAGAGGCATGTCTGTTTTCTCTCCTGTTGTAGGTCTTAGGATGGCAAAGATCGAGCTTTGCAACACGTTTGTGGAGTGCTTACTTCTGCACTGGCGTTCTCCTGCCTTTGTTGGCACAAACAGCCTGTCATAGAGGGAATGGACAGAAGCCGTGGGGAAGGCTTAGAAATACAGCTGCCCGTGTGTGTATCTCCAGTATTGCTAGGGAAATGAAATCCTGTTCTCATCCACACAATCTACTCACATGATTTTAATATGCAAGAGGTCAGGAAAAAAAGGTGTGAGAAATCACTGCAATTGAGAGACATGAGGTGTGTTCCTGACTTTTATGCAAGTCACTTAATCTTTGTGCCTTAGTATCTGTGAAAGCTCCTAAGTGAAAGGTGGTGTGTTAATAGCAGAAAGCCAGGGCGACTGGCTGTGTCTCCAATGCATGAGGAGGTGGGCACAGGAGGAAGATGGGTGGCTAGGAAGGGTGTGAGGAGCAACAGCAGCTCCTTGCTCACGTTGGAAGGACTTTTCTGCAGCATGGGGGTGAATCCTCACAGCCATCTGCAAGTTCTGCTGCTGAGAGGAAGGGAAACCCAGCTGCTGGCACCCTCCTGCGTGTTGGAGTAGGAGTAGAGAATTAGTAGCGTTTGGGTTTCCCCAGAAAGGAGGGAGGAGACCTGAATTGATGTGCATTGCTGCAGGTTTGCAGTTAGGAGACGAGCTTGTTGGCTTAGGTTGCTTACCTGTCCCCGTTTGATAACGCTGTTCTCTGTGAGAACGCGATTTGCTGTTCTCAGGCTTCAAAGCACAGCTGGCTGGTGCATCGATGCGGACTGGACCACTGCAGTGTTTATGCTGCCATTAGAATAAGCTCCTGGGTGTAATATTACCTGCCACTGTGGGGTGGTGAGGATGCTGGCCTGTCCTTCTCTCTTTAAAATTGAGGTTTTGATTGTAGGCCAACATTTGGGTTTTTCTGCACATAGGCTGGTTTATGACTGTGTGCTGCCAGGCAGTGCAGCCATCCCAGCATCGTGAGGTGCTACGCTGGAAGCTGGAGCCTGCTGTTGTCCCATTCCTGTGGGAGGTACAGAGGGGGCATTAGAAAATTGGTGCTTATACACAGGAGACCCTCTGCTTTAAAGGACCCTGTGGGTGTTGTGTTTGGACCAAAATGAGCTGCATTGAAGTCATGCATTCATTTTGCATGGTAATGCATAGGAAAATACCTGTGTGGCTTATTGATGCCTGCGTGTGGCATGAATGGTGGACCTTATAATGGAGGGTGCCTCGGGGTCCTTGAATCAGCCTTTACTCTCCATCTCATGGTACTTCTCTCCTCTCCTGACCTTGCTAAACATATTTATAGGGTAAGACATTGCATTTCACCGTTCTGTTCCCGGTGTTTGTGCTGTTGGTTTCTCAGGTCCCTCAGGAGTGATTTCAGGTCAGGAAACTGCTAATAGAGGAGATGTCAGGCAACGCGTGCTGTAGCTCCAGGTTCCTCTCCATCTAATAACACTATTTGTTAAGGTTTTAGGTTTTTATCCTGTGATCTGTTCCTCAAACATTCAATTAAAGCTCCAAGTGGAGAATCATTTGCACATTGTAGATCATGGATTTACCTCCTTCTGCACCGCTCTCACATTTGTTCACACTTCCAGTATGAGACTTTTTTTTTCTTTTCCAAAGCTCTCAGCAGCTCCATCCAAGACTGGGTTTACTCCTTGGTGTCACAGCCTGGGAGGTCAGTGCTTACTAAAATAGCTGTCAGATCTCCATTTAGATTATTTTTTTTTTCTGGTGGCAAAAATGTAAACAATTTCAGCATTTCTGCAGTTGCCAGATTCAGGCTGTTCTGTGTGAAGCAGAGAGCATGGCATGGATTGTTGGACTTGGGGCCGAGAGACCAGAGATCTATTCTTAGCTCTGCTATTAAATTGTTCTGTGACTGGGGGCAAATCTCGTCCTGTTCCAGCTGGTGTTTGCTTCTCTGTAAATGAGGCCAAAAACATATTTTCAGCTTTTGTAAAACACTTCTGAGATTAATGTTTAAAGAGTGCTGGATAAGTGCTAAGTATTTTCATACTATGTTTGCAGACAAACTGATTGATCATTCTGGGTACTAATTGCCTTGGAGTAGCATAGCAGATCCTCTGGTCTTGACTGCTGCATTTTATATCTACAACAGAGTTAATTTTATTACATAAATGTATGGAAAGAAAAGTCTCTCATGCTTGAAATTTTGCTTCTTTTATTTAAGAAACAAAAAGGTGTGTGTGTGTGGTGGGGAGGGTGGGAGGAAAGGAGATATTTTCTACCTGATATTTTTCGTAGGCTAGGATGAAGATTTGTTAGCAACACAAGACAAAAGTGGAATAAACAGAATTTGCTTTAAGAACCTGATTTATTGTCTTTTTCTTCCAAAAATCTTAATGGTGCAGATGAGAATCCCTTTGCTGAGAAGAGATGGCAGAGGTGTGCCTTGGACTACACAGGAATCTCACATGTGACTTTGCTGCCTCTTTCTGGAACCTGAAGTACCAGTGTGCTCAAGGATGTTCCTGCCTGAGGCATTTCTGTATTTACTGCAAATTTCTCAAATTCTTGCCTATATGAGCTAATGCTGGAGGACGAATTCTTGGCCTTCAGTTACATTTTCCCCTTTGTGTGTTATTACTAGCCCAACTTGCATTCAGAGACTCTCCCTTTATTCCATTTACAGCATTTCTCTGACCTTGTGGCCATTTTCTGCTGATGCTTCATGATCGAGAGATGGAAATTGAATGACATTCCTTGCTTGGCAGAAGAGCCATCACCTACCCACTGCTTTTAGGTTGGACTAAGGCTCTCAGATTTTTGGCTGCCTGCTGCTCCCAGCCGCAATGCAGCTTTGTAGAACATTGTGGCTGACAACATGTGGACAAGATCCTTCCAGAGTCTGGGATCCCCTTGTAATCTGCTGCTGCTCTGTAACAACCTAGCAGCATCCCTTTTAGTGTTAGTGCCTCTAAGCATCTGCATCTTGGCCATGAAAGCCGCTTTCCTTTGAAAGTTTTCTCCATTTTCATGTGTGCAGTTCTCGAATACTTTCCTTTGGAGACGTTGAATGTGTCAGAAAGCTCTTGAGCCTGTGGCTTTTCAGATAGGCACTAAGTGACAAGGAAATGCTTGACTTGGGAACCATGTTTGACTGGCAACAGAATCCCGTCTTTTATTACTTCTTGTGCTGCCTTTGCTTTAAGAAAAAGAAAAAAGTAATAGAAGCTGGACACTTGCAATAAACTGCATTAGACAGTGAGCCACAGAAATTGCTTTAGGATCAAACCTATGTATCCATTAATGGTGTGTCCCTACTAAAGACTCCTTGCAATTAACCTTCCAGCACTGAGCAGCTGGCCCTGATTTAGCTCCCTGATGTTCTCAGTATACTTACAGGACTTTCCTTTTGTTCGGGTTCTGGCATCTGTCATGGTCCTTTTTGATGCCTTAGTCCTTGGTCCTTTTTGACCCAGGTAGAAGAATCAGATTTCTGATGCTCTAAGAAGTCTCTTTGTCTTTCTTGTGTTCTCTGTTTTGCCCCTTTTCTGCCAGCTTTTCCTGCAAGATCTCTCAGGGCTGTAGGCAGAGAGATGGTAAAGGTTGGGTGGCAATGGGACACGTGGCCCTCTGGCAGCTTTTTGTCCTTGTGTGAAGCTTTATCAGCTAAGTGCACACTGCAGAGCAAATAGATGGTCCTGTGGGTAAGCAACTGGCCAGGATTTTGTGGGTTTGCTTTCTGAGCTTCCGAATCAAAGTTCCTGATGTGCTTGAATCTTTGTGCTTTCCTGTCTTGTTATATGGTTGTAAAAGCTTTTCTGGCCAAGTACTCCTCAGGAGGAGGGAATGGTGAAAAGGCTTTTATTTTTTTTCCTTTTCCCCTTGCTCCGGGGCTGCGGGGGATGTGGGCTGAGCTGTGCAAAGTCAGTCACTGTAGCAGTAACAGCCTGGCACTACCTGCCCACCAGGCTGACTGTTCATCAGGCAGCAGCATCCCCTGCTAGAGCTGTTTGCTGGCTAAGGTCTGATTTGCCTTTGTTTCTCTCAGGGAAGAGCTGTACTTACTGTGTAAGGAAATGAGTTCTCAGAAAAATACCGATGTGGGAAAAACCCTGAATTGCACATTCTTTTCCTGATGTTGTGACATAAAAATACCGCACTGGTTTTAAACTAGCAATCTGGAAACTAGTAATTCGTGGGCGACTACTGTGGTCCTATGTGCGAGGAGAATTGAAAAGAGGCAGAGTGCCTCTAGTCCCAGCCGCTTAGGGCTGTGCTGCAGACTCTGGGTAACATGTTGGCCCTCACTTGGTTAACCAGGAGTGGAGGACATCGTATGAGCCTACAGGCTTTGCTGCATTTGTGCAGAGGTAATTTTTTACCATGTCTCTTATTTCTTTCCTCACAGAAGTCAAATCCTTTCCTAGGGCACCTTCTAGCTGTTGCAGTTTCCTAGCGGGGTGATTTTTGTCTGTTCTCGGTTTTGTGAGGATGCCAAGTGCGCCTGAAAATTTGAGGACAGTTTTGGAGGAGCGTGGCAGGGAGATGCTCACTGGCTGCCCAGGGCCCTTGGCAGATGAGAGGGAGGAGGACTGCAGGGAGATATGCCTCCCAGGGGAGCCTTGCTAGAGGAGGAGCAGCACAACATTTGGGCACTGTGGAAGAAAGAAACTGCAACAAGGCAATGGAAAGTTGTGAGGTTGTGACTAGCACTGCAAAGCCCTCAGCATTTTCTGCATTCTGCATTGTCCAGCTATGAACTGGAACCTTTTGAGGAGCTTATTTTCAGTGGGTGACAGAACTGGTTTGAATTCAGACTTTTTAAAGCCAGGAACGTGTTACTTCTACTCTCTGTGGCTGTTCTCTTTCTTTCTCCCCAGTAGCTTCGCAACATGCCAAGCATGGGCCAAAGCAGCCCTGACTTTGCCCGAGGGACTCCCTGAGCCCCTGCTCTTGGCAGTGCACCGTCCCCCTCTGAAAGCTGCTCTTGCACAGGTTCGTCCTCTCATCTGCCAGTGTCCCTCCTCCATCCAGGCGTGTTGAGACAGCCTCACGTAGGGAGGCAGAGTAATAGAAGAGATAGTTGGGTGCCCCAGCACCCTGCCTCCATCCCAGTGCCTGATGAACTGGGCGGATGCTTCTGGTAGCATGGGATGGGGCTGGTGAGGATGCGCTGGTGGTGGTGGCATCCAGCCCCAGGCCTGAGCCCTGCCAGAGGACAGCCCAGCCCTGGGGGTGCTGGAGCCAGGATGGCTGCACGAGAGGGCCTGAGGGGGTGAGAGCCAGGCAGGTGGCAGGGGAGTCCTGCCAAAGCCAGGCGGCCACTGTTCGATGTGATTTTTAGGGTGTTAATAAGAGCAGCGGGCAGCACTGCATCCCTCCGAGCGCCTGCTCGCCACCATCAAGCTGGTCATTTGATAGCTCCTCGGTGCTCCTCAAAGGCGTAAAATGGAGCAATGCTGGATTAGATGTACCCGCTGCCCTTGGTGAGCGCCACGGAGATATGGTCCTCGCCCTCCCGCCTCCGGCCTGCTGGCGCCCAGCGCCGTTGCCATGGCAACGGGGAGAAACAGCCATCCACATGGAAACGGCCTTGCTGCACTCAGTAACCAATTCAGGGAAAACCGTTCCAGTGGTGTGTTTGGAGAGGTCAGGGGCACCGACACCCCTGTGGCAACCGGCAGAGAGCCCTGGCCCATGCTGCTGGGCTGTACCCACATCCTGCGGTATCTTGGAGCGTCGTCACCGTCCCCACAGTGGGACACTCCTCCTGAAACACCGACATCACCCCCGTTGCAGAGCTGGTGTGCGCTGTCGTGTCTCCGGCCGTGGAGGATGATTTTCATTGCTGCTGCCCTGCTTCTTTGGGCCTGGTCTCAAGGTCAGGGTAAGGTCCAGATTAGCTGTGCTGATACCTGCAGCTGCGTAGGTAGGTCACTAGTTGAGCCGTGACCGGTGAGTCCTTAATTCAGTAAAATCCCTCTTTGTAAGGGAGAAGGGGCAGCTGGCAGCCAAACAAGGTCTCCTGTAACATAGGGCAGACAAATGTTGTGTCGACAGCACGATTGTGCAGTGCAGCCCAGTCTGGCTTCAGGCAGCGAAGTCTGAGTTAATCTCTCCTCGTCCTGCCTCCTACCCCTTATCCCCCTGCAGACAATGGCTCTGCCCACGCTGGCTTCTTCCCCAGAGCGGGCTCAGATTTGTAAGGAGATGTCTGTGCCAACCCGCTGGCTCTGATAAGGGCTGGGGAGAGCAGCTCTGCCGCGTGGCTGCTTGAGACCCAGCAGGGTTTGTCCCAGTTTTCCACTGGCCCTTTGGTGACAGTGCTACCGCTCTTGGCTGCAGGACCACTAGGAAGGGGATCTCCCCAGCTGGCTGCACTGCTTCTCTTGCAGGGATTTTGGTAAACAGGGCTGGTTTTACAACCATATCCAAGGGCAGGGCGTTTCGGAGCGTCTCTCAGCGCTGGAGCAGGCTGTTTACCAGCTGTTGGCATTGCAGAGAAGCCCAGAGGGCTGGCCCGTCTGAAGTTATTTGCATTCTTTGGTTGGTTTGACCCTGGCAGCTCAGGAGATGGATAATTTACTTCTGTGGATTCAGCAGGAGCAAAATGAAAGGCAGCATCCAGGTCTTGGGAAGGGGCTGTGTGAGAGCCATGGCTGGCAATTAGGAGAGTAAGTTGTTTGTCTGCAGGCTGCTGCACGAAGAGATGAGAGTCCTGTTTCACCGCCTCATCTTGGAACCTGCTGAAGGGGCTGGAGATGAGTGGCTGGGAGATAAAATATGTCTTTCTCCTGCCTGAGGCCCCAAGTTTTATTTGTTACCTGCAGTCTTGCGTGCGGTGGGAAGCCTGGCCTGCCTCTCCGTGGAGGAGCGGGCAGAGGGACAAAGGGCCAAAAACTGGAGTCTTTAGCGATGTGGTCAGGAGGCACGGTGGGCATCAGTTCCAGCCGTTCCGGCTTAGACTTTGGCTTTGCAAAATGAATCGTTAAGTGGTGGAGCGCAGAGGAAGGATTTTGGAGCCAGCTTGGAAGAGGAAGGAAGGTTTTGAGGGCTGCTTGGAGAGGCTTTGGAGCAGTTTCTAAATACAGCTTTTTGCGCCTTTAAAATGTTGAAGTGAAAGCCCCACAGAGCTGGTTGTGCTGGCATGGGAGGGGCTCCCGAGAAAGGCCACTCTGTGCTTCAGCCGTGGAGGTCTGGCTGCGAGAACAGCGAAGGGGAGCGCATCTATCCCGGCCCTGAAGCATGCCAGCTGTGGGAGAGCCCTTCCCCGCTTCCTTCTAGTCTCTGCTGACTCCTGGACCATCAGATGGGAGATTTTAGCCTTAGAAAAGTTATTTTTTAATGTTGTCTTTTCCTGCTTTTTTGCCTCCAGGTTCTCTCTTTTTCCCAACCCACCTTTTTGTTGCCCACATCTTCACCGAGCATTCAGCCCCTCGCACCCGACCTTTTCTCCCTTCCACCCCCTGTCTCTAGAAAAACAAGCTGTGAAGCTGCTCCTGGGAGCAGCTATATCCCAGGTAACGGCTCTTAGGGCTCTGCAGCTGCCCAGAGGTTTGGATCCAGCTTCCGGATCTGTGCACAGCCTCTGACTCTCGGTAGATATGGGTGTAGGAAGAAAATTAGGAGCTCCAGAGAAAGGAAAGGACCCTGTCAAGTGGCACTAGCCCAGGGGGAGCTTGGAGAGCACAGCAGAGGACGTATGAGTGGTTTCAAAAAAAGGGAATAGCATGGAGGCTTGGCCCCCCTGCGTACCTCCCCAAGAGGACCCTTCACCATCAGCACAGGAACTGGGATGCTATTAGGCAGTTCATTAGTAAAACCTCTGAGCAATTTCCACTGCCATTGAGTACCCATTATTACCTCTTGAGGGGAGAGGAGGACATTGGAAAAGCACAAAAACAGTCTGAGGATCCTTGATCTCTTTTTGGCCTGAGAGGTCATGGGCTGGGGTTGGAGGGGCAGCTGGGAGGGGAAGAGAGGCCGGGCAGGGACGCCAGGCATGAAAGCAGCACCGTGATTGTCTGCTGAGGTCTGAGCGCAAAAACATAACCTGACTTGAACCGTTACTTCTCAAAGGCTCCCGAGGGGTGCTTTAGGGTTATAAACACCTACTCACCAACCAACTTTGTGCACATCTTGAGCCAGGTATTCCCACACCAGAGGGAAAGCCAGCAAAACCTGCGCAGATGTCCCCAACAGCTGCAGCTGGGCTGTGGTGAACCACCCCTGCTGCTGCAGTTTATTAGCACTGCAGGGTCTGTCCCCTTCTCCTTGCTTGTTTGTGTATACAGTCAGCTGTTAAAGGACACTGACATCACTTAATTAATGGTTTAATTGAATCTCGCAAAGGGATCGAAATCGGCTGCCTGACTCTTGTCACTAAGATGCTCACGTAAGAAATAGTAAATCACCAATTCAGCAGATAAAGCTGCAGCTTGAGGTAGAAAGTCCTTGTTGCTGGGGATAGGGAATTAATTCCTCTTTGCAGAATAATACACTATTAGGGAGAAGGCTTGGGGCTATTTTTCCAAACCTCCAGGTGCCATCCCTGTCCAAGGGAAGGGTAACTGAGTTAGACTAACTCCCCAAGGTGGTATGGCACTCAGTAAGGGGTAAACAAACCTAAGCAGCATTTTGTCTGTAAGTCAGAAGACTGTTTTCTGTTTCACCCCCTCTGCGATGGAGAAAGGTCCAGGAGGTATTTTAAAATAGAGGACAAAGCCCCAGAAATGCCAAAGTTGAGCCAGGAGGAAGCTTTGTGGCCAGTAGCAGCTTCTGAGCTTGTTTCATGGAGAAAGGCTTCTTTGAGAGTAGGAAATCAAAAGTTAAGAGGGAGTGGAGAGAAAAATGTCCCAAAGCAGTGGGGAAGCCCAAAGGGAGAGGAAGTGACCCTAATGAGGGTGCTAATGCTGTGGCCGTGCTACTGAGAAGTGAAGTAATTGCTGCTCAGGAGGAATGTAAGCCGGTAGAAAACAGTATTCCACCCAGGTGCCAAGAAAAGCAATTAGAACTGGTAAACACCAGTGGCTGACTAAGACCAGGCCCTTAATTAATAGTTTCATCTGAAGGGTAAGGAAATCATTAAGTGCTATTGATGTCTATTAATTCCCTGCAAGACGAACAACAATAGAGAGTTTTAGGACTTCTTTCAGCGTACAGCGTGTGCAGGAAGGAGGGGCTGAGCCCTTGCGCAAGGTGGAAGAGCTTGCTTTGTGTAGCTGTGCTCTCCCACTGCACTGACAACTGCCCCAGAGGCCTGGGGTGTGCTGCAGAATAAACAGCTCAGGCTGAGCATTTAGGTACGACCAAGGCAAGCAGACAAGACGGGTGGAAAATGTGACTTCAACGAAAAGCCGCACAGCTGAAGCACTGTGTCGGAGAGCTCAGGAAGGGTACGCGGAGCTGGTGGTTTGGAAGACAAATACGGCATGATACTGTACAGATCCAGCTACACAACTGTGGAAAATAGCGTCAGCCTCCTCTGTCCAGCTCAGAGAGTGTTATATAAATATCAGCTGGAGGAAGAGGTAGGGATAGGTACCAGAACTAGGCAGGGCAGACAGGGAGAGAAAACTTCCCACTGTATAAGTAGTGGCAATGTATTGGTAGACTTCACAAAATGCTCACAAGTACTCAGAAACCAAGAGTGTTAAGGAGTGGCCTTGGCAAAGGGCACAGGCTCGATTCTAAGTCTGGATAAAACAAAGATTTATTCTCATTGCTTTCTGACTCTCGAGTCATTCACCTATTCTTCCCTGAATTTCAGAAGGACCGCAGATCTCTTCCCAGTCATGTTTTTCGATTTGTTCTTTCATCTTTATCTGACGTGGGCACTTCTGCATTGATGCAATGAGCAGCTTGTGGTAGAGAAGGGTAGTGTCTGGTTTCCTCAGTGTATTAGACAGTACGTCGCTGACAAGCCTGCCACCACTGACTGGTGCTCCTCCTTTCCCAGGGCTGATGGCTGCTCGGCCCAGAAACCAGTCCAGGCACATCAGCGTTCACACATGTGGTACTGCTGCCTGGATCTTTGCAGTTTATAGCTGACCTGGGATCTTCTCCGTAAAAACAGGAATATGAAGTCATTAGAAGCTCAGCCATATTTCCGGAGTGAGGGGAAGCTCTTCTAGCGTGTCAAACACCTATGGAGGAGCCTCTCTTCCTTGCTGTCAAATCTGTGACAGCTCAAGGAACTTCCGTGTAAGATAACCTACCCTCTATTCAAATTCAGACAGTTGGAGGAAGGTAGGGGATTCATCTGAATCTTGTTTTCTTCTTTTCTGTCAAATGCAACTCAATAGGCTCTTCTAAGCACTGATTTCTTTCAAAACCTGCCGTATGCCATTCAGCCCCATGAAGGAGGTTCACTGCCTGGTTGCCATGGTACCCTTTCTCTAAAGAGGAAGAGAATAGTTAATTATGCAATTTAAGAAACTAAGAAGGAACAACAGAAGAGAAATAATAGAAAGGAAGATTCTAGGTTTGTGATAGAACTGCTCGCTGCACCAAAATACACTCTGTTTACAGGTGAAATATTTGCCCAGTGTATGCTGTAAAAAGCCAGGGGCTTCTCTAGCAGCATGGATTTCAAGAAGCTGCCCTTTGCTAGGCAGTGTGCCTCTGCCATCCAGGAAATCAATCCTGTAGTCAGTTGCTGCTGTTACCTTCCCTGGTTAACGCTCCAGAGAGCCTCAGACATATCTGCTTGGCAGGAATTCTCTCTGGATGGAGCTGGGACAGCAATAATACATCACAGACCCATGACAAGCTCATGCTGCCTGTGGATATACAGAGGTACAGTTCAAGACTTAGGTGTTTTAAATCTCCTTGGCAGCATTTCTTTGTTCCTCAGGCCTACTAACCCCTGCTTGCTTTCCGCAGGACCCCACAAAATCTAGTTTGTGGTGCACAAGGTGGGACCAAAGAGACAGCAAGCATCAAAACTGGCAAGATCCCAACCCCTTTAGAAGGACTGGCATTTTCCATTTGCCAGGAGCACTGGCAGGCCAGCTACGGCTTGGGCGAAGCAAAGCAGCATAACAGATCTTTGCCAGGAATGGATCCAGACGACAGCGCTCCACGCTGCGCGAAGAGGGAGAGTTACTGAGTTCTGCAAGCCAGGGGGAAGGGGAAGAGTTACCTCGTACCTTGTTTCCAAATGTGTGCAGTGAGAGAAAGAGGGAAGGAAGATGATGCCACCCCATGCAGTCGTCTACTATGGATGACTAGAAAGAGATCTAGACCGCAAGCTCCCCTCCCACCTAACAAGGACGATAATAGCACCAAGGGCTAGACAAGAGCCTCGTAGGGTGGTGAGAGGAAGAGAGCAGTCAAGAGGCAATAATAAACCAAAATACTTCTCAGAACACAGCAGGAACAGCTGTCAAAAGACCAACATTTTAATCAACAAACTTTGTACACAAGAGGCTTCCCACTAAGGGAATACACATATTCCTGCTTTTACAACCAGCTTGTACCACCGGGGCTTTTAAGGCCCAGGATGTTCTCTCTTCTTCAAAAAGCATCTCCAGGGAGGGTGACTTTCCAGAATCTGTCACAAGAGCAATGTTCTGCCCAGTCCCTGTTGCACGAACTGATGTTGAATGCAACGTGTCTTCCATTCCCCTCTCACATTCGCCTGGCTTTCCGGGGGCGGCAGCCGTTGTGTGGAAGTGGGGTGTTGTCAGTGATGGAGATGATCTCCAAACCTCCCATAGTCAAACCCTTGATGGCAGCCTGGAAGAACAAGACAGCAGATGACATGCTGTGATCAACACATTGAACAGCAGAAAAGGCAAAAGCTCAGGGGAAAATATAGTTTGGTCCCCTGTCCAATAATGAACTTGTTCCAATGGTTCTACTTTGTAGTTATCTTAAAAATAAGTAATTTGTATCAGAAAACCCAGTTTAAACCTATCTGCTGCAGTCCTTTCATCAGTGTTCCCATCAATTTTCCTACTTTAGTTGGAAGAAGTCTCAAATACAGCTTTTATTCTGCCTCCAAAATGATATGACTCTCAAGTTCTAATGACTCTAAAATTTCATTACTAGGCACTTGAGTGATGAATTCTTTACATCGCCTTCAGAAAAACTAAGTTAATAGGTATAGTTATGAGACCAGCCTGAAGTTAAAAGACCTGGATGATGCCCGAGCAAGAAAAATACAAAAAGAAACTCTGACACCTACTTTGCGTCCTGGTCCCAGTCCTTTCACCATGACTCGTACATGTAATACACCCTTCCCACGTGCTTTCTGTGAAAAGAACAACTGTTTAGTGCTCTGTTTAATACAATTACTGCTGTGCTGGAGTCTCTCATTCCCTTTTGACCTGCTATCATAGTATTCCTTAAGTAAAAATAAAGAATAGGTAGTAATGGATACAGAAAACAAATATGGGGATTATTGTGAGACACTAGAAGGAAAGGGGGCCTGGATACAGCCATGGCAATTTCAAGAGGATTTCTGTGCTAGGCTGTCAGCTCTGCATACAGAGAAAGCTTTAAGATCAAACTATCTGTGACCTAAAGCCAGGGCAGAAAATGACCTATCCATGGATAGCTGACTGAACTGGCAAGAGACTAACAAGGACCAGTTCAAAGCTGCTTTCCCTTCTCTAATGCAGCGACTCCTCTCCTGCGATCGGTGGATTCCTTCTAGAGGGTAAATGACAGAAGCAGGTAAGCTTTATATTTGCTGCGCAGGAGTCCACACCTTCAGTGCAAAAATTCCAGGGGCTTGCAAATTGAAAATGAAAAGCACCTGCTGTAAAGCAAAGCCGTGCTGCCACCAAGTGGATGGAGCTCCTCTGGGCCTCCTGTTTTTCACATTCTGGTGCAATTGATGTACTAACAACTCTAACAGTGATGGAATAAATCTGGCCAAGCACAGCTATGCAGCTGTTACGAGGCTCCAATGAGCACAGATTAATAGTGAAGATGTTCTTATGTTCCTCTGAGTCAACCACAATAAGCTGTTGGCCAGCAGTGGCACCAGTCACCTCTCACATGAAAGGCTGGAGCGAGTTCTGCCTAATTTAGGATGAGGATTTTCAGTTTAACCTTGCCTCATTCTGCTATAATGAGGATCATGACACAGCCAGCCTTGTCTTCCCCTGCCACCTGGACACCCACTTGGTGTTTCAGGAACAATTACAGGAAACTGTATGCGGCTGGAAACTATGTGTGCAAGGATATCACCTTCTCTGACTGGAACTGCTGGCAGCAGCTCAGTTCTCCTGGGGCAGAACACAAATATAAAACATTCAGCTAGTAATTACAGCCTCTTCTCTGTCCCCTACAGTGCAAAAATTGAACTGCTGCTGATTCAGGGGCTGTATTTCCAAAATGGCAGAGAGATGTTCACTTAGAAAAAAGAAGCTTTGCAAACTGGAGCTAGAAAAGCACAGGCTCCAAGTTACGTTTCCCAGTCACAAACTGTACAGCTAAGCTCATCCCCATGGCATTTCGAACTGCCGTTTCAAACACACTTTGTGTGAAGATACACGCTGAGTCAGAGAAAACTGGAGAAACTGTCAGCAAACAGCAGTGTGTTGCTGTGAGCAGGGATGTGCTCAGGTCGTGGGGGCAAAGTCTGTGCTCCCCTCTGGGAGGGTGGGAACCGTCAGCGTGGACTCACCGCCGCTGCTGCGATGGCTGCGGTCTGCGCCGCGATGGCAGTTCCCTTCTTGGCATTCTGGAAGCCTTCTGTGCCACAGGACGTACGGGCAAACGGTGTGTTGTCAAAGCCGACCACTTGGATGTGGGTACTACGGAAAGAGAGGGGCAAAAGAAAGAAGCAAGCTAGAAAAAGGCTTTATTCTCCAGTTTCTTCTCGCTCAGCTTACTGGCGTGTCTCTCCACAGGACTCCCGTGTCCCTTCTCCAAGCCACCCTAACTCAGCACTCTTTTTTGAGGTATTCCACTTACACGAACCCGCTGCAGAGACCTCCCAGCAGTGACCTTCTACGTCATCCTAGATGATCTAAGCAAGGTAGCAAAACCTTTCTGGATAAGGTGTACTTTATCCTGGTATACCTCAGAGACTGCTTAGCCCAAAACATTTCTAGAACTTAAAAGAGCTGTAGGAAACAGTAAAATATCACACTAGGGATCACTAATGCAACGCAACAATCTCTCATGGAGAATGTAACAATTTTTTTCACCAGGTCTACAGCAATACTGCTAGAGTGGAGGCCATTAAAGCTGTCAGCATCTAATCACATCAGAATGTAGTACAAATATGTAATAACAACCTTATTGCTGTTAAAGACACTGTAAGGACAGTTATGCTTCCTGAGTGGCATGGAGGTTTGGATTCGCTATTACAGTCTTCCCAGTCATGAACACTGCTCCCCTGACTTTTTTCCTTTGAGCGTTTTGATAAAAATGATGACTGGTCAAAGCCCAGGAATGTTATAAGCTTTCATTTTGCATGGCAGCAGGAATGGAGCAGCTCATTTACTTACTTGTTGTACGTAGCTTTGATGTGAGCTATTGGGATCTCTTCATAGATCTTTCCATCCCACCTCATGGAATTCCTCTGCAGGATTAAAGGGCTGAGGAGCAAAACAAGAGTTATCAGGCACTCACTTGTTAAATTTTGCAAAGTTTTATTTCACATTGGGAAAGAAAGGAGGGATCGAGTCTCCAAAAGACACAAGCTGTGTCTGTGATTGAGTCGGGTCAGTTGCTTTCCTTCCTGGGCTGAAAAACCACTGAAGGCGATAAAACCTCGCAGCAAGAGGCAAATGGCAGAGCCCTCCCGGCGCGGCCTGACCCTCTCACCTCAAGTCGGTCGCGCTCTGGTTCTCCGCCTCCTTCGCGGCCGCCGCCTCCGCAATGTCCTGCAGCCTCTGGGGGCCGGTGCGTAGGCCGCGGCACACCGCAGCCGTACAGCCCCTGCGGGAAAGAACCGGCGGTGAGGATACCGGCGGTGAGGATAGGGGCGGTGAGGATACCGGCGGCTGGCTGCGGGGGGGGGAACGAGCCGCAGGCCCGGGGTGGGTCGGGCCCATGGCGGCCGCCATGGCAGGGCGGGAGGGCCGCAGCAGTCAGCCCGAAGCCAGGGGGACCTGTCCCGGGTGTCGCCCCCCGCCACCGGGGCCCAGTCCCGCCGCCGCCGCTCACCCCCAGGCCGCTCCGAGCAGCCGTTGCCAGGCGACCGCCAGCGCCGCGCTCATGGCGGCTCCCGTAGCGCGCCCGCGAAGGTCGCCGCAAAGCACGACGGGAGCGGGAAAGGAAAGATGGCGGCGCGCACCGCGGGGCATTGTGGGCTGCGCAGCCGCGGCGTAATGGCGGCGCCCAGGCAACGAGCGGCGGGTTGGGGTCGGTGGTTTTGTACCGCTGCCGCTCCTCGGCCGTGGCGGCTTTTCGGGGCGATGTGTTTGCTGCGGCTGCCCCGCATCACGCAGCCCCTCGAGAAGGAGGAGGAAGAGGTGGCGGCGCTCATGGAGCAGGTAGGGGAGGGGGCTTGCTGACAGGAAAATGGCCGCCTTAGGCCTGGAGGGGAGAGCACCCCGGGGGCTGGCAGACACGGACAGTCCCCGGTAGCGCCTCAGGCGCTACCGGGGACTGTCCGCGGCTGCCAGCCCAAGGGGAAGCCATGCTGGAGGCAGCTTGGGCAGCGTGGCTCCCGGCCGTGAAGCCGCACTGAGTATTCTGTGTGCAGTTTGCTACCTGCACCAGCTGTCGTGGGTCTTGGTAGTGCTCCTGTAGTTTTTTTTTCCAATGCTGTTTGTGTCCCTGAAAGAAGTTCTTGCTGGGAGCAAGGAAATCCTACTCAAGCTGAGGGAAATTCCCATCATCGTGTGTTTGCTGATGGAGAAATAATTTGATTCTGCTTGCCAAATCCAGCCTGTAGTGCTGGTGCCTTAACAGTTCTCTACGTTGCCTTTCTAGATAGAGCTGGAGAAAAGTCACTATTCAGATCATGAAATCCGCAAGCTGGAGGAAGAGGAGGAGCTCAGGAGGAGGAAGGAAAGCCTGTACGATGATGATGAAGCACCTGGCAAAACGGTCATCATGGCTCAAGACTTAGAGGACAAGTGGGAACAGAAGTTACTGCGATTTGAAGCTGCTCCGCGCATAACAGGTACCGACTGAAGTTGGTGGTGGGTGAAAACACTTTAATTGCCTTCCAAACACAGCTGAGTGCAGTTCAGTCCCCTTCAGAGGGAAGGCATTTGCTGAGGGTTTTGCTTTTGTTTTTGGTTTTGTTTGGCTTTTTTTTTTTTTTTTCTTTTACATAGCTGGGTGCAGTTTAGTGGATGGAAAACAAAAACAATTGCTGAGTCTTTTTTTATTTTAAAGGGAGCCTTGACTCTGTGGCAGCACTGTTGACACACAAGGAATTAACTCTCTGACAGGGGGATTGGTGTTCCCCTGCTGTGAAGATGTGCGTGTTCAACCTTACCAAAGCAAAATGATGAAAATTGATGTTGTTTCCAGACAAGAGAAGTGTTTGGTCACTTAATTCCCAAGCTCTGCCTGGTGCTCTTACAGTTTTTTGTCAATCTAGAGATCCAGTCTGCTTGCTGTAAATTCTTTCTGGAAATGAAACAGAGTGCAGTCTAGCAGCGGGTTCCAGCAGAATCCTGCATTGGCTTCCAGAGCAACCTGGAGCGTTTCTGTCTGGATTTTTGTCTTGTTCTGTGTATCCATGTTTGTGTGTTATTGCTGGAAGGGTGTGGGATGAAGAGGGGGTGATGAATCAAGGGAGATCAGAGCAGTGTTGCTAGGAGACTTTGTTTCCAGCATGTGTTGGTTTTTGGCAGATGCTGATAAAAACAACGATCGAACGTCCTTGAACAGGAAACTGGACAGCAACCTGATGCTTCTGGTGAAACAGAAAATTGGTAACCAGGAGCTGTGGCTCCTGCCTCAAGTGGAATGGCAGCCTGGAGAGACGCTGCGAAGCACAGCTGAGCGAGCCATGGCTACGTTTTTGGGTCTGTAGTTTGCTGTGTGTCTGACCCTACCTCCTCTTTGTCTTAGTGGTTTTCTTCCCGTGCCCTCTCTGAGGGATATTTGCTGTCTCCTGCAGTGAAATTGCCTCCCACTACTGGGAGAAGGCATTTCCCGCAGAGGGACAGAGCTGAATGGGGTGGGCTTTCTGGCAAGAGCTGTGATCCTGGGGAATCGGCTCTGTAACTGGGCACCGTCCCAGAGCGACTGCAGCACGTAGAGGGCTGACTGGGCTGGCAGACCCTGAACTGGGATCTCTGGCTGCCAGCAGCTGTGGTGCCGGGTCTGGACCTCGCGGTCTGATGTTGGAGCATCACCAGATGCCTCCTGAATGGTCTAGGCTTGCTCCAAATGTACGGCTTCTCTTTCCCTCTTGTCACCCTGTAGCAGCTTTTGTGGTAGATGAGTGACAGCAAACCCACGTGTCCCTGCTTTTTGGTGTGGGTTGGTAAAGTTCGCAGTCCACTTGCTGTACATGAGGACAAGTTGGTTTTTTTCTTGAGAAAATGCTTACAATTGGCAGTATTTCTGCTAAGAAAGAACCGTTGGTCTGAACCAAATACAAGGAGTGCCTAATGCTATTTTCCTGTTACTGCAGGAGAGCACTTAATGTCGCTTTGTGTTCTTACGTCTTGTTTTCTGTTTTCTTTCTCTTGCATTGCTGGCGTCTTGCAGGAGATCACATTCAAGCCAAAACCCTGGGGAACGCGCCGTATGGGATTTACAAGTATAAATTCCCCAAGGCCATCAGGACTGAGGATAATGTGGGAGCCAAAGTATTCTTCTTCAAAGCCTTCCTCCAAAGCAGTGATTTGTCCCAGGCAGAGCTGAAGGAAGATTACCTGTGGGTCACAAAGGACGAGCTGGGAGATTACTTGAAGTCGGAATACCTGAAAAAAGTCAATCAATTCCTTCTGGACTTATAAGCAATAGGCTGTGCTCCAGCAGATGGGGAAGATGTGGGATGTGGCACCAGGGAGGAGCACAGCTGCTGCTTTGCGAGCTCTCTGTGTATGAGATGTTAACTTTGGCTCTGGAGGATAATTTGCCTTTGCCTTATTTCCCAGTTCTCTTCACCGGGCCTGTACTAAATAAATATTAAAACTTATACTAGGGAGTGAAACTCTCCTCAGGGAGTTCATTGCTCTTGTTGAATCCTCCTCCACCTCTTCTGGAAATGCATGTTGTGATCTTTTCCTCTCCTGAGTGTTGCGATTCCCTGGGGCTGTGGTAGTCTGCGGGCTCGCTCTCCTCACCAGACTCGTGCTGTGGTCTTGAGCTCCAGTAGTTTCTTCTAAGCAATGGCTGATGCTTGTCTCTGGCACCTGCTCTTTACTAAGAGCAGCACTGGAGGGTTGTCTGTGTGTCTGGTTGGGAACAGACCCTCCTAGACACAAGGCTGGGCGAGGTGGGTTTCTGGAGAGCTGGAAGCTGGCATGTGCAATGGCCATGGAGTACAGGGGTGCATGAGGAGTCGGCAGTGGCTCTTTCTTTGGGTGACTGCTGCCTTCTCACCCACGCTGTCCTCTTGAGCTTAAAGCTGTAGCTACAGACACTGAAGGAGCGTGACATTTTAGCAGCAGCTTTCTGTCTGGGCTGAGAGGCTGATTTGTGCTGGCGGGGGAAGGCTGGTCTGGGATTGCTGCCTCCTGGGAGCAGCCTCAAAGGTGGCTCTGCGGAGTTCTCGGCTCCTGTTCCTGGTGCATTAGGCCTCTAAGCCAGCCCAACCAGCTCTGCCTCAGGCAGCCTGACCCTATTACCCCAATTTCTTTATTAGAAGATCTATCCTGGGCTTATATGGTGCTGTCTCACTTCTTTGGGAACTGTTCCATTTCTTGGAGGGTTCTTTCTGGTTGTAAATGTTGCTGCTTGGTAGTCAGAGTGTGGGCCCGGTGCTGGCTGGACCTTGCAGAGAATCAACCTTCTTCAGCAGGGAGAGAGGGAGGAAATGGCTGTCGTTCATCACTGGGAGAGAGTTCGGCCTCCAGAGGTGGAACTGGAGATTGCTATATATATTTTATCAATCCTTTGGGAGCTGTTGAGCTGCAGGCCTCAAATTAAAGCTATCCTTAATCACCCCACAAGCTATTGGGGTGGGAGGGTAGCACAGAAGCCACCTATTTTCTAACGCTGGGCAGTTTGGGAGCTGCAGGCTTGGCGTAAATTACTGACAAAACAAAACTTGGTTTCTTGAAGCACCCTCGCAGGCCTGGCAAGGAGATTGTGTCTGCAACGGAGGGCACTTGAAAAGAGGTAATAAATGCAGAGCAGAATACACCCCTGAAAAACTGCAGATCCTTTTTGGCTTCTGTCTTGAGGTCAGCACCGCTGAAGGGGAGACTACAGCCGAGCTTTGTGGGGACAGGCTTAGGGCGTGCCCTTTGCCAAGGTCTCTGCCCCATTTCCCATGCCAAAGGCAGGTTTTGTGTTGCTGGAGTGAAACTTTTAAAGCATATAAAGTGCTGTTTAATCAGTGCTTATTTGCTGTCAAAATCAGGAGCACAAAAGAGAGAAAAGGCTGTGCTGAAAGCTTGCTGATCTTCAGACCCAGTCAGTTCTTACTCTCTGGCTTGCTCAAGCTACAAGTCTTTGGGCATTGCCTGTGCTGAGCGGGGTGTAGCTCCCTTCAGCAGTGGAAATGTCGGAATCGGCAGCCTCCTTCATTATGTTTTTTTATTTTTTTTGTTTCCTTGGGATCAGGCCTTTCTTCTTACAGGCAGCAGATGTATGAGAAGCTTGGTCTTTTCTGGAAGCTGAAATTGTTGTTTTTTTCATCACCTAAACCACAAATTCCTGCTCACAGCTTTAAAAACCCTCAGCCAGTTGCTTTGAACAATCCCAGATCCTGCCACTCAGGTGCTTTTGCTCAGTTCTTCTGTGTGGCCTGTTCCTTCTTCCTCTGGCCTCGGTGAGAGGGAAAGCAGAAGGGTATCATGCAGGTTTCCTAGCAGAGAGGATGGTTTGTATCTTCTCATATCTTCTGGCCTCCCAGAGGTCCTGCAGTAGATCACAGGCTGTTATTTTCCTTTGAGAACTTGGTGGCTGTAGGCTGTCTTTCCACTCAGTGCAAACCCCTATTCCTTGCAGAGTTGCAGAAGTCTCATCAGGCAGGCTGGTGCAGTATATTTTGCTGGTAACCACTGAAAGAATAGCACCAAGCCTTAAAACCTTTTCCAAGAGAGCTTTTATTTCTCCTGGAACAGAAAAAACCTGGCAAGTCCTGGCTGGGAGAGAGCTGCCGCAGCTGCGATGTGCCTCCTGCAGTCCTGCACAAAGAGCAGGGGAAGCGCAGTTTCACTTGTGTTGAGCATGAAACACAAAACTCCCCTTGCAAATGTGAGTGTTTGCCTGGGTGTTGAGGGAGTCTGGAACTTGTTTGCACCCGAAGCCTGGAGGGCTTTTCTGCCCTTGGCAAAGGCCTCCTCACGTGAGATCTCTCTACTGGAACATGAAGCCACAGCAAGTACCGAGGAAGGCATCAAGTCTGCTGTGGCTCTTTAGCGCAAGGCACAGTCAGATCAATCGAAGAGCTCTCCTCTGAAGGGTATACCAGAGAGAGGTGTTGTGGAAAGGACCTGTAGCTCCTCGCTTTGAAGGTGGCAATGTGGAGCTAATCTAAGAAGTCCAACTTAAGATCAGTGCTGCGGCTGCTGGGGCCGGTGTCTGAGTGTTCTCTTTCCCTGGCTGCGCATGTTGGGGAAGAGGCTGGAGAGCAGTCGGACTGTGGAGACTTTCTGCTCCTCTAAGCCATTTTCAGCACAGGATACTTCCATTCATGAGGATGATACACGAAAGTCAGATCCTTCCCCGTTCTAAAGGGGAAGGAGGAATATCTAAGTGACCTTTTGTTGGTGTGATGCAGTCCAGCAGCTGTTACTAAAAGTCTCCAGGAGCAGGAAAAAATGGAAGATCGGTTGCAGTCTAAACCACCAGTCATTGCTTAAGCCACAATGTTAGAAGAGAGAGATGAAGGTTTTCTTTGTGACAGATTGGATGCTAGCGCTTCCCTTTAGCAAAGGAGAGATAACAAGTCTTAATAAAACCACTCTTCATCTTCACAGATACAGCTTTCCTCTATTTACCCTACAAAAATATCTTCACTAGCCGATATCCCTCCCTGTCTGCGTGAGTTTTGGGGATTGGTGCTCTCTAAGCAGAGCCCAGCTTGTGTGTTTTGTGGTACAGTAACACTGAACTGTTCAGAACCGCACGCTTTCTCACGTAATGGGAAGCTGTTATTTGTGGCTCCTCCTGGCTGGCTCCAAGCAACCAAAGGCTTCAACATTTGGAAGAGAAATACATGCAGAGCCAGGAGAGGCTGCTGGAGCCATGGGCTGTGCCACTTCCTGCTTTCTGAAAACCTGTGGGAGGTGTTACTGCTCCCAAATACAGCTGTGAGCTTGTTAGAGCACGGAGAGCTGCTCTGGTGCAGGGAGTACCCCGTGGTGTCCATACCTGCTGGGGCAAGGGGTGGGCTGGCTCTGGGTGGGTGGGAGTTGGGCTGTCCCAGCTGGGGCAGCCTGGGAGCTCGCTCCCTGTTCTGGAGGTTAAGGCATTTCCAGCAGCGTCAGTCACTTTACTTTGCTTCTGTTCAAGCTCCTGTGCTTGCGTTGGAAGGGATATGGCTCTTTGGAGGGAGTTTTTCTGGTAGTGCCTGGGGTTTCTGCAAGCACTGCCTGTTTCTGCTGTGCTCAGCTTCCTGCCGGGGATGCAGAGTGAGATGCTCTGTTCGCAGAAGCCCAGAGACCCAGCAGAAAATGATGTAGAAAATCTGGTTGAGGTCACTGATGATATGAGTAAATCAGGTCTCATCTTTTTGTTTAAAGGATACCTTTTTCCTCCTTTTTCATGTGAAATCACCCCTGTGTTTGACATAACCAACACGTTGGAAGGATGCGGAATGGGGCAGGTGGAAGGCAGTGCTTGAGTGAATCTTTCCAAAGGTAAGAATGGATAGAAGGAAAGGGGGCACAGGGGAACTTGGACTCAGGGTAAAATTGCTCCAGAAGCTTTGCTAATAATACCCAATCGTTAACACCAAACCCTCAAAAAGCAAAGCTGGGAATTTGTGAGGTGAGTGCAAAATGCTGACAGCAGGAAGCCCCTTCAGGTACTTCCAGACACAGCTTTGCTGTCAAGGCTACTTTTTCTTATCAGATCTTGGAGGGGTATAAATCCTTTGGCAGGACTTCATAGGCAATGCTCAGAGACCCAGGGGCGTTTCTCAATCGAAATACGAAGAGTTATTCAGCAACATTAAAATGAAGCTTCTTCAAAATCCAGGCAAGGCAATAAAGCGTTTATGCAACATCCACAAAGCTTTAGGACTCCTTTACAGCCTGCTCCAGAAGCAGGGCAGGGTGCTAGCAGGAGCCAGCCTTTTCCACGGTTGCCACAAACATCCAATCTCATAATTAACAGAGGCAAAAGTTTAGGAAAAGATTTTACTGCTAATGATTTGCAGCTTAAGCTGATCTCTGCTGGAGATGAGGGTGGGAGCCGATGTCGGGTACAAGTTATCTTGTGCCTAAGGGTTGCCCTCTCAAGCATCAGGGCAAAGGGAAGCAGGGGACATCGGGGCACAAGGCACGAGCCAGCGCTGCTGCTGAGAGGATGGTGAGCGATGTCAGGGGTGAGCGTGTGTGCTGCTGGCCTGCTCCCACCACGTACTGCCTGCCTGCTTTCTGCTCTCTCTCATCTATCAAAGTAATTATGCCCATTACATTTCTACTTTCAGGTTTTACCCTCCAAAATGTTATTCCACAGCATTAAACCTGTGGGGGAAGTGAATTATTGGGGAAAGTAACTAGATATAATCCAGGTTTAGTGGGCACGTAGAAAAAGCACACTGGGTTGGGAGGGTAGCTCAGCCAGCGTCCTGCTTCTGCACGCAAATAGAAATTTATCTTGATGCGTGTATATATCTAGCTTCGTGATCTGTGAGCTCTTAATAATTGGTTTGGTGACCTGCTGGCAGTGTTCTCTCTCTGTAGAGCTTTGCCCCGTCCCCGGTTAATATAATGGGTCACAAATCCCATTTGCTTTTGAATTCTGAGCAATCCTTTTCTTAATGTCGCCTATTGCTTTTCTAGAAGCATTGGAGGAAATCAGAGCCATGTGCTAATCAGTAAATCTGGTTCTGCGTGTTTGTAAGCCCCTGCCCTGCCTGCCTTTTCTGAATGACTGGTGCAGCCCGTTTATGTCAGGCTCCACGTGCCCCTCTGCAAAACAGCAATCGGTTCCTTAGCGAATGGCGCAGGCTGCGAGTGTTGGATGAGCTTGAGGAAAGCAGCGGGGTGCGATGGGGAGTGGGCAGCCAAGGGATAAGGGGCTTGGTGAGGAGGGAGTCTGGGAATTTGGGGTGTCTGATCCCACAAGTGCCCTGTGTGGAGGAGCAGTGAGTTTCCTGTTTCAGGGTGCAGGACGGGTGACTGCTGAAGGTGGTAACCCATGGGGACCCAATTTTCTGCTCCTGCTCCACCACTGCTCACAGCCCAGCATCTAGTCTTTCCTCCTGCTTGGAAGTAAGTGACGTGATGCAGCAGAAGGTGCCCTTCCAGCAGCCTGCTGGAGGCTGTGAGCAGGATGGACGTTGCCTATCCCAAACCCTTCTGGATGTCATATCCCATAATTTTCTCTGCCTGGGAACAGGACTGTGGTGAGCTGTAGCTGTCTTGCCTGCTCTTCCCTGCCTTTGTGGGTGAGTGGGTGTGTGTTAGAGCCCTTTCAGAGGGACAAGAAGCTGACAGATGAGCAGCCCTGAAGGTGAGCACAGATATGCCTCTACTGGAGGGAGGGGAGGGAGAGCATCAGCCCCCCAAGTTGCCTGGAGACCTGCAAAAGACTCCAAACCACCTGCTGACCTGCTGTTGGTGCTGACTCAAAGGCTGCAAGTGGCTTTTGGGGACTGTGTTCCTGCTGCAATGGTTGCCCATGGATTGAACTGGGTGTTAAACTCCAGTAGTCTCCAAGCACCAGAACATCTAAGTGACAAAGTCAATGTTTCTTGATTATTTTTGTTTGTTTCTTGGTTTTTTGTAGGCTTTCAGTCTCCCATACAGCTGACAAGCTTCACCCTTCGCCCCTTTTCCTTACGCTTCCATTTGTCTCTCTATTTTTAGCCTGTCTGTGACATTCTTCATGCAATGCCTGCGTGTACTGCTTTGCTTGGAGCTGCTGACGGTGACAATGCGACCTTGTAGGTACCAGTGTGCGGTGAAGCAAGATGTGTTGTATTTAGTTAGCTTGCTGTAGCTGGGCATTGCCTTTGCAACCTGGGCAGGCATACAGCATCACCTCCCCTTGCTTCTAGGCTGTATTCCCTGACAGGTCCACCAGGATTTGGGCTGTTTGACTCCAAAACCCTCTCCCTGGCCCTGACTCAGAGCGAGGAGCACGGTGGAAAACTTCCCAGTGCTGGGAGCGTGTTGCGCAAGTGTTGCTGGCTCTAATTTAAGGGTTAAATTCCCCCGAGGATGGAGGTGAATGTCACTTGCTGCCTGTGAAACAGCTCGGTGCTGGGCACTAGATGGCAGGCAGCGACTGGGAAATCTCGTCGGTGGAGCTTTCCTTCCCTTTCCCCTTAAAATCACCTCATGCTCTGGCTCTCACACTCTCCAGCGTAGGAGCCTGGAGCATGGAGTCAGGATCACCAGCTTTGAACCACTGTGCCCAAGCTTGGTGCCTTGTGTGTTGAAGGGTCCCAGCAGCTGGCAGAGGGTCATGTTTGCTCCACAGGGGCTTGAAAAGTTACTGGACCTTCAGAGGAGTCTCCAGGGTAGAGGAAAGTGTCAGGGAGCTGGCAGGCAGCATCTAAGGATGGAGGGTGGATGGCAGGCAGGTGCTGAGGGCTGCCCAGGGTGCTGTGCAGGGATGAGAGAGGGATGGGAGTGCAGAAGGGGTGCATCTGTATAGGGTAGGGATTAAAAATTATTGCAAGTGTTTGACACAGGCAGGCGGGAGTCAAGAAATCCCTGAGGATTGGTTTCCTGGCCTGGTTGTGCAGCAGTTGCTTCGGAGAGGGCAGTGAGGGTATTTCTAGCAATGTCCAGGTTTCAGCCACATGCTGACCCTCACCTTGCAAGAGGGAGCGTGGTTGCCAGATCCTGGCTTTGGGACTCAGTCCCTGGGGAAGACCTTACCTTCTCCCCAGAGTGGCACAGCATGCCTTTGATTCACCTGAATTGGGCTTTAGGGGTTTATCTAGGAGAGGGAGTGTATCTCCCTCCATATCCCAGTGATGCAGCATGGGCTCCCATGCACTGTTAGGGGGCGGGAGTGACAAAATCCCTCCTTTGTCCTCCCTTATCTGCCAGGGGTCTAAGTTTGAGGTGTCCCTGGGCCCTCTGTGCTGCTCCCACCCCTACGAAGCTCAGGGCAAGACAGCCTTGGCGGTGCTGGGCACCTGGTTGTCCTCTTCTCAGGCACTGGTGCAGAGCTACAGCCCCTGTACCACAGTCTGGGTGTTGTAGGTCCCCTGTAAGTACCTTCCAACAAAAAGAGGATTATTTATAGCTTGTTAGAGTCCTTGCAGGGAGAGAGAATAAGGCTCTTTTCTCTGAAACGTTCTTTTCCCTGGGATTACAAGATAATGCATATGAAACGACATTAGCTCAGCC
Organism: Chlamydotis macqueenii; assembly: GCF_036417535.1. Taxonomy (NCBI): domain Eukaryota; kingdom Metazoa; phylum Chordata; class Aves; order Otidiformes; family Otididae; genus Chlamydotis; species Chlamydotis macqueenii. Next base: position 8,382,140 of record NC_141567.1, on the reverse strand, counting down.
AGGTTTATGGATTATTTGAAAATCAAATTCTTTTAATCTCATCCACCATCTGGCACCAGCCTAACAGCCAGCAGCCAGCTCACTGCTGCTTCTGTCCCAACTGCATCGGAGCAACTGGACTGTCGGAGCTGGCGAGGGGACACCAGCATCCCCAGCCATCGCTGTGTGTCCTGGCATCAGCGCCCAGGCCAGCCTTATCCTGATTCCTTCCCAAGACAGCGTGGAGGTAACATGTCTCTGAGGAACTGGGGGTTCTCCTTGGTGTGCACTGGGAATGAACAGGCAGGCTGAGAACATCTCACTGCTTGTGCCTGCGTGATCATGAGGCTCAAAGCCAGCAGCCAGAGGGGTCCCCAGGCCTTAAATAAAGGTTAAATTCTGAGCAGAGGACTTGCCAATCTCACTAACATGATTTGCAGCGATCTCCTAGCTGGGCAGGGAGGGATGAGGGCACAGGAGCTCCTTGCGAGATGCTGATGCAGAGCTTTTTCCAAGGATGTTGTGTTTCCCTTTGAATATTAATTGGGAGCTTCCAGGGTGTGCCTGGGCTCTGCGATGGGGATGGAGGCTCTTGTGGGTACCAGGGAGCCAGGGACAAACTGCACTGTTTGCAGGGGGCAATGTGAGCAGGCACCCTGTCCCCAAGGAGCAGGGCAGGGTGGAAGAGCAGTAGGAAATGCAGCATGAAGCGCTTGCGAAGCATTGCTGTCGGTGACACCATGGAGGCCAACCAACCTGGCTTGCTCTCCCTAGCTTACAGGTCGGGGAACAGACAGGACCAGTGAGCGGTCAGGGACCACCACTGGAAGCTGAAGCCACCAGAATCAGGGACAGGTGAGTGTGTGAGGGCTGTGTGCTGGGCACTGGTGTTCCCACTCTGGGTACAGTTAGCACCTCCCTGGGCAGGGGACAAGGTTGGGTGACACCCCGTCCTTCTCCCAAGAGTGAACCAACCCCCCAGCTGATTTTTCAGATGTGAAGCCAGCTGTGCTGCAGAGCTGCTCGGTTCTCATGTTTTTGGTTTCTTTTCTGAGCCTCAGTAAGACCATCTGTCTTCTCCTGTCTCCTCCAGAATGCTTCTGCACCTTCTACCAAGGAGTGCTGTAATCTCAGTACCCATTTAATATGAGTGAAAAGCCTTCTGGGACAATAGGTCACAGTTATACAATTTAGCTCAAGTAGAGAAAAGGCCTTTATAGCTATGAATACATGAATACTTAAAATATATATATAACATTGGTTAACATCAGGACATATAAGCATAATATATATATAGCACTGGGCTGACAGTCTGTTCCTTGACTCCCTCTACAGAAGGCTGGAGCTGTTCTGCCTGTCAGCTCCATCCCAGTGGCTCTTCCTGGCTGGACTCACAATTTGCCCACTTTTGCTTGGCTCTCGCTACAGAGAGCAGCCGTTACGGGCAGAGAGAGGCCGGGGAGGGAGGTCTGCGATGGCTCCTCGGTGGGGATTGGGATGCGGCAGGTGAGACTTGCGGCGTCTCTGCCTGCAGGTAAGGAATTGTACATAGAGCCAGGTTGGTGGCTGGTGCACCACAGCACAATTTGCTCCCATGATTTGTGGGGCCTGAAGATGTGTGCAAGGAAAAAAAAAAAAAAGAAAAACACAGAACAAGAAGAAAAATGGGTAGCTTTAAAGAAAGGAAAGTGTAATTTCTATAGGCAATTATTTACTACTTATGCAATTGCAGCTTTGTCTGTATCATTAAAATTGCTTGGTTTTTCAATACATTGCAGTTTTAATTAAGCAAATTATTAGATTTTTTTTTCTCCTCCTCTGTAGCACAAATTATTATTATTATGTTTTTTACTAGTGCCAAAGAATAAATTAGTTGTGTAATTAGTGACTTACTTTGTCACTCCTGGAAGGGTTATTTCCAGGTATGTATGCAGTGGCTGGGGAATGGTTATGAAATGTTTGGTACCAAGGCTCCCTAGAAGTAGCTGTCTGTGGCTGGGGATGCTGGTGGAGGTAGGGATTTGGCAGTGCTGGGACAGAAGGGGATGCAAAACTGCCAAGGCTAACTGGAGGAGGCTGTCAAACACTGGCGGGCTTACTTCTATGCCTCTGAGTAAACGCGTTTCATTTTGATGCAGAAATACCCTCCAGAAGGCATCCTCAGACCCTGCAGAAAGGAAGCGGTAGTGAAGCTGTGGCTGCTTCCATGTGCTCCCCCTGGTACAGGTGAGGAAGAAACCCTCAGGTGGGATTTTCAAGCGTGCACCATCACAGTCGTCATTAAAGGGGACTGAGGGCTGCTGGGGGTGACGAGTCTTCCCCTGCCCCGCGATGTGTAGGATACACAGCAGATTCCAGGCAGGAATAGGAAAATTTAGCATGCAGCTAGTGATAGGGTCTTAATAGATCTGCACTTATTATTTGGAAAAGAAAGAATCAGGATTACAGGCTTATGGGGGATTAGCAAGCATCAATGCGTATTTCTGCATATACCGCTCCTTTTGTAAACCCATTGTGCAATTAGGCTGAGATAGAGTTATACCATTACTAGCATGACATCAGTGTATCAGATAGTCTTGATTATAAGATCCTGCAGCTGTACTAAGGAAAACAGGACTTTCCCACTGGCCTGCTGATCCTCTCCTATTTGTAGCTCGTGGTTTGGCTCTGAAACCACCTTGATTTTCAGACAGCATCAACCCCACCAGTAGGACAGACACCTTGTGAGCATCCTCCCACATCCTGGGCCCTGTCAAAGTGACCAAATTTAAGTATTGCCGCTGCCCTCTTCTGGGGGTTTTAAAGTAGCAGAAGGAAAGCGGATACATGAGGATCCTCAAATGTTTGTACATTCAGTTACAGAGGTGGAGAGGGATCTTGGACTGCTCAGAGGAGCTCAGGTCACTCACAGATGTATGCGCAGGAGTCTTTCAGAGTGGCTGAAACTGTGCATTTCTGGTTTTCACTAAAGTACAAAAAGATCCTCATAAAGGTGGTGAATCTGTTGGCTTCAAGTACTGCATGCCCTCAAGGGCAGTAGCTGCGAGATCTCAGCTCTTGAAGCCCTGGAGGTGCAAGAGCTACCCGTTAACATCTGCTATGTTAAGAAATCGGTGCTGACGTAGGCAGCTTCGAGAGCCTGCCTGTATGTCATAGGCTGCAAGTCTTGACCCATGTGGTTGGCCATACCGTCAGCGTGGGTAACCTAAGCAAATCGAAGCCTTTGACCTTCTCTAGGGAAGCCCACAGCCTTTTTAAGTGCGGATGTGCTGAGCAGGAAACCAGCATGGAGGAGTGGGGAATTGCATGGTTATGAAACGTCAGAGCCTCTGTGTGTGTGAGTGCAAGTTTTGATTGTCACTAAATATTTCCCCCTTTAATTTAAGCCATTGTTTTTGTTTTGTTTTTGTTTTTTTTTTTCCAGGGAAATGTAATAATAAGAGCCCATGTGTTTCTAACTAAATAGCAGCCTGTGCTTAGTAAACAATCCAGAGTCCAGTTTGGATAGGATCCCTGCGTTGATGTTTCTGGAAATCAAATAACAATCGAGTTAAGGCAAATTGTTCCTGGAGCTGCCCAAAGCTGTTTGCTGCTGGGGCCAAAGGGAGTGAGAGCCCCCGAAACATCCGGGTCCGCAGCTCTGCATGACAGCAAGAGATCCCTGTGCTGCTCAGACCTGGCTCCTTTCTCTGCTCTCTGTCAGTCAACCATCACTGTACAGGACAGCGTCCCAGGAATGATGCCAGCCATGGGGCAGCCACCTCCATCCATGGGTTCCCCTTAGTACTGTTGCTCTCACACCTCCTGCCTCTCTGTTTTCCTTTGGGGGTGATTTCAGTAAGGAAATTTGGCTTCTCCTGCATCTGTGGTCCACAAAGTCTAGATTCATCCACCTAGGCGCATCCAACCTCCGCACTGGGACAGAGAGCATCCCTCTATGGTAGGCTGCGTGGGCAGCCTTCTGCTGCTGAGTGTGCTGGTCCCTTGGGCAGCCACTTCCATTTTGTCTCCTCTTCTTGGTGCAGGTTCCCTCCGCTCCTGTTCACTGATCTGCAACGCCACTTGTGTTGCTGACACTGGGCACTTTGGACTTGAACAGGGACTGGTTACTCTATGTATCCTGTCAGAGTCCTGGTGTTTTTAGTGCTTAGATCACTTTTGAGTGTGAGATTCCAAAATCCCTTGGGACATTTGAAAAACAGTGTCTATTTTTTCTTTCCACTGGAGTGTATATCTGTGGGTTTTTGTTGTTTTGTTCTTGTCCATGTTTAAAATTTCTTTTGGCCGTAATTTCTGTTTGTGATGTAAGCGTTCTGACAAATTTGACCGTATGCTGCAAAGCAGTTCTGCACGAATGAACCAGGCAGGTCAAGCAATCTTCCTCTCTGGTTCCTTCCCCTGAAGTAAAAAATGACCCCAGAACCACAAACCTGGTGTGTAGAACACAATGCACGGACCAGACCCTACAATAATAAAACAGTGTGCACGTAGCCTGCTGCTGATGAGCGCTGACATGGTTTGAAATCTAGCGATGTTCCTGCTGAAGTGTCCTTTCTGAGGGCATCGTCGTCAGCAGTCCTTCTAGCTGTGAAATGAGGAGGATGACTCATGAACCATACAGACGCAAGCGGTGTCAGTACCTCGATGGTCCATCAGGTTTCTAACCTGCGTCAGCAAAATCAGGGGTGAGGAAGGAAATGAGAGTGACAACCCAACCTGAATTTGAGGTGGAGAGGGCAAGTGATACAGAAAATAAAACTCCTGAGCCTGTGTCCCCACGCCTTACCAGACACATGCTGCAGGGAGACCCAGCGCTGCAGACCTTCAGGCATGAACTGTTCCTGTCATTTATAGACGTTAGAAACATTGACTCTTGACATGCTTTTCAATGGGCTCCAACTTTTTCCTCTGCCAGTAGCCTGAGAGCATCTTCCCTGCCTCTCTCTGCAGAGACTTTTGGGAGACTGATTCTTCTGGGCTGACACCTCTGTCTTCCTGAGTTTTCCATGAGTATTGTGTCTGCTGGTGCAAGAAACCCTCCTTAGGTCAAAGGCGCAGGCAGACCAGAAGTGCTTAAAAGTCCTGAAGCTGAGAAAGCGGATGAGAAGGCTGGTAAAACAAACTTAAAATGCTGAGAACCTAGTTGTGATGATTAATGACTCTCTTTATCTGAAGATGCTTAGAAACTGACATTTTCTGAAGAAATGAGAGTGAGGTCTTTGGAATAAACTAGGAAGACGTGTTTTTTTAGTGATTTATTTTTTTTTATTATTATTTTTTTAAAGGTGTTTCGGCCAATACAAGCAATTATACATTCCTGGGTGTCTCTACCTGTTTGCCATCTGTAACAGAGGAAAAACTGCTGAGACACAAATAGCTTGGTTTGAGTTACGGGACAACCAGACTGGACCATTGCCTGCCGGTCAGGTGTGACCTTTGTGGAGTGCTGAATGGGGGCAATGAACCAGCCCTATTCTCACCACAGGGTGCTGCCCCGTGTGTGCTGTAACAGCTCTCTGAGCTTCCCACCTCTGCAGGGATAGGAGATACTGAGATGCCAAGAGACAATCTCAGCTACTACCCCTACCAGCAGCCTGGCAGGCACCTCTGCTCAGCCTGGCAGCAGCTCCCAATCCAGCCCGCCCTCCCTGGCATCCGGAGCGGTCAGCATCGGCAGTCTCGGCACCCACCTACGTACCTTCATCCTTCAAGCCTCCTCCATCTCTTGCTCCATCACCACCCAAAGCCATGCGAAGCAGCTTGGAAAGCTGGTGGGACAAACCTCCCCTAGATGTTCCAGGATCAACAGTGCTACCCCAAGAGCAAATCTGATATGGCAAGCGAGACCTCTCCCAGGGGGCAAGCACATAATGAACTGGAGCTGGGCTGTAATGATTTTTAAAAAAATGGTTTTTAAGGCTGGCTGTTGATGCCCCAGTTAGATCCTAAAAAGGGCTTCATTGTTTCTAGAGCAGAAATACAAGGGTGTTCTGCATCTATTTACCATGCAGAAGGGTCAAAAATGGCTCCTCTCCCTCCTCGGTCCCTGCAGCTTCTCTAACAGAATTAAGACACGTAAGGAGCTTCGGTGTCAGGGTGAAGAAGAGAGGGAACAGAAGAGAAGAGCCCTCTGTTTCATCCCACCTGCTCTGCGATGGTGACTTGCCCCGAAGAGTCTCAGGAAAATCCTGTGTAAATGGAACATAAATGTTTTATGAATTCAGCCCTGGTGGAGTAAATTAAAGGGTCATTAATGGCCTCATTAAAGAGCTTTGCACTTTGTTCTGAATTATGAAAGCTATCATGCAATGTTAAACTAAATGGAGTTTTCGGCAAGATTTTAAAACTCTCTAACTAGTTCCCTCTCCCCCTCTGTCTCTCTCTATTCTTTTCTCCTCCTTTTTTCTTTTCTGGTTTTTTTTTTTTTTTCTCAGTCTCTGAGAAATGTCTTTCGAGGGAGCTGCCTGTAGTGCTACAAACTAGATTTCAATTATAAATCTTCTTATGCTCCACTAATTGCCCAGAATTTTTCTCGAGAGCTGCCTGAGGTTAATGCTGATGAAGAAAGAGCCCTTTTGTCTTTTCTTGAAATTGTGCCTCCCTCCCCCAATTCTGAAGAGACATCAAGCAGGGAATTACCTATAATGACACCCAAATGCAACGCAGAGAGCTGCCATCTGGGAAGAAAGACAAGTTTGCCATGGCTTTGCCTTGGCTTGCTGGGGATAAGCCTTTGGCGTCTTCTGGCGTGGCTCTTGATGGACCCCAGCAGCCCTCCCCAGCTCTGGCTCTGTCAGCAGCCCAGCACCAACTTTTCCCCTTGGTGGGAAATCAGCCGGTGCTGCATGATGGTGTGTGATGGAGGAGAGGAGAAGGAGGTGAGGATCTGCCGGTGCAGTCTGTGTGCCTGTATGTGTGTGTGTGTGCAGCTTTTTCCATCAGCCCTTTGCTCTCTCACAGGCTTAAACATCCTGTGCCAAAGGCTAGGTCAGATCTCTGTCTTTCTCCTCCGCCTTACTCATCTCCACCTAAGAGCTCACCCTTAACAAGGTCCAGCAGAAACCAGGGGTGCAAGGACGTTTCTGAAAGCTGTAACTGTGGTTGAGCATCTTGGCTGCCATCACATTGTCCTCATCCCCTGCCCTGGTCCTGGGAATGAGGAGTGCTAAAGCCTCTTCTGCAGCATGGCAGTGACTCCACATAAAGAGTTTTATGCCTTTTTAAATGTTGTTATGGATAAATAACCTAATTTTCATGTTGTTTTGGATCAGGCAAGAGCTTGCGGAGACAGTGCATGTCCTGGCCAGTTGCTCGCTGGTCAAATGGACTGGGTGTTGGGGGACTAGGTCCTACCACTACAGCTGGGACAGGGACACAGGAGATACGGGCAGTGGAAGATGCGGTCAGTTGCCCCAACTGTACAAGCCCAACGCACTTGGAGATATTTGAAATTCGTATTCAGGAGTCAGCATCTTTGCTGCCACTGGGTTTGAGAGTATGGGAATAAAGATCTGTCCTCTGGTCACCTCCCTGCCTTTCCCCAGTGTTGGAAGATACTGGGAACCCCATATTTCAGTGTGGAGAAGGCGAAAGGAAAGAGGAGACCCCATGGCTGGGTCCAGCGACATCTTGCTCCAGACCCAGCTGCCCTGCTAGAGCTGGCAGAAATTGTTCGGTGAACACAAAACTATTTGCCCCACCTTTTCTACTGGGGCACCATAATTTCACCACCAAGAGAAGCTCCTCAGGCCTGGCAATCCTTGCTGAGGCTGGAAACAGAGCCAGGTCTTCCCACGGGACGTGACAGTGGGGAGACCTTCCCCTTCCCAGCCTATCTCTAAGGCTCATTGCTTTGACTTATTGACTTAGCTCACCCTCTGCAAGTTATTCACACAGCTACACAACAAATTAAACCCCTTATTAACTAATTAAGCTATTTCTCCAACCAGACAGGAAAGAGAGAAGAGGTTGCTATTATTTCTATTTTTAAATACCTGTGAGAGGTGCACATGCTTGAGCGGAGGCTCAGCCCAGCTGAGACGTGAGCGGTGGACAGGGCCAGCGGAGAGGCCTCGCTGCAGCCTGGCAACTTCAGCAACAAAATCCTTAAGGGGCTGGAACGTGCTGCTTTAGCTGTTTAGGTTTTCACGCCTGGGACCAATTTTGGGTGCAGTACCTTGAAGACGCCAGCCTCTGGGCGACGCAGGCTGCGATGCGGGGCAGCGCGGGGGTACCCCTGGGAGGGATGCTGAGCTTGTCCTCCCGGCACGGCCCGCGTCTCCAGCAGGGAGGATGCAGCAGCCCAGGGGACCCCACCGCCTCCGACAGCGACTGCAAACTGCGCAGTGGGTTTTAACCCCCACGCACGCGTCTCCGAAGGCTCAAGCCCTGCAGGCAGTGAGCTGACATCCCACGCGTCCCTCTTGGCTGTGTGTGGACCGCTGGAGCCAGATTTCCCCAATGCCTGGCTCCTCAGAGCCCCCATCATCCTTCTTGTCTCCAGGGACCACCTGCACAATTTTGGGCAGGGCCTCCTCAAAGTTCAAGAGTCACCCCACAGCAGCCATCAAAGGGACTGGCCCAGCCCTGGGACACCCTGCATCGACCTCCCCAGTAGGCACCGCAGCCAAGGGCTTTGCCACCACATGGGCCTTTGGCAGCGGATTCACATTATTGAGGTTTGCCGGATGCTTTTTAGGAGCATCCTGGCCGGCTCCTGGCAGCCTGCGCTGCAGCTCTTCATTGCCGAGAGGCTCTGTCTGCCTCGCAGCTCCTTTCCTCCGAGGTGGGAACGCTGCGGCTGCTTCTGCTGCGCATCGTGCGGGAAAGGATGGGGATTTTGCAAGGGCTCTGCTCAGAAATGCTGCTGCTTTCTGGCAAGCCCTGGCCTCCTTCCCTGCGCTGGAGTGTGTGGCACTGGGACAGGGAGATGCCCAGGAGCTGGGGCCCGATAGTTTCTGCAGGTGAAATCACTGATGTGAGGGCTTTTTGGGTCTGGTGTGGGGGTCAGGAGTCACAGCTGCTCCATATCCAGCTTGATTTGGACCCCTTAAATTGGGTGTTTGCCTTAAGGGGCTGGGAGCAGGTACTTGAGGTCCTGGGCAGGGTATAAGAGGTCCTGGGCAGGCAGCTGGAGGTATGAGTTGTGTCTGCTCTAGTTTTTCCTCTCTTGGTAGAGCTGTCTTTGATTCTTTGAGTTTTGTTGGTTTGTTTGTTTTCCTTCTTCTTCTCCCTTTCCTTCCCTATGTGACCTCCTGCAGGACATGCTCTTGGTGCCCAGCAGCATGGAGGGGCTGACCTGTTCTTCAGCTGGTGTGGAGGTTTCCTTGCTGCAGGCTGCTTGTGGTGCCTCCAGCCTGCCCCATCCCTGCCAAACAGCTCTTTACAAACTTTCCTTTCATGCTGCTTGCTGCTGAGGGAGATCTCCCTGCACCGGAGGGTTGGGAGAGGGGCTGGTGAGGGGTGAAGACCGCTGCACAGGGTGATTTAGAAAAGCTGACACAGAGCAGCGGCAGTGCTATAAACCATGTTTATGCTGATAGAATTAGTGGAGCCATTGCTGTGCTGTGCCGGAGCCCTGCAGCTGGGGTGAGCGTCGGAAGGGACAAAGCCCTGCAGCAGCTGCCCTCGGCTTCCAAACCCTGCTGAGAAGGAGCCACAGGGAGTGAGAGCCTTGTGGTCTGTAAATGAGGAGCGTGGTGGGGAGGTAGAGCCGTGGGGACAGCAGGAGGGCATTGTGATGGGCCTTTGCTTGCCCACTGGCATCTGTGGGCATGGTCTCTGTGTGGCCCCAGTGCCTGCTGAGCAGGGCAGGGCTGTGGGCACGGAACCTCCTGCAGCCCAGTGCCACCATTTGTTGGGGGTGTGTTGGGTGGCAGGGGCTCGGGGTCGTGCCACTCGTGGGGATGGACCCAGCGGAGGGTCTGAGGTCGGTGCTGCGGTGTGAATGCCTGCAGTGTGTGCTGTGGCGTCAGGGATGCTGTGGGGACCTGCAGCCCCCATCAGGTGCTGGGAACAGGAGGGTTTTTATGGATTTTCCATGAAAACTCTCCATAGGTGCCATGGAGGAGGGCACCAGAACCAGGCTCTGCTGCCTGCAGCGTGCTGGGGGATTTGGGGGGCTCTGTTTGCCCCCAGGTGGGCTGGGGGCACTGGAATAAGCTCAGGGATGCCGGGCCCTGGATGGAGCTGCAATGCTGGCACCAGGAGTGTAGAAATGCCGGAGCTGGTGGGCAGATGCAGGGGTTAAAGCTGCACATGCTGCCCTCCTCCCCAGCCACAGTCCCCGCAGGGCCGGTGGTGGTGCAGCGTGGCCCCGCTGCGAGCAGGGAGGTAGGAAGGATGCAGCTGGGATGCAGAGAGCATCGTGTACTGCTCCTGGTCTGCACAAATGGAAGGTGGAAGAGCAAGGGGATGTTGCTGCAGGCACGGCTGAGGAGCCCCACAAATGCTTTGCGCTGTTTCTAGCAAAGTGACTGATGGGGACCGAGGGAGGGGGAAAGATACGGGTGGGGAACAGATTTAGAAGATGATTTCACTGTTGGTTAAATTTTCTCCGCACTAAAACATTGCAGAGTTTGGGGGGAAAAAAGCACAAGTCTGCCATGAAAAAAAATCCCATGTCCAGCTGTGACCAGAGAGCAAATGGAAGGAGCTTGCAAAGTCGTTGGTGATGCAAAGCCAGACCAGGAAAACAGGACAGGGCATGGCAAATTCCACCTTGTGCAGATGCCTGGAAGAGAAATCTCTTTCCCCTGTCTAATCCATTACCACATGCTTATTCCTATAACAAATAACTGAGTCAGCGGGAGAAAACCAAATTCAATTTATATCTCAATCCAAGCAAATATGAAAAGGCTGCCAAATCTGACAATAAAACCACAGTGATCTCAGATGTTTCTCTCCTATATATTAAGAGAAAGGGGAGCAGAGGAGCTTTTGGCCATGTGGTTGTAGGTGGGGATGCAGGGGGATTAGTAGGATGCCTTGGAGCTGTGTCCTCAGGTGGTGAGCAAAGCTCTTGCTCTGAGGGGCACCAGCCAGATGTGCTGGTACAGATGTGGCTTTGGGGCTACACTGGGCACGGGGAGGAGGCTGGCTCTCCTGTCACCTTTCTGAAATTATCTGGATAATCTCTGGTGGAAAAAAGAGGAGGCTTCCCGCATTGGGCTGTTCCTCCTGTGTTGCTGTGGGATTCTCAGAAGCATGCCCCTCCCCGCTCTGCCAGTGTTACAGCTGGCAGCCTGTGGGCACAAGGATTTTTCTTCAAAGTTTGTCAAGTTTGCCAGACTTTTGATGAAAGCGAAGCCGTGCAGACAAGTGCCCTGTGCCGGGGGATGTTCCTTCCTGGCAAAGCAGCTGGTGGCACATTGCTCTGTGGGGCCTGGGGGTTCCATCTCTGCATTGCCCAACGTGTGATAAATGGGCACAGCTAAAAGGTTGCTCTCCCCTCCTACAGAGATAGTGCATCGTCTCTCCTCCAGCCAGAACTGCTCCAAGTGACCGGGATTTCCTCAGAGCAAGGCAAACCTCTCTGGAAGTCCCTTTATTCCCATCCGAGCTGCCCTGTAGCTGAGCGCTGGGGCATTCAGCTTAGCTGGGGGCTGGCTCAGCTCTCTGCTGTGCCCAGCCTGGCTGCAGGTATGCAGTGGCAAAAAAAACCCCGTGTTTTGCTGTGCAATGGCACCGAAGGGATGTCCACAAAGCCAGGAGTAGCTCTGGGGTTCATACCCAGTTCCCCCATTGCTGCTCCCTGCTACACCCAGCCGATGTCCCGAAACTGAGCCGTGCACCCGTGCCCGTCCGGACTCAGGTGGTACAGGGCTTCCAGCAGCAGGAGCAGATGGGCAAGAGAGATTAAACAAAGAGTCAAAATAGACAGTTTGATGAACTATTTTCCTAGAAGAAGGCATTTAGCAAGCTCAGCTGAGCTATAAATATTCCATAATGTTCCGCTAATATGTGAGGAGAGCTGGGGAATGGGAGGGGGGGATTTTCTTCTTGTTAAACAAATGCAGAGGAAATAGTGGTGGGGGGAACAAAAGGCACTAATGAATTCAAGTCAAACACCTCAACGATGGCCCAACGATGAGGCATTTCTTAGGGGGGCCGGGAGGGTGTGACCACATATAGGTGGTTCATTAGCCTCTCCAGAACCCAAACTTGGGAATTTTTATTCCCAAATGTTGGGGTTTTGGGGTTTGCAGTTGATCTTCCTTTTTTTTTTTTTTTTTTTTTTTCCAAAGCTTAAAAAACCCAAGTTAAGTAATGCGAGAACAAAATGAAACATTTTTTGTTGAACTGGAATGACGTTTTTTGTTTTTCAGCCTGAAAAGTTTCCGCTTTGCACAGCATCGCACATGAATAAGAGCTGGATTTGCCCGTGGAGGACAGGCAGAGGATGGATAATGGGGGGTCCATGCAGGGAAGCAAGTGGAGACACAGATGCCCCGGACAAGCTCTTCCTTAGACCCATCGTTTGCTCAGGAAAAGCGTAAGTGTTCCTCATGCTAATTTGCTTTTTACCCACTCAAACCACAGAACAGCAAAAGGGAGGGGAAAGAAACACTGTTCCTGGGCTACGCTAGGAACAATTTGGTCTCATTAAAATCTGCTTTCACCTGCTACTAATTTTCCTCTGGTTATGAAGGCTTGGAATGGTTGGTTTGTTTGTTTGTCTGAATGAAGTGGGGGGCGGGGGGGGGGGGAGAGAGCTGTTAGATGTTGTTCATGGTGAGGGAATGACAGCACGTGCTGGCGGGGGCATGCCGGGTAACGAGCCAGCAGTGGGGACTGGGAGAAAACTGCAGCGACGAAATCCTCCCTGGGCTTTCGCAGAAGCCTGGGACGGCTGGGAGAGACGGAAAGGTGGGAGCTGCCCCACCTGCCTTGCTGGGACAGGTGGTGATGCGGGGTGACCACAGCCCCATGGGTGTTTGCACAGGGGATGATGTGCTGCTGGAGCGTCCAGAACAGGACCTGCTTGGTCCCGCTGTCCTGCCTCGCCCCTGGCTCTCCTGAGCAGGTGTTAGTGGCTCAGGGCTGGGGATGTCCCTCTGTCCCAGGGAGAGGATGTTTGTGGTCCCGGAGCAGCAGTGCAGTGCCAAAACGCAGCTCCCATCCCAGCAAAGGGTCCCACCAGCAGCGCGACCCGGGCGAGAGGGGCCCCTCGCGAGGTGTTGGGGCTGTTGCTTTGGGGAGCTGTGATGGGGAAATGGGAAACAGCAGGTGCACAGGGAAATGACCTCAAACGCCGGGGCTGAGGGGTGAGCGCGCAGGACGCCAAGCCTCTCTCCTCACAGCAGACTTGTGCATCCCGTTCTGCCTCCTGCCGGATGCGCCTGCCCCTGGCTGGGCCAGGGAGCGCAGCGCGCGAGAGCTGTCTCTCGTTATTGTGACAAGTAATTAGGATGATGTGAAATGCTAAAAAATTACTTTATTAGGCAAAGGCAGCCTATAAACCTTCTGGAGCAAACAGGCTTTTTAACCAACTCCAGATTGCGCGTGAAGGCAGCCGCTCTCCCTCCTGCTCTCGCAGCACAACTCGCCCTGCGCGTCTGGACTGAAGGATGAGCTGGGACACCCAGAAACTTTTCCCTGCTTTTCTTTAACATCCTGCCAGCTGGTGACATCCCCCCAAAATACGTAACTCAAATCACAGCAACCACTAGGGATGCGTTCACCCTCTGCTCCCTCTGATACCCTTTGTTTGATGCTGTCCCTTCCCTGGAAGCATCCCAAAACCTCCCCTTGGAGTGGATGGAGCATCACCATGGCATGGGCATGGCTGACAAAGCACCCGCTTGTGTCTGCTGCTAGCATTGGCCAGCAGCGGCCTGGGAATGGGATGAGTGTTAATAAATCCGCAGCGCCGGTGCTGCTTTAGTGTTCCTCTAATTGGAGTCATAAAGTTAAACTCAGCCACTTAGGGTTCTACTGGGAGCCGGGGCTTCCATTTGCAGGTTCCCCCGCTCCGCTAAAGGGCACCGTGCTGGCTAATAGGTGTTAAATTGGAGCATCACTTTTTAATAAGCCTCTTAATGGCATCGTGCAGATCCTTGGCGGCTTTGGGATGATGCCTGCGTTAGGACACCCGTGTGTGGTGAAGGTGGTGCTGGGACTGGAGGGGTGGGGAGGCAGGGGTGACGTGGAGAGTGCAGCACAGGGCCTGGGTCCTGCTCAGCTGTGTGGACCCAGGTCACTGCAGGAAATTGGGAAGGTGGCTTGGTCTGAAAAGTGGGATGCAGGCACAGGAGCAGGCCAGGAGGTTGCACTGCCCACAGCTGGTGGCATCGCATCATGTGGCATGTCTGGTCTTAGGGTGACTGGATGGTTACTGCCCAGGGACTGGCATCACCTGGAGCTGGACAAAGCTCGGTGCTCTCCTGTGGGATTTGTCCCTTTGGTCAATGGCAAAACCACCAGCTGTGCTTCCCCCATTGGGGGACATTCCCTTTGCAATGGTGCTGCTGAGGTGTGATGGCCAGGGCAATGCTTCTTGCTGCCCCTCGCCCTGCGGGGATCACAGTTGGCGTTTTGGTGCTGTCACAGCAATTCCCCTGCAGCATTTTTCATTTACTGAGAAAGTTCCATAACTTTCAAAAAAACCCCAAGCTCCTCCTTCCCCCCACCACGAGTCAAAGGGGTTTCTCTCCTCCTGCTGCTCTGTGTGGTTGTCCACCTAGAAGTGACAATGTGGATGCGGTTGTGAGCCGTCCTGCAAAATAGAGGCAGCAAAGCAATCCAGGCTGCTGTCGCTTGGGTAATGCTTAGAGAAGGGACTCAACTCCCAAGAAACAAGCACACTATTTTTATCTAATCCCTCTGCTTTAATAACTGAGAGTTGGAGGGCTTTCATTATTCGTAATTCAGATGAGGGTGTTTTGAAAAGTCCCTGGTGGGTTTTGTCTTCTGCCTCTGGCCCCGCTCATGTGCCTGGGTCTCCTCCCACCGGGTGGGACCCTGAGGAAGCCGTTTGCTGAGCCCATGACCACATCCCAACAGCTCCACACCGGCCAAGAGCTTGATATCTATTCCCACACTCAATCTCCAGGCACGCCGAGGTTTGACTAAGAAACGCCCACTAACAGAAAGCGCTTTGTCAAACTCGGCTCCCCGCGGTGTCACCCACCTGGGACAGGACGGGACGGATGCGCTGTGAGGGAGATGAGGTGGGGATTTGTCACCTCCAGACCAGGCAAATTTGAGGCCAAAGCAGTGGAAGGGAATGAATGCGATTTTTGTCAGCTCCATCCGCGCCGGCGAATGCAGATCATGAATTACACACCCGCCAGATGACAGGCTGACATTTTAGCTCCAAACATTCTCCTATAATTAGAGAATCTAATGCAATACAGGGAATGGCTCCATTTTACACACACATTATCGTAATGCCTTTAAATAAGATAATTGATTATGCCTCTGCATAAGAAAGTAAAATATTCGGTGTAATTAAAAACGACATTCAGATTTTGGCACGTTGACAGGTGAGGCCATGTGTCATTTATAAATCCTTAAAGTGATATTCACACCCACATCCGAGTTCCCAAAGTTTGGGGAGGAGAAAAAAAGAAACTCTTGTTGCCGAGTTGCTTTTTATCCTGAGTTCAAATGTGTTTTGATGAGGGATTTCTCTTTTTTTTTTTTTTTTTTTTTTTTTCCTGCTCTCATTTATCTTCATTTCAGCCTCATATTATCAGCTGACAAAAAAGCCTGCAGTCATACTGCTGTGAGCAGGGATGTTGGTAGATATCATCTGATAAGCAAGATTTGGCCAGCTTTCTGCTTGCAACAGACCCCTCTGAGGCATTCACTCGCAGCGCTGCTGCATTGGCAGGCAGCATCTTCCAGCCTGCATCTACCCCCATGCCGAAACCGCTGCCGGGTATTTATGGGCTCTCCTGGAATGGAGATGTTCTTGTAGAAGCTGGGAAATGTTTTTTGGTGCAGCAGCTGCTAAAAGCCTTGAGGTCCTTCCAGAGGAGTGCTGATTGGGAAATATGTCCCCAGCATGATGGATGGATGTTGTGGGGCAGCTGAGGATGGGACATGCCAGGGGAACAGGTCGTGGTGGGCCTGGGGACATGAGGACCTGCACTGGAGGACTCTGGGGACATGGTGCTGGGTTGCCA
Organism: Chlamydotis macqueenii; assembly: GCF_036417535.1. NCBI lineage: Eukaryota > Metazoa > Chordata > Aves > Otidiformes > Otididae > Chlamydotis > Chlamydotis macqueenii. Next base: position 8,366,031 of record NC_141567.1, on the reverse strand, counting down.
GATGCTCTGTCCTTGCCACCTGTGCTGAGGTGCTCTTCTTCCTCCTTTATGAGTGCTTATATGCCAAAGACTGAGAAGTACTTGTTGCTTCTCCTGTCCATTTTTGTGGTTGGAAGTGCCTGTGAAGACTGTGTTTCTGATCCAAACAATAGCTTCCAAAAACTGCTCAGGACCTGTCATGAAACCTCCTGGTTGGTGCTCCATCCTGCTGCTAATGGACAAGGTTTATGTGACAAATCACATAGGTAGTTTCATAAGTAGTGAAACCTGCTGCCGGTGGTCATGGGGTTGTTGATGGGATTTGAGGTCTGGGGGATTTTGAGGGCATTCTTTAGGTCTTGAGAAATCCTCTAAGTCAATGCCAATACTGACCTTCTTGCCTTGATGACTGTTGCGCCTTGAAACTTTGCAAACAGAGGCTTGAACACTTTCAGCATCTCTAAATCTGTCCTTGTTTTCCCATAGGACGTTTCTGGTGAGATCTGGGCAGGACCTGGGTGAGAAATCTCCATCTCTGTGCTCTGGATCCATTCCCGAACCCCTTGAAAACAACTGTTAAACAACTGCTGACAGCTGCCACTCTGTTTCCTTCCAAACAAGCAGAAATGGTTTCTCCTCTCCAGCCTGGGCTGCCTGTCTGTGAGATGCTCCTTCCAGCATCCCCATCCTGTCTTCAAGGACTCAGAACATCTACCGGGAGGAGGTGGCATTTCCAGCCCTGTGCAGGGTCTTTGCAGGGACCTTTGCAGAAGGAAAGGTGCAAGAGGGTCCCATTTGATGGCTCGTACCCACTCGTGGACACGCAGTGTGCAGAACAGCGCCTGTTAGATGCCATTTCAGTGCCACTCGCTCCATCAAATTGCTACCCAAACCTCCAGTGATGACCTTCCCTATTTCGTACCTGCGGGTCCGGCTGCCTTCCATGGCTCTTTTCCCCATGGGCTCTAACCAGTGTGCAGGTAATTAAGACCCTCAGACAATTAGACAGCTCCCAGCCTCCAAACTGGCTGTGGAGGCCTGATCCTGCTGCCATCCTCGCTGCTCCTGGACATTGTGTTCCTCAGTGCAGCATGGATGGAGTCAGCTGGGAGTGAGCAGCCACGTCAAAACAAGCCCTGGGGGGGATGCAGGGTGGGAGGAGAGGCTTTCCCTGGCCTCAGCCCAGTCCCATCTCCCCATCCAGCCCCATCAGGGATCTCAGGGCACGGGGTCTCCTCGAGGGAGAGAGAAAACCAGGTTCCCCGGGCTCCCATCTGGGCAGAGCTCTGGGGAAGGGAGGAGGAAGAGGAGGGGGGCGAGGAGCCCACGGGCAGTGCTGTCTGCTCTACTCGCATTAGCAGGCTGCTCAGGCTTTCTCCGCCGCTCTTTAGGCCATTACGCCAGGCTCTCTGGGCTGCGGTTGGCAATGCGGGGCGCCGGAGCCCGCTGGGACGCCGGCACGGCAGCCGGCAGCTTGCCCTTTCCTCCGCTCTTAAGTGGGCTTGTAAAAAAAACAAAACGCGTGCCCGTGCGCCTGGAAAACAGAGGCATGGTTAACAATCTTGTTTAAGAGCACTGCCTGGCCTCCCACGGGATGGCCTTGTCACAGCGGGGTGATAAGGAGATGCACCCGGGGTGACAAGAGGAGATGAGGGCAAAGGACCTTGCCCCCGGCTGTGCTGGCCATGCATGGGTGGCAGGCATGTAGCAGGGTGATTGAAGGTGGGTACGTGTGGCATTAGTCCCCCCAAAACAGTTTGTAGCTGCCATAAATGATACAACATACTGGCCTGAGGGGACAATGGACCCTGGAGATGGGTTTTTACTATACCTGGTGGCCTGAATGCTGGAACTTATCCTGCAGCCGAAGCCTGAGATCACAGCAGCATCCTGACCACAAATGCTGGCTGTGTTCTCCTGTGGAGCAAGGGCAGCCCCTGGCTGGAGCCCTGCAGCCTTTGGGAGCAACATCCAAGGTTTCCATGAGAGCACCCATGCACAGATGAATTGCAGGTGGGTACTCAAGGCTGGCCAGGACACAGCAGGTGAGAAGACACCTCAAAGCAATGTGCTTTTCCGTGGCTGGGTTGAGAGTTTGCATGGATCTGGCTTCCTGGGGCTGCCTCCTTCAGCATCCCGCATCCCTCAGTACCTTGTGGCCCCCAGGAGCCACCAATCAGGACTCTGTGTGGGGAATGGGACTAAATGGAGACTGGTGGGATGGCTGGGGGAGGGAAGGGTCCCGTAAGTGTCTGACCCAGAGCAGCTCCTTTTCTTGATGGTCTGACACCCCATTGATGATGGAGCAGCCCACAAAAGGAACTCTGGGCGATGATGGGCCACCCTGTTGTCTCCTTATTCCCACAAATCAACCTTCACGGTCACTGCTGATGGCCTGATGCATCATGAGCTGTGTTGTATCAAGTCCTGGAGCTGTACCATGCCGGTGAGAGAATGGCAGCCTGGGAGACTGCTTAAAAATAATGGCTGTGGCAATATGAAGTGTTGCCCAGGGGGAAACTGAGGCAGGGGGCTGGGGCATGACTTGCCCTAAGGATCTCAGCCATTCTGCCTGGCCTCCTGCTCTGTTTCTCGTTTAGGAGAAATGCAAGAGTCTGCCCAGTGCTTCCAGCTGCTTCAAGTCCATGCTCCCACTCACTCTGGGTGAGCAAGACCCTGGGAGCAATGTCCGCTAGAAAGTGCCACCTGGACGTCCCTTTGTGTTCCCGGCTCTGGCTGTGCCCAGCCAAGGACCCCAACTGCCCTCATGGTCCCTGGGCTGTCCCCCCGTTCCCACCGTCACACGCAGGCTCCCGCAGCCCGTCTCACACTATCAAGCATGCCTCCCTCGTCTGTGCGCTCGCTCTCTCACCCTCGCACGCCCACGCGCGCTGTGATGATGCACGCCGGAGAGGAGCGTGTGCCATCAGCATTAGTCACCGGTTCCCGTAGGAGGAAGGTTGCGAGCAGAGGAGGAGGAGGAACAGAACCACGATGTGGAGCAAGACCGCAGCCCTAGGGACAACCACTGGCTTGGGCTGGTGTCACTGCTGGCCATCCTGCTGTCCTGCTGCTTGCAGTTGGAGCTGGGGGGGCGCAAAATAATTGGGTGGCTGAGTTGAGGGTCAGACAGCCTCCTGAGGTTGAGAGATGGGCAGAGCCACAGGAGTGTTTCCCTGTGATGGAGCCGGCATGTTTCTAGGCGTCCCTTTTTGGGGAGGAGGAGCTGGGTGTGAAGGAGTGTGAAAGCAGGTTGATAAAGCTGGAGGAGATGGACTGGAGAGGCAAGAGCAAAGCACCCCAGTTTGGCTTAATAACGTGGGCGAGAAAGCAGGGCAGAGGCAGAGAAAGGCAGTCGTTGGGGGGCTGAGAGCATTTGGGGGGGCTGCAAGGGGAGCAGAGCAGGGTTGAGCAAAGGGACATTCCCTTTCAAGCAGCTTCCAAGAGGTGACCATGAGAAGACAGCCTGTGGCTGTTCTGAAGAGTGGTCCCAACAGCAGCAGCCTTGGCCGAGAAGCGCAGAGTGACCGCTCAGCTGGGAGAGGAGCTCTGCCCTCCAGACCCTTCCACCTGCAGCTTCTGAGTCCCGCGGAGCACGTGGACAGCAGATCAGAGGAGAGAGTAACCGCAAATGCTTACTTGCGCTGTGAGTGGAAGTCTCCTTCCCCAGGGATTTGCCTCGGCCCAGCCAGTAAGTGAAAGCAGGCTGCCTTTGAATGGCAAAGCAGGCAGCTGCCCTGTGGAAGTGCAAGTCAGCAGGCATAATGCTCTGGCTACGGGGTGCTGGTGATTTCTGGCAATGGTGGGGGCAGAGAAGAGGCCAGGTCCTGCTCAAATGGAACCTTCTGCTGGGAACTGAGCTATGAGTGTACAACCCAGGAACGCACCGTGCCCAGGGCTGTGAGCATCCCTCCCCTGAGAGCCGCTGCTTCACAGCTGCCCGTGTGCCTCCCGCCTGGACCTCCTCTGAGAATTTGTCTCCATACGTGTGTGACGTACATCTGTGCGTCAGCATCTGAGCCTGTTCCCGCTTTGCCCAGTATTCACGGGGACACTGTGCACGCCTCGCTCTGTGCTTATCTGTATTTTACCTTGTACATATACTGCATCCCGACTCCTCCTGTGTTTACAGCTGTGTGCTTCTCTTTCATCCCATACATCATCAGGTTGCTGTGATTGCTTTCCCCATGGTGGGCTGGATCATGAAGGAATTAAAAAGACCGTCTAGAGTGGGGAAAAGCAACTGTGTTTTGAGCGTGAACTGTTGCACCAAGCTCCAGTTCTGTTTTATTTTCCACCGAGGCTGAGTTACCAAACTTCAGCTGGTCTCTTCCTTCCTGTGCACCTCTGGCTTGCCTGCAGAAGAGGAGCATGGGGATCACGTGATCTGTCTGTGGACCCTGGAACACCAATGCATCCATAGACGCCTAATGAATCACACCATCACTTATGCATTAACTTCTTTGAAATGCAAAGCACTCCCTTGATATTTCAGCATTTCCCACCTAGTCCAAAGCAAAACCCAACAGGCAGAGGAGGGATAAGTGGGAAGCTAAGCAAGGTAACGTTTCCACCTTGTATCTGTTACAAGGATTGCATCAGCCTTAATTACAATGGGACTTTCTGCCCTTTAAAGCACTTCGGCACACATTGTATTCTCAGCTTTCCTGCCTCCGGCTGGCTCTGAAACAGTTTCTTTCATGCATTCAAAACAGTTTGTAATTAACAATCATATTGTTTTTCTTTGAACATTGACAGAAATACAGAAAACAGAGGAATGGAGAGCTAAGATGCCGATATGACTGAGTATTATTTTGCTTCCACATAATTACTTTTTCTGTTTTACAGTGAATTTTGTGCTTATGAAAGGTTCAGGGTAGTGGAGAGACTTTGCTCACCAGTTGGTCGTGAAGCTTGGGAAGCTGGCTCAGACACCTGAAAAAATTCTCTTCCGTAGCAATGGGGAAGAAGGAAATTTCAGCTCTGCTGGCTTGTTATCTTTGGTCCTTGTTCTTGACCCCAGTGGATGCCCATGCAGAAAACACCCCTGACAGCATTGCTGTGTTCATAAAACAGCCCTGGATGGGAAACCAGCAGAAGCAAATAAGTAAAACCAGGAGTCTCTCAGCTCTGCCACGGGTTCCTGAGCTACCTGGCAAGTCAGGCCAGAGGGGGCTTAATGTGAAGCCTTGGCTCTGTAAACAAGAACCAGATTACAAACTTTTCTTCAGTTCTGGTGCAACGCTTGGATGGGAGGATTGCTCCCTCCATCTGTTCTTCTCATAGACAATCTGCCTTCAAAAGCCGTCGCTGCATAAATCTGGAGGAAGTGTAAATGCAGGAGCACCTGAATATTGTTTAACAGATGGGGACACACATTTTTCAAGCAGAGATTTCCCTTACACTGCCCCATTTATTTTAGATGGTGTTTTTCAGGACCATCCTTGCGATGCCATGGCTGCCAGGGAATAAGATGGCATCCCAGTCTGAGGTTTGTGGCTAGCCAAGTGGATTTTCAGTAGCAAATTCTACTCCGTGAGCGCTGTTGTGACATCTCCGGTTTGCTTTCACTCCTTTCAGTGCTAATTCTCTTCCGACTGAACTCACATTTCTCACCCAGGCCTTTCAGGAGGATTGTTAGCTGTGAGAACTCAATGTCGCCCGCTCCCACCCTGGAAACAAAAAGTGGCTTGAGGAGTTCATCCACGCACCTCACTCGAAACTCATTCTGGCATAAATAAACACACGCAGCAATAAACACACAGTTGTGTCTTGAACCCTGTGAATCCCTCCACCCAGGTGTCCTTCTCCTCTGTCCCCGACAGGCAGTCCGGCAGCTGCAGTTCTGTTGACAGCGCTCTCTCTTCCTCTTTCGCCTTTCATTCCGCAGGAGCTTTAATGCATTTAGCACAGTGGCTTTCAGCTTCGTCAACTCAAGGACCACTACAAATTTTCTGACAGTAACACAGCCGCAGCCGCAGAAAGGAAATTGCTTTTCTTTGCAACCTTTTCACGACTGCCTGCGAATAGTCGCTGGACCCCCAGGCCTCAAGGACTGCAGATTGAAAGCCGCCGACTTATCAAGCTGCATATGGAGATCATTTCAGGCAACGGCTCTTGGTGGCAATGGGTTAGCCATCAAATTTGGCAAACGGCAGCATTTCATGCAGATATAGGAAGGAATAAGAAGCTACTGAAATCCAAGTGTGAGACTGGATATTCCTGATGGAGACAGGGAGCTCTTCCCTGCTGCAACATCCATCCTCGTGGTGAGCAGAGCTCTGGCTGTGGAGCCACAAAGATCTGCCTAAGGAGACCGGCCTGGCTCCTTTGCCTCTGCTCCAGCACAGAGGCACAATAGATGTTCTACTGCTGCCCCTAGATGTTCAAAGCTCACCAGTCTGGTCTCCAAATTCAAACAAAGATGTTAAATGCTGTTTTCTTTCCACTTGCCTTCTGGCTCTGGAACCGGTATGTTGCCCTCAAATAACACTCACAGCTTTTATTTATTTTTCCTCCAGCCACAAGAACTAGAACTTTTCCTTTTTTTTTTTTTTTTTTTCTTAGTATAAACTGAAAGCTGAGTCTTGCTGAATCACTTGTCTCCAGGAGCTGGGGCTTTAAGGAAAATATCCAGTATTGGGAACTGTGCAGCATGCGCGTGAGACTTGGCAGCGCCACGAGGAGATGAAACCAAGAGATGATGTAATACGGCCGCGTCGGGAAGGACAGCACGAGGATTGTGTTTGGGGACATACGCAACCCCAGTCAAAGGGCAGGACTCTGTGACCGTGACTGTGCCCTCTGACTTGTGGCAGACAAATGCTGTGGGATGCTGTGCAGGTGGTGATGACAGGCAGGCATTGAGCTCAGCCCGTCCTGGCCTCCCCCCTCCATGATCTCTGCACCTAACGTGGGAATCAAGGTAAAGATCACATCTTCTAGGAGAGGAGGGCAATGCTGTGGGGCACTGGACCAGCAGCATGGGGACGCGGGGACAGAAGCTGGGTGGTGCAGGAAGGAAAAGAGAAGATGGGGGAAGGAGGGATAACAGGTGGAACAGGCAGGTTGTCCCCAGGGCAACTTCAGTTCGACCTGAGCAACTGTTTGCTGTCTCACTGACCCTCAACCCTGTCTATCCACAGCCCTGGACTCAGGAAAACACAGTGGGAAGCACAAGGCAACTCCCTGTGGTTGGTTACGTGGTGGAGCACGCCATGGGCAGAGCCCTGGCGTGTCCTGTTCTCCCTTGTGGCATAAGATCTCAAAATCCAGCTACCAGGAGAAATCTCAGCCTGAGGAGAAAAAAAAAAAATGAAATGGTGGAAGATATGGGTGCAGAGGGAGGACCCCAAATTTCTCAGTTTTCATATCTACCCCCTTCTCCTCCATTCTTCAGTTGTCATATTCTTTCTGGGTGAAAGTGGCTGTTGGAAAACAGAGAGGGAAGACGACAAACACTGCTGTGGAATTATTTAACGAGCCAGAATGAATTGCATTTGAAATCATTTAAATGGGATCTGGGAGTATTTAACTGCAGCACAGGAACTTAACAAGAGTGGGAAAGGATTTTGTGCTAATTGCTGGCAATGATATACCTACGGAGAGAGAACATGCAGCAATTAGTAAGCAAGGCTGTAATTTCAGCCTAAGGTCCCTGCCTGCCCTAGAATATGGCATGGATTATCTGCTGGAAGGAAGACAGGGGCTCTGATCCACAGGTGACCAGAGAAAGGAGCAGATGAGATTCTCATTAAGAAGTCATTAACCAAGTTTTTCAAACAGCAGGATGCAGGAGATGGGTTTGGTCAGAGCCAGCTGTCCCTGTGCATCACCTCAGGTTTGACTCCTGACCACCCATTCCCCAACCAGACATGACTCAGACTGGCAAAGAACAAACGAAACAAAGCCCTGTCCCAGCCCACACCAGGTTGTTCTACCCACTTCTTGCCCACCCAGACGTGGCAGGGACTGGTCCTGCAGCCAGCCTGGGTGGTGGGGCTACACTTCCTGGGGTGGAGGGCCTGGGGACCAATTTGATCACTTCTTGCTGAGATCTCAGCAGCTTCAGGGCATCCTCAAGGCTGCTGGATTTGGGGAACCAGCAGCACAAGACCAGAGAGCTGTGGGCCTGATGTAGGCTTGTTCATAGCCTGCACGAGGGCAGAGCCAGGGGTCGTACAGGGATGGTGGGGTGAGATGGGAAGATGGAAAGGAGGTGACACAAGATGGGACACCTTTGCAGGTGAGGAGATAGGACACTGCAACACCAGTGGGCTTGCACAGAAACACCCCAGATGGCCCTGAGCCTGAGAACAGGGACCTTCCTATAGAAACACCCGTATAGGCTGGACCCTGTGGCCCCACTCTGCTGCAAAGCTGGGCTACAAATGATGCCCAGCAGCACGTCTAAAGCCCCAACCCAAAGAGAGTTGAGCTGCCACGGTTCTCGACAGGACAGCCCCTGCTAGCAGCAGCCCTGGGAGGGTGTCCCCGCCGCTGGGGGAAGCAGAAAGCCACCAGCTCTCAGCTGGGCCGCTGACACCCGGCAGCTGCAGGCAGCCTCTGCCAGCTTCTGCTCATTGTTTCCCGGTCCTGCCTCTCCCCGTCTCCGTTCTCTCCCTGTGATGCCTCTGTCTTTAGTTTTTTGTCTTTCAATCAGTTTTCATCTCAGTAATTCCCATTCAATGGTTAGTCCCTGATCTTTCTAATTGAGATCAGAGCTTCATATAATAGGGAGGGGGGGAGGGAAACTATTTTTAATTTGCTACGGTCCCATTAATAACAAGTTCTAATTAAAAAACCTCCATCTTCCATCCTCCCAAGTTCAGAGGAAAACTCTCTGCGACTTCTGTTGGAATCTTCTCCTGATAAATTGGTACCACAGCTCCTAGAACAGCTGGTCCTCTTTAGCAGGCACAGTAATTAATGGGAATAATAAATGCATTCAAAGCAGGTTCGTAACCCTCCTTTCTGTGCACTCAGACATCTCTTTGCATTGCAAGAGACACACATCAACATTTCCACTTACAAAACAAGCCCAAAAGAGCTGCCTACATCTAACGAGCCCAGGGTTTCATTAGCACTCTCCAGCCTGTAATAAACCTTGCGGCACACGGGGTCCCCAGGGATGGGGAGGTTCCCTCTTGGCTGGAAATCAGACAGATGCACAGAGCAGGAACTGTACCTCAGAGCGTCTCTGTGGCTCTTGAGGACTTTGTGCTGATACTGAGTTTCATATCATAGCTCCCCAGCCTCTGTGGTGAGGAAAACCACGCTCTTCCCTTCACTTGGAGCCTGCCCGGTGGGGAAGGGTCTCCAGTTTTACAGGGCATAGACCCACAGGCATGCCCTGCTCTGATGGATGGGGTGAACATGGGTACAGCTCACCCTCGTCCTGAGCTGCTGCTTTGTGCTGCCGGTTCAGCCAGGACCAGCTCCTGTGCGATGCTGCCCTTGCTGCTGTGGCAGGAGAAGGGGAAGGGAAAAGGAACCTCAGGGAGGAAGTTTGCTTTGCCACTTGCAGAAGAAGACAGGAGTTCATTATTTTCCCTACTGTGCAGCTCCTGTTCTTCTCTGCTGTGTCCGTCTCCCTGCCCAGCATGTATTAGGGCAGACAGATATTACTGCCTTGCAACGGTAAGAGGCTGAGCAGAAGGTGGAATGTATGCAGAGTGAAGGCTAAGGTCACGCCGTGAGCTGGGGATGAGGCCCAGGTGTCCTGATTCCCCTTCCTGGGCACACAAGCCCAGCTCATGGGGACAACCCTGCCCAGAGAAGGAGACAGCAGGGGCCACATGAGCTGGCGTCAGCAGATGCAGAAGCATGAGGTCCAAGCTGCACACCCTCTCCTCCCTTTGCCCGGTCTCCATTTGCACCAGCTGCTGATGTGGGCTTCCTTGGAGGTGCAGATCAGCTCTGCTGGGGAGGGACCACCCCATACTGTCCCTCTTGCTTGCTTTTGTTCACTGCTGCTGAGTTAATGGACTCTGCGCAAGAGTGGCCAAACCGGGAGCCATCAGTGCAGATATCCCCAAGCTGAGCAATCTGTCCCGAGCAGTGATTTCAATTAAAGGGTCATTAGCGTGAAATCTTATCCAACCCAGCTCCCATTTGCCAGCAGGAGGTCCTTCTCCTCCCCGTCCCAAGCCCTGCTCTGCGGTTAGAGCACGCTGCTCCTGCTGGAGCCCTCCAGTTTTGCTAAAACACAGCAGCTGCTGCTAATAAACAAACATATTGATCATAGAGATATGGGCTGTCAGGGACTTAATTCATGAATGAAATGTGCTTAAGAGCTTGCCCGGTAGGCAAAGGCTCTGCTTAAAGAGCTCGTAGCCAAGATGGTGCTTGGACATGGGAACCGAGAAGCCTGGAGACTGCTCAGCACTGGGATGTCGCAGTCTGGAGCAGGTGTAGGGATCTGGGGATGAAATTTATTTGTGAGATAGAAAGGAGCAGGGCAAATTTCTCCCTTATTATTGTAGGCCATCACTAACAGGGATGTAGGGCAATGAAGGGCTCTCTGCTTCCCTCCCATTGTAGCATTTAGCAAGAGGCTCCTGGTTCTGCTCCATCACATGAGGAGCATCTGGGCAACCCAAAGATTCAGGGCAATTTAAAGAGAATACTATCAAATACCCCACAAAAAAAAAAAACAAACCCCTCAAATCCTTTAGGGGTCTGAGGCTTATAGAGAAATAGGAGCAGGACCTGTGCCTGCCCACTGGAGTTTGTGATACCCATTACAGGGGTCAGGGAGGAGCTGGTGTAGCATCACTCAGAAGGAGTGGAGAGCATCACAGCTGCAAGTTTCCAACGTTTCTATTCTCCTGACAGCAAGCAGGTTTTCCTGATTTCAGATCAAATTTTCCCTCCACAGACAGGCAGTAAAACTCTCCCTGCACGTAAGACCGAGCCTGCTTATATCGCTGCGATGCTAATGCCTGCCTTTGTTTCTAAATCGTTGTCATTGTGTGCAGCCATATCTAAACAAGGTGCAATCAGCTCACAAATGGATCCCACACAGTCAGGGACTGTCATTACCACAGAAGAATATTTGAATATAGCCTTTAGAGGTGCAATAAATTACACCGCAACACGCAAGGATATAGGCTGATCTGTAACTGGTTTCCATACTTTTTGGTATTGGCCACGCTGAAAGCAGTTGTTAAAATAGGCCTTAGTATTTATGGTCCTGGGACGTGGAGGCCTTGCTGAGAGTTTGATGAATGAACTTTCAAGGACAGGAATAGTTGTCAGTCTGAAATATTTATCAGTCTGAAATCTCCCTGAGATTCATGCCATGGTTTTGATACCTCCATTTTTTTCTCCCCATCTTCTCAGTTTGAAGCTGAGGTTCCCTGAGCAGAAGGAGGGTCTCCATGTCTCTACTGCGGGGCCGCAGTGGACAGGACTGCGTCTCTGCCTCCTCTCCCCCTGCCTTCTCTCATCTAGCAAGGCTGGGATGGAGGGGGCTGGCATGACACTGGGGGGATCGGCTCCCTACGGCTTGAGGATCAGTCCCTGGGGAGATGGAGCAGCCTGGGGAGGGCAGAGAAGGGAGAGGTGCCTGCTGCTACCGGGATGGAAAAACCACCCCAGGCTTTCTGCCTTTTTGTGCAAAACACCTCTGCAGGGAGGCCTGCGGATTTGTCTTCTAATGTTCGTGCTCTTTGCAGAGGGAAAGAAAGACGGTGCGTGTGAGTATGGGCACTCGGCGGCCTCAGGGGCCACGGGGGCAGCATTTGACCTCTGTGCACTGCCCCGCGGAGCAGCAAACCCCGCTCAAGCGATATTATCTCCTCTTCCCGTGTCAGCAGCGACCGCTGTTTGAACCGGCTGCGGGACCCTGCACTAGACAGCTTGCTGCGCTGCCGCCTCCTGGGCTGCTTCTGCCGCCCTCCGCCCCAGGGTCCGTCTTTCAGGGCTTGACAAAGAGGTTCCTGCTCCACGCACAGCGGGAGATGGAGGCCCGTGTTGGGATGGACTGCATGCCTCCCCCAGCATGTGTCCGGACCATTGCCATGGGCCTCCCACATCCCTCTGGCCAAGGAGAAGCTAAGGGAACTCAAGGCCAGATGAGTAAGATGGGTTCTCCACCATTCCGTGTCTCTTTTCTCCCTGACCAACAGCACAACCCTGTTCGCTGCCCGATCTCCAGTTCCCCTCTCGGTCCCTGCTGTCAGCGGTATGCCTGGGACTACCAGCCCCCTCCTACAAGGAAGGCAGCCTGGACACTTTGCTCCTCATTGCTATGGAGGAGGAGGGGCTGTACGGTTTTACGCCAGTGCAGATGAACTTTCCTCTTCTCTTTCGCAAGCGCAAACCCAAACCCAGTGGAATGTGTTTCATTTCTGGCCCATCTTCCTGTGCTGCTTTTATGAGTCTGTCGTGCTTTGTGACTACAGCGTGGTTTGAAGACCACGAATAGTGCATGAGGCCACCGCAGAACCACGTCCCACTGCAGCCTTGCTAGCAGGTCTGTGCATGAAGGTAAAAGTCTGCTGAGCAGCAGAATGTTGGGTTTCACAGGGATCTGCTGCTTGAGAAAGACTGAGAGCCATGACTTCAGGCATCTTTCCAGAGCCTGATCTCACCAGCTGTGGGTTTCTAGGCTCCTCAGATCACCAAGATACCCAGAGCCTGCAAGTTAATAAACACCTAGACGTTATCTCCTGAGAGAGAGGATGAAAACTCCCAACAATTCACCTGCAGCAAATCCCAGGAAAGCACATTTCCTTGAGGTTTCTTGAAGCCACCACTGAAAGGTCAGGTCTCTCAGTGAGAAGAAAAGCTCTCTTCTCCCTTCTAGCTGTTCCATCAATAATTGTTTTTCCTCTTCATTTACTTTTACCTTCCTGCTCAGGAAAACATACATAAAGAGGGGAAAAAAATGCTGCTTCCCATGACAACAGCTAAACAGCTTCTACTGCCAGAGCTTAGGCCAAAGACCCCAGTACCCCTTGGGGGCAATAGTGGAGACCAGGAGTCCCCAGTGACGACCAGAGCAAGCACGAGGCATGGTGCTTGTTCGCCATGTGCTCCCTTCAGCCTGGCTTGCTCCAGAGTCCTCTCCAATACCTAGGGCAGGAAGAAGGGTGGGTGAGAACACACAGGAAGAAGGGAAGGTGGGACCAACGGGGAGCCTATGTGCATCTTGCCATCTACAGTTGTAGGACATTGCTTCAGGTCTTGCAGATAGGCAGCAGGTAGGAACAAAGATCCAGTTTCACCTTTCAATGATTTCTCTGAAAATAGTGACCACTGTTGTAGCCCCTACCACCTCCTTGGAAGGAGCCTTTGAGGGTATGCTTGTAGCCCTGCTGGGAGAAAAGCAAATGACTCTCCAGTCCTTTGGGAGCAATCCTTTCTGGGTTGGATGGCTCCTTCTTTCATCAACCAACCCACAGGGTTTGGGCACGGGCAGCCGGTGCTCTTCAGGTCTGGGAAGGAAACCTCACAGTCTGGCGTGGGAGCAGGAGCTCTGTGCAGAAGACTGGAGTCCTCTCTCTTGCTCACCTAGTTAATGGCTCTCTGCCATTACATTAATCACATAATACTATTGGGGGATAATATTCCTTAACCCACCGCTAGGCCCTTTGGTGATGATTACTCCAACTTCAGCCCACCTCTCTTCCACTTGCTGCTGGCATCCCTCCCTTCTCCCTCATCTCTGTCTTGTTTTTCTCTTCGTTGTTATGGCCTTTGTCCAACAAAGCACTTAACCAGGTGTTTCACTGAACAAGTAACCTGGACCTCTCTGAGCAGCGAATCCGGAAGCCCGATGCAGGAGGCATATGGCCACCTTTGCCCTCTTGACACCTGGGGCTTTTGTGGTGCGGAGAAGCTCTTGGGCTGTGGGTAGAGGAGCTCGGAAAACCCTTGGAAGGCCCTCCTGACCTGCTGGCTATGATCTGCAGTCCTGATATCTGCTTGTGTGTAAAAATTAAAATAAATCACTGAGGATTTCCTCCTTGGGCTTGGTGGGGAAACAGGAGAAGTGCCGTCCCCGGGATGGGGCTGAGCCATCCAAGCTAGTGCTGCACAACAGGCAGCACAAAGGCTGAGTCTTTTGGAGCTCTGCGCGGGAGGAAGAAGTGGGTGTGATGGGTGCTGGAGGGCAGCTGGAGAGCCCTGGGAAGGAGTCCAGGCAACAAATCCAACCACATTCATTAGCTATTGCATGTGCTTTTTGTAAGTGCATTTGTTATTTTGCGTGGACCTTCTCACCCACCACCCAGAATGAAGTTTCTGTGCAACACCCAGGTCAGGAAAATGTCCAAGCCCATGCTATTAGAAAAGATAGAACATCATTATTTTCAGTGCCACAGGAAAGAAGAGTGTCTCAAGGTGGCTGAGGAGTATAGCAAAGGGGTAAAAATGTTTCCCATGTGACCAGGACCAGACCCTCTGCCTTTCACCTCAAAAGAGCGAGACTCAAGGTTAGCTTCTCGCGCTGGTACGTCTCTGCTGCTCAGCTCCATAACAAGCCGCAGATAAGACAGTGGGGCTTACATTTCAGGACTTAAATATTCAATTAATCAATGGAATATTCCATTAGTGTAATAATCACTTGGCATCGCCTGATCTATAGGTACATCTCAGCTGGGCCTCGCAAATTGATTTCTGATGAAGTTCTAATTGACTGCACAGGCAGAAGAGGACCTGTCTGAGCATGTTGAAGCTAGGCTCATGAAGGCTCTGGCAGCACCACCTCCCCCCAAGTAAGGGGAAGGAGGAGGGGGAGGTGTGATTTACGTCCCATTTATCACGACAGCCTCTACCCTATGCTGTTTTATTGGTCCCAAGAGAGGCATGAGAGCTTACAGCTTTAATGTGGAAATTTGCAGGCAGCCAGAGACCCCTGTAAGCTGCTGACAGCTGCTTGTCACTTGTGCAGTAGGTGCCGGGGGTACCCTAAATCCTGAGCCTCCTAAGGCAGGAAGCAGCCATGGCATGAGTTGCGTGGGGAGGGCTCAGGTTTCCTCTGGCGTGTGTGTATTCGCTGGTTGGGCTCTGCCACCCCTCTCCGTAGAGCCAGACCAGCAAAGCCATGGGAGTTTCTTCCATGCTGGTGCGGCTCCGAGCACGTGGGGATGGATATGCATGGAGGGAGGCAGAGGGTGACCCATGTGTGTTCTTCTTCCTTGGCCATCCTGCAGCCCTGTATCCTGAGTGCTTATCCTCCTTGAGGCCGGTGGTGGTCCCTGAAGGAGGATGGCACTGCAGGGACATCTCTGTTGCAAAAGAGTTGGGCTTTGTCATGCAAGTTTGGAAGCATCTTAGGCTGCCATGCCAAAGGCTCAAACATGGCTCTGCCATAAAGACTTGGTTAAACCTTTCTTAGGTTAGCAGTCTGTCTGTGAACTTCCGGGTGGTTGTAGTGGGAGTGCTTATGGTCATGGTAAGCCCTAGGAGAAGAGTGTGATGCATCTGCAGGTGCAGGCACATGGAGATTCCAATTTCCTGGTGGGATGGGATTGCCTGCCTGGTGGCATATGTTGCACCAGGGGATGGTTTGTCATCCCAAGGCCACTCCTGGCTGCTGCAATCACACCCAGAGATGTGTGGAGAGAGCCCATCAGGTACATGAATGTCCCAGCAGGAGCTGCTGTGATGGTGAGGACTGACACACTGAGAACTTGGGGTGCAGCACCAGCCCCCCCTTTGCTGCCCAGACCCTTGCTTGGGACCTGCTGGCTCCTTCTGCACTCTCCTGAAGGAGCTGCTAAAAGGGAATGTTCAGGGGTTTCCCACTCTGAGCACCACTGGTGGGAAGGGGACATGATGCTGGTCCCCGAAGCGCGGGCTGACTCTGCTTCCCTCCTCCTGCCTGCGTGGGGACTCGGGCGGCTGAGCCAGGCGGGGGGAAGGTGATGGGTAGTGATTTCAGGAAAACTGAAAACAACAACATCAACGAAACCAATAAAAGCGTGTGCGGCTGGCTGCTGAATTTTAAGAGAAATAGCTGCATTTTTCAAACACACAGAAGTGACTGTAACTTCCTCTCCATCCTCTAGCTGCATTAACTTAAGAGACAGCCAGGTGCTTAAAGGTTACTTTGCAGGCAATGACTGTTCTGTAAAGGGCTACTCATCTCTAACAGAGATAGGTTTTCTTTTATTGAACATCAGGCAGAGTAGCTGAAACCTGATAAAAAATCCAGAGCAATAGCTTCCCCCCCACCCCCTTTTCCAGTGAGGAATAATAACCAGCAAAATAAAAAGGCAATTGCCTCGCTGTATGCACTGCTTTAAGCAACGGCTTTGTGTGGCAGGGAATGCAGCTTAGGTAAATGCCCAATTAGAAAGATTTTGTAGGAAGACCTTTGATTCACCACGTCCGAACGTCTCTCCCTACCATGACCGTTTCCATCACCATTATTTCTAGCCTTGCCTGCTTATGTACAGGGAGGAGATTTAAGTGGTTGAAACCCCACGTGTGGAGTTTAGGTGACAAAATTCTCCCAGGGACCATAAGGGCTGGGTGGACAACGGCAGTGTCGTTTGGAGGGATGACCTTCTTCCAGACCCTGGGAGTCACCTTGGGTTGTGTCTCCTTCCTCACAAGGAAAGGTGCTTTGGGATTTATGCAACTCTGTTTTTGACTGCAAAAAAAATGTAATAGCAGCCTCTTCCACGTGGGGAAGATGATTTTTCCTCACACCAAACCTAGGGTGATGGGGTGGGAATGAAAGCCTTTCCGTGGTTGTAGTTGCTGGTTGCTTCAGAGCAGTCTTGACTGATGAGGTTTGACTGATTTCTAGTTTGTTTGTTTTTGCTGTTTCTTAAAAGAGTGTTTTTAATTACTTAGTGAGCACAGCCAGAAATATAACCCGGGCTGGAAATCCAGCCGAGAGGAGCAAGGCTGCAAATGAGGGAGAGCTCGGGGAGGTGAAACCCATCCCTCTGACTTGGGGTGACCTTTCCAGCAGCTTCCCCTGGCACCGTCTTCACCCGAGATCCTTGCAGGACACCTCTTCCTCACCCAGCTTGGGCACCTGGCAGAGACATCCCCTTCCAGCAGCCCATGAGTGCTTCCCTTGGGAGATACTGAGGTCTTCCATCCTTGTAGAGAGAAATCCCTCTGGCCTGTCCCAGGCTCCCCTCTCCTCTGTGTGATCCTAAACATGAGACATTATTTGGTGGCCATCCAGCCTGCTAATGGCCTCATTAGACTCACATGATATGTTTAGGCTGGCCCTTCAGGGATGTACTTTGGCTGCCCTCAAGATTAGATGTGTTGTCTCTATGTGAGGTGTGGCTTGGGCATGGCTGAGGCACAGCCCTCAAGAGCTGAGCATCCTTGGGTAACCCTGGCCCATTCTTGGCACCTACAGTGGCTGAGGGATGGAGATGCAAATCCACACTAAGAGAAGTCCTCTTAAACCCTCCAGGACAGGATTTGGCCGTACTCGTAAGCATCTGGTGCTTATATGCACTGTAGAACAAGAAGACTCTGCTCTCCAGAGCTGTCAACCCTATTTTTTATCAGCAACATTAAATTCAATTAAAAGCTGCATTATTTTTTTCTTAGTGTGCTGTTTGTTTGTCCCCCTTCTTTTTTTTTTGCAAGCTGCACGACATATGGGGCAACCACGCTGCATGTGCTGAGAAAGCACATCCAGTCTTCCGTGTGTCACAGATTCCCCCACAGATATGGAGGCTATTAAGCAGACGTTATTAAGTGTCATTATTAATATGCTGGAGTGTGATGGGACAGGATTTATTTCTATGCTGGAGCCCCGCATGTACGTTCCCATCATGACAGGGTGGAAGGGGAAAGGGGCACTGCCCGCATCTGGGCTGTGGAGTGAGATGCTGAGCTGGAGGTAACAGCCCCCGCGGGGCCGTGGGTGATGGGGTGCCAGGCTGGTTGGGTGCCACGTCTGCGGGAAGAGCCTGTTGGAGCCAGCTTGGCTTTTTCCAGGGCACTTGGTTGTCATGGGGAGATCTGGGAGCAGAAATGCCACCAGGAAGGCAGTGGAAACTGCAGGAGAGGGCTGGTGCTGGGGTTTCCTGTCTCCTTCACTCAAAAAAGAAAGAAAGGAAGGAAAGAAAAGCCACTTCAGACAGACCTCCAAACATCTGATTCAGAGAGATGAGCAATAGAAACAACAGTTTTGTGTAAGCACTGTAGATAATCTAATCCTTCCCCCAGGCAGAATGGTCCCTTTCCCCTGGTCTGACACACACACCACTTCCCTGGCTAAGTTTGGCCAAACCTCTTACGTTTCTCCAGTACCAGAAGTGCTCTGCCCCCCTGCTCCTGCCCCTTGCCCTGGCTTCTGCTGGGGCTACCCCCAGCCCCATCTGGTTGAGATGCTCTCCCTAGTAGGTCTCGACCCACCTTTGGCCTCAAAGGGGATGTCAGGGCTGGGGACCACAGCTGGAGACGTTTCTCATCAGCATGGTTTTGGCTTTCCTCCCCCTGCAGCTCCTCCAGCCCCAGTTTGCTCTCCCTCCTGTAGGGCAGGAGCAGGGATGAACCCAGACCCTCCACCCATCATCATCCTCCCATGTCCCTCTGCATCCCTTTCCCTCCCTCCTTCACAGGGGCTGAGTTTCAACCTTTCAAAGAAAACCACTCTTCCCCTCCACGTTCTCCATTGTTTTCTGTGGGATGAAATACAGTTTCTCTCCTGAACGAAGCTACCGACAGTTTATTAGCCTAGCTAATTAACCCATAATCAGCATTTTGTTCTCCTCTAATCACCGGCTTCTCACACCCTCGGCTCACACCCTCGGCTCGCAAAGTGCAGCCATGCTGTAGCATGTGTATTTATAAAGGGGAAAAAAACAAGTGTGCATCATGCCGTGAACTCTATTTGTGGGGATAACGTTGGCTCATTCAGGCATGCAGTGTGTCCTACCCAGGGCCAGGGAACAGGGGCTCCGGTGACTCCGAAGGGTGACAGTGAGCTCACAGATTTGACAGCAGCCTGGGTGTTGCTGCCAGTCAGCGGTGGTTTAGGAAGCAGGGAGGCTGGAGAAGAAGCAGACCCATGAAGTCTTGTAAGCAGAACTATGCCCCCGGGGGTAATTTTTTCCTAATGTTGCCAGTTGAGTTTTCCGGTCTCTCCAGCAGCCATCCTTATATGAACCTGTACCAGCTCTGCCAAAAACAAAATATTTTTGAGAAAGCACCTGTGCTTTTTCATTTATTAATTTTTCTTCTACTTCTATGCCAGGTACCACCTTCCCCAGCACCTGCCCTTCCAGATCTTTGTGGGTGGATGCTCAGTCCTCTGCTTTAGCTGAACAAAATGGATTCAGCTTTCTTAACATTTCATTGTAAATCAGATTTCTGATTATTGCCACTGCCCTCTGAACTCCCTCCAATTCGTCACTCTATTCCTGGTGCTGCGGTATGCTGACCATGAAGAGACAATGTTTGAAAACATCTTCAACCCGGGCAGTGATCTAACGAGACAGCATATAAAAATATCGTTACATGGTGAGCTGAAGGCATTGTGCAGCTCTGTAATCATTTTCAAGATGGTAAAATCATTCCGCAAGGACAGCCTGTCTCCACTCTGACAAAATCAGGGCCAGAAAGGCAGCCGGGCTTGGAGGAACAAATTGCAGAGTTGTTTTTTCTTCTTCTTCTTCTTCTTTTTTTTTTAAAAAAAAGATTTATTTTTAAATAAGGGAGCTGTCATGAAGTGGGACAGATGCTGAGAAGATCAGATACTAGTGAAACCAAAGTGTTGATGCTTTTACCAAGTGGAAAGTAAATGGCTTGTCCTCTGCTCTCCAAAGCCCTGTGGCTCCCAGGCTGTCCCCACTGTCCCTCCCGTGCCCGGATGCACCACATCCCAGGTGTCCCCAGCCATCCCGGGCTGGTAGTGCTCTCTCTGAGCCTTTCTGGACCCACAGCTGAAGCCACTCTGCTTTGTCTCCTGGAGCAGCTGGTCTTGGTCCTTCCCACTTCTCTCTTGCTTGGCTGTGAAGCTGCTCTTGTGTTTCTAGTCTTCTCTCCCTCTCTGTATCCATGAGACCTGCAGTGTGCGGATGGAGATGAAGAAAATGAATCAAGCTAAGAAGATGCCAAAAGAGCCAGGTGAGAAGGCTACATTTGTGCTAGAGGTGGATCTATCTTGATGTTCACCAGTTTGCCCATCACTGGGGCACCTGGGTGTTAAAGGCTCCACAAAATAGCCCCCAGTCTCCTCCCACCTTCCAACCCCAGGAGCACCATAGGCTTTTCCTCTCTTCTGCCCCAGTATCTTCTCTTCTTCATTGACATCTTGTAATGCTGGGGAAAGGTGAATTTAATTATAGGTGAATGAAACGGGTAATGCATTTCTTGAAAAACTGCAAGCTGAGTTAAGAGCGGGTACTTCTGTTTACAGAGCCACTTGGCATTGTTGTTTTTTTTTTTTTTCCTCTCTGTCTTTTTCTTTGTCTGGTAAACACGCATTGCGTAAGTCCTCAGCGTGTTCATGGGATGCTCAGAACACTGTCCTCGCTTGCCATTGTTTGGGTTAATTTATGCTGGGTTAGACCTCACCCTTTGGAAAGAATCCAGAGTCCTAGTGGTGTAAATCTCCCTGATTTATGTCTCCTCCTCCTGAAAAAAAAAAAAAAAGGAATTTAGGCAATCCCAAAGAGAGAGGAATTCAGGACAATTTGCACCCATCTCTTGCTTCTGGCAGGGAAGGCTGGGATGATTTGGGGTTGGTAAGCACAGACCTTTCATCTGTTTGTAGAAAGAAGGAAAATTAAATCTCATGGCCTGTTTGTGAGAGGAAATTGCCCAGAATAGCTCTGACAGAATAAGCTGTTCCACAATAGCTCCCCATGCGGACACTTGAGCCACTTTGTTCCAGGCTAATCAGTGTGCTTCCAAGCGAAGTAATTATTCTGGAAGGGAAATCTCTCTTCTCCCACAAAGAGTGTCTATATGGGAAGTAGCTATTTGGGAATGGCACAAGCCAGCCATCTGAAACCATTCCTGCTCCACCAACCAGCGTCCCCTTGTTGAGGGATCCTGGACTTGGAGAAGTCCCACCATTTGTGGGTGAGATGATCTGGGGAGTGTTTGAAGGAGGGCTGGGGAAGGCGATAGCAGCATGGATATATCTGGCTGGTTGCCCAGGTGAGGTGGGCTCGAATGGACTCCCCCAGTGCATGCTTATGGGCCCCAGAAAAGGTGATGATTCAGAAATTAGAAAAGATTGCACCGATCCTGTTGTTTCATGTGCTTTTTTTATTCCACTGCTTTATGACCATGCTGTTAAATGTCTGCTCTAAGGGCTTTTTTCCTTCTCGCAGAATGTCTCACTTTTTTTCTAAACGTGTTTTTGGTTTTTTTTTTTTTCCCTCACCTACTTTGCTACTGACTCACTGGAGAGCCTAGATTTAGTCTAAATGTTTCTCAGGAGACTGCCTGGTGTCTCATGTGGCTTGTTCCCCATAATTCACAGATAAGTACTTTTTATGAAAGATGAGAACTTCCGTGAGGAGTGAGCTGCGCCCAAAGGGGAGACCATTCAGCCAGGTTTGGTGCCAAAGCATTGGACTGGCTTTGAATTCCTGGAGGTGGCTCTGACCTTCTCCACGCTGCCGGCACCAGGCTCAGTGGAGGTTGACTCAGTTTATGCCAGGGGAGCTGAGGTCAAGCCTCCCAGTAGCAACCAGTGTGAGGACCTGCATCTCCTCCACCACGTCTCATGGAGCAAGCCTGTACTTACACTTCCCTGGTTGCTCTTTGAGTTGGTTCTGGCAAAATATTGATGCTGAGGAGAAAGGAGAAGTAACAGAGGAGATCCTAGGGTCCATCTCCATCCAACCCAGGATGCTGGAGATGTTTTATAATCTGCTTGTATTCAGGGCTTGATAGATATGGCCCAGCCCAAAGCAACCTCTCAGCTGCAGTCTTCTCTTAGAACTGTTAAGAATCTCAGCCCAATTGCTTGCTCTTTGCACATCGTTTTGGAGAAGGGAGCCAAAGTCCTGCACTGCTTTTCTGGCATTCATAGCCTTTTACTGCTTGCTTACTCTTCCCCCAAGGCTTAGCCCTGAGCATCAGGCGAGCTGATATTTGGAGGGGAAGAAAGAGGGGCTGGGAGGGCTGGATGATCCACGCTGGAACCCTTCCTCCTGGAAAAAGTTCAGAACAACTTCATAAGCTTTTTAGTGTCAGTCGCAGAGATTCTTCACGGCCATAAACTCTGGCATGGTCTATAATTACACACGATCAGCCCATGCTGGAAATTTGATGCTTACAGGCTCTGCTGGGCCCCGTGTCCCTGTCAAAATGCAGATCAACCATTCCCCATGGTGATGGGGAACCCTCCTTCCAGATACAGAACTAAAAGAAAATGAATGGGATTTATTTTGTTAATGGTAGCTTCTCTCTCCTTAAACTCAGACTCAGTGGGGTCCCAGAGAGACTCCTGGGGCATGTGGTGGGAAATAAAGTGGGTTCCTTGAGTGTCTTGCTGGGATGCACCCCTGTTTGAAAGACTTTAAGGTGGACTCACAAGACACCGAGGAGCTGACATGTGCCTGGGGGCCTGCAAGTCTCAGTGGTGCTGAGTCCTGCAGGTCTCCAGGGCAGAGAAAGCATTGGAAGAAGGGTGGACACAATGTGGATGGACAAGGGGAATCACCAGCCCTTGAGCTGGCAAGCTCAGGAGAAGAAATTAGTGCTGCAGAGAACTAGTTGCATCCTTATACATCTGCTGGTTCCTCCAAGCTAGCATGGCTCCTGCAGACCATGGACCCCAATCCTGAGGGACCCTCACTCGCCTTGTCCCTGCTTCTCCTCAGCTGGAAAAGGATTCAGAACTGGGGAAATCACTGGAGCTTTTATGCCTGAAAGGATTAAGAGAGGAAGCTGATAAGGATTAGGGGCTGGTGCAGTTCATCAGTAGCAGAGCTGGTCTTCGCCACCCACAAGGTCCCTTCCAGGACCATGTCTCTGTAGGGGCTGGGCAGGGCATGTCCCAAAACTGCAGCAAGGAGAGGGAGCGTTTCCCATGGAAAGGCAGCCCAGCTTTGCCAGGGGGCAGTGAAGGAGGCCAGGGAGCATCTTCTGCTCCCAGCCCGGCCCTGGCTCTGTGACGCTGGCCTCGGAGAGGCAGACAGGACTGTTTGGAGAAGGGGCTGGCAGCAACGGGGGAGCCTCAGTTTCCCTCCAGTGAGGGGAAGAGAAAAAGCAATCACTGTCAGCGAACAGCAGGCTGACACCTCATCAGTGCATGCAGTGACTGATATCTCCTTCTTCTGAGAGATTAATTATTTGAAAATAACGTACACCAGGAACTACGAGATCTTGTCCCTTGCGGAGGAGTCCTCTCCCCTCCTAGCAGTGTGCTTGAGCGGAGACCCCTCGGAAGGCAATTGGGGGACCCCTTCATGGTGCTCCAACCTCCCCAGCAACCAGCCCAGTGCTTTCTGTGGGCACCAAACCCAACCATACCCTGAAAGCAGTCCCCAGAGGGGCAGCACAAGGGAGCAGCATGGCCGGGGCAAGGCAGTGGTGACAGCTAGGAATGCTAAAGGGCAGAAATTAGGTTTAGAGGAGCTGGGAGGGTTTGCATCCTCTCAAGCTGCGCTTTCTCACAGTTCCATCAGGGTTTATAAGCTCCATCTTGGGGGTCTTTGTGACAGCAGTGGGGCACCCCACAACAGCCTCTCCATCTCCCGCCAGAGCCATGTCGAAGCACCGGCTCCTTGGGAAGCCCACGTCTAGCAATTAATCTCCCAGACATCTTCCATGTCTCTGCATCTTCCTTCTGAGCTGACCCCTTGCTCCAGCTAAGATTTTTCTCCTCCTGAATTATATTTCATCTGTCGAATCTGGAGAGATGAGGTGTGTGGAAATTTTGCAGATCCACTTGATTTCTGCTGCCTTAGCCAAGCTTCACCAGCTTCAAAGGGCGCAAATGCAAATATTGACAAGTTCAGCAAAAAGACCCATCTAGCAGGTAAACAGCTAAACAGGCTGTCTAATGAGGGGGTGCAGGGAAGGTATTTGAAGATAAAATCAGCATTTTTTACAGTTTTCTACATGCTGGCTTCTTGCCTAGACCCTACATAATCCTGAAATACCAGCACAGGGAGTTGTCGCCCTGCCTCAGCCCTTCCCAGCAGCTGATCCCACCCTGCACGGGGAAGGTGGCTTTCTCCTTGGTGTCAAAAAGCCAAAATCCCCCGTGCTTACTGAGCTCGGCACTTTCCATGGAGCAGCACCAAAGAGATAACTTCTCGGTTCACCTCAGTCGCCCCATTGCTTGGCCGCGCGGCCCCGCCCGTAGCCATCCCCTGCTCCCCGGTACCCAGTATCCTAATTCAGCCCTTCTTTAACAACGTTTGCAAAGATTTCCACTGGCAGAGCAGCGTGCCGGCCGTGGTTTCCACCACGCTCACAGCCCGCGGATGCGCTCCCATGGCCCCGGATCGATCTCTACATCGGAACCGGTGCCGTTTGATCTGCTCATTGCGATGCAGTGGAGGGGAACGAGTCCAGGGAACGGGCCTCCTTGGAATTAAACTGCCTCTCTAATATGATTACAAATGGCTGTTAACCCTCGTATCCACATGAAGGAATGCTGTCTAGGGGTGGTGGTGGGCAATGAGACATGAAAGTCCCTCCTTGTTCTGTGCTAAATGAAAACGAGGAGTGCTCTGCTACTAGGAATAATTACGCTTCCCCAGCTCCTTCGCAGGGGTTAGGAGAGTTATTTTGTGTTTGGGAAGCACTTTGAAGAAGGGAAACATCCTAGAAATGCTGCAGGTACCAGCACTATTGCTCCCAGTGCAGCTCTCACTCAGGTGAGAGGATGGCAGCTATGGGACATCTTCTCGCAAGGGTTTCACAGCATGTCACCCGTGTTGGGCATGTGTGGAAGGTGCAAATATTATTATCAAGCCATTTTAGGAAATGGAGAAAGAGAGATGCAGAGCACAGGGGAGCTGTTGAACATCTCTCACAGAGTTGGGATTAGGAAGAAAGAGTCCTATTCTGCATGCTGCTGAGCTCTCCTTCTAGGGGATACTTGGACTTGAAGATGTTCATGTTTAGGAAGCACATACTGACTGACAATCCTGCTGTAGACCCACAACCTTCTCTCTGGAAATTAAGTTCAAGATTTGGATTTTTCAAAAGTCTCCATGTATGAGAGCAGGGTGCCTAAAATATTCTCTGGACCATTACCTTTTTAGCCTGAGGGACTCGGGAGAGATCAGGCCAAGCCTCAAGCTTACCTGCCTCCTCTTCCAGCATCCCTCTAAGCCTCAGGAGGAACTGGAGGTGTGTTAGGTGATGGAGCTGTGTCACCCTGATTGTGCCCCTGGTCTGGACTAGAGGACCCTGGAGCTACAGCCTTGTTGGAGCCACCACCTCCACTCCACAGTGCCCCTTGGTGCCAGGAGGGATGGCTGTCTGGACACCAAGCTGAACATTATACAGCAGACTCTAATGAAAACTATTTTTTCCCCGACCTCCCCATTTTGTTTTCACAGCAGAAACATCAGGCAGGCTGTACAGAGAAGAAGAAAGCTGTACCAGAACAAGTTTGGCTTGGTTCCCACCGCCAGTTTGGTTCCCTCCATCAACAGTCAACCAGGACAGGAGCGTCTACTTCACCCAGAATGGCTTACAAGCATCATCTGTGCACCCCAAAAGTGTTATCAATGCACAACTCTTCAGCCAGAGAGTGTCTGCAAAACCCCTTCTAACCCTAACTTCTACAAAACCCCACTGTGTCCTAGGCATGCTCAGAGGCAGAGGCATCCACTGTTTCCTGAGCTGAAGTGAGGATACATGCGATGCCCAGGGAGGTCTATGAGGAAGATGAGCAAAGGGTGCGAAGGCACCTGCCCAGGATGGGACAGGGAGGGCAGGGACAGCAGAGGCACAGGACGTTCTTGGAGCACAGACACTACCAGCCTTGTCCAGGTTTCTCCTTTCTTCCCCCTGACAGCTTGACAACCTAACAGGAAAAATGAAGTCAGTGAAGGGAGAAATGCTATCAGGAGCCCCGTGCTAAGAGGGCAGACAGGCCAGATTGGAGGAAAATGAGAAGCTGTCCGAACTAATGCAATCATTTATCACATAATCTTGCTCAGCAGTTGGGCGAGGAGCCTGGCAGTGCCCAGCACTCGAGGATGCTCTCTTGGCCCCTGGTATCCTGCTCCAGTTGGTGAGGGTTGTTCCTCGTGGATTCTCCAGGGGAAGAATCTCCTGGATTCTCTGTGTTTGTGGTACCTGCCTCATTTTGCTCTCACTGTTGTCCTTTGCGTGCTTCCCGCCTCCCCAGAGCCAGGTTGGGGCTTACACAGCTTTGCTGTGGACCCTTTTTCAGAAGAGATGGCATCTTGTCAGGTCTCTGCTTGTGCTGAGACATTTCATCACCAGGCCATTTTGGCTCCACGCTGTGTTAGCCGCTCGCCTGGAACCTGGATTTACTGCTTCCTCATCCCCGGCCATAAAAAGAGGCACTGCTGAAACACCACTGCAAAAAGGGGTCAGCGTGAAAGCGTTACCAAAAGGAAGCAGCAAGGGGATTTCACTCCCTGCTCATGTTGCATCTTAGGGTTTGCTCCGCGTTTGGGCCATATGTGATCCGCACCCCAGGGGAACAACTGGACATCAAAGGGTGACTTCTGGCGAGGATGAGCTCATTTGCCCCTGCTCGACTGTTCCTGCGAGGCAGGGGGTGGGAGATCCGTGACCACCCTGGCTGGAGCTGTGAGCGCCTAGGGCAGGGAACCCCATCAGTTGCAGCTGCTCTGGCTCTGTCAAGATTCGTGCTTCCTCCTCTTGAGCCTGTAAATCAGAGGGACACCGACGCTTCTCTTTAGACCATGAATCCCCTGAGCTGCTAGCGTGGCACTCAGCACCGTTCAGTCCAGCACAGCAGCGTCTCACACCAGGGATGGATTATAAAAAAGTTTGAATGTGGAGTTGTGTGGGACCTGGATGCCCGCTAAGAAACCTCTCCTGCCTCTCCAGATGATGTGCATGGGCTTTGTGATTAACATCATCTTCTGGATCTCCAGGAAAGTGGTGATGTGCCAAACCATATCGCTAATTTGTACGAGGTCCTGTCACAAATGAGCACTTAGCTGTGCAATTACTAGAGCTGGCCACAGGACGAGAAAGCCGTCTTCGTCACCGCTCTCAGATTTTGTTGTTAGTTTTTTTTCTGAGGAAAACCAAACCTTCAAGCGCTGAGAGATGAGGGTTGGGCTCGTGTGCAGGGCACAGGCTAAGGGCTGGGAAGCACAGATTCAAATCCTCTCTCTGCTTGAATTATGTTCCCTCCCGGACACTTCAGCGTCCCATACCCCTAATGCTCCATCTGCAGACCCACTCCCTTGTGTCCTCTCACCTTTCCTGGCTGTGGAAACCAGCTTGTTTCCAAGAAACGTTTTGGCTGGGACAAAGCTTTCAGCAATGTTGCAGCCAGGTCCAGCAGTTGTTCCTCCTTCAGCTGAAATCCTGGATGGGCCCCTCCATGTGTCCAGCTCCATCGCTGTGTCCTCACCACCCCTCTGCAGAGCAGATTCAGCTTATACTTCTCTGAAAGAGCTCTGTGCCCTCTCTTGCCCCCAGCACAGCCCAAATCCAGCTGGAAGAGGTGTCACAGCCCTCCTGTACCTGATGAGATCCTCCTCACAGAGCTTAGACACCTCCAGCCCTTGTACTTCCCATCCACAGAGCCATTTGCCACCCAAACAGCTCCAGATCTTCCTTCCCGCTCTTGCAGGAGGACCATCAAGATGGAGATTGGCAATTTCAGGAGAGACACAGCCCCTCTGTGGCAGAGGACAGATATGGGTGGCACTGATGGAGCCTCCCAGTGCTTTCCAGCTCTGGCTGTCTGCCGAGGCAGCGTTGGCCCAGGTGCAAGGCAAGAGGGAGGTTTTGCCAACGTGCCCCCCATGCTGAGGACCCACCAGGCACGTAACAACAACAGCCACCTGTTTTCTGGCTTAGCAAGGGAGAAGCAAAATTTCTTGAACCGCCGCCTCCTCAAGGAATATGGAGTGTTAATTATTATTAATGACTCCCTGTGACTTTTGTTATTAGCCATACTAATTAATTGGATTATTACTATTTCTTCTCTTGGAGATGCTTGGGGGTGGCATGTAAAAGTAATGGCTATTGCTTTCAACACAGAAAAGAGACAAAAGCGACTCCCGTGATGTTATTTGGATAATGCAAAGCGGCAGATGGGAGTGGAGATCCGGGAGACCTGTCCTAGAGGGCATAGGGTGTGAGATGAGCAATGCCAGCCCCAAACCCTCCACAGGATGGATGCTTCAATTCAGTGCCTGGTTTTGCTATTTTTCAGCTATAAAGATACAAAAGACTAAAACTAGTCCTTAGTCCTCATTCCTGAGATTCCTTAGCTCCCTGTATCTGAATCAATGGTGAGTCCCTCCAGGTGGTTGCCCACATGACTCCCCTAAAGGTAAGGCCAGGAGAAGACTGTCTGCAGATTGTCTCTGTAGGTGGCACAATAGTGCATTTATCCTCAAATCTTGGTCTCATCACACTCAATCAGGGGTCCCATGGAGCTGCCCAGTGCAGCCACCCATCACACTAGTTCCTCCTTGCCCTGAGCTCGGGACGAGCCAGTCTTCCTTGCGGTGAGACCTGCCGTTACACGTATGGCACAGCACCGATTCACCAAAAATACCTCTGAAGAAAGAAAAAAGAGGGGAATTGTGCCTGCAGGCACGTGCGTGTGTCCACAAAACCATTTGCTGTTTAGGTGTCAGAAATAAATTTTACTACTGGAGTCGGCAGCATCTGATTAGTGAATTATTCAGTTTGGAGATTGCCTTCGCCGTGACCTCATTAGTAACCCTGAGGTGAGCGGGACGCATTAGACTAACCACCAGGCTGTCACTGAGGAGCAGAACTGGGGCATTAAAATGGATTAAAGTGCTTTACCAAGAAGTGCAGCACAACTCATAAAAAAAAAAAAAAAGGTAAAGGGAAAAGAGAGAGGGATAGAAGGGGGAGAAAAGGAAGAAAGACCAATAAAATAAATAAACAAACCATCCTATTAAGTGGGCAGCCTGAAGATAAACAGGCAAGCAGGTGGAGGGGCACAGAGGCCCCAGCGTGCTGGCAAAGCACGAGCCTTTGCTTCAAAGCCAGGGCAGGTCTGCAGTTGGGAAGAGGCATCTGCAGGGCTCTTCGCTGCCTGCTCGGCCAAGGGAGCCCAGCATTTGCTCAGTGAAACCAGCCCTTAGGATGACAGCCAAATCCCCTTGGCCACCCCAGAGAGCCTCCTCTTTCTGACCCCCGTTGGGCTGACACCCAGACTTGGACCTCCTTTACAGCAGGGCAGGTGATGCTGGGCTGAAGGAAGGTCCTTGCGTGGATCTGACCTCTAAGTGTTGGTGCCCAGGTTGGGGGCTTCAGTTCTTCCATGCGAGCTTCTGCTGGCTGCAAGGGGGAGTCCACTGGGGACGTGCACACATCTCCCAAATCCACTGACAAGCGGGAGTTACTCTGCAGTCATGGGAAGATGTGGCCCACAGTCATCATTCAAGGACCACGGTGACTCCCTTGAAGGAGACATGATAGAGGGAGGGAGAGGTAAGATACCCCATTTTGTCTCTTCCGAACAAGCCTAAAGGAGGGAAAGGGGGATGGGTTTGTACTACGATCCCTCAGGGTCAGCTGTTCTTTCCTGAGGGGGAGGCATTGGCTGATGTGAACAGCTTTAACGAGGGGATGGGCCCGGTGACTGATGTGGTCGCATTTGTTTGCTCAGCAGCAGTTGCAAATAATGGATGCTAAAAGGCTTTGTGGTTCATTGATGGCCATGCTCATAACCACACACTCTTCATCCAGTTCTGGGGAAGAAATGCAGCGCTCTCCACCTAACTTCTCAGGTCCTAAGCCCTGCCTTTGGCATTATGTGGCCTTGGTCCCTTCGTCGTGTGCACAAGACACCCTGTTGGTGAGAGATGGCCCAAGGCAGTGGGTGGACTCTATGAGAAGATCGTCCAAGGATCTGTTCCTTCCTCCCACCACTGCAGCTGCTAGAAGGGGGGCCTTTCTGTGGCAATGCCTGTTGAGCATGTTGGCCCCTCCCACTTCATTAGTGATGGTACTGGGAGCACCTTATTGCCAACTCACATCAGCGCCAGTCTTCAAGAGGACACTATGGGATTTCTTTGTCTCATCTGACCCTTGGAGTCATGGTGAGCTTCCAGGTTTCTTCACTGGAGCCAGGTGTTTACTTTCCATGTAGCTTCACCTGTTCAGCTTGGGCCCACCTATAACCAAGGAGACTCTATTTAATACTTTCCTCATGCTTCCTATTACTAGTCCTCCCACCATCCCAACGAATCCATCCTAGGCCATCTCTGCACCTGGGCTTATGTCTAGGCCAATGCAGGAATAGGAGCTTGTTGTCTCTCTTCTCCTCTGTGGAGTTTTGGACATCTGGGACTATCCAGAGCAGGGCTGTGTTGGCTGACCCCTCACTGCAGAGTTTCAATCCATCAGGCATGACCTGGCCTCTCATGGAAGGCTGTAAGAGGAACAAGAGGGCAAAAAGAGGGTAGGACACAACTACCTGCATTTTATTAGGTTTAATTGTCCTTATTTTATTATACCTGAATGCACAATGAATCTTAATTGAATCAATTTCAAACACGCGGAGCAAATGAGCCACTCGATAGAGACAAGCTGAGAAGGGAGCAATTCAGGCTGTCGGTTCCCCGGGTCTTTCCTGAATCCTCCCTCCCCTACGCACCAGGCGAGTACGGGAAATTCATTCATTTATTGCTGCTTAATAATATATACTTCTGCACTGTGTATCCCAAGCTATTTGCATTGTTAAGTCATGTGCATTGACGTGGAAGCTTTGCTTTCCCTTGTGTTGCTGCTGGTGTCATCTCGGAGTGTTTGCCTAACGATGACTTGATGAAGCAAAGGGAACGATGTAGTAGAATTGAAAAATGGCTTGGGGAGCCCAACCAGGGCTCTCTGTCACCGTCCTGGGAATTGCTGCACTGTGTTAACCAAGCATCTAGTAGGGATTTGCACAGTAGTATGCCTTCCCCCTCCAATTAAAGGATCCGTGTTGGCTTTGTTTTGAAGGCCAGCCAAAGTTCACTCCACTGATTTCTAGGACAGTCATCCTAGTGGCATTCTCATCTCCCATACAGATTGCCATTGCCTCAGCTTAGCCCTCTCCAAAACCTAATCAGCTCAAAACAGAAGGAACTGCCATACCAAATGAGCAGGACATTCCTTGCACTTCATCTTCCCTTTTCCAGCCAGCCCTCTTTGGACTGCTGTGGTGCCACAGACACATAAGGACATGTGGGACCTTTCCCAGGATTGCCACCACTGTCTCAACACCTCCCCATTGGGCTTGTATCTCACCAGCTCCCTTCTCTTACACATAAGATTATTTCTTCCGTCTTGTATTTCCCATGGGACCTGTTTGCAACCCGTGTTTTCAGCGATGAGCAGAGCTGCATGTCATGTCTCCTCAGAAAGCTTCTCCCAGCCGTCGTTGCTTGCTTAATCATTTGGAAAAACCCTTTCACCTCTCTGGGCAGGGACATCTCCAGCAAGTCTCCTTTGCATGCAGCTGCCCATCACAGCTCCAGGCTGCATGCCTGCTTGTGGGATACAGCTTGGGATGCGAATGCAGGCATGAGAGCATCCCTCAGGACAGTCAGATGCACCCTTCTCAGTGCTAAATTACCCATAACGAGCCTCAGTCATCAGCGTGGATGGACTATCTGCTGGACTAAAGCTGGACCTACCTCATTCACTCATTAGAGACGAGCACTTTGGAAGGACCAGCCTGAAAATCAAGGTGGGACAAGAGCCTAACCCCACGTTGCCTACATCCCAGCCCAGCAGGCACCAGCACCCTCCCCACAGCCGGTGTCTGCTCTCGCTGCAATCAGCACCCAGTTCTGCTGCCGGCCCTGGAGCATCCCCTCCCCAGCTCCCTGGCAGCCGGAAGAGGGTGGCATCGATCCCTGCCTGTTTTGTAAAGCTAGGCTGGAGTTTTCTCTTGGCCATTTGCTAAACAGCTGGAGTGCTCCCTGTATCCAAGGAAACCTGCCTTAACCTGCTGCTTACAGGGAGGCTTCCATTCGGCAAGTTTCCCTTGGCTTTCCTTGGTGCTCCCAGGTTAAGATTTTGGGAGGTCCCTAAGGGCAGATGCACCTGCCTTGTTCTTGCACTCCCAGCCTCTCATGCTCCCCCCGCTTTGAGAATTTAGCCTGTGTGGTGCAGAATGCAAAAAGCCCTGATTTCCCAATTTTGTTGCCACTTAGTTGCAGTTTCACAAAAACAGAGGCAGAGCCTGAAAGCTGTTTTTCTGCTTCTATTTCTTTATCCTTTCTTCTTTTTCTTCCCTACTCCCAACATTTGCGGGGGGTGAGGTGCAGCGTAATCACCCACAGAGATGCTCTGTGCTGCATCTTTGGCTGGGGTCGTGTGTGCGAGCTGAGCACCACCGGGAGAGGTGCAGATGAGGGCTTGGAAGGAGGTGGGAAGAATCAAAATCCAGGAATGCTGGAAAGGCTGGGAGAAACCTGCAGGTTAGGCAGTGCCTGTGGCTGCAGCTGGGACCTTCCACCTGTCCCCACAGCAGGAAAGACTGAGAGCATCACAGAGAGAAGAAAGCAGGCAACACTCAGGTTTTTCTAGACACTTTCTCTTCCACTGGCCCACATTAACTCTCCAGCTGTGGCTGTCAGCAGCTCCCTGCCCTGCCAAGCTGCTGTATCTGACCCTTCCCAGATGCTGTATCTCTCCAGATAGAGTGCAGCTCTTTGTCCTGCAGCACCTGAACCTATCCCATCCCATCCCATCCATCCCATCCAGCACTGAAAGCATCCCACACACAGCATCCCTGCCCCTTTGCTCTGTCCCTGCTGTCCCAGCTCCCTTTTCCCAGCAGCACTGATCCCAATTCTTCTTCAGAAAGCTCATGGACCGAAAGTTCTCCTTTCTCTGGATGCAGGCAGGAGAGTGGGAGAAAACCACCACCCCATGGTGTGGATCTGAGCGGCTGTGGCCTTGCACAGGGGCTGCAGGATGGGTTGCAGGGGTCATGGTGGGAGAGGATGGGGAAAGCCCTGGGAACGAACCCAGGGAAGGCAGTTTGGGCAGAAAAGGGCTGGAGTCTGTGCCAGGTTTCCCTAGGCTCGGGAGCAGCATGCCAAGGTGAGCAAGAGGAAAAAGCATCTGTGCCCTCCCTGTCCCCATCCAGCTTGGCCACCCTCACCCCAGCCTGCTGCTGGGTTCATCCCCATTGCCTCAGCGCCGGCGGGCACGGCTACGCTGCCTTGCTTGGCTCTGGTACCATTTCTCTCTTTACCAGCACACCCTGCCAGCGCATCCCCAAGCATCTCTGGGAGGTTAAACGATGCTCTGGGAGCTGGAGGCTGCTTCTCTCCCTCCAGCAAACCCATCATGCACGGTGTGTAATGGCTGGGCTGTGCTAAAAGCCTCTGCCTGCCCGCACTGGAGCGGGGCCGGACACTTTCCCGGAGTCGGGTTAATGCAGCGGCAGCCGCAGCACGCAGCCGAAAGTGGGGTTAACACGCTCGCTCTCCCACAGCTCCCCAGGCTGCGGGGAGGTTAAACTCCTGCCTTGGCCTTGCAGGAGCTGGCAAGGCGAGAGGGACATCGCTTCCCGCTCTCAGGTTGAGCATTTCTTTCACTTTCCCTAAGGTGGCAGTACGAATCCCCTCGCTGCAGCATCCTCCCGCAACCCAGTATCCAAACTCTGCATCCTCCAGGATGTCCTTCTGCCTCCCGAAGTGCCCAGCGCCGCGCTTCACGGCTCCATCCCCATCCACACTGGCCGGTAGCCCAGCCCGGCCCCGACAAGGGACCCAGGCCACCCCAACACCGACCACTGCTGACGGCCACAGTGGTACCCACGCAGGTCCGGACAGGAGGATGCGCTGGGGGTCCGGCAGTGAGGAGCAGCTTGCAGGCAGAACTGAGAGGGCTGACAAGTTTCCAGGGTCTGGTCAATAGGAGCAGAGGTGATGGAGAGGCAGAGAAAGCTGGGAAAAGAAATTATCTCAATTTTCCACCAATAGAGAGAAACAAAAATGTTATTGCTTTGTGTTGGTGTGGGGAAGCTTTAAAGGGTGATAAGAGGGTGACAGAAAGCCTTGGAGGCAAGAAAAGGACACTTTGCATGCCAGCCTCATGTTTTCTCTCCTGGTTTGCAGGATCTCTCCCCAGCATTGCCTGCGTGGTGCAGTTTGGCTCATGGCCGGCCAAGGGACAGCTGTCCTGTGAGGGGCACGTCCTGGCCATGGCAGCAGGCTGGCTCCTGTGCCCACGGAGCCCCACTGCCACCCTGCACCCCCAGAGCTGCTGGGGTTCCCCGTGGGGTCTCCTCCACCTGCAGCAAAGACCCAGCCTCTTCTAGAAGAGCTGGTGTGCTGGTCCGTGGGGTGGGTTGCTGGCAATGCCATCCTCTGGGCTTCCAGGGCATGATGACCAAAGTAGGTTAAAAATGATCCAGTTGGCAAAAATACCCTGTAATTTCCTCTCTTTCTGATCAAAAAGTGCCCCCTTAGGAGTGCCAGACAGCCCTGGGCAGCAGGCACAGATTTGGATTTACTTCTGTTGTTCAGACCAAACAGCTGCTAAGGGCATCAGTTATACAGACATGATGATGTTGTCACTTTATGTATCATTTTTATTTCATTGCTCTCCAACGTTTGTAATACCCCGGAGCTCAGAAGCTTAAATAGCAGCTCTCCCCATATTGATTTTATCCTTCGCCATTTGGCACTCGTTCATTCCTTTCCCTTTGAGTTCCTAATAACCAGGATTTTATCCGAGCAGTGTCCCTCTCCGTGCTTGGGCAGTGGCTCTGGCCAGCCGGACATGGCAGAGGAAGGGACAGGCATGGGACAGAATGGTTTCTTGGGGTCCTCCAGAGATGGAGCCAACACATGTGTGATGCTGCAGTTCCTCTTCAACTCCTCCTCACTGAAAAAATAAAATTAGCACCGAGACAAATGTTCTCGCTCAGTTGCAATGACTCTGAAGGAAGTTGTGTTTCGGGTCAGGGTGGCCCTCTCCGGCAGGCTTTTGGGGATGGAGCAAACAACCAGATGGTGCTGAGGGAATTATTTCATAACAAAATGTGTCTCTTCCTCTCAGTGCAAACTGCCACATGCTCCGCACGTGTATCTGCCGCGTGGAGGTGTGGTGGCTGCTCAGCCCGAGGCTCCTGTGTCTGAGCTGTGGGAACTTGGATGTTGGACCATACAATCCCTTGTTTTCCTCTGGCTCAACACTGCATCCCTCTGGGTCCCACAGCAAGGCTGCTCCAGTTGGTATGCAGTGATGTGTTCCGCCCACTCTCCCTGCGGGTTTGGAGTAGTGGATCGGGGTCCAAAGCACCCAGAACTGCCAGACCCCCGGCACAACCTGCTCTGTCCTCTCCAGCAGATCTCCTGGCCCACCAAACCCACAGCAACCCTTTGCCTTGCAGGAGGGGAGACAAATAGCACCAAGAGCACCTGGGGGACCTCCAGGAGTGACCCAAGAGGAATGGATGTGGATGGGCTGACGGGGCTGGTGAAATGGTGTGGGCTTGCAGCAGGACCAGTCCGTGAAGCAGCTCCCCTCTAACCAGCATTAACAGGCAGCATGAAGAAGTATTTATCCTGACTTTGTTAGACGGCTCTGGCATATCGCTGACAGAGGTGAGGGAGTGAGGGGTGCCCTGTAGCACGATGGAGCAACTGCTGCTCACTCTGCCTGCTCAGCGCAGCAATGTCTATACACACAGACGGGTTGGACTGGCACAGGGTGGTGTGGAGGCTCAGCTTGTCTGTCTTCGTTGCAGAAGCTCTGTTTGGATAACCTGCACACAAGCAGCCGATAGAGATGGTTGTGTGACCCACCTCTATCTTGGTGGGAAGCGGAGGTGTCTATCCAGACACTCCTCGTTACAGCACAAGGAAGAACCTGGTGACATTTTAGCTATCTGTGGTCATTTCAGCTGTGGGGGCCATCTCCAGATTTCAGCTGTGTGCAATGTTCTGTGTATTTGCAAAAATAAAGCAACTCTTTAATATTTAATCAGAGTCATTAGCCACTTGTATTTATTTTACTCAGCTGCACTGCATTACTAGTGTTTCACTGATACTTCTTCAGAGTGGAAGCTCTTTGCTGGAGGAAAACTCTCCAGTGTTCGAGATTTTGGATCAACTCGGGCTCCCCTGGAAGCTCTGGCGTGGGTGTCTCAGCAGCTCTGGCTGGCAGAGGTCTGCCTCCATCCCTCCCCAGGGCTCTCCCAGAGCCTCCCCAGCTCCCTGGGAGGAGCAGGGCTGGCAGGGCTCCGGGTAACGCTGCTGCACCCTCGGCTGTTGATGTGTTTGGCTATTACAAACCACAGCCTTGCCTGGCAGGGGGAGCAGGTACTGAGCCAGGGGAGGGGGAATGGGAAGATGGGCTCAGGGGACCCCATCCCACTGAGAAGGTGGGTTGTGTTTCACATTAGCTGATGCTTCTGTGTGGTTTCCAGCACTAGCCCAAATGCAGAGGCTTGTGGCAAGCCAGCTCGGATATGCAGTAGGCATAAATCATGTCAGGAAGATCTTTCTCTGAAAGGATGGGCAGAGCCTCCCTTCAGACTGGTGGGGTGACAGGGGGATTGCTCAGAGCTGAGAATCGCTCAGCAATGGGATGAAAGGTGTGGGGGACTGACCCCTTTCAGTAGAACAAAGATTTATCTGCACTGTCAGATCTTGGGCTTTGGCTTCTCCCCACTGGTGTTAAAAGTGGCAGGGCAGGGATGATAGGGGTGCTGGTGTGGAGAACAGTACGGCATTGCTACCCAGACATCTTCAGGGCTTGCTGATGTCCTCCTCTGCCTTCCTACCCTGGCAGTGTTTCCCAGATGAGCATGGGGACCATGGAGCTTGACCTGCTGGTGCCTGTCACCAACCAAAACAACCTGAGAGATCATTTCCCGCTGTAGGATGTTCTCTTGGACTGTAGGGCAGGAGGTTAGCAAGTTATTTGGCACCTTGAGTTTTGGACAGGTGACGGTGAGGCTGGTAGGGCTGCTTTTGGGAAGGCAGTGATCTTCAGCAAGGAACATGGCTGGAGAAGGAGCCAGGCAGAGGTAGGGGAGCAACACTGTTGTGTGTTCAAGGAGAAAACCTCCTGGCTGTTTTCTGTGCAGGCATCTAGACCCTTTGATCACTTGTGTGCTGGGTTTGGCTGGGATAGAGTTAATTTTCTTCACAGTAGCCAGTATGAGGCCACACTTTGGATTTGTGCTGGAAACAGTATTGACAATACAGGGAAGTTTTTGTTATTGCTGAGCAGTGCTTACACAGTCAAGGCCTTTTCTGCCTCCCACATCACCCCACCAGTGAGTGGGCTGGGGGTGCACAAGAAATTGTGGGGGGACACAGCTGGGAAAGCTGACCCCAGCTGACCAAAGGGATATTCCACACCATACGACGTCACGCTCAGCATATAAAGCTGGGGGAAAAGACAGAGGAAGGGGGGATGTTCAGAGTTACGGGTTTGCCTTCCCAAATTACCGTTATGTGTGATGGAGCCCTGCTTACCTGGAGATGGCTGAACACCTGCCTGCCAGTGGGAAGCAGCGAATGAACTCCGCGTTTTGGTTTGCTTACATGTGCAGCTTTTGCTTTAAACTGTCTTTAGCTCAACCCAGGAGTTTTCTCAGTTTTACCCTTACAATTCTCTCCCCTATCCCAGTGGTGGGGAGTGAGCGAGCGGCTGTGTGGGACTTGGTTGCCAGCTGAGGTTAAACCACAACAACCCTGCAGATCATCAATAGACACAGTTGAATGGAACCGTGATGCACAATCTTGCTTTGGTGATCCTGAGTCGACATGTAAGGGCAGGGCCTGAGATGAGCACCTCTTCCATCCAACACCCAGCCCCTAGTCAGTGGCCACTAGCCAACCCACCAGGATCTGGGGCAGGTCCTGAGCACCACAGTCATCAGAGGAGCAGAAGACCTTGGGGTGGGATTTCACTCGGCAGGCATGGGAAGGGGCGGGGAACAGGGGTGTTGGTGACGTGCTCTCTCTGCACAGCTCCTCTGTGATGGTCTCTCATGGCACCTGCCTGCTTCCCAGCTCCAGCACGTGGACTTTGTGCCCATCACACCTGTAGGCATGCTCACACACCTCATTCCAGCCCCTGCAAATGCCTGCATCCCTCTTCTCCTTAGCCCTCCAAAGGTTCCCCCAGCTGGCTGCTTCCCACACGTGTCCCTCATCCTGCAACTTGCTTGCCTGATAAATCTCACCTTGCTCCTCCTGATCCTCCATCTTCATCCCTAACCTGCACCCTGTCCTCTCGCAGCCCCTTTCCCCTTTGCAGCGCTCCCACCCTGCACGCTTTCCTTGGAAGGGCTAAAATAAACCCTATCTGGAGTGTGTTCAAAGGCTAATGTACATCCTCCCTTAATTATTGATTTGTTTATTGTAGACACTTTGGCAGGACATTTGCCACAGCTCACACACCAGGCTCCTGCCTTCGCTTCCCCTTGCAGCTCACAGGGGCTGAGGGCAGCGTTACAGGGGTGACCTGGGGACCACCTTGCTCCAGCTTGAGGGCAACACCCCTCCATTCCCCACTAGCCCACCCGTGTGCCCCAGGCTCTCCCAGGTTAACCCTTGTTAGCCCAGCCCTGTGGGAATGGCGAGGGCCTTTCCTGCAGAGCCAACGCCAGAGCTCCCCTCCGAGCCTCCCCTTGCCCCCCAGGTGTGCAGGGATCGTGGCAGCTGTTTCCCACAGAAAGATCTCCTCCTGTAAGGTGGTATCAGCTCCCCACATGTGTCTAGAAAGTCTGGCACATGGGATTAAAACACAATTATGCCACTGAGCCCCAGCTGCTGTCATCCGCGGGCAAGGAGAGATTAGATGCTGCGCAT
This sequence comes from Chlamydotis macqueenii, assembly GCF_036417535.1. NCBI lineage: Eukaryota > Metazoa > Chordata > Aves > Otidiformes > Otididae > Chlamydotis > Chlamydotis macqueenii. Next base: position 8,327,137 of record NC_141567.1, on the reverse strand, counting down.
TAGCGGGATTGTTAATGACTCCACAAAACCCATACTTGCTTTTCTTCTGGGTGGGGTGAAATGGCTGGGTCAGAGCATTTTGGAGTCCTGCTTGCTCACCCCAGGGCTCCTGGCTAAGCCAGGCTTTGTGGGTTGTGGTCCCTTTGGGTTTGGCATGGTCACGTCTCCCTGCACGGTGAGTTGAGAGAGGGACCAGCTGTCTCACACCCATCATGTGATGGGGAGATGTCTTAGGTAATTCAGGGTTTCACAATTCCCCTGATGGACCAGGAAATCATTTCAACCAGACATTGACTCAACTCATTCTTGGGACAAGAGAGGCAGCAGAGATTTTTTAAACGATGCCCTTTTGGGGCTGCAGCCATCTCCTCAGTTGGCTGTAGGGACTTCAAGTCCCTTGTCCCAGTGACGCCTGGGAAGCACATTGGATGCATGTGATGCTGTGATGGGGCTACACATCCTTTCTACATCAGAGCTCTGACACCCAGGTAAAAGATGCTTTCTCTACCCTGCTGTAGATAATAGCAATTTCACCAGGTTTATTTGGGAGAGCAGCACCCTATAAAAAGGTTTTGGTAAATCATTTTATGAAGAGTTGGTTATATTAGTTTCTTCCCTGCTTAACCCTGTTCTGGCATCTCTCCTCCAAGTCAACAGAGCCCCCCAGGAAGGAAGATCAGTGAAAGATTTGGAGGCATGAACAAGCTGGGGAGATTTTTCTAAACAAATTTAATTTCCTCGCCACTGTGGCCAGGGTTTGTGGAGCACGTTTCTGGGCATGCGTGCAGGGAAGAGTGCAGGGTGAGGAGGAACTGATTCTCCAGTGAGCTGTGCTTCAACCTGAAGGCTTGGTAGGGGCCTGAGATGAGCGTTGTCCCCTCTCTGATGGGACGTGTGTCACGGCCACTATTCCTTTCACCCAGTTTCCCTCCCAGCATCTCAGTGGCAGCCTGAGTTTCTGTGGACCATGTGGCGGTGCAGGAGGGATGCTGCTGTGCTGGCTGGTGCGGGTGCCCGGCTGGAAGACAGGGACACTCAGATGGTATGCGGCAGATGTGAAAATAAGATGAAGGTTTAGGGGCTTTTTTCAGTTTGTTTTGATTCTTTTTAAAATCGAAAGCAACTTTTTCTTACACCTGCATTGTGGGTATTCCAGGGTCTCCCTGACCCACCCCGCAGTCCCACGTGCTCCACTTGAGCATTCAGAGACTGAATTAGGAACGTGGGATTTTTGAAAGCACTGGGCTTGGTTTGGGGAAAATCAAGGGGGAACACGATGGAGACTTCTGCTCCTTTGTCCTGGCAAGGGCTGTGTTCGTGCCTGCGTGGCCTGACCGCTCACACACAACCCCATGGCTCTGAGCACGTAAAGCGCCCCGAGAGACGTGCAGATGGCAGGGCATCCCGGGAACAATGCCGGGACTATAATTCCCGTTATCTGCCTGCAGCAGGGCCATCTCAAGTGCCTCCTGGGAGTCCTCTGCAGCCCACTCCCCAGCTCCTCTCCCAGCAGCCACTGCCAGGCTTTGCAGCTTGGCTCCAGTTAGAGCTTCCCCACCCGGGTCTCAGAGCTGCTCCTCTTTCCTCTCCGTGAGAGATGGACCAGCTCTGCTCAGAACATCCCTGGCAGATCAAAGCGCTGCCTTGATTTTTTGACAGCAGCTATAATCTGCTCCGCATTATTCTCCATCCTATTCCCTGGGCATTCCAAGACCTTTGTTTCAGTCTTTTTTTTTCCCCTGACCATTGCGGACATTCTCCCTGGACCATCCCTTGGACATTACAGCCATGGCCAGACCTTTTCCCTGGCTAGGCATATTAATTCAGGAGCTGCCTAGGTGGGAGTCTAGTTCAGGTTCTAGCAATGAATGCAAGCACAGCAATATTTGTTATCTTCATGACAGGGCTGTATCTTTAGACCTCACTTGAATATGTTTTCTCCTGAACTTTTTGTTCCTGTTTATTTGAGCAAACAGTTCCTGGTTAGATGCTTTTCCCTAAACTTTCTTTACAGCCTTGCAGAGTTTATGAACAGGACATCAGCCGTAATGGCTTCATCCTGCCCTTGTCCCCACCTTCCCACAGCATGGGCAGGGACAAGGTTGGAGTCTCCTACCACTGGCTGCTCTCCCGCCACCTCCCCCGACTGAGAACTTCAGCTTTCATCACACGGCTGTGTGATGGCCCTGCACGCCTTCCCCCGCCCCTCTCCCTGCAGGTTTCAAGGCCCAGGCTGACCCGTGAGCAGGATGCGACCTTCCCTGCTGCTCGGGGGCTCCTCCTGCCAAGAGCCTGAGAAGCAGTATGGACATCAGATCAAAGGCTGCCTCCGAGCTCCTCCCAGGGTGGTGGGAACGAGGAGCTCTGCTTCAGGGCGCAACACTTTTGATGCTCGTGTGGCTGCACAGCTTGGACGAGAGGCGAATGACTCTTGGCTTGATGTTTTCCTCCTGCAGCCCACACCAGTGATGCTGTGGGGGATGCTGTGTCCCCTAAATCAGCCCTGATCCCCTCCCCAAAAGCTGTCAGCACCTCCCGGGCATTTACCCTGCGAGCTGGACCCTCTCTAAAAATGCCACTTTCAAAATTCCTGGGGTCTCTCTGCAAAGGGGTGCATGAAGCTGCAGCCAAATTCCCAACGCAGGGGATGAAACCCTTCTCCCTGCCTCTCATACCCCGTGCTGCTGCCCAGCATCGCTGTCTGCTGCCAAATAGCAGCTCCGGCCGCCCCGGGGCTGGCGGCGTTTCAGAGGTGTGCAAAGTGGTCCTGCTGTCGGCAGATCTGCAGATCCTTCTGGGTGAGAGGGGGGCTAGAAAAAACGTCAGCTCATCATTTTCAGCAAGCGGCGAGTGCTGTTCTGGTAATAGGGAGCAGGGCGGTGCATGCCTCAGCGTGGGCCTGCCAGATCGATACGGAGATCAGAGGCGGGAGTGGACGTCGGAGCTTATGATGACTGAGCAGATATTGGACCTCAGATCTCTTTCTGGTCATGCCCCGAAGGACTGTGTTGTTTGCTGGCCCCAGGAGGCAAGCGGTACATTGGGGAGCCTTTACCTGGGAAGTGGGGTGGCAGGAGGAAAGATGGTCCCCGAGGGATGACCAGCCTGAGAACGCGATGCTAAAGGCAGCCACGTAGGTAGGAAGAGCAGAAACGCAAACAAAACAGCTGCCTTCACCTCTGCCTGTGGCCAGGAGCCTCCCTGGCACCTCCCAGCCCCATTCCTTCTTCTGGGCTGGGTGTTTTGATAGCAACTCATGGCCCCATGCAAAGGGCAGCTGGGATGGGGGAGATGGGGACCTCTCTGCAGAGGAACTGGGGCTTGGTCTCGGCCGAGAGCATGCCATGGAGTTTCTGGAGGCTCTCAAAGGCCAGACAGGACCCGGCCCCTGAGCCCCTGTGGGGCAGAGCTCTCACAGGATGCACTGATTTCATCCTTCACGGAGATGCTTCTTGAAAGAGCAATTTGCCAGCATCCCTCACAGCAATAACAGCAAGGCCTCTGCTCGAGATACCATCTCTGCGCTCTGACAGCCCCATCACTCATGCCCTGCTCCTGCCTCCCTCTTCCACGGGGACAGGAGTGAGGGATGGAGGCAGGGACAGAGGCAGGAATGGCATATTCCCACCACCAGCAGCTCCCAAATACTCCCGTCCCCTTTTGGGTCTGGGTATGCACGAGGTAGCGCTGCCCTTGCTGAGCATCATCTTCTGTCTGTCCGTGGACTGGTCAGGGGTGATGGGTTCAAGTGGGGGAAGCAGGACCAGGAGCTGCCCAGCTCTGCTGCTGGGTGAAGGCTGGTGGCCGTCTGCTCTCTGTGGCAGGGACTTTACTGTCACTGTGGTCTCTTCTGCCAGTCCTCCCTGGCAGCCCGCAATGGGCAGGATGAACAGCCCCCTGGTTTCTTTCTTTTCCTGCCCTCTGGGCACCCAGCTGGATTCTCCTGCTCCTCCCATTCCCGCTTTGCCGGGGCCACGTTTCCTCCGCGAGCGAGTGGCAGCTTTATCTATTAATGGCAGAGGAAGCCATGGTTTGGCACAAAACCTCCTCATCAGCTGCTGAAGCAGGGCCTGCCTGGCACCGGGTGTGCGTGTCGTGGGGGCGGGTGGGCTCCTGCGTCTCCTTCGAGCCAGGACAGCCGGAGTGACACAGGGCAGGTTGTCACCCAGGGTGGGTGAGGAGGGCTCAGGGTGCTCACGCACGCACGCAGCCCCGTGCCAAGCAGTGCCACCCCGGCACCTCCAGGTGAGAGAGGCTTTCCCCCAGGTCCAGGCAAAGAGAGTTTTGCTGTGCTGCAGAACAGCAGTGGGTGCGTGTCCCCTGGACATGTCCCCACCCTGTGACCAGCCCTGTGGTGACACGCCAGGGTAGGCTGATGGCCTTACACTGGTGTCACATGCGATGGTGCGATTGACGTCAAGTGGCACGAGGAGGCTGTGACCTCGCACCAGTTCCAGTATAAAGGAAAATCTGATCTCGCCCCCAGGCACTGGTTTTGTGGATAGCTTGACATCTCTGTCCCCTGTGCTGCTAAGGGATGAGCCCACAGGCTGGCTGGGCATTGCGGGATGCCCGGTGTTCTCCGTGGCCAGGGGCATGTGATGTAGTGCCCCCCATCAGTGTCTTGTCCAGTCTGGTGACAGTACTGAGCCACAGGAATGGCATCTCTCTGACATGGGTGGGGAAACTGAGGCAGGGAGGAAAAAACATGCACCAGTGTTTTCCTCTCTGGTGCCTCCTCAGCCACGCTTTCCATACACGTGCCTGAGGATGGGAGCTGCTTTTCAGGGAAGTGGGGACCCACCAGCCCCTCTGTGCCCCTCTTCCTTGCAATGCCAGCTGCTTCAGTGACCTCTTTGGACCCAGGTGTTTCACTTCAGCCATTTGCAAGCAGGTGGGGCTCAGGGAGAAACCAGCCCTCCCACCTCGGTATTTATTAACTAGATGAGTGCCCCTGCTCCCTTTGCGAGCCCTGGCAGGAGGAGCCCCAATGAAGTTGTCTGGCACTTCAGAAACCCCCGTGGGAGCAGGACATGCCCTGGTGTGTGCAGCCCCTCTCACATCTCCACTGCTCCCAGGGCCTGCGATGCGACTGTATGGCAATGGGTGAGGAGTTACCCAAGCGTGAGCCCTGCTCCTGCCCTGCTGCGATGGGCTCCTTGCAAATGTGGCTGTGGGCAGCCCCCTCCCTGACAAGGGCTATGGGTGTTTGAATCGCGGTTGCAAATCCTCCATGCAGCTGCTTTTTTTTTTTTTTTTTTTTTTTCTTTTCCCTTTTTTTTTAATCCCCAAATCCTGTTGCCTCTTCTGGACTCAGATGACTTGGGGTGCACAGCAGGACCTGGAGGTGCTGGCTGAGCCCGTGTGCAGATGCCTCTGTCTCTCCTCCCGTGCAAAGCCCCGCGCCTGGCAGCAGCAGACCCTTGAAATATTTGGAGTCCTACATCTGTAATTCCTCCCTTCGCCCGTGCTCCTGCCTGCAGCACCGTCCCTTTATCGCCGTGTCTCTGCACGGAGGAGTAGGGACATGAAACTGTTGGGGGGGGGGGGGGGGGGGAGAAGACATGCAGAAAAGCGCTGTAGAAAAGCAGAGCAAATTAAGCAGAGCTCTGATCTGCTTGGGTTTGTGCTTGCCAAAAATGCACCATGCATCTTAATTCGCTCTGCTGTTCAGCTCGCGCTCACTGCTCTCCTGATGCCATTTCGGCGCTCTGAGCTCAGCCTTTTCAACACTTCAGTCTTCCTCTTTCAGGATTTTTTTTTTTTTTTTTTTGCATGTCTGATTGCAGAATCTGCTGCAGGAAGGAAGGGGGAAGCCAGGAGAGGGAGGACGGGAGCCCCGACTCTGGGTGCTCCTGCCTGCGCTTCCCGGCAGCCAGCTCAGTCCCCGTTGCATTTTGGAGGGGAGGGGGGTGTGCGTGTGTGTCTTTTCTAGAAAGTCCTTCCTGGGTGCTCTCCAGTCGCTTTTTTTCCCCACCCAGCCGTCTGATCTGCCTCTCGCTAGGATCCTCTAAAGGAGAAAAAAAAAAAAAAAAGCTGTAATCTACACTGGCTTTTACTCTCCTCCAGTTCAGTTTAATCTTTCTTTCCTCTCCACCCTTGTGTCCGGATTGCGGGGGAGGGGTGGGGGGGGTGGGGTGGGGTGTGAACCCACCCAACAACCAAGCGAAAGGCAGCATCCTCCAAAAGAGGAAAGAGCCTGAGAAAGCAAGAGCCGAGCCAGAGCCCCTCTGCTCTTCCCCCCTCCCACCCCAGCACGAATTTAACCCCAGCTGCAACTTTTCCTGCGCTGGGGCTCCAGCAGTGCTGGGGTGGGTTTTTCCCCCCAACTCCACCCCTCCTCCAAATTGATTTTAGCGAAGAGGGAGGGAGGGGGGGGTGGGGAATCCTTTTTATTGCAGAGCCCGGCTCGCTTTGCAAGCCTTCCTCCTCCTCCTCCTCCCCCCCCTGCTTTTTGTGCCCGCCGCAGCGGGGCTGGCCAGCCCGGGGGAGGGAAGCGATGGGAAGGGGAGGTCGCCCCCTCCTCTCTCCTTCGCTGTGGTTTTTTTTGCAGGTGTGTCAATTTTAATTCTGCCCAGTAGGTGGGACTTGGTGACTTTCGCACCGGGTTTTTTTTTCTTTTTTTTTTTCTTTTTTCTTTTTTTTTTTTTTGTTATTTATTTATTTCCCCAGCCTGCCGTGGCAATCCTCCGGAGCGGCGGGCGCAGGGCGGCCGGGCCAGCATGCATCCCCGCCCGCGGCCGCTGCCGTAGCGGGAATTACAGCCTCTCCGAGCCAGCTGCCAGCATGATTTCATCTGCTGGAGGATTTTTACATCTGATCGCTTGAGGTTTTGGTTTTTTGTTTTTTGTTTTTTTTTTTTTCCTCCCTCTGCCTTTGTTTCCTTCCCCCTTTCCCCCCCCTCCCCTCCCTCCATTCCCCCTTTCCTCCTCCTCCTCTTTTTTAGAAGCAGCAATCGGAGATGGATGTCTCTCTTTGCCCTACCAAGTGCACTTTCTGGAGGGTATTTTTGCTCTGGAGCATTTGGGGAGACTATCTGCTTTCGGTGCTGGCTTGCCCTGCTAATTGTCTTTGCAGCAAGACAGACATCAATTGCAAGAAGCCGGATGATGGGAACCTCTTCCCTCTCTTGGAAGGGCAGGATTCAGGCAGCAGCAATGGCAACACGAGCATCAATATCACGGACATCTCAAGGAACATCACTTCCATGTAAGTGGGGGTCCCCCTCCCGGGGGCTGCGGGCTGGGCTACCGGTTGCGGGGCTCAGGTGCCCTGGGCATCGCTGCCTGTGCGGGGCTCAGCCCTGCTTCCCGAGCAGGGGAGGCTGATCCGGCTTTGCCCCTTACCCTAACCCCTAAAATTGGAAAAAAAAAAAAAAAGCCCAGCAACAGTTTGACCAAGGCTTAAGAGGAATAAAGTAAACGAGATCTGATTCCTTAGCATTCGAGAGAGCAGCAGGCAAAGATGCTAAAGCTGCTGCTTCCTTTAACTGTTTGCTTCTGCAAGGTTGGGGGGGGGGGGTGGGGGGGGGCAACGCCACAGCCACAGACAGCCGCATATATACCCAAATTGGGAGGGAAAAGCAAGTTCTCAGCTACTTGTTCTTCTTCGAGACTTTGGATCCGATTAGAATATCTTTTTTTTTTTTTTTTTTTTCATCCTCACAAGAGAAAACGCTCCCTTCCCTGCCCTGGCTGAGCGTATCCGGAGATCTGCGGTTTCGCCTTTTTAAGGGGTGGGGAAAAAAATAGGACAGTGAGATGTCCCTTAAGTAGCTTATTTAACTCTCATTGTTGAAATTTTGCAACTCGCTGTGGTGCTGCGATAGGATTTGTGTGTTTTCCTCGCGGGGTGGTGGCGGTGGGGAGAAGCATCGGAGCAGGGAGATATTTTTAGTCGAGCACTTTGCGTTTGTTTGCATGCTTGTTTATCTGGAAAATCAACTTGAAGTTGCATTATCCTTGTTTGGAGAGGCAGTTAGTAAAGCCCATGTTAATCTCATCAGCGTGGAGTCGAGAAAGGAATATATTTCCTTCTCCTGAATCCATCATGCTGTGTGTGTGTGTGTGGGGGGGGGAATTCTCATCGCTTCCAATCTCTGCTCTTTATTTTCCAGTACATTTTTGGGTGAGATGAACTCTGAGCCATTTCATTATTCTAATGCTAATTGAAATGTGAGCATTTAGGGAAATGTAGCCCCCAGAGCAAGTTGCCAGTGGGAGTTGAGCAGAGAAGAGGTGGAATCCTTTATTCTGGCAGTTAAATGCAGCAAGGTTTGAAATGAGTAATGGAGGGGTTTTTTTTCTTTTCTTTTTTTTTTTTTCTCCACCTCGATCGCACAGTTGCATGGAGGGAGAGGGCTTTGCTGGGTCTCTTCCTGAGGCTGTTTGGTTTGGTCACAGTGCAATTGCAGCAAAGCCATGGAGTAATTGCAATGCCTCTTTCGCAGCTCTGCTCGTCACCTTTGCTGGGTAAAGATGACGGGAGCCGCTTTTTCCCGCTTGCTTACAGGTGCAGGAGATGCTCAAGCAGGTTTTCAGCAGATACCGCTGACCCTGAACCCCCAGCCCTGCCAGCACAGCTCTGCAAACCCAGCAGCAATGGGGAAAATAAAGGGAAAAACTAATGCTACGCTCCCCTTCCAGTTGCCCCACATTTATCCTGCGTCGCGGTGCTGGAGTATTTTCCCTGTTATGCTGGAGAGATCTGGGTGATGCTGGAGAAGTCAAACTCGTGTTTCATCATCCCCCCCCCCCCCCCCCCCCCCCGTGCTTGTTGTTTGTTGTGGTTTGGTTTTAACCCTTTGGTGGGCAGGGAGCAGCAGGAAAGGCTGCGAAGGGTTTGGAAGCTGCCAGGGTGAGCGAGCGTGCGTTGTCAGAGGCACACATGCATCCGAACCGCTGCGAGAGGTGGTATTGCGTGACGCCTTTGTGCCCAGAAAATGTCTTTACTGCTTTGAAATTGAAAAATGCCCATAAGCAGTCTGTAAAAAGGAGAGAGGCAAAAAAAAAAAAGATAAAAACTGGACAACTCCAGAAACGGAGATGCTGGGTGTTTTTTTTGGAGAGGAGCTTCTTTTAAGTTGGGGAAGATGCCAGTTTTTTGCTGGATGCTGCATGCATCTCTGCTCTGCTGTGAGCAAAGCACGTTCCCTCATCCCCTGCATCGCTGCCGGCCCCACGCCTCCCTCCCTGGGCTTGGGGGCCAAGGCACAGGACTGGGGTGAACCCCAAAATGCAGCAAGGGGCTGAGACTGAGCATGAGTGAAAACTTTCCCCAGGGATCTGTGCTTACCGGGAAAACAGGAGCAGTTTGTAGAGGATGCTTATGGGAGTAGAGGGATGGTTTGGATGGTGTGGGGTAAAGGAGCCACTGCTGGGAGCCAGGATTGAACCCATATTCGTGCTCTTGCGTGGGAAGTATCGTGTCCTGCACTCTTCCAGCTTGATGTCAGGCCTCTCCTTGCCAGCCCCCACATCATGGGTGCCGGGGCGAAGGGTGCATTGAAGCCCAGCCTGGTCATGGCTGAATCACTCCCAGCATGTGGGTCTGATTCAGCTGGGCACTGAACGGCGCTTCTCTCTGCTTGCCGTGCTCACCGGGAGCTTGGCTTCAGCAGGCAGCTCACCTTGTTTGTGGACAAAGGCACCTTAGCCCTGTCCCTGTGGCCAGGGGATGCGATGCTCCAGACGGGTCCTCCCCTCAGGCCCTGGGGAAGGTGGTGGCCTCTGCTCCATCCTGCTGCTGGTGAAAAGGTGACAGGATACAGGGCGGTGAAACTAGTCTGGGGCCAAGCCAGGCCTTACTCATGTCCAGAAGATGAGCTCAGCTTGGCATTCTGAGCTTGGGTGGTGCTGACAAAAGGCAGAGGCCCCTCCGTGCCCGCCCACCCCAACCAGACAAGACCCCCAGCATCTGGGGCGAAGCTGTCAGGAGCTTTGGGTTATTTCACATCTTGGTGGCTGAGACCCCTGAGGCAAGGACGACAGAAGAAGGATGGGAGACACTCAGCCTGCAGCGAGCGCTGCCCATGGAGGCTGGCAGGGCAGACCAGCCCCCTGGGTGCCCACGGTGTGGTACCCCATCACTCAGCCTCCCATTGTACCCCTCAAACAAATGGCTTGCGCTCTGTTTCCTGCTGCTTCTGGTTTCCCATCCATCCTCTTTTTTTTTTTTTTTTTTTCCAGGGAGAGCAGAGCAGCTGCAGTCAGGGCTGGGTGGCTCCTGACCTGGCTGGGAGGGACACTGGGACACAGCATTTGTGCAAATCCAGGCGGTGCCAGGTTAAGGGTGAAGCAGGGCAGGGACAGGAGGTTCCTGCCCTGAGATGGAGGTTGGGTTGGCCTCTGTTCCTCTGCCCTTTCCCAGCCTGCCCAGAAACGTATCCAATTCCGAATCACATCCCTGGGGATGTGGCTCTGCACACAGAGATCCCTGCGAGAGCTGCCAAAGGTCCCATCTAGGCTGGATTGGACCTTGGCCGAGATGGTTCCAGTTTAGAGTCAGGCTGCTGGACTTTCCCCTTTGGATTTGGGGAGAGGAGGACAACGGGGCTGGCATGTGTTCATGCCATCGCTTTTCCCTGTGCAGCTGGGTGGCCTTTGCTGTGTCCCCAGCTGGCTGTGACTTGTGGGGATACTCAAGCTTCCCCTAACCCAGCCTCACCCCTGTGGTGTGGGGCTCCATCCTTGGCAAGACCTCCCTAAAAAGACCAGATGCACAGGGAGAACTTTAGTCCTGGGGGTCCTGCAGCACAAAACCCCTTCTGCCCCTGTGTACCAAGCAGCCGGGGTGTTTGCCACTTTGGGTCCCCATCCATTGCACTGCAGGGTGTCTGGCCAGTGCATGGGGTGGCTGGGCACACCTGGGGGGTGACAGTGGGCGCTGCGTGCCATGGGCGGTCTGGGGAGTTACCCTTCTGGCGGCGTGGGCAGTGCCTGCGTGCGCTGGCACGGAGCGTGGGGAAGGATGGACGGAGGAGTTTGCCATCTGGGCCTCCCTACTTCTCAGCTGTTGCTATGGCACTGCAGAGATGCTGCCAGGCGGGCGGCGGTGGCCTGCGCTTGTCACCCCTGGGCTCCCTTCAGGTAGGGAGATGTCCCTGGTCTAGAAAGCCTTGCTCCCTTACTGAGTCTCACCAGGGGACAGTGGGGTTTCTTACAATAAAATACCCCAACAGGTGGGTTTGCAGAGTTTATTTGTGCAGCTTGTAGCTGCCTTCAACCAAGTAAGATTAATTCAGAGCAACTCCTGAGGAGGTGGGTTGTTGTGGAGTACTATGGGATGCAGGATTTTTTGGGTCTCACAAGGCCAAGGGGAAACATCTTTCCCCTCCATGGACAAGAAAAGCAGCCCCATCCTTTCCTGCAGGGCTGTCCCACCAGCCCACGGCAGCATCCGCTCCATCCCGTGGGCCTGGCTGGGGGTGGGAGAGCTGCGTCAGAGCCAGAGCGGTAGCGCAGCCCCCACTTGCTGCGAGGGAGCTGGGACTGTGTGGGGTGGGGAAGAGCGAGGGGGTGCACAGAGTCAGAGCACCCCTTCGCTGCTGGTGCTGAGAGAGGCAAGGCACTGACGACACCCATGTGCGCCTGCATCTGGGAAGGAGGGAAGAAAGAAAGGGCAAGCATCTTCCTGGAAGGGCTGGAGGGAGCAGAACTTGCTTTGGTGGCCCAAACAGCTGTGATGCTCAAGTTGGTGATTGCTCTGCTCCAGATAACAGGGCACAAACTTTTCCACCCTCTCTGAATCAGCCATAGCATGCCCAGTGTGTCTCATGTGTTGCTGCTCTCTGGAGATGAAGGGCTCTGCATTTCCAAAGCCTCCCATCCTGTCATTCCTCCCATCTCCTGGTCCTGGAGGCTTTGGCTGCTGCAGAGACCATTCAAAATGTCTCTAATTCAATCCAGCTTTGTTTTGCAGGCTCTTGTTTATGCAGAGTGGCTATCCTGAAGCATGTTAGGAAAGGGGAGGTGGGTGCAGCACGAGGCTGTGAGGACAGAAGAGGGTGCAGAGTTGTTGGGGGCAAGGATGAGGGCTGAGATATGGTCTTGAAGCTCGAGTTGCCCTAAGCTGGGAGCACCCATCCTGACTGTCCCCATATTGTCCCCCTTGCTTCAGGGGATCGGGTCCATGGTGGGTGCTGCCCTGTACACCAGAGTAGGTGAACTTGCACCAGGGGCACCCAGGGCTGGGTGCCTCCTCTGGGCTGGCTGCTGGCTCCTTGCCCTGCTCTTACGGCCTTTCTCTCTGCTTGACCAGTCCTGGAAGGAGGTATTTTCCTGGCATGGGTGATGTCTGGGTCTTCGCATACTTCTGCAGCCATCCGGGCGATGTGTAGGGGCAGAGCAGAAGGATTTGGGGTATATGTGCTATAAAAGGTGCTTTTTGGAGGAGCTGGCTGTCAGGGCCAGGTCTCAGCTCTGATTTCCCAGCAGCAACGGAGCTAACACTGAGCAGAGGACAGCAGGCACCTGAGGGTTACAGCCTTGGTTTGTCTGGGACACAGGATTCCTGCTGGATTGAGTCACTTGCCTTTCTGTGCCAGAGTCTGCTGGCATCTCCGCTCCTCTTGTGCCTGATCCCACTGGGGTCCCCAAGTGCTCCCCAGCCATCTCTGCATTGCCTGGCTCTGCTGATGGCCCTCCCCTGCTTTTTCTCTGGGGAGGAGACAATTTTGGTGCCTGCCTGGACTTCCCAGGGTTTTTTTTTTCTGAGCTAAACATGGGGCCTGAGCTGCTGCCTGGACAGGAGGAGCTGGTGACTCGAATGGCTTCAAACTGCATGTGACATCTCCCCATCCCTCATCTCCTGCAGGGTTTGGGGAGGTCTGGGCCAGCTCTGCCTGTTGGCTTGTCTCCCTGGGCTTGGAGAGGTGAGATGGGGATGCTTCAGGTTTAGGACAGGTGTTTTATAGCTGGGAGAAGCAGAGATGGAGGGGAAGAGACTGAGGAAGGACCTTCCTTGCTGCCCTTTGGGGTCGGAGATGTATTCTGCCTCTGGCTAGGGACTTTCATAGATCTTGGTTAGGGAAAGCTCTGTGGGTCTGCTCTACCCTATCAGCTCACTTCTGTGGAGTGACACCTTCACATGCTTTGGCGTGAGGCTGCTGGTGGTCTCCCAAAGGCCTGTGACCACCCATGCACCCAGCAATACTGGATTCTTTCGGTGAACCCCCTGAACAGGCCATGGGGTCACCCCTGGGGAGCCCTCCAGGTATGTTACACTCAGGGATGCTGCCTGCTGCTTGTCCTCAGCGCAGTGCCTTTGCTAGGTGTTGCCCATGAATTTATGGTTGGATCTGGTGCATCCCATTCAAGGGGGGGCTGCAGTCATGTGGGGAGTGAACCAGCCCCTGAGCCTGCCAGGCTTCTGAGAGTGAGCATTAATAATGCTCGTAACTTGCTGTATTATTTACCAGGCACTGTGCAATAGCAGTAATTTTGAGCTTTGGGTTTCCTGCAGCGGAGCTTTCAGCAGGTTGTGTAGGTGCTTTCTAAGCAGGTGTGTTTGACAGTGATGTGTGGGCTCTGGCCTCCTCCAAATCCTCTTAACTCTCCCCTTGGCACCCAGGGATGCGCAGCAAAACCCCTGCCGGGGTGAGTTTGCTGTTCAGAGGCTGCAGTTCATGTGTGGTGGCTGGATATTGTGGGCGCTTTGTGACAGGGGCTTTGAGATGAGGAGCAGCACCCTCCGTTGCCTTGTGCGATGCTCTGGGTCCCGGAACATCGCGCGCACAGCGCCAGGACCACTGGACCACTCCCTGCGTTCACATCCCAGTGTGGTGAGGCCGCTCTGGAGACGGAGGCTGTTTGTGCGGGATCGCTTGTGCGTGGGCGGCTCCGTGGATGTGCCGTAACCCCCAGCCCCGACCGAGCGTCTCCCCTGTGTCCCCCTCCAGGAGCAGCCGCAGCCCGGCTCAGCCCCGGGTCCCCTCTCTCCTCATCCCCTCCTCATACTCTCCACCTCCTCCCCCGGTTTGAGGGTGCCTGTGCCGCTAGAGGGCAAGCGGCAGCTCCAGACAGCCGGTCACGGGCGACTCCGGGGATGGAGCCGGGAACCAAACCGGGCCGGTGGCATCGGGGGCGGTGGCACCTGGGGCGCGGGGGGGTCAGGTCTCTGCTTGCTGGCACACCGATGCGTGTTGTGTGGGAGAGGAGCCTTTGGTCTGGGATGTTCGTGCCTCTCGGTGGGCTCCCAGCTGGGCACCCCGCCGTGTTGGACAGGATCTGGCTGGGTGCTGGGTCACGGTGCTGGCGTGCTGTGGGAGGATGCGGTCCGTGCATCCCCAGGTACCATTTACCTGACCCAGGCAGCCCTTACACCCACGCAGCCCCAGCCCATCTGCGAATTGAAGGGATTTGCAGCTTTTTTGGAAGGTGTTGACCCAGCCGGGGTTGGGTACTGTGGGAAGGTGTTTCTGGGTTTGAGGTGCCTGATCGCGGTGGTGTGCGGCTGTCCATGTCTGGGCTTGTGGCTGTGTGTGATCTCTGAGGAAGCTCCTTACAGCTCTGCCCGTTTTACTGATGGGGAAACTGAGGCACGGAGCAGCTGTGTAACGGGCCTGCAAGCAGCTGAGCGGGGATGGAGACCCTTCAGCTCAGCACTGGCCAGGGTTTAAGGAGAGGCCAAGCATGGAGAAGGGGGTAAACAAGGCTTTAACATTGGTCCTGTTGTATTGAACACCTGAGGAAAGTGTCCCCAGGGAAATCCTGGATGTAGAGGTGAGAGAGTGAAAGCTGTCTCTAGTTGCCTCTGGGGTGACTTGGATGCTCTTTGCTTCTCTGATTAACCCTTTGCTGTAGAGGTTGGATGGAGGTTGGAGGGCTAAAGAGGCCACGTGCCCTTCTCCAAGGGAAGCTGAGAAGAGCTGGTGCTTTCCCTGAGGAAAGGGCTAGTGGTGGTAAAAGCTGGTTTTGACCTTGCAGCATCCTCCATATGCAGCTCCTGAGGGATATCTCCTTGTCCCTGGCAGATAGGCCCTGAGATGGGCTGGTTATTTCATTTCCAGTGATTGCCATGCACTGCCAGCGTGGTGGAAGGGCTGTGACACCCAGTGGTCCCGCAATGCAACAGCAAATGGGCCCCCAGCATCGTGGCATTGGGGTGGCTGTGTGTTGAGGGGTGGGTGATGGATGTGGGTTAGAGCAGTGATATTGCTTGGGGCTTGGGCTTCATTTTTTTGTTTAAGAAAAGCAGATTAAAATCTCTCTGGACTCCCCTTGGAAGACTGCACTGGAGTCAGTGCCCAGTTATCAGGACTCCTCCACCAGCCCTGCTGCCTGTGCCCTTGTGCATCTCCATCCTCCGTGTACCACCCTGTTTCCAGACACTGTGGGGCTGGGGGTCCTGCCCTGTCACCCTCTGTGTGAGACCTGGCCCCTGCTTGCCTCCAAGAGTAGCACCAGGAAAATACGTGCTGTATTTTTAGCTTGTTTTCATGTGACATAGCAGCTGGGGAGCCGAAGGAGAAGCCAGAACCATGTGTGCAGCCAGCTTTCCTCCAGATGCCACCTAATGCTCTGGTGTAGGAGATAATGGAGCCTGTTAGTGTCTGTCCCCGTCCTGTACCCCCTCCTCCAGCATGTGGCATCACCTCCACGTTTGCCTTCTCACAGCTTCCATTGGCCTAGGCAGAAAGAAAAAATGCTTATTCAATTAAAAACAAAAGTCCCAGCAGTGGAGCAGAGAGGTCAGGAGGATTCCCGAGGGAGTGTGGTGTGTGATAGCACAGATGGGTGGCTTGGGATGCTCATCCTTGACCTTGGTGCTTGTTGCAGTGACAACTGAATGACCTTGGTTTCCTGGGGCTCCAGGGAAGGATGTAGGGAGAGGTTGGGCACAGGTGCCATCCCCATGCAGCTCCTTCCCTGCAGCCTTCTTATGGCTCTGTGCTGGGCTCAGTTGTGCTAGGGATGGCACAGGGCACTGGTGCCTTTGCTGGCTGTCCTGCACTGTCCCTGGGGGCTAAGTGAGTAGCAGCAGATGTGAGCATGGTGAAATCCCTGTCCTCCTGGGTTGTGCAAGGCTATCCATTAACTAGCTCTCCCCAGGTGGTTCCCACTAGGAAATGTTAATGTGGAAATGCTCAGATGCTGGGAATCCGGGTGCTGCTGAGGACCCTGCATGCTCAGGGTTTTGCCAAGGATAAATTAGGAACATGAGTGCTCAGCTGGGCTGCAGCAATGCCAGGCTCTACCTCCTGACCCTGCTGAGACAAGCAGCTCACAGGGAAGAGCCTGGGTACCTCCAGCTGCTGACCTTCCTTCTGCTCCTGGACCAGCTCTGGCCTCATTCCCCAGCCCACGCTCTCAATGGAGATGCTGTGCAGTGACCTGGGCTGGAAACCAGGAGCTGTGACTCTCTGGTCTGTGATCCAGCTGTGCAGATGCTCCCTTGGGCTGCCTGCCCTTCTCCTGGACCACAGCCCTCCTCTTGCCTGCTTCTAACCCAGATAGGCAAGACCAGCTTGGGCATCCATCGTGTCCATCCCGGTACAGATGGGCTTGCCTCTAGGGAGCTCTGTGACTCATGTGGCTGGAAGGATCTCTTGTCCCCCAAACCTCTTGGATGTGGCTGAGTGCTCCTGGGGCAATGATGCAGGTCCTGGTTTTGGCTGTCACCTGCCATGCCTGTGTTCTCCCAGCCAAAATATATCCTAGGACAAGTGAGCTGAAAGCCACCAAGTCACATGGTGGCTGCAGCTGAGCAGCCTGGGGAGCAAGCGAAGTTTAGGAGGACACAGGGTCAAGGATGAATGACCTTGGGATGCCAGGGCTCCAGGGAAGGATGCAGGGAATTCTTGGAGAGCTTTTTTGTCCTCTTGGAGCAATCTTTGTGCCAGTTAAGAGAAGCTGAGTGTTACTGGGGTTGTTTCTTAGTTTGAGCCTCACATGGGCTCTGAACATATTTGTGCTGCCAGTGTTCTCACAGGCTGTCTCAGGCTCCACAGTGGGGAGGGCAGAGTAGCACACAGCCGGATCAGCGTTGGGGCAGCAGCCTGGTGCTCCCTTGGTGAGTTCTGTGCCCCTCATTTCAGGTCGGGGCAGATGCTGGCGGGTGTCCTCAGGGGCATCAGAGCAAAACCCGAGCTCAAGGAGTGCGCGCAGGGCTCTGATGTGGTTCAGGGATGCTGGCTGGGCAGAGAGGGAGCCTGTACAACAGGGAGCTCTGTGGAGCCTGGCACCCAGGGGGTTAACAGCAAGGTGCACGGTACAGCTGGAGGGGATTTGGGAGAGGCAGAGCCTAATGAGGCTGAAAAGGTATCAGGTGGAAAAGCTGAGGTGTGGGCACCGAGGGATGCTGGGATTTGTGGGTGAGGCAGGTGTGGTTGCTGTGCTCCTGGTGAGATGCTGCAGCAGTGGTTTTGGGAAGAGGAGCTGAAGCTGGGATGCTCTCAGGTACGAAGCAGTGTGCATTTCTTGCTCTGGCTCTGGGCGGGGGGCAACTGGGAGGGAGGTGGGTGCCTGTGGCAGGTCCCAGAGCAGCCCTGGCTGCCTGCTCAGTGGTGGGCTGTGGCAATGTGTGCTGGTGCCTTTGTGTCCCCCCAGCGCTTTGTGGGTTGATCCTCTGGCCCACGGGAGCACAAGCCCTTGGCTCCTCAGTTGCAGTTGAGATCCCATTCCGGGGCCAAGAGGCAATGCTTTGGGAACCCTGCCTGGAAATCCTCCTCTCTGTGCCTTGCCCTGCCTGCATTCTCCTCTGGGTCTCAATGGCCAAAGTTCCCGATGTCCCCAGTCTGGGCTGTGCCTGGTGTTGTTTTGTGTTGCAGACAAGCTCTCCCTTCCAGGAAAGATGGCAGTGGGATCCTCAGGCTTTGCCCCTGGACTTATCCGCAGCCCTGGGCAGGCTGCCCAGCACCCAAGGTGCTCTGGGGTGCCCTGGCCCCCAGGGAAGGATCCCTGCTTTCCAACAGGCACGGGTAACATAGATTTATTTATTCAGAGACTTAACTAGCATCTTTAAATATTAAATAGTAAACAAACTGCATCTAGAGGGATCAACATTTACAAACAGGATTTTTATTAATTTTTTTTTCCCCCTCTTTTTGGGACGTGCACTTGTTTAAGTGTTTGGGGAGGAGCTGCTGTGTGTGCGCTCTGGTTGGTGGGCGAGGGACTGACTCACAGTGCTGCTGGTGAAGGAGAGGGAGAAGACCTGGTGAAGGAGCATGAACAGAGAGGAGGGCTGGGAAAAAGTGGGAATGTGTGCTCAGGGCATGGGTATCGGGGAATTGCAGACCCAAGTTGCTGGATTTAGGGAATTCTTTGTGGGATGTGCCATCCTCCTCCTGCCCAGGTGGATGGAAGGGGACAGGGAGGAGATGGAGGGGCTAAGAAGGAGACGAAGGTTCCTGCCATGTCATGGCTAATTGCCATCAAGAGGTGGTGGTCCCTGCAAGGGGAGGTGGTTTGCAACTGATCTGCATCCTATTATCTCTGCAAATGGAGGCCTGCCTGGTAGCGGAGTACACTGGGGGTTATTTATTGGCAAAGCACTCTACAGTTTTAATTTTTCCTTTTTGCTTATTCGGGCTTTAGCTCCAGAGGAAAATAGCCTGGGGTGGCTTTGAAATGGATTCTCTCTGCCCCATTAACTTATTCAGTGAGTTTAATGGCCCTTTTTTTTTCTCTGAGCCTTGAAGCCATCATTAAAAGGCAGAGATTTATAAAAGCAAAGATACTCCTGAGCTTTAGTCAAACTTTGGGGTGGCGAGGTGGGGGCAATGGCATTGCTGCTGCCTGCGGTTCGGGTGAAGATGTATGTACGAGTGTTTGTTCAGGAATGGTGTGTAGTTGGATGCTGCTGTCATGCCTCTGGAAGTTTTACATGGAGAAGAGAAGCAGCTTGCTCTGGTGATGCCCTGGTGCTTGTGTGTGCCCGTGTTTCTCTGCTGGGGAGATGCCCCTGGGGAGCTGCGGGACCAGCTGCGCTGTGCTGGGAGTGAGCCCTCACCTACGAGCGATGGGATGTTATCGGAGCTCTTAAGTGTGGGGCTATTGGCCAGTGTGGCTCGTAACCCTTCTGCAGTGCAAAGCTGCCGTCTCTCCAAACTAAAGGTGAGAAACTTATTCTCTTGCCTTGTGTAGGCTGCTCATAACTTTATTTTCATCACGTTTATGCCATGCCAAGGCTGGGCAGTGCTTGATGCTTTCGTGGGTGGCTGTGGTCAATGCTTGGAGCCCTTCCCCTCCCTCCCTCTGCAGTGGCCTATGGTCTACTGCACCCCAGTGCTGAGCAATCCAGCTCTGTGAGAAATTTGGTGTTCCCTCCAGGGACTGCATTTGTTAAGCATGTGGTCTCCTTGTATCTGGTGCAACATCATCTGGGGACTGTCCGGAGAATGAGACAGATGAAATGTCTGAGTGAATTCCCTTTCTTAGGCTCTTCTAGGACGAACCTCTCCACCGTTTGTGCTGCAAACCAGACCTGGTGTCTTTTTGGAGTAAATGTAGAAGCATGTAAGATGTGGGTTGGCATGTAATGTAGGTGCCATGGTTGAATTTTTGGTCCCCAGGCCATGATATGTTGCAAACATCACTTTTGCATAGGCAGTCCTTGGCTTGTCCCCCTGATGAGGAGTGGTGGCAGGGATGGGCTGTGGGCTGCAGGGTTTCCTGAGTAGCTCTGGAACTTTAAGTCAAGCTGGTCCTGGCACCTCCGGCAGTGGCAGAGGCCAATGTGGTGCCTGTCATGCTTCCCTGAGTGCCCTGCACAGCGTGGTGTGTGCTGATGGGAGGATGTCACAATGTGGTGGAGTGGCAACCAGAGTCTTGGTGCCAGGACAACTTTTCCTGTGTATTTCTTACTTTTTTTTTTTTTCACTCTATGTGCAACCCTTGAGGTTAATGCCTGGCAGTGTGAGCACGGTCAGGCATCACCTGCCCATCTTCATGCCCAGCCTGGCCTCTGCTGGCTCAGGGATGCTGCTAGTATGAGCCTGGGCTGGGAGGTTTGTGACAGCTGGAGACCCAAACATGCTGCCACTTGTGTTTGCCCTGTGCACTTGAGGTGTGAATCCCCCACCAGCCCTGCTGCCGTTCAGGAGTGGAGGGGAAGATGCGGTGGTGGAGGGAAAGGACCTGCTTGCCCAAACTGATGTGCTCAGGGTTGCGCATGTGGGGCTGACCCCAGACCCTGGCTCCTGCTGGGTGCCAGAAGCAGCTGGAAAATGAGACTGGAGACTGGGTGATGTGACTCGTGTGTGTGCTAGCAGCCCTGGGATGGAGGGGTGGCAGACCATCACCCCTGCCTGCCTGTCGCCAGCCTAGCAGCCCCATCCCAGCAGCAGTGAGGAGCCTTGGCATCAGGAGAAATGCTGCAACGTTGCCAGCGGATGGGCTGCATCAGACCCTGGCAGGAAGGGGCTGTGGGTCTTGCCAGGAGGGCTTCTAGGCTGAGGAGATGTCCGAGGCTTTGCTATTTGTAGTCTCCCTGGAGGGACTGACCACAGAGCCTGGCCTTGGAGCACTGCCCTGGGGTTGTGGCAGGACAGGGACATACTGAAATGACCCTGAGGGTTCCATGGCCAAGCAGAAGCTAGCTACAGCCTGTAGCCGCGCTGGGACAGGGAGACCCCTGATGCTGGCCTGTCCGTGACCTCCAGACAAAGGGGGAGGCTCGTAGCAAATCCATCTGCTCCTGCACCCCTCCCTGGGTCACAGCGGTCAGGGGAAGGAGACACTCATTTCCTAATAAACACCCATAATCAGTACCTCTCCCCTGCCCCTGTAAATCCTTGCCTCCTGGGTGCTACCTGCTGTGTAAATCGCTGGTGACCCTGTAAATCACCCTCTGCTTTGCTCCGCCTCCCCTGAAACTGACCCTTGCCTGTAAATCCTCTGTCCTCATCGGTTTTCTGCTGCCAACCCCCCTTGCTCTGCCTGTGTAAATCCTGAGCCCTGGTGAGGCTGGGTGGGATGGAGGAAGGGGGAAGGTGGAGTGATGGAGGGCAGCTGCCTCAGGGCCAGTTAATCCCTCCCAGCATCTCCCCTGGGACTCACTCACAGGCAGGAGTTGGTGGAGGACGTTCTGCCCGGTTGCTTGTGGGGAAGGTCATCCTGGTGCTGGAAGCGGGACATGGCTGAAGATGACAGCCCAGCCCCTGGGCTGCAGCCAGCTGGGTGCAAGCTGGAGGGTGTTGCTGGAGCCTGTGCCTGACCGCAGACATCCCAGTCTGTGGGAGGTCTCTGGAGCGGGCTGCTCCCCCGGGACCTGTTTTTGAGATGTAAAAATAGCTAGAGCAGAGCAAAAATCTCAATGTATTCCTCAAGTGGTTAGGGTCATCCCATAGCCTGTCTTCATTGTGTTGCTATCTGAGGTCCCTTCAGATAGGGGGGAGGGAGCTGTGGGCAGCAGAGGTCCCTTGTGGTGTTGGAGAACCATCACCTGAGCTTCTGCTGGATGTCGGTACCCTGTTTCTGAGCCCTGAGTTTGCTGGGATGACCATGCTGTGGTTTTTCCCACTATAATGATGCTGCAACAGCATGTAGGAGCTGAAGCAAGGGGTCTGGCAGAGACCTGACCCAAGGGAGGTGGAGGAAGCCAAGCATGGGGGCATCAGCTCTGTTCTGTGAGGTGTGTTGTCCGTAACATCAGCCTCACTGCTCAGCCAGGGCCACGGCTGTGTAAAAGGAAGTGTTTGTGCCTTTTGGGGCAAGACTGCAGCTAGAGCGGATGGCTTGGCTCGTGTGGGTGGCTCAGGCTCGATCCAGGCTGGTAGCACTGTTACTTTGCCATGGATGGGGTCTCCCAAGGGTGCATACGCACACCGGGCACCCAGACAGGAGGCTTGGATGGTGGGTGATGTTTGATGTGGAAAATACTGAGCCTTGCTGCGTCCAAAGACTTAGCGAGTGGAAACCGATTATGCTCAGGCAGAGCTGCCTTTTTCTTCCTAATGAGCAGGAGCAAGCATTACCCTGAAATCCGTGAGCAGCTCTACCCTGCTCCCACAGAGGTCAGTGGAGCACGCAGATGAAGATGCACAGTCAGAGCCAGGATGGGGTCACCGGAGCATTTCGGGATGGTGCTGTCTGCAAAGCTGCTGCGTGCGCATGGGGTTTAGAGAATTCTGCTTGGCTCCCCGTGGAGGAAAACACTGCAGGAGATTTGAATGCCTTGTGATGTGGCTTTCTGGGTGCCCCAAATCTCCAAGGTGTGAGTGGGAAGCTGGGGTGCTGGCCGAAGGTGGGGGGAGCACAGCCGTTCCTGAGGTCTTTCTGCAAGCCCCAAGCCTGGAGGAGCTCCTCAACCACCAGAGTGGCTTGGGATTTGGTGTGTAGATGTGCTGGCGCCGGCCCGCCATGGACCACGTGTCCTCTGGAAAGGCACCGACCAGTGTCATCTGTGGCTCAACTCCTCCCAATTGCTTGGAGGGTGTTTGCCAGAAAACTTGCAAGAAAAGTGAGATGATGCTCCGGGATGGGTGATTTAGGCGTAAATATTGCTGTTCACACTGCTGGTGGGGCTCTGCAATGGACCTGGGCTTGACCCAGCTGGGTGTTTCCTTTAGACCTTTCTCCTGCTGCCAAACCTTTTTTTTTTCCTATTACTTTTTTTCTTCTCTATCTTGTTTCTGAGGCCAGTTTTGTATTAACCACAGGGTTTACCATCCCGCTGAGCTCTGTCTTTGGGAGGAGGATGGAGGAGATGTGCACGGTGGCAGCGTGGGGATGCAAACCGCAGTGGGGAAGGCAGGGGGCAGCGGAGGAGAGCAGAGGCAGATTTTCAAAATCCATACAAATATCAAAAATAAATTTCCACCAAACGCTTCCAGTCCTGCAGTATTAAGAAAGTGAAGCACTAGAGGATAAGAAAAGCATGAGCAATAACAGCAGGGATTTAGAAAGAATAAATCTTGCCAGACAAACCTGATTGCTTTTTCTTTTT
This sequence comes from Chlamydotis macqueenii, assembly GCF_036417535.1. NCBI lineage: Eukaryota > Metazoa > Chordata > Aves > Otidiformes > Otididae > Chlamydotis > Chlamydotis macqueenii. The sequence continues at coordinate 8,304,250 of NC_141567.1, read as the reverse complement.
GATGGAATCACAAAATTAGTGGCTGAGCGGAACGTGGAAATCCTAATATATTTGGATTTAGCAAAGCATTTGATATAGTGTCTCGCCAAATCTTACTCTTAAAATTAGTTCAGTTTGCCTTGGATACGATGCTGCCAAATGGACTGAAAACTGGCCTCGGCCCCTAAGCAAATAGCGATGGACTGCGTTTGGGGAGATGGGGAGCTGCGGGAGCAGAGCTATGATCTGGCACTTTTTTTGTGAGAAAAAAAACCCAAAACAACAGAAAACTCCAAAAATAATAATAATAAAAAAACCCCAGGAATGTGGCCTCAGTTTGAGGTAGCTTATTATGGGGAATATTGGCAAACTATAGAGAGTTCAGAGGCAAGAAATGGGGGGAAAAAAAAGCCATTGGAGGGGTCAGGTTACCCCTGGAGGGAGGTGGGGGCTGAGAAAGTCCCAGGGCTGGAGGCATTTCGGGGAGGAGCAGGTGGTGACCTGTGGGGCCAGGATGAATATTTGGGCTGTAGTTGGGACCTGGCAGCAAGCACCTCAGCGCCTTCGCCCCCGCGCAGCGGAGAATGGCTAAGCTTCCCATTTCACGGCCCTTTCCAGATATTATCGAATAAGCCGGGGAAAATATTCACTGTGACTGTCAGACGGAACATCCCTGACCGGGGGAGCGGGGCACGTTTCCTCAGGGAAAATCTTGCGTCTCAGAGCAAGCACAAGGAGATGGCCCTGGGTGATCTGGGTTAGTAGATGGGGATTTTCCTGGGTCAGATCCTTGATTGGGTAGCTGAGAGGTGATTATAGCTACCTTGAGATGCTGCCTCCTGCAATATCTGTCTGCACCTTGTAGGTGTTTGTTTATCATCAGGGAAAAGTCTGGGAAACTGCTGGTGGCAGCTGTGGTGCAGATGTGAGGATGACTGAGTCCCTGCGTGTTGAAAGGCTCGTGGAGAGGTGGTGGCCCCCTGGCCACCTTGCAGAGGTAGAGCAGGAGAGTTTGATGCCCTTTGCAGGCTTTTATATGAGAGGGTTGATCCCTGGCCATGGAGATCAGGAAGGATGAGGTCTTCCAGCAAGTTTATCCATGAAGATGTCTGTCCGTCTGGCATGCTGAGCTCTTGGAGTCTGTAAGTGCTTGCTTGGGGCCTGGAAGAGATGCTGAGTGTGTGGAGGCTCTTGGCATAACCTTAGCAGTTCCCAGGAGAGGAAGAAACGCGTGTCCATCAGGATGGCTATTTCAGATCAATTGGGTGCTACCAGGACCATTGCCCTCCACTGCCAGCTAGATGGCTTGGGTGAGCCAGGCCTTTCAAGCAATTCTGTGCCTTTTGATTCAAATGCAAAGAAATTTTCAGTAGAGGAATGGCAGCTTGCTAACGGGGACTTTGTGTAAGGAGCAGCTACTTTGCACCGGTGGTGGGGCAGGAGTTAGCTGGGCTGAAGCACAGTTAGGGAGAAAGCTGCGGAGAGGCACTGGGAAGGGCTCCTAGAAGATGGAGTGGTCTTGTGTTTGTGACATGGTGTCCCTGGAGGAGCACAGGGTTTCTTCACCCCTGCCATGGTCCTTCAAGTGGTCCCACCTTTGCATTGCCCCAAGCAAAGAGCCTACTGCGGGGGCAGGCTGAACCAGGCACAGTTTGGGAAGTGTTTTTAGCTGTTCTAATTGTGGCAAATAAATGCCATTCTTACTTGTTGAGATTGAGCTATGGCTAAATCACAACTAGTTCTAATGATGATAATTACCGGATTTCAATATTTATAGAAACGGGCGCTTCCTTCATACCGGCGGCTGCCGCTGTGCTCTCACCTTCACAGATCGAAACCTTGGCTCATTATCGCTGTAGCTATTTATTTACTTGCACATTTTTAACCCACAGATGGCAACGTATGAGAGATCTGAAATGATACGAGCCCACTGGGGATGTTGTAGTCTTCGGGCAGAAGCTGTGGGATGAATAGGGAAGCATCTTCCAAGGACCTGTCGGTTGGATTCTTGCTTTTTGGGCACTCTTGAGAGACGGTCTAAGATCTGCAAGCTTGCCTGGGTCTGATGAGGCTTAGCCTGCAAAGGGTGGAGGTGGCTGTGCATATTTTTGCATACGTTACCACGGTGGATGGCTGCCTCTGATTGCTGTGTGCGCGGAAACATGCACAGGCTGTAACTGGAATGGAGCTTAAAGGTGAGACGACCCGAAATGGCTGGAGTCCCGTAATGCTGGACTTAGAGGAGCTTGTGGAAAGGGTTCTGGGAAGTTCCTGCCTGCAGCAGCAGCTTCTGGACATCTTGATTTAGCAGCATCCTTCTCCAGCTTGGCACTGCAGAGGGGTGGACACCTTTTGGAGCGTGTGGGTACAGAGCCATGCGTGTAGGTGGCATGCGTGCCCATCACCCAAGCCTGCGATGGGTGTGCAGACCTCCCTGGGCTGTATCAAACCAGCCCCGTTGCTTGATCCCAGCCTGCGGATCCTCACCAGCATCCAGACCCATGAGCCCGTCGGGTCTGAGACTCCCTCCTTAAGCAAGGTGTAGAAAAGATTCACTTATTCAATTTGCTATCTCTCCAGTGCCACATAAGCTGTATTGATAAATTAATCTTATATTGTTGTGACTAAACAGCCCTGCAATTTTTTACACTGTGCAGTCTAATCTGTCTTGACAGCTGTATCATTAGTTTATATTTGTTGTAATCTTATTCACTGTGTTGGCTGTGGGGAGGTTTTATTTGAGGCGCTGTGCTGCTATGCAGGCACTGGGTACAGTGAGCATCTCTCCGCTGGGCATCTCAGGGTGCTGTGGGGTGCAGCTGAGATGCACCCAGGCAGCCACCTGGGTGTCCTCCCCAGGGACCAGCCCCAAAATACTGCTCTGCTGCCTGGTAGCAGCATCCCTAGGGCTGACCCAGCCTTGTCAAAGCATCCCTCATCCCTACTGCTGGGATTTTGATGGGGGCCCCTGGGTTGGGGTACAGACAGTGAAAAGGTGGATATTGGGAGATTAGCATCTTAAGATGTGCTGAAAGGTTTGCTGTATGATGAGGGATAAGTTGTTTTCTCATCTGTGCTTTAGTTTTGTGTGGCATGGGATGGTCCCTGCTCCATCGCTGAGGTTGCCTTTTGGTCACGAGAGCAAAAAGGGCTGCAGGAATGTGAACTGCACAGTCTGTTACCCAGACCTTTGGGGATATTGCATGAGGGATAGTGATGCTCGCTGGTTTAGTATCGTGAGATGGAGGTGGCAGTGTCACAAGTGGCTGGTTGCACCCCCAGCTCAAGCCTGGGTTTGCTGTCCCTGGTTCTTGTGGGGCCAGTTCAGGCCTCTCTGTTGCTTTTGCAGAGATTCTTTGCTTTGTAGACAGTTTTGCACGAAGCTTCTTCCAAAAACAGCTCCCCAAAACTGTGAAGCAAGATTGTGGACTGGCGCAATGAGATTTTTGCCAGCAGGGAGCAAGAGAGACTGTGTTCCCTGGATATGGGACAAAATGGAGGGAGTGCGAAGCATTTTGGCTGGTACTTTGTGCTTTAGGCCTTGACTCTGCTAAATCTGGATGGGAAAGGACAGTTGCTGGAGTGCAGACTCCTTTTACAGTGTCTCTGACCAAGCCTGGATGACTCAGTAACAGCTCAAGCCTGTACTCTCTTGAGAGCATCCTTTTGGATGGCTGAGCCCAGAGAGTTGTTGTGAACGGAGTTAAATCCAGCTGGTGACTGGTCACAGGCGATGTTCCCCAGGGCTCAGATTTGGGGCCAGTCTTGTTTAATATCTTTATCAACTATCTGGATGAGGGGGTTGAGTGCTCCCTCAGTAAGTTTGCAGGTGACACCAAATTGGACAGGGGTGTCGATCTGCTTGAGGTTAGGAAGCTTCTGCAGAGGGACCTGGGCAAGCTGGACTGATGGGCTGAGGTGAATCATATGAGGTTCAATAAGGCCAAGTGCTGGGTCTTGCACTTCGGTCACAACAACCCGATGCAACGCTACAGTCTTGGGGAAGACTGGCTGGAAAGCTGTCCAGCAGAAAGGGGCCTGGGAGCGCACTCAGGACGTGGCACTTCAGGATATGATTTAGTAGGCATGATGGTGTTAGGTTGACAGTCGGACTTGATGAGCTTAGAGGTCTTTTCCAGCCTTCATGATTATGTTATTTTGGGAAAGCATTCAGGATCTAGCAAGACTGAAGATGTGGATGGCTCCCAAGGCAGATGTGCCCCTTGCAGTTTGATGATGCAAATTGTTATTTAGACCTTTAATTAGGCTTGTGTACCTGTAAGGACTGGCAGGATCCAGCAATGCTCCATGCTGTGCTCGGATCCACCCGGGCACCAATAACATGTCAGCTCGACTGGATTTTCTGTAGTGCCTCACGGTGCTGTGGTGGTGCTGCCCATATGCTTCCCCCTTTGCAGGCAGGACTGAGAGCAGAGGGCAGGATGTGCTGCGTGACAGCTCTGGTGGGGGAGGATGGCGAAGCTTGGTGAGATCTGCATGCTGGCATAAATGTTGAATGGAGGAAAATGTCTCTAGGAAACAAATGGCTGGGGAAACATCTGTAGCCTGTTCATTGCCAAGGGTGCAATGATGTTGTGACAGGAGTTTCACATGTAGTGGTCCATGATGATTGCTGACAAGGGTTTGGTGATGTGGCTGTCCACCACACAGCTCAGAAACTCATTGCTGTGTCAGCAGGATGCATCAGGGTTAAACTGCCATTTATGAAGTGATCTCACGATGGGAATGGCTGGAGACAGCCCTCAGCAGTGGCAGACACCTGCCTTTGCATCCTGCAGCTGGGAGAGCTGCTGTCATTGCAAAAGGAGCTGCCATTTGTCATGAACTGGAGCTGGTGACAAGGTGATGGACACCAGCAGCTTGAATACAGCTACTCAGCATGGCTGGAGGCAGGAGGTGGTGTGCACGGGCTCCATACTGTTTACAGGGTGTCATGTCCTCTCTCCCAGATGGGTGGTGTGATGGAGACGGGTCCCTAGCACTTGCCCTACATCCAGGGTTAATGCCAGATGCGCTGCCTCTGCCAGCATGACAGTAGCACCTCGTGCACTAAGCGCTGCCGGCCTGCTGTCCACTCCTATGGAGAAGACACATTTCCCACCTAGCTGGTCTCTGGTGCCCAGGAACCTTGCTTCAAGCTCCAGTGGTAAAGGATGATCCGTTGCCTGCAAAGCCCCTGCCAGTGTTTTCAGCAAGGAATCCTCTCATGGTGTAAAATCTGAGTCGTCTGCAGCCACAGGACTCAGATGGGAGGGGGCAGCTCGGTGGGTGAAGGGGGGTCCATTGGGACACATAGCATTGCTCCACACGCTGGTCTCTTTGCCGCATGAGAAACATTCTTGCTCTGCTCTCCACCCCTCTTCACAGCATTTGGCTGTTGCCATTTGCACCTTGCTTATTAGCTTGCTATCAGAGGTGGGAGCAGAGGTGGGGCAGAAGCCTCCCCAGAGGGGTGCATTGAACCAGCAGCAGGGTCAATGACAGAGCTCAGCTCTGCTCCTGCTACCTTCATCTGTGGCCACCTCCTTCTCGCAGCAAGGGTATCGCTAGAGGCGATGGCGGCTTTTTGCTGTTTATAACCCTCTTGTCCCTTAGCCAGCGTGAGGATGTCTCATTTTTTTTTTTTTAACTCGTTTATCCCTAGGTGAATTGCAGGTCCCTGTGCTTGATTCCCAGACGGATCTCACTCACCTGTCACTGCCAAGTGCTGCTTTAAGCTCAGGGCATCTCCTGTGCAGCTTGAGATAACCTCCAGTGCAGCCAGTTCCCAGGCACTGGTCTCAACTGGGAGCCACAGGGAGTTCTGGCTGGTACTGCTATGCTCCACCCATACTGATGAGACTATTTCCATAGCAACTACAGGCTTTTTCAAAGGGGAGATAGGGGAAAGATGTGAAAAACCAAAAACAACCCAGCTGAAAACCATCATGGGCAGAAGCTGTTGGTCCGTGTGTGGGCATTGCATATTGCTTCTCACCCGGGAAAGGTTCCCTGTCTCTGTGTATTTGTGTGGGACCTTGTGGCCAGGCAGCCTGCAAGCAGCCCTGATGCTCTTGCCACCTGAAATACGGAAGCTGGAGCTGGTGCCTGCACCGTGCTGCTTGGGAGGGCTGGGATGCCCTTGTGGGGCAGCCGTGCTGGGGCTTTGGGGCTGGGGGAGGGGCAGGAGCGTGTGGGGCCGTGCTGCATGGAGGCGACGTGATGCGGCTCTCAGTGGCGCGGAGGATGCTGCAGCTGCCGGTGCATGGGGTGATTTCCCAAGCTGGTGGCATTGCTATGCTTGTTGCTGGTGAGGTGATTCCAGCGGTGCTAAGGGCTGTGTCAGCTCGGGTGGGAGCTGGTGATGCCTTTCACCTGTCCCTGCTTTCCCACAGGGCCCAGAGCCCTGTGAGAGGAAGCTGCAGCTTCTGCCCGTGAGCATCCCAGCGCTGCTCTGGCTCCAAGCCCGGCGCTCCCCTCTGGTTCCATCCTGCTTCCTTCTCCTCTGCCTCCTGCCCTCGCTGGGAGCCAGGGAAACAGCTAGAAGGGCTGTAAACTATGCTTCTGGGGTGGAAAGCTTTGGGAATGCAGCACAGTGCATTCCTGGCACAGTGACCCTGTTTGTGCTGTCCCAGACGCTGAATCCAGGCATTGGCCTTGCAGCACGAGAGACTGGAGAGTGGCTTGACCCAGTGCTGTTGGGGGGTGTCTGTGGTTTGATGGTGTCTTGGGGTTCGGGGCTGTCAGTGGAGCTTTGGGCAGGTCTGCTGGTTGCCTAGCAAGCCCAAAGGTGTCTTGGTGGGCATCATGCAAGGCTGGTGTGGGGAGGCTGTGGTTGAGGGCATATTGGTGAGTTGGTGCCAACCATGTAGGCTGGTGACACCTGGTCCCAGCCCTCCTGCTGCAGAGGAGGAGGGAGTACGAAGGCAGCCCTTCTCTGTCCCATTGTCCCATTGCGATATCCGCAGAGGGAGAAGGAGCTGTTGTGCTGGAGGGCTGTCCCCCGCCAGCTGCCGTCCCCAGTAAGCCCCAGCCTGGCACGCGGCACAAAGTCTTGGGCCCCAGCTGCTGCTGGCTGCGAGCGAGCCAGTGTGCTCCCCGGTGGGCTGCCTGGGGCTGGCGGCAGACAATGTCTGTATTCTTTGTGTGGAATGAGCTTCCCTTCACTGGTAACCCTCTGGGCTCGTGTAGTTTGCTCTGAGGTTGGGCTGGCACTGGAACCCTCCTGGCTCTCCAGCTGCCCAGGAGCAGAAACAAAGTTTGAGTGATTCTTTGGAAAAAAGTAAAAATCCAACAACAACAAAATCTTCCTGGAAGGACTTTATCTGATGATCTGCTTTCTGGCCTTGAAACTGCTCCATGACCCTAATCAGTGCCAAAAAGATGTGTCCCGTTAAATACATCTTCAGCCCAAGTTGTGAAAGGGCAGGTGCTGTCAGGGGATGCAACCTGGCTTCCTTGCTTGCTACCTCTCCGCAATTACAACTGAGCAGGACCTCTGGATCCCTCAAATGCTCTTGTGAGATTTTATACCTGTCATTTTAACGCCAGCCTACTAGGAGTGCTTCAGAAATAGGAGACTTGTTTGCAGGAGCACCAAGCTATCAGGCTCATCATGTCTATGCTCATGTCTCTTCCAAGGGGACATGGCCTTGGGCTATGGAGAGGGGCACGTGTGGGCTGCCACAGCTCAGCTGGGACTGGATGTCATTGCTTTTCAGTGCTGTGGCCTTAAACCTCCATGCAAACCCTCAAGCCCTGGTGATGAAGAACATCTTCAAATGGTGTGAGGAGAGCCTGCTAGTGAAGGGTGGGGATGCCAGTGCTGGGTTAATGAGTTGGCCAAGCTGCAGTAACTCCAGTTGTATGCTCTTGCCTTGCTCCTGGTGTAAAGCAAAATGTATTTGCCTACCAGCCAGTGCAGCTCAACAGCAGCACGCTTGGATAGCGTGAGCTTGAGGGTTTCACCCCACTTTTGGCCATAGTGAAGGAAGTGCCCATGGAGAGCAAAGGGCAGGGGCTTGGTTGAGGTGACTGGTTTTGGAATGCTGGCAAGTCCTGGCTGTGAGCGCAGTCTCTGTTGAAGTGCTGGGTGAGCAGAGGCTTTTCTGTAATTCAGTGATGCCTTTATCTAGAGGAACGGCAGACTGAGCTGTGATACAAGATAGAAACCATCCCCAGATTTGCTGTTTGCGTAGCTGGATCAGCTCAAACACAACAGCCTGGTTAGCAGCATCTCTGGCTGTCAGAGTGTCTTCTCCTATAACATTTTTACAAGGTGCTTTTTTTTTTTTTCCACATTTATATGAACAAAGTAGAACATTGGGAGAGGAGCTTTTAAAGTGTCTGTTCCCTCTCTGCTCTCCTTTCTTTCCTTCTCTGCCTATGTCATGTTTATAGGTGTGCTGGTTAGCTTTTCCTTTTTGGAGCCAGCTGACTTCCCGCAAAATATCTGCTATTTTCGGAAGCCTAGAGCTCCGAATCACCACGTCTTGATGTGTGCATCCCCCTGCTCCTGAGTGATGCTTCTGCCCTTACACCTCTGCAATAGGAGTAAGTGGGTCTGTAGGAGAAGCTTGGGGAGGAAAAAGGGGGAGGGTTTTTTTTTCCTGGTTTGGGAGAAGGAGACTGAGCCCTCCTGGTGGGTGCTGGAGGAGCCCCTCCATTGCTGCTGGGGAGGATGGGCGGAGCTGGCTGTGATTTATTTACAAGCCTGGGGGCGGGGGTCATGGCAGTTGGCTCAAAATAAACTCCATGGAGCGCTTGCCTGGTCCTTTGGTTTTATGGGCAGCAGCTTGCGGGCTGGGCAGGCACATCTGCTGAGCCGTGAGGGTACCGGGGACCCTGGTAGATCTTGCAGGTTGGAGCCTCTCTGCTCGTGGCCATCCTGAGCAAAGCAGCTGGGATGCTGGCCTGTGGCCAGACCAGCTGGGCATTGCTGCCCGCTTGTTTGAGCTTCATAAACATCTGAGGAGCCAAAACGCTGGAGGATCAAAGTTCAGGCTCCTTGGGAGCTGTTTGGAAAAACAAACGCTTCGTGGGAGCGGGGTCTGAGTCCAAGAAAGATTGGCTCTACCCTCCACTTGTTCCGGCAGCAGCTTTCCTGGTGTTTGGGGTGTGTGGGAAAGCTGGAAATGGGATGAGCTGTGCTATGGGGGTGGTGAAGCTGCGGGAGAGTGGAGGAGGATAAAATGGGATGGGGGACTGAAGGAGGACACTGGATTCGGCTGCTAACGAGCTGTGACCATACAGAAGCAGAGGGACCCTTTGGCACCCGAGGTTTGTAGCTCCAAGCCCTGGTTTCCGTGCTGCTTTTGGGATCCAGGCACAGGAGCAGTGGGAAGGATGTGCCCGAAACTGTGCAGCTACATTGAAACAGGATTTGAGATGAAGCTGGTGTGGATGGAAAAAGCTCCTGAATTTAGGCTCCCGTGGAGGCTGCGGTTTTAGAAAGCGTGCTTGTGGGTTTGTGTGGGTGGGTGGCAGCAGGCAGGGCCAGGAAAGGCAGTGGGTCTGGATTAAGGGCTGCAGACCCCTCCCGCCATGGTGCCTGTGCAGCACCATCCTTGGCTTTCGAGTCTGCTCTTGCTGGACTCTCACGCCTGCCTCCTTATTCCCAGTGCGGTATATCACAATAACAGCCAGTTCGTGGGAGATTTTATTTTCTCCTTTTCCTCCTCCATCCATTTTCCTGTCTTCAAGCACAGCATGAAGTGCAATGCATGTGGCTGGCAACGCTCCCCTTCAGGTCTTAGCTGAGCTAATATGGTCCATCAGGACATCGTCTTGCCCATCACCAAGGTCCTGAGCCTTTTTGGGGGGCTCCTTTCCACCATATGCTCTTTGGCTCTACTCTGTAGTAAGAGTTATTCTTGCCAAGCTGAGCTCTAGTGATCCCATACCTTTAGTACATCTCCTTGTCTTTCTAATGTGTGTAGGCACTGTGCACTCCAGGAGACAAATGCAAATGCTCTGCCTTTGGAGCAGAGCTTGGCAGCTCTGCCTGTATTTTTATATATTTTTGTGTGTGTATATATATATATATATATATATTAATTTCTGAAAAGCCCCAGACCTATTTGGAGACGGAATGTGAGGGAATCTGACCTCCAGTTTGAAGTTACAGGGAGAGTTTAATAAGGCAGAATATGATTACTGAAGCTGATTTTGACCAGGGTGCTGCTTCCTCTCTAAAATGCCGTTTGATCTTTAAAGACTACAAAACGCTGCACGCTGCTGGCTCTCACTGCATATGAAATCCTATGGATAAAAGCATCCTTTCCTTTGGCATGGCAGGTGCCTGGGGAGTGCCTAAAAATGGGAGCTCTTTTTGTCTCCGGTGGCCCATGAAGCCTCACCTTGAGGTTTGCACTTGGTGTAAAACTTCCAGGGGAATTTTTCTTTTTTTTTTTTTTTTTTTTGCCTGTTTGGGTTGCCCTCTTGTTCCAGCCAGCTGCATGGCTGTTTTGGGGATACATTGTGATTTGACATGCATGGGTTGACACTGTTGTCCAGGACTCTGCAAGGGTCAATAGCGACAGGCGATGACCAGGAAAGAGATGGGGAGAGAGTCTGCAGCAGCTGAAAGGTGCTGCGATGGCAGGCAAGGAGCCATAGAGGGGTTCAAGGTCACCGTCCCCCCAACCCTGCTCCCGGTTCAGGAGATGTTGCGGCCCTTGAGAATTTCCTCCTGGAGCTTTTGCGCTGTTGCTAATGTCTGATAAATAAAGTTTCTTTAGCTCTGGGGTCATTTTGGGCACCTCAGTTCTTGCTCTGGACCCCAGTGCTGGTTTCTCCAAGCGCTAGCTGAGTAATAGTGATGGGATGTTAAGCAGAATATTTGTTGTGATGGCAGTTGCACTGGTGCCCGCAGCACTTTTTCAGCTCTGCTGTCCCACTTGCAGCTTTTTCTTCCTTTCTGAAAGCAAGTGACTGGGTATAACTCTTCCTGCACTGAAAAACCTTGGATGTAGTGTCCAATAACAGGAACATACTGCTTCCTCTGTGCTGCAGCAATCTGTCCATGTTGGGTCCAGGCAGCCTGCTGTCCTCTAGTAATACTGACACATTGTCCCTGGAAGGGATGCTTTCTGCTCCGTAAGTCACCAGCCAGAGCTGGTGTCGGATGTGGCGGCTGCTCCGGAGTGAGCTGGAGGCTTGCAGAGGTCATAGAGGGGAAATGGATGAACACGGGTGCGTGAGCGGGTCTCGTCCTCAGGGACAAAAGTGAAGGATGAGGCCCTGGTCGTGGTGGCACTGCTGTCTGTTTTATAAATGCAGGCACTTTCTCATTCTCCTTTAGGTACAGCTCCTCTGCATCCTTGTGGGTGCCAGGCAGCGTTGCTTAATAGTAGTGCCTGGAAAAAACATGTTTCAGCAGAGCTTAAAGCTGTTTCTCAGGGATTCTTCCACAGTAGGGTGTCTTCACATGGCAGTCTTGTTAGGGCAGCAGCAGCAGCTCTTCTGCACCTAGCAGTTGCTCGTAGCTGACCTGGGACCAGGCAGATGCTGTTGGGGTGAGCGTGAAGCTCGTCTGGGCTTGTCTGAAAGATGTCCCATGGGGGACATCATCTTCTGAATGCCTCATGCCCTGTGGGTTGCCGGGGACATCATCTTCTGAATGCCTCATGCCCTGTGGGTTGCCTGTGGTGTGTAGCAGTTGGGTTTCTCCAGGAAGGCTGCTGAGACACCACGCTGCTGTGGCTTGTGCAGGGCTGTATCATTCCCACACCCTCCCCAGCCAGTGAGGAGTCGGGGCTTTTTCCTTTTCCTAGCCTTTCTGGGGGGGCCAGCTTGGATTGTTGGGTTGGATGTGGCTGGACCCATGGGCTGTATCCCCAGAACATCCCCTGCAGCACCCACAAATCCCTACGTGGCCTCGGCAAGATCTGCTAATGCAGAGGGAGCTGTGTTCGCAGTGGTGTGCTTTATGATCATTACCTTGACAAATCACAATTACACTGTGGGGTTATGCTCATAATTGTTTCTGCAAAGCTGGATTTGCTTTCTCCCCCCCCTCCTTTTCCCACTGACCTCAAATTATCCTTAACGATGCAAACTTATCTGCCGCTGGGTGACTTTTCCATGTGCTTTTGGGAAGGGGAAGCCCATGCTTTAAATGGGGAAAATATTGCCCTCATAAGTCTCTATCCAGCTTCACTTTCCTTTAATGTTTAGTTACCAATTCACTTTTATAACTTCCATATTGAGGGAATCAAGTAATTTGTGCCTCTGGTTATTAAATGGATGCGATAAGTGCCTTATAATACTGTGAAAGATGGTTGATTCCTTTATGGCTTCCTCAGCCATGTGTGGGGTGCGAGGGATGGATACAAGCAGCCAGCAGTCCTTGCTGTAGCTGTGCTTTCCCCTGAGGTGTGGGACCTGCCCCAGTGCCGTGGATTTTCCAGCCTCCAGGGCTTCCCATGAACATCTGGAGCACCTCTGCTTGCAGGAGGCGGGTCTTACTTGTCAAGGGTTTTAGGAGACATCTTCTCTCTATTCCCCCCTTGCAATCAAATTCATATTTACGTGGTTTGGAGTTGGCGTGCCAGGAGGTTTGTTTATAATGCTAAACATATCAGGTAATTGAAAGCTAATGCTTCTGTCTGGATTGTGAGGTATAATACGACTGGATGACGAATCAATTTTCCTGTTGCCCTACAAGAGAGAGGAGTCGAATGCTCTGCTTGCCTTTCCGATATATAGGTATAATTGTGTGTGTGTAGGGGTGCTGCCTGCTTGCTGGAGCACAATTTATTCACTGCCCAGCATCCAAACATGAGTGGTGGCACTTGCACGGCATGGCTCTAACGGGGACGTGTCATCTGCAGTGAATGGAGCTGATGGCATCCTGACGAAAAGTCGCTCCTCTCTGGTCTGGGCTAGACGTAGATTTGGGTTGCCCATGTGTACACATGCTATATAATACTTGGCGCTTATCGAGTCCCTTTTTTAGCTATTGACCGCGGTGCTTGGAAAGCTGAGAGAGATTAGATAAATATTACCCTTGTTGTATGAGGAGGGTGAAGGAAGGCCAGACACATTAAGTAGCCTCAAGCTAATCACTTAATAAATTGGCATAAGAGGCTGTTTTTCACCTCTGCCTTGTGCACATGGGACAAAATGAGCCTGAGCATCTTTAAATCCCAGTGGATATTCTAGTTTCCCTTGCTGCGTTGACCCTGGACTGGAAGGGGAGCACACGGAGCTGTGCAGGTTTGCTCTGCGGTCTCAATAAGGTGACACCAGCCTGTGTTGTCAAATACCTCCTTGCATGGTGAGCTGGGAATGAAAGAACCCACTGTTCCTTCACATTTGGTGGCTACTGGTCCCCTTCCAACAAGTGGGCAAGGTCTTGGCACTTCTGGAGATGAGCTGAAACCTAAACCCTGTGACTTGGTGATCATATAGTCAATGAGACAGCTGATCTCTCTCTGTGTGTCTGTGTGATGCGGGGGCAAAGATGCCTGCCACCTTACTGGCTTCAGATGGTGCCCTGGGATCTGTGAGTGAGACAAGGATGCTTGTGAGCTGTGGAGCTGGCAAACGGGACTTCATGCTTCATGAGTTTGTTCTTGACTAGGACACAGCATGCAAGACCATTTTTCTGACTTCAGTGGTCTATGAGGCTTTCAACAGATTGTAAAGGTATGGCTGTTGGTACATGGAGGCTGAGAAACTATGCACGGTTGACCTCCTGAAGTTAGCATTTGTCAGGATAACTCCATATCTTTGGAAAGGTGACTTATCTCCTCAGCAGAGACATGACTTCATGGTGAGAGGTTAATATGCTGCTGCATTACATCTTGAGTGGTTTGTTTTTCTGGAGAAGACACAGTATGGCCCAGCTGTAGCAGGAAGAGCTGGGTAAAGGAGAAGTGGTGGTGTGAGGTGTTGCAAGAAGAGATAACTGCTGAGGTTCCTTGGAGGTGATGTTGGCTCCTGCTTTTGTTGAGGACACTGTCACAAAAGGCAGGAGCGTGTTTGTGGACTTCGCTGCTGGCACAGTGGGAGCATAGAGTGGGATGGGGATGGCCAAGGGGAAGAGCTGCAGCATCAAAACCAAGATGAGAGTCTGTAATGCAAAGCAGGATGAATGTGAGTGTAACGGAGACTTTTGCTGCCAGCTAAGAAATCATGTCAGTTGGAAATGACCTGGTGGGTAGAAGTGCCTGATACAGTGCATGGTTATGGGGTGAAAACAAGCCACCATGCTGATGGGACTGTGAGAAAGGCTGGTATGATCTCAGGCTGCAAGTCAAGGTGTTTCCAGTGTAACTGGGGCATTGCTCATGCTGCTGTACAAGTGAGACATCCTGGAGACTGCTCTGTGTTTCTGGTCACTCTTATTCAAGAAAAAGGGACTTAAATAGGCTGATGAATAAAACAGAATCGTTGTCCATCACAGTGGTCTGACTTGCATAGGTCACCTGAGTGCCAGTTGTGCTGGGTCTGAAACCAGAAGCAAAATAACCTCTCCGCCAGGACTCTGCCTCAGCAATATATCTGCATCACTTCTGGGATTTGAGTTAGTGTCTCTTCAAGGCACTTGAGACAATTTGCCTTGCACTTCACTGCTTGGTACAGACACGCTGCTTTAGAAGAGCTGGCCTCGTGGAACTCAGAAATGATAGGTGGGTGGGTCTGGCTCTCATTTGTGAAGGAGGGAGGAGGAAATGCTGGGGAAGGAAAAGAGCTGCTTAAGCAAAGACAGTTTTGACACAAGAGAAAATGGGATATAAAATGCTTGTGGGTAAGAAATGAGAAGAGCAGGAGAGCTCTGGCACAGCATTTCAGCGTAAGTTGGGATGGCAGAGCCCAAGCTACTCCTATGGTGGACTTTGATATGTATAAAGGCAACCCTGTAGCGTGAGGAGACCTGGACCAGCAGGACCCTCCAAACAGACAAGAAGTATGAGAAAAAAGCAAGTATTTAAACAAACAACCACTTCCCTCTCTGCACCGTGCCCCCTCAAAAGTGAGCAATCTCATCTGTGTTAGCGATGCATCTTGTATGGTCTTGATTAGAAGCTGGAAATGAGTTTAGGTGGATCTGTATATATGAACACTTCAGGATTTGTGAAGTATAGTATTGGTCTTGAAGCTACTGCCTCTTGCAGGAGAGCAGCTTACCTTAGCAATAACAGAGGAATGCCACAGGAATATGTATTTAGAGACATTTGCAGGGAGGAGGGAGTAACCCGCTGACAGTAATTCAGACCTCAAAGCCTGACTGCAGGGACCAGGGCAGGGCTGGGAGTTGTCACATCTGTATTTGGTGTCAACCCAGTGCCTTTGTTCCTGCCAGGTTAATGAACCAAGACAGAGGAGAAGGAAAGGTCTCAGTCTTCGTCAACAATTAAGAGGACATAAAATTTCTAGGGCAAGCAAAACCCTGAAAGGAAAAGAGGAAGAACTGAGATAGTGAAGGACATAAAGAGGGACTTAAGTTTTAGGTGTGAAGTTTCCTTACTTGGTTGGTTTGCTTTCCTGTGTAACCACTAGCCATTTCACAATCACAGCTTGAGTCCTTGAGCTTTCAGGATAAGATACATTTCTGTTTTGTTTTTAAAGTGGCTTCAGGCAAACCTAGCCGGCATGAAGTTGTACTATTCTTTCCAAAGCAACAGGGAACCGGATAAAATGGTTTTGCTGGTGTGTCTTTGTGGTGCCTGTGCACCAAGAACGATTTGCCACTTCTAGGAGCAAGGATGCAACTCCTGTTAAGTTGGAAAAATCAGAGAAGAAAAAGGAGGAAAAACCATTTCCGCGAGTCCATGAGAAGGGAAGTGTCTGTGTGGCTCAAAAGGACTCAAAGTCCCTTGCTGACCCATGCACCTAATTGAAGATGACGGTGTTTCCCTGTATTGCGCTCTACATAAAGCAGCTCTTGGGCTGGGGGATTATCCCATACGTAAGTGTGTGCGTGTGTATTGGTTCCCACTGTTGCTTCTCTTGTCTCTTCCTTCATGGGTGTTGTGTGTCTGTGTCAAATAACACACCAAAGCATTTCTGGCTCAGGAAGCCCATGGGCTTTGTTTGGGAGGCTGGAACACAGGTTGTGGAGTCGTATTTACAGTCTAGTGTAATGTCACTTCTGGGGGGCTTAGCCATGGGGCGGGGTGGGGGGGGGGATCTCCAAGACCTCTTACCTCAGTGCTGAGTCATCAGAAAATCGTGCCTGTGCATGTTGCTGGGGAAAAAACTCAGATCTTTTCCTACCTCTTCTAGAATGCTGCCCACATGGCTTTGAGTGTCGGGTCAAAAATAACCTTGACTTTTTTAAGCAAACACAATCAGTAAAACAAGAGCCAATCTGGCTGCCACCTTCATCCCAGCTGTGGTTGCTCCATAGCTCCCAGCTAGTGGCTGCTCCATCCCTCCCTGAAGGTCATTGCTCAGATGCTGTAGCTCCAGCGTGCCTGGCTGGTAGACCCACATCATCCCATTCCTGCTTCTTCCCATCATCTTTCTCTTGGAGGATCTTCTCATTTGGGTTGCAGGAGCTGCAGGTGGGAAATGTTTTCAGCTGGTGTTTCTAGCCTTGTTCAGCCCTGCAATCTTGTGACCCTGGATGTGAACTCGCAGTCCTGCCCTGTCTCAGCAGTGAGCTGTCAAATTTCTTGACTGACGCCTCCCAGTCTGTGCCTTGTTCTGCAAGTGTTTGCAGGGAATACGAAATGCCTGTAATAATGTCCTGTTTCTCATTCTGTCTGGGACACAGGCGATCCAAGCTGATGAGCAGGTCATTGAGGATGAACCATAACTTACACTGTCATGCAGCAGCCGGTTGGGAGCTTATGCTGCGTTCTCACGCTAACCCCTCGGGGTGTGCAGGCAATTATGGAACATGTGGAAAGCAGAGGTGACTCCTGCAGGTCTGTGCTTTTCTTGGATCTGCGTGGTGAGCGCAGAGAAATATGTTTAGGTTTAGACCAGGCTTTGTATTTTTCTTTCTTGAACTAGATGATATTTGGGGTATGGCTCAAATAAGTCCATATATTTCTGTCATGCCAATTCATCTGTTCTTGTGCAAGCACAAGGCGTAGTGAGTGCTGGAGGAGGAACGTATGGCCCCTGTGACTGGTCTGGAAGTGCTCAAAGGTCCCTCTTCTGCTTACCCTCTGCACCACCACATGAGGGCCTGCAACCTTCTTGCCTAGAAGGGATGGTTCTCAATGTTGGCTTATCACCCCAAACCTGTGTTACTTTGGGCTGAACCCAAAGCCAACTATTGTGTCAGGGCAGATGTGAGCTGGGGTGCACACTTTCAGAGAGGATCATCTCCACCTGCTCCCCAGCAAAGACCCTCTCAAATGTTTGTTCTTTCTGGTGGGAAGGTGGCCGAGTTCAGACTGAGAGAAAGCCTGAACCGGCCAAGGACCGCCTGGAAGATGAGAACTGAGCTCCCTCCCCATCAGGCAGTGTTGCAGCTTGTTAGTAGAGGCCAACCGGCCACACTGCTGCCAGCATCGCTCCTGCGCAGCTGATAACGGGATCCCGTTCTCTGGAGCTGTCGATCTGTCACCTTCCTGCAGCTCTAATATTTACTGAATAACAATCCCGTGGTGACAGATGTATTTCTGTTTTTGTTCTCTATAACATACCTGCCAGGGCGCCCCGGGCGACTGAGGAATTTATAATAAAGGCACCGTTTCGAAACCAGGTTTGGTGCTCTCCTGCCGGCAGCCCTTCCAACCAGCAAAGACTAGGACCTTGTTTGCCAACCCCAGTAAGAGACTGGATAGATATGACTTTTTTTTTTCCCATTTAGCCTCCAAGCTTTTGTTGAGAGGTTTTATTTGCTTTCACTTCTTTTGTGTGAGCTGTCTCAATCATGTCTTTGTTTCAGCGATGTGTGCAGAGAGGGACAATGACTTGGCCAAGGATGTTCAATGGGTTGGTTGTGTGTTCCACACTTGAAACTGTAGGTAAAACCATGTTATTCAGCTTTCTTGAAACGCTGAGAAAACAGAACGAAAAGCAGCATGAGAAACTGCTTGTTTTGGTAGCGTGGTGTGTGCTGTATGCATCTGAGGGTGCAGATGCTGAAGCCTGAGCAGGTCTAATCCCCAGAGCTGTTGCAAGAAGGTTTTGGCTGAAGGAATATGGGAAGAGGTGTGGGGCTGGCTGGTAGGGCATGAGGTGCGTGGGCTGTGTGCTGTCCCCTGTGGAGGCAGAGGGACGATCTGGTTGTGCCACTCCTCAGCCTTTCCTTCTTCTCCACAGACATATAGAGAACTGGAAGAACTTGCAGACGCTGAATGCTGTCGACATGGAGCTGTACACAGGACTCCAGAGGCTGTGAGTATGTCCTGCGCATCAGGGAGGAGAAGAGCACTGGGCAGCCCGTTCCTTCTAGCAAAGACCTGCAGGTTCCCTCCATCCCCAGTCTCGACACTGTGGTGTTCAGAGCCTGTTTAAGCTACTGGTTCTGCTGTATTTTGCCACGAGACTCTGCAAAATGGAAATGAAGTGCTTTTTGGCCCTTGCTGTGTCTGAGAGAAGAAAGATTGCTAGCTCCTGATAGGTCTGTTAACGCACATTAGCCCTGACCTCTCTTCTCCCCTTGTGTTCTTGTTCTGAGCTTGTGGGTTGTACTGAATCATTTCAGCCCCACAATGTGAAATTCCAGCTGTCTCCGCTGATCCCCCAGTGCCGGACTGTTGGTCCTCATTTAGTGCAGTTGCTGTCACAGCAGTACTGCACGATAAGGGAATTGCATCTCCCTGCACGACCCTCTAAGCACTGGGAGAGGTCAACAGTGTGCGTCATGGAGGGGAAACTGAGGTCCGTGAGATTGAAGGGACTTGTCAGGCGCTTGGGAAGCCTGGCCGAGTGAGGATACCACCCAGTCTCTCAATTCCCACTCCTGGAGCTGGGAGTGCTCTGGGTGCTGCTTGTGTGACATGCACAGTGTTGCTTAGGGTTAAATGGAGACTCTGCTAATGTGTTTCACTGGCAACTTGACAGTAGGTGCAGCTTGCCCATGGGCTGGAGGAGAGGGGTACATTGCTGAGCACTCAACAACCAAACCCTAGCAAGCTCTACTTTTAACACACATGCACACACACACACCCTCCTTGTAAGCAGGCTGGCTACTGTTCTCTTCTCACCTAAGAAAGCAGCTATTGAGTTGGACATACTTTTATCTGCAGCAGATATTGATAAATCCTGGTCATAGTGCTGATAGAGCTTCTCCAAAACAGGGTGGGAAGAGGATTCCCACTTCAGTGTCTGTAACCGCCTACGCAAAATACTCGCCCCTCCTTATCAGAGCTGCAAGGAGAGGGGTTTTCTCTCAGGTTTGAAGGAGGGGAGGTGGCAGTGCTGGTGAGGGTTAGGTTTGCTGTGGGGCCGGGCAGTGCTGCTTGTGAAGATGGAGGGAGAGGAGTAGGAGATGCTCCAGGCCACCCCAACAAGCCTTGTTGGGTGACGGGGGAGAGCCTCTCCCAGCAGCCTCTGTGTGCTCAGCCTGTGCTGTCACCATATCAGATGGAACTGAAAAGCCCAATTTCCTCTTTGCTTGTAACTCACAGAGGCTCTCTGGGGAGAGATGTGCCTCTCGGGGAGGGAATTGAGTGCTCCCAGTGCTGATCGCGGGGGTTTTAGAGCAGTTTTCCACCTTGACTCCATTGCTGCCCTTCCGCATGTCTTTGCAGGACAATCAGGAACTCAGGACTACGAAACATCCAGCCACGCGCCTTCGCCAAGAACCCTCACCTGCGCTACATGTGAGTGTCGTCGCCTCCTGCCACCTTTTCCCTCTGCTCCCTGTGGAAAGGGATCCCTAAAGCACCTGTCCAGGCTGGCAATGGGGATGCTGATGGAGAAAGGGAGGAAGAGGTGGTAAAGGAGGGGAGAAGGAAAAGTGAAGGTGCAGGGATGTGCAATGGCGCCAGCGCAGGATGGGGCGAGCTCCTAACGGGCAGATGGTGGGTTTCAGTGTCCAATAACCGGCCCAACATTTCCCTGGCGCACATTTTCCTTTCTACAGAATTTGGGGGGCAAGCTGCATGCTCCAGCAGCACACAGCTGGAGCCTGCCCAATTCGTTAGCTTTTAACCAAAAGACAATTTTCTGGCACAAATCCTGGGGCATGGGGCTTCCTGCTCTGCTCCTGATTATTGCCTTCTTAACCTGGCATCTGCAGTGGGCCTGGGGTAGGGACATTTTGTGCCAGAGAGACTGGATGCCTGTTATCATGGGACATTGTGTAAGCGTCCAGCTGCTGGGGCATCGTTAGCCACCAGCTACAGTCTTCCAGGGAATTCCTGCATCCTTGAGCCAAGGGCACTGCTTTCTTTTCTGGACATGTACTTACTTTTCCCAAGGAGATAAAGGAAAGCCTGATTTTCAGGCCAGCATGCGAGGCACTCCATGGACTTGAAATATTTTGTCAAAGTGACTGTCCGAGATCAAACCTCTCTTAGCTCCAGTATAGATATAAAAGGTGAAAAGGGGTTGGTGAGAGGCCCTGGCCTTGGGCACGAGCTGATGGGCTGGATGGAGAGTGTGTGTGACCCTGCTTTTTGGAAGCCAAAGCTAGTGTCTTCTTCTATGAAAAACGGCCGTAGTGTGGATCTGCTTGAGCCCGCAGATGCATGTGGCCATTGATATGGGCATGTTCCTGGCGGATGGAGATAGATGAAACCTGCAGCGTAGGATAGATTTGTCTTTTGATGTCTGCTCAGAGATGACGTGAACAAACCCCAAAAGCTTCCTTTTCGGAAAACCAGTTACAGTTGCTAAGTGACGGTAAAGTACTTGCTAAATTGGAGATCTGCAGTACCAAAGGGCATGGGTAGTTAAGGGCGTTGTGAACAAGCACAGAGGCTTTTTGAGTCTAAATAAGTGCTTATTTTGTCATCACAAACCCTCCTTAATGCTGACCACTAGGATTTTCCTGATTTCTGCACTTTTTAATTTTGATTTGTAGTGTTTGTTTAGTGTTTTCTGTAGTTGGTTGTTACTTGGAAGCATTCTCTCTGAATACTTTTCCCAATTGATTTTTTGGTGGGGGTTTTGTCAATTGTGCAGTTGCTGTTCATGTGTCTAGCAGATAAAATGAATAACACCTGACTCCTGATGAAATTAGTTTGGATATTGTAAGAGTTTAGAAAGCCCCATATACTGGTTTTGAGGCTGAATGTGTTGTTAATGTGGACACATGTAATTGTTGCTTCTTTTTCCAAAAGTGTTTGTTTTTGTCTTTTGAGATTACTTTTGAGATGGAAAAAAACTCCACATCCATCTTGTATCAAGAGCTAAGGTCGGTATATGGTGATGAAATATGTGTTTGTTTACTGCTTGGGCCATGTAAGATTGATCGTGTTCTTAACATCTTTCTTTCCTTGCCTTTTGGAGCTCGAGGCAAGTACGTGTATTACTTGGTTAGTGTTTCCCAGTGGGTTTTGATGATGTTCCTGGGACCCAGCAGCGTGGATGTTTGCAAGCTGGATGTCCCTCACGGCAGATGCCGGGTACCTGGGAATGGAGATGTGGTGCTTGCAGGGATGGCAGCTCCCTATTGCTCCCCAGAGGCTCTTGGGCCATGGTGCCACTGCTCCCTCCCAGCCGTGCTGCTTTTTCTGCGGCTGTCTCGCCCTGATGGGGGGGAACACAGTGGCTCCTGAGGCCTGGCAGGCACCTGGTGCCACCCAGGGTCCCCTCTGTGGCCATGGCACTGTGCAAGCACATCGGGGTGCCTCCTCGGCCGTTTCACAGCTGCTGCCTCCCAGAGAGCTTGACTTGCCGAAGGCCTGACATTTTCTGCAGCCGCTGCACGTAGAAGCCGGGGATAAAAGGATTAATGGAAATGTCACTCTGCTGTAAGACTTGGGCTGCTGTAACCAGGTACAGTAGCTGACAGGAGTGAGGGATACTGTCCCAATCCCCTTGCAGCAGGGCTGGCTGCAGCTGGATGGAGGTGGGACTGGGGACCACAGGATGGTGTGCTTTTGAGGCTTGAGTTGCTGTCACCGTGGTTTTGCTTCTGCTTTGCTGACTTTTTGGATGGTTGCAGGTGGACTGGAGCCAATAGACAGCAAATATGTCAGAGGGGCTCCCCTGCCAGGGAGGGCTGGCACAAGGTCGTGGGGACCCTGGGCTGGACCTTTGCAGGGTGTTACAATCTGAGTCTGAGGAGCCGCAGGCATTTTTCCCCTTGAAGGTTGTGTACAAATTGGGAGGACTCAAAAATTGCTTTTATTCCCCCTTCTTCCCCGTCCCGGATTAAATCCGAGCCTCCTGCTGAAGTGAGTTTTTTCTCAGTGCCTTTCATCAAAGTTTCCTTCTCTCAGATGGGCCAGATAGCTCTGCCTTCTCCCAGCAACTTCTATTTCTGGCCCTTCCTCACTGCACGCACTTGTCTGCAGACCCCAGCTGTGCAATCACAAGCAGATCACTTATCCCAGCTCTAATTGCGGGAGCTCAGGTTTGTGGGGGTTTATTTAAGATGATGGTTCTGGATGAGGTTTGGCTTGGTTTGTTCCCTTCCCCATCACAGAGTCAGGGAGGAAAGGTGAGAAACTCATGAAGGAGCTTTTCAGCATTCAGCTACCTGAGTGGTAGACTTCAAAGTGCAGCCTGGCAGGGTCATCATGCCTGTCCTTTAAGGTTTGAAATGAGCTGTGTAAGTGTAAGGAGCTTGAGACCAACTCAGTCAGTGGAGGAGCCATGGGTGACGGGGAGCCAGAGGTGTCGATCTAGAAATAGCTTTGGATCCCTCTCCTCTCTCCTTGAATGAGGGGAATTAGGGTTCTGTGGCTTGTCTGATTGTTGGTGCTGTGAAGCCTACCAGTGCTATGGAGGCAATTATCCAAAATATAATAGTGGGTTTTGCAATGTAGATCTACCTCTTCTGTTGGCAATTGGGCTGAGGCTGGTGGCACCCTCCAGACCAGGTACTGGTTGGATGTTGAATGGTGATGGTACTGGTCTAAACTGGGTGCCATCCAGTGTCTTTTTTTGCCCTCACTCTGGAGATAATCTTGCTAGGCGAAGTTGCCCTGGTGGGTTCTTGGCCCCGTTTCTGTGAAGCTTTAACAGCCCTTTGGCTAATATGGGCATGGTCCTGGAGAACACCATGCACTGAATGTGAGGACCAGCAGATATAGACCATGGGAAACTGAGCCCTTATAGCCAAGATCTGGGGAAGTTACTGTTAGCAGGTGATGCAGGTGAATGTATGAAATGCTTGGTGTTGACAGAAAACATCAGTCTTTGGCTTGAGGCTATACAAGCAAGCTTTGGGATTATATGGTTCCTGAATCTGAGACATAAGAACCAACTTGAATACATATTTACTATGTCACTGTGTTTAGCACAGCTTGTTGAGGAAAAGGTTTTGTATACTCTCACTCTCCCTGTCCTTCTCCTAATAACACTGGAATGCTCCGACCAATTTATTTGAACTTGATAGATTACGAGTCATGAAGATACCAAGTTCCTACACATATCGTGAAAATGGGCAGGGGAATAGTAACGAGAGTTTGTTGTAGTGCCTTGTAGGGAACAATGCATTATCATCACAGTTCTCATTAGGCACTGAGCAGTCCACAGGAGAGCTCAGTTTCACAGTGCTGCTGGCCAAAGCATCCAGCCTTCTCTGGCTGTGGGACAGTACAGCTACGCGTGTAGGAGAGGAGGCTCCCAGCAGGTTGTGCCTAGAGCTAGAAAAACTGACATTTGCAGTGCCTGAGTCCCCCTTTACTGGGAAGCAGGCACTTAAGAGAATGATTCCCTCTAAATGCTTTCTTGGGCGGCTGTGTGTTCAGCCAGCCAGTCAGAAGACACTGCCTTGTATTTACAGAGGGTAATTCTGCACACCTTATTTATTGTGTAGTAAAGAAAACAAATTAAGGTTGTGTAATTATAGAGACAGGCACACTTTTAAATAAGTCTTAAGTAGTCAGATTTCTATTTAGAAAATTAATAATTACCATTTCTGTCTTCATTCAGAGGCTCTTCTTAAACTGTCTTCATGCTCTAAATGGGTTTGTGGGCTGGCTAAGATATAGCTCTTGTCAAAGGGTTCTCTCCCAGTGCTGCCTGCCAGAGCAAGGATGGGGTTGAGGACCAAGCTTTTTCTTCCAGTCTTCACCTAAGGGTCTTAAAGATGGAGACCTTGGATAAAGCCAGCATGGGCTTCAGGAGTGCTGTGTGCTGAGTGCAACTGTTTTTTGAGTATCGTATGGTCAGATCACCTTCTGCTCCACAGGCATTTTTTTTTTCTGTGTGATCCTGTCAGTCTTTGTCCCAAAATGAGGATTGAAGAGGAACTGGAATGTGCTGGCAGGGGTGTGCAGGGACCTGGTCTGCCTGGTGAAAGACTGAGCTGACTGATCTGTGGGCTTGTTTTCATAAGCAGACCTGAGCTGTGATTAATTTGGAGCCTCCCGGAACCTCCTCTGTAGATTGTGTTGTTTTAGAAGGATGGGGTTAGCTTCGGTGTCCTCGTTGGGTTCATGGCAGTTTTTCGGTGTCACATGAACTGGTACCCTTGTATTGGGTGCAGTTTGTAGCTTTGATGTGGCAGTTCTCACAGATGTGTTATGGCTTTTTTTTTTTCAGGCTTTGATAAGAGAGACTGGGCTGCATCCCCTCAAAATTGAGGTGGCTGAGGCAGTCCAAGGTTGATAAGTCCCTCTCTGCCTTCTTCAGCGCTGTTTCAGGACAGCACTTGAAGCCCTCCAGCAACTGAGGTTCGCGTGCTTTCAAAGGGCTGCAGGCAACCATCTTGCAAGGCTGGCAAGGTTCACCTTCTTTGTTCTGTAGGTCTGAGAGCTTGATTGAGATCTTACAGTAAATAAAGACATAAACAAAGTATCAGCCTCTGAAATACTGCAAATACAGCACAGTTCCCTCTTGGTCATGGCTTGAAGGTCATTTTCCCCTGCTCTGTAGTTAATGATCTGTTCCTTCCTCTAAAAGACTGATTCTTGTGTACAAAGCAGAGTTAAACTCTATTTTGCTCTTTTCCTGTAACCAGCTCCAGGCCCTGTGACTACCTGCAACCCTTTACTTCATTCTGGATGTCCTTACCCTTCCTCCTCCTTCCTGATGGTTTCTCCATGCTTTGTCCTTTCATCACTGCGCTGCTGTCATACCCATCCTGGCAGTCTCCTCCTAACCCAAACTGTCATGTGTTAATTGCTCTTGATTTCCTACCCATACTCTCTAGTCAGTGCAGCCTAACGAGTCTGTGTGTACCAGCTGGGGCACTGTAAATGACTGTATGTGAGCTCTTAGCTCACTGCGAGGGAGAAGTAAAAATGCATTTGCCTAAACCAGTTTCTTGATAGTTTAATGTTTTTTATTCTGTATTTCCGAAGGACTAAATAAGAACTGAATTTCTCCATTAATATATGCAAAGTAAGAAGTATGGGAAAGATTTAAAGAGCCTTTAATTTCCATTAGGTGAATGTTCCTTTGCTATCCCTAATCAGGCTGGCAGCTTGGGTACCCTTTGATTCCCATTTGTACTCTAAGGATGCTCCTGCTCCAGCCCCTTCTAGGTAGGAGCAAGCCTCTGTGCTGCGATTTACTCAGGCGGATATTTTTGCCCATGTGTCTCTAGTTCTTCTATAAAATGCTAGGCATGCTTATAGCACAGTCACTAAAATAAACATCAGTAACATCTCCCCTGCTTCCATAAACTTTCCTGTTCTGTCTCCATCTGCTTTGTCCCCTGGATGCTGGTGTAGCGCAGGTCCTTGCTGATATGCTAATCAGCAGCAGTGATTTGATGGCATGTATATTCCTAGTCCTTACCACAGGTGATGGATAGCAGTTAACTGCAGCTGTTCCTTTTTCCGCAGCAGCAGAGGTAGGTCCTGTGTTTTACGAGCAGTTGTGCACAAGGCCAGAGGAGAAACCGGTTTTGTGCAGGACTGGGGCTTTCCTTCAGACTGGGTTGAAATCATTTGACCTGCATTTAGAGGACTGGGTAACTAATTCCTGGCTGCAGGCTGCTTCGCTCGGCTGTGGAGAAGGTTTATTGTATTGTGAGTTTGTGACTGATGTACTCTAGTGGGACCTGAGAGAGAGAGTTTCCAACTCAAGGACTGTGCACCTTGCAGCAAGACTTGTCCTGCCTTGGTTCCCCATTTGAAAACCTGGAATAAGAGCATTTGTTTTCTCTGCTTGTATTTGATCTATTTGTAGCATTACACCCTGGATGGTTTCTAGTGAAACCTGGCCTTGAATTGTGGATGCTGTTGCAATAAAAGATGAGTTATAATAATGCTGTCACAAGTATTTGTTGCCTGCTCAGATTCTTATGTTAGGCCTGTCGCTCTGGTACCTGGCCTCTCAGGATTTTGCTGTGGCTTTGTCTCTCCTTCCTTCCTTTGAAATGTTGAGATGTTTCCAGCTGCATTGTGTGGTTATGAGACTTATTTTCCTTCCTGAAGTTTGATCAGTTGTCTTCTAGCAGACGTGTAAAATGGGCAATAGTGGTTTTGCAAAGGTCCTGTTTTCTCCCATCCTCTCATTAAAAAAAAAAAAATCCTGCAGACAGTGTTTGGGATGCTTTGAATGAGGCTGCCCTGCTGTTCCTATGTAGGAGCAGGGCAGGGTGGTGTTTTTTTTTTTTTTCAACCTTGTTTCAGGATTGGGATAAAGTAAGAATTTTAGACAAGTTGAGGTTTTTGAGGGGCTTATCCTCTGTGACTTAGTCCTTGTGCAACAACGACCTGATGGATGTCTTGTTGTGAGCTTCCCCTCAAAGAGCACCCAAACATTCCTCTCGGATGTGATCCTGAAGCTGAAGTGTAGTTGTGTCTTGGTTAAATCTGACCACATCTGTGAGATCACCAGCCGCACAGAATGAGCTGATTTCTGGAGAGTTGGGCATGACAAGGATTGAATCTTGTTTCTAGGCTTCTGAGGTCACTGCAGCATGGAGGTACTCCAGAAACAGCCTCTGCCTGTCCCTTTTGCTTGCTCCCCAAACGCTGTGGTTCGATTGATTAGATGTGCTGCAAAGCATGTCTTACCTGCCTGTGTCAGCATAAGATGAACTGCACAAGGAGGAAGACCCT
This sequence comes from Chlamydotis macqueenii, assembly GCF_036417535.1. Taxonomy (NCBI): domain Eukaryota; kingdom Metazoa; phylum Chordata; class Aves; order Otidiformes; family Otididae; genus Chlamydotis; species Chlamydotis macqueenii. Next base: position 8,277,224 of record NC_141567.1, on the reverse strand, counting down.
CCCCAACAGAGGGACCTGAGGACATGGAAACCTCCTTGGAAGTTGCTGGGGCAGAGAGTTAACAATCATGGCAGGATGAGGGAAAGTTAAGTGACCTAAAAAGTTATCTCACCTGGGATTTTTCTTTCCATGATACTGGTTTACTAACAGTATGATTGCAGGGCTGATTTTCCCTTTTTGATGTACAGGCAATAAGCACTAGGGCAGAAAAATAGAAACATTAAAATAATATGTTATTTGAGCAATAAGATACGACAGGGCATGAATGATGGGACATTAATTCATGATGGTGTGCGACTAGGCAAGAATTTAACTGTCATAGGTTAGGCAGTCGCGTGTTTTATTGGAATTATAAAATTTTATTAGAAAACTGGTTGAGGGGGTGGGGTTTCCCACCACCTCCCCTCCTCTCATTTGTATCTGTGAAGGGATGAGCTGTGGATTATGTCAGATGCAGGAGACTGTGAGATATTTATAAGGTACTGTAAGAGCCTGAGTTTTGTCTTCCTCAGGAGCTGTAGGTAACCGTGTCCGTAGACTTGTTAGTGACTGAGGATGAGTGTGTTTCACGTCTGCTCTCCTCCAGCATTCCGTGAGGCTTTCCCGGGGCTTCTCCCCAGGCAGCCGTGCAGGTGCCCATGAGTGTCCCGTGGGGTGGGAGCAGCAGCGTCCGCCCCGCGGGGCTTCGCTTCAGCACCACGGACAGTGCCGGCAGCAGGCTCCCTCCTGCCCTGCCTGTGCCCCCGGCCCCTCCTCATCCTCCCAGCCTGCACCCCTGGCCTCCTAGTTTCCAACCCAGATGCCGATCTGGCTGCCCGCAGCTGAGCTTCTCAGCCTCTGACCCAGGCCTGGCCTTCCTTCCCTGCGACTCAGCCTCTCTGCCTCCCGCTCTCCGCATTTCCAGACCTCCCTGCCTCCAACCCAGTTCTCCAGCCTCCTGTCTTCTCTGTCTCCAGCTGGGCCTCCCTACTGCCAAATCAGTTCTGACCTCTCTGCCTGCAGCCTACAACCATCCCCAGCCACCCTGCCTGCAGCATGGGCCCTGGCCTCTAGCCTTGTCTGGGACTCTTTGCCCTCCCTGCCTCTGTTTGCAGCCTGGCCTCTGATCCAGCCTCCCTGCCTCTTGCTCAGTCCCTGCCTGCAGCTTGACCTCTCTGCCTGCAGCCCCTGCACCCTTTGCCCAGCTCTTGGAGCAGCATCCTTCCCCTTCCAGCCCCAGCCAGGCACCCAGGGGCTGTGCACACCTGGCTGCAGGTGCCAGCTGGATGAAGCCACCAGATGTGAGCCCATCTGAGGGGTGACTAGCCTGGTTTCCCTGCTAGCAGTGCCTTTATTCTTCCATCTCATGCTATGAAGCCAGCCTGCTGAGATGCCTGTTTGACAGATGCAATACAAACTTTCTGAACTGCAGTGGCTCCTGGCACTGGCTTTGTTCCACAGTGTGAATGGAGTCATCTTGCAGCACTGCTACCCGGCTGCTGTCTGTGGGTTTCTCACATGAGTAGCTCTCTAGGAGAACTGCCATCCAACTTCACGGCAACCGCAACCCGTGGGCTTTGGCTAAATGTTTGTTGTATCCACTTGTGCATGTTGATAATTGTGGGTAATTTGCTGTCTCAGAATAATGAAGGAATGCCTGCTGCAGACTGAAGAGCTTGGTGCTTCACGGTGATTAGTCTTTTCATTTGAAAATATTCCTCACAGTGACCAATATTTGAAGATAAAGGGTGGGTGAAAAATACTCCTCCTTTTTCAGTACATTATGTATTGAGAAGAATAAGAAAATGTAACTGCTGTGTCCAGATATTCTTGTGGGTTTTTTTTGACAGAGCTAATTTTCAGAGACAAAACATGTTTCTGCTTTTGGAGTGGTTATAAGTGAGGAAGGTAGCAAGCAGGCTTCGCTGGACTCTGACTATAAAGTCACCAACAGTTCCCTGTTCCCCTCAGCCAAGCGCGCCTGCGGCTGTGATGAGACACATCATAGCATGGCGCAGGTGTAGCTGCAGGCAGGTCTCTGCTCGGAGCATTACTCCCTCCTGTGTGCTCAGCTGCTGCACACCAGGAGTGTTTCTGCCCAAAAGACTGCGTCCGTGCTCAGGTGTGCTCCCAGGCATCTGCTGCCTCCCTGCTCCGCATCCCCACCCCACGGGCCCATGGAGGGAAGCAGCAGCCTGGTGCGAGGCGGCTCCCTCCTTGATGCTGTCTGTCTCCAAAGCTGAGTGTTTTTCTCACCGTTTGATGAGGTGTAGCTGGAGTGCATCAGCCTCACCTCCTGCTGCGGCCAGGAGCCTCCGTGCAGCACGGGCGGTGGCAGCTGCCATCTCCGCTGCCATCTCCGCCCTTCGTTCCCTCTGTTCCCCACGCGTTCACCTCCCCGTGCCAGCCCGTCACCCCTGCGTGCTCCCCAGCTCCGCTCCCTCATGGTGCCCAGGCGCTGCTCCCAGACCCCCTGCGCTGTGGGTGCAGGCAGCCCTGCTCCCTGCTGAGGGCTGTAGGCTGATGGTAGGCTTTCTTTTCATTAGCTGGTGTAAACACAGCTCTTTGGCAGCAGCCTGCTTTTCTGAGCCCAGGAAGACCATTTTTCCTTTTATCTATAATTTAGTGCAGTGTCAAGCCACAGAAGTTTTAACGATAATAAGCAGCAGTGGAAATGTATTTATTTGCTGCGAAGGTGGGTTTCATTCCAGGGATGTGGGGCTGTTTTTTACGCTTCCCTTGCAAGAAATGTTGGCTGCTCAGGCAACCTCCCTTCCAGTGTGTTCAAGGAACCTCTCCTGCAAAGCTCACTGCTGCAGTTCCTGCTTGGCTTAGTGGCTTTCCAGCCGCTTTCCCACATGGGACCAGTGGGCCAAGTGAACTGGGAAAGGAGAAGCAAGGAAAATACAGTGAGGTGGGAGAATTCACGTGCTTGGTGTGGTGTATTGGGGGAAAAGGGAGGCATGACTTCCTCATCTTTCACTTTTTCCTGCTGCTGGGCATCTCTTGCATCTGCTTCCCAGACCAGCTTCTGTGATGGATTTGACTGCTGAGGAAAAGCAGGGAGGGGCTTTTTTTGGATTATATATAGCGCTTGCCTTCTGTCAGCCTATGAAGCTGGCAGTGGTGACTGGAGATTAAAAAGTGGATCCATGTCATATGGAAGGACCAGAGCTCCTTCCTGAAGTTCAGGGAGGCAGAGAGTGGAGCTTGGGGCTAGTCAAAGATGAGCAGGGGCTAGGATGTAGCTGGGGGAGGGATAGGGACCAGTCTGGAGAGAAAGAATTGCAAGAAAGGATTGGAGCAAGAAGTCATTGGAGAAGAAGGTTGAAATGGAGCAGAAAGGGGATGGGGTGTAGAAAATGGGATGGGGAAAATGGATCTGGAGAGAAGAGGGAGGGTTGGCTGGGGTGGGGAAGAAGCATGTGTGTGTGGGAGCGCTGCAGGGGGAAGCAAGTGTAAGGGAGAAATGGGTTAGCTAGCAAATAATTGGGAACTGTGCCTGTGAATTAACCAGAACTTTCTTCTCCCTCTTCGACGGGGCTTTGGAGGCAATATTAGAATCTTCCTAATTATTTTTCTTGGACGAGTTTTGCGATCCTGATGATATTAATTATTCTTAAAGGTCAACAGCACTCACTTGAATCCCCTTCTGTTCTATCATGTAATCAGTTAATTAATTGGAAACCATTTAGTGATGTCTGCCGAGAGCTTAGCCTGCCTTATGCCCTGTTGTTTTGCTATTGCTGGGAAATATATATATATATGTGTGTGTGTGTGTCTGTATATATATACATATTTTCATATTTGTACCCCTTAATTTCTTCAAAGGCTCTACAGGACCCTCAGTGCCATCCCAGCCCATAGCAGCCCCTGGCACCCCTCAAGGCCAGCAAACTGGGGCTCAGACCCAGCTGTTACTTTTCTCTTTACTAACCCCCTGCAAGAGCAGTGCTTGAGATTATTCAGGGCTCATTGATTTCTGGGCATCCAAGTAGGTGGGGATTTTTTTTTTTTCCCAATTATTTTGATGCAAGAGCTATCTAACAGCTGAGAGCACAGCCCTAGTTCAGGAGGGAGTGTCCTGTCCCAGCAGCTCTGTGCTTGATGTGTTGAAGTTGAGGCTCTTATGTGGACTTTGTCCAGCTCTCCCAGTGCCTGCCTGTGTATTTGGGGATGTCTCAGCTGGGGTGGAACCTCCTGAGCACCTGTCCTTGCTGCTTCAGTGAATTCAAGGGGGAGGTGGTGGGAGACATTCGGGAGCCTGGGAGGGCACGTGTTTGGGGTCTGGTGTCACTGCGTACTCGGAGATGCCGGGAAATGCACCTTGGGCACGGCTCTCCTTCCTGTGACGTTTCCATGCCATGCCTCGCCCCAGCACAGAGCTCTCCTCTTGCACAGCGGTCATGTTTGCTCTGGATCAACTGGAAACCTGCAAGTGGGAGGTGTTTCCCAGTTGTTCTCTGTTCCTGGCTCAAAGGAACAGGCAATTTGAAGTAAGCAGGCAGGATAAACCCAATCCCTTGCTGGAGCTGTCAGCTGGCAACCCTTGTTCTCAACCAGCACCCATCTCCAACATTATTTCTGCGTGTCAAAGCAGGAGAAAAGCCCAGCACGCAGTTATATTCCAGGCCTAATGGATCTAAAATTACTGCAGTTTGGGAAAGAAGAGATGGGGTGTGGGCGGAGCAGCCCTGAGGACATCTCAGCTGCGGGAGGGCAGCCCTGGGAAAGGACTCTTGCCTGTTGCAGGTTGATTTTTCTTTTCCTTGAGCAGAAGACTGGCATGTTCTGTGGATGCTGCTGGACTCTGCCCTGCAGGGAAGCTGGCAGACAAAGGGAAAACAACTGCAGGGCTGACCCAGCTTTTAACCTTTCATCGAGTCCTCTGAGAGCCCAGATGCCTTTGGAGAAGAGCAGTGGAAACTGCACACAGCAAGGGAGAGTCGAGTGTAGGCCAGAGGGCCAGATCTCTGCATCTGATCTGCCTTGAAGCATAGGGCACAATATTACCCACATCTGGTGATGGCTTCCCATCTGTGCCACGTACTGGACCAAAACTGTGAGAAACAACAAGCTCTTGAGGGGTGATTTGTCTCCAAACAAAGCTTCACGCAGCTCAGAGATGCCTCAGAGGAGATGACTTGGAGGGTGTGGAAGTGTCATGGGGCTGAAGATGGCCTTTAAAACAGCTTTTAAAGTGTTTTGGGATAGGCTGGGATGAAGGCAGTGGGAGGAGAGGCGTGGGACAGATGTGCCGGCCAGCCGTGGGAGCCATGTGACGGAGGCGTGGTGCTTGACGCCTTCCTGGTTGCTCTGCTACTTCTGTTTTGTAATGCTATTGTTTAAAGAACAATGCAGGAGACCAGCCCCTTCCACCTCCTTCAGCCCTGTTTCAGTAACAGCTGGGATTTTATGAATCAAGGTCATACAGTGGGGAAGTAGGGGGAGTTAGTGGTTCCTCCTCCGGCATCACACCTCTGGCACTTACAGGTGTGCACGTGGAGTGGCAGGGTCTCTTCTTGTGTGTCACCGACGATGGTGTCTTGCTCTCCTGTGATGGAGAATGCTTTTAGTTTAGGAAACTATTACAAATTATGGTTCTAGCCCTAGAACAAGAAATAATTTGGGGGTAATGAGATGATAACGTGACGGGGCATGATGTGTGACATATGCATTACAAGATGCAGGACTACCTGTGGATGTGAGAAAGAAGTTAGTTACGCTGTCCAAGCTCACAAAGAAAGGTTGAACCTCAGGGGCTTTTTGATTCTGCTGTGTTTGGGGTCAGTAAAGACATAGGTGTTGCTAAGGGGTTGCCTGAAGAGCAGAACTGAACCGTAGGTCATGCCAGACCATGGCTGGAGGACCTCTATAAACTGTCTTACTCCTCCATAGCACCAATACACACGTCCTGGTGCTGAGTCTGGCCAGGGAGCACAAACGGGAGAACTGCTGGCAGCTCTGAAATCGCAGGCTGACCAATTTAACACTGTGTCCCGTTCTGCTAACTCTGCTTTCGGGGTGTGTGGAGCTTGCGCGTGCTTGGCATCGCCCATTGCTTTTGCAGGCTCTATCTCAAGCACATCCTGCTGGGGCTTTGTGCTGAGCTATTGGAGTTTTCAATTGAGTCTAATATTTGCAGAGCCTGATTTGTGGGGAGGCTGGTGCTGCCACAGCTTCTGGGATCTGCTGGGGTAATTTTAGCACATTCATTAAGGGAGGACAGTACATTTTTTCCCTTAATGAGCAAAGCTGCTTACTAAACAGGAAAAGGAGGGAGGGGAAGGGGAGGGCAGGGCTGGCGATGGGGAATGTAACGTTGCTTTTAGAGGTCACTGAAGTTATCTGGCAGGGACAAGCAAGCCCCAGAGTGACTTTCCAGCGTTTCTCTGGTTCAAACCCAAATCTTTAGCATCTTACTTGCTGCAGAAATTAAGCCTGGATTGGAGCTACCCCTACACCTCCATCAGTGTGTGAGGCTGCTGACGTTTTCCTCTCCTGTGGCCACCAGCACCCAGCCAAGGCTGCAGCGAGCTGCGAGATGATGGGAAGCACCCGTTGTTCCCAGAGAGCCGGGGATATCAAGGGAGTCTCATGCAGTGCTACTGGCATATCCAGCGCTGGGGACCGCCGCTAAGGATTCGCATCTCGCCTCTCATTTCTGCCAGGCGGTCTCTTGCGTTCCCTCAGCCCCAGCTGCTCAGCGCAGTTGATCCCCCTCCGCTCAGGATTTTCAGAGTGGTACCGTGTTATTAAAATGTGTGAAAAACTTCTCCCGTGCAGAAGTAAATGTGTCAGGTTGGAAATAAGGGCGAGCGGAGGATGGAGATGTGTGGAGGAGGGACAGGCGAGGAGGCGTCCTTCCCAGCAGCAGTGTTTCTGCCGGTGCGTTTGGGCTGAACCGCGTAATATAGCTTACAGTTTAATTACAGGGGCTCCTGCTTGTTGGTGTCATTAATGAGGCATCCGGCTTAATTTAGCTGAATAAAAATGGCTTTAATAGTGGAAACCTTTTTGGCTGATGGGTAATTGAAGTAAAAGAAAACATGCTGTCTCCTCTTGCGTTACAGCCCACTTGTTCCGGACTGCATGGGTCCAGACCCTTTTCTTGTCCCACCTCTTTCCAAGCGCAGGAGGAGGGATGGATGGAGGGAGAGAGCAAGAACTGGGACTTTGTTCTCACTCTTGATAATGTCCCACCTTTGCGGTGTGCATGGGGTTGCTGGGTGGGGACATGGCATCATGAGCCACCTGCGAAGTGGGAGGCTTAGGAGCATGGCTGCTGTGGCAGAAGGAGAGCAGAGTGGCGTTGAGCCTGAGTCACGAGTGGGTCAGGTCTCTGCTGTCCTGGACCTGGTCCAGGCAAGCTTCATCCAACCGCTTCTCCCTATCCAATTCCATTTGAAACCTGCTCCAGAGACAAAAAGGAGCCTGACAGCTATTTCTAAAGATTGTCTACATGGAAAATAGTATCTTGTGAGCAATGGAGAAAATGTCCCATGGCAAAGAAGCAGCTTGAATGTCCTGAGAGAGACAGGCTGCTGTTTGCAACTGACAAATATGCAGGCAAGGCATTTTGCTTCCCTCCCCGCCGGGTTTCCTCGATGTGTGATGTGCTGTATTTTATTACAGGTGGAGCTGATGCACAGGCTGTTGTAAAGGTTGTCTGGCACGCTCTGCTACAGGACTGCTTCCACTTTCCTATAACTCTGCCAAATTTTAATTGCTCAGGCTCAAGTTTTCTGTGTTGGGTGTCTGCTCCTGGCTGATTTTTTTTTTTTTATTACTTCTTTCTAGTTTCAAATAAAAACCTGCTCAGAAGTTTGAGGCAGTGGATGGGAGGGGAGGAAATGGGTTGCTTTGCTCAAACTAGAAAGTACTGGTGATGATTCTGTTACAGAGCACCTGCACCCTCCTTTTGTGGAGGGGAAGAAACTTTGTCAAAGGGCAGAATTTGCTTGGAAGACTTGACTTTGCTCTGGGATGTTTCCTTACATAGGCAGAACAGCTCTTGATCCAGTTGGAGGGGAGAAGTTTTGCAAGGGATGTTTTGGAGTACATAGGGATGATGAGGAGCCGCAGGTCTTGTTGGGGCACTGGGGCTGGATGAGAGGGCATAAAGGCAGGGAAGATCATAGGAAATTTGGGCATGGATAAGGAAATTGGGACTGAGAAGTATTTGGGAGTGGCTGGAGAATGATGGGTAGTGTCATTCAGCCTGCTGAGAAGAAGTGGCTGGATAGGGGGAAGGCAAGAGACTTGGCACTGCCTGACCATGGGTGCAAGAGGGTGGGGGTTCAGGTTGCTGCAAACGATGAGGATCTGGAGGTGGCGATGGATTTTCAGCCTTGGAAACTGTGGTGTGAAGGCAGAACGGGCAGCTGGAGCTGGGAGAGGACTAGGCCTGGCTGGGAGGGCATTGATTTTCCCCAATGCTCACCTGTTATGCTCTACAAAATTCTGGGAAATTCAGTGCATGCAGTTGAGGTTTGAGCATGGGGGGAACCTCATGAGTGCCAAACAGGAGTTACAAAGCACAGGAGCTAAAAGCTTCGCCCGTGGAGCTGTAGTTTAATCTCGTCCTGTACACACCATCTCCAATTACACAATCATGCTGTCTTCCCTGGGAAACCTGCCCCATCTGATATGCTGGATGGATCTGTTCTGGGGAGAAGTCAGTGCTGTGCAGTGAGGCTGTTCCATAGGAGCTCCGAATCTTTTGAAGCAGAAGTCTGCGGATGTACCCTTTACACGTAGTAACCCACTCCTGGTATCGCTGACCTTTGGAGCTTTTGGCTTTGTGGCCGAAAAAGTGTATTTTAATGTGTGTTTGTGTGTGCAGCCTCTTTCTGTCTCTATGCTGAGATCAGAGACCTTTGCAAGGGTCCACTGCAAGGACCTTTCTGACATTTTAAAGCGTCCAAGGCGTCTGTTTCCCACGACAAACATGTTCCTCCCCGTGTGTGTCCTGGTTGATCTGACATGGAGCCGTTGGTGCGTGTCCCCTGACCGGCCCTGCAGAACTTGATGGTCAGTTTGAATTGGACACTGACTTTGCCCTTTGAGAGCAGAGTCTCTTGCCAGATGTGTGCCCGTGAAGATCCGTCGCCTCTTTGCCTAATGTGGTTTGTTGTCTGGGGGAGGGAGGGGTGGTAGGAGCTGGTTTCCAGGGACCGCAGGAGATGAGAAGTGGAGCACATCTGCCTGGCAAAGCTCCTTGCATTAGCGAGGATGTTTCCTTTCTCCATCTCTCTGTGTCCTAAATTGTAATAACACGATCATGCTATTTTTGATTCCCTTATTTGCGTGGAAAGCCTGTTGTTTTTTATCTTCTCTTTCAGAATCCAATTTTCTCTTGACATTTCTGCCTAATGTAGCAAAACATGACCTTTGAGAAAGGACATTCCAGCAAGATTCACTCCCTCCTCTGCATCCCTGCCTCTCTCCCACGTCTTGCTGTCTCTCATGCATCCCCCTTTACGCTTCCCTCTTCTCCCTGGGCTGGGGGAGGGAGTTTACTGCCTCGGTTTTCAGTAGCAGTGAGCTGCTCCTTCCCCTCCTACTTTTCATCTGTCTTTGCAAAATTTCCAGGTGCTCAGTGCTCCAGGGTGGATAAAAGAAGGAGTTTTGCAATATATTTTTTTTTTCTCTCCCTGCTTAGCTTCACCTGCTATTTTTATTGCCTTTCTAAACTTTATCGGAAACTGGAAGCAGTTTGTCTACAGCCGTTGGAATGGTGGGATCTCAGTCATGTGGAATGAGGTGCCTGTGGTTTGCTGTTGTTTCCGCAGCAGGGTAGTCTGATGAGAAGCAGAGCCAGAATTTAATGATGCAGTGCTGTGCCGTCGTGGTGTTCGGGCTCATTCTTCTGCCAGGGTCGTGGAGAGCCTTTGGGACAAGGGTTTGCTGTGAGCTGCAGCGGCTTCCCCACTCATAATTGCAGGGTTTTAGGCTTCGCGGAATCGCTTGGTGGCAGGTGGGACAGGACCAGAGTTGCTTTTCCCGCATCAGTCCCTTGACTGCGCCCTTTCTGCGTTTGCCTGACATGTGCCTGCCCTTGCTGCAAGCTGGTGTAAGGCGACAAACGAATCTCTCATCCCAAATCCTCCTGCACCAGAAATGCGCCGGCAGGAGTCATTCCAAGATTTGCTCTCTTGGTTTCAGCATGTTTCTTCAAATCAAACAGGGATCATGGGCTGAGCCCGGCACGGCTGGGCTGCCCGCTGTCACCTCTGTGCCGCCTTGTCCCTTATCTCCTCTCTGGCCAGCCAAAGTTTAATGACCCTCCAAGTAGTTAATGTCTCTGGCCCTCCATTGCTCTTTCCAGCAAGCAGGGCTGAGGCAGGAGGGTGCTGCAGCCTTGCCCTGAGCTGCCCTTCCTGCTTGCAGCCTGCCCGGCCAGGAGGGACCTGGCCGGGACAGGACTGGATTTGGCGAGGGATGTGAGGCAGCACCTCCTGTGTTTTCTGAAGGCCAGCATAGATATGGGAGGATTTGGGTTTCTGACAGAACTTGTGACCACCGAGCCCCGTGGGCTGGTCCCTCAGTTGATGGCTCTCAGGCTGGCCGGATGTCCCCAGAAAGGCTGCTTGCTACGGGAAGAGGTTTCATTACCATCTTCTCACCCCAAGCTTTTTTCTTTCTCTATCCTCTCTCTGCTTAGTCTGCCCCAAACTAGTTTCTTCTGTTTTGATTTGAGTACTTTGGTTGCTTTTGTACTCTTTTATCCTTTCTGGCTTTCAGCTGAGGAGGCAATATCTACTGGGTTGCAAAGCTCTCCCAGGTAGATGAGATTTATGTTTTTGCAAGTTTGGGCAGATGGAGAGAGGGACGGGGAGCTGTTGGCTGCTGTAGCAGCGGCACTCCTGCGTGCAAACACCACACAGCCACACCGGGATGCTTGGAGTGCACAGCTACTGCAGATCGTATGATAACACCTTGGGTAATCATCGTGTTGTCATTCTAACCTGTTACTATATTTAACATGACATTTGTACTTAGTTTTTTTTTTTGTTCAAGGTATGAAATTAGCCGTGTTCTTCCTGTTTATGGTTAGTTGAGCTTCGGATTAATGGGCAAGAATTGGACAAATCTTGCTCTGTTTGGATTTTTTTTTTTTTCCTTAAAATGGCATGATAGAAACCATTTTCCCCCTTGGAAAACAATAACTAAAATGAGAAACTTTCATTTGGGTCCGTCGTCATTAAAATCTCTCATTATGAAATTCAAACTTGAGTCCTAAACTGCTTGACAGCTTCCCTGTAGAGGAGGATGATGAGCTCTTTGGAGGCGATAGGGCCACGTGCAGGAGGAATTATTTACCGTGACTTCTTTTTTTCCTTGTTAATTTTCAGAGACCTCTCCGGGAACCGGCTCACTACTCTGTCATGGCAGCTCTTCCAGACCCTGCGACTCTTTGAACTGTAAGTCCCACCCTGGAGGTATCTCCAGGGAGAAGAGGGGAGGCTGAGTGAAGGAACAATTTCCAAATATAGCTGTTTTGAAGCCTGTGAATAATTACCTAAAAATCCAGTGGGCAGCACCATCCTTGGGAGGGTTTCCTTGGTACAGGAGCACCAGAGCAGAACCGCTTCTCTTTTAACTTCACAGCAGCTGGCTAATTAACGCCAGGATGATGAACAAGTCATGCTTGGGGTAGTAAATGGTTGACTAACTCTGGAAACACATTAGAAATACTTATTAGGCCAGATTTTGAGTGAATCTTCTCAAATACTTGATCCTCATCTGTTGCAGGGTAGGGCTAACTGTTTTGCCTTGGCTCATGGACACACTTTGTGAGACACCCCTGCTTTTTAGCTGAATGACTCCCTGACTTTCTAGCAATCGAGGCACCTCCCAGCTCCGATGTGGGAGATGAGATAGTGTCTCTCCTGGGGCACTGGTGGCCTTCAGCCTACTGAATTATTGATAGCGCATTCAGTGCTGTGCTTGAAGAATAAGTGGACACAAAATCAATGGAGTGTTGCCCTGATGACCTGTTTTGTTGAATTTTAGAAATAGTTGTTTGGTAGGAATAAAAAAATATATATATGTAGGATTTGTCCCAGAGGATCCTGGGAAGCTCCATTCATCCTCACTGATGATCAATAGAGCTGTAAGCTAGAAGTGACTTATGAAAGAATAAAGACAGCCTTTCAAGTGGGAGTAAGTGTGTTATCACCGGTGTTACTGCAGTGTATTTTATTTCTGTCAAATTGTTAAATGAAAAATACTAATAGTGATATTAGAAAACAGAGAAACGCCCTTCTGATGGGGAATCTGGCTTGCAGAGTTAAAATGCTGAATTTGGAATTTGTCTCCTCACTGATTACAGCTCTAAATATTTTTCAAGCCTGGCTCAAGTTTCAAGTTTAATAGCATGAGTCATTTGTATTCTTAGACCTTTACTTATTGTCATTGCATTGTCTGGCAAAACTCAGATTGATGGTTGTTACCCAAGAGAGACCCAGGAGTGGAGAAGCGAATGGGGCTGCAGTCCTGAGCTGGAGGCACTGGCAGGGCCTGGGGTAACAGTGGGCCTGCAGATTAATGGAGATGCTTCCAACAGGGCTTGTTTTTTGTGTCTTTGTTTCATTTGGTCATATCTTGTTTCTTCAGGCATGTCCCAGGTCTGCCACTCCAAGTCAGGCTCAAAAGACCAATACAGCCACAAAGGGAATTGAGATGCTGCTGTTTGGGCAGCAAAGTGTGCTTGTCCCCACCTGATGAAGCGTACATCCCTGTTGTCCTGCTGTGGTGATCCTGACAGGGAAGCTAATGTGTTTGGGGTGGCTTGGGTCAGTCTCAGGAGAGTCACCCCGGGCCAGTGCTCTGCAGCCTGGTGAATGGGAAGGATCTGAATTACTCGGCACCAGCTGGAGCTGTGCTCAGAGTGGTTTTCTCAGAGATAACAAGCCTCAAGTGATGGAAGAAGAAATGCAGATAAAAATGTGGGAGATTGTGGGGCTGGTTGGTAGGAAGACGTGATGGAGTGGGAAAGCAGCACTGACGTGATGTGTGGTGTCCTGTGGGGAGACTTGGCACCACGTGGGGCTGGAGCCTCGACTGGACCTCTCCTGCTGCAAAAGGGGTCTTAGCAAATCACTCCCTGGCAGCAGCTCCAGTGATCAGTTTAGACTGCCCACAGAATCTGGCTTGTTGTTGGCCAGACTGGAGCAAGAGCCGGGTCAAGTTTATTTTTTTCTGAGGGGTTGGTTTGTCACTGATGCTTCCTGACAAATTTTCCCTTGTCACTGAGGATCCTCCATCCACGTGAGCAGAGGTAGGACAGTCAGTACCAGAACAACATGACCATGCTGCTCCCCAAAGTGTGATGGGAGAGGGGCTATTTAGGTGATACCTGCTGGGACGTTGGTATTAATGAGGCAGGAGGATGTGCTTGCAGTGTCTTCCTGGGGCCTTGAAAGTGTCTTGCTGAACTTTGGATTTGTTTGAGAGAAGACATCATGGAGGTCTAGCCTGAGCTATGGGCTTTGAATAATCATTCATATAACAAAGTTAGGAATTGAGGTAAAGGCATATGTTGTCTTCTGTGTGATGGTCAAGGTCCTGAGTGCCAGAAGGATGGGACGTGTTGATAAGGAAAAGTGAATTCCCTAGGTGGGGAGCAATTAGTAATGGATGTGCAAAAGTGAGAAATGTTGTATTTTTTTTTAGAAATGCAGAGGATGGGTGAGTAGAAGACAGTTTTTTGGCACACTGAGCTCCAAGGAGGCTTCCAGAATCTGGGAGGGAGACAGAATACATGGCCCACTTAAAGTGAGTGTGAAGCACTGGTGAAAGCTAGAAAGGGAGTTGCAGACTGACATCAGCCAAGGACTTGAAGTTGAGCCAAAACTCTCTGGAAAAGAGAGAGACAGCAAGCAGAGACCAATGCAGAGGCAGCAAGCCTGAGGAAGGCAGGCTGAGCAGCAGCACTTGTGCATGGCTGTGGAGAGGCCAGAAGACTGCAGAAACACATAGATGCTGGCAAGAGTCTGTTCTCAAGAGGGTTAAGTCTACAGGGAGGATTGGTGGGATAAGTGGTTGCAGGTCTGCAGTGGTTCACCAGAGGCACCTTATATTGAGTATCAGTGCCCCAGTGCTACCAGGTAGCTGTGAATCCAGAGGGAAGACAGTCATCGAAGGCAAAACTGTGACTTGTGACAAGGCAGCTCGGAGCAGCGGAGCACGCGAGGAGGGAAGCAATGGGAGGATTGTCTCCAGGAGAGCGTTGAGAAGAGAGGAACTACAACTGATATGACACGGAGATTGCCAGGGAACACGAGACCTGACAGAGCTGCTTACGGTGAACACAGGAGGAAAGCAGGAGACTAATGGGAAGATCGTGCCACACTACAAGAGCAGGCAGGTGGATGGGAACTTGGGGCTTGAAAGAGCTGCCTGGCTGCATTCATGGTATCGCAGGCTCGAAGAGATGGTATTGCTTTAAAGCAGAGCTTCTTTTCTTGTTCAGCAGAGCTGAGCTTTTCCCCTACTGACTCACTGAAGAAAGGATGGCAAGAATGAGGCACACTTCCAAAGAATATTATCTCTTTCTTCTCCTGGCCAGAAGCAAGGCTTTTGGAATAGTTTCCAGTAACTCCAGCCCCAATTCCCACAGCTCGGGCTGATCTTGACCGGCAGGTCTCAGGCTAATGTGCGCGCAACTCTCCTAAGTCTGAAGCTGAGTGTGTGCAGGGAAGCATCTGACACATGCAACAGCTCGTAAACATTGGACTTAGAGCCTTTCTTATCCAGAAGTCACAGCTGGTTTCCTCTGTCATGTCCTTGGCTTCCTTTGTCATGTCCTCAGAGAGCTTAGGGCTGACATTTCAAGAAATTCCTTCCTGGAAAGACCTAAGACTCTGGATCCAATTACATCTTTGGTTGTATAAAACCTTGTAGTCCTGAACATCTTGCAGCTCTGCCCGACCCATCAGCATTTCTAATACCAACGGTTCCTGCCAGCTTGCCCTGCAGTAGATTTCTGCAGCGCTACAGCAAGAGGCTTTGGTGGGGATGGGGCACAGCAGCATCTCTGTTAATGTTATGAATCCAACTTAACATCATCTGTGCCTGTAGCTTAAAAACTTCTTGCTGCCAACAGCCACACTAATAGAGCTGTAGCTAGGCAGTGGGGGTACTCGCCTGCTCTCTGCATTAGCTAATCCAGCCGTCGCTCCCTGTCTGAGTTCTTCCCTTTCTATCCCATCCCTTTCTGGCAGGGGTTTGGAAAGAATAGTTCTGGTTGGACCGTCAAGAAAGGTCCTGGTTCTGGGAAATAAGTAAAAATGGAAAACAAAGGTGTTATTCTCTTTCTGCTGGCTGCTCTTTGGTTCTCAAGCTCAGGGATGCAGTCTCAGTCCCGAGGTAGGAGAGTGTTTTAATTACAAGTGTATGAAGCCTTGGCAGCGGTTTTATGTGAATCAGAACAGACAAGAGAAGTGTGGCGAGGATCTCCACTGCCCTCTGAGAGGCTTTAGCTGCAGACAGCTTTGGTTTAGCTGATGAGTGGGGAGGCGCAGGGCAGGGAGTGTGTCTCATTCAGCTGCCTAGCCTGAAAAAACCCTGCTCTGTGTGTGTTAAGTCCTGTTTGTCCCAGTACACACTGGGATGCTGATGGCATCTCTCTCCTACCCTGGTGTAGGCTGCCCAGGCAATTCTGGGAGGTGATGGGTTCAGCAGGGAGCAAAGCTGGGCTCAGCCAGGCACTTGCAGCATCACTGTCTCTGAAGAGTTGCCTTGGTGCCCGAATAGCTCTAGGGTTTCAGCTCTGCCATCATCCCCTTGAATGACAGTGCAGGGCATGACTGTCCCAGTTTTCCTCTGTCCCAAACACGAGTGTGTACTGTGTGGAGGGGCTGTGCCTGGAGTGTGCCCTCTGCAAGCCCGTGCTTTGCCTGGGGGATGGTGGATGGCTCCGGCTCACATGTGGCTTCAGTCCCTTTTCGGGCCAACTCCTTGGTGCAGAAAACAGCTCTACTTGTACAGAGAGACCCCAGCTTGCTTGTGGCTGTGGACCTTGCTATTTCTCACAGGCATTTTCAGTCTTAACAAGGCCTTCAGAAGGTGTGGGAGTGTGCACCGCTCCTGAGTGCTTGTAACCAAGCGATGCTTTGGCAATGTTTCCCAACTAAGGCTATGTGTGAAAAGTGCCCTTTGGGTTTACTTGTCCTCTCTGGGAGCAAGCTTTGCTGGATACTTCTCACGAGAAGGAGCCCCTTGCCTTAATTCTCACCATGGTGCTGCTGCGCCCATTAAGTCGCAATGACAGCAATGAAGACCTCTTGGCTGCTGTGCCATTCAGCACCAGTTTTTGTCCTTCCCGCTGTGATGGGAGATGTTTCTGCAGCACGTGGTGATGCCTTCTGCCCTGACAGTGGGTTTTGGCCAAAGGGGAACTTGTGTTCCCCAAGGTGCTTCTCCTCCTTGAAGAGGAGGGAAGCAGAGGGTCATAGGTAGTGGGGACATGTTACAGAAGTCATGAGAGGAAAAGCTGGAAGGAGCTGCAGCTCCTAATGATCCTTGCAAGCCCCAAGGCTGGGGCACTGATGGGGTGAGAGGAGAGAGTTGGAGGTTCAGTTTTTTGGGCTGGTGCAGGACAGTGTGAGGATTGTTGTGCACCTCTCTGGAGAGCCAGCTGGCATGACAAGGCAGACACCAAGCAAAGAGGGAGGGCATCTCCCATGTGTCAAGAGTGCTTTTGCAACATGCATCAGGGAAAATGGGTGCACACATCTGTACCCCTTTCACCTGTGGTGGCGTGCCAGCTGCTGGTGGCACTTGGCACATCCAGCCAGTGATGGGAGTTAATTTGTGCAAAAGCCCCTGTGGGGATCTCGATTAGAGCCGGTTACATCACTGATGTTGGGGCAGGTTGTGGTTAAGTTCTGCGCTGAAGCTTGCTGCTCCTGTATTATTCACGGGCCTTCATGAATTAGCAATGGGCCGGGAAGGCTGCTGTCTGTTACTTACAGAGCTGCCCTTAAGTGCTGGGACAGCAGCTCTCCACGGCAGCCACGTTTCGTAAGGATATTTGCAATGGAGCAGAATTTCTCCACCGTTGCCTCTGAGCTCCTCCAGCTCCCTGCCGGGTCCCAGGGTACAACTCCTGTTACCTGATCTGCCGTTAGCTGAGCCCATGGCTCTTACCCATGTGCCATCCCGTGTCCTGCTGGTGGCGATGACCTTGGGAGAATCCCAAGGAGAATGTGGATTCATGGCGATGCTGAAGAGAGAGCCTGTGTGAGGCACCGGCAGTACCCGTTGTAGCGTGCAGGGAGTGCCTCGTCATTCAGATCCCAGCGAGTCACTGTGCTAATCTGCTCTGGTCTGTTAAATTTAGTGCTTTGGCCTTTGAGTCACTTGTCTGAGCCTTCTACCTGTCTTGCAAAGGTTTTTGTGCTTTTGATGGGAAAGGAATGAACTAATGAAAAGCCACAGAGTGAAGTTTAAGTCTGTGTTTGTTCTAAAAAACCAAACCAAAACAAAAACAACAACAAAAATTCTCAGATGGCTTCTTGTTCTATGAGAAGATGCAAAGTGGCATCACTGGGGTTCGGGTTTAACATCCCTGGGTCCTAACAGAAGATCCCTTCTCCTCCTCCTCCTTTTGCAGTACTGTATTGATGAAACATCAGCTGCACATGTTTGGAAGGTTGTTTCCAAATCCTGTTAGTCGGTGGAATCAATTTTGTAAAAGCAAGCATGAACTTTGCAGTAACACATGGAACAGACCAGCAAAACAGCTTTCTCCTGTATGGCAGGGGGGTCTAGATATTGTGCGAAGCAATGATTTGACCTTTGCAGATGCTCTTCTGCTTTGGGGTGACTGAGCTCACTTTTGCAGTGCTGGCTCCTCTGCTCCCTACTTTCTTTTTCTTCACAGTTATGTGAGGGGAAATTCTGTTTGCTCAGGCTATATCTCCTGTTTTGCACAAGTTATTGTTGCAAACCAGGTTGGTAACTCAGTGTGTCCTGGCTGAGCACTGGGCTCTCCTCCCTGCTGGGACCTGCCCTCCTCACGTCTCCATGGAGAGCTGCAGGGCTTTAAATATGTAAATGAAATGGTTAATAGGTTGGAAAATCAATTATAATGAACATTCCTGGTGTAAAAGCTATGTGTAAATGTGTTTTAAATGAAGTGCATTAAAGGCAGTGCTTTTTTCCCATTTCTCCTGGCCAGGTCAGCAGGGTCTCAGAGCAGTGATGGTTGATTTGATTAAAATGTATGATGCCCTGTGCGTTACCTCGTGTCCTGGGTCACCAGGAAGCTGTGTTCGTACAAGGTACTCGGGAGAAGATCTGCCAGCCTCACTGAGCACTGGTCAGGGCTGGAGGTGTGCGTTGCCCAGTGGAGTCTCAGACCCCCACTGAAGGGGGATTTGAAGATGTGAATCAATGTTTTAGGGCAGTGGGGAGCTGCCTGCTCCTTTGCTGAGGGATGAATGTCTTGGGCGTCTGGATGGCTGTGGGACCGTGCTGCAGATGTGCATCTCTCATGGAGAAAGACCTCCCATGTATCCATGTGCTGCCCCGGGAGATATAAAACCTTGTGTGCATGCGTGAAGGAGACTGTGTGAACACGTATAACCTTGGTCTCTCTGGGGTCAGGAGAGACATGAGCAATGTGTACCAGAAGACCTCAGGCAAATTACATGGACGAGGCTCTCCCCTAGCTCAAAAGGGCCCCTTGCACCTGGTCGTCCTCCTTGGGGAGCCTGGAGCCAGGCAATGGCCCTAGTCCTTCCTGACCCCACCATCCTTTCTCACGCTCTCTCTGCCCATAGGAGACTAGAGAGGAACCTTTTTAACTGCAGCTGCGACATCCGCTGGATCCAGCTCTGGCAGGAGAAGGGCGAGGCGAACCTGCAGTACCAGGAGCTCTACTGCATGAACATGGACGCAGCCATCATCCCTTTGCAGGAGATGAACATCACCCAGTGCGGTAAGGACTCCTAGGGCTGGGCACGAGGGAGGGCACGGAGGGTGTTGAGACGGACCCCTGCGCTATCCGGCACCTCTGGTTCAACCTTTTGCTTGGGGAACCTAGTGCTGCAGAATCCCACCCTGTGGTCAACAAGAAGACAATTGAAGCTGTTTAGGGGTAGTTTGTGGGTTAAAAACAGAGCATCTGGGTAAATATGGGGCTGCTTTTTCTGTGAATGTGAAAGTATGGGGTGATTTGGGGCATTTGCTGCCATGCTGTTGCTTGACAAAGTGTCTGTGATGATTCTACGTGATGTCTTGAAAGGGATATGTTCTGTGTTACTCCTACTCTGTTTAACAGATCCTAGAAACAGTATAATGTTAAAAGACACTGCCACCATATATGTCATAATTACTCTTAGGAAATACACATCTCTTCATTTTCTGTTGTTTTATTTTTTTGGTTGAAAAGCCCATATCTGCAGGGAAGAGGCAGGAGTGACTTTATATCTTTATTTCCTGCTGATGTTTAAAAGAGTCCAGTGACCCCAAGTGCAACATGAGGCATGTTCAATAGTTATCCCTTTCTTTCACCTTGTTCACACATCAGTTGCCTGTTTGGTGTCAGTTTTTGCTCTGCTATTGCCATTACTGGAAAGCATCCCTTGCAGAGTACGGGGAAGGAGGTGTACCTTCAACAGAACAATTAAACTGTTGGTACACAAGGAGCTGTCAAACTCAGGGGATGAAAAAAAAGGAGAAAAGCCAGAGGTTTTCTTTTTCTGATGATTGTCCTCTGTTCCAGGAATTTGGATTTGTTTCTTGTATACAAACAGCATGCACATTTGGATTTGCATGAGTTTTTTTTTTCCCGAGTTCATGATGTCCCTTTATTAAGCTTTGAAAATTGGCCAAAGCGTGCCTGTGTGTGGATGAACTAAAAAGATTTGAGAGACCACTGTAATTTCCTCCCCCAATGGAAAGAATAATCTGCAAGGATTAGAGGGAAAAAACCCAAAACCTTGGGGATCCGGGATGTGGGGAGAAGGTTGCTCCATCAGTGGTGGTATTAGACTTGATGGGACAGCAGGGTGCTAATTTGGGAACACAAATGTGCTGGTGTGCAGGGTGAGCATCTCCTCTGATTTCGCAGTCTCCTGGAAGGGAAGGGAGCCACCCTGATCTGCTTTCCTCCGGAGGAGAGTCTGTCAGCTGTTCGATCATTAAGAAGACTCAAGGGATGTTGTAGCAACATCCCATTTGTCTTTGTTGGTGCTGAGGGCTGGTGTGGCTTGGTGTGGCCACATTTGATACCAGCTCAACCTGGAGACACCGTACGTGTCCCTCCCATGTCCCTCTCTGCTGATTCCTGCTGCCCCAGCAGGCCACCTATGCAACTTTGCCAGGCCTTGACCACTGCCTCCACTCTTTTGGCATCTCCCCAGATCAGTGCAATGCTACTTCCCTCCTGGTGTCATTCCCTGATGGCAATGAAAGGAGGTGTATCCCCATCCATGGCTTTGTGTCAGCGTGTTGGATGCTGCTGCTCTACAACAGGAGGTGACCATTGGTCTGTCTCCCCCCGCCCTGCCTGCCCAATTTGCCTCTACCGTGAACCCGGAAAGACGTCCTCATGCAAGAAGGTTGTTTGCCTTCTTGCAGCCAGCACTATTTTGTTTCCTGTTGCAAGGATATTTGGTGGCTGAGGCAGCAAGTAAGGAAGTGGTGTAAATCAGGACAACCATAAATCAGTAAATCTCTCTGCCACCACTGAGGAAAAACAAGGGCACTTTTATTAGGAGAGCTGTAGTTAATATGAGGACACATCTTCTCTTGATTGTTATAAATTAGAGTCTTCTTGCCTGGAGTGCTGGGTGCTCTGTGCCTTGTTCCTGGAGGTGGGGATGCTTTGGATCCTCTCCCAGCACACGCAGCTTTCCCATCCCAGGTGACTACCCTTGAGCAGCTTCTGTGGAAGTAGAAGAGATAGGAAGGGGATTTTTTGTGAAGGGAAGGTCAACCAGAACTGGACACGAACTTTTGGATTCCAGTGTGATGGAAGTGTCTGTTCAGCTGGCACATCTTCAGTGTGCATACTTGTCTCTGTGCCGCATCCTTCCCTCAGTAGGGCAAGGCCTGCTACTGATCCCAGGCTGCTGGAGGCTGATTTTGGGAAACAGCTTGGCAGGATTTGGGTCCACGCATGTGCACTCTGCTGCTGGCTGTAGCAAACCACCTTGATGTCTGGCTCTTCTAGACCTCCCCGAGATCAGCGTCAGCCATGTGAACCTGACGGTGCGGGAAGGGGAGAACGCCGTTATCACTTGCAATGGCTCAGGCTCGCCGCTGCCCGACGTCGACTGGACAGTGGCTGATCTCCACTCCATCAACACGCACCAGGTAGGGGCTGCGGGACCTCAGTGCTGCCTGTGCCTGATGTGGCAAGGGCAAGGCAGCTGCCATGGGTTCCCCAGGTCTGTGCATGCAGAACAGAGGGTATGGTGAGTGGTGGAAATGGCTATGAGAAATGTGAAAGGGCTGTATCCAAAGGAAAATTGAGGCCATACCCTATACACATGAGAACCTGGGAACTACCTGAAGGCAGCAAAACCTTCCCTCTCTATGGCTGGAAGGTAAAGATGAGATAATTCAGTTAGGGAGCACTGAGATATGAAGCTGACCCGTGTCTCCTCTGACGAAACTGTCTGTTTACAGAGGTGTCTGCAATAGCTGTAGCTGAAATAGGCAGCTAAGCAAGCTTTTCTGGAGGCAAACCATGTTTATCAGAGCAACAGTGCTGCAGCTCTCCCCCTCCTAGTAGATATTCCTGTAGGGAAACGCTTCCCCTCACCCAGCTCCTAGTTGTCCTTGGATTCTGGAGACCTTCTCGCATCTTATGTGGAAACTGCAATCCTCAGTTTCTCTAGGCAAGACTGGGGAGGAGAGAAGGCAACAGACACTAATTTTTGTCTGTATTTCTCTCTGGGATTTTTAGACTAATCTCAACTGGACCAATGTTCATGCCATCAATTTGACCTTGGTGAATGTCACCAGCGAGGACAACGGGTTCCTGCTTACCTGCATTGCTGAGAATGTGGTGGGGATGAGCAATGCCAGTGTTCTGCTCACCGTCTACTGTAAGTAGCAGTGGAGAGACCTTGACTGTGTAGAGGCTGGAGGGCTGCCCTGGGAACCGTGTGCATGCCTGGCCACTTGCTACCTGTGACATCTTTGGTTTGTGGCTGAGGATTAGGAGCTGAGCAGAGCGAGGAGGAGGTGGAACCTTACACAGCTCGTTTAAATGTCAGTATTTTTTACTGCTGCTTCCATTAATGCAGAAATCAGCACTAGAGCAGGGGAGGAGCAGCGGTGCTGCACTGATGGCGGACATCTCTCCACCCATCTCTTAGAAAATCTAGCAGAGTGAGGAAAACCCGTAGAGGGGCTAAAACTGTTTACAAACACAGAGTTACTCACCCTGGTGCCATGTGAGTGGTTAAATGTCACCCTTGCTAAGGCCAGTGTAAATCTTGCCTCTGAATTTGGGGATGCCAGTATTTCCTCCCAGATCTGATCCTACAAAATTAAACAGCGAACGCCGTGTAAACATGCACACGTCAAATTTCAACTGTTCACTTTTAGCTGCAAGTGGCTAAACTTTCTATATGCTTTCTAATATAACTTAACACAAACCTGACCTTAAGAGGAAGTTTACACAGCTTTGCGCTCTCAAGCAGCTGAGATTTTCTACTATATGTTGCTGTGTCTGTAATATTTGTCCTTACTCTGTAGTTTGAAAATCTCTCTCCCACCCCCAACCCTGCTAGGTAGAGCACAGACCCATGTGGGATCCTGGGTAGTCTTGGTGAACCCATGTGTGCTGTGTCCGGTGCAGGAGCCACTGTAAAGGCAAGGGGTCACAGGGGACTGGAAAGAGGAGAGCAGATGCTTTACTGCTTTCATCTTCCTCCCAATAAGTACTATTGATGGACTGAAGAATGGAGGTAATTAAAGTTTGCATTGGCTCAGAGGTGATCGGTCAGTGGACGGGTGTTTTTTGCACTGCGGTTTAGCATCTTTTCCTCCACCCCTTGAACAGCGCGATGCCAATACCTGTTTTCACCCATGTAATCCTCTAAGCCGCTGACAGTTTCTGCTACCCCTGCTCTTGTCGCCGAGACCCATCACTCAAGCTGTAATTTCACGCTGAAAAGATCTGGGTTTGTGCGTGTGTAGGTGGCTGCCTGTTTTGAATCCTCCTTGCCAGGAAGATGTGAACAAGCCACACGCAGATCTAGGCGTGCGAGGGAAAGGAGGTGGCTGGGACACGGCTGTGCCGTTCAAGGTAGCTGGGCGCTGGTGGGAGAATTTTGTTCAGCTCCAACCAGCTCTGTGCCTTGTTTTCTTCTTCTACCTTCACTGCCTGAAAAATTCACTGTCTTTTTTTTACAAAATATGGGTCAAAGTTGGTGCACTGGTTTTGCTCCTTTTAGATGCCGCATGGATTACCTTTGCAGCTGAATGGTACCAGGAAAAGAAGAGTTTTAGGGAAGACCTACCTCTTTTTGTGTCCTTTGTCTTTGCACAAAACTCTGTTCTTCCAGTTCAGACCTTGCCAGCCTTGGGGTTTGGGACCTTACACGTAGGTGTTGTAAATGGGGTTTCAGAAGCGATGGCAGAGCAACATTTGAATTCTCAGGGTGACCCGGAGGGAAGACAATGCATAAGCAATGAATTGCAAGTGGAGTCTGCTTTTATTTCCCTCTCCCACTCTGCTCCCTTTAATTAAAACAGCCCTGGCGGGTGTTTGGCGGGTGAGAACTCCTTTGGGATATTCAGACAGTCAAAACCCCCAGGGACAGGCAGTCGCTGAGGGATGTTTGCTTCCACAGCTACGCGATCCAAAATTGTTCAGTGTGACTGGAGAGCTCCCAATGGGCACCTTGCACACGTATAATGTAGCAGTGCTACGTCATGGTGTCCTCCTTAACGGGGACAGGCAGCCTCCCCGTCATCGCCTGAGGGAAGGAGAGCAGCAGTGGGTGTGTGGACCAGGCAACTCCAAGCTTAATTGTTTCTGGGCTGATGAAAGGACCATCCCTGTCATTAATTTGTACCCTTGTTCAGAAGCCCAAGAGAGCTGGCTATGGTTCAGATCCTCCTCCTGGGAAGCGTGGAATGGTTCTTGTGACTTAGAGTTGCTTGTTTGCAGACATCCGTGGGAAGAATAGAAGGAACAAGGGATTTTGGATTTTCAAGAATTTTAATTTCCATGGTGCACAGAGAGATGATGTGGGTGGAGGTGTGCTGTGAGCCTGCCGTGTTTCTCTCTGCTAGATCCCCCTCGCATCCTAACCCTGGAGGAGCCGGTGCTACACCTGGAGCACTGCATTGCATTTGCAGTGCATGGGAACCCAGCTCCCACCCTTCACTGGCTGCACAATGGCCAGGTCCTCCGGGAGACAGAGATCATCCACATGGAGTTTTACCAACAAGGGGAAGTGTCTGAGGGTTGCCTGCTTTTCAACAAACCAACTCACTACAACAATGGCAACTACACGATTGTGGCCACCAACCAGCTGGGCTCAGCCAACCAAACCATCAAAGGACACTTCCTTGAAAAACCCTTTCCAGGTAGGATATTCAGTTTGTCTCATTAGGATTGCTTGCAATCTAAAGGTCTTACTATGGTCCCAACAGTAATCCTTGCACCCAGATAAGGCTTTGACAACCCAAGGTGGCCTTTAAGCGGCAGGTTGAAAGTGACCTCTGGAGTCCTCTTCTGACTAGTGTGATTCTCCTACTCAAGTGTGCTTTGGTATCTTAACAACTCTTTAATGCAGAGAGAGACTAACTGATTTAGATACTTTGGTTGTGTAATATATACAGCAGTGCTCTTTTTCTTAAGATCTTTAGGAATTTCAGTGGGAATAAGATGTAAGTTTGGTCAATTATTTTGGATTATCTCTGGGGTTGCCAGATTTTTTTGAGAGAAATTATTAATTTATGTGATTGCTGGTTGCAAACTAAAGAAAGGAAAGCCCTTTAAAGTGATGCAGCTCTTCCCTTTTTTTTTTTTTTTTTTCTAGCTTGCATTTGTGGAACGATTATAGCCGGCTGCAGCAGTGTCAGGATTGTTTTCTTTCTAAATATGACATGTGCAATTCCAGGATGACAAGTCTACAAAAGATGCGACGGCTCAATTAGTCGCTTTACATCAGTTTGCTAGGATTTCTTAACTGAGTGTTTGGAATTCCCCGTTGTACTCCCTAGTGATTCAGGGCTTAACTGCAAAAAAACAAAAACAAAAAAACAACATTTGAGAACATGAAGATCCAGCTCCAGGGAGTGCAGTAGAGACTTTTGTGGTCTGTGCTGTAGGAGTGCGGAGACTCTCTGTCATTGCAACACCATGCTGGCTGTCACGGAGTTAAGATCTGTGCATGCTGCTGCCTTCAGGAGTGATGCCATGAGAAAGTGGCAATCTAAATTGGCTCCTGCAGCCCAGGAAAATCCAGCAAAATAGGCCATTTGCTAAATACAGAAAAATACCAATGGTACTCTCATTTATTATTTATATCACACCATATATGTACACAGTTTTCCTGTGGGTCAAATATCGTAAATGCAACCCCGGATCTCTGTCTCCAAGACTTGACAATTGAACAAATGAGCTGATATTGATGGAAGTGGAAAATTTGTGTTCTGGCTTCAAGGATGATGCCCTGTTTGGCTATCTGACCGACCTATTTATGTTTCCTGCTGTCAGGGCAGAAGAGCAGCTTGCCAAATGTAGGTGGGTGAGGAGAGGCACAGGTTTGCAGTCTCAGGTCTGTCAGGTCCCACCTTTGTGACTCAATTTCCCCATCTGTGAAATGAGTACATCTCTTAAGGAGGTGCTGGACCTCTAGAAAAGGGGGCAGATCTCCTGTTCTGGAGAGCTGGTTTTGGAAATGTATGCGAGCCGTGCTGTGATGTAGGAAGGTGCTTTGATGTTTGAAGAGACGCTTGTGTCAAAGGCTCTCAGAGAATCTGTGCGAAATATGTGTAAAATATTGCCCTTGTGAGTGCATCTTCACCCACACCTTTTATGTGGTGTTGGTGTGGAGTACTTACAGACCCTGAACCATCTCTCAACAGGAACAGACCCATTTCTTTATTTCTTCTGATCTGAAGTCCCAAGACATTCCTCACCCTGGTAGACCGTGTCAGCCCAATGCGGGGTGTAATTTACTTTCCTTGAAGTTTGTTGCTCTGTCCACTGCCACAGCTGACATTAACGCTCAATGCAGCTGACATTTATAATTTCCCATTTGAAGGTAGATTCCTCCAGAAAATGCCACAAATTGAAGGTTTCTCAGTGTGGTTTATTCAAGAAGCTTATTGCCTCTTGGTATTCACACATGCAAGAGTTTTGCTGTCACTACCCAGTATGAGATTATTAGTCCGAATTAATTGATGAAAGCCTAGTGCCTGGAAAACTTCCTATCAGCATAGGAGAGGACTTGTGATGGTGTTTGTTTCGAAACCGCTGGTCTGCAGTCTCCTGTTGGTACTGTGCCAGATTGTGCTTCCCAGGTTGAGAGGAAAAAGGTGCTGTTGGAAGCTGGATGGGAGCTGGGAGTCATGCCCCATGCCATATCTTACTTCTCTGTGATGTTGTGGCTCTAGGAGCCAGGGCAGTGGCTCCCAGGAGAAATTTGTGTCATTTCCTGCTAAAAATCTCATTGCATGTTGTCATTGACATCTCTACCACAGGCTACCATCTCCTTATTCAATCCACAAAGGTTAATGTACCTACCTCCCTCCTTGATGGATGTTCAGTTCTTTGGGAACTTCTCACGGAATTCAAGTTGCCTGAAATTTCTTGGCTATGTTTTATACTTTAAAAACATGGGGTTTAGCAGGAAAAAAAAATTGTGGATTTCTGTTGAATTTACTTATTCTAGCAGAGGAAAATGGAAAGGGGAAAATGTAGAAGCAGCAAGGGTTTTAGACTCTGTCTGCTTTAATAGGAAAAAAAAGTCTCCAAATGAAATATTCCTTCCTTTTTTTTTTTTTTTTTTTTCCTTCTCCCTCGTACTGGAAAAAGCCAAGGAAAGCTACTCTTCTGCTTGACTTGAAATAAAAATATTTTCTCAGGTTTTTTTCCTCTGATTTGGAAAGCCGTGTTTGTCACCCGGGTGTTGTTTTACACTTCCCTTCCAAACCTCACCCGTACTTCAGCGTGAATGTTTCAGCATCCTTCCAGGAGCTCTCTGCCAGCAAAGCTGTGTAAACTCTAGTTAATATCAGGCTCAATTTCTTACATGGGCGAGTGAATAGAAAGCTGATGTTGTTCTCGTGCTATGTAAACTGAGTGTCACTGAGAGCTTTAGACCTCATTGTCTGGGGCCTCGGCCACTTTCGGAGCTGAAGGAGCTTTACTGAATAGACTGGAGCAGTCAAGTCACTGACAGCAGGGACTGGTGCAGCTGTCCTGGGTAAGAGGCAGCTCTAGGACATCTACAGCCTTCTTGTCTGGTTCAGATGCTACTGGCTTTCATGGATGGCTGAGTAGGCTACTGAGGGATCCCAGAGGCAATCTCTAATCCCCTACCCCAAGGTGGACTGTCTTTCCTCGGAGCTGGTCCTTGTCCACGTGGGAATTTCTCCTTGGGCAAAATCTACTCCTCTCCCCTTCACCTCCATCTTGCTGAGCCTGTGTGTCTGTTGAGCTTTGCGTTTAACGACCATTCAAAAAAACTTCGTACAGGGTATTGCTAATTTTTCTCTCTTGGCAGTAGCATCCCTTCTCTCCCGTTTCAGCCCCGCACAGTTATCCCTGTGCTCTCCGTCCTGACATCCAGCATGTCCTGCTGGCTCATGTGCAGTGAATTCCAGTTACAGTTGCCCATAGAGGATGAAATATGGGTTTCCTGGGCTCCTTGGGGTGGTGGAGTGTGTCTGAGGCAAGTTGGGAATGAGACCACTCTCCCTTTGCTATGCTGCTAACTGTGTTGCTTCTCTCTTTATCCTTTCCACAGAGAGTACGGACAATTTTGTCTCAAGTAAGTATCTCTTTTCCCTTTGCATACTGTGGGTGTTTTGGTTTTGTGGTTCTCCCTGCCCCTCTGTGCCTTACGTGCTCTTGGAGGAATGATCAGGAAGCCAAAAGCAAGTTGGCAGAGGCTGCACAAAGCCCTGGGGTCCCCATGCGTGAGCAAGATGGCTGGGGAGCTTTTGATCAGCTGGGCAATCTCTAGAGCCTAGGAGATACTCATTTGCCTCTAGTGACATCTTGAAGAAGGTCCTGTGGTGGAAATGACAGTCTCTGAGGTCTTAAATGGCAGGGCTGGAGATAAGTATCACCAAAACTCTGATTGGTTGTGGTATACCAGAAGGGGTCTTTCTTAGAGGCAGACTGGCCAACCTGCAAAGCAGTTGTGTGTCATGGTCCATTTACAACATGCTCTCCAATGTGGACTGGGGTGAGAAGCAGGACTCAACTTCTGTTGTGTTTCCTCGACAGATTATTTCTTTTCCTCTTCTCTCCCCCCACAACCCTCCCCATCCAAAACCCATCCAAGTAACTGGAGTCAATCTTATGTTTTAACATCACTTAGCATGGTAGATTTCTGGAAAACTCTAAGAGATGGCTCAGCAGTGGAGGCCACCCACCCTAGGACACCAGGCACCCAAATGTTTCTCATTTGTAAGGTCGGAGTGACATTGGCATTGTCCTGGTATGTGTTTTCTCTGCTAATGTGCACAGGGAACTCTCTGATGGTTGATTTTGGTGCCTTCTGACACAGAAAGGTGCAGCCTCTGTTAGGAGTCAACTGGATCTCGTTAGGTCAGGCACTGCCATTGGGGGTGTGCTGGTGCCTTGGGAGTCCTGTGGACCCACGTTGAATCTTCTGTGTTTTGGTGTTTTGGTTTCAGTCGGTGATTACGAAGTGAGTCCCACCCCACCGATCACTGTGACCCACAAACCGGAGGAGGACACTTTTGGGGTGAGTCCTGCCCTCTTCTCTACAGAACAGTTTTGCATGCATTTCTTGTTATTGATGACTCAGTATTTACATTCCTGTACTGTTTTGAGATGTTTGCAAGGAAAATCTCTGCCTTTATGGCTCACGACAACAATGAGAAGGATTTTGTGGCTTACGTCAGGCAAGTAAAATACTGACATGAACCAGCTGATCCTCTTGGGTCTGCAGTGTGGAACCAGGGAGCTCTTTGAAAAGAAGACATCTTGTGAAGTTGCTGCTGGCAGGGTCAGAAATTCTCACTCTAAAAAAAAAGTAGCACCCAGAGAACAAACAAACAGGCAATTGCGTATTTCATACTATTATTGAGCTGTGAAGTTTGGCCCTGTGAGGACCTCAGATTTAGGTTGGTTCGATTTTTGTCAGTGCCAGTTTGCCCTCTCTACTGCTCTGCAGGGCATGCCAGAAATGAAAAAGAAAAGAAAGCCTATGGCTTATCAGGTCTCAACATTGTCTATCTTCTGCAGAATCCAGGTAGAAAAGAAAATTGTCTATAAGTATTGGGGAAAAAATTAGCATGTTACACAATTGCTCTAATTCTGTGGAAGTTTTAAGATCTTGAAACCTACTAGGTGTTAACAGAATGAACAAAACTCAGTCTACCTTGATTTCAGTTCTCATCCAACTGAAAATCTCCTGTAGCTGAAGTGAAAGCTTTGAACAGTGAGACTGGAGTAATAATGTGCACTGGTTATTAAATATAAAACACAGAAAACAAGCTAGGGGATGAAAATAGAGCGTGGTAAAATAAAAAATTTAAAAATATTGTAGCTAATGTATCAAGGGCAGGGAAAAGGGTTGCAAATGATATTACTTTTTCTTGGTTAAATGATGTCTTTTCTATTATAGCAGAATACAGTTTTGTAAAAGGAAGTGAAGTCTAAATGCATCACAAGACCCAGTACAGGAGAACAATTGGACCAATGCCAAAGTAATTGTTGTTTACATCAATGCAATAAAAGTATCTTGAGCAAAGACTTGAAGGAATAAATATTCATAAATATTAAAATAAGCCTGGAATTGTAAACCCTTTTACAACAAGGAGTTTTTCTTTCCTATGCTTGTGCACTGACACAGTGGAACTACGGTTCTAGTGAAGGACTTTGGACACTGTTGTAGTATTAATATTTACTACTAAATATGACAATAAGTAGGGAATAATTAGAGGCTTTAGGAAAATGAAATGGTTTTTTGGTTTTTTTTTTTTTTTGGAAAAAAAAGCAATTCTACCTAATTTCTTCTGTTTTCTTTTTGTGATGTGTTATTTTCCCTCATTCTTTGTCCTGTGGGATGTTTGGATGGAGACGGAGTTGCTCTTTCTAAAGGATTTTCTGCTGCTGCTGTGTTTTCCCAGATCAGTTAATATAGCTTTAGTGTTGGGACATCATGGCACAACGGTGAGGGTCACAAATGGAGGCTCATGACGTGGTGCAGCGAACGGAGAGCCCAGGCATTGGAACAGAGGTCCTCCTTCCCTGCAGATGTATGGAGTGAGAGGCTGGGGAGAACTGGTGCCAGAACGGCATCGCTAGTAGGGAAATCCCAGACCTTCCAGTCTGCAAACATTCTATGATGCTTTCAAGCTGTACCAGAGCCCTTTGCTTTTCCTCCACAGCTGATACCCGTGGAGCTAATGGTATGAGCCTACAGAAAGTTTAACTGGGCAAGGAGGTGCTGTATTTCCAATCCAGACTCCTAAATTCCTCTGTCCTCACTCTAAGGCTTTTTCTTTCAGGTTTCCATAGCGGTTGGGCTGGCAGCTTTTGCTTGTGTCCTCTTGGTCGTCCTCTTTATTATGATCAACAAGTATGGTCGACGGTCCAAGTTTGGGATGAAAGGTACGTGCAGTCGCTTTCCTCTAGCAGGAGGCACCTTCCAGGATTGCCCGACTCTTATAGCACGTGTGGAAAGGTGTTGTGGTTTTATTCCTACACTGCCAGTATTGGTGCAAAGTCCTCTGAAGAGAGTATTGTCCATCCCTCTTTTGTTTGTTGGGCAAGTAATGGAGATATTCAGGCTGGTGGTTCTCACCTGTATGTGCTCCTGCTGGGTAGAAGTATGCATATGTTTTCCTTCTCAGTACATAATTGTGTCTGCAGATTGCCCAGAAGAGGTTGCATTGAGGGAGGGCACGTTCTTGGATGAAATCTTTTTTTGCGGACTTGATGATGCACGGGTTTTCCCTGCGCTGGATGCAGAGCGCAGGCTGTGGAAGGGGGAATGGAAGGATTTGAAATTGGTTTGGATTCTGTTGGAAAGGCAAATGAACCCATTTTATGTCTCTTTGTGAGTCGCAACCGAGATGCTGCTGCAAGTTTGTAAGGTCCATGGAAGGAAAAGAATTGCCAACCTATCTTTCAGCAATCTGAAAAGTCTCTTTCTGCGACCTCTCTGTTGAAAGATTTCCTCTTCTGCATCATGAATAACCCTGTTAGGAGCTATTTCAAGTGTCCTTGAGTAGTGATTGGAAAGTGAGAAGGCATCTGATGTTTGCCAGGCAGAACTGGTCTCTCTGTCCTACCAGCGCAGTGATGTGATAGAGCTAATGCCAGAAGAAAGTCGATGACTCTGTGCCATCTGCTTTTTGTGACTCTGCTGATATCTCCAGTTGGGCAGCGTTGGTGGTGCCCAGTCAAGGCTGGAGGAAGAGCTTTCACATGACAAAGTAGTTCCCAGCCTAATGGGTGGCTCATGCATACACCATCTGAAGCCAGACTTTGACAAACCTGAGCTTCTTCCAAGGCTCCTGAGTCGCAGCCTATTTCCTGGCCTTACTGGGGTCTGTGTTGCAGGGCAGGTTGATAGTTTGGGAACGTTTATTGTGCTTGCCTAGGGCTTTGTTTGCTTTACAGAGGCATTGCCTGAGTGGGTCCAGATGGGATTCTGGCTGGAGTTTCCCTTGTGCATCCTATGGAGATGGAAGACAGGACATTTAATTAAATAGCAAATCTTCTACACCAGCTTAGCAATATTTAGTCCATATGTCCAATGATAAGAACCATCTGGTAGGGTGTATTGACTGGTGGGTGGAGTAGAGGAATGGAAGACGTGGTTCCTGGGATCAATTCCCAGCTCTTCTACTGACTCACTTAGTGTCCATAGGCAATAAGCTGTCTTAACCTCTGTCTCTGCTTTAATTTCCCCATCTGTAAAATGGGGATGATGTTATGTGCCTTCTGGAGGGATTTGTCAGAACACTTTGGATGTGCTTGGGCATTTGCCACTGATGGGGCTTAGAGATACAAATATAAAAAGGAAAAGTAACTTCTGACCCTAATGGAAGAATCAAAGAGGAGTAAACCTTATTTGAGTAACCAGTTGTGGTGAACAGATGTGTGTATGTCTTCAGAGGTGTTTGGATAAGTGTACTAGTGGATATTCTGCATTCCTAGAAACCAGAGGGGTACTGTGGTGTGGGCCCTTGTGTGTGAAATTTTTGGAAAACAAAAATTTTTAGCCAGAAAAGCCTACTTTCCTCCTTATCGTGCTGTATTTGTTCCAATTCTGATGCGAAACCACAGCCACATAGAGTTTCTAAAAGTTTTATTGATGACATTGCTTGGACAGATGGAGTTGACAGAAATTAAATATGTCTTTAAAACCAGGGAGATAGCTCTTCAATGAGTCACAAGTGTCATAGGCACCACCGTTGGCAGCCTACTCATACTGCCTAAGCTCTGCTCCCTCTTGGAGGCTGCAGATCCTCCTGCCCTGTGGACATGGCCATAGCTGCTCTGAGCCTCTTCCTTTTCCCCAGCATATTTTCTGCCTGAACTTTTTTTTTTCTTTAGCTGTAGCACCATTGTCAACTGTCATACCACTGGGCTTTGTATCTTTAGCCTGTACCTCCCTTCTTTGCCTTGCCTCACCACTTTCATCCACAAACACAAAGGTAACCCTTCCGTTCACCTGCCGTGGCTGGGATGCTTGGTGGTAGCCTGGCTACGGGCTGCCCTGGCAGCTGTAGCTGTTTTATTTCTCACCCTCTCAGGTAATGTCACAGTCCCCCTACAAGCTTTCCAAAATGCAGTTTCTAAACTCTCCTTCCTTGCTGCTCTGCAGGTCCATGAATCCAGAGAGTTACTGTCTCCTTTGGTTGCTTTAGGGTCTCAGCTGAGCTGTTGCAGTTGGCCCCAATCTGGCAATGATACCTTCAGGCTTCTGTTCCTTTCCTCCACCCTGGATATTTTCTGCTCTTGAGGTGATGCCCTTGTCCAAATCATCAAATCACTTTGCTTGAGTGGTCCTGACCTGCTCTTCCAGGGGCTTACAAACAGGTCCTACCTGATTCTGAAACCCTCTATGGGACAGTGCAGCCGGCAACTATCTCCAAATCTCCTTTAGCTGGCCTTTCCCTCTGGTCTCTAATTATCTGTTAATTTCTGGGCAAGTACCATCCTGTGCAGCACCCATCATGTTATCAATTGCTAAGAAAAAAAAATCCAAACCCCGAGTCTTTTTAGAAAAGTGCATCATTCCCTGAATCAGGAGCTGTTCGTCGCCAGCTGATATGTTGCCACTTGTTGTTGAAATCTCAGTTTGGCAGGCCTGCAGGAGCAGGTTTTTCCTGTTGTTTTTGTCACGGACACAGAACATTGTGTGCTCCTGTTGGACACGTTACCCAAAGCACCTCATGAGTCTCTCTGAGCACATCTTTTTCCTTCTGCACCTCCTAGTGTTAAGCAGATGGTTTATCTCCTGAGAGAGAGAGAGAGATGGACTTGGACTGACAAGGTTGGATGTCATGTTGGGCTGGAAAGTCCCCCTGGGCCAGCCTGCTGGGTTATCCACCAGTCCTAGAAGTGGACTAATGGGCTGCAAAGCATTCAACATCCCAGCTGCCTTTGCTGGAAAGAAAGTCACTGTGTTTTGGGCCACATGGCTGGGGGAGGATTACAAGAGGGTGCTGTGTCCACATTTGTCCTCTTTTGGCTGGTAGCACACCCTCAGAGCATTGCATGAGGGTCCTGGCAGAGCCACCGCTCTGGTTACGACCTGGCTACTGATACAGCCAACAGCTAAGTGGTGGAAAAGCCCGCGCTGCCAAGTGTGCTGTCGATGGGCTGGAGCGGTGGCACCAACAAAAGACTCTTGTGAAAACGGGGCTCT
Source organism: Chlamydotis macqueenii (assembly GCF_036417535.1). Lineage (NCBI taxonomy): Eukaryota > Metazoa > Chordata > Aves > Otidiformes > Otididae > Chlamydotis > Chlamydotis macqueenii. Next base: position 8,243,172 of record NC_141567.1, on the reverse strand, counting down.
GACGTGCTGCGCTCCTGGCTCCTTGGCATCCCTCAGCTGAGCTCGCGGAGGCTGGCTCCATGCCATGCCCCTCGCCTTTCCCCGCTCCCTCCGCAGAGGGCATTCATGAACACGGGGTGGCGGAGGTCAGATCGCCTTTCTGGCCGCCTGTCAACTTTGGCTCCCGTAGCTGACGGGGGTGGGGTAAGGGTGGGCTGAAGCAGCTGGAGGGGGGCTGGGGGCTCACTGGAGCTGGGGTGGCGGAGGCGGCAGGAAAATGGCAAACAAAGCGCCTTTTTGTGAAGCGTGGCGTTACGTGGGCAGCACGGAGGCAGCGAAGGGGAAACTGCTGGCAAAAGTGAATGCAAAAACTGAGAAGCGTTGAAGTCACAGGCATGGGCTGTGACCATTTGCTGAAGGGTGGTGTATCCAGAGAGGGGGAGCTGAGATGCTTTTTAAAGCCTTGTGGAAAAAACAATGGCACCTAACAGAGCAAGGAATTGGGAGTTGAGGCACTTCCGTGTATTGCTGTGTCCCAGGGGAGTGGGTTTTACGGGTGGGATAGACCGCGTGGGAGTGAGGAGCCCGGCATCCCACGCTCAGTCATCGCTTGCTCCATCTCTGGGCTCGATGTCCGACATTCCCTGACCACCCGTGGGAGATGGAGGATTGGACACCTCACGTTGTGGGGACGGGCTTGTCACTGCAAGCCTTGTAAACCCACATCTTCTGATCAAAGCTTAATCCCAGCAGATGACAGGAAACACAATTGCATAATATAATAAAAAACCCACACGCAAGTCTTGGGACTAACAAAAATGAAATTTCATAAAACAATAATAACAGCGCAGAAAAGTCCTGGGACTAACAAAATGTTCAGATGGCACAGTGATGGAGGCTGTGTAAATGCTTAGGTTGATGGACTGAAATATATGCTCCTTTTGCTTGTTTTCTGTTACATTTGCAAGTGCCTAGGGATAAAGAGCATGTGCTCATGCATATTTGTGTCATGTATTCCTGGTGCTGCACAACTTAAAAAAAAAAAAAAGATAATAAAATTGAGTTTGCAGAGATATGGAGAGAAAGATACTAGAGAAAATCCAGAGACAAGAGCACTTGTAGTTTTTCTGAGATGAACTATTTTCCAGGCTGTGAGATTAAAACCTACTTGCACTCTCCAAATGAGGTTTTCTTCTTTGGGTAGACGATGCCAGATAATGGTTCAGAGCTGGTTATGGTTGGCAAAGGGTTGATTGCTTTTTAATATGATTTCCTGAAGAAATAAGGTGTGCGATCACACTGCGTGTGTGCCTGGTTTTTCCCTTTCTCTGCTGCAGCTTTTGGATCTGTCGACCGGTTTTTACAGGCATCATGGAAACAGGAGGGCTAAATAGAGGATGATAACCCACTGATAGAAATGCCTCGAGCCTTTCTGGAGATCGGAGAATCCATATGGAAGCTCAGCCTCAGGCAGGAAAAACAAAACATGAGGGACCAGGCTTTCACGGGGTCTGCTGTGGTGGGTGGTGTGTACGTCTGTGCGCGGGCATACACATATTTTCTTTCTGAACAGGCAGAAACAACAAGAAGGTGAGAGAGAAATGAAAGAACAGTAAATAAATACATCCCACACTTTCTGTAATTCTTGAGGAATTGCATCGCCGTCAGTTCATTTGGTATTTGTTCTAATAGCCCTGATCAAAGTGCTGGCACTGCTGATGTGCATGTGGATGTCAGAAGCACTTGCAGAGCTGTTCCATTGTAATTTAACATTAGTTAATAGGTACTTAAAGTAAAGTGGTTGCCTATTTGATTATGATTGGAGGTTATTAACATTTTTTTCCATAAACAGATGGTAACTGTCCGCTGAGCCGGTTGCAGAACAATTCCAGGGTTCTGATTCAAGAGGACCAGCTCCTGCAAAGATATTTTGGGTGCCTGGCTTTTTTTGCTTTTGTTGATTTTTTTTTTTTTTGCGGTTGTTTTTGTTGTTTTTTTTTTTCTTTCATCTTTCATCATGCAATTATTGCTGCAGCTTTAAAGGGGGGAAAAAGTAATATACAAGAGCCATGACCTACCTTTCAGATGAGACTTAATTCTGACCCAGGTTGCCTTGGCCAAGTCTGGCTATGATCATGCACGAGTTGTTTTTCCCTGATTATTTGTTTGCAGCTGTATAGGAATGAACAAACACTCTGCAGTTTGGAGAGCCTGTACCTTCAGTGTTAGTTGCTCAGGAGAAATCTGTGATCAGGACCCTTTCATTTCGTCCTCCTGGGAGCCTGCTGTGTAGTGGGAGCAGGGAGAGAAAGAGAAAAGCAGCATCAACCAGCTTGGCATGGCTATGGGAGAAACACAGCTGTACATGAAAAGCCACAGCTAGCCACAGTGGCTCAGGGGTGTATGGTGAGCCACACTAAATGGAAACGGGAACCGACTGCTTTCTTTGAGCCTGGGTGTGCGGTGCGCAGAGCCCAGTGGTGCCGAGGGGCTGAGACCCCTGAAACGTGGGGGCAGAGCGACTGCATGGGGCTGTTGGAGGTTGGGGTTTTCCTTTTTGGCATCCTTCTGTTTGTTTGAAAAGCCGCTTGATACACTTCTTGCGCTCAGCGTTACTTGGTTTTATTTGCCTGGCAAGTGGATTGAAAGGGCATGTAGTTTCACTGGGGCTTCGTTCTATCAATGCCTGTTTATACTCTGCCGAAGTGCAAGCCGTGCTATTTATTTATTTATTTAGTGCTTTCAAGGTGATAAAGCATAAAGCTCTTCAAACTGATAAGTGCCTCGCTCTCTGCTAAGCTGTACAGTCCATAACCGGTGTGGTGGCAGCGAGGGAAAGCTGCTGCGCATCCCTGGGCTCCTTGGCAAACCTTTGAGAGATACCACCTCTCCCCTGGGATGAGGCACCCGCTTCTGCCATGCCTCTCTGTGAAGGCAGACGCGCTGTCACGCCGGCAGGTAATGCTCGCACCCTCTGTCCTTCGGTCCCGGGTGGTGTTAGTGCAGAGAAGGCTTTGAAAGATGGAGTGGTGTCTCACTTGCTGCTGCCTGAAGGAGCAAGGAGCCACCCTTGGCTGGAAAGATGCATGAAATGACCCTGTGGGAGAAATGGGTAGCAGAAGATCAGGACTTATTTAAATCTAGAAATAAAACATTTTCCCACTCCCAGAAGTATTAATAGGTTATTTATAAAGGAAATGTAAAGTGCACTGACCAGCCATTATCTATTTTGGTTGCTTTCACAAAACCAAAGTGTCTATTTTAGGCAACTACTAAAAGCAGTTAAAAAAAAGTCAGATCAGTAGTTTTCAGGTGACCTGAGAAGCCCCAGGCCTCCTTCACCCCATGTTCCTGCAGGCTCTTCCTCCCTGTGCGTGACCTCCCGCACTCGTGGGTGCACATGTTTGCTCCGGTCACCGGCCGGGTGCTGGACCCCAGGTGCACTGAAGCTGTCACTTGGCACGGTTGGTGTTTGCCTGGAGCTCTTCTGTATTATCAGGTGTCTTGCTGCTGACTTTCACAAGCCATTCTCACCTTGCGGTGTCAAAAGCTGTGCGAGTGACCCTCATCTTACCTATGATACAGCATGATGCGAGCTCCCAGTCGAGGTGCTGGAAAAATGTTAAAATTTTTCTGTCCTGTTACAGGCTCAGCGCAACCGCTTTTCACTAGCAAAGCATTAACAAACGGCGGTGCCGGGGATCCTGCTGTGTGTGGCACCATGCTGGCTTCTGCCTTTGCATTTGTGGTGGGCACAACCCTGAGGAGGGAGAGAGAATGAACCACGACTGCTTCCCCCACATCACGGGGTCTGGGAAGATGTCCTTCATCCACTCACCATTCAGGAGGAACTGAGTTGCCCTGGTTCCTCATCCAACTGCTTTGCAAACATTTCTTCCACAGCTGGGAAATTGCCCAGGCTCAGTCACCTGAGCAGCTTCTCTCAAGGATCATGCAGAAGGTGCTGATCCTTGGGGAGCTCCTTGCCACAGAAGTGCTGCTTCGGAATGTCCCCTCCTTTCCTTCACTGCTCCAACCTGCGTCTGCTGCTTGGTGTGATAGTGTCTGAACATCTGTTTTCACGTGACTTTAGTCAAAAATTCTCGATTGTCAGCGCAGAGCCAGAATAATTCTGTTTATCTCCAGAACAGGCACCCCATGCAGTGGCAGGATGAGCTATTTTTTTTTTTTTTTAAACCAATATAACTAATCTGAAGAAGAGAGATCATCTCCAGAAGCTTTGCATCCTCTACGCTCTCTTGTGCCTCTCTGAAGGCAGCCAACAACCAGACCACTAAGTGTCAACTTTGATGTGGCTTTAATAAGGTGCAGGGCACTGTGGAAAGAAGCAAAGGGCTTTAATTAATATTTTAATTGTAGTTTGTCTGTAATGCAGTTGTCCAATTATTCTTTGAAAAAGGGTTTACTACTGTTAATGCTGATAAATGGTCCTCTGGGAGGATGTCCCTGGTGAGTTAATCACTTCTTCCTCCTTGTGACTTGCTGTAGGATTGTCCTTTGTTTCTGCAGTATTTAGCCAGAGGTGCTGAGATCTAGCACCTTAAACTCTAGAGCAGGACAGCTTTGCTCTTGGTCAAGGGATGGGTAACTGTGATTTAAACAGCTGGACTGACAAGAGAAGTGTTTGGGAGCTGTGATGGCAAATCTGGATAAGGAAGAGAATGGTGCTGCTTGGTTTTGAACTCGGACTGGACATGCTTCAAGGAGTGTCTAGAAATTTGGAGGCAACGGGGAATATCCTCTGAAAGAAACAGATAGGAGCTGTCACTTGGGCTCTTCAAGCTTTGACTGGTGAAAGCACTGAGGGAACAAATTGTAGAGCCCACTGGAGCATCTGATGATCTAATGGGCTTGTTCCGTCTCCAACTTCTATTGCTTGTGGTGCAACAACAAACCTGCCTGTGTCCCGGACAGACCCAGGAAACTCAGTCATGAGCACCAGTGTCTGATGATGAAGGTGGGAGTGGTGCAGAACCCTGTGTAATGCTCAGAGGTCTCATTTCAATCTACAACTATGCTATTAAAAATCAATGGACCAGAAGATAATGCCTGTACACAAGGCAGCTGCTTTGGTAGTATTTTGTGCAAGTAGGAATAAATTGCATCTGGATTCTCATATTTTGTGTCTGAGGGGCAGGGTTATAATCCAGTTTCTATTTGGGAGAGTGGTCTCCAGCTGGTGCCATGGCCCTGGATGGTGAAAGAGGATGGAGGATGGGATGCTCTATTCAGCTCCCAACCTGGTTCAGGAAAGGGACCCAGGGGATCTTGTTGCCTGTGACCATGCAAACTGGGCGCAGGTCTCCCACTGGGCTCTATATATGAGGCACTGCTGCCATCAGGGTGCACAGAGGGGTAGTAAGTGGACCAGATCCATGCTGGGAATGATGCTGGGAATGATGCTCAGTGCACCCATGAAAACTCAGCCCAGCTCAGTTATCAGCCTCCAACGTGCTCTGCTCCATGCTCAAGGCCATTTTGCAGGATCTGTCCTCTGCTCTCAGGTTTGCAGAATGAGAACAGCACAGAGCTGGTGCTTGCAACCATCTTCCGTGTCCCACAGCCTCTTTGCTTCCTGTATCTGCCAGAACCTCCTAGGAGTTACCAGCCTCTTCTGGAAGGGGCTGTTTCACATCAGGACCCTTATGCTGCAGCTCAGCATCCTGTGCATCCTGGTGTTGGGGTGGTTTTGTGACTCTACTGGATACCCTCTCATCTTGCTGAAAGACATCACTTTGTCATGAGTGAGGGGCTTTCTCCACAGAAAAGGAAAAAGCCATTTTGATCAGAGCCACATTGAGAAGCACAGCCTGTGGCAAGGCAGTTTTGCCACATCTGCCTTTGATGCCACCCAAGTGGTTGCAGCAGCTTCAAAAACTGTAGAGGCTGGAAAACCATGCAATTATGGCAGAGAAATGGATGGGTCTGCCTGGATTTTGGATTAAAAACTACTTGGCTTGCTTCTCATTCCACCTGAACCAGCTATAGGAGGAGCTGGTGCCATCGAATCTGCATCTCCGTCTTCTGTCCTAGGGCATGCTTCATCCTCCCCAGCCAACAGCAAGTTCTTCCCAGCCTAACGCAGTCAAGAGTCAGAACAGAGGCTGTGAATTAGCATGAAGGGAAAAAACATTGTTTTCCTTCACCCTGATTTTCCTTCAGAGTGAGATTCACGCGGCACAGACTGAGATGCCGGTAGCTCCAGGGTGGGCAGTGTGCCGACAAGGGTCCCTGGTGGCATCGGTGTCCTGATGCAACGCTGGCCACTTGTGCAGAGGCCTGCGGTGCTGAGACAGCTGCTGGGATTGGGGCAGGGGAGAACTGGCCCTTTTGTTGCTGACAAGACTATTTCATTTTGATGCTCTAAAAGCTCTTGTGACATCCGCAATTTTCCAGATGGATAACGAAAACCTGCGAGCAGGGGCGTCTCAGCGGCTTTTGAAGCGCTTGCCTGTGGAGCGCGTCCGTTGGTTTCATATCTGCTGACAGGGCTTAATAATCATTACACTAAATGGAGCTGGCACTTAGGGAGGCAGGTAAAGCCGCTGCTGCCCTTGGGCTGAGACGGGTTTTCTTGCCATGCAGCGCAGAGATGCGGATCGTGGATGCGGAGCCGTGTCCTAACAGGCTGATTTCTGCCTCTTCTTCCAGGCTGTGGGGCTCTGTGGGAGCTGCTGGCTTGGTCCGCTCAACTCTTGCTCAGGAGTCCCTTCGCACCCTCTCATGGCATCCAGTCCTGCTTTGCGAAAAGGAAAACAGAGCCGGAGTTTCCCGCAATCAGCAGGTGCACAGCCCATGCGAATGAGCGGAGTGTGTCTTCATCCAAAGTGCTCGTAGCAATGATGTGCTCTTTCTGATTGATATTGGGGGCAATATGCCCCAATGATCTTATTAAGCTACGATATATTTTTTTTTATGAAGGAGTGATATCTGAAATTATAAAAAAGGAAAGAAAACCCCCATAATTTTGAGGTAATAATGGTCTAGGATCAATATTTATTCTTAATCGATTTCTCTGACTTTTTTTTATCTGAGTTTTGGGTAAGTTCCTGTGCTTATCCATGTGCACACAACATTGGGATGCTGCAGGAGGGCTTAATAGGCGGTGAGGGGCTCTGGTGTGGTGGGGCAGGGCAGGCACCCCTTCCACTGGTAGAGTGTAATGTTGGGGAACCGGCTGCTGAGAGCTGTGAGGAGGATGTGTGATGTGCAGGATGGACCCAGAGGCAGGGCAGTTTGCTGCTCTGGAGAACTGCTCAGTCTCTGTTTAAGTTAATTCATTACATGCTTTTATACTCCATCCCCTGACTTCAGCATTGCTGGTCGTCCCCAGGGTCGTTGCAGCTGACTTTTCCAGCAGCGCTAAGCGAGGACACGGATGCAAAGTGTCTTTCATCCCAGCTCAGTCCTTCCAGCATCGTCATTGTATTTTTTTGCTGTTGTTGTTGCCCTTTCCTGAAACTCAGCGTGTGGAAGACTCCCGGCCCCATGCCTGATGAGGTTGGGGGTTACTCCCGGTTTGGTCCCCCGGCGCTCACTGGGGACATCTCCCCGTGCAGAGCACGGTCCTGCTCCCTTGCATGCCCGTAACTTGTCTGCAGCCAGCTTTCACCACCAGCCCATTTGGACATCGATGGTTTTCCAGATTTCTGCCTGCCACTGAACTGGTGATGTATCTCCAAAACTTGTTTTTCTTTAATGTTTTTGAAGTTTGCATCCTGTTTTTCTGACTTCTGCCCGTGTCTGCTGGCTAAGGGACACACTGCCACTCAACCTACAAGGAGGTAGCAGAGCTGGTGAGAAGGAACCAGCTCTCCTCAGTCATTGAGCTACCATATCAATGGTGGCTTTCAAAATTATTATGGTCCCACCTTGCCCCTTAAACAGACACATATCAACAGCTTAGCTAATTCTGTGGTTTTATTTCATTTCCAAGTCATTAATAAAGATGTTAAACCCAGCCTTAACACCAGTCCCCTTGGCGAGCCTCTCCAGTTTAAAGCTTTGCCATCTTTGTGCCACTCAGACCAGCACAGGGAAGAGCCACGTAAATCAAATTTACTGTTATTAATTCTGTTGTATGACAGTGCTCATATCCAAGCCAGTTTGAATTAATTTTTCTGGGAAGTTTTTTCTGAGACACTATCAAATATTTTACTAAGCCTGAATATATTACAGCCTTCATTGACTAATTTTGTAATTCAATCAGGAAAAAATAAGACATTGAATGTAGTTCAGAGTGATTTGTTTTTATAGACCAACTGCTTCATTCTCTTCATTCCACTATAATTTAGACTCTTAAATAATTTTTTTCTTAATATTTCCTTTGATTTTTTTACTATAAATTTGAAGTTAGGCTTATTAATTTCTTCTGCTCATCAGCTGGGAGAACAAACGCAAGCTGTGTGCATATATGTGTATATAAAGGAAAATGTCTTTACAGCACGTCTGCCTTCTTGACAAGTTTCTCTGCTCGGAATTAAATTGGTAGCAGCATCTGGTAATGAAACTTCATGCCTTTTGGGCTGCTGAGTGCTTTTGCTGAGTGCCCTGCTATAGACTGCTGCAGGTCTGTCTTCTCAGTGTGTGGGATAAGAGAGGAAATATTGCTGAATTTTCCGGTTGGACTTTGCTTAGCTGTTTTGACCATTATTTCCGTTTCTCACAATTTATTTATTTATTTTTTAAGAGCATTAATTCTGCTATCTCCTCTTTGCTCTCAGTCTCCCTTCTGATTTCACTTCTGGGTGTCTGCAGAAATCCCCTTCCACTCTGATGCTGAGGACAGCTGGATTTTTTATTTTTCTCCCCTTTTTTTTTACATTGTTATTTAGTCCTTAATAACAAAATATATGGTCTTCACTATGTTTCTTTTCTAAGTTTATTATGCCACTGGTGTATTTAGGAGTGATTTGGGCTTATTCTCCCTGCTTAAAGATTTCAAGTAATGCTTCCTGGCTGCTACTGTCTATTAACATGATATCATGGGATGTCAGCGTGTGCCAAAACCCCTCATCAGCAAAGCACGTGTATTCCACCCTGGCATGTTAAAACCGAAGTTGTAAGGGTAAAGCAGGGCAGTTTCCTACCTTTGGTGTCGGTAAAGGCATTGAATTAAGTTCTGCTGAACTCATTGTGGTCAGGTCACACCAAAGAAAGTTGCTTCCTCGAGTGCATCCCAACAGAGAAGCTAAAATCTGAATTGGGTTTAGGGATGTTTCAGCAAAGGACATCTCACTTGGGTTCGCTCCTGCCGTGGCTTTGCTGGGGTTTTAGTCAGTGGCTTTGGGACCAGTTGTAGGAACAGGCTTTTTGTTAATCTTCCAAAAAGGAAGGAGGCTCTGCTTTTTTTGTTAAAAGAGTAGAGGTGCTATTAAATTTTGTTGATGGAGTCTTTTACTAACATGTGCTACTGGTCCTTTGAATGCCTGCCAGATGCCTCTCTTTTTTTCTTTTTCTCTCTTTTTTTTTTTAATTGTTTGAATGAGACCAAAACTGGCATTTATTTACCTGCTACTAGACAGTGTGCAGAAAACTGTGTAAGCTTTCTTTTTGCAAAAGGTGCCTTACTTCAAATTCCTACTGACCCACTCTGGTACTGGCCTTTCGAAACCCCCCTTGGATGCAGGCAGGGAGGCAGTGTGCTGCCTGAAGCTGTGCCTTGACAATAAATCCTGATTTCCAACTAGCAGCAAAAACCTATACATTTTCCTTGAATCAGGCTTTATCCTTTTTTTTTTTTTTTAATTACCCATATGTGGTTCTCAAAGCTATCAGACTTTTGTGCAAATTTGTGATAACTTACAGGTCCTGTAACATCTTCCATTCTTAGCAGAGAACCCTCCAGTCTTGAAACCAACACTTGAGAGCTTTTCCCAGGAGCCATTTCCAAGTATTTTGATTTCAGATATCAGTGCCAAACTGGCACACACATACAAAGACCTGCATGCTTTGGGATCCCTGTTCTATGATTCTGTCTCCGAGCTCTCTCTGGCATGCATGTCTTCTGAAAACTTTATCCTAGGATCATAAGAATGGTTTGAGTTGGAAAGTACCTTCAAAGCCCATCCAGTCCAACCCCCCTGCAAGGAGCAGGGACATCTCCAACCAGATCAGGTTGCTCAGAGCCCCATCCAGCCTGGGCTTGAATGTTTCCAGGGATGGGGCATCAACCACCTCTCTGGGCAACCTGTGCCACCACCCTCATTGTAAAAAATTTCTTCCTTATATCAAGTCTGAATCTACTCTCCTTAGTTTAAAGCCATTACCCCTGCACCATCACTAATAACATAAATACACATTTATCACCACTGCACCATCACTATCTAACACAACATGCAAAGGCATTGTGAAGTTTGTAGTTGGAAGATGAGAAGTGAGGATGTGGAAGGATAAGGGAGAGGTGATGCAGCAGTCCAGGCACTTACTTGATAGACTAACACTTTATGTCACCCTTACCAAAGCAGGTAAGAAAGAAGAAAGCTCCTCTCTCGGAAGGCTTTGTGTGTGCAGAGCACAAGCATGTGTGTGCATGTGGGCGTCGTGGCGGAATAAAGGTAGGAAGATGCTTTATGAAGTTGTTAGTAGCTGGCGGTAAGTGCCTATTTAACTGCACTGAGCTGCAGAGCCTGGCAGCGGCTGGAGGGAGATTTGCTGTCGGGCAGGCTCTTTAAGGATAAATAATCTTAGCTGGAATTTGTGCTAATGATTTCCTAAATGTGCCGCTGTGTCTTGAGTGGCGGAGAGGGAGGGAAAGCAGCGCTTGCGTCTTTTTTTGGGGTGTGAATGAGGAAGGTCGGAGGAGGCTGGAGGGAGGAGGGAGCAGCAAACATTTCCCATTTTGGTTAGCGGTGTGGGAGATGGAAAGTTGGTGGTTGAGTCTTGATTTCTTTTATTTGTCTGGTAAGGACAGTAACTATGGGAGATGTGTGATCCATGGATGTGGCTCCACTGAATGTGCTGCAGTCTTTCATACTTTCTACTGAAGGATGTTGCCTTGACAAAGAAGTTTGGTTGATACAGAGCCCAGCACAGCTCTGTCAGTTTAAATTATTGAGAAGGCACATACAACTGTCTCTGTCAGGTAGCAGTAAAACCAAAGCAAAAGACACAAACCTATCTCTCCGGAGCCAAAGACTGTCCTATGCCAGTGAAAAGCAGGGAGAACTGCGAGTTATTCACCTCGTGTCTCCATCACACTCAGGTTCAACAAAATTATCTCATCACCTTCCTGAGTTACTACAGGACTGAAGATTTGAATTTTACCTCAGCTGTCCGGAGCCTGGCAATAGGTGTGCGTATACCTGTGTTCTGGGCGAGCAGGAGCGCCGCAGGCAGCGTTGCCGGCGTTCACACCTCGTGCTACAGCTGTTGAGGCGCAGGGGGTACAAATCACAGTCTTCAGGATATCAAGATGAAATCTCTAAGAAGCCGTAGGCTGAGGAAAATATTTTTAGTAAATATTGGCTCCTGGAGGATAAAGAAATGAACAGTGCTCCTCTGTTTGAGGTAGTTTATCCCTGTGTCCGGGGCGCATCACAAACGCACACATTAGGCTGTTGCTGTGGTTGTGCCTTTCCTTGCGCTGCAGACATGGGAAATGTGGGCTGGGAGGTGGGGGGGACGCTGTGTGTGCACTTCTGGAGGAGTGAGGACCTGATGATGCACCTCTGCTCCAGCCTTCGCCAGCTGTGACAGCAGCTCCAGGCCCCACCATCTCAGTGGTACTTTTTTTAGCAGGGGGCTCCTCCTACCAGATCAGCTTTACTGAATAAGCAGCTGGTGGATAATTTCATTAGTAGCTACCTGTTGAGAAGAACATGCATGCCAGCATTTTTCTAAGCATGGGAGTTTAAAAAGTAGTGAAGGGAATTAATAGACAAATCCCACTGAAATTCTTCTAACATCCTTTGCCAATCCTGGGTTTAATGTCTAATGAGTGCTGAGATATGCATGATGGCAGCCAGGGATGGTACTTAATAAAATGTTTCATTAAGGAGAGCAAAAGGGCTTTACTCAGAGTAACTCAGAAGCAGGGAAGTTTGTATGGTCTTCATGAGAAAACCAGGACAGAGACAGGCTCCCTGCTGTAACTGGCTGCCAAATGAGCCATCCAGAGCGTGCGAGGGTTAAGGGTCATACAAGCAGAAATGACGCCTTGTAGACAGTTAGAATACCAAGGCTGGATTTTCATTTGCCCTCTGCTAACAAGTTTGCCGTGGATAGCTCATCAGTTTGATGTTGGAGTAGCTTTCACAGAGGCTTAATGAGACTAATCGCTACAGACTCCCTCCGCAGCCGTCCAGGAGGGATGGGTTCCTCATTAGGCAGATGCAGGAGCATTTGGAGCTGTGTCTCTCTCCACTGACTGCAGAGTGAGCCTCAGGGACATCCATCAGACTTTGTTAAAGGCTGGAAGACCCAAAGATGAAAGCTCCTGGTGCATGCTGAGGGTAAACGTATCCAGAAATGCTGGTCTGAGCATCTTCCTTAAAGAGTGAGTGTGCATGCTGACCGCCCTCCTGGCCTTTGTTCAGCATGGACTTGCCACAAATTGGCACGTGTGTGTTTTGGGAGAAGTCTAAGCGTATATTCAGTGTCTTTTGAGAACATGCATCTTTTGAGATGCATGTTCCTGGCAGATCTCTCTGGCACCTGCCGTTGAGAAGTGCCTCCTGCGCTCTTTCACTGTGCTCTTTGTTGAAGATTGTTATTATTAAACTTTTTTGTTATCGTGTCAGCTAGGAGAGATGAGGTGTGAAGGAGGATACATTATCACATCCTTCTGCAGGCAGCAAAAGGAAAAAAAGGGAGATTAGAGATGTTTTCAGAGGGTGAATAGACAAAGAGCAATGACCTGAACTTCAGGAAGATTTGGAGACTGGTTAGGAAAGTTTTCGGAGAGTGGAGAAGGACCGAGTCCAGCATGGCAGGGATTCAGGGCTTGGACTGGAGAAGCATGACCCTGAAGGCCTAGCTGTCTAAATATTTCTCTGCTTCAAAGGGGAAACTCCCTGGAGAAGCTGGCGAAGGACTTGTGTAGACCAATTTTGCTGGCCATGGGGCAGAGGGGCTGTGATGATCTTCCATCCTCTCTCTCCTAGAGTTTGCTTCACTGGCCGTTTCCCTCTCTCTCCCCGCTTCCTCCCTGGTGTTAAGCACTCAGTCCCGCTTTCCTCGTAATGACCCTGTCCCTCTCCTGGGGAATTAGCTAGCATCCTTTAGCACAAGCACTGAGCTGCATCCCCGGCACTGGAGAGGCTCAGGCGGTGCGCTGCTTGCAGCTGAGTTCTGTGCCACTTGGATATTTTTCTCCTGACAAGAGCAGTATGTACAGATTTTCCGCTTACCGCCCCGTGTGCTCTGGTTGTTCCCCGAGACACAGTTAGTTACGGCAGCTTTCAGCACGCCCCGCGTCCATCATCGCGCTGGCGGACGTGTGTATTTCATGCAGGAAAAGGTTGTTTATTTTTTGTGGGTTTTTTGTTTTGTTCTGGGGTTTTTTTTTGTTTGTTTTTTTGTTTTTTTTTTTTTCCTAGAGAATGAGTGAATTAAGCCATGTGTTTACTACCACTTGAGCAAAGCAGTCCCAGGCTGGGCTACAAGATACATGACTGGTGTTTAAAATTAAGAGGAGGGCAAACATCAACAGAGAAACTAAGGGAGGGAGGAGGAGTCTGGATAATGGGATTACATTACTTCCACACTAGTATGACCTTGGAGATGGTCTGCTGCTCCACAAGGATTTGCGGAGTAATACATTTGATAACATCATCTGAGAGGATGCGCATTTATCTGTGCATATTTATATCCAAGCTTACACATTTGTGTGCATGTGCACGGTGTTTATTCTTTCCATTTACCCTGATGTGTTTTATCTGTTCACCCCCAGTGCTGTGTGACCCAGGGATGTGTCGCAGGCGATGCTGTGGGATCCTCCTGCAGTGGGATCAGATGCTCTACAAGGGGTTAATGCCTTCTCCTTTGAACTGTTCCCTGAAGAGCCTAAATCAAAAGCATTGCACCCCTGAAAGTCAGAACACAGTGGCAACTCCCCCCCCAGGGACTAGATCTTCCTTCCTTAATCTCTGTTGGAGCCAGGAGGGGAGGGAGATTTCAAAGGAAGGAGCTGCTATCTGCTAACGCACCCTCTTTGTGGCATTATCAGTGTGGAGGAGAGCAGCAGCATCTCTTTTATCTTGCTATTGGGGTGCCACACTGAGACACATTGATTGCAGAGGTATCCAAGACCCCAGCTCTGAATGGAGAAATTTCCAGATCAGAAACAGTATTTTGGATACCTGTTGGTGGTCAGAGTGCTGTAGTGCTGGGCAGGCTATCAATTATTAAAATCCATTTTTTATAATTGGCAGTCACAGTACAAGAGAGTTACAATGAAAGGGATCCAGCAGTGTACAGACAGATGGTGTAGCGAGGGTGGGAGAACAGGGTTTTCCCTGTACAAAAGCATCCATGGGAAGCTGCTTCTCTGTGTCAGGATATCCAGAAATGTGTGTGTGTCAAGGACCTCACCATTCCCTCTGGACTCTGCAGAGCTTAGCTTTGTTTCAGGCAACAACAGCATTTTAATTTTTTTTTTTTGCCTTTCCCTTTTTTTTTTTTTTTTCCCCCTGAGGTAAATTTTTAGAGGATGTGTGAAAATAACCTTTGTGTATCAAAAGTAAAAAGGAGCTTTCTGTGTAAGCCCGACATTTGCTGAAGGAGAGAAGGCAGCTCTTTCCAGTCTTCTTTGGAAATAAAACTGGTGTGAAGGAAATGGGATGACAATGAAAATGAATGCTTTAAGGGCTTATGTGGCTAGTGAAGCTGTGGAGTGGATGTGGTTTCCTTTGAGGCTGCTGTAGCTACTTTATGAGGCCTTAGACCATTGCTTGAGAGTGGCCAGCAAGCCCCTACCCAGCACCCTCACTGCAGCTGTTTTTTCTCTGGTCGTTCATCATCTCTGTGCCACAACCCCTCTGGCCACCTTTCAGCTCCACAGATCCTCTCTTGTGAAATGCAGCTTTTTTTTTTTTATGTTGACAGTTTGGATCAGGGAACGTTGTGTACCTAAGATAATGTTTTATGGTGATGATCTATTGCAATGTGTGCTTCCTTCATCTCCTGAATCCTGTGGCAGTGGTACCACCTGCACCACGCAGCTCACCTTGCCCGTGCTGCCCAGACGTGGCAGATGGAGATGTGTTCCTTAACCACAGAGGTGGCCCTGGTTCAGCGAGATGAACCTTGGTCTGTCTGCTTTTTCCCTAATCACCATGGCATGTGCCTGGGCTGCGGATGCTGGGGAAGACACCGTTGCTTTGTGGGATGATGCAGCCCGAGCTGAGCTGACTTATGTTTGAGCTGTTACCTCATAGAAGGCGGCAGCCACGACCATGTGGAGGGATGGACCCTGCTGCCCTCTCAAGAAGGGGCTTTGAAGGAATATTTTGGGGGCTGCTAGATAACCCCTTACACCGTGGCTCTGCTCCAGATTGGCTGCATCTCCCTGGACAGCAGGTTGTGGGCAGCACGTAGAAATGAATCTTTGCTTGCAGTCTATAAAACAAACAATAGAAGCTGCTCTCCACATCCAGGCAATTAAAATGCCTATTCTGTGCATAAAAAGAGCCTAATAATAATAACAATGGTGAAGTTAATGAGATTTCAGATGTCTTTGCAAACTGACCTGGGTTTTGTAAGTTCAAAGATGCGTCGTGTGAATAAAGTTGCAGCCCCTGTGAGCTGTGGAGATTTCTTCCCCCAAGTGCTCAGGCTGTAGTGAAGGTTGAGCATCCCTGATCAGGCCGCCTGCGTGGAGTATGCCTCATCCCAAGGGAAAAAGGCGTTACTCAAAATGCAGTCCAGAAGGGATGAGAGCAAATTTGCAAAACATTCTGCCTGACGCTTTTTGGAAGGAATTCAGAGAAGAGTAGCTAAAATGATTAAGGTTCTGCAGGGAATGTATTGTAAGAAAAGACTAAGAAAAAGAAAAGCTAAATATATAAAAAAGCGGCTAGACCAGAGTGAAGGGGAAGTGATCCCCAGTGGCTCATATTTAGAAGAGTTGAACAATGGAGAAGTACAAAGACTATTTAGGATGCTGGAAGGAGAACGTAGGGTGTATAGAATCAATTAAGCAGTCAAAAACCTGTGGGATGCATATGCAGATCCCTTTTCCAAAGGGAAGAGGTAAGAGGAGCATGGGAGTCTCTGAAATGGATGCCTCAGCCTGTGGAAACTTTTCAGCCAGGCTGAGGGGGACAGATGATGAGTGCTCGCCCCGTGGCACTTGGGTGGAGATGTCCTTGGTCCTTGCGTGGTAGGGATGGGGTATGGAAACCTCCTGGCCTTGTTGGGCTTCTGCTTTCTCCTTAGAAAATGCAGAGGGGTGGCTGAGCATCCTCCCCACCCTGGACCGCCCTCTCCTTTGCCTGCTGCTGTGCTGGCAGCATACGAGTAGCAACCTGGAAGGCACGATAGGGACGACTGGCTGCAGTCTCCCTGCCTTTGCTGATTAATTAACTCTTCAGATTAATTTCCTTTCTGATTACCGCTTGATTAATTCCTCCTAACTATGCGAGACCTCCTCACCACTTAATCCTCTTTATAAGCCCTCAGAGTGCGATGCTTGAAGTAAACATCAGGCAAAAAAAGAAAGCAAACACTCTGAAATGCAAACACAAAACCACTGCTGGTGGGACCCCATCCAGCGCCAGGACCCAGCACCCGTGGGGCTGCCCTGTAGCACCCTGCCCAGAGGGCTCCTCCATGCTCCCCTCTCCTCCTTGTGCCGAGCCCCACTTTTTGCATTGATTCTCCAGCGTGTTGGTAGCAAATTGCACAATTTCACTTGTTGAGCCTGATAATTAGCGACAATATCCTGGTAATTTGCAAAGGGCACAGGAGGAGGGAGCTGTGCTCGACAGCATGAGAGGAGGTTTTTTTTTTTTTATCATCGCTTCGTTAAAGGGAGCATCTCAACTCATAAAGCAGCTTTTGATGTGTGCACGAGAAGATGCTGCCGGCGTGGTGAGTTGAGCCAGGTGCGCGGGCTTGTGCTGTCTCATCACTCAGACTGGTGCCATGGGGCATGGGACGGCAGGAGCCACCAGCTGGGAGGAGAGGGGCAGCGGGTGAGTGGGGACACCAGTTTGGAGATGGCCGGCGATGCAGGTGAAAGCGACGGGGTCAGAGTGAGCAAGGTGATCAGGCTGAGCCTTATCTCAAGTCTGGACAAAATCCACACGCAGAAGGCAGGATTCCAGATCCTGCTGGGATTTTTAAATTTTATTTTAATTATTTTTTTTTTTTTAATTCCTGGGCATCCATTCCCAAAGGCCTCTAGATGCTTTAATAAAATATAAGTAAAAACTTAACTTACAATGAGAAAAGAAATGCAGCCAAATGAATCCCTAAACAGGAATGAAAGCTTTCCCTGTCTTCCCTACGCTCAATAACCCAGTGCGTACTCCTGGGAAACGTCATGTTTAAACAGCAACAATGCTTTGTTGGCCATTGTTTTTGGGGAATGTTTTGTGGTTGGAAACAAAGTTGTAGTATGCACCAGTTAAGTCCTAGTGAATTTGTTTTTCTCGTGACCTCAGTTGTAATGGACACAGCAAAAATATTTTGCACCCAAGAGCCAATCTTGCTTTTTGTTTCATGGCTGTATAATGCGTGTCATCCATAAATGTGACCTAAACTAATGAATTTGGCTGAGTTTGAACTACCAAGTGAAAGAAAATGAGAAAGATAGTGTATGGATAGAGGCACTGGCAATGATTTATTTCTGTGCTGGTGGACAACACAAGCAGCTCTTGGAGGTTTTTGGAGCCGGTACTGTTCCCAGCCTGCAGCCTTTGCTGTGATAGCCCTGCCCCATGCTCCCCTGGTGTAACACTACAGTCGTGATGTTTGAGTCGGTCTTTAGATCTGCTGGAAACAATGACTCTGATAAAGGAGATGGCACTGTACATAGAGGATATGCTGTTCTCACACACATGGCGTTAAGTGCAACTGTCGATGATTACCAAGGTACAACACATGGACCGGGGCAGGCTGCAGATGGTGATCTTTGGCCATGAAGTCACTTGGGCCCAAGCCCACTGCCTCTAAAAAATATTCATTTTTGGCTGTGTGAGCTGTGTTGTAAGTGGTGTATGATGAATTACAGTCATGCTCTGCTGCATTAGCTTGGACACGCAGAAGTCCACAAACCAGCCTGGAGTTCCCTTTGGTCCAGTATCCCAGCACCTGAATTGCAGGAACAGATTACTGGTCCATTTTGTCTATTTCTGAGCTTGTGTGATGATATTCCTGCCTTGCCCAGGTAGGATGAGGAAAAGATGGAGTCCTGGTAGCCCACATCCGTGGGAGTCGGCAGCATCAGAGCTGTGCGTGGCTGAGATTTCTGGTCAGGAAAGTCCCATGCCCAAGCAAACACGGGTGGTGGGGGATTAGGGAACCTGAGCTGTGCCCCTGGCTCTGCAGCTGACCCAGGCTTCAAACCTTCCTGTACCCTTTGCCACCCATTTGTAGTGGAAGCAAAGGGCACCTACAGCCCCTGCAAAGCCCCCCAAAATCTGGGTGTCGGAGGTGCTACCACGGCATGCACAGTGATTTGTTCTTGTGTCTGAGATCTGCAGAAACTTCCTTTTGGCTGTCAGTAGGGCAGAGTCCTCCTACATGTATGACTTCTGTAGGTTAATCACATCTTTCACTAGGGAAAAAATTGCCTGTATTTGCCTTTTAGTCTCTTATTATTAGTGCTATACTGCTGACCAGTCTCCAAGTCCTATAAGGAATGGGGGAGAGGAAATTGGAATCTTTGCTCTCCGTTGCTCCGCATCCCCTGTCCTTGCATCGTCTTTAGGGCTATATTTCCTTGGCCACAAAAAAGTCAAGTTGAAAGTAAGAAGGCAAGGAGGAAAAAACAAACAAACAAACAAACCAGGATTTATTTTTTGTGGTGGTGAAGGGAGCATGCATACCAACAGCGATAACAGCATGGCATCAAAAACTCAAGTGCCGTGCCTGTGGATGAGGGATGTTCCCAATTGCTCGGGGAGTTGGGGCTGTTTTCTCCTGATGCCAGTGGTATCTGCTGTGTGTTGGACTGGGAGGGGAGATACTTTAGAGGGAACCTGTCCTAAATCATGGCAGGCGTGAAGCCTGGAGGAGGGCAGCTACCAGTAGGAAGTTCCCCAGCGGTTTGTCTGGGCTGGGAGCGTTGTCTGGATCAGAGGAAATTAACTTCTGAAAGCGGAAAAATGGAAAACTTGAATATTCTGACTATATCCTGAAAATCTATCCAAAAGCAGCTGGAATAGGCCTTGGTGGAGCAGTGCTGGCACACTTTTTTGGTTTCCTACGCAGCTTGGAAACCAGAGCAAGAGAGAGGTGAAAGGCAGATTTGCAAGCAAGGTGGTAAGTGTGGGGGAGAGGGGAGAAATAAGAGACCAAAAAAGATATATAGATTTCCAGCTCGTGCAGAGGATCCATATATGCACATAACTTATTTCGGAGGGATGGAACTGTAGTTTTAAAAAGACATTGCTGCCAAAATCCCCAGAAAAGGTGCTTCAGTGCCCAAGGAAATTTTTCATGTTGTAAGGTGACCAGAGGGTGACTGCACAGTCCTTTTGGTACCGCAGAGCCTCCCGCGCACCCCCCTCCATCCCTCCCTCCATGCCTCGCCCGCAGGCGACTGCAACTCTGTAAAGATGACTTTGCACATGAAGGATCTGGTAGGATGGGATCCTAATCAGATCATTACTGCATCAGTGAAGGAATATAATTTCCCATCTACAAGCCACCGCCTCTTTCAGCATCTTCTTTATTTATTTCTAAATAATATATATGTTCTTTTTTCTATTTTTGCTGTGTGATCAAAAATGAAACCACTCTGTGTAAAAGGCAGGAAGAGAAGTAAGCCAGATTTAGACAGCATGGAGAATGCTCTTTTCTTCAGTATTAAACCCCAGCAAAGGCCCCAGACAATTTTGAAATCCAATGCTGAGATAGACACATGCACAAACATCTTTTCTGCCAAGCAAATAATATTCCCTTACATCCACAAACCAGCTCCTGGACTTTTATGTCTGTTTAGTGCAGTGGACTCTTGTGGCCAAAGGCTACGGAACAGATAGGA
Source organism: Chlamydotis macqueenii (assembly GCF_036417535.1). Taxonomy (NCBI): domain Eukaryota; kingdom Metazoa; phylum Chordata; class Aves; order Otidiformes; family Otididae; genus Chlamydotis; species Chlamydotis macqueenii. The sequence goes on along the minus strand of NC_141567.1, from coordinate 8,223,020 downwards.
TGGGAAGAAGTGAATGTGTCTGAAAAAACCCCCAAAACATATCAAAACCAAACACTGCTGCTGTGTAACAGTGTGTGGCAGCTGGCTGGCTTAAGCCACAGGTAATAGCTTTGCTTTCTGTGTTGCACATTCAGCACCTGGTCTAGCGCTGGGGTTCAGATGATGTGCAGCGCTCTGGGTGTCGGTGAGAGACTTAAGAGGAAATTAGGAAAGGTGATGGTTTATGAGCAGGAGGTGCTCTTGTAGGGCTTCTTTAGTCATGCCGGGGAGTAAAGCCTTTGCAGAAGTGTTAGGGGCTCTTGTTCTTCATCCCCTTTAAATCGTTACTCCCAGACAAGGTTAACTTTTCCTTACGTCCATCCTGATAGAAACATGCTGGCACTGCAGAATCTCAGTCCCCAGCTATCCGGTCTTTGAGGGATATGGGCTGGTGTAGTTTGCTCTCTCCTGTCTCTGACCTTGCAGGTAATCCCTGGGTGGTTTCATCAGCTACCTTGGAAAGCATTTCAGCTACAATATCATACTAATTCCATGAACAGAAGGTAAAACGTGCATGTATAACTAAGGAACATTGTATGGTGTCCTTTGTAATCTTGATGAAGCAGTTGAACCATGACCCATGCAGCCTGATAGAGCTGCTATAGCTACTTTTTGGTGAAAGACTGTCATTTCCCACACAGACTCAGAAAAGAAAGTTTGCATGTGATGCTGGAGAAACTCTAGAGCTGTGAATGCTTAGCAGAACCGTATTTTTTAGGATGGAAAAGATCCATCCAGATGGAAAAGATCCATTCCACAGATGGAAAAGAGCTCCAAACTATCTGCTAGCGCGCAGCTACATGTGATTGGGAGGACCATGCTAGCATGAACCATCAGCAGCGGCATCTTGTTGCTGCAAACTGATTTAATAGACCTGCTTTTAATAGACTCGCCTAGCTTGCGATGCAGCTTTTCAGGTGGAAATTGTAGTCTAATATGCAGGCATCTTGCTTTGCTGAAGGTAAACTCATAGGCTGTGGGTCAGTCCTGAGCCATCGAGCCACAGGATCTTCTTGGTGGAAGCCTGTGTGCATGGAAGCCTGCATGGTGTTTGCACCATCAGATAACTGGGTTGGAAAGGGATTGTGCTGCTAACAGACATAGAGGTTTCTGGGTTTTAAGGCAGCTGCTAGAAAAATTTATGGTTTTGTGTGTTGTGTGTTTTCAAAGGGCAGGAGGAAGAGGCTGGAGCGGGGAGATCCAGCTGGGTGGCTCAGGAGGGCTCTGCCTACATAGAGCTGTCTCAGCAGCATCACCATTCCCCGCTTGAAATGCTAAATTATTCTCCTCCTCTGTTGTGCGACTCTTTTATGTGCTTTTCTCAGCAAAATCAATCAAGAATTGATAATTTATAAGCTCTTGTTTGCCTTTTTCACTCTTCAAGGGGAAAAAGAGAGAAGCACAAAGCAGAAGGCAATGCCACAGGTGAAGGAGCACGGAGGTGCAGAGCTGAGCGCCGCCTCCCTTGTCTGTGGGGTCTGAGAGATCACTGCTTGTGTTGGTGAGGGGACCGGTCTCTGCTGCTGAGTCCTTACAGGTCTGCCCTTGCTGCCCACTCAAGGAGTGAGGATAGGAGCTGCGAGCATGCCTGTAGGAAAGAACAGGGGCTCAACCTTGAGAGGTACCAGGCGTGGTCATCCCCAGCAAAGTTATCTGAGTGTGAGCAGGAGTAGGATGCTGCCAGGTTTGTGTGTGTCTGTGCGTACAGAGCGCCATGGGAAGAGGGAGATTCGACTAGGCAGGTAGAAGGAGAAAGCTGGGTCAGCTGCCATTCCGACTTACACCAAAAAAGAAATACCCTGTGGCAGCATATTCTGCACTTCTAAGCTTGAACCCTGCCTGCGTGCCTGCTGCCACACGCACCCCCGCGCATGCAGGGGTATGTCCTCCTGCCTGTCCACCTTCCCCCCGCTGCTGCCCTGTGGGCACACATCCTGTCTCCATCCCACCCCACCACCTCCATGCGATCCTTCCTGAATTGCAGTGAGGATATAGGAGGAAGGAGCCATGTCCCCTGGGAACTGTCCTACTTTGGAAATTTGGGGGGGGGGGAGGAGGGGCGGAAAGAAGCATCATTGTCTTAAAATAGAGGCAAATGTTATAGCTTTATGGAAAGATAAATAGAACAAGGAGGTACACTGGTGAGATAAATAAGTGCTGTGGATTAATACTTAGATACTGTAAATAATTGTGCAGACAGATGGGTGCACAACTAGTCCATAGCCACAGGTGATATTGGGATGCTCTTGTGGAGTAGAAGAGATGCAGACTGGTTATATTGCCCTGTTCCTGCTCTGAACTGTTTGTCCCCTTCACTGATGCTCCTGCCAGAGCAGTCATTTGTGTGGTGAGCTGCTGCTTTTTCTTGGGAAGGCTTGATTTCTCATCTCCAGCTCTGTAGCTTTCCCAGCATTGCATCTCCCAATTTGGAGACCAGCCTTGTAAGAGAGAGCTTAATAAAGCCAGGGAAATCCATTTAGGAAAACAGCCCATCTTGGACCTGCCTCCAGTTCTGCTCCTCTGGGTTCCTGATCCAGCAGGAAGAGGGGAGCTGAGCTGTGGGGAAACCAGCCCCAGCGGCTGCCTGCGCCCCTCCAGTGCTCAGGTACCTGCTGGAAACCATGGCATCTGTTGTGATGCTTCTGCCTCCTCTGCCTAGCAGGGTTTCATCCTTTAGCAGATGGTCTAGAAATGTAAAACAAAGTCTCAGAGTGGACTGTTGACATTCTTCCTTTGTAGACTGTTCAGAATTTGATTCAAATAGTCTATATTTGTCCTGGGTGTTTCAAACCACACTTTGGAGAATTTGGCTGGAAAGGTCTGGAGAACTGGCTGGCTCCCAAAGCTTTCCCTTCACAGAAACTCCTGCCTCAGTTCCAGCTCTTATGCTTCTACTCATGACCTGCAGCAGAAGCACAGTAGTTGCTTAAATGGAGGGATGTGAGATATTTGTGGTTTCCTGGAAAGACCTGTGTGTTCAGCTTGGCTCTAGAAATGGCAAAGGTTGGTGTGGGTAAAGGTTTTTTCAGAGCAGTTCTGTCTTCTCCTTTCTGGCAGATAACTTTTTACTTTTTCTGCTCTGGCTTCCTGGTATAACCAACATTGGTCTATCTCACTTGACTCAATCTCTTGGAAAATAGGTGTCACTAGTCACTAGGTCAATAGCTGATAAGGTTTAAAGTGTAGCCCATGTTGGTTCAAGTGATTCTGAAAGCTTCTCTTAGTTATTTGTCTGGTTGCAGTTTAACCAAAGATATAGCTCCGCAAATGTTTTTTTTTTCTTCTTGTGCAAGAAACTTTCCATTCTCACCCACTGATGCCCACTTTAAATGAAAGCCAGCAAGATTTCATTACCATTTTACCAGCCACCTGTTTGTTAGTGGAAAAGGTCCAAGACTTGACCATGCTACCAAGAACAGACTCTACTCCTACCTTCAAAGTTGTGACCGATTCTGAGTAAAGGGTGAAAAATACCTGAGATTCCCCGCTTTCCAAGCCTTCTTATGACAGGCTACTGGCAAAGACGTGTTGTTTCGTAGCAATACCAGAAACTGTACTGAGAGCTCTGTTAAATATAGCAGAGTCATGCAACGCCCCCGCGTGCTGGACGTTCAGTCTGTTCCTTGCTGCGTCCAGAACAAGGAACACGGTGAGACAGCCTGTTCTTGCTGCTGTTAGGTGGAAGATTCTCGCTTTCTGTATCGTCCTTGTGAGAAGTACGTTTGGGCTGGACACAACGCGTGCATCCTTTGGTGAAGATTCATCTCAGCCATGGAATAAAATACTGGGCTGATTCATTGGAGAATTATCAGAAGATGGGCTTTCTCTATAGTGCCCTCAGATGGGCACTGGCCAGCAGAAGTCCCTCTGGATCCACGTCTTGGTTTGTGCCTCTTCTTTGGCCATTCTCGTTAGAAAATATGCTTTTGAAGAACTTGGTTCTTCCAGCAATAGGTCTTGAGGGTCTTCTGGTCCCATCTTACTGTGACTTATCTCCCCCCACATCACACCCTTGTCCCACCTCTCACTGTGCCACAGCTGCAAACGAAACAAGCAGCTCCTTGCACTGTACAGCTAACGAGGCTGCAGATTGATAGCTCCTGGTTGCAGAAACACTTGTCAGGGGCTTGACAGGCTGCTCAAGGTTGCCTGATGTTGCAAGGTGGAGGGAGGGAGCCGGTGAGCTGCGTGCTCGGTCTTCATGGCCCTCCTGGTGGGACTGGTAGGCGGCTTGGCATAGCTACTGCTCAGGGCATTTACTAAGAGATTTATGAGTTTGTAATTTTCAGAGGCCCTGAAGCAAAAGTATCTTTAATTAAATTTTGATTCTCTCTCCTCTTCCCTCCCCTCCCCTCCCTTCCCCCTCCCCACTCTCGTCCCTGCCTGTGATTTGTTTACTGAGACCCAGCAAAGCTTTCGGAGAACAGGTAGGAGTCTTTGAGCGTAGCCAGGAGGAGCAGAGGACTGCAAAGCAAACAAACAGATGGCAGATATGATAAAGCAGCCCCCGGACAGCTCTGCCAAGCTCAGAGCCGGTTCTGCAATGCAGTTCAAGGGTCCCACAGTAAGAGCTTCCTGCATCCCTCTGCTCCGGACATGGATTTGGCAAGGTGTCCAAGAGACTGATGGCCAATCTGTGTTCCTGTGCTCTCATTTGCCTGGTGCTCAGATCCTGGCATTACTTAGGGCTACCTGGAGAGTGGGGGTGTTGGGGACGAGACAGCCTTATGTTCCTGTGCGTTGCCCTGCTGTGGCTGACACACATGTGCATCCATCCATCTCTGAGTGGTGGTCCCCTCTAGAGGGGCAGCACAATACAAAAGGAAAATGGGCAGCCCCCACGTGTTGGTTTTTTTTTTTTTTTTTTTTTTCTTTAAAAGAAAGTTTTAGAAGAATAAGATGAGAAATTGGCCTGGCCTTTGTGGTATATTGTCAAGGGAAAAGGGATGAGTCCCCCAGGAGATGCTGCCTTGGCATTGCCTAAGACTTCCTACGTTGCCGGTCTTATTTTGTGATCTCTCCCCAGCCACTGAGTTGGTGGCAGCGTCCCTACCCAGCCAAGCGATGTCAGCCCTGTGAATAGATTTCTATCAACCCACTCAGCCCTAAAGAGCTGCAGTTAAAAGGCTCTGGAGACATAATTGTGTCTGCGTAACAGCAGTGATGATTTCCTTGAGAGGTAGGATGAAAAGTGGCTCTGTTCCACTGCTTCTGTGGAGACTTGATAGCTGCTTCGAGAAAGTGGCTTGGTTGTGGTCCAGGTGCCTCTACTGTTGCAGCTCTCCCTGCCTTGCGCTGCTTTCCGATCGCGTGCTTGTGCTGCCTGGACGTTTGCTGTGGTCCATAGGGTGCTACCAGTCCGATGGGTGCCTCTAGGCAGGGAATTTGGGAATGGGTTTGCCAGGGTCTGCTGCAGGATGCTCTGGCAGCCTGAAGTGAGCTTTGCACAAGGGGCGTTTGGCTTGATGCTCAGCAGACGTGTGCTTCTCCCGACTAGGTAACCCACCAGCCTTGTGCAAGTTCTCTTTTTCTTTTCTTTCTTTTTTTTTTTCCCCCTCATCACTATGCTGTGGGTGAGGATGCTGTTTATCCCACTCGCTCCTTCCTGCTCCCTTGACGGTGCAGATGGGGAAGTCGCACGACCTCTGCACGTCTTCAGGTCTGGCTTCCCAGTGTGGATGCGTTGTCGTGAGCTACCAAGCTGTCAAGCAAGTGATGTGTTTTGGGGGCATGGGGTGTGGGGCAGGGAGACAGCGCTTAGTCACGGAGGTAAATGCTGAATGCCCCGTCTTTCTCTGCCCTCGTGGCTTCCAGGCTAACACGAGGCAGCTTCCCTCCCACCTGCCTTCAGGATGCTGATGGAGGAGCTTTGGGGTAGGATGTGGAATACGTGTAGGGAGACGGGGCTTTGGCTGGTGGTGGCTCTTACACTCTCATGCTGTAAACGTTGGCAATTGGGGTTGCAAGAATCAGCAGAATCAAAAATTGATTCTGAAGATCATGTCTTAATGTCCCTTCATATTGTCAGGCCATTGCTTCTACCAGCCATGCCCGGGGTGACTCTTGTGACGCCCAACCTCTTGTGTCCTTTCAAGAGTCCTTTTTAGTAGAGTTTTCCCCTTCTTCTTGTCTCTCTCCTGGCTATAGCAAGATGCTTGTTTTGATTCTGCAGCCTCCAGGACTGGCACCGTATTCAGATGCCTCTGGTCTCACGTGGATCTTCATATGACTTTCCCCATTCCCTGCTACAGCGTGTCCATCTGGTTAACTCCCACCCTTTAACTCTTTTCTGAAGCTGCTCTCTTTCACTGGTGTGTTCCAGCCAGAGGACAGCTCCCCAGTTAGCTCCTGACATTGTTGTAAAGGACAGAGGTGGATCTGGGAGTGATTCCCCTTGGGAGATCTGGGAGCGGAGATGTGCTCTGCCTCAACCTCCACACTCGCACTGGGCACCAGCTGCTTGTTTCTCAACTGGAATCGGTAGATGTTGCATTTCTGTGGACCAGCCTGCTTGCTTTAATTGAGGATTTACGCTCTTCTGCGTAAAACCTCTCGTCTTGAAAAACACTGGTGTTGGGCTGACAGGGTGGCAAGAGGCTGAGCGTTTCTAGCCGGGTGCTGGAGGACTTCCAGGGTGGGAAGGTGCTGGGAGATGCGAGGCAAGCTTCTTGCACAGGCTATGGCAGAGCCCCCATCCTGGGACTGCCAATCCAGTGGCGCGGTGACAGGAGATGTATTTGCTAGCACCTGTATTGAAATGCAAGCGGCGTTCCTCCCTGACCTCCGATGGGAGCCATGTCCGTGCCTGTAGCTCACCGGTGAGGAGAGGAGCGTGCTGCGCTGTTTAGAAAGGGAAATTTCCCCAGGCCTTGGAGGAATTAATCATTTTATATGCTGGATGCTTGCCTTCTGACTGATCTATCTGAATTACAGATTAACTGGCAGCGTGGGGACAGAGGAAGCCATTTCAATGAATAACTCTCTAATTTATTAAAGGGGTTGTTTGGGCTGGTGGATTGGCAATGCAGTGAGTTCTCCAAGTGGGAAGTTGTTTTCTGTCCCCCTCTGCATCTCCCAACCTTTTACCCTCTGCTTGTTTTACCTCCCTATTCACAGGACCCCTCTCAAACTTGATGAGGGTCCCAGCAAGGCAAGTGGAAACCCCAAACCAGCAATATTCATTGCAAATGAGCTTTCAGCTCTCAGAAAGCTATAATTTTCGGAGCCTTTCTCTAGGGGCCACTTCTTTGACTTTTAAGCAAAACCAACACCTTTATGATCAAGGACTGTAAATTTTGGAGTAAACAAAACACACAGCAGTGTGTTGATGCTGCAATTGGTATTAGTTGACCCAAAAAGCATCGGTCCCTTTCCAGTCAGTCCTGCCTTGAGAATGTTAAGGGCTTCCCCCTACCCTGTAAGTCTACAACAGGCTCTTGAAAGCCTGCAAAATTTTGTTTCTTTAGTAATTTTTCCCTTTAGCAAATGTTGATCTCTGGACTTGCAGCAAAGTTTGACATCTCCAGCACCGTTATCACTGTGAGCATCATGGACTGGGGAGCACCAGGGCTGCTCAAACCCGGCCCCGCTTTCTCTCCCACTTGCTCGGCATGGAGGAAAAAGGATTTGTTTGTGGATATTTCTGACATGAACTTTATATTCCAGAAAAGTCTTATAATATTGCAGGAGCGGATTCAGGATTTAAACCATTTTACAAGTTAAATATGTTTTGATTCTGTAAGCAACACACTATTTATCTTGGGATAGAATAAATCTGAGAGACTGATATCACTACTGGAGATCATGTCAAGGAGGGCTGTGGAGAGAAAAAAAGAAAATTGACTTTCTGAGAGGCAGAAGTTTTACATTTTCATTGGCCTCATGCATGAACTAAGCCAAACTATGGTTGCAAGGATTTTTTTTATTTGTTGACCATGTAAGGATTTATTGGTTGGCCTGAAAGTAAATATCCATGGGTCTGATTTTAAGTTTGGGTCTACAAATTCGGACCCTGAGCGAATGAAGTAGCTCACTTGCTGACAGGGACTGGGCAGGCGGGGTGTCTCCTGGAAGTGAACCCAGTCCATTGGCATCTGCAGCCTCAGTGGCTGCTTGGTGTTTTCCTAAAAATTCCATTGAAAAACAAAAAGGTCAAAAGTTGACCAAAAAACCCACAACCAAAAACTATTTTTGTTTGAAAAATTACAAGCAGTATTAATTACTACATGAGAACCAGATGGTGGTACTGACCAGTTTAGTTTCGTGGTCCTAGCAGGATCTCGGAAAAAAAACCCGAGAAGAAAAACACAGAGCAAAAACAAACCATGTGTTGTGCCAGGTACTTTACATTTGAGTGCTCATTCCATTTGAAACTTCTGAGCCATGCAGAGCAGGGCATGCATTTATTTTTTTTAACATGTGATTTTTCTTTTTCAGTCTTGACAGAATATTAAATGAAAATAAGGAGGCCTGAAAATTAATGTCCTGTAATGACAGCAAAATCCCTCGATGTCTCAGGAGTCTCATAAATTGGATATTTGGAGAAGGGATGCACATCTCCCTGGCTCGGGGAGGCTCCAGTTACCGCTGGAAAAAAATAAACCTTCTCAGTGCAGGGGCCATTGAGCCCTGGGGAGAAGGCGCTGGTGTCAGCACAAAGTGATGTGGCTGGAAGATAGCCTTGTGAGGCTAATTGATCCGGAGCCTTTGCCTTTCCTGCCAGGGCTGCCTGTCTCCTTACCCATAATCCCCACCCCTTTGATGGCCTGTCAGGAATATGGGACTTGGCCCAGTTTTACATCCATCCAATAACATTATGAAATTGATGGTGACACTTCTATTGGCACTAATTTCAGTGGAGATTGGAGCCAAAGGACAAGCAGTTTGCTTTCAGGGCGGCTAAGCTTTCCAAATAGATCAAGATGACCCAAGAATGATTTTGCAGCAGCTGTGGCATGGGAAGGGGAGCGATGGGAAGGGGACAGAGGTGGCTGGTGAACCCAGGCAAGGACCTAATGAGAAACAAGCCCAATGCTTGTCCTCAGCGTGCGATGGTCCTGAGCGGTGGAATGTGTGTGTTGCTGCCCTGGCTTGCACTGCAGAGCTGCTGCTGGCAGGGCTTTCTCCCCATGGATGGTGTTTATTAAGCAGTGTGGAGCAGCAGTCTCAGCAAAGGTCAGGAAAACCCTTGAGCCAGAGGGCAGTAGTGGTTCCAGCTATTGCCTCTGAGACCTTCAGTGTTTTTTGCTGTTTTGGGTGTTTCCTGTCACTGACACGGGTTCCTGCAGCATCATGCTCTTGTCTCCGGTCAGCAATCCAGCAGCGGGCTGGACATGCTGATGGTGGAGCTGCCAATGGAGCCCCTCGTCGAGGCATCGCTGATGGCTCCCTTGTGCTACAGGAGCTCCATGCTGAGCAGGTCCCAAAGCTTTCACCCAGTGCTGGCTACGGTGTTGAAGTTCATGCAGTTGCCGCACCCTCAACACACACTGTGTGCGAGTTCTTTGCTGGCTAAATTGAGGATAAGACTGAGGCATAGCTTAAACCACCTCTGCTTTCCTCTCCATCTTGCAGCTGTTCAGCCAAGGTCTGGTTTGATGTGGAGGAGAGCATCACCTCGGTGCTGAGCCAGAGTTTGTAGACGATGACCCCTTGACACCTCGCCAGGCAGCCCTTTCTCCAGCCTCATGCTGTGTTCGCACGTTCACCCGAGCAAGGGCTCAGGGAAAATGCTTATCAGTTTGTCACAGTCTCACTCTGCGGTGGCTGGGGGCCAGGAGAGAGGATAAAAGCCTTGGGCTGATGATGAATGGGAAGTGCAGGAAGAAAATGCATCTACTTGGTGCTGAGCAGGCAGCTCTGTTGCAGGCTTGGGTGTTTGCGTGGGGTCACTCAGCCCCTGGGCGCTGGATGCTCAGAAGGAGGCAAAATGCCATCAGGGCCACCATGGGCGAGCCCCTGGGTGAACGCAGCCTCGGGGTGTGAGGAGAGCATCTACTGCTGCTGCTTTGCTGTGTCAGTGGGACTGTCCCCCTTGATGTGCTTGGCAGCAGATGTGGGTGTGCCTGGGTGACCATCAGCCCTGAGCAAGCCGCCATCCACTTGGGAAGGGGTGTGAGCGAGTGAGCATCTCCCTTTTAGCAAGGGCTGGCAGGGCCCAGGGCTCAGTGAATGTGCGTTAGTGCTGCTCTTAAGCGGATGAGGTGCATTGCTTTGGGAGACGTCTCCGCATCTCCTATACGGAGCAGGGGAAGAGTCATGGTTTGGATCTGCAGATCCCGAAGCTTTCCGCTGGAGGGACTGGGAGCGAGGAAGCGGCTGTGTGCCGGCGGGTTGGAGGTGCGAAGGTGCCGGGGCCTCCTGTAGACAAGCTGTAGGAAACGCCGCAGTATATAAAGTGTGTCTTGCAAACAGAATAGATTAGAAAGCTGATATGATGTTATTCCGATTGATTTTGCTGTTGTATTTATACCTGGAGGTAAAGAGCAGACGTACTGGAAATCAATCGGCCTCGTGCTCTTCCCCCCTCCCTCTGCAGTGCCGTTTGAATGAAATGCTTATATCATTTTTATGGTGTGTCTGTGATAGGGATGAGTGAGCCAAGAGATTAACAGGCACTGCTGAGGCCTTTACCCAGCTGCTGCCCGGCTCTCACCTCGTAAAGCCTGCGCTGCTCCGGAGTTCAAGGTGCCCCTGAGGTGACAGCTTGGTGACTTTGTTTGGAAAAAAACAAGAGGCAAATCTCTAGTCAAGAGGAATAAAAGAGGAAAAAAAGATGAACGGCAGTAACTGGAGGATTTAGGCCAGGCAGGATGGTGCCTGGCTCTGGTGCTGGGGGCTGGGTGCAGTGGGATGATGGAGAACTGGGGGAAGAAAATGAGATTTTTGGCTTCAAATGGAGCTGATCCCATAAAGAGGGATGGAAATGATGGCCTTGTGTGTGGGAGATAATGCAAGGGGGACCTCATTTTGATGTCTCAGCACATCTGGTACTCAACAGCTGCCCAAATGCCCCACCAGCCCTTTCTGGGCCTCTGCCATGGCGCTGGGGCAGGAGGGCTGCAGCAGGGCCATGTGGGGGGTTCAGCTGTGTACAAATGCTGCATCCCCATGTGCCCCTGCTCGCTCCCCCTGCCTCATCCGGGCACGTGTTTCTCTGGAAGCTGCTGGCACTGGGTCTGCCATGCCTAGGTACCATCTCAGGAGGTTTCTCTGCAAGGATGGATGTGTTGGAATCCAGCTGGCTCCTCACATCCCATGGGGAGCGTGTAAAAATTCTTGCTTTGCCTTCCTGCGGGTGCTGGCTAGCTTTGCTGTCATGGCCCTGGCTCGTCAGATCTCTCCTTTTTTAATTATCAGATGGTCTCATCATTTTTACTGTAAGCATTTTCTGTTGCTTGTTCTGCTGGATTTATGCATTTGTGCCCTCATATGCATTGACTTCATATTTTATATGATTTGATCTTAATGTTTCCATTCCTGAGTATGAGCACTTATAAGATTCGTGTCTAAGCTCAATAAATAAACCTGAGAAAGGCAGAGGGAAGAAAGCACATAGGAGGATTGGGAGAGGTTTGGGGATCCTCTACCCTCTGATGGGGCTGGAGTGATGCCCCATGCTGGGACTGCCCCGGTGGCTGGAGGCTGGCATGGGCAAGGGGAGGAATGCGCAGGGCTGCTGTGTCCTCTGTTGCAGCAAGAGCCACCTTCTCTCCCCTGCAAACCCCTGAAAAAAATCAGAGAGAGAAGGAGATGTCAGTATGTAAAGAGAGAAAGGGGCTTTTGTGAACAGCAGCATTTTGGCAGACTTTCATCAGGAGAGATCCTGAAGTGCTTTCAGGATCGCTTGAGTAGGGATTGCCCACTGACAATTGGTCTGACAGCCCTTTTTTATACGGAAATGCGTCTGAGGTTTATAAGGGGATGGAAGGTGGCAGCAGGGTGGGGGAAGAGCCGCCTGCCCAACCCAAGGAGCGGTGAGTGCAGGACAGCCAGGCCTGCCCCTCATTCCCTTTCTCCCTGACGTGCGGTGGGATTTTCAGGTCCTTGAGATGGTCAGGGCCCTTGAACCCATCTTCTCTTTCAGGAGTGGGTAAAATGGATTGCAGCTTGTCCATTTTCTCTTGCCTTTGGTGCTGGAGAGGCTGGAAGCTCTGCTTTGAGAGCTCAAATTTGTGTTCTCAGAGTCTTCATCTGTTTACATTTTATATGGACTCTTTCCCCAAAAAGTTGATGGGAGAGTCTGTGCCCCATGAGCCATGGCAGAGGAGGGTCGTCTCCTTTGCAGGCTCTGCAGCTGGTCATAGTGCAGTTCAAGCCAGAGCTGTGCTAGGTGGGCCAGCCTCTCCAGCCATGCCATGCAGGGGTTATGCAGGATGCGAGAATATCCCACGGTGAATTTGGGGCAGGGAGACAGAACTGAGCTGTACGGGTGTGGAGAAAAGCCTCTTGGACCTGGTTGAGGTGGTGGCACCAAAGCCAGCACACAGGGAACTGGGATGATGGGAGTCTCCAGTTAATTTCCAGTGTTTTGTACAAGTTGATGGATCTGCTGCAGCTCAGGGGAATAGGGACCACATGATGGACCATCCTGCAGTTGGGGTTGGTGACCCTGGGGGTGAAAAGCGGCTGCAGAAGAGGGCAGGGGACAGGCTGGAGCTCACGGCAGTCTGGCTCCAGGCAGGTTCCACACAGGCACCGAGTGCCGACTTGGCCCTGTGCCCACGCCTGTCAATAAAAATTAAGAAATTGATTTCCTTTGGTTTGCCTGACAGGACAAGACGCTCTTTATGAGACAGTAAACGCAATCTCGCTCTGAGCGTGGCTAGATTTTTAATTGTATTTGTTGTGCTTGCGCTTATTGTTTTATGAGTTTCAGTTCCCTTCCTTGCTGGTGCAGAGATCAGCCCTGGGGGATGGTTTAATTGCACTTCAGCAAAAGTTTGGAATTTTTAAAAAACTTTGTTTTCCTGGTGAGCTGAAGTTTGAGGTTACTTCTGTTTCTGCGTTAAAAATGAACACACACGGGTGTATGCGTAGCTCTGAGTTGTAAAGCTCAGCTGAGAGATCCTGTCTGGGAATTATCTGCTTGCCAGTTGGCGATATGACCCTTTGAAGAGCAGCGTTTAAGATTAAGATCAGGGAAATATGGAAGTGCCAACAGAGGTCTGAAGTCAGAGGAGGAGAGGATTTTATATACAATATATATTGGAGTTTAATGAGGTCTGCTTCAGCACTTGCTATACGATGCGTGGTGACCCAATTTACTAGGAGAGGATTTTTTTTTTTCTCTAGTTATGGGTCATATACAGTTCCTAATTAAGTAGATTAATTATATGGCTCCTTTATATTACACAGGCAAATGTGGATGGCACAATTAGCACTTGCAGTGATCATTTCTGATCAAAAAAATGATGTTCCGAGTGATAGCTCCCAGAGGCACGGGTGGCCCTGCAGCCCTGAGCACTCGCCTCCTCACTCTCTGCTTCAGCAAACTCTGTTTTTGTCCTGAGCATGTGGCCTGGGAGGTGGATGGAGTTGTCCTTTCTGAAGCCACGTTGGAGAGACCATGGCCCCATCCTGGTGCCTTGGAGCCTGCCCAAACATGCAGCTGGCATGGAGAGGCTCGGAAAGCTGAGCTGGTGAGGTCCCTGCTTGGAGTTTCTTTAAAAGCATTAAAAAGAGAACTCCTTGCTGAGGGCCGTTTGGTTGCATGTGAAAAGTGCTGGAGGCTGGTGTGAGGGATCTGAGCAGCATCAGGCTCTGTAGCTAAACTGTCCTTGAAAGAAGTTTCTTTAACCTTTCTCTGCCAAGCCCAGCAGTGGCTGAGCCCCCGCAACATCCCTGGGTTATTTATTCCAGTGCTCAAACATTCGTACTGCCAGGCATTAGGGAAAACATTCAAACCCTAATCTCCTTCAGTGCAATTTAAACCTATTATTTCTTGTTTTATCCCCAGTGGACATGGAGAACAGTTATTACATTTCTCTTTGCTGCAACCTTTTACATATTTGAAGGCTGTTATCACATGTTCTTTCAGTCTTCTCCTCTCAACACAAAGCATAATTCTTTCAGTGTTCCCTTGGAGGTCATGTTTTCTACACCTTCGATCATTTTTGTTGCTTTGGAGAGGTTACTGTGATAGCAAGCTGAAGTTTTTGTTGTTCTTCACCTATCTGCCCGGGAGCATTCATTATGCTATGGATGTGTATGAAATGACCATTATCTTATCTTCTCTAATCTGTGGTTATTTATAAAGTACCCTATGTTCCTGAGCCTGTGTTTTATCAGATGGTATGGCTCTTAGCCTTGATAAATAATTTACCATTATGATATGATCATGCAAACAGGGGCTCCCTGAGTTATTTATTATTATTTCCTTTATTTTTCTTGAGTAAAAAGTTGTTCATATAACACACTGAATGAACTAAATGGCTCACAGACATAGACTAAAAGTATATCGTGCTTCCTAGAGCTTCCAGATAAACAAAGAGGTGAAGGAAGCCACGAAACCAAACTCCAATTTAGTCACAGGGAAGAGTGCTGAATAGAGAATGATTGGAGATTTTCTGGAAAGCAGAGATTTTGGGACAATCTTGGAAGAGTATTTGCTCAGTATTGGTGGAGATTATAACATCAGGGTGGAGAGAAAGCAAGGAGAGGTGGAACATTGCTGGCATGGATGGAACATAGCTTGACTGGGAGGCTGGGGGAGAAAAGAGTAGAGATGAAGCCAGGGACCGTGGTGTTTGAAGGAGACATCTTTCTTGGGAAAGAGGATTTGACTGTAGAGGAGATGTGGGAGGGAAGGGAAAACAGCAATGCTCCTTCTGATGTTTCCAAAAGAAACGTTTTCAAATTTTTTTCTCTGCTCTTTGGTTAACATCAGATTCATTTTGATCCTAATTTTCTGGTCGTTGTGGTTGACTCTCCCACTGACCCACTGACATTGCAAAGGGGCAGGTTGGCAATGGCTGTAATGCTGGGCTGGAGCAAGGGCTGAGCACCTCTTCTCCTAGGGGTTGCCTTAAAATCTCCCCAACCTTTCTCTGCATCTCTGCTGCTGGTATTGCTTCCCCGGCAGGAAAACTGCGTGGGGTTAGCATGGAGAACAGCTGAACTCGGTCCTTGCAGGCAGTGTGGATGCTGCTGGCTGGTGAGACCCCTCTTGGACGGAAGGAGAGCTGGCGAAAGCCTTTCAGAGCATAGATGTGACAAGTTCGACCCTCAGAATGTACGAAGCCTTCTTAAAGTATTAGCAAATAAACTCTTTTTATGGTTAATATCCACAGTATATTTGTCTGTAGCACAGGTTGAGTTATTCACAGAAATATCTACTGCACCACTGTTTAGATTTTAAATTCCAGAGGAGCTTCAAAATATTTCATATTGTGTTTTAGGATCATAGGATGGTATATCAGGAGTTACCCCAGACTACCCCCCTTTACTATTATTCTGTGTTTTTACAGTACAAAACTGGCTTCATTCCTATGTTTCTCTGCCCATACCCCTGTCAACTGGACGGTAAACCTAAATGTAATTTTTTTTTTTTCTTACTCCACTTCTCCTTTTAACCTTATCGGGAAGGCACTGCTGAAGCTGGTGAGAATTATTCCAAACAAAGCCATTCATCAGCATTATGCATCTTTACCTACTTAGCAGAAAAAAAAAAAAATATATATATGTATATGCTATTGCCAACATAGATTAAAAAAGTTGAAGTCTGGGTAGCAGCTTTATTTCCAGGAGTCACTAATGGCAGTATATATTTTGAGTGTCAGAGCAATAGTCAAACCTATAAAAATGATCGGTGACTGCTTGATATCAATGGTGTTTTTAAAGTTTGTCTCAGGCTTGTGCAGTAAGTTCAGTACTCAGAGGGACAACAGAGTCGCCATGTTCTTCCATGAGGGAGCAAGATCTTAGCTGTGCCCAGCCAGAAGAGCTAGGAAGGAAAGAATAAAAGTCATAAAGAGCCATGACTGTATTGTAGGAGTTAATGTTGGCCAGATTGTTACACCTCCCCACCCTCCAAAAGTTAATAGGAGAAACTTGGAGAAGTCCTCAACTGTAAATGATGTCTTCAATCCAGTTTTATCCTGTGGAGGATATTGGGATGAGTTCGATGAATAGGTTATAGTCTATGCCAGCTCAGTGCCTACTGTCATCAGAAAAATTTCTGAAAGCCTGAAGGCTATCACACTGCCTACATTGGGTCTACTCCTGATCTGTGTTTCTTAGAAATGAGAAGGTGCCCCCAAGCAAGGACAGCAAGGGTTAAGTCCTGGCAGGGCTTTGTGAGCCCTCAAGAACGATGTCCCCAGTCCCAGCAGGGTCTGTGCCAGGCTGGTGGTTGACTGTGAAACCAACCATCTTCCTCCAGTGCTAATGCTATAGGAGGTGTCCTCTTTGGTCCATGTCACATAGGTGTGATTTCTGCTCTCAGAGCAGAGGACAATGAAGTCTTCCTTTGTATCATTCACTAAAGAGGCCTTTCACATCCCACTGCATGATTGGGTACCTTCCTCTGGAGCAACACCTTGGCTGCTTAGGGAAAGCAATAAGCCCTCAATAGCCTCTCCCACAGTTCCATTGCAAGGGAGATCTTTGTTCTCTCCTCATATTATTTACACCAGTCTATACCAGCTGGTATTTGTGTGACTTCTCTTATGAACTGCCCCTTGAAATGCAGAAGTCTCCCCCTCCCACCGCAGTCGGGCTGGCCAGCAGTGCAGGGTACGGCTGAAGGGACGTGTGCACCTTGCAAAACCCAGTCCTCCTGGTTTACATGCAAAGATCTGACAACACGAAAGAACAAGTGTCATTCAAACTGGCTGTTTGCTTTTTGTTTTTGGAGAAATACAGTGCATGTGGTCCCAACAGAGGCATCTTGCAGCAAGAGCTGAATTTTGCCTTCGTGTCTCAAAAGCTAGAAGTCACGTGAGCCTGAGGAGTAACACACAAAAAAAGCAAGAACCTGCCAGAAGAAATTCACAATGCAGGGAGAGACTTTTTTTCCTTGTGTCTAAAACACCTGTCACAGCTGCCAAGACTCTGCTAATTGCACAATAACTTTATTATATCCTACTTGGAAGAACAAACAATACTAGAAGCTCAAAAAATGAGCAGTCTTTAGAGTAGATTAATGCAGGCAGAATGACTGCATGGAGCTGGTGTTCACCCTGTCCTCCGAGAAGCTCCAGAGAGTAAAATGGCTTGAAGACTCCCCTCTTTGTTGCTAATACTACATAATAAAGTAATTGTGCAGTTAGAAGTAGATTGCTGATGGGAGAGAGGCATTTTTTATGCGACATAGGTAAAAGACTGGCCTCTCTGAATAGGCTGGAAGCCTCAGTGCAGCATCTCTGCCTGCTTTTGCTTGAGCTTCTGGTAGCCCCTAGTAGAATCCAGACAAGAGAAAAGGAGCATCTCTAGTTGAGTGTGGTTTTTCTTCCCATGTGAATATGTAAAGAAGGTCCTCATGGAAGGATGTAGTGTGGTGCTCAGTATCCCATGTTTAAGCAGCATGGATTAGAGAGCTTCATCTTGTGCTGGAGGTGTTTGGCTTGCATCAGCTAACATGAGAATAGATGGATGTGAGGAATATTGTATTAAGGCATGATGTCCCCTGAGGTTTCCAGCCTTGGCAGCTGATAGGAAAGGTTGAAGTAAGAAGGTCTAAAAATAAAGTAAAACATAAGCCAAAAATTGGGATATAGCTGAATATTGAGAAACAACTCTGTGTGGGAAGCAGGCCTTGGCTCTCAGGTATGGATGTGCTTTCCTTCCTCGCTTTATTTTACCTCTGGAAACAAGCCTGCTGTTGGTTAGAGCAAGATTAGAGCAGTGATGCTCTTGGGTGCAGGCACTTGGGTGTAGGGAGTCATTTCTGGGGCAGGAGGCTCAAGGAGCTAGAGTGCAGTCTCTGACCCTCTGTGGGAAGGAAGTTGATGTGGGTGCATTTGTGCACACTGATGTTTTGGGGACCTGCTCTGTGGAGGTAGATGAGGACACATAAATGGGTGCGGTGGGACATGGGGGAAAGACCTGGACTGGCCTGGGAGGGCAGCTTTTGGCTGTGGCACTGGTGGGTGCCGGGGTGGTCGGGGAGTGCGAAGCTCTTTTGTGTGCATTGACCGAGGAGGTGGGTGCTGTGGGCTCGGTGCTTATGGAGCAGCAACTTCAGTGCTTTGGATAGTGGTCTGTGGAAGGACCACCTTGAGCCCTCCATTGGGTCCCTTTTAGCCTGGTGGGGATCCATATTGGGCTTCGTGAACAAGCAGCAGATGGGAAACTGGGAGTTAACAAGTACTTGAGATAGTGACAGATTAATTAGAGGACACAGGGAGGAGGGATGATCTGAGTGGGATCTGTTCCAGTGCATTGTGGGTCCCTGCAGGTATCAGCCCATCCAAAAAGCTCTGTGTGTGCACCCAGGTGAAACTGGAGGAGGGGAGACAAGATGGGTGACACATATTGGGAAAACAAAGGGTCTGAATACAGGTTTGAGCTGAAATAGAACCTCTTTGGGAATGAAGTTTCTCAGGTCTAAGCTTGGTTATGTATTCTGCCAAGCTTGTGATGCCAGGGTATACAGGCACCACAGCGACCGCCTTAGGAGAGGACTTTCTGTAGGACTCTCCTCTGCTGTGGTGTGACCTGTAGCTAGTTTAACCCTTGCAGGATTGTCATCCCCATACCCCAAAACCATGAAAGAAAACTTGAAATATCTTCCCCGCCCTGTGAGCCGCCTGGGAACGCGCCAGCTGTCAGGAGTGCTAGGGCAAGCATTCTGTCCAGGGGCTGGTGGTGGTCCACTGCCGACCCGTAGTAGTCTGTATCCACACAGTCAGCAGGTCTCACGGATCCCTCTCCCCTGTTGTGTCTGACAGATGTGCATCATGTTTGCAGGTCCCGTGGCAGTGATCAGCGGAGAGGAGGATTCAGCCAGTCCTCTTCACCACATCAACCACGGCATCACGACGCCCTCATCCCTGGATGCTGGCCCGGACACGGTGGTGATTGGCATGACCCGCATTCCTGTCATCGAGAACCCCCAGTACTTCCGACAAGGTCACAACTGCCACAAGCCAGACACATGTGAGTGCCCGATCCGGTCGGAGGCCCCTGCAAGGACCAGGGGATGGGTTGAGGGGATGAGAGAAAGAGGACAAAGAGGAAGAGGTTAAGAGGATGAGGAAGAAGAGAAAGGAGGTTTTTGAGGAGAATGGGTCTTCGTATGGTCCAGAAACCAAAGTGAATCTCAGGTCTCAGAAATCACAACATACATGTAGGTGCTTCCAGAGAAGACTTTCCACCCTCACCTTCACCTCCCTTCACCTTCCCTCCGCCACCCACCAGTCACCTTCCTCCCTTGCCTGAAAGTGCGATTTGAAGCTGGGCTTTGCCTTGTTGGCTCTGAGCATGAGATCCCAGGCATGAACAAGAGCCTCCTGGGAGCACGAGGATGGACGTGACCCCTGCCTGGCTGGGGAAAGGACTTGCCTCCCCTTCCTCCTCCAGCAGTTTCCCAGCCTTGGGGCTGCCTCCTTGGCTCCCTGCTGGGCCAGGGAGAAGCTCAGGAGATGTCACCATAGATGACATGGGCAGATGTGTGTAGATAAAGAACAGGAGGCTTAGATGCTGAATATCTTGTTTTCATGGGCTTCTGTAAAGATTTTTGCATCTTCCCTGTGTAAATCTGGATTGCGAACTGGGCTCGTTAGACTAGCAGTGGTGACCACGTGGTCCTCTCCGTTTTTTGTTCCTAAATTCTGATTGTAAAAAAAAAAAAAGCGCTGGGTATAAGGATGTTTTTCTGGAAGTCCCGCACTGCTTCTCGCGTGAGCGGTGAGACGCAGCCCTCCCTGACACGCTGCTCGCTGCCAGTAGCTGAGTTCTCCCAGGCCTCTTACCAGCTCTGAGATGCAGTTTGAGCAATGCAGGAGGTTGAGATAACGTTCCTCTCCTGCTATTGCTCATCCTTTTGGTGTGTCTTGGTTCCATGTAGAACGGGAAAAAAAAAAAGGGGAAAAACCCCAGCTTGTGCTGTCTCTGTGGCCCAGCCAGAAGCAGGGAGCGCTGGGCTGAAGTCGCCTCTGCTCTCCCCTTGACTGCTGCTGAATCGTGAGCGCGGGAGACATAACTCAGCCCCTGGAAGTAGGGAGGAGGCCGATCTCCAATCCTACGGAAGCTCATTCAGTGTTAAGCACTCGGCAGGAGCACGCTGCTCACCAGCCACCGCTGTTCCTGTCAGGGGAAGGGGAGCTGCAGCCGCTGCTCCCGCCGAGGTGTCGCTGGGGCAGCCCAGGCTGTGTGCAATTCCGGGCACTGTGAGCTGGTGCTTGAGCAGTTATCACCCTGCTCCGCTTGCCAGAGCGATGAGGTGTACCCAATGAATGTGCCTGGCTTTCCCTTTGATTTTCATTTTAACGTGCTGAATTTGGTCTGTTTTTAGAGGAGGAGGAGGAGGAGAGTGATGATTAGACAGAAGTGGAGAAGCTGAACGTAGCGTGGTTTTTCTGTGCCGTTAATTATACATTTTACATTTCTTATAGCACCTCATCACAAAATGATTTACAAACTCTGATGGTTTGGGAGGAGGGAGGCTCCCCTGCTTTATTTTCTTCCTTCCCTTCCTGTACTCTCTCAAATCTTTTGTCTACGTGCCGACCATTTCAAGACATGGGTGCTGTCACAGCTGTGCAGTAGCAGAGCATAAACCTCGAAGGATTTTGTTTTGCTCTGAGCGTTTGCCCTGTGGGGCTTGTTGGATCTGGGTGGGTTGCAGGGGAAGCTGCTTGCAGCACGATTTGGCCTCAGGAGTTTCGCAGAGCTATTTCATTAGGATCTGAAGAGTTCACAGAGATGCTTGGGGGTAGCATCTGGAGCCTCTTCTTGGAAGGTGCCACGGGAGGAAAGTGCAGCACTGGTGACAACTGTCCACACTTGGAAATCCACAGCAAATCACCACCTCCAAGTTCCAGGTTTCCCGGGACTGTGAGGCAGTTAGCACCTTTGGGTGCTAAAAAAAGGCAAACCACAGCTGGATGCTGGCAGGCTGAAAGCCCTTATTTATTTTTTTTTTAGATTTACTTGTCATTCGTGGGGCAAAACCCAGGCTTTGAGACCTCAAGCAGAGTTGGATTTGGTGTGGGTTTTGTGTTTTAGTCCCCAAGACTTGACTTGGGCAAAACTTCTGACTTCACTGGTGGCTTTGCTGGAGGCAGGAAAGTTTCATAATTCACCTTTTAAATTAACCATGCTTTGGGGAGCTTTCACTGTAAGGAGTCTGATCTGTTGTGCTCTGCTTGGCTTAAACCTGAGCTGGAGAATAATTGTTGCTCCCGTTCTCCACGTGGTTTTCACACCGGGCGGTTTTTCTTTGCCCTTGTGCTTCAGTTGCTGTTGCTTGTAGAGAGGAAAACTCCTCTAGGCTGAGGAGTGCCACGATGCCCAGCTGAGCCTCTACTGACGCAAGCTGTCACCACTCTTCTGCCACCCACCTCCTGTAGAGCTGCTGCCCAGCTGTGAGCAGAGGTGCTCCCTGGCACCCAGCATCTCTCCTTTGCACTGAGGTGTTGCTAGAGAAACACCTTCAGCAAGCAATTTCTCTCTCCATCATGAAGCTTTTCTCCTTCCTTCCTCCTGCAAGCATCCCTGTGCTCCTGGATATTGTCTGGGTTGAGGACATGCCAATACCCATTACCGTGCTGCAATGAGGAGAGCAAACTCTATATGCTTAATGCAGTATTAATAGTACATTGATGTGATATAGATTTCTGTCACCCTCTATACTAGCAAACATCGCTTATCACGCAGGGATGACGGATATTTATTCCCAGCCACTTAGCTCTGCATAATGGAATCGCAGCTGAAATATGGAGAGCGGCTCCCTGCCCGTGGAGCTGCAGCCCCTCTCACTCCTGCTGTGCCATGCTGTCCTGTGGGCTCTTCTTGTTAACATGTCCTCAAGGAGACAGAAATGTGTTCCTCACTGAGGATGTGCTTTCCTCGCGCCGATGGGGTGAAGGGTGCAGGGGCTGGCTCTCATGTCTGACTTTCTGGGATGTTTGCAGTTGTCTCTTATGCCCTTTCTGCTACTGCCTGATTTAGAGGAGCAGGAGGGACAAGCTTGGTCCAGGGTTCCCTTTCCCTTCCTGGCTGAGGGCTTCTCAAAGAGCCATGGAAGAAACCGCATCACCCTGTTTTCTCATGATGAAGCGTTGAGTCCTTGAGAGATGCTTCCCCCGTCTTTACTCTGTAACTCCATGGCGCTCTGGGCAGCACTAGGGTTTGTAACCAATCTTTATTTCTGCCATCCTCAGCCCTGCCTGGAGGGTTAAGCAAAGAGCTTGGCGATGGGGACAGTCCAACCACAAACTGATTCCAGAAGAATAAGCTAAACCAGTCTTTTTCTCCTGATCTTTTGCACATAGAAGAGAAACCAAGTGGCGTATCTGCTTGGCAAATGTCAGCAGGAGGAGCAACAGGTTGTGATTGCACCTCTCTATATTTGGAAATAGATGAGAAGAGAAGAACAGGACTTGTCGTGGCAAGCACTGTGGATAGAGTATGTGATGAGGAGACAGGGTGTAGGACCACATGGCTTTAATCTATAGTGAGGGGTTTTGGTAATGCAAAAATGACCCAGTCCACCTTCGTCTGTGTCCGGAAGATGGCTATCAGCCCTTCTGGGCGGGCTTGGCAGTAACAGCAACTTAGCTCCATCTCCTGATGTTCAGGATTTGAATTTGCAAAATTCAGATTTTATAATTATGAGTAGCTGGAGATTTCTGCAGTGAAAGATCAGTAATGTTTCAGAAGAAATATTTTGGAAGATTGTTTTACTTTAATAGCAGTAATTAAGTAGCAATTAATTATAAGCACAATGCATCAGATGCAGATTAGTTCTTGGATCTAATCTTTCAAGCTTTACCCAAATGCCACAGCACGGTTTTGGAGTTGATCTCTTCCATCGTATTTCTCGTCCAACAAAATAGTTTGTCTTGAGAATGACACAAATCAGAGAAAAAAATTCCAAACCTCAGTGGAGAAAATGAATCTGGGGGGCAGATCCTTTGCAGATCCATGTGTGCCTCCCAGCAGTGGATGCCCCGTTCCCACCAGTGCTGTGAAGCTAGACTTTTTTGGGGCAAGTGGGTTGATTTTGGTGGAGGTTTTTCCAGGCAAAACTAAAGCTGGCTGTGTTCTGCTCATCCAGGACTGGCACAGCCTGGGGACTGGGATGCATTCTCCACACGGGTGGAGCAGCCGTCCTTCCGTAGAGTCCTAATGAGGGTTTTTTTTTTCAACCTCATTTATTACAGGCTGCCCTGACATAATTACATATTTGAAGTTAGTAATTACACGTATTCATGCTAATTAAGTAATTAGATATAATTACACTAACTGTAAATACATGGTAATCGGCTAAAAAGAAGTACTTCAGAAAAAAACCAAGGCAAATCACACAATAAAAGCGCCATCAGCACTCTTTCACTCAGTACCCTGTCTTTATCTTGTGTTTCAGTGCAGTTTAAAAGGAACATTGTGGTCACTTCTAAAATCACATTTTTTGAACAAATAGATTTCCTTACCTCTGCTTCTAATAGATCTTGAAAACAAATATGGGAAGGATATTTATCCTTACCACTGTAAATTCTTTTTGTTTGCCTAGTGTGTTTTGTTCATCCTGGGCATGGGAAGCTAAAAAGTATGCAGCATTTCTATTTTTGGTCAGTGCATGTTCCCATTTTTGCCAAAAACAACAATGACTCAAAAATAAAGCCATAAATGCTTGCAGTTTTGTTTGGCTAAAAAAGAAAACTGAAACTGTTGGTAGTGGAAAAGAGAAACTTTTTTTTTTCCCCCCCAGAGTTAAGAGGATTTGTTAAATATTTTTTTTCATGCGATATAAATGCAGAGCCCAGTGTGTGAAGTGACAGCAGCACTCTGCTGCCCAGTGCCCAGCCTGCAGCCAGGCTGTACAGGTCTCAGTCCCTCCCGCAAGCCTCTGCTTTTTCTTCAGTTTCTCCACACTTCTATTTTCCTCTTCTCTCCTCTAACATAAAAGCCCCAGGCTCTTCTCCAGCAGGACCCAATGCCCAGTACTTCTCTGAAGTAGGTACTTGTGGGACAAGACTTTTCTACACTGGGGCTCCTCGCTGTCTTACAGTCTTGTCCTGCTCAGTCAACCCATATGAAATACTTTTAGGGGACTTAACGAGGACAAATAAGTAGCTGTATACTCATGTATGTGTGTTTTGCTACTCTCTTCTGTGTCTCCTCATTTGTCCTAGCGAAGCCCGGGTTTGTGGCTTGGGTCTGTGGAAAAGCCCTGACTTCAATGCTCAGCTGCTAGCAGGTGGAAGGCATTGCAGGTCCATGCAATGACCTGCCTTCAAATTTCCCTTCCTTCTGGTCTGCGGTTGCCTCTCTGAGCTCCAAGTGCTGATGCGAATGTCCTGCAAAAGATTCGGATGTTGAAGAAACCTCACAGGCTCTGGCTGACTGCTTCCAGAGCAGATGTTGCAGGTATCTGAAGAAAAGGGTGAGCAACCAAAATTAATGCTTCTGTCGCCTGCTGGATCAGAACTGAACTTCCCCTGTGCCCAGGTTCACCTTCTCATTCCCTTGCCCAGTCTACAACATCTGACTAACGGGAGAGATCCCATGGCCATGGGACTTGATCCAATCTGCTCAGCTCTTGCCAGCCCTCCCAGATGATTTTTCTTACCTGTGGCTATTTCATGCTCTGCATTTTTTCATCCAGCTCTGAAAGACAAAGTGGAAGAAATACGCACATTTTCCAGAACTCAGAAGTCCAACCTGCGTTTGCAGAGGCGGCGGCGGAGTGCCTATCCCACCTATTGTACTTGTCCTTTGAGTTGCAACCTTATGCTCAGTGAGTCAACCTCCAGACCTTCCTGTCATGATGGTGCTACAGAAAGGAGAGTTTTTTCAGGCTGTCTTGGAAAGGCTGGCTAAATCTATTGTGTACATCTTGCCTCTCAGCCAGCTCTGCAGATGTTGTCTGTGTGGTTGTACCACGATAAAGAAAAGCGGCATAGGAGGGTGGGAAACGTGGCTCTGCCGGCTTTGGAAGGAGATGCTGTAGCCAGAAATGCAGCCCTACCTTGCTCCAGATGTGATGTGCAGCTGACTTGGTTTGGATGCAAGCTGATTACCTTCTGCAGCTCCTTAGGTTTTAGATCCTATCTCTGCAACGCCTGAGATCGAGGGAGGCTGAGCAAGCTCCTGCCCTGGAGCGGGGAAGCAATGCGCGCAGTGCAGCTGTGGTGGATGATGACACACTGGGCAGGGATGTTACTGGTGGTGGGGACCCAGTAAGGAAGAGAAACCCCTAAATCGAGAAGAACATTGCTTTGGGCTGCTGATGTTGACCTGCCCCTGGAGAGAATGGCTGCCCTGGTGATGGAAATACCTCTGGATAAAGCCATCAAGGAGTGGACAGGGAAGTATTTTCTCATCCAAAATTCTGCCTGCTTCTCTGGCCTAAAAGCATCTCTGAACTACCTAATCCTGGTGTGTGTGGGGCCAGTGAGCAGGGTTGGCTTTCCTGGGGCGATTTCTGAAAGAGAATCCATGGTGTGTGAACTATCAAGCACTTAAACCAGATGAGGGGAGGCCCTGAGCTGGTTTCCTCCTGGATTTGGAGTGGCTCTAGCACAGCAGGCTGCTCTTGCTGCCTGGCAGCCTCGTCCCTGCATCAAATCAGCTGGACCGGACTGGCCAAGATATGAACCATCTCATGGAGGATGTGTATGTGTGCTCCTGATACCCCATCTCACATTCAGCCCCCTGCTCATCTCATATAGGGGCTTACACACCCTCCCACTGCTCTTGTAGCATCTCCTGTCCCCCCGCCCAGCACACGCCACTGTCTCCGAGTACATGGGCATGTGTTCCCCACCCACTCACCCGTGCACTGTGGGATGGGCATGGTATAAAATACTTGCTGAATCAGGTCTTCTTCATTCCTCGTGGCTCAGCTTCCTGCACAGTGACACCTACACACCGAACATCTCCACCTCACAACTGATGGTGCCGAAGCACATGTGAATTTCTGCTGAGCGCCCTTGCAGTTCTGCCTTTCCTCAGCAAAGCCAGGGACACCATGATGCTCCTGACCAGGCAGTTCCCCTGCCACGGATTGTCTGTCTTGTCAAAGATGGTTGCATCTCCAATTTCTAGTGGGTGTTCAGAGCCTGGCAGCACAGGTGTGTTCTGGCATTTGTGTTCTGGCATGAGTCAAGACTCATTGTAGCCGAGTGAGAGGGGAGGAGTGGGATGAAATGGGGATAAAGCAGGTTTTTGTTCCCTACGTTATTGGCTATGTGCCCAGGTATTGGTGCTTCTCCCTATCCAGTTGCGCTTGTAGTGCTCTTGACCCTACAGTGCTCTTAAACCTGAAGGAGATGTCCATGGCAAAGAGAGGAGGGCGCTGTTCATCAGCCCGTGCTCCTCATGCCTGGGGCTTCGTCCCTGCAAGAGAAGAGGTAGGCAATGTGTGACCTGAGGCTATCGCAAACTCAGGCAGCCCTGGTGTCAGGGGTAACGAAAGGGGTTCAAGAGTACTCTCCTAATGGCTCGTTGATTGTGTGAATTTTGCTGTGGGTCACTTGAAAAATAGCCTATGTGTGTATGTGTGTGGGTAGAGTTGTGGTACCGGTTTTGTTTGGCCATCAGTTAAACATTTGTCTTGCTTTTAAATGCATTTACTGTGGCTTATAATGCTTGGCTGTTGGGAAAGCGTCTGGAGGCTTGGGTACCTCTGTGTTTCTGGGACGAGGGGGATGTGCCCATGATACCTGGACATAGAGTTCCTCTGAAGGCACCTGGAGCTCCCAGAGTTTGCAAGGACATTGTGTTGTGACTTTTTAGTCTAACCGCCTGGTTTTCATGTTTAAAATCTGGCTCTCAGAAGTGCATGGGGACTCATCGCGGTCTGACAGGAGCTGTCTCTCCAATTAGAAGATTGCAGGCTCTCATTGTTTGTTCATTGTCCGGTTAAATTACAATTCCTAATTAAAAATAGCTGCTATTGTTTGGGAGTTGGAGCAGTTTTGCATGACCGCACACAGAGCAAGAACATTATTAGCAGTGCTGCCCTGTGGGACAAGAAGTACAGCCCAGGATCTAGCAGAGATGATGTACGTCAGTAGAGGTTAAAAAAATAAAAGCCTACCTTGAGTGCTGCATTTGGGCTAGACAGCCCAAAATACCCCATTCAGTCCTGAAAGCTGGGGAAAGATCCACGTGAAAAGATGTTCTGCCTAAAGAGCTTCTCATGTCAAAGGGGGCTTTTGTTTCCCAGCCTAACGTGGTGGCTGGCTCTGGGGAGATGATGTGCGCAGGCAGTGATAGCTCGTGCCTCCCAGGCAGAGCAGTAGAGTGGAGCTTGATTTCTTCATGTATAATATAACAAAAATGCAGAAATTATCATGTTGATGAACATTTCCAGTCTGCCTCAGTGTACTTCTCGCTGTCTTGCTCTTGTTGGTTGTGGGTGCAGACAGGGAATGGGTTCACTGGCAATGGGGTCGATGGGATGGAGAAAGATGCTGCTGCTAATGGAAGCACCACTTCTGCTGGTGTGCTTCTGAAGCAGCTGTCTTGTACCATGGGTTAGTGTGAAGCACTAGCCTTCTTGAACTCGGTGTGATTTACTGAGGTGAACAGACTCGGCTGAGAACTCAGCAAACCCATTTCCACGTGTAGCTGATGTAAGATTTGTATGCAAGTGTCTTGAGGTGAAAAGTACATTGAATTCACAGCATGTAAGGATTGCTCTCGATGCCCGGGCTTGTGTCCCATTAAGGCAGGGTTTATTGCATAATCCATTTTTAGATTCCTGCATGCTTATTCCTAAACAGACTGTGAGTTACCTAGTGCTGAGCCCTGCTTGAATCTGGTTTTTGGGCCCCCTCTCCCCACCTCTACCTGGATAGATCTGTTTAAGAGACAGGAACAAACTCAAACTCATTGAAAGCATGAAAATTTCTGTATGACCATCAATGACTGGGCTGTCCTGCTGTCTACAGCTAAGCGTGGTCAATACGGGATTCGGTACTCAAACTAAGCGATGACTTACAGCTTCACGTAGACTCAGCTTTTCCTGACGTTAGTTCGAAGTTCTTATTTGTTGCTGGTGTCTCAGCAGTACCTGTGGTTCTCTGTCGCAGTTGTAGGTCTGCAAAATTTCACACCTTCCTTTCAGCCCTACTAACCTATTTTTCCTCAATGAATTGAAGCATTGAGTCTGAAGGTTGCTATACCTACCTATTTTTATATATATATAGCTCATATACATGTGTTTGATCTATTTGAAATGTACTGTGTTATAATGTTTGGACACCTGTTCTTATCTTGCTAATACATTTTAACAGGTTTTGTGTCGTCCTTCCCTATCCCACCACCACACCTCCTTTTTTTCCCCTTTGTGAAGGAAAAGGGACCTATTTTTTTTTTTCCCTGCAAGCATCTCTTAAATTCAAGATGAGCAGTTTCTCTGGGTCCTGTAAGTGTGACTAGGAGACAAGGCAGCTAAGTCTCCTATGTATATATGGCAAATTTGGAAAACACTGGAACAAAATTACTTCAGCCTTTGTCTCCCTTCCCCCAGCCTTTCCCACCCCTCCACCTCCCTCTTGCAGGATTAAGCTAAGCTAATCCTCAGATGAGCAAGATCTTTGGGAAAGCAAAGAAGCAAAGTAAAAACCAAGGGAGGAGAAAGAAAAATCCTTTACACTCAACACTAATAAGGAAATTACGGGTATCCTACATTATGAATTGGATGAATTTTTAATGGTGAGAAATGCAGTTGATTTATAATACATCCATCCTGGATTGCAGGGGCTGTTGCCAGCTAATAAATAAATGACAGGCCCTTTGTATTAAAAGTATCAGTCATTTTACATCTCTGCGCAGTAATTGATGTGGAGCACTGAGCAAGGGGAGACGATGGCCAGCAGGTGTATACCAAAGCAAAGGCCCTCATGCTTCAAGACATACCTGAGGTCTTGATATAACAGAAAGCTGCAGCCCAATCTTCAGGTCTTCTCGCAGATTGGCCACAGCTTCTGCTCTATCCCATTGATCACAATCCAAACCCCAAAAGAAATAAAGAGCTTGGCAAAGGGCTCCATGATTTCGAAAGGTCAATTTAAGCCCAGCTTAGGGCCCTGTTTGATGTGTCTTATGCTCTAGGAAAAGTTAGTTACCCCTGGACAGCAGGAGAAGCTCCATCTGAGGTGGCTGCCCAAAGCTTCCTCCCTATGCGTGGAAGGAGACAGGATGCTTTGGGTCTGCCTCATGTTAGACACTTTGATCAGGATGGAGGAGATCATACCGTCTGTTCTCTCGATGGTCCTGGCTGTTGGTGCAGTCGGGGTGAGGCTAGCTCAGAGATCAGCATGAACTCATATGAATCCCACCACAAATGTCAACACCACGGGCTGTGTTAAAAATAAATTCTGGGCAAATTCCAGAGCTGGGATGTGGTGGGACTGTCCTGTTCTCATGCCAGATCCCAGCAGAGCCCAAATGTCAGGGGAACCTTACTGAGAGCACAGCAGGCAGCTGAGCATTTGAGGGATGGGGGAATATTTTATCCTCTTCTTAATGAGGAGAAGTAACCTGGCATCTTACACCTCCACTATTTCCTGGAAAGAGGCATTTCTCCTTTCAGCCCATCAAGAGGCTGCCAAGCATCTTCATCTCCATTTTATGGATGAGGAGAGGCAGCTGGAAAGACATCAATTTGCTCAAGGTCACACCAGGTTGCTGACAGCTAGCAGTCTGGCCCGCGTTCAGCCCACTGGACCGTGTTGTGGACCGTGTTTACGAGTTGCCACCTGAAGTCCTTTCACAGCCAGTCTTCTGGAGTCGGGAGTTTAGATAGACAAATTCTTGGAGCTATCAGCTGTATATTATGATCCCACAAAACTGCAATTCTGAGCTTCTCGTGATGCTTTCCGGATAGGTTAGATCAAATTATCCCTTTCCACCTTCATGGGGGCCATGCTCCAGTCTAGTGTGTTTCTGCTTTGTGCTCTCTGCTAATTCTGAAGAGACCTTTCCTTGCTGACCTCCTAGGAGCTCTGCTCATTCTACCTACACGTTACCTCCTGGCCCGCTTGGTTGGAGTTGGTTGGAGCCCAGGTAGTGGGCTCAGAGGAAGAGCTGTAATTTTTCACCTTGGCTTTAGTTCCCGGCCGAAGGAATTGAGCGGGGAGCCTGGGATAGGAGCCTCGCTGCCCAAGGAAAGCACCACTCTCCAAGATGCAGACTTTCATCTTGACCTGGAGGAAGGGCGCGCTTATTGCCTTATTTATTACATTTCCCCGTAGCAGTGTAAATACTATATCCGTGATAGATATGGATCTTATGAATAATAGAGAGATTTTGAACTAAGTAATTGCAGTGTTTTTTTAATGCAAAAGATCCTCAGCGTCAAGCAGTATTAATGATCTGTCTTGATGCGGTCTCTGCTGAGGGCAATTGCAAACCCTGGTTCCGTGAGAAATTGAGAAATTGGGGGAGAAATCTTAATGTGCTGTTCATCCCCTCGGTTCCCTTTGGGACGCTCCAGACAGAGTATCCTGTCTGCTGATTTTTTTCTCAGCTTTCCCTAGACCCTCCAAGGATGGGAAGGCTCAGTGACTTTTGGGAAAACAAATCCCTTTTGTAGGCAGGCTGGGCTGGGCTGTCGGAGGAGGCAACTTTGGGAGGAAATGTAATACAAGGATCCTAGCAGCTCTCTGTGGTCAGTAACGGTTCTCTGGACATTTCTGGAAGAGTAAAATAATTAGTTACAGTGAAATAGCTAAATTGAGGCAGAGGTAATGATATTCTGTTTCTCTGCCAATGTGAGTCTTGTGTCTTCTCTGTGGCTTTAATTTGAAGCTCTCCTTTCCACTTGCTCTCTGAAACCCTTGCGCAGCCTCACTATTAAACAGGTGGCTACATCATTATGAGAAATTCTCTGTAAAGTCTGCTCTTTAACACCTCAGAATCTTTGGGGATGAATTGAAGGTATTAATAAGTATTAAGATGTAACACCTAATACTTCTTTGCAGTGACATCACCGTGGGGGAAGGGAAAATAGCATAGCAAGTGTGGGGTGTGCTGTGGGTCATTTTGTGCCTGGCACCACTGGTTGCCCAGAGCTGGTAGCCCAGCCGGCTGCTCCGTCGTTCTGCCTGCTGTAGGTGTGCTTGGTGCTGGGGTTACAGCTGCAGAGCTCTGAGGCCTCTTTAAATTAATGGACCTGTTTCAAAGGTTATGAATGTCTTTCCAATTTATTTTTTTCCACTAAACACAGCATCTCAAGCCTTGAATCAGGCTGTTAACCTTTTTCTTTCCTCTCTTTCCGGCCACGTTCCTCTCTAAGGTTATTTCTTTTCCTTCTTTCATCGTTGCCCTTTTAACAGGAAGGAGGGCAGGGCAGACCTGTGGACTTGGTGGCCTGTGTTCTCACATTGTCAGTCCTGGAGAAGCAGGTCTTGCTGACCTCCATGGGCCATCTCGAGCAGGGAGCGTGGGCTCAGGTGTTTCTTTGCTATAGGAACGGTAGCTCATTAACACTCTGTGCCCTGCAGATAACTTTTATTGATCATCAGCTGCTTAATCAAAAACTCTATCGCAGTTTGTTTCGATTATTCTTTTCCGTCTCTTCATCTCTGGAGAATCAGCTTAGCTAAAGTTAATGTACTCATTACACAGTTGGGAAACCACTGCCGCACACTGCTGTGTAAATCACAGGTTTTAGGAAGGTTTGTGCCCTCCTTCCCGCATGTAGCAGGATGAATATTTTGAGTGCATATTTCTCAGCTTGAGGGGGTGAAACAGGCGCTGAGGGAGTTGTGCTGAGCTGGGTTTTGACCTGCCTGTCTAGGTCCTCATGGTCCCGGTATAATGATGAGCAGAACTGCTGCTATGCCTGGTGCTAACCCACCCCCACCTTTCCAGAGACACGTGGTGGTCTCCGCATCGCCATAAATACCTACCCGCATGTCACAGAATCACAAAATTGTTTGAGTTGGAAGGGACCTTTAAAGCCCATCCAGTCAAACTCCCCTGCAAGGAGCAGGGACATCTCCAACCAGATCAGGTTGCTCAGAGCCCTGTCCAACCTGGCCTTGAGTGTTTCCAAGGATGAGGCATCCATCACCTCTCTTGGCAACCTGTTACAGTGTTCTGCCACCCTCAGTGCAAAAAATTTTTTCCTAATGTCCACCTGGGCTGCTAGAGACCTTCCTCCCCTCTCACAGAGGGATGTTTGGGTTGAAGTAGCTTTATGAACTTGTCTCTGCTGGTGATTGCTCAGCAGTTGAGTGATGAGGGCTTTCCTATGGAACACCAAGTGTTCAGGAGAGGGTATAAGAGAGCTGGGATGGGGGACGACCTGTGTAGGGGTACACAAAGGAAAAGGGCATGGACAGGGCATGTTTGAGAGATGTGGTCTGGGAGATGGGAGGAGAGCTGAGTGCCAGACCATGATGATGAAAGTCTGTACAGCTGGACCATGCGTTTGGTTTGTATTTTCTGATGACCTGTGTGCAGTGTATACATAGACACAGAAGTGGTGCCTTAAGGCAAAAGTAGGACGTTAAGTCCCCTATCTAAAGAGATCCCAGCGCTCCTGAAATCAGCACCTTGAGTGTGTTGCTGTTGAGCATTCTGCTGATGCAGTGAGGGCCACGGCTGGAAGCCTGCTCTGTGAATAGTGGCTTTACTCTTTGGAAACCATCAGAGCTCTGGGGGTAGGGAAGGGAGGAAGCTGTGCGGCAAGTGGCAAAGATATCTCCCAGTACTTGTCATCTTTTTAATGACCAGCTCTGAGGAGTGGCAGGCCAGTTCGAACAGGGACGCAGGACGGGCTTGGGAGGGAAGCCCTGAGACAGGAGTGCTGCTTGTTCCTGCCACTCCAAACTTATCTCACCCTCTGGTTTTGCTTGATGTCCTGATATGATTCACTTTCCTTTTGTCTTTTAATGTCTGCTGCATATAACCATTCTCCTTGATCCTACATGCTATCAGGGCTACGTATTCCATGCTGGATATGGTGTTGCAATTACCTAATTTGATTGTGGTGGGTCGTGTCCCGTATAATGTTGTCTCGTCTTCTCAGTAGTCGATACAAACTCAATTTTATTTTCTTTGAAAAGAAAGGAGGTGGAGGCGGGAGCCCAGCATCCACAGCCAAGCTTATACCTGCAGCTCTTACCTTGTTGCCTGGCTGAGATGGCACATGTAGTTCAGCCTGAATGGGACCTGTAGGCTCTTTTTATTATTGTTTTTTTTTTTTTCCCCTGCCGGTACTGAAGGGGAGAAAGGATGGAAGCTACAGCACAGAAAGGCCCTCATTTGTAGCTCTGATTTGCCTCAAGGAGTCATTATTCCGACATGATGGACACCCTCTTGATGGAGCTTATCTCCGAGGGGAGGGTTAGCTGTGTCTCCCCGTGGGACCTGGGTGAGTGTTTAGCTTTCTCCTTCTGTCTCCAGAACGATGCTCCCTCCTTTGTACCTCTGTTATTCACCTACCTTGGAGACTCTTACCCTGCCTTACGCCTCTGTTATTGATGAGTAGTAGCTCAGGGGGGAAAAGAGGGGTCTGGTCTCAATTTGTGTGGCTCATTTGCATGTGAAATAAGCATGTCATTTCAGAAGTGGTGGCAGCAGCCCTGCTCTCCTGGCCCCGCTGGTCTCGTTGAGGGCAGCTTCGACAGCTCCAAGGCTTCGGCAGGGCTTGCTGATAAACTGGAAGTGTCACTGTTTTTGCAGAGCTTGTGCGGAAGACAGGGGTTTTTTTTCAGCAGCTCAGAAAGGAGGTGTCAGCCCAGCGTTTGGTCTGTGGGAAAAAGAATTTGCTTTTGCAAACTGAAGATTGCAGCACGGACTGAGGTCTGGCTTGCGGGCCATCTCTGCCAGCTGGGATTGCTGGTGTGGCAAATTATTCAGCTGATGGTTTCATTGCTATTTTCCTTATGGGCCTTGGACTTTCTTCCTTTGTTCTCAGGATATTTCTCATTCTCAGCCCTGCCTCCTCCTGTCCCATTGAGTTTTCACTGGCTTTTGATTAAAAATGAATTTCACATGGTGACAAAGCAGGAGTCAGAGTCATCAGCAGACAAAACAAACCATGGTTTTGCAGCTTTAGCTGTGGGTAGGACTTGAATAAACGAGTCCATAGATCTGTGTTCCTGGTGTGCCATAAAGCAGGCTCTCTTGGCTTGGGTCAAGGATTTTGTGGTGGCAGGAAGAGGCCAGGCAGCAGAGCAGCAGTGATCTGTGTGGCCGGGCAAGGACCAAGGCCATGGTATCATGAGCCTTGAGGGCAGGAGGAGAAGCTGGACATCAGCCACCCCTGTGATCCTCCTTGGCAGGATACCAGGTGTCCGTAGGCCAAGCACCTGACACGGTTGAGCCAGTGTCTCTGATTTGTTGTCAATTTTCCAATATTTAATCAGAGAACAAAATATGAAGTCTCTTTAAGAAGAGACTGGCACACAGCAGCTGGCTGAGTGTCGCAATCAATGTACCCACTGTGGAATGTTTCCTGCAGAAACATTACATCCTCTCTCATTTAACTGATGATCCTTAGGGTGAATCAATCAAAAGATGCCGCACACAAATAGTTCAGCCATGATCTTGTGGGTGTCCATTAGAGAGGCATTTGCTCCATGATAATGGACCTGTTGATTAACAAACAACAAAATAGAAAGCTGTTACTTGATGGCAATTGTTAGCATTTGCTTTTCTGCTGCTCCACCTCCCCTAAGTGCAGCTCTCGCTGTGCCAATGCAGGCGGCTGCTGCAACAAGGTCTGTGCTGCTGAAGGGAGCAGCACTCATGTCTCATGCAAGCAGTTATTGGAGACAGACCTTCTCCTGGAGGTTGGAAGGGACAGAGAGAGACTTCTTCGTACTCAGCGTGAGATTTCACCACTGTATCTCTTGTTTTGTTAATCGTGTTTTCTGCACCAATCTGCCTTGGCAAGCGATGCCCTTTTGGACTCCAGCAATGTCGGAGGAAGATCTTCCCCTGGCATCCCCAACAGCTCGAGGCCCAGCAGCTTCTTGAGGAGCTTATCTTGGGTTTTACACCAGGCTGAGCTCGTGGGAGTTATTTGGGTCTATAAAGCCTCTAGTCTGTTGGAGCAATATTGTGTTAATTTCCTTTCCCTACAACGTGGACATCTCCCTAGTTTCTGCTTTTTCTGGGTGAAAATTTGCTCATGTTGCAGTGTTAGTTCTTGCTTTTCTGATGCTAGTGTGGCATCAACCTCAGCTGGCATTCCAAGCAGTAGATCAGGATGATGCCCATTGCATAGAAGTTGTCCTTACCTTTCGAAGTCCCTGCCCCAAACTGAGTGGACCCAACCCAGTGATGACCAAAGCTGAGTAAAGAAGGAAGCAGCATGTTCAGAACTCCGGTGTGGCACTGGAAACACACTCCCTGGACACAGCCCAGGACAGACCACCATGCTGAGCAGCTGACTGCAGAGCTGACAGCAGGGCTGACCAGCCCAAAAGGACCAGGGCTGTGGCTGTGGGTTGTGTTTAGCCCCCATGCTGGTAGTCGCCAGCAGCTGTTCTGGTTTCTGGCCAGTGTGTTTAGATCCTTGCTGCTCAGCCAGAGGCTGTGGGGTCTCCCCACCCAGGCTGCTGGTGCACAGCAGCTGCTGTTCAGTCTGGCAGGCCAAGCATCGCTCCAGCCTGCTGCAGAGGGTACCAACCCCCCCGTGCTGCTTGTTTAGCTCCATCCTTTCTTGCTACAGACCAGCTCACCCAAAGCAGTCCTTCCCACAGCTGGTGGGAGTCAAAGTGACGAGGCAGTTAGTGGATTAGGGCAGCAGAGTGAAAACCATTTGGCGTTTCTATCCTGATTCTTCTGGGTGCCTTTAATTAGCATGATTGCTCAGCACGCGATTTTGCCATGTTCTTTAGCTCCCTTGGTTAAAATAATTATTCCCCCAGCTCCTTTTGTTCCAATTCCTGATTGCTTACAAAGTCTCCTGTTAAAAGCCATTAAATCTGTAATGTAAAGTGAGAGTAAATGTTCGGCAGCACTATGCTCTCAGCCCCACATGTGTGTGCCCGTGCGCTCACTGGCCCCTCTCCAATGCTCCTCTGCTCCCTGCCACGTGCTCTGCGCTGCAGCATCGCTCTCTGCTTTCCTCTCACACGCTTCCCCCCTGGCCATCCCACGTGTCCCACATGCAGCAGGTTGTGTGCATGCTCTCCTTGCTTTCTGCTGGCACTTTTGGTGTCGCTCAGCTGAGTTTCCTCTTTGCGCAGGCTGGCTTTTACACTGCGGTTGATTCCAGGGCTGTGAACATCACGTTATTTGCATGTGCAAATACAAAGATGCCTTTAGCAGTGTATGTACACTCACCTTCACACTTTTGCCCCAGTCTGGGCAGTTCTTGCTTTGAGGAGCAGCACACATAGAGGACATGTCCCGGCTGTGGTGGCAGGCAGGACTTCTGACAACAGATGATGGAGAAGAGGAAAGAATTTTTTTTTTACGTAAAGCTGTTTCCCTTTTTCTCAAGTGTTAAATCCTCTGGCGGAGGGAAAACGGAGTTTGGACAGTCCTGTTCCTGGGAGCTTCCATGTTGCAGTGCCTCTGTTGCAGTGCCTCCCCATCTGGAGGCCTGGGAGCTCAGCCCCTTCCCTGTCCCTCATCTCTGATGATATTGGATCAAGTGGGGCAGACACAACGGCTTGCACAAAATTATATGGTGTGAAATAAGATTGGGCTGAAGCACTTTAAATGCCTTGTGCATTTTTATGATTTCATGGGAGAGGGGAGAAAGGGAGACTTATTTTCAGACCCAAAATGAAACTGGGTCAGAGAAAGGTCTGGCCATCGTGTAGTTTGTTGAGCTTTGAACTGAATACTGGAGCAAAACTTCACAGCTAGACTACTTGCTGGAAAAAGCTGGTCGGAGAGAAACCCTGGTCCTTCCTCCCTTCTCTGAATGAAGACTCTTAGTTGACTGCAGCCACACATTTTGGGCTTAGGTCTTCATTTGCTGCCCTGCTGTGATGTACCAGACTTTCCCTGCTCTGCAAAACTCACTTTCTGCTGCGGGGTAGAGTGAGGGTCTCCTTGCACAGCAGCAGCCCCCCTCCCAGCACCCTTCACCCCAGGGCACTGCCTGGGCGGCTGCGCACCCACCTCATCTCTGCTTTGCTGGTTGCAAAGGCATTCCCTCCACCACAAATAACTGCTGCTCATTTAGTTGGCACTACCCAAATTGTTTCCTAGGAGCAGCATGGTCCCAGTGCAAACCTCTGTTCCTCTGCTTGCTGTCCCCTTTTCCCCTGGGGAAAGCCCTGGGGTATGTGTTTTAGAGCTTGCCACACACTGACAGGTACCAAAACATGGTCTTGAAACAAAATCTGGAGCTGGGAAGATTCATGGCACTCTTCTGATATATTTTGGTGCAGAAGGCAAGTTGTTTTGAGAACCAACCATCTAGTGAGGCAATGATCAAGAGAAGAAGAGCTGTGGTGGCAGCCTTCATTTCCAAAACAATCATCAGCAGAATAGGAGCACTGGAGAGACTCAGACAAAGGACAAAAATTCCAGACAACACAGCGTCCAAACAGCCTAAAAAAAAAATCCTCAAAATCTCGTTCCTTGAGGCTCCCTGCTGCTCTCACTGTGTTTTTGCCCTCAGCTTTTCCTGTTTCCATTTACGACTCCTCTGTAGTGCTCGGTGCTTCCTTGCATGCCGAGATCTCCCACGCTCCTCGGTTTCCATCCTCAGCTTGTGAACTCCATGAAATTGTATTACCCCACAGGATGCTCCTCCCGATACTTCAGGCTCTTGGGCTTGTACTGCTCCTAGGCTTCTTGGAGGGCAGCCCCGGCCTTTCTGGGTGACATAAGGTATGGCTGGAGCAGATGGCAGAGTAAAGAGACTTGAGCAAGCAAGAATTTATTCTGAGCCTTGATCAGCTCCTCCGCCAGCCTCCTCCTGTCCTCTGAAGAGCAGGAGAGCATCGTTGGCACTGCCCGGCCAGGGGATGTCCCACCTGCAGTGCAGCAGTTGTGTGCTTTCCTATCCACCGTGTGTATCTCCTTTAGTGTCTGCTCTCACGTCCTGGCCATCTGGCTTTGCAAGCACTTCTGTGTCCTTCTAGACCCCAGAGTTCCTGGAGAGGACAAGAGTTTGGGAGCTGGGGCTAGTCCCTGTTGAGTGCCTCCAACTGGCATCATTTCCGTTGAGGACCTTGGAGAAACCGTGGTCCTTTTCCTTGCCACCATTTTGCCATCTGTGTAATGAATATAACAGCTCCTGCCTCCCCAGGGAGTGAGCGAGGCGTAACAAATTAATGTTTATGGAGCACTCTCCGGCTGAAAAGAAGTTTGCAGCAGGGCTGTTGCTGTTCTAACTCAGGGGCTTCCTTTGCTGGTCAGGTCTTTGATGTGGCGATCTGTGGTACTGGTGGATCAGCTGTACCGTAATTGAAATTAATCAGCAATTAAGGAACAGGAGCCCAACTAGATTCTGTCCCAGTGGATATTCATTTCTGGGCAGATTAGTCAGTGGTTTCAATAATTTGGTGTAAAACGCTTAGGGTAACTATTGCTGTCTGAAGCGGCTGGGGAACAGAGGTGGTGTCAGAGGGATGCGGATACCTGTCAGGCAAAGTGGAAATGAGAAGCTCGTGTAACGCTGTGCACAGTGCTTACTTAAATTGGCAGCACTGTGATGCCTGACTTGGAAAAAAAAAAATGAGAAATTGACAAAAGAATATGTTTGAAAACCAAAGCGATGGAAATGATGTATTTGTTGTTGGGATGGGATCTTTCATGCCTGGTCCTGCGGGCTTTGTGGAGTGCAGAGGCAGAGAGAGCACGCAGCAGTGAGCGATGGGGACTCACGGAGGTAGGGAGATGTGGTTTTTCCTCCAGGCACTGAGGTTGGCAGAGGAGAAGGCTCCTGGACGCAGTGGTGCAAGCGCACAGAGGGACAGAGGCAGGGCAAGGGCTTGATGATGCCCAGGATGTCAGCTGCCACCAAACTTAGGCATTTTGCAAACACTTTCCTGCAGCTTCTTCTCATGGCTGAGCTATAAACCCCAAGAGTTTTGCCACACACTTTTGCACGGCCATGGGCATCACGAGGGACGAAGCAGCCATCCTCTTTGCTCAAGTACCTTCTCTCTGACTCAGTGTGATTTAAATGAGGCAGAGACTAAGCTCTGCATGTTATGGGCGAAACTGCTGGGTGCCCAGTCCTTCCCCTTCCCTGGTCCTCTTACAAGTAATTCCATATACTCTGGCTTTAATCTAACGAAAACAAAACCGATGAGGCCCAACTGATCTGGCTGTTTTCCATCGTGCAGTGGGCCTCTGAGCGGCTTTAAATAGCTGCACCTCTGTGCAGTCTGGAGAAAAGCATCGTCTGTGCCTCTGGACAGAGTAGCTTTGACTCAAATTGCAGGGCATCTCAGACCTGAAAACAGCCTTTTTATTTTGTCCTTGGTCTTAAATAGATTTTTTTTTTCTTTCTTATATTTTATTTTATATCCCGGTAAGTGCTTTCCTACTTGGGGGCTTTTTCTAAGAGGGCTTGGTGGGGAATCTTGGAGCTCTGCCTCCTGAGCTATCAGGCTACATCATTTAGTATCTTGGAACTACTCCATCCATGAAGGAGTTCCAGAGAAAACAAACTTGTGATCCCAGCTAATACGGACATGGCCCACATTAACGGCAGCAACAGTAGAAATGCAATGGATACTGGAATTCCTCCGACCAAAAATTTAATGAATTTTACATAGTCTTCAAGAGTTCACTGTGTGGAAAACTGCGAGTGCTGCCCTTTTCTCAAGGAACATTGTTCAGCTGTTGAGTGCCTGCAGTATTCTGCTACCCCTTCCTTTACTTTAGTTAAGCATGAGAGAAATTTGTGTGGAAATGGGATCTTCTGGACTTATTTGCTTCTGTTTGCTCTCAGTCCATCTCTTCCCTTTCCTGCTCTCAAAACCACATGCAGTTCTGTGATCCCCTGCTCGTGATTTTGGGTTGTGGAGAAGATGAAGATATCACAAACTATAGCTAAAGCTCCATCTAGCACATTCCCAAGACTTTTCCAGTGATGTAATTTGTCATTGACTGAAGTGGGAGACTCTTGTGCCTGAGGTTAAACCATGGAAATTGAACAAAGATTTAAGGTGAGCTGCTGTGGAGGGGGATAAGGACCCTGTTTCTATGAAAATGAATGATCATAAGCATTTTTGTAGCTCTCGGAGCCTTTCTGTGAATCTTAAAAGAGCTGTTATCTACTTGAAGATCCTCTTGAGGCGTGTATATTGGTGTGAAATTCATCTGTGGGCTGAATTTTCTTGTGGTTCTCCATTGTAGTCAACAGTGTTGGGCTGGTGTAAATGAGAGGCATGCTAGGCTCTTTGACTTTACCTTGAATGGTAGAGGAGATGATGTGCTTATCTGCAGCTGAGAGCATCAGGGAGAACCTCGTGGTGTGCTTCTACTGAGCTTCTGTGACCTGCATTGTTGTGGCAAGCGAGGCCTCAGGCTGGGTTGCATCTCGCCCTGCTATATGTTGGCGG
Source organism: Chlamydotis macqueenii (assembly GCF_036417535.1). NCBI lineage: Eukaryota > Metazoa > Chordata > Aves > Otidiformes > Otididae > Chlamydotis > Chlamydotis macqueenii. The sequence continues at coordinate 8,182,365 of NC_141567.1, read as the reverse complement.
GGAGAAAGAAAAAGGGTTTTGTGTCATAGCCCTGCAGACGAACCCATCCATGACAGGAAACTTGGATTGCTGTGTTGCTTTCCCCTTAGATACAGACATATCAGTCCTGGCTTTGACTAGACGGATGGCTGTTTCCTTCACTCTGGATGTGCGCCAGGCTTGATGGTTTTCATGCTTTCTTTGATGCTGTTCATACTTCATATCTGTGCACAGAGAGAGATAAAATGTGCACTGTTGTTGGAGTCTCCTATTGCTTTTCCCTTGTGTCATAAATTCTGCTGTAACACAGAAGAGAGATCAAAGCTCTGTTGCCTAATGTTGGCTGTGTGGATAGCAGTGTTATATTTGGCCAGTTTGGTGCCCCTAATTTGCTATTTTTGTTTAACCCATTTTTGCCAGGTGTTACAAGGCATCCTGTTGCTTTTCTCATCTGTTCCCACCGCAAATTATGCTGCTGGTTTAGAAGCAGTTTCCATCCCTGGGTTTCAGAACTGGGCTGCACCACGCCCGCTGTGGAGGATGGGGCTGCTGTGAGGAGTTGTGCATCATTTTCTGCGTTGCATACACACCTCCGTGTGTCACGTTCCCTGCTGCTCTTTCCATGTGCCCTGGAGCAGCCTCAGATCTCAAAAGCCCTAGAAGCATGGTGTATTTGAATGGCTGCAATTTTGCAAACAGTGAAGGCGAGGTGCATTTGTCTGGTTTGCCTCCTGAGTCTTGCCTGCAGTCCGTGGAGGCAGGGTGTTCCTTGCAGGGCACTGTCTGTAGGCTGGATTGGGTAGGTGCATGGGGCAGAACGGCTGAGACCCCCTAGGCAGGGCCTTGGGAAATGCAACACAGCTCTGGAGGACTAAGTGGATGGCCAGGGTTGAGGACAAAAATTGATTGCATGGTAAGGCTGCCTTCAATTTTCTTGTCCTTTCATTGCCACATCCTTCCAGCCTGCTTAGAGAAATGCCCCATCTTCCCCCTCCATCTCAAGCTGTTAGAGCTGCACAGCAAATCTGAGCTCATTCCTCCTTCCCTATTCTCCAACACTCTCCATACATTTATTCCACTACCATACCATGGCTATTAGGAGAGACAGTATGATGTTTTCATTTAAAAAGTGTCTTGCTAGAACAGAGAGAAGCACAAAGTTTAATCTGTCAGACCCTTCCCAATTTTGTAGGTCCTTAGAGGTGCTTTTGCTTGGAATCTACAGGGTGGGGGCTTTTTAATCTCCTATTTTCAGCCTTGTATATTGGAGTTTCTCTCCAAATCTACCACCAATATAAGAGGTAGTTATTTTCCAGCTAGCTCTGACAAATGTGAAACTTCACAAAGGGATTGTTTTTAAGATTTCCCCAACTCCTTCTAAGAAGGTGAACACTTTTCTTTAAGACATTTCCAAGCTAGTTTTTCAGGTGATAATAGCTTTGATGGCAGAAAGATGACATTTGTCATAGCAGCATCCAGACTCTGAACCTGTTGAGATTCACCCATTTTAACCCTGGACATCTCAGTGAACATCATCCATCTCACATCTGACAGCAAAGACATAAGCCTCGCCAGAGTCTTGGTTTCTGCTCCATACAAGAGAATGGGGTTGAAGGTAGCAGTATAATATGGGAGGCAGCAGTGAGAACAGACAGAAAAATCAGTCAGGAGGAAAGCATGTTTTTTCAGATGCTTTTGGGGACTTTAATAAATCAGAAGGAAAGGATGCCAAAATGACCAATGCTGCATTGCTTTCCCAAGTCAGCAGTATGTGTGTTGAGCCCCTAAGCTTCAGAAACGTAGGCTATGTCCTCTTGCCACCTTCCTCATCGTCCCTCAGTAGTGACTGTGTGTCAGTTATGGGGTAACCCCCACTGCGGTCCCATTCTGCACAGACCCCGCTGTCAATGGAGATCCCTACAGCTGGGATGCAGAGCATCACGCTGACGACACAGAGCAAAGCCCTCAGCGTCGCCAGCCTTAAGTCTTGCTGATCTTTCACATGTCCCTTTGCTGAGGCTGTGCATCCCCAGTGGGTTTTTAGGTCTGTTGGATGTGGTCCGGCAGAAGTGGAATTGCCTTAATTTAGCAGAGCTAAGAGCTGCAAAGAAAATAAAGCAGATAGGAGTGCTCCTTGGAGATACTTGGTATTGTTGAGTATAGACTTTCCCAGCTATCCTTTGGTGGCCATAAAATATATTTATACTATGAAAAACAGAACACGATAAATAGTGATGTTCAGGGATGCCATGTGTATTTGTCTCCCAGTGACTCTGATAAGAAATGGACTTAGTTTACATATGCTTTTCCAGGCATCAGCACTTTAAACTCTGCTTTGGTTCTGAGAGTTGAGCTAGGCTCTTTCTCACTGCTGATGATATTTCAACTCTTGGAATTTGCCTATGAATTTTGTTTTATGACACGAGAACCGAAGCTGAGCCTGGCTTACTCTCCTATGTGAATCAGCCCTTCAGGGCCACTGAGAATAACAGATAGTTTTCCCCAAACAAGTTCAAACAGTTCCAAACCGAAGAAACAGCTTTTGTCTGCATCCTCAGGTTTATCAAAAGAGGCATGCTTTTGATGAGCAGATGGAATAAGATAGTGTGGGGAAGAAATATAAATAGATATAAAAGAAAAAAACGGGAAAAAAAAATCTTCTGGCTGGTGTAGATTTGGTGTGAGAAACTTTCTGTTCCTAGCCTAGTGGGAAGCAGCTTTCCTACCGAGATCAGTTCAGAAGGGCATCCAAGCTGGTCTGTGCTGCTCTAAACTTGGGCTAACTTACATTGTTTGTTGAGGATTCTGTGACCATATGAGGAGCAGGAGCATTTTCCAGACCTTAGAGCAATTTTGTAGCCAATGCATCCCAGTACTTTTCTTGGAAAAACTCTTTAGGCCCATTATAAATTGGGACAGATTAGAGCAATCCCCAGGATCCTGCCATGCTTGGTCCTGGCAGCTTGGTGGATCTGTACTGGCAATTTTGGTAAGCTGGCGTAGAAGCCTCTTACGTCCACATACTTGGTCTGAGCTAAGAGGAACTTCACTGCTGTCTTAGCAGCCACCTTCCATGACCTATGCCTATTCCTGCTGTGTCTCTTTCCAATCCATTGGATGGCCTCAGTTACAGAAATACTGTTACAAACGGGTGTCCGAGAAAGTAATGTAAAAAATGATGAGCTGACTCCTAAAGTCAAACACCTGGGTCTTTTCTGCAAGAACTTGCAGGAATTAGCACAAAAGATGATAGAAACAGGGTTTCAAGTCAGAAAGAAGGGAAATGTAGGCTAAACATCAGGATGTGTCCTAGCAGTTAACCAGAATGTTCCCTCCTTCAGTCAGACCTTGAGGAGGGGGCTGTGCGCCTGGATGTGTCAGCAGGATTCCCTTCTGGAGCTCCCGTCCAGAGCTCCACAAGTTTGCTCCCTCCAGTCGAGAGAACTATTCTATGACAAGTCCTGAATGTTTTCATTTATTTAGCTTTGGAGAACATTGTTCATCTTTAATAGTAACTAACATCTGATCATGTCTATATTAGAAATGAGCTAGTAGTGGGTTTCCCTGGCTGGAGCATCCCAAGGCAGGGGCATTTGGAAGAGAGGATTAATACAGCCCTTGAAAACATTTATTTGCCCAGTAAGTTCACTGGGACTGAAGGGAGGAGTATGCCTATGTTCTCTGCTCCACTTATTTTTCATCTGGCAAATCCTAAACCTTCAAATTACTTTCAAAGAGGTGGAGTTGTTCAAGGAGGAGATGCCTCCAACGCGCAGGTTTTGGTGTAGATGGGACAGCTGGGGTTAAGGAAGTCTATGGGGTAATGAGAGTCAGGTCTCCCCAGCCTTGCAATAGGACTCTTGGGCTTCAGAAATGTTAAGCCAGACTAAATAAATCATGAAAGAAAAGTAGATATAGGAAGGATTCTCCATTTTCCTCACTCCCTGCCTAGGGAAAAGATGGATTAGGTAGGAATTAGGACTTTTGGTTAGCGGAAACCTCTGGAAGAGAGTTGTTCCCTGTTCTCCGCCCAGACTGCTTGCCTGCCCCTTGTCCTGAGAGCACTTGTGCCTGCACACACCGCATGAAATAATTGCCTGTTTTTTATGGAAAGACAAAGTGAGGTAGCCCTGCCCACAGAGGGCCTTTTGGCTTTAATTTAACTGTAGCCGTTTGCTAGTTATTCATTTGGTTCTTTTTTAATAATTACATGTGTGTCAATATCTCTCTCTTTTTTTCTAGTTTTGCTCTTTTTTGTTTTTTCGTTTACTTTATTTTGCTTTTTTCTTTTTTCTGTTTTTTTTTCCCCTTTAGGTTTCAGAGAAATTATGTTGAATCCAATAAGCCTCCCTGGACATTCCAAACCTCTTAACCAAGGCATTTATGTTGAGGATGTCAGTGTTTATTTCAGCAAAGGACGTCATGGCTTTTAAAAACTCCTTAAAAGTCCCTGTTCTGATGTCAAGTTTATAGGCTGTGCCCTCAAAATGGTGGGAAGCAGTAAGCGTGGTCTGTATGGATTGAGGTCTCCTCCTAATAGGACTCTGCAGCCCTGCCTGTACACACGTTAAAGCCAACTGAAACTGTGGTTTTTCTGTCACCAGATAACAGGGTTGTTCTTTTCCTCCAATGGTCGCTGTGTTCGTTAAATATTCCTGCAAGGCACAACAGCAGCAATGAGAGCAAATAAAGAGAATTAAAACCCAATTGAAAGGAGTCATCCTAATAACACAGTAAATAGTTGTACTTTTGCTTTAAAATAAAACACAAACCGAAACCAACCAAGCCAACCAAACTGACATCTTTAGTCATGTCCTCCCTGCTTGGAGTTTTCCTTGTAAGCTTGTGTCTTCGCAACACCCAGTGAATGCCGCCATCACCTCTTATGTGGCACCGCCATGGGAGATCTCCCAGAGCGAGCTGAGGCAGGGAGCCTGGAAGAAACTAAAGCAGAACGAAGACTTTTGGTAAGAACAAAGGCAGCCCTGCTCCCAGTTCTTGCGCAGAAAATAATGGTGGAAGGAATAATAATGGAAAGAAAAAAAAAAATCTTACTTCTCTGACAGGAAGAGAATGTGGTTATCTTTGAAGTGCACATATTCTGGGAGGCTTTGTTTGTTTGTCTGTCTGTCCGTGTTAGAGCGGCTCATTGGATCTGACTATATTGTTGTCGTACTCTGGTCTCTCCCTGCTGCTTGAATGATGAGCTTTATCTGAGGAGTTGCCTGGGCTTCCCACATGGATGGAGAACCCATAGCGCAGGAGGGTCCGTGTCCTTGCCAGGACCAGGGCTGTAAGCAAAGTGGAAAAGCATATCAGATGCACGCGGGTCCCAGTTGCTGGGCCTTTCCTACCCCCTTTAGCTCTCCCCTGTATTCCCACCCAACTAGAGATTGATTGTAACCCAGTCACGTACCCAGAACCATCAGCTTGAGGCAGACTGACTGAAGGGGAGGAAAAATAAGTATTCTGTTGCTACTTCTCTGGCATAAACAGGAATATCGATCCTATTCTCTGGTCGATATTTGTATTCTCTCCCCCTCTCCCTTCCCACTTTTGTCTTACTTCATCCAAAGCCTCTCAAATGGAAAAATAAACCCTTTGATCCTGTCCTCGAGAGAAGCCAGCTGCCCTCGTGGCAACTTGCAGGGCTTTCCTTGGACTCTCTGGATGTCACGTGTACGGGAAATACAGATTTGCTCATATGTAGCAGTGATAACATATAAGCAAGGCAGATTTTTCTCTAGAGGAAAAAAAAAAAACCTTCCAAAACCTATAGGTGTGGCCAGATCCTTTTCTGAGAGAAGTATTGGACCAGGAGCTTGCTCACCAGCCACTCAGCTTTGCTTGCCTTCTTGGTGGCCCAAGACAACCTTATCACATTGGGGATGTGTCTAAATCACCAGCCCTGAAGGGTCACTACCTCTGGAAAGAGTTATGGTCCCCGTCTGCCAGAACAGGGCAGAAGCCTCAGAATGGGATGTTCTGCTTCATCCTGCCTTTATGGGTGACCTGCATGAACCACCCTGGAGATTGCCAGCAGGTTCTATTATCAGCTTTCCCATAGGGATGTCCCTGAGAATATTCCATTCTCTTACTTCTTCTCCTGGTTCACTCGCATAAAAAGGTAAAGTGCAATAGAAGAGTACAGGAGAAACGGTAGCGGATGGCTTTAAGTTAACGGACATGCCTTAGGCGGGTATTTGTGTTAGGACAAGGAGACCTGGCTCAGGTTGGATGGCTTCAGAAACCACGACCAAAACTCCCAACAATGTTTCCTGCCCGCATCGGAGCTGGAAATGCAAGAGGTGCACCACCAGAGAGGACCTGCGGCCGTGCGTTATTGACACCTCAATTCTGCAGATTCACAGAGAGAGAAGGAGCTTCGCCAAACATGTGAATCACTGGGTGCTTGTCTGAACTGAATTTCCTCATCTCCTGGAAGTCGCCCACTTGACCTGGGGATGTCTTGTCCGTCTGAACTGTCTCCTCTCCCTAGCACTGTTCAGGGGGCTCTGCTCTCAACTGTGTCTATCAGTCGTAGAGATACATCTGTGGGCCTGGACCAGAAGCCTATATCCAAACACCCTAGCAGAGGAAGGGTTGAATTTTGCAGCTCAGGTCCATCTCTGCTTAGAAGAAATCCTCTGGACCGTACAGCATAATTTAAAGCAGTTCTCCCCACTGTGATCGATGTCTCAATTTGTTTAACACCAATTAAAGTCTCTGGTTCCTCACTGCGGAAAACGAAAGCCAGTCATGGCCGTTTGCAATTGGTGGCTTTAAGTAGCAAGTCTAAGGATGTTTTTTTTTTTAAATTTTATTTTATTTTTAATTATTGTAAATCATTACCTCATTTTCTGTCAATGAGACTCCTCCATCTTTGAGCATTCTTATCTTGCCATAACTATCATCCTGTGCTAATGGGAAATGGGACGGTCCCTTTTCACAGAGACTATAGGGGTGTTCAATGTCTAGTTTCTTAATAAACACTTTATTTTCTAACGAAACAGCTGCATCAGGTCTCTTCTTTGAAGACAAAATAAATAAACATTCAGAATTACATGTCCTATAGTCTACTTCTTCATGAGATGGTGCACGTGCGGGGAGTTTGGTTTGTTTGCTTCTTTGGGGGGTGCAGAGGGTGGGATTTACAGTTGCGATGTGAACATTGCTCAGGTGTAGCTCTTGCTTCTGTCACTCTCATCAGGCACAAAGGTATCTTCTTCAACCTGAGAGTTGAGCTGCTGATGATCTCAGTTGACAACCTGGTGTCTTTTGTAGCTCAGAATGGTCATGTTCTCAGGGACAGTGTGGTACTGCTGGGAGATGGTGTCAGGATTTGCCAAGACAAGTTTCTACACTTAGTAGGAGGAGTTTTATTAGAAGCCTCATCTCTCAGAGAGCTTGACACTAAAAGATTGTTCTGGCTGCAGTGCTCTTGTTTCAGAACATGCTGTTACCGCAGGTCTCCCTCTTGTCTGTGCGAGTTGCTCTCCTGTTGGGTGTTGGACTGTTGTCCCTTCATCAGGGACAAGTAGCCTCCTGCTAAGCTAGCAAGGACCTGTGTCGAGGTGGTGTGGTACAGGTGAGCGCTGCACTCGGCTTCCTCATCAGGAGTTGACGTAAGGATGGTTGGTTGCTCCAGAAGTAGAGAGGAGCCACTCTGCAGTGTGTGAGGCTCTGCATGAGGATGTGTCTTTGTGGCTGTGTCTTAGTATCGTTAATGAGAGATGTAATTTATGCAACTTAAAGCTGCTGTGCCAACTTGCAGGTGACTGTGGGCGTGAGGGTAGGGGTGTGTTCGAGCTGATATTGGTGGATGGTGCTGGAACCCTCTTAGAAAACCTGGTGAGAGTTTTGATGAGCAAAATAGAAACATGTTTTCCAGCCTCCTGCTGTTCCTATAACTTCCTGGCATGACTTTCAAGCAAAATGATGCCGTGAGTGAATTTCTGCATGCTATTTTCTTCTAACGAGTATGCCTCTAGAAGTGATTCGGTGCTGTGGTTCACAGGGTTAGGCGATGGTTGAGATCTTTACCTTTCCAGGGATGTCTGTGATGCCTGAGACAAATGGTTGTCTCCTGACATATAACCTTACACATAAGATGGGCAGATGAGCTGCATTGGGTTTCATCCCTATTTCTCTTTCCTTTTGAAGTGTGGGAAATAAATATGATTGTTGGAAGCTCTGCCTTTTCCTCCCTGCTACTTTAGGCTCTATTGTCAGGTTTCACAGCCTGGAAACTGCAAACAGGGGGTTGATTAGCCAGTTACTTAGACTGCTGGTATGGTCAGCCTTAATTCACTTTACTTTATCTTTCGGGGCAACTGATTCCTTACATGTGAGTTCCCACAATGTTTTTGATGCTACTGGTTCCCAAGGAGCTACCTTAACTATGCCTGTGGGCTCTGACATGTATCGCAGAGGGGCTGGGCACTTGTTTCTCCTTTGCTTGCTTCTTGGTTCCCTCTTTTGCCTGACGTACCCATGTGATGGCTCTGTGCTCTTCAAGACAGATGGACCATGAGCTGATACTGCTGCCTTGCTCTCCCTTCCCACACTGGCTTCAAATGGCTCTTGAGCTGTTTACAGAGCTTACTGCTGGAGGACCTTGGGGTGCTGGTTTGATAGGTTGCAGGCAGTGTTACGTATCAGCTCGTCCTGAAAATCACTACCCTGCCTTCTCAGTTCTTGTAGAGTGTGGAGCCTGCATGTGGGCAAGCAGAGAAACAAGCTTTTGTTACCTTGTGTTTTGACTCTAAAAAGATGGACTCGCGTTTCTTTTCATTGATGCCTGGAGTGAGTGTGATGAATATGATATGACTCAGGCATAGTACTTCTCCACATGATGGAAACAACATGTGGCCTGGTGGGACCTTGTGCTTGGAATTGCTACAGGCGAGTGTTTGATGTGTGTGATGCTGTAGGTCATGACTGGGGTACACTGAGTCTCTACAGCTGCTTATCCAAGTCGCATAGAATGAGTCTTAATGGTTTTGCTGCTTTTTTGTTTGTTTAGACATGCTTTTAAGGAGTCAGCCCTTCTTTCTCAAGAGGCTATAGCTTCTTCAAAGGTGGTGGTTTTCTCTACCACCGGGTCTTAGGCCTTTCCAGCATGCGTCTGCAACCAGGGTGGTGGGGCAGAAGTCCCAGGAGCTGTGGACAGTCAGAGGAAGGTGCTCCTGCAAACTGCAGCGCATCACTGCTCTGCTACGATTTGTACCCAGCACAAGCTGCAGATCCTCAAGGTTAAGCCTTGGCATTAGCAGAGGATAAAGAGGCCTAGACACAGTAGTAAAGCTAAAAACCACAGGCTTGGAGGAGCAGCAGAAAGACAGCATGCGAGAAATCAATGCCGAGTGACTTAATTTTTGCTTAACGTTTTGAAGCGCTTCTGGTGCGGTTTATGCAATGAGTCAAAGAGTCCATGTTAACTGTGTATTTACCAGTGCCTGCCGACTCCGATCAGTGGGCAGAAAAGTTTAATAAGCTCCAGGAAAGTGCATACAGGCGCTTTGAAGGGGAAAGGGTGTGATGGGAGACCAGCACGCGCACGGCTGGAAAAGGAAGCAACAACACATCTTCCTCTGCTGCTGTGGTGCGTTTTGCTTTGCCTGTATCTTTTGTGATTTCTCTGATGTTCCCCCCACACTCTCCTCATGACAGGCAGGCTCCTTGGTGGTGCCAGCACGTGGTCTGATGTCATACAGCATCAGTTGCCAGCCCCACATCTGCAGTGGCCTGAGCTTGTTGTGCCACAGAGGTGCAGGGCAGGCTGTGGGACATCCCACCCTGTGTCCACACCACGGAGCATTACACAGATACTGCTTTGCCTTGGCTCCTGAAAAACAGCAGAGGAAACCTAATGGTAAAAATAAGTTAATTTGCCCAATGTGGCTTCCTTTGTGTTTCTTGTAAACTGACATACGGGGAAGACAGAGGGGGCTTAGGGGTGTGGATACAACAACTCTCGCGCTTGTGCCGGGATCTCTCTTTGGTTATGTCAGTTCCTGCCATTGTTCTTCGGTTCTGAATTTCACCTCCTTGGATGCACCATCGGAATTTTGGGGGTTGTTTGTCCGTCCTCCTTGTTAAGTATTTGGTAATCGGCTTCCGGAGAAGTGGTAAGTGCCTGTTCGTATTGAAATCAGTACAGAAATTCAAACTGAGCTTTTGCCAGACAGCGCTTTGAGGTGGAGTTCAGGCTTTGAGTTTATCAAATTAAGAGCTAGAAGAAATCCCAGCCCACACTCCCAGCCCCAGTAAATAAATGTGGGATGATTCCTTTGCTAAGTGGAGATGATGATCTCTCCACCAGTAAAGCAGAGTGCAAGTACAAGACAATTATATATGAACTTTGATATTAATTTTGAACTTGTGAGTGTAACTGCTGACTAATCAGCAGGAATAAATTTTGGTTGTTCTCTACAAAGGAGAGAGATTCATTCCAAGCACTGGTTAAATGATTTGCTCTGCTGGTAGTGAGTCATTTGTGACCTGTGCCCGATTCCTGCAGATGAGTTGACTTTTTGTGAGGATTTGCCTATGATTTCAGACTATTTGGCCTTTTTCCTCGGAGGGTTTGCTTAAAATATTCATGTTGTGTGACTGGCTGACTGGTGCTACTTTTTCTCTCAGGTTGGGTGACCAGATGTTTCAGACAGGCAGCCAGAAAGGCAATATGTAGAGATGCTGTTCAGTAATTTGAATTTGTGGTTATTCTTAACCCTATGTTTCTGTTTCATATCTTGAGACTGGTACCACATCACCAGGTCTGTCTTCTGGTAAAAAAAAAATCAAACAAACCACTGTTCCCCAGGCCATTCGGAGTAGTTAAGAGTTGTTTTCAAAGCAAGTAACCTTCATGGCTCCAGCCTGAATTTTGGGACCAGCGTGTGTCTGATCTGTATGTGGGTCTCCATCCGCTGATCGCAGCGTAGCCGCTGCTGGAGCTCAGCTTCTTCCATGAGAAGTCAGAAAGAGCCAGACTGGAGTCGCATTAGGCTCGGAAAACTGCCAGGATGTCTCAATAAGCTAATCATGGCCAGGTCATCATTATCTTAAGTGAGTCAGAGATGTGTCCAGGCTGTTTATTAAGATAATTGGGAGAGGGAGGATGGGAGGGATGCTGGCAGTTGGTGGACTAGACCGGTGAGGCGGTGGAGTGTATTGCAACATCTGATAGAAGAGAGAAGGAGCTCATGGTCTTGAAAGTTGATGTTCTGCATGTGTCCAGGGCCTGATCCCGCCAGGATTCGGTCCCTGGTGCCAATAACAGGGATGTGATGTGGCATCATGGGTAATACAGCGTAAATATCTCAAACACCACCAATGTGAGCTCCTCTTGCCAGGCCAAAGAGTTTGTACCTCTGCTCAGATTTCCTCATGAGGCCTTGTTGCCTGGGAATTTTTTAGATATTCTGGATCAACAGAGCATTTTGATTTTGCTGCATTAGTGCCAAGCAATATTTGGGGACAACAGGAACAGCTGTGCACAGTCACTCCTTGCTTGGTAACGACTGGTCCAGTCCCCCGTAGACTGCTGAAGGTGGGTGGAAGTTTGCTTTGTGCTTCTTGAGACACATTTATTCATTGAATGGTGACAGAGGGGGCTGCAAGTTTAAGAGTGTTTAAGCTCCAGTCATACGCTCGGCGCTGCTCAAACAACTCCAGAGGTACATGTTCCTGAAAGCCATCACATCTCACAGTGCACAGACATTGCAGGGAACTGAGAAAGGACTCACTTAAAGACAGGTAAGTGTCATTTTTCTCCTTCCAGGAAGCTATTGTGTGTAATATGCTGAATTCAGATATCTAGCAGGAATTATTTTGATGGATCTGCTCTAAGGGATAACTGACTACATTAGACAGTATCAGTGAGAAGCTGTCAGTCCCTGTTCAGGAACTAGCAGAGACTCTTCTGGCTGGAAACACTGCAGATCTGGCACCGTGTCAGAGCCTAAAACCAGAAGAGCCAGGTGCTGCTGGAGAAGGGGGTTAACCCCCACCGTCACTCCTGTTTGGCTGCCCAGGTCAAGGCTGGTGGCTGGGGGATGCAGCCAGGATGCTGACAGGTATGGCAGAGCAGTGGGAGGTGTTGGGCATGGCTGTTCACTCCTTCAGAAAGCTTGGGAGCACAAAACTGTAAGGGTGGCGACTTGATGGTAGCACCAGTCTCTCATTTACATGGACAATAAGCAAAAAAGGCTCTGGCATGCCATAAACCTTCTGTCTGGTGCCAGCAGAGCGTACATTTCTGATGGATCGCCTCTTTTGCAGCCACATGAAACGCTTGGCACCCAATCCCAACAGAAGATCTGTAGCCACGGTTTCAGAGGAAGGCAGCAAAGTCCCTCACAGTGCATCTTGGATGAAAATACTGTCGTGTCTAGACTGAAAGATCAGTTTAATCCTGTTAACCTCTAAGGAGACTCCTGGGAGTTGGGTACTGTTCTGTGTAGGTCCTTAAGCTCCTCTTCATGACTGTAATGCATGAAGCATCTAATCTTGTGCCAAATTTCCTTCCCTGGATTCAGTGGTGCTGGCCTGAGCCTCAAAGAAAATGGGCAGATTGATATCAATAGCCGTCTTACAAGGGAAGGAGAATATCTCTCGCCAAAAACCAGAGTCACCCTTAGGAAATAAAAAAGACTCCTGAGCATAAAAGATATCGTCAGGTACACCCAGTCAGGTAAGGATTGACAACGTCCTTTCTAACGAAGAAGATCTCTAAGACTCCAAAAGCAAGGAAATGTGGTGATTCTGAGCTGTAGATACAGCATAGACTAAGACCTGGCTCTTTGATCCTGAAAGGACCACTGAAAACAAATGGGCTGCACAGGAATATATTGGGGTGATCCCTTGAAAGGATGGTTCAACCTTTTGGAGCATGTCTGTGCCATTAGTTTGTGGCACTGTGAAGTTCTGGTTTCCCTGCTGCCTGGGCTGTTGGCCTGCCAGCACGGGGAGGGAGGCATCTCATAGCTCGCTGGACATGAGCCATGGACAACTTTGCTGCCACGCCTGCCCTGTCTGAAACCTCTCCATCTCTTCCCTGTGCTTTTGCCTGTGCCCTTTCTGAGTAAGAATGGATCCTCACGGGCTCGGAGCTTTCACCAGATCTCACCCAGCCCCATGCTTAGGTTCCCCAGCAAGAAATCAGAGGATGGCCATCTCCTCGGTTGGAAAGGAGCTTACTTTGACATAACATCCTTGGAATTGCCTGAAGTGATGTTCTTGTGTGGAGAAGTAAGTAGATGTTTGGTGATCATGGTGCAGGGATGTGTGTATGTTTGTGTTTGTACACACAGTAGGGATCAAATATTGATGGTGGAAAGGTGGTGTTGGATTTCCAAGGGAAGAGACAAAATCATTAAATGTGATCTGCTGCCCAAGGCAGAGAACTGGACGTTGGGATGGTGAAATCATCAGTGGATTAGGCTGTGACATGGAGGTAAGTTCTTGCTGCAGTTTCCCCATCTGTAATCCCATGTAAATGATTTAAGTTCCATGCAGTGCACTGGTGGTATTTGTACACTCTGGCTGCCAGGGATGGATGAGAAGAGCCTGGCTGTGAGCTGGTCCTGGGCTTGATTCGAGAAAGCAGGTCTTGAGATCCTCAGCAGCAAGCACATCCCTGTGTCGTAGGGACTGAGCTGGGGTCTCCTACAGAGCTGAGCTTCAAGCTTGGAACAGCTTCTGGGTCTGGAAAGAAGCAGGGAGCCACAAGGGTCCTTTCCCACAGGACATCCCAGCCCAAGTACAGGCATCGCACATGCTGCTCTCTGCTCCCTCACAACCCCCTGAATAAAGACTCTTTGTTCTAGAAGATATAGATTATATATATTTTAAGGCTCCATGAATCATTCATAGCCCAAAGATGAAACTGAGCATCAGAGCTAAGGAAAGTCTGAGGGTGTGAGGCGAGGAACTTTCCATTATTTATTGTACTAAATCTTGACCTGGTAGCACCTTCTCCTTCCAATCCTGCCTTTGCTTTGGGAAGCCCTCTTTTCTCCTAAAAATCTGAAATACTCTCCTACTTTCAGTAGACAGTAGTAAGAACCTAATCAGCTGCTGCCCTTGTTGTGTAGCTTGATGGTTGGCCTTTATAGGAGTAAAGTGTATGTCCTAATAAGTGTGTGAGAGCACAGCAGGGCTGCTGGGAAAGGCATGGACATGTTGGGTTGGATGAAGAATGAGAGAGTCCTAGGTATCCTCTGAGGTCAAGCAGGGTTGAGGGTCTAGCAAACAGCTGCAGGGGCTCAGTGTAGAACAAGTCAGCTGTCAATAAGGGCTCCTGCTCGTTTGCGATCACTTGGTGGTCAGCACGAAATGAGTGTGTGGGTGTCAACCTCCTTCCTGGCAGCCAGATGTCCATAGCACAGAAGATGTTTATGGTTTCTGGGGTAGGGGCTGATGCCGATGACTAAATCCAGAGTGTGGCTGGATGGCACTGGTTTGTGGTGTCCTGACCCCTTGGCAAAAAGAAATATTCAACATAGCCAGTCTGAATAGCACCAGAACACATAGTCAAAAAAGGGAAAACACTGGTGGAAGAGAGGTTGGTTGGTTGGTTGTTTTTTCTTTGTGGTTTTTTTTTTTATTTGATTCTGTAATCTAAGAGAAGGGCTGGAAGTTGAGCTTTCATTATATAACATCAGTTTTCTTTCTTATTTCACTTGTATTGCAGTAAAAATTCAGGTCCTGCCTGTCCTGATTAGATAGCAAAATGTTGTACCACAACAGCAGGAAACTACCATGTTGCTTTGTTACTGCCTTTTTAATTACTGGGACCAATTCATTGGCAAGAGTAATATTATTATTGCTAAGGGCTGGAGACACCTTCCCTTTCCATTGCTATACGGCCCCGGGGCTTGTAAGATGCAGCTTTGGCAGTAAGGTGAGATAAAGAGAACTTCATTTATTTGCTGCTCTTCATTTGTGCCAGCACAAGAGCTTATGAGGCCACAGTGTAACCTGGTTGTCTAGCATGATCCAAGTTAAAAATAACCCCACTTCCACCCCTGCTCCCTCAAAGGTTATTTTTCACCCGGAACGTTTCAAGGCGCTGCTTTGCCAAACAGCAGCGACAGCATGAGGGAAGGGGAGGCCAGCAGTGGGGATGGCAGGCATCCGTGGGGATGGGAGGAGGCCAAACACCCAAGCAAGCATCGTGACACCCAAGAAGGCTGCAAAAACCAGGAGAGAAAGGTTTTGGAAACATGCTCTTTCTAAAGATTTTTTTTTTTTTTTTTAATAGAGAAACCTTTCGGGTCTCTTTTAAATTTATAATAAAGAGCAAGTTGAAAAGCAGGAGAGGGCAAATGAAGAGAGTGAGGCTTGCTAACTTCCTTTAAAGTTGGAAGGTCACCTTTAAAAATGGATGAATGCAGAGTTTGGAGGAAGCTCCAAGGCAGCCAGCCTGGGGTTCAGCACTAGAATAGGAGGCAGAACAAAGATGAAAAGAAGAATCCAGTTGGGATCTAGGAATAGCTGCAGAGCCCGTGGTGGACTTTGGGTGGAGGTGGTGTTTAAGAGAGCTTCTCTGCCCGCTCTCCAAAATCTGCTGTTGTGCGTGGTGATGTGCTGGGGACAGTGAAGTCGGGTGCTGGATAGCCAGCTGGACTGTGTGGGAATGCGTGGATTGCTGGTATCGTTGCGGCTGTAAGCTGGAATCTGGGATAAAATTAAGGCACTGCCTGCCCATTCCGCATTCTGGGATGCTGAGTAACCCTAGAGATGTCTTGCCTGCTCTGGTTGTGTTTGTGCTGACTTTTCCCCTTTCCTGGGACCCCTCAGGGAAAAGGGTGATCACAGGATGAGTTCTGGTAATGACTCGCTGGACAGAAAGCTTTTGGGATGGTTTTGGATGGTTTCCTGGCTCTCACTGCTTTAGTCTGCTTTGTTAGCAGTGAAAGTCATGGTAGCACCCCTGTGTCATATGGAGTCATATGTGAATATATTCCCTTCTTCTTACCCCATCTAAATCAAAATACTAGATGCTAAGATACAGCCATATGCTTCACACTCCTTAGTTACCTGGTACAGAAACCAGGTATTTCCCTCCCTGGAATACCCAAAAGATGAGATGTCACAAGGAAAGAAGCCCAGCATTTGAAAAGATACCCCTGCCCCATGCCCAACAAGATGCTTTCTACCCTGTGCTCTCAGTGCCAGCCCTTCCCACCTTTCCTTGGAAACCACCAGAAGCCTTCTGAGCTGCCTGGATGTGGAGTGACCATGTGGCAGCTCTTTCCCCATCTCTAACCGGATCAGGCACATCCTCGGGGAGTTTTCATGCAGCCTCTAGTCCAGCAGTTGCCAGGTTTGGTCCCCAAATAAAAGGCCTAGGTAAGCATGGGGAAATGCATTTCACCCGAACCCTTTCCAGTCAAGGCTGAAGGGTGAGATTGCTGCTGTGAAATCATTGTGTCGTGAGTTGAGAGGACAGGGTTGCAAAGCAGAAAGGGCTCCTATGAATCTACAGTTTGTAAATCTTTGGGATCTGCTGAGAAATGCTGTCTACATGGTGTTTTGTCCTGCTGTGTTGCTTCCCTTTTTCTGTATCTGTCCTATTGGAAGGTTTTTAGAGCACTTTTGCAGTCCATAGTCCATAAGACTTGCTAAGGGTGTAGTTTGGAGGCCATTTCAGGAAGGGAAACTGAGGCAGGTGTGTTGCCTTCCCTAGGCTATTGCAGGTTGTACAGAAGTGAGAGGACAGTTGAGGAGTGTGAGCAGAGAAACCTGTGACCCATGCACTGGTCTCAGCTGTGTCTGCCCTGGGCAAAGGCTGCCTGTGACAGGGAACATAATGATATTTCTTAAGGAGTCGCCTAAGAACTGAACTTATTTCATGTCTAAGCACTTGCCTGTCTTTCCCACCGAGCTGAGGTGCGGGGCATCAGACACATGCTATCTGTTGCTTATTAAGTGGTTTAACAAGCCCAGCTAATTACAATGTACTCAAGGATTTTGTAGCTTATGAAAGCAGTCCCTGTTTGTTTGTGTCAGTGCTTTAATACATTAATACAACAATTAAATCTCCGGGTGCGTGCGTGCTCACACAGCCTAACGTACAGGAAGGCATGTTGATGTCTTTCATATCAACCGGGGCTTCTCCGGCTGGTTCAGCTCCAGCTCTGAAGGGATGTTTGTGGTTTTGTGCTCAACCTTGTCACCGAAGGGACATGCATCCTCTACACAAAAACATCGTCAACCCCCCCGAAGTACGTTGTTTTACAAGACTCCGGCAGACGTGAGCACTCTCTTGTTACGGTTTTCTCCTCTCCGACAGGCCTAGGCGAGTTTCTTGGTCTTTATTTCCATCTCACTGCCGATGATACTGGCAATTTGTGCATGAAAGCGTTGTCTTCTCTCCCCCAATTAGTCCTGAGGGGTCACCCATGGGAGCTTGCTGTCTGCGACACTTGCACTTGTTTGCAAAAGGCCCGGCGCATTCGTTAAGGCGCAGGGTAACGAGTGATAATCAGTGCGGACCCAGCGTGAGTCAGAGCGGCGATGGGGCTGGAGCAGGCAGCGAGGGGCAGAGGTAAAAGCCTCCTTCAGTGCACTCAGAGTTCAGTGAAAAGAAGGCAAGCGTGGGGGGAAGCGAAGAAGAAATGACAGATTAAAGGAAATTGAGCAGCTGCAATAAATACACTTGAAATTGAAGAGCATCTAGGATGCAGTGATTATATTCCCCGCAGAGCTGAAGTGCTGAGGAGGGTCTGGAGAAAGGGCAGCCATACAAAGCCACCGGCCTCTCGGTGAGCAGGCTTATGGGGAATGCAAAATGAGTCAAAGACCTTTACTGCAGGTCTTTAAGATACAGCTGGGAAGGCTGCCCTAAACGTTCAGTCTAGTAAAATAAAGACAGTAAAAGAAGGGACGAAAGGACTGACGTATGCTAGGCTGGCTAAGCAAGAGATAGAGACCGTGATGGGACACTGCTGAAGTATCACAGTGAAAAGAGAGGTGAGGAAGAAAAAAGGAGGAGGGAAAAAAGGGATGGAAAGAAGCAGCCATATGGCATGCCAAGGGTGTATTTCAGACAGTAAGGTCCTTTTGCACGTAAGTATCTCTGACACCTCACAGCAAGGAGGGGTTTGGATTTTTGAGGAGAACTGTGAGCTGGTATGGAGGATATGGAGGAGAAAGTGTTTATCTTGAGAGTGATATATGGAGAACTTAGACTAGCGACAGAGAATGAAAGCCAGCTTATATCAGCGATAAGAGGAGAGAAGGATTGTCAAATATTTTTCACCTGCCAAAATTGCATCCAACTTTATAGAGGATGAAGAGAAAGATCTCCCTGTATCGGTGGCCAGCTGTTCAAGGGCATGAGACAAGGTGAGCGTCTTCTACAGATGGAGAGCACATCCTGTAATGTACACCACTGTGGGCACGCACACGACTCACCGAGCTCTTCACTGACATTTTAAATCACCTGTCTAAAATGGGGCAGATGGATGAGAGTTGGAATGTGGTGGATATAATGGGGACAAGATACAGACCAGTAAGTCTAATATTTGCTCTGGGAAATTCTTGGAAATCTTAAACTTTAATGGATGTTGTGGGAGAACACCTGCAAAAGCAACGCTCTGTGAAGGCCAGACTTATGTTGGCTTGAAGTAGTGGGAGGTCACACTCAACTAATCTGCTGGCATTCCCCAAGGAGCTAACTGCCACTATATATAAGGGAAGTTCTGTGGATATAGTACACTGAGATTTTCAGCAAGTATTTGACAAGGACCAGCATCAGAGATTAATGACTAGAGGTAGAAGCACTGAAGAGGGATTTAAAATAAGAGCTTGCTTAGAAATCTGCCTTCAGAGCATGAGACAGCAAGGAGCTATTGCTGAAAGTGTTTCCAATTGGAAAGAGTTTGAAAGTGATGTGTCCTCAGTCAGTCTTAATCATCTGTGGCTTTCATAAGGTCTGCTAACGATCCACAAGGAAACACGGAAAGCAGGAGCCGTCGTCCCTGCTGTAACACCATGGACGTGAGTGATTTTTCACCAGCGCTGTCTATGGCCGACATCCCACACATGCCCAGTGCCTCTCCTGATTTGGGAGGTGTTTGAGAGAGGAATCTAAGTGAGAGAAGAGAACCAGAGAGAGAAAGAGGACCTTCTACAATACTGTGAGCAGCACTGGGAATATGCCCACACTGGAGGAGACGTGGCACGGGGAGACTGCAATTTCTGCAGTGGAGACACAGTGCTATCTGTGAAGAAAGGATTAATGAATTAAGCTGGACTGCATTGGAATCTTTTCCTTCCTTGAACTCCTTCCAGAAATGAAGATGCGATTTTGAACAGCTCAGTAATTATTCTTTCCTTCATTATTTTTTAATTTTATCTCACTTTCTCTACAATTCCAGTTTCTAGTCTGGAGACCTTGGATGACTTGATGTGTGCTCTGTTTGCGGCAGAATTGCAGCCTGGCTGTGTAAATGGAAAAAGTCTGAGTGAAGTTTTGAACTTTGGGTGCTCATCTGCACTCAGGTATTCATCTGGGTAGGTTTGTCCATTGCCTGCTTGAAAAATCTCTGCCCTGGGAAAAGGTTAAGGGACTTGATTTGAACTCTGATAAAGAAAAGCCATGAAGGTGAACTTTATAATAAGAGCAAATTTGGGGTAACTTTCCAAGCTTGGATTACAATGATGAAACAGGATTTACAGGCAGACGGATGGATTAGATTAGTGGAAACTAGCTTCTGATTTTTCCATGTTACCATCCCAATATCTGATGCTGGCCCTCCAATTAAAACAGTTCAGGAAAGCAACATATATACTTCTGTTTGAGACATTTTCCAATGAAATGAGACCTGTCTTAGGGTAGTGAGGAGAAACAGCTGATCCCATATAGGGGATATTTCCACCATTATACCCCACTCCTTGCTCTGCAGCATCACCCACATACATTCATCTATAAATTGCTATTGCCAGCTTTGGTAGGTCTTTTTTTTTTGTGCCTCTTCATCCTCATCTAACTGCAAAACATTATTTCCTTTTCCCTCCTTTCTCAACAATCTTGCTCATTTTGGGTCTTTCCACTAGCAGTACATTCTTGCTGTAAAACTGCAGTATACACATTTAAATTTAACCTGTTCAGCCATATCTGATATGTATAGAAAAGTATATATATAAAATCTTGGTTTCATAGCTGAAGATCCTAGTAGGTTGCCTTCCCCATGTGTCTCGAATACCAACTTAGCAATCACCCAGTCCTCACACACAGCTCTGTTAAAGCTGAACATGCACCTTTCCACCATCTGCAATTAATCTTGTCTTTTGAGGCTACCAGCACTGCAGAATGTTTTCTCCAGTCTCACTAGGGCCCTTAAGAAGAATTAGCTGGGTATTTTTCCCCTGGTGCAGACACTGATGTTTTGCCACAGGAGAAAACTACAATTCCCCCCGCCCCGGCACACAGTGAAGTTTGTGATGTTCTTCTGTGAAAATTCACCCCAACCTCCTGGCTTATAATGACATGAGACATCGCTGAAAGATGACAGACAGACAAGTGGACAAATATACGGTGTTTTATTACTCCATGTTCTTGCCATGCTGAGAGTGTCAGAGACAATAAACCAAGATGGACTCCAATTTATAATCATAATGAACACAGGACGTGGCGGGGATATGATAAAGCAATACCATCAGGGAAGGAAAGGTGGTGTCCTAACAAGAGCATGTGGTTCCTGAACTCCTGATGATGAGGGATTTCCAAAGCTTTGTCCAAGGAGAACTTTTTCTGGTTCAACTCTTGCTCCTCAAAGTGCTCAGTTCCTGCCAAGGAGATGAAGGTTGTATTGGCATGACAGTGCCTCCACTCAGCCAGTGTCTGTGAAATGAGTCAGATCCCACCACGGAGCAGCTCTGGAGTCGACACATGGCTGACCTGCTGCCTTTCAGCAATGAGGTCCTTTTCTGCAGGATGGACCCAACGTGTTGGTGGGATCCTTTCTCTCATCTAGAGCCGCCCTGCCTTTACCCTGCTCATTTTTCAGCAGTGAGGGAGACCTGAGAGGAAAGGTAGATTTCCCTTTGTGTGAGGCATCACAGGAGCACCAGTTCATTGCATCCTACTTGTGACTCAGATCTAGACCAAAGGAGTACAGGAAGGCCCAACTATGCACAGACCTGGAGAGCTAAACGAGGACCATCTGCTCTTCCCATCAGCTTAGCTAATTCCTTTGTACAATACATCCTTTTCTTTATTCCTCTTTGCGTAATTTGCTGCCTCATAACAATTGCTGAAATCACCCAAACCACAGTAATTTTAGAGCCCAGCAGGCAGAGCTGTCTCGCATTACTCCTCCTTCAGGGGTTTCCTTCTGCAGGAGAAGTTGGCAAGATGAAAAAAGGGATAGGGAACAAGCAGGGAGAAAGCCAAGGAAACCTCAAGCAGAAACAAAGACGGAGCAAGGTCCATTTGGGGTGTTAGGAAAACATGAATCCGAGGGAACACCTCATCAAGCCATAGACGTAAGTGCACCTCCTGTGTTGGTCCTGCGAGAAAGGGAGTCGGAGAAGGTGGGAAGGAATGGGAGAGATGGAAATTGGGCAAATTGGAGAGAGGCTTTCCAATGAAATCATAACTTGAGCCTGAGATCTGTCTTTCAACACCTCGTGTTTTTACTCCATATGGCCTCACTTCTGGAATTTTCTTGTTCCATGAGTCTGGCTGCCTCTCCTTTAATGACCACCAAAGGAAGTTATTGGTGGGACAATGGGTGTGAGGCAAGAAAAGACATAGGTACCCACAGGAAATCACAGAAGAAAAAAAAAAAAGTGGAAGATGCTCTGTTTTGTCCAAAATTGTCCTTTTCTCTTGTGATGATGGTGAGGCTGGGAGCAATCAGAAGCATTTCCAACCTACCTGGAGCTCCACCTGGAAAATGTAGAAGACCAGGCCCTCTCACCAAATTTCCTGCTTTGAGACAGTCCAGAAATTCTGTCACAACAGATTTTTCTGGAAGTCTTGTCACACTCCCACATCTGGAGGGAACTGCACTTCTTCTAAAAATACTTCTTCATTTTGCACCCAACTTTGAGGCCAGTTCTCACTCTGTTCAGAGTGGGTTCTGCATAGGGACCACAGCTGTAGTTTGGCACTTGAACCACTTCCAAAGTATACTTCTTTCTTTAATGCCTTCTAGTAGTCACATAGTCCCCAGAACATATTCAATATCTGGAATTTTTTAGCATTTATGGTGGGGGCACACTAAGATCAAAAGCCGTTAGGAAGACAGTAACAGCAGGGTCGGACTAGGCAGAAGCAGCGTATGCCTGTGGCTAGATCCTTCAAACCATGGATCAGGCCAGAGACTGAACAACATTGAAACAGTAATATCAAAACCCCCTAAATCCGCAAAATTGCAAGGAAATGCTTGACACTGTGACCTGAACCCAGTGCTGCAGTATCTACCTGGGTTTACAAGCAAACTGCATCATGGCTCTGAGTTTGAGTGCTGGGACTGGGATGGCACCAGCAGGATCCAGCTGGTGAGGCCAAAATGGGCAATAGTTTGACCGTGGGATGTCTATCGGCTAGAGACATGTTCTGCTGTGGGGGTAAGTGCTAGCTGGGCTGAGCTTTCCTGTTACCTGTTGGAGGGAGCACTGGGTGCTAGCAGCGGTGATGCATGGCACGCTTTTGTGTCTGCCTGTCACTCCGTGTGGGGACTGCAGTCTAATCGAGGCTGTTGCAAAGATGAGGGAGTTTTTTTGGTGCTGCTGCCAAATTAAGGAGCAGGAGTGCAGGGATGAGGGTTGGGAGAGAGCCTTATGTCATGGCATGAGCCAGTTAACCCAGCCCTGAGTGACATCCTCCTGCTGGGACGTTGCAGGGGTGACAAAACCCAGAGGACAGCAAAGGTGAGAGCTCAGGCTGAGTTTACCAAACTCCTTCCTGCAAAGGACTCGGCAGCTCTTTTCTGGCCTTGCAACAGCTCAGTGTGATTCACACGCAGCCAAGGAGGGGCTGCTGCCTGTGCCTGGTGCCAGAGTCGGTCCCCGTCTCTCTGCGGTGGAGCTTTGACTGGGAAGATAGGAGGCTCGACGGTGCCTGAAAGCAGGCACTGCCGGACTTCTGGCCCCGCTGGAGCAGGCAGAGCCATGGCAGTGAACTCAGAGGCTGGGGGATCCGATAGCCAAGAGCCTCTGAGGCCTCGGGGACAGAAGGTAAGCCTCTGCCTTCCTGCTGGGAGACAGTCTCAAAGCTGCAAGGCTGCTGCTGAGACTAGGTCGCTTGCCGCTTTCTTGTGATTATCCATCTCGGCAATAGGATGCTGTTAAGTGTCTGATTACTGCGTTGTTAAAGCCTTAAGCCTGAAATCTGACTACTGCGCAGTCCCTCGAGGGGCAGCCAATCCTCCTCCATCCCTCCACCAGTAATCCCTCCCTTCCCTCAGAAAAAGAATCAAAAAGAAAGACAAGTGATATCTGTCTGCAGTAGCGCTTTCCAATCAAGTGAAAACTAGCTGGAAAATCAAATCAGCCAGTAAGTTCCTGTAAAACACAACTCTATCTCTTTAAAATCTCCCCTTTTGAAGGGATGAGCTGAATGGCAATAGCTGCTGATATAAAACAAACCATTATTCCTCCTATCTCTTCTCCAAGCCCCCTCTCTGCAGACGCATGAGTCTGAGGGAGGCAGATGCTCTCTGAAGACTATTTTCCTCCGTTAAATAAATTCACTTTCAAATAATGTGTAATTAAATGTGTGGTATTGAATTAATGTTTTATTCTGAGTACTTTGGCAGCAGGGGACCTAGAGGCCTGGCTGGTGGAGAGAAAATACACCAGAAAGACTCCCTTCCCCTCTCTTTCCTTTTTTCCTCCCACCCTGCCAAGAATCCCAGTCCCTGTTTCCAAGAGTTGCTGGAGCGAGTACCAGTGAGTTGGTGAGGATGATGCTTTGTGTAAGGTCCCTTTTATGATACGTTGCCATGTGGCTCTTGGGCATTTCACCCAATGCAAAGACCTCTGTAGCCCCCTCTGTCTCTCTCGTACCTATCTCCTGATGGGCTTAGTCTTCCTCCTCAGAAGAGCCCAGTTGTGTCATTAAACCTTCTATACAAAAGGCAGAGCCCAATGTCCTCTTGGGATGAGAAGTTAGCGCTGGGTGTCTAAAGAGACAAACTGCTGAAGTTGGAGAGGTAGCTTGGCTTTGCAGCCTAGCGTCAGCCAGAAATTATTTGAGAAGGTGCAGGAGATGATGGGAATCATTAGTTGGTTTTTAAGTCTTTTGTTTGGAATGTTAAGAAGGTTTTGGTCCCATCAGCAGTGTTTTGTGTTCCCCTGGGAGCCACCTGTGGAGCTGGTGCATATGAAGGCACGAGCGGACATGGGGTGAACATGCACCCAGGCTTTGTAAGGGTGACAGCAGCAAGGGGGACCAGGGTGTCTGTCCTGAGGGGATCTCGACATGTGCCTTGGGCACAAGCAGGTTGGGCTGAGGCAGAGACTGGGCTGGGGCACAACTGGGAACCTGCTTACACCTGCGTGCCTGCTCTGTAACCCCAGCCCCAGCAGCTGCAGGGAGCTTTGCGAGCATTAGATTTCTTTTGGGAAATTTCCCAGGTCTCCGCACTAAAGGACATCTTAACCATTGACAACAGCGTAGGTGAAGGGATTTACCTTGTCGGATCAAGGAAGGGTCCTGTTGATATGATGAGCTCTTGCTTAGTAATTTCAGTAAATCGCAAATCTGCAGAAAGAGGAGGAGGTGGATGCTGTCTTAAAGGCAAGAGTCTGCTGCTGTGAAGGGCCTGGAGGTGCTGGAGGATTTCTGTCTTTGTTGCTGTAGTCATTGTCAAATATTTGCTGGGGGTGATGCGCAGGAGCCTTCCTCTGGCTGTAGCTCCTTTGCTCTGGGATCTTCCCGGGATGGTTGTGCTTCTGCAGGACGATGCGGTGTTGTGCACCCCAGCTGAGCCTGCTCAGCACCCAGTAGCCATGGGAAACTTTATATTGCTCTTGTCATAAAATAATTGCTAAGTGGATAGTACACAGATTTATGAGACTGAAATGGATGAGAAGAGCTTGAAATCATGTTTTGTTTTTATAGGACTGTCAGATTGTCTAAGCTGAGACAGAAGTTTTTGCTTAAAAAGTGCTTGTGGGGTGGTGCCAGGCATGTTCTAACATTATTTTCCAGATTTTTTTTCATTAAGAAAATGAGGGTGTGCTTTGGTTTGGGTTTAAACTTCGCAGGTATGTCACACCAGGTAATGTCACCTGCTTCCAAATGGTTTTCAGTGTGATGTGGTGAGGGAGTCTGGCAGGCTCTGGGCTTGCATCTGGTGAGTTGTTGGTTTAAGAGGTGATTGTGCTTTGCCTTTCTGTCAGGTCCTTTACACACACAGACACACGCAGTCTCCCTTTACACGTACCTTTATCTCTGAGACCATTGTACACATAGACTGCCGTTGTCAGTGGTTGCTGTGTGGCTGGTTTCGGAGCTGGTGATGCAGCAGAGATGCAGCAGCTCAAGTTCCGGCAGCTCAGCGGGTGTTAATCCAGTTGCTCCGTGCTGCTAATCAAATCAGTCTGTGGAGCCTGAGGGCTGTTTTGCAGAAATGCCTGGAGCCTGAGGGCTGTTTTGCAGAAACGCTGTTCTCCCTTGAATTGAGGCTGGCTGGAGTTAGCTGGCAACTGAAGGACAGCCCTTTGGGACAGGGTTTCCTCTCCACCTGGTATTGCAACAGCAAAAGCCAGAGGAGCTAGTGATGTCCTGATTGCTGGAGGTGTGCTTGGAAGTGGTGGATGTAAGGTATTTTCAAAGCATCCGAGATCTGGCTTGCAGAGGTTGCTCTTCTGTTCTCCTGTTTTCTTGAGCTCAGTTACAGTGAACATCAGCTCCTGGTGCAGATAGGTATTCCTGGATAATTTTTTTTAGCCCAGCTTGTCCATCTAAATGTGTCTAGGCCTGCTGTGTTTCACCAAGGTCCATTTAGCAGCATGTAGTGGATTAGCTTGGAGTCCGCTGGGTCAACTGGGTGATAATGCCTCCTTCACATCTGGGATCTGTGCTTGTGCCTTGCAGCTGCTCCCAAGGAATTAAGAAGATAGTAAGAAAATGCAAAGAACTACAGAAACATAAAGTAGTTGTCTTTTAAGGTCTTTATGAAGGAGTACGATCACGAGTGTTTGGTAAGATAATATACAGTCAGGCACCAGGGGCTGCCTGGAAGCAAGCTGTCAGCATCTTGGTAAGGTAAAAGAGATGAGAAACAGTCTGAAGAGAGGCTGTGAAGCTAAGGACATGTATTGGTTTGCTGGAGATCGAAAAGCCCAAGACGGGATGCAAATAAAAGGGTAACGCAGTAAAAGGGAGAGCATCCTTTGCATTTCAGGTTGTTTCTGTCAAGGCCAAAGGAGAGATGGATGGAAGATGTGAGAAAATCTCTGTATGTATTTTTGCTGTGTGGACACACACAAATGGCTATGAGAGCTGTCACGCAGAATTAGTAAGATTGAAATAATGCTCCCAGAATGAAGAGAAAGGTCTGAGCGAGGTGATCTTGTCCACAGGGCCTGCGAAGAATGGGGTGGGAAGGACCTTCATGCACCCCCGTTTTGGAGCCCAGGTGACTCAGCCAAGGACTGTGCTTGCTCTGCCAAGTTCCCAGAGATTCAGATATTCTTTACATAAACCACCATGATTTGAGGTCTTTTTCAAAGGACTGTCAGAACTGCTTGGTGCTTATGATCATGACTCTTTTGAATCTGAGTCCTTGAAGGGTGCCTTAACAGAGAAACTTGGCAAAGAACCAGTGTCTGGGCACGGTGCCGAGCTGCCGAAGCGTGTGTCCGGGCCTTTTCCCAGAGGTGGCTTGTGTCAGAGCTGGGAGAGAAGCCACCAGAAGCAGAGGGCTATCTACTCGGAGTCCATACAGAGATAAGAAACAGCCTGTTTATGTCTCCATTTTTCTAAATGACATGGTACTGATTCTCCCTTTGTTCACGTGTGCTTCACAGCAGTCCATGATTGAAATCAATGTCCTTCATTGACTTTGATGGATTTGCACCAGGCCAGGAGGGAGATTCAGACTGTGCAGCTAGCCGATGCATTATCTTCTCTCACTATGAGACAAGTCTCTGAGAGAATGACTTATCAGCCCTTCAGCGGCAAGGCTTTTTGATCTGTCCCACCCGATCTGCACACTTTGCTCTGATCAGGTACATCGGATAACTCATCAACATGTTTGGTTGACATCCAGGTTGCAATTGACTGCCTGACATGAAAGGCACTCTGTTTGGTAGTTACATGTCTTAATGATGGGATTTCAAGTCTAAATTGTAAGCTTTGTTTATTTGATTTTAATTGTTGTGGAGCGGGGAAGCTACGCAGGGTTAATTCATAAGAATTATTTTAGCAGTGAGTCAAAAAAGAAGTGAATGAATCATATTAACTAACTGAGAACTTCACTACCTTTTTGTGGACAACTTACGTATAAAGAAAAAAAAAAGAGACAATTCTTTGGCATAAATTAGTTGTTACAGCAAATGACTCAGCCACTACTGAAAAATGTCATTGTTGTTATCATTTATAGAGTGCTGTTGATGCAAATGAGGCTTTAGAAGCTTATGAAAATCAAGGCCATTACCACAAAGAGCCCAGGATCAGATTCAAGTCAGGGTACCCTAGAAACACATCTAAAAGAAGTCAGTTTTGAAACAGATTGAACAGCAAGAGAAGCAAGAAATGGAGAAGAAAAAGAAAGAAGAAATGCCATGATGTGACAAAGCTAAGGGAGGGAGGAGCAGGTGGTGATAGAGAGGTGCAGGAAAGGACCTAGCTCTAGGGAGAAAAAGGCCACGTGTGTGGAGGAGAAGAAGAAAACAATAGAAAATTGATATTGGTCTTTTTTAGGCTAGAAGATAAAGATGCGATAAAGAAGGCGGCAAAACAAAAGGAGAAATTTCTATAATTTTGCTCTGTTTCCCCAGTGAGCTACAGGTTGTTCGTGAATTAAGAGTTCAAGGACAGGAAACCCACTAGAAATACAGCAACCAGACAGACCGTTGTTTGGGAGTTTGAAAGAAAGAAATGTGAAGAATTAATTTCAGACCTGGTGTAAATGATCCATCTTAAGAAATAATTTTGAATTTTGCTGTAACTTAAGTACTGGCACTGCTCGTGGTTTACTCTGTTTGGAATTTGATGTGTCCATTTACCTCCCACTGTAGTCATCTGTGTCCAAACACGATCATGTGCATCCAGGTTTCAGGACTATTATTAAACCATGGTTTTAAGGATGCTGGCTGTGATGAGAATCTGAAATGCAGAATTTGTCGTGTCACTGAACCCATCTCTTCTTCATCGGACACCCAGGACTGATTTGGAAATGAGATAATAATTGTAAAATTAGATTCATGAAATGTACCCATGCAACTCCCAATTTCTGCTCATGTGATTGAAATGTGGTGGTTATTAGAAAAAGGGTGTTTTCATTGCATACAGTCTGTTACCAGATCTATATACTCTACCTGGGATTTGGAGGCTGAGTTGGGGTCTTTTTGCCTTGACTTTGTCTTGGTTCCAGCGAGGATGGAGTTAATTTTCACCTGAGCTGGGAGAGGAGCTGGAGCTGGAGGCACCTGTGGCTGGGGGACACAGCTGGGATAGGTTACTAACTAGCCAACACTGGGATAGTTTACCCAAATTGGCCCAAGGGCTGTTCTACACCATGTGACCTCATGCTCAGTGTATAAATTGGGGATGGGGCTGAGGGGCAGGTTTTGTTACTCTGTAGGGAGCTGAGCACCAGGATCCACTATGGTACTGTAAGTTATGTGCTTAAGTATATCCTGGTTTTGTTTTCTATCTCTATTGTTCTCTTAAACTGTTTTAATCTCAACTTATGAGTTTTGCCTTCTTTTCTTTCCTGATTTGCCTCCTCATCCCACGGGGGGGCAGTGAAGTTGGTGGGGGGGAAAGGGGGAGGTGAGTGAGCGACTGTGTGGTATTTTAGCTGAATGGGGCTAAACCAGGATGCTTTGTCACGAGCAAGAGAGATTTTGTAATATGAGTGTAAAAGATGGGTGAAGAGTCATTGAACCAGTGATTTAAGCAAAAAAGTTCTGGCTTACCCAGGCTCTGTCCTAGGGCCACTGCAAAAGTGACCTGTTGGGACATGGTAGATTGATGTACGAGAAAAGCAAAATTAATCTTGTTCCCTCTTCTCTTATATCCCCTGGCTGTGCTGGGCTTGCAAGGTTATCAAATTAGAACATGTTGTGTTGGGGAGAGGAGCAGACATGAGCAGGGGACACATGGGAGCAGATACAGAAAAGAAGAAGTTGCTGTTTTTAGACAGCCACTTTTCTCACTGAGAGCACTTTAAGCACAGATCAAGTCAGCCATCCTGCAAAAGGTTCAGAGGAGGTTAGGTAAGATCCCATCGCAGGTCCAAAGGTGCAACCCTTCTGCCTCGGCTCTTCCAGAGGAAAGGAAAGCTTTCTGCTCTGGAGGCAATTTGTAAAGGTGAGTGCAGTGGCCTAGACTTAGCTTGTTGTTAATGCTCAGCTTGCCCACATGCTACTGTCACTGAACTGAAGTCATGGGGCATTTCCAACTGGTTGCAGGTCGGGTGTCTTCTGATGCAGTTCATGTGTTATTCAGAACAAAAGCAAGGCTAAGAGCTTGAAACACCTTCTCTGTGTTAAATCTTGATGGACAAGAAGGAAGATTGGGGATCTGCCCAGCTGTCCTTCTGTGTCATGCAGCAACACAGTAATCCCGACACAAGGACTGCAAGATGTTTCATTTAAAACTGGAATTACTTCAGTGTTGTGCGCTCACATCCTTCCTGTAGATACAGCATGGCCTTGAATGAGTTCCCATCATGCTGTCAAGTTGGTTATTCTCCTGTCAGGTCTTGCTCTGGCAGAAACCTGCACAGGTTCTTCTTTTGAATTGTCTTGTTGGCTTGTTTTTATAAGTTAATGGTACAGGGGGGAGGAAAAAAAACCAGAGTAGTACTTATGGGAAGACAGTTTGCGTACACCTTGTCGGCAGGGCTGCCTGCAACACAGCCAAGACAGATTAGCACACCGCTGCCTGCCTAAAACAAATAAATACCAGCTGTTTATCAGACAGGGCTCAGCTTTCTCCAGGTGGAGGCAAACAGATTTATGCAGATGAACCTCCCAGGTGCCCTTGCAGCACAGCATCTTTCATGGCTACTCGGCCTTCCTGATGAGTTACAGCCAGGAGAGACGAGCAGAGAGATGCAAGGTTAGCACAATAACGCAGCTGCTTGCAAACTGCCAGGGCGGTTTATCATTGCCCATATTTAATAGTAATGTAGAATTAATCATAGGG
This sequence comes from Chlamydotis macqueenii, assembly GCF_036417535.1. Classification (NCBI taxonomy): domain Eukaryota; kingdom Metazoa; phylum Chordata; class Aves; order Otidiformes; family Otididae; genus Chlamydotis; species Chlamydotis macqueenii. The sequence goes on along the minus strand of NC_141567.1, from coordinate 8,152,037 downwards.
CTGATCTTACTGTGCATGGAGGAATTTGATGTAAACTTCAGTATTTTAAGCCTATAGCATGTGAAAAAGCCATTTATTATAACTCGCTTATTATTCCATTTGTGCTTAAAATACTATGAAGCAAAATTTATGGCCATTCGAAGCTGACAAAAATTGTGATCAGCAAAAATACTTTCCTGACTCTACATTAAGATTGTCCAGTTGCTGTCAAACTGCTGAAGTTCATGAACCTTTTTTTTTTTTTTAATAACCATCCAAGCTGACTTTAAATTCAGCAGTGCTACGTGAGCCCACCACCTCAAAAGGATTGCTTTTCCCTCGGTTCAACTCTATCTGCCACAATCTCTCCTTTAATTCTTCATATATATTTTCCCTGAAGCTTCTCAGGTGACCCTAACAACTTGCTGTGAAATCTGGTCTTGACAACAGATGGGACATTATTTTAATAATGTAGACATAATTGCACAGTCTGGATGCCAGCTCTCAGAAATGTCTGATCATTTATTAAGATGTTGTTGGGAGGAAAGATCTGGAGCTGAAAAATTTTGGGCAGGACCCTGGGGAGTTCAGAAAGAGAGGTTTGCTTTGGTTCTCATGGTGTTACCACTTACTCATTGGAAGTGTAAATAATCCCAAATAGCATTGCTGGTTATTCTGAGATCGTTTTCTTTTTAAGTTTATGTCACACCAAATAGGGCAATTGGACTGCAGTTGCTACATTTCTGATGGGATTCTGAGTTTTTTTAAAGTGTCCTTGGGCTCTTCTTAATACAAGATCGTTTCCCCACAGCATTCTTGACTGCTGCTGTTAAGGAGACCAAGAATGCAAATACGTGGTTTGTCAATACAGTAAATCCTAGGTACTGTGGTGGTGAGTGTTATAGAAAAGCTTGCTAAGAGAAGAAGAAAAAAACCCTTTTCCTCTACTCTATTAAGTAAATTGGTGCCATTTGAGCTTTTCCTAGGTTAGGACTTTCCTCACCCAAGTGCATCACTTAACATTTCAACACATAATATTTCAGATTTCTCAAGGTACTCCTTAAACAGTCAGCTAAACCAGGTGGAGAAGGCAAAGTCCACATGTGATTTGTTCTCCCTGGCTGTCACTGCAGGTTTAAAACCAGAGTAATTTTGGATGTGCCTACCATACCATCCTGTGCCTTAATGTTACTAATATTATTGATATTGGTAACTAACAGTTTTCAGTCTATTGAACAATTAATGAAAAGGTCAACAGGAATTCTCTATAGAGACATCGTTCATTACAAGGCCTGTTGCTTATGCAGTCTCACAGCATCCATCTTCCCAAACAAGCAAAAGGGCAGCTCCTTAAACATGCCTGTGAGCTCCTAATTAAAAAGCTTAGTTGTACAAAAGCCACTAGGCCGTTGGTCTTCCAATCCATTGGCATTTCGATGCATTAAGTGGTGCCCATGTTGTTGTGCGCCATATGCTCCCTTGGGTCAATGCAGGTGCCTACTCGGGCACCTGGGTGGTAAAAGCTGGTGGTGGTTTGTGAGCACTGTAGTGATGCTTCCCTGTAGCTGGTTTGAAACCCGCTGTTAGTCAATTCCACCTCCTGCAGCTGCAGTGCCCCCAGGGAAATGTGTCTGAGCTAATGGATGCCTACCTGTGCAGCTCCTGTGGCACATGGAAGAGATGCAGAAGACTCAAAAGCAGTTCAGTTTGTGAGCAAACAGATGCACGGCCAAGCTATGAATGCCCCAGCATAGGAGCAGAAAGAAGGCATTGTCCCATCTAATGCCTCTGCTTGAGAAGACCTCTGATGCATCAGCTTTTGCTCACCAGGCACTGGAGAAGAGTGTATACCTCTCATTGCCCTGTGAAGCCAGGGGTGATCTGTGCTACCACAGCTTTCAAGGGAGGCAGCAAGCTCCAGTGAAGAGCAGTTTAGAGAGATGAGGCTTGGGTACTGTGCCTCCGGACAACGCTTCTCTCTGTATTGCCAGTGGAGCTGTGCGGGCACTGTGATGCCAGAAAGGTGCTTAAAGCTTTCACAGAAAGTAGCTATGTCCTAGTGTTGTCCCCAAAGGAGAGTATGGAGACCCTCAAGCTCTCCCAGCAACCAGTGACATTTAATCATGACCCAGCATTTGGGGAGACCCTGCTAGTTATCTGCCCTTCTAGGTGCCTAGTACCTGGATAGATCTGGCCCTTATGAATGACCCTGTTAGCTGAGCAGACCAATCTTCATAGTCCTCTGTACCTTTGTTAAATGAATAGCTATTGCTCTTCTGATTCTTCCTGAAACCTTTGTTGCTATTCTCTGTCAGTCCCCACCATCCTAAATGTCAGTGGAAAGGATCATTGAAACTAACGGGTTGGGTTTGTCTGTTGTGCCGGTGACTTTATCCTGAGATGACTCTGTTTCTGAAGGAACAGGCATGCAGGAGATGGCTGCATGGTCAGAGCAAAGGCAGCGCTCAGCACTTCCAGCCAGCTCCTGCGCGTGCCCTAAGGTACGTGGGGGTCAGTGGTCCTCCTCCCCTTGGGAACGCTTTGACTTGCCAAGGCCCAGCCTCAAAAATCTGCCCCAGTTTGGGTTTAAACTGATCGCATTTGAAATGCAAAACTCAACAGGACCTTCTAATCTCTCCTGGCCTAGCATCAGAAGTATGTGACCTTTGCAATGCCTCACAGGAGATGAATTATTTCCAGTATCATTCCAAAGAGATTCAGGCCTTTTTAGCAGATTTTGCCCCAAAGGTTCCTCTCCCTGAGGACAAGCTTGCCATGAGCTTGCAGTGAAAACATGATAAACCTTAAGTACTTTTCTCACAGATGTTTTGCATGAGAGTAGCTCTGTCCCAGAGATGGCTGCGTTCCGTGGGTGGGTAAAAAGATCCCTGTAGATATTTTTGCAAAGCAATTTCAGATCCTTTGCAGCTTGCTAGAAAATTGAATTAGTTGTTTTCCATTCCCTGGATTAATCCTCATTCATTCTTCCCTCAACCCTCTCCCTCTTCCTCCCCTCCCTCCAACAGATGTCCAGCATATTAAGAGGAGAGACATCGTTTTGAAGAGGGAGCTGGGAGAAGGTGCCTTTGGGAAGGTCTTCTTGGCCGAGTGTTACAACCTCAGTCCCACCAACGACAAAATGCTGGTGGCAGTGAAGGTAAAACCCAAGGGCGAATGGCAGGGAGCCGGGCAGGGGCTGGCTGGCAAAGCGCGACTGGATGAGCCTGCGTGGGAAAGAGAAGGAGGGGAGGGCTGGGGGCCAGGGGTGGAGAGATTTATCTGATGCCGGGGATTGTGGTAAATCCACTTAGTCACACAAAGTTTCAGTCTTTTGCTTCAAGGTTGTCTATTCTCGCCAGTGCCAAAGCCTCTCTTCCTGCTGACGCAGCCGGCAGACAGACAGGGAGGAGAAGCTGGGGCTGGTCTGGAAGCCGTGAGCTCCCATGCAGCTGGGGAGCAGCCCACCTTCTCTCCGCGAGGGAGCAGGGCCCTTCTCTTTCTGGATTTTTATCTCTTTGTGCAACACACAGAAGCTGAAATTAAAAAAAAAAAACCAAACCTCAGCAAAAATGAGCACTTAAGAGCTAAACATGACAAACTAATTTGCTGGGATTGATATGCTGCAAGATGGGCGAAGCAACCTAGTTCCTCTCCACTCAGCTCCTGCTTGGCTGGCCACAGAGTGCTCGTGGTTTGGTGATTTTGAACCAATGCAAGTTCTGCTTGGCTTGTGCTGTGCTCTTTGCATCCTTGGGAGCATCCTCATGTGAGCTGTGCCCCACCAGTGTGGCTCTGGGCAGAGGAGACCACTTCGCAGAGATCTGCTCTCCTCTCGAGTGGCACCAGTTCGCAGACACACATAGTCTCATCCCCAAGAGTTAATTGATGCCCTCCTAACTCCTTGGAAAAAGATCTGCATTTGAACCCATGCTCTATGGGGAGAAAGGTTCCAGCACTCTCTCCAGGATGCTGGAGGCATCCAGTTACTTGAGAGTTGTTTTAATCATTGGCAGTTCAAACCTTTTTATTTTTAAGCTCATTTGTCCCCTTATGCTCCGGCCATGAACTGCAAGATTGCACCTTTCACCTCTGGGACTGGTTAAAGCCACGGTAGCACAGCCACCCGTATCATTAATTGCCTGATTATGTGGCTGGTAGCTGCCTGTCCGTGTCAGCCATCCCTTATCTGGTCCCGTCTTTCAAGTCTCTGTTGAGTTTCATTTGCATGTAGGCAGCAACAACATCTGAACTTGTTTCTGTTAATTGCTACTATGAGCTTACATCTCCAGAGTGTCTTTCATCCTGCAAGATCATACAGATCCAGCTTCGGAGCAGGGCCCGGAAATCTGGCTTCTTGCCAGCTTTTGGGGGTGGGGTACTGGGAAAAATCCCTCTAATTTGGGCCATATCATAACTCTTGAGGAGGGAGGAAAGAAGGGGAGGAGAGGAGAGAAGCAAAATCACTTTAAATATTAAGTTGCGATGTGGCTGCATTTCCTGAAGAGCTCGTGCTCCTGACAGAGGCTGAGAACTCCCCGCACTCACTGCAGCTCAGGGCAGCAGCAGGACACATTGGTCAGGGCAGCTGAGCCGCCTCAGCCGTGCCCTCAGGGGCTCCCTCCCAGCATCAAAGAAAAAGGCTGTGTTACTTGGTTAAATGGACTTGGATTTTCAGCGGATCTAAAGGTTGCAGCCCGGCAGATAGCTGAGGTTTGATGTGATGGCGTGGACAAGCTTCCTGTTTTATTCAGCTTGCTTCTAAAAACATCCTAAGAAATGCACAGAAACTGTGTGCGGCAAAAGAGTGTTGGGGTTAAAAAGTCAAGTACTAGAGATGCTGGAGGGACTGGTATCCGAGGCATGTCCTCTGCGCACATATTTTTCATTTCTCTATGGAGGACTTCGTTGTGATTATGCTTCCTGTGCCGGAGAGCTCCCTGGATGGGAGCGAGTTCATTTTCACAGCCTCCCAGCAAAGTGCTGGGGGTGTCTCATCACCGTTTTGGAGAGGCCAGATGAAGAGGCAGGGAAACGGAGCTGAAAGGATCCACTTAGGTGGAGGATGGAGGTCCTGACCTGCCTGCCCAGCCCCACGGACAGCAGGAACCAGACTTGCATTGAGCCCTGCTGCGTGAGACACTTGTGCAGAGCTGGCCCTGACACCACATGAGAGGGGATTTTCCAGGTAATACTGGAACAACTGGCACTTCATGACAATGGCTACAACCTGCAGCTGCTGAGTGACTTGCCAGATGTCATGCAGGGATTGTGTGATGGAGGCACAAGTACGGTCCATGCCAGACATTCCTAGGAGAGAAATTTTGGTGGTTTTGCTGAGACATCCCTTCTCTTCCTCTTGTTCTAGTCTTCTTTCCCTGTTCTAGCACTTCCGGCTCCTGTTTCCTTCATTTTACTTGGCTGCACAACCTTAGTAATGTGAGTTGTTTTAATATATATTTTTTTTTAGCATGTGATATTTAGAAACTTAGTCCTAACACCTTGTGGAAATGGTTCTGTGCGAAGAAGAGAAAATCTAAACTCACTGCAGCTTGAAATATTACATGAAAAAAGAAAGAGAAAAGAGTGATGGGGGAGGGGACTGTTTTCCTGGGGAAAAATAGTGTAGCATCAACATTATGATGATATTAAATGACTAAAAGTAATTGGGTGCCTGAGATAAGGATGGATGCTTTGCCATCTGCACCGTGTAACTAACATCCATCTAAATATCTCTAGTGAAGCTGTCCCAGAGGACATAGAATTAAAATAAAACTATGCCATGTGGCTAGCAGTTTGGGAGCAGAAGAAGTTGATGAGGCAGCATCATAAGGCTTGGGAAAAAAACCTCGCAGCAGATCTGCTCCAAGGGGAAAAGCAGCTGCTCTGGAGGACTGACCACTTCACTGTCTGTGGCATTGCACCCACCCTTGCAGAGGTGCATTAGCAAATTGCTTGACTCCTTCTTCTATGCACAGCTTTCTGAAGCTTAACATCCCTTTTTGCACATAAATTGGAGCCTGCACCTACCGATGCCACCTGTCCTGTCAGTACGGGAAAAAGGCAGCCGGTATATTTGTGCATAGGTAAGGGGAGAGCTACCTAGTGTCTCTCACTGCTGAGGAGGAACCGGTGCACGTCAGAGTGAATCTGGATATAAGTGGAACATGTTGCCTTGAATCCTTTTCGACTCCTGTTAGGCTGCACAGTTAAAATCTGAACCAGTACCAAACAGTCCTGGCACGTGGAGGATAAAGGGAATATGACTGAGACTCAGCAACTTAAAACCACACTTGCTTCTTCATTTCCTTCAATGTTTGCAAAGATGATTTGCTGATTCTCCTGGCCATCTCATCTTGTTGAATGCTCTGGACTTCAACTTTTATACTGAGCACTCATGGAAGAGCCCTCTCTTGAGACCCTGGGATGACAACATGCCACTTTCAAACTAGTTCTCCAATGCAACTGCATGATAATGCACAAACAAGTGGCCTCCAACCTTGGGGAACCCTTCTCAATCACCGGCTGCACCAACAGCAACATCTTCATAGCAACTCTATGACATTGGGTTGGTTCACACAGCCTGGAGCCTGCAAGCTACCCTGCCATGGCAATGTGGGAGATGAGCTATTCTCAATAAGGATACAGATTCCAGCATCAGTCTGCCAAGGGAGCTGTTATAAACAGCAGGGAATAAAAACATGATTTTAAAAATTATGAGAAAAGACTTGACAGTGTCCTTCTTCAGAAGGAGTTTGAAAAATCCACACAATAACTGCACAGCCAGGCAAATCCATCTTCTGAATAAAGGCAGTGTAGTCGGCTATTTCAAAATAAAAGACAGATAGCAAGGACTGGCTGGCTCAGGAATTTAATAATAATGAGATATGAAGCCATTCACCCCTAGGTCACCAGTACAAATCCTGCCCAGGCTGGGAATAATTGGATGCTATTACCCTCTGAGGCATGTTTGCTGCTGCCTGGGAAATGGGAAACCCGCTGGGCTGGTAGCTACATGAACGAAATGCCAAGGTGGTGCCACTGGCACCTACCACCAGCCCTCCCAGTGCAACTGGGCCAGCAGCAGTGGTTTCTCTCCCTTCCCTTCCTCATCAGCTCCTCTGCAATGCTGTGACCAGTTTGTTCTGGCTTTGCCCCAACCTGAGCCCACCCTGTGTGTATCTGTGCCCCTTCTTTCAGGCGCTGAAAGACCCCACCTTGGCAGCCCGCAAGGATTTCCAAAGGGAGGCAGAGCTGCTTACCAACCTGCAGCATGAGCACATTGTCAAGTTTTACGGCGTGTGTGGTGACGGTGACCCGCTCATCATGGTCTTCGAGTACATGAAGCACGGGGATCTGAACAAGTTCCTCAGGTACGTGTGAAGGAGAGCACAGGAGATGCTGTAGAGCGGCTCCCCAGCCTTGGTGTGGCTTGTTATAGATCTGTGGTGCACCAGTGACACCACTACCGTGTGGATGCTGGTGGGCTGTGTAATGAGAGCTGGTTGTCCCAAGGACAGCCTATAGGAGATGATGGTCCTCACCAGATTTGGTGCTTTATTAGCCCTACCCTGACATTTCCTCTTAGGTAGTCCTAGGGATGGTCTCTGTGAGCTATGGAAACCAGAATTTTTCCCCCTACCTCAGCAAGTCTGTGGCTGCAGTCCCTCTCTGTGCTGCGGGGGTAAGACATGAAGGTATAGCTGTCAGCAGCTCAGAGTCCCATGTACCCAGCAAAGCCGTGTCCTGTTGAAGCTGTGGAAGGCCACTAGCCATCACTTCCCACGTCGCCCAGGTCCTTCTTCAGTAACACCAGAGCCAAAATATTCCTTTGAGAAACTTCCAGGAGTCCTTGGTCTGATTGGTATCCTGGGCGTTTGCTGACCTCTAGTTCTCATTCCTATATTGAGAAAAGAGCTCAGAAATGCTGGAAGGGCCTCAGTGCCTGTGGAGTCTATCACTGCTCCTTGGTCCCTAAGCCTCATCAGCCAGAGATGCTGACTGAGGTACAAAATATCCTAACCTGTGGCACCATGCTACTCAAGAAGCTAGGCAAGGCCTGACGAAGGGCCATAATTGCCTTCCCTGCCTCTAGGGAGATGCAAATTGCTGGAGAGCCCCCCCTCAATCATCATTCAACCATTTCATCAGCATGAGGCAGATCACTTGTGTGCCCTGAATCTGTCAGTGGTGAGGGGCAGGGAGCAACGGTGGGAAGGTGTTTGTGGTGCTGTTCTCCCATGATACAGAAATTATGCTCTGAAACTTGCGTGCAAGTGGAGTGGTACTTACCTCTTGAAATAATTAGTGGTTTTATTTCCCAGTATTTAGAAAATTGGACCCTTGATATTTTCCTGTTTTGACTGCTAAGTGTGAACATGATTGCAGCAGGAACAAGACGCTTGAGCACAGCAGGTCTAGATCTGGGGTTGCGATACTCTGTCATTATTTTTCCACCATTACAGTCAATTTCTGACCAGGAAACACAGGTCTTTCCCTGGAGTTTTCATTTCTAAGCAATAGCCTACACCAGAAGGAGGAACGACCCCAGAGTTTTTTTTCTTTCATCTGCCAAGCAGTGTCAACCTGCCTGCAGCTCCCTCAGGGCACTCACAGGGCAGTGGCTGAGCTGGGAGCATCCCTGTGTTGGTTTCCCATCTCATTTTGGCATAGTTGTGGATAGATTGAGTATGATTTTACAGCTCAGTCCCTGTCTCATGCTCTGGCTAGATGACGTTCTTGACAAGGTAGGATGAGTGAAGGCTGATGCTACGCTAGCTTTGCAGAGCTCCTCAGACCCACGTTCAAGGGGGCGCAGCCTTGGTTACCCTGGGACCGTCTCTTGTGGTACCCTGTCTTGCAGGGGCTCAGCAATTTCCCAGCAGCAGCGAACTGAACTCTGCTACTGGTATGAAACCATGCAGTGGGCTGAAATCATGTTTTAGTGCAGACTGGAGAGGCACCTCAGCCTCGTGACTGGAGCAAGGCAATCTAAAAAAGAGTGTGAGAAACTGCATTCTCGAAGTGCTTCTCAAAGAAAAGCAGAAAATAGACACGTCTTTTTTCCTGGTAGAACCAGCAACCTTATTCTCCTTAGAGGAGGTAAACATTACAGCTGAGGCATAGCTCCTTCAGTGCTCTAATTGACCTCCCAAACGTGTAGTCCAAAACCAGCTCTCCCGCTGTCTCAGAGGGATGTCTCGTGCCTACTGCCAATGCTCTGTGGAATTGCTTCATGTGGCAGTGTGCTCCTGAGGCTGGTATCATGCTGAAGCCACTCACCCCCTTGCCTCCATGTCCCAACCCTGCCCTAGAACATCTCTGAGAAACATTCATGCCCTGGCAGAAGCTCATTGTTGTATTATCTTTGGCCTTTATGGAGGAAAAGAATCTTTCCGGATGTGTGGTCCCTGAGATTGCAGCCTCACATCTTCCGGCTCCATTTAGCTGCCAACATCTCCTCATACAACTATGAAGCAAGCAGCTACAAGCTCCCTTGTCTTCATGTTGGTGTGTGATTTGCAGTGAAATCTCATTGTGTCCCAAAGGAAGCTGGCTTTTGGGACGAGAAAACTTATCATCAACAAAACGTCTGAGGGGGCATATGGAAAGAGAGTCTTGGGCTTTGTTTGTCAGGTCAGCTACCTGTTGTCCTCACAGTGGTGATGGTGAGAGATGGGGGCTGCAGGGGGGTCAGAGAAGGTCGGTGGTGCAGGAGTTCCTGGCATCCCTAGTGAGCAGCATTTTTTATTGTGGCATCATTCACCCAGCCCACAGCAGGAGAGAGTTTCTTGCAGGCACTGGAGGTCAGGAGCACTGGGAGTCTGTAAGAGACTCTCAGAAGGACTTTTCTCAGTTTAACTGCAGAAATTGGAAAAGCAGTAAAATGGAAGAGGCTCACTCTAGACCCAGTTTCCTAGAGAAAAGCACAATAAATAAATTCCTCTATGTGTTGTTAGACCTTTGTGGGCTTCTCTGAAAAGAGAGAATTTTACTGGTCTGTAAAATTCACTGATGTGGCAAGGGAGGAAACACTAGGATCAACACCTACCAGCTGAGCTAGAGGTGGCATGTGTTGGGATGGCTCTACGCACTTCCCAAGGCCCTGCCTGTAAGACCATCGCTGGTGGTGCAACAGCTCGCCTTGCTCTCCGCACCAGGGGAGACTGCAACCGTGGTGTCCTGACTGATGGAAAAGGGATACTGAAGAGATCCTGCCACAGAGAAATACAGACGCTGCTCTCCAGGGAGCATGGCGTCCGTGGGGCTGGTGTATGCGGGGGCTGGAGGCTGGACCCAGGTTGTGTGCGTTGCCAGGCTGGGTGGTCCCCAGCACACAGACCCGCTGCTCAGGGGTGTGCAGCAACCGCCCTCCCCCTCTGCTCACTGAAAATCTCCATTGCTTCCTCCCTTTCCTTCTGTCTCTAGTTTTCTAGCTTTTGTTTTCTGCCTGTGGCAGCAGCAAATCTGAAGTAGGGTTATTTGCATGTTGCCATTACAGACCCTGGTTGTGGTCTATAGTAAGTTGTTGGCATTTGCTGTTAACTCAGACAGGCAATAGGTTTTGTTAGAAAAGTTGCAAAATTATGAGGTTTTTGTGTCAGCCCCACAGTCGGACTGTCTTGGGACAGAGAGAGGAATTTCAGCAGAGGAAGCCAGAGGGGTGATTTTCTTCCCTACGTTGACAAAAGCCTCCATCACTCCATAATGAAAAAAAAACACCCAACCCAACAGTTCTTTAACAGGGGATAGACTCAATCTTATGGACTCTCTGTAAGGTTGAATTAAACCCCTTTCTCCAAGAAAAGATGGGCAGATCCTTCTCATGTTCCCTGTAGACTTCTTGACAAAACTAAATGTGCTAATATCCTTCCTGTTAATCTCAAATGTGTTGATATTTCTTTCTTCTGGACCATGTGGGACAGAGAAAGGAAGGGAGAGAAGTGTTTGTCCTATATAGTAGGATGCACAAAGAGCCAGTGCAGTAAAGGTGTTGGCTGACCATTTTTTAAACATCATCTGTTCCCTTCAGACAGACATTTCTTTAGGAGCCATTAGTGTATTTGAAAAAGGTGGCGGTAATGAGGTAGTAATATATCCTTCACTTCTCACCTAGGAATGTTTACATTTGATGACAACAGGTAGCAGCTGCAGCTAAATATGGTGTAACTGCAAGGCATGACAGGTACAAACTGTCCAGCACAGTTTCAGAAGCTATTGTTTGTCCTGCTTTGCTGTTTTTAGCTAACCTGCTCAGCCCCGGCTCAGCGTCACCTGCTGTCGACATCTGTTGTCACCACCAGTTAATTTCCTGGGGTAAACCCATCTCTGGGCTGATTAAATAAGACATCAAGCAGTCATTTCTGCATACATTCTTCTGCAGCTCCTCCTTGTCCTCAGCAGTTCTTTCGGGGCGCTGCTGCTCCCACCGTGCCCACCAGCCTCAGAGATGCGTCTGGCAGAGATGCGTCTGGCAGAGATGCGTCTCCCAGCCAGCTCATCCCACTCCCACTGCAGCATCACCCACTCGTGGCTCCCCAAAACCACTCCTGACTCCTCAGCACTCGTTTCTGGAGTTCCTCTCCTCTTCCAGCTGTCCTTTCTACCAGGAGGGGACCTTCAGAGCCATGTTCCCAGGAGCAGGGCAGAAGGTAGCTGAAGAGGGGGGCATTTGAAAAAGTATTAGTTGAACCCCAAACACCTGGATGCTAATCCCAATGGAGCAATTAGAAAACAGAGGCGAAGTATGGAAACAGTTTGGATATTGTTGTGGTTTGTTCAGTCCTGTGTTGAGAAGGAGGGAAAGGTGGCTGGTGTTAAACCACAACAGTGCAATTTCAATTTGCTCTCTCTCTATGGGGTTACTGCTGATGACAGGGGTGAAATGCCCAGAATAATTTCAAAAAGAACAGTGTGAAAGCCTCGGAAGAAATGCTGTACCGTACCTTAGTCACACGGAGGAAGGTGACAGCAAAATCTCTTGTTTTTCCCTGAATATGAGGCCTTTTTTTATTCCACCTTCACACAGGCTACCACAGGGTGAGCTCTACCAGGGGACGAGACATCACAGAAGGAGCACAGCAAAGACAGGCTTGGTGCACAGCAAGGAAGGGGACTAAAAAGGGGACAGGACAGGATGCGACTGACCTTAAGTCCTGCATTTACAATGCACTTGGTTCAGCAAAATATTTACTTTTGTTGCCTAGGATGTTGTCTGAATCTGCTGACATCCTGGTCTAACTTTTGCACCTGTGCTGGTGTTTTCACAGTACCTGCGTTGCGTCTGGGATAGCTTACAGTATAAAAGGTATTTTCCAGGGATGAAGCTGCTGGTGTTCCTCTGAAACCTCTTCTGTGACCTCTGGCTGCATTGATATCAATCCAGGGGGAGGTTGTTTGGTGATATGGTGTTTGGAGGAAATAGAGGAGGCTGTTTGGGATTAATAAAGAGACTAGGTAGCAGGCTTCTTCCTAGGTAAGAAACCTAAGAAACTAGGTAACTAGTTTCTTCCATGGCTATGGAAGAAAAGAGGTGGTATCTCAACCTCTGAGAACATTTTCAAGGTGTAAGAATTAACAGGAGTGAACAGCTAAATATCTGGAGGCTTGTTAGTTTTGCATAGGTCTTGCCAGAGAAGAATGTCCATGTTGCATCAAGCCTATGGCCCCTCTGTCCTGGCAGTCTGTCTCCATCTGTGACCATAAGAGGTTGCTTGCAGTAAAGTAAGGATAGGAGAGGGATGTATGGCACCCACTCACCCACCAAGTGTTCCCCAAACTCCTGTTCTCTTAAGCTTTTCTTTTTTCTCCTTTCCACTGGAGCTGTGTGTACATCCTCACAGTGCAGTCGAGGGCTAGTCCCCAGCCCAGCAGGAACAGCGACCGTGTGGGATTCCTATCTCCTGGTCACTTTTGAGACCCAACTCTATGCTTTTTGCTTCTTCCTCCCTATAGGGCACATGGCCCAGATGCTATGATCCTCGTGGATGGGCAGCCTCGACAAGCCAAAGGGGAGCTAGGGCTATCCCAGATGCTCCACATCGCTAGCCAGATCGCCTCTGGAATGGTGTACCTTGCCTCCCAGCACTTTGTCCATAGAGACCTGGCCACCAGGAACTGCTTGGTCGGAGCCAACCTACTGGTGAAGATTGGAGACTTTGGGATGTCAAGAGATGTCTACAGCACTGATTACTACAGGGTAAGGCAGCTCCAGCAGCAGTCTGATGCTCAGAGCAAAGGGAGACTAGGAAATGTTACAGTAAATCCGTTTTGGAGCTCTTGGGCTCACTCCCTTGGTTGTTCCCTCATTGAAACATGCACACAGATGTCAACCAGGCATTCCTGAAACAATGCCCCCACTCCTTTTCAGTCCCAGCCGTGCCTGTAGTCAGACATCCATGCACACAGAGCTCTCTGTGATACTGCAGCACATGGTCATATGCTTTGGGATGGCTCTCTGAAGTCATCCCATTCTTACTTCCTTCCTATTTTTTCTCTCTCTTTTTTGAAGACCTTGATAAATTAAAGGTAATCCAAAGAGATGACAAAGTCTACAGGCTGTGACCTCTGGTGTTAGATTAAAGAAACTTAATACAGGAACCTAGAAAAAAGGAAACTGAAAGACTGACTGATAAGTACATAAAATATGGAAGAGGAAATAACAGGCAATTTAGATTTGACCTCAAAATGCTTTTTTTCCAGTAGGGTCATCATTTAGACAATGGAATAATTTGCTAGAGGTAGATTGTTGAGGGCCTGTCATTAAGGAAGTTCAGGAAGCAACTAGATAAAAATGCTGGGGTTTAGGGCAGAAGCTAATCCTGCACTTGTCTCCAGGGATGGACTCAGTGAGTCAGGAATGCCTTTCCAGCCTTTTCTTCCATGATCTGTACTTGCGCTGTCCCGTTGTCTTGCACCCTCCCGTTGTTCCTGTCTGCACTGCCCAATCTGTCCGGGATGGCAGCCTCCCCCGGGGGGACAGCGTGTTTCTCACCTTTCCTCAGCTACAGGGGAAGCTGGGATGTGCAGAGTTTGAAGCACACTGGAGTAGGTATTTGTCGCTGGGCCATCCACCACAAGGAAGGGTTTTTCAGGCCAAGGAGTGGTGGTTTCTAGCCTGATGCTTGGGCTAAGGCTGGTTTATTTCTGATTACAACATGAATGTTTGGCTTTGAGGATGATTTCTATCAGCTACCTGAGAAAGGGTTGACCTATGGTCTTGATCTGATTCAGAAGGTTTTCTTTGTGATAGGCAGTTGCCAAGTGGCGTTAACTGCTTTGAGAAGGAGAAAAAAGCTCATCAGATTTCTGCTGAGACATATCAGCTGTCCAAGCCCAAGGCATTCGCTTATCACTAAGTTTAATCAACCGGTGAAGGAACCAATTTTCACTGTGCAGCACAAAAGGCCATGTTGGGAAAATGCCTCTGTGCAGTTACGGGACAGTGACGAGGGAAGAGAGATGTCTATGGTCCCATCACTGCAGAAACTTAAGGAAGTAGTGAGTAGGGAAGAGAAGAGCCCAGGGGAGGATGAGATGCAGCCCATGCAGTTACCCACGTTCTTGCCTGGCTCCTTTCCTTCAGCCGTGTTAGACCTACCTCATTCCCAGTCAGTGCCAGCGCTTGAGACAACCCCAGCCAAGCTTGTGTTCCTGCAGCACTGAGAGCTCTTCCTGCAATGGGAGAATTTGCTGCTGTTGCCATGTGAAGGCTGGAAGGGGCCCCAAAAGTGAGAAATAAGAAGGTCTCCATAGGCCAGTTTGCTGTTGTGGGATTTTTTGTCTTCTATGTGGTGGTGTCCTGTGTGTGCAAAACGCTTTGCTGAAGATTGCTCCGTGCTATCTTGTGTGATGTGTAAGCTTTATAGTGGACTTTTCTCTGCTAACACAAATTGCCATGCATGAGCAAAGCAGTAACTAGTTATCACCTGTTTACCAGAGTGAGAGCTGAGCTGCAGACCAGCACAGCCTTTTGTTTTTAGCTAATTTTCCTTTTTCTGTTTTCACTGACTTTTGGTATTTTTAAAACTCCTGATCAGTAAGTCGATGCTCTGCGTGTGTGGAGACCTTTTCTGTGTTACTGTCCAAAGAGGAGTCCTAGCAAAATAAGGTTCTGATTGCCCATATTTACATTGGTGGTGTGAGGAGCAGAGGGTTTATGGGACTTGCTCAAGGCCAAGGCAGGATTTGGTGGCGAGCTGGGAAGCACATCCAGGCTATGTATTCGCCCCAGCAAAGAGCAGAACTCCAGGGGCCAAGTGCCCTTTCCTCCTCCAGCCACAGCCCAGCCACACTCTTCCCAGCACATGAGAAGAACCCAGATAGGTTCATTTCTCAATCTCCTTCTCTAATCACTACCTTGTGGGACACGTTTACCGGGAGAGCACGTGGAGCTGATCTCAGTATTTACCCTTCTGGTGCACTCATGGTTATGTGACAGTCTCTGACCTTCCCCATCCACCACTATCTCATACCTGTCCTCTGCCCTCCCTCTGTCTTTGCACAGCTTTGCTGTATTCATTCTCTGCAAGAACTGGTGTGAGTCTTGGTGTATCTAGAGTGGGAAATCTATTTGGTTTCTATATGGCAACCTGCCCTTCTAAGTTCCCTACTAACAAGAGTAGTCAAATCTTTGAACAGAAACCTGCTTGTGGCACTAATGAAGCCGCATGGGGCTTGTATGAATTGACTGTATTAGACTTGACTTTAACTCTGGTAAGAAGAAACTTTCACTTTCTCCTGCAAATGTAGGTGAGAAAAATAATTTGGCTTCAAAACAGTTGTGCATTTGTGCTGTATCTTTCTCATAATTTCAATTCCTAACATCCCCTGCATGAAAATTGGCTCATTAAAGCTCCTGAGATAGTCCTTTCAAGTCCACAGATCCATCACAAAATCTACCAAGATACCCCAGGGTGAGGGCTTTTGAATGGACACAGATAGAGAGCAATGAGCTCAGGTGTAAGAACCAAACCGTTCCTGGGTCTCTCACCTATAGAAGGTGGAGATGTGGCTGAAGAGTGGAACTTTGAAACTCTTTGGTGCTGTCCCTGGTCACATCTACAACCTGCCTGGTAAAATTCCCAAGTCTGATTCTCAGTGTTCGTGCACAGCAGCTCTCCCCTGTCAACAGCCTGCCATTCCCAGCGCTAGGACCTGCAGCAAAGTTCTGCTTCAGATGATTTCTAGAAAACGTTACTTGGTGTGTCCAAGCTGCGGCCTGGGGAGAATACTATAATTTGTCATTTTCTGGAAACACAGTGAAGGATTCCACCCCAAAGCTGGCACAAAGTGACAGGTCTGGAGCTCTCTGCAAGCAGACTCACTTCAGCCCGCCGAGTCCTTGTGTTTGCTCCTGCCCAGGCCCCACGAACACAGATAACTGGGCATGTGGATATGTGAGTGTGTTCCAGGCTGAGGATTAGCTCCTAGCTATTTCCTTTCTTTCCCATTTCTAATCTTCTAAAACAAAGAAAACGACACCATCTGGCTCCTGCATTTGTGGGATGCAGAAGTGCTCTAACAAAGGTGAACTGCTTAATTCCCTGTTACACATTTGGATACAGAAAACAAACATTTGCGTAACAAAAGCAGCAGAGAGGCTTGTTTCCCCTCTCTGCAAGGCTCTCCTGTTCTGCCCGAAGACAGATGCGTCCTTTTCCGTGTGCATCGCAGAGGGATCCCGTCAGCTGTTGCCTTTAAGCCTTCTTTCAACAAGACAGGATGGAGAGAAGATGCTTGTGGAGGTGTAGGTGGTAGGGAGAGGCGAAACAGCGTCTGATTAGAAAGTGGAGAAAAGTGGGGAGATGGGGAGAAGTAGCCCAGCTTCTGTGTGAAGAGTAAAGGCGGGGATGCTGAAGAAGCATTTCTGCCATGTGTTGTGTAATGTGCTGTGCAATCTTTGGCGTAGGTCTCTGTGGGAAGGCGGGATGGAATATATCCATACTGGTGAGAAAAGTTTTGGGTGGATTTCGTTTTCCTTGTTGTTTTCCTTAAAAAAAAATGTGTGAGTAGGTGATTTTTTTTAGAGATGACTCAGGATTGTGACAGCAGGCGGTGGGATGCTGCAGGTCAGGGACATTGTGCCTCAACCAAGCTGAGGAGACTGCAGCAAGTCAGGCACATGGTGCCTGCCCAGTGCTTCCCTAGGAGACGAAGGCTGTCACAGTGGCTGGGGGAGTGAGGTTCTAGAGCTGGGGGCATCACCTGGCCTGGGCTTAGGACCCCCAGCTGCTCTCTCACCCAGCAGACTGTGGTTTGGTTGCTCCCAGAGCCCTTTTGTGGCTCTGAACTCACCTGTGCTCCAGTAAAATCCAGATCATTTTCCTTTCGACCCCCAGAATGCGTAATTTAATTCCAAAGCAAAATCATGTGGCAGCTGCCCAGGGAAAGGGCAGTATTTCTTCATCTTTAGGAGAGAACACAATCTTAAATCACAGTCAACAGTCCTTAATAACTTCCAAGGTAATGTCCTGAAATGGGTGGGACATCAGCAGTGAAGACACATGTCAAGTAGAGGAAAGATTTATGTAGGCATTAAACCTCATTAAGACATCCCTCTGTGCAGGTCTGCTGTGTCTTACTGGTCTGGCATCCTTCCCTAAATCCTGGGCTGGGCTCGAAACCTCCAGGGGATTTAGCTCCGTCCTTTCCCAGAGGTCTGTCCTGAGTGTACTCTCGGTCACAGTTCATCACGCAGAGGACACCTGCTTGTCAAAAAAAAGACATGCACAGGATTTGCAAAGGGCTCTGAAAATATATTTCTATTTCTAGCAACACAGAGCTAAACACAATAACAAAAAAAATGCCCCCTGTTCCTGTGTCTTCACCACTCTGCAGCTTTGTTTGGATTTGAGAGAGACAAGGTTTGCAGGAAGAAGTAATATCTTTTAATAGAGCATACAGTATTGTTGTTGGAGGGGGGAAAAAGAATGAATTTTGGACACATGAGCCCCCTCTGAGCTCTTTTTATTTTTTTTCAGTAGTATCAGTTGGTTTAATAAAAGATTAATATCTCTTCCTATGAACCTTGGCTCTCACATCCTTAGACCATCAAAACAAAAACAACATTTCTGCTATGACTTTGGCCTTAGGTCAGTGTTCTTTAAAAAGTCTAAGATCCCTCTGACAGATGCCTCCTCCTCTGAAGCATGAAGGTTTACTGTGTAAACATTTTTTTTCTTCTCTTTCTTTAAAATGGCCAGCGAAAACCCCATATTCTTGATAATTTTCGGTTGCTCTCTGATGATCATCTCCCATCTAGACTATCTCTTGCTTTAGTTCTTCTCCTCTGGAGTTCAAAATGGTTTTCTTTCTCCTGGGTACAGTCAGTTATTTTTCCAGTTAAGTTTCCATGCAAGTAAGAGATCACCGAGGTTTAGCAGCTGCCTGGGTTGCGCTCCTTCGGAGCCTCATTCAGCTCTTTCAATAGACAAGCCTTTCATTGAAAGGCGATTTAGGTTGACCCACACTCTCCTAGATAGAGGGTCCCTACACAATCACACCATCGGTGAACGGTGCTCTGTTGCCACCAACTCTGAACTCTCTGCAGAGGTTTAGCTGTGCAATCCCACCAGCATTTTTTGTTCACCCTTGCCAGGGCCCCTTACTGCCCGTGTGTATCCTTCAGCTGTACGACACCAGCTTTTGTGTCCCCTCCACCTCTCTTTGTTGTCTTGCTGTCCATCTTGTGCAGCGTGTTTACAGCACGGGAGATGGATCCTAGCAGAGGGATACTGCTGCCCAGCCCTGTTAGCACCAGGAAGAAGCCCTGCAATGAGTGTGCTAGGGCTTTGCACCATCACCTACGAAGGGGAACATGAACAGGCAGAGAGGAGGAAAACTTCCTCTGGATTTCTGTCTAGGATATGGTACTTGACTCGCTTTGGGGGAAAACCAGCTGCCACTCTCAGGTTTTACAGTAGACCCAGCATATCAATGGGTGTACACTGGGTGTAGACCTGGTGTATCAGTATCGATAGGTGGGGGAAAACAAGTTCAGTCCCTGGCTGTGCTGACTGTTGTGTGTAATCTTGTGTAGATGGTACAATGTGTGTGCCACGTTCATCTGCCAACATCAGAACCATTTCCAGCACCTAAGTGCTGTGCAGATGCTAAGCAGCTGAGCGTCGCCTTTTGTCTCTTCTACCCCTGCTCTGAGGTGAGAAATATAATGTGCTACTCTCTTTCCATCCTTTCTGCCAGGGTGTTGGGAAGGTTTCACGTCTGTAAATATATGTTGCACTAAGGAAAGGACTTAGAAGTGAAAAGTACTTTAATTTTCTCCTGTATTAAGTGGGATCCTGGACAATATGTCTTGTTTTGTCATACCTACATAAGAAAGGGCAGGAAAGTCTCATAGTGTCCTGGTGATGTGACCTGGAAGCCCCTAGTACTTATTCAGAGGGGCCAGCCAGGCAGAGCCATAGTCTTGCTATCTGCAGGAGCCTGTGTCTGCTGTTGAAAGTATTACTGCCCTTCTCAGCATCTGTTTTTACCCTACATGTCCTGTCACCCCAGCTCCTGATTTGTTATTTCTTCCCCTGTTTTTGTTGCGACCGTTCCCCCTAGATGACACTTCTGTGCCCCACGAGGTGTGGACAGCTCATGCCACGGTGCCTCACAACTGCCCTGACTGATGGTTTGGGGACAAAAGAACCAATTTCCCCCTAACTTGCAGTAGGGCTGGAAACAGGGGAGGCGAGGGAACCGCTCAATGTGGGTGCGTGAGTTAAGTGTGTCTGTGCCTGTCCTGGTGCGTTCTGTGTGCAGAAAAAGTCAGTGTGATATTGAACGTTGCTGGTCTTTGATATCTCTGTGGCTCCTATAAAAACCTCTGCAAACTGAATTCGCGGCACAGTTCCTTATCTCCTGAAAGGAAGATGTAACAGGATCATCTTGTGTTTTAGCAGGACATTTTTTGTCGACACTTCCCCATTTCTACATTGAGGGAAAAACAAATGTTGAGTCTTATTTTTTTTTCCCCTTCCTCCTGTTTGAAACATTAAGAGCCCTTCACACAAAGCAGCTAAGTGCAGAGGAATTAATTGGGGAAATTAGGTTGTGTTGTATTTCTGGCATTTTCTCAGAAATGGTAATTGCCCTAATTCTCCACCCTGCCAAGACCTCCACCCGCACCCTGTTCCCCCCTCCCCTTCTCCTCGCTGTCTACCTATCTTTCTCCTGCTTGAGTTGCTGTTTTCATGCTGTTGCCATTTATTTCATTTCAGTAATGAGAGGGATGTGGCGGGTGAAGAGCTCTCACAATCTGGTGACATCTTCTTTGAAGCACTGGCACAAAAGAGCAGTTTGTTTTTGGGAAATAAAAACTCCCTGCTATGGTACTTGACCTCCACGCTCACCTCTCCTCCTGCTAGGGATATGTTGCTGCTGCATTGCAAGTCATTTGGCTTAGGGGTTTTTTTTTGTTTAATATAGTCTCAATATTCACACAAACACTGACTTCCACGCTTAACCCCTCTATTTTCCCTCCAAACCTCCCAAACCCTCACGTCCTTACCGAGAGCTAATCAAACTTAGGATCTTTCAATCAAAGCTCAGCCCCATTCCCAGATATTTGAATTGAGGCTTTTGCTTTCTTCCAGCCATTGAATGGAGCTCCAGAGAGCTGAGAGTTCAAAGCCTCTCAGTTTAGCTTCCTGACGGTTTTTAACTCATGACTTTCCATTTGCAGAGGTCATAGATGTAGCTAAATAGGGAGGAATTGTTGGTTGTTCAGTATTTCCTGACCTAAACCACCTGCTGGTGTTCATGGCAGGTTCAGATCCAACAGAGATGCCACAGCGGGTAGTAAAGTGGTAGGACTCCTTGTCTCAGGATGTCGTAGGTGCCTACAGCCAACATCTGTTGAGATCGTGCTTGAATAGTATTGTGGATGAAAAGTAATCTATAAGCGGCTAGAAAACACAAGTTTCAGGAAATCCCTGTGCCACTGGGTTTATTGAGGGCTGGAAGACTATAGTGGGACATACACTGTGGGCTCCTCTGTTTCCATACTCTCCCCTATGCATCTCTGACTGAGGTCAGGGTCCCAGGTGACTGGACTTTGTCCGTTTGTAAAAGTTGTCCAGGCTGGCCTCTGCTTTTCTGGGAGCTGGGAGGAGTACTGGGAGTAACCAGCCAAATGCTGGACACAGCTGAGGGGTAGTGACGCCATTTCCACAAAGTCAGAGATTCAGTTCTGTTCAGAAAGCTGGGATTGTTTCTCGACATAGCCAAACTACCCAAGCCTCTTCACCTCTGCTGTGAAAACTTGAGATAGCAAGTTTTCTGCAGGGATTTCAGGAGCCCTTACTTTCAAAGCAATTCCATTCCCATAAAACTTAACTATGGAAGGCAGGGCTCCCTTCCGTTTTCAGTGTACCCTGGGTACAGCCAGCAGATCCAGAGAAGCAAGAGAAGCTACTTGTGGTCACTACCCATCCTTGAGTAGTTCCCCTCCTCCCCGTCCTTGACTGTGAAACTGCTTTTACCACTGTTCTCATTTGTAATGTCCAAGCATGGTCCCCAAGTGAACATCCATTTGCTAGAGGCTGCCTGCATGCAATGTGCTCCCTTCCTCCTGCTGTCCCCGCTCTGAACATCCCACTGGCCTGAAAGCTGTGAGATACATGGAAAAGAGCACTGTGCCTAGTTTTGAGCCAGAGAGACACTCCCATGGTGGAGAGACATTCAAAACATGTTCCTCTGTGGTGTCACCAGAAACAAGGAAGGATTTTGTACAGAGCAAGCCAGAGAAGCTGATGATTCCTGGGTTTTACCAAGGTGGCCTGATTTAAACTGTAGCTAGAGCAGAAGAAGGTGGAGAACCATAAGCCAGCGAGCTTCATTATTCTAGCCCCAGGTGGACCAGAAACAGTGTGTGTGCTCCTTGGAAACAAATCGTTCATGCTTTGGAAGGAGCACTGCCACTTACAATGGAGGGAGACTTGGATGTGTAAAAACCTCCCCTCTCACCTTATCTAGGTTGTTGGACCCATTTCTGCACTGCATGCCAGCTGGCCAGGGGCCTCCTCCTACCTTCCCACCTGCAGGACCATGATCTCAGCTCTCCTTTACCGTGGGGACAGCCATGAGATCACACATTGGTCTGGAAAGGTGGGGAGCATCCCCAAACCTCAGTACAATCAGCGAAAGAACTGGAGGCAGAGAAGTTATAAGCCAGTTTAGTGGGAGAATGAATAAATTATGCCTCGCTGCAAGACAAACTGAAGGTCTCTCTAGAAAAATTAACATGCAAATATTAACATGCATCGTCCTCCTTAATTGAGATGTTTGCGTGGAAATAAACCCTTGCCTTTCTTTTTTTTCCGCCTGATTCCTGCATGGTCAGAGTTTCCGCAGGCTTTCCCCTCCCGATCCCCTCCAGTTTCATAGTCCTGCCTCTCTCACAGCCACAGTGAGCTCCTTCTCCACGCCAGCTGGATGGAGAAAACCCCTATTTGCAAGCAGCTGTCTTTAATAAACAGGCTGTTTAGGGCTAGGCTGTCAAAGAGAGCATGTTCAATGTACAATCAAGGGGCAACGATGCACAAAATTGCACACACACAACATAGGAATCTTTTCTTGGTGAGTGTTGAGCTTTGAACGCCTAAGTGATTCCCTCTCTCTCTTCCCCATCCAATTATGAGAGCAACACATGATAAGATTGCTAAAGGAATTAGTGAGGGAAATCTTTACACTGCCTAATCAATATTGTTCTGCTCAGTACAAGGCATCTTCCCCTATCCAACCTCAGTCGCGATCTCATTCGCCCTTTGAAAACAGAAGTTCACCCTCTCACTATTTGGGCTGTGGTGACCAAGAGCAAAACCAGCAGCACGTCTGTTGAAAATGTTTTTAGTTATAGAGTTTGCATTAAAAAAAAATTTAAAAAAAAAAAAGAGAAAAAGCAGCTGTAATACAGCTCTGCCAAAACCATGTTTCAGGGTTTTAAAGAGGATTCCAGTGCAGGCCAGAAAGACCTTTTGTCTCTTTCACTTGCATGGCCTTACAGAAATGGCCAGCAACCTCATGAGCAAAGACACTGGATGATAATTTTTCTGAGCATCACTGAGGCAAGATGCCAGATTTTATGGGCCACTAGACTGATCCAATATAGCAAATCCTGTGTTCCACTGTGGATTCTGAGACCAAATTATCAATTAATGTGAAGCATTAAAAAAATCCAAATCCCTTTTAGTTCCCTGCAGTCATTAGTGACAAGATACAGTATCTATAGCTCAAATGCCTTGCCAGCATCCCCTGGCAGCAAGGCAGAAACTCCACTCCTATTTTTTTCCAATACATACAAGGAAAACATATGAGATCAGTGGTTTTTACAGTCAGATTCGGCTGCCTCTTCATATTTACTTAGATGGAGGAATAAATCAGGTTTGGATTACTCTCTAGGTTAGTTATTTGTTATTGGAATAAATGCATGGTAATAGATCTGACAGAGGAAGATGTTTCTCTTTCAGCTCTGTGTTTGAGGTAGAATTTGCTTTGTTCTGCACTATATTATATTGATGTTTTTTTTCCACTGCTGGATGACTTCATTTGCTCTGCTTCTTTCCAATGTCCATACCTCTGCCACAGCTGGCTTTAGGATGCAGCTTTAAATGACAGATCTCTATTTTCTTTTTCCCTAACTGTAACACTATAATGCAGAGGCAATTTAAAGAACCATCATGAAACAATTTTCTAAGCCTTTCCCCCACCCATTTCCTACCTCAATTTTTTGGGATGGGAGGTGAGTCAGTCATTCGCGGGGCAATTCCCCAAGCAGAATGAGCTGTCAGCTACATTTAGCAGCTCAATTTTCACCTCTGGTGCTGGGTGGGAAGGCACCCAGGGTGATGACTGGTTGGACACACCCTGAGGCCATATTTTTGGTATTCCCCAGGCATCCATTAGCCCAAGCTCCTAAGTGGCACAGCCAGAAGTCTCCCCTCAAGCCACCGTGCTCACCAACTTTCATCTTGAGATTTTGTCTCCATTTTGTCCTGGTGGGAACATGAAATGCCTTACCAGAAAGTCAGCAGACCTTATGCTCCTCATTCACTCTTAATTTGCACACTGAGATCCCTACCCCTTCTCCTCCCTTGCATTCACCAAATCTCTCCCACTTCGGTACACAGGAAAACATAGTGCTGTATTTTCTGCTCCATCATTTCGCTGCCCTTGTCCCCTCCTAAGGTTCAGTTTTGGAAGTGCTGGCAGGTTTGTGGCTGATTGGAAGCTGTGGGATGAGTTTTTTTTCTTCCTCCCCCAATCTGCAACAGTACTGATGGGACAAGGATTTTGGGGAAGCGTAGGTGATGTACCAGCTGCTTAACTGGGACTTTTGGCCAGTGATGCCCCTAACTCTGGCTGACCCAAGCTTGCTTGAGTAAAGACATCCAGCCTGGGTCTTGTTCTGCTGGCAGAGGCAGATGAGTCCCTGCACCACGCCCAGGAGGGCTGGCTATGGCCAAGGAGCCAGAGTACCCTGCTTGAGTAACAGATACAGAGGAACTGCTCAAACCTCCTAAAACTCCTATCTGGAGAGGGACTCTGGCTCCCCCAAAGGACATAGCTTCACCATCCAAGGAGCAGTTTCAGGAGGCTGAGCCCCCCTTGACTCTCGCCCAGCTCGCCCTCCTTCTGCATTGGTGCAGGTGATGGTTGCGAGGTGGTGATGACCAGGGCCAGAGGGTCTCACCCACCCACTGCCCTCGCAGCAAGGGTTGTGTAGTGTTGGGATGTTGCAGCCAGTGAAAGACGTATGGTTCGGTTAAAGACATACCCTTTCCCTTCTTGTCCCCTTGCTTCATCTCCCCCATCCCTCCCTCCCTCTCTTACCCTTCCCTTCTCTTTTGTTTGTCTCCTTCCCTTGTTTTCACCCATTCACTGTCAGGAAGGGCCGCGTCCGAAGGGCCAGTTCAGCGCAGCGTGGCAGCGACAGAGACTGGCACCGCCGGCAGCTGCAACAGTGAGTGGATCTCGACCCCTGGGGCAGCTGGAAGCGGGGGACCTGGTGCCGCTTGAGCATGAAATGACACGTGGGGTTGAGTGGCTTTGGGACTAGGTCGGGCGTAGTGCGTTTGGCAGTGAAGGGGCTCTCGTGTGTGATGGGAATGCACATGTTTCTACTATAGCAACTCTCTGGGGCTTGTCTGTACGGTGAGGTAATATGGGATGAATGCAGAAGTCCTCAGTGCAGTCTCCCTCCATGGGTGTTCAGGCTGTGTCTGCACTACTGGGCAGTGTGGGCCGTCCTCTGGTTCTGATGGCAGCGAGCGCAGCGTGGTTTGTCTCCGTGGAGCTAAAACACTCCGTGCCTCCAAGCAGGGTGGCATTTGTACTGCTCACCGGGGACCGTCCCTGACTTATGTTGTCCTCTCAACGGTTGTTTGGATGCTGTCAAATTGGCGTGGACTAAAACCAGA
This sequence comes from Chlamydotis macqueenii, assembly GCF_036417535.1. NCBI lineage: Eukaryota > Metazoa > Chordata > Aves > Otidiformes > Otididae > Chlamydotis > Chlamydotis macqueenii. The sequence goes on along the minus strand of NC_141567.1, from coordinate 8,126,634 downwards.
CCATTTGAACAGCTGGACCATCATATGCCAGCCCTGATGCCTTTTGCCTGCTAGTGTGGACACAGCCTCCATGCCTGACCGGTTGGGTGCTTGCAGCTGTGGTTGAGCAGATGGCAGTGATCACCACCCCAGTGCTGCTCCTGTCCCTCGCCCAGAGGGGCTGCAGTGAGGGACTGGTGTGGGTTCGATGCTCTGCCAGTGCAAAGGAGTTTGGGTTTGCCAAGGCGGTGGCTGATGGGAGCTGCGCGAGCTAGCTGAAGGGCTGGTGACACCTTTTTTTCACCCTGTCTTTCCTCTCACAAGAGGTGAGCCATCATCCTGTTGTGCTCATTGCATGCTGGAGCTTCTGTGTAGGGATGCTCAGCCCGGTTGGTCCCCAGTCATCACAGTGTTGCAGAAACAGCCCCTCCAGGGCTGCTGGAGGTGAGCTGCAGAAGCCTGTGAGATGGGCAAGTGTTGAACTTGATTGTCCTGTGGAGTTTTGCTGCTGGGACACAAGGAAGTGCTCTGTTGATTCAGAAAGTTGGGGAGGCTCTGCTTCAGTCTATTTTGGAACTGGATGGAGTGAATCCACCCAAAGCCACTGTCTCTGCAGAGCAGTTCTGACCCCCTCATAAGTTAAGGCAGGAAAGTGATGGCTTCCACACTTCTCCATAGCTTCCCTTTGCCAGCAAGCCCAGAGAGATGGGCATAAATATTTGCGAAGTAGCCGTGACTGGGACAAATTATCGGGGGCCAGTTACCAAAACCTCCCTGTGACATTGCTAGGAGAGGTGTACGCTCCCAGCCAGGTGATGAAGGACTCGCTCTCCAGCCACGCAGCCTCCTCCCTGTGTCACCACCACTCCCCCTGCCCCGGCAGTGACAGGGATTAAGCGAATGCCTGCGCGGTGTTAAGCAGTCGAGTGGATCTCGCAAAACCCTCCCGGCATCCCCGCTGGAGCAGGGCTCTGGCAGTTCCCGACTGCTGCCAGCATCACACGGGAGTGTGAGTTCAGATATCGCTGATTTTACAGGGGATATGTCAGCAGTAAGAAGATGTGCCACCGAAAGGTGATTTTGTTACATTTATACCTTTCTGAGCCAAAATTGAATTGCGGGGTGTGGATGGGAATTTAGTTCTCAGCACTGATGTAATTTTGTATCCTCAGCCCTGAAGGCAGTTTTTAAAAAATTATTTTCCCCTGTGCCCTGACACTATTTTTTTGCCTTTCAATCATGTCCTTATGACAGAACAAATACTGGGGTTGACCTTTGCAGTGTGACATAATAATATGTGACTTCTTTATAGCTCTTTTCATCCAAAATGCTTGGCAGACTATGAATCTGATCCTGTAACTGCTTAGCACTGGGCTTAGCACTCACTGCTCCGTGTAATCCCTGGGGAAGCCAGAGCAGCACTCACGCACAGAAGTGCTATGCCTGGTATTATTTACAGGATCAGGCCCTGGAGGAATGTAGCACATCTGTGAATAGCCACATTGTGGAGAGAGAAAGCCTTGCCCTCTCGTTTATGATTTTCACTCACCGTCAGAGTGCCATGCCCAGCACTAACAAGACAGCGTCCCCTTGGCCAAAATGTCATGGCAGGTAATGCTTGAGTCATATTTATAGGTATCTTCTACAACCATGTGGCTTATTTTTATTACTTTTTTTCCCAGCCCTGAATGCATGCTAATTAATAAACTCTTAGCTTATCCTGCACCATTTGATCCTGCAGAAATCACAGCATTTTATCTTATTAGCAAGTAGGAATTAAAGAATTAAAACTACTCAGGGGAAAAGGAACATAACCACTTTCCCTGTGCATCCCTTCTGAAACAACTTTCCACTGTGCCCTCAGAAACTCTTAGCTGTGCCTGCTTGGCTTGACAGAGGATGGAAATCCCAGACCAGTGAATGCTTGGTTTGAAAAATACTTTCTGCTCTGCTATTCCTCTCCCTTGTGAAAGGGAGAGCCCAGCGAGGTGCATGGAGAAGAAGAGTCCAGCAGTGAGATCCCAGCCTTGGACTGGGCTGCAGATGCCTTCCATGCTACCAATGTCCTCTGTCGCCATAGGAAATTCAGTTAGTCCCTCTGTGCCTCAATTTCCCGTTGTTAAACGGTGATCCCTGCTCATCTTCACTGAGGAGATTCACATGAAAAAAGATTGCAAGGGACACAGTCATTATGATGTTGGGAGACAGGTAAGTCTTTAGAAATACATAGGGAACCTGCGAGCTGAGGCATTTCTGGTACTGATTCAAGAAGAGTGAACTTTGGAAGCCCTCAGTAGTTGCAAAATGCAAAGAGAGAAGCAGGTAGGATACTTGCACCCACCTCTGCTTGGTATGTTCAGGATGGGCAGAACCAGGAGAGAGACCTGTTCCACCTTCTTTGTGACAGGATGTCATTACATCTGGGGATGGAGATCCGCTGGCTATCAGCAGGTACCTACACGCTTCGCTGTTGTTTGCCATCCGTAGAACACTGTGTCCCCCTGCTACCCTTAAAAAATAAATTAATTAGGAGTAGAAAGGTCTGGAAGGAATTCCCTGGATCATCAAATCCAATCCCCTGTTGCATCAATCACATCAGATTTAACATTTTCATAATCAAGCACCACTATTAAATGTGCTCCTAAGGGAAGACAGTCCCAGAATCTCATCACTTTAACTTGTAGATGCTTCTAATTTCCAGCCTATGCTTAGTCATGGCCCGTTTGTTAAACAGCAGGTACCTGGCACAGAAGCAAGAAATTTAACACAGTTTTCTTAAAATAACCACCCTGAAATCCTATAAAAAAATGCTGAGATTGCAAAAAGGAGCGTGCAAGGTCAGGTAATGATAATGAGGAGGCCTGAGCTCACACTTGTCTCTGCCTTGTACTACAGACTTTATATCATTACCTGCTGTTAATCTCGTAGGATCTGGTTGAGTTACAAGGCAAAAGTACTCATGGAATGAAGGAACTACTTTGCTATTCCTCTCCATGATATTCATTGTCTAACCCTCTGTCTCTTTTGCCAGGTACAACTAACCCTGAACTAAACATTTTACTATTTTTCCCCTTTCTTGGTAGGCTTTTCTATGCCATTTATTGCTTTACTGTGCAAACCATTACCTGCACAGCATCTTTGAGATGCCAGTGAGTTGCGCTGCCCCATTTTACAGGTTAGGAAGCAAAGCACAGAGCTATCAGCCGTATCACAGAGCTGCAAGGGCAACTTTCCTCCTCCGAAATGCCCTCTGCTCCATTTTTCACTCCAAACCATACAATTGCTACCCAGCCAGGGGAAAGGGGGTGCTGCAGCAGTGGCACACGGTGTCCATTGCATGCCGTGAAAATGATGGGATGCTCTAGACTCGTTGGTTGCTTGCTTTAAAGTCTTGTCCAGTTAGTTAATCAGAGTGCACCATGAATTGGTGGGGTGTGGAGAAATAGATGAGTACAGACAGAGGTGCAGAAATGCTGTTTTACCCATTTTAGGAGCCATTGGTTATGACCCAGCCCATAGAAGGCAACGGCATATGGAGGTGTACACGCTTAGGTTGGCTCACGGCCATGCAGCATAACCAGAGTGGCAACGGAGGAGGGCTCACGTGACAAAACCGGGTTTGCGACTAGGATGCCGAAATCCCATGTTTGCTTATTTAACTTGGCAGGTATTCAAGTGAAACAGGCACGGAGGGGAGGTGTCAGAGCTGATCTCAGTACCAGCATGTGGGATTTTGACTTTCTATTTCAGTGCTCCTGTTTGGAAAAGAAATGCACTCAGAACTCCCCCCTCCTTTTTTTTTTTTTTTTTTTTTTTTTTTTAAGCACTATTTAAATGTCATCAGAATGGTACAGTGCCCACCTTAATGTTCCTAACAAATTAAAATATTTTATTAGTCTATAATCTGAAATCATTACCATGGTTACCATAAAAACCCAAAGGTCTCCAAAGGGAACGATGTCAGTGGGTCTAAAATGTACGCAAATATCTTTCATTTCCAAAAAGGTACCAGGGGTCAGACAGGCAGCCCCCAGCCCCGGGGCGACAGGCTGTTAGCGTGGGAGGGAACTAAGGGCATCTCACAGTGGGGAGGGGGAAAGCGGATCTCTTGGCTGGTTTTCCTGGAGTTTTGCAGGGTGAATGCCTGGGGTTGTGCCTGGCTGGTTGGGATGGTTTCAGAGGAAAACTTTGGCCAGGTTCCCATGCATCTCCCTTGAAGTGAGGGTAGGGAAAGGCTCCAGACACCTTGTCCCCATCATGGATGAGCCGCTTTGAACCTCTGGCCTCATCCTGCTAACGCAGACTGGGCGAGTGCCTGTTCCCCTTAGGCATCCACATCTCCCTGGTGCCTTCTTCCTCCTGTGACTGGCTCTGGTTGTGTCCCTCCGAATGAGCGATACCTAACGCAGGGCAGGCAGGTGACAGCCGCATCCAGCTCTGAAAAAGCAGCCCGTGCCCGCTGCACCAGGCAGCTGGCACTCGGAGAGGCTGGGTGACAAAGTGGCCCCTGCTTTGGCCAGGTGACCCCGAAGACTCCCGGAGTGGTGGCTCTTGAGACTGTCCCTTGCCCTGCGCAGAGCCAGTAGGCTCCTGATGCTTACTTCTCACCGGCTTGGGCAAGTGTCAAGTGGTTCAAAGATTAATTGCCATTTATCTCGCAGTACTTCCATCTCGGCAGAAGGCTGCAGTGCAAAAGACAGAAGGACTGGGATAATTTACCCTGGTATTACACAGCAGATTACCCTGTACTTACAAGGTCACCAGTTACCATGTAATTAGACCTCCAACGCGGGGAAGTCCGCAATAGGTTTCCAAGCCTCTTGTCTTCTCAGTGTCAGAGAAGCAGAGGGATGGCAGCAAAGTGCAGCCTGAAACCTCATTAGGTGCATTTAAAGCTGTTAAATAGTTTAAAATTCAAGCTGAGGGAGGTGCAATGAGAGGGCAGCAAGGCCACCTGTACCTGTCAGTGAGAGAGAGGAAAAAAAAAAAAACTACAGAGCAGTTTGTCTAGGAAATGCAGAGAAGCCGAAAGAGAGGGCTTTGAGGGAGCAACATGTGCCAGGCGCTGAATGGCAGCGGTGGCTGCTGCTTTTCAAGCTTCGTTAGTGAGAGCTTTGCCAGTGGTGGAGGACTCTGCTGAGCCCGAGCTGCACAGCCACCGGGTCCTGTTCCATGGGATGGTGTCAACGGGGCCACGTGGGACACTGCAGCAGGGATGCCCCGTGGGTCGGGATGAGGGGTGAGCAGCAGGACGCCTGACCCGTGCCTGCTGCCTCCCTGCCTCTTGCTCTGGGCTGCTGTCCTCCATTGTTCACACGTGCCCAAATCCAAAACCTGCTCACGGACCATTTCAAAGAATGACAAATGCCTTTGATTATCAAGCACAAATTCCAGCAGCGGCTCATCGCACCTCTCAACCGGCTAATAAACCACCAAGCCAGTTCTGATCAATATACAATACTCAATATACAGTGAGTATCACTGTAAGGTGACATTGTGCCCGCCCCAGGCCACGTTGCAGTTTGTCTTTATAAACCCTGTCCTCTTCCAACCAAGCCCTGTCCCTTGTGGGGTGGCAGCACCCCAGCAAGCTTGTGGCTTTCAGCGTGCCAGTGAAACAACTGCTCTTCTGAAGCCATCCTTGTGAAGAATCCAAGTCAAAGAGCAAAGCGTGTGCCTCTACAGCAATCATTATTTTAAATATTTTTGTTACACAGCCACACATCACTGGCTCAGCCTCACAAAGAGCATCTGTAAGGTCAGCAGCTTCTGGAGAGGTTGCAGCAGAAACAAAGACAGTGTGAAGCAGTTGATTGCTGAGGATGGAAAGAGCAGTGTGTAAATAGTTTGTCTAAAGAATGACCAGAGTAGGGAGATCTGCTACCTGCTTGCAAATATTTACAAAGTTGTGAGCTTGAAGGTGAGGAAACGTTGAGAGATGTATATGGAAGTTAGCACAGGGATGATGCGGTGAGTATGAGGCTGGGGAAAATCACTGTGGCAAGCAGGAAATTTCCATCGTGTAGGCAAGATTTGCTTGTGATTTCCTGAGGGAGGCTGTGGGTTGCCCGCTGGAATATGTGGATTGGCACCCATCAATACCTTAGTGAATCCTTTAGGGCCCTCTTTCACAAAGGAAAGAGGGCAGAATGAAATTCAATAGGGTTTTTTTTTCCAGCTCCACTCTGTGGGCTGTAAAGCTGTTTCATACACAGACACGCGTATCATTGCCTGTGCATGCTGCACACACGTACCTAACGCTCTTGGACTGGAGCAGCTTATCCAGAGGCAGTGAAACCAGCCAAGTCTTTAAGCCCAGCATTTGTAGGCACATTTCTCCTTGAAGTAAATGCTCCAGCAATGACATAATTGAGGACTGTCCTGTCTGCTCAGCATATGTCTGCAGGGGTCATTCATCCTGTCAGACATGGCAGAACATTAGCGGTTTCTTCAGACTCACTTTCTCCTTCCGTCCTTCCTCTTGTGGCTAACCCTAATGGAGAGCTGGTGGCTAGAGGGTCCTCTAGGAAACTCGCTCAGTTTGCAGAGCTGACCATCTAGAAGCAGTCTACATTACACACACAAAAAAAAAAAAAACAGTCAGATGTGCTGGGTTGTGAAATGGTTCCAGCGGGGCTCACTGGGGTGGAGTGTCTGGCTGGCTGCAGGAAGGGGAGCAGGAAGCACCCAGTGATATCTGCGATGGACAGCTAGTGCTTGCAGGCTCTAATGGCATCTGGGAACCTGGTTCCTGTGTTTGTGGGCTTGCTTATTTATTTGTGCTCCTAGCTAAATAAAATAATGAGGGAGAATTTTAACATCATAGTGGTTAAAATGCGTGGGAGTCCAGCAACTGTGTCCTACTGAAGGGCATCCCGAAAACTGGATAAAGAATGGAGGAAACTTCAATATACAGAAAGCCTCAGGTGGGAAAATAGAGTAGAAGAGGATGCGATGCTTGATTCCTTCAGATTTTCAAATTTAGCTTGTTTTCCGGCAAAGTCCTGCAGCCAAACTTCAGCCTCACAGCCTGTGCGACCATTTTGGCTATGGCTGGTTTTAGCTCTGCCCGTCGTAGCTCAGCTCGGGTGGGCGCAGTTGCTGTCTTCTCCTGTGCCTGTCCCTCTTTGGCCATTGTCACCACCACATCACTTTTTTGACAGGGATGCTTCAGGCAGGCGTGGGCAGGGCACATCCAGGGCGACCTCCCCTATTTTAGGTCTCGGGAAGTTTAGCCATCAGCATTGTGTATTCGGTGTCTCTGCAGCAGCCTAACTCATGGGTGGTGGGGGCGGGTTCGGGTTTGCCTCATTGCCATGAAATGCAGCTCTCCATTCAGCAGTGCCAGAGCTGGCAGAGCTTTCCCTTCGGCGCTGGTGAGTTTAATCACATCATTAGTAGGTGTGACACTGCAGCCTCCGATTATGAGCTCTTTATCCTAACACAGCTCACAATGTGTTTGTCAGAGATGCCATCTGTGCCTGTGCGGCCTTCATTAGGAGAGAAAGCGTACGCATCTTCTGAAGTTGTTCTGTATTTCTGTGATGTTTCCCTGCTGAGAAACCACTGCTCAACTAGAGGGTGAGAACTCGTACCTGAAGGAAAGCACCGTCACCCAAAATGCTTAAACAGGCCAAATAAACCATTAGGAAGCGCACCACTGGGAACCGTCCTCAATTGGCCTACAGGAACCTGGCTAGAAGGAACGATCCAGCTGTTTTATTACTGAAACCACTAAGGCCCCGTCCTCCAATCTAAAGGACTGTAAGTTTTCAGGAAAGCAAGGAACAGATTTCTCTTTTAAAAAATACTTTTGATTTTTTTTACCTCCATACCATGATTGCACATAAACATCTCTGGGTTGCCTGCTCAGATTTTAGATACAAAAAAATACTTATTAAGATTTATGAGTGCAGATCTGAGACCTGTATTTCTATAGACGCCCCTCAATCAAACAATAGCCAGCGTGCTCCCCGTGCTTCACTGCTACTGAACAACATCACAAACGGGAAACCAGGCAGCGGCTGCTGCCAGATGATGGTCCAGCTGCATGGAAAGAAAGGGGCTATAGGGGGGTTCCCATGCCCTGTGCTATATTATAGTTCTATCTGTATGCTGCCAGGCCTATGCTCAGTGAATCTGACATTAACAAGAAATAGATTTCCAAACAATCTAGCCTAATAAATTTTGAATATTATTATGATTAATGCCAAGGCAGTTGAACTGATTATCCAGCATCCAGAAGTTAAGTAATGGAGCCTTATCTAAATCACGCATGGTCGTCAGTCAGGAATGGCTCTGGCTGCAGACAAAGATGGAGCATTATTGGTTACCCAGAGGGGAGTCACTGTCAGGACAGAGAGAGGGGGACGATGGAAGGGGAGATTATGAGATACCAATTGGAAAGCATTTTCGCATAGAGTGATCACACTTGCAAGTGCTGCATTTCTCAGGCCATTTTGAGACTTTGCTTTTACATCTCCAGGTTAAGATTTACTGGGCAAATCTTCTTCCTACTTTCCAAAGCCAGAAACTGAGCTGATTTTCATTCTTTGCATTGCCAAAAGAGCAGAATCCTGATGGACGTGTTTCTTGCATCACGATGGTTTAACTTTGCCTCTATCTGATTAGCTTTTGAGCTATTAAACACTTCTTGTAGTATTACCAGCTAACTGCAAAATGATAATGCAGATCAGTCATGGACAATTTCTGTTGGCACATGCAGTCTTTGCCGGCTACAGAGCCCCTTCGGAGTTGGAACCAGTCGACAGCTCTGCTGTTTCATGGGTATTGCACGTCTCTGAGCAGACCTGTCCTAAAAAATTGTGGTGTGGTGCAAGGGTCTCCAGCCTGGTAGAGACAAATTGGTAAATCCATACAGTGCCTGACAAACTATCCAAGGGCTGTAGTTTGACTAGGTTTAGTGGTCTTTCCAGCCTGTGCTGTTATCTGGGCAGGAGAAAGGTGGCTTTGTTGGTAGCTTCTGAACAGCCCAGATGTGGTGCCCATATTCTGTCTGTGGTGCAGAAGACTGGAGAAGCCACCATCTGCATGCACCTCTCTGCACAGCTGCCCAGTACCAATCCACAGCCATGGAGTAGGACTCCTGGGAAGCCACTGGGTCTCCCACCAGTGAATCCTTCCCCAGTGTTGCCACTTTTCTCCACTGTCTGAGAGCCTGGTGTGGGGGTCTTGTCATTCTGGGCCACAAGAAACTTTTAGTAGATGACCCAGGGGATCAGGATGCTGGTCACCTCTCCTTCACCTGGGAAGGCTCTAGCACCAACTGCTAGGACAGGAGTTTAGGACCTGCTAGGACATGGTGGTGGCCTTGCTGACATCATTTCTATGTGCTTTGCAAACTACAGCCGCTGTGCTCCCACATCTCCCCAGCTGAATAAGGCATGGCTGGGATTCCTCACAGTTTATGTCCCAGTGTTGGAGATCATGGGGCTCTGAGCAACCTGATCTGGTTGGAGATGTCCCTGCTCCTTGCAGGGGCGGGGGAGGGAGGTGGGGGTTGGACTAGGTGGTCTTTAAAGGTCCCTTGCAACCCAGATCATTCTAGGATTCTATGATGATCATAGCTTTTGGAGCATTTACTTATAGGAAAATGAGAACCTGGGCGTTGTTCTTCTGCAGGCTGGTTGTGCAGCCCTGTCCTAGCAGTGGGTGCTGCTCCTTTCAGTTCTGGGAAGAAAAGGGGAGGGGTGAAGTGTGGTAAGGAGCACACCAAATAGATTATTGGCAAACATAATTAAAAATATATGTGCGATTACTCCTCTGTTTCCTTTTTCTTAACCATCCTCTGCATTACCTCTGGCATTTTTACATGGCAGATAAATAACTGAGAGGACTCCTGGGTACAGGCAGCTCTTAGAGCAGCAGTGATTTATCTCAGGCCGTTGTGAGGTAGCAGAATTTACCTCTAGCTACAGCCACCTCTCCATGTCTGCCCTCCCCCATTTGCATAAGTAATTGGCAGCTTGTTAATGGCTCATTAGGAATGCTGAAAACCGTGGGATTAAAACACACTCGGTGGAGCAGAGATGAGGGGAAGGGGGAGAAGGGCTGCTGTCCCTGCCTGCAGATCACACTGCTTGGTTCAACGTGGTTCAGAATTACAGGTTGTAAAGCAACTGGATTGTTAAATGAAGTAAGGAAAAACAGTGTCAATGGCAGGCTTTATTTTTAGCCTTCTGTTTAAACACAGTATGTGCATCTGGGGGGAACAATGAGTCCCTTGCTGAACAGTCCTAGTGACAGCAGGAAGACCTCAGCCCGTCTCAGTTGTGCATTAACCCTGTCTCGTTGCTCTTTCCTGCTCCTGAGCAAGTCCATCTACTTCGCATATCACCTCATGACAAGGACATTTGGTTCCTTTCCTCTTGCTCTCTCTGGGTAAGTCCAACCCAATCCCCTCTGGCAGGAGGTGACCTGCATCTCCCCTGCTTTGGTCAAGGCTGGGACACCCAGCACAGCTCCGTGCAAGTAGAAGAAATGGCTACAGGTTGCTTTGTGCGCTCTGTAAAGCTCTGAAAACACAACGTGTTTTAAGCTCACGTTCAGCCCTGACTGTGACAGCAGGGACAGCAAAGGCACAAGACCTGAAGGCAAGGACAGGGCTATGCTGAGAGTTTGTAGTGACGGCTTCTGAATAACTTAGAGGAGATTCAGCCTGGGGGCTGGTACAGCCATAATGCACGATGCCCTTCTGTCAGGAGAACACTCTGGGGACTTTTTGAGGCCGGCGTAATTCTGGCAATGGCACAGTCTCAGGTACAGCTAGCACCTTTCTTTCTGGATAAGCTGAAAGGAAATTACAGATAAAGTACTTTGGAATCACATCCCATCACAACTTACAGTTAAATTCAGCTACCTCTGATGTAAACTACTTGGGTGCTTAAGAGCCCAGTAAGATGACAGTTAAAACTCTGAAGTGCGGGACAGCTAATGTTCAGCAAAGCTCAGCTCTGTCTGGCACGTCAAAGTTAATCCCTCTGCTTTGCAAAAGGTGCCCAGGAATCCATCAGGACTCATCCATGCAAAATACTGGCATGTCTGACGGAGAAATGCCTCCCAGTGCTGCTGGATCCATTACTGAAGGCAGGGGAGGGATGTCTCCTCCTGGGTCCCCAGCCATCAGCACAAACTGCCCTTTGCTTTGCCCCTGAGAAGCCACCTTCTCACGCCCCAACCTGATCTGACAAACATTGATTCACAAGGGATGATCTCCAGCAGTTTTGTTTGTTATTTGCTTTTCTCCAAGAGCTCAACTTAGCCAAACAGAGAAGATTTTCCTGCTTCTTGCTTTCATTGCTTTTTTCTGTCCTTGTGTTCTCTCAGATGACCCAACCACCTGTGGCTCTTACTCATACAAGGCCGTTCAGAACTGCTGAATAACACATCCTGCCCGCAGTAGGAATTAATGTGTCCTGATGTGGGTGTACATCTGGCTGCTGGGGGAAGGTCCAAAGCTGATCTTCCAGGGATCAGCCAGCTCTTAGAGCTGAGGTCTAAAGGATGTATGACCTGGTGCAGCCCAGTCTGGGATGACAACCAGGCCTGCAATTAAAGAAGATCCCAGGTCATCCCTACCTACAGCAGCAGGAGCAGCGACAGCAATTGGAGATGTGTGTCTTATCTCTAAGTCACGTGGATGGAGCGTTGAGTGGATTTTCCTGGAGAGAAATGGTGCCAAGGTCTCCACTACTGCTATGTGATTCTGTACAAACAATATCTCAGCTTCCTGCACACAAAAGGGAAGTTCAAATAATGCTGCACCACATGAAGACACCTATGGTGGTTCTTGTGACTTTCCCAAGGCAGGAGCAGAGCCTCCCTGAAGTACGCCGAGGCAGGAAGGAAGCTGCCAAATAACCTTGGAAAGAAAATGTCCAATGACCAAGGAAAATAAAAGCACTGATTTATTTTTTTTTTTATATTTTATTTCAAAGTTGAGAAGGAAACTGCACAAAAAGGGAAATAAAACTCACCCTCTGAATGCCACTTTGGGCTGCAGCCCTGGAGCTGGTATGTGAGCTGGGAAGGAGAAAACAGGGCTGCTCGCCAAGAGCTGCCTTTAATATGTTAGGATCTGGATTCCCACCAGTCCAAAGTTCTCATGAGAGTTTTTCAGCCCTACTCTGGTTTGGATTTCCATGATACCCCTGTTAGTGGCCCAGACTGTGGATATATTGCACAATCTTCTCTAAACACTGCTGCTCCATTACCTGCTGCTGTACTGTCAAACTCATTGGGGATAACATGTCATCTTTTCCTTTCCTAATAAGCTGGATGTCATTTAGGAAGCTAGGACAAGGAGATTTTTTTCCCCAGACACCAGCTTTCCTTGGTAGCAAGACAAACCTCGAGCCTTATAATACTGCTTGTACATAGCCCATATATAGCTTTACATCGTCAAAGTGCTGTACTAGCATTAAGTAATTATCTCTCTCCCTAATGGCCATTAATGCTGGCCTTTCATGAACGTCCCTCAGCTCCCTGAGGTTCATATCTAACACAGCTCAAAGGGAGTGGGGATGTGTTACGAGGCTTCAGAGCAGAGGCCAGATGCTCCGGCGGATCAGAAACATGTGGCTGTAGACCAGGTCATGCACTTGGGACTATCCATTAGAAAGGGATGGAAATGAGTAGGTGATACTGTGATCCTGAAATGGAGACAGAAGGAAACTTTGGCTGCTCAGAGGATATGCGCTGATTGCTCTATTTATTACCAGGACAGTACTGCAAACTGAAAGAGAAAAGCGGTGGGAATAACATGCCAATGTGGGTATGGGAAGTTGATCTAGGGAGAGGAAGTTAGAGAGCTAAAAATGTCAAGCAAAGCTAGACAGCCATGGCAATGGGATAAAAAGGCCAGTCTGCAGGTCTATGAAGCATTAAAATAACAAGGAAAAAGGGTGAGCTTGGCAGCATTGTAGGATTTAAAGGGAGGAACAGAAGAGGATTTACTTGCCTTATTTGCTTGAAGCAAGCTCCTCTTCCCGGCTGTGGAGTGTCTCCAGGGGAGATGTTGCAATGCCACTGTTTGAGGACACATCACCCTTATGGGCCTGCAGAAGATGAACCTGCATGATGGCTGGGCTATCTCATCCCTGGCTCCCATGGAGAATGGAGGAAGGTGGGGTGGGAAAATGACACGACTGATTTAGAAAAGACTCATAAGTACCATGCTCCTGACAAGCATCAGTCCTGCATCATCACATATTTCTGAAACCTGCCAGGCCAACTCTGAGCAAACAGGGGCTTGGCTGAAGCAAACTTTCAGCTTCTCTCTAAAGACACAGTAACGATTCTTTTCAGAGCCAAGGACATGCCATGTAAACTGGCTTTGCAACAGAAAAAAAAAAAAAAAAAACAGCATTTTTTTTTTTTTTTTTTTTTTAAGCCTGATTTAATAGCATAATTTTGCTTTTCAGCTTTTGGCAATGGATTGTCCTGTAAAAGAAGTATGTAGCCTGTGGAATCATGTGCAAGTCTATGCTGGTGTAACACAGATCACTTTGCCACTACACGTTATGCAAAGGATTTCTGTCATCCTGGACACAGTCTGCTTCCTATGGCACCAGTAGCACAATCCCTCTATTCTAAGTTCTAAATAATTTTGCTACATCAGCAAATAACAGGGTACGGCTGACTGCAGACCAGGAAGACTCGATTTGGCATTCACTCACTATGCAGCTTCAGAGCAGGACCTTTCCCTGCCTTCCGGCATCTATTTTCTCATCTGTTAAATGGGAATTTTAATCCTAATCAGTTTGCAAGGGCAGCAGTACAGGATAGTCAAAGGTGATGCTTTAAAATGTAATATTCAGCCGTACGTGCTGAGCGAGACATTGGAGTGGTTTTATGGTACAGCTTAATTGATGCCCGTTCTGCTTGTAGCTAGCTAGTAAGTGCAAGACTTAACATTTCCTCTCAAAAATGTGGCATCTTTGTTGAGATGTAAAGAACACCTCTGCAAAGAATACCTCCTTGTCTGTGAGCATAGCTGAGCCATATTTTGGGATCCACACATTTCTCAGCATTGCTTGGGGTTTTTTTTCCTCCAAAATTAGTTTTACTATTAATTATTACTGGATTAATTTTTAGTAAGGGATATGTCTCACATGATATACCTGGCTGAGAGGAATGCTTTGGCACTCCCTGGACTCTACCATATGAGCTAAGCCAAGACTGTTGTCACATTCTTGGGACAACCATTGACTATGTACGTCACTTGACTGGCAGGTCTTCACCAGGATGTGTCTAGAACAAACAAAGACCTTGACTTCATTTTAGCTTATTAGAACTGAGATGGGACTACCGGCTTCTCTGTTCTTCTTTCAGGTCCAGATTCTCCAGCGGTGTAAAAATCAGGGCCCTCCCTGCTGTAATACTGTTTGTGTAAGCTGAGGATTTACTTCATAGATTCTGAACTGCTGTGAGACCTGTTCAAAAACGAGACTGGTGTGCTCAATGCCTTGTACAACCTGTAATCTCAAATGATCCTGCAAGATTCAGGATATTGCAAATGTAGAGAGCTTTGCAATAAGTAATCACTTTGAGATTGCTGGAAAACTGAAGAGTTAGTGCTACTTAAAGGAGAACAAAATAAGAATTAGCACAAAACAGTTTTTGCAACAATCGAGTTTGATGTATGCCCTGCTCTGTCGATAACATCTCCTCAGAGCCCTTCACAAGAAGGGAAAGCAACTTGTAAAGCAGGGAATGCAGGAAAGAGCTAAAATTGCAGATAGGGTTTCAAAGGACCAAACAAATTTCCATTTCCATTATGGAAGAACATTTTTGGGAGTTCAGAGCAGCAAGCTGAGAACACACCAGTCAAACTATTCCTAAATAGAAGGTGTAGAGCTGCAATGAGCTTTTTCTCTCCATGCATTGCAGTTCTGAGCACCTCTCTTTTTGCTCAGAATAGCAGGGGGTATTATAGAAGAAGAACAAGATGCGTTGACATAGCAGTATGTGGGATGCTTCTGAGACCTTTAAAATCCCATCTTTTTTTGTAGGAAGAGGTTGTTTCAGAGTTAGAAAAAGGGCTGGTTTGCAGACCTCTGAGGACAACACTGCAAGCCTGGGTACAAATTCTGTCAAACCCCAGAAAGGTCTGGCTCGCACTGTCCTTGCAGAAAGCCTGCTAAGCATCGTACACATTTCACACCCTCCCCAGCACTGTCCATCTCACTTCCACACACTGCAGCGTGTCTCTGTACCGACCCTTCCCCACGATAGTTCTGCTTTAATCAGGCTAAGAAACCTGTGGCAGCGTAGGAAAACTGGCAACTCAGAGGAGAGCTTCTGTTTGTACAAGAAATGTTTTCATCCATGCGAGCACAACAATCTCATTATTTTGAATAGCTATACATATGCTGAAACCTAGATACCAGATACCTTCTCCCCTAATCCGTCGTAGGACTGAAGAGATTTCTGCCCATTTGATTCAGTTGCAGCTCTACGAAGTTGTTAGCACTTGCTTTTTTGGTGTCCGTAATGAGACAAGCAGTCTTGCAAGCAGGACCAAAAAAAGCACTCTTTCTCATCACCACTAAAACCTTGGACGCTTTACCCTCGGCAGAAACGAGTGCTGGAGACTTGCAGTCTAGCTAGTCTTATCAATTAGCTATTTCCCCACAGATGGTGCTCCTCATGTAGAAGCACAGAACAGAGAAAAAGTTGTCCTGCTCAGAGACGCCAGTTTAGAAATCTCTAGTGAATCCAAAGGTAAATCCATCTGCTTTCAAACTGTTTGTGTGTATCCTGCAAACCTGCTGTTTACCTGCTGGATTCACGTGCCCTGGAGATAAGCAAACCCTGACTGAGAAAGCACCTTGATGTGCCCCAGTGGGACTTCACCCATGGGCTCTTCCATGTCCAAATTCTTCAAAGGGGCTGGCTTTCCTGCCTCCCTTAAATGCCTTTTCTTTACAAACAGACTGTCTTTTTGCAGTGGAGTCCTGCAGTCATTTACATATTCAAAGCACTCTCTGAAACGGCCTGTAGCAGTTTTATGAGCACAAAATCTTTCATGCAATTAAGTGATGTGCAAGATGCCTGTGCATGGCTTTTAGAAAACCTTATGGAAGAGGGACAAACCTCACACTGTATTTCTGCTGGGTGCCTCAGCGCACTGAGGCCTTGCAAAACTCAGCACAGTACTTTGCTGAGCACTGTTTCTTGCCTTGCCTCCTGGTTCATCAGACTGCAGGGCTGGAGTACGCTCTCGGCATTTTGTCATTCGATTTCTTTACAAGCCCATTTTGGGAGGAGAGAACATAATTTATCTTGATACATTTCACTCCCTATCCATCACGTTAAGCAGGTGGGATTGGCGGGTAAGCCCATGGGCGGTCAGGGAGGCTGTAGCCAGCCCAGCTTTTTTTGAACAGCTCCTTGTTGATGTAGCTCACAAGGAGGCCCTGAATTTGTCCACATCGCGTCAGGGCTGACCCCTTCCTCAGGGCTCTCATCACTCAGATTGCCTTGTTGCCTTTGCCCTCACCCAGGTCGGAGGACACACCATGCTGCCTATCCGCTGGATGCCTCCGGAGAGCATCATGTACAGGAAGTTCACGACAGAGAGTGACGTCTGGAGCTTTGGGGTGATCCTCTGGGAGATCTTCACGTATGGGAAGCAGCCCTGGTTTCAGCTCTCAAACACAGAGGTACAACAGTGCTGAGACACCTCAGCGGGAAACTGTACTTTTCACCATCTCTCCTTTCTAGATTGCTTGCAAAGCAGTTTGTATGTAGATGGTTCTCTTCTTGGCACTTCCAAGGCTTCACCATGGGAGAAATGCCATTGTCTCTGTTTAAGACCTGGGGAAACTGAGGCATGCAGGAATCAAAGGGCTCTGCCAAAGCCATATACTGGCTCATCCTTAGTCTCTGCCTTCGAAGCTCCTGACACACCTCCATAACATCTGATAAACTCTTGGGGCGCTGCCAGAAGTGAAGATACCAAAATTACTGCTGAGACCTAAGTTATTATGATGTCCTGCATTTCCTCTGCTCTCTTTCTCCTTACTTTATAGCTGAGGCTCTTACTGCAGTCTTCAGTTTATGAGAAAATGTTTGAAGCACATTTCTGTGGGGCTTTTTCCCATAGGGATCTCTATTATATGTTTTGCCCCAGTTCATTGAGGGTGGGATCCAAGGAGCTGGTTTGTCCTTATTTCTTTGAACAGCAGAAGTTATAGGCAGCCCATCAGCATAGGGCTGTACTGTAAAAATGTTGAGGGAAGGCTGGTTGGGATTAGCAGTGTGTCAGCGCTGAGGTTTGAGGCACATCAGCAGAAATGCATTGGAAGATTTTTGCTCGGCATAGCAGGGGGTATTATAGAAGAGGAACAAGATGCATTGACATAGCAGTGTGTGGGAACCTTGCACATTTTTATCCTACTGTGTATCTAATGGATTTCAGAAATTTCACCTTTTGTAATGAGAAATGTGCATTTTCTGCTTTCTGGATACAGATCCTTTAATTAAGTGAGTTGCAGAGATGGCAAATCCAAGGTGTTGCTTTACAGCTCTAATACTTGCCCATTCGTGTGCTCAATGGGGCCTGACTGTATATCCCAAAGTAGCACACGCAAACATTTTAGAGACACAAACAATGGAATCGACAGCGACAGAAGTTATTTGTCATGCTATTTAATGAGCTGCTTTTGCATTTCCCTGGGAGGGTAAATACAAACACACACAAATGAGCACATATAGCTTCTACATGGGTGACAGGCATGCTAGAAGATGACAGCTCAGCTGCTACCGTGCTTTCTGCCTCAGTTTCCTTTGCAGGGCAGTAGTACTGCCAATAGCCACCCCTAAACCTGAGGGAGGAGGGATGGCTAAAATCTGCACAGATACAGCTGTATTGGCTATTCTGCCATCCATGGAAAACTCTTATTCTTTCCTTTCCTATTGCTGTATCCACTTCTTCCTGAGAGCTGAAGACTTCCACTCTGCACCACACTGTCCTGGTGGGAGGGAGCCACATTAGCTCTCCTCTAGCTCATTTTTCACAATTTGTGGAAGGGTGGGCAGAACCCGGGTGTTTGCAGAGGACTGACACCTCCACCAGCTCCTGAACGGTGAGATATGAAAGCAAGTCTCAGGGGCAGCCCGGCCGCAGAGCCCCGTGGAGAGGCAGGCTAACTAAGAATGTGCCAAGCTCCAGGCTGCTGGGACTGGACCGTCAGCAATCACCAGGCTGGTCGAGCGCCGCTGCTGCTGACCACAGGCATCAGCAAGGCTGGGATGCCTGATACCCCCAGAGCCCTTTCAGCAGGTTTTTCCAAGGCTGGAAGAGACCCTACCTGAGCAGAGGAATGAGGCAGAGCACGACCTTGTCTGAAAGCCTCAGCCAGTCCGTTAACTTCTGTCTATGCCCTTCCTTTGCCCTGGAGAGAATGGGCTCACCGCAGGGCTCCTGTCCATGACCGGGATGTCCTGTCAGAGACCATAACTCACCTCCTCCCACAAGTCACAGCCGTCAGCAGCTTTACAGCGATGCAGGCTTCTCTGCATGCTGCCTCTTCCTTGCCCCGCTTCCAGCAGGTCCTAATCTCTCCCCTCTGTACTTATATGCAAACAGCGAAGCGATAAGTATCCCTTGAGCTGTGTGGCAGGCCCATTACTATTCATAGATGATAAATTCCAAACACCCCTTGCTGGGTGGCTTCCCTCAACACACTGCTTGGGATCTGTGTTTATCTGCAGAGTGTGGCAGGTCACTCGCACGCTGCGATGCTGGGACGCATCAGCTCCAACCAAGGAGGCCAGATGGTAATAGCAGCTCTCTGACAAATCATACCCCCCTTCCCTTTGCATCCGCTCCTCCGGTGAGCAAAACACAGACAGACACTTAGGGAGTAATTTCCAATGGCATCCCTCTGAAGAGACTTTTGTGCTGTCCCAGAGCTCACATTTCTCTCATTAGCAGCACTGACCTGACCCAGAACAGAGTGTTAGCACTGCAAATTTTTTTTCACCATCACAGATGTGATTTGAGATGAAATTTCATTCTTTCAGCTGCTTGTCTTTGTCTAAATGAGGCAAATCTGCCCTTGGAGATGGAGGTAGGAAAAGATGCTCTGAACTGTCCCTTGTAGAACTCTCCTGGGCTTTGCAATGGAAAGGACTCTTGATTTTCAGGGAAGAAAAATATCATTTCAGCTGTGCAAAATATTATTTTAGTTTGGGGGATTTAAAGGCTTTTTTTTCCTTCTTCAGCTAGCAGGAAAAACTGACATCATAAATTGAAACTTGTTTTCATTGCCTATGACCTCCTCTTTGCAGAATGCGTTGAGGTAGTTAGGTGTCAAATGGGGAAGGTTTTTGAGAACTACAAGACTGCAGCTGGAGACAAACTTTTCACTGTAAAGTTATCATTCACAACACACAGACAGGTGAGCATTGAGGATCTGCAAACCTCCTGCCTTCTCAGCACTCCCATTCACTAAACAGTATCACATCAGCCAAGAAATAGCTGGGACAGGATGTCCTCCAGGAACTGCCCGACTGGTGTTCAATGTCTCTTTTCTTTCTTTCTTTCAGGTCATTGAGTGCATTACCCAAGGTCGAGTTTTGGAAAGGCCCCGAGTCTGCCCCAAGGAGGTTTACGACATCATGTTGGGCTGCTGGCAGAGAGAACCTCAGCAACGGCTCAACATCAAGGAGATCTACAAGATCCTTCATGCTCTGGGCAAGGCCACACCAATCTACCTGGACATCCTTGGCTAGCAGTGGCCACTTGTCAAAAGTCCCTGCTCCTTCCTTCCGTCCTTCCTTCCCTCTCCCCCCTCCCAAGTCCTTTGCCCCTCAGCTCCCAAGCAAACATCTTCATATAAACTCAAGTGCCTGCTACACATACAACACTGAAAAAACAAAACAAAACAAAAAGCAAACCAAGAAAAATCCCACAAAACAACAACCTGTAAGGCAGTTTGGCTTATATATATTTATAGATATCTCTCTATATATAACTTCCACACCAATACAGAAAGAAGCTGCTGTTACAGAAAATTATAAGACTTTAAAGAAAAAAAAAAACAAACAAAAAAGTACTTAAAAATATATATATAATTAAAAAAAAAAAAAGAGAAAGGAGAAGGTATCTTTCCCCCGAGCAATGAAGCAGTGAATTGTAACCCTGCTGTGAGTACGGTTCGGGCTGCTGGGCAGGGCTCTAGACTGGCTACGGCAGCGATGCCATCCCGGGAGGAAAGCCTTGCTCTGGTTGTATGATATGCACTGAATGTGTGAAATCAGTCCTCCTTTGTTTTCCTTGCCTCCCTCCCTCCTTCCCAGCCCGCAGGTAATGGGCGCAAAGCCAGGGCAGTGCCCCTGGATGAATTCTCTTTTACCAACCCCTTCCCTCCCTCTCAGTCCTCCCCTGTCCCTCTCTGCCTTCCTGCCTTTTTCCTTCCTCCAACATTTCAGGACAATTTTTCTAATTTGCTGATTCTTAAATGTATAGACTCAAGGCTTTCAAAGACACAGTCAAAGGATTGTGGCACCTACGGGTAAATCACACGCCGGGAACCAGCCGCCCTCCCGCAGACAGCGAGCCGGCCGAGCCCAGACCTCCCTCCTGCCCTGCACCAGGGCTGGGAGAGCAGCAGGACCGAAGTGGCTGCGTGAAGGAGTCGAGCTGGGGTCCTGGAGACCTGGTCCTGAATCATCCCCAACCCATTTCAGTGTGCCAGCCAGGAGTGCCCTTCGCCCAGGGCACGCAGCACAGGTGGAGACTTTGGGAGGAAGAACTTCCTGTCCCCACTTCTCCTTTTTCTCCCCACCTTTCTCGTTTGCTAGCAGCCATGGCGTTGTTCCCCCTCCCTCAGCTGTCCACAATTTGGTGTAAACCTTCAGCAGACAGGGTTGGATCCCTGCTCCCTGCACGGGGGAAATGCTGCAGCATGCAGAGAACTGGGAGCGTGCCTGCATCCTGGCTGGGCATGCCTGTGGGGTCAGCATATCCCCACATTCTTCCTCCCCATCCTTTTCCCTTCCTCATCCCTGCCCCACACCTCGGTCCAAACCTCAGGCACAAGCCAGCGGGTGACAGGGAAGGGGACAAGGCTCGCGAGATGGCTGGGAACCTACCAACACCTGCCTGCAGCCCCCTTGCCATTCTCCTCACGTCCCCATCCCCTGAAAGGATTGATGCATCTGCCTTTGAGCTGTTGTGAAATGCAGAGGCTGAAGAATAGCTCCACAGGCAGCCCCGGGAGAAGTGGGGGAAGGAGGGGAAGGTGCCTTCAGGAGCAGACGGCTCAGCGGATGGCCGCAGTGGCTGGCCTTGCATCTCAATGAGCATCAAGGCCTGACAGGGAGTGACAGGGGGTGGTGGGGACAGCAAAGCATCGTCGCTATAGCCCATCACCCTCCAGCAGAAAATAATCCTGACTTGGGGAAAGGCTGAGTCAGACGCTGAATCCCATCAGGCCAGACTGGGCTGAGAATACAAAACCTTTCTGAATTGTTTTTTTTTCCCGTGGCTAATGGAGGATGAGGGGGAACCTCAGCTTGGCAGCTGCTCACAGGAGGCAGGGAGTGGGCACCACAGACATTGTCACGGCAATTTTGAGAAGGTAACAACCACTACCACAAAAATAGCCTTCTCGGATGTGGCGCTTGCCTGGAAGGGAATGCAGATGAAGGAGATGGAGAAGGGATTTCTCGCTCCTTCCACATGGACAGAGTAGTATTCATGGCCAGGATGCAAGGGGAGATGGATGACTGAGACCTGATTATGGCCAGCTACTGAAGGAGGGAGATTTTCCATCCTCTCCTCATCCCCCTTGTCTCGTGCCAGTCCCTACCTCCCGCCCTTGGCTCTGGCATGACCTAGCTTATGGTTTCAGATGGGGCAGGGGACACTGCTACCAAGAGGTTTGTCGTGGCAGCAGTGGCTGTAGGTTTATTCTGTGCTTGTCTAAGGAGCAGTGCAAGCTTGGGGTGGGAGATGATGGGTGGCAGTAACCATATGGGAGCAAGGATGTAACCTTCCTCTGCGTGTTAGAGAGATCTGGGCTCGTGGGACAGGCTCTTACTGACGGAGGCTGGATGGACTGAACAGGCACCGACAGCTCACAGCATGGACACCAAAGACGGCATGGTCAGGGACAAGAGTGTGGACCGGTGCCAGGAGTCCATACACAAGAACAGCATCCCATGCCACCTCTCAATAGCAGGATCTTGCTCCTTTGGGAGAAGACTTCTGGTTTTCCTCATCTGCCTACTTAGGAAGTGAAAAAGGTTGGTTGAAAGGTTGCTAGCCCTTGCTGGCCTGGCTGCCTTTGTATGCAGGCTGCTTTGGCTAAAAGGACAGAAGGCTCTGTACAAGGGGAGAACAAGCAATGGCTCTTAATAGTCCAGTGTCTCCAAAATAAAATCCTTCCCTGAGGCTGCGGGTCTTTTACCCCAAATGGCTTCTTGCTCTTGTGGCTCCCAGGCACAAAAGGCCACCATTTCGTCCACCCCTCTCTCTTGCTCTCATTTCTCCTTTGGCCAACATCACAGGCCTTTACACTATCAAATCACTTACAGACACTGTGTTCCCTTGTTCCATGTGATTTCCCTGTCACCATTCTGCTCAGCAACTACATCCTCCTCTCCTTCCTTCTTTCCTCCTTCCCTTCCTCCCCAGCACCACCACCCTGTCCCTTTTGCCACCTCTTTGTAGGGTCACGACAGTGAGGCAAGCTCAGGAGCCAACCATGACATTGAGCTTTGGTGCTGTGTGGTTAGGAATAAGCGGTCTACAAAAGGCAAGGACATCATGGGTCCTCAGAAGATGTGGAGTGGCTGAGACCGAGCTTCAGGCTGTCTGACTGCTATACTGTTAGCCCCACAAAGTGCAGTGACTGCCTCAGAAAAAGGTTCTTTTGTCAAAGTTAATTGTGAACAATTGCTCAGAAGAGCAGGATAAGCTGCAGTTCTGCGGTGTGACGTCTCCTCGGCTGCTGTTGCTGCTGCTTTATGCCCCTTGGCCTGTTGGTGCTGGATGGAGGTTTGTTGGGAAGGAGGAGTTTTTTTTGTGTTTGAAGACATGATGGAAACTGCTACATCCCTTTTTAGCACGACAGTTTTGGAGAGGAAGAGAGAAAGCAGCTGTGCTGAGTTCCTGGTGAACACCCTGAGATCTCATTTCCAGAATCACCTTCCCTGGACCAGAAGCGGAGCTGCCCATCAGCGCAGGTGATGGTGCTCTTTTCTGCAGGAAGACAGGCTCTGAGGCGGCTCTGCTACATGTGATGGGAGGAAGAAGAGTAAATTTGGGGGAAACTCTCTCAGAGTGTCATAAGTCTGAGTGTGGGGACTGTTTGGAGGCAAAGAGGAATAAATTCATGCTCCTTCTCCATTTCCAAGAGAGATACTTCCCATTGTATCCCATACTGCCTCTACTAATAGGAGAGAGCTATCCCTGCTGCCTGGGAACACCAACAGGTCTTACCCACCTCTGGGGCAAGCCAGGCCTAATTCCCAGCATGCCCAAGCAGATGTTCCCACCACCCAGCTTCCTCCATTAGCAGTTTTCTCAAAGGGCTTACGAAAGCGAGCTGGGAGGAACGCCGGTCTGAGCAGTGCTGAGAAGGGGCCATGGGGTCTTCCCTGTCCCAGATGCATCCTGCTCCCTAAAAAATTAAAATTGTCAGCACCAACTCAGTCACCCAAGGGTGTCACTGAAACTATGCTTTTTTGGAGGTGAAGGTGCTATTTTGGTGCATGGTACAGATGGCAATCAAATGCCAGGGCTGCAAACTGTGGGCAGTAAATTCAGCTCCAGCCTTAGGGGTTCAGCAGTGGCCTGTCTTGTCTTCTCCAGACATTACTTTTCCTTCCGCCTCAGTCTGTCAGGCTGCAAGATGAAAGCTGAAATGTAGCTAAGGGAAGACACACAGTGATCTATGAGAACTGAAGTCCACCTTGTCTCCCACAAAGCTTGCCCATCTGGTCTTTTTAAATGTCCCTTAATGAAGGTATTTTGGGGGTGAAAAAGAACCTGGGCAGCCTCATTCCAGGCCTGTCCTTGGGTCTGCAAGGTGTTGGACTGCAGACAGGCGACTCTGGGAACACGTGCCACACGGACAAATGTGAAAAGTCTGGAATGCCTTGAGAGAGGCTGCTTGCTTGAGAGACGCTGTTAGCTTTGAGCTGTCTGCCTGTCCCCGGGCGTGGGTGGAACAAGGTGAGAAAATATGGGGGGAAATAAAAAAGCCAAGGAATGGGAGAGGCTGGTTTTAGAAGGCAAGGGAGTATCTTAGGTTGGGAAGTCAAGACTGGTTTTGCGAGTGTGGTGTAGAATTTTAAGTAGAACAGTGGATACAAGCAAAATCAAAAGAAAATAGCAACATACTGGAGCTCCAGGAAAAGTTAGCTAGGACACTGGGCAAATTACTGGTTTAAAATGGAGTCATAAACCAATAAAAGCAAGGGACCATTTATCCAGGCAGAAAACAAAATTGCCTGGGTTTGTGCTCCTTTGTGAATTTTTTTTTTTTCTATAAGAAAATGCAACTAAAAGGCAGACTTAAAAAATTATGGTTTATTAGGGTCACAGACAGAAGTATAACACTACATGACCTGTTTCCTTTCATGTGAAAGGCTCTTACTTCCCAGAACTCAAATGCATGAGTTTCCCTGAGCTCAGGGTACGGGTTGAAAAATGCAGACCCACAAGCCCATGAAACCAGAAGTAGTTTTGACACTTGATCAGCAGGAATTCACGTGCCAGTCTGCATGGAGACAGTATTTTGTTCAGCAGTGCCATCTTAAGAAGTTTTTTAAAATCCTTGTCATTTTTCCTCCCTCAGGGAGTGTCTACATCCTGTGTCCAACTGTGACTCCTAATGGTTAGTGAAAGGGCAATGCAATAGCTGAGTTTTTGGTGCACCATGTGTCCATTTTCCCTTCCTGATCTGGCCAGGAATTAGCTGAACCACTACAGCCATGGCTTTTATCCCATGATTTTGTAACAGCTTTGGTGTGTTCTCTGGTCATAAGGCAATGGTGAGGATAAGCAAGCTGAATAAATGGGATCCTGGCTGTGATACCGCGCTGTAGTGGCTCCTCTTGATAGCTGGAAGGCCATGAGCATCAACGAGGCTCCTCTGCTGTGAGAGTCGGCGGTCATGGGCATGCTTTGACACAATCCAAAAGGCTTATTCTCCATCCAGATGCAGTGGCTTTCTGATGGAAGGTAGGGTCATGGCATAACAGTGCTGCTACTCTCCAAATAAGTACCAAAAATAGAAAAAGAGCAAATTCCCCTCTTGGCACTGCTTTCCAGTAGCGGACAAACTTGCTTAACTCTAAGGTGCCTTCCCCACCTCCAGCCCGATGCGTTTCTTAATTCAGTACACAATTTAATGTTTCTTTAAGTAGCTGCTAAGTCCTAGAAAATCTTTTCCCTTTGCTGCTCTCCTTGCAAGCAGAGATTCTGAGTTTCAAGCCTGGAGAAAGTATGTGTTTTCAAAACATCCGTTCTGGCTGGCAGTGTCATAAATGACACAGGCAGAGACGTCAGTCGCTGCTCCAAGAGGAATGTAGGAGTATTCCATCTCTCTGGTGCCTCTTATTCCCTTCCAGTACACTACTGAGCCATGAAACAGCTTCCTGAGAGAAGTGATGGGAGTCCCACTGCTTGCAACTTTGAAAAACTGAACTGAGGAAAGAGATAAGAGACCAAAGAGAAAGGAGGACACAATCTTACAGCTTCCTTCGGGGCTGAGCTAAGTGAGCTGATAGGTTGGTTTCATCTCGATGGCTTGAGTTTCTCACAGACCCAGTCTGACAGGTCTTTTCAGACTAAAGTGATAACCATTGGTTCCTCCTCAATTCTGCTAGTCCCACAATTTTAGCATCTCTCCAAGGGGAAAAGAGGCACAACCAATCTAACCTTCTCTTCCTCACACCATCAGGAGTTCTCCATTGGAACTCAGCTCCTGCCCAGCACAAGTGACTGATCCTACAGCTGAAAACTTTAGCAGTTGTTCTGAGGGGGTGTTTGACTGCTAAACTACTGGCTGCTTACGACAAGGTCCCAGCAGGGAAGGACTGAAATACCTTCTAAAGAAAATCATAGCTCTGGGAGGTCCGAATGTCTTCTTGCACGCTTTCACTCTCTGCTGGCTTCCAACCTCCCCAGTCTTTGCTGCTTGGTACTTAGATAGCTGAGTTTCTGCATTCACTGCCTTTTCAGAGCACAGAGAGCTGGTGAAACTGTTTGGATTTGATGTGGTAGATGAGATAAGATTTCTTCTCCCTGCCCTCCTCTTTTTCTCCCTGCACGTCTCCTGTCCTTGCAGTTCTCAGGAGTTGACTAGCAGAGTTTTTAAATGAAGCGAAAGTCTTAATGTGAGGTGAATCCCAAGACCACAAACAGTTTGGACTTCAAACAGTGAGAAAATTGGCGCCGAATGATTCCGCACACAAAGCAGAAAACTTTCATTTCCTGCAGGCAGGATGGAATTGACTGTTATATTAAGACTTCAGAAGGAGCACTGCCCCAGAGTAATTTCACTGCTGTCAGGCAGTGTTGACATCTAGATTAACCTCTGTGCAGTGAATTTTACAGCAAAGCTCATTGTAATGCATGTGGGGTATCTCCTGTAAATCCCAGCTGAAGCCCATAGTGTCCCACCCTTCTGCGCAGGAGAAAGGGTCGGGGAGCAGCCGCTATCATTTTTGACCCCAGCAGAGCGTGACTCTAACCTCATCCAGGCCAGTTCTGCTGAAACTGATTTTCTGCCGTGCTAAAGTGACAGTAGCTCCAGTCTGTTGGTTTTTTTTTTTTTAATTCCCCAAAGAGGTTTACATCACATGGCTGACATTTTTTGCCAGTGACAAACAGCTCCCTTCACGTATCCACCCAGCAACACAGTCCTAATTAAAAGGCACTAGTTAACCAGTGGCAATTAGCTGCTTGCACTGATTAACTCCAGCACATACAATCCTCACACACAATGCTCTGATCAGACGTTATCCAGGACTAAATGGCAGACAAACTCCCAGCTGATATGAGATGACGGCATCCAATCCTACCCACCAGCCCACAGGCGCACTATTAACTCTGTCTACCAAACCAAAACTGCATGAATTAAAGAAGTTCTCACAATTCATTCAGTGCAAGTCAGAGGACACTGCAAAAGAAGTCTCTTGACTCCTGAACTGAATGCTCCTGGTGTTAAGTTGGAAGCATAGGCCAGACCCCAAGCCCTTTTGTCTTGTGCTGTAAGAGTAGGTCGAGCAGCAGGATTTCCCAGGCAGGAGCACAACAGCTTCTTCACTCTTGTGTGGATAGAGTCAATCCTGTCTGCAGTTTTCAAGATGCATCTCTGAGATGCACTTCTTTGTGCAAAAACTACTAGTATCCAAAAAAAAAAAAAAAAAGGAACAGGAAGAGAAGTTTTTTTTTTGTTTGTGTGTTTTTGCCACACCTTCTTATTCATACATTTATTTTCATACGCAGACATTGCTCTGTAGTAATCTGCAGGAGGTTCTAGGCAAGAGACAAGCTATTAGGTGCTGAACAGATTAGCCACTAACTCAAGGGCAAAATCTTAACAGCACTTCTAGAAATCTCTTTCAGGACCTACCCATCCTCTCACCTACAGCTCCTCATAGTAGGGTTACTGGTATATTTGTCAAAGGTGTTGGATACCCTATGAATAGGGGACATGCCCTTAGTTCCCCCTCATCTTCAGATGGAGTTGTGTGCCCCTGACATTTCTGTAATCAAGCCCATCAGGAAGACTGCTTCAAACTAACATCTCCCCAAGCAGAATACAGCTGAAAAGGCTACCCAAGGTTATAGAGAAGGTCAAGCTGTTGTTTTGGACTGGAATTTGCTTTGGAAGGAATTTGATGGACCAATTTAACCACCATAGCACATCAAAACCTGGTGGCTTCATTTAAAAAGTAATCAGTATTGTATTTCGCTTTAGACATCCGTGCATTAGTGTTCTGCAAATATGATTTCCTCTTTGTTTGCATTATTGATGCCATAAAATGTCAGACACATTAAAGAAAAAAAAAGAGGCCAGCCTTTGGGGTTTGGAATGATTCTGGCTGAATTGCAGTTGGGTTACTTTTCTTTTTATTTCCCATGGTAGTGATGCACTGTTACTCATTCTGCTATTGCTTTACAAAGAGTTCTCTGTAAGTGTGTTTATTCAGCCAGCCATATTTCAGGAAACACATAACCTTGATAATTTTTGTTGCATATGGCAGTGTGTGTGTATGTGTGTTGGCGGGGGGAAGGGAGGTGGAGCTTTTTACAAGAGCTCCCTCCCATGTCAGGTAGTTTGTTGGCTTTGTGCAATGTTGTATGACACCCTTCTGCTCAGGCCACTGGTTTTATTTAATCTCAATAACTGACTTTTGTGATCAGGATTTGAGGTCTTCTGGTTTTGTACTGCCCAGAATCTCAATCATCTGCTTTCATCATTCAGCAGCCATCTGCTATCCACAATGGTTCCTAGATGTCTATGGCACAGAAATTATACAGCACTTGAGCCTCAGGTATGCAATAGAGGAGTTTTAGTTCCTTCCGGTCCTGGACCAATGCAGGTGTGCTGATTTAGCTTGGTTCCTACACCGCTCCCCACCCGAGGCTCACTGACTACTGTTCCCAAGGCAAATACTATTAGCTGCTCAGTGCTTTCTCTCCTAGACCATTAAAGAGCACTGGCCTTGGCTGCCATATGCTTTCTACCTCACCCTTCTATAATGAATGCTGATCCATTGTTCAGTTTTCCTGGGAACATTTTGGAATAATATTGTCCCTCTTAAAATCTTAAAGTCTAAAAAAATATCTTCCCAAGTCTTCTGCCTGCTTGAAAGTGAAGAAATAAGGTGGAATTATCTCCCTTATGTAGGGATTTGCATCAGTGGTAAGATTTCTTTACAGCTTTTCCTTCCACTGACAGCAAGACTTGAGAGCAGGGGGAGAGGGATACAGTGGAGCAATCTAAGGAAGGGACTCAACTAGGACCTAGACTGTTCACCTACTAAGCCCTTCCCAGCTTCACACAGCAAGAAAGCCCCAGCTTTTCATGAGCAACTTCCTGCCCAGCTCTGTTGTTTCTACTCCAGTTCTGAGGAATGACCTTCAGATCTCCTTATCTTCACAAATCCATGTCAGGCCTTTCCAAACAGCCCAAAGAAAAGATGGCAAGGCTAAATTCGGTGTGTAATTCGGTGTCTTTCTCCTCCTTTTTCATCGGGGCAAAGACAGTGAAAATGACAGAACAGAAAAAATATTTTCCCCCAACAGGAGTGATCCAGTTTCTTTTTAAACTGAGATATTTAAGATGCCATGCAGCACCACCTATAAATATGCCTTGAAATGTTGAATGAGCACAAGGAGTCTATTTGATTTTGTTTTTATGCCTGTAATTTCTCTCACCAAGAATTCAGCTGTTACTCAGCTCCCAACAGGTTGTTCTGATTGCTGGAGAGATGGTTGTGATTGATTCCGGCTGGGATCTGTTCAAGTCCAGCCTCATTCTTATGTAGCTAGATTGAGACAATAGAAATAATCAGCAAGGGACTGAATTGTTGTTTCTGTGTAACTAAAATTTCTTGTGCAACACCAGGCTAAACCTTGAAGGGGTTGAACACCCACAACTATGTTTGAAGCCAGTAAAGGCTGTGGATACTAAGAGGCACTGAAGATCACTAGGAACAGAACAGCAGGAAAGAGGAAGAGAAATGCTACAAGAAAAAAAAACAGACATTATATCAGAAAAGACATTGGTTGGCTTATAATACAAGAAAATCCACTGCTGTACATGAGAAAAGACTCAGAATATTCACCCTAGCAACAAAGAACATTGACCATCAGGACTGGAGCAGCTCTCTATCCTAAAAACCTCCTCTCATTTTTAATTTCCTTTTTCTTCTTCTGATAATACAGAACACATTCTGGCTTATGGCTTCCTTGAAAACTGAAATTAAGGTAAGAAGCAGATTTGGGAGAGAAAGAGAGACCAGATCCTGCCGGATGATACAACAGTTTTATAGTCCAGCACCTTTTCAGTAGCAAGTGTCTGGTGTGTCTCTTCTTTTTAATTTCTTTTTTTTTTTTAATTATTTTTTTAAAGTTTCTACATCGCTCTTTGGTGCAAATAGTGTTCACAATGAGGATAAACCAGTTCAGTCCCCAAGAACAACAATAAAACAGCCCCAAGTAACACGGAGACGTTAGGGGACAGACAGACGCCAGGAGCCGGGTCCCTGCGGATCAGCACCGCGGACAGCGGCACCGCGCACGGCGCCCCCGGGACCGCCCGCACCGCTCGCTCCCTGCTTCTGCAGAAGGGACCCCACTTTTGAAGGAACAGGGGACTTCATGCCCACATCAGTCAGGGCACGGCTGCCTCGCCCTTCATTCTTTTCTCCCATCCTTTTTTCTAGTGTGAAATCGTTAGCTGGTATCTTGTTTTCAAGTGATGGAGGCAGGATGATTTAAAACATAAACCAAACAAGGCAATGCATGTGGCAAACATTTTTCCTTCAGGATTAAACTCTCTGCCCCACTTCTTCCTGCACTGGTGTTCCACCTATGAAGGTTCCATCTCTTATTTGGACTGTGAAGTGTTCCTATCTTCTCGACTATTGGAGACAAATGGAGAGGTACCATACTGCGAGCCCTTTAGAAACAGAGTATTTATTTTATTGGTAGCATCATGTCATTCAGCTTTGGTCATCAACTAAATCTGCTGTTGGTAAAGGGTAAACAGACAAATCTCTTGGAAAATTCAAATAAGGGGCTTATAAATGATAGTGTGGCTCCTAAAAGTTATTAAGACATCGATCCGTAAAAAAGCCACATTATTGTGTAATGGAGAGTTGAAAGAAAAGAGTCTGTCAAAGATGAAGAGCCATGCAGGGAAAAGCAGGCACCAACAGGCAAGGCTCCAGATGGAGAAGCAGTCATATCTCACACACAAAAAAGGCAGATAAATCAGTATCCAATTTGCTCAGCCTGCATACTTGAGATTTCATCCCACTTGTTTTCCTGAATCACCCTGAGGAGTTTATACCCTCAGATTAGGGATTAATATCTCCTAAAACCTCATTATCATAGTGAGAAGCTATGGGACAGAAGCATGCAGGGCCATTCCATCCCTGAAAAACTTACAGTGAGGAAGAAAAGTCAGAAAAGTAGGCCCCAACAACACATGCTGCTTCCTAGAAGTGGTTTTCTTTGTATCCCATGTCCCACATACTCCCCAGTTGTGATTGGCTGTTATTACTATGGGACACCTGGACTGACAGCGAGAACTGGGAAGTTCCTGAGACACAGGACCTCAAAACTTCTAAGTAACAATACTGAAAAGGAAAAAATGAAGCCAGATTTCCAATGCTTAGGGCCATCGGGAAGTTAGAAAGGATGAGCTTGCAGGGGATGGCAAAGATGATTTAATAAGGAGCTCAGAGAGTAAATGGTGCTAAGGGAAGGGGGCAAGGAAGCCTACTGGAACACATCGTGAGGAAAGAAATGGGCAAGGACTTACTTCTCAGAGAAGGGTCAGCAGTCATGAGGGTAGTGAAAGTCCAGTGTGAGCTGTGGTGAGGCAGAAGAGAGTCCTGGCCAGGGAAGAACATTGAGTGTGAGGAAGCAGTCACTACAAAACGGTGTATGCTCAACTAAATGAGTCCTGAAGGTTTCTCCAAATCTTCAGCCTTGCTGGGCTTCTCCCAGGCTCACTTTATCTGCTTCAAACCTTTAAAAACACCATAATTTTCACAGCATCTCTGATGCTCCCTGATGGCTCTGGTTTCAGTACAAGCAGGCTGGATTGTTTTAGTTCCCCTCACTGCCCCTGCTCAGCCCTCACACCCAGCCAATTCTCTGTGTGAAAGAGAATTGCCTTTTTTTTTTTTTTTTTCAGAAATGTCCTTCAAATTTTCAGCTAAACTGGGAGGCAATTTCTTGCATGAGAGCTTCGTATAGATAGGCTTAAAGCAGAACAAAAATAAATAAATAAAGACACTAAATTACATCCCCTTCCTCCACCTTGTCTTAACGAAGTGCTATTTTACATATATTATTTCAATAGAAATGAAGGATTTTTGTGCAGGCAAATGATTGACATTGATTTAACTTTCAGTGACTGTTACAGCTTCTTCTGCCTCTTCTAGGTCAGGCAAGGTTTCCTCAGGTAAAGGTTGAGGATATACCACCTTCCTGGGTGAAGGCTGTCTTGGGGCCTGCGGGCTGTGTTGGGAATGGTGTTTAGAGGCTACATTGTGCATTTGTCTCCAGTGATTTCTGCAAGACAGCAGTGTTGAAGCAATATTGTCCATCAGTGGCTTGTGTAGCAGTGTGATGGCCTAGGCAGAGAAACCATTGTGGCACTCCTGCCATAAGGAGAAACACCCAGCCTCCAGAAAACTGCAAGGGTAGACTTCCAGGAAACTACTCCTACTCCCAAGCTGACCCACCCTTTGACCACACAGGCAGGCTTGGCCCCCAGAAGGTGCTGCTCCACAGCTCATGCTGGCAGGTGAGCTAGTACTGGGAGGAGAACGGGGCTACATCTCAGAGGAAAGACATTTTGATGGCATTTTTGTTGTTACTATTATTTAAACCAGCTTATTTTAATCTCCGTTAATATCACTGAAAGTCTGCATGATCAGAAAACAAATCCTCTGGTGATGTTTGCGGAATTGATTTTTTTTCTGCAGACTTTTTTTTTTATCCCATGTACCAGTCCACATGTTTGCTTAGTTTTTGCTTATTTTGCATCTTTTGAATCCTATGTGCTGTTTTGCAACTGAATTGCCGGTTCTCAACCTTTTCCATCCTGCAGTCTCCGCTTCTCCAAATCAAAACTCACCATCTTCCCCTGCTGGGAACAACCCAGGTTACTCCTCAAGGTAGAACCTGGAGAGAGCAAGGTGGTCATGATCTCTTCCTGCCCATCCCACCTCCCCTGGCTCCAGCTCAGAGGATGAGGAACCCTGATCTGGGTGTTGGCCAAAGTAGGGTCCCTGCTTCTCCCCTACCTGCCACATCATGTGCATCGAGTATGCTGCTACCCTGATACAGTGTTAGTCAGACTTACAAGAAGACTTTTTAAATTAAGGATTTGCAGTGAGGTCAAGGGACCTTTTAAAGTGCTGAGGTATTTGTCCTCCCCAGACCTCCCCTTCCTGCCTCACTTTGTCCCTTCCTCTCTCCTCAGCCTTGAAATGAAACAGAAAATTATTTTTTTAAAACTGTGTTGATAATTTATGTTTAGTATAAAGGATGATTTAATGGCATCACCAAAGGTCATTTTTTTTCATCTCCGTGTTACTGCCCCAGCCCCCAAGGCTGTGCATCCCCTCTTCCCCATAACTCCACTGCCCTTCCTTTCATTCACCTCACACATCCCCTGTCACCACCCCACCACAGCATACCACACACTAGAAACCTGCTTCAGGTTCAGCCAACGACTGTTGGAGAACAGAGATTTCAAACCGAAACCTCCACTCCAGACCACCACAAACTAGAACCATTTCCACCTTGAAAATAGTCAGTTGCTGCAAATGAAAGGCAGACTCATTTCTTGAATTACATTTTTTTTAAAGCCTTTTATACCTATTTACATGTGCGTGTGCCTGCACCACATGTACACAGTGGTATCTGTGTGCACAGATGCACACAAATTTCTCTCTCTCAAATATAAATATATTGTATGTTAGAGCTGTAAATATTCCTTGGTCATGTGTCTATGTCTTCTTCAAAATATCATATCCTCAGTGTTATGTTAACAACTCCATTTACTGATTGATGAAACTGTGTGTAGTCCTGTACCCTCCTGACATAGTTTATGTAGCTCTCTCTTCTCAAATAAAGTACAAAACTACCACTAGCTGGTCCTCCTCTCCTTTCTGTTCCATACTGAACATTCAGCTTTAATTAATAAAAGTCTATACTTAAA
The DNA here is from genome assembly GCF_036417535.1 of Chlamydotis macqueenii. NCBI lineage: Eukaryota > Metazoa > Chordata > Aves > Otidiformes > Otididae > Chlamydotis > Chlamydotis macqueenii. The sequence continues at coordinate 8,092,696 of NC_141567.1, read as the reverse complement.
ATTAATGTTGTTTCCAGCCATCCCAACAGCGCAGGGTCCTCCAGATGCTGCTGTAGGACTTGTGTATTGCTGGTCAGGCCAGTAAGTGTAAGGGTTGTTAATGAAACATCATAATCTGTATATGAAATGTTGTCCTAGCTGCAGTAAATGAGGGTCTCACCATTGATCTGATTAATTCTTCCCACCTACCCCCAGGTACAGCCTTCACCAACCATAGCTCACTTCATCCTGGCAGAGAGGACAGGAATCCATGCTGCTCCTCCCCTCTACCAGTGGGTCTCCACATCATTACATCAAGCAATCCTTCCACAGTGCAGAAAGCTCTCCTTCAAACGACCCAGTGACTTCCCTGTCATGTTGTTGGTTTGTTGTTGCCTGTGCCTAAACTCAACTCCCCCGAGTAAATCTTGGGGCTAGGAACAAGACTCAGGGATTATGGCAAAATCCACTGCCATCACTTGTTTCCCCTTGACTCTTGTTTCATGCTGAAATCACAGGGACCAAAGGATATTTACCATTCCAAGTTGAAAAAAAGCCTTTTCACAGATACACTTACTCGGCAAAACCATAAAGGTGATTTGTGAAGTAACGCTTAATTTACTGCAACTGACACCAGACTCTAGCTGCCAGGAATTTGACTGACAATTTCTATTTATTTATACCCTGCTATACAATATCTCCCTTAATGTTGTAAATTTTTCTGATTGGAATTTCACAGTGTCTGCCTGGATATTTATTGATCATAAAATAATCTGCACAACCTGTTAAAGTCAAGGCAGGGAGAACAAATGCCAGAGAAATCACTCAACAGGATCCAGGTAACAGTGCTCAGGTAACAGAAGATGCTTAGATTCTATTTTTACAGCATTATGTATTACTGAGAGCCAACCTTTTGAACTGCTTTTCTTCTGTTTCCCGAAAGCCTCTTCTGAAACATTTCCGAGAGCCTGGTGTTGAGTTCCTAGCAGCAACTCCATATGGACCCTGCAACATGCCTCATTTGCAGTTCCTCACCATTGAGAAATCCCACCCTTACAATGAAATCTGATGTTTTCACAACTGTTCACTAAGACAGCCCACGAGGGAAATGTCTGGCTCTTTCTGCAGCAGTAAGACCACTTTTTTTTTTATTATTATTATTATTGGCAGGCAAAGACAGAAGCATAACATTTCTGCCCACAGGGGAAAAATTGTGAAACTTGGTCCCAGCTGGGAGTACCCATATCGCCCAGTGAACAGAGTCACTTATTTCATTCACAGCTTCAACTACGCACCTCTTCAATATCTCCAATGGATTTTACCTCCTGAGTTTGGGCTTTATTTCTCTTTTTTTAAAAAAAAAAAAATTGGTTGGTTTGTTAGGTGGTTTTTTTTTTTTTGCTAAGAGAGACCTTTGTTTTCCTATGGAAATTAGAAGTGCATGCTCTCCTCCACACACAAGCATACTTGCTCATAGCCAAACCCATCCTTTCCCCCAGAAGTCTACATATCTCACCCCCAATCCAACACACGCTCCCCTTCTCACCAACGGCCTCCCAATGTGACACCCCTCCCTACCCACTGCACGCCCACCCCACTGCTCCAACCCACCACTCTTCTGCCTACTGCTGGCTCTTGTTCAGCAGGAGCCCGCTCTTCTCCTCCTAAATGCCACACTAGCTATTTGTTCTTGCTGCTTTCTGAGACCCAGAACCAGGCTGCACCTTCACCCCTCATCCAGCACGGCTCACTTTCCTTCCTCTAAATCACAATAATAAACCAGAAGCTGATGATTTGCATTTTAGCCACATTAGCTCTGGCCAGGCAGCCTGGTGGACAGAGTTCCCCTTTATTATTGATTTAAGGCATTGATGTGAGACACCTTTGGAAATTCGTTAAAAATACAATAAAAAAGAAAAAAAACTCTCATAATTTGACCAAGTTCCCTAGGATTCACCTTGTTCTGCCCCCCTCCAGTACATGTTGCAATTTGCCTTTGCCTATCCAAGGAAAGGTGATTGCACGAGCACGCAGCGGCTGGCAGAGCATCTAATGGTCTGGGAATAAAAACACACCAGACTAAACAGTGGTTGAGGCTGCCTACAACTGGGCTGTCAGTCTACAGCCTGTCAGTCTACAGCCCTGGACCGGACAGCATCCCTCACGGGCAGGCGAGCGATGGAAGGACTGGATCCGCTCAGGGCTCCCTGTACTTCATTCCTGCCATGGCCACCCTGGGTCGGCTCAGGTGCATGCCGTAACCTTTTCAAGCTCCATAAAACCCTTCACAAATTACCCTTTAGAAAGCAAGAAAGGCAAGCAGACCCTTGCATCCCCTTTGGGTGGAGGGAACGGAGAGGTCCTGGCTTTCCCCCAGGTTGCAGAGACAGACAAAAGGTTAATGGCATGATGTAATCATGAGGTGATCCCGTGAGAGCGGGAGAAATGATTTGCCATTGAATTGTGGCTGCTGTTATTCCCAGAGAAAATCAGCAGGTATTCAGGAGCTTCTTATTAGCCAGCATGATTTCCATTAGGCTGTCTATTAACTTTTTGTGGCTGTAATAAACACCTACATAATTAACACAAAAAAGGAGCCCTTTCTAGGCTAACAGTAGTGGCCAGAACAAGCTGGGAATAGCACAGGCAGGCCGGTTCCTGCCTGGAGATTTCTGCTTGCAAAGGAATTGCTCCTTCCATCCTCCTGGGACAAATTCCCTTGCAAAGAGTTAAGCTTTAGTGTTTCTGTCCTCCTAGCTCAGTCTAGGAGGACATCTAACACTACTTTGCAGCTGGAAGAAAGAGCAGGTTGGAAATTGTCCCTGCAAGTGCCCCAGGGGAAATTTGGGACACCCTAGTATTCCTTAGCCCTCTGCTATAGCTCTGAGAAGCCTTTTCCTCCTAAAAACTGACAGGGAAAGAAATCCCTTAGGAACACATACATGATCCCAGCTAGCAGACAAGCCCCTGGAGCTCATACAAAGTCCCCATGGAAAGAAGATGGGGTTTATTATAACTTGGGCTTGTTTATAACCATGAGGTACTTTAGCACTTTAGGTCCACTGAGAATTGATGAACGATGAGGAAAACAGACACAGCGGTAAAACACGACCTTCCCAATGCCTCAGCCACTGGCCTTCCATGCCTTCTCCATCCTGCTAAGGGCATTAACAGCATTTCCAAGTACAGTTCTCAGAGGGAGAGCTTACAGATAGCTGCGGCTCCTCCGCAGCCCTTGCCATCCTCTCCACCGATTGCCAAAGGTGCTGCTCTGCACAGGAGATTGAGGACATGTCACTTTGGCAGGGCTGCCTGTTCCCCCCCCAACTCATTTCAGACTCCTGCTGCTAAGAATACGTGTGCCCTTTATCATAGCTTTGAAACAGAGAGAGATACTTCGGAATTCAATTAGTCAAACAGTTGCCACAGTAACAAAAACATATAAACTTAAATGATTTATACTCACAGACACCACTTCAAATAGGAATAAATTTAATACAGCAGCTGGGAATGAAATGCATTGTACAATAAGAAAATTGTATTTTTTCTCTCCCTGATGATAGGCCTCGAGGTCTTAATGCAATATAGATGAAAAAAAGATATTTGGGCAGAAGGAAGCAGAATACATTGTGCTGTATGTACAACGCCTGCTTGGAGAGTACAAGACATAATGAGCGCGTACATCTAATCACAGAGCCGTGATTCTGTTTGCAGACAGCCACAGATCAAAGATTGCAGCTAGCAAATTGACTGCTTGGTTTCACTTTCTTTCTTCAGCTCCCCTCCATCTCATGAAACCTTTCCTGGGGCCCCCCACCCAGGAGAGAAACAAATCTACTCTTATTCCAGCAGCTTCTCCATCCACTACAGAGCCAAGTCCCAGCCTGGTTAAAGTGAGATTTGAGGTTTGTTTTTTTTTTTCTAGAAGAAATGCTTTGATTCAAACATAGTTCTGGGACTTGAAGTAGAAATTAATTCCAAGAAATGTGCAGGAAAATTTTTCCTTTGCAGTAAAATTGCAAAATCTTGCAAGGAAATCTAGAATAGTCATTCAAAGTGACAGTCACCTGCAGTGTTTTTGCCCATGAAAGGCTGAACATGCAGTGAATGCCACACTCCCTACAGCTCTCCTTTGACTCTGAGATTGCCTGGAGAGACTTGCAGGTACTTGGGCTGTGAGATTGCACAGAAGATAACGCACGTACAGAGCACTGGCATCAGCGCATCTTCAGTACATCCTCAGTCCAGTATATACACATATATCTTTTCCAACTAGAAAAGGTTTAACGAATGTAAAAAGTGTCTGGAAGTTGTGTAGAAATTGCTTCCTTCCCTTTTAAAGGCACAGCAGCTGGTTTAACCCAGAATTGTGGAAAGTTGTGTGCTTGCAGCTCATCTGCCTCTTTACTCAAGTGCCAAAGCCAGCTGCTGTCAGACTTTGGCAGTGCCTGGACCAGAAATAGCCAAGCAGTGCCTAGAGCGCAAAAGAAAGTAGAGATCCAACCACTTGCTCTTCATTTTCATCTAAGTGGAAGTTACTCTGTCTTCCTGGGAGGCATTTCGGAAATCATCACCTGCACCCACAAAGCCTGATCAATATGGGCATGCACTAGTATCAATGTGAGCTGAGATCGCCAACACCCTTGGAGGGCTAATACAGTGTTGTGAGCAACCACATGAGGTCTTTCATCTGACCTGCTCAAATAGACAGCATTTATGGTGGAAATAAGGTCTTTATTTCCTGTCCAGATCATGCTCATAGCACCTTCTGATGCACTTCACAAGAACTTAAACAAGATGAATCCCACATACTTTGGGATCCTTTGTGTAAAGGCAACTTTTCTGGCTTAGACTGTGTATTGAGCAAACATTGCAGTTCTAAGCACAAGAGGAAAAAGTTAGAAAAGCACCTTTGAGAGAAACTGAATACTTTTTTTCTAAGTATAAACAAACAAGACCACAGTCTGTAGCTCTAACAGAAGTTACGGGTTCCTCCATGTAAAAAAAAATATTGGGGTGATTTTTTATGGTTTCTTTTAAGTAGGAGGTCAAGAGTGCTGCTCATTGTTAGAGTTGGCAGCTGGGGTAGAGAGTTCAGGATGCTTTGGGCGCAAATTGAGATCAACACCTGCAATTCTCTTTGGCAGCTTTGGAAAGGAAAGCACGCAGATGCAGAAAAACAACTAAACAAAGCTAATAATTAAATCATATTTATGTAGGCAGGAAGGAAGCTCAATTGCCAGGAGAGTACTAAAGTCTACAAGTGTAAATATACCAAATAAGTCAGCTTGACGAGATGCCAAGTTTGTTCAGCAGAGTATGGCACTTTACTGCTGAAGTGCTCCTGCAGGAGAGAAACCAGGAAAATGTCAAAAAGGTCAATGGGTGAAATGTGTCGCTCCATCAGGAAACTGTGCAAACAAGCTCGTGTCAGTAGGATTTAGCACTGTCTTGCAAAGTGCCTGTTGGCCCTGTCACATTAAAGCACAAGTGTTTGCTCCAGCGCTCTGTGGATCTAGAGCTCACTGCTCTCTTCACATGGCAAAGCAGAAGCACCACAATTTATAGATGAAGGAGCTGATATACTGAGTTTGCCTGCTTGAAAGTTCTGGATTTCAAGTGTGAACTCAGAGAAACAAACTTCTTTCAGCTGGCAATATTGAGACCACAAAGCATGTGGTGGAGCAAGTGTGTGAGGATTTGTAGGACTGGTATGGCCAATATTTGACTATGAAGGATCCAAGGCAATAAAGGAAATGAGTAGCTTTACAATATCTCTGAGCCTCACTCAGACCAGGCTATTCACAGACTCCAAGTAAAGGGCAAAACACCCAGAAAAACAAGACCAAATAATACAAAGTATCTCTGGAGATGTTTAGAGTGGAAATCGGAGCCATCATGATATTTAGACCCCCGATCAATCTTCCACAGAGGTTGCAAAAGGCAAGATCCTAATCAGCTGAAAGATGGAGCTGAGCCAAAAGTATTCAGTTTGTGACAGCAAAAGTCTTGACTCAGCTGGGAAGTCCCCTTCATCTCCCTGCTCCTATGAAGGTATCATCTGCTCTGCTCTTTCCCTGCTCCATCTCTCTTTGGTACAATGGCATGGAGAACAGCAGGCTGGAGTGTCCATCCCCGCTCCGCTCCTTCTGGGTTAGGGGATGGAGCAGTTCAGCAGCCGGCTCCCCAAGCCACAAACTACATTTATCATCATCTTTACACGCCTTTACACAGCTGGCTCTCCTGATGATAATGTGTTCTACAGTTTCCCTTGCTGGCGTGGCTTATGTTAATACTCCATTAACATTGCTAATCAGAGACAGACTTCTGGCAGCATCTCCAGGGGATGAGCAAATGTTGTCCTATGCCTTTTAGTTTAGGAGATCAGACTTTCAGATGAAATCCATTCCAACATCTCTGATTTCAGCAATTAAATGAAGCTGCAACATCTGGGAGCTGTTCAATGCTGGATGCATGTGGTTCCTACTGCTCCAAAATAAGTCCTTTTAAAGCCCCTTTTATGCCAATCCTCAGATATATGACATTTGGAACTTCAAATTCACTTGGGAAATCAAAGGCTGCTAGACGGATGAGATGGAATCAAATCAAAGATAAAAGGTACAGAGGGTCCTGAAGGTCTAAAAGTGCAGACAACTTCATCTCAAGAGATGAAAACCTCAGTATGGCAAATCTTAGTCACAAGAGATGAAAATTGAGACACGTGATGTGCGTCATCCATTAGCAGGTTCCTTACTGCAGTGTGGCTACTGTATTTCTTATTCTCCTGAAGTTCTGCCTTCTGGAGAAGCCTCTGAAAGGAGACCAGCTGTTAGTTTTTGAGCCGATCCCAGTGCCTCTTAGCGCTGCTTCTTTGCCCTCCCCTTCTCCAGCACGTTCCCAGTTCAGCTTACCCCATCCCGAAATCTAGATTTTAATTTGATCTATTTCAGGAATACTTCCAAACTCCCTTTAGTTCTGCAAGAGGAATCTACTTTTATTTGGATTAAGTAGACTTGGGCACCTTCATATATTTGTTCTCAAAAAATTGTCTGGAAGTTCTAGCTGCACAGGTAAAAGGAAGGCAGCTGCTCATTAACGCAATTATCAAGTCACCTCAGATTTTAGGTGGACGGTCATTCTCCACAGGATTCAGAGAGAGTATAAAATTAATGTTTGTTAAACAGAAAAGGTAAAGCAAAAGCCTACACAGTGGAAATAACTTTATTTCCAAGGAAAATATCATAACTGGGGCAGAATGAAACACAAATATTGAAAGGAGATGTAATGCCTGTAAACCTCCCCAACTCCCTCAGCAACACGCAACAGCTGAGCAGGAGGATGATGCAGTTAAACTAGCAAAATAGCGAGTCTGATCAGCAGATTTATGTTCTCATTCAAACAGATGCACAAATCCATTTGCCAGCCAAAATTAGGACAGGCTTCCTCTCTGCTTTCCCCTCTCCTCTCCCCTCGCAGTCTCCTTACACTTCATGACTTCTTGTCTTAAATGGAAGGCACTTCCACCACAGGAAGCAATGCTTACCGGTGATTCTCAGTGATACAGAGACAAGGAAGAACAGCTCGGTTTTAACAAGCAGCTGCAGAGCAGTTACATCTCACAGCGAAGCCAATACTTGCCTTTCCCCAAAAAGCCAACTCAATTTACAGAAAAAGGAGGAGAACCCACAAACAATCCACATCAGTATCTAAATGATTAAGTGGTATATGACTCACATCCATTTGGAAAGCCTTCTCCAAAGCCCTAGAGGCCTCACCAGAACCCATTTAGATGCACAGCTCACACATGCAGTAGCTGCAGGGTTTATTTCAAACACTTCAGGAGTGAGGTTTCTATGCCCACTCATTTCAAAGGTCTGAATTCCAGTTTCAGCTAAGGATGTACTATGTTCACTGAAGATGGGGAAAACCGTGTGCATGCAGGCAAGGTCCATTTCACACAGATACAACCTTCAGTCACTGGTTGGAAGTGACTTCTAATACATCAGCTCATTGCTATAGTAATGTGCTTTGGAGCCATTAATTAACTTGCTGCTCTCTGAGGAAACACTCAGTCCCTCCATCTTTCATGTCTACTTAGAAGAACCACAGACCCGCAAAAGCTATGTGTGAAAGTGAGATTTCTGTGGGATGTAGCCAAGCAGACCGTGGGCAGGTGCTACGAAAACTTCCTCATACAAGTGCTTCAGTGCAGCTCCATCACATCCTACAGCACCAGATCAGTGCTGCCACAGCAACATCCTCTTGCTCTGCCGGACTTAGTTCAACTGCCTGTCCCCAAAAGCACTGCCACTGGGACATCTCAAATCTCAGGTCCACGGTCTTTGGTTCTCCAGCCTCACATTCTGCCTTGGCGGAAAATGCCGATTAAGGGAAGATGAATAAGTGTGTAGTGAAAAACACTTGCTTGCTCCTCCTTGACATAAATTGTCGTCTCTCTCCTATTCATTCATTATTCAAATGTTTTCACCAGCCTGTTTATGAATATTTACCTCCTTGGATTGGAGCTTGTTTGCAAGTAGTTTATTACATGTCCTCCATATTCAGTGCCAGAGCATGAGTGAGCAGCTAATTCACGGATACTGCAAAACTTCCCTGGCTGGATGAGGGTTAACTGCCTTGAGCGAGGACTGAGACCCAAAAACTGAAGATGATGTGCGCCTCCTATTCTGTTCTGCAATATTAACTATTCTGCAATTTACTTCTGTTTTGTTTCAGCAGCTTCCCTCACTGAATCATCAGAGAGCAAAATTGCTTCAAAATAATAATCAGCTACGTGGAGGGTTATTTGGAAAGAGAAAGAGCAGAGTTTTACTCTAGATTTACATAACTCTCAACTCACACATTTCACTTGCAGAGTAAAACATGCCTACATCTCTTTCTTCAGAGCCAGCACCTCGGGAGCCCACCTTCTCAGCCTGACCTCTGCTTCTCCTCTGTACGGATGAAACACCCTCCCTTATCTAACACAGATACCACTTTTGCAAAGACTTTCAGCTCAGGAAGGGAATTTTTCCAGGTTAGGAACAGTAATGAATGGATTTTAGGCAAACTCAGGCCCCACACACCCCATCTAATATTGTGAGGCTGCTGTAGGTTAGTACTTCTGAAACTAGACGAGTCCTGTCAAAGCATATAACATCTCTGGCTTTGACTAACATCACTGCACACTTTGAAGCAGCTCTAGAGCAGATAGAAAGTACATTTGTAAGATTTCCATTGCACTTGTCTCTCTCTTTCACGCACACAAACGAATCTTAAAGTACAGATTAATATTTAAACAATCAGGGCTACAAATATCTTCCAGCCTCCCTGGACAAGAAAGTTCTTGTATGGAAAAACAGAGTGGGAAAAATGCACAGGGGAAAAAAAAAACCTCTTTTCAAATGGGAATTTACTTTTCATTTCCGCTCCCTTTGATATAACCAGGATTAACTGCATTTCATCCTCTTCTAAAGGACACGTTGGGTCCCCAGCTGTTTTTCCAATATCAATCCCTGGAGAACAAAGCTTAGGAAGTTAAATGAGTTTGGGAATCTCATCTTCGCTTTTAATTAATTTGAAACGAATGTATGCTAATGACAGCACCACCACAAGATTGCCAAAACTTTCCCTGTCTGCATAAAGAAGCGGTGAACACCAAAGAGCTTGGGATCTCACCAACAGCTTTAACCCTTCCTTGCTGCAGCTACAGCCAAAACCTTGGGGTGGAACAGAACCTGAAGGGTTCAACAGTCGTCGTCTCCCTACATCCCATGGAGACATCATGACTACCTCTGCTCCAAGCAGAGAAGGGAGACAGCCCTATAAGCCCTGTCCTGCTGGCTTTCAGAGTCCCTGCAAGAAGAATGACAATCCGAAATGCATCTTGCTGGGTTCAGACTGCTATTCCCTGTTTAGAGCCACACTTCAGCTCTTCCTCTTTGTTTTACATGAATTATAAAACTACAAATGCACTTCAAGTCCCTCATGTGGAAAAAATGACAGAAAACGGCCTGGTGATCTTATTTTCCTGCCACTAGCCTCGCTCATGGGTGGCAGCACTGGTGGCATCTTAGAGGATTACTTCTTTGTTGTTTTTCAAAGGCAGAGAGTTGGGTCAGATTGAGACAATTAGATGAGCAGTAGGTTGCTTCTGGTGCTGACAAGGTGAGCTATGGCAGGAAGGAGCGTTGGGCCAAAAATACTGAAAATTTGTGTCTGGAACTGGAGGCTGTTAAATCTGAGAACAGCTAACTAATTTTGGCAGAGACCCTACGGGGGCTGGGGAAGCCATTCTGCAGAGACCACAACCCTAGCTGTCAGATGTAATAAAAGCTCAGCTCAAACAGCAATTCCGAAATGGTTGAGGAAAAGGACAAGCAGGAAAGTGCACTGGATTTGCTGATCTTACAGGGAGATTCACTTATAGTCACTCCTGGTAAATGGAAAATAGAATGGGGAGCCAGATCTGTACTGGAAGCTAAGCCAAATGAGAAGAGAGGGTAACGTGAGAGAAAGGGTTTGTACCCATCAATCCATGTTAAGGGTCTTCAGAAGAGACCTTAAGGACACTGTGGAGGGGAAGGAATGAGTTTCAACAGAGCAGCTCCCACTGCCCTAATTCACTGGGAACCATTAATCCATCACAGCTCTGCTTGGCCTCTCTCACTCTGAGCCTACAGCTTTGCCAGAATTAGGCTCAGGGCATCTGTCCCAGCAGCGTTTCCTTGCTTTCTTGCAGAGCTTCTGCCTCCAGCCTCCTCCAGGCCCTCAGTTTGTCCATCCTCTCAGTGCAAATGTAAACGTAGAGCATACCTTGCTGTCCTACAGAGGAAGGCGCTTGCTACCAAAATGGCAAGGTTCAGCACAGGAATGCGGGTTACAGAGGTAAAGGTGACCACAGACAGGAAGGAGGAGAACTCATTAATCAAACAAGCTTTGAGACCCACGTACTCTGGACCCTGTGTCTGGTTATGCAGTCGAGGAGCCAGATACTTGCAGATATATCTATATAAGCACAGGCTGTAACCATAAACATTTATAAAGACCATGCCCAGAGGAGGCTTTTGTTCCGTTCAGACCTAAGGCATTAGCACCAGCCCGGCTATGATGTGAATTTGTTTATGCAGGTAGCAGTCTGAGGTTAACATCAGAGTGCCTTTACAGATGGGGAAAGTGATTACCTCATTTAAATGAAACAGAGATTCCTAGAGCTGCTGTTGTGCAATCGTTTTCCCCTCCGTAACTGAGCACCAGCATATTTACATGGGGGCTTTTGTGGTTGGTCGAAAGCAATTTGCAAGATATTTTTACTGCTTGCAAGGGAATCTGTGAAAAAGGATGAGGCAGAATGTCTTGGAATGTGAAGTTCCGAGCTGGATGTTAACCACTGCACAACAGCAAATGGTTCTGCTTGGCTTTTTACTATTCAGCTGGTAGCAATAAAACAGTGCTTGGCTTACTCCTTTACAGAGCCAAGTTCTTTATCTTGAAAGAACAATAGTGAAAAAAAGGCCTGTAAAGGAAGGAGGCAGCTTTCTGAAAAGTTCCCTTAAGACTGGCTCAGAGCTGAACACTGGAGACTTAACTCCTACGCCTCCGAGCCTGGCGGTGCCAGCTCTTTCCCCGGTTCCGCAATGCACATTAGGTCAGAAAGGCTACAGTTTGGCTTTGTCACTGGTTAGAGATAAACATGAACGTGCCATTTCCATCTTCATGGGCAAGGAGACGGCTTCAGCTGCTTCTCAAGGCAGCATTTACCAATAAAGTGCAAGGGAAAATTCCTTCCAGGCGGTAACGGAGCACGGCTTTACCTCTGCATTCTGGGAGCTTTCCACATCTGCAGAAGTACCTGACTGCATTGTTGGCAGCACTGGTATCTGGAAGGATGATGTTCATCCAGAGGCTCCTAATCTTAGCATCCACTTAAGGCAGAGAAGAGACAGGTCTCAACAGCAATGAATAGAAAAGGCTTCTTAAGTAAGACTAATGGGCACAGACAGATCCTCTGGTGCTCTGCTTCCCTGGCTCCCAGATCTGTATCAGCATCACATACATTATATGGTCTTCTTACTCCTTGGCTAGGGACGCAGTCATGGTTCAGCGTTTTAATTAGCCTACTCCAGGCTATCTTAGCCATAAAGGCTCACAGAGAGAAAGATAAACAGTATGCAGAAATCATGTTAATTTATAAAATGTTCAGTTAAAGAAAACAAACAGCATAAACTAAGATCATTAGAGCTAGATGACATGGAAACCATCCTGCTGGGAGTCGGCTGCCTCTGGCCTCGGGCAGGCTAACACAGTACTCCTCTGCACTTCTTGCACCAGAAGGAACCAAGGAGAACAGGACCACCTGGGAGGTGAAGCTACAGAACAGGTCTTGCAGCAAGCAATTTTGGCAGCTCAGTCCATGGCCTCTTCACCCTCTCAGGATGAAAACACTTGCCTTCATCTCAACTTTTCTTCAAAGCAAGGAGAGGTATTGTCCATCCCAAGTTCATTAATGTGCAGCAGACTTCTCTTTCTTAAAAGCCTAGTCCCACCATTTGCAGTTCAGTTATCTGTAGAATGCTGATGAAGCTGACTTTCAGAGGCTTCTCCTGCACCCACACCAAACTGGGATGCCTGAGTCCTGCGGAGGATGGACTATTTTCTAACAGGATGTGTGAAACAGGAGAGGGAATGTTGGGAAGGAGAGCAGCAGCATGTTCTGCCCCCAAGGTTGGGCACACAGCAGTGAGAGCAGCAACTACATTCAGGGCTGGATCTCATAAAGGAAATGAGGAACGAAGAGAATCACAGTGTTTTGGGGGTGGAAAGGTCCATTTGATCTTTCTCCTAGCCCACCAATGACAGATCGCTCCCCTGTGCTTTGTCCTATGTTTAATGACCCAAGCAACCGGAGCTTCTATTCACTCTCTCAGGGAATGACGCTACAGCTTCAGGAATTTCCATGAGAGGAAACCTTAGAGGCACAGCCTCCATCCGCCCCAGTTAACTAAATGGAGTGGAAAACAGGGATGAGGGTAAATATTGCCTTTAGCCTGTGCTACGTCTCTGGAGATCTTGGAGCAGGCTTGTATCAAACCTCCCACCATCAGGGCTTCAGGAAAGTCCTTCTTGCTGGTGTGAGTCCCAACTGGGAGCTCAGCAACTGGGCTACAGGGACTTGCCTCCTTCCCTGCCAGCCTGTGAAAATAAACAGAGTCCCTCGGCGTGTGGCCCAGGCAGCGACAAAGCAGCAAGCAGAGAGCCGCCTGTGCCGCTGGCCCTTGGCACTTCTTCTGCACCTTTTTCCAGCCTTTTCCCTGCAGGGCCAGTGTTGCTTTCAGAGAGGGAAAGGAAGCAGTGACCCAGCGAGTATTACAAACTGTTAAGCCTCTCTCTAGAGAGACAGGACCGCTCTGGCCTCAGTAAGTCGCACATTGTGTTACTATCTGAGATTCTCATTATCTCCAATGGAAGCTGTGATTTGTTTCTCAGTTCTCATTTCTGTTTGTATACAGTTGCCTCTCGTTTTAAAGGCAGCTTTTCCTAGGAGCTCTGGCCTCAAAGGTTCCTTTTTCTTCATGTGTGAATTACAGATGTCACAAACACCTCCGACATGGTGCATGATTCCTCATTCAAATGCAGACTAGCTGAGGGGGAAAACAAGTCTTTAGATCCATAGCATCCCCTGGGGATGTCAGCATAGGACACTCGTGCCAGTGATAAGCCAAACTAGACACTGGATGTCACCAGCACTCCACTGGAAACAGGGAGGAAGGAGCAGGTATCTGGCAGTAAAAACCTCCACCCTTAAAGCAAGCAGTCTGGTGAGCTGAAAGAAGAAGTGTTGGCTGGGCATGAATTAACAAGGGTCATCTAATGTACCCTAGAACCAGAATAAATCCAGCAAAGCAGAGCCAGGTGAGGAGGTGAAGAAAAGGGTAAAAGGAGATTGCTCTCCTGGCTTGGAAGGAAGAACAAGACCAAGGATGGTGTGAGAATCTTCAAGATATCCAACAGCCCACAAGCCTTAACAACTCCCAAAGAGAATGGATGGTGGGACAGAGGAGGCCACCCCTCCCCTTGCAAATCCTGAGTACCAACATGCCTTAAGGGCTGTCTAGAAGGGCCTTGCTTATCAGTACAAATGAGAAATACTTGCCACCATCATCTGACATCTCCCAATGGAGAAAACCTACAGATGCACATCAGCACCTTGATTTCCATGCTCACAGAAGCCTTTCACTTCACCTTACCAAGCACTCTACCCCAAAGCCCTAGGCCCTAGAGAAGCCCTAGAGAAGAGCAACCTTGACAAGATCTCAACCTCCCTACTGCTCAGATCTCAGCATGCGAGAAGAAGAGAAACTTTAGGGGCAGAGCCCCAGCTCAGTCTTAAGGAGATCCATGCACTAAGGGACACAGACTCAAGGTGCTTTAGAAGGAGAGGGGTTGCTACAGACGTAGCCTGTATACACTTGGCCAACTGTTCAATCCATGGTAGCACATTTACACCGTGCTTTCTGGAAGGGTCCCCATCTCACAAACATACGTTGCACAGTTGATCCGGTTGCTTCCTGCAGAAATGGCTGGGATGACAGTGTGTGCAGCAGCTTGGGTAGTCATGATCCACACTGGGCCTCCAGACATGTGGAGGTCCTGGACAGCCACAAAAATTTGGGTCTCCTCAAAGCCCTCTCAGACTCCAAGCAGATTCCTCTGATGCTGGAAAGCTTACTATCCCAAGATGTTGTGTAAAAACAGGGACTGACATGTGTGTGCATTGACAGTATTTCCTTCTCGATCGAAAGAAACAGCTCAACAGCCCGTTGTAGACCCAGCCTGGCCACCAACCAGAATGGAGTCCCTCGTGAATGGGCTGTGTTTTGGCAGCAAAAGGTGAGATTTTTCTACACCCCTCCTTCCCAGCTCTGCAGCAAAGATTTGGGTGGGGTCTGTGAAGTACAACAAAGCTCAGGATGGCCATGGCTTTATTCCAGTTTGGGAGGTGAAGGCTCCCACCACACTCTTCTCTAAAGTGAACGGCCTCCTACCTGGCTCCCTAATTACGTTTCTGTGCCCAGATGCTTTGTTTGGTTGCTTGTTTTAAGCTCTTCTGAGTTTAATACCTGGCTTTGCTGGAGCACTGAGGGAGACCGGCACTTGAACCGACTGCCACCCTGCTTTATCTCTCCATAAATGAAAGCATGGGAGTGGTTCACTGACCTTCTAAATACAGAGGCTTGAAATTAAATTATAACATTGCTGATAATCAGCAGACCAGGGATTAAACTGATTGGGGCCCCGCCAGACCAGATTTAGCTTTCATTAAGTTCTGCCCACAAATCAGGCCTGCCCATACCCTTACTCTCGAAGTTATAATGTGCACAAACGCACAGAGGGAGGGCAAAAACCAAAGCACTGTTTAAAATTCTAATCCTTTCAAGGTCTGGAAATACCTGGGGTCTAGCTACCACACCGTCTATCCGACATCCGCCGTTAGAAGTAAAAACCTGAAAGCAAGACATTTACATGAGGGTTTAAGAGGGATGCAGAGAAACTACAAGAGCAGGGATGTAATCAGTAGCGCAGATAAAGTCTGAAAGGAGCTTGTCGATCCCTATGAAATAGAGCAAGAGGCTTATTTATTTTTTTTTTTCTTGTGTGTGTAAATTTCCTAAACAGCTGACCTAAATGAGTTCTTACCACGATCAGATAGCCTAGGACAACAGAGTAATCCTTCTAATAGGATTACAGGCTGTGCTAAAGGAGACTTCAGGTTTTTCTGCAATATGTACACACGCATACACACACACAGGTTTGTGCCTGGTACCTGCAAACCCAGTGTTTTCCCTACTCCACATTTATTTCCCTCATTACCCAGTCCTAATCCCACTTCTTGTTTTCTCCACATCTGCTATGAAGTAGTCACCAATCTTGGATTGAGAAAGGAGGAGGAAATCAATCGAAGGGCTGATATCATAAAACTAAGCAGATGGAAGTGTGGGGAAATTAGCCTCCAAAAAGGCCAGTTTCAGTAGGGTTCCAGGGGAACTGGTGTAACTGGATGTCAGTCAGCCTTTCCAGTGCTGTCCAGGAAGGTAGCATAAAATCCCTGCCCCTGTGATCTGCAGGCAACACAAAAGCTGGTGCAGCGGCGTATAGCCATTCAGCAGGAGGTCCCACAGAGTTTTGCAAACCTTCTGCTATACCGGACCCAAGCGAACCAAACACCTTAACAGAGGCAAACACAGAGGTGTGTGTCAGGGAACAAACAAAGCAGGGCAGGTCTACCTCCAAGCTGTGGGTGGAAAGCATGAAGGAAGCGCGAGGGAGTCTCTGTGCCATGAGAACAAGAAAAAACAGCAATGCAAACGCACAGAAAAAAAGAGGAGTTATTCCCTGATAAAGAAGTAACTGACTGTGAGCTCCCAGAGAAGGACATAGTAGCATCTAATACAGTCTTCTGTCACATGCAAAGGGATGGAGAAGGTGGCTTGTAACTTCAGACTGCACAAGTGAGGCTGATGCCGGTGTGCCGATAACAGCTTTCACAAACACGTTTTTCTAAGGTTCCTAAGGAGCACTTAGAGATGGTGCTGGAGAGAATTACAAAAACCACCAGACACAGTGGGGAGAATGCCTTGCTGTGAGGGACTAAGAAGAGCTCAATTTGCTTTATCAAAAAAGATTGTTGTGGAGTATAGCAACTTAGCAACTTCCAGCAAGCAAAGATCTCCAGTATTAGAGAGGTTTCTGCTCACACACAGGAAGGCATAGCGAGAACCAACAGCAGCTGAAAGATAAAGCCAGATGAAGCCAAATGGGAAATCAAGCATACATCTGCAATAATAAGGAACAGGAAGAAAGGAGAGGTTTCCTTTTTTTTTTTTTTTTTTTAATGCCTTCAAATTAAAACTTGGAATACACTTGAAATTATCCCTGGGGTGCATCCTTCAGCCAAACACAGTCCTGCCTCCGATGCAGGAGAAAGCAAATGAAACGCACTGCCCTGCAGCATTTCAGAGCCCAGTCTAGATCAGGTGAGGATGACTTCTGCCTGCCTGCCTTCCCCTGGGGATACTGGGAGCAGCTGACCCACCAGTCAAAAAAACCCCAACACTAAGCAAGTGTCCCAGGTCTACTCCTCATTCTGAAGAAGAACTGAAGTGATAGCATTTCACAGTGCTGAAGACTCACTTGAAGACCTGGGTCAGTTCACAACACAGTGCTCCTTGTTTTTGGCTCTCTCTGGCAGGACACATGCCAGTCTCTCAAGAACACGCTCAACCACCATATCATCTCCAAAGGACCCTCTGCCCAGCTCCCAGGGACCACCACCTCAGCCAAGGACAGAGGACACTAGCTTCTCCGTCAGTTAGTTACCTACCAAAACTGTTTCTACAGAGGCTGATTTTTATTTTATCTATTTATTTTTTTTTAGAAGAGAATTGATGAAAAACACCAGAACAAACACCACATCTCCTTTGGCAACATGGGCTTCACTTACCAGGAACCAAAATGATGTCAGATGAGAATTTAATCCTCAAACCAACAGGAAAGGGAAAGAGGTTTGAAAGATTTAGAAGTGACTTGTTACTTGCCCTGGAAAGAAGAAGCTGGAGCCCTGGGTCAGCAGCTCTCCTGTGCCTGTGATTGAGTGGGTGACATAATACAGATGACTGCAGTTGCAAATTAATTGATGTTACATCCCTTATAAATCTGGACTACCTGGCCAAAGCGCAATGCTCTGACTGAGAGCTGCTGAAATATTTATAAGAATGAGATACTACTTCGAACTATCTGAAACAGGGGATTGACTCCATCACTCCTTCCTCTCTCCTCCCTTGCCCCCAAAATATGAAAGCTGCCTCAAAAGAAGAAGTGGAACTTTTCCATTTCCACTTTGACAACATGTTATTTTGAAATCAGAATCAATTTTACTTTTTTGAAGTATGTAATCCTCGCGGGCTACATAGCCTTGTAGGTGTGCCTGCGATATATAACACAACTAACAGGCAGGCTATCACCCCTCAGCAACACACATCCCCCAGCAGCAGGATCATACTACCAGAATTACCTTTGAAAACAAGATGGAGATATGTGATCCTTTTTCAGATGCTGCAATAAGCCATTAAACACACTTATGTGATTGAGGTTTACTCTAAAAAGTATCACATACACAGCAGCGGAAAGCTTGGCCCTGAAGCTGATCCATGCTTTGGGAAGGGGAAATGGAGTAAGAGGAGACTCATTGCAGCAAAGAGAAAAGCACTGCTGGAGACCTGTCCTTTCTGCAGCCCATCTCCTAGGTGAACCAAGGGTCTAACAAAGATGAAAACGGCACAGAAATTGCTGCAGGGCTCTAGACCTTTCTTGTACAGATCTTCGTGATGGGAGGGGAGAGGCTAAGGGAGCTGCAGTGATAACTAATCTGAGGAGGAGAAAGGAAATTAAGAGAGAAGAAAATGGGTGAAGTGCTGATTGAAGAAAATCCAGGCGGGAACAGGAGCATTCCCACACGCACTTGGCATGGTCCAGCATCTTAACACACATCTCTCCAAGCTGACCCTCACCTCATGTGCCTCCTTTGCACGACAGACAAGTCCCCAGTCTCTGTCCATCTATCCTGCGTCCTACCAACCAGGCATCCCCATGCTTAGCAGCACCTACTTGCTCACACAAACCACGTTTCTCTTATGAAAATGTCTACACACGATAGCATAATCAAAACATCTTACAAATAAAAATAAAAAAGGATTCTCATCCATCTTCTTCCTGCTACCCTGCTGTCCCCAGGGCAACCACGGGCTGCTTTGCATTGTGCATGTGAGGAGCATCCTGCAGGCTGGCCAAAGGCCACCAGCTCCCTCTTCGCTGGTGCGTTTGAACCCTGGCAAGACAGCATCTCGAGAGCTGTTTTTCAGCCTTTAGACGTTCAGAACTGCAACCAATTTCTTCACGGTTGCCAATAGCTGTAGCAGGGTAGGGAAAATTGTGATGTTTTTGCTTATGGGCCAGGGGCAAAGCAACAAGAGTAACTGCCCAGAGTCAGATGCACAGCTGGGTGCCCACACCAGGCTGCATTAAGTGCCTGTGTCCGTCACCTACATGGTGATAACAGCAGTGGTAAGTGCACTCAGGAATAACTAATACTCCACTGTTAGTTCTGACTTATCCCAGGCTCTTGGTATCATGAGCCACTACTCTGAGCTGAAGGAAGATTTAGCCCGTGCTTGTTAACAGGCCCAAGGTTCGGGAGTGATCCCATCGCCTCCTCATTGATGGCAAGGGCTAAACTCAGCACAGGGAAAGGCCCCATCTCATTTATTTGTTGATCCATTTCGATAACTGGGGAAGAAGTCCAGCACTCTCTCACACACATGATCAATATTAATTCATACCAAGTCCAGATCTGCCCCTCTTCCTCATTCCCCAGCCAAGCATCATTTCCAACAAGCAGCATTTCCCATGCAACCAAGATCCAGGACAAACCTGGTCCTTTCCTAGCCCTAAGATCCAAGGCCCTTCCTGGCAGCTCCCGTCAGCAGCAGGTCGATCACAGAAAGGGTTATTATTAAAACATCCTTTTCTCCATTGTCTGGGGCTCTATCACGGCTCTGAGCCACACAAAAGCTGCCGGCTGCCAGAATGACAGCGCTAGGTGAAAAGCTCTCCCCGCTCCGCTGTGTGATGGGTCACGCATCTGGCAGGACCAGCACTTCAATAGTAAACACAGAGAATTTTTAAAGGCATTTGTTTATCGCAGCCATATGCCACCATTTGATTGCCTGAAAAGCCCAGGAGGGCACCTAAACACAATATCTCCCAGAGAGTGACAGTCAGGGCAGTCATCACTTGGTACTAAAGAGATACCTTCAACACAGATGGAAAAGACTACAAAAGCAGCATTAAACCAGTAGTTACAGCCCTCTCTTGCTCCTGGTGCCTGTTCCAACTTCTCAGGCTGTCATTAGGGGCTGCCACAGGGGACTGCATCACAAACGAGCAAACACAGGCAGAGAGCAGCTCCTGCTCCCCGGAATGCTGTCGGTGAGAAAACCCTGCACAGCAGCACTGGGCAATGGGGTATGGCTACCAGCACCCCTGCATCGGTCAGAGACCTCCCTCTCCCCTAAAGGTGATGATAAAACGTGGGGAAGGCGTTTCCTCAGCGCAAGAGAGGAAGAGCATTATTGTAAGTTTGGATTTCTCGTACGGTTCTGCAAACGCATCAGCTCCCAGTTGGTTCATGCTGGGAAAGACATCACGAAGGTCTCACCTTCCATGGGCTTGCTTCCAACCACAGCTTTTAAAGCTGGTGGAAATTTTTTAATCCCCATCCTGCCTCTCCAGAGAGCTGTCCACCCACCCCACCCCAACTTATTGCTATTGTTTTACAAGAGTTCCCAAAGACAGAAAAATGATTTTACACAAAGTTTGAGATTTTTCCCTCCTCCTTTGCTGCTTGGATGGAGATGCAAATCCCGGAAAATTCTTAACCATTCAAATAATAGAACTTAATCCTCATATGAACACTCTGGGATGGTTTGAAACAATAAAAAATTCTTCCTGTTCAAAACCTGCAGACTGTCAAAACTCCTCACAGAGCCATTTTGACAAGCTCAAACTATAGACTCTGTAAGGTTCACTGCCCATTAATATTCTTGGATGATTCCTTCCTCTATTTGATTGTCACCAAATGCAAACATCAGTTCTTACAGACATTTCATGTCTTGTAGTGAACAAAAACCCAAGGAAGTCAGAAAAATAATCTGAATATCCAAGATCTTGCAAATGAGCACTCAGTCTACCTGTAACTAGCTTGCCTGAGTTCATCATCCTCCCTGACAACTCTGGACAGGTAAACAAAATGCATTTTTGCTCTGTTTTTCACAAACAATTTTGCACACCATGAAACAGAGCTTATGAGGGCATCTCCCCCTCTAGCTTTCAGCATTGCACACTTAGGCTTCTCCAACCAAAATGGACAGTGAATCTGTGCAGCACAGTTGCAGGGACCCTCCATAGGGACCTTCACACCCAGGCTGGCTGGGTAAGGAAATATCAGCAACGTCCAGCAAGATCTACCAGCTAATCTGATCCCACAAGTGCTCCTGGAAGGAGCCCACGGGCCCCACTTTGCGCACAGCCCTGTTACATTGCCTGGAAATATTTATAGAGAAGAACAGCACTTTTTCCATATGCCATGAGGTGCTGTGAAGATCTATGCATCGCACTCGTAAGTATTTTCAGTCAGTGTGAATGTCTGTAAGATGGACCAGAAGCACCACACGTCCCTCCTTACCCAGTGGCCTGTGCTTCACAGCGAGATTTGGTTGACAGCGTTGGACAACGGCATAGATCAGCAAGGCTCTGCACTCCGGTGAAGCTACATCAATAAACGTACAGCCAAGACAAGGGAGTGCAGGGACATAAATATATGTGATTAGATTCCCATTGGCTTGAAAGTTTTCCTGCACAGTCTGCCTCCAGGCTGCATCTTCCCAGCTAAGTTGAAGCAACAGATATATACTCTGTCAGGGCTTTGATATATTAAAAAAGGGGGGTATCTGAGTCCACTCTGATCCTCTTCATGTGGCTCATTTTTAACCAGTCTCTCTCACACAAGCCATCCCAAGGACACCTCCTCCAGCTGAGCTGGGGAATCGGCGTGACTGCAGTGCACCAAAGAATGAAAAGTGAGGGAATTGTGCAGAAAAAGGCCTTTTCCTCTCTCTCCCCTCCCAAACATCGAGCATGACTGGCTGCTGCCGCTCTGGCTCCAATCCCACTGTGCAAACACCAGTCCCTGTGCTAGCTGAGGAGAGCCCCTGCCTGGATGCAGTGGGAACAAATGGAAATTTCACCTGGAAGAGGAGTGCATAAATAAAATCCATAAAAAGTTTTAGGACTCAAGGAACGTGCATAATGTGCTCTACCAGAGATATCAGTTCCTATGCTTACACACTGCCAGTGGCTGCCAGGGAAAGAAAAATAAAATGTCTGTTATAAAATTATTACCCTGTCACTTAAGTCAACAGCAGTGATACCATGATAGAAGCCAGCAGTTATGTCACATTGTTTTATCACTATAATTACATCAAGAACACAGTAACTGTCTGTGAGAGATAAGATGAGGGAAGCAGCTCTTCTGAAGCTTCCTGTTCACAGCACTGGGATTTGCAGACTGGTTTGGGGTTTGGACATTACATTCAATTACTGTCCTTGAGCTCTGAAGCGTCACGTCACAGAAGAAATACAACTGGAGGGCTCCCTCAGCTTCTCCTGCTGCAGGTGGGTTTGTAGGAGTTATCAAGGTCAGACCTTAGGATCACAAAGGACCAAATTAATGGCAATTGGTCTCTGGACACTGAAAGCTCTTCTCCTGACCCCAAAATGATGGGCAATCCTGTATGTCACACACATGCACCCAAACTTCTTTTACACCATGCCACGCAGATGCAAAGTGGCATTATCCCTGCAGATTCCACCAACTCCCCAAACAACCTGACATCTTTAAAATGCTTCCTTCAAGTGGGTACATCCCTAATGCATCATGTGGTTGTCACTATTTGCTGTTTTCTTATCCCATCTTTCCCCGCTGTTTGGGAATTCACTGCAATGAGGTTCCTTCAGAAACCTAGCAAACTCCCTGCTCCTATATCATGCTGACAGCTCATCTATTTTTATCCCTCTTTCCCATGGATTCCTCTATTTATTGTAAATTGTTCTGAGGCACCACGGCATACAGCACGCAGTACGGCGGAGCCTGGAAAGCTGCAATTGCTTCAGCTTTTAGTTGTCAAGTGAGACTGGAAACAAATAGTAAAAATGAGTTTCAGAGAGTAAGTAGTTGTTTGTTTTTTTTTTAAATAGCAAAAGACAAGGTAGGTCACAGACTACTGTAAAAAGAGAGAAGCTGCCAGACTGGCCCCAAATCTCTTCTTACTCAGAAATTCGTTGAATCACACCATTATTAGGCCTTTCCACACTTGGACAAACAGGATTCAGGCGAGTACATACACAACTCCCCTTCTGCATTCTGATCAGCAAGTGTGTTTTGATTGCAATTTGTTGTCCTCTGCTTATAGCAAGGGGAAAAAAACCTCACAACAATTATTAGCCTTTTCATCCCAGCATCACTGCTTTTCAGGGTTGGGTGGAGGTCGCCCTGCGGAGCCCAACAGACAGACACTGACACCCTCAGCGGGAGCTCTGACAGGAGGGACGGTCATCGACATGGTGAGCACGTGCCTGGCAGGACTAGGGTGACATCTAACCCAAAGATTAGAATATTTTCAGCTGGAAGGGATCTACAATGATCATCTAGTGCAGTATCCTACAGAAGATGATGTCCACCTTTCAGCACTTCATTAGAATTATTTTAGGCTGCAGAGAAGTCCCAAGGGAACCTCAGTGCTGCGGAAGATGGACACAGGGACCATCTTCTCTATCAGACATAATGCAGAGGAAGACTGTGCTGGCGAAAACAAACCTGTTTACCACCCTTTCCACAAAAGTTTGAAATAAAATATCCTCTCGTCTGAAGTCAAGAGCAGCAGTGCTGTTAAGGATGATCCGTCATGCCACAGAACTTTATCACAGTAATTACATCAGGAACAAGTTTACCGCTTGAAAAAAGAAGAAAGATTACAAGAAGCAATCCACCAAAATAGCAGCAGTGTCACAGCTGAGAGATATGCAGAGAAGAGAAATGCATTATATGGGAGCAGTTTAGAACAAATGCAACTTGGAAAGGGCTACGTGTTGCTAGATTGTATTTAGAGCACTGGTGAGCATGTCTGCTTACAAGCCTGCAATCAATGCTTCTGCAAGCACAAGATTTCCATTTGCATCCACCGGAGCACTTTTGCTAATTATGCAAATGGATTTCCAGAGGTCCTGCAGAAAAATACAGATGCACCCAGAGATTTTTCCAGATTCCCAAAGAAATTAACCTCATCAAAATCCCTAACAGCTACACAGGCTGGAACTGTCATGCATCAAGAAAGGATTGTGCCTGCGTGCCCCTTAGCATCTCAGATTAACAGCACAACCATCAGACTGAATGCTTGACCCATCAGCAGCTCAGGAAGGGGCCTCTCTGGTTTTAAAGCCTGTGGAAGCACATGGGGGATGCTAAACTGGGATCTTGTATTGAGCCTGTTCCCAGTACAGCAGAAGCAGATACCAGTGAGACAGTGGGCTTTCTCGCCTGCAGAGCAAGGGTCATGTGTCACAAACTTTTTTTTTTTTTTTCCCCTCTTTCTCTTTGACTTAGCAAATTCTTGAGAGGGAGCATCACACAGCCCTTCTGAGAGAAAATGAAGGTCATTACAGCCAATCCAGTGGTAAGCTCCCAGCAGCAATATCATTAAAGGCTATTTTACCTGTCCTGGAACCACCCTGGTGTCTTGCTCATCACAGAAACTTCCCCTGCTCACCTTGTGTGACCTGTCAGGCATGTGCTGAAGGAGGCATATGTGGAGACATATGTGAGAGAGAGATTTGGAGGGAAAACTGCATGGGTCGTGATGATCCAAAGGAGACGCAGAGCAGGGAATGCAGAAGGAAGGAACATTCAAGGCAGCACAGCTTGCCACAGGCTGATGCAGGAACTAAAGCTTTCTGCTTGGCAAAGTCAGGCTCTGCAAAACTGCTGTGCCCTGAGTATTTCTACACCTCTTCCATTGAGACCTGGCCCTGGTGCATCTTAGGAGGTCACCAAGCACAACTGAGCAAGATCAGGATGAGAGAGCATGAATGGCTGTCCCCACAAGGAGATACCTGTTCATGCAGGCCGTGAGTTTGACAGTCACTTGCAGTGCATGCTCTGCAGCTGTGCCCTCACCTTCCTTGGACAGGAAACACAGAATGAAGACCTGAATGAAACAGGCTGTTGGCTTTTCTCATGCCAGGAGCAAATTATCAAACAGCCTATAACAAATAATCAGTCCAGTAATAAAGTTTCCCCTCTCCTCCCCCTGCCAAATCCTGACCTTTCTCTTCTGTGCAACTCTAAACAGCGCACACCGGTTAGCAGACTCCAGTCTCGTCTGCTGTGACCCTGGATCCTTTCCAGACCAGCTCCAGGCCATAGCACAATACATAGAAAACACCCATTGCTGGGGAAATTGTCCTATTGTTGTGACAGACAGGTTCACTCACAGCCCTCCAGCCTGATATTGCCATGGTATTTCTACCAACAGCCATTCATCCCCCTCACTGGGAAGTTTTCATTGGTGCTGGTCCAGGCAACACTTTAAAAGTTAGGAGAAAGTCCTTCAAAGGTGCTATAATCGGTGACAACAACATTTAAGTGCCCAAAGACGCTGGTAGAGAAAAAGGCAGATTAGGAATGGAGTCAGGTCAGGTGGGAGGGAAGCTCTAGGAACCATTCGCAAAGGACAAACACTTTGGTTTTGTTGCTGTCCAACCTCTGGTTTTAAAAATCATCAACAGAGCAGGAAAAAAGCATTTTGCACACAGTTGCAGAGGGTGTAGGAAGGCAGATCTCTAGCAGGATAGCTGCATTATTTATTAAATGCATGGTAGACTGAGGTGGGATTTATGACACAAAATGTCAAATAAGTTGGGAGTGTAAAAAACTACTACACTAATTACCCTTTTCAGAGTAATTTATAAAAACCTATCCCTAATAACAATAAAATGATGATGAGAGATCAATTCTGTAGTAATCAAGCCTCAGTTGTGATACTTTGCCCCAAAATGTCTTGAGTTACAGCATGAGTAGTTCTCCCACCTCCATCAGTAGACCACTTGCAGTTGTAGCTGGGGTTCAGGCTAGGACTGGAGCTCTTCCCAAATCCCACTGCGCCCCGAGAGCCAGAACAAGGGCTGGTGTGCAGATGGAGCTCTGTCTCCATGCCTGTATGTCACAGCTAAACATACACTAGTGTGGCTAAGGTCCCATCACCTCCAGAACAGGGCTGATAGAGTATTGGGGCAGGTACTGCTTCCTGGGACAGAGGGGAGAGCAAGTTCTCCAGAGTTTTGGTTTTTTGTTTTTTTTTTTTTGAAAGGCAAGAGGAGAGTTGGCTTTCCCAGGCACCACATGTGATTTTAAGGCCATCAGTGTGTTCACCCTGGCACTCAGAGGGGTGGATGCTGAAGGGACAGACACACCAGGGGTGCCACAGAAATGTTTTCTGCTTCCCCCAAAAATCAGATTCTAGCACAACAGGGACCAGGTTGCAGCCTAAGTTACAGCGAGCTCCAGGACAGCAGGGTCCCTGTTCTCTCAGCATCTGGCTGTGAAGGACAGGTTCAAAACCTGTGAAGTCTTTCTTGCCTTCAGTGCCTTACAGCTCAAGTCCTTAGCTTCTATAGTCCACTGAGCTTGTAAAAACAATGTCACATCCCTCATAACAACATCCCTCGGACAAACCAATGCTTTCCTGACAGCCTCTGGTCAGGGCCCAGACTGGCTGACAATATGCTTTCTGTGCACATCCTCCAACAAAAACAGAAGCTTTCAGTACTCGAAGCTTTCAAGCCGATACTTTCACTCAGGCTTTAATCTCCAAAATCAATTAAAAGCAGACCAAATAAACCCAAGAGATCCTCTCCCTTGGGTTTCTTTCAGCTTTGCAGGCAGGAGAAAAATTATCCTTCATAATATCACATGGAAAGCACATACTGCAGATGGCTGTCACTCAGTCGTTAAGTGCAGTTTTGCAATTCCACCTATCGCTCCATGAACCGGGATGATTTGTGCATACGCGATGCACAAGTAACATACTGGAGCATTCTGCATCCCCTATGAAAAGCCATTATAGATAAAACAGCCAGATCCCTGATAAGGCTTCAAAAGACCTGGGAGTGTATTGCCTTCAAAAACGCCAGTCCCTTCCTGAGATAAGTCCCGTTCGAACTTGACTCGCGCCCAAGCCCAGCCAAGCTCGCTTTCACACTCCAGAGCTCTGCTTCTCATTGCTTTGCCTACACACGTCACCTTGTCTGCAAAGCAAGGATGTATGAAGAGGGAAGAAGTAGCAGTCAGCTCTTACAGTAAAATGTCTCTTCAGTCACAAACCAGGCGGACTTTTGTGATTGCCAGATGCAAGGCACAAGTTGTCAGACCCGGTGGGGTTTTTACCTGACACTAAGCTGAGTCATAAAGGAAATTTTAACTCAAGTCTTCACCCTTTGATACTGGCAGGTGTCACCTCCTGGGTAGTTTGCAGGCAACACTGCAAGACGGCAGTGTTGAGTCATCCCATTCATTTTGTATCGCGCTGTGACCAGTCTGCTGAAATTACTTGTGTGGATGTACGTCCGATTAGTTTGTGAGTCACTTTTCACAGATAGCTGCTAGCCCCAACTACGAGGGAATATCGGTCCCCCTCTCATCTGAAGAATTAATACCTATTTCTGGCTGCAAGTGAATGGTCAACTAAGCCACGTCGCATTACAAGGACTGGAGGAGAGAAGATCTCTCACTCCATGAAGGCTGATAGCAAGGCTTGTATTTCATCAGCACTTTTTATGTGAAAGGATAATTTTTAAAAATGTTTGAGATATCTGACAATTTTCTGAAAAAAGCTACTAGGACTTGATAAACACTGCCACAGTAACACAACTCTCATGCTCCTTAACTCATGCATAACACATTTCTGAGCATTCCCTTTAACTAGAGCTGCAGAGACACCAGCTTGTTAATTATACCAAGATAAAGGGGAAATTTGGCAATTAAACTCCCATTTTTTGCATACGTCCCTGGTAGGCTTTTGATAACGCTGTCTGTTGCCTCAAGGCAACGTTCCCCCACACAATGTTTCCCGGAGACCCGCTGCTATGACTAAGCCTTCCATCGCTGCTGTGTAATCATGGGCTCACGCTGGGAGGTAAAGCTGCTCAGACGACAGCAGCCATTGTAACTTGAACTTTCCCGGTAGAGCATCTTAGGATGAGTTTCTCTAGCTCTGAGAGCTCAGCAAAGCAGCTTTTGATGACTTTGCCAGCAGGAGCTGGTGGATTTTTTTTTGCCCCTTCACCTAAAGGAGGTGAATCTTAAGGACTTGTATTTGTGTGTTGGCTCTGGTGGTTATGAAGGTTTGATCACTGGAAAAGGAGAGGAGATGTTAAAGAGCAAAGCTGGTAGTTTCAGGCTGCTCACGTGCACACGAAGCCTCCCCGAGCACACAGAAGCATGCAGATAAGTGCATAGCACATGCCAGTTCCACTTCTTGTCAGTTTGTCCCTACTGAAGTGAAGTTGGAGGCCATCAGGGTGATCCGAGTACAGTATCCGAGTACTGCTGCACTTTTGCCAAAGAGCAGCCAAGCACAGAGGACAATATGGAAGCAGAAAGAACTAAAGTCATGTTACTGAGTATTTTGCTACCACATTTCCTTTTCTGGTTCAACAGTTGCTGCAGCACGGAGGGTTTTATTCTGGATGTTAACAGCCCTTGTGAAGCAGCTGCTATGTGCCACTGGTAGCAACAAGACATAGCACAAAACCCACCGCACTCCCAGTTCCCAGCATCCACTTCCCAGTAAAAGAAGGTAAACTCTCTGAACTGAGGCAGCAGGACATCCATGAAATCTAAGCCAAAGAACAGGGTAAACCTCTCCACATCCCAGTGAGACTAAAGACTTGTTGACTCTGTAATCCTACAAAAGGTTTGATAGTAAAAGCATAGATAGCAAAAAAAGCTGTTTCTTGGTTTGTTGCGTCCAACCAAGTGCCAGCCTTCCCCGTAGCTCAGAGACAAGTGAAACGTTCCTTTCATGAGGGCTGCCCCATGCTAAGCCAGCTGTGGCTTTGAGAACAGGAACTGAGACAGATTCCTGGTTGGATCTGTTAAGTAATGACACACAGAGGACAGTTTGAGGAAAAGGCCAGTGTTCAAGGAAAACATTATATTTTATTTAACTTCTCAAATAGAGCAGTATCCAGAGTTTAAATGGTGGGCAGACAAACACGTTATCTTACTTGGAACATGGATTTGAGTATTCAGCTAGTTTCATCCCTTTGCCTGTGGAAGACTGACTTTTCTTCCACTTAGCTAAATTAAAGGGCTTTTGCTCTTCATCTGCTCTCCAACTCCTCACCAAGCAAACAAGCTGTGTTCTGAAGAGCCAGTATCTTCTCTTGGTCTCACCTGACTAAATTCTGAGGTTTGAAGCTGCTTCTGCTTCCGTCAAATCTGACCTCAGAGACAAGTTATAAGTTGGAGTTGAGGAGAATGGAGGGAAAATATGCTTAATTAAATGACCTTAGAAACATCAACCATCGTGATCAGGAGGTGGATTTATTCTTTTCTAAAGATCAGGAGAAAGAGGATAGAGGAAGTGAAAGAAGCAATAAAGGCCTTTGGTATTGCACAAAGTGGCCATCAAGAGGCCCAACTGAATTTTCATTATATCCTGATAGTCGCTATAAAAGGAAAGGGCAATTCACCATCTCAGAATAATAAGGGAAAACACTTAATTTGAATTGTCCATAAATACCCTGGTACTTTCGACAGCTTTGCACTGCTCAACATTTAAATGGCACTTCAAAAAGAAAATAAAGACATGAAGGAGAAGCGAAGATGTACCCTTAGGGGTAAATACAGCACACCTCTGGAGAAAAGCAAGAAAACAAAGATCTTTGTATCCATTCAACTTCGTGTAAGCATTTGCCCTCTCAAGAGCTAATTAGCAATGTGAAAAATAAAATTTCTTACTGTTGGGATGTCTTTAAAAGGTGGCTTGTTACAAGCAGCGTTTGCTGCAGTGAACTTGAACTACATTACATCCCGATGAGCACGTGCCTAATCCATAACCTTTGTTATGGATTTCAAAAGCCCCCCCCGCTGTGATCAGGGGTCTGCGGTACAAGGCGCTGTACAAACACTCAATAAGAAATGCTCCCCGTTCCACCAGCAACCAGCCAAACGGGCAAGGCAAAGGCAGGAGGAAAAAGGATCATGATCCCCATTTTTTGTACAAGAAGCTGAGCCATGGAGAGGTGAGTATGAGCTTAGAGCTAATCTGCTGTGCTGGTGATATGATCAACATGCCTTTCTTGTTTACCTATACATGCCAGGAGGTCCTGATGCCTTTGTCATTCCCAGTGTTAACTGCACAGGCTCCCAGCCTTGTATTTGTTCAGATTTGACAACAAGCAGCAACCCAGCCCCGACTCCCACACACACATACACCACTGGCAACTCTTAGAAAGCCAGCTAAACGAAAACTGAAATACATCTTTAAACAAATATTCAAGCCCTTGAGTCAGAGCAGAAATTAATCCTTAAATTGATCTCCAATTCTGCCAACCTAAAGCTCTGTCTGAAAGACAGCTCTTGCATCCTGTCCTGATAAGCAACAAAATTGGGCAGTTCTGGGATGTGCTGAATGGAGATTTTCTAGCAGTGTCACCTACCAGCTCCCTGCCATGGGATCACACAATCCCAGTCTAAGCATCCCTTAGGGAGCACCACGGAGTGGGACAGGCTCCATTAGCAGGAAGTTCCCAGCCGTTTGCTGCATCACAAGTCGCATACACCTGCCATGATCCACATGCAGCTGCATCTTAGCTGTGAAGAGGGATGCTGTCTGTGGAGACACATCCTTGTATAAAGCAGCTTAAGGACAGCTTCAAATTTTGTGGATGAGAATGTCCTGCTCAGTGTACTGCCTAGAAAAGCCCCTCCTGTCTCATCTAAGGACACAGAGTGTTACTTGGCACTTGTAGGATGCCCTTCTATAAATCAGGCTCTAGCTGACTGCTATGGTGCAAACAGGCTCTTTGGCTTGACATGGGGCCAAAATCATCAGACTTAAAAGAGATGAAAAGCACACCTTCTGCAGTAGACATTATTCTTGCTACATCTCCACACAAC
Organism: Chlamydotis macqueenii; assembly: GCF_036417535.1. NCBI lineage: Eukaryota > Metazoa > Chordata > Aves > Otidiformes > Otididae > Chlamydotis > Chlamydotis macqueenii. The sequence goes on along the minus strand of NC_141567.1, from coordinate 8,061,867 downwards.
TTTCCTTTTATATTTGCACCAATCAGTTCTCTCTCAGCCTCACTCAGTGTCAGCAAATTCTGGAAAAACATCTGAGTTGTAGAATCCATGTTAGAAAACAAACCAGTCACTGGCGTCACCTTAACATAGGCTTCCCACCAAGTCTTCCTTCCTCTCCCACATCACAAATACTGTCCAAGGGAAAGTAAAATGGATCCCTCAGGATCTCAGAGGTGCACTTCCCCATAGGAAAAGAAAGGGAATTGCTCAGCGTGGTTCAGGCCAGGATATAGGAACCAACCTTCCTGTTCTACCTAGCCCTCCCTCCAAGGTCTCTAACCACATCAATAGCTGCATGTAACTAGGAATACCCAGGAGAGCTGATAGGTCTAATAACCAATCTCATCTTTCCTGCAATTGCTGGAGGGGCCAGGGTCTCTTATCAAACTCAGCTCTACCTTATCACCACTTCACTCCTTCCCCCTTGCTTCTGACATCCTCTCCTGTAGGTGTTTCACCGTCAGCTTTGCACAGCCAGAGATTTTACAGACCTAATGAGAGCAGACAAACAACGTCTGTGTCTGAATGATAAGTTGATAATCACAGACATGGTCTTTGCCAAGTTTTTTGAACGGAGAAGCCCAGTTCAACCTTCCTTCACCCCAGCATCCCACTGCCAAAGCCCACAAATCACAGGAGCGTAAGAAACAGGTAAAAAACAAAATCCAGCTCATATTATCTGCCATCAAAGGGCTGCTAAATAATGCAAAGAAATGAAAACAATTTGGTTTGGATGATTGATTATAGGGAAATTGCTCATACCTCCAAAGTGTGGCACTTCCAATCACATCTTTGTTTCATTTGTCAGCAAAGAAATTAAGTTCCTCTTCTGGCACAGAGCCCATGATGTCCTATTAGCTATGCTTGGCACATCGCATTGCTTTGTGGCCATTTCTTGTCCCACTTTGACACCTCACTTCGCCCCACCAGAGCTGCCAGAGGCAGTGGCTCCCTGGGACATGAGGTTCAGCAGACTACGGTGGCTTGGCTCTTTCCCAAAGCAGCTCTCTCCCAGCTGCTGGGGTTAACCCCAAATGATGCTCACTCCAATCAGCACAAAGGGTTTGCAGCCTTGGAAAAGTCAAGAAAACACCCAGCACCTGAGGATTTGCAGTCCCCTTCAAGAAGGTCTTCCCAAACTTGGATTTCCCTCTTTCACCTCGGTGCAATTATAAACAGAGACACGACCTTCAGATCCTAAAAGCAGTAGCAGTAACTGCCTCATGCATGAAATAGCACGAGGATGAAAGAGGCACATTTGTGTCAATAAAGAGCAGAACACAGTCCCACTGGCATAAAACACTCCTCTTTCCCTCAGCTCCCAAAATCCAGCAACAAAAGGAATCTCCTAGTCCTGGACTCCGCTATGACAGGCAGTAGTTCTCTATAATCCTTTGAATTAATTTAACAAGCTCCATTTTAAAAACAAGTTCTGATTTTTGCCGCCAGCATTCCCGTTATGAAAGGCTGTTTCAGAACATCGCTGTTCTGACAGTTTGAAACTTTCTTTCAATTTCCTGCCTAATTTACGCCCGGCCAGTTTTATACTCGTGTTGTTACACCAGTGCTGTTCTTTAAAGAGTTCCCTTTCCTCCTGATGTTTGCTCCACAGTGATATATTAACAGAGCTGTCACGTAAGACATGTTTAACCTAGTTTCACCATTAAAAGATAAAGACTTCATCTAATTATAGATGGGTTTTTAACTCCTTAACGAAGAGGCTGTGTTTTTACGTTGTGCATAATTATAGATACATATGGCAGAAGAGCATTTTATGGGACCATCAGAGGCAGGATCAGATATACTTAAATAAGTATTTGTCCTAACAGCTGTTTGTCTAGCCTGTTCCTAAAATTCACTATGAAAGGGGATGTCACATCTTTCCTAGACAGCCTGCTTCAGTGTTTTACCCCTCTAGGGATGAAAAGAGTTTTTCTAATAAACATCTTAAGTAATCTTCATTATGAATTCAAGTACTTTCTTTTTCTTACAACAGTAACCATGGAAAACAGCCTATCACCATACTTTGTATAAGTACTATTTATGTTTATGTGTAGGAAGACTTACTGCATTCCATTTCCATCATTTCTCTCCTAAAACGATCAATCCTTCAATCTTTGTTCATAGGACTTGTTTGCCTAACCTCTTATCATTCACTCGTTTTGGGGATGGTGTTTTGGGTTTTTTTTTTTTTGCCCTGGACTCTCTCTCCAAATTTCCTAATGGATGTAGACAAAGTTTCCCATCAGTTCCAGACACCTACACTTGGCTGAAGCTCTGCCAGCCCAAAGGAGGTTGTAATAATTGCCTTGCGGATCTGCCAAAAGGCACTCTTGTTAATACAGCGCTGGATACAATGAGTTGTTTTGCAGCAGCGATGCCGGGTTGATTTGTATTCTGCTTGTGAACCAGCACAGCCCTGGCCCTCTCCTGCCATAGTGCCGCCTCATTGTGTACTCACCGGTTTGTGTATCCTGCTTTGCCTGCCTAAGAGGAATGCTTCGCACTTGTCTTAATTTCATCTCTTTTGCTTTCAGGCGAGATCTCTCATTTGTAAGGACTGTTGTAAGTGCTGAGCTTTTCTAGCAGGGTCCCATATTTACCTGCCACAATCACAGGCAGTGGATTTTTTTTACCTCCAAATGGTGAGGTTATGATATACCCACTGCAGAAGCATGCTGACTTCTAGCACAACTTAGCCGGGATAGGAATGCAATCTCCACACCTAGTTATATTGCTCTTCCAACTAATATTCAGCTAAAGTTCTCATAATCTTGATCTTTAGAGACTACTTCCCCCCAAAGGGATCACATACCTTCTCTTGAGAAATGTCCTACCAAGACATCATCTAATGACACTCCACAAGATGTGCCTTTCAGATTTGTTCTCCTATGACCTACACCTTCCCATCCACCACATGCAGCTTCCACTCTACTCTGTTGCCCTACTCAGCCCTGCCAGCACCCTAAAATCAGCCACAGCCTTGAGGTGGGATCTCCACTTTCCTTGAAGAACTCACATGACACTATCCAAAGCTGGAATACAGTAACATCAAATTTGACACAGGTTTCTTTCAAGGACACATTAAATAAGAAGTCAGAAAAGCTTACCTTCTGGTCCTTGTGTCCCTGCAGCACAAAGTCCTCTTCTGCTCTGCTTCCTAGCAGCCTCCAGCAGCTTTCTGACACCTGAGTGTCCTCTTTCCCACCTCCACAGTGGTTGGCCAGGGCGTCGCAAAGCTTTTAGGAGTTTCTCAATCTACATTGTCCCTGGCTGAGCATGCTCAAGAACCAGGTCTCCAAACCACATCTCTGTAACAGAAGGCAACCAGAGAGAAAAAGCCCCGTGCCCCAGCCAGTGTCTTTTAGCAGAACAAATCCTCTACATGATCCCGGTAGCTGGGGAACAAGCAAACTAAATGCTTTCACCACCTCCTTTTGTTTGTTTTCATGTAATTCTGGTTCTCCCTTCCCCACCACCTCAGCTCAATTTTGGCAGGAAGGACAGGGGCCTTTAAAGCTAATGGGCTATAAAGGGCAAAACCTTCTAATTTACATTTCCCTGGAGGACACAGCACTGTCCTGGCATGTTTTCACCCCAGGATTTCAAAGCACATCCTAGGACTGTGACCTCCCTTAGCAGTGCACTGAGGTATAGCTGTGGTACAGCCCACGTAGGAAGCATGGAGAGGTTTCTTCAAGTCGTTACTTTTGGAGGCGATAAGACCAACAGAAAGCTGCTGAGTGTCCAGCTTACAAAGGGCACTAAACTCAGAACCATTTGTAGTGGAAGATAATACAGGTCAAGACTTGTACTTGGCTTGTGTTGTTGTTTAACCCTGCTCAGGACCAAGCTACACAATCTCTCACTCACTCCCCCCCATCCTCCAGCAGGACAGGGAGGAGAGTTGGTAAAGAAAAGGCAGCAAAACTCAGGGGTTGAGATGAAATAAAAAAAAATTAAGAGAAATAACAGAAGAAAGAAAAACAGAGATGGAAAACAAATACAGTACAATAGCTTACAGCAAATCCCAATGCCCAGCTCCCTCCCAAGTAGCAGGAGCCTCCCTCAGCACCCTCCTGACTTATATACTAAGCATGAGGTCCCATGGGATGGAACAGCCCTTTGGCTAATTTGGGTAAATTTACCCCAGCTGATGGCTAATTAGTAACCTATCCCAGCTGGGTGCCCCAGCCATAGAGGCCAGGAGCTCTGGTTCTCCTCCCAGCTCAGCTGAAAGTTAACTCTATCCTAGCCAGAACCAGGATAGCTTCTCAGTCTTGGGGGTGGCTGTGTCTGCTCAGGTAGAGGGGGAGAGACTGGGCAAGTGCATTTGTGTACCTCTTGGAGAGGCCTTCACTGCAGAATGAGAGCCATGGTCCTTCCGTAGAGACTATCAGCTGGTTATAAACCAAATGATATAAAAAAAAAACCAAAACACAACTACCTTAGGGCAGCTTGGTGCTGGTTCTCATGTGCTTCTAACAAGGGAGAGCAAGCAGCGTATCAGCAGAAGTGCTGGGCTAAATAGAATAAAGTGAAATCAGGTAGCACTGATGCTCCTTGTAAGAGAGTGATCCTTCAGCATTTGGCTGGAAAGCTGCTCTGAACTGCGGCTGTGGACAGAATGCTGATGCCAAGCCCTGCTTTCTCACCCGTCACCATTTTCCAAATGGCGTTTTCTACTGCTTGCTCAAGCATGGAGCAAGCCTTCCTCCTTTCCCCCTCTGCTGCCCACTCTCCTCCTCACGTCTGCTTCCCATTCACGCTCTCACAGGGCGGGATCTTTCCTGCTTGCCAGAGGTGTGAAGCCAATGTAAATTACTTTCCCTTTTGCATCGAGGGAAAGTCTTATTATCAACCTGTCAGATCTAGGCAGCTGCCAAGATGCTTTATAAGAATTAAATCAGGCTCAATCTCAACAGATAGATTCTTGTCCCTCTATGGGGGCCCCATGCAGGGCTCTGGCCCTTGCCAGCAGCAGCAATGTAGATCAGCAGTTTTTTTTTTCCTTTCTCAGCTGAGCTTTATCAGTGAAAGCCAAGCATGTGGGGGAGACTGCAGCGGCATAAAACAGTAGGTCATAAGAAAATTGTTTCCCAGGCTTTCAGCCAGAGACATCTCACAACAAGCTAAGAGAGGAATTACTTGGTTTCATCCTTGAAATGCAGCCCTCTGCAATGTTAGAAGCTGGTGGTCAGCAGAGACCAGCACAGCCCCCAAAGCAGCTGGCATGCCAGAAGGGGAGACAGTATCCCTCACAAATAAAATAAGCAAAAAGGGACTTTTGCATGACAGAACAAGATTATCTGCTTTGCAATCCAGCCAAGATGCTGGAAGGAAACATATCTTCCTCTCTCTGGCTTGTTGGGACTCCAAGGTGGAAGTGGTGGTTCTGGCACTGCTGTGGCAAGTGGTCAGACAAGCTATAACAATTGTTTCTGTGGGATGCTTATTTGCTCAGTTGACTTCTCCAGCACTGAGTATCAGAATATTTGCTTCTGTTATGAGGCCTGATGAGTTCCCAAGACACAGTTATGAGGCTATCATTCAAATCCATGTGAAATTCAGCAACCTCAGGCTTCATAAGCTATGTGCATTTTGTCTTTCTCTACAGGAGTGGAAAAAATACTTAGAATCACAGAATAGTTGGATTGGCAGGGACCTTTAAAGGTCATCCAGTCCAACCCCTCTACAAGAAGCAGGGACATCTCCAACCACATCAGGTTGCTCAGAGCCTCATCCAACCTCGTCTTGAACATTTCCAGGGATGGGGCATCCACCACCTCTCTGGGCAACCTGTGCCAGAGCTTCACCACCCTCATAGTAAAAAATTTTTTTTCCTTATATCTAGTCTGAATCTACCTCCTCCTATTTTAAAACCATTAGCCCTTGTCCTATTGCAACAGGCTCTGCTAAAGAGTTTCTTCCTGTTTTTCTTATAAGCCCCCTTTAGGTACTACACACAAATTAAATTAATAGGTCCTCAGATCCTTTCTCACCTTGCTCTCCCATCCTCCAAAGCCTCTGCAGCCTGCATGCTACCATAAACTATTTTATGAATATGGTGACAAAGCACTTTGCTCTCTGAGTCTGGAGTCCCCCTGGGTATTCTCAGGTCTGTAAGGTTTCACCTATTTGGCATTAGCTTTGACTTAATTCTCAAGGAGGTCATGTCGCTGGATCAGGGGCTGTGCAAGAGCACTCTACTGCTCTTCCCTTTGACAGGTTGGCTTGAAACTCTGGGCTTAAAAAAGAGGAATAAAGATTGGTAGCCATGTCAACTCCTTCAGAAGAGACAAGCCCAAGAATGGCCATGTTGTTCTTACAACCAACAGCAACAGACCCTGCATGATCCCATTTGTTTGGCAGATGGCAGTAGTCACATTCAGAGGAGCAGAGTGACGTCCAGATCTTCAACAAGCTCCTACACCAAATCATAAAGGAAAAGGATCCCAAATGGGATGCATGTGTTTTTTCAAACAGCTGGCCAGGATCTGAACCCAAATGGACAAGAAATGGTTCCTGAACCAGCTCTCACCAAGCGTAAAAGAAAAGAAAGGAGCAACAACTGAGAGGATTTTGGATACTCCATGCAGGCGATATTGAGAAGACTGGAGGGGAAGAGAGAGAAGAATTTAGAAGGTTGTATTGTGGCTGTCTTGAAAGCAAGATGCAATTTTTTTTTTGCCATAGATTGTGGAAAGAACCAAAGATGTCAGCAAGTGCTCCTCTTCACCTTCTTGATTTATTCAGTCCTGAGAAAGTGGGGTCTGCAGAAGCCAGACTGGGCAACCCACTGGGGTTGCTTGCCGTGGTCCCCTGGATGACATGGATGCACAGAAAAAGCATGGCTTCAGCACACTGCAATGGTTCAGACAAGCAAATCCACTTTGTATGATCATCCCTCCTTTTCCTGCTTCTGCAGCCATTCCCGGTCACCTCAGCACCTCCTCTTCCCTAGAAGGAACAGCCTCGTCCCTCCTCAGAGCATGAAAACTTTTGAGACAAGGGAAGTGGCAGAAAGAGAAACAATACAGACATAACATTTTTCTTCTCTGAAAACACTCAAATGGCAATTTATAGCCAACAGCTTCCCTGATGGGAAAGGAAAGCTGTTATTGGAGTACCCTTGTACCCTGGCTGTGCTCCTCACTGACTTTACAGCAGCAAGGCTGGCTGCAGCTCTGTGGGGGAAGGTTTTATGAAAGTCAGAAGTGGTGAAGGCAGTGGAAATTAGGAGGTAGCAAGAGTGCTTCCTTCTGTCAGCATTTCCATCCCACTTCTATAGTCTACAAACTGAGATATGGCTATGCAGGGTCACAGCTGCATTAGCTAGCTCTTGCGCAAATCGCACAGACGCACACGCGCTCACACTCCCATGGAAACGTGTTCCCGGCCCATGCCAATGATTTGTCTCATGCAAAACTGACACATTTTAAGATCTAATTATTATTGCAAAGCCCTAAACATCATGGAGCAAACTCAGTCTTTGTTCATCAATGCCCAACTGCTCCCACTGATCTTTTCTCTTGGAGCAGCAGTTTGTTAGCTGCAGGAACCATCTGTCATTTTGAGCTTGGGAAGTAACAAACCAGAAGAGGTTCAGCCCAGGATTTGACATCTCCCTGCCAGAGGCTCAGATTTGATGCCCAAATCTGAATCCATGACAGTCTGAGTGTTTGGATTCTAGTCCCATGTGAGAGATGACAGACCATAGCTCTTGCCAGTGGGTTCATGGCCTAGAAGGCTACAATATCTGCTGAGGATCAACGGCATTTGAAATGAGATCAGGTAGCTGCATGCAGGTGAAAAAAAAAAATTCCACCTTCCTTCCTTATTTTTTGTACGTAAACAGCCACTGTCCTTTAAGTGCTGATGCTGGGATGCCCTGCCTTGTCTGCAGCAGTGCTCTTGGAAGGAAGCATGCTCGGTTTATTATCGATAAGGAACACCAAGACATCTTGGATTCCTCCAGAGTTTCTGCTCCCTCTGACCTGGCTGGATTAGAGCTGTCTGGAAAAAAAGGAAGAGTTCAGCTATAGTTCCACAGTCCAAGTCTAATAGGAAGTCTCCTGTTGCCAGTGTGCTCTCAGGAGTCTGCAAGACATCAGCCTCCATGCAAGCTGGCTGGATGCTTCTCCAAATATCAGCCTACACACCTTGGCAGCACAGCCTGTCACTAATTCCTAGAAAACAACCCCCTTTGAGAGCTAAAAATAGATGTTATTTTTTTAAAAAGAACAAATTAATTACTCCTAACTTTCTGCATAGTAGAACTATGAAGTCTCTACTTTAGCGCTGCCCTCAAATTGACTTTTCACCTTCATTTACCTGTTTCCACACACATCAGTGATGGCAGAGACTGGCATATGCAGACAGTGCTGCAAATGAAGTGGGCTGTAAACCTTCTTAAGCCACAGATTGAGAAGCATGAAGGTTGTGTGCAGAGACTTGCGCCATCAGTTTGTTGCTCACAGATGAGCAGCCCCGGCTGGAACAAAACATTCAGCATAACCAAACACCAAGGAATAAATAATTGAGTGTTTCAGCAAATCAAATTCAGATCCCTTTCCCTTGTTAAATCTGTCCTTTTCCAGCGGTCATGGGCAGCACTGAGGTCTTCATAGCAGTTTTTAACATGGCAGAATTTCGTACCCTGGAACTCTGGAGAGGACAGGGAAAAATAAAACATAAAATTGCTCTCTCAGGACAACACACTAGTATTACCTAGCAGTATGACTAGTTTGCATACTATTTTGTATATACTTGTCCATTAAGTACCTTTCATGATCTTAGCAAATGCATTCATATTCTCAGAAGCATGGAACTAGGGTTTTTTTTTTTTTTCCTCTACTACTTTCAGTTTAGTTTTTGTAGTATAGAAAAGGAATGAGATCTGAAAGCCAGGGATGTTTCCCTTGAAATCAGTGTGTTTGTCCCAGTGAGAAACCACATTGGATCAACTCATAACCAGTCTACTAATCATTAGAAAAAGAACCTTTTTCTGAGCACCATCTCCTGTAGGGTCACTGATCTTGAATAAAGAGATCTCTGATTTCGCCAGAAGCTGGATCTGATCTGCAACAGAAACCTCTCCCCGTTCAGCTACAGGAATCCAAGACAAATCTCTAAGATCTTATAATCTCATTGCAAAATATCACTTTACCTGTTATACATCTTCCCTTACCTTGTGGTGCTTACAGCCCAACCCCCAAAGACATCACCTAGAACAGCCTTATACTTGTTTGACATTTCTGATCTTGGTTGGAGCTCAAAGGCCAGGGGGAAAAAAAAAAAAAAAAAAAAAAAGAACAAGAATTTCCTATTTGAACTTCATCTCTGGTTCAATTACAGTCTGGGGCAAAAGCTCAGGTTGATTTCATTTCATCCTAATGACCTATTTATTCTTTAATCTGCACTCCCTGTCCTCGCACCTGTTATATAGACATAGAGAAACCAAGAGGGCCTTAAATACGTAGTCCCTCATTAAATAAGGCTTAGAGGCCTTTCAGGCCAAAACACAAATGTGTCTTTATTTCATTTCGTTTCATCTATGTATAGTGGAGCATTCAGTGCCTTTAATCAGCACCATGACACTACAATAAATATTATAAATTAAAGAGCATTTTTGAAACCTGGCCTGGTTTCCTTATGATAAAAACCCATGAGTTTAAAAAGGTGAAGAAACACTCACTGCACTGTATTGCTATCAACAGACAATCCCTCTAACTCAGCAGTCTTGGGTTTTATCACATACACACAGAGCTCACAAGATAGTAATCAATTAAGCATTTTGCTAAAGCACTTATTCAGAACGGGAACATCTGGAGTTGAGATTCAATTGTCCAGAACTAGCTGCCTGATAATTAATATTCCTTCAAATGGCTCTTCTATTAAGGTGTCCCTCCTGTTTCACCAGCCATTCCCCTGCGGCTTGGATGCACTGCTGAGTAGCTGCTCATTCCCCAGCCCAAACCTTGTATAGAAACAGAGACAGACTAGCTGGAGAGCTTATGTTTCAGCATTACCTCAGGCACATCCACCAAGGCTATATATGAAAAATGTCACCTCACTTCAACAGCAACAGGAAAACAAAACCACTTGAGGAAATGTTCTAAGAAATATATTTATATTGCCTCCACAGGACAAGTGCAAGGAGGATGGATTCACCATCATAAGAGCTCATGCAGATTCACCTCCAGTTCTTCTATCTGAATTTACAACTCTAAGGGGTCACGTCCTTCAATGGCCTTTGGACTGTGCTCTGGTGCAACTCAGACATGCGTCTTTCACCATCACTAGTCAGGCCAAGCCCTACATCTCTGTTTCACTTACAGGCTCTTCAAGCATAAACTGACACCTATAATTGCTCCACACTTAGATAATGGTTGCTGCTCCTTAATGCAGCTCTAAAAGCATGTGCAATTGAATTGCAAATATTTCACTCTTGTCTTGAGTGCTGGGCAGTAAGGGAGTACCTTCAGCTGTCTGGAAAATGTCTTGTTTCAAAGAAACCTTGCTTTCTAGTTGCAGGGAAAAAAAAATAACTAAAGTGGAGCCTTGACATAGACCCTATGTCAAGCAGGGATGTGATCATAAATAGTGATAGATCATATGCTAAGTATTGATAATGAGCAGCTGGATATCTTCACTAAAGAAGCTCGTGGTACTTCTCAACTTTAACTGAGTTTGTTCACTATTTTCATACCTTCATTTTACCCCAAACCATCTCCACTGGCAGGTCCACACACTGGTTTAGAGCCCAGTCCTAGCTTCACGAATTATTCCCAGGGCATCATCATTGCTCTCTTCATTGAGCTCTGCCCTGGGGAAGGGCAAGAAAAACCAAAATATCCACACAATGCGGAAGTCCAGCTATATCTATTTGGTTTCAAGTGCATTTCCAATTTCTTTAAGCTTCCAACAGGGAGAAAGGGATCTGATTCTATGCAATCTCATTCACACCTTCTCCTCTACCGCTGTGGAAGCATGATGTTGACTTCTCAGCAAACACAGCCCCATTCCTCAGGGTCACTGCATTGCTTACTTAGCTGAGCCCCATCAAATTATGTTCAAATCACAGTAAGACAAGAGAAAAATCAGATTGCGCCCTTTTCATACCTGGCTTTTTTATTTATTTGCTTCTAATAGAATTTATTATCCAGAGGAATTTCAGTTTCTACAGAGCTGCTTCTTTTTCCCTGTGCAATTTGGGTCAAATCCTATCACTGAGCTCTGCTAAATTTGTTGCAATATTAGCATTGCTGTCCCCAGCCTGGTGGGGATGTGACAGGTAAACATTGCTGCGCTGTGCCCCAAATCTACGTTGAGAATGCTGAAAAGGGCTGTGGAAGAGAGCCAAGGCATCCCAGACCTGCTGGCTCCAGGGAGCCTGAGCCTGGAAGGGGATGACACAGGCACAGGGCAAGTTACTCCCCAGGCCTTGCATGGGGAAGGAGGGCTGGAACAGCCCCTGCAAACACCCCATTTCTGGGTACTGATGCAGATTCTTCAGTGTGTCCTGCTTTCTCTGTCGAGAGGTAAGCTGGAACCATCGGTCTCCAAATCACAGCTGACAGAGCCACAAAGAAATAGAGGATGACAGTGGAAGGTCAAATCGACTGAGGAGGTAAAATCACAAGGAAATAAAGAGAAATGGGGCTTTTTATTGGGCCCGTTCTGATGATGCACAGGTGGGAACATGACAAGGGCTGCTTTGACATATAATTCAGGCTGGCTGTTGCTTAGAAATGGCTATGTTTCTCCGAAAAGAAAGCTGTTCTCCTCCGTTCTGGCTAACTGGAAAAATGGGCAGTGTGGAGAAGAAAGTGGCCAGGAGGCATTTCCTACATAGGTCAAGAGCTTGGATCTTTGGAACAACAGCAAAACAGCTCAGGTCACCTCAGGGGACATGTTTGTGGGCAATAGCACATTTCACCAGGGATTTCTACCCCCTAATTAATTCAGAGCAACTACAGTTTTAAATAAGCCCTTTCAGCATAGGAAATGACTCTTTCAAATTTACTGCCCCCAAAGGACACATCAGGCAGCAAGTGGGAAGGAAACAGTTCCCTGCAGTAAGGACACCACCCTCCCTTGCACCTCACCTCATTCCCACCTCTCCTTCCCTCCCTGTCTCCAAACTCCAGTGGAAGAAATGAGCTAAGGAGCCTCCTGGTCCTGCTGCTCGGGGGCTCCCTGCAAGGTTCAGCCCTTTTGTTCCCTTATTACTCTGATTGTCTCTCTCATTATTCTCCCGATGCCTCAGAGTCTGTGTGGAACCTCGAGGACAGACCCCATATGGGAAACAAAATGATTCAGTCAATACGTGGAGGACATACACCTTGGAGCATATGGCACATGTGCTGACTAACAGTGTAGATAATGTCAATAATAATGCTCTATGGCACGCAAGAGCTGGGCTGCTCAGCCTTCCAACTGAGTAGCTCAACGCAGACCCGGCTGCTGTGTCGTATTTTTAATGTGTGACATAAAAATAGAGAAGATGTAATGGGCCCCTGTTTTCAAATGGGCTTCCAGCTGTGCCACCTGGAATTCAAGGAGATGTGGGAGAAAAAAAACCCAAACCATTAGGTCATAAAAGCTCAGGGAGAAAGCCAGACAGCATTTGATAACCCAGATCTCTGTTCTCCAAGGTTCTGGTGCTCAGAGCACCCTGCAATCTATGGAGATGCTCAGGGTTTATTCCTGCAAATTGCTACAGCCAGCAAGTTTCATGCTCTTGGAGTAGGCTCAACAAATTGCCTTTTGGTAGGGAATAGCAAGTCCTGAACAGAAATCAATAACTATACCTGATCTTTCAGCCCTATTTATTTTCCATATCAGTTTTAGAGCTAAGACTCACTGGCTTCCTGCCCCTCCAACAGTCTCACCCTGGAGGTCATTTGCATCTCTCACATAAGGGATACCCGAGCTGTGGGTTGATTTAGCAGCTCAGGTTTTGTGGTCTGCAGTGGAGAGAGACTTGTGGAAGATACTTGGCAAAGTAAATAGTACAGAACAGCCAACAGTCTTCTCCCTTTCACAGCCTCTAATGAGCCCTTTGCTTCTTATCAGAACAGCAAGGGAACAGACATCCCTCCAGCACATAACTGGCTCCTTTCTGAGGTCTAGGAGATGAAACCATAAGCAATGAGTTACAAACATGGAGTATTTCTGAACTCATTTGTCTGCTGATAGGATTCAGGCCTCATTCCAACCTGCAAATAGGATGTGCTTCACTAGTTTTAAATCATTCAGCAGGTGATAAGTGGTTAACGCCTGGAGCCCTGAGGTGCCTTCAAAACATAATTGCTTATTGAAATAAAACAATAATTAAGTGGAAGACACAGACCCTTCTGATTTCTGAAAACTGGATCATCTTTTATAATGAATCTCTGAGGCTGGGTGCAGATAAGGTGTAGCCACAAAACCAAGGAGAAGGGCTGAGTGAGACCTGAGGGCACACACTGCTCTGGCAGCTGAGGAAGGGAAGAAGTGACAGGACTTGATAGCACCCAGGGAAAGGATGCTCCAGGATGCCACCACAGCACAGGAATAGCTGCATTTGATGAGCAGGGACCATTCAGGTTTGCACTGAGAGGGACAAACTTCAGGCTCAAAAGGTCCAAAACCAAGACAACCATGGCATCTTTTCAAAGTGCTAGGGGAAAAGGAAGGAGTTTACTTGGTGAAAACTGCCTTGTTGAGTGGCCATAGCCTTGGTAATACAGATAGAGGGTCATCACAGCTTCTCAGTTCCTTTCAGGCTCCAATTAAACTGTCTCAGTAACTGGCACCTAAATCAGGCCCTTCTGGACACAGCGTAAATCAAATTTCTCACCCTCCTAGCACCATCTGTCAATGATGGATCTTGTCTGTGTGGGGGATCTGTATGCCATAAATTCAAACGGGACATCTCTCACAAAGTTTTTGATATCTGAGGTGCCAGGAGATGTTTTATATTCCTGCATTCCCCTTTCCTTCTCTCCTTTCAAGCACAGAGACCAGAATTCTCCATCTCTTCAGGCAAGATTTGCCGAACCCTGCTCACCCCAAGGGCTTTGATTAGTCAGAGTAAAAACCACCGAATTAACAGTTTGGTAAGTAGATACCTGATTGTTTTCATCCTCTTTACCACAGTGTGAGCATGTTAATCATGCCTTTGGGCTTAATCCCGATTATTTCATTGCAAACAGAGAACATATCATTACTTACGGTGCCGTTCTAGGCTATTACTCAGTCCTTGGGGTCAGCAGGTGATGAGGGAATCCTCCTGTGCAGCTTTCTGTGCCCCTGCTTCTCAAATGGTGACAGACTCCTGCAAGCCCTGAGCTGAGATTTAATGAGAAAGTATCAGCATAATTTAGGTCCTAAACTTGCAACCCTTTCAGCTTTGCACGCTTCTTGCACATAAAAACCCACAGAAGAGAAGCAGGGATAGGCAAGTGAAAATGTTACTGTATACCCTCCAAAAACATGCCTTGTTTTTCAAGTTCATCATAGACCCTAGCAGGGAGCTGGTGGTACACGTGGTGGGCTGTCCCATGTACCAGGCAGACAATGCAGCTCAGTTTGCCTGTGTAGCTGCTTTAAAATACATATCTTAATCCAGTGCCAGGGACCACATTGTGTTAATTGGCCCTTCGTCAACAACCTCAGCAGAGGGTCAAGGCTGGAACAGACAATGGAGAAGTTGTCTCCAGAGTGAGCTTCTTACCCTCCCCTTCCAGGCCAGGGTAAGAACAAAACCAGACTCCACTGCCCTACAGCTATCCCCAGAGCTCCCCACACTGGCAAGAGATGCCAGACAGTTTTGGCTTCTAAACATTTCTACATGAAAAGTGACTGCCAGCACTTCAACAGATCTCTGGCCTGAGCGAGCAGGAAGGAGGCAGCAAGCAGCTAAATGCAGAGGCTATTTTTAACCTGGGCTCATTTCTTAAGGAAGAAATTATTCATAACCTGTATGGATGCAGTGCCATGGAGGCTTGGCTGCAAACGCTCGTTAATGGAGCTGCCAGCTTCCTCCTTTCGGCTCTGGGAAGCAAAGGCTCTTCTCGCTGTCTTACAAGGAAACACTGAAGGTGTGAGATTATCGGGTTTGTGCTCACTGGCTTGGAGGCTGCTGTGGTAGGAGACGAAGCAGAAGCTCTGAGGCGCATTGTAATTTTGGCACCCGCTGCCCATCTTCTTCCAGTACCTCAAGGGGGCCTACAAGAAAGATGGGGAAAGGCTGTTTAGTAGGGCCTGTTGCAATAGGACAAGGGGTAATGGTTTTAAAATAGAGGGGGGTAGATTTAGATTGGAAATTAGGAAAAAAATTTTTACAATGCGAGTTATAGAACACTGGAACAGGCTGCCCAGAGAGGTGGTGGAGGCCCCATCCCTGGAAACATTCAAGGCCAGGCTGGATGAGGCTCTGAGCAACCTGATCTAGTCAGGGATGTCCCTGCTCCTTGCAGGGGGGTTGGACTAGATGACCTTTGAAGGTCCCTTCCAACCCTAACCATTCTATGATTCTATTTCATCCGTGCTCATGCTCAGAGCCATCCTTGTGGCTTTCTTGCAGCTCCAGCTTCTTCTGTTCCCTGCACCCTTCTGGGAAGTCCTCTTCTGAAACACAGACACTAGTTTAGCCTAAGGCAATTCACATTTCTCTCCAGTCTTTTCTCTCCATGTGGGAAGTGCCGGTTTCCTGCACTTGGAAACCCTTTTCTTACAGACCTCTCACTTCTAACACTTACATCTTTTGCCATAATCAGTGGTCAAATGCTTCTGGCCCAGCAAGGGCACAGATCACTTTAAACTGCAGTCCTGATATCTGAGTTTGGCAGACAATAGTTGGCTTTAAGACCTTTCTCATCTTTTTTATTTCACTTTTATAAAGTACATGCTCAAGGATTTCAACTCTGAAGGCAAAAAAAAGACTATTATGATCATCTAATCTGACCTCCCACTTACCTGTCGATGTATAAATTCACCCAGTGGTCCTTTACTGAGCTCAAGAACTTCTAGTTGAGCTGGATTGCCTCCTTCAGAAAAGTGATCTGAACTTGATATATTGGATTTAAGTAACAGAGAGCTTGCCGCAACCTTTGGCAACCACTCTAGGGGTTCATCATCCCGTTGTTAAAAACGTCCACCTCGCTTCCCAATTGGAAATCAATGTTAGACAAACACAGAAATTGAATCTTGTTACATCCCTTTCTCCACTGGTCTAAAAAGCCTTTTAACATTCAGTATTGTTGTATATTTTCCCCTGAACTGTGAACAAATTACTCCTACCATCTATGTGGTATGCCAGCTTTGAATGGAACACACATAATGTATACAGCAGCTCTAAGATATACTGGTTCATCATCTGTCTCAGCTTTGGCACCTTGTTTTTTCAAGGTTTTTCTGCCTGGAGAGCCCCACTCCCATGCCTGTCCCTAAAGCCAGGTGGCTGCTTTCATGCCCTCGCATCTCAACCAACTCAAGAGATGCTCTGTGCCACTGACCTCGTCCTAACAGCTCTTTTGCTCACATTAAGCATGAAGGCCAGGTTAGCAAATGCGCTTTTGTTTTGGATGAACCTAAACCTCCTGCTGTGTTTCAGGCTCCAAAAAGCCTGCGACACCGTTGTAAAAACATTCAGTTTGGTTTAGCTGCTTCAAATTAGACTGGGAGTCTCCAAGTCCCTTGAGATGGATGCATGCACTGGGGAGAATGGAAGAAAGGAGAAAGAGACAAAGCTCAGAAGTCAGCCAAGATACTTAGGCTCTGAGATTAGCTCACAAACAATTGCAAGCCATGTTTTCATTCTGCTGCTTAAGGACTCCTGGGATCTACAGACCACTTGTAAGAGTTCATAACAGGTAGTTAAGAGAGCAAATAGAGCCATAAATTCTTGCAAGAAAATTCATCATGCCACTCAAGAACTTTTGGGGCCCACATTGCAAGTGGAGATAAGACCCATTGATTACAGGACATGGTTACAACAATGCAGCTGAAGAGGAGCTTGTGCTCCCTTATCCTCTATGACAAAGAACATCTGCTTCTCCGTGAAAAATCACACCTCAGTTAAGAAAGCACAGACACTCCAGCTATCCCCAGAAAACAATCAGAAAAATAAACGTATCTAACCAGAATGCAGCTTTTCCTGGTCGCTCACACCAGACCAACAGCCATCACACATAACTTCCTCCAGAAATAACACTAAAGAGAATGAAATACATCACAGGCAACACAGAAGAAACAGGTATTTAAAGGTGATCAAAGCCAGCAACACACCTTACAGCTAAAGTCAGCTAGAGTAGGGGGGGGGAGGGGGAAGCTATAAAAAAAAAAGACCCCAGTCATAAAAGCTCCCTCCTCCTGACCCCAGCAGTTCTAAACCATAGCTACTCCTGCATGGGTCTTTTAAACGGGCAGAGGAAATTGAGGCAAGTGATGAACCGATGCCCAGCAGCTGGGCTGCTTTCCTCTCTGTAAGTCCCTGCACTCAGCCGAGCAGCTGTGTGCTCTCTCCCGGGCAGCCGAGAGGGTGGCGATTAGCCTGTTCTCCCCACATTTCTTCCATGAGCTCTTCGCTCAGAAGAAATATACCACAGATTGAACCTGCTGTTTTGCAGAGGGAGATAGTACAGGTGGGATGGATTAACCAGAATATAAATAAAAAGCCTAAGGTGCAGCAAAACAATAATAATAAAAATCTACCTGCAGCATGATCTCTGAAAAATTTTTCCTCTCTCTTCAGACACTGTGGTGGATGCACACCTCCATCTTTCCCATGGCTGTGAGCCCCACACTGCTAGCCTGAAACTTCTTTTCCTGAAAAGAACTATAAGACAAAAAAAAGGACAGAGCAATCTCTGTATGAATCCATAAAACATAACTTTTATTATCCCCCCATCTGCTTTCCCACCGGATGGCACATATTTGCAAAGCAGCCCTTGGAAGGAAGGGAAAAGAAGGAAAGAAAGAAAGTTGCCGTGAAGAAATCCAAAGTGATGGGAAGATCTTAGGGTAGTGGTTGTAATTTATAATCAGCCCATTTAATACGGAACACTAATGCACAGCTGCTGAGAAAACTTGTCCAATATGTTTCTGCAACAGCAAAAAAAAAGCCCTCTGCGGTAATCTTGGCGCCTACATTGTGCTACAAAGAAATTGTCTAATTGCAGAACATTGTGTAGTCTTCAGTATTAACCTCTTTACCTCACAGCTAGCCAAGTAACACAGCTCTCCTGTTCAGAAATCCTGGAGCAAAAGAACCAAGGGAAAACGGATTAATAAATCCAACATGACAAGTCTTTTACTGTTGATCTTAGATTTATATCGGGAATAATCTTTTTTTTCCCCTGAGCAGAGTACTAGGCCAATGACGCAAAGCAGGACTCACCTTAAGACTGATGTTTCCAAGCTCCCTCCTTCCATCCAACTTGCCAGTCTGGTACAAACTCCCTGGCTTATTGCGTAGGGGCTGAACCTGTGAATTCCCCTGGCCCATGTGTTCCTGCGGTTTTAAGGTGCTCAGTGCCTTATGATTTCAGAGTCAGAAGGACCTTGATCCTTCACACAGAACATAAGCAGCTTCAAGGAGGGCTCAGGACGGGGCGGAGAAGAGACAACAGAGCCCAGGAGAGGGTTGCAGTGCTTGAACAGGGCAAATACAGCAGAGTCCAGAGCTTTAGTGTACCATTTAATCCCCGTGTGCAGGGGACTGGAGAGCGGTTCAGGCAGCTCTGAGGCTGGCTGTCGATGGAAACTATTAGGAAAGCAGCCCAGTGTCTCTGGAGAAGCCATAAAGCTTGGAAAATAACTTGAAGAGGTGGCTTAGGAGACCTGTGAGCAGGAGTTTCTCCTTTTAGTTTCTAAAGCATCATCATCACAAGCTGAAATGAAATTACTTCTGCCTCAGAAGTTTAGGAGATATCTGCAAACCTGAGGTTATGTGTGAATGGGCTCCAGCTGACAGCCAGATCCCAGAGGAAAACTCAGTGGGAGCTGTAATTTCAGTTCTTAGGGACCTACATGAGAATTCTGGTTCTCAGGGCTTCCACTTTGCTAAGCCTGCATCTCTGAAAACTGGATCCAAAACAGGCCTCAGCACTTGCTCATAACTTCCATAACCTGCCTGGCACCCACCCAACACTAGAAACCCTTGCTGCCTCTCTTGAAATTTGGCTCAGACAACACAAATCCCAGCTTCAGGCTAAGTGAACATTTTGTGAACCATTCAGCAAGGCTGGCCTGCATTCCAGTTTGCAGATGATTTGTTTTCTGTGGGAAGAGGCTAGCCAAGCTCACCCACGCAAGCTGAAGGCTGGGTGCTCAGCTAGAGCGAAGGCGAAGCTGAAACAGGCTCTCCGTGCCTGAAGCCATGAGAAGTTTGGGATCGCTCAGGCAAATGCTGTAACTGGCCATTGACAATAAAAGCAATCAACTCTACGTAGAAGGTAGAGCTTGTAATTTTAGTTATAAGCACACTAAGTAAATGTAATGAGTTAAATAATCTAGTCCATGTCAGATGCTATTGGAACACAGCCTTACAGAAATGCTGTTTCTTAGTAACTTCCTAGAAGCTTCCGTAAGAAAGCAAAAGTGCCAATTAACTTCGAACACTTGTTAATGCAGATGGTGCTGAGATTTTTAATCAGAGAAGGACAAAAAATTATGGCTGAGCAGGCACCAGTCTGTCCACAAAGCCTTCTCCAATTAAAAGCAGAATGGTCGTGTCAAGGCTAAAGCAAAGGGTTCCCAAGGTATTAAATCTTGTCTAATTAGCAATTGCTAAGAACCAGTCAGCATTTTGATTTGGATGAAATCCAAAAACTTTACCTTAACAAAATCATGTTAGAAATGGAAGTTATTCCAAGAGATTATGCAATAGAAAGAATTAACTAGACTGGTAGTTCAGTTTGGAAGAGCCTAGCTCTTCCCCAGTGGAGTTAGGTATCATAGGTATCAGCCCATGGAACACATTTTGTTGCATGGCAATAGTTATGGTGTGATGGAGAAAATGAGGGGAGTTTAAATCATAAATCTGCTAGACTGCTCCTGTTGTCTGTTTGTGGTCTCACGTGTGGATTAAGGTCATCCGAACAGTTGTGACCATTATTTTGCTGAATCTTCTCCTGACATACCCAGCTCCTTAGCTAACTCAGAATCTCTACTAAGCACTGTGGCGTTCTTCTCTTTTGATCCCTGCCTACTGCCAGAGCGGTAACAGCAATGGGATCCAAAGATATTTTATTTTATTTTATTTTATTTTATTTTAAAACTGATTTGTTGTTCCATGATTTAATATTTGCTTTGTATTTGTGACCACAGCTCTCTGCTTGTGCCCTCAGAGGCTGCAATCCCCTCTTGCACTCCCAGCCCAGTGTTAGCCAAGCCTGGGAATAACTGGCTTCCAAGATCTGGACTGACTGCAGGTCTGATGTGACCATAGGCGGTTGTGCTACTAAAAAGCTAACACTTGCAGTTATTTTCCTAGCCCTAGAGGGTGACATTGCCACACATAGCTCGGCAGTAATGCTATTTTAACCAGAAGAAGACATGTTCCGTATCTCAATTTTCTCATAAGGCAAGAGAAATTACACAAAGTCTACAAAGGCTACAGATTTTTGAACCTAAACTTGAAAATTCAGGGAGGAAAGATCCCTGTTTTACCAGCACTTCTAAAATTTACCTCCTTCCTAATCATTGTAGGCATGGATTTATTTCAAACTCCAATAACCTATGGAATAATTAATTCTATTAGTTTCCCTTTTGAAAGACAGCTAGAGTCCACACATGAAGTATGTTGTGCCTGAGCCATTTTCTCTTATTTCTGGGAGCTGCTATCAATTTTGTCCTGATAGATATTTGGCTCCATCGTACTATAAAAAAAAAAAAAAACAAAACAACACCAAAAAACCACCAAACCCCAACCTTTAAAAAATCAAGAGAAAAGCATCTTTAATTCTTCACCTCTGTGAATCAAAACATCTTCATCTGGATGTCACAACAAAAGTCCCAACACCAAAGTGGCCAGAAGAACAAACAAGGGTCCTTTTACAGATACTGGTAGGTGAAGAAGCTGAAAACAGGATTTTCTGGAACCACTTTAGAGAGAATACGAAATATCCATGGGGAATTTATTAAAGCCAACAATGCAGCTACTCTGTAGCTTTTGGAGGCAAACAGAGGATCAGGTCTTCAGCCTCTTTCAAGCTTGTTTCTGCACTTGAAATTGCACTTGTTATCCACAAAACTGTCTGCAATTACTGTGCCGGAACAGGTTGGGTTGTGACTGACTATATCTCTGCACACCCAGCCTCAGGAAAACTAGATGCAAATGCAGACTGTTTCATTTCACATGTGAAAATTGGAATTTTCTATCAAAAATTGTGATCCTTACTGCCTCACCCAGTAAGTCAACCAGTTTGGAGTGCGAAGAGGGGATCAAAAAATGGATCATCTATGGCTGCTTCTAGTATTGGTTGTATGAGTACCTGAAGTGAGTCATTATTGTCTGTCTTGTACTTCAGTCTGGACATAAGAATATGTTACTAGCTCTGTAGTTCATGGAAACTTTTAGTTATGCCTAGGGCAGCTCTGAGGGAAAGCTGCTGCAATTCTGAGTTTGATTTCTCCTCCATCCTTTCTTGGGTCCTTTTCATTTCCCTTTCTCTTCTGGTTTTTTTTTTTGGGCAGCTGGATCCATGTATTTTGCTTTGTCCACCATTACCACAGCCACATGTTGCTTGTTTGCTACTTTCTGTGCCTGCTTCCTGGACCTGAAATGGCTCAGATGAAGCAGAGAGCATCACTCTGTCTGCAAACTCACCCTGAGCCACGCAGTCTGGACTGAAGCTGTGTCTCTGACTTCCTTCCTTCTCAGCCAAGCCTGCAGCCTAGCAGCTCTCCCACCCTTCCTTTATACCCCAAGTCTTTCGGTGTGCTGTTTGGATGCTGTTTCCCAGACCTAACTACTATATATTTTCTTGCTGTTGTTGAAGCACTGGTTTAAATCCAACATCGTTTCCCATTTTCCAGTTTCTACAGAAACAGCTATTAAAATCCTCTTCCTAGTAGCACAGTCGTTGCTTTTAATTCTTTCTGCACCAAGCTTCTCTGTGGGAAAGGATTGAGCCGATTTTTGAAAAAAAAAAAATCTGTGTTTGTGTTTTTTAATCAGCTAACAGAGAGCTGTGGACCAGGCTGTTGAGTCAAATGCAGCACTGATGTTTCCTCCTCCATTTTCTCCATATTCATTCAGATGTAACACAAGAAGCAAACAGTCTCCTCCATCTCTTTTGGTTCCTTGTGCTAGCATTTCCCACAGCTTTTTAATTTGAATTTACAGTAATCACTTTTTTCAAATGCTTTTTCATGATAGCTGTGGTCTGTCTTTATCTGCCCAGATCAAATACGTCCATCCTAGCACAGCCAAATCATGATCAAACCCACTGACCGTTAAAGCACCAATTCATATTTATTAGCTCGAAATGTCTGGCCGTGGCCCAGCAGCTGGGACATGGAGCGGGACCTCGCTGCACTGAGCCCTGTGTGCACACGCAGGCACATGAGCAGGACACTTTGCTCCAGACCCTGCTCAGTCACCGTCGCGATTTCAAAGTGTTAAACCTCTGATATAACTTGCGAATTCACCTCAGTTTATACGAGCACTCAGAGAGTTAAAGCAACCAGTTTATTTCAGGTTTTGTTTTTTTTTTATAGTGACTGTGCGCTTCTCAATTTCTATATTATTCACACCTCAACAAATCTTATTTCATTAGATTTTGGGAACTGCAACAGCAATTTTGGTGATTAACTTTAAATTGGGGATAATACACGAGCAGACATTAACATAATGTCAAAACAATTTTGTACAATTGTTACTTAACCTCAGTCAAATCATTTCCACCCCCAGTGTCCTCCCAAATGGACCTTTATTAATATGGCACAGACAAACACAAGAGAACCCTGGGTTTTATGCAGGGAAATGATTAAACAAGAACACTTAATAGAAGTGATCATGCAGAGTAACAAGGCAGCAGGGCAAATCTCTGAATTTGCATATTCTGAGGGCTTCATCTGGCCTTTAGAGGAACTACATGAACGAGCCCTCGACAGGATGCTCAGGAAAGGTGTCATAAATTGTCTTGCCTGGATGACAACTAGCAGAAGATCAGCAGCAAGATGTTTAGCTTCTTGCATTTATTATACACAGGTGATTTTAAAGTTGATGGATGGGTATTAATTACTGTGGAGACTGAAGATCTTTATTTCTATCTTGATGCCATAGCTAAAACTGAGAGAATTCATTTTTCAGGTTGAAGGAGAGTTTGTTCTCTGTGGCCTCTTCAGCCAACGGACAGACTAGAAAAAACGCAAAAAAGGCAAAAAAGCCACAAGGAGCAATGTGTCAGGGACACGTTAGTGCCTCATGCAGACGGGATATTTACTTCTACGAAGACTCACTACCTCCTCGCTGCAGGAGGCTGCTTGTATGAGCTCTGTTCATCGCTGCTCAGGGACCACATTCCCTCCATACGCTGTAATTGTCACAGAATCCTCCCGGGCTTTCGTCTCATTAATTGTCAGGGGAAAGTGAAAATGTTCAGCCAGGTGTCCAACTTTCAGTCTCACTGGGTTTCCCAGGGCCTCGTCTTGCAATTCCCAGAGCTTTTTTTACAATCAGTAGACCAGCTCCCACTGGCATCGAGGGGAGTGGGATAACTCCCTTGTTGCTGAGGCCGGGATGGAGGGGTGCTGGGTGTTGGGGGACTGGCTGGCTGGCCATTACCTGCTTTGTATGTGTACTTACCTGAAAAACCACTCCCGAAGGACAGCAAAAACTGGAAATCGGCTGAAAATTTGTGGCTTTGATCTCCAGTTGGGACCATTAAAGGAAAATACAGGGTAAAAGGGGAAAAAAAAAGCCCTAATTTGTCAACAGGCCAGCTTTTATCCAAAAAGTGCAGCAATAGAGATTATTGCTGTTGGCAGAAGAACTCCCCTTTGCCATGTAGCTGAGATGCTTCTGACCAGACCAGTTTAACATTGGTGTGCACAGCCCCATATTCTTGGAGAGGAAATCCTTCCCAAAACTTCTGCTTGGTGCAAACCTGACAGTCCTTCAGGTCGGGACTGTGGAGTTTCCCATCAGCACCACCAAGCTCTGAAAATATTTGAAAGTTTGAAAATGTTTTGCTCTGCAAGATGTATCTTCATCTACATGTCTGGCCAGAGACACCCAGAGAGGAACCAGATAATCACCTTCAAGGCATTGGGAATGGATCCACAAATCACCTTCTGCAACTAAATTAACTCACAAAAACCTTCATTTGGATACTCAAAGTTTGAAATATTCGAGACCAGTGATTGCCTTTGATAATATTGACTGAAATTAATCCTGACATTTATTCCAAAAGTGCAGGGGAAAGAGAAAAACGAAGAAAGGATGAAAAACTCTTTTTTTTGTTTGGTTGGTTTAGTTCATGTTTTTGTTAGAGAGTTGGTTTGTTTTTTTTTTATTTCACATAATCGGTCTGAATGGAACATAATAAATCTGAGAAGGTAATAAACAGCTCATAAAGAAATCACTTTTCAAACTGTTGCTAAAACAACCTCACAACAGTTGGTGCTCTAATGGCTCACTGGAGGGATCAGAGAAAGCTTAGGTGAGCCATGAGCTTCAGGGTAACAAAAAGTGCTGGTTGTTAGCACAGTGCCATGGCTTTACATCAGGAAAAGTCAGTACCAGTGCGTGTACAAAGCATGAGGTAACTATTAGGAGTTGTTTGCTCTTTGCTTTTGATCTCTCCCATTTTTCTCTGTAATACACTGCAGTTTTGAAGGTTTTGTCTTTTTTACACTGGGTCTGAAGTTTACTGCAAGGTCTTGCAGGGAGGTGTTTTGTGGCTTGCAGCAGGTAGAGGATACGGCACAGATGTTTCAGAGAATCATCTGGACTGAACATCTGCTAGGAACAGGATTTGATGCATGGGATGGTCTCTTCTCCATTGTGTTAATAGCTCCTTTTCCATTTGGAGGCTGTTTCTGTTTCAGACGGATGTGACCAATGCATATGCATTTACTACGTCGGCATTTTACCAAAAGCACATTTCTTAGGGAAAAAAAAAGAAGACATTTATCCAAACTATCACAGCAAAAAAAAAAAGTGTTTGGTTGAGAAGAAGCCCTCATTACTGCCAAACCTCATGGCAACAACAAGCCCTCAAATAGAGAGACCATGCATTAAACAAAGAATCACGTTGTCTCTGCAAGCACCCGCTCGAGGAAGGAGGAACAAAGCATGAGTCACCGTGACGTACACAAGTGAAATTATGAATGATAACCTAAAAATAAAATGCTTTCAAATATAGTTGTGTTCCTACTTCTGCCTCAGGAGCATATTCCTCTGAGGGAGGTGATACCTTCCTATCTCAACCATGCAGCACTGTCAGCCACACACAGGGCCCGGAAGCAAGCGGCTCCCTAATTGCCCTGCGGTTGCCGCGCAGGGCTTTGAGCCTGCTCGATGACACCAGCCACACTCTTCTTCTGGATGAGGCACTCTATGGTTGTGGAATCATCACTCTTCAGTCCTTTGAAGGCTAGACATCACCCATTCAGAAGAGGCACCCTGCGTGTCAGCTCTCCCTTAAAAAGGAGATGTAGCATCTCGTGAGACTGTCAAAATGTTACGTTTTGAGCCTGCACTGAATGGAGCCAAAAGTTCAGTGTTATCACTGATGATAATAGTCTTTTTCTCTGATAGGTGCTGCGAGTAGCTAATAAGAGGACATGAGCCAAGCTGTCAATGCAATGTAGCTCCTCCTAAGCTTTTTAGTGCACGGATATTTCACAACGAAACTTGCTTCATCCGAAGAGGTGTCCCAGCAATGTAACTATATAAGCGCATAAATTCCAAGGTCCTTGCTCGGTTTTCACATATTTTACATAATGTATAGTCACCTTGCTTGAGTAAGGCCAGGGTAAAGCCTAGGCAATGACTTCAGCTCTGTGCCTTTAAAGTACAAAGAATCAGTAGCTCTCGGTAACACTCATAAGTATATAGCAGCTCCTGCTGGATGTTACCCAGAAGGGGAAGAAGACAAAAGACAAGGTGGGCTCTTTTAAAACTTATTTGCAAGCTTGAACACTTTGTGTTTGTCCATTTTTATATAAAAAAGGTGAAATCTGGCATTCTTCACGTGTGCAACACATCACCAGCCCAGGCTAGGATCCCACCACCAAGGTTCTGGCAAATATTCGGAATTTTACCTGCACTCCAAATCTGGGTTAGGCTGACATATAAACCCAAGTAACTATGAGTGAGCAGAAGCAGAGTGTCAGAGAGACAACACTGGGTAGGACTGGATCCACCTTGAAGGAGGAGAGGAAGGAGCATTAGCAGTTGGGTTGCCTATGTGTAGTGCTGGATCCCCTCACTGTTTCCCAGCTGTAGTAGGAGAACTGAGAAGGTGATAAATGAGCGCTGAGCAACCACATTGACTCACGAACATCTGCAGATATTATCACAGGACACAGGAGTCCTGGACACTTCTAAGGCTGTGAGACAGTCCTCAGTGAAGAAGACAGCTTTGGCTTAATTTTGAAGACTAAACATTGCTAAGCTCCATGGGCTGGAAAAGGGATGGCTCTCAGATCTTTAAAAGGAATGAGGAAACCGCAGCGGTATCTGACTCATCTTTTTTGCTAATGAGCTATTACAAGTTGTTTTTGAGCCACACTCTTTGCCCTCATTATAACTGTGTTCCCATAAGCTCTGCCTGTTGTAATGAGGAGAAATCTGGACTGATGCACAGTTTTAATGAGATACAGTGTAGATGTAAAACAGAAAGACTAACATCTGAAGCAAGACCTCAAAGTGGAGTAACAGAAAGAGGTAGAGGATTTACCTCAACAGAGAAACCTGGGTAGGAGAAAATGAAACAACAATTTTCATGTCACAGGCAGAAGAGATAAAACTTGCCCCCCAAAATCGAATATGAATTCAAGAGGTGATATCTAGAAGGACACAATTCACCAAGGGGAAAGGAGAGAAACTGAAAAAGATCTAGGAGATAATGACATCTAAAAGTTGAATGGTGAGAGAAAATGCTTGCTGTCGACAACACCAATGAGGAATGAAACAGCCAGCAGAACATTTCTTTTGTTCTTGTCTCTTATCTTTTCATGAAAATTAAAAGGGCAGTTTTCACAGCTGGTGAAGGGCTTTTTTTTTTTTTCCCCCTTCGCTCTGCCATCTGATGCTGTCTCCACTTTGAAAACAGCAAATTTATGCCTAAAGCTGAACGGGTAAAAATTGGACTCTGTTGCCTGTGGGTATTTTGCCATGAAGAGCACCAGGAGCTGATGAGAGATTTCATCCAGATCAAATCAGAGAATATTCAACAATGTCTGTTTTCACAGAAGACTCTTCTGAGCAGCGAGAGGGAGCCAGGAGCTCAGCTGGGTGCGCCCTGGGATGCTCAAGACAGTCTGTGCTGTGAGGGGGAGAGAAAGGGGTAGGGCTGTCATTTTTTTTTGCCTGCATTCTCTGAAGTCAATGTGCCAGAGTGAGAGATCGCCAGTCTGAACCCTGAGAGGAGGATTCCTTCACCATGCAACTGTGATATGTCTCATGATGCTAAGAAGCAGGGGTAAAATCTGTGTGAGTTCCCACCTTCTCAACAAATCTCTGTCTGATGCTGCTCTGCCAGTGCACAATCCTGCCTTCTCATCTTTGTTAGCATCATGTTTCTCCTAGAAAGACTGGTAGTGAAACATTCACCAGGAGTGACCCTGAAATAGCTCTTGTCAAGCAATAGGACAGGTGATTGGTCTTGAGACAAGTAGGTAAAAATCCTCCCTCTTTCAGGAGTAACTGGGACACTTTTCTGAACCTGGATTTACCTCAGGGAAGCGCTACTTCTTTCTCCTCCTGCTTTGCACCTGCTCAGATTCCTGCCTGCTGCTTTGAGTTGTGCATAAACATATTCACATGGGGAGCGGTGTAGTGGCCGTGTTTAGAAGATAAGTCTTGTGTACATATAGACTAGAGATTTCTGATATTATCTTCAATGAAATTTTAAACAGTGCAAATACTGATGTGGCTGGCTCAGCATCCCAGTGCTGACTGGCTCATTCAAACTCTGGCTATGACTCAAAATAGTTTAGTCCCTATGTATGTTCCTGAGAGATTTCTGTCCTAGGATGGCCATGGTCTTCAGAAAATCCCGTGTATTTTCCCCAAGCCCACAAAACTGCTGTCATCTCGCTGACTGTACTAAACTGTGGCCAGATTTCTGTAACTTCTCATTAGGAGAGAGGAAGCACAAACATTCAACGCAGGCTGCTTTCCACAGTGGTTGGCCAGCTGCAGCTTCCAGTCTCAGAAGCCTGTTGTGGTGCATTTCCCAGCCTCTCTGCCTCCCGGGACTCGCTCCTCACTGAGAATTGCTCTGCTGTGACAGTGTCTCTCATTTTGCGATAGGACAGAAAACGATATTTTCACAGGAAGATGAGTGCACTGTCCCTCAATGCAGCATCTGGGAAATCCAGGGTTGCTGTATTTTATTGTTGATCATTAGATGTCAAGGATTCAAAACTGAACAGTTCTGAAAGGTTTTGTTATTGCAGATCTGTTGGTGTGGGATGTAAAACCATGCTCTGCTTTCCCGCATCCCACTTGGAATGAGTTAGAGGAAGCAGACAATGAGAATGCTGCTTTTTACTAATTTTTTCCCCATTAGCAGTCATCAGAGCAGCTGCTGGCAGAAGGTTGGTACGTGTGTTGGGGTTGGTGCATACATGCCGCAGAGTGTGGGAAATAAGGGTGAGTGCTTGCATGTGTAAAATGCATAAAGTGTGGATCAGACAACTGAACATCAATATGCACATGATCAAGGGATGTATCAGAGTATGTGAGTGCCTGAAGTGCCTGTACATTTTTGTGTGCATGTTGTTTGTGTGCATGTGTATGTCTGTGTGCCTGAAAGTGACAGCAAGGAGGAACTATGAAGAGTCACTTTGGGTCTAAGAAAGGGTCACTATTACTGCCTGTAGGAGCAGATCTGTATGTTCAGAGAGGAAGTGTGCTTCTGAAGGCCAGGGCTCTGTTTGCATATGGCTGAAGGACTCTGGAAGGTGCTGGAAGGTTTGCAAAGCCTGTGGCACAGAAGGAGTGAGGCAAGGATAGACCTAAGTTAAATTAAATGGAGGGGCTGTGAAACTGTGCAACACCGGCTGTGTTGTATGACCCGGGAATATGTGGCATCCACTGCCAGTGGGGCTCAATCGCACTTGCCCCTGTGACAAATCCCCTTTAGCAGTGTCCTGCCCCGCTTTCAGACCTGCTGGAATGGGATTTGTCAGCTCTTGCAGCGTGGTTTGGATGTCGGTACCCATTCAGTTCTGGAGCATTTCCACTCTTGGCAAGAAGATGTTAAAAATAAAGGGGTGGCGGGAAGGGGGAATGTATCACCTAATTGATTAGCTCCGTGAATCACAGAGATGCCAGCCTGTCAAAGAGTAAATCACTGAAGCTGTCTTTGATGTCTCCTTCGGTCAAGGACACACCAGTCTGCTGCAAATGTTGTCTTTCCTTTAATGTGCTTTCTCTCCTCTCTCTCTTTTAGAGTTCTGCATGTGCTTGTGGGGATTTTTTTTTTCCCCACTGGCTGCCTGCAGCTGCCATACCTTATATTTTGATTCGTTCAGCAATGACTAGCTAAGCAGGGTTGGGTAGGACAGGCCTGCAGAGGAGAGATTACTAAGAAATGGGAAAAGCAAGGAGAGGTGTTAGAGACCCCTCAAGCGAACTCTCTCCCTCCCTCCACAGTGCTGTCACTCACTCAAAAAAATGCCTCCCACTGCAAATAACCTTCCTGAAGGTAGAGGGGACCTCCAGTTAATCCCATCTTGTGGTAGCATTAGTTGCTGGAGGAGAGGGGAAATACAAATGGTGGTGGCTATTGGCAGAGAGACATGGTCTCTTTGCATTACCTAAAGGGCTGTTGGTTGTTTTTTTCCCATTTCCAGCATGGCTGGCAATTCACTAGCAGTCATGTAGTGCTGAAATACTATAATAAAAACCCAAGTGATGATGCAGCTTTTGTGATGGAATTTCAGCACTCCCAACAGGAGCTGAAGCCAGAAGCCGCATGCAAAAAAAGAAGTGATATTCAGACAAAACAGAACAAGTTAACCAAATCCCTCTGAATTTCAAGTCTGAGCTAGTTCCAAAGCTTTGGAAACTGTTATAAGGCACATCTGATCTCGCTGCCAATACACACTGCATCTCATGTCACGTGCCATCTCGGATGGAAGACAGATCCCCAGGAATGAACTGCTTTTCCTTGGTTTCTTGCCAATGCCACCTGTCCGGCTCTGTCTAGGTAAAGCAACACAGCAATAGCGAGCATTGGCTCAGACAGCGAGTCGGATATGGGCCAGGCTGGGAGATGGCCTGTTAGTAACTGTCGCTCGCTTGGCTGGGTTGGTTGTGCGGTGCTGGGAGAGGGTTCAGCAGTCCAAGGCTTCTGCCAAGATTTTCTGCATGACAGCATCCTCCTTACCGCAGTCTGTGGCCGGACTGAGCTTCTTCCTGCATTTCCCAAGAGTGGGCCTGTAAAGGAAAGGAGTTCTGACATTTCCAGGCTGTTCTCCTTGGAAGTCCCTGCAAACACAAGCTGCTTGCTGTCCCGGTGCATGTAGCTGATGTGTTAACAGCAGGGAGGTACTGGCCACACAGGCAGAGAGAGTGGGGCTCTGGTGCTGGCTTCCTTCCTCAGAAGGTAGTCTGACCCTAAAACTGCTTGTGGGAGTCTTACAAGCAGAGGATGGTGCTCCCAGAACACGCCTTGCTGTCATTCCCTCTCACTCCACCTCCCTGAAAAGTACGTCAGGGAATGCCACCACTCAACAGGCTTAGGACAAGCCCAAAGTGTCAAAACAAATGAGAGAAATGGCTCAAGGGCTAAAAAAACCACAAAGGTACTCATGAAAAAGGGTGAGACAATTAGTAATGATGGAAGGATGTTTTATGCCAAATGCACTAAAATGTAGAGTCTAGTTCTTGTTACAGGCCACTGTAATTTGTTTCTATCTTCCAGGCTGAGCTTTTTGCCATAAATATTCCTCATGTTTCCAAATTGCAGCCGAGTCAGCCCATCGGCTGGTCTTTGGTAAGGTAGATCTTGTCTCTTTGAGACAAGTACTGCAGCTTTTTTTTTTCTGAAGCACCTTTCATTTGCTGACAGCTCTCTTGAATGCTGAAGACCAGCACATGGCACAGCTTTTCAGTGTGGATTCCTGCCTGTAGTTAATACCAGCTTGCTCCTCCTACTCTTCCTTCTCTTTATCTTCAGCCCATTGC
Organism: Chlamydotis macqueenii; assembly: GCF_036417535.1. Classification (NCBI taxonomy): domain Eukaryota; kingdom Metazoa; phylum Chordata; class Aves; order Otidiformes; family Otididae; genus Chlamydotis; species Chlamydotis macqueenii. Next base: position 8,030,465 of record NC_141567.1, on the reverse strand, counting down.
CTTAGAGGACATTTAACACGTTTCAGCCTGAAATCACCCATGAACATGTGTTTCTGGGGGTCACCGCTTTCCAAGAGAGCTGGAAATATCAGACCTTGCAAGTTACACATGGAAACATTCTGAGTGATTTCCCTTTTCATTCCGTCTTCATTTTTCACTGTCAGGTTTAAATCCACTTCACCCATGCCACACTCATCCTGCATTTTTCTAAATTCCTCCTCAAAATGACAGTCAGTGTCTATTCAAATGCTTCATACGGCAATCTTGTTATCATTATCAACCAAACGTGTAATTTTCTCTTCCTCTCCTCTCCCCAAAAGTAGATGATCTTAGTTTATCAGATTCTATTTCTATAAAACAAGCCAAAATACGAGGTACAATAAAAATATAGAGAAAAGTGACGAGGCTTCTTATGCTGCCTCTGAATTCTGACTGGCTTTCCAGATGTGCAAGATATTAGGACATAATTAAGAACAGGTATATTAATTCCTCTTAAAATCTTAGCTGTCAAAGCAGAGGTGACCACGGATGGTTTTTAAAGGGCATAATACTGTGGAACTTAAAGGGAAGATAACTTGCTGTGGTTTCCTTATGTATGTCTAGTGAGAGCACCCTGACAGGACGCTTATGGCTGGACTCATCTGCTGGAGAAGAGGTGATGTTAGAAATGTAGAGATGATGGTTTAATATTACAGTGTATCTGTAATTTCTTTATCTCGGACTTGAGATGTTAAAGATCCTCTCAAAGGTAATCAATGGCACTTTAGTATCCTTTGAAGCTTTTATTCACAACACTTGCATGGTACTTTGTGCCACATTGACTTTACTATTTTCCTCCTATTTTAAACAAAATGACTCCATACCTACCTTTAAGATACTGTAAATGTGGTGATCTGTCAGCCTCATTCATGCAGTGCATCTGGTGCTCCCTTTTTGCAGTAAAATCTGGGGTCATCATTACATTTTCCTATGCTCTAGGACATCAATGGACTAATTATTTAATTCTGTGCTTGCCGTTCTGGGAATTGATACACCACACCATAAAAGAACATAACACGATTGGCATTGACCTACCAGAGAGGTACGGTGCCTGAAAGTAAAATTGTTGTAACACTAAAGAAAACTGGGCTCAGTGCTCTGAATGGGCAATATTGTATATGCTAAGTGAATGAGGGATGGATGTTGAAAGAGCTTCTTTAAAAATGCAAAAGCAATTTCCTAATTTTAAGTCTGCACATACATTTAGGGGTTGATTTGTGACCATAAACAGGCACTGTTTTGTTTTGTTTTGTTTTAACTAAAGTTTTAATCTCACACAGCCATATGAGCTAATCAGTGTCAGAAACAGCTACATTGGTCCAGCCTGTAACAGCCTTCATGAGGAACAGGAGCCATCACAAACAACCTGTAAGAGACATTAGTCACATTCCTTGGTGTAATACTGGAAGCACCCAGCTATAATGCTGGTGAAATTGGTGTGAAAGCCAATTTAGAACAGAATAAAATAGCTATGTGCAAGATGTTTGAAGAAGAGACTGTAAATGTGCAACATGAAACAGGGAAATTGTTTTAGCTTCCTTATGATTTGAAGCCATATTTCATTGACTCTGCTATCATTGCTATCACAGCAGTAAGAACACTATAAAACCTGGCAGAAGGAGCTGAGAAGGCTTCTTATACAACACCTAAAGACTCACTTTTCATAATCCCTGAAACCCACAGTACCCCAAGAAATCTCTCCTCTCTTCATGCTCCATCCATCTGCCATTCAAGTTTTGGCCGTTCATTTCACCAATTCCACTCTGCAATGCTTAATAACCTCTTGCTTTTCTGTTGATTTCTCTATATGGAAAAAGTCAAAGGCATTTATACCTCATGGATATAAACTTTAAAAATATATCAAAAAAGTATAATTTATTCTTCTGCCTGGGAGATGCCACGAATCTCTCATTCCTCCGTATCTTGCATTCAGCCTGGCTCTTTCCTGCAGTTGGTACTCTGCAGGCAGTTTTCCTTGTAGCTCAAAAGGCTGGAGTCCACCTCACTTCAGAGGAAAGCTTCTTCCCAAGCAGGACCTTGTGACCCGCCTTCAGGGAAGACCCAGGAACAGTTCGGGGATCAGTGCCCAGAAGTCATACATGTCCCAGGCTGGACTTGGCTACACCGTTCCCTCTGACTGCGAGCGCTAGAAGTTTGGCACAAGGTGTGAAATATTTAACCAGGCTGCTGCTATGTAAAAATGATAGAGTGTGCCTGAGCAGAACATCTGTCAGCAAGGTGGCAGCTGGCAGAGCCCGGCGAGGATTTTCTGTAGTGAAATGGGACATAACTTCCTAATAGAGAACTGCGACGCTGAGCTGCGTGGGAGGGCAAGGGGAGCATGTGTGAACGAGCGTGTTGCTCTCTCGATGAAGAGCCAGAAGAACAAGTGTCCCGAGGAACCTCATTTGGGAGGGCAGACGCGTGATAGAAGAGATACGGATGAGTGCGGGAGCACGTGTGTTCAGCAGGGTGATTTCTCATGGCCCAAGCAACGGTCTGTAATTGCCCACAAGCTCTTGCTGCCCTGGCTCTGTCAGTGAAGTGTGATCCCAGACTTCCTTCCTTGCAAATGTTTTTTGCATGTGCAGGGGTCTAGCTCCAGACCTTTTAAGAAGGGGACACCTGAAGCAAGCTGATGGCTTCACTGTGGGCCCAAGCTCTTGTCTCGGTGGTCTCAGTGCTGATGGGGCTGAGCAGCCCAGTCATAGGCAGGTATCCAGGACCTGGCCCAGCAGAGGGCAAGACCTTTTGAGACCAAACGTCACCCAGTGTAACATGGGGAGCGGTGTGTCTGACACTGCTCTCCTCTCTGTACTCATACTGCTTCAAAGGAGCTGTATTTGACCTTCCCCAGGAGCAGACTTTTGGTGGCCCATCACCGGCTTATTCCTTGCTCCTCCCAAGAACCCACTTCTCCCAAAACTGAGCTCACAGTAGGACTTCCATGGGAAAGGACACTTGTGCTCAGGAGGGTATTACAGAGCCCTTTGGAGCTCCCGACAGAGGCACAGGAAGGAGAGGCTGAGATGGGCTGTGAGAGGGAGCAGGCCTGTGGGTGCTGAGAGGGGACGTTTGGAGAGAGAGCTTCAGGGATGAGATGGTCTGTGGAAATCTACCTGGTTGCCAAAGCTCTTTGTCAATACAACAGGGCTTCAGCTCATGATTTCAATGGTTTCGCTCTGTGCCAAGGCAACTCCTTATGCGCACACGTGTACCCACACCCCCGCTCTCTTCTTTCACCAGATAATGCAAAGAAATGCAGTAATTAATGGCCCCATCATTACCACTGCCATCCTGCAGAGACTTTTGCTGGCTATTAAATTTAGCAGTGCTCTGAAAACAGCTATTTCCCCTTTGTGCATTAAGGTGAAGACTGTCAGGCACTGAGAGTTTTACCCATGATGCAGGGCACTAGAAAGGGTTAATCAACCATGGGTACATATTGTTTAAGAGCAGGAGTGTGGGAGTGAGACAATAAGAGAACAGAGTTGGACTCGACTTCTTTGCATTCTCCCCCACGCTCCTTTTGGAGGGTGTTTCAGGGACAGGCTGTGAGGAATGCACACTATCTAATCTGCATGTATAATGTAAATATGCACATTTTTTATTTGCTCTCTCCATCTGCAGGGAACTTGCTGGCATCAGAACAGCCATGTGGCCTCGCAGCAAAGTTTCCTTGTAAGAGGAAAGGAGAAGACTCAGCAAGGCTGCTTGCTCTCTGCCTCCTGCATGCTGTGCGAATGGGTGCACAAAGTCTGTCCTACTCACACCTCCACATATTTTCTCTTTGGTCTCAGGACTTTGGGAAAAAAAGGTTGGACTTAGCTCCTTCCAGGGAGCTGGTTCATTGACTGAGCTGGAAAATCAGTGTGGAAGGAAGGAAGAGAAGAAATTGCACTTCGCCAACCTTAAATAATAATTTGAATCAATTTGTCTAGCAAAACAGAGAGTTAAAAATAATTAATATTTAGGATGGGATAAATAGTTTTCATCTTTTAGAACAGATGAAATTAAATGGAGGCAAATTCAAGAATGCAAAGCTTTTCAGCATGAGGAAATCAAAATGTTTCATCTGAGATTGTCAAAATAAAACATCTAGGCTGTACATTTTCGAGTTTTTTTTCCTGTTTGCATTCGAAGCAAGTTGGGTAATTTACAGATTGACTAAAGCAGCTTGATTCTGCATTTTTCTTTTTTTAAAAAAAAAGAATTCTGTGAAGAGCTGCTACCTGGCTCCATTGTGGCCCTCTGAACAGCGCTCGTTACACTGGCTGGAGAGCAGCAGCAGCAGCTGGAGTCACTCGCTTGCCATCAGTAGCTTGCAGCGCTTGAAGTCCTGGCTGCCCTATAAATTGTCTGCCTCCCACCAGGTGAAATGTCTGACCTTGCTCTGCAAAACATTTTGGACCTAGGTCACTTCAAATCAAGGAGTGGTGTGCTTTGCAGAAAGTAAAGGTGCAAAAGCATAGAAGATCACAGAAAATCACCAGGATCTTGTGAAAAGTTCCTTCATAATATCTCTCAAGAACGCAAATCTGCCTTTCCATGGATTTTTTTTAAAGGCATGACTGACTCCAAAGGGTTTTTAATCTATTTTCCTTATTGTTCCACAGCATGCATGTGTATTTGTGTGTATGTGGTTGCGAGAGTATAAATATTAATAGCACAAGGGTGAGAATACATGTGGCCCTCAAATGAGGTTATATAAACACACAGCTGCTGCACTATTTGTAAATTTATAAAGACACATTTCCATCAAGAGTGTGAAAGTCAAATAAGCGTGCAGAAAGAGGGAGCACATATGCTTCATAAACTGCACAAGAAGCCTATAGGAATTACATGGTGCTACTTAAATCCCGGTCCACCGAGGTCAACTGGAGCGGTGTCACCGACTTCAATGGGATCGGGACTTGGCACAGTGCACTTACTGCGATTTCCCTGGGTAAAACAGATTGAGCTACTGGAGAAACAAAGGTCACACTCCTATCACGGTAGCAGAAGTGCCCATCCCTTGGGGCTCGCTGGCATCTGAGCCTGACGGGGACAAAGCAGCAGCATAACACCCCACAGAAGAATCTTTGGTCTTGCCTCCTGCAGCCTCTGCTATTGATAGGAAACCAACATGTGGGTAGAGCAGTGTATAAGGAGCAAAGCAGCTCTGCAGTTGCCTCCCTGCATTCCTCTACACACTGAGCTCTGCTAGAAAGGGGCAGTGGTAATGCATCAACCACGCCAACAAAAGAGCATCGCTTGTGTGTTTGGAAGGGTGATGTGCGCAGGCCAGATCTGCCACCCAGTCTCATTGCTGCGGCTTTAGCAGCTGCTTGCACTCACGGTTTCCCCAGTGAGGTTTTGTAGTTGCTGTCAGACTACATTCTGGAAGCCAGGAGTTGATGGATCTAAGGTTTCACCCCCCAGACAAGGTGGAGCATAAAAGGAGATGAGTGAGAGGCAGGAAGGTTCCAGACACAAACAGGAATTGCTTGGCCAATGAAATGGATTAAGAAATTAAAAAAAACCCCTTCATTTTCTGTGACTCTTAAATTCTGAGGTGCAATATTACATTTTTCCTACTGCAGAAGATGCTACATAGAGCCCAACAGCAGATTTAGGATCATTATTTGGCCTCACAAAATGACCTTGGTCACGACAGCCTTTGGATCAGAGACATCTTCCTAAGAGGCTATTCTCAACCTGCTGCAAAAGAGCCACTCCCTGCCCAGCTCCCGGGCACATGGATATTTGTTTGAACCTTCTCCACGTTCTGTATCCCTCCAGGTTTGGTATAAGTGTCTGAGGAGGTGTTTATGAGAAACCATACTCGACATTTCCATTGCCTTCCTGAGGCAGCTTTGCTGATGGGAAGGGTGTTGAGCAAAAATCTGCTGATTTTTTTTTTTTTTGGTAGAGTCACTGGTGCTTTAATAGTTGGGCCAAAATGTAGTCACCCAGCCCTGAGGGGACATTCTTCATGGACACCAAAGGCCAGGATTCCTCCTTTCTAACTTCTTCACCAAGGTGTCTGGGTTGGCATAAGGTTGGCCCAGACTCCCTGTGTACTCAGTGAAGGCATGCCCAGGTGACAATTCAGACCTTAGGTGAGCTAAGGGAAGTGAGTTGAATCCAAGCTTCCTTCTGCCTTTGTTCAGGAAACCTTATCTTCTAATAGTCTAACTTACTTTGTCCTCAGTGGAGGGCATCCATCTGGGGGAGTTTTTATGCAACAGGTTGGGTTGTAAATGTGTACTGGAGTGCGCTGCACATTCACCTCCCTCTGCGGGCAAGACCGTATACTGAAATGAGAATAAGAGCTTTTCAGGTAATTGAATTTTCGGTTCACTAGCAAGAACACTTCTTTTCTGTGTTGTTTTTGATCAGTTATTCTCAAGCCAAAAGTAAAGGCAAAAAAGCATCTTGGTTTGAGCAAAACATTTCTCTGTCCCTTTACAAGAGATAACAGCTGCGTTTTAAGCACACCTTTCAAAATAGAATGGAAGGCAATTTCTAATCGAACTAAATTTACAAAGGAAAGGTCAAAATACTTTGTTTGAAAGTGGTACAAAGAAACATTTAGATTTGAATGAGAAATTCAATGTCAAAATAAAGGTTCTAAATTCCCCCTCCAGCCTCTGAGGATTCAGTGAAGCAAATATAAATTTGCAAAAAGTTGCTGTTACCAAATCTGCATTGCCCACTGAAAGAAAATAATCCCAAAATGTCTTTCCGATCTAAAAATGATTCTACAAATGCAAAAGATCAGGCAGCTGTTTCCTGGACAGAGTGCAGAGCCCTTTCAGCTGAAGTTTCAGCAAGTCACCCCTAGGCTTTACAGCAATGTCTCTCTTCAGTGATCATGAATCCCTTGTAATTTTGTACATAAAAATGTCCTGCTAGTACCATCGTAGATGGAGATAGTCACCTCATCCAGACTGCAGTATGAGAGCAACTTGGGCTTGATTTATCATACCTTTAAGTTATTTGTATTTGTTCCAGCCAGCAGACTGGCTTTTGCTGTATTTAGTTTCAGTCCAGGGAGAAGGGCTGAAGGGAGTGAAACAAATTTTATGGGAACGTTTTGTGTTTCATTCTAAGTGTTTCCTTCTTCCTTATGTAAAATATGAGTGAAAGAAGGGACGGTGGAAATAGTGGTTTCCCAGACTAGCACGATTGTACAAATGGAGGAGCCAGGTGGGTTTTGCAGAGGATGAGTTGGAATGCTGCAGCAGATGTTGATCTCCCAGTCTGCAGGGTGGAGGGAGCACCACTGGCCATCAGTAAGCAGCAAGCCCTTTCCTGGGTATGTAACACCCCGGCAGGTGGGTATGGCTGAGAAAAGCCTGGAGATGGAGACTTCAACTGACCTATGGGCACACGCAGAGAAAAAAAGCCAATCTCCGAGTATCCTCTAGCTCATGCATCATCACGGACACCTCACATTGCCTTGCCTGGGTCAGGATTTGAGAGTGCACGGAGAGAAGGAGCTGCTGCCTAAACCGAGCTCACTGATCCACAAGCAGTTGAGTGACGCCAGTAGAACTGCTTTTCCCAGCTGCCTCATTGCCCTCAACACCGTTCTTCAGACTTGTACTTAGCTCAGCTGGACAGCGCGGCCTGACACCCCCGCTCCATCATTATCCAGACAGGGGTTTCGAAAGCCGCTTGAAATGCCCTTGATTGTGCACGTGTCAGGTGGCAATTTGCCAGCTGGGGCCGGGCATTGCAGTCGGCAGGACAGCAGGCAAGCAACAGAGTCGGCGGCTCACCTCGGGCAGGCAAGGGGTGTGCGTGTTTGCCTGCTCCTCCTCCTTCTCACTGTCATTCCCTGGGTTTCTCCCTTCTGCACTGGAGAACAGCCTGTGCCAAAGCAGGGTCGCTAAACTCTTTCCTGAATACATTTGATAGAGGAGATAATTTCTCTCTCTTTGTGGATGAATTCAAGAGCTTCAGAAGTTGAAATGGTTGCCTACTTTTAGATACATAAACATGTGAAATACTTTTTGAGCAGTGAGGTCGGGGTTATAAAGCGGACTGTGTGTTACCACTGGTGAAGTTATTCTGGACTTGCATCGTCACACTGATTTTTTTTCCCTCCCCTGTGCGGTCTGCGGGAAGGTGTGTTTGTGCATGAGGCCATCAGCCTGGCAGCTTCCATGAGCTTTGCTCAGCTGATGTGTGAGTGATGTGCTCTGCTTAGGGCTGGTGCTGTGGTCTGACCTTAGTGCCACTGTTGGGACAAGAATCCCCTCTGATTTTTTTCCAGACATCCTCTGTTTAGACTAATCAAAGGTTCCTGGCTGCTGTCGCTCTGATGCATGCACTTTTCACTTTGATTTTCCTCTCCTGTCACACATGGAGCTGCCAAGCACCAAGGCTGTGTGATTGCATATTCCCCACATCCCTTCACAGTGGATATTAATCTGCTCCACTGTATTCCCCTCTGATTTCCTTCAGGAAGCACTGGGTTGGAGCACGGAGGGAGACAAAAGGAGGCACAGTGCACAGTCAGGCACGACCCCTGGAAGCGGCAGGGGCTCAGTAAGGATGAGTCTGTGGCCCAAGACTGAGACAGGCTGGGAGTTGCGTGTGAGATGTAGATATGGGTACAAACACTCCACCTGATGAGGACTCACGTGAGAGGTGCCATCCTCAACAGGGAAATACGTAGATTTTTTGGGGAAGGAAAAGTGTTTTTCCCGAAAAGCAACTTGTGTTGGTGCTACAGAAAGTCACTGATGGCTGAGAAAAGTGGTAAATCCTCCAAATGAATGAGAGTTTTTGGGAATTTATCTAGGAAAACTGCATAGAATTAGCAAACTTGCTAAGTGTTTCACACCAGGTTATTTTGTTTGGCTCCTATTATGTCCTTCCAGCAGAATAAACTATTTCTCATCTCCTCCCTGATACGTGAGCAACGGAGTAATTACCTAAGATATTACACTTGAATAGGAAAACCATCAACATTATTAAGGCTACATCAAACTGTAGGGTATTGCTGACTCTCATTGTTCTCCCTGCAATATTTATCTGGAATTTGTGTAATTCCAGATCTGTGACACCTGCTATTCTCTGTCCCTTTGAAATAACAATGTCTGTCTTTATACTTCACTTTTCCACCACTGGTCTCAAAATACTTCACAAAGGCAAGTATCATTACTATCACTTTACGGATGAGAAGTCTGGACACAGGGAGGTTAACTGCCATTGGACTATCCTACATTTACTCTTCTACCAACAGATCATACTACAATGCAGGTCAAATTTCTGTCTTCCATTCCTGGATCACTCTCCTTTCCCTGTTCATCCCAATAGAATCCCAAAGTTTATGCAGAGTTTTAAATTTATGTGGAGTTATTGACACTGTGTTCTGCTCTTTGTCTCTCTGTGGTTCCTGGAAATTCTGCTATTTCTGCCTGCTTTAGAAAAAGCTGAGATAATTTCTTTTTCTATAGGCACAGATTACAAAAACAGATCTGGTTCATGTATCTACCAAACTGTGAAGGAGCCTGACTATGGGAATCCAGTTAAGACTGTTTGCAGGATACAGGATAATTAAAATATTCATTATTTAAGACTCAGGTTTCCACTCCAGTGTTGCACCTGGAGTGGTGCTAAAAATGCTGGTGTCTCTTTATATTGGACCTATCTCTGCTCAACAATGCTTCTGGTGATGTTTAAAAATTCAGAGTTACTATATTTTAGACAGTAGCCTGTGCCTGACCTTTTTCACCCAGCGTTGCGTGGAGGAGAGAAGATGAATCTTTGCCTTTGAATGATAACTTGTTTAAAAATAGGGCTTATAATGGCCGCACTGACAGACTTTCATTTATAGCAGCTTCAGTAGGATGAGGATAGTATATTTCACGGGACAGAAAAGAGCAACAAGAGAAGAGGAAAAAAAAAGAACAGAACAATATTTATCTCTGAGGTGTTCTCTCAGCAAAACCAATTACTGGTCCTGTTCTTGTGAAGGATGTGGAGTGGCTAGCAAAATACAGGCCATGGTGCAGAAGATGCTTTTGTCACACCTGCATTTCCCTTTGGGACTTGGCTAGGACACCAAAGACAGAACAGATGAAAGGACATAGCTCAGTTGGTCTCAGCAGATTTGGAGATGCTTATTTGTGCCAGAGCCTTCACTCTCTCAGCCCTTCTTCTGTTAGTGGAATGTACACTTGAGTGGAAGCAGAGTAGTCTCAGCCTATCCTCGTCAGAAGACTATTGAAATAGTCGCACAGGGGCAGGTGTCTTGGCAGGGGTTTTAAAAAGTGCGTAAGAATAGGGCAAGGATTTATGATGCTTTCCTTACATCTTCCTGAATTCCTAATGATTTTAGCCCTTCATTGCTCTTGTTCTCCTGTTGCACTCGCTGTGCACAGATACTTCTGAGTGCGCATCATGATACTGTACAGACATTTGCATCTAAATCTTGAATCCGAACAATGAACCGCACTGTGCAGGGTCCCTGCAAACCAAGGTCAAAGCCACTTGCCTCACAAATAGAGATGGCTACACAAAGGCTTTAGAGTATATTCCTAAAGAGAGAATAATTAGAGACATGGAAGTAAACATGAAATGGGATAAAATGTTAGATAGGTTTACCAAAGACACGGAGAGTGCCAGACTAACTCGATATCCTTCTTTGATAAGATAATTGATTTTCTAGACAAAGGAAATGCAGTAGATCTAATCTCTCAGGATTTCAGTAAAGCATTCAATATGGTGCTGCATGAGAATTTTAGTTTTGTTGGCAAATATGAGGTTTAGCACAGGAACTGTAATGCAAATAAGGAAACAGCTGATGGGGAAACTACAATAGGTTTTAGAGGGAGAAGTGTCAGGCGGAAAGAAGGGCAGCAATGGGAGTCCTAAAAAGGCTTCCTGGAGTCTAAGCTGGTTTAAACTCTCATGAATGCTCTGTGTTCAAGAAGTACATGTAACTTTTTTCTATAGCTACAAACCTGACAAACATTGCAAATGGAAGAAAGATTGGACTATCATAAGAAGAGGTAGATAACTTTGAGTGTTGGAATAACAGAAACAGGATGGGATCTACTGGTATAGACTGCTATGTCATGTATTAGGTAACAGTAGCTATGTTTTTTTTTTTTTTACTGTGATCTGGGAATCTGTCACTTGGAAATTATATAAAAGGAGACAAATGTAGGTGTAACAATTGATGACAAGATAGCTATGACCCATCGATGTGACATCACCATTTAAAAGGTCAGTTTTGTGTTTGAGTATAGCAGCTGGTGTAAGTCTACTTGAAATAGAAAAGTGCTGATGCTGTTATTGTGCAAGGTCAGATCTCCTGATTCAGTGACGGATGGTCAAGAGGGGTGGATTCAAAGCGGAGCAGTTGTTGAACAGGACAATGTGCCTGAGAGAATGGAGAGCTAGTCCTACCAGAAGAATTAGGAAGATACGGCTTGTATAGCCTAAAAAATTGAAGACCGAGATTACTATGTAGTGCTGTAAACAACAGGAGAGGGCAAAAGCACTTTAACCTAAAGAAGAAGGCTGGTACAAGAATGTGCCTGTTGGTAAAAAATATTCAGAGACTCATTCAGCTTAGATTTGAGAGGATAATGTCATTCCACCAGAATAGCAAACTTCTGTTAGGAGAAAGGGTTTTTTATAAAAAGCCTGCTAATTTAAAGATGGAAAGGGACTGGTTGTGGCAGAGATGTTTTGGGGAGACTTGAACAGCACGTGCCAAAAATATTCAGTCTCCAGCACTGTTTTTAAGTCCCTTTTTAATCAGCACAGAGAAATGAAATCATAAACCAGCATGAATAAGGGAACAAACAGCCAGTCTCCTGGTTATACATTCTATCAGTCCCCCGCTGGTGCCTTGGCTCAGAGTTATTTGTGTTCATTCTCAGTGTCTCATATCTTACCAGTTCAAGTCGATTTCTAGCACATATTTTTGCATTGCGGTTGGGTACATTGAGCTCAGACTGAAATACAACATTCACAGCTCCCTGATAGCTGTGAGATTCCCTTTAATATGGGTTTCAGAGGTAAACCCTGCACCCCAATGACGGGGATGTATTATTCACCTTTTAAAATGACCTTGCCTTTCATCCAGACCTCAGTGGTCAATCTAAATTATGTTGCTCCAATAAAACGTAGTTAGCTGATGAGGTCAGATACATTATTTTTTCTTCCCTAGGCATAGCCTGCAGCCTTAGTTTGTAGTGGGTTAGTTGGCACTGATAGAGTGATCTTTGCATTGGAAAAACAGATTGACATGATGGGCATGAACAGTTTAGCAGGCTGGAGGCAGGGAAGCCGGAGTTTATGAGCAAATTGGTTTAAGTACAGATTGTTTCATTTTTTGAGAACAGCAGCAGGGTGCTCCGAAGTTGCATGCTGCTGCAGCTGTTTAGACATTAGTTGAGGACATAAAAAAAAAAAATATATGACAAAGGAGTAATCTTTGAATAGCTAAAACATATTTCAAAATAGGATAAAAAACCTTAAAGGACATCTTTTTTTTTTGAGTGACAGGGGACAAGAGGAGAGATTGGCATTCGCAAGATAAATAGGGATGACTATATAGAGCAGACTCAGAGAATTCACCGTATATACTAATCCATAAAACATCTATTCAACACCTTGGGCTGGGAATCCATTTAGTAGGTGTGAGGATAATGCACAGCGAGGAATATAAATGCAAAAATAAAGCCAAGTAGACTTAAATCGAAATGGTGTGCTGGGACCTTACACAGCAGGGCTGTGGGAGGGATTCCAGTCTGCACAGCCCCACAGGGCTCCATCCCTCGTATGTACATCGATGGATCAGGACACAGCGGTCATGTCAACACAGCTGCATTTCGGAGCAACTTCAGCCTTTCATCAGGGAAGGCGTAAACTCCTCTACTCACAGTCCCTGCTATTAGGAACTTAGAAGTCATTTAAAGATTAGCTGAGATGTTATTTCTAGCAAGCGCTCTCGAAGCTTGGCCATTAGCAACAAATTGGCTGTGAAGAGTGTCAGAGCACCTTTCATTCTGAAAAGCAGCTTGCAGGTGAGCGACTTCCTGAACTGGAGGTGATATCCTTATATTTAATAATCCCGTACAGAATTTTCTCTCCTTATTTATCTAGCCACTTTTTTGAACCTATATAAAGATTTAGCATCCACAACGTCTTGTGGCAAGTTCAACAACATATTGTGTGCAGAGTAATCTCCTGATGTATGTTTTGAACTTCCCAAATCAACTAAATTTATTTGATAACCTCTCATTCTCTTATTGAAAGAGCCAGTGAACGGTAGTTCCCTGTTTATATTTTCTGCAGTGAAGTAACAGCAGAAGGAAACAGTCTCCTTGTGTGTCCACAAGTATTTAATTTTGACCACAATAGACTCTGGCTTTGAGGACATGTCAGACAGTGGGTTACAAATATCCTTTTGCTGCACAACTGGAACAACAAGATGGCAGAAATTAGGACATCTTGAAGATGTGTTTTCACATCTTGAAGGTGTTTTCTGCTTTTATCGCCTTCCCTCCATTTCCCAGACTTATTTTGAGACTGATCCGTCTTACAACGCCAATGTAACTTGCAGGTGTTTCATGTCACTGCTATTTCTGACCACATTGGCTAAAGATCATATTGCGCAGGGAACTAGGCATATGCACAAAAAAAAATCTGTATTTTTAGCTTAAGATGATAATAATAGGAGCTTAAGTTTCAGTGATTTGTTGACAATGTCATAACCTACCTATGAATAGCATCATAGCATAGTCATAGAAGCAGAGCTAATTGAAGTCCATTTTTGTGCAACTACAAGGGAATTTGGCCTCTTGTTTAACAGAATTAACTTAATTTACTGTGTTCCAAAATAAGGATCAATAAAAAAGCAAACAAAAAAAAAAGCTTTTGAGTTTACTCAGCAGAGAAAGAATTATGACATGAAGGATAATGTATCCCTATTTTATAATACCTCTGGCAATAATATATTGAAATTGTTATGGAGCCATGACCATATCAGAGACATTGAGTAAAGAAACAACCACAACAAAACTCAATTTTACATATATTCCTTCACATGAGAGACAAATCAATCCATTCTCATAAATAATATACAAAACCCCTTGAATAGCTCAAAATTCAATACACTTATTAGAATGTCACTAGAACCCTGGGAACCACATGCATAAACACATAGATGGAAAAAATGATCCAAGCTCCATCATTTAAAAAATTCTTAGACAAGAAGTGGTCATTAAAGATCCCATTGGATTTTATTGGAGGAAAGGGATTTAACATACTACAGGGACCCCACTCTGCTCTCACGTTGGTCAGCTGTGTTTGTTGAGAGGTTACTAAGTTTTATGCAAGACAGACGAAATTGAATGAGGATGTGGGCAAGACCGGGGATTAGACAGACAATTTATGAGGCTGTTTGGGCAAAGAAGATAGTAAATCTTCTGTAGTAATTTATAATATCATTTTTCACTGGTTTAGATAACTTTTGTGTCCTAGCAAGGTCATATATAAAGATCTTTTTCTAAATATAATGCTGTCCTTTTTGTCTTTCTGTCTTTCAGGCATGCTTATATCCTGATGCCCAAATATGAAAGTGCTACGGTAGCTATAATACATGCAATTGATTGACCTGTTCTGATCATTATCACTGTAACAGAGATCTCTAAACTGAGCCTTAGAGCAGTTGTAACTTTGTCCCTTAAAGAACGGGTGCACCAAAGTTTTGCTTCTAGGTTCTTGCCCAGTCCTGCTCTGATCCTGCTTTGAGCACGGGCATTTCACAGAGGAGTTTTGGTTTTGTCCAGGATGTTTCTTACTTTGCTAGTAAAAATCTCCAAGGGACATTCCTAGTAGTAACTCATCTGTACCCCGATACTGTGCAGTATTAAAAAAAAAAAAATACATGTGCACAACAGGATACCTCCTTGTGTCCTCAAAACCCATTATGTGCATATTTTGCCTTCAAAACATCTGCTCTTTATTGATACTCCAGTAATCCTGAGTTCAGAGACACCCAAATTATTTTGGTTTTTCTTCCTGCCATGCAACCTATACCTGGTGACTCGATCCGCACTGGGCCACCTTGGCCTCCAACCAAGGCTACCTGTGGAGTGAGTATTCTGCTTTTCTTCACCTAAATCTTCTCCAAAATTACTTTCCCTATTGCATAGGCAGAGGAGAGTGAAGGTGTCAGCCAGCCCCACACGGGAAGTGGGACTTTATGAAGGTGATGGGACTGAGAGAGACACCAAACTGATGGATTATTTTGTGAATTGTACTGTGTGTTTTTAAATAAACCCAGGGAAATCTGTATCTTATGCTGAGCATATGACTACCATAATAGTTTGTCTCATAACAAGATTGTTAGCCAGAAGGAAGAGTGAAATTGTTGTTTTTTATGTGTGTAACTAACCATGCCTGGACAGAAGGGTGTATTTGGCATAATTTGAAACGCTGATGTGTCTCAGAGAAAGCTCCCCCTCAAGGCTGTGGGAATACCCCACTCGATGCAGTTTGGGGAGCTGGAACAAACCCTACACGTCGTGCATGGTAGTTAGAGTAATGACTGAATTACCTGAGTATTTTAGGCACAGATAAGCTTGTCTTGACAATGACAAGCATGTCAGGAGCTCAGATTCTGCATCCCGAAGAAACTAAATCAAATGAGATGATTCCCACTAAGTAGCTACCTTAGGGAGAATTGTCTTATTTTTATATATTTGAATAGAAAGCTTTTAAATACAGATTCAAATGGGCTGAGTAGAGCATATGCATCAGGAACACTGAATGCTGATTCTTCATCCCAATAAAAATACTGATAAGAATGAGGGAAAGAACAAACCACACCAGCGTAACTGGACAGCCTATCTTGTTGGTTCGCTTCTATACTTTGGATTAGAGTTCCTCCTATCTTCACAGCCCATTTAACCAAGTCTAAGTGCTTCCTTTCACTGCCTGCCACCCTAATCTATGTAAACCAGCTCAGACAGGCATTTTTCATTGAATTAATACATATTAATGGGCAGTAATACATTTGTACTGTTGCATACATTTTCTTGAAGTACAATTTTCCTTCTAAAGCATTTTATTCACATTGCCGCATGGTGACTGCATCCACAATAATATCTTTAGTGATTATTCATTACAGGAATAATACAGCTGTGCCAAACACTGTATTCTAGTGGCTTTATTTTTTTTTAAAAAAAAACAGAATATGTGATTATATTTGTAGACTAATTGTATTATTGTCATTAACCAAAGAAAATAATTTTCTGCTCTGTTATTGAGAAAAGTAGTGGACAGGTAGAAATTAGGCATTTTTCAGATAGGAACAGAAAATGTTTATAAGAAGAGATATAAAAAAAAGTAAATGTAGAGTTTGGACTAAGCTTGACTCCATGATTTCGATGTAGAGATTACGAAGCACATGAAATACAGTAAATAGGCATAAAGAGGTGCCAAATGTCGTTATGAATCAGGCATAACTGAAGCTTAGATTAGACGGCTGGCAAGTTGTCCAATAGATACATATCTCATCCACATTGGGATTTCCACATACTTACAGACCTAGCAGATATCTCATCAGAGTCTATGCTTAAACTCAGATAGAATTGGGTATGAATGAGGGACAGTTGCTGCTAATGGTCAAACAGTTGCTCAGCGTAATACAATGCGTGTGAAATAAATAGATGTTGGACATTCTCATGTTCCTTTTGAAATATGAATACTATCTAATGGAGATAGAAGTAGATAAAGAAGATGGTGGAAGCAAGTTTGGCTTCATTTCACACTAAGTGATCTTTTCTCTGGGCTCACCTTTCTCCTTATGCCCTGTAAGACGCCCTCACTCCATCAAGGGACACCCCTGGAAACCAAACAGACTGTTCAGCATGCCTCAGTCAATTCGCTGCCACAGTCAGAAAAAACAGAGATACAAGACACCGTGTGGAACAAGATTGATGGGATTATAATGTGTGTCCATCTTTCTCGCTGGAAAACTTTAGCATCAATTATTATGTCAGCTGTAATAGTGTTGTCTGTTGAGGAGAGGCAGACAATGCTATTGTTCTAACAAGGCAGAAGGCTCTGTCCTTTCCTATCACGATTCAATATCTTTCTGAAGGGAATAAAGGCATCTCTTGAAAACTCAGCCACAGCTAAACAGGCAAACCATAATTAGCTGTAGTAAGATAATTAGCAACATAAACATCTTCAGGCAATAAGCAATTCCAGTTATTCCTATGGCAGCTTGACCTCACTTAGTGTCTATTATACATAACTTTCTAGAGTCTTACTGATACTATCGTGCCAAGACCTATGGGATCTGCCAAAGTTTGTTTCCATCACTTAACAAGGAAACAGCAGTTCTACAGTTGCTTGGGAGATTAATTAACTTGTCAAACAATTAAGTAGACAGCTCGTAGTGGAGGTTCCTATTTTATAACTGATTTATCACTTCAGAAGCTTCTCAGATTTAGTTTCTTTATATAAAGACTTCCATACCAAGAGAAAAATATTAAGACACTAAGATACGGCTGAGTTGGGGGGAGCTTTATGTACATTTAACTTACCTGGTCAGGATTTTTTTCTGATTTTGCCCTGGGTTTGTGAGGAACGTGGTAGTCATGAAATTAAGCCCACATATATCTCACTGGAACAAAAAACTGCAAGTAATAAGTGAACTTTTAGGGCTGGATGACTGTTTTAATTTTGGTGGTAGCAGATTAGCATTGGCTGAATGACAAAATCAGATTTTGAAAATGAGCGGCTGCTGCAATGGGTGTCTAATGATCAGGTTGTGATTTTGGCAGACCCAGCTTCAGCTGCCTTCCTCTCCTGTGCAATAGTGGTCAAGTCTCGCAGGACTGTGAGAGGTCCTGCGTATGAGAACCACATTCAGAAGAGCTTAGCTCCCACTGCAGCACTTAAAGGCAGGCTTTCCAGTTTGTTTCCACATCCAAAAGGCTGGAGTTTTCTAGGAAGCTAGTACTGACTGAGGATATTGGGCTCTTTGGAAAACCACCCTCCCTTCATATTGTACCTCATCTGTGAAACAGAGATGAATAGGATTGCCCAGCAGCCTAAGGGAGGCGGGTCTTGTGGGAGATGGTGAAGTGTTCAGTGATGAGCTAAGTACTGAGTGAATTAACACTTTTAATGTACACTACCTCATATTTCTTTCCCTTGAAAGCATTTGCAATAGTTTAAGGGCTGCTTGGGAATTTGTAGTGCTGAATCTTCAAATTGTTACTGGCGTATTTGTTATCGGAGATGGAAGGCAGTAAATAGAAATACCAGGCACCATTTACCTTCCCCCTGAACGTAGAACTTTGTGTGAAAGTGGGACACGGGATCATGAAGGTTGGTTCTGTTGGTGAGATAAGCTCATTTTCATCAATTATGTTAAAGGGATTTGTATTGTTTATATGAATATGCTGACATTTTATTGGAGCACATGTGAAAAATCTTGTCTATTTGCCTGCCAAAGCCCTTTCTAGGAAAACAGTTGTGCTAACCTGTTTGAAGAAAGCATCCACCAGGATATTAAAATCTTGGGTAAATAGAAAAATACATCAAGACATAACTATAAGACTGAATTTTGAGTCTGCATGTTTTCTGAGGGGACATTGGTCTGGGGCAGATTATTCCAGCTTCTAGTTAACATGAATAATTGTTTTGTTTCAGGCTAGAAACCCTCAACTATCAATAAAATGTAGTTGGTGTAGTCAGTCTCCTGTGGGGTACTTAATGATCCATAAAACTGTTTAAAGTGAAGCTGCCAACCTGATTTTGGCCCAACCTGTGACTTGAGTTTTGACATGTTTGTGTTATACACATACACTTCCAAATCACCAGTGTCCTTGATCCTTCTCCCAAAGTGCTGGGGGACAAGGCAACTTAATTACGGAAATCATGGAAAAATGGACAGGGCAATGAAAATGACTGGAGAAGCAGCCTCTACCCTCAGTGCCTCAGCAGATGTGCACGTGCTTACTTAAAAGAATCACTACCATCTCCCTTGCCTGGCTGCAGCACACGCATACATGCACCTTCTTACATTCAGACTTCCTGAGGAACATGCCTCAGATACAATTTATGATTTGAGGAGCACAGCTAGAACCTTGCAGATAGTTGAGACCTTTCCACCTCAGATGTGGGAAACTGTATGGCAACACAAACTAACTTGGGAGCATCTCTTTGCTTTGTTTTTGGCCTTGCTTCACCTAGCTTTGAATGTTCTCCAATGAGCAGATCAGGATGGGAATTGACAATATAGCTTGCTATCTCCCTGTTGCTTTTTCCTCCCCCCACTTTAGACTAGTGCATCTCACTTGAAATTGTTTGCTATCATAGTCGATCTCTTTAAGGACTCAGGGAAGAACACTTTAATTAGCCCTGATGATGTGGCAGGAGCCAAGTGAAGTCTGGTGGCTCTTGCTCTCCTTATGTTTGTGTTTCCTGCCGTGTATATCTGCTGACAGAATTTTAAACCTGGGTAATTGCTCTTTGTGGTGTCTAGACATCTTGAGCAAGTGCTTCTTTCCTTTCCTACTAGTGCTTATAATTTACATTTGCATGCCCCCCCCCCAATTCAACCTGTATAATCTCCAGATACATCCATCACACAGCACTTCACGCTCAAAAAAATAACAAAGACAAGCTTGGAGGAGTTTGGAAAATGCACCATAACCATCAGCCATGATGTCCCAGCTTTGCCATTTACTGATAGATCCTTGAACCAGTTTTGGATCACTTGTGTCAGCAAGGGCTCAGACTCCAGTCCTTCCCTCCCAATCTCCCAAGGCAGACAAATCACAGACTTTTCACTGCAGATCCAAATAAATGGTGGCTCGTTGCCTGCTTGCTGTTATTTTTCTGTCACAGTGAAAGAGCTCCAATGATGAGGAAAGTATATATCTTCTTTTAGAGAAGCTATCACATCATGTGAATGTAGGTGTGCGTTACAACTAATGAGAGGATCAAATGCCCTAGACTAAACAGACAAGGCAGGATTTTGGGAAGAGAGACACCTGTAGACATAGAGCTATGAAAATTGCACAGGCACATCAGTGGAAGAGCTTGTGGACAGAAAGGAGATCTGCTGGCCCTTGGCCCAGCATTTGACCCCCTCCACCAGGAGGTATCGTGGTAGGGTACATGGTACCCTACAGAGTACATGGTTCAAGCTCACAACCGGTAACTCTGACATGTCACTGCACCCTGAACAAGCATCAGGAGGTGTCCAGCTGTGCCCACCCTTCACCACCAGTCTGCTCAGCTCCTCTTACACCACACAGTGGGGAACAGGCATGGCCCATTGTATCGCAGGATTGATCCTTTCCCCTTCTCCCGATTCTCATTTGCTGCCTCTGCTCGTGTAGCACATGAAAGGTTTTACAAGCAGCAGGAGAAAGCAAAATCCTGCTTCTAATTTGTCTTTCAAGAGAAGGAGCACAAAGAAGCCAGATGCCCAGCATGTGACTTTGGTTGATATTAGTCTAACACAGAACAGAATCATGTGGGAAGAAATCATCCTGTGGTTAACAGATCCTTCAGGAATATCAGCAGACTACTATAGCTTATGTTAGCCTCTTGAAGTTCAGCTGCTTTTTCCTCTGTACATGTTCCACATTCACCCTTCCCTTTCTCTCCTTAGAGATAAAGCCATCATTCAGATCCTCTTCATCTGCCACTCCATTTCAGCAATTTTCCCTAACTGATATCTCAGTGATACTCCTCCACTTTCCTCAGTTTAGTCCATAGGAAATGTAGCATTAATAGGCTAATATCCAGTTCTATATCAAGGGGAGGGAATACGGTTTATTTCCATGGGACCAAAAATAGCCTGAAATCATTGCCATTCAATTCCTTGCCTGCTTTGTGTCCACTTGGGAAAGTTTGGCCCATGGCAATTAGGAATAGAACCTGACAAACTAATTTTCCTGCGTGAGCTGATTAGGATCTGTGAAGATGTTTCTGGAGGTGAAACACTGCTTTGCTCCTATCACAGCTGCTGTCTCAAAATTCATCAAGCCCAGTGTAATAATTAGATTAATCACCCTGAAACTCCAACAGGATGTCACACGTCATGAAGCCATATTCTGCCACAAAATGATTATTCAAACCTTCCCCCTCCAGAGAGGGTAGTTCATAGTCACACCTGGGCATGCACTCAGGTCAGAGCTAAGAAGTCATGTAACGTGATTTCCATTAATTCTGCTGTGAAACAACTGTATTTGAAGCTAGAAAGTGAAGGCAGTTACAACTTTTGACGCTGAACCAAAAATAGGTACATATCTTGATGTGACAAACTGACTGCTGTGATCAATGAACACTTTTTTTTTTTGCTGAAAAGTGTTTCTTGTTTTCAAGCAGCTCTGCCAGTTGAAATAGGACAATGTGTACATGCTGTCCTGAAAATATTCAGAAAAACATTTTTGAATGACAATGCACAGCCATAAAAATGTGTCTTTAAACACCCAAATCCAATAAACAAGGCAGGAAGATGTCCAGGGAGGTGCATCTTCTTGACTGATTTCTAATGCAATGGCTCTGAAAAGAGCAGATGCTTCCTTCTTTCTCCTTCCTTACCTCCCTTCTCGGGACTTGTGAAATGCCAGATCGGAAACAAATGCTAAAACTTCTTTATAAATACCTCCCCATTAAACACTGCTTAATGACTGCGGAAGACAATGGGCCCTGGGTGACTCTCTTCCTCTCACAACAGTTCATGGGCTTCACTGCAATTATTTCCAAAGATAATTGTAAAGATAACACTATTTAAAATATCTAATGTTTTATTCAATATTTCGGTGAGTTTCAATTACTTCCAATTATAATTCAACAGCTTTCTATTTAAAACAATTATTGTCCTTTATAACCTGTTTCAAGTCAAATAAATTGTTTGCCTTTATTCATCATTGGTTTCTTCCATAGGTATTCATTCTAGATCTCCCTTTGGCTTTCCAGTTTACCAGAGTTTCTATTAACTTGTGTAGTCATTCATTAACCTCTTATGTGGTCTCCAACTCTACAACACAATCAAGCCACTGAAAAAAGCTGTCAGTGCAGCCCCTGAGACAATCACAATCAATTAAACTCATTAAAAATCAATATGATTCAATTACAGGCAACAAGACAATCCTGGTTAATTGAATAGTACTGGGGTACTTGGTGCTCAGCATTGGGGTGAGAACTAGCTCCACCTCTAGGCAATGAGGACATCACCATGAGCAGTGACTTCTTGCAAGCATATGAGCACAAGGTAAGTGGGGGGAATATTGCTACAGTCCATCTTAAAACAGGAATATGGTGTTCATTGACTTTGGTTGATTGGTTCATTGACTTTGTGGGGAAGTAGTGCTTGAAAGGAAAGAGTCTTCTTAAGACACGCTTGCAGTGGTGTCAGCATATACATTTTCTTATTTCTTTGTAACATAAAATATAATCATGCCCTGATAACAGGAACTGGTTATCCTGTGATTTTGAAAAAAAAAGTTTGATCATAGAACTATTTGAATCTATGAAAAATCTCCCTTTCAGTACAGGATAGGAACAAATCCTTCATTTGCAAATTGTTGTCTCCTTGCAGACCTTTGAAGGTGAGAGCTCCCAGTTCAATAGCTTTACATAACTGCAAGAGCTAGCGGGGAAGAAGAGTTTATTTTGTGTAGATGTAGAAGCCGCCCTTTGTCCTTCCTTTCACTCAATTTCTTTTTCTTCATGAAAACTTGCCACATTTTAAAAGTCTTTATTTTTTTAAAAATTCATTGTATTTACCAAGAGGAAAAAAAAAATTACAGAAATCTTTCAGGTAAACGCCACAGTTTTTTTTTTTTTTCCCCTAGTGGGACATTGCTAAAAATGAAAGCATGTGTTCTTCTGTTTAGATTTTTTTTTTTGCCACAATGTTTTCATTTAAATAGGAATCTTTTCCCACAAAAAAAAATACACATTAGACTAAAACAATCCATAAAGTTTTAAAAAAATCATTTGGGATTTTTCTTTGGAAGTGGAAAATTAGAGGAAATCAAAATAGGTCAGGAAAAGACTTCCATTTAACCAAAACAGTACTTTTGAATTAATTAATTCTCAATCAAAACATTTCACTCAGCTCTAATGGCTGGTCTGAAGTCATCCTGCAGCATTCAGGAGTTGATTTAGATGCTCCCATGAGTTTCCATGAATTGGAAAAATAATCAGTCAATCATCTTCCTGCTTTCACAGTTTGCTGTCACTGAGTAATTCTCAACATCATACTATCCTCTTGCCAAAAGACTTCTTCCAGCTTATATTTTTACCTAGCAATGATGACTGCAGTATCTACGGCCTCAATCCAGCAAAGCACTTTATACATATTCTTTAGTTAACGTAGTCTCCTTGATGCTAATGAGGTATTCATGTAATTAAAGTTAAGCCCAAGCTTAAGTGATTTGTTGAACGGAATCCTAAGCCCTGGAAAGGGGAGGTGCTGAGATCTGTTTTGAGGAAGCATCCGCAGCTTTTAAAGAAGCGTGGCTTGGCAGCGGTCAAAAGTTGTATTGATTCAAGTAAATCAGTTTAGAAATTGAAGAAGATCCACTTAAGTGTCTTCTTTTCAAGGCTGCTTTTTAAGATGCCTTAAATCTGATTCGATGAGAGATGCTGTCCAAGCAGTTTAGGAGCAGGATTTGCTCTGACTGACCAAGCTCAGTTCATGAATGATTTGCTGAGCTGCTGTAGGCAACTGTCATGAGTAACAGCTTGTGCTGCAAAGTGCAAGATTTGTCCCTGGACACCCACAAGTAATCACCTTGCTGAAGAGGAGATCTGAACAAGCAAACTCAACTTTGAGGGTTTATACAAATTATATACTTTATAGCCATTTTTTACATCAAAGAGACCAACTTATTCTGATCAAAGCTTCATTTCAGGTAACACAACCTGGAAATTACTGTAATGTACTCTACTCTAGTCTTATGGATTTTTTTTTTTTTTTTAAAAAAAACCCCCACCATTATATGTAGTTTGAGGGCAAAGAACATTCTTACCACCTTTTGCACTTTGTGACCCCTCTGAAACATAGCAGGTGACATCAGTCAGGTTACATAAATACAGCTATACAGCACAGTGCAGCGATGTACCTGTCCCTAGGGGTTGTCAGAAAACCCCATATCTTCCCTACACAGGAGGAAAAATATATATATAGTTCTTGAAAGTCATCAATCAATTGCCTCAGAGCTTTCCTGCAGATCTTACAGAAAAAAATGTGTTTGGAAATGTCAATTCAAAATGTTTCAGAGACAAGTTTTCCTGCCTGGCAAAAGAAGGCTCATTACTGGCAGTGCTATCAGGAAAAAATATCTGCTGGAAAACATCAGCCAATGCCCTTGCTTTGGTCTGGGAAGCAGATAATGCAAAAGGATTGTGTAATTTGCTGAAGATGCACCGTTGGACCAAGCATATCACAGGCTTGGTTGACGTGAATAAAGTACATCTAATCCAGGCCCAGTTCTCATCTGTTGCACCTAACACATGCTTCAGCCACTGGGATTTGGGTGGGTTTTGGTAGAGGTGTAACAGGCTGCCACGCACTCTCTGTTGATCCTGACAAAATCCAATCTGTGAGTTATTCTGAGGTCTGTCAGGTACAACAAAGTGGCACAGTACATTTTACTGCTTGCATATTAATCTTTTCTCTCACAGAGATAAGTGATGAAATATCGATGTACTAAATCTCTAATTCATTGATTTAGGAATTAAAGTCTTTCTGTTTTATCTCTGTATCTGATCACAGCCACCCAGACACAAGGGACAGGGATAAGAAATCCATAAGTACCAGTGTGCTGTTAAAAAATGGCTATTCAAGATAACACACAAACATTAAAACAAGGACAGACTGAAGTCAATATACCCAAACATTTTTATCGCTTCTTAATAAGTGGATAATTTTGAGATATTTCCTAACTCAATTGTCTTCTGCTTTTTCCACTCATTCTTCTACAAATCCTCTTGTCCTGGTTCAGGATGAAGTGGGGAAAGGTGTTGAAGCACTCTCTTGCCTCTTACTGATGCTAACCCCTTCCTCTCTCCTCTGGCATTGCTCCCACTCTAAGGGGTGAGAAGGTACATTTCAGCCCCTCTCATCATGGCTCAAGCTGTTTCCCCTCACAGATCTGCCACTGCATCCCTACACGAAGCCCAGCATCCCCAGGGCAATCCACGCAGCTCTGCTTCTGAGCCTCATCCCTCTCCTGCAGCCCTCTTCCCAGCTTGGGTAGCCAAGGCGATTTGGGCTGCTGCCTATTGGATCTGCCCACAGATCAGCTCCCTCCTCAACCCTGCTCAGTGCTGATCAGCTCCTGCCTGAAATCAACCTGCCTGACAGTCCCCACCGGCAGCATCCCAACATGCAGCCGTTTATGGTTTACGTTCGCAATGGGGACTGATAGTCAGGGTCTGTTCACCTGAGGCAGGGCTGCTGCTGAGGTGAAATGATTAAAACATTAACTGCTGGAATAGCTGTCCATCCCACTCATCTCCATCAGAAGCAATTAATATGGATTATATATATTTTGCAAGAAGAATATCTTTTCTTTTGAACCTTGGAGTAACTCCAGAGAGGATTAGGTGGAAGACTGAATGATCTAATTTGCATAAATTAGGTAAAATGTGAATAGTCATTTGCATTCAGAAAGGCTCTTTTTGACTCTTTATGATATATTGATGCCATCTGGAGAACTTAGCTATGAATCAGACATTTGTTGGACCGATATTCCCCAGGCTGTTCCCACAAACTTTGCAGGTACATTCAGACATATTCCCCTTTCCTCCTATGGCTTACAGCAGGGTTAAAGACCTTTTTGTATGACTGGCCTTTTTTATTGAACTGAGGACAATTCAGATAGCTTAAGGAGAATTAGATGGTACGCTGGCAATACTCTAATGGCTGTTCTTCACCTGAGGCAAATGCTCCCACAGCATGCTATGTTGAATGCCCATGTTAACACAGCAGCAGGATACCAGGATAAGGAAATGGTCAGGCTGGAGTTTCACACCTTATGTCATTTCTTTAGGAACCATACTTCATGAGTTTTGTTTTTTTTTTATCTCTTTGAAGTACATAGCTTTTCCTTGCATTATACTGTTTTCAGTCCCACTCCTTCCTTTATCAGGCAAGGAGATGTCCCACATGCTACTGGATTTCTCAGACAGTCGCAGGGAACTTGCTGCGCCCATGGCCAGCTCCTTTACATGCTGGAGCCACTCATGTCATAGTGACAGTCCCCAGTGCCTCCAGTAGAACATACTAGCTGATTGCCACCCTCTTTCTCTGGTGGAGTTTAGTGGATCACCCCATTTTCACAAAGGCAAGAATTGAGGCAGTTTGCCACAGGCATCCTTAAGTCTCTCAAATACTCATGATGACTATTTGCTGCCTCAGCAGCTGCTGCAGCCATCACTAAACACCTCTATGGGTGGTTAACCAAGTGGCTCTCCTCCCAGAGCTGCTACTGCTGCTGAGCCTTACATTAGTGACCTGCCAAACCTCAGCATCACTGCGTTGTACAGACAAAATTACCTGGCTGGAGCTAGACCATGAAACATAGCACAGATGGGGCATTTGTGGAAGAATGACAGTTAATGGCGTAAAGATCTTGCATGCGCCAAGGTTTTAGGGTGAAGAGACCAAGACAAAAGGTCAGAGAAGTTCAAGATGCCAGAAGTGAGCAGAAAACCTCTTTAGATGTAACCTTTTAAAAGCAGGATCATAAAGGAAGCTGGCATCAGGTTTTGAATGTGATTTATAGCATTCTTATAGAATCAGAATTGCTACCAACTCCTGAAAAACAATTATTTCCACAGCTCTTCTCAAGACAAATGTGTCTAGGCTAAGAGACAAACACGAACTGGGGTATGAGTCACTTGCTCATGCAATTGCCAAGTTCACAGATTGAACCCTGTGACAAGTCAAGTCTGTATCAGCTGCCCATGCTTGAGAGGCTGGATTTGAAATGTCTGAGATGAACAGCATTTGACTAAAACTGACAAAACTGGGGTAAAGGTAATAAGACTCATTCAAAATAAACACCCTCAAAGAACATTTTAATAGTTAAAAGGATTGATATGGGTTTGGAGATTATTTGGTAATCTTACAAAAATAAATTTATATATCCTGGAATAAAATTCTGAGAGCTTTGAAAAAGCTCTCTTAGACCTGCAGAATTAGAGGTCATTTCTGTGTGACCTGAAGGCTGAGATGATATCAAAAATACGTAAGAAGTTTCAGACTCTAAATCCCTGATTGTACCTAACTCCTTTAGGCCATTCTTTTTCCTTTTGCAAACACCAGCAATAACTTTTTATGCAACTTTGTATGTGTTATATAAACTTTTAATAGTAAATGGTAAGCTGACAATTTTCAGATTAAATGTTTTTCTGGTAGTGAATGTCAGTAGGTCAATACAAACCATTTGTAGAGGAGCTCAGTTTAAACAAATTTCCCCATTTGAAGAAACCATACTTTTTTTTTAATGGCAAAACTATCCTATTTCCTCATTTTCAACAGCTAAGTTAATTATGGTTTATTTCAGAAAGCTCACTATATTCTAAATGAAATATTTTCAAGGTATCTAAATGAATCATACATTGATCTCATCTGTACTTTTTTTCAGGTTATTGGTTCACAAACAGTGATGTATCCAGAACAGGGAAAATAATGTCAAAATCTTGCACATTCCTACAGACAGAAAAAGCATTTTACTGATCTAATAACAAATAGCAATAATAATGAATGTCATAATTGCAGTGATTGTGAGGATAGTTATTGGCAATTTAAATCAAACTTCTCAGAAAAAGAGGAGGGAGTGGCAAGGAGTGAGGTGGGTGGATGATGGCTTAGAAGGATAGTTATTGATCGAGCTGTTCACGGTGGATTAACTCAGGAAGGGAGAGTTAGATTTATTTTAGCTTTATCTGTGAAGAAACATTGAATATTTGCTTAATTTTATTGCATATGTACAACATAACTCGATGATTACACACAATTTATACAAAAACCATAGTAAAGCAATTAAATACTCATTGTTAGTTTTCCTGGCTCAGGAGGAGGACCAGATACTTCCTCGGGGTCTCCTCCAACCCTACCTTCTCTGCTTCCGTACCCCATAGGCCAATTCTTACAAAACTGGCCTTTAACTGGCCTCTAAAACCTACTTGCTTTCAACATGTATCCCTGTCCAGCAATTCTGAGCCTACTACAAATAGTTTTACAGTTTTGCAAGATTTATAGCTGCCCACTGCAAGTCCTTCAGAAATAATCCATGCACCCCCAGGCATCCTTGGGTCACTGGGTTGAAAACCGCTGGTTTGCACAAAGGACTCGGGAAGAAGTCCTGCAGAAGGATGGCGTATAGCATCCTGAATGTGCTGAAACTAATGGGACCGGCACAAATCTCAGCTAGAGATAATGGAGTGGAGAAGTATTCATGGCTTTAAAACTGCCCGCTTGGGTAGCAGTAGCAAGGCAGCCCTGCTTGACCTAATTTACTTTATTCTCAGGCAGATCATACAGCTCTGCGCCGTGGCACTGGTGGAACTACGCAGTTAAAGCCGGCTTGCGACTCAGCTGCCTCTGCCGCACTGCGGGCACTGGTGATCGGGGCGAGGAGGGCAGCATGGGCACAGCGAGCATCGCAGCTGAGCCAACGCTTTCCTTGTGGCTCTAGAGGCCTTTTCTATCTGTTTTAGCACAGGAGGCTTCAGAGCTCCCTGGCAAGAAAAATCACTGACTTTTTTTGGCTGGGATAACACTGAAAAGTCCCAATTCTGATTAAACCTGGCTTGTTTGCTTGCCCTCTGTAGTTACACATGGGTGTAAGATTCATCTATATCCACTATGCGTTTCCCCTTGGGGAAAGCATTTCAGCAGTACTGAGAGAAGCCTAATCAGGTATTAAAAACAAAGTGAATTGCACTTGCTGTAGAATAAGGGGTAAATTACTAGTGCAATGATAGAGCCTGTCTCCTGTTTTAATCCATTTTAATCTCATTGTTGAGTTAATAAAACCTATTGGTTTACTAAATCAATGTAGGGTGTGATTTATTATTATGCGTGCTGGTACACAGATCCTAACGCAAACTCTCTCTGCTATAGACTGGAGCGTTACTGATCCAATGGAAGTCAGCTCCAGGGAAAAATTACCTTTTAGCAGTTGTCATAGAAAGATGCTCGCTATGGTAAATTTTTGCTTATGTGAGACAGAGGTTTTATTTGACTTTGTTGATGCAGACTGCACTTGAAATATTTTTACAAATGATTTAATCTACAAAGAGAAACAAAACCTTCCTTTGTCTGAGTTCATATTGGATTCATTTGTGACCATTAAGCAAAACAGCTATGTCCTATAATAAAGAGGAATTAGTAGGGAAACAAATATATTTGTTAGTTTTATTCTTCCCCCTACATTTATTAGAACAATCCTGTATTTCCAGTTTGCATTTCATTTTCTTTATGGCAGGCCGCTGGAGTTGAGACATCGGTTAAAAAGATAAATTGATATAAACTCTGAATTGTTACTGTTTTTCTGGCTCAGATCATATCATTCTTGCCAACTGTCTTCATTTAGGAGGGTCAATCTATATTTTACTAGAGAAACAGATACCATTTTTTCATGCTGTTCCTCCCAATAGCTCTCTGAAAACGAAGTTCTATGAACTTCAGAAGTATCTCTCTATTTATAGCTCTGCAGATATCAGATTTGATAGAACCTTTTCCCTCTTTAAAATCCCTTTTCAGTAGCTATTTTTTTTATTTTAATTCTTGTAAAAGGACTTGGAAGGTCTTGCATCAGAAAGGGCTGTTCTCTTGGGAAGTGTACGCTAGTTTTCCTGATCAATAAAAACCATCTGATCTGTCACGCCCCATGTAAGTGTGGGCTATATGCAGCCACAAGTCCTTGCAAATAAGAATACATCCCAAGGTAACAAAACCAGGACTCTCAAGGACTTCATGACAGCTGTAAAGGACTCCAGGCTCTGACACTTGATCAAGCAAAAGTGACTTAACAAGTTACCAAACATCAGAAGACCTGAGGTAGCAGTCTGGGCACAAGTTCTCAGCTTGTGACAAAGATATAATAATGCAATTTAACTTAGCTGACAGTGAAACAAAGTGAAGCTACATCATATTATTTTGCATTAGCTCCAGGCAAAATGCATATGTATGGACAGGTACATTCGCTCCACTGATGTGCAATAACATATTAAGCCTCCATGACCTGATGTTTTATCCAAACCCTCAGATCTTCACACTCAAATGTCTTGTGCTTTTACCACATCAGACAAAGGGGATTCTTTAGCCAAAGTTGATCAGGGAAAGGCAGCAGTGGCACATCACCCCCTGTACAGATTGATGTGATGCCAACAGATTGCACTGAGCTAATGTGAAGTCTGCAGTCTCTGTACCACCAGCATAAGGAGACAACATGCCACAGGACAGGCTCAGATCTTCAAGCTGAAATCAAATGTCTAAACCTTAATTCAGACTCAGGTCAATTGAAACAGGGACCCATCACAGAGAGAGGCCTCAGCTGCACAATGGAAATGCCTGGATTTCAGCCTCACAAACATAAAGGGATTTTTGCAGACTTCGCCCTGTACTTCTTTGGGGTGCCCCTCCCAGCAAATGGCACTCTGTAGGCTTTCAAAGAACAACCAAGAAAATCTAGGTAACTTACTTTGAACCAGGAGTATTCGGCTTGGAAATTACAAAGAAAAAAAAGGAAAAGGAATTATAAATGAGTTTGTTAGGGCAGTGGCAGTCTCAGCTAAGAGGGCTGAGCCCCTCTGAGCTCCATTTGTGCATTGCTTTTTTGTGGTTGTTTTTGCCTTAATTTCCCCTAGAAAGCTGGGTTGGATCTCAGAGGCCAGAGTCTTCCACCTGGCACTGTGAACAGGGCAGGATGAGGATTAGTGCTCACCTTGGAGATCTAAGGTATGCAAGAAGAGAGCTTTAGCGTTGGTTTAGTAGAGGAAGTGACAATGAAGGCTTTGTCTACTGTACATCCAGAAAACCACCTATCTCTGTCCCCATTTTGGGTTACTTTCTGCTCTTGTCACACTGCCAGCCGCACCCAGCAGTTGTCAGAGATGGAATTAATGGTGGGAATGCTTCTGAGAGTCACATCCCAACCAGCACTCTGTCCACTGAAAGCTGTAATCAGGCTTCTGCTTCCCAGGACCCTTTCAAAGCTTCTCTTTCCCTGTCCCTGCTGGGATTTGGGGCCAGAAAGGGGTGAAGCTGTCTAGCTTCAGTCGAAGGCATGGAAACCAGGTGGGTTGGGGGAAATACAGATGGCCACTTAAAATGCCACCTGGCAAGGGGAAGATGATGGAACTGGAAGGGTGAGGGCTGACATTCAGTGCTCTCACCTGGAAGAAACAGAATACAGGTAACCTCTCTCATCTACCTGCTGCGTTGGCATACCTTGGAGCTCTGAGGTCCTAATGATGCATTAAATACAGCAGAACAGGGTCAGCAAATTTCCTCTAAAATTCATCACTCAGCTCAGCACAGCTGTGGAAAGCAGTTGTGCTTCTAGGATGCAGTGCTTCTTCCTCCCAAGACACCTCCTGGACAGGAGGTTTTTCCCAGCATCTGTCCCTCTTGCTACATCTCCTTTCTCAGTTTTCTTCTTGGATAATGGGTTTCAAATCACCAAGTCACCCTGGCTTTTTTTTTTTACAGCAACTGACCTGGCAAGAACTGCGTCAGTAAAAGATCCTTTGACTGAAATTCCAGCTACAAATCACTGCCAGAATTCGGAGATGTCTTTTCTACTACAGAGCTGGAGTAGATATGTATAAGCCCACCAAAGGAATCTATTCCTCTGGTCTGTGGAGTATTTTCAGTTTGACCCAAGGTTATATCTGCACACAGAGAGAAGAACAAGAAAGGCAGGGGGAGAGGGAGACAAGAGGAAAAATGTACTAGTTGCTAGTACCTATGCTCAGTGATACAGATGTGAAATCAGTTATTCTGCTGAGAGAAGAAGTGATAGGCAGAATCTAGGGGAGCATGACAGTGGAGGGGCTGTTCAGGTTCTCCTGTTTTTACACGGTCAGATGAAATAATAATAAAAAATTTATGTGGAAAGCTCTGATGATTCCTATGTGTCTCCACGACTCCCAGTGCAAAGCTTTTTCCTTGTGCAATTGTGTATGGATACACCCATGCACTCCCAAGATTAGACTAATCTTAAAATAAATCCCCCGATGACTCCTGCAGCACAATCCTGACTGAACACCAGGTGGGTTACGCTTTCTTGTTCCCAGTACAGGGCAGAAGTACAAACTCTGTTTTGTGTCAGGGCCAGGAAAAAAAAATCTTCATGCATAGAGCTCCTGGGCAGACAACTTAAATTGCTGGCACAAAACTAAACTCTGGAGTCCTTGTAACACCTGGAGGACTGTTCTTCTTAACCTACTTGCATTTTATTTCACTCATCTCTTATTTCTGCTTCTGCCACTCGAACCTCTAAGTTACAAATCTGTCTGGTAGAAGAATCTCCACTCTGTCAAATGGCCTCCCTGGGCTTTAGAACTCCATTAATTAGCATCTTTTAAACGGTTGGGTAATATTCGTTTCTCCTTTTCAAAACCATTTCCCCAAGCCCTAATTTTAATAAAGCTGGTGCTCGTGAACATTTGAATATTAAAGCCTTTGGTTACAGAAAGACGAAAGAGGCATTTTAAAAGACAGCCGAGCAAGGATTACTTAAATGGCTGACATAATTTTGTGTGTATGTGTGCAAACGTGCAGCACCTCTTAGATAAAACATCATCTTAAAGGCGTTCCTGTATCAGTGTCTGTAAGGTCAGAATAAGTGTAATTTGGGAGGCGGCTGTGTCTGTCAGGATTGTAACAACATCAAGGGCCCCAGGGAATTGTAGTACCATGCAATATGTTTAAGTATGGATGAGAATTTATTTCAAAACACAGCAGAAAGGCCTGTGTTTGCTTTGTATAGATACATGCACAGTTTCAGGTGCGAAAGGTGAACAGAAAGTTGCCATATACTTAAAGATCTTGTCCTGGAAAGGTTGTTCTGTATTTTTTATTGAGAGTAAAAAATTGGAATTTCTTCGCTCAGACTTTATAACCCCACCAGCTGATACTGATGGTACTAAAGGCAGAAGCACTGTGCCTGATTTCATGCAAAACACTTACCTGATGGGGAGGATGCTACCAAAATTAGGTAGGTGTATATATAGGGTTTTTTTTCCATTACCATTCAAGATCTCCAGTTCAGCAGGGTATCACTAGCAGGGATTTCCTCACCTTGCCAGCAAGGTTCAGCTTTGCCCCGAACAAACCAGAGGACAGCCTGGACCACGTCACCCTTTGTTTTCTCCTGAGGCTAACAACAGAGGTGTCAGAGCAATGATGTTTTCTGTTATGTTGATACATCTTGTCAACTCTGGACAGGGCACAGACTCTCTGATTCATATCTCAGGCAAGCAGATCGGATGGCAATGACTTCTGTCTTATCACAAATCTAAGGCTCTGTGATCAGTGAGGTATAAGTATTTTTGCAGATACTTCAGCCTGCCTGGGCAAGATTTACAGCAGTTTTCTTGCTGAAAGGCTTTATACACTGTCAAACCTCTCCCAAGTCAGAGAGCTGCCTATCAACGGACTGTTATTTGCTCAGAAAGCCGCTGTGTTTCTCCACTAGATTTAATGGCACAGCCATGATTTGTAGCTGTTGTAAAATGATGATAATCTGTTATTCACACGCCACCAAAAGTGTGGACATAGGGTTTTGCTGAGCTGTGCCTACTACCTAAGCTAATATAATACCTTAAAAAAAAGAGTGGTTCTTTTAATTCACCAGCCACACCCTGATCTCATTGTCCTCTCTGCTGTGGCCATTGCTGACCCCGACAGCATCCTGAGCAAACCTTGGGGAGCTGATCCCAGCTGCCAGCCGATTCACACGCTGGCGATGCTCCTCACCTCTGGCAGAGCTCAGCCTCACACTGAAAGACTCAAGTGAAAGAAGTAACCTGTTTTACAATAGTTTCATTCTCTGTGAGTCAGTGACAGATTCAGGCAATGGTTTCAATACTTAAGCCATTTTCTTCTTAACAAAAAGACTTTTCAGGAACGGTGAAGGACTCTGTCTCTCTTGTGCAGGAGCAATGCTCTGTGTGACAAGAATGCATGTGCTACATGGAGTCCTTGTCCCCTCTGCCAAGTCATGGACCTCTATCCACTTACCCTTAAGAAGGTGTTCCCTAGCTGTCCCCACTCACAGAACAGTAACAGGAGGTCAACATCATACACTGGCTTACAGACAGAAGGCCAGCACACTGTATTTGGAGGTCAGCATGTTGAATTTGGAGGAATCGCAGCAAAGAGGTAACGCAAGAGAGCCCTCAGGCTTCCATGTTAGACCTAGGACCATGAAGATGGCTCCTCATTCTTACATGATTTCCCTCTAAACCATTGAAAATGTGTGTGGTGGAGAGAATCTATCTAAAGAGGTCAGACTGCAAACTTCAGAATTTATATTCATACTTTGTATGGTCAAAAACCCAAAAGGAGTATATAATCCTGAAATCTGAATAATTTTCCTTCTGCTTCTTTGAATTATCTCTGTGGTCTGGGCTGGTTTCCAAAAGGCACCTTTCACAATTCCAAATGCCAGGTACAAACAGACATTGGGTGAAGCCAGAGTTAATCTGGATTTGCTACAACTGAGCCAAAACACAGTCCATGGGTTTGGAGCCACTAGTGAAAGGTTGAAGTCTGTCAACAGCTAAAATACCACACAGTTGCTTGCTCACTCCTCCCCTCACCAGCCTCTGGCGTGGGACAGGGAGGAGAATCAAGAAAAAGAAAAACAAAACTTGTAGGATGGGACAAAATAAGTTTAACAGAACAGCAGAGGAAGAGAAAGCAGAGATTGAGAACAAGCAAGCAAACAAACCAACCCCCCCCCACCCCCCCCAAATATACTTAAGCAAGTAACTTACAGTACAACAGCTCACAGTGGATCCTGATGCCCAGCTCCCTCCTGAGCAGCAAAACCCACCCCTCAGCCCCATTCCCACTTTATATACTAAGCCCTTGGGCTAATTTGGGTAAACTATCCCAGTGCTGGCTAATTAGTAACCTATCCTAGCTGTATCCCCCAGCCACAGGTGCCACCCGCTCCAGCTCCTCTCCCAGCTCAGGTGAAAATTAACTCTATCCTCACCAGAACCAGGACAAAGTCAAATAGGTAATACACAGGAGAAGCTGTCTGGTTAAAGTGGCAATGGCCACACTGTGGCTCTTCAGTTGCATGTGGATCAGGAGCAAAACTGCCTTCCACGGCCTCTTTCTGAGAGGCAGCCTCTCATCCCACACCCAGAGAGACCAGCATATCAGCAATCATTGCACATCACTCCTGAAGCTCCCTGCATCCAGCTTACCCCAGATGTGTAGTTCCTACATGTGAGCGTTTTGGTGTCTGGTTGGTAAAAACAGAAAATCTACCCTCTTACAGGAGGTTGACCTTCTCTACCTAAAGTAAAAGCAATCAGCTGCCAGGTCAAGGGACGCAACAGCAAATGCAATGTGACAGACAAGGCATTTTGCTGAGGTTTATGTAGAGTTTTACCAGCTCTGACCATCCCACAATGCGCAGGATGTGCCTGACTTGTTTCCTGTGCTGTGTGGTCTTGTTCTTCTCTTAAGGCGTTCAAAGAACGTGTAGACATGGTCAGGACATGGTTTAGTAGGTATGGTAGTGTTAGGTTGATGGTTGGACTTGATGATCTTGGAGGTCTTTTCCAACCTTAAAGATTCTATGATTAAATTTTGCTTGTGGTTAAAACGTAGGAAGGTTTCTTTTAAAACTTGGAAAGCTCTGTCTTGTCCACACTCATGTTGCAATAGAAATCTGATCTTGAAAGACAGAAAGAAAAAAAAGAGAGAGAACAGGAATTGTAAATGCTTAAAGTAAAATATTTGCTTTCTCTATCTTATTTCTCTTCATCTGATAAAATAGTTGCCTAGAAGTGGAGCCCCTTCCAGGTGAGATGGAGAAGGATTTTTTTCCAGGGAGATGCATAATAGGTGAAAGAGATTATTACTGGTTCTAAGTGCAGGATAAAACCCAGCTTCAGGCCTTCTTGGCTTAGGATGAAAATATCTTTTCATGATTTGTATGCACATGGAGGAAAGTGAATCCTTTTCTCCTGTAGTAATTGCATTTTTAGCCACAATTGCCTGTTATCTTTGCATTTCCCACAGGTGGAGATATTGGTTTCCACGGAGGGTTTGCTGTAGCTGTTCATCTCTCATGGTCCTTTGTGATATTGTGAAATGCCAGGCTGCCAAGTAATCAGCATGTTTTTTTCTAACGAACACACATGCGCAGGCAGTAATTCGTTTATTCAACTCCTTGTGCAGGTTTGCAATTTACTCCAAAAGCAAGCAGCAGCATACAGAGAGAGCAGATAATAGCTCGGGGTAGGGATGGAGTCCCGTCTCAGGGATTGCCCTGGGAGCACATCCAAAGGCCATTTGTTCAGTAGTCATCCATGACACATCTGTGGGAATCTGTTTAACTTTCCCCCATTGAAAGCATTTGAATTATTCTTTTTTAAATTTCTTTATCAGGAAGTCTTTCCTGTATCATTCATGAAGTCTTTTTGTCAGCATGGAAATCATTCTAATTGCCTAAGTTTATTTTTCCCTTGTTCTCTCTTTTTACTACAGTCTGATGAAACTAGTTTGGTCAGCTTCCCATTTGTTAATAGGAGGATTCAGTTTCTGATTTTCAATCACGCACAACACAGCAAGAAAACTGCTCACGAGGGTGATCAAAACACCTCAGTGAAACCATTTCTGCTTATTTTGTGTTTTGCAATTATTCTTTTCCTCTTTTTCCTTCAGCATCATGGAACTATTGAGTCAAAATTAGGTTGCCAACATCACTTAAAAATAGATGAACTATTTTAAATCCCAAGTCAGTGTTAGATTCCATAGGCAGTCTTATATTAAAAAAAAAAGCAAACATTTATCCTCAGAATCAGCATAATTGACATAGTTATTCTTTGTTTTACCTAGCAAGCCCTGAATTTCAAACTGCTTGCTTTTTTTTTCCTCTGGTGCTGGTGAATATCAAAAGTGTGGAGGCAAAGACAGGATGCCAGATTGCTGAAGAAAAAAACTTATTAATTCACTTTCTTCTTCTGCTCTGGCCTCAGTCTGCTGGGAGGAGAGGAGTGTGAAGGTGAAAAGGGTAGGGAAACAATTTCTGAAAACCTGTGCAGTGGCTACAGGAGACCAGCATGAAAACAGGTCTGAAACTCCTTGGAATATTGTTTTATCCATGTGATGACCTCACTCAAACCATCTTTCACCTCCTTTTTAGATTCTACTACAGAAGAAAAGGGGAAAAACAGACCAATAAAGAGGGATGGGAGAGGATTTTTCTATTTCACACTCTTTTCCGAAATTTGGTGGTAACAAAAAGGAGCAGACCCACTCCCAGGCTGAACTTGGGGCTGTACGCTTCACGAATTTGCAGCCGATTTCAGCTCTGCAAGGCCAGAACCACCTTTCGCCAAGCAGATCCTGTCCCAGAACCTTAAAGAAAACTGGTAGTAACATGAAACTGGTAGTCTTGCCACTGGGCACTGCTTTCACGTGGGGCTGTGGATACCAAGCAGCTGGTGAACAGTGCTCCCCAGCACTGGGTGGAAAGACCGAGGTTCCTGGGCTTACACATCATGTCCTCCTTCGAGGAGAAGGGAGCTGCGATATCAAAACCTTCATTCCCTCAGAGCAGAGACCTATCTACCTGTCACAACTCCTAACTTGATGTGTTTTCAATGCAGTTTTGTATGATGGATGGTTTGGGCCCCCTACCATTTACCTGCCAAAAATTAATGTAAGCGCTCCAGAAGTTTGCAGAGGAAATGAAAGCCCAGGATGTTTCTGAAATCTGGGAG
Source organism: Chlamydotis macqueenii (assembly GCF_036417535.1). Classification (NCBI taxonomy): domain Eukaryota; kingdom Metazoa; phylum Chordata; class Aves; order Otidiformes; family Otididae; genus Chlamydotis; species Chlamydotis macqueenii. The sequence goes on along the minus strand of NC_141567.1, from coordinate 7,992,437 downwards.
ATAATTAGTGTGATTTACATCCTTGGCATTACAAGGAGCTTAAAATTTCTCGTGTTCCCATGAAATGTTATTGGAGAGATGGGGGTTTGGGAAAATTATATTGGCTGAAATACATCGACCAGGATGCTTGTGAATAGTGTAGCTGCTAAAGCGGATGGAAAGCTGATAACGGGCTAGAGAGTTTCAGATCACACTGCCGCACAAGGACATACTTTTACAGATGCTGGAACTGCTGAGCTAACTGCTTTTCATTTGAAAACTACTGCTTTGAATGGGCAAGAAATGTCTTTGCTATACTTAGAGGTGGATTATGTGATGGGAAAAAATAGAGGGGCTACTTCATGTGCCAGCACACGAAACTGCCTCTGAGTATTGCCAGAAAAGGAGAAAAGTACAGCAAAAGCTTCTCAAAATCTGGCTCTAATGAGGAGCAGGTGTGAATTTTGCACAAACATAGGTTGCAGGGTAACTCCAGGGGAAAGGCGACATATTATTGTGGTAGGGAATGAGAACATGGAAGAGCAGAGAAGCAGGAACCTCTGGACGCCAGGCCTTAAGATTTAATTTGGTGACACATGACAAACATATTCAGTGCTTGCTGTTCTTGCAGATCAGTCACCTCTGGTCATCGGGATTGAGGCTGCAGAGTTCGGCGGCAGGATCGCTGCAGATTGGGAAGGTCGGAGGGGCACTGGGTAAGGGGAAAATGCTGCTTGGCAGAGAGGAACATCTACGGGGTGGAAAAGCCTCAATGCTGGAGGCTCTGGACCAGAACAAAAACACAGGGCAGTGGCAGACAGAGGGATGCTGTTGGAATGGGGCTAATAGGAGGTTTTCATCTTTCCAGATTATTTAGGAAACTAGTCAGTGTAATGGCCCCTTTAATTTTTTAAAATATAATTTAACTTCACACATTGTTGCCCTGTATAACCTCCTCTCGCCTCCTCCCAAAGAGATCGTTTCAGTCTACATCGGTGAGTCGCCATGGATACTACAGCCACGAGATGGCAAGACACGACTCCACACTGCCAGAGCCTCACCGCTTAATTATTTATTAATATGCTTTTACCCTCACAGCCTCCAGAGATGCAACATCTTGTTACCAAGGCTGGGAGAGAAACAAGAAACAAAGACACAAAAAGGGGGGAAAACACAAGCAATTACAAATAATTAATTAGAAGCACTATAAACATGCCAGGAAACATGTAATAGGAGTGGAATTGAGCTAAAAAAACCTATAGGTTGATATAGTTTAGCTGGGAAAATATCTGGCTAGGTAGAGGAAAGACACTCAAAACATGGGAACGTAAAGTCTGTGGCCTCAGTGTCTGCAGGGTCAGCTCGATGGGTGCCCACTGCAATCGGCTGGGGACCTTCATGGAAACATGTTGTGCATGTTCTCAGCTGGAAATAAACCCTCACAACTGGATCATTTTGCCCTGCCTTTAAAATCTTGCCTTAAAGATGTTGATCCCTCACATCAGAAATAAGGACCCTGGGGACAACAGGGCCATGTGGCTTCAATGACTGGTCACAATTTCTGAATTGCAGAGAGTATCTAGCAGACATTTGTGAAAACTTCTCACTGCCTGAATTTTTGGATAAAACAGACCTGGCAAATAACGGGTCAATTCACAGGAATGAGTGCCAGTTTATAAAAAAGGTCAAGATGCACAGCAAGATTTCCTTGGTTTGAATTTGTTTTAATTGAACAGCTAATCCAGCCTATTATAATGGAAAATAAGTAGAGGCAAAACACTTATTTGAGTACTCTTCTTTGTATTTCTTTACTCTGGTTTTCCCCTAGACCTCTATAAGAGCCACAGCATTGGCAGACCAGGTTCCATTTTTTTTCTGAAATCTTCTGCCCCATCTAATTAACCCAACAACTTTCTTAGGGATCCTCATGACTGCTACAATTGGTGACTTTACACTAGGAGGAGACTGAGAAGAAGTTGGCACTTTTCGAGGGCTGATAAGGGGACATCGGTGCCCTATAGATCAATATCAGACATGACAAGACAGTGCACTGTGCAAGAAAAATGAAAATAATTTCATAATATGTCTTCAAAGAGGGGGAGAATCCTTCAACCCCAAGCACAATATAAAGTGAAACTAGAGGAAGTGCATGGCACAGAGCCAAGCAAATTTAAGGAACAAATCTAGCAAACAATGAAAAGTAACAGCTCTGACCAAAAACAACCATTAAATGTTAAATGCTGCCCTTGTAACTGACAACACCAACAACTTTAAAGGTCTGTTTTACTAGCATGTGTATGTGTGTGTGGGGAATAGTTAGCCTCTCAAAGGGCTGACTGTAAATTTGTGTTTCTTGTGGTTTAGTTTGGTGGGGTTTTTTTGTGGGATTTGTGGGTTTTTTTCTTTACAAATTTGTGGTCATTGAAGGTGAAAACAGGAGCCCAGCTAATTAGTCAATAAGGCTGGAGCACTTTGCGTCTGGTCTGCATGGACATGAAGGACTGTAGGCATCATGTGCTTGTTCACCCTCAAAGCTATAGGGCAGCTTCACCTGGAGACAGCTCTTTCTACCACAGGTGAAGAATGCAAAAAATCCTGCAGTGACTGGGCAGAAAGGAGAGGCCGTGGGGCACCAGGAAGGGAAAGGGTTTGCTGGCATTCCTGTGCATTTTGAATTGCGTTTCCATTCTTTCCTCTTTCCCACACAGTGGCCTTAGGTGGGATCTCAGTGTTTATCTCAAGCACTATCTAGTGTCCAGGCTTCTGATGTTTAAGTAGCCAAGTGTCTTTACCGCATTTTTGCCCGCCATTTCTTCCTTCTTTGAAGGACAGTGCTTGAGTCCACCTTATCTGCACAAAGGAGCCTAAGGGAAGGACTTCAGGTACAGAGGAACCTGAGGCAACTCCCAAAAATTGATGTCCTCATCTTCCACTGCCTGACAAGGGTCAGCAGCATACATCAAACCCATCAAACCCATCCCCAACTGCCTTTCTTGCTAGTGCTGAATGAGAACAGCCTTGAATGCTTTTGTTCATGTTAGCAAGCCACAGAGTCAAAAGACTTGTTTGTGCTGTGGGGAACAAGGACTCAAGCCAGCCCTTTATCTTTGCTACTCCACTCTTCTCTTATCCCCCTGTCTGTCCTGCAAGAACCCCAAAGTCCCTGTCAGTTTGTGCCATCAATCCCTGTTGACTCAGCAGTGCATTTGTAAGGATTCAACCTTACCCATCCCCTGGAGTTTTTTGGAAACAACTCCTAACAGCTCTGACACTAGCCAGGTGATTCTCTAATCATATTTAGTACAGCAAGATTAACCTGTCATTAAAAATATAATTGTTCTTCAATTTGCACTTCTTTCTTAAATGGAGGTTGAGCAGAGCTCCAAAGCCCTGACTGGAACTTTGGTGCAAAGCCTCTGGCAGCAAAAAGCTTATTATTTGCAAAAGAGGAGATCCTAATTGGAAAATATGATGGAAAGAAAATAGTGAATCCCCAGTAATCTCCTTCCAAAATGATAATGCATGTAGCATAATGAATATTAATGTATCATATTTATGAAATGAGGACACTGGAAAGTGCAAGATAAGTTTTACTTCTCTGTGTATTGTACTTCGCTAATAACACTGCATGGAGTCACGTTCACCCAGCAGTTGTCCTGCACACCTCTGTTTCAGACACAGCTGAACTGCTGCTAAACAAAAATGCACTCAAAATTTCCTTTACTTAGGACCCTATAATAGCCACCATCCTGTCTCTGACTTTTCCTACACACAAGCCTCTTCTGGATCATTACACATTTCAATCAAACAGGACAATCTTCACACAACCTTGCCCATCCCTGTGAAGCCAGGAAGTCTCATGAGCATGGACTAACTGTGCTGAAAACATAGCGTTGTTCTAATTTCCACTATCACTAAACACTAGATATCCACCTAAGTGATCTTGGAGAAAGAGAGATGTTTTATCTCTACTAACATCTAAATTTCCACATCATTGAACTGGATTTAGAGTCAAGTTTTTCAGCCCTTCCTGGCCTCTTGAAGACACTGGAACCACCTGTGTGTGTAGATGCTACACTGTGTGTGTAGATCTCATAATCCAGCCCTTACTGTTTAGATATTAAAAGCTAGAAAGTACCAGAGTTTGTCCTCAAGTCCTTGCTGGAGATGCTGTTACCCAGAGATCCCCCTGTGTTGGCTAAATTCTTGTTTCCGGCACTGTAACCATAGTATGTAAAGTTTTCTAGGACAATTGCCTCTCCCTTAGGTATAGTCATTACCTGTTCTGGCAGACTTCTTTGTAATTTAATGTGTAGACTTTAAAAATAATTCCCAGAGAACTGAGGTTTACTGGGGAGAAATATTGTTTTATTTACTTGCTCATTCCCACGCTAATATCTTCCTGCTATCTGCTTCCTTCGGAATTAAGTGGCTAACATAGTTACCGGGTAGAAATGTAGATTTCCCCTGGCACTCCATGGAGTGACGAAAGGATTGTTTCAGAAATTTTCCTCTTCAGGTAATGCGTCTGCCAGAGCCATCTCAATATTTCTATGGGACAAGTGAGACTGACAGCGTGAGAGAGCAGGGAAGGAAGAGCCGTCATGCTGATGAAAGACCTAGGTGGGACTCCAGGGATCTACATTCAGCTCTGGCCACAGACTCAGTGTATGACCTTAAGAAAACAATTTAATCTCTCTGTTCCTTAGTTCTCTACCTGTCAAGAATTTTACTTTCTTTCAACTCTTTTTCTACTGTGTTGGCGTAAGTTACAAGCTCTTCGATACAGTCTCCATCTCATCCTGTCATGTTATGTAGCAGAAGGGAACGCAGATCTTTGCAGGGGCCTTTAGAAACTAGAGTAAAGATAACAATAACAACAATGACAGTGGGAAATAACATCCTCAGGACTACGAAGGTGATTCCCTGTCTTCTGATTTCAGTCCACTTAATCCCCACAGAGTGTGGAAGTATTGCAATCACCATGTGGTCCCACTAGGATGACAGTTATGATTCACCTACATCAGTTAGCACTCCTGAGATGATGACTAGAATGTAAGGGTGGCTCTGGGGCTGTCACAGATCTTTACGAACATGGAGTGTGACAGCAATTCATGTGCTCTGGCTTTAAACCTGGTCCCTGCTACTTCTGATAAAATAAGGTCTCAGCAGCCTGCAGCTTGGAGGCTGTGGCACAGACAAGACTAGTTTTGAATACAGCCACGACAGATTGCAATATACAGGACAGAGTGGCATATGTCCTGTGGGGACAACGGGACATAACCCATTGCAATAGCTTTGGGATATGCTTCCTTCACTCTACCTCCAGCAAATGTTAAGATTTGCATCCACATGTGTTATTTCAGAAAGCATCTAGCGCTGTGAGAAAACATCTCCCCCAGGCTATCCAAAACCTTCAGCCACTGCCATTCAGGGCAATCTCTATATATGGAATAATTATTTTAATCAGGAGATGTGTTAGAAATAGAATATGTGCAGCTGTTGTGTGGTTCCCTGCACTTCCTGAAATGGCTGCCTGAAAAAGTGGATTAAAACTGTAGGTGGAAGGGCAGTTGCCATGGAAACTGCATCATTGGAAACTTAATTTCAATTTTTTCTTCCTTCTGATAATTTTCTACCCATTTTACCACTCTGAACAGGTACTGTTCCATCTTGGTTCTACCTTGTCTTCATCAAACTATTGATGATGCCACAAGCCAGAAGTCTGGGTTTGGAAGTGAACCTAGTAGTACCATCTCAGGTGTACCTGCCTGGGAAAGCAGTGCTCTCTGACTGCCCAGGGACCACTGGACACTTGAACAGCTATTTGTGCAATTGCAGGATGATATTTTGAAATCTTGAATGACAGAACTTTTGAATGCTTCTCTGAACCTTGCCAGGTTCACACGCAGTAATCCTGTTTCAGACACAAAGAGCCAGATAACTGTAGAACAGAAAGTCCCCCCAGAGGACTTGAGGGCAGTTTGTTTTCCAGTGTTTTAAGCCAAAGAGAGAATCTAAAACATCACTTCTCTGCCTCCTTGTCTGGTCTGTGGAGCTGATTCCTCCAGGCACTCCAGGCTGTACAAACTTGTGTTATCAGATTTGTCTGACTGTTCTGGTTTTCACAGCTGCCACTTCAGGACTGTGTTACACCATTACATCAGGTAGTGAAGGTGGCTCTCCAGACTTCCTCTGCTTCATATCTGGGTTGGAAACCTTGACAGACTCTGATTAAGATGGAGAAATTAAAGGGCAGGAGTGAAATCCAACTACTTTCACAATTGTAATGCAATGGAACAGTTCTTCACTGCTTATTTTTATAATGATCCCTACTCCTTATGACAGTTCCACTACTTCATTAATATCATGTAGTTCAGTGTTATCTACACAGCCTCTGACAGGTCAGCTGGCTTTTTGGGGATTAGGGTTGGAAGCCTGAAAGTTCATTCTGGTTGTGCTGAAGCACAAGATCTGTAGCAAACATTAAACCTTACTGTTCACCACTCAGATTTGACTGATGAATTTGCTTGCTCAAGGGGTAAATTCCAAGTGCTACAAAATAAATCATCACATTAGCTAATTTGTTTATTTCTTCCCTCATTTCAGGAGGACTTGGGGTTGGGAGAAGTTCAGTTTAGTCTAGCACTGCTGAAAATGTAGGTCCTCTTGCCAGCTCAGGCGTAATACAGTCCTTTGCAATGCGAGTCTCTGTCCAATACTATAACCCACCCTAACACTGGGTAAAAAACTTGTGTTGATGTCTTAAAGAAAATAAGTCTGGTTTTGCTATGAGCCTTTGCCAAGCTCCAAACCCAGATGTAGCAGGTAGAAAAGCAACTTCAGAAAAAACATCCCAAACCAACCCTAAACAAGCAAGAGATCTGCAGCCAAAGCAGTGAAACTTCCCATCCAGCTCCATTTGCACTGAGGACAAAGGTACACCATTGCTTTGAGAGAACAGCCTGCTTGGCTCACCCCTACAAAACCTCTTCCCAGATAAAACTCATACCACCTGTCACAGCATCCTCAGTCATTGCTGCTCGTGGTAGGATATTAGGGCTTTCTCGTTACTGGTGGACTTTCCCTTCCTTTACAAACCAGGCTTTTGAAAGAGGAGACCCTAAAGTCTTTGTACCTTCACTGGGATCTCACTTTGAGTCCCATCTCTGCTTTCCCTACTCTGAACTACTTGCCCTCCTCAGACACCCTTAGGTGCCCTTTGCTGCAGGGTGTCGATAAGATGGACTCTGTACACAGACATCTGTGTAGTATCTCTGGCCCGGGTTGTCCGGACAATCCGCTCTATGGTCCCTTTCAAGGCTTTAAAATCTCTGACTTGTCAATGCTTAGTCTGTGAAGCTAATAGTTCTGATATTGGTATGCTCATGATATTGTGTTATTGGTTCAATATATTACTTTAACCTGCGGTTAGTGCTGAGAAGTATTTCCCTGAACCACATGGCTGATTTTTATCTCCTCTTCATTGTACAGAAATACACAGGTGATTGAAACTACCCCCAAGAAGTCTGGTGTGACATTCAAGAATATATTTTGAAAAGTTATGATCAGCATTTTCCTTGCATATTATTGTTCTGTAATTAAGCAATACATGTGGCTTGAAAATCCTTAATAAATCTTAGCATGATTTATGGGGATCATTTGTTTCAACTTCTTGTTAAATGGCAGTAGATTTGGAGCTTTTATTACAAATTGTTTTCATTTAGACTTTAACCATCCTCTAGCCTCTGGATAAAGCACTAATTTGCTGCATGCCATTTTTTTTCATTTAGGTGCTAGACCTAAAGCAAAAATAGAAGATACGTCCTGACCGAGAGAAGCAAATGAGTGAGGCAAAGGGGTGAGAAGGAGAATGGGCAGAGGAGTAAATGAAGAAGCAGATTGGGTGACTGATCCTCTAAGGAGCTAGCTGCAGAAATTGTGGTTGAGAATGGAGGTTTTAACCTCATTTTGTAAAATTGCAAGTCTTGACATGGTTTTGCTCTTAGCTAGCTTTGAAGTGCAAGTTTCTGTAACAGGGAGATCAACAACTGCTTCTGATGGCTCAGACCAACTCTAGCCCCTCTGTGGTATCTGCGTAGGTGCAGCTCTCCTGAAATCAGGCAATCTGCAGAAGGTGGCCACTCGCCTAGAGGACAAGAGCACAACCTCAGGAGTCATTTGCATCCATGTTTATCAAGCACAGCTAAGGGTCAAGGTTCAAGACTGCTAAATACAAGCTGGAGCGGTCCTGAGAGAATGAATTATCTTCAGTTTAACTTGAGTTTTTAGTTTTGCTTTCCCTAAATACTCAGAGAGCTCCAGTGCATCCAAACAATGTTCCCAAACCCCTAGAGCTTAATGAGCTTTTCTTTGGGTCATTATTCGACTAAAAGAGAACAAACAAAACAACTTTCCAGAAGGTGCGTTTTTTGTTATTAGCACTTTTCTACCCATTACACTCAGTTTTGGAGAAAAAACAAAACCACGTGGTTTGAAAAACCGATCAAACCACGTGAAAAGTGAACAATTGGGACTAACGAACCTGAAAATGATCGGTCCAAATAATTGAGTAAATATAGCACTTAAGAGTAATGAAGCTACTTACACAGCACTGGGACTGGTTTCAGAGCTATTTGCCAACCAGACAGCAGTCTAAATCTGCAGCAAAAGCTGGGCCTGATTCATCGCTGTGTTTTCTATCCTTGTGTGACTCCCGTGGCTGTATTGCAGAGTAACGAATGGAGTTCATTACTCAAGATGTGCAGTCCCTCTGCTCACACTCAGCCTATCACTTCCCATTCGCAAAGGTCTGACAGAACTAAGCTGAATGTTACGCAGAATTTAAGTTTCCCTTGGTTTTCAGCGGGTGCAAGAGGCAGCTCGGTGGGACAGAGGAACAAGGGCAGAGCCACCACCCAGCAGCAATCAGTGTTTTGCCCTGATTAATGACAATTTTTCTGTTGTTTCCTGGCCATGCCTGCATTTTTTGTCCCAGTTCTAGTTTTATCTGAGAAGCAGAACCACAAAGATGGCTTGGTCTTGCAGAGTTGCCTCTGCTTTGGGTCCTTAGAGTGCTCCCCAGAGATGTCTGCAGAAGGACATCCTCATTTGAGAGTCTTAGGCTCACAGAAGTAACTCCAGAGCACGAGACTACCAGTATTACCTGGGTCTCTCCATACTAACTTCAGACTTTCACTATGCAAATGAAAATGGAATCTAAAACTGAATTGAATGTGTCTATGTTGATTTAACATTGGAAACTTCAAATTCAGCATCATTTGAGATTATTATATTCTGAGCAGCCTCTTTAACTGTCCTTAATCCTAACAACAGTAGCTGATCACAACAACGATGATTTGCCTATGTGTGTGGAAGTGCCTGCAGTGGGAGAAAGGCTCGATGGCAGAGATGGACAACCCTGACTTCTGCAGGTTTGTGGTTCATATATGTGAAACTGCAACCAACAAGAGGAACACTGCTTGGCTGAGAAGAGAGGGGAAGGGACGCGTAAGGGAGAGCTCAGCTGCAAGGAGAGTTCAACCCCCAAACTTTTCCTTCTGTGGATGGGGAATATCTAGAGCTCTGTTTTTAATGAATCAGAAACCTCACTGGCAGCTACCTGTACATCACATCCAGAGCCCACTGACTGGGACATGGGAGGATTTATAAACATGCAAGGCTGGACTTTTATTTTCTGATAATCTGGTTTAGTGTGACAAATAGCCCCGTGAACAGGACACCCACTGGCTCTCACCATACACGTCACTTGGACTGCCTCCAGGTTTCCAGTGCTCGAGGTGCTGGCTTCTTTCCCAGCGCTCCCCTCTATCTGCAGCCCTCCAGCGAGTTTTCATCACTTCAGCCTCCTCCAAGGCAGTGACCCCAATGTACTTGTCACACGGTGTTCTCAAGACAGCCATGACACTTAGCAATGTGCCTGAGTGCCAAGCACAATTTAGGAAGCTAGATGGTACTTTACTTTCTTTACCATCCTTCTGTTCCTTCTCCTTGCTGCTCTCTCTCTCTCCATCCAGGGAGGCCTTGGATGAGGTTGTAGGTTGCTCTCCACTCACTTCTCTAGCTCTGCCACTATCTTACCACACAATAGCCAGCAGCCCAGTCAGCTCCTCCAAGAGTGAATTTACCCTTCTGTGAAATGGGGTTATCATTTGCTTATTCTGCTAGACAGCTCCAGGCTCCATGTCTCCAGTTGTTAAATCATGTTTAAAACACCTCAGAAGGGAGTTTCAACACTGCTTGCTCCAGATGCTTGCCTTTATCCACTTCTCCATTACTACCCAGCTGACTTCCCGCTTCATAATTTTACTTGGGTACTGTGGGTAAAGCTGGGTAGGCATTTGCACCTGCAGGAAAGATGCTTTCCATTACTACATATGTGCACATGTGACATCGGTACATGTATGTATTATCACATGTGACACACTCTCATGTGCTACATCCAAGAGCAAATGCTGTTGTACATCTCACACTCACTTTTCCACAGGAGGCAGGCTTTTATCTAATCACTTTCTGATTATGCCCCAAAATTCAGCTATTGCATTCTCTGAATCACTGCAGTCCAGTTCTTGTACAGAAATCATTAGCCTGTGGAAATACTCTCTTTCTTACCAGCAGACGAAGCCATATGCTCATCCAGAGGCAATTACTCTTCTAATACAAGTTCTATAATAACCTTAAACTGTACAGAATGGCATAATTGTTTGCTTTAATAAATACTTCAGAGCACTTTATCTGCACTGTAAAATGGCTTCACAAAATCCTGTTTCAGTTTCTTCCAGTCTGTCTGCAATGACCCTCATCCTTCTGGACACTTCTTTTTTTTTCTTGGAATTTTGCTGCAACATCCAAACAGGGATGTTTTAATTCACAAATGTGAGGCATTCAGAATTCTTTTCTCTTTCTCTTTTAAATGATTTTTCATCGTGTGTTGGAGCCAAGTATCTATCAGGGTAAAATCAACAGCATCTCCCAGAACTAAGAGAAAATGCCCCAGACTCAATACACTTCATGCACAGCCACTGCAGATGTGTATCTAAAAGGGAGCTAATAGAGTGACTCATTCTGCTGGTTACCAATGTTTGAAATAAGCCCATTGCTGAAATGGTTAGGGACAATGTAATTCTTAGCATTACAACCAAAGCAGGACTCCTGTTTCTTTGCCTTTATAGATTCATCAGAACACCAACTATCTCTCAGGTCTCAGTTCTTAATATCTGAACACCTGCGTGTGCTGAAATAGATATAGCCAATCTCCTTCTTCCTTTCTTTGTTCCTGTGGGAATGCATGTGAAAAGCTGTGTGTTGAGTGACAAGGACAGATAGGAACTGAAGACGCATCTCCCTTTGCCGGGACTTCAGCATCCCATCGCCTGTTCGTGTGAGGCTGGAAGCAAAGGTCAATGACCCTCTGGCCTTTTCTATTTTTTTTTTCTTTTCTAATATTTCAGGTGGGGCCAAGGCTCCATTTCCCTCCCTTCTACCCCACATATTGTGAGGCAGCTAGTGAATTGGGAAGGATCCTCTGACTGACAAGAACTGTTATTTAAAATAAATTATTCATTTGAGCACCAAAATTTCATTCTAGACCATCTGAGAGATACCAACGATGCTGAGTCAACATGGAAATGGAACCTTTGCTCTTTAGGACTGTCTAGGTCAGGTACACATGGTTGACAACAGCTTTGTTCCCAGTTCTGCCATGAAGAGGGCACAGCAGGACTACTAGCTGCATATCAATCAAGGAGCACCAGAGAAAACAGTGGAAAGACATTTCTTGTCTCCGTTCCAGGTCCTGCTATGTGATCCATCCGGAACAAAAAACCACAGCCTGTGTCCAGGAAACTGCAACCAAAAACCACCCGGAGATACAAATATCATGGCTGCAGCACATTTAACTAGCATGTCGATGGACAACACAGCAACAGTATTACATATAATTCAGGAACATTAAAGAAAATATACTACTTGCTGGAAAGCATAGCACTGCTCTCCGTCTGCCTTATCACTGGATTCCAATGGTTGGGTGCCCACAGACCTTTTGCATTAAATTTTACATTGATTTTTATGACCAGTTATTACATGTAAGGTCTGAGCACTCCAACTGCGCTGTCTCCTCCCTGGTGTGGTATGAAATAAAGTTCACGGCAGCGGTGTAATGGATGGCTCGGACCAACTCCAAAAGTAGGGGTTTATCAGGTAATTATCTGAGGCGAGTCAGAAAATGTGCTCTTTTATGTATACATATAAAAACTGCATTAAGTTTGGAAAGAGCCAAAACATGTCCTATCATGAGTTCCCAGCGTTTATTACTTCAGCCACATTTCTTGTTCCTCCCTTTCCCTTCCAGAGCTGTGTTGCTAGGCCTTTGCTTTGCTGGGAGGAGGCCAATTCCAACGTCCCATCACTCACAGCCCAGGGAGGACAGGAGCTGGATGCACTGGTATATCCCTTTCTGGAGCACATGCAGGTACTGATGGATGTTGGCAGGGCACGGGTTTTTTAGCAGCCAGCAAACTCAAAGTCTGCACACCTCCCTTTATCAGCTATAAAGTGGCTTTCAAAATTGTAAGTGCTAAGGCTGCCTTAGCAGATATTTGGTAAAGAGGTGCTAATGCTGCCTGCACCCTGGGACCTTCCCCACAAGAAAGGCAGTTCTTGATGCTGGCTTGAAGGAGAACTGCACCCTCACCAGAAAGGCTTAGCAGAGGATGGATTTCCATGGGCCTGTACCACACATTTCATCATTTTTCCCTTGAGACATTTGCCAAGGTGAGAGTAATGAGTTAAAAAGAAATGGAAAAGCTCCCCCAGATTTCTACGTGGCATTTGCCTCTCCTGGGTACAACTAGGTGGCTGGTGGCTCAGACTGGAAGGGCGATCAGTGTCATTTGATTGGTGTGGAGGGAATTGTGCCTTTTCTATACATCTCATTTATATCTACTCTATACATCTCATTTATATCTATCTGAGAAGAGCTGAGCCCATTGTCTCAAGATTGCTTTGAGATGCGACAGGATGAAGCAGGCTGTGGATACATGAGCTATTAGAGCTATTAGTGATGGTGATGTTAGACAGTATCACTGGTCGGTCTGCTTTACAGTTATAAATGTGTATCATTTAAAATACAATAAGGGGCCAGATGCTCAGCTAGTGCCTGACATGTATCCACCAGGTTCCCACTGCTGCAGCTTTAGCATAAGTCACTGTCTTTCCAGGGCAGATAAATATTAAAAAAATTTGTTGTAATTTTGTGATCCAAGCTATGTCCATGACAGCTGGATTCACTGTCTGCTCATATCTCTGTGGGATGGTGTTTGATTGCGTATACATTACCCTGAGATTGCAAATTGGAGTGGAAAGGAGGGTCCAAAATAATAAAATAAGACCTTTTAACTGCAAATCTTCCAGGAACGCTTGCTTGTTCAAAGACAGAAAGTTAAAATGTTTTTATTTCTAACATGTCAGTGACCAAGTAATCCATTTTCTGCCAGCCTGGACATCTTACTTCAGCAAAAGCCAGTTTAACGTGGGTTAAGGAAGATAAAGTGCCCACAGTCCTCAGGTTCACGTCACCTATGTTCTGCATGATGCCTCTGGACTTGCTGCTGAGCATTATCTCTGGTTTCTAATCCTTCCATTTCAGAGTTCTTTTGTGCACATTATTGCTAAAAACTTCATGTAATTAATAACAATAATTTAGATTTGCAGTTAAATCAGTGTCAGATATTCTTCATCTCAGAAAGCGCATTATTCCTGTTGCTATTATTATTAATTGCTAGTCTTGGTCACCCAAATAGATGATAACAGATACAAATGTAGATTCAGTTAATACCAGGACTATGCATGACACAAGCTGATAAAAGCCAGGAAATTCATGAGAATCTCATTTTTGTTCTTTTTACTCTGCCTGAATCTGTCCAGTCTGACAAATCTTGTCTCTCTGTACCTTCAACGTCCCTTTGTTGCCAGGTAGCTGGTGCATTCAGTTTAGTTTGCTGCTGAACCACTCTGAATAAACACGCATTTAAATACTACATTTACTCACACCGGTGATGCCATGCTCCTCCTCCTACTCCAGATCGTTCTCAAACCTACAGTACAGCCCTCACATCCTTTTAGTTTAAAATATCATCAGCTGGACATGAAGTGCAGTCGCAGAATAGTCAATATGTGTCTATGGCCATTATGTTAGGAAACACAGCAATTTTTTTTTCCACTGTATTTCAAAGCCAGGTGGAAGGAAGATGGAAGCGAGCATCCTGAACTATGCAGCTTGCCGTGGGTTAGCACAGCTACAGCGTGGGGCAGGGGAGATGTGCATTTGCCACTGCCAGCAGATTTCCAGTGTTTGAGGCTGCCTGGGCTGCAGTGGGAGGCAAAATGAAACGTATTCCTGAGAGGGGACTAAAGGAGCTTGAAATACTTATATTTTGGTAAATATTTAAGTTAAAAATGCACAGGTAGGTAGTGCAATAGTCTCATAAACTATCGGCTTATGTCACAGCTTATTACAAACCATTAATTTAAAAACCATCTTAATTTAGGTGCTTGATTTCTTGCCAGAAGAATTTGCTTTTTTAATTTTTTTTAACTTTTACTTCTCACATTGTTCAACCATTTACTAGTACGTGAAGTGATAGAAATTCTTTGCTTTACTGATATTAAGAATTTCTAGCAGCAATTTTATGGAAAAATTCTATAGTCCACATACGCTGCAACAGGGGCAGGAATGAAAGCAGCTGGTGAGGACATCTGCCTGCATCAGAAACAAGGTTCTCCCTACATCTCACCTGCCTTCTTTTAGCCAAGTCACAGACAGTGAAAGAGACAATACGAAGCACGTGGAATGTCACAGTGCTTTTATTTTCAGACTGTGCAGGAAATTGTAATTATGGCATGGCTTAATTTACAAGCACTTGATTTTACAGCCTTAACATTTTTTCAGTGCAATATTTTGTATGTAATGCAGGACTTCGTTCTTCCTTCAGCGGGGCAGTGTCTTAGAGTGATTTAGATGCTTAACTCCTACACTGGTGTCCCAGGGCTACAGTGACTGCTGATGCTCAGGAATGGGATATCAGACCAGGCCATAAGTTCCTGCTCCAGACCATGGTCAAGGTGCACAGGCAGGAGTGGTGGAGGGACCCTGGCTTCCCTTTGGAAAGGCCCCAGGGTGGCACAATAAGGCTCATGGACCTGCCTGCCCTTTTCTTGAGTCTGAATAATACAGCCAGTCTCCAACTTCTCAGCCCATTAAACCCATGCAGAAAATTTTAAGTGTCTTTATTAGAAAAAAAGTGGGGGAAAAAAAAAAAAAAGAAAAATAGAAAATCATGCCCCAAGTGATAAACTGTTTATAATAAACTCATCATTTTGGAGGGAAAGAATGTGGCATTCTGCACTTTCTAAGAGAGCATCAGCAGAATAGGGCAGAGAGAATATTATCTCTAAAAGCTATGCATCATTCTCTTAAAATGTTAATGTTCCATTTCTAGCTGAACAAATAAACCTCTACAAGTTGGATGCAACTAGTACTAATGAATCAGAGTGCAGACTGGGAGAATAAAGAACCAGCCTCTGACTGCAAAAAAAAAGCATCTTTCAAGAGAAAAAAAAATTAAGTCATTATTTAAAAATTGTTCTGCTAATGTGCTGCAAACAAAGGGCTGTTAACTTGAAAGGACCAAACAGCTTTTATTTCAGAGTACTTTACTTGCAGCAGGATTATAAACAAGATCCTCAGCAAAACCTTCAAACAGAGCATGCGTTATTAAAAAATTTTAAAGCCTTTTTCCCATTTCCTCAAGTTATTTTGTCTCCCTAATGTATTTTCAATGAACATGCAGTCTCCACGTGGTTCAACATCCAAATCAAAGACTGGATATTAGGACAAATTTTTTTACAATGCGAGTTATAGAACACCGGAACAGGTTGCCCAGAAAGGTGGTGGAGGCCCCATCCCTGGAAACGTTCAAGGCCAGGCTGGATGAGGCTCTGAGCAACCTGATCTAGTTGGTGATGTCCCTGCTCCTTGCAGGGGCGTTGGATTAGATGACCTTTGAAGGTCCCTTCCAACCCTAACCATTCTATGATTCTATGATTCTATGATTGGATAGAAGCAGGCAGCAGCATTTCATGTCTTAGTTTTACGGTTTTCATTGAGTTCCTAGTGCCACAAAACCCATTGCAAGGATCAAGATAATGCAAGATCTGATCTCATATATGCTCATGTTAAGTGCAATGTTGAATGAAGACTTCAGGCTATTTTCATCATCCAAGAACTGAGGTTTATTATCTGTAACACATTCTTGCCTAGAAGTGCTAACCAGGGTTGTTTTAGACACTAAAGAGCCACCTGGAGTTCTTGCCCTCAGGAAGAGCTAAATTGGACAAAACTGGAGGAAGGTGGTTAGAAGGCAAAGATGAAGCGATTCATTAATGGATGCAGAACAGGTCAGGGGTATAGATGCAATCCTGCATGCATTGAGTTAGTAATAGTGTCCTGATGGCAGTACCTTTGGGGACAGCAAGGTTTTGACAGAGTGTTTTTTGGGCATCGAAGTGCCTTTGGTTGGTTGGTTTTCCCAACTGCACAGCTCCAGGAAGCTTGTACAACTGTGTCTTTCATGCTGAGAGAGATCTGGAGCCCTGCTCTGGACATCGTTTCTGAGCGTGCCGCCTCCTCTGTGCTCCTTCCGATGTCCCAGTGGCCTGTCTTCCTGCCCAAGCTGCTGGGAATCCTTGAGCCAGTTCTAAAAGGCTGTTGGGCTCTTGAAAAAGATCATTAAGAACACCATCATAGATGTAGCTGTCCTCAGGAAAGTTGATCCCTGTATTCCACAGGAGCTTCAGCCTCTTTTTTTTTTTTTCCTGTGGTCTTTAAAATAGGCACGTTCACTCTCACAATCACTGCCTTTATCAAACTCATGGCTTCCAGCTAGTGCTCTCCAAACATTGCAGCTTCTGTTCTTTTCATCCCACAGAAATTTCAGAAAAGACTGAGCAATTTCTGAAAAAGGACGCTGGCATTTTGAAATTTCTCATGAAATGAAGTTTCCCTTCTCCAAACTGCTTTTGCAAATTGCCTCTTTGCAAAGTTTATTGGTGTATAATACAATTCATATGAGAGCCAATGTGACGAGGCTGAAACAAAGTGCTTCAACCTTACCCGAGCAGAATGTTAAACAAAAGCCAGATGAAATAAATACTGTCCCCTGCAACATTCAGATTTTCAGAATCAGCATTTTCTCATTGCAAGCTGTTCCAGGTCCCCTGCTGGCAACAGGCTCGGAAACATTAGTTTTTTCTGGAAAAGCTTTAAGAGCTGGGTATTATTATTGTCACTATTATAATCAATAATATCCAGAGGAAACGGAGCTGGAAAAGAGAGGCAGGAGGATAGATTCTGCTACAACTTTCTATGTTCACTAGTAGTATCATTTTGGATTCATATGGTCACAAAGGAGAGGAGGATTCACCTCTACAAGATACTCTCAACCTCTCTTTGCCTCCGTGACTCTATTTGTGAGCACATCATGTGCGCTCAGCACAATTCTCCACTCCTTGGCGGACTCATTCACACACTACCACTGCCTGGCGCAACATAGAAACTAACCCTTTAATGCTTCTTTTATGCTTTTTGCCATTACTTTTTTTTTTTTGCCAACTGGATGGGATAGAAAGGTAGCATCAACGCGCAGGAGAGGGAGGTCTTTGGACTGAGATGAGCTCGACAGGACTCCAATTAGCTAAGCGAGGCAGTCTCATACAGTGTGACAAAGCCATTGCTGCTTGTTGGCTGCACAGATTCATTCAAATATCTTGTTGACAAGCGCAATTTAAAAGCCTTTAGGATGGATGTTAATGCACACGTGCATGGTTGTGTGCCCGTTCGATGAGCAATCCCATTAAGTGGCTGAGCCTGGATGGATGGAAGAGAGGAGTGGAAATGAGAGCAGGGCAGGATGGGTTGGTGTCTCATGGAATGAGCTGCTGTCTCAGGCATCAGCAGCGGGTTTATAGTAGGGCACAGAAAAACAGGCATAACTCTGTCTCTGAGGGGTTTCATCCCAGCTAGGGAGCCTGTGGCTAGCCACAGAGCTGCTGTTGCCTTTGCATGCCATTAAGTCCCCAAATGCTATCTATAAATATATTTTCCTATGAAGAGATTATTGATGCACATAGCTGACACATATCTTTCCAGGCTTGGTCTTTTGTGCGTGAAATGTATTGTCTTTCCCTTTAAGGAGTTTACTGCCTCACTGACCTTTATATTCTGCAAAGAGGCATTTTAATCTCCCACACTGCTGTGCTGCTAAGTGGTTTCTCATTTGACTTGTGCTACTCAATGGTCTTTCCATGTTGACGGGCTCTATTAAGTCACTGGGAGTTAGTCTGAAAATCTTCTAAGCGGTTATTTTCAGTAATAACACTCCTATTTGTTCCCCAGGTTTGCTGCATCCACAGGAGGTGGGAGGAGATGTGGAAGCACAAATTCTCATTAAAAGAAAAAGCTATTTTCTTTGGGAGTAAGCTACCTCAAGCCGACTGGAAAAGGACAGAGCACTGATTCCAGTATGAGCCAAGCTGAGACTGGAAATCTTTAAATTAATCAATTCTCCTATTGAGGAGTTTCCTAAAATGGTGTTTATCAATCACAGACTGTCAGATAGTCTCCATGAGACTACAGAGCATCTCAATATTTTACGGTAGAATGTTGTAAATGTTCACTCCTATCAGCATTGTCTCTCTGTGTAAAGTTTGTACATAAATAGACTGTGAGTGCTCATTTTTCAGCATTATTTTCCATGTACAAGTTGCCAGTCATGTAAAATTTTCCTTGAAAGGAACGGGGGAAAAGAAGACTAAGAAAGACCTTAGGAAAACTCTGCATGGAAGACAGAAGAACAGATATTTTTCACTGGATACATCCCTTTATCACAGAAAGGATGGGAACAGCCAGGTCACGTATCTTGCATGCAGGAGCCGAAGGCACCAGACAGCTCACGAGGCGTGGGGTGAGTAAGGATAGAGTCTGAATGAGCAAACGGCAGAGGTGGTCAGTCAGCCCGGGACATTCCCTGGCCTTTCTACCCGAGAAATTACAATGAGCTGTTTCCACCGTTTTCCACTGCTGCTTTATCCGCTCTGTTCCTTGCCTTGGCTCTGCATTCAGGAGCCTTGAAACACAACAGCAGGGACAGTCCTAACAGTATTTCCAAACCTTTTCTTTTTTTTTTGGAAGTTATTGATTAGAGATTGCTTAAGGAAACCTTCTGACTGTGAGGCCTTTGGTGCAAGTGCCTTGAGTTGCTCAAGTTCTTCTTGGTTAGAGATGACCACAAGTGTTCGCACTTTCCTTCTTCCCTCACTCATTCACTAGTTCCACCCTGTCCTTTCCCTCTGTGTCCCTGACATAACACTGTTTTTATATGGCTGTACAGCAGTAGCACGATGAGGCGTAGGGCTCCTGGTCTAGTGTCCTCAGGCAGAGCAACAGTGGCTAGTAATGATCACCCAGTTGAGATGGGGATGGGACTGATAATGACTAGGGAGAGGATAAAAAACTTAGGCTTTATAAAAAAAAAATAGATCTCTCTTAACAACAAATTGTAACTAATTAGACTTTGAATGGGAAATCAAATGAAAGTGCGTGAAGGTTCAATTTTCCATACAGCTGACGATCTGACCTTTTTAGGAGTGGGAAAGAAAATTATTTTTAATTAACATGACTAATCATTTCCTGTCATTTTCAGATAATTGGCTTTGTCGAAAAAATGAGCTGTTTTGGGGGGAAACTGGGGGGGGTGACAGTGGCAGCTCTACTGGCACGTTTAACCTTTTAGATTCTGCCTGCAAAGGGAATTTTGAATCCTTATTATTGCGATGAAGAGGCTTTATATGGAAATTTGGTGCCCTTCCTGCTTTTCCATATGGCTCATAGAAATTCATACATAGGGAAAAAAAAATATTTGACGTACTGCTAGACTTCTTCCACTTTGAAACAGTCCTTTATTAAAGAAACGCAGAGGAGACAGTTTAGCTAATAGACTGTTTTCTGGTACAACTTGAGGTCACTCACATGATCTAGGACACAGGGTCAAATCTTGGAATCCTTAATAACATCTTCTGCTGAAGCTGGTTGGGAATTTGATTTGACTAAATGTAGCCAACTTTTATTCTGACTGAACGGTGAGCAATTGAAGGTGGCCAGACCGAGTGCTGTGGAGACTATTTCATTGTACCTGCTTGCCCGAAATGTGGAAGCCTGTAATAGAAACCTTAGTCCATAAGATGCGAGTTCGCCTTCTTTTAAGCAGCAACAAAACCTGGTGTACTGGAGACTTTCCTAGGCAATGGACGTAAGGTTTTAACACGTATTTCAAGGGATGGGCAGAGCAACTGGAGAAAGACCAAACGAAAGCAGGAAGATCAAATGTCTCTGAAACATGACCTGCAAGCAAAGACTCAACAGCCTGGGATCGTTCAGCTGACAGAAGAGAAAATTCAGTGGGGAACTTAAGTTTTGAATAACATTAAAAAGGCACTTCGAAAAGCTATAATCTGTCCTTCCCTTCCAGAGTTAGTAGAGTAAGTAGAAATAGGAATAAATTGCAGCAGAATAGATACTGGGAGAAGCTTTCAAGTGATGAAGAGAGCAGAGCAGCAGGGGTACAGTAGAATGTCTTGTTAACTTTAAACGGGACAAACATCTGTCAGGGATGACATGAGGACAGTTCATCCTGCCCTGGGGCATGGAAATGGATCTGCTGCTCTGATGAAGTTCCTTCCAAATGTGATGTCCATAATTGTATAGGAGAGGAAACATTCCTGTTCGATATCAGCAGTGCTGGATAAAGCTCTAAAGTAACAAGCAGGTTTTGAAAAAGAAGGAAGACATAAGCATGTACAAAATGAGTAGCAATGGACATTGGATGTAAATGCAGGTGCCAAAAAAAAAAAGCACCCTGGTTAAACAAAGGAGTCAATATATACAGATCCTTTACCCCAGCGAGGAGCTGGTGAGTGCAGCGTGGTGCCTGCTTGTGCAGGGCACTGCTGGATTGGGATGCCCAGTGGTTTTTCAGGCACTGGGGTCGTTGCTGGTGCAGCCACAGAGTGGTTCATGGTATAATTCGTTTGACTTGATATTGTTTGTTATCTTTTGACCAGCACAGATCATGAGACCAGGCTGATGGCATTTAGCCTGTTGTCTCTTGAAATGACTGATAGTGTTCACCGACACAGGGAAGGAACAGCTCAGCCTATTGCTTCCTTTCTTTAGAAAAATTGAACTGATGGCACAGTTCTTCCATTCCACCCCTAACACCAAAAATAAAACCAGAGAGGTTTGAACTTAAACCAAATTTGTACCCCATGTGGAAGTAATACCTCTGACTTTAAGTTTTTCCGAACCCTTCTTTCCCCTCTTGCTCCCACTTACAAAACACTCCAGTTTCAGGAGGATGAGGAACGAGCAGGAGAAATTCCTCAACTATGTAACAACAGCAACTCCTGCTTCTTCCTCTTCTTTAACTGACATATTCCATAGCCATGCAATCTCCTATTTTATTGATATCGAAACCATGCAGTCATTTCTATTCATGAAGCAGATCAGAACAAGTTCCACTAATGACCAAGAGATGTATTTGGGAGTGCAGAATTCTGCAAATTAGCAATCAAACACAATAAAAAAAAAATCAAAGATATGGCATTACAAAATACACTTTGTTCATTTATTTTAACAAGTATCACTTATTTTCAATTATTTACAGTGCTAGTTAGCATACTCATAAAAGTCCCATGGCATATTTAGTTAAAAGTAATAGATTCTTAGTGATGGGAAATCTCAGCAGAGCACTCTGCTATTAAACACTGGCAAAAAAAAATGGGAAGGAAATGTTACGGTGGGTTGTTTTCTGGGGTGGTTTTTTTTTTTTTTTGCTTGTTGTGGAGGACTTTTTGATGGGGTGAAGATAATCGGGTCTGCAGATTAAGTGAGTTAGGAATCAGCTGAGTTCTCACTGTGAACAGTTTTGTAAATTCCCACATCACATTATGTCTTCCAGCTCCTCTCTCCCTTTAACAAGCCCAACATTCAGGGCTTTATCTCAGGGTGTCCTTTTAGTCTGAATTCACTGGCTTTCTTCAGCTGCTCATCATTTAAAGACAGTTGTTGTTTTTTTTTTGGTATTTTGTTTCCTACTTTTTTCCTCTTCTTGCATGTTTTATAGATGGCGATAAATGTGAATAACAACGTGCCCAGTTTGAAAGGTGGAGTGTAAAACCCAATTCCATCCGATTGCTCTTTTATTCTAACTTTAAGCCTCAGATTTACCCATGTCTCACTCCACTGGACCTGTCACTTGAATTAAATAGAGACTCTTAAAACTGATTTCAGCAAGGAAATAGATCTTAGAGGCAAGAACGTAACAGCACCTTAAAGAAAATTTCCTAATAAATGCTGAACCTCATTTAAATTTTATTTCCCACCCCTGAGATATGGAAGCAGCTCAATGCTAATCAGAAAGGGAGAAAAGTGACCTTAATATTGGATGATCTATTTTCAAAATCCTGTTGAAGGCAGCAAAATACTCTGATAATTTGCACATCATCTGAATGGCAGAGAAAGCGAGGGGCCAGCAAGCAGGGAACGCTGAGCCACGCTTGTCTGCTTTTACGCGTCACTGCTGACACCTGCTGCGTAACTGCCTGGCATAGCCATCTTCCCGGGAACTGTGACAGAAGCAGCTTCTCCATAAAGGGAGTCCCTGCTTTTATACAGGAGGGTCGCCATCTCAAGCTTGTCCGAACTGTGATGAATGAAGCAGGTTTAACAGTGAGAAAGAAAAAAAAACAAAACCACCTGTCTGGGTTGGGGAGGAGAGGCTTTTCCCTGCTGTATACTGCTTTTTTTTTTTTTTTCTAGAATTCAGGGTTGCTGCTTATTTTTTTGATATTTGCTTGGCATCTTGGCAACCTGAGCTTTTTTTCACTATCTCAGGCTCCAAACTGGATGGGACTGAGCTGCCTGTGGCCTCAAGCCAAGAAGGAAGGGATCATCAGCAGGGGATGCTGTAGTCAGAGCTGATATAGATCCAGGGCAAGGTTGGTTTAGAAATAAAAGTGACCATCTCAAGCAACCGTTGTTCCTTTAGCTCATCTTGCTTGCTCGTTGAAAGGGTATGGGTTAATCCAGTCGGTGGCTCCCTGCCAATGGTGTGGGAGTTGCTCTGGCAAAACCCATGGTTTTTCTCTCTGTTCCCACTGTAAAATGAGGAGTTTCTCACCTGCCATAAACCTTCATGCTGTAAAAAGCTGCTCAACACAAGGAGATGCCCAGGAGTGTTACCATAGTTATCTGATGTGACACAGTAAGCGTTTAGGAGTCAGCTTACTTTGGCATGGTGATACAATGAGTAATCTGATGGACAACTTGTATTAACATCATAGAGTGTGGGAGGGAAAAAAAATAGAGAAGAATTTTCCCTTTAAATAGATGCTTGATAAAAGAAGAGAGGCAGGTAATGGATAGATTTGCTTTGTTAAGGAAGCGTCCATAGTATTTGCATTTTATAATTGTTCCTGCAAAGGCTGGTGTGAGCTGAATCTCAGCTCAGCTTTCTTGTGCCTTTTCTTTTCTTCCCGTGGGGAGTGGCAGAATGCTAAACAGCTTCATCTCCCTCATGCCAGGGGTTACTGCCTGATCTCTATTCATTCTGCCACTGAATGGCAAACCAGATGCCACCCCACCTTCACCCCCAGCAAGGGTCCTAGAGGGAGAAGCCTGGCAGAAGCCACCCCTGGGGACTGCTGCAACAGCAGCACAACGCATCCCCCTCACCACAAACAACACAGACCACAAATGGCAGAACGATGCTCTCCAGTAATAAGCCCAGTCTGATTCTAAATGTTGTGCTGTTACTGTACGCACAAAGATACTTGAAGGTTTTCTGATTTCAGTTATGATTATTATCTCCTCTGAGACATGTTTTTTTCTGCTGTTGGGAAATCTCTTTAGCCGATCTGCTCTGAACCAGCAGCAGACAGTGGTAAACAGTCCTGTTCGTATTAAATGTGCGTTCCCGCTGGATTCCCCCTTCCTTGTTGAGGTCCCCTTGCTTTGTCCCCCTCTGCGATAGATGGTCAGAGACTCTCTCAAGATGGGCTGCAGGCAGCAAGGATTCGACACACTCTGCCAGAAACACCCTCTTGTGAAATACTCAGGAACAGCATCTCCTCTGCGAGACGGATACTGCAGGACTGGGAAGCGGTGAGACTTGCCTGCATGCTGGGACTCGATATGGGCACAGGCAAGGGCAATCCAAGTGGAAAGGATCATTGTTCCATTTAAGCCATTTGTGAAAAGGATGATGCTACTGTCAAGATATGAAGTCATCCCTTCTAGTCTCCAAGAAACCTGGAATGTCCCAGTGCAGGGAGCTGACTGCAAATGAGGTGGTTTTGTTCTGTTGGTTCTCTTCCACATTTAACTTACAGTATCTTTTGAACTACCAATGCCAAGCAGAAGTCAAGATTTTCACTTTGCAGTCATCATCACTAAAAATTTTATTCACATTGCTAGATGTGAAAATAAGTCAAATACATTTGACCCATGCCTATCAAATCACACCCCAAATATTAGTGTGTTCATGTAGCCAAGTCTTTGAGGGCACCTCATGCAGTAGAAGTTAACGGAAGCATTAATTATTTGGGAACAGTAAGCATGCTGCATGCTGCTGCTGTGGTGCCATTGGGAAGGGCACGGTGACATCAGGCAGTGTGAATTTTGAGTCACCAAGCCACACTTGGGGTCATCATTGGGACTGTAGCTCTGATTTATGTGTGTCCTTCAGGGAGCAGGACTTAGCACAACTTACTCCAGATCAGCAGCAGCAGAGCCCTGAGACCATCTAGCAGCTCTCCAGGGACCCTGACACAACCTGAGAGTCTAGCTTCAGCTCCCAGGGGACAGACATCCATGCTTAAAATGACCAGAACGACCCATCGCCTCTCTGCTGGTCTCAGCAAGGCGGCCAAGAGCTGAGCTGGCCAGGAACAGAAATCACAGGTAGAGCAAAAGAAAGACAAACGACTAACAGATGTTTGCCCTGCTATTCCACCTGCACTGTGGCTATGGGGTCAGTTCACTGCAATCTGCAGGATATATCTTTTCCCTGATACTGAAAATGCTGAATATTCAGTGTCCCAGATACTTGCTAATGTCTGTTCCGGTGTGCCAAATCTATACAGTCACAATCTTAATCACCTTGTCTTCCCTCATGCTCCTGGACAAAAGCTCCCCTTTCCCCCATGACTATCTCCAGATGTTTCTCTTGTGCACAACTTTAGTATTAGAAACAATTACATTTAAAAATGACTTTCTCTTCCTTCTTTCAGATGTCCCTTTCATTTGGTGAAGCGTAAGCAAAAACCACGAAGTTACCTCCTAACCTCAAGGCTGCCACTGGCCGCCGTTTCTTATGAATGCTTTACAGAGCCTCCCAGATGCACATTAAGCTTGATGGGGACTCTCTAAATCTCAAGAACATTTAATAAATGGGGAATTAGTCTGACTAAGTCATACTAGAGATGAATTTCTTACATTGATACAATCTGCAATGAGTACTGCACTTCATTTAATAAATGTATTTATTAAATACATAAAAGATTTGTAAATGGAGCTCTTGTCTTGCTGAACCTTATTAGCTTCATCCTTATTTAACATTTATTTTCTTGAGATGAGACAATATTTGTTAAATCTTGAACACGTCATTGCAAAATCTGCCTATGGTTTATTCAGTCTGACTCTAAATATTTAAATTTCAACATTTGCTAGACCTGGCTCCTTGTTTAATCTACCAAGATCTCTAACGAGCACAAGGAAAGATTTGCTAACTCAAAAATAACTGTTATTGAATCTCTAGTGGGTTTGTAAAAATCTACATAATATTTAATAAATCTACCCTAAGATTTACTTAAATCTGTTTAACGTCCACTAAAACAGGAAAAGGAATTTGTTTGAATCCTTGTCGGATTCAGGCAAAACTCCATAAGTATATCAGATGTTACCAAAATCCTATTAAACTGCCATGTGAGTTTGCTGTTTCATTTCCCATCATTGTTGATTATTAAGGTATTTGTGCATAAATAGCAGCTCTCTCCTCCTAGGCATTGCACCCCTCCTCCTGTCCTACTCACTCGCTATCATCAGAATTCAGCTGGTGGGAAATTATAAGTCACTGCTAGAGCTGATCCCACTGCATTTCTGTTCCACCACCTTTTAGATTGCAGCCGATAATTTTGCAGACCTTCGCTGGGAATGCTTAGATTGCCTTTGTCAATTTTATACATCTTCTCTAAAGAGACACACTCTAAGAAAAAGTAATCACGCTGTATCAATTGCAGAAACAATGCTTACCCACCTCTTATTAGCCCAGCATCTTGCCAGACTAAGACAGACCAAATAACAAACGTCGTCCTTGCTTTCCAACCGGCATGCAGAGTATTTTTATGCCTCTATCTGGCTCCAGTATTTCTCTGGCAGCAACCCCAAATTATGTTTGGCCCAAAACCTCTGCCAACTTGTCTTGCAGATCACCCTGCACCCTGATCATAAAATTTCACTTGAGCAAATTGAAAACAACGATGTTTTCGTGTGCTTCTGTATACCTCTCCCCCTGGCCTTTCAGAGTCCAGGGACGGGTAAAGCACAGCCCAGGAACCCTTCTCCAGCACATGGACAGTTTAGGAAATATTAAGTGGGTAGGTGAAAGTAGTCTAATTTATTTCCTCTGTGTTTCCAGCCTTTTCATTTTTTTGACAGTTACCTTGAAATCCCCTCTTTTCCATTTCCATTAATGCAGATTCTTTCTTTAGTGGGTTTGACCTTGAAGCAGGTAGCAAAGGGTAGCAGGCGATGTGCTAAAACTCTCAACATTGGAGATGGAGGTTCAAACCTGCTCAAGGCTAGGGTGGAAATGAGCTCAGCCATCTGAATCCTGTCACCATTTGTCAACAGTATGAAATACCCCACCATTTCTCTTGCCTGGCAGTCTGCACGCAGAAGGAGGTTGCAGGAATACAATGGTGGATAGCGCTGCTGGGTGCCTCATCACCTCAATTGCAGGCACTGCTGCGGTGCCGAGGGAAGGGGCTTCTGCTGAACACTGCAGAAATGTAGGTTTGGGACAGCCACCAAGGGCAGCTGTTCTTGGAAACACGCTGGCAGAGCTAATTCTGGTACATAACGGGCAGACTCAGCTCTCCTTATAGGAGTTTCATGGCAGTGCTATCAGACTCTCCCTTTATTGCTTATCAAAACCCTCTTACAAAAACATGATGCCAGTATATTATTTAATATGAGTGCTCTGATATGACAGTGAAGGAGACCAGACAGGCCAGACATGACAGATAACTCATGGCAGTCAAAGCTGCTACTAAAAATAAAGGAATGGATTTATTAAAGGGTTACAGAGAAAGGTTCTGCTTTCCAGCTGATCCCGTATACAGGGCCCACATATTAAACACCTGAGTTTGAACTCCAGTAAAATATGTAAGTCTTTACAGATTTGTAAGTTTGCCCATGATAATTTGCTACTGGGTTTAGGCTCTTCTCCTAGTGATTTATAGTCCTGGATGTTCTAAGCAGTATTTATTGCATCAGATAGTAGAGCCAAATTTTAGGAAACGCTGGTGCAGATGATACAAGCCTTGTGCATTTGGGATATTTTTAAAAATATCATTTATAGAGTGGCAGAATTGTGTGAAATTCTTGAGGAAATCAGAAAGGAAAGACATGGGCAATGTAACTACAGACACTCAGAAGTGGTCAGTGATTCTATGAGTGTCTTAAGAAATGCTACTACATCTATTTTTTCAAAAAGCTGGGCATTAGCTTGCTGAAAATCTATCCTCTTCCACGTGAACTGTGGCAGGAACATAGCACGGAGATATGCAATATATGGATCTACTTCTGGAAACCTGGTTTGTGAATTATTAATGAACAAATAATCCAAAGTGATAAAAAAAGCCCCACCTCAAAGATCTCAGTCTGCCTATGTGCTAACTCAGTTATTTAACATATGAACTGTTTTATGCTGAAAATTAATCACATCCCAGCTAGGCATAATTCTGCAGTCCCTGTTGATACGTGTCGATATATTGAGCCTGATGAATATAGAAAAGCTGGATACAGTTTGGAGACCCTGCAGGAGGAAAAACATCTCCTTGTCCAGTCCTGACCAGGACCAGATTCGAGACACAGCTATTCAAGAATCAGGCTGTAACAATGAGCACAATTTAATTCAATTCAACAGATTTGTAGGACTGAGAAACAACTGAACAAACCCTTCATTTCAGTAGCATTAGCATTTATCTTGAGGAAAGCTAACTTCATTAAAAAATGAGACAGAAAATCAACAGCTAAAGGGGTAAAAACTTTTCCTGTGGCATGAAAATTATCAGAAAGATCACAGCCGATGCTCACTAAAATTTATAGCATCAAAAATTGCAGAAAGAGCGAATACAGGGAAAAGGGCTATGTTTGGTTCAGCTGCAGATTTTAAAAAAAAAAGATATTTAAATTAGAAGACATCCACTGAAGAGCAGAAATTGGGCCAAAAAAGGAAAACAGAAAAGAGCAAACTTGGCCAAGTTCAATGTAAAATTTATCATATGGCAGGGCAAAAAAGATTTTCAGAAACAACTCCCAAAAGGCAATTGAAGTAACAATCCAAGCACATCCGAAACAAGAAACTTGTCAGATATTTTACCCTGGCAGTTCCTGATTAGGGTGTAATGGGTACTCAAGGAAAAAAAGGCTACAGTGAAAAAGCCTAAGAAATTATTTTATCAGAGTTCACCAGGGAGGAGGTCAGTAGTTTAAGAGGGATGAATCTGAAGCATTTTCTATTTGAAATGCTAGTAGAAAAACTTTTAGAATATTTTTTTACAAAGTAAATGGTAAGAACCCTTCCAGACCAGAAGATTTTCTGTGTTGATAAATGTAAAGTGATGCACATGAGGAAAATAAATTTTAATTGTAAATACATAGAAACAGGCTCCAAATTAGCTAGTGTCTCTCAGGACATATGTTGGAATCACCATGAATTTCTCTGAAAAAGTCAGTTCAATGCTCAGCACAGGTCAAAGAGGCATACAGAGTATGTTAGTAATAATTAGGAAAGTTTAAAAAAAAGTTTAAAAAAATGCCATGACACTGCTAAAATGGCTCACATCCTGATTGTTCTGGTTGTGCTCTCTCAGACAAAAATTCTGCAGAAGTAGAAGGGGCACAGAGATGACTAGCAAGTACTAGCAGATGGGTATGGAGCAGGTCCTGCACACAGAAATCAAAGGACTAGGGCTCATCAACTTGGAAAATGTATGAGTGAGGGGAGTATGTATGGTTAAACAAAATAATAAATGGCATGGAGGAAGTGACTGCAAAAATTATTCACTGTTTCTTGTAAGGCCAAAATAAGAGACAGAATAAAACAATCAGGCCATAGATTTAAACAAAAAAAAAAAAAGGAAGTCCTTTTCCATACACAAAGCATAATCAAACCGTAGAGCTCATTGCCCAAAGTATAAATGGGTTCAAAAAAGCAATTAGACAAATTCATGGAAGAAAAGTACATCAAGGGCTTATTAAACACAGTGAAGTGGATCCAAGCTCCAATCTGGGACGCTTTAAACTGCAGATTACTGAAAAATGAGGAGGGGTGTTGGCAGGGATTTTTCTTTCTCTGCTTTTTCTCTTTCTTACATTCATTTCTAAGCAGTCACTACTAGCTGTGGACAGAGAGACTATTCTGCTCCAGCTGGATGTTTGCTCTGACACTAGAGGGTTGTTCTTAGGCTGTTATCTTCCCTTTTGTAGGGACTGTACAGAAACCGTTTCCAATAGTTGTCAACCTTGCTTTTCCAAGGTCGCTTCCTTTCACCCCTTGCATAGGAGCGGCTCTAGGGGTGGAAAGCTGCTGCCTCTGTACGAAACCTCCTGTATAAGCCAAGGCACAAAAGTAGGCAGTGGGGTGTCTCACTGGTGCTGCATTCTGCACCTGCTCGGTGGATAAACCAGGAGCAAACAGTGCCTTCAGCATTCACATGAAGTCAGAATCTGGAGAAAAATCTCCTAAATGCTGTCCTGGGATCAGCGCACAAGTGACAGCCAGGGCAATAGGGGTGAAGTGGATGCTGATGGAAAAGCATCAAGCTCACTAGCCCAGCCAGCACCCCAGGGATCAAACTTCTGCTGCTCAGACAAAGCTGGTCCTCAAAAGCATTCCTTGGTTTGTCCACCCCCAACTGATAAATGACCACGAATTCACTTTGCAGACCTTTTGACACAGAGCTCCAAGGTCCGTGTGGTGGGTCCAGAGAGTGACAAATATGTAGCACTGTGGAAACCTGGAAGCACCATATCACTCTTATCACAGTTAATCTTTGGAGCCACTTAATCATATTAACCAATTTCAGTTACTAACGTCCTTTTTAATTTAGAGTGAGACTGTGTGGTAATTAGCCTTAACCAGGTCATTGATCTTAAGGGAATATACTCTATGAGAACCTACATCCATCTTGCATACTTGAGGGAGGGAAGGGCTGATAAGCTTGACATCTTGGCTCAGAGTATTAACAAGGCAGGTTCATACTGACCTTCTGCTAGGGCCCTTCATGCCCAGCTGGCCATGGAAATGCAAGGGCATTTCTTCCATAAGCCTGATTATTCCTTTGGATTCAGTAGTATGTTAATTGCACTAATGTAAGTAAAGGGTTTTCACCTTTACCTCACCGTAGGTGCATAGATATACTTCATGACTTGCCATCCACTTCACAGATATCGCCAAGATTTATGGGCAGTTTCAACAGGAACTTTGCTCCCTGATTCCACTCCTCCCTGGGGCAAAGCTCCAATCCCAGCTCAATGACTTCTGCCACAGTAAGGACTGAGATGTGACACATTGTGCTGTCCAGCTTTCCATGGGCTGCAACGATGGAGATGCTGAGAACCCAAGATGAATAGATTCATCTCAACAGCATGTGCCTTGCTTCAGGGATGGAGGGATAGAGGCTCTGAATGAGCACTGTCTCACACTAATGTTTTCACAGCCAATTTCTTCAAAATGAGTGATCAAATTAGTCAAAATCATTCAGCACCTGTCATTTCATCACACAAACCTCTCACTGTGACCATGTCCATTCTTGACATTAAGCTGAAGCCCAAGGTCAAGCGGCAATTGTCATTCCCTATCAGGTATTAAGGCCTCTTCAACATGAACTCTACAAGGGTTCTCAATGGCTGTAAATTTTCAAATTTCTGCTTGGAAAGGCTCTCTTCTGGCTTTTAAAGAACTTCTGTTTTTCTTTCTGCAAAGTTGTCACTTTAGGGAACTCTATATGGACTAATATCTCACTTTTGCCTTACAGCCTTTGTGGAAGACAAAGGGGAAGCAGGTTGGACCTGTCCTCTACTAAGATTTACCACATCATGTTGTTGTTGTTGTTATTGCCAGGTTGTGGGGTTGTGTTTTTTATTTTCTTTTGCATTTCTGTGTGTCCTGCCAAACATTTGTCTGCTTTGTCAGTTTTTTGTTATTTTTTTTTCTGGGGAAAAAAGCCTGTTTAATCTTAGTAAATGGTTTTTTTTCCACTTCAATAGCCTCAAAATTTTCCCTGGAGAGCTGTAAGCCCTTTAAATATATTTAGGTTGCCAGATTTCTTATGTTCTCTCTCCAGGAAGGCAATTTTGCTTCTAAGCTCTTGAGAAAGGGCCAGTCTCATCTCTTCTTGCACATTGAAGCTGTTGTACACTACCTTCCCTCTTTTATTGTCTCAGTTCTCCTTAGGTTTAACACTTGTCCCTGAGGTAGCATAAAGGCCAGAAACCCTTCCCAGGCTTGTGTTAAGCTCCTTATCCACTCTAGGTCTTTCATCCTGTATCCATCAGCAACATATTCTGGTGTTTCATGAGAATTGTCCCTGCGTGCATCGCTGCGCACCAGGCTGAAGAGACTAACCATGACTAAATGCTTCAATGGCTGTGTGCCCTGCCAGGGGGGGATTGTCTTTTTTTTTTTAATTTTTTTTTTCCCAAAATTAACCCTTTAGGAAACTCAACACAATCCATTATCTCATTTTGTCCACACCAATTTTTGTGAAAGACAAAGATATTCCCAAGCTCCCTTTTTTCCTACTGAACATCACCCCTGGAACACTTGTGGGTGTAGAAACGCCAGAACAAAATGGGATCCTGGGATCTGGCCAGTTCTTTATGATCCAAACCTCTTTTCCAGATATCTTGTTTTGTCTCCGTACCGCTTGAGCACGATCAGACAAAGATATAGTGCCTAACAAGTCTCACCGCACACATGGGAATGAGCCTGGTTCAATTACAAAAGGAAAGTGGTTCCAGCACGTAAACTGAAGGCAAGACAGCTTGTAGTGTCTGTAACTGAACCAGCAAATGAGTTGTATAATACGTGACCTCTGGGACAAAAACAAGTCCCTTCTTCAGATGTTGGGAGGTTTATAAACAATGCAAAAGAAAAAAAAAGAAAAAAATGCAGCTGAAGTGTTCTGTGATGACCTGAGGAGAAGAAAGATTTACACTGCTGACTGACTGGCTTCATTGTGAGATTGGAGTGGTGTAAGTAATGTTTCTTCAGACACTGGGGAACAGGCATAGCTACTCAATAAAAAGTGTTGTTTATTTTATAATTAACAATTCTAACGCAAGAAACTATTGGGTTCTCTTATTCATGATGATAAATTATTTCTGGGATCAATGAGATTCCTTTTTACTGGACCCCTATTTAACGTATATAAAAATACCCACACATTAATGTGCTTAAATAGCATCTTTCCAGCCAGGAATTAAAAACATGTTTCACACATTATCCTATAAATATGTCAAGACTCTTATTACCCTAAGAAAAGCTTTTGCTAAGGCACTGTCCATCTGGTGTCACTAAGGTGCTGAAGGGATTTAATCAGCCAAGAGTGCATCTGGGAACGGACTGTGGGTGTGCTGATCTGTTCTCTAACGAGCATGTGTTCATCTCAGAGAGACACCAGGATGCAGTGTGCCAGGAATGCTGCTTTTGTCCACCCAGCATCCTGGGAATGGGGAGTTATCCCCTGGGCTCATCAGAAAATGGAGTTTCCATCTTGTGGGGAAGGACAAGGTTTCTTTGGTTGCTTTGATCGTGAACCAGAACAAGTTAAAATATTTTTTTTTTTTTCAATGAACCAAAATAGTCTCAAAATATTTCCTTTCAATCTTATCAGAACATTCAGCCACGGTATTGTATTGACAGAAAACCCATTCAAAGAATAATTCCAGTGCACTCATGTACAGAAAAACATGAGAGCTTTTGCCCTTAAAATCTCAAAGCCACTGCTTAGCTAACCTGGAGCTCTGCAGCATGACCTTGAGCCTGAATGCTAAAAAAGCAGCTTAAGAACGAAAAGGTTCCAGGTGTAATTATGGCAGGAGCCTAGCTACTGAGAAACACAGAGCAAAACACAAACAGGATTAGCTTCCACGAAATCTAGACGACAGCTGTGTAATTTATACAGAATTCTTTGGCTTGTCGGCATCGTTCTTGGTTTTTGGGCTCCACTCCTGTTATCTCAGAGCAGGAGAAGGCCACTGTTGTTCTCCTGCCAGACCCAATAGCCTTCAGTCAGATTTAAGAGAAAGCGGCTATGGGAAATGAAAATTAATACTCTGGGGACAGGTGAGATTATCTCGTTGAAGGTCATTATAGTTTCCATAAATCGAATGTATATGTCTATGTATACACACATTAACGTCCAGTAGATCTACAGCACAAGGTATAAATGGAAAGCCTGGGGAATATTTAATCACGAGGACTTATTGTATGGGTCTGGGTGAGGCAATGTGCTGTGTGAGTGGCAATGCAGAGAAGGGGACGGGCTAGAAATCGCTAACGGAAATGCAAGGGAGTGTGTGTGATAGACCCAGTACGTCGGTCTGTGCATGAGTGTGCCTTTAAGTTCTCTCTAATGGAAGAGCAAAAATAAATCAACCGGTAATTAAAAAGTCCTTGCACAATTTATAAAAAATAGTTCTTTACATGAGTATTCATATTATGAGACTGAAGCCCTGAGTCCAAATGCTCCCTTTTTTTTTATGTATTTGCTCCCACAATGCAATTTCTGTAGCCTAATTTTTGATAGCCCATTTTTTGATTGATGTGTTTGGGACAGGATTATTGTTCTTAGTTGTGGATGGCCAAATTAATCACTCATGTACATAAGGCACAGTGTGCATACCCTCTTATTTCACCTGTCACCACAGGGTCACAAACACCAGACACACAACTGCAGTCATCATAGGGATAGACCAGAGCAAGGGTATTCAGAGGTGGAGCTTGGTATGGGACACTGATCTTACAACAGTGAGTACAAGATAGGACAGAATATTCCTTCTTCTGACATATTCTGTTAAAAAAAAAAAAAAAGCCTGACATTGTATAGCAAATAATTCAGACTTGTTTATCACAATAAACAGGAAAACAAGAACCTCAGAGGTGGCAACACGACAATAACTGGTTTTTGCATACCTTTCATCAGACCAGCAGACTCTCCTAGGGACTCATTTCCAGACAGGCTCCCATCAGGATCCAGAGGTAGGTGGAAACTCTTGAAAATCATGTGGCAATCCTGGAAGGACAAAGGAGAGATGAAATCTAAACTGCATCCTCTCCTGACTTCGCTAGCTCAGCCTCAGGCACTGTGAGCCCCTCATGCTGGCAAGGATGATGTAAAAGAAGTAGAGGATGACCTAGAGGATTGCAATAATATGAACATTTAGAGGAATCCCTTCTGACTGAGGCTCCTTGGTTTCGGCATTATATCACTACCAACTGAGATCCGTTTCCTCCCCAGGAGGGAATATGATCTAAATAAGACAGGAAAGGACTAATAGGAAGTATTATTCTTCCAGTGTTACAGATAGGCAGCAAGCAACTAACTCACACCTCTTTAGCGAGTCTGCAACAGAAATTGGTCTTAAATCTGCATCTCCCAGGGCCTATTGCAACACTTAAGCCACAAAATCAGCTTCTTTCCCTGTAGACTAGCTTTCTTTTCTATACAAATGCTCAAACAGTGTTTAGTTGCTCTGCAAAACAAGCCTGGCCAACTCACAGGACCAGCTTTTCTCATGGGAAATATCTTCAGCAAGTG
Organism: Chlamydotis macqueenii; assembly: GCF_036417535.1. Lineage (NCBI taxonomy): Eukaryota > Metazoa > Chordata > Aves > Otidiformes > Otididae > Chlamydotis > Chlamydotis macqueenii. The sequence continues at coordinate 7,957,217 of NC_141567.1, read as the reverse complement.
AGTCAGGGAGGGTCCTTGAAAAAACTGGCACTTAATCCCTCAGGTTTCATCTTCCACTTCACCTAAATAGTGACTTTCCACATGAACCGCATAAGTCAGCCACACTTCATTTAATGATGACTCTTAATATGAGTCACACATGTAAGTAGCTCCATGCCAGTGTTTTCTACCTGCCATCCACTAGAGATGGCTTAGTCAGACACGCTCATATCCCTTCCCTCAACACCAAGGAGTGGATTTGCTCTCATTCTTTCTGTCCATCTTTCCTGTCACACTTTTTTCTGTCTTCTTGTTTCCCTCAGACTAGAAAAGCAGTGTAAGGACAGGACATGTTCTGCCTTCTGATTGCAATGAGCCTGAAGGTCTCTTTAGAGGCTGGTGCCTGATAGATCTGAGCTGTCTCCTGTAGTCCAAGCAAAATTAGAACAGGATCACCCATCATCTTACCCCCTGACCACTTTTTGAAACCGGGAATATGGGTGGACTTTTGAGCACATATTAATTCATACAGCTGCTACTTACTCCTGCCTTTCCTATCTCTCTCATTTACAAACCATGTTTTGAGGACACAGAAAGAGGCATGAAGCAAAATATTAGACATATCCCACCTGTAAGCTTTTTTCTTTTTTTTTTTTGCATGCTTGCCAATCATAGCTCTGAGCATGCTAATGTAATGAAAAGGATATCTAGCAGGAAATGTTACTGATAGTGAACCTCGGAAGGTACCAGTAAAGAAGTAAAGACCTAGCTGTCAGGATGTCTCTCTGAATCCTATCAGAGCATTCTGAAGTTTTAGCTTCTGTGAAAGTGTGCTGGAAAGCTTTCAGAGATAGACTCCCTCATGACCAGAGGTGCATGAATAAGTGATACTTTTGTTTGCTTGCTTGCAGTTCTGGAAGATCGGAAAAGAGATTGACTTCAGGGTAATCCAAAGCACATATTTTTGAAAACATTCTCAACAAACAGAAGGTAAACTTGCAAATTGCAGTGGTTCAATAGTTTTCAGTGGTTCAAGAGGTTTTGGTGAACTAAAATAAAAGTTTCTTTAAGATTTTTTTTTGGGGGGTATATATCCCAAAATAATTGCACCTTTCCCCCCCCCCCCCTCCAAAACGTTCACTTTCTTGAGTTAAAACTGATTGAATTGACGTACACTAATGAAACGCCTGGACTAAATTGACCAAGCTGTATGTACTGTTTAAGAAACAAACCAAACCAAATCCCTTTTCATTCAGAAATTCAACCTTATTGGAAAAAAAACCAAACCTTTCTGATGTCATTTCAGTTTTACTGTTTTATTTAGATTGCCATTAAAATAACTGAGGTGAATGATTTTCCAAAACTGGCTTCAGTTTAGTTTGAGATATAAATAACTTCCTTGAATTTGTCTTTATTCTACCTGAACACTGCTGTCAGCTTTTACAAAACAGGCAGCATACCATTTTCCTTATTTAATAGAATTTTAAAAGAATTTGAATCAGCTTCTTAGAGCAGAACAAAGCAATTATCAGGCTATTGCCAAAGACAAATTGTTAATAGGACTTGACCACTTAAGATCTCTTAATTCTGTGTCTGGCTGCTGAATATTGGTGAATCTAATCAGGGCTGGCAACAAATAAAATGTTTGTGACATCAACAGTTCTGCCTGAACACTCAACGTGGAAAAAACAAGGGTTTTTTTTATCATCAGTGTGGAGACTGATGAGAGAGTGTCTTTGGGATATGGGAGGCTTGCACAACCATCCAGGAATTCAGCTTTTTAATCAGATCCTTGGCTTGTATTGTCAGTACTTTCAAGTTTTCAGATCTTGGCTGAAAATCACACTAAAATACTCTTTGCTATTATCAGGGTGGGATACTGACTTGTAGAGGTCTAAGTAGTAAACGCCATGGAAACACGTTTGCCTTGGCATTTCTGCACTCTGCACGCAGAACAGGAGTGGGAGGAGTATCAGCAATCAACACTTGTATTTTAAGTTATCCATACTCCCCTCCGTCCCCTTTTTTTTTTGAATCAGAAAAGATTCTTGCTTCTGAAGTTAAATTAAAGGATTGAGTTATCCTTTCCCAGCCATTGAATTTTAGTATACCACTGGAGCAAATACTGCTGTAAGCGCAGCACAGACCAAAACCAAACCTTGATCAGCAAAACTTAAAGCAATAAGCCTATTGAAAGCAGAACCTCCTCATCATCACAAAGACTTCAGAGCTATCAATATTTGCTCACAATATGCAGATGGTTTAATGGCATCAATAGTGTTTATTTTGCTTTGCCTACTGACGCAAGTGAGATCGCAGCTTGGTCCAGTAAGACCAAATTTCAAGCACTTGACCGTGCTCCCCTTTGGCTTTTGGGCACCTATGAGCAGAGGAAAACTGCAACCGTGTGCTAAGCACCTCGCAGTGTGAAACACCTAAAAGATGTCTATGTGACATGAGATGAGACCCTTACGGATAACTTCAAAGCCTTTCAGGAGGAGCTCTGCTAAGCAGAGAAAAGGATGGGACCAACTTTCAGAAATGCCTCTTCTCGTCTGGGTTTGAGCCGTGGACAGCCATTGGGTTTCTACAGCCTGTTAGCTCTGTGCATGCCACCACTCAGCCTTTCTGGCAGATCAGTGTCGTGCTCAATGTCACAAGCCCTAGCATGCCACCAAATTTACCTTGCACAGCACTGGCAAAAAAAACATCAACACTGAGTGAAAAACTAGCCTGGATTGACATCAACTGCTGAATTCACCCAGTACGCAGGACAAGAGTACACCCAGTCATCATGACAGTCAGCAATGTCAGGACCAATCTGAGAATTGTATTTGCTTTGCTCAAAGGATATTGTAATTTACTGAAAAAGAATTAGGAGCTTGAGGTCAGAAATAACTGCAATTTCTTTACAGGCTGAAGGAAAAAGACTGGCAAAGGATAAGCAGAAATGCTCTCTACTGAAGTACATTTAATTTTCTTTTTTTTTTTGCTAGGCACCTGTTAATTAGGATAAAAGTGGGAAACACTATCTAACAAGGTTCCTGGGAGCAAACTGGAAAAAGCATTAATGAATTCAGCCTTACATGATGGTTCCTAAGCAACAGAACATTTCAGTTGAATATTAACCCTTGTCACAAGGAGAGAAAAAATGGTCTCAAGAATAACCTAAATGTCACTGAATTAAGACAATGTCTATTCTGTGCAGAACTGCCATTGGACATCTTAAGGCAAGCATGATTTGTGGAATGTGTGAACAAACTGGTGGCTGACAGTTTAATTTTTTAGACTTTCTGGAATTCATTTGCTGCTTCAGTATTAATCATAATTATGACTGTTTATAATACAGCATCTTAGAAGATGAGATAAATCGCAGTAGAAAGACAGAAACCCTGTAACATTAAATTTTATAAACATAAACTCCAATGAGTCTACCATCCATGAGTATGGAGTAGCCACAGTGCATCTTCAGGTAGAAAAGAGATGAATATTGCAAAAAAAGTGGTAAAGGAGTCAGAGATTTTGAGAAATGAGAGAAACAAATAAGGATTATGTAGCTATTTGGTTATCTAGTGTGTAGTTGGATGGGTTCAAAACATTGCTCATTAAAAATAGTGGGATCATATACCTACAAATAGGTTATCATAGATGTCAAGTAGTAACGAGCAGCTGACTAAGGGGAAGAAATTTGTTAAACCATGGAAACTTGGTCATTTCCAATCATGTTGTATTCCCAGACAAAAATCAAAAGTCCATCACTCTGTGCCTATGCAGGATTTAATTTCTTAAAGACATATGAAGGACATAGTTCTTTCATCCCTAAAATTACAACTCTTACTCTTTGAGTATGCAATGAAGTTTTTGAAGATGTACAAGTAAATCTATTAATTTGTTTATGAAATAAAATTAATCATAAATTCAACCCCTTCAAAGAAGAGTAGCATCTGAGGCAATTTCTTCTTTATCTCAAATGATCTGAAAGGACTGCAAATACAAACTCACGTTAATCAAGAACTTGCAGCGTGGTTATATTTAAATAAATTAAGTTAATCTCTATATCCAAGTACATGTAATTGTATGGAGGTTAACGACTTTCTTCTGGTCCACAACCAAGGGAAACCCAGTTCTGAGCAAACAGGGAAACTGTGAATGCTGGGGGAGGTTCACTGGTGCGTTTTGGCAGCTCTACCAATGTGAATCAGGTAGTGAGTGCCAGTTGTTGGCGTTTGCTGGCCGGTATCTCAGAGCAGTGGTTCACAACCTGCAAGGTCTATGGACTAGGTGTGCCCATGAAAGACAACCAAATCAAGCAAGTTCTTACAATGTGGTATATTAAAAGAGGCTTCTAGTTTTGGTAGTAAATTTTTAGTCTTACAAAGACTGAAATTCAATATGAAAAATCTGCCCTTAATTTTTAAAATACAATTTAAGACAGATTCTATACAACTGCTAATCTGTAGCTCTATTGTCTTATAACAGTCTCCTTGGGTTTCTTTGCTAGTCTTGTATGACATTTCTGATAGATAAGGGAAAAGAGAAAAGAAATTGAAAAGCATTCCTAGACAAAAACGAAGTTTAAATTGCATCATGTGTGTTAACATACAGGTGAAAACTTTTTGAAAGAGACTGCAATTAGCCCCCAAACCAAATCTTGCAAAACCTAGTGCAGCATTATTCTACTGGGAACAAAAAAAAAAAAAAAAAAAAAAAAAAAAAAAATTTCACATTCAGGTAGGAAAAGTAAAGGTGATAAGTGACCTCAACTCTGCCTGCAGCGCTGATACTGGGGTGAAAATGTGTGAAATGTAATTGAACAAGTCTTTGAAGACTATCACTTAGAAGCTGCTGACATTGAATATCTGTAAGTGTAACCACCTTCTTATTTCTTGGTATGACAGTGGCCAGGCTTGGATGGCTCAGTGTTTCTTTATGTGGTATCTGAGCACTGGAGCAAAAAGCTTTGTCCATGACGGTGAAAAAGAACACAACTAAAGGAGGATCTGCTTTGGGTTTCTCTATTTCTGGTGGTTTTTTTTTGTTTTGCTGTGGGTTTTTTTTTGCCTTAGCCCATTGAATCCATTTCCTCTCATATCTTTTCTCTACATACAGGTAGATGGTGGATAAGCAGTGCCCACATGAAAATAACCTGTCTTTATCCAGAATGCAATCTTGTACACAGGGCTGGAGCAGGTACTCAGCTCTAAGGGGTTGCACAGCATCAGGCATGTTTCCCTGACTGACATCTACCTCCTTGCTTCGCAGAAGGCAGCGAGGGAGAAGATGGCTCCGGTGAGGCAAAAGCCTCTGAAGGGCAGAGAAAAAAAAAACCCTGTGCATGACACCGTGCACTGCGCAGCAGGTTCCACTTCACTAGGAACTGTTAATTGTCCTGCACATGGAATTAACTCTCCAGTCATCCCAACAACTACCGCTGCATCTAAATCTTCCCTTTAATGGGCTCTCGGGGAGCAAGCAGCGTGCAACCTGAACTGTGCTGGCCACTGCATCAATCTTACCCTCATCACTCTCACGCTATGCAGCAGCTGAGAGGAACAAGCATCAGGTGGAGCCACTCACCCTGGCTGTAGTTCCAGACCCTGAGCTGCTGCTCCAATGCTCAGAGAGGGGATTTCCTCAAAAAGGGAGGGGGCTGTAGCAAGGGCATTTCCCACAGTGGAGAAAAACGTAGGAATTGGCATGAGGGAAGAAGGAATCTTGGGCCAGGCATCAGAAAATAAAAATGTCTGTGGGAGGGCAACAGAGGAAGCAGAAGGATCTACAGGTTTTCAAGCAGGAGGAAGCTCTTGATTTAAAAGGCTAATCAGCTGCATTGGAGAGATGCTTTGACTGTAAGCATTCAGGGATTGTTTCTGCTTCTGTGTTTTCATAGTATCCAGCACAATTGGATTCTGGAAATAAATAGCACTGAGAGTGGTTGGTTTGGGGAGGGAGCAAGAGAAGGAGCTCACTGGGAAGAAACAGTCACTCCCAGGAGTGGCCATGCACAGCAGGGGGTCCTGACCTGAGGAAGAGATTTGGTTAATTACAACTGGTCAGGCACACCAGTCATTTGGTCAGAGATCTGAAGCATGTGTACACAACCTGGAGGAAGCCAGTAATTGTTTATAAAAAGTGAAGGGTCAAGGTGAACAACTTTCGCTATGTGCTGAAGGCTTGAATTGATTCCCATAAAACTGCCAGCTAAATAGTCCAGCTGGCAAATATGAACTCACAAAATACTTTTGCAAACAGGGAAAAAAACCCCAGTTGATAGATGATACTGTTTACACAGAATAAATTCTCCATCTCTGCTAAGAATAAGGGTTCATAGCTAAGCAATTGATTTCACAAGAGAAGGGTGGGAAGCGAGCTATTTTTCCCTCTGTGACCAAGTTACATAGTTTCCATTCACACATACAGGTGCAAGAATACACCTTTCTACAGACATTATTTTTTTAGCAGTTTAATTAATATTTCTGTTTGCCTTGAGTAGTTCACAGAAATGGGGAAAAACGAAAAAAAAAGAGACAGTGTAGCAACATAGAAAAAAGAAAGAAAAGCCTAGTGTTACTTCAACACTGACAACAAAAGTCACCCTTAGATGAATTAGTGATAAACTCCTGGGGAAGTCTTCATCTCCGTATGGTGATATTTAATATTAGTCATGTAGAATCGGCCAAATCAACTCCACATCCCGCAGTACCTGCAGGAACCCGTCCTGCCTGTTTAGCATTCCACTGAGACCACGCGTGAAACACTGCAATTGTCTCTCCTGATATAAATAAATAACTCCAGAATGCCAAACAGAAAGGGGTGGGGATGGGAAGGAGAAATCCTGTGTCAGAGGCATGAGGAGAGTGGCAGGGCTGTAGCTATGATTTAATGGTGCTAATGAGCCTCGACAGAAAGAGCCTCCAACAAGCCTGTGTCAGTAGCACAGGTCCTACCTGATGAAAACCAGATGTTCAGGGTGCTGTGTGGGTTCACAGGCTCTGTGTCTATAGCCTACTTTTTCATTCCTGACTTATTAGATAGAAAAGCACCTCTTCCTTCACACCAGAGAGGATAAAGTTAAGATTCCAAGTCAGCACGTGCATCCAGATTTGGCTCACTGCAGTGCAGGGCTCAGTGTGTTCATGCTGGATCCTTGGGGTTTAGGTTGAACTTGATGGAGGAGGCAAGGCAAGAACAAAGCCTGCCTGGGCTCTACTCTGTCCTAAACAGCTGTTTTTCAAAAGCTGCATGTGATAAACTCACTTTCTTTGAGAAACAAGCTTTCTTGTTTGTCTTTGCTCCCTGCACGCTACAACTACTAATCCTGGCCAAGCATCCTGTCTCTTGGAGAGCAACCCAAAAGCTGGAAGCATTCAACTCTGCTCAGCAGGACTGACCAAATTATTCCTCTGCTTCTGATGGGACCACCACAAGCCCTCTCCAATTAGCCTTAAACCACCAATACACCCAGAGCTGTCTTCAGGAATGGAACAGAAGCTGTGCTTAATCCATGCTTGTTTGCCATGTGGCAGTCACTCTCCCTCTTGAATGTGAAATTCACAGGAAAATAAATGGATACAGTCCTCTCCCAGCACCTGACCCACTCACTTTGCATGGATATGCCCTGCTAATACATAGGTTTTGCCACAGATTCACAAAGATATTTTATCTGGGGTTTAGTTTTTCACAAGCCCATTGACAGTGCACCCCTGATCTGTACTCTCCAAAGCAACCACTACGCAGAATTGTCCTGTTGATCTCCCAAGGGTCAATACTCATACAATACTCCAAGGTCATGCTAAGGTGGGAAACTCCTGACATACAGTCTTTTAAAAATTATTTTAATTGTTTATTTCTCTAAAGTGATAGAAGCAGTGAAGCAATACCCATCAATGAAAATAAAGCCCCACATGGCTGGCAGCAGACAAAGGCTGGGTCCTGACTGAAACAAATATCCTGGGAAGTGGCTCAGGTCAAGCTCCAACTTATTACCCTTACGTGTGTGAACACCTCCCCACATGCACCCAGCACAGATAAATGGCCCACAGGCACTTACACAATATTTATAACCACAGTTTTTCTTCCCCTGCCCTAAGTCAACTTATTCTTTGATTTCCTACTGCCCTGAAGTCCATCAAAGCCCGTTGCCATGGAAATAGTTGTGATGTGCTTTCATAATGTCCTTGTCCATGAGTGTATATCAAGAGCTCTCTCTGCTGGTCTGGAATCACCATTATCCCTCATGGCTCCAGATGGTCACATCACTGCTGGTACCTGAAAGCTCTCAGGGGTACAACCTATGTTTCTAAGCGTTGTCAGAGTCTGAAGTCTTGCACAGCACCTCCAATTTTCAAGCTAGCTGGAAATACTCAGCTTATTGAGAAACTGTAATGTCCAGCCTCTGCTTTCTCACAGTCTGCTCATCATCCAGTGACGAGTGTTTAGCTGGGTGATTAGTGGAGCAGTGGGGAAGGAGAAACCTTGACTGTGGTGAGACTGCTAGAAGGAGTTTCAAAGCAAGACCACAGGAGACTAGAGGTGTATAAGAAATATTTTTTTTTCCTATTTCAGCAGTCCAGTTAGCCTAGAAAAATTGGCAATGGCCTGATCTCTTGCCCAATAAGTACTTTTTTTTTTTTTTCATTTCAGCAACAGGTGGAGTTCCTTGTGTAAGGTGGGAATACACAAAAGCCCCCTTTTCACATTTTCCATAACAACCTTAGGAGGACTGAGATTACTCTACAACTTTTCCCTCAGTAACTCTTCCATGGGCTGAGCATCTAAGCATGCTTTGCTGCCTCCTGAATAGTCCCAGAAGCAGCAGCTCTAAGGAGCATTATTACCATCAATTGTTATTATTATCTTCTCCCTAAACTATGGCTTTTTAGAAGATCTGCACAAGACAGAGTCCGCTACTAGGTCCCAAATGTTCTTACAGGCAAAAGATTTGTAGGAGCCAGTTCTAGATTTGAAGAACTGGTTTGCCTTGCACAGCTGAAGGTGCAAGGCCATTAACAGACACAGTCTGTGTACAAGCCCTCTGATTTTCCTTTCTGCTTGAGGGTATATCCCCTGCTTGCTGGAAACCCACTAGAGAAGGTTTCCTTGCAACTGGCAGCCATGGAGCACCCTGAAACAAAGCCAACTCTTCCACCTTATGCCTCTTCTTCATAAAGTCAGTCTCAAGGAGTTGAGCTCTCAGAAACACCCCCTTGAAAAAACATTAGGATCTGACTTATAATTGGTGTAATTACTGTATAAAAGGAAGAAAGTAAGATTTAATTAACCAGGCACTTCTACCAAGCTTGCTCTCTCCTAAGCACACAGCTGAAGAGCTAAGCATGCTATTTCTCAGAAAAGGTTTGATTTTTTTTTGTAACTGTCACAGTGATGACATCTTTCTGATGGACCCAATAACAGTGAAACAGCAAAGACAACCACTGAGGTGTTACTAGCTGTCTGCCTTCCACTTCTTGCAGTGCAAGCTAATTGCTAGCTTTCAACAGAGCCCAGATGGGCCTTTTTAACTTAAAAATAATAACTCCCAGATTTGTAGAACACTACGGGTATTTTTAAGATTTTGTTTTTAAATTGTTTACTTCAAAAGTGCATGGCTGTGTATGAAAGCTGCTTCTAATCTATGCACAAATCATCGAAGGCACTTTGTAGCCCCCAAGTCTGGGATGAAGTTGCTTGGAGTCATAATTAATAAGGGACCTTTTATTTCCTCCAACCACTGTATGGTTTTGATTTACTTTATGAAAAGTAGAGGAAAAAATTCACCACAGATAATTTAGAAGGGAAACACAGCAATTAAATGGTGCAATAGAAGGATAAAGGGCAGGGGAGGCTGCTGATGTTATAATCTGAAAACCTTAGAAAGAAAAAAGTTGACCAAGCACAGATTATTTTCCCTCCAGTCCTGATTCATAGTTAATAATTGGCACAAATAATCAATTGGAACCACAGTGCAAATGTATACAGCAGAGGGGCCTTGGTAAATGATTCTCTTCCACGACCTTATTAGAGCTGATTAAAATCTCGACATTGATTTTTTTTTTTGGGCCATTCTGGGGAGACCAGACATGAGGTCAAGCACACAATGGATAAGTGTATCATTAAATCTAGTCCTTCTAAGAGTTAACAAGAAATGCCAAAAAGTTACATGGAACTTTTAAGCACTCATTCTAAGATCTACCTGTTTCATAATTTTTCACTTTGACAACAGCCAACCCCCTCACATCCCACATCCCAAATTAATGAGCTATTTAGTCACTCAGAAAAGAGCATTGCGACAAGAACCAGCTCACGACACTTCCAACCTGGGGGAACAAAGTCAGGCTTATGTGACTGCTTTCAAGACCCTAAAATAAAAGGTTTCAGTTATCGAGTCTTATTTCTTCCCCACCCATTTTCTGATCTCTCCTTTACTCAAAAGCATGGACACAGGACCATTGGGAAGGGGTTTACAGCATCCTGGAAAGGAAAAGATGTTGCCAAGAGTAGGTTGTTAGGAAAGATTAGCCCAGATTTATCTAAGTCAGTCAAATTACTCTAACCTCTAACTGTAACCTCTTGCATAGTCAGTGGAAAGACCTCCAGGGAGTGATTTATTTTGCTACCTTCTGGAGGTGCTGCTAGGGGAAGGGAGAGTTCTTGGCCATTTATTACTACTCATCAGTGCAATTCCTGCTCCCGTATCAGACAGTATAGTGACAACAGGGCAGTCCCTCCTGCCCTCTTTCACATATTCAGGGCTGTCTGCCCCAGTTAGACATTAAACGTTAAGTGAGGGGAATCTGAGCTGGCACAGAGATTTGAGAAAGATGCCAATCAGACTATTAAAAATCCTCAGACACAACAATCATTCTACTGAAATTTATGCAGGAGATGTATTTAGGTGTGGAGTAACATAGCAAGAAGCCTCTTTGACGTATACTTCGGATGCCTGGCTTTTGTGGCAGACTTTCCAAGCAAAGGCAAAGCACAGGCTAACAGAGCAATGTCAAAGCTTCAGTCAACCTTAGTCTTTTTCAGCGAGATGCTGAGCACAACATGTGAGCTGCCAGATACCCTCAAGGGCCACTAAGTCATTGAGAATCAAAAGCACATTGAGCAGAAGTTTAGATCGGGTCTATTTTTCTGTTTCCTAATCCACTCTACCTGGCACAGCAAACCCCTCGCTGTGCGAGCGGATGGCCCATGCATGTGAAGCCTGGAGGCACCTGCCGCTTCGGCTGTACCTTAGCAAACTGCTGCCTGGGAACTTGGGAGAGATCCAGGTTCCTCCAGTAACAACGAACAAGATGCTGCTTCATGTAAACCTCATATGCATTTCTGCTCTAAATCTGTTTCAACTCTACCATCCATATGCTTATCAGTGAAAAAAGGCAGAGCAAGGAGAGAGGAAAGCAGCTGAGTGTCTTTTCTCAAATCATTGCATTCTCATTTTAACTTCCATTTTGTGCTGACTTCCCTCCCACCCCAAGTGTTTTCAAAACCTTCCTCCCACCTTCCTTCTTCTGTTCACTTGTTTCAGATCTTAGAATCATAGACTTGTTTCGGTTGGAAAGAACCTCTAATATCATCAAGTCCAACCGTTAACCTAGCACTGCCAAGCCCACCACTAAACCATCTCCCTAAGCACGGCATCGACATGTCTTTTAAATGCCTCCAGGGACAGTGAAACTCCTTTCAGGTAGCTGTAGGGCGTGATAAATTCTCCCCCAAGCCGCCTTTTCTCCAGACTAAACAACTCCAGTTCCTTCAGCAGCCCCTCTTAGGACTTGTCCTCTAGACCCTTCATTGTCTTTGGATATATTCCAGCACCTCAATGTCTGTCTTGTAGTGACAGTCCCCAAACTAAACCCAGTATTCAAGCTGCAGTCTCACCAGTACAGGGGAACAAACACTTCCTTAGTCCTGCTGGGCATGCTATTTCTGATGCAAGCCAGGATGCTATTGGCCTTCTCAGCCACCTGGACACACTGCTGGCTCATATTGAGCTGGCTATTGACCAATACTCCCAGGTCCTTTTCTGCCAGGCAGCTTTTCTAACACTCTCCCCTAAGCCTGTAGTGTTGCATGGGGTTGTTACGGCTCAAGTGCAGGTCCTGACACTTGGCTTTGTTGAATCTCATACAATTGTCCTAGGCCCATTGATCCAACCTGTCTAGATCCCTTCGTAGTGCCTTTCTACCATCAAGCAGATCAACACAGGAGATAAACAGATCTTCATTAACACTACAAACACATCCCTGGAAATGTTTTTCCTTTATAAAGATATCCGATTTAAATCAACAATATTGCAGCATCTTTTAATCTGCTAGCAAATTTACTGAATCTTCATGAATTATTTTGGTTGAAACTCAGATCTTTCTGGGCTGACTGATGGCAGAACCACATGGGAAGCAAACAGACAATGAACTTGGGTAGTAAAGACTTCCTAGTGATCAGGAGAGGATGCATCAGTTTGAAGGGAGTGATTTAAACCAAAGAGATGCTTCTCTAAACTCTCTGCATTGGTAGATGTGACAGGTTCAGCTGGAGAGGAAGGACAGGAGCTCACTGCATTGTCAGGCAATGACTCTTCAGTATTTGTTTCACATACCAATACTGCTCAAAAATAAGCAAAAAAGGATTCTGTGAGCAGTGTGTCATCACCCAAATTCTGCAAATCCATGGGGAATGGAAAACAACTTTTTCTGAAGAGGTGGCATGAAGAAATCTAGGAGAGTCTCAATTCTTCATTTCTGCTTTTCTTTTAAACAAAACCTTTTGAGGTCCCATTTTGGAAGCTGACAGATTTTTCTTTTAAAGGTTAAGCCAATGCTAAAAATGAAATGCAAATTATTTCAATTCAACTCAAGTAAAATGGGTCATCCGATCTGGGAACATTTCCCTGTGCTGCCCATTTCCTCGGTTCAGCAAACAGCATGAAAATGGCAGGCAGTGCCCCAGCCCAGGGCTGCTGCGGAGCCCCTCAACGTTCCCCAGCCAGAGAGGGAGTGAAAGTTTGAAATGAGGGTTTTCCTTCCAGAAACCGAATGATGACATCCAGATCTCTCTGCTCAGCTTCTTCATCCACCGCTGAATTGAATAACATACCAGACAACTACAGAACCCCACGGGGAGGACTGAGGCTTGTTCTCCGGTCTGGAGGGAGACTGGTTATTTTGCCAGATGCATGGTTTTGGTTTTGGTTATTTTGCTTTTCGTGAGGCTAGGAGGAATTTTTCCCTGATGTCAGCTAAGCTTTCCTGTCCTTTCTGGTGTGCTGTGTGGTCTGCCTCATTGGCTCACCTAGAAGTTTTATGTAACAGCCACACTACTATTGGAAAATCCAGGACATGAGAGACATCCTCTGTCTCTCCTGCTGTCTTCTCTTGTGAAGATTAGCTGTGGGTTTTTTTTCATCTTTCACTCCAGGTCACTGACGTGGGGCAGAGCACAGTCAGACATGTTCTTTGATGGCAAGTAGAGCAGCCATTCTCCAAATATTTCTTAGACGCGTATCTACTATACTGCTGCCTCTGATGGAAAGGACAGGACTCGATGATGTGAAGTGGTCCCTTCTGGTCCTGTGCCTCAAACAGCTAAATAGTTCTTTACTGGTGTCACTAATAAACCCTGCATCTCTCTTGGACTCTGCCATTCTCAGGGATGTTTGTGAAATGGGTCAGTGCAGTGGCACAGCGAACTGAAGCTTAAGCAAGCTGAATTCCTTCCTCACCAGCCAGTTTTCACTAACTTCCTCCCACAAAGAATTTAGTTTAAAGTTAATTGAATTAGCAAAGGCCTTCAGATACTTCCACAAGGGACTGGCTTCATTTTGTCCTTACAAAGCCAAACAAATCAGCAGAGAAGCAGAAAAGCCAGTCAATGACTCACATTAATTGTCTGAGAGAGCAAAGGGGAAAAAAAAAAAAAAAAAAAAGAAAAAAAAAAAAAAAAAGAAAGAAAACCCAAACAAAACAGAAAGGCAAAAAAAACCCCCCACACTGCAACTCTTAAAAACTTGGCTCACCCCAGACGTGGAACACTAGATGAAAAATTGACTCTGTGAATTGCATTATAGATTTTGAAGATGGGTTTGTTTCTGAGAGTCTGAAATTGAAAGTCTGGTACGTGCTGCTACAGCAGGGACCAGCCTGCGCGGGGGAGCTCTGGAGAGCACATGCAATGAGCCCAGGGTTCACCACACAGATGTCAAAGGGCGGCTGCTTGTGCACACTCTGCCCAGGGTATTGGATTTGCTGCACGTACTCAAGCCATTTGCCCCTTGTGAGTAAAACAAGATGAGCAGGCACATGAACATCAGTGGGTGGCCCCCAGGGTCCACCCTCAGACTGGAGAGGGTACCTGAGTTTTGTAAGAGCATTGCTATACATTTAGGAGTTGGTTTTTTTTCAGAGCTAAAAGCAGATTGTCTTCCTCAGTTTTTCAGTCAGATAAATTAAGTGAGAAGCTTTGAATTTTGCAGCTGGGGGTCCATCCTACCTCATAAGAAAGCACATGGGGCATCCTTCACCATACTAGGCAAGTTACTATGATACACAAGGTGTGGCATCAGTATCACATCACTGGCACAACATGCTCCGCTGCAAATCTGCTCCTTCAGTTACCATAGTAAAGGTACACTTCAGTGCTGCAGGCAGCAGTCATACAGCGTATTAAATCCTCAGAACTTCTCACCCAGATGAGTACAAAACACCTGCCACAATCTGCCATTTCAAAGGCAGCGCTACAACATACCATCAAAACAGGAAAGATCGATTAAGCTACCGGGTTTATCTCCTGGCCAGGCAAAGAATTTAGGTCAGATTTGAGACCCATCTTTGCATCTCTTTCAAGTTTTTATTTTCAGGCGACTCCGTTAGAGAAGGCAGCAGACTGAAAGCCTGTCCTTCGTCCCAGTTTTTGTATGCTCAACATTTAGATTTAGAGCCGGTAAATAATTTTTATAAAGATCATTTACTGTCTCCTTTTTAAAAAATGAGCTGTACAAGAAAAAAAAAAAATAAGGAAAAGAATTGGTTTTGATTAACTTCTTGGTTCAAAACATTTCAGAAGATCTTTTGCACATGAGGGTTTTTTGGGTTTTGAGTTTTGCTTTTTGGGAGTTTTTTTAAGATTTTGAGGTTGGTTTTTTTTAACTTTTTTTTTGTTTTATGGAAAGCCCTAGTTTTTCTTACTTAGCTAGTGAGTTAATAAAGGTAAAAAAATAAATCATCTTTGTGAATAAGAAAAGATATTTCAGACTATTACAAAAAAATTTCCAAGTACCTAAAAAAAGATTTTGTTTTGTTTTCTAAAAGAATATATTGAGACATGATGTTTTCTCCAAAAATGTGGGACAGAAATATGTTCAAAAGACTTGAATCTTTTTATGAGACTAACTCTTAATTTTATAGTTGTACTCAAAAGCCCTGGAAGGTAAAAGATTAAAACTGAGCCTTATATTTCACTTCTATAGTGATAAAAATAGTAGAAAAGGACAATTGTTATTTAATTTTATTGGTAGGAAATGGTTATGCTAATTTTGATGGAATAAATGGGCACAAAAGATCAAAGATAATAATGTATCCAAAGCAAGTAAAACACTAAATATTCTTAAATGAAGTTCAGAGGCTTTTGTTTTGTTATAGAGACTTTAGTAATCAATGATAAGCTCCCATGGCAAGCAATCACAATTAAAAACCATTTAATTATTTTATTAAATATGTTAAAAAGGGAAGAAATCTCAGCTAAAAGTCTGAAGTGTAGAAAATTATGTCAAGTTTTCATTTCGAAAGATCTCTCATTCCTATTTCTTTAGCAACAACTTCAGTTGCACGAGATGACCCCTCCAGACAGTCTTTTAGATAGAATTAAAGATGGTATTAGCTGTCCTTTACGGGAAAAGGAAAAAAGGATCATGAAACTTGTGTTCTTGACCTTGTTTTGGGGGCCAAGGTTTTTTTTTTTCCTTAAAAGAACAACAACAAAAAAAAAAAGATCAACCAGATGAAGCAGCATGAGAAAAGAGCAAGAAAGATAGCAAATAATGAGACCTCAGTGCTGGAAAAGGGCAGGTGAATTCTCGGGCCACCTTAACCTCTCAGAAACTGGCAAAATCATATCACTGCTGGATGTTTAAGATATTGCTTTCAGCTGTTGTAGTGTTATCACAGAGATAACACTCTTAGTTGTTTAAATCTTTTTTTTTTAAAAAAAAAGAAAAAGAAAAAAAACGGCAAGGCAAAGATAGGAGGAAAGGGGAGGCAGAAAATAAATAAGGTAGGGGAAAGAAAAAAAAAAGAAGGAAGAAAGAAAAGAACAAACCAGACTCTCCTATTGCAGGGTTGCCAGCAGTTTGGCAAAGCCAGTGGAGACAACTTTGCTACTTGGAGCTTTCTCTAGAGCCCAGTGCAGTGAATTTGTCCTCCCCAAGCAAGATGGCAAAGGCCTGAGTTATCACAGTGACCAGAAGACCCTCCGGCCTCAGCATCTGCAGTGATAAATCCTCTTTCATCTGTGCTCCTTGTTTCTTCTAACATCATACAAAGAATCCTCAAGGATGGAGACGAGAGGCAGCCTAACCCCTCATCACATGAAGTCATCCAGCAGATGAAGAAAAACTAGGAATAAGCCAGATGTTTCCTGTCTCTCAGGTGAATTTCCTGCCCATTGGGATACACTGCAAACTCTGCCAATGCAGGATATCCCCATCATCATTCTTGCAGCTCTGGAAAAGGCAAATAAGGCACAGCCAAGAGAGCTCAGGCCTTCCTGTTCTACCTTCCACTTGCCACTTCTCATTCAAATGATGAAATAATCCTATTAGGTGAGTTGGGATTTATCAAGATTCAATCACTATCCATATTTCCACACCACAGGCAAAGGCAGAGATTGCTGGCAAACTGTAAAGCGCATGCCGAGAGCCCGATTCAGTTCCCATGGTCCACATTTTAATTCTGAAAGCAAAAGAATCATCTTCGTGCTCTCTTCAAAACTCTGCCTGCCTTCTAGGTTCTGTGAGAGCCCTTTTTCTCCAGTAGGATTCTGCCTGACCTATCCATACACTCAAGTGTCTTTCCTTCCTCTCCCTTTAGCATGGTAGAGCTTGACTAGTGGCCTTCAGCTTGATCATTACAGTTACTAATTATATTTACTAAAAATAAAGAGAGATATTTTTGTGATAGACTAGAAAACTACCCAGACAGGTTCCCAATGTACATAAAAATACTGCAAGTGAAGACACTTCTGCTACTAGGGAGATAAATCACTGTTGCAGACATGGTGCATCAGAAGGGCTGACTGGGTAACCCATTAAGCTCTACAGTTCTCAGCAGAGGACATTTACATCAGCAAATGCCAAAGTGGACAAAAAGTGGGACACATAGCTCGGTTTATTACATCTGTGTTCAGCTGCAATATCTTTCTGGCCTCAGTTCTGTGTAATTGTGTTTCTCAGCATGTCTTGTGCTCTATGTACTTTCAAGCATGTGGTCTGTAAGATCTTGAAGAAAGAGATGGATTAGATGTTGCATGTTTATTATGCATCATCTTCCTGTTGGATGACACCAGCCACCTGCAAAGATTGTGTCATAGAAAGAGTTGAGCTTTATTTTTTAAAATTTAAAAAAATGTATTTATTTTTTTCTCATGGGAATTGTCATTGCCTATTAGTTATGTATCTTGGAAGGAAGAGGTAGGACACTCAGGGAGTGGGAAGAAGGCATGGGGATAGGAGGACTCAATCGCAGCAGTCAATTTACACTATCATAATTAAAAAGGAAAATGAAGAAGCAGTAACATCACACTGAATCCTCATTACCTTGCTGCAGAGGGGACTGCAGCTGCTCCTTTGCTACACAAACTGCTACACAAAGATGCAAGACCCACATTTCAACCAGAGCATTTTTGTTCTAAAGAGATATTTGTTGTTTAATCCTCAAACAGGAAGAAATAATAATCCCAGAAACTGGGACAGAGATAGGTGTCAAAGCTAGCAGAGATAGCCAGAAAACATGCCAACTGAGGCTCTGGGTAGTGAGCAGCACGGGCATTGCCACACAGCAAGAACGTTTTAGATGCAAAGAGAATTGCTAAAGGACTCACAGCCAAAAAAAAAAAAAAAAAAAAAAAAAAAAAAAAGAAAGAAAAAAAAACAAACCAAAAAACCAACCCCAACAGGAAAAAACCAAACCAAAACCCAACCCCCAAACCAAAGCATTAAACAACTGGATTTCATGAAGGAAAGGGAACTTTTCTGGGGCAGGTCCCTCAGCAGATATTTTTCTCCAAGTCAGTGCTATTCTCAGAAAGCCATGTGGTGTTTGGGTGTCACAGTGCTGCTGAGATACAGAAGTCAAAATAGACAGTAGCGGAGACATAGTATTTCGCTCTGCAACCAGAACAACATTATCAATCAGAGTTGTGTTTGCAATGAGAAACCATTACTTGTCCAGTGCCTCATACTCTCCACTGAAACTCAGGAGACCCACACATTGTTGCTGGCTTTATTGCATAGGCTTTGAAAAGTTGCTTTACCTTCTTGCTCTTTTCTAGTTTCTGCCTGTATAAAGGCTTGGTGTCTTTGAATATTGACTCTCTCTTATCATAGGATGAAAAGTTTGTTGACCCACACAGCTGCATGCCTGAGACAGACTTTCTGTAATTATTGTGACAGGAAAATTAAAGAGTTCCTTGAAAATGCTTGATGTCTTGCTATTGATTGAAGATTTTGGTTCCGTTTTTCAAAAACAAGTTGAAGAATGAATGAATCCTACCTTTCTTTTTGTCTGAATTTTCCTTTATTACATCTCTTCATTTCAATTTTGTGTTTTGGTAAGACAGTTGAAGTTTCTTTACTTCCCAACATAAATTGGATCAGGACATTTCTGACTACTGTACCAGACTTTAATGAGCTGGCATTCAAGTAACACTGCTATAAATTCTAGTTGAACCTTACTGGCACTAAAACTCAAAATTTGTGGAAAACATAAGAAGTGAATTATGACTACTTGTTTAAAAACTTGAATAAATATTCACCAGGGAAAACAAAAAGGCTGTGCTGCTTTCACAGAGGTAATATTAATTTACTGATTTCTTGATTAAAATGAAAATGGAAAGATTATTCCCAGCAGGTCCCTCTTCTCTTGCTAAGTTAATAGCAGGGATGCCATTACACTGAAAATGATACATTTGATGCTAAAACCTAGAAATGTGTTTGTTTCTTCAATTCATTTGATGTTCCACTTGGCTAGGGCAATCTTCCTGCACTTGTTAGAGTGAAAAGCAACTCATCATTATGTACTCTAACAACTGGCTGTTAAGTGAAGACCAGGAGTCTCACCCTATGAAATGAACTTGACGGGCAACACAGCAGCAATCCAGTATTGCTACTGGTCAGCCACTGTGACCTACAGAACAGTAGCAGAGAGTAAAAGAGACTTGGGAAAAACAGGTATATGTGGGATCTCTGACTTCACAGAAAGAAGGGAGCCACCATAAGCAGAAGATAGATGCATGACCAAAGCACATCAAAGTTCTTTACAATGAACTCAGTCCAGGCAAAGACAGAGGCTTTGGGAGGTGTTCCTGGGTACATGGAGCCCAGCAGTGATTCCTGTTACTTTCAGCAGTATCTCTGTGTTTGGTCTGGCAGAGCGCTTTTTGCCTCTCTCTGGTGCTTTCCAACTCATACTGATGTTAACAGCAATTGAAAATCCTCCAAGATTTGGGTCCTCCACATAGATCTGATGTTATTTATTGCTTGTACTGACATTTTTGCCCTTGCCATTGCTTCTTTTTGGGTGAATTAAGTTAGTGGAGATGAAATCAGAAAGTCCTTTCACAGGAACCCCAATACCTTCTGGGAAGGCTCATGAGGTTGAAAGGGAAAGATCCAGCTGCAAAACATCATGTCCAAAATGCCTTCAGATGTGTAGAAACTGCTGCCAGACCTTTGGCTAATGGTTTCAAAAAGTCAAATGTTTCCAGTGGGTCATGAATACATCTGCCAGTCTCTGCTACCCTTGGGCACCTAACTGAACATAGGTGTGGTGTTTTATCTGTTTTTTTTTTTTTGTCTCAAACTGTCAGTGGCTTTTTAACATTTATGTAAGGAGGATGTTTACTTTCGACAGGAAAATTTAAGCCCTGAGCCAAGAAACTGGAAGACAAAGGGTTTATGAGGTACAGCAGAAATGTGCAAGTTTTGCAAAAGTGCCCAGCCCAGCTAAGTTATCACCAGTCAGTAAAGCCTTGGCTGTCCCATTCAAAGAACAACTCTTTTTGGACTGCCAAAATGACATGAAGTTGGTAGACGAGTCCTGCTTGTTATACACCACGGCTAAGTGCTGCCCACGCGCTCTGTAAGTACCTAAGGGAAAAATGGGCTTCGCAACTGAGTTAGAGTACAGATCCTCACAGTACAAGACAGTAACCAGCATGTGTAGTTCTGAATCAGCTGCCTTTGGAGAGCTGAATGCATTTCAAAAGGCCACTGCTACCAGCTGCGCTTCTCTAAGAAGAATTTTGCATTTAGCACACAATTAAATTTTCCCTTGCACAAATGAAAGGGACATTGGATTCCTTAGGGAAGAACATCCCTGTGAGCTTGGCTACTGGGCAGGAGATGTTCCTTATCACAGATTCTAGGTCAGGTTGGGGCAGGGAGGGCGTGTTCAATTTCAAATATTAACCAAGATAAGCGTTTTTTTGTTGGATACCAGAAACTCCTCAGGGAGAAAGTCCTAGTTGTAGGGAACATGCAAGCAGTGAAATTTCACGTGTTCAACATTGACTGTCTGTGCTATTTGTGTTGCTGCTATACCTCCAAAATCAGCACAATGTTAATGTGATGGGTTTTGGTGAGGGGACCGGGCTACAGGGGTGGCTTCTGCAAGAAGATACTAGAAGCTTCCCCTTTGTCTGGTGGAGCTGGCTGGCTCCAGGGTAGAACCAATTGGCGATGGTGATAATGCCTCTGTGATAACGTATTTAAGAAGGGGAAACCAAAGCAGCAGGGTGAGGAGAGAGGGGGGGAGGTGTGAGCCTTGCCCCTGGCCTCCCATCGGGCAACTGTCTGCATTGCTCCCAGCCCAGCTGTGGAGAGAGGAGTCATATGTGAGCAGAACAGGTGCAAACACCAAGGTCAGTGAAGAATTCAGGAGTGAAATTAAGCCCAGGAAGAGGGGAAGGGTTAGGGGAAGGCATTCCTAAGATTTGGCTTTATCTCTCAGTATTCTACACTGGTTTGATTGTTAATAAATTGAATTAGGTTTTTCTCAAGTTGAATCTGTTTCGCCTGTGATGGTAACTGCTGAATAACCTCTACCTGTCGTTATCTCGACTCACGAGCTTTTCGTTGTATTCTCTCCCACTTCGGGGAGGGTGAATGAGCGGCTGCTAGCGTTTAGCTCCCAGCTGGGGCTAAACCAGGACAGTTAAGCAGTCAAAAGCCATTATAAAGCTGGGTCTGTTTAGCCGGATGCCTAACACACTTGGACTTCTAGTGAGATCTGCTCTGTTCCCAATAACTAGAATCTAATGAAGGCTTGGCTTGCGGAGGAAAGTGATTTGAGCCATTTGCATGCAAATTGGCTGCAGGAGCAGTGCTTGGGCATAAGCCATGCGTACCCCACAGTGTCTAAACTTCCCAGCCTAGAGAACAGATTTGGTAGGTTCAGACAAGTAGAGTGTGACACAAGACAAAGGCAATGCTAGGGATCAGGAATATAGCACTAAATAACATGACAGCACATAATGGTATCAATATAGACTACAAGGCTGTCGAATAGCAGGGCAACTTTTAAGACACAGCATTGTGAACTGCAAAATTGATACAATCCCTGCTGTGCCTGAAGAAGAAATCATGCCCAGAAGAAAAAAAAAAAAATAGGAATAGCATTGCAACACATCCTGTCATTGTGGTTCCAAGGCGGTCACCTGCTCTGGGATCAGGAAGTTACCTGAGGAAGGAACATGTTTGTACTCCCTGCCCTAAAAAGAGAGTGAAGAAGCTGAATGGTATTTGAAGAGGCTACAGGGCACTCAAAGGGAGAAGACATGATAATTAAGTATAGTCTTCATGCCAAGCTCCGGTACTATCAAAGTTGTGATGGTTCAGAACCACTGCAAAATGGTTGCATGAATCCCTCAGGGAAGTGATTGAACAATCAGCTCCTGGCAAACAGATCATTCCTTGGCCTTTCTCAGAGTTCTTCTTCCTTATTTTGCACTTTTAGGAAAACAGGAGCCCGACCTGGGGGCAGTGTTCAGGGCTTGCCATGGCAAGAGGCAGCAGATGGAAGCATATAGGGAAATTGATAATTGTTTGCTGCACTCAGGCTGAGGATACCCTGGAACTGCAGCAGTAAATTAATGCCTTTGATATAGATGCAAAATACACAAATAAAAAAGAAGGAATCAAAAAAGGAGAGAGCTTGCTTTTTCTGAAAGGGCCCTTTAAAGGACCCAGCTTTTGAGTCCTCTGTGCACAGAGCCAGCATGGTTGATAAAAGGATGGATTATTGCATCAAGCCTGCCGAATGACAGAACCCCCCAACACCACTGAGCTGGAAGACTTACTCTGCCATGTCCTAGAACACCAGCCAGGCTTCAGGCTCACATCCAAATCTGTTGGGTTTTGCCACTGCTTTCCCCCACAAAAGAGCCGAGGAGCAGCACTGTGGAACACTTGCGCTTTGCAAGGGGAGCTTCGAGAGCAGGAGCTGACAGAGGGAGGCAGCTCGCTCGACTTAACGCAAAGTTGAATTCTGGCTCCAAAGAGCAGGTGAAATCCACAGTTTGCTGTGAACGTTTTTTTTTTTTTTTTTTGCTGATTGTGTCACACTCAGTTTCCTAAGGAGGAAGCAGAGGAACTCAGCCTGATTTGCATGAGTTTCACATCCCTCTCCTCAGCTGAGAACGCACTGTGCTGTTCGATGGACAGCTCCTTTCTGATTCACTGCTCTAATTATGTTTTACAGCCAGAATATGGTACTTATGTCAAAGCTGATGGGTAAAATTCTACTGAGAAGCAACAATGTTTTGTAGCATTCTCCTGTTGTTCATTTCCATGGCTTCCCTTCATTTTTTTTTTTTCCCCTCAAGGCTCATTTTCCAGGCACTATACATTCTAGAGAGATATGTTCTTACCTCCTTGATGCTTTCATTTGACTAACAGCCATATTTTTTTTTATTTGTTTATTTATTGTACATTTGCAGGCATATAGTGACAGAAGGAGAAAACAAGTAGAACACGCTTATGATCTGTCTAAAGTAGCTAGTAAAGAGCTGTAGTATCTGTCTGCAGGTAGACCTCCGCAGTGATAACAGTCCTTTTGCACAGGAGAATAGGACCACACAGGTTTAGAGATTTGTATACATATTTCCAAGGCTAATGGGCCCCTGTTCTACATGGAACTACCTCTGGTATGTTCTGTTATCCCCACATGCAGAACCTCTCCTGGACCACATGTCAATGGAGACTACTCATCAGTCTGCTTCCCCTCTCATTCCAGATAAAAGCCACCAGCAAGAGTTGGGCAGATGTTTCTTGGTCCCAGTCATCACTGGAGGGGCCATTCCCAGTTTAGGGGATCTACTCACTCCATTTTCACTTGTTTACTTCTCCCAAGAGGCTCAAAGAAGCTGTCCCTCAATTGCAAATCTGGGCTAATCATTCCTTATGCAACCAACTCACAGCACTATGCAGCCCTTTGTGAGGGAGAAGGGCTGGTGTGATTCACACCCACGCTACATAAGAGAGGAAGAGGCTACTTCAGAGGAGGCATAGTCATAGACTCCAGAGCATCAGTGCTGTTGGGCTTAGCTTAATGCCATTTTCCATGTCCCCCATTATTTTCTTCAGCTCAGCTGATGCTGGAGCTGTTCCCAGGGCTCAGTTATCCCCTGGCTACTTCGTGTCATAAACTACAGCAGGACTCCACGCCGCTGCTTACAGCCAGACAGATCTAGTGTTTCTGTGCATGTTTGGCAGGTCCTGAGAGGAGAGGGAGGGGAGAACATTCACTGCTGCAACAGCAGCAGGATCACAGCTTGGGGAACAGGGAAAAAAAAAAAAAAAAAAAAACAACATGATCTCTCATTTAACTGTGCTAAATGACAAATTGCTTACAGGCAAGGCTGCCCACTGGGGAAACCAACACAAAAGTGATTGTTTCTCATTTCCTAGAGACTGCTGACCAAAGGAGGAAGGGAAAGAAGGTGCATTTGAAATGCTGGTCAGGTGCTTTACAGTGCTTGACCACAGCTATTTTCTCCATTTTTGCAAGAACATTTGGTATAGCATTATTTTTAGTTCTTGGCAACATTCAAATTAAAAAAAAAAAGCTCAGGTGACTGTTTTAAAGATAATTCTCTTTCATTGCTTAATTCCAAATTCTCCTTCAGCAGAACTTGAGATACAGATGGTTTTCTTTTCTTTTCCTTTTTTTTTTCCCTAAACTTAAACATGCCAAACTTAGGGTTCAGAGATCTGTCTTTTCACACTGCACCTGCTGATGGTTGAAAGCACCTACACTGTGCTGGAACAGTAATTTTGCACCACCCATTTCCTGCCAAAAACCATATTTTTCTGTTGCTAGGGAAATCTTGTACCCAAATCTTGGCAAGGGAAAATAAATGTTTAATCAAAAAAAAAAAAATCCATTCCTTTGTTGTATTTGTTTGCTGTACCATACAGTGCCTATTCATAAAACATAAGCCTAATTTTCTTAGAATTATAGAATAATTTAGATTGGAAGTGACCTCTGGAGGTCACCCAGTACAACTGCCTGCAGAGTTAACTTCAAAGCAAGATCAGGCTGCTGAAGGTCTTTTGTAGTCAAATCTCAAAAGCCCCAAGGATGGAGAGCCACACCTCTCTGGGCCCCTGTTTCAGTACTTCAAAACACTCTCATCATTTTTTTTTCCTTATATACAGTCAGAAATTCCTTTGCTGCAACTTGTACCCACTGGTTCTTGTCCATTTATTGTGCACCTCTGAGAAGAGTGCAGCTATGTCTTTTCTACAATCTCTCCTTCAAAGGTCCACTCACTTGTTAGCTAGTCACTGAGGAGAAGAAAGAATCTCCCAGCCTCACATGTGTGGGTCTGCTCTGCTCTCCTCACGTGCCTCATCCTGTTCACGTTTTCTGCCCAGTTTTTCCCCTTTATCTTTTCCTGAGATGATCCATCCCACACATCCCAGCATGACCAGGCTGAGTAAACTCATCATGTAGAAGATGAGAAGCAAAGATGTATAAGACAATCTGAACAAAACATCAACACAGGTGTCCAGGCAAGGGAAATGTCCCCCGTGGCTCCCCTGTACCCATCTGAACACTCAGTTGGGACTGACTGGCTGCTGTTTTGCAAGCGTGACGAGAAGCGGCATTTTCCCCATTTTACTGGCTCAGCTTTGTTGCACTGTGCATACAGGTTTTGTTAAAAACAAGACATGTAATTCCATTAATGAGTCCAAATTCACCAACAATCTAACCTTTTCCTCCCCACTGTGAAGGAACACTTGATAAAATTAACATACACTAATTAATATGTTCTTAGTGTCAGAAAAGGTCTTTGATAAGTTTTGATTATATTTTGATGCTTGATCTTTGCATTACAGTTTCAGGATGCTTCACGTTGTGTTTTTATTCTTTTCCTCTTACTCATCCTGATCAATACATTTCTAAATTCTGGCATGAATCCTCAGGAGTATTTGCTGCAGCTTTAAGCAGGCCAAAATCTCTGTGCTTGACAACTCAAAAACACGTTGAACTTTCTGGGATTGTACAATGACAGAGTCACGTTAACAGCTTTGATTCTATTTTCCAGCCAAATTGCAGATAACCTTTAAATAGTCTTACGGAGGGATTTCTCCAGAGACTATCAGGCCCAATTTGTACTTCGAGATCATTTTGTTCCCTGAATAAACCGAGGTTACCAAGAGGTGACATTTCAACAATGGCAACTCTTCTTATTTCTTCGCTAATACATTTCGATAGAACCTGGTCTGGGATGTACTAACGCATTCCCCAGGTACACAAAGTATAAAGAGCTAGTAACAGCAGTTGATATTGAGGTGGGCTAAACCTGACTTCATAGCCCAAATTCTGGAGAGAGCTCTACACCCTTAGTTTTACAGTTTCATCATACTATCATATTCGTTTTTATATGCAACTGAGCATCAATAGAAAAAAAAATGCCAAAGGGAACAGTCTGTTGCTTTCTTTGTCAAAAATGTTTTAAAATGGTTCATTAAATAAGATAAATTGTTTTCTCATTACTATTCAAACCAGTAAATAATGCATTTTTGAAGAACACTTTATTAATTAAAATGTGTATGTCTTTACTAAACAGAGTGCAACAACTCTTCCTAATAGCAAAGATGTTATTTCTCTGGTGTTGTCATTTGCCTATTAAATTATCACTAAACAAACCTAAAACATTAAATATTTACCCCTAGAGTCAAACTTAGCCTGTAGAACTGTACATGGATCAGCTCTCCATGACTGACATCCAGGCTATTGGCTCCCTTGAAGGAACAAGGCTGATACCTTACATTATTTGTACCTTTTGGCTTGAAGAAAAATACCAGCATGAGGAAAGCAAATAAAGCACAAGAATCAGGGAGATAGGCTCATCCAGCAAGCATTCTGGGCTGTGCATGTACCCAAGAAGGGTCCTAGCTCAAGTTAAGAATAAACTGCAAAATTTTGAGTGTGTGAATTTAGAAAACTAATATTGATTCTCGCTGTTTGCACCAGGTTGGGTTGGAGGGATGGTCAGGATATTTCTGCAGAAGCAGGACTGCGAGACCAGCTCTAAGACTATCAATCTCACCTGAAAGGACTTCAGTTTTAACCTTCTGCACACAATCGTAATATTTGCTATGCAAAGCCGCATGGCAGTGCTATGACAAGATGGGGTAAGAGGATACATGTGGCATTGATGGAAATTACTTTGGGGATGGAACCAAAATGATGACTTTTCCTCTTAATTAATTGTAAAATGAAAAGTGTTTGTCACCTTTCCAGTGGCAAATGGAAATTGCTTGTTTGCCTCACACAAAAAACAAAACAAAACAGTCCCTTCTTCTTCATGTGACATTTAGACTAAAGGTTGGGTTGCAGAAGTTCCTACATCAAAAAATGGTGGGGTACTACTCTGTCAGAGAAGTGAGAAAGATAATATAATTCCTCACTCCATGGCCCAGCCCTGCAAAAATAAAACAAACTCCTCCTAAAGAAAATAGCCATCTCTACCCCTCATAGGAGATGCTTAGTGTTGCTGACTCAGCTGTTGAGAAATAAAACTTTTATGGGACCTTGTAGTTTATGTATGTATATTTACTATTCTTAATGCAATGTTCCAGTAAGGGGTTTTGTCTGTCTTCCTTGGTTGATAAATTCTTTCCTTCTCCTAGCAGGACCCAACATGCCTCTTTAATGAAAATCTGATGTTCTATTTCTCTAAAGGTTACGATATTTCATGACTGCCATTATTTGTGCACAGCACAGTTGTAAGGTAGGTTTCGAAGCAAC
Organism: Chlamydotis macqueenii; assembly: GCF_036417535.1. Taxonomy (NCBI): domain Eukaryota; kingdom Metazoa; phylum Chordata; class Aves; order Otidiformes; family Otididae; genus Chlamydotis; species Chlamydotis macqueenii. The sequence continues at coordinate 7,929,705 of NC_141567.1, read as the reverse complement.
TTTAAGCTGATGGGCTAAGGTACAGGGGCCATTTCTTTCTGCCAGCAACACACCAGAGAGTGCTCCATGGCTAGACTGCATCTGTTGTAGCGTGTCTTGTTACAAGCTAGTTTCAATGGCTGAATAGACAGAACTTTCTGTTGCACATCTACACCGTCCTCTGATACTCCCTTGGTATTTTTGTGAAAGGAAAAGAAGGTAGAGATACTGGCCTTTTAGGAAGGGGATGTATTCTGTTTGGTACATGTGCAGGAGACAGTCTGATGTTTGCCTTGGAGCTGCTTGGAGTTGATGTTTTATCTGTTCATAAGAGTCCTGAGGCAGGAGGCACTGGCTCACGGCCCAGTTTGAAGTGTGGTCCCAGCACAGCTCAGAGACATCGCTCCATGAGAAAAATCTCCTCTGCCAGTGTCTTAAAGGTTCTGCTGAGCCCATTACTCATTGCAAACAGTGACACAGGAAAGTCACACTGAGAAGTGGGAGGTCATTGCTGCTCCTGGGAAGAGCTGGGAGCATCTCCTAGACCACACTACCCCTGAGCTGCCCAGGGTCTTGGATCGCAACCCTCCCTCTTCAAGTGTCTTAGACTCAGCCATCTCAAAGCACAGGATAGAAAATGGGTTCAGTCCTTTATCTTACTGCTATGATGTACTGTGATCCTTTTTACAGATGGGCATTAAGTAAAGCAACAGAGATCAAGTGGTAAAGTAACAAATACATTCCTAAGCATGACAAAAATACAGTCTTAAAATTTCACAGCCTGGCCCTTTATACCTCTCTCCAAAATGAACAAGGGGACACATCCGAAATAATTTGGATTTCGAAGCTCCGTCTTGACTATTCCCACTGAAGTAAGCATGTGAGGTGAGCAGGGGAGGCAGTGCCATTAAATGGGAAAAAAGAACAAGGCATAGTTACTCTGAACTTGCAGAACTTTGGCTGCTTTGCGCCGATTGCTTGAATGCTTTTTTTGTGAAAAGCTTTTTTGTCAGGCATAGTTTCATTTCCAAAACGTTAACAAAGCTACGGCCCCAGGAGCAGGCAAGAAAATTAGCAATGTTCACACATTTGAAAGCATACAAAAATAATCCCTTTCCATTTTCAGGACAGAAATGCAGGGAGATGCAGCAGCATACATCACCCTGCTGAGGGCACCCGGCAGATGGGAAAAGGGGCAAAACCAGCCCAAGCCACATGCAGGTAACAAGTACTTCATTATCAACATGTTATCATTTGAAGATTATTGTCTTCAGATTCTTAACAGCAAACAGTAATCTTGCTGAACAACAGGACCCCTGCAATGAGAAAGCTACTCTTCACTCATCTGCTTCTGGAGTTTTGGGCCTATTCTGGACCAGAGCCCTCAGTCTGTATGGCACAACGCAAATTCACTTCACTACGTTATGTTATTCCAGTCTGGGCTAGCCAGAAGGTTGCTGTGAATGTTTACGAGTGTGAATGGCAGAGCATGGTCACCTCCCAGCTGGAGTCCCTCGATATCATCAGTCTGGAGAGGTATGGAGGGAGGTGGGATGGACAGGACACAGGAGGCTGTTTTGCTTTCCTGGCTGGGCAGTTATCAAAAAGGGCCCAGGGAAATCAGTGACAGCCTTGCTCAAAGGATCGGAAGGACAATGAACCTAATGAACTCAGCATGAACATCCCAAATAACCTAATGGTCTTGTTTCAGGTGTCTCATAGGTCTCTGCTTTGATGATGCACCATAAGGACCAGTATGCCTGACTTCGAAAAAGATGCAAGATGATATGAAAGGATCAGCAGCAAGGGCCTGAGAGAGGTGGCCTGCTGAGGTGGGCGACGAAGGATTTCGAAGGGGAAGGAGCAAAGAGCAAGGGAGTCAGGGAAGGTAAGGCAGCAAGGGATCACAGGGACCTGCTGGGGCTGTGATTGAAAGGGAACAGGAAGCAGAGGTGACTGATTAAAATAATGTTGGCTCTTGAATGTGTCTGACATTTGGATGAGACAGTGTCTCTAGTCAGTATTCAAAGCAATAGCTGCCCAGACTGGTTTCCTTCACCAAAGGAAAAACAGCTTTTCCCTGGATATAAAGGCAAAAACTCCAGTTTGATTTTTGGGGGAAGTGCCTTGAATTTTTTTTAATTACCAAGTAAATTAAGAAGCTTAAAGATAGGCAAGAGTCTAGCCAGTTCCCTGAACACCTCAACTGCTGAGACTCACTTAAGACAATCCCACCTTCTGTGCATCTCCCATTTGAAAAAGATGATTAAGTGAACTGGAATAATTCTGTGAATAAAAGCTAAATCACCTTGACTTCAGGAGGAGAAAAACTCGCTTCGAGCACACATTTCAGTCTTTGTTCCAGTTTTTTATTCCTTTTGTCTTTCAACACCCAGCAATCAAAGGAATTAAAAGGATTAAAAAGCACGCACACAGCAAGTGATGGCTTAATACATCAAAGCAGGTGTGACAACAAGTGGAAAAGGAGCCAGGGAAAGCGACAGCTTCAAATTAGAGCTCGAAAGCCTACACATGGAGTGGTCTCAACATAACGCATGGCTCACCGTACAACACAACTGCAATTCAGAATGCAGCCTAGGATAAAAGCAGAGCAAAACGCACTTGTTGATGTTACAGATGTCGCTGTGTCCTGTGACACTTCAGACTAGAGATCACCAAAGCACGACTGCTTCTGGCGACATGGACAGTGGGATAGAGTGCACGCTCAGCAAGTTCGCCGACAACACCAAGTTGTGTGGTGCCGTCAACACGCTGGAAGGGAGGGAGGGTCCAGAGGGACCTTGACAGGCTGGAGAGGTGGGCCCGTGCCAACCTCATGAAGTTCAACCAGGCCAAGTGCAAGGTCCTGCACCTGGGTCATGACAATCCCAGGCAGAGAATGGATTGAGAGCAGCCCTGAGGAGAAGGACTTGGGAGTGCTGGTGGATGAGAAGCTCAACATGAGCCAGCAATGCGCCCTTGCGGCCCAGAAGGCCAACCGCATCCTGGGCTGCATCAAGAGGAGCGTGGCCAGCAGGTCGAGGGAGGTGATTCTGCCCCTCTACTCTGCCCTGGTGAGGCCCCACCTGGAGTACTGTGTCCAGTTCTGGAGCCCCCAACACAAGAAGGACATGAACCAGTTGGAGAAGGTCCAGAGGAGGGCCACGAAGATGATAAAAGGGCTGGAGCACCTCTCTTATGAGGACAGGCTGAAAGAGTTGGGGCTGTTCAGCCTGCAGAAGAGGAGGCTCTGGGGAGACCTGATAGCAGTCTTCCAGTACCTCAAGGGGGCCTACAAGAAAGATGGGGAAAGGCTGTTTAGTAGGGCCTGTTGCAATAGGACGAGAGGTAATGGTTTTAAAATAGAGGGGGGTAGATTTAGATTAGAAATTAGGAAAAAATTTTTTACGATGCGAGTTATAGAACACTGGAACAGGTTGCCCAGAAAGGTGGTGGAGGCCCCATCCCTGGAAACATTCAAGGCCAGGTTGGATGAGGCTCTGAGCAACCTGATCTAGTCAGGGATGTCCCTGCTCCTTGCAGGGGGGTTGGACTAGATGACCTTTGAAGGTCCCTTCCAACCCAAACCATTCTATGATTCTATGATTCTGTAGTTAATGCCGGAGCAAAGCTAATTGTCCAGTGATGCATTTGGTTGGGCTGTGCTGCCAGACACGAGGGAAGGTTTAGAATCGTCTGTCCACCCCCTCACCTCTCAGATATTGTCAAATACTCTTTTCCTAAAATGAATATGTTTTCTTAACTGTGTGTTTCTTCCTTTCCCAGCTGCAGTTACTGGCAGAGACCCTAACCTGCAGTGACAGGAGTGTCTCAGCACAAGGCTCCCAGACAGACTTAGCCTAATTAAAATGTCCACTGAAGTAACATTCAAAAGCTACATGCAGCCTTATAAATTTCCCACGCAGCTGTAAATGGAGTATTTTCTCACTCTTGCAGGAAAGGTTCTAGGCTTGCCACGTGCTCCCAAATGATCTACAGCTACCCCACAAAGGGCTGTGATGAGAATTAATTAACAGGGGGGTTCTAATGACCCCCACTGCTGCCTAAGGAGGTGAAGATTAGGTTCAGGGCATGACCAATCCTATTTTCAACTGTATCGTGCTCAGAGCTTGGCAAAAATCATGTTTATTGGGTACGACTAACAATCTAGTTGAATCAGGACAGTCACAGAGTTGCCTCCAGCACAATCAGCATGTCCCTGCAGATCAGAAATGATCACCCGTAGCTGAATATCATCACCCACCAGTGGGAAGCTGGCTTCTTCCCCACTCTCACCTCCCTTTGACTGAAATGTTGCAAGAGACTGTGCAAGCACTCCGAACGTTTCAGTGCCGTCAGTCTGCCCAGCTCAAGTCCCTTCCCTTGGGACACACCGATGCTGTATTACACTGACATGATGCTGCTGCAACAGGCACTCCAAGGGGAATGCAACTCCCCTTCTACACCAATAACTGAGATTTCCAAGCATACTTTTCATTTCTAATCAGAGCAAAGTGAAGAGAAAGTACGCACTTGCTGCCTCGGAGCAATGCACACACTTAGATGCTTCGCTAGATCAGGTCCTCAGTGTAGACAGGATCAATAAAGTTCATTGTTGTGAACCACAATATAGAATTTCAATGCCCTGATTTAAGCAGCTCCTGGTCACCTGGGACACAATGGCTGCTGAAGCTGTTACAGTGGAAAATCTTGCGGTTACTCGACAACATCAACACACTGCAATGCAGCGTGCAAGTCAGAGCATGTGGCCACTTACAGAGCGGTTGTTTTTCTGCCAGTACATCTGGCAATACTGCTCCCAATGACTATCACCATTGCACGATACAGCAAGGCACCATCAGTACTGGCCAGCTTTGTTATACAGTGAATGTAGGAGCAGTACGTTTTCCAGACACGTAATAAATCTATGTAAAATGAGTGTTGTATTTGGTGCCCAGAGACATGAAAATGTTGTCTTCCCTCCAATTGCTATCTTGGAAATCCAAACTGATGGGGGTAAGAAGCAGCAGGGGAGGTCTCAGGATGCTCTGGCTGAACAACATGCTGTTCAGCCTGTCATGATGGCCAATAGCTGACAGCCAGGTTTTCAATTAACTCCCTGTGTGTGATGGACTCGGATAGCTCTTCTATTAGCAGTACTTCAAAAGGCCAAAGAGACAGCAACACTTGTCCCCTTGAAGTACCACAACTTCTCAACACACTCAAAGATGTTTGCAACTTCAAATAAGCCCTGAGCCAAAATTGGATCTTGATTACAAAGCTATTAAAGGTTAAAAAAAGTGCAAGTTGAACTGAGAATACAGTTGAAGGTACATCTCTAGCTTTCTAAGGAGAGACAAGAAAGGAAATACCTTTCTCATTGGTGAGTGGGTCAATGCGATTTACTGGTCTGCAGATGAGAGCTCTGTTAGTAACACAAGTAAAGTGCAGGGCTGTATATGGATAAAAAGGAGGCATTTGAAAATCTCAACAACTGTTTGCAAGGAAAGTTTGGGAATTGTAGGAGATGCAATTTAGACAAGCCTCTGAGGGAACTGAGCTGGTTATGGGAAGTAGAGGTCTTTCTCCTAGCTAGTTTCTTCCAAGCAAGAGTTCTATGGAGAGTACCTCTGGTGTCTTTGGTGCCCAGCGCAACATTGAACAATGTCCTTAGGACACCTTTTAACAGCATAAATCCTTTTGTGCTGGTGTTTTTTTTTTTTTTTTTTAGTGGGGGGTGGCTACAGCAGCAGATTCTGCAAGAAACTGCTAGAACTTTCCCCTTTGTCCAGTGGGCTCAGCCAGGTCTAGGGCAGACCCACTGCTGGCCAGGGCAGAGAAAACTGGCAACGGAATGTTCCCCAGTAACACCTCTGTAATAAAGCATTTAAGTAAGGGAAATTTTTTTTTGGAGGGAGGAGAATTGGTAAAGAAAAGAAGGCAAAACTCATGAGTTGAGATTAAAAAGAAAAGTTTAAGAGAATAACAGAAGAAAAGGTGAAAAACAAACCCCAATAACAGAAAACACTTAAGCACTTAATTTACAGTACAATAGCTCACCATAGATCCTGATGCCCAGCTTCCTGGCTTCTGACTCCCGAGTATCAGGGACCTCCTCTCAGCACCAACCCCACTTTATATACTGAGCATGGGATGGAACAGCCCTTGGGCTAATTTGGGTAAACTATCCCGGTGTTGGCTAATTAGTAACCTATCCCAGCTGTGTCCCTCAGCCACAGGTGCCACCAGCTCCAGTTCCTCTCCCAGCTCAGGTGGAAATTAACTCTACCCTAGCCAGAACTAAGACACCTTTCTACCACCATCAGCAGTGCAGTTGAGTCTGCAAACAAATAAAACTCATTTTCCAGTGGATCAGTGTCCTGTATCTCTGCTGGCCTTAAGAAGTCCAGTTCTCCCTCATGACTGCCCCTCTCACATAATCGTATCTCAGCCCTGAAGTCTTTCCCTCACCTCATTTATTTTCCATGCCACTGGTATAAGGCAAGAAAAAGCCCATGTTGTGCCCATGTCAGTCCTGTGCATGTGCTGACCAGCCATCTAAACCGGTGCAGGACAGATAATCATCATGGCAAATGTCCTTTAGCAGGAACATGTAAACTCAAAGGAACATATTCTGTCCAGAACGGTTGAAATAAGTTAATTAATTCAGACACAACTAGAGGGAGACCAAGGGACTGACAGGTAAATGGTGAGGGAGCATATGATTATGAATTCTTAGTTTCTTGGAAAACCAGGTTAAAAATAACAATAGACTGAGAAAGCACCAAACTCTGAGATGCCTTGAATTATGCCCTGAAGAGATCTGTCCGCAGCATCATTGAAGCAAACTTAGGTGGGGAAATCCTTCTGAAAAATTGCTTGGAAAATGAATTAATCAGGGGAAAGTCAGTGCTTGCTATTATCTATTTCCTGGCCTCAGGAAGAACACAACTGCATTTCAGCTTAACTGTAAGGAAAAGAGGGTGAGACACTCCCTGGCTTTGATCACTTAAGCTATTTTACCAGGGAGAAACAGTCTCCCTCTACAGGGTGATCCACATCCGAGGCTAATGAGGATTATACAGCTGCTGACCTCCAGCTCCAAGGGACACCTTGCAGAGCAAAGCGTGCAGAGCTCAGTTCCTGAGGGAGAACCACCGCAGGAGGACAATGCTGGGACAGCCTGGGGTAATGTCGGAGGTAGTCACACAGGGCGACTGAAAGAATCTGCTGAGAAAAATTGTATTACTTCACTGCAAAACTCTGATTTGTTTCTCCTCTCTCGTTATAAGCCAAGGGAAGGAATATGTTCTTCCTCGCCCCTGGCAACACTCATTTGGATGCAAGTGGGAATTTCTTTTGCTGCTGTTCCTGGCTCTTCTCTTTGACAGACAGGAGACTGCTTATTAGAGCGGATGCACAGAACACAGGGGAAAGCCTGATCACGTTCCCAGTGTTAGTCGGAGAAAATTCAAGTAAATGTCTGTCCATCCTGCAGTGAAACATTTGCCAGTCTTCCCAGGCTGTTCAAGAACAACAAACAGCGCTTTGAGTAACACTGCAATGGGCACTGCCGGTCTCCGTTAATTTGATGAATGGCAGATTTAAGCACTGCCTCTCCCACCACAAACCTACCGGAATCCATTGGATTAAATGCTGTTCAAGGAAAGAGATTCCTACATCCTTCATTAGGACCTAGAAGCAGATGGGGTAGAGTATCAGCAGCCCAGGAGTCACAGTCTGGCTCAGAGCAGATCAGCATGGCAGAATCTGGTCCTCATCTCACACTGCAGATAACACATGCTGTCCTACACCTCCTGAGTGCTAACAAATCAAACTCTCCCCATTTTAAACCTTTTTCTGGTCAGATGCAGAGGGTGACCCTATTACTTAGCAGTCCTTCATGCCATCAGATCATCACACACTTGAGCAAAAACCAGACAAGAAGAAAAGCAGAAAGACGCGGTGAGGGGGTCAGGAGAGGCTGCAGTCTCACCTCCCGTCTGCGCAGCTGGGCAGTGGGATTTGTGATGCTCTGTTGCTGCTCTGCCAGAGCAATGTGAAACTTCCTGCTGCCAGAGAAGGGAAAGGGGAGAAGAAAAAAAAAAGGGAGAGAACCTTGTGAGAGGCACATCGCTGTTACAGAAAAAAACAGATACCAGATCAAAAAGGTCTGCTTAAAGACAGTACATATGCCAGCTCCAGGGGATTTCAAATATTTATGGTTTGCTACATTTTTAATCTTTATGAGTTTCAGGGATGCTGCATGTAGAATATGATGTGAGCATATCCCATGTCTGACATGACTGTGGCTTGTAAACTGCTGCAGCGGTGGGAAGGGGAAAGCAAGGGTTCTGAGACTCGCCTCACTGCAGGCCTGACCGGGTTTCTCCCTGTATGCTAGAAGCAAAAGCTGAAATGTGTCCCTTCCTGCTGACTCTGGCCCTGTGTCTGCCCCTGGCTTTTCCATCTCAGCACCTTCAAAAGCACTCCTGCTGCAGGCAGAAAGGTGCAAAGGAGAGAGGGTGTGAGATGATCGCCTTAGACCCACTGCCACCGCTCCAAGACGTGCTATCCCACCTCTGTCACAGACAACAAAAGAGAGTCCCCATTCTGCTGCATGGCCTAAATAGATTCCTTGTCTTCCAGATGATTAAGAACCTGAAGCAGATTAATATTTAAGATCACACTGGGGAGTAATTGGCAAGGTACAACAAAGGTTTTGATTCTCCAGGTCCAGAAGCATGGACTGAAGTGCTTTAGCAGGAGTTTAGCATGTGTGCAGAACATCTTTGGCATACACACAACTAATGCATCTAACACAGGTACTGGAATTCATGATTATTTCAGCCCATGTCAGCTTTGATTAGAAGAGATTTCAGGTATGCTTGCTCATACACCACCTCTTCTCTTTCCATGTTGCTTGAATAAAAGTAAACCTAACGTCCAAAGCCGAGGTTGTATTTCAAGGAACTCGGTGGCTGCTGTACACTGGCTGATGTTTGTTTCTTAACTTGGGGTGGAGCTGCATAAATTATCCAGGTTCTTGTATTTTAACTGTCAGAAAAATTTAGGATCCTTTACCCATTTTGCCAACTATCATGTGAGCTAAGGGAGTCTGGGAGAGAGAATGCACTTTCTAGAGGGTAGAAATGTTCATGCTCACAAAGAAAATATAAGATGTGATGTTCTCTGTTATAAAAATCATGCTCTGCTCCACTTTTCTTAGAAAGGCTTTACTTTTGCTCACTCCGAGGGGGCTGTAAAAGCCTGTCACATCAGCTCTGCTATGGAGGTCACCATTTAAGTTGTCCCTCAGTGATTACACCCAGGTCTTGGGTGCTGATGAGGCAACGTGCCAGCAGGCTTTCCGTGAAAGCCCCGGTACTATACTGCATTTTTCCTGTGATAGTATGCTCTGAAGCAGCACGAGTATCAGCCATCCCAGTGCATTTCGCTGGAGCTTATAAACCTGTGGGTTATAGCAGGAGGGGAGCGCATCAAAAGCCTGGCCTGTCACCTTTCCAAAAATGATGGGTCTGATCCATTTTGAGTGAGCTGAGTTCTCCCACGGGGGGATTTAAACATGCAGTACTTTTCTGTAGGGTATGTAGAGATTGGTAATTGTTCCCAGCTTTTGCCTGCCTACCATAATCTGGCACCACTAGACAGTGCAAGGACAGCTCATTTGAGCAGCAGTTAAGAGATTACAACTGGACTGTGTCTGACTGTGCTTTCTTTCTCTGTACAGTGACCAGGTCATAATTAGGACAGGAACTATGGTGTTCAGCAATGTGGAGAGGCATTAAGCTGTTGAGCTTCTGGCACCGTGACCAGATACGTGCTGCCAGGTTTCAAAGTTCAGCAGCTTTTAGGACTGACAAAACAGTGGCTTCCCGCCGTGGCATGGCTGTTGAGGTACACTGCATCTCTGCAGAGCCAAGCTGTGCAAAGCCAAGGACCGGGCACAGCAACAACTGCAGCACGGTTGGAGCAGCACAGCCTTGGTGCTCAGCCCCTCCACCCACACCCAGGGAAACACACATGGCCCAAACCCTGTCCCTACCCAGGAAAACCCTGAAGCAAGATGCTTCACTCTTAAACGTACAGATCTAGGGTGGTTTCACTGGAATCCAAGCACACATCCCAATTTAGGCAGAGCTGCTGGAAATGCTATGCCAAAACAGCCCCTTCCTCATCAACCTATTTGTAAGAACTCAGAAGTGTTGCCTTAATCCTGTTTTTCTCCCTTTTTGTTTTTCAATCCACTTGACCTTTTCGGAAAGAAAATGCTATTGATAGGCTTTTGCAGGTTGTCACTGTTCTGCAGTGTTAATTATTTATAAAATGGGGCTAAGCACTGCAAGTTCATTTGCCAAAGCCCCATCTCTACTCCCATGCATGCTTTTTTATCTGCTTTTCATAGCAATGCCTGTGTTGGAGAGTTTTAGCACCAATTCTTCCCTCCTAGGGAGTACTGAGACAAGTAAAGCATTAACCAGGCTTGGCCCCCCTAGCATTTGAATTAGGAAACTATCACCAGCACAGGAACTCCTTGGATGGCTCATATAATGCCGTGTAACCCTCTCAGCAGAAGTTTGGATGCTTCAAATTTACATTTTAAAATTATTTCTAAGAACACAATGCAATATGTTTGGTTCAAATATACTAAAAAAAAACCCCAAAAACTTAGCAATTTCAATGTGACAATTTGTCAATAAATAAATGGCAGTGCACAAGACCTTGTAACTTGTTGGCTCTTCACTGCCCTAAGGGAAATAGCTTTCAAGTTGTTTTATAGGTACGCGTGGATGAGTGTAGATTTCTGTGAAGACATGCATATACAGGGAGAGAACAAAGGAGTGTAAAAATATATTTGTCCATTTGTGTCACAGAAAAGGTATCCTAAATACTTTTAAAGCAACCTTCCATTCATAAGACATTTTCCTTTTAAATTCTGCAGCATAACTTTGTACTTTGAACGTTCTACAAACACATAGTATGACGTCAAAACAGAAGCTTTACTTCATCTGTGCGTTTCTTGAAAAAAAAGTAACTCTGCTTTCCGATTTCAGATCATCAGTTAGTTTGAAAATATGCTAAAGATTTTATGGAGTGTTAAAACATTTTCCTTTTATGTCTACTTTGTTTCAAGCAGTAGTAAAAGGTGGTATCAAAGGACAGAAAATGCACCTTTTTCTATTGAGAAGACTGCCCTGAGATTTCAACTACAGTTTCATCATTCTGAAAGACAGACTATGAAAGATTATTCATCTGCGTGCCTATCTATCTACAGCAATATGGGTATCATCTGCTTCTATGATAAAAGCCCCCTGGGAGGCTATGTTGTGCTTATCAGATGTGGCAGTAGTTGAAATATAAGATAAGTAAGATCATAAATAATAAATGAGTCTATATATTTTAATCTGATGTAGGAAAATGTTAACTGTTAATTTGGATAACGGAGGCTCCACGCCCTAAAATCCCCTACCCCTGAACTTCAGGCAACCTCTCTCTGATAGCTTCAGCCTTGACTTTTCACTGAAATCAAGCTTCTGGAGGCATCAGCATTTCTCAAGGGCTTTCTCAGAGAAAAGCACAACCCCATACTAAATAGATTCATTTGCTTGGGGCTGATAATTAGTATTCCTCAACTGCATTTATCATCTTGGGACTCAGATCCGGTGCTTTAAGAGACATCAGGAAACACTATTGGTTCTTCTGTCAATTTTCCCCAGAATAGCACCTTCTGTAAGGGCCTCTCAGTCCCTTCAGCCTGCTGAGGCAGCTGGTGCCTCATTCGTCTAAATCAGCCTTTTCTCCATCTTCGCTTTAGTGAGAAGATTAACATTTGAAAGCAAGGTGCTAAGAGTTTTTAAAGATTCATTCCTAGAAGTTCGTGGAGGGAAGAGGCTTCGGAGCTATAGGTACAATAAGATAAATGGAAATGCTAGTTCAAATCAGGCTATGGTTGATTATATCTGACGGTTGCTACAGCATGATCACTGCTATGATTCAAGTGATGCTAGTGAACACAAGCCAGTACAACCTCAGATAGGTGTGCAAACCAAAAACCCTAAGCGGCAGCACTGCTCTTAGCCCCTGCACTACGGATGTCTGCTGAGAAACCAAAGACTGAAAGCTAACACTGACCTTTCTCCTCCTCATCCTCTCAGGGCAGGGACCAAAGCAGCAAGGAAAATGGCAGCCCATGTATAATTTCCATGTGGTGTGGATGCATGTGTCACATGCATGGCCTTCCCTGCAGTTCACTTTTAACTTAACATGACTCATACCTTCTTCGCAATAAGGGGTTAGGAGTCAAGCTCCATCAGCGCACTACACTGTGCTGAAGAAGCAATACCAGGCACAGGAACGTAAAGCCAAGCATCAGACACGGAAGAACCCAATTTTGGCAGTTCCTTAAACAACAGCATGAATTATATTAAACAACCAGGTACTGACTGATGAGAAGCTCAACATGAGCAGGCAATGCGCACTTGCAGCCCAGAAAGACAACCATATCCTGGGCTACATCAACAAAAAGTGTGGCCAGCAGGTCAAGGGAAGTGATTCTCTCCCTCTACTCTGCTCTCATGAGACCCCACCTGCAGTATTGCGTCCAGCTCTGGAGCCCCCAACATAAGAAGGATGTGGACCTGTTGGAGTGAGTCCAGATAGTGGCTTTATAGTGGCCTTCCAGTACCTAAAGGGAGCCTACCAGAAAACTGGAGAGGGACTTTTGTCAAGGGCATGTAGCAATAGGGCAAAGGGCAATGGCTTTAAACTGCAAGAGGGCAGATTTAGATTAGACGTAACGAAGAAATTCTTTACTGTGAGGGTGGTGAGGCACTGGAAGAGGTTGCCCAGAAAAGCTGTGGATGCCCTATTCCTGGAAGTGTTCAAGCCAGGCTGGATGGGGCTTTGAGAGACCTGATCTGGTGGAAGGTGTCCCTGGCCAGGGCAGGGGGGTTCAAACTAGACGATCTTTAATGTCCCTTCCAACCCAAATCATTATATGATTCTATGATTATGTTTACATCACAGGTAGCTTTTGCTACATGTGGCATCAAAATATAGCTGGTGTTTTATTTACAGCTGCCATGGGGGAATATAGTCTGATGTAATTGTTAAAGATCTGTTCGTATTCCAGGCAGCAAACCACCATTTACAGGATGAAATTGTTTGCTGTTTAAACACTGCCAGTCAAGGACATTAATTGCTGTGGGTTAAATTAAACTAGATGGCACAGCAATAAGATTTGAAGCCTGAGAGAGGGGTGGGGAGGAAGGAGGGGAGAAGGAACAATCTTCTCTCATAAATAATAGGATCTAAAAAGGAATCTTTATAGGGACAGATTAATCTGCAAAGAGCCAAGTTCAAATCTAGTTCACGTCCTACAGCAATGCCAAGCAGGACTGGGGAACGCAAACACTGCTCCCACCCCAAAAGCAAGAGTTCAAGCTACCGTCAGGGTATTTATTCCAAATATATGATCAGCCTTATGTGTCACATAGTAATCTGTCTGCCTTCTAAGTTGCGATAAGCCACACCGTGTTACAGGGAGAGGAGATGCTGTCTTGCCATTTATAAAGGAAGCTGCAGTCACAGCCAGTGGCAGCAGGCAGAAAAAGGGGCAAGTCTTCATGGCAACCTTTTGTTTCAGTTCCTTGCAAATCTTTTACACATATACACATGCAGACAAAGGCATACAGAACAGTATATTCAATTTTACTTTGCAGGGGGAGACGTAATTTTGGTCCAATGTCTTGCACTTATATTCACCCTGGGTGTCTTGTAATAAGCTCCCTTTCTTAGCTCATGGGAAGGAATATTATTTATTCCTTTACAAATGTAAGCCCATTGTAAATAAATAAATAGCAGCTCTGGGCACTTTTTTTTTTTGGAGCTGTCTTTAAAAACACTAATCAAAATGTAATGACAGGCTGGCAGCCAGCTTCACTATCCAGACTGTTGATAACCAGCTTAGCTTTCCAGCTACAAAATTAGTGTCACACCTGCAAACAAAACTACCCTTCTGTCATTCACTCTGTCCCAACCCTTTGGGAAATGGCAAAAAACCCACCCCAACCTCCAAAACAAGAGCTTTGCAGCATGTTCTGAAGGTCAAGAAGTTATGGCACAGTTTAGATTGAGCATGGAATGAATGTTTAGCATGAGATCAGCAGAGAATATCTGCCATTTCTGCAGTCTCCACCAGCCTCATCTCCTCTGATAGTGGTTTTATAAGACATTACTGCCAGTATCCAGTATTTGATCTGCTATTTACACCTGTATTAGGTACATCAAAGCAGCCATGACCTGCCCAGGATGCCTCATTTGGTTCACTCTGTGTGAACAGGGATTTCTTCTTCCAGCCAGGAAGGAGGTGGGCTGTGCCCATGAGGATAACAGTCTTTGTCTTCTCATCCTCGGCAGAAGGGAGAGGACACTACTGTTTTCTTGCAGTAATTGTAGGACACACAATCTGGCAGGGCAGGGCACAGGATCTCCAACATGTGGGAGTCAAGGCCAGGTTAGATGGGGTTTTTAGCAACCTGGTCTAGTGCAAGGTGTCCCTGCTGATTGCAGGGGGGTTGGAACTAGATGATCTTTGAGGTCCTTTCCAACCCAAACCATTCTGTGACTCTATGATATGACACCTATGACACCTATCCCATCCATTTCTGCCTCTACTGGGAGGCTTGGAGAGAGTAGTTTAAATACAAGCACAGACAGAAATTGACCCTCAGCATTAAATTAATTTCTCACAGCTCCAAGTATTTTGCTTTAAAAAATACCTTGCAGCATCCCAAATTAATTGCATGCCCAGTCAAATGAAGACCATAATTAGCAAACCAGGACCCAATTCCTCAGTCTGTGCAATCAGTCTTACCCTGGGGTAATGCTGTTGCTTGCTGATGATCTGGCATGCACAAGTGAAGGCCTGGGGTTTTAATCATTGTTTTCAAAGACGTAGTGCAGGCAGCAGTGATAACACCAGCAATACTTGCACATCTCCCTCCCTTAGGGCCCCACCAGAGCTCCCTGCTAAAAATTTGGCACTACTAGCTTTCAGATGTCAGAGAATTGAGGAATTTTCTGACAATACTATGCTTAAATCAGTATTTAAATTGTATATTAAATAAATGCTGTGATTATTAGAAGCAGATTTCTTGAAGTTGAACCACCAGGTAGCTGATAGCTATCCTATTACAAACTCCAGAAGCCTCAGTAGAGACGTACTTAATAATTGTTTGGCATTAATTTGTCATGCAATAATTATCCTATTAAATCTAAATTAAACCCTCCACTCAGACACTTCATCTGAAGTGTGAACATAACAATTAAGAGTGAGGGGGAAAAAGGGGATGATTTCTGCATCAGTTTCAGTGCGAGATTTTGTGCTTTTGTGACTAGTAGCAACAGCAGCAAAAGGGATTCAAGATATTACATCGAAAAGAGAAATCATTCTGGAACTGCAACACACCACAACCAAAAATCCATCTTCCTAAGTCACATATGGTGCACAGCTTAGGATAGCATCTTGTGACACTGTAAGCTTCAACGCATTTATTTCTTTACCATAAGGAAGTTCTGTATTGCACATCCTTTCTAAGGAACAAAAAGGAATTAAGAAAAATAAATACATTTAGACAATCAACGAAGGCTAGGATTGTTCTCATCTATCTCGCCAAATAAAGGCTCCAAAAAACAGGCTGATTTTTTTTTTCCTCCAAGCTCCTCCTGTTGTCAACAGCCAGAGATCAGGCTCTCCAGAGAGAGATTCATCCCACCTACCTCAGAGCTTAGAACTGACAGCTAAAATGAGAGAGAACGAATCCCATCCAAAAGCCAAACAGGAAGCCTGGAAAGGGAAAGACTCAAACCTAGTTCTCATGTCCTAAATGGAGATTTGAGGCACTGAGCTCTTCTTCCATGTAGGATAGAGCTTGAAATGCTTAAAATGTCATTAAGTAGCACTGCTGAGCTGAGGACAGTCTGTGGGTGTGTAAGATAGTTTTCTGGCCTTTTCCTGACTGATTTAATTTTGTGATCAAGAAGAATGGCTTCTTTAAAGCAAGACAAGATCTCTTTCCACTTGCAATTGCTCAATGAATTTCCACCCGGGTTGCAGAGTAGCACAGTAAATGACAGACACAGAAGGTTTTCTGTATCAATCCAAACGCATCTTCTTCAGGTAAAAGCTCTGTTTAGCACTCTTTTTTTGGCATGGGTTTTAGCTTTTTTTTTTTTTTTGGTCATGTTTTCCTTAGAAACAGCAGTCCTTTATATCCTTCTGAACCCCAAAATACCACTTGTTGTATTGGTTTTACAGTGTGTGATATTCTTTCTGCCTTCCCAGGCTGCCGAAGCCGAGTACATCTCTCTCTGTGCCATTCTCCTAGGAGATAATTACCTCTTCACCTTTCTCTTCCTCTACTAACACTCTCTACTCTGCCAGCTGCGTTTTCCCACAGAGATGGTATTACTCATCTCTAACAAAACTCTGATGATTTCTCAAATTATACTTAGCTCTCCAGTCTGACACTTGTGTCTCTGTTCTTCAGCTGTATCAGTTTGTCTAATAAATGTCTTATCCAGATCCTTAGGCTGTTACAGCTACAAACAACACAGCCTTTTTCAACCAAAACATTTTCCTCTAAATCACTGAAAAATGTGATAGAAAGGTTCATTGTGGATTAAACTATTCACTGACTGTTTTGCTCCCATGAGCCTGTTTCCAACCACGCAAGTCAGCTTGGGTTTAAAAGGTTAGTTTAAAACCTATCCCCGCAGAAAGTAAATACCAGAGAGGGTAGGAGTATGTAAAAAGGGAGAGCAGCATACTTTGACAGCAGGGACAAGAACAGTAAGTAACTAGATCTCTGAAAAGTTTATTTGTAAAATTTAAACACAGATTAAACTGGAAAGGAAACTCGTATATTCAGAGACGTCTGCCAATAACAGACTGAGAAAGCCAGCATAAACAAGGTCTGTTCAGGTAATCATAAGCAAATGTGATTCAAAGCAGATGAAATCAAAGTCTCTGTTTATCATGAAGAGCACCCACACATGGCATATATAGCAAAGTTTTCTTTTATGTGAAATCAGTGCTGGTGAAAGTGTGAGATGGACAGCCCAGAAGGGGACAACCCATGGGGAGGGACATCCAGGCCAGAGCAGCACCCGCTTCTTCACTGCAGCCAGCCTTGGAGGGGCAGAACCTTCTACAGATATCTCCATGCTCACCCTGTGGATCACCCAGTGCCTGCCAACCACGGACAAGAAAAAAAAAAACAAGGTCATCATAATGTCTCCTACAATATTCTGAGAAGAAGGTGAAACCCTGGAATCTGTGAAATATTCTGCAATGGAGACAGGGCATTTGTGCCCAGTCCCTATAAGGGAAGGATTGGTCTGTGCTCCAAAACATTGCTACCGTGCAGGACTGCAAGGCAGCATTACCTCATTCCCATGACAAGAGGTCTTGGATACATCATAACTATCCATAAAACATTTCCTCATTTGGCTACAGACAGAAAAGCTACATATGAAGCTGCAAAGGAGACTTCAAATTTTTCTTCAAGGCAATTTCAGAAGTGAAGCAAAAGATGGTCATAGGAGGGTTGATGATGCAGTTCTCTGCAAAATCTTTAATGGAGATCATCACTGTTTAAGGACTGGAGATTCATTACTACTGTTGCCTTTACGGAGCTAGTGCCATTCATCCCCTTACTTGAGCAAAACTGCAGGGTGTGTTGCTAATGGTTTCCAGGTTGCTTTTTGGATGGTGTGAAATCTATTTGATAATTAGTTCTCTAAATTAGTGCTGTTTCCCTTGTCATCACTCCCCTTCCCAAATGATTTCACATCACTGGGTTTTTTTTGTAATAATTTTTTGTCTCGTTTCCCATTATCACCACTGGAATCACATTGATAACATTTATTTAATCTTTTTCCACAGCTCTCCTGTACGTTTACTGTCACCATCTGCACACACATTGCATTGATCATATAAGACTTCCTAACTACATTCGTGTGTGTAGACTTATGAATATATCAAGCGTTTAAAGAAGCCTTTTTAAAATTTGTCACTGGCTGGCTGTGTCCCTGCTGGAGTCCTCTTGGGAGGCCCAAAGAAGAACAATTGTTTTATCCTCCCTAACAACACTAACACTGCTGCCTACCCCAGTTCTTTCACAGGGCCCTGGAGATCTTTTATAGCATCCTACATGGGCACTGCTGTGCTGTTAAACCCTCATGAATGCAACAATGAATTAATAACACCGCTATATACCATAAGAAATTGCTAACACAGAGGTAGCAGCAGCTCTCCTGCAACACCACCATCTTCTGACACTCACTCAGTGGATAAACCAAAACTGTCTGGTTCATCTTGCTCAGGCTGCTCTAAAGATATTAAAATATATTTACAAGCTGATTTCCTTCCCTGCTTCTTTTTTTTTTTTTTGGTAGGAGGCAAACTAGGGCTCCAAGCCAAATCTGAAATATCCTGGGGCTTTTCACGGCCTTATAAACAGTTAGTTATAGTCATTGATACATTGTTGGCATGTAATAAACCTTTAATGGCCAGATTGCTTGTAAAAATACATATCTATTATTGATGTATGTAACAGTTGTGCCTGAAGGCCCTCTTTGAAATGAGTTCCCCTTAATTTTAAGACCTAGGCATGTTCACATTAAACAGACACTCAGTAGCTCAGAAAAACTCACCAGTCTAAATACAGAAGCTAGAGAAATGCAGTGATTTGACAGAGGTCACAGTGGAAGCGTATGGCATACATAAGAACAAGCGTGAGCACACCTTCTCTGGCAATTAAGTGCTTTACTTATAATTCATCCACTGCTTGTGTTAGCAGGAGACTGAAATGGAGAATAAGCTGGGAATGTAATGCTCACCCATAGATGGTAAAATTCCAGCTAGGACCTGCTAGAAGGCCAAAGTACTAATGCAAGAAAATAACTTCTGCTACTCTCTGCTGGCAATATTCTCTCCTTCCAGAGTTTCACCTCCAGAAAACCAAACTCATGAGCTTCACCTTTAATTTGCAACAATGCACAATTTTTTCCAGCATACCTTCTCTAGGCACCATGTACCGTAGGAGCAATACCATGGCCTCCCGAGGGCAAACTTTGTCTTCTCCAGCTTTAACGCTGGATGATCACTATGCAAGACCCTGCTGTCACCACAGCCCTCCCAGCAACAAGCAGGCACTGGGATTCACCTCATTTCTGTCCAGGGCAATAACTCTGCACAACCCAGCCTGCTTTCAGCCTTGAGCAAAACCAACAAGCAACAGCTGTTGAGCCAAGTACAGTGGCCAAGCTACATACATCTAAGAAATTTGGTCTTTCAGGGCAGCTTCTTGACTTGCTGAGTCTGAAATAGCTAGGATTTCTCTGAGTCAACTTGTTAAATGTATACATAGATATACAGGCTCAGAGGAAGTGCCTTTGTAGACTGACCTTAGACAGTAATATATTTAGTGAAACTTTTAATACTGTGTTTTCTGTAAATATAGTGTATGAATTGACAACATGACCTAAGGATCTCATGTTCTAGAGAAGCCCTTGTAATAGGTAGGCAGAAATTATAAATGAGGATAACATGCCTGGGGGCTTATGGATTATGCATAATGGCTTAAATCATGTTAATGTGGTGTTGGTACACACGTATCATCTCTTCTTGCTCCTATTTGATTTAAGCATTATAGAAAGCAGTCTCCTATGTGGAAGAGACATGCTCATGCCAGGGGCAGGAGGGAAGGACACAGTAAATTACTGTATCATGCTCAGGGTTGAAATACATTGAGATCTTGTGACTGTCAGGTTGTGTGGTAACAAGCAGATAAATTACTTACAACTTGCATATATATGAGTTTTGCTATGGAAAGATCTAGGTTATCAAGGTGAGGGAGCTGCTGGAAGGGAGTTCCCTCATAAAGTCTGCTTTCCTCAGCTTGAAGAGCTAGTAGATGGGCAGAGATCACAAAACTTGAGCTTAGACAGACTCATACAGATTGTGGGTATGTGGAAAACTGGGCAAAATACGCTACTGAGCTTTCATTTCAAGCATTCCTAGTCAAGACACCAAATGGACTATTGCTATATTAGTGAGCCACTCAAATCAACAGTAGCTCCCACCATGTCCTTGGGTTTCAGTCTGGGCAATGAAGGCACCCGGCTCTGTTACTAGGAGTAGAACTCATGGAAAATGGCTTCAACTGAGCCAGTTTAACCAAGGCTCACACTCACTAGTTTTAACAATGCTCTCAAAGCTCACATTTGCATGCTCAGGGGATCCTACCCCTCTGTCAGCTTGCAGCTTATTCATGTTGAGGTCCCCTTCCTGTAGTTAGCTCAGAGCAATCTTTTTCTCTTAAATAATCTGGCAGTTCCTTATAACTTCCTGATTGCTGAAGAGTCTTGCCCACGTAGCAGGACTAGCAGCCCATAATATTGTGGTTTAAGGAATGTCACTTTCCAGCAGGAAGAGTGTGAAAAGGCATTGGAAATTCCCAGCAGTCAAGGAAAATTTTTTTAAAAAGGAAAAAAAAAATATCACTGCTAACACAGATATTTTCATGCCAAGTTTCAGTCCAACTCTTTTGAGAAAGGCTTTGCTAATGAAGCTTGAATTCAGACATTCCTATACATTAAAATACAAGAAGCTAGGAAGTGCTGCTGTTGTTAAACTGTGTAGTGCTGTGCAAGACTTGGATTTGACATTGAGTAGTCTGTCTCTGCAGGAGGGGCCTTCTTCAAACAAAGACAATGTTCCCAGCGTGCAATTGTCATCTTCACACTATTTCGTACTGACCTCCTTTGTTGGGTAGTGAGCATAAGAACTGAACTGCATCTTCCCTCCCCCCCCGCCCCCCCGCCTTGAGACAGGAAAGGCTCAAAGAAAGTGTTGGTTATTACTGTTTCCCTCGAACACCCCATGGAGACTTCAAGACTATTTACTGCAGTTGTTCTGAACAGACAGCTGATAAAGTTTCCATTACAGATCTTTAATGATTGGACATAGCTGGGGAAACAGAATTTAGAGAATTTACCTTCCCTTCGCTCGGTGTTCGCTGTTCTCAATAACGGAACTGTTCCCCTCTCCCCTGCCCCAGCTCCTCCTCTCCTCTCTTCCATTTCTCCTGTAAACTTGAGGGTCAATTCTAGGTCAGGCATAGATAGAGACAATGTGAACAGATGTGACCTTGCCATCCTTGGCGTAACAGATGGTTTGTGGATAAATTGGATTAAAATGCTTTGTCACCTCCAGAGCATATCTGCCCTCACTGCCAGACACTGGCACTGTGCGGCTGCTTTACCAGTTTCACACAGGGTGCTTAGGGCATGCTTTCTTTTGCCTATCCAATTAAAGCTAAAACCAGTAATAGGCACTGATGCTGTGGAGGAAATAAGGTTTTGCTCTCATTTCAGAAGTTAAGCAACAGATAATATATAATTTTCTAAGCACTTTCACCTGTAAGTGTTACAAGAAACCACAGGGAGACAGTGCCAGCAACATTCACTTTTCTAGCCCATCAGCCTCTGCTGCAAAAAAAATCTTCCAAATTCAACTTTCTGTGGCCCTCAGCAGTCATCATCCATCCCCTGCAACAAGACCCTGTGATTTCTGCCTGGGTTTTTATTCTCCTCTTTTTGCCAATGGACAGATTGCAGTGAGTTAACACCTCAGGCCCATGCATTTAAAAGTGTGTCAGTAGGGCTCAAATGATGACAACCTAAGATGAAAAGCAGCAATTCTGCAGAAGTCATCTACGGGATAGCAGTCAGGTACCCCAAACAAAAGTAAGAAAATAGCAAGCAAGCTTAAACTGCTCTGCAGCTCCAAAGTAAAACTTTGTGAATTCACAAGGTCCAAATTTGCCTGTCTTTCCATAACTCTAGAAGAGTCATCAAATATTAGCCAGTTATTCCTGACGTTGGCAAATGTCAAAAAAATGTCAAATCCACCATTATTTGACTAGGTTATTCCTAAAGCTCATTTCTCTCAGTATTAGATATGAACTTAATGTGTTTCTGTAAGTAATCAAAGAGAAATGAGAAACTGTATGGATTTGGGCACAGTTCAACAGGAGAAAAGATGATAGTATATGCTTAGAAGACATTTACACGATTGCTGTAGAAAATAGACTTTTGTTAAGTTCCCTGTATTACATTTTAGCTGAAACCAGATACAGAGAAAGCCCTTAGGAAAGTCTTGTCACCGTTTCTGCCTTGCCCAAAACTAAGCAGCAGTGTTGAAATCTTGCAAGGAAGCTCATTCCCTTAAGGTTGCTAATCAGCATTTTAGACAAAAGTTTGGGGAAGCTTCCAACTGAGACTTCAAACTTTTATCTGAAGAAAACCAGACTTCCAAATTGCATTCTGGTTTTGTAAGACAATCATTAATAATAACAGCAAAATGAGAATTACAAAGATTATTTTTTCATGTGTTTTATTAACATGAAGGCAGAATCACGCTGGTCAGATCAGCACAGTTGTATCAGAGACGAATTTGGTCCATTATTCAATTAATCCTTCAATGCACTCCTGTGGTCGAGATAATATATTACTATTATCTCCACTTCTGTTATTCCCATTACATACATTAGTTCCAAGAATGTGAACTACTTATTGTCGAGGGTCCTGTAATAGGATGTGCTGGCAGAGACCACAACGGCCACACCAAATTCCACTATCCTGAATAAAACTCTTCATGCTTCGTTAGGACAATTGTTGCAAAGAACCATTACCTCCTGTTGCGTCCACCCAGTACAAAAAGTACTTGCAATATTTAATTTGAGCTGGCAATAATTAAACAAAGAACCTGTTTGCATTTACTGTAGCTGGGGCATATTTAATTGACCATCCTGCTTTGGGGAACATCCCCTTGTCCACAAAAAAGAAGAAGAAAACACAAGCAATACTAAGTGTCAAAACAGAAATGTGCTCAGTAATCAACCAGAACAGATGGACAGTCATCACGCTCCACTTCCCCGCCCACCGGTCAATGCAGCTGACTACTTTTTAGGTAATGGTAGTAATTTTTTTTCCCCTTCTTTAAATAACTGATGAAACAGTTCTTTTTGGCATTTGATGTTTTATTTCACATCAGGACTGTGCTTTTAAAGAGCATCTTCAGATGGTTCCCACTTACTGTGTTTTGACTCACAAAACTGATCTTAGTTGGATTTCTTTTGGGTATGTTGACCAGATTCCTTTTGAGTGACACTTGACTTGAAGATGTGTTCCAGGAGCATTTAAATGCTTTGACCGCTAATGAGTATTCACTCTTTAAGGCCAGACTAGAGCTACCTAAGGGAAACCCCTTGAAGGGCATACAGTATGGACACAGAATCCTCATCAACAACTTTTGTTTTATGGTTCATAGTATTTGCTAACCACAGAATCCTAAATGGTTAGGGTTGGAAGGGACCTTCAAAGGTCATCTGGTCCAACCCCCTGCAAGGAGCCGGGACATCTTCGACTAGAGCAGGTTGCTCAGAGCCTCATCCAATCTGGCCTTGAATGTTTCCAGAGATGGGGCATCCACCACCTCTCTGGGCAACCTGTTCCGATGTTCTACCACCCTCATTGTAAAAGATTTTTTCCTATGCAGAACATTCCACTGTCTTACACCCTTGACCCAGAGCTACTCCCATGAAAACAATACTGCAAACGCCAGTGAAGCTGATTGCATTACAGTTACAGGGTTGTTAATATAGACACCTGCCCATTGCGAGCCAGAGCAATATTCTAGCTCTTTCAAGACGGGTCTCCAAATAGCTATTAGATAGCTTGGGAACCTTGGCTGCAAATACGAAAATTTAGTAACAAATGATTCTGCTTGCTAGTTAAACTGCAAAAAAACCCCAAATAATAATAGCAAGCAATGGAGGAATGTCATATTTTATTCATTAGCATTGCTAACATGGAAAATGTTGGTTTCCCTGTGATGAATCTTACTCATTATACTTTGAATATAGGAGAACATATTCAGAATGTTATGTCAAACATACAAGTACATACTATATATTTAAAGTAACACTCAAAATGGCCAATTTTGAAACGTTTTTTTTTAAAAAGGTTTTTATATTGCCACATATATTGTACACAGATGTTCAATACATTTTCTGAAGTATACAGTATATCAAATATATAGGAAAACTTCCCCTCCCTGTCTACACTCCACCTTCTTTATGGGATATACTAGCTAGATTAATGCTGGTAAAAGACCCGAGGGCGATAGATCCCTAGTATGATCCCTGGAGCTCATTGTGCTCAAGACTGGATGATGCTCCCCAACATTTGGAGGCCTATCAGGTATTGCAACCAGTAGCAAATTGCCTCAGATAGAGCTATAATTTTTTTTTATTCTAATTCTTACTAGAAACTGGCCCTCTTAGCAGAATGAAAAACAAAATAATGAGCCTGTCTTTTTAATCCCAGAGAGGACCTGTTAATTTATGTTTGCTTACTGTTGTTTAGTTTTCATAGGTCCTAAAATTTGCACAGGGCCTCAGGGTCTGCTCTGTTCCATGATTAAGTGAAGCACAAAGGCAGAAATGCTGTTCTACAGCTCTTCAGTTACAATCTGCTTACAAACAATAGATCACCCCATGGTGTACAAGAACAAATTCATTTTCCTCCTGCCATTTATTAACTTGGACAAATGCTTCCTTATTTACTGCCTTACTACAGACATGGGGAGATTAAGTTCTGCAGTGGACAGGTCACCTGGATGCCTGATGTCATTCCCAGCTCTGGCACTAAAGCCTCATCGGAATTTTGAGTCAATGTCTTTGTTTTTCCATTGTGGATTCTCTTCCCCCTCACAGTAAAGAGGACCGTTCTTTTTCACAGTGGATTCCCCCACTGACTACTTCAAAACAAACTATTTCACTAAATGAATGTACTTCATATCCCCCAGAGGAAGTGACAGAAACATTTACCTTCTAAATCAAGCTATGCTTTGATTTCTTTATTTTTCTTTCCCTCTCTATACCATCACACACACTTGTATGTATAAATAAATATAGATACTTCTAGAAAAGAGGTGAATCTAATTTTTTTACAAGTAAAACAGCCACAGTGAAGGGAAATATGAACACTCACGTAATCTCGTAAGTAATTTACTCCTGTGATGGTTTTCTTTGTAGATAAACAACAGAAAGGCTTCAGCAAACAAGGAACTTGTCCAACATAAGCCACAGAGGGATGTGTGTCTCTTTGTGTTAGCCAACGATCCCGCCTCTTGGCCTTGCTTTGCTACTGCACTTGTGGCCAAGATGGCTCTGGGCACCATCCATCCTTTGGGTTCATTGCCACGACCTACTGTCTAATGACCACGAGGGCCCTTACGTTGCTGATGTAAATAACAGATGCCCACATACGAACATGGAAATTCCAAATCGTTTGGTTGAAGCATCAGTTTACTAACCTTTTACACCACATGAAACCACCAGCTGTAAGACACGAATAAAAAAAAGAATTGCTCTGAATGCTACAATAGTACTGCCAAAGAGGAACAACTCTCAAAACATGAATAAGTGTGAAAAACAGAAAACAGCAAAAGAAAAGAAAACCACGTTAAAGAAACAGCCAAGAGTAAACTAAGAAAAAAAGCTTTTTTTCCTGCTCTTGTAAGAAGTAATGCCAGTTGGAATAAAGATCAAGTTTCCCATTTACACTTTCCATGGCTTCTTTTTTTTTTCCAGTGAAAAAGAGAATTGAAAAATGAAAGATGACATGCTTTGTTGCTGAATGTAACCCAGTGTTTCCCATGGAGGCATACCATGCCACCACATTAATGGATTTCCATTTCACAGTTGCTTCTGCAGATAGCAACAACCTTTGCCTTTGTATATATCAGAATCCAAGCAGACAAAATAACGGCTTTACTAGAAACAAGCACTTCCATAACAATCAAACAAACTAAGGGATGTTTTGGTTGAAAGAAAACAAAGCAAACACCGATGTGACAATTGGAAATCTGTTTTCTACTGTTTACAAACACTGATAAGTTACTGAAACATTGAATTTGTTTTGCCTTATACATACAAGTGTTTATTTCTAGAGGAGAAAGAAAATGGATTTGTTAGAGAACACAAAAAAATCCCACTTTAAGAGGCACATCTTTAACATCAGCCATAGCCCTTCCCAAGCAGCGATTATATGAGAGATAGAGACCTCTATCTCTTCCTTAGTCATATTCAATTTCTTCAAGCTATGACTATTAAAATGAAGGCTGAACCATCAAAGTGCCACTGAACTCTGAAGAAGGAGAATGAATTGAAGCTAAAGCAAACTACTCATTATGAACAAAAAGCAAGCACATTTACTTTAAGCAGAAAATTAATATATTTCATGTTAACCTTGTGTCAAAATCTGACCGCAGTAGGAGGATTTCTAGTTTGTCTGGTTTAGTTACCGCTGAATAAAGATCTTCAGGCTTGATCCCTACCTTATAAAGTCCTTTAGTGAAGGGACAATGGATCAGATTATGATCTTGCTTATGGCTGTTGTCGTAGTTCAGTTAGCCCCGATCGGGGCTGAACTACGACAGCTGTGTAAATCAAGTAACATCACTATAATCACACTGCTATAAATATTTACCATTTTGAGAACTGTAGTAGGATCAAGCTTTATAGAGTAAAGATATTTTAAATAGTGGAAATGTAGGTTTTGTATTTGCAAATACCATCCATAGGGCTTAAATTTACCACTTGAACAACACTTTCTGGTATAATGCAAATCCAATTCCTTCAGTCAAGACTCAGAAAACTCAAAGGGCATCACTCAACCCCTTGTTTCTTCTGTGCGAGTTGGAACGGACTCAAAACAGAAATCTCAAAGCAGCATTGAATGGGATCACGTGCAAAGATGGTCGGTTGATTCTGGTTAGGTCCCAGCACAAACCTGGGAGATGGCCTGTTTGAGAGAAGGGAAGGCAATACTTCACTGGCATTAATCCACTGAGAACCTTGTAATCCCTGGTTCTTTCATTTCCTAAACATGACATGCAAATTTCAAATTACACATTTTTACCTGAAAATTATTTAATAAGATAGGGATGGAGTAAGCAAACAATGGCTTGAGAAGGAACATTTAATTTCCAAGAGTGTCCTGAGAGATGCTTCATTGAGGGGAACCATAGCAATTACTTGCAAATTCAGTGGCATACACATCTCAGTAATTCAAGAGTCAGGAAGACAATGTGCATTAGTGCTAGAAAGGTTGCAGGTAGTGATAATCAGATAATGAACATCACAGTGGTGAATCTACAGGCAGAAATTACACAGCTGCTTGCTTAAGATTTGAAATGCAAATTATTTTGCAGATTTACTCAATGAACTCTGGATCCATTTTAATGCTTTGCCTTGGTATCATTGGGCTGATTCCTCGTTTACCTCATGACCTTTGGCAGATGCTTGAATTTGCCTTGGTGATGAGGATTTTGGCTGGTGGCAGTTGAATGCAATGTACTTTCCAGTTGCAGGGAACTTAAGGACAAAGAGCAGAGAAGCAAAGTTCAGCAGTCAACACGTGTTAAGTCAGTGCTATTGGATCAGTCTTCATGAGTGTGTTTCTAAACAGCTGTATTCGACTACATATTAATAGTGTTTATACCAGGCCATCTTGGAAGAGTTATATGCTTAAATATAACTTCCAAGGTTAGTTAAGACAAAAGTCACAGTTTTAAAAGCAAAATAATGTTCTAACATCTGTGGATTAGATCAGTCTCCTGGTTGACAACATAATGAAAAATACAGAGCATAGTAAACCAGCCCTAATTCAGGTTTTGTGGTAAACAATACTTAAGACTCAAGGAAATGAATTGAAAGTGGAGACAGTCAAGCCTTGGAACAGAGAACTGCTGTCCTCCTAGTGCCTTCCATGGGGCAAGTCCTTTGATTCACTCTACACTGAGGGAAGACACTGAGTATATGACGAACCTGGCTGCTAACCTCCGGTGCTGCTTTTCATATCTCTGCATGAAAGCAAACCCACTAACAGATTCATGCAGAAGTTCCGATTACTGTGAGATTTTCTACATAGTTTTAAGACTTCTCCATAAATATAGGAATAGACTGTACCACCCTAACTGTGCTGAGTACTGTACTCCTGGAGTACTCTGGCTGAAATCAATGAATTGAAATGGCATGAAATGGCATGAATCAAAGTGGCAAGACCTGCCTCTTCTCTGTACTCACGTAAATGGAGTACTTTGTACGTGTATCAGTTGAGTAGTATATTCAGGAACAGTGACAGAGAATCTTCAAGTACAAACATGCACCAAGTGATATTTCTGATGTAAAGGTTAACACTGATTTAAATTGCTTTTATCCTTCCCTCCTGCTGGGTATGAAAATATTCTTCAGATTTACCATTCCAGAATGTTCTCTTTCAGGATCTCACCACTTAACCCCCAAGATTTCCTCCTTCTGTCTCCAAAGTTGCAAGAACAAATTACAGTTGTGATTATCTGTAACCTTAAATGCCTTTGATTGCAAAATACTAACAATCTTGATCATAAAATTTATCATTGGACATTGGTCAAATAGCAATTATCCTTTTTCCGATACCTGTTGTCCTGACTTCCTACCAATGCAAAGTCTTAAGTCCTTCAATCTCTTGCTAATAGATGGAAAGATTTCCTTTTGCTGCAAACTGGTTTGATATTATACTCTGTTCATTTTTCTCACTTCGAATTGTGATAGGAAGCCTTAAATACTTTGAGATTAGATGGATAGATAGCTGTGAAATTTTTCCAGTTAATATTTGCTAAGCGCCTAGAGATTACAGAATAAAGGAGGCATGAGAAATGCAGAGATGTCTTGTTATGTTACAATGCATGAATGCAAAAAGAGCAGGTAGGAAGACTCAAGTTGAATAATATGGTAGGCCTCAGAAAACTGAGTGCTTTAATCCATGACTTCCCTGTTCTCTACCATCTCAATTGGCACTTGCAGAACTAGACTTCATTTGTTTCCTCTGAGATTTCCCTTTAAAAAATGATCTGAATAGAGCTAGAGATTTCTATAGAGCTCGGGTAATTAGTGTGGGAGGACTCTGATTGTCTCTTTATACTACTTTTCACCATTTGACACAATTCCACACAATGAGCCTTCCCTTGAACAAACCTGGTCTGAGGCAGTATCTCCTAGGAGGCTGATTCATGGTGTGAGGAGAAGAGCTTCAGCTTCCCATCATCTGTAGACACTGGGTCCTTTTTCCTCTTTGTCTCATTAATGCTTGTTGGAGAGCAGAGGAACCATATATTGCTTTTAAAGAGGAAACCCCTGTCCCCTACCTTTTCCTGCTGGTAGGAACTGTGCAACAACCAATCGTTCATCTTTTTTTTTGTTCTAATTTCCTTTCTATGCTTATCCTGTTTTAATTAAAATGAGATAAACAATCTACAAGAAAACAAGCTCAGGAAAGCTACACTGAATATACATCTGCATTCTAGTGCAATAAAATTTTAAAAGTTAGGGTATTAAATAAAATTAAACAATTTCCCCTAAACAGAGTGGGAATTAAAATAAAACCCAACAGCAACAACAAAACCAGAAAAGATCACCATCAATTAATGATGAATATTGCATTGCTTTGTGTTTGCCATGTATCAGTTCATGCCCAAAGACATAATTGGGAAGAGGAGGAGAACTATAGGGGAGTTTAGGGAAATGCCAACAAAACCCAAGAAGCTAAGCTATAAGAGAAAAGCAGGCAATAGCAAAAGACCTTGAGGAACGCAAGACTAATTAGAGAAGTTGGCCATGCGTTTTGTTATCACTCCATTACAATGAATGGAAATGAGGCCAGAGATTGAACATTTCTGCTCAGGAACACCTTGGGAACAGGAGTAGGGAAAACACCTGATCTGCCCTTGTATTAGTTAAGTTCAGACAACTTTAATTGATACAGAGCCGATTTCAAACAAAGAGACATAACACTTGATAATCATTAATGAACAGAATTTCAAAAAACATTCAAAGAGGGACTGGGTAAATAGAATTCTCACAGATATATATATATATATAAAATATATATTTATTTAATAACATCCAATGGGGCAGGTGAGCTAACAAGGGAACTCATGAAAGGGAGAATCACAGAATAGTTTGGGTTGGAAGGGACCTTTGAGATCATCTAGTCCAACTCCTCTGCAAGGAGCAGGGACATCTTCAACTAGATTGGGTTGCTCAGAGCCCTGCCCAACCTGGCCTTGCCAGGAGAAATAACTGTTAAACTTCATGGATACTTGTTTAGAAATAGTTTTCTTATTCCCATAGCTAGAAATGATGCAAGCTTCAATACTTTTATTTGTACTTAAATAAGAAGCCACTTTTTAAATATTTGCATAGAATAAATCTCAGTTCAAAGCATTTGGATGTATGCTTTGCTTTAAATATGGTAGTAATCCCACCTCTACTCAGCCAAATACTTAAAGTCATGCTGTCCTGAACCGTATCTCATCTCTCTTGATATTCCGCAATAAAAATTACTGTTTCACATTTCAGCAGCGAGCAAAGTGAATTCCCATGTACAGTTTGTTTGCAAAACACTTTGTCAACCAAACAGATCTTCAGCAACTGCATGTTCTCACAAAGCAAAAACACAAATAGACCCCCCCCGCCCCTTTCTAAATGTGAATGGCAGTAGACAAACGTGACAAACAGAAGCCAGCTAGACTGCTGATTCCTCTGGGAAAGACAAGTTCATTTACAACAGCATCAAAATCAGCAGACAGCCAGCCCAGCCTGCTGCTGGGATGATGATGCTAATAAAGAGTTAGAAGGTGCTAAAGTAGATGACATGGTGCTGTTTCAAGAATCAGGCCACATAACAAGTATCTGAGGAAAGGCTGGTGAAAATGCCTAGTGCTTCTCTTTCTAGCCATTTTTCAGAATGATTTTGCCACTCCTGCCTAAGCTTGTGATAGAGGTAGTATTTTTCTTTCTGGAGACAAAGATCCATTGTTTAATGCTTCTGAATGCTATGACAACTAGAAGGGTGAAAGGCAACCTGCAAGTGACAGTAAATGCATTCTCTCTCTTTTTTAATATCCAGTGTGTATATCTGCAATGCATTGTTCAGCATGATTACCCAAGGATGCTTCAACAGACAGCTGGGAAAGTCAATCCATTGTCAAAGCAATGGCAGCTTTTGCTCTTTGCTCAAGAAGTTTTGTGTTCCTTGTTTCTACATTTTACGATGATGTAGTGGCATCAGCTGGCACAGACTGACATGGGCTGGATGTAAAAAAGAAAAGAAATACATTCCCCTATCCAACCAACCCTGCTTTTGTTTGCCCTTGCTAACTTTTCCTTTATGCAGCTTGGCTTAATAGATCCAAACAGCCTTCACACCACAACGGAGAAACATTTCCTGCCTAGTCAGCAGAGCTAGTTTCACATTTCTACATAAATTCAGTGTTCTTGGGACACAATCAAACATCTGTCTTCTGTTTTGATAAGTATCTAGTCTGGGTGGGAAGACAGAACATTGTGATCTATAAGGAAGAAAAGCAGAAACCTTTTTATTCCTCCTAGGTGAAAACCACAGTTTTATCATTTACAGTGGAAATCTAGATTGCATCACGTAAAGTTATGCTAGAGAGTGCAAGTTCGCAACTGGCTTTGTTCAGGTTTTGGAAGTATTTTGATACTGATACCTATCTCAGACTAGTAAATTTGACAGCATCTGTTAGCTAGATAAACTGCTGCTCCCTTGCAGGTCACTAGATGGTGACGGGGAATATTAAAAAAAGCTCTTAACACAGACAGTGAAGCTGCAGACCTTGCTGTAGTTAATGAGTGAGGGAACACTTGCTGCTCCCCATCATTCCTTTCAATTCCACTCACATCATGTAATCTCAGACAGCACAAATTACCAGTGTGAGATACCAGGAATGCCTCAAAAACCGCTGTGGAGTTCAGTACAAGAGGTGGAGACTGAACAGCATCTCTAGGCCATCTCTCTGGGGTACAGCTTTAATTAACAAGGTTCTATCTAAAGAATTTGTTGAGTTTCTTGTTTGAAAGAAAGAAGTCCATTCGGGATCCTAGAAACAGGACCTATTTTAAATTATATTCCTTTTTATGCAGCTTAGACACAGCAGAAACAAATAGCCAGAAGGATAAATCTTCCTAAGATAAAAAGGAGCTGGCTGCTCTCTGCTGATTCTTTGGCACTGTGCCTACCAGTATTTGAGAAGAAGAAAGCAGAGAAACTGAGATTCAGCACTGACAAGATGTAGCCACTATCTCTGAAACACTTGCACCCCACAGCCCACTAGAAAAATCACTCACAGGCAAAGCCTTTAGCCAAAGAGGGAGAAAGGGAATGGCAAGCTAAGCCTGTGACACTTACGGGTCCGTCTTGTCAAGAGGAGAACTGGATAAACAAACACAGAAAAAAAAATATTAGCTGATACCTTTTGTTACAGATTTCAGGGGTGGAGAACAGAGAAATTCAGAAGAGCAGAGGGAACAATTCTCTGTCCCAAACACCCACCTAGAACTTGCAGCAGGAATTCCCAGATCCACCCACTCTTATCTATTCCCAGTGGCTTGCAGCCAAAAAAAAAACCCCCTTCTCTTTTCAGGAAGTTTCTCTTCTCCACTTTTTTTTTTTTTGTGCCTGCTCATATTAAAACACCCCAAACAAGATTTTTTTTTTTTTTTTTAAATGCTGACAAACTGGAAAGTATTCAAAGAAGAGCAAGGAGAAATGAATTATGAGTGCTGGAGGGACTCACTCACAAGGAGAGATTAGAAGAACTAAATATGTCTAGTTTGGCAGAGAGATGACTAAGCAGGGGAGAGAAGTGATAAATGTCTACAAATATTTGAAGGGCGTATACACTGAGGAGGCAGTGAGATTTTGCAGTGTGAGCCATACCAGGTGGTGGGATTAGGAGCAAAGGGATGGAGTCAGAAAAGGAAAAAAAGCAAAAGCAAGAAAACTCACAAAGCAAAAATTCAGCCCAAAGCTAGATGAACAAAAGTCCCTATGAAAGCGATATGTATTCCCACACTGGGGATGCGGAGGTTTTCTCAGAGGTAAAAAACTCAGTATACGAGACATATGGGAGGGCTGAGTGAGTGCTTTGATATGTGCAGAACTACAGGAAAGAGTTGTGCCTTGATGCTGGAAGATCAACAGGAGGCTCAGTGGACAACAGGTGCCCCACCAACATAGTCAATTAGAGAGCTTCAGACAGGAAGTGAAGGTAGTTGTTGCATCCAATTGAAATCACAAGAGGAAGGTTTATTTGGAATAATTTAATGACCCTGAACTTGGTAGAGCTACAGGACTTTATCTAACCAGATATACTCCAGCCAGATGGTCCCTGGGAAGCAGAAAAATTTGGGTCTGCTAAACATTCAAAAAGATGGTTGTGGAAAGTCTGAAAGATCAAGAGGGAGGACAAAAGCATCATATTCCTCCATCTTAACCCAGGTTAACCATCCCCCAGCTTAACCAGGGTGAAAGAAGACAGAGGAGAATGTTATTTATCACCCAACTTTGTTTCCAACGCAAGCCCTTTAACACCTTGAAAAGCCAGGAACTGAATGTAGCCAACTCCTCATTCAAGAAAACAAACAAACAAAAAACAAACCCAAAAAACAACTACTTTCTTTCCACTTTCAGACATGGATGATCCCAGCTATCAGCACAGACATCCCCTTAGTACATCATTTCAAGCCTTTTCCTGCTTCACATCAGAACACCCATTTCTGAAAAAGTGGAAGGACAAGGCAATCAAGAGATCAGCTCCAAGGGCATGTAATTGAAGGCTATATTCTAGATCTAGCTCAGCTGTATTCCAGCCAGGACACGGAGCTCAGTTTCTTTAGAGGCACAGATGAACATGCCACGTCCTGACAGTATATGAGAGGCAGAACTCTATATTTTCCTTCCTGGAGCTGTTTCACTCAACCCCCTGTCCACAGCAGTCAGCTGTTGTGCCTGTTCTAAAAGCCTCAGTACAAAGACTATCCCATTTTTGCTGGGGAAAGCACAGACTAAGTGAGAACCTCATCTTTGAGGGAGGGAGGTGGTAGAGGCAGATAGGAGGTTTTCCAAGATTTACAGTATTGCAGGCACTGAAATTCAACCCCACAGCCAGTCATTGTTTCCAGTAAGCCAAAACTTGTAAGTAAAAGAGGCTCTTAATAATATAATTCCCACCAGAAATTATACTGGAGACACATCATGAGGTCCTCCCACCCCAACAGAGTTGGCTGCCCAACAAAGAATCTTATTGTCTGTAA
This sequence comes from Chlamydotis macqueenii, assembly GCF_036417535.1. Classification (NCBI taxonomy): domain Eukaryota; kingdom Metazoa; phylum Chordata; class Aves; order Otidiformes; family Otididae; genus Chlamydotis; species Chlamydotis macqueenii. The sequence continues at coordinate 7,895,413 of NC_141567.1, read as the reverse complement.
GAACCAAATCCCAGAGCTCCTTGTTTACAAGTCAACCCTAGGACAGAGCAGCTGCGACAACCTTTACATGCGGAAACAAGCATGAGACATCCCAAATCAAACATAGGGAAAGAGGTGATAACAGATACACTCTGCTCTCTGTTCTTCCTAAAAAAAAATGATTCTCCTGCTAACAGCAAGGATGAGAGATCTCAGCAGAGCTATTATGCAGCTCCTGCTCTCCTTACACTGGATGTAACACGATGACGTACCTTGGTCTGAGTGCAGCACCGGGTAAAATAGGTGCTGAGTCTGCTGTAGAGGGAGGCTGGTTTTTAACTCATCAGGAAAAGCAGCAGCTACCGTTCAAGACTCAGCTGAGCCCCTTTCAGGTGAAGTCTTGGGACCCATAGCAATGCAGTCATAATGGAAGAGCCAGGCTTGTCCTCACAGAACTACAGATTCCAGTGTCCCAGCATTGCTGTAGGGAGTATACTGCTGTTGCAGCACTCTTTTTATTAATTAAGCAGATGTTTAACTTCAACATCCTGGCTAAAACCCAGTGTGGAGAATGACATTTCCTTTCTCTACCCAGCCTTCACTCAACAGCTCTGGAGCAGTTTCCCCTCGCCGCACTCCTGGTGCGGTTACCACAGAGCAGGTGCAGTGCATCACCCCAGAACAAGCTGCCTCTCAACAGCAGGTGAGAAACCCCTCTCCGGTCCACCTGACCCAAAGTCTCATGGACCCTACTGTGTAAACATAAGGCACTATTAAGTCCACTCTCCACATGGAATCACTTTATGGAATTTATTATTCTTATTATTTAGAGCTCAAATTGAAACCCTCTGGCCATGTATGAACACTAAGCCTGCTTATGGAGTTCAAGAAGCAGCAAAAGTGGTGAAGAGGCAAAGATTTATGACAGACAGAAAAGAAATTTTCTTTTCTAGCAACAAACTTCACATCTATTTCTGCTAATCTATTTCTACTGTTCTTGCTACTCTCTACCAAACTTCTGACAGGTCCTAGAGACTAACACTTACCATGCTGCAAGCTGTTCCTCTGAATCCTATTTTATTGTAGTTTATAACCACCTGGCTAGATTCCCTGGGTGGTATTTTTCACTCCTTCTCATTGTCCCTAAAAGTATTGCCTATACCACAGCCACCATCTTCACCACCCCCTTTCTTTCCTCCAGCATCATCTCAGCTGTCCTTAACTGGGCCTTCTTGTACCTCTTCCCAGGGCACTCCCACCCTTTCTCATGCCCATTCAAATCATCACATTAGTGAGACAGATTGGCAATTGCTGTCACCTGTCTCCTAAACAGGATTGCAGCCTCACCCCCTCCCTTTGCTTCAATAAAACCTACTTCTGGGAGATCTTTACAAATATATTTCTTCCCCTGGTAAAATGATATCAGGTGAGGATTTAAAGGGGGATCTGTGAAAGAAGGAAGATAGCAGTGACAATGAGGAGTCCCTCCCAGATTTTCTTTCTGAAAGCTCCAAATGGCTTTGTAACAGCATGAAAGTTCCTCCTGATTACTTCCAAGCTGAGGCTCAGGAAAGCCCTAAGGGTGGATAGGAGAGGGGAGAGCATGGATGTTTGCAACTGAACGTGAACATGTGTAAGAGATGGGGGTTAAGAAATATGTGAAAAATTGCGGGAGGAAGGGATGTGGTGGAAATCCTGCAGTCCCTGACACTCCTTGTGATGTCAGAGCAGCCCCAGTAGCAGATTTACAAGGGGAACTCATGGCTCCATTTTTTTTCTCCCACACTGGAAACTTTCAGCTGTTCCCTATGGAGAGGGACAGCCCATTAGCCTTTAAGTCCCTGTGGAGCCCCGCTTATGATCTTCAGCAGGATTGTGCAGCAGAAGCCTCAACCAAGACTTATCCATTTCCCTCCAAACTGTCAGACACATCTTCCTACTTTACAGTGACTTTTCCCTTCAGATCTTCCTCTAGTAACACAAATCATGCTGACCCGCCACTCCCAGACCCAGACACCCTGGGAGAGCACGTGGGCAAGACCTGGACGGATGCCACCAGTGCTCCTCACACCCATCTCTAGAGCCAGCAGCGGTTGCTTGTGGGAAGGAGCGGGGCAAACCAAAACCTCATGCTGTGTTCCCATGACAACAAAAGTGTCACATACATCATCCTCTGGTTTCTGTAAGAAAAAGATACAGGTCCGATGAAGAAAAATCCAGAAGTCCCAAAGGGCTTTGCTGAGGCTGGGCAGATTTTTAACACGATTGCTCGCACCATTCACCCCAGGGGCTGCTGGGAAGCGCAGTACCCAGGGTGGTGATGGCATGTAGGTTTGTCTGGGATTAAAAAGCGTCCAGTCAGATACGTACAGTTCATGTCTCATCTGCTTTGTCTCCCTTTGAAGCTAGGGACACACGATCAAATTACCACAGCTACAGAAGTTACTAGATGGTAGCAGAAGGGGTTTCAGCTTAACCCGTCCTATCTCACATTTGACACAACCTGGGGATAATGGTTGCTATCAGTTATCTTTGCTCAGTGGCACACTGTCACTTATTAAGCTGCAATATTTGAATAATATGGATGAATTTGGAGTTGCTCTGCCCGAGGCAGCAAAGACCTTTGTGTGCATCAAGTTCTCTCCTGGACTTGGTGAGCTGTCATGGTTGCATTCTCCCATGCTTTTCTCTGCTGACATCTGTGTCCCAGAAACCAGACCCAGCTGGGCTGCAGCGTTCCCCATTAGCAGGAATCTGTACGAGCTCCTCTGCTATGAGTACACAGCAGCAATTAAAGCATTGCCATGCAGATTTGTACATGGGGGAGCTCACCTTTCTGTTCTAAGACAAACATACTACAAAAGGGAGTCTGAAGATGTATCACTGGACAATTTCGGAGCTCTCTGATGTGTTCTTGCTGGAGGAGTGAGAAGATCTAAGGCTTGGAGATTCATTTCAATCACTTTAAAATAAATTCCCCCAATTAGCAGGTTTTTTTTCTGTGGGAAAAAAATGTAAGAGGAACTTCCATCCTGAAGAACAGAAAGGGGAGAAATTTAAAATGATGCATAGGAGAAAGCATCTGCCTCCAAAGGAAGATCATGCCTATGCTTGAGAAAAAAAAAGGGGAAGGGAAGCCCAGAAGAGAATGTCAGTGTTGTACAGACAGTCGCTGGATAAGGCAGGAATAAATGATTTTAGCACTCCACTGTCTCTACATCCCCGCACTGAAGCAGGAGTCCAGTAAGGTACAATATTTAGATGATCTGGTATCACAAGTCATTGCAGATCAAGGGGTAATACCCCTTTACACTTGGGGGTGTCTAAAGAACTCTGAAATCCAAAGCATTAGTGCATTTGCTATTAATCCTTAGTTTGAATCCTCAATTTTATTTTTATTTGGCTTGATTTTCCCTCTCTGAGCAGTTTAGCTGGCCCAGTAGCACCATGTTCAAGTCAGATTTACACCTGCAACTGGGGCAAGCACCTTAGCTAAGACGTTGCCTTTATCTGGAGCAACCTCTTCCTCCTTAAAGCCCAAACAGAAACTTCATGCTGGCAGCCTTTCATGACACAGATAAGAGAAGCTGCTTACAGGCATTCACTTGTGCTTTTATGGGAGAAGAAGCTAGGGATTAAGGATTACAAAGGTCAAGGCAGATGGTTCCATGTATGTAATGACATTTCTGTCCTCTGCATGACATCTCCAAAGGACAGCCTACAGAAAAGTGCTCAGTACTGTCCAATGGGCCCTGGGCTTTGGTGCAGGGGAGTTGAGTTTTCTCCTATGTCTCCAATTGATTCGTAGCATCATCTTGCTTAAGTCACTCAGCCATTTTACACCTTCGTTCAACCTTTGGGAAGCCTCTCTGCAACCAAGAGATGAACATCCCAGTTGTTTCCATTGCCCAGACCACAGCTCTGAGCCTCTGAGCTGAGGAGAGAGAAATATGTTTCAAAGCTTACTATTTCCTTTCTGGGCTAACACCAGCCAGCAACTAGCTGTGATGGTAATACAAATGGAAATGCCTGAGGGGCCATTACGGTTCAGCCTAGGGTCCTGTTATTCCACTCACAGACTGGGAAACAAAATACCACCCTCAAGGTTAGGTGATGAAAAGGAGTCCATCAGCCTATAAGGGCCTGAAATCACAAATGAAATAGTTACGGATATCCTTGATTAAACACAGCAGTGCATTCATTCATGCCTCGCTGAGTGGCATTTCTGAAGATGGGATGAGCAACTGTACAATTCCCTCCTCTTTCCCTCCGGAGTGGCCAAGTGAGGGTCAAGGCAGCTAATGAGAGATGTGCTGCCTGCTTGCTTGCTCCCGTGTTTAGAGGCTGCCAGGTAGCTGGAGTGTGCCAGCTAGGCTTTTCCAAGCATGTGAAAATTAAGAAATCTCACTCTGAGCTGGAAAGGGCAGATGAGAAAATGAATTATTTTTTTTTTTAAAGAAAGGAAAAATGAGGAAAAATGAAAGAACAGGAAGATGAGCCAAAAGGAAACACTGCAGCCCTCAGTAATGACAACAACAAAAAGAAGATGAGACCCTTACATTTTAATCAAAGGCAATTATTTTTTAAAAAGGTATTATAGCTCTGCCATGCAGGAGCAGGCCTGGTTATGGCACCCTACCCACAGAGGTGTCGGCATGGCTGGCTGGCAAACAGAAGCAAGGGTTTCCTTGGCCGCCTTCTTTCTGCACTGCCTGCGAACATCAGTGAAAGGAAAGGATGAGTGAGAGGGTGCTTCAGGAGAAATGCCTCTGGGGAAGAAGGCTGAAAGCTACAGGAAACCAAAGGAATTAGAAACATGACTGAAATCTAAATCCCAGCTTCCTCTAGCTGGTCTCTGTATGAACACTGCATGTAGGATGTTAACTGGAAACCCAAAGTCACCTGCATCAGCACCAGAAGGCAGCAGGACAGCAATGACAGAGCACTGGGACAGAGAGTGGCACCTACCTGGGTAGATTCTAACGGAGACATCAGGACTATAGATATATAGAGTGACTCAGATATATAGATACGTGTGTGTGTGTGACAACAAAGCTATAGAGGGTATGTGTGAGCTTCTCAAAAGGCTAAGAAAGATGATTGTCTCTAATCTTTCCCCTGCATTCAGTGAAGAAGTCTTTGTCTCCACTGCTGAGGCAGGACCAAATGCCGATCTGCAGCCAGTGGGGTCAGTGGTCTTCACAAGAATGCTCGGTGGAGAACAAACCAAGGCTTTTGCTGGGATATGGGTGTTGGGGTCTTTGGTCCCCAGGGCATCTTTGCAAAGGAAGGGGAAAAAACAGAAAAAGGGAGAGGAATTTGAGCAGCACAAAACCTGAGTGAGAAAGGGCAAAATAAGGCTGTGTGCCACACGATGAAGAAACTGTCCTCAGGAAACACCACGCAATTGTTTCAATTAATGCAAGAGACGAGAGAATGAAAAAAAGAGAGTTTTACAAAGGCAAAGCCTCAATTGAAAAGTAAAAACAACAGAGAAAGAATAATTTATGAAACACACTGACTTATTTATATAAAAGAAAGATAAAATATGGTGTATTTAGTTGTAGTCAGAAGCTGAAAATTTCCATGGTTTTTTTTAAAGCAGTGCCACATGCAGCCACGAGTAGTAATAGCCTGTGATTTCATGAAGTATATGTAATGGCACAAAAAAAAAGGAAGGCCAGAAGAAATCACATCAGGATTAAACTTCTCAACCTACCAAGGCCTGTGTTTAGGGAGCAAGGCAATGAGGAGACATCATGTTTGGGTAGAAGAGGCATAACCTGGAGAAAAAAAAAAATTAGCAACCCTTCCAAAAGGAGGTAAATTGTTGCAGATGGTAAGACACAGAAAACAGCTTGAAAAAGAAGAAATAATTTTAAAAATAAACATTAGAAACTGTTAGCCTATTTACTTAAAAACATCCAAGACAGCATGCTACTCAGAAACTCTAATGCAGAACAACAGGGGCTATTTTGCATGTATTGTCCACAGAGGTTGTTCAGGACTTTAGAAAGGCAGGTAGTGATTCTTGATACCACTTGCAGTATGGGCACTTTCCATAAGCAAAACTATTGTATGCTGCAATTGTAGGTAGTTAGGAAAAGCTAGCTCTGTGCAAACATCCCTTCTTGCTCCAGAATTTTAGGTCTCACTGAGAAGAATGGGCCAATCTAATACTGCATGTAGTCTGAGAAAAATAAGCACTTTATTCGCCCCAGAATCAAGCTGAAGGAAGCAGAATTTCTAGTTCCAAATAGAATATTCTCTTGCATGCTAAATCCTCTTTCCGCTAAACTCCCTATGAAGTTTGGTGAGTCCTCACACCAGCATTGGGCCTCATAATCCTAATGGTTCTCTCTGTGTAATCACTCAAAGAGGAGCATATTCTGGAGTTACTAACTGCTGAAAATATCTAGGCATTTGGCAAAGTGTGCCAGCACACAAGCCACGTGGGATTTGCTCTGTGTGGTCAATACAGTTTAATTTAACTTCTAATTTTCAATAATGACAAAACTGGATGAAGGAAAACTGTGCCGGAAAACTCTGCTTGTCAGTTTTAGCAGCTGGACTTCTGTTGTAAACTTGGTTTCTGCCCCAGACCACTGGGGCTGCAACACTCCAAGGCCTGATATTTGTGACAAGGTGGCAAGGTGGCTGTGGGATGCTGCAAAGGACAATGGGCTTTTCCCGGATCCCTGTAGGTGTTTAACCAAGCAGCAGCGCCTCCGAGACAGTTAAGGTTTGCTCACGGCCAGCTACACTGGGAATAATTCAGTGACCTTCAGGATATTAATAGATCCAAAGTGCCTTTGTTCCTGGGGAGTGGGCAGGGGACACTTCACCATTCATGAACCGCAGTTACTCTCCCACCCAACAGAAAAGACTTTGCTGGATGGCAGCGACAACAATTACTAAGCATGAGCAGTGTAATTTCTAACAGGGCCAGACAGGAGCCAGCATCCTGGTGTGCCACTGTCTCACTCTCCGTCTCGGTTCCTCTGCGATGCTCAGCCTGCCGAGCACTTCCCATCAATGGTGTGAAGTTGCCAAGCAACATTTGTCGTGTCCCTCGGTGGACTGCCGCTTGCTGCTCTGTGGCAGCTCAGACTTTGAAGACAAAGGTTTGTTGTGAAGAGCGAAATAACTTTCCCTCTCTCATTCTGTCTCCTCTCTTCCTACTTGATGAGGTGAAAAATGAATCATTCTGAATATGACAGACCAAATCCAGCATTGGGTTGCTCTGGGGTAAATCTCGTTGAAAATTGTCTTTGGGGAATAAATTTACTGCTAGATGTCAAGGACTGGAGCTGTGTACCCAGCACACACATCCAGAATGCAGCTAATGTTCCTGCATCATACACATTAGAAAAAAACAGCTAGAACTGGTCAAATTATAGATAAAATTATTGGCAAATAATTTATTCAGCCAAAGTCACGAAGGAATGAATCTTATTCATTATTCTTAAATATGACTCAACCAATTCCTGGAAATAACACAGCTAAAGCCTCTTGCTCTGAGCTCTGAACCCTAAGATTTAAATTCTTATTTAATTCCACAGCTCTTTCCCTCTTGTTATTATGTTCAACAGCGTGCTGCTGCTGTTCATGTGCCAATGATACAAGGTTATAAGGCTGAGACAGTTCACAATGTTCTCTCCGCATCAGTAAAGCTAAAAAGTACAAAGCAGCTCTTACAAGCGAAAGCGGTCAGGCCATCTGGCATAGTGCGCGCTCCCTGCTCCAGGGCTCTTGGCATCTACCTGGGTGTCAGCCGCCAGCGAGAGCATGTGCTCTCATCCTGGTTTTGTCTGGGATGTAGCCCCTCAGGTCACTGGTATTTCATATAGTCAACTCTGGAGGAGTGAGACTGGCAGGCCAAAGGATGGGGTTACAGAGCTGGGTGGGAGCTCTGAAGGAGAGCCCTACACAGGAGAGGTCGGACATGAGGCTGGCAGGTGTGTTGACTCAATTAGAGGTGTGTGAACAAGGATCTCAGTTTCATCTTCGGGCTTTTCTGAAAAAAAAATAAATGGATTCTCCATGGTATCATCTCAGTTGTTTAAGTAAAATAATGTCCTACAAGTGTGGGTGTGGGATACCTTCTTGGGGTGGGTTTAAAGCTGGGTGTCCTGTCCAAGCTGGTTGTTCAGCTTCATTCAGAAATTAAGGATGCAAGGAAGTATCTCGGCAGAGAGTTCTTTCCATATATCTTCAGAGGGGATGTGGACCCTCTGGAGCTGTCTGCCTCTCTACATTTGCTCTCTCTGTACAGAGTAATTTAGACTAGATGCTTAACTTTTAGAAGGCTAATATTCATGGAGATGAAACCTGGCCTTCAGGAGCAATTTCTCAGCTACTGTGCACCTACCTTACAATGTTTTCATATAAACTCTATTTCTTTGGTTCTTTGTGAAAATGTTATGTCAGAAAGCATTGAAAGCTTTACAAAAGAAAAGACATATGTTACTTCTGCCTTATCCTCTAAGCCAATTACCCAATAAAAGAAGGAAATTAGATCAGCTTGACAAATCCATGTTGATTGTCTTTTACCACTTCTTATCCTATAGTGCTAATGAATTGTTTGTTTCATAATTTGTCGACATTTCTCTGTAGTCACTCAGCTTGGCTGGCTGATTTAAGCTTCCTGGCTCTTCCTTTTTCCATCTTCTCAAACAAATACTCTATTTGTCCTTCTCTAGTCTGCAGAACCCTCTCAATACAGGAGAAGCTCTTAAAGTCCATTCCTGACTGTTCACAGACTGCTTTCCTTGTACAACCTGCCCGGGAATTCCCTCAAGTCCCACAGTTTTAATTCACTTACTCAATGTAAGGATTCTTTAATTTGCACCCCTTTGTTCTGGCCTATTCCCATCCCCAAATCAGTATGACTTCTGCTATATATATCTAGGAGCAACTGTTTTGGTGATAAGTGGAGTTAAAAAGGCAATGACAATCCCAGCCCTCTGTATGTTCTTTCCTTTTGTGGTACACACTGCACACTTTCATTCCTTCTAGCATATTTATAGGATTTATTTCTCTTCCCTTGTGTGTTCCTAGCCACCTCTAGCTCTTTCTGCACCAGGACTCTTCTGATTTCATCCACACATACTTTGGTATCATTCTGTTCTCATTCCTAGTCGTCTGCTGGTGCTTCTACTTTTTTAAACAATTGGTTTCTTATTTCAAGGCATTAATGAGGTCCTCACACACCTTTAGTGTTTCACTTTTTCTTCTATTCCTCTCCCTGCCATAAGAGATCTTGGCATTGTACCTCAGCTCTATTCTCTACGTCAGTGTTTGCTGGCATGTATTCCTCTTTCCTTGACCCAACCTACCAATTCCCTGATGTTTCACAGCCAATTAATCTTTCCTCTGCTGTTCGTACTTTCTGTTTTCCATGTGTCTGGGAAGCTGATTAACTGACAGCTTGGTATATGTACTAGGGCTTTACATTCTTCCTCTTCAGCCCTTACACACCTAGCACTTGGGCAGAGACATTTCAGATGTTTACCAGACTGCCCCATTGTTCTCCCAAGTGTCTTATTTTCACCTCTATTAAATTTCCCATTTTCCCAGCTCACTAACCAGCACGCTACCTGGTCCTTGGAAGACCACTGTGCTGTCAAAAAATCCAGAACCTTTTTGCTGACCCTGCCCATGCTATCACCTCAAGGATTTGCCTGGCCCACCCGTGCCACTTTCCACAGAGACCAAAAGGAAACACAACTGTCCCTGGAAAGGAGTTAGCAATGACCACAGTGATCGGCAGCATCTTTATTTCAGCGATGGCAGATATATGATGGGAGCAGCAGTTAATCCCTCCTATTTGCCTTCTCTAAGGATATCAAATCATGTTGTAAATACTGGTGATTTAAGCCTCATTGTGACCCCTTTCACTGAAAATAAATATTAATAACCCCACTTCATAGATGGGGAAACAAGCACTGAAAAGCTAAATAGTTTTTTATGGAAATGCTGAGGCAAAGGCAGAAAATCCTTGCAGATCTGTGCATGAGCTGCCAGAGCATACACTGGAAACTACGCAGGAAAATCCTTCAGACAGGCTTTTAGGAGCAAGGGGGGCAAGAAACAGGGTTGTGATTGCAATTACATCAGCTGGTGAGGAGCCAGCCCCCAGTGCCCAGAGCTCAGTTAGCCAAAGGCTACAGTAGTTTGCTGGGACTGAAGTTACTGCCAGGGCATCCAATGGATGATTGTTTCTAACGGTAGATTTATCTTCTCTTGCTGGTCCCTGCGTGAACTACAAGCAGCTTAATCAAAAGCTAAAAAAGCCCCTGATGCCAAAATAGCTGCCTCACCGTCTTGCTGGAGACCTTGCTAGACTGACAGCAGGGCACTTCTTCCTGCCTTCTCCTTCCTCTTTCACTTCCTGCATTTCTCTTCCTTCCACTTTTTAGAAGTGAAATAAAAGAAGCAGGGTAAACAAAAGATGAGGAAAGTAGCCTCAAACTGCTGCATCAACAATAATATGCCATGGATCTTCCAGTACCTATCTGAGGATGTCACTCTCTGAGGAGGAAACCTAAGGCCAGAAGTGATACAGGCGTAACCATCACGAAAAGCACTCACAAAACACAGCGCTGAACACACAACGCAGCGCTGAGGATCCAGACTTGGCTGCCATTTATGGAGTGGGGAATACAGTGGCAGATTTATTCTACAGTAGAGAGGGTTGTTACTTGATAGCGCTAATACTGACACATTATCTAGTGAGGCTGCACAAATAGGAATAATTCTCCCATTTCTCTGCCTATGTCTCCCCCAAGTGCACCCTACTCCTATTCCCATCTGCTCTCTTCATCCCTCTCCCAGCACTGAGTCCCCTCCTGCCTCTCCTCTGATTTATTTCTTCTTTCTTTAGCTGCCTTCTTCATCTTTTCCTGATGCAATTACGTGTACAGAGGTTATAGTTCTCCAAGCTTTTGCATATGATCTCCAGCTGGAGCCTTGTGTCCAGCCCTCTGCCTGTAAAACCACACAAGAGTTTTCAAACACAGGATTAAATTCTGTTCTCCCTAAACCAAGTGTGAAAATTTCCACCCTGTGAGTATCATGCCATGGGACAGGATAGGCTGATAACAACATGTAAGGAGAGACTTTTAAAATCATCCAGCACAGCTTAAAGAGGAAGGAACCATCACCATCACCGCACATCATTGAAGCGGAAAGTGGGAATGGCAACTACCACTACACTCCTGCACAGAATAATTCCAGCTACCTTCTCGACTAGCAACAGCTGAAATCAGTATAAAGCACACATCTGGGTAGTTTTACATCCCTCTTTCCCCCAAAACACACACCTGCTTTGACTGACACCTGTTTGCTGTGGGGAATCAAAGCCTTGTTTACATGTCACATCAGAGCTGAGGCTGGGAGCTGAGGATGAACAACTTGCTCAAGAGCACACAAGAGATCTGTGGCAGAGCAAGAAATACAACCTGAATGTCCCGAATTGGCTGCCAAGCAGTCCCCCACTCATGCCTCATATCTCCAAGTGAAGGACAGGGGCAGTGGATCCTGTCCAAGCACAGATAAGACAGGAGATAGCGCTGTCACCTGCATCTCTGCTCTTTGGCAGGAGAGCAGCAGTGGAGGAGAGCGGCTGCTGCCCTTTCCCCTCCCTAAGCTGCTTCCTGAAGCTTCAAATAAAACCCAGTGCATGGTTATTTATTATTATTATTACCACTGTTATTTTCCAGAGTGCTGTAAAACCAGGGGATAGAGCACTCTGACAGCCTCCTAACAAACAGCAGATAAAACTAATTAGATTTTGTTCTTCCTTTAGTTTGCTGACTTGAATCTTTTTATTTTTATTGTTTAATTATTTATTTTTAGCCCAGGGGTTTAAACACACACACGTGTATTTCACTAGATTCTGGCAAGACATCCATAGGATCATCTCGGATAGGAACGGGCCTGAGAGCAGGCGAGAGGCTGAGACAGAGGGTGCAGTGTGAGCGCTGCTCAGCGCCGCATCCTCTACCCATGTCATGGAAACCGCAGGGAGGGAGGAAGGAGAGCGGAGCTATTCACAGCAGCTAAGAGAGTCAGTGAGACAAAAGGCATCAGTAGAAAAAGTTAATGTGCCTGGCTGGAGCCCAAAACTGCTTTAGCTCTGGGGACTAGGCAAGTGCCTCTAGGACACTGTCTCTTCTGGCCATTATGGAAATATTTGGCTTGTGTCTCAACCTGACAGCCTTGCTGACTCTTAAGGAATGGCAACGGTGGGGAGCAAGGCCACTTTCCTCTCCTCCCTCCCTTTCTCCATCGGCTGTTTCCAAATTCTTTGAGATTAGCTAGCAGCAGCAAGAAAAGGCACTGGCCCCGCTGCTCAGCACTTTGCAGGCTGAAGTGAGATGACGCGCCTCAGCGCTGGGGACAACGGCTCCATTCATGGGGGAAATACCAAACCAGAATTACAAGTGTGCAAGAATAAACAAGGCTGGAGTTAATCTAAAGTTGGTTTACACTCTGTTTTATTAAAGTCAATGCACTTCCGTTCCTCTGTGCAGAGCCTAGTTCTGCTTAATTACCATGACTCAGGGAGAATTTTAATGGCGTGTCGGGTGCGGCGCAGAGCGGAGGCCCTCTCCTGACCTCTAGAGGTCTGTCAAAAGAAGAAGAGCATCTGCTTCCTGTAGAAGTTCCTGGAAGAAATAAGACAGCCCACAAAACCGCTTCTGCTGAAGGTTTCCAGGTGCCATTCCCAACTGCTTGGCCACCCAACCTTCTCATTGTACTTCCCCTGCTCCTGCCGTCTCAGCAGCAGGCTGGATGCCCTTGGGCTGAAGGGTTTGCCTGGCCATTGCCTTCTGCAGCATCCTCACCGCTTGCTGACAAGTTCTTTGGCACAAACATGGGAAGCTGACAGGGTGAAGACTTGGCCAGGCCTCTCATGTTGCTCAGCAGCATTTATGCAGGTGTGGCTGATGTGCATTGACACTTTTCTCCCAGCTCAGCTGCTGCATCCCAGACACCGAAAACACCCTAAGAGCCTTTGCCAGCTCTCTACCTCCTGCGGCTCCCAGCACAGGGATCTATGAAAAAGTGGTATACCTCATATACATTTGGCTGAAAACATGCATGGAAGCTACATCTCTGCTTTTATTATATTAGGACAACTTTTCCACAGTCTACTGATTCAATGAATCACTAGGGCAGAGTTTTCCCACTAAACTGAATTGTCCCTAGCTTAAGAAATTCCGAATGAAACAGCTAGAAGGCTGAGACCGGCCTGTAGTATTTATAGACAAAATATTGGTGTCTCATTAAGAAAAATGCTCACTTAAGGTGTTTTTTTTCCCCTTTGCAATAAGATGTACCACTGGCAAGCCTCGGTAAGCATCATTCAGTTATTTTTGTGGCAAGGCGTTGGTATGGAATGCAGCAAGGGAGAGAAAAGCAGCTCTGGATGTATACATGTACATCTATAGACACATATGTACAATGGTATTTTTTTGCCCTGTGCCCTGGGGATGTGCTGAATGGTGAAGATCTTACAGCATGGCCTGTGTATGCTGCAGCCTGGACCTAGCACAGTGTAAGGTTTTTGTCATGCATAAGAATGTCAGATTTTGAAGTTAAGTATGGCCATATATAATTTTTTTTATTAATAAGCTTTGAAGCAATGTTATACAAACTATTATAATGTGAACACCTGTTTTACCTCCTTTGTGTCCATGTCTCTGAGCTAACCTATTACGAAAATTCAGTATTGTGTGCAACAAGCTGCACAGTAAAGCAAGCAGAACAAGACATCTGTACAGAGATACACACCATACCTAATGAATTAGTTTGGTCTAAGAGGCTCAGCTTCTAAGGACCCAAGCTGCCTGTCTTTTGAGCAGCTTCACAGAGAGAGAGATAGAGACACAGAGAACTCTTATGTGATGATGAAGACTTTAAATCACCTGGATACTGAAAACTCAGCAGGACAGGAAGAATCTATTTCTCCAAAAAGCAAGATCCTGCTGGAAAATAAGTTTAGGTAGTCTGGGGAAAGGTGTTCAGAAATGCATCAGAGAAAACCTCATTCTGCATCAGGAATTCTCTCCACAAACAGCATAAAGATGAGAAGTTGACCTAGTGCTTTTAGCCATGCATCAATATTAATAATAATCACTGCTAATGGAGGCCTTATAGGCTGTAACGCTACAACACGATATACATTCATCCAACTCCTTGAGCCTCATAAAGTAGTGACACAGTTGGGAGCCTCTTGCATCATGCAATTAGTTCCATTTGGGTTCAGGGTAGTTCCCCATTTGCAGCAGCAGAGTCTAAGACACACAAAAAGTTCAGGCAATATGTGGTATGAGATGCAGTTATGTGGGCTTCCTGCTTTAGGCATGTCATGCACACGCGTGGGTTCTCAGCCTGTGTTAGATTCTCAGGAACCGGAGTCTGTGTTTGCAGGCAATTTTAGGAGAAATCTATTTTTTTTCCATTTGGGGATCAAAGGAGAAGCTGTTCTGACTTCATTATGGGAGTTACTGGTAGAACATGTCCTGTATATAACCTAACAGTAACGTCTTCTAGTATATCACTGTCTCACACAATGGAGACCCATTAACTAAGTTTCCTTAGTGGTATCATAATAAAACTAACAATGAATAATGTTACAGGCCTGATGCTTGGCTAAATTCCCTCTTAGATACTGACTCCATCACTAATCTATTGGCAGAATATTGAGAGACTTCTGGTTACCTCAAAAGAACATGTTTTTTTTTTCCTTAAAATGCCCCAAATCCCTTTCATCTTCAATAAACAGTAGCTCTAGTTCCCCAGAATGAACTGTTGTATCTGTACTCTCTTAGCTGGAAGGAAGTCTCACAGACAAAATATAATTTCACAGCGTCTGTGAAACAAATTCTGAACTTGGGCCCATCAGTTCAAGCATGAAGTGACTCAACTGAGATTACACTGGACTAGTTCGTTCTAGTGCAGCAAAGAGGTGACTTTAGCCCACGTTTCCAGAGGACCGCTCTATATTGTCACTGGTGCTTTCCTTACTCTGGCACATTGGATTTCCCACACTGTTGCTGAGATATGACCAGCTCAGAAGCGTGCACAGCCTGACCCAACCTGTTCAACACACTGTAAAAATTCTGATCAGGCGGAAATCAGATCCATGCTCTGCAGCGCAAGAGAAATGAATGGCAATGGAGAGCTCTGGCCAAAGGCATCTGTAACTGTAACTCTTCCAGGCAAAGGCTGTTGCCCACAATAGAAGCCTAAAAAGAAAAGGAGAATCATCTGTACAAAACCACATACATACTAGAGACAACTGTGAAACTGGGGATTATGTTTAGGAATGGATGTCACACAGTGCTGTCTGGGCCAGTGGCTCCTCACTCTGCCTTGTGTACCAAAGCGTAAGGAGTCAGTCTCAGTATATACACGTATACAAAATAAACAAACATACAGTCAACTTTCTATTCAGAACTGGAGCAATACATCTGGGAAAGATGCAGAAGCTGGCAAACAGGCAAACATGAGCAGTAACCTGTTTGCTTACTGCTCTGCAAGTCAAATCCTTGTTCACGCAGGGCTGCTCTCAAACCCACTGTACACCCCAAGTGCTGTTGAACGCAGAGGGAGAGCTGTGTTGTTGGATGCTTGTTGGCTGGAAATGTAGAGCCCCCTGAGAGCCTTGGAGCTGCGTGTCTGTCCTGTGTTCACTCCCTCATCTTCTGAATCTCCTTCCGCCCATGAAAGGCACTCCTGGATCTCTTGGTCTAGCTCTGAGAAGTCCCCTTCACCATCAGAGCAACTGTCAGTATTATAATCAATTTCTTCCACACAAGGAGGTTCATCATCACTCTCCAGGCTGCTGTTGCTGCAGCTTCTGCAGAAAAATCAGAAGAGAGACTGGTCGTCACCAAAGGAGGGTGTGTTCTCTAGAGGTAATAGGGAAATAGGCAAGTAATAGGGAAATGCGTTTCCTGGGTTCAGTCCTGGCTCTGCTAATAAGGCATGAGATGGCACTAAGCAGGATCCTGTATGTCTTTGTGTCTGTTTTAGCATCCAGAAAATGAACATTGATACTTCCCTACCTCACAGGAGAAACGATTATTGTTATCACTATTTCTGTTATTCTTATACAGAAACTGAGTGCTTTATACACGGACAACACCATTCTTGCCTTGAGGCACTTACAAGGTCATAGAAGCTGAAATATAGTAAAGGAGGTATTCAGTTTCCAGAAGTTTGCAGGTTTAATCATCATCCACCTCACCGTAGTTCCACATTTAGTGTAAGACCTAATCAATCCAGGTAGTTGAAGTGCTTTGGCATCTTTTCTTCCTGTTCTGTGCAAGCTCAAAGCACTGCTAACAAGAGGCAGGGCAAACAAAAACTGGAAGCTCTCGAGTCTTTGAACACACTGGCTCCAAGGAGGGCAGAAACACCAGGAGCACTTGTGTTTTGGAAGGAGCATGAAAAGGCTTTCATAGCTTGGCTTCCTGAGGAAAGGCCAAATTCAGAGGCAAGTCTGAAAGGCTGAGGAGAGACTCTAAATGGATGTCACAGCTACATTGTCTGGCTCTCAGAAGGGTCGGTTACATCACCTCAGCCTCCTGCTATTTACTTACAGGAATAGTCATAGGCTTTCTTTACATGTCTATTTTCAATACATATTGTATTAGGTTATCCTAATGCAATATTTATGGCAGAATTGTAACCGCTAGAGTAGATGGCTCTAGGGGATGTGGTCTATATCTTACCTAGCTGCCTAGTTCCCACTTGGCCCTTAGCCCAGGAGAGCAGCTAGGTAATTTTTTGAGACCAGAACGAAACCTATGGTTTTAATGCTGCCTGGGTCAGAGTCTGGATGAATCCAGTGGACAGATACTGTGTTTTTCACCTCCAGGTCAATGTTTTCAATCAGACTCAAAGCAGGGAAATGTATTGCTTTGGGGAACTGGGAAAGGAATAATAATCGTCTGCCACTGGGCCAGAGTTCCTAATTTGTCCCAAGTTGGGAAGCATGAATGGCTTGGCAGATGGAGCATACACAGCTTTAATGTGTGGTCTGCTCATTTATATGTCAGTACCAGGAATAATCTTCCAGCTCCCAGCTGTTTCACAGCAGTGCCAGCATCTGAGGTTTCAGAACATACCAAAGGTATAAAGTATTGGTTTTGGATGTATTGATCCCCTCTCTCCTCTCCACTCCAAAAAAAAAAAAAGGTGTAAGATTCTCCTAACTTTGAGACTACAGATCTTAACTGTATACAGCCTACTCTGCAGACAGAAACAAGCAGTGTCAACCCACTTCTCCTCTGGCTGATCTCTGGCTTAGTTTACTTCAAAGGCTGAGTATAAAGGATTCTCTGAAAGCTTAATAGAGCTGTACAGCTTAAAAATAAATAAAAGAATAATTATGCACTTTTACAGTTTCTGGCTCCACTTCAGTCTGCTGAGAAATCTAGGTCAGGAAGAACTCATACTGAAATTGGATATGTAACATGAAACAAAACAATCAAACCAGGACAATCCTCCCAGCACACACAGCTACAAGCAGTGGTCTCTATTGAGTCTGACCAGTGGGTTTGACTTCTTCTTTTACTTTCATACGCAGGCATGGCACGAATTACCATGATACCAAGTACCTATGATAATGTTCAATGCTGACTAAACTCAAGGGAACTAGATTTTTCATTTATAAGCTCTGCTCTTGCAGCTCTGCAATAAAAAAAAAAAAGAAACAAAGCATATCTACTTTCAATATTGCCCTGTACGTATGAGAGGAGCTGCTAACGCCATTGGGACAGAGCGTAGCTGCCACCCAACTCACTGATATTTTGCAGATGGAATGGTTCAGTTTGCAACCTGTGAACTGAAGGTCAAACATTTGCATTAACAGGATAACAATTTAAAAAATAAATTCCCATTATTACTTAAAGCTGGGAAACCAAATAACAGAGAACTTTCTGAATTTTTTTATAACTCAAATTATTTTAGTATTGTATTTCTGACAAAAAGGGGAAATTTACTTCTAACAGAAAAGCACTTTACTATGAAAGGGAAATATGGAAGACAACAATTAGAGAATGAAAAAGAAAAACACATAAGCATGCCATTTCCTTACATTTGATATTGAAGGGATGGACAGTCTTTATGAAGAAAGTATTTATGCATAAAACCTTTATAAAGGACTTCAAAAGCTCTCCCTTCCAAGATGGGTGCCATCATATTGCCTACATGAAACACCAAGACTGCGACAATTTAATTCTTGGGCAGATATATTGCAGGGAGAGGTTCCCCACAAGTGAGGATGTGCCTAGACCATGTTTAGAGGTTAGGAAAGATGACTTCCTCCCTAGTTGGTTCTGCCGTTTGCTCCTTTGCTGTAACAGTAAACCAGCAAGCCAATTAGCACTGCCTTTAGTAGCTATTTCTCCAATTTGGACTGATGCCACCACCACAAGTCACATAATGAGCTACCAAACAGCAACTAGATGGTACCAACTTCCTCTCTCTGCCAATGCAGGCTCTAATCACACTGGTGACTTCAAAGTTGAAAGACTCTTAATCACACTACCAAACTCTACAAACCCAGCTAGATTTCACTACTATATGGAATCTTCCATCCCAATAATTTATTTTTTTTTGCTGCAGGAAGATTTAAAATGCATAACAAAGCAATACAAAGGGGCTGGTTCAAGCCAGCAGGTTTGAGGTTTTTCTGAAAGAGGAGAGGTGGCAGCATGTGGCATGCTGGGGAGCCAGCTAGCGTCCCACCAACAAACCTGCCAACATCATTACATGCTGCTTCTCCACATCACAAAGACCAGCTCCTTTAGGAGAGAATGCAAATGGTGAAACATGGTAACAAGCAGAAATGCCAAAATCTAGACTATTGCATGCCGTTGCAGAAGGTGTGCCTTTCTCTCTTTTCCAACAAAGAGTTGTGGGGTTTTTTGTTAGGGGCAGTTTCTTGGTATTTTTGTTTATGTATTTTTTTAATCTGATTTTTTTTTTACAGCTGCAAAAGAATTTTCCCCTCAAAAAAAAAAAAAAAAGGATAAAAACCCCAGGGGACATGAAACAGACTTACCAACGAATAATGATGTTGTCTTACAGAAGGTAAACAATGAGAAAAACCAATGACATTACATTAGAGAACTCCAAGACAAATATAGTCTGTGAATACCACCAAATGTGAGTGCAGTAGAGAAGAGGGGGAGGGAAGGCTGGTAATATATCTACAGCCAGCAGTCCCCCAGCTATCACAATAAAACATGTACACATGTTGGTTGATTTACTAATTTGAAACCTACAGCCTCGTAGCCCTCATCTATTCCAGCCGATGGGAGCCACAACAGCAATTTGCAACTTTATGATGTGATAAATAGAATTTCTTTGTTTTGATTTTTAATTTGCATGTTTATTGAGATATGACTTGATCTTAATTAGTTCTCCTTTTGTATGTGGGTGTGTGTGTTTGTTTGCTTGGTTTTGGAAAGCAAGCAAGCTTTGGTACCCTGTAGAATGATTCTGTTTTTTTGCTGAGTTTACATGAGAAGAAGGAGAAGGGACCCTGTCCTGGTTTCACCTAGGATGGAGCTTATTTTCTCCCTAGTAGCTGCTGGTTTTTTTATGATTTAGTATGGGATTTGGTATACGAATATTACTGATAATATACTGATGTTATTAGTTGTTGCTAAGAGATCAGGGACTTTTCTCAGCTTCCCAGGTTTTGCTAACGTGTAGGTGCAAGAATCTGGGCGGAGTGCAGCCAGTACAGCTGGCCCAAACTGGCCAAAGTATTCCATACCATAGACATCACACCCAGGATATAAGAGGGGGTTGGCTGGTGGGCAACTATCTCACTCTCTCTCTACTCAGGATTGTTCTGAGATCGCGTTCAGTTCTGTTCTGTAATCGCTGTTCAGGACGAGCTGTGTCAGTTGTTGGGTCATGGGGTGGCAGAGAATTGTGCACTGTTCGTTTTGTATATTCCATTACTATTATTATTGTTGTTGCTATCATTATTATGTAGTATTATTATTGTCTCTTCCTTTGCTGTCCTAGTAAACTGGTTTTATCTCAATCCACGAGTTCTCCTGTCTTTCCGATCCTCTCCCCCATCCTGGGAGGGGGAGTGAGCAGCTGTGTGGTACTTGTTTGTTGACTGGGGTTAAATCCCAACAGAGCCCAGTTCCTCCTTACATGTCTGCATAACTGGAGATTTCTGATACGACTGAAAAACACTTCTCTCAGGTGCTTCCTGCAAACCTATTCTAAGTCAGTCTACCTGTTAGGTCATAGTTGGACAGAAATCTTGCAAGTCCTGCTGAACTGCACATATGAAAAAACACTCTGTAGCTGTTGTTGATAAACTATAGGTACATGCTGTACATGGCGATGGCTGATGATCTCTCTTCCATACATAATTCTCCTTCACTTGTGCATACACTCCCAGGGCATGGAGGAAAACTAGAGATGTCCTAAGTAATTTCTTGGGATTTTCCACTCATATTTATTCTACTGACTGGCTCAAGATAGAATGAGTTTTATTTTTTATGCTGGAAAGAACAAGCACTATCATCTGTTCCTCTTAGGGAATCTCTGACTATCGTCCAGGGTTGCTGCTTGACCTTCACTTGTCAGGCCTTACCGTTGCAGTGTGTTAGAGAAAGAAATGCAGCATTTTCTTTTTTTTTTTTTCATATTGCTCCTCTCACTCTTGTGAAATCTGCTGCAGTATTGCCAGAACAAAGCTAGGAAGTGAGTGGTTAAAATCTTCACACAAAAAGGAGGAAAAATCTAAGTCTGCGGACCACTGCTGGTCATGGACATATCAATGACTCCCTGTGAAGAATGTATCAACAAACAAGCAAACATCTTCATCTTCTCTCTGCAGTGAATAATAACATCCCAGTAGCTACATAATCACCGTGTCTGTAAACTTATTTTCACCTTTCCCTAAACCTTCTCTCCATCACGATATGTCGGAATCCTTTGGAAGCTGCCCAACGGCAGGGGTATGGCTGTGTATAAGGAGCACGTCTCGGACACAGTTCATAGACTAAATAAGGCAGGAAATGGATTTCTTGAAATTTTTCAAGATATCAGACATTTCCCTGGGAGGAAACAGAAAAGTTATTTATGTCCGACCTAAACAGGCCAAGTTCTCAGCAATTACACCATTCACCTGAAAGAAGGGCGTGCTTTTTCTCCGCTCAAGCAGGGACTGGAGACTCCAGGAAGTTCCCTAACCTCAGTTATTTGGATTGATTGCCTTACCGTTCTTTTTTTTTTTGATGTTAAAATTCCACCCATGTCACCGAATCAAAAAGAGTGTGTGGTCTTGCACAGTTTTGCCTTTGAGGAATCCATATCTTTTAATAAAAGTGTTTTACAGGAACACTGTTTCTGAAGTCCTGTAATGGATCTAAAAAAAAAATCTTATGTAGATGTATTCGCAGTTTTCCCAGAGTACCATTCTACCTTTAATAGCTTCATAAAGCAGTGTTTTAGGACATAAATGAAACAAAGATGATGCTTTTAGGTAATTACACCTGTAATAAATACACCAGAGCAACATGATACCAATTAAGGGCTTCAGTCTGTCCTTAGTGTCTTGATTCACTTCCTACAAGTTGTGGTGCACACCTTGTAATGACTTTCCCATTTGACTTCTGCAATTCAAGACCTCCCCAGACAGCAGCCTGGCTTCCCCTCCTGCCTGAGAAAAGCTAGACGAGGCTCTGTTTAGTCCTTGATCTCTCCAAGGGTGAGGCATCAACTATGCACTGACGCAAGATGGCTCCAGCTTAAAGAACTATTCCATTCTCCTCCTTTGTTGCTACACAGTAAACACCAATGATAAGAACTTTGTAGGCTCCCATGAGATTTCCCTTCCCAAAGACTCTTTGTTAAAGACTTTTACATCACACAACATCTCCTGAGAAAAAGGAGCTAAGCCCTAGGCAATGCCAGGTGCCCTGGCTTTCAGCCCACCATGGCCTGTCCTTTCATGAACAATATGATCATAATTAAACACTCTTGAATGCTGTTTGCTATGGCTGAGAGATGTTTGGTCGTCTTTTGAGTGTAGGTTGTTGGTTTTGTTTTTTTTTTTTTTTTAAATCTTGCTGCAAGAGAAAGGTGTAATTCATTGCTAAGACTCGTACTAATTAGTTTTTCAGGAGTTCCCAGGGTAATTGTAGGCTGTAATATTTATAATTGATTTCCCCAGATTAAAAATGGATGTCGGGTGCACCAGTTAGATAAGTAAGGAGCAAGTGGGGCTTTATCATTCAGAGAGAAGGGAAGACAACTTGTAAATAAAAGGAGACCATAAAGAGTAAGAAATAGGCTGACTCCTGGATGATACTGTCCCCTAATGTTCATTCAGGCTTGCAACAATTTAGACCTGGACAGTATTTTACTTCTATCTAGCAGAAGCTCTCTTAGTCTTCTCAGGAACAACTGTTTCCATTCTCCTTATGGGTAAGAAGATCACTGATGATTCCTGTAAGAACAGAGGAGATGTTGAGTCAACTCTACCTTTCATTACACATGGTTGGGAAATTGAAAAGCCTTGAATGAATATGAAGAATTGCATTTAATTGAATTACATCATGTCATTGATACAGCTTTGATCCTTCTATGAAAGATGAGTTTGTATAGAGGACAAGTAGGCATTCTTCTCCTATTTGAAGGGTACTAGCTTGACATTATATGACATTCCTGGATTCCAGATATCTCAGTTCAAATCCAGGGATGTTTCTAATGCTAATCAACAAAATTCACAAGGGCTGGTCTTTAGACTTGCAGGATGGAAAAGCTGGTGAGAAGCCAAAAGCTGTGGATTCAATCTTATGAACAATCATTAATTTCTTCCTAATGGAGAAGCCATCTATATATCAGTGCAGCGCTAACATTGCACCTTCAGCATTCTTACAGCTGTAGGCTTGTAAGCATTAATAAAACCCACTGGCTTGAACAGATACAAGTCAGCCACAAAATGGCACTGTGACAGTCGGTGTAGACCCCAGATCAACAAAGTAAATAAAAGATGGGTGACATAAAATAGATGAGATAATATCCATCCCGCATGTAGCACTGTCAGTGGCTTGAATTTCACGCTGAGTTTAAGAATAAAAAAAAAAATGCTTTCGAACTAGGTAACATTTTGGCTTTCTACAGCTTAGGCTTCCTGAGAAATATGAGCAGCCAAGGCCCCCTGTATGGGAAGATATTTACTAAGACTACTGGAACTCATTAGGACACAGAATAATGTAAAAGTTTCTATAAATATGATTTTGAAAGTGTTTGGGAGCTTTTCTCATAGTGTCTCTACTTCAAGCAATTCTTTCTCAAAATGATAATCATGTTATTGATGAGAACTAGCAGTCTAGCCACAGTAATACAGGAAGATTATTGGAATCCTTGTAATTGCTTTTGGATGCTTCCAGTAATTGAGACATTGGCACTGTAGTGGGGAAGGAAATGTGGAAAGATTTTGGCTTAGATGCTGGAAATTTGTACTGCTGAAGATAAACACTGTAAGGGTATGCAGGTTTTCCTGGGTTCTTGGTTCCCTTGTTCCTGTTCATATAATTCCACTGACTTCATCCAAGTTTTGTGATTAGTTCTATATATTTAATTTCAACTGTCCAAGTTCCATATGTATATATCCCTTAGTTCGCTCTGAGAGACTTAAAGGATTAGGAATTTTTGAAAGCAAAATGTTTTAAGATGGCCAAGATATGTCTAGGCTGTATTTTAGTTATATATCTGTTTTATGTACAGGGTATTTTTTTTTGGTCAGATAGCACATGCAAATATTTGCTTGCACACCAGATTACAGACATCCATCTAAACTACCTGACTTAACTAACAACTGCTGTAAAGGACTAAATATCAACCACTATACACCTTAAGGGAGAAAGCAACCTCTTGGTTGTTGTTTTTTTCTTCTTGAAAAATATGGTTTTTAGCTGATAACCACTCTGAGGTTTCAGAGAATCTATCTATGTGTGATAGATATGTATATGTGTGTGTATACATATAAATATGTAAGTATGTCTATACAAGCACACAAAGTAGATCACCATCCCTTATACACCTTTCCTACAGACAGATAAATAAAAGATACACATATATGTATATATGCATACAATCGGACACCCACACACCTATACATCCCCACAATTACATGGTTCACACTGTATTCAGAGCACAATTTACATTACCAGACATAGGAAGTCTCAGGAGACTTTCCTACAGCTAGCTGAGAGGTAACAACAGATGATCACTGAACCTTGATGCTATTGCATTCGACTGGAAGCTACCTCAGGGAAAGAGCGGGCTACTGACCAGGGCAAACCAGTTCTTTGATTCTAGTCTTCAGGTGAGTGTTGACAAAGCAGCAGGTCACCTGAAGGGGGACTTAGACCATCTGGGTAGGACTTGAGATATATTGGAACTGTCAGCAGGCAGGTAGAAATGGTTGTCTAAAACTTAAAAGTTTTGTCATCAGCTATTTGAGAGCTGAAACTAGAAGCTAAAAGCAAGACTGTGTGGCAAAAGTTAAGAACGTGGATTCTCAGTAGGGAAATACAGACTTATTCCTATTCCACATGAATCTGACTCATTCTTGTACTTTTCAAAGTAAGGAATAACTGTTTCAGAAACCCTTCTGCATAGCTCTTTTTTTTTTCTTTCACAATTACATGTCTTCAAATGGGTAAACAATGACTGAGACTAAAAGTATTGAGCTCTGGTGAAAATAAATATTCTGGTTCTGGAGTATCCAGAGAGAGGAGAGGGTATGGCACCACATGGGGGTTCAACAGCTACTTTACCACTGGATTCTGCTTTCAAGGAAAGTCTTCAGGCAAATTTCAGCTTAAGGGTCACAGAAAATAGTTTATGGAACACACAGAAAACAGTTAATTTAAGGCCAACATGATGGTAAAGCAGTGAAGCCTAAGAGGTTCCAGCTGATGAACATCAGTCAACATGGCCACCTCTCAAAGTAACTCCATCTCTACAAGGTCCTGCGTTATCACAGATTTCTTGAAAGTAATCCAAAACAAATCTGCAAAATCATAATCCCCCTAAAAGTTATGCATGTCATTCCAGGGATGTTCATCATAACTGATCTGAGAAACTTCCTGTAGTGTAAAAAGTTCTGATACTAAAACATAACTTTTTTCCTCTTCTCCTTTCCTGTGGAAAATAAGTGTGTTTAGTCGACATCATAATTAGGAAAGAGAGAGAGAGACTCGGTGTGTATGTACCCATAAGAATAAAAGACAGAGAAGGCAAGGTCAAAGAAATCTATCTTGCCTTTAACGCAAATTAAAGTGGGTTTTATAGCAGAAACACTTGATTAAGTATGTGTGATCACAGATAACCGATAATAGATCCAGGTTAAAACTTCAGCCTCTGACCTCATCCTACATCTTTTCTCAGACATAATGAGATTCAGATAAAACAAATCTGAACACTCGTGTTCAATGTATTTCAAAACATTCTGATCAATTATGTTTTTAACACCATATGGAACCAAAATCAAAACCTCGCTTAACCTCACTCATTACACAGCTGATTTGCATATGCTTTGGACGCCATTAAGGACAACAAAAAATGTCAGCTACAGCATATGTGGCAACTCCTGCTAAATCCTTGATCTTGCCAAAGCCCTGCCAGATGTTTCATGAAGAACAGCAAATATTTCATTATGCTCTCCCTGCCTCCTAAAATTTGTCTGTCAGGAATTGCAAGGATGACTTTCAGTGGTTTAGTACACAAGAAAAAGAGTAGGCATGCAGGGCTGACACAAACATGAAGCATCATCTTCATCCCACATCAGAACTCAGAGTTCAAAGGGATTATTTGTGCCGGAAAGACCCACCAGCCAGGAACATATGACTCCCAGTAAACAGAGGAAAGAGGAAAAACAACAACCATTTGCTGTAATATAAGAAGACAGTATCACCTTGCAGAAAGAACATAGTAAAGCACGTCTAAAAGTTGCCGTTGCTGTTTGTTGTACAACAGGTGTCCTAATACTCTTCTGCGTTTCTGTTGTAGATTTTTCATGTTTCCCCTGTATAACAGCATCTATGCTTGTAGCATCTATCAATTCCCATTAGGGAACAATTTTTAAAACCTCTCTTAACATGAGTATTTCCTGAATATTTCATAAAAATCAATCTTCAAATGCTGCCAAAATGTTCTGTGTTTTACCTGAAACTGGCAATTATGTTTTCTTACTTGTTCTGTATGTGAATATATGTGTGTATATTTATTTATGCATATATAAAGTACCACTAAAATTCTTAAAAGAACACTAACACATCACAGAAGCAAGAATATTCTGAGCGAAAGCTGAAGCAACATAAACTGACAAAACTATTCACTTAATCAAAATAAGACATGTATTTGAATGGATGGGGCAAATTAGAGCACAGCTTGCAGAATAGTGAAACAATCACTTCACAGAGAATCACCCTGAGCATTTAACGTCACCCTCAGATTTACAACCAAGAGTGATAAAAGGTCAGTTCTTGTGTGCAGAATAAATGACTGAAAAGATATGTCAGTGTGCATCAAGGGAAAAGTGAATCACGAGGTTAAAACAATTTTGTTTGAAGGATTTGGGTTCTACACTCAGTGGGCTCGCAGTCACTTTGGACTTTTCTCTTTGTGCCTCAGTTCCCCAATAACATGGACACTGAAGGCTCCATCACTCTACCCGGATGGCAAGGTGATGGGATGGTGGCAGAGCCAGGGTGTTTCTGAAGCCCTCTGTCATCCGTCTGCTGCTGAATGAGGGTGTAAAGCTATCTAATTGCCTCTTCTAAGTAAGTGCTTTTCTGTCTGCTGAAAGCAGTGAAAAAGTAGGTACTTAAGAACCTTGGTGGGTGTGGTCCAAAACCTCCTTTCAGCAAACCAAGACTTCAGTAAAGAAAACAGCAAGTTTCCAGACCCATTAGGGAAAGAAGTGAGTGTTCATGATTCTGCCAGACAGGAATGTAGAGTTTAGCTGGAGAAATGATGAGGATGTAGGACTCCTGCTGGCACCAGGAGGAGAGAGAGGTGCTCAGTAATACCAAGGATTAGCTGCCAGGTCATAATTCACAGAGAAATGTTGTAATTCTTGCCATACTGAAAAAAAAACCTGAAGATATAAAAGTGAAGGGGAAATTATTCAGATGGGAAAGAGACTGTCACCAGCTGCTAGATTTTCTATATCCAGTCTCGTCTCTGATTTTAAGCTGTCCAGCTAGCTTTTCTAGTAGAAAAAGCCAGCCATCCAGCTTGAGGAAGGAAAGGGTGAGGACTTGTGCATGCTGATTCCAACTAGACCTGAAAACCTAATTAGTCAGGAAATCTTGTCTTTCCTGGCATTTGCCTTGTATTTATGTTTTCCTAGCTCCTCATTTTGTCTCTTTGGTTTAGGAAGCTGCTTATTGCACCAAAATAAAGGGAGGTCTGCTCTTTGCATGGTAGGTTCTGTCTTCCAGGAACTGAAACACCAGGAAAAGACGAGACTGAGAGTTGTTCTGGCTCATGAATTGTCCCCTAAGGCATTGAAAAAGCCCACAAAAATATATATTTGCCAGTATAAACAGCACAAATCCATGTGCTAAAATATATATATATATATACACTTTACAGAGGGAAGGCATTTGGGAAGGTTATGTTCATGAATGCATACAGGGTTCCTGGCTTTTGTGCAGGAAACACAGAAACCATTTTCTTGTTCTTTCTTCTGCATCAAATCATGATGGCATCATTTTCTCTACAGACCTTTTTGGTGCACCAACTTTGCATAGGTAGCCTCACAATAACATTTCTAGTGTCAGTAACACACAACCCCTCGAAAAACCACTGTATGGTGCTGAGGGACCCAGGCTCTCGAAACGGTGGAGGTAACAGGATGAGCAGGTGCAGCCAAGTCAGACTGCTGCTGACTTTAGCCTGAGTTTGCCAGGCTTACGCTGGACTTACTCCTTTTCTGCACAGCCAACCAGCAGATAAACTGTGTCAGATTTAATGGTGCATGATACAGGCAATTCAAAATGAAGGAGAAAAAAAAAAAAAGCATTTCTGAGGCAAGATGGGTTATCAGCTTAGCTCAAAAAGCAGCCTATCAAGAAACACCACCAAGGCCATGTCAGAAATCCATAATTTAGATGTTACCTTAAGCCTAAAACTTTGTTTGAAAACTTCATACTACTCACAAGCAGACTAGCAAAGCCCAGGAGTATCAAACCAGATATCAGTCCAGATGACAAAGTAATACACTTAGTGTATATGAAGTGCTGTACACATGAAAGGTACGGGAAAGATGGCAACATTATAGAGTTTTATCCTGCAAGGAATCAGAGCTGCTATTACACAGCAGTTTTCTCAGGGCTATTACACTCCATTGCTTACCCACCAATCAGCTTACCTTTCTGGGCTTCCCAACAATATGAATCATTTTTAAATAACAATGCATTCACTTTACATACAAGCTTTGTAGCCTGAAACACTGCATATTGCTTTCTGAGAGCAAGAGAAGCAGTTAGATGATTTATAAGGAAAAAGTCTTCTGATGTGCACAGAGCACCAGCGTGTCCCAGCTGAGCAGCTGAACTCCCGAGCAGCATCATTCACCACTAATTTTGCAGCCTTTTCTACAGCAGGGAACAACATGGCTTTAAATCTTGTCTGTTTTAGAACAGAAAGTGAAGAATTCTAAATTCAGTGAACAGCCAGTGTAACAATTTTTAGGAATGAGTTATAAGAAATATGCCCTGTGTCAAAACTTGGCAAAGGTGCAAGGCCTAGATCCCTAATTCTTAATACTCAGAGCATTTCTTGGTTTGCTAGTGAGTAAGGATCGCTGTGCAATGACAATCATTTGATGATAATTACAACAGCAGTGAGAGCCTGCGGCACTTTTCACATCAGCCTTACACATTTGCTCTACAGACGAGGTCTACGGCAAGGCATGGTGCGAGATGCAGGCACTCCTAGAAGGGTGCTGCCTGTTTGTGTAGTTCTGGAAAAGCAAGGAAAGCAGCAGAGCGAGGTCAGAGAGGCTGCAGACGCTGATCCAGAGCATCCCTTAGGCAGTTTTTTTTCAGCCACACTCCTAGCAACAGGTCGCAGTGAAAGACGGCACCAATGCTGCTGGTTGCCTTTCTGTAATACACATGTATTTACTGTAACTGTCTCTTACCAGTTTAGGACAAAAAAAAAGCCCAGAATTAAAAACAATCACACAATTAGGGTCATATTAACCTAAGCTGCTGAGTATCAATTAATTAAGCAAAATGGGTAAATTATATGTAAAAAGGAGGAGCAAAGCCAGGTGCCACAAACCAGTAGCTCTAGCTACAGAGAGATGCTCCCTTCCACCTTCTCGTGCTGTTCTAGAGATTTCCAGTGCAAGAGAAGTCTGCGGGGAGACAATCGAGGAAGAAGAAAAGTTCCTGAGCTGTCTATTCCCGCTTTCAAGATCTGCCCCCTCAGAAGCTTGGCATACCCTTCTCCCACGCTACTCCCTATGGTCAGGAAATGCCTAACATTTCACTTCTTACAGAGGGTCTCCTCCGAGATGGATTAACCTGACACTCCTTAAATTCAGACCTATCAATTTCCTCTGTTGGAGACTTTGGATTTAGATATCTTTGCTGTGCTGGAAAATATCCACTGATAACAAGCAATTATTATTACAAGATATATCCTTAGAGATAGAAACTGGCTGCTAAGAAAGATTGAAATGAAGGGGAGAGAGGAACATCAAAAATACTATTCTCACTTAACCTGACAGGGTTTTAATCACTTTCCCAGCGTGTCGTACCCAAGAGGCCTTGGATAACTTCCTGAACAAGACTCAATTGACACCTACCATGTGAAACACTTGATTCTCTCACGATAACATTAAGCATCATTACTGGAAATGGATGATAGAGTTCAATGCTAATTTCAAATTTAATTTGGTGTTTAAAGCCATTAAAAATATATATAATCTCTTCTTCTCCTCATGAACTAGTATTTGGGCCCTGAAGGCAGCATCCATAGCAAGCTAAAAGACAGTTGGTGGAGTTCTTTCTGTGAGGCTTTATGAACGTGCATTACATTGAATGATTTATAAAACATATACCTAACATAGTGCCTGTGACAGCAAGAATTGAAATCAAACAGTTTGTGGTTTGAAGCATAAACTGTAGCAAGGAGAAGGTGCCGTACGAGAAGAGCAGAGGTTAATGCGCTTGTCTTTCCATCGCTGTGGACGTACACGTTCAAGTCACAGAGGAAATGAACTAAGCAAACCAACCCTGGTACCTGCCAAAGTGATTCTGAGGTGCACGGTAAACTCCCAGAGTGTTCAGAGCACGGGCAGGCTGTGCTGGACGTTAGCAGGCATTAGCAGGAGCCTGGAGGATGCCTGCCAGCGCCCTGAAAAGGAACGTGTCTGCTTCGAGGGCAGCATGATAACGGGTGCTGAGTAGACACTGATAGCCCCAAAATGAGCATCCCTGACGTGAGGCTGAGCAATCAACAAAAGGAGAGAACCCATCAAAGCTCAGGGTAGAAAGGTGGTTACAGAGGTGAACAAAACATTAGCTGGTACGCAATTCCACTCAATGGGAATTGTGAAAACCTCAGTCTGGACCCACAGCAAGGAAACGGGCGCTCTTGTAAGGCTCAGGAGAGGCCTGAAGTGAGACAGACACGGTGAGGGTGGAAACACATGCAGTATAAAAGTATGTTCACTCCTCAGATGTCCTGTACTTCAGGAGTCCTCAGGACTGCTGACCTCAGGAACTACAACAGGATCTGCCTCCCTGGAAAAGCTCTCAATTTAGGCAGCATCTGTCAGGTGTAGGAGTAAGACTGACAGTCTCAGCAGGAATAGGCATCTGCGTAGATGACAACTCTTGCCCAAAGCCTACTAAAAGAGAACAGGATGTTCTGCATTACTGCCAGGACACTCAGTAGCAGGACATTGGACTGCTTGCTGTGGTCAATAAGGTAGCTGAAGAGAGCTGGGA
Organism: Chlamydotis macqueenii; assembly: GCF_036417535.1. NCBI lineage: Eukaryota > Metazoa > Chordata > Aves > Otidiformes > Otididae > Chlamydotis > Chlamydotis macqueenii. Next base: position 7,864,394 of record NC_141567.1, on the reverse strand, counting down.
ATGGAGCTCCCTGTGGGTGTTTGTGGGGTTAGCACAGCAGCTTGGGATGGACAAGCCCACAAGTCAGGTTTGGGCCAGAACAACGTAGTGGTGGAAATGATTTTGCAATGTGTCATCCCTTGGTAAGCCTGGATGCAAGATTGAAAGCTCATACCCACATTGTGGACTATTTCCAATTCTGAAATCCAAACACTGCATTTTCCCATTTACTTGTCCAGTGTTGCTGCAGCATTTAATTGTCTACCTGCTGGCCTAGCCTTTTCTGCCATGCTGTTGCCAGGCCATCAATGATGTGTCCATCAGGGTGAAATAAGCTTTGACTCAGGTGACAAATTGCTGGTTTTGCTGCAGCTGATAACATCTCTTAAATGTTTAAACACTATGATTGTATACATACCCGGTAGCTGCTCAGTTATGTTTATTTTGAGTGAGGTGCTATGCAGTTTCTTAGATGTTTGTGTCAAATATTCATAGATGGCAGGCTACTGAAATATCTTTCTGTAGTATTTATTTATAGAATTTATTTATCAACAGAATAAATCATTATGTGCCTAGCTGCAGTATCACTTTGTTGCCTTACCCATTTCTCCCAGACAGTGTCTGTCTATCTAACAACATCCCTCTTCCTGCAACATCTATTCACAGTATGTCTGTCCAAGGTGTCTTCCCAAGTGCACTCATAAAATCCATCTCTTTAATTTTAACTGTACATCCACTAAATCTAATGCTTGTCATCTATCTGAAGCCCTTGTTGTGTCTCTCCATACCATCTCATTATCAAGTCAATGATGTCTGTCTCTCCATAGTGACTCTCTATTCCTTTCTCTTAGTCACACACAGCATCAGAATGTAATTATGGATTTTGGGCCACAACCATAGTTTCCTTTTTTATTTGCCAAATTGGGCTCACAAATCTCCAATTAATTTATTTGTTTTGATGGAAAGGCTAGATGTGAGAAATGAACTCTGGAAGGGTACAAGTACCTTTAGGTCAAACACTCTTTCCCGGGCTGATTCGCTTCCCTGCTGTGTGTGAACTGTTCACTGCTGCAAGGGCTGGGAGCTGCACTAAGCTGCTGTTATCTGAGAAATTCATCTTCAAACAAAGAAACTGTAGTGATTATTGCCTCCCTGTTCTCCTCTCCCTTTCCCTTTTCCATTCCCTTTTTTTCCTCCCATCTTTTCGCTCTTCCCTCCCCCAAAGCTTTGCACCCATTCCTCTAAGTTTGTCTCTTCCGTTCTTTTGCCCACCTGGCATTCTCAGGATGACAAGTGGAAGTCCCTCCCTATTAAAAATTCACTGCCAAATAAATATTAAAGCAGGGGGGAAAATCCATTTGGCTCTGTGTGATTTATTGTGATCTGCAACGCAAGGGCCAGCACAACAGGTTAAATAGGTTTCACAGTCTATTTACCCACTTCACAGGGGTATGAAGGACTCAATGACCCTCAGCTCTTAAAAAGCCTATGATAGGGAGAGATCTCCTCCCCACCAAGAGCACCAGTCTGAATGAGATGGAGAGGGACATGCTCTCAGGGACAAGAGATGAAGGACAGCAAAAGCTAAAACCTCTTCTTGCTATTTTTCTTCCTACTTTTTTTTTCATCCAGATGAGTTGTGACAAGAACAGTACAAAAGATGGTCAGGTCACCTGGAAGTGATCAGAGTCTGTTAAATGTCAGGAGCATCTGAAAGAAAGGAGAGGAGGAAAAAAAAAAAAAAAGAAAGAAAGAAAAAGAAAGAAAGCAGACCAAACTATGACAGAAAAGGAGGGAGGCAAAATCTTCCATGTCTCTAGTTTTGGTTCCCTGAGTGAAGACTCCAGCAGTTCATAATTTTCCTTCAGGCAGGGCTAGGATGGTTCAATGGCAGAATAAAATATGCATTAATTAATTAACAGCTTTACAGTCTTATGGAGAGACTTAATTCTTTCTCTTGTTTAGAGTTGCTGGGAAAAAAAAAAAAGACTGAGACAGATGCAAAGAAAGGCAAGATGAATTAACTGGTATTGACATGGAAGGTGCAAATGGTATTTTCACTGAAGTGAGCAAACTTGCTAATATTTATGAAATTCAGAGGGGACCTAGATTTCTCCTAGAGAGTAAAGAACCTCTGGAGACCTTCTCCAGAACTGTCCAAGAGAAGGGACAGGAGATCCACAAATGGAAGCAAAAATATTTGGGCCCCAGTGGCAGCTGTCAGCTGAGACAGTGATAGAAATTGGAATTGCCTGCCAAAGGCTGGCTCTGTGGTGGACTGGACACCAACCACTCTTCTGCACCAAAATTCCTGGTACACTTCAGAATTTATCCTATCTGTCTTTGTAGAGGGTTGTAAAATTTCAGTGAGAAATGTTTGGGATAATATCAGCATGTAGATATGTGATGTGATGTGTATTTCACAGAGACAAGTGGAAATACTCAAATTTCTTTCAATTCAAAGCAATGTACAGGCAATAGGAAGAGAGATTCAAGTAGCAGATCAAAAAGGAATATTTGAATCCCTGCTCTTTAGAGACTCTTATCCCAGCCTGACCACCAGTTTGCCATGTGGTTTTGACAAATTGCTGTGCATATTTCCCATCCCACCACAGTCTGCCATGTTTATGTAGACTACCAGCTACGACTAGTTTGTGCCTTAGTTTCTTCATGGTGAAGGACTGGAATAACTGTGCTGTCAGGAGTGGCTTTCAGCCACTTGATGACTGATCCTTAGGGAAAAAGGTAAGAGGAGGCAGCCCTCAGATAGGAAGGCAGAAGAAAAAACTATCCTTCTTCTTTCCTGTTCTGATTGGGACTACTTAACAGAGTTTTAAACATGCAACATCCATGAGCTGAGTACTGTGATAATTAGCTTGGGGAAAGTTTTCATGCAGGACCAAGCCATGAATATATCAATAGGTCCAGGAGATAACTGATGTTACTGCTTGTCTCCTAAACAAGTAAGCTACTGCCATGCCCAGGCTCATGGCAAGAAGCATAAGAAGAAGTAGCAGTGGAAGAGGGAAAATAGTGAATGATGAGAACAGGGGTCGGCTGCTCAAGAGGTTTTGCCCAAATGTCTCTCCTCATGTTCACCTAGATCATGGAGTGAAGACAAAGTATGTACTGATTGGAACAGGATGTGGAGACACTCCAAAGGTAGATCAGAAAGAACAATCCATCTCGTCTGACTAGGCTATATAATTTACTCATTGTGAGCAGATGGGTTATGAGGTCTGCCATCAGTGATGAATTATATTCATGATAAGTCATTCCCAGCTAATGAGGATCCATTATCATTAGCTGCTAAGGAAGAATAACGGCGTGCCAGGACAGAGTAGGGGTTTCACAATTTCCAGGGAGAAAATTCTGGGCTGGTAGCCACCTGGCAATTGAATTTTCAGGAAACTGAAAACTTTCCAAGATGGATACCTTCTGCTTACTTCAAGCCTTGGCTTTTAATTTCCATGAGCAAATTCAGGAGAGGGAATGTAAGAGGAGGTGAAGAAGCAGGAAGCGAAGGAAAATAGTAGTAACCGTATCTGATAAGACTGTGATTAAATCAAGGTCTCACTCTAATTACACTGCATTTAAATAAACTTTGCCTAGTAAGTAATTGTAATTGAACTGCAATTAAACATGTATTTATATCAGCATTTCCTCCCCTGCACAGCTGTCTATTTCCACCTCCTGTCGTTGCTGTCTACCTGCCAAAACCTCTGAATTTAGCACAAGAGACTTTGCATTTCCTTGGACTTCCCAGAGGAGATGTGGGAGGCAAGGTCTGAGACCCCCACCATGTTCCTCTGGTGCAATCAGCTACAAGGAGCTTCTGTTTCCAAGGTGTGTGTGGGGAAAGAGGTGCAGCTGATGCTGTGATAAACTAGATCTGAGGAAAAGGTTGTGAGGGGCAGAGATATGAATGAAGGGAAGTGGGTGTCTCTTTTCCTCTCACAGGAACTTAAAAAGGTACATATTTCCCCCTTTTAAAAATTTCTTCACATTTGGGCTAGAAATACAGCTATCCTTCCTGCCTTCTGTAGAGCACCTTTGGTACAAGTCTATTTTCTAAAGCCCCAGATCTCTGTGTACTGCATCATGGTTGTGCTTGTGCATTGTTGTACGTGACATGGAGTAAAAAAGCTCACTTACCTACACAGCACCTACAGGTGAGAGTCCAGAGGAAGGAATACAATTCTTGAGCTCTGTTGTCAGCTTCTTAGGAATATTCGCTAACTTTAACTGTGTCTCAGTTCTCTTTATTTGCAGCACTGAGCTACCTATACATAACAACCCTACAGGTGGTCTTTAAAGCTTACTGCATTTCTGATGAAATGGATTAGGGAAGTCTGTTATGGAAAAAACAGGAGGTTCTAATTATTTAAAATGGAAACTAGGTTCCTGTTAGGAATTTGAAGGTGGTAACAAAAGGAAAGGAATGTAGGGAGAAAAAAAAAAAAGAAGAAATAAACAGCTAAAGGGAGAGCGATAAAAATGAGGAGGTGAACACATAACAGCGCAAAGGATGCCTGGGGCTAACAAAAGCAAACCAGCTTCTCTGCCCTACCTCCCTCCTCACCAGAGATGATGGAAAACATCTCCATTTGTGCCTCTGCTATCACATAGCTCTAATTAAGGGGCTGGAGAAATACCACCGTCACCCTCATCTGTTTGTGTTCAGTTGCTGAAAGGACACCATGCATCTCCCTGACAGCTAGTCATTACAGCTTCGTATGAGCACCCCCCTTCCTCCAGGAGTATTGAGCTCTCCGTTAAACACCTCAGACGAGACCCTCGCTACATTTCAGTTACTCAAGGGAGGTGAGCCATGAAGCCTTTATCACGGGAGATCACTGCCAGGAGGATAAGGGCATCTGATGGAGGAGAGACGGAGTGCTAGGCATGCTAGCAACATGCTAGACATGTGGCTTCAAAAGATACATAGCAAAGCAGAGAATCCATATGTACAGATGTGGGGTGCACAGAAGTGCATATGGGCACAATGTAATATAATAATAATAAAAAATCCTTATTATCCAAAAGTAATTAAACAAATCTCTTTGGTTACTAGCAATTTCACCATGATTGCTGTGTTATGAGCTGTGTTCACTCCCTTCCTCCCTATCCTCCTTCAGACATTTCTATTCTCTCCCTGAGTAAGTGGTCTCAGGAAGATCCTTATGCCAGGTATTAGTGAAAAAGAACAGAACAGGCATCTTAAGCTTGATTTTCTGATGTGGCAGTAGTGAACCTGATCTGATGTGATCTGTCATTTCAAAGAATATAGATCCCAACTCTGTGACTCTCAATTTCCTTCCAAACCTTTCTTTAACCTCCAGACCTCGTTTCCACTTCCAGAAACAGGAGTCAAAAGTAACACTACTGGAGTGACATTTGTCAGAGGAAGGATTGGACATGTCTTTCCCTGCAGCCTCTTACTCCAGAATCACTGTTTATTTATTGGTTATTTCAGCAACATAATTCACTCGTAAACAATCTGATCTAAATGGTATCCTTTCCACAATTTGAATCACTTTCTAAATCAAAAGGGTGAAAACCCCCAAAGGCTGTCATCACTCATGGGGTGAAAAATCCCCAAAGGCTGTCGTCACCCACAGTTCCCCAGAAAGCTCTGTGCCTCACATACTTTTTAATCAACAACCAGTGAAAGAAATGTCTTCTTTTTAAGGTACGTGAACTGCTGCCCTCTCTCCCTTTGGCAACCTGCTGCCCACAGAGACACACCATTGAGTCCATGATTACTTTCAGTTTGGTTTAGCTCAACTTAGAGGTGCAGTCAAAGGAGGCAAACGACTGTCACAGGTCAAAGCCTAAACCTCCCCTTGTCTTTAATGGCTCTGAGTGCCTTAGGCTTTTTGTTTTCATTTGCAGTGAAATCAAGTCTGCCAGTAATTTTGTTCTGCTACTAGGCAGATGGAATAATGTGAACAATTATCAACTCTGTGTGCATTCTCTGTCTTTCTACTTTAATGTAAATATATATATTTGCAATCATGGATGGCCCTCAACCCCCCTACAAGATACCCATGACAGATCTTTTAGAAATGAGGCTTAGACAACCGTCTTCTGAACACTTAGGACCCTGTGTCCAGCAGCATGGATGGCACTGCTTGTGTTAGTGCAAGAGAAGCCCTTCTTGTGTCTTCCTGTGCTGATTTGTCACACATTTGTCAGCCGTCAGATTCAGGCTGTGCATGGCAAGCACGGTGTGCACAACTGCAGACTCATTCACTTCCAGAACTGAACATTCACAATGAATCCTCACTGTTACACTGGCTTTGGTTGACTTATTGGAATCAAAATGAACCAAGAGCAGATTAAAAATACCAGTGAGTACAGCATCCCTTCCCATCTGCATTCATTTGCACTGGAGTGGTACACAGCAGCTAACAAAAATGTTTCAGAGCAGGGGCTATTTTCTTCTCAATGGACTACTAGACTGGTAATTTTTACACTCTAGAGCATGACCAAGAACCATTGATAGGAATAAATGTTTTGTTGTTGACTTAGTCATGGAAGGAATAAGAACCTAGTTACTAGCAAAACCCAGATATTCCAGATATTCTCTCTGAAATCCCAGGGCAGAGGAGAGCTGTGAGGAGGAACGAGGAGAGCAGAACAGAAAGCCTAAGAGGGTAGAGGCAGAAGGCTATGAGACATTATCCTTCATTCCGAATGCAGATGAGTTTGCCAAGCAGGAAGCAAAATGGAGAAAAGGTGTCTGACGCATCACATGTCATCTCTGCTGTCACTCACACGCTTTAATTACCCTTAAATCAAGTGCAATAGCTTCCTCAGCCCTGAAATACGTGCTGTCTGCCTCCCTATATACATAATAACGCCTGCAGGGATTTCAGAGACTTAAGCCTTGCGTCTCATTGCTCTGATCCTCAGGTTTCTTTTAGCATAAAATAAGCTGAAAAACATTGAAAGGCGCAACCTTATTTTTATAAACCCCTATTCTCCTTGCCAGACCTAGCTGAGTCAGTGAATGTCCAAGACTGTGAATTGGATTCTCTTGCACAGAGAATATTTGTGTACTGCTGTTTCCATATGTCATGGTGTACTTGTTATGCTGTTTGTTACTCCAATCACATCTAGCCAAGGGAGCAGCCATAGTAGAAATCTTGCAATATTTCTAATTTACCTGATAATTCTAGAGATGGGCAAAATCTTTTGGAAGAAGAAAAAAAAAAGAGAGAAGCCCCAAACACCTGTCCTCTCCCTAGACTCCAGATTCCAATCAAAATTAGTTCCTCCTAAAGGAATTAAAATTGTGAAAATTGATCTCTCTTTTTCTTCCTATTGCTATCTCCAGCTCTTGGCCTTCAATTTGCTAACTACTGTGGCTTGCCATCCCAGGAGGCATGTACAAAATGAAGTACTAAACCATTGTAAGAAAGTGGAATTAGTCTTGGACAGCTTAGACACTTAGAATTAGGCATCTAAACAAAATTTTGTGGCTACCCTTCAAATCAATGGAGGGAGATAGCAGATACATTGCAGCCATAGGTAAAGTTAATTGATTAGTCATCTTTTAGCCGTGCCTTCATCTCTTCATGAACTCCAGAAGAGGGTATGTAACCAGATCTGTTTAGACACCTAAATTCAATATGCTTTTGCAAAGCATCATGCTGCTGAGAGGGAACATCCCAATGAGATGTTTGAGCAGAGATAGAGGAAGGATATTAAAAACGGTCCACGCAGAAAGCGACGAGCCTAAACTATTAAATCCACGTATTCCTGCAAAGTTCAACACCAGGCTTGTCTGAATATGCTGTCTTCTGAATTGTGGACATATGTCATTCAACTAGGGAAAGTCTAGAGCATGCCAAAAATAAGCAGAAAAACTTGTATTTTGCTTAGGTACTTGCTTGCTTTCCTCTGCAAGGACAATGAAAGTATTTTGCCTTACACGTGATGCAAAGTGAGAGCAATCCTACCCCCAAAGAGCTTGCAGATGAGTAGGCTGGAATATAAAAGTAATATGGTAATATATTAAGTGGCAATACAGTGTTATCTTGAAAATCTCAGCCTGTTAGCAAATGATGGTCTTGCTAAGAAATGATGTATGGTTTGCTGTCTCAGTCTTGCAGGATATTTTTGGTCCCATCTGGATATAAGGAGATGATCCAGAGTCCAGGCTGAGCAGTCCTTGAGGAGGAGACCTGGGATCAACACAGTTTACGTGGAAGGCGTGGGCTGGATTTTTTAGTTCATTTTGTGAATAAATGCAACAAGAAATCTTCCACCTGCTTGGAATGCTTTTGAAAGTAAAGAGAAATAAAAACATTGCAGGAGCTTACGATACTATAAAAATCTTATCGCTTAGTTTGATTCGCATCTTGGAGGCATCCACAGGAAAGGTACCTACAGCGGGGATCTGAGAAAGGAAAGGGCAGTGGATTAGGGAATCTTTTCTACAACTGGTAGAAGAGAAAGTCCATTAGAATGCAAAGGTGTAAGTTTGCAAAAACACTGTTGTTTTTTTTAAAATAAGACTGTAGCAACCCTATTGTTTCCTAAAACATCATAAACCCCTGGCTCTTCTCTTTTGCACAGAACTCCAGCCCTTTCCCGTGGTAAATCTAGTTTAAAGCTCTCCTCATACAAATCTAGCCAGCTTGGCAAAACTCTCTTGCTCCATTTGATCATTTTTTTGTCATTTTGAAACTGGAACAGGAAGAGGTGTGTTGGGTACAGCTGGGATACATTTGTAGTACTGTGGAAGGAATTAATGCGTTCAGAGCACACATACTCCTTATAGCTGTCTGGTGCTACCACCTACCTCACTTTATGAGCTTCTGACTACATTTTACACAGATTAAAATAAACACTGCTGTAATGATAAACAACAAATGGTGAGCACGAAATATGACTGCTGACCTCACATATGTACTCACAACAGAGAGTAGAAGAGATTTCCACGAAGCATAGGAGGCAAACAAATACCTCACTTGTGATGTGGGAAGCAGTCAGATGTGGCTTGCAAGAACTCACTGAACATACAGGCTAAATTCATCATCTGGCAGTGGCATGCTAGGCACTGGTTCTGAAATGCTGTCACCTCAGCCTCAGCATCGCACATGCCTGCCGTGTATCCTCTGATACGTGACTTGAATACTTCTCTTCCAATTTGTCTTACTTCTTGGAAATGCTGCACACAGTACGTAAAATCAGCAAGAGTAAGGAGTACTCAGCAAATTTGAAAAAAATGCCACAGGTAGGTAAATATCTGAGGAAGGAATGAGCTGTCAAACATCAGCCCTTTGTCTCCTTTGAATATTTCGCTTCTCCTTATTTTTACACATGCACATGCTGTAAAGCCTGTTTATCTGTTCTCTGCGTGCTCAATGAATCTCCAAAGCCTCCTGTGCCCTAGCTATGATTCATTTCTGAATAATTTCATGAAAGGCAAACAGCATGTTTCCAGTTCCATACACTTGTCTGATATTGCTGGGCACTTCATCATTTGGAAGCAATTTTTTTTTCCCTCTTGTCTCAGTCTTCCCTTTCTCCCTCTTTCCTCCCCTTACATGTAAAACCATCGCCCCTATATTCTGACCCCTCAGAGATTGCAAATCATTTTAAGTGGGAGAAAGGTTGAGCCACAGCTTTGTGCTTGATGCATTTTGTTTAAGTTGCTCGTGCTGTTCCAACATCTGTCATATCCTCCACAGCAGTGCAATCAAACTGTCAGGGCTGAGTGAAGTTTTGCTGATCCAATCTGCTCCTTCTGTGATTCCTGTCAAAAGCATCAGGAGGTGGTAGATACAGTTGTGTGCTCTTTAAACAACAGATCTTTATTTTTGCACATTAGAGGAACTGTTATTGTTTGTTTCTCTTAAGCTCACAAAGCTCTCTCTGTGCTTGCAGAGCGTGTTCGAATGTGGTTGCAATCACGAGCCACGCTGCACTTCCCAGACTCCGCTGCATTCCTACGGCTCCCCAGTTTTAACATCCCCTCTTCCCATGTGAGGTCAGAGCATACAAATACCTCTCTATCTTGCTGGTGTCTGTGATTTCACAACACCTCTTGGAAGCACGCAGGAGGAAGTTTACTTCTTGGATCCTGCATTATTATTAATGAGGTAATTAAGCCAGAGGTTGTGGGGCAAGGGGAAGGGAGTCGTATTTTAATAAGCTCCCTTCTGGATACTGCACTGTGGGTTGCCAGATGAATGCTGTCCACTGTTAATGATACCAGAAGGATCTGATACTAATTGATATTATTGATACTAATATCACTAATCACCTTGACTAAAAGGAGGGGATGTTCTTTCATCATTTAAAAAGCAAGTACCTTTGATGTACCTTAATAACTGAAAGAATTAAGAAAGAAATTATTCCATTTGTGCTCTGTTAATATGCAGCATGCATTTTTAATCAGCTTTCCAGTATGATGCAACTTTTCACTTCTGACTGAAGCCTTAAACTCTTGCTGTGAAATGGAAACTTATGGTTTTATCATTTAATAAAAGGAACCTGGATCTGAGGTGGTTAGTATGGCTCTGCCCCGTTTCTGTGTTAGCCTCATAGCCTATGGTTTTCCCATCAAGGCAGAAAGTCTTCTAATTACAGCAAAGTACCAATAGAAAATTGAACTTAGGATGCCACTGTGCTGCCTTCTCTGATATTTATGTTGGCTGGTGACTCCTGCTGTGATGAAAAAGCAGGTTCAGAAACTTTTTGATTCATTAAAGAAAAAATGTTTTTAAAAAAATGAAAACCCCTAAGATAACAGACTTTGGTTCCCTAATACATTTATTTCTTTAAAAATCTCCATCTCCAAATGCAGCTGGTAGGAAAACATGCTCAGCTTCCCATGATCTGACTTTAGCCCCTTCCAAAGCATCCTAGACAGGGACTGAATTATTGGACAAAGAAGAAACCTGAAAGCCCTGGCAGAGAGGAATCCATTGCTGCATATAGGAAAGAGAAAGCATTAGCTCCAACTTCCAGCTAAGATATGGAACTTTAAAATGCACACACGCCCAGTAAAACCATAGATTAATGGCTAATAAACTCTTTTCTTGAGTTCAAATGCCCAAAGTTCAGGGCTCTGAATATCCCACTTGGAATGTGACCGTCATCCCTAGGAGCTGCTCTGCTCCTTTTTGGCTTCTAACATGACTGTTCTTTCACCCACTCTTTTCAGCTAAAGTTTGCAATGTGAATAAGATAGATCTCAAAAAGACCATCTCCCAAGCAAATACAGCAAGACCGATGGACACTCTGAAAATCTGTCTCATGTGACATAAACTATTATTGTAAATGAAGGAAGGAGAGAGAAAAGTGAATGCAGCACTTCCGTGAGATTGAAAGCTCAGCAGGTTGGTTCTACCTGGGAGGGCTGTTGCAGCTACTGATGACACAACTTCTCACACTGTGTTAACAACTCAGTCTGGTTCCAGTTGATGCCAAGATTTCTTTCAGCTCACATCTGTGTTGTATGATGGAATACAGCTGTGAACCTTTTGGCAGGTGTACAGAGTACTAAGTATCCACTAATTTGAATTATTTTCAGAGAGTATACATCTTGTGGGAATTTACTCCTTGCTCATCTCTGAATTCAAGTACTATGCCACACAGGAAAACAAAATTGAAGGATGACTTATAACAGAAGCTGCAAACAAGAATTTTGCTGGTCATCGGACCTCTCCTTATAAACAGAAACCACCAGACCAGCTGAAGTGAAAAAGTAATCAGGGAAGAAACAGTTGCAGTCTCTGGAGAGTAACCACCCTCTGAGGAAAAGTGTATTAACAATTTTGACTGAAAGAATGAGTTCCCAACTGTCATCTGAAGTTGAGCTTCTAGCAATGCACTCATCTTGCACCTCAAAAGAAAGTGTTTGGAAACTGAAATAGGAAATGGGAATCTTTGGCTGACAAAGACTGGGAAATAAGAATATCCACACACTTTTTTTTTTTTTCCAGGTTGGAAAAAGAGGAAATTAAATCTGAGTTGGCTAATTAGCCCCCACAATCCCCAAAGGCAAGACAAGATCTTTTTGCGGGAAAGCCTTGAGGTGAAGCCAATTCAATTAGCTTCCACAGCAAAACTGTCAAGACCCAAAAAACTATGTGGAATAATGAACTGATTAAAGCCTGTAATTGCAATTCAATGGAGGAAACCATTAATCATGGAGATGGCAACATTCTCTCATTTCCAGACTGTGCTCGGATGAGTTGCCAACAAAAGGGACTGTAGGAATAAAGGGCTAATGTAAATTGCAAAAGGAGCATCCTAGACAGAAAATCATACGGTTCCATGACTAAATTGAGGAAAGGGAAAACCTTCTCTAGACAAGAAAGTAGTAAAAAAAGGTATAGGCACACTTTTTTCTAATTCTTAATTCCTCAGATCTCAGTGGTTTACACCACACATTAGAAAAGCTCACGCCCTGAGTGTCAGTGATGCACTGGACCACACTCAAACCAAACCAAAGTAATTTCTTCCACCTTTAATTCTTTGTATTTCTAATATTTTCCTCTTCTTATCCTTTTCTCTCTCCCACCCCTCCACTACAAGTTCTTTTGGTCTCATCTTCATAATAGTGACAAACTGCTTGTGATGTTCCAAGGCAGTTAGTACCTGAAAGAAAGGGCCAGCCACTTTGCCAACTGGCAGCTCCTCCAGAAATATTTATACACCACCAGCATCTGTACCCTCTGTTGATTTCTCAGCTGCTCCAGATGCTGTCATGGCACATGCTGCATTGCAAAGGGAATCAGAAAAAGGAATCTCACTCCTATTCAAACAAAAACTGATTCTAATCAAAGCTAGTATTTTTATCTAAGTTTTTGGAGATAACTCCACAGCTCAGCCAAGTCTTCATGCCATGGCTCTTTATCTTCAAAACCTTCACCCAACTACTTTCTCTCCTGCTATCCCTTCAAGATTAAGCCATCACAATTAAGCTCAAGAGGCCAGCAGAGTCAGTCACCCTCTCTTTTTTTCAGCCTAGGTTTTTCCCTTAGCTGACTCCTCTGTGTCCTCTGACTCCTCTAAAGGGAAGGATTAGACTGGGGTTGCCACTAAGCTGCTGAAAAGTGTCAGGCCAGGCTGGAATAAGAGCATGCTGGGGTGGTGCCAGAGAGGGTGAGAAGAGGTCTAGAAAGCCAATATTGCATCAAGTGTGTGTAGCATGTAAAACTGATCAGGAAAATAAATGCAAAGCATGATGGGAAGGGACTGCTTCATTTATGACAAATCAGAATAAAAGCTAGTAGAAGAGGAAAAAAAAAATTGGGCATTACTTCATTTTCAGAACTCATTTGTCAGTGTATGATATTTTCCAACGGTTGGATACCATTTAACCTAAAATTCCAGTGAACCCTGCAGGTGTTGTAATTAACAGTGTTACCACTAAGTGGCTCTTTTACAAACAAGGAAGGTTCAAACCAGGGACATGAAAATTGTCCTCGGAAGAAGGAATGTGAAGAAATAGGATGAGAATGAGTGAAAGATTCTCTTATCCTAGTAGATTCTTCCCCTGGAGAGCTCTGAAGGATAAAAGCTTAATTAATTGTAGCACCATTGAAGCTCTGCAAAGAAAAAGCCTATTAAGTCATGAGCTCCGTCCTCCTGACTGCTGTCCAATTCCCATTGAGCTACCCAGGATAGTGCTCAGCATCTCCAGTGATGAGGTTTCTGGAAACACTAACTTACTGAAGCAGTTGTGTGTTGAGCAGCAAAAGACGGAAGAGGTCTGATAACTTTGGAAGGAAAAGGGATAACTGCAGATCTCATGGTTTGCAAGACCTTTCTCAAGTACTGGTTTTGCTTAAGGCATAAAGTAGAAGATATAAGAAAAGCAGAAGGTGGAAGAACAAACAAGGAAGGTGTATTTTCACCTTCTCTTTGGCTCCACCCAAATACATTTTCCCTTTCACAAATATGTTTTCAATCAGAAGACTGTTCCCCACTGCAGATGTGAGAGTTATAGAGAGTGGTTACAGGTAGACTTTGTTTCTCACAAATTATTGCAGCAAGCAGAAATGCAGCTTATTACACACAAGAAAGATCTGAGCTGTTTGCAAAACTCACATGCTTTTGAACTCATTGGAGACATAACGAGCAACTCTGACAACTACCCCACTTTAAGAGTGAATAAATATAGCCTTGAATTAATGTGACGCTTTAATGGACTGGCATGCTCCCTCTGCCTTTTTTTTTTTTTAAATTCTGGAATCATAGAATCATAGAATCACAGAATGGTTAGGGTTGGAAGGGACCTTCAAAGGTCATCTAGTCCAACCCCCCTGCAAGGAGCAGGGACATCTCCAACCAGATCAGGTTGCTCAGAGCCTCATCCAGCCTGGCCTTGAACGTTTCCAGAGATGGGGCCTCCACCACCTTTCTGGGCAACCTGTTCCAGTGTTCTATAACTCGCATCGTAAAAAATTTTTTCCTAATTTCTAATCTAAATCTACCCCCCTCTATTTTAAAACCATTACCTCTCGTCCTATCGCAACAGGCCCTACTAAACAGCCTTTCCCCATCTTTCTTGTAGGCCCCCTTGAGGTACTGGAAGACCGCTATCAGGTCTCCCCGGAGCCTCCTCTTCTGCAGGCTGAACAGCCCCAACTCTCTCAGCCTGTCCTCATAAGAGAGGTGCTCCAGCCCTTTTATCATCTTCGTGGCCCTCCTCTGGACCTTCTCCAACTGGTCCATGTCCTTCTTGTGTTGGGGGCTCCAGAACTGGACACAGTACTCCAGGTGGGGCCTCACCAGGGCAGAGTAGAGGGGCAGAATCACCTCCCTCGACCTGCTGGCCACGCTCCTCTTGATGCAGCCCAGGATGCGGTTGGCCTTCTGGGCCGCAAGGGCGCATTGCCTGCTCATGTTAAGCTTCTCATCCACCAGCACTCCCAAGTCCTTCTCCTCAGGGCTGGTCTTGATCCATTCCCCGCCCAGCCTGTATTTGTGCCTGGGATTGCCATGACTCAGGTGCAGGACCTTGCACTTGGCCTGGTTGAACTTCATGAGGTTGGCATGGGCCCACTTCTCCAGCCTGTCAAGGTCCCTCTGGATGGCATCCCACCCCTCCAGCGTGTCGATGGCACCACACAACTTGGTGTCGTCGGCGAACTTGCTGAGGGTGCACTCTATCCCACTGTCCATGTCGCCGACAAAGATGTTGAACAGGGCCGGGCCCAGCATGGACCCCTGAGGGACGCCACTCGTGACCGGTCTCTACATGGACATCGAGCCGTTGACCACCACTCTCTGAGTGCGGCCATTCAGCCAACTCCTTATCCACCGAGTGGTCCGTCCATCAAACCCATGTCTCTCTAGTTTAGAGAGAAGGATGTCGTGCGGGACAGTGTCAAAAGCTTTGCACAAGTCCAGGTAGATGATGTCAGTTGCTCGTCCCTTGTCCACCGATGCCGTCACCCCATCATAGAAGGCCACCAAATTGGTCAGGCACGATCTGCCCTTGGTGAAGCCATGTTGGCTGTCACCAAGGGAAGCCGGATGCGACTTCCAAAATTTGCCCTTAATATGTATAAAACCATTATTTATTCATTATTAACTTATTTTTGCCACTAATGATCTGGGTGGAGGCTTGCCTGTCAGCTAACCCATGTCAAGGGAGGAAAATAATCATCCCAACTTGATTTAAAGGCTACAACATCTAAGTTGTGAGAGCAATGTGGGAGTTTAGAATTGGAATACTAGCTCCAGGGACAGTTTAGAGGAAGGAGGTTTTTTTAGCATGAAATGAGGGTGAATGTATTCCTTTGCCATGCAGAAATTAAGAGCTGCATTAAGCAATCCATACTCTGGAGTCAACAGTGCTTCCTGAAAGGCCAGATGGGAGGTAAAAAAAAATTAAGTTCACTCATTTCCATCTGGAAATAGCCTTCCTAGCATTTTACTGAGTGGAAAGCTCACTGCCTCCAGGCTGCCTTGAGGTGTGATATTTTCAAAGTGCTCTCTGAATTCTTAGCCCTGTTATATTGAATAATATCAACAGGATTCTCAAAGTAAGCTCCCAGCAGCCTCCTATCCCACAAAATTCATCTGATCTCGCCTCCTGCACAGAAGCTTATTTCAAGCCTTCATTTTTTCTGATTTTACAAGAGGAGGTAGGAACAAGCTACCTTATGTTCATCAAGGATGAGAGGATGCACACAAGCAGTACCTTGACACACTTCTGCTGAAAATCCACTGTCCTGTTAACTTGGCAGAAACTTGTGCACATAGCCAGGTTGAAGGGGTACAAGCAAAGGGACCTGTGAGGCTGGACAGGCACCAGGATAATTCTAAGATAGCTGGGGTGTATATACGAAACATTAAAAGTTGAAATTACAGCACACAGACAGATCTCTGGGGCTCTCAGACCATTTAGACACCCTGGACTATCACTGGCTTCTCTATTTCAGGATACTGGAAAACCAAAGAATTTAGAAGATGGCCAATGCCAAGATCCATTTTTGGAGTTTCCAAACTCTGCTGTCGCTTTCCGGGTGACCTTACCAGTCTTTCTGAAATCTTTAAAATTCCTCTGAGTCCCCCAGAGATCATACTGGCATATGTTTACATTGCTTTTCACTTTTGTTTTCAAGACCTTAGCCATGTTTATTGATTTATGCTTTGTTTCACAGTACTGCATTTCTGCTGAAGGTGACCCCATGTCTCCCCAGACTGGACTGCTACTCTTTCGAGGTCATGCTCTAATGCCTGCCTGGCTCCTGTAAAACATCTCTCTCTGAACTGCTCCTGATGGATACTTTGGCCGAGGGTTCTGCTTATAACACGTCAAACATGGTTTGGAAATGAGCACAGACTGACTGCCTTGATGAGGGGAAGCTGGGATTATGGCAAAGTTCTTTGTGTTTTAAAGGTCAACACATCAACTTCTCCAACTAGCTTTCCTATGGCTGTAATTGCAAAACTTTTGCTCAATGTAATCAAAAAAATATGCCTTGAAAAACCATGTGTTGGTGGAAAAAGATCTCCCATAGTATTAGGGAAATGGAACTTTCTACCTTCAGATCACAGGAAGAAATCAACCTTTGTCTTTAGAAATCAAACGATCTTGCCATTTTTCAGCTCTCCAGCTGCCTACCAGGTAATGATAGAGCTCCACTGGAGCCAAGTTTTCAGAGAAAGTGTTCCTACAGATAGGCCCAGCATCTGATACTTGAACTCTATATGAAGCTGCTAATTTCAAAATGTACATATACCCACTTCATAGTGTTAACATCCTAATTCCCATTACTGCAAATCTTTTCAAACTAATGCAAACTTTTCTTTCATTTGTCCAAGACATTGCCACTTGTGCTACTACATTTAGTAAATAATTCCCTTCCCCAAACAATTTGTGTTGTTCCCTAGAAGGAGTTTATGGACTTTGATCAAATCCCCCCAGGTTCTCTCTTTTCTAGACTACACAGCTTCAGTTCCTCACATCTCTCCTCCCTCTGTTTCTCTAATCACTCCAGGGCATGGCTTTATACATTTTTTTTTTCTAGTTTTTCCTTTCTCTCAGAAAACTGTGAAGGGTGAGAATCACACGCTATTACTAAGTGCTACAAAGAAAAGCAGAGTGGCTAACAGTGCCAACAGTGTCCATGTTTAGGATAGTCTGAATAACAAAAGGCAAGGTGTTCCAGCAGTATAAAACAGCACAGCCCTACAAACACAACACAAATTGTCTTGATATATGTCAGCAAAAGATCTGGTCATAAATACATATTTACACATCCTCACAAAATTTCATCATGTGCTTTGCTAAGGAATAGAGGGAATTCCCTTTATTAATGTGACAGTGTCATGAAGAATGACACTGTCTTATTTATAAATTACGGTAGAGAGAACAGACAAGAGAACAGGAAAATCCAATCTAGATTTTTCTCCCATGGAAATAATGCTTTGAAATATAATAGAGTCAGTGTGTTTGAGCCACCATTTTCATACAGTAACATAATGCTGTATGACAGGATTACAGTGTTCATATCAACACATGACTTTCTGAAGTGATGTAGAGCCGTCAAACTGCAATGCTGAATCACGTATGCCATGATGAATGAATTGCCAGTCTAAGTGGCTGTTCACCTGATAAACTGAAATGTGTAGCCATAAAAATAGTACTACTTCACAAGTTTGCTCCATCAAATGCCACGTCTGGCTGTGTACAGACTGCTAGGAGGAGGCCAGGCAGGCATTTGGGAGGGATGGAGCTGCCACGGATTACCAGTTCCCAACGGGCATTGTCTGATGCAGTCCTTAGACATATTTGCTTTTCTTCATAAAAGGAAACAGCAAACTTCAATCCCCTCCTATAACCAGAAAAGTTTTCAGGATTTATTTCTATAGGCTAAAGAGCTGTTTAATCTCCAAAGACATAAATTTTAATTCTTTCCTATGTTTAATAACTTCCATAAACTGTCAGTATATTTTTGGAGTTTTGCATCTTTTGCATAAACTGACCAGATTCAGACTCCGCTCTGCAGGTACTTCATCCTGCCACAAGATCACCAATAAGCTCCAGTATCTTTGTAGTCACCTGAAAGTTTACCAAAAGTGTCTCCTGAAGACCCGTGAGATCTGATGATCCAGGCATCACTTTCCCAGCATACCCTACAGTATCCTCTGCCAGAATAACGGGAGTGATTTCTCAGGAAAGGAGACACATTTTTCAGCAGCCAGAATAATGCGCTCAGGTTTAGTCACTAAAAAGGCCAACCAGAAAGAGACACAGTGGAGGGTGACAAAAGTAGATTGCATTATTAAACATGGGGAAGAAAGTATTCCATTAGCAGGAAAATGAAAAGCTTTGGGATGATGAGGGGTGGAAAATAAAAGAGGGAGAGTAGATACATGAGAGTGCAGTGCAGATAATGCCTAGAAGGGCAATTACTTATTCCCTTTCTCTTTACTCTTTCCCATAATACAAGACCTGGAGGGCAATTTGCAATTAAGGGCCACACATTGAAAATGGAGAAAAATGAAACACTATTTAGCATGTAATTGACCTGTGGAACTCACTCCCACATGGTATTCCATGGACAAAGAGCTCAGACAGAGCCCAGAAAGGATTAGACACTACTAAGAAGAGGTAAGATAGCATTTTGCGTTCTACCAGCTTGGATAAAGATGAAATAAAAAGAATATCAATCCTCCTGCTTCAGGGCCTAAGTTGTTCATTGTGATCAGCAGCAGGTAAAGCTCAGCAGGACGTGAAAGATGCAGTTCTGCCAATGAAAGCTTTAGTGCACTGCCCTCTCCTATCTGCTTCCTGTTACTTATCTCAGATGCTTACGTGGCTCCCACAGTTCCACTATGTGAGTTCATTACAATCAGTAACATATTCATCATCACAATAGCCTGAGAAGGTACAGAAGAGCTTTTCTCTCTATTGCACAGACCGTGAACAAAGAGACTTAGGGACATGCTGAAGGTTATGCAGGGAAAGGGAGGAGAGCACAGTATGGCACAGAGCACTCACTCCCTGCATCATTGGACCCTACTGCATCCCAGATCAAAGAGCTACCTGGGAAAGGAAACAGTAGCTCCATTCCCATGCCCCTTTCAAACATAGGTGTCCCAACACTCAGAATATTAGAAGTTTAATTAAATAGCATCTCTAGCAGGAAAAACACAGTTATTTGCATCAGCCAAACAGTGACCCAGTCCTCAGGTGGGACCTCCCAGCAGGTTTCTCTGACCTTGCTGATGCTCAGCACTACCCCAGCAGTTGGTTTGTCCTTTGGGATGAATTCCAGCTGGCAGTGCTGAATGGCATAAGGTCCCTTAGCATATGACACTTTCCTCCTGCTTATCTATACAGTTTTTAGTACATGTGGCCCACTTAGGGTCAGGCCATGCAGCTGCTGTCTGTTTTATTTACCCAAGCAGTCCCAGCGAGTCCAATGGAACTACTCTCATGGGTTGCACAATCTGGCAATCTTTTAAGATGACAGATGTACAGAAACTATGAATTTCCTCCATGTGGAGATGGGTCACGCATCTTTTTCAAATGGCTGTACATGTACTGTGCCGCTGTGTCACTTTTATATTATCATTTATTTTTAATATATATTTAACAAGGGGATTTATCAGTCAGTCTCTCATGATAAGAAAACTACAGCACTCCTTTAATGTTCTCATTTCTTCTTCTTTTTTTCTTTTTCTTTTTTTTTTTTTAACCTTTTCTTTTCTTGGAGAGGTTTTGCCCTGAGATGGAAACTTAAAAGGTCCACCGTGATCTTTGCTGGAGAAAAGAGTCCACTTTGAAGCTGTGATACAATGAATACACAGGTCATTTTGAGAATAAAACATAAAGACACACTAACCATGAAAGTTTTATTTCCTTCTCAAGTGATAAGCATGTATGGAGGAAAGACTTTTTTTTTGCTACCTTTGGCCCATTGTGGAACACTTGTTTAAAAAATGTTCCTTGATACTAATCTCCAACTGGTGTTTCACTTATCTTGAACTCTCAAATGTCACCAGGTTTCAAGTGGTGCTGTGAGAAGACCTAACTTACATATCTATAAAAGGAAGAGCTATATTTTAATCAAGTCGCTTTCTCTTTCTCCTCACTTCCTTTTTTCCTTCCCTTGTTTCTTTCTTTCTCTTTTCTGCCACTGCATTTCTGCTTTGATTTTGATGTGTAATACAAAAAAAAAAAAAAGGGCAAGAGGAGCCACTATACGTTATACAGAGTAAGTCTATTCTTAATTTGGCTAAGCCCCCGTTAAGCTAACACATTTTCCCTTAATCTGATACAGCACAAATTGTTAATCAAACTTAGTTTGTTATAGTTCTTCTACTTCACCAGGGCCACAGCCAGCTTTTCTGAACTGGCTAGTAGATCCTGAACAGATGCCAACAGCACCCTGCACAGGTGAGGAAGGTGCTTTTTCAGAAACTCTAAGACATGGGATGGGAAGAGAAAAGTAGAGGCTCATAAAGATTAGGAATGAAGAATTTTAATGTCACTTGTTCCAATGCAATCTGCAGCTCTATACTGAAAAGTTACCATAAAAAGAAAAAAATCCCTGTCACTTAGATTGCATGTGTTATTGCCATGAACATGACATAACTTCATTGCACAGTAAATTTCCATGGGGCCCCATTCCAAAGCCAAGTAATACAGGGGATTGGGATACGGTTCACATAAGGGAAGCATCAAATAATCAAGAATCTAGCTCAGGATGCTACTGACAAAGATCAGTAGAAAATTGCTTCATTAAGGGTTCTCGTTACAAATCAGTAGATCAAAAATCTAATTAAGCACATTCCGCAGCTCACATCGCAGGGAGATCACAGACAAATGCAAGTTACACATTTCTTGATCATTGGCTTGATGGGCAGAAGAGATACACAGCTGAGTTGTGCAGCTGGACAGATAGATCCAAGGATAATGATGACATTAACCCTTTGGGAAAGAAAGGACTCAAATTTCATGTTCGGCAAGACTGCCAGAAATTGTCAGTCCTCCACATTACTCCTTAACCTGAATCATCATTAGATTATTGCCTCTGAAGTTCATACTCTAAAAAAGTAATCTGGTTCTTTAATAACACATCTAGGTACAGCACCAGCAAGCCAACATATCATAAAAGGATAATTATATGGGTAGTTTTTGCTTTTCTACTAGTGTCTTATCCTTTAGATCTAAACAGCGGACACACTTTCTATAGTATCTGAGAATATCAAAGTGTTTTATAGATGCTCACTGTAAGTAATTACCAGCTGGCACGTGTGAATAATTTACAGGGTGGTAGAAGTGAAATACCTACCACTCCTCTCAATTTGTTTCTCCACTCTGTACTTTTTACTCTTTCTTGTCTTCGCTTTTTTCATTTTCTTGGCCACTGTAAACTAGGAATCTCAGTAATTTTGATATCTTCTGGTATCACATCTCTAGGCACCTATACCCACAAATATCTGGCCCTAAATTTTGAAGCAAATCTAAAGCAGAAGCCTAAGACAGAGATCTCTTCCCAGAACCAGTTGTGCCAGTGGAAGGGTTTCTGCCTCCAGCTGCTTTTTAGCTTACATGAACTGCTCCATCAGCGTTTTATCCAGGTAAAAGTAATGGTAACCAGTAAGCAGGCTTGAGCTACAAAGCACTAATTGGGAAAGAATCTGACTCTAAAATATATGCCACTAATACATTGAAAAAGCCAGAGAAATTAACAGACCTGAACTCATTAAATTCAGTTAGAGTCATTTCTGAATGTGTTTCATTAAGTCAAACAGAGTTTAAGCGTGTGAAGATCCTTTATCGATCAACAGGGGAAAAAAAGTTTTAATTTCAAAATTGGTGGGCTTTTTCCTCCATTTTCTACAGAGATTTTAAACAATTCTGTTCGCTCAGTCTTTGCCTTTCATTTTTCTCAGTCAGCTTTGGGATTCTGTCTCCCAGGGCAGTCTACATTTAACAGCCGCGAGCATTTATAACATAACTGTGAATTGTCATAATTGTAATTTCGAGTCAAGACTGAGATTTCTGTGTTTTGTTTCTTTTTTTTATCTTTCTTCGCCCCCCCCCCCCGCCCCCCTACAGAATCTTAATTGCCTTTTCATCACAGATTATAAAATAAAGTTGATGCTTGGGGGAGTTTAATACTTGAAAAGTAAAAGAATGGTGACCACTCTCAGACACTCTGAAAGGAAAGCGATTCAAAGAACCAGAAGTAGAAAGGTGTGGCAAATGGCTAAAGGTGTGACACAAAGCCCGGTGAAGTACAATGGCTGAACACAAAAGAGGAAAGGAAAAATACAGGAGCTGTCTGCCAAATCAATATGAAAAGGTTGAAATGTTAAATAATCAGAAAGGAAAAAAGGGAGAGCTTTCATGGCAGAAAAAAAGGAAGGGCAAAAGAAAAAGAAGCAGCACAATGACAACATAGTCTTATACACACAGGAGAGAAAAAGAAAAGTGTCCAATGATAGAACATACGGATGAAGAAAAATAACCCCAACCACAGACAGATTTCCAAGGCAACATGTAGAAAGCAAATAAAAATTAAAGACAAGAAATTAACTACGTGAGTTGCTTAAAATCTCCACAAAAAAAAAAAACCCAAAACATTTGGAAAAAAAGCAAGTAACCTTTTCGAGCTTAACAAAAATGTTCATTTTCTAAGGTGGCCATTTTCCGACACAAGTTTTCCCATTCAGCTTATGTCAACCGGCTCTTGTTCTGTATTCCAGGCTCCTAGAGCAAAACATAATCTACGTGTGTTTGAAACAAGAACATCTTTGTTCAGACCTTAGGCCAACAGCAACCAAGGGACCTACCACTGCTGTGGCAAAAAGCAACAGGAAGAGAACAGCAGAGGAACATTTGAGCATGCTTTGAATGTCAGATAGTGCCCAAGCAGTCAAGTACACCCAAGTGTCCTGGTTTTGGCTGGGATAGAGTTAATTTTTCTTCATAGTAATGAGTATAGTGTTATGATTTGGATTTAGGATGAGAATGATGTTGATAACATGCTGATATTTTAGTTGTTGCTATGCAGTTCTTACAAGTCAAGGACTTTTCAGCTTCTCATGGTCTGCCAGCAAGGTGGCTGGAGGTTCACAAGAAGCTGGGAGGTGGCATAGCTGACCCAAACTGGCCAAAGGGGTATTCCATACCATATGACATCATGCTGAGTATATAAACTGAGGGGAGTTGGCTGAGGGGCAGCAGCTGCTGCTCAGGCACAGACAGGGCCTTGGTCAGTTGGTAGTAAGAAATTGTTTTTCATTTGTATCTCTTGTCTTTCTTGGGTTTTACTTCTCTCTCTTTTTGTTATTTTCCTTTTCATTGCCATTTGTTATTGTTATTTTATTTCAATTATTAAACTGTTCTTATCTCAACCCATAAGTTGTCCCACTTTTACTCTTCCAACTCTCTCCCACATCCTACCGGGGGGGGGGGAGTGAGAGAGTAGCTGTGTGGTGCTTAGTTGCTAGCTGGCATTAAACCACAACACTGAGCCAAATAGTTTTAATATCCATAACTCATCATGACACCTTCCAGATAACGCAGTATGTCTCCTTCCATGCTAGCTGCAACAACATGTTCCATGGGAGCAAGCTAAGGACCTTCCCCAATATGCAGCCATGTAGTAGCTGCAACGTGCTGCTTGTAGAGCACTTCAAGGATTTCCAGGTCTTTAGCAAACTGATCTCCAGCAGATCAGCCAAAACACTACAATGAGGAGGGCATAAGCAGCTGAACAGCGAAGGTCCACAGTTTTAGTCAAGCTTATGGAAAGCTTGACCCAGGTGGGACTGCCATCAGTATCTCCACAATTACTGTTTCTGCTCTCTACATGAGCAGTTTCACCAAACCAGCACTCCCTCTCCAAGCGCCTGCACCTGACAACGCAGCACACAATCCCCTCCGTGCACTAAAGCACTTGCCCAGGAGAATGGCTAGAAAGCTTGAGAACACTACCATTTCAAAGCTTTGAGCCCAGGCTCTTTTTTTTTTCTAGCTACCACAGCTGTGATTAGATGGAAGTATCACTCTGTAATCAGAGCCGCCAAATGGATGGATCAATAGAGAGCTATCAGCAATTAGCACCATTGTAACTGCCTGGCACATTTTTTATTTATTGAACCGGGCAAGTCAAGATGCATGGGGGATAAGCAATTTCTGGCATATAAAGACATAAGGAGAAAGGGAGGAAAGGGATAGCATCGCTCATGTTGGAGACTGCCCCTTTTCCCTCCCTTCACCGCTCCCGCAGCTTTCAGGCACGTGAGCATGTGTGCATTACATATCATTACAGAAACATCTGACTCATAGCAGAGGCCAGGTGGCAGCGTAAGCTAATGCATCTTTCACCTTTGGTGTCAGAGATGGAGTAAGTTTGCCAGTCTCGGGGTATTCCCACGTGGATTTTTATTTGCTTCAGACCTGTATGTTAAATTTCTTCACCCGAAGGAGTTTTCATGACTGAAAGAACTGGCAGTGTCACAGGCCAGGATTTAGTAGAAAAGAGAACTGCTAGAGGGGCGGAACTGGGGAAAACAGAAATAAATCAAAGACTTGGATGCATTAGCAGAGCTACGCAAAAAGGCTGCAGTGAGAATGGCTGGAAATATGCAAGTTTACACTGAGGAGAAAAAGAGCTGAGGAGAGCTCTGTGGAGGCCCTGGGACTAGAAGAAGTTGCTATTCTGAACCATGAGGTAGAAAATTGCTGGGGCCTCTGACCAGCAAGATCACAGCTTTCCTTCACCTTCATAAACAACAGGAAAAACATTCAACGTTTCAATAATGAAACAAAACACCTTATAGTAAGGGCTGATTTTAAAAATATTGTTCTAGCTATATGATCTCTCTAAATTGGTTTGGCTCCATTAGTATTAGCTGTTTCTTGAGGCAGGATTGCTTCCAGTTTTGGAACGCATTAGTGTTCAGCTCAGCTGTAAGGATCATCCTACGGGAGAGAGGCAGGGTGAATTTTTAAGAGCCAAATAGTATTATTATTTTTACAATAGCAGTTACTATTCTTTCTCACAGGAACACCTCCCTGCTGGTACTGCCGATCCATGTCAGTCTTCACCCCGAAGCGCACTTTACTTCTAGTCTGCACCTCACATACAGCTGTGAGAGCTCAGCCATGAAAGGAAGCAGTAGGCACATCCTGTATCCCAGCTGTAGCTCCCCGCCTCTCTGCTACTTCACCCAGCTGGAGCAGTTGGCTTCTGTGCCCTCTGACTGAATTAATCCAAGTTCAGACAAGCTCCACACAAGCCCTCTCAGTCCCAATAATGAGGCTAGAGGGAATCGTTTAGGATGCTGTCATTAGTGCAAATACATAACCTTTGAGTTCTTGGGGGTAATTTCAGCTCTGTTTCCACAGCTGATAAAGAGTCTATTGTGTACTGACTTGAGGCAATCGCAGCAGGATATTTCAAGTCAATCTCAACTAAGCCTGAAAACTCCCCCCATCTCCGCCTCCCTTATTCATACCCAGCAACTGGACGTTGCAAGTCAATGACCATCGACAATATGACACATGGATCTACAGACCTAGCAAGTCTAATATCAACTGAATTGACCATGCTGGATTCTAGCTACTATCAGAGGAGAGACAAATGTTCCAGCTGCTAATAGATGTGCCCTTCATCGATGTTGTGTGAAGCACCCTCGGCCTGAGGGAGCAATAGAAATCAACTACAATTCTTTGGATTTCCAAATTCTCCGTACCTTTCAGCAGCTTCCTCTCCTACAGGTGGACCATTAATCAGAAACACTTTTATATATATATTTACACAGCAAACAGCTAAAACTTTAAGGAATTAACAATATGGTAGGGCTTTCTTTTTGTTTTCTGATAGAATCAGAAATTTTTCAAAGCCCACAGGACCAAACGTTTGAAATCTTTCATTGATTCTGCAGTTTCCTTTTCCTCGTTTGCCAAAAGCTCCTGAAATTTCTCCTGCACTTGAAGAAGGCATCTATAGTTGTTACTTCTGCCTATTCTGAGCATCCTTTCTCCACACGAACAGCTTCT
Source organism: Chlamydotis macqueenii (assembly GCF_036417535.1). Taxonomy (NCBI): domain Eukaryota; kingdom Metazoa; phylum Chordata; class Aves; order Otidiformes; family Otididae; genus Chlamydotis; species Chlamydotis macqueenii. The sequence goes on along the minus strand of NC_141567.1, from coordinate 7,837,906 downwards.
TCCTGGAGTCAAAGAGGACATCGGATACTTTCCAAGAGGCAGGTTTGCAGTAAGGATCTGGTCACAGGGGAGGAGTAGAGACTCTGTGAAAGTATGCTCCAAGAGCTCTGGCCTGCTTTAACGTCCCTTCAGGGAATGCTTCAGCTGACTGAGAGGAGCTCTGGCCAGACTGTAGCTAACCCCAGCATCATACTATTCTGTGATGTTATGATCTAGTGCTACCAGTAGACAGAGGTTTAGCACAGGTGAGAATCAAGCCTTAGATCTCAACACAGCTCACCCCTACTACTCTCTACACCCACAAATGTCAATTAGTGGTGAATACAAACAGTGGTCTGCTTGAAGCAATCAGAAAATGACAGATCCTGTCCTACAGCCCACCCAAGAGCTGCACAACAGCAACAATTTTGCATTCATGTGGGCAGCTGAGACGACTGTCTTGAAGTGCAAGGACCTCAGTTTTAGCTTTAACACTTCAACCCACAATCCCTCCCATAATTCACTTTGCAGACTAGCAGATTAATTGTGCAGCCATGGCAAAGCATTGACTGTCTTACCCCTTTCAGCCTCCCAGAGTCAGACTCTCAGAGCAGGGAGCAGAACATTGAAGCCCCGTGAGTGTGGACTGAGCAATGGGACAAAATGCAAAGTGAGAAGAAATCTGCTTAAAATAACAGTAATAAATCTGAAAAGCACTCATTCTCTGTCTACACAGTTAGTGGCACTGATAAATCATATCTCTTTTGCTTTTTCCACAATTACCTTATCAACCAGACTTCTGGAAGTAATAAAAACTCTTTATCTATTATTGGTATACACTGAGATTTGAAATTACTTTCAATGACAAAATGGAAGTTTGAGTGCCCTCTGAGACATTAGCATCAAGAGATGCTGTGAATGTGTTGTGGTCTTTCATTGCTCTCAGAATAGCAGACGATCTCTGCTAACAGGGCACCGTGATTTGCTGGTCAGAATCTTGGCTTAGGGACAGAGTACCTCTGAGTTTGAGAACGGCTTGTTTCTTCTTTACAAGCTCTTCACAGACATAGGTCTGTAACTAATGACTGCAACAGGCTCACCAGAGACACTGCAGAATTCAGTGCTTCAGCGTAAGTGCAAAGTCTCATCGCCGAGTGGTGATTATCTTGTCACACAAGCATTTCCTTCTCTCAGGCAGAGACGGTTAAGTTATCTGGAGAACTCCTAAAACACACATTTATGAGAGGGAACTGTAGGGTGATGGATTATGGGAGACTGCCAGCGTAGGCACCGGAGCCATTAAGACTGACTGAGGTCTGATTACAGTTTTGCATAGCGTAAGGGCACATCTGAAGAGGTGTAATTTAAAGGCTCATTGCCTGCTTCCTACCCAGTGTTGTGTGAGAAGGAAAAACTGCTGGAGTCTGGTCAATTTGAAATCACCTGTTTGTGTTCTACTACTGAATAGTCTACAAAATCTCATAAAATGCTAAGCAATGAAAATGCTCTGCTCATCCTGAATTGCTTCAAAGTGATCAGCCAGCAACTGAAAAAAATAGAGCTGGAAGTGATGGAACATTCCCTGATATTTGCTTCTTGTAACTTCCCTGAAGTAGGAAGCCTGCATTTTGTTACTCTCACTTTCCTGAGGAAAACTGAGTTTTCACACGTGCAGGCCAGTAGGTTCTTTAGTTTAGCAATATATCATGAGGCAGGAAAAGATTTGGTTTTCGCTTTGAAAATGCAATTCCTCACCAGGTTGTGATGAGGGCTTGGGGTGGTTTTGAGGTGTTTGCTTTGTGTTTTTACCAGTGGAGCTCTTGTTAAAGAGAGAGACAATTTTTATTCTGACTAGCTTCCACATCCCAGTGCCAAACACCACCCACTCTGACAGCATCTCTTTCTTTTTTTTTTTTTTTCTGCCAGTCTGTGTCATGTTGCTGTTCATATTCTTGTCTTTTTAATCTCTGAGTCCCTTTTTTTTCATTCACTACTGTCAGACACCTTGAGCCGGAAGCTGCAGACCTCCTAAAAAGACCTCAAGCCTTAAACACATCCACAGTCCGGTCATCAGGAAAACTACTGCACCGAATAAAAGAAAACTGTCTTCAGGCACAAGAAGTAGGCTGAGTCCCATAGCCATCAGTGGAAAAGATGCACTGGTTACCCTGAGTCAGCATATTTCAAATGCAGGCACAAAGTATCACACATTTGCTAGATAAAATCTGTGTTTGCGTGAGGAAGGAAAAAAAAAAAAAAAGAAACCAAACCTTGCGATCACTTGCAAATTCAGTGAGCACTTGAAATCCTCTTTGGGGTGATGGATATCCACGGGACACTGACAAGGCTCTTTGCATCCTGCCTCAGCTCACTTCGTCTTTCTCTAACCTGAAATCCAGACCAGGAATCTGGAAGCATTTGCTCTCTTCTCCACCAGCACAGTACAAAGCCAGACTCATCTCCTTCCCACCAGAAAGAAAGGCAGTTTCACAGTCAGGACGGTGACATCTTGACTGCTAGGCTAGGAATGTGCAGCAGGTGCTGGTCGTCAGAGGTGACCAGGAGCTCTCAGTAGCCTGGGCCACAGTCAAGGTGCTGGCCCTACCTGTTGTCCATGCTGCAAAGCTGGTCCTAGAGTGGCAACCTTGGGAATACATGAAGTCTCCAGTTTCCTTCCCTAGCAAGCCGCTGCCTTTCACCTGCAGAATGCTCTCTAGCAGTTACAAAAGGGGGCAAAAAAAGGACTTTAGAGTAAAGGTTCCATTTTAGGTTTTTTTTTTTTTTTCCATGAAACAGTGGATTTCTTTTATTTTTTTTTTAAACTCTAGACTTCTTAGCTGCTGCAGGTGGCTGACTAATGTGATGGAAGGAGTGTGCAGATACTTTAAGGGTGCCATTAAAAAAAAAAGTCTAAAAATACACCGTGACTGGAATCATGTGAGTCCTATGGAACATGCATCTAAAGAGATTACATGCAAGGGAAGAAGGAAAAATAAAATTAAAATAATTTCATATGAGGTAACATCTTCCTTAAAAAAAAAAAAACCAACAACAACAACAAAAAAAACCAGAAAGGCTGGGAGCCACAGAGGAAACACCAGGCAGTTTCATAGCAGTTCCCTTGGGAGCTGGTTGCTTTCCTGAGACTCCTAACTAATTATACACGATAGTGAAGAGATATAATGTGGCTTTGAATAAAATAAAAATCAAAATTTAAAATGAAAGAGATAGGGAGAGGAAAGACAAAACTATTTTGTTAATCCAAGTTTGAACTAATTTCACTTTAATCAGAAGCTGACAGGAAAATGGTAAGCCCTGCTGCTTGTCACATCCAGCAGAGATGTCCCCACTGTCTTTAACATTTCACTGCTGACCTCCAGTGGGAGGAGAACATTTCCTTTACTGCTGTTGAGTGCAGTTGCAACAGATCTCAGTACTTATTACAATCTGTTCCATGGCTGTAGCTCCATCAGCCTGAACAATTGGGATTTTTGTGAGTCTAAACCTTTTCTTTTTTTTTTTTAGGGCAGTGGGAGTATCTGGCTCTTATAAGCTGCAATGACATCCAAGACAAGGCCAGGCCAGTCAAATCTGGGTTAAAAAAAATGACTTTTGGATCACTGAAACAAAGATGAAAAATCTTTTCAGTTACAGTATTTTCAAATAGTTGAATATCAGATTTCTGCCTTACAAATCTCAAGTGTTCTGATCCATGGCCCTGAGTAATGTATAGAGTTCACAGAAACCATCTCCGTCCTTTAAATGGCCTCTTCCCCTTCTTTAGACCTTCTAGAATGTAGCCCACAGCTGGTGTTCATTTATTGAGGTTTATTTAGATTTCTTCAATACAAAAAAAAAAAAACCAAAAAAAAAAAAAAACCAACAAAACACACATTTCCTGGTTGCCCTTAACTCCAGTTGTCAAAACAAAAATAGAACAGCAGCATGTCCCAAGAGCCAAAAGGGTACAGGTCCTCTCAAAAAAACCATAAAAGTCATGAGCAACCCCCTCCTGTTCACTGTGTGCCTTGCATCCTGACAGCAAGTCATCACCCCAGTTACTCTGGACCACAGATGGGAATTTCTTTCACTGCCAAGGGCCCTTTGCAGAGAAGGCTTTTCACAGAAGCTCAAATGCCTTCACTGAGCAGAGCTTAGGTAATAAAAGGCAATGTCCTCCAGTAGGTAATTTCAAACAGCTTAAGACTTCAAATGAGAGACCACCTTTCCATTGAACCTGAGCGTTAACAAGAAGGCAGCCTGGGTCCTGGAGCATACATGATACAAGCTGCCATGGAAAATGTCCTCTGCACCAATGCTGATTATACTCTTTGACCACATATTGATTGTCCAGGGGGTGCCTGGCAGCAAGTTCTCACTGAAGGGGAAAAAAAGAACCTCAAATAATAAGTCATCAGACTAGCCATCTTTAAATCTAAAAGAAATGGTAACAATACCTAGCTAGCATCTCTCAGTGTGCTGCCTTAGCAGCAAACACAGGATCCAATATCCTTGGGAGACTGAGTAATTGTGCTTTAGGTGGCAAAGGCACCATCTCTTCATGCCTTCCAGTCCTTTCCATTTATACCAGGGCACTATCTTCTGCCTTCATACTATCAGATGCTTCTTATTCACAGGTAAGAGGTCAATTATTTTCTTCAAACACCACACAACACCAGCTTCATCGCAAGCTTGCTGGATTTTCAAGCAAGCATCTCTGAAGACTCACCTCAGACTTACAAGGATATTACAGACATCCTTCAAATCCCTCATTAACACTCCCATTTGCTGTGATGCCTATAAAAATATGGAAATGACAGGCTATAATTTCTGACTATTTTGGTGATTAGTATTGGGAAATCATTTCCTCCCTGCTCTTTTTGGACCCACCCATCTGTGCTCTCTTGCCTTCCTCATAAGTTGAGAGCTCCTTGGGGAAGAAACAACACTTCTGTTACAAATTTGCTCATTGCCTAGCACAGCAGGATCCCAGTTCACAACTCTAAGATGCTGCAGACACGACTGCTAGTAGCAGCAAACACAACCCATTTCTAATCCTGCTCACTTGCATCTGGACTGAGTGTCAGTATGTAGCTGTTGTGTTTGTCCAAACCCCATTTTACAGGAAACCTGGGGTCAAGAGTCATCTCTCATCTGTAGAGACAAGATCTCTCTTTTCCCTGCCCATTTCCCCATGGCAGCAGACCCTGGCTGCTCTTTACCAGTTGAAGACCAGATGTGCCACTGGTCTGATGCCAGCTGGCAACTCTTATGTGTCTGTAAAATAAGGGCACTGAAACAAGTCAGGTTAAAACCAAAGAGATTCTCTGGGACCGACTAGAAATAGGGCAGTTGGATACGAACAGTCATATAAGGAGGGATGGACAGAAACCACCAATTAACCTCAGGTTCGGTCAAAGAGCTACTGCAGGCTAACACACTCCAGTCAGAGATGACAGGGGCTGAATTTAAAAGCGATGGCCTAAAAGAGGAAATCATTATAACACATGCCTAAACTCCCGCGTCAATCTGCCTTCAGAATTAAGTGGTTTAGACTCTCTGTTTTTATCAAGCCATATTTCCACGCACAGCACTGTGACTCTCGCTGTGGCAGCGCAAACCTGACATCTGCAGTTAAACTTCACTCTCTCAAATGCGTATAGAGCCATACATTGCAGAGTATGGAATTACACTTGATTTTCATAAATTATTAAGAACATCATTGCTTTGACTTCCTTCTGACTCCTCAAATAAACTGATTGTCTGGATTACTGTTGCTAAGCAAAAAAAATCATAGTATTTACTGTTCTGTCTTAATTAATAGCTCTGAATTTGGATCTTTGCAGATGCATCTCCAGTTCTCCCAACCAGATTTGGGTTGGCAAAGCCATTTCTCCTTACTAAACTACTTGAACCTTTCTTCTTATTTTAAAATGACTTTTCACCCTCCCATTTATGGTTTTCTCAGTTCTGGTATGTGCTACAGACTGGAAAGCTCTGAGGCTTTATCACCACTAGCTTTTTAATCAACAGCACATCAATGTTTTCTTCCTTTGTGTTTTGTTCAATGTGCCAACATTAAAATCGATTCTATGGGGTCTGTCTGCCTGTTGTTCGTGATCTGTAAATTGCAACAGAAGGATTGTGCTACATGACCCCCCATATCCACCAGGACTAGCATTGCAAACAATGTCTAACTAGAGACACTTTCTTTCTCCTGTCGTCTCTCTACAGATTACACTTCTACTTTAATTTTAGGAACAGCAACTCTTCTGTGCTTTTCATAGTTGCCCATCCACCCAGCACACTTTGAAGAACATGTCTATTGACATGTGGTGTATTTTCAGCTGAAGAAATAAAATTCTATAAAATGAGGGGGTTTTTTTTGTACTACACTCAAAGTTAACATCAACTCCTGTTCTTCCAATACATGAATGAACCTTATGTTCACAGCATTTGTGAGAACACATAAAGGGCCAGAACAAAAAAGAACCAACAGAGCAATGTCTGCTGTGTCACTGCTGGCCAGTTTCCCCGCAGGACTATGTGCAACTGCTTGTGCAACCCCTCTGCAGCACCAATCTCGTCACTCAGGACAGATTTACACTTGACTTATTGTGCACTTTATGATGCCAAGCTAGTCACAGCAGGAAAGGTGACAATCTCTCTAGGTGAACGTACAATAACACTAAGAGGAGGCTGCTCATTGACAGTCAAACAATTGAGTTCCCTCCAAACAAAAAAACAATGATCCAAAATGCTATCTTCTTTTCCCGTTTAGAGTGTGAATAGAAGATTGACAAATGCTCTGATGTTATCCAGCCCTCTGATTCTAAGATTTCTTCTTCTCTCTAAAATGGAGCATGTGGACAATCTCTGCCAAATCACTGTGCAAACCACAAGCCAGCTCTACACCTGTAGAGTGCACAGCCTCAGGCACACTCCCTCAAGGCTCCTTCTGCCTTTGCTTCACATGCTGGCATCTTCCTTCCCAGGTGTCCCCAGCAATTCTGAACCTGTCAAGAATAGTTTTTGCTTCTCCTTGTATGTCTCTTGCATGCCTGAGAAATACGTCCTGAGTGAGGGAGAAGGCTAGGAGTATAATACAGACTGTGATGCACAAGAGCTGTTATCCTTCCCACAGTTCAAGAGCGGTGGGGAAAAAAAAAAGTCAGGGCGAATCTAAAGCTACACAGTGTCTGTTGAAGAACAAAAAGTGCAACAGTGATTTGCAGCTACTTTTATTCCAGAATCCCACACTTCACCTTCTAGCACAGGACCAAGATAACGAGAATTAGGCAAGAGGTTCCTGAGGACAGAAGAACTCTTCCTGTAATGTCTGATAAAAGTCAGGTGTAGACTGTCATTACCTTCTCTTGCTCGAAGAACCCTTTTCAGTTCATCAAAGCAAAATGGCATCAGGGCTAACACACCCAGACACATTTTGATCATTCCATTCTATATTTCTTTCACTGTCTGACAAACGAGATATTACTTCTTCAAGTGTATTCTCTACTTATCAGCCAGGTTCCTTGTTTCACATTGGGTTTTGCAGACATTGTATTTTAAGGAGTCAAGAGTAGTATGGAGTGCCAGCTAATGCTTGAATAAAACAGTCTCTGAATTCTAAAGATGAAATGGAGAAAAAGAAAAAATATGTCTTGCACAGATATGTCAAACATTATCCTCAAAGTGGTATACCTCCTTCTGGGAAGCAGCTAGAATCCATTTGAAAGAATCTTCAATCTGTGCTGCTCACGAGAGGAAGGGGTTGCTAGTCCAGCTTTTCTCTACTGGCATTAGGTCACATATAGGAAAGCAAGGGAAATTTATATCACTTGGCACTTTGAATCAACTCTCCACATGTCTTTCTTAAAGGAGGACCTTGTGTAAGATAGGTTACATTTTCAAAACATAAAAAACTTCCTTGAAGTATTTGTAAAGTAGAACTTGAATTTATGCCCCATCCCTTGCTTTAGAAGCCTATTTCTGGAACTACTCACCCTATACTACTTTGATATCAACATCCTCTCTGAATGCAATTAATCCCACCCGAGATTCAAATTGTCCACTGACGTCCCTTTCCTCATGCACTGACTGGATAGCCTGCTAAGGAAGCAATGCGTTCTCCTACATGGCCCTGTCATGGGCTTCATGTAGGCTTCACATTAGGTTGAAAGACTGAGTTCATAACCTCCCAGAGGGACACCAGAACATGGTATTGCAAATTCACACATAGCTGAATGCATCCTGCCTTCTCCATGCAGAGGTACCCTTAAACCATCCCCTATCAGTACATCCAGATTGGGATGGGAAAGTGGCAAAGAAAACTCACAGGGTTGTGCGATGAGGAGCTGGACACACTCTCTTGTCAAATGCGGGCTGGACCAATTATCCAGTAATTTGAATGAATGATGCTACCAGTTTTTGAGAAGCACAGGGCAGGGATTAAACCGGTCCCTCTGTATGGGCACAGACTGGTCAACAACATTTCCAGTAAAACACAGAACTGTGGACTTGGTGTCTTTCAAGATCAAAAGATTTTATCTTCACCTAAGGCGATATCATTTCACAGAAACTCCCAATACTCCCAACTTGATCAGTATATAGCTTACACGTTTGCAGACACTTCTTTCCTCTGCTACAGGTTGCTATAGGAAATTCCATGCCAGAGGCAGTCATACTGACCCCCCGTTAATGTGATTAACTCCACAGGCAGAAAGTGACAGATGTTGAGTCTATAAAGCAACAGGAGTCTGGCACGGGAACATTTCTTACAAGCTGCAAGTATACATGTGAGCAGATCATCTCCTGTGACTATAAAATAAATAAAAAAGTACTCTACTGGACCATAACTTGGTCTACAGTTACCTCAGAAGCTACAGAAAAATAATAAAAACCAAAAATAATTCAAAAAGAATTAAATATCGTTCTGGGAAATGCACTGGAATTTGTTTTAAAGCTATCTCTTGCTTTTCAAGCCATGGCTAATGCGGGACTCTGTACAGAGGCTTGAATTACGCAGAGCCTCTGTGGGCTGGTGGCCAAGGGACAGGTGTTGAGGTGAGAAATGCAGGGAGGTTCATCACAGAGCTCTGCAAGTTATCACATGGATAGCACACATCCACAGATGTACACGTACTCCATGGCTATGTGTACAAGTGTCTAGGAAACTACACACTGAATATATCAGCTACTGCAAAGAGATCCTAGCAGAAAAATAGCGGATTAACAACCCAGAGCAGAAACCCTAGCTCCACAGCAGTCCCGGAGAAAAATCACAGCAAGTCCTTAGGGTGAGGTTTTCATCTCACTCTAATCTGTGAGCTAGCCTCTTTCAGATCAAATAAAGAACTGGCAGTGGAAGATGAAGTTTTGTCTTACCCTTTGCAAGTAAGACAGACAGTTGAGTTACGGGACCCTTACGAGCTATGATACGCTGGCGAGTAGCACTAGTTTTGTTTGACCTGAATTTTTAGCAAGTAAATTGTGACCCAATTTTTTTTTTGTGCCACTTAAGTGAAAAACTTAATCTCTGATCAGTTTTGCAGAAATTGGATCGCAATGGTAGATTGTGCAAAAGGCCATGAAATCGACAAAACCATAAATGAGAACATACAGTAAATCTAATTTAAAAAAAAAAAAGTTATTCTTGTTCATGTTACTACTAAATCTTCTGTCTCTTTTTACTTGGTGGAGGGGACAGACAGCCTTCCAGGCTATAGGTCACTTGTCTTTTAACTTAGTACATTTCTAATTGAGAGAGAGCATACCGGCATAGAGAAAGGAAAAGAAAAAGAAGAAAACAAACAAAAGACAGGCACATTCTTCAGCCTTTTGTTTCCATAACATCCACTGATACTTCACTACTTCTGTGGTTTTTCACTGCATTTAGAAAGTCATTGAAAAATGTTAATAGTCTGGTGGCAAAGCAGCCATTGGGAATGAAGAATGAGCCAGCGACGGAATGAGGGTGTGCAGCTAATGATTTCCTACACGAGCTGATTAAACATTGCCCTTCCATCTCTTGCCACCTAATTCCCTCCACCGCTGATTTATGGAAAAAAAACCCACCATGTATGACTCCTGCAGTTTTATTACCCGGTAACAATTTAGCACCGCAAGAGGCTTTTTCCCAGCTTCTAATTTTTTTGTAATGAAGACTACAAAAAAAGAGGATAAGGGAAAAAAAAAATAAAAAAATTGCAACGTCTTTGCTTAAAGAGTGAGGGGGAAAAGAAGCAAGGGAAGTTAGTCCAAAAACCTAATAGAAATATCAAGGAGGGCACCAAGTTCAGCACTTAGGATCCTGTTTATGACGAGAAGATCATTACTTCACAGAAACCATTATCCTTTTCAAGGCACAGAAGACAAGTACAAGTTCCTAAAAATGGAATCTGTCTGGTGCTATTTCAGTGGGTTTAAAAATAGCTCTACACCTCATTTTCCCTAATAGACCAATGCCTGCTGCTAGGCCCTTCCCAGTGAAAGATTCACGGCATTTCTTGAAAAATTAAGTGGAGAAGATAGGGGAAATCTGCTGTATTTCTTTTTATGATTTTATGTTTATTTTTCCCAACATTAGGCCCAGTTCTAGAAAGAGAAGCATAAAGGCAGTACACTGTATCTACAGAAAGTCACACTTCACTTCGCTGCCCTCCCGAGAGGAGCAGGAGTACAGAGGTGGGACATCCTTTGCACAATGGATGCTGTGTAACCGCACAAGTTCATGTGGAGCTGAGGAAAAGCTGCAGCCAACTGCTACTGTGATCTCCTAGTGACCCCAGGCTGGAGGAGATTTTTAATAGTGGGGCTCAGTAGAAAAGAAGTGCCACAGGTTTCTACCTTCTTGGAAGAACTAGCAGCCCACTAGCAAGTCGTTTATAGGAGTTCATATGCTATTTGCTCAGCCAGCCATTAGGCACCTTAAACCCAAATGCTTAATCTAAGCTGATCAGTTAGGAATTCACTATTTTAAACAGACAGACTGATCCCATCTCTGGGTCCTCCTGCCAATCTCAGTGGATCCAGCACTCAAAAATTTCAGTGTACTCAGCTGACAGATAACTATTCACTTTATTGTGGTTGTGTGGGTTTTCTGCTGGCCTGACATTCTGAAGCAGTTGTGAGAGTGAGACAAAAGGCAGAGCAGTGAAGGAGGAGAAGCAGAGATGTGTCCCCAGGATTGGGCAGCAGTTAGATTGGAAACCATCTCGGTGCGAGTTATAATGTATCTCAGGAATGTAGGAAATAACATACAAGATCAAATCCATACATATCCTATCTCTGACATCAATCACTGCCAGGTATTTTAGAGGGAAATGTAAGATATCTCCTTTAATAAAAGATGATTTGATCTGCCCTGCTGATTTTTTTTTCCCCTTTAATTCCATTAATGGCAGCCTGGATCTGCGCTGAAAAAAAAAAAAGAAGAAAAGGATTATTTAAGCTCCTTCCTAAATGGCTGCAAAGTAAAAACTTACCATTCATTTTGTGAGAATCTTACTATTCACTATGTGAATATTTCAGAGACACTGATGGCAGTGATGGCCACTTACAGAACCAAAGTGAAAGATGCAGTTTGCATAGATCACTGTACAGTGACTACTGCAATGGAGAAAATTTCAATCAAGTTGGTTTGAATTCAAGCTCCATATTATATTACTGGTATGACAGACTTCTGACAAGAGCTGATGGAATGTTTCTTAGAAATTAATGTAAAATTGAACCTAAGGAGGTGTCACAGAAAGGAGGGAGAAGAAACAGCCAGGAGAGCGAGCTAGTGAAAATGTGGGCTGGAAAGACAGGCTGGCTTTTCTCACTGGTGTGGTGAAGACTGAGGGGACAAGCAGCTGCTTTTGGTGGCTCATGTGAGGGTACAGCACATCCCAGCCCCTTCCTCAGCTGCAGAAAGCCCATCTTTCCCTTGCACTGAGACAAAGAAAGCAAGTAGGGAAGCCAGGCTAGCTTTTCCCAGCAACCTCCCGTCCCAAGCAATTGCTGTGGTGCCTAGGCGTAGAGCTGATCTCTGATTTCCTGAAACTGCTTTAAAGACATGGATTTCTGACTATGTAGTACCTGAGAACATCAGGTGATCAGAAACCAATCAACCTTTTTTGTCGAATTTGAGTGTAATAGAAAATAATCTACATTCACACACAAGCAAAGCTCCAGGATCAAATTAGTCTCATTTAGATTTGACTAAAAGCCCAACAACAGTGATCATGGTGCCCATTGAGGGCTTTTTTTCTAAGCTTCCCAGTTTCTTGGAGAAAGTCTTTGTACCTAGATTACACCCAGCACAATGACTTCATTTTCGCCAAAGCTTCAGCTGCCATGGCTACAACAATGAGCCAGATCCTCAACAGGGAGAAATCAGGGAATTGCATGAAAACCCATGAAGCTGCATCTATTTAAATCTATTTAAATTAATTAATAATTTAATAAGATCAATATTGAGCTGTAATTGATGACCAATTCATAAGAAAAGAGGTAGACTTTTCTTCTGATTTCCCTCTTGAGATCAATTGAACATATCTATTTGAATTTTCAAAAGCAAGAGAAACAAAGTTGGCCTATCTATCTCCTCAATTATGGTTGCCAAAAAGTAGTCACCTATAGCCCCATATATTTTTTAATTCTTCTAACTCTGCACGCACAGATTTTTTTCTTTCCTTGGAACAGACACTGACACCAGAGTCCAGCATTCTGCAGAAATATTTCCCAGTCTGCTTTCTCTTCCCCAGACAGATATACAGATGATGCAATTTCCCCTGCCATCATTTCAGAATAAAAAGCTTTTGATAAATCTCAAATAACAAAGGCATTTGTCCCTCTCATTCTCCTCAACTTGTGCACTGAGAATATGCCACAGCAGAATGAAATCTGAAAGACAGAAAAGAACGTGTATGTGTGGAGGAGAGAGAATGATTTAAACAACAGAAAGGGCACAGTCAGATTTCCCTAGAGGTCAAAAATTCATGTTGACCAAAGGTCATCTTGGCATTGAAGGAAAACTGAGAAGTTCTAGGAGGAAGGCTACAAAGAAACTGTTTTGCATTAAGATACTAATGCCATTAATAATTATGCATTGAAATTAAAGGTGCAAAATTGTTCTCCAACAAAAGACTCCTGCTTCATGCACAGTATCCACACAGCTTCAGGGAATCATGAATTCAGAGAGCCATGGCTCTTTTTATATTCATACAATGGCAAACTATGATGTCCTCAAATCTTAATTGGTGTCTGCAGGCCCTATCATAACAATAATAAAAGCAGTTATTTAAGTCACTGCAAATAACATGCATTAGGATGAGTCAATCAAAAGCCTTCTCAGCTCTATATCAACAGACTGTGTGTGCAAAGGTAAAAGGAAGAAACGCATTATATACTTCCCTGGATCCAGTCCTGCTCCCACTGAGGCCAACAGCAGAACTCTTGTTGGCTTCACTTAGTGCATAATAGTGTTTATAAGAAAGAAGCATTATTTCCCTGTTGACAGTTCAGTCTTTGGGCAACACCATAAATAAATGCTTTGTATTCTCTTCTATGCTTTTTACTCTGTGGCTCAGGAAATGCAATTCTTGGATTTACAGTCTGTACAAGACAGGTGAAACAGTTCTTTCACAGAATGGCACAAGCCCACAATTCAGATTATTTACAAGTGAAAGGCCAAATGACAGGGGAATGATTTGCACCAGCAAAATTTCATGGGCAAAGTAAGGTAAGAAAGCCTTACTTTGGCCTGTATAATTGTGTAAGGGTTTAAGAGAGCTAGTCAAAACTGCAAACTTTCAGAATATCATCAGATTAGAACATACAACTACTGTGATTTTTTTCCCCCAAAACCAGATATTTCATAACAAATGACACATTCTGCATTACTAATACTGAAATGATATGAAAAACTGGAGGAATATAACAAAAGTATAATAGAAAAGAAATTAAGTCAACTTTTTGGAAAAAAAAAAAAGGAATATTCAAAAGAATTGTGTCAAGAAAATATCTGGTCTAGGCAGATTCTTGGAAACTTCTTTGATTTCCTGAAAAAGATCCACTTTACTAAAGCTGTGTTTTCTCATGGAAAAATGGTTTGAATTAAGTTTTCCTGAACAGCAATATGTCATATCCCATATGCAAGCTACAGCTGAGCGCTAGTGATTCCCATGTTTGCTTAGATATTTATGGCATCATTTATAGCTACTCCATTATGGTGAGGAATATTTTGACTTCATTCTTTAAGATACAGCGCAATGGGGCCTAGACAGCTGACAAATGACAAATCAGAGCTAGTCTGTACTTACACCTAGCATCTTTTCAGGATGCTTTTCAACCACCTGGCTGCATTGCTTCCTCAGACCCACATTACAGAGCTGCCAGTAATCATTAAAAGCACAGGACTAATCTGTAAACCAGAAACTCTTTTGTGACAGAGATGACAAATATCAATTGTATCGAAAACCAGTGCAAGAGGCTCTGTGTAAATCCTGGCCCAGATTTCCAACACAGTAGTTTGACCATCATATACCCTTCACACAGTTTAATATGAAATATCACTTTCATAAATTGTACATCTCTGTCAATTCACAGAAGATGCAGCATTGCCCTGCCCTGTCCTCAAAGATCCTGCACCAGGTGTCCTTGCAGTCTTGGGTTATACAGAGGAAAGTCTGTAAGACATCCAGATTACAGATTCTTCCTTGAGGAAAATTTCCATGAAGCACTATGATGATACTAATTACTTATCGAGGTTTCAGAAAACACTGGGTTCAGAAGTGACTGCTGCCCTTCCACTTGTGTACGCCTTACAAGGTTATTAAGGGTCTTTGTTGCAATCAGCAGGTTTCTGCTGGCCTGGTTTGAGATGCACTGACAGCTGAGTCAGGCTCTACAGCCAACACGCTATGTGCGTTTCTACTCCTCTTAGAAGCATGACCTGCGGAAGAGACCTTTCTTCTTCTCGTCCTCCTTCTTTATCTCAGTGCAGCTGTCCTTAACCACTTAGCTCCTGGGAGAGTTTTGGACCAAAGTGGTACAATATGGAGCAAAATCAGGTGGCAAACTGCACAGTCTGCTGTTATCTCTTTGGAGGAAGAAGGGAAACTCGTGGCTGGCAGCATATTCAACAAAAGGGCAGATAAAGAAAAACTATGTGCAAGGCTTTAGCTGGGTTATTTCTCCTAGTGTTAAACTCTCACGCACGCTGAATGACTAAGCACATTCATTATCCATACCGTCTCACATTTAGGAGGATGAGATATTGTGGGTAAGGGAGAGGAAGTCCACATCAGTTTCAAATATAAAGAGGAAGAAGAATATTAGTCCATCATCTTTCTCTTCGCTGTGCCACATACAAACAATCTGTTCCTTCAACTCCCTGGTTAACCAGCTTGTTCCTCTGTTTGCCATATCTCTGTCCAAGAAAATTCTGCAAGGACTAGACAACACAGCTCTTCACTTTGAGATAACTGGCTTTCATAGAGGTTGTGTTAGCAGTAACTAAAATTAATCAGAAGTTATACCAATCAGTTCAAGATGTTGACATATGTGAGAGAAAATAGAAAAGTCTTAGAAGACATCATTGTGGACACCAGGGTTTATTATTTCCATTTCTACAGAAAGCAAAACCAAAGCACAAAGATGTAAAAGCTAGTACTTTAGGCACCTTATGAAAAATGCATAAGTTGCTGGCTCCCAGCTGTTGGATGTGGGGGACAGCCCAGTCTAGAACAGCCCATTAGTTTCATAAACGATTGTTGTCAAGTGGGTTTAGTAGCATTTTCTAAATGGATAAGACTTTTTAAAAGTTTCAGAAGCAGAAGGAGTAACAAAGCCCAAGTTCCTATTGATTCTAAGTCCCTTTCTCACTCTGCAGCAGTCTCGGTTCCCCAGCAAAGTCCTCCATGAACACCAAAGCACTGGAGCAAGTTCACAACAATCTGTAGACTGACTAACATAAGTACGCCACGTGGCCTGTCAGCCCACTGCTGCAAGCAGGATGCTTAGCAGCAAAGTTCTGCCTCCCCTCACCAGTGAGGTTGTGACCAGGAGGGACCAGTTGTATTCTGATTTTTTAAGCTGGTTAGTAAGAGTTTTGTCTGAAGACAAAGGCAGTGGTGCTGCCCTGATTTAACTCTTGTGTGTAACAGGAATTTAGCCTGTGGCACCTTCAGCCTCTATTTTCATTAACATTTGATCAACCATTATCAGTAGATTTATCAACATTTCCCTTAATTTACAGAAACATACAAAACTCCAAACCACTTCTTATTTATGTAGCTAGAATATATCTGCCAAAATATGGCAGGAAAAAGAGATCCTGAGAAGAATGCATTAAGAAACAAAAAGTGCAGTGGAATGAGGAGGACAACCTGATGCCTAAAGCTTTCTACTCTACCCTCACACAGCCAGCCAAAGGGTTGGCCTTACTGCTTTTAGACCTGGCACTTCAGTTTTCTTGTCTCTATTTAGCCTGGACCTACAGGTTGAGATATTAAAGCCAAAGAAGAATGATTGATTTTCTTGTGTTCTACCATAATTTACTGCTTAGTTTTTCTTGAACTGTCCACTGATTTATCTGTTCTGTGATTGTGACCCTCAACTGCTCATTAGTTAGGAAAGTCACTTGGAAAGGAAATTTTTCTGCCAGCTTCCACTGTGTATCATCTCTGAGTTCTCCAAGTGCTCAAAGAGAAAGCCAGCCTAAACTTCAGTTACTTGTCTCTGATAATTACTACGTAGAGACATGCATATATTGTATAGAATGGTATATTTCTTAATACTATTTTGCAGTAGAGCTTAGCAGTCTGAGAAAGCAATGAAAAGCACTAAGACAGATAATGTACAGACCTGGAGAACTTTGACACAAGAGCAATGTTCTGTGGGGAAACATGCTCCCATTTTCTGTGTACATGTGGGCAATTGCCACTTGATGGTACACACCCGATGCTCTCTCCTTCTTTCACTAAACAGCAGGTTATCTCATATGATCTCACCTGCACTAACACAACTGATTTGTGGTAATCATGGAGCAGTGGATGGGTTGCAATCAGCTGTGTTGTGTTCATGTCAAATAATAAAACACGATGTCTCTTCTGAAGCTCCCAGAGAGATCTTCTGACTACCATACACCTAATTTAGTTTTTGGCAAGCGAATATAGGCAAAGGAAATCCAGTTTTGGGTAAGAGTAGTAAACCAGTACTTGCAGCTCCTTAAGAGTATGATCTCATGATTTCTTATAAACCAGGCAAGTCTGAACCTGTATGACAGAAAGGCCTCTAAGGAAAACCCAGATGCTGTAAACAAATAGGAATTAATCCAGGATGGTCTTGCTTGTTAGTCTGCACTGAACTAGTGCCCAAAGTGTAGTTGTCTTTTGAATAAGACATAAAATCAAGGTCTTAATAACTGTGTCCTTTCTTGCAAGCACAAAACCTTTAAAATCCAATACTTTAGCCAGATTCCAGTTAAGAAGATTACACTCTATCTACATAAAATACTATGTTTCTCTCTTCGCTTGCTAACAAATTTGATGTAGTTCTTGATGGAGTAGAGCAGTTGCTGTGTTCCACCCCAGAAGTGTTGCATTTCAGCAGGGAGTGAGCAATCTCTTCGTATGCTGTGAGAAAAACCCTCTGGGATTTTTTCAAATGAAAGGAGCTAAATAAATCTCAGTTATTGCTATTATGACTTCTTCCGGCATTTATCCACAGAATAAATGGATAGGTAAGTTGATTTTCAGGCTGCTCTTCATTATTTGCTGAACAAAACTACCTGAAAGTGCTTCACTATTACTTACACAAAATTTAATTTCGTGACTAATAGACCCAGGCAACTAAAGCAGGCAGAACTCTATAATCAAGATAAGGAACCTTGTATTTATTAGATAGTGACTGGGGACTCCCTGGGATACAAAGGTTCTGTGAACTTTCTAAATTGCATACTTGGCTTTTGTAAGGTTCCCAGGACTCATTTGAATTGACAGAACTTTTCTTCCTCTTTAACTCACGTTCACATGGCTAGACTCTAGTCACCACTTTGGCTGCTTTGAAATACAGGAAGAAATCCACTGCTGGCTTCTCTCATACCTGACTGTCCACTTTTACAGCTTTCCAATAAGGAGAAGTCTAAAGAAATAGCTTGTGCAGCCAGAATGTCTTTATGGCCTCTGTTGCTTAGCTACCAGAAAGGTCCTACATGGCTACTGATAGCTAGCACAGATATGAGCAGCGAGACACTACTTTTCTTTGTACTGAGAGCCTGCTAGAGCCATTCTTCACCCTGCTGGTGTTTTATTTATATTTCCCTGGACTTACTCATCTCCCTGGCTCCAGTTCTCAAATGTAAGCCAGTAGAAAACATGACCACAGACAGCTCAGGTCTAGGTGGTAGAAGCTTAGGTCTTTGAGACCATCCGGGACAAATGAACACATTCCTCCTACTTAATACTTCATGAGAGGAGCTGAGAGCACAAACCAGGGAAGGATCATGCGCATACTACTTCTCACATCTTGTCCCACCATAGTCAACAGCAGGAACATTCCAAAAAAACAAAGCAATTAGGTTTTTTACAGTGGGATCAGATTACCGGAGATTCAACAGCAGCCTTCTGCCAGACCGTGGGTAGTCATCCTTTCCCAGCTATTTCATGCCTAGCCCAGAAGTGTTCCTTTTACTGTACAAAAGTTTGCAGGATGCAGCTGACTGCTATAGCAGGAGAATATCACTCTTTCAGACAAAAAGTCTATTCTGACCCAAAGAGAAAAGATACTAAGAGCAACTGCTCAGGAAAGATGCTTTCAGATCAGGTTACATAGGATCAGGTTACATCACAAGGCAAATAATCTTTCTACTACCTGATGATCATTCATTACATACACCCTTGGCCCTTGAAGGGTAAGCCTTGCTGACTGAGCCTGCCTCTTCAGATACTCATTTTAGCATCTTTTAATAATCCAGGGGTCCCAAGCAAATCCATATTAATAAACCATGGATAACTTGCTCTTCTACATTAGAAGCTCAGATAAACTGGCATGGGGATGAATAAAGATATATGTACCTACCTACAAGGCAACTCTTTTCTATTCATTATGAATACATTTGGACTACTGAAATGCTAGAATGATTCTCAAAGTTCTGGTGGACCCTTGCACTACAAACATTTATAGCATCTCCCATAAACCCTTGCCACGGAAGCAACACGCTAACATTGCAATGCTTGCTCTACAGAGCCTGCCTGTAGCTCAGTTACTGACTCATGTCAGGTAGTTATCTATATTGATGAAGGAGCCTGTGCAACTTCACTAATTAATTTTCATAATTAGCAGCTACCTTTTTAAAGTTTGTTTTACCTTTACAGCTATCCATCTCCCTAAACAGCAAATACGAGGTGGTGGATGTATCAAGCTTCCATGGAAAAAGGGTTCTTTTAAAGCCTTATCTGGACTAACCAGATGGAAGCAGAGACTGTAACAGAAACCTGTAAAACTTCCCCTTAAGTGTAGTGCTAAATTATTTGCTGCTTCATGTTCTTTTTTTCATAGAGGCAACCATAATTCTTTGCACAACTAAACTTTTGAAGATAGTTTCTTATCTTCTCCTAGGATAGGGAAGTTAGAAGAGACCAATGCGTCCCTCCTCCCTGTGTGATTTGATGTCAAGGTGTTCAGAAGAAATCAAGCCTTTGTGCTACTGGGGGCAGATAGGGATCTTGAGCCCAATAAAAGAGTACGAGGCTCTGGGCTGAAAGAGAAGTGAGCCACTGTACAGGAATCCACCATGACTTTGTGATGGGTGGACAGCTAACTCCAGAGCAGTCATGTACACAGAGAGGAGCTTCCACCATACACACTGAGCCAAGCAGAAGGAAAAGGAATCGCACAACATGAACTATTAATCTAGTGCTCAAATCTGAAATCGAGAATTCTGTGCATTTAATGACTAGACACTAGCCTGTGTCACAACAACTAAAATGACAGCTGGTAGATGGAAGAAGTCATAGTTTAATCAATTTTCTCTCTCTTTGTTTTACATAACTGAGAGTGATAGGCAGCTAATACATTTCACAGCCATGTGATAAATTGCACTGTCACCTGCATTTTGTCTGATACTCCTTCTTTGTCAAGGCTGTTTCCACCATCCCTACTCTCACTCCAGTGCAACTGCACTAAAAGTCACAAGCGTGTCAACTTCTTTCCTTTGTCAGCTGGAATTATTCCATCAGTCTTTCTTATGCACAAGATCTAGGATGGGATACCTGTACTGTTAAACCAGCGAGAACTTCCATGACCCCAGTTAGGAGCTCTATGTCACTGCAAAAAGGAGTGTCTTAACTTTGCCCTATGGCTGGTTGCATTTGTTTCTTGTTGCAGAAGGGCCAAAGAAACAGAGTTTACAGCCACAACACTTTCAAGTAGAAAGAAAAACATTTAGGGTTTTTTTTAGTGTTAATTTTCTCTTTCCCTAAATCTTGTATAAGTCAGATTCCTGTTAGCCAAATTATTTGTTTTTCCAGGCTATGTGACAAAAGAGTCCCTACCACTCGAAAGGATGACTTTCCATATTCATTCACATCTCTGTCATGCATGATAAAGCAGTCATCCCAAAAGCAAAACTAAAAATCCTTTCAGCTTATTGAGACTCTTAGCTCTTAACCACATAAGTTATAGGGAGACTGCATGGCAGGTGTATTGCCCATAGTCCATCAGCCTCACAGGTCAGTCACTCTTCAGGGACATTGCTTCTTTCTAGCCCTTATTCATGAGTTTATGGAAACAAAAGGGGGTGGTATATGCTAATACTGAACAGGTACATTGCTAGGGTCCTGAAATTTAGATATATACATACAGAGTGGAATATAAACAGGAGGAAATTCTAATTCCACAAAAGGCAATATTCTACTTGCATATTTGGCAAATTCATTACCTTTGACACTAAAGTAATAAATCTTAACTTCCTCCATAAAACAAGGTTCCTAAGCATGGAATTGAGCTTGATTCAAATTGTGGATGAGTGATTGTTCTGGTTTTGTTAGTGAGGGGGGGCCTAAGGTGGTAGCTTCTGTAGGAAACTGCTAGAAGTTGCTCCCCTTTGTTTAGTGGACTCGGCCGGGCCTAGGGAGGACCCGCTGCTGGCCAAGGCCGAGGCAATTGGTAGCAGAATGTCCCGTGATAACGCCTCTGCGATAACGTATTTAAGTAGGGGAAAACAGAAAAAAAAAGGAAGAAGATGTGAAGCAGCTGAGCAGGGGGCAGAGAGGGGGAGGCGCAGGCCTCGTGGGCCTTGCAGGCCTCACCCTCTGGCCTCCCGCCGGGCAGCAGACTGGGCCCAACTCGGCCCAGCCTGGCTGCAAAAAGTGGAGAGGAGATGAGAAGTGAATAAGATGTAAAGAGGATCCTGCAAGGCGTCTGCCAGCCTGTTGTGAGGAACGGCTGCAGACACCAAGGTCAGTGAAGAAGGAGGGGGAGGAGTAATACGGCTTCTGGCCAAGATTCCTCTGCAACTCGTGGTGAAGACCATGATGGAGCGGGTTGTCCCCCTGCAGCCCATGGAGGTCCACGAAGGGGCAGAGATCCACCTGCAGCCCGTGGAGGACCCCACGCCAGAGCAGGTGGAGGCCTGAAGGAGGCTGTGGCCCGTGGAGGGCCCGCTGGGACAGCTGTTCTAGAGGGACTGCACCCCGTGGAAGAGATGACCCACGCCAGAGCAGTTTCACGAAGGACTGTGGCCCGTGGGAGGGACCCCACGCTGGAGCAGAGGAGGAATGTGAGGAGTTCTTCCCCTGACGATGATACAGCGGCGTAAAACAACGCGTGATGAACTGACCGCGACCCCCATTCCCTTCCCCCCCCCCAGTGCCACTCGGGAGGGGAGGTAATAGAGATAATGTTAAGCCCGGGAAGAGGGAGGGGTGGGGGGAGGTTATCTTGTTCCCTGTCTCATTCTCCTGCTAATTTTAGAAATAAATGAATAGTTTTCCCCAAGTCGAGTCTGTTTTGCCCGTAACGGTAACTTTAAGGATTTCTCCCTGTCCTTATCTCAAACCTCGAGCCGTTTTCCTTATATCATCTCCTCCTATTCTCTTGGAGGGTGGGGGGAGCGAGAGAGAGACTGCGTAGTCTGGTCCCGATCGGGGCTGAACTACGACAGTGATGCACTATTTTTCTGCTCTCTGAATTCAGCTGTCATGAGTAAATATAGCAGTAGCATGATTGGAAAATTGCCCTCAAAGGTGATAAAATACAGGATTCATCAGATTTTTATATGTCCCAGAAAAAGGATAGTTGTCTTTTCTCACTTGGCAGCCTGGAAGAACCAGGACTTGGAGACACAGTGCAGGAAGAAGAATATGTTCCTGGAAGGGCAGGACTTCACCCACAGTTTTTTGCAGGCATCCTTTTCTGACTCCCTATTTCTCTCTTCTCTCACCTGCTGTGATGCTCGTCTTTTTTGCTTCTCCTAAAAGGACGCCAAAGAAGGTGTTTTGCATTGTGGCTTCAATCTAATTAGAAGGCAAAGAACTACAGCCTCATTTCACAGAAAGCTCAGCATCAATATGCTCAGAGTGTGAGTAAAATGTAAAGCTAGAGAAGCACTCCTTCAGAGTAGGGCAATGCTGCGCAGGATGAAAGCAGGCAGTTTCTATGCCTTTGCTTCTGTTTTCGCAGTTTTATCTCATGGCACCAAATCCCTCCCCCCTCCACCTTGAGTAGAAAAGAATGGCAGTAAGGAGAAAAAGGGCTTTTTGCTTTACTTTGATTATTCTTTAGCAAAGTTCCATGTGGTAGGAACAAGAAAGCTCTTGGATGGCTGACACTAAGAGGAGACGTCAAGCGCTTACCACTTCATATTCAGAGTATTCAAGTATCTTTAACAAATTGTTTCCCTTCACAAAGTCTTTTCCTAGAAAAATAGACATACTTAATGTTTCGTGATCTAATTCTTTGCTGAAAGAAAAGACATTAACAAATACGATGGCAGATGAATGTAGGGGAAGATCCCTTCCCATTGGTCTGCTTTTCCCAATTACACTAATCTTTCATCTTTGAAGATCAGACCAGAGGCATTTCTGATCCTCATTCTACTCATTCCATCTGCACCTGAGAAGACAGCCCTCCTTGGCATTCACCAAGAGAGATGTTGAGTCCAGTAATGAACACGTAAGTGAATCTGTTGCCTAAGATCTGCTGAGTTATTTAAGTACAATTACATTACACTCTCTTGGACCTAAAAGGTGATTTAGCTAAATTTGGAAACCGATCAATTTAAGCTAATTTAATTTGGATCACTGCTATTCAAGAATCTGAATTGTGTCAAAATCCCAAAATGGGCTATAATTCATGCTTTTAATTTGTTGGGTTTTTTTGTTTTTTTTTTTTTTTTAACTTCTATCAGAGTTAGGACATGAACATCTATAAAGCTGAAACAAAGCTTTATGACCCGTTAAGACAGAAAAAGTAGTTTTAGGTCACTAAATAGCCCTTTCTAAACCTCAGGGAAGGGAGAACGTCATAGTTTCATTTGTGATCCAGAAATTAGGACAATGCATTAATATACCACTTGTCAGGATATTGGACACAGACCGTTATCAAGTGCCACTCACCATACCACAATTAAACCATTCCTTCTGAAATTACTCTTCTTCTAATGCAGAAAAATTAAATTATTAATAGTTTATTCTGTAATTTTTGCTTCTTTTCTGCCTATGAAAATCTGGATGCAAGATAATGATTTTTCTTCACTGTTTTGCCATACACACCTAAGTCACAGAGGATTTTTCTGTTTCATTGCCGGATAAGCTCAGATTTCAAAACCAACAACACACACAATTGCAAGCTCTGCATGTCCTTCCCACGATAGTTCTATAATCCACCTCCCTCTGTGCCAGATCACCCCTAGCCAGGATGCTGGCAGAAAGCAAGACAGAAGGAATGCAAACATGATCAAACCAAACACAAAAACTCAAACTCACAGTTGTTGGAAATGTTTTGCAGCATTTAGCTGTCTTTTTTTCTTCATAGTCATGACACAAAGCCCTGGACACTGGGCAGATAAATACCAGTGATGATGATAGGAACAGTATCAAAATAGTTGAAATATATTATTTGGTTGTAGTTCTTTACACAAATAGCTCAAAGGCATATAGTGTTTCCTTTGTATCCTATTGTACAGAAGAGGGAAAGAGCTAATTAAAGCCACCGAATTTGTTGTAGCTGCCATGATATTCTATGTAAGTAAAAGAATTACTACACAAGAACAGAAAATTCTGCTTAGAGGTTTTTGTTTCCATGTTCTTTATCAGTATAGCAGCTAAGAAAATAGTCATTTTGACTGAAAGATCTAAGGTAGTACTCCTGGTGCCAGAGGTACCTACATGAAGGGAAAAAAAAAAAATCATCCTTTGATTTGTGAAGTGAGCAAATTGGATTTAGGCGTCATTGACAGAGACTTAACATGACACCCCACAATGTAATCTTTACTGCCACTTTTCTGAACTATATTATGAAGTACTTCCTAAACTATATTTTAACACAGGAGTAAAAGGCAAGTAGAAGTCAATGCAATAACCAGGACTCTATGGAGAACAGCACTGGTTTGGCTTTGTCTCAGGCTTATCTGAGGGAGCCAGGTACTATTTTCTATTCTCATTTTAAAAGTAATCTTGTCTTTGCTATGTATTACAAATATAGATTAGAAAGCCTTGGATTTATATGATGTGACTGGAAAAGAGGGAAAAGAAGAGGCCAAAACCATTAAAAAAAAAAAAAAAAAAGAAACCATTAGAAATAGGAAGCTGTTGACATGGGATAAAGAAAGCAAGAGAAAACAGAAAACGCTCCGGGAATTTCCAAGTCACGTTCTCCAGGATTTCCCAAAAACATTTGTTTCAGAGTTTATGTAAGTTCTTACACAGATCCTCCAAAACCACATGTGCTGGGCAAAGCAGGCAGATTCTCACACACACAGCAACTCCACACAGCAGTCAAGCCCCTCTTTCTCAGCAGTACTGGATCTATTCTTTGTTCCCTCACTAGGAACACAGCCCTAACAACAATAGAGGGTTCAGAATTAATCAGAGTCCCTGTTTGTGCTATCAGGGACAGGATGATGCCTAAACATAATCAACATGTGCCAGTGTGAACCTGGAACACACACTGTAATTCTAGTGTAGGGCTGTCAAATGACTCTGCTAACGCACTCAGTCTTCAGCCGTATTATCTCCTGTTTTTTCCAGTCCTGCCTCACTTCTGAGCCGCAGTCCTTTCCTATCCCAGCACTCAGTCCCAAGCCTCAGTGCAGCTCGCTGTGATTCACGTAAAAGTTCAGCCTCAAAAATTTGTTTGGAGTGTATGCAAGGTGGAGGAGCTCTTTCATCAGCTGTGAAATGAAACAAACTCTCTTCTCAGAGTATCAGATGCACTTTGCGATTTAAGAAGAGTACTTTTAAGTTTGTGTTATACTTCATATCTAACCCCACCACTTACTGAATCACCATACCTTAGGTGATCCCTAAAGACCTTAGGAAATTTATTGTGAGCAGAGGAGGAGCAATGGGGGAGAGAAAACAGAAATCTATAAAAAAAACCAAACCTTGTTCTTTTCTTTTTCCCTCTTCTCTTTTTTTCCTTTTTTTTTTTCCTTTATTCTCTGTCTTTCCTAAGGTTATTCTTTGCTCTAAAACACTGAACTTACAAATATGTCTACTACTTCCCTGAAGGTCTAAAAAATGATATCCCAAGAAAATTGTCTTTTTTTTTTTTCCTGTTATCTTCTCCTCCCTCTTAACGTTCAGCTAAAATGCTGCATCTCAGAGATAATTATTATCCTCCAGATTGCAGGAAGGACATCAGAGCGCCTTTTGATCCAAAAAAAAAAAAAGATACAAAACATGATTAGATACAAATGTGACAGAAAAGAAAAATATGAAAGTATTAAAATTTCCAAGCTCACTGAATTCAACAGAAGGACTCATATTATATCCAGTGGCCTCTAGATCAGCCTCTTTCACCTCATGTCCACCTCAGTCCAAGTCTGTATTCACAAAACAGTTTTCATCTCTCCAGGTAGGTAATGGCATTTCAAAATGATGGCAACTCCCACTGTTGTTCTTTCTACCAGTGCAGGTAAGGCACAGTTCCAGTGAACAAGTGCTGAACATGACTGGAAAGAACAAGCCCAAGTCACAAAACTCCACTTAAATTAACATAACCCCACATGTTATGAATTAAATACACTTGTCCTTCTTTTATTCTGTAAGTGAAGCAGCCAAAAGCTTTGAGGTTTATGTCAGAAATTAGCTGCATGGTTTTGAATACAGCCACTTTAACTAAAGACATCAACTCATGTAAGCCAAACTGAGCCCCAGGTAAAGCTGTGCTTACCGAACATGGCACATATTCTTGTTTAAGTTCACATCTTGAGTGAAAACAAAGTCAACTTTGTGCATGGGCAGTCTGAGAGAACTAGAGGTGCTCAGCTCGTCCTACACACCTCTCGGGATTCGGCTGCCACTCAGCTGCTATGTGGTAGCAAAAATACAGTTGGTGAATAATGCTGAATACCAAGGATCCAAGCTATTGAGTGCCCTAGGTCCCAAAATTTTGATGAGAACTAAGAAATACAAAAGAACAATGGATTGCTTAGGGCTCTATAAGATTAAACTTGAGATTTTAATTAAGAGTTCTTATTAAGAAACTGGGAACCCAGGACATAAACCTATGCATGAGTGGTACTTAGCAAGCAGTTTGTTCCTTAAGCCCTCTTATGAACGGTTCTGGTCCAGAAGACCGAAAGACACTGCAGCAAAGTGAATGCAACTATGGCCACCACATACTGCAATATTTCCTTTTCCTTTCAATTTCTCCCTTTTGTTTGTTTGTTTATTTAAGATCACACCTTCCTTCTGTCTTCCTCTATACTTTCCTCAGCTCAGATAAGGTTGGTCTTCATTTTTCATTGATGTCTGTCTTGTCATATGAAATTGTACGTCGTGCTTTCTATTCTATGGGCTATGCAGTTTTCAGCAAGCTATATATTAGTATGAGCTAGAAGTTGCTGTCATTAGAGGAGACAAAGACCCAACAGAGTGCAGCTACAGATTTCCATCTTCAAATAATAAACACTAGGGAAAATTGATAATACACTCCAAAACACTGAGGCATGCACACTCCCACACCTAAACACACCCACCATCTCCATATGTACACACAGAGATGATGTCTGCTCTATCCCAGTAAGCCTATAGACTTGGGGGGGGGGGGGGGGGGGGGGCAGGAAGTTCAACTTCTTGATTGAATAGTGTGCTAAACCAGGGAGTTCTTACAGGGAGTCTAAGAAGCCTTCACTGGAGAGAGCAGAGAGGCTTTGTGGACATGGGATGCTCCCTGACTCATCACTGTTGAAAAGTCTTCCTGCTACAGTAGTTCTCAGACTGTTCAGAGTGACCAAGCACATAATGCTCTAGACTTGAGTCCTATTTTCACCAGAAGTGGTGGAGAGGGGCATCAGTAATTATATCTTCAGCATAACATTTACATACGGTTCCTAGGACTGCTCCTAAGTCTGCTGAGGACAAATCAATTATTGGATAGGAAAGAAGTCAGCTAATGGTCTTTGGGGGCAGGCAAGAGGATAATTCATGAGTAGCATAGGAATATGAAGGTGTACAGCTTTTTCAGAATGGACAGGCAAGGGAATTAGAGACTCATATGTTAAGGCGCTCATGCACTTCCTCTGAAATACTGATTAGAGTGGGAAATAGATTTGCTGACAGTGTTTGCATAATGATTAAAGAGAGTAAGTAAATGAACACTGTGACAATACCGGTACCCTATATCACCACTGAGATCAGTCATGAGGGCTTGCCAATAAAACTGCTTGTATTTGAATGTGTCATGTTTAGGCTCTGAGCAGTGCAGAATACCAATAAAATCATATAAAGAAAATTTCAAATGTTTACAGCACAGAACTAATAGGATATTGTAATCAGAAGCTTAGCAGGGTAGCTGACAATGCTCACTCCAGCATGAGGTAGGGAATGGCTAGTAACAAATGAAATAAATACCTACGGTTCAGTCAGAAGGAAAAAATGTAGTAATAATTTGCTGACACTGACCAGTGTCAAGGCTATTGAACTTATTGGATTCTCCTAGATTCTACAAGGTAAACCAAAGGTACCCAGCAAGAGACCTGAAAGTAAATCTTCATGGGTTTACAATTATCAGGCATGCAGCTGGAATAATCAGATGATTCAGGATACTAGTTGAGGGTTTTTATAGAGCATCAGCCAGACTAACAAAGCGTCAAATATGCTAGAGTCTACCTCCAATCTACTTTTACTACCTTAAATCAACTAAAAACTCCTGTCAATACCTTGAAAGAATGAAGAGACTTTGGGAAACAGAACTTTCAGAATGAGAGATAAAGCCAAGGTCTTTAGATAAAATGAGCAAAGGTTTTGCTTGTCATTTTGTAATGACAAGCATGTGATGAACTTAGCAATCTATGTTTGAGCTACACTTGAACAGAATAATGTGGTTTTATTTGTCTTGTAACTTTGCCTGACTCTGAGTATGATTTTCAGGCAAAGCTGATTCTGAACAGGAACTCTGTTTCCTTCAGAGGCAATGAACCCTGATATCTAGGAGATTTTCTCACTTTTAAAGACTTTGTCAACCCAGCACAAGACATACAGCTTTCTACCATTAAAGCACAAACTCACATTTTCCTTGCAAGCAGTGTCAGAAGAAAAAGACCATGCAAATTCCAGAATCACAAAAGGTGCTTCCATGGAAGAGCTCCACCAAAGCTTCACAAAAGAGTAAGATCAAGCAGATGAGGCTTTATCTAAACTTTCCACAGCAGAGAACTCAGGAGAGATGGGTAGATGGGTGGGTGGGGAACCTTAAGAATTTTCTTTCTGTAAGAGACTTAAAAGCAACTGCAAATTCCTGAGAAAAATCACATAAATCCAAACTATGTTATTACAAAGAAAGATAGCCAAAGTGTTAAGAGACCAACTTAGTCATACCACAAGGTCTTAATTGACTTTTAACGTATGGCAAAAGTACAAATGAAGTTCAAAAAAGGGTTAAAATAGATTGGTTAATACTAACAAGTGCAACAGTACAGAAAGAACAGCTAGGAATAAAGCTTAAAAAATGGTGGCACGAAGTGAGATGAGACTCACAAAAATATCACACAGAAAAAGTATATCATTCTTTAAGTTTATTAGTAGTATAAGGCAGCATAAATTGTTAGTCCACTTTCCAAAGAAGGAAAATCTATTGACAATAAGGCTGAGAAGAGTGATTTTGCATCAATTTTCATAAAAAGGTCAGCTGTGATTAATTAACATTGTTAAGAACTAACAAAGGAGTAAAGGAGGCCTAGAATACAAAAGGAATAAGTTAGAGAAGTTACACAGCTTAGATCTTTCCAAATGAGCTGAATCTGCTATACTCCTTCTGCAGCTCTAAGGAACCGACTCAATCAATCTCAAAGCTGTTAACGATTATTTTTTTTAGAACATAGGGAGGACTGGTGATGAACTAGATAACTGACATAACGTAGTAACTATCTTTTGAAGATAGAAAAGAGGAGAAGACAGTGAACAATAGACCTATCGGCTTAACTCCAGTTCCTCAGAATAAAGAAACAATTTGGAAGTACCTCGGAGAAAAGAATAAGTGAGTATCAGTCAACACAGCTTTGTTTATGATGACCCATTCTAATTTGCTTCTGCAAGAAGGTATCAGGGGAATACCCAGTGGACGAGATGTCACATAGTAAAATTTTTTTAAACTATTTCAAATTCTCAGAATGAATTAACAGCATGGTCTAGATGAACTACAGCAGAGTAAATATATAAACTGTCCAGAAAATTGTATTCTAAGAGTTGTTCTCAGTGTTTAACTGTCAAAACAGGTAGATGTGTTGAAAGAGCCTCTGCAGGACTCAGTCATGGATTTGGTACAATTCTATATTTTCATGAAAGGTTTAGATGAAATAAGAAATATGTTAATTCAATTTGCAGATGAAAACAAAGTAAGACGAAGATTGTATTAAAATTCCAAATCATTTTAACAAATTGAAGAGGTAGCCTGAAGAAAATAGTTGCAATTCAGTAAGGTCAAGTACAAGCTATTACAATTAGGCAGTAATAATCAATGGTACAAACACACAAATCATGAGCAATGGCAAGATAGCATTTCTACTGGGAAAAAAAAAAATTGCATTATTGAAGAATACAAGCTAAACATGAGCCATCCATTCCACTTTGTTACAAAAATGCAAATACAATACTGGGTGGCTATTAAAAAAAATGTAAGCTGTTAAGACATATAAATTAATTTGTTCTCTCTTGATACAGCACTAAGATCTCTGCTAGTGTTCTGTTCTGACAAAGCAGTTCAAAAACAACTTGGCCCAACTGAAAAGGGTCCAGAGCACACATTGAAAAGCAAATAATCAGTTCTCTATGCCTAGGCTGGATAAGGCAAAAAATAACTGGCAAGGACTTCTTGTAGCAAGACAGGGTTCAAGCTAGATACCTGGAAAACATAAGGGTAGTAGGACTTGAAACAGATTATTTGAAGAGAGTCTGGTAATTCCCTTATTAGAGCTCTTTAAGAAAAGATTAGACTAACATATCAGGTACGATACAGGTAAAGTTGATCCTCTCTGTGGGAAATAGATGACCTGTGGAGATCTCTGCCAGCCCTTAACTTCTCCAATTTTATGCAAACACAAGTGAAGCTAAAAGTTCGTTCCCCACAATGATAACATAGGAGGAATAATTTCCATACTAACTGGCAGAGCAGAAATAAAGGAGCAGCAGGACTGTAAGAGGTTAGGTCTGCTAAAGCAGTGTGGGATGACTTTCATCACTTTCCACCACCCATAGCAGGAGTAGGCGCATCTCAGAAATGAGATGCACTGGTAAGATTGTGCTTGGCACCCAAACCAGGAAAATCAGTCTCTACCGGAAACAATAGTATTTATAAAAGGAAATCACTGTAAGGTCAAAAGACAGGAAGATGAGGAAATGCAAGTCTTTGCAGGGGGGGTTGACTACTTGACCTTTAAAGGTCCCTTCCAACCCAAACCATTCTATGATTCTAAGTCTATGCCAGCATGCGCTGACTGAACCGCGCAGTGTTAAAGGAAAGCTTGTACAAAACCCACTGATGCTACAGCTAAACCTAGGGAGTATGACAGTGCGCTCCCTTCTTGCAAACTCACTCCTCCTCACAAAAAGTCCACAGAAGATCAGAAGGAAGGGAATTAGAATGAGCTTTAATTGATGAGCTGTTAGGCACAAATAGATTAATGAAAGCTGTGTACGATGCATCAGCAGTGACCAGGCTTGGCAGGGCTGTTATCACTGGGTATTAGCTCACAGTGGTATAGATGAAGGAGAGACGCCACTCAGGGTAGAGCTGCCAAGTGAATCATAAGAGATCAGGAGCAGAGGGCTTCCCTTCAGATGGCTGAGCTGGGAACGCAGCACTGGGAATTCTTTTTCTTACCAATTTCATCTAATCTCTTCTCTCTAAATCCCTTTTCTATTGTAGGCTTTGTTTTTCTGAAGCCACTTGCAACATTCCTTTGTTGTGACTGGAGGAAGGAAACAAAAGAAGTGGCAAAGCATTTTGCTGTACTAAAAGCACAAAGAAGAAATGTTTTGCTGATCCACAGCACAGTAAAGTCTTCAATTGCCTTGGGTCACACCCACAGTACAAGGTGGTATTTCATCAGTCTGGTGCGGATTATACAGGACTGAATTACCACAGCATAAACTCTGGATTGGGTTTTATATAATCTATGGACCTGCTATCTCCTTTCATTTTCCCATCTGCTAGATTTTGTCTTTCAGTAAGGCTTGAGGAGATGCATTTCCAACTTTTACACTCTGATAGGAAGAGGCTTAGACTCTAAAATAGAAAGGAGAACAGATTACAGCCATAGACCATGTCTTCTCTTATCTTCTTTTATTTTCCTTTTTTTCCCCACTCCCTGGTGAGATAGCTTTCCCTAGTTAGTCATCCTGCTACTAAATTGAAGTGGAACCTATGAAAGGTGTGTAAGATAGATGGAATGAATTGCTCTCAATGACTGTAAAGAAAGCTTTTGATGAGAGATTCTTAACTTTTAGAATTTAGGTTAATAAAGTTGATTAATCCTATCTGGTGAGCCTGAAAGACTTTGATATAGTTTTTATTTGTGTGTATGTGTATTCTACCCCAACCCACTCCCATCAACTCCAACATTAAGTGGAATAAACCTTACCATGATGAGCTATGGGTAGGTAAAAATAAAGCATACTTTCTCTTTTCTAGAAATTAATTAGCTCTGGTGCTATAAAATCTCTATCATGTTGGATTCAAAGGCAGACTCCTCTAACACTTTACGCGCATCAGAAATATGCACTACTGCTGTTGGGAGATTTATTCACATCACAACAGAAGTACCTCATGTGTCCAAGAAGAGTAAGTCCTTTGGCTTTTACCTCTTGTGACATCCTCAATGCATTAACTTTTCCATCCACAGACCAGAGTATATTAGGGATTAATACAGCTCAGCAACTCAAAACACACAGATTGTCAGTCTCGGTAATCAGCCTGAAGAATTTTGAGGACAGTTGTTATTTACAGAAAGTGATACGAGACCCAGCAGAACACTTAACTTTAAATAAACAATGTGGAAACTTCACTACCCAGAAAGTCCTAAGTGGCAAATAGGCAGCTCAGATGTTCGGAGTACGGTTTGATTACATTCATGCTGAGACTCAGCAAAAGCAGAAGACGGGAAAGGGTAAGTCAGAAAGCAGGGGGCCGTTATCACATGGATTCACTCTCATTTCAACTGGTGTTTAGCTCTGGTTTGTTAGCTCATTAAAAACATGTTGCAAAACCCAGTCTCAACACACTGATCACCAGCTCAGCATGTGTTCCCACGCACAGCGCGGTAGCAGGGACCGTCCGCAGCGGGGCTGCAGCAGGTCGCACTTCAGAGGCTGTGCAGGGCTTGGAGGGAGCTGGCAGGGCCTTTTGCATCACGGAGTAACAGGTAGTTGCAAAGTGAGTTCTTCTGTCCCACATTTCCTTCATCGCAGTATCCATACTTGGCAATGTGAAGGGAGACAGCAAGCAACATTGCAGTAAAGTGCAATGAAGACGACAGGCAGTTTAAATCTTGCTTTAACAAGAACACCACTGCGTGGATCCTGAATTATCCCTAGGTCCAAGCTGCAGCCCGGCCTAAGAGGGGATCACGTAGAGAAGCATCCCATTAGAACAATGAGGAGATGGCAGCCAAACCCCATCTCCTCAGAAACGTACCTCTGTCCCACCCTGCCCCTGTGCGTTTGAACAAAGAGGGCAAGCTGGGGGTCCCGAGAAGTGCAGCATGGAGGACAGTGTCTTAGCACTTTACTGAAATCTGCATGTGGATTCTGCTCACTCTCACGCTGGGAAAAAAAAACCCACTCCAACAAGCTGCTGCTGTTCACACAAGGACTTCCAATTGAGCTCTAAATATAGCGAGGTGGCACAACAGAGAGGGCCCTGGCCTTAACACAGGAACCAGAGGTTAGCAATGTGAATGGGCTGATAACAGCTTCCATCATTGGGCACTCCGTAATCGGACAATGCCAGCCGCTGAATTCCTTCCAGCAGCTTTTTTTTTGATACACCACTATAACCAGGCAGATGTTGGCCTAAAACAAAACCTGATAGAGCTCAGAAATAGTGTGCCTCCCCAGACCAACCCTTGCTGATCTTTGAACTCAGTTGTTATCTTGAAGGAAATCCTCTCTTCTGAACTTTGGTATGAATCTAATTAATGAGTTAATTCTCTGCTAATCTATTCTCTTCTTTGTGTCTGTTTCATGATTAATTTAGTTCCAGTGAATTTCCTTTACCGACTGCAGAGTAGAAACACATTTCCTATCCTATTAATCTCCACTTCTGACCCATTAGTGGGGACTAAACAAGGGCATATGCCTCCATGCCTTTATTTTCTGAGCCACTGCAGAGCACATATCATTTCCAGAAAAGCAACACTGGGACAAGTAGGGAAATTCTCCAGGCATACTTGTGGCACTGCTGTAGAGAAGACGGAGGTAGGCTGGACACCCAGAAGATGTAAAGATTGTAGAATGCTTGAAAACTCTGCATGATTACATCAGCTACAGATCCAGCTGAGAGGAAAACCCAGCAAGACTGCAAACCGCGCAGGGATGTCACTCAGTAGCAAAGGACCAGAGAAGAGCCCAGTCCCAAACTCTGAGAATATAAATCTCTGTTGAGGGAGACAGACAGGGATGTGGGTTTCACTGTTTCTGAAGCTCTTGAGGCTCCAATATTATTTTCCTGGTGTGGAAAGGAACATCTTGCTTGGAGGATAGACAGACTTCTCTGTCTCCCTCCACCTCCAATGCGTTCTCAGATAAATTTCAGCCCCTATGCCAGAGTATTCAATTTCTGAGAAATTTAAGGAATTAGTAGATGTTGCATTACAGAAGAGCCTTACAGACATCTGACACTGGTGAGGATAAACTCCTGATGGACCATGGCCACCAGAGGGACCTGAGCTGGCAAAGAGAACGAAGATCAAAAGTTATGCAAGGACTCAGTATATACACTGCTCCTGACTTCACTGCATCACCAGGTGCTGGGTCATACATGACTGGATTTCCCAAATAGACTAGTATATCATCAGCAGCAGCCCTATGGGCTTAGCCTTCAGGCTTTGCTCTACAGGGACTTTCTCTGCTCAGAGATGAGGCTTTGATCCTGAACAGTACATTTGCACAATAAGAGTTTGGGTATGATTTTAAAAAGAGAGAGAGAAAAAAGTGAACAAAAGCCATGTTTCTGCATCTGTCTCCAACCTGCTCTTCCTTGAAAGGTGCAAAGACACCTCAGAGACATTGTCAAAGTGCTTAAATCATTTTTTTACCTAATCCATTATTTATACTTCCACTCAACTCTTTTTTTTTTTTTAATCCCGAGCTCCCGAAACTAAGGCATCAAGTTCTTTGTAGTATTAAAAATCACTTCCATGAGCTGCAGGGGAAGGTAGGGAGAGGGCTTAAGTCTTGGCCAGCCCTTACCCTTCCATAACCACCTCTTACAGGGACCCTCTGCCTTTTGCTCCCTGTTCTGTACCACTCACAATCTGCCAACATCACATGCTCATCCATTTGTTTGTCTCTTTTTTACTTGGTCCTTTCTGGGCTATTTAGGTAAGAATAAGCACTGTCTTCAGGCCAGACACATAGCACTGAAACCTAAAAGGTCTAAAAAGATGACATGATTTCTTACAGGCAGGAGAGACTCTGGTTTCCTTCACTAACCCCAGTTGTGGCCAGTAATCTTCCAAGGTAATTGCTCAAAGATAAAATGGCTTCTTCAACACTGTTCATCAAACTGGGTGAGGATAGAGCTGATTAACCCAGGAACCTGTCATGCTTCTTGAAAACACTAAACATCAATGATAAGGCACATGGACAACACTGAAAATATCACAAAACTGTTACTTTAACAAATGCTACAGTTTCCCTAGCAAAGTAATCTTGAATTCTTGCCTTCCTAGATCTTAAAAGACACCACATAAATAAACAGGGTTCCAAAGCAGGTGGTAAAAGTAGAAGCACAGGAAGACTATAAGTCTTGAGCATCTTTCATGACCAGATGCAGAAGAAGTGAGATTATAGTTGCTTATACAATAACTGGCAATTTGGGCATTCCCAAATATTCTGTCTTGCACAGAGGACAAAGGTGTATCTGCAAAGGTGAAAGGTCAGCTGATGAAAGGAAATACTTCCTCTTTCTGCATAACACACAGCTAATATGCAAAACTCATGAGGTAGCAGGGTGCAGCCAGGAGCAATGTAAGATTCAAAAAGCACTAGGCACTTATATAGAAAATGAGAGCACTGGAATATTTCATAAGAAAGGATTATTGTTAATATAATTATTCAGAAAGGCTCAAATTCTAATGTTTCCAGGTATAAATAAACTACTGTCTGAAGATAGAAAGGCATTCCTCCAGAAGGTAGAGGAATTCTGTAATTGTCCACTACGGCAATTTCTTGCACCCCTTTTTGAAATCTCCAATGCTGAGCACTGTCAGAAAGGACACTTGACTGTACTCGTGTACTACAGTGAATCCTCTTTTCTTATGATTCACTTGTTCATAGATGAAAACACAAGCTGTGTGCTAGAACAAAAAAGAAGCATTAATACCAGGGAAAGCCTGACAAGATAAATCCAGGTAGCAATACTTTACCTAAATTCTTGGCTGCCCCCTGCAGCTCAATGGAAGATGAAACACTGCTTTTTTTATTTGCAATGGGTGTTCGCTTTCTCTTTGAATTGCATTGGACTTTTATCTTTTAATGAGACGCTAGTGCCTTTTTGGTGGATGCTATAAAATGGCATCTTCAGAAACAATTCTGAAGTACAGAGCATGATGTAAAAATTTGTTGGGTAGACTAGACAGAGCAAACAGAGAGAGAAATAGATAGAGAACAGATCCTTTCTATTCTTCCCCTTATTCTTAATTTCTGATGATACTGGTCTGATACCAGAATCTTTTTTTGGCATTCACCTGCTTCTATTGCTTATTCTGCCTTCCAAGTCCAAATCCTCAGACTCTAACTCATGTTGAAGCAGGGATTTAAGGTAGTGAGTAACTGTTAATACTTAGAAGGAAGCCATTATAGTTTAAATGGTGAGTAATGTGCCATAGATAAAGCTGCTGATTTTGTATTTTTGAATGATTAGGGATACATTTGAAAGCCTAATCATAAAGCAAGCTACTGTTACTTTCAAAATTAAATTCAATCTTACAGATATTAACTTTTCCTTAATTCAAAAACCACAAGTTTTAACAGGAACAAATGGAAATAGGAATAGAAGATGGAGAAGGGGGGAATATAGAGAGGACATCCCCAAATAGATGCAGAGGGAATGCTCCTCTTCTTTCTTCTTACACTATTCTGAGTCTTCCTCTCCTTCCTACCCCGAGAGCAGCCCTTGCCCTGGCACATTGGCTACACTCAGCATGCAGGGTCCAGACAGCAGCTGCCTGAACCCTCAGCCTCTGCCCACAGACACAAGGGCAAAAGGAACCTGTAACCTTTCCTCAGGAAAGGAAAGTTCACAACAAACAGGGGTGGTTTTTTGTTTTGGCCATTACATCCCATTCCAGTCCCATCCAATTCTTTCAGAATTACAACTTCCCATAGAGTTGTGCCAATCCATCTCAGCTAGCAGCATCCTTTCCCTCTTCTCCTCCAACAGCCCCACTGTTGGTCAATATGCACAGTGAATCCTTCCAGCACATCACAGGTCCATCTGCACTGTTTGAGGCCAGAATCAGTCCCATACCTCTCACGTTGCACTATGATAAGAAAGTGGCAGTGCTCTGTCCTGGACTTCTCCCAGAGAAGATCTCTTACCTAGGCTGTATTATTAAGTACTACAAACTGGCCAGGGACAAAAAAAAAGATGGGTCTTCATCTAGTACTTGAATTTTCCCCATGTTCATGGGAATTGGATCTGAGATTTTCAGCTTGAGTACATTTCTGCTCTGTAAACAAAAAAAAAATAAAAGGCTAAGTATTCACTTCATGTGGATCTTCCCCCTTCCATCCTTCTAGTCTCAGCTCCAGACTAATTCTCACAACTTCTGTTTGCCAACCTCACGTTCAACCTATACGTCCTAATAAATCCCTATAGTTTCTGAGAGAATACAATGAATTATCAGAGGCTACAGGGACTGGCTTTAACATTTGTACCTCTATACACTGGTACATGTGTGTGCTGGGCCCTGAAACAACAATCTGCCCACGTTTATCTCATGTCTCCCACAATACCGCTGCCACGTCTCTCTTTACAATATCTAGCACAACAGGAAGCGGGAGGGTCTGCGTGTGAGTCACAGCCACAATACGCTCAGCAGCCGGATCCTCTGACAGAATACACAATACAGCTGAGATGTCAGAGGAGGTGGCTTTCGAGTACTTTAAAATGCTGTTCAAGTGCCAACTTTCACCTCCAAATATGACACTTTGCTCACCCACCCGCTTTCCTTCCAGGCTATGCGTTCCTTTTACTGCAACTCGACAGCTTTAATTATGAATTTCTCTGCCTTCTCTATCCCTTTAACTATTTAGTCTCTCATTTGTCTTGCTAAGTTGTTTTTTTTTTTTTTTTTGTATGCTCCTAGAGAGCAGTTGTACGCTGTCACCACAGTACAAGAGGACTGGTCAGACTCTCATTTGCAGGCTGGGCATCAGACCAAAAGGACTTGCAACAAGTTATTTGCCTTGAAAGCAGAAATCTCTGTTCTTATGTTCCCTTTGCAGAGAAAGGGCACAGCGACAGTGGCACAATGTACCTAGGAGCATTGTTATATCAAAACCATTTGGTTCACCTTAGCTCTTATTGTCTGAGTAGCTTAAACGGGTACAAACTTTCGACCTGGTGAAAAAACTAGGTGCCACTGGTGGTTTTACAGAGGATTCGGCTGCTTCTATCTCTGTATTTTACCCATCTAAATCTGCTTTAGACAGTGTCAATGTGTGCACCACTGTCACTATCACTGCTGTGCAGGACTGTGAGGCTCTGATGCTACTGATGGGTTGGGAGACATTCTGCTCTATACAGTCTCACAGACCCCTGGCATTCATTACAGTTTCCTTCTAAATTCTGTGATGCTTGGCATCTTGGCGCCTATGTTGGGTTCCAGAGGTGAGAACTCCAAATGGTGCAGTGTTTGATCCAGATAATCCAGATCAAAAAGTCTCTTGTTCCTGTGATTTATGTCCCAGGATTAACCCTCCAACACATGGGACAGCAAAACCTGTTTTGAAGCTCAACCAAGCTAATTTTCACCTACATAAGTGTGTTCCTCAAGAGGCTTTGTTGGGAGCTGTGGACAGAATAATTAATTGCAATAAAGAGAGCAACTCATCGGAGGCAAAATACACTACTTGCCCAAAAATGTGCTTTATTCTAAAGGGTTAGAGAAATGCATTTTGGCTAACTGCCATCCTAATCACTTAATCCATTGCTTCTCCTGCCCAAAAGAAGGTACTGTAGCAAGTATTGGTATGAAATATCTATTATCTGGTTTTCACAAGTCTCTGAAGTTCTTTTGGCACTCTGGGAATACCATTTGGAAAAGTTCCACAAGGAAACACTAAATCACTGGCATTCTTGAAACAGCCTTATTATTTATCCATATTTGCCAGCAGCTCACAGGCACGAGGATACCAACCACAGTAAAGCCTTTTTCATCTACATTTCTTAATACCATCAAACAGCTGAAAACAAAGCACAGAGATCATCAGCGTTGCACTGACAAAGTTGTCTCCTCCTGCTATTGTGCCAGAACCCCAAATCCAATGCAACTGGTGTTTCAGATTCTGCTGCAGTATGTAGTCTATACAAGGCTATATATAGTCCTCTGAACCTGCATCTTCAGTGCTACATCTGTGACACGTTCAGTCTGAAATCCCACTTCTGTGGGAATACTTGTATTCAAGATGACTGATAGTCTAAACAGACTGATCCTCCCATCATCATTTGCATCTTCCGGGGTGGCGGGGGGAATCCATTCTGTTCCACAGTCAGCACTATCCTGGTCTATATAAAAGGCACCTCAGAGTAAAGTGTATGTCCCTCATAAAGTATTCCTGTGGGGGAGGCTTTGTAAAGGGGAATCATTTCTGAGCCCAAGATAGCAATCAGCTTTATTTTTCTAACCCAGCATGTGAAGGGCTCTAGTGGCTTTCATATTTCAAGTTAGATCTGAAGGGAAAAGGATTGCAGTACAGAAATACAGATGCTCCTAATCAATACAAAAATGTCTAATACCAGACAGTACTATAGCAATATGCCTCACAGAAAGGACAATGCAGAGCCCATTTGTTCTACTGGATATATACAAGTTCATTATCTGCAGTCCAGTCAGATCTGTCTGTGTAAGATAATTTGAATAAGCTCAGACAGATATGTGAGCAAGCAATGTTTTTGTGTATGTTTG
Organism: Chlamydotis macqueenii; assembly: GCF_036417535.1. NCBI lineage: Eukaryota > Metazoa > Chordata > Aves > Otidiformes > Otididae > Chlamydotis > Chlamydotis macqueenii. The sequence continues at coordinate 7,797,870 of NC_141567.1, read as the reverse complement.
AGGTTCTTTCTACTATCTCTTTCTCCTCCATTTGCTCTTTTCCTCTCCTTCCTTTCTGCTGCTATTTCAATTACTATTATTAGCTATTAAGTGATAAATTAATTATCTCTGAAATAAGCGTGAATAACTGTACTCAGCCTGGCATAGCTGGGGCTAGCATTTGATCACAATCAACAGAAGCTGTGCAGCTTCCAAAATATTTAATAATAATAATAATAATAATAAAAATCAATAGGAGGAAAATAGGGATGGCTCCAGAAAGTGTTAATGAAAAGTTGCTGAATTACAGTGGCTCACCTGTGAACAGCTACATGAAAGCCTTCTGAATACCAAATATATTTATTACAGTCTATATTGCTTGGCTGAACCTCCAAAGAATTCATTGGGCTTGTATTCTTGCAATAACAAAGAAGAGATGCTGAAGAGTTCAGGATAAGAAGGATGAAGGGGCGGATGGAAGAAGGTTCACATTCTTATTTAGGAAACACGATTATCAAGTCATATAACAACAATAAAATCTAAAGCCTGTAATAGATCCAAACTCAAAATCTGAGGTTTTTTCCTCTCAACAGCAGAGGCAGCAATTCTTTAGGTCAGACACTTGGAAGGCAAGAAAACATTACCCTCTGCAACATCAGTGTGAAAGATCACTGGAGAGTATTATAAGACAGTTGGGAGTTAAGCCATTTCCAGAACTGATCCTAAATGGCTACAGCAACATCAGGCTGCTCCAAAGCCCAGCTTCAGCTACTCTCATACCTGTCACATTGTGTTAATGTTAGACTGTGCTCAGAAGTGTTGTACAAAATACACTAAAAAAACTCCTTTTGCCCCATGTTCTGCACCACCTGAGTGACATGGTAGTTTGGCTTACTTAGGTAAATGCATCTCCACAGCACTTTTCTCTCCAGCATCGAAATACAGAAACACCACATCCAGAGATGCTCATAATGCAGTAGAAATTTAACATTCCTTTCTGAGTAATAAAATCTGTGACTAAGCTAAAAATTAGAATCAATAAAGAACCTTCTCTCCTGGAAGCTGCCACAAGGTATTTAATGTCTACAGATGATCAAGGTTAAAAACGCACCAAATCTTTACTTAAAGAAAAATGATGCTTCAATCAAATAGAAATCTGAATCAAAACAGTCAAATAATTCCTGCTGACTTTTTCCTCATGGGGTTAGATTCACTACATGATGAAAGAGCACTTTCATCTTCATTCATGTGTCAGAGGACTCCCCAGAGTCCAACTGTCCAGTCTACCTCAGGGGACTGCATGCTATGGATGCTGGTACACCCTAACTATGAGGTGGTGGGGTATTTTGCAGGGTGAAGCACTGTCTTGCACTCGAACCTTTCAGGTGAAATTTTTTCCAGTTTGTATAATCAAAATAAATATAACTTGAAGGAAGGACACCCACATTCACCTGTAACTATAGGAAGATCCAAACCACCAGGCAAGGGAGCCATTTCCCATCATGCACACAAGTATAACGATACACTTCTGCAATTCAAAGATGCACTAAATGTGCCTTAAATGAAGCAAGCATACTTTGCTCCATCTGCATTACTTGAACTTTCCTCTTTCTTGTTTGCTTCATCTCCTCAAATTCACTTTAGTTTTATCTGAACCACAATTTAGCCACATAGCTTAAAAGACGGGTGTAATTGTTTGCACAGCCATTATCAGGAGAAGGTGCATTATAGTGAAAAGATGGGAAATTCAATAGTTCAATACTATCCAGGATCACAATGGTGCATCAATGTGGTATAAAAAAAGAGCAAGCACAGTTCCAAATGATCTGCAAATCCTTCTCAATTCTTCGATTTGCCATCCATACACCAACCAATCTAACTCTGCTCAGTGTATGCAAGATTAAAAGATTACTGGACAAAGGGCCAGAGCAGTGACTAAGCCTCCTACTTTTGATTAATAGCAGAGCTAGACATATTTACCATCTGGGGTGGAGAGAGATTTGGCTCTGCTCAAAAAAGGTAAGAAATGGTGAAGAATGGTAATGAAAAATGGTAATAATATTTGAGTCAGCAGAAAATGCGTGATGACTTTGCAAAAGGCTGTCTCAACATATAAGATGTGTCTTATGAACAAATAGTTACAATTGCTGCAGTGTATGCAAAACATTTCCTAGCACAACCTGGAGGGCAGAGAAAAAGAAAAGGAAGGAAGGTGCCATCACTTCAAACTACAAGGAAAAAAGGGAGGATACCTATAGCTGAGGCCTGCTCTTGCTTTCTCTCTCTGTCTCAAACCTGCTTTAAGTGAACAAACCGTCACTTCCCATCCTCTTTGTGGTCATGACAAATGTGAACTTATCTGGACAGTGTTGACTTAAAAACCTAATTGCTTTTACAGTAAATGAGGCATGAAACCTATTATCGAAAAACATCATGTCCGAAGTACAAGCTGGCATTTCATTTTCCCAGCAGAGAGCTTCTGAATGCCAGAATTGACTGCAAGGCATGGCAGGAGGCTTGAAACACAAAATTAGTGATTCTTCCTGGGGCATAGCAATAGCATGCTTGTGAGGCCAAGTTTGGGAAAGGGCAGAATTTTTGTTTGTCTGACGGTGGTTGCAAAGCCCAGAAAATTCTCCACATAATTGGCCTTTGACCTTGTCAGAGTAGTTCATAAGACCAACCCTATTGAATGCTGGTGGAAAAAGAGCTAGTTGATGCAGAAAAACACCTGGATATTACTTGTGAAAAGAAAAAGCCACGAACAACTAGGTCCCTTAAGTAGATCTTGTGCAACATGAGGGTGATAATGCCTGAATAACTATGAGAGCAAATATGAAGTGTCTCAAAAGCCCAGGTTGTAAATTCAGAGACCAGCTATTACCTAGAGTAATTTAACCCCTCTTCCTTGCAATCACACATTGTAGCTCTAATGTATCTTATGTGTGTGCCACCACCTTTCAGCATGTTCATGAGACAGCTGCCATATAGACATGTTGAGGACCAGTGACACAGAGCTGTAAGGCCAGCTTCATGATGTCCAGTGATTTCCTGGCTTTAGGGGACACACTCTACTGTCCTACTAGCATTATAGCCCCACTGATGGAAGTTCAGGCTCTGTTACTTATTCTCAGATGCAGTTAATTTGCTACTCAGCCTCTGCTGGGAACTTATTCCAACAGTTACCCTACTCATGTTTATAAATGACAGCGTACAGTTCACACTTTAGGAGAAAGATAGACTGTAGACAAGAAGAAATTCTTGCCTGGGTAGCAAACTTCATTTAGTTAGGTCTGCTAAAGGTTTCTTCCACCTTTCTTTGACTCATTGGAGACAGTACACTGAACACCATGGACCTTTGATAGAATGAGGGGCAATGGTTTTAAGATAGAGGGAGGTAGATTCAGACTAGACATCAGGAAAAAAAAAATTTACAATGAGGGTGGTGGAACACTGGCACCGGTTGCCCAGAGAGGTGGTCAATGCCCCATCCCTGGAAACATTCAAGGCCAGGTTGGATGGGGCTCTGAGCAACCTGATCTGGTTGGAGATGTCCCTGCTCCTTCCAGGGGGGTTGGACTAGATGGCCTTTAAAGGTCCCTTCCAACACAAACTGTTCTATGAATTTATATGATTCTATGATCTGGTGTGAGAATTCACACAGGATGCCTCCATTAGAGCAGTCAGTTCCCTGTCAGCTATTACCTTACTCCAATTTACTGACCACTGTTTCTGACAGAGCTATATAAAGTCACAGCAAGTAGTTTATTCCAGGGAAGCAGGCAGGGTCCAGCCTGCTCCTTCATCCCCTTCAAGCAGTGGTGAAAGAATAAGGCTGCAAAATACTCAGAGCAGAGACAGCCTGAAGAAGAAAATTAAAAGACATACACAGTTACAAACCTTGACAGGTGAAAATGTTCGATGTCGGAGGGAGATGCTGAGATGCCAAGTCAATGCCACGCACACCAGACACCAGGGCAAACAGAGACAAATGCAGGACATGAACCGTAGGGAGTTCACAACAGAAGAGACCTCTGGCTTCACAGCTTTTTATCTATGTACTTTTGCAACAAGACATTTTGTCTGGGAGTCAGCTATATCCCATGCTGGATTAACTTCTTTGTCTATGGCTCGACCTGTCACCCAGAGTACTCCAGAGATGGGCACTCAGAAAAACAAATTTATGAAATACGTTAGAAATAGACAGATGTATTTAACAAAAGCACTACGCAATGCATCACACTGCTTATAGCTTAATCTCAGCTTGCTTTCTGCAAAACAAAACCCTAACGACTAAATAAAGCTTGCATTTTCATCAAGGTTGAACAATACTAATTCTTTTCTTTTGATACCAGTGAATACTGCTCTGATAGGAATCACCGATATTTGTACCTTTCTCATTTTTTCTGGTAACCACAGAAGACAACAGAGCTAATTTTAATCTACAAACATTTCATTCTCCGTAAACCCATAAAGGTGAGTCTAGTCTAGGAAGCAGCAGAGTACAATTTCCATTATATACCACCAGTAAGCTGCAAGGCTCTGGCGACCTCCTTGTGCTACCTAGAAGACCTAGGTTAGACTTTATCTATATTGAATAAAATTAGACAGAGTGGTGCCCCTCAGCTTGCTCAGTAAAATGGGTTTTTTTTGGCGAATCTTTTTCTTTTTTCCAAAGTCTGTGAGTTGAGATCAAGGTGTAGAAATAGCTGCCCTCCTGCCCGTATCTGTGTGCTCTCTATATTCTGCATTCTTCCGTTGGTTTCAATAGGGCTCCTATTCCCATTAAAATAAAATTATGTAATTCTTCTCCCTAGACTCACAGAAATACAGGAACAAAGTTTTCTGAATCAGAATCAACATACTGCACCATCTTTTTCCATGAATTATTTATTTTTTAAAAAGAATATGCCAGTAAACCCTTTGGTCCTTGCACCTCCCTTCCCCCAACCTTCTGCAACAAGCTCCTGCAATATGACACGTCTAGGTGGTATTAAACAATTCAGCTGTTTATCTGGTCTGCAAATGGTGACAAATTGCACCTAAGCTACAAATTTCCACAAACCTGCAATTATACCCAGTAGAGTGAAAATGAACAAGTAACTGTCACATTGCCTTTTAAGCAGTGACATCACATTCCTGGATGCCATGGAGGTACTCACTTATGCTGCGCAAACGTGAATGGACAGAAGGCTTTGCTTTCAGCTACCATGAACACATTTGGAACAATATGGGGGTTTTACAAAGTAAGGGAACTTTTTTTTGTTGTTATTAACTTCTTTAAAAATATTTATACTTAGACAGCTTCCTGCTATTATTTTGGTACTGATCAACTACTGCACAATATTGGGAAAATGGAATGAATTCCCGTTAACATCAAAGAAACCAAAGGAAAAAGTAACAGAAGACTACAAGAGTAAGGAAAATGCTCATTGAGTTACTGTGCCCAGATGGCTTTTTTTTTTCAGTGTCTGAGGCTAGTCAGGGTTCGATATTTTTCTTCCCATTTTATTTTTATGTAAAGGCCCTTCTAGTTCCAGTTCAAAAGTGAGAGTTTGATTTATATCTCAAAACCATCAGCCTAGCCAGGCTTCAGTAGCTTTCTCTAATGATACACCAATAATTTGTCGGATGGCTGTCCACAACATGGATGGTGTTTAGCATACGCCTTAATTGCTTCATTTATATGTTCAAATGCACAAGCGAGAGCAGCTAATCCAAAGGAATGTCTCTAGGTTTTAGCCCTCTTTTTTCATTGTCCCTCATAAACATTAAAAACTGCGAACAAGCTTGTAAGAATGGTTTTCGGCATGAGGAACAGGTGGTGGTAATGTCGGTTAAGTATTCCTGCAGGGGGAAGACTGGAAACCTGCTATAAATTATGGGGGCATTTCTGCAACAGAGGAACTTGCTTTTCATTGATGAAGCTGACAGAGCTTTTTGATGACAAAGCCATTGGGGAGCTTCAAATCATATCACATCACTAAGTTTTCTTTCTCTATTTGTCTTGGAAAAACATTATTGCAAGCATATGTGCTTGCACATAGCATTAACAAGTGACGGTAGCCTAGAAAGAATACATATATTACTGCTTCATCACAAATTCAAGCTGAAGAGTCCCATGCTCTGACACTTATCCAGGTCAAATTCCCCATATAGTCATAATGGGGCAACCTCATTTCAATACATTCCATTGAATGTAGGAAGCAAATAAATTAATTTTGCAATATGGAAAAACACCTCCTAAATAATCAGTGGGATCGTGACTTCTTCCTATGCATCAAAAAGTTGCAAATCTTTTGCAATCTATGCTGTAAATGTCTACAGGACTCAATTCAGTGAGGAAAAGAGGAATTTCTTGGAGTATCCTTGCAGAATCACGCCTCCAGTGTCATGCTATCAAAGTCATTTTTCTAATCCGCAATATTTACTCTCTACTTTGCAGCTCTTAGACAATGCCTTCCATGTAAGACATGCTCTCCACGGAGGATCTGAGGTAGACAGAACACCATCTGACACTCCAGTGAGCAGAAAAATGTTTCCTGCTGATTCACTTGTCTGAGGGAGTAGCATCCCTATGCTCCAGTAATTAGTTTTCACAGGAAGATGGAAATTAACTGGAAAATAGAAATCAGGTTCCTTTCTTTCACCTTTTTTTTATCCACATGGATGGCTGCAGGGCACAGAACTGCTCTTTTAGTAGTTTCTTTGGGAGTCAATTGTATCTTCATTTCCAATTACTCTCAATACACTCAACTTACCAAGATACAAATCGCAGCCATAAGGAGAGTCCATTTCTGCAGATTTAAACCCAAACACATGCCCACCAACTTGATTCCTACAGGAGAACTCTCTGAATACCAATATGACTGACCTTTGTGTCCGGTCTGTTATCTCCTCCTCCAGGTCTAGCAGGAGTGCTGCCTGAGCCATCACCTTCTTGCTGCAGGGCAGGGATTTGAGGTGCAGAATGAGCAAACCAAGGCAAAATTTGCTTCCCATCTCCTCCAGCTCTTGAGTCCCCAGCTGCAGGCCCTGATGGAGAGAGGCAGAAAGTCTCGGTGCTCAGTGTGCAATTCACAGGTACATGGAAAGAGTCAGGCTTGTTTTAGGTAAGAAGACTAATTCTTAGTGTTCTCCCTTTCATTCTGAATGAGGGGTTCCTTCACGTTTGCTACATATGGAAATTTCCCCTACAGAATCATTTTAAAATGAACTGACAAGCACTGGGTCTACAGAAGCTATTCTAAAATAACCTCTCTTGCAAATGGAGAAACAGAGGCAAATAGTTTAACTGCTTTGACTACATTTGCAGAAGTCATTGTAAGAATTAAACTCAGGCCTCAGGAGGATCTGACTGTAAATTCACTTTTACAAATCATTAGGACTTATTTTTTCCCTTCTCCCTGCAGACAAGTCATCTCCCTAAGCAATGGGGGGGGGAAAAAAAAAAAAAAAAAAAAAGGTCCTATAATTGTAAACACTGGGTAGTGGCAAAGATGGAAATGGAAACTGGGAGGGGAAAGATGAGGGAAGAGATCTTTAACAAGTTATGAATTGTTTTTTAAGAAAAGCAATTGCAAAATAATACACACCTCTAAGGAATTTCTCAGTCTATTAAAAGCTGATGTCTCTGTAGGAGAGACAAGCAGAGATAGAGAAGCACAAATAGTGTTTGGATTATCAACATCATCTTTCAAGGGAGGACTCTTCCAAGCTGCGGATTGCTTGGAAGAACCCTCATTATGAACAATCTGTGTTTGTTTTTTCACTAATTAAAAAAAAATAAAAAATAAAGATCTAGCAAAGAACAAACTCACCAAGGGCCTGCATAGGAGTAAGTCAATGTAATTGATGGCAGTTTCATGCAAGCATCAAGAGCTTGGGAAACCAACAAAGCTCAGATATACCAAAAAACCTAAGAAACTGCAAAATCCCTCATCTTTGGCATTTAGTGACTGCATCACATCTACTTCTTAATGCTAACACATCAGAGGTTGAATCAATTGCTGAACAATTGCTACTTCTGCCAATATCACCCCTATGTGCTTTTGCAGCACAAAACATCTCTGCAGCCCATCTTCTGAGGAGAGCTCCAGCTCTGTTTCCAAGACTCTTTCCTTAGCAACTCTAAGGAGTCCACACTCACAGTCCTAGCACTAGCCTTTTGCATGGTGTGAGCTCCATGCCAGCACAGCCCGCACTTGACTCTCTACTAGGTATTTGTTAGTGGGCATCCTAAGGGTAACAAAGCCTGTAGGTGTTCTGGTGATCCATGACACAAGGTTGAGTTCTGATATTTGGTTTATTTTTTTTTTTATTTTCTCTATAAAGTTGTTGCAATTGAAAAGTGCTTTGGGATCCTTGGGTCTGAGTAGCTCTGCAGAGCAGAAAGATTATCTGTGAGTCAAAAACATGCAGATGGATGGAAGAATGAAGGTATTTCTCACATAAACTTCTGCAGCTCTATTGCAAAACTTTTTTTTTTTTTTCTTTTTTTTTTTTTTTTTTTTTGTATTTTTTCTTAGAGGACACAAACTACCTTCACAGGATGAAAACCAGCACTTCATTTCTACTGGATCCAGCACATGCACATATCATCTAGCATTACAAATACCCTGTCTAATAACAAACATTTTCCTACAGCAAAGATGTTCCAAGACCCTGTGGGTGATGCATGAACCTGTAATTATGATAATGAATATGAACAACACAAAATGATATAGAGCTCAAACATATACTGAGTGGTCAGACGACTAGATAAGCACAGGACTTGCCCAGAAGACCACAGAATCTGAAAAAAAAAACCATAGCCCCAGTGCTAGGCAGGGTCTAAGGTCTCTGGAGAACTGACTTCTGCTCTCTGAATCGTCTCTTAAGTATTTTTATCACAGTGGGCAAATCTCTGGCATGATTTCTTCTCTCCATCCTATTCACTTTCACTGCAAGCTTTGCCAAGCGAGATCCAGGTACAACAAACTACAGCAATAATTAATAATACAAAGAAAACAGAGGGAGAGGCTTATGGGAACCCAGGGTCATTAACGCAAAACAATGAGAGTGCTTAGCAGTTCTGCACAGATTCTTAAATGTTTTATTATTTTACTTTAAAAGACTTATGATATTTTAGTGTGGCAGAGTTACAATCAGCAGGCAGAAGTGGTGACATTTCTGAGTAAAAAGATGTCATTTCCATAGCAAGAGTATTATTTTCTCAGGGGCAAAAAATACAAAGAACATCTCACGGCTTTCCCTGGGGTGCATCTCAGGGTCCTGCTTCCAAGATCAAGGCAACACACTAAATACCTATCAATCCAGGAGATGCAAATAGTGACTGTGCTAAAACTCAGCCTGTGGCTTTATGATTCCCTGGGGCTTTATTCAGGATATGAAGAGGCCTTAAGAAACTATAAGCAGAGAAATAATAATAATAAAACTATAATATACCTCAGAAGCCTCAGACAGTAATTGCTCATGCACTGAAGTTAGCTGCTGTACGACGGACCCATATTGCTTTGTTACCAGACAGCTCAGGAGTAACAGCTGGAAATCTCAGCTAGAAGATTACTAGTCAACACACTTTTTCACTTCAAACATAGACATACTTCTATTTTTTTAACTCAGAAAAATTCTCCCCCGTCCTTCCTCCTCAGCTCTCAGAGGGTGGAGCTGGAGATGCGTAGCATGGCTACCATTAAACTGAAACACATTGATAGAACTGACACATCAAACTAATGTTTTCTATTGATGGCATCTACCAGTAATGCCAGGAGCTGGCGTAGTGGTGCTGATCTCCAAGCGTTTCCCTTGCATCTCTGCAGCACAGACAATTGTAAAAATGTACAGATGGTGCTTACAACTGTTGTGAAAATATTCTACAAGAATGTAAGAAAGAAGAAAAGCACAGTAGAAGTGGAGCACATTGATTTGGTTAATATGCTGGTAGCAAGCACACCTCCATGACAGCGAAACTGTCTTGCTTCTACATGTAGTGGCAGTATATGGTCCGTTTGCTACAGCCGCACAGGAGGAAGCTGCTCTGACTGACAGCACATCCCCTGCACTGTCCTGCCAGTCTGGATTCTCAGTGGCCCCATCTTTCTCTCTAGCACAACGCTTTATGGTGCTATCCTCCTTCGGACACATCTACGTGAGCAGTGGAGCATGGTGCAAAGTCTTCCAAGCCAGCAGAATCTAAGCAAATTCTGAAGCGGGAAACAGTATCTCTGCACCAGAAAGCTGCAGACAAGCTCATCAGTCCTAATTAGTCCAGCCACAGGAACATGCTAACAAAGCTACACTACTTTGATGATCAGCTCTCATCTCTGCGTAGTTTCTGTTCTCTGTTACATGAAAGCAGCCGTCTGGACCAGCACCAGCTTGATGCATCACACTCCACTACGCAATACAAATATATCTGTTGGTCCCATGGGCCCTGTCATGCAGGGGTTTTTTTTGCAGACATCATGTTAAGTGATAACAGGTTAATTGTTTCCTGGCTATTACAGAGAATAATGGAGCTAAACAACTTTTCATAATCCTTTTTCACATTTTCATACTGCACAGACAGCATGGGAAGAGGTGACACCTAATAACAGTCGAAGTTTTGGATATATTTATTTTTTGCAGGAAGAAATAAATTCCAGAGGTAGGCAACATGGCCAATCAGATGAATGAAACAGATACTTAGTCTGTTAACTTAAGACCAATGTATTTTGTGCCTTTTCTGCCAAATCTGTCGCTAGCATAAAAGCTGGGGCAGTAGGATGCTCACCTGCATCTCTTAATTGACACTATCATAGTAATAGGAGACTGAGGAGCAGGGGAAATATCTGTTCTTTGACTTATCATTTGGCCAGGATGTTGTCAACACAAATATTCCTAAGCAAAATTGATCAAGTCATAATGGAAAAACAGTTCATTCATACGCAGCACTAATGCATCAAATAAATATCCACAACTAAATGTTTGTAATCTCTCTCAACTTGCCCTCAAAATGCTTCACAGGCTAAATGACAATGGAATGGAAAGGAAAAACTTTCTTATTCCTTACTCATATGCTTGAAACACTCCTGAAGCCAAAGGCAGCAGCAGTTTCATAACATGGATATTATTGAGGAAGATGGAAGGACTCCAGAAGTTAAATTAGAAATTTCTTCACAAGGGTAACTAGAACTACACTAAAATTAGAATTAGAAGATACTAATAAACACAAGTAGGCAACAGATTTCAGAGGGATCAATTGTTTCCTGTGGGCAGAGAAAAGGGATCTTTGGCATGCAGCACGGCCACTTCAGCGGCCTCTCCCATTTTTGGTCACTGCAGTCCTTGGGGCAACAGCTTTTCCGTACAAACTCACTTCCAGTCAATATATATACATACACACTTACAGAATATTCTCTGCATCTCAATAGCTTTACACATGCACAATGGTTATGCCCTAAGGCTGGGTATAAATAAATTGACAGTCTGGTTTCTCACTAATTCCATCAGTGAGCTCTGCCTCAGAATACTAATAGAAACCATTTGGAGGCTCTAGAGGATAAACCAGGGAGCTGAACAAAACATTTGGTGCCTGCAGTCTTAATTTTAGCTTGGGCCAGCCCTGAAAGATACTGTCCTTTCAACCCCTGTGAATGAAAATGCGCAGACATGTGCTGGGGAATGGGCTGTTTGGACAACTAGGACAGCAGGGAATAAGCCAGGTTTTCTCAATCCCCAGAAATCCCTAAGCAGCAGGTATGGCATGCAAAACAGACGAAGTGAAGGAGATGGGGATGGGAATTTGGGCCAAAAGATTTCAAGAAGATTAAGTGAGTAGAAAAGGCTGAAGATGCAAGAAAAAAAAATAGGCTAGCAGGAATTTCTAGAAAAAAAAGATGAGAGAGGCTGGAGTTAGAGACAGAAGATAAAAGGACAGGAGAGATAAAAGGATGAGAAAGAAGGAGAGGTGGTTGAGGTCAATGGATGCTGGTATGAAGGAATGATAACAAGAGAAAAGCTAATGGAAACCCCTACCCCTTTCTCACCCTTGCAAAGGTGCGCCTCGCTTGGAACGTCTGTCCTCATTACATCTGGTGCTTTGGCCACACGGCAAGGAAACAAGGCCTAGTTGCCTTGAATCCTCTCACAAAACTTTTGCTGAACTCAGTGGGTGTTTTGACTGAGATGGGGCTGAGCAAACTTCTTGGGGACAGAAACAAAGAATTGGTTATTGTTTTAATAATTCAAGTGGACTCTTTCCCTGGTTAGAGATATGTATATTACAGGCAACACCATTCAGGGAATGGAGTGAATGGGAAGACGAAATATCTTTTCCCTCTGATCTGTTGGAGAAAGAGTCCTGAACAACGTGCTGGTAGGAGAAATGGGTATTTGGCAAACAGAAAAACTTCTGTCTGAGTTCTCCAGCAAAACAATTATTCAGATTTTGAATTCTCCAGGTCTACTGTGGAGAAGGGTTTCCTCCTTCTTTCTGCTGTGCTAATTTGCTTTTTGTCTCCACACTTTTCCTTCACACTATTTCCACAGCTGTCTCACTGTCCTTTCCCTCCATCCTTTTCTCCTTTCCCCAACTACTTCTCTGCTCCTCCTTCAGCATCCTTTCTCCCTTCCTTAATCAGCTCCCATGAATTACTCCATACTCAACACACGGCAAGCTCATCTTATGTTGGAAGACCCAAAGAAATTATATTAGTATTGCATTTACCAATCTCAGCTGGCCATTTTGCTTCGCCACTCTACCCCACATACTGCTATCTCATGTTTTCTGTCAACAAATTGCAAATTTTCCAGGATGGAAGCAGGAGTGCCTTTAATTTCCCACTTCCCCAAAGACTGCGCACTCAAAAAGAGGGGTACCAGTTGGATACGGAATGCTCCCACATACATTGGGTGCTGTTATACCTGTTCTGCATTGCTGTACAAGACTGAAGGTGGTGTAGGGTACAGGAAAGCTCAGCCTTGCCAGGCTGCTTCTTGAATAGCACAGGGACAGACTATATTTTAGATTTTTGTGGGGTTCTTGTTGTTGTTGTGTTTTGGGTTTTGTTTTGTTTGTTTGGTTTTTTTTTATATGGGCCATAATTGTGAAGGGTGGTCATGTCTGGAATAAAAGATGAACAAAAAGAGAAAGAGGAATGAGGATATTTTCCCCTGTGCAGACAAACCATATAGGAAGATACTATTCTTTGCTGAGCTCTTGCTTTTCGATAGAGTTGAATGGTACATTGGTTTTCTGTCTCATTCATTACCGTGTGACACACTAAGTACCTATTTTTAGGCTTTGGATGGACCTGGACTAGCACCAACAGATTATCCCTCTCTTTGCAGGCACTGAACAATCTTTCACCTTGTCCCACAGTGTCTTTTCAAACAGGACTGAAGAGGCTGAGTGAGTGATATGCCAGGCCAGAACTGAGTACTTTGGAGGAGTCTGCATTCTTTCACAGTGACGGGGTCAGGAGTGTCTCAAGTTCTGATCTAAGGACTACAGACAGTTCTGGGGAGGAGAAGCCTGCTTGCATCATCTGATGAAGAAGAGTGCTCTTGGAAGTGACAGGCCAGAGCGCAAGCTTTTGATAGCAGAGCTAACAAAAACAATGGGTAATGCTCTATTTTAATTAAAACAAAACAAAACCAAACCACAAACCAAAACCAGACAAAACCAAGCAAAAAAAAACAACCCCCAAGATACTTAAGCCTCCTACTTGGCAGACAGAGAACAGACCTAAGGAACCGTTTGAAGTCACATAGGGATTCTGGGGCAGTATGAAGAAAGTGGTTACCTTACATTGGTGACAACTGAGTGCTTTATTTAAGAAAGCATCTTTCTTTCCCATGCTCCCAATATTTGCAATAGGTTAACTGGTATCACCCCATTTGATGCTGCCTGGAAAACTCCCCAGTAGTCTATCCATTACTTTGTCACATAGATACTTTTTCCGCCACTATCTGAACACTGTGTAACCTGGAACAAGTCACAGACAGGCTATAGCCTGAGGTATCTGAAGGTTAATTGTGAGGTGGAGCTTTAAGTACGTCTGAGAATCTGTGTCAAATGAATTAGCTCTTAAAAGCAGTCTGGGAAAGCAAGAAGTCGAAATTTTGCAAGTCCTAAATTGGCAGCCTAATCCCTGGATCACTTTTCCTCCCTCTCTACTTCCATTTAAAAGTTTGCCTCTATAAATAACTTCAGTGTACAGAAAAGTGACCAGACTCTTGGTCCACCCAAGCCTTATTCTCAGCTATGAATTTACCCAGCTTGGCCATATTTCACCATGGGAGTAAAATAATTTTCTAATCCTAGCTAGTGATCACCATATCCCTTGCAACAAAAGGATTTATGGTACTTATAACTTTATTCTGGCTAATGTAAATGCAGATGCTACTCATAAAGTATCTAACCTGTTTTAAAAATTCTTAATAAGGTATTTGTCTTCATAATGCCATCCACTATGAGGATGCTCAGGTTAATTATGTGTTACATAAAGAATCAATTGTTGCATCTTAATTTCATGAAATGGCCTCGTATCCTTGTATTATATTACACAACATGTTATTTTTCTGTGTGGCTTTCAAGTAAAGTATTTAAAATAACAGTACTGGGAACTTCCAACGTAGTTTGTCTCTCAAAACTCACTGTGCTATAAACTGCAACGGAGGAAACCTTACAAATTCTCCCTCTCATCCCAATAAAATATGTGCTATTCTTCCCATCACAGAGGTGATGAAAATATGCGTTGACCAAAATGACACATCAAGGCTAGTGTGCTTTTCTTCCCTAGACAACATGAGACCCCAGGATCCTGGTGCTTCTCACTGTCACACCAACACAGAGGTTGAAGCACTAGAGTAGATTTAGTGAGAAGCCAACACAGCAGGACCCAGACATTGCCCTCATTGCTCCAACCTGATAATGCTCTGCCCCACATTATATCCATCGCTCTGCTCACACCCGAGCGCATTACGGAGACTAGCAGACCAGTGAAAACATGCCTTGGCCTGGCAGCAATGTTATGTAGAGGAGAATCCAATGGGATGGTGACCCTGCTTCCTGCTACGCTGCTGCCAAACACCCACACCACTGCAAAGCCTCTCCCCAGCACAGTGCTCAGTGTTACTTCTGCACACTGCCTGTAACGCTTTATTCCTTCTCTTTATAACTCAATAGCTCTAGTATCCCTAAAGCTTTCCGTGTATTGAAGTTGCCTTCCAGGCCACTAAACACTTTCATGTGCTCTGTCTAGCCCCTCTTTATCACTGCTTTGTCTCTTACAAAAGAAATTACCTATAACACACACAGTACTCCACAGGAGGTATTACCATTCACGTCTACAGGGATATTATAACGTCTTCCAAGTCTACGTCTTTCTTCACACATGCAGGCATCTTATGCATTTTTTTCTTTATTGCTGCTGCTGCACATGGCACAGACATCTTTATCAAGTTGTCTTTGTAATAGCTACTTATGTTTTCCTGAATGGTTAGAGCTAATTCAGAGCCCAACCAGGTGTCTGAATGCTTTAAACTATTCCCTCAAATGCGCTTTACCTTGCCACTGCCTATGTTTCATCTTCCCTTCTAGTACCCACAATCTTTCAGCCCTCCTTCCTACTGTATAATTTGTATCAGCTGCAAATGGTAAATCTTATTATCTTACTGTTTTCCTATCCTTCCAGTCATTAAAATTACAAATCTCAACCAGCATCAATTCACAGACTGGCAGCTGGAGTCAACTTACTATCAATTTCCTTCCATTCTAAGGATGCCTTATGTATCCTACCCATTTTTTTCCAGCCTTTCAACTTAGGTATTGACTACACAAACAGTAGTTCTGTGTCTCACTCCATAACTCCTAAAATTTCTTGATGCCTTTTTTTTTTTGCAGGAAGCTCTGTTTTTATCAGCTCTGACTCATCTGGAACACTTAGCAGTCCAATCTGCAGGAAAATTAGTCTTGATTCACCCTTGAAAGCTATGGGCTTTCCTTTTCTCCTTCATCCTCCAATCCCCATACCTTTTTAAAAACAAATCCACCATATTATCAAGGCACTGTTTGTGTTTCTTCATCCCTGTGTTACTCCAGTGCCTGTGGTTCTGTTATTGTTTGTTCTCTCATCCCATGGAGTAAGTTTTTAAACATGAGAAATCATAATTAGCACCTTGTTAAAAATGTTTTAGACAGCCTCCTATCTAGTCAGCTGGCCATTTTTAATTGTTTCTTTTTAGTAGTTCAAAGCCTCTATTCTTTAATTTCCTTACAACTCCTAAAGGAACAAAACCTGGGCTTCAACTCATTCTGCGAGTTATAACCTTAGCCAAATATAAAATAACACAGCAGATAACCCGCAAGCATCGTCTTTGTGTATAAACCAGCCAGCGTGGTGCCACAGCATCCCGCTCTATTCCCATCCTGGCTGCCTACCAGCTCTGCCAATGTACTTGTGGCTCCAGGGCAGCACAAATAGCTCCAGAATCCATCCAAATCTCAGCCTACACTATCTCTTATTATTCCAGTCCTGAGGGTCCCATATTTTCATCCACAGCCTTTTGATCATGCCTTGAAGCATACTTCTTTTTCCCAG
Organism: Chlamydotis macqueenii; assembly: GCF_036417535.1. Classification (NCBI taxonomy): domain Eukaryota; kingdom Metazoa; phylum Chordata; class Aves; order Otidiformes; family Otididae; genus Chlamydotis; species Chlamydotis macqueenii. The sequence goes on along the minus strand of NC_141567.1, from coordinate 7,781,305 downwards.
ATCTAACTCCGCTCTCCACAAAAATCACTCATTTCCTCCGAGATCTTCTGCCAATGGCCTCAGAGCAGAGCTTCCACCTGGTGGTGGTTTTCCTGCCCAGATCACATCGCATGTCACATGCCAGCTTCTATGGTGGAATAAGTATGTGCATGTGTTCAGAAGAGATTATCCCGAGACTCTGTGTGTTGGTCTCCTTAAAAACTTATTTAAAATAAGTCCTCACACAGTGACCCACAGGTGAGAGGTAAGGACACAGAGCCATCTACAGCTCTGCACCTTCCTCTCCCATTTCAAGTTTCATTGCTCTAACCTTTCATGCACTGTATGTCTATCCCCTTAAGCTGATAAAACACAAGAGCTACCTGAGACTTTTTTCCTAAATTATAAATGACTCCCCCTAGGCTAATTTCTTTTTCTCGTATCACAGATTCTCTTTGGTCATCTTCAGCAAACACCATGAAAGCTGGCCTCCCCACCTATCACTCCCTCCAACCTCAGGATCAGTGACAGGAAGCAACTATGATTCTACAATTTATTGTATTAGCACTTCTGAAAAACAACAAAGGAGTCATTGATTTTCCAAGCCAAAGGCACATGGGAAAGCACAAAAAGCATCTCTGCCCAGCTCAGATCAGAGAGGAAAGAGACACAGCATAGGAGAGGGCTTCCCCCAGCCGCGTAACTGCTCCCTTTGAAGGTGAAGGATGGGAGTACAAGCAAGGAGCTTGTTAGCTGTTTTCTTACAGGCATCAGCATAATCATTCTGACGCAGGACCCTTCTTGCTGCTTGTCACATTTAACAGAAAATTGCACAATAATGGTGAAAATCTGACCATTTCTTGTATTCTCTTTCTTTCTTTAGAATACTCTGTACTAGCCACCCAGAGAACAGCTATAACACTGAGGGTAATTCAGGCAAAAGTACTAAAGTACTGCAGGTCCCTCTTTGATGCCTGCTCTAATTTAATACAGGTTCATGTAATGAACGTGTAATACAATAATACAATATAAAGAGTTAAAGAATACACGAGAAAGCTGAGTCAAAGGGAGATTTTACCACTGGTCATTTCATTAAGAGGCTGGGTTAGGAGGGACAGCCTGCCTTAAGTCCTGGGAATGTTATTCCACAGTCAGAAATCAAACATCAGAAAAGTTCTTTCAGGTGAAACAGCTGCCATCAACTGCTAACCAGGTCTACAGATTCGAAGGGCTCATTTTATCACAGTCCATGTGTCCAGTGGTACAAAGTAAAGTGACAGCCACTAAGATGGTTGATAGACATTTTTATCTTAATTTTGGCTAGAAAACTGATTATTAAGAGGAAAACAAAAAGGGGGATAAAAACTGATGCTTGTACTTAATTACAGAAGAGATGAAGCCATGGTGCTTGTCCATGAGGAACTGACCAACAGCATGCTCATGACCTTGGACATTTGGACTTACTTACCAAGGAGAAGTATCAGTTAGACCTGGCAGTTGGATGCAAACTTTTACAAACCACTTATAAACCTTTTCCCCTATATAATCCCACCAACACAGGCTCAGTTTAACATCTCCACTTACTATACTTTTGGAGAGAAAGAGAAAAAAGAAATCAGATCTTTGAAGACTGTAAGGAATAGACTGAAGAAAGGGAGACAAGATCAGAGTGACAGAGCTGGGGTGAGGGGGAGGCAGCTATCTCTAGCAAGTGGAATAACTGATGTGACTCACACAAAAGCAGCTTACGCTTCCCCTTGTTCTGCTGTGAATATTTCCATGTCGGCTTTTTCAGAGATGGAGACCAGTAGGAACAAAATACATAGCTGATAAATGCTTCACCTCCTAGAGCATCAGGTGAGAAGCATACAGGCCTTGCAAAAATAAACTACAAGTCTCTGAGTCTTTGAAAACCGACTGACCGTTCACAGCAAAGCAGGCAAACCTTTATCAGCAGAGAAGATGCTGACTCCAGATTACAGGCTTTCAGGTTTTCTCATCTTGCAGCCGTACCACCTGAGAAAATTTGCATAAGAACAAGCTGCCTTTTTCTTAGGAGTCCTTTTCAACCTGCTTTTTATGATTTCCGCTGAAAATGATAATCCTCTGTTTGTGACATTGCAATCATTTCTACTACAAGCAAGCGTTCTGTCCAAAAGGAGGATTACTGCTTCAGTTTGGGGAAGTATACTGGCCTTTGGAGGAACAAAGCAGCCCGTTTCGAAGCAAATGACCTTGGTGATAGAGAACAAAAGAACAGAAAGATATAAAAACAACTCTACACACGATTAGATCTGCCACTTCCAAGAGGCATCTGATGCTCTTTAAGTTTACAAAAACTGATGTTTCCTACAGATGTTTGTACAATGGAGATGGAAAAAGCAGCAAGAGACATTTCTCTTTGCTGTGCCACTCCAACACTCACTCACATTTTTCCTTTGACAAGTTAGCAATGTTTTAAAACTAAACATCAGAGACACATATACAGAAAACCCACAGCAGTGCACAGCTCCATCCTTTCAGCAATGTCCTGTGAGGAGAAGCATCACTGCACATGGTGCTGAATGTCAAACAACTGGCTTAAATCTGTGCCTCTGGCAACTGCTCTGAAATCCAAAGAACAAACAGTTAAAAAAAATCCTTTGTTATGTCGTCTTTTTTTTTTTTCCAGGAACATAATTTAGCATGACTCTCCACAGAACAATTTGCATGGGATTACCCACAATTCACTGCATTATGGTAATAGACTTCAACCTCTGCTGTATATTAGACTGACAGTGTTAAAAATCTGTCAAAAGGAAAAATAAATGAAACAGGAAAATGATGATGTAAGACACAACAGTAAACATTCTGCGCTTGTGTAATCTGCCAAAATTCAGTGTAAAATTGGCCTGGGAAAGAGAACAAGAGTATTGTGCACTCAGAACAGCTTTAGGGAATGTTCCCAGCTCAAGCAGAAAACAATACCTGACTGAGCTATGGATGTAATCATGAAGGAATGGAAAGTACAACAAACCAGAACTAAGAGCTGAATAGGAGACAAGGAGAAATCTTCTTCATTTCTTTGATTTCCCACCAGGTAGCAACCTGGAGGGAATATTCCCTCTTGCACATCCAAGGATGGTTCGGTTCACTGCGCTCCACCACACACATTCACTCACACTCTGCCTTCTGCTTCTCTCCAAGCGCTGCTGCATCTTCTGATGCTGGTAGCGATCCCTAATAGATCCTGGACAGTCTCCATGTTAAAAAGCAGTCATCCTGAAAAGCTGAGCCTCAGGGCTATATCAGTCTCAGAATCCAAACTACCAGCATCTCCTTCCTGCAGCCACGGATGGCCACTCAGCCCTTCAGCAGGCTTCACCAAGGGAACAAAGACTCTCTAACATTTTCTAGCACTGGTCTTGCATGTTCCCATAGGAAATAGTCACAGGAAAATAGTATCAAGTGTAACTCTCCCCTTCAGTCAATTCCACACACTGTTTTCCTAGTAATTCAAGTAATCACTTATCACTCCTCAAATCCCTAATCGAGGAATAAGTCTGTTTTGGTATCCAGTGAAGAGTCATTTAACTGTCCAGGGGACTTCCCTGCAAAGCCCTCAGACAAACAAGGGCAAGGGATGCTAAGGGGGAAACAAGGCATAGGGCTGGTCCAGGGGAAGGGATACAGTGAGAAGCAGTATTTTCCACCTAGATCTTTTCATTAATTCTCTCAAAGCTAAGTCACAGAAAAATGAACAAAACAAGGGATGAGGCCAAATTATATTTGCTGAAGAGGAGTTATAGAGATTAGTGTATTAATTAATCAAGACAACGATGTCAGTAAGGGCCTGACCTTTATTCCTGCCCTGGTAACAGCTTTGTCCCTGGTGACTTCGGCTGGCATGCTAAAGCCATTTAGATACATCCCCCAATTAATTGCAGGATACCCTCTGGGAGATAGGAAAGCAGTACTGCAAGCAGGGATGCTGAATCAGAGGAGGAGTAACCTTGTCAAAGGCACCTCGTCAAGGGTATTGGCAGAGCTAGGGAGAGAGCCCACAATTCTCTTCACTTCTCAGTGCTAGCAACAAAAATTGTTTGAAGCTATTATTCTGGAATTTTGCTATATTTTCTTTTTTAATTAAAAATAAAAATCAGACTAACAAGAAATAAATATTAAGTTTCAAAAAAAAAAAAAAACCCAAAACAATCCCAAAACTAAAGAAAGGAGTCTGTTTGAAAAAGAACTTGTGTCTTTTTTGTAATAAAACACCAGCAATACATAACGCTCACTCAGACAAAATGACAGCTGCTGAAAGCAGGACAGCAGTCAGATCTTCAGTTACCCCCTTCCTCTCCCCTTTCTCCTGAGACTAAGTCTTTCTCTCAGGCAGATTACCTGCCCGTCCCCATACTCTGAGGAGCCTGGAATTCCTTTACTTAATGTCTGTCACACAGCAGGTTCACTCTTGGCTTTTTGAGTACCAGCCCAAGGACAGACAGGTCCAGCAAGCCTCTGAGCATCACTGTCACTCTAGCAAAGAATTGCCAGTCTGTAGATGCAGCTGGATGGCAGAAGACAAGGTGGAGAAGGAGCTGCTGCTGTCCCCACACAGCAAGGACAGACAAGGGTGGAATCTAGATGGGCTTTCAGGCAATAGGAGGACTAAAGAGCTGCATGAGTTCAGGAAAGACTGGTGATGCTCAAGGATGGCAGCAGAAAGACACAACGTTGGAAGACGTCTGCATCTATCAGAATAGCTGTTATTGCAGCAACTGAGAACTTGAATCTGTTTTTACCTCCCAAGCACAAGCAGCAAACATAACTGCCCATCAATCTTACTCACAGGCCCCGTCAGTCTGGACTCTTCAGAGGGTCTTCTGGACTTCACCTTGGACCTGCCTCGTCACTACAGACCTGCCAGATGATTGCTAGGCTGACCCCAGTCATCATCACTGGACCTGATCCTCATTCACTGACTTGTGTTCCTGGCTTGACCTTGGACTTGCTTCATCACCATGGACTTGTCTAGTGAACTGGGCTCTTGTTTGAACCTGACTGTCCTTCACAGGCCTGGCCTGCTCACCTTGCTCAGCAGCAGTGGGAGGGGGTCTTGGCTGGCAAGGAGAGACCTCTGGTATTAACTCCATTTCTCCTATTGCTATCACTTGCCTTAATTCTTTTCTCCTTAATTCTTCTTCTTTCTAATTTGGAGTACAGGCACTTCAAACTGTCCATCTCATCCCCAGATGAGCAACAGTGCAGAAGCTGTAGCCTGGACAAAAGAAACTGGTTCCTCAACCTGCCTGCCTATCAGTAGCTGAGCTGAACCTGCCTGTCCCTTCCACTTCAGCTCTAAAGCCCTTCGCATTCAGTTCTGATGTTGGAGAGATCTCAGACAAGAAGGGCCATGATGTTGAAGACGGCTGGTCTAGCACATACTCAGCTTTCTCCCACCCTCTCCTATATAGAGGTTACAACATCTAAACCACAGCCAGATTAAGACCAACTTCACCGCATTACAAAACACTTGTCTGACACCTTCCTGTCCATAAGTAGCTAACACATATCACCTCTCAAACATAATATTTTAATTTGGTCAAAAAGCTTTCCAGAACAAAAAAACCTGTTAACTTTAGGTGCCAAATTAATTTTTGTTAAAGCCAAGAGGGTTACCTTATGTTAGAATCCAGTTACAAAAATAGATTTCTTCTTCCCTTGCTATTGTTGGCAAACATTAGTTCTAGTGAGAGAAGCTATTTCTGGACTTTTATTGGCAAGTCTTACGTTCAGAAACTAAAGGAAGGAACTGTCTGACAGTGGAAAAAATATTAGACATGACTTTCAAGAAATACCAGTTTCTGCCAAGGACTTATTCACATTTCTCTGGGGAGGAAAAAAAAAAAAATAAAATAAAAGCACAACCAAAAACCCCACCAACCGAAACCAAAAAAAGCCACCAAAACAACAAAAAAACCGCAAAGGCTTTATTAACAGCTACTAGTAGAGGTCACATCTGTGAGGATCAGTGACAGAAAAGGCACATATAGAACGTTCTCTGTCTCAGACTGACAATTGACTTCATGGTCTCTGCCACAGATGTCCTTTTATATTCATTTCATTTGTGCCTCTTCTTTTGCAGAGGAAAATTCTCTGCTTAGTACAAAATGACTGCTAAACATGACTGAGGTGGAGTTTCTAGCAGATTTTTGTACATTGTATTATCTCCTGCTTGGGCTGATGTGCACTTATCAGGCACGCTCATACATCTGTGCATATACACACACGATCACAGATACTCAAGAACACATTTCTAACACTCGGGTACCACAACAAAGAGCGCCCATTCATAAGTACACAATTAAAATATGTTCATGAGACACACCAGTGCACATTTGCACACTTGGACTGTACCTGCACTCAATTGTAGTCTTCCACCAACACACACAAACACTCACTGCACATAACACCCCACCACTACAAGCACTCTTGTAATGTGTCATTCAGGAAAATATAGGCAGGTAGCTAAATTGAAACACACAGAGATTCATATCTGTTTCTCTTGTAAATTGTGCACATTGTCTTCATGCATTTATTAACACCATGCTAATAAATTCTAGTAATTAGTGTTATAATAGAAAAATACAAGAATGCAGCTCTTAGTCCTTTATAAAGTGAATTAATTACACCCAGCAATACCTATCACCCCCAATACGTACAAAGAGATAGCACAGAATTGTTTCCCAGGCATTTGCTTCAGTGCAACCAGCATTCATTCATCAACAAGCTAAGAAACAACACAATAAAAATGACTAAATGGAAACATAAAAATTATGCCCTTTTACACAGAGCCAAGCTGAGCAGTACTATTACCCAGACTCTTCTAGATTCCTAATGAAAAAAAAAAATGATTGGCAAATGATTTGGGAAAAATGTACCCTGTTCTTTTTCACTTCTTCGTCTGTATGTGAACACAGTACACTTGACAGCAAGCGATGGATTATGCAGGCTCTATCGTGCATAGCCATAAACCTGCGCTGTGCTTTCTGTGACTCAGTGATGCTATCCACACCCTGCTCATACTCCTCCACCCTGCAGTCTCTGCCATTCTAGTTTCAGACTGGAAAACGCAACAGATCCCACCTTCAACAGGCCCAGCTCCACCACTATGGATTTCCCTCTGCAGTTCTCCTAAAGCCACTCAGTCAGTCTATAGCCAAGGAATGGAATACAAATATTCAGATACTGAAAACATTCAGATCCACCTGTGACTGAACATCTCCTTCCCTTTTGCTCTGTGTCACAGAGAAAATAAAGACCTTAAGGATTTGGTTTTTCTTTTTATTTTTTCCCCGTTCCTTTTAAATGCAAGCACATATACATAAATTAGATGTATTTTGGGGTTATGGCAAGCCTCTGTAGCATTGACACAGAAATATTACGGGTAAAACTTCTGGTTATCTTGGGAGTGTTTTGGATGTCTCAAAGAGAAGGCCCTCAGTTACTGATTCTGCCTTTTGGGAAGCTTTTTAAGGTTTAGCTTCTGGATGAGGACTTATGACATCTCACGTTTAATTCAGTTTATCATAGCTATACACTTCCAAGTAAAATAAGTGGAACTGACTGGAAAGAGTAAGGATACTTAATGAAGCACCTTGGGGATTAAAATATCTGTTACTCAATGTTCATGAAATAAAAATCACTTCAAAATTTTACCTTCCCTTATTTCAACTAGTCAGGATCTCCAGCAATGCCAGCCTGACCTTAAATGCCATCTGGACTACACTTTATTCTGAGCAGGCCTAGAAGAGCCACATGCTTCCCACTCTTGGAACGTATGAGCAGATAATAAGCCAAATCTGTACTACAATTAATTTGATCTCTCTTCGGGCTGTCCCCTCTTTTAAGAACATTTTCACATGAATTAATAAGTCTACCTGAGCTTTTTCTCTCCCAGAGAGCGTCACAAAAGATTATTCCAAAGAGACATAGAAACACTGATAAGATTTCTCCTCCTTTCTAGCAAAGAACTCATGGAAGATACCGTTCATGCTACACCAGTCAACAACAGACACTCGAATGTTAGCTGAATACCCTGATATCAAGTGTCTGCCCTTGTAATTAGTATCAAACGCATGCATAACAAGTCGTTATTTACACATCTATGGAGTACTGAACATCTCTGAATCAACAGGCTGAGGGGATCTGACTCCACATTTCCAGTTGAAATGGTCTTGCTTTGTCCTGTCCTCCTCTGTCACAAAATCTATCCATGTTATTTTAATTCCCAAGATGTTTATGCTGAGAAAGACATCCCTAAAGAACTGTAGAAGACTGTAAAGAAAAGCGAAAAGAGTAAAGACAACTGTGTTCTTTTCAACCTTTTTTTAAAACACGGTGAACAATAAGGAGAAAACATTACAAGGGATATACAATGCAGCAGGTAACATCAGTTTAAAGAAACAGTACTGACAGGCGTTGCTTGTGCTGTTTTGCTTTCCGCCACCTTGGCACCCCTCACGTCAATAAGGTGTCACCGAGTTGGGCTGTGTAGCGTGAGGTGGCTGCCCTACCGTTCTTCTCCAATCTCAGCTGGAAGAAGGGATGGGACAGGGCCTCAGAAGGTGTTCATCTCCTCCGCACATAGTAGCCCACAGGACAGCAAGACGTGCTCAAATGCCAGTGTTGGGAGCGTGCTGTCCTTCAGCAGGCTTCATTGCAATCCTATGCACTGCACTCCACACCTCTGCTCTAATTAGTTACAGATGTAAAGGAACTCAAAGACAGGTTTCACTCCTAGCTTTGCATTTACTAAAAGGTCACCAAGCAAGTGTGAATTTTTCCTGTGAACAGAGATATCAAAAGCTAATGAAATCCGAACTCTATCCTTTCCCCTTCAGAGGCTGCTACAGACTCCCACATGTGCTATGCCAGAAAGATTTAGCAGGAAGGCTGAGGGTTACGCATCTCTGCCTTCTACCCATCCTACCAACACTAGCAACTGTGAAGGTGTCACGTGAAAGCAGAATGCTGCACGGTCCATCATCATTTTAGCTGCACCTAGCCCAACATAGACCGACAAGTAGCCCCATGTGCTATTACACACGTACACAAAAGATACACACACTTGTATTTCAAGCAGTAAATACTGATGCCAGTTACATGCATTTCACATTCTGTCTATAAGCAGAGATAAATATACAAAGCCTTGTGCACAACTTCTTCCAAGCATAACATACAAACACATCTTCTAGTGTGTATACAACCACAGCTAGCTACAGCATGTACAAATCCACCTGGAAAGCACAATTATGTACATCCTACTACTCACCGCTGCTAACATGCCATTACAAACTTGCATTCTCATGTCTGTACTCAAACACACACCCTTCCTGACCCCCACCTCTAGGAACGCAAGAAGCCTGGGAATCAATAACCGCTTACAGCCCCTCAATCCAACACTGTCAGCTTTGTTCTCCCCTGTTTACAGTGACAGACAAGCAGACTAAAGATAGAGGACATCAGTATGCAGGGGAGGAGAGGTGGGCACTGTATCAGCATAAGAAGTAGGCAGATGCTGCCGAATCCAGGAGATGCTGTTCTTGCCTCCTGCAACCAACCGAGCAGAGCTGCCACTGTCCCAGAAACCTTCTGCTTTATTCCCAGGACATCAGTGCAGCCAAATAGAACAGAACAGGGCAATAACCATGGGCCATTTTCCTGAAATAACGTAGTTGCACATAAGAAGATTAAAAAAATAACCTAATTCTTATCCGTTTCTGAAGCCCGAGCAATGATCTTGTCTGCATAAAGATGTGCTACGTGATCAGTGTCACACCAAAACAACTTGGTGCCATATCCTGCAGAGGAGACAGCATAAAACTAAATACACTTCAAGCACAGCAGGTCACTTTTAAAATCGTTAAGGTGCTTTGCTGACCTTTTAAAGTGAATGAGCATGCAAATGCAGTGCACCTGAGTATGGTCAAAATCTCTGCCAATGAATTTCAACCAACTTTGCAGCACCCAGAATAACCAAAAAGCTGTCAGTGTTCCCAAAGCCTGCCATGAGCTCTAATCATGTATCTTTGTCACAGCCTCACCTGTGCAACCAGCATCTGAACATCACAGATATACTCAATCTTGGCTCACAACACAGGCTTGTTCTTACAACCCTGATTTTCTCACTGTATCTATATTTAGAGATCTCACTTCTGCATTACGAACAAATCCTATTATGCCAGTCCTGGATCTCTCCTGGGCAGACACCAGCATTAATATAAATATAATTATGGTTGTTTAATAAATGTATGATGTCTGCCCATCTATCTCGTTAAATTAACCACAGGGGTGAATTTTGTATTAGTCCTGACAAGGCCCATTTTCAAAGCTGACATTTAATACCAGTCCCTAGTACAAATCATACTTCGGGGTACACAAATCAAAGGATTTAGTGAGTATCTGTGAGGACTGAATGTGTGAAACCACAGAAGTTTTGGTGGCTAGCTGCAGGTATCCAGTCTGTGCGAGGCATTTACCTGGAGCTGATCAATCAGATAAAAAATTAAAGCCATTTTGGTGTACGTGGAGGTTAGTGGGGTTGTGCTTGACCCAGAAAAAGCTTTAACTTTGACCCCTGGAAGCCCTTCCAATCACCAAACGTACTGGCTTGATCAGAAAAGTGACCTTTCTGTCACTCTTTTGGAGCCAGCCTGAGCCCTGCTTTCAGATCCCATTTATTTCATTCTCCCCCAAGGGAAAAGACAAAAGGGCTGCTTTTAAAAGGTCATTGCAAAATTGGTGTCCAGCTGCCTACTGCAAAATCCATGTGGGGCATCACACTGCAGGGAACAGAGAGCCCATCACATGGCACGATAATTGCTTTCGTCTTTGGTGGAAAGGTTCCTTCAAGTTGAATAGGCTGCAGTGTTGACTCCAGGAGGTGAGCAAGGTACCAAGTTACTCAGGCTTGTTTATGTTGTATTATAGGGCCATCTCTCCTTTTCTCCATCATTGCCAACCAGCGAGGCACATACACTCTGGGTCATCACGACATGATTACACAGCCCTTCTCCCTGACTCAGACAACAGGCAGAGCCAAGCCTATTACTTCTCAAGGCTAGGAAGCAAAATATAAGGAAGGCAATAAGAATGGGACTGAAGGTGTAACACAATGGAAAAAGAGAGTGGCAAGGTAAATACCTCCAGAAGCGCTAGACTCCTCCTCTGCTGTTTTCATGTGGAGTTAGCATTTCAAACTAAATATTCTTCTCTCTCAACTTCCAACTATCTTATAAGATAAAAATAATCTTATAAACTACTAGCTTACCCTCCAAATCAGAACAACTCTCGGCACCTGCAATTTGTTGACCAACAGCCTTTGAAGGCTAAGTAGTATCCTATGGCAAAAGCAAATCCATATATCTATTTTAAGCTGTATTTTATAAAATAAGTAAATAAGTGAACTCCAGCAGGAATAAGCTACTGTAAAGTGGACAACATTTCTGGGCTTTTTTAGCCCCAGTTCCACATAGCTGTACTTCTCTCTCAAACTCATCTGCAATATCTTTCCCATTTGTGGGGCAGAGGGGACAGACTGAATAAACGTGTCTTACAGATGCCAAATCCATGGTAGGTACATAGGGTCCTGAAAAGGAAGTGTGTTGCCTCTGACCTAATAAATCCCAGAGGAAGAAGTGATAAGGGGAATGATAATCGGTATTTAGCATCATCATCATCAAGAACATCCAGAGTGTAACATACCATAATCTTTGGAAAGACTAACAACATTAATGGGTGAAAAAATAAAAATCTCTAAGAGATTAAAGGTACTATTTTAATAAAGGTATCTGTTTAACGATGTTAGCAATGCAATAATTCCTATAATAGTGTTCTAGAGCTTATTTTCTACTTATGGTACCAAATACTTTCTTAATGTTCTTAGTACTGACTGCCATGAATTTTTACTGTTTAGCTTCTTATATACATTTCCTACCTTACATTGGCTGGTATATATTTTCCCCATTTCCTTTGTTCAGAGACAATAAATTCATGGTCTTATCCCTCAGAAGATTATTTTCATCAGCCACAGTTAGGGAAGTGACCTCTACTGTTGTTTACACATTACATCCAGAAATACTAGTAAACAATTAGTGCTAACAAACAAGAAACTGAGACCGAAATAACAGTTTCTTACTATAATCAACCATGTAGATTTTTCATCAATATTATGATTCATTGTCCTCTACACTCCAATTATTGCCTTTTCTTTGCTCCTAAACCAGGATTAGTCTTAACTGAATATTGTCTTCAGTTCCTGATTAGAGAATTGTGCCCTTTTGGATATGTAACAAAATCCTTTTAAAAAAAGAGGACTTAGTTTTCATTCATAACACTTCTGTGTATTTTTTTTCCTCTTGTGATCTGCTTTACCTATAGTATTTCCTCACCTCTGGAAAATCAGCCCTTATTAAGGAAAAAATATACATGAAGACATGTTAATAGGAACACTGTCCTCTGCCAATATTAAATGTAATTGGGTCATGATCACTGGTGTCTAGGTAACCACAAACTCCCACGCCAAAGATTAATTCATCCTTTCCTATTATAATGTAGTCCAAAATAGAGTTACACTGGATACAACATCTTTTGTGTTAGAAAGTAATAATCTGTAACGTCTGGAATCTTTAACAGTATTTACTGCTGCCACATGAAATGTCGGGTATCTCTCACCCAAACTGACGCCCATAGCTACACACTTACTTCTTATATACTGGATACAAGTACTTATGAGGTAACTTACCCCATTTTCCAGTATAATTCAGTGTGCCAAGCAGGCTCATTTTATAGAATTTGTCAGCATATCTGAAATAAGCAGATCTGAAATATCAGTAAACGAAGATGTAACAGACTCTCATTCCCCCCTCTATCCCAGTGACACCTGCTTACAATACCCTTTCTGTCCTTCCCAAGCAGGGGGTAAAGCAGTATCTAGAGATTTTGAAATTCCAAAAATGTACTTTTCCTAGCAGATTTCAATACGGCCAATTACATTATACTTCATCAGCAAGATCTTTCAATTGCTCATTATTCAGATGCTTAGCTATAGTATGTAGACGTTTGAGAAACATATTCCTTCTGCAGTTTTTCCCACACTGGATCAATTTCTTTATGACAAGCTATTTGAGTTTGAACTGCATTTGTTTTCATAGAGCTTGCTTTTTTGTTTTTTCTTTCCCCCTCCTGCCTCGACTTCATTATTATTGTTTTCCTTCATGAAAGATTAGTTCTCTCCCTCCAAAGCGCAAGGGCCCTCATCCATGTGATCTCCATGACCACTGGAACATGGTTCATTTCTCCAAAACATCCGTTATGCAACCAGTGGTTGTGTTCCATCTTTCCCTTCTTCTCTTATTTACAGCTTTAAAAAGCTCTCTAAGAAAATCATTGAGATTTCTCTTTCCTTTTCATCAAGAGCCTCGAAATATTCTATGATACACCATTCCATCTATTACTCTGGCATGTTTTTGTGACATGCTTCATCCAAACTTGCCTTTTTATCTTCCTCATTTGCTCTAGGCAGACAATGCACTGTCACATTACACTTTTGTTTCCTCCTCTGCCCACTTTTTAGGCTCACTTATGACAGCTACTTAAAAATATCTCAATATTTTTTTTTTGCTTTATACCAAAAAGCATTCATGAAAGATATCATTCTAATTCTCTATATGGCAGTAGCTGTCTTAAGTATGCGAGAGAAGAATATCACATATCAGCATGGCTATAAGTAACATCTTGTTTTTTTATTTCTACTATCTTCAGCATCCTCATGTCTGATCCTTCCTCTCTTATGGCATGCATGCAAACAATTTCTGAATCATCCCTGATGTCTGCATTCCTGCAGGTTATATGCTATGCTGAAAAGTCTCTTTCTAGACCACACCTCTTCACTTGTAGATCTCCCACCATCTGGCAGCAAAATGCATCAAAATTTTCTTCCTTGGATAAAAGTTAGAATATAGCACATCCAAGGCAGATCACAGCAGTTTTATTCTTCATCATCCATATGCATTATGCGATAGAGTTTTACCTAAAGATAAATGATAAAATTCCAAATTCCATCCAAAACTCTCCTGCACATCAACTTCTGTCTGAAAGTCCATTCAGCATGAGCATACTTTTACTTTACAAGTATAAGTTTATCACATACAGAAGCACATTTTTCTGCTCTGTTATTCAGAATTAAAGTGTTTGCAATTCAGTTTGGTTTAATTGACTTTAGAAATTAGTTAAGCCAAATTTAATTAGGGCCATCTTAATTCTGCTTCAGAGTGTTGACATGTAGCTTAATGTGGTTTAGCACAGGACTTTCTACTCACACCTTTAGCTAATTCAGAGGCACTTTCCTGCATGTTCTGATATAGACAAACTATTACAGAATTCTGTTTAATTAATTACCAAAAAAAGATTGAAAGGTGACTTGGTTTCATCCTGTAAGTACCTTTAAGATAAAAAACAGCAAGACTTTACTAAAGGTCTTTCTAAACTAGCAAAGAAAAATAACATGAATGTAGCGGAAAACAGCAGGCAGATGAATTTAAATCAGAATAAAGCAATAATATTTAATAGTAACTGACCCCTGGAAAAAAAATATCAGGGGACTAGATGGATTTCCAATCATGCAATGTTCTCAAATCCAGTCTGAATGTTTTTCTACAAAGACTCTTTATACAAACACAGCTTACCGGGCTGACAAGAGCAGGAGAACTAAGCCCCCTTTGCTCTTACAATGACATTGATATATTCATCAAGTCTTCCATCCAGACTTGAGACTTTTGCTGCTGAGTCCTGCTTCATATACCACCAGATGCACATATCTCATACACGTAGAGTGCAGCATGCTGGCCTCTCTGCTATTGCTGATTTGATATTCCCTACCACCTCCTTCCAATGTCTGAAGTCACAGAAAGGGAGAAAGGCTGTGGAGCTGTGCTACATAGAAGGGAGACTACTACTGTCCTCAAGGAGCTGTGATAGAAGCAGATTCTCCAGGTTGGGGGCTCATGCAATACCTACCTTCTCCAGATGGAAAACCTGACCCTACTGAAGGAGAAATCCCCTGCATGGCACACTCTGCAGATATCCCTGAATTATTTTTGATGTTCAGAGTTCCAGGCAAGGGCACATATTTTAATTTAAGTAAAAAGAAATTATCAGTACCCTGCCAGTGAGGAAGGAATTTAATACAGTCAAGGCAGAGGAATAACAGTCAGTCCTGGTATATTGAGTAATTTGAAACAAGCTTTCTGGTGGAGGGTGGGGGGGAGGTGGAAAGGAGGAGGAAAAATAAAAAATAAAAAATAAACTAATACAAAAGTTTGGCATACATGAAAAAATAAATCTGGATTGGAAACAAAACAAAGAAAGCTAGCAAAGAGACAAGAGCTGGGTGGAGCCATAATGCATCTGCAGATTTTGAGACTGGAGACAATGAATCAACCATCTAATTTGATTTTAGAGGAGACCAGACCAGGGTACCTGGGAGCAGGTGACAGAGGCATAAGGATGGCAGTGGACAGGGATAGAGAGCTGACAGACAAAACATCCTGGGAACTACTGCAGCTGTGGGAAGCACATCTTACAAGGATATAGCAACAGGTCAGAACAGAGGAAGAAGGGAGAAGAGATTTCAAAATATAGCTTACACTTAATGTTGGACGGCATATACAGATTATAGGCATCAACTAGTGGAACTAACTGCTGCAGGAAGCTGTTTCTGAGAAGAGATTATGAAAAGGGATGAAAAAGTGCCGTGATTATTCACAGAGAATGTAACTCATTATTTCAAGGTTGCAATAATGATAATCAGGCCTCATGCTGCCATGTATGAAGAGGAGGAGAGGCAGGTCAGGCTGGTAGGATTATTTCCATGTCTTAGTGTAATTGAATCAGCTGCATTACAGGCTGGTTTTGTTCTCTTCTGAGCCATGGCTCTGTATAAGGCAGGATACCTGATTATATGGACCAATGGTCTGATCCAGCACGGCAAATGTTACCATCCTAAGAGGAGCAAAATCAATCTTTGCAGAAAATCCTGTGTGTGAAAGACTTAGAAATTTAGATGCTTCTAAAATCCATGTGGAGTGAAAGACAAACATGACTCTTTTAGTCTGTGCTTTTGCCACCTCTCCATTCTTATTTTCCATGCCTGAGGAGTTCATGATTAGACTAGGAGCTTCATCAAAGGGCAATTTTCAACTGCCAAATAGATTTGTACAATAAATCCACACGGGGCCAGATTAACAAGCAAGAGAGACATCAGAAATCAAAAAGCTAGCTGCTGTAATTCCACAGAAAAGTTGAAAGGATGACGTGCAATGATATTTGGACTTTTAAAGGGACACCATTGAAATATTGCAGTTAGTTTTTATTAGGAATGCTGCTTTTCTATCCCTTATCCTTCCCAGGAGTTTTTCTTCTTTAGCAGACTGAAATCCCATGAGCATTCAAGGTCATGCCACTCAGGATTGCTTAGTGGGCTTCAAATAGAACCGTAACATTTCATCCAGAAAAATCACATACATGTGCATTTCACTGCATTTATCTGATTTGTGTCACCACTCTAATGTTTATAATAGAAAATTAAAAATAATCTTTAACCATCTAGTTCGATTCACTTCTGTAGTTTTCTGTTTGCTCTGATAATTTGTACTGTGAACATAGCCAAGGCTCGAACAAATCCACATCTGAAGGCAAACCAGGTCCCCAGCTATGACCGTAAACTGAATAAATACAATTCAAGGATTAGCCTGATCACAAACAGCTAGTCATTTTCAGCGTTCTGGCACTACAAAAGACTGCTTGGCTTCTGAGCATGGCAGAATTGATTTTTAATATTAGGAGAGTTTGTTCCTCCTTACAGCACATGGAAGGACCCCCTCCCTCGGTTACAAGGTGACAGCATTTGTTGGTTTTGTCTCTGCATAAGTACACTGGTTTTGTTCATTTTCAAATAGTACTACAAACCCAGTATCTTGTCAGCAGGGTGAAAATATGGAGGTCAGCCATTGATTTATATCTTTTTCCCTCACAAAATGCAATCTCTTCTCCATGCAACCTCAAGTGCAATTGCAAATGGATTTTTTTTTTTTTTGCTTCAAGCATCTAGGTTGACCAGATCAGTAATGTCAAAAACCTGGGATTCTATCTAATCCTGCTCTCTCAAATTGTGGAAGATGGGCATGACAGGATACTTGCACTTCTGATTCTATGTAGTCTTGTTACTCATTCCCTTTGTAGAGAAACTGATAACCCTTCTGTCTGTACCTACCGCCTCCTTTCTCAAGTACAGCATTGGCATATGGAAAGACTGGGTTGCAACCAGGTACCTAAGGAAGTGCAAAAGCAGCTGAGGGAGAAAGATCCCATTAAAAAAAAAAAAAAAAAAAAAGAGGAAAAAAAAAAAGCAGAAACATCTGTTGTTTCCAATATACTGTGGGGAAAAAAACCTAGAGGAATATCAATGTTCAAGACCTCAGCCCCAAGGAGTTTGCAATGTCTCTTGGTTTAATAAAAAGTGAACTAACAACTAGGAAATGCTAACATCATTAGCAAGTGAAAAGAATGCAGGAGATTGCAAGGATCTGTTGGAACAAGTACTCCAAGTCTGAGTCCTAAACAGAAGGGGTAAACAGCAGATCTAAGACAACTGTTTCAATTACGTGATGGAAATCATCATGTGGATGGAAAAGGGTGGGCCAAGAAGGAGGTATAGGATTGCTCTGCTTTGCTCTTCCGCATGCCAGCCATGTCCACTGAACCTCAACAGAACTCAGCTTTGCAGAGTCAGGTCTGTTATGATCTCACCTCTGTCATCATTTTTTATTGTGTCATAACTTAACCATATGGCACGGGACCTATTCTCCAGTTATGCAGCCAGTCAGCACCCAATAATCTATCAACAGTAGAGACAAAGGAGTTGATTTAAGATACTACTTCTGCCAAAGGGCTGCAAATTGGGCCAGGCTGTCTGCTAGGGAGCTGGAAAAGCAGACATCCCCTTAGAATCAACATTGAAATGGGTCCCAAAAGGCAGAGAAGTTAGCACATTTTTCATTTCTTTGTGGTTCAGGACTATATTTTTCCTCTTTTTATAACATGTCTTCATGAACAAAATCTTGGTTAGGATATAGCACTTGTATTTTCTGCCAAGTCATGATTTGCATCCTATTTCTTAGCCTGAATGAGTAAGTAGGAGAGAGAGAGAAATGTGATTTGCATGACTCTGAGGTCCTAAAACGGGACCTAAGATCTCACGTTCTTTATCTACAGCCTTCTATCTATTCCATTTTATGCTAATGTTATCTTCAGCATTCTTCTTTCTGCAGATGTGTAATGGAGTGTCTTTACATTGAAGGAGAAGGAACCTAGGGAATGTCTATGCATATAAAATGGCATGAGGACAACGCTCTTGAGCCCAAAGTTATCTTAGCTGCTAGGACCACTCTGTCGCAGCTTGCAGCATCAACCTGGGATGCCTGTGGAGAGTTCTCTTACAGGACTACCTTATTTCACTCAGTACATCCAAACAGGACCAGTTTGGTTATGTGATTGCAAATGAAAAGACATGTAATTTCAGCCTAATCACTATGTTGATCCAGCAATCAACATCACAAACCACACATTTTGGCACTGTTAATAGGGCTGCCCATTTCCAAACTGGGAAAATTCATCAATCCTATGTGAAAATGCTGTGTCAAAAGCTAGTTTTGTGACTAGGATGCCTGTACTAACCTTGGTACACAAGCACTAAATATTGTGGGAAAGTTCAGACCAGGATCATACAGCAAGCTTGAAAGAATAGTGCTGGGAAAGCAGGCTGTGATTTGACTTCCCTGTGGCTCATTCCCACTAGAGATGACTCAAACTCAGTTTGAGGTGTGTTAAAATCACCATGGTGACAGCAATTCTGCACAGACCTTCCCATTTTCTTTAACTAAATGTCTACAGTTAGAATAACTTACTGACCAGGACATAACTAAGGATAAAATCTGGTGCCTCTCCTGGCAGTTTGGCTATTGATAACAGAGCTGGCAGAGGCAGTTTTCTTCCAGACAGCGTCTAAGAGAGAGGGAACACATTCACAAGCTATTCCCAGTGCACTCTTAATACATTCTTTCTTCCTACCAAGACTGTCAAGGTCTCAAATATCTCTCCAAAGCTAACTGTCCAAATCTATCATAATAAAACATCACTGAGCTTAGCAAGTCAGGGGTAGAGCTGGTCCGATATCTCTGGAGAAATAATCAAAATAGAACATAACAATTTAAATTAGTATCTTCATCCATTATCCAGCTAGCATTAGTGATCATTTTTTGTCATGTTTATAAAAAAAAAAATTCCAATTCATCATTCCTTGGGTACACATCAATGATGAGAAAGACTCAAATACTGTTTGCCCATTGCCCCCTGGCACGTGTTGGGTTTTAGTGCTTCCCGAGTACTTTGGAGACAGGGAGGCTGAAGAAAGCTACATATAGGTGTTCATTCTTCTCAATTAATTTTGTCATTCTCCTTTTTCTAGTAACCAGGTGAGTTCAGACACAATGGAACATCCCTTAGTCCCCTAACACTTGAATCTTTCAAGCCAGGAACAGGAAAGCAGATGGCCTGAGTGACAGCTGAAATCCACTGCAGCAGGTACCAAGGAGGACTTTTTCCAAAATCTGTTCAAGGCAACATTCACGGGACACCTCAACAGATGGACTAATGCCCAGTATTTGCCAGGCAACCACCCCTATACTAACTTATTGAAACAGGTAAGGAATTATTCAGTCACCCTGAGAAAACAATTGGGTTTTCTGTACAGCAGCAAACTTGGTCTACTGGATTAAGAGATCATCACTCTTCCAGAGTCACGGAACCCAAACTATTCTATGATTTACATCTTGTGTGATTTTGGTCACGCTTGCCTTAATACAACTGCCTTGTTACCCATCAAGAAAGATGAGACCAGCGAGGATAATCCTGCTGACAAACTCCAGTTTTCTTGGAAATATAAGGGCCAACGAATCCTTACAAAGTTCTCACAATTCTGTGATTTGCTTTTCCAAACAATCTGAGAGAACCGAAGTCAGCACACCTTCAAACTCCTATTGTTTAGTGTGGCATAAACCAAACAGATCTAAGCACAATTAAGCATGTGATTTCTTAGCTAGCATTCTGTTAAATAATTAAAACAAACAAACAAATAAAAAAACCACCTAATGAGGGAAGATCTTGCAGTAGTTCATATAAGAATCTAAAAGTCTCCAAGGAAGACAAACACCCACTACCTCCTGGTTTGTTTGCTCAGAAACCTTTTCTCTCCTCTTCCCCCACATGCCTTTCCTCACTTCCAAAATGCCATTAACCCTTACATAGTTTTATGAAGTATGGCCCACAAGCCTAAAAGGTACAATTAAAATACCTTACAAATGGAATCACCAATCAATTAGTGCAAAAGGTTAGTGGAAATAAAAGAAGCAGGAAAAGAAAGCAAGTAGGATGCAAACTTCTGCCTTGGGTAATAAATTAAGGAAACAAAACAAACAAAACCCTTAATTTCAACCTTCAGTCCTTAGATTACTATTAGATAACTTTTTTTTTCCCTATACTTTTCTTGCTGTTACAGCTGCTTCCAATTTGAGCCACTTTGGACCGGAACTAGCAGCAGAACTATCAGAAAGAAAATCATTCTTATTCTCAGCATCTGCTTTTGAATGAAATCCCCAGAGCACAGAGGGTCAGCTAAACACATACATTTTAGAGATGATTTTTTTTGAAAAGACTCTTTTGAATGCTTTTGAGTCTTCCCATACTCAGGAAGTGTAAGCCCTGAGGGAAAAAAAAAGAAATCAGAAATGAAGAAAAGTCTGTCAGACTTGCAAAGATGATGTAAGTATTTTCCAGAAACATATACCAGAAAGCATAGAATATATCCTATTTCTTTACTTTTCCTTTCTGCAAGTACTTATCTAATATGCTTTATGGCAAGAATATTGCTGAAACAATTTCTGTTGGTGGCTGAATACTGGCAAGAGGCCAAATGAAAATTATTTGTAAGTTTGTACACCAGGCTTCCAATTACAAGAAAAACATACATCTTACTGGAGAACAGAAGCAGTATCATGTGACCTGCAAACTCGATCAAAACAACTCAATTTCTGGCTATTAACTGTAATAAACTGCTTATTAATAAAGCATACATAAAAATTCCTCATAGAAATTTGGTAAGTAATCTCAAACAGTAAGGAAGAAGGAGAAAATATTTCAGTGCCTACAAATAGCTATAAAGAAATAGTGCTCTAATTCAATGGACAAATCATACATTAGTAACAATTTGGCTAATCTGGGCAGAAACAAGTGAAGCCAGAAAAGTCCATGTCTGAAGGAGCAGAAAGAGGAGAAGCTTTCATCTTGGCATATTGCTTTAGTTCAGCCACACTTCCATGGTCAGTCACCGCTTTATCACTCATTTTAAATAATTCAGCCCACGTTAGCCAGGCTAAAGGGGATGAATAATATCAGATCTTCCAGTTTATTAGACTAACTCCCATCCCTTTTGTTCAAAGACTTTTTGAATTACTATCAAGAAAGTCTTAGGAACTCTATGGTCATGATGCTTGGTGCTGCTCTGTCTGCTTCCAGTGTCTCTACAAAGGGATGGCTTTTACCGCTAATCAAGTCTGATGAGAAAGTTTGGGGTGTCTAATTCCTCTAACTTAGAAGCATTAGACTGGACAGGAAAAAAAAAATAAATCTTTTTTTTTTCTCAGCTTTCCCAAAGGCTTTCTTCAAAGAGAAGAAGTAAAAGCTCCTTCAAAGGGCATTGTCAAGATATCTGCAATAATTTTAAAATTCATTTGTTACTCCTTGTTGTTTAGAAACCCTTCAAAGGAAGAAACCACAATTTATTTCCGTTAGCACTACATCTCCTCCACCAGGCACAACGTGCTCAGGAAAATGCTTTTCCAACATCGCATGTACTCACAGACGATGAGGCTGAATTTTTGAGAGATGCACCATATTACCAAGACATCTAGTTTGGAACTCAGCTGTATACCATCGCACAAGAGATGTTAACTTGTAGGATGACAGATGGAACAGCACAGTGCAATACTCTATAGAAGGGTCTTAATTAGTAGGCCAAGTAAGAAGGAATCAAGAAGAATGGTGAAAGTGTAATACAATGGAACAATGTTAACAGCAAAGAGATATGAAAGTTTAAAAATTAATCACACAAGAAACTCAGGAAAATGTCAATATATGTTACTGGAGATTCGATTCTTTTGGGGCCATAACTGCACCTGTACTCAGTAGAACTTCTTACAGTACAGCTTTGCATTCGGTCTTTTAAAAACCAAAGATGAGAAAGGGCTCTACATCCCACAGAAGAAATACAGCAATAAAAATCACATGGTGAGCTGGAGGGGTAAAAGCTCAATGAGGGAGGGCTGCAGGCTGCCCTCACAAGAGAAAAGAAATGGTAAGCAGTTTCTTCCCCCTCTCCCCCCAAATTGTTTTCTGTTTTGACCATAGGGCTGTAAACTGGCAGAAGCAGGAGAGATAATTCCCTGTGGAAATTGGCTGCTTTGTTTTTAAGCAGCTTTCGAATGGAAAAACTGCTTGTCTAAGACTGAATTGGCCAATCCAGACAACATGAAAAAGTGTTGGATATTTTTTCCTCTTCTTTTCTTCTTAGGCTGAACAAAACCTTAGATAAGATCAATAGTTTCTTTAGTTTTATGTTTTGCTTCCTTAAGGGTAGTTCACTTATTGTGTTTCCATTGATCATACAGATAGGGAGATGCAGAGACAAACCATCACTTTTCTCTTTTCATTTCCGCCCTCCTCCCCATTTGAAATCAAATGACTTTTAAACGAGGCTGGGGTCACTACTCTTTCTCATTTACATATCAATAGTACCAAATTCCTGCCTTACCTTTCAGTCACTAGACTATTTTAAAAACGAAGATGAACTTCAATCCAGGAGAGGACAAAAACTCTAGCAGCAGCATCTTTCCCGGACTCTCCATCAGAAAAACTAGGTTCTGGTGTACCTCAGCCCTTCCCTCAACATTGCTCTGTGGTGAGAGGGGGCACACTTACCAGCCTTGTGCAATTAATATTTTAACCTTTCGCAGCCTCTATA
This sequence comes from Chlamydotis macqueenii, assembly GCF_036417535.1. Lineage (NCBI taxonomy): Eukaryota > Metazoa > Chordata > Aves > Otidiformes > Otididae > Chlamydotis > Chlamydotis macqueenii. The sequence goes on along the minus strand of NC_141567.1, from coordinate 7,758,150 downwards.
AGGCTTTCTTGCTCTTCCTAAATCCTTCGCACAATCCCTATCAGATGCCTCTGTGCAACTCCGAGCATTCTATCTGTGCTCACAGCCAGCAAAGCAGCTACTTGAATGAATTACTTTCATCACTTATAAGCAAGAAGAGAGCTAAAGACCAGGATTGCTGTGCTCTGTTAGAAGTTTGGCCACTGATTTATTGAATGATGCTGGATTCGGGAGCCGCTGCTGCATATAATGAGGTGTTTCAAATCCTAGCTGCTGTTTGTACTGTACTTTAAGGTATGAAAGTATCAAGACCGTAAGGGCATGCTTGTCCAGAGGAGATTCTAGATATATCCCTACAGAGAGATCAATCCCTATGCAATTAAGAAAATGATTCTATTCAGTTGAATACAAATCTACTAATCCAAATATCAGAAAGCTCTAAATATAGGATGCTGACATCTCCTGCCTTAGCATTAGTCTCAGTCTATTGTTTACACACACATCAACTTGAGGGTCCAAGACTGAAGAACTCAGGCTGAAGTCTCTAGAAAAACGTGACCTCCTGTGTGATTAATTTCCAGTTTACAGGAGTAATTTCAGGGCTTCCAGATATTAATGAAGTAGTTTTGGCTTGATAGACGGAAGCTGAGTATTAAGTGGTATTATGCAATGAAATCTTCAGGTCAGCCTGTCAAGTCCGTACCCTAAATAATCCACTTATAAAAACAAGCAAACAAGCAAGCACTATCCAACTCTGAAGATCAGTAAAAGGAAGAGGAAATAGTCTATTAATATCAATTACGTGAAAGGGATAGCTTATTTATTTACATGCAGCGCCAGCATAAATGTCAACATAAGAAATTATATTCCATTTTGATACTAACAAGTTGCATACTTAGTGTACTTGGAAAAAAATGAGTGGAAATATCTTTAAAGCTGCCTGAATTGGAGAAACTGCAAAAAATGTTTGTTTTATACTTATGATGAAGAAGTGATAAAGAAACGTCCCCTCATGGGAATATTTTTGTATCCTCCATCTTTGAGATTAATGATAATCCTAAACAAAGGGAAAAAAAAGTATATACAATCTCAAAAATAACCCAGTGATCCAACGGTGACACAGCTTTTCAGGGTATTCAGAATGGAAATTTCAGAACCACTTTACAGCCTACAGACTTCCTTATGGGCCATGAGAACATTGGATTCTGTCACCAGTGACAAGCCCTCATATGTCAACTTGCTCCTGTCCTCAGTGGCTGCCTGTGGTTCTGATCAGTGATTAAAAAGAGGACAAGAAAGAATGTAGAAAAGAATTTCATGCATTTTAAAGGATTTATTTAAAAAAAAAAAAGAATCCTGAACCATCTGCATTAGGTCTTTCTGCTTATTTTTGGTGCCTCTATTGTATAATACAAGGCCCCTGTGGATGGTGCAGTGCTTAAATGCAGCATTTGAATGTGGTATTTAATGTTCTCTTCCTAGTAATTCAAGCATCTAATGCACAAAATAAGCAAATTTGGGTTAAAGACCTCACAGATGCTGAAGGAGAAGGAGAAGAAATCATTAGATATTGATACAATCTGATGTGTTATTGTTTTTGTGTTACTGTGGTTATCTAGGAAATGATTTAAATCTCCTCCATGGAGATCACTAGGAGTTTTGTCAGTGACTTCAGTCAAGGCACTTTGTCCCCCACTGTCTGAAAAAGATTCAAAACCGCTGTCTTGACCTGTGGTGCCTATTAAAAAACCATTAGCACTTCTCAGGAGTAGGGAGTGTTAGATGTAATGCCCAGGGCAATTATATTCGCTTTCTTTAAACTGTCTGTCGTTTTTTTTCTTCTGCCTTTCCTGTCTTGGAATTGATATGTGTAGAGGAGAGCACGGTTAAAACAGCAGCTGAGTACTTCCTAGCTACATTCGACTGAAAAGTAAAAAGATTAGTATAGAGCTTCCAAAGATAATCATTTGAATGTCTTATTAATTAATTGTTATTTGTAATAATGGCTCTTTCCTTAATGGTCTTTTGGGATTATTAACTGCTTATTAATGCTGTATAGATAAGGATTGCTCCCTAGTGGGAGAAATGAGGTGGAATATGGAAGCCTTTCAATGAAAGCAACAGGTCTGGGAAAGGAACAAGAGAAATAATTCACCATTTAAGCGAATGGAGAATTGTGATCGCTCAAATGCAATTACCAGAGTTCATCCTGTGTACTTAAAAAGTGCCAGGAGATCTCACAGACTGATCTCGCTAATGCATTCAGTATGATTACAGCCCTTTCTACCAACAATGGAACCTCCTTTGATGGGGAATTCGGGTCTGTCTAGATCACAGGCATACCCTGAGCTCATGGACAGCTGTCAAAATAAGCCTTAGATTAGCTGCCTTCAGCTGTCAGTAACAGGCAACTCCAAATGCAGGACTCAGTGCGGGCTCTTAAATTTAGCCAGGTGAATGCTCAGATAGCTCGCCTGTACCAAAAAGCTTGATGCCACTAGTATTCAAGTGAATTACCTTAGAACTAGGCCCAAAGATGTCCATATCCCCTGCCAATACATTTTTTACAACACTGTGAATGTCCTCATAAGGATAAGTGCCCTGTATCATCTCAAAACCAGTCCTTTCTTCAGCAAAATGCTTTCGGCTCCAGATTGGAGTTTCTTTTTGTTTCACTGCTTAATGAAACCTCAGAGCAATGACTCTAGTTTCCTGTCATGGAAGGTAAAAGAGTGAGGGATAATGGAAAGATTACACTGAGGAGAAACGCAGAAGCATGACTACCACGGGTCTGGACAGAGCAGACAATGCTAAGCATCAAGACAATGGCTGTCCTCTCTGCTTTACCCTTCCAAGCCCATGAGATGTGCGTTAGAAGGAGGGTGGCATAGGGTTCTTTGAAAGATTTACTCACTTTGTAGAGTCCGTGGCTGCAGCCGCAGTACGTGCTTTCCATAGTGTAGCTCCTCAACACACCCATTTCCTTCCATACCACCACTCGGGCCGTCGACTCACGGGACTTCTCCACCAGGAAGCTGCAGCTGTTCATGACAAATGCAGGGGCCACTTTATCCAGGATTTTAGGAAGACTCTATGAGAAAGTATCAGCAGTGATAAGAAAATAAATTGAACAGATGTGCATGTGTTATATCATACACACATATAAAGACAGACTTGTGGTTTTCAATGCGTATATCATCAAATCTATCTGTAGACACCGAGGTAGCTCCAACCAGTGCATTATGTCCATCCCATGTGAAATCCTCAGATTTGTTTCATTCCAAAGACTAAAATACAAAATATTCAGTACACTTGATATATCTAATTCAGAATCATCTTCACACCCAATAGTTTCGGACAGATTAAGTCACTTACAGAATTTTGTTTTCAAGCTGCTTTGACATTAACCTACATCTTCATGTTGTCATAGTTCAGTATCTGATATAGCTTCTCTCCCTTCTCCAGCTATACTGTATCTCCTCCCACCATGCATCCACAATTTGACAAGGGATTCAGCTACGGGAGGAGCTTTGTCTGAACCTAGCACAGAGCACAAAAAAGGGATATGCATTCTCAAGGAAGGTTGCATATAATTATATGAAAATAAAGCTTAACATTTAACTGACTTCCATTGTGAACAAATCAAAATATTCTCACCTAAGTTCAAATGATATATTTTATACACTTCTTTTAGAGAATCACAACTAAAATTAATCATGAAACCCCAGTAAAAATTACATCTTACCTCTATGTGATTTTCTTACTCTAGAAATCATACTTCCCAACCACAAAGTCTATAAACACTCCTAATGCACTGCAGTATCAGATAATTCCATCAGTGTAGAGGCAACACTTACTTAGTCATTACGCAGGGTTAAATGTGTTACTTTTATACTCTAAAAAAAATATACATACTAGATACATCAACACTAGGTGTGCTTTATGTAGAAACTAGACCTTTAGGTACACACACACGTGTACGTCATAATTTTAGTGATAGCATACTAGCTACAACATATGCCAAAAGACCATTTGATCATCTAGAGAAGAGCAAGGAAAATGAGAACATTCATTATTTCTTTGACAACAGCTTTCTTAAATATCTGAACTGAATGGAATCATATAGAATGAGTTCCTGCTTATGGCTAATGGCTTTTACCTTTGAATTTCATTCAGTTCGGGTGCTGAAAACCAACCAGCTAATTTCACTTTCCAATAACAATTGGTTTCACTGACTGATTCTGAGCAATTGTAGTTCTGTTGAGCATTACTTCATAGCACTGTATGGGAATAGTTGGTTTCACTGAAAGTTAGAGTAATGTCTTTTCCTAAAACACATTTGGTGTGAATGATAAAGTTTGGTCTATACTATTTTGCAATTTATCCTGCAAACAGCTTAGCTGTTGTACACATCTCCATAACAAAAAAGTAAATTTACTTTTTCAGTATATTCTGGCTACAGCTGCCAATGCACTTTACCAGTTTTATAAGATACAGATCTAGAGATCTATAAAGCCCATTTTTCAGATGAGAAAAAAAAACTGAGGTGAAGAAAACTGGAACAAAACAAGAGATTCTGTTTTGAATCCGAGCCCACCACGAGCCTCACTCTTAAGTCAAGATCTCCAGTGTGCTACTAAAGAGCCACAGCACTCCCTTTCCTACAGGCAATATTGAACAGAAGAATCTTTAAAATTGACTACTTGCTGTAGAGTAAGCATCCAACACTTCTGGATTGCCTTCAAAGTTCTACTTGCTGCACAGGGATCACAAAATGGTATGCTCCCATGCATTTCCAGATTTTCCTAGGTTTGAGTTGAACAGCAATTTAAAAAAAATGCAGCAGAGTTGCATCGCCCAGATCCAGCTAAACTGTATGTGAAGGTTCAGATAGTTTTCATTCTGCCCTTATCTGAACCAAAACACAGATTTTTTTTTTTTTTTGTAAATATATACTATTAAATACAGTAATCAGATCCCTAATTTAGTTTAGCTTTTTAAAACAATTGAAATTACATGCATAATCAATCTTTTACATTTAATTAAATTAAAACACTGGCAGGTAACAGTAGTGTCTCTGTATGTCAGACTCATTTAGGAGCATTAGCAAATCTGAATTTAATATTCTTTTCATTTTCCCAGCGTTCACTAGATTTCACACTAATGGTTCTTTCTTCTCTACTTATTCTTGTCATCAATTATCTCTCAATAGCGTATTTTGAAAGGGTGGAAACACACCCTTTTAAAGGCTGCTTTAATGATAATGCAGCAGGGTGACTGTTCTCTTTCTTATGCACAGCTGGAATCAGCATGTACGACAGCAAAGAAAGCTACTCCCCTCACACAGGACCCTGTCCATAAACCTCCAGCCTCATTAGGAAAGAACGGAATTATACTTCTTTACTAATGTTCCTGCAGACATTCCTGTCAAAGGGACCTGGAATGGCTATAGAAAGGACAAATCTTCAAGCTGGGCTTTGCGATGCCAATGCTGTGTAAGTCACCCAAGGCCACCAAATACTGTCAGGTAATGTAGACTCTTACTCCTATGTATTGCCAAAGGCTACAGCTGAGTCTACGACCTATGACGCAAAGGCTGTTCCAAAACCCAACATTTTCTTGAGGTATTTGATCCTTGCTCCTGGGGAGAAAAATCAGTCACGGAGGCCAGATCCATCCCCAACAACACACAGGAGGCAGGAGAGAAACCTGCGCAAACAATTAAAGAAAGCAGCTCTGAGACAGTAGTGATTATCTGCTGCAGACTGCAATTGCAGCTGTGTTCTCATACATCCCCAGTTTCCCCAGCCTAAGAAGGAAGAGAGTAACCCATAGGCAGGAACTACAACACGCACTCATCTCTCATTTTGTGCAAAAGAGGATTTGAACCACAAAATCTTTCTTATAGCCCACTGCAGAGTATTCTTGGAGCCTTTCTTCATTGCAGATTCAAGACAGGCTCCAGATGCTGAAAGCAGCATTTGAATTCTCTTTGTGTAAGAGCAAACCATCCTCAGCCTTTTCAAGTCCTCTGAATTCAAACACAGAAAAAAATGTCCTGACACCCTCCCTGTACCCTCCCTGCTTTCTTTGTGAAATATTGTTTGCCACAGGGAGCACTCATGACAAATGCTGGAGGACTTTCTTCCAGTAAAGTTTCAGTATGCTGTGTACAATGCCGTAAGACGAACACAGAAGATGTGGCATCCTTATGGGAGGATAATTAGTATTTGTGCTGAAGTAGTAAAAATTATATAGAAACAAACTGAAAAAGACCCTTCAACCTTTTCCAGGTTGGAGTGAACCAAGCTATATCTCTATAATCAGTTTAAGGCTACAATTAATGTTTTGTGAAATTAACATTTTTGAAGACTATAATCAGAGCTTAAGACTCTGGGGTTTTTTTTCCCAGGAATTTGTCATTTAAAAGGAAAATATCATCTAAATAGACACACAAAAAAAAAGAGATGGGCAGGAAATCCAGAAAACAATTTTATGAAGGAGACATTCATATGAAGTAGTAATAAACCAGATTTTAGTATTTGCTCTAATTCCAGAAAAATGTCCCTAGCTACGATACCAAGCATTTGCCGTAGAGATACGGAGATAACTCCATAACTAACCATGTTAGATCTGTTTGATATCCATTGAATTCTCTGATGTTTTCAGTGGGACCAAGAGCATTTTGTGATGAAGCAATTCAGCTGAGGAGGACAATGGCACATTGTCATTTTCTCAGTTGCCATTACATAATTCCTATTTATTTTCTTATTATAGTGGACTGAGGGGATAAAAGTGTATGTATGTTTAGAAATTACGAAACACACAAAAATATGGCTGTCCTATTAGTCTGTAGCCAAAAATTATCACACAGCATCTTACTAAAATGAAATAAATAGGGACCCATCTACTGACAATATTCTTGCTGGTATCTGGTGCATGAATATATTATGTATGATCTGAAACCCTCTGGACCGTTACTCCTCTGGAGTAAGGGAAGCTTGCACTTATTTCTAAAATTTGTGAACTGGCCTTATCTTAACTAGCTGCTAGGTGCACACACATGCCAGTAACTGCAGAAAGGAACAAAGTGGACCTACCCTGTAGCCAACATCTTCTGTGATAACTGCTGTGTCAACCACGCAGCCTGCTTGCCACAAGGTCTCCTTGATGCTGCAGCCATAAAGAAACACGTTCTTTTTCTGGGAGTGTCCATGGTAGTCACAGAATACCTGCGGAGGGACAGGGAGAGGAGGAGGAAAAATCTTGACCATTGAAGAGGTTTCCTAGTTATTTAGAATAAGCACTATAAGATATATAGTGGAGGGTTAATGTTTTTTTCCAGGTCTCTTCAGAGGAACTTGGACTGTGCCATGCCTATAACCTGTGTCAAACTTTGTTAGTTTGTTGTATCTTGCTTTATCTATTCAATCTGACATGATCTCAAGGATCCAGAGTCAAGACTGTTGCATTTCTGATTACAGTAGGAATAAACATGACACCTGTGCAAGAATCCATGGCAACTTGGGAACTTAAGGGTTCATGGTAACTTATAATACAACAACAGAGCAATTCATCAGGCTCTTTCCTCACGCTATTCAAAATCTGTGCTTTCCCAAGCAATTAATCATCATTTTGACTTCTTTAAGTTTAAAATCTGTGCTACATAATTTTCAGGAAAATATAATTGTGCACTGTATTGCACAATGCTGTCAGATCTTTGCATGAATTCCTGGAAGCAAAGCACAGAACATGACCTATCTTCATGGCAAGTAATCTCTTTCCACACTGTCTAATCTATCTGTCTGTCTAATCCATCTCTCTTATGTCAGCTGTCATATAAACTAGGCACAAGGCACATTCTCAGTTTTAGAGGAAGTTTTGATTGCCTTTATAGGCAGATATCGACTCCTATAGAAATGAAAATCACGATTTAATGACCCAAGAGGTAAATATTGACCCAAGTCTTAAAGAAGAATCAATCTCAGTGCCCTCTGAGATATGAAGTCAATATACACACTGCTGTTACATATATTCTCCATGTCTTTATCAGGAATATTCAAACATCTGCCAATGAAAAGACAAGAATTTCTAAAGAGAATAAATTAGTTCATTTTAAACCAATATTCACCACTAAGTAGAACAGAGCTTTAAGATTTAATTGAAGCAGTTTTCCAGGGTGTATGCTGGAGACAAAAGAATGGGTGTAAGAAGGTAGGGAAGAATTATGGATCAATATAAAGAGAGATGGGGGATAAATATCGGGTAAAAAAAAATACCTGTATTTTTACATAAACACATATACAAGAGAGGAGAAACAGATGGAGTAGACTAGTTTCTTCCACCAACTTTTAGGGAAAGATTGTATGTCTGTTTACCAGCTATACCATAACTAAGTTTTGCTACAGCAAGTTAGGGAGCTTCATGATCTAGGAATTAAGCATGTATATTCTTTCAGCAACTCTGACAAACAGTATGATGACATACTGGAGACGCTGAGGCACACATGCCTGTGAACAACTGCTCCTGCTATATCTATGCCCTTGCCACCCAGAAAAGGCAGAAAAGGGAGAACAAACAGGGCGGTTTGAGACCAGCATCGTTCCAAAGGAAAAGAGCCAGCACTGCACAGATCCCAGAGATTCAGGCCCCACTCAGGCTGTGTACATATTTTTCAGGGCTTATGCAATCCCTGCACTTGCAATAACTCTTTCTGACCCTGTAATTACCCTGTAATATCTCCTTCCAAAGAGCTGCATTTATTGGTTTTCTTAATGACAGACATTTTTCCAGCTAGCCTTTCATCTAAGCCATCAGCGATGCGCAGTCATAGTCTACGTTAACCACAGGTACCACCTAGAATTTATTCCTATGAATATCAAAGAGGATTTTATAGCTTTTGTCTCATTTCAAGGCAGAGAACCCAGCTCAATTGGGTATCAATTACCTGCCAATTTAAAGAATTACCAACACACAAAAGACAATTTATTATCTGCCTAAAATATTATTTTATGTATCAGAAACCACACAGGAATGATCAGATAGTCAGATAGGTGGGCAGCCTGATCAGTAGCAGGTCTATAATTCTGCACCTCAAGAAACCTGCAGATGAGTCCTTGGCAAAGGGTCTGGAATAAGACTTCTGTATTGGTAAAAAAAATTATCAAAGCCAGGTTCTGTAATACAGCTGCTCTTTCACGCCATGGGATCTTTCACTGATTGTTGCCAGCTTCCACAGTAGAATTGTCAGTGCTACTGGAAATATTTTCATTCTATTTGCAAGTTGCATAGAGCTACATTTTAGTTAATTTTGCTGGATATTGCAGTCACTTCCAGTGTTTACAATGACTTGTTCTTTATAATACATTCTTCTGTCTCATTTTCAACACTACATGGTACCTTATGTTCCACCATTCAGCCGAGGCTAAGCTATATTTTGTAGTTTGAGCACCCAATACAGAATTCTTCCTGGGTTATATCCGGACAAACACTAAGCAAACTTAAGATCTACCAGTCCTTTTTTTTTTTCCAGCCTGCCCTTCCATACAGCTAGGACACCAATACACACAAACCAGTCAAACTCTCAGGGCTTGCCCCCACGGGGATATGACTCAAGACACACATGCAAATTTTTAACTATTTAAAGTTACTTGCCAGCACTGATCATCCTAAAAGTAAGGACTGCTTTCTAACTCAAAACTAACCTTCCTCATGAGTCATAGAACCAGCTACATTTTAAAATAAAGGAAAAGTAAAATAGAAAATGGAAAGCAAGAAAATCTGTTGGAAAGCAGAACATTTTGAAATGTGTGTGTGTGTGTGTGCGTGTAAAGTCTCATTTTTTTTTCTCTTCATAGCATTGTGACAGGACTTTGAATCTCAGAGTTTTGAGGTAGAAACATCTAGAGGTTTTTCCTCATAATGAGCTACATCCTTGCAGGCAGATGCTTGTGTGTGTGTGTTCCAAACTTGATATAATGCCTTTGAATGGCAGCAAAGTCTGCTCAGTGCCTCCAGGTCTCTAGGAAGTTCTTTCTGTCCCAAAGGGCATCCTCGTCTTCACTGCAGCTCTGACTCTCTGTACAAGCTGCATGTTCCCTGTTGTGTCCTGCAACTGCATTGTCAACTACAACTTCTAAACCACAGCAGTTTCTCACCACAAATACTCAAGGAGAGAGCAGCTTCCCTCTCCCCATCAGACCTGGCTGATCCCGGACAAAAGCTCTTCAACACTCCCACTTCGCTGCTCTCAGCTGAAAGAGGATCCCATGTAGAAGAGGTTACAATGCCACAGTGCATCCAGTCCCTCGTCTTACTAGGGTTCTCAGTGCCAATAAGGTGGGGTTTTTTTGTTTTTTTGTTTTTTTGTTTGTTTAAAAAAAAAAAAAAGCACTTAATAGGCTGTTGTCTATAGAAGTTACCAATTAAAATGGCTTTGGTTTGAAAGGCTGTTAACTTTAAAGTTCCTTTCTTTTCTCCTTCAAGCAGCTTTTCTTTGCTTTGAAGAAACTGCTTGCACATCCCCAGGGTAAATGAAACTAAATCACTTGACAGAAATCATTTGGCTATCAGCGAACTTGGCTCCATGGGATCTTGGAGGTAAGGGGGGGAAAAAAAAAAAAATAAAAGAAGCACGCTCTCAGCTCTCTTCTGGAGGAGGAAAAAGGCATTTCTGAGCATGTATAAACTAAAATCAATGTACTCTTAAAAGGCAAAGGAAAAACCAGTTTACCAAGCCTGACATACAGCCTGTGAGTGAGGGACATGATGGGATCAATAGGCTCCCTTCACTCAGCACTGATGAAAACTTGCACTGAGTGCATGTTCAACTTGACGCACCTGGATATGACAAGGATGGTTGTGTATTAAAAAAGGCCGGGTAGCAAATAGCAGAGTAAACTGAGACTGATCCTACATCGCTCTGAACCAAAGGAAAAGGTTGATGAGTAAATTCACAACTGTGAGTTGAATTTCCACTATAATCCTCAGGCTGCAGAACTGAACTTCAAGGCTGTTGTCTTAGCAAAAAAAAAAAAAAACAAAAAACACATTCCCACAATAATTCACTTAAAGAAGCTCATAGACATTTTCACCTTGTCTAGTACTTTTCTTTTCTCATCTAACCCAGAGAAAATTTGGCATCTTTGGACATTCCTTGCCCAACTGTAGCTATCAGCAGCCAACCTGCCAATCCCTGATTTACATCTATTCTTTAACATTTGAACCTCCCTGTGTTTTTTCTCCTGAGGCCTCAGAACTGCCTTTTCATTCTACAAGGCAACAAGACAAGGCAGATGAGATGAATCCTAGCCCCATTTCAGTTGCAACTTTAAGATGAGATCCATTTCCCATGAATTTCTGGTACTGCCCAAATCCAGCCGTTTTCTTCCCATCACCAAAGCAGCATGAAAGTTCAGACATTTTGAAGGCTGGTTCCCATGTTTTTGTGATTGCATGGATTGTTCCAATATGGGCTTTTGCACAGCCCATTCAGATTAAATCTTTGTGGAATTTCTCCTATTATTGCCATGAAGACAGCAATAACCTACTCATACTATTTAGCTTAGTTGGAGTACTTTGAGGATATTAAAGGGCTCTAAGGAATTCATGTTCTCATTTATATTCCAGGTGTGTGAAGATTCTGAAATTTAGAGTTGTTAGTTAGAAGATTCAGTGAGTAATAAACATACAAGATTTTCAAAACACCTCTATAAGATGAAAGTGTAACAGCACATAGTGCTTTCCAAACCACTCTAGCTCTAAAAAAAGACTATTCACACAACTACAGTAAATAATCCATATACTGTAACTCACAAGAGACCCTAGAAAAGACTCACCAGAGGAGCCCGGCCGATGCTGCGCAGGTAATAGAGAAGACCTTTGGCATGGTAAATAGTTGGATGGAGCTGGGAACTGGGTGTCAACCACTGTCTGTTCAGGTCATCCCCACTCAATGAACAACGGTGGCTGAAATTAAAAAAAAACAAAAAGCAAACAATCCATCACAAAGTAGCAAAATAACAGCTGATTCCAAAAAGTTTCTGATTCTGGCACCCTCTGGTATGAGGACAGTGCATGTCAATTAGAACATGGATACAAAGGTTTTGAACATTTGGCTAGAATGAACCAATGGTGTCTTATATTTCAAAGGTGCTTCTAGTATATTAATTTTATCATTTCTTTTCCTTCCAAGGTTCACATAGCTGCAGTCCTGAAAATAAATATGTGCAAATCAAAAGACTACTTACAAGCAAAAAGTTTTCTGAAATGTTCCAAATTCTGTGCTATGAAATTCACTGAGCTTACATAGAGCACAGGCTTCTCAAAACCTCCATAACAAACAAGTACATTCAACTCCTACTCATTCTAATTGAAGACAGGCACTTGAATCTCTTCGACCAGTCTGAAATATGAATGCACTTAAATGAGATGAGCTGTATATCTCATTTAAGCTTCTCCACTCACAAGAAATGCAGCTATCTAAAGCGCATCAAGAAGATCTTGATGCATGCTACATCATTATGTAGAACAATTGCCTAGCTTCACTGCAAAGGCTGAATAAAAAGCTAAATAAGGATCCCAGATTTGCACTGAGAAAACGTTTCCCTTAGTTGACTTGAACATGTTCTGTACTGACTGAGCGATCAGTGGAAGATTGTGCAGGATACTTGACTGTATGGAGCAGTACATGACTGTACAATTTTGCAAAATTCAACTGATCTCCCTTGCTAGTGACCATACAGAGTTCATAGGCTCCTGACACTCCTCAAAGGATTTCCTATAACACGGTTCACAATTTTCAAATCACAGTGTACTGACAAAACTCAGGAATCAACTCTCCAGCATATGAGATATTGTGGTAGGTTCTCACCACCTCCGCAATATCCAGTTCAGCACTAGAATTCTGGTGGCACTGTAAGCTACAGCTGGCTTGTGCTAAAAAATAAAATAAAAGGAAAAAAAAATCCCAAGTGTTGAATTAATTTCCAGCTACAGAGTTTCATCCAGCTTTGCAGTTCAAGCCTCTTAGAACAAAATAAGGTACAAATATATTCATGAGGATGTGGTCTGTTGTGGTATTGGCAGAGCCTTACACTGCTACAGTGTGTTGCATGTAGCATCTTTGTCACTACCAACGCCTTGCAAATGATGCTGGAAAAGAAAGGGTTGGAGAGCAAGAATGCTTAAAAAAAAAGTATAAACAATGGATAACCAGTTAAGAACAGAAGATAAAGAAATAATAAGAGTCACTAAGAATATTTCATCCATTTTTAATGTAGAAAAACAAGGTCTCTGATGCCATCTTGGGGTTTCTGGCAACATCACAAGATTCATTCCAAGTTTACTCTAGTTTCTCTGTTATCTGAATTATCTTCTTTCCTCACAGTCCATAGTTCCCACATTACTCATTCGGTGAATCAGAAAACATTAGCAATAGCTAACATGTGGGAAGTCAACAAATGCTGCTGTGATGTTTCTGCCAAAAATTCTACACGGAAACACTACTTCTGTTAAGTTTCTTAAAGACTCTTCAGGAAACGTTACCTTTAGGCTCGCCTTTCCTGATCTTCAGGACAAAAACTGCTCAACTGAGATTAGCAGCTGTATTTCTGCCAAGAACTTGTGTGCTTACATGGTTTCCTTTCAATAGGTACAACTCCACATAAAAAGTCATTGGGTTGCATTCAGAAATTCACCTTTCCCCAATGTGACTAATAAAAAAGTAAGACCTAAACACTTTCTTGACACAAGTGTGTGATGTCTTCCTATACTAATTATATCAGGGAGCACAACTAATTAAAAATAACAACAGAATATCCATTTTGAGGGAAAGAATGATAGCTGGACTTTTATACTTCAATTTAACAAGAAAAAAAAAGTCTCATTATTTCAGACCTACAGAAATACTTTTCAAACATTGTCAATGCTTATAAAAAACCCTCCACTATCTCACCTTTCTTGTCAGTACTGACAATAGTTTATGACTCCTTAAATCATCCACACATATCCCTCTGCTAAAAAGCCTTGTTAGATGCTGGAAGAGCTCAATATAAAAAGCCAAACATGCAAGGAAGTAGGAATGTGACAGTTCCTACTGTTAGAAAACTACTCCTAAAAGGATTCAGGAAATATAGAGAATAATATCAAACCAATTCCAAGCCCAATTTTTATTTCACTATTTCTTAGACTAAACTAAATCTTCTGTAAAAAAAAATTTCATTATTCCTTCAGAACATATAGAGAAATCTCATGAACTGTTAGAAAAGCACGTAAGGAGAACTCCTAATCAACTCTGTTAGCACACATTAAAGTCAAGTAGACCGTCTGACAAGGCACCAGCGTTTCTTACTGCAGGATCTTGTTCCACTGTGGCCCACAGACTGCAATGCATTGCTCATAGATGAGCAATTTCCACACAACATGCCAACATCTCTGCGGCTTACAGAAACCTCACTCCCCAGACAGGTTTCACTCTGTCCATAGTACAATCTACCAACTCTGTTGCTGTGATATAAATTGTGATTTTTCTTAGAGGTGACCCTATGACAAGCCAATCCCTCTCACGCAGTTCACAGATGCTGTTGATTGCCTAGTATTAGTTTAGTAAGTGCAATCCAACTCTAAAACAATAATTTTAAAGCACTTATTTACTGCAGGGAAGGAAGGTAACACCTCTGCATATAGGCAAGAGCTGGGAGATAAAGTTCAGCTTTGTCCCTTCAACGATTAACATCTCTGCTCCTTTAAATTACCTTCAAATATTAGCCCTTAGCCTGGCAGCAAGTATCCACAGCTCTTAAGGAGATGCAGAACTTTAATTTAATTATGAGAGGTTCTCATCCTGCTCCCTCCTCCCATCATATTGTTAAAGTCCGTTTACTTTTGCAGATACCAGCTCCCTGCCAGCTCTGTTCCCCCTTGTTCCTTCCTTTCTCCTCTCGTTCCTAATAGCGATGACATTGGCAGATAATGGTTTTGCCTGCTATGCTCCGCAACCAAGGGTGAAGGTAAAATATTAAGCTGATCTCAAGTGCTGATAGCAAATAAAGGGATTGTAAAGCTGAGACTGGCTTTGAATGTTTGGCAGGATTTAATGAAATTCACTACTCAAATCAAAGGCATTTCTTAGAACACAGTTCCAAGCTATTTTATTTGCTTTAAACATCTTCTGTGTCTTTTTGCCTTTGCAGCATTAGCAAGACTACCTGCCACCTCAGATGGGACTAGGAGCAGCTCAAAGGAAATAATGAAAACATTTGGCAAAAATAATTCCAAAAAAGTAAAGAAAACCCCACCTCTGTGTCTCTATACAGATTACCTGTTATTCTGCTATTTGTCATATATCTTCAACCCAGATATATTCAAAACAAACTGCATTTCTCTTGTTCACAAGCCTGATGCTTTTGTTATAGCCTGCCTTCTCTTCTCCCTTTATACCACCAGGACATTCTTTGATTCTTTAGTTGTCCATCCAGCCTATGGCCAGCTATCAGCAGCTGCTGCAGCAGTGCACAGCTATCAGGTGGAACACAGGAAAGGAGATGAAACAAACAGATGTGACCTTCTCCAAGCAGACCCTAGTAGTATTTCTGTAGGTATCTGTAGAATGACTCAAGAGAAGCTATGGAGCTGGTGGAAGAAGAGATCCCCTGATTCTTACTAAGTAAACTTTTTTAACTGGATGTGGCCAGATAAAAACTGTCACAATGATACAGGGGCAAGGTGTTCAGCTCTCACTATTGCCCAAGGAAAGAGATACTTGCGCAGTCTGGCCTTCAGATTTATTCCAATAGCACCACATAGTCCAGAAAGACAAATAAAACCAAAGTATTCAAGCCATCCAAGTCCCTGGAGAAATGATAGCTGACGTGACTGGTTCCAAGCAGAGCAAATTCATCCTTAGGTGGGTTCGTTGGTGAGTGCTAGTTTGAAATATCGTCATTATATGCCACCAAGAATATTCCTATTGCTATGCAATCCTCAGTTCTGAAGTATAAATGCAGGTAGTCATGTAGGATAACTACTCTATGAAAACTGTATCCCTTCATCTGCAGCTGATACGCCACAGACAGAAAGATCAGGTTGAGGTTCCCCTTCTGAACCTGCAGGAGGTAATGGAGCTTCTAACTGAAGCATTAGACTCTTGCTCTAAAGGCAGAGACACCTCACAGGGAGTTAATGAGAGGTTAAGTAGCTAAAGTACAGACTTGTTTGGTTTAAAATAGAATTTATTTTAAATCTGTTTGCACTTGCTTGTAAGACCTTCCTTTTAATCTTGTACCTCAAAGCCTGATGATAAGTTTTACTAAAGATGTGTTTTCTTTGTTGTCTTACTCTTAAGCCAGTTTGGCTTTGAGGGCAAAGTAACCTCAGACACTGCACTAAACTGCACTACGTTCTGCACGAGGCACGTGAATGGATGGAGAGATGCTACTTGGTCCTAACCTAAGGCCTAATAAGGTCACCAGAACCTTTTAGTTGATTGCAATAAGCCTGGATCAGTGCCCTGCATAGGCACAAAAATGGAAGGGGTGGGGGAAGAGAGAGAGAAAAAAGTAGACAGGAAAAACACAAGAAAAGGGAACAGGAAATGCAGAGTAAAGGGACTGAGGGATAAATATAATGCACAAGATATTAGACAAGGAAAAAAACAAGAAATGGAGAGAGAGAGAGAGAGAAAAGTCACTTTTGAAAGAAAATATGTTTCTGTGCTTGGAAGATAAAATGATTCAAAGTCTCCTGTCCTTTACAGATAAATGGAAAGACAGGGCCCATCATATTGAGTGAATGATGTCACGACTGATAATAACAGCACCTGGGGCACATGGAACTGAAATCTGAAGGGATGCATTGTGTTTGATACGTAGAGAGCAGCATCACCATTCACCGTGCATCTTAAAAGCAGACAGCAGTACTAGCATAGGGTAAGAATATCTGTATAAAAGGAGGCAGGTGGAAGTAAACATCAGGACACCGTCAAGCAGCACAGGGCAGCCTGAACCAGACACAGCATGCTGGACTTTATAAATAACTACTACCTAGGATGGAAGCGGGAATATTTGCATTAAGATGTTTTGGTCTTGCCATTCAGAAAGCTCAGAGCTACTGGAAAAGATAAAAAAAACAAACAAACAAACAAACAAAAAAAACCAACACGCAAACCAAAAACGGGAGGAGGAAATCCTTCATTTCTCTTGATTTTAAATGGTTTCAGAGAGCAAGACTTAGTGATGTGAGGAAGCAGCAGCACCAGCAAAGCCCACTCTCATAACTTAAAGGAAGTTGTCACAAATATAAATTTTATTTTCTGGCTTTTGCTCTGGCTTTGTTCAAGCCCATGTGCTGAAACCATAATGGCTGGATCAAAGACAGTGGATGAGAGTGCAAGGTGTTTTTCCTACTGTGCTCTAGATTGCACCATTAATTTCGTGGTGAAATATCTTTCCCACTTTGAAAGTGGGCCACTTGAAGCTCCCTCTGGGACATCTCACTTTTGCATCTTGGCAATCCCCAGAGTTTCCCTGCAGTGAGGTGATCTCCTCACTCGGTTACTCCAAGGAGTGAAAAAGGTGATGCTCTTCCTTCATTCAGGGTGTGAAGTTAGTAGATTTTTCCCTTGTTTACCGTGAAACACAGGTGAATAGCTGCAAGACGTATACACAACATTGATGAATGAAAGTACTTATCAGCATTACTGCACTACTGATCATGCATTCTTTCCTTCTGAATGCAAGCAGCATGAATGCTGAACTCCCTGTATAGAACCAAGTTCAAGAGTAGTTTGCCTTCCCAACACAATCAAAACAGCTGGGAGTTCAGTGGCCACAATCCCTATTTCCACATATTTTTTTTTTCATATATGTATCTCATTCCTAAATTATATTCACACTCCTCTCTCTACTTATGTATGACCTACTGCAATGCTAATTGCCCTCAAGCCTCATTTGCCCCACGTCTTACTATCACATCTGCTCTCATCATGAGTGAAGGCCACAGTTATTATCAGGTAGCACCAAGGCAAGCATGCACTGTTCAATTAGATGGTGAAAATCAAGGCCAGAAAGTCAACTTCTCCTAAGAGATCCCCATAAAGTACTAAGCAATAGTGATTTTTCAATTGCACTGTGAACTCTTACTGCCTAGTTTATTTTATCTCTAAGCCTTTAAGAGGATTTTTTTTTTTTTTTTTTTACTTTCTTCTCTCTTTTTTTATTGCACCTTACACACACGCAATGCCAAACTTATTTCCTGAATGGCACTGCAGCTATCTGAATGCCAACCAACTTAAGGATGCCATGGAAAGTATCTGTCTCATTTTGGACCGTGGCTGCTGTACGGCTCTTCCCTCCTGGCACTGACTAATGAATCCATGAAGCATAATTCTCCCTCTCGGGCAAATGCTATCCTAAAGTATCACTCTGCCAGCTTCTTCTTGCTTCCCTACATCTAAGTGCCGATACTAATTAGCATAATGAGCCTTCAGTGTTTCACTTGCTACATCTGACTGATTTTGTCACAATGGACAATCCTTGCTTCCCAAGATAAATGATGCAGTCTGTGCTCTTCCCGTTCAATGTATGTAACTGTGTCTCTATCCTTGCTTAGCTCCCTCTGTTATAAGGGATGCTTTTCTCTCTGTGGACACATTTCACTATGTGACATTTGGTAACAAACCAGCTGGAGATGCAGAATGAGAGCTGCTTCACCCTAGCTAATGCTGCCAATGTCATAATCAAATAAGACAAGAAGTTCACATGGTCTACTGAAAAGGTGAGTTAACAGCATTGTCACAGATAAGCTAAAGTCCCTCCCAGTTCCACATCAAAGGATGCCCATCAGATTTCTATTTCTTCTAGTTGTAACAACAATAACTATTAAATACCAGATAATTCATTCACCTGCAGTTGCCCACACTTTGCACTCTCATTTATGAGAAAAATGCAAGTAATAATGCTTTGTACATTTTATGAAGGAGCAAACAAGGATTCAGGGAGTAAACAAAACCTGAGTTTTCAATTTCTTGATATTGCCCATGAGACAGGGCCATCTCAAGAGACTCTTCTCAGGATCTTTAAATACTTTATATGTCATTGATAAGAAAGCCTTAAAACAGCATTTTCAGTCACTACTTTTGGATGGAAAAGTCAATTTTCAGCTCAAGAAGTTTCTCATAACAAGTATCCACCTTCTGTAGGAGAAGTGTTGACTTTTCCTCACCAAGCACCCTATTCCCCTCAAAATTTTGACTTTTCAGTCAAAACTCCCAATTTTACCATCCAAACTATCAGAACTGTTTAAGGGAAATGTCTCAGCATATGTTAGAAAACATGCATTTGAGGTTTCTCAGGTACCCATTCCTCTCTGTCAGGGGGTCTCTTTGGCTGAGCCACATGTTCCTTACGCAACATCACGACTACATGACAGCAATCCAGTAAGATGCAGAATTACGATGCAACATGGGAGCTGTAGTTTGGCTTGGGAAGCCAGGACGACGGGGAAGCCAAACAACTCCCAAATGGCACCACAATGACACTTCCGAATGGAAACACTGTTCTTACATGGAAAATTTTGGCTCCATTTTTGACTAACTATTATTCACAGAAAAGCATAAGCTTTCCATAGGGGGAAAAACACATTTTCCCAAACAACCCCACTTACATCCTCCTACAAGCTATGTCAGCAAATCCTAATTTTGTAGGCAGGGATACTGAAAAGTGAACCCACTTACGCAAAAAAGCTGTGGAAAACTAGGAATAAGACTTGAGATCTGATGATAGCATACCAAATTAACTAAAACTTTACTTTTAAATTAATGTTCTTTAAGCTGTTTCTAATTCTTGTATTCTGAGTTTCTTATTTTAAACGTGGCTTATAGCTGTATAGCTGAAGCGGATTTTTAACTGACTTAATCTAATTGCTCACATATGGGTTGCATTGAATTAACTGAGTTGATTTAAAAATCTGTTAGTTAAATCAGTGCAATCTCTGCATGTAAATGAGTACTAAGAAATGCAATTTGCAGATGATTGTTCTAAAACTTAAACCCAAATAAATAATGCAGAAGGGCAAAGTGTGGCATTACAGATTAACAGTGAGAATCACAAGCAGAGAGGCATTTAGAGGCCCAGAAAAAAAAAAAAATAAAAAAGAATGCGCAGCAATGACTTCAGGTTTCTGTTAGGTTTTCCTAGGATCTTTCCTTAGCCAAGTAGCTCAGAACATAGTCCTCCCTCTTTGGGTCCTCTGCTGCTGTGGAACTGAAGAGGTAACTAGAATGCGAGGAAAAACCCTCACAGCATATGCTGTGAACTAGAAAGTTAAAATTCCTCCAAACATTTTGATAATAAGTTACAGAATAACTATATTGATCCAACGTTACGCCAGTAAAGAAGCCTTGTATTTCCTTTTTAACAATGTGAATAATGAGACAAGCCCTGCATAAGGAGCACGCTGCAGGATACAGTTCCTTCCTGGGCCATCACTAGATCATCCTGGTATAAACCTGTCAAACATAACATAAAAGGCTTTGTTCTGCTTCTAATGTCCAGGATTCATGGACTAGGCACTGACTAGAACATCGTTCCCCTATTCCAGAAGGCAACTCTGCTTGGAAACCTGGAGTTCCTTTCCAGTCTGGGGTCTGCAAAGCTTCATATGGGAATCAAACTTTTTTCAGCAAGATAACACCTCAGAGCAGAGCAGGACAATGACCTGCCAGCTGGCAATGAAGACAGAAAAAAAAAAAAACCAGGAGAAAAAGAGAATAAGAGACCAAGAATAATAAAGAGATGAAGGTAAGGAAGATTGAAGTCACTCCTCCCAGGCTGAGATGCATTACATCCCCATTCTCCATCACCTCAGCCATCTTCCCCAATAAAAACAAACAGCAGGGATACTCCTCTGCGAGCCACACCTGCATGACAATGAAGTGGTGGTATTCCAAAATAAGATGCTTTTTGAGCACATGTATTTTCAGCCCTGTAGGAGGCTGAGAGGTTGTTTTGCCAAACTTGTTCTGTTGTTTTCTGAAGAGAGGTTAATAATAAACTTAAAAAAAAAAAAAAAAAAAGGCTGCTCCAGATTAGGCAGAGTGGGTTGTTCCCCTGTAATGCTGAGTAGGCTCACACATTCATCCTCCAGTATTAATTCCTATTTCTCAAAAAAGATGCTGTTTTTCTGCTCCAAAAAAAGAAATGGCACAGGGCAGGTTTATTGTGTCACCAAGTCGCTCAGCTCAGCGTGGAAGCACAAAAAGGGACCTCACTGTACATGAGGCTGTGATGTGATTCATAGTGGAATTGGCCACAGACTAACATATACGAAGACATGCTATACTTCCTCCATTAGTAAATTATAGTTCTGACAAAGCAGCATTAACTGAAATATGCTGAGCGGTAGCTTATGAAATAACACAAACCCAAGTACGCAGCTTGCCAAGTACTTCCCTTTGCAAGGCAAGCACGGGTAGCTAAGGAAACGAACACTGGATTTTGTTAGTTGATCACGCTAGAAGTATTTCCTCTTTTTTTTCACCCCATCTTCCACACCCCTTTTTTACAGCCATGTTGTAAAATCAATATGATTATGAAGATATTACTGCTAACATCCACATAATCACTGGAAATTTCCACTATATTGGGCTATAGTGTTATGAGACTTGACCTCTACTGACTTCACAGGCTACTTGGCATGGCAAATATAATTTCTCTGCAATAAAGTAATATTTCCTCACAGTTTAATCAGCAATGATACGTATGAATCCAGGCTTGTTATATTTCCGCTTTCTGACATGGGATTTCTAACTTCACCTGTGAATTCCACTGAGGAGTCAGGAGTTGCTATAAAACACTATTTGCTCTCTTTGCAATAAATGTTTACTTCTGTGGAGATGAGCAATACTCACGGATCAGATCTGTTTGCAATGCAGCTTCCAAGTCAAAACAGAAACCAAAAACACAACCACAACACCACACCACCAACAAAAACAAAACCAAAGTCAAACCCCCACAAAAACCCTATGAACCCACCTTCTCTTATTTTCTTGTTATACATTCTAGCTGACTTTGAAGGGACATGGCTATTTTCCATTTATCCAGACATATATTCCTGCATTCTTTCTTTACCAGCACATGGTATCTTCCCATAGATGTTCTACCCCTACATAATACTTCTCTCCAGTGTTG
This sequence comes from Chlamydotis macqueenii, assembly GCF_036417535.1. Classification (NCBI taxonomy): domain Eukaryota; kingdom Metazoa; phylum Chordata; class Aves; order Otidiformes; family Otididae; genus Chlamydotis; species Chlamydotis macqueenii. The sequence continues at coordinate 7,735,987 of NC_141567.1, read as the reverse complement.
TGAACTCTTGGCTAACAGACTTGGCATTATTCCCCCATGTATTCAGGTAAACCATCAAGGCTTTGGAAGATGTTAGAAATGAGTTAGAAATACCACCACTACCAGCAACTGGAGATCACTTCATGCAATAGCTAATAAGTGATACATAGGAAATAGTTTGATAAGTCAGTCCAGTTACGGGGTAGGGAAGGGAATTCCACAAATGTCACTCATGCTTTTGTGGACCCTCCTGCTCACAGATGTGCATACTGTCTCCCCTACTATGTCCTTTCTGTAAGAGTCTCGGGTAAAGAGGAGAATAAAAATTGAATTCTTCCAGTGCCCAGGCCAGAGAAACTCTGTGTCTTAGAACTGCCACATAAATGATGGATTTGAATTGTCCCTGCACGAAACTTGCAAATACTGTACTAGCAAGGCCATATCCAGCCTGTAAACAGTAAAGTTTTACCAATAAAGCATCTGTTCACTAGGATTGGCATGTAAAACAATAATATTTAATAATGATAAAGAGGGGGAAGACAAAGACATAACAGCACTGCATCCTGCAATTCTCAGCAAAACAAATTCTGTCCTCTGCTAGCATGGAGCTAATCCTTCAGTGTATCCTCAGAGACCAGGCAACAGCCACTCCAGCAGTGCTAGAAGGGCATTTCAGGGACTGACCTGCCAGGGAGTAGAACAAGCAGTCATGGAGAAGGAAAGCAGTTTGGGGTTATGTCTGTGGATGTACTAAGCTCTCTTTTATTTGTTTACTTTCTCCCGTGCACATCCACTATGAGCCTTCAAACCTCAGCTGAATGCTAATTCTGATACTAAAAACTAAACAAATTGCGCTTACATAACTGCTCATCCAAGCACAGTGTCTCTGGGCACTTCACAATAGTAAAGTTAAACGAAGCATTCAATACACACTTATTAAAATAAAGTATCCACTAGAGAAACCTGATGGGCTTGCAGAGCTCTGCAAAACATTCTGAAAAAATTAAAGTTATACACATATAAAAAGCAGTAACAGATAGAATTACTGTAATACCAAAAGAAACCTGAATCAAGTTCTCCAGAAAGCTCACAAACCCTAGCAAGACTTGAGCAAAGGTGCATAGAGAGATTTAAGATTCTTAGGAGGTGCTGTCAGAATCTCAGGGGAGTCAGAAGACTTGCAATAGATACCATGGCAAACACATTAACTGTAGCAGTCTTGCTGGAAGTTTCTAGTAAAGAAAAACTAGGGCAGTAGAGAGGAACAAATACATTAAAGTGGTTCATATATACTTGTGTGAGCAGAAAAATCTAAGCTGTTTTTGCATAGCAATTGACAAATTTTAATTGGAGACTACTACGATCAAAAAATTCCCTCTTGAAACAGATTCATAAAGTGAAGTTACTTGAATATCGAAATAAATGACCTGATTTTTCAAAATATGGAGTTCTCATCACTGCCTATTGAAGTTCAATATAGTTGCAAACACTCTGCTTCTTCCAGTCAGGAAATTCTTAACAAGCTTCCTAAAAAAAAAAATTGGATTAGGTCAACTAATTTATTGTCCTTACTGTCCAATTTTAACTCTGTTCTTAAATTGAATCAGGAAGCTTGAAGCATCAGAAAATACCAGCAATATTCCAGAATAGAAGATACAGTGCTTTATCCAAACATTCTGGGCTTTTTTTTCCCTTAGCTTTTCCCCACCACCCCCTCCACACACTTCTTTTTAAGGTAATATAATAAGATAATAACGTCTTAAAGGAGAATGTATTGTGAATATTTGGGGATTGATGGATGTGAAGACACTCATAAAGAAAACCGATAATCAGCATCTAATCTTGGTAACAAAATGTTTAAAAATCTTTCCAGTAAGAGACACTGTCCTAACTGTGAGTTAAGAATATCAGGTCCTGATCAAAAGTTGCAATATTTCACAGTAAAGCAGATAACAAAGTACCAGGCTGATAGAGTCCCTTACTTAGACGTGGAGAAAAGAAGAGAGTGCTAATATAATCTCTCGATTACTTATTGTAAGAGCTGGAAGGTGTCCCTGTCCAAGGAAGGCAAATTGAAACCAGATGACCTTTAAGCTCCAACCCAAACCGGACTCCGATTCTATGATATAGGAGGGTAACTTACAGCTATAACTCTTCTACTGAGAAGGCCCATGGGTATAAACGGAGACAGTGCCATTGAAAGCTATTTATATCTGCTGGCTGATCTAACTCGGCGTGCTCAGATACTAACCGAAGACTAGGACCATGTTGTCTATCTTTATGGAAATCAATGACTGAGGGCTACAGTTTTTCTCTGTCTAAATAGTAAACTCTTTTTGACCTCCTCATGGGAAAAGAGTATTTCACATATCTATATAAAAGAGCCGAACATATTTTAACCGTTAATACACATTCAGACTCAACAGGTGAATGACAGCACTGAGGTACTGCAAAGCCCATCATGCTGGGCAATACAACATTTGCCTCTAAGGAGAAGCCGTGCTAAGCTCCAGCTTTGAAACAAGAGGTTTTCAAAACTGCTTTCAAAAGGGAAGAACAACACACTGTCACTGCTGAGAAAGACCCTTAGATGCAACTTCAATACACTGTTTTCAGTGGAGATGCACCTATAAAATCTGTCTCAGTAGAATGACATGGAAAGAAAGCACAGCAGAATAAAATTTTCTCTATTCCAAGATGGACTTGAAAGACAAACAAGTATGGTGCTCACCTAGAATCCTAATAAAAGGCAGGGGCAGGTAACAAGTCTCTAGAATATTTCTGATGATACCTGATAGTGTTTTTCCTTTTTAAATTTTTGCAGGACTCGTTCTCTGAGGTACGCTACCACTCACAGATGCAAGAGAGATTAAAGACTCAGCTGCATAACATTTAATGGATATAGATAAGCTTACAGAAATATCCCCTACAAAAATCAATGTGCAAATTCAAGTTGGCTATTCTAATCAATGGGAATAAAGGTTGCACAAGGTTGACAATTATTTTGACCAAGACTGTGAAAACACTGAGGAATAAAGAATGGCATAGGAAAGATCTTAAGACCTAAATAGTCTTTGTCCTACATATAGGTAAATATAGTTCAGTTTTCACAGCTTGTATTTAGCTAAACTTGTGTTTTCTCAGGTTGATGGCTTCTCTTATCTTTTCAGAACATTTATAAGCAAATGAAGTTTCTTGCTGCCCGGAGGATAGGACCTAGTTAAAACGTCAACCAGTCTTCTACCCTTCTTGACCAGCCTCAATCCAATAACACTATGTAATTAAAAATGCTATATAGTGCTGTAAAATGCTTAATATTTATAACCTTGGTTAAGATACAACAATGTTTATGACCATCCTCAAAAAAAACCCAAAAAACAAAAAAACCAAACAAACAAAAAAAAACCCCAGAGAAATATACAATGTTTTCCAGAAAGTTGATAAAGTTTTTGTTCTGATTTTCTCACCAGCTGGCAAGTTTGATCACCAAAACCTTCCAGTAAGTTAGGCCAAAAAAGTACATTAAACCAGCCATACTTGTTACCCTTTTTTTATGTCCAAAATACTTTTTTTTTTTTAATAAAAAACAACCCAAAAAAAAGCCAAAAAAAAACCAAAACAAAAAAAAAAGAAATTAACCTTTCCCACTCTCCCGCAGAGTATGGTAAATGTACTTTTCATGTGAAATGTCCATTTCAAAAGGACCATATTTTTCCAAAAAAAAAAAACCAAAAACCAACCCAACAAAAACCAACCACTTAGACATTTCAAGCAATTATATTATCATTAAATTAAGCCCAAAGAGCTTCTTTAAGGTATTACTGCCATCACTGTATAGATGGGTAAAGTAACTACAAGACAGTTCAATGATTTGTTCGAGATCGCACAGTAAATACTTAATAAAAGTGGAAAAATGCTCTCAAATAGAGCAAAACATACATAATCTTTTTTTTTTTTTTTTCTTTTAAGCTGTTCACAGCCAGGAAAGCAATTACTTAGTGGTCCTCAAAGGTTGATGCTATGAAGTATGGTTATCTATATTCCTAAGGACTGATAATTACCAGCAATGGAGAGTAAAAAGTGATTGCAACCAGGAAAAGAAAAAAAAAAAAGGAAGAATTAAGTCTATAGAGCTCATTTCTCTTCATCTCACAAGGCAAATTTTTTTGGCCTGAAAAGCATGTTCACTGAATTGCAGCACTGAATTTATTTCTCATGGTGTGACTCCACAGCTGCAAAATCCCAGCTGCAATTAGGTAACCGTAGGGCTGGATGTTTTATCATTTCTATACATGCAGGCACTCCAGCAGTGGCTGTGGCGGGCTGCAGCTGGCCTGCCGTCAGTCCCCAGCTGCCATCTAGCAGAAAGGTAGTAACCACAATTGTGCGTAAACATTAGTAAAACATGAATTTTGCAGGTGTTGAAATGGTTGAAGTTGCTTAGGATGGTTTCAGTCTAGCACTTCCCAGCTCAATCAGGTGAATATGACTTGCTTGGAAGAAATCACAGAACATAGCTTTCCACCATCAGACAGGGAGAGGTGATTAGGTGACCTCCTAAGCATTAAGCCTTCAAACAGCCAAAGAATCACTGAATTTAAAAGTTGGATCATTTTAGAAGAAATACAAAACCCTCACAATTCCTGTTGTGAGCCATTCCCCAATGACTAAAGAATAGGATGGCACCTTTTCCTCACATTTTCCTGTGAGGAGGATTCTTGTGTCTTCCGTAGCATACTGTTGCTGTCCAAAAGAAACAGTGCATCGGACAGTTCACAGATGCTAAAAATTGATTAACAGCATGATGGTTTACATCCAAACCCACAAACTCTTGTCTTCTTCAGTATTGAAGTTACAGCCTAGATGCTGCATGTTGGTGAGTCCTTCTGAATACACCCTCAGGAGTATGGCTCTTCAACTAGTATAATTTTAAAATAATTCAATCAGAAGACATTGATAAAGTTAAAAGGACTTATTTAGTGCTTAACATACATTCTAACCATTATATATTTGACAGCTTTGCTTCAGTTGTGGCATCTGGCTATCCCATCTTTCCCTTCTTCAATCCATCTACTCAAGTCCATTTTAATGTTTAGATACATTGACATCAATAAGAGATTAGTTCCATGAACTCACAATGAATATAATTTAACCTCCAGTATCTTATCTCTCATGATAACTCCTATTGGTTGCAAAGTCTCCCTTGATCAACAAGTTCAGGAGTTGTACAGAAAAGCAAGCACTATTTTAAAACAGCATACAAATAGTCACACTGTAGAGAATAACAAGGTATTGAGACTCAAAATGGATGTCATGGCCAACAGCAAACCAACACAGAATACATCCCCACTGCAGTGTTTCCTTTTGAGCTTCCAGTGTCACTCAGGAGTTTCACATTTCAATCTTATGTAGATAAGACCATCTCTCCATTACCCTGAGAATTAAGCAAGCCTTAAAAAAAAAGTTGAAAGTTGTCACAACAAAGACAAGACAGAAAAGTCTACCAACCATCCTCTACAAATATGCCTCGTTTTCTTCCACTTGTTCTAAGTGTAAAGCTCCATTAAAAGATCAGCCTGCTCTACTATAAGCTGTCATCCAAATGAGTTTAAGATAGTAACTGGGTCAAGAGGCCTTTTATGGATAAGGATGAGAGTATCTGAGGAGCTACAGGTTTCCTTCCTGCCTCTTATAAATCTGTCAATTTACCTGTCTGCCAGTAAAACACCAAGGAAGAGTTCCACTTGGAAAGAGTTTTAATATTTTTATACTGTTGGCATGCACTGTATTGCCTACTCCTGCAACAGTTGGAAAAAGAATGCCAAGCCCTGTCATTATGAGCAGACTGTTTACCACTGACACAACAGAGTTGCTGGAATGGCAGAACCTGGGCCCAGCACTGCCAACGTGGATGTTCGGCCTGGCAACGAGAAGCTAACAGGATGGCACGGGGCTGCCCTCACTTATGCTACTGGCACTTCCCTTTGGGTAGAGCTCACTGTCTTGAGTTGGCAGGAAGACATCAGCGTTCAGCCTCACTCTCCCCAGCCAGCCTTTCAGTCTATCACAAAGAACAACCAATACAGATACTGAAAGGAAATAGGTGGCTTTTTTTTTTATGCTAAGCTCATCTTCAGATGTAGAGTTTAAATTTCCTCTTTACAAGAGGAAAAGTATAAGTAGGAATTAACCTAACTTAAAGATCTCTGCTGTTGGCCTACAGACAGAACAGGATGAGCCAGTAGTCAGTGACTGATTTTCTGTCACCATTTATTCCAAGATCCCTGTTTACCCTAATAAAGCGTCATGCTATTGCCTTACTCCAGAGGACAAATAAACACCGGGTCTTACTCATCTAACAGGGTCAGTAAGATACATGCACAAAGCCACTCAGCCTCAGACAGCCACAGCTTTGAGCTTTCACAGTATTCTTTCACAGCTACTCCTGCTCATCCTACGGGGTCCTCCAGGGATGGTTTGTCATGGTCCATAGCAAGTTGCCTAACAGTTTCTCGCATAATTCAGTGACAGGTTACATCCCTGTTCCAACTCGAGTGCCTCAGGGGGTCTCCTCTTTCTTGCTCTTCCCTTTGCCAACTTCCCCTCACATTTACCAACTCAGGAGGGATGTTATTTGAAGCAATGACAATGCTTTGGAGCAGGTTCCAAGGTAAATTAGTTTGCATCCATCACAAATTCTGCTATAAACTATACTTGTATCACAAAAAAAATCTCCAGGATAGAAAACTTTTAAAGACACTGGAGGCTTAGCAAAGATCCCAGTGTTTATTATTGACATGAGCTCTCCCTTAAGAAACAAAAGGAATCTTGCTGGAAAAGCAGTTTGGGAGATGCCACTTGAACAAAGTAACAACAGGAATCAATTCAGTCAAACCATATTTCTTACAGGTTAGTAAATCCTCCCGAAGCAGAGGAAGTGTCAATAATAAAGCTTAGGACAGATGGATGGGCATATTTTTTATTTCCGTATGTGTAAAGTAACTCTAGAGCTTTGAAGGAAAGAACTGCTTCCCTGGATATGCTAATTCAGCGAGCTGAGTTGAATTTCATTCCAAAACATGTTTCCCATCATTGCAAAGGGACATTTGAGTCAACTATATTCTCAAAGTATTATTTACATCCACTTCTCAGGATTTCATCAAATGCAAAGCAACTGCACTGATTGAATGGACACAGCCCCTTAATCGCATTCAGAGAAGAGAGCTGCTTGAATTTTATTTATTTATTTGTGTACTGATTTATTATTATTATTTAGCTCTCTGCTTGCTACTGCAAATATGCCTTCGCTGCTCCATTAACCTGATGGCTTATCTATGTTTCAAACTCAGTCCAGAATGTCCACACAGGAAATATCTATGTAACACTTGGAGAAGCTGTGCCTTGCATTTATAGCTGAGATTGTGGGTTACATTTTTAATGAATACCTACCCAGGTTTCCTACATGGTAAATATATATTCTCTAAGAGAGCGTGCATGTAGATATAAACATCAGGTCTTAGCAAGAGTTGCAACAGCAAAGAAGCATCAGTATGTGTCTTCCTTTTGCTGTTCCTAAAGGAAATGGAGTTTCCTTGCCATCACAACCCTACATACACAGTGTTTGCTACTTGTTGGAGAGATGCAAGGTGCATTTCCTCTGCCAGCAGATGTTTTAGCCAGATGTTTCACTGCCAGATTCTGATTGGTTGACAAAGTTGCCAGTTTGTTCTTAAGACAAGGGGATAAAAAAGAAAATGAGCAATTTACCATCACAGTTGGGTTATGCTTCCAGTTACACTGTCAGATTGCAAAGTAGTTCCATTTATTCCAGCAGAGCAGTTGCAAATCTACAGTGAGGTGTAGGAAACAGAATCCGACCATAAGCTAAGGTCCCTGTGTTGACCAATTTGCCCTTCAAGCTAAAGGCTGTAGAAGTGCTTTACACAATGCTACTCAAAAGGTCATCTAGACATCTATTTACCATCTCCAGAAACAGAGGAAACCAGAAGCTTAATGACATCACTGTTTTCCTATTTCGTATAACTAGCTAGCGGATTATGCATTTTCAGAACATTCATAGGCTCAGATTCTAATGCCAAAGATATCACTGTTAGCATTTGGTGCAATATATCACACGTTAAAAAAAAAGAAAGGAATTTGTATTATTAACAGGAACACAGGCAAATAAACTCTTTAGAACAAAGTCATAAGGATTTTTTTTTATCCTTCTGTTCCTGGGCACGAGATCACCTCAGCAAATAGGTAAAAAAGCAAGTCTTGCCTTACCACTCATCCCCATGTAATAGCATATTCAGAACTCAGTATTGACACTTGGTGTCACCCATTGAATGTGATGATGACAAATGTCAAGTTTTGTCCTGTTGGACCAGGATTGCCATGTGATACCTGTCACTCTTTACTATGCTTTTCTACCTTCCTTTTACCTTCTATTACATTGTAGGGTATCAAAGAAAAGATGCTGTGTCTCTATCGACTATAAGCATCTTTGTTACACTTCAACATTGAGGTGGTGAAATGGTTACAAATGGTGAAAACCATTGCTAAAAAAAAAAAAAAAAAAAGAAGGAGAAAAAAGAGAATCCTGATCTTTAGTGGGTTGAGCTATCAATGACCTTCATGTACCCGGATGCACCACAAATATGACACAGATCATTTCAAGTAAATAAGATGCTCTTCCTCTCAAATGTACCCACTAGCAAGCCTGTGTCAGAATACTCAAAAAAAAAAATCCAGAAATTATATACGAACACTTCTTTTCTCTTCCACACTGGACATCTGTCTTTTTTATGTCCAGGTATGACAGTACATAAAAGCAACTCCCTTCCCAAATCCCTGCTGAAAGCAATAGGAACGTAACATTGCAATCAACTCCACACAGACGAATGTTTTATTCATATCACAGAACTAAAAAAAAAAGCATATACTAGTTAAACTTATCTAAACAAAAAAAAAAACAAAAAAACCCCCAAAAAAACCAACTCAATGTGGCTTTTAAATGATTTCCAGGTTTTCTCTTACTCTGCTAAGGTACATTTTACCTATTTGGGAAGAGTGGCATCAAATGCAGATACTGAGTGTGAAACCCCAGAGATGTTTACAGTAAGTCATGGAATCTAGAGGCCCTTCCATGTATTCCACAGATAAATGGATTATTATGGACACGATTTTTTTAAAACAACTGATAAACCCCATCCTAATTCACTTAGCCAAATGAGTTTCAAGGAAGAGAAACAAATCTATTGCCTTTTTCAAGGTTGAGAATTGTTCTTCTCTTCTAATTCTTCTCCCTACACCTGTTTCATACAATGTCATTGATACAACAATCACCGAATTATTAGCCAGAGAATTTGCAAGAACTGCTTGTTTTCTCTTAGTGATGAAGGGAAATTGCCATAGAAATGAAAGCTATGGTTTGCAAGATATAAACCCAGAAACCTTTTTAAAGGTACTTGAGCTTCCTCCAGATCTGAGAGTTTAAGCTACACGAAAGATTTCTGAATGCTAATAATGAGACCATTTAACACTCACTATTATTTAATATAAACCAGTTCTACATAAGTAATAGGGAAATAATATTGTAATAGCAGAGGCCAACAGGGAGCAAAGATACTTAAGAAATATGATATAGCCCATTTTATTTAATAGGAAAGGAAGAATTATTTTACAAATGCAGGAGAACTGCTAGGCCAGAGCTTCCTCAGATGATAGCATGGATAGGATTCCACAACTGCATCCACAGAAGGAGGCCAGAAAGAGAAACAAGACACATTGTAGGTCAGAATATTAGTACGCTGAAGATAGCCAACACTAAGAACACACCTTTTCAACCATTACTACATCTCTTAAAACTCATAATAACCTAAATAACAGCTAGGATCTTGGACAGCAAATCTATGTAACAATCTGTCTACCAGAAAACAGTTATAGAAACCAATAAAGTTTTATCTGCTGTGTGGAAATTGACCTCTCTAAATGACAGTATTTTGTGATGTCCTCCTTCGAACCGTCTGACAAAATCAACTATTTTATTCTCTCTACTAACAGGGAACAACAGCAAACAAAGCTCTGAATAGTCCCCACCAGTAGTGACACTGAGCGCTTTGGAGCTTCTACAGTCCCTGGCCCACATAATGCTGAATAGGAACTTTATATAATCCCAGTGAATTACCAAAATAAAAATAAATAAAAAAGAAAAGTAGCAGAGCAGCAGACAAAAGACAGATGCAGAACTGCATGGGGAGAGAAAGACATTCACAGAGAAAGAAAGAGCAAGCGTGAAAAAAAGAGACACAGGTTCCAAACTGAAAAAAAATTAGGATCTAACTCCCTATGGGGATAATGCAAGGAAAAAAAACACCGTATGTTGAGATAGCAAGGAAATACAACCAAAATATTTCTATTTCTTTTCACATAACCAAAAAGGGATACAGCATAAGGAAAAAAAAACAACTTGGTCTTCAGGGGGTTCCTCAATGTTGTTTTGTTTACACATAAAGACCCAGGACTTTGCTTAGAGCATCTTCCATTAGCTCTACTGTAGAGAATGACAAATGAGGAATCAGGTCATTTCACTGGAAAAAGATGCTAATATCAGTCTCCTGTGGCTAAGAACCTTCCACAATGTGGTAGTTCTGGCTGAAAGTTCACGCTGCAAATCCATGTAGTACTGGGTGAACATCTGATTGCAATCCTGGAAAAAATGCCAGACAAACTCTTGCTCATATCAGAAACCCATGAAGATGAGGAAAAACACCACATACTCATAATTTGACAACGTTTCTCTTCCTTCCCTGTCTTCTGCAAAGTGACACAAATGTTGAAAAGAATCTAATTTTCAGTGCACTCCTTGTTACCAAGAATCCTAACACAATTTATGGGCTATAACTATAAACCAGACAGTGAAACATACAGAAACTGAAGACAACAGCTGTTCTCAAATCCAGGACTAACAATACAATGTTATCAGTCCCCAAAAGCAATTACAGCCTACAGGCCCCTTAAACTAGAAAAAAAAAACCTGAAAATCAAAGACAATGGCAGTACCTCAGTATGTAGCCTGCGATGCTAGCCCATCGTTTGTGGCTCTAAATTATTGACAGCCTGCTCCACCAGGTTATAAGACACTGGTGTCATTTACCTATGATTGAAGCACGGTTAAAACATTCAAATATGATAAAGTGGCACCTCTACATCATGTTGGAAAGTAAGCAATCAGCACGATTATCAAATGAAACTAGTGCTCCAAGGGAGGGGACAGCACAAGCATTGGACACATCATCAAGGATTGCTGCCCTATTTAACACGATTTCTCTGCTTACAGGTAATGACAGCAGTGATAGCCAGCAGCCTGGACTACAGCTTTTGAAGACCAAAGCAGAATGTGCCACTTATTAATCCTGCTCATCTTTTCTTCTGAACCTAGTGCATGGGGCCTCAAATTTTTGAGTGTTCTCTGAGTGTAGAGTGAATTCAACAGCTAGAACTGAAAGACTCAATAGAATACCATAAGTGGAGGAAACATTAACCTTTGTAACATCTGAAGAGACATCTTCCTGTCAGAGCTACTTTAGATTTAATTTTTTTTAAAACCTATTTTATCTTAAACATACACATTGAAAACAGAATACAATGCTAGTGTGCTACCAATGTTCATTGGAAGAAGAAAGCTGAAAGAATGTGGAGAGATGCATGGAGGGTGCAGAGATGCTTTGCTTCACTCCACTGATGGATTCTCATTACTTCTTACATAAAATACGAAACTGGAATTTGGAATTTCTCCCTGCTTTTCTTGTTCATCTTTTCTCCCAGTTTGACTTTTCTTTCTTAGCCTTACCCTTAGGATTTCTTACCCCTGGCTCAGCCATTCCGAGCACTTCTTTTCTCTGTACTCAGACGGGTCTCCCTCACTGTGACTTTAGCTGTAGGCGTTAGCAAAATTGGCTGCTTTGATTAGAAATGTGTGAGTGGAAGGCAGATAATAGCCTGGTTCTCTACACCTGATCTCCCAGTGAGGGGTCATTGATGGGGTCAACAGCTGAAATAAGTGTCTCATCACATGAAGAGTTTGTGAAGGAAAAGCTGTACTGTCAAATAAAGTGGAGCATAGCAGCGCTGGGAGTTGGAAGGGGCTGCATTCTCTATATATTTAGCTTGGTCTGTGTTTAGCAAATTTTATCCCAGGCAGGAGCTTCCAGCTCAACAACCGTGGAACTTGAAGTCCAGTGTTGAACTACAGAACAGATGCACCTGAGGGACTTGCAACTCCATCCTCCCAGAAATGGGTTTGTTAGAGGGGCTCAGAAGTTACAGCCACTCTTCTACCCAGACTATGCTCCTGTCTCATCTCATATGCAATAAGGCTGCGGTAATAATCTGGAAGCAAGGAGATTTTCTTAAGCCAGTTCACTGATGGGCTCTGATTAAATTATCTCCAGAGTAGTCTGTTTGTTGATTGACACTTGCAACATGAAGACCATTCCAGATCATTTGACACTGACCACTGGTGAATCAAGTTAAAGCCTTTACTTTAAATGCTACTGTTCCGAAAGAAATGTCAAGCAGTGACATTTGATACTCTGCACCAATTACTACTGCGCATGTGGGCACATAAACACCGCTTAAGCAGAGTCAGAATCAGGCTTTTAGGAGTTCAGAGATCAAAAGAGACAGACTGCTTGTCTTGTCTAAGTTTATAGATTACTCAGCTATTGAGGGTCCATTAATCAAGTAGGGAAAAAACCCAGCCATTATGGCTGATCAAAAAAAAAAAGAGCTGGACTAAAGGAGGTTGAAATGGGCAGGTGTCTATGTTATGCCACACATCACTTGCTCCTCTTGATCAGCCACTGGTCCATGCGCCGATTCGAAATCAGTGAAAAAAAAACCCAAAAAGGTACTATTGGGTTAAAGGTGACAAAGAGAAGAAATATGAGATCAAAAGCCAAGAAACTTTCCAACAGTGGAAGGCACAGAGCTGTGAAAGCTTGCTCATTACTTAATTTTAACAATCAACAGTAGTAGAAAATGTCCTGCTGAAGACATTCCTGTATCAGGTGTGTTGAGAGTCAAAGCCCCTTTCCTTGCCTCAAAAGTATTTTCTATCCCTTACATTTATAACAGCAACTGTACGACCTTGCTATGTTTGCCTGTCTTTCCCATGTCTCTCATTAATATAGGAAAGTATAGATCATGACTTTCACTTCACTGCATTTCGGACTCAAATGACCAAACAGAAGTGAAAAGAAAGAACAAGGAAAGTCTGGGGATGTATCAGGGGACAGGGCCATGCTTTCAATCCAAAACTTGATGCTAAACAGCCTTTCTTTAGAGAAAGCTTAGCTGTTCAGCACTGAGAACTTGATGGGTTTTTAAAAATCTTTTGATTGAATGACTTTTAAGACAACTGTTGAAGCTAAAGTTCATTCTTCACAAAGATGTAAAACTGGGGTACCTCAGGTATTTAAACAAAAATTGGCTTTAAAATTCTGAACACAGAACTCAGGGCTTATTAATTCCCATGCAAACATGCACTTTTCCGTTTTCTTATTTTCTCTTTTGAACACACCATTGACCCTACTTACAGCATCCCCCAGCTGTTTGTGTAGCTACTTCTCTTTTTAGCAAGAGTGTTTTCAGAGGAAGCCAGCATGATGGATAACAGAAGTCCTTTGACATACTGTGTCATTTATCACATAACAGCCTCAATCCTGCTAAGAGGGCCTTCTCCATATGTCACTGTCAGCTCCTGTGCCACCCCAATGCATCAAAAAGAAAAGTTTGAATATGAAGCACTGTAATTCTTAAGTCACAGCTCATTGAAGCTTTCCAGACATGAAGAACCATTCTGTCTATCTGCCAGCTTGTTTGTTTAATTTTCACCCTGTCTCACATACGTGAGAAATTAAGTCTTCAGCGTAGAAGAAAAACAGAAAAATGTCAGAGGTCTAGCAGATAGAAGGAAGATAAAAATCTCTAATGCCATCAAGAATCCAATGTGACATTTTGAAGTGGAAAAAGAAAAGGCAGCCTGAGCTTTAGGTATTACAGAATTACTAAGAGTCCCATCTCATTCCCAGTCTGGGAAAGAGGCTCTCTAATGGGCTGATGTGAAACAAGCAAGCTTAAAGCAATGCAGATAAGCTCCTGAATTTGGAGACATAATGGAGACATATCTCATCTCTTCAGCCCCTTTCAAGGGTACAAAATGGAGCTAAGGCTTCCAGGAAAGCCTCTTGAGATCATCCAGAGGGTCCTGCTTTGGGCTACCTAAAGTAATCAGAACTCACTCCCTAATGCAAAAATTAAGCAAGTCAGTTCTCAGGTGACACATGAAAACAAAAACAAGAGGAGACTGGAGTCACTGCTTGGGCCTCAGCTCTGCCTTGTTACACTAAACACAAGTCCACAAGTCTTTCTGCTGTCTCCCGAGTGTTAGTACAAATGGCAATCAAACCGTGATCCATTCAGGCTGTTTTGCCATTAGCCTGCAGGAATGTAGCCTGGCCATGGTGCTGGCTCAGATTGATTGATTATAATATCATGTTTGGGCTGCCTGAGCACAGACAGAAGCATCCTGTAGCACTCCCACCTCTTTCTTTGCTTACCACATCCTGAATTGCCTTCCCCCATCCAGTGTGAAGTAGCCAAGACCATGACTCTCCAACCCACACATCTAGTCTCCAAAACATTTAGGCAACAGAGTCAGACCCCCTTTCTCAGCTTGCTCTTACAAACCTCTTCCTGCCCCGCTCAGAGACTGGTCTGTGCAGAGCATCCCCAGCATCACCTGGACATCCACAACTCTCCAGATGAGCCCAGAACAGGCTGCTCTTAGTTTAAGTGTCCTTGAAGCACCCATGATTGAGCATAGCTCCCACATCTCACCAGGCAAACTGTCGTATCACCCACTCTCTGTCTCTATGAATCACTATTTAGAAAGCCAAAGTTATAATCTTCCTTTTCATGTTCTTTTAGCAATTTGCAAAATTTCCACCCATCATTCCTGGCACAAATTTATACAAACCATTTCACAGACAAGTTTTGTACTTGCTAGCATTTCCCACGTTAGACAAACTTCCATATTACTTTGAATGATTTACAGACTCCTCCAGCATGAATGGAGTTAAATTCCAA
This sequence comes from Chlamydotis macqueenii, assembly GCF_036417535.1. Lineage (NCBI taxonomy): Eukaryota > Metazoa > Chordata > Aves > Otidiformes > Otididae > Chlamydotis > Chlamydotis macqueenii. The sequence continues at coordinate 7,720,855 of NC_141567.1, read as the reverse complement.
GAATTAAGAGTCTGTTTTGGATAACAAGTTATTTTAAACACATACAGTTTGCCACTTCACTAGGTCATTGTCATGCAGTCTGTGTATAGGTCCATTTCGTAAAAATATAATATTATTTCAAAAGAATCACAGGCAAATTACAGCTCCAAAATTAATCAATAAGCTTTTATTATGCTAACCCTTAACAGGATTATTAATATGAAGGACCTTAAAAGTTAATTTTTTCTTTAACAGAGATTTACTGGCAAAACTTTATACTTCTGTGGCATTCACATGACTACTGTACTTTCTTGATGCCTACTCTTTCTTAAAAGAGAATCACAGAAGATATGTTTACAAGTGTTACTTCCATAATGCTGAGTCATAAGTTAGCTGACTCAAAGGTCCCTAATTTTGGTGCAAATCTGAGCAGTAGCTTAGCATCAGCCCAAACAGTCTTCCAGTCCGAAGACAGAGCTGGCCTCTTTATCCTCTCTGTTAAGTATTTGCAGTAGATGGTCTATGTAGAGATACTAAAGGTGTGACAGGAAAACAGCCTAGGGAGCCTCCAGGAAGCCAGAGGGCCAAGTCACCCAGCTGCCCTTCAAAGGCCTTCATACCTCTATAAGCAGTTCTCTCCCTGAAGCTGCCAGGATGGAGCTCTGAATCAACAGTATGACTTCTGCTTTCCCCTGTATTTCTGAGTTTGGCATAAAGACAGACTTGTTTGTGCGTATGAAAGGAAAGTAAGAAGCAAAAGAACGATAATTCAGCTAGGGGCAAGCCTTGGTCATTATTTGGACCACTAGGCATCGGGGTTGAATTACGGCTTTCCATGACAGTACCCTAAAATAACTGTTAGCTGGAAATATTAGCTTACATTGCAGAAACAATTACCAGAGTTAGCCATTTAGAAAAGGAAAAAATGCTGCTGAAGAACTGTTGTTCAGCCACCACAGTTCATATTCCTCGGATTAGAACAGAAATTTCAAAGGGAAAAAAAAAAAAAAAAAAAAGATAGATCAATCCAGGTTTATGTCCAAGTATGGCAATGTGTTTTTAGGATAGCACACAACAAAACAGATGCATATTTGTGTGCCTAATTTGCACAAATTCATTCCCACAAGATGAGAGCACAAATGGCCACTTAAATGCCTAAATCCCAACTTGAGTAATTCTGCATCTATGTACATGTGTGTTTTTCAAGCACAACTGCATCCTTTGAATCCTGACAATCTGGAACAAAATGGTTTCTATTACCATGATTGTATATGTACTTATACACATAAAATACGGTATCATTTGGACCACAGTTTTTGACAAATCTCAAAGCAAACTCCTTATTTAGGGTCACATCAGGTTTAAACAAGAATCAATGATAGAACCGTACGCGCACCACAGCTAGTTTGTGGAGACCTAGTGTTTGCTAAATATATGCTCTTTAGGGACCAACCATCCCATTTCAGATCGTGCAAATAAAATTATAGTTTCAGAGCTGCCACATGTGTTTCTCAAAGATTAATAAAATGCTTAGGGAAAAAAACACAAAACAGAAGGGGTTTGATTGCACCCAAGTGATTTCTTTTCAAGTCGCTCTGTAGTTTGCAACATCTGCTGCAGACCTGGTTGCCACAAGTTCTGGCTGATTTGGAGTTCTCCAAGCACTTAGAGGCAACTTGTTCAGAGGTTGCAAAAGAGCTACTTTGCACCAGTCCAAGGATGGTACAATAAACAATGCCTGAAAGTAAAGTAGGTAGTTTGTTACAGTACTTTGAGAACTTTTGGGACAAAAACAAAACACACAAACAAAACAAACAAACAAAAAAAAGACAAATAAATTGCTGTCATCAGTACACACAATCAGAATTGACATACACCAGTTAAAAAAAGGGAGAGTTATGAACATTGGCAAAGGCAGTTCATAATAAATAACAGCCCTGAACTGGGCTTTTGTTTTGGTAAGAAACTGTTTAATGGAAGGATACACTTGATTCAGATTATTTCTGCTGTTTACAGCAACAGAGGCTTTTTCTTAATATTCTCCTTTTTATTTTCATTCCCAGCTGTATTAGTGTTACGAGTCTGAAAGCTCAAAGCCATTGATATGGACACTATTGATTTTGAACAGACTGCATGCTGGATGGGATTACATGCTGTTCAAATCTGTCTAAAGAAGTTTTATAGTTCAAGGGTGCCCTCACCTGCATGTCAGGGAAAGAGACAGAAATCACCGCGACTTATAACACTTAGCTCTCCTCTAGCTGAAAATTAGCTCATGCACAAGACCAGACAATGTATTCCCCAAACATGAAGCTATTCCAAAGCAAGCTCTCTTTGTGTAACATGCATGTTCTGGAGGGGGAAAACCAACTATTTTCCCACTTCATTCACTCTTGGGATTTCCATGTTCAGCATTTATGGGTGTTTACAGCAAGACACTGGACAGTTAAACCAGCAGGTTCATGCAGATGGTTCAACCCACAAAGTGTTAGCTGCCTTTTCAGAGATCTCAGCCTAGCCCCAGAGATGTTATTCTTGTCACCTAAAAATATCCAAGTAAAACATAGCTTTGTCTTGATCTCCCATAGCTCCTTCTACTTCGCTTTCAGACTTTGTGCTACTGATTTGCTATCACAGATATAATCCAGACCTGCTTTGCCTAACATCTAAGCACAGAATTAACTGTGAGCTCTAATGTGGTATTACAGATTTCTATGATATAGACCAAAATCTATTAGAGACTTGGATGAGAGACCAGCAATTTTTTTCACGTCACTGGAGGAAGGATTTAAAACCATGGTAGTGCTCTGTAGAAGTGACGGATTAGTGCAATAAACTACATTGCTACGTACGCCTCTTCCCCTGCTTCTTCTCATTTCTAAATGGTATTAAAATAGTTTATGAGCGTTCAGCTGCTCTGCACTTTTCATTCTCTTATGTGCTATAACCATTATGTGGAAGACAGAAAATCATCACTTTTTAAATCTTTGCCTTTTGTTTTTATGTTAATGACCTTTTGTTAGCTAACAGACAATGAATACAGGCAACATTCCGCAAAAAGTAAGTTTTCATTAGTGTTATTACTGCTACTGCTGGTAGAAGACACCATGGACTAGAGCTAGAACTGGGAACCAAATTTCTGCTTTAGGCAGTGCTTAGTGGAAGCAAACATCCCCTGGGAGAACTGGTACTTCCTTCTCCTTCAAAAGCTCAGCTTATGAACATTTTGGGAGAAAAATAGGAGAACAGGAGGGACAGAGAAAGAAACTCTACTACTAGAGATGCTGTCATTATACATACATGGAAAGAATGCTTGCACTCACAATTGGTTTTTGCCTGGTAGCTTTACAGGAGGAGGAGGAGAACTCTAAGAAAAGGGTCTAGAAAAAAGCTCTAAGAGGCAAAAAAAACCCAAAACCAACTAAAACCAGCATCACATGAAGATACTGATCTGATTATGAATTGTTGTGTGTTCATATTTAGAAATAAATCCTTTTTCCTAATTGCATTCTATAATATATATACAGTAGGATATAGCAGCTCTTTTCTAACTGTCACAATAATTATGCCTTAAGTCCTTGTCATTTGCATCAGACAAATTAAAGCAATCCAAAAGGTGAATTAAGATCTAGACTATATTGTTCACTGTCACTTCTCTGTGTTCTGCTTTCCCAGACATGGAAGAATGCTATGGGATATAACAGAATATATAACAATTTTGTATAGGGACCCATCCACTTGCAAAATTCAACAACAGAACTCTAAAAGGCCATACAAAAGTTGCTCAGCTCTACACAATTCTAAACATAGCATAATTTCTATAGAATTTTACAGTATGAATCATCCATATTCCCATGCCGTAAAACATCACAGTTACCCGAGAGTCCCTGTCAGGGTTACGGTATCATTGAGCTAGGGCGTGTTCAAATACTAACTTCAGGGTTTTGCGGCAAGCATAGAACCAAGGTGCACCACTACTGGAGCTCTCTCTTCCCTGCCGATCTCACCCTCTCTTTTTTTTTTTTTTTTTTCTTCCCCTCAGCTCAAACCTGGGCTGTACAACTTCAGAAGTTCTTCAGTTTTTCTGCCTCTTCAAGACTCAGAGCTACTTTGCGGCATTATAACTGTGCTGTCCTTTTTTTTTCCTGACTTCCAGCAGTGCTGCCTGTTGGGTTGCAGAAGAGGTTTACAATTTCACACTCTTTGTCATTCCAACATTGACTCAATTTTCCGGTTTTCATTTTCTTGATGCTTCTGTGGGATGTTCAGCTGGATTTATAAATTAGGGTGGCAATTTGCTGAAATCACTGGAGCAAGATTTGCCCATGTAATTACCCCAATTGCACGGGCAATCATATGAACCATGTGCACAGGTGAACAATCTCACTTCAGGTGGTCCTCTGTAGGTACATTTTTGCACAAGTAATTTTGAAAACATAAACTTTCAAATGAAGCTTATTTTTGTGAATAAGCCTCTTCGTCCCATTTCTACAGACACCATTTTCAATTGCCAGTCCTTTTCTCCAGCCCAAGGCCATTATCTATCTCCTCTCCTATCACAGTACTTTGCCAGCTTTTGTTGCTGCATTTGAATAAGATTCCAAAGGGAGAGGAGGGAAAAATAGGAGAAAAATACAGAAATAAATAAAAGTGTTGAAGAATGACATTAGCCAAAACACAGAGCTAATCCAACACTGATTTTTTTTTTTTTAAAAGCAAACTCATGGAAAAGCAGCTTTACACTTGCATAACTAAGCTGCAGATATTTTTGTTTATAGGCTTTAAAAAGGAAATTTTGTGCATATTTCACAAAAAAAAAAGGATGTGTTTTAGTACTTAAAAGGGACCAAATGGTCATATAAAACGTGAAATGTCACTTAGAACTCCAGGGATGTCCAGTTTTCCAGGCGAAAGAAATACTGCCTGATTTATGACACAATGTAATATATGGAGGTATATTACAAGAGACAATAACCTTCATTCCCAGGCAATTTCAGCTTTCCAGGTAGTCTGTAAAGCACTGGACATTCTTCACTGCCTCTATAAAAGTGAAGTTTTTACAATTTCATTTTGTGGACTTCTCTTTTCCCATCCTATGAATAACAACTCCAGCTCTGAATCTGTACCTTCCAATAGGCATTAACTTGGATAACCAGGCTGGATCTTGAGATGGGTGACCAAAACAGCCCCTTTACTCGTGATATTAGCTCATCTCCAAAATATTCAACTTTTCTGTCAGTATTTGATGCTTACCAAAATTGGGTAAGAAGTAAAATCCAAGTTCAGCAGTAATTATATGTCTCAGTATAGGCCTATCTATGCAGCCAGCTGGGTTAAGCTTTGCAGATACCGCCTGCAAATTCCAAGAAGGTATGAAGACATTCCTGATTTTTAACACAATTCTCCAATTCCTGCATTGACGTTACTGAGGTAACCTTCACAAAACTTCATCAAGTGGTTGTAGAAGTCACTGCACCAGGATGCTTTCCCCATCCCAGGAGGCAATACTGAAGGAGAATCACAACTACAAAGCTTACATCTTCATTAAGTGCATCACTTAGCCAGGGCTGAGAGGATGGAACAGGCTCCAAGAGAGCCAGCAGCCCAGCATCCTTTTCATTCTCACCAACCCTAATGCACAGGCTGTGCCACTGATGAATCAGTTCCTAACAAGGGACCAGCTGCTCCTTGCCTGTGTCTATACAGAGCCTAGCACAGGCACAATTGTTATGGGAATAATATACCACAAAGGGGACTCAAATAAGCATAATAACAAACAAAAAGGATAATGATACACAATCAAGCTAACAAGAATAATAATATAATTCAATCATCTCATTAACTTTACTAAAAGCTAGCTTTGTACACCAGCCTCCTGGCTCCTGGAAATGTCATCAAAGGAGCGCATGTATCTGATTATAAACTCCTATCGTCAGTCAGGAAAACAGGCACGAATGCAGAACAAAATTATTCCTTTCTGAGCCCATGGAACATCGTGTTCGTACCTAATATTCATGCTAACTTGAACATACAAGGTAGCACCTATCTAAAATTAAATAATTTCCAAGGCTGAAAACGGAATTGTTTAGTAGTCCAAGGCAGTATTATCACAGAGCCCACATCAAGTGATTTTTGTAGCAAAATTCCCCGGTGACCTTGCATTGCCAGCATAAATTGCGTATGAAAGAGCCAAGGGAGATGCACTCAACTAATGGGGTACCTTTACTGTTTAAGAGCTCTACAAAGACTGCACATGCTTTTGCAATTGGCAACTGGAAGAATAATGACCAGAGCAACAATGCGTTAGACTCTTCCAGTTCTTAATATGGCCATTAACTAATTAGTTTTCGTAGCCATTTAGAAGACAGACAGTATTGTAATCTCCTTTCTTCTGGCAAGCAGCAGTATGGTACTTTCATAAGAAACCTGCAAGCAGGAGAATGAGGTCCCAGACTTTAGAGTTTAAAAAACTTCAGATCCTGTCCATACCAGACTTTCTACCACTAGGTCTTTCTTGTTCTCTACCAAGGCACACAGATAGTGGTGCAATCCTCCAGGAAACCTGTAAAAAACCAGCAGCTGTGTTGGTCTGTTATTAGCGTGGACACTGGGACAAGCAGTTATAACACAATAGATTGACCATACTCTCTGGCTCAAACCCCTGGAAGCACATGGGATATGCTGGAAGATAAAAGGAATGACAGCAATGCACCCTAAATTTCAGTTTTTCAGCTTCTGGGAAACAAAAGCACCAAGCAATAAAGCCAACCACTGACATGAGGCTGGCGCAGAGTCCCATAGACAGTGATATCACACGGACTCCTATTTTAGTGACTCAGTCACACAATAAATTAGGTGAGGGTGTTAGAACAACAGCTGGCTGCTAATTAGTCACAGGCCCCCTCAGCAGAGTATCAACAAAGTGGCAGAGAACAACTCAAGTAAATTAAATTTTAAGAAATCCTACTGCAATCACTCCCCCGACAGACCCTTCCTTCATCTCCCCTCTCGGCTTTTTATTTATTGTAATTACTTTAGTAATAAGATTTGTTTCCTTGTTATTATATATATTACCATGCAGGGCAACAACAACAACAACAAAAAAAAATAATAGCTGGGAAGAGTTATGTAGCTTATTTATCTCCTTGGCTGTTATTAGGCCACTGGGTGGAGAGAGCGATGAGGAGGTGGGGGCCTGGGAAAAGCAGTAAATAGAAGAGAAAGCATATTCCTCAGGAGCAGAGACATATGGGGGCATATTTACGAAGGAGGAAACACTGACAATGAGTGAATAAAGCTAATAACTCAGGAAGCTCAGCAGCTCTGGCTGATAAAGTAAGGAATAAACAATGCTGCATTGGAAGCACTGTCAGAAGGGAGAGTTCCTGGGGTGCAGCCGACTGCAGACGGATGCTTACCACAGAAGGAAAGCCAAATATGGGCTGTCACATCAACAAAAGGCCTTAGCTGAAATTGGGACACCTCCCATAGCATAGAGAGGTACTCAGAAAAGCACACAGTGCAGGGCCAGACCCCACTTCTGGCTCCACCAAGGAGCAGCCCATATTTCATCTCATGTTGTGCACGCACTAGCTGCATTTGCTACCCTAATCTCCCAAATTCATAAACTTCTGCTAAGGGACATCTTGTAAGGTTGTCAAGAACAACCAGGCTGCTTGCGTTGAAGAGTTGGAGGTGGTCTCCCCCCATTTCAAATGAGCCCCATTTCAGTAAAAAAAAAAAACAAAAAACAAAAAAAAACTAAAGGTGGCAGACAGGTATACACAAAACATTCATGCTGGTCTGCTGAGATGATGACCAAGCTGCCCAGCAAGAAGTGCTCATTTACCGTCTTTATACTTCACCAACCACAGCAGGATCACTTCCCTCTTAGTGAAGGGCAAAACACTTGAGGCACCAAAGGAACAAATAGCTGAGAAAGCCTCTACTCCACTCGGGGAAAGTTAGCCAACAGTTCACATCCACCTCCCTGCACCGCATACCAGGGTAGTACAGATCCTACCAGAATGAGCACTTTCATCCCCTCTGAGGTCTTCAGGAAAGTATCAGTGCATGCAAATATGCCACCTTACAGCGTGCAACCCCAAGAACAGCCTTTATAAATAAGTAAGGGTTGACTCTTTTATAGAATGCTCTGCTATTCAAGTATACCTTGGCTTCCACATACATCTACCCAGCTTTTAGCGTGGCAGTGCCAATTTAGACGCAGAGCTTCTGAAGACAACACAGAGGACAGACTCACAGAGCACCTGCCAAAAAGCAGTAGCATGCTAATCCTGTAGAACCTTTATCTCTCCTAGAGACAAACTCTCACACTACATCAACTAATGACAGAGTTCAAAACCACTCCTTTCCCAGCCTTCCCGCATCTCTGCGCTATTCCTTAGACAAACACACACATCACAGATCAGCTAATCTGGAAAGAGAGCCTTTGTACTGTGTGTTTGCAGAGTGCATGGCACCAATTTAGTTATGCAAGGCTCGATTCTGAGAATTAAACACCTCTCCAATCCTCCAACCACAGAGAAGCCATAAAGAGAAGGAGGTGGAGGAAAGGAGGGATGCCTGCAGTTGTACAGCTTTGTGTGATGTCACCTCAAGATTTAATCCTTGAGGATGCAGTTCTGGATAATAAACTGAGTCCTTAGACTTGCCATTAGCATTTTTTTCTGTTCCTGATCAGTTCTGCCTCTTACTGTCTGGAGAACACAATGTCTCAATGCAGGAGAGTAAGAATTAATACAGGAGAGAAAAAAAGCCATATATACAAACAGTGCATTTGGGTATAGAAACAAACACGTTTCTATTCCTCCTCTTTAGAGTGTTGTTCAAAAAACAAAGGATCAGGTTCCAAAGAATAAGTAGGAGCACTTCATTTTTCTCTTTAACTTTTGAGAGTGTGCAAAGGAAACCCGTTCTAGAAGGTATTTCAGTGGACATTTCTATCTCTCCATTTTAGTAATTGTCAAAGAGGGAAAGCTTTTCTCTGCTGGCTTTGAGGAGGTAATAAACAAAGCCCCTTAAGTAAAACAGAATGGAATAAACAGCCTAAAGTGGTAGCAAATATCAATAGAGAGACAAGACATCCAACACATCACCTGCCTTACCTTTGTGCAGCAGCAAAGTTACTCAGCCTGAGTTGTGGGAGGGCAGGTGCAGGAGGGACCAGGGTATTTTAAAACCAGATAAAGAATAGTCCATGGCTATAATCCAAAATGCAAATTAGGATTTCCTCTTCCTAACTGCTACTATGGTTACCTCATGGCTTTAAAGAAATCATGCAGCTTCCAAAAAATTCATCTTCCTTTACCAAAAAAAAAAAAAAGCCCACCAAAAAAAACCCCCACCTTACCAGCTTCCATTTCCACTGATTAATTAAATGGTTAAATTAATCCATAAAATACATCAAGTTTCTTTCATTGAAAAGCTTCTTTGATTCAATAGCAGGGAGGGGAGAGTGAGAAAAGGGCAGAAAGAAGAGAAGAAAGAGGAAACATTAAAAGGAGTAAAGGAAGAGGAAGAAGGTGGCAGCATAGGAGCAAGACAAACTCAAAACTGTGAGATTGGCCAATTTGGGATTTGTCAGTGGGAAGAGAATTTCTGAATACACAAAGTACATAAACAATCTATGAGCAGTCTGCGTGTGAGGTATGTTTTAAAACAAAATCACTTCCCCAGGTGCTTCCACTTCTTCCTCGATCAATGATCTTGCAAGGCCAATCATTTTTAATTTAATATTTCTGGGAATTGGGGGAGAAAACCCTCATCAAACAAGCACAGTTGGCAAACATCGAGTGTTAGCGTTTGGCAGCATTTATTACTGCTGTCTATAGTGATATAAATTAGGTTATACCAATATAACTAATAACCCTAAATTTAGGTGTGATAAATAGCAATATTTATCTAGAAGTGCAGTGTCTGGATAAGTCCAGCCAAAGCTAGGGGGGTGTGTGTGTGTGCGCGCACGCAGACGGCAGGTGGACCCGACCAGATGTTGGGGAACAGCTGCACAGGCAGGTGGCTGGCAGGAGGATGCACAGCAGGCGTGCACAGAAGGCAACGTAAGAGCACATCACCGGTTCGCACGGAACTGCACTGGCATGGTGAGCGCACACACAACGCGATGCTCAGGTGTGTGACAACGAGTTTACGTGGAACAGCGTGGACGGCAAACGGAGTTGTTTCTTTATAAAACACCTTTTGTGCTGCCACAATTAAACTTCCTACAAGTTCCCTTATTGAACCCTGCTTTCAGGATTTTACACAACTGCAATAAACCTAGTTTTGAGGTATAAAGATTTCACTTGAACAGATCAACTTTTTTTTTAAAGCAATCCAAGAAGGTTCACCAAAGGCTACTCCACGCCATTCCCAGTAGATTTTTCTGAGAACAATATTTTCCACCTTCTACACATGAAAACCAAGCTTAATAATTAAAACAGTAGTAGATCTAGATTGGAGAGAAAATGCTCCCAATATGCATAGTTTAGTCTTTATTTCAAACTGCTCAAAGGTTGTAATATGTCACTATCTCATTCCCTAAGGAAGAAAACTCAGCCAAAAGGAGGAGGCAACGACCAAGGTATCATAGTCCATTGGTAGCAGAGCCAGGAACAAAGCACAGGTCTCTCGCTCACTCACTGCATTTTATATCAGTTTCCTAATTAAAATAGAATTATTCTTCATGGATTCTCCAATACTTAATAGATATTAACTCCTTTTTAAAGCTTTCCCATTTTACTTTGATTTAGTTTAAAAAGAGGGTAGCAGCATGGGTGAAGGTAGTGAGCCATAAGACCAAGTAACACTTATTACGTTGGATTCTCCCAGATAAACTTGTGCAAAATAAAATCAAGCTGCAAGGACACTTTCTGTTAAGTAGTTTAATATATCTTTCACTTCAGACTGACTTAAACTGCTCATCTTGGAGATGAAGACTGTTTTTTCCTTATAATTTATCTCAAAAGAAAAAAAAAATTAAGACATACAAATAACCATATCAGTCAGATCAGTTTTATATGCAGCAGTATCCCATCTCCAGCAGTGGCCAAAAGTCAGTGTCTGGCAGAAAGTGTAAGATAAACTATGTAAAAAGCAGTGTATATTATTTAAAATATATACCCATTATCAGATTAGCTGAATATTGTTTGACAAACCCTACATCTGACTTCTGTTTGGGATGGAGCAAAACACTTGGCCACACACAGCAACACAACTGCTCACCAATTTTCTCTGAACAAAGTCCAATTCCCTGCAATATTTGGCAGTGATCTATATTTTTATGTGATGACAACCTCTTGCATGCACAATTGCATCACCGCTACCTTCATTTAGCATCAGTGACAGGGCTGCAAGTCTCTCCGTCGCTGACAGACAGGAGCGGATTCTCAGAGCAGGGAGCGAAGTGGCAGGAAGGGTGGAGAGCTGCTTCCCAGCTCAGCCACGCGCAGCCGGAGCGTAATCGCATTACGGCAGTCCTAGCTGCGTTAGAGGAACATTCTCCGCGTGTAACTTTCAGATCATGTTAACCAAAGCAAATACCAAGGCCCTGATCGGCTTGCTGCCGCACGAGGCTCCCAAAGCGTGGTCGTGCGGTGCCTTGCTGGGATGAGAGCTCTTCCGCTGAGCTGCGCCTGCGGTGGGGAGCCGGCTGGGAAAGGGGCACAGCTGGGCTGCTGGAAGAATTCCTTTGTAACGGGGCACTGGCATTCATCTCTGTGACGAGTAGGGAAGCGTTATACACATCCCAGCACACAGAGCTGGGCAGGAGGAAGAGTAAGGAACTGCCAACAAAAAATAACCCAAGTTCCTTTAAGAAAGATACCGAGATACCAAGACAAAAGCAGCAGAGGCACTGAAACAGAAGAAATCTTTGTTTCACAGTAAGAGACAAGATTGCTGGTTACCCCATGTAGGTATTCCCAGTGTCCAGCATAAAGCCAAGATACTTGTTGGCCTGGATAGTGGATTTGTTTCCTTCAGTACACCCAGTCCTCACAGAGGGAAGTAACTTGCATAAAACTAGAAAAGAACACAGCAGGCTGGGATGTTGGCAGGAATGCCAGGCACTCCAGCAGTCTGTTTGGGGATATCTGGCAGGTCCTCCACAGAAGGAATTGCGAATCCCAGGGCAAACAAGTTGCCTCATGAAATGGGTTGTGACATTTTAGTAAAAAAATAAAAATACATACAACATTTGGCGAGTATCTTCTTACAGGTACTATGGTCAATGATGGGCTCTAGACCAGCTTCCTCAGAAAACAATTTCTGTCAAAGTATTGACTTGAGAGATAACAGAATTCACTAAAGCATTTAAAACTGGACAAGGCTGAACGTTAAGTAGCCAAATAAATCCGCATATGCACATATAGAAATTAAGGGCCTGAAAGATATTTGCCTTCTCCAATGTGCATGTTTATCTCAAGCAGACCACCAGTAAACCTGAGGTCCAGAACAGACATTTCTTTCATGTAGGAGGACCCAAGACTACTAAAACAGCATACGGGAAGAAACAAGAAGAATACCTGGGCCACAGAAGGCTTCACAGGACACAAGTATTTAAACTAAAGCATAAAGGAATGGTTCTCTCCCTTCCCCAGGCCTTATGATCAGTCACAGCACCATGACCAAGTCCATGTTCCTCTGCTCCTATTCCACATGAAAAGCTTACCAAACTTGTTCAACTCATCACCAGATTTGACTGCAATTTAAGCTTGTCTGCACCAGGGAAGGTAAAACACCTCCCACTGTGACTAGAGATCAGTCAGTACACTTCATCCAGGTGTCACAGAGAGCCACCTCCTCCCTCCTGAGGGCTCCTTCTCTGCTGCACTCATTCCTGACAGCTGGAGAAAAAAAGGTCAGACATTCCCTCCAGTCCTCCATCTGCTGGAAACTCTAATTAAGTGCAGTGAAAGGAAAAAAAGAAAAGGGGGAAAAAAGCCACAAACCTTTCTTTTTTTGCTTCTGCTGCCTGGAAGGATCAAGGAAGCATTTGGTGCCAGCAGGGGCTTCAAATACTCTGGGGCAGCACCCAGCTACTCCGAACAGTCCTCCCAGACTACTGACACACTCAGCTCCTGGGGAGCGTGGCAGCACAAAGCTCAGACTGTTCATAGTCAGAGACTGGAGGCTGCCAGGAAAGCCCAAGCTGCTCTCTGCTGAACCCCTCGCCCCAAAATGAAATGAGTTCATTTAGTCCCAAACAAGCTCAACTCGGTTGTTGGTCAGGATTGTTCTGTTTCCACAGCACTCAATCTGACCCAAAAGCAGATGGGAGAACGCAGCTTAAGAAGAGTTGTTCTTCTACACTTCGCTATGTGTTTCACTGCTTGTCTAAGCCCGTCTTCAGCTCCAAGATTTGTTGCGTGTTCCGTTGTTAACAAGCTGGGGGACAGAGGTGGTGCCAAAACCTCCAAGCTCTTTTCACCAAAACCCACAGCTCCTCAGCTACCAGTAGGATGTGATCACAACATCCTGCGTCAGAGACAGGACCGGCAGTTGTTAACTTAGAGCCGCTCCACAAACACCCAGTGAGGTGAACAAACTCCACTGTCCGCAGAGACACTGGAGATTTGTTCCCGGGAATTGCAAGCTTACTTTATCATAGTGCACTCTTCAAGCCTTCAAAGGGAATTCCTCTTTCACTGGTAGTATAGCAATATTTTGTTTCATGCTAACTTTTAGGAGCAGAGTTGTGCTTTTTCCACACGTGTACAGGGAGAGGGAAGGCAATTAGTGTGGGTGGGCAATTAGTGTGGGTGGGATGGTGTAAAGCCACAGAACACAAAAAGGAATCAGTATTTTCCAAGCTCAGGTTCAGTATCTCTTAGGAAACATGCGAGAGGGAAGATTGGAAAGGAGATGGGAGAAAGAAGGAGCTTCACTATATGAAAGTATTTCCATGGAAATGTGAAAATTTAATAGATCCTTACTCATCTTCCCCCCTGCCACCAAGCTACACAAAGCATTACAGCCAGTTATTTCTAAGCATATCTGTCTTGCAGGTGAAGCCTTCTTTAGCAGAATAGATAGATCTGCATCTATCAAGAAAGGTCCTGTTTCTCTGGCACCACTAATACTCCATCCAGGCAACTGAGAGATCTTACGGCCACGTACAGTATAAAATCACATGCATCTGACAAATGCAAGACAGCGCACTGGTCTATATCGCAGATTCACATTTTCCATACAGGATTGATAACAGGATGAATAAAACATGAGGCAAAGGGAATTATCCTGACCCAAAACATTGAAGATGAAACCTGCTAGATGCACAGAAGTAAAGCCTGCAGACAAACCCAGCAAAATCCAGAATAAGTACATGTCATAACTCACTTGCCATTGATGACTCCATCAGGATTAAGCATGGGGACAATCTTGAAAACGAAACATTTCCGCAGGAGATCAGCAATGGGATCACTGCTCACAAGGAACTCCAGAGTTCCCTTCATTACCCAACTGGCATTGCTTTCACCAGGGTGAACACGAGCCATTAGAAACACATAAGGACGATTGTCTGTAAAACAAAAAAAAAAAAAAAAAAACAAACCCTAGACAGGACTTCTATTTGAATAATATCTTTGCAAGTGGGTTTTATTCCTTTTTAATTGAGATAACAACTCAAGACATATTTTAGGGAAAAATACATCTGTTAATAGCGCAGACATTTTCTGAAGGTGCTATTTGCCAATTGATCCCAAGGATTGGTCCTCAGAACCAGCACGTGCTAGTTTCATCCCTATCCCTTTCCTTGTTTATTCTGCAATACCTTACAGATATTTAGGTGTACCATTGCAGAGTATTTTCCATGTGCAGATTACTGCCTCTCAAAATGGCACCAGCATACTTTCTGGCAATTCTTGAAAGTTTGATCCTACCAAACTTCACTAAGGTTTAAAAGGCATCTAGAAATTATTTAAATTTCTAAGTTCTTGCTTCACTTTCAGCATTTCACTATTAAAAAGTTGTGAACTTTCCAAATCTTTTAAACAGATTTGTCCATCCATAAGGACTCCAAGAACATGCAAGCTGTCTGATCTACAGCAGTAACCTGTGTTGTAGGGTCAGAATCATAACTGATCAAGATAAACTGATATAATTAAAGAAAATACATGAATATATTAAGCAGATAAGATGCAGCAGAGTACTCAAAACTAACCATCATTTCATATCCATCCAACAAAAAGTAGAAATAACAATGCGCATTGCTAAGGAAGACTGTTACTTTCAGCAGAAGGACTTCAGTTCTATATAATATAGACACACACTCGGATTTGCAAAGCTGATTTTCAGAAGTTGCAACTAGAACAGTTCAGCTGTTTCTAGTAATACACTTGGCATGGGAGACATAATCTGTGGGAATATGGGGAAGGGGAAAAGGTTTGGGGAGAGTTGCTTTTTTAAAAAAAAGAAAAATAATCAAAATCTTACTAAACAGTTCATTGATGAACTCTAGTGAACTTGTTTCAAAGTAAACTTGCAATTTGACAGAAAGTTTTCTTGTTATCAGATTTGTTATTTGCTGTTCCTGTAAAAAAGCATTTGGTCTAGTTATAAGTCTCCAAAAACTCTCAGCATACATATGCTTAGAAAAGACCAAGTTTGACAGCAGATTCTTTGAAGATCCCATCTGTGCTGAGCATACTCCACGGATGGGCCAAGGAAACAGGAGAAGGCAGAGGGAGACACCTGCCAGGCGTAGAAATTAAAAGGGAAAGGACAAAACAATCATCTGTCTTAAAATGATAGTTCTGTAAGTATTCACAATCTCAGGCCATTGTCACAAGGCAACCTGACATTTACTTCAGTGAAAACCATTATCTGGTAGGGCATCACTACCATGCCAGGATAGGTTTGTCTCACTCTATCAGGCAACATCAGAGCTCAGGCTCTGTTTGCTTGAGTGAACTGAGGGACCCCAACTGACAGGCTTGGGTGTGGTAACAGGGCAGAAAACAAAACCAAAGCCATCAGTTGAGTGCCCTTGTAAACAAATGCTGAATTAGCAAGTTATACACCTTTGCCTGTAGCTCCCAAGCTGTCCTTCAGTTTCCAAATGCTTTACAAATAATTATCAATTAATGTGAAAAAGGAAAGTGGAACATCATGCTGAAAAATCTAGATTTCATTAAAGAGCTGATTAGTGATTTGTCTGACAGACTAGAAGCTGTGTCAGAGCTGAGAATAGTGGTGAAATTTCTCAATTCACAGCCAAACAAGGAATAAGCACTAATTCTTCTCCTCAACTGTATATTCTGTATAGTTCTGCTGAATGTGTACATTACAGTACAATTTAGTTACAGCTTTCAGCGATGCACTCAGATTTGGAAACAATCCCCCTCCGCACTTCCATGCATTCCTTAAGCAGTTGGTGGGCACTAGAAAAGCAAATGGCACTCTCAGCTCAAAGAGCTCATGGAGAGCTGTTGTTTTCCAGTCCAGTAAAGCAACTGGAACTCTACTTCTCCATAGCCATATATTAGCCTTTCCTCATTCTTACACCTTACTGTGAGGTTAGTACATTTTGATCAGTGTGTATACGTAACTGCCTAAGGCACTTATGGATTGCAAAAGATTCCTTTATCTCCTGGAGAACTACTAGCCATTCTGATTTTTTCCCCCCAAATTAGAGTACACAATTTCTATTCTGCTCCAGCTAGTTGTGCATTAAAGTCTACCTTAGTAATGTTTTAAAACAGCAAAAAGCAAAAACTAGCTTCCACAAAGACATCAGCTGCATTTTGCCATTTCCAAACATTTTCTTCTTTCTCCCATCACCATGATTTAGTGCTGTTTTGCAGGCTCATTGCTGAGCTAAACTTATGGGACCATGCTGTTGTACCTGAGAATGAGGCTCCTGAGGACTCCTAATGGACAACAGCTGTAAATAGCACAGAGCAAAATAAAACATGTTCTCTTTTGCAATTGATGAATACAGCTTTAACAACTCTTATCTCTTCTGTATATTGTGAGAGAGCACAGTACCATAATTGAGAGGTTCAAAATAAGAAAAAAATTTTTTTTTTTAAGAAAAAGGAAAAAACTCTAAGCAAGGGCTTTCTCATCTCAGAAATTCAAGAATGTTTGCTATAATTCTGCTAACTGCAAATGGCATGGGACTGGTAGATACCTGCATTCTCTCCTTCCTCTCAAGACTGATCAAAATCAAGCTTGTCTTAAATTCAATATCAGAAAAGCTTATGGAGTTTCCAGATCTTAAAATTCAGGAAATGAGGTGGGGGAGGGAGAGACCAGACAGATCACCTACACTGTTTCTCTGCGGGCAACAATGGAGCAGCTCATAGCCCATAGATCCAGCCAAGGAAGTCTCTCTATTCCAGCTCAAGCATCCTTTAAAAGCTCCCCTCCTGACAAGCACATCCGCAGCACTCATCCCATCCATGAGAGAGTTGTAACAAAGGTATGTACCAGCAGGCAAACCGCAGAGCTTGCTAAGTGCCTGTTCTCCTCACAGAAGCCATCACCAGCAAATCCCACATCCAAATGCTGCGCTCCCCCAGACTGTACCCAGCATGAAGACTGATGAAGCAAGAAATAGAGCAAAGAGCTGACGACACAGCCATAAAAACTTGCTACCCTTGAAACACCTGGGGAAACAAAGACTTAACTATGGCAGGCAGGAGTTGCTCAGTTCTATGCTTTACAGCATATCCAGTTACTCATCTGCCTTGAATTTGTTGTGATAACAGTGATAAACATCAGAACTTATGAGGGCAGTGGACAGCAGCACTGGCCAGCCATACTCAGCACTCCAACTGACAGGCACCAGACAAAATTCCTGCACTTCAGCTCACCTGCTTCTTTTCCTTCCTCACTCCCAACATTCCATGACTGCAGTCCTGACTAGATCACCTCAGTACTACCCAGTAGAGCTTACTGGTTTACACTGGTGCCTGGCTACCCTTCCTCTGTGTCCTTCAGGACACCCAACAACAAGTTTTCTCATGTATCTCCTTCCAGGCTCCAGAATGGAGCTTGAGCCATAAAAATCCTCAGGCCAACACTCAGGTGAAATTGTCCCCACGTTCTGGGGAAGCTGACAGAAAGCTCAGGTTAGCCATTTATCTCTGCAAAGCCCACATGACACATAACCTTCTCAGGAATGTAAATAATAAAAAGAGAAATGAGAGGAACCTTTTCATGCTACATAAAGCCTTATCCAACAAATCATATCTCGTTACACCATGTTACATTTTGACTTGCCCAGAGTATAATGTGGCACCAACAATGCCAGAAACAAGAGATTAAAGCATCACTGATTCCTCTTGCAAAACTTTGAGCAAAACCCCTTCGAGTAATAATTCTATTAATGCATCGCCTACTTCCCACCTCCCCTTCTCTTCGTTCATTTTGACTGTGGATATATGCATGAAAATAGGAGCTTTGTTCTTCCACTACTGCTAACTTGCTGCTTAATCTCCTGCCTATTATAAGGATCCTCCTCCAGTCATGTCATCTCCAAGGTTCACTAAGGGGTGACTTTGGTGTCACTATTCGTGACATCAGTTGGGGAAAGAACAGCCTGAAAGAAATGAACAAAACCCCATTAACACAGCAGTGTCCCTCATCAAGAGGAGCACAGAAAGGAAATGAAATCCAGCTCCAGATGCCCTGACCCAGGCTGATATTCTAAATTATTTCAAGCTGAGATTTGAGCCATGCCATTTGTAAAGGGACAGAGCATTGATACAACACAGGGCTAGGATTTTATAAGGAGTCAAAGGGAATTATATACACAGCATGTGAGAAATTCAACCTATATCTTGGTCTTGACTGGAATTTTTCTGGCTGTGCTTCTGCATACCTCGCTTCCCTTTACCCTCAAGTCTAGGACTATTAAGACAGATTTTTTTTTTTTTTTGCCCCCTTATGCCTAAATACAGCTTGACGTTATCACAAGGAGTACAAATCAAAGGGTCATGTTTACCCCAGGACATAGTAGACAGAAACCAAGAAAGCGAAACTCTCCCTCCCAACTTAATTTGTTGTGGCCACTGCAGGGTATCCTGTGCGTCAAATGATGGGTAAACAAGGAGCACCATCACAAGCTCTTCCATGCATGTCACGGCTGCATCCTGTCCTGGATACATCTGATATGCCCAAGGCTGCATAGTTATGCAAAGCCAGAGAGAAGACAGGATATGGTGTGATGTACAATGAATATATTAAAGTGTGTTTGTAAAAAGCATCAAATACTGAGATCACAGAAAACACGAGACTAATCTGAGGCAGAATCTGTGTCAGCCGCTTTACTCTCCTCCTAAAACTTTTCCTCTAGTTGTCAGTCTTTCAGTTGCCTTAAGATAGAATGATTCCTTCCTCCCCATCTCCCCCCACCTCAAAATTGCTGTCTCCTTGCTGACCCTGCTTTTGGCTAAATGCTCCAAAAGCAGACACGTCTTAAGACAGAACGAAAATACACAGTCTGGCAGGACCAGCTGTTGTTTTCCAAATTATCGATGAGCTATGCCTTTTTTAAAATTGGTCTATATTATATGTATTATTACTGTTACCTATGGCAAAGAAGTGCACATTACAAATTGCCTCAGCTGCCTGTTCTCTACCTTCATAGCTTGATGGGGGAGTTTCAGGCTCCAAGTTGCTTGGCAACCTCCTTTTGTTGTATGTGTTTCATGAATTCATTCACCTCTGAATCAAAGATGATCAGGGAGTTGAATATGGGTACAGACTCCTCAGCCTTGGTGCAGTCTGACATGCTACTACCGCTGTTTTTTAACACCAGGAAATTGGTAAGCAGGTTGTCAAGTGCATTGTGGGGTAGACTCCAAAATCCCAAGCTCTGAAGGCAGCAGGAACCACGACAACTATTTAGCATGGCCTTCTATACAAAGCCAAAGGAAACCCATATGAACTAATTCCTGTTCAACTCAAAGCATACCTCTTGTAGAAGACTGGGGAACAACAAAATCTTATTTCCATAACTTGGACCCATGGAAAACCTACTGTAACCCTTTGCAAATTGTTTCAGTTTATAACTAACATCTCCATCTTAAGCATGTGCAACTGAACTAGTCTAACTGAAATTTCCAGCCACTGCATTACGGTCCATTTTTTGATATCCCAACCCAAAGTTCACTAGCGTATCCTGTCTCACTCTGCACACCCTCTGAGCCGCTCGGATAATATCGAGCTACAAAATAGAAATCATGTAGCTGTTAAAGCACAGCTACCTTACTAGGCTGATGACAAGCAAGCTACCTTGCATTTACCTCTTCCCAGAGCTCTGTCACTGAGCGGATGAGTTCCTCTACCTGGGCAGGGCACATCCTGCAGCCTGACACCTGGGTGGCAGGGCGTTCCTATCAGAGCTCTGTCTGCGAAGCTGCATCTCCCTGCTCCCCTCAGCCAGATTCCAAGGGAATAAAATCAAGATGGAGGACAGCTGGTTAGGAAAAAGTACTGCCAAGAAGGATCAAGGGATTATAGAGGATGAGTTACTGATGCAAAGCAGTTCCATAAGTGGCAGCTCTCCTAGGATGTACTAAAAGACTCACAGCTAAGACAAGGAATGCTGTTACTTTGCTCTGCTCAACCCAATTAACGAAAACCACTAGCCAGAGTGCTGTGCCCACTGCTGGCCACCACAGTTTAAAAATCAATTCCCTGAAAACTGGAGAAGATGTCATTAAAAACGGTAAAAGATTTAGGCGTCATAACTTATGAAGAATTGGAGAAAATGGATTTTAAACTTGGAAAGGAAAGACAAACGGAGAGGAAGGAGATAACCTTTGAAATGCAAAAGGCTGCTATAAAAAAAAAGATAGCAATCAGTTGTTCTCACTGTCCACTGGGACTAGGTTGCATAAAAAGAAATGCAAGTTATTGTCTATCATCTAAGCCAATCTGTACCAACTTGATTCCCTTCACTGGTGTGCCTGAATATTTATGCTACCTTCTGCCAGGTCCTTATTCATAAAGTCCTGCATCAAGCAGCTCCACTACAGTGTCCAGAACAGTGTCAGTAGGAGGCATATAGCCACACAGGTCATTCTAGCTACCACTTTAGAAATTTGGTTCAAGATTCCCCTCTAGTCCTCTGGAATTACCTCTGTGTTCTGGGAGCTACTGGAATCATTATTCCAGTCCACAGGGCACCTCAGCCATCTCCTCTGATCTCTTTGATGCAAGATGACTGCTTACTACATAATGTTAGTCACTTTAAAATATGTTAAACATTAGCCACTAATTAGGGACTAATCAGAAATGTTTCATCATTATGATATTTTGGGTTTCTTCCCACATACAGATCAGAAATATTTATGAAAAGTTCTGTCTTGCCTGCTCTGTTACTGATAGTCCTACCACTTTAAGATTGGAGTGATGTGATTACTGGGATTCCTTTCACTAGTAATTATCTTCCAAAGCCTCTCTATTATTCTTAAGTCTACCAATTCTCAGCTTCTGTGTATGCACCCATTGAAACGGGTGAGAAGCAAACACTAAGATCAGCTCCAGGAGTCCTCCCGACAGATTAGCCAGCTAACTGGTGTAGGGAGCTCCAGATTATCTGTCAAAGGCAGGCAAGGATCTATCATCGCCTGCTTCTGTAACATGCACATCACAACCTTAATTTGTTCTATGGCAGCAGGCAATTTCAGATACTCAAGTGTTTTGTACTGCCATGGCCTGGCCATCAATCCATATGTTTTTCAGCCAGTATGGGAAAAACAGATTGCCTCACAGAGACGCAAGACCTCAGAGACACGGCAAGTAGAAAAAGAAGTATTTTCAAGTGAGATGTATGTGTAACACTCTCACCTTCTGGGTTTTTCATACGAAGATAACACTGGCTCTAGAGAAGAACCAGTTAGTGATGTTCAGAAGACTGGAAGAAGCTGGAGCAGAGACCAACAAAACAGACTGTACAGCGTTCTTATTCAGTACAATTAAAGATACGGCAGCATTGCCCTAAACTGTCCCATGCCTAAAAGAAGGTATAGGCAGGAGGTAAGTGCAGCAGAGACCTGCAGGATAACTGCTGTACAGGCAGAGTGCGGAGATCCACAGAGCTATGAAATCCACGGGCTCTTTTCCGAGAGAAGGATTTCATCTGAAATGAAATCAGGCAGGAGGAGCAGACTGAAAAAGCTTCCATTGTCATAAAAATATCTCCCTGGGTAATCCACAGTGATGGAAAAAGGAAACTCTGATAATTTATGTGACAGTTTAATGGGATTTTGGTGACACATGATACTTTAGAAAGAATTTGCCCAAATAGGACAGACAGGACTTTAATAAGGCTTCAGCTCCAAAACAGCAATATTTTTACCCCTTACTTTTACATTTCATTCTATATATCCACTACTCACAGCCCATCTATCGCATTTGCAAGGCACATTTCAGCACTGCAAGAGCAACAACTCTGCACTTTCTAGTTACATCCAAAGCCACAGAGACCTCTGAGTATCCGATCCCTAAAGGGATCAAGCTGACTTTGCACCCAGAGGTCAGAGCATCACTGAGCTGTGAATTGAGGCATAAGCTGCCCTCCGGCCACCTCCCCAGCTCTGTGGATGCCATTAATAGCTTCTCTGCAGAAACAGAGGGCAGCAGATGGACAGTCTGCAGCAGGAATTGCTTACAGAGGGGACGCTCCCAGAGCAGGCTCCAGGCTTTTATACTGTGCGTAACGCCTTGACGCACGTCTCCTGCTTACGAGAGCAACATCCTTTACCCAAGCGCAATGCCCCATGCCCTTCAGTGCCATCACTTTGAGAACAGGCACAGCAGCAAAAGAATTGCTGAAAGTACTGAACTAGGGTGAAGCCAGGGTTAACGGGATGAAACTTCACAAAGGAACATTTCAGCTGAGTATCCATGAGTTATATCGAAGAGCCTCCCCTGTGGAGAGGGAGAGTTAACGTTAATACCACATTGCCCAGAGCACGAGAAGCCATTCTGTACACAACAATCTTGCAGAAGCTGCAGTCAGAAACAACCCAACAGGCATTTGTTTTCTTTACTAATTTTGATGGATCTGGTTCTGAAGCCCTTATTGTTTCTGGAAAATCTCCTAGGACTCCAGGTGGGAGAGGAATGGTAAAATGCTGTGTGAAGATCTCAATATTTTGCCAGTCTTTCTGTGACCCCAGAAGGCTAAGATCGACTCAGGACCTGCATTGGTGCCCATTAGCCCCAAAATGGACATGGAAAACAGAGCATCTGTCAGTGTTTCTTTCACCACTGGGAGTAACAACCCAATTTAACAGGAAAATAAGTTATCTGTTGTGCAGTCCTTCAAGCAGTTCTGCTCTACAAAAGATAAATTCTATAGTAAAGAGCTTTTTGCCCATAAGCTGTCTATACAGAACAGATTTAAAACCCACCTAATGCCACCTACAGCATAAAGCAATGTTTATTCTTAAACATGTCTTGTGCCTTTAAGAGGTAACAGATCCATCTCTGCCTCTGACTTGAGGTCTTCCTCAGGGAATGACTTGTAAGAAATAAAGTATATTAAAAGGAAGTGCAATCAGAGCCTCTCATTATCAAAAGGATAAAATATCAATTTTTGTCAAGACAGAAAGCACCACAGATTGGCTCTGTGGGGGAAAATTAAATTCTTGGTCTCCACTTGATTTGATATTTTATCACTCCATTGCTCCAGAAATACTCTGGCAGGGAATGTTTCTTAAAAATATTATCCTGTATTTCTCCTGCAGTAAGCAAACTATGAGTTTTAACTTTTGTATTTTGTTACATAGAAAAAACTCAGAGAAAAAGGAAAGAAAACAGAGAAGTCTACAAAAAAAAAGCACCTTCTAGCACTTCACTATGTCAACAACTTCACAGTAACTGACCTTCTGCAAGTTCACCTTATTTGCGGCATCACTAAATTGACCGTTCATCATTGCTGTCTAAGTCTACCCTAAATTTTGGAACTGCGTTTCCCAGAGCTAATCCCAAAGGAAATTCTCACTTTCCACAGACGAGAGATTGATAAGATAAAACTGTCTCCAAATTTTGAATAATGAATCTTGTCTTGATAGCAAGTTTTTAGATGAACTCCCTAGATAACTGAGCAAGAGAATGCAAATCAGGAAGCAATATAAAAGGTCTTTCAATCAGATCATAATGACAGCAAAACTGATGTTGGCCCAGTGATCTTGTATCATGACATAAACCATTTTTAGTCTTCTAGACTACGCAATACATTCTGTAACAGACACAAAGCAGAGTCTGACTAAACTGGAAGTATTTAGTAGTAGAATGATGCAGAAATATCTTCGAACTAGAAGATTATCCTACTGTCCATCTCTGAATGGTACAGCTTCCTCACTGCTTTATTCTTGACAAGAAGCCCAAAGTGGGAGGCACTAGCACTTCATATCTAAAATATGATAAATGGAAATCTCCTCCCCCTCCCCGCCCCATTCTGGAGTGTTTAGAGGAACTCATACCAGTAACAGATCTAGATTAGTGGATTAGTGGCCAGTCCTAATCTCTATTCCCCTACAGTCCTCCAGCACCCTAGAAATAACACGGTGTTTTAACATCTTGTGTTCAAACCTCAGATCAATAGCTCATATTAGTTGTTTAGATCATGAAAACACGGCAGATAATAGAGATGAACCTTGACATTCACACCATACAATTTCAAGCAGTTCTACTATTGAAATACTCTAAGGATGAAGAAAGAATCAGAATCCCAGAAGACTGGACAGAAGTCAAGGACAGAAGGATAGATGGAACAAAATTTGCCACTGTATAAAATATACAACATGCAGAAATTTCAAACAGTGTGTGGTAAGACACTGAGCAGTCACCATCTAAGGTCAGTAAAGAAGTTTCTCCCTTCAGATGCAAGTGAAGTGATTTATAACAAATGACGACTTCCTACATCAATCACTACAGGGAGCGGAATGTCAAGCTTGGAAGATTACTAGTCTGTTTGAGGAGAATTGCTGCTTCTTAAGAATAGGACACTAGGAAGGCTAGCGAAAAGAAAGAAGAATGTTCTTTTTTTTCTCCACAAATTGCTAAAAAGCACAGGAAAAAAAAAGTACTAATGAGTAAAGGAGTTGGGCTACAAAATAGTCATGGGCAGTCCCAGAAGGAACACAAGTAGAAGTGGAACATGGGATGTTCTTTCTCACCACTCCATGTATCATAGGAAAAGTGGGAGTTTTCACATTAGTAGTTTTTGCTCTTTATTTCGTAGTTTCCTAAGTGATATTCAATTTATTTTTAAAGAAATCTTCTCCAGAAGGTTCTTTTTGGCAAGTAATTTAACAGCATGAGTGATGGTTGCTGATCAGTTTGAAGATATTGTGGCATATTTCCTCAATCCCAGTGCCTTCCTGCATTTTCACCCCCGCAACACTTCCCTAGCAGAACTTTGAACTTTTCCAATTGACGCTGACACAGAATCTTTCCATTGTAGCTCAGCCACTCTTTATAGCTTGAACAATCCACAGAATAAGCTCTTCTCTCTTACTTGCCATAAGAAGCACTCATATCAAAATCATTATATTCCAGAGCATTCACTACCACCTCATCTTCTGATCTGCAAACTACCAGAATGCTTTTAAAAGAAACACTTATTTAAATAAAAGAAAATCTCTGTAAATCATGGTTGTGACAGGCTAATGGCTAGCATTGCAAAGATGATTTATCTTCCTGCTATAGCATAAGAAGCTTTGTTAGATAATACCTTGTTTTCAAAACATGAAAAGACTGCTAACTGATGTTTTCTAACTGCAAGAATATATAAGTAATGAAAAACACCTTACATCAAAAAATAACCTTTGCCTGCCATCTAACATCCCCATCAACTCTCAAAATCAACAGATCTCCTTTAATTATTTTTGTTTTCTGTATTATTTAGTGTGCTTCCTTCACGGATGAAGAAACCAACCATTCAGTCTCGCTGCCTTTTTATGATCCAAATTCATTTTATAGTTTGCATGCATTAGCTGCATGCTTTAATGTAATTTATTTTATTTTACTCCTGTGTATTAAATTACATCTGAAGCAGGTTAGATAGCCTCACAGGGGGCATCTCACCAGCACTACCCTTTGCGCAAACAGCAATTACTCTATCTGGGCTGAGCCCAAGTTCAAGTCACATCTTGACAGGCTGACAAATAAGGTCATGATGTCTGCATTTCAAGTGATATCCTAACTGGTGGGAAAGACCTCTGACAAGCTAGCAGGTGGGTCCTGGGAGTGTTCTGATTAAAAGGGTATGTTACAGAGTGTGAAATTAAGCAGCAAGTCACCACTTACGTGCAGAAGTGTTGCTTCAAGTCTATCTCCAGACGTTCTGCATAGCTTGCAGGCCCATTACCTAAGTCAGCCCAGAGACTCCAAGTATGTCCCTACATTCTTACTGCTCATTCACAGTTAGTAAGTGCTAAACACTGGTAGAACAGGGACAGCACGGGCACCACAGCCACTGAGACCCTGGAGTCCTTCATCTGTCTCTTGCTTCTTCTTTCGCCTCTGGCCAGTTGCTTTTTGTGAAGAACAATTCCCGTCTGTTGAGTTGTGCTTCGTGGTGACCCTCTAGCTGTTGTTTTCATGCCCTTTCGAAACGCTCGACAAAACTGTCACAGAAGGAGTTTGGCATCTGGAAGCTGCGACAGACACAATACGACCTGATTCATAAAACATAACTAAACAGCTTGGGCTGCCAGGGGCCAGGATTTACAGGACTGCGTTTCAAGAACAGGCTTCAATGCCTGCTCTACTAAACACACTTTCCTGCTCTGCTGCAATACAAATTCCCAAGCTGTGTTAGGGTGACCTGCAATGCTATGAAGTGACAAAACAGCCAAGATACTAATCTTGTTAGAGCCTACCCTGTCCACTGCTGGTCAGGAAGGGGAAGAAATTACCTTGGCTTTGGCTGCAACTTTTACATCAAGCTACAGGTGTAGGGAGCACTACAAAAAATAAGATAACATCATTTTTCAATAATTTCTCCAGTACAGTGAGCATAAAGGAAACGTCAAGTTGCAGATAGTTTTTTCTGTGTTATCCATTACAGCCTCATTTTTACAATAAAAGACCTCCTGCATTTGTATTTCCAGCAGATGCAACCTGACCCACAAGAAATTTAAGGACTTCTCGCCCTCCTATCCATCATTTTTCTTCTATCTTGCTTTTCTTCATCTTGCTATCCTATCCGCCTCTTTTCTTCATCTGCACTTCAATCCCTAGTTACAGTCCTCTGTTAGGCATTCACCATGGGCCCTAATCATCAGGGACACCTGTCAAAGTCACCCTGATGCCAACAACAATAAATTCCATCTCGCTCATCTTCTCTTGAGAAACCTCACAGGCTGAAGATTACACATCTCAAGCATGTTTCAAGTTAAGAAAGCAGGGATTTACAGAAAAATTAAGTTGTCCAATACAAATCAGCCACAGAGCTGGAAGCTCAACATCTGTTTCCCAGGTCCCAGTCATGAAGTATCCTGTGCCATCCACATTCACTCAAATAAGTGAATTTCTGCATAATCCATGTCTTCAAAGCACTTCCTCCTCTTTTCATTAGCCGTGAAAATGAATTGAATCCTGCACTTAAATATCATCAGTAGAGCCCTCTCTCAATTATGTTAATTGTCCTATACCATGATGCTACACCACAGCTGCCAGTTTCATTTGGAAACCCACTCATCCTTCCTAAAATTAGCTCATATACACACATTTGCAAAGTGCTGCGATATTCCTGCATCCATCACTATTACGTCATGCTTTCAGACTCCGGAAGAAAGTGAAAAATTATGTGAAAGCAGTAAGGTAAGAATGAAGAAAAGAAATGGGATGTTGTAGTAGGTATGTTTGCTTTTCTTGAAAAATTAAAAAAGAAAAAAAGAAAAAAAAAAGAAGAGAAAATTAGAACATTTGGGAAACTCAACATAAAACTCCATAATGCCTTTTAGTGTTTTCCACACAATTCCATCCACAATTCCTTCCTTGTCTGTGGGTCAAGACATACCTCCAGCCCCATTCCGACTTCTTCATTCACTCATACTTAACCACTTCTGCCCCTCATCATGTTCTAATAAAAATTTCAGCCTATTTTGTTTAACCTCATCTATTTCAAAGACACAGAAGCAGCACCCAGTCTAAGCCAGAAAAATCTCCAAAACAGTTCGTTAAACAAATTCAATGAAGAAAGAAAAGAGCGAGCTTGTAAAAAGAATTACAAAGTGGCAGGGAAAATTACTTTTTTTTTTTTTTCTCCCCACAGCTAAGTAGCACGACAATTGCAATTGATAGAGAAAATTAAATTCTAAATGCATTGGTGATTTGATAGATATCATTTTCTGAGTGTTACTGAAAGAACATCTTCTTTGGGAAACAGAGTTAAGATCTGGAACAAGTCCTGTTGGTTCTGGGGCTTTATTCGATTATGCAAAGTTCATTAACATAAAGTTAAGATGGAGCAGGGAAAAAAGGCATGGAACTTCTCTAATACGCCACATGCCTTAAGAAAAGCTGTCCTGACAAAATTAGCAAAGCAATTCATTAGGAGGCCTGTTTACAGATATAATGGGTAGCTGGTGACTTCAAAATGCAACTTTCCACCCTTCTGTTCAGAGGGCCAGAAGACAGAAGGGGTAGTACTGACTAGAACAGTTCCTTCTGCTACCTAATTCTGCAAAATTGTTTATCAAAATGAAGAGGGCAAACCAGAGAAAACCCAAAATGACCTAGAACGAAAGAGACCTGATGCACCTATTTTTCTGTCAGTCAGAAACCGATATCCAATAGCCACATAATAACTGCCATGATGATGCAGAAGTCCACGTTTAGCTCTCTGCTAACACGGGTGCATTTTGCAGTATCTATCATGTCACTCGTCAACTAGTTGATCTTATCAGCACATTTGCAGTCTGAACATAGCAGCTGTCTCCACTTGTTTATTAGCAATTTCTATTTCTGCATTAGAAACAGGTGGGCAAGCTCAGAGAGCTAACAAGTTTCTCTTTGATGTAGAGATGGACAAATCCTCTCATTAACAGAGCAGCATTTTAAAAATCATTACGGGGTATTTTTAGTATTATTTCATTTTAGTATTGCTGTATAATTGCAGCCCATTAATCACAAATACTTGTTTCTAGAATCTGTCAGTTACAAGCAACAAGAAGTGTCAGCCTGTGGTGTCTGCAAACTACCAGTTTCAATATATTGCTGTACTTATTTCACCCATATAAGATTGGCTGCATCAGTTACATAGCAATGGATCTTGTTCTCCCATTAGAGAAATTAAATTCAGTTAAACAGGTCAGGCAGAAACCTGCACAGACCCTCCCAGGAAAACCAACTCACAGCTGGGAATTAGCAATAGCAGGTGTTCAGAATCCGGTACAAAAAGAGGAGAAAACCTAATGCACACAGCGTATTGCAAAAATGCCTCCTTACCCACTAATGCTCTCCGGTAGATTAATATTAGGATCAGCACAGACAAATACTGTTTGCTATGTTTCATACGAGTGTAGATCCCCTCCACGGATGTGGGCAGAGTAGCTGAACAAACTATCTGCTTGGAGCTCCAGCAAACACACAGTGAAGCTGTTCCACACAATCCAAACAACCCCAATCATTTGTAATACATGACTAGCTAGGTCAGCCTTTACCAGACAAAAATGCACAGCTTGGAACATTAAATCCAGAAATTGGAACATTGTTTTCCAGAAAGCTTTCAAGGCCTTGAGGTTATCAGGTGAACGACTTCTCTATTTTAAAGTGAGCTTCAATAGACAGTCTTTCCAAATCAGTCAAGATTTAGAAGCATCAAGAAACTTCCCAATTTAGAAGGACAAAGATGAAAAGAACACAGACATTACAATGCCATTCACACTGTTTCCCAACAATCTGTTAGGTCTGTGTATTGTGGAAGGGTTTGCCTGTGCATGTCAGAATCCTATTGTTGGAGTGAGAAATGCAAGATTCACAGGGTCGTGAAAAAAAAAACACCTAAGAGTAGCAAGTTTCCCTGTTAGCAGGATGCACTCTGGTTTCTGTCACAGGCTAGCAATTCTTTAACACAATCTGTGCAAGAGTTGGCCACCTTCCCCTAAGCTATCCCTAGGCTGAGGTTCCAAACTAAAAGCAATGGTTTACTAGAAGAGTGGCAGAGCCCACTTTTTGCCCACTCTGCCCAACCTTGCTACCCAGTACAAGTCAAAAAATAGTTTGTTCCCAGGAGATCAATCAGGCATTAGAAAGCAACGTGTATCTAGCTCAATCTGTGTGTCAGCACAGCCCTTCTGTTCCAGAAAGGAAAAAAAAAATTGAACGGGAGACAAGAACTGCTGTCTATGATGGCAAGGGCAATTGTTTGGGTCTGACAGCAGCTGATACACATGCCACACTCTGTGAGCTTTCCAGCTATGGATTAGTTTTTCACAAGGCCAACCTGCCAGCTGTCCTGCCCCCTACTCCCTGACCACAGCCTGCCTAGCAGTTATTGATGATGAGGTAAAACCAAACAGAAAGGAGAACGACTGGTCACTGGGACAGCCCAGCAGCTCATCTCCTCTGCTTAGAGGAGTACTTCTTAATTACCCTACAAAAAGGACATAAAATACAGGATTTTTTTTTTTTCTTAAATCACACACAAGCAACACCTCTACTGTTACAAAGCCCCAACGTTCTTACCTTACAGCAGCTTTCCAACCAGGAGGCCATAGGGACCTTCTTGCTGGTCTTTTATTCAAAGAGAAAGGGTGCTCCACAAACTGCCACACCATCCACAACTTCAGCTCTACCCTCTGGAAGCAACTGATTTAACACAGGTGTGGGGGGCAAACCCAAACTTCAGGCCAGCTCACTTTATACTCTGCATCAGCAGGTGCTCCAGGCCTTGCAATTTGTGAAAAACAAAAACCTGTGCAGTAGGACACATGACCAATTGGGCCACATTGTGACCAGCTGGAAGAAACCCCATCCTGACCTCTGCTTTTACCTTGAGGCACAAGCATTAACTCTTCACCCCTTAGTAAGCATATTGCTCGTAACGATAATCAGTCTCCGCAGTCAATCTGACCCTAAAATTATGTCCTCCCTCACAAAGCCCATCTCTGTCACATTGAGAACAGATTTAACTCAATTCAAATGCTTCTCTAGCTAATTTATACAGTACCACATTGACCTTTCAGTGCATGCCCCATGGGACCGTGCGTGACCGGAATTTATGGCCAGTCATGGGAAACGTGAAGCTCCCTGCCATGATTTGAAGCTGATAACAGGAAGCCAGTAGCAGTTTAATGCTTGTTCACCTTTTGAGGAAGTAAAAGCTGCCCGAGGGCTCCGCCGGGCTGTATTTCAATACCTCTATGAGATACGCAGATTAGCCATTGGAAGCACAGCATCTGCAATTTTTTCCAAAGTGTTTCCATCTAAGGGAGAAAAGATTACTTTTTTTTTTTTTCCCCCTTCTGCTAAGGCAAGAATTTGGGCAACCTATCACTCCTACAGAAGCTTGTAGCTCCACTCCAGTGAGGCCAGGGCACTGGTGTGTTGTGAGACAGGCATGTTCCAAGCAGCTGGCTATAAATTTTCAAAGCAATATAAGAAACACATATGACCAAACAGTTTTCAGTGCCTTATAACAAAAATACAAGTAATACCCCACTCCTGTGAGAAGGCACTTGTGAGGCACTTGACAAACCAATAAAAAATTAAAATAATTATGAGTAAGATACAGGCTGGTTTAGCTTTTCAAGATGTTTAATTCATTAGCGTATCTGAAAAGGCTCTGATATTCTGGAAGACTGGGGCACAGCCAGTGCTGAGCACTACCTATGTTCTAGCCAAACTCCATACCAACCAAGAAAACATTGCTAACTTATGTTCCAGAAATGCTGTTGTTAATCAGGATATTTCTCCTCTGGAAAGGACATGCAAAGGTTACAAGTCTCTTGGAACAAAGATGGGACTGTTGTAACTCAGAGAAGGAAAGGTAACAGAACAAGTCCCAAAGAGACAGCAGAAAATTCTGTAATGCTATCACCTAAGAAGATGGCTTAGAACAAATCTCCAGCTTTCAGAAGGAAGATTATTTAAAATGAAACACAGAAGACTACTGATGAATGAAGAGCAGCCACTGCAGCACAAATGATCTCACTTCAGATGTTCTGCTAGCACATTGCATAAGGCAAAGTGTGGGAGAGAAAGAGAGATTACCCTAACATTTACTTTCTCCCTTTGCTAAAAACACTGTGGTTGCCTGTGCTTCAGGGCATGTTCAGCATCCCTGTTCCATGTTTTCTGTGCATTGCTTGCTCCCTTGATTAACTGGATTCAATAAATTAATATGAATTCTGCCAAACTCAGAGAAGGCTGACCATAGCATCAAAGCTGTGCTGCCTGAATCAGTTCCACCAAATGCTGGGATTCGAAGAGCAGTTCATACATCACGAAAAATACTGGCCTTTGCCTGCAGAAAGCCATGTGTCTCTTTCAAATTTCATGTTTCATTCAACCATTTTCCACCTTTATGGCAGTAGACTGGATACTCAAACAGGAACATCGTTTTGCAGGAACTTGTCTACATTTTTTTTTTTTTTTTTGCAATGGGCTGCCACATTGTTGTGACTGGGATATCAGAAAGAAAAGAGAGAAGAGACATTTGAAAGACAATCCCAAGAAATTTGGAGGACATACCATAAATGTTGCATATCTGGAGACCATTGCTTTGGCTTCAGATGCTTGATAAAATGCCTACTCAAGCAGGAAAAAAAAAAAGTATTTTCAATTCCGTAATTATTTAGCATTGTAGAATACATGACAATTTTATTCAGCCTTTCTTCACTACTGCATTTAAAGAGGATCACGGCTTTCACAACAGCTGATTCTTCCTGTCACCAAAAACAAAGTGTTTGGTACAAAGCAAGAGAGGAACTAGCACCTCTGTCTGGCACCCATGCAAACTGGGAGCAAATACTCAATTCAAGAGAACACAGAGATCCAAAACTCACTGTTGCAGATGTAAGAATAAAGCAAAAACAAATGTTTGTACCCACAGTTTGCTACAGTCACTATGTAATTCAATTTCTATATGTCCTAAAATCTGTTCACTTTTAACTACAATCACAAATAAGGAATAGAGGTAGAGAAGAGATGAAAGGAAAAAGCAGAACAGGTTCTGTAAATGGAATATTTTAAGGAAACATAATACTAGTGGACTCTTTCTGCATAAGATTTCAATTTGGACCACATTGAGTACCTAGATAGCCAGAAAAACAACCTGAGACAACATCCTCTGTTCACATTCAGTGGAAATGCAGCCTAATAGAGGGGCCACTTGAGGAGCGGAGGCTTTCTTCAGTTCTTGGTTTCTCCTCTAAGACTTTCATCAATAGTAGCAATAGTTCTTTCTTCTTCTATAACACTTGCAGTACAGAAATGGCATTACAGAAGCCTATCAGTCCTTTTTACAGAAACCACTCAGCATCCAGACAAACATGGGGAACTGAATTGCTCTATATTTGGCATACAGACATGTCCTAAGGGTTCAGCAGCATTGACTATTCTGTGTTCATGTGTGCTGGAAGAGGTATAGCATGCAATAATGCTAGAAGAACAGATGCGCTTGCTGTTGTGAACTGTTTCCAATCAGCACAATGCCAGGTTAGCACTCCAGCTGAATTGCTGCAGGCAGTTCTTCTGGCTGCTTGAAAGATCATTACCAATCAAAGCAGGTCATTCTACCTCCCCATTTCAACATTATTAGATGAGAGCTTCCTTTAAAGAGTGCATTTTCCTTTGCAGTGGACTAACTCCAATAAGGCGTTGATCTAATTTGATCCCTGTTTCACTAGGAGATATGTCATCTCCAGCTTTGAAAAAGTTATTCAAGAGAAAAGAGCTTGAGCCTTTCATAATTAACATGCAATACTGGTTGCCACGCAGGGAGCAGGCACAGTTATAATAACTTGGAGTCAATAATTCATAAACTATAATGCATTATTAATCAATTATCGAGGTCTGAATTACATTTAATGAGATTAAGCTGATTGGAGCACTAAGCTGTTTGAATCATATTGATTTAATCAATGTGCTTAATTAAACTGTGTACATTTTCCACATGATCATTATTTCCCAGTATCCTGCATAAGTGGCCTCTCCAGATCACAGCCTCTGCTGTTCCTTGCTCAGGAATTGCTCTTTGCTGCAAATTATATTTAAAGGTAAAGGGTTTATTTCTTTCTGAGAAAAGATCAAAGTTGCAAAACAACCATCTAAATAGCTTATACAAGCAAATTGAGAAATGTTGGAATATTTCCCTCAGCAACTATGTCTTTTTGATTTTGTAGGCCTAAGATAAGTAAACACGCCTCATTAGTATCACTTTATCCCTCATTCTAGTTCTAGGAAGGGCACAAGCATCCTGCCATATCTATCCCAAAAATGTTACTCCTTCCATCTTTAGAAACATACTTAGACTCAGGCAGAAAATGTGTTTCAACTCCCCAAAAGAGTACATTTAAGATAAGCAGGTGTCATTATCTCTTTATGATAATATCCATAATGATTTCCCCAGACTTGCATAAAGAAGATGTGATGACAGAAGAGCAACTCTAAGTGACAGCTATTACAGATGTAAATCCATTTGCTAGTGTCATATTTTGTTTAATTTCCTTCACCATTGCTACTAATTAGCTGGGACATCTAGGCTTAACATTAAACCCCACAATTCAGCTCTGTAATGCTGCACACTGCTAAAAGGACACTCATCAGGTGTGTTGAGGAAATACTCATAACATCCTACATAATCAGGATGAGAATCACAACAGTATAACCAGCCATGAAGAGAGCTTTGCAATTACTTCCTTTGTGATACCACAAACAATGACTGTCCCAGCCCACTCTGCAGAGTGACATTGTTCTCAATAGATGCAGGATTAACCCCCATGGCAATATATGATGCTCATGTCTTTCGTCTGAAAAAGCAGCAATGCTGGTGGTCATCAGCTGAAGCAGGGCACTGCTGTACCACTCTAGACCCGCTGAAATCTTCATTCCTGTAAGGAATTCCTTTGGAGCTGTATCAGTTATCCCTCTGTATCAGCACTAACCAGAAGGGCACCTACTCTACATCACTTCAGAGATGTCCTCCCCTTTCCCATCTCTAACTAAAGGCGAGAGCTAACCCACCCCAACTCAGTGCACAGCCAGGAAACACCTCCTGAGAAGCACTCATACAGCAGGCTCAAAACAGCCCAGTGTAAACTGTCCTTCTCTAATCAGTTATTTAGCATTTGGTGGTTTTAATTCCATCACTCTGTCAACATTAGCAACATGTAAGTGTCCTCTACTTTCTTAACTAGAAGACAATTTTATTGCCTGTGTCTGAGTATTTAGATCTTTCACTTACACTTCTTTGAAGAGTTAATTTGTCCATTTGCTCTGCCGCTCACAACAGTATCCTACGGCTTGCAGGGTCTGGTCAGCTGTCTGCCAAGGAGTTTAGAGGACGCAGTTACATGCTGTGTATTTGCATGCATAACACTGTGAACTAAGGGTTTGCAAACTCTCACTGAGTACACATGCATGCCGTTAGCACTGCCTTCACTGGGCTGTGTGTGGCAAACCAGGAAAATCAGAGCTCTGCAAGAACCTATTAACTTCATCGAGTGGGAAGTTGGCACCAAGATCAGAAGCTCCATCATTCTCATGCTTTCTGCAGTTGTTTAAGAATGCTCAGAAAGATGCTGGGAATTGCTCTCCCTTTGACAGTCCCTTTAACTCTCATCAGGCAATGTCTAAAGCTAGACCTAGCACAGCCAGGAAGAAAGTCACCGAAGTGTAAATGCCTGCCCAGTCATTCTTTTCTCTCCACTCCTCAACTTATTTGTTGTGGTTTTGTTTGGGGGCGGGGGGGGGGGCAGCTATGACATTATTTCTGTTTCAAAGTCTCACATGGGATGATTCAATATCCAAGGCAGGTGGAGCATGCAGGATCACTTCACATGCAAGCTTGTAGAAAGCTGTCTTGTCTTTTTTTCTTTTTCTTTTTTTTTTTTTTTTTGTGTGTGTGTGAGGGTAAGGTAGGGTTTTTTAAAAATAATTCTGAAAAGAGCTACAGCCTTCTGAGGAAAAGCTCTGTGTGTAATATGAAAGGTCAAATCTGCAGCGTTCGCAAGAATGAATAAGGAGGAGGGAAAGAGGAATATGGTAAAGATAGATAATGGAGGAGACAGAAAACAATCCCTTTGTCTCATCGGTGCTTCCCACACACAGTCAGAATGGGAAACCAATGGCTTTATCTTCATCACAAGACTATGAGAGATATTGGACTTAGAATGAGTAGCAAAGACATCCTTGCTGGATGCTCAATCTTCATATGACGGCAGGAAGGGCAAGCTTAAAGTAAAACAAAAACAAAAGACAACAAGAGAGACCCTCCCAGTTTCTATTTATACAAGTGTATGGAGCTGCAAAGCCCAGCAGGTACCACTGTTCAGCCTTGGACTTTCTGTTGCAGTCTTCAGGCACCCACAGACATTAACCAAGCATGAATGGAAGCTCTGCTGTTTGTAACTGAGCTGCTCATGAGCAAGATGCAAAGCACAGGGAGCCAAAGAGTTCCTGGCTCACTTCTTTCCTTCTTCATATCAGTTTCAGAATGGAGGATTTAATAAAAATTATTCAGCAAACCACCATCACATAAAGCGGAGTTATAAAGAGAGGAAGGAGAAAGGAGCCAAAGTGAATATCAAAACCTCACATAAACAAGGCATAATGAAGGAAAACAGCAGCCCATTTTTCTTCCCTTCAGTATGTGGTGAGTGTGCAGTTCCCGCAAGCATGCATGGCTTGTGTTTCCTATTAACAAGGCACACGTTAATAAATTTAACTCTGACAAATTTAACCATCCTAGGGCCACATTAATCAAAAGCCTGACAAGACCAATCTGAAAGAGTTGAGCAAGGAAAATAAAGCACAGCTGACACAGAGGATGCCATGCCCTCGCTGTCCCCAGACCACTCCCACTCGATCAGCACCTCCAGTACCGCAATAACTCCTTCCCACTGCACTTCTACTGGGCTGACCACACTGTCTTCCCAATGCTCCTCCCCCACCCAATGCCTCCTCATCAGTGATGTTTCCCACTCCCCGTATGTCTATACTAGTGAAGGATTTAGAGCATTTAAGTACAATTACGTGCAACAGCTACAAAGTCATGGTGAGCTTTGTGTTTTACCTGTGGCACTGGCATTATGGAGAACAATCTCTCAAGGTACAGATTGACAAATGTACAAAGGAGAAATAACAAATTTGACAGGAAAGCAAAGTGACTATAGCTCATGAAAACTATGAATTCTCCAGAACCAGAAAGGGCTATCCATTTTTATTTGTTACCCATGTGCCAAATTCTCCAGGGCTGGAAGCTTCACATCACTTCTCAAGCTGAAATACATATGCTTGGAGACCGCACAAACCAGTGGGAGTTATTACTAGGAAAACTTTCACCCTTTGGTCCCTTCATATTTAACTCTAAGCTGTTGCTTTTGAATTACGTTTTTAGCATGGAAAACACTGACAAATAGGTCCTTCCATCAGCCAAACCACTTCACAGAGAGAAGGGCATGTCGTACAAGATGAGGAAACAAAGAAGTAAATGCTGATCAAAGCCACATAAAGCAGCACAAATTAGGCTAAGTGTGTCCCCAAAAGCCATAATTATCCAAGCTGCTTAAACAAAATAAGGATGTGATTATTTAGATTTGCCTGGAGGCATCCCCACAGCATAAAATATGGTGTGCTGCCTTGCTGTTCTTCCACTTGATAGAACAACAAATATTTCCATCACCTAAGAGCATTGATGTTTACTTCTACAGTCTTGGAAACTTGAGAGAAACAGTTGCTTTGCCTTGACACTGTCTTTCCTCCAAACAATTTCTACTTCAGTCAGCTGGGTTTTAGACGTGTTTTGGTTTGATTGAGTTCAATTGGTTCATAGATAGATCTAGGAAGTCCTCAAATTTACTGCATTGCAAAGCTTCAGAGAAAAAGTTGTTTAGTGGCACATGATTTCATGGCATTTGAGTAAGAACTACAAGCTTCCACCAAATTCACATAATATCAGAAACCAGGGAAAATTTCTGTCTCTTGAAAATGAAGGACTTCAGCCACATAACTGGGATTTGAACCCAGATGTTGAATATTACAACAGCATCTGAAGCATTTGAAACAAGCATTTGTCCAAACTGTTTGGACTTTACAAATCTTTCAGCAAATTTGTAGAATAAGTAAGCCAAGCCTTGTCTTCACAGACAGGTTAATGACCTTTGAAAACCTGAGAGAGTCTCTTAACACTGCAAGATACCTTTTGAGAATACAGTGCTCCAGAAAAAGGCAATGCCTCCCAATATTGTAACATTTATAACATGACACTCCCTAGAAGAAGTCTGACTCTTGGGGTATTACTATTACACTGGTCAGTACTGCGTCGTTGTTACCTCACAATTCTCATTTCCGGTTCTGTGCCTCTCAACTGTCTTGAATACAGGCTGTAAGTCCTGCATACACAGAGGCCATCCGTTCTCCTGTGCTGTACCACACCTGGCACAATAAAGTTTCAGATCCTACCCTCAAGGACTGCAGTTGGTATAAAATTTACCATATTATTAGCATATGCAGTTACCTTTCCCTCTTGTCTCTGGTGCTGAAGGTGAAACATTCTTAACCATTCCTGCTGTAATTCCATTGGCTTGTGATTTTTCTTCCAGATTTTTTAAACCTGCAGGTCTGGGCATATTGTGGGGTTGGTCAGAAAGTAAGAATGCTGTTTTACAAAAATGATGGAGATTTTTGAAATTGTTGGGTTTTTTTTTTGCTTTCCTATAACAAAAATATACCTTTCACAAAGTCCTTTAAAAGCTAAAGATGCTTATGTTCAGTGTTCAGCACATTCACTCGTCACATGACTGACCTACTCTAAGTCCTTGCTTTGATAAATCCA
Source organism: Chlamydotis macqueenii (assembly GCF_036417535.1). Lineage (NCBI taxonomy): Eukaryota > Metazoa > Chordata > Aves > Otidiformes > Otididae > Chlamydotis > Chlamydotis macqueenii. The sequence goes on along the minus strand of NC_141567.1, from coordinate 7,681,887 downwards.
AACATTAGCTTAGCTTTTGCTTTGTACCTTCATTGGAAAGACATAATCACTTTCACAGAAAAATTTGTTCATTGCATGTCTCTTCTGGATGGCTCCAATCCTCAAATAAAATATTCCTACTTACGTTCTTTCAGTTGCCCTATTAAGACCTTCTGCCATGAGGTTTTAAAATTGCTGTCAACAGCTAACCAGGTGATCATCTGCAGTGTGCCAAAGGCTTCTTCATATAACCAACTTCCCCCACTACAACTCCCACCCACTGGTTTTCTGTTCTAGATCATCACTAACCTGGAATAAAAGTGTTTAAGGGCAGGAATTATCTCTTCGTGTGAGGCATGGGCAGCATGCTCCACAGTCAACCTGTGGCTTCCATGTGTTGTATGTGATACTGTAGTGTACATAATACTAATAATAGCAACACCAACAATCCCATTTTCTGACACTGCCTCCATTTTCTGCCATTAAAGCTATGCTACATGCATGCACCTTACGGATCCCCATGTAGCTTGTACTTGTCAATTTTGCTTTAAAATTTCAACCTAGAAAAGCACGGTCATGTTCATAAGTTTGTTAATTCAGAGTAAATGCTTGATTTATAATAAAATTATTATAATAAAAAGATATGAGCTCAGGATGATTACACAGTAATGTCATAATAACTGCAGTCACTGCACTCTAAATCTGAACCAAGAAAGATAGGAATAATTTTCATCAACTCTGGTATTTGAGCTTCCTTTTAGTTTATACATGTAGCACAGACATTATGAGGAGTTCTACTCACATATCACCAGATACCCCTGAAAGGAGAATTCTGCAATAAGAAATGTGGATCATATCACAGAACCCCTTCGGATACTTCTAGCCTAATATCTCAGCGAGATAATTAGATATATTTGCTTAACAACCAAAAAGATTTTAAGACAATTGAAATTTTCACACTCCCTCAAAGTTCTCAACCTGTGTTATAGATGTGTGAAGAGCAGAGATTAAAAAATGTCTTGTTACTGACTCCAAAAAAAAAAAGTCAACCTGTCTATAAGTAGTTAGTCATTTAGGTGCTCAAATCAAATCTAACCCAATATGATGCTAACCAGAATCTTATCTGTTGATTACAGAAACTTGCATATCTTAACCTTGTTAATCAAGGCCCTTGAAGGTCTGTATCTTTGACTTTCACAATGAAAAATAACCACCTCTAGATAAAACAAGACCATTATAATATTTAACATTAGACAGTACACCATCAGTTAGACTCGGACAGAATGCAAGAAGCTACATTGAGTCCAGATGGATCTACTGAGAACATTGGAGGAGCTGGAATTTGACCAGAACACTTTGATCACTGTCCATAACTGGGAAAGAGTGATCTTGTAATTTTTTTTTCCCCCCAAGGTTTGGAACATCAGCAAAAAATTAAAATATCTCTTTAAACTGATTATTTGAACTCAGTTTCTTGCTGTTGGAGATATTTGATAGTTAACTTTGTAATTGTTTCAAATTATTAAAGAAAAATTTGAAGTAAAAAGTGGTGTCAGCTCTCCTGCCTCCTCTGTATAAATCTGTAATTTTAAAATGCGCTGTAATTCGCCATTCCCCATATTTAGTTTTCTTTTTGCAAAGTGGGAAAGGCAAGAAAATCAACACATTTACAAAACAGGTTGTCGTTGCCACTACTGACACGACTGCAAGTCGCCAGCATCTTTTTTAATGCTTCATTTGACTACTTACAGAATTGCTCCAAGTCATCTCTTTTTTTGGAGTCTGGCATGGCAGTGATCGTGAGCAATGGGCATGGATTTCCTCCCAGCGTCTGGCAGAGCATCTGCTGCCTCCAGTAAACCTTCTTGGGGTTCCTATTTTGTTCCAGGATATCAAGATGAGACTGAGAAAGAAGCAAGGAAGCAGATTTATAAATAAGGTCATGATCTATAAAACATTATTTTATTCCACTAGCTGTGTGTTATTATTGGTACTAACTTCATCCCTTGCTAACTTCTCTCTTCTGACCATCACCTTTTACATCCCACAAACATGCACAAACCATTCAGAATACATCCCAGTTCACTGAAGCTGTAGAGAACTATTACCCTTACTTCATTTTACATGAACCATTCCTAGGTGCTTCTCTTATTAGTGTAACGGAATTTCTACACAGACACACAAAGTCCAAAAGAGAACTGCTTACTCCTTATATTTTAACAGGGGCTGTGAAGAAATGTGAGAAAACTCACAGTTTTTGTGTGTTTATAGAACTGACTGGTTAGCTGTCAAGCACATGCCAGTGAAATTAAGGAACAACTCTACACTCGAAGGAGCCAAAAAGTTTACATCAAAACAACATTTTGTACAATCAGTAGTGGGAAATTTGAAAAGCATCTTTCCAAGAAGTTATTTAAAAAGGAGAATTTCTTCCTCCCTCCTCACAAAGTTTATGGCGGTTTTAAACGATTCTTAAGACCAACAGCTTGAGAAATTTGAGGAAAAGAATTGGCAGCTTAAAAAAAAAACCCAAACTGGACTTTTTGGAACAAATTCTGATGGTCTTATTAGACACATAGCCACTTGCCACCCACGCACCAGATGACGCGTAGTTCTCTCTGTTTACACTGTGATTGCAAGTGACGAGAGGGTGTAAGCAATCCCATTGCAGGGTGTTGCCAAGTGTTGTGGACCACTTGTCTCTCCATTGGTAGAAACAGGTATACTACAGTGTGCACACTTGTCCTAACAGTACTTTAGCTAAACACACCATCTCACTGAACAACCCTTACATGATAACTTTTTGTCTTCACAAGTCAGGGCTAAATTTTACCCAAAGTTTACGGGACAAGATATTCCTGTTCCTCAAACCTTGGAGCTTGCTGTCTTTCAGACTGCTTTCCCAGTATCCACTTGAAAGCAAACACAGAACTGAAATTTACACTCATCTATGTCATAAAACAATGAACATACTGCTCTATAAAGTAAATTAAATTATTAGACGCATCCAATGATCTCGCATAGATACAGAGAACTCAATATAATAATTTACTTATGTTCCTGGTACCCAGTGAAACTTAATTGGGTAGAGCTGCCACAGAGATTTCAGCTAGATATCCAAACAATTAACATTGTGATGTAAAAATAGATAAATTACTGTTCATAAAATACATTTAATCACTAATGGACAAAAAGTAATGAACTGCAGAGTGCATCCAGTTCAAATAGGATGCTACAATGTGTATTTCCTGGAAATATGCCTGTAACTATTAAATATATATGATATTCTAAAACATTTTCAGATTACTAACTCCATATACAAGTTCATCTTCTTCCCCAAAGCACTATGTATTTAATTGAGCCCTTGGGTTCATAATCACTTTTAATTTATTACTGATATGTAAAGCTAACATACTTCACCAGTGGACAAATGCTTTAAAATGAAATCTACTAGTGCACAAATCTGATTTACTTTATTTACTGTGGAAATTAAAGTAACATGGAAACATGCAAATTGCATCACTTGACATTTTAAATTGGTCCAAGCAAAAAAAAAAAAAACAGCCTTTTAGAATTATTAGATGTAAGAATTTTGCTTTGGCTAAAGAGCTGGACATAATCTATCAATCTTTTCCATCCATAACTGCCATTTACCAAACTTTATGGTCCCTACTGAGTCTGAGTTCATTTAAACTTTTCCTGGGGCAAAATTCCCTTTAACTTCAACGAACCTTTTATTTGAAGAGGCAGCAAAATACCTCAAGAATTGGCCCTGCAAGTCTAGGAATAACTTCTTTTTCATCTCTATTCTATTCATTCAGGAGCAGATGAGATATCCAGGGATTCCCAGAGCATACAAACTCTCCAAATCTCCCTTGCTTTTGTGCCAGCAGAAGATAGAAATCAATAACAGTAAAATAATGATGAGGCGCTGCATTTCAGTAATAAAGTATGGTGGTGAATAAGTCCACCCAGTTATTCAGTATTGCATTTGTCTTTTCCCCTGCAGACTGTGGTATACACATGCCTTCAAGGCTACAGGTCAAACCCCGCTACACAGCATACTCTCGTCCTCATCGATTTTGAGGAGTAACTGGTATCCATAAGCCTAATGAGAAGTGAGCTGGCAGGCGTAGTTTGGACTGTGAAGGCTTGACTGGCCCTCTCCCAGGTATTGGAAGCAGTTTCTTTGAAAATCTATAATGGGATGCAAAGTGCTTGACAAGAGACTGTTGTTTGAGTGGGAGTTAATCTCAGCCTCACTATGCTGTCAGGCCGCGCAGCACGGCTAGTGAGTGGGAGAGGATGTTGTCTGCCTTGAAAGTATAGTTTTTTATATCTGGAAACAGCAAACTGGTATAATTGTAAAAAATACAGCGAGTCAAAACTCCACCAACCCATACCAGAATTTATTGCCCAGAAAAAGTGCTGACAATGGAAACTGGGGGAAAAAGAAGGGGAACTGATCTACTAGAACTGTGTGTCTTCATTTTCAGTAACATCTTTCTGATGTTTAAAAACAAACCAAAGAACCATTCATTTCCTTTATTTTATCTTATCTTCATTTCAGACCTTGGGGTCTCTGACATCATTCATAAAGAAAGCACAATGGATGCATTTCCCAGAAAATTCCCTTACCATCCAGCTCTGCCCAGAAAAGACTGTAGAAAACAAATACTTCCCCAGAAAGCAAACTTCGTACAACTCAATAATATAATTTACACCTTGGACTTGTATTCTTTTAGTTTCTGTACTGGCAGCACTGCTGGGGTCTCACAAATGCCTACTGACACTCCAACCAGCACAGAGGAAACAGCGTTCAAATGAGGTCCACCACTGTGGTATTGCTGGGTGCAGCTCTGAAATCTGAGCTTGTTACCCTGTGTCAGGAGGAGGAGTGGGCAGCTTTTGTTTCTGACTTGTCATTATCTTTAGCCCTCCGCTTCTCACCCCAAGCAAACAGAGACTTCTTCGGTTTGCGTTATCTCCTGACTGGTGTAAGCACTAACAGTTTGTAGCTCTGCTTATCCCATACAGAAATGTCTCCATGCTATCTCAAAATCTCATATCCAAGGCAGCTCCAAACTTTCAGGACCACTAAGCTTATCTAGATGGACAGGTCAGTATTACCATCATTGTGGAGTAAGTGTAGGGGTAATGGTAGGCCAGATAGCAGACATCATCTTTGTGAGGGAACTTGATGCTGAAGGTGAGCGTGTAGTAGCATTTTCCTCTCATACTTCCTCCTGGGGGTGCATGGTAGTGATTCCTGGAGAAAGAGGGAAGTAGATGGTTATCACTTCCAGATGCACATTACAAAGGTGCACATAAGAAGCCAGCTAATACTAGTTCATATAGCATAGTCCAGACATATTTAAATGAATATTCAGCTAACACTGTTGTATTGCTTCAGACATCCACATTATCTTGCTCAGAGATGCAGGTGCCTATTCACAGCCCTGAACAATGCCATGTGAAAATATTCTGTGAAAGCCTGGGGATTCAGAAAATATGAATACCCTACCAAACCAACCATTCCGTTCCACCACAGGAAGAAAAGGGATATTCCAGGAATAATAAAAAAAAAGTACATACAAAAATATTTCAAATATCACCAAACGCTCTTCCTGAGTAGGAAGAGGAGGAGAGTGGGTTTGGGTATAGACTGCATGCAGAGAAGTGACCTTCTACAGATCTGCAGGTTCTGAGATAACCTACCCAAGAAGTCCTCTCTTGTGGATCCCTACTTTTCGAAAACTTGAGCCTCTCATTGTTAGGGAGTAGTGAGGACCAGTTACTTCCTAAAAGATGGGGAGCTGAACATCATATGGAAGCCAGCAGAGGGGGGATCTACAACAGAGCTCAGACAGGGACTGAGTGACCAGGAGACAGAGCTTAAATCGAGCTCCTGGGCCCACCGGCAGAGGGCGTGGGCCCTGGTTAAGGCTGGTTAGGGTCATTGAGGTCTACTAGTGCACTCAGGCCCTTGACATTCCCTTCACTAAAACTACAAAATCTTAAAGTGAGTTTCTCACCAGATCTCTTGCAGGACACTTACTCCAATAAAGAAATTACTTTGGGCTGAGTAAGAAAGCTTTCTTTCAGCAGAGATGAAGAGATGATTCATGCACTTTATGGAGAAGCCTCACAGCAAATCGCATTCATAAATAAATTTCAAACAATATTTATCGAACACTACACCAATTATGCTGTTGCCAAACCTTCTGATTCTGAAGGACTGTGAGGTTTCTCTGACAAATGTTATCATCAATGTTGCATTAAAATGCAAAATAGAAGAGGCAACCAAAAGATGCAATTTCAGCTCCTGAAATTTACAGTCCTAGCTTATTTTGCTGCTGTTCATTTTTATTCAGAGGTGGGGAGAAAAGATAATTATTCTTGTCAAATTCTCCAAAATAATCAGTTCTTTTTTATAAAAAAAGACACAATACAATGCAGCTAGGTTTTCACCTGAATTTAATAGTTAGAAACATGTGGGGTGAGTGATACTGACTGGCTCAATAGATAGTACAGGAACACTGAGTCACAGTGGCAGACTGAACAGCCCTATGATTTTATTCTCAGCTGAACCCTTCACCCCAACATTTATTTTGCAAATAAACCACCTTAATATTGGACTAAGAGACTCAGAGGAAAAAAAAATACAATGAACCCACGAATAGAGAAACATCAACTTAGCTATTATAGATGTATTCCAGTGGCTCCATTAGTTGAGCTTTGGTGGGTCAGAACAATGATATTTAATCTATTTCCTGTTAATTTTGATAGTGAAGGATAATTAAGAACCATTTCTTGTATAGTGCATAAGGAAAGGACTCATCTCCACAGTCTTTATGATACTCAGTGTCACTTGGATGGTTAGATGACCTTGTTCATAAAGAACTGTCACAAAGTGCTAAGATCTTGAGTCTTTCCCTCCAAATTCGTATTTGTAGTCAGAGGTGTGGGAGGAAGCAGGTCTTTGTGGGCAGATGCTGCCTAAATATCTTACATACACATTGGGGAGAGCATTCCCACCTGTCCCTAATGCTTCAGTAAAGGCTTCTCCCTCTGTAGTCCATAATTGCGCAGCCAAAAATATATCTCATTTAAAATGCCACTTAACCCGAGGTTTTGCATCAGATACCTCTGACTGCCAGTAGTCGCTGCTTCTTACTCCTGGCAGTGCTCAGATCACACTATCCTGACGGTACCGATGCCCAGTGCTCTCACTGAAGTGCTCACCAGCATATTTCATTCCTGTTTGGAGCACCCCTGCAGTTCCAGCAAACAACCCACCCAGAATAGGGCATTTCCAGAGTTTTGAACCACTTCTTGACACCTGCTTCAACACAGCAATCTGGCTGGTAGCAACAGGAAGTTCACAAGTGGCTTTGTGAGGCTTCAGTATTCTCCACTCATGCGTTAGAAAGAAAAATTACCTGTGTTTAAGCAGTATAAATGATCACGTATTTCTACTGCATATATAACATGGTCTCCTCATAATCCATCATACAATGCAGTAGCTCTGAATCTTTTAAAAATACACCTAAACAAAAAAAAAAAACCCACAATGTTTTTCTTCCTTGCCTCCCTCTCCTCCTATTGCTGTCACCCCAAGATGGCTCTGTTGCCTCCTTGTTCCTTCAGCAGTTTTTCTTCCTCACCCCTTTTTCAACACAACAGTCTACCATACCAGCATGAAGCCCAAATTAACAAGCAAGGAAGAGAGAAGGGAAAAATAGCAATATCTGGTCTTCATTACCTTATTTGTGTTCTCTTTCAAAAAAGGTTCAGAAAGTCTCATATGCTCTCCAGAAAGTAATATGCTGGTTATTGGAAAGAAAATGAGAGACCAAAGTGTGGGATTTTTAATCAGCACGCACGCTGTATCTACTGTGCCTTTCAGTCACTTTGTAATAGTTAAATCATTTTGCTTGCTGTTCTTCAGAAATAATGTACAGGTAGCATATTTCTAGCATAGCTGTGATGGAAAGTTAATTAATAATAATTATAATACTACTTATCACTTACTCTGCATGATCATTTTTTGAGCTTTAAAGACCTTTGCAAGCATTATCTAATTAAAACTTGCTTCCCATTTATCTATTACCATTCTTTGGGTGGCAGATAAGTGACTTCAATTTTATACCCTTTACAGAGGGGGAAACAGACACAGAGGTGAAGCCACTTGGCCAAAGATACAGGCAGGTTGGTAAAGGAGCTGGATTGTAACTCAGGAATTCAGAAGCAAATAAATCACCTTAACATTGGACTAAGACTCAGAGGAAAAAAAAAATGTAATGAACCCACAAATATAGAAACATTTACTTAGCTATTGTAGATGTATTTCAGCAGCTCTAATACAAGAACAACATCTCTGTCATCTCATCTTTGGATTTTCTGTCTGCAGCGTTCAAGTATAGCACAAGGCACAGGTAGGTGATGGAATATGGCAATGTATCAGCTTAGACTAAAATGGCAGAAGAAAATACCAGTATCCCAAATTTCTAGGCATTTCAAAACAGAATCCAAATGGAAAGTGAACTATTTATCATTTCTAATCTGCTGATGCATTCCCTTTGTCCAAAATCCTTCTACCACTTGGAGTCTGGTGTCCTCATTTTACACACCCTGTACATCTCTAACTGTGGCTACTAAGTGCTATATGCTTTAGTAACACCTTCGTTCATACCATAAAAAAGAAGTATTTAACAATTCATGGGCCATGGATGTTATTTTGGAGTCCACCACATTGGAAACTGGAAAATGCACAACACAACTTCCCTTTCAAGAGTCAAATCCATATTAAGGCATCTTTATGGTCAAGATCACAGGTAGAATCGCAGTCAAAGCAGAATATTCCCACAGCCATCTTGCTATTAAGGTCTTCAGTTGTACTGTAAAGCTCAGGTGCTCTCAGACTGAGACTGGTGTCTCAGCCCTCTCTTGTAGATATCATTAGAACTGAGAGGTGGCCTGCTATTGCTACGATGATTATTTCATCTAATGTGATTATAAAGATGCTGAAGAGAACAGAGAAGACCTAGTTCTGACACTGCTGTGATCACCAAACAGCCAGGTCTTTAGTGGTGATGGGAGAACAAAACACTCCATGTACCCTCATTACTATCTGTGAACTGACTACTGTCTGGAAAAGCTGGAGGTTAGATAATATGCTTACAATGAGTCATGAAACCAAAGGCACAAGCATATTGTCACTATTTCAGCATGCTGCCATTGTTCCTCAAATAATTTGCTGGAAAGGAATATTATTCAGCACATAAAAGCTGCCAAAACAGAAAGTGAATTAGATGATGTTATAGTAACTGCAACTCTGTTTATCATGGGTGTATCCTGTCACTTCGCGGAGAGGCAATAAAATAGAGCAGAAGTGTCACTCAGCTTCCTTTTAACAAGAGCGCTGCTGATATTCTCCATAACTAAAAAACTCTCGTGAGACATATGGGAAAGGTACGTGATAACAGAGCTGTGCCATAACATTTGTCTTTATGAGTGAACTATCCCATCTTCAGTGAAGATGAATGTCAGCAAAGATCAGCCAATGTGTATCACTCAGACATCTTGCAAACGTGCCTTTCCTCCCACTGTCCTTCGGCTCAGAGGTTGCTCTCAATAACAGCCCTGCTGCAAAAGCAATTAAAAGCATCTTTGAGTTCCTCCTTATTTTTCTAAGTGTATCACTCTTTTCACATATTTATGAATAACTCCTGGTAAAAGTAATTAGATGACATTCCCTTCAAAATGTGCCAGTCCCACCCCAGGATACCTGTGACCAGGGTGAATGGAAATGAAGCGAGCTCTTTCCTCAAAACACAAGCAGCATGATAGCAGAATAGCAATCCCATCTCTTCCTATTCTGAGCCAAAGTCTGAAACATAATTTCAAACATACTTTCCTCACATTCCCTCCCACAGACAACTTTGCATGACTAGGAATCTCTTCTACAATCAGTGAAATAAAAAGATTAGAGTTTCAGTAGAGGTGAAAGTGCATATGTGTGTGTATGTGCATTCCTGTATATACAAAAATATGCATAAACCTGGAATAAATGGTAAATGAGACAGACAACAAGTAGTTACCCTAGATGAATATGTTGACATATAATTCAATGTACAGTTAGAAAACACAGAGCCTTCCAAATCAGTAAAACTCCATTCTCTCACATATTCTGAACAAGAATCTGATTACAAGCCTAATTGTACAATCATCACTTAATCTCAGAAGTTAGCTGCTGTTTAATCACTGCACAATAACTGCCTTGTTAATGACATGAGCAGCCACTGCTATGGCAATCAGCGTGCGAAGTTTGCCCAACCAGGAGCCCATGCTCAGAGAAGCCAGAGGCTACAGGCGTTCAAATTGAAGCCACTGCACCGCTCTTGAGGTAGAGAAGGTTGGGTGAATAAAGGTTAGTGAGGAGTACTTGGAACAAAATAAAATAGATACTGAAATTGCTACAGACAGGATGCAAGGTTGAGAGAGGATAATCTGAGCCTTCAGCACTGACTTCTCCCCGCAAAAGAAAGAGGGGAAAAAAAAAAATTACAACAGATATTTGGGATGACTTGGGATTTTTTTTTGTATCAACACAAGTTTGAGGCTCTTCTGCTTCTGGAAGGCAGCCCACTGCCATTGTTTGGGTTTATCTCACCAAATCTACTTGTGAACATAGCCACCTCTGAACCTAACAGCAAAATTGTTAACTACAACACAGATACAATTTCTTAAAAAAGGAAAGCCCATTATTTCATAGAATGGTTAGGGTTGGAAGGGACCTTCAAAGGTCATCTAGTCCAACCCCCCCCTGCAAGGAGCAGGGACATCCCTGACTAGATCAAGTTGCTCAGAGCCTCATCCAGCCTGGCCTTGAACGTTTCCAGGGATGGGGCCTCCACCACCTTTCTGGGCAACCTGTTCCAGTGTTCTATAACTCGCATCGTAAAAAATTTTTTCCTAATTTCTAATCTAAATCTACCCCCCTCTATTTTAAAACCATTACCTCTCGTCCTATTGCAACAGGCCCTACTAAACAGCCTTTCCCCATCTTTCTTGTAGGCCCCCTTGAGGTACTGGAAGACCGCTATCAGGTCTCACCGGAGCCTCCTCTTCTCCAGGCTGAACTGATGATTTCACATCAGTTTCTAAAATCAGCCTCAGCACATGAGTACACGAAGAAACGAGTACCATTTAGAACATCAGAAAGGTACACTTCCATCCTGAGAGCACTACTTACCATGCCAGATGGTAATCATTATTGTTAATTGTGTTAACACCTTCCAGCTTTCTTGTATTTCCCTGCCCAGCTGCAGCAATTGGGTAGCTCAGGCCCTACACTTCAACTGCAAGGTATCTGGGGCAAGGACTAGGCTTTTGCTTTATTTATACAGTGCCTAATGCAGTACCCATGGTGATGCAAATTGGTAAATAGGAATCATGACAGAATTAGAACAAAAATAAAAAATAAAAAAAGGGAAGAGTTGTCACTCAGGCATTCTCAGCCCCAGGTTTCAGCTCACGACAGGTAAAGCTAGGATAAAATAGTTAATTAACCCCAAATGCTGCAGTATTTGGTTACAAAGTATGTGAATTCCACCCACAATGCTCTACTAGTTCATCCTCAACACGACCTCTTTTTTCTGCTGCAAGGCTCCTCTTCCAGACTGCGGCATTCCCAGACATCCCACTCACAGCCACTCAACCGAATACATTTACTCACACCTGTAATTTTCCTACTTGTTCTCTTCTGTCACCCAGCCTTCAACTTCAGTCTTCTGTACAGATTTTCTAATCCAAAACATACTGATTATCCTAGTCCTGAATACCCTTTCAATCATTACATTTAAAATAATTAGTAAGTGTTGTGGACAACATTTTGGAAGCCTTGAGAAAATAAAGCAGGGTTCATTCAAATCTACTGAAGCCACACACTCCGTGCTTCTCTCCTTTGACTGTAATAACCAGAATTAATTGGGGATCAGTTTTCTGCATGGAAATGAGATACCCGAGTAAGGATGTTTCTCACGTGAGTCAAGCTCCAGCTCAGACATATATATATATGTGTGTGTGTGTGTGTATACACACAGACACCCCTATGTACATGCTAACCCTTCCGTTAGCTCCTCAGATTCTACACCTCTTACAAAAGTTGATGTGTGTAAACAAACTAACAAAAAAAAATATCCCATCCAGCTCATTTCTTCCTGGACAAGGGAAAAAGCCACCTACACTACCTTTGTGGGTTATGCTTCCTTGTGTTCCTGGTTGCATCAACAAGGTTTGAGCATTCCCCATTCCCTTTCCTCCTGGGAAAGTTAATTCTGCCCATGTCCTGTTTCTCCCCAGGCATCTAGTATAAAGATCTCAGTGTTTTCCGAAGGTGGAAGCAGGTAACACACTGAACTAGCACCAATTTAGAGACATTTGGAACAAGTGGCACTGGTGATCAAAGGTTAACAACATCAATACAGGTAACAGGAGGGGAAAGGAAGCCACAAATTATCCACCAAAAATGTACTTACTTGTAGTAGCAGACATCATGGCCTGCCCGAAGCCAGCAAGGCCTGCCCTGGAGAGCTTCCTTCACTGAATACATGACCAGCTGCATGCCTACGTGAAAGAAGACAGTTTCAAGTGACACAGAATCATAGAATAGCTAGGGTTGGAAGGGACCTTTAAAGGACATGACTGTCCTGGCTGGAAAAGACAGGCATGGGGAGGAAAAGGCTAAACAAGAAGCATTATTATCTTTCTGTTCTCTCTCTGCAGATAGTTTACACAAAGTCCGTACACTTCCTATACCCCATGCTTTGTTCTGAAATAGCCATGGCTGTACAAAAAGCACCTCAGGAGAAATGAGCTGAATGGCGTTCATTAGAAAATAAATTGTCCCATGGGCCTTTGCAGGGGAGGACTTCAAGCTGCTCTGTTTACAAACAGAGGAAGAGAAAGAAACTAATAGGAATCAAGGTTATCAACAAGATCAGTAATTTGGTTAGTCAAATATTTTATGCTTGACTGCACCATTATTAAATCCTTAATCCTATCACAGCATTAGAGATCTGCGGTGCACACAGTACCATACCTTCAGAAAGCAGCAAGCAAAACCAGAAGAAGGTTTTAAACTTGCCATTAGACCTAAATAATACGTATGTGTCATAACTACTGATAACCATAACACCCATCTTTGTACTGTATTATACCAGAAGATTACTTCTTCCTGACCTCCAAAATATGATGATTTCATGCTCTGAAGTACGAGGCTCTCTCTGATCTGAGCTGCGTATACAATTAATCTCAGCTCCATGAAGCCAGCCTATCTGCAGGCTTCTGATGAAATCTCATTATTTCCCATGGTAGAGTAAGTTGGTGGTAAAGGGGGAAGAGAGGTGGAGGCTGGACCTCCTGATTTGCTCTGCTCCTGGTCACAACTATTTCATTAAATATCCTTTTTGCTCATTTGAAATTTACACAGTGCCATCCAACCAAGAGCAAAAGGGAAGGGAAAAATCAAAACAGGTCCGTAACCAGGAGCTGGAAAGTATTGCCACCTGTGGCACTTTGGCACTACATCACAACTGGAAACTTTTAGTATTATGGCATGGGAGTTAGCCCAGGAAAGTGCGGAGGGAATGTAGCAAATAAACAGCATCTCCTACCAACAGTCTGTGTAAATATTACGCGTGTGCTGGAAGGGGCTGTGAGCCTCCCTCAGACAAGCCGGATATGCCTGAGTTTCACTGGCCTCTCAGAGCAGCAGAAGTAATGCACAGAAGAATTGCTTTAACAGCCAGACCCATGTACAAGCCATAAAAAAGCAAGACATAGCTTAGCCTCCTCACACCAAATGGTATTTTCACATTTTTCTTCCAAATATATTTTTCATTGCATGCTTGAACATGTGAGTCATGTATAATTTCAGCTGCACAAAATGAGGTTATAAATGCTGACAACAGCCAAACTACCAGATAACAAGCAGCCTTCCACCAATAATAGCCAGAATCTCTAGCTATGAAGCAACTGGTGGCTGTATCAGAGGTTGTATTGGGGTTTACACAGTAGGACCTCAACATACTTGATTTTCAGGCTGCTACCAGACACACTACATTGAATTGTTTGGTAATTCAGGGAAGCAGAAGATTATGTGGGGGAAAAAAAAAAATCATTTGGGATCTATATTAATACTTGAACTCCAGCCCTTAGGGTTAAAGAGCAAATGTTTTGTAACTAATTATGTCGCTCATCCAGCCAGTTTCACAAATACAAGTGACAAGTAGCTCCAGCTCTTCGTGCTGTTTGGTTTAGGTACACTGATCCCGAGAGAGTTCTCCTGGTGATGTCGAAGGCTGTATCCACAGGGCTTCAGAGGAATGCAAAGTCTGATATTAGGGGCTTATTAAACATTCTGAGTCAGGTCTTGAGCTGGTGTAAATTAACACAGCTCCATGGAAACACATGAAGAAACAGCTCATGCCAGCTAAGAATTCAACCCACAGTCTCCATGAAGAAGAAATAATTTCTCTTCTGAAATGAGCACTGAAAGCTGGGATTTGCCCTGCCTATTTCTGAGTAATGCCACCTTCTTCCTGAACCACAGACTATGACATGAGCTCAAAGACAGTCAAACAGAAATTTTTTATCATTAATATATCAGCAGAAGTCTCAGCAGGTCTAAAGGCAGAGATGTCTTTCTGGATAAGCCCAAAGAATCATGAATATTTGTTTGAGGATTATCTACATTTATTTAAATATTAGAAGCACTTTCCAATCCTATGCTGCTCATTCAATTCCAACAGATTGTCTTTTTTCTCCTGTCCCTGCCCCAGTGCCATTCTTCCTCAGCTCTGGTCTCTAAACACAGAACAATGACATTTTTTTCCCCACAAATCCTCTCCCAGATCTCAATATTCAGCTTACTCATCAGTCCTCCTGAGAACAGAGAAGGGTCTTTTTCCAAATCTAAAGTAACTCTTTCAGTGGATTTCAGGACAGATAAGATAAAAGTTACAGTCTCCCTTATAGACATGGAAAGCTTGAAACCTTTATGGTATTAAAAAGACATTCTTGTGAACAGAAGACTATCCCAATTCCCTGCAGACTCATACCATAATTAAACTGGCTATTGAGCTTCTCACAGTTGATAATGTTGAAGCGATAGGGAACTGCTGATTTCATGTCATGGACTTCAAAGTAGAACCATTGGTGATGCTGGTTGCTGTTGACATCTGCATTCATAATTAAGTCATACTCAAACCTGTTAAGGAAGACAAAAAAAAAAAGCGTGGCCATGAACACCCCATCAGTCTAGCACTGAACCTGCTGAGGAGAGCAGACTACACCATAAAATTCATTAATATCCTGTGAGAGTCAAAGAACATTGTTGAACGAGCAATGCCAAAACATACCATTAAATACTCACACTATGTTAGTCATGTCAAAACTTTTTGAGCTCTTTCTCATTCCTGCTACTTTCATAACATTTAGGTGTTGGCAAGCATCTTAAACTCTGCATCATAAAACCTGCTTCCCTGGCCAACCCAGCACAACTCCAGCATTTCACGCTGTGGTCACAGCAGAAGGCTGGTAGGGACCCAGCCGCTGCAGGCATACTTACTCACGCACTTGGATGGCTTTGCGAAGGTTTCCCGATTCGAACTTGGAGGAGAATGTCAGATGGCCTGGAGCTCCTGGGCTTGAGTGACTGCAGTAAATCAAAGCAAGGATACATATAGCAGGTTGCTTCAAAGACAGCACCTTTTGTACGCTAACATAGGTTTTTATAATTTTTTTTCTAAACAAGACCTTGAGAAGTAACAAGAGGTGAGCAAAACTATAATTCTCATACCTACTGCAGCATCCTTGTCTACTGCTTCTTAGTGTTTCTAAATCTCATCTTCTTTTCCTTTCCTAATACTCCACTTTGTCCCAGTTCATATTTACTTTCTTTATTCCAGTTACTTTCCCCACTGAGTTATTCCCACTAATTTATTAATTGCACAGGGCAGCTCTATACAGTTACTATATATTTACTCTTCCTTCATCTATATAGTTTCCTTCTCCAAAAGCTTAGAAATCCTTCATCTTGAACAACTTCATAACTCTCTCCTACCTCAAACTGTCCTTCATATTTTTTTCCTCTAAAGGATTTTCTCCGAGTCACTTGTTCTTCCTCTGAATGTAGTTCCTTCATATTTGGGACCCTCTCCACTGCCCACTGCTATATCTTCTCAAGGACCACAATTTCTGGCCATAGTTGAGCACTTAAAACAGTTCACAAGGCTGGATGTTTGTTTTCAGAAGCCTTTTAAAAGTGCCACACTTTTCAGGGCACATCTACAGCCTGTGACGCTAGCCGTACAGACACTCAAGTGTACTTCCAGTGGGAAATACCGCTTCAGGCTGTGGAGAGACTGCGTCTGGATTCACAGGTACAATTCCCAGCACCAGCCTATGTGCTTCTGTTCCAAATCACTGCCTGCAATGTACATATATCTAGGGACACCATACAGTCCCTTTGACGTACAGGTTTTCTTGTTGCATCGAAAAAGTTTTGAGGCTCTCTTGCTCCAGTGACTTCTGCAATAAATCCTTTCCCCAGAGCTGTCAGGAATCTGACAGCGCCCCTGGTTACAGTGCTCAATTTAAGGTACCCACCTGGGCTCGTCTAAATCAAAAACAGTTCTGCCTCTCACATCACCTGGCTGGATTAAGCGGCGAACATCATCTAGTACTTTGTTCCTAGGAAAAAAAAAAAAAAGCAAATTGTAATGGGACTGTGAGAAATCTTGGTATAGAGTAGTCTTGTAGAAGAAATATGAAGAGGCTTAGGAAATTCTTTTGAAGGACTGGTAAGAAAGAGGACTTCCATGTGCTAATTCCAGGTGAACTACTATTTTTTTTTCTTTTTTTTCAACCATGAGAAAGCTCCTGCTCCACTGCTGTTAGAACAAGTTGCCTTTTGGGGTTAAATGACTGATTCTGTAAATTTTTATTCTCTATAGTATTCTGTCAAGCTTGATTTATCCCCAGCTCTTCCCAGTCAATGTCCATCTCCCAAAAGGCCAGGCTTGCCTTGTCAGGAAATATCTGCCATAACTTATAAACCTAATAGTCCATCTTGTAGTGAATCTTGACTCTAAATCAGGCTAATTTTTACTCATTATTAAACTGAAGTTCTTTGATCCCTAAAGATGACCAAATGTGGAACACCAGATTTTCTTTCTGACCTTTGCAGCAATCACGTTATGTCCTGAAGCATGATATGATTATTCCCATTTTAGCTGTACAATTACACATGTTATTACAGTCATAAAAGCAAATCTTTTAGAACAACAGTGCAAGGAGAAGATGGTACAGTGATTTTGCCTCTAAATAAGATTTTTAGCTTTTATATTTGCTGCAGAAAGAATCATTATGTCTTTAGAGGTCAGAAATTAGTGGTCTTCACAAATGCCATTTGATTAGCATTACTCAACTTTAAAGTTTAGCACAGAATCCAGCCTCTTTGGTATCTGCTAATAATTCCCTATGTCGCTAAAAAGAAACAAAGTCATTGCACACAGCCACACATGGAACAGACAAAACAGCCGTTATAAGAAGAGCTTCCTCTCCCAGCACAGCTTCAAAACACAGCTTTCCCCTCACCCAAACACCCGAAATAACATGAGAAAAACAGCAGCCTCTAGCAGTGTGCCATAGGGGAGATCAGTTTTTATTTCTTTCTGTGTGTTGCATGCCATATGTGCTGTCTTCTCTTAGTAGGCTGGGCAGCAGGGACAGAAAGCACCTTGCTTACCTTGTCCCTGCTGATGCTCTCTGGTGCATGAGAGACTTCCCAGAAACAGGTAGGAAAGGAGGCGAAGCTTCTGGAGGACCCCATGGACCAGGCAGAGACTGAGAGGCATAGCAAGACGGGACGTAGCAGCAAAAGGCTAGACAGGGACATTCCCAAGAACAACCTGACACAGACACATCACTCCGAGAAGGCAGAAAGGATTTTTCCTTGAAAAGTCAGATGGGACCCATTGTTGCACACACTAAAGGTGGCTGGATTAAGAGTAAGACTGAAGGTAAAAGTGTATCCCAAAAGGACACAAGGTCTTGTCCATCTCTAAGATGAACTTGTCCTCATTCGTGTTCTAACAAGGTCACAGACCCACAGCCCATTTTGGGTTTTGGACTGCCGACTTTAAGGAAAAGCCACTCATAAGTCTATGTCAGAGCTTTGACCCGTCACATACATAGGTACATTGATATATTTATCAATAACTTGTTTAATCAATAGCAATTTGGAATATGAGACAGAGGATTCTTTATGGATTCACAGAAGCCACAAAATCTCACTCCAAGGTTGCCACTACCACCTTCACCTATGAGACAAAGAAAGCAACTCACAGACAGTTCATAATTCATTCACCGACACACAGAAAGTCGATGTCAGAGATAGAAAATAAGCCTGCTGATTCCTAATCCTGTTCGTAATCCAGTTAGATACTATTTTCCTTTCCTCTGGAGGAAAACTTAAATAAAATCATCCTGCTGTTTGGCTTGTCTCCTTCCGACAAATCACTGGATAGTCCAAAATTCATTCTATAACTTCCTAAAACATTCAGAAATGTGATAGTCAGAACCTACATAAACCAGTTCTGAGCCTGAGAGCTCTCAATGTGGTAATTATATTAAAGTACAATCACCTTTGAACCCCATACTTGCGCTCCAACATGGGCTTGCTGTAAGGAGGTGGCTGGTGACCCCAGAAATCAGGGAATGCCAAGTCTTTATAGTCTGGTATGGACTTAACACATTCGGCCCTAGCTATGTAGAAGCGAGGGCTGTGGAATGGGATATCCCCTTGGTGTTTCTCCAGAAGATTTGTCACTACATCTGAGCTCTCCAGCCTCCCTTGAGGACTAGGATTGATCGAGGTCTCACATTCAGGGTAAAACATTTTTTTGTACCACGCAATCTCTTTTGGGAAAGGACATAAAGGAAGCACGTGATTCCTGGTTTGATCTTCCTCTTCACAGAAGTCTGCATCTTCGACTGCTTCTGCAATGTCTCTCTTTCCATCGATTGGATCCCATCTGCACTTCTCCTTCTTTGTCCAGCTCTGCAGGGGGACTTTGAAATCCTTTTCCTCTGGATCTGTTCCCACCTCTGTGACACTTCGGTTTTTCCATCTGTAGTTTGGATGTTTCACAGAAGTAGCACTTGGAATGAAATGAGAGGGAGTAGGGGGAAGACTCTCAGTCCTGTTCTCCAAGCTCTTCTCTTCCTCAGATTCTGATTCAAGCTCCTTTAAATTTAGAAAGCAGAAGAAATTAAAAGAAACTAAAGACAGATTGTACCTCCTTCCAGAGGAAACCTTTCAAGGAAGAAAGAAAATATTTACAAATCTCTCAAAACTGTACTCAGTAAGACAGCCAGAGTACAGCCAGCCCATGGACCACCTGCCAGAATTTCTTTATCCACAAAGCTGTTTCAACAGTTGTCCTCAGAAACTAAAAGGATCAGATTGAGTCATCTGGGTGAGTCATCTCCAACCAAAGCTGATTGTTCTAACAATTAGGGAAGATAATTTGCAAGGTATTTTTTTTTAGAATATAAATGTTACAGCAGGGTAAAGGAGGCCAATCTGTCACGCCAAACTCCACCCCTGCCTTCATGCAAGTGCATAAATTAATCCCGTTTGGCTACTTATGGTCATAATAAACGTCACAGCCTTGTGCCTACAGGAGACACATTAAGCCAGTGGTCCTTTCCAGATTCATATTTGAATCATGGCTTTCAGTTCTCCTAAATTCAAAGACTTATGCAATACTCGTCTTCATTTCTTGTCCCAAACTGCAATAGAAAAATTATTTGAACTGTGCGTTTCACTCAGCAGCAGTGCAATCTTCTCCATCACTTCTTTCAAAACACTAGTTGACAGTATTTATTTTCCACATGTCATTCTGATCTTGATATTGCTGTTGAAATTTCCAGCAAGGATACAAATTATCTGACAAATTTCTCATGTGGCAATTGATTGAATAGTGCTTAGTTAATCCATAGCCAGACAAATGTGCACCAAACAACATCGCTTAATCTTTGTTTTTTTCCAGTCCTATAAGGCATCTAGATTTCCTTTTGCAATAGCCTTGTCTAGTATCTCTTGTGAGTACTCCCTTTCAAATATTTCTTAAGCTCTGGAATATTCACAAATAAAGGAAGTTACACTATAATAGTACCTGAAAATTATGGGAAAGCTCTGGACACATTGCTTCATACTGTCCAAGCTCTTCCTCTGGCCGGTCAAGCACTGGCTGTGACCTCAGTTTGTCCACATCAGTTTCCAAGTCATAATCCTACAAAAGTAGAATTAGAAAAGCATGTACATTAAACATGCCCCATAAGATGACGGTTAAAGTAATATTCTACATTATACCCTTGATTTCTAATGATATCATACTCATTTAATGAGTCCTATAATTGTTCTTCCCATACCTATAAAGGCTGTTAAAGTAATTTTATGGAATGGGAAATAGAGGCACGAGAGGAAAGACTACATCGTAGAAAAAAAGGGAACTTGATGTTTTGGTATTTGAGTATCTAAGTAGAGATACAATGAAAAGATGGTTTCAAAAAAGCATCGAGACTTAAAAATTGAACCCTTTTATAAGTACCTCAGCTTGGGAGGTTTCAAAATGAGAGACACCAACAACTACTGGTTATTTCTGAGCATATCAACCATTCCCTTGCTTAAGTTGTGTAAACCAATAGGCACAGGTCCTCAATACATAACTGGCAATATTCTGATTCAAATAAGTAATGATCAAATAAATGTATATTTAGCAAGAAAATTCTCAAAGTATATCAAAGGCAAAATTGTCCTCACAGACTATCGGCAAAATTAGAAAGCTTGACACTTCTACCTTTGATTTAGACAACCATGTGGTTTCTCTGAGTGCCTACCAATCAAAGAGAAAGGCCCACATCTGTGTCATTGAACTTGCAGGCACCAATTGCTTGTTTTATTTTTATCTCTCAGTGCTGCTTATAAAAATCTGTGAAACTCTTGCTCAATCCATCTTCTATACTATCCAATGTTCTTGATATTTTTACATGAAGAAAAAGCTTTTTAGATCTCCACTATCAGCAAATCAGGGCTAAGAACCATATCTGAAACTTTCACAGTTGAAGGCAACTGAGCATTGATGTGCAACCTCCTCTGCATCAGAGACAAGAACCAAAACCAAAGTGTGTCAAGCATTCAGTCTTTCCTTAAGAAACCAAGAAAAGATGGGGCAAGAGGGAAGGATAGAGACTGGGCACTGATGACTGCCTGTTACATTATTCAAATAATTCAACATGCCATTAGTAAGTATGCCCCATCAAATGCCATCAAAGAAGTTATTTGCTCCTGATAAACAGATTCATTTCTGAAACTATCGAAATAATAATAAAAAAAATATTTCCAGAATGCAAGTGTGTCCATGCCTTTTCAAACCCTGAGCTACACTTGCATTGCAAAGTTGAGTTTGAACTGCTGTTTGGGCCTAGCTGAAAAGGCAATGAAGGGCTGCACAGAGTATCTGAGGTCAGTTTAAAAATATTTGTCACTAATAGAATAGTGATGCATAAGCAGCTTCGAACTTGCTGAATATTTGGGTTGACAAGGATAGATGGCTGATGTGATGATTTTGACTTTCATAGAACTGCCTGAACAGTTACTGATGGAAGTGTAGAGCCACGTTTCAGTTTGGTTGGTATTACTAGTATGCATTGTGAAAATGTTTGTAAATCACATCATTACCAGGAAACATTGTGCAAGAGATCTCATACAAAAAAAAAAAGCTAAACTGAAAGTTCATTATCCATTCCCTGCTTGCTTTCCCTTTAGAAAGATTTGTCATGGGAGATATACGATCAGCACACCAGACAAAAAGTACTTAAAACTCATATTCAGAGCAAGTTTTCAGGCAAAAAAAAAAACGCTGCTCACATCTACTTGGTAAATCCTTATGTATAATGAAATAGTTCAGAGGCATATACGATCTGTTTCTGAATGAATAACTAATTAAAGAAGGAGATAAATTCACTATGAATCTTATTCCTAATGAGCATCTTGACAAGCTCTAGTATTCAGATAGAAACACCCAGACAGGGGCATGTGAGGACACTGAGCTGATGTGAGGTTTTTTTAACTTCCTTTTTTCATTCGGTGACATCAGTTTAATATTTGAGGAGAAAAAGGCAGGGCAAGTAATGAAAACGCCCTTCCACAGAATTCTCATCATACCTAATTAGACTGTATTTGCAACTTCATTTCTTCAATTGGCCTTCCCAAACCACTTTCTATGGGTAAGTCTTATTAGCAGCATTCACTACTTCACATTTGCGTATGTGCTTGTACATATTTTCACAACATAAAAATTTGCACTCTTATCCTCAGATGTTAGGGTTTGGTTTTTTTTTGTGTTGGTTTTTTTTGTTTTTTTTTTTTTTTTTTGGGGGGGGGTGGTTTGGGTTTTTTTGTTTGTTTTTGTTTGGTTTGGGGGGGGGAGTTGGGTTGGTTTTTTTTTTGCCAGTTAGGTCATGACAGGGAGAGTGCAAAGGGAGAAGTCAGAAAAGTCTTGAATAATTCATTATATTACCTGTCTGTGTGCAGCAGCAAATAAAGAAGGAATCTAGGTTCAAATGGCCCAGCTGTGGCTTAAAAGAACTAATATTTTTCTTAGGGTAGGTGCACAGCCCAAATATGCTCTGATATGGGAAGTAAAAGAGGGTTATAGTCTTTCCTAGGTGATAATTCATTTTTCCCCTACTAGGTACCATTTCTGGTCTATACCCATAGGAATCAGAGATCCATCGTGCATGTGATTCTAATAGTCACTGGTCAGTGTCTCTGCAGGAACAGAGAAGTCACCAAACCTACACCATGCTGGGTGACAAGCGGCATTTAAGAAGATAAACATAGGGGACTCTTCAATAAAAGTCAGTGCTTTCTCTTTTTCTTCTATTATTCTATGTATTTATGTGGGACCACATGCATATCTACCTTCTTTGCTTAGACAGTTTATCAGGATATCAAAATGAACAATGAAAATTTTTACTTTCCAGTATGTGGATGTTTAAAGAAACTATGGCTCATATACCTACTTCCTCCTTACTCTCCACATCCTCATTATCCAGATCATTTTCGGCCTCTTCCTCCCCATCAGTTTCATAGTCACCTGCAGAAGCAGAAAAGAGGTAGAGGCAAAGGCATTCAACCCAATATCCCTTTCAAGCCCTGCATGGAAATATGTGCCATCTCTTCTGTGCGTGCCACACACACCTTCAAGCTACAGCCCACCACAACCCTGATTAAAGCAGATCTCATTTGTTAATCTAGTATAAATGAATTTGGCACTAAATCTCCCACTTTTTAAAGATCTTTTCTCTTGGACTCGAGCACTGCCTTTCAAAACCATGACAAATGTCACCATGATATGAATCCAACTCATATTACAAAGCAATACAGAGATTTTCTGCTTGGCTGCAATGATATTACAGGATGCTTTTAATCTATATTATCTAGATTAGGGTGTTTTACTGCTGTTACCATTATAGTATTTGAGCATCCTCCATGTGTAACTGAAAGCAACCGAGAAATTGCTTGTGTGGATCATGGAGTCTGCCATTTCTCCTTTTCTGTGGAGTGGCTGTCCTGCCTGTACTTAAGTTCTGCTTTTCAGAAAGTGCTCGCATCTTTTACTCATGCAGTGTGACTGCTATGTGTTTTTATTTTAGAAAGGAAAAATGATAATAGTTGCTGCCACTCTTTACTGAAAAAGCTGCAGGGCAGCGTTCCCCCCTCAAGCAGTCACGCACAGGCACAGTTGTTTCTCCCTCTATTGTTGTTGTGGAGTAATGGCATCTCCAGCCTCTGCCATGCCCACTCTGTTCCATTATTTTTTGGATAATAGACTGATTTTTTTTTCCCCTTGCTCCTTTTAATATTCTCTTATTTATTCTTCAAAGAGAAATGCTGAGCTTCAAGAAGACCTGGGAGCAGTTTCGTCTCTATTGAGTGACACTGTAGGCCAAGAGGTTAATTTTAACTGTAAACCCCAGGACCAGGCTGCCAAGACTCCCTCCGCCAGATCACATATTTAATTCTCGTGTCATGCTCCTTTTCCTCCTACTGAACTCACCCTTCAGCCATTCACCATCACATCCCTCACAGGGAGGTTCAGCCTTGGCATTCCCAGGAAGAGGGAAGGAATAGGAACTTCTTACTGTCGCCACAGGCAGAGGCTCCTTGGGGTAGCACTTTCTCAGAATCTGAGTCACAGTGGTTACGATCGGATCCAGATTTTTGCAAGATAAACAGTCCTAGGATCCAGAGGAGAACAACGTTAAGAATTGTCTCTTATAATTGTCCTGCCTGTTACACACAACCCCCCAGAGTAAAGGCACTTTTCTGATCGGAATATGAAATCTTTATATTTATGGCTTGCTTTTTTCTGCCCCACTCACTCTTCCCTCCCCACCCCTTTCTTTTTTTACCATTGAAGAACTATGCCTGGAGCAGCAAGACGTCAATTTCCTGCAGTTAGTTTCCTACAGACTTACAGGCTAGCATAGACATCAAGGGACTTCCATTGATGCATATAGTTTGGAAGACAGCATCCCCTAGCTCTACTCTAAGCCATTACAGCCATGGTACATTGAAGAAATGCGTGACAGAAGCATAAACTAAAATATCCTACCTAACATAGGTAACAGTAGCACTGAAGAGATACATTCTTTAATATGGATTTTAAAAATCCTGCAGGAAGTCTATGTATATGTTTTGGCTGCCAACACATGCCAAAATCTCTGCTTCTGTGCCTTCACCACAACTGCACCCAGAGCTATCATGCCAAAACTAACACAGGCAGACCAGCACAGTTACACTGTTATTTCACTGTACTCCACATACACAATGTATATTCAGAGAGAGAATTTCCACTGTATTCTATTCTGTATGGTTATGTATTAGGCCAAATAGTCTGAAAGATCAATATATATATTACCTAGTCATAAAATACTGAATTCCTGGGGTATCCCACATTATAGAATCATAGAATAGAGTCACAGAATAGTTTGACTTGGAAGGGAATTTTAAAGCTCATCCAGTCCAACCCCTGCAAGAAGCAGGGACATCTCCAACCAGATCAGGTTGCTCAGAGCCCCGTCCAACCTGGCCTTGAGTATTTCCAGGAATGGGGCATCAACCACCTCTATCTATTCAATTAACTACTCCTATAATCAAGAGTAGGAAATAGAAGTGTAAGGAGTTATGAGAGCCCAGTTATACTTTGAAGACACAGAATATTTTTGTATTTTTATTACAATGTTATGCAAGTGAACTCCTTGATCTTCTGTTGCAAAGAGAAAAAAAAACCCTCCCTTCCAGAAATAAAGGCAAAGATCCCCTGGGAGATCAGAGTAGGTGCATGTCTTCAGCAGAAGAGAGACAGGGAGTCTGGATGAGCGAATTACGGCTGCTGCAAAAAGGTTAAGTTGTTCAAAACCAATAGGTGGAATGCTCAGAAAACCAAGTCTTCAGATTTCCCCAAGCACAGTGCAGCTATACCATAGCCTCCATCAGAGAGACTGACTAATCAATGTCATACCCTACCCAAGTTCATAATTTGTACCATGCCTATCAGCATGTTGTCTTTGGGTTGGGACTAAGACTTAGCTCATGAGAACAGGAATGCAAGTCAAATAAGCAGCAGAAATATTCTGTAAGGCGAAAGAGGAATACTACAATGCATTCTAATACCATTTAATATTTTTTCGTCTCTTCAGCACAGATAAGATGGAACAGCACAGAGGGCAGAACAGATACTTTGTGCCATTGTCTGGCAGCCTACGGTTAGGATTTGAGCAGGACAAAAAAATATTCAGCAGTACCAGGAAGATGACCAAAGAACCTAACAAAGTATTATAATGAGGAGCAGGAAAATGTCTGTATTGGAGTTTTTTTGGTTGCACAGGATTTTATTCTGTTTTCTCATGTATGATTGAATGGCGTTATGAGATTCAGTGGGATTAACCAGGATTCCTGTAGGGAGGCTAGAAAAAATCATCTAAAGCTGGCATGCTTACAAGACTCACTACAAGAATCTTAATATATATTTCTAGATCTCTGGCTGTTAGGAACAAAGGGGAGAGAAAAGACAATTTTGAAAACATCTCCTAGGAAAGTTTTATTGTGGTTAGAGCAAACACCAAGAAGAACTGGTTTCTATAACCAGTTTTTCAGTTTATTCACTTTTTCACATGGTGTTTTAGTGCTTTTGTTTGCTTGTTATTAAATGAAAGATAAGGAAAGTTTGTCTACCTGTGGGAACAGAATAACATTCTTGAACAGTCTTACTATAATTTAGTAAAATTGTTCTGTTTTCAGTAGAACAGTGAACACAGGACTGTATAAATGCCTGCCTTGGGCCAGCCATCTTAATTCACTACCAAGTGAACTGAGCTAGTCAAGAACAAGGCATGTTCATCCAGGCAATGAATTTCCGCACATGCAGTTATTCAATTATGTTGTTTGAAAGTCATGTTCTTCTTTATAGTAAATTAGCTTACAAGTACAAATAAGCCTTCAGATACCTTACAGAGAATTTGTGGGACTATTTTCATTACTGTTCATGAAGTGCTCTCAGATTCCAAGACAACACATTATACAGATGACTGAAAAATGTTCCATCACTGTACTGGAAGAGCATTTTTAACTGACTCCTCAGAAACAGACTGCAGACTGCTTTCTATGTGTGTAAACTGTTCAATTTATTCTGCAGTGGGATATTGTGAATGAAGGAAGAGAGGGAATACTTAGCTCAGAAAACCCACGTAAAGCTAACCTGAATTCAGGGTCAATCCACCACACTCAATCTTTTCTCTGCTGAATCTGGAGTAGTCCAGATATTATGATACTTATGTCATGTATATAAAAATGAGGTTTCAATGTGACAGTAAGGCAAAAGATAATGATGATAATGGATGCTACTACTGGGAAATACAGAGTGGAGTATAAGATAATATTATCCTAGAGTAGACTCTAGTACCAGAAGGCTGAAGAGAGAAAGGAGAGCTTAAGAAATCAGATGGATACATGATAAAATAACAAATAGTGTTCCATGCACCAGTTTCTCCTAATGCAGATAAAAACCTATTTTCTTGTCTCAGAATAGGCAGCTCTCTGTTGCTGCACGCAAAGCCGGCCAGTTGCTAAATGGGAATATACCATTTAACTGCCATGAAAGTCTAAGTGGAGCTTGGAAAAAAAAAAAAAAATGGGAGCAGAAAGTGCTTCCTTTTCACAAGTTATTTCATTATCTAAAATTAATTTTCATTCCAGGTAGGAGCAGAACTCAAAATATCTCTAAATTCTCCTAAAATATCTCTAATTTCTCCTCAAATACAGTAGCTGTCACCTAATCTATGTAAGAAGACAGTCTTTGAACTATTGGGTCTTCCTGTAAAGACATAGGCTTAAAGGGCTATTAAAAGCTCAGGTATTTCAGCTGTCCATCAGCCCATAAAATAAGCAGCTGGAGAGGCTTCTATTGAAAAACAGCCTTGTAAATAGGAGTTCCTCTGGAGGTTCTTCAAACAAACCCATCTTGGCAAAACTTTCAGTTTCAATAGATTAAAAAAAAATTAAAAGGTTTCACTAGAACTTTTCTAGCTTTTAACATCTTTAAAATCTCATTAGATGTTCAGACTTTGGTCAAGGCTAATCACCATAGCCAGCAAATTCCTAAAGGCACTAAAATATTGTCTACATATGCAAAAAGCCATTGCTTTCCCAAGCATGAGTTGTTTGTCTTGCCCTGCCTCTGCCTTTCTCTTTTACTACAGCCCTCAGTTCCTCTCAGGAGAGCAGATTTCCCATTTTCTGTCTACCATGAAGATTTTGAAGATTTTAGTAGCAGCAGCAGCCTCTACTTCAGGTCAGAGTAAAGAAGAGCGTGAGTGAGGCCTCCTTGGGTTGCCAGACTCCTCCCTACACCTCATGTCTTGGAGACAGACTGTAAGACTGACAATATCCCAAAGAAGTGAGGAAACATTGAGCTTTGAATTTATTAACCTTGGTAATTCCCCTTCCAAGATCTCCCTGGTAGCATACTACCAAAAAAGCAAACTGGAGGCCCCTGAAGCTGTCATTTCCGCTCCACTTCTAACCTTTGGAAGAATTAGAGTTATCAGTGTTCACTGGAGTCTTAGTGTGTCATTTCCTGTTTGTTCACCCAAGGTGACCCCACATTTGCACTTTCCATGGGGTTGCTCCCAGGCTGAGCTATCAGGAGATGTTAGCTCAGAAAGCTATGTAGGCTGTAGAAGGCTCTTGAGAGGGAATGAGTTTACATCTACCCTCAAGCAGCTGTTGCCATACACCCTGTTCAAGTTTCTGCAGCCCAAAGACTTCTCATTAACAGAGGCCATACTGTCTTGAATGTCTGCTGGTCCTGGCCACCTCATCCCACTTGAAAAAGTGGTCATTCCTCACGAGGAAAATGAATTAAAAAAAAAAATCTACCAATCTACTACTAGTAAGAAATATCTTTCAGTCACAGCAGAATTTTTCATGATAGCGATGAGAAAGGTGAAGAAGCAAATACGTTGAATAAAAAGGCAATAAATTTTCTGGAGACGAGGACAGGTTTTTCATTCTGTCTGTAATGGCGCTGGAATGAGATAATGTGCTAGCCAGCAAGAATGACAATGGAATCACATAGGTCAAGAACTGAAGGTTCTCCAAGCGACTTCTCCAAAGAAGGCTAAGGAAGCATGTTGGCGAGAGACTCAGAGGAAACTGTTATTGTACTGTCCCTGCCCCTTCTGTACCTTACAGGGGATCCCATCCTCAGGAACATGTCATTCTTTCTTGATGGACCCACATTAACACTTCACAAGATTAAAGTTGGGCCTCCTGCAAAATAGTTGATGGATGGTCCTCGTTAACAAAGGCCTGGCTAAATTAACACTATTTTGTGGAAAAAACTGATTGGGTGGAATTATCCATCCGGATACCTGAAAGGAAACATTTCATGAAACACCTAAACAACTCTTCTGTGGAGAGACTGCACTGTTCTTTGGGAAAGGAAGTCCAAGCAGACAGTGGGATGCACAGGGCAGGAGGAAAAAAAAAAGGTATTAAAAAGCCTGAACTACAATTCCCATGAGGCTCAGTAGGAATTTAAATCAGTTTTAATTTGAAACATTTCAGTTTTTCAGAAATACTAACTATGAAAATGTCAATACTTTTAACATCTTTTTTTTTTTCACTTATATGTTCTATAAATTCAGAATAAGACTATGGAATTTCCTGCACTGTGAGGTAGAACCCAGTACTTACTACCAAGCTGTCTCACTTTAGCACAAAAGCCCCATTTACCTGTACACTTGTGAAGAGAATCTCCATACCCCGGGAACCAAGGAAACACTCCCTGCCCAGCTGGATGTTGGTGATGTGCTTTAGGCAGAGCAGGAGACCCCTGCGAATATAAATGTAGTTGTTGGAGACATCATTGTGATGCCAGTCTTGATAGAGTCTCAACAATCCACCCAGGTAGCCTCTGTTCACTGCCCATCGACTGTTAGACTCTGAAAATGAAGAGAAAAGGCTGAATTAAACTCTTTCCACTACTTACACTGTTTGATAACCACATAGTTACTCAGTGCTCAAACTCAGACTTTAACACCTGCTCATTCTTGCTTAATGGTCTCAATTACTTTTTTTAAAAAAAAAAAATTCTAATAATTTTGCTAAGCATGAACTAGGCTCTTGGAATTGTACATAAAAAAACAAAGCAGTCTCTCTCCTGTCTAAGTGGAAATAGTTGCTCCAGAACCCTCCAGATGTACTAAACCATGAGTGGAAGGACAGAGGCCATATCTCCTTCCAAGTGCTAATAAACTTAATTCCTATTGCAGCACAATAAGAGTTCCTGAAACTAAAGAAGCTCCTGAGGAGTAAGAAAAGCTAAGGAACAAGGTTAGCCAGCAGAAGATCATATAATCTTCACATAGTACTGCACTTCAGTCCTGATATAACACCTTGCTGAGATCAACAAATCCAGAAACCTTCTAGTTGTACAGTCCTGTCACAGCCAGTGAAATGATATTTAACTTCTGAATGTATTCCCACACATATCCATATAACAAAAGCCATGAACCAAATGCTTCTGGAAACCCACAGTATTTAAAAATTTACAAAACATCAACATGAGCAACAGCAGTTTATGCTTCTTTTCTGCTACTTTTCTGGTTCTGAGATTTTAAAGGTCACATTCAGGTTATGCTTTAAGGCTTTACTGCATGGACAGGAAAATAAAAAATATATTTAAAAAATAAGCTTTATAAAAATATAAAAGGAAAGTTGCAATGTTTCCTTAATGTTGTAGCTCTGGGATATCAGACTAAAAGGAGAAGATTACAAAACTTGAGATAAAACACAAATTTTGTTTCGTATTCTAAAACACATCCCTTCGCCCACTGTGTTCATGAAGCCATACCAAGCTCTAGGATCCCTCCCTGCAAACCAACCCTGCCTAAACATATTTTCCTGACTGGTCCTGACATTCCTCACTGTGACACACATTAGAAGCTGTCAGGAGCTCAGTAATCAACCAAGGGGCCAGGTAGCATATGTAAGACTGGAGCTCAGCTCCCTGAATACCAATCAGCATTTGCAGCTCACAACAGATGGCTCTTGGTATGGGCTCTCTAGAGCTGGTAGGCTCCAACCCATTTCCAGTTCATTAAACAAAGTGCCAGAGCCTCTCACACCTGGAATGTTAAAGCCATCAGTGGGGATTTACAGGACAGGAGAAGCAGGTAGAGGTTAAGAGAGAGAACAGAAAGGGGTAGGATGCTGCATGAAGAAAATCAGTAACAAAGGAAGCCATGGAGAGAGTAACCAGGAAGCAGCTAGTAGGCACCACACCTCAATCCCAGTGATGAAGTAGATGGAAATATTGGAGAGGCAAAGGAAGTCACCTGAAATCATCTCAGTCCGCTCTCTGCAGAAGATTAGCAAACTCTTACCTGGAGAAGGGATTGGGGGGTAGCTCTGCTACCTAGCCTTGTCCTGCAGTTTTCTCTACCATTGGCACCACAGGGCAGGCAACAAACAGCATCCCCAGAGCAGTTTGCCAATTCATTTTAATCCTGCTCTGCTGTCTTCACACCACCCTGTTGACATGCCTCTGTTCTGACCTGCTGGTCCCACAGCTATTCCAGTCCTACACAGCTCTGCCCAGTCCCCTACGCCTTGGCCTGCTGTTCTTTCTAGCACTTATCCCCTTGTTGTTAACTGTCTCACACTAACTCTGCCGGTACATCTTGTATTTTGAGGCTCAATGGTTGTCAGCATGCAGAAGGTCATCCTTCTCCTTTGACCTTCACTCTATGTTTTTTTTTGTTGTTGTTTGACTTTCTGCAAGAAAATTTTAATTGCTTGAGAACCCCTTATCAATACCAATGATTTTATTAGTTATTTCCTGTTAATCCTCAACCAGCTGTCATGTTTACCAACCTGCAGGATTACTAACCCCTTAAATCAGTCAATCTTCCCTAAAGAATTACTCGGGAAGCTCTGTAAAAGTCAACAAGTATATAAAACATGACAAGAAGAAGAGCATCAGGGAGTGTAAGGTAGGGACAATTCGGATCAGAGCTTCCCAGAGGCAGATGAAATTGGACTAGATCTAGGGATTTATAGCCCCTAGCATTCGTTGCTTGAAATCTAAGCTTTCTGTGTCAATGTCAACAGCACAAGGGAAACATTGGAAACTGTGTGTAGAGCTTCTTGAGGAATGTATTTGTGATGATTTCCTCATGTCTTTAAAGACAGACTTCCACATTTAGATCCCAGCTCCATAGGGACCAGGACACACAACTATCCCATGCCTCAGTTTTATCACTGAATGAAAAGCATGGAGGAAGCTGAGCAAAACAACTTTGCTATGTTTCCCCTCATGTTTTCTATAGTACTTACCACCTTTACGATCAAAACAGTTGCTTTGAAAAGTGAAGCTGAGATAGTCTGTTCTGTAAGGAGGAGATGGAAGAGGCAGGACTATAGTTTCCTCAGCACTTTGATCAGAAACAATGAGACTTACTTGCTGAAGGGGCAAAAATCCCATTTATTTTGCTTCTCCTGTCTGATTTCACTGATTCTCTTCTACTGTCCTGTGTTGTCAGTGTGGGTTTGTTTTTTTTTTGCTTGCATTTTTTCCAGTTATATAGTCAATAAAGTAGTGAATAAATGAAGGAGGAAGTATGCCAAGATCTCCAGAAGGCAGAATGGAAGAAGGAGGCCTCCCCATCTGTCTGTATCTGTTGGTCTCTCCATCTAGAGGTGCACCTGCATGGGTATCTATCTGTAATTTGGCACAAATACAGATGGTGGAAAGGAATCATACAGGTACAAGCAGCACTGCACAGATTTGTAGGCAGCAAGAACTCGCCCCTCCTGGAGTAAGTATGCATGATCTGTGTGGTAAGTGGCGAAGTGTCCTATGCTTTTTGACCCTTCTGCTGTTATTCTCTTGTTGGTCCCCTTCCTTCTCCCTGGGTATGGCCAGTGCCCAATGGAAATGGAAATTTTCCTTCCACGCAGCTTTCAGGAGTGCGCAGGGAAGGTGTTTTCTATTTTAATTCATGCTTGGTCTGTCTTCCTAATTTTATTCTGGCATCTCTGACAGGGGACCACTGTCTTAATCACTTTCCCCAAACCCATCACTGGCACATGATTTTTTTTGCAGGAGTTTCAAAATTCTGCCTGTTGAGGCTGGAATGAGTGACAGGGAAATGCTCAATGTCATCTTAGCTTCCCACAGTTCCAGAACTGACCCTCCACTTCTGGCTTCCAGGGCAGCATTGCCAACCAGTGAAAGCTTAAGCACTGCAGGCACAGACTGCATGGCCTGAGTAATCTGGGTGGTTAGCCAGAAACATTTGACATGGACGAATAGGCAATATGCAGAAACATAAAACGTTTAAAGATTCATCTACATTA
The DNA here is from genome assembly GCF_036417535.1 of Chlamydotis macqueenii. Classification (NCBI taxonomy): domain Eukaryota; kingdom Metazoa; phylum Chordata; class Aves; order Otidiformes; family Otididae; genus Chlamydotis; species Chlamydotis macqueenii. Next base: position 7,648,844 of record NC_141567.1, on the reverse strand, counting down.
GCAAGGGAATTGCACTACAAAGAAATCCTCCATTTTGACAGAATTCTGATTTTGTGTTGGGACACAAGGACACACTCTAAAGTCAGGGTTTCAGTCTAATAGATAAATGTCTACAGAAACACTGGCAGTCGTGACACTTTTCTAAAGCCCTCCTCGCATTCCACTCCCCTTCAAAGTGCTTGCCAGAAACACAGGGACCACTGGAAAAACACAGAGCATATTTAAATCACAGAACTGAATTACAATCAATCTGAAATATGATGAGCAATGCATTGCTTACCAGGCAGAACAAAGAGATATTTATCTTTCTATCTGCTTAAATCTCTTTGTTGATGCCACTCAGCTGATTCATTATGCCAAGAACATACACTGCTAACAGTTTGGAGATAAGAATGCTCTGCTAAATTCACCCTTAAAGGAGTGAAAGGAATAAGAAAATCTCCAACTTCCCCACTCTGCTCTAGTGATTGCCTCCTGGGAATAAAAGGTGCAAGATTTTTCCTAAAGTAAAGAGAAAACAGCTATGGTATTCAGTCACTGAGAGGCCATTTTTGCTACAGATAAGCATGAAGGTTCCCTATAGAAACAAAATGAATTGTCCCCATAAGAAACCTAGTCACTCATCAAGTGCTGGGACAAATTCAGACCCAGCGGGCTCTACAGTTCCAGCAAGAAGCTGATATTAGGTCAGCTCTTGTTGGAAGCCAGAAGACTACTGTAGTTGTGCCCTGTAAAATTCACAGAGTCCAGGCACTTATTTACCTATTTAGAGTAGATGAATAACACTGGTACAAAGGTAGAGAACACAGGCAGGATTTGCTAGCAACTCTAAGTGCCATGTTTTGCTCCTAGACCAGGAATCAGGCACAAGCTTTGCTCCAGTACAAGAACAGCTCATTCTTGCTACTCAAAAATATTTTATTCCAGGTGTTGGCCAATTCAGTGGCAAACCTGCAAACTGTTTTATGACATGGTGATACTTCTCTAATTTCCCTTTGTTACATCATTCATAAGTAACAATCAAGAAAGAGAAAGCCAATCCCTTCCAAAATTTTTGAACCAACCATAGAAGAAAACTAATTATCAAAAAGTTTTCCTTTTCTCCTTTATTTTTCAGTTTCACAGCATCTTCCAGTTGTAACTCAACAGAAAGCTGAAAATCCACCAAAAAAAAATTACTTTTTGCACAAAATTTCCAGTTTGGTTTTTCTAACCAAAGTGGTCAGAAAGAGTTTCTGACTCAGAAAGAGTTCAAATAAGGATGCTAGAATTTGGAAGACTTCCTCAAATTCAGCCACTGAATTTTCTGAAGCCAGATAGTCACTGGAGGCACAAACACTGCCCATGCCAAGACAAAGGCAGTAAGCAATCCCTGCTAAAGACATCAAGAGAGAATAATGCAGCTCCTCAACACTCCGGTTCCATTATAACCACCCTCAGGAGCAAAACAGTGGGAAGCTGCCATGCTTTAGGAGATGAAACCAATCTTTTTCTCAAGTGCACTGAGTTACTTTCAGTTTGGGATAAGTCTATGAATGAAGAGCAGTCTTGGGGAAGGGAATATAAAGGACATTAAAAAAATAATTTATTTTCCCCTTAAAGTGGCTCTTCTCAAAGAAATAAACTTAAAAACACAGAATCAAATCTATTTGCTTTCTGAAATTCAGGAAGAAAGGACAGATACAGAACTTGGTTTAGATGATTATGAAAGGAACTATTTGCAAAATTCAACTCTGATCACACAATACCCTACAAGTTGTGATGACAGATTTGGGGCCAGACTGACAATGGAATTTGAATCCAAAGGTAGGTAATGAAATCTTAAACTGATCATGAGAAATGGATACCTGGCAAATATTAGGCAAATCACAAACATCATGCTGTTGGCTACAGGAACTGACATAGTTTAACCATAGGGCTATTCTAACGTGAGGTCTGTAGATCTGTGGCAAAGCATTGAATTCAGACATAGAGGGTGCGGGCCTTTCAGAAACCATAATCTGCTTATGTGCGAGAACACCACTTTCTGTTGCTCAGTTACTTGCCCCTCCTTGATGTCAGCATAAAAGGAAAAAAATGACACTGATTATTTTATCCTGTCAGCCACAAGACATAATCCTCGTGCTTTGATTTGAAAAAGAGCAGGTGAAAGGTTAAATAAAGGTTAGTTAACAGAAGATGAGGAGGAAATAGCTGGAAATGAGAGATGAAAGGCTGAGAGGAAAAAGGGAAGGCAAAAGGATAAAGAAGACAAAAGGAGGAAGTAAAGATATAGAAAAAGAGGGGAAAGGCCATCAGCAATATCTGCTGTTAGCACACAGAACTGTCTTGATGAAATAAGCATGATCACGAGGTCACCACAACCTGTCTTTTTAAATTGCTCATTACAATGTCACTAGGCAAGCACTGCAACAAGGGCCCTGCCTGTTTCCCTAGCCCATTCCTTCAATATCCGCTGAGCAAATGCCTCCGAGATCAGCTCTAGCTAATTTCCTTAAAGACATGCAAGCTGCTAACTCTGGGAAGTACAGATAGTCAGGAATAACAAATACAACCCAAATTAGATTAAAATAACCTGCTGATAAACAAATTACTCACCAAAAATAAATACTGGATTAAGTGCCGGTGGGAGCGGGGATCTCTATAATCACATCGCCATCGTGTGGCTCACAGTGCCACGCGGCAGTGTCCCGTTTGGGCCACTCATCGCCTTCAGCCTGCAAACCCTTTGATATGCACTTGTCTATACTCATGCAGCAGGTGTCCAATTTTCTTCCACTCTCCCCAAACTGAGAATGGTTTGCTTGTTTTATTTTGGGGAGGCTGATTTCACCAAAAGCGATAGAGCCCATGGCTAACAGTAGCATGGAGGGCAGCCCTCGCCTTCCACCGCTGCTCCAACAGCTACAGCTGGGGTATGTCCCCTCTACATCTACACCTCCTGCAGGCAAAGGAGGGCTTAGTGATAAGCTCTCATGGCCTTAAAACAGAACTAGAGCAAGATACAAAGACAGTTGTACAGAGAAGAAATAGAACAAAGCCAATGGAGGCTGGAAAAAGTAGCAGGCGTACCCTGGGACAGAGAGAAGAGACTCTGGGAAGGACACTGTGCCTCGTTCCACCTCAGTTTATCTATAGCTATCAGTATCTACACTACCCCATCCACACCCTGGGCTGCTGTAAGCATCCAGAAATTGAAGAAGGAAAGATGGAGAGGTGTAACACTGAAAAGCTCAACTGTAGCATCCAGGAGAAAAGTAAAAAAATCTCCTGATGCTCTCGCGGCACTTCAGTGCTGTCACAGATATTTACCAAGCAACATGTTCAGCCTGTGTAATAATGTTTTCCAGTCACAGGGAGTTAACAGCACAGTGGAGAGACAACAGGTATTAAAAAAAAAAAAAAAAAGAGCAATGCAATAGAGGAAGGACTTGCTACAGGTTATTTGCTGTGTGTATGCATGCATGGGAGGTGGAGAACAGCAACTGGGAGAGTAGCATGCAAGCATTGGTGAAGTACTCTGGAGTGATTGGAAAGAGATAAATCAGAAGTGAGAAACTGGCTGACGGTCAGGCAAGAAATATCTTCTCTATAACAGTAATCCGAGCTTCCAGTGATAGAAGGACGCAGCAGTGTCATTAGAAGAGACCTAAACTTCTGTTCCTCCATTATTCACCATCTCTACGGCTGTCACCGATATCCACTATGTACAGGGGAACAGGAAAATCGAGGTCACTCTTGTCGTGCACTGGGTTTCCAAGCATTTCTCGCCCGTTTTGGATGAAACACAAGTTTGTAGTGCCCCATCACTTATTCCTTTGGACAGTCTTGTAATTTTCCCTCTGAAACACGACAGCAATATTTCCCAGGTACAGCTGGAGCAGTAATTTTTTCTTGCACTGATGCCTTCTTTCCTGGCAGATCTTGCTTCTCGCAGTTATGCACCTGTTAAGTGGTCATTTAGCATCATCTTCAGTTTCTGCTACGAAAGAGACAGAGGCCAAAAAGTTTCTAGCCAGGCCCTGGCTCTGCAGGTGGACACAGTCTCAAGTAGAGCTTATGGAAGCCTGAGAAGCTGAAGACAGATGTTTCTGAATCCATCAGGGAGACACACTGCCATCTGCCTGCTCTTTTTAAAACTACTGTGTGTTTTCCCATTGCAGCTCCCTGCCAAAAGCAGAAGGCACACTTTCCCTTCAACACAGCTCCATATATAACCATAACCCTCATGATCCCTTTGGGCTGAAGCACTTAAGGATACAACAGCCCTACAAGGAGACCCTTAAGAATGGGTGTGTTCTTATCCTGACTATTTTACAGCCTTCACCGCCAGCAAAATTGAATCTCATCACCATTTCCCAGCAAGTGGTTTACTGCAAGTCTCAAAAAAAAGCTCATGAGAATCAGTCCAGCAATTCAGTACTGTAGCACACTCCAAGATTCCTGCCTCCCACTTAGTTTGTATCCCATCTAAAAGATGCTAAAGGGCTTCTGGGTGCTTTGCCATGTACTGTTTAACCCTTGTTTTCACAAGCAATTTTCAAGTGCTATAGCATTCACTAGATTTGATTTTTAACTTTCTAAGAACCCCTGTGCCATGCAAAGGCACTAAGGTCGTGGGCATAAATAAGTTAACTGTGACAAACAAAGCTGTCCTGACACAATCATGAAAAACAATTCAGGTCTTTTCCATCCAGTGTGAATTTAGCTCTGGAAGAACTAGAGTTGTTTTTCACATGTCCTGACCCACACCTCCCAAAAGACACAGCCTGCTCATTTGTATGCAGCAACTAGAGCAGTCTACTCCAGAAGCCTGGAGCTTCTCATCTCCTGAGTCACAGGACAAGGAGAAAACTAAAAGACATTCTTGACCAGTCAGACTGTAGAAAATATCAGAAAACACAGTTCAGGCTGACTTGTGGGCTGTGGTGCTCTGTTTGGTTGCATAGCATTGGCACCATTTCCCAAATCCCAGTTCCAGTGCCTTAAGAGAGCATCAGCTGAAAACAGACCGTGTGTTTTCCTAAAATCACTTTTCCATGGAAGCAGTAGCTGGTGTTGCTGCAACAATGCTTTTCAGTCATGAATGATAAAGAAAAAAAGGATACACAACAGCAAACCGGGAAGGGTGTCTCAAAATGAAGAAACATCTCTCCCAAGCAATGCCTTGTTTGCAATGGTCAAGAGTACAAATGAACATGAGAACCCTCATCTGTACATCACAGTGATCAGCCAGAGTGAGAATGTGTTGACTGCTTTGCTCAATAGACTAAATTCTCATTGGAGTTCATTTTTTGCAGTTTCTGTGAAAGCATCTGAAACAACCAACCAGAATTATCAGTGAGTTCTTCCAGTACTGGAAACCCTCTGTGCACTTCCTAAAGCACAAAAAGTGTGAAAGGAAAAACCAAGATGCCTTCACAGCCTAAATCCTAAATTGGCTGAGAAGAGTCACACAGAAAATTTCTAAGAGTAAATGGCTTTAGAAACTTACTTCACTCCAGGAGAAAAAGGGCTGGGAGAATCTGGAGCTGAATCCAATGCTTTTAGATTCCCTAGATCATCCTCAGATTCCCCTTCAACTTTCACAAGATGTGTTTACAACTCCCCAGGAAACTACATTTCGCAGCTTTCTGTGGCAATTAGTCCTCCACTTCTATATACTGTCCTCATCTCTTGGCCAAGAACAAGCCTCCAAGTAAAAAATTTATTCTATAAATATCTTGGGACAACACAATTTCACTTCCCATAAAACAGGAGTGTAGGAGAAAAGCTCAAGCTGCCAGATGAGCTTTCAGCTCTTGCTCCACTTTTCCAGCCTTTTCTGTAAATTTCTTTCTACTCTGAAGGCTAATTTTGCTTTTGTATTGCAAGCAGCTGTGGCATAGGCCCACAACCTCCTTAAGATTTAGTGGCCAAACCAGGTGGTCTTTCCTTGTTGCAATAACGTGACCTTTAAATCTAGGCAGAAAGGTTAATAGTGAGGTATTATTTCAGAATTCATCACTTGATCTGATGCAACTCAGACATGATCCCATTGCAGTGTGCTCGTTTAAGCACTGCTTCCAGGGCTACAATTTTTCACAAATGCATTTATTCCTAATACTACGAAAAGGAGAAGGGGGAGGGGAAGAATAGAGAGAGAAAAAGAAGGACAATACGCCATTGTGATTTATTGTAGAGTAGATTGTCTGCAATAGTACAATACTCTTTCTTAATCAAAGCTTTATTAAACTCTGGTAATAAAAAGCTGAGTGTTTTCAGATAGGATAAAGGCAAAAAAAAAGGGTAACACGTTCATTTCAGGAACAGTCACGCCAGCAAGGTGTGACTGAGAACCCATGTTAAGGTCTTCAACACCCCCAGCCAGCTGGTGCAGACGTTTAGCACAGCCTGCCATAGCAGGGCTGTACGCTGGTAATCGCTAGGTCTCAGCCCTGTTGGCACATTATCAGACCTGACAAGCTTGCAAGAGAGAATAAGGTCATCTCCTTTGGACTACAGAAGTTTTCCAAGTCTTTGCCAACAGCATCATTGTTACCAGGTAAGCACATAGTACAGCAGCACCACAGGACAGTGACCCCACTCTCCAGTGATGCTGGACCAGAACCATAAACATTTGTCACTGGCTGGAGAGGTTCTCCATTTCTTCCACTGTACCAAACCCCAGGACAACCACTGTTCCCTAAATACTCAAAGTAAGAGTCTAGTCTGGCTCCCTGGGACCTAGATCACCATGTCCCATAGAGCTGTGTGTCCACAGAGCCATAAAGCTCCAAGAATCATAGACACAGGAGAAACTACGGCATTTTGCCTTGCTTTTCTAAGCAGTGCTCTTTGGAAGTGAGGGAAGAGGGACTACCACAGGAGAATGAGATTCAACAGCATCATTCTGTCCAGCATCACAGCATAGAAAGAAAAGTCAGAAAGAATACAAAGAAAGAAAAAAAAAAGCTTACTTGATTTCAGCAAAGCTGCCAGAGCCTCAATGGCTGCCCTGGGGAAAGAAGAGAGAGAGGAAGAAATAGTGTCAATTTCTTCGATAATTTTTGTAACCTTCATCTTCAGTCTTCTGAACCAGGCTTCCCAGCTGGTCTAGATTGGCAGCTTATGATGGACTTTGACAGAACTGCAATGTTTTACACCAGCAGAGGATCCAGTCTCTGCAGCTGACAGTTATTCTAAAAGACCATTAGCCCTCTAGCTTTGGTGTTACACTGATTTGTAGTGACCATAAAATTTAAAGCAACACCACATATCCAAAGTAATGAAGAAAGTCTTTAAACTGCTCCCCCCGAGCTATTTCTTTGTATCAAAGACTCAGCACATGCCTACTTCAGACACCAGTCCTATCTACATCAGTAGAAGATAATTTCTGCATCAAGCTGGGACGTCCAAGTCAGTATTTCCAGCCAAATTCCACTCCCTTCTCCATTTTCCCAAAACAGGATTCACCCTTGTCCTCCTCCCACAAGCTTTAACTGAACAATAAATTTAATTTCTTTTAATTATGACACTGTCTTGCATAGCAGTGGCATGTAAAAGTCCCCACTCAGACCAGGACTTGGAAGAAAGCCGCTGAAGTTCTGGTATGACTGCTTGTCCCACGGAGCTCAGAGAGTAAGTAGCTAGAGGGGGGACATACACAGACAAACTTCTGTTGACCTCCTGCAGCATGTCGATGTGCAGTTAACCAGCTCAGCTTGCCTGAGTCAGCATAGCACTAGTTTGAATGGGAGCTGGTCACTAACATTTGCAACTTGAAAAGCTGAACTGAGACATCCTTGCTCCCCACCACCTGGAGGCCAGTTTCTTCCTCATGTGGTATAATCTCCATCCCACTAGCCGCCTCACAGAATATTTTTATTTTCTGGTCATGTTCTGCTGGAGCAAGAAGATCCATGTTCTAACCTGGCTTACCACTGTGAAGTTTCAAGTGCCCACAGCTGATCAAATAAATACAGCTACAAAAACCTCCATGCCCAAGGATTCCTTAAAAAGTAATCTCTTTACAAACCAATCCCCAAATAAAATCATATTAACTTCCATACTGAGCCAATTATCATCCTGCAGCAAGACATAAATATTTTTTGTCATCAAGCTGCTGTTCATTGTGTGTCCTAACAGCAGCGGAGACTAAGAAAGATTCAAGAGCTGGTTCTCGCTGATATTAGGTTGACATCTCTTTCTAATGTAATTCTTTCATAATGAATCTTAGAGGTCAACAACAGCATTGTAAACAAACTGCAAAAGAAATGCACAGAAATACAGACAGAGCAAGAATTCAGTAGCTAAAAATCTCACCAGTGGAACCACAGCCATGCTCTCATTGCTTCTTTAACTCCACCTAAAGAGCAATCATTCAGCTGGTGGAAGGAATACTGTCTGTAAACCACATTGTATACACAGACAACTTCATTCATCCTCAGATCTCCCAAACCATGTTCTCAGATAGTTAAGGTCCTATTTGCCCCAGAGCACCTAAACACTCCCTAGCCATAACATAGCTGATCCTTCAACAGCCTTAAGCACCCTTGATCACTTCTCTTTTCCAGGCTTGGAGGGAGCTGCTCTGCTCTGAGTCAAGGAATAAGAGTTGTTTGTGCTTTTGATGAGACCTGGTCGAACAGGTTTGCAACTGCTTTGTTTGTTTTCTTGGGAGAAACCCAAGACTATTATAAAGATGTAAGTAAATCCAGACGGTACTTTGGGATGTAAAATTCAAATATGTCCTGGAAAAAAAAAAAAAAAATTAAAGGTGGTATCACCCAGATCCCAGCACCACCACTCAGCAGAATCAGAAATTTTCACAATCACTACCTACTTCTGAAGCAACAGTACAGACCTGCAGCTGCAGCTAGCTGGATTTCCCATATCTCAGGCTACCAGCCTAGACACATCCTCAATCTCAGTCCATGACTGTACACAGTACTGCAATAAAATAAAGCTGAGCCAAATAAGTACATCACATCTCTTCAAACACTGCAATTTGTCACAAGGGTTTTGGCATAGGTAATGTGGAGTGTTCTGTACATCCTACAGCAAGTACTCTACAGTTAGCAATAAGCAGGTGCAGACCCAGTAGACTGACCTCAAGAGCATGTATTGCTTTAGAAGAAATTTTGAAAGAAAAAATAAAGACATGAGGGTAAACTGCAAAACAGGTTAAACAGGTTTAAGGGATAAAATTGACTTACTAAGAGTAGACCAAGCCAGCCTAACTTGATATCTTTCTTTGATAAAATAACTGATTTTTCTAGACAAGGGAAATGTGGTAGATCTAATTTATCTGTACTTCAGTAAAGCATTTGATATGGTGCCACATGAAATTATTAGCCAAGCTGGAGAACATGGGGATTAGTGTAAGAGTTGCAAGGAAGGAACTGGTTAAACAGGCAACAGCAGGAGTTGTGCTGAAAGAGGAATTATTAGGCTGGAGGGAAGTTATGCGTGGAAGTCCCCAGGGGTGTTTTGAGACTGATCTTATTTTATCTTTTCATTAATGACCTTGGCACAAGAAGTCAGAGTGTACTAACAAAATCTGCTGACCATGTGAAGTCAGGAGCTGCTGCCAATAGCAGGGAATTTGGAATATCTTTCAGGAGTAATAGGATGTTCTTGAGTTCTGAGCAATAGAAATGTGATGAAATGTAATAGTCCAAGTGCAAGGTTGCAACACATTTAGAGTTTAATAAGAATTGCTTATGAGCAGGGGCTCATAATTTGGAAATGAGTAGAAGGACGCCCTGAATATAGGAGCCCATTAGAGGCTGAGGACAAATGTGACGCAGCAGGGTGACACAACCATGAAAAGGACAGTTCAGGTCTCAGGAAAGCCGCTTCCAGCGGAGAACGGAAAGCACGAAAGTTTTCATACAAGGCTTCACCTGAACAGCTCTGTGCAGTACTCAGAAGGAACTACGCAGAAAAGTGCTAAGGAAATCATTACAGTAACAGAGATGTATCTCATGAGGAGTCTTAAAGATCACAGTTTTGTCACCTTAGCAAAACGATGGTTAATAGGTGACTTGATTGTTCTCCATGGACACACTGGGTAGGGGAGAAATAAACACTGGGGAAGGCAGAGAGCTGCTTAAGCTAAAGAACAAAGCTGGCACAACGACAAATGGATATAAAATGGTCATGAATAAATTTCAACTAGAAATTAAAGGATGGTTTTTAAGCACTGGAAAATGAAGCTCTGAAACATCCTCTTGGCAGCAGTGGGATGAACAACCTAATGACTTTGAAAAGAGAGCCTGAATTGCTTATAAAGGGACTGTTCGGCTCAATTGCCAACGAGGAAAGAGTCAAAAAAAAAGTGACCCAGGAATGACTATAGTCCTATATCCCTACCTTTTAATCATAGATAAAATGGAAGTAAAATGAGAAACAGGTATTCTAAATGCAAATTCTAAGCCAGGCTAGAAAAGAGCAGCTGCACCAGCTTAAGCTGAAATTCCAAATAGTCCGGTATCCTGTGGCCAAAAGTGGCCAAGGGAAGAGTATAAGACCACAGCAAAAATGCAGCCCTAGAACTTCCAGAACAGACTGAGACACTAGCAATTCTCAGTCCAGAGCCTTCATAAGCTAGCAGTGGTGCCTTTGGGAGGCTTTTTAGCTTTTTGTTTATTTTCCTTCCATATATTTGCTAGGCACTTTTGAACTCATGCAAACTCTTTGCATCCACAATTATCCTATGAAAGGAGTTCACACCTACACCACAAAGTATTACCCTCCTGCATTTGTTTTAAACTTGGAGTTAAAGTGTAAATTACAACGCTGATTTTATGTCAGCTGTCAGCAAGTATCCCCAGAACATTACCTATCTTTGATGCCGAACAAATTCAAACATACAAAACACCCTATGGGAAACATAAAACAAGAAGTCATAGAAGAGATTGCAGAGTGGACTTTCACCCAGAACAGCAGTAAGCTGACGGATGCGTCAATAGGCATATAGCAAGCCAGGCAACTGGTGTTTGTGATAATATCAGCACCTCCTAACACCATATGGCAAACCAACAGCATCTTTTCTGGCATCAGAAGATATGAGATGAGTAAGCCTGGGAGAGGACGACAGAAAGGAGATAATAAATGGTGCATGAGAACAGGGATGGGGCGGGGGGAAGATGGGAACAGGAGGAAAAGTTTAAGAGCACAAGAAAGATGACTTGATGAGCCATATGCTAGACCAGAGAATTTGATAGCGTGCCCAGTGCAGAACTCCACATTTGTCTTGAGAAGGAATGAGAAGAAAAAAAGAAAACATTAAAAGACCTGCCAAACCTGTCCAGATGCCTTCCTCTGATTTTCTGTTCTTTGTGGTAATACGTTAGTAAAATCTTAGCGGTTTTGTCAATCGCAGTGTATCTCAAAGGAGACTCATTTATATATTTTAAAAAAAAATGTATAAATAAAATTACCCTGTCTTAAAAGGCATAATAATAAATGCTGCTCTGTAATCAGAAAACATTAAAAACTCCCTGTAGTAGCAGTTGAGACAGCCACACTGAAGAATGGAAATCTTTGAAGCGTTTCCAAGTCAGCAGCTTGGCTATCAGGGCAGGAGTACAACTAGCAGACAGAGAGACAAGCACAACTTCCAGACCCTGTGCTTAGGAACCAGAAGTAACAACAAAGAAAAACGCCGCTTCCCAAGCCAAAGAACAATTGGATTAGCCGGTAAAAACCAGGCTGCTAAAAAGCATAGACAAAGGAATCGATGTCTAGGTCACCCTTTCAGATTTGAGCTACCAGGACAACATCAGCTGGAAATCACTGCAGACAGAGGAGACCAAAAGCCAGGATCTCTTCGGTTTTCTTCTCTGCTCTGATCTTGGCTCAGAGGTTGTAGTGCTGGGCAGTATGATGGACAACGCTGCACCTCTGTTCCTGTCTCTTGAATAAATTATTTCTGTTCCATCCCAGTATTAAGAAAAAAAAAGAAAAAAAAAAGAAAAAGACTCTTGAACAACCTCACTATGGAATAGATGCATGGTGGAATACATGAAAGGATTTTGAAGTACTCACAGGACACATTGACATTGGTATCCACCTGTTCAGGACTAGCTTGGAACTGTGGACAGGGGACAGCAGAGAAACCAAAGCCTGAACAAAGAAATAATCCAAAAGGGCTCTGCAAATCAGCCCCCAACTAGTTTAACCAGCCTTCCTTCTCCTGCAAGATTGTACCTTTTACATGCTTAAACACGAAACATCCTCTTTAAATTATTGAATGAAAGCTAATGACTCGGTACTTCTTTAAATACCTCTTCAACTTGATGCCTGATCTAATTCCTAAAGGCAATCGCACCTGGATAATAAAGATGTAAAGCACTATTTTTATAGAAACATGAGAAAAGGTTCTGCCCCTGCCTGGCAACCTGCATCAGTTCAGCCCATGCTCCCTCCTTCGGCCCTTCACCCTGCCATTTCACAGTATACTCACTTGTTGCTGGCATGTTTTTTGTATCACCAGCAGCACGGGGCAGGGACCACACAACACATACTCATACAGTATCTAGCAGAATGGGAACCCTGGCTGAGGGCTCAGTGCATTACAGCTCACAGGTTTAAAGGCTCTAAGCTTCGACAGCCCCGGTCTCTGGGAGGAATTGCATGCCCTTGACTCTACATATTGTCTGGCTGCATTTTGCCTCTAACCCCTGGGACTCATACCTGACTACCAGAGTTTATACAGTCACAGAGCAACTCACTCAAAAGACAATTTCACATTGGACAACTGAAAGACATTTAGAAACAACATGTAGGCACCACGGCAATAGGTGCTTTATAACTCCTACCAGAAGGTAGATGTCGTCTGAGCCTGCATAGGCATTTCCCTTGTGGCTCAGAAATGCAGATTTTCAATGCACAGGCACTTGCACGGTGATTTGTTTTGTTTTAAAAGGCTTAAAACCAGCAGCTTCACAAGTCTTGGAAATATGGGTGGGCAAAATCTGCTTACGCTGCTGGCATTTTCGCAGCACTGCTGGTCTAGGACTTACACAAAAACACCCATCATCACGTCCACTTTAATTCCAGCTTGTTAGCTAGGCATTAAAACTTGTGCTAAAGGCAAAGCCTGCTCAGTCTGCAATGTCCCACACACTGCCAACAGGTGGAGTTTGGAGATCCAGCTGTTGTGCACAGATGTGCATTCAGTGTAATGCTGAAGGAAAGGAAATAAAAATCACACACTCCTTTTCTAATGGTTACTTCAATCCCAATGACCAGCTTTTATTTTTTCCTGGAAAAGCACACATTGTCTTTAAAACAGATACACATCTTCCATGGAACCTATTCTCTGTGATACAATTCATTTTATTCAATAGAATTAGAGAGCAAATTGACAAAATGCACAGAAATTAAATGCATATTGAACAGCATTTCCTCCCTATCTTGAAAGATTTTACAGCTATTAACTCTAAGAGGAGAGAGGGTTGTGACAAAAAAAAAAAGTGTGTGCAGGTGCCAAAGCCAATGCTAATAGCCAGCAAGACTTAACAGCAAAAGGAGCGAAGATTCCCTGCTTTTTAACCCTAGAACAGTTCCAGGAGCGAATCTTCCCCTATCTTGCATTTTGGTAAGCTGAAGTCAATGTGCGCTCCAAAAGACATGCTGCTCCTTGTAGAGAAGTTATAGTTGTGAAGCAGAAGCCCCAGTGTAAGGTCCTCCCTTGCTCTCATGACCAAAACAATAAGCATGTCTCAGCTCCAAGGTTCAGCTCAAAGCCTTCACTGTAGCATCTTCCAAACATCTCTGCCTGCTCTGGAGATTGTTAGGCTAAAATCAGTGAGAAGTTATAGCCTTTGTCTCTTTCATCTCTGCCTCCCAGGAAGAAGAGTCACTCCAGGGTTATCCTCCAGGCATCCTTACAAGTATCCTACTTTCTCTCATCTACAACAAGTACAGAAGGAGAGACAGCTGTATCCTAAAAATTCAACCTATTTACAGCTCTAAATTAAATTAGCTTCAAAGTAGTAACAAAGAAGAACAAGGTGCACAAAATACATTTAAATCCTTGCCAAAAAAAAAAAAAATGCCCAGGCATTTCTCACAGCACGGTGCAGAGCTGGCACTGCTTCCTCAGGCAGAAGCCCTATCTCAGAAGATTTCCCATTCCTGTCAACTCCCTCTCCAGGGTCAGATGTCACCAATATGGCTGAGGCAGGCTGTGACAGCTTGTCATTCACATCAAGATGAAGGGGCTGGAAGGATCACAACCAGACAGGATTCTTCACAGATTCATCACCCAGGCAGTTTCAGGCTGACAGTGTGAGAATCCAGCTCTTTCACCCAAGGGACACATGTAGGGAGACTGAGAAAGGGGCTTGATGCTATCCTTGATTGATGAAGAGGAGCGGCAAGGATACTCATTGAGGCCACATCTGCTACAAGCACCAGCACAGCCCTACGAAACATCTTGTACACAACTAAAGCACGTCAGTAAAGAAGGTTAAATACCTCTCCCTTCTCCAGAGAGCTGCCTTCCAATCAAGCTACTAGTGAGAAAGAGCCCAGTGGTCTGACTCTTTCCTTCATTGACAATTTATTCATAGCTTATCAGTTCATCATGCCCAGCAGCTTTCGCTCTGGAGAACCCAGGGATTGACATGCCCATCGTGCTCATGGTGAGGGAGGTGCTCGGTGTGTGGAGGAGAGACCCAGCCCCATTCTACTCACTGCTGGATCCTTCTGCCTCAAACTTTTCCCAATGCTGTGTGTACACCCAGAGCAAGGGCAGGGAGAGGGACACAATCCATGCACCTGGCAAACCCTGCTTGCTGCACAGATGAAGACAAAGGGTGCTGGTTGGTGACATACCCAGGAACCCTAGGCTCAAATCTCAGCAGGGCAACTGTGACTTCTGTCCTCATTAAGGGAAATAGAGTCACAGGTGCTTTGCCAGAGGAGGGTGATTGTGAACTATAAAAGAGAAGGCAGAGCTTGGGGTTACCCAGGGCTTTGTGACACCAGAAAATGAGCCTGCACTCACACTATTTTGCCTGCAAACAACTCCAAGATTTTTATTTTATGGATGCTATCAATTACTGGCAATGAGATATCCAAGGGCAGCTTGTGTTACCAACGGCTGGGTAGTGAGGTATATAACATGTCATTCTAGTGCCTAGAGCTGTTTGAGAGCACAAGAGGAAGGCTGGTTTCGAGTAATCAAGGCTAAGAGCTGTAGTTCTCCCTGACTACTGGTTAGCACAAACCATCTCTAAGGCAGCAGTAATCTCAGGGTACATCATCTTTAAAAAGCACTTTGTAATAAAAGATGCTCTTGAGCTGTAAAGCAGCAGGGTTTGCAATAACAACCTTTGCTGCCTGTAACCAGGCTGCCGTGATGGATGGGAAATTTGAGTCCTCATTTCAGCCATTCCTGTAGTTTCACTGCTTAGGATTTTGAGGTTTGTTTTGTTTGGGGTTTTTGTTTGGTTGGTCTTTTTAACCAAAGAAATAAACATCTTTCAGGGAAACAGATTTTAAAATAATGTGTATGGTTTAAGAAACTTGAAAATAGCATGAAATGTGAAGCTGAAAGACTGAGAAAGCACCATCTTCTGTGATCTCTACCAAGAAACAAGGCTGACTTGTTTGGCAGGCTTTTCTTTAAGCCAAATTCAGATGCTTCAGAATAAAAGAAGGAAAGACTGATATTGAACACAAGATGAAAAACTGTGTGTGTTCTTTTTAATCTAATGGTGCTGTTTCCATATTACAAGGTTCTAGAAATAGATCCATCAGATTGATTTTATATGGCACTTCACTTCCCCCTCTGGCCCTATTCAGATGAAGCACATCCATAAAGTCCAGCCAAAGGAAACTTAAAGCTTAAAACCTCTAGGGAAGAGAGTTGGCTTGCAGAGTTTCTTTGAATATGCCAGAGCAAGAAGCTGCTTCATGCAAGCATAGCTGCTAGAATCATTCTCCCCGTGCTGCACGACAAGATGCAACTTTGGTGGGTGTGAACTGGCAATAATGTCATAACCTAACCCTATAGCCCTGCTCAGTTCTGCCTAGGGGTGAGCGTACAGTTAATCTCCCTGCAGTACAAAGGCCAGGGTTTGAATGTGTGCGCAGCTCTTTATGCATCAGCCACAGCACTTACAGCACACAGTGCCACATCCACATTTGCAGTAGGGAGCAAGTGGAAAGAGACACTGAAGCCAATTAATCTTCTTGCACACAGCACTTCCCATTTATCAGTCTCCATGTGCTTCCCAAGTAGGTGAGTATCGTGTCCCTTGTCACACAGGTTAGGCAGTTTCTGCATATTGCTCTTACCTAAACCCCAAAGGACGGTGGTCAGAGTTAGAGCTGACTGAAAAGCTCATGTGCAAGCGGAATTTTAACAAAATGTACTGAAGAAAATATGTAGAAGCTGTCATCAATTTTCTCCTGTTTTCCAGCTACCCTCACTTTTAATCTCTTCCGATGATTGTGTTCCCTCACATACATAACTTAGCCCTTCAGCACTGAATTTACTGTGAATTAGGCATGTTACACTTTGATGGTCCTAACTAACGCTGCTGAATACAAACACACTTGGAAATACTGGAGTATGTTTGTAAGCCGTGTGTGTACACAATACCCATCTTAACTGGTACTATTAAATCAGTCTCAAATTTAGAACAATGCATAAATATGCTTGAGAAACACAAAGAAACATTCTTACAGATTCACATTCTGCATCTTGACCTGAATTTAAATGGCATTTTTGTGTCTAAACAGGCAGCTAGCACTCAGCAGGATTTTTCAAAGTTATTTGTACACTAAACTCAGAACTGCTTAACTGTTTGAGTTCGGTCTTTCACCTGCCAAGAGGCTTTCCATTATGGTTACATCCCCTTTCATCCTCACACAGCTAAGTATCACTGAAAATCTGGACACTCATTCAGAAAACTCAGTCCTCACTGACCCAAGTCCCTCCAGTCAGCACCAACATCAATAAGAAATTTCTCAAGTGTGTCTTGTATGCAAAAGAAATGCCAGTTTTACCCACTGTGTGTTGTCAAAGCAGAGAACTGCAAAACACATGTAGAACACTGCTAGAAACACACAGTATTGACTCGCTTTGCCACAGGCAAGTACAGTAAGTCTTTGGGAAAATAGATGCTGCAATTGCAGAGCAGGGAGGAAAGCTTATTAACTTGCCTGAGATTTTCGAGAAAGGTTTAGCAGAAAAAACCCATCTTGCTATTCGCCTCCTCCTGCCTTTCTGTGGTTTGTCTCACTTGACAGGTGCAAGGGAGAAATGGGGATGCTGTCGTATTGTGTAGTGTACACACAGAGATACATCTCTTAGGAAAAAGATCCAAGGTGTGGAAACCGAACAGCTTTCACACTGCCCTGCAGCAGCTTTCTGGAGCTGTGATGGGAAAGACAGAGGTGTCATCTGAGGACACGTGATCAGGCTCAAACTAAATGGGCTAGATGTTGCAAATGAGGATGCATCTGCTGCAGAAGCTGTCTGTGCAAGGAGGCTGAGCCACCATCACAAAAGGCCACAGCCTCAAACACAGCAGCAGGTGCACCATCACTCCAACACCTGCCATGAGTTTGTCCTTGGCCTGTTCCCATCCCTGCAGCTCAGGCAGGACTGAAGTAGAGCACCTTACTGTAGGAATGGCAACCTACAGGCTTTGGTCAGAGATGAGGCTCTCTGCAAGCACAGTACCCTGAGATATTTAGCGTGTCAAAGACCAACAACGGGCTATATAAGATGCAGTGGAAACACCATAGATCAAGGTCCTGAGAAAGACAGAAGTATGTTTAGTTGTATTCCCAAGAGTCAGAGAAATAGCACTGTCTGTTAGGTCACCCATGTTGCCTTCAACTTAGCTGGTGGCTGAGATTCAACATGCAGGATGCAGTAAGACTTTGGGATGACAGGTGGGAAGACTGTACTACCAGGGGCAGCCAAAGCACAGACTCAGGTTTCATCACTGCATCTACAAGCAAGGAGACTGGAGAGCAGGCAGCATGCACAAGCCTTGAGTGCAACATGGGTCACTGCAGCATCACAGAGCTTGCAAGGCTGGTCGAAAGCCAGCGTCTGGCTGTTGTGGCTGATCCAGCCAACCGCAGACTAGGGAATTTTTTCAGTTACATCTGTATAATTCCTTATTAAGCAATAATCTGGTCACATCTTAGTGCTAGTCTTGTTCTTCACAACATTTAACTAGAGGATTTAGAAGAAAGAAAAAGTCAGCAACAAGCCAAAATGCAGCAAAGACTGGGTCAAATTCTCATCCTATTTGCTGTTTGAAATCTCCAGTGTCACACTGGCATAACTACAGGGGCTTTTTGAAACAGTAATTTGCAGAAGCTTAAGTAATAGAAGTTAGTATACTTTTTTTCCCCTTTCTCCTTTCATTGGAAAGCTTCCATCTCATATCATCAAGCCAAACTCTGGGATTTGAAAACAGACCATACCAAAGCAAAGGCTTGCAGAACTTGAGCTATAGATATAAGAACGAAGCAACAGGGATAAATAATTAAGAAGCACAGTAAATATGATTAGCATTACCAGAACAGTTCTTCCATGTGCCTTTTTTTCTACACAGAAAAGTGTAGAAGGTGGTGAAAGTTGGAATAAACACCAATACATAAGTGCAATTTAAAACAACAACAACAAAAAAAACCAAGAAGGAAATGAAGCTTTTGAGTAGACAGGGAGAGCTGTTGTGCCACTGCAATGTATGTCCAATGGTCCACACACAGCCCAAGCTATACCCATTTAACACAGCAGAGGAAACAAACCCTCAGAGTAGGTGTCCCAAAGAGATGGGATTATTTTCTTTTTTCCTTCTGCAACAGTCTGGCTGTTGCGGAAGGCTAACGGTAAAAGCTCAGTCTCGGAGCCATGACCTCTCCAAAGTTTACACTTCAGGGAGAGTTTCCATCCCCAGTCCCACAGCTGCAGCCATATTGGGAGCCAGTAGCCCTGTTCTTCCTCACCAGCCACTTCCTCGAGTTTTC
The DNA here is from genome assembly GCF_036417535.1 of Chlamydotis macqueenii. Classification (NCBI taxonomy): domain Eukaryota; kingdom Metazoa; phylum Chordata; class Aves; order Otidiformes; family Otididae; genus Chlamydotis; species Chlamydotis macqueenii. The sequence continues at coordinate 7,629,851 of NC_141567.1, read as the reverse complement.
AGATTCTCCTCTTTGTGTTCCAAGCCCTGTCTCTGAACACATCCCAGAGCAGCTCAACTCTGGGTTTATTTTCAGATTTTACCAGCATTGCTGCCATTCCAAGTATCACCCTGCAGATAAAGTGACCGAGAAGAGCCCTGCCAGCGTGAGGAAGCCAGAGACCTGGGCTGCATCTGTAGCACTGCTGCTACAGAACCTTCTCTCCCTAACAAAGCTCATTTCACCTGCACTTGGTAAATACTCTCATATTTAAGATTTCTCTTTTATTCTCTATAATCACTGTTGAGTAAGTACCCAAAAGAGTTTGAAAGATACTTTGGAGGACTCTCATGTCCACTGGAAATGAGTCAGTTGTGTTGTCCCTGTAATTGCTAAAATCAGCTACCTCGCTGCTGCTACAGCTGGTGCAGCTCCAACAGTGCCATCGGACAGGGAATCCTAGCACGGAAAGGCTGTTGCTAAGGGCTTTGACACTGTGTCACGTAACTCAGCTCAGGGCAGCTCTAATCGCTGTTGTGCTTTAGAACCACTGATAGGTCTAGAGACTGGCTAACACTTCACCTGCCAGCACTGATGGAGCTGGAAAAAAGCCACAGCAACCCCAGGAAATGCTTAGGGCTGTTTTCCTTGTGGGGACAGCACCTGCTCTCGGCCAGCATTGTGCAAAATTTTTGCTGTAACAGCTCCACACTGAGGCTTCCTTTCATTGTTTCTTCCATTAAATTTCCCTTGTCTACCTTCAGACTGAAAGCTTTTGTGGGGAGGATTTCACAGCTGCTTTCTACCCCCTTCATAAGGCTAACAGCCTTCTGGGTGGAAGGAGAAATGGCAATAAATCACGTGAAAGGCAAAGGACGGGAGGTTCCTGGGCTCTCATATGCCCTGACACACAAGTGAGAGCCCTCAGCTTTATCTACTCACTCTCTGGCCTCTATCAGACAGTCACGTCATTATCCAACTCAATGATTTGAGGGAGGAATTCTTTCCTTGTTGACACAGAAAAACGGATGCAGACAAACAGGCACAGTGGGGACCTGCCCATCACCTCTACAAGCAAATTCAAATAGGCTTTGGTATAGAAATCCCTTCTCTCCATTCCCAGTCCCCCAAGGCTCTCTGGCTGATGCTTTCAGAAAACTTTGGCACTTAACATCCACCTCAAACATGCTCACAGGGTCACACAACCATGTTGCTCAAGTCTCTCCTCGCTCTGCCAGCTCCACATTCACCCCACAGTCCAACTGCACCCTGCCTGAGCATAAAACCTTTCACAAATTCACTACTGCTTTTATCTTCCTTTTCTCATTTCCTCCCCTCTCAATGAACACCTTAGACAATTGATCATACCCTCACCACCCTTAAGGAGGCATTAGAAAGGTGCAGTTTTAAGCATACACATTGAGCATATGGAAAGTCTGATCTCAGGCAACTTGCTCACAGTAACAGACCATGTCTCAGATTAGCACTTCAGACATGAAGGATCTTTGTCTTCTACCTTCTTTACTCTTATAGCCCTACCACAACTGGTGAAAGCCTTCTCTCTGCAGATCAGTAGGATCTTGCCCACACATCTCAGATAACCCATCAACCTCCAGAAATCATCCCAAACCCTTCATTTCTTCCTCGATTGCAAAATATTTTGTAATCCTCCTAGCTCTGTTCTCATCTTTTAATTTTGATTTATTCCACTATGTTCCTTCTGTGCTATTTACAAAACATTTAGCACAATCAGTAGACACCAGTCTTGACCTAGCCTTCTATAGAACTGTCAGACTCAGCTACAAGGAATCATTGTTAACATTAACAATTGACTCTGGGAAACATTGAGATGCAACTGATGTAGGAAATAAAGTCCCACCTCACCTCCTGTTTCAATGGGAGTGACAGTGGTTTCCCCAGCTACGTGGGAGGTACATCTCAGAGAGAGCTTCTGAGAGGCAACACAATTGCAATGCAGTGAGGCGCTTTAGCTTCAGTCTAGTTAGGACAAAGACCAACAGCAAGACAGATATGGCAACATGAATAACACTCCTAGACTGCGTAACATATCTTAAGAAGCTTGGATAGCCCACATTGGAGGCAATTGCAAGACTCAACAGTTGTTAGCAGAATGAGGTAAATTAAAGCTTGGGCGGAGAAACTCTCCCACCAAGCAAGCACAGAATGCCTGCAGTATAGACATACCCAAAGCCATCATGTGAGGTCAGCCACCAATTGCATCTGCCATAGCCACTGGGTGTGAAAAGTCAAGAACTTGAGAACAGGAGCAACTTGCCCTCATACCGTCTTCCCAAATATAACGAACTAGCTCACCAAAGGGAAAGAAATAATGGGCACGTAAAGAAAGGTCTTCAGCTGAAAGCATTGCTTCATTTTCAAACTGTTACTTCTACCTGAAGCAGAAATAAAACACAAGCTAGATTAAAAAAAAGCAAAAAGCTCTTTCAAAATAACAGTCTCACTAAGTGGGTGCATTTATAAACCAGCTCTCCTCCCTTTCCATGACACATCAAGTTAAGCCTAGAATTGGATTTATCTTCATATAGAGTTCATTTGCCCATTTTTTATGCCACGGAGGGAGGCGGATCTGTGCTTAATCTTGCCATACCAGAGGCTACCAAGAGATGGCACCAGGGTTTCTGTATGCATCAGGTTTGGCCACCTGGAACAATCTTGGTATCTGGTATTCTTCTCTGCCTCATCAATTCTTCATCTATTTTCAAATCTCATCTGAAAGCATCTCTTTTCTCCCTTGCTTCTGCCTCTTTACTTTTCGATTTCTCTCTTCTGCTGCTATTAAGGGTACAATGCCAGTAAAGTATAATTCTGCAATGCAACTCTATTTACTCTGCAAAGCAGCACTGAGATATCATCAACCTGAAATGAGATTTTATAACTTATTATTAACATTAGAACAGGTCATTCTTTAGGAGAAACTACACAGTCCGTAACAAGAACAGAGGAGAAGGAATTACATAAAACAGACACCTTTGGCTCCAAGATAATTTAATGATAGAATCATAGAATGGTTAGGGTTGGAAGGGACCTTCAAAGGTCATCTAGTTCAACCCCCCTGCAAGAAGCAGGGACATCCTCGACTAGATCAGGTTGCTCAGAGCCTCATCCAGCCTGGCCTTGAACATTTTCAGGGATGGGGCATCAACCACCTCTCTGGGCAACCTGTTCCAGTGTTCTGTCACCCTCATTGTAAAAAATTTTTTTCTAATATCTAATTTCTTCTATTACAATGGCTCATTGCATTAAATTTGAACACTAGAGTTTACTTATCTGAGTGATGTACCCATCTCTGCTCCATGTTATCTGAGATATTAGCCAAGTTGAAAAGACACTTAATATAAACAATTTTTTTTGAGACAACACTTTTCCCCTTGTTGCTGGCATAATCTCATTCAGAACAGTATTTACTAGTTTTATTTAGCAGGAATTCTAGGCTAAATCCCATATAGATCAAGGCCAGATGGGAAGCATGTCATTTAGTTGTGACATAGGTCAAAAGACATTTCAGCCCCTCCTGTGAATTTTCTACAGGGATCAAATGAACCAAATAGCAATTTGAGAATAAGCAGGCACTAAGCATTGATTAATTCTGACCACATTCCAATAGAATCATGTGTTAGTTTCCAATTAAATATCCAAACTGCTCAACATGATTAATGGCAAAACACAGACTAACAAGAGGAATTAAGGATGATTTGCTTTTGATCTCCTATCAGGAATCATTGCCAAATAAACAAAGGCATAAAGCTGTATGTGGAGCATTGCTCAAAAACAACCAATCAGAACAGCTACCATATCAGGTTGCAGAGGAACTAATCACCATGTTGGTGTGTTGAGTTGTTTCTCACTCCCAAAGTATTGGCTGGCAATGGCCATGAAACGCACGTTCTTCTGTTCAAGCAGAGAGGAATTGAAAGTTTAGGACAATCCATGAGATGGAATTGCAGCAAACGTATATGGTGGTCCACCAGCAAGAAGTTATCCAGGACTACAGCCAAAGAAACTATCTGCACTTGGTCTAGGATGCATTTGCAATTGATCTCTTCCATGTGTGTCTCCATCATTCTTAACAGAAGAGATAATTCTAATATTCAGGTCATCCCTGCTATACATCTCTTTTTGTTTAAAACAGACATAGCCCACTGCTGCTCTAATTTTTTTTCTTTTGTAAAGGTCACGGGAGATCACTTTTACAAGCATTTGTTGATGTGGCAGCCTGATCACTTTTCAACGCTGTGGGCTCAACACTTACACTTTATCTTGCATCAAAAGCACCAGTTCCAAGGTGAGAAAACACTCTCCGTTGTGTGCAAACAAAACAGGTTTTACAGAAGCAGAATAATACATATATGTTCATATACTCAAAGCCTATTTTGAAGCAACATACAGCCTCTTAACATATCTTCAGCATTTCCAGGGCCTTTCTATTTTCCTTTTTTGAACAGTTTGCTGTTCAAAATCTGACACAATGTCTGATTAAATACGGACCTGTCAGATTTGGGCTTTTAGCACTAGATGTGCTCTCTTGATCATCTTGACATGCCTCTCTCCACTTGCATGAGCTCTGCTATGTGCTCCAGTAAAAATCTTCCTCTCAGCTCACATTGTGACTGAGGTATGCCATACAGGAATCACTTCCTGACCATAGCAATGGTGTCATTATTCTTGCATGTTTCAGATTCATTACTCCCTCCCCACCTCAAATCAGCCCCAAGAACTCAAAGACATTTGTGTTTTCATTTCTTCCTGAGTTTTGAGCCCTTACACTAGTTGGACAGGGCCACATTTTCCAAATCTCTCTCAGCAGCCATCTACTTGACCCAACCTTAAATGTCAATTGTGCTACTTCCAAGGTACTCAACTCCAGACTCATCCTTCAGTCAGCAGAGACAAATAAACACTTCCAAGCCATCTCTAGAGGTAAACATTTGACGTAGGTGAAGAGAACCTTGCTTCTTTCTTCGTTTGGTACGTGAGGAGTCCAGAAATTCACCTCAGATGGAATAGAATTACACAAGAGGATTTCCTCCCTTTAACAGAAAGGGAGATTATCAGCAAGTGTTTGAGGAGCTGGGACTGTCCAATAAGCACCAATCATAAGAATTGTGATCAAATGTCAGAAGTCCTGGACATGAGCAAAGGCAGATAATTTCTGCATGTCATGTTTTCTACTGAATTAATTTGGCACCATTCCCAGACCTTTTTTGTTCACTTTCCACTTTTAATTGAGTAGTCAAACTTTACTGGAACAGCCTAGCGCAGAAAGCCAAGTTCTGTGAATATTCACAGGAAGAGTTTTTAATTCTGATGAATACTCCTTGTTGCAGTCTCTCATATGAGGTTTATCTGATCACTTACCATTAGCCAGCTCTGCTCAGTGGGGTAAATAAGCGTACTCACAAAGAGCTCTGAGAAACAAAGACATTTTAAAAAGACCCTCTAGATTGCTTTTAATAAAACTGCAGAAATAAGACTGCCCACCAATCTTTTAACAACAGAAGAAGATAACCTAATGGAGGGAATAACTCAGACAAGTCATACCATTATTTGCCATCTTCTAAAACACAGGTTTTCCTCATATGAAAGAACCATAAGTTCTGAATTTGTTTTCCCTCAGTTTGATAATCTACCTACAATTTGAGGAGTCCCAGAAGAGGCCTGCACAACACATAGCCACAGACAACACACAGCCTTCAAAGCCATCAGCCTGACATGCCAGCAGCCTGGGGAGGATATCTGATGCTTGGCCACCTGGAGAGAGAGTAATGCAGAAGAGACCCAGCTCCTGGTTGGCTAGAGAGTAAACATCTGCCACTGTCATATTCCACATCCATCTGCCCACAACACATCCAAATATCTCTCAGAACAAGTTGGGAAAATGAGCAAGGGTGTTGAAAAGGACACTGTAAAGTAGGAGAAGCGTAGAAGATATGGAACATATGGAGAACAAGCAAGGTGGAAGGTGAAAGGAACAGGGGTCATCGCACTCTGTGGGGTATCAGGGATGTGGCATTACAGAAGGTGTTGATGGAGTGAAGATTTGAGCGTCCCACACACACTTGTATCAGATATCCCAGCTACTGACATAAACAGAACTGAGAAAAACAGAACATCATCTGGCTTTATTTTCAACTGTCTCTATAAAAGGTATCAGAAAACTTCCTCTGCAACACAGCATCATGAGAGATGAGCAAGATAGTCTACAGTTTCCATCTCACTTGGATTTCACAGTGCTTAACTCGAGTTCTGTAAACCTCACCGAGTTTCATATTTTTGCATGTGGCTTTTACTTCAGATATGGGTAGTCCTGGAGAAATCCACGCAGTTATGGCATCAGCAACCTGAAGACCTCAAATGCCTGACTAAGACCAATAAAGTCCATGAGTCACAGTCCCAGGGGAATCAGAGCTACTTGGCACGCACCCAGAGAAGGTCAATTGGAGCATGGGAGACTATTTCTAAATAACCTAGAGCTTTGCCACTGGGAAAAATAAATAGAACTATGTATCTTGTTTCCACATCTTAGCTGGCTAAATAAATAGCTCTCATAGTGCACTCTCCAGGGCAGATTCTTAAAGTGACCTTGGTCCTGCTGCTGCCCAGGACAGGAGAATGCGGGTGTATCCACCAGAGAAGTGGTGCATTTTTGATGCTGCATTCCTGGCAGCCGATCAAAGAACAAGAGTAATCTCAGCCCCCACAGTTGCCAGCTGTTCCTTCCCAGCAGCAAGGCAGATCATGGTGGCACATAGTTATGAAGCAGAGAGAAGGTATCAAGGGCAAATACAAAGGGAGGATCAGAGGCTTGCTGGGAGGACACTGGAGTTTTCCTCCGTAGGCAGGTTACAGACTAGTGTTCTCTGCAAGTTCCATACTGATATCCAAAAAGGAGATGTTCTTGTGGCCAAACTACACCAAAATAATCTGCTCCAGATTTCAGCACAGCCACAGCAACTTTGGGAAGAGCTACAACAGTGTCAGATGACCAGGAGCACACGCTGAACTGAACTAAAAACGTATGTCCCCTTTTATTCTTTTTCCTCCATATCAGAAACCCATCCATAAGCTCCTCCCCACAGTCATCCTACAAATTTTTAACTAGAGCAGCTCAAAAAATAGAAGGACATTTTCACATGTACCCACCTCCATCTTCTGACAAACTGTAAAGATGCCGGGGATTTTCAGACCATAGCTATCCCAGGCATTTGCTAATGCTGGGAAAGAAGATCTTTAACCCACCCTGTAGTCTGGACTTCTGATCTCAGGACCCAAATTCTTGTCAACAATATCTCTTGAGGCCACTTTCCCCAGTGAAGGCAGTGGCAAGCATAGTCCCCACTGAACAAGACATTAGTGCTTTTAAATAGATTGCAAGTGTTTTTTAACACTAAACAGGTTTGTGTGTATCTTCTGATGTAAAACAGACTGTCTCCACTGATCATTGACGTTCTCAGCTGCTCCTAGTTATTAAATGAAACAAGCAGCTTTGAGCCCTAGGCAGGCCAGCTGAGTGGCTACCAGGCTTCAGCTGATTTATGGTTTTTGCTCATTAAACCAAGTGTAGGTGGGAGTCAAGTCACCTTTTTCTGTCAGCTAGGTCTCAGGAAAGATTTCATCCTCCATTTGCACACTCATACAAATATATTTTAAGAAGAGCACAAATATTTTAGCAAAAAAAAATTAGGAAACTGAACTAACAATGAGGAAGCTCAGGCAGAAAGCAATTTATAAGATACCTCTTTTTCAGAGGGAAAATAAATCCAAGCTTTTCAGCAATAAATAAAATGGCTTATAAGCAATAAAACTTGAGTTTTATTGAAGGAAATTTTGAGTTTGCATTTTCTAGCATGTCCCAAATGGAAAAAATGGTCCATAGAAGAGTCCAAAACAGTTCTTGTACATCAGATAAAAGGAAGAAAAACTCAAATATTGCACATTTTTAAATAAAAAAAAATATTGTTTTGCTGATTTTGCTGAAGGCTATTTTTCTTTCTCTTTCTGCTTAGAAGTGAGGATTCTAGACTGCTTTAATCTACATTACAACAACCCTCAGCAGCATGAGATGCATCTCCACATGAATCTCAGCAAAAAGCCAGGCTAGAGATGTGTGACAGATACAAGTTCTTCACTTCTCTTAGAGGAAACAGCAAATAGAAGAAGCACCTTTGCACAAAATTAATTTAAAAAGCCTTTATGCAGCCACTCCCATTGCTTAATGGAGAACTGATACTGGCCCAAGTCACATTACACACAGATCCTGACCCGTGAGGCTATCACAGAAGTGGAACTAACACTAGTCTAGTCACACCAACACTTCCATAGGAAGGAAATGGGGCAACTGAGTGGAATTTGCTTACTTAGTTAAGCACAAGCATGGACCCATCAATCACTTTTGGTTGCCTCAGAAGTCAAGCCCAACTCTGAGTCTAACTCATCCTAGGCACCCCTGTCATACACAAAGCAGTTCTCCAGGCTTTCTGAGTCTTAAAGTTACAACATGATACCTGAGGGAAATCTTGAGGGGTGCTCATATACCCTAAGAATAACATCCTAATGATAATATTCTTTGAGTTGGGTAACATCCAAACCTCTGTGCAGGAGACATCCTGATATCATACTTTTCAACAGAACACATAGAAGAATCACAGGTGTGAAGCAGTTCCAGGTACTTAGCACTATACTAGAAAGCCAAAAAAGCAGGCAAAAGTGAGCTGGCTTCCATTAACAAGGAAGCTGCAGAAAGTTGTGTGTCTGCTGGGCCCACTCAGTATCTTATTTAGAAAAGCAAACTGTTCAAAATTTTTTTTTATATCCCCAGATACGTAGGCAGAAGAACTGGAAGAATGCTGCATTTAGCAAACAACAGCATCATGTGTTGACATGCAAGTTCATCACTTGAGGCTAGTGGAAAGTAATTCAAATTCCTTCCCGTGCAACATATTGTGTAACTGGCAATATTGGGAGAACTGGTATCAGTCTTTGATGGTAACAGTGCGATGGCCATTATTTACTGGTGTCTTTATCCAGAGTGACCGGTCCTCACTTCAGCCACAGATAAGCAAGTAGTCAAATTGTTGTGCCAGGTCTGTCCATCCACTTCTCACCTACACGCAATGCTCAGCCTAAAGCTACTTCCTCAGTAATCACCAGCCACGAACTGCACCCATGTCAGGTCTATGCAGAAGCCAGAACTGATTGAACGTTACCATGTCCTTGCCGAGACATGCATGAACAAGTAGGGACTATGTGCTCCACAAGGCAGTGCATTTCTGAGGGGGAGAACTGGCAGGGTCTGTGTTGCTTAAGCAAATGTGATTGTGTGGGCATGGGTCAGAGCAGTAAATTTTCTCCTGTTTGTAATAAGCAAGCCACAGAAATGTGTTACGTCCTTCTGTGGATGTTTTCCATATTACGAAGTTTGCCTTGAAGGGCATCTGAGGATGTGGTCAGAATGGACAACTTGGGGACTAATGTTCATCATTAAGATGGAAACATAAAATGGAGTTGCTGTCTTCGGGGAAAAAAAAAACTATTTGAAATATTTGTGTTGAGCTTAAAAACAGATCCAGATTAATACTAGTCAGAACTGTCGTACTTCAAAAATATCATAATGACCTGGTCAAAACTATCTGCAAAAGGAGGCAGCACTGCCACGATTCCACTGTACCTGCCCTCAGGCTGGTGGTGGCAGGAGGTTCTTGCTAAAGAGTGGGGCAGGAGTGGTTTGTGTGCTGCCAGCATATGCTTCTCAAAATCCAGTCCTGACTGGGAAATGAAGGACAATACCTCGCAATCAAACTGCCATCATTGTATAGGGTACACAGCAAATAAATGGCCACCAGCATGAATCATATGATGAATTACAGCATTAACGTGTCCTTCAGGGAACTACTTCTTCCTCTTAAAAAACCCTGCAGATTTAAAGTGAGTGGAAATTGTGCATCCATTTCTGATTTCTTTGCCTCTTCAAGTGGAACCAAAATTTTACTTCTTGCTGTCCTGGAAACATGAGTTCCCTCAGTGCTACTGCCTACCTGATGGTCCTGACGTGTCTCTTGCTGTAGGGGGTGATGACTTTAAAAAGCAATTGCATGGCTCCATTGATGCCAAGTGTGGTTCCTGTGGTAACTAAGAGGATAAAAGAGAAAAACAATCAGATCTGAAGCAGGCAGTCTGCCACACTGTGTTTGGAGGTGATGTGGGGAAGGGAGTATCTGCCCCTGGGGCTATGAGAAGATTTCTCTGGGGTCCCCACTGGACTTCACAGGACATTTTAAAAACACAGAAACTGAAGCACAAGAGCCAAGATCAGGCTCAAACCCAGATCTTGAATTCTGTAGTTCTTCCCTGAGTTCCCCAAAGCCCCTTTTCCTGTAAATATTGTACGCTTCAGAGAACAAATCACAGTTAAACAGGGTCATCTCCCAGCAAAATGCAAGGCTCAAATTCATCCTGCGTTTCCCGCAGACAACTCCATGAGGAGAGTTTATTTCATAGGGACATGGAGGGCAGATTTTTCTTTGTGCTATTATTCAGTATAGAAGTGAGTGGTTTTTTGGGAGGAGTGCTTCTGCATGTAGCTTAATTTCAACTAGGCCAATTTTACCTTTAATCCTTCATTTCATTGGGAATGTATAAACTAAGTGCTTAGCCAGATCTGTCTATAAAGACAGATTTTCTGTGCAAGGAAGGGATGAATACAGCCCTGAAATATTAAATGCAAGCGAACAAGGTGAAGGGATCAGTAATCAACAGGAGCCAGAGGGAGACCTGGCTGACTGCCCGCTGCTGGGTTTTGGCTGTTTTGTAAATATCTCCCAGTGGTCATCAGAAAGTTGCCAGAGGGCCCTTCATCTCCTGCATCCCTGCTGTGTCCCTGCCAAGCTGTCCTGTGATGGAAAGCTTTGCAAGGCTTGCCAGCTACTTTTACACTAGCTGGTAATTCATTAGAGACAGGGTAATTCATTAGGGACAAGGCTGCTTGAACTCATCTTGCCCCAGAGCGGGACACGGGCTACTACACACAACCGGTGACAGAGATTGTGAAGGAAGCAACCCAAGGCAAAGAACAAGTGCATGGGATTGTGACAAGGACTTATCTTTTCTGCTTTTATACCTAAGCCCTTTCAGAGTTTTATACGCTTCTGGATCTGCTCTAGTTCCATTCCATAAGAATAATTTTTAAGGTTGGGAGCATGTAATCTCCTAGTTTGGTACCACATCCACATAGACCTTCACCTAACCTACCCTGCAGCTTTCCAGCTGGGCCACAGAGCCCACAGAGTTCAAGTTACTCATGAAAGGGGGAAGCAGATCTGGAGTGCACTGGAGATGCTTGGAGAGTAGCAGAGATGCTCCAGCAAAGGAGCAGAGTGGGAGTTGTCAGGTCTGTCATGAGCAGAAAGGAGGCCAGACTGCAGCGAGCATCCTAAAACCTCTGCAAAAACTGCAGCTGAACTGGGATGCAGGTGCACTGAAGCAGGGAGCAGGGAAGGGTGTAGATCATTATTTTGGGTGGGAGGCAGCACAAGAGTCACTACACAGCTGCGAAAGGCAAATAAAGGCACATTTCAGCTCCTGGCCTTGGCTGTATTTTCAGTCACACTCAGCCTTTCAAACACTGCTTATCACAGGGAGAGGGGTTGAATGTTGAGGCTTGGCTGCTTGCCTGAGAAAGCCCATTGCATGAAGCTAGCTCCTGTATAGACAGAAGAGACCTGCGGGGCTGGGCGCCAGCAGTGCTAAATCTTAGGACGCGTACAGCAGCCTGCAGACAGGATGGCTGTGCAAGCATTGTCTGCCAGGTGAGGGACACGGGGAGGGAGAGGAAAGGGTTAGAGTGAGCAAAGGGAAATTTGTGTGGACAAACTCAGTGCTCTGTATCAGGGAAAGCCTGTATGAATCTGTAATGATCCTGGGAGAGAATACTGGGAATCCCATGGCTTGAATCATTTAATAGGAGGGCACAGCCAAGCAAGAAAAGCCGGGAGAGTGCATGAAGGGGAGACAGGAGACAGAACACCAGGATCTAATACGCACATCCTGAGGGACCTTGAATAACTGATTTCTCTCTACTTCTGTTTCTCCACCTGTATTTTCCTTCCTAGTGGAGCTGCTCTGAGGATCCATACAATCAACAATAGTGAGACACTTGGCTGTTATGGTAATGGGAACTGCACAGAGACTTAAGGTACCTAGACCTCAGAGCAAAGGAGTTGACTATCTATACTCTAGAATAGGAGATCATTGCTATGAATATTTTTCACTACAGCACTTTTGTTTTCATAATCCACAGAAGAAATACACTGTAAAGGCTGTATAGGCTCCTTGGGGAACACCTCTTTGTATGGTTGTTCTGGCTTTTGTGCCTGATTCTGCATATTAACAGTGCGTGCAGGCACTAGCCTTAATCAGGAATGATGTTTCTTTGCACTGAAATAACTAAAAAAGAGCTCTGGTGATTGTCACACAGAGGAAAATCCAGGCACTCACCGTTAGAAGCACAAACCCGCAGGACCCACAGGCAGTGGGTGAGGTGCAGGTGGTGACCTAGGTTTTTTCTTGCCAAGCTCAATATTATACCAGTTGCTTCTGCTTTCTGCACTTTCAGCCCAAACTTCTTATCTGTGAAAAGCAAATAAGAATCAAAATATTACAAAGACCAGGTCCCTGCAGCAGCACTCAAATGTATTTACACCAAATCTTAGAACTCAGGATCTCATAACAAAGGCATTCAAACATATGAGCGAGTTAGATCAGTATTATTCTCACTGAAAACAGGAAAACATGGCATTTACCTAGAGTCATCATACACAAATCATAGAATCATATAATGGTTTGGGTTGGAAGGGTCATCCAGTCCAACCCCCCCTGCAAGGAGCAGGGACATCTCCAACCAGATCAGGTTGCTCAGAGCCCCATTCAACCTGGCCTTAGATGTTTCCCGGGACAGGGCATTCACCACCTCTCTGGGCAACTTATGCCAGTGTTCCACCACTCTCATGATAAAAAAAAAATTCCTTGTATCTAGTCTTAATCTAACCTCTTTTAATTTAAAACCATTAGCCCTTGTCCTATCACATGAGGCCCTGCTAAAAAATTTCTCCCCATCTTTCCTATCAGCCCCCTTTAGGTACTAGAAGGCTGCTGTAAGGTCTCCCCAGAGCCTTCCCTTCTCCAGGCTGAACAGCCCCAAATCTCTCAGCCTGTGCTCATAGGAGAGGTGCTCCAGCATCCTGTAGTAAATACCAATCACAAAGTTCCCTTTGTTCCCTTGGTCTCTAATTCTTACGCATAAGAGTAAGCCCCCCCCTCCACCCCCCACCTTGTTGCTGGATGTCTACCTGTCTGAACTGCAGACAAGCAGCACACCCCCCAAGAAAATCTGACAGATATCTATCCAGCACATCCCAGTGCCGATTGTTAGTTTTGCACTGCCCACCCAACAAGTCCCCCACGGCTCAAGCAGTACCTCGTTGGCCAACCCTGGCCAGCAGCCGAAGCAGGGGCAGGAGGGTGCTGTGGTCGAGCGGCTCACTCTGGGCAGCAGTGGCAAGAGCCCGCAGCAGTGCCTCGCTGCCACCTTTGCTGATCATGTACTGAATTCTCCGGCCAGTCCCTGGGGACAAGAAGAGAGACTCTGCTCAGAACCTCCCTGTCCCAGAGCTGCAGCTATCACAAACCCTCACCCCACACAGAGCACACAAAGCTCCCATGGCCTTCCAATGGTGCTTTATTGCTAAAAACCCAAGGGCATTTGCAAAAATTAACCATTGATCTTAGGTGCCCCTGGCCTGGAGACATGGCTAATGACTGCTGGAGTAAGAGGCAGAGGTTTCACTGCGCAGCCATTATCTTTACAAACCCACGTCCTGCAGAAGTTTTTCATTGTGCATTGAAATGCAGCAGAGAGGAATAAGCAGAGACACCAACAGGTTTCAAAGGAGCAGAAGGCTCAGTGATCTTTTCTTAGATACTGGAAATTAAACAAGCAAAGTTGCAATGGGCTTCTGTCAAATGAAATGGAATCCTAGGGAAGTTTTGGAGACAGCTTTCAAACAAATCTAGGTCTCCAAAGAAACCACACGCTAAATCCTGTGAGCCTACTGTGTCAACAAACAGGGATCCGTGAACAACTTCATCAGCGACTTCGGTCACCATTGTTGGAGAAAGCCTCACATGTAGCTCCTGGAGGGAAGACAGTACCCTCCTGTCCTCTGTGTAGGCAATCCTTCCAGCTAGCTGAGGAACAGCACTGCAGAGCTTCAAGAGAGGCCCAGCTGGACTGAGCAGTATCTACAGTGGGGCTTTGAGTGGGGAACGCAGGAAGCTCCAGCACCTGCCAGTGGAGCCCCTGCAGCCTAGTAGCTTGGTTGGGTTGAGAATTGTTCAGTAAATGACATTTTTGAGGTGGCACAGGAAGGAAAAGAAACTTAATTGTTTTTTCACATGGCTCGGGCACTTGCAGCAACATGCCTTTCCAACAGTCCCAAAGTAGAGGTGCTGAACTCTCTCCATTAAATAGTCTCTGTGCTCTGGGAAGTCAGACTCCTCTCCTTGTCCCACAGCCCTCTCTCCAGTGGCATTGGTGAACATTTCCAGTGGTTGACCACCAGGGCTTATGAAATACTTTGAAACTCACAGGCATCTTTTAAACTAAAAAAAAAAAATTAGACTTTCAGTGGGTCCTTTATTTTCTTGAACTTACTGAAAAAGCTCAGTTTTCCAAACACAGGAGTAAGGATTGCTGATCTAGAGATACAATTCCTGTTGTGTTCACTTTGCAAACACCCAGCCAAGTTTACATGGGTATAAATTCACTGACCTATTTGAGGGCCCCCCTTTTTATCCCTAGCCCACAGGCATTACTCCAGAGCTTTGCTTCCTTACCCAGAGAGAGCAGATCAGTGAGGACACTGAGAATATTCAGGATGACATCCTTGTCAGAGGAGCTCTGAAAAGGAAAGACACGAAATGTAAGGATCAGTTCAGAACAGTGAACTTCATGCTATACAGGGCTGCAGCACATCATGTGGCACAGAGACACCGAGATTCTTGGCTGGATACTCAGTGCCTTTCGTGCCATCTGGCCAGTGAATATATGGAACCATATTGATAATACCTTTTAAAAGAAGCTTCTGACATAGTGATCATACTACACACTATTTAATACAATGTAGCATTTCTGCAGAATTTACACCTAAATTCTAGATTATATTTCCCTTTTTTGGTTTGGTCTGGCTACCTCAAAGTTGAGGAAATTCTGTATCCCACAGAAATGTTAAACGTGGAGTGGTTTTCCAAGAGACGATCCCTTATTTCTGGCAGTTGAAGAAGAATATCTTTAAAGTATAATAATCTCATTTACAATTAAATTTCCATCTTTGCAGCTACAACCACACAGAACCCTGGAATTTGGGGAGCAGAAAGATGCCCTAAATTTATTTTTAATCAAGATCAAGTAAGCATCACACATTCTGCTTTAGATTAATTTTGAGTTTTGCACTAGAGGAAATAAGATATACTCTAAGAGAAGGAAATACATGATACCTACCATCCATCTGTGTAATACACTAGACCCCTTCTCTAATCCTTCTCCAACCAATTTTCACTGCTGAGACTGAAGAATTAATCACTCATCTGTATTGCTGTATAAGGGATTCGGGTTAAGTTCTGTATTTCAATTTCCATACAGCTACAATACAACACAATACAAATTTCCAATATAATAGAAAACTTGTGTAGCCTTGATCCTGAACAACCTCAGGTGTTTCACATAAACTACAATAGAATCACTTTATCTCCCATTAAATTATTACAATAGGATAATATCTTACAAATATATGGCTCCCATATTTCCAAACGTTGAAGTGCTTCAGAAACTTAAAGTACTAGTATGTATTCTGGATATGAGATCATTTTACCAGCCAAATTGATTCAAGCATTCTCTGACATATTTAACATTACACAACTGAGTATTTAAGACAAGGAATCAAGAAGTAACGCCTAGCAAAATAACACTCTATAAAGGATATTAGGGAAATCTTTTCAGATCTGCAGTAATGACTATTAATGCAAATGGATTTTTTTTTCCCCTAATGGATCCCTGCTAAAGTGCAGGTAATTAGTGAGCTGCATATCACACCTCTTCCTGCTTTGTTACAATTGGAGAGAATATGCACTGAGTGAGACATGGGAATGAAGCTGGAAAATGGTCAATCTTCAAGTCAGAGCAGGGGACTCAGCCTGGAGATTTCACAGACCTCCCACAGGATGCTTGGCAGCTCCCTTCAGCCAAACCTCCTTCTGTATCAGCAAATTTTATGTGCTGTCTTCTGCATGCAACATCTGCATTAGTCCTGATTTTTCCTAACTTCTATATCCTTAACTTTATGTATTTTTAGATTTTTTTTTTAATCATAATTATTAACAAAACCAAACTCAAACTCTGAAAACCAGAATTCCCATCATACTCTTTTAGGTCGATTACAAGTGCTACCAAACTTTAACTGCTCAATACATGTTTCATGCTGGCAGAAATGAGCAACCAGGACAAGAGTGTCAGCACGGGAGGGAGACGAAACAAGATGAGGTCAGGGGAAGGAAGAAAGGAGTCAGGCAAGGAAGAGAGATTTGAGCAACCAGGCAGAGAATCACCTCCGAAACAGGGGATTTGGGGGAGGAGAGTCTGTGAGTACTGCTGTCTTTCTAGAGACCCATTTTACTTTTGTTGTTAGCTAAAATCCACAGGAAAATTGTATGTCTCATCCCCATCTCAGAGCTGCCCCATGCGCAGAGCAGGAGCCTGCTGTTTCTATCTGTTACTGTATTAACTCAACAAGCAGAAATCTCTGCAGTGAACATAAAAGTTCGGCCCTTTTATGAGCCATGTTGAAATCAAAAGGCTCGGTATGATAGGATTACTGCTTTGTTCAGAGCCAAGACAAACAGAAGACGTGGCTTTAATGAAACCCAGTAACTCTGTTCCCCAGCTATTGTCGTCCTCATCCCAGAGAAGGGGTCCAAATTCAAGTTACTGGCTCAAGGGACCACGCAGCGAGGAAAGTCCGCAGCAGGGTCAGAGTGGTTTTGAATACCATTACTTCTAGGTAACATGCGTAGTTTCAGTCGTCTTAATCTTGCTAATTCATATCTGTTCATTAGTCCACAGTCCTGAGCAAGTCTCCTGATAGCTTCAGAGCAAACAAAGAGTGATCAGAGCTCTCCTCCCAAGAGTTTCTTGGCATTTTCTTAGCATAGAGACTTAACAGTCAGGGGTAGACTGTCAGGAGTGATGACTTTCTACCAAATTTACTGACTCCAGGAAGAGTTACTGTTCTCAGCACCTTTTAAAATATCAGGGTTGCCTAAATCAGACTGTCCTGTGGTTTTGTCTTGCTGCCTCTCAGTATCTCTTTCCTCTGTAGGTGGATGGATTACACATTAAGGTTTCAGTAATGAAGTCTTCATTGATTTATGCTCCTATTACACTAGGTTGTTTATTTTAACTGATTGGATTGTGGGTTTCCTAAGCCATTAACACAAATAGTGATGACATAAGATATCCTCTGACTTTCCATGTGCTTTGTCCAGGGACTCAGGCAAACAAAGAACTTGAGGGGACATAAAAGATCAGCCTTTAAAATGTGCAAATTAGAGCTGCACGATTGCCAAATATTTTACCTGAGTATTTACTCTTGATATTTTAACATTAAAATGCTCTGTTGGTGCCCCAATGTTCCCCTTCCTCCAGCACACTATGAGGGAATAGGATGGCTTGTGTGTTTGCTGAAACAGTGGATAAAACCCTAGTCCCATTAAAAATTCTAACGTATTTCCCACTAACTTTAGTAGTGCCACTGAATAATACAGAATACAGCAGAAGAACACAGCTCCAACTTATAATAGCAAGACAACAAAGAAAAAACAACCCTAAAGTTGCTGTTGTCTTACAAGATGGCAACTTGCCTGTTGAAAAGAAACAGCTCAGATTTTGATGAATTAGCTTGAGATTTTCAAAATCATCTCAGAAATTTGGACACTGATATCTATTAGAATTAATTGTTTAAATTAATACTCATACCAAACTGTTTGTGGATGAATTGCCAACAAGTTCATTCATAAAAAATATTCAGTAAATATTTTTGAATAGTAAGTACAAACAAGAAAGTCACAACTTGTGCCTGATCTAAAAAAGACAAATAGAGTAATTTCTTTAATGTAAATTACTTACCCAGCTCTGGTTAAAATAAACACATTAATTATTTTTATTGAAAGGTATGTTTCAAGAACAGCCATAAGCAAAGAGAGGAGAGAAGTAAAATTCCTCTTGCTAAATATTTTCCCTTCCTGCCAGCACTTACAAACATTAGACACAACATCTATAAGCACACAGACTAATGAAGATGCATTCATGGTATACGGGTGGAATAAGAGCAGAGCAAAGTTCCCAGAGGCTCAAGTTAGATTACAAAAATCACCAACTTCCTGCAGGATTTCACTAAAAGGATTTAGAGTTAGAGCCAAATTGTTACCTATTAACAATATCCTGTAGCTGCCTTTCATGGCTTGAAGCTGGACAAAGGCTAAAGTAGCAAAAAATACCAGTTAAAATATCAAGCATGGCTGTGATTTTTCACCAGTGCCCCTCATCTCAGCCTTACTTCAGCAAAGCCTGCTGTCTTTCTCACCCAGCCAGCAGTACCACAGGGCTGAGTTCAGATGCATTTAATCAGCTCCCAGACAATAGTTCCTCTCCGAGCTTTTCCTGGGAATTAATCCCTGAAGCACAGGGGCTTTGGTTAGCTTGGCTGAAGCTCCTCATAGATAAACAGCAGGAGGATGGAGAAAAGCAGGAATAAAAAAAAATACCCCAGGGCATACTCATCAATGCATTACAGGCAGCAAGTGCTGAGTTAGTGACATTGGATTTGGAGGACACCACCTTGATCCCAAGATCCTTCTGACAGGCAGCTCAGGTTATTTTGCTGACCCACAAGAAAGCAGGGAAGGACTGCTTGTCTCCTCACCCTGGCTCCTGGGAACATGCCAAGGCAAGCTGCTATTTACTCAAGACAAGATTAAAAAAATTGCAACTAATCCACAGTAACAGGTAATCTTGTTCCGTCAGGGAAGTCTCCTGGGATGGTTTCCACAAGATTTGAAGAGCCAAGAGAGGTGGGATATTTCCTGTCCCGCTTGAAGCGCAGCAGCTCTCAGTGTAGTTCTCCTTTTAGCGCTGGCTTAAAACAAAGACTTCCCATAAACTCAGTCTATCACATAGCTCTTGGGCTTTCATGTCTTTTGCCCAAAGGCAAGTATTTCTCCAAATGAGACATGCCAACCTTTGAGAGTGTTTGCTGTGAGACTAAACATTAAAAAGGAGGATGTCCAGAATAAAACCAAACAGCATTAATTTGTGCAGCGCAATATTTACTAATGAATATTTTATTTGGGGAAAGAAATACAAAGCCATTACTCCACTCACAAAAATAATAAATGCAAAATTAAAGTCACTACCGCAAGACAATGGATAACATGATTTCTACCAATACTCCTATTAAATTAGTTGTTGAATATAGTCTCACAAAGCTGTGTGACTGCTTAAAAAAAACAACCTGTTTTTAAAGAAAAGCTATTGCTGCGCTGGGCTAACAAACTTCCAGATTTTTTAGAGGGACCAAGGAATAAGATGTCCAGTTTCAGGGTTTTTTTTTGTTTGTCTTTAAAGACCCTGTTTTTAAATAGGGAAACAGGATTTGATATGTTCAGTATACATCCTTCTCTCTTCTCTTACCCTTAATAAATTTGCTCACAAAAATAGCAGTAGTCAGAAGCCTAACTGCGTAATGAGACTTGCATCTGCAAGTAAGATTTCTCACTCCACACTCAAAGCCTACTGAAGAGTGCAAAACTAACACCAGCTAAAGTCAAGGCTAGGTTAGAGTTAGAGTGAGCAGAATTAGTTCTCACTCTTTCTAGATATCTCTAGAAATAACAGGCTGCTAATAACTGTATTAACACTTAAACCGGAGATACCCTCCCGACATTCTCCACCAGCGAGGCTGAGGTGCATACCAGACCCAACCGCTGGGCACAGCTGCTTACCACTGGCATTATCGATTTGCCAGCTGGGTATCTTCTTCCCACTGCAACGATCCAGTCTCAGTAACTGCAAAGCCAGGTTTGATGCCTTATGTTCTGTGCCTTGTCAGAGTAAATCGCTTTTTCTAATTCAAGAGGAGCTAAAAATTCACACTGAAATAAGAGAGCAAAACACCCTGGAGGGTTTCTTGCCTGTGTGCTCCCATCCTCAGCCTCAATATTCAGCCAGCTAACCGTGATTTCTTCTTTTTGGAAGGTTATTATCAACAGTATTGGATACATGAAGGTTTAGAAAAAGAAATAAATCATTATTTCTGAGGGGAAAAAAGGGGGTTCAGAGATCTCAAATTCCACTAGGCAACCTTGAATAAGGGAGTATTCAAATTAAAGTGATTACAGTTTGAATTTTGTTATTACTGAAGCACTTTTTTACAATACTGCTATCATCCAGCTTTGGAAGGATCCTGAGAAGTTACAATCCTATTGCCCCTGCTCTCAAAACACCCATCCAACTGTCCTCAGCACCATTACAAACGTTGCCACCCTGTGGTGAACAATAAGCGCATTTCTTTGCCCAAATCTGGACATCCTCTCCTCAAAAGTCAGATAGGCCTGAGGAAGCCAGGAAACTCAAAGGAGACATGGAAAGGAAAGGGGCTATTTAAAGACTCAGAGAGGAGGACCTTGCTGCTCGGGTAGTGTCCTAAGTGACCTCTTTAATCCCGCAAGAAAGGCGTTCGCAGCTGTGTGGGATCACATAGCCCTCAAACTGTACTCAGGGCAGCTAAGGGGCCTTCCAGAACAAGACACATGGTCCAACAAGTTTTTGCTCCTGTTCCCAAGCCCTAGAGACAAGTCAGTCTCACTGGCTCCTGCACACCCCTGTGAGTATGGCTAGCACCCTGTTTACCCAAGCACCAGCCATTTTCATTCCTGCTGATGCTCAGTACCAAGCCAGGCTCTATGCGTCAGCCCAAAGCAGCAGTTGTGGATTTTATACCAGGGAATATAACAACCACTCAAAAAAAGGTCCTTCTCTGTGGCCTGCTGCAATCAAGTGGGTTTTTTTTTATGGCCTACAGCGATGTGTGATAACCTGCAATGTGTTTTTCAATAACACACCAGATCAGTGCTGTGTACAATGATTACATACCCTTCAAAATGGATGGCAGCTCATCCAGGCAACTGGGCAGTAGTGCCTCAAAGCCAGCTTCTAACATGCTACTGCACAGCGCTTCACTCCTATTCGTTGAGCTTCAGGGTTTCTTCTTCTCTAAGGATGCGTGTTACACTCTGTGGGACTGAACTGCTTCAAGGCAGAGATGGGCAAATTCCAATATCTTCAAAAGAGTGAAGGTGTTGAGATGTAACAGCTTGGCCTGAGCTGATCTCTAGCCAAAATAACTTGGTGAATAACATGGTGGAAATCATCTCTGCCAAGGAATCTTACTATATTTAATGCAATAAATTGCACTAACATAACACCTTTCATCACAGGATCACAGATTTCTTCACAAATATTAATTAACACCTGCCCCACCACATCCCTTATCAAGAAGATCAGATTCTTCATCTCTTATTTTCCTGGTGGGAAATATCACCTTGTAGTGGGAAATTCACTTAGTCAATACCTAAGAGAATCAGTGGCAGAGCCCCGATAGCTATTCCAACAAAATTAAGCAGAAACTTTCTGCACAGAAGTATTATAGCTCTCAATCACACACTTCCATTTATTTGTGAGGGGGCTCAGATTTCCTTCCCTGAGGTCAGTCTTTCCTCCCAACTTCCCAGAAGTAAATGCAGCAGAGAAGATCTATTCTGTGCAAAGAACTCCAATGCCATACTGGGAGAAGAAAGGGCTACTCACCACAACTGGGTCCCAGCCCTGTTTACAAAGCAAGTCATCCTGGTACCCAAGGACAAGGGAGATGCTACATTTAATTCATCCACACAGGAATTAAGAAGCACATAGACTATGACCTGACCCTTTTCCAAAGGATGTTTTACATGCTGTGTCACAAAGACTGACTTGAAAGCAAGGTTGCTCATCACATCTGTGCCACACCATTAGTGTGTCATACAAAAACGTATTCACATCCAGATGTCTGCAGGAATTACACTCTAACAGACTAGAATGTCTTGGATACTTGGTTGGCAAAGTAAATTCCTTTTTTTTTTTTCTTTTTTTTTCTTTTATCACGCCAAAGTTCTCTATGTTATCAAAAAAAAATGTTGTCCTTGTGCAGAAGTTCCTCCTGATACAAAGTTCCTTTGTGTCGCTTGCTCCTCTCACTAATGCATCTCTAATAGAGCAATTACTTTATTATGCAGAACGGGTGGTAAAACACATTATTATATAACCTGAAAATGCTTCTGTCAAATTGGAAGTGTTAAAAGAATGAGGAAACTTTGAGATAAATCAAAACACGTGATATTCCGAAAAGGGCTTTTAGACTTTCCTTTGAATATTTCTAATGTTCTTTCTATAATTTCTACTGCAGATAAATTCTCTCAGGTTTCATCTCTTATTTCACAATAAGTTACCTATGACACCTAAAGATTTTGACTGGAGTTAATGTAATATCATTCACTTTTTTCCTCTTTTTAATCTTTTTTATTTTAATGCCAAAATTATCCTAGCATATCTCTTTCACACTCTTAATAAGTTTCTATAAGGCATTAACTATTCTTGCACAATGATCTCTATATGCACGTTAGCACCTACTGTTTATTGCTGTTTCTTGGATTTATTCCTATATTTTATATTACTTTAGCTGTTACTGAACTATTTTAAAATATTAATGTTTCATTCAAATGCCACTCTGCTACAGCTACTTTACAGAACTGCTATCCCAACTTAATAGGGAGGGATCTGTATTTTCCATTCAGCTGTAGTGTTCTTTTCCACTCCTAATGATGAAGAAGCCACATGAAACATGCTACTACCTTTCTTTGTGAGATTTTCTGGGTGTCAGTTCAGCACATTTGGGAATTAACAAAACAGCAGCACATTTGGGAATTAACAAAGTTGTTTTTTCCAAGCAATGGCATTTCTCAAAGTACAAGTGAGTCTGGAAGAGCCTTGGAAAATTTCCAGATGTACTTTTTAATAAAACCACAGATTTTGAATACTATCGCAAATGTGAGCATGTGCAGGTGGCAATGAGTAGCCATAATGAAGATGCTGCTAGCCTCGCCTTCTCTGTTATGTTCCTGCTTGGTATGAGCAGGGCAAAACCGCAAGAGTCCCTATGTCTGCTCTGTCTGCCCTGGAACTTGCCTGAGATGCAGGATAATGCTGTGCTGTCTGGGTTTCTCTCTGTATTCCAATGCTAACACTTGTATTTGCTATGCGTTAGTCTGACATCAGCTTGTACAAGCTGAAGAAAAGGATCACTTTAAGGTACATTCTGGTTTAGAAAAACATCGGTTCTTTCTCTTGCCACAGTAAGTGTCCTTATGTGTCAATCTACCCACTTTCCAAAGTGCTTTCTGGAACAGCAATGAAAATGCATTTAATCCATCAACACTTAATAATGATGACTGAGGTAGGGGTAGTGCAGACAAACCACTAATACCTATTGTTAGTCAGAGCTTATTTGCTTAAGAGATAGAACCTGGAAGTGAAAATGATGAACCTATTTTTCCCATCCAGTCTAAATGAAAAATCAAACAACAAACGAAAGTTGGCATCCGTAACGAACAGCAAACTCTGTTTCGAAATTCTAATTATTCAAAGTATTATTACTAGTAATGTAAAGCAGAACATCTGTCGAACTGCATTGCTGAGACCCATCTGTCTAGATTTAAACAGCAATCTCTTAAAAGCAAAGCCCTCACTTCTCTGAAAAGGCTGCCAAGTTTTTAAAACGTATGACAGGCGTATGTCGTTTTCCATCCAGAATTTAACAAAGCTTATTATCTTTAGTCTACACCCTGTGCAAGACACCCGGCAGCAGCAAGCCAATGCCACCATGTTAAAGGAAGATGTCTTTGGGGCTTTATTCAGCCCTCGTTAGCTCAGTTCAGTAGCTCAGAAGCACTTGCAAACCAAGTGCTGGGCAGTCAAGCTAAAAGGCATTTTATTAGCTCACTGAATGAGCTCATGGCTGCATTTGTGCTCCAGGAAAACATGACAGGAGTTAAATTTAAAAATAAAAGCTCACTGTCCTCTCTCAGGCTCATGAGCTGAGATTCAGGCTAATGTAGAGCAGGGACATTGCAAAGTGAGAGATGAATGAGAGCTCGTACACCTACTGGTGCCTTTCTCTATGCAGCAAGACCCTGCTGCTTCTGCAGCAGAGCAAAGCAGCACATGCTGTGCCCACGAGCGTCTGCGGGGCCGCATTGACCCAGCACATCCTGACCCAGGAGCATGGTGTCCCCTGATGTACCATCCTCCACATGCTGTTCAGCTTCACTCCACTGAGGTCCCCTGTGGACTTCACCAAACAAAACTCCGCAGGCTGTCGCTCCTGAGACACTCCCACACAGGAGCAGGATGAGCATGTGATGGCATATGATTCACGTGAAAGAAGGGGACCTTTGGCACAAGCCACATGTTCCTCTGCAATGGGGAGATACCTCTGAGCTCTCTATAGGCCCACAGGTATCTTGTTGAGATCTAAGCAAATGCAGTATTGATGTCACATTGGACCAATCTCCAAGAGAAAGGTAAATTCTTCTCCCAGTCGGAGATTTGGTCTATGTCAGAGTCTACCTCCGATGCCTGCATGCATCACCAGCATGGAGAGATCACCAAAAAGTTGTGTCCTGTTTTCTTTAAGCACATTCTCAGGGAGACTTGTTGGTTTAACAGTGCTCCACAGGCTTTGCTAGGACAGGGGAACTCGGCTAGGAAGATTTCCATCTGTTTGATCAGCCAGACGCTCAGACAGCCACCTTTTAGACAAAATCCTCCAGGGTTTGCAGTCACTGAGATACAGCCGCTGCTGTGGGAGCTTTTGAAACAAACCGCTAATAAGCATGGTTTTCATCTCAGAGAGCAAGTCATTTTAATGCATCTCTGCTTCCAGCTGTCTCCCTGAAATCCCTATGCATTATGGGGAGATCAAATGACCTAAGCCCTATTGGAAGAGAGATAGTCAAAGAAAAAAAACAGAGCTAGGCACACATTTTCTCACTTGTCATCTCCAGCTTTCTCCCTGACTTGCACAACTTCAGGACAGGGCAAGAGGCCACTCAAATGCAGGAGATTTTCCCAAAGAGGAGGACAGAAATCTTTAGTGCTGCTTTTCCCTTGCCTCTCCAGAAACTGTCTCCATGTGGATGGTGCTGGTTTATTCCTGGAAAAAATGAGGGTTGAAAGAGGCAGTTCAGTTTGTTCCTCTGACTTCATCAGATCAGCATTTTAATCATAGGGAAAGGTCAGGTGGACCATTCTCCCTCCTCCCCTCCTTTGCAGGGCAGACAGGTGGGCATTCACCATGCCAAGCAAACTGCTTATGGAAGGATCTCTCTCCCTCCCTGTCACACTCCTGCTTGTCAGGTTAATCCTAAATAAAATTGAGGGCCAACTTTATCTTCACTGTAAATCTGCCGCTTTGGCCTTTCAGCAGGAATCCCATAAAAACAGAGGATGGCAGAGAACAATAGCATTGCACTGATTTCACCCAGGCTGCATGAGCATCCTCTGTTCATGGAGTCCCTTGTTCCAAGTGTAAACTAAAACACCCTTTGCCCTAACTTTACAGATGAGTTTTATCTCCATGTACTGACCAAATGGAGAAATCTGGAGGCACAGACACTAGTTTGATAGAAGGAGTTTGTAACAGTCCTGAGAATAAAGGCCAGGACTCCTGCTTTAGCTGTCAATACACCATCACTCTCTCTTTTGAAAGGAAGGGAATAGGTAGCAGAGTGTGGTGGAACAGATGGCCCAGGGGAGAGGAGTCTGTCTCTGTTTACTACAGGGATCAAATTCCTCTTGGTCCCAGCGGAAAGCCTCTGCCTGTAGATTACACCAAAAATTAATGTGCATAAAAGGCTTTGCAGTAGTTGATTGCAGTAAAACACAATGCTGTGGTGCTTCCATGGCTCTAGTGTCAGAAGAAAATACATGTTTCAGTTTCAAAGTATCCTGTGTTGAAAGTGGGGAAAAAGCCAAGATTTCTCTGGCAGAGTAGTTACTTGTCCTACAGGGCACTTCCATGTCAGAATTACTCAATTTTCTAATAAGAATCATCATTAAAGTTTTGCTGTTCTCATTAATTCCACCTCAACCTACAGCACCTTTTGAAAATAAGGCTGTGTTCTTCTAGGAAAACAGATCATGACGAGAAAAACCCAACCTTGTTCTCTAAAACGTCTAAGAGAAGGAGGTTTAGCTTTGCCCAGGGAATTTGTCAAGCAGATGTTATTCTATCAATCAATAGCTGGTATAAAACATCCAATTCTCTTTCACGTAGCTTAGTAGTGCTGGTGGGCAGAAGGATCTCTACGATGTTATCTTTGTCCTCTCTAGATGACACCTTACAAAATCAATGACAAATTCTTGACTTCTGAAATCTTTGTTTCTTTATAATATGGTAGGTCTCCACTCGTTAAAACAAAGGCCATAACAGCACAAGAGATCAAAAGGAAGTACAAGTCATGTATATGAATGTGGTGTATATCCAGTTCTCGGAAATTTAAATCTTTACCCAAAGAGTGCACCTAGACTGTATTTGAGTCAACTTCTCACAAAGATGAAACAATGAGGAAAAAAGTAGTTAGATTTTTTTTAAATTATAACAGAAAATGTTTACAAATATTTGAGGGTGGTTTAGATTCATGTTCTTGCTTCAAAGTCATCGTTAATTAAACTGCCTTTTCTGAAAGCAAGCCGTCTCTTCTGAAACAGCAGCACAGTAGTTTTCTGTTGCACACACAGCTTCCAGGATTGCAGGCACTGGTGACCCACCCATATGTCAACTGGGCTGGACAACTTAGCTGTACAAGAACACACCATATGGCTTCCCCCAAACACTCATTCCTCACCTTCTGCAAACGTGTTCAGCAATGGGGAGAAGGGAGATGGTGGTGAGATTGTTTTGTACTGTTCCTGGTCTCCCTGGAGAAGATTGTAGCTCCCTCTCAAGGAGCATATCTCACAAATTTCCAGGTGCATTCTGGCCCTAGAGTCCCCTGGGGACTGAAATCAGCCTGTTTTGCCCCAGAATCACAGCCCCTCATCCTTTCCTGCAGAGATGAGCAGCAGGTCTGGCATGCAGAACGGCTCCAGCTCATGGATCAGCACTTCTATCCTATGGCCCATGGGGCTCTGTAGGCAAACAGGTGCAAATAGACTCTCCATGAGACAAGTGCTTATTAAAAGAACAGGGAAAGGCAAGAGGGAATTATTTTATATCCTGGTCTGGTGAGAAGAACATAGTCACAGGGATAGAGCCTGGCAGAGCCACATGACCTATGTGGGCACATGGTATGCCCATGGATTTAGGGTTTTCAAAGACATGTGGGAGCCTGAGGTTCTCAGGTGTCCATACATCAACTCTAAGATACAGGAAAGGGCCACCTGTCCCCAGGAGCATGGCTCATCCCATGAGGGGCTACCAGCAAACACTGCCTGCCTTCTGCACTTCCCACTGACCCCTCCTGGGGAAGGAGGTGCTTTTACCTGCACTCCCAGAGGCATAAATCCCCCCCAAATTCCATCACAATAGTAATGATGTTGTGTTACCTATCCTGGCACAAACAGGAATGATCACACAGAGGCAGCGTCCCTATGACAGCAACCGCTCCAGGAGCCATTTTCAACCCTGTTATCCCAGACCAAGTGACAAAATCCCTCCCCATCTCTTAAATTCCTGGTGTATTTATGAAATGTTTTTCTTCCCGTTAACACACATCAGTAAATTCTAGCAGTGTGTACTGACACCAGCAGAGAGCTAACCATTATCAGCCCACATGTTTTTCAATACAACTAACTTTCTTGCACTTTTTGCTAAATGTAATTTAATAAACTTTAATTCAAAGATACCCATTAACATATTTTCTACCACTTTTTTGCCATTATAAAGCCAAGAACTTGACCAATGAATGGGGAAAAAAAAAGCGTTGAAAAGATCTGAGCCATCACAACAAAATGCAGCATAATACACTGAAAATAAGATTATGCTATACAAAAACACAAGCAGGATCTATTCAAGCAAACACCTCTCTGTATGACAACATCCCTTTTCATACATTTCAGAGGGAAACTGTTGAAGCCTAAGAAAAGGAGAAGGTGGAAATTTTCCTTTGACATAAAAATATTGATGTAAAATATAAACATATTTTTAGGCATACAAAACACCTATGGAAGCCAGATAACCACTAGTAATTATTCTTGACTTACAAATAGCTAAGCAAATGCATTTGAATATATTTTTATACTGTATGTGAAAGAAGTATTTTAAAGAAATGCATATACTTCCTTACATAATGTAGTTTAGTGTCTGTTTGTGTCTATAATGCAGCAGTTGTACGAAAATATACAATATAAAGCTGCTTGACATGCTATAACGTGCCATTACATCCAGATAGTCTAAGCTAAACAGCCTGGCCATGAGTGCAAAGTCAGGTCCTCAGCAGCTAAGAAACACCACTTTTCAAGTGTTCATATTGTTTCATTTGGCCCTCTGGAGTAACTGCATTTTTTAATTTCATGACAACTTGTTTTATTTCACAAAACCTCTGCTTCATGATGAACAGTGCCTGTTGCCTGGAAAATCACCCCATGTAGCTAAACAAATTAATTTACTTCTCAGATTTTGGGTTTGTTTTTTGTTTGTTTGGGTTTTTTGTGTGTGTGTGTGTGGTTTGGTTTTTTTTTGTTGGTTTTTTTTTTTTTTTTAACTGTGTTGTCACCAGAACTTCAGATTTTTTTTTTTCCCCCCAATGTTTCAAACATTGATGGGAGGCATGGTGGGATTATTGGCCATTTTACCCATGACTAGCTCAGATGCGGGGGGTTATAATCCATCCTCCAGATTTGCATTCAACTGATTTAGCCACACAGCTATCCT
The DNA here is from genome assembly GCF_036417535.1 of Chlamydotis macqueenii. NCBI lineage: Eukaryota > Metazoa > Chordata > Aves > Otidiformes > Otididae > Chlamydotis > Chlamydotis macqueenii. Next base: position 7,600,704 of record NC_141567.1, on the reverse strand, counting down.
GTCACATTTGCCTTTCTGCACCAAGGGGGACAGGAGTCTCCAGGGACATTCATGACAATCTCATTTGTCCTCAAAGCGCATGCCATCCAAGGCAAGGATGAGGGACAGCAGAAGACAGACTGCAGCCCACTTTCCTTGTTCAACACGGGAAGTTCTGCTCAGACTCAGATTACAACAATTTGCTCAGCCCAGCTGTAGTTGCTGCCACTCCAGTCGGTCTCTGGGTACATTTTGCACCCTGAGGTCCTGAATTCTCGTTAATACAGTCGCGGGAAATTCTGGATAGCCCAACTGGAGGCATTTTCAGAGGAGCTGGCAGTGTGCTCAGAGAAACAGCTGCGGCCAGCCTGGGGACAGAGAGTGAAATCCTGGTCCCAGCTCAGCCAGTGGAAGGGTTTCACAAAGTCCAAGACGTGCCTCAGCTTCCTCCAAGGGATTTCACCGTTCTGTGCTAATTCACAAGAGTGCCAAACCTCAGTATTTCCTCCATGGCCTGGCAGGAATTTGGAATTAATGCATGGCTACTGGCCTCCTTTCTTCTTTCTTACTTAGCAGTGCCCCGTGGTGGTGAGCCATGGATCATAGGGAAGAGCTCTGGGTTCTCCTTGGTCAGGGAGGAGATGGCAGTTGAGGTGGTAAGAAGAAGCAGTGACCCTAAAGTTGTGGTGGGGGCCCACACTACATCTACAGGATTGTTTGCAAAGAATTATTCCTTCTCTTCTACAGTTAAAGCAGCAAACAGGCTCATGCAGCCTAAGGGGCACCAGCATTAGAGACAGGAAAGAGCTGCTGGAGCACGAAGTGGTTCCCCATGAGGGGTTCCCCCTTGAACCCCATAGCCACGTGTCTCACTGCCATAACTGCACTACTTGTGCTGCTTCAAAGCTAGAATATTTTTTGTAAGGTATAGGAGGACACTAAATCCACTGCTGTTAATTTTAGGTACAACAATCTCACTAAAACTCAGTTAATTAACCACATAAAAACAGCCATCTGGTTTTGAGTTGATTTTTGTTCCCTCTAAGGCTATTCCACTAAGCCCTGCCTGCCAAGCTGCCTCCCCAAAAACACAGATCCAAACTTCGAGCTCCTCCATCCCCAGCCAGCGCTCATTCTGCTTGCTGAGCAGTTCCTGGGATTTTTGCATCTATTTTGCTCGAAGCCAGGAATCCCAGCAGCTCTGCTGACAGACTAAGTGCAAGGGTGCAGAGGAGACGAAAGTGTTTTGCAAAATGCAAATATATTATATTCATTGTCACTGGAGCAGTGTAGTTATCTTCCCACTTGTTTTTAGGATAACAACAGAATTGCCATGTCAGCCAGCCAGCAAAACCGCTCAAAAGCGGCAGCGCAAAGGAGCAGAGAGGTTGGAGTTAGCAAACAGCAGGATCCCATATCTGACCCCTGCTGGGCACCACAGCCATTCAGAGAGGGAACCCTTTACATAAACAACATCCTCCATTGATACATAAGATTTTCACCTCTTTCCTTTTGAACCATAGCATTTGGGAACTTCTGCAGTCCAACATAGTAGAACACAGTTTGAGCCAAAGATCTGCCAACAGCCCCAGGGGTTGCCAACTCTGCAGAATACATGCACTGGGACGGTGGCTTTGGGAAGCATGTGAAAACCATGCTGAGAGCCAACAGGAAATCTGGGACTCCTCAGGCAACACAATGTGTGCTGCCATGGAATAAGGAGATGTTCTCAGAGGTAACCAAGGCAGGCTCACAGCTGGGCCTGGCAAGCAAGGAGGAGAGCAGGATGAAAGCAGAGGAATAATCAAAATGCTTCTTATTTAGCTAATTGGTGAGAGGACAGAGATGAGGGCCAGGACACCCAACAGGGGGAACTAGGATGCTCTACAGTCTCAAAGGATTCCATAATGTGGGGCAGAGTGAAAGATGATGGCCCAGCCTTGGTCTAGGTACTGCACTGTTCATGTGTGAAAGAGCAGAGCTGGATGTGAGGAGGTCAATATGCAGTAAGAGATGGGAACAGAATGGGGGAACAGAACAGCATCCAAGCCATAGGGATGAGAACTGATAATTGTAGGAGCACAGTGAAAGGGGAGAGTCAAGAAGAGAGCAAAGATGACGGTAACAAGGTTAGAAGCAAAATAAGAAACTACAGTGAACTCTTAAGAGCTCAGCTCTGCCATACTGACACAAAACCTGTGAAACAGGGAGAGATTTTTCTTAAAGCTGAAATTCACATTCTAAAGCTGCACCTTGTAAGCAGTGAAGCACTTTTTACCTAGAGATCTGAAATGTCACTTCTTCCCTGCAGTAACATTTTGGTGACAAAATGCAGCTGTGCTTTTAAAAGCAGTTTTTGCTTTTCACCTTGTCACTTTTCAGAACATCTGTAACACGCTGCGCTTTCAGGGGTTTGAGCTGTCTTTGGAGGATCACACTCCATCGCACTGCAAAGGAGAACTCAAACCAGACGTGTTTCTTTCCTCAACTAGAGCAGGAGTTCAGTTATAAAGATGCACGGTGTTCTGGCTTTGTTCTGCCTGAAACAATCCTTACCAAAGCCAGGCTGTGAGAGTAGGAGTAAAAGAGTGTGCCAGGAGGAGATGGGTAGATCATTCTTTTAGCTGAAGGTGATAGACCCTATCTCAGGTGGGGACATTCCTCCAGCTGAGAATAATAATCTGTGCCTGTGCTTGGAAGTGAGGCAGAAATGTAGCCATTTGAGTGACTGAAGCAGAAAGGATGTTTTTATTCCAAGGTTCATAAAGACTGGCTTGGTGGTTGAACGTTCCTCATTCTTCACCTGAAAGCTTTCTGCATATAAAGCAATACTGTGTGCTAACAGAAATGGAAAATACACAGTAATATCCTGCAGAATAGCCTACTGTATGCAGTAGACATGTTCTTCATGCCCAATAAAAGAATATGAACCAGCACTGACAATCCAGCAAACACAAAAACAAAGCAACCTTGTTTTGGACAGCTGTTGCAGAATATAACGAAGTGTGGAGAGATGCTTATCAACAAATGCAAACATCAGCAAAAGTTATTACTTCCCAGGCCAGCGCTTTCAAACTGTGTCAGGGAAAGGACTTTTTAATCACCTGATTTTTGTAGCAGAGATAGGTAATGGTGTTACAGAGTTATGCTGGTAATGTTTTGACTGGAGGTAGGGGAAGAAGGGGTATCATAACATACCAGTATTGTAATTGTCAAACACTTTGTCCTCTAGCACTCACACCTCTGCATCTAACTGAAGATGTAAAAAAGCCTTTTGCTCTTCTCTAAGTGAACACAGAATTGTTGGAAACAAGGGTCTGGTACCAAGGTTAGATTTTGTAATATTGAGGATGGATGCTGTGCTACCTTGCAATTTCACCAGTACCACCACCTATTTCACCTGCAGTGTTCCTAACTATTTCTAGTCTAGCCCTCCATGTAACTTTGTCAATAAACCACATACCTGATTTTAAGCTACAGTTTCCAATTTAATGCTGGGCTTTGTCCAGCTCTGTTCCCAGATTATGCAGGGAACACCAGGACTGTTAATATTAGATAGCATAAGAAAAAAAACAGATGTGCTTTCAATTATCCAAAGTAATAGGGAGAGGACTATAACTTGGATACAGCAAAGACATGATCTGGTACAACGCATGTATTAAATAAGCTGTAAGAACATAGTGGCAGGCAAGATACACTGCCAAAAAAAAAGGGATAGTAGGATAATTTTCTTTAGTGTGTCAGTTTACCTGAAGAACTCACTGTCACAGGGTGCCACAGAGGGCAAACCAAGGTTTGATGATATGAGAAATAAAAGTTGTTGACAGTTACATAAGCTTGGATAAAAACATCACGGCCAATCAGCCCCCACAACTACAGTTTTGAAGCCAATTACGTATCATGGAGCTTCATAACCCTCTCTACACACAGCCAGTTACAGAAACCTTCTGAGACACAGGGCTGGGAGACATGAATCCTTGGGCTCATCATCCAGGAGAGTAAGTCTGGTTTACACACCCTACCCCTCACTTTCTGCCTCTGCAATGTGTGAGGTTTTGACAGCCCACAAAGCAGTCAGAGTATGCTGCTGCCCCGGATGTGGAACTTGCCCTGCAACACATGCTGCCCGAAACTCCCACCCCATGGGGCTCTGACCCATGTCAGCACAGCTGCACACAGGGGCTCAGGGCACCTAAGAACAGACAATTGAAATTTCACTGTAGCTCTCCAAAAGCTGCTATTCATGCAAGCAGCTTTTCTTGGTCAAGCAATTCCCGCCCACCTCTCATGACAAAACAATGGCTTACAAAAGCACGAGTTCCCTCCCAAAACATATACTCCATTTCATAGGGGTAGCTCATGCTTCAGCTTAGACATCTTCTCCTGTGAGATCAGAAGGAGCACATCCACGCCGGGGTAGAACAGAACTGAGGGGGTCACCTACGGGTAGAGATCTCTTCTTCATCCTGTGGCCAAGCTTGTCCAGCAAGTATGATTCTGGACCAGGATGCTTCCCTTGCCTCTGCTCCGCAGGAGCATTTCCTGAGCACACCCTGAGACACCAACACCTCACCGATGTCAGCCTCAAGAATTTTTGTAACTTCCCTGTGAGTGCCTAAGGCTCCTGGTGAAGACAATTTGACAGAGAGGAACCTGCTGCTTCCAGGCAGATCTGTTTACTAGCCTCCCTTAGCCCTGGGAGTAGCAGTGCAAGCTGCTGGGGCTTGCCTAGCCCACAGACTGACGGCACTGTCAGGTCCCATTAATCGCAGAGCAGCCAACTCCTCGCACCTCGCTCGCTCCCCCACTGAACACAGCGAGATCTCAGGGGCTGAGACTCTGCCTGCAGACAGGGCTCAGTGATTGATGCATAGCAGTAATTGCCAGCATTCATCTCCAAATAGTGAAACTTCATTTCACAAAGGCTTTTTAGGGTGGGAAGTGCAGGTCAGGACTCCTGCACGCTGATGCTTTTAGAGACAAGCAGGGAACTCTTAGGAACCTCAGCCCAACAACTCATTGCTGGTGAATTAAAGAGGAAAACAAGCTCAAGTGCCTCTCTCATTAGTTCAAGCTGTTCTTACCTGGAGGGTGGAGAGAAGGACTTGCAAGCCACTGGCTTCTTGTTCTGCCATGCTGTTCCCCACTCACGCTCCCTCTTTCTAGCAGCAGAAACAATGCAGCGAGAAAGCAAAGCTGCCAACCTGCCTTGCTGCTGCCCCTGTGCCGCTTAAGACACGAAGAAGCCGAACGCAGATCCCCAGCCACATGCACGCCGCTACCACCAATAATCACAGCAATGCAACTCTAGACCTCAGCAGGAGAGATAAATGTACCCCCTCCCTCTCAGCTCTCCCACTGTGACGAGACGATTAATTCCTATATAAAGAATCCTGGGGATTAAGTAAAGTGCTCAGGAAAGGTCTGGGTGCTTGGTGTGTGACAGGGGGAGTGTGGGGAGGGTGGCAATAGCAACAAGAAAGCAGAAGAGCTACAAACCTCAAAGAAAGCCAGCGAGAAGGGAGGGAGCACACTGGCAGCCTGACAGGCATTCCCAGCTGACCTGCTGATCCGTTCCAGACCCCGCGCAGATTCGTCTCCCTTGGACTCCGTTCCAGTGAAACCGGAGACATGGAGAAGGCAGAGCAAGCGGGAGAGATGCCCTCCGTCTTAATGAGCGCTGACAACGAACGGAAGATACACCCAGCATGAGGGACAGGTGGAGGGGGTTCGTCGAGGCTCACAGAGGGTTTTTGGCTTCCAACCCCAGTGCTTCTCCTGAGCAGCAGCCACTACGGCCATCGTCAGAGCCCTGACAAGTGACCACAGGGCAGGGAGCACCTACAGAGGGGCATTTCATGGCTGTCTGGCAAAGGCCAGGGAGGAGAGCTGCCCCTGCAAGGTGCAGTTTGGGAGAGAATTTGCTCCAAGGGCCACTACAGTGGTTCACACATACCCTTCTCTTTATGTAAGTATAGTAACTCAGAGCATAGGTCACTCCCTGGTGCACAAGCCACGCTATAGTACAGTTGTAGTTGTAGCCCAAATTCCTAGGAGGGCATAGAGTCCACTTTTAGCTTCAGCTGAATGATATCAAAGGACTTGGTAAACAAGAAGCAGCAGGTAAAGAAGTTGAATAGAGGTATAGATAAGGATTTTCCAGCAAAACATTTTCAATGTGAAAATGTCAATTAGTCCAAAGCAAACATGTTTTCAGGGATGCAGCAATTTTGCTTCAGCTTTAACACCAGAATGGCATTTTTGGTCTAGAGAGACATCACTCCAGGGTGGTTGGAAAGCTGACAGTGGAGACAATTACTTCATATGCAGAAGACAAAAGGTTAGATCTTGTCTTTCCAATCTGGGGACATTAATTTCAGTCTTTTACCTCTCAAAAAAAAAAATCTTTATTCTGGTGTGAGAATTTTTGGTCCCTCCAGTAGGAACTTTTCCACTTTGAATTAATAACTAAGGGGTTTTGAAGCAGTAATGTGACCCTCGGTCTCTGGGCACAAGACAGATGCTAACAGAACTTAGTGCCACACCAAGAGATGCTAGACAGCCAAGGTGAGCACACTTTTCTTTGTCAGTGGAGCAATCACAGGCTGGAGATAAACCCCTAATCTTCTAAGAAGGAGTTAAATGAAAAATTACAACTTCACACTTGACCAAGGACTATGTTCATGTGATGATCGTTACACCCTGCAGAACCTTCATTGATCAAGTGCTTTAAGCAAATGGTAGGACAAGTTCTCCCCAGCTCAGCCCAGCAGTGTGTGAACAAGTGGCACAAGCATGACATTCCTTGGTTTCTATGGGTGCCAGCGTTCCAGGATGTCAATATCAAGTTATAAAATGAACCAGATTAAAATTCCTTTGCCATAATTATGGAGGCACAGTAGTCCATTCAGAGAGAATGCCATGAGGACCACTGACTGATGGACAAGATGCTCTACAGATGACTAGGCAGAACAGAAGAAAAGGTCTACAGACTCCTTTCCTATAGAAATTCAGGGTCAGAGATTTTAGTTTTCTTTAAAAAAAAAATTTATTTCAATTAAAAAAATCTGTCATACTTCACAAAATGCCATATTTTAGATAAAGAGCTGGTGTTCTGACATTAGAGCACAGAGTTTTTGGCAATTTTGGGTGAGCTCTATGAGTATTAAAAAATTGACAGTTTAGGAAGTACACAGAGGGATCTCTCCATCCCTCCCTTGCAAAAAGATTCCTCCTAAAAGCAATGGAAGCATCCAATGGCAATCTTAAAATCTCCAAGAGTTAACACACTTGATGCATGGCTTTGCAGCAAGGCTTTGCTGTTTCTTTCACAATCAGCAGGACTCAATAAAATCTAATAATGAACCATATGTAAGGACAGTAAAAGACCAAGGGAATGCAGGCAGTGTCCTCAAATGGGCTGGGTAGGAGGAAGGTGGGTAATGGGTTTTGTGAGCAGTGCCAGCACACTACGTCTTTCGCAAATTAGTACACTGACAGAAAATTACTTCAGAGATAATTAGAAGCTGTTTAAAGGAGCTCTTCCACAATGTCACTTTGTTCTCTTTCTTGTGACAATTGTACTTGTCACTAGAGCTGTGTGGAACTATTAATTCCTGCCGTGTGGATTTTCAGAAGGCAGTGAGAGCTGATGGAGGTAAGTAGGCAATGACCGCAGGCAGCCTGGATCCCCTTCCCTACCACATGCCACAGCCAGATCCCCCAGCTCTCCCACTGGAACAGATTCATGAGTATCACATGGTGATCCCCTCTCCCTGTTGCATCGTAAAACACTACATGAGTAACTAGCTTTCTACCCTACCTAGAACACAAAATTGGCCTCTGTTACAGGTTCCCAGCCTCCCTAAGCCCTTCCCAGAGCCCAGTGATCTGTTTATTCCTCTCTGTACAAAGAAGCTTTAGAAATAATCGCAAAAATTTCACTGTAAATATGTCAACCCAAGAGGAAGGGAAAATCAACAGCAAAGCTTGGGGGAAAAAAAAAAACTCTTTATGTTCTTTAAAATTTTAGTGGAGTTAGCTTGGTTGTGCCCAGAGACTACAAGAAAGCATCATATAACAGAAATATGTGGAACTTGTGTTTGATTTGAAAACAAGATGCAATGACAAGAGTGGTTAACAAATAGAAATGCTAATAAAAGACACCAGAAGTGACAGTGATGTTTACATAAATTTAAGATGTACAGCAAAACTCCTTCGAAACCAAATTCTCAGCTGTAAATCTCGGGGGCCTCTAATTATTCACCATTCCATAGCCATTAATTCCACATTTTGTTGAATTTCCAATTTTGTTGTTAGTTTTGAAGAATAGAAGGTCCCCTACCTTAACACACAGAGGCTGAACAAATTAGGAAACCTACACAAAGATAAATGCCAGAAATAAAGGATATAGATTCTCCCTTTCCATTCATATGACAGTGCCAACCCAGTTTGAAGATTAGCTTGTTAGAGTTTATATTGATGGCACTGTTTTTCTTCCTGTGCCCTTAGGGGAATGTGATCCTTAAACAAAACGAAAATTAAACTCATGACTGCAGCTTCCGACTAGTGCCAGAGTTAATGTTCTTGCGGGGAGGACGGAGGGGATTAGAAGCACAAAGGCAGGACCTCTGGGCTCTCTGCAGGTGCTGCACAAGCTCAGAGCAGTAATTTTCTTTTCTTGTGCTCTAGGGCTCAGACACACAAACAAGTTAAAGATGTTGTCTGATCTCCAGTAAATGTGTGTACATACTTTTAACCCATAGCAAAGGGAAGATAATTCAGAATCATTTTACCTGCATTAAAAGAGCACTCTGTCCAATTATTGTACATTTTATGAGCATATGCAGAAACCGTTACCATGGACCAGCTGACACTAAGTAATATACTAAACACAGAAACTTGCTTCTGTATCTAAAACTATATTTTCCCTACCTGTGAAATTTCAAAGTCTTCCTTGTGGAAATATTGTAAAGCTATGGAATTTGCAAGCCTTCATCCAGAAGCATTACAGAGAAAAAAATCCAAACTATTTTCAGCTACAGTATTGCATTAGAATGACATAAGGTTGAAAATCTCCCTGGATGAGATGATCTGGAAGTTTTCCTTGTGAACAAAATGATGAGAGGAAGACAGAAGTCCTCTGCCAGGTACATAGCAACCATAGTATCATGAATTTGTAAGTTAAAAGTGAGAAGCCCATACAAGAATTTAACATATTTAAATAAAGACTTTCTGTGTTATTTTCACATTTCCACTAATCCTGTCACCTCTAAAACAGAATTAACCCTGTTCTTACCCATCTGAACCTCCACTGAATTACATTTGAAAGTAATTTACAGGCTAAAGCAAAATTAGCCCAAAGAAAAGTCAAACACAGCATATGTAGCACCAGAATCAATATCACCTGAATAAACTGACCAGCCACAGCCAAGTCTCACATTTCCTGTCTAGAGTCTACACCACTGAATTGTAAAACTCATTCCATTTGTGGACATTAGCATTAAATGGAGTCCTGTCATGGTTTAACTAAAATACCACACAGTCACTCACTCACTCCATGCCTCATTGCTCCCCAGTGGGATGAGGAAGAGAACTGGGGAAAAAAAGAGGCAAAACTCATGGGCTGGGATAAAAATAGTTTAAAAGGACAACAGAGGAAAAGAAAACAGAGATGGAAAACAAAAACAATAACAGAATGTACTTAAGCATGTAACTTACAGTACAACAGCTCTCCAAGGATCCTGATGCCCAGCTCCCTCCTGAGCAGCAAAACCTGCCCCTCAGCCCCATCCCCACTTTATATACTGAGCCTGACATCACATGGGATGGAACAGCCCTTGGGCTCATTTGGGGAAACTGTCCCAGTGCTGGCTAATTGGTAACCTATCCCAGCTGTGTCCCCCAGCCACAGGTGCCACCAGCTCCAGGTCTCCCAGCTCAGGTGAAAATTAACTCCATCCTAGCCAGAACCAGGTCAATTCTAAATAACAAAAATTCACTTGGAAACCTGAATTTAACTTGAGGATATTTTCCTTCTGATTCTCAAAAAATTGTCATGAGTTTTGCACTCAAATTGCACACCTGGTTTCTGATAGGATCATTTCTGTTTTTAAACCAGTGAGATAGATAAGAGGACAGCCAAGTTCCATTAAAAACATGGGGGGGGGAGTGCGGGGAAGTTTAATTGGATAAATTATTCATTCCAAAGCCAGCCTGAGTTTTATGAAATGCAATTGAAATATCACTGTGTAAAATACCCAGTTAACTGTCCATGTTGCATTTACATTAAATAGAGGAATGAGTTCCCCTGTCAAAATTAAATGTTGCCAAGGAATGTATACATTTTAATAGGGAATATTGCTTTTTATATTTGGATTCTCTTTTCTCTAAAACACCCTTCATTTTTATTATCTTTCATTCAAACACAATGATTATCATAAGTCATTGCCAAAACAAAGTTTATATATATGAATATGGGAAAGAGAAGATCTTCCATTTGTGAATGACTATGTAGAGGTTTACCCCTCTGAATAACATCGTCCCCCCCCAAAGAAATAATTTACTTCTCTACAGCAGTGAAATGAAAACACAGCAAGTAATAGCACTGAAATTGTTTGTCAGATGCTGCTGAAAGTGACCCAAGGCTCCCGCAGCCCCTGGATGGGAAGTTAATATCTTCTGGGTCAGAAACAGACCGCTGGAAAATGCTGGTGTTACACTGGTTTAATACGAGGCTGGTACTGCACAGGGTGCCTAGGGCAGAGAGGGGAACAGGCTGGCTTAATCAGAGCTTCGTTTCCCTGGAGACATCCCTATCCATCCAGTCTTTCATTGTGTTGCAGCAAGGTGGTACAGCCTGGGGATCCTCGGCCAGGGGACAAACTGCAGATCATTTTTACAGCAGCATGGTGGCCAAGGGTATAGGATGTACAAGACCACAGGGCTGGTGTTTCGGAGGCCACTGTGGTTACATGGTATGCAGCATCAGTATACGATACAGGATATTTTCTTGCATCACTGTTCTTTCTAACTAGCACTGAGACACATGCTCCCATACGTGCTCCCACTTCTCTGTCTCCAGGTCCCAAAACCCGACATCATTTATAAGGGCATTAATAGAATTAAATAAAGAGATCCACTGCAATAACATATTAACCCCGGCTTGAAAACACACCCTGCATTTGCAGCTAGGCTCAAATAGCATTCACGTGGCCTCCACACACTTTGGATCTGTTTTGTAATTACAATGGACAATATTTTGGCAAATCAAACTTTCAAGCTGTTGATCAATTCAGCCATGAACTGTTTCATAAACCAGGAACAGAAGTGTGCTGGCTTCGTGCCATGCTGTTTTTTCCTTCATTGAAGAATAAAAAATTTCATTTGTCAAGTAGAATGTATTTTCCTACACCTTGACAGATTGTCAAATATTCTGAAATATACTTTGTTGGGCTCTTATTTAAATGTAGTTTATGAAATGCAGGTCGTGTATTAAACACACTTACACAACTTATCCTGACAAAGATGTATTTAACCACTTGACTGCTGTCAAGTGTTCCCGCTTTGTCCCGATAGAGCCCCTTGCTATGTTGTTCAATGCCTCAGCTACAGCAGGTAGACAATACTTGCTCTCCTACTGAATGACACGAGTACGTTCCAGTCAGATCTACCTGCTGTGCTACTGATTGCTCCCGGTCCACTGATCGAGGAGGCACCTGCTATGCCAGCGAATCCGTGAGACACAGGCGGGTGAAGTCCCTCGCTGGACTGCCGAGTCTTCTGGCTGTTGACAGAGCACACGCGGTGTGGGGTTGACTATCCCACCTCCTGTCAAATAGCCCATAATGCTATTCTTGTGTTGAAAGACAACAGTAGGCATGTACTGAAGAAGCAGGGAAGGAGGATGAAATAATAGTGAAATAGTTAAATCAGCAGCGTTGGTGCTTTAATCCCCTTTGTCAGGTCCCCAGGCAGCAGCACAAGGCAAAGGCCCCTTATTCTGATGCTTACAGCTCAGTGAATGTTTCTGCTGGACAAAACATCCTCCCCATTTTCCTACAGACATAACTACATCAAGCTTTTTGATTGCTTATAAAAGGAAACCATTCTTTTTCCTACCCTGGCGGACTGATTCTCTTTTTCTTTGTCACTTATTTCATCAATTTTGTCTGCTTAAAATGTCTCTATTCTAATTTAATAGTACATGGCACCCACATTGCAGAAGTGTGAGCACAGACATAAGTACAAGACAAGGAAGGATCCGGTCGTTCGAATGTTTAAGGAAATGGACTTCATGCCAGCCAGATGCAGCAGTACACAAAGCTTTCCCATTAGCAGAACAAATTGTGTTGTACCTGTCTTTTCTGTTTATCTCCTGTTTAGTGTCTGTGATAGACAGAACAATATTCTGTATGCAAAGGTGCCAGAAGAAGTGGCTCTGAAAGGGTAAGAAACAAGGAAAAAGCAGAGAACTCAACCCAAATGAGCAATCTGGTGGGTGAAGCATTTTAACGAGGCCAGCAAGTGGAGGAGAACATAGAAAGTTGGGCTGTTATAGGTGATACTGTATCAGGATGTAGAGAATTAACCCCAAAAGGGATTCCCCATCACAGTTTTTGCAGAAACCTGTCTGGGTTTATAGCCCAACCTCCTTCCGCTTATTTTGCTTCGATTGCCACAGGCTTCAAAAAATGAATGAATATCAGTCATCTTCCAGTGCAATCCAGGGCTGAACTGCACTAGCGAGGGCACCCATGAAAACACAAAAAGCAAAGAAGAAGCAAAATGCACTGGCTTGCACAGATCACTGAAGGCTGGTAGCACTACGCTCTTAGCTCATTTTAGTGCTGTGCAAACTAGCTTGGCTACGGCAATGGCTGAAGAGCATCTTCAAGGGTTTTCAAGAGAGGAAGCACCTAAGGAAATAAGAAAGCATTTTAGACCACTAGATTTCGAAACCTGATCTTCACAGTAGTAACAAATGCTGTGACCCCTTATAAGTTAGCAAGGAATTTATCCCATGTAATCAATGTTTCCAGCAACAGCAGGCTACTGAACTTTATTAATTGTTTTAATGATGAATACTGAATGACTTTCTCTACCCACCCACCCCAGTGCTTCAGAAGCCATCAGAGTGACTGCTCTCGAAGTCTGATGTGACCGGGTGCAAACAGATTCCCAGGAAAATTCCTCCTTTATCCCTGTCTCATGAGGCAGCAATAACAAAAAATATATATATATATATATGATGGTGGGAGAACTCCTCTTCTGTTTCCTCTGGGCCTGTCAGACCTGGTTTTCTCTAAAGCTGGAGTTGAATGGTCCAAGTCCAGAGGAGCCTCAGTACATACACTGAAACTTGGCTAAGACTGAATCTGAAAAATAGTTTGTAACCTTGTAAATACAGCAGCGCTACAGAGGCCTTGGAAAGCAGGCTGTCATCACTGAGGGCTGCATGAGAAACACAGTTGGAACTGAGGATGACCCGTTATTTACAATCCTGCATCATTAAAATCCTCCCCATCTTGAATGATGAATGGTTCTCCTGCAAATAGGAGCACAACAAAATGTGAAATGCAGGGAAATTCGCACTGCGGGGAAGGAAATAATCTCAGAGACGGAGAGGCTGTAAGACTGAAGGACAGCATTTGTCTCCATTTTGCTTTGACTGATTGAAAGCAGGCAGGGTTCCTGCAGACTTGGCCTTGGAAGCAGTTCAAGAGGACCCCTTAGGAGAATAGGTCCTTCTGACTTCCCTCTGCTCCGTAGTACTCAGAAATACATTCCACCTCTCAACCCTTTCGTTGTGCAGAAAAGTGGCTTCTTGCAAACACTCTGGGAAAAACGTAATTCAAAGGACCTGGCCCAGTTTCCCACATCCATGAACCTCATGGAAATACTACAGACTGGCATGCCATATTATGCCCATAGATCCTATCTGTGATTCCAGGCCCTGCCTCCTCTCCCCGTCACAGGGGCTTTTTCCCTACTCTGATCTCTTCTGCCTCCCTGGAGGAGCGCCTGCAGACCTGCTAAAGAAGATGGCTTGATACAATTTCAGAAAAGCCCTTTTGTCAAAGTGCAAACCCTGTGGAAATCTTCCCGGGCAAAAGCTATTTCTGGAAGCAATAGAGTTACTGAAGCTTGACTTCCTATTGCATGCAGTTTCACAGTTGACCAGCTGTGTCTGAAAGCACAAGCTCCCCAACTGAAGTGGTTGGGGCAATCTTTTTCACACTTTCCTGGCCCACAGAGCCTCCAGAGTCTACTAGAAAAGCCTTTTCCTCATCAGTGGCACACAGCGGGTGTCTCACTCGTACCCAGCCACTTGTTTTTACTAAAATCCCATGAACTACATTATATTTGGGATTTCTGCTGCTCTGTAAAATGCATTTTGAAGCAGGCCAATTGGTTCATAAGTTTTTAGAGTGGGAGGGACAAACTCAGGTCAGGATTGTATCAACCATGTGTCCAAAGGAAATCAAACTAAAGAAGAATAATCATTCAAGGCCATTTTCACATAATCTCTGAATACGTCAGCAATGCTTACGATGATCTACCAACGCAGGTGAGTTACAGGCCCCTCCTACATAGACCTAAGGCGGTTTTTATGAACATGACATAATTGCTAACAATCCCCAGACCAGGCCTCTTGTTCAAGCTGTGGCAGCTCATCTTTTTAGCTCTGGATGTGCCTGGTGCATTCCCTGGTGTGCTTATCAATAGCTCTTGACATGTGCAAAATGCAGTAAATATTAATCCATCAAGTCTCACAACTCCCTCTCGGGGAGTTGGGCAATCAATTTTTTTTTTCCAGCTTACACTCCGGGAAGTCGAGGGGTCGTCTCTCAAGGACACGCACAGCATCAGTGGCAGAGGCAGGGGGAGGAACGGGAAAACTCAAAGCTGTGATAGCTGGGATGGAATGAAAAAAAAAACTTGTCATTTATTCAGCTGTTGAATTTTTCTCCCTGAAGTCAAAGAGACTGTGGTCGGGTGCACATTTGTCAGCAGTTCAAGCAGGCAGCCCTTATTACTGATGCCTGGCTCGTCATCTGAACTTCTTCACGCTTTTGTCCTTTGGGTAGCATTTGGTGAGATTTTTTTTTTGTTCCAGCGATCTTGTATGTGAATCTGGCTTGTTCTGGAGATGGGCTCAGTGAAATCATGAGGTTTTTTACTTAGTTCTAATGAAAACTTGCCTTACCAGGCAGCTTCATTTAAGAGTGACCACAGAGGTTCATATCTCCACCTTCTTACTGCAACATGGAGCCAAGTGTAGATTATTCCAGGTCCTGTCCCTGAGGTGGCTGGTGGGACAATGCTGGTATCTATAATAACTTGGCCCCTCAGGTAAACGTTAAGACCTTGTGAACACAGATTTATCCTGGGAGAAGCAGAGAAACAAATACACAGCCAGGCAGAGCCATGTGAAACAAGCTGCCTCTCAACTTTATTATCATAAGTGTTTCTTGTTCAGCTCATTACATGAATTCAGTTCTCCAAGTATTTCTTCCAAAATTTGTTAGTGGAGGGGAGCCCAGTGGCCTGATACATCCACTTCAACCCTCCTCCGTTTAAAACTCTTCAATCACTGCCGGCTCTTCTTCAGTAAAACCTTCGTTTCATTAAAATTTAATTATTGGTTTAATTAAAATAGGCAAGCAGCAGTGTGAGATGTGTATGGTTTTTTATGGCTGAAGGAGACTGTAAAGTCCTCATTCATTTCCCAAAGTAGCTTCCACAAAAAAAACTGGGCTGCCTTTTTATAGGCCAATTCTCAATGCTGCTTTCAAATGGATCCCACAGCCATTCGTATAGATTAATTCAGGCAGTGAATCAGATCCTGCTCATTGGCTGCCTTTCAGAACATACCGACGATGCGCCGGGAGCCCCACGGTGGAGCCCTGAGAGATGATGGGACTCTCCAAATGATTAATTAATCCTCATCCAGGCATTTTTTCAGTTCTGTCTTAATTTATTCACATCGCAAAACAAATTCAGCCTCTCTGAAATGGGCCGGACTGACAAGCCTTGTGTGCCTGACAATTGCTGTTATTCCCACAGGAAGTGTGAACAGGGCGAGGTTCTCCTGTACTGGTGAAACTTGTGCTCTGACACAGGAGACAACCTCAAAGCATACTCAGACCCTAGTTTCTCCAGTAAAACTGATAGCTGAAGGGGTTGCCCAGTTTCAGGCAACCTTTGGCCCCAGCCAGGACCAGCATGAGATGTCCGAAGGCAGTCGTGGTTTCCCTAAGAACCAACTCCAACAGTTGCTAATGATTTTCAAGGAGAAAAGTGGATTTGACCTCATGACAGATATATGAATTATTAGACTCTCTTAAGTCCCCAAACCATCTGGTCTTTGGATGTTTTTTCAATCACTCTTCTCTTTGCACCAGTGAATTGAGTTTCAAAGAACCGTGTAGTTCTTTGTAATTGCTGGTTACAAAATAATTACAACAAAAAGGAGAATATTGAAACTTTCAAATATTTTCAGGTCATGCTTCAAGGCAATGCTGGGCTGCCTTCCCAGGCTTTTGCAATCTTCAGATCTCTTCGGCCATAGTCCAGAAAGAAATGAGAGAAATAGCATTTCATTTAGAAGCAACCTTTCAGACACATTTGCAGGTACTCGCAGTGACCTTCATTTATCCAATCCTCTCCAGCAACACTGGCTGAGAATGCAAGTAAAGGGCAGGGCTGGGAACAGAGTGTGCTGTTTCAAAAGGATTTTACATCTCTTTTGTACTTGCTGGAAATCTGCTTTCATTTTTCACTTTAAATATCTTCCTATATACGCCTGGAGGTTGCAGATTTCTTTTCATGAAGGAAAGTATAGATCAATCTGCAGGTAGAGGTCTGATTTTCAGCATCACCACTGAGTTCCTTGGGAGCCTGGCAGCGCCAGAGAAAATCAGGTAGCAATGCTGGTACCCCGGTATCTTTCACCTAAAGGTAAGTGTATTGTATGATGGTGAAATGGAAGAACTTCTGCTTTCTTTTCTTCTCCACGTGGCTTGACTGAGCAATACCTCACAAACTTCTTGATGCTAAGTTGCTCCCTTGTCTCCATGGATCCCATTGGATCTTAATGGATCCTTGAACAGATCCATAGATCCTATTCAAATTTATTAACATAGTAAAAACTAGCTACAGTTTAGAAAAACTCAGAGCCACAGATTGGCCATAGGTTTGAAGAAAAGAGTACTTGGAGTGTCAGATAAGGTTTTCTTACTGGTGTGCATACAGGAGAAACAACGCCAGGCTAGACAGACTCAGTCTGAGCTAGCGGAGCCGTAGGAGCTGTTCTTGCGCTGTTAAATTCAGTCTCTTTGGGCTCTCTTGTCTTCATCAATAACATTAGACTCACATCACAAGGGCTTGTGAGGCTTTGCAACTGTGAGCTCCTCAGCTGAAAGGAGCCATATAAGTGTAAACATAATTGTATATTATTGAGGAATGCTGCTGTAATAAACAGCCTCTATTACCAACTGTCCAGCTGTAATATTTGTGTTTGTATCAGCACTTTAAAATCATTGATCTGCAATAAACTCCGTGCGGGGAAAAGAATCTGAACCAAAGGTCAGAGAAGAGAAATGCAATTTTCCCCATCAGAGCCTGAGATAGCAAGGCTGGAGAGCCACTGCACAGAGCTCAGCCAGCGAAACTGCGGCCGCATAAAGCTGCATCGCCGCTCCCTTCCCCACTGCTAGAACGGCACTAGGGGAGACGACCCAGGATCAAAAATGCTTGCAGCAGCAGTCTGGTTGCAAGACTAATCATCGCTAGTCGGCTTGGCCTGCCAGATTGCAGGTAACCACATACTGTGCCAGCGCCGCACAGGCACTTTTCAAAGCCAGAGCCAACCTCCCCGTATCCCTGTGTGTGGCAGCAGCAGGGTGAGCTCTGTGGATGCCTCCTAACAGGTTTTGCTCCAAACAGAGCCTTTGAATTAGGACCTGCCTCGTTTCATTTTATCTGGGAACAGGAGAATTGCTGAACAACAGGTATTGTGGAGAGCAGTAGCCCAGATGGGATCTGCTCAGGGGACACACTTTTAAATGTACAGTAGCGTAAAACTCTGCTCCTTGGTACCTGAGTGCTGTACATTGCACACTTTATCCCCTGAATGTGCTTCTCTCCCCAAAGGCAGACCCACTATCCTCTCTTAAGAGAAACCCGAAAATCTCCTCCTCAGACAGCTCTGGGTGTGTTCCCGTGCCCAAGAGCAGCAGTGGCGATCCTGCCCCTCCAAACAACCTGGGATTCTCCTTTCTCCCATCTCCTGCAAGGCAGCTTCACTTCCTCAAGTCAGTGACCCAGGAATCTGGTCCCTTGACTCCCCACCACCAAGCATCCCAAACCACCTACCCAGTATCAGTGACTGTATCCTCCTGTCCCAGAACTGGCCTGGGACACCTATGCTATTCCCTGCCTTCCTGCTATATCCTTTTTCAGCTCCCTCCTCCTCCCTCTTTCCCCAGCCTTGTTCTTGAGGGCAATACAGCTACCTAGAAGCGATACCACCTCCCAGCAGCTGGGCACTTTGGAAATGGGATTTCTGGAGTCACACAGACCTGATCTCCCCAGTTCATGCCTTGGCACCTCCTGCTCCACGGGCTGCAGGGAGTTTACACTGGGGCTCAGATGGAGGGGAGCAGGGCAGGAGGCAGGAACTGCCCCACCAGCTCTGCTGCAGCCCTGAGGGTGCTGGAGGTTGGGCAAATCTGCCCTCCGGCCAAGAGGAACCAGCAAGCCCTTTCTGAGTCACTGTTGGCAGGTTGTGCGGGATGAGCTAACTGAAGCTTGTCTCTCTCTGGTCCTAGAACATTACAGGGGAACTGCTGAAAAAAAATGAAAGAGCAGACTGGCTGTGCCCCTCGACGTCTGGGAGAAGAAGGAGTGATGCAAAGGCAGAGGGCTGGCAGCGAGGAGAAACAGGGCTAACAGAGAGTGCCAGGGCTGGCTTCGGTGATAAAGCAACAGTGAAATAGCACAATGTCATCACCTGCCAGCTCCTTCCTTTCATCCTCCTGAGTCTGCACATTCATAATTGGGGACTTGTCTCTACCATCTAGGGCACTTGGCAGCCCGCAGCTCTCCTCCCTACAGCCAGGTTTGTGATCAGATTAAAGCCCATTTCATGTTCCCTTCGCTCAGGTCTCTGTCATGCTCACTGCTCCCCCGATGTTTACCTGTGATCGGCTGACTCATTTCCACACGAAGAACTGACATTTCCCTCTCAGATCCAGCACAGGGGTCATTGGTTGCTACGTTAAAGGGAAAGCTACAATGAAGAGATTTTTCTAATCACTGCATCAGATCACAAAGGAATGTAAATCACTGAGCAGTGGTTTTTGTTAGAAGGGAGAGCAAGGTTACTTCAGGTAGTTCTCAAGAGCATTTTGATATTTCACATGATACGCCCACGTGCAGAAGCTTGCACACATTCACGTGCACACAGGCACCCCAACAAAGCACAGCTGTCACTGAAATCATTAGGAGAAGTTCATCATTGCATGGAGAAAGGTGCTCTGATGCTGAGGAGCACCTCCGCCCAGTGCCACACCCCAGAGGTCCCAGCTGGTCTCCACAGGGTCACTTTTTGCCCTGTGCCACTTTCTGCCATCTGATAAACTGGGGTAGTATCCCGTCTGCATTCACTGGACATAGCAAGGATGAGTGTGTTAAAAATACATCAAATAACAAAAAGCAGAGAAGTAGGCAAGGCAGATACAGGACTTATTAGCATGAGGTGACTAACAATAAGTTAGGACCAGATTTATCTGCATGTCTTATGATACGGTTATTCACAGAAACATTAGTACAGATGTACAAAAAGGGCACCTGATATATTTAACCTTAGTTTTGTGTTCTACCCTTACTGAAGCTGAGATGGTTCAAGGGAAGAGGGGAAGAGAACAAACCAATAAAAGGATATAGTGTGGCAGAGGGTGGGAAAGAGGGTAGAAATTGTCCTGGCCTGGAGCATCCAGAAAAGGCATAAAAGGTGCCTGCAATTTTCTTGCTACAGTGATGGAGAACATATTTTGTGTTTCTCACTCTTTCTTGGGATTTCTGGACAGTCTTCTGAGAGGGACCTGCTGAAGTCCCGCTTCAGAAAAAGAATGATAAATGAGCCATGTTTAAACCTGACCTGTTTAAACCCACTGAAATGCTCCGGAGAGGTCTCCACGCAGCCCTGCTCCAGCCCTTTGTGTCTTGAATGAAGACACAGAGGAGGCAGAGGAGGGGAGGACAGATGTGAGTCGCCTCCCCACGGGCCAGCAAACTGCCACCCAAACCAGACAGCACAGACAAGGAAGAAAAAAAAAAAAAACAAACCAAAACTGGAGCCCATAATCATTTTATGATTCTAATTTAACTTTTATGAACATGTTTTGAGCTCCCCTAGTCAGACTCTGGTATTGATCTTTTCAGTATTGTTAACTCATAACCAGACCATATTTGAAGACATAAACTTTAAGAGGGATAATAAAGAAAAGTCAGGCTGCACTGGCTTATTTTCCTCAGCGCAGGGACTGGGAGCTCTAAATCCTGCTGCAATCAGTGAAATTATGCAAGTGGAGATTAACTCCTGGCTGTGTCAGTTTTAGAGATATTGGGCACCAATGACATCAGCCTTTATTTCTAGTTCAAAGTGGAATTGTCTTGGGATATAAAGCAATGGAAGAGTAAGATGCTAAACAAGTAAAGAGAGCGCTGCATGCTTTTGAGAGAGGCCAAATTGCAGCGGTTTGACCCGTTTCTGGACCAGACGCAGACTCTCCCAAAATGACTCATTGCTTAGATTCAGGTTCTTCCTTCCAACTGGGTTTAAGATTTGAGCTAAGCGGGAGCATTTAGATCTTGTAAATGGCGTTGTTCTTTAGTGAGTGAGCTGACCCTGAGCGCTAGCACAGGGTGATGGATATCCCAGCTTTGCTGTGCTGCCTGTTCGCTCCGTGTTTCGGGTCAGGGAGGTTCATACAGCTTGCTCTGTGCTTCTGACTGATGGCTTACATGAAAAGCCTAAATAACAATGTTCATGGGCTTTTTTCTCTCCATGGTAACAATACAAGAAGGACAGTTTTCCAGTCTCTGGCTGCTTTTGGAAAAAAAGGAACATGAAAATACGTGACAAGTTTCCTTTGTTTAAATGGATCCTAATCTAATGAAGTGAGGGTAGGGGTGGGGAGGGGCACTGCTTTCTGCCCTGTGTATGCAAGATGTGAAAGGTGTTATGAGTTTGAGCAGCAGTATTCAGTTCCTCTGAGGTCTAACCTGGTATTTGAATTTGCAGCGCAGGCTGGAAAGATGTCAAGTTTAACTGGGAATCTGCATCTACTTGCAGACAGACTTAGTGGTCCTTGTGCAGACCTTACCCAGCCGCATCCAAGTCTCAAGAACTCAGTGACCCCTTTTGTTAAAAATGATCCACAGTGCTCAGTTTTCAGTTCTGAGCACTGATCTAAAATAGGTGAATTATTATAACTTCAGGTTTTGTTGCAAATGCTTGGAATAGCACAACTCTCCTCCT
Source organism: Chlamydotis macqueenii (assembly GCF_036417535.1). Classification (NCBI taxonomy): domain Eukaryota; kingdom Metazoa; phylum Chordata; class Aves; order Otidiformes; family Otididae; genus Chlamydotis; species Chlamydotis macqueenii. The sequence goes on along the minus strand of NC_141567.1, from coordinate 7,579,178 downwards.
GCTCAGCGTCTTCAGTCCCCCCACACCCTGCCTTTCCCCAAGCTTGTCAAGGTTGGGATGCATCCCACGGCCCTACCTCTGTGTTTTCCATGACTCACACCACCCAGCATCTCCATGCTTTCTCATTCCAATTGGAATTGAAACACAAAGGGGATCTTCAAAAAATAAAAGGCTGTGGGGTACATCCTGCCAACAGCTTGGAGGGAGTTCAGGGAAGAGCGACTGGAATGATTAGGGAACTCAAGGCAGTGACTTTTGAGGAAAGATGGACATTGCTAAAAATAGCCCATGTGGGTAACTAATGACAAGTAGGGTCTGTGATAAAAGTCACTGTTTATCTAAGGGTATAAATGATCAAGGATGGAATTAAATTATTTAGAGTGCACAAAGGGCAACTACCGGAGTGGTAGTGGGGATCTCTCTCTCCAGAAGCAGCAGCTCACCGCAGCTGGCAGAGTTACAGCCAGAGGGGATCGCGATGGTTGTTCAGTCTGACTCAGTGCATCACACACGACCTTTCTGTGCCACATCCGCTGCATTGGGTAAGGCAGGTACATAGCACTGAACAGAATAGACACTGTATTTGTGTGTCCTTAGAGTTACCATGGTATCAGCACAAAAATACTACTACGATCTCTAGATTTGACTCAGAGAGATATTTGCCTGTCCTTTCTTCACTTATTTCTCCCTGTCCCTCAGCCAACCCCTCTCTCTAGAGCTCATCCACACATCTCTGTGCAAGGCATTTGCCTTCCCTCTTGCATGGAGATCCATTCTGTGGTTTTCTTGTGCTGTTGGGGTATTATCAAACAACGACTATGTGTATATGTTAAGAAAATCATAGTAAGCTATTCTACTGTGTCTCCAGGGTAAGAAATTATGTGCCTAAGGAAATACAGTAGCTATGCTGTATTTTGGCTTTCTAAGGTTTTAACTGTGGTAGTTCATGATAAACTAAGGAAACATACTCATATTTTGTGTGAAGAGCTGTTTGAAAAGCCGTATCCAGAGTAATAAATGGTTCATTGTTAGACTAGCAGGGTATATCTTATGGAGAATTTATGTGGTGCCTCTTAGTTCTGGTGCTGCTCAATATTTTCATTAATAACCAGAATGATAAAATAGAAAATAAACTTATTAAATTTGTTCACAACACTCTGCTCAGAGCAACTAAAATCGCACTGAAGGACAGGCTTAAAATCCAGCACAGAAGAGATGAACAGGGAAGGTCAACAAAATAAATACAGAATGGAGACCACTGGTTAAATAACTATAAAAGGGGATCTAGAGTTATTGTTAAGCTGAATGAGAGTGAAAAATGTCATGCTGCTGAGAAAGGGGCAAACCATGCTGGGATACATAAACAGCAATAAGGCCTGTGAGATGCATAAAATCAGCTTTTTGTTGGCTTTGGACTCGTGTGGGAACTGTAGCCCATTACAGGCACCACATGGCCAATGAGGAGTGGGGTCAGCCGGAGAGATGCCAGAGGCGAGCACTGAAACAACATCCAGGGTTTGGAGAACGTGATCTACAAGGAACCAGTGAAGATGTTGCTTGTTTTATTTGCACCAAGACCATATTTATTTTATTTCATCTGACAGCTGGTTTAGACTATTTCACTCTCTGCTGGAAGCGTGATAAGGTCTGAAATGTGGATTGTGAATAGCTGGACAAACTGCACATTTAAGTCTAATTTTATGTGTAGCATCTTTTATTAATGTTGCAACATTTATTGTGTATTTTAAGTCATCATTGATTTTTATTAAAAAATATACTTTTATTTTATGTGCATGCTGCCACCAAAATAAAATATTATGGTTTTGCCCTCTCAGAATGAATTCTTATTAATCTTCTCAGAGTGCACGAGAAAGTAAGAAGGTAGCTGTCTCAGTCCAAGGCAGCATCAACACCTAAGTTCTTTGACTGAGATATAGTCATGTATTCGTTCCACAGGGATGCAAAAGGGCTGCTTAATTGCATAAAGCAGCATGTGTAAGGTGGGGGCTGAGAAAACAAAACACTCCCCTGTTACTTATTACGTCTGGGACTGATTAGCTCTGTTATTATACAATTAAGATTCAGAGGAGAAGCACAAAATGCCCAGCGAGGACAATGAAAGCTCTTTGAGGTCTGTGCAGGCAGCGAAGAGGTGTGGGTAAGGCCAGGCGCGGGAAGGTATCAGTGCATTTTGCACCCAATCTCTGGGTGCTTTCTTAGGTCAAACTGCATTGGGTTTTATCGATGATATGAAGGCTTTCCAGCAGTACAGCAGTGCATGCTGAAAAGATCCTAGACCCCGAGAAGCCTTATTCATTAAGAGTTTTGCTACCTAGCATAAGTAAATGAGTAATAGCTACAATTATTTTTGTTTGATTTTCAGCTAGATAGAGTTACATAGCTTTGCATTAATTGAAAGGCTGAGTCTGACCTTGCATTAACTGGGGAGCAGACTATAAGGATATGATTGCTCATTAGCCTGGAATGCAGGTAAACTAGATCCCAGATGGTTTTGGCTCTGGGCATTTTGATAAGACACCTGCAAGCACTGGCTATAATAATAATGAAGCCATGACAGTGGGGTTAATGCAAACACGGTGCAAATATAAATGAGTAAATGCTCTAACAACTGAACATGGGGTATGATAATGTATACAATTAAGGAAATTAATATGTAAAATAGCTACATGGTGTATAAAAGAGCATATTTAAGGCTAGAGGTCTCCAAAGCTCTTTCCCCGAAGATACTAGCTTCAGCACTAGGGAATCATCTTGCCATGCCACACCAAGAAGTTTGTGAGCACATGAAAGGAAGAGCTGCCTGCTGGTAGATTTTGTGCATCAGAGCACTACTTTGATTTTAGTGATAAAGAGGGCTCATTTACCTCCAGTTCATCTTTTATCATGCAGGTGTGCAAAATCTTAAGTGTTAGTTTGAGGTACCTGTTCAGACAGGAGCCTGAGATGCGAGGCCACCTGGCCCAGCTGCATCCAACCATTTGCGGTCACAGCCACCTCCATTAGCATCACCTTGCTGTGAGGGTGATTGCTGAAGGTGCTGGCAGTACCATGCTGGGTCTGCTTGTGTAGGCCCAGCTAGGAACATCAAGTCTATGAGAAAACAACCTCCATTTCCCTCCCAGAAAAAAACCTCAAAACAATAGCACATTTCTAAGCCTACCTTCACACAAGCACATCCCAGCACCTAGAGAGCATCCATCATGGAGGGAGAAGTGGTAGCCCAGATGCTGTCAAACACTCCACAAAAGCAAAGCCCACCCTCCCCAAGAGATTTAAGGCTCAATGGCTTTTTAGTCTTTTTCTAGCCATCACAATTAAGGCCCTGTAATCAGCTGCATTGACACCGCAATCAGCCCCAGCAATCAGCCTCCCGCCTCTGACACTGATGAACGCCAGGAAGGTGCCATCCAATCGAGAGACTAATTGACCACTTTGTCAAAAAAAACAACAAAAAGAGGAGCGGGTGGAAGTGCATTTATGCCCCCGGATGTGCGGGGTCAGGAAGGAGGCTGGTACCTTGCTGAAGCCTATTCTGAATTTGCCAGCTGGTTTGTATTTGTTGTGGCCAAGGGCTGTAGAAGTCTGCTGGTTCATGTCACCAAAGAGACTGATCTGATCTAACTCTGCGTGAGCCTGAAATCAGAGGGGACTGGTGCACGGGTTGCTCTGGGATGACAAATACGTGTTGCTGCATTATATCAAAATTACTATCAGAACTATCTCCCAATCCAATATTTGTTAGAGGAACCATCCCAAGCATTCAATTTGTGAATAACATTCTCTCTGGCAGTTTAGGTTTGAGAAAGTAAAAGTAAATCTAGGATTGCTGAGCTCCTGTTAAATATTTATTATATGTATTTTCATGGTCCTTTAAGTCCACGATGTGAACTGGGTCTCTGCTATGTATCACAGAGAAACAGTCATACCGTGCAGGCGTTTTGCATATGAATCACACTAGCTTCTCCAAGCTACTTTTCATTTTACCTATGTTTAAAAACACAGCTGACCGCTGGCAATTTCTTTGCCTGAGGCTCTGTGATGGAGGCTGACAGGAGGTAGCAGAGAGGCAGAGGGGCTATGCTTCTGTTGTATTTCATCCAGGCCATGGCTGGAGATTGGCAGTGTTCCTGCCTGAGAAATCTTCTCCACCTAGGAAATCACCTTTGAAAAGGCAAGATTTGTTCTTGTGCCTCAAATGCATCACTCGGTTTGTTTATTGACCCGTGAATTACCAGTGTGTGTCTGCTGACGGTCAGGGCAGAGCAGTGTACTGGGGATGGTTGTTCCAGTGTGACTCTTGTGAGATGGAAATAGCAGAGCTGTCCGGCCCAGTCACTGTAATAAGGTTATAATGTAAAGCACTGAGCAATTAGCTGGGAGATTTACCTCCCTGTCTTAAAAGCATTTTTATTACTTAATCAATCACATGCAATTTATAAACAAGGCTGAAGTTTTACATGGACCCATAAATCTCTCTTATTTGCTTCCACGATAAAGGAGGAAAAACAGACTCAAAGTTTCAAAAGACATTTGATCAATTTAAAAAAAAAGCAGAACTACCTCAAAAAAAAAGATAAATGATTTTTCAAAGGGAGGAAGGACTTTAGCAGCAGCTGGAGGAAAAATGTCCATCTGTCTGTCTATTTGCTAGTATACAATTTCATCCATGACAGCAGCTTGAAGTAGCAGCGTTGTAAAGTGAAAATGTGAATCGTCTGAGGCAGGGACTTTGTTTTTCTGTGCATGCCTTCCTTAAGCTGGATTGCAGCTGCTGAATGCCAGCACTGCATAATTACAAAATAAAAATATTAATAATGCTGAGTCAGCAACAGCGTGTGCACTCCAGATGCCCCTTTTGCTTTCAGAGCTTCTGACTCAGTGCCAGGGCAGGATGGCAGAGATGGTAGAGATACGATACCTGCTGCCTCCAAAAAGAGTTCCTCCAAGTCACAGGAATGCCTAGACACTCCTCATTTTCTCTTTTCATTTGTCTTTTCATTAGAAGGAGGTTACTGGAAATGATTCTCTGGCAGCATTTCGGCATGCCAGAAGCAGCTGCCCATGTGGTGTAACACAGAGATACAGAAAAGTACACAGAGATGCTCTAGTCTGAATCCTTCCTCAGTCACTGAGGCCAGGAGGCTCTTCTGCATCCCTACACCTCTGGTCTCCCAGCATATACTGATTGGACCAGTTAGATTTCCATACTGGGCCATTGGGATCATTGCCTTGGTATAGCTGGAATCAGCACTTGCTGGCTGAGTGCGTTTTAGCTGATTTGGCAGCAATCTCTGCTCCACCGGTCTGTCTACCTCTGACATTCAGTGTCTCAGTGATACTGCTGACTTCTGCGAAACTGGGGCACTGATACAGACATGAAAGCTTTGGAGAAAGCTACTAAAGAGGTCTGAACTACATACAAGAGCTACACTGGAGGCTGAATTCACCTCGGTTTGTGGTGATCTAATTATTCCAGAATCAGCTTTTTTCTGGTTTTGACTGCTCTGATCTTGCCAACTCCCAGTCCTGATTCTTCTGCCATTTCCCACCCAACCTGTCAGCTCACGGTTTAAACCTTTTCAAAGCAGAAACGTACTGATTTCTATTCAGACCAGCGTTACTTCTGTATCTTCCTTGCTTCTATTAACTGCCCAAGATGCAGATCGATGGAAAAGCAGCTGCCTTTCTGAGAGGGTGATTTTAGGGGAATAAATGGAGCGGATGCTCTTGTGCTTGCACTGGGTTGTGAGTCCAAGGCAGGTTCACCTGGGAAAACAGGAGGAGCTTCACACAACCCCACATCTGTGACTGAGGAGGTATGGAAATCTGTGCTGCTCCGCATTCCAGCTGTGGGGAGCAACATTCCCTTCCTCTTCCTCAGGGCAGCGATAGGACCCTGAAATGCTGTAAACCTCCAGGTAGTCACTTCGGCCCTATACTTCTTGCAGGAGCACCCTTGTACCACCACCAAGCTCAAACCCCAAGCTCAGACCTTGCTTGGGTAGCTGATGACAACGCAAAGCAGCTCAGGGAGACACTTTGGACTTTATAGGTTTTCTCATACTGAAACTGCGTTTCAGGTTCATCTGTATAGGAGGCAGCAGCAATTCCCCATAGCTCTATGGTGACAATAAGGAAAAATTACCTAAATTAATAGACCCATTTCCAAAGTATTCCTAATCAAAGTTTCCTCTCCCTGAGCCAGGCAGGAATCTCCCATGTCGGGCAGGTGCTTTGCAGTTGCAGGATCTGCCCCGTCTGCAGTGCTGCGGCCCAGCCTCGGGCACCGCCGGGTGAGCGCAGGGTGTGCTGCGCGGTGGCATCGCACACCAGTCTGACATTTCAGGACCTAACAGGAACAAATGTGTCATCACATAGTTCAGTGATTTCACAGCTCTGAGCGTTTCTGACAAATAGGCCCTTCCTGGTTTCAATTCATACACTTTTATTGCAGATAATGAAAGTCAGATGCTCACAGGTTCAGCGCTGAGGAGTTGCATAGCTAAAGCACAGCTTTTGCCCAGAGTCATATGGGAAGTTGTAGTCCTGCACCTTTGGGGTACATATTTCTGCCCCATTCTGAGGTTTAAGAACATATTTAACAAAAGAAATGAATGTCATAAAAATATCACAAAATATTTAAAAATTAACAGAGGGGAAAATGTTGACCCATCTGATCCTTCCCACCATGACAGTCACAAATAATAGATGCACATAATTCCTTACAGTATAGGTAGAATGGATTTATCATCAGATGGTTTACTCTTCCAGCCCACCACACTTGCACAAAATAAATACTTCTGCCTTCCTAACTGGCGCTGAAAATGTGGGATAGCTTTCATTGCATCCTGGCACTTATTATCAACATTATTTATTATTGATCAAGTACTGACAAATGCTTTCAGTGTTCTACAAACATAAGAAGATAAAGACCTTGTCCCATTAAATATACACTTTGTGTTTAACTCCGAAGGGCACCAAGAATTCCATTAAGTCAATAGCCTTTTATCTTTTCAAGGGAGTATCCATAGAGAGACCAATTTGGACATGTGTAATTCTCCTGTTGAAGGCCAATTACAATGTGCTATGAATGAGACTGTCCCCAAAACTGTGCTCAGTCACAGCCTTTTCTCCTATGAGGGAATGTTGGGATTTCACACAGAGAGGCAGGAGAAGCAGGTGATGTGTAGCAACATCCATGTTCTGGATAAATACTCTGGAAAACAAAGCAATGAGTCAGGACAATAGGACTTGAGTACCTAAGCAACAGGTTATTTATTGCTCCAAAAAGCTCTGGCTGCTCACGCCAGAGAGAGACATATGTGGGTATTGTTTCCCTAGGCTCTCTGAAAAGCTTCTGACCTGTTCCTGCTCCAGAGCACAGAGAAACGGCTGGGTCCATAGCAGTTGTGGGAGATTTTCTTTAGTAGACAGCACAGACTATTTAATTGCTTTATAATGTTGAGCTGCTGTTTGTCTGAAAGCAGACTTTTTAGCGGTATTCGCAAGACATGTTCAAATATGTGCTAAAAAAATGCTACAAGAGTAAACTCTCTCAGCATTTGTGAGTCCAGTTCTGCAGGCTGAAAGAGAACTTTACATCACTGAGTATACCGGAATACCCAAAAAGATTTTGGGTGGATTTCAGTGAAAATCCATGAACCTCTTTGAATTGGCCAACCTGTTCCATACAGCGCTACTGCAAAGACTGGCAGGATCAGCACAGGTTTCAGGTGTGAACTTCACAACAGTGTGCTGCTTCCAGATGCACGGATCTTCAAGACCTCTTCAGCTTGCAGGTCTTAAATTTTACTTCTGCGGGTGTTTGAAACTGCATGCAGGATCTAAAAAGAAATATTGCATTTATTTATCTGCACCTGCACTTTGACATTTCGCGAGCTGCTGAAATCAGACTGTGTGGCAGGTTTTATTTATTTCCACTTTCTTACAGTATAAGTGACAGCTTGTACTTTGCCCTGTTTCCTACCCCCAGACTGGCCTCAGCAGCAATGCACATCCACCCAGACCCTTTCAAATGCTGAAATGTAGATACATTTACTTCCCATCCCACTTCTGCCATTTTTCTGAGTTACAGGCAATTGATTAATACAATAAGCCTCATCAACTACAAATGCAGTACAGCAGCTATTGAGCTAATCTATCTTATTTCTAAGCAGTTTTTAATCATGTAATTATTGCAATTATTTTAACAGACAAAAAAAAATTTAAGTACTAGGAGTTTACTCCTCCACTTAAGTCAGAAATTAGCAGAAGAGCTTTTCTCTTGTTTATTTAAGCACCAAAAGTATTGGATTTTCAAAAGAAAAAGAACACATCACAGGTTTTACAGCTTCTGAACAAGAATTAGCTTTAAACTGTGGAAGAACACGACTAACATGAGGGGTAGTCAGAACAGCAGTTGCTGTATCTACAATGGGATATTTAATCTCCAACTTGTGAGGAGCAAATATGAACAGTGGCTTTTGCTCTCAACTTCTATAACAAAATCAGAGGGTGTTTCGTGAGAGTGAAGATGAAAACTAATGTCGCGGCAACTATTTCCCTTATGAATATAACTCCAACAGCTCCTTGGATTGCATCTTAATGCCCACCCTGCAGTTTATCACTGAGCTAGGGTCAATGATGTAAGGAAAGGAATGAAGCACTGTGGTCACCTTTCTGAATCCTTTACTTGTCAGGCCATTTTTCTTACGATGTTCACATGATGCTAAACAGGAGGTGGCACAAAAATGGAAAAATCAAACTCATACATGCATGAATGTTGCTCTTATTCAGCAAGATCCTTTGCAAAACATTTTTATTCTTCAGAGCACAGTTTTATTTATCTGATTTTTAAAATAAAGAATCTATATGCAACATTCATTTTTGACATTTTTCACTTTCCTTTTCTCAGTTTTCTTTCTTTGGTTTATTTTCCCTCACGTTTCTTTTTTTCCCTGCTTTTCACAAAAAGGAGGCTCAAAACAGGAAAAACCAATACCTTTTCAAGGACTTATTTAACCCAAATATTGAGATCTAGAAGAAAGAAAATATATCCAAGTTCAACAGATATCATCAATTTAAAAATCCGCTAGTTCTCTTGTAGGTGATTAACCACTGATTGTAAATAATTTGGACTCTTTGGTAACTGTCTTCACACTTCTGCCCTTACCTCAAACATATTAGAAACCTGCACAGCTGTAAAAGGTCTCTGGAGACAGTCAGTTTAACTTCCAGAGCTGATCTCCTTAATATTAGGTTTGTCAAATGCTGTAAAATACATGCCTGAAACCTTCCTGTGCAGCATTACCTTGCAGAGCTCAGTGCTACTACGGACTGAAGAAGCTCTTGGATCTTTCCAGCTCTGTGGTTCTGTGACCCACAGGGAGAGTTTGAGCTTTTGTGACTTTAAAAGTCTCTGGGCTCCACTTTCTGGGCGTAGTGATGATGCAGGAAGGCATGATGTGGACATGGCTGGGCATTGCTCCTCCACCCTCAGCCCATCTGAGCTGTAAACTTGCCCGCGGGCTTATCAACCAGCCAGGACAGAATTTTGTCATCACACCTGTCTCAAAAGCTGCTCAGCAAAAATTTGGGCTAATTCTCTTCCAAATGGATTCCTGGCCTGATCTTCAGTCAACATAATTTCCACCTTTTTCACTACTAGGCTCTTCCCAGCTCTCCAGACAAGGGCAGAGAAGCAAAGGAACCAGACACGATGTGATGAACAGCAGAAATATTCCACAGCTTGCTGCCCTCCCTGACACCTGCTCTCTTGGATGTATGTTTTACCCTGTATATCATCTCCAAATGGGAAGCGGACAGGCATAGTTGTGCGCGCGTACTTCTGCCTTTCAATGCCTGTTGCACCTGTAGAAATCATGCCTTTTATGCCCATGGGGCTAGTTAGCCCAGATAGCCAATGGATCAGCGAGATCCTGGGTAAGCACACCCCACACTCATAAATTAGCTGCCAGCAACTTCGGAAATTGGCTCTTGGCATCTCATAGCATGTTTCCCTTCCACTCCATTACTGCAAAGCTGTTAGGGGATTCACTGGGGCGAGAGGCATTTCTAGGGACTCTGTGAGCCAGCGCAAAATGCACTTCACTGTACCTCATAATAAAAATACGATCTTTTAGTGTGCAGGAACTTGTTATGGCAACTTTGTCAGAGCTGGGTTCTTCTCCTTGCACCCTGCTAGACTCTCTCCTGCTTGCAGAGCAGGAGCTGTGATGTTCCTCAGAGAAATTCCTGCCACTTGGAAGGATCAGGCTCATCTCTCCCTGCCTCATCAGCTCTCCATTTCTTTTCAACATTCATTTTAAAATTAATTTCTGTTCTCCTTGCATCTACCTCTTAATTTGATTCATACTCTGCTATTGATCTTATGAATGCTGAAATTTATTCACCATATAATGTCTTTATGACTGCTTTGCCTCATTTCATTCTAAAAAAGAAATATTTTGCAATTCAGTTTCTACAGAAGCTTCCTTACAAAATAACTTTTTTTTGTATGTTATGGAGAAACTCTGCAAAGCTGTTACATTGCTGCATGCAGGATGTGAATTCCAGGTAGCAAACGTGTTTCTCTGGAGTCCTGCAGCTCTGTAAGTGGAATTACTTTGATGACTAAACTGCTAAATCAACACTTGTCTCACTCTCTTTAAAAAAAATAATTAAATCAACCCTCCTTTGCCTGCCACTGAAACAAACAGAAAACAGACAAATTAGGATCCCTTGTTGTGACTCAACATTTTCAGCAGTTACTGAATCCTGTCATGATTATTTTTTTCTCTTCTGTGAATACTTTCAAATTCACGTTTTATGGCAGAAGTAATAGAAGTAGAGTTTCCATTTTCTTCCTATTTTCATGTGTTTCTGCTACTTGAAAACATTTCAGAAACCGAAGAAATGGATGGATTAGCATTGAGAAAGAGACAGAGGTGCCAGATGAGGTTGGGTCACCGCGCAGCCCCGTCTGCACAAATGGAATAGCACTGCTATCTGGTGGCTGCTCCATGACTCATGGAAAATGCCTTGGTTGTCCCAAGCCTCTGTTTGGAGGACAGGTATACATAGCTCAAGGGTTTGCAACACAGCTGATCCAGGCAAAGAAGTCAAGGATTAGCCAGGCTGCCAAGCTTAAACTTGCTTTGATTGACAGACCAAAAAAAAAAAGGAAAAAAAAAAAAGAAAATAAAATTTAAAAAAAGAGCTCTGTTGGGAGAGGTGTAATGAGGAGAATATATTTGTCAGATTGCTGGGGACAGGGAGAGGTTTGCAAAAAGTTGTTTTCATGGTGACAGTTTCCTGATTGTTATCGGATTTCATTCTGCAAAAAACGAAACAGATAATATCAGCATGTCCCACTTGTAACGGTCTCGGAATTGAAAGCTGTCATGTTGTTGCTCAAAACATGCTTTTGAAAAGAAAATGGATGTTTCTTTTGTTAAAAAATATTATTTTAAAGAGCTGACATCTGAACTAAATGTTTCAATCGTGTTGAAATGTTACACTTTGACCCAAGTTCAATGGGAATGTGGGATGTGGAGAGGCTTCACTTTAATACAGTATTTCCAGTCTTTTCAGTTCCATCTTAGTCTGGTGGCAGAATCAGACTGAAAAAAAAATATATTTTCAAGCAGAATACCAGCATCCTGGCCAGATTTTGTCAATAAAGTAATTTGGAAGAAAAAAGCTCAATTAGAAATGATGGAGTTCATCACTGCAATTTAGGTTTTGGCCATACGGAAGGGAGGCAGCTGTGGGGTTTGGATCCAGAGGGATGCCCATGAGTAGGGCTGCTCCCAGTAAAGTAGCTTGTGTCCAGCCAAGACCATCCATCCGGGCTGAGGAACCACAATCCTGTATTGAGGAACAAAAGATGTGTCACAAAGAGGTCTGGACCTGCAAACTGAAGATATTAATTACAGCAGACCCTTACCTCACCTTGATTTTGACCATCAAAATAAATGTTGGTATTCATTGAGGTGAAATGAAGCAGTGAAATATGTTCTGCAGAGATTGTTCAGGGACTTTCAGGCCCATCTAAGGAAGCCTTGCTTTCTCCTTGACAGTTTAAAGACCAGACATGAACAACTGCAACTGTGACTTGCTGCTCTAAATATAGAATTACACAAATTATCACATGCTGACAGGTTTCAGTTCCATGGATGAGTCTGCCAGCCAGGCCTTGAAAGCATCTCCACTCGACCGTCTGTGAACTGAGCAGATAAGCTCTCTGTGAATAACATGGTGAAACCAGTAGTTTTCTTCGTTGTGTAGGCCAGCTCATCTCATGCTTTTCCCCATCCCACTTAGGATAAACTCAGCCCATATGAGCACCCTACTCTTTCTTGTCACAAGATAGATGCTTTTCTCATTGACATGACTTGATGGGGGAGAATTATACCCCTGCGTTAGACAGCGCCTGATTTTTCTCTTATAGCAACAGTTATAAATCTGTGCCTGGCACTCTACCATGTACGTAAATCTGGCCCTGCAGACCACCAGCCAACGTATTTTCCTACTTCCCAAACAGTTAAAGGTGCCAAAGATATTTTTTTTTCCTCCTAAGTCACACTTCTGACAATTTTACAAAAACAGTATTATGGAGGGAAAGAGTCAGCATCCGACAAGTAGGATGTGAAATGTAACGATGTGGAGATGTTTTGCATTCTGGCATTTCATACAATTAACCTTCTTAATGCAAATTTATTACAGCTTTGAAAAAAAAAAACATTGTTTTGAATAGAAAAAGAAATTCTCAGAAAGTGTTAGAAAAAAGCATTCCAACCATTTCAATGCTAATCCTCAAAATATTAGCTGGGACATTTGTAATACAATAATTTGTGTCATTGCTTTTTGTACAAATTTTGCGTAGCAATTGGCTGTATCAAACACTCATTGTCATGTGCTGCAAAGCTAACCCATTGCCTGGAAAATGCACTCAGCAAAGGAGGGCAGTGCCTGCTAGCCCCTTACCAAAGAGGACTGTCATTAAGATTCAGCAATGAGTAGACAAATTTAGCCCTCAGAAACAGCAGAATTAGTCCTCTTCTCCACTTTCCCTGCAAAGCTGAGTCTAACTGGGATGTCCTCTGAAGGAGCTCGAAGTCAGAAGCTGTTAAAAGTGTGGTCTTCAATACTTGCAGTACTCACCAGACAACAGAGATGAGCAATGGGTTTGTGTTTTCACAGCACTGGGGATGGCACCTATCTGTGGGACCAGCTGGAATAAAATAAAGTTGAGCTGCAGGTGGATGCAGGGAGAAAAAAAAAGGTGGTGATTTAAAGAAACCACATCTGTAAAGCAGACTCTCAGGACTCAAAAGGACTCTGACCAAACACACAGTAGGAAGGTAAACAGAGCAGGCAAATGCAGATGGGTTTTATCCTTCTGGGACGGGTTGGTTTGTATTCTCCTCATAAAGAGTTACTGTGTTGAGAACGCCTGGAAAATCCAGGGCTGTTTGTTTTGGTTTATTATCATGTGTCTCTGGAGATGTAACTGCAAACCCCGAGGGAGCGATTCATACCACCAAAGTTAGGCAGCTACCTCAGGCGCCAAATTAGGAGTCTTATCACCTGTCCAGATAATCATGGAAAAGAGAAAGGGCACTTCAGCTGGCCTAGGATACAAATTACCTCCAGAAGCGCTTATCTGTCACTCCTGGTTTTATGGGGAGCCTGGGGCGATGGGAGCTGTGTGGAGTGAATCTCGCTGATCCTCCAGGACCACAGGGTAGAGCCGTGGGAAAGAGCATATTTAAACCATGGGAGAGCAGCTGGACCATGGGCTCCATTTTTGTGATGGCAAAGGACCCTCTGCCCACAAAGTGTGCCATGGTGGGGCACTCCCAAAGCTGTCTGAGATGTAAGGTGTAAGTCTTTGACTTATCATAAACTGACCTTTTCCAATGTGGAATTATTCAGCCAGCAAACTCCCAACCAGCAGCCTCTCCCTCCAGGCCTCCTACCCAGAACATGACAAGCCCCAAAGGCTTTTTTTAATCCTCATTTTGTGTCATCTTCTGGCAGAATCAGCATTGCAACAGGGAACAGTTTGTTCCCTTGATCCTCTCTCCCTGATGATGTCTCATATGGCTCCATTAATGCCTTGCTTTGAGCACATGAATGCAGGTATTTTGTGAATCTCCTTCGCTCCAGGCACTGGGATAACTCCTGATTCAGGATGGAAAAGCATATAAACAGAATATTTAACAAAATGACTGTAAGCGTCAGTTATACCTGAACAAAGAATGGCAAATGGCCCTGTAATATGCTTTATACCTGCTCCATCTCTTAGATTGCACTGCAGGCTGTTTACAATTCACAATCCACATATCCCTGCATCCGAAATGTCTTTCTTTCTCACTTACTTCCTGATTAAGTGACAGAGTCTAATCTCAGCACAGCCTCCAAAGTCGTAGCAAACAGAAATCTTCCCAGAGATAACCAAAATAGCTGGTTTATTTATTTTCATTCTTTTGCAACTCAGTATTTGCATATTAGAGTGGTTATTGGGGGGAGAAAAGTCACAGATGCAAATTTGACATTCAGATGTCAGCTCCTCCATAAATAAGGTCAACTATGATGAGGACACTTGCTAGTCTCCAATTATAGGTCTCTTAATGCGTAAATAATGCTAACGCATGGCATCTGCCATCAGAGCACAACTCATAAAGAAGATATTAATCGAAGCCAACCCAGCTGAAATTTGCCCCTCTTGCTGTTTCCTGGCTTTTTGACTCAGAGGAGATTAAGATGTTGACCTGAGCAGCTTGAATCACTCAATGTACATAGTTGGGTTCTGCCCAGCTCTCCTGGATCAAAATGTGTCCCATGTCACCTTCTCCCCTCCCGGGCACCCTTCCCAACTCAGAGCAAAAAGTGGCCTAATTTTATGAACTTGGGCGAACCCAGCTCAGGTTCCAGCCCAGGCGGTGCCACCTGCAATTCAATCCCAGTGGAAAGAGGATCTTGGCCCTTTCCAAACAGGACACCGACCACCGCTGAGAGGACACGTTCTCTCAGCCCATCTTCAGGAGCTGACAGGGTCGATGACACTGTGGTGAGAGGCTTAGTGTCTCAGGCTGACAGAGTAATTGCTTCAGCCTGGCAGAAGTGCCAGCGTTTGACCTCTTGCTATATTTTCTCAGGCAAATAGCTCCCTGTAGGGCCGTATGCTTCCGATTGCATAGCACTTGTAGCTGGAGCTAATTGGTGACTCCTTTTTGTCACCTCTCCGGTATCATCTGGATAAACTGGCTCTATCACTCTACAGCCCCAGAAACGTGAGTAGGGTAACGGGCTGAAGATGAGAACCCAGGGCTGGCTGCCAAATGTTTCTGCAGCTTGTGCTGTGGGCATCTTGGTTCTTCACTAATACTTTTATCCCCTTCCCATAAATCTCTGTTTGCATCAGGTTGGTATTTCTTGCTTTTTTTAGAGCAGTGCCATGGCAGCTTCCCAAGCTGGAACCCCTGGCACAACCTTCAAACAGAAAGCGAAAGGCTCTCAGGGCCAGCGAGGCGATACGGCGCAGGCAGCAACACGCGCCAGAGCCTCCAAGCACCTGGGTTCTTTGCCTGGTTTTGCCTTTGGCTTTCAGAGGAATGTATTAAAGCTTTTTATGCTTGCAGCCATCTTTGTAAGATACTTGAAAGCTTTGCGGATGGGAAATACACAGCAGCAACAGTTTCCTACTTCCAGGGTGCAACACTTTGTCTTTCTCAGATCACGGCAATAAAGTCGATGTGAAGAGAAAGGCAGCAACAGTTAACGCTAAGAAAGAATTGACTTCCATATGGTACAATAACTTCCTTTGGGCTTTTCTCCAGCTCTACCTCAATAATCTCCCTTTTATTACCCTTTATATGAGTTTCAAATTCCCTGGCTGCAGAGGCTGGCAGAGAGCGAGGTGGAGCTGCTCTTCTGAGAGAGCGCTTTTGGCTTTCTCCAACCTGGCGACCGTAAGCTGGAGTTCAGAGCAAAAGTTGTGGGGAGAAACACGGGCAAAGAGCAAGCCTGCCCGCTGCTCTCCAACCTCCCTGCTCCTCCTTGTAGCAGCAACATGCACCAGTAAGCCTGGAGTTACCCAAATGCACTTGTTGGGCCTACTCCGGGGCTGAGGAGGGAGGCTGTCAGGTCTAGCAAGGACAGAGGGCAAAAGAAAGACAGGAGCTACCTGCAGCTTAAACCTGCTAATGCTAAGCACTTGTAAAGCTTTATTTGTAAGCAGCACAAAAAAAAAAAAAAAGCTGTGGACTGAAATCAATCTTTGGTGTCGCGATAAGAGCAGTGCTGCTGGCCCCCAGCATCAAGGGGAGCCTTTCAGGCTTGTTCTGGCCCTGCCAGTAAGGTTTTTATTTACAATTTCATAAGAGGATTGAGCTGAGAAATATCTGGATAGGGAAGGAGGAAACAGGCGAAAGTAGAAATTTTCTCCCTTGTTAAGAAGTACTGGTGAGCTGTGAACCCTGGAGCACCTGGCATCTCTGCTTGCCTGGTCCTCCTGTATCACTGTAAGGGCTCAGCACTCCTGGAGTTACCCCTCCTGTCTGGGAGAGCATCTCTCCCTCCAAGCCTATGAGACATGTGCCGTGGTCGAGCGAAAAAAAAAAAAAAGTACAAACCTTGATTTACTAATGAAGTTAGTGCAAATGTCTGGAGATTTGATTTAAGAACCTTTTTTTTTAAGACCCTTTTAAGCCCACAGATAACCATTCAGACAGATCAAAGATTTCAGCTTCTAAGACGTTTCTTCATTACTATATTTAACAAAAAGTATTTAAAATCCTCACATCCAGCAGCCTAAAAATAATAAAGAACAGCTCACACTCAGGCAGCAAAGTGTCTCTTGTCTTATTGTGTGGGTTTTCTTTTTAACAGGAATTCACCAGCAGAAAAGGAATTGCTAACAACTTTCTGATCACAAAGTTCCCCCTTTGTATTCAAAACATCTCAGCAAATGAGGGAAAGCACTGACACAATACAAAATGGGCTAATAGATCATAATCTACTCATATATTATAAGACTTGCTTATTGCTCTGGTGATTGATTTATTTTTAGTACACAAGATACTGAGCATCATATGCCTTACAACTGCTTGAGCACAATTATTGTATTGATTTGATGTGACAGTACCTGTGTGTTTAAGGTGGTTTATGTTTTTTAATTTGCAATTAAATACAAGGATGTCTACTCCCCAAGATGGCTGACAGTTGTTTATACCCTGCAGTAGTTGATGAAGCAAACTTTTATTTGGCTTCATAAAACATACTTGTTCTGTCACTCTGAAGCACATTAGCTGGAGTTCTCTGAGTGGTTTCTAACCTAGCGAAAGGTAAAACTAAACTCCAATCTATTTCAGAGTAGGCCAGGTAACAACATCAGTGTTGCAATGGGACTATAATGAAGTAAGTGAGCTAGCAATATTGTACTATTGATAAAAGCAATAGTGATAATGTATTTCTATAGCACCTTTCATCCTGAAGGATCCCGAAGTGCTTTGGGTATTCACTTTTTCCTTTGCTTTCTCCCCCCTCTCTCCCTTCTTCTCTTTCAGTGTATGTATATAAAGATGCATACATATATTTTATTTAAAACCTCCTTTTCCTCCACTGCTTATATTTTCTCAGCTTTGCAGAAAGGAGGAATCTTGACAGCCACTTAGAATCAGAATCAGGTACTGCACAACAGTTACTGAGCTACAGAGAAGATTGCTCCATTGTCCATGACTCTAAGGGAATAACCCTCCCAAGGAAGATCCCTATTGTCTCACACAGCAGCAGGTACTTCTTTATGCTCATGATGCTTGAATACTTCACAAATCTGAGGCGCAGCAGAAAAATGGAAAGATAACACTTTCTGAAACTGTGCGCTGTTGCTTTACAGCTTTCAGTTAGTGAAGGAGACATAAATGTGAGCTGGGCACATCTGTGGGTCCATCTCTGCAAATCATGTGTGACAATGGCAGAGGAAGATTGATCTTCCTCCCACACATACCATAACCTTACCTTAAGGTCTCACTTTTAAACGTGGAAAAATTCCCCTATCAGGACTGCAAAAAAAAAGAGGAAAATCATAACCAAGTGCTCCCTTGAAAGCTTGTTCCATTATCTCTTGAAGTTAGTAGAATATTTTCTACCATCTTTGGTGTCTTTGAATTGGTCTCAATTCAGTACAAAGGCAATGGATGTTTGCCATCACCAGACAGTTCTGGAGAGTCCATCAGCCCTTGCTGCTTTAGTGCCTGCTAAGCTAAAGAGTTAAAGTTAACCAGAGGACATTTAAAACCTGTGCATGTTTCAAGTATAGATAAGGCTTAGTCTTGCTGACCTACATCCAGCTGGCCTGCACCCAGAGCTATCACCTCCAAGTGATGCGATTGCCATCTCTCCATTACCTTCTTCATTCCAGAGATTCCTCCTCGCATGAATGTGGCATGCAGGAACACAAAACACCGGGAGGGTCAAATGTTTCCAAATGTTGTATAACACATCTCTCCAGCCTAGGGTAGGCCTCCAAAAATTCCACAGATTCTGGGCTATCCATTTATCAACCTAAATTGAGTTCTGGTGTTTATCATGCCACATGAAACAAGTGTTGATTATCAGATGATGTACTATAGCATATCAACATCAGAATTGCTATGTCACCTTGTGCTTGTTCAGATGGAAAAAGAACAAAAATAATCTATAAATATCAGGTCAGACCCTGAAAATGGATTTGTTTTGACTGTAACAGTACCAATTTTAGATGAATATTCCAGCAAGCAATTATAACAGGAATGTAGGAGAGACTAATATTATTGAATACTCCCCTCAAAGCGATTATTAAACTAGTCATCCTGTCATCATTTGCCATTATTCAGTCCAGAAACCTGACTTAAGGAGTTGGATCCATCCAGTGTAGGAACTAGTATGTGCCTTGTGATCTCAACGTCTACTCCAAACAACCAAAGTAATAAATTATAAATATCAAGTACGCCGAACACGGTTGATGACCAACCGTTTATAAGCAGTCTACATGCTAAGATGTGCATTCCATTGTCTGATCAATTTTTAGGGCAGACAGGCCAATTATATCATCCAGCTACTAAACAGGAGATGTCATTATATTTCAGTTTATCAGCTTTAAATAACATGACATGGTCTATCATCCTCGTGCAATGCATTGTTGAGATATCAGCGCACAGATCCCAGACATGTTTTAGCAGAAGACACACCCAATGTAAGGTTATGACATACAGATACATCTCTAGCAAGCTGTGCCATGGGTGAAAGTGAGATTAATACCAGGCTGGCTCCACAAAGGCGTGGATGTGGAGAGAATGCTCTGAAAAACCACTCAGCAACAGAAACTCTGATTAAAGGAGAAGCCTGTCGTGCATTAGTTATTGCATGTCATTTCTGAACTTCTGGCTTAATACCAAATCTTCTAATTTTGTGGGGAGTTTGAAGAGCACATGAAGAACAAATACATAGTGCCCAAAATATAGATAAACAGAATTGCAGAGTAAAAGAATTAAAAAGCTATTATTCTTCCACCTTATAAAAAGCCTTTATTTGAAAATCTCTTTTACTTCACGCATAACAATAGCCTCTTATTTTAATTACAAATGATACTTTTAAGTGACCGATTTTTGAGCTATCCATTTTCCAACTCTTTCATGTTGCTCATGGTTTAAAATAAATTTAAAGAGAAAAAAAACCTGTAAGGTTTTGTATAATTAAAAAAATCCAAAAAATCCCAGCTTGTAAAAGAATGTATATTTATTATTCCTGTCTTAAGAGAAAGCAGGTTATTATTATTATTATTTACATATTGTCAAATTCCTTGGAGCACAAAAAAAAACCAAAACCAAAATTAATGGATGGGTCTAAAACAACCAGAAGAAATGTTTAGAAAGCAAGCAAGCCCACGTGAACCCAATGAAATGTGCACATCTAGTTACACCGCCTTCCCCTGGCTTTAGGGGAATGGTACTGTCCCACACCAGCTGCGGCTGAGGCCACACATGTGAACCAGAACAGCCCCACTGAAATCCAGAGCATCACATGGACCTCAAACAGCTACAGCTTTGACCCAGGATGACACCAGACCAAGTTATAAAAATAAGAAAGGTTCTTTAAAAAGAAAGATTCATTTCATGTTATACAGGTGTCTGAGAGAATTATGTGGTGCTTGGATTAGTAATGACACAGTCTGTCTTCTGTGAAGAAGTGACCTGGCTGAATTGGTCCCAATTCTCTCAGCTCATGAAAACTTTGTGGCAAAAATCACACAGGCAAGGAAAGATTGAATGACAGAGACTTTGTGGTTTAAGAAACAGCAAATTTCCACCTTGCTTACTTAAGTCTGGGCATTTTTCTTCCCTATAAATGTGTGTGGCAGCCTCAGGCCATCCCTGAAATACAGGTACAAGACCTGGCTCCAAATCCTTCAGCAGACCTCTGGCAAACCGCTCCTGGGCACTGTTTCCCATATTGCTCCTGCAGGAACTACATCAATGTTTCGTAAATATCGCAGCATGGTATTTGCCCAATTTCTTACCAGACAGGAAGGTTTGGTAAATATTCCCTAAATTTTTAATGGTACCCTCTATTCTTCAGTTGAAGCTTTGCTGGGGTTTCTGAGTTGAAGCTTTGCTGAGTGGGGAGAAGAGGAGGTGAGGGGCATGCAGCACTCTGAATCTTTACACCATGTTGTCTTTGAGCTGTAAAGATGCTTTTTGTCAGATTAAAAAAAAAAAAAAAAAAGAGCAAATGACCCTACCTCATAATTTAGATCCCTGCTCAGTATTGCCCCATAAGCAGCAGTGTGGGCAGAACGTCATGCAGGAACTCTTTCCCAGTGCCTCAAACGACAACACTGAGTTTCCTTAGCAAGGAATCCAGGTCATACACACATCGCTGTCTCTGTGCATGTCCACATTTCTTGCACACCTCGGAAATACAACTCTCATCACAGGGCACAAGTCTGTACTTAGGAGGAACAAAAGAAAGACCTGCAGAGGAGGTAAAGTGGGGCTGACTTCCAGCCACCTTGGACTCTGTTTTTGGCAGTGTTTAGTCTGTATTTACAAAAGGCAGCAAGAACATGCGTGGTCGTTATTATAAACTGCTTTGTGACATAGTCCAGATTCAGATGGCCCAGTTCTAGGAACAGAGGATTCAGAAAGCACCTTACACATCACCAGCTCTCCTCCCAGGAGTTTAGGATTACGGCAAGGGCTATGTAAACACAGCTCCTTGCACACTGCATGTCTCAGAAGTGCCAGCCAAGACCCCATCACCCTCCAGTTCTTCACACATCACTCAGTTTCAGTGCTGAAAGCAGGGCCCAAGACTGAGAGCCTGCTGGGAACAAAGCCACACTGGTATTGTTGTGTTTTGCTGCTCAAAATGGCAGACTTCAACCCAGCATCAGTGCAATGCTGTGATTGCACTGTGAGATGTAAGACCACAAACAACAGGTGCAGGAAAAGTCTTTCCAATCCCGCAGACAAAGTTCCAGAATTACAAAGCTGTTCTTATTCCACATTGGGGAAAAAAACAAACCCTTCTGAAGACTTTTGATGCCACAAGGAACTCAAGTCAGTATCTGATTCAGGGACTTAAATCTAAGGGCTTGCCTGTGCTGTACACTGCTTCTGACATCAGAAGCAGCATATCCAGAGCAGCGTGATGCCCAAACTAATGACTGCACTTTAAAAGGATTATTCCTGGCCAACACAGGCATACAGTGCTGGGAACCACGGAGTTGTTGCATGGTGCTGTGCTGGATACATGTACAAGTGTATGTGGGTGCTGGCACGGCTCTACTTCACACAGCATGGTGTACTAGCCGCAATACATTTCCCACGACCTAGTTTACAACCCAGACCAGGACACCACTCACTGTTTTAAGGAGACTGCAATTCTCTCTCCTGCTATCTCTCTCTGTCTCTCTCAGACAGCTTGGACTCAAAATTGATCCTAACAAACCAGCTATGAATACTACCGTGAACATTCATGTGAATACTTCCATTTCCTTGTACAAGATAACCTGTGCCGTGACACTTTCATTTTTACCGTATCTTATAGCACCACAAGTAGTCACCTAAGGCTGTGCAAAGAGACTCTCCATTGCAAGCAGCTAACAAAACAGATGAGAGAAGCCATTTCCTTCTTGTTCACAGAAAAGCGTATTAATTACACACACCCTTTCAGGTCATGGGCACAGGCACTGTAGCACTGTCATGCACCTATATTGGGAATTACTTCAAGGATTTAGCCCCTGGGAGGGTCTATCGAGCCCTTTCCAGACAGTCAGGAATGGCCAGTGAAGCCTTTGTGTTTCTGAGTGGCAGTACCACACATGGGGACCATCCTGAGGCTGGTGACCATCCTGTGTCCATTCCCTTATGACAGTGTCCTCTTGCTTTGAGCTCTGCGTTACCTTCACTTCCCTCAAACACAGATAGATCAAGTAGAGTATGGCATTCTCTGAGCAATAGCTCCAGCCAGCTGCTAGGACACAGGTAGGTTTTCGTTTTGATCTAAGGCGTCACTTGGAAATACGTTAGTCGTGTACAGGGGAGGCATCAGCCAAGCACTTTACACCAACGGCAGCGGGGATCTTCCCAGCACTGTTCTCAGGGCTACACCTCAGGCTGTTAGGAACGAAGCAGGGTGACGGTCGATAGACTCTGGCAAGGGAGACTGCCAAGGGGCATCTGGTGATTCTGATTACTCTCTTTACAGGATTTTTTTACCTCAGACTCAAAATTGTCCCAGCTACATGACCCTGCAGCTGCTGTAATCCTGGAAGTGCTGGTATGGGGGAGAAATAAAATTCAGGTGTTTACACTCCCCAAGTTTTATTTTCCACTATTTGGATATTTCCAGGCACCTATGATCCTTAAAGTCAGAAGGTAAAACCCTGTCCTGGTGAAGTTAAGAGCATCTCCTCACCCTCTGATTTCAGCAGCCAAAGGTTGCACGCTGTCTCTCCCTAGGATGGGCCAGGGAGTCACTGGAGATTACCAAATGAAGGTGTCCGAGTAAAAGTCCAAGGATAAGAACACCAAAGAAGTGGGAGGCTGTTTTTTTGGGTGTGCTGTGCCCTGAAAGTGCATCTCCAAACACATAGACCCAGCAGCATGCGAACAGATTGCAGCCAGATTTTTGTGGCAGTTCCTTTGGGAGCAGAAGCTTCTATTTGCAAAGAGATCACAAAGGCTGTGAGTGACTTTAACCTAGAAAGGAGAAATGTAAAAGCATGAACCTGCTCTGTTTTGTCTTTAATTTTAAAGAAAGCAGGCTCAGACTATAAAGTGAGGGGCTTGGCAGCTAAGGAAGAAAATGAACTCTGCGGTGAATCCTGACTTAATATTCCTCTTTCCCCTTCATCCTGGAGTGGGGGGAGAAATTTTTATGAAGCTAAAAGGCACATAATTTGGAAGTGATGAGAAGAAAGCTGTTCTTTTTTAGCACACTGCAGGCACCCTGTGGAATTAGCTGTTGCAGCAGGTCAACAAGTCAAACAGTTTGTAAGGATTCAAACCAACTCAGATAGTCTTACGAGGACAGACAACCACTGACAAGAGCACAATAGCTGGCTAAAGGAGATGGGGAGAAAATCAAACTGCCTCATTCAGACCTGGCTTGTTGGCCAATCTTGCACACAGAGAAGATGAAGGAATGGCCACTAATGCAACAGGACAGGAGGAATAGCCTCAGAGAAGGACGATGCATTTATTACAAAGTGCTAGTAAATCTTACTCACTGCAACTGTTCTCCTTTCCCCCTCGGGATGCTGAGAAAACTCTCTCCATCAGCTCCTGCTTTTAGCCTCATGGGTTGATAGAGCTCTTCATGAGACAGAAAGCTCATCCATGGGAAATATTTTCAGACACAAACACCAAATCAAGTTACATTTGGAAGGACTAAATGAATTGTTTCCACACATCACATAAGGCTGCCTCTACATTAGCATTTTGCTTCAGAGCCGGAGTGGGATTTTGAAGTAAATCTCCCAGTCATCAATTTACCATGCATTGGCTCTGTTTGCAGACCTGTTTTGATGCTCATGAACTAGGTTCCTGTTGGAGAAAATTAAACCAGAAACTCCACTCCAAATGTGTAGCAAATGCGCTCTAAGCCCTACGGCAAATGTAAGACATAATGACTGAGTTGATGTCTGGTCCTCCGGACAGCTTTGAATCACATGTATGATGGGGACATTTGGTCTATGGGATCAGACTAGATCTAGCCAGAAATAAAACTCCCAAGCTTCATGTAGCATAGCAGAAGAGCCTCAGCATCAGTTGAGGTAACTCCAGATAACAAACTTAAGATACTTCATTTCAGAATTGGATATAGAGAAAAATGCTAACCCTGAGCTTTCTCTCTTGGTTGTTTGAATACAAAAGCATGATTCCATGTGCAAGATAAATTTCCTTATTAACTGAAATATTTCTTATGTTAGCTTGGTATTTTAGGCCTTCATTCTTGCATTCCTTTGGGTTATTTCAAAACTGTAAAGAGAAGACAAATGTTAGAAGTAAAAAGATTTTTTTTTAAGATCCAACAGCTGACTAAATGGTGATCTTACATGTTTTTCTAGACTCAGGTCAAATCCATCATCTTTAATCCTCGGGGATTGTCATCCTCTGATTTCTTCACTCAGCTTCCAAATCTTTTTCCTTAACAGAATTTAAACATTCCTTCAAAGCAGTATCAGAAGTTGCCAGCAAGGAGGACCCCTATTGCTTCTGCTGTATTTATTTGCTGAAAATACTGGCAATCCTAGCAAAAATTAATGCAGCTTGGGAATGGTGTTTGCAAGTTTGTAAGCAAGATGGAACTTTAACGGCTTCAATAAGTCAAATCAACTGAAAAGGTGCCTGGTAGTTAGTGCACATACTGAAATGGCACATTCTTCAGATACACTCTGGATTAACATTGAAGAAACATGAGGTATCTCCTGGGATTTTTTTTTCCCTACCTGATTGTAACAATTTAAAAGCAAACCATATTTTCACCTCCTTCTACTCAAGGAAAAAATCTGCTGCTCTCACTTCATGCTGTGAGCTAGAGGTCAATCCGTGGCCTGTACAGCAAATCCAGGGCAAAATGATGGATCTCCAGCATGAGAGCTAACCTAAGCACTACATTCCTCTGTCTCCAAAGCTTTCCAAGCAAAGCAGGATAGAGCTAGTCTAGTCTCGATTTGGACCAGAAACCTGGGGAAAGGTTAATTTTCAGAACCTTGAGGTGTTCAGAACTGAGGTTCCAAACTCTGTCTCTTCTCTAACAAGAAACAGTTTGTGCATCTCTTCACACACCAAGGGAATATTTCCCAGCTTGACTTCCCTCTAGTTTTATGATTGGAAGAAGCATGATACACAGGAAGCAAAATCTCCATGCTGAAACACTGCCAGAAAATTCCCCCACTGAGTGTAAAAATGAGAGACAAAATTGGATTTCAACCAATTTAAAGTTTTGGGAAAAGAATAGACTGTGGCCTAGCATATTGGTGCAGCATTATCCTCCTGACTCAGTTTGGCAGTTTCATCAGGCTGCTCTCATTTGTTCCACTGCAGCAATAAAAAAAAAATCTGAAAATTTTCTCCAAGGCAAAAAAAAAAAGAGGTCAATGGAGAAGAACCACTCCGTGTCTGTGAGACACCCTGCTTATGCACTGACTGGTCTATAAAGTCATCACTGAATGATGAATGGGTGCCACAACCCCTTTCTCACTCTTAAGGTGTCCCTTCTTGAGACACTAGTGATATAACAATGTGTGTGGATGGGCCCCTGCCCATCCTATGGACAGTGCAGCCACTGGCTGTGGCTTTCCCATGCTGTTACTCACACCCTCTGCTTCTCTTCCAGTCTGGGTTGGCACCAGTTTCTCTTTCCGGTTGGGAAGGTATTGAATCCCAACCAACTGGGGTCCTGTCCGCAGTTCCAGCCTCTGAGGAATGATCAATGAAACCAGACTCCTATTCTCAGGGTTCATCTCAGTCTCCCTTAGGTCTGCAGCGTGCCTATACATATTGTACATCACACCTAAATGCATTTTAAGTAGCCTGGAAGTGGGTCACTCCTGCAGAGCTTGGAAACCCTTCTCTCTTGACACTACCAGACAGAGGAAGCCACTGCTGCAGCACGTCGTGTCTGCATGGAGTCACCATTGTGTTTTCTTCTGAGAGATTACGCAGAGATTTATTTCTCCCCTTCAAGTTTTTTTTTTTTATGCTGCCACCAAGCCCGGATTTCAAACTTGAGCTTGATTGAGCCTTAATGGATTTTCTACACAGCATGGGCATGGAGCACCTCCTGTGTGTTTCTGGAGTGACTTTGCTGCACTGGGATATCAAGTGCTGAAATGGTAGATGGTGCTGTTACCCACTCAGCTACCGAGGTCTGGTTCTAAACCACTTCACAAAACTCATCTAGCGTTGCTCTCCCTGGTAGCACAGTCTGCAGGAGCCAGTATCCATCTTTTCAGCTCAGGTTAATCAGCACTGGAAAATGTTATAACGTAGACAGGATATTTATTCATTTGTTACAGGGCTCAAGCAGGGACTGGCTCATGCTGTCAGGCTGCCTACCAAGAGCTTTGGACTAGAAGTAAATAGAAAAGAAAAAATCAGTCCGTGGTCAATCTCTATCAAATAGGGAGCTTTGCGAGATTTTCTGCAGAGAAATGGGGGGCAAAAAAAAAAAAAAACAGAAAACAAACAAACCAACAAACAAACAAAAAAAATCCAAATCACTCAGCTGAGACAATTATAATAGTTGGACGAAGGCAAGAATTTGTGTAATGTCCTGGATATCTGGACTCAAACCAGTTATCAAAAAGGTTATTTTGCCTAATCACACAGGTTGCCACAATAGTTCAGCTCAGTCTGGCCATTATTAACAATTTTGGTGTGGGAGCACAACAGAGCTGGTCAAGAGGAGGCTGGGACTGAGGACTGTCACCAAATGACACGAGGCACCCACCAGAGCAGGTGACTGGAGCAACATCAGCAGCAGATGGGGCTTCAGAGCTGGTGGCGTGTGGTGCTGTGGGTCAGAGCCGTGTGCTGGGCTGACCCAGGATGGACACAGCCTCCAGGGCAGGAGAGGGCCATGAGGAACGCTTTCCCCATGACAGTCTGTGAATCAGCAAATAAACCCTCCAGACTACAACCCGCCCTTTGCAGATAACCTGTACGCGACAGCAAACTAGAGAGGGACTAGCAGCTTACAGTTTTCTCTCTAAAAGAAGAATCTAAACAGCCCCTACGAATATTTTGATTATCTCAGGTCTTCCAGAGCTGTGAAGAAATTGAAATTTCCTCTTTAGTGTTTGCCCGTTACCTCTTCAATAGATACAAGCTTCACCAATCACCCACACTAAATCTGCCAACACTTATTTTCCACCATCTGCATAGTAATTGCACTAGGAGATGAGTTTAATATCCTTAAATTCCCATTTTGACACGCTGAAGAGCTCCTGGCTCACAAGGTGCAAGGGGTTATTTAGTCTCAGATTATTGACCTAGAATGAAGAAATCCAAGTACTGGCTTTCCTCTCCCCTCTTCCCTCACCTCAGTGGCTCCATCAATTAAATAATTCCTATCTCTCCAGCAAGACAGCTCTCCTATCACCGGGTCCATCCACCCCATTCTTATTTGCTTAGGAGTTCTCATTCCAGCTGGGTCCTTCTGTGTTTGTTGCATGATAATCTGTAGCGGATTTTCTCCCTCTTCCTTCACTTTGCCACGGACTGTTTTCCCGATGAATTCCCGTGTTGTTGGTCAGGCTTCCTGGTGCTTCCTGATGACAAACTATCAGAGTGCAGCTGGTCTGTGAGATGAGTTTCTCAGTTGACCCTCTTCCTCCAAGGAGTCCCAAAGCCATATCTTGCTGGGCCCCAGTAATCTCAATGAAGTTCCAATTTTTGCAGCTCAGACCTACGTCTATCTGAAATTAAAACAGCAGCACCTCCCTCCACCCACCCTAGGGTATCTTGAGATAAAATCTTAGTGTATGGGACATTTAAAAGTCCTGGGTTGTTGGTAAATCGTGTAACCGATTCAGCTCCAGTAGCTCAGTGCAATTCAAAAGCTGGGCAACCTTCGCAGGGCAGGTCTGTGTCGGAGTGTGCTGCACGGTCCAGCCCTGCATCCCTGACCAGTTGTTGCTCTGGATGCTCTGACATGTCTTTTCCATCAAGCAAACTCAAGAGGATAAATCTACTTTACCAGCAGTGATCTGGATGACAGTGAAACATCGCCAGCCCGCCCATGTCCACGCAGTACATTTCTCCAAGGCATCACCTTGCTGAGAGTGGAGCAGAGCAGCTCAGACACAACACAGAAAAATACTCCTTTGTGTGGGATATTCCTTGTATGTGCACTGAGCATGGCTTGAATGGGAGATGATATTCACAAAAGGCTCCCATCACACTATGCGAGGGAGAAGCTCCATCAGTGCGAGGATGGTGTCATGCTTGATGTAGTCTAGCAACCGGCAGGGGAACAGCAGACCTTTCACACGTTCCCTGTGTGTGGGTGTCACGCAGATCTCCCTCAGGAAGCTGCACGGGGAAGGAAACTGCTACGTGAAATAGAGATCTGCAGCACAGCCACAATCAGAGAGGAGAAATTTGGCCTCAGACTGGAGAATAGATGGAAAGCTGCCCCGCTTATAGGAGTAGAGGTCAACACAAGCCTTTTCAAAATGCATCTTTTCTCCTAAACTGAGAAATTTATTTTTCTAAGCATAATGAATGCATCTTCACTGTAGACATCAGACCTCACAGCACTGAGAACAAAGGAGCTTGCACAGTTACTTTTTATGACTTTATTTTTATTAGTATGCAACGCCACAAAAGCATTTATTTAAAATAAAATAGTACTTAGTGTTAAAATAAGCCATAAAACACACTACAGGGTTCATATTTTGTTTAAGATTTACTAACATACAGGAAAGACAAACGCTTTGGAGGATTTTCCATTAATACAAAATATCATTTACTCTTTGTCAAGGGAGAACTCTCACTAAGTGTTTTAGAACACATCATTACCCATCAAAAGCAGGAAAACTCCCTAGATTTTCTGAAAGTTTAATAGCTAGTGAAATGTTATAAAAAACAGCAGCCTCCCATTTTACAAATTCTGTGGTAACTTTTAATGTCAGGAATCACAAACACAATACCCACAAAAGAAAATTCAGATCTAGTTTGGAGAAACAACTGCCAAAAACAATGAGGAGCTAACACCAAAACTGACATGAAAAAGAAACTGAAGCAGGTTTCTCAAGTGCTTGAGCTGACACAAGTGCATAAATATAAAAATAGGGTAAAAAAAAAAAAGTGGTTTAAAATTATTTTGGTTCCCTTAACACTGGGAATAATCATTTATTTAAGCTACAAGTTTTTGTGTACACATCAAGTTATTCAGTAATGAGTGGCTATGAATAGCACACGTGTAGAAATGTTATAGTTTTAGGATAAGAGGAGACCTTATTACTCTTAAGTTTAGCCCACTGAAAATTCATTGCAATTCCTAACCTACCTAAATCAGAATTAGCTTACATGTCCACACAAACCCTGGGAGCCCACTTTTAAGAGCCAGTCCTCAGAAGTCTCCCTTTACTTTTGCCTATCATGTCAGATTTGCCAGAGTTGTGTGGGAAAGCACATCCAGAGGCAAGGATGAACATTCAGGCTCTCATCTTCCCTCTTACACTTCTGCCCTCTCCCATCAAGTTGTGCAGATACTTGGGTACACGCACAACCCCGTGACAGAAATAAATGCTGCCTCTGCCTTTGCACAAATTGGAGATGAAGTGCACCCGACTAACACCTCTGCTGCTGCAGCTAGGAAGGCAGAGGAACATATTATTCAGAGGTTTCCTCTTTTCTTCATCTGTATGCATGTTGCATAATGTGCAGTACTGTAACATCAGGACCAAAATTTTTATTATGCCAACTTATTGTGACTATCAGGTTCTCGACGAGCGTTAACAAGCTCTGAAAGATACTATTAAATGTGTCACTTTAACTTCAAATTGAAGCCTATGTATTTTTAATTAATAAGTCGAGGTATATGAATGTAGCAGACGCTGCCATTAACTATCTTATCAGGTTAGGGAATGGCAAGAGTTCTGCCCCAGCACTGGCTGTGAGAGCATGTTCTCCTTTTATAAACTGGGAAACCAATATACTGTCATGTGCATAACAAAAACCAGGCTGCGGCTCCATAGGAGAGGGCACACTTAATTAGACCTTTCATTTCATCTGTATCTCTGATCTCCACCTCCTCACTCCCATGATTTTGCCCTTTTCTTCTCTTGTTCCCCCCTGCATCTGGAATCAAAGAGTGTACGTAGGAGGGGTGGTGTGGGCAGGATTTCAAGGGGACGGCAAGATGCTTCAGCTGGCTGATATGGAAGAACAAAGAAGCCACTGGAAGGCTCCCAAGGGCTGCAGAGCATGGCAGGAACATGGAAAAGAACTGGGGGAAGAAGCATCTTCACAGTGGTGGTTGCTTTCCATCCTCTGAACCAGTTCCTCACCTGCTAGACATGCGAGCAGGTCTTTCTGAGCTGAAGGAGAATATTTACAAGAGGCAAAGACTCTATTTCTATCTTCACAGCCTCTGGAAAACTACCTTCCTTCCCATGGTAAATTGTTTTAGCTGGAGTTGGCTGTGCACGGATGGTTGTCATTCCTTGACCCTGTAAAGAGGGATGGGGTATTCAGGACCCTTCTTCATGGAAACCCTGAACCCTTAAAACCCTCCTGGCTTTGGTCAAAAATTGACAGAAGTATTAACACCTTGGGCACTATACTCAGCTCCTGGACTTCCTCTGGTCTTTAAATAGTACGGAGGGCATCTAAAGAGAAGCAGAAGGATGGTCACTTTAATAACAAGCTGTTGCTGGAAAGGTAGGATAAGCTGATTACAGCGCAGGCTGGGTGTAATTTCAAATAATTGACAGAGCACTCAGAACTCATATCAGGATGCTTTTTCACGCATCAAAAGGAGTTAAATACATTAAATAAATGTATTTGAAGGGTGAAGTATATCAAGCTGGTAAATGGATACAATGTGATATCATGCAAATTCAGATGAAGTAGCAGGAGATTATTTTGCTTACAGTGCCTCTAGCTAAAAAACAGCCATGGAAGGAGGCTGCACCTATTCCTTCCTGCCTTTGCTGTTGGGCTTTGTTAGCTCTAGCTCAAAGCCTGCTGCCGTTCAGACCTAGATCAGTACTCAAACTAATGGGGAAATTTGCTGTTTGCTCTGATCCCAGTAACCCTTGAATCTTGTCATTCAAGGTCATGTGCACTCCTTTTAAATAGGCTCCTCAGTGCCATTTGATATAAAACTAGGAAAAAGGAAGATCCCTAGCGCCTTAACTGAAAACGGAAAGCATCATTATCTCAAACTCTCTAAGCTCCCATAGACTAGAGACCATTGAATTCAACCCTGGTATTTATGTTGAGTACAAGAATTTGTGCCTGGATAAGCCGTCCAGGCATCTGGTCTGGGAACAGGAGAGATCTCCCAGCTCAGGTGAAAATTAACTGTCCCAGCTGGAACCAGGACAAGAGTGAAAGGTCACTTAACTCGAGTGTATAAATATCTTTATAAGCTTAAAATAACTAATGTTAAAAGGCTTTTGAATCTGGTGCAGAAAGGCTCAGCAAGACCCAATAGTTGCAAGATAAAGCTAGAGAAATTCAAATGAGAAATTAGGCTGACGTAGTTCTGATTGCAGGCCAGGTAACTGTATGGGAGAAGGGAAGCGCACTCAGAGTGTGGGTATTTATGTGTCTGTATCATCACTCAAAAGAGTTAAGGAAATAAAGGAGTTCTTCACACCCTCCTGCTTCGAATTTCACTTGTCAAACCAAGAAACCACTTTGGATTTGCTCTGATATCTATTTAATTTCTGGTTATTTTTCTCTGACACTTGCAGCCCACTGGTGCCAATTATGTAGGTTATATTTCTGCCAACTTTACTGTGATATTGCCTTTAATAATTTATGTGAACATGCTTCATATGCTTATGTGCTGTTCTGTGTGTGTATGTGTTTGTGTGTGTGTGATGTCTCTTCCCATTTTTAAAGCCATTTAAGCAAAGAAATCTTACATAAGGCACTGGTTGAGGGATGAAGATATCTCTGTAAGTCTAATATAGAAACAAGAGAAATCTAACCAGAGAGGAACTGATTGCCTTAGACACTCATGTTGAAAAAGCTAGTAAATTTTAAGGGAGTATTTTCCTATGCAGGATGAGCAGGAATTTAAGTCAGTCTCTTTCGGTCTCATTGGTTTAAATGTCCATGTCCTATGGATGTCAGCAAAGCCCAAACAGTCATTCTGCTGAATTTTTATAATCTACCTGGACACCCTATCATAGTCATGGTCCATTGCTATAATCTAACATGCCACCAGTTTCACCAGCTGGCAAACCCAGCAACAGTGGTATTGTCTAATTTACATACAATGAGCATATTAATAGGCAACAACTAAATATTAATTTAGGAACCAAGGGAATCAAGTAACAGGTGATTCAGCCCTTCTAAAAGTCCTATTCCACCAATAATTGTCTCACCCTTGCAAAAAGTTTGTGTCTCCAAATTAAGGCTGTAATCCTGTTTGCTTCAACAGCTAGTAGAATTTATGTCTCTATATTTCTCTCACCCTTCCCGTCGCTGTCTAGGGTCATTCATAGCATGAGACAGTAAGGAGAACGCCAGTAGTTCTCTCTGTACAGCCAGACAGGAAAACCACTTTGGCTTCCAAAGAGGGGAGGAAAAAGACAAATCAAAAAAGGACTGAAGTAAGAGGACATTTTGGGGGCATGAGGGGGCATTCACTTACATTAAATTTCCTTTATTCCAGCCATAGTAATAACATTCCAAATATACTACCACTTCATCTCCAGTTCATTGAATTATTCTCTAATGGGCAGTTAGTTGCAAAAGATCCCTTTCACGGCAAGAGGAGGGTGAGAAAGAGGTTCTTTGTCTTCAGAAAGAAACTATCTCTGCTTTTGAACTACTTCCTTCGACGCTGATAAAAAAGGCCTTTCATCCTCCTTTAAGTGCATCCATTTTAAGCTGGAGTCAGTCAGCTTTTCAAAGTTAACACAACTTGATCAAAACTGAGTTAGCCTTGGAAACTGCACATTAACTAGAATTTTATGTTAGATTAAGGAAGCAGAGGAAAAGTACAATGAGAAGTTCTCTGACTCTTTAACTATCTCCTCAAGGAAGCGTTCAGACACTACTTCATCTTTTCTGTGACTCAAACGAGAGGGAAAGACAATAAAATGTAGCTATTATTTAGACCTCAGCTGGGAGGGATATGCCAGCCCATACTCAGATGCTCTTCTACAAGAAGTCTCGCTGATTTTGTGAGCTCTGTGTGGGAGTACAGCTAGTGCTGGAAGCTACTGGAGGGAAGTAAGGATGCGAGAATTCTGCTGATCCTGCATCTTGATGGTAAAAGCACATTTTCCTCATGGCAGTTTTACCCTCCACTCTGGCTAAAGGCATCATGGCATAAAATACATCATCTAAAGGACTAAGAAATGATTTTGGCTATTGCATCTGAGCAGGTGTTGGCTTGTCAATTTGGCTTGTTGATAAAGTAAGTGTATATGGATGCAAATATGGACGATCTGGGGAGAAGCAGCCCAACCCATGAAAAACAATCAATCATTTTGAGAGACTAAGTTATTTCTGTATAGACCACCAAATAGTAAATAATTTCTAGATGCTTCTAGCTTGGCCATAAGGGGCCTATGTCTCTCTGATAACATTTTTAAATAATTCAACTGCAGAAACGTCTGTAAAGTCCCAATTAGTATGAGAGGAAAATGAAGTTCATAATGTCTTTCTGCTATTTATATTTTGAAACTGACATTCTGAAGCATCTCATTCCACTACGTTGTACCACTAGCAAAATTTATCCTGGTCTCTATCTCTCCTTTGAAGTATTTTATTGCAGAGAGTAGAGAAATATTACAGTCAGAAAGAGAGACTGATTTGCAGAAATACAAGTAACTGCAACCTAGTGTTGCAGTATCAAATTATAGGTATAATAGCATGGGTATTTCAAGTCATAAAGCAATTTCTTGATGGTTCTCCAGAGAATCTGTAGCAAAATTAAGCCCCATAGGTTCTCTTAGAGGGGCTGGTAATATCATTGCTGCAAGAGTCCATGTATTTCAGACATTAATGACCCTTCTCAGCCCTATTGCGTGTGACCTGCTTCTGAAGACAAATATTACACAGAAGGATCTAAGCCAATTTCCTGTGCTTTAAAGGCAATTTACTAAACCTTTTTTTAAGAACGGTTAGCACATATTTTTAGTGATAGGGAAATCTCTTCAGTGCCCAAGCTGCAATTTTATTGAATATTCCACTGTAGATTATACACATTTAAGAGAGTGGAAATAATCACATAATTAAGGTTGCCACCTAAATTATCATGTGTTTTTCTTATTTATGTGGCCAATTCTTCCACTAGAAAGTGTTTCTGAAATCACAGTCTACAGAGAAATCCTGACATCACAGCTTCTACACCACGAGGTCTCAGATGCTTTATCTCAGAAATGCTTTAATGCATTTTAACCCAACCAGAGGTGTCCAAAGGAGCAAGGAGTGTTGCAGGTTCAGGTCCTACGGCACCCTTGCCAGCTGGAGTAAGCAGAGATACCTTCTTCAGTTTCCACTCGTGATGCTTTATTTGGGAGAACTGTCCCAACAGCAAAATATGTGCACAGTGAGAAGGGGAGAGAAATCCTGTTCTACATAGAGGGGCTCTGGTGTCATCTCTGTATCATCACTGATATTTGAAGGGGAAAAGTAGCTATTAGGTGTATGTCTACACTGAAACCATGAGTGCTGAGAGCAGGAGGTCTCAGTCCGTAGACAGGCTCCTCGTGGCACAGAGGTATTGCCTTTCCACCCTCCCGGCTCCTCATCCTTCCAGGAGGACACACGAGTGATGTACTAGCCACGAGTGCCATCTTGTGGGCTATCAACCCGGAAACCTTCAACAGCCAGCACCAACAGCCCCAGGAACAGCGACCAGGCAGGGCGAGGAACATCACTCAGCCGTGTTCAGAAGTCAGGCAGACACCTCTGCTGCACTCCAGCCGAAACAGCGCTGATTGCCACATTTCCCATCTTCAGAGTTGACCCAGTGTATCCTCCTGGCTTCATTTGCCAGCCAGAATGCAGGGCTTACAGTAGACAAAGAACAGTCTGCTTTGAGTTTAGGCAGGTAAAGGTGCTGGGTGTCTTTCAGATAAAGGTACTTCAATGTTCCAAAACCAACGCGGGAACATCACAGCTGTGGTTACCAAATCCACGTTACTGCTGTTCTCCAAGGCTCAGCCAGTATCACAGTCTTGTTGCGCCAGGTGCCAGCACATTTCAAGACAGTTCTTAATCTGGAGTGCAAGATCTCCATCCTGCAACAAACTACTCATATTTTAGATTTTTCATACAATTAAATAGAGAAGAAACTCCTAAATCTTTGCAAGATTGAGGCTGAGGAAGACTAACCTGCTATTATTTTTCTTTTCTACTGTGTGTCACACTTCAGTGGCTTCACTGAGTAAAGGTGAGATGAATCATTTAGTAGCACATTTCAGAGTACATTTTGCTCCTTTTTGCTCCCAGCTACAACTGCCTATGCACTGCGGTTTGCAACGCCCTCCATCTAGAGTGCTCGAGGAGTTCTACAGCTATCTCCTTATGTAAGACAGGTCAATGTGAATAAGCATAGCTGAGTAAATTGCAACACAAAAAAAAAAAAAAGTTAAGTGACATGCTCAAAGTCATGCAACAACCCATTGAAACACCTGATACAAAGCACCTCACTGTCATAGTCATGTAATACATTCCTGTCTACTCTCCATAACATCCCACACAAATTCTGTCATTGAGGATATCAGAGCAACGTCATTAAAACTGATGAGGTTGCCTGAACGTAAACGGGGGCAGAATTTGGCCAGCTTACACTCTATAGCATTTGAAGATCTCCTTTTATAGACTATTGAGCTGCAATTACCTTTCAGTGCTGAGCCAAATGCACATCTGATAAAAGCCACTCTGGGTAATATCCATAAACATGACAAAGGATCAACTTTAACATCTTTTTAATACATGCATCCAAGTCTTATTCCAGCAAGACTCACACCAGGTTACACTCTCCAGAGGACTTTTGCTTTCTTTGAGGCTCTTCCCTACTTTGGTTTCAATAAACTAGGGCATCATTTCCTTTGTAAAAGTTTCTTCAAGCCTTCAAGAGCTCAGTAAACCACACCTCTGCTGCAGCTCTCCTGCTGTAATTCACTTGCCCAACACTCTTTAAGCAATTCCTTCATCTCCTTGCAACTCCACAGCCTTCATGTCCTCTCCTACTTGCAGTCACCCATGGCCAGCTTGAGCTCTGTAGTCAGCTGCTGCAGCCAGCTGGAAATCAGAAACATTGGTCTGGCTTCTCGTAGGGCTAAATTTGACCCCAAATCCCTCAGCCAGACATGCTTAGAGCCTTTCTACTTCCCACACTGTTCTGGGGAAAGCCTGACCCTGCTGAAGTCAATTGCAAAATGAGCTTAAACATCCGAGGAGGAGGAGTTCAGCCCTGTTTGAAGGGTTTTGATGTCATTTGCCAGCACTTGGGGGTCCATTTTCCTGGCTAGGCCTGTCAATCCCATCACAATCTACCTTGAGAGCTACCCAACCGCACCAGGAGAGAAAGGAGACAGCTTGCAAGCCTGCTCCACTTCTAATTTGAACCACTTTAATTTCTCATTCGCCTCATTCTTTCAGAAAGCGTTGGTACCACACCTCTGCTTCTTCAGGGTGTTTGTTGTTTTCTCTAACAGGCTGTTGTGCTGACCAGCCCATTGTGTTCTTTCTATAGGTGTATTGATGCTTTCTCAGCAGACAGAGGCTCATCTGAGTAATTCTTCCACATACACCAGCTATGACAGTTTGCTATTCTGTGTGGGGAAAATAAGACATGGCAAAATAGTGAAAGCATGTGAAAAAGGAGTCTTAGAACTCCATCCTCCTTGCGGCTTCTTCCTGGTAGAGAAAATTAGCCTAGGAATATACAAAATGTAATGGAGAAATAAAATGCTTTCTAATGCGTGACAGAATAAAGAAGCATGACACATTTAGCTTGGTGTTGCATTCTGATCAGTCAGATGGCAAAGATGTCATGCTGCGCTTGGCTCCAGTGCGTCCGCTGTGGGACAAGTGTGAAAAGATATGTGGAAGCGAGAGGAAGAGAAGGCTGCTTCTGGTCCAAAAGACCTTTCTAGACCCTGCTGCACTCACAAAAGGGTCCTGAAATGAGCCTGGGGAATATTCATATGATCTTAATGTATCAAGACTGCTGCCTACCAGCTCCAGATAAGTTGGATTAATAAACTGCCTTTTGCTTGTGACACCTCGGCATGAATTTTGCATTAGGCTCAATTCAGTAAAGTTCACAACTGACATGCTTCCTTTTCAATTATTTTTTGCACTGGATGTCATAAAGATGTTTGAGCTTTTTTTTTTCTCTGGCAGGGAACTGTCTTTTATCTTGAAAAAGAGCTTTTATAACCCACTCATGCCGACAGCACTCTTGAATTAAGTTGGATGGCAAAGCCCCTAGTGCGTTTATACTATTAACAAGACAGCATTTTTTAGTGTCAATAAAAGCGGTGATGCGCTTACTCCAACACTGGCCTGTCACAGTGGAAAATTTCAATGCAATGGGCATGGGGCTGATTAAAACATGAAGGGGACCCGATGTGATAAGATCAGCAGAACCTTTTGGAGTAAATAATGCAAGGCGAGTGGATCATATCCGCCAATTAGAGTTTACATGGCACTCGCTAAATTTATCAGACCATGAATCTGTTCTTCCGTAATTGATAAGCAGGTGGCGTGGCTGATCTGCATCCAGATTGTGCAAGGAGGGATAAAAATGGATGGATGGATGGATGCATGGATGGATGATGTGATTATGAGATGTGTTTATCTCTTAACAATGCACATTAATTAGTTACTACCTCTCTCAGCAGCAGCTAGTCAGGTCAGGGATCATTTGAAAGATGGATCTCTATTGGAGCTGGATGAAAATGAGGGGTATAGGTTTGGGGGACTATCTGGGGGAGAATTTGACTGCAGCCTGCCAGAACAACAGAAATGAAAGCTGGCTGGAGGATTTACATTCCTGACCTGAGATGCAGACTTAGAGTCACTACATAAAACTCAGTCCTGCAAAACCTTACAGAATTCAGCTAAAGTCAGTTCCTGACCAGTTCCAACTGTGAAATGGGGAACCTGCTACCATTATACTTTTTTCTCTTCTCTTTGTCTCTTGGGACTCTTTACACAATATATCCTTCAGAGAAAGAAATGCTCCTTAATATGCATGGTCTTGATCTCACTTGGAGTATCAAATGTACTCAAAAGCATCTAGTTGGGCTGCGAAGACCTATTACCCAGCTGCTCTTTGTAGCTCCCACCATTTATTCCTGGGCTACATAAAAGGGAATTTGGTGCCATGCTGCAATCCCAAATGCACTCTAGCCCCCTTTTTTTTTCCTGAGCATAAGTCGGGGCAGGTTTAAGGGTTGCTGTGTGGAAGGCAAACACATTTTCCAGAGGACTAGTTCAAAGTGGCTATGCAGATCTTTCCCTTCCTCCACGAAATTCTCAAAAAACATGGAAATCTGGACCCTGAAATTATCTAAATACCTGATGAATGTGAAACATCCCAGCTTAAATATACAGACGACAACCTGGAAAGAGCAGGCAGGTTTCACCCATATATACTTTGGATGACTGCTCCATCGTTTCATAGTTTCAATTTGATAAACCACAAGTTTATTCTGTAGCTTATCCCAGATAAGCCATCAAAACCTATATATTACCTCAAAATTACCCTGGAAAAGTGATTCTTCAGTTACATAAAATGTATTGCTATTATTTTTATTCTCATGCCAACAAAGACAAGTGTCTTGGCTGCATTCAGAGAAGCAGGAGAAGCAGCACATCTAAAAATTACTTAAATCAGCTCTTTGCATAACCAAGACAGGAATTCAGGGACATCTACGCAGATTAGTCTGACTATGCTCCCTGGCAAAGGGTCAAATCTCCCATTTTTCACCAGGGGCAGAGTTCCAGTTTCTGATTTATCAGGCAACCAACTCTAATACCATGATTTGACATGTTCAGAGCAGGTTTTCTGTTGTTTGGGTTGTGAGCAGAGAACATTCCAAGGGGAAGATGAGATTATTTGATCTATCGAAGAATTGGGGTTTCTCACAGGGCTCAGAGGAGAGGACTGATGCAGTCAGAAATTATCAGCCATAGGAAGGAAAAGAACACGTGAACCCAGGAGACCTTTCTAGGCTCTGGTAATTTTACGAAAACACGATCCTGCAAACCCTTGTCCCTTCAAATCGGCCACAGTCCTTTCTGTTATGAGCAGCTCCTTCCCTAGAAACACCATCCTATGCTTGATGTGCTGTTTCCATAGCAACATTTAATTAATATAAACCCCCTGCCCCCTGCACAGCACAGGTAGAATCTGCAACTAGCACTGAACATGAAATAAAAGCAAAGAGTTCAGGCAGCAAAAGGCCTTGCTGCAATCTCAAGTGTGTTTACAACAGCACAGTGGTGCCTGTGCACTGAGGAGGGGAAGAGATGTTCTGGCTTTTAATTACACGAGATGTACGCAGTGGGTAATTAATATGGAGCAAAGTCCAGAGACGTCTGAGTTTCCAACCCTCTGATCAGCAGCACAGCACCGGCACCTCAGATCATGTATGAGGGATGCAGCAGCTCCGTGCGCGATGCCGCATCCTCTGAACAGCCGCACAGCTCCCCAGGTACCCCGACGCGCAGGGATTCAGGAGCAGGGCCAGGGCTCGCTCTCCACCTGCCACCACAGCCATTTCCCCCAGTCCCTCCTTCCTCAGTGGCTGAGGGATCAGGGCCCAGATATTTCGAATTAACGCCCCAACACCCTCTCTGCTTTCCTTTGAGAGCCATTTTAGTATCTCCTAATGGAAAGCATGCAAGTTGCAATTACTGCGAGGTATTAGAAACAAATGGTTCCTATCACTTATATGAACTGCAGATGCGTGGAGACTTTTCTCCTAATAAATTCTGAGCTGTAAATGGATCAGGCATGTGATGTTGTGGTTTCTAAAGATAACAAAGTCTCTGTGTTTTTGCTTATTCTGGCAGAGCACCTTCACAGCATAGTGCTTCCAGGGAATTAAGAACAGGTGAGAAGATACGTAGACACAGAGGAGAAGGCACAATGCTCCCTCTGAGCCCCTGAACCCCTCTTCTAATTTCTTTGGTTTCACTGTTTGTCTAATTTAATATGAAATTATCTAAGAAGTAATCTGGAATAAGAGCTCCCTGAGCTAATGCTGTCAATACACCATCCTGCATAGCCCCAAGGGTCACAGAGAGTTTGGGGGTAACCACTCTGATTACGGGACACTATCCAGGTAGACAACATTCCACAAAGTATCCTCTCCTCCTCCATTTTAATGATCTAACTCTTGTTTTTTTGTTCAAGTAAAACTTCCATAGGTGGCAGCGGGCTTTCTTGAATTTGCAAAGGCAATAGATCTGATCCTTAATTTGGTGGTATGAATAGTTCTACCATAAATCTTTTCCCCTTTAATTTTCACTTAGGAAATGAGAGTAAGGAGAGAAAGGGGTAGCGAGGGAACCAGCAGAACCCAAAATGAAATGACAGACTGTCATTCCTAGAAGGAAGAAGGAGCAGGCAGATACTCAAGCAGTTACCTCTGAAAGAAGGTAAAGCTTGGACCCTACTCTAAAGGCCACACGTTTCTCAGCTGATGCCTCTGAAAACTCATTACAAAAGACAGAAAACATCTGTCTCCCCTTTGTGTGTGAACCTGGGCTTTCATTCATATCCCTTGGGTTTTCTGGTCTCTTGTGGAAGACAAGGTAAGCCAGAAGCTGCAGGAGATACCCACTACTGTTCATCTCAAATCCTGCTGTTAGACAGATTTCAGTCTCCGTCTCCCTGGGATGTGGAAGAGATTTGCTTTGGGTGTTAGTTGTTGGATTTCATCCTGGGCTTTAGAATTAATTTCTTGTTTATCTGAAAAAATTATAATCCTAAAGCTTCTCATTTAGTCTAGTTGTTCTGGCATGTTGTTCACCTGGTATTGGAGCAGCTTCTTTTCCTGAAACTTAATCCTCATATGTGTAAAAAAGAAGAAATTAGTCCAGTTAGAATTTTACAGTGAACAATTTTTTTGATAGAAGTCTTATGTTCTAAAATTTGGAGAAATTTAAATTATTAAAAAAAAAAAAAGGAATTTGGAGTATGTAGTTGAAAACAGAGTTTCCAGTTGTCACTGGAATTCGGCATATAGTAAAGGGAAGGTTTCATGAATATGCTACTTTATTTTCTTCATGACTTTTACTAGTGTAGAGAAAACAGGGGAAGGAGGAAAAAAGGGAACTTTCCCACTCAGATGCAACAATATCTGCTCTCCCAGGGCCCTGGCAATGGTCTGTTTGTTAATCCCCTTGTGAAAAGCCACTATGAAAGTGCTTTGAAATTCTCCTATGGGACGTTGCAAAATCAACAGCCAAACAACAGACCCCAGGGGCTCAATCCTTTAGCTGAAACAACACTATAAATCTCTATTACTTCAGCTTTATGAAACCATTATTATTTACTAGTACATAATATTATTGATTTGGACGTGAGGGGATATATAAACTAATGCAGGCAGGCAGGACTGATGCGTGGCTGGCAGCTCAGTTTAAGTTTCCTGTAAGCACTTCTGAAATCAATCTAATTAACAGTGACACCAGCGAGCATCTGGACCCTGCGGAGGGTTTGGCAGAGATAAGCTTAAAGCCTTCCTTCCCAGCAGAAATACTCAACAAGATGTCTGTGCTTACTGGTGGGACATCAGGCCTGAAGAAAAATAATTAAAGTAAATCAGTGGGAATAAAGCTGTAAATTCAAACACATACCAAATACTGCAGCTTTCAGCTAGAAAAGCTTAGCAACGAGAGCACAGAGTCTGACTACACAGAAAGATGAAACATTGCATGAATTATTTGAATACATGGTACTGTATTACAGACAAGGGCCAGAAAGTTGGAGGAATCTCCAGCCTGGGAGACATTCAGAGCTCAGCTGGACAAGTCCCTGAGCAACCTGCTTTAGCTGCGCTGGTGTTAAGCTTGGTGTTGGATCAGATGACTGCCTGTGGTCTGTTCCAGCCTAAATAATCAACAAACTTGAGGATTGTGTATAATTTTTACGTGCTGGTTCAAATATATGACAAATAGTGAGCAGAATAAATACTTTTTAAAAAACGCAATTACTCGTTAACATGGATGTAGTGGCATTTTAAGAGGCAGCATCCTCCTTGCTAAGAATTTTACGATCACTTTTCTTCTTGGTCTTTTTGATGCTTCTTAAGTTGCACAGCCCGTCAATGACTAGCAGGGTGTCTTCAGCAGGTGCTAATACAGCTATTCCCATGCAGAAGCTGGAATTGAAAGGGCAGTATTCACCAGTGATTATTCAGAGGTAAGGGGAGGGGAAAAAAAGTCTCTTAGAAAAGAAACAGTGTCCAATAATTTGGTTGAATTATGTGAGAGCATATTTTGTAATGAAGCCTTAAACCTTTGTAAGATTTCTTCCTTGGCTCTGAAGCAGAAATTGAACCCCATTTGAGAAGACCCTGGCCTGAAGGGAAAGAGTGGGATATGGATGTGATTGTCTCATTAGGGAGGGAAATATCCTATCAAGGGCAGTGCTTTTCTCTTTAGCAGAGGGAGCTCACAGCAGACAATACCTTTCTTTTCTCCTCTGTCACATATTCAAATTGTTGCTTAGACCTGGGCATGGATTTTGCTTAAGGCCATGTCCTTGGACTGATAGAGCACAGGAACAGAAATAAAGTAGGCTTGGGGGCAACATGAGGGTAAGGAGACTGAAAAGGGGATAGTGAAGAATACTTTAAATTACTTGGGTTTGAAATCTCACCTAAACTCAGCTGCTCATCTAAACCCACCGCTATGGCTGCTGGAGACTGAGCTGGCCTCTTCAGTACAAAAATGCTGCAGCACCAGCCAGTTTTTGTCTGGATTTTTAAATGGTAAGTGTTTTGGCACATGT
Organism: Chlamydotis macqueenii; assembly: GCF_036417535.1. Lineage (NCBI taxonomy): Eukaryota > Metazoa > Chordata > Aves > Otidiformes > Otididae > Chlamydotis > Chlamydotis macqueenii. Next base: position 7,535,924 of record NC_141567.1, on the reverse strand, counting down.
GTGGTGAAAATTCAGTTTTGCAGGTTCTTTCTCTTCGCTCATCTCTCTGAGCAGCAGCAACAACAGAAACTGAGTGGGCAAGATTCTGAGGTTTTTAGTGCAGATAGGGTTTCACCCACCCATCTGGAAGGATATAATCTAGCTTTGGATGGGAGATAATACTCGGAAGGGACTAACTGAGGGATAGGTGAAGGAAGATGGGTTTGTTTGATTTTTGGATCATTGCCTTTGACAACGTTCATAAATGGTTAAAACAGTTACATGGAATTTGGATGGTGACATTTTTTGTATAGGCATTTTTATGTAAATCAAAAATAGAAATGGAGGGGTTGAGTTCACCTGGGAGCATGGTTGGTTGGTTTGTGAAATGTTCACCACTAGAGGACTCCACAGCAATAGTTAATTGTCTCTTTTTCCCCCTACTCTTTTTTTTTTTTTCTTTTTTTTTTTTTAAATACACCCTCTGGGAATCCTTTCTCAGAGAACAAGAAAGCCTGCTTCAGAAGCCCCAGGTGCTGAGCCTTGGCACTGTTGGAAATGTGTCTTTACAGGCCAGAATTTAAAACAAGTTCTCACTCAAGGCCAGATTGGAGTCATTGAGCCTGCCCTGTTTAACATGACCCCATTTTCAGGAAAACAACCCACGTCCTATCCTACTGGGAAGGAGGGTGATGAGGAACTCCTGGGACCACCTTTTCATTTCCTTCACTTGCCCCTGCTAAAAAGAGAGGACTTGGGCTGATGGAGAAGAACAACCCAGGGACACAGCCTTCAAATCCTAGGAACGAGTAGGAAGCCCTGACACAGTACAGGGGCTGATGCACAGCAAGGCAGTCCGTCCTCTCCCTCCTGCTAACGTGATGCTGTCAGGACCACCGCCCAGCTGGAGCCACTTGCCACTTCCTCTGGAGTCCCTTGGTACCCCCTAGCCAAAAAGGGCAGCCAAGAGGCTTGTTGTGCTCCCTGATCACACTTCCTCAGTGCCTTTCTCAGATTCAAGGGACGGCAGAAAACTGGCCATTGACAGATAAATTAGGTTCTTGGGACTGCTTTTTGATTATTTTTTTTTTTATTTTCCCTCTGGAACTGCTCAAAAGGAAGTCTGGGTCTAAAACACAGACATTTCAATTCCAGGCAACCAGCCAAAGTCTGCATCTGCTCTCAGACCGTGAACACTGGAAAGCTTCACACTGGGCCAGCAGCAGCCCTGCTTTGAGCCCCATGTGCTGATACATGTGGATGAGCTGGGACCAGCTCTCCAGCTGTCCTCAGAAAGCTGAGACCTTGTCTTGTTTGCCAGTTGCCATGTCCTTGAGCGTTAACGCTCACAAGTCAGCTGAGTCCAAGGCCTGTGCTGGCAGGCTGGCCTCATTTAGCACAATATCATGGTGTGAGGACATCTCTCCTTCAGCTGAGCTGCTAGGTCTTCCAACCCTTACCAGTGCTCAGACAATGAATAGCAGGAAGATGGTAGCTCTGACTCTGTGGATGTTTCAGCCTTTACCACATGAAGGTAATGCTAGAGAATGGTTGCTTGGACAGCCTCTGAAGAGAATGGGGCAACCCATTCATGCACTGGCACTTCACAGGAAGACCTGACTCATGCAGCCCACTGCTGCTCTGCTAAAACCTGTTGGTTCATGCCATTTCCAGGGAGCAGCACCTCAGGGAAGGCCACGTGCAGATTTCTGTGACCTTGGATGCCTGTAATGGGTGCCTTTCTGCACAAACTGCTCCCACTGCCTGCTCCCCACCACATACCACTGAGATGCAGTGTTTGGGAGAAGGCCAGCTCCAGCTCAGCAGGCACAAGGGTACAGCCACCACTTTCATCACTGGAGAAGTCTCTCCCAGATTAAAGCAGTAATAAATCTGCTGTCAGCGAATTACAAAGAGTCAGCAAATCTCCAAGGTTCCTCTCAAAGAGACATGATGGGGGTCATGATGTTTAATGGGATACAGAGCACACTCACAGCCCACGGGAGGCTGTTCAGAGCCAAGCCAGGGGCTGAAAATTGTGGTGGCAGTGGGGCACAGCAGTCCCTGGAATAAGGGTGATCAGTGCCTACAGCTTCAGCATCTGCAGCAGTCATTTGTCAAGCAGACTACTTTCTCCTCTAGCTGCCCTGAGGTTTGTGCCAGACCAGGATTTGACATCCCTCTGAAGCAGAGTGGCACTGAAGGCAGAAGTGGTTTAGAATCCTGTTACATTTCTCTTCACCACTCTTTGGAGTTGCTGAAAGTTGCCTCGGTGCCAAGAAAACTCCTTCCTTTACTGCAGCTCTAAGTCACTTGTTCCAAAATGCCTTTGATCTCCAGCGATTTTCTGGCAATGTTTGGCGAGTATTGTTTGAAATCCGTAACGATCCTTGTTTATGAACATCTTTCAGGTGTTAATTTACCTGCGTGGCATGCTTCCAGGGCTACTGGAAGGAAGTAGGGTGTGCAATCAGGAAAAGGGAGATCCCTGTTATCACTGCCCACGACCTGCACTTTGTCCCAGCCACCTGAAGTGGCATGGTGAGCCCAGGTACACGGAGCAGCCCCAGGTACCACACTGGAGCACGCTGCTGTGACCCAAGGTGGGGGAGAAAGAGGATATTAAAATAAAATAGGGGCTTGAATGCAAAGCCTCAGCACAATGGGGGATCTCTGCAGTTCCAGCAAATTTGGCAGTTGGGCCAGCCTCTTGGTTGGGTAGTCTTGTTTTGCAAACAAGTGTACTGGCTCCAAACTGAGAGCAGTTTGGTACCTCAAAAGGAAGAGACTGAAATAAGGACACGGAGAGCCTTGCCTGCCTACCTGCATCTCTGGGGTAAGCTGGCAGGGCTGAGGGAGCGAAGGAGGAACAACTTTCTGTGCTCTGCTTTAGACCATGCATGGGCACTGCGTGCCATGGGGCTCATTTTGTGCTTGAACATTGAGTTGGGATGAACCGGGGAACATTTTCCACCATCCTCTTATTTTCTTCCTTTGTGTTTCTTTAGAGGAATCAGTTATCCTAGGCAAGGTGCATGTTATTGATCTTTCCGGCTCCATTGGCCCCATTTGCAGTGCTTGCTATGAAGATCTCAGCTACCCTTTAATCTTGCCACACCTCAGAGAGTCAGAGAGCAGCCAGGGTACGATCTGATTCCAGTGTTATGCTAGAATTATTTGCTTTGAAATTGAAAACGAAATCACTGACCACTTGCAAATGAAATAGAATAAGCCTTTGCCAATTACATTTTCATTTTGAGCGGCTCGGATGGGTTTTAGCGCGAGGAAAGTCTCTGGGTTACCCTATCACATTATTTGCTCGGTTTGGGTTTGGTCCAGTGAGGATTTTTGATGACTTTGTATCTACTTCCTTGTATTTTTCAGGATCGTGTACACAAGGCCATTGTCCTGGGGATGGAGTACTGTTCCCTCTGAATGCCTAATTAAGCTCCGATTAGCATTTCTTCTCAGAGCAGATGCAGCTTTTCCAGCCCAGCAAACAATGCCATCTGTTGTTCCCTTGCTGTAAGTTCCATCTGAATATCTGCTCTGCTTCTATATTTAATTGTGAAGTTTCCTGCTGCCAAAAAAGTAAGGTCGTTTAAATTTGGCATGAGGAGGAAAAGGCCAAGAGGGAGGGAGATTGGATTTTTACTGATACTGCAGGAAATGCAAGTTGGTTCAGTCTGACTGGCAGCTCTGCAGCCTGCTTTCCCGTGCAGGACAAGCCAAAGTGTGAAAATTTCGATCAAGACACCCATTGCCACCTTGCATCCTCTCCTCATTGTCAGGGCTGCTGCTGCTGGGAGCCTTCGGCAGCGTTTTCCCACCTTTACTACCACCACTTCTCTGGAGAGCTGAATTAGAGGTGATAGCATGGTCCTCAGACTTCGGCACTCATTGCATTGTGCTGTGACCTACTCTGAAGACTTTTGGCATTCACAACAGAGGAAAGTACTCACAAGCATCCTTGTCTATTCTCTCAGCCTCTGGGAACTGCTGAATTTGCACGGCCTTGAGCAACCTGCTGTGACTGCCAAGAAGAAAGCCAACTGGAGTACTGATTTTTGGGCATCTGTCAACTAGCGTCTGGCTGGAGACCCACTAAACTAATTTCACACAGACCACTTAGCAGCCACTAGCTGGTTGTGGCATGACCTGTGGTGGACTTCCATCAGTGACCTAGAGGGGAAAACACTACATTTTATTATTTAACCCCTTGAACAGTTGGGTTTTGTAGGATGGGAACGCTCAGTGAAAAATAGGAAAAAGATGTGAAGAAGCCAACATGGTTTGTTGGCCACATTTTGTCCCCCCTGATACTTCTGTGAGCATCGCTTATTTAGTCAACTACCTCAGGAGCTAGATCCATGATATTAATGAATAAAACTAGCTAATGAATTCTAGCTTAGGTAAATCTTTTGACTCTCCACTTTTGGGAAAGAGAGGATTTAACAGGAACCAGGCAATTAGGGCTGATTTCTATAACAAGTCAAATCAAGTGTTTGACTTTGCAAATGTTTAAATGTTCCATCCATAATGAACATTATGCTAAACAAATATGGCCAGAGGTTAAATGCTATTTATTTAAAATACGTTGGGTTTTTTTTCCAAATTTTAAAATATTTAACCCCTGTTCCCTTTAATGGATCACAATGAAGGAGGGGATCTCAGTTAGCAGTTCTCCAACTTATTTTCAAAATGCCAACAAGTTGCAAAATCCCCCAGCTGGCTAACATCAAGGATGCATTATGTACATCAAACCAAAGGCCACTGCAGGACACAATTTGTTTAATAATACAAGAGAACTTGCCCTATACACTGACATCATAAGCACAACACTGGTCCCTCAAATACCCTCAGGGATGCTTGAGGCCAGTGTCATATGTATGGAGCTGGCATTAACATTCATCGTAAATTAAGCTTCTTTTCCCTACACATGCCTAGTTCTTAAATCCTCTTTAACGAGAGGTTTAAAAACATTTTAAAATGTCTGCCAGGTTTTTTCCTTTGCTGTTAAGCGTTCCCACTGTGCTCCCCCTGCCTTTTCAGATGTCTGGCTCAGCTTCTCGTTCACAGTGAGGAGCTAGTTGCCAGTCTGCGTCTCATGCGTGCCCATCACTGGCCTTCAGCTGCTCCCTCAGAACAAAAGCTGGTATCCTAATCCCATCTCCTTGAGCATCTTAACACCAGATGTGTGCACTATTACAGCACAGGATGTTTCCTGCAGTGTTTGCTGGGACTGCCCTCTGTTTAGCACTGCCAGAGACGGAGGAATGAGTGAGTTACAAGCTAGAAAGCTGGTGGGTGGGAGATTAGCATTAGACATTGTGTCTCAGAAGCATCTTCTCAGATACAGAGTTTTGTAGAGAGCTATTCTGAGCTTTGTAGGTCCCTACGACAGGCAGCTGCCAGAAATTCTCCCTGCCAGGCTGCAGAAGACAGGCTGGGTTCACACACACAGCTTGCTGGGACAGAATTTTGCTTTTGTAGTAGCACTCTGAAAGTGCTTCAGAACTAAGGAACGTGACCTTACTTTGCTTCACAGCTCTTTCATACTCTGGAGCAGCTGGGTGGAACTCAGTGGTAAAAGGGAAAATCAATTTTGTCTTTCATGTTGTTGTTGTTGTTTAATAGATGTGTCCAGCATGCTACCACACCCACCTCTTGCACAAATCCCTGTTGTCTTCCTGAACAGCTCATTAAAGTCATTAGCAGGCCCGGGAACAATTTTCAGCCTCTTCAACAGTAGCTTGCACTTGCAGCTGGGAAGACAGCAGCACTCTAAGAGTTAAACTGCAATGACCTGGAACAACACAGATCCAAAAACCCAGGAATTTGATACAGTTCAACATCTTCAGTGTGCTTTGTTATTTAACATACACAGCTTCTGCCAGCTGTTTCAACGTGGGAAGAGAAGAAGGGACTGTATGTTGTATTTTGGGGGGATTTTTTTGCTTCAGTATATCCCCATAGCAGCCACCTTCCACCTCCTCCCATGCCCACACCGCGTGCAATTGCCCTTGCGGGCAGCATGGCACAGCAGCCATCGCTGCAAAGCAAGGATGAGCGGTGGGAGTTACTTCACTGGGAGAGTGGGAGAGATTTCCTTCTCCAGGTCGGAAGGAGCAGCCCTTAAATAGCCCATCCTTGGGTGTACAGAAGGTTCGCCACACTTCGGACCTAGATATTTCCAGCTGTTATCTGGGGAAATACACTTCATAGAACTGTCGGTTTTTCATTTGAATCTTGTTATCGACCGCTCGTGACTGAGTACGGGGAGTAGGGCTCTGGAGAAATGGGGCTGTGGGAGAACATGAGGAACACCTCCTCCTCGCCTCCTCCGTGTATCCAAAATTTGCACGTCCAAAAAAAAAAAAGCTTTTGGCTTCTTTTTTTAATGGTAGCTGAAACATTACACATCTCCCAGGGGAGGTACAGCCACTCGCTGTGACATTACGCAGCAGGGCAGCTCCTCAGTTACCGGCTGTGCCTCGGGAGCAGGGGCTGGAAATCCCGGGTGGGGATGAGAGGCAGCGCTGCTTCCAGCGCTCCCCCAGCTGCTCTTGCCTTCTGTGAAAAATGTTGTTCCTAAATGAGCCTTTTCCCCCCTCTCCAGCCCGTAGTGCGTGCTAAAGGCAGACCCCATCTGACCCCGAGCTCTCTGCAGGTAAAGGGGCCCCGTGGGACTCTGCCGACCCTCCCGCTGCCCACGAACCGAAATTTTGCTGAGCTTTAGCAGAGTTCGGCTGACTTTTACTGCCCGGCTGCAGGCTCGGGTTGCGGGTGGGCGAGGGACACGCAAGGCCAGCGCACCGCTGGGTGCTGCCGGACGCGCAGAGCCGAGGGGCCGGTTCGTGCCCCGGGGGGCAGCCGGGCAGGACCCAGCGGAGCTCTGACTCAGGGGGCAAAGGCCAGGGCCCGAGGGGAAGGGTTTCTGCCGCGGGGATGTCACGAGTGGCTCCACGAGAGACCGAAGGGCAGTCCCGGCGGTTAGGCAGCGGGGTGCCAGCGCAGAGCCCTGCGGGAAATGCCAAACCAGCCGGCGCGGGGGCTGCAGCCCACGCACGGGGGCAGGGGGCAGCGCAGCAGGGCGGACACGGGGGCAGGCGCCCTTTAGGACCCGGGGAGTCCCGGGCCTCCCTCATCCCGCCCCCAAGCCGCCTTCCTTTCCTTCTATTGGTCTCAGCTCACCGCTTGCGCCCGCCCCCTCCCATGCGCCGCTCCGCAGGGGGCCGAGGCGGAGAGACGCGTCACGGTCTCGGCGCCCCCTGAATGGCCGCGGCGGCCGGCCCCGCCCCCGGAGTCCCACGCGAGGCAGGTTCCACCCGCCGGTGACTTTGTGTCCGGCGAGCGCGCGGGGCCGGGGGCGGCGGGGGTGCTGCCGCGCAGCGATCGCAACGGACGCCCACGTGTGGGCCGGGGAGCCGCCCACCCCCACTCAGCGCTCCGCCCCGGCGCTGCCCGCCGCCCGCCCCTCCTCCCCGCCGGGCGCCCCGGGGGGCTGCCGGAGGTTTTGGTTTGGCCGGGCGCGGAGCGAAGCGGTGAGTGATTTTCCCGAGGTGCGGGTCCCGCTCCGAACGGCCGGGCTTCGGTTCTGCGGGGACTCGGGGCCAGGGGAGGGCAGGGGGGCGGCGGCCCCCGACAGAAGGTGCCGCCCGGTCACCGGCCCTGCGGGTCGCGGGGCGCTGAGTTCCACGGGCCGGTTCCACTCGGGTAGAAAGCGGGCAGGGAGGTGAAGGGTGAAGGACTTTTTCTTCTAAAGAAAAAGAAAAATCTGCTATTCATGTCTTGAATGTGAGAGTAAAATAGTGTTGGGGTTGGTTTTTTTTGTTTTTTTTTTCCCTCTCTTCTCCATACATCTCTCAAAACTGCGCTTTAGGGGCCGCAACTTCCATCGCCCTTCTGATGAAATCAGTTCAAGCAGCCCTGTCTAGAGCAGCGTGCAGGTTGCCGTGAGTGACTGAGCTGAGCTGACAGAGAAAAAATAATCCGGCATCCCGCTGCTGTCCTTACAGGCCCCTTTGCATTTAAAAAAAGTTACAAGCCTGTTTGGTAGTTGGGTTTGTTGTTTTTTTTTTTTTTCTGTCATCCACTTGCACTTGTTGGGGTGGAGGGCTTAGACTGCCCAAATCTGTGCTTGGAGAATCTTCTGTCCTCAGCATTTCATAAGCAGGCACCGCAGGGTTTCGTGCTGTTCATGTGGAGAGCCCCAGCTACATTACTGGTTTTTGTTTTCTTTTCCTGGCAGTCTCTGCATGTCTTCTCTTGCGATCTGGAGTGTCAGGGTGCCATAGGCTGTAGCTTTTGTAGTTTTCCTCCAAGCGTACTTCTGGACAGATCCGGAGCCCCAGAAAAAACAAACAACTCGATAACCTTTATACTTTAACAGCTTCCCTCATCTTCCTCCTTCCTGTGTCTTGTGACACTTGTTTTTATTGAACTCACCTTAGAAACAACCCGAGATGTTTATAACACACCCTGCGCGTTTCTGGTGGTGGCCAGCTGCTACTGTTAACCCGGCTGTGTTACTGATCGGCGCTCCGGTCACGGTCTCCTTTCAGAGTAGGTGTAAACCAGGTCTCAGCTCCCGTGTGCTTTCTTTTCTCTGCCCACATCTCCAGGGGTCTGACTCCTTCGTGAGGTGGGACCCTTGCTGGGGCCTCTCTGTTTTCCTTGTCCTTTCCTTTGTCTTTTCTTATCCAAAACCACATTTTGACTCTTTTGTGTCTTTAACCCTCACCATCTGCTCTGGTTTATCTCTGTGATAAGCCTATAGCTATATATATATATATATTTTTTTTTTTTTTTCAGTGAAGTACTTGGGGAAGAGGCACAGGTGGGAGTTTGCTCTGTAGTGGGAAGGTGTGGAGTGGACACAAGATTCCCAGGACTAAAACCAGACTGAAATTTGCTGCAGAAGCAAATCAGTTGCACTGTAAAGCTGACACAGGAGACTGCAAGCAGCTTCAGCACTGGGGGATTTAAACTTCCTGCCTTTTTTTTGTTCATTTTCTCAAGTATTTGGGGATTGTTATCTTAAGTCCTTCTGCCTCAGCATGTACGTGAAGTGTGCCCCGTGCCCCCTCCCGTGCTGCGTTTGGGGCAGGTTCCCGTAACTCAGGCAGTGAGGGTGGTGTCTTGGATGTGGCTTTGGAGAGGAGATAAGGCCGGTTGAAAATCAATCAACTGAAGGAGCTTGGCAAATGAAATCCATGAAGGCAGACAGCTTGGGAACAGATGACAAGATGCTGCATGACACATACTCCAAACGTGTGAAAATGCGCGTGTGTCTGATGTATAATAGGGTTCCTCCAGCGCTGGAGGGAGTGCTGGACGCGGTCCTGGATTGGGACAAGGAGTGTGTGCATACCTATGTGTACGTATGTGTGTGTGAATTATGATGCTGTGTTTGTCCTACAGTGCTAACCAGCCGCTCCCCAAAGCCTGCAGGAGTTCAGGTCCTTCTTCTTAGCAGCCGGAGGAGGTTTTAGGCAATGTTTACGAGGTAGATGAGTGAAACAGGAAGGGCAGGATGTGGCCATCTGTGGAGGTGGATGAGGATGGGCATTGCGTTGCGAGAGCGAGATGGGGAGGGAAGCGGCAGCGTTACAAAAGAGAGGGTGCTGAGCAGTGCCTTGGCCCGGGGCGTGAGTAGGTGGGGCAGGACGGGCAGAGCTGGCCCGGGGTGTCCATGGCGGCGGCTGACGCTCGGCGACTGTGGAAGGGACAAGTTTGAAGAAGCAGTGTCAGCACTTGAACTGAGGAGTAGATTTACTCCTGTCTTTTATAGACTGTAATTGAATTGCAGTGAATGTAGCTGGCGTTGTTTAAAACGGTGGCTGCAGGAATGCCAGCTAGGAAGCATTTAACTGTAACGAGCCACCCCAAGCCCCCTGGCCTGACCTTTAACCACCCTCGCACCGGTCTGTCTTTGCTTATCAGCTTTATATCCCTGCGGTGGCTATTGGTATCACTCCAGCCAGTACAGGCTGCTCTGTCCTCCCCCCGTTGCTCGAGCCTGGGAACGGTGCGTGTCCCATAACCACTGTCTGCTTGCTGACCATTAGACTCTGCAAAGACTACCAGTTTTATATGATAGCCTGTCAGATTGTGGCAAGGGAAATTTATTGCTGTAGCCCACTGGCAGTCACTCTGGTTTGCTTGCGATGCGTGCACAGATGCCCAGGATAGCCTGGACTGCGGCGGTGCTCCCATGCTGATCCAGAACTTGCAAGCTGAGTGCGTGGTTTGATGCTGTGTTACTACTGAAATGAAAAGATCGGAGGTGGATGTCACATTTGTTCCCTCTGTCCAGAGAGGAATGCCCTCTCTTGCAGCCCCAGACCCTTCAATATCTGACAGCGCTTTACAATCCATCTGGGAATGGCTGGTCTCCATGCCCGTCAACGTCAGGGGCTAATCGGTTCAGGAGGCACATGGACCTCCTACCTCCACAGCTTGACGCTTCAGCCAGTTGCAAACGAGCTCCTGCAAATCAAACCTGGCAGTTGCATCAAGATCCCCTGCCTGGCAGGGGAGCAGGAAGGGCAAAACAAAACCCCAGATTAACTGGCCAAGCACAAAACTGAAATCCTGTCCTGACAGCAGGTAGACAGACCCATAGCAGGGCTTGTGTTCAGCCTGACCGTCGGAGCAGTCGGCTCTGCCAGCCTCAGCTCTGGTAGCCGGGCACAGCGTGCAGAGAAAGAGTGGGAGGATCTGAATGTGCTTTCTGGAGTCAGCAGCTGCAGTGGTTATTCTGGCATTAATTTAACGTATACCACATCTCATCTTCTAAACTCTCCTTGGGAAGTGGCATGTGGTTCTGCTCCTCTCTGTTAGAAGTACCAAAGGCCTTTTGCCTTAGCAGCACATTAGCAAGTTGGCTTGCTTGAAAAGGACTTTATCTTGCCCAGATGGGGCTGGGGTAGATACTGCGATCAAGTAGATTGTTTCCATTCTGGAGCCTTTTTGAGTATAATTTGAGAGCCGAGGCTGCAAACTCGCTTGCCTCCTCTGCAGCCCTGCATTCATTTCGCAAAGCGATGGTGATTGATCTGGCAGAATGGGATTTATTCACCAGTTGAGCTAGAGGGCAGGCGGGGAGGACAAAACCCCACAGCGGCCTCTGAAATGAATCAGGGGCTCTGAAAAGACCCACTGGGGTTAAGGCGTAGCGATGAAAAGCTATTGTCTGGAGCCTGAACAGTGGCTAAAAGCCTTATTTATCCCGATTTGGATAGTGGTTGTAGGAGGGTGTGGTATTCCCAGGAACTGCAAAGCCAATGTGCTTCGTGGGGAACGGGAACTTTATTTGATTGCCTCCCAGGTAGCTCAGGAAGCTTTATGGAGTCACTCAGTTACGGAGTGGCAAGTCCAATACCTGATTTGCAAATAAAGCAGCATGTATTGCATGCAAAGTGGATTTCCTATGGGTATTTTTATTTTGGTTTGAATGCGGTTGCCTTTGGCTCAGATTAGTCCATGTGTTATAGATTTGAGGCATTACTGCCCCTTTTACCAGTGCTTATGCTAGACAGAACAAGAACCTCGCTAATTGGTACGGCTCAGCAATACTACTTCTGTTTTCTGTGTAAGTGGCATTCAGTCGATTTTTGTGGTGGCTTTGGGCTCAGAGTGGAGCACAGGTTTAAAGGGAGGAATGGTGGTTGCTGGTGAGAATGGGATATGAAGCAGTGACGGACAGACTGAGTTTCTGAGTTCATCTTTGCTTTAGTAAGCACGTTCAGATACGTGCCCGGACCTTCTCCAGACAATCTGATCTCCTGGAGCCTACAGAATTGGGCTTGGAAAACCTCCCAGTTTCTGTCTGAGCCAACAGAAGGAGCCTTTCACATGGTCTCTCTGTTTCTGTCTAGGATATACAGGCTAGACTAGAAAGCGAGAAAATGAGAAGAAATGATAAGGATGCCTCCCATTCTCAAAGGCAGGGGCAGGATCAGAAATTCTGTCCTGGGGTAACAGAGTCAACTGTCTCTCCTTTTCTTGCCTATTTGCAAATATGATGAAATGTGAGTTTGTCAGGAAGGCCAAATCCAGCTCTGTTACAGAGATACCCTCTGATTCACGGCAGAGTTACGATGCCTGAATTCCAGCATGCAGAATCACAGTTGCATCTTTGCCGCGTTAGTCATCCTGAAGAAAACAAGAACAAATTCGTCTGACACGGGCAAACCGCTAAATTCACTGGAGGTGCTGGAGATGAATGCGATTTGTTAGAGAGCACAGTCTGCATCCCAGCGCGGGAGGTGTGGACGGAGCAGAGAGCGTGCCTGGGAGGCGATGCGGTGAAGGTCCTGTGGTGCCCACCTGGCAGCAACCCAGGCTCCACGCCGAACAAGTGCAGTGCTGCCCTAAATGCCAGGTGCTATTTTAATTCCTTTCATCTCAGGCACTCTTTATAGGAGGGCATTATTAGTACTGAGCACTTCAAGCAGCTCCAGGCTGTGTACCTGACAGTCCACTGTGTTATGCAAGGAAATAATCTGAAACATCTTCACATTTGTTCCTTCCCCTTTCTTGTTTTCTGTCTCCTTCCTGTTTTCTGTTGGGTTTTTTCTGCTGTGTCTGTGAGTACGTGAGTGCCTGCATGTAATAGATACCCTTCTCAAACCTTTTGATGGTCTTCAGTGCTGGAAAATTGCATCTGAAACGCAGCTGTAGCTGAGTTCTGCATTGCCACACTGCTCTTTCTCCTAAGCAGCTTTTGAAAGAGCTTTTCCCCATGAAGACAGCCCAGGAGGTGAGTTTAGATTTCTAGTTTGCTACTCTGCAAGGGGGAAATTGGTCCTATACCAGTAATTTTGTCCTGAGATGGTGTTGCTGGCCTAAGCACCAGGTGGTGGAGTCTATGAAGGCATTGGAAAGGTACAGATATTTGGGACAAGGAAGCAGGCGCGTCACTAACGGGTAGAGAATTTATCCCACCGCTTCCAGGGAGAAGTTGAATTTTGGCTGAATTCAAGACAGCATTTCAGCCCAAAGGGCTGATATTGTGAAACTGGAGAGAAAATAGAAATGAATCTTATGCCTGCCTCCCTGTGAAAGCAGCCGTCGCAGGTCAGCTCTGGTTTGGAAGGAGTGGCCGTAGGCTGTAGCGCAGTCCATACGTGGAGCCTGCGTAGCTGACTGCTTGGGAATTAATCTCTGCTGCGGCGTGAGCAGCTTCTTCCAGGTCATCTGAGCTGAGCCAGCGAGGAACCTTACTGCTTATTTATTTACTTATTTACAGCTTTAAATAGTTCATGGTTGAGTGGGGCACAAAGAAACGTGTTCTGCTTGCTGCTTCTCTGAAAGTCTGATTGGCAAGCAGAAAGTGCCAGTTCTGGTTCATGGGATTTGGGCTCTTTGTTGGTGTTCAGCCAGCCTTCATGGGCTTGGGAGAACACTCATAAATCCTGAATTTTGCCCTTCTAAGCAGAAATGATTCTTGATCCCCTGAAGTCCCACTAGGGAACATCTTATTCACTCTCAATATTGTTGTGTTGAAAGAAAGCAGCATCTTAGCTGGCAATTCCCTGCAGAGAGTGAATGAAATTGGGGATTTGTGGACAGACTGCTGGTTTAAGATGGAGGGGGGGAACCTCAAGCCTGGCTAAACATAGTTCACGTGTCAATAGTCCTCAGAGCTGTCCTCTCCGATGCATTTCTTTTGTGATTGGAGACTGGAGGCTGATACAGATTTGAAGTATTCAGTTTCTAAGTGCTGCTTGGATTTTTCAAGAGGTGGTGGAGCGATTCCTGAGGTTCTCCGAAATGGCCCGTACCAGGTCCCTAAAGCAGGGCTCCGACATGGCGACGTGGGAGGGAGAGCCTTCTGCTGCGGCACACTTTGTAGGAAGCAAGAGGCTCTTGGACAGGAGAACTGTGGCCGTTGTTTGGGTGGGGAGTTGGGCCAGTTCTATGGTTTTGTTTTTTCCCCTTGTTCTCTTTACCAGCTTTGTTCTGTCCACAGAGACTGCTGGGGTGTTTTCTTCATGAGCTGAGATCCGAGGGGTCTTTTCTCCCTGAGCCAACTCCTGCCCTCCTTCAGGCTTGCAGTCTGCCCCGTGTGGGTGAGTGGAAGGATTTTCAAAGCGCCCTTATCTTGCTCTGCTGGAAAAATCCTGTCTTTCCTATATCTGCTGTACAAAGGCTGCAGACAGTCAGGGGAATACTATAGCCAGCAGACAGCGTGGGATGGCTGTCAAAAAGCTGATGCCCCTCTGCCCTCATCCATATGGAAGAAGGGTTATCGTCTGCCTCTGCGTGCAGCAAGATCCTTCTGAAAGGCTATGCAGTAGATATTTATTTTTTCAGTAACCGCCTCTTGAAGGAAAAAAAAAATGAATGCGGCGTGGAGAAATCCAAGACCCAGTTTGTTCAGGTCATGCCTTCCGCTGTTTGTGTTGACGCATCTGTTCTAGCGATAGCCTCCTGCGTGATGGAGGATGCAGCTGGGAGCTCTGATGACTCCCTGAGCACTCGCAGAGCAGGTGGGAGCTTGGCAGGAGCCACTGACAGGTTTCTTTCTGTAAAATATTCCTCACTCTGAGTGGTTCTGTTTTTTCTCTTTAGCTCAATAGCTGAGTAAGGGAGGAATGTGGAAGGGACCAAATTCTGCTCTGCATGCATCCACTTCTGAGAAGTACCTCACAAGATCACGTCATGGGTCCAGCCTGTTCATGGCTGCAGTTAAACATTGCTTAAGCTGAAGCACACAGGTTTGTGCACATCAGGAGAATTGTAGAAGATCTTTTTAGTTACAGCCTTCTGAGGTTTATAAGGCTGCTAGATTTTGGAAGAAACCAATCAGATGAAATAGCTGCTGCCTGCAGTTTCTGTTCATCTGATACGGGTGGGATGATGCCAAGTTCTCTGGCAGGCTGAGGCGTGAGTGGGGTGTGTTCGTGAGGGGACGAATTAGTACCTGCCGCTGCTGTGCTTGTGCCCAGCTATGGCAGGATTCAAGAAGCCCTCAAAACAAGCTGTTTGGAAGCTGCTGAAAACCACAAACAAGCCTTGTTGGTGAGATGGCTGCACACCAGAGTTCAGAGGCTGCTTTAGTTTCAGGTTAATGGTTTGTCTAGCCCTGCTGCTCTGTGACCAGTGACATCCAGTGCCATAACTGGCTCCAGGAGAGGGGCTGTGGCTGCGGCCTCTTGAGCTTGCAGCCTTGCAGTTGTACTGGGGATCAGTTGACGCCTGCAGTGGGACAAGGTGATGTGAAGAGCGGTGCTAATGGGGACTGGACCAGAACCTGACGGTTTATTCCCTGGATATTGTTTAATACCTGTTGGATAGAAATATTATTTGGTTACCCAATGCCCTGGACAAGATGTTTGATGTTAGAAGCCTGAGATTTTATACATGTGTGTCTGTATGCATCAAATCATAGAATGGTTTGGGTTGGAAGGGACCCTTAAAGGTCATCTAGTCCAAGCCCCCTGCAAGAAGCAGGGACATCTCCAAACCAGATGAGGTTGCTCAGAGCCCCGTCCAACCTGGCCTTGAACGTTTCCAGGGATGGGGCATCCACCACCTCTCTTGGCAACCTGTTCCAGTGTTCTACAACCCTCATTGTAAAACATTTTTTCTTAATATCCAATCTAAATCTACCTCCCTCTATTTTAAAACCATTACCCCTTGTCCTATCACAACAGGCCCTTCTATGTGTCTGTATATATATATATGTGTGTGTAAAGTGGCTCCGCTGCAGCTTTTATATGGACATTTAAAATTTCTAAATTGTCTGTTTGCTCCATTCTGAGTAGTGGCTTTTCTAATCTCAGTGTTAGAAAAAATTACGCTGCCTTCCTGCTGTCTTTTTGTTTGTTTTCGTAGCTGTCCTGTATACATTGCTTCATTTTTTGTGCATAAGCAAACCAAAGGTTAACACTGAGTCGCTGACCTGAGCCGCAAGCAAAGCAAGCAGCAGCAATGGCAGGGTGGTTTCTGAGGTTGCAGGAACAGGAACCTCAATCAATAGCTTTTAGCAGACTCATAAATGTTTCATTTGTATTCTTTGCTTCGGCATTACAGAGCTTTGACACGGGAATCCATACAGCCTCTTAAATGAGCTGCGCTGGGTGTAGATGTTGGAAAGCACTTCGCTCAGATGTACGTCACAGCGCTGCTCCATAATGGCGTTTTCCTTCCTGTGTTGAAGCCTTGATTCCACGCAGCCTCTGATCGTGAGCAAAATGAGCTTGGGGCCTTCAAACCCAGGCTGCAGGGATTTTGGGGATGAGCACGCAACCCGAATACGTGCAGCAGTGCTGCTGCCTGGCTCAGAGGCCACGGAGGAGTTGTGGCCGCTTGGGCAAGCTGTCGTTTCTGCATGGAGAAGCACAGAGAGACCTTTTCTCTGGGCTGCAACAGAGCCCTGAGGAACGAGGGAGGCCTTGGGAGGACCAGCCTCAGTAATTCACAGCAGAGGGTAGGGAAAGAGGGACGTGCCCACAACTATTTGTCAAATTCGGACTTTTTCGGAAGCACTGGAGAAGCAGGGGGCAGGAAGTGCATGAGCGGAGCGTGAGTCAGGCAGCTTATTTGTCCATCCACCTCCACTTGAGGTCATCCACCCATGGAGCGTGGGAGGGTTATGTGGCTCCAGGTCTCAGCCAGGTCAGAGCTGCGACCTGCCAGAGGATGAAGAAAAGTTGAGGCAGAGTGAACGTGGAGGCTGAGTGATGGTGGGAGGCTGATGATGGTAGGAGGCCAGAAAGAGTGGGGAAAGAAACAGGCGTGGGAGGCCAAGGAAGAGGAGCTGAGTAAGTGTAGAAGTGAAAAGGGGCTGTGAGGCTGAAGAAATTGTTAAGGCTTAAGCCATTTTGAAGACAAAAGTGGGTGGTAGACTGAAAGGGAACGGGAGGCCAAAAGAAAGTGGGAAGCTGTGGAAGAAGTGAGGCTAATCAAGTGTGGAGGCTTGAAGGCACTGGGAGGTCTAAAGGGGGTGGAAGGAAGAGGGACGGTTGTGGTTGAGTAAGTCTGGATGCCAAAAGGGAATGGGAGGTAAAAATGCGGTGGGAGGCCAGAAGGGTGTTGGAGGCTGAGGAAGAGCTCAGGCTGTGCAAGAGTGGAGGCCATAAAGATGTGGGAGGCTCAAAAGATGTGGGAGGCTGAGAAAGAGTTGAGGCTGGTGAGAGTGGAGGCCATGAATTTGTGGGAGGCCCAAAGGGGGTGGGAAGCTAAGGAAGAGTTGAGGCTGTGTGAGTGTGGAGGCCATAAAGTTGTGGGAGGCTCAGAGAGGTTGGGAGGCTGAGGGTGAGTTCACACTGGGCTAATATGGAGGCCACAAGGTTGTGAGAGGCCCAAAGTGGGTAGGAGGCTGAGGAAGAGTTGAGGCTGTGTGAGTGTGGAGGCCGTAAAGTTGTGGGAGGCTCAGTAAGAGTTGAAGCTGGGAGAGCATGGAGGCCATACAGTTGTGAGAGGCCCAGAGGTAGTGGGAGGCTGAGCAAGAGTTGAGGCTCATTGAGTATGGAGGCCATAAAGTTGTGGGAGGCCCAAAGGTGGTGGGAGGCTGAGGAAGAGTTGAGGCTGGTTGAATGTGTAGGCTGTAAAGGTTGGGGAGGCCCAAAGGTCTTAGGAGGCTGAAGAAGAGTTGAGCTGGGCCAGTGTGGATGCCAGAATAGTTTTGGAGGCCAGAAGGATGTGGGATGCTGAGGAATAGTTGAGACTGAGGCAGTTTGGTGGCCAAAGTGCGTGGTAGGCCAAAAGTGGATCAGAGGCCAAAGGAGTTTGAAAGAATGACAAAGAGTTGAGACTGATCATGTGTGCAGGCCAAAAGCAAGTAGGAGGCAAAAAGGGGGTTATTGTGTGAGGAAGAGCTGAGGCTGAACATCTGTGGAGGCTAAAATTGGTGAGAAGCCAAAATGAGATGTAGTCTGTTTGAGGCTTAAGAAGCATTTAGGCCAAAAGAGGGTGAGAGGCCAGGGATTTGAGGCTGAGCAAGCATAGAGTCCAAAATGAGGTGGGAGGCCAGAAGTGGATGGGAGGCTGAAGGAGAGGTGGAAGCCTTCCCCGCCCACTGCGGGACAGTTCAGATCCCCTCAAGCTCTTTGACTTGCCCACGTCTTTAACCCATTTAGTGGGCTGCCTGCTTGCAAACTCCGCTTTCGACCAGGCAGAGTCTCTTTTACTGAACGATGGACGTCATCCAGCGGAGTGCCTGCGATGGCTTCGCTGGGTCTGCTGTCACAGGGCCTGTAGCGCAGGCGCAGCAGGCCGACCCCGTTTTTCTTTTTTTCTCAGGCTCTTTTGTCAAACCTCAGGATAGTTGTGCTACCGACTTTCTGCTGTAAGGGAGAACCGTATCCATGTCTGTCTGTCTGCTTCAGTTACATGGGGACAAAATAGAGCTGGGTAAAATATTTTGGAGCAAATGACTTGGATTTTATCATCTAAGCACTATTAATTTGGTTGGTCCAAAGGGCTTTTCTTCCACGGGCAAGGGTAGGTATCAGGTAGCACTGAAATGAAATATTAGCTAATAAAAGCCCGGTGTTTGCTTCTGCCTGGCTGTTAAAAAGCATAATTTAGCTGTCGCTTTTGTCTTGCTGCCTGATGTGAATTTGTCCTGCAAAATGTTTAAGTTACAGGAAGTGTCTGGTAAGTTTTATCAACAAAAATGACAATGAAAGGGTTTGGTAAAATTTGTTCTAAACTTTTTGGCTTGTGCTGGTAGCTAAATATCCCATAAATAAACCAGTCACAATTGCCTTTTCTAAACCTGAAGTAATCTTCATGAAAATGAGAAGCCAAACTTGATTTCTGCTGCGCCAAGAGCAGACCGGTGCCCTTTATCCTGGATAGGCTGCTCCCTTAACGCTGTTTTCTAACAAAAAATGACTCTTCTGCGGTTTGCCAACAGCCTCTGGGGGCTGTGAAGACAATTTACCGCCAAGTTTGGGTTTTGATTGCTTCACTTTGTTGCTCTGTTGCTGAAACCAAAGTGTAGAATTTCGCCCCTCACCCCCCTCCGCCTTCCCACCCTGCTCAGTCCCCGTTAAATTTTTGGAGGATGTGAGGGTGCAGGAGGCATGGGCTCTGCAAACCAGGGTGCAGGAGCATCCACAGAGCAGGGGCACTGGGGTGTCACCTGGTTTTTCACATTTGAGGTCCATTCAGATATTCCAGAGTTGGACAGCATATATTCTCCGTGCCTTACCTCAACGAGGACAAGAGAATAACGGGTTTTCTGTTTTTTTCTCTGCAGGCAAGAGCTCTGCCATCATGTCAGTCAGCGTCCATGAGAACCGTAAATCCCGGACTAGCACCGGCTCCATGAACATCTTGCTTTTTCACAAAGCTTCCCACCCAGACTGCGTCTTGTCCCATCTGAACACCCTGCGGAAGCACTGCATGTTCACCGATGTCACCCTTTGGGCAGGAAACAGGTCGTTCCCATGTCATCGGGCAGTGCTGGCTGCCTCTAGCAGATACTTCGAAGCCATGTTTAGCAACGGCCTCCGGGAGAGCCTGGGTGATGAGGTGAACTTCCATGATAGCCTCCATCCAGAGGTGCTGGAGCTGTTGTTGGACTTTGCTTATTCCTCTCGGATCATCATCAACGAGGAGAACGCAGAGTCTCTCCTGGAGGCTGGAGACATGCTGCAGTTCCACGATGTCCGAGATGCGGCAGCTGAGTTTCTGGAGAAGAACCTCTACCCTTCCAACTGCCTGGGCATGATGCTGCTCTCAGATGCTCATCAGTGCCGGCGGCTCTATGAGCTCTCCTGGAGGATGTGCCTGGTCAACTTTGAGACTGTTCACAAGAGCGAAGACTTCAACAACCTTTCCAAGGACACTCTGTTGGACCTCATCTCCAGTGATGAGCTGGAAATTGAAGATGAAGAAAAGGTCTTTAAGGCTGTCATCCAGTGGGTGAAATACAATCTGGATGAGAGGAAGGCTTATCTCCCAGAACTTCTGAGGAATGTTCGTCTGGCCTTGCTTCCTTCTGAATGCCTCAAGGAAGCCTTGGCTTGTGAGGACTTGATCATGGTGGATGAAAGGAACAAGCTTGTCTTGGATGAAGCTATTCAATGCAAGAAGAAGATACTCCAGAATGATGGGGTGGTCACCAGTCCCTGTGCCAGGCCTCGCAAAGCTGGGCACACCTTGCTGATCCTGGGAGGACAGACTTTCATGTGTGATAAGATCTACCAGGTGGATCACAAAGCAAAGGAAATTATCCCCAAAGCAGACCTGCCGAGTCCACGGAAGGAGTTTAGCGCCTGTGCCATTGGCTGCAAAGTCTATATCACTGGAGGCAGGGGCTCAGAGAACGGGGTCTCCAAAGACGTGTGGGTGTACGACACTGTTCATGAGGAATGGTCGAAAGCTGCCCCCATGTTAATAGCCCGGTTTGGGCACGGCTCGGCTGAGTTGGAGAACTGCCTGTACGTGGTTGGTGGACACACTGCGGTAGCTGGAGTCTTTCCTGCATCTCCTTCTGTTTCCTTGAAGCAAGTAGAGAAGTACGATCCCATATCCAACAAATGGACAATGGTGGCTCCTTTGAGAGATGGAGTGAGCAACGCTGCGGTGGTGAGTGCCAGGCTCAAGCTTTTTGTCTTTGGTGGGACCAGCATTCACCGAGACATGGTGTCCAAAGTCCAGTGCTATGATCCAGCTGAGAATCGGTGGATGATCAAAGCGGAATGTCCACAGCCCTGGCGCTACACGGCAGCCGCTGTCCTAGGCAGCCAGATTTTCATCATGGGAGGAGACACCGAGTTCACGGCAGCATCCGCCTACCGCTTTGACTGCGAAACGGACCAGTGGACGCGCATTGGGGACATGACAGCCAAGCGCATGTCGTGCCACGCTCTGGCCTCAGGGAATAAACTCTACGTGGTGGGGGGTTACTTTGGGACTCAGAGGTGCAAAACGCTGGACTGCTATGACCCTACGTCAGACACGTGGAACTGTATCACAACGGTGCCTTACTCGCTCATCCCCACAGCTTTTGTCAGCACTTGGAAGCACTTGCCATCATGATGAGGGTCAGGGCTCGGGGGCTTGTATCCAGGAGGTCAATAAGGTAAGGGTCTTCTCCTCTTAAACCAAAACTTGTTTTCTCACCTCAAGTGCGTCTCTATGCACCACGCTGGGTTCCAGGTTGCTCATGTTTTATGAGAAGGGTGCATTTAAAGGTGGAATGCAGCACCAGAAAAGAGTAATCAACTCTGCTATACTGTAAGTCCAGCTAGCTCCAAAGTTTCTCTTCTTTCCAGATGGTTCACTCAGTATCCTAAGAGCTAGATCTACCTAGATGGTGGCAAGCAGGCCACAGCTCCTCTTCCTCTGCTCTCAGCTAGCTGGATGTGCCAGCATCACCCTTCTGTATGTGGATATGGGAGGGAAGATGTGTCCACGCCTGCTGTCATGGCTGTCACCATAGGATACATCCTGTCCCCATGTGATTGAGGCGGTTATGGTTTCTTAAAGCACTTACATATGAATCCTGGGAGACACCAGGGCAACAACTGCTTTGGAAAAAGTCTCAGTGGTTCAGTATTTTTGCTGAGTATCAGGGTGATTTATTCCGAGCCGATGAATACGTAGGCAAGTGACCCTTGGGATGCCGGCAAATCCTGGGTCATAGAATCATAAAATGGTTTGGGTTGGAACGGACCTTAAAGATCATCTAGTTCCAAACCGCCTGCCGTCTCTGTTTGCTCTGTATTTACATTTCAGTGGGTAGTAGAAGCAGAAGCTCAGAAGTCGTGGTGCATTTGATGGTCCTGGTGTTTATTTAACATCCAGGCTGTTGCTTGTTAAATCAGAACTTCTGAGATTTCTGTCTGAGACCTGAGTGGGAGGGAAGGGGTTTTGTAACCAGAAGAATATGTTTATTGGTGTTTTGGGGTGTGTGAGAACAAGACAGTTGGTGGAAACTCATGATGTCCTGTGCTGTTCTGGTGCTTCAGTTCTCACTTGCTCAGGGAAGGTGCTATTGCAATGCCACTGGGACAGGGCAGTTGGTTCCTCCTCTCTCCTCCCCAGTGGGATGCTTGGTTGCCATTCTGGTTACCAGTTTCGCTCCACAGAGCTTTGCACATCTTCACCAATCTGTGCTGAGGTGCAGCTGGCCAGGCAAAGGCCAAGAACTCTTCTCACCTTGCATGGTGAAAGCAGATATTGATACAGGCGACACCTGGATAGCATCGTCTTCCCAGGAAGTCCATAACACCTGTGTTAGCTCAGTCTGCAGTTTTACAGTGCTGGCAACGCTCACAACCCTGCTTTGGTGGTTGGAGGCTACCTCCCAACGAGCTGAAGGAGCTGGGAAACCCTCACGTACGGGGGCGGGATTGACAAGCTTCGCTTACAGTTTTATTGGGAAGGCGGGGACTGCGGGGAGGGAAATTCTTCCATAGACTCATCAAAATCCACTTCACTCAATACAGGGAAGAAAGAATGCTGCCCACACCTCCTGACAGCCTCTCGCTTCCCTGCTTCCCTCTTGGTGTGGTTCGTGCGCCTGGGAATTGCCCAGTGGGTGAAATTACCGGCATCTCCCAGTCATCGTCTCTTTTGATGCCAGCTGGGAAGTGGGGAGGAGCTCCTGGCACCTCTGCCAGGCATTTGCCCAACATGGCCACCTGCTTTTTGCAGGTGGAAAAAAAAAAAAAAGCACCCAGAGCATGATGCTGGCTTTTGATTTGTGAAACACCTGGTTTTAACATGGGTTGGACCACAGTGAGGGCAGGGCAAGAGTGGAAAGGGTTAAAAGAGATCTCTGAGAGCTTTCCCAGCACTGGAAGATAATAGCCTTTCCAAATTCTCCTCCTCAGGCGTTGCCTAGCATCTGTCACAGTGTCTCAGTAATCTAATTAACTGCCACTCAGCTATTAAATATTGCAGCAGAGAGTGCGAGGACTCCATCATTTTCGGCTCAGGTCGATGAGGCCTCCCTTCAAGAGCCATCATAGAGCTGAAAATTAATTTTCTCTGCTAGCAGATGCGTCTGAGTATTAAAGCCCAACACCAGCTGCGCTGCTGGGAATGGGAATAGGGAATATTTTGAGGTGGCAGTTGATTCTTCAGCCACAGAATAAAAAGCAGTCTCCAAAGTCACAGAAACATTATTTTCCTCTCCTACCTCTTTCCCTCCCTGCTGTATTTGGGTTGCTCGGACCTAATAAACAGCTTTGTGGGGGTTGTGTGGATATTCCCCCCCCCCACTGCTTGGCACAAGCACAACAAAACTGGGGTCTGTAGTATGCCAGCCTGCAAATAAAAGCGGTGAAAAGTCACTGTGTGAGGGTTTTATAGGCTTTTTTGGCTTCGCTTCCACTCTTCAGTTAAAAGAAGTATTTAAAATAGACATGAGTTCTTGCCAGGCAGAATGTCTCTTCATTTGTCTAGAGATTTATTTTTTTTTAAAGCTGTATTATTGTTATGGCCTCAGCCACTGTGACAGCTCCTTAAGCAAAGCACCAAGACTGGTCAGTCCAGAATGCCTTGCCCGTGCCACACCAGCCACGTCCCACACGCCTGCCTTGGCTTGTCCTGGCTGCACCCGTGCCAACAACTGGGCCCAGGAACTGGCTGTAAGGTCCCGGGACTGTCAGGATCGTTGTCATCCTACAGCAGCAGGTCTGGCTGAGGGATCTTCTGGCTTGCAGCTCCCACCATGTGAGGTCCCTGCTGCAACACCTGTTTTGGTCCCCATGGGATCCTCCTGCAAGCAGGGGCACCCAGAAGGTAGGCTGGCCAGCATGTGGCCGGGTGCTCGTTTGTTTTGGGGATGCTAGTGCTATGGGAAGTTCCCACGGCTGGAGAGGGCTCAGGAGGAACCATCCAAGGTGCCCTCTGAGCAGAGCAAGACAGGCGGGTGGGGAAAGGCCTAGGCAATCACACAGTAGGAAAAAGTACTTTGTACTCATGAAAAAACAATCTTCTTGCCTAGAAATTGGTAAGGTTGCATTCATACCAGCCCTGAAACCCAAATCACATGTCCTTGAAAAATGTTGTTCATAAAACACCAAACTTGTTTTTCGTTTAAAGTGTAAAACTGATCAGCTGGAAACGTTTCCTCAAGGGCACGGCCTTCGCCCTTCCCAGCTGGAGCCGGGGCACCGTTCGGCAGAGGTCCCAGCGCCCCTGCCGAGGATGCCGAGTGACGTGAATTTAGTGCTTATTGCCAGCAGTTAATTCCAGGGATCAAAAGCCGTGATTAGCAATATGGAACAAGAAAGCCTGGTCTCCTCCCACCTGTGGTGGTGGAGCCACGAAGAGGTGAATTGTTACAAAAGGGCAATAAAACACAGAGCACTCGGGTAATAAAGACTCTCTGGGTTTAAAACACAAGCAAAGCCCAGCCAGGAGCCCAGGGGACAATGCTGGGTGGTCTGTGCAGTCCTGTGCGGTGACAATTGATGGGGGACAGCTCTGCTCCTCCCAGGAGGTGACTTCAGGCAGTGCTAGGAACAGGTTCTCCCAGCTGCCTGTCTCCAAATTGAAAGTGGCATCTTCAAACCATCTGTCCTATGTGATGCTCTCATTTTTATGGGGCAGAGGCACAGATTCGCTTGGGCCAGAGAGAGGAGCCTTCAGCTGGGGGTTGGGACAGTTGCTGGGGACGAGGGAGCTGCAGGCTGCGTGGTCCAGACACAGAGGATGAGATGGAGAGGGGAGTCACTGCATCCCTCCGTGCTGGCCCCTGAGCTGCAAACACTCCCCTGGGATGGCGAGGTCAGAGCTCCCATCTCAGAACAAATGGGGATGAACCAAATCCCGTAGCAGCTAGGCACCAAGGGTTCTTGTCCCAGTGCTTTTTGGCTTCTGCAGGACCCTCCTCTCAGTCTGGGCTGTAGGGAGTGGAGACTGAGGGCCAGGCATGGCTCAGGCTCCTGTTCCTGGGGCTCATCCGAAAGCTCAGAGCCCATTTTGTGGCTCTGACCGGAGCCTTTGGGTGGGTTTGGCTCCTGCAAAGGCTGCGGGGGTGACACCAGCAGCTGGTGTCTGCTATTGGGTGGGTGCTTAGTGGCTGAGGCTGCTGGTTTTTGAGGCGTCTCTGGCACCTAAAAGCTGAACTTTAGCCCCAAAGCTGCTGCAAGGATTTAGGCAGTGTGCCAGGCCCAGGACTCTATTCGGATACCGCAGTCACACAAAACATCGGATCTGTTGGGTGGCTTGTCCTCATTATTTAATTACAGCGGCAGATTTTGTTGCTTTGCATTGCTCCCGGCCCCCTCCGCAGAGCCCTGCTCGCAGCCGGACATCTTCCTGTGCAAAACCCCTGAGCGCCTGCAAACAGCAGCCTAAAAAAACCTGGGGACAATCTCCCGGCTCCGGAACGCCGCAGCTCAGCTGCGTGCTGCTGGGTTGGTTGTTTGCAACCTGTTACACCCTCGCCGGTGTTGTTGGAACAAAGTCACGGCTGGTTTCTTGTGGTGGCTCCTAGGGAAGCCCATTAGCATGCGTATAATGGCGAGGCTGGATAAACAGGGACTGCCATTTTCTGCCTCTGCCGCTCCTTCCAAGCGGCTGGTTGTCTCTGAAGCCAGTTTATCAGGCAGCGTGGGAAGGGAGTGGCTGGCCTGGGGAGGAAAGTTGATGAAAAAAAAATCGGGCTTTTCCTAACCCTGCGCAGATGGAAACGTGTGCAGTCGGAGCTGGGCCCCAGACTGGATTAATCAACCCCTTGGAAATGTCAGGCCTACCGATGGTTTTGGAGGAACTGGTGGAAAAAAAGAGAAAAAGGATCTTTTTGTTTTGTCTATTTTAGTTCTTGGGCCCTCCTCACCTTAAAAAAAAAAAAAAAAAAAAAAAAAAAAAAAAAAAGCTAAAATCGCTTCATTCCCCTCAACTTTTCATGCCCTTGTCATGTCCACGGAGGTTTCCTGGCTGACTCTACCCAGCTCCTTGGTGCTCTGAGCCCTCCCCAGCTGAACCCCTACTCTCTCCCCTCTACGAAAGCAAAGCGCACCCCAAACCCCAAATAATCCAACTGCTTTCCATCTCCACCCGTCCCCGGGGTCTGGGCAGGGGTTACCCCAGTAGCTGCCAATGTACAACCCCTTTTCTGGTGTTCCCTTGCGCAGGC
The DNA here is from genome assembly GCF_036417535.1 of Chlamydotis macqueenii. Classification (NCBI taxonomy): domain Eukaryota; kingdom Metazoa; phylum Chordata; class Aves; order Otidiformes; family Otididae; genus Chlamydotis; species Chlamydotis macqueenii. The sequence continues at coordinate 7,509,883 of NC_141567.1, read as the reverse complement.
TGAGTCGAGCATCACGCCCGTTAATGAGCTTTCTCTTTCCCTCCCCAGGTGCCGGAGTCACATCCACGTCCCCTCTCTTGCTGCTGGAGCTGACACAGTGACCGAGGCCCCTCCTGTCCTCCCGCACAGGACTCCGAGGAGCCTTTCCCATCTCTTCCCCGCACCAGGAGTGGGAGGCACAGCCAGCCCTGCCACCGGCATCACGCCAAGGGGACACCAAAGGCCACCCAGCCCTGCCACCGGCCGCCGTGCGAGGACGGCGAGGGGCTGGGAGTGCTGGCTGCCGGGCTGGGGCTGGGTACGGGGGCGTGGGGATGGCGTGTGGGTGACGGTGACCTGATGGGACTGAGAGATGGAGGTTGTGCACCAGGCTGCAGCCCTCAGCAGGCACAGCGTGGGGAGCCGTTAGGTGCTTTTTGTTACTGGGGGGGGGGCGGTAAGAGATATTAATATTAATTTTTAAAGGCAGTGAACTTGCCACTGGCAATGGCTGCAGTTTGGGTGACTTGGAAGTGTTTTTTTAAAGGGAAGAGGGGTTGAGACCACCTGGCTCTCGCCATCCTCTGGCCGCTCTGCGGAGGCAATGGCTGCTGAAACATTAAAGCGTGGGAGCTTGGGGCGGCTGCCAGCAGCGCCGGGTACTGCGGCGAAACAGGGCAGGTGCCTTTTGTTTTGCACTTTGGGCCTTTTTATTTTTTTTCTCCCCCTTTCCTTGCCGCAGCCGGTTGCGATTCAGTCGGAGGCCGTGCTGCTCCCCGCACGCAGCTGCTGGGAAGAGCACAGCGGCTCTGTTAGCGTGCCAAGGCTCCGGCACCGCCGCCGAGATGTTCGCCAGATAAAACCCGCTGCGTGCTCAGAGCCGGTCTTCTGAGTTTCCCCGCCGCGCGGTGCGTGGGTGAGGGCATAATTAGCAAGCGAGCAGAAACAGAGGCGCAGCGGGGCAAAGCTCGCGCCTTGGGAGGGGGCATCTTGCCTCTCGCGAGGCCTCGCAGGGAGAGCGAGCAGATGAGGGGAGCGTAGCAGGGTGGACTGGGGAGGGATCCCCCTCCTTCCCGCTGCGCCGCGCATCCCGGCTTCACCTTGGGGAGACACGAGCATTTTTGACTGCACGCTGCCTGCCAGCAGCCGGGCTGTAGCCGCCCCAGGTTATCCGCCCGTGCTGGCTGCCGACTGTGTTTGGGTTTATCCACGCAAGAGCTGTCAGCCCGAGTCGTTCCTCATTTGCGCTGTGGAGGAAGGCACGTGGATTTTGGCCGGCGATACAGGAATGCAGCTGCTGGCCGGCCTCTTCCAGGCCTGGCCCCCACCGAAGGCTGGTCCTGCGCCACCCCAGCATCCCGCTTTCCTCCGCCGCAGATCTGGTTCTGCCGATGCTCCGGGCTTGCCTTTCCCCTCGGATGAGGTGAAGCTGTAGCCTGGCCAGCTGAGTGATGCAATGCGATGAAAAGCCTTGACATGGTTTCAAACAACAAAGGGCTTTTCGGAGCAGCAAGCGCCCGTTGCTGCCGGGAAGAAGGCACTTTGTCCACAGCCGTCTGCGATGCTCTGAATGACGTTTATTTACACTTTCTAGGGTTGTGTTTTTTTTTTTTTTTTCCTCCAGCTGCCTGCAAACTTTAATAAAGTGATGACCTGGGAAACTGTTTGTGTGTTTTTCACAGGAGTCTTCATTCTTAAGCGGGTTGGATTTGGGTCTAATAACAGGGCTGGGGAATAATAACAGGCTTGGCACCCGGTAGGGCGATTCACAACCAGCCAGCCCAGCTGTAATTAGCATTGCTTCAGCGCTTGGGAAACTGAGGCACAATGTCAAGTGTCTTGTCCAAGGTTAGCGGTAGATCTGGGAATAAAGTCCAGGATTTCTTGTGCCCTGAGGACACCACGTGTCTCCTTCATGGCTGCTCTCACTCAACTTGACGGTGCCATGATTTTAGGAGAACTTGCAGGTCTGCAACGCTACTATCTGCCAAATAGGTCAAGGGGGCCCAGCCCAGACACAGCTGTACTCTTGCAGGGAAAGCCAGTAATTTCTAAGCAAGAGGAGAAGAATTCATACTTCTGTTTTCTTTATTTACCTTCACTTGGCTGCTGCAGCTCCCAAGAAAGGGGCCCTTTGACAGGCGAGAAGATGGGCTTTCCAGCTGGGACTCCTGTTCACACTTCTCTGTGTCCATCTCTCCCTGTTTCAGAGAAGCAGGGGTCTGATCCAGCTCTGCTCTGGGAAGGCTCTGGGCTCTCCCCCAGCACAAGACCAGCATTTCCAGCTTTGCTCAGGACTGGGAGCTCAAGAGCATCGCTCAGGGAAGCTGGTGGTAAAGCACCATGACCTTGCAAAGCTGTATTTGCCTCCCCTCACTAGCAGGGGCCGTTGGGCTTGGGAAGCAAAGCTTCCTATAGGTGTTACACGTGGTCTCAAAGGGATTTGGAGCCTGAATTTCTGAGCAGTAAGAGAGGCTGGGAACACGTCTCCTTGCCCGCAGGAGCTGGGTGGGCAGCGGCGTTAGCCGACATGATCTCGGCAGATATGAGCATAAGGCTCCATAGAAAAAGCTCCTTAAAGAGCCTTTTGGGACATCAGTTCAGGATAGGAATTACTGTTTGATGAGTGGGAGAGGGAAAAGAGGGAGAGTGCGTGAATGAAATCCCTTTCAGTTTTGTTGATTCTGGTTTTATATGGGACTCTGGGACTTTAAATACCAGCCCGGGAGGCTTTGCGAGTGGCTGGCTTTGATATGAGCCAGGCAAAGACCTGCTCTTTTGTATTTATTCTGGAGCTTGCCTGAAAGACAATTCAAAAGCAATCAGCAGCTGCTGTGACAGCAGCAACCTGTTGCTATGGAATCAAATATGATGCAAAATACAAAGGTTTCTTGGTTAGCAGCAACAAAGTGAAAGGAGAGCGGCAATGGAAACGGATGCAACAGTCAGAACAAAGCTACAGCCAGAGTGGGGCTGGGTTTTAACTGGGAGAAGAAATGTAAACTTGATTTGTTTTGCTTCTGTAAAAGAGCTTTTTCGTCATCTCAGCAGGTCAAGCTCAGCTTTGTCTGGGTGTGAGCACTTGGGACAGCGTCTGGTCTGGTGGCACCGCAGGGGTTGTGCGTTCCCAGGCTCCTGGGCAACGCCTGCTGTAGCCAGCCCTCGCTGCGGGGGGCCGGGGCTCAGGCATCTTCCCCGGGACGTGGCCAGGAGCCCGGCACGGAGATCTCCTGGAGGTGCAGGGTTGTGCGAGGATCTGGCCCTTGCTTAGGCCCAGGCGTGGTCACAAACTGCAGCCAGCAGCCCCAGGCCATCAAAGGGTGGCTTGTCCCACGGCTCCCACCTGGTTTTGCAGGGGGCTGGTCCCAAAGGAGAGCTTGGCCAGGACCCAGCTCCTTTCAGCCCACCCTCTGGCACTGTGGAGCTTGCCCATGGGCTCTCTCCACCTCCGTTCCCCAGCTCTGTAACGGGGAACTCTGTGTTTGGGAGGAGAGGACAGGGAGATGCTCAGAAATCTGGGCAGGCAGCAAGCGGGACCAGACCTCTCCCAGGCCCAGGTCTCAGGACCTCCATCCCCAGGGACTGACCATGCTGAACCTCCCCGGATGCAGAAGGCTGATTCTCCAATGTCTAATTTAAACAAAACTCAGAGTGCCGAGCTTTTTCAATATGCATCTTCCCAGCCTGACCCCAGCTGCCCTTGAAATAACACTGTTGTGCAGTGAAGCCCTCCAGGGAACGATCATCTGAGCCCGCTCTCCCTTTGTCACTGGAGTCAATTAAAAGCAATGTAGCCGGTGATTTAATAGCTCCGGTGTCTGAGGAAGCCCCACATCCATCCAGAGGCTGGCTCTGGCATTTTAGACACATCATTGAAGTGGAGGAGTGTTTTTTTTCCAGCCATCCGACACGCTTTCAAATTCACCCATGTCTGTAGAGAGCACTGTGTCCTTGGCTTGTCGTCTTCCCCTGCATGTTAATTAATGCCCCAGCATTGCACATCCTCCCTGCGGTAAGGCCCACGTCAAATTGTCTTCCTGTTCCCCATGCACCTTCTCCCTTGGGATAAACCCAGCACCTTCCAAAAGCAGGAGAAACCATTGCCAGCAGCTCCCCACAACCAACTAGAAATTTAAACTGGGCCCAGTCCCTCGTGCTCCAGTGCAGAGCAGGAGCCAGCGCCCTCCGGGTATGGGCAGCAGCGCTGGGGGGGCCGAGATGGGGGCCCGCAGCAGGGACTCTTGGTGGGAGCGGGTAGCAGAGGCTGAGCTCATTTTTTTCTTCCTCCTTACGATCTCCCTTTTCTTTCCATTTCACCACCTCCTTATTTAACATCATCGACTGTTGTGCAAAACCATCAACCCTGTTTGCAGCAGTGTGACCTACTTCACCGCGTCCTCCTGACTTCCTCGCTGAAATCGCAAGCTGAGAGCCCACCCAAGCCATTCAGCGTTTCTCAGCTGAATAAAAAAAAAAATCCAATTAGGTGGAAGAAAGCCTGGCTTTCACGCTGTCAGCGCCTGAACATCTCACTTCCCTCTCCGTGGCGCACGCTGCACTGCTGATGGCCGTGTCTCCCAGACATCGCAGACAAGGACCCCTCTGTGTCTGTGTGCCCCCCTCCAAGCGAGGATGGGGGAAGGGTTCCAGAGGACTGATCCTGGTTATCCAATGTGTCTTTTTGTTCCTCCTGACATCCCTCGGGGACCACGGAGCTCAGGAATCAAATAATTTGCAGGTTTTCAGTTCTGGCTCCCCTGGGAAGCCCTCCCTTCCCAGCTGAGGCTGGAGGAATGGTCCAGGCCCATGCCAGGATGGCACAACCTGTGCTTGTTAAACAGCCGCTGGCACTTCAGCCGGAATATGATTTAATCACCGAGAGAAAATCCCATCTTCCAGTCCCGGCATCACACCCAGCCCGTCCTGCAGCTCCATCCAGAGAAACCATCACCGTTCTGCCCTTTCCTGCTCCCCTGGCTCCTTCTGGGCCCTGGCAGAGACCTTGTCCCCATGGCCACCAGCAGGCAGCTGGTCCCGCTCCGTCATGAGGGATAGCCGTGTACTGAAAGGGATGAGCAGAAACAAAGTAAGGAGAAAATAATGAAAAAAAAAAAAAAGCTTAAGGGCTACCAGGAAAAACCCTTTTGGTTTCTGACTTCCCTGGCTGGGTAGGATGGACAGCCACTGTGACGTGAGCCCAGCAGCACCAGGGCCTGCAGTGTGTTGTCACCTGGCTCCCTGTCAGCTGCAGGGAGGTGGGTAAGCATCCATCGCTCCGTTTCTGGGTCGCTGTCTGGGGGAATGACACACGCACACGCAAACAGGAGCCGCTTCCATCCACCGGCTGCTTCTCTGCACCCAACCGAGTGCCCACCGGCTCCCAGCTCCGTCTCTGCCCACGCCGCTGCCCCGCTGGGCTTACGGCTGCTCTGGGGCTTCCCAAAGGGTTCTGCTAATGACTCACCGCTCCTGCTCGGCTCTAATTAGACTCCTGTCTAATTAGGCACGCTGGAAAGACGCGGCTGGTGAGGAGCAGCTCTTTGGTGAAAGGAAAGGGGAAAGAAAGAGCGTCTGGAGACGCCAGGCTGCGGCGAGAGGTCAGCGGGTGTTGGGAATCGCCAGCCAAGCGACATCTGTGCAAGGGACGGACCGTAAAGAAAGGAGAGAGCAAAGGGAGAAACCTCAGCTGGGTCCTGCCTGGCTGAGGTGCCGGGATGTCCTCCAGCCAAGAGCGAAGGTGCTGTTTGTTCCTCCTGACATCCCTCGGGGCCCACAGAGCTCAGGAATCAAATAATTTGTGGGTTTTCTTGGGAAGCCCTCCCTTCCCAACTGAGGCCCCCCCATCCAGGGCCATGCCAGGATGGCACAACTTGTGCTTGTTAAAAGCACGTGAACAAGCTGTCGACACGCAAAAGGAGCCTCAGGATGCAGGGAGCGCGGGGACAGGGCTGTGCAGGCAGCGGCGTGGGGGGAGCCGGTCCCCAACCTGCAGCATCCTTCCCTGAGCGAGGGCAGGTGAGCGGGCTCTGCAGCAAAGCCTTGTTCGGGGGGTATTTTGAGAGGTGTGAAGAAAGCTTTTTTGGGGGGATGAGGGGCACCCGTTGGGTCTGCCCATCCCTGTGAAGGCTGGGGGTGCTCATTCATAAGGGCTCTCTTATCAATTGCTAGTGTCAAATATTATTTTTCACTTAATTTAAACATGCTCCAACCACAAACAAATCAACACCTTGCAGTGTTTAGCATCCCCTCTAAATAATTAACAAAATCCAGGTGCCTTCTATGGCAAAGGAAAGCCGTTCCCCTACCAGTCACCTTGTATCTGATCACAAGGCATCTCACTCACTCGCTGAACTAATTAGGGTTTTGCCTTTCCTTCTCTTAATAAACCCTCCATGAATGAGCAGCCTGTCTGCCAACCCCAGTCCAGCTCGCACCTGTGTTCCCTCAGCCCTCCAGCTTTCCACCCCGGAGCCAGCGCCGGGACTGAACCCAGCAAGGGCAGGGAAGGGGAAATGCAGATAACACAAACATTAAAGGTGTCGCTAAACCGTCTTTCCAAAGAGCCTCTCCTGTGCCTGTCAATGCGCCTTTTAGAGTCCCATCCAAGCGAAAGGACCTCTTCTAAGTCCTTTTAGGTGAAGGTGCCAGTGAAAATCCAGCCACATTCACATAATCCACCACGTGGGCCCACAGGAATCTTTTGCTCTACCCCTTTACTGGTAAGAAGTTGGGGCTGGGCAAGAAACTTGGGGTGCTCAGAAACACATCAGGTACATCTGAAATAATTGACCTGTGTGGTGTGGGGAGAACATCCATTTCACCGTCGTATCCATGTAGTAATGGACAGCCTGTAGATGACATTGTGGAAAGCTGGTTTTGGATATTCAAACTGCTACATGGAGATGGCCTGGAGAGGCGAGGTCCTTCATTTCCGCCTCTGCCAAAGGCGATTTGCACTGCCTGCCCAGGCTCCTCTCCGGCTTCTAGAAACAGGAGCTTTGCGCTGTGCGGGACCAGAGAACCTCACGCTGCCCAGTTTGCTCTGCACCTTGGCCTTTCCCTGGCAGGAGCTTGATTTAGCAAGAATTTGGTTTTCTAAATACGATTCATAAACAGCAAATAATGTTCTTCCTCCGCCTGTGACTGACGCCTGTTGTATCTGGTAAACCAGTGCTTCTAGCAGCAGCATCTCGTGCTTCCAGCAGCAGAAGCGGCTGTTGTTTCACCGCCGCAACGCAAGGGCTTGGGGTAACCCAAACAGTGCTTTTGTCGGGCATCCAGGTCGCAGAGCCAAGAGGGGCCACAGGAAAACGTGCTCATTAAACACCGTACAGAGGAGCCGACCTTGCGGCGAAAGCTTTTATTCCCTCCAGTGAATAGGTGAGCTGGGACGAATGGGAATGCAAATAAAATGAGGACTACTGAACAGGCGGCGAGATAAACACGCTCTTTCATCTCCTGGCTCGCACCCAGGGAGCTGCTGGTCTGGGAGCGAGCGCTGCGTGACAGGGCGTAGGTTTGGGTTCACTGACACAATCCAGGTTTGTAGAACAGCACGCGCAACGCAAACACCTGTGAGGACGAGTGAAATAGCGAGATGAAGCAATTCCTCTGCGTCAGAATCAACACACAGAGGGTGACGGGTGCAGGTCCCCCCGCTCCTTCTGCCTGGGTAGAGGATGCTCCAGTCCCGTGCGCGAGTAGCGGCACAGAAGCAGCTGTGGTCGCTTTTACAGGTAAAAGAAAATGATGCTGGAGAAACCCCCGCCACCGTGGCCCTCTGTGCCGGCTCCTCATGGTGCAGGCTCTGTACTTTCGGCACCCTCTTCTGCCTGGACTGCTGCCTGCAGGCACTGGGAACACCACCAACCTTGTACCTGCACCTTCCCAGGCCAGAGGATCGACCTGGACCCTGGCTAAAGCGTTTCTGCTGGGTCTCCTCTTGCAGGGGACGTGGGAATACGTAAAGCACAACGCTTCGTACCTGCAAACATCCCTCCTTCAGTCCCCGTCCCTGTGACGAGATGTGGCGTCTCTAATTCTCTCAGACAAATGAGATAAACCCACTGTGTCCGGGATTTGCCGGAGAGGCAGAGCTGTTTGAGCCGTACGCACGCAGCCGCCAGACCGCCATTTATCTCGGCTTACTGAGCTGAAGTGGCCGAGATAACGGCTGCGACACTTCCTCTTCTTGTAAAAAGAGGAAAAGCCTTGTGTGTGTTGGGGGAAAAACCCCAAGGAGCTGAAAATCATTACGGCCATATGCCCTTCAGCAAAATGCAAATCTCCTAAGAGAAGGAAAATACGTTAAAGAGTCCAATGGGCTCTGGAATCCAGATGATAAAAGCAATGCAAACATTTGATTGCAGGTTACAGTCACGTCTATACATTCAGCCTCCGTGCAACAAAGTCAACAGCAGAAATACCAAAGTTGTGGAAACCTTCAGGCAGAAAACTCAAGACTTAAAATCAAATTTATTTAGAGGAAAAATGACTTTACAAGAGGTTGATGCTGATAACTAAAAAGGAAGATAAATAAAAGCTTGTTACAAAACCTAATGGTTTCTGGCAAGTTACAGAAAAATTGAAGAATTTTACAGTCAATAACCTGCTCACTTTTTACATAATTACAAATTAACATACAGCAATTAGGTTTTACCCTCTTTTTTAAAAATTCTTTTTTTCAACTTTTTTTTTTTAAACTTTTCTTTTTAAACAGGTTCAACATGAAAATGCAAAGCATTTTTATTTTTATTTTTTTTTAAGAAACAAACCAAAAGCAGAGGTATATCAGGTTATTAGAATACACCTCCTCAATGCTCTGGGAATTCCTCAAGTGCATTCCATATTAGTACAAAATAAACACCAGGCTAAACTTTAACCATAGGCGAACTGAACTGGACAAAAATTTTTTTTTTTTTTTAGTGAGTGTTTAATATTGATAAAGAAAATAGTAAAATACTTCAAAGGATGGGAAGGATGGATACCTATAGAGAGCTCAAATACATACGAAGCTTACAGCTGTATGCAAAGCAGTGACTGTTATCCCGTGCCCCCTCCCCCCAAGCAATGGAAGCTGCATATATTTGAGCAAAGCATCAGTGTCGGTGAAATGCATGTGGAAGGGAAGGGCACCAAGCCCTGCAAACGCAGGTGGGAAGGGAGCTAGCGTGACGCTTCCCATCGCTCGAGAGCGCGAGGTGTGTGAGATTAAGCCAGTTCAGCTCGCCTATCTTTAAAACTTAGCTGCATCACCAGATCAAGAACCGTTGATTGCTGCCCCTTCTGACACATGAAGCAAGAGTTTCGAGCAGCAGGGGAGGTTTTTTATTTAAAAGGGTGCCTTAAATTATGTTAAATTCCCAAACCTGGCCAGCAGGCAGAATAATTTCCAGAGTTCTGGTTAACAAGGAATGTTTTGTAGGATTTTAGCAGTTACTCTCCTGTGCCCCCTGCCCAGTCCTCCCTTGCCCCGTGCCACAGATATCCTAGACAGCTTCCTTGGGATTTGGCACCTGATGAACCTCTTCTGACTCAGTGGCATTTGGAAGGACTGGATTCTGGTGTTTTAGCAACAGCTCTGAGATATCTTAGTGCCTCAAAGAAGGTGCAAAGATGACTGGACTCTACAGATGCTCTTGCCTTTGGAAGGCAATACAAATCTGCACAAGCGAATGGCATTACTGTGCTTCTCAGCAGTGGTCAAACTTTAAGCGTGACACGAAAAGTCCACCCTCAGTGGCGGTGAGAGCTCCTGCCCCAGGGATGGCACTTGGGAGGTCTTCCACTGGCCTGACAGTAAATAACTTAGTGCATGGAAAGGGTCTCACTTAACTGACTTGGTTGCATCCCCCCACACTTCCTTTGCCCTGGGTTTCTCCAAGGAAAAGGGAGATGGAGGGCAAACCGCTGTGAGGAAGGTGATGGTGACGCCAGCACGGGCTCTCCTGGCAGATACACCTGAGCCATCAGAAGCCAGTTCTCTGGTCCTGCCACTCAACTTGTCTGCAGTGGGACTGTAGTCAGATTCACACCCACTTTAGTCTAAAAATAATACAAAAAAGCTTGGGCTTTCCTCCCCTCCCGGGGTAAAGCCCACCCAAACCAGGAATATGCCTACTTGCAGCTCAGATTTTGCTGAAGAGGGGAGCAATGGAAAAGCTGATTGTCTCCATGTAACCAAACCAAAAAGGGACAAGACCAGTTCCATGTAAAGTGCTTTATGGCATCAAACTGACATCAAGTTACATGTTGAGATGATTGCTTCATTTAAAAGAAGGTAAGGCCAACCCCACACAACTCCATCGAGTCTCACACCGTTTGCTACAGCTGCTCTCTACCGCCGGGGTATTCCAGCAACCCCAGCTAATACTGACCACTTCTGTACTTTCTGAGCCCACGCTCCCACTTCCCTGGTCACTGGAACTCCTTCTGCTGGGCAGGGATAAAGACCAGGCAAAGAAAAGCCCAAGAAAAGCAAGTCTGATTTTTCCCCTCCATGAAACACTAGCAGAAAAAGCTCCGAGAGCCTTTGCAGAGTCCTCTTCTCCCTCCAACAATACGGGCTTTGCACAGACATTTTTGAACCTGCTCTGTGTGCCAGGAACCCAGTGCAAAACAGGGTGGTTTGGGTGCTCCAAACGGGATCAAGGGACCGGCTCTGGGAACCAGATCCAGCATCAGGCTGGGCTGAAGAAATAACACGCTTTCAACAACTGCAGGATGGATGCCAGGTGTGGAACTGGAGCAAATGCATTTTAAGGCCAGGAAGAAGAAAGGCTTTGGTGCTGTAAAGATGGGACCATGCTCTAGCAGACAACCCTAGGCAACCCGCAGGGATCAGAGCGGGAATCCAACTCTGGGAACCTACACCAAGCCTTTCCAAAGAAAACCTGAGAGGGGAAAAATGAAAGGCTAAAGAGATAAAAACAAGCCCTCGTCTTCCTAAAGGTGAAAGAAGGAGGAAGCAGTGTGGGAGTAAAGGCTTCATTCCAAAATAAGTGAATCATACAGTAACATACGTCCTCCAGGGACAAAGGTCTGTCCACCAGAATTTAAGACACAAACAGCTTTGATACGCAGTGTTCCTGGTCAGTGCGTTTCTGACTCATGCCCGTGGTTTCCTTGACAAGGAACCATGGGGACCTTAGGAGATCACTTTCGCTTAGGGCACTGAATGATTTTTAGATTTGCACAGGTCAGAAGAGACGGTCAAGCCAGGCAGAGACTCAGCCCTGCTGCCCTGCGTCTCGCGTCTCCTGTCTGATGCCCTTCTCGGAGCCATGGGACATTCCTGTGTCGTGAATTCAAGATATGTTGGGCCTGGGAAAAAGACAGCAGGATGAAAAGAAAAGCTCATCCTGGCGAAGGCTATTACAGACTGAGGGGGACTTTCAGAAATACCGGGGACCTGATCTCAGTTTACACAGCAGTAAATGAGCCATGCACTGCTTTGGTTTCCAAAATTTTCAGCTTGACACATTCATTTTCACAGATGTACAAACAGCAGGGCAGAAGCTATTTTGTGAAATCAGTGTTTTTCTTAGGAAAAAGATAACACCACAAAACCAGCACATGCCTCCTCCAGCTCCTTTCAGGTTCAGGAGAAGAGGTGCCTGGATCTCCCTGGACAAGCGACCGGACCCTCACGTCACTGCAGCCACTCCATGTTTTGCTTTTTCCTTTGTCTCCATGAGGTATTAGAAAGTCTAAACAAAATATTTAAACAAGGAAACTAACTGATAGGAGGAGTCTTGTCTGAAGTCACTGCTTCTTTTTCCAGATTTTTTTGGCCCAAAGATGCTCTGCCTTAAAGAAAGCTCTCAGTTGAACTTGTGTTAACTCTGGCCATGGCACGGGCTGCTAAGCAGCACTGCCCAAACTGTGGGTTTGTAGGAATCGGGGAAATGAGAACATTTGGTTTACCAATCTCTTGGTAAGAAAACAAAAAAAAAAAAAAAAGGGGGGAAAGAAAAAAAAACAAATCACCCCTCAAACCCCTAAATAAAAGCAAAATAAAAAATAAAAATAAAAAAATAAAACCAAGTAAACTTCTTTTAAAAAAGAACTCTTTCAAATAAACAGAAAGATAAATATTTTTGCAAGCCCTGCTTGCAATTAAGAACAAGCACCAAATAATATTTAAAAAAGCAAAATAAAAATAAATCTCAAACCTTTTTCCTTTCTTCCTTTTTTTTTTTTTTTTTTTTTTTTGAGTCTTAATAGTTTAGAGAGCTTCAAAAGCAAGCAGGCGGTTTAGGATTCCTGCACTGACCAAGACAGACCAGTCTAAGCATCCACCTCACCATCAACGTTGCTGGTACTCATCAGCAACAAGCTCTGAAAACTGCTGCAGGTTACTAGCTTGTGAGAAGCCAGAGAGCACACTGAAATCAAACAATAGTGCAAGAAGAGAGAGAGATATATATATTTTTTTAAAAGAAAAATTGGTAGGAAAGGAAATGCACTTGACAGTTTCAAATTCTGAGCAAACCCTTGAGCTATTTTGAAGCTGACAGTGTCTCATAACTTTAGAAATCCACTCGGGCAATTCCCCTCAGAGAATTTTGGAAAAAAGTTTGGCTTGCTGCATTTCTTTTCCCCCACTGAACACATTCCTGTATTCAGCAGCTGTACAAACACCTCAGAGTCGGCACAGCGAGAGCCACCCTCGGACCATCCCCTTTCTGCTGATGGCAACACAGGGACACACGGACGCTTTCACCCTAGAGCCCATGGCAATGGAAATGGACCTGCCACGCGGGACCTTTGGACTTGTCCCACAGCGTTTTTGTCCATGAGAACATGTATTATCTCCCTAGAAATGGTTACTGAGCGCACGGAATTGTAACTATGAGCTGCCCCATTGGAGTTTGCTCTGCTTCCCTGACCTGCAACGCCTCACTAAAGTACTCTGAAATTGCTGCTGTCTCATTCCACCTTAGAAACGAGCACAGGAAGCTGACAAAATTCAGAGAAACAGAAGCTCAACGGTAACACAAAAAGTAGGGGAAGTAAAATACAAATAACAGAACAAAGGTCCCTGAAAGTAGATTTTCAATCATTGCTCCAGTAAGTCACCAGGCTGGTAATGAAGAGATGTCAAATGCAACTGAAGAACTATATTCTGGCAAAAAAAAAAAAAAAACTTTACTTAGGGGCTGGAAGGAGAGAGCAGGACCTCAAAGAGGTTGTGTAAAAAAAATGTGGCTTAAGAGTTGTTCCCACTTGAACACTGTTCTGGCTCCCTGGGGTTGCCTTACAAGCCTACCAAACTTCTCTTTTCGGCATTGTTTTAAATATACCCAAAGACATTCTGCTTAATTCTGGAAACAGTTTGATATTTAAATCCTCTGCCTCATGGAAATCTTTTGGAATTACTTTAAATTTATTTTTTTTCCCCTCTGAATTTTTGTTTTGAACGCTGTTACTGCTTCCTGGTGCAAGGTACCTTTCTGAAACAAAGCAGTCCATACACCATGAGCAAAAAAGTGGCGTGCAAGTCAATGGCGTTACAACTGGAGCAGTAAGGGCAAGATATTTAATATCTACATGCTCCCTGAAAGTCATCAGGTATCATCTATCCCCATGGGCCGAGCTAAGCTTGGCTGTACAGACTGTAAGCATATCCCAGTGGATACATAGATACATATATGTATATATACAGTATATCTATATATGCCAGTGTGTACGCACCATTTGTAGAGTCCTAATCTTTTACTAAATGTGTGGTTTTGGTTACGTTCCCCAGAAAAGGGGAATTTGAAGGCACAGACCCCTTAAGGCTACGTTCTGTCATCCTTCAGCAGTAAGAAGAGACAGAAAACACCTATCCCAAGCCATTTAACCCAAGGTTTGCACAGAGAGACGGTACTATTTGCCATGCAGTCAGCCTCTGCGGTGAGAATTCACGCAAAACCACAGAAGAGAGGCCCTTTCCCATCACTTAACAGACTTCATAACATGTTTTATTTAAAACCTCCAAATGCTTGTCAGATGCAGGCACCAGCAGCGTGCTGTGGAGTGGGCAGGGAGATGTCCACTGTACCAATGCCAAGAGTGACTGATGGAACCGTCTGTTATCAGCAGAAGATCTCCTCACCCTCTGGAGGTGCTTCTGACGAGTGAGAATCTGCAGGACAAAAAAAAAAAACAGGTGGGAATCACTATGGGAATACAGGAATACAGCAGGCAGAGTGGGACTCCAGCTGCACAGGAACCTCGCTGTCTGCCAAATCCACTGGGCATCTTAAAAGATGTCCAGTTCCTCAGTGAGCAACCATGAAATTATATCTCTTAATTGATGAGCTTTCCTGTATACAAATTGGAAAACATCCGCCAGTTAATATGGATAAAGCCGGTCATCCGAGGACGTGAGATCAGATTTCATGTGGGTCAAAGGTTTGAGGTGCAGAACTAAGTCCTAAGGGGATGCAAAACTACCAGAGAAAAAAACTGCATGTGTTTTGTTCAGATCAAGAGACAAGACAGACTGGCTGGAGGGGAAGGGAGAGGCCACCAGAAGCGTTGCAGGTATTACTTCCAAACTACAGAGGTAAAGCAGACAGCAGTGCCGCAGGAGCTGCAATAGCCAGGAGCATCCAGGCAGCAGCTCCTGAAAACATATACACTGAAGCAGGACATTTTCCTCCTCGAAGCAGGGATTTGAAAAATACATGGAGAACTCAGCCCACGGAAGCTGCTCAGGACAGGATGGGGAAGGGAAGGAGCAGGGAGCAGTGTGCCTCTCTGACAGCCCCAGGGAGTGCAGAACAGGAAGAAAAGCCCAGAGAAGATCACTTCAAGCTGGGAATTCCACTCATCACAGCTGATCTTCTCCATCTCTGTGTTACCACCCACATTCAAGGATGGGTTTTGTGGCTTCCGCAAGTTTGCTGGCTGGAGGGAAAAGCCAGCTCACCAACCGTGAAAACAGACTTGTGACCTTCCCTGACACTCACCAGACTGTTGGGAGCGATGCCCCCTGCCCTTTTTCTTCTTTTCCTTCTTCTCCTTTGGTTTGGCTAAACTGAAGAGGCGGGTAGGCATCTGGGGCTGTTCCTCAGCTGCCTTGTTAGTCTGGTTTGTTGTGCTAAGCAAATGGAAAGTGCTTTTCTCTTTGTGTGTCCTTGAAAGACTGTTCCTTTTGGGGGAGACAGACAGTTCTGCATCAAAGTGCCCTTGTTTAGGAAGGGAAGGGCTCTTCTGCTTGGAAGAGTCATCGATGCTGGACTGGGAGGAGACTCTTGCAAGCTTCTCATGTAGATTTGAAACCTATAAAGGAAAATAAAAGTGTTTCATTGGGGCATGAAAGAGGCTAGCAGAGAACTTGGGTAGGAAAGGTGTGTTCCAGAGGACTCATGCAGACAGATATTGTTCTTGTGAATACCCAGCTAAAAGGTGGTTCCCATCCAGGCAAAACAGTAAGAGAAGCAGCCCTCTCTGTTTAAGATGAAGAAACAACGCATATAAAGTGTAATGCTCCAGTATCTTTTGCTCCTACATGTACTATGCTATGTATCAACAAGCCAAGGGCAAATATTCTCTAAGATCTTGATACCAAGACTCACTCTACATCATTCAGGCACACAGACGGTGGCAGAAGGCCAAGGAGAAGCGTGCCTATCCGGCAGGGGAACGCCAGCACACAGCACCGGAGCAGCATGTGTCAAAGGAAGCCTTCCCAAGCAAAAGATGAAAGCAAAACAATTTTTCCTGATTTTTTTTTTCCTAACGGCTGTCTCAGGATGTAATTGAGCTCATACATTCAAAGGGAAGATCAAAACAACAGCTCAACAAAGCCTCAAACTCTATTAATAGCTCTGAAATGTCAGTAAGATACCTGCCTAGAAAAGGTGCTTCCCCCCCTCCTGATCCCACAGGCCTCGCAGTTTTTACCTCCCAGCCTCTCCCACAGCATCCATATCCTTCAAATGTCTACATGTGCTCGACGCTGGAACAGCTTCACCGTGCGCTTGGAAAACTTCACGCCTGATCAGGAACTGGGGAGGGAGGGAAGGAGCAAGCCCTCCTCTGATGATTTGCTTTTCAGAGCTCAGTGCTGAGCTCTGCAATTAGTCCATTCAGGCACCCAAAATCATTTCCATTCTGCAATCCAACATTTATAAACTAATTTTGCTATAGCTCTAAGCAAATTACATTCAGAATTAGTGAGTTACAAACAAACAAAATGATCAACAACAGGCTTAAGGTTCAAATTCAGCCCATGTTTTGCCAATGGATGCTTGTTCTCCTCAGATTGCTGCACAGTTACAAAAAAAAAATAAATCCCAGCTTGCCGAAAAATGCACAAAGCAGGATCTGTGTGTGGGCTTTGCTTTCTGGTTGTGGGCAGCCTGACACCAGAAGCCTCCTGCAGCAGAGTCAGGGCTCTTTGCTCACTGAGCCAGGACCAGACTGCAGGTGGCCAGCCTCTTTAGGACAGGGACAATGCCCATCTCTTTGCTAGATATTGAGAATGCTTTTGGAGATGGACGTAAGCACACAAACAGCCTTCCCCTGCAGTTAGCCACCTCGCAAGTGGCTTTCATGGCAGCTGGAGGGTGTAGCTAACCCACAATGCTCAGGTGCTGTTTCCGAGAAGAACATCTTATCTGCCTGACCGCCCCCCCCAGAGCTCAGCCCCCGTGGGGTGAAGGCCAAAGGCAATATTGACCTCCTGGGATTGCCTAGGGCATCTCCTCTGCAAGCCAGCCACCTCTGCTCTGTCAGCTGCCAACAAGTGGCACAGAAAACCTGGCAGACCTCCGGCTGTTGTAACCACCTACTGCTCAGGACCGGCCAGGCATCCTGAATACATCACGTTGCATCAACACCGGCAATGCCTCAGCAGCTCTGGAGGTGCAAGAAACGCAGCCCTGCACATCACGTGCAAGGAAAGAGCCAGTTTTAAATACCAAGCCCTGTGTGTCTAGGGCTGGGCTGGCACCAGTAGGCCCAGGAGCCATCCAGGAGCTCTCTGCAGGGAACAGCTTCTCTCCTATAGCCTGGCTGTCGGCAGCATTTACCTGGTTGCGGTCAGCCTCCTGCCGCATTTGAGCTAATCGTTCCACGTCTTGCTTGAACTGCGCCTTCTCCTTCTCCAGCTGCTTCTGTGCTGTGCGAAGTCTCTCCAGGTCAAGTTGGTAGGCGGCCTTCTTCACCTGCAGCTCCTCTCGCTCCCGCTCAAGATCCTGCCACCCTCTCTGGACCTGCTCCTCTCGCTGGGCCAGGTGGATCTCCTGCTCAGCCAGCTCTTTCTCCCGGACTTCCCACTCTTTCTCTCTCCTCCTCCTTTCCTCCTGGTGCTGTGTTTGCTGCTTCTTCAGGTTGGCCAACTCCTGGCGCTGCTTCTCCAGGTTGCGCTGCTTCTCCTGCTCCAGCAGCGAAGTTGGCCGGAAGAAGCTTCGGGTCAGAGCCCTCTCACTCAGAGCAAGCTTCTGGTCCTCAATGTAGGTGTCCTGCTGCAGCACGACGCCCTAGGAGAGAAGGGGACACAAATCACTGCAGAGCTTTCTCCACAGAGAGAGGCTCAATCCCTGAAAACCTCAGGGTGCCATATCGAATCCCATCTTCCCCCATCAAATTCACAGCTCGGCACTGCTGCCTTGCGGCTGGCAGAGCATCTCCCCCAGCAGCTTCCCAAATTCAGGTGAGCACCGGTTCACTTAGGCCTGGCTGCGGCGTAATCAGCTGCACAGGGACATGACAAGCAAAAGGGGAAGGGGAGACGAGGAGCGAAGCATGAGCAGTTGTTACTGGCTGGTCGGATGCGCGGTTTGGGCAAGTGGCATGCAAAAGCAGGATGAACGGCCAAGCCTACCTGCAAAGCACTGAGCAGCTTATGGAGGCTGGTAATGGTTTGGAGGACCTGCTGCAAGAAAACAAGAGCGTTGCTATTAGGTCTGGGTGCCAGGGTACGCGTAAAGCACCCTCCTTTTCCACCGTGACCCAGCAGTGGGTCTGACAAGCTGTACAGCCATCCCTCTACACATTCGTTTTTCTCACTTTTCACTTGCAATGACTGCATCATCCCCCGGTACAAAAATACATCCCCTGGACATCTTTCAGGGGTGCCTGGCATCATCTTCCTCACTTTCCTAACTGTCAGTGCAGCAGGGGAGGAAATATCTGCAAAAGTACTGAAATGCAGAGACCTCACAGGAACTCCTGGGTTGTCTCTGCAAACCATTTCCCAGAGCATCAGCTTGCTCAAGAACAAGCACAGGGATAGGGACGAAACCTGGCAGTTCACTTAAAAATTTCAGGGAAAGGACTTCAAGGGGTGCAAAAAGAAGAAATCTTAAAATGAATGAGGATTATTTGTACTCTTCCACCCTCGGCTGACCCACACAAGTCCCAGTGTCATTAGACAGAAAAACTGCAATACAGCAGGCACACAAGGACAGCCGGTGTGTTCATGGAGGCTCTCTGGAAATACAGGTAAATGTGAACACATCGTGCATCAATACAGAGCAAGCTGCTCTGGAGCAATGCCCTATCCCTAAATATATTTTTAGCCTATCTAAAATTTATCTGAATCTCTCATAACCTACAATTACTTTTAAGAAGAAGAAAAAGCATTGCGGTATTTGCAGTAGTGGTGTGATAGCCCATATTAAGAGAATTGCTTCTCGTTCTGCCATTAATGCTAATTGGCAGTTATGAATGTGTATCAAAGGGAGAATAGAAATCTAATTGCCCCAATTCACTGCACCTGCAACATAAAATTAAACTCCCTCTGTCTGCAGATGCACAATAAATACAGCCCTGTGCATCCTGGTGGTAATTAACCCTTGCTGCCTGTAATCAGCACATATCATCCCGCTGGCAAGCAGATGACAATCAGCAAATTCCCTGTCTGAACATCCAAGGTTAAACAAATAAATGACACAGTGGGTTCAGCTTAATGTATTTACAAGTCTACATGCGCTTTAGCAAATGAAATGTATTTTCTTCTACATTATCACCTATTGAGACAAATTCACTTGCCACTTAAATGAAGGAAACAGCTGAGCAGCAGAATCAATTCTTACCTCGTTATTCCTTTTCAACATGAAGATCAGATTAGCATTTCCACCCTGTGAAAAGATCACAGATTTAATATGAGGACAAATGAGAAATCACAGTAAATGTGTTCTGAAGCTGAACTAATGACAGACACATTAAACCTCCTCTCCATCTTCCATTCGGGGAGAATTCATGCATGTTTTTTCGGCAAGTTAAAATCATCTAAAACAAAATGTTAATTAGGTATCGTTTTGTAGTTATATAATGGATTGATCCACAGCAAGAATACGTGCAAGGTTATAGCTGACCTTATCATTTCAATAATGAGGCATGATTAAACACATGCTTCAGCTGATCTGCAGACAGATGGCAGATAGCCTGTGCCACAAAGGAATACTGCTGATTGGCAATGGTTTTCAAGTCAGGATTTTAGCTAGAGCAAAGAATTTTTGGCTGCATACTTCCAATTTTATTTCATTTTTAACTTATTAGGATATAGCCAATTGTCAAGAAATTCAGGCATTTTTCAAGACTTGAATATCCACTCTCTTGACATCTGAATTCAGCGGCAGCAGATAGATAAACCAAGTGATACCTTCTTTAAAACGCTGTCGGACTCCGTTCTCCGAAGGTCCTGAGCATCGTCGCCTTCATCTTTCGCTCCACCTGAAGGAAGAAGCCAGCATTGACACTGGTTATTCAACATTTTAAGCCTCAGATAAACTTGCTAATGTCTGAGAAATTTAATACAGGAAACTCAGATGTTTCACAAAAGGGGACACAGAGCTTTTGACACTAACCAAAGGCATTTGCTCCCTGTGTACATACAAATCATATCAGCACCACCTGAAAAAGTGGATCTGAACTCATACTAGGATTGACTTTGGTTTCAGACAATGTGCTGATAAATTCAGCACACTCCTATTAATTGGTGCTGTCTAGCCCCTGCACTGCTGTCTACTACCAAAGAACGCTTGCTGAGAAGACATGAGGCAGAATGAGAGCAGACAGAGAAGAATAACAGTATCATATCAGGGTGTATTACTGCAGGTACAGTTTCAATGCCTCTCTTGTGCACGTGCAATTTACAGCTGGGTCAGATATTGCTGAGCAATACCTTGTGTAATTTTATGCTAAGAATTTCTCCTTAGCCTTAGTTATCAGAAACCTGTATCTTCAAAGGGCACCAGACTTGTCTTTCTAACATCCCCCTGGATGGCTCATATCAGTGCTCCTGAGCAGGACTGAACTCACTTGCGGAGCCAAGAGGGCTGTAGCCCTCCACCTGCTGTGCCTAAGAGCACGTTCTTCTGCTCATGGCGGTGAAGAAGTTGTATACAGCTCTTCAGACCTCTAGCTCTTGCCAAGACTCTTACACTTCCCTTGCCAGCTGAGATGCAGCCCATGGGGAAAACCCACACCTGCACTGGTAACCTCTCTATTGCCACTCTTTCAATGATAAACAACTTCACATACACCTGTATCTGCAGCAATGTGAAGGACATGGTACCTAACGCAAAGGCCCTCTCCTCCCACCACCCCCCAGGCAGGCTTTGCTATTAAAGGCTGACCCTCAAGTCCTCCTAACAGACCTTCTCTCCTGCGCCACATCCTGGGACCTTCCACCTCTTTGCAGGAGGAAACACCTCCCTTTTGCTTTGCTGGAGGGAAGAACGAAGGGGAGTCAAGTTATAAGCCTTGCCCAAGGTGGTACAGGTTGTGAACAGAAAAACTGGAGATGAAAGCAAGGTTTCATGCCTTCCAGCCTCCAGCTGAACAAACAGTCCCTGCATTCTTTTGCCAAATTCTCCCAAGACTCTACAACTACTGAAATACAATCTAATTCAAAAGTGGACATTTCTATGGAAAACCTAGAGCTAGGCAATGAACAGCCTGAGGTTGTCCAATTCATCACCGCAACAGAGGCACAACCCTAAACAAACCCCTCCAGTGTGAATATATTTGCCATTACGATGACAAGGCCTGTGGAGGGCTTTGCAGCTTTCTAATAGAGCTGGGAAAACCTCTACATACTTCTCATGTCTGACTGTCTGGAGTTAACACTGCTCCTTTAATGCATGAGGTCAGACAAGGTCCAACGAGCCCAACGCTGAGACAGACACTAGCGCAGCAAAACTGGCTGCATTGGGAGTATGAGCGAGACCACAGAGAAAGGAATTTGAGGACAGGGAAGTTTCTGATGACTAGGGTAAAGAAAGAGAGCACTGGGAAGCAGCCAACTATGCCACTGAAATAAATATTCACACATTTGTTTGGGAGAGACTTAATTGCAGGACTAACACATGCAGTTGTATGCGGAACACAAATGCATAGAGAACAGAGCCAGGGGAGAAGGTGCTCGATTCAGCGATATCCTCATCCGTTCACAAACGCAACAGCACCAGGCTCCTGCTGGAAGATAACTGAAGAACGAAGAACAGAGCTGCAGATATTATAAGAACATGAAGAAACTAATCTATTAAGAAGCCAAATGCTTTCATGTGGCAAGAAGGATGATACAGAGAGGGGAGTGAAGAGTTCAGATGTCTAATCCTCACACAACCACGGGTTCCCAACAACCGTAATTCCACCTGTACATATGCTTTTTTCCTAATCTGTTATTTAACCTATCAACTGTTATTGGAGAGGAGTTGGGAAATGTAATCAGCAGCTGCTGGAGTCCTTCTGAAGCAAGAGGATATGACAACATTGTATATTACTAACAAATGCTGATGTGCACACTTGTAACTACTTACACTTGGAGGCATTCATCTGATGACTGTCAAATCCTCCAAAAGTTTCTGCCCTCCTAGGGAGAGAGATGGGGCCAACTCCTCCTTCTTCAGTGCTGCTGACCTGCTGCCCGAAGGCAGTGCCCAGGCTCCTGTTCACCAGGTCTTGCAGCAGTTCCACTGATAAAAAGCAACGATATCTCTGTTAAAGACCACCTCAGGCTTCTGAGCTATTTTCACCCCTATCTGAGCTCAGGTCAGACATTCACATGCTATGCTGTACTAAGAAACGATGTTTCTAGGACAGTGATATGAACAGTAGGCATTCCCCCTGCAAAAACTCAGCCTGTCTGACCATTAACTCCAATTCCTGAAGCTCTGCACAGGCTTACACCTCCCTCACTTTCTCCAGGCAACCCTGGTGTGATCTGACAACAGCATTTAATAATTTTTAGCCACTTCCAAAATCACACTGGAAAGTTGGCCGAGTTTCCATCCATGCATGGTTGTTTTCTGTGCTGACTTCTTTTCTGCCCTCTTTCAACAGTCATCAATAACTGCTTCCTTTCCTGATCCTCATTACCTGTCCCTGAGACAATACCACGAGTGGCAATATCTCCTTATCTATGCTGTTATTCTTACAAAGAGAAACCTTCCCCTGCAAAATTGGTGCTTGAGGACTGACAGCTTCACTGAAGGTGGGTGTGTTGGTTAGTGTAATTAACGTGTCACCTTGACTTGCTCACCTTCATTTATCGCAGTTTTCATAATGGCCTCTCCTTTTGGTGCCTCTTCCGTGTTGGCTCGGAAGAGCAGCTTGGAGCCTGGCATGTCCTCTTGCACAGAGCTGTCTGCCATGTCCCGGAAGATCCTAGTCTTCTCCTCCAGCAAGAGAAGGATCTGCTTATCCTTCTGCTGAAGTTGTTCTGTAGAGGTGAACAGAAAACAGAGATGAAGGGAGGAAATAAAAGCTTCAGCAAGGAAACTGAGCAATTCCTGAGATACTGGCCCCATCTAGTGGGACCTCAAGATACAGCCTTGCCCTGTGCAGTCCTGTGCAGCAAAGGCATCCAGCAGGCTCAGAAAAAAATAATGCAAACAAGATGAGGTGAAAACAAGGATTGCAGTTATTTGCTGGATGCAGGATTCTCAGTCCTCTGAAAAATGTCATAGTTCAACCACAAAACCCAAACAGGAATTACTGTAAATTTGTCAAAAACCACTCCCCAGCTCTGTCCCAGGTAGGTTTTTACCTTTCAGTCCTCTCACTTTTGCATCCGACACTTTCTTTTCAAACTCAGACTCACAAGGGACTCCTTCATCTTCATCCTTATCCCTGAATGAGACACACATCTTAGTTACTAACAGAACACGACCATGTGCATCACCTGCCTTGTAAGAACAAGCTTGGCAGCTTACATGGTGTTCATTGTGTCTTGAATGATCTGTATCCAGCCGTTACGCTCTTCTTTGGAGCTGGCATGGACTTCCACCATTTCGGGATCCTTTACACCCATACTGATCAGGAACAAACCCTTCTCTTCATGAGCCACTTCTCGTACGATCAACTTCTTCAGAGAGATCACAGTAGATTTCTGGTCCTTTAGATGGAAAGAAATGCATGAGGAGGGTGAACGGTACTAGTTTCCAGAAGCAAACTAGCATTGAAAAGGTCAATACCCTTACTGCTACTTCTCTTCGGTTTGCAGCTATGGGTTATTTTTTAAAAAAATAAATTTTATTAAAAAATAAATCATTTTAATGGGGTCACAAGTACAGGAAAGGGCTTGCTTTCCACCATCAGTCCTGTAGAAAAAGCAATTTTGCCTTGTTCTATTTCAACAAGGAATTAATTTAAAATTGACTGTGGTTTTTGCAAACTGTACCATATTTTGCTGTAACTCCAGCAGACCTTTGATCTCACCTCCTCCTGCCCACACTCTCTGTGTCATTAATAGCACAGCTCCTTAAACTTAGTGCAGCTTGCTAGTGCCTGCTTCACACACGTTTTCTTGGCGATCTCTCTCTGGGATGGAGGAACATCTTGTTTTCAAATCCCACAAAACCCCTGCTGTTCTCAAAAGCTCACAGCTGACTCCTATGACAGACAAGCCTTGTGTGTAAGATGACATTCACTGTCTGCTATGGCCTCTGTGTAATCAGCCTACTCCGTTAAAACGTCCCTTTGCTGTGGTGGCATCTGCATATGAGTCAGCCCCGTTGTGCATTTTACAGGACGCTACACTGGGGTGGTTTGGTAGCGGTTCACTAGCAGGACTTGTGTGCGAATCAGCTCCCCCTGTGTAGAGCACCAAGTCTGTGCAGATTGTTGGTGGAACTGGAATAACAAATTATCAGCTTTCAATATGTTTAAAGGGTGGAAAGGTCACAAGGTTTAGCCAGTCTAGACCATGCCTGCAAGGTACAGCCCCAACAGACTCAATTAGGTACTAAGTTTTCTTTAGCAGGTCAGTGTGCCGAGCTCTTTTATGAGGCCTGCCTTCAAAAGCTAATGTTTTTGGTCTTGTGCATTATGAATATATTCTTCTGACATTTATTTTCAAGCTGTTCTGTTGAATTTACTGCAGTGGCATTTCCCTCCCCCCACCCACCATCGTAGCTCACAACGTATTAGGACATTTCCTTCTGCTGAGGTTCATTTTTACAATGTTTGCATTATCCCATTGCCCCCTCCCACCCCAATCACCGCTTCAGCTTGCACAAACTGAAAAGCAGTAAGTGTATCAAGCCACAGGCAGGTTTTCCAAGCCAATTATCTGCTGTGCCAAGGCACTACAGAAAGGGGAGGTGGGACACAAAGACATGTTTTCCTGTCAAAAGGGAGCCCGCTCAGCAAACAAAAATGTTAGAAGCAAGAGAATTAAGTTGTTTAGCAGGCAATGGCTGGCTTCACTGCCCAACACATATCAAGGACCTCTCAAGTAGAAAAGGAAGGAGGCTGAAGCCTTACCAGTGAGGCAAAGACATACTTCTGGTCCTTCTCCTGAAGGAACACGAGCATGTCAGAGAGCAGAACAGCCTGGACTTCTGCAAAAGAAAAAGCATACCAGTGCAGTATAACCACGCAACCCACTCTGAAACAGATTTCTTTTAATAACACCAGCGCTGGGGAGCAGTAGGGCCGTTTTTGTAAATCCTGGAAGCAGGGTCAATCTCCTGGTTAGCAGGAGGAGCAGGGGCAGCTCCTCAAGATGCTGGCTCAGGTTAGCTCTGAACTGACTTTGCGTTACACGGAATACAACAGCACTTGGGAAACCTGCAAGATTTTTCTCTCATCTGTTAGAGCAGGGGTGCTCCTCTCCAGCTATACGCTTTCTAACAGTTAGGACATGGGCAAAACAGTGAAAGCTAGAGACACTTACTGAGTAGAAATGTTGTTTTTCAAACAATCAATATTTTAGCCCTCAAGCAAAATATCTGCACAGGAAGTTTTGGGTTTTATGGTTCTCTTGATGAGTGGTTTGTGGAGTGTAAATTACTGTGCACTAACGTTTGTCAGCTGTGGTTTCTTTCCCAGGAAATACTGACTCCAGGAGCCACCACTAATTCTGCTCACAGACAAACATCTCTTGCTGACTCCAAGGGGAGCCCATAGAGCCTGCATGAGATGCAGGACCTTTCTTTCACAGGAGAAGGAAGCACAACATCAAGCCAACAGACGATTTTAAATCAGAATACAGCCTTTTCCCAGAGCACACGTACCGCCTTCCCAGTCTGCTAATGACAGATCACAAAGTTGCACAGCAACTACCAAGTATAATGCCCCACCCACAGCCCTCAGCACAAAGAGCGTTTGTGTAACGTACTTGGGAAATCTTGTGACAGAGAGAAAGCAAACCAAAAAGTTAAATCATCCTGTGGGTAATTCCTTCCATTCTGTTTTGGGAAAGCAGGATCCATTCCAGATAAAAGAACTACCAAACTCCAGTCAAAGCTGCAAAATGAACTTAAAGCTTTGCAAAGTTGACATTTGACTCTTTTCTTCTCTATCATCTGTGCACTTTGCAAGAGGGGAAAGGCCAAAAACCTCCAAGAAAAGTTCTTCCTATACTTCTCTGTGCTCCATTTCAAATCCCACAAAACAGCCCAAGTATATGAACTAGCTACTCTCTCCCTGGGCTCTGCAGCTTGTCTCCAGGACCTGCTTTCGCTGGGAGCTTGCACTACAGACAGAGGCATGTTTAGGCATTTCTAGGACTTGGAAATGCAAATGCAGCCTGTACTTATCACCAGATTTCACAACAGCAGCATAACTTGCTTCATCTACCATCTAAAGCCAATAGTCATCTTGGGTGCCTAGAAACCATTTGTAAACTCCCTGTTTTTAAAACCTCAAAAATATATCATATCCAATACGGAACTTGGTGTTATCACTGCCTCCCTGCACTGCATGACACCAGGCTACCAGTCCCATTCATGCTCAAGTATCCTGGTTTAATCAGCTGATGGTGGGAGCAAGAGAAGGGAAGTCCAGCCTTCTCACCAAGGCTGAGACACAGCCCTGTCTGCTCTTACTGCTACTGTCGCCCCAGCTGAAGGCTTCTTCAGGAGATCTAGTGCTTAATTCAGTAGAGAACTTCAGTGCTCAGCAGAGCACAGCACCTTACAAAAACTACTTCCAACTGATAACAAACAAAGTCAAGAAAACACTGACCAAACAAGAGGCAGCTGAAGGGATACCAGAGCCTCTCCTCAACAGTTTGCATCAGCAGCTCAAGAGGTTCAAGAACAACAAATGCCTAGGACACCTCTCTGGAGTCCCAGTGAAAGCAGGATGGTAGTGCTGAGGCCTACTGCAGACCTGAGAGCAAAGGAAGGCAGTGCTGCTGCTGTGCAGGGCCACCAGGAAGCTGCGGTTGGGTTTCGGATGCAGTGAGCATGCTTCCTGGAACTGCTGCACACGCGCACTGTGGCACAGAGATCTGACTCGTTGCTGTGGGCAACTGCAGCCTTACCACGTTCTCCTGACCCAAAGGATCCCCCAGTGACCCACTCCTTGGCCGATGGACCGAGGTGTCACTGCAACCCAAGCCTTCAGCAGTGTGCAGTCACTGGGAGGAAAAGCAGCTACCGATCACCCCAGAAACAATATAAGGAGTGGGAAATACTGCAATGGGAAGTGAGTATACAGCATGGGAAAAGCTGCTGTCAAAATCTCTCAAAGCAGAAGAATAAATAAAGGCTGGAGACACCAATCTGAGAACTAATTCTACATCCAGATAGGGAGAGGTGCATCCTCCCTACCAAAAGGCAGGACAGTCTTACCTTTTAACCGGCCAGCTGCATTTTTCAGTGAAACAGGGCCATCTCGGATGAGCTTCCGATGCCTCAAGTCCTCTCTTGCAAACATTTGGCCACTCTTCATCCTCATGATGGACTTACTATCTGTCCGGTTGTAAATCTCACCAAGACGCATTTTCTTTTCGTAATTGCTAACTTTGCTATTGACCGCAGCGATCACATCTTTAACGAGGTTTAACGATTGAGTCAAGTCTTCATGTTCCACTTCATTTTCTTTGAACAGAAGGAGAAACACCTTCATTTCACTTCATAGTTGTGGACTCTAACTTCTTGATTTTACTTCCTTCCTTTCTCTTCTCCCTCCCAAAGTCCCACATTATAACTTTTTAATACTTTCCTGAGATAGGCTGCATTTCTCCCCCTTAAGGAGAGTTTCACAAAACCTTTCACATATATACAGTTGAGATTGGGGACTATTCCAATATACTTTGTATAAAAAGCAGTGTAGATGAAATGCACAAATTAACAACATATTTTAGCCATTACTGAAAAAAAGCAAGCTGGGAGACTTTGTAGTCTAAGCATGTTGCTCCGTAATTAGCTAGAGACAAACTTAGAGCAACTAAAGCAAGGCACCCAAATAACTAATCCTGAGTGGGAATATGAAACTGAGTTATCCCGTTACAGCAGTGTGAGACAATAATGACTGGATTAGTTCATCTATACTAAGAAAATCTGCTTCAGCTGAAAAGGATTCAAGACATTTACACTGGAGGAACAAATACACACTTAGAATAGAGGAACTGGTCCCTACCTTTGGTGTACTGCAATATCCTTTGTAAAAGGACTGGGTACTTTGTGATTCTCTGTGTTACCAACAAGATACATTCAGAAATCCCAAGACGCCTCACCAGGGAGCTGCTCATTTTTTTCTATGGAACAAAGATGAAAATTTCAGTTCTGTAGCAGAACGCTCACCTGAGTGCAGAAAGCACATACTTTTTTTCCATCAACTATGTCTGTTCTACCAGGTCCTACCTTGACAAATGCCTGAAACCGCTTGTCCTTTGAGTACAGATCTTTGAAGTTATTTACTGCCTCATTGTGATGCCCACAGAATTTGCCGTATGTTTTCTTCATTCGCTCTGCATTCTCACCAGAGAACTGCAAGACATGAGACACAGAGGTCCAATTTGCACTGAGCTGCTGGTGTGGCATCTCAGCAGTGCCTGCCAGCCTTTCAAAAGAACTTGATGAAACCAAATTAGTGCAAAGCATCCTAAACCAGGCAATTAGATCTCCAGAAA
Source organism: Chlamydotis macqueenii (assembly GCF_036417535.1). NCBI lineage: Eukaryota > Metazoa > Chordata > Aves > Otidiformes > Otididae > Chlamydotis > Chlamydotis macqueenii. Next base: position 7,481,595 of record NC_141567.1, on the reverse strand, counting down.
GTAAAGAGCTGAGTTTGAGACTTCACTGTGTTCACACAACACAAAATTTGGGATTCCACCTCACAGGGCTTAAATGCCAACAATAAAAAAGTCAAGACAGACAAAAAGAAGAAGGGAGAAAGCGCAGATACAGAAAAGTAAAATGACCCACCCAAAGTTAAACAGCAGGTCAGTAACTCAGCCAAGAAACACACTGGGCATATTTTGCTGTGGACCACTGCCTACCCTCCAGGCTACGGTCAAATCATTCTGTGCCTGGGAATGGTTCTCTCTCCCACAAAATGAACAAAAATAATTTTCATCATTAGACCTTCCTCTGAAAGAGTACGAAGTGCTTCAAATAGGAGAGGTAGATATTTTTACATTTGTGAAAAGTAAAGGTGCCATCAGCTGTGATTATCTAACAGGCATATACAGGAGGGAAGGAGGAGCGCCTGTTTTCCAGCTGTGCTCTCAAAAGTCTAAGTATTTTTCCAGTGCTTACTTGATTCACTAGAATGTCACCTATCCTCTTGATAACAAAGTTCTTTTCACTTTTGTCTGCCAATGACTCCTTCTTCCTTTCCAGAATTCGCTGGAAGAAGTGACTGTGGATGTGCAGCAAGTTTTCCAGGCAGGGAAAGATCTTGTCCACGACTTGCTGATCATATTGCAGTTCCTTTAACATCCCTGCACTGTATACATCGTTCATGATCTTCAGGGTGCGGACATGATGCATTTCTGTTTGCATTAGCTCTGTATAGGATGAGAACAAGGTCAAAACCAAGGTCACTGTAGAGTACATGGGTGCACAGTACAAGGAAAAGCTGCCATTGGAAAGCTCTTCCATGACTGGGCTTCTCTAAGCGGCTTCAGAAAATTTCATGTCAGTTATTGAAACATCAATCAATAGTTTCACGTGTGGGAGAAACAGAGGGGCAGAGGAGTCCCACAATAAACAGCTTTGGACATTGCTGCTGAGGTCTGAAACTTCAGCACTGTTATCTGTTCCTTCCTAACACCTCACTGCCAGCCTCAACATAGTGCGCTTCTGCCATACATGATGGCTCTTACATCCGGCAGGAGAAGACGTCCTAGCTAGCTGCTCTGCTGTAATGGAGTTCAAGTGTCATCAGCAGACAAATGAGGAGAGGCAACTTCTGTTTTTTAATAATGGCTTCTGGATATGAGAAATGCAGAAAGCAAGCTTCAAGTTTTCATAGAATACATTACGTTCGTAAGAACTTCAAGAATGAAAATTTGTCTTTGAGGAAACAAAGTCAATGTTCCTATTCACTGACCTAAAGCTTCCCAAATCCATGCATGCAAGTATATCAAGAAGTTATCTACAATGAGTGAAAAAATTAAGATGCAGGTATCTCACCATAAATGACATCTTGTCGTTTGACAACATCTTTGTCTTGCTGCTGTAGGAACTTGCTGTCCACTACTTGGCTCCAGGACTCTGCCTCCAGCTGCTTGGAATCTAATTCCAGGTCTCCCATCAGCTGTCCCTCATTCATGTCCGCACCTTCACAAAGCAACGTAAGTGGCATTAGGATGTGGGTAACTTGTCTCGTTTGAGAATCCTGTCTATTCATTTAGGTTTAGACTTTCTCTGTCACACGCATTCTCCTTTACTGACACAAAAATGATCATAGGGAATTATACCACATAAGCACCAGGTTATGAAAAACACTTTTAAAGTGCTTAAATTCACTAGTTGCACAAAACTAGTTCACCATTTCCACCCAGACCAAATTCTAGCTCAGATAAAAGACAATGGATTCACTACCTCCAATGCAACAACATCACAGATAAATGAAAACCCATAACATCCAGTTTGTCTTCCTTCATTTACATCACTGCATCGAGGGAACTTAGACCTATGTGAAGTCTGTGTTTCAAGCTTAGAGAGCCAGAACTGATGCAGGTGGAAGTGAACACTACATACATTACATACATATATATATTTTTTTTTAAGAAAGATCGCTCATTTGTGCAGGAACTGGGAAATTTTCTCTTGTCACCATGAGCTATGCCCTTGTTTAGTCCTTAATTAATTAAGACCATTCTGCTCTTTTCAGATGAATATTGCCTAAGATGTAAAAATACTGATTATAGCCTAAAAAAAGCACTACATAAAAAAAAAAAAAAAAGAAACTTAAGAAATGAACTTAACTGACTTAACTTTCAGACCCACAAAACTAAACAACATGTTTCTTCTTTCCCCATTCTGGGAAAAATACAAAATGCAAGACAGCAGCATGACAGAGGTGACAGAGTGCAACATCTGTGGCTGTATGAATGGGCTAGACGTGCAAAACGAAAGAAGAAATGTTTGTCCTTCAGCTAAATTCCCAGTAACTCAACTGTAACTGAAACCTTCAAAATGTTTTCCCACAATTACAGCTAGCTAAAGAAATTACTATGTGGGGCTTTGTTTTAGTTTGTCACACTAATATTCTAAGAGTAAAGTAAATGCAATTTAATTGTCCATTAGAAAGCAAAACACTTGCTAAAATGCCAAAATGGATTTTCTATTTCTGGAAAGCAGCACTCAGACCTTCCCTTTGCTATAAATGCCATGGGGATCTCTTACCTTCATCAACCAGTGACTCCATGGATTCATTTACCCGGCTGATTTTATGTAAGGAGTCTGTTGACTGCGACAGAAATTTCCAAGTGTGTATTAAGCTGTCATCGTTCCCAACTCTGCAGAAAAAACAGAACATGGAATATCATTTGTGACAGTAAAAAGCAGCTAAATGTACTTTCAAATACACAGCAGAAATGCATTTTAAATAGGAACTGAAAACAAAACAAGTGTTGCATGGTTATGTACAGAAATGTACTTTTATTATTTTCTAAGAACTAACCATTGGGGCTCAACAAGCTGCAAGACCTTCTGAGTGATGGTGCTTCTTCTGCAAAGAATCCCACCTGACGTTTTATCGTATGGATAACTCTTTTTCATTACTTTCCATTTTACAGTCACTTCCCACCCTCATTATCCTTGGTGCAAGCAGTGTAAAAATGCAACACAAAATGCTATCCAAAAGTCTTTATTACTAGCTCTGAGAAAGCTTAGAAAAACAGACTGAAATAAATTTCACCAGGAATAGCCAGGGCATACAAACTGTGCAGAACATGCTAGTGCATGCTACTGCCCTCTGTGTAGAAATGTTCAATATGCAGGTAATAGAGGAACCATCAATTACATATTCTTCTAGGATTTTTTGTAATTGATTATGTACAATGCAGTCCTAAAACACCATGAAGACTGCAGCTCTGTGCCTCACCCTATCATTATGGACACAGGAGTTAATACTATACCTGAGGTGGAAATGTATGCTTGCACAGTACCCAGCCCAAGGCAAGGGAATTTCCTCCTGGAGCCCAGAGCATCTCTGTGAACTGGCCTTGAATATAACCAGGCCAACTCAGATGCCTCCGAACTCATCCCATGACTAAATTAACCCAGACAATCTGATTGTGCAGAAGACAACTGATGGTACCACATAGAATATGGGTATTTCGGGTTTTGTGATCCTCTTTTGTACCTTTAACACAAATCTTAGTACACAAATTTATTTTTAATGAGATCTGAATTTCTCTACGCTCGCCACTTCAGACAATAGGCACACACTTGAGGCACGCAGGGAGAAACCTTACCCTGCGATGTTCTGTATTGAGACACTTTTCGAAAGTGCTGTAGTCTGTTGTGATCTCCTATTATTAAATATTGAGGTTACAGTGCTTTCATCAGGAGCAAGTATTGCAGAGCGAGGGCGCTCCTTCGGTTGTGAACCTGGAAGGGAAGCGTCAGAGAAGAAGTCAGCTCATGCAATTGCGCTGTTGACCGCGACAATGATGACTTAAGGAAACCAGGCTCTAAAATTCACTTCCTTTTCCTTCTAGAGTCATCACCAGGAGATCTCAGCTGTTAGAAACAGCTGTACAAAGGAAAGAACATCAACCTCTGTGCAGAACTGAGTGCATTGCTCTACAGTTAAAAGATCTAGGTGGGATCTGCAAGTTCAGAAGCATACACCTGGGAAATGAAATTTAGTTTTATTTGATAAATAATCACATGTAGCAATCTACTATGTTGATTTTTCATTTCTCTGGCTCTATAATTATATACATCTTCCTGCTTCTGGTCAAACTTTTTGAGATAGATTTCTCTATCAGTATGTACCACAGAGAAATGCTAATCCTTATCTCATTATACTATCAAATTCCTTTAACTAATCTATTCATATTAATTCCAGATTTTCCCTTCTTCAGATGCATTTCTGCTTTCTAGAGCAACACCTCTGAATTTCATGATAAATATCACAGTGGGTACATGCACACTACACAGCGTGGTTCCATATAGTGATCTCCAAGCTAGGACTAAATGAGCTTATCAAATCATGGCACTACAAAACCCACATGGTACCCCGTGGGTCCCTCCACAGTGCAGTGTGTATCTCAAGGAAAAGGAAAAGTTTGTCAGTATTGCTCCTATTCAAAATTAAACTTCCTGGTTTTACTACCTCAAAGTATAAGACTATTTATTTTAATTAAAAAAAAAAAAAAAAAGTATTTTGAACAAGCATCCTCTCCACTTATAATCTTAACAATTTCTGTTAATGTAATACTCATAGTTGGACTCTTTCCTGTGTGAGACACACATAGACACAGGCTGTGTCTTCCAGATTTTGTTGACTTAATGAGCCATAGGCCTTCAGTAAGCTACAGCAGACAGGTAGTTATTCTAAACTGGAGATGACTTTACATTTACCGAAAGCTACATGGACACTGCAGAAGTGGGTGAACTCTGTGCAACTTCAGTACAACTTCTGAAATCCCAAACCTTGCTCATCACGCACACAAGATACTCTCATCCTTGCTTTAATGAATGCTTATCTTTCATAATATCAAATATTAGTTTTCAAAATAGTTAAGAAAAGTGGATACAGACTATCACCAAAGCAGAGGGAAAGGAAGTTTTCTTACTTTTGTTTCTCATGGTCACTGTAGGTAATGAAGAGGTATCATGTGCCTGCAGCATCCCTCTCTGTGGCTGAAAGAAAAATATAGTTCACTGTAATTTCTTCCTTCCCTTCTCCCATCAGGCTGTGCTACATAACTAAAATAAAAAAGCTATGTTTTTTTCTGAATCCTCTCAGAATAGATCAGTTCTTGGCTGTATTTGTATTTTTTATCTATATATGCACACGCACACACACGCAGCCGCCCCGTCTCAGTTGCCATCAATGAAATGGGCAAAATACAGATGGAGAACTGTGCAGAAAATAGGAAAATGAGAAGAGAAAGTGCTGACAATACTGAAGAGAACTGAAAATCATAATTGTATAAACATTAACAAGCTTAGAGAACCATACTGCAGAAGAGGTTTCTCACACACAGGGTAAGCACGAATTCTGTGCGTTCCTTATATAAACAACTTCTGTATTTAATAGTTTTCATTATGCACTATATACACAAGATGCAGCATTTGAGAATTAAGAGACATGGCATTTAAGGGTGCTGGACATCCCTGAATTTTTCCAGTAAAGTGTCTTTTTTCTATTTGTTTCTTTTTTTTTTTTTTTCCCCTGCAATTAAAGCATAAGACAGACCATCTCACCATACGGTCCATCTGTACTGCAGGGAACAACGCAGGGCATTTGCTGCCAACAAACATCCTGTGGCACTGACCTGGAGCATTCACAGAGTCCCAGGGACAACTACTTGTATTAACTTGTGGTTCTGGGGAATTTCAGAAGAGCCTAGAGAAATTATCCACTATAGCACAGGGGCTGAAAATCTTTCCAACAAGCTGGAAACTTTGGGATGTACAGTAGATGACGTTATGTATCTGCATGCTAAATAGTTTGAACTTTTTTATTTATTCAGTACAGTAAATGAAAACTCTTACCTTCATTTTGACCTTTGCACAAGAAGCAAAACTCTCCTTACAGCCTTTGTGAACAATTGCATTGCAGTCTGTCAAAAGTAAAAAAAGCCAATCAATTAAACACAAAAACACAGAAAACGGGTCAGTTTTTGCTCTTTGTAATCCGAACTGCTACCTTGCACAACTGAGAATTACAACTTTCAGGCAGCATTGTGGTTTACATGAGTAGCTACAGATACTGAGAGAGAGGCTGCTTTCCTGGCTAATGGGCCCTTTGTTTGTTAATAAGCTATTCTCATGGAAGTTAATAGGAAATTCTGTTTAAAAATCAATGCAAGGTTGAGTTGCCAGGGTCCTACTGGGTCTTAAATTTAAAAAAAAAAAAAAAAAAAAAAAAAAAAAGGAAAGAAAAAAGATGGAGTTATTCATCTGAAAATAAAGTAAGGTGGAAAGCAGAAGCAGGACACAGAAACAGGAACAAATTGTAGTGCCAATATTTTCTCTGAAAAACCTGTTATTTCCACTCATTCATGACAAGACATATTAACAGGTCATGAATTATATCTGAAGTGTACATTACACTGTAAGTGCACAGTTCTTAATTATTTCTAGAAGAAATATGAAAGGAAAAAATTCCACATCCAGAATGACAAAATATGCTCACATTCTTAAAATTTCTAACATTTGGGCCTGCTTAATAAAAGCCAGTAATTCTTTTGATATTTTGAGAGAGGTAAAGGTAAGGCCGTAGGGCGTTGCTATTTTGCTGATGTCCCACAGCTTCCTGTGCAAGAGAAGAAAAACCTGCATGTTCTTGCAAAAACCCACAAGCAGTATCATTTTTCAGATGAAACAACAAAGAGGGACAGAACCTGCTTGTGGTGCTTGAAAACAGGCAGTGAGACAGTTCAGAACCATTACATTCACACTCAAGCCTTGAAAGCCTGAAGGCAGCTCTTTAATATGTACCATTTAGCAAGAGAGTATTTTGATTTTTTTTTAGATAAAAAAATCTGGTTTCAGAGACTTTATTCCTCCTATTCATGTCTTCAGCAGGCAAGAAGTTCCTCCAACTCCTCTGTGTCATGAGTATTAATAATTAAAACACCCAAAAGTTTATTTTCTGCATCACTGATCATAAAAAAATAAAAAAAGAGCAAGCAGAGAGCTATCAAAAATTAGATTTTTCAGCTTGCCCATTTGTTTTAGAGCACGCTAAATCTTTCAGTGTTGACTACCTGTTTCAGGAAGCTGGGGGTGTCACTGAAAAGCTCAGACATTGATTTAAAATGATCCAGCACTTTAAAAGGCATTAAGAAAAAGTCATCCATAGGTGAGACAGAGCAGCCATGGTAGGAGTAAAGCACTGGTGCTTCTGTAGGAAAAAAGTAGTCTACAACAATACAGGAACAACAGAGCCTGCTGCTGGTTATCAGTCATTTCCAAGGCTGATTTTAGGATGTGATGAGGGAAAGGACCACTCTCAGATGGGAGCTTACAATATTGGCCCTAACCAAACTTTCCTTCTGGCACTCATTGCCTGGTCAATGCAGAAAACTTACAATAATTTTCTGCTGTACCTTGAAAAATAAGGAAAGAATGTCTATGCTAAAACATACGACATTGTTGGATTATTTTAACCCCTTAGGATATAAATAGTTAAACTGTGATCTATTTGATTTTCTAAGCAGCTTCAGAAGGTGTTAAGAAAGTCGAGTGGGGAAAGGGAGAGGATGCGTTTGCGAGCTTATAATTGTTGATGTTTTCCATTTCTCATCAGGCTGACACACCGAGCATGTCTCACGCAAACAACTTTCCTGAAATCTCTTCTCTTCCAGGAAATTAAAAATTGCCCTCTGGGATTCAGCTGGCTGCTCCTTCCCCTCCTTACCAGAGATGTTTTATACACTGCTCATCTACCAGAACGAACAGACAGACAGAGCCTCCTGCTCCAGCCTGGGAGCGATTCCTGTACGCACGTGGACTCATCTCCAGGTTGGCGGAGTCAAAATTATCACTAACAGTGAGGAGCGGAGAACCCTGAGCTGCAGTGGGAAAAACATATTTCTGTCTGCATATTCTGTAACTTCAGGTTGCTGCATAAACCAGCCACCATTTTAGTCTTGACCACACTGCTGACCTTATCGAGCTACAGCAATGAGAAACTGTCTGATAAGAAAAGAGAACAAAATTGCCAGTCTCACAGAAACCCTCCGCTGTGGTTCCCATACTGCCTGCGCTGTACTGCACGTACTTCACATGCACACAAGCAGTTGCCATTTGATCCGTAATGCAATTTCAGGTATGAAGGGAGAAGAGGGTTAGTATTTCCTTTTTGTATCATATTGTTATCACTAAGGGCTCACTGAAGCAGGGTTTCAGAGAACTAAAGCACTACACCACAGATTTTTTTCCCCACTGGAAACAAAAGTCATGATCCAAGCCAGCCTTCCCTGCCCTCCCATCAATCTTAACAAAGCACCTCAGCCCCAAGCCACAACATGCAGCTGAAATAACCAAAGTCCTCTGGTTCGCTGACACATCCCAACAAGCAGGGGCAGAAGACCCTGAATGATGCTGCGATGTCCGAGCACAAACTAAGGACATCGCAGGACACATCCTTGCAGCCACGACACATTTCAGTCCAGCTTCCACAAGGTAACACGCTGCTCCATGAATCACTATCTCCAAAGCCTCGCTCCCACCCCACATCCTTAGGCAAGAGGAAAGTAAAGCCTAAGGTTTGCATTTCCCTATGTCAGATTTAACGAAAAACAAAAGGAAGAGAGGAAAAAAGCCCCGACTTACTTGCACAGTAGTACGAATCCTTATTGAAAGGTTTCATACAGTGGTAACAGGTTGCTTGGGCTACAACAGAAGTTGCAGTGAAGAGATGTCCGTTTAACAGCTTCTTATCCTTTTCCTTCTCCTTGGAATCTTTCTCCTTTTCTTTAGTCTTCTCTTTATCTTTCTCTTTTTCCTGCCGAGAGAAAATGAACAAATGCCTCGTTACTTCGCAGAGGTCTAGTCTCTAGTTACAAATTCTTCAGTGTTTGCCTTTGGCACTATGATGATATCGATCGGCACACACCTTAACAATAGTCATGTGTCTGCACAGCTCTTAAAAAAATCAGCTTACAGCCCCCATGGATGCGAATTAACGTACTATTGACTCGCAGAGCCTTCTGCACGGGTATCACACCAGCAGAGACGAAATTGAGGCTGTTCTGAAGGCAGCTATTTTCTTCCACCTTTGTTTTGTAGTTGCCTGGTTTAATGACTTATCTTTTTTCTTGTTCTGGGCTCTCAATCTCTTCAGCACTTTCAATGAGTTACGTTAAATACAAACACCATATGTAGCGTGCATCAAACTTTCAACGCAGTCAGAGTTTGAAGTCAATGTGTAAGACTCATGCTTTGCAACTGCATTTTTAATGGAGAACACAAGCTCTTCCCCAGTGCCTGTACAGCATCAGTGCCAGAATATTTCCACCTCCGCTTTCCTTCTGATTAGCAACTTTTTCAAGAGTTTCATGCAACCTCAAGTAACTACATGAAGATTTGTGGGGAAATGGATCTTTCACAAACTCTTGAAATATGGCATCACAGAAAGGCTGAGGAACAAAAGCAACACCGTAAAAGATAATCTCGTCTTCCGGAAGCCATGGTTCAACCTCTGGGGTACTCAGCTTTGGAAGCACAGCCAGCTTCTCCAACTTTTAGTAGTTTTTGCTTACCTTTCTATTGCTACCTGAGATAGAAAATGCTAAATACGAAAAATTTGAAATATTTTTCCCTGCAGCCTTTTGTGGATTTGGAATTCTCCCAAACAATTTTTAAAGGAAAATCCATAGGAAAAAACTCCAAAATTGAATTATAGAGACTCCTTGTCTTTCTATGTGACACCCTAAAACTTTACGGTTCAGCTCCAGATCTGTATTTCAACTGTTACTGCAGATTTCATGGCATCTGAAAGAGAAGCTTAACCAGAAATTGGTAAAGGCTTCCTTAAGCTTATCTTTCCATTTTGTTATTCATATGCCACATGCCCTCTGCTAAATATCATCACAGCCTAAATATCAGAGGGCTGCAGAGTGGCCATGTGAGCAACTGCCATGAAGCGGTTAAAAGAGGTATTGAGCTCTGCAGTCACCACAGGAAACTTTTGAGCCTATGATGACACACTCAAATAATCAGTAACTCAGCCTAAGGTCTTCCCTCTCCCAGCACAACCCAGGCAAAATGCCAGTTTCGGAGTCTTGCTCTGCAAAACCTCATAAACAGAAAGTCTGTTTACTGGCCCCAAATGCAATTTTGTTCTGCAAATAAGCAAAACCAGGAGCATTACTGTATGGAATAATCCTGTCTGAAGCAGAAAACCTGCCAGGAACAGTCTGCTTTGTGGCCCATCTCTGCCTCCTTTGAGCCATCAGCTGGGGTTACCACCCCACATAAACCTCCCCAGCCCTCTTCTCCATCTGCTGACCTGCCTACCATTAACCATGTCCAGCCTGGCAGGATTCAAGAACTAAAACCCTGTGGTTTAGTCCTTGGCTGATGGCAGCAAATTGACACCTGGAGTTTTGCTCTACTGCCAAGACTTGTGAAGCTCCAGGAGAAAAGATCACCCTACGCTCAAGGCAGATCTTGCAACTCTCATGCTTAAAATGCTGAAAGGAGATTCACTGTCCTATTCTTTAAGAGTACCTGATGTTTACTGCAAGGCCCTGTAATTCTACAGTCTGGAATAATACTCTGTCTTCATGAAATCACTGTAAAAACCATTTTAATTCAAGTTGAACGACCCCAGGAAAAACAGGAAACGGGTGCACCGCTTTCAAGAAGGAAACAGCAAACTTCACACACGGGATGCCAGCCATGCTGCTGAAATACAAGGTCTCAAAATGAGATCTTATTTTTTATTTTTTTTTTTGCTGTGACAGTTACTGGAAGGTTTTTCATCATAAAAGGACTGTAAAAACAAAACCATTTTCCTGCACTATCTGAGCTGCCAGTGTGACCTGAAGCACGACTTCACGGCTGAACCTGCACCGAAGTGCACTAACAGATACGACGGGTACTGCAACTCGGCCGTACGGCCCAAAATAACAGACCGTGCACCACAGCAGTGAATCTCGCTCCAAAATAACCACACAGCTCTTACCTCCCAATGCTTAAGTCCTACTAGCTTCACTGTTATTTGAGGTACTTCGGCAAATCTATTCCGTTTTATCGACATCCTTTCCCCAGGGAGCAGGAGAGCTGCTCCCCACCAGCGTTAGCCCATCGCGCGGGCTGAGAGCTGCCAGCACGGTTGACCGGCGAAACCAGCAGTCGGAGAGGAGTTGAGCAAACCGGGGAGGGCGGGACGATTGCTGCTAACTTCCTAGAAGATGATTTTAGCTACTTTGCTACTGCTTTCATCTCACCCTACCCTAGCTTCCACTGCTTAAAAAAAACCAAACCAAACCAAAACACCAACCTAAATAAAAGATACAGGTAGGAAAGGATGGGATTAATATTTTAGAAGTCACAAGTTAATATGAGACCACCCACCTAAAAGGCAGAGGGTGGAAATTAAACCCTCGTGATGTTTAGGATACAGAAAAAGTGAATTTCAACGTACCTGAGTGTTGCTATGTAGTACTTCAGTAAACAAAGTGCTGCAGAAGATTTCCCAGACAGAAAGGTTTCACGTGTTTGCGCTCTTCTTGCTCTACAGCTCATAAATATTCCCTATCTCCTACTCCTTTCAAACACTTACAACTCTTACTATATACACCCAAATGCTGCTGGTGGTATAGCACTGCCTAATAACTGCGCAAGTCAAGGAAAAAGAGAAATTACTCATGCTAATTATTTTGTCGTCATTTCCCAGAAACACTCTACCAAAATGAAAAAAATTAGTTGTTTTTTTTTTTTCCTTATCGACAAAGGCATAGCATGTTTTAGACTTCAGAAACGTGAATCAGTGCACGCTACTGATTTCAAGAGGTTTGCTGATTAACCCCTGAAGAGCACAAAGTGTACGCTAGACATGGGTAAATTCACAGACTTCTATCAATATCCCCTACTCCAAATACCCTGGGTTTTTTTTTTGTTTTTTTTTTGTTTTTTTTTAACACAACTGTTTACACCATTTCCAAAAGAGCTGTTGCCACTAGTAGGCTCAGATGTGCTTTATTTTAAGGTTCATAGAAAACGATGATTTCTGAAGGTTTGGAGAAATGTAAAACCTAGCTGGAAAGAAGCTGAAGCCTCTCTCCCTCCTGACAGCTCAGACAGCAGCAGAAATCAACTCTTCCTGTCAAACTTCCTCTTTCAAGGTTTGTTCTTATTAACTCTTACAGGTTTTCATCCGTCATAATGCTGCTGAGAAATCAGCGTTCCCAAGAATTTTCAGGTCATATTATTTAAATGTACAGCTGAAGCACTAAAAATGTATGCAATGCAAACATTTCATTGCACGTAGAGAGGAAACTGTAATTTGAATATTATGGCTTTTTAGTTAGTAAAAAAATCAGAACTGTTATGAGCTGCAATTTTTGTAGTGGGTAGTGCTGAGCTTTTGGGAGCAATTCTTTATCAACAGTTTCAGACACAATCATGAAATTAGTGAAATCAGACTGCACTTATTAAAAAAGGCAGATTAAGTATCTCAAACCACCTTCAGTGGTATTTTCTCATCTGCCCCAACCAGACCTCTCATACTCATCGAGTTCTTGCTTAGAGATTATTCACCAGAAGAGCAAGAACCAGTTAATGAGTTTCCAGTCTCGTTCAAAGGCTGTGCAACACGCTCCACAACTTCTCGTTAGTGGTTTGCACAAAGGTTTCTATGTAAACAGTTTATTTTTTTTTTTTTTTGACACTGTACTTTGCAGCAGGGAAGAGCATTGTCTTAAAGCTGCTTAGCAGCTGGTGCGTCCAGCTTGCATCTTTAAAGGCAGATCCACAAAGAGGAACCGTGCATTGGCAGGACTGATCTCACTACGGCTGGTACTCATTGCAAAGGTGATTGTGATGCAATCTTCAAAAAACATGTATCAAAATGTGCACTGCACCATTACAACACACAAACACAGCTACGTTAGAGGAACACTCAGGCTGAAACAGCAAGTGTTCATGTTGGGAAAGGCTGAATCAAGTTTGCTTGCGCAGGTGAAACGTGACCCCTTCCGCACACGTATGCTTCAGCCCAGCCTTATTCTGCGACGGGCACGATACTCATTACACTAACTTTTTTTTCCCATTTGCTATTCAGACACTCATCAGAATATGTAATTATGTGTTTCAGGGGCCTTCCATGTTTACCAACATATTAACAGTAGTTTACCAACAATTAGCTACACATCACCTAACTATATAACATACATCGCCCACTGCGAGGTAAGGCGCTTTTAGCTTCTGTCTTCCATGACAAACTGAGGTGAGATTCAAGTAAAAAATACAACCAAACCAAAAAAATCCCAGACATGTATTAATCTTCAGGGGACAATCTAAGGCACAACAGCCCATTTCTGTGAAGTAGTTAGCATTAATGTAATTATTTCCGTAACCAATGCTGTTCTCGGGAAATGCAGCTGTGCTAAGCAGTACTTAACCTCCAGCAATTAAACTCCAGGGTTTCACATACGAAATAAAGGGGAAAATATAAATATTGGCCATCACTAAAGGTCATGGTTTGAGCAACTTCTCCAGCAGTGCACAGGAACTTTATAGCGAAGGTAAAAATAAAAGGAAAACACAATACAGCCTTCGGCAGTCAGTCCCTCCTTGCAGCTTCTGTCCTCATTTTATTAAATACGTCTCAGGTTCTGTAAAAATTAGAGCCATCAATCACTGCAAAGTCTTAACTCATGCCAGAGCACAATCTGTTCTCTATAATAAACGAAGCTTCGTTCTGTGGGGAAGAGAGGCAAAAACATTGCACAGAAAACCTCACCTCAGACGCATTTCCGTTTTGGAGTGCTAAAATTTCCCATGTTGCTATTTGCTATTACCCCACAGACAATCCTCCCCTTGCAAAAGAATAAAGGAAATAAAAAAGAAAATAAAGTCAGGCAAAGACATAAATAGAACCCTACAGAATCACACTGAAATACAGCATTCATCTCTGCTACCTATGGGTATTTCATAGCTCTATAAATCACAAGAAGTTCTTACTTTGCTCTTCTTGCTGCTGGACATTTTATTCTTGAGGTAGCTGAAGGTGCGACTGACTTTTGTTCCACTTTTACTAGCGGGGACACTGCTGCTCTCTTCAGATATGCTAAAAACAAAAAAGAAAGAGGTTGATTTTATTTTATTTTTCTCCCAAAGCATCTTTATTTTTTAAAGGACAAATGCATTTACTATGCAACAGAGTCATGGGTTGCATTATGATGTTATATAAGAGAAGGCAAAGTGAAGATAAAATGCCAATTCAGTAGTTTGCCATGTGTTCCAAGGGATCTTTTTATCTGCTTTTAAGCAATCTCCATTCTCGAACCATGCCATAGCACCCTCTGCTGCTGCCGTGGCCAAATAACCACAAACCAGCTTGCAGCATCTGCCCATGGGCACGGCCATTACTGCAGTCATATAGTCAGTCTTGGCACTTAATCATCAATATTTCAGATGTGGAGCAGACAGAAAGGGATAACATATGCATTCATCCTTTAAAGAGACATCTTCCAGAGAAAGGCATCTAACAACCTCTGAAAAGGCAGTGAGTGTCTTTAACAGAAACCGCACTGTTTGCAAAGCCTACCCTGAGAAATGAGAATATCAATACTAAGTAATAAAAATCAATGGTTATTTGTATTAATTTAGGCATTTCTGGGAACACCAGATATTTTCTGCCAGTCTTCAGATGCACAAGCTTATAACTTCTTCAGCTTCTATGGAAGAATAAGAAATCATGGAGGAAATTATTGTTGCATTAAGGACACAGTCTATCAACAGGAAGTACAACACAAACCAAAGGCAGAATGACAAAGACAAATGAAATAAAGGAGGAGAAACCAGCAGTGAGCAGAGGTGAAGAGCCTCCCAGGAACGAAACACAGCCGAAGCTATCTGAGTGGCACAGAGGGCAGCCAGCTCCGTCGGTGCCACAAACATCCTTCCTCCAGGGAAGCGCTTTTAAAGCGAGCACCCACCAGAAAGATTATCTCCCCTCTGCAGCTTGCAAGGATGGAAAGTATTAATTAACTGAATTAACTGAAGAGAGGAACAACTATTCCTAGGATAAACCACAACTCAGGGTAATCTACTATTGTTCAGTAATAGACAATCTGATATAATACTATCTGTGAACAAACACAAAGCCTTGTTAGAGATATGACCTAGAAGAGACTTTCATATTCTATGATCTAAAATATTTTTCAGCCTTTAGACACACTGGACTGATTTTCACAAGCCTGACACTTGCAATTTCAGCTGAAGCGCACTGGTACCAGGAAGACTTTTTAGTGTCCAAACCAAAGCCCACTGCAGGAGTCCCACCAGAAGAGATATGGTACTCCAGAACACCGTACCTCTGAACCGAGGAACCCATGGGGCCGCCGAACGCCTGCGTACCTGGAAAAGATCGGAGGGGTGGGGGGAGAATGACATATTAGGCTGCAATCTTAGCCCACTGATTTTAAAAACATAGCTTGCATATTTGGACAGTTCAAGAGGAAGGGGAAATGTTTTCTAGAAGTGAGTGTTTAGAACAGATTTCTTGTGCTCAGGATAAAGCCTGTTCCCTGCATCGTTAGGTGTTCTGAAATTAGATGCTGAGGTGAAAGCCTGCTTAGTATTTTTATCGTTCTTCAGCTATTAAGCAAAGGATATGCACCTGTTAAATCTGCTGGCTAATTAGGCTATCTGAATCAGAACTGTCAATTCAGTGACAACAGGTATAAATGAGAATCATTCTGTCACAATGCACCACTAGAAAGACTCTATTGTACAACACATCCGGCTTTCATGTATAAAACTTTTCTGCGAGATAAAAATTATAGTTCATTTTCCCATCAAAATCCTGAAGCACTTCATAAAGAGCAAGGGAAACAAGGGAAGCCTTATTCTGTTTTCCATGAAACATTACCAGCCTAGGACTTAGTCACACAACAGTGTGCTTGAGGAAAGTCTGACTTTTGACATGAAGCAGAAGCCATGCCAATGACCAAATTCTCTTTATAACACAAGAAACCTGCTTGCACAATGCGTTTGGAGCAGATTAGGTAGCTGATATCATTTACCAGAACCATCAAAGAATACTGAAAAATCAGGATGAAATGATCCAGAGGAGAGAGGGCCCTCTCCAGAGTAACTGGGCTTGTCAGGACTCCAAAAAACCCTCGCTACAAGCACTGTTCGCAGTCCTATCTGAAGTTCAGGCAGCAGCGTGACTGATCATCTTATTAGGCTTCTGCATACACATTGTAAGAAAAACAATACTTTGGTTTCCAATTCTGCTAACACATTCAAGCTAAGGGTGAATGCAAAAGAGCCAGTTGACATCAGAGGTAAAGACAGTCCTCTATCCAAAAGCAGTAAATGCACCGGGAAAAACCGTGCATACAATGTTACGCCTTATGATTCTAAAATACACATTTTCCTCACCGCTGATTCAAGTGTCAACATAGCCTGAGACAGAAATATCACTTCTTCACACAGAGAAACTATAATACAGGCATAACCCATTAACCCATAATCCCTGCTTGGAAACCTCTGTTAATATCTCCCTTGCAAAATCTTTCATCTATTTAATGATCTATCCCAAATACATCAGAGCAGTAATACTGTAACATATCTGAAATGAAGTCTACTATTCAATTTCCTGACTGTGCTGAGGTTTTATGTAATATCTGCTACCTAGATCACACAAGTAATTAATGGACTCCCAGCTCCCTGGGTAATGCTCCAGTGACTCCGGTTCACATTTCAGCGCTGGTTTGCTTTTAACTTGGGTTAAGTCTCCTTAGTCTTTCCTTTTTTTTTTAATAGATTCATCAATTTGACTGGATTTAAGCATTTCACAAACCTTTTTGTTTCTTTGCAGTTAACGTTAAAAACATGAAAGAACGCTGAATCAAGAGCTGTAGTGATTTAATATTAGTGATTGTTTTCCAGCACCTTGAGAAACTACATTGCATCTTTTACTGCAATAGTGTTTTGTCTTAAAAATGAGGGATTCTTGACACTGGTAGGCAAAATGGATCCAGACAAAAATCAAGATGAAAGTCTGTTCATGATTTCATATTTTAGATTACAATATAACATCATATGATCAGCACTCTGCTGCAAGCTATAAAGCCCATGAAGATGAGCATAGAAAAGCACACATTTTCTCACCTTCAGGGGATTTTTTTTTTTGAGGTAGAAAAGGCGAAGGAAGCTTTATTTCCACAACTTTTGTGTTTCCTATCATGACCAGGTTCAAAACTGAAATGCTAAAACTGACTTCACCACCCACAAAAAAAAAGTTAGTTTTGTTCAAAGGCCAGGACTGCTATCTATGTTCAATGAAACTGGGCTAGCAGCCAAATTTTGTTTATTTATCTGAACACCTTTTAAGCATCACCCACCAAAATTTTTTCATACGGTAGCTGGACTTGAAATAATTCCTCAAAATCCATTATGCAGAAAGCAGCAACTGGACTAGGACGTTGCAAACAAAAGAAACCAGATTGCAACCCCTTAATGCTGGCAGTAGTTAAACTTTTGTGGGTCAAGAAATCCAAAGGCTTTATAATTTTCTAAAATGCACAGACTGGCTTGTCCAGCCACCTGAAATCCACATCTTAAGTATATCATGATCTCAAACAAACTGCAACTAATTCTCCGTACTCTAGAGAAAAATGGGCGTGGAGAGGCTGAGGAGCAATAACTGAAATGCAAGTGCAATCTCAATGCTAACACATCCATCCTCTTATGAGAAATGAACCCTGAAGACGTGAAAAAATAAACAAACTGGTCTGGGATTATTACATGAAAAATGTTCATTGGCAAAGCAGTCTTATGAATAGCTGTGGTTAAACCAACCTTTATACAAAATCACCACAGTAGCCTCAAATATGAGGGAATAAAACACATGTAAAAAACCCAACATTTTTGTTTGAGACAATATCTGACATTACTTTAAATGCTCATCAGTAACAGCAGCACTGCTGAGGGAGAGAAGATAAATATTCGCTAATAGAAATATCCCCCAAAATTGGTATATCCTAACCTGACTATTAGGAATTACCTAACTGGTTGGATGTATTAAAACAAACAGAAATAAATTTAAAAAAAGAAAAGTCACACAAAACACTAAAAAAAAATCAACTGAAAAACCAAATCCACCAAGAAGTTTAGCTAAGAGTACTTTATCCTATGGGAGCATGACGTCGATGCACAGTTGTGTGTTTGCAGCTCGTTTTGTGGGGACCACGAATGGCGAGTTTTGTTACAGGCAAAAGAGAAGGACAGAGCAAAGGGAAAGGAGGAAGGAGCTTAAGAATGGAAGTGGGGAGTATCACACCTGGGAAAAGCACAGGACTTTCTAGTAGGAAGGGACAAACTCACCACAGTGAAGACTGGGAATGGAAAGGAGGAGAATTTAGATACCTACAACATGGATGGTGTGGAGGTGTTTTAAATTCAGGAAGCAACCAAAATCTGTTGGACTGGAAAGTAACTTCTCCTATCCCAGTATGGACACGAGGGATGTGGGCTAGTTTCCTTGCAAAACTTTGATTTGAACCAACTAATGCAGCTGCTCTGAATTTTCTCTTTAGATAGAGAATTATCTGTTCTGGTTTATTTCAATGGTCTAACGAAACATGCTTAAGAAATAGTAAGCATTTTCAATTCTCTTTGACAAGCCTATTTAAAAAACCAAGAGGAGTCTAAATTACTTTAACTCAATCTTCTGCCTCAGGTGGGTTTCTTTTAGCAATGGAGTTTGCAGGAGGAAAAAAAGCTACCATATAACACTCGCCTGTTTCCCAACAAAACTATTCTGATTATAGTATCAGGACCTACATATGAACATATTGAAAATTTAAGGTGTTTGGCTGCAATGTATGCTTTTTGCTCAGCAGGGGAACTGTGAAATTGTAACCAAGATTCTCAGAATTTTATATCGGGGCTTCTCTTCTCCTAGCTCTACTGAGCAATGTACTCACTCTCTGCTGTGGCGGGCAAGGATCTACCTCTGCCGTTAACTCCACGCACTGCAACAATCTCAAGGTAAGTACTTCGGTTTTAATAAAAAGGTGACGACTGTATCACTTGGTCAGAGAGGCAGATGATTACATTTGCCACATGGATAGAGACCAAAACTAACCAGATGAGACATGGTAGTGCTGACATCCAAGACTCGTTGGATTATAATAATTTTATTCTGCCATTAGTTAGTAATCAGCTAGAGGACTAAGATAATGCTGTTAGACATCATGCAATGGATAGGTTACTTCAGCGTTTGCAAGGTGAAACCTCAAGGCCTAAAGCAGAAAACCAGATTTCCCTTTGTTTCCACTCATAATGGCTGCAACGCACAGAAAACGATTACTTACTATCCAACTCCTCCTCCTCATCACTGGAAGAAGAGCCAATAGAAAAGTGAGTTTTAGACTTAGGAATGAGTGGAGAGATGCTGAAGAAGGAAATTCGTCTCGATGGTCGAGTCCGGCCCTGGGCTGAGAAGTGGGTTAACAGTAGACATTAGAGCATGCTTGAAAATGCACTTAATAATAAAAAGGAGAGGAAAGCAGCCAAAGCAAACTAAAACCAAAGCAAAGGAAATGTCTGCAAAGCAGCTGGCTTCAGAAAAGGCACAAGAAACAAAGAATTGAGAATATGCAAATTGAGAGGATGCAGGTTTCAGAGGATGCAGGTCTCATTGCATGTGTAAGTCAAGGTTCAAGGCTTTCTTATCTTTGCTGTCATCTTTTTATAGGAACTCTTAATGAAGACTTACATGTCAACAGTTATTTTCCTAAACAGAATACCAGCAACTAGTGGGTCTCTGGACAAATGGCATCTGCTTCACTGAAAAAACTGCCAAGGAATCAAACTAAAACAACTGAAGATATTTATTTAAGGGTGCTTTTTGCAGTTAAATGACACCAAAGCTGCTACGTATAGCAAGGATACTTGATCTGAAGCGTTGACTTTTTCTACCTAGGGAGGTTCTACCTCTAAAAAAACCCAACCCATTTCTATAATGTTATGCACTTAAAAGCTTCCAGCTTTAAAATGGAAAGACCTGAATTTCCTTTCTTTTCTTCTCCAAAATAAAACAGATAAAACAAGCATCTCTTCTGCTGCCTTCTTCTAAAACTCACAGTCCTTACTTTAAAGAAACTGCCTAAACATGAGAAAATTCCCTCTGCACCCTTCTCCTGTGGTTGCCTGGAAGAAGTCTACCAAACACAGTGCCAAACTCAGCAACCAGTCTGTGACATCAATTCTACCGTTATCAGTAGGATAACGACAACTAGTTCAATCATCTTCTCTCAGGCACATTACTGTTCTGCCTTCTGCTTATTTCAATTTGTGAAGTTATATTTATCTTCCAGTACTATGCACTTTTCCAGGAATCTTTGCTATTTGTTTGTGCCCTCGTCTGCAAACTTTGCAAATTAAATGGGTTTACTGTAATTCCAGTTTAAAAATAATTTGTTTTTTAAGAGCAGCTCTTGCACAGCAGCAGCTTTGCAACAATTCTTTATAAGTACAATCTTCTCTGAAAAGAGATGTAGGAGCCAGCTAGCCACTCTTAACTGACATTGCTATACAGCATCTTACGGAGATGCCCAAGGGCCCTATATCCCACAGCTTCTCATCGTACAAGCACAGGTGGAAACCTCTGAGCTATGACCTGAGCAATGCCAGGTTGCTGGATATCCATCGCTCAGATGGTACATCAGCGTGTCCTTGGGAAAGATGACTGGGACAGGGCTAGGGAACCTCTGCCCTGGGAGAGGTCTGACCTAAGGGTCCTACATTAGCATCTACATTACACATCTTCAGCACCTATATTCAGGTACATATTAAGTCATTCCACAGCACGGATAAATCAATTTGCTTGCACAGCAGGGAAAAGAGGCTAAAGGCTTCATCAGTCTTAAAATTCCAAGAGAAAGAAGTAGCAACCGTTCCTCTCTCTGAACAAAAGGTGTCCTTTCAGACACATACAAAGAATTTTTTGTATTGCTGGTATCATACCCCAAAACTGAATCAAGAATATAAAAATACTATCCAAGGAATATCCAATACAATGCAAGCAATGCAAAGCAAAGTCCCCTAAAATTTTCCTTCAGCCATTAGTCATAAATGCCAATTGCCTCAAGGCGATTTGACTAAAATAATGTGCACACTTTTCCAACATAAGCAGAACAACCCTAGGGGCACTCAATGAAAGGTATTTAAATAGAATAATTCTCAGCAAGATTCATGCATTGATTTTGTTTAGACTGCCTTTCCAAGGAGTTATTCTAGCGTCTCAGACCTGAAGAACATGACTGGGCAACACTGGTTGCTTTCTTCTGCAATCTACTGTCTATTCCGACTACAAGTCAAGATGAACAATCGTACTTTACTGTAAATAGAACCATCTCCTCCAGCACAGTTCAATTCATCTTCCATTTCAATGCTTTTATTTATAGCAGTTCCTGGCTTCATAACAATGCTCCACACTGGAAATTTGCTATTCCAAAGCTGAAAGCAGTCTTCCGAACACTCCAGCCAACAGCTCTTGTGACCTCTCTCTATAAAATGCTGAAGGATTACCAGTTGTGAATGGCCACAGCAGCTCTTGGAACATCTGAGATACCAGATGGAGCGCAGGTTAGAAAGTCAGTCTTGGAAACTGCTCCTGTCTCAGTACACGTGACAATAAAGCGGAAAAACAAGAAAAAGTCCTCCACATGTTTATTAATTTGGATTTCATTTTTTAAGCTTTTGTGCAAAACATGTTGCTTCCTTCCCATTCAGACACATTTGCAGGGATCTGAGAATTTTTTTTTTTTAAACACCTACCACAAAATTAATCAAATGGAATGAAGAATTAACAGCTTTCCTAGAATTCACCTCCATGAATCAAATATTTATTCTTGCATAACTCTGAAGTATTCTGCTTCAATAACACGAATATCAAACCTAGGTGACACAAGACAGTTTATATGCTGAGGCCTTCTTGTAAAAGGCACTAAGCTGCTTCACATGTACTTATGGTCACAACTCGAGTAACACTATTCCTCTTTCAAAGGGACTGAGGAAGAATGAAGCAATTTACTGAAGTTTCCAAAGTCAGGAAAGTGTCAGAGTAGGGAAGAGAATCTGTAACCTAAATTTTCAAGGTGAGTAATCCTTTTAGACATTCACATCAACCTCCTCAAATGCATCGATTTTCAAAAACCACCTTCCTATAAAAACGAGGCCCTTCTGAGGTGTCGCAAATGAACTACTGTGAGAACAAAGCACACAGAAGCTTTAGTCATTTTCAACTTCAGTGTCCAAAACTCACATCCACTTCAGAACAGAAGACTAATCTTGCTATTTCTTCCACAGCCCCTCTAGATTGCTTACTGCATCTTTGCTTTTCCTTCCAGATGACTGTAGAAGATTGAATAACCAAATCTGTCTACCATCAGCTCAGGCCTTGACGATATTTTTAACATTGAGTCAGAAGACAAAGAAGAGCGGAAAGGTGTCAAGTTGTCCGATTCCAAGATGGAGGCACAAATCCTCTGCTGTCGCAATCCCCCACCGCGGGCCTGAAGGAAAGTCCCAAGGGGAAAGGGTGACGAGCCTCAACCAGCCAGGCTCTCTTTGCCGCCAAGAGTGTGTTTTCTGGGAGCTAACGGTGTTTGGTTAGCAACTGGATGCAATGCCAATAAATTGGTTGCTCAAAAAAAATAAAATAATGAAGGCCTTCAGCCCAAGGAGGAAAGAGGGTGTGCCATTATACAGAGCAAGAGTCCGTCTCTTCACAGCACAGATCTGCCAGTGTTTTGGTTACCGTTGCTGGGAGACATATCCGTTAGGCCACGTGCTTATTAATGATGAAATAACGATGGTGAAGAATTAAAAAACATATCCTACAATGCACAATCTTTGTGAGCTTCCTCTAGTGAGCCTCCTAAATGAATAAAATGTCTTCCTTTGTTCAGCTTTGCAAGGAAGAGGTATGTTAACAAAAAGGAAAAGATCAGAGACCACCGATTGACAAGACATGATCTAAAATGTCAATTCAGCTTCTGTCTGGCAATTTATAAAACGAAAACATTTGTAACATGGCCCTTCCTAAGCACATCCAGCTGCAGCCTTTTGAATGACTTTTTCAGCTGAAAGAATCAATTCAGTCAAGTTGCTAAATTAAGTGCTTGTTATCACTTCAATTAAGCTAAACTGAAAAATTTCACCTAATCATCTGTTATTATTTTCCTCAGCAATGAGATTCAATAAATTACACACAACTACCCCAAAACATTTAACTCAAAATAAATAGCAACAAACTCCCCCAAGGAGACCAAGACACAGATTCTCGAGTTTTTATATATCAACTTTCAAAAAGTCTAGAAGTAGAAAAATAAGATCTCAAGTGGAATTTACCTCAACATCAAAGAAATACATTCTGAAAGGATGCAAAATTCAAACTTCTTTTTTTAAACATAACAAACTCAGTAAGTCATAGTTTTAATGCCAATAATCTAATTAAGAAAAAAAAAAAAACAAACAAAAGAAACCTAACAGAACTGGAAATACCAAGGCTAACAGGGAAGAACAAAACATGGATCTAGACTGAACGAGTTCTGCCTTTCCACTCACAGTTCTGTGCAGCAGTGAAACATATATTTCACCTAATACAGGAAAGCAAGAGCAGGTACTAGCAAATTCTGCCTTGGGAAGGTAGCACAATATACTGAATCATACAGATGACAGAATGGATAAGGATAAGGGAAAATTGCGTTACTCACTGTCCAGCACTGGTTTACTAATTGACATTAGAGACATAGATTTGGCCAGTGGAGATGAAACAGCAGAAGAACAGAAATTAAATCCTTGCGGCTGCGATGTTTGATGCATCTGCAGAACAGAAAATAACCACACTGAGCAAATATGTCAAACACAACAGCACCATCCCCACTGCAGACTACAGCTCAGTGCTCACGTTTACTGGAATTCTGGCTTTCAAACAGCCAAAACTATGCAACAAACAGAGACTCTGGCTGCTTGATTTTCTTGCAAGATATTACTTGGATATTGTTAAGAAGAATATTGTTAATTGACTAATGGCCACTGAAATTACTGCTGTGATTCCAGCTCCTTGGTGTAACTAGACTGGTTGGTTCAACATGGTAAAAAAAAATCTGATGCTTAGCAGTGCATTCCCCAAAAATGCCATTACTCAAAGCAAGAGAAGACATGAGAGCCTTGACATTATAGCTCTTACAGGCCAGATCTTGTAAGACCTGTTTACTGCCTTGATGCCCAGCAGTGACCCTGTGAGGTAAACAGATTGGCTGGCTAATGATTCTGGCATGAACTCAGAAGATAGTATGGCTGAAACTTCAAACTCAGAAATCCAGGGTATTTATAGTATTTAAGAGTGTAATTGCTTCTTTAATAAAAATAAGCAGAGACTCTCATAATATTGTGGCCCATCTGTCCTTAAAAGCTATCAGACTTCTGCTCCAGAGAGATAGTTCTAAATTTTCCTAATATGCAATTAACATTTTACTTAACTGTCGCTTATAATGATGAGCCTTTTGATTCTGGTTATGCTTATGAAAGAAAAAAAAATTATTTTCCTCCTACTATATGAAAATAAACCTGAAAACTTTAACAGATAAATTACTACTTGGTATTTGTGTGTGTTCCAGGTCTGTAAAAGGCAGGATAAGCATTAATTGTGGAAGCCTCACACGACCTGCGATTGATAGTATCACTATATCCATGCTAAAAAGTTAATAATTTTTCCATGATTACTCATGCAATCAGTGGAAGAAAACTGGGAAGTTTCTTATTCTCCGCTCTACGAGTTCACCCATCAACCACATCACCCCAAAGAATCAAGCAGTGAATTTAACACGGGGGAAATTCCTCTGTGTTAAAGATGGAAGACCCTAATAGTATCACATGTGCAGAGTGGAAGCCTTCACAGTGAAACTGTGACTTGGGAAAATTACTTCAAAACATTGATGTAGCATTTTCTATAAATATAACAACAGTTGGACAGCTTTACCTGGTGATCGTAGTCTCTGATTTCCCCCTGCTCAAGTTCTTCAGAGAGCAAGACCAGGGACCCACACTGACTGCTGGCAAGCGGACTCCGTCCGAGGTCTTTGGAGCTCAGAGAGGAAGCCTCCAAGTTTGTAGAGGGCTTCTTGTTCTCACCAGAGTCTCCAGCAAGGCCTTCTAGGCTGTAACTGAAGAGAAACCATGGAGGTTAGATCCTGACAGACTCTTAGGGACCGGTGTCTTTCAGCACATAGCATCTTCAAGCGTAAAACACAAGGCAGTCACTGACTGAACTGTGCAGGGAAATGCTGGTGTTACTCCTCAGCATGCTACTTCTCAACGACCAAGTGCAGATAGCAGTGGAAGGATTTCTGTTTTCTTCATAGCAAATATAGCGGCACCTTCGTGCCTCTAATGAGACACACTAGTTTCTTGAGAGTGACCATTCAATCCCCTGGCCCATGGGCTTTCCCAGTGTTACAGCCACTCAAATGAAACTACCTCGTATAGCACAGTGCTGCCTGTCCTGGACCACCACCCCTCCCAGCAGCCGCAAAATCAGCTCTAGCCTGCATGTGATGTTCGTCTGCAGACACATCCTCTGAATCTATTCAGCATTTGCCACTGCACAAAGCTTCGGCAGTGATAATGTCCTTCTCTCTGCTAAAGTTTTTTCTCCTTTTTAATTTTTTTTTTTAATTCAATAAATGTTGTCTCCATCAGCCAATCAATCCTATTTTATCCAATGGAACCAGACGTAATCACTCAAAGCTAAACAAAATACCACACTTTTGCTTGCAGAATTGGTAGTAATAAAAAGCTTTGGCCAGCCTCAGTAGAGAGAGCAGCTGACAGAAAAGCTAATATACCCTCTTCCATCTGATACATCTTGGCCCTGATATTCTGCTTCTGACCTCTCTGCTCCTCATGCCCAAGCATCAACAAACCCACTGCAATGCCAGTTTGGGTTAACGTGCAAGCTTTACAGATTCACCTCCCAGTATGCGAGCACAACTCTGTGGCTAATGTTTGATTTTATGCACACAATGACCTGGCAGCTTGAAACAAGCCCTATCCTGGATATATCTCCTAACTTGAGGCTAAGCATGATATCTAAGTGACCAACAAGCTCGCATATAAGCGCACGAAAGGGAGAACACACTACAGATTGTACAGATTATTTAAACAATGAGAAGACCTTTAAATTCAGGTAGGTTTGCACAGCAGTGATTAATGTTCCACATTCCTTTAGAAGCATCAAGTGGCTGATAAATTGCAATAAACCTTAAATAAGATTTAGTTAATTTTGTAAAGACTTTCATGTTAGTTAATGAGAAAGAAGACTGATTGAGGCATTTATAATTTAATCTACTTTAGGAAGATTTTAACTCAACAATGTCTATCAATAGCAGGCATTACAAAGTTTATGTTAAGACACCTGCAAAGGTAAATCAATCCCATTTCTACCAATTATCTGAAACAGAGGAACATGTTTTTCTTGCATCTCAAAGTGGTAACAATGATGTTATAGAGTACAGAAGAAAAATCATGTTGTTTATTGTGACACAAACAGCTCAAAACTGCAAATATTAGATAGCCCCTTAAATACTCATCAGTTGGCAATACTGGTCTGTAACTGTTGGTTGTGGCATATAGAGCAAATATAATTAAGCCTGTAATAGGAAGGACAGATTGATTTCTTTCTCAATATCTAGTCTTCAGAAAAAGTTAAATAGGTCTACCCACAACCAGCAAGAACTGCCAGAAGAAATCAGAAGCTATAAAATCTGGGAGACTGGCTTCCAGTTATGCCAATTTGCAATATCAGGTAAAGATCTGACCTGCAAGCATCAATCCCAAGAGAAGACACAAGTTTTAAATGCCTGGGAAATTTTAATCTGTGGTTATTAGATTAGTTTTTCACAGGAAGTTTTACATTATTAGCTTCTTTGAAGAAGAAACTAGATCTTTCAATTTACAAAGAGCAAGTCTGTATGCACTTAAATCTTTTATGAGATCCGTCCAGAGCAAAGCGGCGCTGAATCACAGTTACTTTCATTTTGATTCTTTGACTGTCACAATCGTCATTATGATCATTGCTGCAGAAAAAGCACACCTTAAAAGAACCACAGAACAGAGCAGCTCAAACCAACAGTGCAGCTTCTTTAACGCTCGAGGCCAATGAAAAGCAGCCGCCACCTTCACCCGCACCCCGGTTCAGAAGACCCACTCCCAACACTAATTGCTGGAAAAGCAGATGAAGCAAACAAACGCGTGCACACTTCAGCCAGAGCAGCAGCGGAGAAGATGATGCACGAAAAGCTGACAACAGGGTGTTTGCAGTGCTCCTTTGCTGCTGCTGCACATTTATTTATACTGTACCTTCTATAAGTAAAGTCAGGACCCATGCCAATGAACTGTACACCAGAGGGACACCAGCTCAAACTAGGAACACCAAAAGAGGCAAAGAAAGGAAAATGGCTGTGATTATTGGATAGTTATGGAACAGGGGAATGTTAAAAGACTCTCACTCTTGAAAAAAAAGACAAACTCAGAAATGATGCAGTAACTAATTTATATTTCTGGCTGCCAGAACACAGCAGAGTGCCCCAAGTGACTGAGGTTACCACCGAACGGGTAGCAGACAGCCCGTGCTTCCCCCAGACCAATTCCATCAGCTGATATACAAAGTACTGGAGGAACTGCTCCTTGCAGGGAGGGATGTTTCTGGGGAAAACAGGGCTGAAACACACCAAAGCCAATTTTACGTAAGTAACCACACACAGCTGTTGTGTTAGTAACGGTAAGTGTTCTTCTGGTACCTCTCATCCCCAGATCAGAAAAAGGACTCCTTACAGATATTTAATTGTTTAAGTCTCCTCCACAGGAGTATTAATAACCTCAGGCTACACTTGAGAAAACTAAGAGGAGAGTTACTTTCTTAAATGCTGCACAGTAAATCAGTGAAAGAGGCTGGAAGAAAAAAATCAGGCTTATCTTACTATTAAGCTGGGATTAAACCAGAGTCCTTCAAATAGCACTTTAACTAGAAAACCTTTCAGCTCCCATACCCCAAGAGAGTCCCATGTTGCATCATGAAAGACATAAAAAACGCAAATATAGAATGCAAATATTTTGGTTGTCCTTTTAAATACCACTTTTGTTATTCTTTTCTCTGTCAACTCATGGCCCAATTGCAGGTTTTGCACACACAGATAAATCTTATTGTCAGCTATGTAATATAAAGGACCCCTAAATCCTGGAAAAGTTGTCCAGGAAACATCTGTCTGAAGGGAATTTTGCATCAGCACAGATCTGCCAGAGCAGCACTGCACAAGTCCAGCTCCCAGCCCCTGGCCTAGGATCCACACAAGGAGAGGACATGGCCAAGGCAGGCTTTACTGCAGGCCAGGCGCCTACGAAAAGGGCAGCACAAGTCTAAACATCCCCAGGCCAGGATTTATGAGTGCCAAAAACCTCAGAGGGCACAGAGGAAGGTTTAAAGCCACTGGCTGCATCATCCCACGTCAAGTCCTTGTATAGTTTCCACACACAGCACTACACTGGAAACATTCAGTCAGGGTTTGACAGTTGATGTTCAATGGCAGAGTTCAGATAATTGCTACCTGGTGTATTAAGGAGGTTAACTGTGTGAGGACACACCTGAAGTACCTGTGCTTTGCACCCCAAAGCTCCAGGTGTGCTTCACCAGCAGCTCTCAGCACAGTACCATAAGCATTCTTCATGCAGATGTACCTTCCCATAACACGCCAGGATTTCAAGTACTTTACCATCATCCAACTAAACCATGGTGGCAGAGGGAAGTATTAGTAGTAGTGGGCAGGGAGACTAAATACTTGTTTGAGATCATAAAATAACCAATTCCTGGCCACAGTAAACCCACCTCCACCATACATCTCCATATGTACTCGCAGGTTTGGGTTCAGCTCCCCACAGAGGTCAGTAAAACCCATCCAGTAGAAACTAGACGGAGAAAGTATCCCGAGGAAGACATCACATATGCTTCCTCTCTTTGGGCTCCCCCAGCCATCTGCTTGTGGCTCAAAGACTACTGGGCTTGGTGGACCCTTGGAGCTATGCTGATATTGACCTGTTTGCAAAAGTCAGTAATTCTTGTGTGGTCACTTAAGAAATGAAGAAGAGAGGATTTTAATTTTCCTCATTAAAGAAATGATGTAACATTTACAACAGATAATGCACTTCAGTAGGTTCAATGACTGCTGCTGTGTTACAGTGACATTCCCAAATGCTGAAACTGTAGAGCAGGGAGGCAGAAAAGAGGAGGGAGGGAAGGAGAGTAGCCATGCATACATGTAGGAGGAAGCCTGGTGTGGTGGAAGGTCTCAGAGACGGATAAAGACCTCTTGGCAAGGGCTGTGCAAAGCAGAGCCTTACAGAATTACAACCCTGCTGGGGAGCCACCCACAGTCTGTTGGCAACACCATAAAAACCCAACAAGATCAATACATAGCATGCAAAATCCCTTTATAGAAGATGAATTGGGGAGGGGGCACAAGAGCTATTACAGGCATCAGCCTTGTGGGACAGCGTAAACTGGTGGAATTAGTTTCAGACTGTTGCTCTGCAACTGGGGATAGAAAGGATGATACCAAGATGGCTGGGAGGCCAGAAAAAAAAAATAACAGAGAATGCTTATGAAAGAATTACCACACATTTCAGATATGACTAGGTATGTTAGATTGCCTATTTGAGACGTTCTCTTCACTCTAGAGAAAGCGCAGTGTTTCAAGATGTTATGACTCAAGGCTCCTCTGCGGGAGGTGTATTAGTATTCACAGACAACTGGTAAAAAGTGTTCATTTGCATCAGCTGAGGAGACGAGCACTGCACTTCTTCCTCCAGAGCAGAGTGATGCAAATAAAGTGGTTTTGTAGAAGTAAAAAACCATGTTCTTGTGCCTTTTTTTTTTTTTTTTAATTATTTTTGAAGAGCCCTCTCCTGCACTGTACAGCACTGCTCATATGGCTTCATTTATGCTGATGCATGGTAAGGCATGGTGACTTTTTTAGGAATAACATCATGGTAATAATTTTTCTATGATATTTTGTTTACACACACACAGATGCAACTCCATCCACTTCAAGGAAAGCAAAATCCTGAGTTAACCTGCCACAGGAGGAGAGGTAGCAGGCTGGGGAGATGAGAAGAGGTTGAACCACTGAAGGGGAGAGGTTAAACTTCTCTTTCTTTTTTTTTTTTTTAGCCTAAAAATGTGTAAGTGTGCACAATCCACGTCTGCTGTGTCAAAAATTAAGTGTCCTATTTTATGTTAATAGACAGTGCAAAGATTACGTGAGTGAAGATGTGTATCTGCATGATGAATGAGGAACTGAAAGTCTGCTATACAGAAGAAAAACACACACATGGAAGTACAGAAAAAAATACTTATTTTCTGGTTTTTAGGAAGATAGTTTTAAGAAACAGCAAAAGAGCAGAATTAAAGCCATTTAATTCAACCAGCTGCAGATCTGCAGAGTATTCTCCAGCTCTGAGATCTTGTCTGATGCATCCCCTCCCCAGGTGCCCTCCTGCAAACCCTGGCAGGAGTCTCTGATGTGCTTTAAATCCAAATTACTCGCAGGTAAACAACTATTTTAAGAGAACTCCAAATCTTACATATGGCAAAAGCCAACAAAATGATACCTGAGATTTCTCCAAGTTAGTTGCATATTGTCCTGGAGAAAATGGCTTGAGCATGTGCTTTGTGGGTCAGAAAAACTGCCCTGGGTCAGACTGGAGAGGGAAAGCAGCCAAGCAGGATGCACAGCTCTAATGCCAACGCTTCCAGAGGTACTACAGGTTTACTAACATGACAGTATGGAGTTAGTAGACATTCAAACACAAAACAGTTAGTTAGGTTAGTTGGCTTTGTACCTTCTCCTATGAATGGGATGCTTCTTTATACCATCCCCCAGAACTCGCATTGAACTGAAAATGAATCATGGAGAGTGGTCAGCAGCTTGAACGGAAAAAAAAATGAACAAATGGCAGCTGAAGGAATAATATCTCCAACAAATGAACAACAGAGGGAATGGACATACAGAGAAAACACAAAACTAAATCCTAAAGGAAGCAATAAGTCTCCCTCTTCTCTCCCGCTTTTACAAAGAAATTTGGGGTTTGGTAGCTTTTTTTGTATAGAAAAAAGGTTTTACAGGTATTGACCACAATGCCACTTAGCCGCTGCCAAAGCCAGGTCAGTTTAAAGTTTAGATAAGGACAAAGTGTTTGACAGACGCTGTTAGCAACTGTGGTTAACACCAGCTCCAGTTTTGCAGTGCTTAATCCATCAGTGAAAAATGCCAGGGTTTCCTTCCTCAGACCCGAACGGTAAAAACACTGCATCATTGTTGAAAGACAGGCATTTCAAACCCGCTATGAATGCCAGGAATTAACTGAAGGATGAACATCCTTTTGTGGCAGCCTTGTTAGTTTTCTTTATATTTTTAATACCAAAATGTACATAAGGATTATCCATGAAGCGCGTTTGAGGAGAGAGGGGAAGCAGAGGGGAACTGAGCATGATTTAACATTTTATTTAAGACGACTGTATCTTCTGATCTTTTCTGTGAATGAGCTTTTATGCTTGTCTCTCTTACAAACAGAAAACGTGTAATGCTGGCAAAGACCAAATCCTACAGAAGACTGATTTTTTTTCTTTTTTTTTTATTTCCATATGCTCCTTGGGCCTTCTATTAGGAGCTCTTTTTAACCTTCATCTTGCTACCTCTGCCATTAGGGGAAAGACTGTTTTTGGTGTGGACGGAGGCTGGACCAAGCTGCAAGCCCTTTGCAGGGGCAGGAGGCAACTCTTACAGCTCGGCTGCCCATGAGCCTGCCACCCCATTCCTCCTTCCGGCTGCACAGCCCAGTTCTAATCCTTGCGTTGGTTCTGGTGGCAATTACACTTCATTTGGTTCATTTTTTTCTTCATTTAGTGAGTGTAGCCTGCTCACCTATGGAGCAAAGAAGTGCCACAGGTGCCCAGAGGAGGAGAGGGAGCATGGACAAGGGGTGGTGGGAACAGCGCAGGTCCCGCCCATCAGCAGGACAAACCTTCGCCAAGGCTTGTGCTCTGTGTTACTTCACTTCAAAGGTTTGCAAGTCAAGTTACAATAAGGACTTTCCCCCTTTAAATGGAAAAGTATCTACTGCATGTGAAATAAATAAGAAAACAACCCGAATTTAACTGATTTGTATGGAAGTCACTTGTTTGGGCTTTCCTTCCTCAGTATTTGTTGTTGCTCACTAAGCAACCAGAATCTCAACATCACAACAGCCACGTATGAAAAGAACAAAGAAAGAAAAAAAAAAAATCCAAGCCCCAGATAATCCAAATTCCTTTGTAACAGAAGCATAAAACCAAACCAGAATGAAATCAGCAGCAGAGACCCACCCAGTTTTTCTATTTTAATTAACCTATGTGACAGCTACCCTTACATAGCGGCAGCTGTATCTAAAAACATATGATAATAATTACCGTTCCTTTAACTCCAGTTTTGTTACATTTACAATGAATGTATTTTTCCTTTTCAGAAACAGCCTCCAACATCTGACACAGGAGAATTTAACCCCATCTGTTAAGTGTTAGCAGTAATTGCCAGCTATGCAGTTTACTACTCTCAGAAATCCTTACATAACAGGTCCTACACTTAAAAATAAATCTCTTTAAATGAGTTTATAAGCTTATGGACTCATTCAGTCATAACCCTGCATGTATACCTTATGCTGACTCTTCTGTAGCTTTAAAAAGTATGTATTACTTTATTTATTTAAATACCACCTA
Source organism: Chlamydotis macqueenii (assembly GCF_036417535.1). NCBI lineage: Eukaryota > Metazoa > Chordata > Aves > Otidiformes > Otididae > Chlamydotis > Chlamydotis macqueenii. The sequence goes on along the minus strand of NC_141567.1, from coordinate 7,448,674 downwards.
GGGGCTACGAATGAAGCATAAAAAAGGTGGCAGTGGTAAATAATAGTAATAATAATAATAATCAACATCATGTTTCACCCTATATTACTTACAGGGTCCTGAATGCTTTTCAGTATTAGCTTTAAATTCTGAAGGGCCTACAATACTCCTTCAGTGACACTCACAACTCCTAAAGTGTAAAGGATGCACACATTTCTGATGGGGGGCTTCTGCCGCTCACTGGGTTATCCTAATGGGCCAGTAACAACTTCCCAGGAATCCGTTTGTCAGTGGCCAGCCTTATTTTAATGGTATCACAAAATGCTACAGCTCTGTTTGCCTTAAAAGCAGACCCGTGGCCATGAAGATGGCAGCAGGCAGCTCGGAGAGCAGTGCTGTGCTGCACGTATGGGCACGCAGCCTCTGTAAGCGGCAGGTCTACACCAGAGGGACAGGAGGATACAGCACCCCGACCCTGCTAAAATAACTGGCCATTCCTACTCTGAAAGTATCAAGGCACATTAGAAACACCAGCCAAACCTCCACTGCTTTCAGAACACGCAGGGCTGGACACCAAACGTCCAGCAGCCCACATGCTGAACGGTGCACAGCATGGTGGGGAATCCGACACCAAACACTTTACTGGTGCGCATTTTCCTTTACTTTATCTTTTTCCCCACAGAGATGGAGGGCTGAACACAGGACTTGGCACCAGCATTTACATACTCAGCTGGCTGCTACTCCTCTCCCTCTTGTATCTTCTGAAAGAACAGAAGAGAAACTTCATTTCTGAATCTTCCCAGGCTCCACTGGGGACATCGGTGGTGAGTTAGATGGGACTTACTCTCCATGAGAGACCGAGTTGGAACCAATTTCGTGAAGCAAGGACTGTCCATCTCACCACTATGCCAAATGAGGAGCCTTCACATCTTTTTTTTTTAAAAACCATGGAGCCTGTGCTATCAATACAATCAGAGCAATAATGGTCATGTTTATTTTGTGGTCAATGAGATTTAACGCTCCAGTAATTCCTTTAACAAAGCCCTTTGTACAGAAAGGGGTGGTGACAGTTCAAATGAAAGACCTGTCCCAAGGTATTTCCATTTGCCCTGGAAAGCTTGAGAGTACTGTAGATATTAAGTACTTTAATCCTGAAAGTTAACCTAAAAAAACCAAACAAACATACATTAGGAGATTGTCTTCACCCCTGTGACTGAAAAAGAAATAATCAGAAGTGACATCCTCAGTTCTCTGTTTTATCATGCTGAGCCCAAAGCTTAGATAAGTATGCACGAGTGGGTGCAAAGTAAATCAAAGCAGCTCTTCACTCACCTCCTCTGATTTATTTCTGCTTCATTGGTGGCGTTCTTCCCTGGCCCCCAGCTGTGTCGACGGAAAGGTGACAGTGGCCGCATGGAGTTTCGTAAGACTGAGGAATGAGCAGGCACATCCGTGATACTGTCCAGCTCCTCTTCCTTCTCTCCTCCCTCTGTGGCCACCATGTTGGTGCAGCTGCCATCCAGGCTGTGCCTGTCCTTGGGCTGGATGAAGTTCACTGTCGGTGGGAAGGGAAGGGAGGTGTCGCTGCCCAGGGATGAGTTCCTCTCTAGGGACATAGTGTCATCTGCAGAGGAACTGGAGCTGGTGACATCACATGCAGACTGCTCCTCTTCAGGCTGCTGTCAATAAGAAAAATTAAAAAAATATCGAAGTAGAATCATAGACTGGTTTGGGTTGGAAGAAACTTTTAAAAATCATTTAGTTCAACTCCTCTTCCATGGGCAGGGACATTGTTCACTAGACCAGGTTGTTCAAACTCCCATCCAATCTAACCTTGAATATTTCCAAGGGAGTGAATACATTTAACATTTTAAATAAATGCAAATACTTTATATTTCCACATGATAGTTGATAGCACAAGGCAAATTAACATCACAGAAGTGAGACTTTTTGCTCTGGTTTCAAAAGAGGTTGAAATGCTCTGCAAAGCAATCTCTTCCACCCCACAAGTCCCTGGTTGCCATAACCCTTGGCATCCAGCCCGGGTCCTCTGCCTGCCTTCCTCTCTCCAGTTCCACATTTGAACCGGCACAGCAAATCCCACCTCTCTCACCATTTCTGGCTGAACCTGTTACCAGTCAAGGTGCCATAAAACTGCCAAAGGTTCACCAGGTGTTAATGATGGAGAGCAATTAATGGGGAACTGGGTCATTGTGACTCCTGACAACAAAGTCCAGCCTCTCCTGTGTGACCTGGGATGGGTTTGTAGCTCTCAGCCAGGAGAACTCAAGGGCAACATATTTGTGGAGCACAAAAGGGACAGTTATTCGGCAGCAGAAAACAAACAAGAAAAAAAAAAAAAGAAAAAAAAAAAAGAAAAAAAAAAAGGAACAAAAAAGCTTAAATCCCCGTCCCCCACTACTTTCCGTTAAGCAAAAAGTTTGCAGCCCTTTTCAAATCCAACTGTAACTGAAAAATATCGTTCCACAGGATCGGCCTCCCTATATTACAGGTCTCAAGTCATTCTGCTGCTTTCTTGTTTAGTTTGCTCCAAAAGCAGTAAGTGTCAGCCAAACTGGTTCTCTCTGGCCACAGGCCACATGCTGACCGTACAGCCTAAGAGGAGCCCGTGCGTAGTCTGCGTTCCCCCGTGGCTAGCATAAAAACACAAGCATCCCTCTGACATCACCTTCAGTCTGAAACGGGGTTTGCCCCAAGGGACTGATGTGGGAAGTTTCAATTTATTCTCCTGCAGAGCCCTGTGCTGTATCATTTTAAATAATAATAGGCAGAATGATCTGTCAGACCATATATAATAAGACCATTCAGCAAAGCCACAGCGGTTAATTGCCTTCAAAGAGCAGACTCGGTGGGTCTCAGCAGAAGCTGAGCGCTCAAGGAGCTGCAGGCTGTCAGCTCTCATTTGGCAGAAGACAACGCGCTACAGAATCCCCTTCCTAGAAGGGAGAGATGAGCATCAAAAATCACACAGGACAGGACGAAGGGGAGCGGTGCTGCCCCGCAGCAGTCCTCACCCCGGATCTCATCGCCCTGACTTCTCCCAAGCCCAAGCAGCGTTAAACGCTCCAGGCACTTTTGCTTCTCTGTGCATTTTCTAACGGGCAACATTATAAGCTAAAAGCTTCTTGTTAAACAGAATAAAAAGAAACCGAGATGTTTAAAAAGTATTCCAATCAAATATTTCACTATTTAGAGGGAAGCTCTGTTTCAAGTTTGGCTATTTTTTATTCTTATTTCAGTTTAACAGGTACACAATAATGTTCCTAAGGTGGTTTAAATAAATGCTGTCACACTATTTCCCCTCTCCCATCCATCAAAGAAAAAAGAAAAAAAAAAAAGACAGCATGCACAGCACAATACCAAAATACAATATGCTTTTAAAATACAAAATAATTACAAAACACACTGAAATTTATATCCCTCCAAAAGCATTAATTTCAGGGTAAGGAATGTCAAATATTAATGGTGAATTTGTGTAAATACTTTAATAGTAAACTTATACAGTATTGGATTTGACACATATTTAAACAGAAAGTGTAGGTTAAAACAAGAGAGCACTGAAATGGATGCCCTGTAAAGTTTTTGATGACGTTTGGCTTTATTAAAGATAATCTGATACTTGTGTGAGTCATGATGAGAGCTTACCGAATTGCTTAAATCCAGACAAATTAAGTAGTCATTATGTGGATAATACTCCTTCGGTAAAGGAAACAGTCTGCTTCACTTTTCCAAGACACAGGAAAATATTCTTAGACATGATGGCAGCACGGCAGGAGGAGGGAGGACTACCCGCCAGCTGTACCATGGAAGGACGGCACAGTCTGGAAATGTTAGATTTGGATGCAAATCTAGCAACAACAGTGCAGAACATCAAATTGTGTTGGGAGGAATTAGAGTAAAAAGAGGAAATTTGTTTCCCAGATGAGAATATCGCTCCAGTTTAAAATGCAGAATAAAAACCGCTTCCCTAGCGGGGAAGATTTAGGGTTTCTATCGTCAAGTGCCGTTCAAAGAAGTATTTGAAAAATGGGAAATATATTTGGTCCATTTTAACTCCCACCCTGAGCACCAGACTGACTACAGAACACAATAATAAATTCCCTTGAACTTGTAGTCCATGCTTATTCCTCTAAAAATGTTCTGCTTTCATTTAAATGATTTTTTTTTTAAATAAACAAAGCAAAATAGTTAAAATGAAAGTCCAGGACTCTGTCTGCACAATGCCAACTGTGGCTGACACACCTAACAAACATCTATACTGTAGCCACCTCTGCAAAAAATTAGCTATCTGGCCAAATGCCAGTAAATATGCATTGCTCTTTAATCCTATTTGAGTATGAAAATACTCTGTTTTCAGAACAGAAATGGTTCTCTAATGTGTTCATTTCCTATAGGAAAAACGAAACATTAAAGAAATATTAATTTTCTTCAAGTTAGGCTTGCTGCACTGCACCTCAATGAATTCAGCCCTTAACTGTGCCCATCAAACTCCTGGCTGCGAAGAGCCTTTACAGACACATAGTAACGGGCATTTTGTTTGCTCTCAGAAACTGTACTTGGTGAGAAGCTAGTAAGAAAAAATGAGATAAGGCAAAAAAAGTGAGTTTTCTGAGAAAGAACTTATGTACTTCCTCATGGATAGGGATAAAAGAAATCAGTAGGATGATGGGGTACAAGATAACTACTTCAACTAAATCCCTCCCTCTGTAGGAGGTCTTGATAAGTGGAATTAAAATGTTATTTCAATCATTTTCGTGATGACAACACACAAAGCGCTGAGACAGAAACTCACTCTGTCCCTTTATCTTCCATGTGACAAAGACAGTAAAGGTGCTACAGTATTTAAAAAAAGAAAGAAGATTTTAAAAAATTAAACCTTGGCATCCTGAAATTTATTTGGGATATGCTTTCACTAAAGGAGTCAACGTCTTTGGTTGGCTTGATACATAATCCAGCAGTCTCATTTTTTATTTGGATTTGCCTATGGCTCCAGGCTCCCTAAAATTAACCTCAATAGTGTCCTCTCATTAATTATTTATCATAACTTTTATTATTTAGAGTGGAGGAGTCTTCCCCTGGTGAAAGCCTCTCTCTTCAAACTTTTATTCCTTTGTGTTTGCTTGTTTTGCGTGATTGATGGTTTGTTTTTTTTTTTTAAGAAACAATAATTCTGAACAATAAATGCAAAATATTGCCATATTTCTGTATTTCCTTGAGCAAACCAAAACAAAGGCAGAAATCAAGGGGTTGAGTTGCAACTCCTTCCTTTGACAATGACCTGTGGGTTCCCGACTTCCCAAGGGCCTCTTGTGTGAATCATCTCCCAAGAGGCACATTAAAATCTTCCCAGTATGCTGAATTTCGGTGGCAAGTTAAAAGTTAAGATGAGCAAAGCGTATGGACTACGCCCCAGGACACTGCCAGATGATTGTGAGAAATGACCTTACGCAGCATTAATCATTCAAGGAGGGTGTTGCAAAGCCTGCCCAGATGGCTGGCTGAGACAGAGAAGGAAAAGCAGGATGATGAGGACATGGGAATGAAGCGCTGACGCAAAAAAAAATAAAACATTTTGCTGAAGCCTTAGACCTAACGTTGGAAGCAATTTCTGGATTTCAGTGACAGTCTCTAAAGTCTGAAAAAAACAAGTCAGGTTTTCGTGCTACAGCTCTCTGACCTCGACAGCTCATGTTGCAGCTCACTATGTGTCCTTCAAAAAAAAAAAAAAAAGAAAAGAACAGGAAAAAAAAAAAGACACAAGCACAGGACTTGGTAAGGAGAGTAAGCACTGAACACCAGAGACAGTTTAAGGTACCTGCAGGTTTTGTGACCCTGCAGACCCCAATTCTTCATGGTCCTTGGACAGAACCAAGACTTAAGCTCTCTGAATTTCAAGTGACACCTACAAAAGCAGCTCAAAGACCCTGAACAGACAATGGTTTGTACTTCCTAAATTTCTGCTAATGTATTAAGCAGTTAACAGAGGAGGAGTGATTTATACAATAAAAACCAACTCCTAACAGAAGAAAGTTCAACTCCTGCTCCATACAAAGGGGAAACAAGAACAACAATCATCATCATGACACGGAAAGGTTTGAGATCCTCTTTTTGTTCATAAACATGTTCTCTCTCTTCCCAATTTGATATGGAAACTGTACTATTTAACAGGCTTATAACTAACCAACTATAACCAAGACATGTCTTATTTTTCAGAAGAAAGATTAGATCCAGCACTTATTTCAGTGGTTATTAAAAATACTTATAACTTGCATTTCTACCAGCTGGGCTCAGTATTCTTAAAAACAAACAAACCAGCCCACAAACAAACAAAAAAAAGACAACTGAATGAGCTCACAAAACTAAAGTAGCATCTCTGGTCCTTCTAGACATATTTGTAGAAAAGGTACTCAGATATTTCTGAGAAAGGAGACAAGGCATCAAGTTAGCCAGCAAAGCAGAGACAAAAAAAGCAACCAAGGTTGAGATTAGCTTTGAATAACTTCCCAAACTCAACTCAGGCATCTTTTGAACCCATTAATAGACAAAGTCTGCAATCTACCCCATAAAAAGAACAATGCAAAGGCTGCCAAATTAAGAAATTCCCTTTCTATAAAGAAAATTTCCTCCCTCTGCCTGCTCTCCACAAGCAACTGAAGATCTGCTTTCCCCACTACCTCCTCCTCTTCTCTGCAGCATCCCTACCTATTAAGTTTTAATTTTTGTTTCGTGTATTTGGAGAAGCAAATTTTCCACATAAGAAAGGGAAAAAGCTAAAATTCTGTATAATATAAAATGTACTGTGTTCCCACAAGACTCTTCTCCCACGCATACCCAAACAAGCATTAAATCAGGCTCAAATGGCAGTCGGCTGTCATAATTTGTGCCACTCTACACGAGAAAACTGAAGACAGTCTTCTGCTCTGCCAAACAGCCTTATATTCTCACAATCCAGTGTCTTGCATGTCTTTGAGAGTAAGATGGGAAAGGGTGAGGCTGGTGAGCTCTGTGCCCTACCACATGCATTAAGGATGACTTTACTGTTCATTTATAGCACATGAGATCACTTAGCCTGGGTTGTGGTGTTTCCCGTCCCGCTGGAAAATATTCACCATCATCTGATTTGATTTAAGCAAACAGAATTTTGTTTCATTAAATATATTTCTCTGAAAGCAAGTGTGAAACCTACTCTGAAAATTTAGTTTTTCTATGCCTGCTCAAACAGGTAAGCTGGAGCTGAACCTAAGCGTGGGATTTCATGGAGCTGAGACTAACGTGATGGCTGCTCTACCAAAAGTTCACATCACCTTTGCTTCTGCACCACTCTGTTCTTTCCAAGGGCTTTTTCATCATGTACTTATGGCAAGACAATTCTTAAAAAGCAAAACCTAATCACCCTCCAAATAAATCCAGGCTGCTCTGATGCAGACAGCAAAGACCGATGCTGAAGGGAGGCAACCTCTGTTCAGGAGGCTTCTCTGGATCTCAGGTCTCACCCACTCCACCTTCCCCTTCTCAGTCGTGAGCAACACAAGGGGCACAGGGATGACTAAGGTTAGTAATGACTTCTGTTGTTGATTTTAAGCAAACCTGAAAACATTTTCCTTCTACTTGCACGCAAAACAGAATTAGAGGTACGTCACCTAGGCAACAAAACTATTCATTGGAATTGGCGTAAAGTATTTAGAGTGAGTGTTTCCTTCCTATCCAGGGAGTGACACCAAATTTAAAGAAAAACACTGGTTCCTCTGAGAATTACAGTATATTATTCTGAAGGTATCAGTGCAAAGGTCATAGTTTGCTGGAGAAAAGCTCTCTGTTCCGTCAGTTAAAGATGGCTTTCATACCATCTGTGCAATCCCTAATGACCTTGCAAGAAAATCCACATTTCCAACTGCTCATCTAGTGTCTGATTTACTTTTGGACAGTCAAAATTGCTTTCATCTTTTTAACATCAGGGGCTGCACAGTTTTTGGAATTCTGCTGTAAGTAAATACATCCCTCGTGTTGCCGCATCGGAAGAGAGGACCAGATCCTTCCCATCTATTCTGTTCCAGGATAATTGCTTCCAGGTTTCTAATTCACCAGTGAAACCAAGACGATCTGCCTTTGCAGTACGGGTTTATCAAAACAGGACTTAGAGCTCTTTTAACCATATCCCAACCAGGCTTTCCTACCTTTCCAAAGACAAGGTCTTCCATCCCATCACCAGGCAAAGGGAAAAGGTCAGACTCGCTCCCAGACTCTCTTTTAAGGACACCTTGTGACGAGGCACAGACGCTGTTCAGCCCATCCTCCAAGAAGTTCTCACATTCTAGCGGAGCAAAGCAGAGAGTGACGGTCCGATACGTTCTGTAGCACCCATACATCCAACTGACACAGGCTCAGTAAATTCAAGGATTTAAAACAACAGTAAACACAGCTTTAGAAATTGTCTTCAGCTCCCAAAATCATGCCTGCAAATTTTCAAACCATTTATTCAAGAGTTTAAAACTCCTTTTTAATGCATCATGGAAGTACACGGTGCAAACAGGAATTCTGCATTAAACAGCCATATGTGCTTGTAGCTTGAAGCGCTGATAAACACGCTATGTATCAGGCACCCCACGCTGAGCATAAAGGGTGTTTCCCATCGACTGCAGCAACTGCAAAATTAGATTTATATTCAATAAATGTAGAAATATAACTTGACAATATTTGCTTTCTTTCTCAATTAAAACAAATCAATTATCTCTAAATGCCATTTAGAGAGGGGACAATTATTTCATTCCTTCTTTTATACTTCTCACTGAAAAAAAAACACTTATATGACTCTGATGAGCTTTACATTTTTAACATTCAACAATAAAGTGTTTTCTAAAATTCTCAAGCTTTCATAACGCTTGACATCGAAATACAAGCATATTGCATCTCTTTTTTTTCCAAAATGCTTCCAGCTGCTTATATCAGGGTGATGAGCAGCACAGAAACAGACAGCAGCCACGGAGAAAGCCCTTCCTTTCCAAAAACCTTAACAGACATGGATTTGCATAAAAAATGTCTGTATAGCATTTCATTTGTTCAGCCTTCAGGCAAAGGTATTAATGACAATTTTGGCAATAACTGAACATTCCTTCCTCCCAGCTCAAAATATTTTCTGTTTATTATTATCTTTTTTAAAAAGAAAGGTGTTATTTTGCAACCTGCTTTAACTAAACAGATGTAAAACACGCTTGGCTCCCTCGAGAGGAGCCAGGGCAATGAAATGTTGGTTCACCCTTGAATTACACCTGACAAATTCCATCTCTGGCAGCGTCAAGCTTGCACATTAACCCAACGAAGACAGGTTTGGGTCGCTCAAAGCCATTTTTTTCCCTTCCCTGTTCTTAACCTGCACCTGACAGCAGCCATCAAACATCCCGGCCACAGCCCAGCCGGTGGGAGCAGGCCGTTGGTGAAGGAAATAAAGTTAATTTATTGACGACAGCGCGGCTGCCCCCATTCAGGGCAGGGCGGGGGCAAAGCCAGTCGGAAACCCCATTATCCCACAGAGGAGTTTCCACACCGCGGAGAATTGGAAAAGCACTTATTGGAGGCGGTGCGGCTGCTTCCCGGTTCTGTTCCCTTTCGGTAAACCTGGAAAATCTGAACTGCTTTTCCATCACCGAGGGGGAGAAGGGAGGAGGAAGAGAAGAAGAGAGGGGGAGAGGGGGGAAAAAAGGAAGGGAAAAGCAAAGAAGAGAGGGAGAGGCTGTAAGGGAGCGGGCCAGGGTGTTGGCCGTCCAGCTGGCAGCCGGCAGAGCGTGTCCGCAGCCCAGACTGAAAAACAAAGTGGCTCGAGCCACGTTCCAGTGGAAAATCTGCAGGGACAGTCCAGATGTGCCAAGGGACAGATACCTCGCCCCAACAATAAATCACAAGAGGCAGTGAAAGGTTCTGCAGGAGCCTCTGAGGGACAGAGGAGATGAAGGGTCAGGGAAGGCCGATGAGAAGCAGAGTGATGGGACCCCCCCACATCTGTGCTGAGAAACTGATTTCCAAACCCTCTCTTTCCTCCCCTCTCCTTTATTTTCAGTTGTTTGTGGGGGTCTTCTCTACCTTTTTTTCAGTTAGCTCACTGGGTTTGTCTTTGATTTAAACTGAAGGGGCATTGCACAATGCTGTGATCCATCTCCCGCTCCCGTGACCCGGCGAGCCTCAGTGACAGTGCCGCCACGGTACGGGAACTGCGACTCCCGCCACCCATCCATCCCCTGCTCCCTGCACACGCTGGACTGCTAGCGCAGCCGAAAAACACAATGATGTATACTCAGAGTGCATGGTAACGCACTTCTGCAGATAACAGAAGCAAAAAAAATTACATAATAAAAAGCCCTGGGAAGAAAATTTCCAAGCAACTCTTTTACGTTTATTTTCCAAAGTCTCATGTCCTCCAAGACAGGGCTGAGCCCTCCAATTCCATGCTGATAGCTGTGTACCTGCCACACTCCTCCAGGCACTTTATTTCAAAACCACTGACAGAAAATGAGAATTTATGGTTTCTGGAGTTACCTTCTAAGATTTGAGGACTCTGTCCTTACAAGCCATTTCAGCATAACTATTCACAGATGAAGAAGGTCTAATTCTCTATGAGGTTGTGTATTTTTAAGTTACCCACATCACAACAGCTCGTGGTTTTATTGCTGTTAGGTGTTGCCAGATTTTTCTTGCCCTCTCTACGCTGCAAAACACTGCAGCCGGAGGGACGTGCGTGCAGTAAGGACGTTATTTCTAGAATGACCAGAACCTGCAGAGCCTGAGATTTTCCTGCTGCTTCCATCTGATCAGAGAGCTCATTAAGCAACTTGAAAACTTGCGTCCTTGTGCCTGAGTTACACACACGTATTGCTATAATTATTAATACAGATTTGTATATACAGCTACCAGATTACATAATTAATATCATATTTCTATATTGCATTACAGAATTAGTATCTAACATTGATTATAGATTTGGCAAGTCAAATTGCACATGTCATTTTGCGGCCAAATGGAGCACAATAACTCTTGTCTGAAGCTTAGAATACCAAACCAAGATGCAAGGGATTTGGGGACACAATTAGGAAAGAAGCAGCATGGTGATACCACAGGTTCTCCCGTAAAACACTCTTGAAACAGCCATTCACTGTTCAAGACTATCGTAAACAGAGCTTTTTTTTTTTTTTTTTTAAAAAAAAAAATAAAAAAGGACTTAAGTTTTAGGGGAGGTTGAACTTCTACATAGAATAAATCCCTCAGGTCAGTCACCCACATTATCCTTTCCTAGCACACACCCTGAAAAGACTTGGTTTGAATTTCACATCAACAGTCACATTCAAACCTTTTCTTTCAAGACTCTCCAATAAATTGAAGGGGATTCAGGTGAGATGTGTGCTCGTAATAAGAGCAAGGCAAGAAGTGCCCTCTCTATCACCAGTCCAAGGAAAGTCACTCTTCAAGGCCCTGATAAATTACTCTATTTGTTTGGAACATGCGTAATTCAATGAAAGGAAATGTTTTTTTTTTTTTTCTTATCTTGTACACCAATCCCTCTTTGAAATTTGCCCAGACAAGATTCTGTTCCAGTGGAAGAGCCAGAAAGTGCCATCCAGCACACAGGGCCGGGAGCTCAGCATGGCTGGTGGGCAGGGTGTGGGAACGATGGCTCTAAACAACCTTCCTGCTTCCTGGAGCCTGGAAATCACGGCAACTTTCAGGGGAGGAAAAAAAAAAACAACACCAAAATAAAGCCACTGATTTAGATCTAAATATGGACTCAGGAGTTTAAATTTCAGACTTTTTTTCCTTTTACCATATTATCATTGTAGCTAGAAACGATGTCTGTGTCCGCAGTCATGCTTTCAAGTTTATTTAAAAAAAAAAAAAATAAATTGAAATACTAAAGTACTTGAAATGCGTAATTACCTAAGAAGGTGACACACCATACAGCTCACTGCAAGTCAAGTGCTACAACCATGTGCTAGCAGTGACTCACGGCAGATTCATTACACATTTTCTTTAGTTTACGTATTTTCCCCGCCAAGGCAAGGATGTCAAAAAAAAGAAGAAAAAGATGCTCATCCGAGCACCCACCAGCACGCTGCTCACCTGGAGACTCCTGTGTCCCCTTGCGTTCCAGTAGGGAAGAATCGGGACATGGCTCCAGTGAACACCAGCTTTCACGGTTTATCTGAAAAAAAAAAAAAGACCAGAGCAAATCAAAGAAAGGCCACTCTCACTAACGGCCCTGTTAGCCTCCACTGCAATGTCACTCTGCATCAACCTGCAGATATATAGCTATAGCTTAATTTTGTCCCAGTAATAAAAACCTCAAAACTAATTTATGACTTTTTTTTTTAGCATCACTAAACAAACCATTAAAATACGCCAAAATTTTATTTCTCCATGGAAAGTATGATTTCAAGGTGGCTCCTGCTCAAGGCAGGAGCTCAGAGGGAAGATGAGCCAGAGTTCAAGCTACTAGTTTAGGATTGAAGAAAATTGGCTTCAATTCTCGCTACCATTTGTAGTGGGACTGCAGGCAAGACACTCCTCTACTTTACGCCTCTATTTGCAGGATAGCAATTCCTTGCCACCCATATTACTTTAAAGATAATTACCTTAAAGATAGTAAGGTGCTCTGATAATGTGGGAATGAGGCCTATGGAAGCGCCCAGGTCACAGTGACAATCAGAAGCACTTTATGTTTGCATTAACTGTAATGACGGTGATGTTAGAAACCCCCATTTTAACACTAAGACACATCACATGGTTTATTTCAACATCAGCCCTTATCATCTCACCCTGTCCCTCACCCCTTCCGTGACTTTCCAGTCTTTCAGCAAGGATGACTGATCTGTTCTCAGTCTTCTCCCCCATCTGCCTCCTCTTTACTCTTCCTCACACGGGTTGTGTTGTGTAACATTCCGACTCTGAAGTCTGCTGGACTATCCACAACCCTTGGCTCATCCAACATATGCTTCCTTTTGCTTTTATCTAGAGCTGGTAGACTTTGGAGGCCCCTTTGCTCTCCCTCCTTCAGCAGCTCCGTTGTTCCTCCTAGCGAAACGCCTCTATTCATCAAATGCAAGCAAATCCCACCTGGCCAATCCCATGTCTCACATCACAAAATCCAGAGGTTGTTTCCCCTCCTGACCTGCCTCAACACACAGGATCTCTGTTACGTTGCAGCAAAAAGCAAGCTACTGAAATGGATGACTTTGTGTATACCTACCCTCTGTTTTTTTTTTCTCTCCTGAAACAATTTCCTTTTCCCTCTCTCTGTAAAACACAGGATTTTCACTATTCACTTTTTGCCTCTGACCTGTCTTTGTATCTCCTCTGTGATCCTGTTCCATTTTTGCACTCCATTGTCAGACTCTCATCCCCTCTGTGTTCTCCTTTCTCCTGTTACGAAACGCACTTTTCCCCTTTATTATTATTATTTTTTTTAATAAAGAAAAATCAAGACACTCCTACCCTTGACCTGACTTGCTGCTTTGACTAATGACCCAAATCCTTCTTCCCTTTCTCCCTGAGATAATGAAACTTGTTATTTGCAGCTGTTGGCTGCCGCTCCTCACGGATCCGGCTGCACCCCCCTGCCCTTCACCCGAGGGGCTCCTGCCAGCACCTCCGCTCACCTCCCGATCACCACACCGCAGAGTTAACACTCCACTCCTCCAGACCTGTCAGCTACTTTCTACAGCACATTTTTCTTCCTTAGCTTTTGTCCTCCTCCATACTTCTGTGATGACAAAAAGGGGTTGGAAGGGCCTTTGACAGGTCAGCTAGTCCCTTTCTGCTGCTCCAAGCCAGGCTCAACCATAATCTGAGATGTCTTAATCCGACGTGCCCTGAAAACCCTCCTGCAGCGAGGATGCCGTGACCTTCCCCAGTCAGCAGTTCTTGCTGGGGGAGACAGAGAAGAAGCAGAGAAGATCTGAGGGGGAAAATGGGCAGGAGTCTCCCAGGAGAGGTGAAGGAGACCTCGTGCCCTACCAGAGTCAGGTCTCAGGGTGACCTCAGTGCACAAATCACCTGGACGTTCCTCTCCACCTCCATGCCATTTTACAGGCTATTTTTCTTCGATACAATGTACACTTCCTATCAGCTGCTCGCTGCCTCTGCATTATACACTTAAAACAATATTTTTTTTTGTTTTCCAAAGTGACGTAAAGATGTTGAACTGTAACTGCTGCACAGACAGTGGCTCACTGTTTGGATTCTTTCAACGGCAGAAAGATACTCCCTGTTCTCAGCGAGGCTGAGGGTATCTGACCTGAGCAATTAAACTTCCCTGCAGAATTTATACATACTTTTTTAGTCTTAAAAGAGCTGTAAAGTCAATAAATACCATGTTCATATTCTTTTCTCTCCAGACAAAGCAGAATCTTTTTTTGCAGCCCACCATCTTACATTTTATTAAAAGCAGATCTAGAGGTTGAGTCTGAGTACACATAGGAGGACAAATGCAAATGTGTTCAAGTCCACACAAACGAAGGAACGACCCATTTCAGATATAAAATGAAATTGTGCCTCCTTCTGACTGGCTTGCACCTAACTCCTTCCTCATCTCATTGAGCCTGATCCTCCTTACTCTTAAACCAATGTATCTCCATCAAATTTAAGAGAACTACTGATTTATACTGATATCCACAACTGGAAATTGATAATTAAACATCCTCTTCAATAATTAGCAGTAAGAAAGCAAAAGATGAGGAGGTTCAAGCCTATCAGTTGATTGCTAATAGAATAAACTATACTAGGCTGAATTAACATTATATTTTTTCCTTTAATAGAACCAATTGAGTCATTCACTGAAAATGCATTATAGACATTGGCATTTTTTCAAAAAAGATTTGAGTATTTTTCCCATTACCCAGCCAACTCTCTCCTCTGCCCTGTGACTTTGCCAAGTATTGAAAACGTCTGTTTTTTTTTTTTTTTCTATTAAAAAAGTAATGAGAGAGTATCACTGAGGTTTAAGGTGTTGTTTCAGATATTCCTGATTATGTACAAAATAAAACTTTAGGAACTAAGTATTTATCTCAGTAGCCCTGATTCAGGAATAATCATCACCATCATCAAAATACAAACAAAGGAAACCACTACTATATACAAGTATTCCTTATGCCAAAACGAGCCCAGACAGGATTTGAGGGAGGTTTACTGCGTGCTCTCAGGAAACTGGGTGGTCCACAGATGCTCAAAACACAAACCCCACCATCCTCAGCCCAAGACTGAGTACTAGGATCCCTCTTCAACAACTGGATTCTGCTCATATTTACTCAGGACTGCAGGTGCAGATAGTTAAGAGTTGTAGAGAAAATACCATTATAAAAGCACCTGAACATCAAGGGCTGGGGAATGCACCACCATGAAGAAATTAAAAATGAGTTTGTCTTGGGATTTTGTGGACATGTGTGCATTAAATGTAACAAAATTATTCCTTCCTTCTTCCTTTAGTCTCTGTTTTGCTGAGAGTCCAATGACAGGACCGCAGGCTGGTGGCCACAGAAGATGGCAACACTCCCAGGCACTTTCGGCCTTGCCCACACTGATTACAGCCCATCGGTTCTTGGCATCCCCAGTCTTTGCGGTGGGACCAGAGGATGCAGCAGTGTTCAGATGGTAGAAGGGAATATGGAACAGCCTCTGGGAACAGAGCTTCAGTGCGCAGCTTTTGAAAAAAAGCCAGGAGAGAACCAGCTATTTTTCCATGCAGAAGCCTGAATATGTTTATCTGCAGCTCAGACACAGAATGAATCATGGAAGCACATCCCCAGGCACCAAAAACTGAATCCCAAAGGATTTTCTGTTTGCCTGTGAAACACTAGCAGATGAAATGTCCAAAAAGGGCTTTAGGACACCAGCTGGAGTAGCAAGCAGCAGACAGTTTGATTGCTCTTCCTGGGCAAACATGCATGTATTTCCTGACTCTCAGAGGCATCTTCCTGCAGATACTGAATTTGAAACTTGATGTGATTTAATGCAGAAACCTCTTTACTTAAGAAAAGGACAGCACTGGACAACCCACAAGACAAACAGGGCCGGGACGTCCTCCATCACGCGGGAATGATGAGTGACCCCAGCCTCTATTCCCAGGCTCTTCCTTCCTCTCTCCTTGCATGAAAGTCTTGGCCGAGGAGTTATCTAATCCCCTCCAGCACTCATGGTGCCTGCCCACGAAAACCAGAATCAAGACCAGAAGACATTTCAAAAATGTCTACTTCTGGCACAGCATCGCGGTGCAGAGCTTCGTAGAAACATTTGCCTCAAGGGCCAGTCACTACTTGGCTCCAATGCACACCTCCTACCTTTCCACCATGGAAAAGTCCCTTTCTCCCCCTCTGGTTTTATTCTAACTTTTCTCGCCTTCCACTTCACAATAAAGAAAACACACTGACCTCTCAGGAAATCTTCTGCTCTTTTAAACATTTGCACTTGTCAACCTCACGGGTAGCAACATAAATCAACATCTCCAGAGCAGAAGGAACCAAATGATTTTAACTTTTATTTCCTAGCAAATCTCCAGACATTCATCTTCCCTCCATATTGTTTTAACTTTGTCCTAAATTTAAAAGTTTCCATTTGTCTCCTTTCTCCCCCACCCAAGTACACCATACTGAGCAATAACTGACACTAGGAAAGACTCAAAATATCCACTGAAGCAGAAATAGCAGAAAACAAAAGATACTTTAAATTCAATATAATTAATTTGTTTAATAATCAGGAATGATACAACAATTTTTTTTTTAAAATACAAATCTTAATTATCCTCTAGGAACTATCTGTTCCTGAAAATTTCCTGTAGGATAGTTTTTGTTGAAGAAATTTGTACACAGAACTGGAATTCAATGTTTATTCTGAGCAACTACTAACTTTACCATTCCATTTACAATTGAATTATCCAGTTGCCTCTAATTCCTGATCTGGAAACTAAAGCAGCAGTTGATTCACTCCTTTCACAAAAAGCACCTTTCAAAATCCTGCAAACATCTTTCAAAAGCAGCACACGGAACGGGACACCTGGGGAAGGAATTTCCACTGTCTTCCTTCAACAGTCGTTGATGCAAAAAACTCCATATACACAAAACTCACATTAAGAGCACAAATCACTGCTTTGGCAACCATCTTGCCAGACAACATTAAAAGCAGACATATCAATTTGCTTGCAAATTCCAGATTTTTTTTAATTGAATTTTTTAATAATCTCCCTGTGTATTTTCTTAGATTTAGGGGAAGATTTTACCATGCAGATGAGGACCATTCTCCAATGTATGCCAAAAGGGACAAAGTGACAACACTTGCATTTCTGCAATGATTTCTGTGGAGATTTATCTTCTAGCACTGTGAATATGCTACACTGACCCTTTTACCTCTACAAAACTGGTGACACTGTATTAGGACATTTTTTAAGGAGGTCCAAAGTGACCTTGCTCACAGCAACAAGTGAGCAGTGCTATAGAGAACTACACTAAAGGATAACACCAGAAGAAGCTTCTACAACCACAGGATATTTTAAACAATTGAATAAATTAGCATTTTGTGGTGTAAGAGCAATGCTGAATTCCTAGAGTGCAGTTTTGCCCTGGCAATGTCCCAACTGGGGAAAGGAACAAGTGCCCCAAGAACATTTTCCAGCCCTTGGCACTAGGATGTCCTCCACTAGCAGAATTAAGAGTCCTGTTAACAAGAAGTTTTAATTAAGCTTTAAAAATAACAGTAGTGGCTTTGCATGGAGCAAAATTCCCAAACACATATGTGCCTAAGGTGAAAACACGAGTTTCATTTAAGTTATCCTTCCAGTTCTAATTCTACACAGGACACAAACACAAAAACTCAGAAGTTCTCCACATCATCATAAACAAACTTCTCTTTTGCCAACCCTTCAACAGACCAGTGCAGACAGCTGCAGGATTAATGTTCAGAGTCATTTTAGGGCCACAGAGTCCAATGAGACACCGCATACCCATCATCTGAGGACGGTACTTCCCTCAGGAGGATAACCCCAAAGAAGAAATGTATGGAAGATTTCAACTAACTGAAAACATGGAAAAGAAAAAGCTGCCTAAGTATGATAACATATAATGGAAGAAGCCTTAGTTTCAGGTAATTTGGGGACCTTCTCCACGTACTACTTTTAGCTTAGGATGCTGCAAACTGCACTTTGCCTTGAGTGGGCAGGGTTCACTCCAGAGCATCTTCTCTGGCACTGGGGTAGAGCTACCAGAGCAGCTCTCTGCCAGGGAGCAGAGCGAGCAATTGATAACGCTGCCCCTTTAATTTCAAAAAGCCTTAATTATTTTTGTAACATTGGGCTAGTTTTAATTTTATGAATATGTTCTGATCTTTAACTGGAAGCTGAATGGGATCTGTTAATTTGAAGAGCACCTCAATCAAACCTTGTTTCCCTAGTTCTGAAAAAACTTACAACTTCTGCCTACATCTAACAGTTTGAGCATTCACCTACAAAGATGACTTGTAGATACAGGCAACGAGCGACTGCGAAACACTTCCAGTTCTGATTGCTCAGCCTCTCATTGTCAAAGTGAGCCCATTTCTTATTTTCTAACTCTGCACAACACAGCCTGTTCATCCAGACATGAAGGCTGGTCTGACTTCTCATGTATTCGCAAGGTGCCAGCCAGCGTGGTTTCTGCGTTCTGTCCCCAGATAGTTATATTTGTGGTAGCAGGCACAACATAAAAATGAGACAGGGCTGCCAGCTCACACATGGGCACACTGAGATTTCCCATTTTGGAAAAACATCGTACAGACTGCTTTACCCTGCACGTAGCTGCTCAGAGCTCATCGAATTGTTCAGCCAAGCAGATTCCCACATCTTCTCCGTCAGTTGCTACAATGCAATCCCAGCAGGAAAGATGACGGTAAACTTTTATGCCATTTCTGCATCTTCCAAGCTTTCTTGTACAGTGGCAAACCACTATGCTCAGAAACCAATTTTGTTACGTCCGCGTTGCTGCAGCAGCAAAAAAAGCAGCAGTAAAGATGAAGTCCTACCTCCAACACAGAGGCTAGGACACTGATTTACCCATTACCTCTTGCTTTTTCCTATGTGAGGAGGAGGAAGAAACAATGTTAAAGCTAAAAATAATTGTGTGCATCAACCCTCAGTGTTGCAGAGGGGTTTTTTTGTTGTTTTTAGGTTTTTTTTTTGTTTGTTCCCCCGCCAAAACTCCACAAGCCACTGTTTCAGGCACAGTCTAAACATGGAAAATTTGAGACCCAGCATGCTGACCCTTCAGAAGACACGCATGGCAAAACAGCTGGTAGGAACCAAAATTCTTTCATGACTCCATCTAAGAATGGTTGCAATCAATGCAAATATAATCCCATCTATAAACATTTAGTAACCGAAATGACACAAGATCATCTCTGTTGACAACTTGTCCCAGTTGCCCTTCTCCACCAGCTGTTTTTCTTTCCAATGTCACGATTACCGAGTTCCCCATCTTAAAATAAAGCAAAGAACATATTCATCCACCACTCGAAGAAAAGACATCTTGCCTGAGTCAATTTGTAGGCCAAATCAAAAGTTGTTTGGTGCTTTGCAGGTATCTTGTTAAAATTTTATCAGGATCAAGCACTCTTAATGGATCCCATTTGGGTTTGCTTTTCTTGTAAGGATATTTACTTGCAGTTCAATACTTGACACTTCAGAAATTCTGTCCTCCTAACTCACCAAAACATAGAGACCTAGCTAAAGTACAGTTTTATTTAAGTATTTTAATTCAAAACAAAAATCTCCACCCCCCAGCTCCCTCATTAAAGGTCTGATCCAACTCCCATTAACGTCAAGAGATGATCCACCACTGACGCACTTTAGTGCTGGCTTGGATTCCTGGATCATCAAAACTTAATTTAATCTATCGATTATGTTAAAGAAACCATCTAAAACATGAAGAATGACTAAAAAAGTCAAGCTAACTGTATGATGAGAACTGTAGCTCTCACTCGCACCCTCCTATTTTCAACATCTGCAGCCTGCACAGCCAATGTTCGGAGCAGCACCACGTGCACGCACGCACACGTCTGTGGACACTGAGTCATTTGCAGGAACAGACACCATCACCCACAGTTTTGAAACTCTATTAGGAAAATACTAGCGGGAACTAATGAGAGCCACATTTTGTTATAAAATCTAAGCTTTGCTGAACAAAAACTAATTTAGGCAACTGATGACATCAGACATACTGAAGTCAGATAATTATAGTGAATTACATTTCAACCCAGGCATTCAGATTACTTTATAAAAAAATATATAGTTTTTTATATTAGCAACCGAGGTTGCCAGGGGTACCAGGTCTTCTCCCAAGAATTAGTAAGCAGTCACTTCGTATGAGGAGTGTGTGTACAATATGTCTACATTTTTTAATGACTCATAGGGTGTCTAGAGATTGAATACCATAGGATTCAATCCACAACTAGCATCATTAACATGAGAGTTCATAAATACTCAACAAAATTCAGTTGGTACAGAAAACAAGTTACAGTTATTTGTGTCACTAAAACCCTAAGAATAGAGTGAATTAAAGGAAAATATTTTTAATCCTACACAGTGCAAATTAACAAGTGCTGGGTCTATTTTAGTGTAGATGAAGTAGAACAAGAATCAGCTGAAAATAAAATTGTTCTGTGTTCTCAACTCTGAAACAAGAGCAAGAAGCAAAAATCATAAAAAAGGAAGCCACATGATCATACAGAAACCTACTGCCTCAGCTAAGAAAAGAGAAGTGAGAAAAAGGGAGAGGGAAAGGAAATGCTCTTCCCGGAGTTCAGATCCCTAAGTTGGGCTGTGCTTTGCAGTCCCTCTGGCTGCTTTCCGATTTCCATCCACTTTGCCAGGAAACTGCTGAAGCTCCAAAAAGCTGTTACGGAGACAGGACATTCCCAGACTGCCACTGTGCCATTTGGTGGAGCACTTGCTAATTTTAGATTAGAGGAGGAACACTGTGGGACAATTAGCCAAGAGTCACTCCTGGCTCTTGCTCCAGCCCATCCTCAGACAAAACTCACATGCAAACAGCAAGACTGACAGCAACACCCTTCAAACAAACAAAACACAGAGGCAAAGGAGGATCCACCGTGCCTTTTTTGGCAGCATACATCTTTCAGGGCCCACACGCAATTCCACTCCAGGAGCAACCACTGGAAATGAAACCCCTTTGCCAAATGGCGCCTTACAGAGAAAACCCACCTGCAAGTGGTGAAGGCTGCAAAACAGGAGGGGACCATTCAACGACAGAGGACAGGGAAGATGGCCAGAGAGAGGTCTCCGAAAGGGTATCTGACTGCATTCCACAAGAGATTATTTG
The DNA here is from genome assembly GCF_036417535.1 of Chlamydotis macqueenii. Lineage (NCBI taxonomy): Eukaryota > Metazoa > Chordata > Aves > Otidiformes > Otididae > Chlamydotis > Chlamydotis macqueenii. Next base: position 7,427,339 of record NC_141567.1, on the reverse strand, counting down.
TTTGTAGGGATAATAATATTTGCCATGAAACGGTTTCTCAAAGCCACCTCCATGCTGAAGGGCAAGAGCTTTTCCACCTGTTCCCCCTCTCTGCACCATCCAGCTCAGGAGACGGGTACAGCGGGGAACAGACAGACGCGTTAGAGATCGGGAAAGGAACCCATAAATAAGTGTTCACAAACATCATACCTTTAACAACACCACATCTACAGTCCTGTCCACCTTGGAAATGTCGCACAGGCTGTATCGCCTCTTATGGCGTTCGTACATTTTGTCCAAAAAGCTGGGAGCGGAGGAGCAGAGCCCACCATGAACCCCGGGCTGATCGCGGCCAGGCGTGCTCCAGAGCTCTCACATACGTGCTCAGAGGAATCTCTGTGTCTTCAGAACACCAGCCTCTTAACAGGAAAAAGAAAATCCCAGAGCTGCGACCAGCTGATAAAGTCTTCTCAGAACAGATTTGCTTATACAGGCAACGCAGGAACTTATAGCAAACAAAAGATACTTGAAGAGAGCTTTAAACATACAGGAATTTTTTTTTTCTGCAACTGCTAAGAATGGTATCAGCCTTCCTGTTATAGTAATAATAATAATAATAATTAAAAAAATGTTTTCCAGACAACTTTGATATCCAAAAAGCACCAGAATGAAAACCCTGTCCGAAAAGAGAACAAAAGCCAGATGTGTGCAGCAGGAACCCTGACGCTCCGAGAGGGAAGGCGGAAGGTAGGCTCAGCCACGACGGGTGTAGTTCAGGAAAAAAAGAAAAAGAAAAAAAAAAAAGCCGATCACCATATCCAATGTAAATACTGTCACCAACGTGTCACGCCCTTGTGCACTGAAAAAAACAATAAAAAAAGGTACTTTCCTCCTTTTGAGTGGGTCCACTGTTCACCAGACAGAAAGGCTCGGTTTTGCATTAAGTTTAAATTTCTAATGTCAGTACCAGGCAAAAGGAAAGAAAATAATGAAATAAAGCCACTCCCTCCTGATTTGGGCTGGGACGTCACTGCTTGCCTTTTCAGTCCTGCACCAGTGTTCTCCCAGCTTTCAAAACGTCTTTGCAGTTGTGGGAGCATGATTCATCCCTTCAGAGAGAAGGGAAAAAAAAAAAAAAAAAAAAAAAAAAGAGGAGGGAGAGGGCAAAGAAAAAGCTTTTCTTCACCAGCCCCTTCCAGCTCCGGCTGCAGGCACTCGCTGCGTATTTGCTCGGTGGAAAAAGAGACTGAGGAGCGAAGGGACGTGTTTTCAGGGAGATAAAAAGACTCTTCCTTCTCCCCCAGGCCAGGTGAATGAGAGACAATTTCAGGCTTAACGCTTCCCCAAAACAGGAATGGAAACTTATGACTTAATCAGTGCACACACAGAAGGAAAAAAAAAAAAAAAAAAAAAAAAAAAAAAAATCAGTCATTTACTTTTTTTTTTTTTTTTGCAACACAGAGCAAAAGACTTCAGCAACTTGCTCTACAGAAAATACAATTTTCCCTCTTTTATTCTAGTCTGAATGGCAGAACTTTATTCTTTAAAACAAAAAGATAAAAACCCACACCTCTAAAGTTTTTTCCTCTTTCTATGCTGGGCCAGTCAGAGCCTCTCTCCGCTCTCAATAGCTCATTCACATCAGCTGGGCCCTGCCTGCGCGCTGCCACATGGTTTCCTGTTTTCAAACTGCCCCCTTGCAGTCCCCTCTGCTTTCCACCCCACCCTGACCTCTCCAGGGAAAAAATCTTTCCATACTTCCCTGGCTTTAGACGTTCGCTCATTCACCGATTCAAAAGGGAATGGGGGCGGTTCAGAAAAAAAAAAAAAAAAGAAAAAGAAAAAGAAAAAAGAAAGAAGAAAAGGGGAAGGGGGGTTTCTGTGGTTGGGAGTTTGTCGCGAGCAGAGCTCACTGCTTTTCTGGGCAGAAAAGCTGGAAACGCAGGGATTGTTAATCCCGTGTTGCAAGGCAGGAAACGCAGACATCGGAAACGGTGCTTATCAACCAAACGTTTAATCACAGATCTCCAAAAGTCGTCCTCCACGGCGCCGGGGAAGTGGGCCTACCTCCTGCTGCTGGGATTTGCCCCACTCGTGGAGCTTAGTTACGGGTTTGGGGGTCTTTCATCCAGCCCCGCAGGGGCCCTGGTTGTACGAGGCGCTTCGTAAGCACCAGCTCAAGCTCTGGCAAAGGTGACTCAAACCCCGCAACCTGCCGAAACGGATAAAAAGGAGAATTTTTGGCATTTACATGCAAGATGAGTCTTCCAAAGGAGGTCTAAACCCATCTGCTGCAAGTGGGCCCTCCAGCTCCTCTCTTTCCAGCGCTACCCAGTCTTCTGGCCACTCAAAAACATTGCACCAGCAGTTTGGCTGTGAGTAACCCAGGAGCTGACTCCCCTCTGCGCCTGTTTGGTAAAACACCAAAGAACAGGAGCTTACAGAAACACAAAGTACTATTCTGGGCTCTCCTGGGTGTGACACCCCAATCTGTACAGCCAGACTACGCAGAAGCATAACTACCCTCTAAACTTAGCGGACTCAGTAAGCAATCTGAGAAGGGTGTCTTTTCCTCAGACTACAGCACAGCTTGGTGGCACCGCGGCAAGCCACCGATCAAAGGCCCACCTCTGGGCATCACGCCACGAACACGTCCTCACGCGCTGGAGCGGGCTGGGAACTCGCAGCTCTCTCCAGTAAGTGACATGGGTATGCTCTTACCTAGTCAAAGTGAGGTATCTCCCCCCACTTTCATTAGGCTGCAGTCTCTCCCTCACAACCCAAAGCTTCATCTCCACCACACCACCGGCTGAACCAAGGAGGATCTCCTCTACGAGGCTCTCTTACAGCTACAATCCTCAGCTCAGGATCTCAGCTAATGACTCTCTTCTCCTCAACAAGCAGAGCTTCTGCTTTCAGTATTAGGACACATACAAAATGTGGTAGTACTTTGGGGACTTTCTGGAGCCACCAGTTTTCTCCACAAGTAATGAATCCCAGCAATCATGTGCCTGTTGAGATGAGGAATCAGAAATGGCTGTGATAGCATTCCAGCCCTTCAAACACTACCATAAAAGGCAGGGATTTCCTCAAATCTAAATTTACAAGACTGGAACCTATAAACAGAGTGTGTGAATTTAGTTCAGGTAAAGGAATTCGCAGTGGTCGCTGTGCCTTAATCATGCTCTACCGTTTCATTATGGAGCGTATGTATTTTTTAACTGATGCAGCAGTTAATTTTGTTTTCAGATCAATTTCATTACGGCTGCAGGTACATAAGGCCAACATTCATCCAAACGACAGCTGCACAGCTCTGTCCAGGTAAGGACTTCACCTCTGAACCGCAGAGCCCCTCTGGCAACCAGATGTTCAGTTGCACAGCTCAAGCAATGCCCACCTTGCACAACCGTCTATTGTGGCTCATGTTATCTCACTAGTCTCACAGGTAAGGAGAAATGAAAATCATCTCTTGCCAAAGGAGGTGGGAGACACCCTGGGAGATGTGCAGCCTTCATAGCAGGAAGTTAAAAAGAGGAGGCCAATTTTTCTGAGTTATGCACAAGCATCCTGATAGGACCAAAAGGCACAAATAACCCAATGCATGCCTTCATGGGACAGGAGGGAACACAAACTTCAGGTGCAAGGCGCAGGCAGGTGGCAGGAGCTGGCCAGGGAAGCTGCCAGGCCAGCACCAGGCACATGCCATGTCCCAGGACTCAGTATGCACCCAAGCCCTACCTGTGAATCAAGATGATGACCTGCTTTCCCCCATAATTATGTGTCTTGATCTAGAAAAGGTTGCCAACTGATCCCTCTGGACTCCTCTACACCTTCAGACACAGAGGGAAATAATCAACACAAACAAACAAACCAATACAAAATATTCCCCCCTCTCTCTTCTCTTTTTATTTTCAAATTTAAGCTTCTAAATCCCTCATTTGTTCCAAGAGTTTTTCTGTGGTTATGTTCCTGACTCACAGCCAAGATCAGGAGGCCAGTGACGACTACAGACACCCAAAGTCCATCTCCTCTTCATTTCCAGACTTCACTGTTGGGGAGGGGGGAGAAACGTAATATAAACAAATAGAAGATAATGTGCCAGACACACTCCCCCTTGGGAGACCATCACTCTCTTCCCATGTTAGGTGGGGCTTTTGCTGCATTGTTTCAGGCTGGAAATCTTGCCTTGCACACAGCCTTATGTACACACAGGCACGACGAGCAGACTCAGAAGACAGACGAAGCAGAACAAAGGTATCCAGTCTTTGTCCATCTATTTAAGGCAGTCCCTTAAACGCCACACGCGTGTTTACATGATACATAGCATTTATGCTCAGAAACACAATGCGCCAGACAAGCAGAGGATAAAGATTAATTTTAAAAAACCCTACTCCAACGAGTAAATGATTCTTTTTTTTTCATCAAGTTGCTCAAAATGGAGCAGAGACGCGAGCAGCAGCCTGGGCCACCAGCTGCTGATGCGACAGTTCTGAGCTCCTTATTGAAAACATCTGGAAGTGCTGAGCCGCTCTGCGCAGACAGGAGTTTGAAACTATCCAATCGGTTCATATCCAAACCGAAGTCCAGCGTTGTGGATTTCAAGGGAAGGAAAAGGGAGGGTGGGGGGAGAAGCAAGCACTCGATCGCACCATATGATCTGTAACTCATCCAGATAAAACTCCTCCTCCTCTACCCGCTAACAGACCTCTTAATGACAAGGAAATCATGGTTATTCTGAACAGACTGCACTATTGTTATCTGTTTCAAATTACTTTTGCCATATCGTTATGAAACACTGAAAATGATGCAATCTGCAGAAATACTCAGGCGTATTAACTTTTTTAACTGCAGCTCTGATAGGAACTAATGGAGCAGAAGATGAAAGGAAAAAATTCTCCCCATTTTAAATAAGTCAAAGCCCACTTGTGGGCACTAAAACCAGGACAGAATAAATTAATCAGACAGCAAGAAAGAAGAATTACAATTTCAATTGCTCTTTTCTTAAAAGAAATCAGCTTTTTGGAAAGGGTTTTTAAAATTTTATGTTTCTGGCACTTGCAAGGATAGACAAAACAAACTTTTTTTTTTTTTTTAAAACTAAATAAGGCAAAGGAAATCTGCACTCTAATACTGCAAAGCCTGTGAGAGGAGCACGTCCAATCTGGAAGGGAGCGTACATCCATCACGTCTGCCAGGAGGCAGGTCAGCACTCGTGCGTGAGAGAAGACTGAGATGGATGCTCGAATGTGGATTTTGAAGAAGACCAGTCAGTTGCTGAACACTAGCAAGCACTCACACTGCAGACCTTGGTAAAGAGCCCTGGATGTTAGATAATGCATTTCTCATTTTTGCAGCAGCATTGCAAGACTGAGAGGAGTTTTGTGACCAACATCCTCCCACCTTGCCTGTCCATCCACATCCCTGCAGTGGCATTTTGGTCCAGGGCCACATCCCTCCAGCCATAACATGACCTGTCAGCATCCTCTTCACGAGGTGGCCCCAAAAGGCTGGTTGTGAATTTGGATTCCCCTAGGAGGCAGGGCATAGAAAGAAGAGGAGTCACGGAGAGGGACATGGACAGTCCCCCATGATCAGATGCCACAGGCAAGCACTGTGCTGCTGTAAGGGCAAAGGATCAGCGATGCAGGCAACAAGCCTTCACAATCCTGGTCCTAAAACACCTCAATGTTCACCAGCTCAACTTAATCCTTGGGGTAAATTGTCCATAGTACCAACACAAGTTTTCTTCTCCAGCCTGGGCAGCCCTGACTCTTCTAGAACTTCCCTATTTAAACCATTCAGATCTTCACACAATGGTCTAGAGAGAGACATTTCCTCGCAGAGCAGTATCGTGCTTTGAGACGACACAACCGAGCTGAATTCTCAATCCAAATAAACCACCATACAGCTGCAGGCAGTGTTTGAGCTCGAAGACATAACCATCTAACAAACAGCTGAAGAATCATGAAGGAGGAATGAGAAGGGCTTGGAAAGCTGTCAGACATACATATACATGGAGCACGTGTTTTGAGAAAATACAAAAACACCTTGAGAGACCTTCAGCCACTTCCTGACCTTCCTTTTCTAGTATTTCTCAGAGACTCAGTGTACATTTCTCAGGAATTTCTATTGTCCAAATAACCTTCAGAAAAATGCTGAAGCTTTGGTCTGCCACAGAGTATGCCTGAACATCCTTCCAGAGGAAGTCAACTGCCCATCCTACTGCTCCCAAATGACTACAGGAGAAATACATCCCACGCAAGAGATTAGCAACCCCTCAGCTGATCTTACATCGGTTTGCAACATCTAGTTCTGCCTTTACCAAAAATAACTGCAAATCGAGATGTCTGGCTGGCTGAAGTGCTGTGGGATCTTGGACCACGCCACAGATATTTATTTAGCGTGTTATGGGAGTTGAGAGAAATATTTCTTGCTTTCAAACTTGAGACGTGTTGTTTCACCCTGTAAATTCCAGCATCTTGAAAACGGGGAAGGGAAAACACAAGTGGATAAACTGGGAACAGTCTCCAAAACAGGCTGTCAAGGAGCACCTGAGCTAAATCAGCCTCCCAGAACCAACCTGCGCTGCATGTCCCCTGCATCCGCCAGGACACTGGCTGTTCCTGCGCTCAAGTCACTTCCCATCAGGGCATGGGGCCTAATTATCTACAGATGGGTAAAACGCAGGAATACCGGGATCTTTCATAAAGAATAACACAATTTTCAACCAAGTCATCTGGATGGGAGATATTGCTTTAGTATCACAGCTGGCTCAGCCCAAACTCAAGCTGCTGCTGCAGGGCGTCATCAGAAATGACATTCACTTCTTTGACGAGCACTAAAGCTGATCACATCAGCTTAGCTTAAATTTCCCTCATGTTTTTCAGTTGCTGGTAATGAATGTGTGAATTTTACCCACACGTAATCTTTACTAACTATGGTGATTCAAGCCCTCCTACTCTAAAGTCAGGATTACCATTTCTGGGATCGGAAAATATAATGACATAAATAAGAGTATTTAAAATAGTGAATTGTATTTATAGAACTTTTCAAGCCACTGTAAACATTATGCAAGCCACATGAAATTTTTTTGCACAGGCTATCGATCGAATAGGTGAAGCCTGCTCAATCCACATGATACCCAAACAAGTGATCTCCAGTACCTTGTCCTACAGAGGAGTTAAGGAGACTATCACATTTGTCTCAAGCTCACAAATGAAAAACTCAAAGGAATTTTTCATTTTTATATAATGCATAATAAAAAAAACAAGTTCTGACACCAATGGATAGACATAAGATATAACAAAGTATTGATTTAAGCGAATAAACCTATTTGTTTCATTGTGCCATAATAAAAAAGAGAAAGAGTAAAACCTTACAGTTCAAGGTGTGAGGTAAAATATTAGGATGAGTTTTTGTGCAGGAAAACAGACTGTCTTGCATTTGCAGAGTGCAGGAAACATCATATTGTCTTCCAAAATAATGGCATGATACCTGTTCCTGTAGGCACAGCACAGGAGACATCACCTCAGCCACACGGCTCTTGTACGAGCCATCATAAGAGATCAGTTCCAGGACAGACCTGCTGGATGTTTCTATCTAAAGAACTTAGGTATTTAGCTAAAAACAGAGACAGGATAGCAGATTACATAGATGAATTGGTGGATAAAGCCCAACAAAAATGACGCATGGTATCAGCGAGCAAAATGAACAGACAATATGACACATCTTGAGCTGAGGAAATTATTCAACTTTTACCATTCTTTTATGCTTCCAGTTTAAGGCACTGCAACGTAACTGAAAACCAGGAAAGGGTCATTCAAACGAATAAATCATGCCAGAAAATGATTCAGCTTCCCTCTTTTTTTCCTCTTTTTTTTTTTTTTTTCTTCTTCTTTCCCCTTTTAATTGAAGTCCCTAGGACTCAGCCCTTGGGAAGCCCACACAACCCTGTACTGTCCTGGCCAGGCACTCTGTTAAAAGGGAAAAAGTTCTCTCTATCTGTCTTTCATCTTGTAACTTGAAAATCTAGGAGGGGAAGCAGTGGGAAAACAGAGCACTGTACAAAGGCACCCATCATATTTCCAGGTCAATTTTTTGCTTGGCTGCTAATGAAGGCAGGGGATTGAAGACACCGTGGTATTTGTTTTGCCCTTCCAATTTTTCTGTTTGCTTTGTGGGGAGGAGGATCTCAGAGCTGACTGGTAACTGAGACGCTCTTGAGTGTGACCAAGCCCCCCTCTCCCCAGCAATAACAGATACTCCAGCTCACCCTCCTACCTACACTCACATCCAACCAATATTTTCATGCCCTCTCTACATGCATTTGGAAACTTGAAATAAAATCCAACGCAAACTTTGAGAGGAGGCATTTGGATTCCAGCTCCTGCCTGGGAGGTCTGCTGTAGGACCACATGAGTATTCATTTGCTCACTGTTTTATTCGTTTCCCTGGTAGTCCTCTGTAAAGAATATTAAACAAATATGTCTTTACAGCTCAAGAGGCCAAGAAAGAATATTGACTCTACGGAAGAAACACGTTTTTACCAATTTTTACCCCACTTTTATCCCTCTAGTCTGAAGACGTATATGCAAGGCTAAGGATTGAGTTTGTGAAGCCATCATTAAGCACTGCTACACCAATACATGCTAAACATGTTCTCCTCTTTAGTCCAATTGTAGAAAATATTCCTAAAAGAATTTCAGGACATAAAAATATATGTATCATTAACAGTCAGATACATGAAAGCATCATCATTGGTAGGAATTTTCTCAACTATTGACACTGCTCCAGAAAAATAATAAAATATTTATTTCTAAGGTTATAAACTAACATGCTACATGTCCTCTACCAGCTTTTCAAAGATCCCTTTACAGTAACATTCCTTGTTGCAGCGATAATTCCTAACTGGAGTAATGGATCCAAACTCTGCTCCTGTTTCTCCCCACTTGGTTAAAAGTAGGGAATGTCCCTGCAAGCATCAGGAATGTCAGCCCAATACAGGTGTTTCAGGAAAACTTCAGTTGCTGGGTTTTTGTGCTCCCCTCTCTCATTCCCTATCTGCCACAGCTGCTGCACCTCCATACATTTAACAGCTTTAATCAAAAGCTAAACAAACAAATTTAAACAAATGGATCATGATAAATGAGGCCAAAAATGTCAAAACCCAGCACTGACTATATCTGGGAGCCTTACAATTTCCCTGAGTTATCCTACCAATTCGGGCTATCCCAGGAGCTGCAAAGGTCACCACGCTGCAGATAAGGAAAATGGAACATCTGAAATTTCTCACTGGTGACTACAAGGAAAGGGTTGGTTTTATTTTTCTTAGGAAAATGGGGAGAAAATGTTCCGGAGCTCTCCTCGAGGCTAAAATCCACAACATTTACAAGACTCAGAAGCAAGAAAGCTTGCAGGTAATCAGCAGAATTGATGCCAGTTCAATCAAACCAAGCCAGTAACAGCAACAGGGAGGAGTACAGATTAGGCAGCACTGTTCTGTACAGAAAAAAAAAAATATCCTTTTTTGTTATGCAATGGTTAAATAACTTAACTAGAAGGCCCTTCTATCCCAAACTAGAATTGCTGATGGCTCAGCTAGTCATTTCAGCTATTAATGGAGCATTAGTCTCTGCTGTTTCTGAAGTTAGCCTTTTGGAGAAAAAACCAGCAACTTCAAAACATGCAAAAATTAATGAAAGCCATATGTGGGATACTGTCATTATTCCATGTTTATAAGAGGATCAGGTTTTGTTAAATGGGCTTATTTAATGCAGACACATAAGAAAAAATACCCAGCAAAAGATCTGAAAGCTATTGAAAGAAAAATATTTTCTTTGTTAACCCAAGCAGTCAGTAACAAGCAAAAAGACACAATTTAAACTAAAAGCCACTATATATTTTGGTGCAACTTTGTTTACGGCTTCACTGACAGCTTATATAGTTCTAAGCAGAGAAACCTCTCCCAGATATATTTTACCCTTTTGACTCTTTTCACCCCCATACCGTATTTAAGCTGGGACAACCTAAAAATCAATGGCTTATGGAAACATCTGTCCGTACAGCCACACGATCTAGACTTTTTTCAACAGCTGTTGTTATTTTATGCTTTTTTTGGCTAGGTCAATTGGTAAGACTGGAAGAAAATATTAGTTGGGCTCCTTTCCTGACTTTGGTCTCTCTTTAGCAGCTGCCATCAGCACCACGTTCCCTCCCCTGCCCTGGGAGTTTAGGAAAAAAAAAAAGTCTGAATGTCCCCCAAGTCTGGTCTTGCTCACTAGTCTCAGACAAGAAATAAAGGAAATACAGCTCCCAGATGGGCACGTACGTTATCTCACTCACCTAAATACTGGCTTAAAATATCCCTGCTATAGCTGCTTTCTGCCCTCGCCCGCAGCGCGCTTGCTACTCATCTCCTTGGCTCCCCTTTCCACTTCCAAGAGTGCTCCACCACGAACCCCAGGTTTGTCTTGCCTCCCCTCCCGCTATTTCATTGCCGGGATCCAGACATCTGCCGACATCCTCCGTAAAAGATAACACACCGTATATTTTAAGAGTCAGTCTGTCAAATGGTATTTGATGCGCCAGACAGCACTACTTACCAGACAGGGAACACGCATTGCTCATAATAAGATACGCAGAAAAACAGAACGTACTTTTCTTGGGAGAGTAATGCTTACCTAAAAAAAAAATCCCCATAAATTCAACCAAAATATCCTATATTTCAACACTTAATTCAGCTTCTACTTGAAACAATATGTTGCTATATAAATTCTGTTTTCTTGAAAGAGAAGAAAACAACTTATAAAGCTTTTAATGTGCTCTAAAAATCATTTTTTTTCAGCCTATACTCAAACTGTTGAGAGCCAGAGAAAGGCAATACTCCGAACACAGATTTCTTTTTTTCCCCTTGCTCTTTTTAATAGAGAGAATTTGTTTAGTCTTACCTTCAAAACATATTTTCCTGCCATGCAGTCCTAGTATCACTGTCGGTACTGACCAAATTGTGCCAACCCTTGCCCAAAAGGACAGTGGCAAGAAAAGCCAGTTTAAACAGAAACCACTTATCTAAAGGAGAGAGAGTCCCAGGCTTGCAAGCCGAGGAGAGATTTCAGCATTAAAGAATTCTAGGAGCTACTCCAAGACGCAAATTTTTGTTGTCTGGTGCAGTGTAAGGATTTTAAGCCCAGAAAGAAGTTATTTATTTAGTCTATACGCTCAGATTTATAACAAAAGCAGAGGATTCATCTACACTCTTCTGGGTGCCTTTGGCATCGTTTACAACATACAAAGTAAACCTCAGCTTCCCTAAAGACAGAAAACAAGTAATAAACAAACCTTGACAAGCAAATTCAATGTTGTCCCCCAAATATCCAGCTATGAACAAAAAAGTCTTTAGAGTTTTCTCTCCACATTTCCCCAAAAGGCAAGTAAAACCAGAATTTGCAAAATGCCCTGAACTCCCTGCAGCGAGGAGTAAAGGACTCTCTCTCCCCTTCCCTTTTTAACACCGTGGGACCCCAGTCTTTACGGTAAACCCCTCCCTTTGGGCATCTGCAGGTGGGAATATTTGGAAATGGTATAAGCAACTCTCCTTCTCTTTTAAAAGGCTTAAGCAGACACATTACTGCTCACTCTTTCACCTCTCAGATGCAGACATTTGAAGCTAAGACTAGCCCACCTCCTCCTGGGCAAATGAGTAAGTATGCATTTCCTCATCTTGTTACAGCCAGTGAGTTAAAAATAAAAACAACAGTGGAACAAACCACCAAGAAACACTTCTTTAATCTCAGCAGACTTTAACAGCCCACCCCTGTCCATGCCTTTGGTAAGAGTCAATGCAATCTGCAGTGTAATATTTTGGAAAGGCAGAAGAGATTTCTACGTTCTCAAGCACAAGATCCCAGACTGAAACCAATGTTTCAAAGAACTGTACCTTCAGCCTTTGAAAAATGTGTATTTTGGAAATAATATCCCTCCCAACCACTTTTAGGCATTTAACGTGTCCAGCTGCATTAAGAAACCAAGCAAAAGTTCAGTGTCAGGTAAGTCAGGATTATGATCTTCTTGTGATTTATGGAGGTAAGTACAGTCTCAGACAGAAGAAAAACAAGTCACTTGATGCTAAGCAGACTCAGTACCAGGGCTCAGACTAATGAGTTAGCGAGGGCGAGGCTTCACTTTCCTGCCTCTTATCTCACCAGCTGGAAGGACAACACATGAGAAGGGAGAACACAGCCAGCCGGTAAAAGAAAGGCAGAGCCAGCGCCACGGCGCTTGCAAACACAGTGTTAGTGTTTGCGGTGGAGAAGATGGAAATGCTTCAGGCCAGGGAGGCACACGGTATTTGATAAAGGCACCACACTTCCCGCAGGGTAAGCATATGCCCCCAAATAGCTAAGTACAGAGGGTATCAGGGTACACATCAGGGCAAAGTCTTTAGGGAGAAGTCATATCCACCTAGGCTGAGAATCATAACCCAAGCATCGGTCCTTCTGCAGATGTGAGAGGGCAGTGTGACTCGGGTTCAGCACAGGCTAGCAACAAAGCCTCTGACTCAAGCTACACAAAGAGAAGAAAAACGAGATAACCCAGAAATATTTGCTCTATCTTTCGGACTAGCCTCCTGGGCACATCTACCACCTTCACTTTCGCTCAGTACGTTGCTGGCACCAAGATGATAAACACAGTAAGCAAGAAGAGGAGGGAGCAGCTCAGTTCACCGCTGCTTAAGAGAAAAATCAGGAAGTTAGCTACATCAAATTCATGCTTATTTTGGCATAAATTTCATGCATAATTGAAGCAGAAAGAGAAGGTGGAAGGACGACCATCTTGTTAGCTGCGAGAGACCAAGTGCAAAAGGAAGTCTGGTTTAGAATTCGCTCCTGTCTGCTAATTCCTATACCGCTCATCAAGCATATTTCATTAAAACACTGCGAAACTCTGTCCCATTCTAATCAGAGCCTCCACGCTGGGCTTCTTCCAAAGCAGAAGTCCAAAACACAGACCACAGGAGTTAAAACAACCAAGTGGCCACGGAAGGAGGTAAGCAAGAAGAAACTCCCTTCTTATCCCTTATGCCTACCTGCCCTGGGGTGTCCACAAAGAAGTCGCTACTGTCCATGCTTTTCACAGGATCTGTGTTTGGAGATATCACTCCTTTGGTGTGACTGATGACTAATAGAAGTGTTCTAGCAAAATTCAAATGTTTCCTTTCCTTGAAAGTTTTGATGAATTTGCTACCATGACAGCAAGGACAGCTATGGCTGACCACAGCCAAACACAACACCAATGCACTGCTCTGCCCCCGAGATGTTAAATTCTGACTTGCAGCTGCCTCTGCTCAGCCAAACCCACTCCCTTCCATACTAGTCAAGTGGTTTTATTTTAGATATCATATGCTTGGATACCAAATCAGTCAGTCCTTTGTTATAGACCTAAGATATTTTAATCATCCACTGCAACACTGTCTATTCTTGTTTTGCAGACCCAAACTTAAAGCCCTCTCCATCACCACCGAACTGCCCCTTACTACTGCTGTGGACTGCGGAGTACATGCAGACCAGTCAGAAAGCAGCACGAAAGATGTCCCTGACAAGAGCAGACAGCAATCATTTTGCTCAACCTGAGCAAGGATGCTGCATGGAAAGGCAAACATTTAGTTGTCATCCAGGCTTTTATCTCATCCGATGTTTTAACAGCAGTTTGATCCCAGAAACATTCTAAAACACAGTTGAGTCACTCTGGACCACATCAGGATGCACACATGACACCGTGCAGTAACAGCAGAGATGCTGGAGGAAAAAAACCCTGAGATTTCCACCTCTGCATGAAAATGGTATAAAATAAGGGAAGACGGGCAACCTAAAAAGGGGAGGGGAAAGGCTGAGAATGATAACAGAAAGGGGAATCTGTGCAACTACCACGAGGCTAAATGCATTTTGATTCTGTATTTCCATGGAAAGAGTTTTAACAGTACTGGGTGAAACGCCAAAGACATTTTCATAACGATTCACAGTGCATGAATGGAAACACTTAAGAGAAGTTTTCTTTCTGATCTGCACTCTAGCTCTACGTACAACTCACTCTCCTTTGTCCTTCACTTTTTTCTTCTTACTCACACCATTCTTTTCACCCTTGCTGGAAGATCAAGTCAGAAATGCCATGCCTGGATACCGCTGGAGCCCGTAATTCTTCATCAGTGGCAGAGAGTCCTGCTCCTCTCTCAGACTGCACTGCTAGGTTTCACCTTCTAATGCAGATCTTAAAGACAGACGTTTCATGCCAAGCCCATACAGACCCCCAGTAAAACACAGGCCAGGCAATGTAAACCCACCCCTAGCACTGGTTTGGCAGTTCATTCAGAGCTGCAGCGCATCATTCACAGGCCATCCAGTCCCGACGGAAACACCTGAAGCAATGGAGAGCTCACCCCTTCCTATAGTGACTTAGTCGAAGAATGAGCTATTTTCACTTTTCAAAGTTTTCACCGTCATTCCTACAGTCTCAACTTGTTTAACCTCACCTTCCAAATGCTGCACCACATTTATGGCTCTTCCATCAGAGTAAAAAGTGGGAAGGAAGCTGTTCCCCACGCACATGGTTACAGTCCAAAGCTCCCCAAAGGGCAGACACCACTCTGAACCCAAAATGAAAGCTTCGCCCAGGTCTCATCTCACTTTTGAACCTGGCCTGTTCACAGCATGACCTCCCAAACGCTCGTGCTGCTGCAGCAGAGGAGGAACCGCGGTGCTCACCACAGCAGCTGTCGCTGCTGAAGACATGACCCAATGGCACCCGGGGGCCTTCTCCCTTCACATATCATTCTTGTTGTGGTTCATCTTCCAGGAGAATTTCTGACTTAGGCACAAACTATCTCAAAAAGCTTTCCCAAATCCTGAAAAATTGTACTTAAAAAAACCTGCCACGTAGGATAGTGATTAGCGTAGGATGGCAAGAGAACTGCAGCACCAGTCTGTGGCTCCTCACAAAAGCCCACAACAAATGTATGGTAATGTAATTAAAAACCTATTTCTTGTATTTAATAAGATTTTCCTCCAAGGAAGTTTAACTAACAATGAATTGCAAAAAATCTAAGTTGACCAAAATCATAAATGCCGGCTCCTCTACATTGTAGGGTGCCAAATCAGAATGAAGCTAGAGAGGTTCCTTCAGAAGGATAAAAACCCAGTGACATGACACACCAAAGTACCCATTTGTCATAATAATGCCATTTACATCAAAAAGTCCACATTTGGTCTCCCATGTTATCATCTTCATTTCCTCTATATTTAGACGAGGAATTCAGTGCACAGTAACCATATCTACCATACAACAGTTACACCACAAAACTTTAAAAGACTTCTAACACAAATAAAAGAATCCATATGATACAGGAGATTGAACCATTCAAAACCAGCACAGTATTTTCCTTCTTAAGGTACAATATTCAATGCCAGCATTCCTTTGCCGCAGTAGCGGCCTTATACATCCATTATTTTATGGATCCATACTTTCATGACTGCATAAAAAAAATGAATGTATCTAACCACTGGAAGAGAACTCTAAAACCAGGATTTTCTATACTGGAAATCCTTTAGCTCTGTGTTTTACAAACCTGTGAAGTCACCAAGTCCTAAACAGAGCCTCAGAAAGCTACTTTAACATACGTTAAATATGAGTGAATCCCTTTGTCTGAAGCAAGCATTGCAGAAGATTTGTAATTATTAAACAGTTGTCTTTAATCTGCATCCGTCTCAAGACTACGGCAGGAATATATACACAGCTCTGCCTTCGAGGCAACAGTATTTGCAGGTGGTAAATAAAATTGCAGGTAACTGGTGATGCTTTTAAAATGAGTGCGAAAAAGCTGAGGGACAAATTTCCTTTGCAGCTGATACTGGGAGGACGGCAGAGCCAGAAGTTTTATTAGAGGAAATTAGGAAATGATGAGAAAACAGAGTATCAGGGTTACACGCAGCAATCTGCCTGTAGAGGCTGAAGGGGAAGGCACAAGGGAGAAGTAACTCACCATCTCCAGAGATCAGCGAGGGCTAGCGCAAGCCCTGCGGCTGCAATGAGCCGTGGGGGCGGCGCGGGCGCCTTCATCTGCCCTGTCCCACCGCAGGCTCGTGCCGAGCCAAACCTGGGAGCAGTATCTTTGCGCTGAGTCGGGGATTTGGCTCGGCATCCACGTTCCTGCTTCTCTTGCTAACATCCGTGAATCCTGTGACTGAGCTTGGAAACGACTGTCTCAAGCTGAAGATTAGCAGCATTCGGGAGAAAAAGGCATTGGAACTGCGGCACCCATAGAAATTACGTGTAGGACAAAAAAAACCTGCCAAAATAGTTGTGTAAATGCCTTCCTGGTACGGATTTCAAAGCATGAGTAATAGTAAAGGCCAAACAATAATCTCAGCCTGGTTTGAATTTCTTTTTCTTTTATTTCCTTCTGCTTTTACTCTAACTCTCAGCAGCATGTACTGCGGACTCCAGCTTACGCAGCGATGCACAGAACAGATGGCTAAACCCAGGGCGAGCTGCTCTGCACAGCGATGAATTTACTTAGGGCTTGACCGTCTGACACAATTTCCTCCCAGACCTTTCGAGCCTCTGCTCTGAGCATCTAGGGCAGACACAGGATGCTGGTGGGTGTGAGAAAGGGCCTCGCGGATGACGAGCCCAAAGCCTTGACCCGAGGGGTGCGTGTGTGTAATGCCAGGCTCAGGGCAGGCTCCTTTTCGGCTGGGTTTTTCCACATTTACTCTAGTTACAGGACAACATATACAAAGAGAGAGTTTCACAAGTGATTTTAAAGAGGCAGGCTGAGGATGTAGCCTATTGTTAAGGCTGCACTTTCCACTGCCAGGCCCCGCTCTAATTTGTTTCTAACACTTCAGCCACTCGCTCCGAAGTGTCCCATGCCACTGGGAAGTTTCCTCTGCTGTTCTGCAGGCCCTCTGGGAAACAGGGATCTGCAATCACCATCCCACAGTACGTGCACAGGTACACATAGGGAGCAAATGGACTTCAGTGCTCACAGGCAACCTGAATTTTGGCATGTCCTCAAGGTAAGCAGTTCGTTAAACAAGTTACTTCCTAAGGCAATAAACTGGAGCCTGGAGAACGATAATGACCCCTTTCCTTGGGTCACCAACAAGGTTCAGCAGTTTTGAGCCAGGAAGCATCTCTAAACTACTTGACTTGACCAACAACCAGCACCAGGCTCTCCTCCTAAGGAGCAGTCACTAGAGAGAGTGACACTGTACACCTTGGCCGTTATTTTCTCCATTTATCTGCTGACTCCAGTGAAGAGAAACATGGAAGACTATAGTTTGGTGGGGACGACAAATCTCTGGATCCTTCATACCTACTGACCATCCCAACACTTACCTCACTGCTGTGTGGGTCTTTCCTCTCTCCCACAAGCCTTCTTCCACTGAGTCCAGACCATCCCCTCTGTCTCCTACGGACCCCGCCATCCCCGTCCCCTTCCTCCACACACCCTGCCAGACTCTGGCCAAGCTGCTCCCTCCTCTCCCCCCTGTTCAGCAAAGCACAAACCAAAAGAAATGGGCAACAACAGACCTGTGGCTCTGCCCTGACAGAGCATCATCCATCTTATCTGTAACAACTCCCAGGGAAGGAGGTTGCCTAGACTCCCTAGGTGGTCTTGTGACAGTTTCATGATGATAACAGGATGTTTTCTCAATATCCAGCCTAAATCATCCTGGCAAATTAACAAATCAGTAAATTAAGCTGCCATGGAAATCTAGGACTTAAATAACCTCTATTACATGTTGGCAGACCGCTATATTGCACAATAGTTTTCTTTTTGTTGCACTGAATAAATTTAATTCTTTCAACCTCTTCTCATGTTTCTTAATCTGATCTTGTTGTTTCCTTCTGGATACTTTCCAGTATACTTGTGTCCTCCTCAAACCAGATTTGATGACACTGATGATGTCTCCACAGTGCCACGCATGAGTAAGTCACCTCCTGCACCTTACAGGGGACACTCCTTCAATATAACTCAAAACAAGATTTGTCTCTTTTGCAATAGCCTCTCACTGATGATTCATTCTGGTCCACTAAAAATACTCAGTCTTTTTCTACCCACCCCTCTCCAGCTTTAACCTGAACCAGTAAATGTGCATTTTGCTTTCTTCTTTGCAAATGAAGCACTCTGTGGCTGCTTTTCTCTCTCATCTGGATGCACTCTCCAATTTCTTAAGGTCACTCTGAACCCTGACCCTGTCCTCCCAAGTGCCTGCAACCCCTCCCAACCTGATGTCATCTGAGAGTGTTATGAACATACTTCTGTCTTCCAAATAATGACCGAAAAATATTGCAAGTTTTCCTCCAGAAAGTGACCTTGCTGATACATCACAAGTTACTGCACTACTTGGATCAGTGGAGAGATGAAAATGTAAATATTTTTCAAGTTTCATTCTCTGTGAAGATACTTAGAAATGCCATGTTTATCTGGCAGGCGGCAACTTCTGAAAATACAGGCATTAATTTAAAACTAACTAATGTGGTAACGGTAGGATGCATTAAATTTGATAGGAACTAACTAATGAAATTAATAAATACAAGAAGGCTATTTCCCAGTGACCTCTGTTTCTGGGGTCAGCCAGCTATGATTTGTCAGTCACAGACTTAGACAACTGAAGCCATCGGATGAACCCAGCAGTGCAACCTTACCCATCCTGCCACATGAAGACAAAGATTCGGCAAATAATGAATCATAACCAATTTCTGGGATCAACACAAGAAGAGAAGCATATCAGGGTAGAGTCCAAAAGCCAAACAAGATTTCTCATCAGAGTTAAGAATCTAAGGCTATTCAATTTTGAAAATGCTTAAGTCTGATTTTAATAGATCACATCAGGTTATTGCCCCAGCTCTACTCAGGATCCCCAAACAAAGCAGGAAGAAAAGGACCAGGGGAGTTTCTGGCAGGATGAGCACCCGCCGCCCAACATGAAAGGAGCTTGGGAAATTCTGGTTACAGAATTTCTATAGCTGAACAAATACAACCTCTGAGAAAACATTCTGGAGATTTAAGAAACAGACACTTTAAAAACACATTTAAATTGGAAAAACTATTTTTCCATTATTTTCTTTTCAGTGCTTATAAGCCTACAAACCATTATTTTCCTAAATATTTTTCAGCTGCAGCTTTTCCATGACACACACGAGAGCCTCTCTCAAGGCAGTGTCTTCTGAAACAGTTACGGGGAAAGCATGTGCAACGTATACATGCATGTGCAACGTTACATGGAGTACACTTCTTGCCATCACAAACTTGGATAAATCTCCGCCTTCAGAAACCAACTCACAAGAAGGAATCTTCCCCCTTCTCTTTCCAGTGTGCTCAAGTTTACTGTTATTCAGCCTAATTCCACTTTACAAGAAGTTGCACTTTTTAGACTCCAAAACATTATGTTGTTTTAACAGTCTGTGCGTATAAACAGCCTTCTACATTCCATATTTATAAATAACATTGTGCAAAATTCTCACCCATAAAATGAGAGTTAATGCAGGTCCAAGGTCCAAAACTGCTAACAGGACTGGTGAGACTGCTGAATACCTGCAGCTCCTGCCGAGGTGCAAGCAACAACATTTCTATTTGCAATAAGTTAAGAAAATCACTTTTACTAACCACAAAATGGCTCTGTAATGAGAGGGCAACGAGCATTTGAAAGACTTCTGGCTACAAAAAGAGTCAGTGCTAAATAAAGCAGAGCCAGGATGAAGCAGGAGATGCATGCTTTGCGACGGCTTTCAACGGCCAGCTCCCTACCCAACCTACACGTGTGAATTAAGCTCTATTTATAAGTCTTCCAGTGACTTTTTTTTTTTAAATGACCTTAATATAGCGCAGTTGTTATTTTGTTTCTGTTGAACTTAGCAACAGGAAACCCTGTCAGTCCTGCAGCAAACTTTCCATTCCCCTGGCACTCCCATTCCCGCACCACAAAAGCCAGATTTCTAAAGAGGTGTTTGACAGACTGAGGGGGGAGAGAAAGAAAAGAAGAAAGTACATATACAGAAAAAATCAAAATGCCTTTAGAACACGCAAAATGGAAGTCAAATTGTTTCTTTTCTTTTTTCCCCTGTTTGAAAGGAAAAGGCAGCGCTCTAAGTTGTGTTTTCTTAATGTATCTTACTTCATTACCAGATATCTTACTTTACTACCAGATACTAAAGTATGAGTCATGAAAATTACCTTTAATAAATGGTTGGTAAAAAAAAATCTTCAGCATCTTTACACTCACATATTCCAGTAATGAAAGACTTACTTATCAGATAGCACAAATTTTAGCTTGAAAGTTACTCGCTCTCGTCTCTGGCTAACTCACCGAGCAAACAGCTACAGAAATTAAGCCTTAGCTTGTCAAAAACAAAATAAACCTGATTTTATTACAGGCTTTGGCAAGACTGTTCCGCTGCCTAAAGAGCTTTACAGTGGGATGAGCAAATTTTTTGGTGCTCCACCCTGCAGCGTGAACTCATCCCCACAATATTTTCTCTTTTAACAGCTTCGTAGTGGTACACTAATACACACGCACGGCTGCTCGACAGCAACGTGCACCAACACCGGCTGCGAGCAATTTACCGCTTACAAAACACTTTCTTTTTCAGGAGTATGAAACTATATACAAAACATAGGAGCCAATGCAAATCCAGCTAGGAAAGGTAAGAGCAAAAAACCTAGCTTCTGACAAAGCAGAATATGTAGTAGGGGTGTTTTAAACCAAAATTACATTTCTGTCAAGCCCAATACTCACTTTATTTTTTTATCACAGACAGTTCTTAAATGTGGCAAAGCACAAGTAACAGAAAACAATACTAACTGATTTCTGATCCCTAGCACGACATTTTTATATTGTTTCACCAACATGAGAACACAGGGTTTCTCCCACATTTATCCCTGTACATTTTCCCATTATTCATTTTTTTTTTCCAGCAAAGGCACTAACTCTCTGAGCCAGCAATGCCTTCAGACCTTGGAGTACATGAACGTACCAACACCGACCGCAGCCACGCTCTCCTCTGGAAGGACAAAGCACGAGAAGGGATGGAGCGGCTCGCCAGGACCACGCAGGCAGCAGCCACGGTGCAGGGACCTCGAAGGTGCTGCACCAAGCAGCACCACCAACCCCAAGCACATTACGGGACATCACTTTTATCAAACTATATAGAAATCTTGGTACAGCTCTGCCTCATGAGAAACCTTTTGTGTCAATCTCTTTGTCACCGACTGAGACAACATAAATGTGGCTTAATCCAGTGGTTGAAAAACTCAAGGTCTAAAAAAGCCCATACTATATTTAAAAGGCTAAAACAACGTCATGGACCTCGTTCAGCTTTCCAAAGGCTACAGAAAGGAAACCAGCAGGTTAGGCGGCCGGTCGCAGCCGTGGTGGTGTTTCTTTAAAAAGCACAGAAAAAGAAAGGTGACAACGCGTAAGTGACACTCACCGCTTCCTCGCAGGCTGTGCTCTCTTCGTCATCTTTCAGAAAATCCACCTCGTCTTCAGTTTTCATTTCCAACGTCCCTGTGAAAACAGAGGGTTCACACAGGCAATTTAAAAGCAAACTTCTTTCAGCACTGCTGCTATTTTTCTGTTTATTCAAACTCATCTCAAGGAAAAAAAAAAAAAAAAGAAAAAAAAGAAAAAAAACAACTCCAAAACCCCTTCAACAAGTCCATTTGACTTTACCATCTGGTTTCATTCCTGACTTTGCTGCTTGTTTGTTACTAGTTTTAACAACTATCATGTCTGGGACTGAAGGAAACTATGAAACAGCAGCAAGCACGGGGTAAAACTCCTGAAAAGCTCTAAGTGAGGCTGAGCCCATCTGCATGTGCTTGCCTGTGTGTTTTCTTGGCTTCTGTTCATCTAGTGAAAGAACCAAAAATTTTGCTGTTTTTTCTTCTTACCATAAGCTGACCATAACGCAAAAAGCCAGCCTTGCCTTCTCAACTGGTATTTTAAGCACCGAAAAAAAAAAAATCACAAGCTTCAAAAATTCAGCCCACCTGCACTGCCTTAAGGATGACCATGTGGTCTCTGGACTAGGAAGGGAAACCCTTTACACAGTTTAGAAAGTCCCAGCTGATTTTTTCCCTTCCTCCCGCTCCCATGATGGTGTCACCATCACAGTGGTACAAACATGTCCCAGCTGCTCTCTCTGCCCAGCAAAGCTTTCATTAGTCACCATTCCCCAGGGGTTTCCTTCTATCTGCCTTTCCCTGGCATAAAGTCCATGTCCTAGCACTCTTGCAAACCTCAGCTAATGACTCTCACAACACACAGGATACTTTCAGAGAAGTGAAGTGATTTGACTCAAGCCACCCAGCTGGAGAGTGGCAGTGTTAGGGCTAAACCTCTCCTCTAATCCTGCTCCCTCTCTCATTTCTACTAAAAGTAAACACTGGATGGAGGACAACGCCTTCTTAAGGGCGATGTACATTTGTAGCGAGTTTACCCATTCAGAGATTTAGCAAGAGCAGCCTCTCATCTTCACAGGGAAATGGCTGTAACAACTGCCACCAATGGTTTTCCACTGGCATTAAAGTCTACCCTTGATTCTGGCACCATCTGGTTTTGCAATGTTCTATTGATAAACTAATCCAACATCACTAAGTCAAACTGGCATGATTTTGGCTCGATTAGATGAGTTTGTGGGCAGACTCTCAGAAATGAGAGGGAATGCTATAAATTTCTGTGAGTCCCATTTGTTGGCAAAGCAGAGATCATGTTCTCAATGAGATCTGCTCAGGGTCACAGCAATGCCACGATGGCTGATATCTTGGTCAAAAGACAGAACACAGGAGGAAGAATCCTCTGGTGCACTGAGGCTGGGAGAAGCAAGCAGCGTAGTGATATTCCGTGCTGGGTAAGAACTGGAGGACCAAGCCATGTGCCCTCAGGGTGAAATTCAAGGGAACAATATTTTGCACTCTACCACTTCTTCCAAAACGTCTATCAAAAAACATATCCCAAACAAAAAGCACTATAATGCTGTCACAGAGGTCTCTGGGGCACAGAGCACCTCATCACTCGTGTGGTATCCTTAGTGACATTTGTTATTGGTTCGTCCTGCTACTTTAACACAGGAAGGAAACTGCAGTGCTTTTCCACAGGGAAAATCCCATTGATGAGAGTGAAGACTGGTAAAATTCAAAATAAGGTGATATTCTTTTATCTGGCAATGGAAGTTTTCTTTAAATGCTGAGATCCACAGGAGACACAGTAGGTACAGCTCTCCCAGGAGAAGAGCTAGGGAGCAGCAGTTACAGTACTGATTAATGTAAGATGCCAAACCCCAACCATACAACCTGACCTTGCTGGAGTCGCTTTCTGCCAGGAAGGTGCATCTACTTGGAGGTGTTTTGTCAGCACAGACACATGCCATTTCCTCTCCTCCCACCCAGCCTGCCTACTGTGGTATGATTTCGTATCCTAACTGCTTGCTTTTTTAATGAGTAGCATCTAGCTGCCTGACCTGCAAATAATGTGCTTGCAGAACCATTACTCAGCTGCAATGCCTTTCTGAGTCTAAAGCTAACAGCATGAGCAGCTGCCTTATGAAAGGAGGATCTTCTAGCTTCATCGCCTTCCTTCAGTGTTGTGACCAGTCACTGGATATTTGTCTGGATAAGGCAATTAGCCCTTTGAAGTCTGTTTTGGGGACAGACTGAAACTAAGTAGAGGCAATGAGATAAACAGGTATATATTTGGGAGAAATTTCGCAATATAAATAAAAAAAATTGAAGATATCAATGATTTGGAGTAAAGGCAACAGCAACTATCAGCTGGTTACACCTCTGATAAATTAGCATGACAATAAAATCCTCTGACACATGTGTTTTGGAGACCTACACTTCCTTTGGGAAGGCTTACTGTAGTCTATCAAAAAAGGTCTGATTCATTCCGAGCACTGACGACTCCTGCATGACTACAAAATACTCTGTACAAACCCAGGCTGCAGGGAAAACTCCCCGGCACTGACACAGCAAAGCAGCAGTGATGCAAAGAATTGAACTGCCACTGAACTAATACATAAAACACGCTACCCAAAGCCTAAACAGACATGAAGAATGTACACAGCAACATAATAGACAATAAATCTGTTCTCTATAATTACTGCCATATCAGAGATCTAGGCACTGCTTTACCGGAGGCGAATTTCAGAAATATTTCAGACAGAGAGCCTGGATTCATAGCAGTCGCTTGTCTCTGCTTTAAGCTTATATTTTATTTGGGCTTCCTTAACATTTTGCCTCAAAGCAATCCTAAAGTTCTTCAAGAGCAGATAGTCCAGCTGAAATTTTGTTTTCTGCAGTGTCCCACTGCAAATAAACAATTCTTCCTTACAGAGAAGTCAGACAATTGTATTCCAAGACCTTTCAGTCCTAAATCCTTATATATTTTAAATCATCAACAAGATGATCTCTCCCCCCCCCGCAATCCATATCCTAATGCAGAATGATGCCTTAATACTACTTTCCTACTTCAGTCACTGACTGGACTGTTTAGTCCCTTTTTTTAAAGCCTTGTCTAGATAACGTCATGCCTGCAAGAATCCAAGCAGAGATAAAGACCTGGACTGTAGGGACAGAGCCGGCAGAGCGGGAGGGTCCCAGGAGGAAGGAGCCCTGCCAGGTATTGACTTACAGCCACTCCCATCCCATTGAACTGTCAATCCGCTGCAGCACTAAAATGGGTTCTTTCTGAAAACAGCTTTCTAATCCACTTTTACATCTTCCTGCTTATCTACTAACGATCTCCTGACTATTGTTTACTGGTTATCTCTCAAAACATAAACTTTCTAAAATTCCTAAAGTCAATGAAAAAAGAACTTGCTGGACCTACTACTGCCCATCCCCTCTCCCAGTTCAATCCTTTCCCCTGCTCCCAGTTCTGCTGTCACGTTTCAGAACAAATCCTCTGCCATCACCCCATTCTGCATTTAGACTGAAGAAACAGCTCCCAGCATTAAAGCAGTGAAACAGGTTTACAGCTTTACAACTTCATGATTTATATCACAGCAGATTTTTTTTTTAATCTTTTAAATGTTTTGTTTGTTTGTTTATTTGGTGCTGGGAAAGCAAGAGGCACTGTATCATCTTCTCATAGCAAATAAAAAAAATGGCAACTGAAAAAGTTCAGCTGCTTCCTTTTAACAGCTGCCTCAACAGGTGGAATATAAAGATCAGATTAGCTCCATGCTTCACAAGCAAATTCACCTAGGATTTAATACCAGGCTGGAGCAACAAAGTCATTTCTCTTTCATTCAATTTATCCCTTTATTTCCCTTTTTGGAGTTACCTGGTGATGTCTTCTATTAGCTCCTGTTGCATGGGCACCAGACGTCTACGCTGTCCCCCAAGTCCCACCGCTCTCCCCAATCACCACTCATCCGCGGGGAATGCCAGCCCCGCTTCCCAGCCAACAGCAGCAAGGAAAACTCATCATCTGAGTTTCAGTACTGCTTAAACGCACTGGAAAACACCACCGGCTGCTCTGCCGACAAAAAGGCTTTGCAGCCTGGAAAAGACGGTGGGGGTAGGGCTCGCTGGCTTTTTAAAATGACCTAATACCGCCAATTAGGAAGTGGCTTTGCACAGTTCAGAGGGACACTGGCAGCTGTTTCAAGTAGCCAAGCAAACAAAATGCAAGAGAGCCCCCTTGTACCCTCTGACTCCACATTAGCAAAAACAAAGGGGAGAAACAAAGGAACAGCATTAAGCAAATAAACCCTCATGTCCACAGGAAAGCATATAACTTGAAGATACAGTAATCCAAATAGCTCCCTCCCATTCATTCCTTTTCCAGGGAGGATTCACACGCTAGAAATTCTTCTACACAAATTCATAGGAGATTATGTCCTCTCCTTACTTCCAGTGTCAGCCAAGCAACATGCATCTGAACTGAATATGTAAGTTCATATTTCTTTTTTCTCAGAAGAAAAACTCAAAATGCCTACACTTCCTCTGCAAGGCAGGCCTCCTGCTACTACTTCCTTTCCTTTGCTGATCAGACATTAGAAGCACGCCTACAGAGAAAAAACTAGAAAGTAGGAAATCAACTGATTTTTCCTACCTGTAACAGGCTCAGCTTGTTGCACTGCCGGCTTGATGTTCCTCTTCTTTGTCGAGGAACTTAAATCCATTTCTCCATTAAGGTTGGCTCCCACATCCACCGCAGCCTGGGGCTCAAGCCCTGCTTTTTCTGTGGCTGGTAATTCAGGGGAACAAGGTGTCTCTGCTACAAAAACCACTGCATCAAAACTTTTTACCATTTTCGGAACTTTATCCAGAGAGGAGCCATCATCTGCCGAAACCAAACTCTTTACTGTCATGTTTTCCAGTGACTCAACAGCATCTAAATGGCATGGACACGGCAAGAAGGGCGATTCAGGTACAGCTCGGCTTTGCTTGCCATCGGGCTCAGCCAAGACCTCCTCCTGAGCTGCTTTTGCACTGGGACGAGCATCGCTCTCACCGACCGGACAAACGGTGTCGCTGCTGGAGTCGCTGTCGCACGTGGGCTCTTCTGCGATGGGCTGAAGCGCTGCCCGGGAAAGCACGCTTTCCATATCCTCCTGCTCTTCCGGATATGCTGCGACAGGGGTCATTGCCACCAGCCTTAACGCTTCCTTACCCTCACAGGTATCACTCAGGGCTGCCACTTCTGAAACATCCTTTAAGTCGGGAGTGCTGCTGCGCGGGGAGATTCGCTGCTGGGTTTGACTGGCATCATGTTCTCGATTCAGCCTTGCATCCAGGCAAAAGTCGCTCTCCACACCCGGCGACTCGCCTGCCGATGTGGGTCTGTGCGCGGTGCCTTCTCCTGCACCCACTGCCTGGGTCTCACACACTTCTTCGGTGGGGACCGTCCCTTTCAGCCCAGCATCCACATCGCTGCCGCCTGCCACAAGATCCCCCTGACTGGAGGCAGATGCTTTCCTAGGAGTGGCAAGAAGTTCCTCTGACAAAATCTGCTCCCTACCACTCGCACAAACCTCCTGGTCAGGCTCAGCTTTGCCTCCCCCAGCCTGCTGCGAGGGGCTCTGCTCCAGAGAGCACTCGTCCCCAGCATGGTCCCCAGGCCAGCCGGCTCTGGCAGCTACCCTGCCATGCTCCCCACCGTGCTGCTGGGCGAGCTCCGTCAAGCCTGCCGCCGCCACCACCGCTTCCTGGTTTTGTTTGGATTCTTCATTATGAATTACAGAGGGTGTGCCTATTAAATTATCCTCTGCACAGTCTGTGCCCTTGGCACACGGAACTAATCCAGGGTCATTACCTTGCAGAGCTGTCGCCCGCCCGGGAGGTGCCACTGCAGCATCTCCCTCCTGACGCACAGCCGGTCCCTCTCCTCTGGGTAGGGGAGAGTGTGATTTCACCTCACCAGTCAGTCCTTCCTGCTCCGGAGCACTTTCTGCTATCTCTGCTTTGCTTTGTTCAGGCTCTTTTTCTGCCAGGCATGTGCTCGCATCCTCTGGAGGGAGCAACGTAGCCTCATGTTTGCTCTCTTGAGCAGCATGTGGTTTGAAGTTGTCGCTCATTTCATCTTTAACGACAGTTTGATCAGCAGAAGGGTGACAGCTAGCAACTTCCTGATCCCCATCTGCAAAATCTGCGCTTCCTCCATCTCTGCTGCTGCTGGTATCAGTTCCTACTGGCTCCTCTTCAAGGGCTTCACTGCCCTCCGTTGCTTCAGCCACATGTTCAGTGATCTTACCACTCTCCTGGCAAAACGCAGGTTCTGCACCGCTTTGATTAGATCCACCAACATCACCGTTTTCAGGTTTAGCAACAGGGCCATCAGTTTCCACACTGTCTTCCAGTGAGAGCAAGCTGGATTTTCCATCTGTGCAATTCTGCTCTTCTTGCTCCCCACCGCCAGGGATCTCCAAACCAGGACCAGTTCGTGATGCACATGCAGGAACCTTCACCCCATTCACCGCTAGCAATGCTGCCCCAACGCTCGCAGTGACATCCTGCCTTGCTGCAAGATGGGCATCGCCGTGGCTTTCCAAGAAGCCACTGTTTACGCCATCAGTGCTTAAGTCCGCTCCAGTCTCTTTGTTATCGCCAGTCTTGCAAAGATCAACAGGGACGTCACCACTGCCACCGTCTGCATTCGTACTGTCATGTGCCAGTACCGCTCCCGTGTTTGCATCCTCCCCATCTGCGCACTCAGTGCCATTAAAACCACTGAGTAAGGGCTGAGCAGCACTGTCTGACTCTTCCTTAGCCGGCGATTGCTCTTCTAGGTTTGCGGTCCTCCTTTCACTGGCTTCCGCCATCCCGTCCTCTACCTGCTGCCGGCTCGCAGCCCTCTCAGCCGTCCCTGTACAGTTCCTGCATTCAGTTTGGCCCATAGCCACATCCACGCCCTCCAAGGAAGCTGGGGCTTCGCCTGTAGTTTCAACCACAGTAACAGTACTGTCAGCTGCACGCTCCTCGGCAGCTTGCGCT
This sequence comes from Chlamydotis macqueenii, assembly GCF_036417535.1. Classification (NCBI taxonomy): domain Eukaryota; kingdom Metazoa; phylum Chordata; class Aves; order Otidiformes; family Otididae; genus Chlamydotis; species Chlamydotis macqueenii. Next base: position 7,398,859 of record NC_141567.1, on the reverse strand, counting down.
TCCTGATGGGGACTATCTTTACTGCACAAGCCGGCTTGATCCAAACCAACTCCAGCAGACGTCATTCCAGCTTCCTCATTTGTATTTCCACAGGATGAAAGATTCACAGCACCGTTTAAACTTGCATGCAGGCTCACTGTGCAGTCTTTCTGATCTGATATAGTCCCAGAGTCTTCAGCAGAGGTTGGCCCCTCCTCTTCCTTTTCACTCAACCTCACTGTATTTTCACTTTGACGAAAGCACTCTGGGCTCTTTGCATCCCCCAGGCTCAGCAAGTCATTTGGTGCATCATTAAAAGCTCCCAAACTCCTGCTGTTGCATTTCTCCTCCTGGTGGGTTTGGTCTGAGAGCTGCCCGCTGTCTAGGTGAACAAGACCAGGTGGACTTTCCTGCCTTCCTCCTCCTGCCATTTCTTCTACACTCTGAGAGGCAGTGGCCGAGTGACCATCTGGTTCTGCTTCTTTAGCACAACTGTCTCCACAGTCTCCCAGTACAGGCTCTGTCTGCTGCCTTAAACTCTGTAATAAGTAAAAAAAAAAAAAAAATTATTTTGCTTTGTCACATATTTACACTGTCTCCACCATCTACAAGATCTGTATCCACTTAATCCCATTTGATGGGACTCCCGCTCCCTTTGTACCTCTACCTGGTGTCCCTTGGGACACAGTTACAGACATACTGCAGTGGGTATTTTATGTACTGGTTTTGTTACGCAGTAATATTAAAATTATTAGAGTGACAGAAATGTTGGTTGGAAAGAGCATCTGGAGGTCATCTAGTCCAAACTTTTGCCTGAAGCTAGACTATCACCACGTGACATCAGAGCAGTCGTGCCAAGTCCCCATAACCTCTGATGACAAAGTGCCCACCACCTCTCTGGGCAACCTGTTCCCATGCCACACCACCCTCCCACGAAGGAGTTTTTGCTAACAGCCAGCCTGAATCCCCTGAAGCTGCAAGTCCCTCTACCTCCTTGTAACACTATCAGCCAATACGGAGAAGAGTTGTAATCTTTGTAATTGTCCTTCAAGCAGCTGTAGTCATAGTTCTTGAGTGTGCTTAAATTCAAGATCAGTAAACAGTAGAATTCAATCTACCAAATAACGCAAATATATACCAGTACAATTCCAAAGGGCCTGAGTAAATGCTTCTTAAGAGCAACTTCAGGTCCCTGCCCGACGGCACTCCTCAGTTCTCACCAGCGTTAATTCTCTCTATATTGATGGAAACTCTACTTCAGACACGGGAATTGGCTGACAATGTCCAAACACCGCCACCTGCCTCCTACTTCTAGGACTGAACTAATCATATAATCTATTCCTGAGAATTGCAGGATATTAAATATCTGAAATTTACTTCCTAAATGGAAATAAAAATTCCAAAATCATTACATACTATTGAAACTAATATGTGCATTTATCATGGAACAGTAGCAATGTATTCAATTTCTCTCTAATCTGCATTTTCCTTCTAAAGCATCTGCTTTGTCAAGGATCTCTCAAGCTTTTATAGTTTGACATAATCAAACCTTTACTTAAAAAGAATTGTCTGTTTCACTTTCTTCTTTTTTAGTTTCTTTGCTGCATATCAATGTTCACATATTAGAAAAAGCAACTTGTTAAATTAACAAATAACCTTCATCATTCAATGTACATCCCACAGAGGTCCCTCGATTTTCTGAGGCAGGCTCGGGGTTTTGCACCGTAAGCTTTCGGAGGTCATGCTGGTTTCTCAGTAAGAACCTGTGGCTCTCCACAAATGCAAAACGCTAATGAACTATTTCAAACCTGTTATTTTTTGCATTTATTTGTAAAAATACTCCCAAAAAAATACACACCCCCTAGGAGCCTAAATTAAACAGGTCCCTGCAAATTTTAAGACTCTAGTTCTCAGAGAAGTAGAATTTCATACCAAAAATGTCAGCTTAAACCCTCCTTTTCTCCCTGAATATTAAAATGGCCAATATGTTAACTGATGCATCACAGGGAACGTCTGGGTATTGCATATACAAATAGTGGCTACAATCATCACTGCTACATTGAAGTGTTTTCTTGTCTTTCAACACTCTGAGGTTTGCAAACAATGAATCACAGGCCACTAAACACGGTTCTAGTGTTTGCTAGGAATCTCCTATCTAAAATAATCCTGCTACCCAGTTCCCATATATGCTGTCACCTATGCCAGAGCTCCTTGTTCTTGAGGCATCCCAAGACAGGTGTTCTGGTTTTATTTAGTGATGGGGGGCTACGGTGGCAGCTTCTGTAAGAAGTTTCCCCTTTGTCCACTGGTCTCGGCCAGGCCTAGGGCGGACCTGCTGCTGGCCGGGGCCGAGCCGCAGAATGTTCTGTGATAACGCTTCTGTGATAAAGTATTTAAGAAGGAGGAAAACAGGAAAAAAAAGTAGAAAAGAAGATGTGAAGAAGCAGAAGCAGGGGCAGAGAAGGGGAGGCGCGAGCCTTGTGGGCCCTGCAGGCCTCACCCTCTGGCCTCCCGCCGGGCAGCCGCCTGGGCCTGACTCAGCCCAGCCCGGCTGCAAGAAGTGGAGAGGAGATGAGAAGTGAAGAGATCCTGAGAGGATTGTAAAGAATTTCTTGCGAGAGGAACGACTGCAGATGCCAAGGTCAGTTCAGAAGGAGGGGGAGGAGTAATGCCACTCCCAGCCAAGATTCCCCTGCAGCTTGTGGTGACGACCATGGTGGAGCAGGTTGTCCCTCTGCAGCCCATGGAGGTCCACGGAGGGGCAGAGATCCACCTGCAGACCATGGAGGACCCCACGCCAGAGCAGGTGGAGGCCTGAAGGAGGCTGTGGCCCGTGGAGGGCGGGCTGGGGCAGCTGTTCTGGAGGGACTGCACCCCGTGGAAGAAATGACCCACGCTGGAGTGGTTTTCACGAAGGACTGTGGCCCGTGGGAGGGACCCCACAATGGAGCAGGGGAGGAATGCGAGGAGCCCTTCCCCCAACGATGAAGCAGTGGCGTAAAACATTGTGTGATGAACTGACCGCGACCCCCATTCCCTCTTCCCCTCTGTGCCGCTCCGGGGGGGAAGGTGGTAGAGATAATGTTAAGCCTGGGAAGAGGGAGGGGTGGGGGGAGGTTATCTTGTTCTCTCTCATTATCCTGCTTTGGTTTTAATAATAAACAAGTAGTCTTCCCCAAGTTGAGTCTGTTTTGCCCATAACGGTAACTTTAAGGATCTCTCCCTGTCCTTATCTCAAACCTCGAGCCTTTTTCGTATATTATCTCTCCCTATTCTGTTGGAGGGTGGGGAAACTGAGAAAGAGACTGCGTAGTCTGGTCCCGAGCACAGCTAAACTACGACAACAGGTTAGCACAGGAGGCAGGCAGCATGGCATCTCCATCCATCACGCAGCACCAGGGATGGGACGCAGGGCTCTGTGCAGCGGTACCCACAGGCTGCAGCTGTTTTTTTGCAAGGGCAAACAAACCAGATCAAACAGTGTGCCAACCATCTGGTGGCTATAACCCTGCAACAGAGCACGCTGCTGGTTCCCAGCTAGGATGGACAGACACAGACGACAGTGACACTTGCTCAGTAACAAACAAGTTTCTTAAAAGGAGGAGCCGCTGCAGCCCCAGCATCCTCACAGTGAAGTCACTCTGCTGATAGCCTGAAAAATAGAGCCGTCTCCAAAGGAAGCCAACTGGCTTTTAACTGACCCAAAATGAACCTAAATGAAATAATTACAGGGCTGCTTTCCAAATTCAAATCAGATTAGATATGAAGTGAAACAGTGCTGGAAAGAAAAAGTCTAAACATAGCCTTTTCTGACTTCATTGTCAGGCAAAATGTACCCATCTGGCATTCGCACAAGCAAACGAGAAGCGAGCTGGATATGCTGGCCGTGCTTTAGCGTCTTTTGATGCAAAGGGGAAGCGATTTCAGTTAGCCTGAGCTTGCCACTCATGCCACCAGTTCCTGTTGAGATTAAAAGTAATTAACAACTCAGGCATACAAGGAAAGGTGAAAAGGGCTCAGAATGGCCCATACCTCTGAACGCCCCCCCAGCCCACTGCCTGCAGACAGCAACTCTGCCCTTCCTTAGTTAAAGGAACAAAAATATCATGCTATTTAGATCCCACATCTCTGTAACAGCAGATGTAAAAGATGATGAAGGAACACCCACAGGTGATGCCAGCCGTACAAGACAAGTGAGTGTTTCTGAGAAACAGCACAGAAGTATTCTGGTGCTTCACCTTCCCATCCCAACTGAGTCCCTGTGGCACCTATTTTAAAGCAGTGAGAGGAAGCCCTTCCAAAACCCCATGGCTCCTGTGATCTGACCGCCATGGGGTCCGAGAGGAGCGCAGTGAGGGGACCACTATGAAGAGGCACCCCACACGGCCAGGACATGATTGTCCTCCAAGTCCTACACTGAAGAGCTAAGGAAACGGCTGTTTTCTCCATCGTTTTCTCTCAGTCTCCTCTCTGAGCTTGAACTTTCCATCTGAACAGAGATATACCCACCGTGTGCAGCCCCTACAGACCCAGTCCCACTTCTGAGCCTGCCTTATGCTGCCTGATGGCTGCCAGACACCCTAGAGAGACAGTCCACCTCCAGAGAGGTTTCCTGCTCATCCAAGCGAGTCTCAACCTAATGGAGAAGGCAGGAACTGGGAGCCAAGAGCACTCACAAGGCCAAGCAGAGACAGCATTGCACAGCCCCAAGCCTGCCTCTCTTCTGAGAAAGACCATTTGCTGCCTAGTACAGCTTTATCGTATCTCCCCATGGTCCTCCCCAGGTGCCAGGCTGCTTGTGAGGCAGCAACTAGCCAGCTCTGCTTTTCCTTCATCGTCTCAGCCTTTTCCTTACCATATGCTGGTGGCTCTGCATGTGCATCTGAAGGTGCCGTATGTCACTCTCCAAGCTGGCCGCTACCCCTTCCTTGGCTTCAGCTGTCAGCATGTAAACATCCAGCCCGCGGTGGTGCTTCACACTGTAGTCCCCCGAGTGCACAGTGTGAGACAAGGTGCTCCAGGAGTCTGGTTCCCTGGCTTCCTCTCTGCAATACAACAAGACCAGGTTAATCTGCAGGCAAGGAAGGATGCTGCATTGCAGGACACGCACGCTGTTCTTCACTCTGGACAGTCATCTAATCAACGGCCTGAGCGAAACAGAGCACCGGCTCCAGGGCCAGACAGACAAATACACACGCACGCTTCTCGGTCTTGAAAATTAATGTGATTCAGAGTTAATGCCAGCCACAAGCTTTATTTCACAAGTCCTTCTCAGCTAGAGAGATCTGCTTTTTTTCCTCAGACTGTGAGAGACCAGCAGCAAAGGGCACAACAATTGCTTTTTAAAACAGAATTTATTGCAGGTGAAGATCACCAAAGTAGCTGTTGCAGAAAAAGACACCTAAAAGACAGAACTGCAGAGAGACAAGTGAAAATGAAGGAGGACTATCACAAAACAGATGCTACAGCCACTACACTGAAACCAGTATGTCACTTCACAAACACCCAACAGCCATCAAATCATAGCAATTTTTTCACTCCTGAAATGAATTTAACTTGCTCTGTGAAACTGCGTCTGTGCAAGATGTTCTCCATATTGTGAGACAGCTGTTCTTCTGCAGCAGAATAAAAAATTTTCTTTTTACCAATCAAAAGGAAAGAAAAAAGGTGTTGTTGTAGATCAGAATGAAAAAATAACTCAGCAGTTACATATATTCAATAGACATTTCTATTCAGTCATCTCTTTTCAAGTGTCAGACTCTGACTTTGCACAGGCTAGCGACTCAAAGCAGCAATTCTCCAAATCTCACCAAGCTGCAGAGAGGCTGTGGGTGCTACTTTAAGGGGGTGAAGAAACATTTATCTTATCAAGGTGTTCATCTAAAGCTTCAGCTTTATAGATCTTGTTTTGAATCAGAACTGATTTGGAAAACTCAAAATCTGTTTTAATTGTCCCAAGACAAGAGCGGCTTACACAGCACCTTCCTGAGTGCTGCATCCCCCAGGAAAGATCTGGAACCAAGCAGGAATGTTATGGGAATGGGGGCTTACGCTGACCTGTTCAGGGATATAAGAAATGGAAATTTCACCATTTTCCTTTCGCTAGGGATGCATCTACTGAGAGCCAGCCCCAGCTGAGAGCATGTCCCCTCCCCACCGTGGAGACCAGCCCTAGTCACAACAGGCACCCCCAGACGTCCCTTTGCAGCACAGCTACGGATTTCCCTGGAAGAGACGGAGCTGTGATGATATGCAAATTATTAGGAATTCAAGAATGTACACATACAGCAGATGCATATCATCAACCAGGTAAAATCACACATAGATTTCAGCATCTTTGCCAAGTGGTTTCTTACTTTAAAAGAAGTAAACCTTTCTAACGTGCAAGTGCCTACCTAGCAAACCACAGGGCTACCTCTCTGGGAAGCCACGCAATTTAGAAAGCAAAGTCATAACGAGCAAACGATATCACAATTGGCAACAGGAATGGGCAAAGCAGGGTAAGGAATTGGTCAGACGGTTCAATTGTACGGCAGAGAAACCTCTGCAGACGACAGTGGAGGCAGCAGCTGTCCCTGCTCTGCCCTGGCACGACCACCCTCCCCCTCTATGACTCATTTTGGGCTAAATCTGCAAGGAAATTCAGACAAAGTGAACCTACGCCTTCCACCATTCACCACCACATAACTCAATTGACTTCAGCAGAATTACTTTTGATTTAAACAGAATCAATATTTCCGTAGAGAAACAGAAGGAAGCACTCAGTTTTTGGTGGTGATTTGTATAAATCCATGGAGGCACTGAAGTCAACTGAGCCATTACAAGTGACTAAAGAAACGACCTTCCTTTATCAAGGAAACACAGACTTTTCTGTCTGGAGTATTTTTCTTTTCAGCTGTCATACATGAGAAACTACTGTACTCAAGGCCACTCTCAGAGTACGAGGCAGTCAGCACAAAACTCGTATTCACCCACTCACAGGGACAACATCAGCCAGATTAAAGAACCGAGGGTGACTAGTCTGCTCTACTTTCTCATCAGCTTCAAGTACACTTATGAGCATCTTTAAATCAGCTCCCACAAAGCAGCCTGCACGACTGAAGCCTTAGAGGACCCTTTGTGACTTTAAAAAGCCTCAAAACATGGAGCGAAATGACAGGCGAGCACAGTTCCCTGCAAGACGATGAGCGCGCCCACCCCTGCTGCAATCTGCCACCTTCACATGGCCTAGATCAATCAAATCATCACTTCTGCTTACAAAGACAGCAATTTCTTCTCATATTCAAGCTGCTGATCTCTGTTACACTCTACAAAGGTCTTTAAACCTTTTCAACTTCCTCACATCCAGTCAACTACAAACAACTCCAAGCTTTCGTTTTTAGTAGCAGTCACCTATGTTGCACAAAATTGAACGGGAAGGTAGTGGATGTCTCAATCTAATGACCCCTTCAAATCATTCTTTTCATACATGGCTGCATCCCAGCACTGATGGACTGCAGCAGAGAGGACAAATGGATCTTCACAAGTGTTAACTTGTTTGCACATCGCTATTTCTATTATTCAGGCAATCGCTTCCAAGGGCAGGTAGATCACACAAGAAGATGCTCCTGCTCTTTGTATTTGCACATTGAACTTAACTGTTTGTGTCTCTCCTGCATGTGTCTCACTGCACACCCTGGGTTTTAGTAAGAGATGATAAAAACACACTTTCTTCCAGGAAAAAAAAAAAAAAAAAAGAAAAAAAGTCAAGTATTTTTTAGTCCTTGGTTGTGAAAGATGCTTACTTTGTACAGATTAGGAATTTCTGCAGTAATTGTATACAAATGCGTACCCAAGCTGGTCTACTGGGAGATAAAAACAGATATGCAAATATTTACTTTACATTTATTAACAAAAACGTACAGAGAAACTCCAGCACTCGGGAAGTCTGAAAATCTGCTTCCATTCAGCACAAAAATTCAGTTTGCTGCAGCTTGCCAGCAGCAAGGGAAATCTGTCTTCTTATGAGGTTTAACCATCCTGGGTCAATTCTTCCTCATCCTTCCCTTTCAACAGCTTCCAATCGAAATATGTAAGAGAAACCAGTGAACCGAAAAGTTCATGGGCATCGTCTCCAAGCCCAGCTTTTGCAGAAGAAAATATGTCGCTTGGTTAAAAAAGCGAGGACTGACCAATAAGGTTGATAGCATTCACTAGCTCCACCCTCAGCACAATCATGCCGTGCCCCACTGAAAACATCTGGAAGAAGTCTGTCAGCTCCAATCCCTGCTTCTTCTGCAGTCTTCTGTCCCATGGATGTAAACCCAGAAGGGAAATTGCTGGCTTCAACAAAGGACAGACTTAGCAGTCAGCCCTTCATCTACAGAAAGGTGGCTCAAAGAAGGATGCCAACCCCAATGGGGGCAAGAGGAGAAGGAAGTAAGTCTCCAAAATAGTCTCAAGGCCATGCCCTGCTTGATCCAGAATTAGATTGAGCAATCATTAGATTGCTCAAACTGCAGCATCACCTCCTGCCTGTGTGGCATCTAAGACAAGATGATAGGTACTGTTTTCAAGCTTCCCAGCATTACCCAAGCGGACTTGTTCCTGGCGAAGGAGGAGCCGTGCCGTACTCGCATGCTGAATTTCTCCTCATCTCGTGGGGGAGCAGATAGGATGGCCCCAGGCCAGCAAGCAGTGGAAAGAGGGAGAGGAAAGCCTGCACCTACACAGCATGGCTCCCGCCTTCCTGCAGATACAGGCAAGATATTTTTACGAAGAGGGAAGATAAGTGAGAAAGGGTGAACAAAAAACCCAAGTAAAAGCTCTGCCTGCCTTTAAAAGCTGTGGAAACTGTGCTCAATGACAAGGGTTTGAAAGTCAGCGGCGCAGATGCGCTTGGCAGGCATGTTTTCCGGTAAAGAGATAAGAGGTTTTAAATGGAGGGGAGAGGAAGAGGAGAGGGAAGAGATCACAAGATGAACAAAAAAACCTCAGTGGGTTAAGCAAAACCTTGTGTTAGGAAGATTTATCTCACAATATTACAAATGGAAGGCGATGTGGGAACTCAAGGTGTTATTTCCTGGGGATACCTCCTCCAGATTTCTGAGCCAGACTTTGGCTGAAACAAAACAAACTCACTAACGTTGCCAGCTCTTAGGATCTTACTGCAAGCCTGACAAGAGCTGTGGGTTTATTCTGAAAGCATCAGCCTCTAGATTCATGTGATAAAGAAAACAAATAATCAAACAAGAACAAAAACATCCCACCAACCAACCAATACTTTTTTTCCTTATTAAATTAAACAAAGTATTATGGTTGCAGTGAAAAGCCAGGAAATTATAGAATTCAGATGCTTTTATCTGTAAGGCAAATGAAAACTGAACTAAACTGAATTTTAAACTTATATCCTTATTCAAATTCAGAATTATTGCTGCTGTTATAACACCACACTGAAAACACTAGATCAGACAGACTGTGACCTGAGATGAACAAGGAATGGTGCCTGCTGGGACAGGATGCTGGACTTGGTGGCAACTGCACAACATGTCTGTAGCACAAGCAACTTAAATCAAGCTAACAGTCCCTGCCGTGAAAATCCAGACTTAATGCAGTCACCAGCATCTAAAAGCAAGACATCTTAGAAGTCTGACAAAAGAGAATGTCAGAGCTATTTGCAGAAGCGCTGGGGTAATACAGGCTTTGTGTGTGTATGAGCAACTTTGCACCCACAGCCTTTAGTGATACACAAAACACTAGTGCACACAAACACTTCCCTGCTCTTTTTTAAACCACGCATTACTGTATATAAGATTCACAAAACACAAGCAACTAGAACCTGCTAGAATGGGTTAAAACAAATGAAACATCTGTAAATTTGAAATATATTTAACAAACACAGCATGCATACTTCAGGTGTTTCCAAGTGCTCCAAAAGCCCCTCGAAAGCAGTAAAAAAAAAGTTTCTTATTTACGAAAATTTTACAGATTACTCACTAAATTTGAATACTTTTGATGTTGAAGGAAAGAGTTAAGTTCACCTGATGTAGAAATGACGACTAACCCCTTGCATGAACTGCAGTGGCTTCAGACACTGAACCGAATTCAGGATTGCATAACCTATCTTTCAGTATCAGGTTAAATATTTAACAACTGGACTCAAAATATTTAATGCTAATTTCTCAGTCTATTGATCAACACACTACACAGTAGGAAATCACACAGAGAAAAGCTGGCTTGGTCCTTCAACAGCTGTTTGCAGATGCACACATCCTAAGAGAGTACGTCCAGTATTTCCTACCACAAAGGATCTGCGCTTCTAAAACCAAGCACTTCTTAGGCCCCAGTGTTAATTATACATAAAAAAATACAGTTACAAACTGTCATCAACTACATTTGCCAAAAAAAGTACAATGTGCATTCCACAAGAATAACTGTCTGTTATTAAATGCACTTTTCCATTTGTTTTATTTTCATAGTCTTGCCTAACGAAAAAGATGCCCTGCTCGGGATGTGGAGCCATAGGTCCAACAGAAAACTCAACATCAACTTGGAGTCACATCAGTAAATCAAACAAATTTAAGGTGAATACATTAAATGCACTCAGAGTGAAAACAGATGCCATCTGTTGCATTTTAAACACAAAAGCACAGTCAGGGAGACTACTTCATCAAACAATGTTTTCTTTACTGCTAAAAACAGCATCTTAGATCGAGACAAGCGATACGGAAGGAAGATCTGTCTCTGCAGAACATTTCTGCGTGTTGCAAGCAAGTGTGACCACAGACTCTGCAACACAACCCAAAGATGAAGCCATCGCTTCGGCTGCCTCTGACACAGCAGTTTACAAAGCCTTCTTTTACAATGATCTGTTCAAACTTCAGTCCTCATGAACGTCACTTCTAGCAGATCCGCTCCGGAGACTAAAGATGAGTATCCTAACTGGGTATCCAGCTAACCCATGCCTGAGGCCAAAAACTCAGCAGTTTTGAGAAATCACTTATCTGCTTTTTCTAAATTTATCTTGGAAAGGGAGCTGGTCTATTACAATCACTGACCAACCACACAATGCAATTCAGAATTTATGGCCGCTATAATTTTCGGGGTGATCTCCAGATCAGGATTGCTAGAGAGGAGAATCATTTCCTTCTCCTAGCTTACCAAATCTTCCCAAATCTCCTCTTCTTTCTCACAGGCCCGTTTACATGAACATCATCTCCTAGGATCTCCAATTTCTGAGCGGGATATCGGAGACAATAAAAAGTTGTTTCTACCATACAAAGTCACCTCTCTCTCTTCTGTATTCAGAGGTGGATACATACAAAACAGAGGAGAGGAGAGAGCCAACGAATGAAAAGGCAAGTCTTCACAGGGATGTGGGAACACACTAGGAAACCAGTAAAAGCTGCAGCATGCAGCAGGTGAGTAGGTGGAAAGAGAAACACAAACTCTTCCTGCTCCATCATGTTCACACCTGGTTCCTCCATCCCCCTGCTCCCAGTCTGCTCCTCTGCTATCATCAGAGACATCCACAGCACCTCAGCATCTTTCTAACCACAATGATCAATCAATTAAACAACAGTGTTTCAAACGATAATCTTAAAGCTCAGCAATATACAGCCACAAAACCAGACCCTGTTGGATCACCATTCCTTCCACACTTTTGTAAATAAACAGCATCCTCTGGACATCTGCATCTCTCATCAGGTCCTCTCTCACTGCCCTTCTAACATCTTTGAATCCCCCTTTAAAGGTTAATCTTGTGCCAGCGCTTACAGAGGCAAAGTCAACTGTTCTCCTCTCCCAGCCACACCCTAAATCTACTGCCTGGCACTTTCAAGAGCAATCAAAAGGATTTGTTGCTTGTTTTGGGGTGGAAGAACAGAGAGAAAAACATTGGCATTACTTCAACAAATTCTTCAGACGTTGATTCTGCTTAGCCAGAAATAAAATTTAAAATGTGTAGCATCACCAGCCTGGTGCAGTGGCAACCTTCTGACCACCAGCACATTCCCAGTTCTGTCCCACTCGTGCTCCCAGTACAAAAATTACTGGGAGAACTGCTGTAACGAAGGGGAAACTCAGAGCCATGCACATTTCATTCCCTGTTTGTAATAAAGGCAAGGGTGCACACAGGAAAGGGGGGTTCAGCCCAAACATTCTTCAGGGGTGTAAGCACCCTGTTACATACAGCTGCCACCATACAGCACTGAAGTCATAACGGTTGGCAATATTTCCAGCTCTGGGAAACTACCGATTTTGGAAAGCATCTGCCCTGCAGACAGCTCTCTGCCTACACAAAGACTGAATTTAATGGAGCAATCTAACACGAAAACTTAACGAAAAATGACCATCTTTAACTATTGTCACAGCACTGTAAGAAATGTTTAATTTTAAGACTATGCTTAAACTCTCTGCTGAACATGAACTGGAAGTTTCTGAAATTAAAACACATGCTTAAAGGACTTGCTAAATTGAGGTGCAAAGAAATGAGGTACCAGGCAAATCCTCTTGCAGCTGTGGCTCAGAAAAGCAGAAAAGTGTATTCAATTACAACAGTAAACTTACGGAAAAAGCTTCCTCATTTGAGAGGCACCACAGAGATTACAGCACAGACTCCACCAATTACTTACGTAAAATCAGAACAATAGCAAGTGATAATCACGGGTTGGAAAACGTTCATAAAACCCTTCTACCAGTGAGTTATTCCTCTTGTGTGTTAATTAAATCAGTTTAATTTTGGAAATACAGACTTGAACTGACTTACAGCTTCACGTACTGAGCCACCTGGCTGTTACCACGAGATCTGAAGGAAGGGCAATCCCAGAGCCATGCAGAAGTGCTTTATAGCAATTAGCAAGCAGAGAAACCAGCAAAAGCAAAACTAATATTAGAGTAAAAAACTCAGACTCCTACAACTCTGAAACTTCTCCTTTGCAGGGACTGGAAAAATGCAGGAGATCTTCTCGTGGGCTTTATTTTTCCTCTTACTCCCCTTTTCAGGGGGCATAAATTGCTCTCAGCTGTGAAGGAACTAGAAGCCTTTGGCTTTATGGAAAAAAAAATGATGCTTTGGGATTACTAGACAGAACTCTGTTCTGCAGAAATGAAATCAGAAATAAAATCCGTGCTTGTGTGTTTTACAAAACGGCACTTCCGACTTCTCTGAAATTCCGCACGCTTGCCATTTCTTGGAGCCATTTTCCTTGCCTGACTTGCAGAGCACTGAAGAACATGGAGCTGGCAGGCAGATTACGTTACTACACCGAACTCCATCCGAAAACATCAACTACTGCACACTGCAGCTGTCCTGTTGCAGAGGTCAGGTTACTCACAGGGAGCATACCACGTCCCCGATTAACAAACCGTGCTGCCTCTTCAGAGCCAGCCCTTCTCTCCCGAGCAGAGCCACCGAGCTCTGCCAGCGCCCTGCAGCCAGCCTTGCCCAGTTCAAACACAAGGAAGTTACAGGCTTCAACGAAAGACCCTTTGCTTTGCAATCTGGTCCTACCAGACTCAGGAATTGTCCGAACTCAGAGAGGGCTACGCAACCTGCCTAGTTTCCAAAGCTGTATCATACAAGTGATTTATTGAAATGATATTTCAAATTTGTATTTAAATTCACATTTTAAAAAAAAAATCATTAAGCAAACTACTAGTAAGCAAACAAGAATGTTCCCAGAGAAATTTTTTTTTTCCCCCCCTTTTTCCTAAAAAACTCTTACCCTTACTTACTGTCCTATTCCATTTGCACTGCAGGACAATGTTTACTATGCAGTTTTAATCTCAAAGATAAAACAAGCACCCTCAGGAATGAACAACTGATGAATAAACACTGCTATCAGCATCCTGCTCTCCATCTTTGGTGCCATATGTGTGCTCTATTGCAGCTCCTCAGTTCAGTCTCGAAAACAGCAGCACAGGTACCTTTCCTGCCAGAGGATGCAAGAGTCCGCGCACAAGCTCAAGACTACAGAAAGGAGCACTTCAAGGGTTGCAAAATATAACAAAATATAAATTGGAAGAGTGTTTTGTTTTTTTTTTTACATGAATAACTGCAACAGCTGAAAAGGGAAAGCTCATCCGATAAACAAATTCAAAATGTCACCAGTGTAATTATTTTTTTGAGAAAAATATTTACACTGCAGCTGAATCAAGCTGCCTTGCAGCCGAACCCTGGCAAAACTGCAACAGCGGAGAAGGTTTTGTGTCTACTTTTTAATGATTGTATCCTAATTACAGCAAAATTTCCCCCCTTCTCAATGCTGGCTGAGAAAATCATTGTAAAATGTAGGGTCCTGCAAATTAGCAAGCAAGTGAACAATAAAATCCCCCTAAGGGTAATGCATCACAAAACACACAGCACTCATTTATTTGGCGATGTGCAGTTTAATTACTTGTAAAAATAATGACTCCTTTGTACGGGCTCTCACTAACATGCGTTGCTGAGTATTTTGCTGAGTGGTACGAGTTGCATGCCAAATTTGCGTGCATGGATTATACAGCGTGTGCATAAGCAGAGTGCAGAAAAGAGGTTGTACAGTATCCATTGTGTTTTGACAGCACATAAATGATATATACTCTCTTCATGGAATTTTTGGCTGCTTTTCTGTATTTTGAAACTCAATATTTCTCCTCTGAAAGCAGATTTTCAAGCATTGATCCCATCTCATTGCAGAAAGTAGTAAGCATAACAAAAATATCTGCTGGGAAATCAGGACGTGTTCATTTTGCAGATGTTGTCCTCCCATGGGGAAGGGCCATGGCGGTCCCCATGCCACGCAGTGCTCCCTCTGCTCCAGCCAGCCCCAAACTCGTCGTACGGTGCGTCACCACTGTCCCATTGAGAAAGGGGTCCACAGCTTCCAGTGCCCACAGATGACCGTTTGCAGGGCTTCAGGGAGATAGCAGGGTTTTCAGAGTCATGGGATATGTGGCATGGCTGTCAGATGTTTGTACACTATATTTCCACCCAGCAGTCGAAGAGGAAAACTAACCATAATGAACAGTTTAAGGATATACTAAGAAGAACAGGAACTGGGATCTCAATGGTAACGTTACTGAAGTTGCTAGTGTCTTATTTCCAGAGATGAACTGTAAAGTTCATGAGAGAAATCCCTGGGATTACACCAGCAGCATCTGTTAAAGTGAACAGCACGGGGCAGTGTCATGTAATCCAAGCATTCTTCTTTCTTTCCACTGAGTGAGAACTCCCATTCCGGTATTGGAATTGGCTGTGAAATACTCCACCAAATACATCAATAGCTGTTGGAATCATTTTGTTTACTTCCCACTTAAATTACCAGCTCTACTCATATTCAGTTTGTAGTACTTGCCATCAGCTCCTATAATCAAGTTTTGCCCAACTTAAGCTTTCTATTACAAAGATTCGTCCAACTTGAACTTCTTCACAGTATACAAAATATGCTGACATGGTTAGTTCCACCGTGGAGAACCCTGCTGCAGTTACAGGATGAATTTGTATGTTCCAGTTTTACAAGATAGGCTGCAAGAGTTGTATGTTTTCACAGTGTGACTTTTCAGCAATATGGAGAAAAATGTTACACTATCATCTCTGTATTAATCCCAGCCAAGGGTGACTGAAGAAAAGCTTAGGATACAGCTCCTGTCCAACCCTCCACCTTCTCCTTCACCCTTACTTTGCATATTGTTGGCTGAATCATTAAAGATGAAACTTAAATGCAATCACTGCAGCAACACATATTTTTTGCCCACTAAGACTCCGCCCAACAACTATAGAAAGCAGAAAAATGTACAAATTGTAATGGAGAAATGTTGCATGATAATGTGGATGACACAGCAAACTCCTAAACATGACACTGGGTCACACAATATAAACCTCAAGTATCTGAAAATTCAGTCCAGAAAAACAAAGTTAATAACAAAGCTTAAGAGCATCGGGCACCAGAATAACACACATGCAGACCAAATCTCCTCTCCTTTACAAACAGACCCCTTGGGACTTTAAGCTCTTTGTCTTTATCAGCCTCAGCTTTTAAAGCTAGATCTCCAAACATTTGCTATTGAAAAATAACTTGTCTTCTCAAGAATTCCTTGTCAAACACTGCAGTAGCAGTAAATGCTCATGCCACTCGTTACTTGCTATGAGTTTGTAAGATCTGGCAGCTTCTCAAGACCACTCAAGAGAGAATTGTTTCTGCTGTTAAATACTTGCATTAATTCTTACCTAAATTTTTTACCTATACTGGTAAGACACCTATTCTCTACAAGATACTGCTTTATTTCAATACAATTATCATTATTTCATTTAACGAAAAAGCTCCAAATTTATAAAGTACAGTCAACCACCACCACAAAACCTCCTAGCTCCCCTCTTTTTGGTAGTTGTGCTTGTTGGAAGAAAAGCTTTCTCACTTATGTTTGCATAAGGTTTGTCTTTATTAATCGATATTACAGTGACTCACTTTGGGCTTTAAAAGACAGCTGGAAGCAGAACACTGTGCAACAGAAAAGGAGAACATAACAATATTATTGCATTTCCCCTAAACCCTAAGGACTTGCCCCATTGTTGCTAGCAAGAAAGGTAAAAGCAAAATGATACCAAAATTGTCTTTGAGAGTAGAGTACAGCTCTTCGAGACTATTCAGTGATAATGCACAGGAAAGGCAAGCAAGATACAGAATGGAAAACTGGCAGAGGAACCATTAAATCATCCTTACTCTGTCAGAAGCTGGTGGAGCTTCTGGTAGCCCCTCTCCAAGGCCAAGCTCACGGGTGTTGCCCCTTCGTTGTTGTGGATGCTGAGAGCTCCTCTTCCACCTGGCTGCTGAAGCAGAAACCACGTCAGCCGCAGCAGACCTAGCCTCACCGCAAAATGCATCAGTGTCTCCCGAGGGATGTTCTCTGGGAAGAAAGAAGGGGAAAAAATAAAAAAACAGAAGTGGGAATTTGTAGGCTGCACGTTAGGTGAATGCTGTATCCCCACCTCCCAGCCACACCACACACAACGGCTGGCAGCCCAGAAGCCAAGGAACCTGCAGCACCTGGAAAAACACGCTGGCTGCCAAAATCCAGGAGACACCAGTACTTTAAAGCGAGGGACACACTACAGTAGGACTGGAAGTGCTCAGGACTTCTCAGAGTGAGACTGATCACAGAAGTCAGTGTGACAAAAACCACCATTTCAAAAACAGCCACAGCAATCACCAAGTTGCAGTGCTTCCAAACAGAATCTAGCATCGTCAGGTGGGTTTTTCTAGATGTCCAAGCCTTTTCCTGACACAATCAGGACCCAGTTTTAGGAATGGACAAGTTTTGTTACTTAACAGGAGGCTGATTTGTCGCAAGGCATGAAAGAAATCAATTATGTTTTAAGCATAAATATAAAGCAGTTATAAAAGAACAGTTTAACCTCTTGTGGAGACAAAAAAAAAAAGTGAGGATTTTGCTTTCCTGCCTTGAATATGCTTCAGACCAGCTTTTCTCAGCTTTATACAGTAGCTCTATCATTCCGAGTAACAGCATTTATGAACTAGCAATCTTCACAGCCACTTTTTGTGTTTAATAACCGTGACCCCCTAATTTGGTAAGAGTCACTCTTGAGCCTCAGCTTTCATCTCAGAAAAATCTCCCCCTGCTCTAAAAGCTGCAGCCCTAGAACAACGCTCTGAAAAGCTTCAACCAGAAACAAGCTCCAGATGCCTTGCTGAAATACAGCATTTGCAGATCAAAGCCTGTTACTTCTGTATGAAGGGCAAAAGCATCTGGGTTAAAAAAAAAAAGAAGTGCGAGAAATAAAAATTTGTTCTTTTAATTACCAAAGTATTGGCTGGCAGCAACAACAACAAAGCACCAACTGGGTCTCACTAAACCATGCCAATGAGCACACTTGGTATAATACATTTATTACCATAGCAATGATTTATTGAGTTATTAATTTGGTTGCCAGCCAAACCTATACGGTAGGTCAAAAAAAAATGCAAGTGCATAATGGCTTTAGGATTCAATTAAGTACTTTTTCCTCAAAAAGTATGCCCCAAGAGAAATAACTTCTTCAAAGTGCTGTTGTTTTTCTTGCTTACTTGCTTTCTTAAGGGACATTGTTAAGACCTTCAGCGCAAAACAAAGCGAAAATGGGGAGTTCTGTCCTGTCTGACACACAATACTTCTGGACATTTTGGATCAATTCCTGAAGAACTACTCTGCATTCAATAACCAAAAGCTTTCTGGCACTCTCTCTCTTCCAAATGACTCAAAATTAGGTCTTGGGGCTACAAATGAATCCCGCCCCCCCCCCCCCCGCCCCAACCTCCTCTTGATTACCATAAAGCAAAACCATGCTGTTCTGAATACATGAGCATGTCTGAATGGAGGTTCCAGCTGATCAGAGAAAAAGGGAAGAGCTGAGCTCACTCAGAGACAAATTCTCAGCCTACGGGAGAGTAACGACTAGGATTTTGGTATTGATGCTATGGAGTGTAATGCTTTAGAAATAAACAACACAACAAGGGAGTTGATCCATGGTTGTCACAGTCTTGGACTTCAGGAATAACGAAAAGTAACACAGCACATAGACAGACATAAAGGAGAGGCTGCTGATGAGGTTGCAAAAAGGAGAAAGTGTTGACACGTGTGGGACTTACCCAGAGTGAAAGCAGATGCCCAAGATTTACTCAATGGACTTGCACAATACTTCTACATTACCTGTACTAACACACTGGTGGAGTCAGCTAGCAGAACTCAAAGCAGTACAACTCTTCCTACTGAGATGCAGGAAGCACAAAGGCCCTTCTGTTAGAGCAAACCCCTGCTGTCTGAATAAAGAATGTGTCGCACTGGTGTGACCATCTGTTCTAGCACAGGATCTCCTGTTCTAGTTGCTTCATTGAAAGGAAACATCATCTTCCCAACTGAAACAGACACCCTTGCACCAAAATTGAGCAGCATAGACCCAAAAAGCGTAAGCATGGGTCCCTGGACCAAAACACTTCTTTCTCTTTCATCTGAGAGCCTCACAGGTGGAAGCATCTTCTACTCACCAACTCACGGTTCACCAATAAACGCACATACCAATTGCAAGTTCTGCAAGACGCAGGCAAATCCTCATCCTGTCTCTGACCCAACTGAGTGCCCCTCTCTGCCTTGTATTTCCACAGACGAAATATCCCCTCCCAGGTTGCCCCAAATGCCCATCTGATGTAATCTGTAATCTGCTCATATGACTGCAACTTCTGAAAATCCCACCTTCTTCCCATTCTTTTAAAACAACCTTTATCATCAAATTAGTGGAGACAGTAGTTCCAGCATTTGGATGGAGGTGTCTACAACTCAACTGAACTGAATGTGGCCCTGCCCCAATGCCTTTGAGCAACGACGACGTGCACAGATCTGTACCAGAAGACATGGCGTGTTGCCATCCGGAACATATTAAACATACAAACTCACTGTCCCAGCCTATTTGGAAAGATCTGCCTAAAATATAAACTGGCATGAGGCCATCATAACAGATGGGCACAGATGATGGCAGCAAAGAGACAAAGTACTGTGCGCACAACAACTGCAGGGGCCCCCGGCAATGGCTTTAGAAGGGTTTGGAGCGTACAAAAGTTGCACGGCTACAGTTAAAAGGCGTGTGCCACCTGTGGGCTGGATTAACTACTAATACATAATGAAAAATACATCTGTTGGTGTATGGTGTTGCTCAGAACAAGATGAGAGCTGGTCTGCACTAAGTATGGGTGGAGAGTGGGGAAAGACAGTCAAATCCCTCCAGCCTTCCTGTCTATGAAGGGATGAAGCTTGTTGCACAAAATATTTGAAATTCAGTCAGTGATTTCAAGGTGTGGTCATGGTGCAAAATGTATGTCTCAGGCACGGAAGAAAAACAAAAGCTGTAGCATGCAATAGCCAGAGCTCCTTCTCCTACCACACATGAAGCGTGAGCTCCTCATCTTAAAACGGCTGTTCTTTGAATGTTAAGAAAAAGCTTCTTGTAATTAGGTAATTGTGGAAATACAAGACACACAATACTGGAAAGGCCAAGGTTGTTTTGTTCCTTTCACATTTCCTAGTAATAGGCAAGAGTTGAAACATATCATTATTGTCCCATAATGGCAGGGCACTCTAATCCAGCTGGCAAAACAGAAGACTTCAGATATATTATTATTATGTATTTTTTTTCAGCTGTGACAAACAAATAGACCATTCATCTGGGTAACTAAGGACAAAATTTCCATAGAAGACTGTCAGATGTACTTTGGTAATGGTAAAGGATTAAGGTTTAAGGTGTTATTAGCACAAGACAAGTAAGCATTGAAGAAAAAAAAAAGTTTGAGTATGACACATCCAAAAACACACAAACTGTTCTCCAAGTAAAAACTTTAATCCTGCTTAAATATCAGAAAAAAAATACTGTTCCTTTTTAAAAATCACTCTTTATATAGCGTAAGCCACACCTAACCACTCAGTTTATCCTCCATGCCCTGAGACATCTCATCCAGGAACAGCCAGCCACAGACTGACTAGTGTCTCTTGCTAATCTTCCTGTGATGGTGACCTTCAGTTGGTTCTCAACCAAAATCACATATACTTGGCAATTTTGAAATCTACCATCAAATCTGGCCTCAAAAATCTTGGTTTCTACTGGGAATGCTCTCACTGCTCTGATCAATCCTTGAGAAACACAGAGCAAAACCCAGAAATAAGCTGTCACTGCTGAGGAAAGGCTCCAGCAGACAACAGTACTGAAGAAAGGTCAAGGCAAAGGCACTGTGTTTAGAGTTACGAGTTCAGTTAATAAAAAGATGTGTGGGTAACTCCTTTTTAATCTTATAAACAAGAATTTTTTCACAGCACACCGAAGGATCGTCATGTCCCTGTTCCCACTAATATCAAAGGGAACAGAAACTCTCTCATGCCAATGATTTCTCAGCCACAGACCGAGCAGTACCTCCAAGTACTGAGCAGCACATTTCAGACATCTCCTGCCTGAACAATAATTATTTTCTGCTTCCCATTTTCTAGTGCAGAGGGCATTAAATTTAGGCATGAAAAGATTTTTTTACATCTTCTCAAGGACTATAGATGAGCACATCGCTTTGTGCTGTTGCACAGAAAAGATCACGTCTATTTATGGCACAGAGTCCTTTATCAGGGGGCAGAGACGGTGGTGAGCAGCAGATTGGAAAGGATATGAAACTTAAAGTAATACCTGTAACTATTACACTGAAGGGGTTCCATGAGAAACTACAAAAAGGTTGCAGCACATTAACAGATTAAAGCTTTAAGCCTAAAAAACATAATCAGCTGCATATCTTTCAACCTTTTTATGTTTAAAAAGAAGTTAGCTCCTAATAATCAAATTTCCTTCCAACTATTTCTGAAAGTTTTTTAGACATTTTTCAGGCTTTTTGCTTTTTTCTTTAAAATAAGGTGCTTTTTTTGGTTACTTTCTCTCTTCAGACACTTTCCCTTTCTGTAAAAAAAAAAAAAAACAAACCCCAAAAAAACCCAATCCCAGTTGAATGATCTCCAATTACGGTGGCACTCAAGTTGGCCTGTAAACTGTAATCCTTCTGCTGTTGTATGTAAAGTTATTAAACTTGTCACCAAAGTCCATTCAGACTATTTCAAAGCAGGGCAAAGTATTTCTCAAGCAGCAGTTACTGGATGTGGTTGTTTATTCCACAGCATTTCTGGGAAGCTGCACATATTCAAGAGGTAGGTAACTGTGTTCCTAAAGTTAAGGAGCTGTTAAGTGTTTTATCTAATGAGATGGTCTCCTGCTATCTGCTCGTAATGGTAGCTATCTCACAGCTCATCAAGAGGATGCCTTCTCCTCGCTCTCCCCCAGGGAATGGCTCCGTACCTTGGTTGATCACCACAACTCTCTGCCAGCCTTTTACCAGCTCCTGGAAGCACCAGCTCAGAAAGCTCACACAACTGAAACTGTAACCACAGGTCTGGGTTTCACTGCTTACATTTAATGAGCAAAATGAAAAGGCTGTTTCCTCAAAGGTTTTCTCAGGTTATACCTTAAAAGAGATTTTGAAAGTGATTTGTTTACTGCTGATAGTTAACTCAAGGATTAAGCTCTCTAAGCTTTTCACACCTGAGCCTTGGATCCTCCCCAATTTTTTTTTCTGCTTCCCCCCACCATTGCAACACAAGCCATAATCATTACTCATACTTCCAAATATTTTGTTCTGGTTTTCTAGTCAGCTTATCTTCTCTTCAGTCGTTTAAAATAGAAAATCACAGTCCTGTATTTACATTGCATACAACCTCAGAATATATATTAAATTTTGATTTATAGATACAAAGTGTAACAATCTGTTCAATTGAAACAGTTGCCTTTAAATACCACTGAGCACTGTAAATAACCCTACTTTTGACAGCAGTAACAACCACGTTCTTTAGAAAGTTACAGTGCACTTGTAATAATTAAGATGGACATGATTATACAGCACCTGAAAATAATGCTGTGTTTGGAACACCTGGGCAACAAGAGTAAGCCTTAATTATGGATATTCTGAAACCGTGGATGCCATCTGAGTTCATAGAGATGGACTGATAATGAAGAGCAAAGCCCAGGCATCACCTACTGCAGTGAAATAAACAAAGGACGTAGAAGGAAAGCAACTTAGAAGTCAGATGCATAACATCCTAAGATCCGAACAAACCAGACAGCAAGAATATGGCCACTGTTACTGGAAAAATGACCAAAACACCGCAGGTCCCTTCTCTGCTTTCCAATCAGCTCCGCTGGTATTGGTCGACTGTGCTACTTCTCCACAGGAATATAATCTTGATGAAAACACCCTGAAACCTAAGTATACCTTTTAAGAGTAGCTGTCATGAGGAAAAGCTTGAGAGAATAGCTTTTTTTATATAAAGGGGGAAAATATTCCACAAATAAATTGTTACCTAGACACCTTATTAAAGTCAAATCAGGATCAAATCAGAAGGGCAAAGAATTAGAAAGAAGCAATTTAGGCAAGAGTATCACCTTTCCATAGAAAAGCAAACAGGAAAAGTGGTTAGACAAGACCACTGATGATGGTTTAAGAGAGAGGATTCTGTTTTCTGAACTGGTTTTTCCCATCAGGGATTCATGGTGTCCAGCCACTGCTCTCCATCACCTGAGCGTTACCGGCAGTGTATCATACTTCATGACACTGGCTGCTGAACAAAAAGCTTGTAATCAAAGCGTCAGTCCCACAAAAGCACAGTCTGGTGTTAAATTTGGCACAAAAGGTTCATTCAAAGCTTCCTGAAGTCCAAACAAATCCACTTTTTTTTCAACAGATTTTGGGTGAAGAACTAAGGGATTTGTGATCACAAACATATTTAGTCTTTTATACTGTACCAGACTAACGTAAATCAGTAAACATTTTGAGCAATGTTAACCAAATACCTACAATAATATTACTGTAAGGATCAGATTAACTAATGCTGCTCAGTGCATTTAATTTTGGAACAGTTTATTTTTAAACAATAAAACCTTTTGCTGTTCCAAAACAATTTTTTAAAAAAAGCAAATGAGAATATTCCAAATGAACATAGCGGGGTTTTGAAAATACAGGAAGAAATGTTCATTTTATATTCATTTTTTTTTCACTGAAGATCATTTTAATGACGTGGCCACCACTCTGCTGGTACCCAGGAGCATGTGGGGTGTTACGTGCCGCCTCCTCCTTGGTGCATGGACCTTAACCGCGCACTTTGCACTGCACAAACCTACTGACACGAAAGATCAGTTAAACAGCCTCAGCAGATGGAGTTGGGTGTTGCTTTTAGCAGCTTCTCTGCCCTCAGGGGTGTGCGACAGCAATGAACTCTCTGCCCTCTGCTCAATGACTCGTCAGGGCTGGGTGCAGGCAAAAGCAAGGAGAAACCTCCACATAGACATCTGCTCCTCAAAAATCAGCATGGAGTTGTGCTTGATCGTGGATCTCCTATCCAGCTCCTGCCTGCACAACGGCTGTTACTTCCTAACTGGTTTTCCAAAAGCTAGACTCCTACTTCAGTCCTTAGAAAAATCAACTTTTAAATGTGTTCGACAGCAACAGCCATCTCTGAACAGCAGTTTCCCATCAAGCTGCTGCACTCGGGGAGCTGGCTGCGGCTCCCGGCTCGCTCCGGCGTTCAGAGGTTTTGCTAAACAGCAGCGTTTTGTTTCCAACCCACAAGAGCCCATAGAGACATGCCAGCACTAAAAACCTTTCAAGAAGGGATCTGACATTTTCTTTTGTTCCCATTTCTATAGTATTTTCTCCTTCTAGAAGGTTATTTGAAGTATGGTGCTGACATTTAGCAAAATGTGAAATATGAATCGGAATAACTGTTCATAGGTAGCGATGCAGTGCAGGACGCGGCGTCCCACTGGAGGGGCACTGGCCAGAACACACGTAATTGTTCAAATGCTCCCACAGCCTCAGTCTGTGCAGTGCTTTTCTCTCTCTCCCCCACACAAATTAACCCACAAGCACCAGTATAGAGATGCTACATTTTACCACAGAGGTTTTTCTAATCTACTGCTCCATCATAAATCAGAAACATCTCTTCCATCTCACTCTGGCAAAACATTTTGTGACCAAAGATGCTTATGCATGCAAATCTTTCTTGTCACAAACACAAAAATTCCCCCAAATTCCCTATGTATAATAACCTCACTGCAAAAAACTACCAGATAAACCTGCCTCTAGAAAAAAAGCTGATCAGAAGATGAAAGACAGACCAAGACATCAATAAACTGTCCCTTTTCAGTTATTTATGAAAGGACCCACTGCAAGGGAACATATTTTATAGCACCAATATTCTTGGATGAAAGTTGCATACACTTTTGTCTACAAAACCCCCACCACAAGACGACAAAACGCTCAGCACTACAGAGCTCCCTCTCTCACTGTGGAAGCAAGGGATGCTCTACAGCTCCATAAGCATTCAGAGCCCCACCGACCATGACTTCCAGGCACACAAGTGCCTGCTTGAACAAATCAATGTAAATCCTAGGGCCTAATTTCCCTAAGTGCTGATTTTCCAAAGAATAACCGAAGTCAAAAAGAGGAATGGGATTTCATCCTTCCTGCAAAATCAGCAACAATTCAGAGCTTCAATCAAAGACTTTGTTAACTTAAGATCACTTTGACTGTATTTTATTACATAAACCAGAAAAGTCTGTATTATCACAACTTTTTTAAATGCAGAAAGAAATATCAGTGTCTTCCACACAGATGAAAAAAATACCAAGTGTTTATCTTCTTGTAAATGTATGACAGCATTTGAATGCCTGTCCAGAAACCATTGAATATCATCAAATCGTTTAATGTCTGCTAAGACTGCTTCAGTTGCCTACCCATGTATTCACGTTTACAAAAGCAGTCAGCAAGCCAGTGAAAAATAAAGCAAGAAAAACTCCTGCAGAAAACCCTGTCGTGGTGAGCAGAACTGAGCCTGCTGTGCTGAGCAAGCAACGTGCCATTCCTCTGCAAGTGTTTACACCATCCTAGAAAAGATAACGGATGCCTCCCACCCACATTCCTTAAGTGAAACTATTTGCCAAAATTCCCTGAAAATTCACAGTGAGAATTTGTACACATTGGAACTAGCCCCCTTAGTGCATCAATATGCTTC
Organism: Chlamydotis macqueenii; assembly: GCF_036417535.1. NCBI lineage: Eukaryota > Metazoa > Chordata > Aves > Otidiformes > Otididae > Chlamydotis > Chlamydotis macqueenii. Next base: position 7,373,287 of record NC_141567.1, on the reverse strand, counting down.
CTTAAGCTCCTCTGTGACAAAAAAAAAAAAAAAAAAAAAAATGAACTCCAAGGACACAGGCCACAGCATGCCGAAACACCTTGGTACTTCTGCTTTGGCAGTTGCCAGAGACTTTGGGCCAGTCCTGGGGTTTATGAATAAGCTCTCAGTAGCCCTCACTGCTGTGTTTAAGGGCTATCATTAGTCAGACTTTCCCACCTTCACATTTTATTTGCAAAATTGTGCAAGGCTTATTTTGCGGAACGTCTGCACTCCAGCTGGCGTCCAACTAGGGATGCGATACAAATCCTCAGGAGCAGACAGAGAAAAATTAGATAGAGTTTACACCTTACAGTCACTTTGCACATGCGCTGTAAAATCAACATTTACCAAAAGTGCCAAGTTTGTGGCACAAGGATAATATTCTCAGGAGCATCAGACTTTCTACACACAGGCAGATTTCTTTCAGGAAATCTTAGAAGTGTGATGCTGATACACTGCATACACACACACACACACAAAAAAACCAAACACCTTCTGGGTGTGTTTTAAAACACTGACCTTTACAACAGTTTGTGCTGTTTCATAAGAGAAGACACAGAAAACATCAGTGCTTTGTGTATTTTAAGGTGGATGAAGTGCAAAGCACAGGATGCAGATGTAGTAGGGGCATATTGGTGCACATCACATCCCATCTCTGAGCACAGAGGCAAACACATCTTTTGAAAGGCACGTGGAGGGTTCCCAAAGCAGGGAACCCTTTCTCCCAGGCTTTTCCCTCTGTTCCAACCCTCGAGTCTCACACATGCCCTAGAGTTCCTCACCGGTTAGGGACTGGTCTGCTCCCAGCACATTCCATTCTGCTGGCAGTTTCAGGTGCCGAAATGCCAAAGCTACTTTCTCATCCAAAAAGTCCACGTCAGCAGCAGGTGGTCTTGACCGGTCCAAGAACCGGGTGAAGTTTAGTGCCTGCTGGTTGCCAGCGCAGGTGGCCAGAAACTGGGCAGCATCATAGGCTTCATCCTGGACAAACTGGAAAGTCTCTTCTGCAACAACCAGAACAGGATGACCTTCTCTGGAGGCACAAAGTGCCACCTTCACTGTCTCACAGCAGTCATGGCCTGCAAAATAAAACCAAGGGAAATTGTAAAAAAAGAACAATTGCATGTACTGAAGAAACACAACTGAGCAACTCCTTTGACACACAGTCTTTACATTACATCAGGTAAGAGCAAGTTATTGAGGGTCACAACTCTAAATTAAACACTATCTTGGAAATCTATATGTACCATCAGAGATAAGTATTCCTTGCAGACTTTAAAAGCAAAAGATGTGCAACTCTTCTCTGGCACAATATAAACTAAGAAACATAAGCCACCCTTATCTGACCTGACTATTTTTGACCAGTGACAAGTAAACTCAATAGCGTTAGGTAATTCAAGTGAAGATTTTGCTAAAGTTACAAAGAAAATAACAGTCCGAACAGTCAGATTACATGGTCAAACTTTGCTTTTCCAGCTCCACAGGACTCCAGTGACTCACCAGAAACCAGAACGCAAGTGCTGCAAAACTATGTACTCCAAAAGCTGTCACAACGCTTGGCTTGTACATAAAACACCACAATTTCACCTAAAACAAAGACTTAAAAAGAAGCCAGGGCTATGAGAGTGCGGCCTGCCCGGGCCTGCTCTGTGCATGCCCTCAGATCCCACGCTGCACCTGCCCTTTGCATTTGGGTTCACATAACTAAACTAAAACTAAGCTGCCTCCGCTAAACAAAAACATGGAAATGGCCACTTTCCATATTTACAAAACAAAAAGGCTGGAAATTTGATAACTTTTAAGTTTATTTATTTATTTAGGGCAACGGATGCAAGAGAAAGGATGCCCTGGCATGGCAGCAATTTCCTCGACTCAAAAACTAAAAAAAAAAAAGGAAACCCACACCACTTTTTTGAAGTTTTTAAAGGAAAAATACACTAGGTGTCCAACACAACTAGCACTTGTAATCGTCAGATGTGCTCCTTCAACAATAAGGTTCGCGTTTCAAGTTCACCATGCGGCCCAGTTTCTTGTTCCAGTCTCGGACTGACGTCATGGCTGTTTTTGCCAGAACAGCATGGACCCTGCACTAATTACTGGAAAAGCTTCTTTTTGCCCATGACCTCAGCATACTACTACATTCATGAAACCCTGCTTCATTAAATACAAAATGACTATTTATTTTTAAAGGCTTGAAAATTCAATTTAAGCCCCTATTTGCAGTCAGTGGGAAAGTTTCCTTCTTGTGTCGGGGCCCTTTGCTGTTGATTTCCCTGACAAAAGGAGAAATATGTCCCTAATCTTCATGGTCTTTCAGCCAACCTTCCAAATCTGTTTTGAGGCTTTTGGCATCTAGACAGGTTTTGTTTGCTGAAAGAGGTGATCCTGAAGTTAATTGAAAGGTCAAAACTGCTGCACCAAAATTGTCAGATAGGAGGCTGCGCAAATGCAGCTGGAAAGGTATCAAAGACAAGCATAGAAAGGGAGAAAAAAAACCACGGATGTCACTGCAACAGCTCAACACAACCTTGCTGATGTCTCAGACTGCACAGAATAACTTCTTAAGCGCATAGCTAGGCTTCTCTTCTTCATACTTTTTTTTTTTTCCCCACAGTATAAAATTAGGCCATTTATGCTGGCCTAACTGTAATGGAAGTCAAATAGCCCATTCCTTAATTCTTCCTGCATTGCATTTTACTCCACTTCTCCTTCTGCTCCTCAGCTACTTTAAATTTGGCTTGGAAACAATTCACTAGTTAGAGACGTTTTGAGAAGTGCCAACATATTGCAGGAAAAACATAGAAATTAAAAATCTATTTCAGTCTATGCAGACATGGGTGCAGCAACTGCTTCTGTCAGGATAAAGCAAATTTGTCATCTTCACGTAAAACCACACCTCAAAAATTATTTAAAATGAGACAACTCTTCAACTAAAGAATTCCTTACTGGACCACTTACTGAAACTTGCTTTGGGCAACTCATAAGAGCAAAAATGAAGAACACAGGATTCTGGTCTCTCTGTACTTATCCCTGAAGAGATGAGACGCATCAGTATAATAGCACTGCATCCTTGACGTGATTACAGTGAAAAACAGTGAGCAGAAGAACAGGTCAAGATTTCTGAGCTCTAGGTAATTAGCAGACAAGCTAATGTACGGCCTTAGACTTGGCCATCTAATTGGTACCTGTGTCTGTGATCTGGGGTGTGGTTAACAGGGCAGCAGCAAAACTCTTCAGACTTTTTCTTGTTAAACAAGGCATACACGGAGACAAAACATCCCTGAACAGAGCTTTACTAAAACATGATTTCATTTCCTACTCCTCTAAAAGTGGAAATCCTGTCCAAACCTCCTATTTTCAGAATTCACATTTGAGCTATCAGACAATGGGCCCCAGCCTGGGCGGCTATTTAAAACCCTGCTGGAAGCACATGTTTGGGTTTGCCTGGTAGGTGACTAAGGACTTCAGTGCTAACTGCATCCTCTGAGTTACCGTGGTGGGGCTGGCTTGAAAGAGGTCTTACAAAGACATTTAAGTGGGACAGTAAAGCCAGACAACAAACGCGGTGAATCTCATGGAGCATCTTGGATTTGCACCCAAGAGATGTTGCCATCTGGTGCCTCTGTAGACAGGGAAGCCAAGGGATCTCCTGTGGCCATCCAAAAAGTGCTTATTTTCTGCTTCAGAAATCCCAAATTCTGGTTCTGAAAAATCAGAGCCCATATTTCAAGTGCATTTGTGTGATTTACACAGTTGTTGTACTCACTCTTGCAACACAGGAAAACTTATGAAATACATAGGCCCGGTACCAGTAACAGACATGAGCCCTTCTTTTTCCTTTTACACCTTCAACTACTAATATGGAGAGTGTATAAAGTTTTTTTAAGGCTCTTTATACCACAGATGCCCCCCAAAAAAATCTATAGAAGTGTAAGACCCCCACATGTTACACCATAAATAATTTCAATACAGATTCAATCACTTTTTCCTGTGACTGATGTCATCTAGAACTGGCATCATTTCCTTTTAATTCCACTGCCTAGAGCAATCAAGTACACCAAAGAGGATGGACTGCAACAAGTATTCTTGGCTATGCTGTTTTCTTCTATTTTAGGGGTTTTTTTTGTTTCATAATTAAGAGTATTTTCAAATCCACAACTGGTATTGCCAAGTGGTCAATTGTTATGCAACTTGTTTACTCTTTTGGTATACCAGTACAAAGATTGTAATTCATGAAATACAGTTTTTTCTATGAAAAGTTGTTTCCTAGGGGAAAACACAGTCTGTGGTAGAAGAGAATAAAGTATGAACATATGTAAAGGATTTCACAGTAAAATAAAAGTTTGAAATGAAAATACTTCCAAGATAATTGAAATTAATTTTAGTCTATCCTTTTAAGTAGCAGGAAGAAAGTAGAGGAAAAAAAAAAAATCTGAGAACTACAGGAATTAAGAACAAGTAAAAGACCAAACCTGCTTCTCCACCTTAGCTTAAGCACGGAGAGAAAGCTCCCCGTGAGTCACAGCATTTGGAGTACGCGGGAGGGTTTCAGCCCTATGGAAAACAGACTCTCAGGACCTTTTTCTGCCTAATTTTGCTCCTCCTCCACTTTGAAACCCATACAAGAATCCTGCACCCTCCGAGATCAAGCGAGAAAAAGTGACTCAGGTATTACCGAGCAAAAGCTCAGGGTGATACAGCACAGGGCAAGAGCATGCACGAAAGCAACTACATCCCACAGAACTGCCTTGCTGACTGTTTCAGTGACTTGGCTCATAGACAGCGTGTCTCCTGCCCTTCACTTGCTTCATTAGGAGCTGCTGCAGCTCTGGACTTAGAGGACTGGACTCTCTCTCCCTGTTTTCCTCCACTAAGCTCTTCTGCATTTCCCAGATGCTACGCTCCAGCCTTTCAGTGAAAGCAGAATTTGTGCCCAATAATGCAGCCATTACCGTGATGGCACACAGCACGCACTCACTGCGCCACACAAATACTTGAGCTCCCAGCACACCAGGTCATTCTGTGAGCTGAGTTTTCTCCTGCACGGAAGTTCTTCCCAAATCTGTCCGAGAGCTTCCCAACGCCAAGAGGCCTCCGCTGCCCACAGCAGGCTGTGGTCAGGGCTTCTGACTCATGTGGATAGGGATGAGGTCGTTCCTCCTCTTGTTGGTTTGTTTGCCAGATCATGATTTGAGGCTTTTTATTATAAGCTGCTTTTTTTTTTTTTTTTTTTTTTCCCCAGTGGGGGAAAAGCTGCTCTAGAAGCAGAGGCAGGCAATGAGGCTGCTGTCTTGCAATGAAGTTTCACTTCCCTTCTTCAACACAGACTTTCTACACTGCCACGTGCAATCTGCTTGGGCATTCAATGTCTCAGTTACCCTCCCTACTCTGTAGAGATGCTGGGAAGAAAAAAATAGATTATTATGATAGTCTCAGTTACTACATTAATAAGGACTTGCTGAAAAGCTCAGTTTATGACCAACACTAAGTAGAATGAGCATCCGTGACATAAGTGGACATGTCCATCCCCAACAGTACAATTTCACAGCAACATCAGTCTAGCCATAGTAGCACCATCTCTCTGCATCCTTCCATGCTTGAACCTTTGATATTTTCTTAATATGCAAACTCCAGCAACCAAGATTTTGCAACTAATGAGACCCAAACTAGAACGACATCCAGTGCCACAGCATCTCTGCCTGCCATGCAAACAGACCTTAACGTGGGAAGTGTCAGAACTACAGAGCACCTCTGGTACCAAGGAAAACTTCTTCAATTATGGAGAATTTCATGGAATCACCTAATGGTTTGGGTTGGAAGGGACCTTAAGGATCATCTAGTTCAACCCCCATGCACTGGACATAGACCCCTTCCACCAGACCAGGTCACTCAAAGCCCCATCCAGCCTGGCCTTGAACACTTCCAGGGATGGGGCATCCACAGCTTCTCCGGGCAACCCATACCAGTGTCTCACCACCCTCATTCGTAAAGAATTTCTTCCAGATCATTTAGAAATAGAAGCATTTTAACAGCAACAGTAAAACAACAGTTAAATAAGGTTTTGGTACCTTTTCCCCAAGGCAAACAGAAGCTTAGTCGGATGATGTAATCTGGTTTGTCCTTAAGCTGGCAAAAGGGCTACTGGAAGCACACAAAGCACCATCCGCTGCCTAATTCTTGTAACTTGGTAGCTTATTTTGATACTTCAAGTTATGACATATCAGCTCAGATGAGAATCTGTTGCTTACAAGGGAAAACTATTTCCCTTAAATTTGTAACACAGTCAACAGTGGGGCAGGAAAACCACCCCATCCCATCCTTCCGAGTAAGTGCAAAAATACCGGTGGCATTCATCCTTTGAGTGACTTCTGAATCTACGCTTAGCCACAACTTCAGGTAAAAAAAGCTACTCCCATAAATTTACACTCAGAAGTCCCTTCTTTTATTATGCACAGAAATAAAAGCTTACATTTGAACAGTACTGTTAACAATACACATGCAATGTATAAGGCTGATGATAAAAACAGCACAAGAAAGAGGCAGATTGCTGTACTAATTATATAGTCATTTGACTGCAATTGTAAGCTTTTATTTAGGTAAAATCTTTCAGGACATAGAGGATTGTCACACACAATGAGAATTTTGAATGTATTCTGATAGTTTACATTTCCAGTCCATTTTCTTTAATTTCTCATCTAAAACCACCTCATGTTGTTGAGATTTTTTTTTTTAAATGTGATTTCCTTTGAAATTTGGTTAAAACATTCTACTTAATTTTGGCAGCAGAAGTAATCAAATCACTTCTTTTTTTTGTTGGTTTTTCTTTTTTTTTTTTTTTAATGCCTCCATACATCATCAAAACAACTGGAAAAGTCAAGGAAAAAAAAAATTAAAGTCTAGTTTTGTTTTTACATTAGCCTTAACTGAATTACGGTCACCACAGCCCCTGATGGTCTTCATCTGAAGTACCCTGTGGACCACATGAAACTCTGAGGACTGGGGATGAGGATGAGAGAAGAGCCCCCAAGCCCAGGAGGGAACCAGAGGAGGTTCAGGGCAGGCTGGCAGAAGGGCTTGGTATGTTCCTGCATGAATCAGCCCTCCCTTCATCCACCTGAGAGGTCCCTGAGGAGCAGCTGTGCTCCCAGGGATGCGCAATATGTCTTGCATCACAGGGACAAATGAAAGATGCTCGAAGTCGGAAGCAAAGGACAAAATATTGGCTAAAAGCTGTTTGCAAGAGTTTCCTTGCAGAGCACTTGCTAAATGCCCGGGCCGGGATATTTAAACAAGGGTTGGTCTCCCACACACTGTCTCTTGTTCATGGCTAATCCTGCAGCGAGGTCAAACAACGCCAGCTCTGAGTCACCACAACTTCTCCAAGGCAACTGGCTGAATATACAGTGTAAACAAGGATTACAGATTCACTGTCGAGTTCAGGAAGAAGGAGGAGGAGGAAGAGCTGAGTTGAAATAAGTCATGCTCTTATTGAAATCAGAGTGGTCAGTGCTGAAGCAACACTGGACAAATTCATCAGTGTCAGTGGTGGGTATGAAAAAAATTGTTTTCTCCCAGTTTGCTTCTCCCAGCACCCCCTTCAACACTAATTTTTTTTTTTTTCTCTCAAGTTGTTTCTCTGAGCACAGAAGAGGGAGTTATCCAAACAGTTCCTTACATCTTAGACGCCACCTCTTCCCTCACACTGTGGCCCCAGACAGTACTATCTGGCTGGAACGGGACTATCTCTCCGAAAGGTCCGTTAGACCTTTTCCTGATGCAAGTTGTATTTTGGGACAGCACCTATTCCTATGCAGCTTCCCATGCCACAAGATCATGACTCTACTGGGTCAAAAAAAAAAAAAAAAAAAAAAAAGCACATTATAACTAAAGGAACAATTGAGAGCAATTCCCGCCTTTCCCTTTGAATCAGAAGCAGGGTCAGATTTCCCACTAACTGTGACAAAACGAGCCCCAGGATGCCTCAGTTATACACAGGGCTGGCAGGACAGGTAGAGCCCAGAGCATCGTCCCAGGTACCGCCTGGCAGCCACCGCCCCAGCCGCATCCACCGCTGCTCCGAGGACATCGGGCTCGGCAGTGATAGGAAAGCATTGCTCCCGCCCGGAAATCCCATGAAGCATGCCGGTTCCTGTGCAGGCTGAAGGGGAACACTGAAGCTTTTCAGTTCCTTTCTTGGCAACGCAGTCATGGTCCCGAGGGGGAGGTGAGGTCATTACAAGCGGGGCTGGCAGAGCCCCACGCCCGCCACACAAAAGCAGAGGAGTCACCCCTTCTTCCCCCTCCTCTGGGGGAAAATAAGCACTAATCTAATTGACTGCACACAGCTTCAGCCGTCAGTAACCGTAAAAAGACTTCTCTTCCCAAGCCATGTGAACAACCTGAACAGCACAAAAAGAGGAGGAAATGAAAAAATACGGTGGCCAACTTTTAGCTACTCGTTCCCAGGATGAAGGAGTCCCTAGCCCAAATTTTACGTCACGTGCATCTTTCAAAACGATACTTCTGAGATAGATAAAAAGACAAATCCAAGAAATACACTCGCCCAGTTAAGCTATCCTGCGTACAGTGAGAATGTCAGGCGTTTTTCTCACACTGGTATCAACGTGCTGCATAGCAACAAGTTAGAATGAAAGGTTAATGGTGAGGACCACAGCCTGGAACACGCTCATTCCCACGGTCCTGAAGTCACTGAAGGAAAATGCCGTGAAGATTTGGTTTGTTTTGTTAATGGCATGAAAGCTTAACAAGAGCGGTGGGCTTTAATGTGAAAACCCATCCCATCTGAACCAGCGGTGCTGGAGGGATGGCACCAAGCACCATACGTTGCCTGTCACTGCAAGAGTTTCAGAAACTGTGTGTCGGCTCTCATCTGCACGACAGGATTTAGGGGAAATGGACTGCATTTCACCAGGACTACAGTAATGAACCTCATCCAGTTAAGCAGATCCTAAGTTTAGCTCAGACTTACCAGGCTGTACATCATTTGGACAACAGCATCTCCACCCTGGCAAATGTGTCATCTGTTATCTCGATCACACTTAAAAGCTTTTTACTATGTGTAAATATAACCATTTCTACAATATAATCCCATAGACACACATTAAATAATTGCAATCTCAGAGTCATACAATTGTAGTGAAATCAAGGGAAAGATTTTTAAAAGGCAAAAGCAGTCATCCAAACCACGCTTTCTACTCTATGAGTGTGCAAATGAGGAAAAATATGACCAAGAAAAGAGCATTACATTTGAGTCCACTTGAATTAACCAAATTTCATGAACTGATACACTAATATGCAAATAAAGGCAATTGTTTACCAGGAGAAATTGTCTCCAGACTCCCAGGATTAATCTTTCTTGTGCTTGTGCAGTGTTGGACAGTTGACCCAGTGAAGACCAAGTAAAAAACTACATCATCTTCAACTTGATCTTCCTCAGTCAGCTGCACTGTAATAACAGAGTCACCCTAGGAAAAAAGACAAGAAAGTTAGGTTTACATTTGCAAGAACTCCATTATATAAAACTTCTCTACCTCCAAGGCTCCTGCTTCCCATTCATATGCTACCTTCACACAACTCAGGGCCCATCCCAACTTTCAGATAGGCAAGTCATCCTTAGCATGTCTCTTAGCATCACAGCCAACCAACCAGCTAGAAAATATGTTGAGCACAGCTCTGGGAAGAGATACGTAACAATCTCAAGGGTATATTCAAAATAGCAACTTCATATGGTGAAATCATGCCAAGTCTGACAAAGATGAACACATATCCCACACAGGGTTTTTTATAAACACGCATACATATCCCCCAAATATACATAGCTAAGGCAACAAAACAGGGATAGCACTCTAAAATTGCCTCCATCTTCACAAATTTTAATCACTAATTCCCCAGTTCTTGCCTGAGTGTTCACATCTCCCCCGTCAAGATAGCCACTGACAGTTCCGGTGTAACCAGTTTAATGACTGATGCATCTCTCATCCTCAATCCATAAACACACAAAGATATGAAAGGTTCATATCCACCGAGATATTTTCCATCCTCCTTAAAAACAAAACAAAACCAAACCAAATAAAACCCACAACAACTGTGGCTGTACAGACAGCGGTAGCTCTTCTCACTCAGCATCTATAAGCTCATGCTTGGTGAAAAGCTCTGCAGATTATCAAAATCAGCAGTTCTTCAAGCCCTGAAAAGAAATCTGTTGTGATCTGTCAGCTGAACGCTCCTGCTTAGTTTTAGGGGACTTCATTTCAGTATCTCAGTATATTCCAACATTTTGCTCACCTTTGCTATCAGCAAAAATTATGTTCATAAAGGGCACACGTTATCATCGTTAACCCTGCACAGGACACAGTGAACACGGCTGAAATTCATACACCTGCACGGACAACAGCAGCAACATCCACAAAGTTCAGTTTTCCATGAGGAAGGGAAAGTAAGAAAAAAGGATGGCTTGCAGTTACTACAGCACTAAGTGAAGCATTTTCATTTGATCTCACCATGTATCATTTATCTGCCCAAAGAATCATATAAACGATGAGACAGTTAGAACAACAGACAGCCAAGTGACCTTCTGCCCCTTTTCTGTCAAGATCAAAACCAGTTGGATGCCCCAGTTTTACAGCACAGTTGCATTAGCCAGGTCTCTGCCACCACCCCATTGACCATATGGTTAAGGCTGCAAATCTGGAAAGGATTTTTTTATTATGATTATTTTTGCAGATTATGTAATTCTAATTTGCATATCCAATAGAATACGCATGTCCTTTCATTTAAAATCTTCTCCTTAAGATCACTCAGTTCATCCCTCTTTGTCAAACATGACTATTGCAGAAAAATCAGAGACTTCCAAGCCCTCCCGTACACCCATGCTGTGAAAGCATCGCTTCCTATGGTCTTTCTCACGTCTCCCCCTGGTTCTCCCTCATCTCAGCTCCTTTTACAGCCCCCTCCAGCTTCCTTCTCCCAAGTTCACGTCCAGTTCTCCTCTGATCTGCTCTGTCTGGTACCTCTTGCCAGGGGCAGTGCTGCACCTTGTTTTGATAGAAACAAGTTTTTTCAGTGCTGTACACAACCAGCCCCTGGTCTTAAAAACAAATATATAGGTCAGTCTCATAACACACAAAAAAGACGGCTGAATTCAAAAAGATAAATGGAACAGTGAGTCTAGTTGGCATTTCCAGGGGTTGCAGAGTTACAAACACATGTTTTGGGAAGGTCTCCTGATACTATCAGACCAGACTTCCAGCTGGGGAGAAAGAAACCATGTAGCAAAAGTATATATTGTATATAGTCAGTGTTAAAATAAAAACAGGTGCAAAAAGAAATAAATCAAGCTTTCAATTCAACCATGACCAGTTCACATGCTGAGTTGAAAACGAAATATTCTATTTCAAGCAAATGGATCTAGTTTTGAGCGGATGTTAAAAAAAAAAAAAAAAAAAAAAAAAAAACAAAAGCTGAAGCTTTACCCTACAAACCCTTTGTGCTTTGGTTTTCATATCTGTCTTTTTTCAAACTGTTCCTCCCTTAAGGCATGAACATATAAATTACTTAAACGGATTTACAATGCAGGTGACATTTCAGGATGCTCATCAACAGGGCTGATGGTTTAAAGTGGGATCTGTTAAAGGACTTGTTTCTTTTACTTAACTCAGAAGTCAAGTACAGTTAGTCAAATCCCGTGAAAGGAAAGCAGGCCCACGCAGAGTGCACATGAGAAGACACCTGTCTGTCCATGCAAACTACCCACTTTTCAAGGAAAAGCAATTTAATTTGCAGCGTTATTGCAAAAGCTAATTTGTCTAGTTACTGACAAAAGCGTGTAAATACACGTAAGAAACCTCAACAGCAGAGGTTCAACATAACCTGAAATCTGTCTAAGCCGGGACTTAAAAAAAGATAGCTTAGCTTCTTATATAGATACCTGACCTAATTTTGAAGGTTGCCCTGCTTTGGAGGGTGGGCAGACCAGATGACCTCCAGCAGTCCTTTCCAACCAAATTATTCCACTATTTATATTTTAATGCAGTTTATTTCAGTTATTGTTTAAGTCTAGGGGGAGCACAAGCTATCATCAGCTGATACCAATCTGAAAGGCTCTTCAGCTATGTCTAAGTGCAGTGGGATGGTTTCCACCACCCAGCTCCCTCCTCCTCCTCTTCTGGAGGACCCTCCAGCAAAAGACTGAAGGGGAATGCCCGATAGCCTTATTATGATAACTTTTCTCTTTTTTTAAGTGCAATTTTAAGTCGTCTTCAAATATCTTCATCAAGAGTAATAATGTGTCATTTACTTTACTGGTGTGTGCTTCAGTTTACTTACAGGCGTCTCCTGAGTCACCTCTTAGCTGCACTGTGCATGGTGCAGCTCACCGTGCGGGATGGGACCTGAGATCCCAGGAGGAAAAGAGTAAAGCTCTAAATAAGACACACATCTCTACTTCCCAGTTGTTAACAATTCTGTTGTCCGCTGCCAACTTTAACGTGATTTTTGAAAATTATATTCAAACAACTACTTATTTGAAAAGGAAATAATGTACAGAATAAACCCCCCCTCTTTCAAACATTTTTGCAGTTAAAGAAAAAGTTACAAATGCAGCCAAATTCCTCCAACCCACATAGAAGACTTTCCAACAGTACTATTGCGTTCAGCCTCCAAAAACATTTTAATTGAAGTATGTTTACCTTTATTCATTTAATATTGTCCAAAAAAGTCATCTGTTCAGTATCACTGCCACACAAGGTGGTTATTATAACCCCGTTTTCATCCCAAATGGCTAGAAATGGGAGGCCAGCCTGCCAATATCCCTTTGGTGAAAGCAGAGACAGATCAAAGCCATTCTCTGGAATGCTCCAACAAATAAGAATAATTTAATTTCAAAACTAGTTTGGATCAACTAATATTTACTTGGCTTAAAGCCCATTGGAAATGAAAACATTCCATTTTGGTTGCCCTCTCCCTCGTTCAGATCTGAAAATCTCTGGTTTCAGATAGCTGTAATGGGATGTAAAGAAGGTGGATGTGGCTCCTTCCTCTAAATATAATAGAATCACAGACTGGTTTGGGTTGGAAAGGAACCTTTAAAGGCCATCCAGTCCAACCCCCCTGCAAGGAGCAGGGACATCTCCAACCAGATCAGGCTGCTCAGAGCCCTGTCCAACCTGGCCTTGAACACTTCCAGAGATGGGGATATTCCCTTCCTCAAACCAACGGGATGAAGCAGAAGGTTTGCCTTGCCAAGGGATGAGGTTAAAGCCCTGACCTTGGGCTTTAAACTCCTATAAAACAATTCAGAAAGGGCTTTAAGCTCAACCTTTGGCTTAGTTACAGCAGCAGAAATACAATTACGTCTAAAAAGGCCCAAACGCTGTTAATAGGTCTAAAAACCAAAGCCAGATAGACAACACACCTGTTTGTCAGCATATTTTGCTGGCATTAGGACAACTCCACCTTTTCAGCTATTTATTTTTCCATTGCTGCAGTTACAAAAGCACGTGGATTGCGTGCAGGCAAAGTACGAGCTGCTCTGAGTAACCGTTTCTTCTTTCTCAGACTTGTTTCTGTGCCTTTTAAAGTGAATTATTTACCATGACAGGATTTTTTAATAGATTGCCTCAGCAATATTTGGAAGTGACGATGAAACAAAAAAATCTTTAGAACTCAAAAGAATTAACATCACTTAATGTTATTAGCTGAAAAATACTACCCACCTTCCAAAAAAGAAATAATTGTTTTAAGCATGTAAAGGCATCCATCTTTTCCACCTCAGGCTCTGGAAATCTGTCTGGTTTTGGGGAATTGGTCACAGAGGATTCTTTACAGTGGTTCTACAAGGACAGCCCTGGCAAATGCAGCATTCAAGATCTCCACATGAAAACCATGAGTTTAGGTGGCAGGGGGGAGTTCTCTTTTTTTTTTTTTTTTTAAAAAAAAAAAAAAAAAGACAAGTTGTATTTTTATAGCTGAAGCATGTGATTTCTAAGCTGGTTTTCCCCCCACGGTTCGTACTGGGAATTTTGAAGTACATTATCTAAACCACTAACCACCCACTCTGACCTCCCCCCACACACAATCTAAAAATACTTATGAAAATGAAACGTGTGTTAGATAGCAATGCTGAAGCACTCAAGCATTACTTTAGCATTCTGCTTTAATAAGAACACAGTCACAACTCGTAATCCTGAATTTGTTCTATACAGAAAAGCAAAATTGCTGCTGACGACCATTGCCATCTCTGGCTGTATTTTCATGTAGCCAGCGCAATCCTACTGAATGGGAAGTCCGTATGTCAGATGGGTTAGAGATTCACAAGCAAGGGAAGAAACCTTCCTCCCAATGTATTACCTTTTGAAGGGCTGTTGTAGACGTTGGCGTTAGGATGCTTTATTGAAGAGGCTGGATTAGGTGCTGGATTAGATGAGTAAACATAACCTGCTACTGCACAAGCTTTGTTTTGTTTCCGCTATGCCTAACACGAATCAGACCCTTGTTGGGTCACTGCTTACTGCATTATGTTGGGACACAACAGGAGAAGCACGCTTTTGAAGCAGATTATTTTTTTCCCCCTTTGGGAGACTCTAAATAGCTCCTAAGAGAGCTGCACTGGACCCAGGAAGACAGTACAAAATCACAGTTCTGGTTTCTTCCTCCTCCTTCAAGGAATTCAGGCTCATTGATACATTTACTTATTCATTTTTAGATGGAGTTAGACTTACTCTTAGCTCAGCTACTGCTTGACATAGAGTACACAGAATCAGGCGGTAATTACAGCAGGAGGCAAGTCCTTTCACATCTCTGCACTTCAAGTTTCCCCACCAAAGAAATGAGAATCATGGTTAAAAAATGTACCCAACATTTTTCATCCAAATGGCTTTTAAGGGAAAAGCTGGCTTTTCAAATCACATTACGTTTTCTTTGGAAAGTGCACAGGACTGACAATAATGAAGTCAGACAAAAATCAAAGGGAAAGTTGAGAAATTTCACCTCAAATTGAGAACTGCAGAATCCTCTGAAATCAGCTGGATGATGGAAAGATAGCTTTAGAAAACGCAGCAGAAATCATCCCATAAAAAAAAAAAAAAAAAAGTAGCTCAGAGGCTCAATGATGCATTACCATCTACCTCTGCCAGTACACAACAGGATCAATAGCTAAACTTTTGCTCCCAGACAGCATCCCTGTCTGGAATATCCCTCCCATCTAAGGTTACTTCGGGTTGGTGCAAACATGTGCTTAACCCCCTGGAGAACCACATCTGGGAAGGACACCCGCAGCACATGGACATCCCCAAGCTGAACACAAAACCAGGCACAGCTGCACAGGCTCCTGACTGCAAAAGGAGACAGGGGTTTGGGCAACTATCTTTAGAGCAAACATGACAGTGCTCTCATCTCCTAGAGTAACCCTTCTGATTGAGAAAAGGCTGGATTTCAGTTTTCCCAGGTCTGACTAAGCGTTCCAGCCAGTCAGCTGTGATACAGACACTGAGCGCTGTCACTGCTGGTTCATAAAACCAAGGGATGCTCTTCCGCAGAGAAAAAAAAAAAAAAATCCTACATCCAGCGAACTCTTCCAGGCTGCTATTCCCAGATTAAGCAGACCACCAGCTCACAGAGGGGTGGAATCTGGAGACGGGTCCTACCTTCAAAACATCCAGCCCAGCCCCCTTCCCTCTCTGCCTTAAGAAGGGGTGAGTTTGTCAGTGGGCCTCACTGTATCTTGAGCGCATTTTCTCTCACGGGAACATTATTAGGGTTTCTAAGCTGCCTCCTGGTACTTCAGTCCCAGATGCTGCAATGTCACAACTTGAACCATACATCCCCTTTTGCAGATGTGGCCATTTACCCTTCCAGCTCGCAGCACACACACGTAACAGGAACAGATCAGGGGAGGAGGTCACAGGTATTTGTTACACTGAGATAACAGTAGTCATTGCAGACATCCTCAATTTCACCAGTACATACTGACTTAGAGGAGCATTTAGGAGAAAAATCACATCAAAAGCAGTTCATTCTGCAAAACTCCAGTCCCCAGAAACAAAGGTAGGGCTGTGAAATCTGTCTGAACATGAGCAGCCCTAGAAACCCCTCCTTGCCTGGAGATACTCCCCTTGATAAAGGCAGTGACCTGGGTCAGGAGTGTGGAGAAAGATAGATGTCGTTTGGCTGGAGTGTTGCAATGTCCTGCAGATAAAACCTCCAGGGAGAGACTCCAGAAATAAACAGTATGGCAGACTGCCAAGTTTGGGGTAGATTTGGGTCCTTTTTCAAAGCCATTGACTCCAAACTCCTTGATCTTAAAGTAGCATGAAGCTGGGAAAGAGTTTTTTTTTCCTTAAAATAAATTTAAAAATCACAAAGGAAGACGAGAATGACTCCAATGGGTTTAAAAAAAAAAAAAAAAAACAACCAACCAACAAAACACGACAAAAAAAAAATCAATTTTACTTTCCTTTTCAATTAACAGCAGTGCTACTATTTCTGCCAGCAAAAGGTTTCAGGTTAATGGCACTGATACTGAGCCCCTCTGTGATGAGAAAGGCATATTTTGCAAAGCAGGCTCTTGCCGTTAGGAAAACACATTGCAGACTGTAACGTCTTGCTCCCAGGCCACCAAAAGAGCAGAACGATGGTACATGTTTTTCTGCCAGCCCACAAAGCAGCTCAAGGTGATACCTTCCACATTTCATTAATGTTGCACTGAGCCAACCGATCTCCTCTTCCAGTGCTAGCCACAAAGCCATGACTGAAACCCTGACATATAATCAGAATAGCTTTCTTCCCTTCACCACTTCTTCCCCTTAAAGCTGAGAAATAATTTGGTCCAAAAAAAGAGTTTAGCTTAGCACGCTGATGGATACAAGTGACGCAGAGCCGAGTAGGGACACAGAGTCATTTAGTTAAGACTCTTTAGGTAAAAGGAGTATGCGGGAAAACACGGACATCTGTGATAAACAGCCCCGAATTGTCACTTTGCAGGGTCCCACCGATCCACCCTGAGTGGGACCTGTGCTGAAAACACAGCATGGACACCCTCAACTAGCCTGTCTGCAGAGTCAGCATCACTAAAGCTGATTTATTAACACAGTCTCACAGCCACACTACATCCCAAGCCGGTTCAGGCGCCTAATCCTGCAGCAGGGTCTATTTGCAAAGAGATAAATGGTTTAAGGAGAGCAAGGGGTGTATTTCCTACTCTGAACCAGCGAGAGCAACAGAAAACTCCAGCAGAAATGGGTACACTTGAAGAAATCCATTACTAATAGTCCACATCTTTGACAGAGCATGTCTTGGTCAGTCTCCAAATCAATCAGCTAGGAGATGACACTTTATTGAGCGTCAATAAACTGTTACAGGTATTACATACATATTAATCCAGGCAGCTTGAAGGAGATCTCTACAGACTGCCAACAGAAAATCCATCAAAGTAACAGGATCTCGTTAGTGCTAAGACCCATGATTTATCTTTATGGGTGCATCTTCATGACGTACCACTTCGGTGCACAGAGCCAGACAAGTTCTCAGACTGGGCTGTTAACAGCCAACTTAGCTGCATCACTGCTTCAGCACAGGGCTCCACACGCTCCGCAGCGCTTACATTACCAACACTTGTTCAGAGCATATTTAGTGCATCTGGTTGGTGCTGGACTCCACTATGCAAACAGCCAAGGTCACTTCTAGTAATTTTTATCATACAGGAAGACATGATAAAATTAACAATAAAATTAACTACAAAATGGCAAAAAAAAAAAGCAAGGTTAAGGAGAAAAATAAAGGATGGGAAAAATGCCATTCAACCAGTTGTATTACACGGAAACATCTAGAGAAGAACTGCTATGATTATTTTATTGTTTGGGTGAAATCTGCAGTATGGTGAAGAAAATATTCATTAAATTTGTTGTTTATTTGGGCAGTTCAGCATTAGCCAGACAGTTCATTTAAAACATCGTACACTTGCTGTCCTCAGTCACCACGGCTTGTGCTGGCTGAATAAGCAACTATTGACAGCGACCCCAAACCCCTCCCACAGCAAGGCCCCTACAGCTCTGGTGCTGAGGAGGAGGAGGCACGGAGGAAACAGGAGGAATAACACATTAGGGGTTTGCCCTCCAAACTACACAAGTCTCCATCGCTCTATCCCCCATCCAGTACCATCCAGTTTCCACAAAAAGTACTGATGCTACTGTTACAGATTCTTCAGAAACGGTGGAAACTACAATAAATTCCTATAAAACACACCCAAATTGATAGGAATGTCTTGCTCTGGCCTCATCCTAAAGTCTTTTCTGTTCTTCACTACACTGTTAGAGAATTAAACCAGATAATTTTATTACCAGTCACTTGAGTGATCAAAAGCATTTCCTGCTAATTACTCACGCAGCAATAACAACAAAATTGTAGTGCTTGGGAGAAATAGCAGGCAGCCTGCATGTATTCAGTGACTAACAGAAATTCAGCTATTTTCTTGGTATCAGAGAGGTAGAGAGAGTCACAGTTCCTGGAAGAAACAGTATATATGATGACAGATTATTTGAAACCATTTCCTATCACTGGAGTATTTTCACAAATAGCCTTGATGTGTCTTAAAGGAAAAACAAATAAGCTGGTTTGCACACTAACATCCACAGGCATGAGAAAGCAGAAGGACGGTGTTTTCCTGGTACTCCAGCCTCCTCTACGGCACAGTAAAACCCTCAAAGAGACAGAGCTTAGAGTGTGAGCGCTCATTTTCCTGCCAGCTGCAAAATATCCTTGCTAGTCCTTAAATATTTCACAACTAATGTACTTGGAGCTACTGTAACAACTGAAGCACTTGTTAAAGTGACATTTTTGCCATTAGAGAATAGAAACCATTATCACCATTATCTTACTGAACAAGTACCCCCCAACCACAACTACTAGACAGATGAAAACTTTGCAACGCTTAGAAGAAACACTTTGAAACAAAGATACAAACGTAGGCAGCTCTGCAGACACTGACAAGGTGTCCTGCAACAGAACTGCCACTTGATGGCAGTGCACAGCATCGATCTTTGCACAGAACACTTCATCACGGTTTGTATTTTTTCCACTTGCGCGCAATACGAGATTGTTTCATTGAGCAAGGCATTTGCAGAGACACTGCACGCAGCACAGCCTTCACCAGCAGACAGGAGGCACTGCAGGTAGAGCAGAGGAGGTTTGAGGGGTTATTTGAAAACATCACACCTTCATCAAACCAACATCTTCATAACCACCACCCTCACATCAGCCTGGCTGTCAGAACTGCCTCTCGTCTAACAAAATGACTGTCAGCACTTTGTGACAGAATATAAAGCAGGGACGTGCATCCTGACGAATGAGATGGGAAATTTGTTTGGTCCTTCTAAAGGTAACATGAGAATATTTATGAACTTTCTACAGAAATACATTCCACAGAGGAAGAGTAGCTAAAGAGCATGTTCATCTTCTTAAACACCAAGTCCTGCTCTCTGCTGCTCATTCCTCCTGAGAGGAGAGGAGGCAACAGCACCAGGCAGTGCAGAGGATGGGACTCCTCCTTGTGTCTTTCCAGATATTAACAGTTCACCAGCTACCACAAGAAATAAAGAAGCCTGAACTCAGAGCCCAAGACATACACATCATTTCACTTAGTGTGACAATATAAATATTCCTTCCGCAGCTTCAGGAAACAGGCTGAAGCCATCTAATAACTCCCCAAAAGAGGAGATCGTTGTCTCCTCTGCTTTCCCACCTCTACCCTGCACCAGTTCCGGCACCTTTCATCTGGATGCTGTATTATTTAAAGTTCACCCTAACGCTGCAAAGCAGTGGTGAGTCAAGGGCAGAATTTCAGACAAGTGCTCCAGACTAAGCTAGACCATTTATTATCAGCACATTCATACCCACAAAACAGGATCACAGAAGAAAAGATCAAATAGGTAATTACGGGAGGAGGGCTTTGAACCCAAATCACCAGCATTTTCACTTTCAGATGGAAGAAGGGTTGAGAAAGGGCCTCTGAGCTGCTGTTTAATCAATGGCTTATCCTGGAGGAAGGTGATGCTGATGGTGAGGAGGCCACTTCCACCTTCTACAGGCAAAGCTGCCTTCAGAAAATGCACAGAAGCAACCATTTCACAAGAAGCCCTCTATTAACATTGCACAGATCCCTTGAGCTAACACATGCCTCACTTAAAGGGAGCAAGCCAAGCAAACAGCCTCATGATAACCAAACTGCAACCCAAAGTCTTCATTTAGGCACCCGGGAACAGGAAAGCAGCAGGCAGCTTGACAGAGGATGGTGCAGAGCTCAGGTGGCAGCTGCCAGACGCTCATTTCCATAGAAGGGATGACTTCTTGCATGATGTAGACCAGAATATTGGAAGTGGAAGATGAAAACTTAAAAGATGAGGTCAAACACAGTTCAGTGAGGAAACTATTTTGCTTGCAGAATAAAAGCAGAACCAGACCAGCTGCAGTGTGCTCCTCAAAAGATCAGTTTACTCAACTTTCTTAAAACCAACCAAGAAGCAGGTTCTTCCACAAGCAAATATTTTATTTGAAAAAGGTGCTCAGAGGCCTTCTACTTATTTATAATTCAAAGACATTTTGAAGGTGCGGCAGAAACTACTTTGTCATTACAAAGAAATCAAGTACCCAACAAATAAAATACAAGAGGTTTATCAGATCCTCTCAACACAGAGCTGAACTGAACATCAAGGCTGGTTCTCCTCTTGCCTAAGCATCTCAAAAGAAAGCAAGACAGGGCTTCCGTACAGTGATTTTTGTGAGAAATCCCCACATCAAAAGCATGCAAGGTATGTTCTACTTTTTCTGCTGGACTGATCTCAGATATTCAGGCATCCCAGTGGCCTTTGTCACCATAGATGCCACTAAGCAAACAAATTAAATGTTAGTAGAAAAGTAACTAAACCACAGCCGCCAACCTTATGACAACATTTTACTGTAGGATTATAAAGGTATTTCATTTTGTCCTTTTGTCCCTTTGGTAGAGATTTCTGAAGATCATTAATTATCGAGCACACAATAACGCACAAGTCGTAGCTGAGCTGGTTTCAGCCAGGGTACCAACCCGGCTGCCAGGCAGGCACGCCTGCACGACACCGCGCTGCCCTCACGGACACGGGGAACCCCAGCACTTGGGACAGACACTGCTGTCACAAGCCTCAAGCTCTTTTTTCTTTAATCCTTTAATATTTATTCAAAAAAGGCTTTTTCTCAAAACATGAGCATCAAAGGTCATCGCAATTGTTTTTCTCAGGAAGACACAGTGCTCTTCAGTAAAGCACTATTTTGTGTAAGACATTTAAGTGGGAGAAAAACATTATAAGCATTATCCTTTTCTTCCCATTTTAGAGTTAAAAGCAGGGCACACAGGAATAGTTCATTCATTAACAGAAGAGAGGACCTACTGTACTCAAAACCCAGGTTATACTGAGAGACAGTCAAAGCATTCTTTCCAAGGCTTTTGAAGTTCAAACTTAATGAAGTTCCATAACATTTTGCTTGAAAGTGGAAGCTCTCATCTCTATCAAAACTCCTTGAGAAACTCTGCAGGTTACACAGCTCCTAAGTGGCAGTTTATACAAGAGGCTCCATCCACAGATCTGATTAAAGACCAAAGTCAATGGGAGCATTTTTATCAGTTAAGTATTTGCCCTCCCATGCAGTCACCAGTTATGACACATTTGTGTTTGTCACCCCAAATAACACAGGCACACCTTAGACAAACCATGCAGAGAAGGAGTGCTACGATTTAAAACAAGTTTGTTCCTATTAATCAAAAAGGAAAAAGGAAAAAAGTTTGCAGTAACACATCATCCTTCTCCAGCTGCTAATCTTTTCCATTTCACACCCACTGATCATTATCACCATGAAAAAACATTCCCGTCTTCAAGGCAGATCTAAGGTTGCAGCCTTAGTAGCAATCAAGAGATGACAACACTTAGTGCTTCCCAACTCAACTTCTGCATGGTCACCCCAGTCCTTTTCACAACACATTCATACCCAATACTGCTCTCAGTTTATTCTCCTAAAAAAATCCCACATTGGTTTCAGAGTGGCGGGAGACGCGACTGAGTTAGAAGAACGATCAGTAATGTTACAAAGATCCTACAGCCAGCAGAGGCTGGAATTAGAAGCCATGCAGGTTTCATTTGAAGTAAGATTTTTGAGGACAGTGTATGCAGTTGAAGACTTGACCTTGATCATTCACTCCATATTTAGTAAAGTTTGGTTAGAAATAAGGACAAAGCTTGTGATCTTTGATCCTTTTGTAATTAAATCTCCTGCTAAATACTGTGCTGGACTGTTAATTAATGCTAACATTTATAAAAAGATCAACACTTCACCTTTTCAAAGCTCCTCTCATTTTCTCTCTCTTGCCTGGATGTTAACAATAGTTAACTTTAAGCTAAGTCACTAATTTAAATTATTTCATTTATAAACAGAGAACTTAATGAATTACAACAATAAAAAGGTCATTTAATAATAAATCTCCATTGTTTGCAGCATTGTTAACCCCTTTTTTCCTATCTGTATACTCCCTGATGATCCCACTATTCCAATGACACATAGGCAATAGCTAGGAAGTGCCTTACAATACTGAAGTTAAAGCTTTTCCTTCTGTTGGTAGGAAAAATTGGCTACTTAAAGAAAAAATCCTCTATCCACTACACTGTGCCCGATAACAGTTCCCGTATTGACAGGACAGCACTGAAATACAAGCAAGATGTGGGTAAAGCCAGTTTCAGATTTAATCCGGTATCGATGCACCAATAGAGATGCTCCCAACTACAGTCTGAGGCAGGCAACCAATGGACTCTCCAGTCACACGGACCTTTTTTGCACATCCTGCAGTATGCACCTGAAGAAATCAATGAATCTTAAGGACCTCGTATTCCAGAGCCCCTTTTCCACAGAATATTCACAGTTGCACCAAACACTATGTAAAGCATGATCCACATAATTACACACTGGGCAGAAAACAATCCACGAGAACAGCGGCACCACAGATCAGATACACTCAATCCAGCCAAGTGACAGTTGCTTTTTGTAACCTTGACCTGTGCTAGTGAAAAAGCTGGGAGATAAAGCTCATTTTCTGTTAAAACTCTCCCCATGCTATGCCGATTATGGCTCTGGAGACCACCTCTGCATTAAAGTCAAGCTTGTATCACAGAATTTAAGACCACTGCTGTAATATGAAGAACTCAACCTTCATCATCACAGTTATGTAAACCACAAGACCTTGTCAATGACTTCTCCACTCTACTACCCAACTTCTTCAGGACATCACTGCTGGCAGCAAGACAGCAGCTCATGTTAGACCCCACCGAGATACCTGAGGAAGGAGGAAGACGGTTTGAACATCTTTATTTCAAATTCATACCACAATATTAAGTCACAGACTCTGCAAAGTAACACTGCCTTTTATAAAGAAACTTTGTGTTGACAGCGGTACAGATGGGACAGCTGCTTGACCTATAGCCTGTTTAAGCACCGGCATTAACGGTATCGCACTGCGGTGAACCTTCCCCATGCTATATTGAGGAACACTTCACTGCCATATCTCTGCTGGCATGAGCTCCTCTGCCCCATGACTGCGCTGCTGTGACCAGCACCAAGCTCCAGGGCCAGGAGAGCTCGTTAAACAGCGTTAAGGACAGGTAACGAACAGCTCTGGGTGAGAGATATGATGCTCCTGGGGGGACCAACTGAATGAGCCAGTGGCTGGCTGTTTGCAGAGGAAAGGCTGAGCTCTTGTCCCAGCCCAAACCCCACAGCTTAGCTCTGGTTCTTGGCAACCTCATTAATCAGCAAACAATCAGGCAACGCTTAAATGGGACAGACTTATTTAATCACAAAAATACAACACTCATTATTATTACAGGATGTGTTCTCCACCTTATCTCTTAATCTTTACACTTACAAAGGCCAACGGCCTCATCATCACAGGCTGTGACCTCTCAGGGGTGACAGGGTGACCTCTCAGGGGTGCCTCTGCAGAGGCAGGACAGCTGATGTTTACAGAAGGGGCAAATGAAAGTCAAAGCAGCCAAAAGAAGGTACCAAGAAGGATTCAGTCGGTGGTCTTCTCTCTATTTATGTACACTGGCTTGAATAATACAAGAATCCCTGCTCCTCTAGTAGAGCGTAGGTGGAACTACCACCTTTTCCACCACCCACAAAACTTCGGTCCCAAGTATGCTGGACATCTCAGGTTCCCAAAACACTTTTCATAACTGTAAGGTATTAATCCGGGCAACCCAGTAATTATCAGATAGGATAAAATGTGCTCTCTCTAATTGGCTTCCAGGAACTAAAGTGGAGACATTTTTTATTTTCTCCTCCTAAGAGGAGCTCAGTAATGCTGCTTATGATTAAAAACAATTACCAAATGGAGCTTTTAGGATGAAACTCATGCAAGAATAAAAAAATTAATACACAAAATTAAGTAATCTTGAACCTAAGCTATCGTCTTAAAACAGGAAGAGCGCTAAGGATGCAATGCAAAGGTGTCCAGAACAAAAGGGTGAAATGTTGGGGAAGCAGTTTTTCCTGAGAGTAGACAAATGTGGGGAGATCAACTGACTTGTCTGTATTGCCTGTTATTTCCAGTCATTTACTCCAAA
Source organism: Chlamydotis macqueenii (assembly GCF_036417535.1). Classification (NCBI taxonomy): domain Eukaryota; kingdom Metazoa; phylum Chordata; class Aves; order Otidiformes; family Otididae; genus Chlamydotis; species Chlamydotis macqueenii. Next base: position 7,348,610 of record NC_141567.1, on the reverse strand, counting down.
TAGATGAAATTCCTTATGGAGAAATTCACAGGATACTGTTCTCAGTTATTTGAAAACAAGCTCAAGGAGCCTATACACAGAAAACAGAGTTGAAATCCATTTGAAGAAATCTGGCGAGCTCTAGTACTCACCTACCAATGGCCAGGCCACAAGACTGTTGTGTCTGCCTTAGCAAAACAAAAATACCAGGAAGATACATTTTTCTTAATGTTCCACACACATCTAGGAAGTCTCCAATGAGCTGAGCTGTCAATTAACATGTGGAAAACAAAACTGATCTTAAAATCTACAAAGCATTTATACTGAGAGCAAACAGGAAGATTAAATATTGAATTTTCAAGGTCCTTGAGTTTCTCTTTTTGTGCCCTTCTGCCTCTTCCTCAAGCTATCAAAATCTGTTTGTTTTGAAAGGGAGCTGATTTAGGCATACACCTGGCCAGGGGACGAGGAGGAGGAGAGACAAGAGAGTCACGATGTATTAATAATGTTGTCATCAACTTATTTGCATTGCAAAGAAATGCAATACTGAGTGCCATATAACCATTATTTCACATCGGGCTACATCTGACCTTAGCCCAGTCCTCCTCACTATCACGTGGGGATGAGGACTTTTAAGTATACCACTCCAGTATTCCATATTAAATACAAACCCACACAAAACTGTGGGAAAATAAACTAAGTCAGTAGATAACAATGGGAAAACAAAGTCTCCAGATTAGTTAAGCCATACACTGTTTAAAAGGCTTAAGGATAATTTTATCCCGCTTTCTACCATTCATGTGTTTCTACCATAGCATCTACATCATACATTTGCACAATAAGCTTCATTCTGTTTTAATGTTTCCTAAGTTTAAGTTTCTTCAAAGTCAAGGTGCATTCAGTAGGCTTGTGATTTAACAAGTTTCAGGCAGCATTTAGTTTCACAGTAACACAGAATACAGTGGTGGGCTCCAGGAAAGCCATTCTCCCAAAGTCAGGTCACACTACGTAGTGATAATCTGGCTTCAAGCAAAAGACTTAGTACAGTAAATGGAGAACCAATTCCAATACAAACTTCCAGCTGGTAATTAAAAGTAGGCAGAATTTAAAAGCTTCCATAGCATTAAAGGTCAACATCATCCATTATTTACAGCATGCATCGCTTTCCAAGATACAAGTTATCACCAGCCCTGATCATTTCTCCTTCCTTCCCCTTAAAAGCCACATTTGCAAGCAATTTTCCCTCCAAATTGTCCATCCTTGCATCCAGCTCTACCTTAGTTAGCAAGATCTGCGGGTAGGACTGTAAGCACAGGATGGCTTCACCCTGCTCTGAGCACGGCAAGGCAATACGGAAAGTAAACAGTTACAAACCCGGCTGGCAGCTTTGGCACAAATTTAACACACATGCCTACACCCCCACAAACCCAGGGCTAATTTGACAGTTGCCATGTTCTGCAACAAAGTTCCTATTCAAGAGCGAGAGGAAGCTTGCTCCTTATTAATGCGGCCATCAAGGTTACAAGCTTCCAGGAGCCTGATGTACACCGTACCCTGCTGCAGCAGCCACAGCACAGCCGAGGCGTTTGCTGCTTCCAGTTCCTCCCTGCCACGTTTAAAACTCCCACCAGAAAAATATTACCCCAGTGCGCAAGCACCGCACACCGGGATGCCCCATTTTCCACACAAGCAATTTCTTCTCACAGCCTCTGAAAACATCAAGGGGTAAGAGTGCAGCCATGTGCTCAAGTACACTTTGGGGAGGAAAAACTGAAAGCAGGGAGATGTCTGCACGGTGACAGCATTACATATCTCAAAACTTCTTTAAAATTCTCCGCTGGAAGCACAGAGGAGCTCTAGGACTTACCTGAGCGTCAGCACTGAGCATTTGCAATTGAATTAATACAAGCAACTTCTTTGGGGAGCAAAGAGAAAAGGAGCAGCATCTCCAAAAAGGGGGGTGGGAAAATATTTTGTGCTAATAGGAGGAGAGAAAATTGTTTAAATTTTGTACTCACATATAATGGAGCTTGCTGTGGATTAAGTTTCATGACCTCAGAACACTGAAACAAAAAAGAAAAGATAAATTTAAGATATTTTTCATAAAATTTTTAGGTACTTCTTCATAAGCTGCTTTAGCATGCGTACATTACTTTTTCCAATAGTCACTTTTACACAACATATTCTGCTTTCTCTCTTTCGGATCAACAAGTATCTGTCTAGTTTTTGGGTTTTGTTTTTTTTGTTTGTTTGTTTGTTTTTTTAATTTATGCTCACATTAAGCAAAGACAACTCTAAAATGACTGGTGTTTCTCATCTGAACCATCGGCAATGTTGGCACTGAGGATATCCCAAGAGACACTCGCTTCCTCTTCACGTCCATCTCGGTTCATCTTTTCTCCCAGCAACCTTCACATTCTATCTGCTTATGACAATTATCAATCCTTCATCCCTATCTGTTCATGCATTCCCCCACTCACACCCAAAAAAAAATGTTTGTAAAGATTTGTAGTTCTCTCTGCTGTTGCAGAAGATCAATTACTCTGGCAAATACTACCTTGCTCAAGTTAATTTGGTCCTGGTTTTTTCCCCTCCCACTGGATTGTTTATTCAGGAAACATTTCAAAACTACATAAAAATCAAACTGTCAAAAACTCTCCTTACAAAACTAAGGAAAAACTTCCAGAATAGACAATGCTCACGATTCTGCATCACCATTCTTCATAGTCGAAAACTACCGTTATTCGCCCTACTAAGGTGAGTTTAGTCAAGAAACTTTTCTTTCGGGTCTGCCCCTGGAATTTCTATATAACCTGGTAGAAGTTATTTGTATTGAGCTTTGAATCAGTTGAACCAGAATTTCATTTGCATTAGTTTCTTCATTGCAGTAGAAAATATTCATCCTAAACTAAAGCTGCAAGTTTCACCTAATATTAAGCAGTCCAGGATCCTAAGATGAAGGAATACAAAACAATTAAAAATGGAATTTCTGCTGCTGCTCATGTCTGCAGTATTGGTAACGCTCTGCAAATACTTCAAACCCTTTTTAAAAATGGCTGAAATACCACTCTGCTTTTCACACAAAAAACACAGGATCTTGTTCGTACTTCATTCTTGTCCAAACCCCACAGTTTGCCTTTAGTGAGACAGAAATTAAACCACAGACTAAGTTTTCTTAGCTTATTCCAGCTATCCTTGCTCCCTCACACGCTCTCCTTATTTCACAAAGAAGCACGTTTATACTGGTTGCTTTAAAACGTCTGAGCCACCTGCCAAGCTTGCTCACCAAACACAGTCCCTCTGCAAAAGGTCCTCCAAGGCAGCCAGCAGCTGGCCGAGTATTTTGCAATGGTTTTAAATCTAGTCAAATTTATTCCTATTTTCAACCTCAAGATTCATCTTCCAACAGCAAGAATGCCTTAGAACGGTTCCATTTGATAGTATTCCCTGCATTTTCAGCTCCTACAAAGATGGATTTACTCATGAAATAGGGGACTGGCAGCACTAGCTATCATTTGGGCAGATAAGCTCCAAAAACAGCTCTACAACATGCTCCTGCTATTCCAGTCCTACTGAGGGGTCAAAAAGAAAAAAAAAAAAAAATTAAAAAAAAAAATATGCACAAACCCTGCCAGTCTCCCTTATGACCTACCTGAGCCCCTCTCTCCTATCCTGAACCTCAGCATCTCGAACAGGGGTACCAAAACATCATTCACCCCAAAGTGTTTATTATATTTTATGGAAACGAAACCATGGCTGGAAAAACTCCCTTTTAAGTCCACTTCAGACTTGAATTTTTACAAAGTCTCATTGCAATGGACTGATTCCCATTGAGGAAAGGATGAGTTGGCATTAAAAACTCCCACTTGGTGACCTCTTTCTGTGATAGAGCTGGTTATAGCTGTAACGGAAGTGCCACAAGTCACAGAGTCCAAAAGAAGTAAATACTTGAAGAGCACAATACTGACAATTCTCATCAAGGAAAAAAGGGGAGGTCTAGGAGTTCAAGCTCATGACCAGCTTTTGTTGGGTTTTTTTAGCAAGAGAAGTGCACAGCAGCAGCAGTAAAATAAGGTGACACTGGTGAACACTTGGTCTTGTCAAAGAAGACAACAAAAATCCTGGAAATACTTCCTGCAGGAAGATCTTTTCCCTCTCGTATCTTACTAGTTGGCCCTTATATCAATAACTTAAAATGATTTCTCATTTCATAATACACATCAGTCCAATTTTTCAAAGGATGCAAACTTAGTTTGCAAGAAGACAGGCAGGTTGGGAAGGCACTTTATTTTATCTTGTTAGGAAGTGCTTTGGCAAAAACATGAGAAAAACTGAGTGGCAGATAAGCCTGAATGAGTACTCTGCGTCAGCAAAGGACTAAATTTAGGTTTCTAGACAAGTGAACTTCTCCAACCAGCAGGTAGGCAGGGAGTAGCCTCTGAAAAACTTTTTTAAAAAAACCCCAACTTTTAATACAGTAAGAAAAGGAAAAACAAAAGACAGACCATACTGGTCATAATCAAACCAAGATTCTTAAGGACTCTAATAGTCAATTAGTAAGTTGGTCTACTTTAAGTGTAAAAATAAGGAAAAAAAGAAAATGAAAAGTAGACAAAAGAGGCTTAACTGTGTTTTATTTTATATTAGAGGAGAACATCCTCCAAGTTGATGCCTGCTCTGAGCCCCAGAAAGCAATTTCTATCTTTTTGGGTAGGTACCACTTGCTCTATTAGATATCGTAGACTGCAGTGCGAATATCTGGCCCTGCTGCGAGACCACGATCTGGACTGCACGTGAACTGCCTTGAAAGCCAAACTAACAAGAACAGGCAAATATTAAATCCCACCTCCCTTGTCCAGCTCCCACTCAGCACAAGAAGTCATGCTATGGGCATCCTCATGGCAGCCAGCAAGTTTCGGCTCCAGCAGCAGTTGCCTGTACTTAAAACATCCATATTATTTATTGCAAATTGCTGAATCTTTCAAATTTCAGCGTCTAGGAGGTTTATCACATGCTCTACAGAACCCAGACACTGATCTTGCAATGTCTCTGGAATTATATTAGGTTTTTCCCCTTAGGATAATAAAGTAAAATCCCTCACATTTGCAAATTTGAAAGCAGGACATGAAATAAAAGTCCAGGTTCAAGCTCTTAAAAGTAACAGTGGTTTTAGACTTTATAAAGATCTGCTTATGTCAGTAAAATTGAAAGCTACTGAAGTCTTCTTAAAATGGGAAGGATACCTTTCTGCTCTCTTAAGCATTGAAAAATTAATACAATGAGTTGTATTAAAGTCTCTTTTAGAGAACTTCAGTGTTATTTTGCACAAAATTTTATGGACAAGAACAAATGACTATCCTTGATTTCTCTGCGTATGGTAACATCTGACAGGGAAAGAAAGGGGAAAAAAAAAAAAAAAAAAAGGCAGACACCAAGTGCCTAAGCAATAAATCCTCTTCATCCACTATTCCCAGCTACCATTTCATTTAACCTTAATGAGCTGGCTTATTTCTTCTAGGCATCCCAGGCAAAGTCTGTATCTTGAGGACAAATCCGAAAGCGAGGTCTGGGGTCCTCCAGATCAACCCCGCCCGCGCACAGGCGCTAACGCTGAAGGTCTTTGAACACCACGTAGCTAGGAGCTGCCAAAATGGCGTTCCGATTTTCCCACTGCGCCCAGTTCAGGCTTCCTCTTTTAGGCCACAGGCTTACACCAAATGCTGGTTTCACTGCCCACTGTCTGCCTGCTTCCCAGCATCCACTCCTCACTGCTTGGCTCCACAAACTATATGAGAAGTATATAAGGAAGAAAATACCATGCCACTCTTATGACCTTAGAGCCAGAATAGTCTGTTAAGGGTGTTTGGTTTTTTTTTTTCTTCCCTCCCCCCTCCCCCCCCATCAGAAAGGAGAGCTACTGGATGGGCAGAAACAAGAATGACCAGAGCTGCAGTAAGCAGGAGGACAAGGGACATTTAATCCATGTGGTATCCCTTCTCTCTCCTTCACGCACTAAATACACTTCAGTATTAAGTGTTTGAGTTCTCTCAAGACTTTTAAGTTCAGTTTTATGGTTTTTTTAGGTAAATTTCAGTTTTCGACATACTTCAAGTTTAAGCTTTGCTAAATCTTACCTGAATCTCAGCACTTCACTTTTTTTTTTTTTATTTTAACATTTGACCTCAGAAACAACGATCTGTATTTGCAGAGGTTTAACTATGCACTCTCAGCTGTACAAAAAACAATCTTAGCCATAAAGAGCTTGTGGTTGTGGGCAGGAAAGAACAGCCAAAAACCACACGAAGAATCTGATGGAAAGCATTCTAATAGATAAGCGGAAATGCAGAGAAAGCAGGATGGCTGCGAACAGAATTGATTTTGTCCTGTAGCATTGCCACCAATAAATATACCCATGGTGAGACAACCTGCTTTACCGTCAGTCCACAGATCCTCACCCTTTAGATAAACAACCCATAAGCTGTAAAAGATTTTAAAGAAATCCAGGGATTTCCCGGGAACACACATCCACCCCCCTCGCTGGGCGTCGTCACTTCCTTCTATACAGCTGCATTACAAAAATAAAATCAAGCTTTCAAAATCACATCACTTCTCATTCAATAAAGCACGGTGTCCTCAAGTGCACTCGCCCACACTCTGGTTTTACAAAATGTTAATTTATGGAGTGCTTCAAAGTATCAGGAGGATTGAGTTTCAGGAACTAAAGTGCTCCTGCTCTAAACTATGCAAGATAAATAAAGATGGGGACGGAGCAAGTGGGGGGACCAGGAGAAGACCAACCAGCCATATACAGTTGAATTCCTTCTGGAGCAACAAATTTCATGCAAAGAGAACTAAAATAGCAACATCTTTCACAAGTTTATTGTTCTCCTCTAGTGTCAAGGGAATTACTGAGCTGGAATGGTCCCCTTCTCTTATGAGTGATGTATGACATTACTGCATGGTATTACCCGTCACCAGTCTCCTTGCTTTTTTGTTATAACACAGTCATTAGAAAAAAAGCCCTTCTTGGTTTGGGGTTTGAGGTTTTGATTTTCTCTTCTTTTCTTTTTCACTTGTAACAAAAAGTCTAAAAATTGAAAGAAACAATTGCTTGGGGTTTTTTTTTTTTTTTTTTTATAGCTTACAGTTTCTTGTTTAGCATTTTTCCAGGGTATCTTCCTACAAAGCTCAGATCAGCAACAACTTACTCTCACCCTGTGGTGCTGGGCGAGTCACAGGTCTCCTCACACACTTTATCCCACGAGCTTCACTCGTACTGAATGAACTCCAGACCTCGTCATTCGTAAAATGAATGAGTTTTGTAATCAGTGTATGAACGTAAAATCCATGTGAAAGGAGAATAAAAAAAATTCAAGTTAAAACCTACGAACAGCTTTGGCAGGAGAAATAAACCCATAACCCAGTTCTTCAGTGATGTGCATGGATAAATTTGTATAAATAGAGTAGCTGCAACTGCAGCGACTACAATAAACCTTAAGACAGCAGATAATTTTATGTCCTTCCAGGTATCATACTACTAAATGTAGAACGACTTTCCCTGTAGCTATACTAACGCATAATTTTACATATCTGGTCAGAAATAGAAGGCTGGAAGAATTAGGAGAAATATCTTATCCCTAGGTTATTTTGCAGACACATAGAAAAGTGATACCACCAGCAAAAGCCATTGACCGTGGAAAGGAGAGGAGGCGAGGAAACGAGAAACCACACTTCAAACGTGTGGCAGCAGACAAGTGACTGGCACATCGCAGCACTGTGTTTACCATCGCAGCTGAGCTTAGAACCAGAAAAAACCCAGGTATTTTTGTACAATCATCTGAATATATGTTACTTGCTGAAGCTAATATTTTGTCACTAAATTCATTGCTTAAAAAAAAAAATAAAAATATTATGCCCCTCATGCAGCATTTCCACAGGTGATACTGCTTCCCAGCTGAGTCCTGTTTGCAAACAAACCCATATGCTGCCGTTCAATTACAAATACACAGGAGTTTCTTTTGGCTGCGAGCAATGGAAAGGAGGTTTAAAGGCATTTTGTGCTGGCCTGGCTCTACTGTCGCCCACCTCCAAAGGCGCAGAGGTAACCTGGCAAGCCACCCTCAGGAAAAGCAACTTCATTACATCCGTCATCCCTTGGAAAAAAAAAAAAAAAAAAAAAAAGAAAAAGAACATATTAAACTGCAAAATCAGCCTAAAATTTTGTCTTTTTTTTTCTTTTAACAGCGTTGGAAACCTCAGTACCATGGCCTTCACATACAACAGCCCAACAAACAGAAGTCAAGGCACTGCTACAGCTGAACAACTTGCAGGTTACGGCTCAGCAGAGGGGCTGGGAGCCTAGCTGGAACGCGAGCTAACAGAGCGTCGCTGATTTAATTGACTGATGATTTAATAAAATGCTCTGGATACAGATTAACTAGCTTTGCTTAATGTAGCTCAGCTTCCTGGCAGCAGGAACTGGCCTGGCACTGTTCCTGGGCTGGGAGCTGGGCCGCCCGGGGCCTGCACCCACCGCTGCTCCCGGGTCACCCGTGCTCCAGTGAGTCCCCGGCCACGCCACTTCCCTTCCCCGAATTTATCCCAGTATCCTTCTCAAAATAATGAAGCTTAACACAAAGCTAAGGTACAGGCTACCATATACACATGCACAAAAAATTAAGCTTAAGCCTTTTTCATGCTATTCTAAGTCCCTTACCCAGCTCTGCCAGCCCTGTCTTACTCCAGAGACAAACACCTGGCTAAACACCCATAGCCTCAGGACTAAGTTTCTTCTTTTGCACCATTTCAATCTCATAAATGTCAAAAAAATCATTTAATGGATTACTTAATTCCTACCTAAAGCCTGGAAAGAGATAAAGCAGTGCAGGGTTAGTAAGAGCAGCACCGTCCCCCATGCCCAGCAGAGGAAGGCTGCAACCTCGCTGAGAAGTGCACATCTGGTTGCCCTGCTCCCACCTCTTCACCCATTAGTAGACATAAAAAACAAACCCACAAAACTCAAATCCCAGCAGCTATCGCTTTGTAGTCCGTATGTCCAATTTCAAATAAAGAAAGATACTGCAAAAGTTGGAAAAACAGAGAGTAAAAGGATTATTAGCCAGTTCTAATTATACAAACTGATCTCATCCTCTTGTCATAAGCCTCTTTCCTGTGTCCGGAATCTATTTGTGCAACCTAAAGACCAGTCTTTTGTAAATGTCCAAGGGTCATCAACACAGGGTGATTAATTTCCCATTTTACAATACACGCATACTGTCAACCAAATCACTGGTAATAAGGCATAACCCTGCCCTCACTTGCCAATTTCTTCCTTTAAAAAATTACTAATGGCAAACAATATTTAAGATACTGATTTGTAAAATCCAAACAATGTTTCAAAATGAGCTATCATGTCGCTATAATAAAATAAAAGTCACAGACCGCATCTTCAGTTCAAGCAGCTACATCCTAATAAAGTTAAGAACTAACAGTCAACTTGAATTAAAGTGCAGCATGCACGCAAAAGCACACGTATGTTTATACTTTAATTAACTCCTTCAACAGATTCTGGGGCAGCTGTTTCATGTATGCGTGAGACATTTATCTCAGGCTCAAATATTAACTTCCAGAAATTCTCAGTGCCTCTTCAAATGAGTAAAATCCAGTTTATACCTCCCAACACACTCCGTGGTTTGAATACACACTTTGGCAGTAAATTGTGGAGAAGTTCTCAATGATAACCAGCTCACATTTGTAAGAGTGATTATTGGCTTGGGGTGCTTAACTAGGAACTTCTTGAAAAGTCTCCATTTTCAAAGGACAAGTAAAACCAGAATTTTCCGCAGAACTGGAGTCCATCCCAAAGGGTATCAAGCCAGGCAGCCGAAGCACCATGAAAGTTGCCAGTTACCTTTGAAAGCAAGATATAGGACAGACATACATGCCTCCGGATGTTCAGTACCAGGTGAAGAATGGCGGGGAGGGAAAACCAGCACTTGGGGAATATTTCACTCAAACACATAAAAGATAAACACGATGGATCGCTGTCGTCAGCACCAAAATGCATGCAGCCTTACACATGCACTGGGGGAGAGAAAAGGCTCTATTGATTCCAACAGCTCTTGATGATAGCATGTCTCCTAAAAACAGCTTTCTCCACCTTACCATTCTCCTGACTGAGAGCTGTGTCACTTTAGGAACTACAAATTGAGTTGAGCAATGATGGTTTCAACACAAAAAAGAAAAGCCTCAAGCCCCGGAGCTGAATGGTAAGACCCTCCTTCTCCGTGTCCCACAAGCCACAGCACTTGTACTGTGTGTTCCCAAAAATGCAGGCCTGGAGAAGAAAACAACTCATGAGGTCCAAAGCATCGTGCTCATTTTTATGCTGACAAATATTACTAAATATCTCCTAGCATGTGCAAATCAGGTAGTTATCCAATGCATATTTTAATAAGTGCATGCACCAACCTTAACTGCTGAAGCCACAGCTTTAAAACTTGCATCACGACCAAGAGTCAAGAGACGCCTCCGCCCTCATTTCGGTCAGAGCAGCTTCGTACCCAATGTTATAATGTGTACTCTTCTCTGAAGAACACATAAGACTCACTTTTCTTTTAGGCTCCCTTTTGCAAATGCTCCTGCTCTGCAGCTCTAGGCATTGCAGAATTACTCAGGGAAAGCCTGGCTGGCATTTTTTTTTTTCCAGAAGAGGAAACCTCCGTCAGAAACTTAGAACCTGTGCACAGAGAGAATCCACTCCCTGTGGAACAGGACACCCTCACCTGCCACTGCAAAATTAAGAATTGTTTCTTCTTAAGTGCTGCTTTCTTTCATCTCATGGAACTGTAGGAAAAAATACTCTCCTCTAACAAATACTTTATTTAGGTAGTCACAGAATACGCTCGTTTTACTGGAGGATCCCTTCTAAGGCATGACAGTCTGAAAAAAACGCGTATCATTCGCCCAGGAAGTGCAGTGCTGGAGTCACTTGGTAAGACATTCCCACAGAGGAAAAGTCAGAGCTGCAGCTCTGTTCCCAGGACAATGCATTACATTACACATCCAGGGAATGCCCCATAAAAAGTAAAACCCCAAGCACCAGATAGGATTACATCTCTAAAACAGACAAGAGAGAAAACTCATCCAAATCTGATTTTTAAATTAAAGTATCAGATAATAAAAAATTCAAATAAGCATAGATTCTACCCAGTTCCACTACTCTACCATCTGGGTTCAAGCCTTTCTGCAGCTAACTCACATCCAAAAAAGTAAACTTTGCAAACAGACAACCCACTTCGCACCTGAATTCATTTCTTTCAACTGCCTTTACAAAGTGGCCTTTCAGACTGGTCCCTCAGGAACCGAACGGGTTAAGTGCCCACAGATCCCAGCCTCCCCAGTAAATCATTTATTACCCCAGCTCGGGGACAAGCAGTTATGCAGAACGGAGAGCCCACGCTGTGCAGCTGCTCACCAACCAGGCAACTCTCGGCAATTACGTTATAATGCAGGATTAAGCTTGGGGAGTGGAAATAAGTCCCTCTACTCCTGGGGTTTGGGGTTTTTTTCCCCCAAGTTATGCAGCTATTTTAAATGTTACAGAGCTCATTAACATGAAGTTCATTAAGCAGTAACCACTGTATGAATGAAATGAAAAGATTACCATTATAATCACAATTACGGAAATACTAGACCAGCAGGCAAAAAAAAGGATGGGTATGAGAATGCTGCTCCTGGACTCCAATTTAGCTTTTTTATTTTCCAGATCCTTCACAGGAGGCACACCCAGAAATCAGATGTGATGCAGAGGCTGTTCCAAAGCAGCAGGTCAGGTGAGGAGCTCTCACTGCCTGTGCTGGGGCTCCCCAGAGATTGCTCTGCCGCTGCTGTGCACAGAAGTCATCCCTTGGATGACCCTCAGGAAGGGCCTGGCACCTTCTGCTGCAAGCTTACCGCGCTCTAGAAATCAGCAGCAAATTAAGAGGCTAATGCCAAATCAAGCCACAGACTGCTTCTCTTACATGGCAACTGGTGTCATGCATTCCTCCTTAAAACACGGCCCCATACATTTGGCTAACGAGTATTGATGTTCATGATGAATTTGGAGACCCGCTCTCAGCCCGCCACATATTCATTCCCAATAAAAGCAGGTTTCATTCATCATTTGGCAAAGACTTCGCTTCTTTATCAAGCTTTGAAAATAGGTCTAATTCCCCTGCACAACTCCACTGAGAAAAGAAAACCCAAATAATTACAATCAATACTTGTCTCTTTACAGTAACAGCAGTTTGCGATTAATCCACCCAGCTGTTGCTACAGCTCAGTAACGTCAGCTTGGACCCAAGTATCGTTAAAGCACTGGTCTTCTCAGGCAAGAGCATGGAAAAAGTGAGACACTGCAGAAGGTAAACAGGTTAGAGACAGTGGGAGGAGAGAAGCGGCAGCTTGCGGTGGTTTTCCTTCCTACCTCCCTCGACAGAGCCAAACATGGCAAGCACCCATTTCCAAGCAAGAGTCTCGCAGTTTCTTTGCTGCAGGCTAACAGTTTTTGCAAATTCAAGTCTTTTCGGACAGAATGGGTGTAACTGCATGAGTCAGAACAGCTACTGTCAGTACTGCAATAACCAAATATTCGTTTTTAGGTCAGATCCATCCCCTGATCTGGTTCACCACACCGAGAAGCTAGTGTTAACACAAAAACAAACCCAGAAGCCGCAATGCCACAACTGCTGCAGGACAGACAGATGGCCATCGTGCCGACTGGCAGCCACGTCCGACCAGCAGCCGGCGCGACCTGAGCCCCACGGACTTGAGCTCTGATCCTGACCAGCTTCCATGGAAATCCTCATAGTGTAACCACATGCCTCGGGGACGTGAAACTCATATTAAAATAATACAGAAAAGCAGCTCATGCGCTGTTAAGTGCTATTTTACACCATGGCATATGCTTGACATAACAGGTGAGACCACACATCTCTTTCCTTTTATTTTTCGCTTCCACTGCAAAGAAGCTGTATTTTACGGCAAAATAATTTGACAAATTTGCTTATAACATGAGCTTAGATATCAGCACCCCCTCCTGCTAGTAAGCAAGGCAAACCTATTCCCTCAAACCTCGCTTGTACCTGGAAGAGCTGCCAAAACATTTAACCTTACTTTAACTGCATGAAGCAGTACAGATGGCTCCAAGATGTCCTTCAAGTCGTTCCTACGCCAAGCAGGGAGGAACAGAGCAGATCATGACGCTCAGGTCCTGGAAGAGAGGGAAGAAGGAGTTGTCATCAGGTGCAAGGGACAACACAGCTGCTAGGAGTCCCAACACCCAAACTGGCATCCCAACACCTTCACTGAGGGGAATGGAAACCCTTCTCTGCCTTGCTAGTCATATAGGAGACATGTCTTGCCCCCCACGGTAGTTCCACGTGGTGACCACCCCAGACCTCCATGAGCACACACAAGGCAATGATCACACAAAGTACAGGGCTATAGACCCACACTAATTGTGCTGCTGAGTTGTATTTGTGACTGTCCTGCTACTTGGTTTATCCACAAAGCTGTTGGTCCTGCTCTCTGTCGCTGCATCCCAAACCTCTAAGTTGGCCTGAAGTCCTTTACACCCATCTTAAACACAAACCCTCCAGGACAGACTTCATCAAACTATTTGTGAACTCCTTTACGGCAAGGTATTTTAAAAGGAATAGAAATGTCAAAAGTGGATGACGGCAGGTGATGGCCAGCAGACGAAAACCAAATCTGCCAGCAAGTCTTTTCCAAATCCTTCTTGGCTGCCTGCACTTTTCCACAGGCTGATTTTGCTCTGGGGCAAAATATACTCAGTAGATTAATCGACAAGGACGAACGTGGTTTACCAAACACACCTGGAAAGAGCAGTTAAAGTGGATTAAATGTCAAAAGGAGAAAAAGCCCAGGTTGGGCTTTAGCTTATTAAATGCTGTGTGGGAGATTTTATTAGCTAAATCAAAGTCATCAGGGCACCTTAGGCCATCATTTGATTACCACATCAGGCAAGGTTATGGCTACACACACATCACCAAACGCAAGCACAACACACCGACTGCCTCCTCCTGTTTTACCAGACAGAGGAGACTGCCCCTGCGCTCTCCCCGTTGGGAAAGCATCCGGAATCAGGGAATCTCACAGCCTGAGCCAACTCGCCGAGTTCAAAGTGCAATTACAAGCACAGAAGTAACAATGGCAAAACTAGTTACGGGCTGGGAAATCAATTGTATTGTGTGAATTAGCTGGGGAACGTACAGCACTGGAAGATAATTCATTGCACAACAAATTTCACTCATTCATCTACACGAGAACAGCATCACCTAAACACCTCAGTGTCTGTTTTACACAGTATTTTCTTAAGATCTACTGCTGAAAGTCTTTTATCCATTCTGCTGGTGGTTCCTCCCGAGAAATGGGGAAATTGTTTTATAAGGCACTACAGGGTACTGCATGCTAAAAGGCATTTCACTATAAATACATATATTAAAACATAGAAAAAAATGGGAAAAAATTAAGAAGTTCATCCTCTTGTTCCTCTTAAAGTATCAGATTGTGCATGAATTTCTTCATTGTGGCATCACAGATTTCTGAATTATATCCTTATGGCAAACTACTGGAGCTGAAAGAGGAATTACCTGAGCTCCTAAATCCCAGTCAAGAGCACACAAACCCTCTTTGGATTCATTAACCAGTAAAAACCATCCTTGCAGTCACAAACAAACAGACTGGAACTTGCCTCCGGCATTCCTGTAGTATTACTTTCAGGACGACATTTTAAAAGATGGTTACTGTTTGATAAAGCAATGATTAACTACGTTAAGCAAGCAACATTCACCCAAGGCTCCTACTAGCCATCCCGTGTTGATGTCCAAGCAACAGCTCTCTCCAAGGCAAATACTGAACAATGCAGTGGTTTCCTTCATTTGTGAGACACTGATAACTTGGCTTTTCATACCACACTTGGAATATTTTGGCAGAGAAAGCGGGCTTTACTGCTATTCCTTTGAACCAACGAGCAACACAGGTCCGGCTAACACTGCTAAAGTAGATACTGAGCACGCTGTGAATCATTACAGGTTTTTCATCATCTCCGCTAAGGAATGAGGGTGTGTGTATGGAGACGCACGTGCAAAGCTCACTTGGATGCTCAGGACTTGGAAAGTATTAGCAAGTGGAGAAAATCAACTGGCCTAGCAATAAAAAGCAGTTACACAGATCATAAAATTCTTCCTCTGGGCTTTTGTTTTTGTTTACTTTTATTCCGTAGGAATTTTTAGATTGCTACAGGAAGAAGCAAAGAATATTAAAAAGTCTTCGATATGTATTTTAGTTCTGAATGTAAAGAGCCTGCACAGTCAGTAAGGCTGTCCACATCAAAGAATCAATTCCCCAAAGAACTGAATTCTCCTTCCCGAGAAACTGCTATGGGCTAACTCCCGCATGCCTAAGCACACCCCTTTCTGAAGGATTTCCCTATGTGGATTTCTTCTCCTCCTCTTCCTTTACTGGGAAATCATTACCAGGTGTAGATGAACAATGAAGTAGCTCCTCTTTCCTGAATCTTAAAAAGATGGGTTTAAAAATTATGTTTCATGGGTGATGTCCTATTGCTCACAAATAAAAAAAAAAAAAAAAATCTATTCTGTACCATCACAGGAAGATGACTACACATGGTATCTTTATAAGGAAAACTCTAAAAAGCAACTGGGTTCCTACACTGCTCTGCCAACATTCCCACATTCTGACCTGTAACTCTGGATAATTTCTGCCCAGAAGAGCCTAAAGTCATGACAGTCACGATACCACACAGTGCTCAGTAAAGTAAATGAGAATGTAAAGAAGAGTACTTTTGACACTTGCCTTTATACAATCTGTTCTGCTTGGATTTAATAAAAATAGGGGGAAAAACCCATCTTGTTTGCTAGGACAGGATTATTTGATGGCAGATTGCTCATGGTCTTGCTCCCTACATACTGAGACAGCTAAAGCAGAAATCACCCACGCCACCAAAGAATGATTGAAACATGTTTAGGGAAGAGAGATGGAAAGAAAGTTTAAGGATAGTATTACAGCTATTCACACTTTTAAAAAGACAAGGTAACTAGCCCTGTGGATTATATATGGAATTCCTGTAATAAATAAATTTAGCCCAGTGGCTTAGAGGTGATCTGCATCTGCTGTCTCCTTTACGGACCGAGGAGCCAGGCATCAAAAGGAATTATCTCTACATTTCTAAATGAAATGAATAGCAGTGACTAACACAGGAGGAAAAAAAAAAAAAAAAAATGCTTGGTAGAGCCCCAACACTTGGACCTCAGGGTTTCCAGTTGCTTTGCTGTTTGCTCCCCAGTGAATGTCCACCCTTCCCAAACACCACCCAGCACAGAGGAAATCACTTCTCAAACTTGTTCTTTTTCACCCCCCAAGCACAAACCCATTTTATTTTTCTGAGAAGTGCTGCATGTTTTGTTGCTCTGCCAGCTGATCGCTTTAACATGCTGAATGAGTTATCTCACCATCTGGTTGTAATTGCCATCATGAAGCTTTCAACAAATTCAAAAAACAGCACCAAGATCAGGGCACTAATAGTCGAGGAGATGAACTGCTGATTATTTGGGATTATTTGATACAGCTAGAATCTTTTGATAGCCAAGACACCCCAAAACAGCCAATCCCACAGCTACAGCACCCAAACAAACCTCTGAGTATTGGCTGTTGCTCCTCACAATTTCATATCAAATGATGTTAAGGAAAACACTGCTTCTCCTCCTCATCTCCCAGATTGCTGGGTGTACAACTGCACACTGCTGTTATCTTTTGCTTTTAATACACAGTCTACACCATGTCATGTACCATGACATTCTAATTCCAGAACATCCTCTTCCTGCTTCTATTGCATCTCCCAAGAGAAACTGGGAGACCAGACCCCTTCAGAAGTCTGTCCTTTGGTCTGAACCGTGTTTCCTAATTCCTTAGGGAAGGGAGTCTGGATACACTCCACTCAGACAAGGCATTTCCCACAGTCACATGCTACAAAGCCACGTTCAGAGCAGCAACTTCTCTCCTTGGTTGACCTGAAGGGAAAGCTAAGCAGGTCCACATCAAGGGTAGAGAAGAGCAGCAGCATCCAAGCTGCTACAGCACTCAGTGAGACAAATCAATGGACACATACTGGCAATATAAACAGAAAAATTTAAAAAAAAATTATTTGCCTAAAATCTGCTCTGCTTTGGAGAAGTAGAAATGCAACACGGATCCACCAACTGCTGCATCACACTACATTTTTACCAGCAGAGCAGAATGTAGATTGCAGCTCATCACATTTTGACACACACAAGGTTCCTCTAAAAGTAAATGATGGGTTTTGTTTAGAGGGCAGCATCTGACTTGGCACACTGGATGAGGAAAAGCTAAGAATTTTAAAACAATAGAAAGTAAAACATATCCATATTTCGCACGATCACACACACTGCAGAGCAAGCAATAACATTAAGACACTAACTGGAGTCCCATTAATCCTGATTACCACGAAATGGCAGACAAAAAAAGATTCTTTCACATACACTAAGTTAACTTTTGAAACTTAACTCTTTTGACAGCATCACCTTGAGCTTGTAGACAGAAATATTCCCTCGTCAGTGGAAAAGGGAAGCAAGGAAGCACCCAACCAAAAGCGCTTACCTGCTCACTCTAGCCCTGGACAGACACAAATTTTCCCTCTTGAACTTGGAGATCTGCACAGAACCAAAAGTAGAATTGGGTTTGCTTTCTACTTCCATCACCAATCACAAAGCAGCGAAACAAAGAGATCGAAGATGCTTTATGCCTCTGCCTTGCCTCTTGACAGCAACCTGAGCTCCATGAACTCCTCTTGTTTAATAACCCCGGGGAACTCATTTCCCCAGGAGAAGACGAGGTTCCATGGGGACTCTGCAAGCAGCGAAATCCCCTGACCCCCAAGAGCTCAGTCCTGCACAAGTGCTCTTGAAAGACATATGATTGACATTTTGAAGGATGAAACTAGAAGAAAAAAAAAGACCAAATGGAAAGAATAATAATATTTTTCTGACTCATTGCAGTTTTTACTACTAGTAAGAGCAGCACTTGGTCCAGAAATTTGATATTTAATCTGAAGCATGTCATAGTGTTAACCCTACATAGCAAGTGCTTCTTTCCAGACAGTCTTGTAAACCACCTCAGGATTGAGATAGCGACTTCAAATTGTTTCCACAAGACCATCATGGCTGACTGTCTACAGAAGATATTAAAACTTAACCCTCGGAAAGTTTAAAATCTGTGCAACGCATTAACACTTCATTGAACCACCATGGCAAGACTACCCTTCCCCCTTGTTACTGGAAAACAATATCAGAGTGATTAGCTAAAAAATACAGCAAATAGCAGCAAGTTGCAGTAATATCTTAAGTCCACTCCTAAAATACAGACTCTTAATTCTGCAACAGATTCTTCTCCTTTCCTTTTCCTCTTCTCTTTTTTTTTTTAATTTTGTTTGCTTGCTTGCCCTTTCCACACAGGGAGCAAAGCCACAAGAACCATCTCTCCTCTATCATGACATTCAGGTTACCATCTGCATGAGTTGTGTCCTCTTGCTAACACGGGCCAAAGCCCAAAATAAATCCCCTTCGGAAGATGAGGAAACAGAGGAAGCACAAACAGTGAAGCCACGGACTACTGCAACCTGTCCATCATCAAAAGCTACCAACATAATGCCTCAACATAAAGGAAAATGCCACTTAACCACAGTCCCCTACTTAACAGAACAGGCCTATTTTCTTTTAAATATTGGGTACAATTCATGAGCAGGACAAGCTAAACGCTTCCTAGGAAGGCAACATGTCACCCCCAGAACAGGGTATGACCCTGAGAAAAGGCAGAGTGGTTGGTAACAAGAATCATGCAAAAATTTCAGTTGGAAGGACCCTTTGGAGGTCATCTGGTCCATCCTCCTGCTCAAAGCATGGTAAAGACATCAAGGTTATGACATTATCCCCATGCTTTCATTGTTGAAAACCGTCCTAGTCAATTGTGGCCTCTGTCTCAATTCCCATGTGTAAAATCGAGCTAAATCAGCTCATTGAGCTCCATCGTCACAGGAATGAAGTCAAAATCATCATCTGCTGCAAGGCACTCCAACTCCAGTCGTTGGAGTAGCCTGCACAATTCACTTATTTAATCTGACTTTCCCCAGTTAGTTTTCTTCCTCATTTCCACACAGGTTAAAAAAAAAAAAAAAATCAATTAAATAAAGAACTTTTACTGTACTTAGAAACCTTGTGATAAGGAAGTGTTGAAACCAAACATGAGCATGTAACATGCACTGACACATTAATACAACAAGCTTTCTCCTCCATGTTAACGATCATCTTGGAATTAAATACGAAGTGCAAATCTATACTCCTGTCTGCCACTGCAGCTCCAGCCAAGACCAAGGTCCCTCTGCCGAGCGCCGTGGAGGCACACAGTAAGAATCCTTTCGCCATCCTGTTTACAGGTTAAACAGATAAACGCTGGGAGGGGACACAAAGGGCCAGAAAATGAAGTGACCCGCCCAAGGTTTTACAGATGACTGCCAGTGCAGTCTGTAATCTGGCTGGCAGCACCTCTCCACCCACACAGCAGCGGCTTCTCCGCTTTCTTCAAAAGCTGGCTGCCTCCATCCACTGCCGCGCGGCTACCCAGCTCTGCCAAACACCAGCCAGGCAACTGCAGCATTAAGTGGCTTTACTGCTCGAATCAACACGTCACTGGAGCTGCGCAGCACTTAATTACATAAATTAGGAGATCTGTATAATGGTCCTAAACCAGTAACGCAAGAGAAGGTCTAATGATGCAACAACAATCTGCAACCCAGCGCTCAGATTACAGGTGGGTTACACAACGGCTCAAACAAGCAAGCATTTTGGCAGCCAGCTGCAGACTTGCATAGCGTAGATCACGTTTTCCCAGAGCCACCACCCGACTCCAAACGTGTGAGATGCAGCCAAGCTCCCCATACCTACCCTTGGCCCAGAAGCTCAAGGGTGAAGGTGAGGAGCTCAGTGTTTGAGCAGCAATGCCATCCACAGCAGAGCAGAATCTGGAATCATGGAATCACGGAATCATGGAACGGTTAGGGTTGGAAGGGACCTTCAAAGGTCATCTAGTCCAACCCCCCCCTGCAAGAAGCAGGGACATCCCCCACTAGATCAGGTTGCTCAGAGCCTCATCCAGCCTGGCCTTGAACGTTTCCAGGGATGGGGCATCCACCACCTCTCTGGGCAACCTGTGCCAGTGTTCTACAACCCTCATGGTAAAAATTATTTTCCTAATATCCAATCTAAATCTACCTCCCTCTATTTTAAAAACATTACCCCTCATCCTATCACAACAGGCCCTTACTGAAGGGTTTTTCCCCATCTTTCCCATAGGCCCCCTTTAGGTACTGGAAGACTGCTATCAGGTCTCCCCGGAGCCTCCTCTTCTCCAGGCTGAACAGCCCCAACTCTCTCAGCCTGTCCTCATAAGAGAGGTGCTCCAGCCCTTTTATCATCTTCATGGCCCTCCTCTGGACCTTCTCCAACTGGACCATGTCCTTCTTACGTTGGGGGCTCCAGAACTAGACACAGTACTCCAGGTGGGGCCTCACCAGGGCAGAGTAGAGGGGAAGAATCACCTCCCTCGACCTGCTGGCCATGCTCCTCTTGATGCAGCCCAGGATGTGGTTGGCCTTCTGGGCCGCAAGGGCGCATTGCTGGCTCATGCTGAGCTTCTCGTCCACCACCACTCCCAAGTCCTTCTCCTCGGGGCTGCTCTCGATCCATTCTCTGCCCAGCCTGTATTTGTGCCTGGGATTGCCGTGACCCAGGTGCAGGACCTTGCACTTGGCCCGGCTGAACTTCATGAGATTGGCACGGGCCCACCTCTCCAGCCTGTCAAGGTCCCTCTGGATGGCATCCCTCCCTTCCAGCATGTCGACGGCACCACACAGCTTGGTGTTGTCGGCGAACTTGCTGAGGGTGCACTCTATCCCACTGTCCATGTCGCCGACAACGATGTTGAATAGGGCCGGGCCCAACACAGACCCCTGAGGGATGCCACTCATGATTGGTGTCCACTTGGACATCGAGCCATTGACCACCACTCCCTGAGGGCTGCCATCCAGCCAACTCCTTATCCACCGAGTGGTCCGTCCATCAAACCCATGTCTCTCTAGTATAGAGAGGGGCGGGACAGTGTCAAAAGCCTTGCACAAGTCCAGGCAGATGATATCCATTGCTCGTCCCCTGTCCACCGATGCTGTCAGCAGAGATGCTCCAAAGCAAAGTCAGCCCTTTTCCCAAATCTCCTTTCCAAATTCACATTCAAACTCAATGGACACATCTAAACTCTGTCCTAGCAACCCCTTGTATCTCACAAGTCATGCTTGCTCCTCTCAGCATTAACATCCCCTTATACAGAGATGACATAACTCCAGTGAAACCTGCTCAGTTTACAACTGGGGTCACTTCTGCACCATGCCATGCGATTTAACTCCCAGCTGCAGTCTCGTTTAAGAAATCATTATCAGCAGAGGGTCAACAGAGAGCCATCACCCATCAACTCTGACAATAAATAAGGCAATTTAGGTATTGGACGAGCACTCAGCATGAACAGTTTATGTGGAAGAGAATGTCCCTACCCCAAGATTTCTGAGTGTGGGTTTTTCACTGAATAGGCTCAAATACTTCCAGGTAGTATTGATTTCTATTTTTAGCATTGATACAGCATAAGGGAGAAATCATTTGGTTTTAAATATTCTTTTACGCTGTATTGGCCTTTTACATCGCTAAACACAATACCAAATTGCAGCTTAGCAGCCTCATTTTACCTTCTTTCTGTAAAGTGCTCAGATGAAAAGCACTACACCAGCATCAGGCTGAGAATTGGTGTCCGGATCTTGAAAAGCAGTCAAGTGTCACAGTCACTCCACGTGTTCGATACTGAAGGGCTCAAAAGAAAATTGACAGCACTAAAGCTGCAATGGTGAGGAAGTGTGATAGCATTGGCTTGGAAGCTGCTTGCCAATATTTGCACGTGCTTGTTCAAACAAAAGCCTCAAGAAGAGGTACTATGCCTTACCTAGAAACCCTGTGAAATGACTAGTATGTCACTGCTCTGAATAGAAAAATGCCATACCCTTATCCCCCTTTCACCTGCAAAATAAACTGTTAATTCTATTAAAATCCAGATTGGGAACTTTTCACTTCCACATACTAAGTTTCCTGCACACCATCTCTCCTCTACACTTTCCCACCTACACTGTGGTCAGGGAGAAGTGTGATTTTCAGAGATTACTGAGGAATCTCTGAGTGAAGTTTCTGAGCCCAATCTGTACTAAAGGGCCCACAGCTTGTTTCTGGGTGCATTAACACATTTGGTCTGTGGTTACAAAGAGCACTGGCACATTCTTAGCTCTGATCCATCCGAGCTCTTGCAAGGCAGGCTGACTACGTAGGCACTTTGCAGCTGAAGCCACAACACTGCTCATTGCGCAAATATCACTGAGTGCACAACAGCAAAGCCCAGAGAATTAAACTGCATTTGTATTTAGTTTCCTTTATGTACAGAATCACTTTTGCCAAGGCAGAAGGTAGCACAGGGTGCTGTTACAAGCTGTTTGCAGTTGTAGCAGATCCGCAGTTACTACATCAAGGCAGATGGCTGGAAACCACCAGCGTGCAACGACAGAGCATCTTCTACCCTGCAACCCTTTCAAGCAAGTTGCCTGATTTGCTTTCATATAGCTCAACTTATTTTTTTTTTCCCCTCCTCTCACCAAAAAAAATGTTTTAATTCAGTTGCTTTTTATTTCTCTCTAAAGAGGCAGACAGCTGCAACAATAATATCTTTAAAGAGGCAGGTCATAGTAATGCAGTATATTACAAGTAGAAAAGAAAGGGACATTACTAAACACCGTTAGCACATGGCACACATTTTGCCCAGTACCCAAACAGCCCAGTGCTTCTATAACTCACGAGCGTGTGCCAAGGGAGGAAGCAAGCTTTCACCACCAGCAAAAAGATTCCTGAAACAAGTCAGCAAATACCCATATAAACTGTATCTGAAAGCCTGACATCAAATACAGCCCAAAATTAACTCAGCCTGCTACTGCTCTACATTGACTGAGTAAAGTGAAATCCTGGCTGCGCCTGCATCCTCTCATGCGTTTCACACATCGGCTGGAGGTGGCCAGAGTGAGAACTCCTCATTATTTTCCCTGCAAAGTGCACTCCTCCCCACCTTACTGTTAATCAAGAGTTACAACCAGTCACCAAACTGGCACTGTGGTGACTTCACTACCAGCTGCTAGGAACCCTGGAAAAAAGCAAAACCAAATTACATTAAGGCTACTGTCACTTACCAAATCCTACTACAGATACACCAGGCAGTTAGGCAACTTTGTTGACATATCTGCCAGTACTTTCCTTCATGGACTTACTCCATCTCTCCTCCTAACTATACCCTGAAGCGAAGGATCTTTATTTAAAGCAATGACAGCAGTTTTCGTTCAACAGAACATCCTCCCTCTCCTTATCCACCCCAAGCAGGTACAGCAAAGTAGCTTTTTGCTTAGTGCAAGGAGCAGTGAAGGAAAAACAAGAAGTTAAAGATGACTCTAATTGGCAGGGCACACCCTTCTTCCAGTGCACCTGTAAACGACCACTTGTGCAACATCACCTGAGCGTCAACAGGAGCTGTAGGCGCTACTCAAGCACGCACAGGACAATAAAGCAAAGGCACTACCTGCATTTCCACGTGCATGAAGGGTTTCCAAGTGCCTATCTACCCATCTACACCTATGCAAGTGGTGATTCACATCTTGCAAATACAGCCCTGAACTGTTTGGATCTTCCCTTTCCCGTATTCCTGCAACTGTGGCTAATCTTCTGGTCAGACACCGTGTGCCTTCTTTAGGACTTGGTCGTCATCCTGCACCACACCACATCCTGCATGCACAGCATATCTAGGTGCCGTGCAGCTGGTAACACAACAGAAAATAATAATTAAAAACCCTCAAATAAAAACCCAAATAATATTTAACTGGTCTTCCTGAGCAGGGGATTATCTTCAGTGGCATGCATCGTGTTTTCGATACAGCATGCATAGCCTTTTCGACACTTTCAAGACCAGGAAAGTTTTTGCTCCTTGCTTTACCTCAGCTGACCATAGCCTCCTTATGGTAATACATTTGGTTACCATTTGACCCAGGACATTTTTTACCATGAATCGGGGAAAAGGGACAAAGGAGTACATAGAGATGACAGCCACAGGGAGCACAACGCCAGTGCTAAAGTCTACCTGGCCAACAGCCCATACCATAGGCACACGCTGTCCTCATTAACAGGCTGTGGGAGTTACCCGGTTCCACAGTCCGGCCCCAGCTGCCGTCCTGGGGACCGTCCTGCTGCACATGCAGGAATTTTTCTGTGCACGGAGCAGCGACACAAAGCCAGGAGATCAAGGGTCTCCAAAAGCATCGCCTCTCTGCCAGAGTGCATCTTGCAGAGGGCACCAGAGGAGCTTTTCCCAGCCACGCACACATGCTCAGTAGATCACCCCTAGAAGAAAGCTTTAATGCTGCACTTTTAATTACCATTTACCTGCTGCACCAAGAGTGTAAATAAATCCCCTACGCAACAACATAGAGGAATAATCTTAGCAGCAAAAGTAGTGCTTTATAAACTATCATTTCTTGAGATAGATACCCACCCCTGACAGTGGTGTCTAAACCACTGATCCAGTTGTCTGGTTTTAGGGCACCAATTTGCTCAACACTTTGTTATTTGTTTCTGAAGGGAAATGTTTTAAAGCAGGGACCATACCACAGTATTTAATATTGTTCTTACCTTGGGTCAAATACCTTTATTCTCCATGCTTTTCATTTGTTGATGCTTGAGTTATCTTTTTCAAGATAACAATTTCACTTTTGTTTCTTTTTTCGCCTCCAGGTGCCCTGCCCTTAACAACAGCAGACTTAAATCCAGACGTTATTCCACAGATAACATCTATTGCTAAACAACACTTTTCTGATCTATACTTACAAAGCGCTCCAACATATGCTCAATTAAACGCTCACCATGATGTCTAAGGGCACGTGCACTTTTTCCATAGCACGTTTAGGACTAGAAAGACAGATTTACACCATGGGGAACAGTGACACACTGATGTCAATTTAACTTTTGTATGCCCTACACACAAATAATAACAGGCTTCAGATAAATGAAAAAGTGCTGGTATTTTTACAAACGACAAAACCCAAAGATACTAGAACTTAATGCCTGCCAAGAAACCTAAACAACAAATGGGTTCAGATTAAGAAAGTATTCTGAGATAATCACCACATCTTCCCTGGACTGTTTAACCTATTTCCCAGCACTAGCAAACGCTCGTCATGTTGTTTCCCCACCAAAAGTAAAACGCAAGAGGTGCAAGCACACAGCGTAAGCATTTAGCACTAGAGGTTGCTAGAGATCACAGATAACCCATCAGATCACAGCCAGTGATCAGCGTCACAGGTGGAGAAAGCCTGCTTCACCACAAGCTACATCCTCACGGAAACTCTTAAACAGCCAGTTTGCGAAAGGCGAATAAATCTTACAGCTCTTAGATCATCCAGTAAACACCTGACACTTCATAGTGCCAGGAAAAGATACAGATAACTTTTAGAGATGCTCTTTTCAGGTAGCTGCTGAGCAGTCTCCTCCATCAAGGGCTTTCAGTTCCAGTGAGGGTTCAACAACTGGCTTAAGCCAACTCAAACAGTTGCCACCAAGAGGCCCTGTCCACCCTAAAGCTGCCACCACCCCCAAGTCTGCTGCTGGCTGGATCATGGGTCACTAACTAGGTTGAGAGTCACGTTTCTCCTGCCGTGTTAGCTTTCTGCTGGAGCAGATCCTCTGATCCAGAAGGGGCTGGAGCACTGGGACCAGCACAAGGAAAGCCCCAGGCCTGCTCTTCAGGCAGCCCCATCCAGCCAGGCCTAGGCCAGCTGCAAAGACACACATGATGGTGGGGTGGGGTGGGCCGGCTGAAGGGCCCAGGGGCTCTCCCCATGAGCATGCTCCCCAGGGACATAAGGGAAGGGCTCTTTATTGATATCTAAATTCTTGGGGGTGATGCAAGAGGAAGAGATCTCCTGAGAACTTCAGGCAGATGAAGGACAACCAGCAGAAGCCGATTAACTCCTAAGCAACAGAGATCTCTCCACATAAACCTCCAGAGCAGCAACGGGCTAGCAGGTATGCATGTGATTAAGAAGGAATGGAAAAGGTGGGGTCAGACACAGAAACAGAAAAAACGAAGTTTTTCCAGTGTTTCTACAGGAGATAAACATCTACCTACTGATTTTATTATTTTTTTTAAAATTATTATTTTAGGGTGAGAGGTTGTTTCTGTTTCTGGGCTTTTTTTGAGATGACATTAGGTTCAGAAGAAAGCATTAGGATCACTCAAGTTCTATTGCTTCTGTCTCAGGCTGAAAAATTTCACCCCCATTTTCCCCTCAAGCCCATGACTCCAGGATTAGGCCTATCTCTAAACGCTTACAGGAGCAATTCAATGTTGGAGACCAAGCCAAATAGCCCTGAAAGATTTGCCTTCAGTAACTTTTCCACAGCTTGAACTACAGCTGTTTTTCTTTGGAAATTCCATGTCTCAACTGCCAGAGCATCAGGAGAGGAAAGAAGCAAAGTGCTATGGTTGGAAACAAAAGCTCAACATGGAGATGCAGCAAAAGATCAAATTCAGTTTTGGTGCCAGCAAAAATCTGCTCACTAAGGCACTGATCTAGCTCTTTCTGTGCTTCACCAGAGCACTTGGACTTTCTTTCTTCATCCTCAAGGCTACAGAACAAAATTATGAGCCAACCAGGACCAGTTTGTCCGCACGTCTGGATCCAGCATGTAATTTCTCTGACCTATTTTCAGAAAACATTAAAGTCTCCACTGGAAGTAAAGACCAGGTTCTTTATTTGAATCTTGCATGCCCCACCTGACCATGGTTCGATGCTCCACTGCTAGCCCCAACCATTCCTTAAGCAACTGAGGAAATTAAATACAAAACATTAAACAATGCGGAGGGTCAGACTCAAACCAACAAAGACAAGGAAATTGCAAGTTAAGTCTCCTGCTCTGCCCTTGATTCACCTTGCTTTGTTCAGCCACTGCTCTGTTCCCAGACCCTTCCTCTCTCCTAATGCCCCAGAGCAACAGGACAAAGAAAACAGCAGGGCCTAAACATAGATGGCATTCATTCCTATCAATTAGGCTGAGTTTTGATGTAAATCACAACAACTTTACCTAGTTTGGAACTCTGCAAAGCCAGTCATGTTTAACAATTTCTTGTACAGATTGCATTATTCCAAGAAGAACAGAGTAAAAATTATCTGGGGCACCTGGAGAGAAGATTCCCATCACTCAATTTCACCCCTCTAAAAATTCAGACAGTCTAAGCTAGTCATCTTCTCTGTCTACAGACCAGTTTGTTTTGGAGATTTTCAGATGGAAGAAGGATGCTTTAGGAGTGCCCATCATCTCACTGCTTGCAGGGGTCTGCAGAGCTAGCTTGGCTAGCACTTGCCTGAATTTTTAGCTGGCTAACATAAAAAAAAAGATGGATCTCATCCTCCTCTAGTAATCATCAATCAGTTGCTACGAAGTAAGCACCTGCGTCTTCAGGAGAGTCCAGACCTCAATCCCCTGGTGCATTCAGCATTGCTCGGGAAAGCGCGCAGTGGTTTAACGCTAAGCAGGTCACTGAGGTCGGGGGCAATAATTACCTGGCTGGTATTAGATATGCAACCTAGCTCTCTGCTGCATTAGAAGGGCACAGTGCTCAGACCCTTGCAGGACCAGAGCACAAGAAATGGAGAAGGAAGACACCAGGAGTAATGCAGTCTGCTTCTTCCACATGCTATTTAGCGTGGAAGGTGCACGCACAGGTACGCTTACATTACCTTAAAGCAGATTCAACTACATCACAGTCCTTCCAAAGAGAAGGTAAGTTAAATTTTGATAGAAAAGCCAATAAAGGTTTATTCAAAATGTTAATGAAAAGTAAGAAATCTGAACAGTTGCAGTTCACAACAACAAAGGATTAGAGAAGTTTCAGAAATACAACCTGTAAGTTATTTTATAACAATAAACAAAGTGTGTAATACAAAAGGATAATTACTATCACTGAGAAAAAACTACTCTCTCAGAGGCTATTATTTTTGCAGATACTGAAACTATTAGAAATAACTGGGGGAAGAACTTGAGGTTTGGGTTTTTGTTTTGCTGTTCCCCTGTACAAACAATCAGGGACTTAAAAATGCAGTCACAGTACCCCGAGTGAGATAAAAAGCTATATAACAAAACCTGCCTGTGTTTTGCCTGTATTTATGTATCATCATAGAATAGATACCTTTCAAGCAGTGAAAGACACACTCATCCACATGACAGCTACAGGTTAGAACTCAACAGAAAACTGAAAAGGTAGGACTTGAGTAGCT
The DNA here is from genome assembly GCF_036417535.1 of Chlamydotis macqueenii. Lineage (NCBI taxonomy): Eukaryota > Metazoa > Chordata > Aves > Otidiformes > Otididae > Chlamydotis > Chlamydotis macqueenii. The sequence goes on along the minus strand of NC_141567.1, from coordinate 7,320,079 downwards.
GAGGCAGGGTCACATTTGGATGTCAACAGTTTGTAAATCCACCCACACTATTCAAGTCCTGAAGCACTCAGGGCGCAGTGTAATGAAAAGATTTACAAAAGAAAGATTTTTACCATCTTGTTCGTCACTGAAAACCCCAGTACAAGCACATCCAGTTTCTCACTTCCAGCAAGGCTCCTAGAGTAACAGCGCAAAACTGTTTGGCTGCTGGTCCAGATGTGTTCCTTCCTCGTCTCCATGGTGATGAGAATCTTCTCTAAGCAACATCTCCAACACAAGGAGATGCAGCAGCAGGACAAACCTCACATTCCTCTGTCTTGCACAAAGGAAAATAAAATGTGAATGATGCTTATCTTTCTGAGAAAAAAATTATTACAGGCTGCACTGGGGGAAAAGAAGCAGCACTGAAATGCTGGCAAGATGACATTTTTCCTAATTAAAACAAAAGGCAATCTTTAAAATAAAGGCCTCCAAGCTGATAATTTTTCTTCACTGATAACATACACTGTTTACAGTCATAGTGTGCATTTGTAACAGATTCAAGAGAAGTTCATAAGCTTGTACAGAAATGCACTAAAGAGCACTTCAAAACTTGTGCATTAAGAAAATATATATAATTAATAGAAGGGGAAACACAGGCTAGATACCAAGTGCTGTTACAAATTTAGGAAAAACTAAAACCATCTTCTATTCTCAGTATACTATGGGAGGGATCCAACATAGGACACAACTGCTCAACTGGAAAACACACACATGCTCAAAGTCTACAAGCCTGTCTTCTGATCAGATGCAACTGATTAAAATCTTCTTGGAGAAGCCCTGTGATGGTGAAGGGCCGAACTACCAACTCATCACTTTAAAATACAGTTCAAGAGATTGCTCCATTTCTTCTTTACATTGCCTTTCAACAGGACAAATCGTCTCATGGCACACTGTAAAAACTAAAATCTTAGAAAGATGAAAGACGTAGACAAGAGAACCATTTTGGAGACTGAAGATGTGCAAAACATGCTGGTGACCTGTTGTGGGAAACGCCTGCATTACACAGGGAATGAGTTTCACTTCAAGGATCCACACAGGGTCTCTGCTTTGCATTTCTTTCCTCAGCTGAATGCATTTGACAAAACGATACATTTCTCAATGCTTTCCAGCTCTAATTCAAATCCTCTCCCCTACTGCTGGATGTTACTCCTCCAAGAACCTCTCAATTCAGTCACTGGTAATAACTCTTCCATGACAAAACCACAGAGACGTCCTTTATTATTAGGACTGTTTCCACAAGCATCCAGGGTGTTAACAAGCAGCATATGCATAGGGATGAGGAGATGGAGGAAGTTTATAAAAACATTTACTTGCTATGAAAGTCATCTTTAACTTCCCACGAGTCTGATTCCACACACACGCTTGTGGTAAGGCAGGTTGTATTATCCTCTTCTCTTGTCCAACAGTTGCTATTACTGGACTTGGCAAGGCAGCATGTGACACAGAAAAATGCAGCTGCATTTTTGCCTCGGAAGCCTCTACAAGAGCCTGTGAGTCATGAGCCAAAAGGCCCACATAAAAGCAACAGAGAAGAATGCAGATTCAGTCTTCTTTTTATTGTAAGCATGTGTGGTGTCTTTACTGGATGGTCCTGATGCACATAAATGACAAAACCAGAAGTAATTTTGAAGTCGTGAGAAGGGAAGAGTGCCTTCAGTCAGGTAACTCCGGCTCCATCGGCCCAAGGCCACTTTACATAAAATAGAAAGACTACCACAGAGCATCTGAGCCACTCAACACAATATGTGCTGAGACATGTGCCTCTGAGCTACGCTTTCATAAAAGCCTTAGGGTAATGACATTTTTTATGGGTTTTAGTTCTTCTTGTAGAATTTCTCACTATAAGACCAGAATACTCTGACCCTAGATACATAACGGGGAGGCCTCCTGTAACGCTGTCTTGCAGTAAAACATCCGTCATCTCCCTGTTTCCCTGTAAACTAAGTTTATAATGCAACAATTTGTGTCTCAGATGTATTGAACTTCTCTGACTACCAATACCACATTTTACCACATTTGTTACTCTTACCTGTCAGGACTAATCAAATGTTTCAACCTCTTTTTTTTTTTTTAAAGGAAAGCAATTCAAACACACTTTCTTCCTACACTGCTTGGAGGGAATATGATAAACACAAGACAGAAGGGAGCGTGAGAGCAATCTGGACTGTGGTCTGCAGAATAATGTCTCAGGACTCCTCTTTATCACCAGCTCAGGGACACTGTCCAGCAAGAAGCTGTTCCCACACTACATCATGTTGTCTGTCTGCAGGCAGCAGCCCCGCACCAAGCCAGCTCAGCAGAACCAGGCCGGAAGAAAGCTGTGGAAAGGGAAAATAAGGCACCAAGAATTACCCTTCAGTGTGGAGGACAAACAGCGTGAGTCCATCTTAGTTCCCACCTCAGATGTTTTGTACTGGGTGGATGGAGCACAAGAGGAATGAACACTAAAGGTGTACAGAGGCAGCACTGCACAATGCTGTTCACACACCTATGAAAAGAACGCTTGCTCCACTCAGTCCAGCTGCTGCAGTAATATCTAACCCACCTTTCAAGAGAGATCCCCTATGTTCCTTTTTCCCCCAAATATAAAACCAGAAAGCCAGCTGCTTGTGTTCTTCTAATTTGAAAGGGTCCCATCAGCGAGCCAGTTCTCACACCCAACTTCTCTCCTGTTAAAAACTAGCTTTGATCATTGTTGTTGGCCACATGAACTTACTCCACCTCAGCATCCACGATGATTAACTACCACAGCAAGGATGTGTCCTTCCTCTCAGGTACACCATGTTCCCAGGGAAGCGTTGCTGCTACAAGGCAATACGAGGGAGTGGCAAGAACTGGAAGGAAAGTACCCTAAGGGAGCCAGAAAATCTGTACTGATTTTTGATGCACAATTTTCCAGCCCTTTCTGAACTGGAGCAGTAGGAGGAAAGAATGCTAAATATAACCCCGTGCCTTCACAAAACAAGGAGGGGAACACGAGCAACAAGAGGAAACTTTCTCAAACAAATGTCACCAGACGCATCACAGCTTAAATGGAAGGGACGAGCGTCCGGGTTGTGGGTGTTCAGGCAATGGTCACTTGTAGTAGGATTAAGAAAGGTGCTCAACACATGCAAAGAATTCAAAGATTATGTTCAAATACAACAAAGAAATACAGATATAACTAAGACAGACACGATCACAGCAGCTTAAGGAGCATAACTCAAAAAAGCATAGGGTTCATTAAGCTGCTGTCTGTTAACTTTTCCTCAGTTTGCGAATCCAACTCTGTTCAGCCTCCAGCGACAGCTGCTTTCTCACTTTTGCTTTATGTGAAGAGGTTCCCCACCTCCAACCTACCACTCTCCTAAAAGTACTGCAAGGGAAATGTAGAAAGGCTGATGCTGGATCCTTGCGTCTGATAGGAGATCTCTTTTGGGAGCAGAAATTCCCTATTCCTCCATGAAAAGGCAACTCCCAGCAAGTTCGTTCCAATTCTACCACCCTCCTCCAGTTGTATAACGGGGCCTTGTTACTCCTGTGCATTTTAAGTCACAGACAAAGTCAAGAACTGCTGGCAATGCTCAACCAGCCGTGCTTTCGTGGGTTAGATATTATAACACTAAGGTACCTAGAACTGGCCTTCTACGCACTCTGTGCCAGGCAGCCCACCAACACTATGCAGAAACACTGCTGAGTCTTGAAAGACACTACAAACTTTGCCAATGCTCTTTATTACTCTTCAGGAAATGACATTTTCCAGAATGATAAAGACCAGTGAATTCTTCCTAAACTGGACGGAAATCTGAAAGCTTAACAAACGCAATAAATTGTGCGTTATCTGTATTGTCGAGCCAATCTTACACAAATAAATCCATCTAAATTAGACTGCAATCTGCAAATCCTCCTTCATGTGAATAGCAGCTCTGACTTCAGTGGGGCTGCTCCTGTAAGTCAAGGAAAGAGGGGTCTTCTCTTTTATATTATGTAAACCACGGGTGAATTAAATTCCTCCCACACAAAGCTCTCACATAATCCCTGCTGCAGCTTGCTCCTGGCTCATAGGTTGAATATTCATCTCCACACAGCTTCAAAAGGTGTAACCCTTCTCAGCATCGTTGCCGAGCACTTTTTTCTTTTTTAATATAAAGAATGTTATCGTGAATTGAAAGAAGGTGGGTTTTTTTTGCATTGCCTTGTAACATAACAAGATTTATGCCCCTTGCAATTAAAAAAAATTATAGTCCAAGAGCATAGCTAAAACCTTATAAGGACTGTAATATAGAGACAGACAGACCTGGAATATTACACCTTACCACCATCTCCAACACTAGTACTTCTTTCAGGCCCGGGGCTCTAGGTAGCAATTGTGCATCAAGGCTGCACTCTTGCCCAGACAAGTTTATTTGCTGTACATTTTTAGTAAGATACAGACCACGCATCTCAGAAGGTCACAGCAGCACAGAAGCTAAGCATAAAGGCTAAGAGCAGTCAGGAAACAACATTGACTTGTCCAGTATTAAGTGTAAGAGTCAAATATCATTTTGCAACATCGTTTGTGCCAAAAAACCCACACCACATCTACCTGTCTGCAAGAGGACTTCTCACCTGGCATCAATTATCACAACAAGGCAACAAGGCACAAGGGGCCATATTTGCATGTATCTTCCCTATCCTCTCCATAGGACCTGAATTTTAAAGTCGCTTAAATAGTCCCAACACTGCACAGTAAAATGGGGAAGTGAATGACATCAACAGCCTCCCAGCACACTCTCCAGACAAACACCTTGTTCACCCCTTTCCCCAGGGCTCGGGCAGAAGCTGGGAGAGACAGCAAGCGGCAGAAGTTGTTTCTGCCGAGCACGGCAGCGTTTCCGCAGGGGAGGGAGATCCTGCAATCGCCAGACTACTCCTTTCCCTCCACAAAAGCCCAATTCATCTCTATAAATATACCAGCTGGATGGAAGGCTAAACACACCCGTGACTGCGCTGGGGAGGGACAGGTTACAGCGTACATCAGCTTTGTCTTAGGAGGTCACCTTGACAAATGTCCCTTCAGAGCCCCAAGTGAGTGGCTCTTCAACCATCCCATGGTGCAACATGAGCATAAGTTTAGGAGAAACTAGAGATGTAATCAGTCACAGGAGTACCAACAAGTGAGCTCCTTAGTTCTTATATTAATCTCTTATTCCTTTGCTTTTATGCATTTAATTCAAAATATCAACCTGTGCGCTGGCAATGCTCTTCAACCTGTACAGCACATGAAGCAACGGGCAGGCTTCATAGATGGTTTCATTAAAGGTCAGTAACTTATTCCTTTAAGTATATGATGTTTAATTAAAAAAAAAAATAGATTAAGCAAAATTGGTTTGTTAGTCAGAGCAAAGTCAGCTGATAAAAATAAAGGGACTACAATCTTAACAGATTTTTCCTATTGCATCCCAATGGCTTGAATACTTTGTTTCATTATGTAAATGCGTGGAGGTCATGACTGAGCCAACATTCAAATAAAAATTGTTCCAAGTCACTAAATGTATCCCAGGTTCTTGTAATTCCCCATGCAAATAAAGAGCAGCAAATGTTTATCCCTCCATTTCCCCCAGTGTTTCTGGTTTACACGCCTGTAGCTGAGGCAACCACATCACACCAAGCAGCTCAGCACTTCCAGAAAGATTAACTTCTTAAACACGCACAAACGGCAAAGGTCCAGCTCCAGCCAGCGAAGGTGACCAGCAGACACGCAACCCATGGGCTGGGGGCACAGCTCAGGAGATCACTGCATCACCTCCCTCCTCATGGAGATCTCCTCACCGCCTAAAACTCTACTCGCAGTAGGGTCAGCTCTGAGCTTTTTAGATTACTCGAGGTTTGTTTTGTTTGTGGTATGTCATTCCTTGCTAAACAAAGAGCTGAAGACAAGAAATAAGAAAGAAAAAAGGTGACAATGACTGGCTGGAAAGAACATGGGAAAGAGCACAGTAATAAGTCCTAAAGACATCCAGAACAAAACTATCTGCCGACAACGTTCATGACACCTCGCAGCACTGCCAGGAGCTGAGGAATACTTAAAATTAGCAAAAAAGTAAACTTTCCAGGTCCTGCTGCCCGTTCAGCTCAATCTCACCCCATGAAAATGACGGCAATTCAAGTCTAGATCTTCCAAGAGACTGCAACTCCAAGACTCCTAGTGATGCTGGATACAATTAAGCATAAAAAAAACCTCCACTTAGCTTTTTAACACACACCAGTTTAACAAGTGCTAACCTAGTTTAACTAAAATTGTACAACCAACTTCCTCCTTCCTTTCCTTCCTCTACCACTCCTGAGAAAAAGACGTGAAATACAAGTTATTGCTGCAGTAGGCAAACATTAATAGTGACTGAAACCACTTACCCACCCATTCTCCTTTGCCTTCCTCTCATTTTTATTTTAAGAAAACCCACACAACCCCGCAAAAAGGGTTCTAGCACAACAAAGTTTTTCCTTGTTAGATTGAGTATATAGCTAATGTAGGATTAACTGCAACTCAACACATACCTTATCTGAAGCCGTAAGTATCCAAGATTGAGAGATGCTGAGGGAATTGGCTGACAAGACCACATTTAAAAAAAAAATTTTGAAATGAATTCTTCTGTATCATCCATGCAGCGAGCTCATCGTACAAGAGTAACAGCAAGGAGCTGAACCAGAGTACGCAGCAACTTGATGGGGACTATTCCTGCATATTTTCAGGGACCTGCCAAACACTTCAGATTTCACAAGAAAAACCTTTGTTCTGTAACTCGGCTCTACTCCATTTCACTTCGTTCAAAGTGTGGCCGACGTTAGGAGTCTGATCAAATTCTTTGCTTTATCCACGCTTGAATTAAAGCCTTGGCTCAGCCAGGGGAGGCAGACCAAGTTACATGAGCTTTTTTTTTTCCCTCACAGTATGCCAGCCGTAAGTGCTGCTGCTAACGCCACAGGTAACACCAGCCAGTCCCAGGGAGCTTCAGTTTGGGTACAAACAAAGGGATTTCAGCTTTTGCTGAAGCAGTTCAGATTTCTGCATCTCTTGTTAGCCAGTCCAGTGCTAAACTTCTGTTTTCATTTGCAGATAATATATTAAGCCTCTTTAGAAGTCCAGCCTTCTCTGATCTGGGAAGTGGGAATTTCTTCAAACAACTAATCAAATCACACTCACATGGTTGGTTTTCAGCTGTCTAGTACTGATGAATACCAAAAATGTTTCTAAACATTTACAGGTCAAACAGAAGCAATGTGAGTGCCTCACAAAGGCAGCAGTTGCCATTACCAGATAATTCTGCAGAGGGAGCACCACATCTGGCCACAAATAGCCACATCAGCTCCAGATGATCCTCCTCCCAGTCTCTCCTGGAAAAGCACCTTCTCGCTCTGCTCCTGCCACAGGCAGCACCACAACACTTTTGGCTTGTAGCCTTCACCCACACACACATCCATCCCCGACCTCAATCCAGGAACCAATGCCCAGTCTCATGGGTGTGGGGAGGAGGGTCAAGATGTCCATGAGCACCCCTGGAAGAGGGCAAGGGGCAACAAGAATCCCTATTAGCTTCCAAGGGGCTTCTATGGAGGAAATCATAGAATGGTTTGTGTTGGAAGGGGCCTTGAAAGCCCATCCAGTCCAACCCCCCTGCAAGGAGCAGGGACATCTCCAACCAGATCAGGCTGTTCAAAGCCCCGACCAGCTTGGCCTTGAATGTTTCCAGGGATGGGGCAACCTGTGGCAGTGCTCCACTTGCACTGTAAAAAATTTCTTCCTTATATCAAGTCTGAATCTGCTTCCTTCTATTTTAAAACCATTATGCCTTGCCCTGTCACAGCAGGCCCTGCTAAAGAGCTTCTCCCCGTCTTTCCCGTAGCCCCCTTTAGGTACAGGAAGGCTGCTATAAGGTCTCCCCAGAGCCTCTCTTCTCCAGGCTGAACAGCCCCAGCTCTCTCAGCCTGTCCTCACAGGAGAGGTGCTCCAGCCCTCTGATCATCTTTGTGGCCTCCTCTGGACTCTCTCCAACAGGTCCATGTCCTTCTTATGTCTATCACTAGATCAGGTTGCTCAAAGCCCCATCCACCCTGACCTTGAACACTTGTGGAGGAGGAGGGAACAGAACTGCTTGATCCTTGAGGGACAGACTGACAAACTCGTGGCAGGAAGGAGGACGAGGAAAGAACTGGTAGCTTGGGTCAAATGGGAGGGGTGAACAAACAGCGAGAGAACCGGGTCAGGGAGAACCTCTGACTCACTAAAGCGCTTGCTCAGCAGGAGCTGGAAATCTCCACATTTCAGAGCATGCAAACGCAAATGCAACAATACTTTACAATCCTACAGCACTCAAAGTGCTCCAAGTGCTTCATAAATATTAATTAAGCAATAGTACCCACAAATCAGAAACATAAAACAAAGATCTCACTTAATATTTAACAGTACGACAACACAGGAAGAAAAACCACTTTTCAGAAGTCACATACCCATACCCACGCTCCTCCTGTCTCAAAGAATCCAGGCTGTGTCCTACAGCCAGGCTGCACAGCGCTTGCTGAAAGAGGCCAGTGTTCAGCGTTTGAATTCAGACTCCTGTTTCAGTGCACGACCCGATGCCGCGCACATCGCAAGCGATCCCACCTCAGTCATCTCCCCAAGCTATTCCTTGATCACCAGCCAAGCCCAACGCAGAGGTAATCGTACCGAAGTAACACCGCTATGTCGTTGCAAATGGTGATTTTGTGCTTGAATTGTCTTATCTGCCTTCCCTAGCATTTTGGCTGCACAAATTATCTTCAGCAATTTAATCTTTCATCTTTTACAACACTGATTTCACTTAATTTTTTTTTAATTTCTTTTATTTGGTCAACCACATTTGCCAAGTTTTAACAGACTACTACTTTCTCAGCTGCCTAATTTCAAATTCACCTTTACATACAGCTTAAAAGGAGGCAAGAAGCCATCACAGCATGTGGGATGTGATGCTTAACATGAAGGTTTACGCAAATAGACTTCACAGTACCATCTGAGGGTCAAGAATCATCAATTTACCCTGCGACACAGGAGAATTAAGGAAGGAAAAGAAGGAAATCTAGCCAAAACTTGGAAATATGTACACTCCTGATTAATACAAGGATACTAGGAAAAAGCAGATGTGAAGTCACACCTTGTTTTATTCAGGGGAAAAGTCAAAGTCTACAAGAGCCAAACTGAACTTATTCTATGCAGTGGCAGACAGTGAAATACAGCGTTACTCCTTCAACATTAATAAAACATGTTGTATACAGAGCTTTTTTTTTTTTTTTCAGTCCTTGAAACTCAGCCAAGTCATAAGCTTTTTATGGGAACATTGAAATGGATTTTGATCAGTCATACCCATATGAGTTTTAAATTTTACCACCACTTAGAGGCAAAGGCTTCCCCCCCTAGTCCCCTCACGCATCTGCAAATTTATCATTTTTTGAAAAGCCTGATGAACTAAAAGCTCAAGCACCCTCAGTCTATGAAAATATTGAATTCCCTCTTGGATTATGAGCTGAACTCAGGCCTTGAAAGCCCTAGGAACTCCTCCATCCCTTAAAATGAAGTTCCTCAAAAGTAAAATAATAGCTACTTGGTAAACAAAATTAGAGATCCAGAGGTCACCTCATTACCAAGAACAGTATATTCTCTTCCCCGTCCCTCCCCATGTTCATCAGCATCTGCTTTTTCCAAGCCCTAAGCTTTATTTTTCAAAAAGCCAACACTGATTCATAAAAATACCATTAGTTTGGAAGTACAAGGCTGCTGGCATCCAGACAAGCGCTTGATCGTTTTGTTGTTGCATCTAATGTGACAGAGCTTCAGCAGAGCTGGAAAACTTCATAAAAACGAAGGGGCTTCTTCCTTTCTAATTAACACAGCAAGGAACTTTAACAGCCTGGCATGGAAACTTCTCTCTAGCATTACGTTTTTTGAATTACTCATTTACTCCCACACTCTACAAGACTTTTTACGTGCTACCCAGTACGTTACCCTTTCCAGTTTAAAGGCTTTGGTTTGGAGTCCTCTGTATCAAGCCACCCAGGGTGGCAAAGATGCTGCACCAGAAGACTTGCAAAATATCTGCCATCCTTAACACCCACTCATCCTACACACCTCCTATGTGTATTCTGTAACTCTAAAACTAAAATGTGTCCACTGCAATACATATCCATCATACAATTGACACAGATTTAAAAATGTATTAGATGTGCAATGCCTTAAGTTTAAAAGGGAAACGGACAAAAAGTACACAGCCTGCATCCAAGTAGGTCTGCCTTTCAGGTCCCTGGGCTGGGAACTTCTGTGTTCTTTGTATACCATCCTGATTTCTGTTTATTTAAATAATGACAAATATTAGTTTTTAAATTTATAGTCACTGCTTTATAAGATGTCTCAAATCCTATCAGGATAAAGAGATAATACTAAACAAACCAGTTTGTTTATACTGCTAGTACATCTAATAGGAAATACTTAGAATCCCACGTGTTCAAAGCAGGACAAAATTACAGCCTATCCTTCCGCGAAGGGCTGCTGTCTTTTGCTACCAAGAGGCCAGAAGAAGCACATGCAGATCATGAGGCTTGAAAGTTCAAGTCAAGAGAAGTTGGTCCACAGAACGTCAGAGTCCACCAAAAATGTCACATGCCCCCCAGGCCCAGCAAACAAAAGTAAAAGAAAACTAAGAATCACCTCGTGCTTTAGCAGCAGTAAAATGGGTTAGAAGATGCAGAAGAATTAAGGAAGGAAAAAAAGCAGATGTGAAGTCCCACCTTGGTTCATTCATGGCAAAAGCAAAGGACTACAACAGCTGCTCGAACTCAATCTGGGCAATGAGGAATGCTGAAATAAGAGTTAAAAGACAGCAAGACTACGACCTCATGCCTCTCATACGTTATTTGTTTTGGCTGTCCCACTCCCTTATTAACAAAAGGCCAAAACAAAGCTATTTATTCTGTTACTCTTATTCATTTGTATCTACAAACATACAGAAGTCAAAGGTTTTGTAACTGCAGAGAGCCCAGCACTCAGATGAAAGTTGGTTTCTTTTAGACTCGCCTGACTGGGATGTACAAAAATTTGGAGGAAGGTTTTGGGATTTTTATGTTTCAGACAATCTTAAAATTAATTAGTACATTAAAAAACTGTTTCTGTGTATCCAGGTCCTGTATTTTGTCTCATACTGATTTTATACTCTGGAACTGTGCTTGTAGAAGGACTAGCAGAGTAAAGCTCTCAACTATTGACAGTCTTTTGTGCTAGGACCACAAATAGAAATTGCATAAGATAAATACTTAAAATCATAGATACTTAGTGAAATCTCCTCAGCACACTGTATGTGTCCTCTTGCCTAGTGACTGCACCAACTCTCCCTTCTACCTACAGACGGAAAAAACATCTCCTCAGTTTGTACATGAACACCACCAAGTCAGTTTTGAAGGGGAAAGAAGGAGAAAGGCAGCACTCAAAACTCCAAGGATTATTTACGAATAAGCTGGAGCCCTATAAACTTGGCTACTGAAGAAAGATAATCTTCTCTAGCTCATGCCAAGTGGGTCAGACAGAGGAAGAACCTCAGCAATCTTCAAAGTCAAAGCAGATGGAGAAGTGAATAAGTGTCCATACGAGCGAAGAGGAAACAAACTTCTGTTCATTTTAGCTTACTTCAGAGCCTCAGGTTTCTAGACTCTATCAAAAATATCAGTCCCTTAATGGACACGAGCGGAAGAGCTCACTTTTGTAACACGTATTAGGAGAACTGCAGAGTAATTACTTAAGACTGCTATTGATTAAAACAAAACAAAACAAAAAGTCCTGATGTCTGCAGATGGAGGGCCTTGCTCAGCTGAGTAGTAGGGAGACAGGTAAAGTGAAGGAAAGTAGCTAAGAGGCAGAGCCTGGGAGAAACATTCTTTGCTTTGCAGCTATGAAAAAATCTCTTGGATTCTTTATTATTAGTGCTTCAGTATCACTGATATAAATATTTATGTAGCTGTAAAGTAGACTGGGCTTAAGATCTAGCTGTAGCTAGCTCTAATCAGAGCATTTTTTAAAAATAACACATGAGCTTGTAACTGATTTTTTTTACCCTTTTAGAAATAAAAAAGCAGCAGTCCACACATGCCACAGAATGAACATACATTGCATTCCTTCAGAAACTGGAGTTGACCTCTTGGTCCTTTCTCAGGCTTTACATCGCTAGACAAGATCTGGGCCAAGACCATTTCCATACACAGGGATGCATCTCTGTCTCAGGCTAACCGCATCATCCAAGTGGTGAAACCTAAAACCAACTCATCTCTCCCAGGGTTATGCTTGTGGAACTGGGAATCCCTCCATCTGCCTCAGCAAAATAAAAAGATCACCGGCTGCAAAATAAACATCACGTTAACCACGGAACAATAGCCCCTCCAGTCCGTGTGCTTCTTGCCACCCACCAAGGGTTAACAGTTTTTTATCAGATCCCATCCTCTAAAAATAAAAATTAAAAAAATTCATACTTTGAAGAAAGAGCTCGTGCAAGTTGACAACATGCAACTTCTTTTGGATCTGTACCAAAGGACTCCCTCCCTCTCCAAATTCCTGGGAGTTTTGCAAGCTTTCTGCAATCAGAAGCAGCAGACCCCGAAGGAGCACAGAAATACAGTTTACCATGCTCCCCTTTACCAGGAACTTTTAAATTGACTGAGCTTGGAACAGTGGAAGTAGGAGTATTCAGTGCTCCAGTTTGTTAGGGAGACACAGAGAGGCAAGGACACGCTGAAGAGATACTCATCTTCCAAAGAAAATATTGCTAAGAGAAACAGGCATCCTTCCACCACTTACGTGAGGAGGCAGCTGCTGAGCTGCATCAGCTATTCCACTGGTGTCTCCACGAGTGGTTTTTTGCCTAAGACTTTTGCTGGAAGAGCCAGAGCTGCAAGACTTAAAAAAAACTCCACAGGAAGAGGCATTGAGGGGTTGCACAACACCAACCCCCTCTAGATACATACACACATCGTCATTTATGCAAACTCAAGCAATCTTCGGATATGCAGGCTGGGTTGTATAGGCATACAAAGTCTTTGCTTGGTTTTGTGTGTTTGTGTTTAACTGCACATCAAGAAATTTCCTACGATGAGAAGCGTGACAGAGCAGGGAGGGCCTGTGTTATGCGTAATAATAAGAGGCAACTTCAAACTGCAATCACTTTTAGCATTTTCAGTTATCATCACAAGTCAAAAAATTAACCACTTGGCTTTATATAACGTTTTACTACGACCAGGATACCTTTCAGCAAAGATATCATCATTCTTACAGCAGCTATAAACGTTTTAAGACGCAAATCGAGGATTCCCCCATCTCTGGCTCCCCACTAAAAAAAAAAAAAAAAAAAAAAAAAAAAAACCAAAAATCAAAACCACTCTGCGGAAAAATGTTAATCTTGAAGGACAATGTAGAGCTGCATTTGCTAGAGTCAGATTTTTTTTCTCTGCGCTCTGATATAAAAAAAAACAATGCAAGTTGACAGAAACTCATATTGGCTTTTTAATAGCATCTCAACAAAAAGTTGGTTTTTTTTCTTTTACATGGCACATGCATTTGACCTGGATGAACGCTGCAGTGTGGAGAGCTGAAAGGGATCACCTGATGAAATAGAAATACCTTCCCTCCAAACTATATTGCAGGAATTACAGCCAAGCACTCCAACTGCAGCAAACGCGGTAAGAGCCTTCTCGAACAGCACACGTCCTGTGTCAGCAAAGCAGTGTTAATACAAAACTCAATCCAAATAAAGGGAGTCATGACCCTTCGGAAAGGTTAGGGCTTCATCAGGCTTCCACTGTACCAAACAGACCATCTAAGATATTCAAACTGTTGCAAAAAAAAAAAAAAATATTAAATCAAAAGGAGGAAAACAGTGTCAGCCGCGTATGCATCTCATTGTTGAATAATGACAGTGTTTACCTTTCCAGCGTAACGCATTACTGCTTTGGATCCAACTTTAAAGCAGAGAACTTGACAAAATTAATTATGCCCTTTCCTCTTAACTACCATTCCCTAAGTTATTTATTAGCTAGGTCTGCATATATTCATAGATGTGTCTAATATACAAAGTTAAAAGGATTTAAAACTGCTGCCTAAATACTTCCCTGGTTGGCAGTCCTCTCTACCCTCTGAACTGGCAGCAGAACCAATAAATACAGCCTCGGGCTGCAAATTAGTCCCTTCTTCAGCTACGATGTAGTCAAGGGAGACGGGGGAACCATAAGCAAGCTGCAATGGACAAGTGTGTCTCACAAGCAACTCATTGCTGGATCCCAAGCAAGAACCTATCTCAGATATGTACCATAGATGCCCTGCTAAGGTCTTTTCCCCGAATTAGTAAAATGCAAAGGACACCAGCACATCCAGCCTCAGCTTTGTCTTACAGTCCACTCCTGCTTGCAGTTTAGCAAACAGTCAGACAGACCATCTAGAAAGTCCACCTTAGCTGGAGCACCCACAGCTTGGAGGCCACTAGCCAGTTCGCGTGTTTCTGGAAAAGACAAAAGCCACATTACACAAGATACCTTGAGTTCAGTACCTTGGCAAAGGAACGGCAGATAAATAAACTCAGACAAGCTAACTAAAAGGAATACTAAAGAGAACCCAAGAGTCTCTCCGGAGTATTTTGCTGAAATGAGGTTTTAAGGCTACAGACCTATTCAGCTCTCCTGGAGTCCTCCCCAAAGAGGGACAAATGCCAGGAAGCAGCAGACTAGAGAAGACTTCTGGTTTAAGACTGGATCAATTTTATTTCACTAAGGTCCACCACCTCAAGGGGTAGAGGCCAGAAGCTTGCATGATGACCATCCACTGGAAGGAGATCAAAAGGGAGAGAGGGTGGGTACCGCTATGGACCCAGCAGCAAAAAACAGAGGGAGAGAAAAGAAAATCCTTTCACAGACACTTCACAAAGAACAGCAGCACTTTCATCTTTGTCAGCACAGATGCCAGGATGCTATATTCCCGTGTGAGTACTGCAGTCGCTGTTTGGCCTCACCCAGGATTACAGGCAACGCCAACTAATACATCAAATTATCTGCACATCTGGAGATGAACTTGTTACCTTGCATCAGAGGTCAACCAAATCTCCTCTCCATCACAGAGAAAGGAAGATACAGCACATTTTGGTACGGCAGCACACTTAGCTCTTCCACCCATCACCCAAGTCACCGTCAGGCTGGACTTGGGCTGATGAGAAAGCCCCTGTGCTATGTAGTAGCACAGGAACTGGGTTTGCAAAGGTATTTAGAAGACAACACCACGTGCTTGCAAGCAATGGTCAGAAACCCTGTTTATCAGTGATCAGCTTTAGTTTAGCATTTTAGAGGTAAAGATGGGGTTCAGAAGATGGAAGGAGGGGGTGTTAAATTTGTTTGTGTTGTCCCATCTTTTGGGCTAAAAAATACACAACTCTCAAGCTTCTTATGATTTGCCCTCTACGTCAGAAATTCCTGCCTAGATCTGCTGAGGGAAAGGTGGAAGAGAAAGGGATTGAGGAAGAGCGACTGTATCCACAGACCTGAAAGTATACAGGCTTCATTTTCCTAATGAAAATACATTGTGACACCTACAAAACAAGTTTACCTTCCAGAAAAAAAAAAAAGAAAAAAGAGCCAAGCATCTCTTGAAAAAAATTTTATAAATTGGTGAGATTATGTAGTAATATGCAGATGAAAGCTGTATTTCATTATTCTGCACCACATCCACTTCGCTTGATTAAATTAATAAATGAGGTCCTTATGTCATACTACAGGCATTACCCTACTTTTGTTTACTACGTCCTTCCAGCCTTAACCACAGCACACGCAGCACAGCTGGCTGGCAGCTCAGTTACAACACAACATGCAGAAGAAGTTAAGATAGGGGAAGCGATTCTAAAAAAGACCCACCAAAAAAAAAAATTATCTTGTTTCACTTACCTAAGCAAAGTTGTCATTAGAGAGTTTTCCAGTACTAAAATCCAAGAAAAAAGGCCTGAAAAAAACCAAAGAAAAAGGCAAAATTTTAGTAAGTAGGATAATACTCTCAGTAGCTTTTTTTCTTGTGAACATGAAAAGTGATTCAAAGAAAAAGAAGCACGTTCACTCCATCAGTTGCATTTCTGATAGTTATTTGTCACAAAAAGGTGCTCCTCAGGCAAACATATCCAAACAACAGGGCAGATTTTCCACTGCTGCTGCCAGTATTATACCAGTGCAATTCCTTAAATGTCAATCACACTGGACTGCAACAAAACTAGAGTTATCCAGCAGACAAGCCAGGCCAAGGCAATTAGCTAAGCTGCCCCATTTAGATTTCGAGTCATTTGTCCCTCCCGTCAGGCTGGATTATCAGAAAGTCTGGACCAAGCTGTAGGGCGGGAAGCAAGGAGTCACCCATCCCAGTAAGGCTGAAGGTGGCAGGAACCAAAAGTGTTGCTTATAAAAAAAATATCCAAACTACTCCAGGGGTAATTGCAAAAGACTGCAAGGCAGCAGGACACGGATTGATATAAGCAAGCTGTGATACAGGAGACTTCATTACAGGCATAAAAATCCAAAGCGCAGTGCAAGTTACCGGCAGAAATGGCACGTGGCCACAACAGGTCTTACCAAAATCACCACTACTGAAAAAAAAAGCATTTAAGGCTTCTTAATGCTCATGCATGCAGACTGGGGGAAAAAAAAAAAAAAAAAAAAAAAAAAAAAAAAACCAACCAAAAAAAACAAACCACAAACAACACCCAAACTAACTGAATATGGATGACTGCAAGCCTCCAAATCAAAGAGGGAGTTGATCACTGTTTAAGAGGAAGAAGTCATCGCTTGTTCCAAGATTAAAAACGTATAATTCTGGCGCTGGCTGAAGCACTATCATTCACTAATCTGGTACAATTTAGCCGGGCTGATCCTCCGCTCAGACAGACAGGGCATTATCAAAAGTTCCTCTATTCATTTCGCTTCCTGTTAGCCAGTGAAAGCCCCCTTTATACGCTCCTCAAGAGGCTGCTCGAACCAGGGAAGACTTTCCGATAGAGAAGATAAGGTAGCTGGATTTATTCATGAGAGGAGGAAGGGAAGTTGTACAGGCTGATTACAGCTGCTCCAAAGCTGAAACGTGGAGGCTTGGAGGAAGGAGGTGGAAGATGATGGATTTCTTATTAATAACCATTATACTAACAGCATTACTGTTAGAAATGGGCATTGCCTCTCCTGATACTCAACTACAGAAATGAGATTTTACTCTTAAATTGGCATCAAATATGCATACATGGTTGAATAATTAAAAAATACATGGGTGAGGCAGAATGGGCTATTTTTTAAGAAACTGAGCAAATTTAAAAAAAAAAAAAAAAAAAAACAATATCCAAGACCAAAAGGATAAACTAGCCAGAGGAAAGGCACTGCCTAGAAATGCTCTCCAGATTAAGACCGTTCACGTACAATTTTCAGGGTCAGATCCTGTTCTTATTGCTGACATGAGCGCTCAGACCTCAGTGGAGCAGGATGGTGATTTCCACATTACTGAACATGTGTCAGCAATTCTGAACAGTTGCTTTGCAGATTCTCAGAGCTAACCAAGCAAAACCCCACCACTGAGAGCCCAGTGTAGTCCCTGGCAGATGAAAAGCTGCCTGGAAACTCTATCAAGACTCTGAAAAACATTCCCCCTATTAATATTCTAACAATCTGGTATACTTAAAAAAGTTTTTGAATGTAACAAGATGGAAAGACAAGCAAAAACACATTTCTGAAGTTTAAAAAGGTTGAGTCAAAGCAGCAAAGCTCTACCAAAAGTTAGGGCTAACAATGATGTTTGCAGGGGTAAACCCTCCCTCTTCCTTCCCCCCTCCCAGACTATTCTTCTCCAGACGAACTAGCAAAATAAACAAGAATTGAAACACCCAACAGCAGAAAATAGTATGCAGCTTTAGAAGAAAGAAAACAACTCAGCTATACTTCATCATTATTCCATCCAGTCGAAATACACGTCAAGTCGTTAACTGTTTTTCCCTCTGACAAATGCTAAATGAGATCAATACAAGCAAAAACAATAAAATGTTTTTCAACACACTATTATATGGAGAGGAAGACTTAAAAGAAGGTGATGCATTTTTGAACAGGCACGAGTTTGAATAGGACAGGGATGGAGTGCAAATCTCTAGCAGGGTGAAAGAGGGAACACCCAAACCTGGAATGGCATAAAGACCCAGAGATGTCCGCAGGTCACCATGCGGAGAGCGAAGTATCAAAGGTACTTATATAGATAGGGACAAGGCTGACAAACCACCTCTTGCTGCGCAGAATACCAACACGCAACCAGAAAGCAAAGAGCTACAACAAAATCCAGAGCTTATTTTGATCCAGTTTTTCCTTTAGGTTATTAATGATTGTATACACAACTTCAGCACAAACTGTACAGACACTCCAGTTTGCTCAGTGATCACACAGCTTCCCAGTGATGGAGCAAGGAATTAAGGAACCAGGAGACAACAGTCACTTTCTGTTCTGCCACCAGCCTGCATCTCTTCAGACACATCACTTCAGGCAAAGCTCAGCTGGCACTCGCTCCCCTGGCTTTGTGCTGCACCAGAGACCTTGCCTGTTGCAGTCACCGACTTCAGCTGTAAACTTACAGCGGCCGACTTGGCAAACGCTCGGATTTGGTGGGGATTTCAGAAGAAGCTGCCAAGCCTCAGATTCCCCACGCAGTAAATCAGGGTAACACTGCTCACCTGCCTTCACACACGCTTTGCAACGCAATGTCTGAAGAGACAACACTGTTACAAATCTACAGTGCACAAAAGCAATTGTACACATCACTTAATTTGCAGTTTAGCACTACTAATGAGGCCGAGTTTATCAACGCGCAAAGGATGTTTCCTTCAGCGGGAATGTTGTAATGGGATGACAAGACACAGCCTGCTTGCTCCGCACATTTTGTAAGATCGTTGGGTCTTTCTTGTCACAAAACAACCTTTGTTGCATCAATATTTAATTAAAAACAAGTTAAGAAAGTGCACCCAAACCTTCCCATTTGTTTTCAAGCCTGAAGAACCCACACTGACAAGTTACTGCTGACGAACCATTGAGACTCACTGCACTGCAAGGAAACGAAGGGGCATGGACTAGATGTTCCCTGGTCAACTCTCTTCAGTTTGATAAAGACCCAGCTGCACCAGACACCACAGCTGATGTGAGGGAGTCAGACCGAGTCTGAACAGTCTTCCCCTCCAAGGTGACAGACTACAAGAAAACTACAACAACAGGCCAATGCCCACTCTTACAGAGTGCAACTGGTTTTGTTCAGTTAAAACATGACTTTACACACGCGTCAGTTTCAGGAAAACCAAAAAAGAACAAATTTACTTGTCTCTTACATTTCACTGCCTATCTTCTGCAAATTCAAGGCTGGTTGTTGTGATGATGCTGGGGTTTGTTGGGAGTTTTTGGGGGTGGTTTGTTTTTTTTTTTTTTCCATAACCTCCAAAATCAGAAGTTCCTACTTTTAAAGACCATGTCAGATTCCCCCCCTCCCTCTCAAGCTTGAATATGGATAGGCAGATGCCTAGTTTCTAGCCTCTGTACTGTTAGAAGTTACACTCGGAATAGCTGTGACTGAAGGCAATGAAAGATTTCAATAGTAGTTTCTTTGTCACTCCAATAATCTGCTTTGCCGCACAATCCTGCAATTCCAGATTTCTGCATACATTGCGAGGGGCACGTGGCACGGGCGCTTACCAGCGGCTGAGTTCAGCAAGTTCCTGGGCAGCTCTGCGCTAACCACGTTTAGACTGTTAAAGAAGGTTTCACCAGAGCTCGGAGATGAAAGTCAGCAAAGAAATCCAGAATTCAGTGAGCAAACCCCGCGGATGCAATTCAGACTTTGCAAACTCGTGATGCCATGAAAGAGCACGCGTTTTCCATCTCGCCCTCCGAGGGAAGCTGCAGCACACGCTCAGCAGTGCCAGAAAGGTTAGAGGGCTGCCAGAGCATGTATAGGAGGTTTGTGCGCAAACAGAACAAACAGCCTCTACTGAATTCTTGTAACCAATTAAGCAACAATTCTCCACTGAGAATACAGCATCGCCCAGCTGATTACCTAATCCCCAGCCCCTGCTTCTTGAGCTGGCTTTCAATTTTTAAGTCTTCCACTTCTCTCCAGAAGCAAAAGACGAATGCCGATTCTCCAGACATCCTGGTTAAAAGGCAAATAAAAGCCCTGCGAAGACCATCAGTACTCAGAGATGACTTAACGCTAATGAGCTTTCCCCAGCAAGCCTGCAAACATTAATACATGTGAGCAGCCGTGCTAAATCCACCCAAATTATCCATCTGCAAGGCTCTCCTCCAGCCTCAACTGGACTTCAAGCCAAGGGAAGACCAAACCTGGAAGAGGACCATGGCTATTCTCTGCTCTGCATCCCTGTGTTAATCCACTCCGTGATGCTAAACAGATGTATTTTGAATGTGCTGCTTCATCTCATGTAAAGGGGGAGAAAAAGGAAAAAGAGTCAGAAATAGTACTTATCTGAAAAAAGCAAATATTTTAAAATAAGTACTGCTACTGTTTGTAGAACAGCCTGGAAGAGAGATACATCTGAAATTCCTTTAAACACATGTGTTCAGTTTTTAAACTGCATACGAGTCAATCTGACAAACGATCTCAGTTATGATTGCTCAAACGAAGCAGAGGGTCCCGTCCCCCACCCTACTCCTAAGTAAGCAAGCACAAGTTTCTGGCATAGACACTGGTGTGTGAGATTTTAACATTCCCCTTTCCATAAACAGTCATACATCAAGCTCTAAAAATTTGCTTCACAGAAACATTTGTGCTAGTAAAACTCAATTATTCTAATATTTGTATGACACAGGCAGGAGGGGTGCAGAAAAAGGTTATGGTGAGCTCATTTAAGAATTTAAACAAGTACTTGATAAAAAGTTTTTGAATTATTCACTCAGCTCCACTATCAAATCAGGCTTGCAAAGGAGTCTAAACAATAGCACAGAAGATGCTGTATTTATAACAAAAAGGGAGTATTGAAGCTATCACTGTGTCTCACAGCACAAGTAATTAATACTCACAGCCATAAACGCACACAGACACAGTATCACACGTTGCTTCACAATCCTGGACACTTTGAATATTTATACTAATATTCCTTTCTGGAGAGGTAGCACCATTTCTGTTTAAATATTTTAAGTACTGCTTTTATGCTAAGAATTTCTTCAAGAACATCCAAAATTGAGAGAAACCTTCAAGAACAGTACCAAGTGAAACTGAGAAAGGATTTCTTATTTATTTATTTTCACACCAGCCCACATGAGCTGGCACACAAGTATTTTGCTATGCCCCTCCAAAGCTTCAGAGCCAAACTCAGATGAAGACATCACCACGCATCTCTCAGCTACAAACTTTCATACCAAGTTTCATACAGCACAGCAATTTTCTGCATTCTTGCATACGTACCTTTTTTTTCCCCAAACCTCAGAGCCCACTTGGAACAATGACCATCTCTAGAGGGAGGAAAAGCAGGGAACTTTGAAGAGATAACACCAGTGGTGCTCCATTTCCCTGGTACACACATCCTCTCACCACCTGTTTCCTTTTTCCCCATCCCTTTTTCTTCCACATCACAGGCTGCTCTTGGTAGTTCAGCTTGATGAACATGAGCCAAGATTTCCTCTCAAAATAACTACTCCAAGACCATTTCAGCCATGAGCATCACCCACAGAAACATTCCTGTTTGCATACCGTCCTCTCTCCTCCACTAGTCTGTTCCCAAATAAACTCATGGGCTGGTGATACAAGGTCATGAAGTTATGAAAAAAAAAAAAAAAGAAAGAAAAAAAAACCCCACCACCAAGAGGACACCCTCCCACTGCATCCAGACACGCTCTCACAGCAAGGGCAGGATGAGTCAGTCTTCCCACATAGCTGGTTTCAGTCATTTCTGACAGCGTTACTCTAATGACAGTATTTCATTTCCTTCAGCCACCTTGGTGAGAGCACTCAGGCTAAGTATTAATGAAGTGTTTTAACACTCTCACTGTCTGGAGGAGACATGGGGTGTCACCTAACCAGCTGCTCAAGGGTGAACACGTAACTGCTCCATTCACCAGCACCACCAAGAACAGGGTCTTTGCATCACACAAGCTACGGACAGGTTTGGGGGTGAGAAGCACGAGCCCAAACTACCACATTAACAAATACCATCGAGCCCTGGGACAACAGCGGGAGTCTTCCCTGAGCAGAACCAGCAGCACATCAACCCAAGACCACCACAACCGATCAAAAAAAAAAAATAAAAAAATAAAAAAATTCGAAAGGAAAGTATCTTGCCACTTATGAAGAAATTTGAGTTCGAGTTCAGACAGTTTTGGTTTGCTGTTACAAAGACAAGCTACAGTAGCAGTGCCATCAGTAACACTTCTGAAACCTTCCTTTTTTAAAAAAAAACAAAACAAAACAAAACCCTTAAATTCAACTTTGCTGCTGTACTTTCCTTCAAACCTACACCCGACCTCCTCATCTGCATGTTCTTACAAATCTGTCTGTTTAAAGCCCTGGTTTTTCCTGACTACGGGTAAGACTAAACACCTGCACCGCTGCAAATGTAATTATGGCAAAATACCACGACTATTTGTAGACTTCCTGTTCATCAAATGATATTAGTGTACCTTTGCCTTGAGCAATTATTTACAGGGCTGGAAATCCTGAAGAGACACTAGAGAGATAGCAGAGGCAACCCCCCCTCCATTATGCAATGATTCTTTGTGTTAGCTTTTGGAATGACTCAGAGGGGAAAATAAAATCATCAGAATAATTCTTTATAAATCTGTCCAATGAAAAGGAGAAAAAATTAATTCCGTTAAAACTCTGCATTAGCTTACTCCAATTGAGACAGGGAGGCTTTTTGAACTTCAGCTGAACTAGCAGCTCAAATTCAACTTCAGGCTCCGATGTAGGCTTCAAGTCAAATTCCTAAGCAGAGTAAAACCCTTATTAGCCTGTCTTCACTGTAATTTTAATCTTAGTTAATTCTCAGTATGTAATTTATGTTAAGAATAACCCACTTTTTTCAGAACTGGATATACTGCATGCAGAATTATTCCCTGGCTAGCACAGCTATGGTTTCCCTTAGAGAAATAATTTTTCATATATTGACAGCAAAAGAAAAAAAAAATCCTCAAAAGCTTTAAAAACATGCAAAAGCATTTTCATAAGTGCATCACAGCCAGTCGTATTAATTCACCTAATACATCCCTAAGCCATCAAAACCTGCCCATGTAGTCTCGCTTTAAACCAATGCTAGGCACTAGAAAGAGTTTTGATCAGTTTAAAAACTAACATTGCTCTTTCACCACACACACGAGTGGCTGGAGAAGAGAGGAAAATAGTTGATATTTCTACCTTTAAAAAGGAACAAAAGCATCCGGTTCCCTCTCCCCTCCATTTTCCCCAATTTATTAACAACACTGCAAGCAGAAAAGTAAAAAGAAAACACCTTGCAGAGATGAAGTCTCAATTCCTAGCTCTTCTAACGTGACAACATTCGTAACTATTTCTCTAGTTTAAATGAAAAAGATTTTAAAGCACTGTCTAAAGTTTACAAGAGTCAAAACTGTCAGTGTTGCCAGCACTCAGCGCTCACCCCGACAGCACAAGCAGTGATTATTTACATGCTGTAGCCAGCCTAAAGCTCGGCAGCCCAGGTTACTATCTCTCCCAATCATTAGATGTTCATTACGCACTTCCTCTGTTATTTGCACGGTTTCTTAGGTTTTAAGGGTTTGGTTGGGTTGTTTTTTTGTTTTTTTTGTTTTTTTTTAAATGCCCACTTAGTAAAAAGCTACCAAGACCTCCCACTCAAGCTCAAGAAAAAAACACCAAGTAAATTATCACAGTGGTTTGCTACCCTCCTTTCTGCACTTGCTTCTGCACATCTATGTCGTTCCCTTCGCTCTCACTCCTGTTTAAGAGGTGCTTTCAGGTAAAAGCGGTTCAACTCTTACCACCCATCTCCAAGCCTGTAAACCAACACATCCTTTCAAGTGAAGCTTACACCCCACCAGGGCCTATTTGTATGATTTGAATAGAAAAGACGGGGAATATTTACGTATTTGCCAAGCGAGGGGCTGGGATTTCACAGTGACATCCAAGCCAGATGCACTGTGAGAAGAGCCGGACCTTGCCAAAAGCACGAGATCAGGTCTGTCCTGTGCTGGGTCTTGCAGCCGCAGGCTGGCACAAGAATACCAGAGAGTTTAATGACTTGCCCTAAAACCCTCACAAAGGGGAAAAAAAAATAAAAAATTAATTGCACACTTTAGCCTCTAGATTTTCCTCCATTTTGTTTGGTGTGCACACCTTAAGCAGAGTTTGCAGGACTTGGCAGCACGCGCGGCCCGGCACCGAGCGGTGCTTGAGGCGGGCAGCTGCGCGCGGGAAGCGAGCCGGAGCGACTGGGACAGATGTTTCCATTCACAAACACTGCCAAGGAGCCGGGCCCGCCGAGTTCACTGCCTTGGCGTTATTTACATCTCACAACATCCAGTAATAACCACGCCACGAGCAGTTTTCAAAAAGGAAGATACAGTGTACCAGGGGAGCGTTTCACCATCGCCTTCATTAAGGGGGCAAAATTAAATGCTTTTTTATTCCAGTTTTGAAACTTTGCCTTTTTTTCCTTTTGCCCACTGTCACCCAAACAGGAGAGCAGCATCCTGAGCCTCGTCTGCTCACAGGATGGCCTAGAGCTCATTACCTGCCATTGCCATTTGCAAGAAGTTGTACACATAATGCTTGCTTCTGGGGCATTGGGCATGGCTAACTGTGCAGCCCCTGAACCACCTCAACCTTCTTCCCTTTTCTAAAATAAACCTAGCAGAGAGGACAGTTTCTCCTTTAGCAACTGTGCCACAAACCAAACACTCTCAAGACCAAACTTGGTGCTCTTGGCTCAAAAAATATTCTTACAAACAGTTGGGAGGGCACGTTTTGGAGGCATCCATCCAAACCTCAATCCTGAGACCCAACAGGTTTGAGAATTAGCTGCCAGATCCAGTCTGGCAACTAGAACAGCTAGTCCAAGCACGGTCCCATCCATCCGAACACACTAGAGCGTTATACGCAGACCGCATGCGACGATGCACTCTGCCTGTCCCGAAGTGCTCCCTGCGGCAAGATATAGGAACAGTGATGGGGAAAGTATTTTTTCACACTGGTTTTACAATCCACAAAGTCCTTTCTGAGCCCACAGCACAGGTATGGGGTGGGGGTGTGGGGGGAAGTCAATCTAACTAATTTGTACTGAAGTCAGTAGTTGCTTGAGCTTTTAAAAGAGGTTCTGTACTTCAAATATTTCAGTTACACACTCTGTATCGTGTTTCTTCTAAGGCGTCGTGCTGGTGAACATTGCCCAGACAGGGAAACTTCACCGAGAGTGAGTGCAAGGCTCCCCTCTCGCCACTGCCACAACGGGACACCTTCCTTCCCAAAGTATACTAGACACTGATGCTATTTATGGATCCCGTTGCAGAACCAGACAAGTTTCCTAGCCACTATTCATCAGCATGCAAACAGGTTTTATTTCATGGCAAGGAGAACAGATCTAAAAGAAAAAAAAAGTCCTCAAGTTCTGCCTTACTTCTTAAAAGAAATACGTTTGAAGAGTAGTTGGAAAAATCAACACAGAACATGTAATGCCTGCAAATGATCACAACTTCTGTGTCGACCACATTTTTTTTTAAAAAATGGCAATTTAAAATTAGTTCCTAAAGAATTATGAGAAGAAACCAAATATCCATGAAAAAGAAGGTCAGCTGATGTGCCAAGGGACAAACCTCCAGAAGAACACCAGCTCCATCACTGCCTTACACCTAGAAAAAAGGCAGAGAACATAACCGTGAAATCGTCCTTACTTTGCAAAGAAAAAATAAAAAAATAAAAAAAAGACTACATCAGTTTCCAGACACACATAGCTGGACGATGCTCACCAGCACTACTTTTAAACATTAACATTGCGGAGTCCACTGACTTCCCCTGCTAACTCTTCGAGGTTTCAGAGGGAAATACAACTTTCTTCTTACAAGCATTTTCATAGAAGCACTTTTGCATTTAAAATGTCAACGGTAAATGCATCTGCTATTCAGATAAAGCACCCACAGGCACCTAATTTGATATGCAAGAAGTTTTACAAAGCTCTCAAAGAGCCCAAGGACATTTGGCAGGATAGATGCAGGTTTAGAATGAGTTTTAGCATATCATCAGCAAAAAACAACTCTATTCTTAGATATCTCCCTTTGGTGTTTCCTATAATCTTTCTTTTTTTTTTTTTCCCTCCTACTGCTTTGAGAAAGTAACTTGTTTGGTTATTAGAAAAAAAAAAACAAATATGGAAGAACCTGTTCTGCAAGGCATATGAACAAAGCAGTATCTTCCCAAAAAAGAAAAGCTCATTCAAAAGTATGTAAATATTAGGGCTGGTAACACAAACAATAAAACCACAGGAAACACAAGAAATTAAGAATAGATCAGGACTTATTTGATTTCCTGGCTGCTGGATATATAAGCACTTTTCTGGGTTGGACATATCAGACAGGATTTATTTTCCGAATAACGGACATTGGGGAATTGACACAGATAATTTAAAGAGGCAAACAAAAATCCATGGCTGCTCTGATCCTGCCTGTGCTCCTTAGCAGGCAAGGACACCGGCCGAGGCAACGCCATCAGGACCGGCACATCACGGTGCCGAGGTTCAGTATCCTGCACTAAGCAGTGAACTTAAATTCGCTAACCTCAAGGAGAAGTTAGGAAACAGGGTTACTCCTGTATCTTCAAAGTAGGCTGCTTACTGCCCAGGATATATCCTAAAGTCTGCTCTGGAACAAGGAAAGGCTTGCTAACGCCGAAGCCGAGCAAGAAGCAGAGGTGACAAACAGTTCCCAACATGCAGGGTGGTCCATGCCATCGCCACCCCGCAACTCTCCCTGGCTGGAAGGCACACATCCAGAGCTCATCAGTGCACTCCCCAGCTCGGGCGTATTCCCAAATTCCCCATTGCTGCCAGGCTCTTGTCTTTTTTTCCTTTTGGCCAGAAGCAACATGGTCCCAACTAGACAGAGTTTTACATCTCTTGTGCAGGAGTGAGCATCATGGCCACGTTAACACAGCCACACTGCAACAGCTCCCTGCTCCTCATTCCAACTTCCATCAAATGCTAAACCAAATCTCCTTCATCCTCAAGTACCCAGGGACTCAGATCCAGCATTATCTGAGTGGGAAAAAAAAAAAAAAAAAATACTTACAAAGAAAACAATTTACCTCCTTCAATGCAAACAGCAAGTGATGTAGCATTCCCAAAGACAAAACAAGACTTAAACCATACTTCCCCCAAAATGGCCTGAGTTTCTCTTGGCACTGAAATATAGAATCATAGAATTATAGAATGGTTAGGGTTGGAAGGGACCTTCAAAGGTCATCTAGTCCAACCCCCCTGCAAGGAGCAGGGACATCCCTGACTAGATCAGGTTGCTCAGAGCCTCATCCAGCCTGGCCTTGAACGTTTCCAGAGATGGGGCCTCCACCACCTTTCTGGGCAACCTGTTCCAGTGTTCTATAACTCGTATCGTAAAAAATTTTTTCCTAATTTCTAATCTAAATCTACCCCCCTCTATTTTAAAAACATTACCTCTCGTCCTATCGCAACAGGCCCTACTGAACAGCCTCTCCCCATCTTTCTTGTAGGCCCCCTTGAGGTACTGGAAGACCGCTATCAGGTCTCCCCGGAGCCTCCTCTTCTCCAGGCTGAACAGCCCCAGCTCTCTCAGCCTGTCCTCATAAGAGAGGTGCTCCAGCCCTTTTATCATCTTTGTATCATCTTTATATCACAAGCCCAAGGCATAAATACACACAAGTATTTATGCAAATGGTATAATTATTTTTTAATTAACATCAGAAGCACTGATGAGACTAGGTTTTTACAAAAAATTGGCAAAGATTTTACAAATCAGTTCCTGGAGAGGGGTAAAAAATGAAGACTCTAAGCAGAGCATTAAAAGGCCTTGTGAGTTTACACTTACTTAACAGCTTTTACAATTTTTAGGCATTTCAAATGCTCAATCTTTTAATACAAAGCAATTTGACAGTAACTGTATGATTGTCATTTATCTGCCATCTCATAGCATTAACTGACATAGCAGAGGGGATGGGTCACGCAAGCAATCCAGCACAGAAAAAGTACACTCGTGTTTTGTAGTTTCAGGAAGATGGATAAATTTTCAAGCAGTTTCTTCACCACAACTCCTCCATCCTCCCCAAGTAGTTTTGAATTTTCATTCCAAAACTTGCTCTCTGCTTACTGAAGTGTTTTCCTCTTACATGCCCGCTGTAAGCTGCTGCTGGGACAGGATCTCTGATTAGTCTCAGCCCCATGACTTCTGAACTTTGAGATTATAAAGTAAGAAAGTTACTGAACACTCACATGCAAGTCGATTGGCTAAGAAAAAGCAGCACAAAGTCCTGCCAAAATCCTACCTAATCTGATAAAGGAAAAACCAGGGAGGTCTGAGCACTAAACCCCACAGTTTAAACAGAGCCCATTCCAGCTGCAAAGGGAAGCACATCACATTCAGCAGGGCACCTCTTCTTCAGATACGAATAGACAACGTTTTACCACCTTAAAAGTACTGTCCAAGAGTAAATTCTAAGAGTAACATTCCTCAAATACAAGAAAACACGGGACTGATGTGAATTTCATACAGGTCAACAGATGCTGCTTATGATGTGACGGGAAGGAGGGAGAAACAAATTGACGAGACATACGTGACACGCAGCCAGTTACCACTTAAGCATGTTTTTAACTCTCCCACTTTCAATGCACTTCACAAGCAATTAATCCTCTTAACATCCATGCAAGCATATTTATTATCCTCAGTTTTAGCTTGTAAGCTCTTCAAGCAATGAGCTCGTTCTTCTGGCTTAGCACATGGCTCATGAAAATTGGGACCGAGGCCCTGTTTTAACTGCAAAACGGCTGCCAAGAAATCTGCTCCCATCACCCCACACCCCTCCAGCATCTTACAGAGGAGACAAGCAAGATGCCCACTCAGGAACGTACTTTTAACCTAGTTAAAAGCACTTTTAACCTAGCTAAGTGCTCAAATCCCAGCCTCCAAGCTACACGCATCCTACTGCAGGCTACGCTACTGAAAGACTCAATCAAAAATTAATTAGTAGCCCTGGTCAGGATGGAAAACTAGCTCCAGATTTTGGAGACTCCAAAGCCCACATTCCACAAGCGGATTCACACTCCCGTGCCCAGGTCAGCAGGACTTCACAGAGCCACCAGCACACCCAGTATCAAACTAACCCCCATGACAGACCTGAGGAACACGTGTATTCATTCTCCTGTTGGCAACCGCGCTACTTAATATAGAAAAACCTGCAGTTAACAGAAACATTTGCAGCAATGTTTCATCTTGCATCACACAAATGCGTGAAGAGTCACCTGGACCTTGTGAAATGAATGTTCATTACACAAAACCTCCCTTTACAGCAGAACATTTAAAAGAGGTTTAGTCTTTATTTCTCTACTCAGTCAAGACAACCTATCTTCTTTCCAGCTGCTAGGAGAAAAGAAACTATAAATATTTACATTTAATGTAACAAAAGGTTTGCTCACCACCTCCTGTGTTCCACCGTGCTCTTAGACAATGATCACTCATCATAGAAGTGGGTGGAGTGGCTGCAAACCACTCAGCGATGGAAAAACTGACTCCCATGTTCAAGGGAAGCTCCTGCAGAGGCTGGAAACCCCACCGAAACAAAGCGCTGTCATTACGCCCCGGGTGGGGCGTCCGTCAGCTACGGACGCAAACACATCTGCTCCGCAGCACGTGAAACGGCGCGTTTTACTTTTATCTCCAGAACGATCCTCTGCATCAGCTCAAAGACCTTCAGATCAGGCTACAGAAACTCTTTTAATCTAGGTCACACAAACTCATTCCTCTCCAGTTTGTTTTTAAAACAACTAAAGACCAGCACTCCTTAAGTACAAAGTGCAGACTGTAAGATGTCCAGTGCCATCAGTGCTGCAGTCTTATTGCTGCGCTGAAAGATTTATGGTAGCAGGGAACAAAAGAACAAAAAAATGCATCACGTAGCATTGGAGGTACATCACGTAAGCTTCTCTCCTCAGCTGACTCAGTGATATTAACCCCCAAAAAAGGGCAAGTCCCACTTTTGCTGCCATCTTACTTCTGGGTTCAGCAATTAGGAAGCGTGCTGTGCACAAGCTCAACGTGCCAAAAGAAATTGTTTTGTATAATCATCAAATCTGGCCATCCTGTATCCCCCTCCCCCAAAAAATAAACCACTTCCCCCCTTCCTTTAACACCTGCTTCCTCCACCCGAGCATTCATTGTCCCACCGCTATTATTGGACCAAAGGCTTCAGCATCCCAGAGGAAACTCAGGAGGGAAATCAGGGTATGAATGAGCAAGACTTTCATTCACTTCAGCAATCTCACGCCTTGGCATTCTCTATTTTCCCTCTCTTCCTATTGGCAGCAGCCTCCAAGGTTCGGCTGGGTGTTGAGAGCCACATGTGCCGGGAAGCCGAAGGTGCCGCACATCCTGGTATTGAACCTCACTGTGCCCACAGACAAGAGCGTGGGCCGCTTGCCTTGCTCTTGCACCTCCCCAAGGACCCACAAGCAACGCTGTGGGGCAGGAAACGAGGCCAGACAGACCATGCCCTGACCCAGCACAGCTTTTCATATGGTTGCACTGAAGGGAGGGAATTCAGACAAGCACCCAGCTCTGCACTCCCTTAAAACGTGGCAGGAGCACAGCAGCACCCTTTCCGCAGCTCAGCATCAGGGACACGGCAAAAAGGGGCTTTGGGCAAAACCCATCCTCAGCATCAACTTCCATTAGGAGGTTTTTCTCTCTTGCAGGAGGTCTCCATGCAGACTCACACCTCCTCTTCGGTCTTCCCTACGCTGAAAACAGGGATAACCTGCAAGAACACGAGTTGGCCAGCATCCATGCGTGACACATGCCAGGTGCGTTAATCCACAGAAAAAAAGGGTGAGTCAGTAGTTTGAGTCTGAAGACAGTCCGGTTCAGAACAGCTGCTCCATGCCAGAACCCATGTTTGTAATGGTTTTATTAACGGCCGCATTCAGACTTACAGAGCAGTTACAGCACTGGGGGCAGAGACACATTGGGAAAGAGATTTACTCTCCCAAGTGCCAGAAACCTCAGATACAATTTAGACGAAGCTACCAAGGATGTCACAGGTTTTAACATAACTTACTGCTCCAATTTGCATTAGTCATAGGTGATAAAAATCACAGGAGATTCAAACATGACACATTGGGTAGTTTCTCTCAACACAAAGTTTTAAACATCATCAAATGACATACACCCTTCCGCTCTAAGATGACCACTTTAAATCATGCTCACAGAGAGCCAAAATTCAGCCTCCTATTTAAATGAGTAATTCATCACTTATTTTATTTTCCCTCACTCAGAAATAAAACCTGAAGTAGCTGATACAGAAGAAAATTTTTAAATTCTTCCTTCTACACTGGATCAGACTAATCCCAGCGGCGCTGTCACACTGTAAATAACATCTCACACTAAACAACAATTTGGGGATATTTCTCACCGTGTGTTTTGCAAATGTAACGTTAAGTTAAAAACGGTTCAGCAAAAAGACTGAAGGGTAATGACTTTTGTGAAAGGTAGACCAGCCACTTGAATGAAGTGAAAAAAGATACACCAGAGACTAGAAGCAGTTGGAAGTTACTTGGGTAAATGCTAAACATTTTGCGTAGCTAATTAGAAAATTTACCAAGTGCTTGAAACTAAGATGCAATGGATCAGTTGCAGCTACCTGTGCCCATACATTTTAAACAGTCTCAAAAAAGCAACTACACAGGATCCAGCTCACTGATGAAAGTTGATTTCCTTTTCCAAGGAAATCAAAAGGCGGCATCATGCAAGGATCAAACATACAAGAAAACTGAGAGTTCAGTTGCCACATCTACCAATTAAAAAATTATCACCAGTTTTGGAAAGAGCACCTAGATGGGAAAATAATTTACTACGAACAAGTTACGGAATCATAAGAAATTTTTTTTTTTGAATGAAGAGATTGGATCATTTTGAAGAAATAAAAAGGTGAATTCCTGGTCCTTACGAAGAGGAAAGAAATTCAAAAGAAAATACAAGCAGTCAAGGAGGATTAACTTTGCCAAATGAACCCCTGCTACAGAGTTACAGGTTAACCCACGAAAAAGCACCATTCTGCAGCCAAGGCCAAAATCAAGGTCCTCTATGAACCGTGGAAGCTGACAAGGTCCACACCACCCGCAGCGGTGAGAAACCCCGCAGGAGGCTGCCCAGAGGCACCTAAACCCAACCTCGCACACAAAACACGATTGGAATACACTGTATTTCAAGCCCTCAACACAAGTGCTGTAGGAGGTGCTGACAGTAGTTTGAGGGGTATTTTGTCCTTACACTTACTCCACTCCCATGCCCAATATTTGAGAAGTTCCCAGTGCACTTTTGTTACAGTTCAGCGTTTGGACTGTGAGAACTACATCGCTTGCCCCAGCAAGGAATTTAGCTTTTTCTCATACATAATAAAAATCAAGCAAAAAATTCTTCAGCATCTGATTTTTAGGGTTTTTTAGAATATATATAAAAGTCTTGTTAAACTGCCTGACCATGTCATAACCTGTGATCAGTTACAGCTACAACAGAATTCAAGTTTACTTTTCACAAGTTATCACACCATATGCTTTTTAAAGACTGTAGACTACTTAAAAATATTTGTGATTACACTTTCTTCCCCCGCTCCTTAACAACTTAGAAGCATACCTAAAATGGTTACAAAGAAAATTTTTAAAAGATTGTAAAAGTGGCAGGGCTTATTTTTGCAGAGAAGATATATCTTCACTCTAGACAGATATAATTGCAGTCTTAAGGAACTTAAAAAGGAAACACTTTGACTTCTAACTCACTAGCTTATCTTGGAAACACATCTATCTCCCTTGTCGTCTTCACATGCTATAAAACAGGGACGGGCACCACAGTCAAGTGCCTTCTTTGCTATCGTAAAAGCACTTCCAAAGGTGCAGCTCCGGGAGCATTTCTCCTGGTGGAAGCACGGCGGGGAGCACGCATTCCCCTGCCTCTGCCAGGAGAGCTGCTCGTGAGACCACAAAGGGACACGAGGCAGGGAACTGATCCAGGTAAAGAATGAACTTCTTCACTGAACTAATCCAAGGTATGAATTGTACAGAAAAAAAAACAAAACAAAACAAACCCATATTCTTAACCAGAATCCATTTCCCAGTCTGGTTTGCTGAACAGACTCACAAATACCAGCATGGTCCAGCTGTGGAAATGGAAGAGGCTGCTTACGCCTACAGTGCCACACAACTACAGTTCGAGTTTGGGACAACACTGAAAATGTTTTACCTATCGCATGCTTCCACCAGCAGTCTCTGGAAGGTCATTAAACTGCTTGCAGGATTTGTGGCGTCACAGTGTATTTGTCACGTAGATATCAGCAGAGGAGTCACCCTGTTTCCGTGACAAAGGGCCATAAATATACAGATATATATTTCTGAAAAAGATCTGTATAGCTTGACTGCGGCAACAAGTTCCCAGCGTAGCTGCTTTCCCTGGAGCACTGCCATCGTATTTTCTTATCGCTAACCAAAGTAGCTAACCAGCTAACTCCCAGTGATGTGCTTTGCCTTCTAGATCTGCATAAAGGTCATTTGCAAGGGAGAAAGGCAGGTTTTTAAAAAAATTAATAAATAAAAAGAAGACAATCTGCCACATCCACAGCTTTCTTTCCAAAAGTAACTAAGAAGTCCAATGCCAGGCTGCAACACCACGGCTGGAGTGTTTGACTATTCAGTAAGTACAAGGAGCGGCCAATTCCTTCCCCACAGTAAGATTGTTGACAGCTGTTTTAGAGGAGAGAAAAAAAGTGAAGCATGACTAAGCTATTCATAAAAATATCATTGAATCTAACACCCTAACAACAAGTTTTAATTTAGAAAAAGTGCAGTGCCTCCTGGAAGTGAATGTTCAGGTGGTACATGCCAGCCCTCAAGTAGGCTCCCAACGGGATTATATCCCCCATGGCTAATCCCACAGCAGCAAAGCAGAACTGCATCTACACCCAAAGCTATCAGCTGCTTCAGAAAGTCACTCATTACCTTTATCTGTCCTACAAATGATCAATGCAAGTAAGCAAACACATGAGCACTTGGCACCGAGGAGCACCCAGTAATCACAAGCTGCAGGCTGCAAGGTGCTTCCCACCCCGGCTTCCCACATCCAGCCTCTCGTGTGCCTGCGAATAGGATACTGCTTACGTTATCCTCCGGCTGCACTCAGACTGCCAACTCCCTACCCAGGAGGCTGGGGAAAACACGGGGCCACGATCACTTAGGGATGGTCTATTGTACCAGGACTATCTAGCTTTCCACTCAAGTTTTTACCTTGTTAACACTGCCTTCCACCAGCACAGCAAAACCAAACCCAGGCAGTTCCTCCACACTGATCACCTACATGGCTTCGTTTACTTCGGGCTATTTAGCGACTGTGTGGGGAACCCCTGTAGAAATAACACCTAATAGCACTCAAGTAGATTGCAGAGATAACCAGCTACAGTAATAAGTAGAAAAGCTTCCAAGCTGCTTCAAGGACTGTTTTATATGTGAGTGGATCACCACCAAATACCAGGCAGAGAAAACAGGTATGTTGGTATTCTTGAAACAGAATGGAAAAGAAATAGGTACAGTAGGCATGACAACTTCCATTAACAACTTTTTTTTTGTTAAGTAGCTATCTATTAAAACTTATTATGCCAGCAGGAAATCATATGAAAGCACACACTGCCTTTGTAACACAGGAGCATACCACCAATAAACCTACCAATGTCCTTTTCTTCTAGTATAATTTACTGACCACTGCCTCAGTTCCTGCTTTGGATAGAATAACCAGATTCCTGTAACAGTACCTAATCCTCCTCTTAGCACAGGAGCGTACCCTAGACCAGAACACAGCTTACACAGGACTATATCCCGCTGAGAGATTAGTAGCGAGTTCTGTGTAAGCCTGAGTCTCAAAGCTTCCCTATATAGACTGTGTTTAACAACATCCATCATCGGACAGTACCTGGCAGAGCTCTGTTTCTATGAGAAGCTTTGACTTAACTGCGTTTTCCTCCTTTGATGCTGTGAAGCTGTAAATCAGGAACATCAAGCTCCTGCCTTTCTCTCCAGCTGCAGCTCCTGGCTGGACTCTTACTCGGAACACACCGTGTCATAGAAACATGGAATGGTTAGGGTTGGAAGGGACCTTCAAATGTCATCCAGTCCAACCCCCCTGCAAGAAGCAGGGACATCTCCAACCAGATCAGGTTGCTCAGAGCCTCGTCCAACCTGGCCTTAAACGTTTCCAGGGATGGGGCTTCCACCACCTCTCTGGGCAACCTGGGCCAGTGTTCTACAACTCTCACAGTAAAAAATTTTTTCTTAATATCTAATCTAAATCTATCTCCCTCTATTTTAAAACCAGTACCCCTCGTCCTGTCACAACAGGCCCTACTGAACAGCCTCTCCCCATCTTTCTTGTAGACCCCCTTGAGGTACTGGAAGACCGCTATAAGGTCTCCCCTGAGCCTCTCTTCTCCAGGTCCTCACCTCTTGAGCTATGCCGGCCATCCCTCAGCCACCGGAGCCGGGCAGGAGACGCAGGCTGGAACACTGTCACGCAACACGGTGCATCCACACTACCTGCAGAAGACTCGTCATTCAGGCTACCTACAAAACTCGTCTGCCTTGCAGAACTCAACTTCCATGCCCTTCTAGCAACAGCCCCAGGCTAGCCTGTCTGCCCAGCACCGGGCAGCGCTGGAAGGACAGACAGGAGACGTATCAGGCTCAACCCATGAATGCGGAAGACAGGTACATGCTTGAACCCATGCCAAGGGACAACACATGCCCAGATGATCCTCACCTTGCCTAACGCACCCTCACCCTGCTATCAGGCTTGTAAAAAGAAAAACAAAACCCAACCCCAAGTGTCTAAGTAAGATATTGTGGCCATGGAAGGTCACAGTTGGGACTAGAGTGGCCCAAAGCACAACAAGCGCCTTCTGAGCAAATGCTGCTCTAGTACAGACAGCAGCTGCTATCCACAGGCACGGATGTTGTGAGGTTAATGTCAATCTACTCCCACTGCTGAGGTATTGATGTATAAAAACACACCTCCTCCAACACAGTAATAAATGAATCATTAGTACCTTACCTTTAAGGAACTATGTGGAACTTGGTTCACCTTTGCAATTCCACAATAACTCAGCAAGGGCATGCAAAACACGAAACACACGCCCAGCGAGGGATGGATTTTAAGCTGAAGAGAGTCAGTGGCTCGGCCCTTTAAAACCGATGAGGTTACATTAGCCAAAACTCCCAGCACAGAAGACATTCATGGACCTCAGACCAACTGTCTAAACTCAGCTCTGAAGCTACATGCTTTACATATTTCTACTGCATCGCATATCTCCATGAGTACCTAAAGTTTTACGGCTGACGAAGATGACAGAGAACACCACAGCGACCAACTGTCCTACAGAGGCGCAGCGTTTCTAATCCCTTTGCCAGGTCCCTGTCTGGCCACCCACAACAGAACCGCTACAGCACACTCTTCGAAAAAAAACTTTTAAAAATCACTTTTTTCCACTTCCGAGCTCCAGCTAGCGTGAAGCCCCGTAAAGGACACTGGAGCAGAACCAATTACAGAGGTCAGCAAAATCGATCTCGCCTGACCCCAACTCCTCGATACGACCTGCGGGGATAACACGGCCGCAGAAGGTGGATTAACGAACTCTGACAATCTACAGGTTAAGAAACAACCGCCCTTCCTCAATTCTCGTCCAGTAACTCCCGCATTTGCTTCAAAAGAAGTGTTTCCATTCGAAAAGGAAAAAAAAAAGGAAAAAAAAACGAACTCACATTATATTTTCAAGCAAGAGAGCGAATGCATAAAACAGGCCCCGCGGCAATGACCCCCTGAGCAACTTCAAAGGCCCACTCAGCCCCAAAGGTGAGAAAAACCACCACCGGCCTGTTGCTTAGGAGACTCCCACATAAAGCCCAGATTACTCTTTTTTTTTTTTTTTTTTTCCAATAAACTGAGATACAAAGTTGCGTCAGCGACGTTGGAGGGTTCGGGGTTTTTTTGTTTGTTTGTTTTGTTGATTTTTTTTTTTTTTCCCAGATCAGAGTATCAATAATAAGCGGGGGGGGGGGGGGGGGGTGTGCGTGTGCGCGCACCCGGGGCACGCTCCGCACCCGACCCCCCCGGGGAGCGCGGCCGCCACCCCCGCGCGCGGCAGCGGGGGGACCCCGCCCGGCCCCGGCCCGCAGACAATAGCGGCGGGGAGCAGCCGCGCGAGAAAAACACAGAAAAAGCAAATACCGACAATAAAATGAAAGGGAATAAAGACACGCGAGGGAGAGGGGCCGCCCGGAGCGGCTCCACGCGAAGTTGCCTGGAGGGGGGAAAAAAAAAAAAAAGAGAAAAGAAAAAAAAAAAACCCGAGGAAGAGGAGGAGGAAGGGCGGGGGAAGCGTGCGAGGACGCGGGAAGGGGAGGGGGGCTCCCACAGCCCCCCCCCGGGGGGAAAGACCCCCCCCTCCGCCCTCGCCGGGGGCCTTTCCAAACTTTCCCCCACCCCTTCGCCCAACTCCGGCGGGGCAGACTCACCGCGGGGGCCCGGCGGGCGGCTTCGCCCCTGGCAGCGGGGCCGGGAGGGAAGGGAAGGGAGAGGGAAGGGGACGGGGAGGGGGGGAAGAGGCGGCCGCGGGCCGGGTGCTCTCCGCCCGGGGAGGCGGGCAGGAAGGAGGGAGGGCCGGGGGCTGCGGGCTCCCAACCTGAGCAGCGCCAGCGCCGTGCCCGCCCCCGCGCCGCGCCGCGCCGCCAGCCCGCATGCGCCAACGCGGGGCCGCGCGGAGCGGGGCCGCCCCCGGGGAGGGGGGCGATGGGGTGAGGCGGGGTGGCGGGCCCCATGGCGGGGGGTGGCCCCCGGGGTGGGTTTCCGCGGCGCTTTCCCCGTCTGCCGGCGAGGGCAAGGGCCGGCTGGGAACGGCCCGGGAGCCGCGGCCCGGGCCGGTGCGGGTGCCTCACCTGCCCGCCTGTCACCTGCCCGCCTGGCCCCGCCGAGTGCCCTGTCCCGCTTTGCTCCGCTGCGGTGGGAGATCCGTCTGCTGGTTTGTGCTGTGGAGCTGCTGGTGTGAAGGACACGGGCAACTTCTTATGCTGCGGGGTTATTATTTATTTTTTGATACTTCCTTCCCACGCACTGAACTTCAGCTCTAAGGGCCCGTGTTGCTTGGGGTTGTGTTTCAGCGTTCCCACCCCCAGCAGTTGGGAAGCCTCACCCAGCGCTGAGCGCACAAGCTGTCCGGCCCTGAGTGGGATCTGCTGCACGTCTCTGCCCACCACAAAGCCTAGCAGCTCGGCCCGAGCCCCGCCAAGCCAGCCCGTGGCCTTGTCCTGCTCCTCACCGCCTTTCCCCCGTTCCTCTGCCGCTGTGTGAGGTGTGTAGGTTCGATCCAGGAACATCTCCCGTACCGTTCCCACGCCTTGCCCTGGAAAAACGGCAGGAATGGCAACCCTCCATCAGCAAATGCGTTCATGGGGCCTGTGGTCCATATGTGGCTGGGTTAGAGGAGGCCCCTGGGAGTGAAGATACATGATCTGTTGTGCTGGGAATCTGCCTTCGGTTGCCATTTTTGTTGGAAGCTTTTTGGAAATGTGTACATGTGGTGGCCCAACATTTCCCCTCCGCTTAACCTACTGCACACGCATATATCCCACTAGCTCTGGCGGTGACCAGGTGATCATGTCCACAAAGGCAGTAGCTACACTGAGTTAAATGTGTTGGTTTTTTTTTCCCCCACAAGAGCTGGGCAGCCCCACCTCACAATAACCGACCCCCAAACCACTTTACAATACTTTCCAGAAAGACCTCGCTGCTGGCCAGAGCGCCTAGCAAAGGCCACTGGTAACTCCTGTACATCATGTTCTCTCCAGGTAGAACAGAAATAACAATACTGCATACAGTGCAGAAGATTTTCAGCTGAAAATCCTGTGTGTAAACTTGGCGTTGTCT
Source organism: Chlamydotis macqueenii (assembly GCF_036417535.1). NCBI lineage: Eukaryota > Metazoa > Chordata > Aves > Otidiformes > Otididae > Chlamydotis > Chlamydotis macqueenii. The sequence goes on along the minus strand of NC_141567.1, from coordinate 7,280,809 downwards.
TCCAAAATAAGCACTGTTGATTCTGTTTAAATCAACTGAAGTAATAAAAATGGTTTCAGCCTTTGTGCAATGTGGTCATTTTGGAGGCTGGAAGGTACCAGCATCATATACCGTTTTCAACCAGGAGAAATCATTTTTCTTATGTGGTTCCAACAGGCAAAGGCACATGAGAGCAGGGAAACTGGAAATACATTTTCATTTGCCTTCCTCCCACCCCTGTAAGAAGGCAGATCACTTGGAAGTTCCCAGACTCAAGAAGAGGGGTCAGGCACAGTGATGGCTCAGGAAAGAGCACCATCTAGTGAAAAGCCACTTCTTGGAGAAACTCTGTCCCCTGCAAGTCTCCAACCAAACAATGACTAACCCAGCCCAGCCCAACCTACCTCATCACATCTGAGGCAATCCTGAGTGAGGTAGCATGGTAACAGACAACAGATGCATAGAATTTTCCATAACATTTACACTGAGATCTTTAGCTCTGCCCTCTTGGTTGTCCACCAAGGGAACATTTCTTTTCTGCTTGGCAGCTCCAGCCTGCCAAATCAATCTCTGTCTTCCACTGCCTCGCCTGGAGCCAACACAGCCCTGGGTCTTGCTGTCGGGACCCCCCCTCAACCACATTGTGAGGATCAGAAGCCCAAAAGAGGGGGCTCAACCTCCTTGCTGAGTCTGTACCGGCTGCGTCCATGCCCACGCATACGGTCTCACACATGCTGCCCTTGTAAATAGTTTGATAATGCTTTTGGGGAGTCTTCAGCACAAGGGTGCAAAGGTACTCTGCTAGCAACGCTGTCCAGGAGCATTTAGTGTAGTCATAATATTCTAAACCAGGAAGCAAGGAAATTAACATGGAAAATATCGAGGAAAGATGATGCAGCAGCTTCGCACCAAAGCAGGAGGATCAACTGATGGGCCCCATCTATTAAAAGTGTTATGGCCCTTTCAGTCAAGGAGGGTGAATCAAAACACAGGCAGAGAAGCTGTAATTTTTCCTATCATCAGAAATATTCCCCTCCAGAGTGGGCTTCTCCAGCTGCCCGCATATCCTCAGAGTGCCAGGCGCTGGTGGTGACTTAGATTGGGAGTTAGCCAAGGTAGGCAGGGCTGTGGGATGGGTTGGCAGCTCCCTAGACTACCAGGGGATCGGACAGAGGCTCAGTTTAGGTCTGCGGCACAGGTCCCCCTTGCGTGTGCGAGCGCTCATGATGGCCAACGACCAGAGACCAGTGAGCATCTGCACTGAAAAGGCTGTATCAGCCACTTCAGCTGCCCAGCCAGTGCTCTCAGCAGCACTTAATACATCATTTTTACCTCTCCCTTCCCCCAGACATAGTCTGCGCTCTACTTTTGTCTTTAAATTGTTATCCACCCCCAAATTCTTTATATCAAAATATCCTGTCTGCACCCACATATAACCACAAACCAAAACAGAGAGGCAGTAGATGAAGGGAAATTTGTGCAGCAGCTTTGTGGATGCCAGTCTCCTGACAAATCATTTGCCTTCAAATCATCCCTGACACCAGTTCCCCTGGGTTTCACCATTTGTCACACATCTAGGTCTGCTTTTCAAACAGTGTAAAAAAAAAAAAAAAAATATATATATATATATCAGATGTTCTTTCATTGTCTCTTTCAGGTTTTAATTTGTCACAAGTTTTGCTGCAGGGCTCCCTACTTCTTGCTAGGGAACTGGATTTAAGTGCCAGTTGCACTCGTGAATGGGACTGGAATTTGGATCTGCACAACCTAATCTGAACATTTGTGTGTAGTGGCATGAATTAGCAATATGAGCGCATTGTTCCCATTTGCTGGAAATTAGCTGTCCTTGCAACTGAATAGAAAACAGAGTGCAATGTAATGATGGATGCAGCAACTATTAAATATTTGTTTTCACCATGTTTAAGCAGCTACGAAACTGAGACACTGAGCATTAATGTGGCTGACAACAGCGCGTGGCATTTTCTTTGTGTCCCTGCTTGTCTGAAGCCGGTGCCTGGTAGCTGAGGAGCTAAATAGGAGCTAAACCTGGAGACAGTAGGAGCTAAACCTGAAAAGATTTGAGTATCATTTTCCTTCTTCTAACTCTACCAATGTAATCTCCAACGTCCTATGAGCAGTACACCCTTTGCTGCAAAATTTCAGCTGGAGTTTCTCCATTCTGGTGAGCGCTGTATCTCAGTTAACATGTGAAAAGTCTCAGTGCCTCACAATCAGACACTGGAGTTCGCCCTTAGGACGGGAGATAGCCTGGAATGGGTGAACTGCCATAAAACCCACCCAAACCAAACCACAAACACTTGTGACCTGCAATATTAAAGTGATGAAATTAAAGAGAGTTCCCTGGGTTCTTCTTCTGCCCCTCTGTGGGAAGTTTGTGGGGCTTTGGTGGGAGGAGGAGAGCAGCCCTGCGCCTAGCTGTCACCCACCATGAACTTCAGCTGCTCGTCACTGCGCTTTCTGATTATTTCTCAATTCTGGGAGGCAGTGCTTATCAGTTCCAGATGCAGATGTCATTTTAGTTGGTTGCTCAATTGGTGGGGCACATCTAGCAGGTTCGCCTCTGCCAGCTCCTGGGGCCCCTCCGCCTGCTGATAAGCTGTGCTAACACCAAGCTCTCAAAACTCCCTCTGACATCTATCATTGGAAGCCCTGATATAAATATTGCCTTTTTCTTCTGCTCAAAAGATTCCAGCTACTTATGTTTAACAGACCTGAAAACAGCTAAAGGACCATCTCTACTGACAGTCCCAGCAGAACCACACGCACATGCGTTTGTGATAGGGACAAATAGTCTTATTTCACATTTTATTTGCTTTAAATATTCTCAGGACCAAAGAAATCATCTAGTGAGCTCCAAGCTGTACCTGCACTGCTGCCTTGCTGGGTCTGTATCTGCAGCTTCCAAGCAGTTGACACAGAAACAAGGAATGAAAGCAACCGAGGAACGAGAAGAGCTCCAGGATCGGCCTTGTGGTCCCACGGGGATAAGGTGTGTGCAGGTGTGTTGCAAAGAAGGTGAGGTTTCCTCCCCTTTGCCCTCCTCCTGCCTGGGCTCAGAAATAGTAGTTACTGTAACGATGGTAACTCGCACAGCCTCTGTCAGACCTTTGGGGATCTGACTGGGCTTGCGGAGAGACTCGAGCCGTACCTGCGGGCTCACCCTTTTTTTGCAAGCTGCGAACACTGTTATCATTAAGCCTCCTGGGAGGGTTTTCCCTTGCACTCCGGCTTTACACCTCATGCTTTGTCAAAGGACGCTGTTAACAGGCGTCTGCTCTGGCCATCCTGTTCTTTTCAATGTACCTTTTAATTTAATACTGGTTTATTTCTGTCTTCAGCAAGGGTTGTTGTCTAGTTACGTGCAAAGCGAGGGATAGGCAAATCTATGCCAAAAGACTTCATTGAAGTATCAGAAAACATCCATCAAATCAATTTGTGAAACTGAATTATGTGGGATCCCAGGAGTGAAAAATGACAAACACAGAGAGTTAAATTGATAGCAGACCAGGATAAAAGCTTTCAGTCAATGCAGGCTATAAAGTTAATCAAATGCAGTATACTCCCTAAAAATTAGAGCAGTTTCCTCATCCCCTGCACTCTACTTGATTTCAGATCTAAATAACAGACAAATCAGATTAAAATTAATCAATACAGCAGATCCCACAGTAAAGTAACTAATCAAGAAAACAACACATGCATTTGCAACCAATTATTTAATACCATCACCACGTGTGGCCAGGATGTGAACGCATATGGCATCCCTGGCTTCTCTTGAACCGATGCCAGAGCTGATGGGTGTATTTGCTTTTTGTGTGAGGCAGTAAGAGAAACTGTCAATGTTTAGGGCACTTGGAAATATTTGCTTGAATCTTGCAAATATTACGAAGGATGAAACAGACTAAATTGGTATCTCTAGTGTGGATGTGCAACGGTATCTTTTTCTCTGTCTAGGACACTAGTGGTCCATCTCTGACTTCCACTGTCCAGGTTTTCTCTGGAGGTGTATATGGATGGATGAGACCTCCCAAGACACAGAACATGAGAGAGGAGAGTCCTCCAGGTGTTGGGAACCAATAGCCCAAAGATGATGGCAAAAATTTCCAGCTTATCCAAACATATAAATACCACCTTCCCTTCATATCCTTTCATTAAATACTTGCCTGAATTTATCCTATTGATGTTCATGAACCTGCCACTGCGGAATGAAAAAGAAGTACCAAAAGAGATGCCTTCCTCAGGAAGGCCAACAGGGAGCATGTGTGTTTCACAGAGATCTAAGTGCAGCCTGGGAACTCACATCTTGGACCGTCAACTTCAGGCGTATTCACAAAACGTATGGGCTGAACATGAACTGCTTTAAAAATTACTCTTTGAATTTCCATCATCAGCCACCCACCAAATGTTTCACCAATACTCGTGCATTACAATATCTACCTGTAGCAGACTGTGGTAGCTGGCTTCATATCTCGAGAACAAAGTAGACTCCCTTTATTGAAATTCCCAGTGCTAGAAAGCCAGTAAATTTCTCTTCCCATATCATGAAGCCTCATTTTCTCGCACACAAATTCTGCACCCGTTGCCAGTCAGCCCAGCTCTGCAAGATGACCTATACCCGCCAGATGGTCCTAGTACTTCTGCACCAGAATTTCTGATGTGCACAAGGGTCAGCAAAAATGCACCGTGCTTTTCCTCAGCTCAACACACTTCCAAATCGCAGAAAAGTACAAAAGGCCATTGAACATCTCTATTCAGAAGCATGAACAGTTGGCCTGTTATCGAGTGCAGCAATGCCTTATGGTTCAGCACGGCAAGCATGATGTCGTGACACGAGGTACCACCGGCCATCAACTTTTATTACTGCACTGCTTCCTTCTGCCCTTCCTCTGAAGAGTTAATTCTGAATGGTTATGAACAGCACATGGCTTTGGTAGTGTGGTTGTCCCCACTCCAAAGTTGGTTCTTGAGAAGGAGCCAGCCTCACAGAGGTTCTTCTCTCCACATTCCCTAGACCAGGACAGCCACCATAACAGAATAATTTCTCTCTTCCCATTTCTTCCTTCATTTGCAAGAGCTCTGGCTGCTGGGGGCAGCCCGGGCTTGGCTGGCTCTTTGCAGCAGCAGGCGTGTGGGATGTTCTGTAAGGTGGACACATTGCAGGGTTGGCATTCTGGCTTGTTGGGGTCTCCCCTCACTCCTGTAACGCTAGACTGCTTCTTAATCATTTTTTAGCAGCTTGGGCTAATAAGCCCATTCAATCAGCTGTGTCAAGAATGGAGTACGGCATCTCTGGCATCCCAGGCTGGGCAAGTCATGTTTTGCAACACACACTGACGTGCTTTTGTGTGGAAGGGATCTATTTCACATTAAGCAGCCGTTGTACGGTATTTTTGATCACCACCTGTAAGCAGATCCAAGCAAAGCTCATTCCAAGGTCAGCTGGGTATTTCTGCAGACTTATCTCCAGCCTTGCAGGCTGCAGAGCAGGCCACCGCGCTGGCCATTTAAACCTCTGATAGATCAAACAGAGACAGAACGGATCCAGACTGGCAAGAGAGAGATTAGGATCAAACAGCCTCCTCCGTCCCTGCGACTCTGTATTGACAGGTGTCCAGGATGTCGTTACAGCCAGCAGATGACTTCAACTAATGAAGTCTTTGTCTTCACGACCTATTTATTTATTTATTTATTGCCAACACAGAGCAGTTAAACCATGCTTAGACATATTTGAGCTCTTAGTGAAGCTGGTTTGGTATTTCACTGCTTCCCTGCCCTGGGAAGTGAAGGCAGGCAGGGGTGGTGGCAGCGGCTATCTGGGGTAACCCGCCAGCCCGGAGAATTTGTTTGCGACTGATTAAATAGCCCCGTCATCTGAGAACTTCAGCAAAAGCTGTGTTTCCCTTTTTATTAACTTCTCCCTCCTCCCACTGTCTGCCTGGGTTAGCCAAGAGCAGAAAGTAACTCATGTGCTTACGGTAACAGATCAAATAGTTGAGAGGCACCTCATCAAGCAAGATCGCATGAGAGAAAGTCAAATGAACTGCCTCATATAATAAATATCTCAAATATATTTAAGAAGTTGATGCTGTACAGATAGACATAGGATTTGGTGGTGTTTTTCTTATGCCCTTCAAAATCCTTTGCTTTGATTTTGATTCTCTCTTTCCTTTGTAGTTTGTTTCGAAATGTTGGCATCCATTTTCTCATGTTCATCACAAGCCAAGAGCAGTGAGCAAGTATATATTCAACGCCAAGCCACGTCTGAGGGTTTAGTGTTACACAGGAAGAGAATCAAATTAACATCCCGGAAACCTTCTCCCATTTATTCCATCAAGATGGAAATAAAGGTGCCCGTAGCAAACTTTGCAAAGCATTAGGCATCTTGGGATGGTGTTAACATCGCTGTTTCTCATTTAATATAGTGAAATTACACTTTTTACAAATTGGGAACACTGTTCATTTGATTGGCTTATGAAAAGCTGATGAAAGCCTGTATGTACGTAAATGAACAGGTCTCTCTCTCTCTCATTAGTCTAATTTACGCACTAATCCAAATATCAATAAAACTATTTGTAATTGCTTTACATCTGTGTAATTATTAAAACCACAGACACTCCCGCCACACTGAGTATCTGATTCTGAAAGTGAAACCAGGAGGCCCATCTCTCGGTGCCAACGTATGGCCACGTCGGGTTACTCCTGTAATCACATTTGGTTCCTTCTCCAAGCATCTTTAAAATGAAAAGAGGAACGGAGTTATTCACAGTTGTTGTGGCAACCAGAAGAATAAAGCAGGCATTGCAGCTTATGCTGAAACCCCTGGGTGAAGAAAACAGCTTTGGGCCAGGAGTTTACAGCTGTGTGGGTAAGGAACGTGCAAAAGATGAAGACATCTTGCTGTGCATGTGTAAGGCTACTTTGAGGTAGTTTGTACTTTAAAAACAACTTTATAACTTAGAATCCATGGGCAGAATTTGCCTGCTCGTTGGCTACGACTCTGTACACCATCTGATAACTGCTTCTGCAAGTGATTGTTTCGATATTGAGCTGTTCATTCTCACACAATTTAATTGCGCAAGATGTGACTGCTAATGACGGAAGAGCAATCCCTTCTAAATATCTGGGCCTCAGCTGTTATCTAAAATCTCTGCATGGCAGCAGTTTTTCCCGTCTCTCTTTACCTTCAGATGAGTCGCGGCAGTTCCCTCGTCCCAGCCACAGCTATGGCCCCGTTTCAGCTATCGCCCTCGCTCTGCACCCACGGGGTACCTGGCGTTCCCTGCCCCTTGGACCTGCGCGCACCGCTTTCATCACCCATCACTCCTAGGACAGCCAGCACAAACCTGGAAATTCCTAGAAAAAGCAAACATCTAACTACCAACCCTGATATAATTTATCGTAAGTGTAACAGAGAGGATGAGAGACAGCTCCAGAAACTTGACAGGCTATGGAAGGTTTAGGTGTTTGTGCAATACTTTGTCCATTGGAACAAAGCGTCGTAATGATTATTATAAAAGTGAGAATGAAGATGTAGACTAATAGCCTTCCCTCATCTATGAAGGGTGTTGGTTGTTTTCAATATTGAGTGTACGGATGGCTTGTGTAATACGGCTGGCTGGAGTGTGTGCTGAGAGACTGAATGAAGAAGGGAGCTGGTTGTGTTTGGCAGGGAAGATGCGCATGATGTGTCTCGTTGCTATGGCTTTGTAGGATCACAGAAGTTAACATCTATTAGATCATGTATCAGGCTTCCCCACACCCTCACACTGTGTCTGCTAGTTCTGTTAGTTCACTGGAGTCCATTTTTAGTGTTTTATCAGTTGAATTTTAAGTATCTCAAGCAATGAATTAGCCATCTTTTTCTTTCCCTCCGAGATTCCTGCAATCTAGCACCTCACAGAGCTGTGTTTGGCTCTTCTGCCTGAAACCCTTTTCTTTGAAAGCCACGTCGCCACTTGCATGTGATCCACACTCACTAGATGGAGAGCAGCACTTTATTTTCTGTGCATCCGTTGTTCAGCTCTCGCTTGGCTCTGCTCCCCAGGGCCGGTCATGGTAAAGCCATTACCTCCATGCACGTGCACACCACATGCCTTCCCTGGGCAATTTCCACCGCAACTCAGCACCAGCTGCTTAGCTCAATGGCTGAAACAAGTACAATGAACTAAAAAATAGGGTAGCAGGAAGCATTATTAGTCCCCAGGGGATCTGCTGCCTTCTAAAGCACTGTTTCCTAAAGCTTTTAGAGCGGGGCTTGCTGCTGTTCCTTTCTTCTGCTCCTGCTGTCGTAAGGAGCCCGATGTCTTCTGCACTTTTCCCATCAATTCCTTCAGGACCCCCAGATTCCCATCCAACTAGCCACCATCTCAACTTGCCGCTTGCTCTGGACAGAATCTCTAGACCAGGCTTACACCCTACACTTGTGCTGTGCTTTTAGCAGTGCTGTTCAGGGGAAAAAAAATCTCATATGAGGAGACAGACACTCCGGCTGAGTCTGCCAGACCATCACCTCTGTTGCCCTGAGGCAATAGCAGCAACAACCAGATCCATGTTGAGTTCAGTTTTGTGGGTCAGAAGTAACCTTCTTAAACGTTGTAAGTGCCAGCACTGATGGTGTAGCATCAGTTGATTAACGTTAGTTCTTCACCCAGTACACCCATGCCGCTCCCTGGTTCAAACTGGAAAAGGAGTGACTGTAAATGTACAAATATCCCCAAGGAATAAAAGTGTTGATAGTTCCCTCTGGGGCTGATTTTCTGTGGTAGGGGACTGAAAGTTTGGACTTCTTATTTGCAGCACAACATGCTGTGAGTAAGCGAGCTACTGATCTCTTCCAGAAATGAGCTGCTTACGCAAAACAACGGAGATTATAATATTGTGCTGCTGCACATGTCCTTTCTGTTTAGGGATGGGAAGGAAAGCGATAACTGAGGACGATTAGCATCTGTGCTTGGCACCACCTTGCCAGTGGGTTGTGAATTCACACTTTCAGATGTTGAACTGGGAATGAGATCATGAGAGAACATAGATGGGAAAAGAACACTGATGCTCCTATATATTAATAATAGCAATTAATTAACACTTACATTCAGAAATGTTGGGCTAGCTAATCAAAGACACCAGAGTTACTGAACAGATGGGTAAACTGAGACGGAAGGTAGTAAACCTTAGCCTCACTTGGGTTCTGGCCCTAAGTGTCCTACAAGGTTGATGGCAAAATTGCGAGTACTCCAGGTTGGACTGAATCTGCGTCCACATCTTGCAGCTTCTTTGTTAGGCAACGCTGCTATTTCAGCGTCTGGATCCCAGAGGGCCTGTTCGAAGGCACACACATACATACACATCCCCACACATACACACCCTCTGATGACTGCATTTCCACTTGGAGAACAGAAAGAGGTGTAACATCAGCTGGAACAAGCTGACTGTGCTCAGCCACATTTCATTATGACCGAGACAGGCTGGGGCACAACATCTCCGTCCGAATACGCTGTGAGAGCACTCTGTTCCCCCTGGTACTGGGAGTAACAAGATGATAAAACACAGGCACAAGGAGCAAGTTTGTCTTCATAAATTTAGAAGGCAGACATTGAAAAAATGCCAGTTTTCTGAAAATAATTAACATCCACTTTCATCATCTAATGAAAAAGGCAGTCTATCTCAAAAAAAAAAAAGTTATTCTAAAATATATTGAAAGCTATTTAGAGAAATTAAGTTATTTTAAAAAGAACTGTTGACTTTACTGATGGTGCCCTCCTTATTTTTCCACATTGGTGCCTTTTTTAAGAGTAGCAGCTGGCATTTGTAGTCACCCCTCTGTTTATTTCACCAAAGTAAAGGCACAGCTCGGCTTCGTTTTCACAGATCCAAGCCCTTTCAAACATCGGAGGCCCCTCCCGTATTGCTTCATCCCTGCGTACGTACAACACCGCAGCAGGGCAGCAATATTTTTACAGATTTCAATGTTCACTTTATATCATTTTTGTATCATCTTAGTAAACAGACAGAAAGTTCAAAGCTTTGACGAGGGTCAGCCCGAAGCAACATCAGCCCCACTGGAAGGGCAGGTGGTGCCGGACTGCAGAGGGGGCAAAGGGAGACAAAATTTGGGTCAGGAGAGCAGACCATGCCCTCGTGAAAGGTGGCCACGTTTTTGAAGTTATCGTATCTAAGAAACTCCAGATTACATTTTTCTTGCTTTCTTATAAAACCTCTTTATACCACACGGTCTTAAATATATCTGGGTTGCAGTGCAATAGCCCCGTTGAGGGTCTGCATTTACCAGCACTGGTTACTTACCGTTCATCTGGTGACGATGGTGAGTTTGGAGGCAAGAAAGGGAGGTACGCAGCCACTTGCATCATCCCTTTGCAGAGAGCAGAAAGCGTGGCTCTGACCCAACACTTTGCAACACTCCTGGGGATCCCGGAGCCAAGACATGACACCACGGAGAGGAGAGAAAAACACACGCCGGAGCGAGGAGCGTGCTTGGGAGTGAAGACCAGGCCAGAGACCTCAGCCCTGGAGTTATTTTTAAAGCATGCAGCAGTGGCCTCTACCGGCTCTGGTCAGGACATCAGTTTTGTTTGTTTGCTGTTTTTCTCCCTGCTCTGAGGGGGCTGCCTGCAGCAATGACCAGAGGGCACAGGTCCCCATTTCCCAAGGGAAAAGCAAGAGCCAGGGAGGAAGAAGTGAGTTTGCAGGATGCATGACAGCGCTCATCGGGACCCCTAAACTAACAGGGCTATTTTGGCACATCCAAAATGTGACTTGAGGAGAGGTTTGACAAAGCTCGGTCCAAGTTCCACAATATTTGGCTGAAGTGAACCTGCGAAGTGCTGCCTTTTGGGGCTGAGCAGCCGGACCCTTTGCTGTGCAGCTTTCCTAAAGTTTGTGCCCAACCTGAGCTCTCCTCTGAGGCTCAGGCACCACACCATGAGGCAGGACCACGGGTACCAGCCCACCTTCTTCCCTAACTCTTGCCCTGCCCACCCTCAGTACAGGGGGACACTCAAGCGGAGTGGAGTACAAGGGCTGCCCTCCTTCCACGAGCAGATCCCTGAGGGATGGGGCTTTCCGGCACCGCCTTTCCTCCGAAGGATCTCCCTGCCTCACGCCGCATTTCTGCCCGTGCTGCCTGCAGGCAGGAGTGACAGGCCCGTCTGGTTTCACAGAGCAGTGGGATGCGCAGGCAGATGCTTCCACATCCACATCTTCAGTTTCCAGACCCATTTCTCCCCAGAATTAATACTGGTGCCCCTGCCTGTGCCCTCCTGCCTGCGCCCCTGCCTGCTCGCCCTTATGATCAGCAGCCCAGAGCAGCTGATAAACCCTAAATTCTAGGGCTACAGGGAGAGCCACCGTCATGTGTTGTGGGCTGCCTGCATCTGCTGCCCAGCTCCTCGCTCCCCCAGCCCATCCGAGGGGATTTTGGGTAAAGCGGCTAAAGGCTGGCGGGAGAGCTGCAGCAAGCTTCCCCCCGTATTAAGCAGCTTTTAATTTGGCCCTGGCTGGGAGGAAGTGACAAGGACAATGCAGAGATCAGACACACCAAATTTTTGTGCTCAGTGTGAATATTTTACGTGCTTGTCAAGCTGTGCAGTAAACGATGAAGGGCTGCAGCCAGCTGTAATTTAACACAGTGGGATCAATCCAATATGAAGAGCAACAGACTGTATCTTTCCTCCATATGGACATCTAAACAAACGTTTTATTGATTTAAACATTTCTCGTCATTTATGGGAACAATTTATCACCACAGGCTTTTAAAGCATCCCATTTTGTATTTTAAAGCTGTGCATGGGTTCAAGATCATACAAGCATTTTCAACTTAAAATGGTGAAAATTTGCAGCAAAACAGGGGATGGCCTCACTCTGAGGACATCTGCATAATTATTGCTTTTAATTACTTGCTTTGCACTGAAGCTGCTTTTAGCACTCCATAGGACAAAGAGTTGAAGCAGCTCCAGTTCTAACTAAGTTGCAATCGAAAGGGGAGAGCAGAGCAGGTGATGGGTACCGGTCTGGGGGCTGTGGGCACTGGGAACATCTGTCCATCCCTCTGACTGCTTGGTGGGACAATGCTTTTTACAGCAAGCTTTGCAAAATGGAAGATGCTGGTTTACGTGCAGATCCCACACCTCCTTCTTCTAGAGTATCACCACCATCCACAAAGTCTAACCTTGACAGGGAGGCAGGGTTATCTGCTGAGCTTAACTCTCTTCCTAGGGAGTCTCAGTCTTCACATTTTGAATTTTGATGTTTACTCTTGGCACAAAATGTGCTTTACCTTAGTTACCGCACCCAGATGTTCTCCCTTTGCTGATCTTTCTGCCAGGATAAAGCCGTGAAATCCCAGTCTGCTTGGAAGTCTGTTTTCCTCCTGCAGCATCTTCTCAGCTGAGACTATTTTTTTTACCTCTTTAAGGGTAATAAGTTCAGCTGCTAACAAGTCTGCTTTCCAAAATGTTCAAGACCCTTTCTCCAAATAAAATTGACTTTAAAATCACCAGATGTGAAGTAGATACATTGTCTTATTCTCTGTGTAGGTTTTGAACCTGTCTCACTTGCAAGCCTTTCTTCTTACCAGTAAGCGATAGTAACTGCTATCAAAATCAAAAGCTGAGATGTCTGCTTCATCCCGTGACTCCAGGAGCTGGGGCTTTAAGAAAGGAAAATGAACGTTGTGAGGCTTGTGATAACGTTGCAGGAGTTGGCAACAGCGCTGGTGCTTAGCTGTGGGTGTTGCTGTGAGTACTGGCTGCCATTAGGCATCACGTCTCGGCAGGGGATGGAAAATCCAGCAAAGCTTTTATTTTTTTTTTTCTGCCTCTGTCTGTTGTTGCAGGAACAAAAGTGTAAATCACAAGTCTTTGGCACCGGGTGGGATTTTGCGCTCTGCTGGGTTCTGATGCTAAATTACGTTCCCTCAGATCATTTGCTCCCTTGTTGATCAGCCAGCAAGAAACATGAGGCTGCGAAGGGTGTCTACGCGTCGGAGCGTGTGTCTGTGTGCGGCTGCGTGTTTGTCTGTGGTCCCACACCCAACATGGTCAGGGCCAAGATGTATTAGAGAAGCGTTTAAAAATGGTATTGTAACTTAGATCACTCCACCTCCACCACAGTAACAACAACATGAGAGGAGGTGGTAGTGGCCTGCTGGGCCAACCAAAAGTTAAAATGTGATGCTGTGCAGTGCTGAAAATTGAAGAGAGGCAAATCTGACCAGACCTGGGTCCCTCAGTGCTGTGTAGCTGTTCTGAACTGCATCTGGCCACAGCATAGCTGTGCAAAGAGTGACTGCGGTGTCTAATTAGTCTCTGGTCCAGTCTTAAAAAATCATGCTGTGAATGTCCTTAAGGTTTCCCCTACTACAGCACGCTGCCCCCAGACAGGATGAGGTCCCCTTGCCGACCCCTGGCAGCATCCGTGTGACATTTCTGTGGGCGAGCATCCCCCCTGCCAGGGCCAGGCAGCCCCAGAGCTGCAGTTCTGCCCTGTCTGTGCAGTGGCCAAGCTCCTGCTCTGACCCAGCCCTACGTTAATCCTGTTGTTCACCAAGCCCGTTTTGACAGCCTCATGTTTGAGCTGCTGTGGTACCCATTAACATCTGACTGTCAGCCAGAGAAGGTGAAGTCTGAAAGATGCTCCAAGTGTTCTGCAAGGGCTAACCCCAAACTGGAAGTCATGGGGGGTCCCTGTGCCTGACCTAGCTCCGTGCAAGGTTTTGAAATACTCAGATTTCTAAGTTAAATGTCGCTAAAGATCTGAAGGCTCAGGAAGGAGCTGAGTGCATCTTTCCACCGCACATCAGCCCTGCAGCCGGAGTTGTGCTGCTTTACCCTCTGAAGACTGGCCTCAAGCACAGCAGCAGAGGCAGGGTCAGCGGGTGTGCAGCAGCTGTGCTGGCCCAGAGAGAGTAGCCCCAGCTGAACGTGGGCCGAGACGAGCCAGATAGCGCTGCAATTAGCCAGCCACTGACGGCCGTTGTTATTATTTTGCTGTTTCTTCAGCACTGAGCAGCTGAGCTCACAGCCCAGCTGTGCCAGGCATGGCACGTACGGTGGAGGAGACGAGGCATTGCCTGCGTGGGAACACATGCGGTCACGGCATAGAGCAGAGTGAGAGCTTTCCATGGGCAGGAGAGGGGCAGGCACAGCGATACCCAGCTGATCAGCGAGCAGACCCCTGTGCCCGCACCCCTTCTCCTCCAGAAGGAGGCAATTTTCAAACAGGAAAGATTTGCCTCGCGCCATCTGAGCAGAGTTAGGGATGAATCCGACATATTTGACATCTCTGGTTGTCCCCGTACCCCTTCAGACACCAGCAGTAGCGAGTTTTGGCATTTCTGGAGTTTAGGTAGGATAGACACAGCCTGACAGGACCTCATTCCAAAGTGACATCATTTAGCAACAATTCCTAAGAAATAGGTCCCAACTAGCAGCGGGGAGTTGTGCCTCCAGGCAAACAGATGCTGGTTCAAGGCTGTTATCAGGTAAAGCATGTGGGTGAAAAACCTCTGCAGCTTGTCTGTTGCCATAAGAAGAAGCAAACAAAGTGGGGACAAGGCTGGACTCCAAACAAATGAAGCTGACGACTGGCTGGCACCACATCCCTGCTAGAGACCATGATGAGATGCCTCCTCCTGATGAGCTATGTGGCATCGAAGTGTCTCAGCTCTTGGCAGGCAGCTGCTCCAGTGAGAGCAAGCATCTCCAGATCCAGAGACCCAGCAGTCCCAGGAAGGTAACCATTGCTTAGATGCATCCAGAGAGAAAGAAATGCAAAGTTAAGTTTACATTTGCTTCACTTCTCTCTTCTCTCCACTGTACACACAGAGCAGCAGCGGGGCCCTGGGTGCTCCCCACGGTGGGAAGCATCAGCCTTCTCTTCTTGTGTCCCCTGTGCTCTGCAGCATGATTTCCACCTCTCTGATTATTCATGCACTGAATTGCTGCTGCAGTGATCACGCTGAAGACTGCAGGTCGCCCCGGAGGCGTGCGAGTCTCCGAGGAAGCAGACGGATCCTGCTCAGTGTTGCCATCTCAGTTGGCTCTGGCTCTGTGCTTGTGTGAGAGGTTGTTAAAAGGCACCAGAGACCTATTGTGACCTGACGTGCTGGTCCAACCAAAGGTCATGCCTTCACTAGCACACTTTGGAGTCAGAAATATCTTTTTTTCTTTTTTCTTAAACAAAAAAAGAAAGCAATGGAAACATGTTCAGCATTTGCTCGTGGTTGGCTTTTCCAGCTCTTTTGCAGCCAAGACATGAGGAGAAAAAGAACGCAGGAAGATGTTTTGCGTGTGGATATGACATACTGCAAGGACTGCCAGCAAAGTACGAGTGGGAGCAGAGACCCCTTCTTTCACCTCACCTCTCCTCTTTGTGTAAGGAAGTGCTGTCCCTACAGAGAATCATTGTAGTTGATTGTTTGCAGCACTGAGAAATTGTGTGCGCTGGAAGTAAAACTTCTAGACAGCAAGCACACATCTGGGCAGATGCACACATATGGTGGAGGGAGATGATTAAGGGAGTGGGGGTGAGGGGGGTGGGTTTGGCACAGGGTCTGCTTCCCAGCCTGTTAGATAGATTGGGAAGAGATGAGGCTGCAAGCAAGCGCTGGAAGGAAAGCCAGGAATTGAATCTGCAGTGCCCTGGCAATCCCATCACACTCATTTTCCTCATTCAATCTCCAAAACCTTAGGAAAATCCATCTGCTTCCATGTCTGGCAGGACAGGGAAGGCTCTGCCAGTGTGGGGAGCTCAGATCCTTCCCAGGCTCACTTGCTTGCATCCGCATGAAAAGTGTGTTGCTTTGAATGTCTTTTGGATCTGTAATGAGAAAAACTCCCTTCATGGAAGGAAGGACTGGATGAGCTTACCTGCATGAGAAGACTGGACGCCCTGTCTCACCAGGAGATGAAGAATCTGCAGAGTGGGCAGTGTAATACTACCATCAGGGAGGTTGTCAGGGGGCATGGTGCCTCTGGATGAAATGTCATTTCAGATTACACGATATGACAAACACGGTCTGGAGATCTCATGAAAGCCAGCTTTCTCATGGGGTATCCAACCAGTCCTGCTTCCAGCTGGACAAGACAAAAGCATCTTTCTTACCCTTGAGCAAGCTTGTGTGCCCATCCCTACTGAGAAAATCAAACCCCATGTGTCTTGCTAGTGGTGTTTGCGGTCACATGCTGACCTGTCACACTGTCTGAGGAGAGCTTCTGACACTGCGGTTTTACATCCAGCTAGAGAGGATGTAAGCATGAGTCACGTAACTCCCAAACTGTGTTTTCTTCATTAGCTGCAATAACGAGCCATCACACACTTTGCAAAACCAAAAGCTTGTGGGTTTCCTTGTTGTCTCAGCCTGGGGGCTGGGTGAGAGGAGGAGTCTATCTAATCCCTGCTAATGAAATTCCCGTCACAAGGCGCACGTGCGTGTGCAACTGGCATCCAGCTGGATCCGAGGGGAGGGGAATCACAGTTTGGGGATGGTCAGTTAATCACGGGGCTTTGGAGAGCGGTGAATGCGGTGTTGCATCTGAGCGACTCCCTGAAGGACTCCCAGGCGATAGGAACGGCAGTCATGAGCACGGATGGCTCCTCACTTTGTTTATATGAAACAGCAGTATTAGATAGCACTAATATTATAGCAACGTCAGGCTGAAAGTAGGAGAGCAAATCTCCTCCCTTTTCTTAAAAGTGGCTCACGTGCTGGCTCAGGATTGCAGCCGAGCACTTGCGTTCCCGTCTGCACCGCCGAGTCTGGTCTGAACAGAAACTCTGCATTCAAAACACGAGCAAACCTGGTTCAAAACATGAGCAAACCTGGGGCAGGGGCTGGCTTTCTCCGCACAGCTCCCCCCTTCCTCCCCAGAGCTCAGCTAGAGACCTTCGTGAGGCAAACACAGCTCCTCAGGGGTGAGCCCAGGGGACTGCAACACCTGGGCGTGAGGACAGAGCTACTGAAATAGCTATTTTATAGCTATTTCAAATAAAAAATAGAATAATAACTGCTAGTTCCTACCTGCTGCCTTAATAAAAATAAAAAATAACTGCTAGTTCTTACCTGCTGCCTTAATAATGTAAAGCTTCCAGCACATCGGCTAACTGCTATCTCACTTTTTTTTTTTTACGCTGAGTGATCTGTAGATTTAGTGACTTTATTTCTTTTTTTCTTTTTTTTTTCCTTTCTGCTGGTGCACAGGTGTTATTAGGAGGCTGGTGAATTCCTGCAGGAATTCCTGTGTCACATCCCGGCTGCCCTGGCCCTGCAGCAGCAGCATCTCCTCCCTCCATCCCCAGCTCACTTGCTGCCGCCTGCTGAAGGCAAGTCCCTGCTGCAGCCCAGCAGCCGGCTGCTCCCTGTCTGTGGTTTCATATCCATGCTTTTCTCTGCTTTCCTCCACTGCCTCTTCACTTCCACTTTTTCCCCTTCCTCTCCACTTTTATACCTAATCTCTGTCCAAGTGCAAACATGACCAGGTCACGTTAAGCCTTGATGGTGGTAGATAATTTCACAAAGTTAAAAGCCAAGGATTCAAATACCTGAAACATTTCTAGCATCGTCAGCAATTCTTTCTTCAAGCAATTTCCAGTTGCATCCTGTGAAAACATCCCTTCATCCCTTTCCCCCTCCAGCTGCATCACTGGAAAGCAGCCTGGCCGTGGTGCCTTCTGCCCAGCGAGGTTTCTGTCTGTCGGGATGCTCAGGGTGCAGGTGAAGCCCAGTGCACATTAAACTCATTGAAGTCCTGTCTGGTGTGGCTCAGAGCAGCCTTGTGTGTAGGATGTGAGGCAAAGACACGAGTAAACAGCTAAGGTGATTTTTGTTTGAACAACTCAAAGTTCCTTTTTTTCTCTGCCTTTTATTGAAGGAGGAGGAGACCCCTCCTCTTCCCTCAAGGAAATTCCCCAGAAAGCGTAGCTTCAAGACAAAAGACACTTCCAGAGGAGTAAGAAAAAAATGAAATCTGAACCCCACCTTCCTCTGTCTCTCTGCGTCTGGAATTACAGGTTCATATGTGATTTCTCTGTGATGTAGCACTTTTTCTTCCACCCTTAGATGTCCACATCTAACAGAGTGCTCCTGAAAATTGCTCAGATGAAATGAGTGCTGTATACCAGGCTTAGACGATTTTGCTATAGTTACAGAGTAATGGTGGAAATACGGGAAGGCTTTGCAAGAGTAGCATTTATGGGCAATTTAAAGTGAAAAACAGGCATTGCTCTGGTACTTGGAGAGCTACTGCCGGTGCTGATCTCTGTTCTGTGCAGGGGAGCGGGATGGAACCGTCTGTAACTGTTGGCTGTGTCACCATAGGGACAGAGGAAGAGCAGATTTGAGACCAACATTTATTTCATGTAACATATAGCATAAATATGTTTATCTGTATATATACACATAAAAGAGAAGAAGAAAAGCAATGGTGTAGGATTCACATTCTTAATGTGAATTAAGTCTTAGTTGTCTTAGTCGTAGAGGAAATCTGGAAAAAAGATGCGCGAGAGAAGTGACTGTGCTATGAATTATACAATGGCTGCTCTTTAGGGCTTGCTCTTTCTCTGAGATGTCTACATCCTACTGTTACATGAATAATCATGAATTTGCAGGGGATGGATGGTGGGTTTGGTCTGTTAGATTTTCTCCTTCATTTCTCAAAAAATTAATAGCTGTGTACCCGTACAGGGCGAGAGTAAGCAGGCAATAACATTAAATAAATCATGTGGTGAAAAAAAGCCGCAGAGTGCCATTGCAGTGATTTGTTGCATATATTACACACTATACATAAATGCACAGTTTCTTGATATTTGGGCCACCACACACAAAAACAATATATTTTCTACTTTCCAGTTTCCACTCAGAGAAATCCCACAAATAACGCTTATTCTATTCCCAGCAGCCTCTCATCTCCTGACTCAGCCCTCTCTGAGTAAGTCAGGCATGCACATAACAAAGGACGTTAAATATTAATGCCGAGGATTTTGTCACCGATTGTTCTATTAACGTGTAGGGAACCATTCATCCTTTCCACAGAAATAAACTCTTCCTAATGCACTAGAGCTCTGCAAGGTCAGAGTTAACCTGACATTTTGAAAGAGGAAAATAGGGGAAGGAAGGGGTGTGTGAGCCGCTCTTCAATGGTTCACTGCGCTTGTGCTTGGGATTTTAAACCTAGGCTCATAGAACTATTAGAAAAAGAGAAAAAAAAAAGACAAAACAAAAGAAAAAAAAAGATAATGTTTAAGATGATCCTGGAGGATGCAGCTTTAGGTGGTGCACTGCTTTCAGCAGAGCCTTGCATGAGGCAGCGACAGCCCTGCGCTTGAGTGGGTCCAACGCTGTCAGCACACGTCCCACTGCGCTCATTAGCTTGGCCTTTGCACCAGGACCTGCCGACGTAGCCGTGTTTTTCCACTCAGGCCCATCTTATGGAATGGTTTCTGCTGGATTAGAGAAATTTAAGCACCCTCATCCCTTTACATTCACCCATTTACCGGCAGTGATGCTGCTGATGGATGTCGTCTGACATTGGCCTGTCACAGCACGCGTCAGTGGCACCTTTCAAGAGCAGTGGCTCTTTGGAAAACTGAAGCTTCAATGTCACAAATAGTTTGCAGCTAAGTGCTTACCGTTATGCTCATTTTAAATTTTTCTAGTACGGTACAGCCTCTCCAGCTCATGTTTCCAGCTCAGGTAAATCGATATTGCCTCAGTGGCTGCACTTTTGCCCTGAAATCTCAGCATCAGTGGCGTCGTGCGGGTTTTAGATGGTTTGGGAGCCCCTTTGGTTTGGAGGGCACGAATGCAGATCACTTTTTGCAGCCTGTACTCCCGTGAATCCCCTCTCTGAGGAGGCGACGGGGCTGACACTTGGGAGCGCAGGTTGTGCTGGGATTCCCCGGCGCTCCGCGAGCTGCCGACTGTGCAGGCGTTTGGGTTGCTGTGATCATCAAGAGCTTGTGTCAAGTGAGAAGTGACGGGCTAATTTAAAGAAAAAAAGTATTATTATGCTTTGTGAAAACAGTCCCATAGTCAGACGAGCTCAGAATATAAAATGCATTGAGATTTTTCCCCCTCATTTCTTCCAGTTTCAGCAATTCATCTCTCTTTTTGATATTTCCACGCAGCATGTTAGTAACGTGGGTGGCTGGCCTCCTGCTGCAGGTGTTACAGCACCCAGTAAGGGTCTTTTTCTGCGCCTGACCAGCACTGAACAACATTCCCCATCCAGTTGAGATATGTGTGCATGTGTATATCCGCGTGTCATCTCAACTGTGGGCATGGAAAGCTTTCACAGCTCCAAACCCTGACTTCAGCATGATTCCACACTGCGGTGTATGCTGTAAAACCCTTTTTGCCCCCGTGTAAGCTGACGATTTCCCCGAACCAGGCAGCAGCTTGGTCCCTTTCCGGTGGGAGGCAATGTGGCACAGCTCGGCTCCCACCCTTTGCCGGTTGCCGTGTTGTCCTAATTTGTTTGTGGGTCTTGGCAACGTAATCCCTTTGCGGCGAGACCCGCAGCGCGGAGGACTGACAGCTATTTTATTGATATCCAGATTTCTGCCATATGTGTTTTACCTACATCTGCCAAGAAGCAGGCAGCAATACCAATAATTAGACTTAACGCGCATATAGCTTTTTTGCATTGTATTAATTATCTGTATTACTAATGCCACTTCTCAGATATAACAGCAGGTGCAATCAGACATTGCCTGGGACTCTCTCTTCTCTTAAGGCCGGATTCTGGCTTTCGTAAGCAAAGTTTCATTAGCAGAAGTGGTGGAGGGAGGGGGAGGTAAGGGCTGTTTCTGGATGGATGGCTTGGCGAGGTGGCGATGTCCAGCTCCTGCTGCCACCACCCTGCAGCCCCCGGCCTCAAGCTCTGTCAGCTCAAGGATTTGGCAGGACATCCCTCAGGCTTGCCTAACCCCCTGCTAGACCTGAAATCTGGCTTCTTCTGGCTCCTGTTTGGATAAGGAGATCTCCGCGGCCAGGGTGCGGGAGTGTGCGCTGTCACAGCTCAGCACATTTTTGGGGGCCCTTGTCTGTGCTAGGGCTTCCTATGCAGCCCATGTGGGAGGGCTCAGGGCAGGAGAGAGGGAGACGTGAGTGTGTGCACCCACCTATACGTGTGAGTGTGCATGTGTGGAGGGGACCCTGAAAACCAAGCCAAAAAACCCTGCCCTAAACATCTGCTGGTCTCTCGACACCTTGATATTGAGTGCCTCTCATAGCAAGCGTCCTGGTGTGTAAGCGACGGCTCTGGCAGAGCCATGAAATATGCACTATTTGTGTGTTTTTAGAGTCCTACTTTTCCTCTAATTATCTTCCTTTCACTTGACAGCCCGCAAGCCATGGAGGAGGCTGCTCCATCACCACTTAACTTCTTGCTTTGCTTCCATTTCCCTTGTACGCCTTCCCAAGAGCATCTAAGCAGCTCAGCAGAGGGGTACTCCAGTTTGCCTGGCCACAGTGCAAGGGTCCCTGCTGTCCTGTTC
The DNA here is from genome assembly GCF_036417535.1 of Chlamydotis macqueenii. Lineage (NCBI taxonomy): Eukaryota > Metazoa > Chordata > Aves > Otidiformes > Otididae > Chlamydotis > Chlamydotis macqueenii. The sequence goes on along the minus strand of NC_141567.1, from coordinate 7,259,305 downwards.
GTGCAAGGAGTCAGAAGAGAAACCCCTGATGCTGTAGGTGGGCTAAGGAAGGGGAGAATGACTTGATTGCAGCTGTGGGGCTCTGCTCCATTCGCAGAGCTGCACCAAACCTCCCATCCCTCCCTCTTTCTCAGGAGGTCTGGGGCTGCTGGATGAGCTGTAGGGCCAGATCGAGCCCCCTTTGCCTGTGTAATCACCCTGGCACAGGTACCTGCATGATCAAGCCTTACACAGACACCTATTTCCCCGTGGTAGAAAAGCTTATATAATTTTGTCCATTTCCACACCAGGTCTTTATTCATTGCAGCTCAGCTTTGCTTTCCATTTACTTCTCACAGCTCTGAAACAGTTGGGTCACTGCAGATTTCATCAATGTGTTCTCTTAAACAGAAAGGTGTTAGGCCTCCCCATCCTGCTGGCAGCCCAGGAGGCTCAGGTTCCCCGTCGGCACCATCTGGCCCTACGGAAAACGGTTCTTCTCTGTCTGAGGTACCGCAATACGGCTAGCGGTGATTAACAGAGATTCACAGTTGTGCCTAGAGTGCAGAGGTAATTCGAAACACTGATAATCACAGCGCAATGGTAAAGGATGTTTCCCAGATTTATTGTCTCCCTCCCTGTTGGTCCTGCAATGAGATTTAATATAAATTTACCCAAGCTGGATCTATCCTGCATAGAAAACAGTAAGTGGAACAGATGCAGGGGCTTGGCTGCGAGTTGCGAAAAACCCAGCCTGCCAGATTGCCCCTTGCTGGCGATCCCACCCGCGAGCGGAAGGTGACATGGAGCACAGCAGCCGCCTTCTGAGGGCAGCTGTGGCAGAGCTTGGAGAGCGTGGCCAGGACCAAAGCCCTCTCCAGGGAAATGCAGCTCTGAAGGGCATGACCCACACGAGGTGCAGTGGGTCTGACCAGACAAATAGAGTTACTGTGATTTGAAGCATTTGAAGTATTAATGAGCTGGAATGGTGGCAGGCAAGCAAAATGGCACTCGGTGGCACTGTGATAGACTGGCTTGCTTTTTAGGTTTGCTGAGGCCCTGATACTTGGCCTATAGCCTACAGGAGTGCTGATAATAATTTAACTTCTGAAGTGCTCCCACATCAAAGCAATCTGTGCGCTGTACCAAACACAAAATGCAATTAAACTAATGTATTGCACTGGGGAGAATAAAGCTGAGCTTCAGGTTTGAGTTTCAATTTTTAAACGAGTGGGTGTGAAAAAATCTCCATTAATCACCTACTACATTTTTCATATGGACGTGGTGCCACCAGTACAGTCACAGGAACTGTACCAGCAAGCAATCAGACAAAGAGAGAATTTTCAGGCCCAGTCTGTAATGTTGTCAACAATTACAAACACACCTGAGCTGGAGATTCAGATCAAATGAGTTGAGGGGGGAGCAGGCTGTAAAACACCAGACAGAGAAGAAAGGTGAGGGGGCTCTGGAGATAGCCAAAGGAGGGGTATCTCCTAGTGCTTATACAGCCTGGAGAGGCCAGGAGCATCTGCACTGTCTTACAGGTGTGGAAACTGAGGCACAGAGTGGGAAGGTAGCTTTCTAGATGTCACCTGCTGACAGAGCCAGGATGAGTGGCTGGACTTGCAGTTCCATCTCTTCGCTCTGTCCCCTTGGCAAGGGGATTCATGCTGCCATGTAAATCCATCCCTGTTTCCTTTCTGAGAAGCCTGTGGCTCCATGGTTCTCTTTGGCTTTAGACTACCAGAAGCAACAATGGAAACCTGCCAGTGAAAATCTTTATTGCTTCTATTATCTGGACTAATTTGGACATCTCTGCATGGAGAGATGTTGCAGGGTGTGGACATCCCCCCATGGGCACTGACAATGCTTTCTTAGTAGTTAGGGGCCGCGTGCTTTGTCTCTCAGCAAGACACCTCCTCACATTACCTGCTTATCTCTTTTAATAATACAAAATTTGGATGGATTTCCATGGCAGACTATGTTCCACGTTGTTGTGTCCACATCACCTCTTGTAAGCACAAAATTGCATGGACAGTAGGCTTTTTCCTGCTGCTGCTCTTCTGGCAGTGGACTTCCAAATTATGAAGACAAGGGGATTTTAAGCAGAACAGGCTTATCCTGCAGTAGGATTATCCCTCACGCATGGCATTTTCGCCAGCCTTGCCCTCTAGCCATCCCAGGGAGAGGGGTCTCAAATGTAGCAATGGTCTATTATATAAAGTAGAGAGATGAAGGATCCCAGCATAATACTCAGTCATGCTGGGATTCCCTTCTGCTTCCGGCTAGAAACATGTCTGTATGACAGCAGTTAAAAAAAGAAAAAAATTCCCCTCGTAATGAGGAACCCTGCTGGAGAGCTGCAAGGTTTAGGCACTGGGTTGGATTTTATTACCATGATTAAATTACACAAGCTTTGCCTCTCTCTCTTTGCCTGCCGTGCAGCTCCTCGCTCTCTCCCCTTCTCCTTGGCTGCCTCCGCGCACTCCATCTCCTCTCGCTTTGCAGCCGGGGTCGTGGAGGCAGGGATGCAGGTCGGACAAGCAGCCCTGGGCTCCCTCCCAGCCCTGGGCTCCCTGGGCTGGGATCCCCTGGGCTGCATCATTGGCATGCGGCACTCGGCAGGACTGCATCACTGCTAAGAGGAGATGCCAGCGCAGAGCCTCGCTGCGTCGCACGCCGCGCTGCGCCGTGCAGGCAGCTGCACTGCCGACAACTTGGGGTGCCCAAGGTAAGAGTGAGTTGCTCCTTCCGCTTCACTAAAGAGGGGTGGGAGGCAGCTGCTGGAAAGCTGGCAGCCCATGGGGTCTCGGTGCTGAGCGCTGGACAGCTGAGGAGGCAGCTTTAGGGGCAAGGAAAAGCTCTCTGCAAAAAAACTAAAACAAAAGATGCCACTGCAAATGAGGATGCTCAAGGGCGTGGAGTCGGTGTCTGAGTTGGAATGAATTGGTGGGAATTGGCAAGGGCTCCAGTAGCTTCATGAGACTGGAGGGGTCAGAGCAGTGGTGAGCAAAGCAGTGATTTAAACCAGCCCGGTCAGGCTGCCTGGCTGCCCCTGCTCCCTGCAGAGAGAGAAAGAGCCGCTGGGCTTGAGAGTTCTAGTGCAGGCTGAAACAATTTTTAAAGGAGTGCTGCCGGCGTGTGTCCAGGTCGCGGTGGGCTGCGGGGGAGAAGGAGAAGGTGCCTGCATGGGGAAGGGGCTGTGGTGTCTGCAGGGGAGGAGTGTGTGACCGCGTGGGTGGTGGCAGTCCCGGGCTGCATGTGGGTGAGTCGGTACCCGCGCACACCGCAGCCCTCTTTACACGCTGGTTACCGCGCTGCCAGCACCCATTTTAATTGTCCTCTCGTTATCCTTCCCAGTCTCCGGGAGAGCTTTAATGTAGCTAAAGCGACAACCTGCAGTTGGTCAGCTCTGTTAGGAGGGATTAAATGAAGCCACAGGGAGAAAGTGATGATCTGGGGAGCTGGTGGGGCTGGCAGTCTGAACGGCGGCTGTCGCAGGACGTGGGCTCTCTGGCAAGAAGTTCCCGTGCATGTGTGTATGCCTATAGCACATCCTGTAACCCATCTAGACCTATGTCTCTGCAGGGGCTATTTTTCTTTTAGAGGGCAAGTGTTGTTCAGGGGAGATGTTCGCTGCACATGTCAAACTGCAGTAATATGATCCATAACCCTAAGATCGCATTAAAAATAATGGGTAGGAAATGGCTCCACAAGGACATTACTTGTCAGGGATGACCTCATCTCAGGAGAAAAAGGAAAAGAGTAACAACCTGATGATCGTAATGTGTTGGGGAGGAGCAGTGCGGTGCTCTGTGTCTGCTGACGGGATCCCTCACTGTGTTTAGGTTGGGCACTTGCAAGCACATACTGGAGCTTAAAGGGGTCTCCTGCCACAGGGAGTCATGGCAGAGATTTCAGGTAGGATAAGAGTAAGTCACGTGGCTGACACAGCATGAAAACTGCTGTTTCATGACTCCTCTGGGTCCCTAGTGTTATCATTTGGGAGAAGAGGGAGGAAAGGGTTAATGCTCTGGCTTACTTAGCCAGATATTGAATATACAATAAAGCTGCACTGGTCATCCCAGGATGAATGCACTGAGCCAGGTGTCTGCTGTTCATCTGGAAACAGTGCCTAAACGACATGTGGCCCTGGCACTTCATGCAGTGGGATGCCCATGGTCAGACTGCCCTGTTCTGCAGGACAACCCGGAGGAAGGAGTGGGAGCAGCATCCAGGGCTTCTTCTGATTCTTCTTCCCCGTGGAAAAGCCCTTTTCCACTCTCCAGCTGAAAGAGGAGGGGAACATCTCCCTCCCCTGCAAAAGAGCTGCCACAGGCAGCAGTCACCTAGGTGTGGGCCCTGGGTCTCAAGAGCTCCACAAGGTCCTAGTCAGCTCCTGATGTCTCCCTTCTTAGGGGCTCCGCTCGGAACGGCATGTCCACCAGTATTAGCTGAACTCAGCTGAAGATCAGATCTGCAATGACTGGCTTTGGTTTTCCTGATGCAATTTTGCAAATGTGTAACATGAGTACGGAGGGAGCCCTCCTGGAGCATCAAAGCCAGACCCAGAAAGCAGCTGACAGGAGACAGCCTTCTTCTTCAGCTTGCCCAGTTATGAGGTCTGTCCCATGAAATAGCTATGCTATTTGCACCCATTTATGTTCTGGAACATCCCTGAATGAAAGCCACTGGTATCTGACAACTATTGATTGAAGGAGCTGAGCTGGAGGTGGAAGCCTAGGTTTGATGCCTCCTTGTGCCAGGCTGTGATGGAGCCCCCCAACCTGCAAGTGCACAGCTGGGTGCTCCCCATACGGCAGCCTTGCACAAGCAGATGATCTCTGCCAATCTGGCTGCTCGTCTGTGGGTAGGATGTGGGCACCAACTTCTGAAAGCACAGTCAAAGTGAATGTGAAACATCCCATGATGAAAGTAAGAGCCCATTACCTGGTATTTGGTAGAGGGGGTGCGTGAGTTTAATTTCAGAACAGGAATTGATCCAGCCTATACCTGCAGGGAAAAGGCAGGGTGCTGAAGACGCATCCCTTTCTTGCTCCTAATAACCTCTGAGCTGGGAGCACTGCTTTTGGGGAAATGAAGGAGAGATGAAGAAGGCAGAAAAATCCCCCATGATCCATGGTGATGCTGTCCTGCATGTACAGCACGCTGCCAAACAAAACTTGGTGTGGCAGGTCTGGGTTTTGAGGCACAGTCTGCACTTGATGCAGCATGAGCTGGGCTCCCTTCCTCACCTCCACTGAGTGTCACCCCCACCAAATCCTCCCTCCTCTGCTCAGACTTGTTGTGGGTAGCCTTTTCCTGGCCTGGCCACAAAGTCCTGGGGTTGCTAACAATCCTGCTGGGGAAGCCAAAGCCAGCCTCAGAAATCCTCTTGCTGCTCTGTAGGGTTGGCAAATTGATTTTCCAGATCATGAGCTGAACCTCAGAAATCGTTCTCTTCTGAAAAGATTATGGAATTAGTCCCATGCTAATGACTGCTTTAATGTTACGATGACTAAAATTCCCATAAGGACTTTAGCAGCCAAAAAAAAGACATTGTAGGAAAGGGGAGCCCACAGCGACTGTGTCAGACCTTACTTCACCGTCTGGGACAGAGAAGGAGGAAAATGAGAGAAGGGCGAGGAGAGATGCATGGTCTGCTGGGAAGCTGCTGAGTCCATCAAAGATACCTTCTGCAGTTCCCAAATTTATCCCTCTTTCTGTGAGAGCAAGCAGGGAAGGAAAACCAATTGCTTCTCCTTTTCAGCAGCTCTCTGGCAAATACTCGTCCCCTCTGGCAGTGGGGACAGCTCAGTGCCTGGTGACCTGTCAGGAGAGCCCCGGGCAGCAGGGTTGGGTCACCATCCCCAGCTCCCTGGGGCTGGCTTCTGCAACCTGCCGCGGGATTATCCATGGGTAGCACCTTCCCTCCTGCCCTCCCAACGCATTTCAGGTGCTGTAGTTCAGGACTGTGACACTGTTTTCCAAACACACAGTAATACAGTCTATGCCCTGATCCCACCAAAAGAGTTTGGCATTTATTAGGGAGAAAATATGCTTCTGGGGATGAGTCTGCCACAGTCCTGCTGACTTTCACAGAGCTACAGGCTCACCTCTGCTTTACTAACTTGGATTTATCGCACCGTAACTTCCATGGGTTACAACTGGGTTGTCCTGGATTTGAGTGAGTGCAGAGTAAACCCCCTATGATGGGATGGGGAAGCAGCGCAGGGAGAATGTCTCCATGCCACACAAGCTGCAAGGCAAGGGGAAGGCTGGTCTATATTTAGGTAAAGGCTCTGCACAGAATGGGTAATCCTCTTTCCATGAATTATCCAGCCCAGGGATTAGACTGCTTTAAACTCCCCCCAGGCCTCCCCTCCTGCAGCCGGGCACGGTGGGAGCCAGGGGGGCAACGGCCGGAGGGAGGGAGGTGCGGACAGGTTGCTGATGACTCATTTGGCTGCTGCCAGCCTTGCCGAGCGCTCCGAGAGGTCACTGCGGGCCCAGACGCAGAGTGACACACGAGTGACGTGCAAGGCGAAAGGGAACATTATGGGATCCCGATTAGGAAAGAACACGGAGCTTTATAAATAATTGCGGAGACGAGGGAGTGCGGCAGCAGGTAGGAGGAGGGACAAGAGACCCAAAGCAGCAGTTTTCCAAAGTGCGATATCCTTGCTAGACTTTTTCAAGCTGTTTCTCTAACCAGAAAAAGGAATGCTTTTTGAACTGCAGCCAATCTGAGAAGATGCTCCAAACCCACTGGTTTGGACTGGCTCTGCAAATGCAATTCTGGGGATGCAAGTCAGGTTCATCTATTCGGAGTGCAAATAGATCACTGTCAATACTCCATTAAAATGTTGAAGGGAGGCCAATAACACAGCTCAGGGACAGTGAGGGGGTGGGGAGGAATGGGATGTGAGGAGGGAGGCAGGCTGGATTGCACCAAAACTTGAATATTTCACTCACTGTCATGGGATAAATGCCCTGTGTGTAGAGAAGACAGATTTCTATCCTTTACCTAGCGCACAGCTGCTAGAAAAAAAGGAGTCCTGACACTAATCTCACTCTGGGGACTTGTACATGCCATGGAGGTGACATTCTTGTCACCCCTACATGTGAGTCTTGGGACAAAGCTTTGGTGGGGAGAAGAATGAGAAAGGCTGGGCTGTGCGATGCCAGGCTGACACGGGTGCCGAAGGCAGCAGAATAAGGGGGGAATCTGCTTGTGAAGCAGGAGCAGAGTCCTTTTCAGGGAGACTGAGATAGCGGGCAGCACTGATTTTCTATATCTGGGTTTGTGGTGGGGCCACTCTTTTTTTCTCCCCTCATCTCTAGAAAGTAGGATCTGACTCAAAATGAGTACGGTTTGTCTTCCTTCCTTCAGCTTTCCAGGCTTTAACTAAGAAATCAGTGCAGGGTTTTGATTTCTCCAATTCCCTGGATGGGTGAAGTGAACACAGGAAAGTGGAAGGGGCTTTGCTCTGAATCCCACATTTTACTGCTGCCTGGAGGTTTTGTCACCTTGTCTTGGAGTTACATCCCCCTGGATGCCAACCCTGCGGACCCTCACAGTACAGCTGCTGTCCCCCAGACACGCCTTAGCCACTCTCATCTGAACTGCTGAAAACTTGAGTTTATTCACAGGGAAGCCAAGTGCACCAAGGCACTTTATTTTCCCTGCATTTAAATCAATTTGTTCTACTGTCTGCTGCTTATCCTACCTAAGCTAAATCAGAATTTTGACCCTATTGTATTTTCCCCTGCCCAGAACTGGGACAAGTGGAAAGTCTCATCCTGCTGTGCAGCATTCCCCCTTTTACTCACATCATCTAGAGGATGCTGTTTAAATAACGTCAGGGGAGTTTGAGTTGAACAGGGAATAAATGATCGGTCTCCCAAGTCACTGCTAGGAAGGGAAATACCTTGGCTGGCCCTGCAGCTCCTGCCTTGCCCAGACACACAGGCAGAGTCAGCGCAAACCCTGCCTTGTTTCTGCCTGTGAGGTTAGAGCTAGAAATCACCAGAGACAGCCTGAATGGAAGAGGGAGAGCAAAGAAGGGAAAGACTGGGGAAAGCCTTTGCCTTTAACGTAAGCGAGTGTGTCTTTCCTCCCTGTGTCAAACATCCTCAATTTCCTGTTCAACTTAAAGTCAACACATCTGTCACGTTAGCATCTCCCGCTGCCTGGTTCCCCCAAGCCACCCCCCTCCCATCTGCTCTCCCTCCTGCCTCCAGCCTCCCTCCGCTCCTATTGCTTTGTGGCTGGGGAGGGCGGGGGGGTGTGCCTGCGCCTGTGTTTTCTGCTGGCTGATGGACTTTTCCATTGCTCGTGCTTCAGTACCTGGATGCGGTCGCAGCGGGATGATTGGCTTGGCTTGCAGAGCATTTACTTCTAATCTCCGGCTTGTGACATCCTAGCAGAAAGGGACAACCCTTCCAGGAGCAGCTCCACAGGCTAGAAAGAGGAGAAATGGCTGGTGAACGGCTGGGATGAGATATTCCCTAGTTCTGGTAAGCGATGCTTTTCTCTTTGGTCCTTTTCTGGAGAATCAGTCCTGATGCAAAAGTGATAGGGCTTAGTGGGGTAAAAGGCAAAGGGAGGGGAGCTGAAAAACAGTCAGGAAAAAACAATGAAGCCCCTTCATTTTGTACTGAAGCTTTTGCAGGGGTCAGTGCTCATCAGAGCAATTTAATTACTATTTGCAAGAGGCTGGGAGCGAGCAGATCAGTCAATGTGTGTGCCTAGGCAGTCGGAGCAGCTTTCATCACATGCAGTTTCATCGCCCACTCTCTATCTGTTTTCCTACACGATTTCTAGCTTGGTCTGGGGCACATTAGGAGCTCACGGCCAAGCACCAGTGGTGCCCTCCATGGAGCAGTCCTAGGGGAGCTGCTATCTGAATGCTGCTTTTTCTGCCCTGTGATCTTTACTGCAGGAACTTTAGAAGGTCATTCATGAATTCTTGCCCCTAAGTTGATGCATAAAGCCCCTCAACTTTTCTCGCTGATAAACTATCTCCATCATGAAATCTAACTGCATTTTTTTTTTAACCCAAAACCAGTCCTGTACGTGCTGCAAATATAGGTCTATAGAGAAGTGCAGGTAAAGATATTTGGAAGGAAGAGGGTCTGGCTGGACTGCACACTGCTGCAACTGTGAGCTATCGGATGTCCTGGACATTGGCTTACTCTAAATGAGAGGTTTGCAACTTGGTTTGTCTCACAGGACTCTCAAAATGGGCGTCCTGCTTCCAAGTCGAGTGGCAGCAGAGCTCTTGCACTAGAGATGAATTTAGGGCCCTTGTCTAAAGAGGATCAGGGAATAATAAACCTAAGAGCAGCCTTTGCAATCTGGCTGTATTGAATCTGCAAAGGTCTGTACATAACATACCTCTGTTGAGAAAAAAAAACAAAGGAAAAATACAGTGGCGAAGCTTTGGCAGTTTTGCTGACAGGTACAAAGCTATGACCTTCTTGACAGACCTGTGTTCCACCCAAAAACTGGTGCAAAATTTGGTTTGGGGCTACCAAAACAATTTTTTTTCCCCTGGATTTATTTATGACAGGCAGAGTCACAAACTACTCCTGGAGAACACTGCAGACATGATTTGTTTATAAAATATTCCTCTCATGATGTATTCATACAGAAACCTCCACTTGCTAAAACCTCACACATTTCCCACTCTTTGATGTTAGATACCATGACGCTGAGAGTGGGGCACGCTGGTTATTGCGATTACTCTAGAGCAGCCTCGGAGTTTAAAGCACCAGTTACATTAAATCTAAAGAAAAAAGATCCTCCTGTCCTAAGCAGCAAGTTTTGGCTTGGATTTTTGTTTCACGTGTGGCTTAGGGCGACAATCTTTTGTAACAGATTTGTGTCTGGTGAACAGTGAACACAGGAAAGTGGAAGGGGCTTTGCGTGATTCTGAATCCCAGCATTGTGCAAGAGGGAGAAAGTGCAGGAATTGTCAGATTTATTGTCTTTGGGGGGTTGATGATTGTATCTGTGAGGAAATCTTCTCACAGAGGACAGCTTTTGCTTCCTCTACCGAAACACCATGGTTTGTTTCAAAAGGTTGAAAACCCTTCATTCCATGTTTCCTGGAAAAACACTTCTGAGCACCAGAAATTTCTGTAAATTGTTTTTCTTGTTAAATTATCTTCTAAAACCTGCCGGAATGTTGATGTCAGAGTATCTTTGCTGTCAGTTTTGTGTACACTCGACTATTCTCCCACATTCAGTCTGAGATGTTGGCCAGTACTGACTGTGCTTTCCTGGTGCCTGCTGCAGTGCTGCCTGGAAGGGTTAATTCCCCTGTGTAATTAATGTCTTTGTAATATTTATAAAGGTAAAACCTCATACCCATCTGTGGTAATTTTGGTACACCTGCCAAGATGAAATTCCAGGGCCAAATGAATATTACAATATGCTAGATGTCCAGATTTTTATAGCATCCCCAATATATTTCCTGAGAGGTGCTGATTTGATGTTGGGGAAGTGAAGGACAGATCCTAAAGTCTTTGTCTCTGGATGGAAAGAGAATTGAATGTGCTACAGAATTAATGAATGTTATCACTTCTAATTGAATTTTAGTCTTTTCTCATGGACATTTGGGCTATAAAGGATGGATTTCCCTTGTCAAAAAATCCATTTAGTAAGGGCAGAGAGTCATATGATATCCTAAATGAAGAATACTCCAGATCATTTATGTGAAGACACTTGGCATCAGTGTCATTATTTCTTCAAGACAAGGTAATCAAGGAGATGGAAGATGAAACCTTTCCTTGCCAGGGAAACTTCCACATTATTTGATTGAAACTGGAATCCAGTCACCCCCTGCTTGTCTCTCCAGATTTTTCTTACCACATCTGCTAAATTACCACCAGCTATTTGCGTTTTAAATGAGGGCTTCCTCCCGCACAACCCATCTGCTCAGCCTGTTTGTTCTTCCCGTGCAGTCACGACTCTGTGATCATGTTTATGTCAGTAGAAACGCACTGGTTTTGGGGGGAGAAGGAAGAGGGGAACAAGGTGGTCTTGCTCATGGTCTTGGCTGGGTTGAGTTTGAAAGAGAGTTGGGTTAAAAGAGAGGGAAGAACCTCTTACGAAACACAATTAAGCTAGGGCAAAGGAGCCAGGAAGTTCAGGACACTCTGAGGACAAACCTTCTCTTTTTCTAGTACCATCCTAGCAGATCATTCCGATTAGACATGATAGGATCTCCCATGTCTAAGGTGGCATAGCTCACCTGGGCATGCACTGGGTTGCCTTAATACCAGGAAGGAAGAAGAAATCAAAGCTTTTCTGGCTTGTGGGTGGATGAAATGTGAGAGCACTTTACAGTATTTTAATCTGCCTCATTAAAGCTAAGAGGCTACAGGTTTTCACAGATGTTTTCTGCTCACCTTGATGTGACAAACCTGGGGATATGATAGAGATCTACAAAGTTCTGAGTGGCACGGAGACAGTGAGTAGGACTATTGACTATCTCTTCCCATCCAAGACAGAGGCAACATCAGACCCAGCTAATAGAAGCCAGGTACAGATCCAGGATGCTTCTGCCTGCCCATTCAAATGTGAGGCAGTCCTGGTCCAGGATCTAAAAAAAACATCTCCAAATAATAAGCACTGCTATGGCCAACATGGCTTCCAGATCAGAACTGCCCAATGTCCAACCAGCTTGAATCTATCTGTACCCCTTATATAGATCAGATACAGATACTGCCATTGCTTTGCAAGATGCCCCAGAAAAAAAGAAAAGCTGGATGTGCTGAGATGTACTCAGCTGTGTTTTCTTCTCCCAGCTGTTCCAGGAGGTCAGGAGAGCAGGATAGCTCGCATACCCCACAGCCATGAGAGTCCTGTAGACTGTGTGCCAGCAATTTGGACTGTCATGACCTGGCTTAGCTCAGCTTATATGACAGTCACTCATGCCTCGTGTGCATTTTCTTTAAGGAGCAGGATCTATAAAGAGGGTGATCTCCCACCTATGGCTGAAGGCAGACGTCTCTTAGGTGGACCAGAGCAGCCAGGAGAGGAGAATATGTTATATTCAACAGCGTAGATGCTGGGAAAGAATGGAAACCAGTATGTGAGCTCTAAAGCAGTACTTCTAACTGAAGAAATTGCTCATGATGGCCCATGCATAGACATAGCCATCTGAGAGATGCCCTCTCCCTTCTCCTACTTTGTGGTCGCTGTTTTCCTGCCTAGAAGAGAGACCCAGTGCTTTCGCGTGAGGATTGTGGCAGGCCTGATGCTGTGCAGGCTCCTACAGGAGATGCTGCAGGACTGTGTGGCAGCTGGTTCTTGATGATTCAGTGTTTCTAGTTAAACTCGGTGTTTTGCTATGATTCACAACAGCTCTTGTGAGAGATGGGCTTGGAGGAAGCTGGAATTCATCTGCTCCCAACTGGGTGATGGATGGATCTGTTCAGGCTCTGATTCCCACCATGCTGCCAGCACAGCAGCTGCCTCCCCAGCCTCTGTCCCCCTAAGCCAACAGCAAGGGAGAAGAGCAGGTGTCCTCAGGACAATGCAGCCCTGGTATTTCCACCCAACAGGGCCCTGGGCACCATTGCAACAAGGAGAGTTTCCCAATCCTATCCACCATTGCAACAAGGAGAGTTTCCCAATCCTATCCTGAAGATTATCTCTGTGGGGTGTTTTGTAAAATGTGAGGGAGTGAGTAAAATCCCTGTAGATTTTTTGACCATAGGGAAAGTGCTATGGGAGCCAGCCTGCTCCTGCAAGTGATATGTGTCTTTTACACTCCTACTCCAAGGACTGAGGTCCAGTGCTGCAGCATCGAGCTGAAGGCAGGTCCTGTGACAAGACATGGGTGGTCACAGCCAGGTCTCAGGGCTTGCTCCCACCACATCCCTCCAGGCAGCATGGAGAAACCTGCCTCCTCTATGGGACATTTCTCTTGCCATTTATGGCAGTTGGTCAGGATGCTGCAGATTTGCCAGCTTTAACTGCTCTAATTATTGCAGCTTACAGGTTCCTGACCTCCTGAGCTCATACCCATGCCCTCCTAGGGCATGCATGATGCTCCTGGTGTCTCCCCTCTGCCTTGGCACTCAGAGGAAACTCCCACAGAGGTGGTGGTGGCGGCTTCTGTGGGGAACCTTATTTATGTGGCAGTCCTACCACTAGGGATGGTCCTCAAACACGCCAAGTGACATCTAGGTTTGCAGCTACCATCCTCCTCTGAGGCACGTTCCCAGGAGGATTAGCATCGCCAGAATATGAGGTTAGAGACAGATTGAATTGGATGCCTCCATGATGATGATTAAGGGATTGGTGAGGTTTGGGGGGACAAGAATGGAAGTACACAAAATACTTATCTGGTGGTACTTGGCACAGAGAATCTATTGCAGTGCACACTCACACTGATGGATAAAAGCTCCTTCAGATTTACAAGCTATGCCTGGTTGGTGGGTCCTGGTTTTAGTCTCAGGACTGTAAATCCAGTAAAATAAGCAAAATTCCTCTGGACTTATAGCAGAAAAACAGATACATGGGCTGTGAGGAGTGATATGGCACCTCATAAGGTAATAAACACAAAAAGTGATCGTTCTGCTCTCTGTACACAGGGCTCAGGGCTCTGTCTGCCCTGATAGACGGGCTGGAGAAGAGGGGGTGATTTGAGCTCATGGCTGCTTGGGGCCACAAGAGGTGTGGGCTTTTTGCAAAGCCCTGCAACAACTGGGAACTGGTTTTGAAACACTTTCAGCCCTCTGCAAGGGAGGAAATCTGACTCAAATTCCTCTCACCCACTTCCCCCTCAAGCTCAGAGTGGCACCAGTGGGATCAGCCACTTCTTGCAGGGAGGTACATTTGTCCTTCTGCACCCCCACACCACATGCACTGGCAGCCTAAATTCACAGATATTTCAGCAGGGCTACCTCGTTGCAGGGATCTACTGTGCGTTAATTATGAGTGTGTGTGGATGAAGTGTTAAATAATTCATACACAGACCCAGATTGAGAAATCCCAGTGGTTTCTTCTCCCAATGTGTAGCTGCTGTTGGCAATTAGTCAAGGTTTCCTGGCATTCAGGAGGAGCTGAGAAGCCTTTTTGCTTGTGATACAGACCCAAAGTTGCCAGGATTGATGGAGGCTGAACCTCTCCAGTAAGCCAAGGGTAGCTGTGACCAGCGTGAAAGGAGCATGGAGCCCATTTCCAGCGGGGCCGGCGCATGCGTGATGAATCCTGCCGTCATCACCGCCATTCAATAGCCCTTCTGGGGGCTCTGGTGATGGTCTGACGTTGCGCTGCCCTTGGGAAAACGGGGAATGCCTTTTGCATTCTCAGAGTCAGAGAACGGCAAATCAAAGCAGAGTAATTTTAATTAATCTTGTATTTATTATTTATCACTAATTGAATATGCTTTCGGTGCTTTTTTTCTTCTTTTTAGATAAGGATGTTTAGGTTGGTTATTAGTATCTATTTTATAATGCTAGCAAGATAGGATCCTTTGCTCTCAGGAGCTAAGACACTGCAAATCATCAGAGATGCAGCCTTTGCTGCGGCCGTGCCTGGCGTGGTGCCCGCGCATGCCAGGCAGCACCGGCACCTCCAGCCCAGGGTGCCCAGCACCAGGGGAGGGAGAAGCCAGAGCCTTGCTCGGCTGCTGGGGGAGCTGCAAGGGGCTGGGTAGGGTGCAAGACTCAGAGGCTTTCAGAGGAAGTGCTCATGGATTATTTCTGAGCAGAAGGCATTTGGTATTTTGACATGTTTTTGAAAGCCAGGCATGACCACTGACTAAAGCAGATACACTTTGGGGGCTGCTTCTTACAGCTTTATTTTAAAGCAACCCTTCTTTAGAATCTGCATTGAATGCTGCAGAGCCAGTCCTCTGAAGGATGATGTCTTTTCAGCCCTTCTAATCCCCCTGACACACACAGGACAGGCACTGAGGGAGCATGGAAAGATTAGGAAAAGCCTAAATTTGCCCACACACAAACTGGAAGTTCTGCAAAGCCTTGTCTGTAGCCAAGATTTACACCCTGACTGCTTTAAAACCAGAAAGAAGTGGGAGAGAGCTAAGTCGTGCTGACTTACAATTACAGGGTGCTGAGCACAGCAATTTCCCAGCCATCAGTGGGAAAGAAAGTAAGATTTACACCTGGAAGGCAGCTGAGAAGTTGGAACAGAGGAATGAAAAATAAGGTGCTTCAAATGGGGCCCCCGTTCTGCCTTCTACCGCAGCAAGCAGTGCAAAGGGGGCGAGGGCCTGGGATGGAGCGAGGCTCGGTGAGGACAGGAGCGTTGACACTCCCTCACCGCTCTGCACCAGGCAGCTGCTGCCAGGCTCCGCTGTTTCAGGCCATGCAGCTGATTAAATATTGAAAGGGTTTGGGTGCTGTTGCTTGAAAGCTTCTGTCTGGATGAAAATGAAGTTATGTGAGGACAAGTTTGTGCTGGTGCAATTAGTCTCTGTTTAAACAGGGCTGACCATAAACAGACCAAAAATAGCTTTGTGGGTTTTAACGCAAAGGCAGTGTTAGGGCATGGGTTTGGGTTACTCCTTTATGGCCTCAAAGTGTGGGAGAGCTCAGGGAGGGGGGTACTGCAGATGGGGGTCAGGCTGAGTTATCAGAGAGACCCTGTGGCATTCAGTGGCTGTTAGAGCTGCTCAAAGGCTGGTTGTGATGGGAGCCGGCGCCTGAGGTTTGGGTGTTCACACAGCAGCCTTGCTCCAGGCTCACATCCCACACACCCCCGGCACCCTGGGAGAGACGGTGATGGATGGAGATGCAGGCAGAGAGAGGGGCGAGAGAAGGGATTTGTTATGGGTTATAGGATTAGGCAGAAGCAGGAGGATAGTTGGGATTATGAGTAGGGGCCAAGAGTGGACAGAGGGAGAGATGAAAAGAGTTGACATTTCTGGGAGGCTGATTATAAACAATGGGAGCTCTCTATAGAGAATTGGGCTCCAGAGACCTCAAGGTAACTAAGCAGTGGAAAAAGGAAGCCAAGAGAGGAGGAAGAAGGTCCTTCACTCACTAGTGGCACAGCCAGGTCTCAGAGATAGAGAGGAAGTTTTGCTTTCAGGTGAAGCAGAAAAACTGACTATTTTTCTGCTCCCCAGCCAGGCCCACTGCTGCACTCCCACCTTCTGAGAAGACATGAAGGGCATTTTCCAGCTTGTTAGCTGTGCACCGTCAGGAGCTTCCTAAATGTCGCATGGAGGTTCAGGCAGCATTTCCATCCTTCCTGCAAGAGGAATTTAGTCCTTGCATTGGACAGCAGTTGTTTTAATATATAATCACCACAGAAAATTGGTTTCTGGTTGTTTTCATCTCTAAATTCAGTCAAATCTGCCATAATTTTACTAAGTATTTCTAGAGTTTGAGGATAGCATAAAGAGTCCTATAGAAATGGCTGTGAGTAAAAACACAAGCAAAGCTCTGCTTACTTGCAGCCTATGTGAACTGGACACTATTTGCTAAACCCAACAAGGAATTTAGCAGCTAATTTTTTTCAGTAGTCAGGAAAAAGGGATCATATTTATCTTTCTTGTTCAGCCTAAGATGGTATGCCTGCAGCAGAATTTTATGTTCAAATTTTTATTATTCTTTAAAGCTAATTGAAACTTGACTTCAAAAATTACATTAATCAGTTCAGCTTGTAGTAGCCCTTGATCAGTTTCTACATTTTTTTTTAATGGTGTTATGTGACAATTGTTAATTGTACTTGATTAGAACATAATCACAATGGGCTTGCTGGGTGGATTCTCAGCTGAGCAAATTTGGATTAATCTACAGGCCTGAGGTTCTGATCCACAGCATATCTGAAATAAAATTAAAAATCTAGACTGGTGTTATTAGAATGGAATGTGTGTTCATGGTGAAAGTAATTTGATATAATTTTTGGCATTTTTTTTTTTGTTCTTTCAGAGCATCTAGTGGAGCTGTTTAGTTTCAATTATTTTTTCCTAATTGTTAAAAAAGTTGTCTGCACTGGGAAGTATTCCACCTGGAAGACTTCCAAAACAAAATATTTCCTTTGATATTTAAAAATCAAATTCTGAAACAGATTTTTATTCCTCCTAGATTTAGATAAGCCATTTGATTAAAAACCATCCAGAATTTCCATCTCCAAACAGTGTACTGTAAAATGCAGGACCTGATAGTAATTATTTAATTAACCTTTGGGTTTTTTTCCTCATACCTGCTATGAAATAATGCTATGATTTTGGCAGGCTTGCAACATCTGAGACCATGTGGCTCAGTAGAAGTGTCTGACATGTAAAGAAGAAAATGCAGTCTCTCACATCTACACAGGTTTTCCCTCAAGTGGGAAATAACGGAGGGTTCGCCAACCCCAAAATGTTGCAAAAAAGCTCCCCAGGTAAACTGTTCAGCTCAGAACAGGCATTTCCCAGGGGTCTTGATCTCTGCACATCTTTCTTGCCCAGGACCAGCTGAATGACAGGGTTTTCCCCTTTAGACGCTTTGTGAAGGCTGTGGGATGGGGGCTTGGGGCAGCAGCTGAGCCCTGCTGCGCACCCCTACTGCTCTCACCAAAAGGAGCTCTTTAACTCCTACGGAGGCTATGGCACCGGAATTATAACAAACAACCTTTGTCTTCTTCCAAGTAGTAACTCTAGCTGTTGTTCAGCTTCTTCCTTGCTTTCAGTTTAAGTGCTTGGGAGGGACCTAGCGTGGAGGGATCTCTCCTGGATGGGAAAGACTATCATGGAGGGATGGCTGTGAGAGCGATGGGTAGGGCTCGGGGCCATCCACCTCCCTGACTGGGAGCTGGTGGGTGCTTCAGTGGCCTTTAAATGGCAGCAAAACGAGCAGCTCCTTGCCCCGCCGCTACAGCGGGCTGGATGGTGGCAGCTGGTGGATCCCTGCCCCATGGGGGTACTGGGGATAATAGAGCTGCTTCCCTGATTAACTCTGGCAGCCGCTGCTGAGTTAATTAGTGGTTGAATATAGGATGCTGGCAAAACAGCATTACTAATTTGTCCATGAATGCAGCTTGGAGCTGGGAGGGTTTGGGGTGAATTTTACCACTACTGTTAGTGAAAATAATTTTAAAGATCTGTTTCATAATGAATGTTTGAGCCATGGCTGTTTCCACTGTGAGAGTCCATCATGAGATACAATCTGCGTAAGATTTCCGTGCAGAGTCTTCCTACGTGGCTGCGTTTTGCATCTGTCTGTCCCTGTTTGCTCATGTTTGGACTGTCTTGCCCTTGCCAGGAGTGCTCGCTTAGGTTTCATCTTCCCACCAGGAAGGGAAATCTTGCTTGCGCCAAGCGATGGAGATCAGATTAAGCATGAGAGGCTCCTGAGAGGTGTCTACAAATAATTCATTTACTGCGGTTGCAGAAGCAGAGGCTTGCCCTGACCAGCCATGCATGGTTAAAACACATAAAAGCGGAGATCTCTCAGGATCCAGCTCACATGCAAAGGACAGACGGGATCCACAAAGCCTTTTTTAGTTCCTCAGGGAGCAACCACTCAGGTTTGCACGCACTCGGAGCACCCAGTGAGCATGCCTGTCCTTGCAGCTGGAAAAGGGCCGTTAACAAACGGTCATTACCACAGCAATGATTTAGCCATTGGCTCATCTCCATGTGACGATCTGCGCATCAGCGACTCTGTTTCCTGCCAGTTCCAGGTAGACAGATGTTTTCTTTGGGGTGTTAAGGAGACTGTAAATTGTTTGCATCAGGATATTGCGTCTGTGCTGTGCCTGCTTTCATCAAATGCTCTTTCTAAATGACATTGGAGACAATAGTCTTCTGAGTGGATGATGGAAGGAAAAAAGGCAGAGTGCAAAGGGAAGAAAGGGTGTAAAATGCAGTTCCTTGCTCAGTTACTGATTACAGAGGGTGTTTTTTCTTTCTTTTTTTCCAGCAATTGCTGAGTCAAGTGTACACATCAAAGTTTACTGAACAAGCTCTTTCTGCATCCTTTTGCAAAACAATTCTTGCTTGAAGACAGAGCCAATTATCGTGCGTGTATTTACCCAGCTCTAGGAGCCCGCCCAGCTCCTCTCTGTATTTCAGGAGTGCCGACACTCCCCGAGGCTTGCCACATTCCGCCCTGCCTGCAGTGAAGGGCTCTCAACTGCAAAAGCAACAATGACTCAAGAAAAATGCACAAACAGATGAAGCTCCCTGGATTTACCTCCCTTGGCAGCCTTGGCCTTATCTCCTTAACGCTGGGTGGCATTTGGATGCTCTTTCAGAGCTTGCCAGCAGTCAGGCACAGGTGGTAGCCACCGGCTGGTGCTCAGTCTACCTGCCATTGGGCTGACGTAGGAAACAAGCTGCTCCTCACACCCTAGGCACGTCGGTGGCCAATAATGGTACTAACCCTCTCCTGCCATCCTCTGGTGTCTTTTCCATCTTTAATTCATAGAAGGGTTAAAGCAAGGTCTTTTACATCTTCTGGCTCAGCTGTACGGTCAGCACAGGGCTCGCACTTACAGGATGCTTCCCAGCAGTTTGTCTTTGATTTTCAGCCGCCCCAGTGATGAGGTTTCTGTCCTTCCCCTTGAGATCCTGTCCTTCAGCTGCAGAAATACTGCTGTCAGGAAGCTTTGGCTTAAACTTCAGCCTCGGTTTGAATTTCAGGCTTTCACATCTGCTGCAAATGCCCCAGCACCTGGCCAAGCTGATCTCTCATTTGGTGTGACTGGGAATAGATCAGTCGGAACGCAACACTCCAGCCCAGTCCCTTGTACACTCCCCATACAAACCTAGCCAGCTCTATTTGAGAAACAGGGATTTTTGACTCACTGATTACTTAGAAACTTTCTTTTTACTCCCAGCTGAAATGGCTTCCTGGCCATTTTGCACTGTCCTTGTTCTTTCATTCAGGTTGGATTAAAGAGCACTTTTTTCCTTCGTTTTTTCTTCCACTGCTCTCAGCGCAGCTGGGTCCAGCTGGACAGCCCATTCTCACTATCCAGTGAAGCCAATGGGTTAATGCATAAGAGAAGGTCTCTCTCTCTTTTTGGAGAATATGCTTCATCCAAATATTTTATTCTCAAAAGAAAAAAGAGCTGTTCCGGACAAATTGCAAATGTTTGAGAAGCAAATGGTCCCTTTTGTCTATTTTCACAGAAAATTACTGAACCCACTGCAGAATTCTGAATCCTTGGGGAAAACTTGTCAAATTTTGAAGAAAAATAATGGCTGATAAGGAGGAAAAGTGTATTGCATCTCTTTTTTTTTTCCTAGAAAACTAGACTATTTTGACCCTTTCTCCCTGCTTTATCTGCCTGAATGAGACAAACATACAAGCAAGGAGCAGAGAACACTTCAGACTGATTTTTTAATAGTCAAGGTTATCCTACTGCTTTCTAGCAGATTCCCCATTTGCAAAGCTCTCTTAGTCAGAATCACGTGGAAGAAACAATGTCTGTTCCTATCAGCAAAGCAGTATTTTTAGAGGAGATGCAGAAAATAGAGATGAGGTTGCATTTCTTTAAGTAATATATGGGCTTTCAAATGGTGCTCCCCTTTTTTTCTTGTTGTAAATTTACTTTAGGATTGAAATATTGTGGGTCTTGGGTATTTGAACCCGATCATGCCTATATGATTTCTTTGTTTTGGAAAGAAGAAATGACACATCAGAGTTAAATCTCCAGTTGTTGATAGTGCAGCTTGCTATTTCTCCAGTTGGGATGAAGCCAAAGGAATAATCATGTTTATCTATGCCATGCATATCTCTGAAATCTGCTGTTCACTTTGCTCTGGGATTCAAACTCAGGTGATTTTATGACAACTAATAACTGCTGTAATTAGGAACCTAATTAAATATCCTCTGATCTTACCCTTCTCAGAGTCAATCAGCTTAGGAGGTGGTTTAGCTTCTCCATCTCTCTCTTCACACTGTCTCATACAGCAAGGAAAGCATGGATGATTTTTAGCATTCTCTGAAGTATTAGATACTGCCCATCTGCATCCCAGAGCTCAGGGACAAATAGACCAGCAGCATGAGCCAACGTGGCTAGTAAGTTTGTATAAATTATATTGAACATGTTATAAAAAAAAAAAAAAATCACAGAGGACAACTGAGCTAGAGGGGAGCCAGGAAGGGCGGGAAAGCTTCGCTGCCTTCCAGCAGAGAAAGTCAGCATTGCCTCAACCATCTGTAGCAGCGCAGCAGGCGATTTGTCAGGTCAGTGTGAAAATGACTCTGAGAAGGATCTAATCTGTGGCTGGGGGCAGGTGCTGAGGGTGCTGTACAGAAAGATCAGCAGTTTTGCCTCCACTTGGCAGCCAGGGTTACTCTACCAGAAGAAATCAGCGCTGTGTGTGAGCCAAGGGATCTCTCTGCATGATGTCATGCTGCAGGGGAACCCCTTGCTGCGGAGACCACGGGCAGTGCTTCCTGCAAAGCAGATGAGATGGGAGAAGCAGAAAGAAAAGTTAGGCAAAATTTCCCTGCCTGTATTGTGGGCTGTGCGACCTCGGACTGGCTGTCAGGGAGAGGTGGGTACCCTGAATGAGCTGGGCAGAAGTGGCTGTCGATCTAGGGCAAATATCAGGGATGAATTTGGGTTCACGAAGCCCTGCTTGTTTTGCAGTCCACTGTGCAGAGCAGCACACTCATGCTGGCCACTTATGTCTGAGCACAGCGGAGTTCCCTCAGACTGTACGACAGTCAGACACATGGCAGCAAACTGCGGACCCTCAGAGAGAAATGTTTTCTCATCTTCCAAGAAATGAGGAGACTCATTTCTAAGATAACAGGTAGAGTTATTTCCCAGAGAAAATCCTGCTCATCTCACCGTAAAATTTCAAGGTACATCGCTTGCAAACAGAAAACGTCTGCAATCTTCTTGCATCAAATTCTGGTACCCTAAATTCAGGCACTGTGCAGCTGGTGTTGAACAGAGACCTCCTGCAGAGCCTGGATCTCCACCAGCCTTGGACGGAGAATCTTGACAAGGGCAGCTGGGCAAGTGACAGGTAAAGCTGTCACCTGCACCCTGTGGAGGATGGACACTGCTTTTAGCTACAAACTTCTACAATAAGTATGGCCTTACTGAAAACAAAAAAAAACCCCTACAATGGGCCAAAAGTCTCAACTGCAGGATGTTGTATCTGGCTCAGGTTAGTTTAGAGATGTAGTGTGGGTTGGCCTGGTATTTGCTCACTATCCCTGTGGAAAAAAATATTGTATCTGGATCCTGCGTGGTGGTGAACAGACTTGCACAGCAGTGCATGGCGACAGAAAGCTGTGAATATCCATGTGTCGTGTTGGGGCAGCTGTGGCATGTGGCCCATGAGTGGCTCCACTCAGGGCCACGGGCCAGCCCCAGGGGAAAGTCGAGGCACCGGCCCTGCAAAGGATGGAGGTCTGGGCAGGACCCAGCCCCAGTCATGGTTTATTAGTACCTCTGGAAGCCTCCACTATCCAAGGCATCGCCAACCCTCAGCTTCTCTACAAGGAAGCGAGAAAGGTGTTTTATTTGGAAATAAAAGATCCTTCCACAGACCAGTTTTAAAACTCATCTCATCCCAGTCACAGCAGCAAACCCATTTACTGTTGAATAGAGGCAGGCGGCGCTTGGCCCTCTTCCAGCACTGAGCTTAAAAGACAACAGGCACATCAATGCCTTTTGCTCACAGCTTTGGCCCATCACTAGATCCATTTGTGGTTCTCATGTGCGCAGGAACTGCAGAGACTCAGAGCTGTCCTCTGTCCAAATTTATTACCTGGATTTCTCATATCTGTGCTCACAGGGGAAAGCTAATGAGTGAATTCAGTGTTCAGGCAAAGCAGGAACGTTACAGCCCTGAAAACCAACCTCCTCTACAGTGCAGGCATACCAGTTTCCCTAAGCAACAGCCTTTTGGCTGCCCATGTCCAGCTGAGATACAACATTGTCTGCCTCTGTTTCCAAGCCTCTCACAGCATATTTGGGAAGTGGAAAGCACTCAATCCCATTCCCAAAATGGGAAATAGAGGCAGAGATAGTAGTTACACAGAGCCTTACAAAATTCACTTGTAGACAAAGAACTTTCTATATAATGTCCAAAATTAATCATAAGCCCATATTCCTCTTCCTACCATCACTTCCCTCCAGGGATCTCATGCACACAGAGGGGAACTGGTCAGCTCTTTCCCCTTCTGCTCAGCTTGCAGTGACAGCATCTGTTACTGCAGGATTGGCACTGTGGTCTTCAGTGCTCTGGCTGCTTATTCTTGGCTAACCAAAAAGATTTTGCAACCATCAGCAGATTTTGCATTTGCCACTGAAGTGCCATCAGAAAGGAGTCTTTTTCCATAGCCAGCCTGGGTTAGATGAAAGGATTGATATCCACCTGCCATCTGTGGGCCATTCCCTGGCTCCTTGTCAAGTCAGTCTGATGTTACACTTTGATAAATAACTTTTGATCATCATCTCCTTCTTGCCACCTTCTTCACCTGGATATTCTATCCTCTTTCCTCTGAAGAGGCACTAGCTTGATCTACTTTAAAGTATTCATTATCCCCTTGAAATTTGCCAGCTAATACCCCCAGGCTCATCATCTGGAGGACACCTGCTCTCACACTCCATTTCTTGCCTGCCTTCTCCCATATATCATCCAAGATTCCTGCTTCTAGCAAAAGTATTGCATTTATTTTACCTTAGGTTCACTCAGGGTGTGACAGACTATACTTCTGTCTTCACCCTCAGGCGAAGCAGCCATTTGCTGCAATAGCACTATCTTCTGGTGTCATTCCTGTGTGACTATTCCCAACATAGCCGGTCAAGGGGAAGCCATTTCACAGCCTTCCTGTTACTGCTACCCAGGATTGACAACCCAGGGAACCCTCTAGCCTCTCTGACAGTGGGCACCAGCAAAGCTCCACCACCAAGAAGCTCCTCAGTGGACAGTTACAGAATAGCCTGAAGTTGTCTTGATGTTTGCCTGACATCTTGAAGAAGAAGAAAATATTTCTCCTAGTAGAAAAATGGGTTCTGGAAACTCAAATTAAACTCAAGTCCTCCTTTCCCTTAAATACATCCAGTCCCCACTTTTAGTGCTGCCAAGGCCTTGCCTTTTATTCCCAGGAGACCCACAGGTTAGTGTGTAGGCAGGGATTTCCTTGTGCAGGATTTCAAACTTTTGCCTTTCAAATTTCCTGAATGTCCCTTTGACTGCTATTATGAGACTGCAAGTAAGTCCATCTCATTTACTGTATTAGGATGAAGAGACTGAACACATCTTGCAGAAGCGTTGCCAACTGACTTGGGGTTGAAGGGAGAAACAAAAATAGAGCTCTGCACAGTGGTGCAGGACGTGATCTCTAAAGCTAGGTGGGGATGGATAGTATCAACAGTAGGAGTAAGTGTGATCAACACATTTCGGGCTGCACACTCTGCCAAGTTCAGGAGTTCCCCTGTGAGTACTGGGGAAAGCCAGAGCTAGAGGAAAGCCTGCGTTTTCCAATTCCACTTGTCTGCTCATCAGAAGCCAGGTAGAGGGACACTGCTGTGGGGAAGGTTGGCAGTAAGCGTACCAGAAGCCCAAATCCTGGCAAATGCAGACAAGGAACGAAGCCTAAGAGTAACGAAATGCCTTCTCTAAGGTTAATCAAGCCATTTGTGGCATTACAGAAAACTACAGAGTTCTTGATGCTGCCCAAGACATTAAGCCGTCTTGCCCCTGACCAAACCCATCTGAGTCCTGACAAATAGCTGCACAGGCATGTATTTTTCAAACTGTTTTCTTACACTTTTCATATTTTACAGAATTACAGGTAAAACGTAAGCAGAAGTAGCCTGAATTCAACTCTCCTGGCATAAATTACACCGACGGCAATTTGACTGTAACTCCCATCTGTACTGTCGCACCCCTGCCCACAAGCATGAGTCAGACTAAGCAATAAATAATAGCTAAATCCTTCTTCTGCCTCAACAGGTGATTCTGAGGATTTTCTCTCTGTGTACACATGAGCTACGGTGCTATAGCCTGATGATGTATTGTAGCTATTAATTTTTGGGAGATTAAGCTTTTTCATCATTAATGTCCAACCTGAACACAGGAATTTATTAGGCTGTTTGGGAGGGAAATGCACAGCCTTTTCACGCTATGAAGTGCTGGGCCTAATTGCTTTTTATTTTTTTTTCCTCCTTTTTACTGGCTCAAGGCAACATTAGTTTCCAAGGCTGTGTACTCCGCTACTGTTCTGCCTTCTTTCTCTTCCTTTCTGACTTTCACCCTCCCGCTCTCTGCCTTGTCCCCCATCCTTTGCTGTATCTCATGTTCTGCTGTTGCTTTCTCTCATTCTTTGGCTCCTGCAGTATCTGCTCCTTGTTTCAGTGGTTTTCTCCTCTTCCTCTCCCATTCAACAGAGACACAAACCTGATTTCAGAAGTCTGTGAGATAGCAGATGACCCGTGACACAGCTGAGAACCACATGACTTCAGGCTGTCAAGATACTGTCTGAGCTTAAGACTTTGTGTAAATGAGCTGCTTTTGCAAAGAGCTGTCCTAAAAACTCCTGCAGGAACAAGAAAGGAATATGAGATGCTTGGGAAAAACCATGGCCAAGCAATCCACCTTTTCATAACATTAGGGAGCCCACTAGATGTGCTCAAATTAGCCATACTCCTCTTCTGCTGTTCAGTGCATAAAAAACTGCCGGGGGCTCTTTTGAGTTGAAAGCCTCCATATGGGTATAAAACATGAGTATAAATTTAATGTTGCTATATGTGAGGCCTTATGTTACTGTTAAGTCAGTGCCAACATTTTCCAGGCCCTGTGGCAATTTTAGTTTGCGCATCTAGTCAATGGAAAAAAAAAAATCTATTTTTGTGATTTTCTGCAAGATGTTTGTTTCAAAAGCAGGTTCTTCAAAGATCTGGGAATCTGAGATATTCAAGGTACAATCTCCCAGCTCAGACAGGCTTTGCAAATTGCCTTATTACAGAAAAAAACCCCCAAAACATTACTTTATGGGTATGTTTTGTTTGTGCTGCGGTAATATATGGTGATGCACATAGTGAATTTGATAACCAGATAATGGAATCTGTTGAATGAGCCTGGATGCTGCAAAGTTCAGGTCTTCTCAGTACTGCTTCATGTCAAAACAATGGTCAAACTAATCAAAATGATATGAAAGTGGACAGAGCAAAAGCAATTGCTCTGGTATTTTCCCTGCTAAATAACCTTGAAAGGATTCTCAGAGTGAACATCTCTTTAAATCTGCTGCTGCTTGCACTTGTATTTCTCCACAGGCAAGGTGCATAATGAACAGTGCATTTGCAATTTTGAAAGCTTTTATGGCTACAAAACAATTGTATTAGAGGGCTCACACACAAAAAAAAAAAAAAAGAAAGAGGCTGAATTTAGTTTGAGAACCACCCCTCTTATTTGATATCAATCTTAGCATTGTAACAACTGTGCTCCTCAGACTTGATTGTTGAGCCGCCCCGAAGGGAAAATAAGTAAGAAACCTATTAAAGAGCATGATGGAAGCATAAGGTTGGCTGTGACTGCGACAGGCTGCGGCACGGGGGATTTCTTGGAATGAGCCTGAATTCTGGCATGGCCAGTGCCTTGGTACACTTCACTGGAGCTGGCAAGCAACTGTCTCTAGAGATGGATGCCTGAGCATCCCAGGCTGGGAAAGAGCTGCTCCCGATGGCAGGAACGGTTCCCTGCAGGGAGATCTCTCAGCTTATGGAAATCTCTCTGCTAGAGCCCTTTCTTAATATGCTCCAATACCGTGGTGGAAAACAGGAGACAACAACCCTGCAAGGCTTACCGTGAGGTGTAGTAAATGATTTGTCTTTCCTCCACCAGTTTGTGAGGAAGTTTGTGGTCCCCTAGCAAGGGGAAGTTGATCATGAACAATAACTGATGATGCTTTTCAGTATCTGAAGCACTGCAGTTGTTTCCCATTTGAGACAGAAAATGATGAGACATTGCAGCCTGAGCACAGCAGCGTGGTAACTGGGCAAACACACTGCAGACACCTTGACTGCGTGGAGCCAAAGGAGAGGGGGAGCTTCAGGCTTTGGCAAGGCAGAAAGGAGGGAAGGACAAGGGCAGGGAGTGCTGGGGAGGACAGACACAGCAGACCTCAGCACTGGTCTGTTAGCTAGAGGCAGGAGAAAGAGTGAGATATTTAATAAAAATACTTAAATAAAATCTCTTCTGAAAGAAAGAAGTATTTAAAAAAATCACTCAGGGTTGTGTCTGCTTTCATGACTCTGTCACTGGAGCAAATCTACTCATCACAGCCATGTATTAATGAATTAGTTAATTAAGTGGCTCGTTATTTAATAACACAGATTGTAAATGTGATGAAATAAAAGTCCCCTTTGTAGCTAGAGGCACATCTTTGCCAATAAGCTAAGCAGTTCATAGTTAATCAGGCGTGTTTGCTGTCTGACACAGGCAGAATTTGCTGAATGGCAGGCAGTTTATTTCCAAGGTTATTGCTTACGCTCACCTCTGGCAGCTTGTCCAAACCCAGTAAGGTTAAACCTCATAATCTATCCAAGGGCAAACACACATAGAAATGCTCAAACTCATTAAAGGGCACCAGGGCACCGTAGTTTCTGAATCAACACTGAATTACCTGTTGGCTTATGCTGCCAGGTGCAATGCTGATAGAGAGGTTGGTTTATTCACAAGCAGTAGAGCCTCAGAGACTCGAGCTTTTATGATATTTAAAAAGACAAGGAGGTAACAGAAACATGGGCTGGATGTTTGGCATTGATATGGCTTCCCCAAGTGATCCTGGCAAAGCTTCTTGATTTCCATCTACATTGGGACATCTGGGAGTATTCCTTGGTATCCAGTTGTTGCTAAAAAGATTTGTGGGGAAGCAATGCTCACTTCTATCTTGATCATCACATCAAAGATAGCTGGGTGTCAAGGTTGGAAGGAGGCTCTAGCTTGCTGGTCTACAGGGGCCCTGTGTTTCTGTTTCAATGCCCAGATGAAGCTTTAGCCTCTCTTTGCCTTGAGTCATGATGAACTAAACAATCCAAAGAACTTTCCCTTCCTTGCAGAGGAGCTGTGAGCACTGTAAGCTGCTCAGGTACTACAAAAAATGGGAGGGGACCAGAAGAGGCAATAGACATCCAGGAAAGGTTTAGAAGCCATGAGTATTTTCTCAGCTAAAAGACTGTTAATCTCAGTAAGATGGCCAAATTTCAGTTCAGGCATATGCATTTGTAAGTTTTCTTTGGGTAAATTATAATCTCCACAAAACTCTGGCACTTGAAACCAGACATTCCTCTCCCAGTCGTCCTCCTGCTGTGATTCTCCCCCATCCTCCATGGTTTTGTTCTTTTCCCCTTGGCCACCTCCCTTCTGATTAAGCTCTCGGCTGTGATTTCTCCCTGCATTTGCTCCTTGAAGCAAGTCTGTTTATTATTTATTGGCTACCATACTCTTACACCATCTGTCTCGACTCATTTTCCATATTCATCTTGTCAAATTGACCTTTTATGGCCTTTCTCTGGAATCCTAACATGTAGTCTGTCCCTCCTTATATAGCTTTGTGCTGCTAAGCCATTGCTTTCCAACTCCTACTGTTAAACATTCCTCTCTATATCTCACGAACACCCAACTTGCTAGTCTGCGTCCTTAACGTCAGAAAAGCTGTTTATTCTGCTTGACTGATGCTTGTTCCGCGTTTCATCTGCTACACATTCACCGTGCCAGCTTGCTGCAGCACATACTGTCTTAGACATGACTTTTAAAGCATCTGCACCAACAGAATATCCGTCTTTAAGATGTATTCTCCCTTGAACAGTCTAGGGGACTTTCTGTCCCTTAGTTCATAACATAACATTATGTAGATTACAAATTAAATTCAGCCCGCAGTCACTTTGCTCTGAAAGCCACCACCACATAAGGCAATGGCATTTTACTGCCCGACGGACTGAAAATTAGAATTCCCCCCCAGCGTGCTCGGGATGGGTTAGTACGAAAAGTGTAATGGCATTAGAGCAGCACAGCCAGAGTCTTACTTAATGTAAATCAAGACAGTTCAATCAAACACAACAGAACTATTCGCCTAGCTCTGCCCCTGAATCCATGAACTATTGTAAACGCCTCATCTTCAAACACGATAGCTTCTCTTCCCAGAAAATGTGTTGCTGTAACAAAGTAATGCAGGATCCCAGGACCACATTACACAGTATGTATTTTGTCATCATGGAACAAAATATACACAGTATGAACCTACACAGAAATGCTTAAAAGCCACCACAGATCAATAGAGATTATCCAGAAACTGTAGGACAACTTAAGTTCAATAGACTCTGTAGCAGAGAATTTTGAACTAAAATGCTTTCTCTGTTAAATAATTCATCTGCTCTGCTCGTAGCACACTAAATTGCTTCAGCTCTGTTTTCCATGCATTTCTCAATACACCAGGGCTGCATCAGCACCGATCTTCCAATCTACAGCGTGGGCAAAGTGAATAAATGAGTCCAGTCCCAGGGACTCCAGCAGTATCTTAGAGCAAATCAATGATTTTTACACCAAACAGAGGACTTTTACCCTAGGTGTCTTACCTGTGCTGCAGAGGAGCAATCATTAGGTGCCATCTGTACTGCTGAGAGCCAGTTCTTTGAAGCAAACAATTCCAAGTCAATGACTTTCAAATATCTTGCTCTTCTTTTCGCTCACAGCTACTAATACAGAATCTGTGGCACAGATAGCTTGCTTAATAAGCTCCATGGAGAGTTTTTGAACCTGTGTTACATGTCTATCAAATAATTTCTTAATAATAAAAAAAAAAAGTCTCAGGAGAAACTTGTTTTCATCCTTAGTTTTCACTTAATGCAGCTCTCTCCTCTGAAACCAGAACAAAAGACACCTCTTTATCCAGAGTTCAAAGCAAACTCTTTTTAAGGTAAGCCCTGCTACAGACTTTGATTTTAAACCTCCTGTTGTTCAGACCCAGTTAGCCTCCCGTAAGTATTTGCAGCCACAGCTGATTGTTGTAGCCATTAACAGATAACTTTGCATCTGAAAAACCATATATGAACATGCCCACACACATAATTGTGGTGTCTTTGGTGGCCAAGTAGCTGCTTTTTGCTTCCAGCTACCATATCTCTGATTCAGAAAACTCATATACGCACCTTGATTTTTCTGGAAAAGAGCAGAAAAGATACTTAAAAAATTGTATCTGGAGCTGACATTTCTCCAGATGCAAGGAGTTTCCAACCTGAGAGCATGATATGATCCTCTCTCAAGAATGCTTGATGTTGCCAGACAAATTTTATTTCCAAGCTTGTGAAACTGCAGAGGCAATGGGAGGAATCGGAAAGGTTTTTTTTTTCTAGTGGTGTACATAGTGCTCCATTACCTATCCACAGTCATATATAAATTTGCGTCCCAAGGGATGACCTGTATTTCCAAATAAGAGACCAGGTCTTCAGCCAGTTAAATCACACTGATTCACTGGCCAGTGTTCAGACCTGAGAACATCCTACTGGAAATTCCACAGGGCCTCATTTCTCATCAGCACCATATGATTAGGATATTTCATGGAAAGACAAAGTACAGAAAGTGACTGCTGAAATCCTGCAAGAGATGTGACCTATTTTGATACAATCACTTCCTTAAGTAGTAGTCATCAATAATTTTTTTTAAATTTCTTTTTTATTTTTATTTTTTTTTAAACTGAGTGATGTTCCCCACAGTCAGCTTCTTCTAAAAGTACTTCAGAGTCCTATCCTCTGAGACTTTTCTCCCTTTCTGGTTATTATTTTGGCAGTGAAATAGAGTTGCAAAAAGTCAGGCAAGAATTAGTAAGGATTAGGGCTGAGCTCTCACAGAGATGGCCTGAGATGGGTTTATAATCCCTAGGTATGAAGGCGAGAGCTGCTGTTACTAAGCAGTAGGTGTCTCTCCCCACCCCCCTAGTTTGCGGATCAATAATATGTCAGGGCTTCCATTCTTCCCTGGCCATTTCCCCCCTTATTCTGAGCACCATTGGACCGTTAATCCCCATCCGTGCTCCTTGACTGCTGATTTCACTTGGTTTCTACCTCTCTGCGGTAGAAGCCCCCTCATTTCCTTTTTCTGACTTCACTCAGATATGTATTCTCTCCAGATCTTGCCACTTTTCCCTCTGCAAATTCCTTGCCAAGAGCCTAGCCTTGCCATCTGTCCAGGAAAACGATGATACTGCTCAGGTCTATTCTGGAGGTTGAACCATGTGGCTGCAGCAGCAATGTTAACGTTAGCAAAAAAAAAAGAATAGTCAGAGCCCTGTGGAAGAAAAGCCCTTTTCTGCCTCACAGCACAGAGGTCAGATACTTTCAGTCATATGCAGATGCCAGCAGGATCGCTTTTCCTATATTATATGTCTCTATATTGCCTTCTGAAAGATGCACCTGAGAGAATATTATATCCCTGAGAGTAGATTGGAGAGTTTCTGATGCAATTTGTGTTGCAGTTTTTCAATGCCAGTTTTTCAAAATCTGAATTTTTCAAGAGAAAATAATAATCAGTTTCAACAAATGTTTCTAATAAAAAATGGATCAAGCACCTGATACACTGGCATTTCTTAAATTAAATGTTTGCTTTTCAGCTTAAAACAACTCTCTATGCACCTGATTTTTTTTATGCCAATGAAAAGGGCAACCCTTTACAGTATAAGATGAAACATTTTTAATGGACTTGATCTGAAAGTATTATTTTTGTGAATTATGGAGTTACAGACTAATGCTTTAGGTTTTTAAAAAAAAAATATTTATACTGGTTGGAGAGCAAAATTATGCTGAGGGAAAAAAAAGAGAGTTTTCTTGGTTAAAAAAAAAAAAAACAACTAGACTGCAACAGTTCAGTGAAAACCTGACAAGGACTCTGGGCCTTACTTTTCTTGGGCCTCAGCTGTGAAGCAGGGAGCTCTTTTCCCCAATTTCTGGTTTATTTAGCTTTTGGGGGCACGAGTTGCCATCTATTCATATAGCCACAGTTATGAGGAGTTTGAGCGACTGATCTGCCATTCACACCAGAAGAAGGCTGCCCTGTTGCCATGCACAGTTGGGTGGGACACAAAAATGCCAAGAAGCCAAGGGACAGCACCAGGGGTGCTCAGTCTGCAGCAGCTTCACCTCCATCTAGCAACATGGTCATCAGACCTTCCTACAGTACTCTGTCTAATCATATTTGTATAGGCTTTGGCTGCCTGAAATCCAGGATACTGCTCCCCTGGGAGCTGGGAGTTGTTAAGCACCTCAAAAATCTGGTCCTTCTTGTGTACAAATGGATTCATTAATTGCATCCTCATTAAGAGTCTGAGATTGGAACTTCACAAAAACCTATCTGCACCATTTCCTTTCTCCTTTCAGTGAGGAAAAT
Organism: Chlamydotis macqueenii; assembly: GCF_036417535.1. Classification (NCBI taxonomy): domain Eukaryota; kingdom Metazoa; phylum Chordata; class Aves; order Otidiformes; family Otididae; genus Chlamydotis; species Chlamydotis macqueenii. The sequence goes on along the minus strand of NC_141567.1, from coordinate 7,226,999 downwards.
TTCCTCTCTAGATTTTTTTTTTTTAAGTCAACTTTGTGACTGCAGAGTATCCTTATGGTCACTGTAGGATCTGGGCATCTTTGTGTTGCTGCCAGCAGACAGCAGCTCTGGGAGTGAGGATGTTTTGCTGGAGGAGTTGTCCTTCAGGCAGAATATTAAACTGCTCTGCCATCTGTTTTACAGGGATTATTCTGGTGAATGTTAAAGATCCCTTGAAAGCATTTTCACAGTGTCCCTATACTGCTCCTTATCCTTAGCATTCATATAACCTCTCCCGTCAGCTGTTGACTTTGAGAGATTTCCCTTTCTCAGCATGCAATAGCAAAGAGAAGGATCTGGATGTCAGCTCCTAGCTTTGGCTCTCTCCCTGCTGCATACACACCTGCACCCACAGCTCCCTTCAGCTCTGCCTTCTGCAAAGCAACAGCCTTGCTCTCTTTTCCAGAAACACCCTCATGCCCCAAAATTCAATGTATTCCATAAGAAACCAACTCTCCACAACTGCCCTGCTCACTAATTTGCTGTAAGGTCTGTTCTCTGCTAGAGCTCAGCGCTGACAACCTCTGGACTCCTGGAAAAAAAAAAACAACCTCATCCTTACCTGCACCCCCTCCAATCTCTGCTGCCCTTCAGCCCACAGTTCATCACTTGAGCATCCCAGACACCCCCCTTATAGGCTCCCTCACAGGGGAAACGCAGGTGTTAAGCTGCTCTTCTTAAAGGTCCCTTTCCCTCGAGTAGATACCGTTTCTATTGTGAGTATATCCAAGACTTTAGGTTACTATTTTAAGTTGCAGAGCTCAAATGACTGAATTCCTGGCTAAGCATACCACATCTGAGCTGACTAAAGGGCTAAGGAGTGCAAAAAACTGTAAGGTGACTAGTATGTATTAAAGAGTTGCTGTTAAAGAAATTAGAGTGTGCAAGAAATAGGACTGAGTGAAGGAGCCGATGAGATAGACTGTTTGGTGTGGAAATAAGATTATGGTAAATACCAAGCAGAATATGGAGGAAAAGCTACAGTGCAAAAATTACTTAGAGGGGAAGAAAAAGCAAGGTAATGTACTGAGAAATAAGTACTGTCCTAGGGAGAATTACAAGTGAGGAAAGGAACTATATTCCCAGGGACTTCAGGATTTTGTGTCCAAAGCTCCGGCAACTTCGGGGAGACCCAGAATGAGACTCTCCTGCCGCTGCCCCTCCCTCCCCTGCAGATTCTGTCTGATGGAGCCTTACACTTGGTGTGTGTTTAAACCTCTCTTGCACGTCTCAGAAAAGTAGCTGTCAGTTTAAAAGGACCCAAAATTGTAATAGGCTCGATGTGATGTGTGTGTTTGTCTCAAGCTCACATGCATCACTGTGAAGGGTAATTATAGCAATCCAAGCCTGCAATCTGTATGAGAAGTCATGATTTTGCCTCCAAATGCTAAACGGGACCGTTAATATGAGTAAGTGCAGCTCAGCCTGAGTGAAAGGATGTTAAAGAGTCAGGTCTGGGCATTTGTGGCAACCAAAGGAAACGAGTAGGGTGAAATACCAAAGTAAAGAACTCAAGGGTCCTAAGTTACAGCCTCCCTCCGGGTACTGCTTCTTCGCCTAGGATGATCCCAGCAAATACCTGTCCTACAAACTGAATGGGAGACCTTTGATTATTATTTGCCACGACCTTTTTCTGAATGACAGGTTCTTCCGACACAGGTGGCTCTCACTGGTCTATGAGACTCGTCAGCTCATGTCATTATTTCCATGCTGCCCAAGATGTAAACGATTCCATATGGTAAATGTATGTGCATCAGTGAAAGAGCATGGATGCTTCAGTAGGCCTTTTCTAAGTTTGTGATCTTCTTCAGTCCTGTTATTGTAGGAGGCGAAAAGCCCAGCTTCCAGCCTTGGCAGCTTTTTAAAAGAGAATGAAAAGATTTCCAGTGCTTGGTCTTCAAGAACATACTTCTACCTTTTGAAAAAGTAGGTGTAAGGTTGGGGTAATGTCTGTGGAGACCCAGGATCTAACCAGTTCTGTTATTGATCATTAGTGTTATTATTACTTCATTTCCTAAGATGAGTTTTCAATCCACTTTTGTAGCAACCAGAAAGGGACAAACACAGTGCAGTCACTGCGCTTCCTGCTCTGACATTTGAGGTTGCTTTGAAACGCAACCTGCCAACAAATGATAGTTAAAGGCTTACAAAGCAAGGTCTAATGTTCTTTAGCACATATTGTTCTTTTTCTTTTTTTTTTTTTTAAAGGCCCTTTCCCCTACTTTTCAAAAGAAAATATGTCTCTGTGGAACCACATTTTTACTACTTTGGAGAACATGATGTGCAGTCATGACACAAATCTTTCTGTAATCAATAAAGTTACTTCAAGACTGGGAAGTTCTGAAACTCAAAAGTGCTCTTGGATTTTTAACCATTAGTGGTGACAATTCAGCATTGAAACAAGAGCTGTAGAACCCACTTAAGTGCTTCTCATGGCTGTCAAATGGTTTCACTCCCCTGCACATTAACCTCTCCATTGCGGATGCAAATGCTTCTCTTTACTGTTACCTGCACTCTGGTCTCCTGATCTTTCTCACCTGATCAGACTGCCCTTGGGATTTTTAAATTCTTTTTTTTTTTTTTTTAATTTCTTGATTGCTCTTTTTTCAGCCCTGGAAGAACGCCCTGCTGCCTTTTTAACTTCATGCAAAATATATTATATGATTCAGCATAGAAAAGGGAAGAGGAAACACGTTGAATGCAGTGATAAATGGCAGAGGGGTCAGAAAAAAGGAAGATGTTCTGGCAGGGCCTGCAGAGACCATGTTGTAATTACATACCATAAATGCATAGGTAGCTAAACAGAAATTCAGAGGAAGCTTTTTTGAGGTTTCTTGGAGCAGCTCACATGAACAGCATAGGCAAGGCATGGCCATGTCTCCACGCAGAGAAGTCAAACCTCTGCTCTTTCCTTAGGCTGAACATTTGGGCTGCCAAAAAACCACAGCATTTGCAGAAGGAGCGATGCCTTCTGAGCATTTTGCTTCTACTGAATTTCTCCTCCGAAGTAATTTCAGCTGCATGTTTTTAAATCTGTACTGTCTGCCAAACAAGATCTCGAAGTGGAGAGGTAGCACTGTTATATACAGTGTATGCATTTGTGGACACTTCTATAGGTCAGCTGACTATGTCGGTACCAACACCCACGTATATACAGACATGTGTCTTCCCATGCAATTTCATAGCTCTTTTTCACTTTACTTAGGCAAGTAGCTCAAAGCTTAAAGTGAAGTCCACATTTTGTGCTTGCCTACGTTGTGCTGGCTGCTCTAGCGTGCCTCTACTCTGTTTCCCATGTGAGTCTCCTTTCAAACTCCTTGTCTACAGCTGTGCGCGGCAACAAATGCAGGAGGACACTGAAGAGCCAGCTGGCTGAAAACTGCTTGAAAAATAATGGAAATCAGGTGTCCAGAACAAGAATGTGTTTAGATGTGACTTGGCTTCCCTTGGTTTTCCCTGCAGAGAGCAGTGATTCCATATTAGCTGTGTTTTTTTACTCTGTGAAAGTCATCCTCCATTGATCATTAGATACAGGAAGAACAGAGCTTGATGTGACTTTTGGTGACTTTATCTTGGCAGATACTGCATTTTAGTTGTACATCTGTCATACAGACAGAGAGACATTAGGAAAAAAAAAAAGAAGCGGTTAAATAAAATTAGGTTTGAGATCTGGATGAAAAAGAAAATCAAGCTCATATTTTGTGTCATTATGATGTTAGCCAGTTGTAGGTACCAGAGATGAGTGTCCTCCAGGTAGATGGATAGAAACATATTTAAAAACCTGGGAGCTCTGTTCCAGCAGCCCAGCCTGAAACAGTTCTGCTCTTTGTAGAAACCAGCACCACATGTGGAAGGCAGGACTTCTGGGATTGACAGGAATTGGGATCACACATTACTTTACATTCTGTTTTAGGCTCCCACTTAACTTGCTAATTTTTAATGTTCATTTTTGTTCTGAGGCTTTAGGTTTTGATGACGCAAAAACATTCCTCAAACACTCTTCTGGCATTTTTTTTTTTGTCAATGGAAAAGTGTGTGTTCAAAATGTTGGGCATTAAACTCAATGCATGTGTGCTTGCACACCTACTGCTGTCTCATTGCTATTTTTTCCTCTTTCTCAGGACATGACCTTCACCACTACAATGAATCAGGAAAAAGCTGTCAAATCCTCCTAGCTCCCTGGCTGTGCAATTTGCTGTTCCCTTGCTGCTCACCAGACATCAGCTCTTCCCACCCAAAGCACAGAAGAAGCCAGCGAGTCACAAATGACAGCTGAAAAGTGAAGCGTTATCAAAAGCTGTGTGAGACTCTGCCAGAGAGAAACTTTATACAGTAATTCTCCTTCTGAGCCTGGAAACCTGTGTATCCTATCAGTTCCAAAGAACAGGGAGTAAAAATGTTCAAGTAACCAATACCAGAAAGTGCACAAATCAATATATATATATTAGGATATCTACACACAGTGATCTGCAGCATTTAGAAATCTCCATTCAGAATGGATGATAGATATAGAAACACAAACCTCTATCAAGGGGGCAGGGAGGCAAACCAAGTCTCAGATGACTACAGGTACCAGGATGGTAGCTACGAAGGGTACGCACCCAATGACGGCTACTATCGTAGCGGTGATGAGCACGCTCATGAAGAAGATGCCCAGAGTGATGTTACAGAAGGCCATGATGAAGATGACGAGGTGTATGAGGGGGAGTACCAAGGGATCCCACACCCAGATGACATTAAAGAAAAGCAGAAGCAGCGAGCTCCTGCTGTGGCTGATGAGTACAGAGACCGTGCTGACCTTATGGCAGAGAGGATGGAGGATGAGGAGCAACTTGCTCACCAGTACGAGAACATCATTGAGGAGTGTGGCCATGGACGCTTCCAGTGGACTCTCTTCTTTGTTTTAGGGTTGGCACTGATGGCAGATGGTGTGGAGGTGTTTGTGGTTGGATTTGTTCTTCCCAGTGCTGAGAAGGATATGTGCTTATCCAGTTCGAACAAAGGGATGCTCGGTAAGTGCCACTTGCAAACAGCTCTTCTAATGCAGTATACAGTAGCTAGAACATCTTTTTCTAGTGATCAGCTGATTTCAGGATCTTCTGATTACTCTCCTCTTGTTTTGTATGTCGTGCATAGTCGTGGCTGGGTGGAGCTGACTCAAAAGGGGTTTGCATGGTGCTGAGAAGGCAGCTACTCAAAAAAAAGCAGAATTGCATCACATCTAAGCCCACCTTATGAATATGTGGTGTCCCCAGTACTGGTGACCACAGGCTGGATCTCAACAAGGCAGCTAGCTGTCAGCAGGTCTGCAGGGCAAAACTCGTAGGGGTGTTCAGGGACAAATAAGTGAAAAGTTAAAGGTGGCTTTTGCTACTTGAGGACCTAGTGACTCAGATTTCAATGCTTTTAGAAACTAAATGGTCAGGAGAAGCCCACAAAGCAGTACCATCCAAATATTATAGATACAAAAGACAGAGGTCTGTTTGCTCTGGTTCACTTTGCTGTTACATTGCGGCTCCTGATGCTGCCCTGGTCTCCAAAGTTTTCCGCTTTGTCCATGTTCCCCTTTTCTGTAGCCCCAAGTCCCAACTGGCAGATCAGCTGTGCAGCCGATTCCTTCTGCACACTAACTTCTCAGTCAGAGTAGTTTGCTAATATGTAGTGGGTCAGCAGCAGCCAGTGGAGGTTTCTTGTTAGGTCTATGGAATGCAGTTATTGTGCTGCATGGGGATTAAAGACTGAGGCTACTGGCAACATCCCTTTTGCATCACCATTGACACCTCCTTATGTTCAAAATACAAAGGTTTGGTTATTGTGAGTGAGACTGTGTGGAAAAGTTTGGATGAACAATTTTTTCCCTTGCACATTATAAGCCAGTTGGCAAAGCCTCTCAGATCTCCAAGAATCACGAAAAGCATCCAGCATGGCCTGTAGTGAGAGCCAGCCATGCAGTAGTACTGCACATCTGGAAGGAAAATAAAGTAGCTGTTGGAAGAACTGCTTTAGGAGGATGGTGTGTCTGGATGGACATGTACCGGGTTGTCAGACAATCATGAGGGCCTGTAGTGTGTAGTTCAAATGTTCTGGCCCAGAAGCTCTGCCTGATGCAAGATAAATGCAGATTTTGGATTAGACCCCAGCCCTTGACTGCATTCTACTTGCAATATTTTAACGTGACAAAGGCAATAAATAATTATCCTTATACAGACCTCTCATCTTAGTGTACTGAGGTCCTAAACATTTCTGTTTCTTTTTTTATTCTCTGAACTTGAGGATCAGGGTGTTTATTTCAATAGTTAGTGGGTTTGTGCTTAGTTTTGTGCCTTAAAGACTATGCTAACTTTTTTTTTTTTTTTTTTTGCTTCACAAACCACTTAAAAATTCTAGCTTGAAATATCTCAGGTCAGATATCTAAAAGGAAATGATTCACAGTTGGATCCTGATTTCACAGGGACTTCTGAATTCACCAGCTCCCTATGGGACACCAGGCTGGGTGCCTTTTCAGTGATGAGACCTCTTTTGAAAACCAGGTCATTTATTTCAGTGACTGCTCGAAAGCCGAAATCTTTGGAAACTCTGACCCCATAAATATCTATCTCCATAAAGCTGAAGCTCTGGCAAGCAGTTGAGTCAGAAAACTTCAAATGTCACAAGAAGATCTATCTTTGAAGTATTTCTGGCCCAACCACAGGTAAAAATGCACAAGAAATCTCCCCAGAGAGCTCGTTCTGCTTTTTCCAGCTCAGTATTTGCAAGGCTGAAAGTTCAGGATGTTCTGAAAAGCTCTCAATAAGCAAGAGGACCATTTGGTTCCATATCCAATCCCAGCTCCAGCCTCCTGCGCATTAACCAAGCTAATGTGGAACTACTAATTAGGGGAAGAGGGAAGAACATTCCTTTTGCTGCCTTTCCTGCCCACTTTTAAAGACAACTTTCGAGAACTTGGTTTTGCAGAACAATTTCTTCTGTCCTTAGCTTGTTTGTTTGGAGGATCTGCTGTCAAAGCTTCTATTCACACTATTTTGTGGCTCAGATATGAAGGAAAAAAAAAAAAAAAAGAATTTTCCTAAAACCAAGAAAAATCGATTCATCTTAGTTTGAGGCAGAGAGGAAAGTGGATATTTATGGTAGCACTCGGTTGTTCCTGATGGGTGTTGTTCATGAGGGTCTCTGACTTAGTCTATCTTATTTGTTAAATAAACTTTCCTGTCTGCTGGATATTTCTCTGCTGCAGGTTTCCTCTTGGATCTGAGGTCTCAGAGATGATCCATTGTGAAAATGAATTAAGTGTGCCTTGGAAAGCCTTAGATTGCAGAGCAATGCACAGATACAAGTGATGAATACCTAAGGGCATAAAAAAAATGAGGGTGTGAGGAGGCAGGAGTGGGTATGGCCCTGCTGGAGGCTGTGAGAGGGGAAGAGGGCAGATCTCTGGGTCTGGAGAGGAGGAGGAGAGCTTTCTGCCCTGTAAGGGCAGCAGCAGGGAGCAGAGGGTGTTGCAGGTTTGGCAGGCAGCAAGGCAGTGCAGGGACATGAGGTCTGGGTGCAGACCTGCCTCCAGCACAGCCTGATGTCCCAAGTACTGCCCCTGCAAGGGGGTTTAATCCCTTTTCTGAATAGCTGTGGGTACACGGCATGGTAAGGACAGACAGATATCAGCTCCTGAAGGGAAAGGCTGGGGAAGTGCTATTGATGGAGACAAGAACAATCTTCCTCGAAATCTTTCCTCGTTAGCTTCAGCTAGTCAACCCAGCAGAGCATTGATTAGAGAAGGCACAGCTTTCCCTCAAATTATCATGAGGTTTTAGGATGCAAGGTCATCATCCACACATGAGTTACTGCTCCTTACCTTATCCCCATGTACCAACAGATGTCTACAGACGAGCTCATGTTTATTCCCAAATGATCATTTATCTTAACACATTTTTGCTAAGAAAACATAATCAGGTTATCCCAGGTGGAGGTAAGGTTGCTGCCAGGTAGCTCCTAACATTTAAACTCATGAGAAGGTCTCAGCCATAAGAAGAGAAGGCCAGGAGGGAAAAAATGGGAAATAAATCAGTTAAGTAGTCAAACTCTCACAGAAATAGGAAGGGACAAGTAAAAGAGCTAAACTAAGTGCCCCCTAAAGACCAATTTCGTGAAGTTCAGCTTCTGCTAAAAGGATATTTTGCATTAAACACTCTCTATATTGCATATTTTTCCTCCCTCGGAAAGCAAGCATGGAAAAACATCAAGCAAATTATGGCCAAATTATGCAAAAATTACAAATAAACAGATGCCCACAGTGTTTCATGAAATGTGTGAAATGAATATGACACATCTTAGAAAACGTTTACATTTTGTTCTGAAAATAAACATCTCGCCATCAGATGCAAGTTTCAGCTATTTTAGCCCTAAATATCCCTAGTGGGACAAAACACGTATCTGGAGTTTTTCTGTTGTGTGAAATGCTGTTTTGAAGATGATTTCAGAGGTATTAAAAAAAAAAAACCAAAAAAAAAAGAAAAGAAAACAAAGAACCATATATATTTTAGAAGTTTGTTTTCATCAATTTTTAACACTAGTTGTTTAGACTATGTTGCGTAACTTGTAACAACATTATTTATATGTATTAATTTGATAAGTCTGCTTTGCTGAGATTTCTTCAGTGGTAGTCATAATAATAATTAATGTCTTAAATGTATTGGAACAGAATATTCCTTTTCAGTATAATATGTCCTGTCAGAAAGAGAACTTTTTTGATTTGCTAAGGATAATCATAGGAAGAGTCATAAATTTTTCTATTTATGTATTTGGTGAAAGGCACACTGTATTATTGGAGATATATTTGGAGAAATATCATATAAATATATATCTTCAAGTGCTTTTAATCACCTCTCAGAGGACTAAATATCATATTTGCAAGCGTAGAGCAGTAAGCACACAGCAAGCATAAAAGATGATGCCATAGTAATATTTTCTCACATTTCTAACTAACTTTTTCACATCCTGCCTATAAAAAACTCAAGGCACAGTTAAAGCATCAGCCTTCTCAGATCCCCAGAGCTGCACTTGTGTTACCATCATTTCACAGTTCAGTAAACTGAGACAAGAAAATTTTTAAGGGCTTTACCCATAGCTGCAAACCAGTCACACCAATGCTGAGAATAAAATCTTTTTTTTTTCCAGGCGCACAGCTCCCTTTTCCTTTTTATGATTTAATAATAATATTTTAAGGAGGCTATCACCTTACAGCCTCTTAGCCTATCAATGTTAGATAGAAAAACAGAAAAAAAGATCCTATTAGTAATTATGCAGTTATGGAGCAATTCAAGCTTGGCTGTGTGATTCAGGTTAAACAGGATGTGTAACAACATCCCTGCTTTTAGTTGTGTGAAGAGGATGTTTTATTATCAGCTGAGATAAAATCTGGCCTCAGCTTCTCATTGACCTGAATTCACCCGATATGACAGTCAATCCTAATCCCCTCAGCAGAGCTCAGTGGCTTTTCTCCACTTCTTTTTTTTTTCTGGATAAGTGCAGACAAGCTCATCCATGGCTTCCTTGCTCTGCCGTGGCCCATGGCTGTCTGTTCTGCATCTCCACGGCAGCGGACCCCCAACATAGCAGCCAACTAAACCCTGGTGAGACCTGTCTGTGTCCACATCCCCAGTATTGGGCACAAATTCCTGGCTGCAAATTTGCTCTCCTGCAGCACAAGGAGCATCCTCGCTCTGAGCAGCAGGGACATGCTAGAGGAAAAAGGAGCTTCTTTTTTTTTATTATTTGGGAACACCTGACACCCTGTGCAGGTCCAACATGCGGATGGCTGCATCCCCATTTATAAACACTGCGGGGAAATTCATCTGACGAGATCCAGCACGAACAGGTTTTCGTTTAACAGCAAAAGGATTTGTTTGGCTTCTTCTGTTGAAAATTTTGCTTTAGCAGAGGGTGGGGGGAACCAGATGGTCCCATGAATATTGTAGTGATGGACAAGTCCCGTGGGGGGATTGTGAAGCCGACTGAGTGTAAACAGTCACCCACGCCGTGCTGGCAGCACTTGCTGAAGTGCTCAGTGCGCGTTGCCTCGCCAGTGCTGCATCAAAGAGCTCGTGGATTCTCACTTCCACCTTTGGCTTTAATATGCAGAATCCCCTTGATCTCAGCAGCCAGATTTGCCCAATATCCACCCCCAGATCTCCAAAAACAGAAAGCTACTTTTCACATGCACGATCTGTTTCTCAGTAGCAGAGCCATTAGCTGTAGATGAAGTCTCTCTGCTGGTACTTTATCAACAAGGCACATGCAACACGACTACCCTTTCATTTGATTTCTGCTTACAACGTCAAGGAGATTCTTGGGAAAGCACTAATAAGCCTACAAGAAAAAGCAGATAAGAAATTTCAGAAAGAAAGGGAAAAAAGGCCGTTCAGCCCTTAGTTCATCCTCTGCTGAGACTGTCCCCTGTTCTGGGACATGCCAGCCATCCCTATAGCATGAGACAGTCAGGACTACTGGGGTTTATTCCTCTCTTTAAATCACTCACACTTTGCCTCATCCATCTCCCAAATTGTCCAAAATTTTGTTTGTGTCCATAAAGTGCATCCTTGTATAACAGATGCTACACTGGTGAGAGTGTTTGGATTTTTTTATTATTACAGTTTGTACTGCAAGATACATAAGGTCCTAATCTTCTTGTGTTGTCCAAATGCCTTCCACCTTCAAAAGCTTTTTTCATTACCATAGGGCTGCACTGGTGGTGGCTGGGCCTTTGAAGCAGGTAGGAGCTTCCACGTTCCTGTGGTTACTGGCTCCATACAGACCTGTTAGCAGAGATGAGACATCCCTGCACCTGGACCCAGGCAGCATCCTCACCCTCCTGACAGCCCCAAGGACTCTGGGACCAATTCTTCCTATTGAGTTGGGGTTTTTTTTTGCGGCTCAAATTTTCCCTTTATTTCCTGAGTCCTTATCCTGACTTGAAAGGGATTTTCAGATGTGCCTCATTTTAAGAGCTTTAATCCCATTAACTGTCAATGAAAAAAATTCATGCTTGTGATGGAGTCTAGGTAAACCTTGTTTTTTTTTTTTGTTTTCTTTCTGGAACACTTACTTCTAAATATTTTGAAACAGTAAAAGGACAGTTTAGCACTGTCATGATTTAGCCCCACTCAGCAGCTAAAATACCACACTGTTGCTTGCTCACTCCCCCTCTCACTACCTCCTCAGCAGCATGGAGAGGAGAATCAGGAAAGAAAGACAGACAAAACTTGTGGGTTGGGATAAAAACAGTGTAACAGAACAGCAAAGGAAGAGACAATAGAGATGGAAAACAAAACCAATACAGAATACACTTAAGCACATAACTTACAGTACAACAGCTCTCAGAGGATCCTGATGCCCAGCTCCCTCCTGAGCAGCAAAACCTGCCCCTCAGCCCCATCCCCACTTCATATACTGAGCCTGACATCACATGGGATGGAACAGCCCTTGGGCTCATTTGAGGAAATTATCCCAGTGCTGGCTAATTGGTAACCTATCCCAGCTGTGTCCCCCAGCCACAGGTGCCACCAGCTCCAGCTCCTCTCCCAGCTCAGGTGAAAATTTAGACTATCCTAGCCAGAACCAGGACAAGCACACACATAGCCATGTACTGTATCTGCCTATCTTTATTCATAGAAATTCAGCTTTTAAGTCCACAATTCCCATCTAGCATAGAGCACATAACTTCAATAAAGACTCATACATTTCTTAGTGTGAAAATGCTCTATGTGTTACCTCTTTTCTAGTGGGAATAAGCCCAGTCAGTGGTCACATATTTTCCTTATAACTTCAGCATTGGATGAGTCATAACCTGAAATTTATTCTTAGAATTTCTGCTCTTTGGTTTTCCACAGATTTTATGGGAGGCTATTGCAGACTCTCCCACAGACATTCATTATACTCCATTACTCGTAGAATAGCCTGCAAATAATGTCTTATTCAGGATTGCCCTTAAAATTTCACCTAACTACTGCATTTGTTAATTTGGAAGCGGAGTCCTCCTAGCACAGCCTAAGTCTGCGTGGTTTGAAGTCACGTTTCTGGTACAGACCATTGTAATGTTGTTACCTAGAATACTAGGTGGACAGAAGTAATGCAGCAGAAGAAATACCATTTAGTTATCACATTTCTTGGTTTAATTCTCCTTAAAAGTTTAGTTTCCTTGATACGAGCTGGATCTCTTTCAGAGGTAACAACCATCCCTGTGTTCTCCAGGAGACTGTCTTTTCTGCATGAAGACTTTATGAGTAACTATTCCACTCCTTCTGTGGCCCCTGCCACTTTATTGTTAATCCAGGACATAGCAATCTGCAAAGCCTAGCATTGTTCTGCACCTTGGGTCCTAAGATCCATCAGCTGACAGTGTTTTATAGCAGCTGCCCCAAAAAGGTTTAATGATACTGGCCAGAACATGCAGTCTTGCCAATAGAGATCTCTCCATCATAATAAAGTGTCCTGCTGATTTTGTTTCAGCCCTGAACTAAACATTTCTATAACTGGGATCCTTCCCCTCAGAAACTGGCCAAGCAGACAGTCTCCAGTCATCCCTGAGATTTCCTCTACTACAGATTTTCATTGTTTTAAATTTCTAAGGAACAATGTGTCCGTTGGTTTATCACGTACGATAACCAACTAAAGCCACATCCTCTAAGTGAGTTTGTGATATTAACAGCTCTGCTCTGTTTTATGTTGCTCATTGTTTGACGGATGCTGTGTTGCAGAGATATAATCTTCCCTTCCATCACAAATTTGGGCTGTTCAGTCAGAATCTGCAGGGGTTTGCCCACAAAAACAGCTCCACTCCACTTCTTGATGCCTAGTTTCAAACACTGCTACATCCCATGCTAAGCCCACTCTTCCCATGGCCAGAGAGCTGGGTATTCGACTGCAATGAATCACCAGCTAGAAAACAGTAACAACCTCCTCCACCTCCTCCTGACCTGGGACATCCTCTGTTACTAAGAGGATTTGGATGAACATCTGCCATCCAGGGATTTTCTCTAGGAAAAAAAAACCAAAACTCTGGTAGATAATTTTTTTCTTCCTCACTGGGGTCTGGCGGTGTGGGCTGAGCTGTGCTGTGAGCCGCTCGCACGGGGCTGGCAGGGCTCACTGTCAGATGAGTGGTTGCGATGCACCAGTGAGTAGATACCGAGTGCATCATCACTTCCGTCTGCTGGCTGCGATCAGAGCTGCTCCATTAAATCTAGCTCAAGAGCCAGGATAAAAGCATTAAGCCTTACAGCACTGCATTAATATTCCTCCTTCAGAAAGATTTTGGATGGAAACAGTTTTTTTGCCTCAGCTCTCCCTTGTAATTTGCAGTTCAGCGAACAAGCTAGAGGTCTAAGTTAACAAAGAAAGAGATCTCAGATTCTCAGATGTGTATGTATCTTCTCTGAATGCTGCAGATCAGTATGTGAAACCTTTACACACCTTTAGACAACCTCACCAGGACAGCTCAGGTCAGGAGGGTAGGGCAGGGAGTCTGGGTATTGACTGCACAGAGCCACATGCTTATGGTGGAGGCACAAATGCACTGACAAAATCCTATGCCACGGTTCTGGTACAAAGGCTGTTAGCAGGCAAGAATAGATTTTTTTTTTTGCCTTTGGCACACAAAATTCTGATTACCTGTTAGACATTGTGTGGATAGAAAAGAAAGCAGAACCGTTCACAGAGAGGTAAGTCCACCACCCTGCTGTGGAACAGGGAAGATTTCAGATGTCCAAACTTCTCTGCTTCCGGTCAATGTGAGACAAACATCCTTCAAATGCTGCAGTGGCTCTCTGCTGCATAGCTTTTAATTTAGTAATGTATTTAAAATCAAATCCAGGCATTCGCAATCAAAAGACAGAATCAGCTACCAAATAAGTCTCTGCATTAGCCCATAGCTAGCTTTGCTGGATGGCACAGAACAGCTTTCAGCCGTCGTTCTGATCATCTTGTTTAAACATTAACAAACTGAAAAAAAATTCATCGTCACCTTGTTTCCTAAGTGATGTGTTTGACAGAACAGGTACTGGGGAAGGTATTGGCTCTCAAGAGAAGTCAACACTTGGGTTCAAAGTGAGGATTGACCCTCCAAGCAGATGTTCTCCAACCATGCCTGAAAAATGTTTCTTTTAGTTGCATTTCTTCAGTCAGTGAATAGGAATGTTTCCTATTAAGGCAGTGTACTTACTTGCTCAGCATCCATTGCCTTCACTGGTGGCCAGGGATGCAGGGAACACTGTTACTTTTCTTGAGTTATGGTGTTTCCTTCAATCCCTGCTCAGGTGGGTCATGAACCTGACATGCTTACAGTCCCCAAGCATCATTTTTTTTCCTTCAAGAACAACCTGCACTGCAAGTTCTGCTTTTTGGCAAGCAGATATTCCTCCATCCTGACACAGTTCAGCTCCTTTGGATCATATCCAGCCATGATCAAGCCCCATCAGGATCTCCACAGCAGGACTGTGCAGCCTGTAGGCATAGACGATAGTCCTGCCTATGGTGTCAGAGATGTTACAGGAGGTGTTCAGGGAACAGCCTCTTGCACCTCTGTGCTCCCCCGGAAACACAGTGGTCGCCACCACTTTCATCTGAAAGTGACAGTGCTTCTACTCTGTGGGCCACTAGCTTGCAGTAGACAGCTTTGAGACATACGTGGCTTAGTAGCCAAGGAGCTGCCAATGCAATAACAGTGTGCTTGCATGCACTGCCCCAAATCCTTCCAAGTCAGCAGCTGGCAGAGCCACCACAGCATGCAGTAAGGTCACCTGGTCACCAAGTGTTCTGGTCCTGCAGCGCTAAGGCAGAGGCAACCACAGCCACATACAGCAAGAGGACAAATCATGAAGGGCTTTTTCCTCTGTGCTGAAACTCAGAATAATTTCAGTAGCATAGATTCACCTCCTGGTAAGTCTGTCTCCTTGTGGTCTTCCCTCACCTGGGCTTTTTCAGAGGAGCCTTGGAGACATATGCTCCTGCCTGATGCCTTCCATCCTTACATCTTTCCTGGCTCAAAGGAATGAACAGAGATTTGTTCACAGACAAGCCTAAAACAAAAATCTGAAGCCTGGAGGCCAATACAGCCTTCAAAGACCTGGTCCACGTGCTGCCAGCTGCTGGACCGATCAATTCCCAGATGTTATTCCTTAACAGCAGAGCAAATCATTTCACTCTAGCTGATCAATGTTTCCAACCCTGCAGCACTGATTGCTATTAGATTTTAAATGCTTCGTATCTGATCCTGCTGTCCATTCACATCATAACTCCTACAGGCTTCAACAGGAATTTTGCTGGCAAAAGGACCATAGATTGCAGTTTCTCCTGGGAATACTCTTGCTCACTGAAGTCTCTAAATCTGGAAACTAGATAAAATAAATGAACAAAAATATTCCTGGACATGTACGCATTATTAATTCATGCTATTTACACTGGTACCCACATAAAGGAAAAGGCAATATAACAGGTGATTCATCTGAAGGCAATGTCAGTAGAAGAGCCAAGGACAACTGCCATATTTTTTAGGCCAGTGTAGCAAGCACATTGTGAGCTGGGTACAGGGAGCCTATTTGGAGAAGAAAACCATTCTCTCCTATTCAGCCTGGCACGAAGTGTAGCCACTGAAACTGTCTTTTGAGGACCCCATGGTAGAAGATCTAATGAAGTCAAGTTAAAAAAAGAACCCATTTTTCTTAAAAATGTCAGAATGATAACTCTATAGAGCAAACTGTGAAGATAAGCAGTAAGTTCTTCCTTCTGAAATTTTCAGATCAAGACTGCACACTTTTTGAAAGTTGGCCTTTAGTTAGATGCCAGATCTTGGCTCAGTAATAAAGGAAGCAGCTGTGCTACACAAGGTGAGTCTCGGTAACAGACTGATCCTTTCAGATAAAGCTAGGAAAAGCAGACAGTGAAAGAGATTATATACTGCAAAGGAAGCTTGGGTAGGATAGGTAACCTGCAAAGAGATTTAGCCGTGCTTTAGCAGTATCTCTGCTCTCACAGCTTTCTGAGCATGAACAGCACCCAGAGAGAGCCTCCTCCCTGCACATCTTCAGTCCCATTGTGTTCAGGGGGGTTAGTGGAGTTAAGACATCAGACTTCTGTTGTATCGTTGGTGGCACATAGCTGGGACACGTGCATCCTAAGCTGCTTATGCCTGGCCATTGCTTACGTGCAGGGGATGTGCAAGCAGCAAGGTTGGGAAAGAAAATGTGGGTCTGATCAAATAAGGGTATGTCTCTATTGCATGAAGCAAAGCAAGCTCCTGGGCAGAAGATGGAGAAATTAGATTCCACCAATGGAGAGTTCCTGGCACCTGAGGTAGCTAATTTAGAGGGGGACGGCGGTATCTCTACTTTATTATATAGTATGCTGGGTCGACATCAGCTACTGTACGGGCGCTGCTTCTACATTGCATACTGCTTCTAGCTGGTTACAAAATCACTGTCTCTCTCTCTTCCAGGCTTGATAGTCTACTTAGGAATGATGGTGGGGGCTGTCACACTGGGTGGCCTCGCTGATAAACTGGGAAGAAAGAAATGCCTCATCATATCACTTTCAATCAATTCTGCCTTTGCGTTCCTCTCCTCCTTCGTCCAGGGATATGGATTCTTCCTCTTCTGCCGCCTTATCTCGGGCCTCGGGTGGGTAACTGGTGAATTTGTCCCATGTCCCGGAGAAATCCCATCACAGCTCGGCAGTTTGGGTGTGTGGAGTGGGAGAAGGAAGGCTGCTCAGGAGATCCATCTCTGGTACCAAGCAGAGACAGTGCTGCTATTCAGCATATGTGTTTGTGTTACCTCACTCTTGACCCTTGAAGTGTTAGCAGTATGGTCATTGACATTCTTCTGGTACTGCCCAAATTGTGCAGAAAGGCGAGTGAGACTGAGAAATGTTCTTCTCAGTTTACATTCCTTACAGCCAGGGCCTCCAATGAGACCCTCAACTATCCCCATCACCTGCCTGTATTTTGCCTCCCTAAAATGAGCAATCACAAAAGAACAGAGATGTCTAGGTGAAGAGCAAGGTACTACACTGGCTTTATATAAACTGTGCAGGACATTCAGCTTTTAGAGTATGAGAAGGATCTTGTTTATCTTTGATGTCTAAGACCAGTTCAGCAAAGAGAGATTTGCATTTTTCCTATAAGTCTCACTTTTGTGCAGTGCATCTGTGAGTGTGACCTTCCTTTTTATGTGTACAATCATAACTACAAAGACATTGAAGAAGGCTCTTATTCTTCCCATGTGCTGTTTTTTCTCCTCAGTATTGGGGGATCCCTCCCCATCGTGTTTGCCTATTTCTCTGAATTCCTATCTCGTGAGAAGAGGGGGGAACACCTGAGCTGGCTTTGCATGTTCTGGATGATTGGTGGCATTTATGCTTCAGCAATGGCTTGGAGCATCATCCCACATTACGGTAATTGGTTTGTACTTTTGACAGTACCACGTTCCTTCATCACTACACTACCCCAAAATCCCGTACAGGTAACAGTAGTCAGTCCTTACACATCCCAGCATAAACAACACTGAAAATAATAGATATCTGACATGCACAGAAAAGGGCTCATAAAGTGACTGCACGACTGATACAGTAAATAGGACTGGTGGGGCCTGTTTTGCAGCAAAAGCTTCAAATACACTCTTGAATTATACTGCCAGTGCCTGAGTTCTTGATCTAAATGGCAGTGCATTTAGGGAAAACCGAACTGAGATTATATTGCAAAAATGGAACCAGTTATCAAAAATAAGTAACTTTAATCAGAGAATTACTGCGTGCTATGAATGACAGCAGTGAGGACACATGGTCTTTTCCATAGCCAGGTGTCAAAGCACTCAGGGCTGTGTGTCTGGTGACATGTCTCCCCAGCATGTGATGGGCTGGAGTCACATCCGACTTCACCTAATTGGGTTCAGGAGTAGAATCAGTTCCCTGCCCAGGGCTGGAAATGGGAGAGAAAAAGGAGGTGGGTGGACTCTGAAAAATGTTTGTGCTCTGAGGAGCAAAAATCTATGTCACATGGCATTCCTTGTAATTCATTTATATATCCTAGGAAAATTTCAGAGGCAATATCTACCGGAAAAGATTAATTCTGTCAGTATTCAGAGACACCAGCTGTTTGCAAAATCCTGTTTGAGGAAAGTAGGACAGGCCACAAAAAAAAATGAAGAAAAACACTAATATTTATCTATCTATCAATTAATTTTTACTATGTTTAAAGTACGCTCAATATAAAGAAATGTTCATGCTTTTGATGATATGACAGAGTGTGCTGGAATAAATAGGCAAACTTACTGCATAATGGTGTCCAGTTCTATTATCTGCAACTACATTTGTTTTAAAAAGCCCTTCTGTATTTACATTACATTTATTTTTCAGATGACTTTTTGATGTTGTGTTTTTATAGCTTCTTTTTTTGATTTTCCATGTTCCACCTACTACTTTGGAACTTTGTGAAATGAGTAGAATACCATGACAGATTAAGATGAGACCTCTGCAAAAGCCATTGCTTGGTGATTTCCTTTTTATGTGAATAAATATGTTTACAGGAAAAAAAAATCAATTAAACATGCATTCAGATTTGAAGCTAGGGAAAGTAAATAGAGCTATATAAGAATGATGCTGTACTTTCTAGACCTTAGCAGGGGAATACCTGACCCAGTCAGGCATCAGGAAAAGAGCTGGAAAGGGGGAATCTCAAATGCAGGCTTAGGGATCTTGATTCTTCTAAGTTTGAATCCCAGATCAGATTTTGTAGGTCTTGAAAAAAAATAACTTGTTTTCCTAGCTCACTTCCATAAAATGTAAAATAGACGTGTGATATATGAGATGAAAAGGAACCGTCTCTAACATGCCTCTCAGATCAGAGAAGATTTAACCTTTGTAAACTTTTTGTAACATCACCGAGTAGCAATAAATTATGGCCCTGATTCCTCCACCCTTTCCCAACCTTACTTGCCTACAGCTGCATGGAGCTATTCTTATCACTAGATGATTTCTAAACTCAAAGATAAAAAAAGGTTTTTAAAAGGCAGAGCCTGAGCAAGTATGTTCCATTTTCTGTAACGAACATGAACTCACTTGCTGTTATCTACTGTGCATGCCATTCAGCCTTTAAGAGCTGTCATTACTAAGTGTAGCAAACTTTCAACCTGTCCCCGTGTCACACAGAGATGTAAAGTTCAGAGCTGCTTTAGGAGAGAAAAATACCAGAAAGTCTGGTCAGTATTTTTTCTTTTGGCTCTTGCTGTTTCCAGGTTGGGGGTTCAGTATGGGAACCAAGTACCACTTCCATAGCTGGAGAGTCTTTGTACTCGTCTGCTCTCTGCCCTGTATCGCCTCCCTGGTGGCACTGAAATTCATGCCCGAAAGCCCACGTTTTTTGCTGGAGGTAAGACGATTCATCTGAACATTGCACTCTGATATTAGATATTAGCAGAGGATAACTGGTCCCTAATGTGTCACTGTCTGTCATTCTTTGTCCCATCAAATACACATAGCGCAAGCTCAGAGGCAAATCCACTCCTACATGCCTACACTAGCTCCACAGATTGCTTAAATCTCCAAAACTACAGACTCTGGGGTCAATCAGTGATGGTTAGTGTTTCACTGGCAAATAAGACACAGAAAGAAGGTGGTGAGTGCTTGGATTTTTGTAAGTCAAATAAAGACATTTTGAAAACATCTCATAGAGTTTGGGCACGTATTTACTGAATCCTAGTGGAAGACCAAAGGACAGAGTACATTTTACTGAGTAAAATACATAAACCTCAGAGCTCTTAAGCAAGTATTCTTTATTCCCATTTCACAAATGTGAAATGTGGCAATATCTAGCTCACGTTAACCCTGCAAGTGTTTAGCAGAGGTGGGATTAAAGCCCAGGTTTCCTTATCCACCTCCTCTTCTTTCACCTGGTTTCAAATCTCTGTTCCTGACTCGTCTCCTGCCTCAGACAGGTTTAGGATAATTGCTTTCTTCAGCACAGAGATGCTGCACTCTGTGAATACAAACCACGCGTTCAGCTCTTTGTGTTTAATGTGGTCAGTACAGTATGTGTGCTTCTCCACATTCTTGCACCTCTAGAATTGCTTTCTTTATGCTTTGGTAAATTACAGAGCTAGGAACTCCAACATTTGTTTTCCTTTTCTTTGGTGTTTTCAGATAGGTAAACATGATGAAGCCTGGATGATCCTCAAGCAAGTTCATGACACCAACATGCGGGCCAAGGGTGAGCCAGAGAGGGTGTTTACGGTGAGTTTAACAAAGCCATTAGGGTGTATAAAGAAAAGCCGAACAGCTGAAGATACCTTCTTTGGTGCAGCACAGCACCAGTTTGTTCCTCCTTATTATTTTTTCAATGTGACCTCCCCCCAGCAAACAGAAAAAGGACTCTGAGATATGTTTTGTGCATTTAAAGTTAGATGCCAGTCTGTTTTTTTTCAAGAATTCCTCAATCCTGTGAATTGCACTGAGTATTCTTGATTCCTGGTGTTACTCTACAGCATGATTTTCCGATTACACACACGCTTAATTAGTCTGCTTTAAGAGACTAGAACCAAGTAACAGAGATAGTCATGTGGGAGATCTGAGTCACTCCTTTCTCCATTCTGGCTTCTAATCAAACTCTGATTAAACTTCATGTACTTTCTAATGAGCTTCCCATACTCCACCTGCCTCATACCCAGTCTTTAATCTCTCCAAGGGAAAGTGGGATGAGTGGCTATTGCTCATTAGTCTGCTGCTTGTTGTGAAAAAGGTCACACCAATGGACTTCGCTAATAGTAAAATCAGGTAAAAGGTGCATGCTGACGTTAGTTGCAAATTACTGTAATTCAGTTGTAAACTCCCAGTAAGCCAGCCAGGGAATAGCTCTTGATTTATGTTTTTAAAGATGAGAGGACATGTGCTCTCAAAGGATGGAGAAAATGAGATTTTTTTTGAACAAGAAGAGCAAGGCTTCATGTTCTGAAGGGTTGACACAAAACAGGGCCCTCAGGAATGATCCTTTGAGAAAATTAAAGATTAATATCTCTACATGTGCAGGTTCAGGTAGGAACTTAATGAGTGTGTGTTATTTATATCAACCATTTGACTAATTGCTGCAACACCAAGCTGAGCTGGCCAGTCTTGACGTGTAGTAGAGAGAAAAGAGGAGAAAGCCTCAAAAAAAAGAAAAGAAAAAAATCTGTCTAAGTAGGCCACTATGAGAGTCTGAGCCGGGTAAGAGAATGAAGGAGCAGCTGTACAGCATCCCATTAGCGTTCGTTACTCCATCCAACAGTGCCATGACTGCTATGGCATGGGCTGATCTCAGGATCGCACCTCGAGGTATGGCATGCCAGCTGAATCAAGATTTACTGACATCCGTTGGCATGGGCGGATGATCAGCGCGGCTGGTGTTGCACAAACTGTCAGATTTTGTGTTTTTCTGATAGGCCAGAAGTTGCCAGTTTGCGGTGAGTCAGCTGGTGCCGGGACAGTTCCCAGATCTGACATTTAAACAGTGCCAGCAAGAGGAACACAGAGACTCCACAGCTGAGCCAAGACACTCATTCATACTTAAAAATTTATTCAGTCAATTTTTACCTCCTTCTTGAGTTTACGAACAGATCTGGTTTCCTTGAATATGTCCTTTATTTAAAATTACTGAGCAAATACTTCCTGGGACCTATTTTTAAGGTTTCTTGAGCAGTTCAGTTCAGGTGTTCAGTGTTGAAAATTCAGACTGTATTGGTGGAGCGAATTGATCCCACGGCGTGGGCTCACTTGATGACAGGATGCATTTTCAGATGCAAAGATTCCCATCTACACATTCATTTGTCACAGAAGTTCTGCCAGTGGTACTTAAAAGGTGCTAAAAGAGAAATATTCCTGCCAGTTGTCTTTGAAGAAAGAGATCTTGAGGGAACAGTTGGATGCAGCTATAAGTGGCTGATCATGGAGATACTCTAATTGCCCAGTCTAATTTCTAGTGGGAATTTAAGGGATAGAGAAATAAAGTGGTACACAGGCACATGAGCGAATAAATGAAACATTGAAGTGGATATGATGCACTCAAAATATTTTGTGGAATGAGAGAAAGAAAGAATGGAAGGATGGAGGAAAGGAAGGAAGGAAGGAAGGAAGGAGGGCAGGCTTCTTTGTGTAATAAAATACCTTGTTGTCATTAAACCAGTTAGCTCGATGGTTAGTGATAACATGCAAGGAAAAGATAGCAAGGGATATCATGTAGAAAAATTGCCCAGGAGACAGTGGAATTTAAAATCCACCCAACACCAATTCTGGAAACTTCAGTCCAATATTTTTTTTCTCATATTTTTTTTCCCCCCTAGGTTTCCTATATCAAAACTCCAAAGCAAGTAGATGAATTTATTGAAATCCAGAGCTCAACGGGGACCTGGTACCAGCGGTGGCTAGTCCGAATCACAACTACTTTCAAACAGGTAAAGAAAAGAAAAAACATCCCTCAGAGGCTTTTGAGCTTTGGGCTCCAGTTCCTCGTTGCTTCAGGTTATTGTATTTTGAAACCCTGACTCTCACTCAAAAAAATCTGCTGGTATTTGCAAAGGGCTGTAATCTGATTGCACCTTCTACGCAGAAGTGTGCATCCACAAGCTGCCACACTGCCAGCCAGGCCCCAAAATACACCTGTGAGCATCACAGTAGTTCAGCTGTGCAGAGCTTCCAGGATGAGCTACAGCTCCAAGTGCTTGACTGTCCTGCTGAGAAGATAAATATTGATTCCCTCTCCCTCAAGCCTAGGTGAATTTACCACAGTGGATTCAGAAGAGTGTTTTCTCCTCACTCCTGCTGGGACTGAGTTTCTATCAATGTTATATTGTCTTTTTGGCTAATTTAACCTTTCATACATGCTATGCTGCTTACCTATGCCCATGCAGAACTTTGTGGAAAAGCTTGCTAGATGCTACTAGTCTAGGAGGATGAGCTTAAAGTAAAGGAGAGTCTTTCCTAATTAATAGAAGTGCAGATGCTACACTATTATTATATTTATGTGGCAAGTTAAGAGCATGAGGAGTTACGTCCCTTTGAGTTCCTGGCAATATTTCCTACAAAAGGTCCAGAAAAGCAGATCTTGGTCTCTCTCCTGCTCTTCTTGGCTTCATCCCTACCTAAGTTAATCTCACCCTTCCTAAAGTGCCAGCTGTGTTTGGGTGTTTGCTCTTCAGTGAGCTTTGGAGCTCCGTTTGATAGCACTTCTGAGACCATACATATATTTGAAAAGACAAAATTGTCAGAGGATCTGAGAACAGGATCATATCCACATTTACTGACAGAACCAGAGAGAGACAGTGCATCATCCCAGCTCAGTCCTAGTCATGCACTCCAGCTCTTTACAGAGGGTCCAGATCAAGTACCCTGCACATAGCTGAATAAGTGATCTTTTTTTTTGTAAGCCATTTGTCTTGATAAATGTAATTTTGAACAAACACTGAATATACACATCTGACCTTCCCCCAGTGAGCCCTTTTTAGTGACATTAAATTTATAATGCACTCAGAAATTAATCTGTCAAGTGTCTGCTAGAGGGTCCTTGCAGCTAATTCCTCCTTGTGGATTTGTAGGTCTGGGACAACGTGCTATATTGTTTAACAGCCCAGTACAGGATGAACACACTGATGCTGGCTGTGGTTTGGTTTACAATGGCCTTAAGGTAAAATACTTCTTTAACTTTTTCTGGAAGGTAGACGGCCCTCAGAGTTTGAATAATTATTTACACATTTAAATAAACTCTTAAAATAATTAATCCTGGTCTTATTTTAGAGAGTCGTTGTGTACTAAGCCTTGCTTTCCCATGAATTATTGATCAATCTGATTGCTTATATGAGAGTACAAGGTGTTTTGAACAAATGAGGACTTGAGAAGTGGTCAGTAGTGCACTAGTATATGGACTTTCTCACATTCAGATCTTTCATTTGATCTTGTCCAGACACAACTGTATCTGATTCTCAGCTGTTCCTTAGTCTAGTCCAAAACTATTCAGATCAGCTTAAATCTAAACTACAGGTAAATTTTGTCTAACTCTCACTTAAAGCTCACACTTACAGAAGTTTGCCTTCTGGGGGAGTTTCCAAAGTTCTTATTGCTCTGCTAATCTTTTGGGCAGCAAGGACAGCACCTTGCTGTATTTCCTAGACAAGGAGTCAATGTCACTAAAACTTAATTGAGTTGTCCTAGGTGAACAAGATGACAAGTTATGAAGTAGATCATTGGAAAAACATTGCCATGTTTGCAGTGCCAGGAGCTTGTATCCCTAATTTATTTCTTCCATCCTGCTATAGTTACTATGGCCTTATTGTCTGGTTCCCTGACATGATCCGGTATCTCCAAGAAGAAGCATATGAGTCCCGAGTGAAAATCTTTGATGAGGAAGAAGTGTCACACTTCACCTTTAATTTCACCCTGGAAAACCAGATCCATAGGAATGGGGAATACAGAAATGACAAGTAAGTGAACAGAACTTGGTTTGATGCATGTGAACTGAAATTCATTTCTAGAAAGCTCATTTTCTTTTTCATTTTGCACCAACCTGAAAATCTCAAAACAAAAGAATGTTGTTCCTTTGGACACAGTTGATATTGCTCAAATCTCAAAGGCAGTTTTCCACAGACCAAATATCCTTTTTATCCTGTTTTTCTCACACTCTGCCTCAGCCACCCGCATTGCCAAAGCCCCTTGTTGGGAGCAGGGCAGTGGGTACCCACCTGGCAGTGCTGGGCAGCTCTGGATGCAGAGGTGACTTCTCTTTCCTTAGCGCAGACTGACATCTACTGGTCCTGGGCAGCAGAGACCATAACTTGAAACTGCTCTGCTGCTGCATATCCAAAATAAAAAGTTATTTTCCCTTCAAGTCCTCTATATGACTTACCCTGGTCTCCATCCTGCAGCCCGTTAGTGCGAGCTGTGTCATGGCCAGTTGTACCAATGTGCTTCCCCCACACTGGCCAGCATCTCCCCACAGAATTAGTGTGTCATCTTCTTTTTTAGTGGTTTGAAGCCAGTGAACAGAACAACATTGCTTTCCTCTCTTTCTTCTCCCATTTGGGCTGGGCCTGGTGGTTTTTCTTCTGCATCCAGCCTGGACCCCAACCACTCTATGTTCCACAACAATAGAAATTCTAGTGATTTGTATCAGGCCATTATTACTTTTCTAAATCTCAACAAAATGGGTGGAAAAATACCCTATGTAAATTCTGTGGAAATCCCATTGCCCCAGATAGACTAGCCAGGTTGTTGCTCCAGCTGCCTTGCACTATGTGATGATGTCCCACTGGATGTTCAGTGTTACAAAAAAAAAGACTCATTGCTTTAATCTTCACAGGTGAAACCATACCTCATTGCCCAGACAGGTTGTTCCTCTCCCCTCAGATATTATTTGTCTCTATTTCCTTGGCATATATCTGACACACATTGGTGGGAGACCCCAGTATTTGTCCCTATGTCCTCCAGAGACCTTTCCTGCAGCAAGGAGATATGGTGCAAACCTAGCCCCATAATTCCTATCCCTCTGCCTATTGAGCAGCCAAAGAAAGTCTAGTGAGAAGTGAATGGTGGTCAAATTTAGGAACTGGAGACCCTTGTCTTATGCCCAGAGGAGATGCTCAGTTTTCAGTAACTTCTTTGAGAACTGAGGATGCTCAGCACCTTGCAGGATGAAGACATAAAACTGTGCTGCACATTACTATTCTCCTGCCTTGGTCCTCTCCAATTCAAGAACTCAAAACCTGATCAAGCTACATTCCAGTAATGCCCAGAGCATATCTCAATATGATTTTTAGTTGCATTTTCCCTCCAGCCTTTGGCTGGGAGTTAAAACTCCATTGAACACCAGACCATTGCTATGTGATGGATGTTAAGAAAGCAAACTGCAGGAAAAGGGCTTCCAACAGCCTTTGGGAGTAAATACATCACAGGCTCTTACTGAGCAAATGCAGAAGAGCTTAAGTTTTGTTGTAACCTATGAGACCTTCTACATGGAGCAAAAGACTTGAACAGTCTTCTTGTGGTACTTTGCACATTAATAATATCTGTGAGTAGCTTCAGTTAAGAAGCCCTGCAGTGCTCATTTAATGATGTAAACAGCCATCATGCGCGACCGTGTTGTAAGTGCTCGATTCAATTAAGTTTCTGGGTGTATGTTAGAAGGCTTTTTATTTGGTAACAGTTGTGGCCTCCTTAACTGGAGCAATAATGCTTGCTCTTAATAGCTCCTTACATCTTAAAACATGCCTGTGCATTAACTAATACATCTTCTCAGTGTCCCTGCAAAATTTCACAGCTAAATCAATATTGTGCCATCCTTCAGGCAGGCAGGTCAGACATGTCAGCTTCCCATCAGAGGAGAAATCAATCACCTGACACAATCAATTATTTTTAGTGTGATCTGTTTTCATTACATGATAAGCAACAGTCCTTAAACAGAGATGGCTACAAGCAGAACTCAGATAATCTCCCTACTCTCTCTAGAAACCCTTCTGCATTTTTGTTTAAAATATCACTTTGAGTTTAAACAAGTGTCAGAAGCCTTTCACAAAATGGCTCAATGGGCTCCTGACAATGTCTCTTGTTATTTATGCTGTAGGAAGGGGCAGAATAAGGAAGAAGCAAGGTGAGTTCACAAAGAAAATGCCATGCACTGAGTGGCTTCTTCAGAAGGCCTAGTAGTGAAAGTGAGAGGACTTGTGTCCCATTAGCCTTAGTAGCACATTTTCTTAGATGTGATTATTTTGAGGAATAGAAAAACTGCCAGGAATCCTAAAAGGTCTATCTCTCTTAAAAAAAAAAAAACCCACTCTTCAAACCCATCTCTTCTACTAAATGCAAAATATGTAGGCACTGAGTTTACAATTTTCTGTAAATGACTCTAGGAACGGCCATTAGTGCTCTGTCTCTTGAAACAGCCATTATACGCTATATAGTGTAGAAAATACCGCTAAACACAGAGTGAAGTTCTGTTTCCTGCCCCACAGATTTATTGGCATGAAATTCAAGCAAGTGAAATTTGAGGATTCATTGTTTGAGGAATGCTACTTTGAAGATGTGACATCCAGTGAGACCTTCTTCGAAAACTGCACCATCATCTCTACTGTCTTTTATAATACTGGTAATGGGATTCCTGCTATGGTCTCATCTCTGTAATTAGGAATTATTTTATCAGATTCTAGGAGAAAGGATGATAGGAATTGGTGTGTTTGTGTGTGTTCTGGGTGATGAAAGTGATGATAGAAAGAAGAGTGATACATTTGGAAGGAGTCCTCAGGTTGCTCCATCATTCTTTTTAACTCCATGGCTTCTGGTGCCATTGGCTGCTGCACAGGAAATGCAAAAGTCTGCACTCAGACCTTGGCAGAGTAAAGTAATGGCAAAATGCCTAAGCAGTTTAACAGCTTGATTCAACAAATTTGGCTTAAAATATTATTTTAACCAACCTGTGGTTGATGATTGTCAGCAGTAAAATACTTGTTAGTTTATGCTGAAAAAGCTTTTCATTTCTGCTCTAATAGAGCACAAACCATAATGCCATGAAAGCAAGAGCCTGCATTGTCCCATCCTTGTGGCATGAGGATATTGGTCCAGGTGACTCCACAAATACAAGGAGTGCATGAGTTTACACCCCCTAGGTACCAAGTAGGCACCTAGAGTTTGCCACTAAGATAAATACTCCCTGGCCATTTCCATTTGAAGAGGAGCTCCTCTCAGATCTTTGATTTGGTTCTGATCCTGACTCCTGTTGCTGCTGTATGAAGGGAGATCAGTCAAACAGGATCAAGACTTTGCCTCTTTTCCTTACAGATCTATATGAACACAAATTCATCAACTGCAGGCTCATAAACAGCACATTTCTGAAGGAGAAGGAAGGCTGTCACCTGGACTTCGAGGAGGACAATGATTTTCTGATCTACCTAGTCAGCTTCCTGGGCAGTCTTTCTGTGCTGCCGGGCAATATCATCTCTGCGTTACTCATGGACAAAATAGGGAGGATAAAGATGATCGGTGAGTGGGCACAATGGGTGCATGGTGCAGGTTGTGGGTGGGAGCACGACTCTGCAAAGGGCCAAGGTCAGCATGAAGGTCTTGCTGTATCGGCACACACCAATGTGAGCTGAGATGGCTCAGGTGGGGACAAGTCATTCCCATATCAAATGGAGCAGAAGGGTAAAAAGAGTCCAGGGTGAGGCAAGTGATCTACTCTATGGCAGTGGGCAAAGTACCTGCTCCCTGCCTCCTCACCCTGCTTTTCTGTGTATCCATGATACCCTCCTTTTTTATTTTGGCTTTTATGTCAAAGCCTCTATGTTTATCCATCTCTCAGCACAACAGGGTCAGAGCTGAAGCAGGACCTCTTGGTGCTGTTGAGTTGATGCTGATAAAATAAATGAATACTTTGCTTGTAGCAATGAATATTAACAAAGATTTTTGATGTGGCTGCTTGACAGCCCAGGAGTTCCCTCTCTGGATTTTCTGATTTTCAAATGATTTTACAAACAGCTTCAGAAAGCATATGGTAGATTAACTGGCCGTGTCACAGCGAAGCAAGATGCCACCCTTTAGGGTTACGGGAATAAGTTAACACCTTATCAGCGTTATGATACTTCAGGAATTTCTGGTGTTGCTTCCTCCAGGGTTCAGACCTTGCTCTCCAGGTACTATAAGAATCATGCCTTGAGGGGCAGCCAAGAGAGTTCAATAAAATCAAGGCTGTGGCTCGCGGTTAAGAGATGACTTACTCTCTTGAGCTCATCTCTCTTCTGAGAACAGATGGAAGTTTAGTTAGCTTAGCCACACTGTAAGACAGGGTAAGGTAAGCAAGATGACCCCCACTGGTGTGTCAAGAATGTACGCTGTGGGGGGAAATCGGTGTTCATGTAGTGAATTTGGAAAAGACCCCAAAACACCAGAGGGTCTGCAGGAAAAAAGTTAAATAAAGCTGAATGAGAATCAGATTGTCAACCCTGCAAACATGTCAGCATTTCAGATTTCCATCTGGAATTGAGATGACAGCCGGAATCCTAAATGCTTATTTGTTCTGCAGAATGAAAAGTATAGGACAAAAATTAATAATGACACGCTGAAACGTTTCACTATGGAATTTTCAGTTGAAACAGCCTTCTGGCGTTGCACCCGTATCACTCTGTTGAACACATTATTTCTGGTCAGCTTAACATGAAAACTGAATTTCACTGTTGCGTTATGTGCCTCACTGGGACTTCAGTTCAGTTTTATCATGTTCCACTAAACTCTCTCCTGTGCCCAATGTCAGATCTCCTGGTGCACACACAGTGACCCTAATGCTGTACTGTGCTTCTTCAGCAGAGGGAATACCCACACTGCACAGTGGAGGATGTAGTTTGGCCAGGTACCGTGGAGGAGAAATGGACATGGAGTCCTGCATGTCAGCTTTTCATAGGCAGGGCACCACAGTGGCAAAATACAACATAATGTCCAAAATGACGCATTTTAGTTCCAGTTCAGCTTCCAAATTATTTTGGATGGCGTCCAATTAATTCAAAAAACCCCAAACAAAAAAAAAATCGTGTTTGGCTTCCTGGTAGTAAATGGGGATATTTCAGAAACAACAGAATTTTCCAGTGAAAGATACCTTGATTTTGCAAAAATTGCATCTTTCAGGTGAAAATTCCCAACAGGGTAGCAGGCAGTGATGTAGCCAATAATACTTCTGAATCTGAACTGTGCCTAACTGGGCATGAATGCTCTCACTTTCTCCCTCGGTGCTGTTCATAAAATCATAGCTCCTGTGCAAATGTGCCATGAAATCTAATGATGTTCTTATAATTAAAAGAGACCTCAAGTGCTTCATACAATTGACTGTAAATTATCCTAATTGAGACTAGAAATGTGTCAAGTGATTTCAATACGATATGAAATGCACCAGCTCTTCACTCAAAACTCAAGTTGAAAAACCTTCTTAATGATTCTTCCTCCTTATTGACTTTAATGTTTACTTGCTTCTGCTCTTCCTGGGTCCATCTGGATGTCTTAGATGTTGGAAACCTGCCTGGAAAAGCCTGTCTTCAGAGTTTCCGTAGAGCAGGACTATCAGCAAGATCAGATGGTCATTGAGAACATTTTCAGGCTGGTTTCCAGCATTAGAAAATGACAGATAGGCAGCATCAAGGTATTTTTGGATTCTTGCAGATTGAATTTGTTCTGGAGTGAAATGCTGTGATTTGAAAGCCATCTTTATCAACAAATACGTTTGCTCAACTGTGGACAGGGGAAACTGCTGCCGCCAACATTTTTCTCTTGGTTTCCCCCCGTAGGTGGCTCAATGTTGATCTCAGCAGTGTGCTGCTTCTTTCTCTTTTTTGGCAACAGCGAGTCGGCAATGATCGGCTGGCAGTGCCTCTTCTGTGGGGCCAGCATTGCTGCCTGGAATGCCCTGGATGTGATCACCGTGGAGCTCTACCCCACTGATAAAAGGTGCTCAGAATATTTCTCTTTTTAGTCTCCATCCTCTGACTTCAGCCTCTCAGTTCCTGATGGAAAAAGTCAACGCTCACTCTAGATACACGTAGATGGGGGAAATTTATTCTTTTAATTTTCACCAGTCCTTAAGGGCTGGGTAGTCCTGCAGCTATACTGGATCAGCACAGACATTTGCAGGCATAATTCTGCATGCACAGTGGCTAGGATGGAATACAGGCAGATAAAATACAGAGCCTGTCACTTCCATGGATGTGCACAGAGGTCTGGCCTTTCCTACTGTATGTCCCAGCCTCTTGTCATAGCTCATCACCTTGACAGCCTTCCCCTCCACAACCTGGAGAAAACCATGTGCACAGAACTGTTTGGGAGATGGGGCAGCACAGGAAACTTTGGGAGAATGTGCTGCAGATTAAGTCTTTCCTTGCAGCATTATTATAAGCCTTTTTTTTTTTTTTTTGCCTTTTTTTGGGCTGTTGGGGGAAGTCAGAAGGGAAGGATAAGGACTCTGCTTTGAAGGCAACCTGCCTTAGCTGCTGGGTGAAGCAGGATTTGGAGGAGAGCCCTGGTTGTTTCTCTGGTGACAACCCACTCCAGCCAGCGCTTGGAAGGGCTTTGACAAGTTCTAGAGCAGGTTGTGTCCTGCTGTCTTTGGCAAGGGCAAAGGCTGTCATAGTGGGCCACTCTAGGGCTAGGGAGAAGCTGAGATGAAAAGGACAAATGAGTACAGACAGACATTCTCCTTCTTCACACAGACATGCAAAACAGTGACATCTATTTACCTATTTATTTATTCTGCCTGGCTTTACTTGCTAGAAGCGCAGCCTGGGCAACCTAAGAGCATTCACAAAATTACCCATCCAGATCTTCTGTAGTTGTGCCAAGAACCTCCCTCCTAACTCATTGCTTTCTGCTTTTCTTCCCCCCAGGGCAACAGCCTTTGGCATCCTCAATGGGCTTTGCAAGTTTGGTGCCATCCTGGGGAACTCAATCTTTGCCTCCTTCGTAGGGATAACCAAGGTGGTTCCCATCCTTCTGGCTTCCTCTGCTTTGGTTGGAGGTGGCCTCCTTGCTTTGCGCCTCCCAGAGACTCGAGAACAGGTCCTGATGTGAGCAATGGAGGTCAGGGGGGCCAAGGGGGACAGACATAGAAGAACAAAAAAGAGCCATGTTTGGAAAAATCAAAATGTCCACTTCTATACTGTTCTGTCAATACCTCAAAAAGAGAGGGCAGAGGGAAAGAAGAGCCCAAAGGGATAAAATGAAACCCCTAGTTTCTGACCCTTTTACAGCCATGACTGGTGCATGCACCTCCTACAAACCCCTTGCAGAGCTTGGGTTTAACCTTGCCTACACTGGGAGTCTACCCTTTCCCTCTCCATCCCAGTGTAGTGACACAAGATGTGAACAGCAGCTTCATGCATGTGTGCTCCTGAGTGGGTGTGAGTGTGTCCGACGGGAGAACAGACCCTGACCCCCTTATGCCTTCACCGAGCTGTGAGATGCTGCCTGCCTTGCCCAGCACTCCTTGGCAATTCATATCACCTGTGCTCAGACATGAGGGGCATCCGAAGGGGAGGCAGGTAACAAACCTCCTGTAGGTGAGCTTCAGCAACAGGGACATGAGCTACAAATGTGACTAGCGACCCTAGCTGTCTTGATTTTGGGGTTACCACCTGCATGGCCTGAAAGAGTGAGAGATTCCTGATTTCTAGAAGATATGAGGGTGAGTGCTCAGCACTCTCAGAAGAATCAAGGTTTCAAAGCCCTTTAGTGTCTTTACTTGGGCATAGGCACCTTCTTGGTCGGCGAAAGAAATATATACAGAACTTTATATATATATATATATATATGTGTGTGTATTTACACATAATTGCAAACGTACATACACATATTGAAGTGATCAGCTGTTGAAAAAGATAATTTTTAATTTCTGCACCCTTAAGATTTTAAAAGAGACACTAAAACCTTACCCCGCTAAATCAAGATTATCTGGAGTTATGACCAATGTAGTGACACTTCATTCTTTATATCCAGACACAAAATATTTAAATGTATTGATGGCTGGGAATATATATATTTCTATGATAATTAAGAATTTTTTCCTACAACTTTCACAGAGGAGAAATTGATATGATGTTGGAGCATTCCACAAACCAAATGTGTACATATTATACAATGTAAATAGGGGACTTTTTGTCTGATACGTAGAGTACGGCAACTGTGAATTTACCAGCAATTTAGCCATATTATTTAAAGAATATGATGCTTGATTTTCTTATATACTTGGGTCTCATTGAAACACTGTAAGCACAGTTACTTAAAGTCATATTTGTTCCACAGGGAATGCACGCAGCAAGATTTCACTGTTCAGAACATTAAATTCTCCATTAAGTGGCACAGTGAAGTTTGATATCCTGTAAAGACCGTTTTTGAAATTTATATGCCCTTTTTATCATACAACTTTAGTCCTGTTGCACCTAGAAGCAAAGTGAGTTGTGTGGTTTTGGATATATTTTCTCGGGAAGCAAGAATGAAATGCATACTGTTAAATAACACACCGATGCTCAAAATTGACTAGATAGCTCTAATTAGACCCTTTCAACAAGCTCATCAATAGACTAGAATTGATCAGAAACTGTAAGATAATGTAGGGAATTCATTGCACCACGACATTTTGTGACATAAAAAAATCTTTTGTACTTCTGCTAATGATCTTCCTATTTGCCTTTCTTTGGATCCTTTTTCTTTCTTTCTTTTTTTTTTTTAAGAAAAATATGCAGGGCTAGGCTGAAATCCAGCCGGACTGAAGTCTAACACCTCTGCTTTCAGCTGCACAGAGACAGTCAAACACATTTAAGAGCTGACACCAGGGCCAGACCCACACAACTGTGGGAGTCAGTGTTGGTGCTGCTGCAGAGGACAGATGAAGGACACAGAGCGTGGTTAGACTACAAGAAGCAAATCCTTGTCGATGAGGCAAAACCCTCTAATAAGCATCATTTTTATCATTGTGTCGATCAGGGATAAACACTTAATGGAGCAGCTAGGCTACAATGGGCTATTTTGGATTTTTGAGATTTATTCTGAGGTTTATCAAATTGATAAAATCACAAGCTGCTGTAATAACCGAGCTTATTATGCTTCATTTCTTCATTTTATGGGTAGCTTAGGGCCTTTTTTTTATTTGTCTTCAAAACAGCAAGGTTCCTTCTCTAAGGTAGGAGTGAATGTAATTATGTCCTTTGGCAGTGGTTCACAGCTTCTGTTGAAAATCACAGCCCAGAATGTGTTTTTTATTTTTATTTTTTCTCTAAGAATGTCTGGTCCGTTTGCACGGTGAGAAGCAGCTTTTTCACAGATCACCATGGTCTTTATGTTTCATCCATTTTGTTGGGCTGTGCACACCAATTACCACATTACAATTGGGGGGAAAAAAAAGTTTAATTTTCTGGACTATTCTGTTGTGCTGCTCTGTGGAGCCAGAATTTATCTGTCTATTTTATGAAGCACTCTTAGTTGCATATAATCCAATTGTGTTCTCCATTGACATTGTACAGTGATAAAAATGATGTGATTTATTTTGCAAAACTTCTCTGTTAATTTTCAGAGAAGGAAGAAAATGAGGTCTTGAGGAGATTGAAATTGCAAGGCAATATTAGGAAATATTATCCAGTCTTAGAAACCTTTCTTCTTTACAGAAGGGCTCTTTCACAGGCTGCTAAACCTCACCTTTGAGAGATTAGCGGGGCAAGGTAAAGAGCAATAGGATCTTGTTGTCAAGGTCACTTGGGCTACCCACGTGACTGTAGAAACTCTTTGCATCCCTAAAATCCATGGGTCAGTCACCAGAGGGTTAGCGGACGACGCACATGTGTTGCGACAAGACTCCTATCCCTGACTCCTCACCAGGGAGCTCATGACATAATAAGAAAGGGCAAACACACTGCAGCTGGTACACAAGAGCCTGGGAAAGGGCACCAATGAACAGAGAAAGAAGAAAGGAAAAGCTAAGGAGAAACCGTGTCGCCTAGCCTTAGACACCTACGAGTTAGACGTCTGGATCTGAGCTCATCACCCAAGGTTCCCATTATTCTCAGTTGAAAGGTATAGGCAATATAGAGCATGCTCAGGCACCATGCCGAGGAGAAGATGGCTTGCCCTGGATAGCTTTGAACCTCTCCTTCTGTAACAGAGAAATCCAGGGCAACGGCTCCAGCTCAGACATTTGCCTTTGTGACACATGGGCTGACATCTCCCATCCAGCTTCAGTGTGAACAAGGCCTAGTCAATACTCCTGATGTGTATGTTTATTGTCCTTGTCATGGTGTAAATCAACATAGGCTTCACACTACTGCTCTCCAGAGCAACATAGTTGATGGATGCAGTCCCCTCAGCATTGGCTGTGTTTTGATTTGGGTCTCAGTTTCAAACCGTAGGCTACCTGCTAGGCTGAGCCCAAGCCACAGAGCTCTGGACCACCGTGCAGGGGGACATTTCTCATCAGGCACCTCCTCTGATGGCTCAGATTTATTTCTACTGTAAAATCAGCATTACACCTGCAGTGCAAGGGCCAGCATGCCTCCTCCGGTGGTTCCCCCTGCCTACATTTGCCACAGTGAACAGTCTCCTTGTCTTGGACTATCGACAGAAAAGAGGAAAACTGCTGACCATGGGTCCAGTGATGATCCCTGTAGAGCACTATTTCCTTGGATTCATGAACTTTACTGCAACAGAGGCACGGAGGACCAAGACAGGGGACTTGCCTTAAATCCCAAAGACCTCTTCTAGAGGACAGCTGGACCTCTCCATGCATATGTGGCACACCAGTCCAGCCACTTAGCCGGGGACTTCGTGGCATGGGAAAGGTGGTTCTAGGGAACTCGACCTGGCCTGCTGGGACTTAGTGTCTTTATCTGTACAGCAGCGTAACGCGGGTCACAGAGCAAGTTCATTACTGAGCTTCTGAGCATGCAGAAACAGACATTTAGAGCACTGTTGATACTATTACAAAAGACCAGTGGTACTATGATAAGAGTTCTGCCTCCTTATACTCCCTGATGATTTAACTAGTTGTTGTTTACCTATTCCTTTACTTCAATTGTGCAAGACAGCTCCTGGCACTGCCTTTGGCTCTGCTACACCCTACTGGTGGTGGCCGCAGCTTGGGGCTGGATGGCACGATCCCCTCTTTGCCCGTATGATCCTCATCCCCTTGAAATGCTACGTGACTTACAAACAGCAATGTATGGATCTTTTGAACTAAGCAAAGGGTCACTCTTGGAAAACCCATCTCCAGAGCCAGATATTCTGCACACTGGGAAGTGGTCAGGCAGCCTGACGTCCTTCAGTGATGCTGGAGAGGTGCACTAAGGGATATTCGCCGAGCCTGGGGGCAGTCCAGCTCCAAGGCTGGTTTTACATAGGGGCACAGAGCCAGGCTGCATGGAGCTGAGCTTTCTACAGATGTGCAGGCCTCTTCCAGGTCCTGCTTTGAGACCTCCAACAGCTGAGTATACTCTGATACTGTTAAGGAGGCTTTAGGTTCATTTATGTTCCCTGCTTAAGTCCTTTGACTTTCCAAAGGACATACAAAACCGGAGAGTATATTTTTAGTTTTTTGTAGATTTAAGCCCCATACATTATATTTCCATTAAGTTTCTCCCTTGTTTTCCCATTCTCGTATTAGCAAATGCTGCTTTTAGGAAGAATCAAGCCTGGGAACTGCAAAGAAAACAAAATGAAAGACATTTCTTTGCTGTATGTGATGCTAGTGCTGTATAAATGTGCACACACTGCCAGTTCCACTGTAAATAACACTTAGTGTTGTGCACTTAATGAAATGTTTCATTTAGATGTTCTGTTGACTCTGTGTGTGAAATAGCCAATTTCAGTTCCTTGGGTCCTTTTCTTAATTTGAAACCTTTCTTCTTTTATTTTTTTTTATTTGATCTGTGTCTGATTGTCACTGGAAATTGCAGCTGTTCCTGTGGACTTTGTTTTTGTTCTCTCCGTCACATTAAAAAGCTGGAAGAAAAAGAGTGACTCTTACAGTGTTTGTGTTTAATGGGCACTTTGAGTC
Organism: Chlamydotis macqueenii; assembly: GCF_036417535.1. Taxonomy (NCBI): domain Eukaryota; kingdom Metazoa; phylum Chordata; class Aves; order Otidiformes; family Otididae; genus Chlamydotis; species Chlamydotis macqueenii. Next base: position 7,190,395 of record NC_141567.1, on the reverse strand, counting down.
TTTTTTGCAGCGTCTGTCATGGGTGACTTTGTACTCTGACAATGCAGGGACTTCCTCTGATGTTTGCTGTGTGTACATCCTTGCTCTCTCAAACAATCCCACCTTGATTAAGTCTCCTTTCTATCACTACTTTTTCACACTGTGTACTTCCCAGCACGCTACAAGAGAAAATCTAGAGCCTGGAAAGTGTTCTGGTGGAGGAAGCAAAACCAGAAAGTTAAACTCTGCTTTGTAACAAGAATATGTCCAAAAAAAAGTGCTATGCTGCTTCTTGTAGCTTGGCACACAATTTGACCATAGCATATACATTCTAAGGATTTGTGTGCTTTTTAAAATGTGAAGATTTTTATATAAGGGTAACTATCCACCCCATGCTTTCAGAGCAGCATGATAGGAACCTGTACAACATCAACTGAGTGGGAAAAGAGGTCACAGCATAAGCAGTGGAGGTCTTTGGCAGACTATGGGGTTTATGCATGAATTTCAACTTCATGTGTTCCATAAAATGCAGCACTGTTTCTTCCCCCAGACCCACTGAAGGTCAGCAGGGCTTTGATTCTGAGTCAACTCTGGCTTGTTGATGAGACATTCAGGTGCTGAAAGGTTGCCAGATCAATCAATGTTTAGTCCTCTCTTCACATACACTGCATAAGCAATATGCTTAAGTTAATATTCAAGTGAGAGATAAAGAGGCAGAAGATATTGGAAATGCAATAAAGAAATCTTGAAGGCAGCTCCATTATCAGGAGACCTGATCTCAGGATCCTCATCTCAGGTTCAGCCATGTCCCATAGGACCCATCTGAGCAGGGGTCCCACTGGGTGAACCAAAGCCAGCAGCACGCTGGGGGAAGCTGGTAAGGACTGGTCTCAGGTGCAAGCTGCCAACTGTGAATTTTGCAATGCTCATGTCTGATTGCAGAGTACAGAGTTAATAGTATGTAAACACCTTCCGTGAGTTCTGCCTGTATGTAGGAAATCATGTATTAGCAAACATCATCAAAAAGCATTTTCTAAGATGTGGGCTTTTAAATAAAGGTCAAAGATTTGCACTGAACGCCTTGGAGGAGCTTTCAAGTGGTCCTTACTCCAGGCTAGCTGACATTCTGTGTAAGTCTGAAATCTCAGTAAGCAGGAAAATCCCATATGTGAGCATGCAGACAAGGTTGTTGACAAAAGCTGTATAGAAAAACTCCTGACTAATTTTAAAGTAAGACACAGGGAATGTAAGAGCAGGATTACGTGACAAGGCTGCCTGAGATGATAGTATAGAATAGACTAGATAAAACCTTTGCAAATCTCTGTTCGTATTGTTCCATACTGATGATTCTACCTTGACCGTCTCATGTTTCACACTGTATGGAGTTTCTGGCACAGATTCTCAAAGCTACTGATAAATGACCCAGATTCCTTTGATGTGCAGGTTCACCCAAGCTGTCACAGAAGGTTACTCAGCAGAGGAAGAAGGCTGGAAATGATGGCATTCCCAGCAGCCACTAAATCCAGTAATAGGTCTGAGAGATGCTTCTGAATTGCGAAGTGACTCGATATTGGGAATATGATTTGAGTTAGATTATGGTAAGCTGGCCCATCATTTTATCAGTGCTCCTGTATCTCAGGCCTTGGTCTTGGGACTCAAAGTAGAGCTCAAACTTGGCAATTTGAGTTGATGCTTATAGAAAAGGCAGGGGAAGAGCAACAACTCAGACAAGCAATTGATGCAGGGAGATAGAAATCTGTGTATCCAGCTTGTGGCAGAAAATACTTGAGACTGAGCACCCTGCCAATGCACAAACACAAATACGACTTTATGGCTGATATCAAGTGAGTCTGTGTTTCACGGACCAGTTTCTTCTAAGTAGATGTATGTAACGCAAAAAGAACTAGCGAAAGAGATTGCCACAGATTTTTTTTTTTTTTTTTTTTTTACTGTTTTCAGTGTGTGAGGAGATTTAACTGAAGAACTTGCAGCTGCCTTGGCCCATGATAATGAAAATTGTCAGGACATATGTAATGTTTAACACTTTAAGCATATACAGTTATTACTGTACTAACCCACAAAGTACTATGCAAAAAAATTACAAGGGAGATACAGATTTATTGTTCAGCAGTTGTTTCACCTATAATAATAGGTGTCTATCTATACCTACATAAATATATATGCACGCATATGTCTTTATATGTAAAACTAAGTTATTACACCTGACCTTACCCAGTCTTCATCAGCTTCTTCGAGCTCGACATTAGTGTCAATATGACCAGAAGATGGCAGCAGTTGCACACAACAGAGACTGCTGGGCCCTGCTCATCAGTAACTGCACCGCTATACGCAGGAGGCTGCACCCAGGACCGGGGGTCCTGGCCGGGACCAGCATCATGTACTGGCAGGGTGCTGCAGCAGTGCCATTAGGTGCAGATCACGGGGGTCTTACCCCCAGGAAAGTCAGGAAAAGGGGATAAGAGAGCAACGATTAGAAAGTTTAGAGAACAAAGAGCCCTGTCTGGGGCAGCCTGCTGAGATGCTGCAGTGAATGGGTTTTGTAGACAGGGTCTCTGCCCACCTAATCATAGCCAGATGTCACCAGCATTGCCTCACAGGTTCCTCCTTCTCCACCCTCAAACACAGGCAGAAGCTTCTACAGTTGAATTTGGAGCTTTAAAAATGAGAAGTCTCTTCCCAGAGTGGTTTTGTGAACCCCTCCTGCATCCCTGTATCATGAATGTAAGACAACGGACATCACACACATTTCTAAGTGCTTTGCTTATCACCTCAAAACAATGTGTGGCTACAAATACTCAATGCCTTCCCTATAAGGGTGGTAGATGATTCAGATCAGAGGACTGAGTCTGCTGAAACTTAACCAAGTAACACCAAGAAACGTTGCAGTTGCCATTCTCACAGCTTGTAGAAACCATGGAGCCCATCTTGAGACTTGTGATCTAGTTAAGCAGGGCTTTACCCAAGTCTTGTGAGCTTGCTCCCACCACAGCTGGACGCAGCTGCTGTCCAGCATGAATTTTACATTGATGGTTTCTCTCTGAGAACCAAGAGGTTATGTTTCACTGAAAAGCTTTTAATTACACTAGAAAACAAGAGTTATCCAGTAAACATAAACAGACCTAACTGCAAGCAGACCAAGATCTCAACTGGCTTCGCTCCCCTTTTGCAACCCTAGCAAAGTAAAGAGACTTACCTGAGGGATGCCACATCTTCCCAGGGTTGCAGCACATCTCTGTGGGACAGTGCCTCAGGCAGGACAGACAGCTGGAGCAGGCTTCGTGCTGGCTGTAGGGTTTCAGAAGGAGCCAGTATTTCTCCAGAGGGAGCCCTTTCTTAGCCTTGAAGTCTTCTGCTTCAGACTAGGAAGAGAATATTGTACTCAGCCTCTCAAAACACATCTTTGAATGATAAATTCAGCACTTTTATCCTTTCTTATCCAGGATAAGTATAAGACCTTTGGATAAGGTCAAACAAGGGCTGTAAAGAAGTTGTTCTGAAATATTTATAGGCCTAAGGGCTCAGTACATGGCAGGTTTCAGGGGTCTAAGGGAAGGAACACATCTGCTGGGAAGTTTTCAAAGACACTATAAAGAATTCGCAGCCCTGGCTTGGCCCAGGTGTAGGATATTGCTAAGTCACTTTGTCCCCTTTCACATCCCACCTGGAAGAAGACATGAATAGTGTCACCTTTGTGTTGGTCTGTGGGGCAGACCCCTTGCTCTGTGTGTGGTTATCTCTGCATTAGAGGCCCAAGAGACCTTCTTTGGCAGATTTTCAGAGGTTTTGGGGTATCAGTTAGTAGTATTTGATGTCCTGAAGCTCTGTTACTCTGCTGACATTTATCTCTGGTATTGCAGCATGCCCCTCCTCTAGGTCAGTTAAAACAACTTTTTCTTTTAAGTGGTGCCAATTTAACTGTAACCAGTTCCCTGTCACCTTAAGTCAGGTTTCAGTATAAAACTTGCACGGAAAAAATGCTGGTTAAGGAGAAAAAAGAAGTAAGTCTGGGTGAATGCCACACCCACCACAGAGGAGTTCAAGGCTGAAGTTAAGTGCATCCCTAAATCATGACCATGATAATTGTAACCTTCCAATGTCCACTGAGGATGAAATACTGCCTTAGATGGGCTTTGAAGAGATTTCACAAAGAACAGAAAATCCAACTGGGAAAATGACACAGGGAAATGTTAAAAACCAACCAAATAAAAAACCCAAATTCAAAACCAAACCCTTTTCTGGGTTTTTAGACCTCTATCTGATCTTTAAAACAGTTTTAGCAGTTGCAGCTTTTCCTGGTCACTCTGCTTTTAGCTCTGGGAGAAATTCTTGTCTGGAGATTTTGACATCCCAGTCAGCTTCCTTGGCAGTGCACCGGTAGAGTAAACTGCCTAACGATACTTGTCTTGGATGCTCAATCAACAGCAGTGAGAAGATAAACCTCTTATACTCTCTAAGAGAAAGCAGCCCAAAGTTTATAGCCACTGTCACAGGAGTAAATGGTGTCACAGACAAGTTGAAAGACTCTTCCAGCTCACACCTGTTGTGGTTTAGCCTCACACAGCAGCTAAAATACCACACAGTCACTCCTCCCCTCATGCCTCCACCCCACAGTGGGATGGGGAGGAGAACTGGAAAAGAAAGAAAGGCAGAACTCATGGGTTAGCATAAAAATAGTGTAACAGAACAACAGAGGGAAAGAAAACAGAGCTGGAAAACAAAAACAATAACAGAATACACTTAAGCAAGTAACTTACAGTACAACAGCTCTCAGAGGATCCTGATGCCCAGCTCCCTCCTTAGCAGCAAAACCTGTCCCTTAACCCCATCCCCACTTCATATACTGAGCCTGACATCACATGGGATGGAACAGTTTTGGGAAACTATCCCAGTGCTGGCTAATTTGTAACCTATCCCAGCTGTGTCCCCCAGCCACAGGTGCCACCAGCTCCAGCTCCTCTCCCAGCTCAGGTGAAAATTAACTCTACCCTAGCCAGTACCAGGATAACATTCTGCACTTGTAGGGGAGAATTTGTGGCCCTTTGCTGGAAATCTTGTTCATGTTGGGGTGGTGTTTTGAAGAAATCTATTGACTGGCTCCACTAAAGCCCAAGCTGAGGGGAAACTCAGAGAGTGAGCTACTCAGGATGTGTCAACAACCTTCAATCTACTACCTTTCCTTTTTTAGGACTGACTTAAGTTTTGGAGGCAGATTTGCATAGAAAGTTTAATGTGATATTGTCTGGACTTTATCAGACAAAGAGAACATCTTATTCTCCAGGGTTGTCTTCCTGATAGCATTTGTCAGGACAAAAAAGTTGAGCCCTTGCAAAGAAACAGAACAATCTCAAATAAGTTCCAAGAACCACAAGCAACATAGACAAAATGCTTGTATGCATGAGATAGTTGCTTCCAATGCAGTGGGCATGTGATCTTAAACAGAGTAGCTACTTTTGAAAAGCCTTCACCTGAATGGTCTTATGCTGGAAGAAGGATACACTAAAACAGGAGCAGTTACCAAGCTCATCAGAAGACAATAATCCTCTTCCGACTGATGGTATCCATTTGGTGTGAGGTATTGGATTGGGCCTTTCCAGTGGCTTCTGGCTTCTCCCAGTACAACACTGGTCAAGGTACAAAACAAAGGCAAAGGCCTCAGCCCGAGACTCTGTCAGGCATGCAAGCTCCAAACTAGCGGAAGTGTGGGTAACAGGTTCTCTGAATGAAAATGCAGAAGAAATACTTTCTGAACTAGATCTCTGAGGTTATTCACAGCACAGCAAAATCTGGGAAAATCACCTTCTGTCTCCTTTTCTTTCTCTCTTTTTATCTCTTCATCTTCAGGTATGACTTCCTCAAGTATCCACCCTTGTTTGATGCAGTTGGAATCTGGCAACATGATGCAAATGCAATGTTGATTTTTAAGCAAGGTTATGTAAATCCAATATGTTCAGTCACTGCAGTCCTGGGAATTCCCTTATCAGCAACATAATCATTGAGAATGAATTCCTCCAGTAAGTGAGTGGCAGGGAAGGAATAAGGGCTGAGCTAATCACCAAGCGTATCTGAGCCAGGATTTCCTCGTGCATGACAAGGAACCAGCACAAGATGAAATGTTTATGCAACAGAAATTTCCACTGCAATGGCCCTGTTTTTTAAAGGGCACAGCAGTCATTCTCATATAGCTGCACAAAGCATTAAAGCCACTGTGGAAGAAAATCTAGATCTTTCTGTTTGCCACATAGAGATACTAATCTAGTTTGGTGTCTGCCCTTGAGCTGATTTAGGGATAAAGAATTACACTTTTCTGTCCTGAGCTGCTCTGCAGTTGCAACTCTGAGCAATTAATTCTTGTGCCTCCCTTTGTCTCTGTAACAGGAACCTGTTCCCTGCCATTACACCTATGTGTAAACTCCTCGATGTAGGCCTGATTACTTGGGTTTCAAAATGAGACACGGGGGATGATGCTGTCAGTACCTGTTGTAGTTTAGCCACGCTCAGGACCAAGCTACTCAGTCTCTCACTCACTCTCCCCACCCTCTGAGGGAATAGGGGAGAGATAATACAACAGAAAAGCTCAAAGTTTGAGATAATGACAGGAACAGCTCATTCAATTTACTGTTACAGGCAAAACAGATTCCGCTTGGGCAAATCTATTTCAGTCTCAGAAGCACAGGAGGGAACAGGGGTTGCGATCACTTCATCACATGTTGTTTTCTGCTGCGCCTTCCTCCTCAGGGGACAACTCCTCATATTCCTCCCCTACTCCAGCATGGGGTCCTCCACAGGCTGCAGGTAGATCTTTGCTCCTCCGTGGGCCTCCATGGGCTGCAGGGCTGCAGGGCCGCAGCCGGCCTCACCATGGGCTGCACCACAGGCTGCAGGGGAATCTTGTCAGGAGCAACATTACTCCTCCCCCTCCTTCTTCAGTGACCTTGTCGTCTGCAGCCATTCCTCTCACAAGAAATTCTTCACAATCAGCTCAGGCAGATGCCTCTCATGCTCTTTCCACATCTCCTCTCTTCCCTTCTTGCAGCTGGGCCGGGCTGAATCAGGCCCAGACAGCTGCCTGGCGAGAGGCCAGAGGGTGAGGCCCACAAGGCCCACAACGCCTGTGCCTCTCCCTCTCTGCCTGTGCTTCTGCTGCTTCTTTTTTTTTTTAATATATTTTTTTTTTATTTTCCCCTTCTTAAATACATTATCACAGAGGCGTTATCACTATAACCAATTGGCTCAGCCCTGGCCAGCGGCAGGTCTCTCCTAGACCCAGCCAGGTCCGCCAGACAAAGGGGAAACTTCTAGCGGCTTCTCGCAGAAGCTGCCAATGTAGGCCCTCCCCCCTCACTCAACAAAACCAATGCAGTACCTATATTAGGTCCTTGCATCTTTCTTACTATTTATCTTTTCAATCACTACTCACAGGTGACTACTTTGTTTTCCTTTGGACATAATTTAGCTTTATTTATTGTCATTGTTGTTATTACTGTTCATAAAAGAAATTATCAAGGTAGCCTGGCTGATGGACTTTCAAGCATTTGGTAATGACTTCTACAAATCATGAAGAAAAATGAGCCTTCCAAACTGAGGCATAAGCAAAAGCAGGGCAAGGTGATGATGAGCTTTAAAGAATAGGTGTCCTTCCTAGTCAAAGATTCATTCCAGAGTGAGATTATAATGCAGTAAGTAATGTACCTGAGTCTTTGACAATAGGAAGCACATTTACTCTGTTGCAAATATACTAATCACTAGCCTAGCGACTTGCATTATTAGCTGAGAATAATTATTTTCTCCAAGGAAAGTATAGACCTTCAAAGGAGATAACATCTTAAATCACAGCGAATTTTAATTTAAACTCCAAGTGTAGGAATGCACGTAATATCCCATATCTCTGTTATCTGTCTGGGATGGTATCATTTTAGTGTTTTAAAGACAGTCCCAATCACTGAACTAAATACCTACAGCCTAACACTTTGCAATTTCATTTTCTCCTTGTCAGACTGTGTAATTGATATTTGTACTGGAGGTAACAAAACAGAAAATGTGAAGGTGTTGATAACTTTGCCATTACTGTCTCTTAAATTGCCTGAGAGATGGTGAGGACTGGATGGCAGTGAGGAACTCGTACCTTTATAATAGGATATAAAACCTTTCACATAGCCCAAGATTGTAGTCAGTGCCTGCTTATGTTGGGATAGGTATGTGATCTGCTACTGGCTTGTCACAACATCTCGTGTGACCACTTCTGCTAGCAGAAAGCCCAGTCCTGCAAAGAGCCAAGTCCATTGACTTCAGCAAAATCTCAGCTTGCTGCAGAATTTGACTGGGGATTTGGAGACTCGGCCACTGGCGAGTGGCATGAAATTGGGCTCTCCCTGCAAACATTTCAGTTTGAGATGCAATTGCTAGGGGCAGCTGGAAGAAGCTGAAATGTTTGAAGTGGACTTTGCTGTCTAACTTCCATGATTTGTGGTGTCTCGAGGACTGACACCTCCCATCTACAGTCATATCCAGGGAAGTGACCGATTCTGCTCCCCTTGTCCCCAGCTCAAGGACAGTAATGAGCTCTGTTCATAGGTTTTTTGTTGAGAGTGAATCCACCAGGTGAATTAGAGTTATTTTTCTGCCTCTGTGGGAGTTTGTTTCCTCCATTGAATGCCTTAGATTCAGTAAAAGCATTTCTTCTGTAGAAAATAGCTTAAAAGTGTCAAATGACAGTGAGGGCCAGGTAATTGCAAAAACTTTTATCTGTAGAAGACTCCCAGAAGCAGCTCTGGAAGATTTTCACAAACACATTTCTGAAATTACACAAGCTAGACACTGCACTCAAGATGCTCAATTACACTCACATCACTCCTATTTTATTCCCAAAACTAAGCACAAATATAAGTAAACTAGATGACCACATTCAAATGATTCCTGAATCTTCACCCATCAATCCAAGAGCTATACCTCAAGATGCAGTTTATTGCCTGTTAATGTGCAATTGGAAGAGAAAAAATGTGTCCCAAAGTCAGCACTCTACAACTAGTCAGGCCCTAGGAATTTTCAGTTTAGAGTTTGTGTGTCCTGAGGAACACAGAAAGCTGTCAGAAAGGCAGAGAGGGAAAGGCATGGGTTTAGAAGTGATTCCCAAAAGATATGCAAGAGATGCTTGGTTCATTGAAGACCTGGCTGCAGCGGGCTGAACAGAGAAGGACAAGACAATGGCTGTAAAATGTAGATGGCAGGTGTCAGGATTAAAAAGGTGACATTCTAGCACCACAGAGTTCAAATTCCTCAAATTTTCATGTGACACAACTGAATCTATTTTTCTTGAGCTCATCTGACTTTCTGCAGTTTGCAACAGAAACCTTCAGGGGTCAGGTCTCTGAGATAACATATTGACAGAACTCCAGAAAGCTTGAGTCAATTCAGTGGAGCGTGTTGCAAGATCTGTGTTGACTGTGTTGGTACCGGTATTCCTCTTTTACTACCCTCGTGCTATCTATGCCCACATCTGGAAAGAGTTGAACTGCCTAAGCAGGTCATTTCTGAGGAGTTAGCTGTAACATGGGTCATTCTCCCACTCCAGAGCTGCACCAAGCTTTTCTTCAGCTGTCAGAGCTCTGAAGCTATATAAATGCCCAAAGACTTAATCTTTTCCATTGCTTTCTGATCCTTTTCACATTTTCCTTTCAAGTTTGTGCAACACAAAGTGCAATAGGGCTGATGAGTTGCGGAGATGCAGATGGCCTGCAGAGGTGACCCTAAGTATGAAGCCTTTGAAAACTAGGACTTTCATGTTGAAATTACTAGTCAGGAAAAGAAAACAAAACAAAAGAAAACACCACCCCATCTCCCTTCAAATATTAATCATTTGTTGAGAGCATCTTCCGGGGTGATAGATAATTGCTATCCGTTCCGCCTCCAAAGCAGCTCAAATCAGCCTGGTGACATTTGTCACAAATGGAGGCAGTTATTAATAGGTTGCATACTTATAAGATTTCTTTACAATGCAAATTGCTTCTTACTGAGCTGCTTTTATCCCAGCTTTTGGGCCATCTTATCCATATATTCCTGACATCTCATTCCTCAGTGGTGTCTGAATATCCTTAGAGGAAAGAGGAGTGAAAGCCCAGTGGACTCCATTGCTTGGGGCAGCATTAGGACCTCTGTAGATGTTCCGGCAGGATGCAGGACACTGCTTCAGCAAGGATTCGAAGGCCCTGGTGCCTACCTTATTGGTAAAACAATTACCAGAATAAGTCCCAGAATGTGTCCAATATACTTGTCATCCAGTGCTCACTACTGGAGGAGAACAAGACACTTGTACCCATCCACTTGGCAACACTGAGTGAATAAGAAGTTTAATTTATTTGGATTGCAGAGACGCTTTGGCAAATGTACAGTGGGGATCACTTTACCTTCTTTTCAGCATTATATGAAATGTATATTTTTAGCACTTGAATTCAGAACTAACTTTTTAGGAATTTCCTGGCTTTAAGCCTCTCAATTTGAAAAATAATCAGTAAAATGTTAAGAAAGGCTGAGGGAATGTAACAGGGATGGTGACAGCTGTGAGATGTTGCTGATGTCCCATTTTGATCACTGTTTTCATCCTCAGTGTCAGAAATAAATTCAGACAGGAGAAAGCAAATACAATGCAGCCTCCAAACAAAATATGTAAATACAAATCAGCATATAATAGTAGCAGTGACCGAGGGGCAAGCATTTGCCAGAGACTAGAGGCTTTCAGAATCTCAGATGAGATTGAAAATCAAGTCCTGAGCTCTCCTTGTCAATAATGGATTAATGAAATGAACAGACACACTGTGTATATGATGGGAAGATATCAGAAAAGTAAGTACTGAAATCCTGGCTGGATTTTTGTGTGCAGCACAGTGTACTGAGTTGCTCTAAGAACCGAGCTTTTGTTTCTTTGAAAATATGTCCCTGCACTGAAAAAGATTAAATTGGACTTACTGCAATATGTATATTATATAAACAGATTCTGGTAGCTCTTGTGGTCAGATGTGATTTAGAAATGCAGATTACTATTGTTATTATTAATAACTATGATAATGACCAGCTGGGGTTTATAACCTAGGACACACTAGTCCTGGCAGTTTATTACTAATGTATGTGTCCTGATCATTATCTTATAAAATAGCCAACCAAAGTGCTATACTGCGTGTAGGAAACCATCCCCTCTGTGCTGCTAAGTGAACTAAACGCATAGGTACCATTAGTCCTCCATTATGTACTCTTCCAAGCACAATTAAGTGCAGACAGGGTCTAAAACTGGGGCCTGTTGTTTTTCCCAAGTGCATGATGTAGGTGGAGTGTGGTTATTATGCCCATTTCAGTTCTTGGCTTTAAAAAAAAAATGCTAAATGGTCTCATTAAAACCTCATAGAGGAAATCTAGTCATCCTACTGAAATATTTTTGGGCTCTTCCAAAACCAGTAATCAGAGTCTGAAGACAGTCATCTGCCTTGCTAATGGACCACAGTTACACATGTAATTGATTAATTAAGGAAAGAAAATCACTGCTGAGACCAAGGGAGGAATCCACAGCTTCAGCAGGCATTGAAGTGAAATTGCAGCTCCTCCTGGGCAAAGCAGCTGAGTTTGTTTCAGGTATTTATGTCCCCTTTATACTGCTTTGTCTTTTCTATACTGGGTCTTATTTGGTATCCCAGTGTTTGATGCATGGGTAAAAGATAAGGAAGGCAAGAAACACTCCAGCCCTCCTTTTCGAGCTGGCAAAAGGAGCATAGTTTTATTGGGTTTTAGCATGTGTGTTTATTTCCATGTAGTTGTTCATAGGCTTTGTGTGCGTGAGCAATTGTGTACACGTAAAGAGGCGACGGAGGGAACTCACACAATTGAGCTCTGTGGCAAGTTTTGGTGATGTCTGCCATTCTTTGCAAGCTGTCTTGTCATGGTTTACCTCTTGTGGAGGTTGTGCCTCCTGCCTCACTGTTTGCTTTACCAGTTTGGAGCTTCACCAGTGCTTCATAGCAAAGTTGTTGTACAGGGCCCCGGCTGAGGAGAGATTTCACATGTATGAAGAGCTAAACATAAATATCTTGGCAGGTATTTTGAACAGGGGAAGCGGCGCAACGCAGAGTCCACTCTGTTGAGCCCATGGTGAGTGTATTGCTAGGGAGATGAATTGTGCTCCATGGGAGCTCTTTCAGGGTGTAAAACTTTTAAGAGTAGAAAGAAGTGGGGCACTGAGGGATGCTGCCTGCAGATGACACAGTGAACATTAGGGTCTTGCTGCCACCGCATAACACCTGGCCTGAGAGACTCCTTGCACTTTGAAAGGACTCTCTGGTATTCTCTCTCTCTGGTATTCTCTCTCTATGTGTACTATTGGCTGCATTTAAGATAAAAGAAAATATAGCCTTAGATGTTTTTGTTCTGGTTTTGTTTAGTGAGGGGTGGACTAAGGTGGTAGCTTCTGTAGGAAACTGCTAGAAGTTGCTCCCCTTTGTTCAGTGGACTCGGCCGGGCCTAGGGCGGACCCGCTGCTGGCCAAGGCCGAGCCAATTGGTAGCAGAATGTTCTGTGATAATGCCTCTGTGACAACATATTTAAGAAGAGGAAAACAGGAAAAAAAAAAAAGGGAAGATGTGAAGGAGCTGAGCAGGGGCAGAGAAGGGGAGGCGTGAGCCTTGTGGGCCTTGCAGGCCTCACCCTCTGGCCTCCCGCCAGGCAGCCGACTGGGCTCAACTCAGCCCAGCCTGGCTGCAAGAAGCGTAGAGGAGATGAGATGTGAATGAGATGTAAAAAGATCCTGAGAGGCGTCTACCAGCCTGTTGTGAAAAATTTTTCTTGTGAGAGGAACAGCTGCAGATGCCAAGGTCAGTGAAGAAGGAGGGGGAGGAGTAATGTGATTTTTTTTGGGGAGCCAATTGAACCTTCTCCTCTCAGCTTCCTTAAACTTTTGATTGTGAGTGGCAAGGATCTGAAGTCCAGTACATTTCCTTAACTACATCTTAAGGTATTTGCCCTTAACTGCTATGAACAACTGTAATAAGCAGTTTTTTGGAGGTCACTTAGGTCTGCATTGCTATCCAGTGCCATATAAAGATTTGATGAAGCACTTACTCATCTGGGCTGAATTTTAAGCATAACATTAACTGTGTTTGACTCCACTTGGTGTTAGTGGGGCTTACAATGAGTTTTAAGTGTTTCACTGAATAAGGATGGATTCAAGTAGGTGTTTATTGTTAAGCATGCACATAAGCACCTGACTGATTCAGGACCTAAGAGAGATAAATGGAGAGAGTTACAGAGCAGCTGGTATCTCTGCCTTCCTATCAGTGCAATTTCCATTCAGTGAGCAGGTGAAAAGGGAAAGGAATCAGAAAAGAGAATAACTAGATTAAATTAAAGAAGGAAGGGAGACAAATAGGTGTTGGTTGGGTCATGGGCATGTTCAGAGTGACACATTGACTCTGTCTGACAGATCTCCTTATATACATATGTCCTTTCTTTCTGAGGGGCAGTCTATCTTACAGTTGTGAATGATGGCCTAATAGAAGGATCATCAAGATAAGTGCAATCTTATTCATAGTCTATAGCACAGGAAAATCTCCTGGTCTTCTGATTTATGTCAGCTTTGAGACCAAGCCAGAAAACCTGTTATTATGGAGCAACTTTGTATGCGTGTGCACGCACGTGTGTGTCTGCATATGCAAAACCCATCATTATCAGACACAATAATGGCATTTTATTGGAAATAAATTAAACTTCCCTTGTCTATTTGGCTTATGATTCATCTTGGAGAGGCAAAACTGAGGGACCTGCAGCCACCTCAGCTTCACTGACCTATGAGTGAAGCTTATTTTATTGTATATTTTGTTTTCTTGCACATTCAGATGATAACATTGTTGAGAAAGGAGAGCACAAGAGTGACATACAGAATTCCTGGGTTTCCTTAAGGATTTATGTAGTTTGTCTGTTTGATCTCTCTGTTTAACTTCCATCCTGGGTTGCCATTTTACCTATAAAATGGGAGCAGTGGTATTTCTCTACCTACCTAAGGGACCCCATAGAATCATAGAGTAGTTTGGGCTGGAAGAGCTCTTCAAAGATAATCTAGTCCAACCCCTCTGCCATGGGCAGGGACCTCTTTCACTAGATCAGGTTGCTTAAAGTCCCATTCAACCTGAATTTTAAGACTTCCAACAATGAGGCACCCATGACTTCTCCGAGCAACCTGTTCCCATGTTGCGCATATGTGCAATTTTGTGGGTTTCCTGTCATTCCAGGATTGTAATGGTAGCTCTTCATTGAATTGTCATTTCCCACTTCTCTGGATGGAAATTTATTTAACACACATATCTCTGAGTTCGTGCTCTCATCTCTTGGGAATATTTAGTCCTCTCATGATACACAACCCAATTCAAAGAAATCAATTCATTCAGGCTTGAGAAGAAAATTATACTGCAAAGGAGAAATAAATGAGTAGCGGATGTTTAGTCTAATGGATGATGAAAAGCTAAAGTGTTTTAAACATTAATTTATTACCACTAAGACTAGCAATGGGATTTAGGGGCAGGAAGCTCCTGAATTAGTTCATTTTCTTGCTGGCATCTCCGTTTTTCTTTCTGGAGCGCCAAAGTATATCGGTTGGTTAAAGTGGACAGTGTCTGTAAGGCATGGCAGATAGCCTGTAGGATAGCTACTTAAAAACAGCAGCCTGCATAGAGCCACATTCTGCCACTGTCCAAAGACAGAATGAAGGTGGAATGAAAGTGCTTAGGACTGAAGACTAAATCAAGGAAAACAGAGTGGAGGAGAAGAAAACAAAGTGATAACAGTGAACACAACAGGCAGGGACATCTGCAGAGCAGCTCTGCAGTCCTGATTTGCAGAGGGTAATCATGGCAAACCTAAGATCTGCTACAACAGATGTAGTCTATTGTTTCCTTGGAGCTGTTCCAGCCTTCACAGACCTGCCTGGTAGCATCTCACATTTTGCCCCTCCCAATGTGATTATATATAGGGATGGGTTAGTATTTTACAAGTAGGAACAAGAGAAAGAGCCTTTTGAAGATGTTGTCTTTTTCAAATTTGTTTAACTGAGTTTTGCTTTTGTATAGAGGGATTTGGGCTAGGAACTATCAGCGAGCATGCACATGAGTATTTTTGTATGTTCCTCTCTCCTGTGAAACGCTCAGGAGTCATTGCTGAGAGGCATATGGGGAGAGGTGGTTCCAAGGAGCTGAACCGTAGGCAGGGGGGCTGCTTCCCTCTGGGCTCAGTGCTGCTCCTTTGAGGTGTGTGGCTCAGTTCCTACACCAAAAACCAGTTCTTAGCCGTGGCTTAGAAGTGAAATGCTCATATGTCAGGAAGTGCATTATTGTATTTTACTTGTCAGCTTTAAGTCTGATGCCTTAAAACATGCTCCATCTTTGTGCCATTGCTTTAATTGTTCTACAGTCAACTGATCTGAAACAGCACTCAGACCATCATGGACTGTAATCACTGCTGCTACACCAAAATCAATGAAACTTTTCTGGTTTAGCCCACTGGAGATTTAGGTCATCTCTTCCATTTGTCTCAAACCAGCCAAGTTTGAGTTTCTGTATTCATCCTGAATAGGCAGCATGTTGTGAGCATCTGATGTCAGAAGCGTAGTGCATAGGTCTTGCAAACTGAGCCCCTGAAGAGGTACATCTATCTGACAAACATAATATTCGGGATCTGCAAACACAGAGAATCACTAGAATAGACCAGCCACTTAGGCAGAGAAAATATAAGAGATTGTGTTCAATGTACTGTATACAGGAGTCCCTTTTTCAGCATATATCCTATTAAATTAACTGGAAATGAGTGTTCATCAGTCTCTAAGGGAAAGAGCCTAAAGCCTTTTCTTTTCTTCTCACATCAGACATTCATCAGGCCTTTGATCTTACTGCTCGTGACTACATTGGCTTACAGAAAAGGTCAGAAAACAGCTCTGCAAATACAAGTTGGATTTCCAAGGGCCAAATCCATTAGTCCTTAGGTGGGAATTTTTCAATAAAATAATGGTCAAATCCAGCAGGTCAGTCCTATCCTTTTTATTTAGTCAGTGCTGTTGAGGTTGTGTGGATACTTCAAATTCCCCATTGTTTCTCTCCAAAAGCAGGATGAATTCAGAATCAGGGTAGAATTATCTTATTTTTGCATGCTCAAAACCTTCACGTCTGTCTTCTTACTCCATGCATTCTTCTCAAGAATATCGACTCTGACTGTCAGACATTCTTCCAGTTTTTGGCAAACAGCTAAGGATTCACTTTAAGGAAAATGGCTGGCCTCAGAAATCCTTTTGAATGCTTCTTGTTACTTCTGGTAGAGAATGAATATCTCTTCTGCTTTGGTGACAAGGTTAAAGATACCTCTAGAGCCATTTGCTGTGACTCCATTTGCTTGTAAACATGGAGATAAAGTCCAGGTTTGGCTTTGTTCAAGTGCCTCATTTTAGTGCCTCTTGTTATATGATACTATACACAGCAGTAATTGGAACAAAACAGTTTGGTTTTTTTTTGGTCATAAAATTCTGCTCTGTGATAGGTGGATCAGAGACAGGTGAATCTCACATGTGCTGTTTGTTCTTGAATTGCATGGCAGAGTCCTTCTGCAGAAAGGAGTCCAGCCCTCCTACTTTCCTTCTCCAAGTTCTATTTCTAAAATAGATTAAAAGTAAACTCCTGAACCTAGGCTCTCTCTGGAGAGAAGTTTAATGCCTCACTTGCAATCTGCATATCCCCAGTTTGAGGAGGGAGAGCCATCACGCAGGCTCCCTGGCAGATGACACCTCCTGCAGTTATGCCACCATAAAGGGGCCCTTCTTGTGCCTTGTAAAGCTTTTCCAAGTGATAGATGGTGCTTTCCTGTCTCTCCATATCCATCAAAACCTCTTAATGAATTTGATTGCACTCTGAAAGTGCACCCTTGCCATAGGAGTGAATTAACACCAAGGGGAAAAGTCAGTTTTCCACTCATTCACATTTTTTCATTTGTCACATTATCTCCTCAGCTTTAAAACCCCTAATGCTCTGGGTATAAGCTGCTGATTAATTACAAACTTTCACTATTCATCTATGAACTCGTATAAAACATGAAAAATGCAAGACAAAAATCAGACCATCTACAGAGCTTCCCTGCCCTACCCGTGAGTCTCTGCGGTGACCTGCACAAGCAGATCTAGCCTGTGGGATGTCACGGGTAAGTTAACAAGTCTGAGAGATTTCAAGTGAGAGTTTGTCACAAAGCTCAAGGAAGAACACTATACTGTCAACTCCTTCGTTCAAAGTGAGGACAATCTAGCCCAGTTTCCTTTAGCACATGCAATCCTGGTGATACAGCACAAGGAAAGTTAGCTCTTGTGCTGAACATTTGATCTGAAGAACAACAGAGCCTTCAGGGCAACCTTGAAATACTTCCAGAGCAAATCCTCTGGCAAATGCATATTTGCATTAGCTTTTGCAATGGCTCTTTATTCTCACTAACTTCTTGCATGCAGAAATCTGTCTAAATGTTTTCAGAAATCAAATCTAAGGGAATGCAAGCACCAAAACAAACTTTTCTTCTTCCAAGAAAAGGGAGCAGTGTTTCCTAGACTCCAGCCAGTAGCAATGTGTAAAAGCATGAAATCCAGGTTTTTGCCTTCCTCCTCCATTGTTAATAGTCAGAATCACACCCAGACTTTGAGCCACTGCAGGCCACCCTATTACTGGGCTATACTGGTTTTATAGAAAACAAACACTGGCCCAGGTTGCCCAGAGAGGTGGTGGATGCCCCGTCCCTAGAAACATTCCAGGCCAGGTTGGACGGGGCTCTGAGCAACCTGATCTGGTTGGAGATGTCCCTGCTACTTGCGGGGGGGTTGGACTGGATGACTTTTGAAGGTCCCTTCCAACCCTAAGCATTCCGTGATTCTATGAAAAACTGAAAGGCAGTGATACTTGGTCCTCTTATCAGATGCCTTATTGTTAAACAGCCCTGTCTTGCTTAACTGCTCGAAATTATACTTCTGTTCTGTCACACTGACTAATGGGCACTGCAGCCATTATTTTCATTTTAAGCTAGATCCAAACTCAAATCTCCGTGGATGAATAAATGAATTCATTTATTTTATTGCAGTACTCAGTCCTCAATAAAATGTCAGAGGTAAAGGAGTATGTTTTGTTGGGTTTTTTTTATGTTCTTGGATAGAAATATTCTGGGCACGCGCTCTAGACATGCTTCTTGGGGAAATTAATTATTGTTATTTTATTATTACTACCATTTAACACTTGTATGGTGTTTTACATCTTCAAAGCACTTTGCGAACATTTAGCTAATTAATTAAAGTGCATTTCATGCAAACTGTTCCATTTCCATCTGGATTTACAATCAGCCCTCCTTTATGGGAAAATTATGTCACATATAAACTAAACTAAAATAAAAAGCCGGTTGTAGCTAGGAGCAGTATTTTGTGTGGAGCAGTGGGAGGTAGGAAGTAATGATGCCTCTGCAGCTGTCACCCTCAGCTGGGGTCCTGGCGGCTGTGGTACCGCTCGCTGCTCTGGACAGCCCCTAACACAGAGGGACCCGCAGCTCACAGCAAGGTGCACACCCAGCACAAGATTTAAAGACAACTCAGTGGCCTTATTTCAGAGGAGAGTTTTGGAAGTGCTGACGGCTGCCCGTTGTTAACAGTATTCCTCCATCCTGTTTTCATCATGGGATTGACAGCAGTTATTTCAGCCTTACCCCCAGTCAGAGCAATGGCAATGACATCTTCTAACTGTCTCCATCCTGGAGATGAAGATAAGATTCGTTGCAAAGTCTTTTTTACTCCTGTTGAAGTTCAATGAGGCTTGAAAAACACTGAGTTTGAATGACTAAATGGGAACATTGCTTTTGACAATGTGGCATTGGGGAACCTGTGGCTTGTTGGTCAGCCTTCTCCAGTGCCACGGGATGGGTCTGGCTCTGCCTGCCAGCTCGTTTGCCTCCCACATCAAGCCGTTAAAGGCAGAAATGTGCTCAGCCATTTGGGTGAGCTAAGGACACCTTGGTTTAACTGCCATCCTGCTTCAGCACCAGATGCTAGAAACTAAACATATATAGTAAATAGATATATATACACTTTTTGTATACACAATCTGTTACACACAGAAAATAAGAGACCCAGACAAGCGTCATAGCAAGAACTGTGGAGACTTGATGTGAGAATGACAGCAGGAAAAAAATGCACAGCTGGCAGAACTCAGGAATTTTAAGATATACTGGGGCCAAAAGAAAGTTTAACAAGGCAGAGATGACTACTAGATTTGTGTATGTGTTGTTCTGGAGAAAATATTAGGAAAAAAATATCAGAATGCCAAAATATTCAATTTGAATACAGATGCAAACTTTTAAACAGGAAGAGTAATTAAGAAGCAGAATAATTTGCTGTCACAAATGTTCTATATTCTGTGGTCTTTAAAACAATACTGGATGCTCTATCGTCTTACGTTAGCCAAAGAGCAGTTTGCACATTCAATTCAGTTTAACGAGATGAAGTTTAGAGATGTCTGACATCAGAAGTTTGATGAGAATATCTAATGATTTATGTTTGTCCTTGAACTCTGTGAATAGTGTAGCATAGGACACCTTTCACATAGAAACTGATGTAAAAACTGCCTTAGAAAGCATTCAGCACTGGTGGGAGGATTGCTCAGTTGAGAGCATGACTGAGCATCACGCCAGATCAGCAGTCTGGGGCTTTTTGAGGGCTTGTGCTGTACTGTGGGGCTCCAGCTCCTGTGTGCAAGAGTTAAACTTGCAGGGGTAACATTCCTAGGGGAACAGCAGCGTTGGGGAGGGATGCTCTGGAGCAGTTGAGGAAGAGGAGAAAAGGAAGATGATAGCTTGTACCAGTGACCTGGTAAAGATAATCCAAAGGAAGAAGAGAAGACTTCACCAAAGAGGAAAACAAAGCATTTTTTTTTTTTGTCAGAAAGATTTTTTAATAGTAAGATGCTGATTTTCTTGCAAAGATATTTTAGTTGCTTTTTTCTATTCTGTATTAAGCTGAAGTTTTGGCAGTCAATGGCCAGTATTTTCCAGCTGAAAATTAAAATATTCTTTTGGGACTCCAATTATATTTTAGGAACACGCCCAGACTTTGAAGGAAAACATGGGTATGTATTTAACATTTGTCCCTCCGGTGAAAACAAATGTTCTCTTAAAAAAAATAGGTTTTAATGGAAAAAATTGACTGCTGTAAGAGTCTGTACAGTCATGGTAACCTAAGCAGCATGGCAAAATGTGTCTGTAATACTTTAAAGCTACCCTGCTTCTTTCCTTGTATCACTGCTGTTGGGCAATATAGTCATGCCGAGTGAAACTGGGTCTGCTAGTAATTTAACTCTTGCCCCAAGTCCACAAAAATCCTGATCTTTCACTTAAGGAAGAGCAGAAACCATTTTTGACCTCTGCTGCAGTTGAGATAGCTGTGCTTTCCTTTATAACTTGTTAAACATGTATAAGATCTAAAAGGAGAGAACTAGGGTGAACGAGATTTCAAAACAATCAGAAGTTCATGGCTGTGTTTGCTTTTTGAATTCTAACACAGAAATTGTAATGTTAAATTCTAATGCACATTTTCCTCAAAGGGAACAGGCTAAAGTTAGCGATGAATAGGCATTTTCTGCATCATGGCTGCATTCTAAAGGAAGCCTCCACCTCTGTCTAATTATGCCCTTTGGCTCTTGAGTTTTTATCTATGTTGGTTTTCCACTTTGATGATCATTTCTAAATTGTTGCTTATTATTGTAGTATCAGTTCTTTGCAGAACGCTTCCAGCAAGATGTTTTAAAACACTGTGCATAGATCCTGTTGTAACTGCTACTGATAATCTCTACCATGCCTGAGAGAACTTTCCCAGGTAATTGGGAAATAAGGTAATCCCAATGCTCCTGCAGAAGGAGAAATTCAGAGTTTCTCTTTTCTGCACTCAAAAATATTCAGACAAGTCTATGACTGAACTTTTACATCTTCATAGGACAAAGTAGAACTCCTCACATCAAGACCTGAACTAGGTTCGAGGACCACACAGAGCCACGGCCTTGGCTTCTGCAGAACCACAGCAGCTCCAAGATAGGTGGCACTCCTGGAAGTTAAAGGCCTTCTGAAGAGCTGTACAATTTGGCTGGGCTTTCTGTACAACACAAATGATATGTACTGACTATTGCCATGAAGATCATTTATGTGTGCAAACCACGGCCCATACTGAGTTTCCTTTTCCCCAAGGAGGGAAGGGCTCCCCCTCCTATCAGAACAGCCAGAGGGATTAGTCATGAAAGAAATTTCTCAGCAGTATAGTTCATACTTGGCTGCTGGGGTTTAAAAATCTGGCCCCCAATTGATTACTTTCCTAGCGCAGGAGGGAAAGCTATGTGTGGATTATCTCTTGGCCAACACTAGCTTTAGCTAGAAAAATCAAAGGGGAAGATATTTAAGAAATTATTTTCTTTCCCCTGTATGCCTAGCTGCTTTCTTGCCTTCCTGAGACTCAATTTCTATAGCTGAGCTTCAATTTTCAGCTCTGTGCCACCTCTGTGAACTAAAAATTGAATTTAGTATGACAGAATCAGTGAACAGATTGACCCATCAAGTTCAGATCTTGCTCTATGTTCATGCTTCACCCTGCTTGTATATTTTGGGGTAGCTTGAGAGTCAAAATGCCTGGCAAATTTTCAGATTGTCAAAGTGCAGTCCCAGAGGCTTCTTGCTCCTTTCCCCTCCTTTTCCCACTTCTCAAGTCCGAGTCCAGCTAAGGTACTTCCTGTGTATACTGTTCCATTGGGCAAATGATCCTAATGAAGGTGCATTTTTTTTCCCGACAACGCCATACCTTCCCAGATTGTCAAAATCAGCCTGCTCATCCAGGAGAGGAACCTATTCAGGCTTGAAGTTGCAGCAGGTTTGGAGGGATGGCTCTAGGTAGAAATGGAATTACCAACATGACCTTCTACTTTGTCCCCATTCCCTTACTTCACCTGCTTTTAGGTTCTCCTGAACACTGGATTGAACACTGCATGTCTTGTTCACATTTGACCCCTCTGTAGCTGACAGGGGAGGCAGTAAATGATGATTTCAGTGCCCCACACTCTGCTTTTATGTAATGAACTGATGTAACATGGGAACAGTCTTCACTGACTGATGCCATGGCTGGCTGGGAGTAGCTTTACAGATGTGTCTATCAAGGCATCCTTTGAAAAAAAAGACTTTGTATATCATTCAGTCATCACCATCTAGATAGTGCTCACATAACCTGACCACAGGGCAGGAGCACAGCAGCTTGGGCTAGGCAGAAGGTCTTTATTTTAATTTCTGTAGGCTGAGAATTTCCTGTAACATTTCAATAGCCAAAGAATTATTTGTTCTTGGGCACCATTTTCTGAACAGGGAATCTGTCAAGTACATTTGCATGGTTTAATTTCAGTGACTGTTTGTTTAAGCCCCGATCCCCTCCAGGTTTTGAAAAGGCACTTTTTCCCCTGCATTTGGTAAAAGCTGATTTCTTCCATCCCTCAGAAAATCCTGACGAAGCTTAAAATGAACCTTCCTATTCAATCCAAAACAAACAAAGTTTGTATCCTTCCGTACTCAGCTGTCTACCCGTGTTCTTGGCAGCAGGTCTGTGGTTAGTTCAGGCTCTCCGGCGGCTGCCTCTCCTGCTCCAGCACGCGGTGAGTGCAGGCGCGGTATTTTCAGGGCTGGCATGAACAGGCTTCCTGGCGGGATTTCTTGGTGACAGATGAGTGGAAAAAAAACACATGAATTTATAAAACCTCTTTCCTGCCATTTTGTGTCTGGTGTTTGGATTATTCTGTGTTTAAGAATCTGGATTGCAGCTTTTCCCATTGCTGGGATGCTAATAATAGCTCTTTCTTATGTTGACTCTCTGGTGTCTAATAAGGAACACAGCCCTAGCATCAGCCTCAACATAAATACAGATGCTTTTCTACTTGCTGGCTTATTGCCTTCTGGGAACTTAATATAATTCAGAGTATTCACGTATCTGGTTCAAATCAGCCAGTGGCCATCACAATTTTTAGGGAGCCATAAGCAAAGAGATAGCTGCATACATAGCATGGATCACAAATCTTTTTCAGGTACACTGTCAAAGGAAGAAGCCATCTTCCTTTGTCTGGCTGCAGATTCATCCAGGCCTGCAAGAGTTCTGGTAATCAAGACTTTGTCATTCCCGTTACATTCAGTGACATCTTCTGCTCTCTTACTTGTAAACTACAATAACCCATCAGTCACAGCCCTTTTCCACCACCCCTGAGGTGAGCAGGGGCTGCAGTCAAACCGCCTCGCTCCTGTCCATCTGAAACTAGATCTTCCAACCCATTGTCATTGTAAAAATAAAAGAGCGAGAATCCCTGGCTCCCTTTTCCTTTGGTCTATGTTTCTCACTTATTCTTAAACCAGCGGCAAATCCCACCCTCCTGAGCCCCAGGCCCCAGAGGAGCAGAACGCTGTTAATTAATTCTAATGAACATCAGACAGCCAGCTCCTCTCTCTCTGCATTGGGACAGGGGTTACTTTTATCTCCATCATTTTCTTTCCTTGATTTGATTTCCCCCCAGCTAAATTAAATCTCCGTCCTCTGTTTCAATTGATTTTTCCTTTCTTGCTCTCTTTTTAACCAAAATAAGTTTACATAAATGTAAAAGTAACAAGACGAGGTCTTAGAACAGACACATCAACTGTCTAATGTGGTCCAGGCTGTCGTAAATCAATAGCAGTGTAGTTTAATTTGTATTTTCATAACTCACTTGGTTCTCCCTCCCCTCTTCCCCCCTAACCCTGAAAGCTAAGTTTTGTTTAAATGTCACCAGGTCCTGGGAGACTTGGATGAAGCTGTCTGGCCCATTGGACCATTCATTTGATGCAAGAGCCATGAAACACTCAGATTTCTGTCACAGAAGCATTATTTCTTGCATTAGCCATTTATGGATTTACACATCTTTGCACATCTCAACAGTAAATAAAATAAATAACAGGCACCGAAAGCCTGGCAGCATGACAGGGACCTTTACAGGATGCAGAACAAGGACAAAATTAAAAGCAGAGAGAGTAAATAAATCTGCAGAGAGGTATTCTGACACTTGTGTGGGTAATTGCTGCACTCTGCTTTACAGTTATCATTGTATCTGTGTGGGGTCAGAGGGAACAGATATCCTCCAGAGACAAGGAGGTTCTTGCTGTAATGCGAGACCAGCCTTGCACAGGAGTCTGGCATGGGCAGCAACCCAGGGATAAGATGGGAAATAGATGAGGACTAATAACACCTTTGGTTATGAAAGCTATTTCTTATCTTCACCTAATAAGCTTGGAAAAACTTGGCTTTGTGTAGGCAAGTGTGATGGCTTCCAACAGCAGACTAGCTTAAATTTTTTCTAAAAAGCATTGGATTGTGGATGAAGGGTAATATTTCTGTCTATTTGGATGAAAACACAATTTGATAAGCTTTTTTGATTGTGGGCAAAATTCAGAAGTATTTACCTTATCTGTTGTATACAACTCAGAGATGGCCAAGGACAAACCCATTGAGTTGTGAGATTTCTTGAAGAGCACAGTAAAACTGCTGAGCTCTAAGGGTGCAGGATTTGGCCCTGTTTGCTTACAGCAGAGGTGCACAGGAAGCTGTGATGGAGGGGAACAATTTGCACTAGTTTGTCCTAGATGACCTGACAGCTCCTGACTTTCTGGCTGTCCTTAAGCTCACAGATTTGCTAGGATAGTAAGGTTCCCATCAAAAGACAGGTCTAAGCATGTGTTTAACTTTCACCACATTCAGCGTAACTCCCTGGTCTTAATGGTCTTCAATTACTGCAACACAAGTATGCATGCAACCGCCTTGTTGAATTTAGGCCTAAAGCCAGAGCAGATGTGTACACACAAATGAATATGTATGTGTGCATATATACCCATATATAAAAAGCATATAATATTTGCTGTCACCATAGCAACAGGATGTCTGTGTTGCTGGTGCCTTGGTAACAGTGTCTGTGTATGTCTGCACATATGAGTTGCCATGGGATTGGGTGTGGCATATACTTTAATAGAATAAGTTAAAAAAGCACAGGAAAACCTAACAAGACATCTACCTGCTAAATTGTTATCCCTTTTACACATCTCCTTACAACCTCTGCATGCAGATCTGCTCTTTATTACAACTAAGGAAGACTGAAAAGTCTTCAGAGCATCCTTTTTTCCTGTGCTTGCCCCCTACATTAGACAAATGATGGATAAAGTTTAGAGAAAAATAACAGCATTACAACACAATGACACGTGGACAGGAGTGAAAAGAGTTTTCTTTGGTGAATCCTTTCACCCTGAAGAACGAGTGCAACAGAGCACCAGTAATAATGCACCAGGGAAAAGGAAAGCAGTGGGAAGTCAAATATAGCTACCTTGGAAAAATCATGGTCTAGCCCAAACAGCAAGAAATACCCGTTACTCCACAGCAACCATTAACAATTAGAGATAGTTCCAAATACTTGAGTTTCTAATATAATAGTTGATAACAAAAAAACACTGATGCAAACATCAATACCTAAACTATTGTAGGGAGATTAATAAATCTGTGTGTCTTCTGAACAGAAATAAGTTGGGCTGCTCACATTCATAGCCAGGGTTAAAGGGAGTCATTGCTGCACTGGCCATTTTCTGAAAGCCATCTCGAGTCATTAGATTTAGATGTAGCCATGAGCTATCCTAAAATGAAATAGTTCCTTAAAGTTTGGTAAAACAAAAGGAAGGAGGAGATAGGCTAAAGACTTACTGTGCCTTTTTTTTTGTTTTGTTTTCTGAGCCCTATGATCCTGAATTTCTATCTTGGATGTGATCATTTTAAGTTGTACTGTATACTTGCCCATTGACCTGAATACCTATAAAAGCCTTATTTGAATCAACCCCAAATTTTAGAAGAAAACACCTTGACAAAGAAAAATGGTAGTGGAATAATGGTAGGATGAGATATCCGTGAAGGAAGAACATTCCTATTATGAGGTCATCCTAATGGTAGTAAAAGGCACTGATGTTAAAAATGACATTATAAAGAAGCACTATAGAACAACTGTCATTATGTGAGGATCATGAGAATACTGTTCATATCAAAAGAAATCAAAGCTATTACTTACATCCTATGCAATCATGCCCATGAATTCAGGGATCCTTGAAATTCTTGTCTTGCATTCTTCTTACATTTATTTAACAAGTAATTCTCACTGGTTTTATTAAACTGGAAGTGCAAAACCTGGCCTGACTGCAGTTGCATTTCAGTCAGTAGGAGATTATATTTAGCAGTGATGAAATTAATGCCTGAAAGGACACAGTAAACAACAAATGAAGAGTGAGAGAAAGGAAATATCAGGGAAGAAAAAAATAACAAAGCACCCAAGGAGCAGAGTTGCATTAGACTCTGTTTGATTGCAAATTGCAAATATGACTCTGATGGCAGCGCTCCGCATATTGTTCTTCTAAGTATTCACGCAATCAAAATGTGGGAAGTCTCCCTTTGGAACAGGGACAAACTCCTCTGCAGAGCTGTCTTCAGTTCTTGCCGTGTATGAAATGGATTTTTTTTCAGGTTTCAGAAAGTTTGATTAACAGTGCCTGTTTTCCACATCCCGGCTCTTACCAGCAAGTGTTTTACAGGCAGACTTGTTTGCTGGTGAACTTAACTAAGAAGTACAGCAGACTCTTTCCACATGGGCTGGTGAATACCCAGTCCTCAATGCACCATTCCATTTACCATTCCAGTTTTTGTTAAGCCCCAACTTTCCATAGAGAATCATGTGTGATACCAGCTCCTGGAAGCCTTTTCTAGAACCTTGTACCAGTAACACACAGCCAGAGTCTAACCAAAGCCTGGTAACGAAGCGCTCTATAAGGTAATCTTCTGAACCTGGCAAGACCTCATCTCTAACATGACTGTATATTTAAAAGGAATATAATTGAAAAAGCCATGGACAGTTACAGGAGCATTGGGAAATTCTGATAAGAATGCCTGGTTTCTGCAAACTTCTTCAGCTCTTATGGAAAAAAATCTGTAGGAAAAAACCAAATATGTCTGAAAAAGTTAGGGGTGAGAAAGTTAATAGAAAAATCCTATCTCTGGTATGTAATTTTTCAGTGCATCTCAGTATAGCATTCTGTAAAGCTGAAAGGTGGGAAAAATAGTCTATCTGAAAGTAACATTGTCTAATCTAGTTGACTACAGTTCTGCCCTGCAAAGAAATCAAGTTTCTCTCATCCCATGAATCTAGCAACTGTGAAAAGCAGATAGGAAATAATTTGTCAATAGATTTGCAGATACTAAGTGGATGTGAGAGGTTAAGGCAGGCACACACCTCTGCACAGAGCCATAGTTTGTCTAACATTTTATTTAGCGGCTCGGGAAAAGTAAACAGTTTTCCATGAACCTTTTCAGTGGAGGGCAATAAAGAACCAGCTGCTGCCTTTAATTGCTTTTCAGGTGTTCTCAACACTGGCACTCTTGCCTGCTGCACAGACCAGGAAGTTTTCAAGTAAGAGTCCAAGGAAAACCATATCCACTAGCTCAGAAGACTGTTCAGTAGGTTTCATGTTGAAAACAAGGCATGCTTTTTCAAGGTTTGCATTTGTAAGGTAAATATAGGCAGCCCAATAGCCAAAATAAATCAGTGTGGGCACCTAATTCCTTTGGCCTCTTGCAAACCTACTCTGGGATCATTAATCCAAGAACTAAGGGAGTATTGGAAGTTGGTTCAAGCAAAGGTCTGATATAAGCTACTATACATCAAATCACAGCAAACACCCCACTGATTTTATCTGCCATGAAAAAAAAATTCTTAAACACCACTAAATGCAACAGGCATTAACTTTCCCTGGCTGTAAGATTTTGCAGGTTCATTTACAGCCTATGAGCACTTATGGAAGGTAAGGAACAAAAATCTAAAACAGAGTCAGCAATTGTGCTGCCAAAGATCAAAAATCAGCCGCTAACAATACAGCTTGCTTCTGGCCCCAAAATCTCTTGCCTTTCCCTACTCTCCTGGCTGTTCATCCTGATGAACTTTACAGCCTCACATGTCCAGCTGGGCTAAAAGGTTCAGGCTCAGGAAATTTGCATTACCACTGAGCAATTTTAACAAAAACACAGATAGTATAGTGCTATTGAGAAGGTCCAGAAGGTGATTGTTCCCTCCCAGAAATATTCTGAGAAAAGTAACACTTTTCTTCTATTTTAGATCCAACTTTGGCCTTCAAAAAACCTCAGTGTTTCAGGTGAAAACTATTCTGTTCCCATAAAAAAGTCTATTCTATCAAAAAGCTCTGTTGAGAGAAAACAGACAGCCTCCAGAGATACTGTTAGAAGTACTGTGAGTAGTGACACAGTATTGTCAAAACCCCACACCCCAGCCCCTACCTAAATAACTACAGTTTTCCGTGCAGCAGCCCCCAACTCCAGCTTTCTGCTCCTCTGTTTGCCTGTGAGAAAGAGCAGGGGTGTGTAGGGAAGCTATAAATAGAGCTGCAACAGGAGGCCCCAGCCTTCCTTACGACAGGATGAAAGAAGAGCACAGTCATTCTTGATTAGTAATTGAATAACTGAATTACAGGCTCACCAGAAGCCCTAGGACTGGTTTAAATGATGTTCTGGTGGTCGCATTTGCTGTGAAGGAGCTCTCCTCTCTATTCTCATCTCCAGGAGGACAGAAAGGTGCCCAATTCCCAGTAGCTGCTGTCTATAAATGAGTCCAGCAGTGAAGAAGTCAAGGGAGGGAGAAGTTTGTGCAGTTGAGGCTCTGGAAGAGATGCCACTGTGTATTTAGAGAGCCAGCTTCTCTGGGTGGCTGTTTCCCTTCCTGCAGCAGAGGTTGGATGCAGTTTGTGAACCATGCTGGGCTTGGCCATGGATTCCTCTCAGTGCATCAAGTGATTTTCCTAGGGGTGGCAGTGAAGATAACTCCAGACTCAGCTGAAACCTGCTGGAGAGCTTTAAGTAGAGAGGAGCAGCAGAGGAGAGCTGAGCAGCTTAATACGCCTGCTTGATTAAGGTTCAGATAAATGCTATATATATGTTTACTCCTGCTTATCTAGGGATTCTTAAAGCTTTAAATAATACCAATGATAGTAACATTCAAGACTTTCCTCTTTCTAATATCTGCCTCTCCTATTGTCATGGTTTAGCCCCACTCAGTAGCTAAAATACCACGCAGTCAGTCACTCACCCCCACACCACCCCCCCTCTGCCTCCACCTCCTCGGTGAGATCAGGAGGAGAATCGCGAAAGAAAAGAAGGCAAAACTGCTGGTCTGGGATAAAAACAGTTTAAGAGAACAATAGAGGAAAATAAAATAGAGATGGAAATAAAAAACAATAGCAGAATACACTTAAACAAGTAACTTCAGTACAACAGCTCACAGTGAATCCCAATGCCCAGCTCCCTCCTGAGCAGCAAAACCTGTCCCTCACCCTCATCCCCACTTTATATACTGAGCCTGACATCACATGGGATGGAACAGCCCTTGGGCCAATTTGGGTAAACTGTCCCAGTGCTGGCTAATTGGTAACCTATCCCAGCTGTGTCCCCCAGCCACAGGTGCCACCAGCTCCAGCTCCTCTCCCAGCTCAGGTGAAAATTAACTCTGTCCTCTCCTAAACCAGGACACCTATCTTGTATTGGATATGAATTGCTACCCTTGGCTGGTCCAGACCTGTGTTACACCACATTAGTTAGAGCAGCAGCAAGAAAATAGAGCAAGGAGATGTGTTCCCCTTCTCCGTGGACTAGAGTAGAGCTAAATGTCTGGAGTCTGTGTGCTTTGGCTTAGAAAGGGGACAGAGCAGCTGTACACAGCAGATTGTGGAGGGCTGCCTGTTACTGTTTGGAGAAGCTGTCAGGTGAGAAGTGTATCAAGGACTGCAAAGTAAAGACAGGAGTCCAGTCATGGAAGACGGGCTTTAAGATCTGATCTATAAGAGTGACAGAAAAGGATTGACAGGAAAGGGCTGACCTGTAAAGTCACTTCAGTTTAAACAAGAGCAGCCAAAGTGGAGTGATTCTCTCCTAAAATCATCCTTTAGCAAACTGTAAGTGGAAAAACTCCCCTAAGCCTTGGCCTTCCAGAAAGGGGGGAGTTAAAAGAGTGTTTTAAATTCCTGCAGTGCAAATCTGCTTTGAACATGTGAAGCTCCAGGTTCCTGAGCCAAGGACTCACACGCATTACCTGCTGTGCGGCAAAGAAAGGTGCTATAGGCATTCTGTCTTGCCAAGAGGATTGCAGAACCATAACCCAGAAAAGAACGGAGAACTAGATAGGCACTGTGCACGTGTAGACCTATCACAGCACATGGGTTTGTGGGACAGGACAGAGATGAGGAGTATGTGTTGGGAGAAGGGAGAAGACCTGCAAGACAGTAGACTTGACTATTAAAGAAGGGATCACAGGCCCTGAGGTACAAAGTACCATTGACTTCACTACCTAGAAGATCCATCCCATGCACACCTGGGCTCCTGTGAAATCCCCAATAAGCAATGTCTCACTCCATGAATTACAGCAGAGGCAGGAGGAGACATCACATCCTACTTATACTGAGCTACAGCATGAAGGCTCAGCTGTGTGCACTTGTTCCAGAAGATATTTATACCACATGCCAAGGCCTCCAGAGTCTTGTTCTTAGCTTCAACCTAACCTCTTCCTTCTCCCAGTAGTGGGAATAACCCTGGCTAGTTTCTCTTCTGTGCAGCTCATTTTCTTTGCTAGAAATCTCAGATTTGAATTGTCCTGGAGCTCAGAGTTATCTGGCAGGTTTAATCACAACGTGAGCCACGTATGAGATGTTGAGCTTGTGGAGGAATAATGCTGAACAGGGCAGCTGGGACCCAGATTCTAGAGATCAGTTTATTATCTGTGTGGCACACAGAAGAAAATGGTTTGGCTGTTACCATTTAAGCAGCAGTGAGCAGCAGAGCACAAGGAAAGGAAATACAAGGGCTTAAATGAATCCAATTACTCATGCCATTAATTTAGATTTACTTGAGTAGTTAGGGCATGCTAAATAAACAACAATTGATTAGTTAGATCATGTTCATTTGAAATTTAACCATGAGTGGATGGATATTTATCTTACAGTCTAATTGTAAATGTTCGCCAATATGTTTCTGTGGTATTCAAAAGGAGGTCACTCAGATTTTTTGGTCTTGGATTTGCAATTATTCCCAGGATCATTTTCTTCTGCAAGCCTTTTTCCCTAGGTAAGTGCTAGTGCTGTAGTGATAACAGGTATAGGTGACACTTTTTTGCATGTTGCAATCAAACTAGACACGCACACAAAAACGTATACTTGGAATTAACCCTAAGATTTGCCTCTAGCTCATGTGAAGATCAGCTACTGTTCACAGAAGGAGCCAACTCTGATTTTTACTCTTGAGGTGCAACAGCAAAGTATTGGTTGAAACCTGCATCGGTTACGGCAGCTGTAGCAGAGAGGAAGAACACAGTCTTCATGAGCTTTGCAATGAAATCAAGCTAAGGAGCCGATGGAGCAGAGACATGCACGCGGAAGCAGCTGAAGAAAAATAACTCATTTCACATTGTCTCCATCACATGTATTATGTGGTGGGGAAAAAAATCTGGACATTTTTATTTAGAAATAAGAAAATTTCCCTTCCTCCCATTTCCTCTTGGTAAAATTACTGTCTTCCCTATGATTCAAACACATCTGGAGGTAGGCTCCTTTCTCTGTCCCCACATACACAAAAAAATAGAGGCAACTTTATCCAACACTTCCCTATGACATGCTCTACTTCAACCTTTTCCCTATGCAAAATGCAGCAAGGATTATCTCTCCTTTGAATTGCTCTAAGTACTCAATCTCTTACAAAGAAAAGAGTGAGAAATCATTTCTTCTGGGACTTAAAATCTTAATGTGAACCCAGGTAAAATGATTATAATGTTCTTCTTAACCACATTACTATCAGCCAACATTTCCTGTCCATTAATAAGTTTCTGAGATTGCTGCATGGATGAAAATGGAATTTAAAAAAAATAATATAGTATTTCCTCCAGTGGAAACAGAGTTAGGAAGTAGGTACATGTAAAACCAGAGTATTATCTTATGTTCGGGGGGGTCTACATAATCTTCTCACTAGAAGGTACATCTTGATTTTTATCAAACATTTGTGGATCTTTAGTTTTTTCTCTCCGTTAATTCTGTATTCAGTTCTAGTTGGTCTGGTTTCTGTACGCTATTTTTATGATGGAAACACTCCGACAATATTGAGATAAAGCCCAGTTCTCCCAACCGTGGAATATGTGTGTAGAGAGAGCAGAATATTAAAATAAGCTCTGTATTGTGAATCACAGTAGCATTCTGCCCATGGGTTATAGAAAAGGAACAAAGGTTTAGATGGCAAAACTGGGCTGTTTCTTTGCAGATTTTATTTGCTTCTTTCATTTGATGGTCTTTACTCTTCATCAACTCGGTTGTTATTATCTTTGTCACTTTCCATGTCTCTGAGTGTCTGAGTCAGTCTTCTTCAAAGAATGCCCTTGTAAATGAAATATTATCTTCTCCAATGCATTTTAAAAGAAATTAAAGTACTCTCAAGTTCCTACTTGGAAAAAAAAAATTGTATCTGGCAATTTTGGGATATTTCAGTTTTGTCGGGTTGTATTTCAAGTAGAGAGCTCTATGTGCAGTCTTCTAATTAAAATGAACAGATATTATCAACTTATTAAATTAGCTTCCCATCTGCTAATTTAGCTTTTTAAAATAAAATCTTTTCTGCTTGGAAAAAAATCTGAAACCAACATAACAAGTGCTAAACTGATCTTGACACTGCCAATGCAACAAAGTCTTCTGAAAGATGGGAGTGACATTGGTGTAGGGAAGAGAGAAGTTGATAATCCTTATACAAAGTCTAGTAGTAGAAGATGAAGGCAGTTTGGTGGGAAGGGGGTGACAATGATCCTGAATGTTTTATTGACTCCAGACCAGTTTGATTTGTAAGTTTTCCCTCAAAGTCCCAACACCCTCTATCAATTTTACCCATTCTATCAATCTGCAAGCCCTACATGAATGACTACTGCCCCTTTCTAAATAGCATGGGTAGATTTATTAATGTATATCACATATGAATATTTGATATTCCAAAAAGCAGGGAAAGTTCAGCTAAACAGTCAATTTATTTTATGCAAAGCCTTTCTCACATCCCTTAGTTCACTCTTGGTATCTTCTAGCGTTGGCAGCCACAGCCATTTGATAAATGAGGTGTGGGTTCAGGTTCTCAGGCCTGCTCTCAGCTTCATCACCACATGGTCCCCACCAGACAGGGATATCAGGAGTGTATCCTCCTTGCAAGCTGTGACACTATGAGCTGCCAGTGCTTAGCTTGTGCTCGTGCTTGCTCCTGCCAGGGCTGGCAGCAATAACACACGCTCCAGACCAACCCATGTAATTGTCCTCTGCCTCATCCCAGCACTAAGGGGTGTGCCGCAAGCCACTTGCCGCCCAGGGACGGGCATCCACCCTGGAGTGCTGCTCCCCGGGGAGGACAGCAAGAGGAATTTCTTCTCAGCTTTTGTTCCAGAGTGCCCTGACCTTTTTAACTGAAGGACTGTTTGATTTCAAAAATGAAATACAAAGAAACAAATTCCAAGGACACTCTGAAGCAGTGTAGCTACATGAGTTTTCACTTATGAAAGCCTAAAATAAGGCTGAATTTTGCACGCTCTTTATTTGAATTCATTCTCCATTTTGTTTGTTTCCATCCATGGGAATTTGTGTGTATAGCTTAAACCCTCTTTTTTTTTTCTTATTTCTTTCTTCCTTTCATCTGGAAAATCACTTCCTCATGCTTTGAAGACTCCCCAGGACTGAAATAATGGATTAGCAAATACTGCTCTGGCCAACCAAGATATTAGAGAAGACGACTAGGTCTATAGTCATGCATAAGCATTTCCACTGCCAAAACCTCCACAGCGAGGGAGGAGGACTGGACAAAATAGGGGTCCACAATCCTGAATGTTTTATGAATCAGAGGAATTTCTGGGAAAGTAAAATCTAATAGATAGCATCTGCTGTACCTGGCAGCAGGAGCCTAGAATAAATTCAAGTTCTTACAAGCTTATTGCATATGACTCAGAGCCACCCCCCTGAAGGTGCAGAGGCTGTTGGGTCTGTGGGAGGATAGGCTGGAACACATCGCATCAGTTTTAGGCAAGCAGGGTGACAGGATGTGGGCCAGGTGACAAGGACAGATCCATCATGTCAGCGGTCTCCATCTTCTTGGCTTCCCACTGCCTAGCATCCGTAAATAAGGAGCAAAATTACAAAGGAACAACTATGGACAACCATCTGCTGGAAGAGAAAGCAATGCAACTGGAAAAATTACTTAGACGTCTTCAAGAATAGCTTTTGGCCAAAGGTCCTCCCAAATGGCCATATTCACTTCTGAGAATGGAGATGGCTTAACTGAGACTGGGCAGAGGGACAGAGCATGATGGGCAAGAGCAATCCCACCCTGGCAGCACAGCCAGGACACTAGGGTGGCTTCACTGCAGTCATTCTGCTGTGCTAAACTGTGAGCAAGGGGCAACAGCACAAGCTGCACCCTGACTTGTCAACAGATTTGGGAATATTTCTGTCTATGGTGATCCTTCAGACAACAGCTAAAACGAATGTTGTTTACACCAGTGATAATTTTGACCCATTTTTCCCATGAGGACAATGTACTGAGATTTCTATAGCAGCTTAACTTTGAGGGGCCCTTAACAAAGCCTTCCACTGTGTCACAAGAGCTATTGTGCTGTGTGAAGGGGCAGATGATTTTACTTCAGCTTTCTATTCCACTTAAAATACACACAACATAAGAAATAATTAAACCTTCTCTCTTTCTTCCCCTTCAGTGAGTGCCTCCATCCAGTCGTAAAGTGAGTGCATATTCAGAATAATGTGTTTCCTTCCAGTAATGGGTCTGAGATGAAGACCTCATCAGTCTGATATCCAGTTAGGATCCTGGCTCAGTAGTAATGAGGCAGTAACATTACTGTTGGATACCAAAGCAAGAAAGAGAATTTTAGCCCTTAAATTACTGTGTTCAGCTCCCTCCCCAACAACTCTGCCTCCACAGAGATGGGGAAAAAAATCAAAGAGGAGCATTTTGTTAGCAGATGAGGCAAGAAATTCAATACAGATGACATTTGCTTTGCAAAGCAATAAAATTAGCTCAATCTGTTTAACTGTTAAGTACTTTAAGATAGAATTTAGCACAGAACATTTTCAAAACCCCATAGCAGCCTTAAACAATCAGCCCTCAGGACAGACGTGAGGAGGAGCTGAGGAAATGGAAGCAGAGAAGTTGAAAGAGACACCTCGAAGATGGGCCATGGCAGAATTGCAATTAGGGCTCTTGGGCTTTTAGCAGAGGAGCTGAATACATCTAATCCTCCTTTGCTAGGTGACATAACCAGTATGGCAAAGGCTAATCAACATTTCAGCAGCAAGCGGGGCATCTTTAACTGGTGTTCTCCAACACAAGAGGTGTGGGACCTCATGGTGGTGGTCCCACATGAGCCATGATGGCTCACACCTACCCAGCTGTCATGATTTCTTGGGTCCCAGGGCCATGGAGCATCTTGTGCTCCTGTCTCAGCAGTACTGTGTTAGTGACTGCTGATGTTTGCAGTCCTAATGAAGACACTCCTGCAAGTGACACCAGTGTTCCTGCCTCTGCTGCTTGTTCTCCCAAGACACAAACACCAGAAATCTGTTTCTAAAAGGCAGCTCTTTTCTTACTTCAAGGGAGCGTGCCAGTGTTTAACATGTTGGGGCAAGTCATCTCCACAAAAGTGCACGTCTGCTTTCTGCTGACATAACGTGAGATACCCAACTCAGGCCTGTGTCAGGAAATAATCAATTCTTTGTAATTAGATTCAAAGGGCAACAGCTTCCACTCCTCTGTGTAGGTCAGTGAGGTCTCATGAAGGGCTACCAAGGAACCAGCCAGAGCAATTAGCACATGAGCACCCAATCAGTTCCTGCAAAATGGCCTAAAATATGAAGCAGAATAAAGCCTTGGCACATACTATTTCCAACACAAACAAAAGCTTCCAATTAATATTAGAGCAGTACTCAAAATACCTATCACAGCTTCCCGGATATTCAGCAACAACAGCTGGTCTTTCCATGGAGGTGCATGGTTGTGATCTAGCACAGGTTAAAAGTTCCTTGTTTCCATTATACCGTATGTATATATGTATACATATATACATACATATATGTATGTACATAGCGATACAGGGCAGTGTGGTGAGGGTGGGTGCATCTATTGGCATTTGCTTCCTAGAAGGAGCGCCTGCCTGCGTGTATGTGTGTGATGGAAAGGTCTTGTTCATTAGCTCATGATGCTCATATTATGTATAATTCTATTAAGCACATATTGAATATGCATCTCATTTTCATTTCAATTAGGATCTGAGGGCTGATTTCATTCATGACTATTGATTCCTTCCAGGCCATTTGCATTTTATTCTGTTCATTATTATTTATATGCTCTGTGCTCTCTGAGTAATTTAAATATCCCTCTCATGATTGCCCCCAAGTGATGAATTATATACCCTCCTCCAAAAACCAACACAACAAGCCCTGCATTAACCCTCTGATTTTTCTCTGTGTATTTATGGGGCTTTAGTGCCTTCTGTTGGGTCAGGAGCAGGTGATGCATTGCACAGTGAAGACAATTTACTGCATGACAAGTTATTGTACTGCTTGTAGTTTTCCAGTAGAAAGACATATTTCGCCCCCAGCTCTGGTGGCCAGTATTTCCCTGCCCTGTCAGGGTGCTGGGTCTCCAGGAGCAGCTGACAACATGACAGCTGAATCGCAGATCTCTCCTCTCTTCAGAAAATCACTCCAGAGTGTGGTCCCTCGTTTGTGAACCAGGACAACCAACACTTTCCAAATCCTCTCCCTCCTCAAGTACAGCCTCTCGCCTGACTTTTCATAGTGTCATAGGATTAATTAAATGTTCTCCTCCTGTTTTTTATAGGAAGGCTGTGTCTTTTTAGGTGAGATGCTGTGGTTTAAGTCTTTTAGAGAGAGGTTTTAGTTCAGTGGTTTGCATATACAGATATGTGTGATTGAATTTGCCTGGTCCCTGAACTCCGCGGGGGTGAGTGAAAAACTGGAGATTCTTCCTGACACACAGAGGCTCCCCAATGCCTTTTGATGATTTGACAGGTACTGCCTGAGAACAAATTTGCACAATCCTTAGCTTGGAAATGAACAGACAGGAAACTTCAAAAGAGCTGGAACTGCAGCTTAAATTGCAAACAAATTGTGTTTTCATCGGAAGAGGTATGCAATAATTAATTGCTTACTTAAACATAGGTCTACATCTGAAAAGGCTTTTGGGGGATTTAAGAAGGTTTGCACATTAAATCTGACAGGAACATATATTCCTATATTGTTTTCATCTACCCTAACAGAGCTGGAAGTACACAGAAGTGCAATAAAAATAAGATACAAACTGAATTTTTCTAGGTGTATTAAAAAGTTATTTGCTTGATTAGGTTTTCATGCAAATGGATAAAAAGAGGAGAGAATAAAAGGCAAAGGAAATTATTTCTTCTTTTAACAAACTAACCCCTCTGTCAACAGTTCAGACTTTCATCCACCCATCAGCTAAAGCAATGGCATCATTCCACATGTGCAGCCGCTGTTCAGAGAGGAAGGAATGAACTCCTGGCTCTCAGGGCTGCCGGTGCTTTTCTCCTCTCCGTTGGGGAACCCTATACTGTGATATCAAGGTGTAAGAGAAGACAGAAAGTCCCAGGACACTTCTCCAATATGCACGGAGGGAGTAAGGGCTCAATAAGATGCCTCTGGAGTTTACTCTTGCTGCATCAAGCCAAGGAGAGTTTGTTTCTAGAGTTCTTGTTGCCAGCTGTCAGACACAACCTGTTCTAAAACCCAAGCCAGTTTCCAGGTCACATTTGTGAAGAAATCCATCATTTTTTTTCCTGGCTTTTCAGGGTGTTGTAAACTGAGGCAGCCAGCCTTAATTAAAAACTCCTGTTATTACAGTTGCTTATTTCCAAAATTGTGGGAAAGGGGGATTTATTTCCAAATAAATCATAAACTTTGCCTGTATAGAGCTGCAGCTGAGAAGCTCACCTCTTTTCTACTGGCTTCTGGGATGTGCTCAATGAGCCCCTGGGAAGATACATTTCCCTATTTCATTGTTGTAAAAATAAAAGGACATTTAGCTCAATGTACAAAAGGCCCTATTGACACCAGAGTCTACGCTTGATAGAAGTCAATTATGTTCTACATACCTCTTAAAAAAAAAATGGTTCTTGCTTCTTTGCTATGTAAACTGGATATTCCCTGATTTATCTTGGAATAAATGCTATTAAGCAGCCCATAATGCAGCAGAACAGATCAAAGGGCTCTGGTCCTTGCCTCTCCGCAGTAGCCACTGAGGATGCCGGAGTGGTGCATGCTCCCCAAAACCACACTGCTCAGTTATTTCACTCTTTGAGCCTAAGTTACCACCACCTTTTACAAAGGCAAAACTGTGGGCTGCACGATGGAGATAAGACCCAGAACTGAAGCACTCGTAGATGGCAGTCGCTATAGAACAGCACAAAGGATTCTTTAATTAAATCTTCCCTTCCCCTTATTAAAATTCAGGAAAGATTACCAAGGAATTTGTACTGTATCTGGAAAACAAATCATAACAATTACAGCAGGCTGCCCCAGGCTGGCTAGATTGTAGCTTATTATTCCACAAAGGCTTGATAAATGTGTAAATTTATATAGAAGGGTTCTGCATCTCATCATCGTTGTGCAAAGACTCCCTGCTTTCCATATCCAGTTTTAGAAGGAAGACCAGCTGGCTAGAGTCCCTTGAATTATTTGCTGTTTTGTTGAATTTTTAAAATACATATAAATTATGTCTCCCATCTACAGTTTATCTACAAGCTGTCAAACTGGGACTCATTCATGCTCTTTTTGATGCCTACTGAAAAGCCATCTAACAGCTCGTTTAACGCTCTGGCCCCACATCCATTAAAAATCACCAAAACCCAATGGCTTTCAGATTCTAAATATGCATTTTTAAATGCCACAGGGTTCTCTTTAAGAAAAGAAGCAAACTTTAAAGCATAATAGTTTTATACCTATGAGCTTAATTGCCTTACAGGCATAAACCAGGTTGATTTGCATATGTGCACATCTATAATATCAGCCTATGTTTCCCCTCTAATTGATTAAATGGTGGGCCACGGTGGGAGGGCTCAGTGAATCAACCATTATATGCATTTCCACTTAAAAGGGGAGCTTTGAGCAAAGAACAGGGCTAGATTTGTTCCTCTTCATCACATCCTTTGCGTACGTGATTCCTTCCTGAAGTCTGGAGCGATGATATGAATTATTAACGAGGATTATGGGTTATAGTGCCAGAAGGGACTGCCGAGATCATCTCAGCCAACTGCCCTGTATAAAACACCCCGGAAAATGTCTCTGAATTAACATCTGGATGAAGATCAGAGGTTTGGAAAACATGCCCACTCTCAATAAAAACGTAGCCATCACTGGATAATCCTCTAACAGTCCTGGGGAAACTTTGCTGGTGGCCATGTTTTTGAATGGCCGTCTCTTAGTCGAGGGGCAGACGGATCCAGCTTCAGCTCCTAGCTGTTGGATTTTGCTCTCCTCTGAGCCTGCAACTCTGAAGAACCTTCACTTTAGAGTTTTTATTCTTTCTGCAGCTATTAAAGTTGATGATGTGTTGCCCTTTAGGTTCATCAGCCACACACTAAACAGATTAAATACCTTTTGTTTTTAAGCAGTTGTCAGGTCGCTCAATCTTCACATCTTTTCTGAACCCTCTTTTTCAGTGTCCTTCTTGAAGCAGGGACATCATGCTGGGACATCGCATCCACTTGAGCCAACATCCGTGCCTGATACGGTCTCTACTTTTACTGTTCTCCTGATTTCATATCCGAGACCTCAGACCACAGTGTTGCATAGCGAGCTCTCAGACATATTACTATTTTTGCAAGTTTGGAGTCATTTACATGAAGCTGGTTCATTGTGCAAGATGCCTTATGTTTGCTCTAGAAAAAAAAAAGGAAAATGTAGATTTTTGAAAGATAGTGCTTACGTGTTCTGTTTCCCAAATATAGCAAAATAAACATAAGGTCAGCTTCGAATCGATATGTTGCCAGGCACCTTTGGCTATTGCTCAGAGGTTAACTGAAAATGTCTTAATGGAAGTAGCGTATCTTAATTTTGCACTTCAGTAATCCTTTCTATTCTACACAAACCTGTACCTGTTTATTCCTTTTTCTTTCTCACAGGGCTGTGGTTTTGCCAGGACCTCAGCATGTTTTGCCACTGCCGGTTAGACCAGCAACATCCTTTCTGGGGCCATCAGGAACAGTTAGGTGCAGTAATAATGGTGTCCAACTACAGAGATTAGAATGAGATGCCAAAAATTCATACCCTGATGTTTCCCAGGAAAATAGGGAATTTACTTAGATGGATGATATGAAACAACAGTAGCAGACAGCTAGTTTTTAGCCATGATGTGTAGATATTGTGTAAAAAAAAAAAAAAAAAGTTTTTCAGATCCCAGTAAGACTAAGGGTGTTTTTGTGAAAGTTACTAGAGGTAATGTAAGAGACACTTGGTTTTGGCACAGCAGTCGGTTGCTAGTCTGTCCCCTGTTTCTGGTTGTGGTGACTTCTCCTTTTCTTGGCAGAATTTAAATGTTCAAATACATGCAAATCTTCTTTGCAAAGAACATATCAAGCATTTCCACAGTGCCTGAGAGCCCAAAGCACTATGTGGGAACTTTGCAAGTATTTTAAATTCTGCTCATTTTACTTCAATGATACCATGATGCCAGGACTTCAGGGTCTCAACCAACCGTGCTGGTAGGCAAGCTTCGCTAAATCAACCAAATCCACAACCTGCAGGTTGAGGCATGGGCTGTAATGCGATGGGACCAAGGCAATAACCAGAGACTTGGCAGAGAAAAAGGGAAGGCCCTTCAAACTTCCCACAAGAGGGAAAAGGACATAAGGGCTTCAGGGTGTGTAGTGAGTTTTTTTTCCCCTTTTTTATTTCAAACTACACTTGTGTTTGCATCTCTGTGTAAATAATCAAAAGGAGATACTCAGTAACCTTCTCCAGACCTAGTCCTTATTCTTGCTTTTTATCAAAAGCACTCTGGCTGGGTTTGTCCAGTGAATCAAAGTCTTCAGCTGATCATGGAATTAATAAATAAGGCAACACATTTGCTCTCCACTGTGGATGAGATTTCCCATTTCATGCTTCAGTTGTCTGAAGTACGAATGCAAGAGGGAAAGAGATTTTTTTCTCATGATGACCAGGAAAGCTGATGAAGGATTACCTTAAAATCCCTTATAAAGGCTGAACAAGCAAGAGTTATTTTTTTTTCATCCCTTAAAAAAGATAAAAGCAAAGAAATAAATAAAATAGAAGGAGGCATACTTTATATTGATTTCCTTGGTTTGCCTGCATTAAGGCATCATTCTCCCAGGGACTGCGGGGAGAGACAAGCTCAAATGAAGAGATGAACAGATGCCACCGGTGTGTGGGCTGGCTACCAACACGAAGTGCGGATGCAGTGACGTTCGCCTCGCTGCCCACCTACGCCTTTCAGGGCTTCTGTTTGCA
This sequence comes from Chlamydotis macqueenii, assembly GCF_036417535.1. NCBI lineage: Eukaryota > Metazoa > Chordata > Aves > Otidiformes > Otididae > Chlamydotis > Chlamydotis macqueenii. The sequence goes on along the minus strand of NC_141567.1, from coordinate 7,148,668 downwards.
AGTCCTGCCCAGTCAAGTTTCTTCAGTGAGCACTCACAACCCTGTCCTTAAAGATGTGTTAATTTAAAAAAAAAAAAAAAAGAGTAAAAAGGGAGGCCTCCAGCACTGGGAGTAAAAAAAAAAAATGCCAGTTTGCAGGAGTTTTGCATACTTTGTCAAAATGTGGAGGGTTAGAAGCACATTTTGAATTGCAGTTGGATAAAGTGGCCTCCAGTTCCTGGGCTAAAACTGTTTTGCAAAGTCGCAGAGTGCCATTAAGAGACCGATGCACCTCAGTGGTCAGAGAAAGAAATTCTAGCCCAGAGATACCTTCATGAGTACACATACACATGATCCAGCCATGTATTCTTTTACTAAAATTATCTCATTGATAAAATTACTAAATTATCTCATTGATAAAAGATTAGAAAGTTAAATTAAAATAAAAAAATAAGAAATAAATAAATTATGATGAAATTATCTCATCAATGCAAGTTTTTGGTTTGTTTTTTCTTCTTTTAAGGAAAGGACACAGGGGAAGGTTTGTGAGTTTTGAAATGTATTTCTTGTAATGTTGAAAGCGTCTGGGAAAATACAAGAGATCATTACTATTACTTAGAAGATGGCTTGTATTTTTGAGTGAATGTTTCAAGTGGGATGGCAGGGTGCATTCTTCAGCAGCTCATAAAAGATTGGAGCCTCTCCTTCAACTCCATGGATTTGAAATGACTGTCCTGTTACGGCAGGGAGGGAAATACTCTGTTATTCTGTAAAGTGTTTTTAAGGCAATGGAGGATTTAAAAAAAGAAAAGATCTCTTTCACCTACATGGGAAAAAAAAAAAGATTATGGTCAGTGTTTCCTTGTTCAGAGTACCAAATTGTTCATTAACATACAAATCTGTATCTCTGATAAAAATTAAAAACCTTTTAAATTAACAAATAGTGTTTTCCATTCAAGAACAAACAGAATGAGGGGAAGATCATAGAGACCAGCAAAGCCATCTTTAAAAGACTAGATTTTCATTTTCTTTGAAAAATGAGAAGAGAGGGAGAGGTGTGGCCACATGAAGGATTTTGGTAACTCGTGGTCATAACAGCAAGAAACAGTGCTACGGAGAGACTGCCTTTCTGGGGACTTTATTTTTACTTCCCCCTATAAAACAACATTTGCTTTTGACACAGAAAAAGCATTTTTATTTGTTATTTGTATAAAAGACCTTGAATGCTTGTTAAATGTTAATCTCTTGATTAGCATGTGTACTGAGAGCAAAAGTTCTGTAAGTAATTTCTAAGACAGAGACTTTGACATTGAGGAAACGGACAAGGTATCAGTAGTCACTGAAAACCCAAATGATTTGGAGAAAACATTTGTAAGGTTACCGTGACTTGAATCATAAGAATAAAAAATGATGTTACTACAAATGACTTAGCTAACTATTGAAATAAGATATCCCAAAAGTACTGTGAAATAATTGTAAAGGAATATGTAAATTCAATAATTTATTCTTTAGAATAAATTGTTTTGGAAGATTTTCCCCAAATTTTATTGCTTTATCCTGCCAGAACAAAGAGGCTGTGATTACGAATGGCTTAACAAGATGTTGGAAAAGTTTCACTTTGTGCTGGTTCTTGTTTGATTAGTAGTAATAAAGTACATAAGCTGTATGTTTTGTTTTCTTTTAAAAATTGTTTTACCTTTCTAATTTGTATGATTCATTATAGGCATACTTAGCAAAAATGATGAGAGTTAACTCATTTTTCCCATTCTCAGTCTAACCTTAATATAGGAAGAGCGTGGATTTCTAGTTTCTCCTTCACCAGGAGCTGCATCCTACAGCAAAAGGCTCATTATCGCTCACTGTGGTGATGAAATCGTGAGCTGAAAAGAAATTTCTCAGCTGTTGAAGAATATTTTAAATGATCCCAATATACATTCTAGCCAGTTAATGAGTATATATATGCATATGTGTATATAAAAATGTTAACTTACAAATAAATGTTTCTCCCCTCTATAGTAAGTTAACCCCATGAGCCCTGGTTTATATTACTTTATAGAGTATGGGGTTTTTTTTCCTGTTTATGTCAAAAGAATTATAGGCTGGTTGATGCTACCCTCAGGTCCTGGGCTGGGTGAAATCAGGGATTATTTAGTCTAGAAGCTGAATGTAAAAGATAAAACTGAAGTTAACAACAAGCTGCAGGATAAAAAGAGACAGGAGTCTCCGGACGTGGAAAATCCCTGAGCTAGGCTTGGCCTCCTTTATCTGTAGCCCAACACTGATATTAATTCAGGTCCTCTGCATGAAAACACCAGTTGGCCAATTTGGCCCTCCTTGTTCCCTTGGATGACCAAACTGTACCAATAGCTACAGCAGGGTTGTTCTGTCTGCAGCCTGGCAGGAGATGAAGAGCTCTCAGCTTTAGATAGATCTGATACTGCTCTTTCTATCCATATCTGGCACTTCCATATTACTGACTGCATCATCTTTTTAGTCTTCTTATGGTGCAAGAAATCCACAGTATATTTAGTTTATACCCAAACTGTGAAACCCTGAAGTGGTCCCCACCACCTGGTCTTGCTCCTGGCTCCATCTGAACCCTTGTTTCAGGGCAAGACCTGTCTCTACAGAACTGATGCATTCCCAATTCAGATTTCAGCTACCCATCTTGGCGTGAAATCCTAGAAAAAAAAAGACAGTCCATACAGTAAAGCTCTTTCTTCAGACTTAACTCTGTCTTGGAGCTTCATGACAGACACATGAAGTCAGCTTTCTCCTCTCTAATAACAGATAAAGTAGAATAGATTTCTTAGTTGTGTTTTTTTTTTTCCTTTCCCTGGGTCTATTGAAACCTCAGGTTTTCAGCAAGTCAAGTGTAAATCAATGAGATTTTTCCCTATAATTATCACCAGCAGCTGTACATGGCAATTCACAGAGCAGAAAGCAGACTCCATCTTTCCTGTAGTTTGATCCCCTCTCCCCTGCACGCTGCAGGAGATTCAGAGGGCAGTGAGGCTGCGAAAACTGTGTGGGATGAAACCCTAAACAGGAAAGAATCTGTTGTGCAAAAAGCCTTTTGTCAGCTGAAAATTGCACTTGTAAAAAACCCAGAAACCCCAAAGCCTGTGGTTAAAGAGTAACATCTTTAGCTCTAATTTATACTGACAGCACAATAGAGCTATTGCTCAGGCTCTGCCTCCTCTCGCCCCATCACAGCAAGGGTGTTATTAAGTGATAAATCAATTTCTACAAGGCAAACTGGAAATTAAGTCTTTATACAATGCTTGTTTACAATTGAAAGCAAATAGAAATGTGCTGGGACGGGGGTTTGGTGACCCATTTTGAGGGCCAAGCTCAGATAAATGCCCCATGGGCCAGAGTGAATGCTGTTTCTCAGAAAGTGGTCCACTGTTTCTTCATTGAATTAATAAAGCCCCTGAATAAATAATTTGGGTTTACATGGCCAATGCTGACAGAAATGTCATTCTTTGCATCTGATGGCAGGTCTCAGCTGTTGGAAACCAGTGCCCAAATAGCCAGACCGGCTTAGATCAGGACCTGTCTCATCTTGGACCCTGAGCCAAGCAAGGGGCAGAGCCTGAAGACTCAGAAGAAGACACAAGGAAGCATTGCAAGGAATAGATCCACAAGTGGCCTACCCATGGACACATTTCCTTTTCCAGGTACAGCACAAGTTCTCCACCACATGAGATAAGAGCATCTCCCTTCATCCTGTCACCATGGTGGTTCATTCTCTCCTGCATCCAAGGAAAGCTGGAGTGGAAAACCCACTACAACTATTTACAGTGCCATTAATGAAACCCAAATGGAAACACCTCTGTGTCCCAGCTGCTGCTCGTCAATTTAACTAGTGGCACCAAACACTGAATGGAGGCAGTGAGGAGAAATGGGAAAAGCAAGACTTTTTCCGTTCAGCCCGGCACCAGCTCTTTGAAAGGGCCTCCACAGCCATGCACTGAGGTGGTATTGAGTGCTCAGGCAGCAAACACAGATGGGAACACCTGTGAGCCGGGGAACGGCAGGAAGCAACGCTTAATGGAAACACAATTACTTAGAAGATCAAGGTGAGCTTTTGAGGAGATGTCTGCTTTCTTCTCCCTGCCAATATCCCTTCAGCAGTGCTGGAGGAAGCGGTGACAGCCTAACATTTCTTTTTCACTTGGCATGAAGCCAGCTGCTCGAAAGATGTGGTTACTCTTCTCTTTTGGCTCCTCTTTGCTTTGAGGAGGAATTTTGGTAGCCCTTGTCACCTTAGCAGCTGTGCTTTCCTCTGTAGCATCTCACCCAGCTTAGAAACGAATGACGTACATCTTCCACTATTGCGGGAGTTCAGAGATGACCTTTGGGTCAGCTTTAGCTCCAGGTTTAATCTCAGCATCTTCCACTGAGCCAGGTGAGTTTTTTGGTTTTTTTGTTTCGTTTTTTTTTTTTGTGAGGAAGCCTATTACTGATCTGGCTTTGGCTTTGGTAGCTGTGTGACAGTGAGAGAGCAAGCAGGAGGAAAAAATGGTTGCAGTATAGGAGAATAAAACTGTTTAATTGCATAGGGATTAATGTCTTGCAGGCAAAGTAATTTCAGAAGCCATCAGAGGAGAGAGGAGATCCTGCCTTTCCACCTCTCCCTCAGTAGAACAGAAGAAGTACCAGGGTTTTTTGTAATCCCAGTCTTTGCATGCTGGAATGGGCTATGGGGAGATCCCACAAGCTTTTCAGCAGGGAGATGTGAGGGGGTGGCAATCCCTGCGTGTGGAAGGCTGAGTGGAAACATCTACAGCTGGCACAGAGGATGTGAGCCCAGGGCCTCTGAAAACCCCAGGTGCTCAGCTGCTGGCAGGCTTTTCCCCCATCGTTAATAGGCTCTGTGTGGTCTCATTAACAGTGCGGCAGTGATACACAGCGAGTAACACAGTGCCATTGCTGCAAATGGCACTCCTTCTGATCATTACTGTAGATTGCCATAGCGTTATTCCTCTCCCAGCAACAGTTTCAGTTGAGTTCAACCAGATTCCATCAAATATTCAAATGCAAGCAGATATTCAACTGCAGTGGAAGGTGGTTTGCTGGCAGTGAGTCAAGGCTTTCAAAGGTTTTCATAGTTTTTCAACCATTCCCTCCATCCCTGAGGTGTTAGTTTATTGCTAACTACCAGGAGGGAAGACACAACTTGGCAAATGGCTGAGGAAAGGAAAAGGGAGCAAATCTCTAAACGACAGCTGAGCAATATGAATGCGCTTTGTCCCCACAAAACTTTTCAGAGTTTCTGCTTTCTTTAAAGTTGGTTATATTGTGATTTGAAGTTAAAAAAAACCACCCCATACCCTAGAGTCAGGTGGCTGGTGCATTTGATCTCTTTTCACCTCACATCATACAGATTAACTATATTTTGAAAAAGATTTTACTGGTCTTCAGCAATTCATAAAAGCACACAAACCTTGAGAAAAATCTCTTACCTTCCCCCAAGTCTTTATTGTTTGCATATTTTTCTACTTATCTGGGAGCTGCCCTTGCTGGACATACCACTAGTACAAATAAGACATTCTCAGGGACAAAAAAAAGAGTTACAAAGCTCTAAAAGAGACCAAAATGACACTGAATCCCTACGAAATCCAAGGCACTCTCTTACACATTTTCAGGGGTCACTGGCAGTACAAATGCCATCGCAAACCATCTGATAAACCTGATTAGGGCAAAGGAGATGGTGGGAGGCTGGGAGGTGGCAGCAGGGAGGACGTGTGCTGGGAGCCAGCTGAGGCTGGGTCCCCTGTGAGGAGCAGGGAGATGGGGCTGCTGCTGCTCTAGAAGCCCACGGCCCCGCTGAGCAGCCAGGGTTGGTTGAAGAAGCAGCAGCATCCCTGCTGCTCACCTGGGAATGGCAAGACAGCAAAACCGAGGGCCAGATTCAGGCCAACTCCTGCCATAGTCAGACAGCACACAAGATGTGTCCAACTTAGACACCACAGCTTCTTTGTCATGAGAACTGGGGTGGGCGGTCTTGGAAAGTAGGTGACCTGAAACCACTGAGCTCCTGCTGCTGGATTCAGGGCATGGTTATTCACACCTCCAACTGAGCAGCAAAAACAGGTTGAGAAGTTGCGTCAGGGTTCACCATCCACCACCACTTCTGTTGTGCCCCCAGGGCAGCAGCCTCTTAAACTGCCTTCACCTTCAAACTATGTTCCATGTAGTCACCAACCTGGGTATCATAGCAAGAGTGACATCGAAGACTCAAAACGGCTGTCCTCCTGGGGCTGTACGCGCTGTGGCACAAGTTACCCAGGAAGTACCTTGTAGAACAAACCACCAGCATCACCTCTGCTCATCGCAAGTCCTTTATGAGAGAGATCCAGTCTTCCCTGCTCACGTAACACAGTGATTTGTTAACCAACAGGTAGATGACCATAAATAAGGAGCACGCGAAGAGGGGAAGGGAGATACAGAGAATAAAGACCTCTGAACATTACTGCTGGAAACAGTAACGTGATAGCACTCTGGCATGTGAGAGTTTTAAGTTTTACATCTTTGTGTCAGAGAATTTGTTGCACAAAAGGCAACAAAGATAACTCAAAGCAGTTTTGTTCCCATTCTCTTCATGATAGGAATCTGTTACTTTTGCAAATAAACCATGTTTTTCCCAGCTTATCCCTCTCTGAATGGGGGAGCAGGCAGACACAAATTAATCACGCTTACGCTGCCTGTTTGGTGTTTGCTCGTTGCTCTAAGCTCCTTTGTGAGCTCTCTCAAAATATTTTGATCTGCTTGTTTGGGGAGAAACTTTCCTCCAGGTAGTAATGCATCATATAGTAATATAGCACATTGCAGCACATTTCATCTTATCCAAAAAAAAAAAAAAAAAAATTCAAGGTGCATTTGGTCTCCCATTTGAATTCCCATTTGCTTACTAAACAATAGTGCTGCTATCCCCACTGTGAAAGGAAAGTCAATACGTTGCACATAATGATGTTTTTCTGTGGTCTGTCTATTCTCTGCATTCTAATTTTCACTGTTAACTTCCAGACGCATCTAATGTTTCATAAAAGGCAATGATCCATCTCAAATTCCTTGGAACACGTCTCATTTTCTGAAATATATGTGTTGTTTACTGTTGACTGAGGAAAAAAAAAAGATATCTTCTTTCTTGCTCTTGGCCTTTATATCCCAGACTTCATGTCTTTTAAAATCCTGGTGGAGAAAATAGAAAAGGTATTGAGCTTGATTTTATGGAATTTCTACCAAATCAGTTTTTTTCTCACTGATTTCTTAAAAGTTGATCCTACATCCTGCAAGCAACATTTTCAAACTGTTAAGGGCAATATTTTCCTAATTGTAGCATTGAAATTGATGCCTGGGGTCTTGGCTGTGTTGAGTGGCTGTGTTTACCAAGTTTGCTCTCTTTGTGTCACCCCTCAGAAGGGCTCCTGTGCCTGAGAGCGGACTGTATTTTTTTCCATTCCTCTGTTGTACTGCCACTGGTCTGCTTGGCTAATTTAATGAAAGGAACTATTTCTCCTTCTGCATCTTCACTTGCTCGTTTTCTGGGCAACATTTCAGATTCCTGATAATTATATGAGGAATCTCCTTGGGCTTTCTGGGCTCCTTTTCCCAGTTAAAATCTTGTACGGCTATAAAAGCATCCTTTTTCCCAGGGACAGATCTTGGCCTTCCCTGAAGGAAGTGGAAGTAGAGTTTACAGATAATATCTTCCCTGTGTTTTGGTGGAAACATCTTGACATCACCTCACTTGTCCCAGTTGAGCCTGCACGGCCCTTTGCACTTATTTCCAGCCCCTAGGGAATACATACTGAATGGGCCTAGCAGTGGAGAAAACAACATCATACAAAAACCTGCTGACATTCCAGGGAAAGCTGATGCCAGGAGGGCCTGGGGTCTCCTATTTCGTTCAACGCAGCGATGGGAGCAGAACAAAGGGGCAGGAAGGGCTGCCTTTCCCACAGAGGGCACACGGCAGGACTTTAACCTCGCGCTCTAACACAGAACTTTGTGTTTAATTACTCCCTTGTACAAAGCAATGAAAACATATGGGGAAAAATTCTTCCCCTTTGGGAATTATTGATGGGAATATTGCAATGGACTTGTCTGATAGGACAGGGGGACTAAATGTCAGGAGCATTCGGACAGGGGAGGAAGGTCTCAGGAGGTCCCTGAGTCATAGATCAAGCACATCCATGTGGGATTCCCGGCATGCTGTGCTGCTCCACAGCCCACAACCCTGAGGAAACTGCTTGGCTCGTGCTGACAGGAGGATACAAATAGGAAAACAGAAAGCCAATGCAGCACACCAGCTTTGTTGCTCCGTGCCATCACACATTACAGAGAACAACTCTTTACGCCTGCAATAATGCTCAGGCATCAAAGTCAAATAAGTACCAGCTTTATGGAGGATTTTATGTATTGATTTGTAAATAGACAAACCAATTTTGCCTGACACCCTTAAGACATTATTGATATTTTCTGCTGTAAAATCTTCCCTTCTTTTGTGTGTATTTATCAAGGACAAGGCAAATAAATGACAGGACTCATGTATCGTAAGGGTAGCTCTGGAATGAACTGTCAAGGGTTTTCTTTCCTATTTCCCTTGATACATTTAAGTCTTAAAGTGATATTATATAGCAATAAATAGAATTCTTTTACCATTTTTTATTGGTTTGGTTAAATTTGGGATTGATCCCAAGCTTTGATAGTTTCTCAGCCACTTATATGAGTCTCTTGGATTTACAGATTCTTAATTATTCACACAGAATGTGTGACCTTGCATAAGAAAATAGAAATAAGATTTAGTGTACATCTTTGGATCTTTAACCATCACTTTCAATAACAGATGGACAATCTTCTGGTGAGGAGGTACATTCTGGTGCAGGAAACCTGAGATGTGATGATCCAGTGCTCAGCACCTCTGTGTGATTCCTCTGTAAGCAGGAACCAAATAAAAATAACAACCTATAATATATTAACAAATTGTACTGAAATCTGTTGTGCCTTCCACGGGTACTGATTAGCATGGTTTAAAGGAAAGTAAATCCCATTGTGGTATGTATATGCAGAGCTATGGAGGTATCCAAACATGCCAAAGTGATGTCCTGCTGGATATTGAAATACTGCAGGGTGTGTAATTCCCATTGCTGTTGTACATGGAGATTAAATCCTAGCCCATTGCGGTGCTGGCACAGAAGATGTTCTAGCTGAGAATGTCCCAAGTGCTTCTACTAATTAACCATTTGCAGAATTTTCCGTCCCCAAAGCATGAGTCAGATTCCAAGAAAGCATGATATTTTAACTTATTCTTAATGCACGTTCTGCTTCCTTAGTCCTAACATTGAATTCAAGCTTTTCTGTGCAATCCTGCCAGCTAAAAACATACTCCCTCTTTTTACTGGTAGCTGAGATTTCTATCTAATCGTACATCTCCAGGAGTTTCATTGCTGAGAAAAACATGAACTGTCACGACAGTCAGAGAGTTTCACTCTGCGTGGCAGTGAAGAAAAAAAGAACATTTCCATCAATTTCCTCCAAGATGCAGGTTTTGCATTAATATTCCAGGGTATTTCAATGTATAAAAAGATGAGAAAGGCCTTTATTGAAAGAGATTCACACAGGTTATTCCCGAGTGGTTGGAGATCGTACACAATTCAAGTTCTCTAAGGGGATGAAGAAGTTAAAACCTGAATGCAGATGTTCAGCGTGGCATCGTTTGTGCTTTCCTGTTTCACCATCAGCTTCTCCTTGGTGGGGACAAAATGTCTGTTCATCTCTTGAAGATCTCCAGCCCATTGCATGCCACCTCTTTAGCAAGGTTTTAAGGACTGATGTGGGTATTTCGGTAGTGACAATATTCAATATTCATCGTGCCAGCTCTCCTATTTATGGAGCAGCCGACACAGACTGCTGGAGGGTGACCACACATTATACCTCTGCTGGGAAGTGTTTGTGCACAAAATCAGGCAGGTTCCCTCTCCCTGTCCCTGCCAGATTGCCTGAGCCAGTTTCTACAGAAATTGGAAGCGAATGCAAAAGCGTGGAAATAAAATTCATTTCTGGGAGAGATTCACAAAGTGAAAAACTTTAAATGAGACATCTTTCATCCACAAAGGACAGCACTCAGGGTCACCCTGTGCCATCTTTCCACATCAAATATTTTATTGGTTTTATCTTTCCCAAGCTTGAAGGGTCTTTTTGATCATTAAAATTCAGGTGAAAGCAATCTGAAGGAGGGGAAGGTGTGGCGGTGACAAACTTTCTTCCGCGAGGCAGCCACATCAAAATGCCTGCATAATTGACACTTGCAAGTGATTTCTTTGGAATCCCCGAAGCAGCTTAAAAAAATAATGATGATCCTCCATCCTTCTGCTCCATTACCCTCAACACGCTTTTTCCTTCACACGAGTACATGCCATCACACGGACAAATACCAGGCATAGTTAGTCTGCGGAGGAAGTGCTGTTTGAATTCAGCGCTAAGCCATTTCCACATGAATAAACCAAGAGGTACAGAGGAATCACAGATGAGGAGGAAGTTAGTTATCCTGAAACATTAATCGGTAATGCCAGCACAGCTGTTTCACTAGGAAATGATCCGCAGGGCCATCGCCATTGCTCTTGGCTCCCAGTTCGGAGCTCATTAGGTGGAGACAAAAGTAAAGGCATTGTGTGCAAAACAGCAGATGCGCAGTGACTCTCTCAGATACTGCCAGGTCAGGATTAAGGGTGTTTTGCTTCACTGCCCTGATCCAGTCTCACATGGAAGGGGATGGCTGTGGAACTGTGATTGTCCCAAAAGCTGCTGTAGGCCAGCTCATGTGCCCTGGGACTGGGCTCTGCACCAGGGCGGTCGTGACATTTTTGCTGAGGAGCAAATTGGCTCTTTGTGGTGCCAGTTGCTGGTTTTGCCATGAACGCATCATCCGGATTTCATTCCCTCTGATGGCATTCGCAGAGAGACAGAAGCAGGCTTGGGGTTTATTCAACTCTTTTTTTTTTTATTTCCAGGAGAGATGCGGGAGTCCTGCTAATTACTGGGATCTGTTTCCAGGGGGAAATGGAGACTAAGATGGATAGCTGCTGTTAGCAATGCCTGCTTCGTTTTCAAAGACTGCTTTTTGTTGCTTTTTTGTTGTTGTTGTTGTTGTTGCCTGTCTAATAAGTGCAGAGCAAGTACCGAAGTCATTATACTCAACAGGAAATGGCTTTGGGCCACAGCAAACTGGGGTTGTTTTTGAGCTGGCAACTGAAAATGAAATTTCTGTATGCTGTTTACCAGCCCTCTGCACCTCCCAGTCTCCCCCCATCTCCTTCCTCCCTGCCTTGCCCTTCATCGCATGGTGGTGTGAATCTGTCGTTGATGGATGATATCCAAAACCAGGTTCTCTCCCCGCCGTCGGATGTGAATGACAGGCAGATCATGACTGCTGCACAGCAAGTGGCCTCAATTTTAAAATATTTAACAAAAGCAATTTCTCATCCCAGGAAATAATGACTGAAAAGAGAAGAAAAATAATGGTTTGTTACTGAGGTTTTGGCTCCTTCCCGCTTTCGTGGTTCTTGATGCTGGCTCAGCCACCATCCTGCCCTGATGGTTACCACCAGCTTTCGGGGCTGACAGTACAGCTACCCTCCCCACACACTCCTCCAACAGGCTCTCTGTTCTCTCCATACAGCTCATTTCATCAGCCAGCATGAAGGGAGGAAAAGCTATTTCATCACATGTAGAGGGTCTTCTCTGCAGCCAGAGGCTTTCCTGGCCCCAGCCTGGGATGGGGATGGGTATTAACGGGGTGTCAGGAGATGCGTGCAACAGGGTAAATGTCCCTGTTCCAGGGCTGTAAGGGGAGACTGGATTTCTGATGTTCAAAATCAGGTGGTGGAAGAGGAGAGGATCCAAAAATTGGTAGGAAGAAGATAGGGATGGAATAGTACCTGGGGACAGCAGAAAGGAGTAATGAGAGGATAATGCCTGGAAATAGCAGGGGAGGGAGAACAGTGACATAATGGTGGCAGAGGATGGGGGGATGGTGCCCAGAGCCAGGCAGGAAGCAAATGGACTGTTCAGAGTACACTCACTCCTTTTGGCTCGTAATGCTATCGCTAATCTCTTTTTAATTGGCTTTTTTTTTTCTTTTTTCATCATTTGCCCATACTAACAGCCCTGCTTCTAATCCTCAGAAAGGTAACATTTGGGAATAGTTTGCCAGCCAAAATACTAAGGGTGAGAAATTTAACAGGTTTCAGGATGGAGCTTGCTAAATTTATCAAAGATATTAAGCAGTGGATGTGCCTATGAGATTTGGTACCCTTGGAGTCCCCTTTGGGGCCGTTTCCTAGGTTCCTATCTCAAAGCACTCTGCAAACATTTAGCCTGTAAGACTCAACAACTGGCAAGCTGATATGATCACTTCTGGTTTTTATCTAGGGAACATTAGGCACAAAAAAAGGTTGGTAAAAAATATTGTTTCCAATGCATTAAGTGGAATTACTAACTGCTTAAAGAGAAGTATGTGCTTCAGTGCTCAGGGTCATAGCCTCCCTTGTGCTCACTTAGACCCATTTTGTGTCTTACAAACAACACCCTCTTAAGACACCAGCTGGCCCTTTCTCTTCCTAGTTGTTTAATGTGACCTGTCTTCCCACCACTGCCTTCCACATTCCCAGTCAGATGGCACTGGGCATTTGAATACCTTTGACAGCTAGAGGGGTATCGGAATGCATCACATGATATTTTTGATGGTTAATGGAAAACTAATGAGACAACAGCTGCTAAACGCCACTGCACACACGCAGTCCCTCTCACTCCCTTCCCCTCTCCTTGTCTGTGACAGCAGCGTGACAGTGGTGAAGCTGGCAATTACGGCAGTAGGTGTCAGGATGCAAACTGGGCACCTGGCTTTGGCAGAACAGACCTTCACTCAAACATCTCCGCTCTGCAGTCATGACATTTCATACAAATGGATTTTTCCAGCTGCCTTGCAGGGCTCGTGCAGCACTTCTCAGGGACAGGACAAGCGAAAGCAGAGGGAGAGGGAGAAACCCAGAGAACTCACAGCTAGTTTTACACTAGTTAGGAGTAGGAAGAAGCTAACAGTGGTTAGTGAGAGCCCAAAAAAAATTATTTTTTTCCCTTCCTGCTTGCTCTATTTTTTTTTTCATTCTTGTTCTTAGCATCCAATTTTGAAAATACAGTCTGCAGCTCCATAAATGTTCAAAGCTCTTCACCTCCTAAGATAGGAGCATGCTTTTTGGGAATGGGCAGACACAGCCCTTCATTTCAAGCTCGTAGAGCAAGAATGTCTTTTCAATAAATTTTACTGCTGTAGCAGTAGCTGTGGTAGTAACTAAACTGGTCCAGGAGCTGACAGAATGGCTGGATTGATATCGATATCCTGTCAGGAAGAGAAAGAATTGCCATATAGGAAACTCTTTAAATGTTCATGAACAATCAACCATAAGATATTTTTCAAGAAGAATAAATTAGCTGCACAGATGCTCCGAGTGCCTGACCCAGATGATGTTACTTAGACGTGTTTCATCTTCTCAAAATTCTTTTACCCCTTTTTTGATGTGGCATCATGCAAATCCAGACTCCAGTTTGCACAGGTAGCTGGGATGGGATCATCTGCCCACTCGCCAGGACTGTGTTCAGGTCTACTGCTAAAACCAGCGAGTAGATGGTGGAGAATTATTTCTGCCAAATTTAAAAGACAGCTGAACTCAGAACGGTTGAAGGTAAAGTTCCATGTGATAGTTGCAAATATTGATTCAGTCTCATGGCTGCTACTAGATCTCTCTGGCACCAGAGCGGAGAAGAATTACGCTGAAACCAGATCGCTGTCTGCATCACAGAAAATTCCATCCTAGGCGAAAACCGCAGATTTTTTGAGGTGAGAAGTCAGAAGGGGAAGTTTCACTGCAGCGGAGACTTCTCAGAATCAGATGTTGGCAAGTTCTGATAAAGGAAAAACACTCCTTGCCTGTAGCTATTTGTGTAGGTATCTCTCTTGAATTCTCTTCTGCAACTTCAACATTACTTGTCAACAGTTCCTCAGCTAAAATAGTGCATGACCCTCGTGCATCGATCCACTGGCTTGTCCAGGGTAAACCATAAACGGCATGTTAAATTTCCATCATTAAAGTCTCAAATACAATTTACTTCTTCTTGATCTTATGTAGCCAGCCCTGTAAAGCCTCCATCAATGAAAATTGGCTACTTGCACTCAGAATAAACAAAAGGGTAACAACTCATTTAACACCCTCTCAATCTGTCTGCTCAAAAGCCTTTTCTTTTTGTATTCACTGCAGATAAAAGGCTCTGGGATAACCAAACAAACTATTGGTATTTATCCAAATTGAATGAAATCTTAGAAACTTTCCCCTCTTTTCTTGTGGGTAAATCCTGGCCACGCTGAAATGAAAGGCAAAATTCCTGTCACTTAAATGAGGCTTTAGTCATTCAATCCCCATGTTCCCAGCAATTACTCTGTGGCCTGACGCCTTCCTTTTCCACATGATGAATTGTTCCTTGTTCCAGACACAGAGGGGCCCCGGGCCGCGAGCGTGTGGAGTGAGCCGGGGCAAGGGTGGAGTGGGCTGAGACAAGATGCTCCGCTGAGCCAGCCCTTTTCTGTCCAGCTACCCTGCATTGTGTCCAAGCAAGCAATCAGGGTTGGGTTGGTTGGCTGGGTTTTTTTTTTTCAGGAACTCCTGGCCCAGAACGAAGTTATTTGCAGGCTGTAAACCCTCAGAGTTGGCAAAATGCTCTGTAAGAGCAGGTCTGCATATCACTACTGGGGGCTGGTGTCCTGCCTCTTCTGAGGACGTCCTGGTGCATTGCTAGGGTAGCAGAAACAAACTGACAACAGTTGATGGAAAAGCACCTTCCTTTCACATGTAAATTCTCTTGCTTGCCACCGAATTAAATGAAAATACCTAAAATAATTATCTAATAAATAGTGATGTACCATATCTTCATAGCTTTTTATAAGCAGTAATTATTGATTCATTAAAATAACATGTGCATCTCTTGGTTTTCCACACAGTGAAACATGTGAAAACAGCATTCACCTTGAATATAAACGGATGAATCATTTAAACAGTTTACAGCTTCAGTTCAGATAAACAATTAAGTGCAATCTGTGTCTTCTTAGAGCAAGTGGAATACTTGTGGAGGAAAAAAGCCAGCATTTCCCGTCATGACTATGATAAAATCAGGGAGTATGGGGATAAGGTGGGGAAAAAAAATTGGTTTGAGAGCTTTCTGAGTCAATCTATGTCCTCAGCATCTAGATCCGTTGGGCGCACAGAGAGGTGTGTAAATCACTGCAGATAAGTCTCTTCCCGAGACTGTTGATGCTGCTCTTGGCCAGGCAGGCTGAACTTGGCACTGGATTGACTTTTCAAAACACCATTGTCATAGGTTGTCCTACCTTCACTACATGCAGAGAAATATGGAGGGAATGCGCCCGAGTCTAACTTCCCAAGAAGTCTAAAATTAATCCTCTTACCAGGTCTGGGTTAAGATTGCTGTCATGACTGATCCCATTGTTGTAGTAGAGCCTACAGGGCTCCAAAAGCCGTGAGGATGCCACTGCACCAGGCGCTGGGCACACAAAAAGTTTTGCCCTCTCTAACGAAATCTCCAGTTGGGCTTTAAACTCTAGGGAAGTGGTCAGAGGTGCCAGAGAGAAAAAGACCAAGGAGAAATGAGATTATACCTAATGGCTGCCCAGTGCTTTCCACAGGGAGAGACAGTCACCAGCTACAAGGACAGCCATGGTCGCCACCCCTTGGCTTGTTACCCCCTCACACCAATTTCCTGGATCCTTCAGTACTTCCCAGTTACAGATCGGAGTCTGACCATCAGCATACTTGGCATGGCTATTCCAGCTGCATCAGTGCAAGATGGCCAGAGGACAGCTACCCTGAGGTGGCTCCCATGGGTAACAAGCACAGGTGACGTCCAGAAGACACACAAGTTGGGGAGGTTTTAGGGCTTTTTGAGAAAACCATGAGCCAGAGAAGTCCAGGGTAACCCCGGGGGAGTGAACCCAGAAGAGGAAGGTCCATCTCTAAATACCTGAGAGTATCTTGCTGTCAGCAGCAGAAAGGCCACCACGTAGATCAAACTATGATGAGAAAATCAAAGGCATCACGCCCTGGAAACTTTATTTGATCTCCTCCCTCGGTGCACAGGCTACAGGTACTTTGGGCATGTGCCAGGAGCACAAACACTCAGACTGGGGACACAAATCCTGCATTTCTAAGAAGCCCAGCCCCAGTCCTTTATCTGGACAGAGCAGCTTGAAGCATCACTATTTTCAACAGCCCTACAAAAATGCAGCCAAAAGATAAAGTGCTCCACTATAATATAAAGGCACAAGCAGCAACGAGCTGTTCCGGGAAAGCCTGAGAGCAGACTCACAGCTCAGTGGATGGGATTAGCAAAGGCTGGAATTGCTTTTACAGCCTGGCTTCTCATTAACCCTGTAGTGCATGCAGGTCTGCAGCTCCTCAGCAGCTCTGCACGAGCACCCCAGGACTGGAGACATCTTTTGAGATGGTGAGCTAGCCTGTGAAAACTTATTTCTTATTGGCAGCGCGAAGGCAGGAAAAGCCAGCTGGTGGTTTTCCCAAGGTGAAGTATTTTCCCATCTGTCTGGCTGCAATCTTCTTTCTTATCCAAACAAGGTTGTGAAGTGTCTTCCACTAAAAATGTAGCTGCCTAAAGAGCTAGGTAAAGAGTGAATGTTTATGCACACACACACACAGAGATTTGTCCAACAAGCTCTTTTTCAGAGACAATAAAACTTACAAAGATTTATTTAACATGTTTTGTTTCATTGTCCCTAGCATACAGCTGCGTGCAGCATTTCAGAGTTCCTTTGAGTGAAAGCCTCTACCATAGTTATTAAAAATAATTCATTAATTTGATACTGTTATTATGTCTAGGTCTTCAGCGTTCTGTGCAAATGCCTCCCACCTGTTGGGATGAATACTGGGACATCTGCGCTCTCATCTGCGGGCTGCGTTGTGCCAGCTCCCAACAACAGTCTCACTGCGTCCACACGAGGAGACGAGAGCCGATGCAATGAGCGGCTCCGCTTTGTTCACTAACGGGATGCGCCTTCTTCTGACAGCGAGCAACTTGCAATAGCCATAGATCCTGAGTTAGGACTTCACAAATATTTTTATAGGCAAGAAACCTTCACAAATGAGAGCAGTTTTGTTAAACTCTAAAGAAACACTGAAGGAAGACCATTTCTTTATAATATTTATATTTAATGTGACCATTTCTAAGAGAAGTGTAAGACAAAACATAGAAATAATCTGATTCAGGTGCTACTGGATCAAAATTCCTCCAGTGGTGTCCAAGATTTCCTGAACACGCATAAGATCCATCTTGCACACTTTAGGGAGCCCACGGGGTTTGCTGTGGCACAAACACGTCTGAGATTTCCACATGCTCTGGACAGCTATAAGACAAACACAGATTTCAACTCTGTCTCCAGCCCACTAATTCCAGTAAAGCAACATCCTTCATTGAAAACAAACAAACAAACAAAAACAAACAAAAAAAAACCCCAGAAATTGAATTTTTACAGACTTAACCTCTTCTTTCCCATCCTCAGAGGCACCACCCACAACCCCTCTGGAGAATACATGTTCCTAATTAGCTTGATTAAGACCAATGCAACCATCTGCTCTGAGAAGCAATCACAAACTGATCTCAGGTGTTGTCCCCAGCCTTCTTCAGTCAAGGAGGGAGGACACCAGCTCACATTGCAGTGCTTTTAAGGGCCGCTAAGGCCACCTGTAGTCACCTGAGAGCTGTGATCTATGTTGCATTAGCAGGAAAGTGCAAAGGCAGGAGCTCAGAGGACCACTGTTTTTCAGCTCTGGTGAGTTGCTCCCATTTACTTTAGAAAGCTTTTCTAACAAGTGGTGCTGACTTAGTACTTTTTCTTTCATTTGGTATCAGTTGGAGAACTGCTTACTGCCTTTCTGGATCTATGCCTTATATCTGCTCTAAGAAAAGGATAAAGGAGTGAAAGAAGGATTATTCTTAGCTCGGGGTAGTGCCTGTTACAGGCTAATTTAGGGACAGCAGTTGTCGCCATGTAGCTGAGAATTTATATGCTGTTACTGGTGTGAGCATTATTGCTGCTGGAGGGTCCTGCCCTGCAGCAGGGCATCTCACTGGGGTGTGCGTGTGCTCCTGAGTTCCACAGTTCATAGGCAGAGTATGAACAGCAGCTGAAATAAGAAGTGGGTTTTTTGTGGATGTGCTGAGATGTAAACTGCAGCCAGCTCCAGCAGAGAGGCAGATGGCTGCTGCACCCTTCCCAGCTGCATCTGACTCCAAACATCCTTCAACTGAAACAACAGCAAAAATCTCCCAGCGTTAGGGCTTAAATTGTGTTAGCATCTCCTGCTCAGCCCTAGGCTCCCTTATGGGATTGGATACAGCCTGTTTTGTAGGCTGTTGCTGTGAGGGATGTTCACACATGTGTGACTTAGACCTTAAACTGAAAGACCTTTGGATATCAAAGGTGGAAAAAAAAAAGTGCAGCTGTGACTCTAGCTTAATGTAAGTACAGGTGTTGCAGCAACAACATGGAAAATTAGGTGGCTACAAACCCTGCCCCTCTCTGAAATTGTGAGGTGGTAGTTTGGACAGCTTATTTCTTCTGCTCACACCTCGAAGGGGATAGGGAAGTGGGGTATGGTCTGATGCCATAGCTAATAGTGAACTTGGGAGAGTTATCCCTGTTTTCCAGGCTATTCTATTTCTTAAACTCATATTGCTGTGTTTTGACATTTTCCTTGGAAAGCACCCCTCCTCCTGCAGAGAATAAAATCAGTGTTTAGTATGTGCACTAATGAAATTACTCATTCACTTATCCTGGATATTCCCTTTCTAACCTATTGGTCGCAGTCGGGGTGAAAACCATGTTTCCCTCTACTTCTGTTGTCACCAGTAATAAACCATAGAAGCTGTATTAACAGATCAAATAATGACCCACTGTGAAACTTAAGACCCTGGAAGGGGCTATAGATTTCATTGTGCTGCCTGCAAGTGTTAACAAGCCTAGGACAGATGCCGTGATGTTCTTGCTCTCACCCTGCTCTGCTGTGTGTGGTTTACCCCTTGCAAAATCAGACCGGCGTAGCTGCAGAGAATGGATGCTTCTGGCCTGGAGAACCAAAGCTTGGGAAGCGGTTAGGGGATTTCTGTGCACCCCTGGCTGTCATGCAGTCAGTGCTGATGTCTGGTGAAGCCATTCTGACTCTCACTACCTACTTGTCCTCCTGGCTTACAGGGATGAGCCAGGACCTGGTGTCAGGGCCATGTTTCTCCTATCTCCCCAGATACCATGATGCTCCAAAGAACTGGGATCAGATCTCATGCCCACATTGGGTGCCTGGGTCTACAAGGCATGCAAAGATGCCTTTCTATATTCTTTTGGTTTTCCCTGCCTTCCTAGCACCAAAGCCTGCATGCCTGTTGAACTTCACCTGTTTTCTTCAGTGGGAGAAAGCTCTTTCAGATTTCTTTATGGGGACCATTATAGCTCCTATAACTTGTCAGGAATAATTAAGAAAAATGATAACGTGAGTCTTGGCAAAAGGGATAAATCAGTGTAATGGAAAGTACCTAATTTGAGGGAAAAATGACGACCTTTGCCAAAGTTATTTATATGCTGGGGCTCTTAAGCATCAATATTTCTTTTGTCTTAAGAGGTCACACTTCCCTGAAGACAGAGACAGGAAGATGTGATCCTCTTGGGGCTGGTTAGTAACTCATGTGCTGACCGTCTGCTTTCCCAGTAGCTCTGGGCACTTGTGATGGAGGAGATAGAAATATGTACTTTCTAGATCAAATCTATAATGGGTGGCTCCTTCCTCTTACTCCCTTGGAGACTCGTCTGCTCCACAAAACTGAGTCTTCAGCCCTTACAGGGGATCCTGGCAGAGCAGAGATCACCTCCTGTTCTTTTTTTGCCCTACGCATGGACTTGACACATAGCTGTGCCAATATAATCAGCTGTGTTATACATCAGGAAAAGTGATCCTGCTATCCATACTGAAGTTCAAAAGAAGGGTGCAACACAGGCTGACCCTGTACAGCCCAGCCTCTGTGTAGGGAGCCTCTTCTGAGTGATGAGTGCTTTTTTTTTTTTACAGTGAGGGTGGTGGAGCACTGGCACAGGTTGCCTAGAGAGGTGGTGGATGCCCCATCCCTGGAAACGTTCAAGGCCAGGTTGGATGAGGCTCTGAGCAACATGATCTGACTGGAGATGTCCCTGCTACTTGCAGGGGGGTTGGACTGGATGGGCTTTAAAGGTGCCTTCCAAACCAAACCATTCTATGATTTGGACTGACAGCCTTGTTTAACCCCATCCCACATTTTGGACACCCATAACTAGATGGAAGCTCCTCTATATTGCTACTGCATACAGTGCTGGTCAGGGGCACGATTAGAGTCAGGCTTTGTTATCCTGTTAGCCCCTTCCCAGACAGCTTCTGTCACATACACCAGCTGTTACGGATGTGCTTGGTGCAATCAGTGAGCTGAGCATTTCATTACAACCTGCACAGCTCTGCTCAGCAGATTATTTCTAATGAGTCCAGAGCAATAAATAACACCTGCTTCTGCTCTGTGCAGCACCCTGTTAGCCTGCCATGCATTGGTCCTGCTTCCCCTAGACCAGGAAAATCCCAGACCTGCTTCTCTGAAGACATGCCGCCCTCAGCAGTTATCCCTTGGGGTGGTTGGTCTCCCGATCGTGAGAGCCGGGAGTTGTTCAGCTCCGTATGTGTGGCCTCTCAACTGGTGTGCATTGCACCAGAGTCCGGAGGCCTCTGGAGAGGGCATCAAGGGAGGTGTAAGACATCAGCTCTTTTCTGTTCACTTCACTTTTTTTTTTTCCCCTCTCCCTGATGTAATTAGGTTTTGACAGTGTAAATTCATGTTTCAGTACGCTTTTTTTTAAAGCAGATGTTGCTCTATCTGTACACCAAGTGAAATACAAAAAGAAAAGAAAGGACAGTGAGGGAGGATTTATTTGTGCATGCAAGATGGATCTGACAATATAAAGTACTGACAAAGATTTTATCTGAGCAACTGAGTCTTGCACGCACACATCTATCCATTTCTGCAGAACCAGCTGCTAACTTCTTGTGTTGTCTGGGTGGGCTTAAATCAAACAGTGAAATAAGAGACTGAGACAGAGTCCTGGGCTATGCAACTGTGAACAGGCTTTTTTCAACTCACATTCTTAGCCGAAGAGTTTGGAAGCGTGCACCTTGAGCACATAGGAAATGCAGCAGAAGGTGGAAAGAAAACAGGTGTGCTGCTTTCTAGGGAAAAATGTGATTTTATGGCCTTCTGGGAGAGCATCTCAGCTTGGTGAGTAGCTGAAAGGTAAGAAAAAGGCAGCATGAGTTTAGATACAAGTTCAGAACTTGCTACTGGATGGACAGGAGTAGGTCTCAATTGCACGCACCACCACATTGCACTTGCCATCACTGACTGGGGCAGCTCTTCTGGAGCCCTGGCTGCTTACAGGGCCAGAAATCTCCTTACGTGCAGAGAGGACAAGGGCAAAAAAGCTGCTGCCTTGAACTTACACAGCAAAAGGATTTCCTGATGCTAGGAAATCCCCATCAGCGCACAACCAGTCATCCCCTTCTCTTGCCCCTTACTTTTAGCAAAGGTTTAAGATTTTTCAAAGTTAGCTAGGCATCACTTCTTCCTTATTCCAGTGGCTGCTGGTGTCTAAATACAATATATATCTTTGCTTCTTAGATCTGTCTATATCTTTCTTCTAGATTGGCCTCGCTGCATATTTCATTCTCCTCCTTCCCTTAACAAGTGTGCACTCAGCTGAGCTGCGATGTGTTGTATCGCTGCAAAGGTGCAGAGAGAGATAAAACAAAAGCACTCCAGTGAGGCACTGGGGAAACCTGACTGCGAGCCAGGATCTGCTCTGTGTTTGCAGCGTATATATCAGCCATGCTTGGCAGACCAAGGAAATCGGTCTCTGGCTTGTATAAATATGAATGATGCAGAAGGAGGATTAGATGCAGTAAAACACCCTGGTTGTTTCTCCTGCTGCCTTGTTTACTCTCTTTCATTGGTGTTAGTAAGCATCCTGTGGAGAGGACGGGAGAGCTGTTGCTATTGTTCTGCATAAGTACATAAATGGGTTTAAATAAAAAGAATAAAGGAAGCTTACTCTAAGTTCCAATTTAACAGAGCCTTTGGCAAAAGGCACGTGTGTATGACGTGGTGATAATGTGGGCATGCATTAGCTATGCTATCCTGACAGGAAAACAGATGTGGGGAGAGGTTTAGAGTGTCATTTGATGTTGCATCTAACCTGGATCCTGATACTGAAAAATGCAGCCATCACCTTTCCCTACCAGCTCTCAGCTGTGACCTCCCTGTGCTTCCCTTTTGCCCACTCAGGGCAAATTAGGTCAAGAAACTGATCTCCTGGGAGACTACTTTTTCTTTCTTTCCCCCTCTCCTGTCAGATCAGCTCACTGAACTGACTCATTGAGGCTCAGCAGCTGAGTGCCCTGCAAGGCTGATGAGCCCTTCTAATGCAGAAACAATTCTCTTTCCCCAGCCCCTTCCCATGCTGCAAGGTTAAAGATGTGCTCAGAAGGTTGCTCATAAGCAAGCATCAGCCAAGGCAAAGAGCAGGCTGGCTTCTCTGGAGTGAATGGGAGCAGTGTGGTGAGACTGGGCTCCAGGCGTACCAATGTGCTTGGAGGGAAGCACTTTACCACTCACCTTCCTCCACCCTCGGAACCTGATGTCCCAAGTGTGGGGTTTATTCGTATTTAATCCTTTGCCAGTGTGGATGCATCTCCTCGGGAAGCTCATTTTGCAGTGGAGGGGAACCCACAAAGAAATTAAGAGCATGGGTTCAATAACCCTCCCATGCTGAGGGTGGGATGGGGCGTGGAAGCTGTCAGTGTCAAGGCGAGGGAAAAGCAGGACAAAGTGACTGCAGAATTATCCCTGGCCACAAGAGGGTGGCCTAAGGTGGCACTTATTTTGCAAGATCTCATATTCTGAGGTTGGAAAAACCTCTGTTAATGTGTATTTCCTAATTCCAGCCAGAAGCACAAGTGCTGGGATATAAGACTGATTTAGCTGTTATTTTCCTCCTGTGGTTTACAGATGGAAGGTGTTTAGGTTGTTTATTTGGATAAATTTTGCATAAGCTTTCAAACTTTCTGGGTGCTTATCAGCATGATGTTAACTCCAGCAGGAATGAAGGATGCTTGAAATCCTAAACAGTTGGTGAATTGTTCATAATCTCCAGCTGAGCAACAGTGCCTGAGAAGGTCCATTTGTGATCTGTAGAGCTGCAGAAAGTGGGATGCTTTTCTACTTCCACATCAATAAAAGGAAGCATAATAGACTTGTTTAATTCCTTGGAGAGAAAGAAGGGGAATGTAAACTCCCCCTAAACACTTCTCCTCTGCCTTTATCTGGTTATTAGCTTTGTTACCTTAGTTCCCAGACCCCATGAGATAAATGGCAAAGCCATGAGAGATTTTTTTTTTCATGCTCCTCATAGCTGGTACAGGTATAGCTGCAATTAGAGATTACTTGGTTTTGCATTGAACAAACAGCTGGAAAAAAAACAAACCCTTTTGATGGATGCTCTTAAAGATAACTCGTGCCAATCACATCATTACCATGGGCTTTGTTACTTGTTCCACAGCATCAAGCTGCAAAAACATCCTATTATCCCAAGGGTTTTTGTTAAGGATTGATCGAGTAGAAATGAAGGGGGCTGTGTTTTGTATTGAACTAGTGCTTTTTAGTTTATATTTCTCCCAGATTCCTTTTTTTTTTTTTTTTTTTTTGTGAAGAGCTGCTATCATTACAGCTGATGGAAAAAGCTACAGAGATCACACTTAGCAGCAGGCAGGCTGTAGTTAAATGGAGGTGAGGTGTGTTTACAGGAAAGGAGGATCTTGGTGCCTGGAAATCTTTGCTTTTGAAGGGCCACAATAGGCAGCCAAGATGTGGGTGAGGTCTAAGGATGCCTCAGCTGAGAGGCAATAGTCCTAGGGAAAAACATAGCTGTTGGGGCTCAAATCAGAGGACACCTATGTAAAAGAAAATTGGGTAGTGTTGGTGGTTATGAAGCAAGATGAGAAGTAAGTTATCTTTCCGCACCAAAAGGTAACAGTTCAAACTGTAGCTTCAGATTCTCCATGGAGCCCTCAAGTCAAGCAGCTTCATCCCGCAATGCTTCTGAGGCTGATTATGCTCATATTGGCACTTAGCGGTTTCACAAAGCAGCAAAGGCAGATGTTCAGGCCTAGGAACACAGATTTTCTGCAGGGGGTAATTTTCCTTTTTATTGCTTTATTTTTTTTTTCTTTGCTAGAAAGGTGTTTTGATTTGCAAAGCAGAGAAACCATCACATGTTATTGAAGGGGACAGTCCTGGAGAGTGCGGTTTTTGAGAAACTGCTCCCCATGGCTTCACAAACAGCTGCAGCCTGCCCAGGACTTCCATGCCTGTCTGGAGATTAGTGGAGTACTGATGAAAAGAAGCTAAAGAGATCCTGGGTAGCCATTGTACTGGGGAATTTGGCAAAGATTACTAAAGCAGAGTGGGTTCTGTTTCTAATTTCCTCATTCAGTGCTTAATGATTACTAATGGAGAGGTATTGCCCTGAAGCCTGGGCTCTGAGCATCTTCCCTGCAGCTTGCTGGGTCTCTTCTGTTTGAGTTGAGCTCTGTGTTACTTGAGCTGCAACACCAGTCAGGCTTTGAATGCTGAACACTCCTTTTTAGTATGGGTAATGATGATGAGGAAGATGCCTTCAGCTTTCTTTGCAGATAGCTTTTTCCTCTGGGGAAAATGAAAGAAAGAGGGATGTTACTGAGCTTGCATACATGTCTTGCCAGCCCTGTCTCACACTTTGGGGTGGGATGTCATGGGGGAGGATGCTGCATCCTCCCACACCACAGTACAGGGAAAGTTGCCAGTGCCTTGGCTCTACTTATTGAGGAAGGATGCTTGCTCGAACTGAGCACTGCAGCTGGATCCTCTGGGCTGGGGAAAGTGACGGCAGCTATGTGCAAGGAAAGGAGGAGCAGGCAGATCAGAAGCTGCTGGGGTGGCAGATAGGCACCAGAAGGACAGTTTGGATTTGTACTGCAGCAACCATGCTAAGGGAGCCCGTCCTCTTTAATATACACTGGGTGCTGGCTGCAGGACCAGACCTCATGGTAGTGCTGTGCGAGCATAGAGGGGAGGAGGTATCCATTCTCCTGCAAATGGACACCTAAAATTAATGTCCCCCATTGTAGTGACAATTTTGCACAGGTAAATGGACTCTTGAGACTCTTGGAATGAAGCTTCAGATCCACTCTTGTGGGCTCATTGTAGTCTCTCTTACAGAAACAGATTCCTTTTTTAGGAGGTAAATGAGATGATGTCATAAGGAAGAAAAAACTAGCAAAGTGAGCATTATGTCCTCAAAACTACCAAAATTAAACACCTTGCCCATTTTGATTTTTTTGTCTAGGTGTCGTTCATCACTGCTGCTGTTCTCATATTCAAAAGTATGTTCACGCCCTACATTTCTATTTCAAAGAAACAAATTCAAACCAGATGTAAATGTGATGATTTCATTGATCTGCATGTGCTTGCAGGAACTGTGAATTCATGCTGGAAGAAGTGGAGTTATTGCACTGATGGTCATTAAATACCTCTGTGCTGCAAGTGCCAGGGTTGTTAAGTTTTTTTTTTTTTTTAAAACCAGTATTGCCATTATCTCATAAATTCTATTCAAATTTCACATAATTAGCTTTTCTTATCCCGTTAGTGAATACATAATGGCAAGAAAAATCATGACACAAAAATATGCCACTGCCCAGCTGTATTTGCCTATCCAGCACAATAGATCATCCCTCTTTTAAGTAAAACTTCTGCTTGTCTGTAAGTGAACCTGCTACAGGAGTACAATAATAGACTCTTTCAAGGGAAAACAATAAATACGGTATCGGCTGACAGATGCTGTCCTTCCTGGCTGCAGTGTTATATCCATTATTTAATACGATAGACATGATGTTCAGAAGACCTGGAGCGATGAGGTGTAACTGGATCTTTCTGCACCACAGAGGAACCTCCACAGAGATTAACAGAGGAGGAAGGAGGGGAAACTTTTCCTTTGGGCTTCTGGTGTCTTATGACCGCAGCTTTTGGGTTGCAGCCAGGACCCTGGAGGAGCTTTACCGGATGAAGGCTGAGTTGCCCAAAGCTGCTAGTAAGCTTTCCCACCACTTCTGCAGCAAATGTGCTTGCTTTCTCAGTGTGTTTTTCAGAAATTGTCTGCAGAAGGTGAAGTCAAGCCAGATCCAGCTCAGATTCTCTTGATACTATTGATCAGAAGGAGGCACAGGGATAAATGCATTGTTATTAACTCTTAGAGTTGAAGTAACCATGGAGCAGCTCTATGCTGGAGAAGAAAAATCAGCAAGTATCTCAGTCAAGCATTAGCTGTTCTCTGGAAGCTGCTAGCAGGGGAGACAGTGGGGTTTTCTTAGGACTGGCTATGAAGTCTTGGAGTAAATGAATTTTGGAAAACAGGGTGCATATGAAATAAGGATATGTGTGTTCTGAAATTAGCTTTAATAGTTAATGAGCAGTGTAATGACAATTAGGACAAAAGGCAGGGTCTTTTTGACCAAAGGTGCATTTTTCAGCTGTGCTATTTTCAGCTAGCTGAAATTACGGGTTTTCTAGGTTCTGAGGAAGAGATCAAAGACTCATCTGTAGGAACTGATCTGATACCAGCAGTTTGTTCCAAGTAGTCTTTCAAAGTAACTGCTAATAAATACTATGAGCAGGTGTGAACTAGCTCTTAGGTCTGAAAGACAATGATGTTCAAATATGAGCTCAAACATAGCCAGCAGTTCATATGTCTAGACTGGAACAAAAAATTGTATACCAAGCCTCCCAGTTCACGCAGGTTGGATCTATTTCAGAAGCAGGCTTTGTGCCTGGCTACTGGGATATAAAGTTGATTTTGCTCCCTGCCAGCAGAAAACATTCCACAACCACTCTGGCTTTTGCTGTCACAAGAAAAAATAAGGCACGCTGACTTCTCTGACTTGGCCTTCAGTGTTCAACTGCTAGCAATTAGTCTGCCTGAATCTCATTTCTTGGGTGTTACAATTCTAAAGCAAAGGGCCATTGCCTGATTCTTAAGAGGGCATGGGGTTAACATGATTAATAAAAATGTTCTGTCACTATAAAAAGATGTATCCTTATCTCTGAAAGCGACATATTCTATTACCCTGGAAATGACTGATTGGCCCTAATGAAGCTCCATGGGGAGAACATACAGCAATATGGCTGGCTCTGGTTACCTTAGCAACTCTCTCCTTGAGAATTCAGAGGCTAAATTTATATAAAATTGGAAATCTAAAAACATCTGACAATATTCCAACAGAGAAATGTTACGCACCAAAA
Organism: Chlamydotis macqueenii; assembly: GCF_036417535.1. Taxonomy (NCBI): domain Eukaryota; kingdom Metazoa; phylum Chordata; class Aves; order Otidiformes; family Otididae; genus Chlamydotis; species Chlamydotis macqueenii. The sequence continues at coordinate 7,121,149 of NC_141567.1, read as the reverse complement.
TTAACCTTGATTAAGGAGGATGATGTTGCTGTAATTGATTTGGTGTGTGCCTCCAACAGAAGGGCTTTGGGTGCTTATTGTTGTGAGTCAGGGAAAGCAACAGCCAGCTCCGGAGGGGCCCAAAGGAGCATCCGGCGCAAATCAATGGGGAGGCTTATGGAGTAAAATTCAGCAAGATGGGGAGAAATGGCTTCCACGTAGTTCGGAGGTGTCCAGCTGTGCGTGTTGTTAGCTCTTGCAACCCTACAGCCATTTTGCTGTGGTTTTTCTACTGCTTCTAGTGGTGTTCTTAAGTTAAACTTTTCAGCTATCAGGCAAGGTCTATTGCCTTGCTGCATGAAGTACCTACTTGGGTCTCGACCTAGACGAGGAGAACTAGTGATTGTCCGTAATGAATACAAATAATAGACTAGAAACTCTGGTAATATAAAAAGTAATATGTATGTTGACTTAACCAGCATATAATAATGTATTTTCCTGGATGTCAGTGCAGATAAAATATTTCGCAGTTGCTGAGCATCAGCAGCCACAATAATGCTGTGTAACTTTGAGAGATGTTTCAGAGAATAATGCTTTTAACTCTTCAATCCTTAGCTTTTAACCACTTGGAGTTTGTAGATCACACTAAAGGTGGACATATTACAGCTCGTTCTTGACTTGAATACTTTCAAAGATGATCTGGACTGACTTGGTTTTTGAGGACTGAAATGTAGACATGTCTGTAGATTGGGTGGGGAAAGGTGAAGCAGCAGGAGAAACTCTGAGCTCTTCAAGATGAACCTCAAAGAGCTGCTGCTGGCTGGGATCAGGGGCTGAACCACTCTGGGCTGTGGAAAGCAGTGGTTAATTTTACTGGTGGAATTTGTTGCTGGGGGAGGTCAGCAGACCATATACTCCAGTTGGGCTTTAAATAAGGCTGGATAATTTCATGATGTCTAACAGCATTTGTAGTTCTGCAAGGCAAGCTAACGAGGTTAATCAAATCTTATGCTTCAGGGAACTGCCTTGCTGTGCAGGCCTCCTTCTGTGTAAACACTGCAAAATGGTGCATTATGGGTGTTTGACCAAAAATATCAGGAGTCTGCCTCAGTAAGTCAGTTTTGTTCTTAAGCTAGAATGATCAAGGATTTGATCTGAGATGGAAAAATGGAACATCCCTCATTAATTGTCTGTTTATCACTCCCTGAAATGCAGCTGCACTGGCATTTATTAGAAGAAATCAAGGCAAATGTGCAGCCACAAAACCTTGAGGAATTAGTGGTTACACTCCACTGCTCCGTGATGAGTGAGGATCTTGGTGATTGCAGTCCCTGTCGTACTTAGTGCTGACGCTCTTCGGGCAGCACTTTCCCACTGTAGTGTCACTTGCCTTCTGCTGGGTCAGAAGCTCAGGAACAGATTAGGGATGCTAAGAAATGAAAGGTTTGCACAGGTGAGGCAGGACATGGCCGCACAAAGATTCTTGTCCCTTTCCTACTCCCTTGCTTAGTGAAACCAGTGTAGCTTCATTTAAAGGTTTTCCCTGTGAGGCTTGCCAGTGACAAGGCATTGGGGACTTTGGGGATGCTATGGGGCTTGGGACCACCTGGGCTTCTTGCAAAGTAGAATAGATCCTGTGCTGTGCAAATGTGGGGAATCGCTTTGAGCACCTGGTGTGTTTCTGATTTAGTGATGTAATAGAGTGAAGATCTCACCCTTTTCCTATTCTGGTCAGTCACAAATGGATTATACAGGTACAAATCTATTGACTTCTTTAGGATTTATACTCTGAAAACTGATAGCAGAATTTGGCTGGTCATTCTTGGTTTTGCTGCTACTTGGCTCCTGGATGTGATGCTAGCAATTGAGAGCTGAAAGCAAATGCAGAGAGCTTGGCCATGAACAGCTTTGCTTTTGGTCCCCTGTTTGCACAGGGTTTTTGCTGTCTTCAAAGGAATCTGGAAGGAAAAAATGTTCTCAGCTTGACTGTGACATTATTCCAGGCTGAGCCAGGTGGGCTTGGGCTAAGTTTGGCTCTTCAGCTTTACCTAACAGGTGTTTGTGGGAAACAAAAAAAGAATTAAAATACCTCACATGTAGGGAAAGTCCAAGCTCCTCTGAATTAAGACAAAGGATTGCGGGTGTTGGGCTGCAGATGTTTTCAGTATATCACAGTAATTAATTCTTCACATATTCAATTATTGTTTAAATGTAAAATAATAGATGTCATGTATCTTCCATTCATGGAAACATAATGTGATTACAGCTTCCTTTTTTTTTTTTTTTTTTTTACAAATAATTGCATGATGACCATGCAACATAATATTTTTGAGAATTAATTATGGAGGAAGATGACTAGGAATTCCCTCCTGTATATTTATGCCATCCTTGGGAGTTTCTAGAAATAGCACGTTGCTGACCGCTGGCTAACTCAAGCCAGCAGAAATGCATTAATCCCCAGAAAACTAACTTCATTGATACATATAGATCTATATATACATACAACGTACATATGTGTATATATAATGTATAACTGCTGTGCAGGATTGGACTACATGGTCCATTCAAATTAGTTCCTAAGTGGCTCCTCCTCAGAGGACAAACTTGCTGGATAAGTGTCTCAGCAGTGTACTGACAATCAAGAGTTTTGAATACTCTCAGTTGTGCTGCTTCAAAATATCCCTAAATCTTTCTCTTGAATGGAATAAATTAAAGGACTCAGATCTTGATGAGAGATGAGAGATCTCTAAATAAGAGGTTAATGATGGTTGACTTGCCTGATACAGGAACTTGTTGCTAATCAGGACTGACAGTGGAAGGTGATGGCATAGGAGCGTGACATCTTATGGTATTGCTGTGGATGATAGTCTTCTGTCAACACTTCAGCTCGGAGCCAGTGATCTGTCACAGGAATTTACCAAGTGAAATTTTCTGGTTATCTTTTGAGTCAAACACAGTATTATCAGACTTGACCTGCCTGGCCATTAATGAATATAAGGATAGGTACATTGGATGGTATTAAAAGAAAAACCATAACAATTTCTGTGCAGTAGTTTACCTCCTGAAGGAAGGAAGTCGGTGTCTGCTGGGCAGGGTGTGCTGTAATTGCCTCTTGTGAAGGTCTGAGGTGCCTTAGCCAGGCTGTGGCAGCAGCCAATGTCATGCATGTTTTGGGATAATGTATACTTTGCAAAGATGCATGGCTTGAAAAGAAGAATACTCTGTGGGGAGGCAGATAGTCAAGGAGTGAATCCTGTGTCCCTAGACATAGTTCCCTTGCCCAGTCCTAGCTAACCAAGTGATGGAAGTAGGGAGGGGATCATAAAGTCCCATAAAAAGCAACAGCCAGATAACCACCAGATCTGTTTTCTGCTTAACAAAAACTAGTTACCAGATGTTGATAACGCTTCATCTGATCTCTTGGTACCCTTTGGCCTTTTGATGTTTTTAATTGCATTTGACAGCAAGATGCCCAGCTGTATGGCTCAATACAGAGACAAACCTTATCAGACAACTCAAACTCATTGAGATCTTTCAATTTGCAAAGCAGATTTTGAGATGTTTCTTTCTGGTACTGGCCACATACATGGTGTCTGTCTGTCACCTTCTAGCACACACTTGTCACTCAAAGTGTGTGGAGGAGCAACCTGAGCATAATGGAAAAACTCTGGATAAAAGGAAATTGAAAATGAAAGTCTCTGGCCTTTGGAATTAAAGGATGAAGCAATCACCGGTTAGCTCATTCCCCTTAAGGAAGTCCTCCAGCCTCCTGCAGCCTGCACTGTAAAGAAGCTTACAGTAAAACATGCATTTCATTTTATTTTGCTGAGAGGAAGAAGGGCAAACGAAATGACCAGAGGAGAGGCAGATGGGGAGCAGAGCAGAGTCGGCACTTTCCATTATGTTTCATTTGTCAAGCCAGTTAGTCTTGCTGCAGAAATAATCTCAGGTTCTCTGGCCTTTTTTACTTCAGACACCTGCTGCCCTTTATTAGTGATTTTTAGCTTCTTGCCCCATTCATCCTTGCAGAGAGGGAGTGAAGATGGTTTAGGGAGTGCAGCTGGACCCTCAGCTCAGAGGCAAGTACTGTCCCTGTTTTGATTGTGGTTTGGGACCCTTGATGCTTCTGTGGGGAACTTGGATATTTCTTAGATGCTGGCCAACAGCTCTGTAAAAAAAAAAAAGTTCTGAATTGGATTTGTCAGAACACATCTCCAAAGCACTGGGTACATATCCACCAGAAACTGGTAGATTTGATGTGCTCCTGCTTTCTTAAGTCACCACATACTGCTTCTATACAATGAACCTTGTGAAATAATTGAGCTAAAAGTCATCTTTTCTCACTGCTAATGACATTTATCCCCCACATGCTGTCCTCAAGGTCTGCTCAGGGTGGGTACACTATAGCTGGGTTCTGTGAACACCTGTATGTCCAGTCCAAGCTATAGGCACTGATAATCTCCTAGCTGAAAATTAATGCAGTTTTAATACTTAGTGCTGTGCTGCTGGGAGAAGTTAGAAGCTGTTGCTTACACAAATGCTAACAATTAGAAATTTCTGGTAGGCACATGAAGTATATAAGTGTACCTGTGCTCAGCTCCCTGCAGGGGCCAGTTTACAGTCCAATTAAACAATTACAAATCATTACACAATCTTCAGGATCCTCTGGGTCTCTAAATTGCTATTTACATAATTCTACAACTAAAAACAATGAAGATAAAGTAATCAAGTGACAGTGGAACATCCTTTTCTAGTATATTAAAAGTGAATTGTCTTCACTTTATTCCCAAGTGTGCAAACACTGTCTTGTTTGATAGTGACAAATACAATTCAGGGATGTTCTACCCACCTGGCATTTTGAAGAGGGAATAGGCTGTACTTGGAGAGGCATAATCTTGGAGAAAATATTATTACTCTATATGGGTCCATCACCTGTGGTGTGCTTATTGAGGGAATAAGGCTACTGAAAGATGTAACTTCTTAAATAGCCTCTGCTAGACTTGATAGCACAAGGAGGGAGGGAAGGCTGGAGTGAACTTTCCAGGTCTAAAGTCTGGTAAAAGGGAGTTTTACCTTTCCTTTTTCCTGCTGCCATTCAGATCAGAAAAAGCCCTTTGTGCTCAGAGGCAATATACTTTCTAGAGCTTCATTTCAGATTTTTCTTGGCCCCAGTTTGGGTGGTATTCCCCCTTGCCCCCAAACTTTGGAATAGAAAAACCTCATTAAGCTTACTGTGCTTTCACTCATTTACTTCACCAATGTGGAAGTACACGGCTGGAAATAAAAGGATGAAATTTGTCTTAAAGGATACACTTTATTTCCACTGGAGCTCCCAAGTGCTCAGTGCTTTGGAAAATACGTTCTTCAACTGACAACTTGATGGCTTGTCCCATCTAGGATGTGCTGAAGTGCTTTATGAAACAGGGAATGGCTTAAGCATCTCATTAAATACCTTGCTAAATACAGAGCTAAACAGAGATTTCTTTGCATGACTCAGTTTCTCTGTCCACCTGGAGGAAAGAATAAAAGTTCAGAGACCTCTCTACAGCAGTACTAGAAGATACGATGATATTATGCTGGTAAAACATGGTACAAAGTACTATAATCAACACTAGATTTGCCTAGCCATGGAAAGCTCAGATACCTGTTCTTTGCAATAACTGTCCATGTTTCTTGAGCATGACACAAGTGCGATAACAAAACAGAAGTAAGAATGTTCCAGGTAGCAAAAAATTGCTATGAACTGAAAAATGAGAAACATAAATGATTTTTCAAATACTTATTTTCCAAAGCTCAAGGCATGGTTCATAAAATCTTATAAAAATTAAGCTAGATCAGATCTAAATAACAAGATTGAGGACTGTCACCTCAGCTGTGAGAATAGTTTGTTTGGGTTTTTTTGCAATGTATTTCTAGGAAAGAAAAATAATCATAAGAAAATTAATGTGAGTAGGACAAATCTCACTTTCCTGCTCTTCCCAAGTCTGCCTGTTCAGCACCCCAGGAATGCCATGATGACTAATCTTTGTACCAGAGCTTTTTTTTAACTCTTACAAACTCAGAGTTGGTAAGGTTCTGGCTCTGGCTGTATGCTGGAGAAGTGATCCACCACAGGGAACAAAGCCAAAATCCCTGGTTTCAAGGCAGAAGTAACTCTCTTCTGATATGGAGCTAGGGAATGACTGACAGATGCATTGCTGTGATCTCTTCATGTTTCCCTGATTTCACAATAAGCTGTATCCTTGATCCTACAAGTGAACTTCAGGGCTGACTGCAGCCCTGGTCTTTCTGAAAGGTCTTGTTCCTTTAGTCTGTGTTTTAACTGATTACTCACAGCATCCAAATTCTCCAGGGCAGCAAGGATTGAGGACCCTGGCTAAGTTTCTGTTCTTACAGCAGGTATCCAGTCTGGGATGTGTGGAGAAGGCATGTGGTAGAGGATTTGATGAAGGGAAACCACTACAGGGCTGGATCTGACTCTTTATTTCCAACCCGACTTGTACTGAGGGACACAAAAATACAGAGAGATGTAATTTCAGAGGAGAGAGAGAGAGTGGCACAGGGAGCCTCTGGAGACTTGGTGCCGCACAGCATCTGTTCCAATTGGTCTTCAAAGCGACACTGAGTATGTGTGTGCCTCTGGGATGCTGAGCATCACACAGGCTGCATGGCAATGCAGCTACGTATGCGCATCCATCCAGTGCCTGCACCTTGATGCTGGCAGGGGCAGGTGGCTACAGGGTAAAGACAGCACCTCCAAGAGGCGTGAACACCCGAATTCAGTGACACTTTACCATCCTGAGCTGACCCGCGCTTCTCAACAAGTGACAAACTGCTGCAATTAGAAGCGTGTTATCAATCCAAAGTGACCTTGCCCTGTCACAGCCTGTGAGATTACCCTATAAATCACAAGACACAGTAATTACCAGAATTAGGCAAGGGATCTGGGATTGTTCTGGTTAATAACATCACTGCAGTTTCTCCCAGAGACTCCTCAGCTTTGGAAAAGCAAGATGTGGGGTTTCCTCTGGTGTCCTTTGCTAAGCCTTTTATCGTCTCTTTTGGACACATTTTATTGTGATCCAGCTTTCCTCAGAGCTTGCCATGACCGTTGCTCGCTGGTAATGGCCTCAAGAGGCTTTTTAAGCTGAACAATGTGATATTTTGTTTACAGCATACTTATACTTGGCTATGATCTTGAGTAGATGAGTGCACAACGTGGTAGGCTGGAGTGAGAGCTGTGACTTCAATAATGTGAAGTTCTCCTGATTTCTATGCCATTTCAGGGAGGTTTTTTTACCTTGCTTTCAAGGTTAAATTCAGTTGGCAGCATATTGCTGTTTGTAAGTGTAACATAATTAAAGCAGCAGTACCCGTGGCCATTTGGCAGGGTTCAGGAGCCCACAAGAATGCAGAAAAGGGCCAGCATTGGCTTGCAAAATGGGAAACAGCACTTCTCATTTGACTGGTGTAATTCTTCTTGGTGTGACACTTCAAGGTGGATTAGAGCTCCTGAAACAGCATATTCCTTTTTTTATTATTTTTTTATTTTCTATTTTTTATTTTTTTATTTTATTTTTTTTATTTTTTTTTAATTTTTTTTTTTTTTTTTTTTTGTTATGGAGAATCTAACCTGCCTGTGGATATTAACATTTGCTCAGTTTCGGAAGCTGTAAAGGCTGGGGATTCCCAGGGCAGAGATGTGAGTCAGCGGCTGCCCCCAGCCGCCTGCTCCTTCAGAGCAGCTCCAGCTCCCCTGTGAGATGCCTTCTGGCCTGACTCAGAGGACGAATTGGCGCCAGAAGTAATAAATAGAGAAAAGAGTTAGTTATCTGGAAGAAGAATGGGAAACACTTATAATCACTGTTGAAATCCTGCATGCCTGCTAAAGTGTATCTGTGTCTTCATCTGATCTCTGAGACACTGTTTAAGGGCTTTCAACACTTCTCCCAAAATCTAGGTTTTCAGTACAAAAATGTCATCTTTGGTAATGGAAAACATTTAGTAATTATTCAGAAATAGCTTAAATAAGCTTTCCTGCCAAAAAAAAAAAAAATCCCCACCACAAAACAGGTCCATTAAGAACACTTGAACGAGTTACAGCCTTGAAATTTCAGTCTGTTGTAAAACCTTGCTCTTGGTTTTTCCTTCAGTGGAGCTATCGGAAGCTGTTGGTACACCCTGGGGAGGATGCTAATCTCCAGCTGTGAACATCAGCATCGTGCTGCTCCTGTGCTTCCACTGTGCCCAGCAAAGCTCAGGCTGTCCTGTCTGGCAAGCCAAACAATACAGGCTGGATGCTTGACAGCAGTTGTGGGAGTGGAAGATATTCTGCCTGTGCTGGGTTATATGGCTAAACTTAGCTCCTGTGCCAGAACACTGTCTTGCAGACACCAAAGCCTGAAGTCCTTACCTCCTTTTTAAGAGTAAAAGGCCAGGAAAACCTTACAACCTGCTTTCTTGGATAAAATAACATCCTAAAGCAACAAGATCCTGTACTCTGTGACTGACCCGCCTGGCCCAGGATGTCTGTAGAGGCCACAGGCTTTTTCGTGGGGTTTTCCTAACAATAGGAGAACTTCAAATAAAGCCCCTGCTCATAGATATGTGTAGCTGGGTTTTCTCCCAACTGTTCAAGGAAGGAAGCCAGGCCTTAAGAGGAAAAGTCTGACTTGGGGTCTTGTTTCTTCTACTTCCTATAGCTATTTTGGAAAGCCTACAAAAAGGGATGGGGGAAGGGGCACAAAAAAAAAAAGAAAAAACCCACAAACGATGCAAGACTTGGGTTTTTAATCCAGCGTTGCTAATGTCACTAGGAGCTTCATCATTCACTTCAGTGGAAGCCCTTAACTCCACTTCTTCAGTTTGTCTCTAGCAGTGCAGAACAAACTGCAGTGTGTTTTGACTTGACTGGGAGGTACGCTGAACCCTGCACCTTCTCTTGCTGTTGTTCCTCTCCCAGGGAACTGAACAGGGACTTCCACTTATTTAGTCATAAGGTGACTTCATACTTCACCAGTCCCCAGATGGCAGCAGCCTAGGTGTCCCTGATCTCCTATAGTCACATGTTCATGTAGGGACAAAATATCCCTATCTAAATGTAAAAGAGTCCCTGTATGGATGTAAAGGACCTCAAGGCACTGTGTAGTCATGCCTGTGGTGTTAGGAGTGTTTTGCAGTAATAATCCAAAATCTGTAGGAGTGTTACTAGAACAGGAAACCTGCAGTGGGATGTACAAGGTCTATGTTTGAAAGGAAACGAATTTGCAGTTGTAAACCTCAAGGTGGTGGTTCTTTCATGTTTGATGAAACAAACCCTCTCTGCCCTGGATTGCTGAATGTTTCCAGTCAATGGTGAGGATCTTCTCCAGGGTTGAGGTTACCAGAGCCGGAAATCTGCAGCATTTTGATCACGAGCATTTATATTTAGTGGAATTCATCTCCTAGGGTTATATGATACACAAAGAATGCCATCTGCTTAAAAAATTCAAAAGAGGAAAGGATATTTTGAACCCTCATGGCTGAAGAGGAAAGCTTGCAACTGTGTCCTCAGGACTCCAAAGGAACAGACACAGAACTTGGGAATTATTTTTAAAACTCCAAATTGCTAAGACCTGGGGCGGGGGGAACAAACCACAAACTGCATTCCTGACCTCTGAAAATCAGGCTCATAAAACCCCCTTTTTGTGCGTATCACGAGCCACTCCCAAGAGCAGAGTCCACTGGAGAGACAGTGTCTCCCTCCCACAGTGGGATGGGCACCCATCTCCCATGCCTTGCCTGTGATGGGATCTGCCTGGCAGGGTCATCGCTGTCTCAAATCGCCCAGAAATACAGGACAAAACTGCTGTGTCCAGGCAGCACCCTGAGCCTATCCATTCAGGAGCGGTGGGGATGATTTTCCTTGTTTAACTCTGCGTAACTTCTCTGCCCCTGGATAATTTGCTGACTGCTGAGGACATGCAGAGACACCTGCAGGAACCTGCTCCTTCCCATGTATCACCCAGTGCTTTTTTCTGCCCTGCTGCAATATCTCTCACCTGTCCCATGCAGCAGATTCAGGGAAGTTGTACAGGGGCCAGATCTACAATTCCATTTATCACGTCAGACAACAGAGAAAATTGTGTTGCAACAGAGCAAACTACTAAATCACACATAATTGCTCTGATAACGATTTAGGGAAGGTGACAACAACAAGGGATCTTTTTCATCTCCCAAGGTTAAACATCTTGGAGGAATTTGATCACCTTCTCTTTATGTGAAAAAACATATTTTCTTCCTAACACTCTTCTGCACAAAGCAACTTGCAGAAGAAGGTTTTAAGAGGTTTGCTTGTTTCCCTGCATGGAACTATGGGAGGATTGATTGTCCCACAGTGAGGATGATGCTAAGGTCAGCTCTCATGGTGCCAGTCCTGCAGGAAGAGATGGTCCTGAAAGCACTGCAGAAGGCAAGGGCAAAATGGAGACTGCTACAAGGGACTCAGTGTGGCATATTGAGATGAAGGGCCTCGCCCAAGATCACAAGATATCTTTGACAGACATCAGGGTTGGGTTCAGGTTGATCCCAAACACCTGCTCTTAAGAGAAGCATGCTTGTCCCTAAGGCTGGCCTCCTCCTGTTTTGGTTTCACTTTTTTCAAAGACATTGTTAATTGAAATCCATTTGTTGCCTCTTGTGTGGAAAGTTACAAGTGTTTTATCTGTGCAGGACTAGATGAAAAGGCTATTCAAGCTGTTGGCCACCCTCCCACTGTCCTCCAAGATAGCCCTTTTATTACCCTGCAATATTTAAACTTCAGCAGCTAAAAACTGTCAACAAACTGCTAAGAAAACCAGAAGAATCTCATTGCCTGTGCTTTAATGAGTCTCTTTTTCTACAGTATTCACTCCAGCTTGCAGCAGCCAAAAATAGAGCTGGCAATTCGGAAGCATGCAAGTAACTCGTCTGAACGCTCGCTCCCATTTCCCCCGGGCAGCGGGTGGTGGGGTGCCGGGCAGCCACCAGTTTCCACAAAACCACATCACTGCAGCGACTTCTCTTCCCTTGGACACCTGAAGTCTTGCACAAGCTTCTCTGAGCAAGCCTGTGCAGTTGCATTGAAAGAGGGAGCAGTGTTTGGATGCTCCGTGTGCCGGTGGCCGGCTGGGCTCCAGGATGACGCGCTCGCTCTGGGGTGCTAGGGTATTTTCTGAGCAAATGAAAGTGGGGCAGTGACGCCAGACAGGAGCTCACAGCCTTTGGGAATGTTCCCAAAGGTCAGAGCCAGGGGAAGGCGGAAACCCCACCTTGCCCAGACTGTTTTCCTTCATTGTCTTTGGTTTTATGTCCAGTGGTGGGACTTATCTCAGAGGAAAAGGTGGAGGTTTTCCAAACAGCTGATTTCCTTCTGATTTTCTCACCATTGGGAAGAGGCCGTGCCTCCTCCTTGCAGCTCTGACTGCTCTGGGTGTTTCCTAACTGTGAGAAAGTCTGCAGGAGGTTGACTGGGGGAAGCAGGGCTTCCAGGCAGGCAGGGAGATCTGCCCCCACCCCTTCTCTGAGACACAGAGCTCAGAAGTCATTTGATATGGAGGGGGGGAAAAAAAAAAAATCAAGTAAAAAGAAAACAGAGGTGGTTTAAAAAAGCAAATAGTCTGCAAGATAGAGGTGGCAAAGGAGAGTGTGAAAAAAAAAGAAGCCAGTGTAAATCATGTTAGAGTGTAACACAATCTAGCTAATTAATCATTTGTGTTAATTTGAGAGCCTATCACATGCCTAAGGGGGGAGAAGGGTGCAAGTTCATCCCTTGGCCCCAGTGCTCCTGTGTGTATGGCCTGTGGGCCTCAAGCAGGTGCAGGATGGAGAGTGGGGTCCCATGTGAGCTGCTCAGCATCTGGCATCTTGCTGCATGGGACAGGGATGGTCAAATTAGAAATAACAAGGGATGGCTGCCTGGATGCCTCTGATGAGCACAAAGACCTTTACTTTTTCCTCTTATTACTTTGCTGCTAGCTCCTTTGCCCTTGGCTTGTTGGCAAGTTTTGTGCTTGGGAGGTTGGTGGCTGGGTGAACGCGATCTGCCCCGGCAGGCTGAGCGGCATGACAACATGTGACTTTCGGAGCCAGTTCCCCACCCATACAGCACCAGCTGCAACCTTCACTCCTCAGCAAGCCCACCAGGCCTCAAGCTGGCCACCCACCAATACCAAGCTGTGTCACTAAAACAAGGGATGAGGGGGCTCCCCACCACGTGCCGGTGGGTTTGGAAGGATGCCACGTTAGCAAGGACAATTCTTTCTCCCTGGTGCAAAGGAGGGGTGAGATCCGTACCATGACAGCTTCCAAAAAGATGGCTAACTTCACACCTGGGCCACCACTGAGTGCTTCACCCTGTCATGGGAAGGACAAGTGAGCAATGTGTCCTCAGAGCCACTTATGTCTTTGGATTTTAACTGGTTCTTAAAAGCAATAAGGCAACATCAGCATGCCTGTGCATAGGGTATGAGTCTGTGTGCCTCTTCAGCCTTCCACAGGGAAACCAGTCTTCCTCTTCCATCCCTTTTCCAGGCCACTGAGATAGCCAGCACAACCTATTGGCATCATCACGTACTTGCAGCAAGTCTGGGATCTATAAAGGGCCATGAAGAATAACAAAGAGTTCACAGTGGTGATGGGATGAACAGAAGCTGGCCTCACTTAAAAAGACCTCATCCTGGCAGAGATTGCCCAGTTTTATGGAGTGAGGATGTCAGTCTAAATACAGACTTGGCGTTGACGGTACTGCTTGTGCTGATGAATGCGTTTTGGAGCTGTCTCAGCCACACAGCTCCCTAGAGGACACCTTCACTTCTCCCCCAAGGAGATCCTTACATCTGCATCACTAACACGTGCATCATTATGACACCCATCCCTTATTGAAGACTTATAACCGGCAAATACCAGTCAGTTTTTCATATCAGCAGACTGGATCCACATCCTTAGCCAGGCTGCTGACCCTCAGGTAGCTTCTCTGGACTGTTTCCTGATATACAAAATTACATGAATAATACTTCTTTCTCAAGATACTGCAAACTTTTTTTTTTTTGTTTCAAAGGTGCTCTGGGACCTTTAAATGAAATTCACAGTTCAGCTACACTATCCTTCTTTGAGTTATGTAGTTGTGTTTTATGTTATTATTATATTTGCTGTTCTTTGTACAGTAAGATGCTTCCTTGGGCCCTATTGAAGAATAGGTGTGTTTGTGATAAAAGAATTTACAGTGGTTATTTATCTGACCCTCTGAATTTTCATGGTTTATGTATGGGGATTATTCCTCCGCATCCTTTTGCTCTGGGCTCTAAAGATGGGAACTGTCTATTTTGTAAGGCTTTGCTAAGAATTACTCTCAAGTCTGACTTCAGTCGTGGAGGTAGGGCATAGCAGGTTACTGCAATATGGAATGCTTTATGAATAGTTTACAAAAAAAAAAGACCATGTAGATTTATTTTACACTGAAACTAAGAATTTCTCTAAAGCAATGAAAACAGTCTTAAAAATGAACTGAAGTTTGCAAGACTGAAAAGGATCTTCCAAGTCATCGAGTCAGACATGGTATTTCATAAACCCATTCATCCATCTGTCAAACTCCATTAAATATACATATATTGGGAGAAGGGGTTTTTTGGTTTAGTTAGTGGCTTTTCTGTGTGTGAGGTATGTTCATTTTTTAACCCTTTTCACTACCTGGATTTCGTTCAGGAGGTTGTGTGGTAAGAGAGAACTTGGTCCAAGACCTGACAATTGTTTCCCCTTCCGCTGCCAGCACCACTCTAGTTCTGCACCATCTATTTGCTCAGTGGGGCAAAGGGGTGCAGAACGGGAGAGCCACCTTCTCTTCCCGGAGCTCTTCAGAAAAGCAGCACAAATTCACACTAATAATGGCGCTGGTTTAAATCCTATGCAGTTTGTAAATGTACATTTCCATGGTAACACATAGGTAGTGAAGTAATCCTCACTTCATCATCTTCCATGAAATTCCAGCAACTATTCCTAAACGTTCATCCTTTTCTAATCCCAGAGTCGTTGCCATGGAAATGATCAGATAAGATGCAGGCCTTTAGGCAGATGGGTCTATAAAGGATGCTAAATCTTGCCCATTGAAAGCTACAGAACTATTTAGTACTAGTTATTTAAAAGCAACATAGCTGGCAGTGATTTTTCTTTTGATTGTTTCAAGACTAATTAAATTAACTCCACTTTACAAAAGGATTCTTTTTGAGTGACCCCTGGGAACTAGAAGTGTCTCCGGTCACAGGTGGGTCACTGGGGTCTCTCTTCTACCCCCTCCGCAGGGGTGCTGCTCTTGTTCTCTGTACCAGTGTTTCTGCTCCTCTCCCCACACACATAACTCAAATTCTCACCGGTATCACTTGCAGTCTGGGTTTTAGGTCTGCTTTTCAGATATCTTCTTCTGCAAAGGAGCTTATTTTTATTTTTTACCATTTATCGGAGCAAAGGACAGCATCCAGGAGATTACACCCAACACCCAGAGGATCACTGCTTTCCAGTGCATTAAATTTTCAATTCCAAAAGCTGTGTAGGATGAGAAGTTTACATGTGCAGAGGCACCTTCTGAGCACTTTTCCAAGCTGGGCCTGGAGGTGTGTAGATGACTGTTAAAATGGGATTTGGTTTCCAAGGCACAAAGGTGTGTTGAAAGCTGTATGTCTTCTGTCTTCACCAAGAAATTTCAATGCAGGAGGAGCCATTCATTTTTGCCGTCTCCTGAAAGCAAAAGGAGAATGTTTCAAAGACACAAACCACTCTTAGGCACCAATTTTGCTGACTTTTAATAAGGGCTGGGGATCCAATTCCTGTATATACCTCAGGCAATTTTCTGCAATGTTTCTTTATCTATTTGCACACAAAAAGTATCCGTAAATTAATCTGAACAGAGAATATCTGAATGCAAAGTCTTTTTCTGTTAGTTTTTGGTTGAGTTTTTTGTTGTTGTTGCTGTCTGGTTGGGGTGTTTTTGGTGGTGTTTGGTTTTTTTTTAATCAGCTTTTAGGGACAAGTGTGGGTAACAGGGACCCCACTTAGACAACTGCTATGGAAATAGCGGTGGTTGAAGAGCCCCCTCTCAAACAGTCTGCTTGTTATCAGCTTTTTGGTGGAGGTTATCACTTTGTGAAGGGTTGTGAGCTTAAATGGTGAAAGGCTACCTGGTGTAACTAATGCATGAGCCGGTCAGGAGGTGTCAGTGTTCCTCATCTGCTCCAGCGTAAAGTCCAGCAGTGCAGGTATACTTGTTAGGGATGGCCAAGTGGATGTTCTCTGTCCTGAAGGACTAATGAGAAGTGGAGATAGGATGTACCTACAGAGGGAGAAGGTGAATGACTCTAAACATCATGCCAATGGGCATGGTTTAACTTGAGGACAGGAAGAAAGTGAGAAGGTAGGAAAGGAGGGAGTGCTGGGACTGGAAAGTGGGCAGGAGAGGAGGAAGGACTCTGCCAGGAGTCATTCAGCACATGAAACTCCAGGGAGAAGAGCAGAAAATATTACCAACATCCATCAGTGTTTGCACATTCTGTTCCTGCATCCCCTCTGCAGGCTTCACTCTCTGCTCTTCCCAGCATGGGGGCAGTTTTGTTCTCATTATAGGGTGGAAATTACAGAAATTATACCCCTGGGGGCAGTGCCTTGTCCCTAGCAATGCTGCTGGCAGTGGCAGCCCAGAGCATGGGTCCCCAAAAGAGCCTCTGCAAATCAAAAGCTTCACTATTTGCATTCTTGCAGAGTGGTACTCTGAAGATTCCCCATGGATGACCTCGGTTATCCTAGTAATACCCATTTTAAAAAAAAAACTCCATGCAATTCTTTACAGAGCTTAAAATATCAATACCAAGAGCTCTGCCTGGGTTTTAATCATTCACCAGCACTGTTTATTGCCTAATAATAATACTGCATGGATTGCAGCTCCTGCGCGAAGCGTACCACAGCCTGGGAGGGAGAAGGGAGAAAAAATACAGTAAAATCTCGCATGAGAATGGCATGTGTGATAACCCAGAAGGGGAAATCAGTGGGCTCCATCAGAAAATCTGGCCAGTCAAAGTTCTCCTCACAGAAGTGGCTAATGGCAATCATATTTTGCATTTATATGGTGCCCTGAATCAAAGGGACACAAGGCACCTATTTATTTTTTTCCAGCTTTAGCGTATAGATGGGTGTCAGGAAGAGGCTGAGTCACAAAAGCTCACAAACTCTGACAGGAATCAGACCCAGGTGTCCTGGGCTCCGGTCTGCAGCTGTAATTCAGTTCATAGTATTTGTCTAGAGACAACCAAGGGAGTTGGAGAAGGGGAGGGCTGGTGAAGAGAAAGGAGGGCAGAAAGCAAGGAAAGGTAGGGGATGATGAGCATAGTAGGAAGGAAAGAGAAAGGCAGCAAAGGAGCACACAGAATTGGAAAGAAAATTTCTAGTGTCTTCAAGTTAGTAGGAGTCAGAGGAAGAAAAGAGGTTGGACTAACAGAGGAAGAGAGATGGACTAGAAGACAAGAAATATTGACACGGTGCGTAGCAAAGGTGCTATATAGCAGACGCAGCAAAGATTTCATACTGCAGTAGCCAACGGATGGCTACAGTCCCTGTATCTCCGTATCTGCTTCTGGAGCTCACTGAGATGTGAGCTGGGCACCATCAGAGCCTCCCACGTTCCTGCAGGAATACTGAATCTCCTGCAGGAAAGGGAGACAACCATCTCCAGGGAGACAGTTTAGCTAAAGCCTCAGACAACGTCTCAGTCTCTGACATTATACTTTAAGTAGCAAACTGCTGTGATTTCAGCAAGGCTTAATAAGTTCCCTAAAATATCCCCTTGACTGGGCCTGGCCGTAATTGCCTTGATTTGCAGATATGCAAAAAATAGATGAAAAGACAAGCGTGAAACAGGTGCTCTCGTGCAAATTAAAGGATGGGAAAGCAAGCAGTGAAATTTTTGTCTGGCTTCTCTCCCTCCCTTTCCATTTAAAGACGCTTATCTGTTTGCAGCAGTCCTACCCAAACACCACTTGGTGATCTGTTAGGACTTTCCAAGTGGCTGGAACTGCTGCAAACTGAAATCTACTTCTGTCCCTGCAGTGCCTGAACGCTTTCTTTCCCAGGGCTTGGAGAAAAGGGCAACGTTTCTGATTCTTACCGTTCTCTAACCTGCAGAAAGGTTTGTGGCTTTGTCTCTAACTGTTGCAAGCAAGCATCTGTTGCCCTCTCTCTCCTTCTCTGCATGTTTCAGCGACAATCAGAAAGAGCTACTGCTCCCTTAAAACCTCTGACACAAAGAGATGGACGCGTCATGTCATGTTGAATTGGGGTTTGGGAGAAGCAGCACCTCTCCCCATGATGTGAAAAGCATTGACCTGCAAAAGCCACTGCTGCCTGGGGGCTGATGGGTACTTGTCTCCCACTGGCCACCAAGACATTTGGTTCTTCCACTATAGTCAATGTCAAACTTCATTCAGAAGTGAGGATGCTCAGTCAGATAGATGTTAATAACCAGGGTTGATAACTCCGCATGAACCATGAGAACTCCCCAGAGGCCCCTGACTTCGCCCCTAACCCATGAGATAAAGGAGGTGTTGCAAGTGCAGCCATTCCCATGGAAAATAGAGGAGCTCATTGCTATAGACCCAGTTCCTGCAGGGAAGACATTGAAGCAGTTACGATTTTGCAATTCTTTTTTTTTTTGTCAGAGCTTGGTGCTATTGAGAGCAATGAGGAAATCCCTGGAAATACAGTCCCAGTTGTAACAGAAGTGTACCCCTCTCATAGGTGCTGCTTGGTTGGCGGTGATGGCAGCTTCACCACCTCCTACAGCGAGGTCTCGTCCTGATACAGAAGAACCTGCACTGGGAGGGAGGGGGAAGTCTCCCTCTCCCATTTGTCACAGCAGGGCTATCAGCAAAGGCCAGGGGAGCTTTGCAGGGCATTTTTCACTTGGAAACTGGCAGGTCACTTGGTTTGAGGAACACAGGATCTCTTACAGGGTCAAAGATGCAAAAGGACTTTTTCACACAAGTGTTTTTGTGAAGTATTTCCCAGGTATTTTATTTGCTGATTATCATTCAAAACCAGGGTACATTAAAGCGTGTCTGATGCTCCTGGTGGCACAAAGGCTTTTTGGGAATACAGCAGCAAGCGGCATCACTGGCAGGGTCTGAACCCAGAGTGTCCAGCACCACCTCTGGTGCCTGAGCTCAGGGAACAGCATCTCGTCTGCTAGCTCCTGGAAATCTTCTACATTTAAAAAATAACAAAAAACCCAACTTCCTCTGGAAGTAAAACACTTTGAGAGTTTAACAAGAGGCTCATCACCTTATCTCTGTGTTTTAAAGCAGATGCATCTGTGTCTGCTCACCATCAAGCACACAAGGAGCTGCCCGGAGTATTTTACAAGCTGGGCCTGCGAGGTGAAAACTCTGGAACAAGTAGCTTATCACTTAAGCTGCTTCAAGGATTTAGAGTGGTTTAAATTACTTAAAGTGCTCCAGGGACCCAATCCTGCACCCATTGAAACCACTGGCGATTTTGTTGGAGACTTACAAGGGACCAGGATTTGGCACTAAGGGCTTAGACAGCTGAAGTGGATAAAACCCCTCCAGCCCTTTAGAGATGGCTAAACCATTCCCAAGCCTTAGACCTGTTTGCAGCCCGCAGAGGTTGGCCAGTGATGGAAACGCCATAGGAGTACGCCAAGAGTCTTGCTGCTGTTCACGTCATGCGCCTCTCCCAGCCTCGATAATTGCAGCAACTCATCTCTCTTTCATTTCATATTGACAGCAGCAGCCCAGTCCAGCTCACAGCAGAACTGGACTGCTGAAGTCAGTGACACAAAGAGAAATGAGGTACCTTGTACAGACCATTGCAGAGTCACTTTCTGGGAGTTTGGCTGGTGACAAGCAGACAGGAGCAGAGCTGGGCCCCAAGATGGCAGTTCAAGTGTTTCGTCCTCTTGGTTTTTACATAAGGACTCTTCTTTAGTCATTTTGATACATTACATTAAAGCACTGTTATTTCCTAAGTTCCTGTCCTCCTTCCACGTACCTCTTGGATTATTTAAAACCATATTTAATACTGATCTTTCCCTTTTCATCTAAGAAAGTACTAGCATGAATCCTGGCTTTTAAGTTATTAATTAAAGTACCAGACATTCTTTTTTTTTTTTCTGTGAGGTCTCACATGCAGAAAAAAAAATAATCTGAAACACTTCCGTTTTTTCAGCATTTAAAAAAAAATAAGAAAAATTAAAAGGAGGTGTTTATACCCAACGTAAACCGTGGAGGAACATTGCTCTCCAGAGATCCAACCTTCCATTTGTGCACAGGCCTTTCCTGTGTTTCATGCAGAAGTGGAGCATGATCCCAACCACAGTGACAGGCAGCGGCGTGTTAAGGGACCTTGGGCAATGTTGATGTGGCCTCACAGGCACAGGAAAATTATCATCTGCCGAAGACACGTGAGATGGAGGGGCCGAGCCAGACCTCCTCCACATCAGCACACACAGCACCCAGGGACCCTGAGCAATGCTTCAAAACCATGGCATCCAAAAGGATGTTTTTCCTTGTCTTTCTAGCTTTTTCCCCACATCCAACCCTTATGGGCAATAAAAGAGGGAAAATCATAACTTTTAAGACAAATTCAGCCATCCATAATATAACATACCAGGGGAAGAATTCCTGAGCTACCCCTTTTTGTTCAAAACCTAAAAGGATCTGCTGTTGTAGATAATAATAGCATGGAGATAAGAAAATTTTAACAATCCTCCTTGCTTCTGCAGCCATTGCCTGCTAAGCTGCTCCTCGTTTTCTAGATGGGCTTACCATCTCAGCAGTCCCTCGTGATTTGGACTCTCATGTCAAAAAAGAGAGAAGAGCTGCAGCAAAACCAGAAGGAGAGGATTCTGTTCCCATGGGACTTCAGCAAATTTTTTTTCCCAGCAGCTTCTAGAACACACTGAAATTCTGTCAGAGGAGTAAAAGCCAAAAGGGCTGGAGAGAAGCATCTCAGAACCATCATACCAATAGAAATGCTCTTGTGATATTAAAAAGAAAGCATAGCTTAAACATTTTTCTGCTCAGAAGTCCCTTCGTAGAACACAGTAATCTGGACAGACTGACTAGAAATGCATATGTATATCCCAACCTAGATGTATATATTTTAGATTTATAGTGGATAGCTCAACAGTGTCCCCTGAAGGATGTACTGTAAATAAGAGAGGTTAAGAAAGATAAAAGACAACCAAAAAAAAACCCAGGAAAAATAAGAAGAATAGGGAGAAAATTATGAAGATCCTTGGGAGAAATACTTCCAGCTACTTTTCTTGTAATGAAGACAGTTCTGCAGTTTTACAGGAGATCAGTTAGTTGCTGCAGTGATGTCCAATTAGCTGGACTTCATCCTGGACATCAGCTTGTTGTGCCCAAGAAACCTCTCCACATTTCCAGAGGGCACCATTATAACGGAAAGATGAGTCTGATGCAACTCCCTCCTTGGCTGATCAGGGAAGCAGTATTTTTTTGTAGGGCGATCACATTTAAAACCACCATCCCTCTGTGCGCAGGGGATGTACTCAGTGGCTACCCAGTAGATGCTAAGATGTCAAAAAATTTGCCAGACTGGTGCTGAAGTCATCCAGGTTGACCAAAACAGGCCAAGCATCGAGAGGCACACTAGCCTCCCTAGTGACATCCCCCGGTGCCACCAAGCACATCTCGGTCCGTGGGCTCATTTGGGAACAGACGTTTCTGTAGCACCTTCCCTCGAGCATTGAGACGCCTGTGCAGAGCCAGCATGGCTCTCCTGCAGCCACGTTCAGCTCGAGGCCATGATCCTGCAGCGAGCTCTCTGCGCACATTGCGAATTCATTGTGGGAATGCGGCTATCAATAACAGCCACAGCAGGATTAGGAAGTTCCTTCTATTCATTTAACATCACTGTGGTTTTTTAAACAACAGCATCAATGAGGCTTTCATTTTTTTTTTGCAAAGGAGAAACAATCTGACCGTGATGAGTTCAACTCCGTAGAGTTTTCTGTAGGAAATCCATTTGCTGAGCCACTGAGTCCATTGGCACTTTGCAGTAATGCCACTGTTTGGTAAATATTGGCCAATGTGCCTCTCAGTACTATTAATGAAGTTAATTAGCAACAAAAGTTTTCAAATGTGAAAAAGCTACAGGCATAGCCATGGTTCATTAAGCTTCTCAGAAGCTTCAAACAAATCTTAACTGTATTTCTCAGGGAAAAAAAAAAAAACCTCAACTTTTTCTAAACAGTTGAAACATTTTAGCAGCTCTGCTCTATTTTATCCAAACAGCATCTAAGGATATTGGCATCCTCTCTGCAGACAAACTTCACTGAAGGAGGGAAGAAAGAATGAAAATAGAAAAAGCATTGTGTCCAGAATTGTGGGTTGAACATGAGGCTGGTTTCCTTCTCCTTCCATATCTCCAACACGTGGAAGGATCCAGAAATGCCAGAAACAGTTCTGGATAAGGCTTGTGGTCCAACAGCCTTTACCCTCTCTGGTCAGCTTTGCAACTGGGGTGCTTGCAAACCTCCTTTGGGTTAAATTACCTCCCAGGAGCCTCCATCAGCTGAGAGAGACACCAGCATTACTGAACATGGGCAAACACGTCTTTTTTTTCTTGACTGTCAAATCTCTACAGGCTCAGGAGGCTCCTAGAAGCTTTCTTGCTCCCCTGCAGCCAAAAGCCCAGCACCAACTGAGCCACGGAGGAGATAACATGCGGCCAAGGTGATGTCCCCACATGGGACCACTGATCCTTTTTCTTTCAGCCACCGGATTTCTGGCTGGTATGAGCAGAATTACACACGGTCCTGGGGAGCTCCTTTATGGCAGCATTCCTCACCTTTTTCTTTGAAACCCTTCATCTCTCCATCTCAGAGCAGAAGGATTTACTGCTGGAGAGCCATCAGCAAAAGACAAAAGAAAAGCAGAAGCTTGGGACTGTTCAGCAAGGCATCGCCTGACCCTCATCCTCTCTGGCAAAAACCAGTACAATGAGTGTCTGCTCCTCACCTTACAAAATAGGTGCAATTTAAGAATATAGAGCATTTCTTGGTGGACAGTGAATGCTTTTTGCTTTGCCACACCCATGGGTATAAGGAAGATTGGTCCTGCTTTCCTGGCATGGTCAGCAGCAGAGGAAAAAGCCTGCAGGTTCCTGGGGAAATACTCACCTGCAGGTGACCTCAACGATGTCCCCTCTTTCCATTCAGGTGGAGCTGATGGACCATTTAAGAAGTATTTAGGTAGGAAAAGAAAAGAGCATAACCTTTTTAATAAGCAATTTACCTATGATGGTGCTGGTCAGTCCAGCATATCCCTCTCTCATAACTAACCAAGACCCAGCGCTAGATTTGCTATCGTCCTATTTAATAGCGTTACGGCAATCCAAGATTTAAGTCAGTGCTTTAAAGTCCCTGCCTTGTTTAATACCATTGCTGCATTATAGATTTAAGGTAGCACTTAGGTGGTAAATTTTCAAAACAATGTCTTGGGATTTAATGTCAACGGAAGTTCCACCACTAAATTTTCTGCTCTGCTTTGAAAACGTTCCTCTTAACCTCTCACCTGCTGCTTAACACCTGAGCTAAGCGGGATACTTTTAGGGTGTTCCTCGTGTCAGTTTAGTCCCTGGTGAATCATAGGCTCCATGAGACAGATGGAGACTTTCCCATGGTGCAGATCTGGGGTGACAACTGATAAGCAAAGACACTATGCTCACTTCTTAAAGCTTAATTTTCACCGAATGGTTTTTATCTTGACCAGCAGAGAACAGGGTTTGTGGCAGGTGGTAGGAAATGAGGGAGAGGGAAGTACCAGGTAGCTCCTCTTCCCTTCCCCATCCAGGAGATGCAGGTTTGCACAGAACTGGTACTGCTGCTGCTTCTTCACGCCAATGTCTGAAGTCTTTCTGATTCAGGTATTGAGATCCCGCTGACAGCCACAGGACAAAATGTTTTCTCCTTGCTACTTCCCAACTAAAACCCAAATGAAACTTCCTTTGCCGTGCCCTGTGAGTCTGGTTTTCTACATTTTTAAGTCTAAGCTGGATATAGCAATTACTCCTCTAAAAGCAGGGGTCATTGTGCCACTAGCAGCCGTTAAGTTAAAATGTTACCTAAACCTCTCCTCAGCTGATAAGCTTGTATCACAGTCTCTAACTAGGAGTGAGACTCAATTTCCCAAATAATATCCCTCCTTAAATAGAAACCTAATCAAATGCATTCAGCATCCTCATTGGTTGCTGGGGCCTATTTTCCAAGTATTTCCAGAGTGTTAAGTCCAGTAAAGTGAAAAAAGAAATTGTGTAGGAAATTAAAGCTAGTTCATTGTGGCAGCCATCACTTAGCTCAGCCAGCTGCATCGCTCCTCACTGCTGTGAAAATTATTTCAGAAGAAAAGTTCTGTTATTGCACCCTGATATTTCCCCAAGAGTTCCCTGAAATATCTGACAGTACAGAGCTGTGATATGGATGGTATGGTCAAACTAAAGATGCCCAGGAAAATGTAATATGAGGAGAAGCTATGCCATTTCATGGTCTGTGTCCCTGGAGCACTACATACGCATAGAGCCTCCCAGCAAGTACATTTTGACACAGCTGAAAGTCAAAAATTATACATTATTCTCAGCCAGAGGACAAAGCCAGTATCATGTTCTCTACATATTTGGTAAGATTTAACACCTGTTAGTCTCTTTGCAGATGAAACACAAATAGTTTTCTCACATATAACAAGAAGAACATGAATCTTTCACCAGAATTATTTACTGAATCGCCTTCCACGACCAGACATCAAAGGAGAGAGCAAAGCAGTAATGAATTGAGAAAGAGGTGATGGGAAGCTAACAAACTATTCATGTGGTTTTATTCCTTTGAGCAAAGCCCTTATTCCACTAAAATCAATGAGAATAGAATAGGATGAGTTATGATTTATTGCTACAGTCAGATCTCATTGTCGTGCACTAAAGAGGTCGTGATGATTACAGGTTTTGTCTCAAAATGCTACAAGCACAGGAATGTATTGAGAAAGCATCAGATGTCAAACACCAAACTGTTTCGAAGGGAACTTACAAAACATCACATCACAAACCGAATCAAAACGGTGCCTTTCCCAGTCTTTATCTTGTTTCCTTTCAGCAAGCACTAATTTCTCAACAGATGCTAATTCAAGTTCTCGCCTGGTGTAGAGCCATTGTTGTCAGTTCTGAGGACAATGTAGTCACACTAGCCTGGATTTGGCAGAGTATGCTGCATCTAGAGCATAAATCAACTTGGCTTTACTTGTTTCCTTCCTTGATTGTGCACCTGCTAATCAGCAATGACTCAGAACTACTCAAAGAGCAGATATTGCTAGTTCATTTTGTTATCTTCAACGTTGTCTTGCCTGCGTTTGCACTAATCGTGCTCCAGGGTAGTTGGATTTAATGATGATGTCATCAGAAAGTGGTAGTGTCTCTTTCGAATTCTTTGTGACAATATAAGCCAGCTGATATATTGTTCGTGATATTTTTTTCTGCTTATATCCTTAGCAGGGATAGTACAAAGATGAAAGCAACACTGTCAAGCCTTTTTGACTACAGCTAAAATTCCCATTTTCTATCAGAAGAGATTATGTTAAACTAGCCATGCTTGGGCCGGAGGTACCTTAAAGACATACTGCGATGACAAAAGGCATTACCAACATGAAGATGCAATTGCCTTTCATGGGAGCTTAGCTTCCAGGTATGACTGATTGTTTTAGGGCAGCAGCACTGACAGACTGGGCCAATTTTATCAGCTGGAAATTTCCCTCTATTTTTATTTGATTTATTTTATGGGAAAATGTTCTCAAAGTGCTGGTGTAGGGGGTTTGTATATTAAGCATTTTTCTTTGCTAGGGAGGATGTGTCAGGACATTGAAGTCCATTTGATCATAAGAACTAGGCAGTGACTTTCACAGGGAGAAGGAAGGTTGCGCTCACAGGACCTGAGCGCTGCTCTCATCAGTTTTTGCTTGTCACCAGGAAGCCGGCGAGTCTGCGGGGTGCTCACAGTGAGTGGGCATGGGGGACTTTCAGCTGAGCCTCCTTCAGGCTGGGAAGCTCCAACCCTCACTGCTGCCAATCACTCATGGCATCTGCAGGGACCCAGGCTGGTCCCCCAGCTCTGCCTCCAGACCAGTTCAGCCCAGACCAGCCCCAGCTGCCCATGGATGCTCTGATACCTCTGGAGAAAAAAAAAACTGACCACAACGGCAGCAGAAGCAGAAAATGATGGGGAGCTGATGACTAGCAGAAGTACTGGATGGGGGTGGAGAGCGCAGTGTTAAGACTGGATGAGATTGGATTAGATGAGAACTGATGATGCTTGAAAAGATTCTATGAGGCAAAATAAGCGCATAAACTTGTATAAAGGTTCAACCTGAAATGAATTAATGAACAATTTTATTCTCTTAGGTGGCTATTTTATTTGAAGAACTGAGTTCCCTTCTTTTATTCTTGTAAAATGTTTACAGGGTCTTCTCAAGCATCTTCGTTACCTTTAGTTCTCCCAGTAACATCTGAGGAAGATCCTTGGTGCGTACATGGCTGGTAGGGAGCATGATAAAAGGATCTTGCAGAGCAATGGATGCCAGTGGGTTTGCAGCAGATGTGGGGAGCTTCCCTCAGCTGCTCTCTTCAGAGTCTGCTGCAAATCAATGAGCAAAATTTCTGTGGTGCCTTGTAAGGAAATGAGGGTTTGAGTAGCACTTGGCAGAGAGATGTACCCAAACCCCACAGGCACACTGGTCTGCTCACTAGTGCTCTGGAGAGAGGCTGAGGATGGAATATTTCACCTGTTCCCTGTTCCCAGCTCTGGGCTGGGACCCCACACAGACTGGACACACTCCCAAGGACACCATCCCAGTAATGTTCACAGCTGCTTGCTGGGACTGAGGCTACTTCCATCTTTAAACTGAAGGCAGCATCTGTTTCTAGGGTGGAAATAGGGCTGCTAAACAGAGAAGCAGTGAGGGTATGTTTTATGACCATGGGACTATTTCTCTGATGCTACAGACAGATGTTCAGGCTGTGTTCCTCAAAGCAAGAGATAATCTGTCCAAAGCATTGGGCATGGTCACGCTGGCTGTCCTCTTCACATCAAATACTTGGACCCTTTGATCTGCCTATGCAGTGTCTCCTGTGGCTGAGCATTTTCCACCATTGTTAGGGAATGTCTACTGGTATTTTGAAGGACAGGTCCCCTTTGTGATCTTTGAAAGACACTAAATATTCAGTTGACTTAACTTCATGCTTCCTAAGCAAAGAAAATAGATAATCCTTGAACAACGCAATGTGAGAAAAGTTCAGAGATCTGCAGTTGAATGAGGAAAGGGTAGAGGTTGAGTGAGGAGGATTTTACTCATGCATTTAATTATCTGAGTCAGCCTAAATAAAGTGGTCATCCTAGAATACATTTGGGATCCAGGATCACAACCATCTTCAGAGGTCCAACAGCAGACATTTGACATCTCCCAATTAAAGCTACTCTCCTGGCATAGAGTCTCTATCAGCCTGAAAGGAGCCTTCCCTGGAGATCCAGGGAAACACTGAATGGAGGGTTATAGGTGATAGAACAAGAAATATAGCCTGATACAGTAATAACACTGTATGTCTATGCAGTACTGATAGCTCATATCTCGTGCTTCACAAAGATACCACAGCATTTTATCTGGAGAACAATGATACTCTCATTACAGGCAGAGTTAGAGGTGATGTTCATGGCAAATCTGCTGAATGCTTTTTTTCACAGGACCCCCCTCAGATCAGATCCTGCAGGGGAAAAAGGCATTTTTTACTTCTTCAAAGTTCATATGTATGAAGGGATTGAATTAAGACTGAATAGGCAAACTGAATTCAGGGCACATCTTACACATGGAGCACTTGATGATACAACCTTAACATCCTTTTAATGCCATTTTTTTTGGAGAAAATTTCACAGATGAAGATTGAGGACTATGTTCTTCATGGAAGAACACAGAACAAGAAAGCAAAGGAGACAGCTAGAGGCAAACTTTCTTAGTGAGAGAAGTCTCACGTTGAAGTCTGATGTAGCTCAGCTGCTAAAAATGTGCTCCACTGTACTTTCATCTGGGAAGAGAGGATAAACTTTCATTAAAAAAAAATGAGCTTTTTCTATTCTGTATTGAGCTTTGTCTATTGAACACAGTGCCAAGTTGAGGTCAGACTATGGAGAAATACCCTCTGATCCTTAAAAAAAGAACACTTGCTTTTTAGAGACAGATTAATTTTGATAAGTAAAAGAAAGACACTAGCACAATATTTTAAGGAAAGAGATGGAGTTTGCTTTCCCTGAAAGCAATATCTCCCAAGTCCTTCCTTTCTCCATTAATAACAACAGTCAGGAAGGCTGCTGATTACCTGTAGTTTGTAGCTCTCAAACACCAGACAGCAAGGAAAGATTGACTTTGCTGCAGGATGACAGTTCTGAGACTTGGTTACGTGTCAGTGAATTATAGATTTTGTTCTAAACTAAATGAACCATTACATGTTCAATATTGTGCACTTGGAGAGCTGTGAAACTCTGAAATAAAATTAACAAGAAAAAAGAGAAATTATCTAACAACTATGGGAATGTAACAGGGATGCAGAACTTCCCTGTCCTTGCTGGTTTGTTTCATGAGTAATTGCTTTCTTCTTCCTCCTACCATGCCTAGTTATCTCAGGCTCTGATAAGAGTGTGATTGCCACATTACAGCCCGCAGCAAACCCGTGCAGGGTCCTGCATGAGAATTCCGATTGAGATAGCCAGCTGCATTTCTTGCTCCTGTCATTATAATCAGCTGAACAGAAAGTGCTGGGCATGCTGGTTCCTGCTGGGCTGTAATGTAGACATAGTCTCTGCACAAGGTATCTTCTGCTGATGAGATGTTTTGGATCAACGTGATGTCAAAACCCTTTTTTGCAATTAGAGATCAAATGCAGCAGTTTAGCTCAAGATTAACACTGGCTTCCTACAGACTTCTGGATGGAAATCAGGATTTTTTTCTTACTGCTCGTTGCAGCAGACTAACCACAAATAAGGACTTGCCAGTAGCCAATGTACTCATCCAGGGCTTGGTGATCAAAGCTCTCCATGATTGTGTGTGTGTGTGTATACGTGTATGTGTGTGAGACTAGGGTCGTATAATGTCATTTCTCTGTATCTTAGGTCTCCATCACAAGGGAACAGTTGATATTCCCTTTGGTACTGACAGAAGTGCCATTCATTTTTAGGCTAGCATCCTACAGGCACCCATACCTTAACTTTAGAATTACATGTGTCTAAAGGCAGCATTAAATTCCCATGTTCTCTCTGCACTTCTTGCAAGCTCTTCTGCAGAGTAAACCTTTTAAGAAAAAAAAAAAATGTGTCATTCAGCTTGTCTTTTTGTCTTTTTTTACAGACTTCCAACAATGGAAACTTTCACAAGGGATACACCCACAAGAGAGCAAGAAGGAAGGAGAATGCTCAAAATACATCTTTTGCCAGTGAAAAAAAAAAAAGAGAACGAAGTAAGTATATCTTAAAAAACTTGTATTACAAGTTTTCTTCTTGATCACACTGTAAAAATCTTATTGATTTCAATGGAATTACCCAAGTGTAACTTCAAGGAGAATTTGGCTTACGTGGGATCAGAGCAGGAGGCTCAGGAGTGGAGGCTGGCAGGATGCCAGAGGTGCTTCATTCCCTGTGGCTCCTTTTTCTGGGAAGGAGATGGAAAGGGAGAAAACCCCACAGCATATATACTCAAAACATTTCATCAAACAGATCACTCATCCAAGCCATAGTCAAAAAGTCTGTTCTCCAGCTCCTATGGTAAAATACCCAGAGCTCTGACCTACCGGATACTCTGCAGTGGAAATCTGGGGCATCACTGTGCAGTACAAAATTAAGTCTAGTAGACAGAGACAAGAAGTGACATTTCAAGGAGGAGGGTTTCTATTTGAATACTGGGGGGTCACTGTGCTGCCAAACGACACATGAAGCACCAAACCAGTGACACTCTCCAGCTCCCAGTGCAAACCACAGCCTGAGCTGCTGAAGTACCTCTGCTCAAGCATGACCACAATGAACTCCTGATCTCTGTACTGTATATCAACCAGTGGATTAAATATTCACCACCAGTACCTAATCTACAGCTAGACATTATCACGGCTTGGTTACACATCTGGTTGACTAAAGCCCTCAGGTGGTTTAATCCAAAACTCCCACTGACAACCAGACACGGCCAGGGTGTGGGGCCATCTGAATCCTCCTGAGGGTGAAAGATTACAGCAGCCCAAAGGATTAAAGATAAACCAGCAGTGCTTACAGCACTGGCTCCACAGAAAGATTTATGAAGGTTTGGCAATTGCAGCCTGCCAGTGGAAATACATGTTTTAACAGTACAGTGACTAAAACTGATGTATTTCTGCTAGCTGCAGCCCATGCATTTGCTGATGTATTTGGCTTCCAGGTTCAGGGCTAGAAGACCTTACTCATCACAACTCTTAATGCTCTTATCTGATGGCAAAGCATGGCACCTGACTTGATGAATAGTTACTGGCATTAATCATTGGAGGGGATCAGTTTCTTCTTTGTACATTTGTCTGAAAAATTGCTCTCTTTGTGGAAGCTTTTAATGGATTTCTCAAGTCTTTCTCAACCATGACACATAATGCCTGAAATTCAATGACAGCAACAAATGAAAGGGACAAAACCCAAGATGGAAGTGTAATCACCGTGTATCAAAATATAGTGCTTTGGTAACTGAAACTCACAGGTGGTGTAGGAACAGTTTAACATTGCCAGGCGCTGGGGCTGACAGTCCCCTTCCTCGCAGCCACCCGTGCTGCACCCTGCTCTCCCTTCCGCAGACCAAACTGCCTGGGAATTAGCAGTTAGGACAAAAAACTGTCATCAGTGGAGAAGAATTGCATCTCTCTGCAATGCCTGTCCCTGGAACTGACAGGGAGAATGGTCTCAGTGCTTCTGTCTATAGCATCATTTAGCAGCAAAAATAGAGCGAACTTTTTTTTAAATGTCAGGGAGAGGTTGCCAGCTCTTCTCTCGGGCTTGGATGGCTACTGGAGCACCATGAGCGCTTTGCTATTTCCATTACAATGGGGCACAAATCATCTGATTTTCACAGATGAGAAACCATCTCTGGGGCTGCAAGAGATGTTCTGTTGCACACAGCCCCTGTGGAGAAGCAGGAGCAGATCTTACCTTGCTAGAAGAAATGGAGGGGAGAAATGATGCAGAGCATTGACCTGGGGTGGGACTCCTGCCTTCTTTGGAGAAGGCTGGGATGGGATCTTACTGAACCTGTTTTAGATCTTCATCCTTCTGGCATTTATACTCCAAACTCACGTGTCCTCATGATCACAATTCACAGATCCACCCTTTTGTTCAAAAACATGCTTTGGTCCAAACTAAGATTTCAGGCTCTCTCAGACCTCTCTCCTGAATGACAGGTGGTCACCACAAGCTCAGTTTGGCCAGAGAAAAGCTTTGAGTCTTCCCCAGCCACCTTTTAAAATTCCACAGGCAATGACACTATTTCATCTGTCATCCAGAAAAATGGGGGACAGACTTCCTTTCAGGTCATCGCACCCAGGTTATTTCTAACTCCAGTGTAGAGGAGCAGACCATATCTCTCTGCTGTATTTCCATACCCACTCAATACACCATATATTTTCATTTCACACCTTAGAAGCCCTTCTGTCTTGCTGTAT
The DNA here is from genome assembly GCF_036417535.1 of Chlamydotis macqueenii. NCBI lineage: Eukaryota > Metazoa > Chordata > Aves > Otidiformes > Otididae > Chlamydotis > Chlamydotis macqueenii. Next base: position 7,090,387 of record NC_141567.1, on the reverse strand, counting down.
GTGAAGCAGTATCCAGCATATTGTCAGCTATGATCAAGCAATTAGTATTATAACAAACGATGTGGGAAAATATGTGTCTGATTCTGAAACCTCCAAGTGATTGGGGAAAATCTTTACAAAGAATTTTACCAGCCACACGTACAAGAATCACATTATGGGAGTCACGGGAACACAGCCACGACATCGGTGCAGCACCATAATTTAGAAGCTGAAATTCTCATTCTGGGGGATGTGCCATAATTTTTAATAAAAACAATTCTAAAATAGAGCTGCTGCCAAGCAAAGCATTACCAGGGCTGCCAGAAGGCTTTCTGAAGTTCCAGCCCAGCAGAAAACCAAGCAGGGTTTAAACGTGGCTGGTAAGGATGGTTTCTTTGGATACCCGGTGGACTCGCACAGGAATTCCAGCAGATTGGGGTGCTTCTTTTGCATTGAATTGCCACGTTTCTGACAGGGAAAAAAAGTCCGCCTGAAAATTTCCAGCCTGCACTACTATGTTTTACATAGCAGCTGAGAACAGCTTTTCCAGATGGTTTGAGGTAGGAAAGGAAAAGCACATTTGCCATATGACACTGGAAAGTTCACAGAGCCAGATGATAGTGATGAACCTGGTTTGGGGAGAGAACTCAGCAGTGACACATAGAAATCATGGCTTCCCCCACAGCACTTTCTTGTTTCCGTTCTAATAGTGTCTCACTGTCACTCCTGAGATGGGTAAAAATTTTCCATGGGAGCCTTTTGTGCTAGAAGATATCCAGACAATTAAGACCAGACTACTACAGCACAGAAAATAGATAAGTATTTTTTAAAAAAACGCAACAAGTGCAGTGTAAAATGTTTAAATCCTGCAGCTTTTGTCCACGCCAAGCCCTCAAGTAATGGCGACAGGATACCGAACTGACCAAAGTGAAGTCTTGCCAAAAAAATCTTTTCTCTGGTACAGTTGCTGCTTGTATTAAACACAAAGCCTCTTCTGGAGAAGATCAAGCAGACTTGGTGGCAACAAATCCTGGCACCAGCTTCTGAGATATTAGTGGCCTCTCTGATGGCCCTGTGCACTGGCTTTTTATCTCACTTGCCAGACCACCACCAGAACCATGTTGTTAAATGACTGATCAAATCCAAAACACATATGTGATAAGCTACGGGGCCGCTCTCCTGTCTTGATAGTTTATGTTACATGACATGATTTTTCTTTCCGCTCTGCATCTTGAAAAGGAAGATCAATGTTGTGAAGAATTTTAAATTGGCTCACACTGCAGAGCAGATTTCATTACCTACATATCAGTCCTCGAGGTACAGAGTAATTCTCTGCCATACATTACTGGAATTTTTTGCATCTTTTCTAGGAACTAGATATTGATCCCTGGAAAATGAAAAACAATTAAAATAAAATATAGACAACTGCAATCCTAGTGGTCCCATTAAAGGATGAAATGCTTCATTAACACCTCATAAGAACATTTGGAACGTGAACGGAGGGCAGCTTTCCCCCTTCATCACTGGTGCACGATACCCAGAAAGGAATGGCTTTTACAATGCCTGGGATTAGTCTACACACAAATTACTCTAGTGTAACTAAGCCAGCTATAAGTTGAATTGCTCTTTCCTACCACCTCAAGACATTATTTCTACTTTGAAATTGTTTTATCATATTCCAGCCTAAATCAGTTACTTAGCAATTTCATCTTAAATGAAATAAAGGAAATGTAAACCATCACAGAAACCATAATTAGTTTGATAAAACTAGGTCACACTGTAAGTGAAACCAACACAACTTCATACATCCATATGCCCTAAAACTTCTTGACTGCGAAGAACCCGGATCAAATTGTTGGACGTGATCTTCCTCAAAACTTCAGCTTTGAGGTTTTGACTGGGAAAAAGCTCTTCAGCTGAGCAGAGGTAGGAAATCTGTCTGACATTTAAACGTTGCAGAAATGCTGAGTCTCTATCCATAACTATATAGTTTTCTTATATTTATTTAAGAAATGATGGGAAGAGAAAACTGTCCAATATGCCATGCTCCTGCTGATTTCCATGGGGCAATGGTACCTCTGAAAAGTAAGGCTCCACGTGTTACACAAGTCATAGCTTGCAGATTAAGTGGTGCCTACAAGTGACTGGAAGCACGCACTAAATTAGCACAATTCAGGAAAGTGCAATTGGTTGCCAGTTAGGAAGCCAAGAGAATAAGCCTCCACTACTATTTTAGGTGCTAAATAAAGTGTGATCAAGCCCAGGGAGTAACCATTCAGTATGGAGACAGGATCTAACTAGGCTAGAGTCTCCCATGACTGTGACAGGTTGTAGAGGCTGTCCTAACTCCTCCTTATCCACCCACACAGGGTGTAAACGATGCTTGGATCACATGTGTCCTCCTGATTGAGAGAATGACCCCCTTGGAAATCCTGTCTCAGCCCAGAGAGACAGAAAATGGATCCAGTTATGGATCTGGCTTCCTAATGCAGAGAAAAAAAAAAGTCTTATTCTGCATTTTCTGCCAATTTCGTATTGACTGTATTTCATCCAGCTAGAGATTGATGACACCTGAGACATCAATGGTGTTGTGTAAATATCTATCCTATAGAATCAAGTTTATCCACCTAAGGCTTCTGGGATTTCTAGTTTACTTCTGAGAGGTCCATGAAGAGTAACTCTGACTAATGCTTCTTGTCAGTTGGCTTAAATTCCTCAGCTGGGAAATGCTATGGGGGGCTGCAAATCCAGAAAGGCTGAAAACCGAGGCAGTCAATAGAGAGATGGTGTCAGACAGACAGATACTGTTAGTGTCCCACAAAAGAAATATCAATAGCTGGCATGATTGATAGGGCATGAAAGCAATACCACCCATAAACCAAGAAATAAATAAACAGGATTTGAAATCTCCATGTTACATTCATTTTGAAAATTCTTCTTTTCCCCTTTTTTAAGCTGGTTTGATTTCAGTCCTTGGTGTAATCCTCTGATCCAGGCATCCTTTATAATAAATAAATACAAAGTGGCCCTTACGACAGCACCATAACAAGGGTCCCACGTCGATCACTGTGCCCACCTGAACGGAGCTTCTGTGAACCACCACGGAGGGGAATGGAGATGCAGCTTCCCATAGTGAGCAACCTCTGTGTAATCAAGAGTGTGTTGCTTAATGCCTTGTAACCATGTAAGGAAAAAAATAAAGGAAAAAGTGAATTTATTTTATTTTAATTGAAGCACAGAAGGAAATTATGGGTAATTTAATTGGTTTTTGCAAAAAAAAAAAAGTCACTTTTGCACATGTTCATCTCCTGGTGTTTGAGATTCTGAAGTGTTAAGCCACTTGAAATGATAGATAACACAGAGTTTTCGGCTGGAATCTGGGTCTTTGAGTTCTGCCAGGTTATAAATAAACATAGATTGATTTACATATTTATTAAATTCTTTTTTACTAGGTTGCAAACATTTCAGGTCTTTCACATACTGTGGTCAAAATGCCAGCAAGGTCATTCTAAGAAATGCAGAAACTCATAAAGATGTTTCCCAGTGACAGAAATGCTTCAGTTTAAAAAAAAAAGAAGAGAGAAGGCAACACTTGGAGTCTGTTGGGAGTACATGTGGGGAGGATTTGAAGGAACTTTGTGGATGTGTTATATCATTAGTAGGCAAGATATTGATGGATCCCTTTCTGTTGCTGTCAGTGGAACAATGTGACCTGGATTAGCTTCTGGAATAGCAGATGAGATTATATTGAAGAGTATGCTTGTTGCCTCAAGGAAGCATAAAGAAAATTAAGGTGGAGAAGGAAAGAAAAAAAAAAAAAAAGCATGTGAGTCCAAACATACACAACTGTTGTTTAAAATGTGCCCCTTCCAGGCATCTTTGAGAAAATAAACCCACCGGAACCATGATCTTGGAGGCAGCTACGTCTCAGTTGAACAAAACTGAGCACTTCATCAGGTTTTAAGCAGGAATTCAAGCTGCTATTTCCAAAGACAATGAAGCACAAAGAGGCATCTCATGGCTTTTTTCCCAAGGCCCCATATCTCTCCTCATGTGGAAAGAAGTGTTCTGATTCTTAAAAAAATCCAGCTAGAGACGACTTGCAACTTTAGCATCCAATCCGTCAATAAGGATTTCGTGGACTGTAAGACACATCCATTGCAGCTAGGGCTTCAGCTCGTATTTGAGGTCTTCACTATTAATCACACTGTCTCCTTAGCCTGGCTCAAGGCTGGAGCAAACTAGCTGGCCTGCTGAGTGAAGACATTTGGGTGTCGGGAGAGGAGAAAAAGACCTGCTTACTCTCGGCAGCACAGCTGCGAGCAAATTGTGCCACGTGGCACGACGAACCCAAGTGCATGCTGGCGTGTTTAACAAGGACAATATAAACAGTGCCAACATGAGTTATGTCGGGAACAAGTGATGCAACTTTTTGTTGCTAGTTTTCTTTCACACCTTCAAGCCTTTTGACCAAGCTACGCCACAAAAAAAATGTGAGAAACATGTCATTCGCTGGAGGGGTGAGGAAATACTGCTATTCTGAGCAGGAAAGAACAAAGTCAGTCACTGAGCCAATATGTAGATCACTGAAGAGTTTACATATTGTCATCAAGTAAAGATGCCAGAATCTGTTGTCTTTGATGGCACATCAGCAGTCTGATTAGCAACACAAAGCCATCTCAGAATTGAAATTATTTGTCACACTCTAAAAGACTGACACTTGACATCTAGTTTGACAGGTTATGAGGCATCACGAAAACACCCTCATAAATGAAGAAATTCAGTTCATCCATCAGAGCCTATAAACAACCCCACTGTGATCTTGGGGGTGCTGGGATCCCCAGGAATACGTGAGGGCTCTGCCGCTGTAGCAAAGGTAAGTTTGGCCAGTCATCCTCCAAGGCCGTCCAACACACTGCCACCTCAACCTTCACAGCAAGAAACAGGCTTTCTAATTTCTTCTCAACTCACACCTCTGAGAAGACTCTGAAGCCAAAGGATCAATAGGCATGAGGAAATAGAAGAGTAGATAGAAAATTAACTGAAATGTACTGTGATTAAACTACCAAATGCAACGGTAATGTGTTATTACAGTGGGACATAAATCAGTCATTGGTGTACCATTTGCTGCAGAATGCTTTTAAACACCGACCCCTGTAGAAGCAAGTGCCCTTTCAGTACCAGTCCTGCTGTGACTCTCAGTTTCTCAGAGATCTAGGGACTGAGAATAGTTTCGTATCTGGTGCTACTGAGCAATACAATAACATGCAAAGCAGTGAAGCACTTCACAACAGTTATAAAAAGATAAGGTACTCTGCTTAGCAGACGTAACAGAGCAATAAGGTCACGCCAGCAAGCTCCAGTACACCCTAATTTAATTATCTTTTTCTTTGGAAGAATAAAGCACTCATACTAGTCTCCTGGTTTTGTATGCTGGTGGTTTCACAGCACTGCAGTACAGAGAAAAGGCTCCATCTTCAAGGTCACAGCTGATTTTGTGCCCGGTGAAGTTCAGTAGAGTTTTGATGGGGCAAAGACCTCAGAATTTTGCCTCAAATAAACTTCCCTGATAAGAATTCACACAAATGGCTGCATGGGATAAGAACAGAGGTCTCTCTAATCCTGTATCCCTTCCTCATCATGGCCAAAAGCTAAAGATACACTGGATGCCACCTGGTAGCCTTCCTGAAACAGAACCAAACTCAAATACATTTGCTTTGCACTTGAGCATCATCAGACGCATATTCTGGAAAAATAACAGGGGACTTGTATTAAAAGCTGGGGGCTTTCCAGTAATAACTCCCATAAACCAATCACACCCATTGAAATCAACCAGGCATGCCATTTATTTGGTGTTTTGATAAATTATGGCTCTGGGGTGCACCGAGGGCCAGATTTTTAAAGCTATTCAGCTGTTTAACTCTCATTGATTTCAGCATAATTGATTTCAGTGGGAGTTAGGTGTCTGTGTTGCTTCACACTTCGGGCCAGTCCCTTCTATGGTAACTGTACCAATTAGGCAGGAGAGCTATTTATCAGGAGCCCCATTAAATAGAATCAGTGGTGCCCAATTACATCTAAATTACCAGTTCAGCCACCCTGATGGCTGAATGGGAGGGGTGGCTGTTGCCGTAACACTGGCACCACCATTGACAGGGATAATCTCTTCAATTGTATCCCACTTATAGTAACGCTCATCCAGGAAAAACATCCTGCTTCCTTCATCAACCCAGGATTTTATTTTTTTTTACTCTCCCACCAGGTTGCTCTGACATCGAAACAGGCTAATGGTGTAACGGATACTAGGAAGAAAAGCAGGCTGAATGCAAACCTAAATGAGTGAGGCTTACATAATTAGAGGGTGAGAGAAAGAGAAACTAGAATCAGAAACATGGTCTTTTCAAGGTTTCCAAGGCAGCAAGTGGCTGCTTCTCATGCAGCATGCACCAGAATCGTGTTTTCAATTCTACAGCATCAGTTTCTCCTACGATGAGGAGGAAAACAATCCCCACTCTTTTGAAATGTGAGTGCTTTTGAAATAATAGAGAGAAGGTCTGGGACATTATGCTCCACATGAGTGGTTGTGGTGATACCTTCATTTATTTGATATAATCTTCTGACATTTTGATCCCTTTGCAGGCGAGTCATTTGTAATGCTGCGTACAAAGGATTCTGGTGTTGTGATCTTTAACTTTTGCCCTGCGCGTAACACTGAAGATCATTCAACCATGATGAAACCAGCTGGAGGAAATTCCCCTTCTGCAAGACATGAAGGCCAACGACGGTATGAAAAATGTGGGTCTGCTTGCTTCATATTCCATATGTTTGTCTGATTGGTGTAGGGAAAAGTCCATTTATTAATACAATAGTTCATGTGAATTGCAGACAGTTGAAAGAAAAAAAAAAATTAAGGAAAGTAAAAAAAAAAACAGCCAGGAAGGCAATGCAATGAGCATAACAGCCTTAAGGGAACTCAGGGTGCTGCTGAAAACCACATGAGGATGGTAGGTCTGGATGGCTAAGCCTCCCCTAGCACCACACTTTGGGCAACAACCGTGGGAGAAAGCAGTTCCAGCAGGGAAAAATAAACCCTTTCAGCAAAAACACAGGCAATTTCTGCAAAGCTGTCAGAACACCAACAGGTAAAGTGGACGAAGAAGCTGACTCTAGGAAGTACAAGAATATTTCTCTAGACAGATGGATTTCTCTATATAGGTCAAACTTTTGTTGTCTGCCAGCCTTTCTCACTCCTAGGATGACACCAGCTGCACCACGCTGTACTGTTGGTTCCTCATGCTTGAGAGAAATTCTTTCCAGGTGCCAAATCCAATCAGAGCAATGTAGGTAGCTCAGGTGATGACAGGGAACAAGAGCCAATGTGCTGGGAGGAGTAAAATGGACAGACAGCTACAGAAATTGCCAACACCAAGAGAGAGACCTCCTGGCCTGCCCATGCCACCAGGTTTCCCAGAACATTCCTCCCAGCTCAGGCAAGCTTTGTGTCTTCCCAGGAGTCCCTGAAAAAAGGTAAATGCTGATGAAAATCACTTTGTTTAGATATCAGGCTTTAATGAAAGCTCTTTGTTACCCACAACCTTGCTTCAGCATGAATGAGACAGTTGACGCAGTGATGGCATACCAGGGCATTGCTGTATTACAATTCAGGATTTCATGCCTACTGCAGTTAGAGGAAAAAAATATTAATAGCTCGTTTAGCTGGATTTCACTTCCTTACTCTCTGCAAGGTCTACAAATTAATTTCTCAGTGGACTTTTTTTCCACCACTTAACCTGATCTTTTCAGCTGCACCAGTGATCATTTCGCAGTTCGTGCCCTATTCTGCAAGAAAATAGCTCCACAATACCCTGCCTTCTGTGACTCCTGCCTCTAGCCTTGGTAGAGCTCTCGCACAGCCATGTCAGGTCAGAAAACAGTTTCACATGTTGGGTGGAATTTGTAATATCACAGCAGTTGGTTTCTATTAGGAAAAAAAAAAATCCTTGTTCTTCACAAGCCCACGAGCGAGCACCACTACTATGGGCTTTCCCTCAGCAGGCATCCAAGCACTCGCCTAGCTCCAGCTGAGGCCAGGGAAATAATAAATGTGACTCATTTCTGTTAAAAGAAAGAGAGAAAATAAGGAAACTACTATTTTTCCTTCCTCCATCATCACCCCAATCTATTTCTTCTTTGTTCTTTAACCAGCTAAACTGTTCATTCACTGTTGAGTCCAATTAACCATTTTTATAGTGTGCTGGTCTTGATAGGTGATGGAAAGAGGGCATGGAGGCTAATGAAGTAGTTACTCCCATCCTCCTACTTGCAGAATGAGGTGCTTAGGAAAAGCTTCAATGGTATTTTTTCTTGTGATGAGAGGGGAAGGAAAAAAAAAAAAAGTGGTGTTGCTTAGCCAAAAGCTTAGGGACTGAGGAAATCTGCTCCAAACATCCATAATTCTGGGTGAAAGCTGGCTTTCTTCTTCCTGATGAGCTAATGTTTTCACACGTTAGGCTGCAAAATTGCTAAGTGGAGTATTAGGACTTCTGGTTTCTCACTGTGAATGATAAATAAGGGCACTTTCTTGCCATGGTAACAAGCAAAAGACACAGTGTTATAGCTAGAAAAGGTACAAAAGTAAAGTTACAGCAGAAACAGTAAAGGTGGATAGGAAACGGTTCGCTCTTCATGGAGAGATACCAGGTAAAGGGAACGAGGGAAAAAGACAAAGTCATCAGTGTTGCCTGTTCTCACTGACGGGAAACGTGTCAGGATCTGGTGCTTCTGTAGATGTTGGAGCAGAAGCAAAATGAGGCTGGGATCGCCAGTGTGCCGAGTCCTGCCACAGAGGTTGTCTCAACCAGGAATCTTGTAGTCTTCTTTATTCAGAATTTTTTTAATATATTGTCCTTTACAGTTGTAAAACCTCCCATCTATTATCCTTCCTGACTTAGTGAATTTTTCTATTTCTCAAGCAGCTGCTTCTAGCCCACGCTCCTTAAGATAACACTCTCTTGAGCCATAAATATCCCTGTTTCGCTCTTTCTGAGATCAAACTCTTATTGCACTTGGCCCAAAACAAGAATGACGCTAGGTCCAGGAGATCTCTGAGCAAGACTTCAGCCCAGGTTAGCGCTTTTATTTTTACTATTAAATATGACTAATCTCCAGTGCCTCCAACCGAGAAGCGAGTGTCCTAGCCAAGGGTTTTAATAATTCCCAAAGGGTTTCTGCAGTTGATCCAGGCTGGCTAATAAGCCTATAGCTTGTGCACGAGCTTTTAAACATCTGCTGCTGGTGCACCATTTTAGCCCTTTGAGTTTGGCCTTATACACGCTATTTTTGGCTTGTGCTAGTGACTGACATGTTGTCCTGCTGACTGTGTTATTTCACATCCTGGAAACCTGCAGGCTCTGAGCTACAGGACTTTCCATTCGGGAAAAACACACATTTCTTCTGTAAATCTCTGTAGTCTGAGCGTGGCACCCAGCAAGAGTCACCCAGCAATGACAAGAAGGGAGAGAAATGAGATGGGTACTGGAAAGCATTAATATATAATAGCTAAACCAGTAGCGTAATGGACAGAATTTGATCAGGTGGAATCTCAAATATTGATATAGAAGAGGAGTATTTATAGATATGGGCTGCTCCAGCCCTGTTTAAAAATACTGGCAGAAGTTCGAGGCAGAACTCAGATCACTGTATAGGACAGAAGTGGCCAACCCACAGCGTAACATTTGCAATTCTCTGGAAATCTTTGGGATTTCAAGCAGCTTGGGGCAAAGTATACTTCACACTCATGGTGCCTGCCATGTGTTCAGCCCTCTATGTTTGGGAGACCAACTGCCAGGATTTGCGTAGCACGTGTGAGTATGTGTTTGGATAAAGCATTACTGGAAAGGGGACTTAGGCAAATTTCTCATCGCTGAGGTCACCTGAAAAATTTCCACACATGGCTCCAACACTGTAGTTGTTTTGCAACTCAAGCCCAAATGATGCCACTATAGAATTTTTAACCTTTGTGACTGTCCTTTCATTTCCAGAGACAAGGATTTTTTTTTTTTCTGTACTTTACTAGCTCAAAATTTGTGCTTCAACAAGTACAAATACCTATTGCATCTATTTCAGGTTCCCATGCAGATGACTCCAACCTAGAGCACACAACACCTGCAGCAATGGTGCGCAGGTTGTGCCTCAGTATTTATCACCAGACAGCCCCCATTTCCTCAGGCAGAGTGTTGGAAGGACAGTTGAGTTTGACACGGGTTTCATTGATTCAGCGGATAATAACCCTTCCTCTGGCAAAGCGAATAGTCTTGGCAGTGCCCAAAATGTCTCTGTGAGTGCTGAGGAGGTGCCAGCTGCTGACATGGTGGGAGATTGAATTCAGCCCAGGGAAGGGGGGAGGATCAATTTTGGTGGCTGCAAAACAGTAAGGGGTGGAAGGAGAAGGGCAGGAACATCCATCCAGTTATATGGGTTTTCCCTGAGATGACCCCTATGGATACATTTATTCTGATTTTTCTGAATTTAGCATTTTTTTGCTAGCTTTTCTTTTTTTTTTAACTATTTGCTTCTTGCTGAGCTTCTGAAGGTTCCCAAGATCATTTTGTCTGCATATCCATATATCTAGATATCTGCCTCTAACCTGCCCCCAAACTATTGAACCTCTGGGTCAAATTCTGCCAGCTTTCAGCTGAAGCCAAATTTCAGCTGAAGGAAAAGCTGAACCATGGATTTAATCTTTATTAGACCACTAGGTAATGTGCTCAGAAAACAGACACAGATAGATCGGACCAGAGTTCAAACCTCTCAAAATACTACAAAATTCAGCTGCTGAACACACCTTGTAGAAAGCCAAACTTCGCTTCATTGCGTGACTTTATTTAAAAATGCAAATGGCTGCATCCCCGCCATCCATCCAACCCGCCGGTGAAGATGACTTTGAGGAGATACAGCAGATAGCACACAACAGCACTTCTGTTACTTCTTGTTATGCTTCAGCAGAAAACTTCAAAATGAAGCCTGAAGATTTAATGTATCATTGAACACGGATTTTGCCTTTCACTGAAGGTACAGAAGAAGCTATAAACACTTCCATAAACTCGGAAGAGAGTCCTTGCCCAGTTATGTTTGCAGACACTGTCTCCCAGGATGATTAACGCACAGCAGTAACAGGTCTGCATTTGAGCACAACGCTGCTGGAGTTAATATCCAGATCCTTCCCTGTTTGGGAAAGGCATTTTCTAGGTGTTTGAAAATGAGCTGGTTAATCATCAAAACTGGAGTCATTCAAGCGAAAAGTACTTCAGAGATGAGCCAGCAGAAAGAAAAAAGGCTGCTATGTTTCCTGAAGGTGACAGATGTGACAACATTTTGTTTTTCTGGAAGACAGAGATGCTTCATCTGGGTTGACATCAGAGAGCATGGTCAGGGTGTGGGATTGCATAGGCTTTATTTTATTGATACTACATACAGGCATAAAGTTTGGGGTTTTTTTTAAATTACATTTCTTTTTTAACAGTCACATTTTGCAAGATACTATCTATGGAGAATAAGAAACATTGCATGATCAACAGTGGCTCATGTCTTTAAATATTAACCAGAGTTCTTGCACCAACAGTGTGAGTGAAGATGATCGGTATCTCTTATTATACCCAATTTCGATCTTCCTCGCTTGGTTTGGCTTTCTGACAGCAAGAGCGTTGTGCCATCACCTTTTCCTTTCATCCTTTGGTACTGAAACTTGAAAGAAACAAATTTATGTCAAAGAGCATTGGCTTGGTGGAGGTCTGACATTAGTTAAGGTTTGTGAAATGCTGAGAAGGTGTAGAACCCTTCAGAAACACTGCTTGTTCTGAACGGTGGTCAGAAGAGGTGGGGAATACACACAGTGTGCCTGCATTGCTTGGGGACGAGGAAAGGTCTGTTGGGTTACAGAGGGGACAGCACGCAGTGCTGAGGGTACGGCAAATTGAAGGGAAGAGCTCAAGGGTAGTGTGGTTAGACATTTGGGAGAGCAGAATCGCTGTCAGCCCCCATTCCAGATTTGAATGCATTTATCACAGGTACAAGGCTAGCCCTTTCTCTTTTGAGCTAACTTTGGTCCATTGCAGTGCACATCTTTCCCCTCTCCTTCCCAAGTGTCTGCTGAGGTCACATCTTCTCCTCTGCTCCCCTGGCCTTCACGTTTCAGGGACGAACGTACTTTGTTACTTATCTGTACAGTGCTCAGCACGCACCGAGTGTTTCCTCCGTGACTGGGAGCATCGCTGCAATGGAGTGAGTGTGACAATGACACTGCCAATTTTGGCATAGAAAGCTACCTAAAGGAGTGTCCACACCATGCAGGCAGAGAAGCTTAAGCTGTGCCCACGCAACAAAGCCAGCTCAGGAAACCGTAAGCCTGAGCCATTACAGCTTGGGGAGAGACAGGCTGTTTGCTCAGGTGCTGCAGCACATCGACAAGGCTTGGCTGCCACTGGGCCCATCTCAGCATCTCCATGAGGAGATGGAGACATGGGATCAAGAACTTCCCAGAGCTGCTGGGCCATGTTTTGGTTTGTCTTCCAGATTCATGATGAAGGGATGGAAATCAAGTGAGTGCCAGGAAACACTGCATGTCCAATATAACACTTAATTTTCAGTATTTTTTCTCTGATACAGTTTCTGGTGTGGTGGAGTTTGGGACCCCAGACTTTCGCTGCTGCCTCATCTCAGATGCCGTGCAGATGCCATCCAAATTCCTTCCATTACCTGCTTTGGCACCCAAGCTACAGGTTTGCTCTATTGGTGTAGGCACCCCAGCTGTAGTTTGGTGATAACAGTGGAATTTCTGTCCTGCACATCGTTGCCTGGCTTATATTTATCGTGGTCCATGTAGCACCTACAGACAGGGTCGGACGGTTGGCATGTTAGTCAATCCTGCTCTAAGAGCAAAGAATCAAAAAGAGCAGCTAAGATCTCTTAACCAGAAAACTTTCACTTGATTAAATCTAAACAAAATCCTTCTTGGTCCTTCCTAAGAGCTAAGTAGCCCTTACTGAAGCTTTTCTTTTTCAGCTTAACTCTTAAGAGGTTTTACGTATTCTCCACCCAGGGAATACCTGCTAATAAGATCTAAGCACACTCCTGCAATTTCTTTTAAAGCTAACTAACGCTAACCTATCCCTAAAGGGTTGCTTTTGTGTCAGGACTCCACCTTAATTACTATAACTTTACCCATGCTCCTGGCTTACGTACTACTGTCCTGTCTTCCAGCTTGGCTCCCTATTGGCAGCCGTGGCAGGTTCTGGGATCTGGGCGAGTGGAGATCATCCATGAGAGAGGGGGAGAAGAGAAAGGGCAAGAAATGGTCAAACAAGTTAGCAAATTTCTCCATACAATCTGTCAGTCCCCAAATTTCCACAGAAGGGAATAAAAACAAAGACAAAACAGAATTGGAACCTAAGGATTTGGTGTCTCCAGGGAAGGATCCAGCTGAAGTACTTTCAGCAAGAAAATTTCCCTTAAAACAGAAAGTCAGATGGACTGAGACAATGCAATTGAGCTGATGTAGGCTAACAGGGATGGCTGGAAAAAGTGATGGGAGCAGTTTTTATGTTCTAACTTTCATTTTCACATTTTTAAAACAAAATATCACACTTGAGGCATGCCAGTTGCCCAGGTATGTTTTCAAACTGAAAAGATTTGCCTCTTCATGCTGAGACAGGAAATTTTACCGAAAAATTGACCTAGAACTGATTTTTTTTAAAAGGGAGAATAGTTTATAATGGCAAATAATCCAAAGCTGAAGAAAACTATTTTTTTTTAAATATTCATTTTTACTTGCACTAAACGGATTTTCTCCAGTGCTCTTATTTTCTATTTCTGCCATTAAATCCAAAAGTGAGATTTTTACTCTGCTTCAGCCCTTCAGGCTGTGCCGTTCTGACTCCTCAGCACTCCAAGGGCCTTTGCAAGAATTAAGTGCACAAAAGGACACATTTCTAGGGTGAAGGTTTAATTTGATTTCGGACTGTGTGACCACGAGTGGATGAAAAAGCAAACAAGAACTTCCTCATGCCTCTATATCGGTTCTGCTAATCGGAGTTCTGAGCGCAAATGAGTTGATTTGCTCGGTTACGGGTGGGAAATGAACTGCAGCAATTCTCCACCCACCAACTGTTCAGCCAAAAGTAACTGAGCCAGCTAGGAAATGAGAAAACCGGTGATGTCCTGCCGGTCCAGACCAGCCGTACGTTATTTTCCTCCAGAGGTAGGAAGGCAATACCATGAAAGTTCAGATCAGCGAGGACTCCATGGCACCACATTTTTGTTAGAAGAGCTTAACAGTGAACACGAGAGGGTTTCTGGGTTTAGACTGAAGTGTTGGTCATGGCTTTGTGGTGTAGTATATTCAATTTATAGTTTGTTGAAGATATACAGAGCTGCAGTGAGCTACTTCAGCAACTCAAATATCCCACAGCCTTTCCCTTCTTCTGGGGAATCCTTCAGGGGTCCTTCCATACCGGACCTGTCCAGTGGGAGCCCCACAATTCCTTTTCTTGGATTGCAGCAGCAGATCCTCAGAGCTGTGCTAGCAGCTCTGCAGTGCTGTTTGTAGGAAAGGGGACACCCTGAGGCAATCTTTCCCAAAATGGATTTTTGGAAAAATCCCAGCCAACTCCCTCATAACACCCATCTGAAATAGGTTAATACTTTTCTTTTTATATATAGATAGATAGATGGGTTGAGGCGGTCATCCCAGGGGCACATCCGGAGCGGGCTGTCCTGCAGCATGGCATGCACGGCACTGCGGAGAGCAGTGCAGAGAGGTAGAGGTGTGACTCCCAAAGTGGCACGGTCGCATCCGTGTGCGCCATGCCCCAGCCCACTGTGGGAACCAGCTCAGCCATCATGTCCCTGGGGATTCCCACCACTGCACCGCTGTCTGGTGCACAGATGCCCTTAGAGAGCCAGCAGCACAGCTAGAAGCACTGCCCAGATCTCCTGGTATCTTCTAGTCATCTTTGTCAGCTAAACTGTACTTCTGTCCTGGGAATAGCCCAGTGATGCACAGCTTCAGCTGATGAGCTAGGATTAGAAGGACTTTATGTAAGGCCTGTTTGATTAAGTGGCTATTATAAAGGAAAAACTTGGTGCTTCCCATTAAGTACTCTCAAGTGCATGTCCTCATTTTACTTATTCTGAGCTCGCATTATGCTTTGGAAGAGGCAGCCTGGCCTTTTTGCCTCATCCAGCTCCGCTTTGCCAGCATTAATAAGATGCTCTGTCTTGCTGAGTTCTAGTGTAAGAAATGCAATGCCTTGATGGAGCCTTTCCTTAAAGGTGTTTCTCCAAAATCACATCATCCTGTAGTTTACGGTGTAAATTACCCCAGTCCCTATGAACTTTCTGCTGCTTACCAGATCCTTCAGTGCTTCTCCCCCTCTCTCCTTCCAGCAGATCAAAGCCTGTACTGCTCACAAAAGAGTGATACAGCAGCACTCTCACCTTTTGTCTTTGTTTCTATTACCATGCCAATGCAGTTTGATTTGCTGTCTTTTGCAGCATCTGTGCTCAGGCTTCAGTAGTTTCCCATAATAGCCCAATATACTTTTCGTGATCCGTGTTCAATTTATACACACACCCCACTTTAATCCTTCTGTCCAGATCAGTTATTTCATACTTTTGTACGTCAAATTGTGTTCACCATCTGGTGGCCCAGTTGCCCTACATAAGCCAAACCCTCTGAATGTATAATTGCAATATTGTTCATTATTTGCTTGCTCCCTTTCCTCCCAATATACATAACGACAGGAAAATTGAAGAAATCATTTAAATCTAATTTAAATTCCCTTCAGGTTTTTACACTGCACTGATCAAAATAGTAGCTAGGGTCTTCAAAAGAAGAAGCCATCCATCTCAGAAGAGCCTTGCTGCCCTCAGATAGCTATCTGTGAAAACAAGTGAATTTTTGTAGGACTGGAGTATGGTGTACCAGCACGGACTAAGCTGACAGCAAATGCTATCAGCACATCAGCATGCTGTTAAATCATTGCACAGAAGAATTCCAATCTGGTTAATCAGGATCTGATTTTATACTGCCACTTCCACAAAATAAATGTACCCAAAAGATTGTTTTCCTCTTGTCTTATCTATTCTGATCTCTATTTCAGCCAGAGCTCATTAATCTAGGACTGTGCAGTATACATCGTGCTCGGGCAGTTTTTCAAGCATCTACAGAGAAAGTTTGCGAGCACCAACCCTCTTCCCCAGGGATAACTGTTCCCTGAGCTTTGATTTAATTTTTCCTACAGTCAGGAGGCCACCCACAGATCTCAATTTCCGCCTGACCCGCTTCATTTCTGCCCCAGCATTAACAGCGAGGGCAGGGCGGGGAATGAGTCTTTGGTAGGACACATAGGTTAGTCCAGGCCTGGGTTTGCACTGCCTTTAGGACTTGTGGTGGGGCAGACACCGCGGCAGAGGCAGGAGAAAGCACCTCTGACAAACATCAGAGGCACACGCACCAACACAGTGCGTTTCGCCAGTGCGTACCTCCCGGAGGAGCAACGTCGGAGGAGATAAATAAGACATGTAATTTCTTGTCAGGCTGTTGCATTTCCCACCGCTCATTTTAACAATTACACTTTGTGACTTTTTTTTTTTTTATTAAACAACTGAAAAGAATAGATTCTTGTAATGTAGGAAGAAAAATTGCCTGGAGAAATGAAACATACCCAGACTTAATTTTCTCTCTTGCGCTTTTTGAGGTGTTTGCAGTGAATGTGTTTTCAGTACAGCAGCCAATAGTAAGACCTGTGGTTTTGGCACTTCTTTGCCACACTCACCTTTTTAGCAGCCAATTTCTTTACAGTCAAAGCCAGGCAGAATAAAAGGGCCCATCCAAGCCCTGGCTTTGATTTTTGCTGTTAAAAGAGAGGGCACAATGCTTTCCCCCTGAAGTCAGTGGAAAAACTGCCATAGATTACAACAGGAATAGTTAGAATCCCGTAATTATTTAATATGCAGCTTTCTCTAAATCTTATTTTTAAAGCAATTAATGAAAGAAGTGATTGCTCTTTACTGAGCGGTGTCCCAGTGAGAATTATAATCAATGCTTCTTCCGAGTGCTTCTTTGCACTGCTATCTGTGCAATTAGAGGCTTCTTCTGGAGAAAGATTACGCAAACACAATTTTATTTCTCATTATTAATTATTTTTCAGAGAAGGCCAAGTTTTAAGAGCATGTCTGGACTTACAGCTTCAGTACTGGAGTTGCTCTTGTAAAGAACAGGCTGGAATACACACACTCAAGGAGCACACACGCTGAATACCTCAGCTCTTCTCTTTGCTTTTAAGACCAGAAGGTTGTACGTAAAACACACTCCAGTATTCATGACTACAACTTCAATGCTTTTTTAAACAGCGATGATTCTGAACTCAAGATCAACCTCTTGTAAACAGCTAATAGGATCAATCTGAAATCCTATTTGTTTGCTCAACTGAGGCACCTTTGAAATCAAAATAAAACTCTGGGGAAAAAACCAGACTGTCATTGAAGACCAAATAGGGAATGATGCAACTGAAAAACAGACACTGACACAGGCATCAGCCTGCCCCTATAAACATCTGTGTTTAACTCCTATTCAACAAGATGTAACATGGTACCACAGTGACAGAGATTATTGAAATTGCCAGTGATAGATTTGTCTGGTTTGGTGCTGAGCACGTGTTAAAAACGGGGAAGATTGGGAAGGGAGATAGGACAGGGGGAATAAAGGCTTTTGCTCCACATGATATGCACAAGAGTCATTAAAAATGCATCTAGCTATACCTGGAATATTTCGCTTGTGAGGGATAGAAATACAATCCCTTTGAAACAACTACAACAGTTTTGTTGGGGGTATTTTTGCCAGGCAGATCCCACTTCCCAAATCTTCCCATGTACAGCTCTTTCTGCTAGAGTCGGTGTCCAGGCAGAGCAGGTCTCTCACGGCAGGGACAGGATGGCACAGGACCTCAAGGAGGCGACTGCTGCTCCATCAATTGAGCACATTGATAAACTTGAAGAAAGACTTGCAGGAGTAAGTGCTCCACTGCTACTGAGTTCCAGGGTGATTTTCTGAGGCAACATCTAGGTTATGAACATGAAAATATGGCACTCCAGACTCTCAGCCGTCTGAACGAGGCCGATGGTGAATGCTCATTTCTCAGATTTCTCACCAGGGTGAGTATTGATTTCATTTCTCACACTACACTAGTCACTTGACCAAGCTGCAATCCGATGTTTAATGTGTTAGTCACACTGGCTTGTGGGGAACTGTGCTCTGCAGTCTATCAAACGGCGACCTTTATGGCTGGCATAGTCTTAATCATGATAGAAAAGGCTGGTACGGAGGTATTCGTATCATTATTTCCAGCACTAGGCAATGGGATAGTTGAAGGAACGCTAAGATATGAGTAGAGCGGCACTTACTGTCCCCTGTGGATGAATGTGGTGATTTGTTTTGTAGTTTAATTTTCTTTTCTAAGGACAAGGAGAAAAAGTTGGCTGGATATGCAGCTGAGAGGAGGTAAATGCACTGTTTTAGTTGAAGGAGTGCTCAGAATAGAGGCATCAAGGCTGAAATTCCTCACATTAACTGCTCGTACAGCTTTTCCTAGCATCCTCATTCCCCTCCAAAAGCACTGAGCAGAGAGTTTGTACTTCAAAATGAGGGATGAGCCAGTGACATCCTGAAGTCTTGTAAAAGCTTCATGTTTGTTAAGCTCAATACGGAAGATGCTTAAATACTCTAGCAGCATACAGACATTAAAAACGACCAGGAGAACCTAGCCCACAGGAGTTTGTAATGTTAGATGCTGGCCTGACCTATGAGCTGAAAGGTCTCTGCTCCCATGAGGAGCCCCAATAGCACGAACTGTATTCTTCACGGAGATCGATCTCACAGCTCAATATCCTCCCCACTCTCCATAACAAATAAATGAAGGAGGTCAGTATTTCTTAATTCTAATTTTGCCATTTGCTAGCCTTCCTTGTAATTTTTTTACCTCTTTCCACCTTCCAGACTGTCCCTCCTTTCTATAAACATTATCACCTTTCCAAAACATTTTCCAGTTGTTACATGAGCTGTATCAACATCCCCCAGAAGAGTAAGAAGCTGTGATTTATGGTGAGATCCTCCCCACTGTGAGGGGTTAACCTGAACCTTACGTGGTACTCAAGCTCCCAGGCTGACCCTCAGTGAAAATTAATAGTTTATATCTGTTTAATATTCCTTTCCAGTACATTGTCAGATCCTTTCATCTGTGTTTAAACGGATCAGTGGTTTTCGTCTTCAGTGTTTCCTCGTTCCTCTTTTGTTTTTCACTAATCCTTTGCCGTTTGCAGGTGGTTTTAAAATCATAGAAGAAAGTCCTTTTGTTCATTGCTTTTATTTTTATTTCTTAAGATTCCTACAAAGTTGGAGGAAAAGGACACTCACTACATTAATGGATCAATGTTACCTTGCTCCAACTAAAAAATGGATCACATCTATACATTTTATGAGTTACATTACAGATGTGGCAACGTCATCCTTTGCAGCTAATCAGAATATCTCAATTGGGCACGGATTTCCCAAACACATGTATCAGTATTATTTGTCATGCAAGTCATTAATTTAAAACTGACGCATCTGTTACAATCATTGGTGCTCGAGATGGAAAAGATCCATAGGGAGGCTTTCAGCTTTCCATTTAGTGCTAAAGCGGAACGGAACTCTATCAGATGTATTATTATTGTCATTATTATTTAATAGCCTCCTCTGCCTCCCCTGCGCACTAGCCACTTAACAGAAAACACGAGTACAGACCTCGTCTCGGATTGCTTGCCATCCGAGTGATGGCCTCGACATCCAAGTGACAACAAAAACTTATCACACAGGGAATGGCCAGGCTCCGCTTGGCATGGCTGTGCGGGTGCTCAGGAGAGGCACGCCAGCTCGCTGGCGGACACAGAGGGATTTGGGGTTGTTTTCGCTGTTGAAGGGTAAACATGATGGCACAGCTGTGAGTTTTTAAGAATGGCATGATGGCAAAAAAATTCAAGGAGTGTATTTGAGCACTGGTACTTTATTAGCATGGACACCAAAGGGTGCTAGAAAGAAAGAAGTATAATGCGACGTATTGCAGATGTTAAATAACAGAGATACGATAGACGAACCAAACTGCTGCTGTAAATTCCCTCTTTCAGACCGGGTTCAGATACTCTGCAAACATTGGGCACTATGTCTTGCGTGTCCTCAGGCTTCTATTAGTCATGCTTCCAAGCTCAGGAACTTCTTTATTTCAGCAGTGCTCATGACATCTCCAGCTTGAAGACTGTCCTTGTGCTGTTTCCGCAGGACTCACATGCCTGACTTCCAAAAAAAATGAGCTTGGCAGCCAAGGCTGGGACCTACTTATCTTTAGGAATGCACTTTCTTCATTGTGCTTTGCAGGTTACAGAACTGCAGAGATACTGAGTTTCCAAGAAAACCCCATGTATGTTAACCTTGGGCAAAGGCAGAGGATGTTCTTTGTGCTTCCAGATGATGGTCACATTCATCATCCAGCCGAGCTTTCCTCAGAAAAGCATATTTTGAACTTGTTCAGATCTTAATGAGTCATCTATGAACCATCAAATATTTCACATTCTATATGGAGCACTTGAGTTTCCTAAATGACACCATCAGCTGGGGGGACTGCAAACATCGTAAATAATCTCTGCGGTTTAATGAGTTACCGTACCAGGAAAGGCTCATCTCCCAGGTAATGAGTCACAGCTTCACTTTGTTGTAGACCAGCTGAGACACTTGATGTACTGTGAGGGCTACCTGTATTAAAACTAATCAGAGGCTATCGAGGAAACTCAAACAGATCCAACCCACCACAATTTAATCTCCCCAGAAATAAAATGTACTCATAAATCAGGGCAAGCATGTAAATGTGCCCCTCTAATGCTTCTATTAGGAAAACTAAAACCACAGAAAGCTCAGTAGGATGTGAAAACTATGGTAATGTCGGCAGTATTAGACTAATTCATAACACACAAGGAGCTTTAAGATTACAGCTGGCTAATTGGACAGGACAGAGAAAGCAATTTGACAAAAATGTTGATGTCTCAATTTCTATTCTGAAACTTAAAATGGACATATTTTTACATTTTTATTGAAGTTCCAGATAAGCACAGAGAAAAAGATAGATAAAAGGTATTAAAATCTACTAAAATCTTCATCATAGTTTTTATGTACTGAAAGAAGAATTCTGATAGAAAATCAAGTAAACAAAATATACTGCTTTTAGTAAAAAATTACATTAAAAGTAGAGTTTCACAGAATTATGCATATTTATTATGGGGAAAGCATCTCCCTTACTAAAAAGCAACAGTAAGAGAAATGATAGAAACACTTTGATATCGAGCTATTCTCAAGCGAATAGTTCATTGGCTATTCAGCTTGATCAAGAAAAGGTATGTTGATACAATGGAATGACTGCACTGAAAATCACCCTCTTGAATGGTCATTATCTGACCATGTTGTCCAGGTAGTAAATGAATATCCACGTAGAGGAGAGTGGAGACTCAGACTTTGTACTTGGGAGAGTGGCACCTCTAGAACTTCAGTCCACGACACATCAGTTCAGCACTGCTGCGATTTATGTAAGTCAACAAAGTTGAATATTGTCAAACTTTTTTTTTCTTTTTTTTTTTTAAGACCTTGATTCTCATCCCGTTAGCAGATGTACAGCTTCAGTGCTCTGTTCCAGAACTGCATTTTTTCTTTGGTGCTAACAGAGGAAAGAATCAAGATCCTTCTCCTTGTCAGAAAATTAATTATATAAGTCCACATGGAAGAAGCTATGCAAGAAAGTTTTGTATAAGTACACTTGCTGTCTTAAGATGTCGTACTCCATTTTGCTTCAATGTGATATGCACAGACTATTAATAATAGCAAATGATTGCATTTAGGACAAAAATTCAAGGAAATAACATGTAACAAAATCTGCATTCAAAGCCATCTCTCAGCTTCCACATACTGGCCATAAATCACTGAAGAGACATTTTTGATTGATTTACAAGGAGATTTTTGTATTACCATAGATATAGAAAAATAACAGTCGCCTTCTGAACAACTGTCCTTTATCCTAATTATGCAGCTAAACATATCCTTGGTAATTGATAGGATGTTTTCAGAAAAAAAAAAAAAGACTTTGAAAGTCAGAAAGGAAGCTAAGGTAGAGGTGCAAAGGTTGATACTGGATGATACTTACAAGTGGGTGTTGTTATTCACATATTTCTCAGGTGGACCAGAAGAAGAAATTACACTGCAGGACAATATGAGAGCTAAAGTAGGCAATGGGACACAGTTTCCATCCTTGTGGTGCCAACATTTGTTGTGATGGCTTTATGGCATCAAAGCCCACTGAGGCCCAGGGGAGTATCTCTGAAAACAACGCCTCAAGGTCATTTCTTTCATGGGATTAGGTGCTGTCTGTGACTTTATTGCATAAGTACATATGGTTTCCTCTGGGAAAATGAACAGTTTCAGTGAGGGGGGTGAATCCCACCTCTTGATGGGATTTTTGTGTCCCATTTTGTGTATAAGAAGCTGGGACCAGTTTCTTAATCTATAGGGGAGGGAAATTTAACTGAGTTGTGAGAGATTATTTATATTTTAACCCATTTGAACTGGCCATGTCGTTCTCTGCTGTGAGATAACAATTAACACCCAAACCTTCACTGCTGCACCCCCAACATTAGCAGAATGTCATTCTTGGCTTATGGACAACTCTTCACACTTTGAAAACGTAGGAGAGAGAAGCTGTGGCTGTTTCCCCATGAAAACTAACTGCTGAGTGCTCACCTGCAGGTCACTCTACCCAAACAGCAAACGTTCTCGTGAGAGCTTGCAGGATATTTCCTGTAACCCAATTATTTTCTTTTTAAAATAGCAATGAAAAGTGGAGCAGGAATATAACTTTGTTAAGAAACTGTCAGGCTTTTCCTCTCCTTGTTGCTGCTCTTCATTTGGCTCCATTTTCTCCATGCTCAATAACTGCTCTGAAATCGGTGTCAGATGAGGCTGTGTTTGAGAAGCATCAAGATAACAAGCTCACAAATCTCCTTTAATAACACCTTCTTCTCTCATATCATGCCTTTTCGGCGGGGGGGAGGGGGAAGGTCATAGGAGAGTTGTTCTGTTACAGCAACCAAAAACGTGGGCTCTGCTGGCTTTACAGTAAGCAAATTAATTGGGCGTTTCTCCCTCATGGCCTTGCTTATTTCAAGGTCAAGTAGAGTGACTCTTTGCTGCCTTACTGAGGCGCTATCAAGTGCCTTGTTTTTATTCTTTGACCTTTCATCACGTTGCCCTGTTTTCATACGGGAGGTCAGCCCAAGAGCAAGTGAATTCTCTTTATCTTCCACTGACTCATCTGAGTTCCAGCGAGGTCAACAACTCCCCTCTCTCCCGCATTCCTCTGTCCTGCATTTTTAACATTGCTTTAGAGATAGTAGACTCCTTCGTACCAAACAGTGTAAGGGTTCTTCATCAGAGGAAGTTCCTGCTGCTAAGGCCTTAAGGATGAAAAAGAGGTAGCGAGACTGGACGCAGCTTGCCTACAGATCCTCAGGAAATCCTCAGGCAGGTCTTCAGCCAGTCTATTGCAGTGACTTCAGGAAAGGTTCCCTTCGTGCCAGATTGAAGTGTTTATACCAGATAACCATTGCCTTAACTGCCAGTTAGTGTACTCAGACATTATTTATTACAACAGGATGTGACAGATGTTTCAGTTTTAAATGCTTTCACAGACCCAGAGTAATTTAGGGATCCTGTTGATTTTAAAAACTGAACCAATAAGCCACAGTAAGGGTTAATCAATGTTCTCCAGAAATCCAACTCCTCTCTTAGAATTCCTACTTGCTTTCTTTAGCCTGTGTGCAAACCTTTTGAGGACCAGAGGCTGTCAAGAATGCTGGAAGTCAATTATTACAGGCTCTTACAGTAGAGTACTAGACAGAAGAAAAAAATTAATTTTGGCAAAAATGCTCACTATATACTCATGTTGCTGCCAGTTTTCAAAAACATATTGTTGCTTATTCATATGAACACAAAAGATAACTATTCAACTCGGGACTATCTGTCCAGTGAAAAGGAGTGTGACTGGCTTCGTGGTACCTGAAGGCACTGGTATAGCGCAGGTGACAATAGGGTGTTCTTTTATATCAAGCCAGCTCAACTGAAATGACATAAATGTATAAGGTAACACCAACAATGCTGTTAGTTACTGCTCAGGAGAAGCTATTGAATTGAACTGGAATCAGGCGTCAGTGGAAGGGGTGAGAGAATTCAGTTCTGGCCAAAAAAGAGGCAATAAAAGGCTGGTTTATGGGAGCCGTTTTTGTTTTGAGAAGCTGTTGTGCAACATCACAACACTGAGAGCGCAGTCCCTCCCTTTTCCATCTGTCCTGGTCCTTCTTTGTGTTTGCTAAGTGTCTTGATTCTTTCACTGATAGCATAGGACACTATTTTAATTGTCATCTGCTCACTATTTACCTTCAAACTGTCCCATGAACTCCTTTACCTTAGCTTGACAGAAGTAACATCTTCCACAGTGGCACATGGCAGGTCTTTCGTCTGCCACTACAGCGTGTGTTACAGATACTCCAGTGCTACAAACTCACCATAAAATCACACAGGAAAGTCACTTCCATTGGAAAGATCCAGCTAATCCAGCAAAGCCCTAAGCCAGGTTTTTACCAGCTCAGAGATGTTAGTAAAATCTATTCTGCAAAGAGATACACCAGTGATCTCAAGAAACTCAGGACCTAGTATCATGAAACAGATACTTGCTGCACATAACATCCAGAGAAAAAAAAATATGACTCTGTTGAATAAAGCAAGCACGAATGGCAGACTGAAAGCACTCATGCAAAAGTGCGAGATCCACAGAGAATAGAGTCACGGCCAGTAAACAAAAGGCTCGACGGGAAGTCGGTCTGAGCACACACGGCTAGATTTCAAGATGCCATTGAGTAGCTCTGTAAACAATTTCTTTATTAAGGAGACAGTTTGATTTACAAGTATTGGGTCCGTCAAGTTATCACCCAGCAAGAAGCGTCAGGGCACAACTGTTCAGTGTCTGGCTGGAGCTCCACTCCTTACGAAGCAAGTGCTTACAGCTCCCTCGGTCCAAAGAATTTTACAAACTTTCCTATAAAAGCTCTGTGCATTTTGCTATTAAAGGAAGTTACTTACGAGGTGGAAAGTGGTGGTTTTTTGACAACATCCAGAACAGAGAAGGAACTGAATTGTGTCCAGCGAGCACAGAAAGATGAAGTAAGAAATCCCAGGAATGAATTTTGGGCTGACCCACTAAGACTAATGCTCAGAGTCGGACAGAAGTGTCCGTGTGTCACTGGCAACTATGACTGGGTGAGAGCTTGCCGTGACTTCCTACACAAAAGGTGGCACTATCACTCCTTGTACCACCCCACCACCTGGAAGATGAATTCTTACTGACTCCAGGGAACATTGCCTTCTGCTGCATCATCAGCCATGGATGAATCTGGCCAAGAATATTTTCCAGAGTGTGACAGCGGCAGGAAAGCAGAACATTGGTAATAAGGTGTTCCTACCACGACTATCTTAGTTGATTCATAAATGCACATCAATTTGTAAAATACAAAGAGATGACATTCCCTTTTTTATTTTTTTTATTTACTAAATAGAATTATCTTCTAGAATTAGAGCTTCAAGGTCTCATCCTTACAATAAAAAAAAAATTAAGTATTTTTGTTGTATTTTGACTCATAGTTAGGACAATCATTGCTTTATGAGACGAGATGCTGATTAACAGTCAAGAAAGTGGTAGTCTATTGTCCAGTAATTTGCTTTCATTTTCTGATCCTGCAAATTAACTTTCCTACTAAATGAGGCGTTAGGCTGATGTCAATATTTGCAGGTACTCCACAATTATACTGTGTTTGCTAAATCACGCTGCTTTAATTCAAAAGTCATTCCGATTTCCATTTAGATCATGATCCTGCTGGGTGCCTAGTTCTCCTGTCAAAGTGCCGCATGCCCTCAGGTCTCATGGAGTCAATAGCATTAGCCATTACTCAGCTTCCCTCAGATCTGAGTCTCATTTATTTAGGAAGGCCATAATTAGGGGTTAGGAGCCAGATTTGTGCAATACGGATTGTAGACAAGTCATCCAGTTCTTGCATTTGAGAATCTCCTCTCTTTTTAAACTGTTTTCGTAGTGGGAGATTTCAGGGTAAACCTGCACTTCGTGTTAAACTAATGTGTCTTAATTTTCTGCCATTTTTAGCTTCAGTGAGGTGTTCTCCAGCCTTTCATCATCTGGGGGAAGGAACAGCTATCTAATCAGCTTGTCTGAAGGAAATGCCTTTTTAATGAGTCCAAGTCTCCAGCAGGACTCAAAATAGCACGGCAGTAAAGTCAGAAGTGTTTATGGAAAGAAATTGCATTAAAACTGTTAGCACTGTGGTATCTTGGAAATGACAGCTGCTGAGACATCCACAAGCTGTCCCAGTCTCAACCCTCCTTGCTGCCATACACCCTTGGCGGATGTGCATGCTTATACTCCAGTTCTACACTGGTAGATGACCAAAACCCTTTCCTGTCACCTCCCTCCTGTACCAGCTGATCCGTAGGGTTTTGCACCAGAGAATCACAGAACAGAATTTCAAAACCACCCCAAGGAAAAGCCTCTTGGCTGGAGTCCTGGGATTTCTTATTTATTTATGTGTTCTTCCTTTCTCTTAGAGCATATCTGAGGTTATTTCTCATTTTCTTAATATGTAAGCCTTCCCTCAGATAAATGCACCGAGCAGGACCAGCCGGGGTGCGGATCCGGTGCCGAGGAGACATGACTTATGCCACATGCAAATCCATTTTGGCAGCGCAGGAGCTTTCCTTTCATCCAAATGGCTTAAAGCAAATGAAAACTGACCTCAACGTGGCTGCACTATCCTGGAAAGAAACCCAAATGGGTGTAGTCTGAGAGTGCTATCTGTACAATTACACCAGATTTGGCACCCAGGGGCACAGGACAGAGGACACAGGATGCTGCACAAACTCTTGTTATAAAACCACAGCTATGGGGAAGGGTGAGGAGGCAGACACTTGGGTGAGTATCAAACTCTAATAGCTGCTCCTCGCCTAGAGCAGTGTAAAGCAGAGCAATAAAATACACAGCGGCCCTGTGGAAAATGTCCAGAGAAGTGCGGTGAGCAGTTTTGGTGAGAGAAGATAACAGTTATGGTTGCAGCACCGCTTTTGCTGGATTTTTTTTTTTAAATACACACCACAGGACCAATACGATACGTCTCCTGTGAGACCATTGTCTCCTCTTAGCACCTGTCCTTCTTTTTCTCAGCGGCAACCTCAGCAAGAACAGGTAGGATGGGTGCCCAGTGCTGCTCCAGTGCTGGATGAGGCACACATTAGCTCCCTGGACTGTAAAATATGTCCGGAAGGTTTGGGAATATGATTCCAACAGCAATTGTAGAGATGCCTAATGACACAGATCAGCTGCTTGCCTTGGCACATTTCACAGAAGGGGTTTCCACCAGCTCTGCTTAAGGAAAATCATCCTCTACTGTTCCTCCTCCTGTTACCAACACTGCTGATGGTTAAGCTTAGATTTTATGCTTGCACTTTTGCCCCTTAAGGTGTAAGATACCAGTCCAGTGCTTCCCTAAGGTCCTCACCCTTCATAGCTCTACCTCAGTTCTTCTTCCATGCCAGCCATAAACCCCATGGGCACTCATTCTAGACATGGATGAAAAAAAGTTATGCCTGTCTAGTATCAAAACACAGGACTGCATGGCTGATTTTCAATAAGATTAACCAGAAACAGAAGGAAAAAAAAAAAAGAACTACAGCAAAAAATGGTTTTAGGATGGTGACAGATGAAGAAAACTCCAGCTGCTAAGGTTACCCAAAGGTAACCGTTGACACAAGCCCACAGGTACTCAGCAAGAAGACGTCTGGCAGGCAAGATGTAGTGAGACTGTCTTGGGGGAGCTGACTCCTTAAAGACTGCAGCGTCCAAATTTATTCATGGCAGAACATTGCCTCACAGCTATGAATGTTCAAGGGCTTATAAAAACCTGACAAACTATCTGCAAGAAATTTAATACAAATTATTGTGGGGGAAAAGGTTCCTAAAGCTTGCTTTGGTTGGGGAAATAGCTGAGAATTGTGTTGGCAAAACTACTGAGCCCTGAGGAAAAGGGACTATTCCAGCTACAAAGTCCCTTTTCATTCTAGGCTAATGATAATCCAAGAACATTAGTATTCCACACATTAGTAGTTAAAGCGGGGTCAATTTAGACCAGAAAAACTGTTTGTGTGTAACAATAATTAACTATTAAATCCAAACAGGTCACTCATCCATCCCTGAAGCACTCTACCGAGATCTCTCAGGAATGTGCTCTGTTGAAAGGTGGCAGAAAGCAAACTCAGGTCTACTGATGCACTTGAGCGGACATGCAAGACCCTCATTCTTTCTTTCAGCAGAGCAAGCCAGGAGAATTTTTCTAAAGGAAGTAAGTGCAAGTACACAACAAAAAAAAAAACAGAGAAAAAAAATCCAGTCATCCCATCTCTTCTGGACAGAAGTTTAACTGATAATTGTATTCTGCTGCAATTAACTAACCAACGAGATGTTTCAGATAATTAGTATTAAAGTCAAATTTTTCTAGCAGCTGTTTTCCTTGTGACAGACAAGCAGTATATCTGCTTCCTCAGCCTGCACAAACTCTTCCAACAGGATGTCTAAGACGTGACCAAGACATGTGAAGGCACTTCCATATACTATATATATATTCAGGAGCTTTAAAGCATCAACTTGAATATTGGTAACTGTGGTATCACCTGCAGAAATTCACCTGGGTCTCCAGATACTCACTTGGTGAGTTATATGTGTTTTCAGACCTTTGCTGCCTTTAGCAACCAACCTAGAGCAGGTGAAAGCTAACTGGCAAGATCAGTATGCCCCCCCATATTTTTTTTTTCAGGGAATTTTAAGACTTGCCCTGCCATAATCCTACATGCTCAAATGTTTTAAGAGACAACTCTCCATTTTCACTTACTGAAAAGTCTGTTAGATTGACCATCCTGTTTATAACGCACTACAGCATCCATCTGGAGCAAAGCATCTGTCTAGCCACACTAATTGAATTAGTCTGCGAATGTACCCATCTAGAGACAGAGACCTCTCTAGCTTTTATAGCAGAGGTCCCTAAATAAACATGCAGGGAAGGACATGAGCGCTTTTCTAGTCTAAAGAGATTTCAAGAAAATGAGATTTTTTTTTGTTTTCTTTTGGTGGAAGAACCAGTTTTTCCTGGACGGAAAACAAACACTTTAGAAAGTAGCAGAACCCTTTAAGGATGAGCCAGTTTTTCACGACTGCATGCAAAATCCTTGGCATTTGAGGCCTCAGGTAGCTTCTAACGTGCATGTTGTGAGGCACACAATATCTGAAAGATTGCTATGTATCTCATAAAACTGAGACCACTCAGCTACAAGCACCAGATTGTCCTCCCAACTAATTGTTTGATAACGCTGCCTCCAGCCATCAGTGTTGGAGAACATGTCCCTGGGGTAGACGGGACTACTGAGGCCTGTTGATATGGCCCAGACCTGCTGGAAAAGCTGTGGTGTGGCAAAGTTCAGCACGGGAGGGAGCTGTTGGCAGCTGATGAGCAAAGGGCAACAGCTGAGTGTGGCAGGGCTCGGGCATTTCTTCCTGGGAATGGTCTGCAGTGACAACGTGCATCAGCTGGGCTTAGTGAAGACTTGTCAACTTACATGGAGGCTCTGCTCAAGATTAATTTTCAGCATCATTTTATTAAAGGTACTCACATAAAAGAAGGTTAAAATAAAAAGCCTCCAGACAATAGTGATATTTGGGGAGAAGAGACTCAAAAAGGGTGCTGGGGGAAAAAGGGGCTCATTTAAAATGTCAGTGCTATTGAATTCCTGGTGATGACTGGCTTATGCCTTGAAAATTAGAATGTCCTTAAGTTCCATTTTCAAAGGTATCTTCCCAGGTATTCAGGAGTTTTGAAGCCTCAACAGCCTTTGGAAATTAAATTTAGGGTCCAAATCACACAGTCATTTTTGAAAAATGTAACCTCTGTTTCCACAGAAAACTGGTCCTCCCGAAGGCCACAGACATCCCAGCACTAAATGCATCAAATATTTAGACGTCCACGTAACTGGAAGTCTACTAACACAGGGAAGTAAGGCAGCAGCCCCCAGTGTGGACCCAGAAGTGAACTGGGAAGGTGTGCTCGAGAAGCAAAGCAGATCAGGTTCTGCTATTACGCCAACAAGGAATGTGATCTGTAAGAGTAGAAGTGATGATTAGTGGTTTTTAAAAGAAGATATCTCTTGAAATTAGAACTCAAGGCAGGGGTGACAACAAAAGGCACCATCAGCAAAACACGAAGTCCGGGCCCCAGAGCAAAAGCTCGCCCGCGCTGCAGCGGCGCTGACACGCGTGACACTGCCGTTTATTGTTTTGAACATGCAATTTTGGTATCGCCTTCCCTTCGCCCTTTGGAAAGGTGCACTTACAAGGGGCTGAAATCAGGGCGCCCAAGCCGGGGGACGCCAGGGAGGAGATGGGGGTCTGGCCCATTTGGGGGCTGTTTGCCCTCAGCCTGCGTGTGAAACTTTCAGCCCCATGCGGGAGCCTCCTCCGCTTGCGAGCTGCGGCCCCCGGCCCCGCACTGGGGGGAGCGGAGGGGGAGGGATGTTGCGGGGCTCCACTCTCCTCCCCCGCGTATCCCGGGACGGGGCCGCCCCGCCCGCCGCGGAGCCTCCGCCGGCGCCAGCCCCGCGCTTTCCCCCGCCCCTCGCCGGCGGGGGCGCGGATCCGGCCTGCGCGGGGCTGGCGGAGAGAGGGAGCGCGGCGGGGCGAGGGGAGGGGAGAAGAACGGAGGAGGCGGCGGCGGCGAGCTGGCCATGGCAGCAGCCCGCGGGCGGAGAGGCAGCCGCCGCGGGCTGCCGCTGTGATTGGCACCCCGAGGAGGAGGAGGAGGAGGAGGAAGGCGCGGAGCAGCCGCGGGGCCCGCCATCCCGCGGCGGCGGTGCCCGGGAGGATGCCGGGGAAGCGGGGCTCGGCGGGCGGCGGTGGCGGCGGTGGCGGCGGCAGCGAGCTCCCCGGGGCCGGCGCGGCGCGGCCGCGGAGGCGGCGGAGGAAGGTGTCCTGCTTCTCCAGCATCCAGCTTTTCCTGGTGTCCGAGTGCGCCCTGATGCTGGCCCAGGGCACGGTGGGAGCCTACCTGGTGAGTGGGGGTCCGCGCTACCGGCTCCGCGGCGGGGGATGCGCCGGCAGAAGTTTCCTGGGTGGGCAGCCCCCCACCCCTCAGCTCCCTTCCCCGGGGTGGGTTTTTACAACAGCCCAGCGTTTCTCGGCTCAAATGACTCAGCAGCGCTGGGGTTTGTTGGTTTTATTTTTCACCCTTCTACCGTCCCCTCCTGCATGTCCGGCGGGAACTTCTGTAACCGGTCCCCCGGGCTCCCGCAGCCCCGGTGCGCGGCTGGGCGCTGCTGCTGGCCCGGCTCCTCGGCTCAGCGCCAGCCCTTCCAGTTTATACTCGGTAAATACCAATAAAATCGAGCGGGGCATTGACTTCACGCCTCCTGCCTGACTGATTTTCCTTCTCCTCTTCAAGCGAGGCAGCGGTGCGGAGCACAGCGGCCCCGAAAGCCCCGGTGTTAGGTACAGAACCGGCACAGTAAGACCTTGCACTGAATCTGCATCGTGAGATCTGGTGCCAGAAGCAGAACTGTAGTACAAGAGTTGGAAAGATGTCCATACGGCTGTGCAGAGTATATATGCACCCAGAGAGGCAGCCTGTGAAAATGAAATGTGTTTCTTCCAGCAGATGTAAGCCTATAGTTGATTTAAATTCCTCAAAATAGCTTGCTGGATTTGAGAATTATAGTTTCCATGGAAAAGAAATGTATTCATAATCTCAGAGGCTTTTTGAGGCCATACACGTAATGTGTTATACAGCAAGTGTAAGATCTCCGCATTCCGTGCTTGTGTTGGGTATTTCGCGCTGCTCCTCTCTCGCATGCTCTAACTACTTATGCAGATTTGTACTGAACGTGGTCTATAATTTTTCAAGGTATGCGGATAAACTAACCGTTGTTAATATTCCCTGTTAATATGAAATGGAAATTAGCACTCATCTCCATATAATAAAACGTGTAAGTTTCATTTGGAACGCACTTGTAATTCCAAAGGAAACTGCATCACATCTGTTGAGATCAACTCAGTAATTCTATATTCTGGGTGAGTATAGGTGGATATCACGTAATTTGTAGGAGCCAGACAGGGACATGCCTCTTCTACGTGAGTGACACCTTAGTAAGTAAATATATTGTTTCCAGTGAGCTACTTGCAAAATGAACTGTCAGCGTGAATGAGTGTGGGACAATCCTTTGTCAAAGTAGTGGCCAAGGAAGAGCCCATGGAGGTGATGTCACCCAGTGGGCACCAGTAGGCTGGAAATGTATGGATCTGAAAGAGGACTGTATATCCACACACTTCGCTACAGTGTCTTAGCATAGGATCAGCACTCGTAGTCCCTAGCATGGCATGTTCCTCAAACTCCTTTGCATTGCTGTCTCCTCACCAGTGTAGCGTTTCTTCTCCTGTTTTCCCCAACTCTTGCAGCGTGCTTTGTCCTGTGCTCACTCCCTCTCGCACACCCCAGTCCCACTGGCTGGAGACCACGGCTGCCATCGCGGTTCCCAGAGTCCCGACTCCCTGTTCCGAGGGTTTAACTGGACGGAGGGGCTGCTGTCCCTACCCGCTGCCCTTGTCCAGGGCTGCCCAGTGTGACGTCAGGACCCCGTGGCCAGCCGGATCCACAAACAGTAACAGACAACTGGTCAGTGAGGTGGCGGGGCGGGGGAGAAAACTGAACTCAAAACAATCCCCAGCATGCGTAAGCAGCGGCCCAGCTGCACTGGGCAAGTGTTTCTCCATTCCCTGTATAATTTATCTTCCGTCACTGCAAATACCACGCGGCTCTTCGTACAATGAACAGATGCAAATGTTGGAATTGTCTTTGGAGGGTAAATCTGCGCTTAAAGAGAATCGGGACGAGCGCTGTGCTTGCAGGTGTCGGGGCGGGGAGTGAAAGCGGGAGCAGGAGAGATGCTCAGTGGAAAGTGTGGAGGACATAATCGTTTTTGCAGACCATGTGTCCCGTGGGGCCAGGTGCTGTTTTCAGGTGCTGTCTCGGGGGTGAAGTCAGTGGAGGCACTGCGGAGTTGCCCAGGTGTAACTGCAAGTGGATATTCATTTACTCAGGCTCCCGGGATGAGCAGGGGCGGTTGGGCTCGCGGCGGCGTGCCGGGCTGCTCCCCGAGGGACAAATTAGCAGGCGAGACCGAGCGGAGAGCAAACAGAAAGGCAGACAAATAGGGAGAGGCTGCGGAGGACAGCCCCAGTGTGTAGTCCTGGGCAGTTGAATAAACTACTAATTTTAGCCTGTCAGCAGTGAGCGAGTACTGTATTCATACTTCTGCTTTGCTTGGCCACATGTGTGACTTTCCCTAGTTATTTGTAACTCAGGAAGAGAAACCTTTTTTTTTGCCTTATACGGCGACAAGTCGGTTTCCTTGGATTTTATCTCTCTTGTTCTGCACAGGGAGACCACGAGGGCAAAAACTCAGCTTGTTAAGAAAACAGGGCAGGGGCTTGGCTTCCTAGGAGTGATTGAAGAGCTCAGTTTTGATTGGGCTTGGCTTTCATGTCAGTATATTTAGAAGTGGGTATTTTTATTTCTTTTTAGAGATGTAAAAACTTCTTTTTTCCATGCTTTATGTACAATAAACTAGCAGAGCCCACTTGACTGTATGTACAAAGTAGACATTCATTCATTATGTGGTTTTGAAGCAAAGATCATTCACTTTTATTGTTCATAAAACATCGTGCTTGCCAACAGAGCTTTATAAATAATAAATGCTGATAAAAATCTATAAAGTCCAATTCTTTTCCCACAGAACTCAGCAGTGAAAATACCCCAGGATGCCAATAGAGGATGTCTATGGTTAATTAGGACAGTGTCTCTGAGGTTCTTCATGTGAAGTTTTAGGGAGTGTTTGATCAATGTCGCGTTCCAAAATATTTGTCGAGTACTGTGCTTGCTGTTTGCAAAATGCACGTATTCCAAAATGACTTGGTGCCATATCCAGCATAGTTTATGCAAATACAAGCCTGCGCTGCTGCCTTAATTTCTGGGGCTGCTGAATACACCCTATTATTTGCATATTCTTGTAGGGTTTTCTGTATGTGTTTATTTGGCTTCATCTAATTATTCCTGTGTGCTTTTGGAAACTTGAATTTCCCAGCAACTGCAGCGGCAGCGGGGAAAACACTTCTTGGAGCCCGCAGGCGTTCCTGCTGCAGAAGTTACTCAGGGTTTTCGCAGCAACTTTTAAAAGCCCAGATGATTTCCACCCCCGGCTGCTCTCCTGCAGCGTCGGACCGTGGATTAAAGAGCTGAGCGTTACTGGTGCAGATGGCATCAGGAGGGAAAGGCTGGAATATCCGTTTTCCAACCGGAGCCTTGTGCCTTTCAGGCGAATGCAGCAGTGTGATCAGTCATGCCGGCTGTGCAGCGATGAGGATTTCGATAAGGCTGATTCACATACCTTGGCAACACCTCCCTCCCTGTCCCCCACTACCCCTCAACTCCTACATGCATTATATTTTGAAATATTTTAACTGGTAATAACGTTCCAAGTGCTCCCGACGGTTTATTGCCGAGGCATTTCATCACCCTGCCAGTCAAATCCTTTGCCTAGCCAGCGGTGAAATCATTGCTTTAGCAAGAAGGCGAAGAGCTCTGGCTTTGACAGCCACAGTTTGTGGAGCAGGAGCGCAATTTAATTTTCTCTCCCTGGCCTTTAGCCTCAGCTCGCTCGGGTTCAAACTGACCTACTTGCAAGCACCCAACATCTGCCAAAGTCACGGGCTCCTTTACATAAAGGGCAGGCATATGGGAAGCGCGTTGGGAAACGGTTATTTGGTGTGCTCCGGATAGCTGTTTTTACAGAGCTTTACTGAGATGTCTCTGTTTGCTCCGGCTTTGAATGCAGCTATTCATGGGTTTTATCAAGTGATGGAGGATGACTGGCCTGAGCATGAGATGGAAAGGAAAATAATTGGTCCCTCCCAAGGAGGGTGCAGTGATGTTTGCGTGGGAATGAATGCCAGATTGTTTCGTGTTTTGCTGAATGAAAACTTTTGAGCCACGCTTAATGTCCCGGCTAGAGCTTTGCCTGTGCAGCAGTGTTTGACTGCAGCTTGCAAAAGCTCTGTTAACCTATCTGCAGTAAAAACAGGACCTCATAAGTCCAGGTGGGATTGTGTGTGCAGATGTGGTCTCTGAGACAGGCTCCTTCTGTTCAGTTTTATTGCTATTGATGCTGGGGTTAGTAATGAAAATTCTAAAATTCCATATTCAGGAAAAAAAATAAGTATCAAAGATAAATACAGAAGTTAACCATCAAAGGGTTTCTCCTGGATCAAGCACAAATAGTGGTCTTGTGAGATGGACACCAGGGAACTGAGGGATTAAGGGCGGAATTTGGCTCGTGGATTTTGAAGTTGCTTTGGTGTACAACCCTTTCCCCTCCTGTGTTAAATGAGGCAAATGCAGTACCGTTTTCCTGTTACGGAAAGCAGTTGTCTCCTGTTGTAGAGACCCAGACAAACCCTCCTTGAAGTCACTGGAGAGGTCTGCATGGAAGATGTCGTTAAAGACAATTTTAATACAGGAGCGCTGCTGCGCTTCAAAGCTTTCTGTTGTGCTTGGTGCTGTACAGTAGAATTTGCCCCAGAGTATTTGCAATCTGAGTAGACTGGGTGGGAGAAATGTTGCGGGTGGGGAAACTGAGGCAGGGATTAAGAGCTTGATTCTGTTGTTGGAGCTGTTGATAAAGCTTTTGCTTGGTTAAGAGCAGCAGAGCCCGAATGGCTTAGGCACAGGCAGAGGAAGAGTCTGGCAGAGCGAGGAATTCCAGTTTCGCGTGCTTCAGTCCAATGATTTGACTGCAAAAGCGGTTTTTAGCATTGAATTTATTATTGTTTTTATTAAAGTATTTATTTTCCTAGAATAAGAATCAGCTTTAAAATACTGCTATAGTTGTGGTTTTTTTTTTCTTTCCATCCTCAGCAGTGCTGAGTAATAAATTAGCTGTAATGCTCATAATTTATTTGTCACTGGGGTGTTTAAGGGGAAAAAAAAAAAAAACCAAAAAACATGGAGTGAAAATAAATGTTTTAGTGGGGATGAAGATTGCCAAGCACTGGCTGGTTATTGCTTACAGTTCATTTTCCCTTAATATATCTTTGCTGGCAATGTTATTTCTGGAAAGTTGTTTCTAGTATGCCTTTCCCATTAGAGAATATTGTCTGTTTTGCAGCTGAGTTGCGCAGAAAGTTATTCTAAACTAGATCTTTTGACTGCATTCATGTTTCTTCTCTAAGAAGCCTTTTGTTCTTTTTCGGGTCTCTTGACTGCATGGTGGAGGAGAAACGGGTCCTGATGCCTTCAGACTCCTGAGGGGCTTGGGCCCGGAGCACGGCATCGACTCATTAACATAAAAACTTTATATAAATTGATAGAAACAAATTCTGATCCGGATGTAGGTTGGATGTTTGAGTACCAGGAAGGCTTGTGAGTAACTGACATTTATGCTTTGGGTTCAAGTTTTCTTTTATTTACTGCTAATAGATGAAATGGTAACGATGTGTTTACCTCCTTACATTTGCAGAGTAAATCCAAACTTACAATCTGGTGCCTTCTTCGTTAAATGCATTTAAAGGCAAAATACACTTGAATGCAGACTAATCAATTTTAGTGTTTAATTTTTTTATTATTTTTAGTAGGAAGTTTGGCAGTTCCTCCTTTTCTCTGTGAGAGCCAAGTGATGCTTGTAAGCTCTGAAAGAGCGAGCAGCCTGTTAGAAATGTTATGATCCATCGTAAAACCAACGTCTCATTTATTTTGGCCAGCCCTCGCTTCCCAAACCCCTGTAGTGTTTGCTGTGTGCCTGTGTGACATCTAGCGCTCTGAGTTTTAATGGCCTGCAGTGTTAATGCAGCTGAGGTTTGAAGTGATCTTGAGTTAGAGCAGAGGATACCTTGGTCTGGAGATGCACGGTGTTCTCACTTCGTGACTTTATGCAGTGTGACTCTTGAAATTGTAGTGCAGCCCCTGTCCCAGAGCCGGCTTGGCTGAGGTGTCGTCCCTCCCTTCTCTGCAAGGGAGAGCAGAAGGTCCCTGGTTCCCAGAAAGGGATGTCTCTTGGGTTGCATGGACTTTCTTTTCCCTTTATTTCAGGATACTGGAAAGGACCAAAAGGCAGCTTCTGTTCTGCTACGGCAGTGTAAATTTATTGCTTCGAAAGAGTTATTCTGCAATTCATCAAGAAGAATTTGTCCTCTGTGTATAATAATGTAAAATGTTTCCTTATTTGTGCGCGCCTCGGTCTCTCGTTATTCCTTCACAGTAGCAAGATGAAACAATGGCATACTGTGTAGTGGGTGAGGTTGCAGCTTGGATGAATTAGTGTAGCTTTGTCTTCTGATCAACACCAGATGAAACTGCAAAGTGATACTTCTTAAGCATCATCCAAGGAGGTTTGAATAAACACGTGATAATACTTTGTGTAGTAGTGCACCCTTTAAGTTCTCCAGTGAAGTTTGCAATAATTCATTTTTCCTATTGCATAGAAAAATGGGCCACCGGTTTTGATTTACAAGGTTTCATTATAACTCTGCAGTAAAACCAGGACTGGAACCCCAAGAGTCCCCTCTCCAGGTCACCTTGGAGCAACCAGTAGCCTCTCTGTCTCTTTGTACAAATGGATGGCAATGCAAATAGCACTGCCTGCTCCACCGCGTAGAGATTTCACACTGCCGCGCTTCATACGCTATCGATACGATCGATCACAATAGCAAGCTGTTCAGGGAGTTCCTGGAGCACCTGGGACTTCTTCCCATCGGCACTGGGACGACTCTGTGCTGTGATGGGAAGCACTCTGTAGTGTTTAGAGAGGCGGTCCCTGTGTCCAAGATGTTTCACTTTGAGTGGCTGGAGCAAAGCGTGGAGAAAAGGAACCGTTTCTTTTCCTGAGATTTTAACTGAGGATGCAGTTGTGATGATGTAGAGATGAAGGCCTGCTCCGGCGGGCCCCCTCCTGCTGCTGCACCGTGCCCGTTGTATTGAAGTTGCAGATCTACTGGGGCTTGCGTTGGAACAGGGCCCGAACACACTCTGCTTGCAGCATAAAAACCAAATCTTTATGTCAGGTTTGCTTGAATATTCATAATCATCATTATTTATTTTCTGTGGTTCAAGAAGGAATGCAATTTGCTGTGGTTTGGTTTTAGCTTTTGCCCTGTGTTGCCTCTCCCCTCGTAGCATCCTTTCTCCTCACCAAGCAGCCAGCTGATTGCCCTGTATTTTTTGAACATCTTCATCTTTTTGGTGTCTGCAGCTATCGCATGGATGGCTTTTGCATGTTTGCAGGCCCAGTGACTTTTAGATAAGTGGCTGTGAGGGCAGGTGTGGGAACGTAGGAGTTGCTTTTCCATGCTACATAATGACCTGTTTTCCAGGCAAGGATTTCTGGAATTGTCTTATTTTTAATATTTAAATGTCCTCTCAAAACACTTACCATGCTGTTCACCTGTATAATTCATAATGCCTTAGTTTACTGAAAGTAGAAAAATACTTAGAATTCAGTTTTTTGGTGTTCCATAAAATGACAGTGAAGCTTTTGAAGGAACCTGGATAATTCGGTTGTATTGAGGTCTTCGTGACTCACCCAGCATTATGGTTTCTGAAGCAACTATGTCATATTTGCTTTCAAGTTGTCTTTTTTTGGTGCTTTGATGTTTGCATCTGATTCCAGCGTTTTCTCTAGGTTTGTTCTTGGTTTTGTTTTTTTCCTAATAAAAAGGCAACTACAAGCTACCACAAAGAAACTGAAAGAAAGCTTGGCTGTTTGGGAGGAGTTGTGGGGAGTGGAAGAATACAGAAACCTTTCAGAAATGTTTCACTTTTCATTTTAAAAACATATAGTGTTGTTTATTTTTTTTCCGTACATCCAATTTTTGGATGAATTGAAATCAGCATTGGTTTTGGGTCAATGTATAAGACGTGTGTGTTGGATGTGTGTATTTTAAGCTGATACTTAACAGTTCAGTGCCGGAAGAATTGAATGAAACGATGCGGAATTACTTTGCAGTCGAGGTGCCAGGTAGTGGTGCCCTCTGTGTTCCTAAAACAGATAAATTATTCTATAAATTTATGTTAGGTGAAAAGTGAGTATTTTTCCTGGAGTCTCCTTGTATCCTGTATTAGGTGGAGCTTTGCATGCTCTCTGCTGGCAGGGAGCACCGATGTTCAAATGCAGAATGGCCGGAGGATAGCAGTGATGGGTGTGTTAGCCATAGCAGGAAAGGGTTCTGAGTTTTCTGTAGTTTCAGATTTATTTCACTCCTTTAACTATCAAAATTGATAGCAGCAAGTGAAAAAATACCGTAACATTGTAGGATTGCAACGCGTCGCGTTAAACAATGAATGGTCTTTCTTTTCTCCGGTAGAACTTCAACAGGAAGAGCTGCAAAAAGGTTGGTTTGGGGTTCTTGGTTTTTATTTCTGAGAAGGCGGATGTGAAATAGCTGCTACCTCTTTCTACTTCTCTCCTCAGCTTCATGTAAACATCGGTTGGCACATCATTAGCGGTAGACCAGGGAGTAGCTTAGGAGTGTTATGATGCTGGACTTTGGCTTGAAGAAAAGGCTGCAGGAAGACCAGCATGTGCCTTGCTTGGTGTGGTAGCAGGACAAATTCCCTGCACCTCTGAATAATACCAGACGTGTATGTACACATACACATGTCTGTACTGAGAAATGTCAAGGAAGAGGAGGGGCCATGCTTGAGACTTCCAAAAGAGAAGCTAAAAATAGTGACTAAAATAAAACTATTTTGAAAAATATGAAGGAGAAGTGCCCCCAGAGGTGTCCTGCTGCTTGTTGTGCTGTGCTAATGACTTT
Source organism: Chlamydotis macqueenii (assembly GCF_036417535.1). Lineage (NCBI taxonomy): Eukaryota > Metazoa > Chordata > Aves > Otidiformes > Otididae > Chlamydotis > Chlamydotis macqueenii. The sequence goes on along the minus strand of NC_141567.1, from coordinate 7,050,269 downwards.
CATCTGCTGGAAACATGCTTACTTCTCATCCTGACACGGTTTGAGTGTTGCATGATGTATTGAGATGCCAAATTAGAGGCTGATCCTTTCTTTCCTTGTAACTGGGAAACAACAGAAAAATAACAACATGTAAGTAGGTCTTGATTTTTAAAGAGGAAAAACTTGAGATTAGAGTTCCAGTTTTTCAGTCCTATGGCTTGCTTCTTGTCGTTCCACTGAGCTGCAGGAAGAGCTGTAATTGTCATGGGTTAGTAAAGCTATTTTCACAAAGTTGTACTTAAAGCTTTAACTTTTCTCTTTTAAAGAGCATCCACCTTGCTCGGTGAGGTGTTGTGGTGGGTTGACCTTGGACTGCAGCGAGATGCCCACCCAGCCACTCTCTTACTGCCCTTATCAACAGGCTGGGGGCAGAAAATGAGGTGAAAAAGCTCATGGGTTGAGATACAGACCAGCAATTACTGTCAGGGCCAAACCAGACTTGACCTGGGGAAAATTAATTTTTATTGCCAATTAAAATAGATCTGGATATTTGAAACAAAGGCAAAAATTAAAACATCACCTTCCTTCCATCCCACCCTTTCTTCCCAGTCTCACTGGGAGCTCCATTGGATACTCACTGTGTTCTGCTGGGAGAGCATCCGCCCTCGTCCATGACGTAAAGTAAAATGTTAATCATGTTTGAGCACCGATGTGGTCTTTGCAGAAGTGTTCCTGGCATTGGGTAAATGGTTTTCCCTGTGCTTGGATCCTGTATGGACTTGGTGGTCAGTCACCAGTTTTTGTGGTGTGCCACTGGGCAGCAAGCAGGTTCAGTCTGAGGAGAAACATGTGTCCGTGGGACTAAAACACGATGATATTCTTTCTGTCCTGCAGATGTTGTCTGTAAAATCTGATTATTGTGGGAATTAACCTTCCCCATAGCCCATGCCAAGTGCTGCAGTTTGTGTGATGCGCAGAGGCGGTGTTGGGCATATAGACCCTTTACAAGAAATAGTAGGCAGCATTTTTAGGGCTTACCAGCAAAAGAAAGCTGTGGTTTTTGTTTTTGTCTTGTTCAACGTACAGGGCCGAGAGCGGTTAATTACAATGGGCCTTTCAGCCGCTGCATGAGATGCACACTTTGTTTCCTGCTGCCTATGGCTAGTTGTAATGCAGGTCCTTATGTCTGGAGTCAGCGCAGCTGCTGGCTGAGGGACAGGAGCTTCAGCTGAAGGGATGCCTTGTCTAGGGGTGCTTGTTTGTAAAGGGCGGTGATGGTAGTTTTGTAATATCAGCCGATCTGGGTGATCCTGTAGTTGGTCTCATCTGGGGTGCTCAGTGCTGTGAGCCCCCACTGAGCTCGGTTGTGTTCCTGCAGGAACTTGTCACATCTTGTGTTCTCCAGCTTTGGTCCACACATGGGTGCTTTGGGCCCAAGTTTCTGTCATTGACAACTGCTGTCAAAAACTCTATGGCTAGCTTGAGCCCTTGGGTCACGGTGCTGTGATGCTAGTCTAGGTTGGGTTTTATTTTCTGTTTCTTCTCTTGCTATAATCTGTGATATTTAATACTACTTAAAAAATGTATATCAAGGGAGCTGGCTTGGTGTTACTGAAGAGCTTTCTCATAGTCTGGGGTTCAAACTCACCAACTTTAAAGAACTCAAGGCAATGGCTGAAAAGGGAAGATTTCAAGTATTCCATGGAGCTAAGATAAACTGTTCGCTTCCAAGAGTTTATTTGCTCAATTGAGGCCACTTCTGCTTTGACAAATCTCTCTGTGAATGAATGGATTCCAAAAACAGCTTGGGAGTTATGTGATGGCTATTGAAGTGAAGCCACACTAGCAAACCATGCGCTAGAGGCACAGCTTTGTGGGTTTGCTGTGTCATTTGGCACAACTGTACAAGCTTTCTCAAATGCTGGCCCTGCACAGAAGTCCAGTGTTTTCTGTGGATTAGGATGCACCAAGGCTGCTGTGCTGCTCTTAATCTCGGTGCTAGCTCTTACCAAGAAGGCAGAAGTTTCAAATGTTTTCTTGCTGTGTCTGGTGGAAGCATTTGAGGCTTGTGTTGCAGCCTCTCATAGCTGAGATGGCATTTATTGATTTGAATCATTCAGTTTAATTCAATGCTGGACAAGCTTTTTGCCAGAATTTTTATTTTGCGTTCTTATTTAAATAGATCCCTAATGAATTACTGTAGTTGTCTATAATGACTCTTGGGAAATATTGGATGCAGCCTCTAGAATCGGTTCTGTGCCATTTTCAAATTGCAAACTCTTGAAGTATGTCTCTGAACGGTGCCCAGGGTCCCTTGTCATTATCTGAGGTTTCAAGATGCTTCCACATTAATAAAATGCATCTTTGGTATTCTGTGGGCAGGTATCCAGTGAGCAATTGGTTAGCAGCAGCTCGGAGGTAAATCTGGATGCGAAGTTCTCTCTGCTTTCACTGCATTGCTGGACCAGAGGGTTGCTGGCAGGAGAAAGTGACTTATTTTCCTCCAGGACACAAAATTTTTATTTCTTCAGGGTCAGGGCTTGAAACCAGTTGAGGACTCTGCATAGTTGGGATTCTGGGTCAAGGGCAGGAGAGTGGGAGAGTCTGGGATGGAGGTAGGAAGGCACAATTTAATTTCTTGGAGAGCTCCTTTGACATGTAGAGAAAGTACTTCAAGTGGGGCTGCGGCAAAGAGTCATTATATGACTTCATTGAATTTGATTTCTTTCCTGTGGAAGCCACAGTGAGTCTGGAAATCAGGATAAGGTTTTATGGTCTCATGTCAGTAAGTTTTTTTTTCCCAGGCTCTCCTGTAGCATCCCTGCTCAATACTTCTGCATCCCCATCTTGAAAATGACTTGCTCTGAGATGGCATTACGGTTTAGGGGGTGGTTGGCTAAAATGAATGAAAATGTTCTGCAAATGGCCTGTGGCAAAGTGGGGTTTAGCTAATAGTGCTTTTTGGCATGAATGGAGTGCATCTGGTTACTCCAGTGTTGAATTTGGTTACTCCAATGTCAGATTTGACCAACACATTATGGATTTCTGTTAGGCATCGCACTGAGTGTTCAAGATATAGGGTCTTTAGGAGATGCACAGAACTTTGCTGCACTGGAAATGTAATTTGAAACTAAACCAACCTGTGCTTTCTCCTTTATTTGCCCCTTATGGTGCATAGTGTATAGATTCAGGCGCTTTCCATTCGATTCTCAGCACCCTGATTACACTCAGAACTCTTGGTATCCAGACAGCGTCACAAAAAATTAAGTTCACGGAGTGTTTCCAGGAGTCTCTGTCACTGTGTATTTCCCTGCCCTCTCCCTCGCCCCCGCTGCTCACACAAGTGAGAGATTAAATGATAGGGGAACAGCAACTTGTTTCCTCAGAGCTGATACTAGCTAGGCAGATTCTGTTGATGGTGGCATCTTGGCAGGAACAGAGGAACATTCCCGCCACATGTGGGTAATGTTTTCAAGCCAGGCTCTTCCTTTGCAGCTAGCTGTCCAGAGCTGTCATGTCCAAACTGACTCCCTTCATCAGTCCAGACTAATGTTCATGCCCAGAAAAATCTGTTTTCATTTGCACTTGGACAGTGCGACATGTGGCACACTTGGGGGAGGACAGCTTTGCCCATTGGGTAATCCTTGTTGGCTGAGGAGCAACTACTATTTGTATTTTCTGGTGAAGATGCAGACCAGGGATATTTGGGCTCATTTCCTGATGTTATCATGGACTTACCCAGGCCTTCTTTGGACTTTTTCTCTCCATCAGCAAATGTGCCAGCTATGGTATTGACTGGCTTCATGGGCATCTTGTGGGCTGGGATGATGGCCACTCAGCTGCTACAGTGATGGTAACTGGAAGGAAAGAGGCACCCTGGGTTGGGTTCTGAACTAATGCTCTATCAGCGACCATAATAAGTTGAACTAAACAAATTAATGAACTGGTAGCTTTGTGTTATCCTACCTGTGGTTGATCTGTGAGGCTTCTCCCTTCACCCTGGGCTATGATGCAGCCTTGTTGCCAGCTGAATGGTGTCCCTGCTTCCTTCACACCTGCCTGAACCGCAGGGTTGATGCTTCTAGCCTTTTGCTTTTTGAGCCTTCACAGGAACAGACTACTCAGGGCTGCTTTACTTGCTGTTTGGTAGCGATGGATTTTAGAAGAGCCTGAGGGTATTATTTTTCAAAGATGCTTTCCGAGCTGTACTCTTGTTGGCAAAAGGGACTTACTCTACGTTTCTCTTTGAAAATGGGACTCTTGTTCCAAAGCCACTTAAGTGCTTTTGAAAAATCTCCTTCCCTGTTACTGACTGCAGTGGGCTGCTTCAGTGGTGTCTAGCTTCATTTAAAGCAGACCAGATTTAGAGTCTAAAAGTTATGTGCCTGGCTAATAAACAGTATTGTAATTAGCGCCTTGGGGAGAGAGGAACCAAGGAGAAGCTGAGTATGAAGAGAATGAGTTTCATGTAGAAGCTGTCTGCGAAGGATGAGTGAAGAGCTGTGGAAGGAGATGCAAACATGGGATTTGAAATGGCTGCGGAGGATATGTGTGATGGGAAGAAAATGGGCATGGAGCTGTGGGGAAAGCTTTAATAGGCTTGGGTTAAAGAAGACAAAATATCTAGCATAGCAGGTAGCGAGACTGGGTGAAGATTGATCCTTCCACCAGTCAGACCCTCTCAGTTAATGTCACCTGCACACAAGCTAATACAGGTGCCAGTTTTCCAGCTTCCCCCATGCAAGCTGGACTGGACTCATCCCTGTTCTCCATCACAGGTCCACTAGTGTCATCTCCCAGTTTGAGAAACCCATGCTTAGGGCCTGCATGGAGCTCTTTGCTGAGATACCAGGGGCTTTGTCTTGCTTGGTTTCATGCATACAGCTTTCATTTCCCTTTGCTTGCTGCGTATCTCTTAGCAAAGCTTAGCATGGCTTTGAGCAGTGCACTTGGAGGTGACAGATTCCTGCTGGTGGTGGGAATGCTGCAGCCATGTGTGCAGCTCTTGCCCTGGCTGGTCTGTCACGCACCTGCAAAATCAGGGTTCAGAGAAACGAGAAGTTGAGAAAGTACAGGGAGAAAAGAGACAGCACTCATGTTGGCTGCACTACAGGTGGTTAGTGAATGTCTCTGGCTTGGCATTGAACGTTGAATGCAAAACCATTCCCACTCTGCAGTGCCTGAATTCTGGATTCCTCCCAGAATTTGGTGTGCCCCTGCTGTAGGAGCAGTGGTCCTCCATGGGAACCTCTCTCGTATTGTGCTTTTGCTCATGTCAGATGCCTGTGGATAAGTGGAAGAGGTGACTTCTGTTTTCCTTGCCTGTGCTTAATGAATTTCTGCAGAGTCTGGTTGTTTTACCGTGAGGGGACCCCATCAGCTGCTGTTCGGTGCCTGTCTCTGACACAGGTTATTGTTAATCCTGCAGACACAGGGGTGAAATTCAGCCATCTGTATGTACGGCCTCAGCAGATGCATTTGTTCATTGGCTTTTTGACAGCTCACTTCATAGTGAATCCCAAGGAACAGAGCTCCTATCATCTGGTGAGACATCTCGTTGCCTGTGCCTCCATTTCACCGGGAACACGTTGAGACAAGTGAGATTATGACAAGTCTGCAAGTTCTAGCTGGATCTCCCATTTAATTTTTCTTTAAGAAGTTTTTTATTCCCTGTATGTTATTTTGGTGTGTTGTTTTAAAAGACGCTTGTAAGTCGCCTCCTGTTTAGGAGGAAAGGGGCTTGCTACCGTTGAGAAGCGTCAAAATGGGGAGACCGTGCATTGGTATGGGATATAAAGCTGCATGGCTTGTGTTGTGCTCAGAAGTGCCAAACTTAAGCATGCAAATATTACAAGTCTGCCCTTTACAACCTCCACCCCCCATTCTACACACAGAAAAGTTCAGGTAATAACCAGGTTCTCAGATGGGAGTAGATTTAAGATCACCTTCAAGCCTTGACTTGTCTGTTTACACCATGAACCCCCTGCGCTCACCTCCCAACCTGCCCCGTTCTTCAACGGGAAGGTTGGCAGCAGCTGGCCCGCAGCTCGTGTTTGTACCCTTGGCTCTGCACGGAGACAGCGTGAAAGGAGACGTGAGTAGTTTGCGAACAGCTTTGTAGGAGGGTGTTACTTGGCAAATAAGCAGGATGCCACGGACAGCTCATGTGGGCTGCAGGGTGTGAGATGGGAATAAGCGAGCGGCGCACGTGGCTTTGGGACAAGCTCGAGGTGTTGTTGACTCGGTGCTAGAGAGACCCTAATTCCACCTGCAGATGCTTGCAGTAATTTGATGTTTCTTTTGCAAGTTGTTATGAAGTGCTGTGGATTGACAATACGATGTGGCCGTTTTGTGGGTTCCCTTTTAAATGGCTTCCTTCCTCCCAAGGCTTACTGAATTCAAGCATTTTGTGTACTGGTTGATGAGAAGTGCTTCTAACTTCTCCCTAAGCTGAGTTCCCATTTGCTGGAGCCAGGCATCCTTGCAGAGGTATCAGCAGAGGTATCAGCAGAGCCAGAATGGATGAGGAGAAAAGTAGCATGACTTGTCAGAAAACATCCTCTCTTGGTATATAGCCTTTATATAATCACCGTTGTCCTCCAACCGTGAAAACAGAATTTGCTTCCATCAAAGCTTTTATTAATGCTGCTTCAGAGTGTCCTGCCTGGCTCACTTCTGCCCCGGTTCGTGCCTGGCAGCTGGGGATGCTTCTGCAAGCAGCTCCACTGGTCTCTTTTCTTGATCTGTGCTGTGGTATAACTCAGACACAACCCTTAGCCCTGAATTCAGCTCCTGGTCATAAATTACGGCAACATTAAGTCCTTCGCATGACAGATTTTCTTGTCAGGCTTGCATTATCATTTCTGCTGTGCTAAGTAGCCCTGTTTATAGTAGAAAGCCTTCTCTGCAGGCATAAAAGTGGTGTGTTAGGAAGTATTTTACTAGATAAACAAGCAAACTTGCATTGATTTGAGGAGGTGGAGAAGTGAGGGTGTTGCAGTGTGACAACTTAGGATCCTGCCTCTCCAGAGCTTTGACAGCACATAGGAAGGGGCTTTTTTCCTCCTAAGAGTCCTCCAGAGACATGAGTTTCCTCTCTTGTCCACTGGAAGTGAAGTGAGGGCAATGGTGCCCTGTTTGCAGCCCCACGTCTGAATCTTGTTGGCAGTCCTGTAAATGGCCAAGAACGTCTTTGATGCTGTAGGAGCCTACGTTGAGTTGTATACAGTTTAAATTCCTCTTTATGTGGCTTTGTACACCTACTTGCCGGCTACAGGAGAAAAAAGGAGATCCATCTCTGAAGATGTCAGAGATGCCTCGGCCGCTTTCCCTTGGCTCTTTACTTGGGCAGAGCAGAGCAGCCACCCCTGCTCATGAGCCCCTGCTGCTGCACTCTTATTCCACGTGGAATTCTTCGTCCTTCGTGTTTGAAATGTGCCAACAGTGCCATTCTGTGCTATGGTGTTTAAAGCATGCAAAATTGCGGTTACAGGGTTGAGGTTCATGGTTCTTTGCATGGTTATGGTGTGTTATTTTGCTGCCAGTGAAATGACTTAAAAATAAATAAGGATTCAAATATCCACCAGCTTCCGTGTGTGTGCCACTAAAGAGCAGTGCAGGCTACAAATAGATTCTAGAACTGGATGTATTTGTGTAGATACCTTGTCAGAGACTAAAATATCACCTTCACACAGTGAGGTGAAGCTTGAACAGCAGACTTGGAGGCCTAAAGCCTGTGTGGACACTCATTCTGCGGTTGTGATAATATCCCCGTAGGTTGGGACTTCAAAAAGGTTAAAAAAACCCGCAGATCGCAGCCGTGGTGCACATCTATTTCAGAGCAACAGCAAAAGCCTTTCAAGTTTTGCTAGGAAGTTCTGTGTGGCCTGGTGCTCTGTACCTGGGTCTATTTTGAGCTGTCGGTGATTCACGCGAACTTTCCGTGATGGATGTGAGGGGGTAGGTTGCAAATAACACCCCCGACGATCTTTTTGTTTGCACCTCCCTAAATGGGGCAGTGCTGCTTCTCTTCCTGGGGAGGCAGGGAAAGGGGGTCAGTCCCTTGTGTCCTGTGCAGGATCCTTAGGAAGCAAATGGGGACGATAAGGACAGCCCAGTTGCATTGCTGTTTGCTGCAATGATTGCTTGGATTAGAGGTTAGTTTTTTACGTTGCGTATTTGATCAGTATGGATCCCAGTTTCGCTAGAGTAGTGGAAAATACACTCGTTTAACTTCAAGAGGCTCGTGACTTTTTTTCTGTTTTAAGCTATTTGGAAACAAACTGTGGCTTTGCACTGGTATATCAGCTCCTGACCAAACAGGATATCTGCTGTGGGTGCCGCTGCTGTTTGCTCTGCTTGCGATGCGCAGCATCGCTGTGAGCGTTTGCGGCCTGGCTGCCTAACCCGGCACAGGCTTACCCAGGCACGTGCGCTTTGCGGCCTGCGTTGGCCGAGGGCGAGTGGCACAGGATGCTGTGACTACTGAAATGTGGGGAGGAGATGCACAGTGGGGTGCAAGAAATGGCAGAAAACTTTTCTGCATGGTGCTAGAGAAGAGGGGTTGCCAAAAATGCATGTCTTGCCTGGACGAGGAGTGTGATGTGCTGTTTCTCTCGCTGTGCAGTGTAATACCCTTTCTACTCAGGCCCCTGAAAATCCTGACCTTGGATATGTGCTTAATTTGGACTGTGTCAGTAATCTCGGAGCTGGTCACTAGAATATAAAATGAATTTTTGACACCAGTGAGGCTTAGATCCGAGCTGCAGACTCCTCGTGACACTGGTACAGTAAGTTGCAGATTTTCCAGTGCTGGCCTAGAAACAGCACAGGCTCACGCAGCAACAGCCGAGCTAATAACACCCTACTTCTCGGCAGCGGTTCAGCTGCGGCGTCTATTATCCCTGTCATGTGAATGCAAATTTCTATGCAGAGATGATTTCCAGACCTTGAGCAGAGCCAACTTGGGTGTGTTCGTATTGCCACCCTTTTTTTTTTTATTTTGCTTTCCCTTATGTTCCCGTGCCCAAAGCCAAGCACGGGTGTTGGCATCTGCGGTGAGAACATCTTCTGAGTTTCCACTGACTTTATTGGGCTGGGAATGGTGTTGACACAAGTGACTGGCAGCATGGTTGGGAGGTCCTGATGCCCTCATGGTTTCAGTGGGGTGGGGAGCAGCAAGGAATGCTGATGCCTGGGGCTGAACAAAGCTTGTTGCCCTCCTCCCAGCCATCTGATAGGGAAGGATGGGCAAAATGCCAAGGGAATTGTGGTTGAGCCCATTTTTTTTTTTAACATGCAGACAAGTGATCACCTTACCGCTGGAACTGTGGAGCAGAAAAACGTCAGGGCACAGAATCAGCATCGTTCCCTTGGGGCTGAAGCCTGAGCCTGGTGGCTGTGCTGTCAGCTGGGAGGGTGGGCGGCGAGGGGGGCTGAGCCCACAGGTACCAGTTCTGTGGAGAGGAGAGCTCGCCTCTGACTGGGGGATGCCCTTTGCTCCATCCCGCGTGGCTGCTGGAAGAGGGAATAAGATGACACCTGAAGAAGTGGGTAGAGGCACATGGAAGCAGCGGCTTTGTTTCTGGGATGGTCGCTTTGGCTCTTCAAGGAATGTTATGTTTCCCAGCTCTGTAATGGAGACTGTGGGAGATGGTTTGCATTTGTTTTCCTTTGGGAACGTAGTTGCCAGGCAATTATTTTACACCCTGTAGCACTGCAGACTTGTCTCTTCAAGTCCGATCTCTTACAACATAACTGAGAAAATGTATTTTACCTTAAAAAGAAGCCTTTTAAAAAGGCCCTTCAGGCATAAAGTCAATGTGTTTTCTATATATAACCTTGTATTATTAATACAATGAACTTATCTGTAGGCTCTGTGGGTGAATATGACTTGATCATTGGAGATACGAACAATACGGTATCATTTTTCAATGCACTGTGTCCCTGACTCCATAATGGTGCCCCCAGCCTTCAAGTCATGTCTTGGTGATAAAGTGGGGCAATAGTATGAAGCCGATTTGTGGACTGCATTTTTGCTGAGCATTAATATAAAATAAACAGTCTATAGAGAGAACAAATTTACTTTGGTTCAGAAATGCCAAGATCTATAGATTTAGGGCAGACAGGAATGATAAATGTGAGTGTGTATTATTGAAATAAGTCCAGAATGGCATGGCAAAAGCTTCCCTGGGTTTAGTTACAGGGGTTGCAATGTAAGTTGCTTTGGCTGGAAAATTTAAAGGTGATGATTGATTTCTTTTCTTTTTTTTTTTTTTGATGTGGGCCATTTGTCACTGTGTGCATTATGTGTGAAATAATTTTCCTTTTTCAATCATTGAAGGGTGTTTTAGGGAGGACTTAGGAGGCCCCTTTAGCCCAGGTCCTTTTGAGTGTTAGTCTTCAAAGTCACCCGAGACAAACGCGTGTGTGCAGCCTTCTATGGCTCTGTAAGAAGACGAGACAGTGCAAGCATGGAGTAAGTTTTAATTACTTCTGATTATTGTGTGTTAGGCCATGTGTCCACAGAAAGACAGAAGGCTGGGTTACATGGTCTTTCTAGAGCTCCAAGCCTGCTTTCTGTGTGAGCAGGGTGGACAGATGTCCAACCTGATTCAGTTTTCAGTGGTCCAGTTGAGTGATCTGGTATCAGATTTAGTCTAGAGGAGCATGAACTTGCGGAGAAACACCAGCCACACGGTCCTGTTGATCTCTATAATGCTATAGCTAAATCGTAGTGGGCCCGCTCTTAAAAACTCTGTCTCCACCTCTGTCCTCTCATGCATTCTCTGGACTTGTCTGGTCCGGTGGGTGCTCACACACCACTAACTTTCTGGAGTAAAAGGCCGTGGACCTGTTGGAGCGAGTCCAGAAGGAGGCCAGGAAGATGATCAGAGGGCTTGAGCGCTTCCCCTCTGAGGACAGGCTGAGACATTTGGGGCTGTTCAGCCTGGAGAAGAGAAGGCTCCAGGGAGACATTATAGAGGCCTTCCTGTACCTAAAGGGGGCTTCAAAGAAAGAGATGGGGACAAACTTTTTAACAGGGCCTGTAGCAACAGGATGAGGGGTAATGATTTTAAAATAGAGGGAGGTAGATTCAGACTTGATAAAAGGAAAAAAAAATTTACAGTGAGTGTGGTGGAACCCTGGCACAGGTTGCCCACAGAGGTGGTGGATGCCCCGTCCCTGGAAACATCCAAGGCCAGGCTGGACAGGGCTCTAAGCAACCTGATCCGGTTGGAGATGTCCCTGCTCCTTGCAGGGGGGTTGGACTAGATGCTCTTTGAAGGTCCCTTCCAACCCTAACCATTCTAGGATTCTGTGATTACTAGGAACTTAGCCCATGTATCTTGTCTGCATGAATTTTACTAGTTTGTTGGAATAGCTTCCTGTTAACAATTTCTATCTTAGTGTAGATGTTTTTTTAACTGAATATCTCCTTAACCTATTCTGTCCAACCATGGCAAAACAGCTGTGTAAATTGACAGGAGCCAGAAAATAGCATCTTCACAGCTAATATTGTGGGCTCCTGATGTTTCCCGCTGTGTTTTAGCAGGAGGTTGTCCATCTGAAGCTGCCGTACTATTGCACAGCTCCATTCCCCGCATCCCTGCTATTAAACCGGTATCCACGTGGGCTGTGCTCCTGAATGCTCAACCTGGGCTCAGCACACAGAGACTCTTTATAATCCTTGCAGCCTTTTCACGTGATGTCAGGTTTTACAGGGAGCTGCGGTGTCTTTTGCAATATTTTATGTAACTCTCAATAAATAGAGTTAGTGTCTAGGAGCCATGATGGCTTATCTGCTGGGGAACAGGCTTGTGAAAGGAAATACAGACCATATGATGCTCTTTTATCTGACAGTTACAAGGGCATTGGGAGCATCCCACATGGGAACTGCAAGTATTTAGTCGGGTTACACCTTGTATGCAGAAAGCCCCAGAAAGGTGAGGTATAGGGAGAATGATTCCAGCTGTGGGCAGAGGTTTATTTTAAATAAATGCAGGTAACATCTCTGCTGTGTTAATGCCGGTTTTGTAGTTGGCCTGTGTGTTTAAGGTCACAGTCAATGTCAAAGCAAGATTTTGGGCTGTGCTGTCAGGGCTGCAGCCACTCTGGATGTAATGCTGTTGTGTTCCTGGTGTTCACTGGCTAAAAATCTGCATGTTGACAGTTTATTTCTCAGCCCTATTTTTATTTTGGGATAATTTTTTTTCCCCTCATGACTGTCAGTGTTTTGGAAGCTACTCTGCTGATGCTGGTGTCAGCGCTTTGTGCTCGGATGCTGTTTTCCTCTGGATGCTCAAGGCTGATGTGATGGTTTTGTTCTTTCACTGTGACCCCCCCACACACACCCCTGCACCTCACTTAATAAAGAGACAGCTGATGGCACTGAGTGGCAATGGCAGAGCCAGAAGGAGCAGGCTGGGAAATGCACAGTGGTCTAGCCAGAGGAATAAGAACTCCTGCTTGCTTTTTATCAGGAGGGTTGGAGTTTGCTTTCTCTCCTCCTCCTCCTTTTGTTCCAGTCTCTTTACCAAAGCAAAGCAAGAAACCGTTAGGGAATGGTGAGACTCTGTTTCCCTATTGTGAGTGGTTTAGCTTTTTATAAAAAGAAAAGAACAACTGAAGTCCCACTGAAATAAGAGCAGAATGAGAATTGAGACTTCTGGGTTCAATTCGCAGGTTTGTCATTAGTTCACTGTCCTTGTCATTGTGAATTGCACTTAGAAATGGTGAGGTTTTTATTTGAAATCCAGCTGTCCAAAATCTGACCTTTGTAAGGTGTGGCACCCAAGTGTTTCTAAATGCCATCCTGTTTTCTAGCCACTTGTATATATATGTGGTAAAAGCCTAAAATTTGGCAGCCAGAGTAAAATGTGAGAGGCCTGCAAAGCTAGTTAATACCAGTTGGCCTTGGGAAATCACTTCTGTTGGCTTTCAGTCTTCCAGCCTAGATTATTCCCTCACAAATTAGTGTTATTGACTGTACTTTTCTTGTTAATATTTGGCTCTCTATGCCTCAATTTACACAGCTGTAATGAGTACGAGTTGCCTATCTAGATACAGCTCAGAAATGAGCACCATAGACATGATTTTGCATGCTCAGAGTTATTTGCTCATTTTGGAGAGATTCCCCATTCTGCCAAAATTGGTGTTCATGAGACCTCAACTATAGCGATGTTCCTCGGGGATGTACTGGAGGTGGTAGCATGAAGAGGGCTCCTATAGCAAGGGCTTTGCATCGCTTAGAGTTTGTTGGTGTTTGCTGTGTGACGTTGAAGTCTGGAGTCTTACGAGTCTGACTGCACCAGTCCCATTAGATCACACCTTGCAATAAAACCAGTCCCGTGTTATGGATGATGAATGTCACTCTGTCGCGTGAGTGCGTAGTGGGGCAGCCTGGGGTGATGGGGTGTTGTCCGTGTGCCTTGCTTTGAAACTACTGATACAGTGTTTTCTAGCAGTGTCTGTCCCCATCTAGCAGTGTCCGTCCCCACTCTGGCTCCCATGGAGCGCTGGGAACAGTGACATTGCTCTTGGATATGTGCTCAGGCACTGCTCACCGAACAGCCTGGCCAAGGTCGCTGGAGCAGGGACAGCCCGTGCTGTGCCCTCGCACAAAAGGACACCATTTCTCCTGGTGAATCACAGAGCCATTTCATCCCAGCAGGTACCCGCACCCCATGTTTCAGATAAGGTGACTCTCCCTCTAACACACACATCTTCACTTGGCTTTGGTGTGGGAAAGAATTATTGCTATTGCATTACCTTCAGTCATAGGGTTTGATTTTTAGGGGTTTTTTTGGTTTGTTTTGCTTTTGTTTTTGGTTGGGTTTTTTTCCCCCCTTGCTCAGTTCTTGGCTCTTTAGTGGGAAAGGATTACAGTGGTAGGATAAAATTATAACTGCCTGTATGGGATGGAGGTTGAATTTTCAAAAATGGTTAAAACAGTCCAGATTTAGAGATCTGACTTGGACAGTTTTCAGAGTCAGGTTCAGGGGCTTTTGCTTATGCAAAGCAGTAGAAGTGGGTTGTTTCCATTTTTCCATTTTGTTGCCGATGGGGCTGTCTTTGTCCAACTGTGCCCTGGTGTTCCCTGACAGAGGCTAACTGCCCGCGGAGGAGAGCTGCTGTCAGAATACTTTAAAGTCGGTCAGACTGGCTCCTGCTTTGTGAGGTTTATCAGGAAAGATTTTCAGTGCCTCCAGTGAGAGGCTATTTTTATTCTATCCAGGGGCTACCTTCTGCTCTGAGGTCTTTATCACATTTTTTTCAATAGAGAAACCTGCCTGTTTTAGGACAACCTTAACTATCTTCAGCTTTTGCAGTCTGAAAAACAAGATAGTCTTTTATCCAAGGTAAAAGTTTTTGGCATTTCTGTGACATGTTCAAGATGGTTTTTGTTATTTTTTTCCTATATAAGGGAGACACGGCTGTAGAGATGAGATGCGCTGGGTTTTCTCCCTTGAGCAGGGATGACAGCAAGTGAGGTACCCAATGCTTCATCTTCACACTCTGATCAGTGCTATGACTGTTGCAGAAAAATCCACCTTGTGTTTCATTGCACTGTATAATCGAGACTGGAAGAGCTCTCAAGAGATCATCTGGTTCATTTTCCTGCCCTATGGCAAGATCAGTCATACCTGTGTCTTTCCTGACAGATGCTGGTCTGTGCTCTTTTTAAAGACTTCTGCAGCCTTTCCGTGCAACATATTTCTGTGCTTCACAACCCTTACCAGTAAAAGTCTGGGTTCTCCCCACCTTGCATTTAACCTGAGTCATCTCTGCTGCCGTTTAAACCTGTCACTTCTTCCTGCCCATTTTGAATACAAAGAACAGGTCATTCCTTTTCACAGCAATGTTAAATATTTGAAGACTATTCATGTGCTTCTCTCTTCTTTGTGTTAAATAACCACTATTTGTTAAATCTTCCCTTCTTCGTGGTGGATTTAAATCTTCTATGTAAACCTCAATTGGCCTGTCTTCTCAAAACTGTGCTGTAAGTGAAGATCTCTGTCACTAACTCATCCACAAACAATTAAAACCCTTTAATCAGTATTTTATTTATATAATTTAACAGAAGCCTTCTGTGCTGGCCGAATTGCCTGTTTGTGCATCACTGTCTCTGACTTGCTGGCCTTGCGCTGGTGTGCAAGCCAAGTACGTGCAAGGTTTTCTGCTGCTCGTTAACTGTGATTCGTTCCAAGGGAAAGATCGAGTGCCCGGTATGATGTGAGGCTCGGTGTGGTTTGTGCCTTGGTTCTGTGGAACAGTGCTTGCGACGTGAAGGGTGTGCATTCAGACAGAAAGGGAGCCCAAAGAGAGGCAAACCAGTCATGGAGTCATGGGTCTTTGCAGGCACACAAAATATACATTCATGTACGCAGGACTTTGGAAGTGAACATGTACTCAGACAGGTGGTAGGCTGTGAAATGTCACTTGGTATGAGGACCTTCTGATGTGACTGTGTTTGAATAGTCAGGTCATGCTTGGAGGTCAAGTACTACTGTGCTGTGATTTGGATGTTCTCGATGTGTATGTTTTTTGGCTCCAAGGAAAAGTCAGGGGAACTTATGCTTTAGCAGGATGTATGGTGAGGACAGAAGGCAGGTCATATTCCTTTTCAGTAATTTTCTCTGGATTTCTCTGTTGTAGGTGAGTGTTTTAACCACCTTGGAGCGGCGATTCAACCTTCAGAGTGCTGACGTGGGCGTCATTGCCAGCAGTTTTGAGATTGGCAACCTGGCCCTCATCCTCTTCGTGAGCTACTTTGGAGCCCGAGGACATCGGCCACGCTTGATAGGATGTGGAGGGATAGTCATGGCCTTGGGTGCCCTCCTTTCTGCATTGCCTGAATTTCTGACCCACCAGTATGAATATGAGTCGGGAGAAATACGCTGGGGGGCTGAAGGGAGGGATGTGTGTGCTGCCAACGGGTCCACCAGTGATGAGGGACCAGACCCGGACCTTATCTGCAGGAATAGGACTGCTACCAACATGATGTACTTGCTGCTTATTGGAGCACAGGTCCTCCTGGGCATTGGTGCTACCCCTGTCCAGCCCCTGGGAGTTTCCTACATTGATGACCACGTGAGGCGGAAAGATTCCTCCCTGTACATAGGTAAGACTCTCTGAATTTCTTCTCGGTGAAGACTTTCCTTGCCAGCTGGCATCTCGCTTGCCTCATGTGTTTGGTGCCAGTGGGAGGGATGCCTTGAGGCCTCTTCTCCATGTGCTGCTGTGCTTGTGAAGGTAACTTGGCATGGGCATCTACACCAAGCAGTTGTAAGCAGCAGGGAAACAAAGTGTTATTTGCTTTTATTGTGGCAGTGAGAAATGTTGGCAGCCATGGTGATTATTACTCGACCTGATTAGGAAGGCGCTCACTCCTTCTATTGTGATTGCCGGAATTGCTTTAAATTCTGGTACTGGTGGCTTATGGTTGAGTTTTAGCTGAAGAATTTCCAAGTGGCATATTTAATAATGATTTTTTTTTTTTTTCCTGAGAAACTCTATTTCTCTTCCTGTTCTGAAACATTTGTCTGTGTCTGAGTGATCATTGCAGTATAAGGGTACTGAGAGGAGATGCATGTCTTGTCACTACCACCATCACATTTTAGCAAAGAAGTGCCTGTTAGGGAGTAGGTGCTGTGACCCAGCCATGCTGTGGCAGGACCCCAGATAATGTGATCCCTGTGACGGAATGGGATGTGGAAGCTGGTGAGGTTTATTTTGAGATAGGTAAGCTTGAAGTAGAGCTCATTATTCTGGTGATCATATTGCAAAATTCTTGCAGATGGTTAGGATATGAACTTCTGTTGCCCAATGAAGTATCTCTGTTATTGGGGTAAGCTGCTCATGGCAGTAGTGCGCTCTCCAGCAGGTTTAAAGAGGATGGTGTGGGTGAAGTTGTTCTCTGAAAAAACTTACCAGCTTGGCTCGTTCTTCTTTCTGCAGGACTTGTTACTAGGTAAATGGCTCCAATGCAGTAAATCAGTGAGGTGTCGTCTGCCGTTAGTGTGATCCTTCTGCACTTGTTTGTATAGTTTCTAGTAACCAAAACTCTGTGCGCTTGTCCCACCATCCCTGTCTTGACATGACGTTCAACTGAATGGATGATCTCATTACTGGTTACTTTGGATTTTTTTGCAAAGGTATTATTATCAAGTTCCCAAGCATAGCTGAATGCAGCCAGGGTATGATGACAGACAGCAAAGCTGAACGATCCCACTGACTATCTGAATGGTGTTCAGTGTCTTGGGGTAGCGCAGAGGCCTGTTGAAAAGACTGACTATGTGTGCTATGGCATTCCTGGATGTATTGCTACTTTACTTAACGAGGTTATTCTACATATTCAAAGTGTGTCCATGTTTTCCTGTAAATAGTCATAAAATCTTAGTATTCCAGCATTTAGCTTTGCCCTTGGATCATTATTCTCTTTCATAAGTGAGTGCTTGTGAGGGATCCACTGGATAAAGCAGGATGATCTATAAAATACAAGATACTGTACAACCCGAAGGTGAATAATGAGACTAAATTCACTGGAGCAACTTTGCCAACATCATAAATGATGAGCTGGAATTAAGAGTGATTCTAAGATTATCTATTATAAATAACTAGATAGAGAAGCAGCAACTTCTTTCAATCTGTTCCATGGGCATTTTTTAAGCAATGCTTCATGTCGGAGAACAGGATTGACGAGTGTGTGTGAGAGGAGGATTAGAAAGAGTGACTCTTTTTGTTCCTGAGAGACATTCATCTTGTATGCTAAAATAACTTCTTCAAAGTTGGCAGTTCAACTGTAGCTGGGAAAATACTGCCAGAAAATTATTTCTGCTTACTGTATGTGGCTTCATTATTTTTCCTTCAGACACATCCTTCTAACCTTGTTCCTTTCTACATGTAGAGTTTGAAAAAAAAAAAAAAAACCCAAGTATTTTGGGGTTGTTTGGTTTACTGGCTTAGCTATGAAAATTATGGTCTGAATTGCTATGTATGAATTATGGGTTGCAGAAGAGTGCATGTGTATGCGCATACAACCAATCAGCCATACCAACAATGAAGTTTAATATCTACCTTGTCCCAGCCTATCCATCACAAGTAGGTTTTCAGATATAGGATGAATAATTTTTACATCAACCCACAATCAATTTGGCTAGTAAAAATAAAAGCTAACAGGAAAAAAAGTCTATTCTGGGAGTGAATATAAATGGAGAGGAAGCTTGTGGAAACGTGTGTCTTCTCAGGTTTGTGAATACTTTGAGAGGAGGTCAAATTCCTCAGTTTAAAATGTTGTTTGAGAATTATCTGCTCAGATTTGTCTTTAACTGATTATTTTTTTGTTGATGTCATCAATGCAATTTTCAGTGGCCTTAGCAGAAAGCTGGCTGAGCAGCTTACCCACTTCATTCTCCTCTGTTTCGCAGAGGAAATAACTGCAGAGTGTACACTGTCACTGTGCTATATTTATATCAGTTTGCTTTCTCATAATAGCACGCTCACTCAGTGGGGGCTACGCTGTGTGTGACCGGATAAAACGTTTTTGGGTAAGTTCCCTCGGTTTAAATTAGGAACAAATCTGGCATAGGTTGTTCCCTCAGGATAGAAACTAATTAATAACAGCGGTAATAGCCTGGCCGAACTTTCCGTCGTGGCTGGCTGTGGCTGAGAAACGATCAGGTTGACCAGTCCATGCTGTCTTCAGGATATTGCTAATGCGGAGTATGGATGTGCTGGATTTGGGCTGTGTTGTAGCTGGGGGGAAGCAGCAGTCTCTCACCTGACAGCTAAGTACTCGTAATTGTTCACCTGCTGCAATAAAACCCCTTTTGTGTCCCAAGGCAGTGAATTAGATAGAAATAACCCTGTGCACTGAGAGGTTTTTTTTCCTGCCTCCTGAGTTGTACGAGAGTTCGGTGAAGTAACTTTGTAATATCTTCAGTGGAGTAACTTCATAATATCTAATACAACCTCTTTGGAGTGAAATGACAATATAGGAAGATTCCTCTATTAAAAAGAAAGAAAGAAACAAACAAAAACCCTGAACCCAACCACAACCCACCAAACCTTCTTTTTTTTTTTTTTTTTTTTTTTTTAAAGGAAAAAAAAAAATAGTACTAATACGTGTGTGCGGAAGAATGCAGATGTGATACCGTGTGGAATTTCAAGTGAAACTTTGGCTTTAATTGCTAGTGCAAGTAATAACAGCAGTGGAATATAATACATTTCTGGCCATGAAGTCAATCAAATCTGGCCCATTGTGGTTTCTGTGCACCGCACACGGGAGAGGGTGGGCAGTGCACCTCTGTGCATCCCTCACAGGCAGAGGTTTCATGGGCTTGTGCTCTGCCAAGGAGGTGGGGATTCATAGAATTTCATAATTAGAGACAGGCGTGAGATATTACAGGAAGAGATCTCTGTGGCGTGGGTTGCTGACATGTCGTTTCATGTTTCTTGAGCTAACAGCGTATTTTTTTTTTGTTTGCAATGTGTTGCTACCAAATTCAAACCGATTCTGTTGCTGTAGTAACCAGCCCTAGGAGAAGGGCTGTGTTGTGGTAACTGGGGGCAAATCAAATCAAAAAGATGCATGCGTCGAAGTGCACACCAAAGGATGTTCAAAAGAAAACACATCTGTGCTGTAACAGAGTTAGAAAGACAGCGGGACCAAGCCTGCTCCTGCTAATGATGGGAAATACGTTCTCCTCCCATTTCACTGTCCAAGCACCTTCTCAGCATAAAGGTCATAACGTAGGCAATAGCAGCCAAAAGATAAAAAGATAAAAGGATTTTCTTAACTGTTTGAATTTGGGGAAATCTTCTGGTTTGGTGCTAGTTTGCTTGCTTCTCTCTCTGTTTGAGTCTGCTCTTGTATTTAAGATCTGGGCTCCCATCTAGAGATTTCCAAACAAGCAGGTTAATTTTACCTGTGTAGTTGTTGGCGTTTGGCATAAGTAACCCTTTTGAGAGGGATTCCTTGTTCCTGCAGACTGTGTATGGCTCGTTATCGCTGCAGCTTCACTAATGTCAAAGGATTCCCTCAATCTGTGGCATCGTGTATTTTAAGGGAGGAAAAGTATGTTGAAGACTACTTACTCCACAGTTCCTTTCTCAACCCGCTAATGACTCACTTGACATTTCCCTCTGATTTTTTTTTTTTTTTTTTTTTTTAGTTCATTTTCTGCTAGGTCCTAACTGAGTTCTGTTGAAATCAATGAAGACTTTATCATTAGAAAGGGGATCAGAGGCAGCGTGGAGCTGATACAGAGAGGGAAAAAAACCTGATCTGACAGTAGTTATATGGATTTGCTGCCTCTCAGATGAGCAAGAGCTTGCAAGTGTTTTCTGGTCACTGCAGAACCCACACTGCTCTCAGCAGCGGTTTGCGTGTTCAGTTAGAGCCAGTGCAGTGATGTGGTAGATTCATGTTATTAGCGATCTCCATATGCGCCTTCTAGGCTTCCTGCAGCATTTCACATTTGCTGATAAAAGTTGTGGCCTCTTGTCTAGAAGATGGTTTCCTGTAGAGCAGAATGAATAGCCTCTGGGAGCCGGCATTTGATCTGGGGGAGTTAAGGGCTGCATTACACAGAGGAAGTTGCTATTATTCTGCCTCCTGTTGATGGAGGAAATTGATATTGATGTTGGAGGCAGCACCGCCGGATTGTGTGGCTCATTCAGAAGAATGCTGTGTTGATCTTTAACGTGTCAGAGAGTCTCTTAAAGTTTGCTGAAGCTGTCTCGATGTTTAATGTCATGGACACATACCCCGCACGTTCAGGACTCACCACTTCAGACATTTCACTGAGTTGCAGAAACTGGTCTAATCAGAAGAAGGACTTCAAGGAAGACCCAGAAGGGGCAAGTCCTGAGTCGAGGAGTGAGGAGAAGTGATGAGTGCTCCTGAGTTGCTGGTGGTGCAGGGGTGTGCCTGAGCGTGGTGTGCTCAGGGGCATAGAGCTGTTCTCGGCCTGCTTTGTGACAGGGTGGAAGAACAGAAAAAGAAAACTCAGCACTACTGGATGTGTTTGTTGAGCAACTTTCTTCTGTTGCTTGTCCCAGGCTTCTCTCTGCCCTTCTCTGTGTGCATGTTGGTTTATCGTGTGGTTGTTCCAGCTGTTACCCTTGATGTAAGAGAATGTGACAAGATGGCATTCTCTGTCCCCATCTGCCCAGATGGGACTGACCCAGTAAGGGGGACAGGACCCTGAGTTGTCACTGCTGACTTTGACCTTTGTGGTGGTGTGTGGTTATCTTGCATGGAACGTGTGGAAGCACTTCTTGTTTTGCGATGACAGTTATAGAGAAATGCCTGCTCTCACTTTTGGCCCTTTCTTGCTTGCTTTAAGCACTTGCTTAAGCTCAAGATTTGCTGCAGAGGATGACAAACGTGCCCTAGTGGGAATCTTGCTGTCTCCAGGGATAAATTTGTCCATTTGAAAAATCACTTATGGTAGCTTACATCAGTCAAAATGACAGCAGCCATTGTGTTTTGAAAAAGCAGAAGCATTTTCTCCACTGACAAGAATTAAATCTGAGAGTTAGTATCTATGGCGGTGAGTTAATAGCAAGTTATCAGCATAAAATGCTGAAATCATCAGAGTTTGAGTCAACGTTTTGTATGTGGTAATATAAAGAAAGATTTCTGTTAGGAAGCTCGTGTTGGTAAGCTAATCAGTTACTGTGAATTTTGAAACCACTCATCTACTCTGTAACTTATTATGTATATTAGAGTTCATCAATAAATACTAAAAAAAAATTTAAAAGGGAATGGGCTTTCTGATTTTATAAACAAAAGTGAAAATGCATTCAATGCTATTAAAGAAAAAGCCATAGATATCAGAGAATTGAAAATGGCAGCCCTCTGTGGGATGTTCTCCCATTGTTGAACCACTATTCTTGTATGTAAGTTCTTATATTTGAAAGACAGAACGGGCAGTTAGTGACAGCACCTTTCATAATAGCAAATGTCTCCCTTTTTTTGAAGCTTTAAAATACTGTTTCCTTGGGGACACCACGTAATTCTGAGAAATATGAATATTTTGGAGCTGAAAGAGCAAAATTTGCAGATGCTTGGCGTTCAGGCTGGAAGACTATTCTCTTCTTTCTCTCTATTCTCTCATTCTTCCCACAAGCTGCTTGGTGAGTTTGTCCACCTTCATGAGGGCACAGGCACTCGCGGAGCGCGAGCACGTGTTCCAGGGAATTGCTTTTCTGCTTGCTGGTATATGCAGTTTTATAGGTATGTAATATTTTTAGCCTAATGACTTGACAGAATTCTATAATCATTTTGTTTGGTAAACGCATCCTCCTACGGGTGATTTGGAGAGCCCTTCCCTTCTGCCACAGTTTCCAAGGGGATGAGAAAGGCACGGTATTAACACTGAGCTAAAAGGAGTGCTGTTGTCAGGGTGAGTGCTGTGATGCCTGTTCATACTGAAAGGTGTCTTTGCATCAGATTCACTAAGTTGTCTTCCCCGTGGACCAACTGTGATGAGATTAAATCGCGTGGCTTCATGCGGATATGCCGCTATTAGCTGTGTTGGCCTAACCCACTGATCCATTGATAGCCTGCAGCCTTTTGTAATTATTCACCTTTGGGGAGAGATCTATGTTCTCATTTGCTGTGTGTCAGCGGGGCAGGCTCGGTTACACATGTCCCCTTTACAGTGGCAGTGGTAATATCCTGGAAAATTAAATGGAAACATAAACAAGTGTATAGGGTGTATTAGAGCAGTAACAATAATCAATTAATGGGAATAACCTTCCTCACTGCCAGCAGGAAGGCAGAGTTGTTAAAGGCGGTAGCTGAATGGATGTGTTTATTCAATTAAAGGTATATATGCACGAAGTCGTAACTGCTGTGGGCTCCATTATTTTACAGCAATTTCTCCAGTTACCTTAACCTTCTGCTAATAGCTTTTTTTTGTTATGAGGTGAGTAAATAAAGCTTGAGTCCAACACAAATGACTTTGTGTGAGAGTATATTGAGGGTGGGAGCTGTTTCCATGTTACTCTGTGCTGTCTGTATATTCTGCAGCTGGTTTTTGCCTTAATTGGGATTTGCTGACTCTGGTGTCTTATAAAAAATCATTTCACTTTTTGAGCATGTTTGGTTTCTTTCTGTAGTGTATTTAAACCTGTCATCAGCTGGGAGAGCCTAGTGAGGTATATAATTTCTGGGGCAGCCTCTTTAAAGCAGTGACCTTGTCATTTAAATAGCAGACATGCAGATGATGGTACATATTAGTCCTAAGGTTCGTAAGATTAATTAAATAGATTGGAAGATGCTGAGTTGCCCATGTCAAGAGCTGAAGGCTGTATTGTACCTCCTTGACGACGCAGGAGCAAGCTGCCGCGTGCTGTCAGACTTGGCCCTTCTCCTGAGAATTTGACTGGGACTCCCCAACTCCTTGTGCGTGAGGAGCCTCCAGATGTTTTGGTCCCAGTTTACAGGGTGTCACTGAGGACACTTGGAGCTGTTTGGCATGTGCCTTCCCATTGCGAGACAAGGCACAAGATCTGCCTGTTCACTGGCACGAATCGGGGCACTGGCTTCAAAGCAGTGATGGAAGTCTTGTTGCCCAGTACTGAGGCTCGTGTTGCCCTATTCTCCCACCAAAACAAATAATTTGGTAGGAGGATATTTTGGGACTTGTCAGAAATGATTATCCCCTTCATCCTCAGCCAAGTGAGCAAGAGACAGCTTTCATGAATTTTTGCTGTATCACTGTAACCTTGCAACAAGAAAGGGCAGTGACCTGAAGTGGTGTTAAAAGATAATAACTGCCTTAAAGTTGCAAAGAGTTACTGCTTTATTGAGTATCCTGAAATGCACGTCCTGCCGAAAGCCCGCAGGGCTTCAGCATGCTGGTCGCTGGTGCTGATGGTGATGTCTGCCATGTTGTGAGCCGCAGGGAAAGCTGTCTGGCCCGGCTGCAGACCTCTCTGCTTGCAGCTGGCTGGTACTTGGTTTTCTGCAGGACAAGGTGCCTGCGTGAATATATGAGACATATAAATATATGAGATATATAAAAAAATATATGAGATATATGAAAGCTCCTGCTTTCAGTCTTTCACGGCTGCCTCTTCTGTCACTGAGTGAGGTGCTAAACCATTTTTTTTTTCGTCCTTTGGAGAGACTGCTGCAGGTTTGAGCTGGGTGTGGGATCTGCCAACGTTCCTTCCTTTTGGGTGCCAGATAGGTGCTATCTGAGTAACCTTCTAAAAGTGTTTGTTTTTGCGAAGTCCCAGGCAGTGCCGCGGCACAAACATATGGGTCAGGCAATGGTCCATTGACACACAGGGCCTGGCAGCGCTCAGCTGCCAAAGCTGCCGTTCAGTTGCGGTTTTATCATGACTGCTTTGCCCTGCGTTGCCAGCTCTGCATAGGTTACTCCCCAATGTAGCATTTCCTTCAGGGCTGTGGGGAGACGGGCAGGAAGAGCTTTTCCCAGAAGCTGTGAGGGACATCAAGGAGCGATGGCAGATCAGGCCCTGGATGAGACTTTCCTCAGGACTGCCTGTGTAACTGGCATGAGACATCCAACAAGTGCCTGACCAATGTGACAGGTTCAGTGTGTGAACCTCAGTAATTAAAAATTAATGGTGCTAACACAAGAGGAACAGCTGTGACATCAATCAAAGGTGTGAGACAGCCCAACAGTACCTGTTTTGTGAGGCCAGGGGCAGAGCTGCTGTGGAGACATCAGCACATTCTCATTAACTACAAGCATCTGATTAGCCTGGAGGAAAAAGGGTGGCCACAACTAGTTGGGCACTTTACAAGGCTGTGGAGTGGGAGCCCTTCCCTGGTCTGGTGCCTGGGCTTGAGGGAAGGCAGAATATGCACAGGCTCACCGTCAAACTGAAACCTCTCGTCTGGCAGACTTGTCACCAGGGGCCTGGTGCTGGAATATAACCTACTGAAGGTCTGTCTGCTTAATTTGGAGCCCTGACGGGAAGGCCGCCGCTGTGCTGGTGCCAAGGTGTTTCCCCAGTGACCAACCCATCGCTTCACAGCCGTCAGTTAGCTGCGTCTCCCAAACCGGCTCTGCTGCCACAAGGAAAACGATGAGTCAAGGATCTCAACTGAGCTGGAGAAAGGTGAAATTGGCCACGAGCTGCATCTCAGAAGCTCTGTCTGAAAACAGTACGGGGCCAAAATGATGTTTTTTGCAGATATCTTTTTACCAAGGTACAGCCATTTCATTAGCTGTGCTGCTAATGAGGTATTTGGCTTTTCCTTAGAGGGAGGCCTGCTCTCACTAAGACCCTTTTTGTAATAGTAATAGGGTTTTTGTCTGGAGGAGGCTATCCAAATTTGGCCCTTTATTAACCAATTAAGCTGTGAGGATTTAAGCAGCTTCTTGGATGGATGTTAACACCATGTCACATTGCTGTTTGACTTAATACCTCAGAGCAAGACTGCCTCTGTTACACGGTGCGGGATCTGGCCAAAGGCAGCAGATCAAAGCATTTGTGGAAATTCAGGAGTGCAAACAAGGAGAAGAGCAAAATGCACTGTGCACCAGTTCTTTCCTCCCTGTCTCCCTCTGCTTACCTTGCTTTTTTCCTGCAGTTTTCTGTACATTCCTATCCTCGCTCTTGGACAAACCGTTCTTGCTGTAACTGTTTGTACAAGACAGTGATACTGCTTATGAGAGTTAGGAAGAAATAATATTGGGGGAGGAGAAAAAAAACAACAGGGACAACTTCACTGTATTATTCATTGCTGCAGAGACCAATTACCCTTGTGATGAAAGACCACCTGTATTTTGTTAACCATCAGCTGGCAACATATGGATGTCCTAATTCAATCAGACCAATCATCAAAGGAATAATACTTGTTGGAGAAAGCTTTCCCTCTGCAGGGTTATAAACTGTGTGCTGCGGGGATGAAAGGGAATGTGGCATGTGAGAAGTTACTTGCAATGTCTTGAGCATGGGTTAATGCTTTACTGTCCATGTCTGTGGGTTACCGCTTAGCTTTCTGTTCATTTTGGGCACTCGATGGTTTTGTTGTGTGTGTGGGGGGGTGTTCAATATTCCCTTTCCACATTTTACATAAAAACTCACTACAATGCGAGCGTAAGGATGTTTTACTGCGCTGGTGTTTTATGGCAATGCTTGTCTTCATTTATGTCCTCTAAAAGCACGCTGTTTGGGTACTCATGGTAGACAAGTGCACTGCGTTGTAGACTGTCAAAGAGGCAGCCTTGCAGGAAACTGAACTATTTGCAGTAGTTCTGCATAAGCTGTGAAGAGTTTCTCACAGATGCCAGCAGGTAAAAGGTTTGGGGGGAGAGATAACACCTTCTATTTGATCAGCTGAGGCAGCTGGAAACACACATGTTCATGCTTGTTCTGACCAGTATGACTACTGGTACTTAAGGATTTACTTTTTGTTTCTGAGCTGTCACCTAATATGATAAAATGCACTTCTCTCTCCAAACCTTGCTTCCATTCCTGTGTTAGTGAGAATTATGTATCAAGTGGAAACCTGGTCTCTTCTGTAACTGGATACCACACCTCACTGGGCGCTTAGCATCCTGAAGGTACTTGATTTATAAGTAGTAGCAAAACTCAAGTTAAGCATGGGTTAAACAAATACTCTTAGTCCAGCAGGGTCTCCAGGGTTATAAAACAAGTTAGCAGGAGGGTGAGAATAGACCCCAGGAATTCTGACTCCAGTGCCCTGCAGTTGCTCCCAGACCTAAAACATTTCACTGCATTCCATGTATCTCATGTTGCTTTGCAGGGTGCAGACATTTCTTCCTTTTCAGTGTCAGAGGGGTTAATGGTCCTGCCTTCTTGTCTGCTGGCACTAGCTTGCTCCACCTCTGCAAACTGTCCTTAATTTGTCTCCAAGAGCTGGACGATTAAACTGAGACCAACACTGCCTTTGCATCGTGGTCAGTGAGGTGCAAGCAGCAGGTTGAGGATGGTCAGACTCCACGCTGCTCCATAACCCCCTTCCAGGAGCCACCAGCCCAGGGGATGTGCACCTCGAGCTTGTCCAGTCACTTTTGAAGCTTGCTTATGCTTATGGCCTGTGCATCAGAAATGGCAATGGATTCCACAGTTCCCTGTGGCTTTTCTCATCTCTGAGAAAATGTTATTCTTCGCAAGTCTGTTACTTTCTTGCCTGGATGCTTAGGATTTTGGCTTTAAGGGGTTTTGCTGATGCATAGAAGACCTGTTGAAGTGAGAATTTCAGATAAACAAAAGAAGTGGAAAGGAAGCTGTGCTCCTCTGCAGTGTTACTGGATAAAATACTCCCACGTGTAGCTCCTTGAGTTCGACTCACATTCTGCACCCCCAAAACTAGTAATGTGGAGACGAGAGCAGCTCGAGCGAAGCTTTCTGAATTAATCAGTCTCACTGTCCTGTGGTGTTCCAAGTCTGAGTAATCAGATGGGACTTACTCTGTGCCTTAAAATCAGCAAGTTTGGGTTTTATTAGCCCTGGAGGGGCAGTAAATTTTAGAGCTGAGCCGGAGGAGCAGAGGGAGGAGGAGGCAAGCAAGGAGGTGTAGCACTGGGTAAGGCTGTGCTCGAGAAAGTCCCTGCTGCTTACTGCAGCCCAGGAAGGCAAGTTGAAATTGAATCTACAGTGCACGAGGGAGCTGTTGGAGGTGTCTAGGATGGGGTAAGGATTTGGGAAATCTGCGTGAGTGAAGGCTGCATTTGCCACAGGCAAGAATGAGGATGTTGGCAAAAGTAAGGTGAAGAGAAACGTGATATGGGCTATCTCCATTAAGTCCAGAAGTCTGGATCCTCACATCAAAAGGCTCTTTAATTTCTGTTAAAATCCAGGCTCTTTATTTTAATCGATAACCATGGGAATTAGGTATCTAAATAAAATCTGGGCTAAATGGCTTTCTGGATCACAATCGTTGGGTGATTCTCAAGGGCATTGCTGTGTGCCTCCTCCTAGAACATGGAACGCACGTGGTGTCAGTTTTCTTGCAAAGCAAGCTTGTTTTGTGAATAAACAGCGTGTTTTGATGGTGGGTGTGGGTGGTTGTCAGGAGGGGAAGCGAGTGTGCTGGAAGCCTTGTTCCCAAAGAGATCCTGGTGTTTACTGAAGACACCAGTTACTGCCTTCAACCCACCATTAGTTGTCTTCTGCCCATAGCGCACTGATGTGCTGGTAACACTTGCATTGAGTAAAACACTCTCAAGAAAAAAAAAAAGACTCCTGAGTTTCAGGAGTACCACTCACTGCTGTTTTACTTTTTCGGCTGGCATTTTTTGGAGGGATTTTTGAGACTGGAGGTGGCAAAGGAAGGAAATGCTTTTGTTTTTTAGTTTTGTTTCTAATGCCCCCCGTACAGCCGTTTTATTAACTGGAAAACCTCCAACTGTGAATTGGATGATGTTACACAGCAGAACTCGTTCCCAGCCCTGTGGCTGAGAGTACTTGCGCCCTTAAGCCTGAGCCATACCCCCCCACCTAGGGTTAGGGCGTGAAATAAAAGCTGCATTTGCCCTGTTTTGCTGATTCAAGGAAAACATTGTTGCTTTTCATGCTGGGGATGTTGAGCTTTTCAAACAAAGTGCAAACCTTGAACAAATCGGCTGTCACTAGCTCATCAAAAAGCGTCCCTGTTTGAGTTGAGGTGCTGGCAATGACAGATACAGCAAACCAACAAGTTTGTTGGGTTTTTTAACAGTTTGCACTGAGTTTGTCCACCACAAAGTTGGCAGTAGGATGGCTGTACTTTCACATTCTTCCCTGCTTGTATGAATGGGGTTTTCTACCACAGTATGAAAGAAAACATTGCAACCCAGACTTCCATAGCAGTGATCTGCACTTTGTGTTATCCAGGCACTTCCCAAGCATTGACGTTCTGATTCCTGCCTGAGCAGCATTTCTTCAGATTGTCTACCAGATTTCTGTCCCATCTCCCATGCTGAGACAGAGAAGTGACTTGCCATGTGTAGCATCTCAGTTGGCAAATGAGACTGAGAATTTAGAAAGAGATTTTAGTCATGTCCCTACCGTCTTCTGCATGTGTGTATGTTTAAGTTACTACCTCAGCTTTCTGTCCAGGAGAATTAACAACAGAGCATTTCTCAAACCTGCACTTTCACTTCTTATTTTCTGTTGTGCAAAGCAGGGAAAAGGAGGGTTGAGACCTCAGCCTTTGTTGTGAGAGTGTCTTGGTTCTTCCACAATATCCTGGAGACTTTATTTCTCTGAGAGGGATGTAAGAGAGAGGATTGAGATTTGTTTAAATGGATCCCTTTAGATTTAAGGTCTTGCTTCATTGTCAGCTGTGAGTGTAGAAATGGGATTTTATGTTTAGGAGCGGACCTTTCCCATTCTACATCCCAGAACATGTGCATCTAGTCCTGCTCAGCCTTCACTGCCGGATCCAGCTGCTACACGGTGGATTCTACGCTAGTACTGTCACGAGTTAAAAGTTCAGCAGATGATTCATTATTTTTCCTGCCAGCTTCTCTCCGGAGCTGTGCTAGGTAGCACAGAACTGCTGTCTGCTTGTCAAACATGATGTTTAGGACAGAATGGGCTGGTGGAATTTGCTCAGTGGGTAGGCAGAGCTCCCCGTGCCTGGTAGCAGTGACTCGGGGCTGTTGCTCCCTTTCCATGGGAGATGTCTCTGGATGGCAGACAGCCTGCGAGAGACAGAGCAAATAAATGAACGGAGCTCCAATTACAGCAGGTGGGCAGTAAATCAGCAGGGTCCTCGCAGCAGCCATGAGGGTCTGCTGCCAGCTGGGCCACAAGCTGAGATCACCTTTTGCTGTGCTGAAATTGCAGGAGCAGAGTCCTGGCCGCAGCCTGCTGCGTCACCCCACGTGCCGCCCTCTGTGCCTCTGGGGACGGCGAGTGTGCTTGGCAGGCAGTGCTGGGTGAAGCTGGCTTACTGCGGTGAGGTGGGGAAGTGGAACAGAGCAGTCACAGGACTTTTGCAGGGTCTGCACCTTCTGTTCTTCATAATCTCTGTCCCTCCACGGGAAGGCGGTGGAAGAGGAGCAGGAGGGCTGGTATTGACTGTCAAGACTTACTGCCTCCAACCCAAATTAAAGAATTACTAGTTGCAGCCTGCCCATGTAGCATAAAGTGGCTTCTGTTGCCTGAAGAGTCTTCTCCTTTTCTGCTGTTCACAGACATATGATTCAGTGGAGACCATGGCTTGTTGACCCCGTTGATGCCCTAGGCTACGTTGCTACATGTGAATCTCTGTCCTTTTTTCAGCCAGTTGTGTTCACAACTGCTGTTATGGATGAAGAAAAGGGGGATTTGAAGGTGGCACTTAAACTGTTGTCATTCAGTAGGCTCCTCTGTGCAGCAAGAGGATGAGCCTCCTTCTGTACAGTTTTCTTTCTCCTGGAGAGGGGGTGTAAATCTAACTTGAGGTGTCTGCAGTGAGGGTCGGTGTGGCTGAGTCTTCCTTCCCTCTCAGGTGCATAGAAAACACCGTAGTGTTATGGTTTAGCACTAAGTTTGTGTTCTTGTGTCTAGTTCTGCTTTTCCTTAAAGAGGCTTTTGGGGTTTAATTAAAGTTACTACCTAACTTCAACTCCCCGGTGTCCTTCGGTTCACAGTAGTCAAGGGAGAGACAGGCTGCTCTGCCGGAGCTGAGCTGAGGGACTCGGTGCTCATCTCTGGAGATGCTGCTCTCCAGGAACTGCTCCTGCATCTAAGGATGCTGTCATCAGCCCAAGTCTCTCCCTTTGATGTTAAGGGTGGGTGGTTAGACTATCCCCCTTAAACACACACACTTCAAACACAGATTGTGCAGGATTACCGCTGGGTAACGGCCAAATCCCAGGCAGTAGAGACTGTTTAATCACACTCCTCTGTCTCTGCTGGATTAACGTAATTAATGTAAGCCCTTTTGGATGAGTGACCTGCTATTTGTCTGGCACAGCTCTTCATTTGTGCAGTGCTGTGCATATACCCTGATGCTCTAAAAATGACGATGAAGATCCAATCCCACTCGCATACAACTGGTGACCAAGTAAATCTCCATTTACAGCCAACTAGTTTACTACTCCCTTCAGGGGAAGTTGTGGACTATTTAAAAAATTAAGAATGCCCAAGGTTAAGTCAGGATGATCATTTCTCAAGTTACTTCAAGGGAAATTAAAATGGGATTTCTTTATTTTAATGTCATCTCTCTGGGGAGCAAAGAAAGTTATTAATAAACTGAAGGTTCGTCAGTGCCTTATGGTCCTGGCCCATTTCAGGGGTGATGTAGAGCTTGCTGTGCAGTGGAGCTGTGCCTCTATGATCTGGATTCGTGGCAAGGAGGCGAAAAGTGTTTCCCAGACCTGTGGCATCCCACTGGCCTTGAAAGCCTGTTGGCTAAGTTCCTCCCTCCTGTTTCTCTGCATTTCTTGCGCAGCTGAACATGAGCTAAACCTCAACAGGAGATGCTGTTTCCCTTTTCTCCCACTCTTTCAGGGTTTTCTAGCAGCAAATTGGAGAGAGTTTATTTAAGAAAGAAAAAAAAAAACCAAAAAAAAAACCACGAGTAAAACCTTGCAAAAAATGAATGTAACAAGTCAAATGCTTAACTTGAATATTGATTTCTGAATAGAGACATGCCTTTAATATGCTTTTGTGTAGCAGAAGTAGTGACAATATTTTATTTTTTTAATGAAAGCCATCTTCTGCTTTCATTTTTCCAAATTGTAACTGTAACCTTTTATATTCAACAAAATTACAGATATCAATCAGGTGGGTTGTTTTCTAGATCTTGGCTGTACCCATCTGTGCAGAAGGAAGAGGCTTTCTGGAGCATTCTCTGAAAAACAAACACTTGTGTCCAGGCTTGAAAATTAGCATGAAAGTGACATTTTCTATTTGGCCAGCAGCTAAAAAGCCTGTTATTTTCAGTGAGGTTAAAAGCAACCTCAGCTGGGCAGCTCCGGCCTCTGGGATCCCAGCTTGCCCCAGCAAAGGCGCTGCGGGCAGCGGTCTCGCCGGCCGTGGGAACTGGCAGTGCTCCTACCGGCAGCTCTGCAGCGGGCAGCGTGTCCCGGGCTGCCCTTCTCCCGTCCCACTTCCTCCACGTGCCCTTTGGAGGAGCAAGAAGCCCTTTCCATGGGGTGCACAGGGGGAAGAGGCTTGCTGAGAACGTGAGCTGATCATTGAACAGGCAGTATGTGGCTGTATGTTGCCTCTGATTTGTATTCAGCGCTGGTAAAATGCACTCATCACCCAGTCTGTGCTCCCAAGCCATATTATGGCTAATGAAAAGGCATTTTCCTATCATTTTTCTCCCTGAAGCCACATGGTGTTAGGACTTTTGGATGCTGTGCAAATCCCAAATGCTCTGTGAGGAGCCACAGGTTGGGGTGAGTGGAAGAGGCCAGGAGCATCAGTATACCTGGACCAAATAGGATGGGGTGTTTATTTTTCAGCTGCAAGAAGCCCAGTATTTAAGGTTTGTGTGGAGCATAATTTGCAACCAAATAAATATCTTGGCATGTCACGTTTTACACAGCAGAAATGCTTCTGACTTTCCAGCGCTTGGTATCTGTAACTCGCTTGAAAGAATTGCTGACGTCTGCCCAAATGCCAATATCTTCTGAGCCGTATGAACCTTAATATCATGGCTTAAGCTTTAGTCTTCGAGCTGTGCAGCACAGCTGAAAGGAAGCTGTGTTTCCAGGAGGGAAACTGAGGGAGATCCTGACTTTTAACCCGCTAGATTTTTATTTATTTTTCTTTCTGTGCTTTTTGTTGAATTGCAAAGTCAACTTAATTCCAGGGCTTCTAAATGGCATATGATTCCTACACGATGGTGGCAAATCTCCTTTGGGCTGTTTACACCATCTGATACTGGTGACCTAAACAGCGGTAAGGTCAGGGTAGCAGAAAGCAGGGCGCTGGTGTTATCTTTCCTTGCTACCCTTTCTTTACCCATAGTAAAAAAGCAGGTCACCTCACTGCTTTATTCCCCTATTCCTCTCAGTTTTTCCACTCCCTTGGCTCAGTCTTCTTTCCTTTGCCACTCCCTGCTGCCAAACTCTCTCCTTTTCCACCCCAAGTGGGTTTGCATTCAGTCTCAGAGCTGTTCAGTGGCTTTATCATTGCCTTCCTGCACGGGTGCTGTTGTCAAAGGGTCTGACTCTATTTCTCTTCTGGCTGTGGGGAACTAACGGGGGATGTCCTGTTCCACTGGGACTTCCAGCAGAGCTGTTTGTGTCACCATGCCCTGTTCAGTCAAAAAGGTCCGCGTTTAGAAGATCAACTGTTTATAGGATTAAAGCTGGTATGGATTGTTTTGGCAGAACCAGGTTGGGGGAGGTTGTATTTGATGGTTTTGCTAAGTGACCTCTGGTAGGGAGAGGTGAGGAGCAGCTGGGAGCAAGAAGCCCTTTGCAGCCCTCAGCTGCAGGCAAGAATGGTGTCCATTAACCCTGGGGTCTGCCAAAATATCTGTCACCCCATCACCGATAAATCCTCTGTGCTACACCCCTTAGTTGGGGCTGTACAGGGGGGAATGTGGGCTTCAGAGGAAGTGGAGGTACAGCCTCAGCCCAGGTGACAATTTTGGATGCTCTTCTGATGGAGTAGATCCTGGAACCAGCTGTGTGGCCTGGATCTGTCCTGATGAGCATTAGAGGTTTAGTAAACTTCCTGCTTCAGGGCTCTTGTAGGCCTGCGAATGCTAGAAATGTTGCAAGGAGAACTGCATGTGGGGGTCGTATGATGGTTGATGCTTCCTCCCCTACGTATCTTTAGCAGAGATGCAGCTATTGGGACCCTTGACACTGGGAATATGATGGAAATGGTGACTTTTCCTAGTGAGAGGAGGGGGAGCTGACACCATTCACTGCAATTTATTCTGATTTCCCCCATTCCTTCCTCCTTTATGAGCATAGTTTGAATCTTGCAGGTTTTTTTCTGATGACTGAAGTACCTTTTTACCCAATAGTTCACCTTATTAAGCTCCTAAGGGTTTGTCAGACTTCCTGGAAGTCTTCTGCAAACGTGCTCGCATGTTATGAATGTCACTCATGGAAGGGCACTGACTGTCATTTATAAGTATGAAAGATCATGTGCTAGAGCAGGAGTTTGGAATTTGGTGCTAACCAGGATAGACCAGTTCAGCCCAGAGCCCTCTGCATACCCTGGAGGAGGGTCCAGAAGTGGTCTGTGGGGCTTGGTCGTGGTGCCTGAGGTGTAATTCCCCTTGTCGTGCAAGGAATCGCTGCTGATGTTCCTCCCCATCCCTCCCACTTTGTTCAGTGTCAAAAGTAAGATTGTAGAAAATGAAAGTGTTTTTGTCTTGGTGCAGCCATTAATGTTACACACTGCAGGAGAGCTCTTCAAGGAGGCCGGTGACCTTCATCCATGTGGAATAAGTGCTGAATAATGGAGAGCTTTCATGTTCCCACGAAAAGAAAGTGGCTTTTTAAATCAACTGGAGATGTTTCAGACATGGAGGAGAAGAAAAAGCCAAACAAACTGCATTAGGAAACGGCGAGCAGAGTGTGCGTGGAAACAGCAGCGGCTTCTGCCACCTGGTTGGTGCTGCTGTTTGCTGAGGCCGCTCATGAGCACGTGAAGAAGCTGCACCGGCCCGTCTCACCTGCTCCGGTGGTACCCGGAGACCTTGGTGAGTGCGATCCCTTCCCAGTGCATTCAGCCTTTCTCCTCTCCAGCCCAGAGACCTGCTTGGTTTCTGCATCACCAGCCCCCACCTCGGATTTCTCTCTCTTTCCTTGAACTGATTCACATTACATGCTTCTCTGGTGGCCTCTGGCAACGCATGATGCACTTCAGCCGTTCATTTATGGAAAGAAATGCATCTTGAACAATTTATATATAGCCTGTCCTCTGTCTCCCCATCTTCAAGTTCTTTCTGCAAGGAAGCATCATGTCCTGGCAGCAAAGTTCTTGTTTCCCAGTGGTCTCTTTCCTCACCCTCTGCACCCCGTGCTCGCTTTTATTGGGGCAGTTCAGAGCGACCCACTCACTGAAAGGACCCTGCTTCCTCGCCCCTTTGCTTTGCGGGGGTTTACGCGAGCTCTGCCACCTTGTTGATGAATGGGTGCTTAAAACCTGAGCTGCTCCAGAAGAGTTTGCCAGATTTGTTTCCTGCCTGAAACAGATTTAGCTAAATAATCTGAAAGATCCATTTGTGTCTCTGTCACCCAGGAGCCGGCAGGAACCTGTCACTTGAGATAACAGTAATCTCAAAGTGACTACACAGAGCAACCAAAAACTGCTGAGACAGGATGGGTGGGAGTTTTTACTTCCATCCTTTTAGAAGCCAGGTTACTGCCTGTGACACAAGTTTGATTTGGGACCCTTGGATTCAGACTTTGGCACCAGTTGGTTCTAAGCCTCTTCCTTGTATGTTGCAGTTGCTTTTGTTTTTTTGGTTTTTTTTTGCTGTAGTTTGGGTGGTGGGACTTTCCTTTAATGCAGGAAAAATTATAAAAGCCAACAACAAAAAAAAAATTGAATTGCATTGCTTCTGTGTGGCTTTTTTTTGTAGTATTTGCATGCTTCTGGCAGCGTGACAGGAGAACAGTTTCATTAGTACGTGGTTACGTTGAAAGAGCTCTTAGAGAATATCACAGGCTTCCTTGAAAACACTTGAGTGAAGGTACAAACACAGATTCTCCTGTGAGAAGAGAAGGAGCTGATATTTGGGCCTTAGACAACAGAAGCTATTAAAATTTTGGCTTCCTGACAAAGTAGCAACAGCTACTATGTCTTTGCCATATGTGACAAGTAAGTAGGATGCATCTCAGTGTTTCAGAGGGCCGTTTGTCAGCGTGTTGTCTTGCCTGGCACTGAGGGATCTGCTGTTCCCAGCATGGAGGACCGAGGATGGTGGGACTGGGGGGACTGGTACATGTGGAGTGGAGCAGGCGTTCCCTTTTGTGGGCAAGGGTGTCAGAGGTTAGAAGAAGAGGACAATATCCTAGGTCTATCTTGGATGGACAGAGACATATTTTTCATCACTAAGAAAGTAAATAGAAGCCGTTCCTTTGACTTTGCTTTGCAGCAGCAGCCAAGCTGATTTTGGCTCATGTCCCACCTTCTTTTTGCATCTGTTTTCACAATGTGCAAAAAGGAAAGGCAATAAATATTTATTATTCCATAGCCTGGGTGCAGGTTTTATTCCCTAACTATTCTTTCACTGCTCCTGTGGCAGCTTATGATGTGGCTTTGGTATGTCCCCAGTGCAGGGAAAACTTAAGGAAGGGCTTGCAGGAGATTTTCAAGGGGCCCCAAGAAACGTTGTTCAATAAACCTTTCTCATGCTTGTCTCCTGGAAGCCTTGCCTCTGCCTTTCCACTCTCCCTGCGATTGCAGCGAGCTCTCCTCTAGCCCGTCAGATGCTGATCTGCCAGTCAGCGTTGCACGGCTGCACAAAGCGCCTGCAAGAGGTTTCCGAGATGGGAACGCTGCACGTCCAGCTGTGCCCCTGCGCCTTCCACCACAAACTACCCTGATCGTGCCCCTAAAAATCCCTGCTCTTGGAGAAGTTTGAGCAGGGGAGGAAAACTGTAATGTTTTATTACTTAGATAATGAGTCATTCTTATGAAATTCATGGCGCGTTAGTAGCATCAGCATTCTCAGGAGGGAGAATCAAGAGAAGTGAAACTTCTTATGCAGTATTGACCTTCAGCCTTTGTTTTTTCTTGGAGTTAAAATACAATTTCTTTACAGCATATAGAAAATTAGAAAGTGAAATTCAAAAGACTGCAATTAAGAGGAAAATACAGAAATTCATATAGCTACACTTCATCTGTATGTACCAGTGTGATTTATTAGTTTCGATCCAGACCTCTGCTCTTGGGTCGAAGCCTTACACCTTCCTTTCTCATCTTAAAAAAAAAGGGCAGTTTATTTTGTTAAGAGTCCGTAGGAGCTGCTGTACACTGGTGATTTATGGAAAAGCAATCTTGGATTCATGGTCCATCTTGCTTTTTCCCTCTGGACAGCAGGGAAGTAATTAGATGGCAATTTTAATTTTGTTGTTGTTGTTGTTTCTTTGAAACTGGAAGGAGATTGTGTCCATCTTTCTGTGGTGCTGCTGAATTGCCCTCCCCTTCCCATACACATTCATGCCGTTTGTACTGGCATTTGCTGTGCCACGTTAAACTTGGGAACAGCTGTGGCCGGCGCCCCTCTTGGCCTGCACCCTGTCTAACAGAGTGACCGGTAACAAATGTTCAAATGTGTAAGAAGCAAAGCAAAGTGAGGGTGATCTTCTGGACGTTTGCAATCAAGTTCTGGCTATTCAGTGGTTTGGTTCAGAGGCTGCGTCTGTACCGTTGCTGTGTTTAGTGAGCCTGTACTCTCCAAATTTATCTAATCTGACTTTAAGCTGATTTATATTTTAGGCCTTGCAACATCTTGCAGTAGCAAGTTCCACAAATTAAATTCTTTTCAGATTGCTTTTCTCTCTTCTGCCTGGGTACCCACAAGCCGTAAGAGAGTAGTTGTGTTTTGTTCACCTCTTCCATGCAATTCAGTCATCTCTAGTCTTCATCTTGAATTCCCAGTCCAGTGGCACTCTCCTTCCGTATTTCCGTTCCGTATTTCTGATTTCCTTCTGTCATCTTGTCTCTCTTTCCTAGTCTTCCTCTTTTCTATGGTTTCTAAGGCTGGATGGCCAGACATTCACATTTGATGTAAGATACAGGTTTGCTTCAGTTAGACAGGGACATCATGGTGTTCTCTTCCCTTTTCAATTCCCTTCCCAGTTTTGCAGAACACGCTGCAAATTGGTATTGGGATGGAGTTGTTTTGGGTTTTTTTTTTCCCTCATGACAGCATAATTTACAGCCTGAGCATCGTCTAGCTTTATAATAACTCAGCACTGACATATTAGAGCAGAATACTTGTCCCATGATCTTGACAGCCCTGCAATTGTGTCATGGGGCGGAGCTGGTTGACTTGATTCCAGGGATGTTTCTCCTTTCTTGTTGGACTCAGGACCTTCTATAACAGGGCTCATTTCTTACTGAGGCCGTGATAAATACTTAACAGTTGCTGAACTGGAAGGTGATTTGTTTGGGAAGTCTGCAGCAAGCAGCTGAGAGCAGGATTTGTGAGCAATTGGACTGGGAATCTTTTGGGTTTTTTTTATTTAATAAAGCAAGAGAAATAGAGAGAGGGAAAGAACACCGTAGGCATAGGTGCCTGACTTTGTGGAGGTGTGTCTCTGAATGGAGGTATTAAAGCATTGTACAGTATAAAATTAGTTATTATTTTGAAATCAAAGCACTGAAAAGGCAGAGCCTCAAAACTCAGCCTTACACCTGTGTTCCTGCTGCAGTAAATATTTTTGTAAAAATCAATGGAGGGAGCCTACTCAGCAGTGTAAATTCTGTGTAATTATCGAGCAGAGAATTATAGTTGTCATGTATCGATTCCCCCTGCTTTGTTAGATCTTCCTCCTTTCCGCAGAGCTCAATTGCAGTCACAGTGTTGGCATTAAAGAGCTGAAGAGAGGAAAGCGGGTGCTGCTGTTAATCAATACGTGGGCAAGGGGATGCGTGTAAAAATGCACGTGTCTACATACGTTGCTCCGACAGCATCTGACTCGCAGAAACAAAACTGCTTCAGGACTGAAATTTCCTCCTCCGCTGCAGAAAGCTCAGCTGCTCCAGCACTTCGTGTGAGCTAATCTTGAACTGTTTTTTTCGGGGACAGCCCCAGAAATGAGTACATGTGCAGTTCTGGTTCCCTCCTACCTCCCCCGTTGAAAACATCAGCAATGTTTTGTCCTCAAAGTCATCCTAGGGTGCTTCACTTCACCTTAGAGGTCGTTGCAATGCAGAAGTGGGTAAAACACTTCCTAAACTGTGTTTCCAGGGGGAACTTGGAAGGAGAATGTCCCCTATCTGACTCAGTTTGCTTTTGCTTTAAAGCCAAAGGATTACATGTGTCATCTTGTGATGGGCTGTTAACATCACAGAATCCCACCGTTTCCAGTGATCCATGCTGAGGAGCTACACAGGATTATTCTGCTTTAAAACAAGCAACTGCAGCTGCTCAGGGGAGCATTTTTCCTTTGACTGCATTATGTGCCAGAGCAATTTACATCCACTAAACTGAAATACTGAATAGGGATTTGTGACAGAGTGGCAAAGTCATCCTTATTTTTGGATTCTCGGGAAAGGCAGGTGTTGCTTGCTCAGAGACACACTGTCCTGAGATTCAGGTCACACCTTGGTTTAACGCTGGTCCTTCTGAATACCCTAGTAATGCTGGTGGAGTTTCAAACTGATGGGAGCAGGAGTGTCCAGGATAAGGAGGGTCCATGGCTGGGGATGTGCGTGGGATCGGCCGCTCTTGTGGAGCAGAAAGTCAAAATTTCAAGGGTTAAAAAAAGAAGGGGGACATGGAAAGCTTCAAAAGAAAGTATGCCAAAGTTCAGGTTGCTTTGGATGTTCCAGGGTAGTTGCAGCCAGGGTTTTTCAGGGGGTTGTTTCAAAATTAAATACAGTAAGAAAAGGGACAATCTCAGTTCTTTGCACAGCAGGAAATGTTGCTGCATCTCTCGGTCCAAGGGATGGCGGGGCTGCCTTGCTGCTGCTGCTCCTCACGCCTGTGTCAGCCTTTGCATTGACAGCAATGTAACTGTCTCCCCGCCCTGCGGTACTCGGGCAGAGCTGGTGGCTGGGGCCTGGGGAAGCTTTGCATCCCACAGCCACGCTGCTGGCTTAGTGCCACCTCTTATTCTGATCGCATGGGTCTGCTGGTGAGATGGGGATCTCGAAAGTCCTCCTGGCCCCTGGGATCCCTGGATGCTGAGATGGCAGCCACAGGATGCAGCAGCCCTGTGGCTGCTCCGACCTCATCCTGCTGGGATGCAGAGCCAGCCTGGGATTGGGGTGGGGAGAGGCGTGGTGCGGAGGCTTTCTTGTACCAACAGCTTAAAAAAAAAGTTATCACCTGACCTTATGATTTTTTACCTTCTCTGAAGAAGGTTTTAAGTAGCTGCTGTCTCTGTGGCACTCCAAGCAGAACTGGTTTGTAGTTAATAAGATACACAGCTATTTTCAGCAAACATTCCTCATACAGCCCGCCAGCACAGGGTGGGCTGCAGGCTGTACTGCTAGGCTAAATGCAGAAAATGCTCCGGACTGTCTTGTAACTGAAAGCCAACTCCTGCCTACAGCTTCTCATCCTGCAATGTAGGATGAAGTGGTTATTGATGCAGCTTCTGTCTGTGAGAGGTGGCTGGGGAAGGGAAACCCTCATGCTGTGAATGAAAGGATGGCAGCAAACTTCCAAGGATTCATTTCTGATTCGTGTGCGTTTTTCTCAGCTGGCTGAGAAGAGGAGAATCCTGCTTTATAGCACTGTCTGCGGCTCTTAACTTTTCCATTTGTTTTCAGATGTAAGTCTTGGATGTGTGGGGGATGTAAATTAAAAAAAAAAAAGTTTAATTTCTTGTTTATTCCTGAGAGAGTGGAAGCAACCTTGTACAGGACTCTGTATTGCTGTGTTGAATACTACGAGGTGTTTTGGGAGAGGAGGAAGGAGAAGCTTTCCTGTGACTGCAGAAACCAAATTTTACCTTGTGTACAGAAAAGCACAGATAGCTTCCTCCCTTCCTTCCTCTGATTGTGCCAAGGCAAAAATTTATCACTTGTCAGCCAGTTTCTCTTTTGCCAATGTGTTTGGGTGTAAGCTCTCTGTAATAGAGAAAGCCAGGTCAAGGATAAAAATCCCGTACTAATCCACTGTCTATTTAATTTCAGCTAAACCCTCCTGTATTTCTGCCTCTTTACCTCTGTGGGGTCAACAAGGAGGCTGCTGCTTTAACTGTCATGCACAGAGGGAACTGTCTTGTTCTTTTTTTAACCTGATAAAATACCCTGCATTTCTGTGACAATCTGGCCACAGCTTCTCCCCATAACCCTTGTAGCTGCTGGGCTCCTTCTGTAGGGTCACTCCAGGTAACTGGAGTGCTGCACACCGGCAAATCAAAGCAATGTTTTTTGGGGATTTTTGGCTTTGGCTCCACGTTTGAAATCCCTTTTTCCTTCTGCCCCCTCTCCTCAGCCCTGAGGCTGCCTCACGTGCCTGTCGTGGTCTCATGTGTGGCAAGACAGTCACTTATTCTATGTATTTGTTTATCTGTGATTCTTCTTCCTTCAATGTTATTTAGAGCTCTTGTTCCAGTTTTTGAAAATACAGCCCTTGCATAAGGTTCTGCAGTTTCCAGTCTTGTCCTCTGTGTTTAGTACAGATGGGTGGGATTTGCCACCTAAAAATCATTTATGCCCTATCACTCCATTTAGTTATTCATCCCCTGTTTAGTGACTGCTGGAAAATACAGATGTTAGTGGTGTCCAGGTCTGAAACCCTGCCGAGTTATTTGGTCAGAGGACAGAAATAGAAATAGAATGGGAAGCTTTTGTTGTTACAGTATGCAGAGCAAAGCAGGCTACTTATATTTCATCGAGCACTGAAAGTTATTGCAATAAGTGTCTTTTTTTTGGGTATGATACTTAAAGTAATTCAGCTCTGTGATCTGAGAGCAGAACAAACTGAAACAGATTTCCTACCAGGTTTCTATCCCAGTCAACTGGGAGGCTGTATCCAAGCTGCTCAGGAAGAAAAGTTGAAGCATGCTGACATACGTGTACCACCTTGCTAGAAAACGTAAAGAAAAATTTGATAAGAACACATTTTGTGCTCATTTGCTAGGCACTCCTTCCCACGCAAACAGTCAGAATGAGCTGAAACAATAGGATCAGGTGAGTAGGAACAGGCTGGCAGGGAACAAACTGCTTCTCTATGGGCGGCAAGAAACAGAGGGAGGGAAAATTAAATAGCCAGGCATTTGGAGGACAGAAATGATCCACTCCAGTAGAGGTGGGGGCAGGAGATAGAAAATGCAGGCTCTCCCCCTACATTGTGTCTGCTTTCTAGACCTCGGACTTCTATAGCCGTGAGGATCAGGAGAAGCTTTCCTTCAGGTCTGTTCAATTCTGTATTTGGTGGGGCTTTTACAACTGCAAAGGGATGTTGTGCAACCATGGGCAGGTCTTCCTCCCCGCAGTCCTGCCACATCGTGCCACCAGCCATGGAGGGTAACAGAAGAGATCCAAGTCTTTCTTGCTTACGTAGTGAGCAGGCAAAGCTTTCTCCATGGGATGCATCAGCTTTTGTAGTGATCCCAGAGAGGCTTTCCTCGTGCAGAGACCAGGAAGCACGTGCTGCTTTCCCTCGCCCTGAGGTTCTCATCTCTGCTTGCACCAAGTAAATTGAGTCACAGAGATGGTACGGACTAGGTTTGTGAAAATTCCCCTTGCATGTTAGCTGTTTAAAAGTGTCTGTTGCCTGAGCAACAGCTAAGATTTATGAAAATCTAGGTTTTACTCTTTGTGCTTCTGACAGCAAATCCATGTTTGTTACTTTGCATCTTGACTCTCAAGGTAAATGGCATTGTCGTCAATTTAATATATCTAATCTGTTTATATTTCAGCAGTAAAAACATATCAGGGACTAGATTCTTGCTTCAAGAAAGAATTAATTTACTCTTCCCCTCCCTGTCCTCACAGTTTAAAACTTTGGCCTAACCCAAAGCTTCTTGTGCTTGAAATGAAAATGTGGATTTTTTTTCTGTGTTGAAAATGCTCAGGTTTTGGCTCTTCACCTGTCATTTCCCTGCAGCTCCCTACAGTAGATCACACCAGTGCCCTTGTGCTGTAATGCAAAGTCATGCTAGATAATCACGCATCAGCCCAGGAAACATGACTTGGCCCATGATCAAACCTGTTTCACAGCTCAGTATACTCTGTACAAAAGGTTTTTGGCTCATATAAATCAGCCTGTGCTACTCCTGATGCACTGTTCATTTTGGGGTTTTATTCTTACAGACATTAATGAAATGACTTTTGGATGTGTCCCTGGGCGCTTTTTTTTTGAGGTCTTAAATAAAAAAAACTATTCTTGCTTTCTCATGTTTGTGCTTTTTAATAACTAATACATTTTTCTAGCAGATGTGGTGTTTATTTGGATTTATAAAAGCAAGATGATAAAATATCCAGCTCAAAGACTTAAGTACCCTTGACAAATGTATTCAAAACAAACCAGACATGAAGACAAATCTAGTGACAGCCTCCACTGTGTACAGCCATAGCTGAGTGAGCTCCCCAGCACTGCGGAAGAAGCAACCACTGTAGTCTGTCCTGAAGAGCACCGTGGGGTGAGAATCAAACCTCCCATCCAGCCTTGACTGGTGTATCTAGAGATTTGATCTTTGGAATTTAAGGGGTGAACTGTTGACAGGGAGAGTTGTAGTAATGCTTGTTAGAATGCTCTTCAGTATCTCCTGAGAGAACGAACCTGGGACCCATCTCTTGCTGTACTCACCAAGTGGCTTCTTACCTATTGTACCAGATCCAAGTAATCAAGGGGTCACTGGGAGTCCCCAAGAAGAATTTACCTCTGTCACATGGAGATGAGTATCAGGTATGGTAAGGAGTGTTAATATTGAATAGAAAACCTTGTCACCCTCTGCATGAAGGTGTGGATACCCTGCTGCTGCAGAAACCTGAATATCTGACAAGACCTGCAAGTAATATAATTTCTTCTTTAGAGGAAGAGTTCTCTACTACACTTCTGGGATGCTCCCCTCAACCTGATAGTGCCTTCCCTAGGTGGTCACTGATAAAGCATTACAAATCCTTTAAGAGTTTCTGTGAGCACTGAAATGAGCAAAGCCCATTTTCCCATGGATTTGGGACTGAGATTCATTGACTTTGTCTACAGAGTTGGCATGTCCAGTTGAATCCTTTCCTGTTGGGATGCCTTTATAAGGTTCTCTCTAACGTGGAGTCCCTGGTGTTTGGTAAAATACGGGTTCCCACTGCAATTTTTCTCTCTCGGAGAGACAAGTTGAACCTTTCTGCCTGTTCTGTGAAAATTGTAGGAACTTACTTGTATTTAGGCCTTCACGTCCGTGTTGTATTTGGTTACAAATCTGAGTTGAGATCAATGTGAGTTTGAGCACCGGATGGAATTTGAGGAAGGATTCCTCTGCCTTTGGAGCTCGCTCACTGCATGTCCTTGAGCAAGGAGCTGGGTCTGGTGAAGCACCGGTGAGCTGTGCCTCCAGTTTGACTGTGTTTGTATGTGCGCAGAAGCGTGTTTGTGTGTCTGTGTGTGTCTCCAGCCTGGCTAGTCACTCAAGCAAATATGTGGGTTCATTCTGCTCACCTGCTCATTTGAAAATATTGGCTTTAACTTCTTCTGTGTATCTTAGCTTTCTCATCCGTGAAATGGAAACGATAATACTCATTTGCTTACCTCACAAATTTGTTGAGAGGATTAACTAATGTGTGTAGAGAGTTTTGAAACCTTGCGCAAATATTAAGGTGATTGTTAATAGGCCTTTCAGAATAACAGATCTGTCAAATAAAAGAAGCTAGAAGTTGAACTGTCTTCGTGCTTTACAGCAATCTGGGCTTCCAGGCTTGCACCAGGTGTGTTTCTCTGGCAGTGGGATTTGTGGGGCTTCCCGTGTCCCTGCTCAAAGGTGCGCGCCGTGCAAGACTTCACTTTGAAATACCCTTCACAACCTAGTTCTCATGTCTGCTGCCCAGCTCGTCAGCTTGCAAACAGCTGAGCTTGAGGCATTTTAAGAAGCTTCAGAAGTGTTTTGGAAATCTCCAGTTACGAGATTGTATTCAATTCTCCTAAATGAAGTCTCAGGCTGTACTTTTTAAGGATTTTCTTTTTAAGTATAGGTTCAAGGGGATGAATTTCTCTTTCAGAATGCAAGCTTGCTTGAAAT
This sequence comes from Chlamydotis macqueenii, assembly GCF_036417535.1. Lineage (NCBI taxonomy): Eukaryota > Metazoa > Chordata > Aves > Otidiformes > Otididae > Chlamydotis > Chlamydotis macqueenii. The sequence continues at coordinate 7,005,519 of NC_141567.1, read as the reverse complement.
GTCATGGCTCTTTGGAGAAGACTTCTTCCCCTCCTTCAACTCTGGTAATCTAGATATACCAACCTGACTATGTATATAATTTTCTATGTGATCTTTCTCAAACCCAAGTTGTGTTTATCAGCTTCCATGCCTCTACCTTGGTGTTGTCCTTTCCACATGAAGGTTTTTCATCCTACAGGAAGGAGCAAGTCAATCAAACAACGTATCTTCTGAAAATTAGTCTCTCGTCTTGTCACAAAGTTTTAAGAACTAATCTGAAGATGTGTTTCGAGTCTTTGAAGTCAGGCGGAGAACACATATGCTGTATCTCTTCCACTTCCAAGCATGCAAGGGGATTAATTTTTTCTAGTTTTCTCTTTCTCATTACTCTTGGCCTATTAAAATAGAAATTACTTCCACCCACCATGTTCTGGAAAAAGCTGTTTGCTGTTCTAGCCATAAGGCTCTCATTAGAGTCCATGGGAGGTATATGACTAACCCTTGGTGTGCGCCACTTTAGGAAAAAAAAAAATGTAGTTACTAACATGGCTTTTTTTGTGGAAAATATTTTGGGCGTGAAAAGAGGACTTGATTTTCTCCTTCATCTATAACATATTTATGGGGGAGTTCGCATGTTTCAGTATGCTTTGTATATCCTGGAAGGAATATACCCAGATCTCCTCTTAAAATAGTGATGGAGTTCGGCCAAAGTATGACAGCTTTGGAGCCTCCTATTCAGTATGTTCAAAACAGAGCTCCCTCTGGGCAATACCTGGTGCGTAAGGTGACTGGGTTTTGGTTGCTTCCATGCTCTGCTTGAGCTTCCTCAGTTCTTCATTCACTCTTCCCCTGGGGTTGTGTTTAACGTCTCTGTGAGGTACTTGCTCTCCAGCTGCTGGGACAGAGGGGTCATCTCCTTTCTCTGCTGCTGAGTGAATTGGACCGTTGTGGCTTGTCTCAGCTCCAGATGATTTTAGTGCCTACTCATTTCACATTTTTAGCCCTTAAGTCCCTATGGGGCAGCTTAGTTTCCTACCTACTCAAGACAGACTAAAAACTTCCAAGCCAAAGCTGTTGTCTTACATGTAATCAACCTCACCACGTGGTTGAGCTGGAGTAGCCTTGGGTGGGTGATGGCTCTGCTGTGCACACTCAGCGACCCTGGCACTGATGCACGGGGAGAAAGCGTGTCGTACTGATACTGAAAATTGATATTGGAGATGTTTCTGGATGACTGCGTTGCAGTGGTGCACCTCAAAATAAAGTGAGTTGGTCTGCCAATTTTACATGGAAGTTTGGGTCTTCTTTTTAATAGAAGGATTCAGTGAAGAAGTGATGTGGTAGTACTAAGGCCTAAAATGACGTCAAGGGGGAAGATGGAGATCTTTGAGCTTGTGCCATGAGACAGTTTTGGAAGTCTCCATGATAAAGGACTTACAGTGGCTACAGCATTGAGATACGTGCTTGAAATGTCGTCATCAAAGTGCTGGTTAACTCATTCCCCACTCAGAGTTGGCAATGCTTGTGGGAAATAAAAAACCTTTCCTCATCTGTGAGGTGTGAACACTGGTTGTGGTTTTATGTGATTTTGCAAGTTTTTGTCTCTTTATTACCTAGGCAGACTGATGATATGTGAGCAGTCTCTGCAGATGTTGGGATTTTAGCATTGCTGGCTTTTGCCGTTCTCTCGTGGAAGCTCGCGGCTGGCTGGCTTTTTAAATATCTCAGTAGTGCATCAATATCTGGCACTGTGGAGGGAAGAAATAAGCCTTTCTGTGAATGTGAAGTGTGCTGAACTAAAGCCAACGATCTTCAGAGCTTTTAATTACTAAACCATTCAAAACCTGCCACTTTGGAGAGAGATATTTTGACACCACTCGAAGGTTTTAACATCTGCTCTTTGTACAGAGCTGAGGCACTTGGTAGAATCTGTTTAATTTTTCATTCTCAGATATTTTCCTTTGTGTTCCTATAACAACAATAATATAATTTGCAGAATGGGAGCTCTGTCAGCAAAGACAGCGAGGTTTTTGTGGTGCAAAAATTAGTCGTTATTGAATTCTCAGCAACTGAGTATGAGATCATGTTTGGGGAGTAGGGTTGGAGAAGAATTGTGTGGATTATAGTCCAGTTGAGACACTACTGCCTCCAAGACTTTGGATGAATGATTTCAATTAATGCTTTCCTCGTTTATGAAACTTCACAGGGTGTTGTGGGCTTTGAGTAATATTTTCAAAGAGGTAAAAGCAATGGATGGAAATGTCTGTCAAACCACATAGAGCTACCAGTTGTTCATCATGGGCTGTGGTTGGACATTTGTTGGTTTTAGTGAAGGTTTTATTTGTGATGGTGAAATGCTCTCATATGGGATGCTGCCAAATGCTTCAATGGTCACAGTAATCACTGGTATCCAGTTTATCCATGTGTTTTCTACTTGCAGTCAAGGCAGAAAAAATACAAAAGTGCTGTGACACGTGGCGCTTCCTTGAAACCAGAGACGTGGTACTTGATGTGGTTTGGAAGAGTTGTAAAAGTCGGGGGGAGGTCCAAGAAGTTCTTGCTGGCGTACATGTTTTATACCTGATCTTTCTACTCATTTAATACAGGAACCAGAACAAAGATGCTTTGCTTCCCACTGGGCTCTCTGGATCCCACGGTTACAGCCATGCCCTTAGGAGAAGGGAGCAGCAGGTGCCTTTCCTGTTAGCATCTGCCCAAGAGGCAGATTTTCTAACACCAAGTGGCACCGCCCACCAACTGCAGTGGGCATCACTTATGCCAAGAGATGTACTTTCTGGTTTTGATTCTGCCTTGATAGCACTGTCACGGAGAACGAGATCGGAGCAGAATTCCTGCATCCTGCCTGCACTTAATTAGCTATGCTGTAAAGCTGTGTCACTCACTGTAACGTGCTGTAGCTCTCCCCAAACAGTTTTATAAATGGCTTTTTTCCCTTCTTGCCTTTCTACAGCCCTACCTCCACCTAGAGCCACCAGCTAGTTCAGTTTCACACGTTGGAGGGTTGACTGGGCTGTGGGGTTGAGATTTGGATCCTCGATAGCAGGTGGGAGCCTGCCATCCGGGCTGGAGCCGTTCTGTGGTGCGGCCTCCCTGCAGTGTCAGGGCGATCCTCTGATAGCGGCCCTTTGAGTCTGGGAAAGGACGCTGGTCAAGTGGGAGATTGTATTCTCTGAAGTTTTGTGGAGCCAGGCTGTGTCTAACTCCCCCGTTTGCTTTCCAGGAAGAAACTAAAGCCGTTGTTTCTTCAACTGTCTGATTTTTGCATGCAGGCTGTTGATTTGCATGTGTCCTCCTGCTCCGTCAGTTTGAGAGTGGCTTGCTGTTTGATTTTGGTCTAATCTTTTCAGCGAAGTGAGGGCTGGGCTTGAAAAGAAGCTTGTAGCCTTCTTTCCCAGCTGTTGCACAGGAAAAAACAGCCCCTCCTTGCTTCATTTCCAGGCATCGCTCCTCTGCTCGAGCTTTCGGAGAGGCTGTCAGGGTAACTCTGGCAGCAGTTTTAGTTGCTGTCATGACAAGACCAGTGCTGCTGTGTGTCTTGTTTCCTGCTGTGATAAGCCTTGAAGAAAGCAAGCTTGCTTTTCCCGCGGATCTAGTAGTAAAACAGGCATGAGGAGCAGGATAGTTGTCTACAGTTGTGGAAGGCACAGCTGATAATGAGTATTTTGTACCCGAAACTAATATGACCCTCCCTGAAAATACAGAGTCAGAATAGAAAAGTTCTCTAATTATTAAAATTGAACTTGAGGAAGCTCTAAATTGGATTTGGTATATATGGCCAAAAATACTTTATCTCTGCAAACAACCATGTTCCAGAACAGCAAAGCTGATGTGTTTCTTGCTTTTTCTGACTCCGTTCTCATCGGGACACTTCCGTGCAGCTCTGGAGGCCACGTGAGTGCATGCAAAGGGCTAAATGCCTTCTGCACGGATGGAGGTGTGATGACTGCCCATTCTGTGACAACAATTTTCCAAATGCTGTCCCCGTTGTTCAGGACAGAGTATGCAACTGCTCAGAGTATTCATCGATATCAGGAATTCATCGGGCTTCCCTGGATGCTACAGTGGCGTTGGCACGTGTTTGCAGTCCAGCGTTGCTCTTCAAAATGGTGTGAACGACAGAGGATCCTTTGTCTTTAAAGCATAGCTGGGCTGCTCTGTTACTTTTCCCTATGCCTAGTCTTTTCTTTCTGCCTTTATCTCCTTGATTTTGTCATCCATCTAAAGATCTTTGGATAAAAAGTGCTAGCTGTAATCTGTAGGGTATATACAGACCTTTACACAGGCTAGCCCGGATGTAGGGAACAGCCTAACAGCGGAGGCTCAGAGCTCTGGACAGGCTGTTTTGCCCTCTTACGGAGCCTCTGTTTTCAAACACTGTCAGGATGCTTATTTACAGAGATAATTTTTATCAAGTTTTATCAAGCCTGACCCTGATCTCAATTTTATAGAACATTCCCTGTTTCCTGCCACTTATGGACACTAATCAAGTTTAGGGAATAAGCTGATGATTAGATTTAACTCTGAGTTGGTCAGGAAGGCTCCAGTTAGGGTGGGCACGTGAGCATCTGGATGAATTTCTGTAGAAAGCAAAGACAGGATGTGCAAAGCCAGGCAGGTATGGAAGCCTGCAGCAGAATAAGGTGGGCATGCAGCATCACGTGCGGTACGCTGAGCTGTGCTTAAATGCTCTCTGCCCCTTGGGATCTGAAGCCCATGGAGTGAAACAATGCCCATGAAAGCCAAGCTTTTGTTTGCATCTTTAGATGTCAACAGAAAAGTGTGCAAACATGTCAGTGAATGCAGTAACTTCTCAAATATTGTGCAGAAACATCCACTTGCAGAAAGCAAACGTGGTTGCTGGAGAGGTGCCACGCAGCTCTGCAGTTCCCTTCCTCTCATCCGGGGAAACACCTCTTGAAATGCTTACTGGGGGCCGGCCGGCATGGTCTGTGGAGGGATGTGTGAAGACAGGAGGCATCCACCATTACCGTAAGCTGTCAGCTCTTAAAGTTGGTGCTTCGTAACTGTAGAGAGACTGAAGAGGAGGAGCAGATCCTGGAGGCTGGAGCAGTGCCTTGTTGACATAGCAGCCGTGGGAGAGAGCTGCTGGGGTGGGAGGGAGAGCTCTTGAGAAATGGGCAAAGCACGGGGAGAGAACGGAGCTCTTTGCATGGCTCCCTGCCACGAGACGTGGCTGTACGCAGTTGCAGGCTTTCAGTTATGATGGTAAAAGAAAATCTCATTCCTCTGAGTCTGCAGGTAGTCGTGCTGTTTAACTAACCTTTCCTTTGAAGTCTTGGCAGACTGCAGTTTTTCGAAGAGGCTTTTACTTTTGATTAGGCACAGAGCTGAACAAAGCGCGGCTCCCAAGTGTATCCCAGACGGAGACATGACACAGGAGTAGGGCTGGCGCAGGAGTTGGAACAATGTGGGGTTGTGTAGCAGTCGCTGTAAGGACCCTATTGCACCAGCATAGGCCATATTTACATCGCCTACAGCCTGCATCCATCCATAGTTCTGTTACAAACTTTATTTTTGTTGTTTAAATCCCAAATCTGATGCAGAGCAGATCCATCATGGTCTTCAGCAGTCTGTACCTTCCCCTGGATCAGGGGTAGGTTATGGTGCAAGGGTCAGCTGTGCTCATTGCGAGCAAGTTATTGCATATAATCACTCTTTGCAGAGCAGAAAAGGAGCTGTGCTCACCTTTATCTTTTGTTGGTGTTAGATCCTGTGTTGTATTCAAGCAAAAGGAGAATTGATATGAGCTAGACTGAGATTCTTCAAATGAGTATGTCCCAAGCTTGTGAAGAAGCTGGTCATGCCAGTGGATCAGGTGGGTTAGTGCCCTGCATCCTGACTGTATGCTTGATGTACAATTAATGTAACCGTTGGAAATGGTCATTCCGCACCTCAATCTGTCATGATTAAGAAACTTCAGATTCTTGGTGGTCAGATACAAGGATAGGATGTTACCAAGTGGTTTCTGGGCTGCTGTGGTCCTCACTGCAAGTCCCAGTTTGGTGACCGGTGAATGATGTGTTTCCTGTCATCATAGTCAGAAATGGGTCATGTGAAGCCAAGTATTTGAGCTGACTTGAAATGGTACTTATTCCAATTTTGAGGTTAAAAAAAAAGAAAATCAAAACAAACAAAAAGAACCCTCCACGTGCAATTGTTTGAGATAACTACTTCTATTCCCAGTGGGACACCCTGCCTTCCTGCTAATTGCAAAGCACACTGGACTTTATCTTCTGCGGTGAGATCAGCCGTAACGTATGCGCACTTAAATATAATTTTGGTTTTAGAAACACACTTAGAAATATGCTCGTCTGGTGTTACCTTTCTCAACCATAAACCAGCTATCATCTGTCTTCAGAGGCCATCATATTTTCCAGCTGAGTCAGTGTATACAGAGTTTATTAATAAATCAGAAGGAGCAGAGTCACCATCAGTGCCCCTTGGCAAACCAGTTCACCTCCGTGGTGTCTCAGGTTTCCAAGCCCCCAAACTGGGAAGTGAAACAGACTTCTCTTTGCGCAGACCTGCTACTGAGAGCTGTTTGTGGTTAATAATGATCTGTCATCTTCTTCATTTTGCTTTTTCAACTCAGATTGGTGAAAATGTTTTCCTCAAAGCATTGCTTAGCCTTGGCTTTGAAGAAGGTGTAGTGGTGATGAGTCCTTGTGCCTTCGCTAGCAAACGCTCCTCTCTGGTCTTGTGCAAGCTTAAACAATGGTGTACTGGAGCTTTTCCAGGAGATGAGTGGTCAAGTGCCAGCTCTATTTTAAGGAAAGAGGACAGAGGTGAAGGAATCACTAGTTGAGACGTAATAGTTACCATAAGGGTTTGTGTAGGTCATTCCGGTAATCAGACTGTTATTTGTGGTTTCTTTATATAGCTGTCTCTTCTTGCAGGGCTACAAAACCTTGGTATTTTTTGCAGTGATATCCAGCTTCAAGTATTAAAATGCCAGGTGGTCAAAATTTGCCAGAAGACAATTTTCTGTGAGAAATATGAGAAATAATTCATAAAAATATACCATGTCTCTGATTCTTGAGAAATCCCAAGAAATAAGGTGACTTCAGTTCCTTTCCAGACAAGTGTATAGTGCTATTACTCTTCAAGATTTCTTATTTTAAAAGCATCTTGTTACTGAAATAAACTTCTGGGATGCATTTTAAGATTTAGATGGCATCTCCAGATACATGTGGAGAGTTTCTGTGTTTCTGAAGAGGTATAGAAAAGCATCTTCTGTAAACCAAGAATGCTATTTTTGTTCATTGATACTGTAGAAGGGGGGAGAACAGAAGAAAATTCATGCCCTGGACTTGAAACAAAAAGGCAAGAGATTTTTTTTTCAACTGAGGTTCAGTATTTACTTCTGTGTCCTGACAGAAATAGAGCTGCCCAACATCTGATAAAATGCATTTTTAATTGGTTAGGTATGTTGTACACATTTAAAACGCTGTTGTAGGGCTCTCCTGATGTACTGTGTTTGAAAGCCCTGTTCACATGCATTTGCCTAGGGTCAATTTTGGCTTATATGTCTCTCCAGATCCCTGTTTTCTCCTTCTCTCATCTCCAAGCTGGTAATAAGATTTCTTATTATCTTCTTGCTTATGACTCCTTCAAGGCTGCTGACAAAGGGGCCTCAGCTGCTCTCTTGCTATTATCTGGGCAGATATCAGTTGAATTTGAAAGGGTGGATTAAATAAGTGCTTCGCTAATGTTGCCAGGCCTAACTTCATTATTATGATCTCGCAGAGGAGGAGAGGAGCGGGGAAGGAAATGAGCTGTCTGAAGAAAACTGAGTGCCAGAATAGCAGAGCATCGTGCATGCATATATTTCTGTACATAAACAAATATGTGTATGTAGGCATATGGTACCTAAATTTGTAAGACCTTGCCTTCTTTCTTTCAGATACATAAATTGTTTATAGATCCAAGTAATATACAATACATTCTGCTTTGGAAGAAAACACTGAAATTGAAGAGAGGAGTGACTGTTGTTCACATACATGTTTTTCCACATGTTTCTTCCTGGCATTTATGGTGGATCTGTCTCTGTGAAGGTATTTGAGACTTAGCTTATCAGGGAGATACCTGGGAGCCTTTTTAGGGACCAGAGAAATAAGCCTCTGTTCTTTGACTTTTCCTGCATCCTGCAAATCAAAGTTCCTGTGGCCTCTCCTAGTTGTTGCATGGGGATATCGTGTCTCTTGTGCGGGGAGCCTGGCTGCAACGTTTGCAGTCTGATCCAGTAAGATTGAGACACAGTGAAACAGAATTGTCTTCTTAATCATCTCAATGGGTAATTATATACAGAGGTTCCTTTGCCTTGGTTTCCTCCGATTCACCTTATCTGGTCAGACAATAGTCTTCAGCATAGGGATGCTGCTGTTTGGGCTGTATTAATTTCCTAATGCAGTGAGGCCCCCCTCCTCTCTTGGGTCCTCTAAATGTGAACAAAACAAATGCTCAGTGTTGAGTGCTTTGAAAATCTCAGATGAAAGGCAAAGTATTACTAGGAAGAATTAGCGTTTCCTTCCCCTCTGCATTGATCAATGGAGAAGCAGTCCCCTTGGAGGCTGGAGAATGGAGACAGCCTTGTGGATGTGCTGATTTGTTCTGCATGATGATTTCTCTTGGAGTAATTGCACTGTCAGAGAGTTTATCAGCTAATGAAAACCTACTTCAATAACATCAAAAAACAAGGATAAGTGAGCCTTGGTTTTCTTTTTTCTTTTTTCTTTTTTCTTTTTTCTTTTTTCTTTTTTTTTTCTTTTTTTTTTTTTTAACCTCTCTCAGCATCCGTTATTCATGAGCCAATTCTCTTCACCACTCTGGTGGGTTGCGGAGGATAAGAAAACCTCATCCACCAGCCTAATGAAACCACATGTAGAAATGGGTGCCTAGATGAGAAAAATCTTATCCAAGAGCAGATGGGGTGGAAGGAGAAACCACAGAGGAAGTTTAAGCTAATCTGAACCAAGCTCCAGTTGCACAAACTGTGAATTGGCCCTTTCTCTGAGCTGTGCTAGGGTCTGCTGTGCGGGCCGGGTCTCTCCTGCTATCCCAGCCCAGTTTTGTGCAGATGTTGAGTCCACCTGGCAAAGTAGTGCTCCGGGATTGCTGGTGCAAGGAGAGTGTTGGAAAGGTCTTGCTGAAGGAGCAGCGTTCCCCACTGTAGCAGGGAGGTGTGAGCTCAGAACAGCTTTCAGAAACCAACCATCTCTGTAAGTTGTAGATATTGTAGCTTGTGGCTGGAGGAAGAGAAGACCAGAGGGTGAGAGCAGGAAGGGCAGAAACTGTGCATGTTCAGCTCTGTGGGACAAGAGGGACTCAGACCCTCAGGAGGTTCGGCTGGTTCTGGCAGTACTTGAGCATGCCCCGACACCAAGCCGTGATCCGAGTCCCCACGCAGCATTGTAATAAACCGCACGTTTCCTAACCCATGTTGTTAAGCTGCAGGCTAATGATAGTGCTCCAGATCCAAATGACATTATTTAATAAAGAGGGTGTTCTGGATCCCAGAAATGTACAGAGCAGTTTAAACAACAAAAAGCAGGATGGTGCTCTGAAGGTTATGTGTTGTCTGCTGGCTGGGTTTTCCTGGGGAAAGGCAGAAGTTGCAAGGCAGGGAGAGCCATTTACATGGATCAATGAAGCCACACCGAGTGAAGAAATATTGTGGGTGTGTTTGGAGAGAGACAGGCACCGTAAGATTAATAAGCTAAATAGCTCCAGTGCAGGAACCGTGTTGGCTACTAAAATACTTCTGTCTGTGCCTGGAATGTTGGCATCCTCATGTTGCCGTGAGAGCCTGCGCTTGTCGTAGGGAGTGAAGGAGGCAGGATGGTGTCCAGGCACACACACCCCAACTCCACAAAAGCTCAAGTCAGAGGAGACATTGGACCAAATGGATAAAGCAGGGAGTCAGCAAGAGGGTCAGGGTGGTGTTTCTGGTTGCCTTGCTTTAATGCTTCAAAATGAAGGTGTCACTCGATGAGATTAATGCCACTGCTCTGCCCAGCTTAAAGCGTTGCCACAAGCCTTGCTTCTCCCACAGCTGGGATACCTTGACTGGAGCAGCAGTGCTGTCTCCCCTCCCTTTCTGAGCCAGAATGAACCCCTAAATTCTTAGTGTTGTGCTCAAAAAGCAACTTCCAGATAATAAATCAAGGATTATCTTTTGGAATACTTATTTACTTTTTAATTTTTCTTTTCATTTGAAATTTATGGGCAGCACATTATGTCAGACAGGAAAAGATGATATTGTTCATTTTGAAGGCATCTTGGGGAAAATATATGGGCAATTAAAAAATGGCAGTAGTTGGAAGAGAAGGGACTTGAAAATGTCCCTTTCAGTTTGCACTATGAAAAACCAAGTTTTTTTTCATGTGAAAATGGTTCCAGTAAATTGTTAACAAAGGTGCTTCTAATATCACATCCCGACCAAGGTTGAGAGCTGCGTTAAGAGTAGATGTTATTGGGAATCCTGGTTTGTGCCTGTGCATCACGCCGTTAGTGTTAAGAAATTGGTGTATGGGGAGCAAGTTTGTGTTTAAAATGGTAGTCTTGAGTTAGAAGAAAAACTTATTGTGCTATGAGGAAAAGTTTTATTTGCTTTAGGAGAGAGTTTATTTCCATGTAGAGCTAATTTGGAGGTGATACAGTACAGGGCAGAAAAGATAGTAGGATGTCAGCCTATTTCCTCCTTTCCTGGGGGGAAATACACCGTGAAACATCACTGCTAAGGAAATAGTAAATCCATGCAAATTGGAAAGTGAGGTATTTCATCTTCTCTTGGAGTTTTTTGCTCACCTCCTGTCTCCAGGAGTGTTCAAATATTTACCTACACTGGAAAACACAGGTCGATAAATAGCTGCATCGTCAAAGATGTGATTTTATTTTTCTACTTGTGTTTTTTCCCAGTGCAGGACTAAGGGGAACACTGTCTTATTTGTTATACTTTATTTTGCTTACAAAAGCGAATAAACTATTCAAATGCAATTACCACAATTACCACACATGGGTGCACAACTGCACCCATACTGAGGCATGTGGCTGGGTGAACGGGATGCCATTTTAAGCACCGCCAGCTAGTAAAAGCAGCAAACTTCCTAGCATAGGCAAACCCTTAAATTGGATTGTCTGATCCATGAAATGCTAGTGCTCTGTCTAAAATTTCCCTTGAAAGCCTTCAAGCCCTGTACAAGTTTCATTGGGGTCTTGGAATGTGATGGTGGTGGATTCGATTTTAAACTGCAGTTAAAGTTTCCTGACTTTTCTGGGAATCTAAGTGCTTTTCCTACACTGATGCTACCCTGTCAGTAATTGAACCCTCAGAGCATGGATGTTTCCTCTCTCATGGAAATGTAATGGAAATGTGATGCTTAAACCAAAATTCACACTTCTGAATTTCTTGCCCTTAGTTGGACAGCTGATGGCCGAGAGTCCTCTTTCTTCTTCCCTTGAGCTTCCTCCTTCCCTTCTCCATGCTGCCAACCTGCATTTTCCTGTCCTGTGATATTTGCACCACTAAATAGAGGGACAAAGTGTCTAATTAAGATATTTAAAGACGTTTCATTAGGCCAGGGACTGATCATTGCATGGTGTCAGGCAGGACCGCTTACACCGCGTGGTGCAGCTGTGAAATGCCATGGAAGCCGCTTCGCCGGGCTTTGTCCCATGGGGATGCCCGGGAGCTGCTTGTCACAACAGAGGAGCTTGGCTTTGGGAGTGAGATAGGGCAGCACAAAATGGTGATATTTGCAGTCTCCCAAATCCGATAGTGTAGAGGGGCTTGGTTTTTGAGATCCTGTATGTACAGCTGTAGATGTTAGGGCTAGTAGTGGAACATTCCCCCAGTTAATTGTTCAGGGTCACAGTTGCTAAAGCCTCAAGCAGGGCTTTTCCCATGACCTCAAAAAAATTCAGTATCAAGGTCATCAGAGACATTTGCCTCTGACTCCAGTGCTTAGGCAGTTATTTTAGGCAGCCTGGATCATCCCATGCATGTGTGCACTGACATATGCAGGCAAACCTTTCCCAGCCATAGGAACCAGGCACCCGGCTTCTCACTGAGGTATTTGACAGAGGCTATAGAATACCAGAATCACTGGGGCAAGTTTCCAAATGGTTTATTTGGGTCTACACTGGAAGACAAAGTCCTTGTAGATGGCTGAGAGCCTTCCTTTCCCTCTTTCTCGCTCATGGGCACTGCAGCAGTTGGGACCTGTGCATCATTACATTGCACCCGCACAGGAGGAGCGGAGAACAAATATTAACGAGACCCAGAACAAGGACCAATTTTTACACTGACAGTGGAGCTGCTCATAGGGCAATGCTGCTAGCCATGAAGGAAGGCAAAACTTTGCGGTGTAACCATCTGGCGCTCCATCAGTCCCCGCTACCACTCTCCACAGGCTTGTCTGCAGCCTTTCTGTCCGTCTGTCTCACTTCGTGTCAGCACTTGTCGTGGTTGCCGTTCTTTGTTCTGCTTCTGGCCCTGGCTGCTGAGCAGCACGCTCCCAATCTCCTAGACAGACGCCAAACTGCTTTGAGAGCATAATTCAGTCACTGCCTCCAACAGCCAGTTTTAATTCGGTCTTTACATCCGAGACTGGAAGTCACCAGTGTCCTCAGACTGGTTCTCTGCGTCATTGAAGGAAGGTGGCATCTGCACTTAGCAGTGATGGTGGGACCCTTCAGTCTCACATGGAGAAGGGAGCTGCCTCTTCTGTGAAGAATTTCCCTAAGCGCAGGCATCTCGTTAGCAGAAGCCAGAGCTACGATATTGGCGGTGTCACGCTGTGAGCTGAGTGGATGGCATTCGAGTGAGATGTTTCTGCGTATGATGCTATGGGGAAGGCTGAACTTGGGTTTTTCTGTCAGTGCTCTGCAAACAGTTGTTGGATGACTTTTCCATCTTACTGTTCTTGGTGTGCACTGTTTCCAGGAGATGAGAGCTTTCTAGTTTATGATTCCTGTAGATAAGCTCCTGTTTTCTGTTTTGGCAAAGAACAGAGCATTAGCAGAAGTGGCCAGGTGTTACCATAACGTGATATTATAAAAAGACAGGGACTGGAGCTTGCACGTAGGCTGTGGTTATTTTTGGTTTTGTTTTTTACCTCTAAAAGGGATGCCGTGTAGGTTATACCCGCAGGTTGCATCCTCCCATCTGTATTTGCAAAGCAATCCAGTTGATGTCTCTTGGCAAGCTTGAAAAGGCAGCCAGAGCAACAGATGTCTGTGAGGTGCTGCTCCAACATACCCTTGGGCAAACCTGTCAAAAGGAACTTTAAGAGGAGGAAACCAAGGAGTCCTCTTACAACAAAGCCATGCAAGGGGGTTGCAAATGTCTTTCTAGCAAGGATCTCACGAGAGAGAAGAAGGAAGGAGGAAACACAGGGGTTATAAGCAATCTTCACCCAAGCATACGTTTGTAGGTGTTTCCTTCCTCATGTTTTTCTGGGTTATGAAACCATTAACGCTTTCCCCCTGTCTAGCTCTAAGTGATGCCTATTCCCTTCCCCGGTGGTATCAGGCAACTCAGCACATGTAAGGAGTTGGTCTGCTTGGCCTGGTGATCCCTGCATGGCTGATCTTGCTGAGCCATTCTGTTAACGGAGTGTCTGGGAAGATATTTGCCTGAGCAATAATTCCAGTTGTGAAATCCTGTTTTATTTGTTCCTATATTCCTTCCTTTTTCTTGTCCCTTAAAGATAACATGGGGGGAAAAATTATCAAGTTATCGGTAAACAAGGCTTTTGATACACCTACTGCTTTCCTTGGTTTGCCTTGAATTGGAGACTTGCCTGGAGTGAGGTACTGTGTCATTTTCTCCAAAGGACTGAGCTGGTTCCTGCACTCTCTGTTTGTTCAGGTGCTCTGCTAGCTACAAAATCACACCAGACCAGCTACCTTGGGGAGCCTGGGGCTCACAGGTGGGCGCAGAATGCCTCTGTGCAGCACAGTTTGTAGCATCGTTTACTGTAAAACACTCGGTGATGGAGCGCATACCGGTCTGGCTGAAGGTGAACCCATCAAAACCAGAACAAATGTGTTTTTGTTGATGTTCTTGGAAATCTAAGTTATTCCCCCCCTCAATTTAAATTATAGTTGTGTCACTAGGGCTTTACTCTTAAACATGAACTTGACTTGCTGCATATGTGTTTAGCAGCCTGCAGTTTTGTAGGTTTGTGGTCATAATTTAACATTTGGTGTTAGCCTGAACCTGTCCATCTGTGAAGAAGCTGTAATAAGTTTATTGGTACAGTTGTCACAACCTTAAATTAAAACAAACATGTATGTCATATTCAAATTGATTTTTTTCAACATTTAAAAAATAATTATTTATTTTAATTATTCTTTGTTTCTGTGGCTTTCGGCGCCTGCTTGTACTCCAGCTGGGGCTGCAGTAGCCAAAGTACCATGAGATGAGTCTGTTGTTCTCGTAGGATGAAGTGTTCTGCAGCAATGCCTGCAAAGTGGAGCAGGGGCAAGAGCCTCATTTTACTCCCTTACCTCCTTCTCATGTGGTTTGCTCCTGCTTTTGGCTTTACAAAGGAAAAAAGAAATCTGCTCTTGGGTTTACGGAAGAGTGAAATTCTGCCTCATTGTTGAAGCTGTAGCTGTGAAGTCTGTTACAGCAGTTGGGTCTCCAGGGCTGTTTTTCCTTACAGTGAGAGTTCCTGAAGTGCTGTTCGTCTGCTTCTAGCTTGAAAGGACTTTGTGACCTGCAAAGGGACCCTTTAAGTGTGATCCATGTTACTGCTGTTCTGAAGGCTTGGCAGATGAGTTTAGCCAGTTCTCTTGCCTGCAAAAAGCGTTCCTTATGTGAACAAAACTTGGGACCTCGAGTTTGCCTATAATACCTTGCTCTGCCTGTCAGCATTATCATCTGCGCATCAATGGGAGAAGGAAAAGAAGACCTTTCCAGCAAGATGTTGAAGTGTTATGTAGGACATGGGATTTACTGGGCAAAGAGCAACTGGTTAATGAAAAGACTTATTAGCGGGTTGCAGTCAAGTTTGCAGACATCAGGGGCTGAGTGAAGTTTCCCACCTAAGCCGAGGTCTCGTGGCAGTCACCCGAGGTTTCCTCAGATCCTGGCTGTGCACTTGAGCAGCCAGCCAGCATTCAGGATGCACATTTTCCCCGTATCTTCATAGTGCTGCCAGGCTGGTGTCATCTGCTCTGTGAACTGTGAGATGCTGATACAAGCTGGGTAACACTAACACTTTGCATTAATTTGGCCTCTTGGAGAAATCAATCCATCATACTAATTGGGTGCAGTGCTTTGGTGCCAGGTGGCTGTCTTGAGTCTGGAAAGTGGTCTGCACTGACTTCTAATAAAGAAAAGAATTAGTGCTGGACTTCCCCCCCCGCCCCCCCACTTTCCCTTTTGCAGAAGTTTAAGAGGGTATGCTGAGCCATTGTCTCTCTGACTTGCATCCTTTGGAAATCATACCTCAAGCCCTACAGTTGTTTGATCTTGAGATGGAGATTTAGGCTGTCTTTTATGGTCCATATCTCCAAAGAAATGTTAAATTTGTGCCAGCTGTGAGCACTAATTAAGTGCCCTGATTTCTTTGTCCATTGAACTGCTGGAACAAAGACATCTATCCATATCTTTGCGCATCAGTTTTGTCCTCTTGTTGCGGAAGGAGTACGTGGGACAGGAAGAGGGACTTTGTGTTTGAGGGAGTGTCATGGTGGTTGTGAGCAGCCAGTTTGGGCTGAGGCCTCCCAGGGAATTGCATTGTGCTCCCACCATGGCTGTAGGAAGGGGATGGACTGAGTTTTCTTTCTGGCACTTAGGCAAGTTTTGACAATCACCCACTCCCTCACAAGTTTCCTGATTTTTTTTTTTCCCTTAATCATTTAAATAAGTTTTTATTGGAAAAAAAAAATAATGACTGGAGTTATTTTTTTACCTTTTGATAGAAAAATTGCTTCTTGATAAAACAAGACTTGAGAAAATTTTGGCCAGTTTGTAGCATGTGTGTTTTCAACCCACTGTGCTGTCAGTCGTGGTATCAAACTGAGGTTTGACCATGGCCAGGAGCAAAAAGAGGTGGCTCCACCATCTTCAGTGTACAGTGGCAGGGAGAGATGGTTGAATCTAACTGTTGCTGGAATGTGTCTGCTATTTTATAGAGATGCTGCCTGTTGAGGAATGACTTCCCTACCTTCCCCTGTGCAATGAAATTCAAGAAGAGGAGGGCCTACATATACTGGTGGGGGACATCTGTGGACATATTGTAAATGTCACTTGCAGGAATCCTGTTTCTTCTGAATATCAGAGCCCTAAGCCAGCTATTTCTTGGTGTGCGAAAAGCAGTCAAGCAATTGCAAGCAGCTTGATGTATTTGAAAGATGAATCACCTCTCATGTTATTTGGCCATCAGCATTTTAAACCTGACGGAAGAGGGTTGGAGCTGATTGCTGGGTCACAGCAGTCCCTGAGTAAATAAAAGCTAGGAATGTAATTTGTCTCTGCAAAGTAAAACATTTGATTAGAGGGGAATGACAAAGAAAAGAGCTGCTAACCACAGTGGCTGCAGCAAGAATCCACTTCAAAGTTTCATGTGGATACGCCTAAATTGCTTGGATTGAGAATCCTTGGACTGGGATCCAAGTTGTTCTGTTAATGCCTCTTGTTTGTGACCCTGTAGTTCAGTATTTTTGTACCTCTGTGTCTCAGCCTATATATGTTTGTGCGGAATTAGAAATCCTTCTTTATTCCCAAAAGGTGTTTAGAGGTTTCCTGAGATTCTGTAATGCCAGTCAGAATCAATATCGACAAACCTGTGAGTCAACACCATCAATACAAGCCTAGGCACCAAGAGAAGCACAGGAGCTCTTGCCTGTGCTGTCGTGTTTCTGTGGTTGGATGATGGAAAATTCCATGATGGAAAATTCATGGGCCAAATATTGAGCAAATTAAAAACAGCAGAATACACTTGGGTCATATAAGTTGAGTGTCTATCTCATCAAATTCATATACTGGAATTTTGAATGCTGGTGGTTCAGTGTGATAACTCCTCGTTGCATTGCCCATTGTCCCATCTCGTAGCAGGTTACATGAAACCCTGCTCTCCTCTGTCTGCACGCATGTACTATGTTACTTGGCAGTAAGAGAGATTTCTTATTTTATCCAATTGCTTTCTGAATCCATCTAAACTTTTGGCTCTCATTATGCGGCAGTGGGTTCCACAACTTAAAAATTAATTGGGGGAAAAAGGTATTTTCTTCCATTTGTTTAAGCTCTTTGAGAATAATGTAATACAATAAAAATCAGAATAAGCCAAATTGTTCCCTGTGAGCTATCTGCAAGAAGCAGCTGACTCATCCCTTGTTGATTACTTGATGCTTGATCTTCCTCTTCTTAGTTGTCGAAGTGCCCTAACATACATTTCCAGATATATACCTAGCATCATTTTTCTTGGGAAGGCATCACTTTGGTTGGCACAGCGATCTCGGTGAGGGGGGATGACAGGCTGTGCGACCGGGGGTGGGGTGGGGGTCACCCACAAGGCATCTGAGACTCGTTTCACATTTCGGCTGCTGCAAACACTTGACAATTGCCTTTGCTGTTCTCTCCTGAATAACTATCTGATTAGGGAATAAATATGAGAAAAGAGCAGACTTCTAGATCTTAGATTAAATTCAACAGATCCACTCAAAGACTACTTCTGCTAATTGAGGGCACCGTATTTTGGAAGGTACTGCCTTACATAAAGGCAGTACTCCTGGAGAGAGAAAGACCACTTGAAAACAATCACGTCCATTATTTTATAGCCTTCTATTACATTGTATTTACATTCCAGGGTATCCTTGACCTGGATGGATCAAGCTGAGCATTATCTGCAAGTGGCTATTTTAACTCTGCTTTTTCTCTTATCCTTTCTCTTTTTAACAAAAGCAGATTGAGAAATGAGAGTTTGGAAATATTTCACAACCCTGTCCTCTCAGGGATGAATGCAAAGTGATTTCTAACAGTATGTATGCTGAGGGCCCATCCAGTCCGGTTTTAAATGGCTGGTGTGCTAAGGTATCCCTTGGGAAGTCTGGGCTGCACTCTGATAGATCGTGATTGATAAAGTGTATTCATGCTAGCATTCCCCTGGGAGCTGAGGAAGGGGATTACTCAGTTCAATAGTTAATGTACAGAAGAAAATTGATGTTAATTTAAAACTATCATTTTAGAGTATTTGAAATCAGTTTAATGCTCGTGAGTGCCAGACTGTCTGTCCTAAAGAGCATCCTTCTCCATCTCGAGAGCTGGGGTGGTGAGGAGAGCTCCCTACGTGCAGCTGCTGATGTTCCCCTACATGGACCTTCAGTGACCATCCCAGGGCAAGCTCAAACTTTGCATCCCTTCAGATTTTTTGTCATTGACACCAAGCTTTTAGCAAAGACCCCAGTTAAAGCCACGGTGGGAGTGGCGCATGGCATGTGGACAGCTGTTCATTGGGCTGTGGCAGCAGACCTTCCTCTGCATTTTTACATAAATGTACTAACAGCCATAGGATGATAATGATCACTTGCAGTTACTGATGGTTTGGATCTTAAGTGAAATCTGAAACCTTCCATCTTTTGTGATTTTCTGAGGCGCTTAGAGCCTTCAGCCTGCCTCTTCCCTCCAGTGTGATATATACTCAGAAATGTTTGTGAAAGGACACGTTCTCGCTCCAGTTACAAATAGTAGTTCTCTTACAGGGATGTTACACTAGATACTTTACACAATGGCTAAAGTTAATTGTTGAATCCTGGCACTGTCTAATTGGAAAAACTTCAGCCAAGTTATTTTGGGGTGCAGCTGAGCTCAGAACAACAGCATTGCTCATGCATCGCTTCGGATGTTTCTGTCTCTTGTAATTAATTTTAATACATGAGTGCATGCAAATTTCTCTTAAGTGTACTTAGCAAGTGTTTTTGCTACCTTTTCATTAGGATATTTCTAGTGATTACATTATAGGTTATATGTTGCAGTTTGCTTAAAAAAAAAAAAGACAGTGTTGCAAAGTTGACTGTCAGGCTTTCAAAATGATCAGTAAATTATTTGAACTTCTGTATTTCCTAGCTAAGGAAATACAGTAACTTTCAACTGACCGCTGTAGAAGATCTGTGATTTGAAGTCTACATCTTTCTCTAAATTTTTAGTTTTGTCTCTGAGGAGATAAAATGATCAAAATAAATGTGTCTCTTTTCTCAGCACTGTAAAACCATCAACTTAGCTATATTGAAAATTTTTGTGTTACCAATAAGATTTCATGGTCAAAGTCGGCTCTTGAAACATGAGATCAAGAGTGATGAAGCTCACTCTGCTTGCTCCAGAGCGAGATATCAGTTGCTGCGATTCCATCTGAGAGGACTTTATGGATCTCTGGTGTGTAAAATGATTTTTGTATTTTATCACAAACAGAGTCATCTTCAGAGAAGAATGAAAGTATATTGTTTCTGACATCTTTTTTTTTCTGACAATTTTACACTTTGACATTTCTCTACCCCAACTTGTTTTCCTACTCACTGACCCAAAATATCGTAATGGTCTGGTTCAAAGGCTGCAACTAGCCTCAAATTTTTTGCTCTGTTGAGCCTTCATTTCACTTTAGTTTACTGAATTGTCAAGCATCTACCTATGAGAGTCGGAGAAAGATGAAAAGACACCACTAGAATTCTGATGACTAAGAAACCATGATTGGGGCAGAAGGCAAGATTTCATACTGCTGCTGTTGCATTATTCATTAGAAAATTAAACACAATCTTTTGACCTTGAAATCTTTTTTTTTTTTTCCTTTCTTTCTTTCTGTATTTAGGGTTACATGTATAGGCTGTAGCCATGGAGCCGTTGCTAGGATGCTAGGAACTTGATAAATCTGTCTTTCCCAAGCAAAAACTTTGCATAATTTCTGAGCTGTCAGTACTGCTGAGTTCTGGGGTCACCCACTGAACTTGGAGGTGTTGGTACAGCTCTGGCCAGCCTTGAAGGAGAAGTGTGAAGGTTGGAGTATTAATTTCTGCAGGGCATAACTGGCACTGCAGACAGTGGTCCAAATATATGACTAAAGTGTCTTTTTGTCATGGTCTTCTAGTTGTTTTAATAGATTTTTCTCTAAAAAATGAGTTTGAGGTTCAAAGAGAGACCTGTAGCAGTAGAGACATTGAGATATGATGCCTGTCCATTGCAATTTTTCCCCTGGAATTTGGCAACATCAGGTGCTGTTGTATTTTAAATCCCTTCACAAAACAATAAATGTGTTATAAACCTAGGAGGCCACAGACACAGAATCCTACAAGGCTATGGGTGTAGAGTGGGACCACCCCAGCATGCTCACAGCTGCGACATGGTCCCTTGGAAAGAGCAAAAGTGAAAAAAAATTCTGGCTTAGAGAAATGCTGGAATTTGTAATGTGCTTCCATAACACTGCGTAAAGGATGTTAAGTAAATGCAAAACTTTCTCAGAGACCTCTGCCTAGCTGCCCTCCTTCAGCAGGTGTCTTGACTATTAAATGTACGATTATTGTTCCTTCTAATCCAATGCAGGAACTGTGGCCCAAGACGATGCTCCGTCATGGTCAGATAGTGGAGCTCAGAGTGGTTGTGGCAGCTGGCTGTGATTGCAGAGCTTCAAAGTTTGCGTTAGGCCGGTCATACCCTTAGGAACTAGGCTGAGGAAAGCATGGCAGCATGTATTCATTGCGGTGGGGTGGATGTGAATTGACAGTATGGTTTGGTGTTTTTTTCTTTCTGATGAAGCACATTTTTTTCCAAGTGTTGGGATGCAACACAGGGAATGGAGGTATCTCCAGAGCCCTCATGGGCGGGTGATGGGTGAGCTCCGAGAGGGAGCTTCCCCCTTCCCACAGGTGGGTAGGGTCAGCCCAGCGCTAGAAGATGTAGGCAGCAAGCGAGGAATCCTTGCAATGGTGGGAGGGAGGTTTCTCGCCTCCTGGGCTCTGCTTTGCTGCTGGCAGGGAAATGTGCTTTCAAAGCACAAGTTACAAAAGAGGAGCAAGAAAACAAGATGCAAATTAGAGAAGAAATAAACTTCAGATGAGTTTCCTTTGTGGTTTATGACTCAGTTGTTCGGAGAAGCAGACGGCGTAGCTTTTGATATATCAAAGACGTGTCACTGTATCCTTTAATAAACTCCTCTCTTTCAGTGCTTTTGCACATATAGGGAGGCCACGGATTTACACAGCACCAGAGCTGCTTGCCCAAACGCTAGCCTGTTGCTATAGGTGAAGAAAACCTAATACAGAAACCTTGTTGCTGCTTTTTACACTCTACCAGAGATCCATGCCTTGTGGCCAGCTCAGTGTCAGTGGTGGATTGATGAGGTGCAATGGGTGTTTCTGTCTACAGGTACAGTACAACACACTCACCTGCTCTGGTTTTTCCACCTTGAAATACAAACATGGGGCCTCAATTACACCTGTATCCCAAGAATCCCCATTCTCAGCCATCTCAAATTCCCTCTGGTTTTTCAGCTTATTGTGTAGGATAGAGGAATTGCTAAATTTCCCCACCCACAGTAGGGTCAAGTTGATAGCTCTGCTGCTTTCCTTCGTAATGCCACGAGCAGGCTCGGTTGCAGATGTCTTCCTCAGGCCTCCACCGCTCATTGTTGCTGGATAACTTTCCAGCTTCGAGACAAAGTTATAATGTCAAAGGCTAGAAACTGGTCTCCCAGACTGGTAACCAGTGGGTCAGAACATGATGAGCAGCTTTCCGGCCG
The DNA here is from genome assembly GCF_036417535.1 of Chlamydotis macqueenii. Lineage (NCBI taxonomy): Eukaryota > Metazoa > Chordata > Aves > Otidiformes > Otididae > Chlamydotis > Chlamydotis macqueenii. The sequence continues at coordinate 6,983,764 of NC_141567.1, read as the reverse complement.
TGTAATATGTCATCTTTGCCAACGCTTTTCGTTCCAGTGCTCTACCATTAATCTGCGGACAAATCTCTCGAAGTCTTCAAGTCAAGACTAAGCACCTTTCTGAGAGATGGTATTTAAGCATAAGTGATTGGGGTCTTGGTACGCGGGGTGGTTGGATGAAGGCGTAGATGAAGCTATTGACTGCAAGGCAAGCGAAGATTAGCTAATGTAAGGATCTGTTCTGGCATTAAATGCTGGGAAGTGCGATTCTGCGGTGTAAGGAGAGTCCATTTACCTGCAGTCAGTTGTGACTGGATCTGTCTCATGTTACTCCCAGGCCATTCTGTCCTGTCAAACGTTAAAGCTGAAAAGAAAAGCCCTGAGGCAAGTTGTACCAAATGAACTTTTCTTGAGCTGCCTCCTGGAGCCGGTGTGGGAGGCAGAAATACTGCAAATGCATCTCTTGTCTGCCCGGCGTGCAAACCTCAGGTGCTGTTACACAGCAGCTGTATCATACGGCACGTAGTTCATCATTGCGTGACACTTGAAGGAGTCTGTTGAGAAAATTGAGGCTTTTTCAGGTGTTGCTACTCTGACATTTGAACTAACCTGTCAGCAATTTGTGTGGTATTACAAATATAGCCAGTCCATGATGTAGAAGAGAAAGAAATGCTTATATTTCTCTTTCCTTCCTATTCTGCCAAGGCTAAGTCAAAGCACCTGTGAAAAGAGTCTTTAGTCCCGTGTTTTGAAAGGTAACTAATTCTGGTTGTCTTGACTTTGGCCTTCCTGCCTCGTGTTTTGTGGAATCACACCAGTCTTCTAGTCAGGGCTGCGGAGCCCACTGAGAGAAAGGCAGTATCCTTTGGACAGTCCCAACTGGGGCAGCTTTTCCTTTTGAAAAATCTGTAACGCCCAGCACTTTTGTGAGAAGGTGCTGATGACTCCGTTGGCTTCAAGATAGATCCATGCATTCAGTGCTCTTCCCTCATTATACCCAAATCAAGGGAAAAACCAAACCCGTCATTTTCACTAGCTGCTGTCAGAGTCCTGTGGCAATCTGCCAGTGCCATGGCTTGCTGTTTATTATGGACAAATGAAAAACTGGAGGGATTCTCCTAACTTAGGCGTTTTGCTCGGGTGGTTCCTGGCTCATTATTGGCCCTGAGGCTTTGTTGTCCTTCTTTTAGCAGAAACCAGTCCAGCTCTTGAGCATGCATGGATCTTTAAGAACTCAACAAGAAGTTTAGCAAGGGTGCTGGCAGAGTGATAGAAGAAGGGAGGAATTTGGAGAATCGTTTAATTTAATTCTCCTCATCCCAATATGATTTAGTTGAGGTACTAACGTAGCAAGAACAGACCTGTGTAAAGTGTCACCGAGTGATTATTCTCTCTGCTTTCTATAAATACTCTGCCCTGTAGACCTCCTGTCAGGCGAGCCAGCTTTCTACATGCTTTTAAGCACTACACGCGTGTATCGTAAATGTTTGCTGTGTATTTTAGTGGCGACACAGCTGGAGACCATTATGGTACGACAGCCCTGCTCTCCCTCACTTCATAGGAAATTCAGTTTGGTCGACCTACATTTGTTTCAGCCTCTCCATGAACCTGCTCTGTAATCTCTCATTTCTGTTGTTGCAAATCTGAAACACTGAATCAGGAAAGAGAGGCTTGCCAAAACTGTTAAATAAGCGGAGCCCGTGTTATTTGGAGACTGCCACTGCATTTTCTTGCTCACATGGTCCTGGAATGTGTCTCCTGGTAGGAGGAAGGGAGCATTTATGAATGTAGTTCTCAGAATGAGTCATTATGGTAAATACTTTTTTTTTTTTTTTTTTTTTTTTTTAATTTGGGAGTTAGGATTCAACGTTTCTGAAATAATAAGTTAGGACCAGGCAAAAATCCCGATATGGCTGCTGGTACTAGCCGAGAGGCCTGATGCACGTGTGACGTGTGAGCAAGGTAAAAGTCATCCTTTTAAGGAAGGCTATTTTTAGAAGTTACAAATCCTACCTCTTCCATCTACTGTCCTATTTTTAACCAGGAGCGCTTCCGAGCTCTCAGCTGTGCTCCCAGCTGTGATCCGCAGGAGCCTCCCGTACAACATCACTTTGTTAAGAGCTTGTTGCCTATTATGGAACACGAACTTTGTGGTAATTGCGCTGGGTTAACCAGTGACAAAATGGGTATATAATAGTTTCATCTTTCTTTCAGCATCCCTTAGGACCACTCTCAGAGGAGGTGGCTAACCCGTGAATTATGAGGAAATTTGGATTAGCAGGTAGTTAAGCAGACAGACCAGCTTGGCTTCTTACTTGGAGAGTAATACAAAGGATCTGATGCTACACAACCCTCCCCTGCTTCTTCCCCACCTTCAAGAGCTTCCAGCCCCAGCCACAGCCCTGACACTCCTGCTTCTTAGGACCAAGGAAGAGCATCCTGCAGACTGTAAGGACAAGTTTTCAGTCATCAGTGAAGCATGGAACAGCCCATGCCCTCAAAGTGGTGCAATGGCAAGTGATAGAAGCTCCTTGGCTGTTGGCAAGGGAAGGAAGGCAGTGCAAGAGCAAAGCCCATCTGATCTGTAGAAAGATTTCTGAGGAAAAAAAAAGGGACTTTTTGTACATAATAGCTCCTTTTTACATATACGAGAGTTGTAGCACAATGATGCACGTTTTTGGAGGCAGACAGATGTTGCCTATTGAGAACTGGGTCAGAAAAGGTTGCATCTGCAATGAATGTGTGATTAGTAATTACCCTGAATGGCCCTGCATGAAAAACTTGCTGATTCCCGCAACTCGCTATCTCTAAGATGCTATTTAATCCCACTTGTAAGCTTTTGAAAGTCTGGCTAACAAAGTCTTTGCAGGTGTGACGTAATGAGCATCTTTGTGGAGCTGGGATCTGAATAGTGTGATAAACACAGAGCAGGGAGGGGTGTCGTGTAGGCAGGTGAATGGTGCGTGTAAAAGTTATGTATGAGAAAAAGATTGGGGAGGAATGAAAGGAATTTGGCTAAAAGTGAGAGAGGAGGGTGTAAGAGAACGATCTTCTAAGGGAGGGAGAGGGTGGTTCAAATAGAACCTGAAGAACAGGCTGAAAAAGCTGCTGTCACAAATTGCATGATCTGCCTGGACATCTCTGCTTGAGGGGTTTCTGCAGTTATTTCTCTCACTTTAGGTCTCTACCTGATTCATCCTTGCCATCTTTCCGGAGTGCATCTCAGGACGCTCTCACTCTGATCCCCTGGCTTGGTCATCTTGAGCAGTTTGTTGGACTCTTGAGTGCCTGTTCCAAATCAGGTCTGCTTGTTGCCTGGGTTTTTTGTCCCAGTACTCTTAAATGCCCACTGAGAAGTGGAGGAGCAGAGTGTGGCTGGGAAAGGAGTGGATGAAGAGGAAGACCCAGGATGGTGGCCTTCAAGGGAATTTTGACCATTCTTCCCTGTGTAGTTTTGATAATTTGAAGGAGTGAATGTTGACTCAAGTGCACTGCCTTTTCCTCACTTCACTGGTGGTAATACCCATGTTTTATGTAGTTCATCGTCAGATCTTCACCTTGGTTTATCAGTGAGGGAAACTGAGACATGGAGAGCTGAAGCAACTTGCCTCATTTCACCAGTAAGCAGTGGGCAGAGTGCAGTAGAAAACTCTCCTGAAGTGCTGGTGTGAGCTGGCTTGCCTCGTCTCAGTCTGTCACGACCCAAGGGAGGGCAATGCCAACATGGGAAGCTGGTGCTTCTTTCAGCCCTGTAACCGATGGCCTGAACAAACAGCTCAGCCGTGCCAGAGCATCCACATCTCCCAGCCTCAGAGGTGGGGGCCTCCCACTCCCTCAAGATGGAGGCCTCCAAAGGAGCAGCACAAAGGCTCCCAAAGTTACTTACCAGATTTTGTGCAGAGCTATTAAGCCCCATGAAGGAGCTTGTGTTGAGCTGGAGCATTGTTTATACTGAAGCTGATTGCTGGCATCACTCCCCCGGTGCTGTGTGCCTGGCCAGCGGCTTGGGACGAGAGCAGGAAGGGCTGGTGAATCCCAGTTTTTACATCTGCGTATTCCAGCTCGGTAGATGTGCACGTGTCTGTGTTGTCCCATCTCCTGCCTTTTTTAGTCTCACATTCTACATCACCTGTTACTGTGGTATGCAAGCACTCAGCAAATGGTTTTAACAGTGGGTGTTTTGGCTGAGCAGGAGATGACCAAATGAGGTCTAGCTGAAGTTGGGCATGTTCAAATAAGAAATAAGGGATGGATTTTTGTATATTGAGGTTAATTAACCATTGAAACAATGTACTGAACAATTCTCTGTCATGGGAAGTCTCTCAGTCCAGGCCTAGATGTTCATCTAAAAGATGTGTTGTAGCTCCAACAGATGCTCTGGGATAATGTAGAAATTGCTAGGTGAGGTTCTTGGTGTTTGTGCAGGCTGTTTGGTGTACGTTCAGAGTGATCCCTTTTGGCCTTACATGTCTCTCCCAAAGGTACTATCAACTCTGTCTTTATTTATAGAAGTTCTCTTTTATAGTGAGCAAGAAATAATAGTCTAGGAAGGATTGGGTAGAGGTGGGGAGGAGCAGAGAAGGAGGCAGTGGACAGTTTTTTGCTTTGCGAATGCTCAGTTTTGCGCAAGAACTGCCCCATCAGTGGCTGGATGCTGGATTACTGTTCCTGATGGGTTCTTCTGGAGAAGAGGAGAGGGAGGGTATTAACCTCAACATGAATTTAGCTTTTAGGTCCTGTCTGTGAAATTGTTCTCAAGAGAAGTGCTCCAATGATAAAAATGTGCATGAAAAACTTTCAAATGGCATATTAGGCAATGTGGACCTCTTTTTTTTTTTTTTTTTTTTTACATAGAAACTTTTTGAGGGTGATAATGCCAAAGTGATACGCTTTTTTTTGCTCCATTCACTTCTGCTTTTCTGTTGCTGCACGGCCTGGGAATACAATATGCTACTTTGCGATGGCAGAGGCTGTTCTCACAGTGTTCCAATCACATTCAGAAATAGGAAGAACAAGATGTACCATGGACAAGATTATTTTTGTGAGACTCCACTCCAGCTTTGCAATTCCAAGAGCTTCAAAGATAGGTCTGATCTTTGGCATGTTTACGTACATCAAACAAGCTTTAAGGCTCTGCCCATCGCTGGCTGTGCGATCTTGCACGCAGTTTCCCACCTTCTCGTTTCAAAGGTGTTTTGCTCCCAAATCCCACCAGGACGCTTGGCTTGGAAATCCCCACTGAAGTTGAGATGAAGAATGGCCTTGAGACAACCTTGTCTGAAGGGACAGTCCCGACATCTGGCACTTTTTCAGATGTACAAGGCTGACTGTAGAACCTGTGGAAGGAGGTAGGCATTGCCGGAGGATGGTTTGTCTCTCAGGTGGACTGAATTGCCCCGAGCATGTTTCTCAGTCCTTGGAGGATAGCGTATCTGTAGATTAGATGCTTCATTTGGGTGTCTAAATAGGAGGGATGTGCCTGAGATAACAGATGTTTGGCCAGTTTGTGCATCAGTTGTATCTGTGACAAGTTTCCTTCAGCAGCAAAAAAATACAGAAGTGGTGCGGTGTTCTTTTCAAAAGCTCTGAGAAAGAGGTTACAGTCTAAGTATCATCAGTCAGAAGCTGTGGCGGTTGTCCTTTGCATTGGACTTGCGTGTTAGTTATACACTTGAATGATGTGTCTCAGCAGGAGACCTGGGCTCAACACGATGAGGAAGATGGCCTCTTCTGTTTGGTTGTTAATTATGTGCCTTTAATGTAGTTCAGGCACTTGAAGCGTTATTTTCAGAGACTGATTCCTTTTTGTAATTAGATACAATGGCTGAAATAGCTGCTCTTATGACCCAGTTCTCATCAGGACTGACACTGCAGCCCAGAGAAATGTTCTTACCTTCCTCTGTGTTTCTGTGTTCCTTTTCCTTAAAGTCTGGGGTGAGCAAACAGATGAGCTTGGTCTGAAAGCTAGGGAGCTCCAAGGAGCTGGAGCCACGCTTCTGCTGGGCTCCTACTGCTGTGCTGAGCCAAGAGCAGAGCCTTGATCTGGTCTTGGCAGCCTGGGGGCATGGTCAGCATCGTCAGAGGAGGAGCTTTCCCTTCCAAGCAAAGCATATGTTATTGCTGTGCAGTTGCGTTGTGCTAATATTTTTCTTAAGTGTTGCGAAACTCACAACCCAAAGATGAAGTCTAAGAAGGGGTTTATCAGCACAAATATTTTCTGACTCTGTTGACCTAATCCATAAGTAGGAACCTGGCCTCCTTGTTACAAAACATTGCAAATAATGATGCCAGGAGCTAAGCTTTATCAGCCGCCTCTTCTTAAAAAAGATTTGTTGTACAATGGTGTGTCGAGTGTTATTTTGCTGTGATTTAAGGGTCTGGGTCTGCTCATTCATTTAAATATTTTCCAAGAGCATTATGAACCTGCATATTGGATCAAATTTCTGGCTTTCAAACCTTACAGTTCAGTAACTCACAGGCTCTTTTTAATAAAAGCCCTCAGGAGAAGAGATGTGCCAGGGTGCAGTGAAATATATGCTCTGCTCACAAAGGCAGCAGCAGCTGCATCAGATGATTAATATTTTGTACATCCTGACACTGAAACGCAGGGTCTGGCTGGACGATCCAGGTATTGTTGTGTCACAACCATATTTTATTACATTTTAAGCTACAGCAACTGAAACAGCACAGTTGCTTCCACATTATAAATAATGGAAATAAAAGCTGATTAAATAACAGCCCTCCAAAAGGGGAAAAGCTGCTAGGAGCTTTCAGCCTTCTGATCTTCTGATTTGCTTTGTCTTTGCTTTGCTTTTTTTTTTTTTTTTTTTTTCCCTTGAGGTAGTTTGTCATATGCGGTAAAATGTTCCCTGAGAACTGAATTAGATAACTTTCAGCAGCGTTGATGCATGATGAAATGAACGCTGAGCTATTCAATTAACACTGCACTATTACCCTGATATACACAGACACATTGATGGTGTCTGCATTGATATGGGTTGATCATAAAAATACTGCCATTGTCAGCAGTAGAAATTGCTGGGCGGATGCGCGGAAGGGTCAAGAGAAGATGCGATAAAGTCCAGGTGATGCTGGTGCTTGGCTAGCGCTGGTCCCTTGCCATCAGGGAACCTGCTCAGCATTTGCGGTTCTGCTGGCAGAATAAACCTCAGATGGGTACTTTCTATGTTGCTGAGTAGATGTTTAAGCAACTACCAAGTTCTTCTGGTTTTTTTTCTTTTTCTTAGAAAAAAGGAGAGCTCAAACCCATGATCTCACCAGAGAGCTTGACATTTGTATTAGGGAAAGCAGGAGCTGCATGGGTAAAGAGAAAGCTTTGATTCAGCGGGAATCAAATAATAAATGGAATGGAACCTCAAACAGCCTTTTTCCTCTCCAAATTTCCATGCATGTGAAGAAAGGTGTGAGATAGGTAATAAATATACATGAGATAACTGGTTCCCTCCAACACACAAGGGCTTAAGGACAGCTTCAGTGAAGTAACCCTTTCAATTTTTTTTTATTTAATGTTAAATTCTAAAACAGATTTTGTCACATCTTCAAGTTCTGTCTTTCTGAGAACAAGGAACAAATTGTCGTTCTGCATGTAAGTCCAAAAACCTGACACTAGTGACATCTGAAACCCCATCACAAAGATCTTGTATGGTCATAAAATATAACCCACAAAGTAACCTGCTCCCAAAGGCTATTGGTTTTGCTGACTGAAATACATGCTTAGCAGATCTAGCAGCTCTTAAACAGCTTTTTTTAAAAAAAATACCACCCGTGCTCGGAGATGAACGAGAAGGAAGGCTCTCTCCAAACCTCCAGTTGCACATGGCGTGTTTGTGTAGCTCCTACCAGCAGTTTGTGTTAGCAGATTTATGGAGTTGGCTTCGATTTATGGCAGAGGAAGAGAACGTGAGGGCCCCGGGGGATGGAGCCGGTTCCTGCCCCGGAGCGAAGTCTTGCCGTATCAGCGAGCTGTGAGCCAGGTGCCTGGCCGCCGAAGAGCGGCGTGAGCTTGTGCGCTGCCGGCTGCGGTTTGGGACCCCTTTACACCAGAGCAGGGTGTGCTCCTCACCGAGCCCTGCCGTGTGACTTTGATTTTTGGAGCATTGTAGGAAAAGTCTGGAGGTTTTTTTGTTTTTTTTTTCCTTTGACTTGCCTTTGAAAGTATTGTTAAAAAAAAAACTAAACAAACAAAACTCACCTCTCTCTGCAAAAAGAGAGGTGAGTTAGCAAAATGTCCAAAGTTCTGGCTTTCATCCCGTTTGATCTATTGTAGCTATGATGTTTGCTTATCTCTGGTAATGACTGGACTGGCCCCAAATCAGCGGTTAATGCCTGTAAGTGATTTATGTTGACATCCATCATCTCAGTTTCACAGGTAATGTATTTTAACCCATGTGGTACATGGACGCTCGGCACGGCGCTTCCTCACCGGTGCAGCACAAGCTGCCCACCACGTAAACCAGAGCCCCGCGCTGGGAAACCAGTCACCAGCCGTTCAGAAGCTTTCCTGGTTTGCATTGACTGTACCTCTGTGTTTGAAGAATGGGTTTAAAAGATACCGTTCAAGTACTTCAGGGTTTGCCGGGGGCTGCGTGGTCTGCCTGACGTCTGGTTAAACGTGGGCCTTGCGGTGATGGAGATGGAGCAAGAGGCGTCACCAGCTGATCGCCTCCCTTTGCACTGCCTTGGTTTCAGTGCTTACAGCTTTGCCTGCTTTCAAAAATGGACCCTCAGTTTTCCATGCCAAATGTCTACCTCAGGATTAGATTTTAGGAAGAAAAATAATTTTTGTCACGAACAGTGACACAGTGTCACGAACTGTGGCTCAGTGTTTTTTGGCTGAGCACGTTATTTTGTCGTGTTCAAATAAGTAACATAATTCTTACAGTTATCATGTACTCCCTTGCAATCTGGGGAGAGCTGATTGTGTACTCTTAGAGGATTGTCATCACTAAGTGTGCGTAACTTCAAGACCTGAAAATTTTATTTTGTGCTGAACCTCTGACATATTTTAATTTGTTTCTCTTTGGTGGAGGTCTGGGTAATGCAACTTCTCCAGAATCTCCATCTGCCACGGGCATGCACATGTCACGGCTACAGGAGCAGAGGAAGGGTTTTCTTGTTCTTAGTCTTTCCTCTCCTTTCTCAATGGCCGAGGGACCGAGAGCTGAGTGAAAACCCCATTCATCTCCTTCTACAATTGCTTTGGTTTGTAGTTTGCATTTCAACCTAAAAAGCACTTGTTTTTCATCTTCCTGCATGGCAGGATCAACTCCTAGTGCTGCTTTTTGAACCCAAATCTGTCTGGTTCAGTATTAGATTTGCCTGACGTAACCTAGTTCTGACTAGGCTAGAGTTTTTTGTTGTTGTGTAAGAACAGAAAAAAAAAGGTGGATTTTTTTTTTTTTTTCCTGGCGAAATAATGAACTGTAAACTGATGTGTGCATCTGGACATTGTCTCCGCAATACTTTGTTTTGTCCTTTAGAAGCACCTTGGCGTTGTGCCCATGTAATTAAGTCAAAACCAGTAAGCAACACGTGCTTCGACTGTGCCATGTGGCTCCCTATTGTATATGCTACAATGGAGCTTCTCAGAACACGCGGGTTAATTAACATCTTTTAGGGACCTGAATAATAGATAATGGTGCACAGGGCTTTAACGTGTTGGGCTCTAATCAGTTTATTAGAAGACAGATGAAGACAACACGGCAGGGCTGTATTATTCTTGCCTCTAGCCCTGGCAATTAAATTACATGGCATTTATTTGAAATTAACCAAATGCGATCTGTTTAAAAATGAACTAGGGCCCCTTTTGTTCAGCTCTGTACTTTACTTATTTGTTTGTTTTCACTGTTTCTGGAGGGGAGAGACAGCCATGTTCAGCCCCTTCTAGCGCCTTGCAGCACTCATCAGTATTGTTTGCTAAAATTCCCCCTCAGCTTAATTAACGTTACAATCTGTACCCAAGCAGTATTAATTAATCAGTTGCAAATGGCAATTTTGAAGATGGCAGTGGCGACTACCGTTAGCAATCTGCAATCGGCTTTTGCTGCCCACGCGACAGGGATGGCACAAAGGAGCTGTGAGTAAGCAGCAAGCTTTTTGCTCTTTTTTTTTTTTTTTTTTTTTCTTTTTAATGTCAGAGGTGGAAATCCTGCTTTTTTTCTGTCGTTCCACAGGGCAGAATTCAGCGGTGGGAAGGACACGCTCTGGCAGTTTGACACCTTTGCGTGTTGATGAGTAGCTCTCTTTTTTTTTTCTTTCTTCTCTGCTGGCTTGCAGCGTGCTCTGTACAAGCCGGAGGGCTGTCACGTTGCCTGCTATCCCGCATCTGTAAAGCGTCTCACCACCAGATGGAAATACCTGAGCGCTGCCCTACACCACCTGTCATTTTAGGACAGAGACTGCTCTGCAGTGTGCCAAGTAGCCAAACTGCTTTTAAACTTGCCTGATGCGTGCGAGAACCTCGCAAGCTGAGAGTCAGGTTTTCCTTTTACCATTTATTTTGCTTTGGGGATCAGTTTTGTGACCGTTTGCAGACTAGAAGTGCAGGGATGCAAGTGCTGGTAAGCTGGAAGCCAGCCGGAGTGACGGGGCTGTAGCCACAGCTATCCCTGTCTGTGGTGGCGACGTCCCAAACTCCTGCCCTTGGCACCCCACCGTTGAGATGACTGGCAGAACCTGTGTGATCCCTCCCTAAACCTGAATGAGCCAAGTGACCATGAGCAGTGTAAACAGGTCTTTGCCAATCTGGTTCCTCTTGACTTGAACGAGGTAGGAGACCTTTGCATGGCTTAGCCAGCTGGTCTGCCCTTACTGCTTGCAAGAGAAATAACAAGAAGCAAGAGAAATAACAAGAAGCAAGGAAGGGAATATTTGTGGCTCAGGTCTGACAGCAGCATTTGTTACTGCTCTTGGGTGGACATGGAGAACCATTGACCAAATTCTCCCTAAATAGGCAGGGAAGTTTCAATGCAATTTGTACCCTGTAAATACAGCTCCAGGTAGCTGGAAGGAGAATATGGCGTGCTCTGCTCTCTTGGTTATTGAAGCCAGCTCTACTTTTTCTTACAATGACAGGTAAAGGGAGAGGAATTTGCATTCCCTCTGCCCACAAAGATTACAGGGGGCCAATCGGCAGCGCAGAATCACTGCTGAAATGCCAGTAACTTGCTCGCATTTATTAACTTCTGCCTTCTGCCTCGGGATTATTCACGAGCCAGACAGTATGCTGCCTAAATACCAACAGTGAGTAATGAGGATTAAGTGTTACCTCTAATTCCGTCCTTACGAATATTTCAGAACTTCCTGTTCAGGCTTAACTGCTATTTTGGTGCAAAAAAGGCAAGTCTTGGGAGTTGAGCTGCTGTTGGCCATGACATCACAGCGCTGCGATTTGGGTCTGGTGTGACACATATTCCAGAGAGCTAAGCTCACTCAAGCTTCTTATGCAGATGTATCTGAGAACCTCTGCCCTGAGAGAGAAGCACTCGTTAGTGAAAGGGGTAGATTTTAAGTATGCAATAAATTAGATTTTTCTGACTGCTGCTGCTCCCTTTTTTTTTTCCCCAGTTTCCTTCCTGAGCTATAAAATTCAGATTTTGAGCCAGTGTACGACTTGGGGAGAACTTTGGGAACCTGTGGCTTGGTTCCAATTCAGGAATAGTCACGTGAAATTTGGGATCAGACAGGGAGCGGTGCAGGTACTCCTGGCAAGGGAAGGAGTTGAAATGTGGTCTTCTGGAGGCAGGTGAGGGAGGAATACTAGCTGGAGCTAGTGATGGTACTGCTGCCTCTTTTTCCTTTGGCAGATTATGAAGCACAGGTTTGATGTGGGGGAGGTTAGGTATTTTTGATCACAGTAATGAAACAAAACAAACAAAAAAAATAGTCCTCACTGGGAATTTTTTCTGGAAGTGCTGGGTCGAGAATATCCAGGAGGTTTGTAAGTGGAGTTGCTCAGTCTGAGGGGCTTTTCAGATCTCATCATCACCCATGACAAAAGTTATGAGAACAGTGAAATGGAACCAAGCTCCCCCATGCACAGGGATGGGTTTCCAGTGCCCATCTCCAGGGGCAGGTGAGAAGATTCATAGGTGCTGTATCTCTGCTATGCAGGATGTCTTTCAGTGAACATGCTGAAACCTTTCTCTATCTCTGACACTTCTGTGTAAGCCCAGAATTATTTCAAATGCCCATATTAAAGGGCTCTAAAGATGTGGAAAGGCTTCTCTCCTCTGTGCACCAAGAGGTGACCGGTTTTCCTCCACATCATCTTGCTGTGACAGGTTTTCCTCTGCAAACCGTGGTGGAGGAGAAGTGGCACAAAGGGGTAGGGCTTTGTTCGCTGCCACCGTTGCTAAACGAGGCGGTTGCAGCACGTTTCCTTTCAAGCAGCGTGCAGAATGCAGGATCAGTGCTAGCGAGCAGTGGAAAGGCAGGATTAAACACAGCTTTTGCAACAGCACCTGTTCGGTGTTGTCACTTCAGGATGGATGAAGAGCTCTTTATAAACAGCATCATAGATCTGTGTGTCCCCGGAAGGGTTTTATAATTTCAGACTGTGTCAGTCAGCACCTTTTTTTTTGTATTACAGCTCCTGCTGTTGGAAGGAATAGTAGTTTTCGTATACAACATCAAGTACACCTTTTTCCTATCTTCCTTTTCTCCCCTTGCTTGCTAGTTCAGTATTAACAATGAGCATTGAATGCTCAGTTGTGCGCAGTAAAACTGTACGTGTGGTCATCTGAAAACTATCCCCTTACAAAAGCCAGGAGGAGCAGTCCTATACCGACCATGGTGATGCAGTAGATGTGACCCAACACAGCTTTGCCGTGATGCTGCTGAGCAGTGATACGCTCTCCTGTAGTCGTGAATTAGATGGACTCTGGTCTGTATGGGCTCTGAAAATTGCATATTGCCAAACAGTCCTCCGTGACACACGCTTCAATTACCATTCCGAATGGTTGCTGTCCCCTATTAGTATGATGTGGTTAATGGTCATTCAGCAGGAAGGAAAACTTTTCTCTTTCCTAAGTGGAAAGGTGTAATAATTTGCCCAAAGGCTTCAGTTAGTGCACTGGAGATGAATACAGTCTATGATTTCAATGCCCAGCTAATTTCCTTTAGACACATGCCCTGCTACAGTCTTCTGCATAATCTCGCCAAAAAGCAATGATGAAACGATTAAAACCTTCTGCTACAGTCCCCGTGGTTGAGGACGTTCATAAAGGTCGCTTTTGGATCAGAAACCCCCTTGGTCATCCCTGTGCCTTTCAGCTGGGAAAACAAGACGCAGCCAGTTTGCACAATAAAACTTGCAGGGTGATTGCTGGTTTGTGTTGGATGCTGGATGTTTCTCTCTCTGGCAATTTTCTGTAAGGTCAATTCATTCAGATTGAGGTGGTTTGCAGGATTGCATCAAATGCGTCCAAATTTTCAGCAGGAGATTGTTAACATTATGTCATTTGGATGGGGGCAAAAGATTTTTTAATGTAATGTAATAATGAGATGAAACGAACTCTAGGTAGCTATTTTTCCCTCTACCAATGCATAATGTTTCAATAATTTCAGTGAAGCATTTTGCGAATGTTGCTTTTTGGCAAAAGAAAATCACAAGGTCTGATGATTTGTCTCTACATTGGACTTAAGAAAGTATTTCCACAGGGATGGAAAAATCTTTTCTTTTTTACTGAACTGCTTTGCCAAGCTTCCCAGAGAGAAGCCTAAGCCTCCAAAGCTGGGAGCTGTGTGCTCTGCTTTTCCTGGCGACGCAGCGTGTGCTGAGGAGCCACCGTGATGTTTGGAGATGTCTATCTCCATGAAGTGGTAACCTGATTAAATTGTGGATTTGACCACGTAAAGGGAAAAGAAGTGATGAGAAAAATGCTTTTAGAGTTGCAACTTCATTGGGAGAATGAGCACAAATAGGATAATGTAAAAAACCAAGTCGCCTTCTCCTCCCTGCAGTTCAGGTTACGCTGGCAGAGGCGAAGCACAGCGCTTTCTGGCAGACATACGCCTGCTTTGCAAAGCAGGAATAATCACGATAAATACCAAGCACTTTCTATGTGTCCACTCTGGATCCTTTTAAACATAGTGCTATCTTTAATAATAAAAACCTCCTGGGAGATGATAAAAGAACAAAGTGAAAGCAAAGGCAAAATGTTGCCTTGAGATGGCCGTTTCGTTAGTGATGCTTTTACCACAAAACTAGGTTTGTAGTTTTCATATATCCTATCCCCTGCAGGATGCAGATTTGATGACATATGGCAGAATATCACATTAATTTTTGTTGAGATCCTGTGGGTAACTTTATTGAGGTCTGCTCAGAGGGAAGCTGCAAGCCAGCCCTAGCAGCTCGCGGCTGCAGCCTAAGAGGTGGGAGGATGCCGTGCAAAGCCTGGCTGCAGAAATCCTGATGGCTTTGAAGGAATGCGAGAGGTGTCAGGGAGGTTGATACCAATATATTCTCATGACCAAGTCTACAAAAAAAAAAATCTGCTGTTTGAGTCCTAAATCAAGATAAGTGGGGTTTTTTTTGCTGTGTTTTAGATCCTGTGCAGGACATCAGCAATGTTGTCAGTCATATTTCCTTTAAAATTTGGGACCTGTAGAGAATAGAAACTTATGTTGAGTCTGATTGTGATTACTCACTTTGGGACTGCTGCTTTGTGAAGGTGCCAGGTGTCTGCGTCATTTGTGCCTATGATGTGTGCTAAGCCCTTGACTCGTTTCTGTGCTTGATGACTGAAAATAAAATTAAGACTTAATGATTATGAAAAAGAGAAGGACATACAGTTCCATGAGTGACCTCACAAACTATGAGAAGGGATCTGTCAGAGCAAACTAAGTATCTAATGTGGTATCTGGGCATTTCTTGATGGAGTGCTGGAGAAAGGAGAGGTAGGATTAGGATCCTGCTTCCCTAAAACCCTGGGAATATCCTTGGTCACATCCCTTAGTCTCTTGGTGACTCAGTCCTGTGTCTTTTCTGGTTTAGTGAAGAAAATACCTTAAGTGTGTGATATGTGGTGGCAGGAGCCTCTTACTTCCCTATAGCAAGGGAGAGCGTGAGTGTGAGTGTCCCTTGTGCAAGGCTTGATGCCCCTGGGTCAGGAACTATAACTTCTGTTTTGGGAACTGGGAGACGGCAAAAATTATAGAGGGTGGAAATTAGAGGTTGGAGGAGATTAGAGGTTTTCTTTGGACTGAAAGACCTGTTCTCCTGCCGAGGCGAGCTTGCTGCCCTTCTACCAACCCACAGATGAACTTGTGACTGTGCTTTGAGATCTTCTCTGGGATACCACATGATAAGCATCTACAATACCTAAAAATACAGACAACATTTGTGGCCAAGCTGTAGCTGCTTGACCTTTGGAGATAGCACAGAGCTATTGCTGCTCTCCACAACCACATATTCATGCCAGCCATAAGAATTCAGTATGTTTAAGACCCCTACTCTCTGTCAGATATAAATGAGTCCGTGAAGGCAGTGTTTGTTAGGGAGGAGGCAGTCAGAAGGAACCCATACACCTGCAGAAACCCAGCGCTTTCAGGCCTGTCTCGCTCTCCGGAGCCAGCTAGAGCACAAGAAGAAAATGGGAGAAAATGGGAGAAAAAGACTCCAGATTTTTACAAGGAGCATTATTCCGGTTTTGGCTGTCTTTAGCATTGGATTTGCTCCTATCATATCAAAGCTGCTCAATCCCAGCTGATGTGGGAGCAGTGGGGACAAGGCTGGTGCAATCTGAATGTGCACAAAGGCAAGTGTCATTGTAGAAAATCTCTACGGTTTTGGACCTTTCCAATTTCTGTCTTCGTTGCTTTTGCTGTTTCTCTGTTCTCCTTTCAAGCCTACCTCTTCCTGAAGCCAGACTGGTAACATAACCAGAAAGGGTGGTTCTTGCAATGGGTTTCAACAGCACATTAATAACTAATCAAGGCTGGAATCATAGCAGGTGGTTAAAAAGGCCTGTTGGTCATCATTTTGAGCTCTGGCAGAAAGCCTGCCCTGGAAAATGTAATTACTCTCCAAAAGAATATGACAAACTCTGCCAAAAATAGTAAAAGTCAATCATCATCCAAAGCCACAGCAGCTGAAACATGTGGCAGTTTGCATGGGCCAGCCAAGCGAGGTCCCGCAGGGCTGGGCACTCCCCGCCGCAGAGCTCTGCTTCTTGGGGGATG
The DNA here is from genome assembly GCF_036417535.1 of Chlamydotis macqueenii. Taxonomy (NCBI): domain Eukaryota; kingdom Metazoa; phylum Chordata; class Aves; order Otidiformes; family Otididae; genus Chlamydotis; species Chlamydotis macqueenii. The sequence goes on along the minus strand of NC_141567.1, from coordinate 6,967,582 downwards.
TTGAGGTCTCATGGAATGGGTCTTCATTCCTCTGCATGGAGGAAAATGTGGCAAAATTTTAAATTTTCCACAACAGAATATTTTGAGAAGAAAACATCTGAGAAATCAGTGGTTTTATTACCTCTTCTTTTTTTTTAAATATGGTTATATGCAATATGAAAATTAATCACATAAAAGTCACGGTTTTTTCAAACCCAAAACCAATAATTTGTTCCATTTTGAAATTCTGAAAAGGAAAATCTTCAACATCTTGTTCTTTTTTTTCCCCCTCCCAAAAATGAAAATAAGGATAAGCAGACATAGTCTCATAAAGCACCTGACTTCATCTGCTGCATTTTTCCAGTGGCATGCTGGTCCGTCAAAGTCTTTCTGACCAATTTCACTTACCGGGACTTTGCAATAAGGATAAACGTTACGAAATTAGGATGTAAGAAGCAGGCGGCTCTATTTGCTGGTTTGGAAATTGCTGTTTCCAGGCTCCTGTCATGTGCTCGGTAGGATTCCTCCCTGTAGCAGTTCTTTTTGCTGGAGCATTTTAAAAGTATGAGTATCTTAACTTGGATTGCTTTGCAGGACTGGGCTTGGAAATGCCAGCACTGGCAGTTTGGCTGGCAGGACTTGTGGTATATGGGTGGTAATATGGCTTATAAACCTTGTAATCCAGCTCAGGTCCAGCCAGAGCAGTTCGGTTGTCTGAAACAGGTTTCATTTTCTGAGCACCTACCTACTCGATCTTAAGGAGTTAACTTCTTCCAGGAGATGATTGCTGGAAGCAGAGCAATAAACAGTCAGAGAAAGGAGAGAGTCCCCATGAATTCATTAACAGACCCACCTTGGAGATGGGCAGGAGCCAGTGAATGACAGTACCGGGGTGACTTTTTGGAATACAACTCTGAGACGCTTGCGATTACTTGGTTGGGTGCAACCCCTTTTTTTTTCTAACCAGGGTAAAGGGACGCTTGCAAAGAAAAGCAGCTTGAAGCCAAAGGTTTGGGAATTCAGAGGCTTGTGTTTATTTAAGAATTAAAGTTAAAATTATTTTTAAAACTATTTTAAAAACTAAACCAACTAACAAAAAAAACCAAACAAACCTGCACCTCCATCCTCTTGAAAATGTGAGCCTCATCAAAAAGCAGCAAATCCAGAGGTGGGTATCTCTGAACAAAGTGGAAATTGGGCATTTATCTATAACTATCTATAATTGGGCATTTATGATTAATTAAGCTGTTATTCCCAGGAGAGTGACCTTCCAGAGCCACACCAGCTCCTGAAAGGTCGCTGAGCACCAGGGAAGAGAATGAGTACGGGAACAGTTTTGGAGATCCTGTTTCAGAAACAAGGGGTTGTCGTGCACCTCGCGATGTTCATCCTGCTTGGCCCAGTAGGATTGCTTCCCTCAGGCAAGGGCTGCCTCCCATTAAACACCTGTAACTGGGCCAGTCTCGTGTCTGGTTTTAAATGGGATGTTCAGGTGCTTTTAATTAAGTTCCCAAATTAAAAGGCAATCGCAGGACTGCTGTGGGAGAGAATTGCTGTCTCCTTCCAGAGCCTCTATCCTACTCCTCTCTTGGAGGGCTGGAAAAGGGCTTTGTTTTAATCTTTCAGCTGTGGATGCTTAATTAAGGGAAACAAACCTATAATGATAGCAGCAGCTGTTCTCTCCCCTGAGGAGAGAGAGACTCTTCAGGGACAGGGTCCTCCTTGGCACAAATAAAAATATTTTTATGAAAGCAGCACTGGAGAGGCTGGCAGCTCCCCATGGCTTCTGACTTTGTAAGAAACCTCTGGGAAAACATCCACATAGCCTGTAATTTTGGGAAGTGGAGGGAAGACTGGGCACTAGGGGTGATATGCTGAATAATGCTCTATCGGGAACGTAGTCCTCTGGATCCAGCCTCCAAGAGCTGTGCTTATAATGCAACCGACTGCTGGAAATTATATTGGAAGTAATCTTAGATTGGGGGATTATCCTGCATCCAGGCTCCCCATCCCCCAGAACAGACCAGCATCTGGCATCCCTCAGCCTTCACCGCATGGGGTAAGTGGGGGGGGGATATTTGGAGGGGGTTGTCAGGCTGGGCCACCCCCACTGCCTGCTCTGAAATGTTTTGTGGGAACATAGTGCTGTCCCACCCATAGCTAGCGCGCATTAAGATGTCACAAGTTTCTCTTGCGGAGAAGTTTGTGTAGAGCCTGTTAAGAGGTAAGATTGCCATGAAGCAAAGCGCACCTGGAGCCACAGCCCCGCGTTGCCCACAGCGATCCCCACAGATGGTTTGGGGGGACTGCAGCATACTCTTGCCACCATCCTGACGAAGCAGGAGGAGCTGCAGCCTGTGCACAGCCAAGGGCCAAGCAGCCCCTGCAGTAAGGGACCTCAAAGGGAGGAGATGGGTGGAAAGAGGTGCAAGGATCCCAGCATCAAGCCGTGGCTGCTCACTGGTGAAAGCCTGGCAGCTCCTAGGCTGGCACCCTAAGTGTCTGCCCGTCCTCCGTAAGAAGCAAACAGTGGATTTGGTCCAACGCCAGTTAAGGTCAGTGCGAGAGTTCCCATAAACTTCAGTGAGATTTGGGTCAGTGCAAAGAATGACTATTGTCAAGAGCGAATACTTTTTTCTAATGGCATTTGCAATATGAGGAAGGGGAACAACAGAAGTTTTGTTTTTAATTTCCTTTCCTTCCTGACGGCTCAGCCATCAGTAGACCAGATTAAATCTGTTCTGCAGAGGAAAGCACAGCGCTTTCCTAAATGGCTGGTACAGATAACTGTTATCAGCACTAGGTTCCCAGCAGCTTGCTTGACGTCACCGGTAATTCCCAGGCCTCTCATTGCTTCGGGAATTTAGGGTGGGCTTACCCAGTGCCAGTTGCCCATGAGTCATCCTCCAGTGTGCAGCATAGTCTCTGCCTGAGCAGCAGCCAGGCGAAGGGGAGATTTGAACAGACATCACCAAAGATGTGGAAACTGCTCTTGCTGAAAGTGAGAGCTTTGCCGATGGCTTTTGGGAGGGCACAGGGTTGGGGGGAACTTCTCAGGGGAATTGTTGCTTTTCGACCGCTCTCTTCTTCCTGCTTTCCTCTGCAGAGGAGCAAACCATATATTAGGTTTCTCTTTAATTGCCCTGAGTTTTTACTTCCAGACTTTTTGAAAAAGAAACATGAAACAAAGGAGGGAAAAAAATAATCTAGAACAGCTAATGTTCCCAGGGAGCCATTGGCTGAGCTGGCAGGCCTGGAGCAGGGGTGATAGGGACTGCAGGGCAGTGGGAGGTTTCCTTTGGCACAGGGATGCCTGAATAGCAAAAAACACAAACTTTCCACCTGTGTTTTGGAGAGCTGGACTCTGGCAGTACCACGTTTGGGATGGTCCTTGCTGCTGTCAGGCGAGAGATGGGAAGGAGGAGTGGGGAGTTTGGCAGGGAAGAGCCTTTGGGACAGCGAGGGTGGCGGGGAGGAGGTCCAGTGGGGAGGAAACAGCTGAATTTTTCTTCCTGGCTGCATCATTATTTAGAAAAGCAGCAAGCTGTCTGTATTGACATGAAATGTCAGTTAGAAATGGGACTCGATGTTTTCTCATTGAAAGTATGTGGGATGGGAAGGGATTCCCCCAAGACTTAAGGTTAAAGTGGGAGGGAGGCAGTCTTGGCAGCCTTATCCTCAAACAAACATGTTACATTGGTGCTGAACAGGGTGCACAGCTTAAAAAATAAATAAATAAAAGAGCAAGGTAGTGTTGCACCAACCTCCAAACTGACAAATACCAAAATTCGTATTTTTCAGGCTCTGAGGTCTGCCCTGTGTGTGTGAATAGCTCATTGTACTCTCAGTCATAAGGTGTGTTGGGTTTTTTTTTCCTAGCGGATTTTAGCGTATAAGGAGGATGAGAGGTCCTGGCTGTTAGAGAATTCAAGTGATGGAGATAAAAATATACAAGAGCCTCAGAAGGGGCTCAGTTCTCTATTTACCAAACACAGGTTGTGCTTGCAGGTGCATAGACAGCTTGCCCCAACGGGGTGGAAAGAGATGGGAGGGATATTGTGCAGTTGCCTAATGCATCCCTGTACTTCTCTGTAGGGATACCCAGTCCTGAAGGAGAAATTGGTCAACAAACTCGGAGGAGAATTACAATCCTCTGGAGAGGGAAAAGCATCCATACTAACCTGTGATTGGCACAATTCCTGGGAAGTAACGCAGGGAAATGTGGCAGCCTTCAGCTAAAGCAGCACCACAGGTTTGGTAGAACAGGTGCTTGTGTTTAAGGGCTGCGAGGAGGTGAGCACAGCTCGAAGGCGTGTGACTTAAACCCTTTAAAAAAGTGCACTTGGCATTTGAGCATACTTTTTCTTCCTTTCAGAGTCTTGTTGGTGGCTGCTTCCCAAGGTAATTAACACAGAGAAAATTTGCTTGAAAGGTGGAAATGGCTATTTCAAGGCCACAGCTATGGTTGGTATATTTGCATCGTATGTTGAAGGTGTGGAATTCACGTCTCAGGGGCTCCTGCATCAGGGTGGATGGAGCCTGTGCGGGATTTGCACGCTGCAGTTAGGTACGTTCTTACACCACTTCTTAAGCGGAGTTGGCTTCTTTCTGATGTGATAACAAACAGATTTCAGGGACAAGAATGTGAGCTAGCAGGGTAGGTGGAGCGAGTGACTCGTCCTTACATTTCACAGATTGCTCAGCGTCGGCTTTTTGTGGTACACCTGACTGAACAGGGCATGGGTTTTGGTGTGTGTGTGTATGTGTTTGTTTGCATTTTGCAGAAACTAACGGAAAGCTGGACTATTAAGCTCTTTTTCAAGAGTTTACATAACCCAGCCTGAGTCTCTAATCTCTTGCAATGCATGTCCAAGCTACCTGTAAATCCTTTGGAGGAAGAGATGTGTCTTTTTTGAGCATTAAGCAATATGTATCCCTTCAAGGATGCTGCTTTATATAAAAAACTACCATGAACATAAGCATTTTGGCAGAGGGTAATGGAGACAGCATTGTACGGTGCAGGGAGATGTATTAAGTCACAACGTGGTGCCTGTGTGTTTTTGCAGGCAGAGTATCTGACCAGGATGCTTGCGTGGACTGATGGGTTCTGCAGGTTGTTTATATGTAGAGTGTATGTAAATATTAGGAGACAGGGTGTCAGAGTGATTGCAGCTTAAGTAGGAAAACACTGCTACAACAATACCACTGCGTTCATAATCCTCCGTGAGTGTTTGCTGCTTTGGTTAAATATGCAGAGAGTGATGGAGATTGCTAGTGGATTAGTGTCTCGTATGACTGGTGCCAGGGATTGATTAGCATAAGCAATTTTTTTCTCCCGCTTCCCATCAGTAAGGAGAGAAATGGAGCAAGCAGTCCCTCCGCTGCCTGGAAGGGTACGGGGATGCTGAGGAAGGAAACTGTTCAGGGGTGGGGAAGCAGTTTGCTCCCAGTGTCAACTGGTGGGACCAAATTAATCCCAAGTCTCTTGTAGTGGGAGCATCCCTGTGGTTTACCTTGCAGAGCTCCCAGATTGGCTACTTTATTTCTGTTTTGCTTGCAGATGCAATTTTGAGTGTCATGGAACTTTTGTCATGGTGTGATATCTTTCTCTGCCGTCTTGTTGGTGATCCTGTTTCAGCAGCTGGACAAAGCAGTGACCTAAAGGCCAATACCAATAGAGCTCGGTTGGTTTGTAGTTGGGATTTTGTTTGTTTGTTAGTTTTTGCTTGAGTTTCCTTTATTTCTGTGCTGATTAGAATGAAGGCACAAACCAGCTGATGAGTGTGGTTTTAAGCAGTTGGAAGCACACCTGGTCGTTATGGAAAATTCGAGGCTGGACGCTGAGCTCGTGCTCCTACCGCAGAAGTCCAAACACTTTTTGTGCCGCTCTGCAAACATTATGTGTGTGCATCAAGATCCTCTGGGACTGTCAGTTGTTGATATAACACTGATCCTTTCAAATGTAGCCTTGATAGTGCTGGGGACATGGATTCGCTGATAAAACAAACTTGAGGCTTGGTAATAATTGAAAATGCAGGGTAATTCACCAGGCAAAATACCTGCTTATAGGAATCAGATTTCATCTCAAAGTCAGCAGACGTTTCCTTGGAGAAATCCTGAATTCTGATGGAAATCAATATTTAAAGGGACATTTGTAGTCTGGGGAGAAACCTCCATGTAACATACCCTCAAGTCCTAGCAACCTCTTTAGGGAATAACATCTGAATAAGTTTGTTATATCTGTAGCGTGGTGATTTTCTTCCTGCCTCTTGATAAGTACATGCAACCCCCCAACCAGCTTTAGATACAACCGTTAAGTTTTATTGAAAACCGAGATAAATAAGTAATTCTGCACCATTTCCATACAGTGGTGAGTAGCTTGCATTAAAAAAAAAATAACTCTTCATGAAGCAGGAGCTGATTTTACAGGCTGCAGAAAGTGATTTGGTAAATTGATGGAAAGGTTTGATAGGAGAAGAGAGGAAGAAGCTGATGGGAGATGTCCAAGGCTGTCTAATTTCGAATTAGGTAATAATTTATTTCACTGGCTGAAGGAGTGGCAATCAAATACTGAAGCTCTCTATGGGCATATGACCACCATCACAAGTGGTCCCATGGACAGAGAGAAAATTCAGATGTTTGTTCTAACGCATTTTGTGTCCCTGATTGCTAAAGCAATGTGTAGTATTTGTGCATCTTACAACACTTCACAAGGAGGGGCTAGCCTTTGTTAAAAGGTGGAAAAATGATGAGGTGCAGCGAACAGTCCTCAGTAAGGTCATGGCTGAGCAGGGATTCAGTCTTTCGCTACCTAGGGACTGTCAGGACGTCCTTCCCAGTCCCTAGCATCACTTGAGCAGCCCCAGATAGATGCCCCCTGTCTGAGGAGTCTACTGGTTTTGAGCTCCTGAAGGCAGAACTAATAAATAATACGTGTGCCACTCTATAGATGGGAGAAACCCCTCAACCTCTTCCCTCCTCCCCATCTCATCTCATACCAGTACAAGGCTTTGATCTCCATCAGAACAAAAACTAAACATTAAAGTGAATTATCCCAAAGTTGCTCCTCATTAATCGACAGCTGCAGGCACTTGGAAACATCTGTCAGGATTGTTTGAACATTCCCTTCGCTTCAGTAGTTGCACCGAGGAAGCAGAACAAATCAAAACATGCCGTCGGTCCAACGCCACCTCTTTGAGTTTCCTGCAGTGGGATTTGCAGCAGTGCAGAGAAGCAGGAGAGAGAAGGACACTGGAGGTGGTGATGGGCAGCTGGTTGGGTGGACAAGGAATCGAGTGGCAGGAAAAAAGTCATCTTTCCGTGGTAAATGAGTATAGCTATCTCCAGCAAAGGAGGGAAGGAAAAGGAAGGGCTGAGCGTTGTTGCTGAGCTCTGCGGGAATACAGGCATCCCTGCGCCCGTGTGGGAACGGGGCGACTCATGGGCACGCTGTCTGCCAGGGAGGATGGGCAGCACCGGGTGACTCCAGCAGGTTTTGCTGCAGGAAGAAGCCATCTGGCTAGGAAACAGCCTCCCCCTACCCTTACTGTGTGTTTCTGAGGTTACATCAACTGATAGAAATCCGAGAAAACCCACTGAATGGGCTCTGCCCACCGGCTGCAAGTGCAGAAACTTATCCCAAGCCTTGAGGGCCAGTACCTTGCATGCAGGAGAATACAGCATCACCAGTCTGTACCAGGATGCCTCTGATTCCAGCAGACCGCTGGGATGGTGTCGCTTTAAGGGCAGCTCGCAGAGTACACGAATTACAGTATTCCAGTAATCCCTTCCCATCGGCCCGCCCGGTCCTCCACGCAGCGGGAAATGTGGGACAAGCAGGGTTTTGAGATTATCTCGTGCTTTGCAAAGCCAGTTCCCTTTGTGCTTTTAGAAAGAGCTTGCTCCTGCAGTAGGCAGGGGACTGGGGACGAGGTCCCTGCTGGGATGCTGTCCCATGGCCGCAGCGGCATCCCCAGGGCCACAGCAGCGCGTCTGCACTCTGCTGTCCTCTGCATACCCCACACCTGCATGTTGTGATGGTTGCTGCCATCCTTGGTAGAGGTCACATTTCGCTCTCCAAACCATTCCTCTGTGGGGATGTCATTACTGCGTGAAGCAACGACAAAGCAGCGGAGAGAGTTTCCCACATCTTCCAAACTGATCAGCTTTTTGCTGACCAAAGCTATCCCTTGGGAGGGTGAGGGAGCAGGCGTTGCTTTGGCCAGGTGCTTTGCTGAAGGTGTACTTCTCCTTAGGATTTCAGTGCAGGACCCCCTACACTCGAATTTCATGAGGAAGCCAAGGCAGGAGCAGCCTGGCTGAAGGGGCCTGAAAGCCCAGGAGATAACATTGACATCTCCATGGCTAAATAGAACAGGATCCTCCGCAATGCCCGGGGCTTGCCCAGGGTTGGTCCTAGAAGGGTGACCCGAGTTGATGTGGAAATAGTAAGCAGTATTTTTCAGAAGTATCTGGATGACTCAAGCAAGCATTCAGTGTAATTGCAGGTCCGTGGAGGCCATTCTCATAGCACTTTCCAGGGCTTCATTGGCAGAGAGTTGCTTCGCACGGGGGCTTTGTATCTATCTGAACTTTCCAAAGTGCACAACAAACAAATCTCTTTCCTCTCAGCATCAAATAAGTCCTCGCTTTGGGAACAGTTGGAACATGACTTCTCTTGCTGATGCTGGCTCTTGGGACTGGCAGCAGTATTGTGTTGACTGAGGGGCTCTGGAAAGAAGTAAGTGGGCAGGGGCCACAGGGACTGTGATTCAGCTCCATAGCCAGCTCCATCCTGCGGCTGGAGGAAAACATTGCTGTTTCTCAGTGTAACCTTCCATCCTTTTTCCTCTCTCCCAGCTCTCCACAGTGAGTGCTCCTCAATCACATCTCAGTCTGCCACTTGGGAAGGTGGGCTCAGAGTGTGACTGGAGCTGAGGAAGGTGTGCTCACCTGTGAGATAGGACAAGCTGCCAGCTTAACATGGCTTTTTAATTTTCTCATTTCGCCACCTTATAGGGTACTTCTGACATTCCTATCACCGTTCACTAAATCCCCTTAAAAAGTGCATTCATGTCTTTATAAAGCAAAACAAAATCAGACTCCTGACCATTTTGCTTCAGGGTTTCATGTGGAGAAATGAAGCCTGTAGGTAGAAGAGAACAGACATAGAACACACCATGTCAGAAGGGAATTGGTAAGTAGAGATGGGAGCGTGATGGGAAATGTGCGTGGCTTCATTGAGAGGAGCTTCTCCTGCTCCGATAGCCCTGCATGCTGTCTCACCGTGGGAGATGCTGCTTTTCCTCCTCCTGTCCCACCTACCCAGCTCGCCTTTGCCCGGCACTTGCAGGCAGCTCTCCAAAATAAATTTCCTTGTGTTCTCAGATGCTGGTGGGGCTGAGGCTTTGAAGGAAAGTAACTCAGTGTTCTTTAGTTGCCCATGGTTTGGTTTTTTTTTTTCCCTTTCTCAGCCCATGACTGTGTGCTGACCCTGGTGTTATTCCTTGGTGAGCTGTACCTGAGATGCCTCCTCACTGCACCTTAGTGAGGCTGGCAAGCTTTGCTGCATCTCCCTCGATATCTTATTTCCAGCCAGGAGGGTTTCTGCTGGGAGTTACTGTCCCCAGTTAATTCATTACAGAGAACAAGTTGGTGCTTCGGCCGTTTCACACTGCGAACAACACAAGGTTGCTTGTGTTTCAGGACCTTGTTGGCTGCTGGAAAGCAACTTGGATTGCCAAGGGACAGCTCGTTATTGCTGAAACACTGACATCCTTTATCCTTGCCTTTGCAACTTGGTTCTCCTACACTTCGCGTGACTGACTGAGCATCTCTGCGCCACAGTCTCTCCACAGATGTAGTGGTACCTGCCGCTGCTCCTTCCCTTTGCTCTAACGGAGAACTGTGTTAGCAGTCCTGGGCCTCACTAGTGGGAAATTCTCATCACAAAATGTCAGATCTAATACTCCCTTCTGTCCCAGTCATTTCTTCAGCCCCTAGAAAATGTCTGTTAGTTGACAGGACAAAGTAAGATTTGGCAAATCATTCCATTGAAAGGATGGAGAGGGAAATATTCCTGATTTCTCAGTCCAGTCTGACCTGCCTCTTCCTCCACCCCCCCGCCCCCGCTTCCCTTCTTGTGGAGGCAAGGAGAGATGTGAAGGAAATGGAATAGGAAACCTGAAAATTATTAGTTGTTTTCAAAATAAAACGTAATTGTGCTTTAAAAAGGCCCAAACTGAAATGAAGCGAGTTATCAAACAAAATGTTTTAATTGTCCCAAAGGAAGGTCATTTTGATTTTTAGTTTGCAGCTCTTGACTTATTTCAAAGAAGTGCTATAATTTGGAAAGAACTAGGAAAAAAAAATAAATAAATTAGAATTTTTAAAAAACTACCAAGTTGGATAAAGGAGAAACCTTTCTCCTCCTACTTTTCACTGGTCTGTGTAGGGCTAACTACACTGGGGAAAAGGAAAGCCCCACTCCTTGGAACAGATGCAGGACCAAGCACAGAACCATTTGAGGAGAGTCAGCCAGCCTTACAGAGCAAGAAGCATTTGTTTCCTAGGCAGTATTGGGTGTTTTCCCTTCCTCCTCATGAGGAGGAGGTTTGTTACCCAATGTGCTGCTCTGCGCAATAGAAAAAACTTTAAAGCTGAGAATGAAAGGGAAGAGGCTGTGGTATCCTACACCGATCGCCAGTTATCGTGCCATCAGTGGGAGTTTCACAAGAGACTGAGGGAGCCGGGATGTTGTGGAAAGTGTTTTCTTAATAACAGGAGCAGTTAGCAATCGTGCAGAGTTTCTCAAAAGAGAAGGGATGTCTTAAACTAATTCTAACTTGGCTAATTTTCCCCTTGAGCCCTCAGTTCCACATAAATGTTCAACCACAGGCAGTATCCCAGTCGTCTCGTAGCATAATTCTAGTGACCAGTGGTGTGCTCCATTGATTCTGGCTCTGTACATGCCCTAGGTTATCCATCATGACAGTGTATGCCTTGGGTTTTTCCGAAACCTCCTTGATTTCTGAGATTAAAGTGTAAAATACTATTACTGCAACAGTAGGATTTTGTTGGAGTCTCAAAACAAGATAACAAAAAGGGCGTGGGGTGAGGCAGTTATTTTCTTGATTTTTTAGAACAAACTATAGAAAAAGTGAAAACACGATTAACTTGAGGGTTTCTTAAGCTAGCTTAGAGGTGAGTAATAATTTAATATCTTACTGTAAGATCTTAGATACCAGTTTCCCTGTTCAGCGGATGCTCTATCCCACATTGCCCTCTAGTGAGGACATTGCAGAGGGAAGAATGCCTTCCAGCGTGCAGCCGTCAGGATATGAAATGTGGTATTTTAATTCTGCCCCTCTTGAACCCAACGCTGGTCCACCCAGCGGTGTTGCCTAGAGGGTTAGAACTGGTCCTTGGCCTTCTGCCTGCTTTGCCGCGTGAGCCCGCATCGGTGCCAAATGACAATTTTGCTGTGTTGCCTGTTCTCCAGAGCTGTTAAAATGTTTACAGAAGATCATCAACCAGAAATAGGTTTAAAGGAAAAAAAAAAAAAAAAGGCAAACTAAATATCTGTTCCCTGTGGAAGTAAGAGTGGAGCAATGTCCAGAGTCCTGCTGGAATCCAAGGGCTCCTCCTCCAAAACCTGAGCTCTGTTTGTCACTTCCCCAGGCACTGCTCCAACCAGTATGAGGCCAGTGTGTCCTTACATTCTTGACCATAATTGCATAGAAATTTGTAATTAATGTTCACTCATCAGAGAGTAACCTGGTCTTTGATTGCTCACTTGTTCGTCAGAGTAACAGCTGTGGCTTATTCCTGTGCTAGATGCTGTCTGTTTAAACTCTGACTAAAAACTCAACAATTTTAGAACAGTTTGTTCTAAAATCTGTGGTTTCCTGCGTGCAAACAGCTGAAGAGAGCAGCCTGACCGCGCGTGTGGCAGATAGGTGGGTGCAGACAGCACCCTGCCCTCAGTGCCATCGCCCTGGGGCTGTGGGACCTCCAGTAACACCATGGTGCTCGTGTCTGGGGAGCCCAGGTGAGCTGCACATGGCGCTCATGGGTTGAGTGACAGGCACTAATGCCATCTAGTGACCAAAAAAAAATGCCATGTGTTTATTTTATAAAATGCCACTGGAAATTTTGTAGCCCCGGGTGGGCTACCCCAGTCCTTGGGGCTTGGAAGGAGGGAGATGGTTCTGGGAAAATAAATCCCTTTTCCCTGCTCTCCTGACCTCTCTCTTTCCTAATTTCACACTGTGTCTGCAGGTAACCAGGGCCTGGGATCTCTCACCTGAGGCTTTATACATCCCTGGGGGAGAAAGATGTGGGCTTTCTAAGCAGCTCTGTGAATTGAGGAGCACAAATTCCCCAACTTACTGCTGCGTTGTGGAGCGCAAACCCAGTGCACGGGGACAAGGTGACTGCGGGAGAGGAGATGGCTTGCTCCGCTGCTGGCGTGGACATCGTGGGCGGAGACCCTAGGGACGAATTTAAGCTGGCAGCACGGTGCCGTTGCCGCAGCGTTGAGCTTAGCCGAGACGGGGCGAGGGATGGCAGCTTCTGCCGCTGTCCTGACAGCAAGGACTTGTGACTGACACTTGTACGACCTGACACTTTTTTTTCCTCCCACCACCTTTCCTTCTCCCTCTTGCTTCTGTAGGTGGTAGCCGGCAATGCATTAACGCGCTGGGTCTCTGCGCAAGTGGCTGGCCGGAGACACCGTCGCTTTGTACCTGGCTATTAATCCAGCCAAGTCACGGTGCCATGAACTTGGAGGAATTAGTTTGTGCTCTGCGTTTTAAAAATGAAGGTGAAGTTATTTCTGACCATACCAGCTTATTCTCCTTGGCTGAGCTGTCATGGGCAGCGCGTCCGTCAGAGATGCTCTGCCCCAGAGTGAACGTGCTTGCTCTGCTCCGTGCTCTCCAGACTTGCCTCTGCTTTCTTCCAAAAGCTGTTTACAAGGGTCCTTGGGGACTTGTTGTTGTTTTTCTATCCCAAGTGTGGAGGTACCGAATACATTCCTATTGTCTAATTTACAAATGTTTTGTGTTATCTTTGCTGCTTCTTTTTCTGGATTATCCTTGTATCCCCCTGCCTTTCTGCCCTGGATAATTGAGAGTTGGCAATGTGCCTGTAGCATCCCTGTTTCAGGGCCAAAATGGGAGTGAGAATAAATGCTTCTAAATATTGTGTTGAAGCAAATAAGTAATTTACTCACAATAGCTCTTTGCTTGGCATTACACTGGCAATTTCATGCAGGTTTTGCAGGAGCAGCGAGTAGTTGTGAGAAGCTGGAAGAGCCATGTGCCTTGGGGGGTATTTGCCGTGTGGGTATGATGGGGAGAGGGGCTTCACAGATTTGGAAGAGTGCTTGACTTTTGTAAAGGGACTTTGTCCAGCAGTCTGTGACAGCACTGCATTTCATGGATTTGCTGACCCTAAATTCTGAAAATATCCCAGGAATTTAGCTGGAAGTGGCAAAGGTAACGACTAACACGTGGAAAGAAGGCACCTCTGCTTTACCTTGTGCCTTTGAGTAAGATATCTTTCAGAGCAGTCAGCCAACAAAAACATAGTGTACATCTACACTGTCTTCTCAGCTCAATAGAAATCCTTCAGAGTTATCACAGCTCCGTCTGCTCTTTTTCCTGAAGAGATACGAACAGCAAAAAGCTTTTAGGGTGCTGTTTTGCCTGAAGCATTGGACGCGGAGACCTATCCCTGTCTATTCAGCATTGCTAGGGCAATAGTGTCTTGCAGGAGACAAGTAGAACAAGTTGCAATGAATAACTTGAGCTTGGTACTAATTTTCTCTTTCCTCTCTCCTTGTAGGGATCCTGTTTACGATGCTGGTATTTGGACCAGCCTGTGGATTTATCTTGGGCTCCTTCTGTACCAAAATCTATGTGGATGCTGTCTTCATTGACACAAGTAAGGAGAACTGGCTTTGGTTTCAAACCAAATATGCTAACCTTGTATCAGCAGGGCAAAAATGTTGATGCTCACAAGCAGGAAACTGCTTCTCATTCCATCTTGAGTGCCTCTTGCATGTATGGGTGTCACTTTCAGAGGCGTTTTGTGACTGGAATTCAAAAGTTTTCAACTCTATCCCCATAGATAACAGATTCATAGTAGCTAAAATTTATTCCCTTCCATGGGCTTTTCTACTGCAAGATGAGTTTCAGCCCAGCTCTTAGAGGACACCTTAAAACATCACGGTGGCAGGGCCCACCGGCTGGCCATGGACATAGTCTTACCAGGGGAGCTGTGTCCAGAGCACAGAATGAAATGTGGAGAGCTGCCATCCACAGGATTTGGGAGGACCATCCAGGCTCTCTGGTGGAGGCACACCAGTAAGACCCATGCCCGGCTCCTTCTGTGAATGACTCTGAATGGGCAGGTTCAGTCCCACAACGTTATTGCTTTTTTCCCAAAATAGTGCTAATTATTACTCACCTTGATAATGCACTCGGGTTAAAGCAAATTGTATGCAAATTGTCTTTTTGTTCGTTAAGGAAAAAAAAATCTGCGAATTGTGCTTTTATTGCTGCCTGCACTGTGTGCTCTTTGCCATTAGAGGGCAATGTGTAACAGGCTGTTCTCCGCTGCTCTCCAAGCCCTTTGGCTGCAGACTGCAAACCTGGTGCTTCATTCTTTTCGCTCAGTTGTTCAGATGCTTTTTCTACAGTTCGCAGCTCCATCTGGTCCCACAGGCTCTTGTCCTGCCTCGAGGCTGTTGTCGCTTTTGAGGGTGCATTCCAGTTCTGTGATGGTGCAAGTACATCTTCACAGGATGCGTTTGGATGGAGCTGAACCTTGCAGGACTTGGAACAGAATTGTGCAAATCTGGAAAAGGGCTGCTGCATGTTCTTGGTCTCGAATGTATATGGTAGCTGAAGAAATCTAAATAATATTGAACGAGCACAAAGTAGTATGTTTTTTGGTGTCTGAGACTTTTAGCTGCAGCTTGGTCAAACACCACATGGCCCCTTTTCATTCCTTGACTTTAGCAAAGATATGTCAAAGACTCACTTGGTCCTGTAGGCAGAGGAGCTTGTTTGAACTCTATTAAATATTTGACCATTAAGTATAATTTACTCCAAAATATGAATGTGCAGAAGAAGGTATTTCTTCTTCTGGTAGGTAAAGCTATGGAACTCCTTACCGTAGGGTCTTAAAAATCTACAAATGGATTAAACAACAATTGGGTGAGTGTATAGAAGAAAAAATGAACATGACACCAAATCTGTCTTAGAAAGCCCTGGAGCCACAAATCCCAAGAATATTATCAGATATATGTTGACTTTATTCTTGTGGACTTTCTGGGCATCTGCAGCTGGTTACCGTCAGAGGCAAGATGCTGGCGTAGCTAAAAAGTTAATTTGATGTGATCTGGCCAATTTTTAACATAAGACATTGCTCCATATTTACAGCTCAAAAAGCCCGAGGCAAATACGGAGCCACGAGGAGAATGGTGCAGTGTTATCCCTGAGAAGCCTGGAGGGGCTGTGGCTGAGCAGGTCGTGGGTGGGGGTTTAGCACCTCCCAGCTGCAGATCCAGCTGGCTTTGGCCGTCGCCATCATTAGAAGACTGAGGCACACATGGCCTCCATGTATTTTTTTATGGGAAAGTGTTGAGCCCTGTCCTGCTCCCTGTTTCAGGCGGAGGTGTGGGGATGCCAGGGCACACTGCTGTGCTGCGCTCTGTGCAAGACCTATTTTAGGAAGTGGATATGAGGAAGACCTTGTTTTTGTGTGGCTCTTCACATGGCTGTGTTCCCAAGAACCTAAAAAAATGTACTTTAGGCAGGAGGAAATAGCAGCCGAAGAATCCAATCCCTCCAAAACACTATTTTTCAAACTCTGTATATATTTCAGAGCTATGTGCTATTTTCCCTAAGGAGAAAAGAGTTTCCTTCCATCTCTGCTTGAGAGACAACTTGATTGCCTCACTTGAGACAGATTTTTCAGAGTGGCGGTAACCAGACACACATCATGAGCGGTGGAGCTTGTTATTCCAGCCGCACAGAGCCGGCTCTCCTCTGGGAGTCAGCTCCGGCTCTGGGCACCCTCCGCCGTCTTGCCAAGCGGCTGTGGCAGCGAGGCGGTTGTTAGATGCACAGTTTCTTCTCTCCTCCTGCTTATTTTTATTCCCCCAAACTGACTCCAGAGACTTCTTTTTCCTTATCTCTGCTGCGTGATGTCGTACAGGATGCTATTGCCTTTTACTTTGCATTTTTTCATTTTCTGATGACTTCTTTACATTTCTGAGCCCGTTTGATGCGGTGTGTGGATTTCTATTCCAATATTTAGGACTCTTTCACCCTCCACCCAGTCATAAGTGCCCATAAAGCCCAAATGCCCATCTTTTGCTGAAAAGGGCCGTGAATTCAAAGCAGGGGGAGCATTGCCCTCCTGGGAAAAAGGGATGCAGGTGTAATGTCCTTATCTGTGCTGCTGCTTCTCCATGGAGGTTTTTGTGCCAGTAGGTAGGTCAGCGGTGTGTGCACATTTGACACGCTGAGATGGTGATGCCCAAAACCTTGGTGCCCAGCATGAGGGACACTGACTGGTGTATGGCAGCTTCCTAGAGCTGGCAGAGCCAAAGACACTGGAGAGAAGCTCTGATTACAGGACGTTGCAGAAGCTGGATGTAGCATCTAGATATGCAAAGCGATGGGTTGCTTGTCCTGAGGACCTCTTGAAGGCTGTTATGAACTGGTAGCTCACACAGTATGGGTATGGGATGCACTGTGGGTCCCCATCTTGTGACTGGGAGCCCCACCTTCTGTCTGGAGCCCCCAACAAAGCCCCCAGCAACCATCTTCCAGCATACAGGATCGTTAACACTGTTGTCTTCACCTCCCCATGACCGAGCCACTGACATGTGTATGTGTGCCCTTGCAGGTAAGCTGGACATCACTCCAGATGACCCTCGGTGGATCGGTGCATGGTGGGGAGGCTTCCTGTTGTGTGGTGCCTTACTCTTCTTCTCATCCCTGCCAATGTTCGGGTTCCCGCAGTCCTTGCCCCCGCGGCCGGAGCACGCTGGGGAGAGTGAGCAGGCCATGCTTCCCGAGAGGGACTACGAGAGACCCAAGCCAAGCAACGGGGTCCTGCGGCATCCGCTGGACGGGGAGAGCAGCACGACTTGCTTCCAGCAGCTGCGAGGTGAGACGCTAGCTCATCACATTTTCTGTGAGAGTCAGCAACAGGTTAACAGCTGATTGGCTTTATAATTGGTTTCTGGTCTGGGCTATCTACCTCTACCCCCCAAAAAAAAAATCCCCCAAAAGACTCAGTATCCTGAAATTCCAGTTCCTAGCTTCTAATTATCTCTGGCATTGTCCTCGTTTTAAAGAGAGACTTTGTTCCACTTAAAAGGTTTGGGATTTTTTTAAACTACAAAGCTTCAGAAATGCATGACAGTCCTGTAGAGTTGATAAAAAAGTAAAGGAGAACACAGTTGCTAAAGCAATTTGTGAACTTCTCTCCAGTCTACTGTCCTGCTCCCCTCTGCCTCCCAAAACAGAGAGCAAGCCAGCAAGGGTGGTTAAAAGAAATTGGGAGCTCCTGGCATCGGAGCTGCAGCTTAGTGCCGTCCCAGATCCAAAGCAGTGATGCTGGGCACCACCGCAGCTCTTAAATTGGCATGGGGGAGAGGCAGATACCAGCCCAGAATAGCAGCAAAGCGGTAGGGCAGAACATGGCTTGTGGCAAATTGGAGTGGAAAACGGCACGTCGTATCCTGCAGTGATGGAAACGGACCTGGCTCTGATTAAGGTCAGCGAAGGATCCAGCGTTTTGTGGGAGAGTGTGGGCAGATATCCTTTCCATGGGCTGCACTGGAAAATCCTTCATCCGAAAGAGTGGTTCTGCAGCGCTGGTGGTTGCGTCCCGCTCTCTGTCACCGTGGTGGAGCGGGTTTCATTACTGCCTAATCCATTTAGATAAATGAGGACAAAATCTCTTACTCCCTGTGCAGTCGCCTTAATTGGGAGCTGAATGAGGTGCGGGTGGGAAGGAAAAAGAGGCTTTGGGGAGAAAAGTGTTTTCTTAGCTATAAAAATGCCTTAAATAGTTGATGTGGTTGTTCATTAAGGGAAGGTCAAAGATGTGGAATTTTGACTTGATGAGAAAATTCAAAAGAAAGGTAAAGGGATACACTGTTTGAAAAATTGTCAGTGAAATTAATTTCTTCATCCTTTCGTTTTTGTTGCAAGGATTTTCTCAGGCTTAGGGAATGGGCTTTTTCCTGGTATGTCCATTTGGATAATTCTGTCGCTTCTATTGTGGACTCATCGGAGCATCAGCTTCTGGCCACTGAGTTTTTGGAATGGACACTGGAAATTTTTGCAGGTTTTCATACAGAGGAGTTAAAGAATACAGCATGTCTCTGCTGCTGCACGGAAGGGCAGTAGTTTTGCCCGAGGATGGTGCTCAGCAAGCTGAGTTTCTTGGCTACAGGGAGGCTGAGGCTGTGAGAGGGCTGCTGGAGCATCTACTGCTCATTGAAGGAGAGAAATTAAACTGCCACATCCATATGCTTCAAAGTATTGATTACATCAGGAGGCACCACAGTCTTCCACGTTCGTCTTCTCATTGCCAGTAACCCCGTTTCAGATCAGTCAGTATTCCAGAAGTCTCTTTGTAGGTAGACTTTGAAATACAATTTACATTACATCAAATAAGACAAGGATTGACCTTTTTAGTTATGCCTTTGAGGCTGTCACAGATGACACGGTGTTGGTAGCTGACATCTCCTTTCAAGTCCCTTGCCACTGTTGTCACCATCGGAACGTGGTCAAGAGTCGTGTTTGCTAAAGTGCCTGCCTGGAGGTGTTCGGGCACGTACTTCGAGGGAAGGCGAACATGCCTCACTCGTTTTGGATGAGCAGTGTTTAAGGTGGTGGGTTGAATCTTGCTGTGTATATACATTAACTTGCCAGCAGCTGAGAAATACATATGCATTCCTCTGTGGCAGGACCTTGTGTCCTTAATCTGTTTGTTGATTGTATAAAGTTTCCTGTGGGGAAAGTTAGACAGTTTCACCTTTTTCCTAGGCTAAAAAGGACTGGTAATTATATACGGAGGTTAAAAATATACATGTTCATGCATAGTCATGTCTTCTGTCCTGCTATGGGCTTTGGGGTCTGCATGTGCTTGTGAAGGTGAACAGCAGAGGATGTGCTTGTGCGTCGTGTTGGGGTGGAAGGGCTCACCAGGGTTTGTCTGGCCATAACTTGGAAGTGTGGGTTGTCCATCTTGTGCGGTGTGGGGAGGAAGAGATGTTTCTCTGGACTGATTGTGCAAACACACTGTGTATCAACAGCGCATCCTTAGAGGCTGAAGTGTGTCTCCTTTTTGGCTTTTGTAGGGGTTTGATTTTTTTTTTTTTTTTTTTTTTTTTTTTCCCAAGCCTTACAGTGACTGCCACAAGTGAGTGGACATGGCAGGAGAGGATGCAGGGCGGTGTCAGTTGGAGACGTGCTCCCAGCTCGGTCATGGCTGTCAGCTAGCAACGTGGCATGGCTGGCACGTGGGAGGATGCTCCAGACACTACAAGATCTGCTGAAAGACAGTGAGATGCAGGGCTGGGTGAGATTCCTTGGCTTTCTCTAGCCTTGGCATGCGGAAAAGCTAGGACTGATATAAAAGCAACTTGCTCAAAGTGTCAAAAAGTCTTTTACATCTCTGTCAAGGTCTGAACAGGAGGGAGGGCCCAGCTTTTGGGAAGCCATGGCATCTCTTCTTGTGGGATATTTTCATACTGGGAAAAGAAGCATCCTTAAGAGGAGCTTTGAACTTCAAATGAGAACCATGCCTTTGAACGGCACAAGGTGAAGAGGCAAATCAGAGGCAGCAGAGGCAACTGCCGTGGCAGCGTGGTCCTGGGAGGTGTTTGCTGTTGCTAAACTGGCATGTGAATGCTGTACCGCTTTCCCTGATTAGTATTTCAGTTAAGCAACGCAAATCCGTTTGGGAGCACTGGGAAGTGAAGGGTTAATAGCTGGGAGAGGATGGTGAAATGCTGCCGTTGCTCTTTGCTCTCAGCTGGCAGCCTGGCCGGGTTGTTCCAGCATGGCACTGTCTTTATGGTCTGGGAAAGCCCTTCAGGTGTGGGCTGCGGCAGTTCGTGCTGTCCTGGGGGCACAGCTTTGCTTTCCTACCTCTACTCTGCCTTCGGGACCTCTGCTGTCTGGGGCTGGAGACGATGCTCTGCTGTGTCAGGGCACCTCTGCCCGTGTCTGTCCAGCATGTGCCCTCTATACTCAGTGTTAACACACTGCCCCTAACCCACCGCCTGCTCCGGGATGTGCTTCGAAATATTTTGTTAATTTTTTTTTTTTTTTCATACGGAAATGTTACTTCTGTGGAATTGAATGGTCAGTTCTGATGAAATTTGGTTTCAAAATGCTTCCTTGGCTTCATCTTTTAACACCCCTGAAACATTCTACTTGTCTTCTCTTTAATTGCATTTTGTTTTGCAATTATTTAAACCAGAAATTCATTACATTCTGCCTGTCTATCCAGTGAGAGAGATTAAAAACCTAAAAGAATTGAAATTGATACAAAATCCTTCAGGTTTGGAAAGAGAAGCTCATTCACAAGGAATTAAAAGAAAACTCACTGTGGAAATAAATCAATTTCAAAACTGTAAATTCCTAGACTTGGAAACATTTTGATTTCTGTCCATCTTCATTTCCAAGAGCGTAGGAGAGCTGGATGTACAGCTGACAGCTGTCTTGTCTTCTCTTTAGTTCCTCCCTGCTCTGTGTACCAATCTGCTGAATACCTAGAGAGGGAGCTGCTCTGAATCCTGGATTTCTCTCCCCAAAAGTTCTCTCTGGGAGCAGACACATAGCACTGGGCCACAAGCTCCCAGCTCTGCAGCAACGTCCCAGGCTATGGAGAGCCTGTAGTCCTCAGTGGGAATGTTCATAGGATTGAGTGGGATTAATGGCTAACAAAATTAGTTTTAAACTCATGACTTTAACGAGTGATAGTGATAGTGGCAACCTTTTGGAGAATGTTTCATCTGTACCTTCATTCACAGCCAGAGCGGTGAGTCTTTGGCCCAGATCTCGCGAGTACTGAGACCTGACTGCCTTTTTGGATTTGAGTCTTGGCTCCCTACCAACATCTGAAAGGCTTGCTGAGAAATCCTAATCTTAGATAAGCGGATGGCGAGTGGTCATAAAAGGTCCCACATCAGGTCCCATCAGTCTCCGAGTTTCCTTTGGCTTGGATTTCCTGAGGGTGCAGGCTTTGTCGGCAGGTTCTTGGCTGTTTCAAAGCCAGCATCCTTGTTATCAGAAGCTTTGATTAATTCAGAAAGGCTTTCAGCCTGCACTCTTTGGGGTGGAAGCTGAGCAGCAGCTGAGGTCAGGCAGAGTGTGTCTTTCTCCAAAAAGATACTGTGCCTTACCATGACCTCCGTGACGTGGGTGAGGGAGGTTTATGTCCCACTCTGAAGTTGAGCAAAAGTGGTTGCTGGAGGTAAGACGATCAGCTAGAAGGACCTGCTTTCCATGCGTGAAAACATTACTGTTGCTTCAAGCTTGTATCTGTCAAGAAGCCTCTTTGACATAGGTGTCATCCTTTTCCTTCATATCCTTTGTGATACTAATTTTGCCAAGGCCACGTGGACTTCAGCATATTAAATTCACCTGAGGTGTCTTCAGGGCCTCTTGCCTTATTTGATCTTCTCTTTTATAGGAGCTGCCTCTTTCCAGGAGGCATTTTCTTCTTGATGCCTGCACTATTTCCTTTATGCCATATTCCTCAAGCCAGGTGGAGATTTTGCCTTTTGTTTTCTGTTCAGATCTGAGGCTGGCTGCCTTTGTTGCTATTAGAAAGTAGTGTTTTGGCTCAACGCTGCATTTTGCCTTTCCCTCACTGCACTGTCCTAGGTGGACTGGGCTGTAAACCTCCCTCTAATTTATGACTTTGCTTTCTGTGTTCCTCATCTTTACTGCAAATTGAAAACATGTCTCTGTAGGGTGCTCCAACTGGAAAAAAGGGCCTTGATGATTGTAATGTTCCAAACAATTCATTTCAAGCACCAACGTGATGATTATAGTTTGTCGTTTCTAGAGAGTAGTTAAACCTCATGTAATGAGGTTGCCAATTATCTCCCGGTACTCCCCGGTGTTTAGTGACAAATCAAAGCTACTTGGTGTACGTAAGTGTGTTTGCTTGTCAAGCCTGTGGCCTGTCACCCACAGCAGGAGATAGGGAGGATTTTGGATGCCTTGGCACGGATGTTGCTTGGTATGTTAAAAGGTGGGAAGTTGAGGGACTTTGGCAGGGGTGTTGGAGAGCTCTGGGACATCCTCCTGGTTCCCTTCCAAACTATGGATGATCCTATGACCAGTGCTGCACGTTGATGGTCTGAGGAGTTGAGTTTTAAGTACTTCAGCAATGAAGAGAGACTGAGGTTTCTTGTTCTTCCCAGTGTCTCTTGCCATGGCAATGAGAATTGCTTTTCAGTCGTTGTTTCTGTAGTGTGTTGGGTGCATTGGGATAAGGATGTTAAATGAGCTGGGCCTTCTCAGCCTGAGAAGGTGAGTTTCTGTGCCATGTTTGATACAGCTTGTGGGTTCTTCAAGTAGATTTTTGAGGCCTTTTGAATCCAAAAGACCTTTTCCCATCTGGTGAATGGGTTCAGCCTCAGATGTATAGCTCCAAAGTGCTGCTCCAAAGCATTCAGCTAAGCTTTGGGCCACCAAGGTGTGGGGTAGTGTTTATCACGCCTTTTGTTGGGATCAGCTCCAGTGAAGAAGCGCCATGCTTAGCTGTTGTGTTCCCCAGGGAATGTCTGTCCCCCATCAGACATTTTCCATCCCCCCTTCATATCCAGCACCATATGCCAGGCAGCTGAAAGCACATCACTCTAGTCTATTGAGAGATTTTTAAACTTCACTGTTGACTTTTAATCTTGTTCCCTGAGGTGTTTCACCCCAAGAATTGAGACAGATACGGCAGCAGCAGGTGTCAAATGATTCATTTTAATGGGTGGCAGTAGCAAGATGAGAAGATATTAATTTCTATGGAGATCCTTCTGTCATTTCCCTTAGAAAATGAAAGGGAACGAGCTGGCCCTGGCTGAGGAGATGGTGGAGGCTGCCAGGCATTGCCTGCGTTGCCTCTGCGCTCTTTGCACTGGGTTTGGTGTTTTACCCTCCAGCTGATACAGAGCCCTGTTGCGGTAGATGGTGGTCAAACATGCAGCGGAGGACAGGATCTGTCCCAGAAAACTCACACCCAGACACACAGGGAGGAGAAGCAATGAAGCATTGGGACTCGTAGCCCAACACTGCCAGACAAGGCAGTTATGAAGGTCTCCTCTCTTGTGTGAGATGGTGCAATAACTCCACAAAATTTTTGCTGTCCATCCCCAAGTACAAAGGATGGATTTTGACCTTGGTAATGCATGACGGTTAGGTACCAGCCTTGCCAACTTCAGAAATAAATGTCCATGATCTTTAACGCCCTCCTGCAAAAGAGAGGCTGTCATTGTAATTATTTGGCGGATAAAGTTAAAGCTAGGCCCTTTGTGTTTTTGCATTTCAATTGGCACAAAACTACATCTCGAGGAATCCATTAATCTCAAACTGAACTCCCGAGGCACAACAAGCATTAATACTTTAAATATGGCTTTTCAAGCTCAGCGCTGCCAAGTCCACCTTTGCCTTTTCCCTCCTTTTTCTGGCAAGAAGGGGAAATTCTGTTGGTGGCCTCCAAAGAACTGAAGGAGGCAGCAGGTGGCTTCTGAGATCTATCCACATCTGAATCCCCCCACCCCTGTTCGTCCCTTCCAGTATTTTTTCCTCTTTTTTTTTTTTTTTTCCTCTATTCTACTGAAAAATACTATACCTCCTGCAGCTTCATTATGTTCAGCAAATCCTTAGGAAGCAAGGATTTTATACAGCATGAAGAAACATTTCTGATATAAAGAGACCAGAAACTGCAGAGTGGACCCTTCCAAAAAGGTTAGATCAAACCTAATTATAACCATTTTTCTCCCCCACCTGCCAAAGAAAGAGCCAAGGGGACCCAAGCAGAGCCTTGACAAAGAGCTGTGCGTTCGCTTGCTGAGGCCAGTGCAATTAGATTTTTGCACCAAAAAAAAAGCCCTAAGGGAAAACAGAAGCCAACACTAAAGAAATCTGTCATCTGCCAGACCCTGGTACACCATAGGGGACATGGGGGATGGATTTTCAAAATGCAAATAGAGGTCCATTGAGGCCTCACTACACTTCAGCAAGGTAATTTTCAAACTTAATGATTTTCACATTTAATTCAGGGAGAAATTAGTCATCAGGTATTGAGATAAAGCAAGGCTCTCTTCTGTACTGGGGTGCTCTCCTCTTCAAGCTGTGTTATCTCGGCAATAATTAAAATGTTCGCTGAAGTAGAAAATGTGCTATCTATCTGATTCATTAGCCAGATTTCCCTTTGTAAGGTAACTCATGTTTGCTTATCAGAAATAGAGACGGGCTTGGAGAGGAGGACTCTGGACGCTAATGATTCGGGAGGGAGGAGCCAAGGGATCACAAAAGCAAGTGTGTGTGGATCTTGCACGGTGAATAGCTAGCACGTCCTCTTCCACCCTTGCAGCCACCAAGGCTGGTAGGGTGTGCATGGAAGGCGTCACCTGGCTGGTGAAGCTCTGGGTTATGGGAACCCACAGGCTAGCACCCCTCTCCCAGGCATGAGGTGTTCCTTGTGACCGTGGGTGGCTGTGGCCCCAGGCTAAGCAGGAGAATTTCAGCTTGCCCCCAGATGTGCTGCAGGAAGGTGTTCCTCAGCAAGTGAGCCAGTGTTACATGAGAATAAGAAAATGAAGCAAATCTGGATGGCAGGAGAAGGAAGGGCCAAGTGTGAGCTAGGTTCAGTTGTGCCTGAAAGCTTGCAGGAGTTCGTGCGATGCTGAGTACAGTACTCATGACACCCGGCTGGCTCTGTGTTGTTCATGGGGAGCACGTAGGGAAAGAAGGAAGAGAATACTGGGCTTTGGTTGACTTCCCTATGGGGGAACAAAAGCAATATTGGAAAACATCCTTCAAAATTTCAAAATCATATGTAAGGTATAAACATAATGACAGATGACTTCTTTGTACCCTCCTGGTATCTGAATCTTTAGATTATGCTGTTCTGGTGTTTTACTTTGTTCTGGTGTTGCCACATTTCAACCAGCTTGTCTGTGCAGAACAGAAAATTACTCCTGATTTGAAGTGAGTTTGTCCTGCAGGAGAGCAGCAAGGCACCTGCAGCACCTCGAGTAGAGCCTACACAAAACCACCTCTCACTTTTTCCTCTCTTCTAGTGATCCCCAAAGTAACAAAGCACTTGCTCTCCAATCCCGTCTTCACCTGTATCATCCTGGCCGCCTGCATGGAGATCGCGGTGGTGGCCGGCTTCGCTGCCTTCCTGGGGAAGTACCTGGAGCAGCAGTTCAACCTCACCACCTCATCTGCCAACCAGCTCCTGGGTGAGTAACCACAAGGGCCACCAAACCTCCAGTGTCCAAAGTGTTCAGCATGGCTGGTAGCCACAACCAGTCTCACCGGTTAGGCTGCACAAAAGCTGACTGGCCCAACATCTAGAAATGTGCCCATGAGTAGGAGGGCTGGGCTCCAGTTGTGCCTTGGCTGCAGAGCCCAGAGCAGACCTCTGGCATCCTTCCTCTCCACTGTAACCTGCTGCAACCGCTTCCCCTATAGCCGAGCCCGTTGTGTGAGAAGTGGTATGATACAGCCAGGATATGAAAGTACAGCAGAAGTCCCAACCAAACTGGGCCGTTTGGTTGCCCAAGACTGCAGTTGCTTGCCAAGCAACACGGCTGCCCATTGAACTGCTTGTCTCGTGGTTCAAGTATCCCAGAGTTCTCCAGCCCATCTTCAGTTGGGTTAGGAAGCCCAGTTTCTGCTGCTAGTCCCTCCTTTTCCCTTGGACTGGAAATGACAGGGTTGCAGTCAGCAGTTCAAACAGCTGAGCTAGTGCAGCTTGGTTGTCTTTCAAGTGCCCTCTTCTCCGACCGTGCTATGCTGCCGCAGTTTCCCATGTAAATATTTCTCAGTGTTCATTCGTTCCCTGTCAGGACACTAATGCACAGGCAGGATCTTCATTTATTTTCTCCTGCTGCTCATTCCCAAGCAGGCCCAGCAATTTGTTCATGACAGCAATTCTCTCAGCAGCGCCCAATTAAGATATCTGTGAGGTGATCTTGGATGATCTGCAACCACAGCTCACCAGATGGGCAGCTGGCAGTCATCTGTCAAAAACTGGGATATCATGAAATGGGTGGATCTTAATATCAAAATAAAAAGCTTGCAAGCTGCTCTCCTGACAGTTATTTATTTCCCATTGAACTCATTGATATCTTCTGGTTTTGGCCTGGTTTTCCAAAAGAAGCAGTCCCCTGCAGTCAGTCTTGCCTCCCCAGCAGCACAGGAACTCACTGGTGAATTTTAACAGGATTTGATAGAAGGGCAGATGTCGTAAGGATGTTAGGCTCTTCCATCTTTCCTGAAAAAAATAAAGGCTTGGCAAACAAAATCATCTTCACTGTTAACCCACTGGGAGAAGGAAAACCTCTGTGCTGTTTGGTGGTGAACACCTGTCCAGTCAGCGTGTGAGTGCAGCTGGATCGTCAGTGAGAGGGAATGACCTCTGAGACAGAGCACGTCCTGCCTCTGACCTAGCAGTGGGAAAGGAGACTTTGATACTTCTTCCACACAACAGCTTGTTTGATTTAAACAAGTCACTACCAGATTTCCCACATGGCTTTTGTGGGAGTCCAGAAATGCCAGGATTTCAATGCACTTCTAAGTTTAGCCCAGGTAGGTAAAGTCTGGAGTATAACTGGCAGCAAAGGAATTAAAGTGAACCCAGACAAGCTTAGTGTGATAATGGCTTTCTGTGCCTGGAAAGTGAGTCACTTCTGGCAGTGATTTTGCATCTCACAGTTTAGGAAGATTCTTTAAGGGACAGTTCTTATTTTCAAATGCGTCTATTGCCTAATCTGTGATGATCAGACTGCTGGGAGATATACCAAGCAGGGCTCATCCAAAGTGTCTGGACACCTCGGAAAATTCTTGACTTTGCCAGCTGTTGCAGGAGGCATTAGAGATGCTGCTGCTTAGGTTAGAGTGGGCCTATCTCAGCAATTTTGGCATCTCTCTCTAATATGGATGAGAACTGGAAGAAGATCCTGGTTCCTCTGTGCAAGGCAGCATACCCATTTGGATCCATTCGTCTCTTTCTGGGCAACCTCAAGGAGTGAGCAAGCGGCTGCATGGTGCTTAGTTGCCGACTGCGGTTAAACAACAACAGTGCTACTCCAGCAGTTGGTCATTGAGAGGTTTCCCCATGATAGCACACAGATCTCTGCTGTAATAGTGTCATTTGCTGAGCCTCACTCACACTTCTTACTAAATGATTTTTCCTCTTGCAGGGATGACAGCAATCCCATGTGCGTGTCTGGGCATATTCCTCGGTGGCCTCTTGGTGAAGAAGCTGAGCCTGTCTGCTCTGGGAGCCATCAGGATGGCCATGCTGGTGAACCTGGTGTCCACAGCTTGCTACGTGTCTTTCCTGTTCCTGGGATGCGATACAGGACCTGTGGCAGGGGTTACTGTTCCCTATGGAAACAAGTGAGTCCCCAGAGAGTTTCAGGGTCTCACACAGCCTTGCCAACGTAAATGCCATGTCATTGTCCTTGATGGGTAGCCTTCGGGTAGCGTTGGCCCTTAGGCAGCCATGTAGAGACAGCATATAGAAGGCAGTGTCCTATGGGGCTCTCACTTTGGGATATTTTTGTGCCACTTGTCACTGTGAGAATTGAGTACCTGCAGCTGACAATGGAGTTTTACTAAAATCGGTCAAACTGAATCAAAAGGTGCCAGACCTGATTCTGCACCCGTGGTCACCTCCGTAGCACTGTGTCCACCGCACTGTCTGGTTTCTCCTGGCAGAGAGGGCTATGCTCTGCTTTGTACGTTTATTTAAGTGCCTGAGGGGAATTTGTAGAACCACATTTTAGATGCCTGGAAATTCAGATACGGTGAGAAGAGAGTATACGTGGCTCCGGCCTCGCTTTCATGGGAGAAATGAGGGACACGGTGCCCTGTAGCATTCACAGGATAGAGTTATTCTGTATTTTCTTTTCTGGTGCTCCTCAGTATGCAGTGGGGACTCTTTAGAAGATGGCAACTTCAGGCTCTCAGCTCCTCACAGTTACCGTTCTAAAAAAATACAGAGCAATCTCCACAGCGTGTCTTTGGGTTTCCTTGGGGCTTCTTGTTGGGGTAAGAAGGCAGCCCAAGCCTCGCATTAGATTCCCTGTTGCAGAGGGATAGTGGCCATGGCATTTCTGTCCCCAGGGAGAGGCTGTAGCCTGGATTTCTTAAAGCTGGGACCCGGCTAGCCTGCCCACTGCTTTCAGTAATTTGTTTGCCCTAACCACCCCCCTCCAAAGCCATCTTTGTGTGGCACCGATTGGAAAAGCTGGCTGATGTCATTACACTCATGGCTGATGTAATTTCTGTTTCTCTTACAGCTCAACTCCAACCTCATCTCTGGACCCGTATTCCCCCTGCAATAACAACTGTGAATGCCAAACCGATTCCTTCACTCCAGTCTGCGGGGCAGATGGGGTCACGTACTTGTCGGCCTGCTTTGCTGGCTGCAGCAGCACGGTGAGTGGGCTTTCCTTGGGACCTCTCGCCTGTAGGAACGATTTTGTGAGCACGAGTGCGTGAAGTTAATGTGTCTCCAGTAGAGCAGCCATTTACAGCCAGTGGTGGTTACACCCCCAAAAGCTAACCTCGTACCTCAGGTGGGCCTGAGCCGCTGTTGGTGTTCACTCTTGTTGCAGAAACACCCGCTGACTCCGCAGCAGTCTGCCAGGGTCCCCCACAGAGCGGGATGGGATTTCCCATCATTTTACTCCTCTGGTCTTTCTCCTCAGTGTGGAAGCAGAGGAACACGAGAGGAGATCTGCACGGTTGTCCACTGGCAGAATCCAGATCTTCTGCAAGAGCTCCCTGGCCCAGACTCTGGGACTAGCTTCTCTTCTCCTGCAGCTCCGCATCTCCCTGCTTTATCCACTTGCCTGGATTCACCCTGCCCAATCCTTTTATTCTTTTTCCCCTTGCTCTTTTCCTGAATCTGGTTCCCAGACACATATGACAAGATCATGGTTTTATTCACCCTGTTTAAGCTTTCCTTCCACTCCTCTTACTTCTCTCTCTTTCCCTGCTTGCTCTGAGGCAGCAGCAGGAGCAGTTGTCAAGAGAGCAGAGACTCCATCCAAAGACATTCTGCATTTTTCAGTTCTTCATATCTAAAAGTTTATTTCCTTTAGAAGACTCTTAAAGACCAAACCATCTCTGCATAAAGATGATGTGGGGAATTTTTAACAATATCTTAAAAGCCTGCTTTTCCTTTTTTTTTTTTTTTGCTGCTGAAATGCTAATATCGTCTCAATTACCCTAAAAATGAGTGCCTGCTGATCCTGTGGGTGGGAGCTGGTGGGGTTCCTGCAATCCTTGCTCCCTGCCTAGGGCCGAGCCGAGTGTGGTGACCACTGCCACACTGCCTGCGTGGAGTCCATAGGAGGTCAGCCTGGTCACAGGGACCTGGGACAGCAACACGATCATTTTAACAAGAAGCCAGCTTGTACAGGGCACACGGAATAGTGTCTCGCCAGTTCACTGAGCCCTTTGCAAGAGGACAGCCGGTGTGGTCCATGGCTGGAGTGAAGGAGCGACCTTCTTGCTGTGTGGTTCAGAGCTGAGCTCTGGCTCCTCTGGAAGGAGCAGAGTAATGAAAATTCAACTCTGCCCCTTCAGTCTGGAGCTGCCTGACCTTGTGTTCTGCAAAAGCAAACCTCTGGGCAAAAAACCTTGCTCTCCCTCACCCTCTCTTACTCATTCTTTCTTATTTTGCCTTTTTGTCATCATTTTGGGGTTCTTTTTATCACTTTGTTTTGTGGGTTTTTTTGCAGTAACATTTTGATCACAAATTAGTGAAGCAATAGCATCTTCTGGAAAGGGCATTATCAAGAATTATGGACCAGTTTGGCCATGGAATGGCCCCGAGGCAAAGCCAAATTGCCAAATCAGGTTTTAAACCCATAATCCAAGTAATGACCTGTCTAGAGGGTCTTGTGAATGTTATATCTTGTGATGAGCCAAGGGTTGCTTTTTACTGGGACATAAAATTCTCTGAATGCTTTATTTAACTTTACTGCATTGGACACTTCTGACTACCTCTCTCCACTTTTCCTCTGTGAACAATTTCTAAAAGCAATGTGTAGCTCAGTTTTTTCTTTTCTATTTCTTCTCTTCCTGAGCTGGTTGCAGAGGTGCAAGAAAGCTGTAGGGGTATCGGTGCTGATAGGCAGAGCTTTGGCACCCTCAGGAACTTCTCTTTCAAGCCATTCCTGGGTGTGACCCTTGCGTACGAAGCCTTACACTGTGCATCTTGTTTGTTTGATCCCATTGCTTTTCTCAGTGTCCCTTTTGGCTGGAGACGCATGAATTCCAGCCTGGCATTACCATGCTGGCATCTCATGGCTTTGCACTGAAGTACCAGCCTGTCCCTTCCTTGTCAGAGCCAGGGTTTAAAAAACCAAGCAATTAAAAAATGGGTAATTTGCATAGATAATTACCCCAATCTCAGAATGCTGTTAAAGGTGGAAAATCTGTATCTGTGCAGCTTCACATCCACATGGAAAATCTGGGTATGCAAGCTGCTGTGGAAGACTGGGATAACGTGTGGTTGAATGCAGTGGGGTTGCAGACGAGGGAATCTATAGCAATTTGGCACAGGTAGCAAGAAGTTGCCTCTCCACAGGACAAAGGTAAAACTCCATCTTTGATGTTCCCGTGTTTGATGTCTGAGAGTTGTATAGCGTGTCAGTCAGAAATAAAAGATCAAAGATCTGCCAGGTAAGGCTGAGGGGCAGCACTAAGCAAGCAGATATAGCTGGTACAAACTACTTGCACCACTTTGGGCTAGCACCTTGGTGCAAAATGGTCGAAAAAGCAGATTGAGGGGCAAAGTTTCAGGCAATGGAGGTGGGGTCCTGCCTCGTGGTTTGTTCACCAGGTGTAAAATCGCGCCAGTGGGAGAAAAATCTCCCCCACCATTGCCAGAAACAGATACTTTCTCTCCATCGATGAGAGCCCAAGGGCAATAAGCAGCCAGTTCTGCGTGTTTGCCGTGATGAGAATTTTGTCCCAGGTATGTACTTTCCTGGACTTAGATGGGTTTTAATCCGCTGGGCTGTGTCCAGGCTGGTTGCTAGCAATGCACTACAGTGAGAGCCAGGAACTAGCAGTTCCCGTTATCTCTGTGCAAACACCACTGCAGTGGTGCTAATTGTCACCATCTCGAAGGCTTCAGGTGGCAGTTTCTAACTCGCAGCCCAGGAATTTGTGATGTTAATTATTGCTTGCCAGCCAGAGAGGCACCTGCAAGTCTAGTCCAGCTCTCCTGGAGTTCTGCAGTGCAGTCTCTCTTGCCCTCTGTGCAGTTATTTGGAAGAAAATCATTTGACTCCTATGCAGAAGGAGAAGATTGGTGTCAGAAAGGCTGGAGCAGTATCCCTGCAGATCCTTATCTTCGGAGGCGGTGAACCAGAAAGTGTGCTTTTGTATGGTCCTAAGGGGACCCCAGCGGAAAAGCAAAGGAATTTCTGCTTGAACGTGGTAGAGGGTAAGGGGAGGAGATATAGCTGCTTTTCAATATGTTTTATTTTATGGCATTACTCCTCTTACAAACATGTGACTTGCAAACCCAGCGGGCTGATGAAGACAAGCCATGAATCATTTATGACTGTTTCGTTCTGTATTCGTTAAGGGATTTCTTGGTAGTATTGTGCGCCTTAATTGCACTGATATCTCCCACTCAGAAATTCAGGAGGGCGACTTGGAAAATAAGGAAAAAAAAAAAAAGAAATCCCTAAATCTGTGACTAGCAAACAAAGCTTCTTTTCACATCCTGCACTTGCTGGAGAGATCAAAGAAAAATGCAGTCATTTCACCCTCCTTCTGATCACATATTGATAAAGTTTATCTCTCCTGACTTCAGCTTTTAGCTCCACACAAATCCCTCTGAACCAGATGGCATTTATTAGCCGTGTAGTGCACTTGAGTCCAGCAGTGTCAGTGTCACCGAGCTGTGATAGCTCAGCTCTTGGTGAGCCACAGCACCCATCATGGGTGGCTCCTTCCCGGGATTCAGGGTGCTGGAAGCAGGCACCAAACCTGCAGCCGACAGCAGGGCTGCAGATTTACCTGCTCTTGATGTACTTCAGTTTAATTGCAACAGCCCAGAGGACAGAGGTAAATAAGAATGTAGTTAGGACCATAATTTGGGGATCTTCCTTGTTGCAGAGACACAGATCGTTTCTTTATTCTCCTCCAAAGGGGTATAACTTGGTAATAATTTTGTCACAGTGACATTTATGGGAGAGACTTGAAAGGAACAGAAGAAAAGAAACAAGCCAAGGGACCGCTTTCCTGTCCTGGTAGCATGCATCAGAGCTGACGTGCTTCTGAAATCCCTTCCAGACCTCCCTCAAATAAGCACTTAGGAGTTACTTAATTGACCATTAGAGGATTCAGAATTGCTGTTGGCAAGCCCTCCTTGCAGAGGGCAGGTGGTGGGGACCATGGCTCTCATTTCCCCTGAACCCCTGTGCTCTTCCGCAGAACCTCAGTGGCTGTTCGTGCCTCACCTCGGTCCCTGCCGAAAACGCCACCGTTGTTCCCGGCAAATGCCCCAGTCCCGGCTGCGAAGAGGCCTTCTTGACATTCCTCTGCGTGATGTGCGTTTGCAGCATGATCGGGGCCATGGCGCAGACACCGTCAGTCATCATACTCATCAGGTAGGAGCGCTGGCGGGAGGATGCCATGAGCTCTTGGGGTGGAAGCAGGGCTGGGGGACCATGGGGTACTGCTGGGAGCAGAGGGTCCCACACAGCTCCTGGGCCTCTGACTTTTTGGCTGCTTGTCCCCATATAAATATCTTTGGGTTAAGCAGAGCGTCAGAGCATCAGAGAATCCTCCTTTGACTAAGCACTCCCTGGTGGAGACACCTTGACAGAGCTGCCCATATTTTCAAAAGATTTTAAACCTCCTCAGCGAGTGAGGAGTTATGGGCACAGGCTTTCTCATACGTTACTGCCTTTGCATGGAGGCAGGAGCCGGGGACATGAAAGCCCAAGCAGTCCGGCCTGAATTTCATCCCCATTGTTTAAAGTGTTAATTAAATAATTTTATCTCTAAGCCACTATTTCACTATGTAGCACCTGGTTCATCCGTGGCATCGCCCCATCGAGTTCTGTGCCTACGGTACTGACTTGCTAGAGAGAATACGGGAATTGCTCAAGTACAGCTTTGGTAAAATGGGAGTAAGGAGGGACTGGGCTTGCAAACAGAAAAGATCCCTACAAGGATGCTGCAAAGAAAGGTGGCAGATTTGTGCTTACCAAGGCTGGGATTAGCGTGGGAAGGGAAATACAGATGTGCGGTTTCCAGTTCAGATAGTAAGGACATTACAGCTGCATCAAGAAGGGTGCAGAATTGCAGCCCCGTGCTCCCATCAGGTAATGGCTTAATAAGATACCTTTAGAGATGGCCTGGAGATCATAGAAACCATGGAAAAAGGAAAGCCTAGCTTTGGTCGGTACTCCCCTGGCTAGAGTTTAGCTTGTCTCACCCTGGACCAAGTCCAAGAACAGAAAGAACTTGAAAGTCTGAAGGACATCTCTGAGTTGAACCAATACGAATGGGTGGGCAAAAGTAGATTATTCAAATAACTGACCTTGTGTTATTGCCAGACACGTGGAACACTTCACCTTATGATATACACATATATCTAAGCCCACATTTATCCAGAATTACTTATCTCTCCGGGTTGTCACTTACTGAGAATAATAACCAGAGGCATAAATAGCAGATCCATTCTGCTGCCTGGAAAATTCCAATAAAATTCAATCAATAGGATCTGTCTTAGAAACACTCTTGAGTGGTCTTGGACAGAACAGCTCTGTGAGGGCATGTCTCCCTGCAGGATACAAAATGAGATATTCCATCTACTAGTTCGTTTCTCTCTTTGCATCTACAGTAGCTAAAGGGAAATCAAATTTCTCATGATAAATATTGTGGCAAAAGTAATTTGAAGTTTGAAGAGTTCTTTGTTCAAGGGAGCTGCCAGCACCTGTAGGATCCTGAATGGAAACGTCTTAGTGTGGACTTCAAATGAGATAAGCCAGTCACCAGCCAGGAAGAAGAAGAATATAAGGGAATAAGAAAAGCAAAGGGAATATTAAAAATATTCAGCTCACAGCTGTAGGAAATAAACAATTCACACATCCAAATTAGTAACTATACTCCCCTCAGAATCTTTGATAGTTAATAAAATGTACAGGGAAGGCATCTTCGCTATATACCACCTCATGCTGTCTTGCCACTGACATCTTGGATTGCTAAAAGAAAGTTTTGGCATATGAGTGTGTTCCTGGTGTCCATGGCAGTGACAAGTGGCATCAGCAGCTCCTATGGTTAATTTAAAAATGAACTTCAGTGTCTAAAAATTAGACATCTCATCTAGACAAGTCGTTTGCTCACTGCTGTAGTCAGTGAGAAATGGAGATGTCTCCAGGTGGCTGCTTTTACTCCACCCTAAGGTATGGCTGTTGACTTTGGTCTTAAATACAAAAAAGTGGACAGAAGAACACCACCACCGATTAAAAACCCGCTGTGAATATTTCACATGATAATCTATCTTTTGCATAAAATAAACTTTAATACTCCTTCTGTTTCCTTCATTTCCCACCCAACTGGAGAATCCTATTTGAGCCAAGCCATTAACCACTGGAACGTTTTTCCAAGGGTAAATACTTCCTGGCATAAAGGCTTTATATTGAACCTGAGAGTCTGCCTGGGAACTCTGCTGAAATTCATCCAGAGGTCACAGGCTTCGTGCAGGAGTCACGCTATGGTGTTATGTGACCTGGGTAGTGTGTGAGATGAGGGCAGGTAATCAGAATGGTCTTCTCTTAACTTAAAACCTATTGCTGTTTCTGGCTGTTTTATGGGTATTGTCTAATGCCCCTCCAATGTATTTACACAGGGGACCACCACTGCCACCATGGATGCCACTGGCAGTGCCGCCTGCAGACCTCTGTAAGGAGCTAATGGAAGAGGCAGCTTAGGCCTTTAAAGTTCCCCTGTGTGATGAATCTGTTCGTATGGGGATCACTGTCCTGCTTTCCTAGCCTTTATGTACTATGGGAAATAAAATGCTATTATGAGACTTAAGACCAAATTAATGATTTCTGAAATTCCAAAGGCTTTGCTGAGCCTGCCCCAAGAGGATGACTTTAGCCAGTAGCATCCTTGAGCTAAGCGTATTAGAAAGTGATGAATTACTTTTTAAAGCACCTTTGAAGCAGAACGCTAACGCAATAGAGTGGGTTGTGTTTGTAGCAAAAGGCAATGCAACTGTTGTCTTCCCAGCGTAATAAAAAAATCGCATGCTAAACTCACGCCGATGGAAACTGATCTTGAGCATGTCGTCACTGAGAGGTTTGATTTAACAGGCTGAACCTTTTGGTCCGTCATCTTCCCTTCGCTCTCTTGTTCCCGGTAGTCTGGGGAGTTTCAGAACAAAAAGTTCTCTCTCCCTCCAATTCACAACATCTGGAGCCTTGAAAGCATGATGGGGAGCTTGTAAATGATGATTTGCTGGGATGGGAATTTCATTTTTCCCCATCCGACGACAAGATTAGCTGTTGTTATTAATGACTTAGCTAAATTCCTGAACCTATCACCGACCCAATTACTTTTGGGGCTGTAGGCAGTTCAGGCAAAGGGAGAAGAAAAACTTCATTAATGACTTTTTGAAGAGGTGGTAGTGGCATCCTGGTTGACAGCAGAGGATGGCCACAGGGTGTGTAATCAAAGCAGAACAACAAGAATCAATTTCACTCTCTCCCTCCCTCCTCCCTACAGAACCGTGAGCCCCGAACTCAAGTCTTACGCTTTGGGGGTGCTTTTCCTGCTTCTCCGTTTGCTAGGTAGGTACGAAAATGTCATGTCCTTCTCTCCCATTCTTTCCTCCCTCACGGAAAACTGTATTTTTGTCCTGCAAAAGTTGATTTTTTTACTCCGTACAACACTGTGGTTGTCATGAGTGGGGTCTGACACAACGGGGTCTGAGCCCTGTCTATGATGGATATCACATCAAGGTTCCTGAAGGCACTTTTCCTGCCGTTTGAATTGTGTTAATGGAAGAAAATGCAGTGTTGCATGAGAAATGACCATTTCTGTCATGGTCCCACACAACCAGTTACTCTTCTGTAGCTGTTATTAACATGTCAGCAGCTTGCAAAATTACTGCTGCGTTGCATATTGCTGAAGTAGAGGGAGATGTATTTTCATCCTCCTTTGAGGGACAGGACCTGTGTTATGTGGTGAGCTTTGGGTCTCTCAGAAAGGAAACCAGTAAAAAGAGACAGAGTCCCTGTATCCTCCCGTGGGTTAATATCCCATTAAAATGCATATAGCTGCTCCTCTGGACCAGGATGTGCTTCTCATGTATGAATTAAAAGGAACACACCAGGCTGTTGTTCGCCTGCTTCTTGTTTCTGGGTGGAGTTTTTTTTCCCCTTTTGAAGAGACGGCTGCTATTTTAAAACTCTTGTATTTCAGCTCATTAATCTCAATGATTCAGGGCAAAATCCTCTGATCCATCACTGTGTGTCCATCTCATCCACGGGGTTTCTGCATGTTGCGGGCATAGAATTTACATTTTTTTTAGCGGGGCGCGGGCAGTACCTCCCCTGCGTGACCCCTCCCCAGTCTCAAAGGAATGAGCTGGAGAGTAGTGCCATCTCTCAGGCAACAGCAAGACACTAGGAAGTATGGGACCAAAAATCCAACAGTACCATACATTGCTTTGAATAAATATTTATTTCCTTTTTTTTTTTTTTTTTTCTGTAACATCTTATTCCCCATTGGTAGAAAGGAACTTGGTGGTCCCAGACCAGTTTACGATAAAGCCAGTTAGATTTTTATTGCTTTTGGTGAAGTGGCTGCAGTCATACAGAAAGCTCCATCAAGTAATCTAACCCAGAGCTCTGATAACTCAAAGGGAAGCTTCTGGGTTGGCTTGGGTCAGCTCTGGTTCAAGCCTTGCAAAGACAGCATTTTTTTTTAGCTGTCGGGGCTGCTCTTGGGTTTCGGCCTGTCTTCAGCTCTCGCTGGCTGAATGTGGAGTGTCAGCAGGCAAGTGTACGAGGAGGATGGCTGTGGGCTGCTGTTTCCAAAGGAAAAAGTACTTAAGGGGGGAGATTTTCTCTCTTTTCTCTTTTCCTTTCCAAAGAGAGAAGCCTCCTGAGATAGCAGCATCTTGAATTCCTCTAAAACCAGGCTCAGATGTGTATGCTTGAGTTGAATAGATATTTTTTTTCTTCCAGTAAAGAAAGCATAGTAAGAACTTAACCTCAAATCTTTATATGTTGTTCTGTCACTACGGAGTTCCCATGAAATAAGACAATACATCCTGAAGCATATCAGCAATGTAGCTAGAACCCAGAGAAAATGAAGAGAAAGATACTTTTCAATATGAGCAAGGGTATCCAAATCTTACCCTTAACAACCTGAGGTTTGAGAATAGCTTCACTGATTTATTTTAAAAGCTTTCCAGTTCACCTTTAAGCTTTGACTTAAGAAGAGAGTGATAATAGCTGCTTCTTGAACCAAAGGAGAGCATTAAATATAGGAGGTATGAGACCCGGAGGTGCAATCGTAGCTAATAGATCTCAGTAAGACAGAAGCAGCTTTTTCAAACAGTCTTACAGGTTCTACAATGAAATATATATATAGGAGAAATTTTGCAGCACTTTACAGTAAGAGGTAAAACATGATTGAATCTCTTTAATATTCACTGTAATGACATGAAACACGGTTGAATTCTCCTGGATGTATTATCTTATTCCATAGGAATTCTGATGTGAGAGGGTAGTGTAACAGTGTCTTCATATAAAAGCGTTACTCCAGTTTCTCAGAAAAGAGAGTAAAGCAATGCCATTGGAGCCAAAGGTTTGAATGGAAATGTCTGGAATGGTAAAGCAGTTTAGACTTGTAAGATCCTGGATGCGTCCTTCCTCGGTGGTGTTCACCATGCATCCTAGCAAAACCTGCACTTACCAGGGCATTTCCTTTTTTTTTTTTTTCCTATGAGTCTATGTTGTTTGCCTCTGTTCTTCCAACATGACAAAACCACAGTGTTTCTGTCTCAGAAGGACTTTCCAATCTGCAGTGCAACCCCTCAACTCCCTTGTCTCAGAGGGTCTAGTCACCAAATCATTCCTGTGAGTCTTTTGTCCTCTCTGGTAAAAATGACGTGAAACATTCACTGGTTGCTAAAAGCTTTTCACAGATTTTTCTTTAAGGTTTCCACATCAATTCCTGCATTCACATACGCGTAGCTTTTGAGGTTCTATAAAAACAGATCCTTCCTCAAGTCTTATGAGGAGCGATTTCCAGGCCAAATTACCTTGAAAACCTGGAAAGCCATCTGAAGCCAGCAGGTGGGGATGAGAGCTCTCTCTGAGATTCAGCCTGTGCATTTCCAAAGCTTTGTATCAACATCTCTCAGCACGTTAACAAGTAGGGGCTCACACCTCAAAGTTGTGATCCAAATGCAGTTTTCTCTTAGTCCAGAAAGCACGCGGCTTCTGCCTCCTCGGTCACTGCCACGTCTGGGTGTTACCCCCTCAGGCGGTGGCCAGCACCAGGGCAGCACTGGGCACACAAACCGCATTCAGCAGCATAGTCTTTTTGCTTGTTTCTGGCAGGATCCCAGCTGAATTTTTAAATTTTAGGTTGAGTGTGTGGTTGTCCACAGGTTTCAACAAAAAAAAAAGCATCTTTTAACTTAGAAGCAGAACCAGCCCAGTCTGGAATTTCTAGTCACTGAGATGACAAACAGGGAGCTGGCACTGACATTTTTTCCAGAACATAATCAGGTTTTTAGATGTGATGACTGGAACTAGTGTCTCTAAGAAAAAGATTGTCTTGCTTTTGTATTATCTGTTTTTATTTACTACATTTGTGCTATTAATGACTGGTTCAAATGAGTACCAAAAGCCCATATAGCCTTTCTTAATGCCTGCATTTATTAACATGTAAGGAAGATCAAACAAAATCTGCAGAGCTCTCGTCATCGACAAAATAAAAATAAAGAGATCTCGGTTACCACAGGGAACAGTGAAGACAACCAATTTATTTGTAGTCTTAGGATACATGTCATGAATGTCACTATTTTGTTCGTGACAAGCTGAAGGAAGGTAGCTTTTTTAAGCCTCAAAATTGAGGTTAATGATGAAACTGGATCCAAGATTAAACACTTTTCTGTCTAGAAACTGCAATCCTTGTGTCTGTTTGGTTATATGTGTATTTATAGAGTCTCTGTCATCACAGCACCTACGGATGGAGCGATACTGTCGAGGGTATGTCATGTCTACCTGCTGTTTGGTTCCAATAGATACAATGCTCTCCTCTGCTTGCTGTCCCACAGCAATGACTTTATTGATCAGGGGTTTTTCCAGGGTTTATCTGCTTCCAGCCTCCCCCCATAAATACAGCAGAAGGGAGAGAAATGGTTTCCGTTATGTAGAACATCCACATTTTCTTCTGAGTGCTGCACGCTCAGTGCACGTGTGCTGGCTGGGGAGTGCAGAGCTGGAACGTCCTAACCACTGTCGGGGCAACGTGAAATAGGGGGCCTTACAATATCCCTGTAGAATGGGGAAAAGTAGAGAAGAAAAACATTGCCTTTATTAGTTAAATGAGATTGGAGTGATTACTTTGCTTCAAGATTGCAGCTCTGCTGCCAACTATGATTGAAAAATGCTCATCAGTAGTTAGCTGTGGGAGAATCCTGCTGTGATACTTCATTTAATGGTGCACTGAAATTTTCCCTTCTTTTCAGATTTAGTCTTTGGCGTCTATTAGAGGCCGTTGTTTATTTCCCTTAGACTGGGAGAAAGCCTTCTCCTCTGTCAGGGAAAGGTCCAAAACAAGATATCAGTGCCCCAGCTGATTTCAGATGGTGAACTGGAGTCCTGTGACATCCTTCAGGTGAATGCCCCAGAGTGCAGAATTACTAATTTCTAAACAGAGAGCAAGCTGCAAGGCTGTCTTCCTCCTCTTTCATTTACCCCTCCACTCAGTCTCATTAGGCGAACGAGAAGCTTAATAAAAGCCACTTAAACTTGAGTAAAATCCTTCCTGCATATTGATATCAGCAGGAATCTCTTCCGTAAGTGTTGAGTCCAAGCGAAAAACTCATCCACAGACTTTGTTTAGGTTGCTTTAGAACTTAAAAAAATTAGAATCAGAGGCTGCAGCTGGGACCATTAACCTCGATAAAGTATCCTCGCTTTCCATTCCCTGCAGTCATGTCTTCTCTCTTTATCATAAGGATCATAAAAGCATGATTTGTCTCTCTTATTTTGACAGGTTTTATCCCACCTCCGCTGATCTTCGGGGCTGGAATTGACTCCACGTGTCTGTTCTGGAGCACGTTCTGTGGCGAGCAAGGAGCCTGCGCGCTGTATGACAACGTGGTCTATAGATACCTGTACGTTAGTATCGCTATCGCCCTGAAATCTTTTGCGTTCATCTTATATACAACCACCTGGCAGTGCTTGAGGAAAAACTATAAAAGATACATCAAGAACCACGAAGGTGGTCTCAGCACTAGTGAGTTTTTTGCCTCTACTCTCACCCTAGACAATCTGGGGCGGGACTCGGTGCCCCAAAATCAATCACATAGGACAAAATTTATCTATAACCTTGAAGATCACGAGTGGTGTGAAAATATGGAGTCTGTTTTATAGTGACTGTGGAGGGGGGAACTATATTAATAATACAAGGGTCCTTTTTAATAAAAACAAGAGAGCAAGAATGAAGAAACGCAACTGCAAAATAACAACAGCAACACAGGAAACTTTTGTCTTTTTCTCAAAGTCAGACCCAGCGGGGATTCTTGAGAACAGCATCTTCTAATGGGATCACTTGTGACATCCTGCGGGGTGATGGAGGAAGCAGGGAGCCGCTGGGGCTGGGTACCAGCCCCTTTGATGACAGTACGAGCTTCCGAGGAGGGCATCTGCAGAGGTTCACCCAAGAGCTCGGCAAACGGACAGGCTCGGGCGCGAGGCGTAGAGAAAGCAAGATGATAACAGCGATGCTGGAACAGGCGTTTGCGGTCGCAGGGGATGCGTGGAGCCCCACAGCGTGGGCTGAAGAGTCAGCCAGTCTGGGTGCTGTTCAAACCCACTGCGCTCTGTGATGGCAAAGAGGGGAGCGGTGCTGGAGTCATTCCACCAGTCCCGCTCTGTCACCAGCCTCGAGGCCACAATAAATACCTTGCAAGCTGCTGGAAACCTTCCAGGTGGCGAGCAATGCTGTCAGAGGTATCCAAGTCCTTCCAGGCGAGGCTCATTCGCAGATCGCAGCTTCACAGTGGTCTGTGAATAGCTGTGCTCAGATCTCTCAAACCCAGTAAAGTTCGAGGCATTTGCTCACACTTGCCAAACGTGCTGTCATTTTTAGAGGGGAATGAATTCCAAATACTTGTCTGTGTAGTCCTCTAATAAGATTTTTTAAAAATTATTTTCAAATCTATGTTAACCCTTAAATCGCTGACACTTTTCCATAGGGAGGATTTATTTCTGCTAGTTTGGGGAAGGATCCTGTTTCATTCACCCAAACATAATGTGACTCAAGGGGTTTGTTTAATCCTCTGCGTTTTTTATCCATACGCCTTCATTCTAATATGCTACCAAGCCAATGAAGACACATAATATGTTTTTAAAAAAGAGAACGAATGCACTGTGTCTCTATAAAAACAATTGTCAGTTGGAGAATTATAGATAATATGATTTACATAATATAGTTTTTTCATATTCTATGTGACTCAATGAATACATATATATATATATGGAGAGGCTGTTTATGTTCTCTCCAGTTTTTAAAGATATATATATAATTTGCAATCTAGAAATTGTGTGGTGGATGTTTTCTTTAAAGTAAGTGTGTGCGTGTGTGTGTGTGTACAAGGTGAAAGGAATACGGAACTTAATCCTGCAGCCCTCACAACTGATATTTTTTTCACCTGAGAAATTCCACTGACTTCGGTGGAAGCCGTGTGAGGAAGGTGGAACGATCTCCCCTCCTGGAGGCCACGTTTTGCTCTTAGATGTGCAAATAGTGTTCCTCTGGAAGGCTGGGTTGTGGGAGTAGAGGCTGGCCAGCATTGAGCACCTCTGAAATTTTCCTTCAGATCCTCAAGAAGCAGCCATGCAGGAGCAGATTTGGCTTTGCTTTTGCAATGCAGTCTTATCTCAGCCTGCAAAAATCATAGGGAAGCTTTCATCTGATTTCAAGAAGCATTGGGTCAGGCTTATTTTGCATGCCTATTTTTCTTTTCAAAACCATTCCTGCTGGGAAGCAATACAAATTGGTTGTGTTTGATGAGTTTTCCCCGGGAACCAGACCCATTTCTAATGGACTAAATGTCAGAAGGGTTTTAAGGGTTAGCATCATAATCAAAAAGCTCTTTTTTTTTTTTTTTTTCTGTTTGTGTTTTGAAGCTGTTGTGAACTTGCAGATGTTTAGAGAAGTAACTTGGCGTGTTGAACTGAATGCTGGACGTCACTTCCATGCAGCTGGCGGAGGGGCTGATCTTCCCCAAGTCCTTGTCCATTGCTGGCGGTGGACACCCCAGAGCTGGCACAATTACAGAGGCTTGATAACTTGCCACTTATGTTCAACACCTTTTTAGCAGACTTTGCTCTTATCTAGGCATAGAAACATGGGTGTGGGGTATCACATTGCTTCCACTTGACTGACTTTACATGTGTGTTTGTAATTTATGCACAGCATTATATGTTCAGCAACAATAAGGGCAAAAAAAAAAAAAGGGTGTATCAAATAAACTCCACTGTGCCAAATACTTGACAAATATTGTAACTGCAGATATTTGAATCTTGGTTTTCAGCCATGTTAAGAATCACTTGATTAATGAAGGCGTTTAAGGGAAAAAAAGAGTTTTAAGCTATGCAGTGCCGTTGCTCTGTTGGATGGTAAATGATGCTTTTTAGACCATTGGATTGGTTTAGTATATCCTGTCTGCTAAAATAGAGATACTGCATCCATAAAACAATGAATTTAGAAAAGGCACAGGGTGCATAACTGTCTCATAAAATATGTATAATTGTCAAGTATAAGCCTTTGAAATCATTCTGTACAGTTCTCTTCATTCTGCAAATTTATTACTTAGACTGCTGTCTTTTCAAATGTTAGCTCATAATTTTATACTGTACACACGCATTCAGACTCAAACACAAATGTCACAGAATAGAACCTTTCTAAAAGCCTGATTGCTTGAAATTCTATAACCCCTTTCACTATTTCATTTTTTTTCCCCTCTGGATGTCCAAGGTGAAGGAGAATAGCATGCTGACATGATGCAAAACAAACTGCCGGTGTTCAAGAGCTGTGGTTTGTCAGTACAGTCAAGAGTCCTCCTTGACCGGAGTTATAGAAACAGGATTCCAGGACACTGAGCATTTTCATTTTTGTTTTTGTTTATCTTTTTTCATTTAATCTCTTCTATTGGTATGTATGGGAGAGACAGTTGAATGGGGTTACTTACATTACTTTTAAGCTGTAACTTAAAATTCCTGTGTGATTGTTGTTTTGTTTCTTTTGATAATGTGACTTTTGAAAAGCTCTCTCCCCATCCCACTTCTTTTTTTTTTTTTTTTTTTAAAGGATGTATCAGATGCTTGCATCATATGAAGGGCTTTACTGTCAGTACTTTGGTACAGATTCAAGAAGAGAGCTTTAGTTTAAAGAAAACACACAGA
Source organism: Chlamydotis macqueenii (assembly GCF_036417535.1). Lineage (NCBI taxonomy): Eukaryota > Metazoa > Chordata > Aves > Otidiformes > Otididae > Chlamydotis > Chlamydotis macqueenii. The sequence continues at coordinate 6,923,622 of NC_141567.1, read as the reverse complement.
CCAAAACTTTTATCCATCCCAGCAAGCTCTTTGGTTTTATATGATTTCAAAACCACAAGCCAATTTTGCCTGCGACCCCATTTTTGTTAGAGAATAACAAATGAAGGGTCTCAGACATCCTCCGGCTTCCCAAATTGCAGTATGGGCCTTCGCCTGTCAGCACTTCGCTTCCATCCCGCAACTGCCTTAACCATGCAGGACACAACAACAAGGATGGAGTCAGAAAAATGCCCATTCCTGGGAGCAGAAACAGGGGCATGGTCTGAGCTGTGCAGTCCAATTCCAATGTTGGAATTATTTTCTCCATATTCAAGGGCATTGAAATTCAGGGTTGAGACCTCAGTCTTGGCAAAAATGTTACTTTGACATTTCCAAGGACTGTGTTCCCTGCATGGCTGTCTGCTACGGAATGGGGTGTTGGAAAAAATAAACTACTTGACATTTAGCAGTCTCTGTGGGATTGTCCTGTTGCCTTGCATGACTTCAGGTTGGGGTTTCCTTTCCCTTGCACAGATACCACCTTGGCACAGTCCCAGTGGAATCAAAAGGGGACCCCAATCTAAAATTGGTGCAGATGACACTTTGAATCAGTTTCTTTGCATCCTTGTTAACAAGGGGATGCATTTTCAGAACCTTCTTTTTATACGTATTGAAATCCTACATGCTTCTGACTTTGCCCAGCACATCTTGGATATATAGTGGGATCGAAAAGGCCATCACTTGAATTCTCTAGACAAACCTTCCATTCCTTGGGAATTCAATCAGTAGCGGCCTCACACTGCCATATCCCTGCCAAATGCACTGAACTACTCTGTTCTGCTGCTCTTCATCTGAGTTGGGTCTCACCTTGCTGGGAGGGTCAAAAGGGAAAGATGCAGAGAGGAATTAGCTTCAATTAGCTGAGTTAGCTGTGATTCAGAATGCTTCAGAATTGAATTGATGGTCTGCAGACGTTTGGAAAGTGATTGGAGTATTTCCAAATGGCTGAGATGCATTGACATTTTTTCGGGGGGGGGGGGGGAACACAACAAAAAATTAAGAGAATGAATGAGATTTTGAATCCTTCCTATGCCTGTCAGCGTTCTATGTTCATCACGTTGCTGTAGGAGGCAATGTACTTCAGGTTTACCTTTGTGTCCCAGTCAGACACATTTTTTTTTTTCTCAGTAGACGAGGTCTTGGGAGACAGAAAGGTGACTCCATCTCGTAACCAGCAGTTTCAGTCCGCAGCAAACCCAAGACAACTTGAGGGCTACCAGCACTGTGAACCTTTAGCCCCTGAATCAGCCATGGCTCTTGCTGCCATGTGAGAGTTTCTCACAGGTGGGTGTGTTGGGCTCAGTATTTTCTTAAGACTTGGACAATCTTGGTGTGATGCTTGTTTTATTCTTGGCAAGTGACATGAGGAATTGTCAGTATTAAAGACATACGCAAATGCTTCACTGGACTGATACGATAGCAGCTTTTTTCCTTTATTCACAAGGGTTTCCAGACTCATTCCCACTCTGTCTTTAGACACAGCCATGCTCATCTATCCCCTTAATTTCACATGAACTATCTTTGCAGACCGAAGCAGGTTTGTTGTTGATCTCTCTCCACACCTCCTTAATGCCTGTAAAGTTCACAGCTTTTCTGTGGGTAGGGCAGAGCATCCCTGAATATAAGCAATAATACTGACCTGTTCCCAGTTACATTACGAGTTTTTACTTTCTTACCTAAATCTGAGTTCACCTCTCCCAACATCCCATGCCGCTGCTGCTGGGACTCGCCTTTTTTGTTGGCAACAACTCCAGGAGACAGGCAGCCACGATGCAGTTGGTGTGAACGTAGACAGCAATTTATTAAGACAGGCAATGACGTGACGGGAGCCTTTGGCGTGAGCCAGGCTGGGCTCTGTTTATCTTATGGTTGAGACTGATCCAAGAAGGAGAGGAACAACCAAGGCATTGTGGCTGAGCTTCCCAGAGTCCCTGAAAGAATTCTCCACCCTTGAGTGCTGCTGGGTAGACCTACATGTCCTACCTCCCCGAGACCCACAGTTTGTGGGCATTTCTTCCAAACTGACCGTCACCTTCTTTTCTCCAGCCACGGCTCTTCCTTCCTCCCCATGGCAAAGCACAGCTCAGCTCTCCCAAGTCAGTATGAGGTGGTCGGAGTTATTGACTGGCATTTACATTTGCCTGGGATGCCAGCAGGTCTCACTTAGTATTACATATGCTCACAATATTATCGTTTGTTCTGCTTTTATATGCTAAATCTATTTCTTCTAGGCTGGAAATTATGTTTTCTATCATTCCATTGACATTTCTAGCCAATCTGAGTCTTAATACGATTGCTTCGCTGAAAAATGTCCTTTCAGCAGTTCTTAGACATTAGGTACTTCTTTATTAACTAGTGATCCCAAGTAAAATCTTTGACCATTGTCTGCTCCCTGAATCCAGTGGAGCAGAAGGAGGCTCTGTCAATTCAGAAGCAATACTGGTGTTTTCTTTGATAGAATATGAGCTTGGACCACTTTTCCTTCAGCATCAGTCTTGCCACAGCTGCTTGGCTGTGAGCATCCTTCAGTCCCAAAAAGGACACAAGGAATTTGGGAGGAGCCACATGGACAGAGGAATCCATTTAGATGGCTGCAAGCGTGGGACCGTAGGATGTATGTAGTGTATCTGCTGTTCCACTTGTCAAAACCTTGCTTCAGTCTCTGTTTGATGAATGGAGTGACTCCAGGGATGGGGTCTTTGGGATGCCATGAGTTTGTGACATTTCCACCACTTTCTTCAGATTAAGTGTGGCGGAGCGGAGTGTCATACCCCAGGAAGGAAAAAATTAGCAATACCCTGACAGCTTGTAGTGCTGGGTTTGTTGTACACACAGTTGGTGTCTGCACGTGGCAGAAAGCAATAAGAAATTTGTCGAGTCCAACCCAGCAAATAACTTATAGCAACTTCATAAAATAATTTTCCCTTTTATTTCTGCCTTGTGAATTGCTGAGAAAACCAAGTAAATACCTCTAGTGTATTTGCAAGGTAATTTCTGCATATTGTCTGTGGTCTGGAGGGGTTTGGAAAAGCTTGCTTATAATTTACATGTTTTGGTTTGTTCTGACTGGACATGGAAGTCATGGGGAATATTTCTGCTCCTAGAGTTCCCTGGGCTGGAATTTTCTCATCAGTCCAAATACTTAGTCCAAAAGTATGTGATCAGGAATTGAGAGTAAGAGGATCCTTGCTCGAGGCCAGTGGGCAGAGTGCCGCTGGACATACACTGCTCCAGGACAGCCAAAGTGCTGGCTTCCAACTCACAGTCCACTTTCCAGGAATATTCTCTCACAGATGCTTGAAATTCTTTGCCTCTCGCAGTGTTCCTGCCAGTTAATGCATTCATTTGAGTAATTACTGAGAGCAAACACGAGAAGGGTATGAACCCAGACAAAAACAAATTGGTATGAAGGTGAAGCAGGTGGTGCAAATTTTAGTTGCGATGTTTGCACAGCTCAGATCGGAAGCAACAATGTCTCGGGAGTCGAAGAGTCACGTATGGCCTAACATATCTTAGTTCTTCCCAGTTGAATTGCCAGTTGGTAGGACAGCAAAAGGCGTCTTTCCTTGCCACGTATATCTTAGACCTTCAAAACACTTTTCTTTTGCAGTACAGCATCGCACAAATACCAGTGCATTTGTCCCTCAATGTAAACTGCATCTCAGTGCTATGTTTTCGGTGCCTCACAACTCTTAACTCTGTGAACTTGAAAGGCAGAAGTGACCCCTGTTCTAAGCCCACAACGCTTGCTGCAAGATCAGAGGAGGATCATCCCTCTTGAAGACCCACAGCCATCTTCCTAAAGTCTTAACACACAGCGGGACCAAAACTGTGCCGTGTTGATGGCAGATGGTCTGTGAGTTGTGCTGGGAGGTCTGTAGCTTGTCTGTAGCCCCACGTTGCCTTCGCGATGTTTTCAGTGCAAAGCACGGTGATGAGGCTACGCGTGACTGTCCCTGACAAATGTTAAGGATTGCCAAAGGTCTGCGACCACCAAAGTTTGGGATTGGCCATGTTAGCACGTGAAAGTGGCTCCCGTCATCTCCTTTTGGGAAGGATCCATCTCGGAGCAGAGTTCAGTGGAAAAGTGCAACAGCGCTGGGGCCGCGCAGCATTTCGAGCAAAAGGGAGCTCTTGGTTTGCTTCGGTACCACGTCCATGGGGAGGAAGGGTGGGGATGGGAGCAGGGGAAGAGCTGTGACCTTTTAAAACCCGTAGTGCCTACCACTGCAAACGGAACGCTGTATTGTATTATATTATACGTGACTACCATGTAAATGAAGTACAATAAACGTGGTGTTCGTTAGGATTTTGATACAAGTCAAACACAGTCTGGATAAATGTTTTTTTCCCTGCTATATGTACTTATATCACATTCCAAACGTGGGGAATGTGGGGTCGTGTGAGCTAGAAATGCATAAATGACATTTGATGGGAAATGTTTGCAGCAAGAGTGTTTTAAAATTCCTTTTGTCCTGTGGAGATGAGGCACAAGCACCATATGAAACCAGCCAGAGCAGAGGGAATGGGAGCAACTTAAATACACAGAAGAGCAGCTCTTGACTCGGAGTGGCTGGTGAGCAGAAGCAACAGCCCTGCCCAGCCCGTCCTTGGCCATGCTTCATTCATGGTGGAGGAAAAGCAAAGTGTTAGTCTGGCTGGTTTCTCTTTGCTCGTTTTCCTGATGCGGAGGTTGATCAGGAGCATATGCCTTGCCTGTGTAACCTGGTTATTCTCCACCCCTGAGATCCCTGCAGCTGAGCAAACTTGACGGTTTAACATTCAAAGCAGTTTGGGAAAGAAGTTTTCCTTTCTTAACTCAATCAGCCAGCCCCTCCATGGCTCTGGCAAACATTGAGGGGCTTTTTTTTTTTTTTTACTAATAAGAATATTAGGAATTTACTTTGTTCCTTAACCCTCTCCCTTCTCCACTGTCGTGTTTCTCCATGGTGTAATAACACATTTCATTGAGGCTGGTCTGCCACATGCCCTCCATATCCTGATGCATCTCTTAACTGGGTTGCTGGTGAGATTTTCTCCAGGCTTCAGAAGCTCAGGACTTCTCTGACAAGCGTTTGCAGCTGGTGTGTGGAAGTACTCTTCCGTTGGGTGTGTGGAGGGTGCTTCCACATTGATTGTCTTGTTGCAGAAACGAGACCACCTCATGCAATTTGTCACACCTATGGCTCAAAACTCCCCCACAGAGCTCTGTGCAGGGTCTGCAGTATTGGAGGAGTATCTACCTGCCTCCGTACCGGACCAGTGAGCAGTGGCTGGCCCTCGTATCGTTGCTGTTCTTCATAGTCACCCCGGGGCAGAGCAGCACTTGTGGTGGTTGTATGTGAAGAAGGTTCTTCCTGCATGGGACCTCTCCACTGATGGTCTGCAGCAGCGTGCACGGGACCTGGACGAGCCCAGGTTCTTCTGCCCCTGCCTCCGGCTGTAGGTCGTTAGTCTTTTCCTACAGCGCCCAAGGGAAAGTGGTCCTCAGAAAGGTCTTTGAAGTGTGCTGGTTTCACTGCTGGTAATTTTGCAGATGTTTAGCAGCACTTCCAAAATAAACCAAAACCTAGTTTGGAAACGGAAATGTTTCACTGTACAATTGATTTAAAAAAAAAAAAAAAAGAAAGAAAGAGAAACCACATGCTCGATATATTTTGAGTACTGTGTTCTGTATTTTTGCAGCTTATATTTTCCAGATGAGCAGTTTAGAAATATGTGATGTGAAATACATACTGTAAGTTTGCTGTAAATGATATTAAAAACACTATTTTCATTCTTCTCCTGTCTCACTGGATGATCTCTTTGGTTCTCCCAGCTTGGCCGGTACTCTGTCTTGCCCAGAAAGTTTTCAGTTTCAGTGAAAGCAGAGTTGAGACTTTGGGTTGGAGGTTTGATGTTGAGGTTGAAAGTTTGCAAGAAGTGGCAGTGGGGCTGAACGCATCCCTGTGCATCTGCAGTGCCTTCAGAGGAGAGGTCCCGGTGGAGGAGTGGTTGTGACAGAGAAGGTAAGGCAGATTTTTGGAAAGGGAAAGAGAAAGTTTAGTCAATGGTTGTAGAAAAGGAGAGGGAGAACGAGGACAGCCTAGATGGTTGCAGAATGGGGGAACTTGAACACCTGGGAGTCAACAAGATGAGGAGGAGCTCAGAGGGAACATGAGTTGAGCATTTAGGAAAAGTGCTGGATGTCTTGATGACGACTGTGTCTGACACTCTTTGTGTCAGTTCAGCTGTAGAGGAAAAAATAAAAAGAGCTTTTAGCTAAAATAGCAACAGCTCAGTGAAGTGGCTGAGCCCTACAAAGCACCCTGAGCCCCTGCAGCTGTTTTTGCTCTGAGAGCTGCAGAGGCTTCTCCCTTCATCTCCATCAAAGCACCCAGCACCGCGGGGTCAGGCCGGCAGTGGCACATTTGTGAGAATGTGAAGATATCCATTTCCACTTGGTCAGAAATGTTTCAAATCTGTTGTATGAAAAGGAAATTATTTTCTCCTGAGCTTCCTCAAAATGATGCTAAATGAGGCAATTACATTCAAACTGAGTTGAATATTCACTTATTCCTTGTTTGTTTCATTTTTTATCCTTCTTTGTTCCAGTTCCCTCTTCTGGAAGGCAGAAGGCAAAATGAAGATTAAAAGTTAGAAAAAAAACCCTTCAATTTTACCACATACAACTTGAATCCAACTACCCTTGCCTTGAATTGACTTTCAAACAACAGAAGATTTGAATAATGGTTCAGAAGGAGGGAGTGAGGGAGGAAGGCTGGGGAAAAGAAAATGTTTTACTAAATGTCAAGAGCAAAGAATCTTTTATTTATTTCATTTTCTTGCTTTCCCCAGCCTAGCCACTGGTGCTTTTGGAGCCTGTGCAGACTCCCTCTGAAGGCATGACTCCTACGTGCTCCACTGGCCGTTCCTTACGGGTCTCCCGCTGTCCCCCACTCATCACACCCAGCTTTTCAGGGCTTCCCTTCAACCATCCTAGACCTTGCCTTTTGCTGCTACCTCTGACAGAACCCGGTTAATTGGGTATTTACCGAGCTGGATTGTGTTTTGGATGCAGATTATTAACCTTTATGTCACCTAGAAGATATTACACCTGGTAAAGTTAGTGTTTCGAGACCAGGAGGTTAATTTGTCAGCACTCAGCCCTCCCTAATTAGCAGCAGGGCTGTGTATGGCTGTGCTGTGAGCCCTGCTTTAATTAGAAAGGGCTCACAGATGGGTCACATCAACAAAGTTTATCTGCCTCCTTCAGCCCTCTCTGATGTATCTCCTTCTTGCTGTCCCCGGACCTTGGGTAAGTCTTGCTGTAAGTCTGTCTGGCCTTCCCGAGGCCAGCCTGCTTGTGGTCTTGTGAGCCTGGACTTGGCCTAAGGCAGTGATTGGTGATGAAGCCTGGGGAGCTCCAAGCTGAGAAGGTTGTTGGGCATCCAGGAACGTGCTTAGCAGAAGGTATTTGCTCTGCACCAAGTTTGCTCAGCTCCTGAAGCCTCAGGTGTTGTTTAGGGTGCCCCTAAGTTGGCTGAATGGCATGAAGTAGTTGCCAGAGCTTGAAAGGATTAATTTTGGGTCTGTATTCTGGTGGTCCTGTGCTTGCAACCAGAGCATGCCCTAGAATGTGTGCTTAGGGAAGTAAGGATCGTGCAAAGAGCAATCTGCTGGTCATGAGTGGAGAATATTGGAAGGATAAAACATATCATTAGAATTGTGAACTTTTGTACCACAAATCTCAAAATTATTAGTTTTGTAGAAATATCTCCATTTTGGTGGCATTTCATACAAACAAAATCTGATGAGCTTGCAGTGTCTTGTTGGAATTGGATCACTTTGAATTTTCTTTGGGCAGCTGTAGCTTGAATTCTATCACACATGAAATAAATTAGAGTATTTGGACTTTTATCAAAATGATGCTTTGATTGCCTTCATGCAGTATTTTCTGCTTAACATTACACTTCTGTGGAAGTTTTGAAATTCAGTATTTTGTTCTATTTTGAAATACAAGTGCATATAGACCTTCTGGGATTTTTCTCATGCTTCTTGGCACTCCAGACCCCACCGGTGCCTACTTTTAGTACCTGACCAGCCTGGTGCTTACATGGGACATGGGAGCAGGCACAGCTGCTGTGAGGGAAACGCAGGAGCATGTAGGCACCCAACAGAAGGCCATGCTCTTGCCAGACAGCACGAGGACAAGCCCTATCCCTAAGCAAGCGAAGGGTTATCCATCACTCAGTTTTCTTTTTCCATTGATTCATTCTTTGAGAGAAGAACTAATGTATTGAAAAATCAAAGCAAATGATGCATTTTCCCAGTTAGTCTGAGGCCAACATTCATTTTAAAATTGACTTTGTGTCTGCTTTTTTGCAGATTTGCATCTTCCCCCACACACACACCCCGTGCTCTCAGCAGGGGAAGGGAGGGGAGGGAGCTGCCAGAACTGCCCTACCAGTGCAATGCTCACCCTCGTACTGGGAGTTTGCTTGTGTCCCACTGCTTTTGTGCACCGGTGGGAGGAAGACAGCACTGGCTGCAAAAGACTGCACAGCTGTAGCTGGTATTTTGCAGAATACAGAGGCCTCAGTAGGAGGATCCCTATTTTAGAGGTGAAAATCCATGAAGGTGAAGGGCGGCTGTAGAAATCTGGTGTTTTCACTGGCCTTGTAGGTAGGGAGAAGCTGAATATGAGCTTGAGGAGGACACAGTGCAGAGCAGGGGAGTTTGTTCCCTGTCTGAGGCCCACAGGGCTCGCTGGCTGTGGTGACCGTTACCCCAGCACATGGACCGTGCCGGCTGCCACAGTGCTTTTCAGCAGAGCCGTTCCTCCACCTCTTCGGCTGCTTAGGCAGCTTAGGCCATTAGTCACCTCCCTGGCCTTGAACAGGGGGAATTTCAGGTTTTCATTAAAAAGCCCTGAGCCTGGGATGATGATGCTCAGCAGAGGTCCCATTTTCACCTTTAGGGGAATGGCCAGAAAAAATAAAAATGGTCTCATTATACAGCAAGTTAGGAAAATTTCTACTGACAAGTGGGCAGGAAAAGGGGACAGAGACTTTTATCCTATTCTCAAATGGACCCAAGATGGCAGTGAGGCGTGAATGTGCCCCTAAAGGCTGCAGAATGGTCTGTGCAAAATGGTCAGGGGTCCTCAAATTTCAGCTGCTGGAAGCAAATTTGGCAACCAGAAATTCAGAAGGCTAAGGAACACCCAGGCTGGAGTGGAGCCTCATCCTGCTTTTCTCTCTGAGATGGTTTCTGGGGTTAAACTTGTGTCTCTCCAGCCCTCTCTTCACATGCGAGAAGAAAGGCACTGCTGAGCCAATGGTTTGAATGATTGATATGACGGCGTTTTCGTGGCAGCCCTTGGAGGACACGGAATGCTGTCCTTCCCCTTAGATCAATTAGGAATGCATTTACCTAAAATCCTAGAGATTTTCCTGCAAGCCTTGAGTGTATACAAGGCGTGTATTCTCCATTCAGAGCATGTACTAATTCCCCACTGAAATCAGTGCTCATCCACTCCTAACACCCACACAACTTCTAAATGCCTCTAGAAAGGAGCAGAGCAACTTGAAAGATGCCTGGATTTCTGGATGAAGCCAGAAGTCGGAACACAACCCAGCTTTTGTGGAAATGACATTTGAACAAAAAGGTGTTTGATTTTTTTTTTTAATTTTTTTTTTCCCCAATATTGTAAACATGCCACCGAACCACAAATGCGTGTGAAGATGCAAAGAGGATACTGAGCTGCAAACCACAGCCTGCTCATCACAGGAACTCACTTTGCAGCTGAAGATGAGGTTTGCGGGGACTCTCTTTGCCCTTCCATCATGTCTAATCTATTTTCTCTGCAGGTCAGAAAGCCTGATGTGCTGAGTTTTTCAAATGCCATTAGTTCATGGGCTTGTTAACAGAAAGGATTTTCTTACCTTTCAGAGTCTGATTCTTATTGAACCAGAGATACCTCGGTGTAATTTTGATGGCAGAGGCAAATCAGGTTAATAACACTTAGGATTGTCTTTTAGATAAATATTTTTTTGAGGTGGTTCCTTTTTCCCTCCTTTGTTTCCCTGCTCTGCCTTTGCCTTCACTGCAATTAGCTACCTGGTATTTTTGTTGCTGTATTTAAATGTTGTCTTCACTTGGGTTAAGGCTTTAGAAACCAGTACGGCAGCAGGTTTTTGGGGGCTGCACTCAGATGAAGGTGTCTGCAAAATACATGTTTATTTGGTTTTGTGTATCCCTATACAAAGCTGCAAATGGGGATGCGAGGGTATTTAAAAGCCAGGAGAGACAAAACAAGTTAGAATTTTGAAGTGTGGTTAGAGCACAGCCAGCCGTATGATAGTAGAAATGTGAGACAATAAAAAGGGTGCATCAGTTAATTAGTATGTTTAGTTAATACACTGCTCCAGTCAAAGCTGTTGTGGTGGCAATGCTGCCTTCCAGGGTAAATGAAGTGACTGTTAGAGACATCTGAAAGGGACAGATGTGCTGTGTGGGTCTGGAATAAAGCTGCCTGTTTCAGCAAATGCAGGGAAAAACCATCCAGAAGAAAGTCCTCAGCAGTGTTTGTACTTTCTAGAAGGGCTGGAGTTTGTCGATAGCTCTTGATCCACATTTTACGTGCTGACTTGGACTTCTCGTAATGCTACTTCTGCTGAAGAAGCCTTTTGATGGTTAATACTTGGAGACAGCCTGGCCTGGCATCATTCACCTTTTATCTCTTCTTTTCCAGTTTTTTAGTTAACTGCAAACAAAGCTGGAATGCAGTAGGAAGAAAACTTTTGGGTTATTTCTGGGGAAAACAGTCTAAGAACTTTCCGCCTGCTTTCATTCATCACCCTTCTCATACAAGGGAGAGCAAGGACCTTGCTGATTTCAGTGAGACATTTCTCTTAGAAGGTAACAACCTTTACCGGAGCCTGTGTTTTGATGGGACATTCTTAAGATCTAATGCACTGATATCCAAGACTTTTTCCTTTCTTTAGAGAGGTGAAAATGAGTTTTTGCCTTCTAGATGCTCAGTATAACTGAACAACCTATTGACTTCCCTGCTACACGGTGTCTGCTTTCTCGAGAGGCATCGATCGCAACAGATGCTCCTCTCGTCCCAGGCGGTGCAGTAGTAACCACGTCTGTGCACCGTCTCTACTGCAGGATGCTCTTCCCAATGTCCAGATTGACATGAGGGAACAGAGAGACACTGTAGCTACACACACTGGAGAAACAGGTCAAAAATAAATGCTTTCAAGAATGGAATAAATTACTTTACTCTCATCTACACTCCCTGACACACGACAAACTCATCAATATCTTCCTCTCTGTGACAACCCTGAGAAAAACAAGACAATTGGAGACTGAGAGAGGTTATTTAAACAAGTATGCTGAGTGGCTTTCAAAAGTAGTTCTTGTTTATTATAGATCTGCTGGGATTTTTTGGAAGCACTCTGTAGAGCAACAGCTTTTTTTTTTTTTCTTAAAAAAAAAAAAAAAAAAAAAAAAACAAACCCTAGCACAATGAAACCCTGAGCAGCTCTGGTCAATCACAGCTACCAGTCACTGCGGAGGAGCTGACTGAGGTGAGATGGTGGGAATAGTCTCAGGTAGGAATGTGAGGATTCTGGATACACCCTTACAATGTCTTCTAGGCTTCTTCCAGTGCAGATTTTATTCCATCTTTAACCATTGCTTTTGGCTGGGTGTGAAGCTGTTGTGTTTCTAAGAGCTGTTTTCTCCTCAGGGTAGGTTAGAGTGGCTTTGGCAGATGGGTCCCATGGAGCTGCTCTCCATCCCCTATCAGAAGTGCCCCTGCAAATCAAGACGTCTCTGCCCTGACCTCGTAACTGTTCTGTATTAAATGCTGTAATCTCACTCACACTAAACTCCACTTCCGGAGAAGACAATTCTCTCTGCACTTTGTCCATCCTGCTGGTAGGTTCAGCTGCCTGGGATACCTTGGGGTCCTGTTGGTGGCCTGGTCCCACGCTTAGGCACCATGGACAAAATCATCACGGATGATGCACCTCACCAGCAGAACAAGGTGAAACCCTCCCCAAAGGTGTTCCCCAAATTAGTAACATGCAGGGCTGAGCCCAACAGAGGTCACGTGCCCCACTGACTCCTCTGTTCATGAGGGCAGGAGCACAGTACTGCACAGTCACAAAGAAGTTCCTCTGTAGCTTAAGCAACTTTATCTTTTCCTTTGTTGTTAAAAGGGCTTGGTTCAAACACTGCCGCAAGCCTGGACAGGTGGCCATTTCATAGTCATGGTAAATAATTAACATGACAAATTCAGACCTGTCTCTCGGTCCTGTATTATTCATGAATGAACCGGCTTGGTTTTCATGACAATGTTTCTTCCCAAAACACGGTCTGTGCCGTATCTCAGTCATCGAGTTCGTTTCAATCGTATCTGGCTGTTGGCCAGCCTCTCGTTGCTATTTTCTGTGTTGCAAAAGGTGTTACCCGGTTCACGTTCCTTCTATTTGCTTCCTGAGGGACTGAAACTTCTACTCGCAACAAAGATTTCTGCATGGCTGTGCGAGCCCCTTTGTAGTGTAGCTTCACTCAAATGCTTATTTCCGAGCATTTTCCTTTGCACAATTGTTCTTGCAAACAAAAGTATTATTGATATGAAAATCTGTGGCAAAGGTCAGAAATATCTCTAAGGAAAACACTCGGGCATTGTTTATATGAATCTTCACAAACACTTCACTGTTTTTTGCTCGTTTTGGCTTGCACGAGTCTCACCCACGGGGTTTACAGATGTGAGGGTTTGGCTCCCTGGTGACCTCCTAGCCTTCCGTTATCTCTGAGCATCTCTAAATCCCATTCTTTTTGCTGGAGGTGGCAAGGGCAAAGCTGCAGTTTTCCAGCTGCGCACTGAATTTCTGAGGTGTAGAGCTTCTTGAGAAGATGTAAGCCTTGTGACTCAAGAACCCTGTGCTGAAAAAAAACAGGATTTGCTTCTCAGTCCTTTATATACATTTCCACTTGCCCTTGTTTCCTTAGATCTTCACTCTTCATCTGTAAAATGGGAATAATAATACCACCTTCTGTCCTAGATACCATTTCCCTGTCCTAGCAGCTCACCCTGAAGATGCTACGGCCACAGATCCAGTGTCGTCTGCGTGCCCGCTCATACAAATGAGCCCTCATCCCAACAGCGATAAATAAACACACAGAAGCTACGTGACACCAGGCAACTGCGAGAGCATTGAAACATGAATCCATCCTTTTGTATTAATTTGTATACTGTGAAATATCTCATATAGGGGGATAATTGACCCTGGTGCTCGTATGAGGGATTTGCTTACGCACAGCTGATTTGCTGCCTCTTTGCTTGATTGAATAATTGATGGTGCTTACTGTTTTCATACATCCCCTGAAATAGAAATGTGTATAAAAATAATTTCCATCTGCTTCATCCCCTAAAAATAAGCCCATATAAATTAGTGAGAAATCAAAGACAATATTATCTATTGCTTCTTCTGTGAATGTGTGGTCACAGCCTTGAAAGAGCTGAAATCCAAGTGAGAAAACTGACCGAGTGTGTTGTTAATGCCCTCTATGTCTTTAAAAAAAAAAAAAAAAAAAAAAAAAAAAAAAGGATTAATTTTCTACCAAGATCCCTTTGGACTAAAAAGGTCATGAGTTATTTACAAACAACGGGTATTTCTCTAGCTATCATTACTCAAAACTGTGAGGGAGGGAAAAGAAATTAAAAAAAAAAAACTTTATTGTCCTTACTTATCTTTCTGTATTCAAGGAGGCTCCAATTTATCAGATCTCTGGTTTTAATACAGAATTCCTTTAAAAGCCAGAGGATACACCAAGCCCTCTCAGGAGGTGACGAGACTGCTGATCTAATTAGGAAAGGATTTGGAGCATTGCAGCCTGCTCGGATGACTTCACTGGAAGTTGTGGGTGCAGAAGCGCTTTTGAAATTCAATCTGCACATCCTTTATGTGTGTCTGGTCCAGAGACCTCCAAGGAAGCCCTGGGACTCTGCAGAAAGTGGTGGCATCAGCACAGAACTAGGGGAATTCATTGTTTCTGAAGATGGTTTCAGCTTTCATGCGAGACCAAAGGAAATGCCTGGATCATTTACGATCATGAGACATCCTCTGCCGTTTCTGACAAGTGCCAGGTGCTAATCCTGGAGTCCTGGCTCAAAATGCCCTGCAGTGGCATCTGAATAATTTATCTCTTTGTACATGTTCTTCTTCTTTGTGGTTTTGGGCAGTGAAGCTACTTTGGTTACTATGGTGCCAATTTTTTTTTTTACCCATGGAGTTACTTCCCAGCAATAGGCCAAGGAACTTGGGTTTGTAAGGTTTGTTGAGTATTTGGGGGTCCTTGGACAAAACACTTTATGTAAATCCCAAATCTCAGCTGCAAAAGTCAGATAGGGCATCCTATCTGATGATGATCCTGATCTATATGATAGATACTTCGCAGATCTAGATGGCCATGCTGAGTTCAGCAGCACTCTTCCTCTGGGCTTTGAAGGGTGGAAAGGACAATGGAAGTCAGGACCAAAGGGCATCAGTAGAGACTTGGAGAATCAGGTCTGGAGCATTGATAGCGTTGTTTTGGGATCTCAGAGTTGAATAAATGCAGCAAATAATTTTGTTTTGAACTCAGATGAATGAGCAGAGCTCTGTGGTGCTCCAGGAGCGCAGGAGAAAGGAAAGTCAGGCGCTGTCAGACCAGGGGTGCGAGCAGGAACAGCCAGAGGGTACGTGTTGGGAGCGAAGTACATCTGCAAGCTGTGGCAAGTGGATGATTTCGCACAGAACTTCACCTGTTCCAGCCTGTGCTGTTTCTCCCTTCATAAACAGCATCCAAGCAGCAAAGTCAGCAGGCATGTGTGTTTGCCCAAGGCCAAATACAGCTCTGCTGTCACTACTGGCGGTAAGGACTACCTGCCTAATTCATACCCAACTCTATATCCACAAAACCACTGCAGCTTCAGGAGCCTTGCGTCCCTTTGATGCTCCTGTGGATTCAGCACAGGAAATAAAAATCCAACACTGCACGCAAACATCTTGTGCTTTCTGCTGCTGCTTTGCTAACCAGATTAGGTTCCCCTGCTACCTTATTCATTTTGCACTCATTAAAGCTAAATTTAGAAATGAAGGCAACTCTTCTCCCCTCTGGGAAAGGTAGTAGGGAAAGTCCTTGTTGCAACAAGCCCTGAGGAGGCAGAAATAGCATCTAGATTTTCTCTCCTTTGAGATAGAAACGTGCGTGCTTCTGCTGAGACGGAGAAAAAGCTTGCGCCTGGTTTCCTTCTGCATAGGGCACTCATTGGACTATAGCCAGTGATGTCAGCTTTTTATGAAAAAAAAATAATAGCGGTGTAAAATCTGCCACCACATTCTTATGAGCAGGAATCAGTGGGCAAGAGGCCCAAAGAGAGCTGAGCTCGGTGTGCAGCGGCCGCTCCTCTGATATCCAACCAAACTAGGCGTCCCTTCATCTGCACCTCCGCTAGCAACACGGCTGGAGTGAGGGGAAAGCGCTCGGGTCTTTGGGCACTCAAATGCCACCACGATGGTGGGGAGGATCTCAGAATAGGTAAATCTGAACTTCGGTGTAACTGACAATAATGAATCTAGGGGGAAATAATCTGAGCCATCTCTACGTGTGCTGAGCTTGGACTGGGCATAGCTGGATTTGCTCTTGACAGTTCTCCAGCATCACCAGTTCAACGTGCAGTGGCAGCCAGAAAAAGCTTGCAAAATACTGGACATCATCAGGAAAACTATTGAGAACAAGACATTTTGCCTCCACATGAGACCCTTGGATACCCCTGCCCTGGGGATGGAATACCCCTGGATGCGGGTATGGACTCCAGGTATTTAGCTTTGCCTTGCAGCTCTAGACAGCTGCTAGGTGCCGCTTTCACACAGCAAATCAGGGAAAGGATGGGTTAATCTTGGCTTTGAGAGAGAGAGCGGCCAAGCCTGGTGATGATACCGTAGCTTACGGCAGGAGAAATGGACTGTCACTAGCTGTCAAACCCCAGAAGGTGAAGAAGCTGGTCAAAAGATAAGCTCTGTGTCTGCACCTGCATGAGATCCCAGAGGCCTGAGATACAGATGCAGCCCTGGCAGGAAGCATTGCTCCTTTCCCAAAAGACACAGGCTGAGAGCCAGGCCCTCTGCCACCGCTGAGGCTTGCGCGATGCACCTGTGCCGTGCAGAATTGCAGGCAACATCTTTTAGGAGCAAAAATGACATGTTTGACCATCACAGGGGAAAAAAAATAACGAGGAGGTCTGTCAGCACTCGATTAATGAAGTATTTCCCTGTGGAGAGATCTGTGCATAGCTTTCTGCCAGGGACCCTGGCGATGCCAAGAATGAGGCATGGGATCAGCACCTCTTCCAGCGCTGAGAAATACAAATCCGGCAAATAAATAGAGCCAGCTCCACTGATAAGTAAAATTGCCTTTGCAGGTTACCAGCACAACTTGTTAGGCAGTGAAAGTTAAAGCAAAGAATGTTGTTGAGTGAACAGTGTCTTAAACCCAGGTTTTAATAATAATTCCCAGTTTATTTCACAGCTGGGCTGAGCAGGCCAGTGCAGACCTTCTCCTTCAGCTCATTCCAGGCGCACACGTTTTGACTGATGCACAGCAGCAGATTGAAGTTGAAGGCCGTGGCTGGGACCACCTGAGCCTTGTGCCCACTTTCTGTGGGAGGCTGTGTCCCTCCGGGCAGGGACAGCAGACCGTCTCCCAGCACACCACAGCTTTCAGCCACGTGCTCTCAATTCACAGATTGTAGTTTCCATTCACCTTCACCACGCGGAAGAAAACTTCTCTGGCTCAGGAGCTGGGTCACAACGGGATGGGTATCCCTGGTTTAGCACTTGGCGGCTGGAGAAGCAGCGGCTTCCGACCATCTGGTTTTGATCTGCTGCTGCAAGTTGCCTGGAGCCTTTCGGCAGCCTGAAGTTTTCTCTTTGTGTGAGGAACTTTCTCCTGGTTCATTTACACTTGGTTGGCACTGGCCTCTGAGATGGGCTGCGAGCGCCGATGCAGTTCTTTTGGATTAAAAAAAAATATCTGCTTTGACTTCCAGGCAGAGATAGTGATTTTATATTTCTAGAAAATAGAGCTATAAACTCAGCTTATGCCAAACAAACACTATGCAATGTCCGTATTAAGCTGGAGGAGGGGAGGTTCTGTCAAAAGAGGATTATACTTGTCATTCACCTGACGGAGGGCTGGGAAATGCTCTTTTCTTTACGTACGGAGTGCTTGATTTTCACCTTGCCTGCATCCCGGTCTCACTTTTTGCTCAGACAAATTCTGATCTCAAGCCGGCAGAGCTCAGTAAAAAAAAATATTTCCTTTTCAGCTCTGTAGCAAGAAAGAAGTTGCCTAACGGGCTTGTAGCAGTTTGTACCCTCAATAGAGAGTGTATAGCAAGAAAGAGTAAAAATCATGTCTTTAACTGCCCGTCTACCTGACAGGCACCTAGATGGGCACATTAGGAACCTGATGGATAAAATAGATGAGGCAGAAGAAGCAGGCTGCTAAATTACATAAAGTGCAGCCACAAATTGCAGGCACATAAAAAGGAAGGACAGCTTAAAAAAAATTATAGCTTGAGTATCCATTTCTAGACCAGTACTTGTGATGCTTGCAAACAGATATATCATTTGGGTCCAAAAGAGATGAACTATTTATTTAGCATGAAGATTGCCCTCAGCAATTGTGAATCGAAGGTTATCTAATGTCTTTGCCATAGGCTCTAAGCATCTGGACAGTTAGCATATGCAAGGGAATTACTCACAGATAAGCATCCAGTAATTTATCAGAGCATCCCAGATAGAAACCTCTTCCGTATCAATTTCTGCCTGCTCTACAAACTGCTCCCATTTATCAAGCCAGATAAATTCACAGGCGGGCAATGAGGGTGTGCTGAGACCTGTGTATACGTTATCAGTTAATATTCACCGAGGTCCCTTTGACATGATTGGAGTAAATCTTTCTCTCCTTTTCTTTGGTTATGACCAGTCTATAATCTTCCAGGCTAAACACCATTCCCATGAATGAAGAATAATACTGAGACATAGGGGGGGAAAAATAATACGTAGAGAGAATGCATTTCATCTCACTTTGGAGGTAATGAGACAGTTTAGTATGACATGTCATTTAAAACCAGGTTTTTCTTTTTAATAGATTCACTATCCCTGAAGAAGTGACTGACAGATCCGTGCATGACATATTTCTCCCAGGAAAAAAAAAAATGGAGATTGGCACAACAGAGGAGGCAGCAGAGTCGCAGTGATCTGCAGGAGGACAAAGGGGCGAGCCTTCCTCCGTCAGGTAAACGACACAGACCTAAAGTTATGCAATTTAAGCCCAAAGTTTCAAAACCAGCATCTGCTAGATCAGGAGGTGCCTGTGTCCTTTAGCTGCAACCTGTGAGAGGTTCCCTGCCCGGCTCTGCAGATGGGGCGGCAGAGGCAGCCCCAGCAATGCTCCCTGAGCAGCAAAATGCCCGGTAAAATACTCCGGTCATCCTTTCTGTGGGCTGTGACTGCAACCTGCTGCCACTTGCCAGAAAACCCCTGCTCTGTGCTCTTTTTTCCCTGTGCTGTGGCTGCCATGGGAATCTCAGCTGAGGGATTGTTTGGGGTTTTGTTTGGCTGGGAAAATCTACCGAGGCTGGGAGCCTACTGAGGACTGCAGGGATGCCGGTAGCTGTATTTAGTGTAGGCTGCCAGCAGCCCACTCCAAGCTACCCAAAACGAAGGCACAGCTGCTTACTCAAAGCAGACAGATGTTCTGCTCCTTTTGAGTGTGAGTGAGGACTTCAGAGTGCATCACAAATGGAGACAGCTCCTTTCTTGTGCGACAAAGGTGTGCCACCACGATCCCAGACGTGAGAGATGTTGCTACACACTTGGACAGAGTCTATACACAGCTCTTAAA
Organism: Chlamydotis macqueenii; assembly: GCF_036417535.1. Lineage (NCBI taxonomy): Eukaryota > Metazoa > Chordata > Aves > Otidiformes > Otididae > Chlamydotis > Chlamydotis macqueenii. Next base: position 6,904,629 of record NC_141567.1, on the reverse strand, counting down.
AAAAAAAAAAAAAAAAAAAAAAAAAGCCCTTAATGAGTCCTGGCACACATGTACTCAAGGCCATCTGTTAATGTGAACTGTTGCCAATTTATAGAGCTAGGAACCAGTTTCTGCAGGTCATGGATGCCAAGAGGAGATGGGCTCAGAAAAGGCACTTACAGAATGTGCTAATACCCACTGTTTAACAGAAAAATCTTCCCAGCAATGAACACCATCAAAGGAGGACCGTGCTGCTATTTGGTGTTTGGGACCATACCAGCCAGTACTAATGGAGCTTTCCTGCCATTTCTGATGTCTCTGCCCCTGCAGTGAAAATCAGAAAGTTATAATCTTTTGTAAACACAGCAAGAAGTAAACTTCTCACCAGCCTACTCTATAGGTTATTTCAGTATTCTTCTTTCAGCTGCACGACTAGATTTTCCTTCACAGGGTGAGGCTGGAGGGGAATTGCTGTATACCCGGGCATCCTTAGGGGACAGAACACCACAGCTTTCGGGGTGGCTAAAGAGCTGTTTTCACTGTGGCAAGCACAAAAGCCACCCTGACCTGTTCATTGGCAATGTCTAGAGTCCCACTTGCAGGGCACCCTCAGAGCAGGAGCCTTCCTTCCTCTGCCAGTCTCCAAAGTGCCGGACCTCATCTAAGGGGACAGGCACATAAGGAGGAATGAGCCGGATACCTTAAAAAAAACCCAGTATATTGTTGACAAAAAAGGGCCCTAAGCAAATCAGCTTTCTTTCCCAATCAGCGCCTGGTAATGTCATCATTATCCATTTGCATAAGCAGGATGTTTTATGCATTGTTTTTCTGTGAGCAGGCACCTCCTCATTTGCGTGCACTTCTGATGTGCTCTTAACCTGCCACAGGCTTCCCCAAAGCTGTGAATGCTTCTCAGATAATAATTAGGACTATTCACCCTCTCTACCTCCTTTTTCCAACAAAGCCTTGAAAAATGCAACCTGATTTTTTTATTTTTATTTATTTATTTATTCGGTTTCATCTCTCTTCTTCCCTATTTAGGTTCTGGCTGCGTGGAGGGCAGGTACCTTGTATCAAAAGACAAGGAGTCTTCATCTCCTTAGGAAATGTTTATGTGCCTTCCACAACAACAAATTGAGAAAATAGATTACCTCTCAGAAAGCCATCTGTTTCAGCATCCTGTGAACTCTCAGGTTCGTTCTTGCATTTTAGAAGATGTTTAAATCCTCCTGTGACTTCTCACTTTCACCTGTCTGCCTGTCACAAAAATTATTCTGAAGGCTCAGTGCACCCATTCAGACATGTTAGTGCCTGAATTTCAAGTGTTGTTTTAGGGTTGTATTAAAAAACAAAAGAAAACAAAACCAAAACCAAACAGACCTCCAAAAAAAACCCTTCCTATTATGCTTTAGGATGGATGAGCACAGACTAATGGGAACTGGATGAGAAAATGAGAAGAGGTGAGAATTTGGGAACCCTTTTCATTATTATTTGATAGTAAATCAGCATTTTCAGTCTCTAAACCACAAATTATGAGAAGAAACTGTTTTCCATAGACAAATCTATAGCTTTCCAAAGAAAAACTGAAATTTTGGGAAGGTGGCCAATGTACTGTGTGGAAGGCTATTTTTTTCCTGACAACACAAAGGATTCTTCAGGAGGGCTCCCATGTCTTGCTTCCATACACACCACTAGCTGCAGAGCTGCAGGCTTTTCCTTGGAATCAGCTCTTATTGGGGAATGTGGTGATCCTTCAGACTCCAGAGTGGTGGTTCTTACAGCCCACTTTGAGTCCTGGAAAGTTCATTTACTCCAATTACATTTTCTTCAATTTGCTCACCCTCCTCTACTCGTGTCAGAGCCACTTAGTCTCTTCTTAAAATCCAAGATGGACTTAAGATGGACTAATGCCAAAAAACCACTCATCATAGTCCAAATATACCCAATAAATAGCTTTCCCAGCTTTAACACGATACATTTTCTGCAGTAAAAAAACCTCTGAACATAGACTTCTCACAAAGCACACAGAAATTATTATTAATTTAAACGTTGCTTATTATTGGAGTCATTAGTTGGTGCAAGGGATATGATAATGGGATACAAAACTTTTCCCCTCTGGAGCATGGGTTACACCGTGATCCAGAGAATTAGTGACTGAAGTAATTAACAACCGCTCTCTCTTCAGTAGCGTAACTGAAATAGGATTAAGCTTGTCCATCCGACTCCAAACAGACCAGTGTCTCCATTACCAAAGCCACCAGCACAATTAGTGCTAATGGACATCTCCTTCTGAAGAGATATGGCATGTGTGCAGCAATTTTCTCTGTAGAAAAGTTACTTAATTGGTAAATTTTCATCCTGGAACCTAATTGGGTTGCTTTTCGCTGCAAGAAAGGCTCGGAGTAATGCTGTGTGGTGCTGCATGGAATAACACAGTGTGGATGAGGGAGATGTGGAGAGGTTTTCTGTTCTGGGGGATGGAGTGTCATTCAGGAGAGCTGGACACTGTTCCTGCCCCCGGTGCACAACCCTGGGCAAACTCCATGGTCCCTCTGGGACAGTTTCCCTTTGTGGCCTTGCTCTCCTCACGTCAGACCAGCAGATACTTACAACAGAGACCCTTACACCCTGCATATAAGATGTTTGCAGTTCACCTTCCTCTTGCCCAATTCAGCAGTGACTGCCTAATGGGGCCATTTTTTTAATCTCTAATTGAATTATTTCTCCCTCTTCTTTCCTCTTTTTTTTTTTTTTTTTTTTTTTACAGAAATGTCAGTGAAATCAGCCCTTTAAGACAAGAAAAATAGATGAACTGAAGCACCCTGAGCAGAAGTGCCAGTGCTGTTATTTTTAGCAGGGTCTCCCGTGGCTCTGAGCCACAGTGGGTGGGAGGTCCTGGGAGGTGACCCACTGAATCTCGGGGGTGGGCACAGACTGCTAGCAGTTCAGCAGGTGTAAAGACCACCAGGCAGACAACGGCATTTTACTTTACCTCAGACAAAAAAAAAACATCGTACCTCTGCAGCCCTCAGCCAGGGCAATGAAGCCACGCTGGGTGGTGCCTGCATTATTATCTGGTTTATAGGCAGGGAAACCAAGACATGGGGAGATTAATTGACCTGCTCAGATGAGGTGAAACCAAAGAGAAACCCCAGAAGCCTAATTGCCTGTGCTAACTGTAATTGCCAGCACGTACTGGGAGAGGCACCTGGAGGAGCAGGGGATGCAGAGGCATCCCCAGAACAAAGCAAGAAGTCATGGCTGAGGGTACCAGCGAGGTAGGAGATGAGGCTTCTCTTTCTGTATTGTGCTATAAGCCTCAGCGGTCTTGTTCTGGGACTGCCTGATATCCTGAGCATTGTTTGAAGTATGGAAATAGAAAAAAAATAGTTGGATTTTTTTTATTATTTTTTGAACCATGGGCTGAGCAGCCAGCCCTCAGCCCCTTCCTAAGCCTGCGCTCTCCAGGCTGGAGGCACCACTGTGTCGCTTCTGCCCGTCTGGAGCCGCTTCAGAGCCACATCACAGTTAATCTTTCGACTTAAGCGTTTCACCTTCTAAAGGTAAAAGAGAGGAGGTTTTGTTATACTGGCAGGATCCCACTGAGCCAAAAGTAGCATAAAACCCGCTTGCCTTGTAAATGTGGCACAGCAGAAGCCGGGCGTCTTTGGGAGAGCGCCGTCAGACCCGCAGCATCCCCACTGCCTGCCCGGCCCTTTGTGCAGGGGAGGTTTTCATGCTGCTTTGGCAGAATCGGGAGCTTTTGTCACAGTTATTAAGCAAAGCCAATCACCCTGCTGCCAAGCATCTCCGCAGGCTGCAAACGCGCCTCGTCACCAATGGGATATTTAAGCTTACACTTTCACTTAGGGGAAGCTTTGTTCTCCATTGCTGAATTGAGGTAGAAAAAAAAGCAAAGAGAGGTTTTCTCTTCCCATTCAGCAGCAGATGACGGAAGAAGTGAAAGTGAACATCAGTCCCTTGTCCGCAGCGATGAGAAGTGATGGACACTCCCAGTGGGGAGGTGAAGTCGCCGGGAGTTTCACAGAGGTTTGTCCCCATCAGAAATCCTGAGCTTTGCTGCGCAAAATGGATTTTGCAAGAGCTCTGCTGCGGTTGCTGCAGGGGCTGTGACAATGCAGGAGTGTTGGTGTTCGTTATACAGTGTCATAATGAATGACTCAATCGATAGCAATTAGGGCAGGTGTTTTTATTGATTGACATCCCAAGGCAAGTGCTACATTCATTGCCAGGATTAAAACATACTCCACCATATACCCCAGTAACCACAGGGCCATAAATTTGATACTATTAGTGTACGAGATGGGAAATCACGGCACTGTCTGCTTCCGTGGTCCAGCTCCACGCGCATCAATACAAAACCTCCGAGAAGATGACATTCTCCTGTCTGAACGCAGCAGCTGGAAGCACTGCATGAAGTTCCTCAGGGACTTTCCCAGAGGCCAAAACATTTCATTATGTGATTGATCATGGTTTTTCAGTACAAGATTTTGTAGAGGAACTTGCTCTTCCCTTTCACCCTTGCAACCTTTCCCCCTTCTCCTCTGCTGGCAGTCTCCCTTTCACTATTGCTGTATACAATTTTGTTCCCACTCCCTTCTGCTTCCCTCTCCACTGGTTTCACAGTTCCTGATTTTTCAGTCATCATGTGGTGTGGACAATTCTCATCTTTACTCCTCCATCCCCCCAATTTCTCCTTTATTGCCCTCAAAACTGAGCACTCAAATCTGTTAGTTCTTTGGTATAGCCTCTGGTTATCCCTCTGACGCCTCACGCTCAGTGTGTGCAGTCCTTTTTTCCTTCTGCCCGCCGTCTTTCTTCACTGTCCATTATACTTAGCGGGATCTATCCACTTGGCAAGAAAACAAAGTTCTTAATTCGGGTTTATTAATTGGAATTAGCCAACCTTGGGTTTAGTTCAGGTAAGCAAGCAGTTTTCAATTCCACACTTCTCTGCAGGTGTCTCTACTACTCTCTTGTATCTTTTCTCTTTCTTTAAAGCATTTTTTGGCTTTTTTTTTTTTTTCTTCTTACCACACCGTCTTTTCCATTTAGTGAAACTCCCTTTTCCTACCTGTCAATACCCTTCACTTCCCACGGAGCTTTTTCCCAGAGACCATTCCTCCATCTGTTCTTCCACTGCCCTGCCTCTTCCTTGCACTCCTTGTCCTGATTTCTGCCTTCCTCTATGGATGACAGCTCTACAGAGGAACACTCCTTGGAGGTGTGCACCATCCTATGTCCATGCAAGCTGCTCTAGAAGGTGTACGGCTGCAGCAATCACCAGCTCTTCTTGGCAGGGACAAGGTGAAGGCTTTTGGACGCTGCAGTCCGCAGGGTGATCTTTGCAAGGAGCATTTGCAATACTTGTCAGGGAATTAATTTGTTTTAAACCAGGTTTCAGCAGGGCTGTGGTGGATGCACAGGACGTGCTCCAGCAGCTTGGCACAGCTTGGCAGAGGAAGGCTCCTCTTGCCAAGCCCTACAGCCTCCTGCCTGGGTCCGGCTCCAACTAATTGCTCACTGACGGACAGGAGAAATGTGAGAGCATCAGCATTTTACAGCACTGTATCCCAGGGCGAGCCAGGGCTTTGCACTGCTGTTTTGATTCTTAGGCTGCTCTTTACAGGGGGGTGGAGGATGTAAAGCAACAGAAACAAAGGGAAGAATGTGGGAACCTGATCAGAAGAGGAGCAACAAAAGAAGGTGTATGTGGCCTCTGAGAGATAACTCCAGCAGCTGGTTGGAGGCCACATCTGAGAGCCATAGGTCGTTTATCATGTTGAAGAAGTAGGGGGTTTTTTTAACTAATTTTTAATGGATATGTTTTGTTTCTAATTTACTTCTACAGCCTGGTGACTCAAGGGTTTTTGGGGTATTTTCTTGTATGGTGGCCCCACAGCCTAGCAGTAGAGATGGGTCTTTATTGGATGTACATGAGGTCACTTGTGGTCCCAGAGCAACTCACAGATGTAATGCAAAGGTTTTTGTATTTAAATAAGGCGCCAGCAAAGAGCAGAGATTAACACACACACACTGGTGAAACTCAATTCCCCCAGTCCATTTTCTCCATTTATTCCAAGATCATCTGCTCTTGGCTATATTTTGGTTTACTGTCCCAGCTCAGGTCAGGGGTCCTCCTTACTTTCCCATTTCAGCAATAAAAAATTAGAATAAATATCTGTAGCATCTAATCCTGAGTAAGTCCCTTAGCTTGTTCTTACTCAAAGCCACAGCCAAGATTAAAAAAAAAAAAAAAAGTGCATTTCAGAAGCTTAATGCCAGGTTTGATGTGCTCCAGCAGCAAACCCCACCTTGAAAATTAATTCTTTTTCCATCCAGGCTATTGTTTCAAGTCTTAGTTGAACAACTCCAGCTGTGAATTTGACTCCACTTCCCCAATTCAGACTGACTTCTGGGCACTTGTTAAGTTATTTTAGATCAAAATATCAAATTACTCATCCTACCCTTATGACTAAACATTCATCAGTTTGTAAACAGATATTCTCAGAGTGTTCAAAACCTCTGTTGGAATAGAAATAGGGCATGGCAGTAGAAAAACCACTCAAACACAAACTGCTGTAACCAAGTGCACAAATATGAGCCATGAATGAATAAGGAAAGAGATTATAAGTAGCGTAGCGATGGTACATCTAAATTCAATGTCAACAAGTTTTGGTACTTTCTTCAGTTTGCACATCTGAAACTCAAAGAGAGACACTGGGGAAATTGGAGAGAGTTACAGGAATGATTTAAGATCTTGAAAACCTGCTTTATTCTGAGAGGTTTAAGCCCTAATCTATTCAGTTTATCCACATGAATGCCAAGAGCTCACTCAGTCACAGTCTGCAGCTTCCCACTTGGGTTGGAGATTGCTCACGTTTACGGCTCTAATCTTCCGGCAGCGGGAGCTGGTCCTGGATACCCTCAGACCAGCAGTACGGCATACTTCAGCGATGCAGGTGAGTGAGACTTTCAACAGCTGACCTACAGACGTGATGAAGTCTCTGTCACTTGAGATCTTTAAATCAAGGCTTAACATCTCTTTAGAGGGTGTGCGGTAGCACAGACAGGGCTAGTAGGCATGACTGCAGTGTAGATACTGCTGGAAGAGGTTCTGCGGTCTGGTTAACAAGTGCTGTATAAATAAATTAGCACAGTTGTTGCTTCAGGCCTTAAAAATCCATTAATACTTTCAATACCTGATTTTTGAAATAATCATGCCTTCCTCTTACAAACCGCAAACCTGAGACTGCGGTCAGATTATGAGTTAATTATCCTTGCTAACAGCTCTGGATTGTACAACTGAGAAATCCGAGGCAACGAAAACTTAATTGGCTTTTCCAAGGGCATCCAGCAAATCACCAGCAATGCCAGGCACCAAACCCAGGGGAGCAGGGGCTTCTCCCTGCGCCTCACACTTCAAGATGCTAATAAAAGCGATAGCTTCAGGTGAGAAGTGAGGGCCTTCGAAATCTCCTGGAGGGCACGGTTAGGACTCAGCATTATCTGATTCTGTGCCAAGGGGGAATATCTCCTTGGCGACAGTCCGTCAGCGGTAATTGATGGGCCCGGCTCCTGACACAGACGTGCGGTATCTGATCCCTCCACCCCAGAGCTCCTGTTCTGTTGGGCAGCTGTTTATTTGGATGGAGGAGAGAGGGCCACGTTCTGGCCCCTTGAGCCTCAATTTAGCAGCTGAACAGGCCTGCCATCTCGTTCTGCTTCTTTTTGACCATATAATTCATTGTGTTTAAGATTGTTCGATTTATTTCCCAGATCTGCTCAGTCATCAGAGGTTAAACAGCCCTTGGTTTATCTACTAAAGAAGGTAGCAACTAGTCCCCCCACACTGACTCTAAGTGGAAGTCAGGATGGAATGAGGAAACCTTGTCCCCAGAACTGCTGCCAGAAGCTGGCACAAACACCCCAATGTCCTCGTGCAGCTCCACAACCATTGCCCACCTTGGAGAAAAGGATTTCTTTTCATCGTGCAAGCAGTTGAGCGAACATCCCTAAGGGGCCCAGTTGAACATCTGCTCTGAAGAAGAGCTGAGGGAAAAAGCTGTGAGGTTGGCAAGCACGGCTGCAGCCCAGGCAGGTGCCCGGGGGTTGCTTGGTGGAAGGGCGGCGCTGGGAGCTTGACGAGCGTGCATCACCTCTGCCTGGCAAACCTAGTGGAGGAGGAAATGTCATGGAACTGGCCTGTCAAAATGATGAAGCTGAAAAAGCTTCCACGAAGCCAGAGCGACGCAGAAACTCAAGCTGTCAACAAAAGGTTTGAAGGAGCCTTCTGGGACCAGAGGCCCTTAGAGTGCTGAAACCTGGGGAGGGAAAACACCGGTCCCATCCCACAGCACTTTTCCTGGTCTGGTCAGGAAAGTCCCTCCCATACATTTGTTTTTTTTTTTTTTTCTTTCAAACTGATTATTAAATTCCCAAATGCAAGTCACATGTTAGCTCCCCTGACCCCCCTACAGACCATTCCTCAGCTTATTGCAACCTCCCTGCTGAGAAGGTAATTTTGCCGGTGGGCCCGCACTTTTCCCCGGCACACTACTATGCACCCACCTGAAACAGTCAATCATAGACATTTTATACTTTTTCAAATAGATTTGCCATTAGTACCCTCTTCTTACTCCCCTTCCGTGCACTCTCCCCAGTTTCTTGATACCTTCTGAGACTGGACTTCAACCACGTTCTAGTCACCCCTAGAGCCTCTGGGGATTACTTCGAAATTGTTTGGGGAAAAAAAAAAGAAACAAACAGAAAAAAAAACAAACAAACAAAACAAAAAAACCTTGTGGCTGTTGCAAACAGCCCCCATGTTGACTGAATCCTTTAGAATTGTGAAAACCTTTGAAAGGAAACCCTCGAAGAGCTCCTCCTGAGCATAGGAAAGGGGAGCTCAGTGTGGCATCTCTGACCCAGGAGCTCTGGTTTGATTCTTTAGGATCCCTGAGCCACGCACAGGTTCAGGTCCTTAAAGCCCACTGAATCCTAAAGAAAAAGGAAGAGCCGACTTGCTTTTTGGGGATCATAGCATCAGGTTCTGTGTGCCTCAGCCACCCAGCTCAGAGCTGAAATTGGCCATGCGTTGATTTGAGATAAAACACAGATTCCCAAGAGGTTAACCAAAGCAACCAGGCTCTCCAGGGAGTCTCCGCCTCTTGGTGCCCGGGTGGGGTAGCGTGGGGAAGGAGGACATCAGTCACACATGAAGAATTGAGGTAAGCGATGAGATGTCCCAATCTGTGCTACGCTGGACGATGCAAAGTTCCCTTCCAGCTTTAAGCGCTACTTCTATGTGAATCTGTAAAATGGAGCGAGCAACAATCCCTTCCCCGTTCGAAGAATAAAGACTGCCAGGCAACGGACGGTAATGTAATCAGGGCTTCTCTAGATATGTGAGATAGTTAGATTGACTGTGCCCCCGCGAAAGAAGCAGAATCATTTTGTACAAGGCTGGCAATAAATCGCATGAGAAGGCTCACGCAGCCCATCTATTAACAGCTGGCCGCTGCAAAGGCTCCAGCAAACAAATGCTGCCAATGAAGTCGTGAGAGGATCTATTTGCACAAAAGAAGAATTTCTCTCTTTCTCTTTTCCCCCACTTTTACACCGAGGTCCATCAAAAACCAAATGTGCCGGCAGGTTTTTTTAAAGTGGTTGTTTTTCAGAAATGCTAGCTCGCTCACCTGTTGACTCTTCCCCTTCTTGGAAATTGAGTTAAATCTAGGTGGTGAAAAACAAAAATAAAACCAACCTGAAGGTGCTCTGAAAGTACACCAGGAATGAGGACCATCAGACGGCAACACAGAGGACATCCGGTGTCGGCTCTCCCCTCCATCCTCTTTCCAAGCCAACCAATTCCCTCCAAATGCCAGAAGTACATGCTATTTTTGCCTTCCATGATTAGTTTTTTTCAGTAAATCCCACTTCACAGATAGACCCAGCTCACTTTAATTAGCTTTGACAACAAGAGGGAAAAAACCACCACAGGACAGTGCTGTCCGGACACACATCGCCTAGCAGTGACAAAAATAAACCATTTTGCTACATGACAGCTAAGTGCTTCCTGACTGCCTGCTTTGATGTCTGTGAGCCCTCTACCTAGCTGGTGAAATCAATCTGACCAGCCCAACACTTTACTGAACAAAATCTATTTTTTTGTCTCGTACTAGTAAAATGTTCTAAACCCAGCAAAATCAGTGGCCATTTGGAGTGGGTGGTTTTTTTTCCCTTCCTTCACAGTCTCTCTCTCCCTGGTTCCCACATTCCATAGTATATTTTATCTCCTGCCTTTTCAGGGCAATCTGGTCATTGCTAGGCAACATGTCATCATAAATATTTCATCGGCAGAGGAGCGTTCAGAGCTGCAGCCAAAAATCTTTATCTGGATCCACCTCCCCGGTCACTTTTGCTTGCGTACCCTCAGGGGCGCGTGTGTGCAGTGGCGCGCGCCGGCTCTGGACGCCGCGCAGCAAAGGGATGACCAGGGCGAGGGCAAGCCAGGAGCATCGCTGGAAGAGGAAGGAGCTTCTCACCCAGAATCATGCCCGGCTCAGTGCACAGGAGTGGTCTTTAGTTGCAGCAGCTGCAGAAAGCTGGTGCATCCTGCCCTGTGCAATGTCCAGGGGTTTGGACTATATATTGGCCCTCAGAAGCAAGTTTTGGCAATTTGATGACAATTTTGTGCATGTGTGAGGAGAACTGGGGTGGGAAGACAGAGGAAGGGTGCTTGTAGATGAACACTAGATTCCTGACGTCGCTGAGAGCACTCAGCATCTTGCAACAAAGCAAAATACAAACCCAACTGTGCCATGGGCATGTTTGTCCTTACTTCCAGAACTTCCAGAGCTCTCTATCCCAAAATAGCCACATCTCTCATAACTTTCACTCCCTCTCTCCTTCTCCCCAGAGAAGAATCCTATCTGAAAGGTGCCATCTGAGACATGCCTGCAGATGAAGCTCTGGAGCTGACTGAGCAGCCCTTGCTGAGAAGTTGCATCATTTTGTCAGTAGAGCCTTAACTGTGGAGAGAATTCTCCCTCATGCAGTCGTCTGTCACACTGTCATTTTTTCACGGTCACCTTATCTGAAACGAACCTGGCCTGCCCATCTTTCTGTGGCTGATTATTGCTGCTGTAAGAACTGCTTGTGTCAGTATTGGCAGCCCGGCACTAAAAGTGGCACGGTTCTACCTGGTGGGCTGCCTGGACACTTGTTTCTCAATCATCCATGGAGAATGCAGGTCCAGAATCCCTGGTGACCCCAAAAGGGTTTGTGTTGGCTGGTCTCTGCTCAGAGGCTGTCTGGGACTGTGGGAATGGACGCCATTACAAGAAAGCAGACAGATGATGACCTCTTCATGGCAGAGGTTACCTACACATGCCGAAGAAGATGTGCTAAAAGGGTGCCTTTGGTGGCACAGAAGAGCCTAGGGGTGAGACTTACAGCATCTTGGAAGGCATGTCAATAAGGTGCAGCTGCTTCCAGTCACTGCTGATTTTTGCAAGCAGCAAAGGGATCTCGATTGTGTCCTACCAGGGTCCAAACCCAGGCTGAGGTAGGACCCATTGCCTTGTGGAAATGTCCTTTATACTGCATGTAAGGCCAAGTCCTGCTGCTCCAGAAAGCAACATATCTATTCATTCACACTGGCATTAGCAGCTTATCCACCACTCCTTTAACCGGTGATTTGGAAAGGGGTTTTGTGGTAACGGCACCCTGAAATGTCTCAGCCCTGCTGCAGAGGAAGATGACCACCCTCCTCCTCTGCTTCCAGAGGAGATCTGGCACGGTCAGCCAGGACCTTTCCTCCTAGCCAGGACTGAGGTACACCTTCGAGGCACCAGCTCATACAAGATTTGCTCAATGCATGGAAGAGGAATTGGAACTTGTCGGATTAACGGAGTGCTCTTCTGTCTAGACCCCTTGTCGAGCCAAATACAATCTTAAAACAAATGACCTGCTGCAACAGACTGATGCTCATGCCTAGATGTTAACAGCAGTAAAGACAAGGGCAGGGAGGTATTTTGAGGTTATCTATTCACTTTCTTCTTGTGCCATGAAGTGAACTTGTGGCTGTTTATGTACATCTGATGGTGCTAGAAGAGCAAGCTCAGCACTTGATACGCACCGCCTCCCATGGGCATGGGAAAACGATTACTCAGGTAATAGTGTTGTACCCCTGACTGGGATGCTTTCATCACATCTGCCTGTGATCATCAATCAAGATTTTTATTTCTTTGCAAGCCAAAAAATAGGTGAGGTTGGAAGAACTCCTCTGGAGAGACTGGTAGCTGAAAGAAGCAAGCAAGGATACAAATATACTTCTAAGCATGTCGGAAGCGTAATGATTTCTGATCAAAACCTCAGCGTTTTGTACCTTTGTGATTTTTTTTTTATTTTAAATGCTTTAAGAGAATTTTGTTGCCAGATGAAAGTGCCCAATTGTCACAGCCCACTTGGGACTCGTGATGGTTCTTTGAGTGCGATCTCGAAGTGCTAAATTACGGCGAACAGGCCAAAGGGGTTGGTTTCAATCAAACAGCACAAACTTTATTATTTTGCCTGTAAAGCAGCATGCGATAGGTGAAAGGGAGTGAAAAGGAAAAGCAAAGATAGGGAAGGGAAAAAAGAAGATAGTAGCTACCACCGCGGGTCCAAGGTGTCCCTGTGGTCCCAGATCCAGGCAGCGTCCTGCCAGTCCTCATGACTGATGTCAATCCTTGGTGGGGAGAGCTCTTCGGGGGTCTCGTTGTTAGGGGTCAACCTTTTATGCCAAGTAGCAAACCTTGCTCCTCCTTACTTTGGGAATCTCCGCCTGTTCTCGGCCCTTAGGATAGAAGTGTGCTTTTTGTACATTATAATTAGCAAAGTTCCGTTAAAGGGCACTTTCTCACTGTTGTTTTTGAGACAGCAGTTGTGATTCATCCTCCTCAATAGCAGCTGCACAGTTATCTCTGCCAGTTTTGACAACAGGGATGAGCCATGGCATCTCCACACCACTCTGTCCGCCGTTTCAAGGATGTTGTACATTTTGTTGTTAGGCCAGAGTCGGCCTTGTCCATAACAGTTCCGTTCTGTTCCCGGGAGAAAAAAAAACAACTACATCTCAGGCAGGCTGCTCGCAGCAACTCATGTCAAGTTGTGAGCCTAACTTTTAGGCCAGATCAAGTCCATAATCCACCTGGAAGTCCTCGATGACAAGGTTGAGACAATACTGATTTTCTGACCGACCCTTACACCAATACTTAGGCATATGGAAAGGGTCTGACTCAAAGCCGTATTTTCATTAAGTTAAAGATACAGAGACAGGGAATTCATCCTTTCCCAGCCTTTCACCTAAGCTCTCAAGGACAGTGGTATCTCCCAGATGTCCCTAGCTAAATGGCACCAGCTGATCTCAGTTTAGCTAAGACGACCCAGCTCGTTAGTGAGACTACTTCACCCTTTCCCAGAGGAGGTTGAGCTCTGGAAGTAGCAGCACCACAGTGAAGGTAAGGAGAGATCTGAGGTTGCCCCAAGATGTGACTTGCCTATGCTGCAAAGTGTCTCTAAGTGTGAACTTCTGACAGTACCCGCTGGACCACCTGCCCAGCACCGAGCCAGCTAGCAGGGCTCTTGGAGGTGGCTGTGCACGCAGAAACCACGAGGGACACGCTGCCTGCCCTGCCAAGCTTCACCCCTGAACTCAACGGTGCCGTGCCAGCAGCTTAAGGTGTAAGTCTCTCCTTCTAGCATGTTGTTAATCCTGCCAGTCTTCCTCCTCCCCTCTCTGAAGCTGGCTGGGAGCACAGCAAGGTGTGTTGAGATGGCATAGCCTGACACAGCTGGAGTCTGTAGTCTTCGTGGTTTCAGCCGTGAGCAAAGGGGTTGCTAGACCTCATTGCCATGTGCTTAAAATTAAGCAGAGGTGTGTCTCTATGGTGCAAAGGTGCAAGAGACACCAAAGCAGCCCTGTGAGTGAGAAATAATATATGTTACTTGCCAGGGAGCTCCACGTGCATGCAGCTCGGGTGCCAACAGTGCAGATGCCGCCTGATGCAGAGCTGGCTGGTACAGCCCTGCGTAGCTCTGAATTATGCTGTATAGACACGGTCGCGGTGACAGCAGGAAAATGTCGGAGACCTGTGTGGCAGCAAAGCTCAGACAGGCTCCTCTCAGTCTGCTGGCTTGCGGTGAGGGATGGAGGAACCGAGAGCCTGTCTGCGAGGAGAAGCGCATAACGCCATCCTGACTGCGTGAGGACGTGGGTGGCATTGCTAACGTGGGGCTCCTCTGTCCTGGGAGTGCTCCAGGGGTAGGAAATGGCCTTTAGGAGTCATGGTAATCTATTTGGCTATAGAGGGACTCTCGGGAGATTAATTGCAATCAACCAAGACAGCCCTTGTCCAGCTTCAAAGGTATATTTGATTATCTGATTCTTTTCCAAAATTTGTCAAAATGGTATCTGGACATTCTGAACTTCCCCAGAAACGATAAGTCCATGAACAGAACTTTTTTTTTTTTTTAATAAGGATGTAAGAAAGGTTGTACTTAGCTGAACCAAACATCAGCTTTGCTCTGGTCTGTAACAGTGGTCAGCATCAGAAGGTTTTGTATAGAAAGAGAGGAAACATCTCACTGAGTCCTTTCACCTTTGGGCAGTAGTAGTGTATGTGCTTCTTTGGGCAATGTTTAAGTTTCTCTTTTTAACAGCTCTTGACAGGTTTTTCTGGCTGTGAGTGTTTTTAGCCTCCATGAAATCTTATGGCAATATATTTCACAGTATAAATATGCGTGCAAAAGTACTTATTTTTTTCTTTGCTTAACTCTGCAATTTAAGAATTTCATTTGGTTATACCTTACTCCTCTGCTGCAAGAACAGCAAGTAATCCTTTCTTACTTGCCTTCCCCCGGCACACTTTGGTACAACGCCAGTTCTCCCCTGATTTTTCTGTGTAGTTATGCTGTCATGGAGGGCAGGCTGATCTAGCCATGCTTAATCTACCTCGTGCAGGTACTAGCAAGCAGCGACAGTGGAGAGATGTGGATGTTGCCATGGGTCAGTAGACCATGAGTTTGTATAGCTTACACAATCGTCTATTCCATCGGACCTCCACTATCATTGTTGTCCATGCTGGATACATCAAACCTGGCATTGATGTGCCTCCCCAGATTACAGCCTATCTCCATCAGATAGGACAGGGCTCCAGTTCAAAGAGTCACTCTTAGTGGTGGTGGTGGCTGAGATGTGAACATCTATTAGTGTGACATAAAGGTACGTTGAAGGCCCTCCTGATATTTTAAGATTCAGACTGAATATTGACTGCTAACAGCATCTCACCGTGGGAATTATATGCTTTGAAAACCCCTAATTTTCAGAAGTCCCTGATGACTCTGTGCTAACCTCTAGCTGACTTTAAAAATGAATCTAGCCTGGAAGAACTCTGCAAGCACACAGCCTATTATTGCCTCCACCTCTTTTTTTTCCCTGTACAACACCAAGAATTAAAGACACTCATAGTTTTTTGCCCCAAGCAATCATGTATAATATATAGTGCAGGGCTGAATCCCTGCTTGCCTGCTTTTGTATTGTCAGAAACTTGTCCGAAGTCAACGCTTAGCTTTGCAGAGCAGAGTCAGCCTCAAAATACCCACAGCAATCTGTATGTTGTCACCCCTGGAGTCAAATGCCTCCAGACAGCAAGGGCAATTCAGGGCTGAGCCTGTCCTGTGTCTCAGCTGGAGAAGCCAGCTGCGTATCATCTCAGCTTAATGGACGCTGCGCTGAGATTGTGCACGGATGTGGGACGTAGCATTCAAATTCTCCACCAGAAATGTACTGATTGCTTTGATTTTTTCAGAAGTTGCAATTAAAGGGAGTTCTCCTTGGTCCCAGAGTTCTGAGGAATATTTTTGTGTCAGGATTTCGGTTGTGTTACAACAGTTGATTTGGGAGGGCAGTCCCACCTGCTGCTAACCTGCAAAATACAGACTTACAATGAGGTCACTACCCACTAAAACTTCTGTTCAAATTGTCACCTTTAATTAAATCATTTTGTGTATTTGGAGGATTTGCCAGTTCCAGTACAGCCTCTTTGAAGGAATTTTTTCCAAATATTAGACCATTAGACAAATGGTTTCATTTTATGCCAGCTGAGCTCATCTCTCAGAAGAAGCACAAGAGAGCTTTTTGTTTCCCCTAATTATGGGGCACTGGGAATGACGTGGTATGGCCGAGCAAGGCATGGCATGTGATGTAGGTACCTCAGGAGAGGGCACTGGAGAAGGACATGGTCTGTAGTTGTGTAGCACCTTTTCCCTCTGAATAGAGGAAAGCAGAGAAATCCTGGATGAAAAAGTGCCTGTTGGTTTTGTGGTCCATCTTTATTCTGTCTGGAACCTTATTCCATCTTATGTCTGGAATCATCCTGATATAATCTCTAGTGGTTTTGCCCTTTCCAGTTGTGGGGTTATGTCTGTTTCCATCAGTTATAAGAATATTCTTTCATTGACTTCTCGCATTCAGCTCAGATTCATTTGATTTCACTTCACCCCACCAGTGATTTTCTTCCTTTCTCTAAAGAAAAATCCAAGCAGGGCAGTTTAGGAGCCTGTATTGGCAGAGGGGAGATGGAATAAGAAGGGCATTAATGTCGGGGGAGCAGAGAGCTTGTTTCTGTGACCTTCTCTCAGGCCATATTTGTTGTCAGTGTTTCCCAAGTTCCTCCTGGCTGTGGTGGCTGAGTCCCTCTTCACTGCCTCAGCAGACCAGTAATCTTTACTGGGAACCAGTGGCTCACAAGGCTGACAGAAAGCAGAAGGTCTTGGATGTAGAACAACTGTTCTCCATCACCGCAGCATGGCAGAGGAGGGGTGGAATCCTCGTTGCTAAGGTGAAGTCAAAAAAACCACTTGGAAAACAAACTGACTTCCACCGGGAGAAGAACATCTTTATTTGTTACGAGAAAAAGGAAAAACCTCTTTAGCCACATCAGTGAAGCGATGTCCAAGTGTTCTCTTTAATCCTCCTTAATCATGGTGTTGCTGATTAACATTTGAATAGAGCTTCTAATTAGAAAGAAGAGACACGCACACCCTCACCCTGCTGAGGAGGTGAATTCTCAGCTCCCACCACTCTCTCCAGCATACACTGTGCTGATTAGGGCTTGAATGGGACAATGATTAAAGAGGCCACTGCCACTTTGCAACCTCTCAATAGCATAGCTACGTTCAAGGATTTATTTTCAACTGGGACTTGAATAAATGTTTTGCAAATGTGAGCCACTCCTGCCGAATGGGAAGAGCTCTTAAACACTTCTGAAGCACTATTCCATCTTTTTCCTTGTGTTATCGCACTTATCTCTACCTGTGTAGAACATGCCCTGTTTGACCAGAATGTATTTCAATTAGGATCGTGATTTAAGCGTATGAATTTCACTTGTTCATCTATTCCTTATACAGAAAGGAGCTGCAGCTTGGTGAAACCCTGAAAAGTGTGATGTTGAAAAATCACTTCTACCTTCTTGGGCAGAAATGTATTGAGTAAGTTCTTCCATCCATTATATAATTTATTACACTTATTAGTTTGCGGCAGGCCTAACCAAAGTCAGGGCTCTGTGCTAGGAACTATCCACATGTAAGGAAGACCACAGTCCTAATCTCCTAGAAGTTTTTGATTTCTGAGTCAATTATATCAATCCACTTAAAAAGACTGCTTTGCTTTGCCTATCCCCATTATGGAGCTGGGGAATGAAATGATTGCAATTGACCTAAGCCTTGTTGGAAATGGGTGTACAGCCACGTACTTGCTAGGACCTCCTGGTTACAGAGCGCTGGCAGATGAATTCCTGCGGCAACAGCATAAGAAATAACAGCCTCCAGATGTTTCACTGCCCGTCTGCCCAAGTTCCTCTCCCCTCAGCTCACACCCCAGCCTCCTCTGCGCACAGGTCTGTATCTTGCAACATGTGGTGATTGCAGCTTTGAAGAAGGATGCTAGAACTTGCTTGGGTGCAACTGAGCTCCAGGCCCATGTTTCCCTCTGAGGAGGAGGCAACACCTTAAACTACTGCAGCAACGTTCACATAAACCCATCTTTCAGGTACCTTTCTCTCCCAAATACGCTGACTTAGGACATTAGGAGCCCTCCTGCAGCACAATGCATTGTGAGCCTGTTTTTTCCTGTAGTCATCAATCTGGGTAAAGGGAGATGGAAAGCGTTTTGTGGCCTGCAGCATGCGGAGCAGATGCTTTGTGGACCCTTCTGCACTAAATTCCCTTTGTTGTCCTCATTTTCCTAAATAGAACTGCAAAATCATCCTTCTCTTGGAACTGAAGACACTTTCACAAATGAAACCTTGACAATATTTCCATCCAGGTACCCAAAATCAGGCTTTGTGATAAGAGTGGACTCGTTATGAAGAGGAGGTGAAAGGGAAGAGGCAAAGCTTGCAATGTAAGATCAATGCATCTGATTCAACTGTGGTGAAGAAGAGAGATTCTACATAGAACTACAGAAAGAAATAATCTCCAAGGAATCCTTCACTTCAGAAGTGTCACCTGGCATTTGGAGTGGTTTACCAAGTATCACCGTATTTCTGAAAGCAGGAGAGTGAACATTGTCTGGATCCAAGAGCCTGTATCATCCAGATCTAGCTAAATTCAGAGCTGCAGCCCTCAGCCAAAAATCCCTCCAAGGAGAAGTCCCAAGATGAGTAGGATGTGACCTTTGTGGCAGACAGACTCCTCCTGCAGAGCTCGTCAGGATCTGCCAGCCACATCACTGAACCTCATTAGAGAGGGAGACAGTGCTCCCTTGGCCTGGTCCATCACTTGGTGCCAGAGGAGCTCCAGGTGGCCTTAAATGTCTGCAACTGTCAGAGCAAAATGGAAAATCGCTCAATTGACCTGACGTTTAACTTCCCACAGCAGCAGCACGGGAGGAGAAAGGAGGAGAGCAGAGAAAGGCAGGGGAGGAAGGGCACAATTTATTGAAAGATCCTTTGTGGAGGAAAAAGCAAAAAGCAAAATGAGGTGACACCCACTCACATTTACAGCTTATCTGCAGAAGCCTGAGTTCACACACTCTGGTAATGATCATCGTATAAATGCAAAGACATCTCTGCCATTTAGCAGCTGTTTCCTGGATTTCACGATAGCTTCTTCCTACGGGCTAGAGAGCGACAAGCTCCTGCCCGAGCGCGGCAGAAGGATGTGCAAAAAGGCCTCTCAGTCTCTGTCCCCTGAGAGCTTCCCAGCCCTGCAACTGGATTTGCATCCAGCCTTCCAGCTCTGGGGTCGCTCACGCTTGACAGCCAAGTGGAAAAAGTTGTTTAGGGAGACCACAACACACTGGAAACGCACTGACCTCTTCCAGATCTGCTCTTGGGAAGCTGGCACTCATCAGCACCCTGGCTGCCCAGGGAGGTCCTGGCGTCCTGCTACGGGCAGGTGAATCGACGCGATGTCTCGTGTGAAGGCAAGAGCCCGCCAAGTTCTGTGCTCAGCACATTGCCTCTCTCAATATGGGTGGCTTTGGGGGTCCCTGACTGAAATGCAAAACTCCTGCTGACTTATTTCCCCTTTCATTAACTTCCCAATGTCCCAGCTCTTCTGGGATTATGCTCCGTAAGGACCAAGGGATATTCTTGGACCGTGCTGCTTATCACACCCACCAACAGCAGACTTCCCAGACAGGGAAGAGCTTCCCAAGCCAAGGCAGATGTGAGGAGAGCCATGGCTTGCTCTGTTCGGACAATCCTGCTCCAGGGAGCAGCAGCTGAGGCACCGCAGCAAAGCAGGGAAAGTGAGTTTGGAGTTTAATGCCTCTGAAGGTGAAATCACCAGCAGTTAAAAAATTGATGGAGCAGTGAGAAGGTGCTTGCTTCCAACTAGAAACAAGGAGAGTTTCAGGTGTGTGACGAGGTGGAAGGTCTCACTCTCAACCGTTCTGCACCCGCCATGCACACAAGCATGCTTTTAGTGACAAACTTGCTCCCTTCAGGAAGGAACACGTTTCCAGCCCGCGATAACAAGGAACCAAATTACTGCCCACTGGCACCAGGAGGAGGTATGGAATAAATTGGTTGGAGGAACCCTTACTTTTAAAAGTCAAAAATAACGTGGCATACAATGTAAAGGGCAACGCATGAAGGCTAGTGACTCACTCACAATATAAATTCAAGTGTCGTAACGGAGCAATAGCGGAGCAAATTGCTGCAAAATGCAGGACGTGGCAGGTAGCAGCAGGATATTGAAGGCAAAGCTCCCATAGTGATTTTAACAGGTTTTGAAACCTGCTGCCATAGCTTGTTTTGCATTGCTGTGATTTTATTTGGGTTTGTTAGTCTCAGATGCTCGGGCTCTCTATAGAGGTGAGGGCTGTGTTCACCTTACGCTCACTGTACAACCAAATCAACAATAACTTAATAAATAATAACTAATTAAACCAGAGTCTAATTATGTGGAACCCTGAGCATGTTATGAATAGAGCAATCTTCCCAGGAGCAGAGGCAGCCAGAGGAAGGATGAAAGAAGAGGACCTGTGAGAAACCGGGGTTAAAATAGATGCTTTGCTATCATTTCATTGAGCTCCTTAGGTACGTGTGCGCCACGGTCAACTTGGCAAATCACTTGGTACAAGATATTAAAAACACAATAAAATGCCTTAAAATTTCTGCAACAAGATTACAGATACCTCAGAGAGAAAGCAAATGAACATATCTAAGTACTGGGGAGCATTTAAGGCCAGATTGGATGAGGCTCTGAGCAACCTGGTCTGGTTGGAGATGTCCCTGCTCCTTGCAGGGGGGTGGGACTGGATGGGCTTTGAAGGTCCCTTCCAACCCTAACCGTTCCATGATTCTATGATTTTTGGTTAAATACAAGCACAGCTGGTCAGAAATCCCTGCATAAGGGCTTTTCTCTTGTCTCCATGCTTTAGGTAGGCTTGGATGGGTAGGGGGATATGTTTGTTTTGCTGGAGGCACTCTCCAAGATAAAGAAAGCGTTGAGAACCACTGTCTCCAAATCTTGGCCTTGGAAACTGTAATTCCCAGGCTTTGGCATTTCAATATAGCCTGTTACAAAGAGAAAAGTGATTAGAGGAACCCTGGTAGGTCCTGCCTCTCATTAGAGCTGGACCTAACGACAGGAGAAGACAGAGCTGGAGTTACTGTGGGTGACCCCATTGCACATGGGATCAGGTTTTTCTCTCCCACCCCACTTGTGCCATCAGCTGAGCTTCACACTAGCACGACATAGCAGCTCTGGTTCTTGGTTCCTCACAGCCAGGATGGCCAAGTGGTCCAGGCTCGGCTTCGACGCAGGAAGGTAAAGTTTTTATTCCACACCACTTTACCAGGCACGCTTTCAAACCTAATTAAGCTTAGCGTTATCGTTGTTTTTATCACATTAAGATCCCACTTGGCTCTCAGCGGCACAGACCACAAAGTCAACACTGCATCTTTAAACAGAAACAACAGATTTTGGTTCAATTAAAAATTCATTAAAATGTAAATTAGTTTGTAGGGTTTTTTTCCTTCTAATGCCTATTCAGTGTGGCACTCTAATGGTGCAAAGCGTTAAGGGGAGGTTAACTTGCAGCACAGAGACAAATTGCTCTCCATATCCTCACTTGCTTAAGTGATCTTGGAAAATAATTTAACCCTCTTTCTTCATTCACTGGGGTTTCCACCTTATTCCAATTTTTTGTTATGATCTTTCTTTGTCATACTTTCTTACATCTCAACTAAATAATTGACCTTATCCTGAAGCTTTGCTTTCCCTTCTACTTTGCAATTCTCCTACAGCTCTCAGGGAATTCTTTTTCCCAAAAAGATCTATCCTGAAAGCCAATTGTTTCCTCCCAGACCCTGTTAGATGTGCCAGAATAAATTTCCTGGATGTTTCCCCTTCCAGTGGCAGCACAAGATATAGCGATTTAACCACGTACTTATTAAATCATTTGTCGCTTCTAATGCGTTATGAAACCATGTGTGAGCATTATTATTTTTTTTTCCTTATCATTGTAAACTCAGTCACTATTGCAAGTTCATTAGGTGTCATTAATTGCGAACAACACATTCAGAATGTACGGTAAATGCAATTTAATTGAGAACTAATTAACTTGTTATAGTTATCTCATTACATGCCAATTAAACTTTTTAACATTCCTTTTCAGTAGATAAAGGAACAGTTAAAATCCAGGGACCAAATTCAGAGCTGGTGTAAGGGGGGCAGCTTTGCTGCCTTCATCTGTAATGCATTTGTTGACAAGGGGTTTGCTTTGCGTCTTGCGTTTTTGTAAGATTAAGGGACGCCAAGGGAGTCCAGGTTAATTTAGTGAGTCTCTGAAGAGGCTAGGAACTTGGAAAAAAATGCCTCTGATGCTGGTTTTGTGTTTCATGAGAGGAACTGAACCACCAGGGCCAAGAATTTCCACTCTGCGGTTGAATCCATCAACAGGTTTTGGTAAACCAGCCTCCAGCTTTTCCCATAGCTGCAAATTATACGGGGGAATAGTTACACACGATGCCAGATCCAGAGTTTGTGTGAAGGCATTCCTTGATCGTGGGCTCTGGATCGGCATCTCTGCGCTATGTGATTTGAGGAGGCTTTCTCCAAACAAACTCCAGCTGATCGCACACAAGAGAGTTCAAGGCGGTGTGATTGACTGTACCTGCCCCCTGCCAGCTCTGTGATCAAATCGCATTTGCCTAGTTTATGTTTCTCGCCTTTCTCTGCGGGAAAGTGTCAAGCAAACAAAGGAAAGAGAAGTAATGGAGAGGGAAAAAAAAAAAAAGCAAAGCCATGTGAGTACAAAGTGCTTCCCAAAGACACAAAATAAGCATCTGGAAAAAACTGGGAACAATAATTGCCTTTAATTTCTAAGATAACCAGGTTCAGTCATCTTAGATGTTACTAGCAACATCTGAAAAAAAAAAAAATACAAAAATCAACCTGTAGCTGAGCCGTTAAGTTCACAGTGTCACTGTAATGTGGGCTTCAAGCCTGAAACAAAATCTTTGAAAGTGGGAAGAATTCAAGAGGCTCTTATTAAAGTGAGAGGTGACTGTTCTGGCGCTATTGAAGTGAAGGGTAAAGTTGCTGAAAGGATTGAGGATTAATTTCCATTCTATTTGCTCAGTGAAATAACTGTGTGAGAAACTTGGGAAATACGTGAAGGGACGAGTGGGCAAGTTCAGAGGCCAGCTATTCCACAAGGCTTTGACCCAAGCAACTTTCCCCTGAAAAAGGAGTCGCTGCTATGCGGGGTGGGAAAAGGAGTCCAGGAGTGTTACTGCTCTGCTGCTGATACCTCAACGCAACACAATGAGAGTCATCTGACGTGAATCAAACCAGTTTGGGTGTAAAGCAGAGTTAGCATGGACCAGGGTTAGTATATTTTGCCAGGGTGCAGAACCATCCCCCAGTCCAGGTGCTCTTGCAGGTTCAGGGTGTTGATTCATCTCCAGGGAGGGCAAAGCGTGCTCTGCCAGAGGAAGGATAAAAGATGTCAGTGAAACAACAGGGAGGCGGAGCGAGCTGTTTGCATCCTTCAAAGTAAAGCAAAGGAGTGCTGGTGAAGTTGAACCTTCATTTAAGGAAGAAGAGTGTTAATACAACACTCACCATACGCAGCTATAATACAACAAAGGCAGCTGAAGAGGCTTTTCTCACAGAATTTGCTAACCAACTTTGTAAAGCCAAGAAGGCAACATTCTTCTGGAGGCCTTTCATGTTCTTAGTTTGCTGAATCCAAACATTTGTGTGTCTTCCATACCCATTGTCGTTTAAATCAATAGTGCTCCTCAAGTGGAAAGGACGGGTGTGATGTAGTGTTATGGAGGTTACTGGTACATACCAGCAGCCTCAAGAACACTTCAGCATTTCTATCCAGGATGTGCGACGCTGGCAATACTTGCATGGTGAATGTGTTTTTATTGTGTGTTTTTATGATGTTTTCATTATGTGCTTTTATTATGTGGTTATAAGCTGCTAGAATGGAAACAGGAATGATAAAGCTTGAGTGATTATTATATTCCCAGACATAAAGGGAGACGACTTTCTTCAACTAGGAATCTGAGTGACAGACAATGCCTGGATCTGCATCCCAAACTTAAGTCCACTCTTGGAGTAATTAGTCCAGCTCCTCAAGTCAAGTCAATGCTGAAGCTTCTGAGCCTTCTTTAAGGCATCAGGCCCTCAGCTTTGCGCAGCTGAAGAGGCACCTGGGACACTTGGTGTCCAGTGTCCTTACAGATCTCCAGGAGCCTCAGGCCCTGGGTGTTTGCCCCTTCTGAAGTCCCCAAAGATGAAGCAGAAGCTAAATTCAGAAACAAACTGGGTGGTCCAGGCTTCTGTTTAAGATCTTGTTTCTGATGAGGTCAAATTTCTCAAAGTGAGACTCTGTCCTCATTTAGGGCTTAATGTTTTGTGACGTGAAAGGTCTGATGAGTGCTATGTCTCACCCTTGCTCTCCCGGCGGCATGCTGCCTCCTGCTATGCTGCTGCAGGTCCCACCGCTGACCGCACCATCCCAGTAAAATCCAGGGTTTGCTCCAGTCTGAAGAGAAGGTGAACCACTTTGGTAGCACCTATTTATAGTGACCAAGGTAACGGGCTCTTCATCAGGAGCTGCAGGGACTCAGCACCTTGCAGAATCAGGCCTTTCAGTGATTTCAGCGTTTATCTTTGTGCACTTCTCTTATGTGATACTTCACAAATGTTCCCATCTGCCAGCGCAAGTATTCATCAGGTCAATGAATGGCAAGTGGCTTCAGCTGACACGGATTCTGCCTTTTTTTTGTGCTATAGCAGAGGTCTGTTCTTTGCAATGCTCCTTTCATTGTTCACCTGCCCCGGAGACAGCAGCTCACTGTGAAATGTGTCTCCAGGGCATCTTGGTGTGAACAGAGCCTTTTCTCTTACAGACCTGAGATGGTGGTCAGTATCCAAAACTCCCTGTAAAGGCCCATGAACGAGCTGGCCGGACCAGGAGGAAAGCATGGAGCCGGTGTGCTCGGGCACAGCAAACATCCTGGCTTTCAAGGAAGCAAAACCAAGAATAGTCCTTTAATTTATTTATAAAAAGCAGCAAGGGAAATCTTTCTTGTTCCTCCAAATAACTCTCTCTCATTCCTTGACTCTAATCATTCAATAACCTCACAAGGAGTGGAAGCATTTCTCCGTCCTCCGTAGATGTTGCGCCTTGTGTTGTTGCTCGCTGAATTTATGCCAGCATAGCACTGCGGCATGCGGGCTTATGATCTTTGCATGGCTTTTTTCCTTCTAGGAATGCCATAAATAAATCACCAGGTCAGGAAGGCTGTTACATGCCTGTGGACTCTCTCTCCCACGCTGGCTCTTTTTCTCTCTTTCACTCCTTCTACATTTGTACGGAGCACTTAAACCTGCCAGGAGCGTTACGTGCAGCCTCCGCCTTCTGCTGGTATCTCGCTGTGCTGGGTGCGATACGGCAGCAGATCAATCATTCATATTCCTTGCCACAGAGGAAACTAATGATCCAAGATCAGAGTGGGGAAAAAAAAAAAAAAAATCACATTTAGGCACAAGCTGCACTGAAGTTTTCCTTCCCAAGGAACGTGCTCGCTGAACTGACAAATCAGATTTGCAAAGAGGTGGGATTTTTTCACATGGTGCTGCACAACCAGGGTCATCTATTCGCCAACTTTAATTTAGGATCCAGAAGGGGAGCACAAACTTGAAAATATCCTGCCCCGGCTGCTCCTACCGACTGAGGTGTTTGCAGTGCCCGAAGAGTTTTTTGGATCAAATATGGGAGATTTTTCCTTGGTGTTGGCTACCAAGAGGTGAGCTCTGGGTGAAGTTCAGTTCTCGCTGCTGCAGGAGGAGCTCAGCTGGGGACCATGCCCTCCCCGCAGCTTCTGGCTGGAGCTCTTTGGGGGAAATCCTTCTGCCCTGCTTTACTCTTTCAAAATTCCCTTTATTCTGAAGCCTAAGCAATTCACTCGGTAGCTCTGCCCACCACAAAGGACAGAAAGGATGAAAAATATTGTACAGAAGAGTACAGAAGAGGAGAAAAAAAGCATTTATTATTGATGAGGGGCGAAATGACACCCACTGCAGACAGAAATCAAGTGCCTTTTTAGAGCTGAAATGAGGTTTTGCATTAAAGGCCTTTTGCACAGCACATTTTCAGCTGTTAGTAAGAGGTGGAGAGAAGAAAAAGTTACTTTCTTTACCTTGCCCCTCAAGATTTTGTCATTTCTGCTAAATGGAACATATTGTTGAATCTCACGTTTTCCTCGCAGGAAAGTTCTCAGTTGCAAAGGACCATGCGTGCGGGCGATACTTCTTTTTTCTTTTATTTTTTGTTGTTTTAATTGCTGTTATAATCTGCACAGTTTGCAAAGATTTCGACCAAAATTTTCCCAAGGACCATGGCAAGAAAAGTCTCAAATCTCAAGTTAATCTTGCAAGAAAACCCCTCCCATACTCTGCGGTGCCCATACACAGCTTATTTCTTCATGTCGCGCGTAGGATTGTTTATCCAAATGGGGTACATTCACCTCCTTGACACAGTTGTGGAGAGTAATTGGGTATCTGTCAAATATAGGACAAGATTAATCAAACCTGCCCACTGAAAACTGGCCAAAACTGGAGTCAAATATGACCTCGGCTTTAAGGGCCGTGAAATGCAGGCAGAAGTACTGCGATGAAGGTGTGCTGCAGAAAAAAAAAAAACCTAAAAGAAATATCACGTCTTAGCAGCTTTGAACTGAGATAAGAGACAAAATTCAAAATCAGATGAGGTCTCAGTTTGGCATCTGAGGCCTATATATGTTTATCAGACACTTAAAATCTACCATCATAAGTGAGAAATACCTACCAGTTTGGAATTATCTGGGGGGAATCTGTTGCTGAGTTAAAATAATTGCTTGTCACATGGAAGAAACATGCGTGTTTCATATGCAGCCAAGCACATGCGCATGTTCTGAGTCATTGAAAATGGGGCCTTGCTGGGGTAAATATTTCTCTGTGGGGTGGGAAGGACAACGGTGAAGTGTGCAGGTTAGGGTAGGGGCAGGGAACAGAGCGGGTAACTGGTGCCTGTTCAGGACTCTTGGCAAAGGGCAGCTTTGTTCCTCTGATGACTGTGCAAGACAAATGCTGCAAGCGCAGGTTTGCAGACAAGGCTGGGACAGCTTGGATCACCGTGGAGTGCCGGCACTGGGGTTGACCTTCAGGCACTCGCTCCTGGCTGCAGTTTCACACCGGTGGACGGAAAGGCAGCAATCATCCATGCTCTTCAAAGTCGAAGCATCTTTCAGCCTTTTCTCCTCCTGCTTTCTGCCTTGGGTATCACGGTGGCCTTCAGTGCATCAAGGATGAGCACAACATACCCAGGTTTGAGATGTGTCCCCCCCATTGTTTCAGTGCGTGCACACACAGCACTGCCACCCAGTGGCTTCCTAACCACAAAGAGGGGGGGTGCAAACTGTTTTAGGGGTTTATTTTTTTTCCCCAAAGGCCATTAATGTGGTATTAAAACTTCCTACAAGCACGTACTCAGCTCTGCCTTCCCAACCTGGAGGTGCCCAACTTGGCACGCACGCAGGGCTGGGCTGTAAAAGCGTGCCAGTGGTACAGCCGCAATTGGAAATATCAACACCTCAGCACCAGGTTCAGATAACGGGCAATTTGCAATTCTCACACAGATTCTGCCTTTTCCCTTTTTTGTGTGCGCGTGGTTAATCGTGAAGGGGAGGACAGCAGACCTTATCTCTTGCTACTAGTGGTGGCAAAACTGAAAAATTGTTTTCATTACCAGGTGGAAGGCTTTTCACATGCAAATTATCAAAATCATTATGAATGTGGCATTTTTATTAATCCAAACCAGCTTATCTGACCAAAAAGAAAGAAAGATCATTCTTGTCTTATATCAAACATCTTGCTTGGACAATGGCGAGTCACATCTGATGAAATGTTGCATGGCTCACACCATTTTTGCAATTTACTGCAGGAGAGAAAGAAACAGAAAGGACTAATGGATGGGGTTGGGTTTGGGGATTTTAGGGTGGGTTTTGAGGTTAGTTTAGTTTGTTTTGTTTTGGTTTTTTTTTTTTTTTTGCTTTTGCTCTTTTTCTCTTTAGGACACTTCTTCTAAATGTCAGTTTACCTAAGCGTTTCAACTTTTCTGCTTCAACATCAAAGGAACTGATCTGGTTTTACAGATGTGAGTATTTTTGTCTCTCTATTGTGTGCACTTCCTCTTCAGACACTGGGAAAATAAGGTCACATTCCCTACTGAGTCCATTCTTTTCCATTGATTTTACTTTCTTAAAATCCTAATAGAGCTTGAAATTAATAGAGTTTAATTTTCTTCTCCCTTTCTTGTGATCCACCAAAGCTTTCTTGTTGCTGCTACACCGCTCTGGGTATAAAGAAGACGACAGACTTCGAGTCCTCCTTCTAATGGCAAAGAAAAGAGAAAAATCACGAGGGTTTTGGCTTTTCCTCCAAGGAAAGCGAAGGCTCTCCCTTTCAGCCTAAGAGATGAGGAGCAGGGATGCTTCTTCACTCAGTTCAACAGGGGATGGACCATAGAAAGTTATGGGCCCTTCCGATGTGGCTAAATTCAGATTCACCAACATTAGGACACGCCTAAATGCCTCTGCTAGGGCTGTATCTCGGTGTGGTCTGCTTCTTGAAAGCAAATCGTAATCATACCACCTTGCCTAT
The DNA here is from genome assembly GCF_036417535.1 of Chlamydotis macqueenii. Lineage (NCBI taxonomy): Eukaryota > Metazoa > Chordata > Aves > Otidiformes > Otididae > Chlamydotis > Chlamydotis macqueenii. The sequence continues at coordinate 6,875,910 of NC_141567.1, read as the reverse complement.
ATTAAACATTACTTTCCCCAGCATTTGGGAGTCATGGCTCCTCCAAGAGGCAGGTGAACGCACTTGAGTAATGGACCTGGCCACTTTGGGATGCAACTGGAAAACATTTACCCAAATAAAGCCAGGTGAGAGCCTGACAGCTCTGGAAGCTGCTTGGTTATTACCAGCTTTTTTCCATCCATGTGCAAAGAGGCTGTGGACTCCTGACGCCAGAGAGGTATTCTCCAATCACTTGCTCCACGCAGAGACCAGCAAGAGCATTTAGGAGAAGATGGAGGGCATCAAACCTGCTGAATCAGCATCCTTCCTTCCTGCCAATGAACTTACTGGGGAGGAAAAGATATTTCGTGCCCCTCGGGAGTCGCCTGACTTTCACAGGAGGGACCGAAGGTTTCATTGTGGAAAGCATCCAGAGGCAGGTTCACCGCCAATAATGAGGCAATGAAACGTCACAACCCGGGTTAATACAGGCTCCCATTTGTCATGCCCCTTCATCCCATTGGAGCACTGTTTAGCTGTGTAAAATAGGCTGTAAACTTTGTTCATTTTGGTTGACAGATATGATAAAGGTTACGTGCGTTTCACAGCATTACAAATTTGATGGGGAAAGGTCCCCTGAGACCTCTCGCTGCACTAGGGCTTACCATTCGTCACAGCATGGCAAAGACCTCGTGGGTCATCGTCTTTGTCCCTCCTTTGCTTGTTCAGGAGCCACTGCCTTTCTCAATGATGCTTCTCAGATAGATTGAAAGTATTTTAAATATGTATTATTTTTGCACTCTCTGTGTATCTGTGCCTTTTATACCCACATCTTAAATTCATCGCCTCTCTGCCAGTTGTTTGTAAATGTCCCTAGGTGTTTAACTGTTATTCTCTGAATCCTCTGAGCTATTGTTGGTGAATATGGCTGTTACATATTCCTGATATTTCTCAAAGGTCAAAAGAAAATGTAAAACTGCCATTTCTTTTCTCTTTTCCCTTCAAAGCAGCAAAATGCAATATTGTTCTGGTGCAGTTACTTTTGCCGTTATGCTAAGATATTTTTTTTTTCAGTACACCTTATTGTATTTACTGCAGATGTTCTGGATACAGAATTATTTCCTCAAATTATTAGGAACTAGAAGATATAATAGCCTTTTATTCTGTTTCAGAACATATTACTCTACCACAACAGTCTATTTGCGACAGTTTGCTCTCATCTTCCTGCAACCCATCTTACAAATGAGACATAAAATTGAGGCTCTGGACGCTTATGGACCCAATCCTGCAACATTTATGGACCTGTTTAAGCTGAATCATGTGAGGATTCACAGCACGTTGAATGTGCAGAATGACTAACACTTGAAGAACTACGGCTGTTGCTCCAAAGCATTTTGCGGTTCTTCAGGATAATGAGCAATGCATGAAACTAGGGTGCATTATCTCTTCCTCCTCCAGATCTGGCAGGATGCTGTAAAGGACAGATTTGGAGCGAATGCAGAGTGAAATGTCCCCTCCTGCAGTCCGTACCTATTATATTAATTTCTTTCTATCACTAGGGTAAGAGTCCTGGTTGTGCAGAATTCAGCTCTCACCAATGCAACCAGATCTCCCGGTTTTCATCGCGTAGTCACACTTGGTGATGTTACACAGCCTTGTTAATTGATTACAAAACAATTCAGCAAGCTGCACTCTTCCTGATGTCTTCTATACAGCTTGCTGCATCCTTATTCACAACCGGCTGTACTTCAAGGTCCTGGTCCCCGTGTTTGAAGCCTGATCAGCTGAAGAATGACCTTTCTCTCCAATCTACATCTTTCATAGGAATAAAGCAACAGATGACACCAAGTAGAGGATTCACAGAGCTCTTTGTGCAAGCCCTGAGCAGTGGAACTCTCTGGTGAAGGGCACCAAGCTTAACTCCCAGCTTACCCCACAAGCAGAGGGTTTGGTTTTTTTTCCATTTCATTTAATAGCAGCATTTCCATCGACTTATGCAGGAGCACAGTCAAATCCCAGCATGTCTTTTAAGACGAGCTACTCCTCAGCAGAAGAAACCTCTCAGCAGATAGGATGTCCCTGCCCCATGAGAACGCTCATCCAGGCAAACTGACTCCCACCACGCACTGAACTATCTCCCCACTTATTGCCCAGCCTCCGTCGAGATTTCTGTTCTTGCACATCGCCGCCGTGATTGGCAACTGAAATGGAAAGATCAGACAAAAGAGGCTGAAACACCACCTGGGACGGAGCTGAAAAAGACACAGGAGCAGATATCTCCATCTGTATTCTCGAGGATGTGTAAGACGGGAAGGCGGCTGCGGTGTGGTGCTCCCGAATCACAGGGGACCAGTGCTCTGCGCCGCTGCATCTCGGGAAACCCCAATGTCAGTCCCTGCACCAGCAAGGTCACCTCAGAGCCTGTTTCCTCATCCTCAGGCCAGTCACACTGCTATGAAACTCCAGAATAGGGGGAGCTAAAGGAGTCCAAGAAGAATAAAACTGAAGCAAAATGAGGCTTTTCTCAGATTTATGTGGAAGGTAAATCAAGGGGCTACTTACACCGCCTAAAATCACTTTCTTCCCCCGGGGCCTGAATATGCTCTATTATAAAAGCTGTATACTGGACTGTAAATTTGCCGTATATACTACAGTGTAATTGTACCTGATTCACCTGTGTTGTATTTTTTACCTATAAATGTAACGGTGATTTGTTTGTCTCCTCTTTCTACAAGAGTTTCAGAATCCCCAGGAAAGCACGTCGGCCATAACAGGCTCCTTCCACCATTTAATCCAGATAAAGAGAAAAGTCTTCTGCTGAGGATGCCTTCCCGTACGGACAGACACACTTACACCGGTGCAAAACACCTCGGCGGGAACCACACAGCACTGACGGCGTTATCGCGGCCCGAGCGATGTACTTTTGTACTGATGTAAAAAGCTGCGCAGGCAAGGGAAAATGGCAGCTTTCCAAGTGGCCCCAGTTAATAGCTCTGTTTTGCTTAATGGTGCCTCCCATTCAGACTGAAGATGCTGTTTTAAATATGTAAGCAATTAGTATCTCTCTCTCTCTCCACACATCTGTGCTTCTTCTGTCTGCTGCATTATAAATCCGCTGCGTCCCTCTCCAGCTCCGCGGTGCGTATATCACCGAATATTCTGATTTTCAGCAACTTTCTGGTCTGAAAGAATTACGCTTGGATTTGAAGATGCTTTGCCAGGCCAAAGCCTGGCACAGCTGGCATCTCCTTCCTAGGGCCAGTGCTGGACTACCAGGTAACATGGATGTAGAGAAAAGACTTCTTGGTCTTTTTTTTTGGCCGCTCTTTGGTCCGGCCAATCCCTTTTTCCTCCTTCCCACTTCCGCACACTTTCAGCTCCCTTTCTGGATGGAAACCACAGCCTTTTCTCTCCATAACAAAACCTACGGTTGCGTCGTAGCCCGCGGGAGGTTGCTGGCGGCGGCTGCAAGCGTGGCAGAGAGGCGTCCAGGTGCCTCAGAAGCACAGCCCCTTGTGTGGTTTCTGCTTAATAAATTCTGCCTAAAACTCCAGTGAGGTTTAGACAGGATTTAAAGGGTTTAAAGAGCCGTGGCAGGGACCGATGATGTTACAGCAGCCAGTATTGGTGGTAATGCATAGACTTATTGTTAGCGAAATAGGAATTAATAGTGCTGGGTGTGATTAGTTATTCGTCACCTTTGTTCACAAAGCGCTTTCCATCCCGCGTTATTGCACGCACATTGCACGAGAAGAAAAGGTGCCCCCACCACCATCGCAAACAGTTGTGCGCTTTGTCTTAATTTACTGCAGTTTTTGTCCTTTCGGGGAGAAACCACCCTCCTCCGCCCGCTGCCCCCCCGACGCCAACCCCGGACTGACCCTGCCCCACCGCCCCGGTGCGCGCAAGACCGCGGCCACGCCATCACAAAACCCAAGCCCGCAAACTTTATGGGCGGGGGCAGAACCCGCCCCGTGCGCCCCCTCCTCTCCCTTCCCTTCCCCTCCCCTCCCCGGGCGGGGCGGGCCGGGCGCTCGGCGGGCGCTGAGGGGCGGAGCGGCCCCGCCGGGCGGCGGCGGCGGCGCTGAGCCGGGACGCGGAGCCGTGCTCCGCACCCCGCGGAGCGGCCCGGCTCGGCTCGGCTCGGCTCGGCCCAGCCCGGGAGCCATGCCGCTGCCGTGCCGGGGCTGGACGTTGGCGTTGCTCACGCTGCTTGTGGGTTTTCTCATCTTCGCCGATATCTCCGAGATCGAGGAGGAGAGCGGGTAAATATCCGCGGTGCGGAGAGGCGCGGAGGAGAGGGGTGCTGGAGGCGGAGGGCGGAGGGAGAGAAGGGGGGAGGGCCCGGACAGTTTCTTTGTCTCCGGCTCTGCCGGTTTCTTGTCGCGCTGAAGTGGGAAGGGAGCTCGCTCCGCTCCCGCGCAGCCCCGCGGAACCGGCGGCAGCCCCGGGCGGGACCGCCACGCTGCCGGGCAGGACGGGGGCGGGGGGGCGGGAGCTGGTAGAAACCCTGAGGTACCGGTCTGGGTAGGGATGCTGGAGCGGGTACCAGTCCCGTTAGAGACAGAGGTGCCGGTCCAGGTAGGGATGCTGGAGCGGGTGCCAGTGTGATTAGAGATGCTGGAGCAGCTACTGGTCTAGAGAGAGGGGTTTGGGTGCAGGCAGTGCTCAGGTGTTGATGAACCGATGGAGCAGGTCCCTAAGCAGGATACTGGTGCAGGCAGTTCGCTGGCTGGGAATAGTGGGGCAAGTTGCAGCTCAGGGGGCTTGGGGTGCCGATGCTGATTGGGATGGGTGAGGTGGAGAGGGCTTCAGCATGCGGGGTGATGGATAAGGGACCAGTTTGTAGGGTGCTGGAGCAAGGACCAGTCCACAGGGTGGGAGAGATTGAGCTGGGACCAGCTGGGTGGGGGTGATGGAGCAGAGTGGGAGAGCTCAACCCACTCATCTGGCCCCAAGGGCTGTATTAGGGGCTGTGTGGTTGCCCCAAAGTCTGAGGAGAGGAGCAACATCTTGTCCACCCCATAAACCCTGTCTCTGAGGACTGCTTGGAAACTTAAGGGAGGAGAGAAATAAATGCAGTGAGAAGGGTTTGCGTTAACTTGAGGAACTCACTACAACAGCGTGGGAAACCAAATCAAATAATTCCAGTAACGTGGGATGCGCTCATGATGCCCAAATGGTACGAGGTCTTTCTGTGTGGGACCAGGTGGCATCGCCCGCTCTGTTACATCAAAACAAATACCTGGTGCTTGGGGCTGAAATTAGAAATGAAACGCAGTGATGTTTGTTATTGTTTCATTGTTATATTGGGTGCCACAGGCAAGAAGTGCTTAGAGGTCAGTACTCTTGTCCACAAACATCCAGGACCGGACTGGTTTACCAGGCTAGAGGAATTCTTGCTCTGCAATGAGCTGGCACTATCTATAGAATAATAAAGGAAATGAAAAGCTCCTGAAGCATCCTCCCCATCGGACAGGCTGGTCTGATCCCCTCGCTTTCCTCCCATCTTCTTTTCTGGCTTGTGTTCTTTCTCCTCCTCTATCTGCTAGATCTGTCCGCTAGAACTTGCTGTGCCCTTATTGAAAATCCATTCTGTTTTTGTTACTTACCTATCCTGGTTTTCACCCTGGTTCATTAGGGATTCCTAGTGTTGAGTTTGTTGGGTTTTTTTTTTCCTTCCCTCTATTTTCTGTACATTGTATAGAAATTGGATGTTTGCTGGCTGCTTATCTCCAAGCCCTGGCATCTGAGTTTGTTGCTGTAGTTCCTCCAAAGAAGTACTGCCAAGCAGCGCAGCAGCAGAGACGGCAACAGGGTCAGACGAGTTCTGTAGAAACAGCGAGCGGCTTGTTTCATACAGTGTTTCAGAAATAACAGTGCACAAGGTAACTGGTGAAGGAGAGGAGCACCCTATGCCCCAGGGAGCGAAGGAGGGCTCCCGCAGTCCAATGCCCTCTGATACGCATTAGTCCCAGGCTGACTTTTCATAGGGAAGCTCCCTCATCAGCTGTGCTTCTGATACAGGGATGAACAGAGCAAAGGTGGGACCCTACTACATTAAGAAATAATCGTGAAGTGGGGCAAACCGCCCGTTTCTCTGGCTTTGCTTTCGCCCACCCACTTCTTTTCCCTGTTGCATCTCCGCAGTGGTTCGAGTTTGATGAACTCCTTCATCCCAAATGCAGCAAGGTGCCACGCGCTGTTCCCCCTCCCCTCTAAGCTCTTAGCACAGGAGCCTGGCACAAAGAGCGCTTTGTCCCCGTGTGCTGCCGCGGTGCCAGGGACGGTCCACACGATGCGCTGACCTGGCTGAAGTGTATTCCTGGGAGATGTGGAAAAGCTGAGTGCCTGATGTGCAGCCGCTCAGGGGGTGATAAAGGGTTTGTGACTTTGAGGGCATCTTTTGCAAACAGGTCCTGTGGGTAAAGGAGACTGTGTGGCAGCAAAAGTGCCCAACAGTGAAGAGAAAGACACCCTTCCAAAGTTTTCCAGGAGCTCTGTGTGTCCAGGAGGGAACAGCTCCTCTCCTCGAGAGGCTTGGGGGTCTCGGATTTTTGTATGGCTCTTCCCCAGGTCAGGAATATTTGGCTGATGGATCGTGTGGCTCAGCATCCTCCTCCACGCCCCCACAGACCACCTTCGCTTCGGGCAGCGCAGCCCAAGCACTAAGGGGAGCGGAGCACCAGGTGTCCCCTGGCCCACAGCACTGAGGCGGGCTGGGAAATGCAGGCAGGTGCAACTCTTTTCTTCTTATTCCTTGGCATCAAAACACTCTCTAATTATCGTGAGGAGTGAACAGCTTGCCCACTTTTACACATACCCTGCCCCCTGCCTGTGATTTGGATTGTCTTTGGAAGAATACGCCTCATACGGGTGGGAGCAGGGGGGAACATATTTTTCTCACCTACGAATACTGAGAAATCACAGAAAGAAAGAACAAAATGTTCATTAGGTACAAAGTAAGAATATAATATTACGGGCAAAAGGACAAAAAGAAAAAAAAAATCATGCTGTTTCCCTGGACAATAAGTTCCCAGCATGGCAGGTGAAGGGAGGTAGGAGGCGAGGGTGGCTGGAGCTGCTTTGCCTGCCAGAGGTTTCTGAGAAAGATGTTTGCTTCTTAAGCGGTCCTGTCTTGCTCCTCCAGATATTCTTACACCACTTCCTGCAGACGGGAGATACTGAAACAAAGAGATGTCAGGGCAAGGCTGAAAATTCAGCAGTTTCTGGTTCCCGACGCTGTGTCGCTTGCGTTAGCCTATTCCTCTCACCCTGCAGCCACCCCTTGCGTGTGGGTTTTCATCCCCCTGCATCCCTGTCGTTATAGATACCTATCACCTATACACGCATCGCTCGGACTGCGTGCTCGGCGGAGCTGCGGGGTGGCAGCGGGTGGGCGGGTGCGCTCGTCCCACTTGTCTTAGCTCGCTCCTCGCGCCGCGCTGCCGCGGTGAAGTATTGCTATCGCGAACGGTCTCGGCACTTTGTTTCCAAACAACCACCTGGTTCCGGGGCTGCTGAACTTTTCCCGCAGCCCGGTGATGCCTACGGTTCCCTCCATCGCTCCGTCTCCGGCTCTTTGTTTCCCTGGAAGGAAACAAAAGACACATTCACCTCTGTCTTGGAGATTGCTAATGCAATCGCAGCCATTTCTCCATCCACCCCAGCGTAGGGGAGCAGGCTAGACTTCTCGCCGCAGAGGAAGACAAAAGGCTCGACATCGAGCGGAATTATTATCGCCGGCGATGAGGAGGAAAATTCTGCTCCTTGGTGGCAGTTGAGAGGGACTCTTTGTTATTATGCATCTGCTGTAGCAGTTCTGCAGGGGTCCGGCTGTGTCCTGATTGTCTGTAGAGGGAGCTGGTGACCCACTGCCACCAAGTGACTTCCGAAATTAGCGTCTGAGCCATCTTAGGGAGCACTTGACACTTGGTAATGGGTTGGACTTAATATGAGTCAACCTTTCCTCTGCTAGTCCAGACCACGTGCCTTTCCATCCTGATTACAAGAGGAACGATATTCCGCTCTTTTTAACTGATGAGTCGGAGTATCTAATATTTCTGGCCTGCCTGGAAGCTCGTCAGTAAATTGCCACTTTTTCCTCATGTGCCCTTTTCGAACGCCTGCGGTTCAAAGGCTCAGGAATGCCACAAAGAGGTTTTATGTCCTTTATGGTGGCTGATGTGCTTGCCCTGAGTGGTCTGTGGCGTGCTGTAGTCGTAACACTGCTTGTCAAGGTTGGTCCACGGAGTATAAATGTCCCGCTTAGGTCTTTCAGGCTGTGATATACTGTGCCTGACCCATAGTTAGTCTAAGACTTGCATTCCACCAGAAAGTTTTGCTGTAAGAAGTTCTGTATTCTACCAACAGGCACTTTAGTGTGCTCACACAGTGGGTGCACACGAGCCCACCATTGTCCGGGCTGGTCTGGAGGAGTAATACCTCTCTGCAGGACGGAAGCCCACAGAGACCCTGTACCTATTCATATAACGTGGAGCCAGTGGAGAGACCTTTGTACTCCTTGGGTATGGCAGGGCTCTAACAAAAACCCCATGATGCATCGAGGAAAACAAAAGCAGTGTTGGAGCACTGATTTGAGTAAGAAAATACTCGGAGTAGGCTTTGATTGCATCTCTTCTGATGACAACTTGATCTCGAGCAGCCAATTTCAGGTTGGCAGCAGAGCTCCCCTTTGACCCTGCAAAGCCCTCCTCCATCTCCTGCTGCCTGGCAGGGGCAGGGGCGGCTGCCACAAAGCTGGGTCCAAAATCCCTGTGCTCCTGCCTAGAGCAAGCTGAAGGAGATGAATTTCCCTAGCTTGTTTCTTTGAGCTCTGAGGGAATGGCTGGAGCAGTGGTACCTGCAGGGAAACGGTGTCCGGCAGGAGGGCTGGGAGCGATGGGATGGGAACCACCAGCACACCCTGGTGTAATCCAGTAGAGCAAAAAGAAAACCCAGCACCATGAATGTAACCAGCCCCTCTAAGGGCTTTCTTAGTACAGTTTGTAAAAACTTACTCTTCGGTCCAGCCCCAGCTGCCAGCAGCTTGCAAGACCCCCAAGGAGGGAATTTCAGAGCTTGCCAGTGAGGAGAGCAGTGGCTGTGGTAGGAGGATGTGCTTTGCCAGCCAGCGCTTCTCAGGTGTAGGGTTGCGAAAGCCATGGCCAATCCCACCCCAGTCACCCCAATGAAGAGAGCAAAGCAGCTCCCACAGGTGCTCCGATTTTCTCTTCTGCCAGATGGGCTTTTTCTTTCTCATCCCTAACCCCATAAACGCACTACTCCAGTCTGGAAAGCGAAGGAAACCTTTTTCTCCCTGAAGAGAACAAGGAGTTGCAAATGTTCGTTCATTTAGTGAAGGCTTGTTGAGCAGCTAACGGTGAGGTTAAGTGATTCAGCCGTCAGCAGCTCGGCGCCCGCTCCTCCGTGCTCCTGCTGTGCTGGTGGGAAGGGAGCGCAGCCCTGGGACCACAGCCAGCGGTGACACAGCAGATCCCGCTGCCGCCGCGAGCCCTCCTGGCCTCTCCCAGACCTGGATAACAGGGTCGGATTTTTTTCCTTGTATTCTCTGCAGCAACTGTGGTTATTCTGCTTAGACATCTGTTCCTCGGTGCCTACTTGCGTTCCAGATGTGCTTTTGATCTTCCAGGAAAGGATTTAACAGGAGCTCCCTTATCTTTCTTCGGGCTTTCAGGCTACAGGTATTTTGTTTTTTCCACCCTGAGACCAGCACTACTTAAATACATCTACAGGCACAGTTGCTGTAAAAATCAGTTGTTCCAAGGACAGACGGCTTCTAATTGCCTCCATCATTTGTTTTCCCTGGGCCTGGGTCATCCTCAGCAGCAAGAAATAAGCCCAAACTGCAATATTAGACAATAATTATTTTGCCATTTCTCTGGTTTTCATCCCCAGTTGCCTCTGGAAACAAGGGAGTTCCCTGGCACAGTAAATCCACAGTGGGAGCAGAGTTTCAGGTGTCCTTCAGCAAAGACCACAGCAGAGCAGGCTGGTGTCAGCAGCTCTGCCCCTTGCAATGCAATAGCGGGGAGAAAAACAAAAAAAAGAAAAAAAATTTTTTTTTAAGAGCATCTTTACAGCTCCTTTTCCTTGCTGTTCCCACTGTAAATCTAAACAATTCTTTGTCTTGGCTGAGCAGCAGTCTTGGTCGTGGTGGTGGCCTTGGAAGATGTGCCCTCGACAACAGCAACAGTGCTGGCTCCGATTGGGAAGCGAAAGGGCTGATCCAGGGAGATGGGCACGGTGCTGCCCCAACCTGCCGGGGCAGCAGCGATGGTGTGGGGTGGGAGAGCAGGCCAGGAGCAGGATGGAAAATGAGCCAGGAAGGCAGCATGTGGCAAAGGTGCTCGGTGTGTGGGTGGTGGGACCAAAACGGTCCTTCTGAAGCGGCGAGTGATGCCAGGTAACCTCATTAGGAGGAGTCTCTGCACCAGCCCAGGGATGGTCATCGCTCTCGGGGGTGACACCACGAGGCGGAAATGCTGTTGGCCAGGCGGTCAGCAGCTTCATCGCCCTCATCCCGGTGACTCCGCTGGCCACACTGTTGACCCTTCTGAGGTTCCTTGTTTGCACTGCATTTGATAGATCCAGCTGGCTGCTCGTGCACTGGGTCAGCTCTTTCCAAACTTAACTGCTGGACTCTTTCTTATTGCTACTGCAAATAAAGTCCTTATCATTGCATACCGAAATCCAGTGGGAATATCACAAACAAGCACAAAAAAAAACCCCAGGCTGGCCATCTGTATGCTGAGCATGCCGTCCCTCCCTGTCCAGCACTCTCCACGGGCAGGCCTGCTGTTAAAAGCACTTATTGTCATCGCCGCAACACAGTTTTGAAGAGCTCTCTCAAGGCCTCCCTTGGTCAAACAGCATCGCAGTGGATTCCAGGTATCATCCGTGTGTCTGAGGCTCCAAACCGAAGGATGGTTCTTCAACCGTGACCCATCACCTCCCAGCCCAGGCTCTACCGGCATCCTCAGGAATATAATTCGGCTCTCAGCCAGCGGCTATGACAGGGGACGTTTCCCCTGTGAAGGTTAAGCATAAGGCATCTCCAGCACCTTTTCAGACACCCAGAAGCATACTCGACTGTCAACCAGCAGCTGCTCGGCTGGTAATTAGACTTCTCCTTCTTACTGCTGCCTGGATTTCCACAGTGAAGCTTTATGAGTCAGGGGAGGAAAGAGCCGGCCAAGCTCTGAAACCACTGTTGGCTTTTCAATATTTGGCATCTGGATGTTGTCATCAGGGGACTATGTCCCTGTGAAGGTCCTGGGATGGCTTCATTGCTGGTGAGTGCCTCTGATGGTGGGCAAATAGCTCAGGCTGGTTGTGGGGTGCAGCTCTCATCCAGGCGCTCCCAGCCCTCTTTGTGTAGGCACCAGATGTTCTTTTGAGGATGCTCATACAGAAGAACCACGCTAGGAGGATGCCCAGGAGAGATCCTCAGCATCCATGTTAACAGGAGAAGAAACCACAGGAGACCTTGGGTATTCCAAGGGGCTGCGCAGAGCGGTGGGAAAAGCAGCCAAGAGATGGGTGTGGGAGGATGAGCCTGAGGACCCACAGCCCCTCAGACATGCTGTCTTTTCATATTGCACCATTCCCTTTTCCCAAGGTTTGTGGCATCCAAGATGCTGCAGGAGCCATTGGGATTTCTGCCTTTTGGGAGGCGAATGCTCAGGGTGACAGGGTCTGCTGCAAGACTGATGCTTTGCTGTTTGCACTCCTCGATAGCTCTGCTCTGTTGGCCGAAAAAATTATCTCAGGAAAAATGTATAGTGTGGACATGTTTTTTTAAGCAGTGAGGCTTTTGTCTCAGCTCCTTTCTAGGTCTTTTCTGGGCTCCTGGGGATTTTTCCTTCTTCCTTCCAGACGGGGGAAGCTAAATACACAAATACACCGCTCCACCCCCAACCCCAAGCCCCTCACTGGATCCTTTTTGCTTGCTTCAATGTCTTTTTCTTTGCTGGCTGTTTCATTAACACAGCCAAAGAAGCTGAACCGATGCCAGGAATAAACTTCTAATGGAAGATCTGAGATGAAGGAAGGAGTAAGGTCCTGCCAGCACGCAGGATGGGAGAGGTGAAGTGTGTGACACTGGAGCCCTGCACGCGCGTGAGTGTTTTGTCTTTAGAGCGGCGATAAAAATGAGAACATCACGGGGTGATCGAGTCAGGCCGTGCTGATGTTACAGTGAATGCATGTGGATGTGAGACCTGATGCTCTACAGGTGCAAGAGAGACTTTTCTGGCTCAGAGAAAGAGCGTGCTGGCCTGGGGGCAGAGCCTGAAAGTCCTGTACAATGGCTTCCTGGTGGGCAGCAGGAATCTGCTCTGAGCATCCTCCTGCCTCTTACGGGTCCTTTACAGCAGGTAGCTCAAGGCAGGGACAGGGATTTGGGTTTGGTGCTCCGGTTACCCCAGCGCAGAGTAATGCCCAAGCAGCATCCTGGTGGCAGGCTGCCATGAGCATCCCTCCCGTTGCCTCATGTCCTTTAGCCGTCAGAGCTGCACCGTTCCTGCTGATTCTCCACCAGCTTTGTCACATCAGCGTTTCAGCCTAATTGGCTTATTCCCTATTAAGCAATAGGTATCTCTGTTTTGCAGACTCATGTGTCTTGATTCCCGCGTCCTCAGTGTAGGCTTGCAGTGATCGCACGCCGTGATTTGCAGCCAGGCAGAAATCTCAGGGCCAAACCCCGCTGTCATTTATGCGGGAGCTGCCGTGGAGCCACGGTTCCCACTCACAGGTGGGGATGCTGAGCGCCTTCTTGTTGTGGTCCCTAGGATGGGTGACGTGATGGAGGCAGGACTGGGGCATGGCAAAAAGGTACCAAATTAGTAAGGCTGGATTGCATGAGACTGGCAGATCTGCCGTTCCCCGTGGCAAGCAATAGCAAGTGCCATGAGCGTCAGCGAGGCCATTGACTGGTTCTTTTACACCCAGTCTCCTTGGCTTGCTGGAAGATGCCGCACCGCCAGCCAGGCTGCACAAGCACTGCCCCCGCAGCTCGCGTACTGGAGCTGCATCAGGACCCCGGCAGGACAAGGTGGTATTCCTGAAAGCCATGATATGGGCACGCTTGCCCAAAAGTGGTCGTATGACTCGATAGAAAGAATGAAACTTGGAGCAGTAAAAATAGCACCTGATATTTAGGAAGTTTTTGACACTCAGGCTGCCAAGCTGTGACAATATGAACAAGTGAGATTTTAAACACATCGAAATGCGATTTCAAACGTCTCATCAAGATGTATTGCAGGATCTTTCATCCTGGCAGACAAATGCTTTAGAAATGTCTTCCAAATTAATCCCTACAGAGGGAACCTTGCTCGCCAAGAAAGTGCAGGTACACAGGGCTACCCAACAGCCACCGCTTCTCGTAATCACAATCTCCTCCGCGCTGCAGGATGAAAGAAGCGACTGGTGAAATGTCACAGGGAACGATCTGCAAGTGTCGGATGTCCTGGCTCCTCCCGGTGTGTTATGAAATGTGATACAGGGAGGCGAGATGAGAACCCAGCCTGCGAGAGCTGCGTTTCAGGATAGGGGAAGACAATAGGTGTTGGGAAGAGTGCGCGATGATGTGTTCAAGAACCTGATCTCCAGGGCCAAAAATACATCTCAGATCCCATCGCTTCTCGCCTGGCATTTTTTTTTTCCTAATTTGCAAGTTGGTTTACATGTGTGGCAAACCAGCAATGAAGCCTTTCCTCTCTGAATTTTGTCTCTTCTGTGATAGAAGAGCATGTTATGGACATGGGTGAGCTTTGACCAAAACCCCGCAGAAGCCACATGAGTGTCTAGTGAGAAGCACACATGGGGACTTGCCAATGAATGTGGACTTCTGCCATCTTCTCAGCAAGAGCCTGATGTGCAGACAGATACAGTCCCTGGGTAACCCATTTCCAGCCTCCAGGCTCGGTTCCTGCTCAGTTTGGGCTCCTGGGACACCTTTACTTCTCCACCCCGTGGGACACGATGGACAGGTTGGCACTTGGAAGCCAATTATTTCCCTTTCATTGACAACCTGCAAATGTGGCGATTCCCCCCAAAGCCCTGAGGTCGCGTTTGCTGCTCTCCCAGTCTCCACACAAACTTTGAATTTCAGGGAAAGGGAGAGGGGGTCGCAATCCGTACTCCAATCCACATTTCACAGCACTGGCCGGAGCGAATCTTGCCTCATCTTTGAGGACTTGGGGAGCACATGGCTTAGCTGGATGACTGCCCTGCTCTTAGTCAGCAAAATTAATTCCCTCGCTTCGCAGGGCAGTCGGTGCATCCAAGTCTGTCTCTAACGAGGCGACATGCGGGTGCCAGCTCGTCCCTGACGTTGCAAGGTCTGGCTCACGCCTGTGGATGCACACAGGGCTGTATATCACTGTAAGCATCAGCAGGAGCAAAATCTGCATCGAGTTTGGGAGAAGGAGGGTCATCCATGTGTTTGTATTTCATTTTCAGTGGCTGAGCAGCATCTCCCTTTCCCCAAGACTCTTAGTTACAGTGGCTGGGTCCATCTGGCCACAAAGCAGCATCTTGCACAGGGGCTGCGAGCATCCTTCTCTGCATCCCCTCCCCACCCCGCTGCCAGTGAGTTGGGAGGGCAGTGATTTTGGGAGGGTGGTCCTTGACCAGACCTGGTATCACACTTGTGTGCTCTTCAGATAGAAAATAGCATTCTGATCTTGAGGACAACATCAGAGCAACCCTTAAAAAGCAAAGCAAATATAGCTGTGATATTTTTTTTAATAGATGTAGACTGCCTGATGGATACAGCCTGCAGCTATTTCAGGAGACCAATGGCTGCATGGGCTTTTCAGGCCAGTGACACCTTTTCAGATCGATTCCTCTGTTGACGTCTCCTGTCCTCCCACCCAGCAAGAACCATACTTGCTCTCAGCAAGTGAACAGCAGTATTTTTGAGAGGACAAGTCTGCTGAAAGCCCATAGTGCCTGTTCCTGTCCTGGCTTGTGGGACTGTCATTTTTGGTGTTACGGGCCAAGCCACTTCACCTCCACTGTCCCAGCATCATAAAATGTGCCTAACACAAAAGCGAGCTGTGAAAACTTAATTAGTAAATGTTAATCATTTGAACTCCTCGGATAAAAATTGTGGCATTCTGAACTCTCTGAGGAATTCAGATTAATAAATTCTGTGTAGCAATCTCCCAAGGGGTTACGGAGGTGTTATTATCTCTCTTTTATGTGGAGGAAGGAGAAGAGGAGAACTTGGGTTGCCCAAGGTCAGGAAGAGGCAGAGGTTTTGTTCCACCAGGAATGGGCTCCACAGGCATGCCTCAATGGGTGATGGGGTATGGCTGAAATTTCTGGCCAGTTCATGCTTCTCGTGCCCGCTTCCCATGTGTATTGTCTGCCACAGATGCTGGGGGGAAGCAGGACTTGGAGGTGCGCATCGTAAAATATCCATGGAAAACACATTTTTGAATTCCTAAGCCTGAGAATACGGATGCGTAAAGCCTGCTCTTAGAGATCCGCTCACCCAAAGAGGCTGTGTGACCTACTTGTTCAGTCAAAGCAGCTTTGATTTCACGTATCGAAATTGCTGGAAGCAAGACCGCACCGTACCTAGCAACAATTAAGAGAATCATTTAAGAAGCGGGTAATGATGGAAAGGGAGGCAAAAACCCTAAACAGCCCGTTCATAGTGGGTGAACAGAAAAGTCTTCGCATACCTGATTTGTCAGAAATTATTCATCCAAGAAAATTTGGACCTGAACCATAAGACAATTTTTCTTTCTTATCCGCTGATATATGAATCAGTGTCACTTTACATCTGAGCACAGAATGCTGTGACCTATATAATATCTTAGATAGTCAAAAAATTCAGCTTGAAAATCTCAGAGCAAAAAATGAGAAAGGATGGCATAAGCCAGTAATACGGCATTATGGCATTAGCACGTACAGCTGCGAGTTATCGCTGGAAAACATCCCAACAGAAGTAAAAAGAAGAGCGTTTTGTAAATAATAGGATTAGGAAGCAGGTTGGTACTTTGTGGAGCTGGCTATACAATCAAACTGATAACAACTAGATTAATAAGGCAATTCAATCTCAACACAGTGTAACACTAGAAAGCTTTTCAAAATCAATGCCTATCTGTGCAATTTTAATCGAGGTTGGTCTTCGTCTTTTGAAGCCAAGAGATTTGAAACTCCAGGTCAGCAAGGTATAATAAAATGGGCTGACTTTTTTTTTTTTTTTTTTAACATGTTTCTCTTAATTAGTGCCTTCCATTTCTTAATGTTTTCCTCTTCCCAGGTGGTGGAGGCGCGGCAGTACCGCGATATTGGCTTGCCGGTGTTGGTAATGAGGTACGGCAGACCTCGGAAAATGCCACACTTGGCTGAACTTGGGGTGTTTTGAGTGGCTGGTTTGCCCGCCCAGGTGGACTGGGCTGAGCAGGTTGGCTGGACAGGGCAGCGCGCCCCATGGCATTGTATTCACCACACACGTTGTCTTCGACTGTACAACAGGAGGTTGTAGGGAAGGTGTCCAGAAGTTGCAGTGTAGGACACAAAGGGCCGAAAGGCTGATGGTTCTGTAGCCTCAGGACCATTTTGGGATTCTCTAACCCAGCTGAGACTTTCAGCCACATATCATATCCCAGCTTCAGGAGATCTCCATGGGTTGGAGAGATAAACCAAGCCTGGTATGGGGAGCAGTGTCTCTGCCAGCATCTCAGGTGTCCACCAAGAGCATCCTGGATGCTGCTGGGCCAGATGCTGCTCGTATGTGACAGCAGAATACTCTGTGCTCTGTTTGCATTACAATATTTTGAGAAGTTTTGCTTTTCACAGTGTGTGCAGGAGAAAGAGTGACCCCTGAAACAACCCTTGAGGGGCTGCTCAGCAAGGGATCTGGGCAGCCAATCTCCTTCCCCACAACCTCTGCACACAGCGAGCTGGGAGATGTGCTCTCAACTTGTCTTCCTCGCGTCCAGCACCTCCAGCCCCAATGCCTGCCTCAGTTTCAGGAGAAGACATGCACAGACCTGTCACTGGGGGCGTGTAAAGCTAGATTGGATAAACGGTTTTGAATAATGTGTTGTGATGCTTCCCATCAGCCCTGCTGTAGATGCAAAACATGGATGAGGTGGGAGCTAACAGGTCTTCTCCACTTCATAATTTCTGGTTTGTTTGGTTGGTTTCTTTTCTTCGCAGAGATTGTGAACCAGTGGTTATTCAGGGAGCAGCATTTCTTTTTCTAAGCCCTTAATCCAGTCCCTGTCTGTTTTACAGCAAGTGTGAAGGAGTGTGAATCCCATTTGGAAGGCTCCTTCAGAGGAGGCATCTCTGAAGCGATACGTGGTTTGCACGCTAATCCAGTCTGCTCCCACACCCGCAGTGAACCCCGTTAAAGCGGAGGCTCGTTAAATGTTAGTGGGCTCTAGGAATAAGCTAGTCCTGCTGTTCCCTTGACGCACCAAAAAAATGCAGCAGCTCACCAACTCTCAGGTTTGTCAAAGGAAAGAGGAGCATGTCAGAGCACGAATTGCTCCGACTTGGCCATAGATGGTCTCCAGCAGGAGGAAAGGGACAACCATCACGGCGTTTCCGAAGGTTCGATGTTACGCCATGCTGAGGGCTGCGCTTAGCCTAACGAAGGGAATTACATAGCGTCGTGCAAGTCTGAAAATCTTTTTTGACGGCACCAAACGTTCACACGCTCTATTGCCTTTTCATTTGTGTCTAATGCAGTTGGAATTTTCCAGGACTGGCAGAAATACACACTCCTGAGATACGTTTTCATTAAGGTGTATATTTCCAGGTAGCAATATTTCTGCTGGAAGATAATTTGGTTCTCTTTATGAGCATGTTCATTTGGACATCTGTGCAATGGAAACAATAAAACAGAGCAATGAGCACGTGGCAGTTAAAATCTGTCTGACTTGGAGCCCAGCTCCCATGGAGCATCACAAAGTGAGCAACTGGTTCTTTGTGACCCCTTTGAAAATAGCAGGCTGAAGCAAGGAGGGGCTCTGCAGCCAACTAGATGCAGATCAACACTTGTATGTATTTATTTTTAACTGAGGATTGACAGGTCATGTGCGTGGGCATTGGTTTCTGGAGGGGCTTGGTCCCACCTATTCTTCATTTATAGCGTCAGTCTAGCTCCTGAGGCTGGAGACTTGGGTTCTCTGTTACCACAGGTCTTGGACAAGGGGCTTCAGGGATCGGAAGGGGCTGGAACAGGGCCCCAGATCTGGCCTGTGAGCTGGGAGAGGCACACTGTGAGGATAAGGTCTCCACAAATCACCTAGGAGGCTAGTGGCTTGGTCTGGATGAAATAGAGATGTTGGGTGGTCTCAACTGAAAGCCCAAGATGAAGACAGTGGTGGGAATCCTGTCCAGGTCATTCAGCTCAGTCCCCACCTGAGAAGGACAGGGGAAGTCCCTTGGCAATCTGGAGATAGAGGAGACCTTCTCTATGCACTGCTAACACCTGACTTGTAAAAAAAAAAAGTGTAGAAATGTATTTAATGCAACTTGTAGTCTGCATGCTGCTTTAATGATGGAGACCAGATGTCTTTGATGGCTGGTTAGATCGCGCAGGTATTATTAATTGGGTTCGTTAGGAGCTTTTTTAGCGGAATGATTTTACGGTCGCAGTAGGGCAGGGATGACGATGGATGTGAAAAACCCTTCACAGGCATCGGGACATCTCCCTTCTGGATGGGGTGGGATGCGAACAGTGTAGCCGTGTCTCCATTCGGGCCCCTTCAGAGCAGGATCTCTTGACTGTTGAACAATGCTTGGCGAAGAGGAGCTGGGTTTATAAATAATGCATTTCCTTTGTCTTGCAGGAGTTCTGGAGGCAGAGGTACAATCAGATCAGCTGTGAACAGCTTACATAGCAAATCTAATAGGTTTGTAAATTAGATTTTGTGTTCATTTGTTTTTGCTGTAAGGCAGCTATTAATCTGCTTCTCCTCTTTGCTGGATAGTGCTGTTCTTATTTAGCAAATGTATCTGTTTCTTTTCACTTCTGCTTTGCATTTTCTTAATCGTTTCTCCCCCTCCTTCCTCCAGCTCAGCGCAATAATCATTTGCAAATAACCAAGGATCTGCAAGTTGTGGTGATTGAGAGAATGAGAAAGAGAGAGTTACTTATTGTGAAAATAAGTCAGTGATAGAGTTGCCATTTTCGTCGTTTTACTACGTGCTATTAGAAGAGCAATCACCCTCTTTGACATCAGAACTTCATTCCGTTTTATCGTAACGCACTTCAGTAACGTCGCTCCATCGCAGAGTCATTTCGTGGCATCGCAGCTTCATTCAGTGTCTCTCTGTCTTATTTTAATGATAATTTCATGTCAGCCCAGCATTACCAAGTGATGCTGTGGCAAAGCTTAGTGACACCACGCAAGAAAGGAAAGGTGATGTCATTCTGGGGTGATGTCATCATGACATTGTCCATGAGCCTGGTCCACCAGCTCTGCCCCATCTCTCTCTCTGTTCTCCCTCTTTGGGCTTTACATGCTTTTTATAAATGTATTTATTTACAAACCATTTTCTAGCTGGAAAAAGCCTTTTGCACCAGAGAGGGAAATCCCCTTTAGCTGGCAGCGAGTGTTTTGCCTGTGTATTTTTCAGAGCGCTCTGAAGTGTGAAGGTTTTTTCGGGGTTGCAGGCACACACGCAGCTTCTTGATGAGATGCTTGGATATTCTCTTTGGAGGGCGGCTGGCTGGAATCAAATATTCAGAGGCTCCCTTAATTCAAGCCATTTGATGTAAATGGCAATGGAGTGCTGGGGCTGATTTGCTGATGAGCAGGGGTTAAAAGCTGGGGTCTCCCAGTGATCACCTCCAAACCGCAGCATCCGGCTGTTGCCTGTCCCCCTGCTCATTTCTGGGTCTTGGGGCAGGGGATACGGATGCTGAAATCCTCGTGCACTCTTCTAACGGAGGGAAAAGTTACCAGTGAGCCAGCTTCCCCCTGTTCCGTATGGGATGCTCGTAGACCCATCTCACCAGCAGCACCCAGCATCCCAGCTAAATTGATTTCTCCTTTGAGTGAGGAGAAGGATGCCCAGCTCTGGAGGATTTTAACCCACTTTGGGGTGCTCCTGTGCGACCCCAAGGCAGCGGGGAAATGTCTGGGTGAATTCTGGGGGCTTCCCTGGGTTCTGGAGTGTCTTGTCTTGTGAGTGTGCATCTGCCAGCCTGTCTTCGTAGAGCCTGCTTGTGTTTCTGTGTGCATGCCTTTCTACGGCGAGATGCGTAGGGCTGTGTTTTCTGTCGAGCTGTGCCTGGCTGTAAGTCTGTGTTCGTGTAAGCAAGCAGGTATTTAAGGATTTGTGTCTGCTTGACTGTAGCAGAATACAAACAGGCTTTCAGTTCTTGTTTAGCTAATAACTACAATTTTGCTTTTCTGATGAAGTTTGAGTTCCAACAGCCAGAGTCAGACAGTGATTAGAAGTGCCATTGGGATGCTAACGGCTCCTGTCTCTCTCCCTCTCCCTGTCTTCCTTTTCTCTAGACCTGAAGTAGTAATAAATGACTCTTCGTCTCCAGCTGTTGTTGACAGAAGTAATGAAAGCATTAAGCACAACATTAAACCAGCCTCATCCAAATGGAGACACAACCAGACGCTGTCTTTGAAGATCAGGTACTGGTAATTACCTATAGGACAAGAGACAGATTTGGTCCTCTCCAGTGCAAGCTGGCAAATTGCCTCTGTATATCATCTAAAGAAGTCGAGGAAGAAATAAAAGGCTTATCTCCTGCTGAGCTAGGCTTCATATCTGTAAGCGATCGCTTGGAAATGAATTCCCGGCTGAACCAGCTGGCCTTGCGACGACCGACGAAACGAGGAGCACTTGAGCCCCGATTTTTCGGGCCAAGTGGGATTAGTGGGCGCTGGGGATGGGTTGTGGAGGGGGGATGGAGACCGTCCACCCAGGGTAAATACAGGTATCTCCCACTAATGGTGGGCTGGCCATGCTAGCCTGCCCTGAGAAGGGACGGGTGGAGAAGGAGCAAGTGTTAAGATGGAGAAATCCTTTTGTAAGATGTTCCTGGAGAGCTTGGACTGGCCATGGAGCGAGGGCAGGCAGGAGGCAAGAGTTCTTCTTATGTGTGACCCACGTTATCTCTGTACCTCACCTGATGGGGCTGTTTTCTTCCTGGTCCTCAGGAAACAGATCTTGAAATTCCTGGATGCAGAGAAGGACATTTCGGTGCTGAAGGGGACGCTGAAGCCGGGGGACATCATCCACTACGTCTTTGACAGGGACAGCACCATGAACGTCTCGCAGAACCTGTACGCGCTGCTGCCCCGCACCTCGCCCCTCAAGGGCAAGCAGTTCCCCACCTGCGCCATCGTGGGCAACTCGGGGGTCCTGCTCAGCAGCGGCTGTGGCCCCGAGATCGACGCCCACAGCTTCGTGATAAGGTAGGGACCTGCGCCCTGCCGCACAGTGGGAATGGGGGGTGTCCGGGGCTTTCAGAGCAGCGGAAAGGGACTGGAGTCTGGCTGCACGTGGTGCAGCGCAGCCTTGCAGCCCCGCGTGTGTGCGGGGAGCTCACCGGTGCGAATGTCCTGCTGCAAACTCTTCCACCAGCCACCAAGCGCTCTCTCAGTGTCCTTACAAACACTTGTGCATGTCTTTTCTGATGCTCCCCATTACCGCTCCAGCCCCAGCGCCAATGTCCCTGCAGATGCTCTGCCCCATGGACCTGCGGCGGCAGATGCTGACCCCCACTGGGACACACACCAAGTGCGCTACAGAAGATGCTTGACGTGGAGAGGAGGAGCGTGCCTGCCCTCTCATCCCCAGCACCCGTGTACATCTGTTAGCTGAGGGGCTGTAGGAGCCCACTGATGATTTATCTGTGTGCAGACGTTTGCTTTCTGGTGAGTCTATTATGAAGACAGCCCAATCCATCAGCGGCTCACAGAGGCGGTCCCCGGCATGACGTGGGAGCGAGGAAAATGTCACCTCTGCCCCCCGCTCCAGCCTGCCTGGCTGCTAGCAGCTCCCTCCTGTCCGCGGGCGACGGGGCGTTATCATCGGCATCCTTAGGTGTAACCAGAGCGAGCAAAGGGGAAAACTGCTTATTGCAGTTCTGGCGAAGTTTAGGCGGTTCTGCCTGCTGTGTCAGGCAGCAAAGTTGCAAGAGAAAAGCTTTTCTGGGTGTAAGGATTGGGATTTTGAGCGGCTTCTCCCCAGCATTCTGTGTTAGCGCAGGTCTGGCGTGGACGTGCTCCTCCCACCGCAGGTTGTCTGAGCCAGCACTTCAACCTGCATCTTCCTGAGGAGGGTTTGCTCGTCCAGGCACTCTTCTCAGTGCGGTTGGCAGTGACCGGCGATGGGCTCTCTGTCCAGGATACAGCTTTGCTCTTCAGATCCAATGTTTGTTTTCAGCGATTTTACTCCTGCAATGAGTGGATCAGAAGGGCCTTGTGTGCCAGTAACTGGATTTTCTTTACACCGTTCCCTTAGCTTCCCCATCTGTAAGGCAGGGAAAACAGCAGTAATGGCTGATTATTGAGGCAGATGGTTAGGATGCCATTCCTGCTCGTTAAATACTGTAACTTCACTGTAAAACACCCCAGGAGAGCACACCCTGTGTGAACACACAGGTACCCTCTGGTTTTCGCCGCGCTGGGGGAGCATCTCTGCATCCCCCCATCAGCTGGTCCCTGGTGCCATTTACCAGTACCCTCAAGGAAACCACCGTATGACGAGGGTGATTCCTTGGCAGGTTATCCCAGAGCCCCTCAGCCCTCATCCCTGGCGTGACACAGGAGCTGGTGGCATGGGAGCTCCCGGGGGAGCACGTGTGCCCGTATCCACATGCCCAGCCAAGAGCAAGCACCAGTTAATACTGGTTAATACAGTTAATACAGAGAGAGATGGGTTTTTGAAGGTCACAGCCTCCAGACATCAAGACTCTGTGTAGACCACATCCTGGCATCCACCTCCCGCTCGTGTCATTATTGCTGCTGGTGCCACCGGGTCTGCTGTTAGCAGAGCCTCCCCAGGAGGAGAAAAGGGACAATATTACCCCAGCAGGGCTAGAATTAAGAGGCGAGCGCTTTTCTTGTGTGGGAAAGGCCGTTTCATTTCAAATCTGCCGTGGCAGCAGAGACGGGAGGTTTGTTGCTATGTGTTATTTTTGAACCACACCAGAAGAGAAATGGATCTGTACAAACCCACCCACCAGACACCAAAGTTATGTCTGCTATTAGCATGGCCCTGGAGGAATACATGCACGCATGCCAGGATCTTGAGGCATGATGACGTGATATTAAGACGGCTCATCGTTACCAGGTCAGAGCCTCTCGAATTTATTGCAGAGACTCATTCTCCCTCCTCCTCCCAAAAGGAGGGCACATCTGTTGCCAGCCCCGGCTTTTGGCACCGAACACGTCTTGTGTTTGACGCTGCCATCTCTCACACTGTTTGGCGTTTCCCTTTGCAGGTGCAATCTGGCCCCTGTGCAAGAGTACTCGCAGGACGTGGGCATGAAGACGGACCTGGTGACTATGAACCCCTCGGTCATCCAACGGGCCTTCGAGGACCTGGTGAATGAGACTTGGAGGGAGAAGCTGCTCCAACGCCTCCACAGCCTCAACGGCAGCATCCTCTGGATCCCGGCGTTCATGGCCAAAGGGGGCAAGGAGCGAGTGGAGTGGGTGAACGAGCTCATCCTGAAGCATCACATCAATGTCAGGACTGCCTACCCCTCGCTGCGCCTGCTGCATGCTGTCCGAGGGTGAGCGCGTTTCTGGTGTGTTCGGAGCCGGGATTTCATGAGGTTCCTCAGCTGGAGAGCGATCAATGGGTTTGTGCTGGAGGAAAACAGCCCAAGATGTTTCTTTCTGCAGACTGTGAGGAGGGCTCCACGGGTGGTAGCTGTCCCTAGATGAGAACTGGAGACCACCTCGCAAGCAGGGGCTCCCTGCTCTGCTCTTTGAGTGTGGGGTCTTTTAGCCATGCAATACCCTGAGCGCTAAGTCCTCCAGCACTTTGCTGGCTGCAAGCCTGGGTGTCACCCTCATAACTCCCCAACCTACAGTTAGGGCTCTCCTTGGAGAAATGTGATTTGCTGAGCTAGTGACAAAGTTTGTCACCTTCTGCTTGAGTGACGTGCAAATCTCACACAACTCCTCAGGTCAGGGAGCTCATGGCAGCCTGGACAGGCTCGGTGGTGGCAGAGGGCCAAGGCTGTTCATGAGTAGCCTGGATGCTCCTGTAACGATACTAGTTGCACTGCTCATCTCAAATGACCAGCCCAAGGAAGGAACTGATGTGATCTGGTCCTGCTGGTCAGATAAACAGGGCAGGGTGGTGGTGAATGGATTTATTGGGAGGGAAGGAAAGGGTCTCTTAGCTCCCTTGTTGCAACTTCAGGTGTGTGGGAGACACAGATGTGGTGGGGATGGAGAGGTTATAAAAGAAAGAGAGCTCCAGGGGTGAGACTTCCATGTAAATAGGTTGGGGATGGGGTGAGCTCTTGCTTTCTTGCTTTATTTCTCTGGGGAGTCATGATTCATTAGACATTTAGGGAGTCTAGGCAGGCAATGGCTTATGCTGGAGATGGCTTGGTGGCAGTAGTCGTCATCTCTGGTTGGTTGGTCCATGCTGGGTGTTACCTCTGCCCAAAGCGCCTGTGTTTGAGGCTTCCCTGGGCCAGAGAGGCATCTTACAGAAAAAGCTGGCTTGGAGGGAAGGAAAGGGAAGGAAACAATACCACAACTCACAGAAAGAGAGCGGGGGAAAGGAAAAAAAAAACCCACAACCCAAATTCTGAGCTATTTCTAGCTGTAATTGACTTACTTTCATCTGTCAAAATAGAATTAAGCTCCTGTAATAAGCCCTTTAAATCAACAGGCTGCTAATCCTGTGCTGGCAACCATTCCTGTTGCCAGAAACTTCCCGTAGGAAGCTTTGCAGAGAGATTGGCAACGACTGGGTATCGCTGTCCTGCAGGAGAAGAGAAGGATGCCTCCGTAAGCTCTGCTGCTGAGATTGTCTTCCAACTCATGGCACCTTCCTGGCCCTCCTGTGCTGCAGCCCTGCGGTCCAGCTGGGCTGGGTGGCACTCTGATTGTCCCCGTGCATCTCCCACAGAGTAGTGCTGGATCCACCACCGCTGGCTGGCGGGTCCTGCCTGGCTGGAGGGGACACAGGGATTTTGGGACAAGCCGAAGGGTTCAGCACTGTCTCTCGGTGCATGGGAGTGATGCTTCCTTTTGCAGGTGTTGGTGTCCTCATGGGTTTTAATAGGGTCTCATGCAAGGAACACAGGTTTGGGCTTCTGAAAACCTACTGGGGCTTAGAGGGATGCGACCAGTCACACCAACAAGCGAGTGAAGTAGTCGGTGTTGGTGGGCATCTGGGATGGACTGGGTACAAGCATGTGGTCGGACGTTGGCTGATGCTGATGCCAGGCTCGAAGTACCCAGTCTGAGCTACAGCCAAGCCATTGATCTGATCCTTTGGGCTGGTCACGGAGCTGTGGGACAGTAGGGAAGGGTGGGTCACGGCTGCACCGAGGCAGCGCTAATTCAATCATAACCGCAGGAGCCAGCACTAATCCTTGTCAGGGGTTGCCCTCTAAGCTGAGGGAGCTGCTGCTTGACCTCTCCTTCTGCTCTCACACTTATCGGCAGGAAAACAAGGATGCCTACTAAATAACAATTAATATCATTTAAACTGCAGCCCCCTCAGAAAGCCAAAACTGATGGGAGCACTTCAACACCTACCTAGGGTGTTGTGGCCCGGCCAAGGAGCGGTGCTGGGAGAGAGACCACCCAGGGCTGGGGGGCAAAGGGCTGTGCTTGTGCTGGGGGAAGGATGGAGTCAATATTAACCCTTTCCTTGGCGCTGCCTCCTCAGGTTTGGACTGGGATGGATTTAAGAGTGATTCAGGCAGGACTGAGTGATCTGTC
This sequence comes from Chlamydotis macqueenii, assembly GCF_036417535.1. Lineage (NCBI taxonomy): Eukaryota > Metazoa > Chordata > Aves > Otidiformes > Otididae > Chlamydotis > Chlamydotis macqueenii. Next base: position 6,849,988 of record NC_141567.1, on the reverse strand, counting down.
CACAGCTGAGGGGTCTGCTGATGCTCTTGGTGCTATATGAAGTTTCTCAGGTACCTATAGAGTCATCTTGACCATCTGTTCAGGGTAATTGATACGATGTAGTTTGGGATAAAGGAGGAGTCTTTCCTCAGGTCAAACTGACCAGAATCACTAGGAGTTTACTTATTCATTTTCTGTGATACTGTCCGATTCCTACGATCATCCTTTATTTTTGCTTATGAGCTCCTTGCTGTTAGAGGGATGTGGTCTCCAACAACCTCCTCTGTCTCTCCGTCTCTCTCTGCAGAACATGCCAGTTTGTAGCATTACACTTTTCTTTGACAGATCTGAGATTTGTGAAATGAATACATTTTGTGGCATGTAGCATCACCGGAGAACAGATAACCCACAGAGCCCCACAGAGCATCCCTCTGTGCTGCAGTGGGGTGCAGTTGCAGAGATGTCCCATCTTCTCCTTTGCTGGATAAAGCTACCCTTTATAATCTGTCCTAAGTTGATTGGGAAATCACAAAGAAATGGGGGAAGTCTTTCAGCCAAGACACTCATTTATACTTTTTTTTTTTTTTCAAGGAATAGCACTTTCTACAAAGGCTAGCATCTCAGCCAACTTCAATTTGTCTACAAAAGCTTTGCCTTTTCTCTTCTTCCTTCGCTACCAGTGAAATAGATTTGTGAGTTCTTGACTCCTCCTTGAACCATCGCATTTATTGTCCTGCTCTGCTTTCCCCTAGACCAGAATGCATTTCAGTGGCAATTGAGCACTTTTTTTCCTATAATTTTCAGTGCATTTGGGGCATTTGTAGAGTGTGCATTGCTGAGATAAGTAAAAAACACTTGGTTTTGTTGTCCTTAACAGCATCATTTGAGACATCACCTTCCTAGCTGTGAGGGTGCTCTAAAGGTTTTCCGATAGCTTTTTGTGTTCAGGATTCTGGATAATCTGTGCAACAGGACAGAGGGGAGGTCTTCTTACACGGTTACCCTCACCATCTTCACACCAGGAGGGGACAGAGCCATCAGCACTTGGATGGAGGAGCTCAGAAGGAAGCCAAGTCACTACCTAAGGCTGAGGAGGAACGCTGTGCCACGGCAGGGAGCCAACTCATGGGGACGGGGACGGTGCCATGCGTTTCAGGGGGTGCGTGACTCACTTTGGAGCAATTCTATAAAACGTCTCCTGAGCAATTCATCTGGCAAGTGCAGTGCTCGTCTCCTGGCTGGGAAGCAAGCAAGCCCCTTATAAGTAAGTTGTTTGTTAGTGTCTTAAAAAAGCCTTGTAATCCCTATTGCCAAGCAGCTGTTGCCAGAAAAATAACATGAGATGCAGGAAGCAAGGGAAAATAATTGTGTCTTGAGGTTTGACTATCACTCCTTGATGAGAATTCATGGACACATTTCAGTTTGCCTTGTCTAATGTAGTCCAGCATTTCTCACTGTATCCATCGCCAGGGTCTCTTGGCAGTAACCAGTTATAATCCCATAAGATTTTGTTAAGAGCTTCTTGAAAAAAAAAAAAAAACAACCAAACAATAGATCTTCCAGCTCCTTGGCTAGATCTCCCATTAGGTTTTACATCCAAATAGCCGTGACAGTTCGCATGTGCTCTTCATGACAGCAATCGCCTTGGTCAGGGTCCATAGCTTGCGTAGTGCAGCTCTGCCACATGTCCTCAGAAGAGCAACCTGGAGGGGCATAAGGTGGATTCATCTTTGCTTCAGATGTCACTCTGAGTCCTCACACCCAAACATCTAAGCTTTTGCGGATCTTTTCAGGGCAATGCTGCTCAGACGCTGCCTTTCCCATCCATGAGCCATGGTGGAAACACTCCCCTGATCCCTCCTCACCCTTGCGTGACGTGGGGGCTTACAAACACCCCATAAGGCCACATGTGGATTAGATCAGTGGGTATCCCACAAATAAACCCTTGCGTGAGCAATTATTCTCACCCCTTCTGCACTTGAGGCGCATTGTACCCAAGCTGTTGTGTGTCTGCACTGGGACCCCAAGACAGTTCATTTGTTCTGGTTAATTGGAAAGATTTAGTCTTTTCTTTGTCAAAAGGAGAGTGGCATAGGAAGGAAGGGGGAAAGTAATAGGGTAATCCTCTTCCCAGTTACTTTGCTCCTCTTCTGTCTGTTTGGAAATGCTTTAACTTGTGGGTGTTGACTACTATGTGCATCGGTGCGAAGCTCAAGACCTGGAGGAGAAAACAGTTATTTATCCATCCATGACTCAGCATTTATTTGCTTGTGTCAAATCACCAGAACTAGACCCAAGCCACCCAGTACAGATCCAGTCTGGATATAGAGGCTTGATTTGGTGTTTGGGCTTTGCCCAGCGTGGGGATAAAGCCCAACTCTGACTCCAGATCCAGCTTTTGGAGACAGCGTTAGCATGAATCGGGATGGGGACCTGCCCGTTCCTACCCGTCCGCCACAGATCTCGTCACTGTACATGGCTCTCAACTCTTTTGGTGGAAGTGACAGAGGAGACATGGACAGAAAAGGGCTGGGAGAAGCTGTCTGGGGGACAGCGGTTGCTCCCTGGGCTCCGGCACGTCATCTCCATCCACCCAGCAGCCATGCTACCCCTGCACCAGCGGGTCCTGCCCGCGCCTGCACCAGCACGAGTGCGGAGCGCTGTTGGGGCGCTGGCTCTGATTATCTGTACCTGGTTTTTCATGAGTATTAATGGGAGCGGGATGTGTGTGGCAGACTGACAATACGCTGCAGACAGTTAAGGACTAGCACCGCCACAACAGCTTGTGTTTGTGTCACACTCTCTTATAAATAAGCTGTTTTAAAAGGGTCTGAAATTACATTATTTCAGCTATTCTGATTTGTATCACTAAATAATGCAGCTGATGCTGATGAAACTTGATTTCTTCATTGACCTGAGTTTTTTTTATTCATTTCATCAGGGCAATGGATTTTTCTGTTCCTTTTATTCTGCAGGTTAACCCTTACCTGGAGGGCACAGGTTACTTTAGTGTCTCCTCAGACATATCAGGAGGTAATGGGTAAGCACAGAGCAGGACCTTACCCCCTTTCAGCCCAAATCAAAGCCAGAAGCCAGGTTGTGCTCCCTGAGCTCTGTGATGCAGGGGGAGGATGAGTGCTGTCAGCACGGTGGGATGTATGCTCCAGATCTGCCATGTGGAGGCTGCCACCCTTCCTGGCTCGGGTGGGAGCTGCGGCTTCCCAGGGGCAGTCTTGGAGCATTTCGTTTCCTGAAGCATTCCCACTGGGCGTTAAGGTCCAAACACAGCGGTCGCTTCCCCCGTGGCTGCAGTACATCCCCCTCGCTGGAGTCACACAATCAGGCAGCCGGCAGCAGTGCTATGCAGTCCTGCTTAGGAGACTTCCGAAGTATCTTGGAAACCTTTTTGAAAATTTATGTTGCTGAGGAGCAACCAGAACCACCTACCAGCTACGAGGAGCCTCTCTGAGCTGCTCTTCTTGAAGCCTCTGTCCTTTGCTGCCATCAAGTATTAGTTCAGATGGGTGCTAGGGCTCATGTGTAGGCTGCCTCCTTACAAAGGATGGCCTTGAAGATCTGATGGCATTTTCCATCTGTCACCATCACGATCCCAAACAAGAGCTGTCTTGGACAATTTTTGCCTGACAGCATCACAGTTCCTGTTCATAGCTGCATCCCGCTCAGGCACCAGCTTGTCTCTGTAGCTGCTTCCACCCCTGAGGGTTTATTTACAGAAACAACACAGCACCAGCTTTTGAAGGAGGTCCACGCTGTGAGAATGGCTCTGAGAAAGGAGGTATTGGATTTCAAGACTGCTCTTTGCTCTTCTCTTCTAATTGCTGTCTCTTTCCATAAAATGTTGCAGTTAATAGTTATGGTGATTGGTGTAGCCAATTTGAAAAATAATTAGTGCCTGCTTCAAGATTATCTTTCCTCCTAATTAAAATCCCGGACCTCACATATTAAAGGTGCGCTGTTGACACAGCATCCCATGCGCACCCAGACAACCTCATTTGGATTTACAGAATTAATTAGGTTTTATTTCCATCCCCAGCTGTTCTTTCCTGCACCGGGAATGTGGCCGCTGTCTCAGTTGGCCAGTGGGGGGAGAGATAAGAGGGAGATCTTCCTGCATAGCTCCCACACTCCCATCACAAACCAGTCATTAAAAAGCATCCTCGCCAGAGGATTTCCCACCTTCACAGTCCAGGAAATGAATTGCAAGTGTTGTGGCATGCCCTATGTTGTGGTTTGGGCATTATATATTATGTATGTCACCTGTGTGGATGGGCTGGGCCAGCCTGGAGTCCACCACCCCCTCCCACAGCCGCAGCCAGCAGCGAGAATTTATGATGCTGTAGGAATGAGGTTTGTCACCCTTCTCATTTTCGCAGCGCAATGCCTGCAGTAGAGGGAAATACAGATAAAAGAGCCAAGTTTTTGAGTTTTATTATAAGAAACTGAATGGTCATCATTCCCTACCCCGATATTATTGAGTGCTGCGTGTGCCGGGGTGGTTTTGGTAGGGCTGCTTTTGGGCACTGGTTGGGCACGCTTGTTGGCCTTGGTGCGGCTGTTTGTGCGTGCGGGGTCGCAGAGGACGCCGTGCTTCTGTAGGGCACCTCTGTGTCTGACCCAGGTCAGTTTTGTCGTCACTAACGCGCTTGAAACACTGGTGGTCACGTGAATGTCCTGTACCCATGTGCAAGGGTGTCACTTCGTCGTGCTGCCAGGGTGGTTGGAAGTTGATAAGAGTTTTTACAGCCTTTCAGCAAAACCTGAAGTTAATATTTTGGACAGGTAAGGTCACGAGTATCTTTCTGTGTTCCAGCTGGTAGATGGATCAAAGGGGAGCTTTAAGGCTAAAGCAGCTGCAGGACAAACCCAGACAGGTGTCTTCCCCCAAAGCCAGCTGGTTAATGTGGCTTGACAGTTCCTCCCAGGTAGTTTCCCTGCTGCGTGAGGATCCCCTAATTCACAGTGTTAAACAGCTGTGATAATCTCCTGTTTTTCACCGCGTGCCAGGGTTCTAACGTGCTTACCCGAAACCTCATCAAGGAGGCTGGTTTATGGCTGCCGGTGGAAGCAGATTGCCCTGGCACCACGGCGAGCTTTGCTGTGTCCCCGGAGCACAACCCCATGGCCAGGAAAGCCCAGAAAATGCCAATGCTGTGCCTCTGAAATGCTGGTTCTCACCAGTTTTCCTCCAGTTTCTTGCTCCTTTTTTGAGTCAGGAAAGGAGGACCTCCCCAAAACACCGTACTTGTCTTTTGGTGAAGCTACAGGTGGTTGGACACCCCTGAGGTGCGGAGGCCAGGAAACCCTGCCGTGCCCTTCCTGCACACACCAAGGTGGTCACTCTGCTCCCAGAATTCGATTCACCACAAAAGTCAATTTTTTCTCTTATCTGCCTGAGAACAAGCAAGTACATTTTGTGCCTTGGTTGCTAAATTTTAATGGTTTTCGTGAAAAGCTAATTTGCAGGATTAAGGCTCATCTCTCCCAAAGGTTCCCGCTATCTGAGTGCCAGACCCTCAGGAGCCCGGCGGAAAGTGCAAACGAGGAGCAAGATACTTCCCGCGGCTCCGCGTGCGACAACGGGAGCCGGCTCGGGATCCCAAACCTCTGGGATCAGTCACCTGAACTCAGGCCCTTTTAAATATCTATTAAAAATAATCCAAGGGGTTAAACAGGCTGCAACACGGCGGGACGCGCTCCCCGCACCATCCCTGCCTGCTGTGGTGCAGCGCCGGCATCAGACGTGCTGGAGGAGGAGGGAGTGCATGCGGGGGGAGCCATCTACCTCCCCAAACCTTTTGCTTTCTGATTTTTCTCCTCTGACAGTGTTTTTCTGCTGAGCAAACCAGATAAGTTGCCTGTGCAATAAACACTGGGCGCTGGAAACATCTCCTTACAGGATATTGATGCTGCAATAACTTTTATCGGCAGCCCAAAATACAACTGCTGATACCGTTTCTGCTCATGCATCACTACTGGGTGCCTCCTTCCCCTGTTCCTTTTGCTATCCCTCATAAAAACTAACGCACCTTTCAGCAGCGGGCACAGCTGACCTCCACATTGCATATTATTTATTGCACTACGCCGCATTGTGTATCTCATGGACTGATGTTGCAGAGAGCGGTGATGCATTTTGGTCCAGGATCACAGTAACAATCGCTGGGTGTAACGGGAACACAGCAGTGTGTTGTAGCTCTTTCAGCCTTGTGACCCTTTATTCCAAGACAAACATTTTTACAGCCCTTGTTGTGTTTACTGTCAGAGTAAAAAAATCTTCATTCCTCAGTGGAAATCAGCAGCGCGCGTGTGTGTCTGCTTCGAGGGGTTGCTGGAGTCTGCTTGAAATGTGGATGGTTTGGTCTGTGGTATTGATCTCCTAGGTTGATTGGAAGATAATTGTAGGCTGAAGTACTGAAGGCCACCGTTGCAAGCAATTTGTTTTTCATAAAGGATTGCCAAGGCATGAGATGCTTCAATGCCATAGCAACAAGTGTGATGTAACCGCCAGACAGAGAGCAGGAGGATGCTTATTCATGAAGTGATCCCTAGAGAGGCTGTTTCTTGGCATGGAGAACTCTTCTGCTAGTCAGAAATGTCTCACTTTGAATTACCAATATACCTCAGTCAGAAACTGGAGAGAGAAAATGCACAAGACGCAAGCTTGGTGTTGCGAGGGGAATAACACGCTTTCCTCTACTCTCCCTTTGCAGGTACTGGCTGACGAACAAGGTGCACATCAAGCGACCCACCACCGGCCTCCTCATGTATACCTTAGCCACTCGATTCTGCAACCAGATCTATCTCTATGGCTTCTGGCCCTTCCCCCTGGACCAGAACCAGAATCCGGTCAAGTACCACTACTACGACAGCCTGAAGTACGGCTACACCTCGCAGGCCAGCCCGCACACCATGCCCTTGGAGTTCAAAGCCTTAAAGACGCTGCATCAGCAGGGAGCCTTGAAGCTGACAGTGGGGGAGTGCGACGGGGCCACGTAGGGTGGTCCCTGGCCACGTTCCTGCACAGCTACGGGAGGAAGGGGAGGGGGCAGAAAGGATGAGAGGTGCCTGGTGGGGTTGGTTGTCTTTGTTAATGCGCAGAACAGCGACACAAATATATATACGTGGTACCTATATATATTGACCTGAGTATTATAACTGTTTGGTGTTCGCCAAGGAAGGGGCAGGAGAGGTGCGGGAGCATCTGGTGTGACTGGCCTGGGCAAGACCCCCCCCTCGCCGTGGGCTTGCTGGGCTCGGAAGGGCATTCAACCTACACCCGGAAGGTGTGAAGGTGGCCTTGGTTTTTGAGGGTATGTTAGGTGATGGGTAAACGTTAAGCCGTTTGTTGTGACTGGTCCGAGGTTGGTAGTTAGTTTGTTTGGCCAAGGATGCCAGCGCTGGCGCTCTGCAGCAAGGCATGTTCTTGGCCCCGTGCTTGTGGCGGGGAGGGGAAGGGGTAGGGAGCGGGGTGGGCAAGGAAGGTTTGTTGGCGGCTCTCACAGCCGAGGGACTGCCCACGGCACCAAGCAGGACCCGTCTCCGACCCAGCAGGGACCAGTGCCCGGCAGAGTTGCACACAGATCTGTCCGAAATGTGGAGCACCAGGCTGAGCACAGCCTTCGGAGAGATGAGGGAGAAGCCTCCTGGGCTGCAGCTTGGTCTCCAGGAGATGGTGGGGAGCTGTGCTCAGCTGATCCCGGTGACATTTGCTCGGAGAGGAGACGTGAGGGCCTCCGGAGAACGGGCGCATTGGCTTTGAGCCGGGCAGATGGTGAGGAGGATGCTGAGCCTGTATTTTTCTCTTCCTTTCCTAAGGAGCAATTTAGAAAGGAGCAAAGACGCTGGAACGTGGCAGGACGGAGGTTTGCTGCTGCAAAGTGACACCATTAGTATTAAGTGTCTTACTGTGCCACAGTCGAAGACACTCAACATCTGTCAGGGCTCGTGAAAACCACAAGTACATCTAGCTCTTCATTCCCAAATGCTACCTGCTAAGCAGCCTGCCTTCTCTCCCCCTCCAAAAATAGCCGCTGAAATATTGGTGATAGGCCTGAGACCCAGCCAAGCAGAAAGACTGCAGGACTTCAAGGGACTTTGTCAAGTCTAAATAATTTATTTTCACTTTCTCTGCAAAGAGCCAGCACACAGCGCTGTGTTCCCGAAGTCCCGCTCCGTCCTTTCTTTCAAGCTCCGATTAGCTCTTGCTCTGGATGGTTAAATAGACTGTCAGATGGATCTTGATGAGATGCTTGCCTAGTGATGAACATCAAAGAAATGATCTTTTCCCTTTTTTTTTTTTTCAGAGAGAACCCAAAATATAAAGACGTTTTAATAACCACATTTGCTTTTCTCTAAGTTTGGGGTTTTTTCAGGGAAGCAAGTAGATTGGTCTGATTAGCCTGTTTAATTTTCTGCTTCTGTAGCCTTCTCTACTTGTCTCCTAATCAGCGCTCTGTGCCAAAATGCAGGCGAGTCCGGGGTTCAGTGAGTACAGTTGGGGTTTAATTCATGGGAGAGCAAATACCACGACACGGCCAAGCTTCGGACACGCGCTGCGAAGCTTTCGGGGCTGGGTACCATCACCTTTGTGCCTCCTCCTACTGCTGTGCTTTTTAAGTTAAAAAGCGTGCAGTTTGGGGCTGAAAGACTCGACATTGTCTCTTTAAAAACTGAGTGCTTCGAGTGGTAGAGGGAAGAGCTCACTTTCATGTTTTGGGATGTAGATGCTACTGTACCATAGGAGCCTCCAGCTTGCTAATTAGTGTCAGATGAAGATGCCTAAGATTAAGGTATAAGCAACATTACAGTGGATAAATGTGGGCTGATCTGGCACTGAGGGGATGTTTCTTTCCAGCTCCAGAAAATGATTCCTTTTATGTAATTTTTTAAAACCTGGCACTTTTAAAATTATTTTTACTTGAGTTTAATTGCACAATAAAGCTAAACCTGGCTGTGCACCTCAGCTTAAGCTGCTGGGGTTTCCTGAGACAGGAGGAGACAGAGAGTACAACCGCAAGACGGAAGAAGCCTGCGATCCCAAGGAGCTTCCCGTGATTCAGGAGTGGTTGTTAAAGCCGGATAATTCCCCTGTTTGTCCCCGGCACGGAGGAGAGACGGACTAGGGATGAAGCCGCAGGGATGGCTAAAGCCAGCTGCTGTATTGAGAGGTCTGGACCACGGTGCTGATTGCTGTTAGCAAACCTTCTTTTTAAATAAAAATACAAGAAATGAAACAAACGTGTAGGGGTTTTAATATTTTTTTTTAATTTATTTTCATGGACTAGAAGAGTGAGAAGTGGGGCAAAAACCACATAATTCCATGCCAATTAAATGGGGAGACCTGTCTGGGGTGGGTGGTGGTGCTCTGCCAAGGGGACGTGGGAAGCCACCAGCATGTCCTCATTGCATCTACAGAGATTGTTGAGCTGAGTCTTGTTGAGCTAAGCCTAATAGCAGGACAATGGGGCGAGCCAAGGGTGAAAAGGGGTGGGAGAAGGGTTTTTCTGGTGCCCTTGAAGCAGCTTCTGGATCCAAGTACAGGCAAGGCATTCAGGGGGATGAAATTGCTGGTGATGTTTCTATTCCCAGGGTGGGTCCTGCTCACCCCAGTTTTAAAAATACATTAAACCAAGAGTAAGACACTGCAGCTATTGAAATTGATGGCTGAGCTCCCATTCCACCTCGCTGCCAGGCAGGTTGCTCCCTGCTGAGTTCAGATGTACAAAACCATCTAGAGAATTCCCCTTGTTTTAGTGGGCTGCGTCAAGTCCTCCGGTCTGGTTCTCTGAGCAGCTCCTCAGGTTGGAAACACGCTTTTATCATCTCCCTTTCCAGCAAACAGCTGGGACCCAGCTCCACCAAGCCCTAGCCCCTGCAGCTCGGCAAGCTGTAAAGCCCGCGTGCTGAGTTTTGGGTTCACCTTCCGCTCCTCAAAGCAAGCGGCATTGCTTGCAGTAGGTGGATGCTTTTTGGGCTATTTTTGGGGCAGCTGCCAGTCGTCGAGCAGCCGCGAGGCTGCAGCAAGGCAGCTGCCAGATGCTATGGGGCCCTGACGGCCGCACCAGGCTGCCGCCTGATGAATTTCTTCATGCCCAATTAAGGCTCTCCTGTCATCAAGAGGGAAACAAAAAAAAAAAAAAAAGAGCATGGATGCTATTCAGGCAGGGATGCAGGTGCATTTGTTGCACTGTGAATGTACTTTGCTGCTCTGAACAACTGCAGCAGCTCCCTTTGGTCTTCGGTCCTCCATTCCTCTGCTCCCTTCAGCAGTGAGGCCAGCCCAGACTGGTGATACTGGTGGCTCTGGGATGGGGACCTTCCTCCCATGGGTTAGGCGCATTTGTGCCAAAAGGCCTTGGATGGCAACAAGTGACCTGAACTTGTAAAACTGAGGTAAACTTGAGTCTGCACCCATCTAAACCCAGAGTTTGGGGTTGTGTTTCTCAGCCTGGCTTTTTGGGACAATAATCTAATGAGTGCTTCTGGCCAAACTCAACATTCTTTGGCTCTCCGTGCCTTCCCCTTATAACAGCTCGGGGATAAGGGTCTGCACTTGCCCGCGCAGCCAAGCAACAGCCAGAATTGTTTTTCCCTTTAACAGTGGTGCGCTTGGTTACACCCCAGCCTTCAGATCTGCCCCATGCTTCTTCGTGCCTCGGGGCTAGGAGCCAGCCCAGCCACGAAACCTCACCACACCCTCCGGCACCGCGGCGGGCGCGCGCTCACTCCTGTTTCCCCTTGATTACTGCACTGATTTTTTTTTTTTTTTTTTTTTTGGTCCCTGTTGAACAAAGCTCAAGGAGGGAGCCTGTCATTACAGACCCGGCCAGGCTGAACGAGGATCCTTCAGACAAGAAGTTTAATTCATCTCCTGCCACGCTCGTCGCTCTGTGCGTGCGCTGCACAGCCGTGCCGAGGAGGAATGCAGTGGTACAGCGCTTTTGTTCTCCCTGCAAAAGCATATATACATATACAGTCCTGTGGCTGCTTCTCTCCTGGGGCAGAGCTTGCCCACATCTTGCACTGGCACAGAGCACGGCTCCTCTGGGCAAGATGCAGAGTCCGCAGGCTCCGTGTTGCCAAGATCCTTTATAATTAATGCCTGCATTGCCTTATTTAAAGCTGACTTGGATGAGTTGTAGCAGCTCCTCTGAATGGTGGTGTGGGACCTCAGCTGCCTCCCCTTGCCCAGGCAGGGCTGGCAGAGGCACTGCTTCCCTCCCACTGCCGAAGGAGAGAGATGGAGGAGGGAGGAGCATCTTCCCTTGAACGCTCCATCAGCCAGGGTCAATAACCAACCCTCTGCTTCAGTCACAGCCCAGATAATCAGTGAACAAAGTGCAAATAGTCATCGTGAATCAAATTACATTTAAAAAAATTTTTTTTGCAAGCTGCCTGAGGTGTTTATTTAGTGCTAAGGAACAACTGAATCATCCTTTTTTTTTATTATTTTTTTTGAGTCTTGCAAACCAGAAAGACACAATATTTTGTTTTGAAGATGTGATGAAAATTGTTTGCATTTTCACACTGCATTTTAGATACTGCGTGGGAATAACACTGAACACTGTGGATTTCAGCCAGTCTCACTTAAATGACATAAATATTTTTATTTAATCCCAATATGAATTCATTTTTAATTTTTTTTGTGCAAAATAATCTCAAAAAAAGGTTGCACCATCTACAGATCTTGATATAGAGATGTTACTTTTTGACCACCACTCCTTTTAAAAATTTAAACGACAAGATTTCATGCTAGAGAGGCTTGAAACTATGGAAATTAAAGCTTAAAGCTTTGAGAGACCCACGGGGGACGGCGGGGAAGTGGCTTGCTCCAGCGTGCCCCTCCACGTCAGGAGGTAAAAGCAGGCACATAAACATGGTCTCCAGTGTAATGCTTTGTTAAACCACACATTTTTCAGCTCTTTCAGTGTTTTGGTTGCTTTCCTTGTTAGACTTATCACATTTATGAATGGTTTATTAACACATATTTTCATCACTAAATGTTACTCTACTGCCCTTGGCACCAGACAACGGAATTTTACTCTGAGGTCATCCTTTTGACCACAACAAACGCCTTCTAGCTTTCCTTTTCTTCACCTCTTCTTAATCTTATTTTTCCCTATGAAAACAATTGAGCGTCTACAAGCTGTCAAATCTCTGTTGTGTGTCACCCATGTGTACAAAGAAAGGCCTTGGACAGAGACCTGAACGATAACCCAAAAAATCATCCTCTCCAGAGGATGTCCACCAGGACTTCTCTCCTGGTACTAGCAACATCAGAACATTTGTCAATAAGCTCCTTTTTCCAGCTAGGAATAACTCCTGTTCAGCTCCACCAAACCTAGCCCAATGCATGAGCAAAGCCATCACACACCAATTCTATTTACAATCCAGCTGAAAGCAGACGCATTTAGCAGCTAAACATCATCTCCAAGCAAATCCACAAGCACTTACAAGAATCGCAATCAGCACTCACCAGCTCTTCCCACTGTGATGCCCTCACGACCTTGCGCATGAGCTGAGAACAAACACAACATAACAGCATGGATGGAAGAACCTCCCTCTTGGTTAGCGTAGGAATCCTGGCCAGGGAGATGCCATCTTAGATACCAACCTCCTTTAATATTTCATAGTGCAGACACTGAATTTACTGCTCACGTGCTCAAAACGGAACGGAGCTCTGTCTCTTGCATTGCATCCATGAGAAAAACATGGGATTGGGCAGCAGGACAAACAGTGCCCTTCCAATGCCAAAAAGCAGCTGGGGGTGTTGTCTCCCCTCCAAAGTGCCTGGCCAGGACAAACCTCCCAGGAGTGCAGCCAGCAATAAAAGTTAAGTTCCTCTATGTCGAAATGGTGGCAGGCCATCTGATCCTAATCCTGTGCCTCCAGCAAACGAAACCTCCCAGGCGTTGTGAAATAGCCACAGCTATTTGCTGGTTTGGTTGCCTGGAGAAATTCCTCCAGCGAGGGCCGACGAAGCACTCCGTGTTCTTGCACGACCCAGGCAGCCAAGGTTAAAGCACATTATGGGAACGTAATGGGTTTTTTAACTAGCCCTCTGGAAAGCCTGACACACTGCTTTCTAGAAAATGTTGCAATTTAGGCTTCGGCAGGAACCACAGAGCAAGGAAAATATTGTGCTTGGACCATCAGTCTTGCCGTGTCTTGCTGCACAGGTTCCAGATGAACTTGCTTAACTGGGCTTGTGTCTGAAAATGACTTTGGATGTGAGATTGCTAGAAAAGAGGAGAAGAGGCATGCTCTATTCCTGGACTGCATATTAGTGTTCCATATGGGTGCAGAGCCAAAGCATATGGACCTCCATCTGTCAGGCAGGCCTGGCCTGGCCCCATGGATGCTTTATAATGCACGTAGAGTCATCCAGATTTGGGATTCCTCCAAAGCAAGAGACGAGCCAGTGACTCAAATATTGTGTAAAGCCATTGAAACTAATGGCACTAAACAACAGTCATTTGTCTCCTGTTTGATTTTACTTGCTGCAAAATAAAGAATTAGTTACGGGGGTGGGTGAATGTTGTGTTATGGATGGAAGCTTTGAAGGAAACATGGTTAAAAGAAAGCGAAACGAAAACCATCCCAGTTATTCTATATCGGCTTAGTGCAATGTATTCCCTGGAAAGTAAGCTGTGTCCTTCAACTTCAATAACATGGCATTTATGCTCCATCTGTGATCAGATTTAAAGAGGTCTGCAAGCATAATTCAGCAAACCTTCAATGACAAATTCAAGGAAGATGGACAAAGCCTTCTTGAATTTCTTCCATAGCTAAGACAACTCTAGGAAAAATGAACTTTGCTCATACAAGCTTTACATTAACCACTAGCCCTGGACTTCGATGTTTTTTTTAAAACAAATTATGAGCCCCAAAAAAACTCCAGGTCTTAGCATGCAATGCTTTTCCTTGCATCGGGAAGCCAGTATGTCATCAGACACATCCTGACCTCGCTGAAGTCAAGAGATGCCTTCCACTGAGCCCCTTGGCACCATGATTTCATACACAACTTCAGAAGGTCACACCTCCGTTTCGAAGGATGGACCTCGGCAGGTCAATTTCGGGCACTGTGCTGGGAAAATTTCTGCTGATTTTTTCTGCAGAATTGTGGGGGACACATGATTAAAGTCATGGGATGACCGCCAAGGAGACGTGCTATTGTGTCGGCCCCTGGGAGAGTTCATAGCAGAAAAAAAGCCCTTTCTCCATGAAAATAATTAATTACCATGCACGTTAGCTCTGTGGTTTGGGGAAATTACTGTGGCCTGATTTCCTTCAGCGCTTTTATTCCTGGCTGGAGACCAGGGGAGTTGTTGAGGTTGCTGACTTAAGACACCGTAACAAATGCCTAGAAATGACTGGGCAGGCGTTATGATTTGTAACCTGTGTCTCACCTGCCTCGAGTGCGGGCTTCACGGCATCTTTTCTCGCAATTTTATGGAAAAGGCTGATTTACAAGCATGCCAGCCTGCTCCTGGGCTTTCCAGGGGAGACCAGGAGGGCACAAATTTCTTGGCTGAAAACCACCTGAGAAGCCATGCAGCTCTGAACACGCTGTGGTTTATTTTGGGAAGAAATTCATTTTGGTAATTGCATGTGCTAAACGAAATGCGATTAGGGATGGAGAGAAGGTGTTACATGGGTGTTGGAATAGGAGCTAGCTCCTCGCCAAAGGATCTGCTAAAAGTGTGGACCCCTGAGTGTGCGGCAAGGCAAAGAGGACAGAGAGGAGGTGCTGTAGGGCTGTGTGGTTATTTATGAGCATTTCATGTGAAACAGGGTATGGAAACACTTGCACCCGCGATGTGGCTTTTATGGTCTTCCCAAGGTTTTAATTAAAAATGCAATGAAAGCACAACTATAGGAAACCAAGATGCTTTTAAAAATCATCTGCTGTAAATTGTTTTGTAGAGGAGGGTAAAGAAAATCAAAGAACAACTGTTTGTATAACAGCGTTCAGGACACTGAGTTCACATGGAGAAAGAAATCCTTTGGGAAAGGTTTTCCTGTTAGGAAGCACATGCTGCACAAGACAATAAAGCGCAGGAGAGTTCCTGCGCTGCCCCAGCGATCTGCCAGGAGGCCGCTTCCCCATCGGATACATCTGGCCACCAGAAACCAAACACACGCCAGAGGATGGGGAACGGGGCCACGCGTTGGGAGGTGGGGTGCGAAGGACGTTGGGATTTGGGCTGGGATGAGCTTTGGAGGGCTCGGAGGGGTTTCAGCTGTAATTCCCACACACAACACATTTTGTGTGTGGTGACAGATGCCCTAAAATCATTTTGTGCAGCACCTGTTGCCTCTGACAGAGGCCATGGGATGGAAATGCTGGCATATGACGGAAGGGAGTTAACGAGGCTTGGAGAGGCTGCTGCAGGGCGTGCAGGCATTGTCTCTGGCTGTTTTAACAGGGTTACAAGAGTTTTGGGTGGTTCACAGCTCTGGAAAGGATCAGGAGTTTGCTGCCTACTGCTGCAGACACCCAGTCCATCTGGAGATAAACGCAATGAACATCTCTGTCAGCTGGACCCCTTCCTCATGCCCCTGGGCATTCACATTCTCCATCACTCACATCACCGTGGTGCCTTTAGATCTTAGTTATTACCAGGCATGCTACTTAGCTTTTTGCAAGAAAAGAACTGCCTACGCCCCAAAATGGTCCTTGTTGGTCCCACAGAAGCATCCCAGATGAGTTTTCTTTCTGCCATCCAGGTGAATTCAATGAAAGCCCACAACAGCCATAGCTCCAAGCAGCCCCCAAGGACCAAGGCTCCCTGAGCTGGTAGTCTAAACGGAGATTAGCTTCTAAAATTTAACGAGGATCTCTGTGAAAACGGAGTCCCAAGGATAAAAAAAAACAACGGAAAAAAAGCAGCCCATTGAATACCTATCCAATTAGGGCTTCCAACTGATCCTCATTAAACATCCACTCCTGACATTTGACAGCGCAGTTTAGATTAGAGTGGTGAAAAATCCCCTTGAAAAGGCAGATTGACATTTTGCAGAGGAGTGTTTTCATAGTAATACTAATGGTTTTAAACCCCCAGCTTTTACCCTAACATGGGAAAAAAAAAACAAAACCCCTTGGGCTTGGCAAAGCAGTAAAGACCAGCCATGCTGGCTGG
Source organism: Chlamydotis macqueenii (assembly GCF_036417535.1). Lineage (NCBI taxonomy): Eukaryota > Metazoa > Chordata > Aves > Otidiformes > Otididae > Chlamydotis > Chlamydotis macqueenii. The sequence goes on along the minus strand of NC_141567.1, from coordinate 6,833,849 downwards.
CCAGGAAATTCCCAGTGGCCAAACCCCTTGCTGCAGCGAACGCAGGCAACGCCTGGCCTTGGCTCTCCATGCATAGGGTCCTCGAAAGGGAGCATTTAATAAGATACAGAAGCTGGATTTTTTTTTTTTTTTTTTTTGGCTGAGCTGAATATGAAATTGCCATGGCAACCTTTCTTCTGAGGTGATCCGAGTCAGGTAGCAACAGCAGAGATGAGTTAAAGGTCATCCCTGCAGAGGAAGATGGGCACCGATGAAGCACTTTAACAAGTCCCAGGGGAGGTGGCATTTAAAAGCCACCCGAAAGGCTCAGCCAGATCCATGAAGGCAGAGAAATCTGAGCACAGCAGTTATTTGGGATGCTCCCAGCCAAGAAGCCAGCAGCATTTAGCAGCCAGTCAGCAGTGCCCAGCCATCAGTCCCGTGAGGGTACAAGGAGCCGTGGGATGTGGGTCCAGCCCCAGGTCTCCAGGACCTGGAGAAGGGCTTGCTAGGGGCTGGGTAGGAGCTGGGGAAAATCTTTGCAAGTGAATGCTCCTGCTCCAGAGTGAAAGCAATGGCTACGTGCAAGAAATGAGACCTTGTGCTCCAGCAGGGAGATACAGGGGGAAAATAATTTCAAAAAACATCTAAGACTAATCGCAAAATGATTTTCACCAGGACTTACACTTCCAAACGCCTGAGGTTCTTCAAGAAACATCCATGCCCGTCTCAGAAGAAGGGCTCAATGTGATTTATGGCAACAAGCCAATGCTGTTATCCTCACTCTATAGATAAGAGAAACAGTGGCATGAAGGATTTTGCCATCATCTCTATAACTAAAGCCAGGCACTTCAAATTACAGCTTGGTGTTCAACAAAGGCAGGTGCCCTGTATTTCTGCAAACCCTTTAGCCAAGGGCTCGCACACAGCGTCTTGGGCTTTACAGGGTCAAGGTGGCTTGGTCTACACCACCCATCGCAGATCAGACAGCAAGTCAGTGGTGGCGCCAAAGACAAAATCGCAGGTTTCCTGGCTCCTAGATCTCTAGTTGGCTCCTTTCATTACAGCAAAATATCCTTTCCCGTGTGGCAGAGACAGCCCAGCCTGGGCAGGCAGCAGATTTCAGGACACTCACCTCCACCCCAGCTGGGTCATCGCAACCCAGGGTAGTGGGAGGACAGGGCAAACACCCACAAAAGACTCCTGCCATTTTGGGATGCTTCGCTCTCCGGGGAAGGAAGTACAAACTCTGGAGCTGATAACCCCTGACTTCAATCTTCTTCCCAAATCACAAAATTATTTCAGAATACCAGTGGGAGTGTTTCTGTATGCCATCTATTTTTATTTTCTTTATGTTTCTCTGGTTCTCAGGGTCTTTTTTCAAGCTTTTTCCCTGTAACCATGAGGGCTAGAAACTCCCAGTTTTTGTTGTATTAATGAAAGCTGAGCATCTCAAATATTCTCAAGTTCAAGAGCTGTGACCTCAAAAACCCCACGTATCATATGACCAGTGAAAAAAAGTTGTGTGAGCTCACAGCGCTCCTCTTCCCCATCCTTGCAGAGCTCAGCTTTTACCCGGAGCTCACATCACACTCGGCCATAACTTGCTTTCATCTCCTCCATGGCTGCAGCTCATGGCTCAGGACCTTCACCCTTAGAAATCGGGCAGGAAAATCTCCTTGGGGTGAGCTTGATGACTGGGAGAGAAACCAGAGCTTCAGGAGATCTTGAGAGCTTGGTCTCACTGCTGTACTGCTGGGATCAGAGCCTCCATCGGTAGTTTTAAGCAAGCCCCAAAGGAAAACTCCTACCCCCCTCCAGCCCTGTCATCTCTCAGCCCCTTTGCTTGCCACACAAGTTTCAGATCCCAGCTCCACACATCACACCGGTGGGTTTGTCCAACCCAATGTCTATTTACTCACAGCAAACACGTCTCCCTAGCTCGATTTTGGAGGGAGGATACCAAGAAAAGGTGGATCTGAAATGAAGCCCAAGGAAAGGGCACTGGGGAGACCGTGGTCTGCAAAACACGTGGAAGCTGCAGCCCCCCCGAGACCCCAGGAGTTTGCTGGTTCTTGCCAAGATTTCTGCTTCTCTAACCAAAGCCACAAGCTCGCTGCTGGCCCCAGACCTCCCGGCAGCAAACGCAGCGTTATACAACTGCTTGGTGCCTGTTTGCAGAAATTGGGACAAAGTAAACCATTCTGCTCTGCTTGCGAGAAGGGTCTGTCTGCACCTTCCTCAGCCATTAGAAGCTGGCGTTGCCGTTCGGCTTGTCATCAGAGCCGCTCTAATTTGAACTAATAACTGGGAAACTCATCGCTGATTACAGGGCACTGCCAGGCTCGTAGCTGCCGGCATGCAACCGCGACAAAAAAACAATCCTCCCCCTGCTCTCGACCTGGTAGGATAATATTTCATAGCACTGCCAAAATGGACTTTGGCCATTTATTTTGACAGCTGTAGTTTTAATTATTTATGATGAGATTTTACAATGTTCTGGTAAATGGACTGCAAGGCATTTCATAAAAAAAGAATGAAGTCTTGCAGTGGGCTTGTCTCAGGGCTGTAATAAACCAGGAGGGAGAAGTGAGGAAAGGCTCTGCCAAAGGACCCAGAGCAACAATCTTCTACAGACCCCAAGGAAAAGCTGTTTTCCTTCTGGGCACCTCGATAGTTATCATAAAGCTGAGTGTGTGGACATTTCAAAACTTTGAGGCAGAACACAAATTTGCTCTTTTTTAAGAGCACAGACTTGTTGCAGGAGGGAGGGGACCTGTGAGCAGGAAGATCAGCATGCTCCATCCCTCTGCAGCTTTAATCCCACCCTACCCACCGGGCAGGAGAAGAGCATCCCGACCCCGCAGAGAACTACAGAGTATCAGCGTTCGCTTTCTTGGGGGAAGGACAACAAAAGCCACAATTTTCACAGAAAAGAAAGCTACACAAACACACATACACGGGGATTTAGAAAGACTAAAAAGCTTTCAGCCTGTCCAACATTCACCTATGTTGCCAAAATGCCCCACTGGCATCACTGTTTGGCTATAACGTGCCCTCCTCTGCTAGCCACAGGCGCCTCACAGGTTAGATGAACACGCCTGAAGTGTCCAGGTTGGATCACCTTGATGTGATTTGGTTTGTCTCAGTGAAGAACGTCTGTAAATATCACGTTTCCACTGAAAACTTCAAGCACACAGAATTGAAAATTTCATCAGAAGTATATTTAATGGGAATGATTTTCCTGGTCCTGCTAGGCAGGCTTTAAAATGTGTAAACCTGAGGAGATAATTTAGCATCTCTGCTGCAGCTCTTCATTTTCTGAAGGAGGAGAGAAACAGTAGCCCACCTTGTTAAAGCTCTTGGAGATAGATTGCTGGAGAACATTAAATAAAAGCTCACTGCTACCATTATACGAGGCAGCATTCAAGCTCTTGCCTTTCTCTTGCGAGGTTGAATTTGTGCTGTAACTGGTGCTTGATTAATCCGTGCCCATCGCAAAGGTTGTCCCCGAGATACTGCAGTCATTACTTCAGTATTAGTCTGAGGGGACCCCTCACTTCAGAGATTACTTTAAAGAGGAACGTGAAATGAGCTGAGACCTAACACCTGCACATCAAGAGGAGAGAGATGTAAAAAATAAATGGGTATCTCAAGCAGGGGGTCAGGCTAATCACCCACAGGTTCTGTTTGCTTGGGTGTGTTTCTAACACAGCAGCTGGACTAGATTTCACACATGTTAAAAAGTAAAAGCAATTGAGTATGTCTGAGTCTTAGAGACAGGCGCTGAGGAGAGATCCTTGCTCTGGCAGTTGCCTTCTGCCATGGTTTTCCTCGTGAGACATCCCTTGGCAGCAAGACAGGGCTGTGCCGTGCCCGTGCCGAAGGGCAGCGGCCACGCTCCAACTCCGAGCCGACCAAACCTCCCAGCCATCCCTGAACAGTGTGTGCCCATCTCTGCTGGCCTCCATCTCCTCTGGTCATTTACAGCAGTTGAAAGTCCCATCAGGTCGTTTCCGTGGTCGGGCTGAATTGATACAAATGACTGCAGAATACACAGGGCAGAGGAGGCTCAGACGGGCACTCGGCGGAGCGTTTTGCAAAGAGGATTAGCAGCTGTGGGGGGATGATTATTATCATTAACGATGTCAGAAGGGAGGCAAGCGGAGAGTTTAATATTTTGTATTTTGACAAAAGCCACAGGGTCCAGATTTCCAGTCAAATTCTACAAAACGTTCTGTGCTGAGGCTTGAAAAAACAACGCAAAATGTTTATTATACTAATAATTCTTCAGTTAACGTCAAGACAGGTGAGCAGGTGAACACGCGCTAAGGCTTTGGCAACTGCAAATGCTAAGAAGACCGATGAGACTACACAGGTTATACAGAAGCAGCAGAACGCAGGCTCCTGGGGATTCAGAGAGGGCTGCTGAAGGGAGGAGATGTACATCTCCCACCAGCACCCCAGGCCTCGATTCCTCAGCTGACAGCCACCCCGGGGTGCTCACCACCCTCTCCGTACCAGCACAACACTGCCTGGCAAACTGTGTTTCCAAGCCAGTCTAACACATCTCAGCTTTCCTTAACATAGGCCATGTCCCTCCCTATCCTGGACCTTCAAAGCTGGTTTCCCCCATCCCAGGGACAGCAGCAGGACAGTCGCAGGGCTCAGCAATCTTACTTTATTCTGCAATTTCAAACCTGGGAAATGTAGGTCACTGATCTTCAGCATGACCTACATTCACAGTTCCAAATAAGCCCTTTTTGCCGGTGTTGATGTTTTCTAGCTTCAAGTTGGATCGGGAATACACACATGAATGCCCTGCTTTGCCTGGGTGTCCAAGGAGGGATGTTATGCCTGTGCACAAGCAGATGCTCCCTAGACCAGCCGTGTCCTGCACACATGGCTGCAATGATGCCGGAGCCAACTGCAAACTCAGATCTCTGTGTAAAGGTATCTACTCAGGACTATCCGCATTTTTGCCGTACAGGAGAAGGATGGACAACGAAAGGAATTTTATTATTCCTGCTGTCTTTCTAGGATGTTGAATGGGGCTGGCAGGAGCAAACGAAGGTGCACCCACCGCATGGCCGCCCCTGGCAGAGGCACGAGTGGCCGGCAGCTGCGGCAGCTCCAGCAGTGATGTCCTGCCTTGGCTGCCATCAGTGGCACTCCTGCCATGGGCTTCTCTGGAGGCAGGTTTTTCACTCCAAGTTTCTTCTTCCTTCACATGGTGGAGGAAAAAAAAAAAAAAAAACCTTTTGTGAATACAGGAATTCTTTGTATACTTCATCCATCTTTTACAAAAGTGACAATTTCACTGATCCTTTCAGACCTCGTCTTCACTCCATCCATCATGTCACCTCAACGTCTAGAATATCTTTAGTTTTGGGAAAATATGAGTAACACTGACTGGATTTTGTGCACAAGGGAAAAAGAAAAGCCCTCACATGCCTGCTGCATACACCAGGTTTGGGAGGACATTTCAAATGGTGCTAGACTATTATTAGTAACTTCTTCCACAAGCTAAACATGAAAGAAAAGACAAAATAATCTGAAGGAAGAGGAATGGGGTGAGAAAAGGGGGAAAAGAGAAAAAGGTGCATCCTTGCATGCTCTGGGGACAAGGCATGGAAAAAAAATATCACTCCTGGTGCCCACATACCCTGAGGAAGGCATGCAATAGCGAAGGTCACCTAGCTGTGCTTGGTGGCCTTTGAATGAGACAGTAACACCTGCAAGGACAACAATGTTCACCCAAGGCATGTCTCAAACCCAAGACAGCCTGGCAACAGGGACACAGCATGGCTCAAAGAGCTGGGGGAACACGAATAGCCCCAGCTCTCTCCTGAACTATTTATTTCAAGACTCAGGTGCATTGGACAAATCGCCATCAATGCTCCCCTTCTCTTCTTCCCATCATCGGCTTTCCGAGGCTGCCCAGGGAGAGCTGTATTTGTCACTGATTTCATCTTGTTATCGGCTGACGGGAAATAGGTCAGGCACCTTGGTTTGACTTAGGACCAGCACACTTGGTGCAGCGCTGATCCCAGCACCAAGGGTCCAGCTCTCACCCACGCAGCCTCCCCAGGAACCAGACACCGCTCCTGCCCTTCCCCAGCTCCTTCACCGTGTCTTGTTTATGTTCAGGTCCCATATATCATGTCGGAATGTAGGTCACGGCAAAGACCGTGTCTCAGCAACCTGTGAAATCTCAGCTTAGCCTCGTCTTACGTGCAAGAGGATTTTCTCACCTCCTATCGCTCCGGGCTGCTGCTGCATTGAGTTAGTCCTTCTCGGTGAGCCTGTGCTCCCAAGCAAGCATCAGGAAAACTCATCACAGCAGTGATGGTAAATACCCTCTGACAATGTAAATATTTCAGACTCCTCAGAAAGAAAAGGAGGTTGAGTCATGACAAACCCCAGCATCTCCCGTGAACACCTTTCATACAACGACCTATCCACCACCCCCAAGGCCATTAAAATGTCGCTTTAGCCTCTCTCCCTTCTGTGCACACTGGGGTGAAGAGAAAATCAATCTGTCTTGGCTACATGAGGCACAGATTCTCACAAGCAGTGGGATGGCTCCACATTTGTGTTGGTGGCAGCAGGAGCAGGACCAGTCCTTCTAGCTTTTTATTGCTGGGTGGGCAACGTGAAAAAAAGCAAAAAAAAACCTGTCCACGTTCTGAGAACAAAATAAGGTCTTCCCAGCCGGGAACTGGCAGCACACAAAATCCACCTCTACCATTGTCTTGGCAGCACCGCAGCTGAGCCGGCTGTATTTTTGGCAGGAACCCTTCCTCCTTCTTTCACTTGTGGTCAGTACACGCTTCACCGAAGCCTAACGTGGGCTGAACGACACTGAGCTGTGAAACACCCTGGGTGCTCAGCAGTGCCACGCTGCATTTCCAAACACCCCACTGACGAGAGCCAGCCAGCGGGATGCGATGAAGAGATAGCTGGAGCCATTGAGTGAGATCATTCAATGTATTGGCGATGGCCAACGTGCAGCAGCATGGTCTGAGCTGACCTCCACAATGGCCAAAGTGGCAGGAACAGATCCTTCCTTCCCCCAGCACTTCAAGCCGTGCTATGACACCTGCACCTTCCTACCTCCATCCCAACAGGGTGTCCAAGCCAACGGGATGCATTTTGCTCTGTGCTACATGAAAGTAGCTCCTAACAAGGGCTCTTTGCCTCTGACCTAGCAGCTCATGCATTTTTGGGAGGGTCAAAGATGTGGGGTGCAAAAGCTCAGCGCTGCAGCACCACAACCGCTGACTAACACCCCACCTGCTAAAAACTCGTTATTTGTATTCCACATGCAGGTTTCCTCTGCACACATTTACATTCAGCCCTAATAGGCTTTGCTGAAGTATTTTCAGGTTCTGCAGAAAAACAAAATGCCAAAGGAAGCCTAAAATGCTGAGCTCCTAATGTCCTTCCTCAGATTTCAGCTTTTTAGACAGCACATCAAAAAAGGAACATAATGAGGCTGCTATTATTACTAATGCCTTCCACATTATCCCAGTTGCAGGGAACAATTAAACGGCAGAAACGATGCGCTGCTGCACTTGGGTACGCCGCCAAACTGCGGCTCCGTTCACCTTCTCCTCTCTACTTCTGTTCTTTCCCCACCTGCTCCCCGGCAGAAGGCATGGCACAGCCGGTTTGCTCCGTTCTGAAATTCAAATCAAAGAAAACTCCAAACACTCCCAGTTCCTTTCAGAGAAATAAAATAAAATGAGTGCAGAAAACGTCACCTTCCGGAGGCTTTTGCCCCGGAGCAGCAGCAGCTCCTTGATGCCTCCAGCGCAGGGCAAATTGCACAGCAGCTCTCTGTGATGGGAGGAGACCCACCTTGCACCCGGCTGCTGAAGAGCCCGGCAGGTCTCCTCAGTTCTCTGTCCAAGCCTTTATGAGCCAGACTCATTAATCACCTCTTCCCTACCAAGAGAGACCTTGCTATGCACTCCCTGCTTGCCAGCTCTGCATCGAAAAAGAGCCGGATGCAGTTCCCAGGCTTTTGACCTGAGGTTTCTTGGAGCTTTAGGTTTTGCGGCCCCCTGTGCTGGATGGTTATGTTCTGGCCAACCTGTGAAGCCCTGGTTAAGAGATGGAGCTCTGCGAGGTCTTCCCTGTGGCTCAGGCTGCGCAGGTTGGCAGGAGCTACGAGCTCAGCCCTGCAGAAAGCCAGCCGGCCGTGCAGCGGGCAGCGACGCCAAGCCCAGCCGCACAGTTAAACAGCTGAATAATGCCACTCTGGCACGGAGGTAGCAAATGTCATTCATTTTATGTCTGGAAGCAGGCAGGAGAAAGCAACTTCTAGAGCTAGGAAATGCACGCAACACAACTGAAGCTGTTTGCCTTGTATCGAGAAGTTCTGGACACATGGCTTCCAAAACCAGCATGTTCCACTGGGGCCCTGGGTGAAGCACGGCCACAATGCAAGCACTGGGATAGCCTCAGCATCCTTGCACTTACAGGGCTGTGATTTGGAGAATCTGCATAATTCAAACCTTCAGCCCACCACCATATCTTTACGCAAGCCACCAACTCTATCTTGGATCTGTAGCCTCGTGCCTTCTTCATTGGTCTTCCTCCTCCACCTGGGTCTGACAGGTGAGCACTGGGGTGGGAATATCTTTAGGAAGGAAGGAACCTGGCAGGCATTGGGTCACTTGATGAGATGGGTGTGTAGGGAAGTGGTCAAGACCAGAAAATTCAAAGGGCACAAGTGGAGTAATCACTGCAAGCAGTACGAGTGGTTGAGAGATGCTCCTTTAGCAAAGAGTTTGTGGAGACCAGAGGAGCTTAGCACTCTTGATTAGGATGGATCTCCAGGGACTTCCCAGAGACAGGTAAGGCAGACAAAGGAGCTCAGAGGTTTATTTTTTTCCCTGAGTATCTGGAATGTAGATTTTTTTTTAATCTTTAAGTGAAACAATGGTGGTATCAGAAACCATCTTGCTTGTTTGTTGCTGGCACCCATCTCTGAATGGTTTGGTAATGCTCTGGGGTGGAGAGGGAATGCCTGAAACATCCACCTTCAATACTGGAAATGGGTGAGTGGTCTGAGACCTCTGGCATTAGTGAGGTAGGGTATGGGGAGGTGATGGGACACCTGTATCCGGTCTTTAGGCCTAGATCCACCAAGGAGGGTATCAGCCTTCTCTTCAAAACGCCTGAAGCTTAAAACATCTGAAGATGGAGTGGCCAAGTGCAGTAATGGCAACTTGGAGAGCGGGCACAGGGCGTGTTGGACCAGTGCTCTGACACGGCTGTAGGGCTGCGCTGTGTTCTCATGGGTTTACAGCAAGCGGAACGGGGAATTGACACATCTTGAGTGCTGTGTTCTGCGTTTGACATCTAACGTGGGTTTTTTGAGCCATCTTGTACACGTGTATTTGTTCTCACAAAAGGCTCTTGCCTGTTTGCTTTCACACTAATGAGAGATTCTCACTCATTTCTTTGTTACGCTAGCTCTAATTTCCAACTCTTTGACACGAACAACCGTTTTTCTCTGAAAGGCTGAGATCACATGGCAGGATTATAAACTTACTCCTGAAATGCTCCATTAATAAATAATAAAGTGTTTATAAATATGCAAAATAGATTATTAGTCAATTCTACAAAATCTTGGCTACAGGAGCATAAAAGTGTGCCCTGCAGCTTGTATATCTATTATAAAAAAAAGAGGAAGAAACTAAAAAGAAATTCAGATCCCTTTTTAACTTCCAAGCAGCAAATGCTGAATAATTTACCTCTGATAGTGATTATGTTAAAAGCAAATCATTTGTTTCCTTGAACAGTAGCAAACAATGTGCTGCAAACATGTGATTTTAAAAATACTACGTGTACGCAGAGGCACAGAGTAAGCTGTTCATTTGAACACAGCTCGTTAAATGGAAGCTCTTCAGCAAAAACCTCACCCTGACTGTTAGCATCCTGAATGGTACTATTGTTTTATTTAAGCTTAGCAAGCCTCAGGAACGCTAATACTGCTTTAATAGACCCAGCTCTTAACTACAAGAGCTCAGACCGGAACTTTGAATTAAGTCACACTGAAGTTTGCTCATTACCAAGCAGTGCTGGCCAAAGGATGGCCCACAACGCCCATGGCCAAGCCAAACGGTGCTCCAGGGCCGTGCACGAGGAGAAGCGAGTGTGCCTGGGCGACACGGGGCCACGTTTGCTGCTGTGCACGGCCAGTGGCGAATGCCATCTCCGAGTGTTTCGCTTTACGGCGTAGCGCAGCCTCTGCGTCCCACACCTGCAAACTCCATACCCAAGCCTACGGCAGTTTTAGGGATGGGGTTAGGGCTGAAGCATCAAACGGTTGACCTGTGCTGGGGGATGGATATTCATTTTTAATGTACAGGCTGGGCACGCGGCTTTCAGTAGCTGGTGGGTTTGTGTCGTTGAGTCAGCGTTGGGAAATCGTGGGTCCTGAGGATCTCAGCAGTATTCTGGATAAGATCTGCTCCTCTAGCAATACCCATCCTTGTCAGTAGGTTGTTGCAGCAACATTTGGCCTCATTAGTCTAAGATAAACAGCCGTCTTTCTCCTTCGCCATAGCTTTATCACAAGGGCACTGCAAATCTGTAACTGCAGGTAACCCACACCGGTTGGGGATGGGAGGAAGGTAACTGGGAAGCTGGTGGCAGAAATATTGGAGGAAGCTGGATGGCAAAAGGGGCAGCAGAGGGAGAAGGGCAGGGACCAACCGCATTCACTTTGGAGCTTTGATAGCATTGCTGCACCATCAGCAAGAGGAACTGCTCTGATCTAATTAAAAAAAAAATTAGCAGATCAAGGAACCAGGAGAAATTGCCTAAATGGCCTGGTTTTTCTGTTTACCTGAAAACTATTGATGCCACCGAGATTTGTACTGCAGGAGTCCTTATGCAAGGAGAGGAAGAGAGCTGGGTAATTTCAGCCAGCGTCCAAAAGGCATTGCTGAGACAACTCTGCTGACAGCCAGGCAGAAATGAAGTGGGGAAATGCCAAATGTTCTTGACCTGAGCTTAAACCTTTATGAATTGAGGGCAGGAGAAGAGAAAAGTGTCTGTAAAGAAGCGCTTCTCTTCAGATAAATATGTTTGTATCGGGGCAGAGGCAGTCTGGAAGCTCATGGAGGGGGGGAACAGCTGAGAGGGGGAGGCAAAGGTTTGAGAAGTGATGCTTCAAGGAACTGATGATGATTTGAAGCATTTTATTCATTTTTGCTCAGCAGCAGCGCATTAATTATCCCGACCAGGCATCAGAGCTGATGAGGACCAGCCACATCAACCCAGGCCCCCTTGTATCCCTTTAACAGCCTTGTTACCTGGCAAAAAACGTGTCTCTGAAACTCCCAGCTGAGGATTTACCCTGAGCAGGGCCAGCAAGAGGAGAGAGTTTGGCTTCTGTGATCCTATACAGCCCAGGGCAAGTTGCTCTCCCGCCTGTGTGTAGGTGGGAGCGTTGCCACAGTTATTTCACTGGCTTTTAGACTTGGCAGACCCATCCCCAAGGATGCTCCGTGCTGCCTAAGGCAGGTCAGAGAAGATGGCCAAACTGGCTCATTTGGTTTTTGGAATCAGTGAAAGTCCTGAGCAGGTATCTGTTGCTAAACTGTTGCCAGGCCAGAATAACACCACATACATTGAATTAAATCATCTGGAAAGAGCCAGTATCAGAAGCTCAGAGGAGTCAGGAAGAGCTTTAAGTAGATGATATGTGTTACCTTTCATATAAAAGCCTTAAAATGAATCGACCTGGCTGAAACAGTGCAGGAGGTCATCTAATCTTTATCCATCATCATCTTTCAAAACAGCAGTTCCCATCTGCACAGTACAGAGTGAAACCCTGATGAGGGAATCCGAGTCCTCGCCTCACACGCAGATCAGCAGGTCCCCTCCATCACTGGGAGGGATGGGATGGGATGGGCAGGGACAGTCAACAGCTAGGAGCGTATCCTCAAGCCAGGGCTGGCAGCCTCTGAAGGCTGGCATTTAAGATTGTAATCTCTTCCAAAACAGAAATTGAACGTGCTGGTTGAAGCTGTGAAGCAGATACTCAAGCCCCTCAGGACTCACCTTTCCTTGCCTCATCCACCTGCAGCCTACGCAGGTTTTCCCCTTGGAGCTGGGCTCCCCAGTGCTGCTGGTCCCACAATGTGGATGGAAGGGAGTGAACAAGATGGTTTATGAGAAACCAGCAGGAGGGAGCAAAAAGCCTAGAAACCAGCTTTATGCCCTAATAAGCCATCAAGAACTGCATCTGGATTTTTAAGATCCTTTGCTGCTTAGCTTTAGAAGTGATGGCCACCTCTTCCATATTGCTTTCTTGAACTGAAGACTGGGGGGGGGGGGGGTTATGAGATAGAAGTGCTATTTTGAATTATTTTCAGCTCATTTAATGTGCCACGAGCAAGCAGTCACTAAAGAAGCAAGCCAACCGGGAGGTTAGCTGGCTGAGCTCAGAGGAGTAGATGTCTGTTAGAAACCAGAGCTAGAAGGGTTTCTGGTCTCTTAGAAATAGGCAATTGCCAGCTGATAGCGAAATGAACTATCTTCAATTATGTTTTTGCGCAGCCTAGTTACAGACTACTCGGTCTTAAGCAATTAGAGCTATTCCTGATTCATACTCTTAATAGAGCTCATTGTCAGGTGTCATTCAAATCATCTCAGCGTTAAGATAACCTCTCTCTGATAGCACTTGCCAAACATCGCTGACAATTTTGAAGCTATCAGTATCAAGGCATCCAAAGATCGCCAAGAGACACAAGGCAGGCACTCACTCTCTTTTCCAGGGTTATAACTGTGTATTTGATAGATGAGTTCACCTCACACTTGCGCACGGACTTGCTAATAAGAGCAGCAGCTTGTACGAAGGTGTCAACAGCCACGTACGGGAGACTGGGTAAGACTTGTTATACTCTGGCCCATGCAGAACTCTTCTAGATATTGCAGAAATAACCCTTTAATAGGATCCATTAAACAAAAAATATCTGAATAAAAGCCTGAGAAAATCTTTGCTGTGCAAGAACTTAGTTGTAGCTTCAGGCTTCCCCCATGTCAAAATTCAGAAAGGGCTAAACCGAGCTGAGCCTCACCCCTTCTGCCCAGAGCCCCAGCTGCAACCATCTTCACCAAACTCCAGCTTTTCAGCTCTCATTTAGCAAAGAACTTACACCAGATTTTCAGTCATTTGCTCATCTTTGACTTGAGATCTCATCAGGTACACCCAGAGATCACAGGCGCTACATGGCATCTCTGCTTCTGAAGCCCACGCTAAGGGGAGCCTGTCCTACTCGCAGCTCAGCGCTCGCCTTGATGGGTCTTGAACTCCCTACACAAACCAGCTTTGCTGCACAACAGCTGGCTCATGGCTGAGGCCTGATAGCGTTTTGATGCTAGTATTTTGAATTAGGTTGAGCTTTACTTTGCCGACAGGACATAATTTAAAAGGCACCAGCTGGACAGTAACTGCCTTCTGCCTGCAGCACTGAGTTACTCTTAGACTTGTCACGGTTTAGCCCAGCTCAGCTTGTAAAATACCACACAGCCACACACTCACTCCCACCTCACTGCCTGCTCCAATGGGATGGGGAGGAGAATCAGGAAAGAAAATAAGGCAAAACTCCTGGGTTGAGATAAAAACAGCTTAAGAGAGCAACAGAGGAAAAGAAAACAGAAATGGAAGACAAAAACAGTAACAGAAAATACTTAAGCATGTAACTTACAGTACAACAGCTCTCAGAGGCTCCTGATGCCCAGCTCCCTCCTGAGCAGCAAAACCTGTCCCTCAGCCCCATCCCCACTTTATATACTGAGCCTGACATCACATGGGATGGAACAGCCCTTGGGCCAATTTGGGGAAACTATCCCAGTGCTGGCTAATTGGTAACCTATCCCAGCTGTGTCCCCCAGCCACAGCTGCCACCAGCTCCAGCTCCTCTCCCAGCTCAGGTGAAAATGAATTCCATCCTAGCTGGAACCTGGACAGACCACTACTGTAGAGGAGACATCAAGGCAGAAGCAATCACATGGTAGGTGGGAGATGAGAGAGGCAGAGCTGATTCACACATAGGGTACTGGATCAGTCTGTCCTGTAGCTAGTCTGGGGTCTAGGCATGTCTGCAGTTCATGTAAAAATAGCGCAAGAGGAAAACAGTCTCCAAAGTACTGCTAAGATGTGCACAACAAACAAGCAAGCCTTGAATTGCCCTGATCCTTATCTCTAGCACTTCAGCATCTCACCATGCCCTGAAAACCACGAGGCAAAATTGCTTCAGAGACAGGGAACTTGGTCAAGCAAGACTGAAGTGGAAGGAAGTTTGCTTAATGGCTGTGGCACGCCAGGGAGAGGACATGGCTTGCTTCACTCAACTGGGCTTGGAGACTGGGACAACCCATCTGCAGTTTGTGAGCTCCAAGGTACCAAACATGGTTGTTGTTGAAGGTACTGAGATAGCTTCCCTATAGCAGAGTGGTTTCCCTTCCAAATCCAGGCGTAAGCCTAGCTTCTCAGTGGGGACTTCGTATGATGAAGCACATTCCTCTTCCACGCTGCTAAAACCATTTTTTTGCTCCAGTTCAAGATCACAGGACAAAGGGATTTGCACTGCGGGGACTCGCAGCCCTCTAACGAGGGATCATGCGAGGCTCTCAAATTCACCAAACTTCAATGAGCAACAGCCCCTTTCCCATTTGCTCGTGAAACACAACACACAACACAAAGCAGGATTTTGAGAATGTGTTTAATAATGGCAGTTTCTACTGAAACATGAGAAGTCCATTCAAACTACTCTTACCAATTTTTCTTAAAAAGAAGCTTTGGTCACAATGATAAAATCTCTTAAACATTTTTAAACAAAGTTCAAGCAATTGCACAAAACAAAATGCATGGTCCTGGTAACTCCTCACACAAAAACTGCAGCAGCAGAAACTCAGATCTAACAGAAGAAAAAACCCTTAATGAAAACTATAGCCTGCCACCCTGCAGAGATTATACCGCGTACAGTGAACTAGAGGGAACAGTTACGAACAAAACGTTAAAATGCATTAGTGCTTGTGTGTTCAAGTTCCATTAGCGCTCGTAGACTTCTACAAGTCAGTTTGGGCTTAGGACAGCACAAGTTGGTGTGCTAAACAGGCATCTGCAGTCATCTCCACATCTTCCAGAGGAGCAAAACAAAAGGAAAAATAAAAAAAAAAAAGAAAACCACAAAGCTATCTGTGTACTTCTGATTTAATTCTGCAGGCAAGCATGGCACACCAACTTCTGGCTTCTCAAATATAATCTCTGGTGACAGGACTGTGGTTGGAGTAAAGAAGCTGCAATTCTGTGCAGGGTTTTTCCTCCACAGCACAATATGCACAAATAGGAAAGCCTCTACTTCGCTTGCTGTCTTTGACTTGCTACTAGCTGGTAGATTTTGTAAGCAGTGAGCTAGAGCCAGACATCTGTAATAACATTTCTCTTTTCATTTTCTGTAACAAAAAAAAAATATGCCTTTAAAAATGCTCTTGAACAAAGCAAGTTTGACTATGCAACACAAAATAGCAGCAGATACTAAGACACGCTACAGTCACAATCAGGTTAAATCTGCAGTGTAAGATAGACAGAACATTAAAGTAAAACATTCATGTAGTGGTTAATGGCTATTTCTTCTCCAAAGAACTCCTAGAACTACCTGAACCAAACAGTCCAAATTATTAAAACTATGTTTTAAACTAATTCCTACCATTAAAAAAATATTCATATATATACTATTAGATGAGTCACGTCAAGTGCTCTTAAAATCTTAACGAAATATAGCTATAGAATATTTAACCAGACACTTTAAATCACATACAGCAACTTTTGTAGAGGTAAACATTGCCTCACATTTGCAACAGCAATTGAGTGTCAAACAAAGCATTCAGATTATTTTCACGACCATGAGCAACTAGTGAGGTTGGCCTTTTATTTCCACCAAGCAGCTGCTGCTTTCCTGTAAGCGCTTTTTAGCTTATGGCACAGGGTTTGTGACCTCTCCGAGGAGCCAGAGCATCCCTGCAGCAGCTGGGCATCTCCATCTTCAACATCTTAAATACTTGGTCCCCGTCTACCACTGACATTTGGCCGTGTTACAGAAATGGTGTGCTCTTTTGGCCACAAGCAAAGAAAGTGGATGGCCTTTGCCAGTCTAACTCAGCAAGTGAGCTGAAGTGGTGGAAAAACTCCTGATCTCAAGAACTGACTCACCCTTGGAAAGAAGTGTCCTTTATGCACTTTACCTCTCATCTCTCTCTCCTACATAACTTGGTCTCTCCTTTCTTTTGTGCAAAGAGAAGGCTTCATTCCCTCTCCACCACTCTTCCAGAGTGCCTGATGCTCAGCTTAATGAGTTCTGCAGAAGAGTGGACATGAACATGTTGCCATGGCGTCTGCTCAGGGCAGCCACCTCACTCCATCTCCTCCTCCACAAATGCAAACAAAAGCTTTTAACCTCTCTCTCTCTCTCTCTCTCTTCTCACCACTGCCACTTCTCTGACTTCAAAAGGACTCGATCTGCCTAAGAAGTTCAATTCCTGTTCTTCAAAGTACTTTAGTCCTGAAGAAACACAGTATTTCCTTCAGAATCATCCAGCCTAAGTCTGAAACCTGTTTTACTGAGGTGGGGAAAGAGCTCCAGATCTTATCTCAACCCGCAGCATAGCTCAACCTACTGGTCCCTGCGACTCTTACCAGCCAGAACGCAACTTGCTCAGCCTCATCCGCACCTTGCAGCTGACGCACTGCATATTGCTTAGTAACGGTAATACGGAATGACTCAAACTCATTCCATGAATGAAAATAACATAGCATTTTTATATTGCCTTGATGACTGATATTAACGCAACAGTCTGCTGTGGGATTTTTCCATCCAGGCTGAGTGGGCTGTTTGCAAAGCCTTTGCTGAGTCACAGCTAGGGAAAGCAAGCTGTGTTACGGGAGCTTCTTTTATGAAAGCACAATGCTGGTGGAAAGGAAAAAAAAAAATAATTCCCCTTCACCTCCTTTTACTGACTGCAGGGCCCAAGAGAACTGCATAGGACTGTTGTAGGTCATGGTATCATGACAAAGCAGTTCAGTGTTCTCAGCAAGCCTCAAATCCCAATTGGCCTTCAAAAAAAACCCCCCAAACTGGCAGCTTGCTGCAAGGATGGTACTTTGCCAGATATCTGCAGTCTCCTTGAGGGGTTGTAACTGCAGGAGGCTAGCAGAGGGTCAAGCAAGCAGTGGGACAATCCTAAAACAATTGGAAAATGTGCATTCCCCTAGAAAAGCAAGGCTCCAGCCAGCTTAAAAGCTCAAAATAAAAGGTGTTAAGGAGTGCAGGAAACAGAGAACAAACACGTCAAAGAGAAGTCTGAACTGCATCTGTGGTTACTTTAAAGGAAAACCACAAAGTAAAGAAACTAAACCAGTTAGGTTTGCCCTTTCTAACCATGGCCTGGAAAGCGGACATGCTTGCGGTCTCCTAAACCCAATCCATCCAGATAGAGCAATGTAATTCTCATAGTGTCATCCCACAGCTCTGACCTCTGCAGCGCAAAGCACAGCAAGGAGTGATGGTTAAAAATACATCCTTGAGTTAAATGAGATTTGTCAAGCAGGTGGTAGAGAAAAACTTCCAGTTTGATACAGATTACGATCACTTACATGAAGCTTCCATGAAAAATAAGAGGCGCTCTTCCTGCAATCTAATCATTCCACATGCCGACTTATTTTGCTTAGAAAGAAGGTAATATAGATGAATTGTAGACAAGTCACAGTCAGCACAGGACAGTACAAAACACTGTTTTTACTCCCTGCGAAAGGACAGAAAACTAAAAAAATATATCTTCTTTAACCCAAGATTGTTGTAGTTAAGGGCATGCCTGATTTTTCCTATTTCCCTGTGGTCTCATGTATTAAAGTTGGTCTGATCAGAGCTCCTTGGGACAATGAGAACGTCATCATGAAAGCTTAGTGCAATTGTTGTTTTTAAAAAAAAAAAAAAAATATCAGTAGCAAGTCAAGAAAATTTTCTACATGAGTCAACCTCTCACCACCGCCCCCCACCACCAAAATCCTAAACATACAGTGTGGCATTTCAGCATGGCTTATATTTTTACCACCGAAATTCATAAGTCACTTCTGTAAGGCTCAGAAAATACACTTAGGTTTTTTTTAAACACATGATCTGTTTTAACAATGACCAAAGTTTAACAGTGACTGAAGTATTGAATTAGGATTTTAGAAAATAAGTCCTTAGGGCAGTACGGTTCAATCTTCCTTTTCTTGTTCCTTCTGTAAAACTTATTTAGACCATAGTGAGCTGCAAGTCGGTACACAGGGCTGCTTCTTTTCATGCTTTAGTGACCCTGCAGCCCTCCTAAAGCAAGAGAGAGCAGAGTTTGCAAAGAGGAATTCTGGTCATTCCAACAGAGCAGTTTGGAAACCAGGGAACCAAATGGTGACGATTTGGTCAGAAAATCCATAGCCTGCCGTACGAACAGCACCTCGAGGAGGTGAGGCTTGGTTTGGTCGTAACGCTGCAGAGATGAACGGCTCCCCTTTCACAGTTATGGCTTCAGCAGGTCCCTCGACAGCAGAATGACATCTTGCAGGGCACCAGTGCTCCACAGAGCTGCTTTACCTGGAAAGCAGGAAGAATTAGTATAACTGTAGATTTACAATTAAGTAGCTCACAGGTAGAGATGAGAACCCATGTGAAAAAAAAAAACCCAAAAAGTGTCAAAGGAAAAGGCAGCATTGTTCACTGTGATTGCGATCAGTTGCCTCCAGCAGTTGATTTCCATGGTGACACTGGACACTGACGCGATGTTAACACCATGCCAGGAGAAGCTAGACTAAGCAAAGAAAAAAACAGAGTTATATCAGACAAACCCCAGCTGCTGAAATATCCTGTGAACACTAGAGATGGGGTTGTGCACAGAGTGGCTGCTATTTCACCGTACATGAAACAGCATCTTGGACCTCACAGCTTTTTTTGCCACACCAGTGCAGCCCCTTACTAACCAACACACATGGACTGGCCTCCTTGCTATGGATTCTCCTCCTGACACCCTACTGCTGTAACTGCTTCAGGGTTCAAAAGAAAAGAAAAAAAAAAAAAAAAAAAGTCTTAATAGGAACTTGTTATACTCCATGAAGGAGGTGAGAGCCCTCCCGGAGGACTGCAGCACCAGCCTGTAATTGACTGAACGAGCCAGCAGAATGTGGTGTGCTCTGTAACAACTGTTACAGCCGCATGAGGAAAGAACCTGGCCTTCAGAAACAAACAAAAATTGCTTCCTGACCATCTCTTTCCTCCCCTGCTGTGGACTCATGGGAAATCCTTAACAGCAGCTCCAAAGCTTGGGCAATTTGTTGTATTTATAGTAAGGAGCTGACTGTGTTAGCGATTTGCACCCCCTTCAGATGAGGATAAATGATACTCTCCATTTATACACAACTTGTCACCGCTGCCTGCTGGAAAAAAAAAAAATAAATAAATGAAGCTGCTGCAAACCCCAGTGCAATTCACCTAGCACCATCCAGAATGGCCTATGGCTTTCACTGGCAAAAAAATCCATTAGAGCTGCTCCCATGAGACTCAACACCTTGCTCTAACAAGCAGACAATATCGTGGTCTGTTCAGAGCTGCACACACAGTCAGGATCTGGAAAGGACATATTCAAAGAGAAGACACCAATAGCGTAACTCTCATATTTTACAGAGGCTCCCAAAAGACTCAAGCACATCAAAGGCTGAGCCCTTCAACTGTGATGAAGATGTTTCCATGCAGTTCAATGCTATCGGCGCCTGAAAAAGGGATGAATCCAGAATCCAGTCTTTACATGTGGTGCATCTTTCTTCTAAAACATCCTGCAAGCTCTCAAAAGCCCTTTAGTCCCATGGTGGTTGAATAAATTTTACTGTCTCCTTCCCTCTGCCTGCCACAACTCCTTACACATAAATCTTTCTGCTTTCAAGAGCACTTTAGAAGATGCATTCCTAAAATGCTTCTGCGTTTTGCTAGTACTGCCACTGTTAGAAGGAAAAATGACAATCCGTGTGGAAAACAAACTGAGGAATTTCACTTAGATGACAGGAAGGATGTAGGCTTCAATCCACCCCAAGAAAAACTTTCTTTCGGTACTTATTTAGGAGCGTGACATCAGGGCTGGGACAATTCCAGCTCTGGCATTTAAATTCCAAGTTCTTCCTTGACTCTGGACCGTCACGTGGCACGTAGCAACCCAGACTCAAAATGCTCTGTGGGGATGGTTGTGAAATTCACGCAGCTGGGCTCAGCAAGCGTAGCAAGAGCAGAACGCGCTGCCTCCAACAGCTGCAAAGTCAGCCGGGACAGGAGACGCTGCTGCTAGCCCAGATTACTGAAGTGCTTTCAGAGCTTTTCATGTGCAAGGCACCACAGAATTTATTCAGTACTTGTTTTCAGTTTTCTGTTGAAGCTGACAAAAAATCCCCCAATGAGCTACGCTACAGTTAATAAGCTTAATAAGCTAACAATTTTATTTACCTTTTCAGAAACTAGTTCTTTTTGCAGCTGTTTTAATCTCTTTTTTCTTATTACACAAAACATGCAGAGTGCTCTGTGATGAGGGACGGATGCTAACACCAGTTTGTCAGGGACATCTGCCTGTAACCTACTTTGCTTCGCTCCTCTCTTCTTGAGTACCACACAGTGCCAACCGCCTGATGAATCAATGGCCTAGCACCACCAAGCAGAAGATCATGAAACCCATGCAACTTTCCTTTGCCATCTTTACAGAAAGAGCAAAAAGGAGAGGGAAATCTTAAAATCAAGACCTATTGGTGAAATGAGGAAGAGCACACTTGGAGGATGGGATTTAGCTTTCCACTAACTCATTTTCCAAAATGTGCAGGAAGTGTAATCCCATCATAAAACATGAAAAAATATCTGACATCTGGAAAATGACGACCAATAAAGTTCATATGGTCCAAAAAATCAATTGGACAGGGATACTTTTTGGCCTTCAGCAACACAGATTGAACTGGCAATCAAGAAGCAAACACCCTTTCCGTGTTCAGTTTGCTTTCTCTAGAATAATTTCAGAACAATTCCTGAACTTCTGCTTCAAATGCCTCTTTCAATACCAGAGCAAATACATACAGAAAATCATCCTCCCTATTAAAAAAAAAATTTCCATTAAGCTTTTCAAGGAGGTGTTAACGTCTAAGTGATTTGGCATCTTTGCTCTGTGACAATCTTTGATTTACACTTTCAGCCTCTTGTCACACAGAAATTGTGCCTGCAGGATTAGAGGCCATTGACAGCACTGCTTCCCTGCTACTGAAATGAGATCGCAAAGAGGGTATCTAATCTGGCGCGCACACGCTTCTGCATTTGTCAGAGGCAGGCAGTGGGTGGCTTTCGCATCCACAGAAAGGACTGTGTTTGGCTAAGATTTTGAAGTGGTCTCATTAGTCTGCTTTACAGGAGGAAGGTGGTTATTTCTCATTGCTCTGCTGCCCAAGGGAAGTGGGGGGTGGGATTTACCAGGAGCCCAAAACCTTAAAGCGTCCTGAAAAAAAAAAACCTATTAAAAAAAAGTAACAACCTTCATCCAACAGCCCAATTTATACTGTCTGCTGTTCTTTGATGCCTCATGTGAGACTGGAAACAAATACACACAAGGACAAAGCATTAAAGGAAAGAAAATTAACTGCATAAGAACAATTGGAGAGGTGTATGTCGCTTCTCCCCTGTTGCTGCTAGACATCAACTGCCTTTTAATTAGAGTGCTGTTTGCATTACATGGGGGAGACAGCACAGAATCTCAATTACTCCTCCAAACACAGACACAAGTGCCAGTACAATCTTTCAACGATGGGAGGGGACCTCAAACAAACCAGCCTCATCATCCTCAGTGAAGGCTTATATGCTACAAACCCGAAACAGGACTCTATTTGTGACCTGCGTCTCAGTCAGAGTAGGTTAATATGGGGCTAGGCCAGCTCTTCAGATTTTTCCCTACTGCCAAGTTGGTGGTAACCCTACAGATATGAAAGCATAGGATTGTCTTATAGTACATATAAGTAACACTTGAATTGAATAATGCTTGCTGTCCATAACAGCCAACATGTCCCTGATGCGTTGCTCTTTGGAAAATTGGTTTCATTTCCACTTAATTCCCGTGTTTTCTCAGACGCCTGTATTTTAAAAATATTTTTGGTGCCTTTCTATTGGAAAGTACTGAGCAAACGCCATTGCAGATTGTGGCTTTATGGAGAATGGACCATTTTCCCCATAGTTTCACAGCCTTTAAATCAAAAATGAACAGGACAAAAGATTCCAGCTAATTTCATGTGATAGTCAGGAACCATGGAGACTTTGAAACAGGTTTAAACGGCTATGGAAAGTTGGTTTCTGATGTGGATATGACAGCACGTATGTTACAACACTGAACAACGGGCAGCCCAGCCCTAGGTATATCTTTCAGTACCAGCATGTCACAAAGAAATAAAGAATTAAGGAAATTAGAATAATGACTTGTCAGCCATGGCGCTGCACCAGTGGATCATGCTGATCATGCTGCAGCATGGGGCTGCATGAGGTTTAGCCTCTCTGAAAGCAATCTCAGTGACGGTACCGTCACCCAAGCAGCACCTGGTCAAAATCCCCTCTCCAAGACCTGGTAGCACAGATGGGCCAGAAGTCTGTCGTGCCACAAGCCAAGCGAGCGCCACTACTAGGAGGCTGCTTGAATAAACCCGAACAGCTGTCACAACTGATACTGACTGCTGGCAAGGATGTACCTTCGTTTGAATTTTAAAATAAATAGATAAAAGAGAGAGTGTGGAATATTCTAGCCCATGGGTACCTGTCAGGAGACACCTGACACTCCTCTGTCCCTGTCACAACTGCTTCCAGGTTGCTGCAACTCACAGCGTGATGCTTTAGTTGGCTAACAAGCTGAAACAGTATCACCCTATTCCTTATTCATCAGTCCCAGTGACACCTCTGCAAGCTCACCTGATGCATCTGCACGATTTCTAATTATTTTTTTTTTTAGATAACAGAGAAGGGAAATAGTTTTCTTTACTTAGCAATTAACAAAGGCTCTTTTAAAACTGTAGGCACTTGCAGAATATCCAAAACAAACCTTTCTCTCCAGTTATGTAGCTACCATTAACCACAGAGAGGGATAAAGTTACCTTTCCTTACCCTGTCTACCTGGAATCTGCACCCAGCTGGAAAAAACAAAGGAAGCCTTAGATGGCACAAGGCAACTATTTCCTGAATGCTAATTTTGGGGGTTGGGGGATGGATGCTGGGGAAGGAACCCCAACAGAAGACCTGGTAAACAGTAGTTCACTGACTTACTGTGGGCATGTCCAAGATGCCCTTCCTGTAGCTCTAGCCCTCTCTTTCCGTCTGAACACAAACACCTATGAAGAAACTTCCAACCGGTTTAATGGGGATGTCGATGGTCACATTTTGCAAATGTGAATTGCTGAGAAGTGTCTTTAATGGTGACAGGCGATCGGAACTGCTCGGGGATGTAGTCTCCAGGCCGCACCAAGGAACCAGAAAGCCTGATACCTTTTACAGCAAAGGTATCCTCAAAGAAGCTTTCCCAAAATCAGTACTGCTAAGGGGTTGTCTGTAAGATTATCTCCCAATCTAAACTGAGGTAGCTCCATTCAAGTTAGGCAAACGTATGTCTGAAACAGCAAGGACTTCAGAAAATGTGGAATTTAATAGCTATTGCACTGTGGCAGAAAGGAGGAATTCCCATAGCTGAAAAGAGGACTGGTTGGCTAAGAACCAAAAACCCCTACAGCCTCTGAATAGAACATCACACAAAGTGAAGAGCTGTTTGTACTGCTAAGGAACCCACAAAGACTGAGTAACTTCTGTGAAAGCATCAGCCTGTGCTCCAGGGAAGCAATGTCAGATAACATGACCACAGCTCTCATGAGTCAGACTGTTTCCAGCAAATTCTTTTCTTTGTTCATCTAGTATTTTACTATTAGACATCTTATCCTGAAGCACTGCCATGATTGAGAATCTTCTGTTCTCACTCTTTGGAAAATGCCTCTGATCCCACTACCAAAAGTTCACGGAGAAAGTACTCAGTTAAGAGGAAGAGGGGCAGGAGACATGGGTTGTTAAAGCAGGCCATGGCGAGACAGATCTCCGCACTCTGGCTTTAACAAAGCTCGGTCCCAAAGTAAAAACTGCACAAGCTGAAATTATTAGAGCAAACACAGAGCTGCTACACAGAACGGCAACAATCAGGCAAGGACTGACAGGAATCTTCCAATTCAAGAACAAATTATTTACGTATGAAGGCACAACTCACACTCTGCCTTGTTTCATGGCTTCCCACCATTGCCTGACTTTTCTAGAGAAATAACGCAGCTATTTCGAAAACGACCAGCAGAGCATGTGGTGGTGTGTGTTTCAGATGGTGGCACACATGTGCTTAGAGCAAATGTGATGTTCCTCCTTTGCAAAGTTAGGAGATGGGCAACATAAGTAAAGTCTGTAAAATCTCCATTTAGGAGTTGTCAAGATCTGTGTTTTTATAATTAGGAGAGCTTATTTCAGCAAAAGTGAGACAGATTTTAGAGCTGGCCTTATTTGGATGAGAATGCAACTCAAATGCTGTGGATGGCTTGATGCAAATAAAAATAAGAGATGCAGATACCCTGATGCCATAAATCAACGTGCAGCATCTTTATGTGCTGAGTGGTTGCTATAAATTCTCAAGCCCAGAATAGGCACCAAAAGTTTTGGGTTGTCACATCGCTTCTATCTCAAAAAGACAAACACATTTAAGGAAAGTTTGTTGCTAAGGGATAACCGCTAATAACATCAGTGAGGGACCAGAGTTCTCTCCGCCACAGAACAACCTGAGAGCACCCTGGTAGAAACTCAGAGGTTGGTGGAGATTTGACACCATCTCCCTCCCAGGCTCACAGCAATGGCAGTGCCTAGGAAAGCAGCCCTTGACCCACAGCCCTCCATCCGGCGCATGCGTAGGCACTGAGAGCGCACAGGAACAACTGCCAACAGCTGCCCGAGAGGGGAAGTTCAGTCTGTTAAAGCTCGTTAACGATTTGGCGCACATGTGTCCCATTGTGCTGCTCTGCAGAGGAAAGAGGGGGGCAGGCAGCCTGGGGGTAGCAACGCGGTTATTACAAGAGCAGGAGAGTGCAGAGCAATGTGTTCTGAGAACAGGCAGAGGGGCTGTAAAGGAGAGTGATAACGGTTGGGCAAAGTGAAAGGGAGACTGTCACTGCCTCACCTCTGCCAAGCTGGCCCAGAAGAGAAAAAAAGAACTGTCTTCACTAATAAGAGCTCAGAGAGCAAGCCTAACCAGGCAGGTTCGCAGCAGTACCTGTATTTCACATCAAACACCGTTGAGTCTTCATCCTCATCGTCTTCTTCATTCAGAGGAGCCATTTCTACCCGCTCGGCTGGAGTGGTGATTATGTCGTACTTCCTGGTCTTCTTAATCCTCTTGCCAGACCTGAAACACAGAGGTGGGGAGGGAAGCATTGTCTTTACACAGTATTCCTTGGAGACGCTGAAGCTGTTCCCACCAACTGAACCACCACCCTATTTGATTCAGCCCTCCCCAGACGTGAAGGCTGCAGAGCCAGCCTGCATCCCCTCTTGCAGCTTTTCCAAGGCCAGCGTTTGTGCCCATAAGTGTAGAGTACAGTTTCTCTGCAACTGCAATCCAGATCAACGTCAGTCTTTCAGCCGCTGACAAACTAGAGATTCCTTGGCATCCAAGGCAGGCATACGAGTGCAGCAGCCCACTGCGTCCTCCTGCTGCCACGCTCAGTAAGTGAGACGTGGGCTTAATCAGCAGCAGCAGCCAATGGTTTAGTGAACATGTTTAGATGAGAAAGCCCAGGTTAAGCCATGCTGGGACAAGGGAATGTTCTAGGCAGGATTATAAGGAGCAAAGGGGTGGTGATGTTTGGGTACAAACAGCCAGCTCTCTTTTCTTGCTATTAGGCCAAGCTCAGGACTTCTAGAGCAACAACCTTGAGCCGTGTCAGAGAAGTTTCATGCTCTATGATGTGTAAGCGCTATGAAAAATTATCAACTATCATTTGAAGCTAACTGTACCTACCACCTCTCCTCCTATAGACACCAGCCTTGCTTTCCTTTCGAGGTGGAGATGCTCAAGCACCTGCGTGTCCCACGGTTTTTAGAGGCCTATTTTCTAACACTTACTTTTACTTTCAATTAACAAACACTTGGTGCACAGCTTTTTGACTAATTATCTACCTGTAGCCTGAATTGTGCAGGTCTTTTTTACTTCACCTACTCCTTTCATGCATATTAGGAGTGTCACACTGCTCACGCACAAATCCAGTTTTGTGATATACATTAAAGAAGGCGCTGATGTGTACGGCTAGCCTTCAGGGAGAAAAGTGGATGGTTTTGGTTAACAAACTGCAGAATTTTCCCCTTCAGCTTTTATAAAACAAAACTGGCAACTGCCAAGCACGAGAAGGAGCTTATGTAGGCACAAGCAAGCAGCCTCTTAATTTTTGGTAATTGCAACTACTGCTCTGAACAGACAGCAGGTCACGAGTACACTTTCACCATCAAGGAGCCTTGCCCTGGCACGTCATGCAAGGTGTGCCAGATTCAACACTGCCGTTTTTGCATCAAGAACGGATGCCTTTTAAAGAGTTACACAAGCACAAAAAGTTAAAGAGCACGAACTGAGGTGTGAGCATTAGAGAGACTGCAACTCAAGCCCTGTGTTTACATCTCCACTGCAATGGCCCTGTCCAGGCTTACAGTAAAGGAAATTTAAACAGGCGAACAGCTGACGTGGAAGTCTCAGCGCCTCTGCCTACCATTGCGTTTGGGCAGCAGTCCAAGGCTGAACAAACAGGTCCCAGCCCTTGGGATGGAGCAGTTTGCATTTCTTCCCTGTTCTGAAGGCACCAGAAGCGAGAAGAAAGACATCTCCTGTCGTCAAATCTTTGTAGCAATCTGTGCCGCCGTGTCACGTAGAGCACAGGGTGGTTTGTTCTAATACTGCTGTTGTTGAAACAAGCAATTTTATATCCAATACAGTAGAACTCTTAACCCAAACACTTGAAAATCCTTTCGAAAACACTTCTCTATATTATTCTGCTTCTCAGCCAAGACCTAGCAGCAAAGTGATGCTGGGAGGTCTCATCTTACAAGACATGCGCTGCTTTTACAAGAAACATTTCCTCCCGCTGTGAAGCCTAAACATAGACCAAAACTAACCTGTGTCTACCTGTCAGAACAAAGCAAGCACAGCCTTACCATTTCGCCTTACACGTACAGTCTGCAGGTGGTTTCCATAGGTTCACCCATTTAAGACCCTACCTGCGTATCAGGTCCACTTCACCGAGAGACCTCCTCCCTCATTCCCTCCATTAGAAAACATAACTTATTTTACTGAGTTCATCTTACAACAGTTAATATTGGAGTGTTTGAGGCAATTATTGCAGAATAAGTATTTTTAGAAATTGAAAACTAGAACCCTTTAGCCTCCAGCCATAATTAGTCTATTTGGGCTACACTTTAAAGAGGACCTGGAGCAGAACTCGCTGCAGCGTCATCTATTAATCCTTCACAACCCTCACTTAACCACAGTGCTCATTTAGAAAAGGGAGGAAGCTCATTTCGCTGCTGGCTTTTGGCGAAACCACTACAGTCAGCTGTTTGCCACTGGCAGGGCGAAAGGGTCTTTCCTTGCCTCTTCTTCCTCAATTAATTCTACACCAGATTACCTAGCTAATTTTTCATTAATCTGCACTTTTCAGTGGTCTGTTTTCTCATACCTGCTCATTTGAACAACTCCCCTAGGCTTCATAAATACTAGAAGACTTAGCCGAGCTAACTTTAAAGGAAAGCCCTGGGAGTGTCTCTACATGCATGCAAAATAAATCAGGAAACGGTTGCACATTAAAACTACCGAACCTCAGTAGGATTCCTGTAATCATCAGTGACGACAAGGCAGAAGGAAAAGCACTTTATCCAGCCCGGTGGGACCAGGCAGCATCTTTTGTTTGCAGACAGACAGCAGAGTCAGCGGAGCAGCACAGGGCAGGAACTACAGAACACAAATGTTTCATGAACTTTGGAGACCTCCTGGATAGGATCAGGACACATCAGCCCCCACTGGCAAAGAGAGGATCTCCTTTCCAGCCACGTTTGCTTTATGTGGGTTTTTTTAAAGCAAACAAGAAAGAAGTGTGCTGCAAGTTGTGGTCAGAGTATGCCCATCACATAATGACAAGCTGAAATGCTCTCCAAGTGCTTTAGCCAGAGTAGAAGCGGAACTTGTTATTTCAGGGCAGAATACTGTCTTCCACTTAAAAAAAAAAAAAAAAGAAAATCACTTTGCTTCTCCTGTCTGACTTCAGCCACCTCCTGTAATTAGAAGGGGATGCTACAGGTCTTGCACTGAATAATCACGAGGAGGGGGGAAAAAAAAAAAAAAGTGAAGTGCAGCCAGGGATATTAACCTTTCACATTAGACCCAGTGCTGCTCCCACTAAAACCAACTCGCTGGCGTTAACAGAAGGCAGACATAGTGAGTGCAGTGCTTAACTGAGAAAAGACAAAGAATATTCGGCCTGATGTAAGGGCCTGTTTCCAGTTCCTCCTGAGCTGTTCAGCCACAGTGGTGCTCACACACCGGTACTGCCCTTGGGCTCGAATGCCTCTGCCACCACGCACCACACCAGGGTCTGGTCCATCAGAAATCAGATGCACTCCCTTCCTTGCGTCCCGCGGCACGCGGAGGGACAACATACAGAGATGGGCTGGAGCAGAACGCTGACTTTGTGTCTCTGTATTTTGACCGGGGGCTATTTTGATCAAGCACCAGTCACATGCGGCACTTCATCTTCCTTTCTGGGGCATCATGTGGCAGAGTAAATGCCCAACTTAACTCACTAGTTCATTATATTATTTACGCCTCTAATCTATTTTAGCCAACAGCCCTGATATTTAAAGATAATGCTTTTCTTGACCCAGAGAGAGGTCTCTGCATTTCTAAGCTAGCATTAACACTTCCTGCCAAGAGATGCAGAGGCAGGGGACCATCCCCTGGAAAAAAAGAAAAAACAAAAAATCCCCTATCCCTTCTTAGCAGAGTGCTTATTGGAAGTCTAATTAAGCCAGCTATAATCTTCCTCTTAGAACTGCAGCAATGTTATACAGGGAATGGAATTGGGACCAGTTTATTTATTGTTAACAGGCCCCCTTAACAGATTAAAAAAAAAAATGGAAATATAAACCTGGAGAAACTCCAGGCTTATTATCAGCTGATGAATTAGATCAGCGATACTTCATTACTGTTGATCTGTCTGGGTATCTCTGCTCTCTGGATGGTGCTGCATACAACAAAGTTAAACCACAAGCTAAGTCCTCACATGTTTTCTGGATATACATTGCTGTAGCAAACTGAAGGTGCCGTGTTTTCTAAAAATCAAGTCTTTAAGATGGAATACACATGGCAACAAAAAGCAGAAGTGTCCCTGTGTTGAACTGCACTGCTAATAGGAGGGATGGATCAGAAACTGCTACTGGGAAAAACTTCAGGAACACCTAAATGGCATATTGTTGTGGTCCAGCAAAGCAGTGACGCCTGTAAGCAATTAAAATACAGCCACTCTTAACTGGTGGTCAGCACCAGTGCCAGCATGCACTTCCAAACATCACAGCACAATCAGACCAATATTATCTGAGATGTGCTCGAGAAGCATCCTTGTTTTACAGGGGAGAGCTACAGAAACTTTTATGATCTACTCAAACTCTTCAAGGCAGTGAATCCTACAACAAGGAACAGCATTCATCCCCTGCTGCAACTGTTCACAGCAGAGCTGTAAAGATCCCAAGACAGTATTAGCAATCCCCTCTCCCTTCCTTCTGCCAATTTGCTGTCACGCTCACATCAAAACCACCCAGTCGTCCCAAAGACAGGACCTCTGAGACCCAGGACAAGTGTCCCATTTGTCACTCTCTGTGGCCCTCACTAAACTGCACGCAGTTTAAATGAAGCTTTCGTGGGTCACAAATAGATATTTTCAGGGGTTGGTTGTTTTATTGTTTTTTTTTCCCTTCTCCATTTGAGGTCATTTTAATGGTGAGGTTTTTTTTTTCCTGTTCCTGGCAGAGGTCTTGTCTTTGCTGAAGCACTCTAACTGCTTATAATACAATTAATTTTAAATCAGTCAAACTCTCTGGGGTTAAGCCTTGGACGGCCCGGAGCAGTTGTCTAGCTCATAGAACAATGGGTCTTGTATCTTATGATCATATGCTTGAACCTTTCTCCTCAATCTCAGTAATTTATACCAGTTCTGCAATTACTGGAAAACTAAGATTAAAGTAGCATTTCAGGAAGAAATCAAAACTGAACAACATGCAATGTAACAAAGCAATGAGCTACAAAATAAGAAGGTAGTTTCTCTCTAAAAATCTAGATAAAAAGCAGCCTTTTCCAGCCTGGCTTCTGTTTATTCAAGAACAGGTCAAGACATGTAGCAAACACTTAATGCACACAGTTTCCTGCAACTAAAGCTTTGAGTTGCTTTCAGCTGAGCCATCTGAGCAGAAGTAACTTATCCAGTTTCCCTAGAAAGCATATGGTCTACCAGCACAGATAGCCACATCTGAAAAATTACATTTCCTGGGAGCTGATCCCAAGAATTGTATTGCAATTAAACGAACTGAGCTGCGCCACGAGACAGAAATAGGGCAGAATACGGAGGCAGAAAGGCAAAAATAAAAAGCACAGGCAAAAGAGTGAATTTAGCCGCATGAACTGTTCATAAGCTGTTGCAAAACAGTGTTTCTTGGTAATGCAAACTATCCAACTATGCGATTGAGAATAACATTAAATTCGGTTTGTTGTGGAAATGGTTTTGTTTTGGGAGCATGCAGTACCCAAGGGTACAGGGAAAAAAGCAAGCTCAGAACTGAGCTTGCCAAAAAAAAACCCCAACCTACAGCAAATTGAGCCTTGCCACATGCAGACAAGTAGCAGAGTCTTGGCTGGCCTTCCTGATCTCTAGTAGCCACAGAGAGAAAGGAAATTCAGACTACTTTGGGTGATATCACATTCTGAATCACAGCACCATCAGATGGATTCAGAGCACAACATTCCTAAGAGGAATGAAGAGGAATCTCTTGAGTGTTGTCTTAAAAATAAAGCTGGAAAGCTGGAGAAGTATATCTACCCCTTCTTAAACAAAAAAAAACCAAAAAAAGAAAATAATGTATACTTAAAAATACATAGAAATTAGATGTTAAAAAAAAAAAGTGTAAAAAAATAAATCCAATGCCTGTGACAAGTATCTGGCTACTTACTAGTTCATTTCATCTCTGCAACCCATATCTAAAAGGATAATTTACTTCCAGCAACTGAGAACAATTTTGCAGTGAAGGTTTAATCAAAGATTGGATTTCAGCAAAATCTCTTTAATAGGAATCCATGACACTTCAGGAAAAAATAGCAATGCTTTTGACTAAGTATGAACAAAGCTCCTATTCTGGCAGAGAAAAGCTTTACATTTATTGAGGGTAAATCCCTTATCTCTTCTGCAACAGAATCTCCGATCTGTGTAGTACAAGCGTGACACTGTACAAACATACCTGTTGGTATTTTTGTCTCATTTGCAACCGGCATAATTGTTTACAAACACGTGCTCTGACAGATAAAGAAAGAAACGCACTCGGAAGTCGAAAGCTTCACTTTCCATTTTCCTTGCAGGTTTTATGACAGATACAGGAGAGATCTCAGAGGGATTTTTTTTTTTAACCTGTCTTTAATACTGCATTATCTTAAACCAGTTGGATAATGACAACTTTGGCATTGGAGAATTAATCCATCATTCCCAAGGTGACTTTAACCTGAACCTGTTTTTCCTGATTATGGTATAGGGAAAGGTCTTTAAGGGCTATCAGTTTGCTTTCTTTGGCTAGAAATGTTCAGCCTTATGCCAGGTCTCCTTGACACGAAGCTTTGCTTTATACCCAGAAGAAACTGAGGCAGAGGAAATAAACTCTCCAAGATCACAGAGAACTAGGAATAGAAACAAATTTTAATTCTGCACTTAGTTATAGACTTCCTAATCCTAGCTTATATACCTAGTACCAGTTTTGCTGTGTTTGTCCATGACAACTTTATACAGCTGCAAAGTGGTTATATTGATTAAAAAAAAAATTATCATCAATATTTTTCTGGGTTCTCCCAAACCACCTCACTTGAATGAGCACATTTATTTGCATTGTCTTTTGCCAGCTGCTGCAACACGTAAGAAGAATTTAGTTAAATGTCAATTTCTTTAGAAAATATCAGTTCTTAGCATTTTGGTCTTTAAGACCACACTTTATAATACTATTGTTGTGAACACTGCCCTTCCTACATGGATTTAATTCAGAAGCAGAAGAAGCAGAGCATTCAGCTGCAGACATCATGTAAATACAAAGGAGCTGCTTGAAGACAGAACAAGGAAGAATTTGCCAACTCCACTTGTTCAACTACTCCAGTCACTCGAGATGCGGCACACACCCCCTCCCTGCCGCTCTACTCTGCGGGCTCTTTCCTGATGCCCCTACCTAGAAGTCAGATGACTGCTAACTACTGAAAGTTTGCAATCTTCCTGGCAAAGCTGGGCACAAACAAGCAACATTTTTCTATTTGTAGGCTTCGTGAGACCAGGACAGCCTCCAGTGCACTATGGGGACCCTCACCACTACCCTGAGATAAATAAATAACAGTGCCAAAATGGGTTTTAATATTTGCTTTTCCTCTGCTCTGGCAACAAACTGAGAGGAAGAATGGCTTTCTAAAGGGACTAAGTTTAATTTGCTCATGTCCCTTGCAGTGGGAGACGATACGTGAGTTTCAAGGGCTGCCTGCGCCAGCACCAACCCACTTCAGCAGTGTAAAGGGCAGTGAATGAACTGGCCCAGGCCGGTTACGCCACGCTAAACAGATGAGATACAAGCACCAAGCAGACACAAACCTCTGCCCAGCTTCCTGCTGCCCAGCACTTCTCCCGGCTCTGCGAGCAACCTTTTCTTCCCTTCTGTGCTGGGAGCAGGAGCTTGCACCCATCAGCAACCGATGTGACTGAAACATCAGGGAGCTGCGTCATACAGCACTGAGCATGGTTCCAATCAAAGCAGGGCTCTGATCTAAAACAACATCTACTTTTGGTTACACTGGAGCTCCTCAAGCCTATCTGCTTAAGCTTAATTACAAGCTAAAAAAAAAAAACCGTCTTCTATACTTAGCATGAGTTACTACAGCAATGGCAGCCGCGTTACCTCCTGGGTGCACACACCGCACGTGGCGGAGGCTGGTCAGGACCTCTCGACATCAAGCAAGGCCACACAGTTGGGCTTTGAGTATCTCCACAGATGGAGACCCCACAGCCTCCTCGGGCCACCCACTCCAGCAACCCGCCACCCTCACAGCACAAAAACCCACGTACTTTTGTACTTTTCCGTATTTCGCTTTGTGCCCGCTCCCGTCCCAGCCCAGCGCCATGGCCCCACACGCCACACTGGGACCTGTGTACCCCACATCTAAAACCAGCCACTTGAAACCCAACTATTTTTCCACAAAAGCAGAGAAAGATGCAGATTTGTGAAGCCGGCGGTGCCCCTGCAACTCCAAGGGAGTTTCATGAGGCCGTGCTTAAAGCCAGGCTTTAAAAATATCATTAACAGGTGAGGCGCCTGGGCCGCCCGCCTCTCCGGGGAGGCGCCGACAGGGCCCACCCGAGCCCCGGCCTCCCTCCTCCTCCTCGGCCGGCGGCAAGGGGAGCCCCGAGGCCTTGGTCCCTCAGCCGGCACCTGCCGGGGTAGGGCACGGGGTGGCCCGGCCGGGCCCTACCTGAAGACGCGGAGCAGGAGGCAGCCGATGAGGGCGGCCGTGAGGGCGCAGGCCCCGATGACAGCGGCCTTCAGCGCGGAGAGGTCGCGGAGCAGGGCGGGCACGGGGCTGAGCTGGGCCCCGCTGTGGTTGCCGGCCGCGCCGGCCGGTTCGGCGGGCAGGCGGCTGCCGTTCACCGCCGCTACCGGCCCCGCCGCCGGTTCCTGGCTGCCGCGGGCTCCGGGCGCGGCCAGCAGCAGCAGCGGCAGCAGCAGGCAGCCCCAGAGCAGCAGCAGCGGGGCGGCGGAGCGCATCCTGACCGGCTCCGGCCGCCGCCGCGCCGAGCCCCGGAAGGCAGCGCCGGCCTGCCCGGCCCGGCCCGGCCCGCCTCCCCGAGAGGCGCCGCCTCCCGCGGCCGGGGCCCCGCTGCCAGAGCCGGGGCTGAGCGGGCAGGGGGGAGGCCGGTACGGCGGCCTCGGGCGCCTCCGCCCCGCGGTTCCTCCCGCCGGGCCCAGCGCGGTGCTCGGCGCTCCGCCGCCCCCGCTGCCTGCGCCGTTTGCCGGCCGGTGGCGGCTGCTCGGAGTTACAACACGGGGCATCTACCCAGATGCAGGAACGAAGCGATCGGGGAGTTCAGACTGCGATCAGATGTGGTACAGAGCTCCCTGGGCGCCTGGTTCAGCACGGCGTAGCTGCTAATCTCAAGAATTCCGAGATCAGATTTACAATTTTTTTTTTGCTTTTCCACTGGCCTCCTGGGCTTTGCTTCCAGGTTGATTTATTTCACATCTTTAAAATCATAAAAAAAAGATCCGTAGAAATCATGGCCGCAGTTCTGCAAACCACCCCAGGCCTGCTGAGCATGGAACCAGTGCCATCGACTAAGCCAGACAGGGAGAATAAATAGGATTGTGAGGGAGCCTGTGCCTTGATACTGCTAAGATACAATTTCATTTTGCTCTCCATGTTTCGTCTTAGCATGAGCTTCACCGCTGCAAAATAACTGTGTCTGGGGAGAAGGGCGTGTTGCCACCAAAATGAAGTGAAACAGAGAAGGAGGGAAAGAAGAGTGAGCCGATTTCCTCTGTATTAAACTCTTTACTACAGGGTTGGCATGGCAGGGTATAATCTATCGGAACGTGTGACTGAACTGTGAAAAGGATTACAGAGATGTATTCCTGCCTGCAATGTCCCGTAGGAAAGGTGGCAGTGAAATAACGCGGGGTTCATCGACTTTCCCTGCCAATTGGGATGCTCTATCAAATGCCACCCACTCGGTAATAAAAGCAGCCTGTGTGTTTTGCAGGAAGTTCATTGGGATGAGGAAATTTTGACGTGGATGATGTGCAGAGGGCTCCCTAGACAGTCTGAATTGGTCATTGTTCCAGCTTTATTTCATGGCTTCCTTTTGTGTAGTTTCCAACATGGGGCCTCAGTTTACTTCTGTTCAGAAAAAAAAGAAAAAAATCCAGCTGGGCAGGAGGTCAAATTGGTGATGCAGACTCTTTCCCAAACATTGATGTGAGTGCTGCTCACATGATTTATTATTTGTAAACACTGACCCTGATGTTGGCCCTGCCTGTTCTGAGATGTTTGCCAGCTGCTGCTCAGCCTCTATCAGATTTCACTTGGTCATACCCTGCCATTCCTCTTGCCGTGCAGTGCTTCTCCGTAGGGCGAAGCAAGAGGTGTAGGGGCTTCCAAAGTGAGAAGCACCTCTGGCTGGTCACAGAGCTTAGGGTCCAAATCCACATCTACTAGTCACCTTTACTTGTCCATGTGAAATCAGAGCTCCACACTGCGCACATACCTAGTCAAAGACACTCTTCACCCTCAAAAACTA
The DNA here is from genome assembly GCF_036417535.1 of Chlamydotis macqueenii. Lineage (NCBI taxonomy): Eukaryota > Metazoa > Chordata > Aves > Otidiformes > Otididae > Chlamydotis > Chlamydotis macqueenii. The sequence goes on along the minus strand of NC_141567.1, from coordinate 6,798,127 downwards.
ACATTCACAATCATTATGTGGGAATCCTGAGTGTGAATCCACTTGGGATTCTACCTTAAGTGCTCAGCCATTAGACAGGAGTGATAAGCAAACACTGGATGATGTCCCATGCTGATCCTTGTGTCCGGTGTTTGGTGTTCCTTGGACAAGGAGAGATGAACGGCAAAGAATCCCAATAAGCTTACTCAGAGTCAAATACTGCCGGCATTGCCGTGGCGTGATGCGGGATGGGTGGGCAGCACAAAAACCTTCTTGAGCCTGAAAAATGGACGTTGCTGGACCTACAATTTTCCTGTGATCATCTTTGATCTTATCTCCGCATTGCGGCTGTGGTGCTGGGCTGTGGGGCACTGTGGGCTTTGTAAGCCAAGTCATTTTGTTCCACATTCATTTTTTTTTTTAATAGAGCCAGAATTATTCCTGAAATAAATATTCTGCAAATTTGCAACAAGATTTGCTGTATTGTATAAGCGTATCAGTGTAATTTCCTCTGAAATGCACAGCCTGAAACATCTGTTACTTGACTAGCATAAACCGGGCAGTGCTGGATCTGGCACATTTGTTTGACTTTTATTGCTACTTTGGCTTTTTTTGATGTTCCTGTGGCAGATATTTCAATCTACTAAGATTTAGGCTGAAAGCCAGCAGAGGGAATTAATATTTATTGTCACTACAGAGTTCTTCTATTTGACAAGGTGCAATTGTACCAGTATGTGTGGTGTCAAACATATTCCAAACAGTCTAGAAATGATAAAGCTCAGGATCCTGCTGGCTTGTTTCTGATCCCTCTAAGAAGCAGGCTCATGCAGTTGGGATTTTTGGTGCTCAGGTGGGACGCTGCACAGCAGGAGGAAAAAAAGGAAGGCGTTATCCACATGCAAAGTGCAGTTAATTCCATTTGTGCCCTTGCTCTGTCCCCTGCCTTCTAAGGATCTTGTTTATGCCCTCCTCTGCCCTTGGTAATCTGGGTCTGATCACAATTGGGTTTAATGAGCCAGTCTGCAATGGTGGTTAATGATTTGGATGCTTTTTATTGCATTCCTCACATTCAGTTAGTTTCTGATCAGCAATGTCTGGAGACACATGAGGGTAGAGGCTGGATTGTGTTTTGAAATGGAACTTGCAGAGCGGACAGGTCCCATAATTCATACCTCTGTGTACCCCTTGCGTGAACACTGTGTGTCTTTTCCACTGGAAGACGTCAGAGAAATGCAGACGTGACTGAACACAGAGCATTTTAGGAGGCTGGTCCTGAGACGATACGTCAGCGGTGCTTGGAGCCACATCTGAAGCTCTCTGAAAGAAAGAGATATCTTCATCTTGGCTTAGGTGACCCTTCCATCAACCTCTGCATTGCTTTGAGGAGTTGAGCATGTGCCTGGAGGTATCTGTGACCTTCTGTGAGGAGATGGAGCAGAGCTGCTGGCTGGCACTCTGCAGCATTAGTCCTGTGGCTCACCAAGAGAATGTCCCCTTCACATGGACAACGTGAGGTGGGTGTGCAGCACCCAGCAGTTCTGCTGCTCCTTTTGGCAAAGGATTGCCTCCTGTGGCTGCCCTTAAACGTTGTACTTGGAGCCTGGAGGACCTGGATTTATTCCATGATGTCTCCAGTCTGCGGTGCAGTGGGACATTATGTTCCACCACGTTGTGCGGGATGCTGAGGAGCTGCTCAATTACAATTTAATTTGGTTTTGTTCTTTAATTAGGTCAGACTGGGCTTTGTTCCCATCTGTTCAGTAGACGTCTCAAGTGACTGATTCTTAAGAAAATAATATCGAAGCTCTGATCCATTTTTCTCTCAGCTATACAAGGTATTTAGTGTAGTCTCTTCCCCTTCATATGTTAAAAAGGCTGAACCAGTGGAAAATGGCTGAACTTGCTTGAGAATGAGGCATTAAGCCCCAGGAGGTAGTGTATCTCCTGAGGACTTCCCAGCATCTCAGCTAACTTTAGACAATATAAACTGATCCAGCTGTCTTTGCTGTCTTAACTTCCTTTGGAGCCAGAAGAGGGAAAGTTTTTCCTAAGAGTGGAAATATTAAACCAGCGTCAAGAAATGCTATACTGGAAAGGAATCCTAAAACTGTAATGGAGGGGAGAAAGGACCCTCAACTCAACAAAGGTCATGGAGTAAGATCTTCCAGGTTTTTAACCTTGCAATGAACTGCAGCCATTTAAAGACTCAGCTTTCAGAATAACACCGTACTTGCTGTTCATATTAACATTCAAAGAAGTAAATAGGCTGTTGAAGAACAGGAAGCTTGGAAGCTTTTTTGCAGTCCCACCCCCCTAAAAATGCCATTATAGAGGGAAGCAAGATATCCAAAATCTCTGTCAAGTAGCAATATCCAAGGGAAATATTTGCAGATTGTTGCTATATAAATAATCTATAAATATTGCTCCTGAATTTTAAATTAACTTTGCTCCATCTCCTCAAGATATTGAGGACTTTTTGAGTAAATGTATTTGAAGTGAAGAGTCATTAACACAATGGTTTTGGAGAAAGTAATTTGTTTCACAGGGCTTCAGGGTTTTTTTGGTTTGGATTTTTCTTGTGGGTTTATTTTTTTCCCTCATGAATGCTTTACCAATATTTCACATGTCATTTGCCTAATTTGGGAATCATTCCTGGTTCCTGGTCTGGAATGTGAGATTTCGCAACTCTGTTCTTCAACGACATCATGTGGTTTGTTCTGAACAGAGCAGTAATAAATAAGAGCACGGGGAGTTTACGCGCCCTCCTGTAATAAACATTTTATCTGAATAGTCATCTTTTGGGGATCTGAACTAATTTGTGGGGTTTAGATTTTACCTAGTAAGTCACATTTTCCATGTATGTAGGACAAAGAGTCCCACTTGGATAACAAGGAAACTACATCTTGGTTTCATCTCCCCGTAAGCAGTGGTTGATGTGAAAGCCTGCACTCCCAAGAGCTCTGGTAGAAGAACAGAACTTTGAGAAGTCAAGAGGAAATTCACAGTCAGTGAAAAATGCAGAAAGTATTTGGTTTCCTTTCTGATGAGACCTTGCTTTTCCTTCTCCATACAAACATGAACCTCGAGGAGAAGGCTTTGCTGATTGCAGGGGTGGGAGCTGATGTAGTTTTTCTCCCTGCTGAGCTGTTCCTCCAGTTTACACCTGTTCGGTATCATTATCAGTTTGAGCTCACTGGCAATTGCACTTTCTGTAGTAGAGTCTGGTGCTGGCTACATAGAAGGAGCAGGAGTGTTTCTATATGCAATTGCTTCTGGGAATGGCAGATTTCTGTATTTATGGATGCCTGTTACAAAAGCATCCCCATTTGTGGGGAAGGCTCTTCATGCATTGCTTAGCAATGCGTGTGAAGCTCTGGCTGCCCTTTCCTTCGTGCACTCTGATGGCCTCCAGGCAGCACCCAGAGGTATTTTTAGCACTCAGAATAGGGGAGAATTTGCAAGAAATTGTGCAGAGAAGAAATAAGCAAAGGGGTTGAAGCTGGCTCAGTCATTGGATTTAGACAAGGTGGATTTGCGGGAATGAATATGTGTTTCTGTCAGAGAAATGTAATGTATACAAAATGAGGCAAACTACCTTCCCAAGGATTTTCTGCAGAAGTAATACACATTCTGGACAAGGACCAGGCTTCCAATAAGGAAGGAAATAAAGTGTAACATGTAAGGGATCAGCGCTACCGGAGCATAAGCATACCTCTGACGCCTGGAAACTAAACACCCAGGCTACTGGCAGAGATGCAGATTCAAGGAGTGACCAGGTCTGGATCAGAGAGTCTTTGGGCTTGGATGTCAGACCAGAGAGTACATGGTAGTTGCAAGGATGAATCATTCCTTCAGCGGCTATCGATGGATAACCTCCACCAGCAGTGCAGTAAAACTGCAATGCCTCGTCTGTCACAAGCGGTCTGAGGGCTGCTGGGAAGCCCTATGTCCAATTAAAGACCAGTCATCTAGAGCAAGCCGTAGCTTCAGATACACTTGGACAAGTCTGACTCCTTTGCACATTCCTAGTTAGCACATTATATTAGCCTGTTATTCCTATAACCCTGTAAAGCATTTATGGCTTTTTACAGTCACTTAAAAGCCAGTGTTATTGCTGTGAAAGGCTTGCAATTTAAGTCAGTGATAAGCAGAAGATTTAGACAAAGGTTGGTGCAATCATTAAGCTGGGGTGCAGAGATTATCTCTGGAGCAGGTTCTACAATATCACTGATATACACGATGTCGCAGTGTGGCAGTTAATCTGAAAAAAAAAAACAGGGAAAGGAAGGACAGCAGTAAACCACAAATCTTTGTTTAGTTTGGATAACAATAATCAAGGAACACAAAAGCCGATTATGACTTTGCCTCCCACTGCTTCGCTGCCTACTCATGCAGTACGTGCTGCCTGGCCCGCTGAAGTGCAACCTGAAGGAAGCTGACAAATAATTCAAGTATTTTATTTTTTTAAAGACAATTTGCAGATTGTGTCCGTAGACTGTTTTTCTAATTTTTGGTGCATAAAATATAGTCATCAGGTCGGTAGCTGCTAATCTTGCAGCCTCAGATGGCTTTGAAGGTTATTGATGATGTTAAAGTGACTGCCAAGAAGCAGGACTCCATCCAGAATTACAAGTGACCTGGACGTGAAAAAAAACAGAATTGGATTTTAACCCCTCCTTAAACTATCCTGTGGTCCAGCTGACCTATCATTGCCCTCAGACATTGCATTTATTTTGTCATCGCATGAGAGATAAGTAAGATCAATTCAAAGGGGAAATACATGTGCTGTAATAGTATTTCTCATCCATCAGTACCTGCTCACCTATGTCTTAAAAGTCCTACACAGGCATAAGAAGCAGAGAATCCACTTGAGCCCTTGTAGGATGCTGCACTAGCACATCATGGTCATTGCCACTATGAAAGCAACTCTGGGATGTCTGCACACCATTTGTCATGCAGATGTCCTTTTGGAACGTGTAGCTGGTCTCCAGAAAGCCTGAAGCTCGCAGAGTTGCTGTGTGACTTCCCTGTCCATCCCATGGTGGAACATCTCACCTTGGTGGGTGCCTTTGGGAGGTTATGCACTCTCCCTATGCCGCACCGCAGCTGTGGGTTGGGGTGACCCTGCGGATCCTGGGTGCTCTTTTGTAAAGCATGTACCATGTCAAAGTGCTATGGAAGAGCTGGTTATTGAGAGAAAGACACCTTCCCAAACATCTGCCTGCAGTTCGCAGGAATCCTGACACTCGATGGAGCAGGGATGAGGTAAACTGCCTCCCGGCTCTCCTGAAACATTCCCCTTTAAGCAGCAGCAGACTTTAATTCTGGTTTAACGGAGCAGTGCCTGTAACTGTCATCCCAGCACTGGCCTTTCCCCTGGAATGACAGTGATCTTGAGTTGCCTCAACTAACTCTCCAGGTGGAACAGCTCCCCTGCAAGCTGTGAGACTAAACCCTCCTGGCATCTTGTTACAGGAATCGGCGGATAGAGGATTATAGACACACAAGTGGCACCCGCTCTCTGGGGAAGGCAGGGAAACATCTGTTAACATCTGCAGCCAGGCTTCCAAATCCCCAGTATGAACCAGACCTAAGACTTTTTCGTGGCAGGATGGATACCAGGAGGAGGACATCCCGAAAGGTGTACTGGCAGGGGAAAATCCATGAGCTCTTGCGATGGTCTGTGGCTTTTAAAAAGGGCCAAAGGCTGTGGCTCATTATTTTTGTTTGGTTGGTTTTGCTGTGATTTACAGAGAAGGATTTTTCTGTTTTTACTTTAGAAACATGAAGCTTTATCTTTGTTTGGCTGGAGGGTCTCTAAGGATGAGTGGAGAAATAGTAGGATTATGACCTTACTAGCTCAACAGATAAAAGATAAGCAATCAGGAAAGGAAGGATTATTTCTTAAATTGCTAGAAACTCACTGTTGCTTGTTATAATCTATTTAATTCAAATATCAGAAAGACACCTGGGATAAGAATCTAGATGTTCAGAAAATTCAGGTATCTCAACACTTTAAAAAAACCTCACAGCTACTTTCCACTCTGTTTAAAAAGTAAAGCAGAAAGGGAAAATGTCTTGATAGTTCTAAATAACAAAGATTTTTTTCAACTAAATTTTTAAGGCTTCTTTATACACAAAGAGTAGGTGTAAAATATATTTGTTTCCTTTAAGTCAACTATATAAATCTTACTTCCCACTACACAAATTGTCACTTATGCCAGCCTTTGTGAGCTGCAGTTTCTACCCGTCTCTTATTTTTGCTGCCTGAAACACCATTTAAAATATTTTCAGCATCACCCCAAATACGGCTGATGATTTTTGAAACAAGCGCTTCAAATAAGTTTGGCTCTGAAGAATTTGCCTGGCACTAAACATCTGCTGTCAGTGCTGTTATCAGCACAGTGCCACAAACCCTTCCTCACCTGTGGGATGCTAATGGGTTTATTGCAGTTGAGATGAAAGATGTCTAGTCCATAAGCCTATCCTGTTTCTCCCCATTTTCTTTCCCCGATCCAAACACTTGTGAAAGAATGTAATGTTTTTGAAGGCAGGAGTCTAATAACGCTGTTTGGAGCCAAACATAACATACAGTCCTCCCCAGGGAGGCTAATACACCGTGGTCCTGGCTATGAGGATTTGCTAATCTAGCCTCTGCTCCTGCCCCCTGCCAATTTTGCTGTGCCTCTAAATCCTGAGCACCAAGACCCCTACAAGCACTTTCTCCTGAGCCAGACGTACTTACTGTCTTCAGTGTACCATTAACTTAATCTCAAATGAAGCCCCTTGAAATTTCAGTCCTAAACTTTGAGCACAGCTCTACCGAGTGAGTCTTTCCTGCTAGGGTGAACCTTGTTAAAGTGTTAACCCTCCAGGGAACAGCATACCCATTCTCTGGAAGAAGGGCTGATAGAAAAATCAACTAATTTGAATTCAGCTTGGAAAAATTTCCACTTTATGTCTTGCTTCCTGCCAGCAGAATGCAAAGCCTTTTTATCAGACTAAACCTTCTCCAAATCCCTGGGCAGTGGGTAATAATGTCTACTTCTATAGAGTACTTCAAAGCACTTCTTCAAAGCCTTCACTACCTGCACAACACCATAATGACCTTTATTTTACAGAGAGATAGAGCCACGCTCGGGAGCAGCGTAGGCCAATGGAGGAAGGTGCAATGGCACAGTATGGGCTTTGGTTGAGCGACGTGAGCAGTAAACTGGAAAGTGCTTCTAGGTCGCAGAAAAATGAAATCATAGAGACAGTTGCTCCATAGGCTAGTGGAGCTAATGGCTAATGCCAGGCAGGGTGGGGTGGACCTACAGGCAAAGGTCATTCCTCTGCTCCCACTTAATACAAATCCTTTAGCATTAGGTGCTCTGGGGTCACCTAAAGCCATCTGGTGTTGGGTTCTCTTGTCCCAGTTCCCTGGCTGCACTGTTCTGTCCTACCATTCCTCCAGAACACCCTTCCCTGGCTGCTGGCATAGGCTCTTGAAGGGAGGGATGCCACAGCATGGCAAGGAAACCTGCACAGAAGAGCTGCTCTAAACTGGCAAAATTTGCCCAGTTTCCCTGGGGCTTACAGACCAATGATCCATTTGCAGGTGACAGTGTCCCTAGAGGTCCTCCGCCTGCTCCTGGTCCCCTCCTCCTCCAGCCAAGAGGTGCTGGGCGATGGGTTAAGGGAACTGCAGGCTACCTGCATGCCACAGCAGGTTCTGAGTCCTACACCTTGTTCGGGATGTCTAGAATCCCTCCTTACATAGAGGTTGTAAGTTCAAATCCAGCCCCAAAGACCTAAACCAAAGTAGACATTTTCAGTTACGAATTTTCATCCGGCAGCAGAGGAGCGAGTGTAGATTTCAGAGAAATAAGAGAGAGTTAGTTACGCTTCCCTGAATAATCCACTCTTGTCAACAGAGGTTGCTAATAGAGGCTCTGCCTGGGCATTTGGATGGAAATTAATGCATTGAGGAGACAAAGCCTTGTGCAGTGTGCAGACATGACACCAGCTCAGTGAACGGAAATGATACATCGAGTTTTATTATAGAAGATTCTTGGTAGATATGTTTATTAAATGGCTTGCCTGCCAAAAGTGCTAAAGGATTCTTTGTTTTCCTTCTAGCTTGCTGTATCACGTATCTCTAGGGCTTCAGATGCAGCATCTCCCCATACACTGCACTTTTTAGGCTTTTCCCCTCCATGGCATGATCTTAATGAGCATCGGCTTTAAAGCCTACAGGCATCAGCAGATACGAGACTTCCGATCTGCCTGGCTCTGAGATTTGTGGCACTGAGATATTTTCACTCTGAGTTTCTAATCTGTCCAGATTCCTTTGCATTATCTTTCTGGTTTCCCTAGTGTTTGTGATCCCTTTCAATTTCATGTCACTTTTATGAATGCCTGTCATCCTTTCGTTCAGTCCTTCTTTAGAGTCATCAATAAAAATGTCAAAAAAGACCAAAGAGCTGATTTCTGTGATGCTCTAATAAACATAATTCTGTAACACAGTAACTCCCTGTTTAGTATTCCTCTTTGTTTGCAGCCGCTCAGCTGTGATCTGGTCCATGGACTATTGCATTCAGATCATCCAAAGAGCGAAATTTTATTATATGATATCAAATGCTTTACCAAATCCAAACATGCTCACAGATTTTTAAGATCAGAAAGAAGCATGAGAGCATCAAATCTGCTTCTTTCTGTCCTCGGCTGAGCACGCTAACGGGTATCACTAAAGCATCTCTTCCAGAATGTCTGGAGTTGAAGAACCCATGAGATGGGAAATCAAATACCCTGCCTCATTAATCACACATATTGCTTTTTTGTTTTAAAAAACTTATTGTTAAATTTAATCAGACTTTACCTTCTAGACATTGGTTTTGTGTCTTTTTTTTCTCTAGATTAAAGATTCTCTAGTAGCCAGCTATGCTTATTGATGTTTCATGCAGTGATATTTTGGGGTTTTTTTTTCTTTTTCTTGGTAACACTGCTCTTGATTCTGCAAACTCTTTGTGTTGTACGTACCTGTGTGAAGTCAGTTAGTCCCTGTGATGAGGAGGATCTGTTTTCACGGGGCAATTTGTAGACTTGGAACTAGAGTTTCTAATTCTACCCATAAACAGCTATCTGCCAGCTCTGGCAAGGCTGCCTTTCCTGCACATCTTGCTATCACTTCTGGGTTCCCTGATGTACTTTAATTTTCATCTCATCATACATAACTCATTTTCAATCATTTAAAAGCTTAGGTAAGGTTCAAGACTATCTTTAAACAACAGTCCTCATTCCCTTCTCACTCAGATGCAGGCAAATGCAGAGCAACTGCTTTGAAGTCAGCGACGGAAAACAGGTGTAAATGTCAGGAGAGACAGCCACAATCTCTTTTGATATCTCTGGAGCAGGTCATGCAGAAATAGCATCCCAAACAATATCTATGACCAGCTGTTCATCCTGTGCCTCTAGTCGTTCTCCACATACCTCAGATCCCATCTCCCAGCTGACAAGAAAACCAACTAATCCAAAAATGGAATTGCCTAATTTTCTTCCCCATTATCTGAGGCTCATAATAGAAATGTGAAACGACCTGCTGTATTTCAGCAGCGGAACCGAAGATGCTAGTTGACTCTCAGGTCTCAATTCTCACTACATCATATTTCCATTTGCAAAGGTCAGGGTCAAGCCTGATGTGGGTTTTTGTTCAGAAAAAGCTCCCTACAGATTAAATGAGATTCTTTCAGAGTTAAAGAGGGAAGGGGGAAAACAGGAAAGAAGGAGCCACAGGTTTTATTTGATAGAAAAAGTCTAATTCTGAAGTGCTATAATAGAGGGTAGTGCTGCTGACTTACACCAGTTGAAGACTGGGAGCACCCTGTGCCTGTGCTTACCCCATAAATTGTGGCCAGGATGATCTAGGCTTCATTTTGTCCTTTTATTACAGCCAACAAGGGCTGTGTCCTGCCTTTCTCCGTGGGAAGGATAGTGACTCACCTGCCATGATGTGGATTCGGGGATTCCCCAGAGCCATCAGTGGAGGAAGGACAGGCAGCTCTCTCCTCACAGTCGTACCTGTGATGAATAATGATCCCACAGGCTTGGGGATTAGAATAGTAATTGAGAGGAGGGAGAGATATTTAAATATTTTCTTTACTTGCTCAACATCTGAGTCCAAATATATGGGTGTCTAGGTCTGGGCTTCAGCTTGAGTGCTGTAAATAAGGACCCGTGAGCTATCTTAAGCTTGTAAATCTTCCTGTCATCCTGAGAAATCAACTGATGTCATCAGTCGGACCCACCAGAACACACTTCATTATGCTCATTACTCAGGGTCAAACGCAAACTCCAGCGCAGCTCACAGAGCTTGGACTGTGCAGAGCAAACAGAAAGCAGGGCGAGCACAGCACCCGTAAGGACCCCGTGGAGCTGGTGTCACCACCAAGGCCATTCAGCAGAGCTGAGATGCTTTCTCTCCTGGGCTGTAGCGTTAGAGGAATGTGGCCGGCAGCCGGCTGCAATGTGTGTGCAGTTCCCTGGCATCAAGGTTGCCAAGGAAGCAAAGTCGCTGGATCTCTTCCACGACCATCTGCGTTGTCTCATAAGGCATCAAACACGTCAAGGAGGTTTCTCCCCTGGGCCATCATCTAGACACTTGCTGGTGTGTTTGACTTGCATGGTGGTAAAATGTCACAAAGTTAAATGAATTATTCCAAAAGCAGAGAAGGTGAAAAAGCTCCAAAAGCAGCAGGAAATCATTTTGCTCTTGGTTTGGGGCTTCACAGTGTCAGAAAGGACTGCATTTTATATATGAGCACCAGAGCTAGACCTCTACATCCTTATTCGAGTGTCAGCCCCAGGTGATGAATTCAGGCTACATCGTGTGTGCCAGCAAGCCTGCAACAGCTTTTCCTAACGTGGTGCTCTTGGACCAACTTCCCCGGTTGCGTGCCTTCCTGTGCACAGCACCGCTTCACAGGGTTGCAGGTGATGGAGGACCTGCCCGCAGGTCAGCGACGCCAGCAGTAAAAACATCCTTTCTCCCCTGGACATCCTTTTGCAGCAGGGGCTGTAGCAGGACTGTGGAAGTGCAGGTTTCTCCCGGGACAGTGAAACCAGAGGGATGAAAGAGAGCAGCTTCTGTGAAGTGAGGAAGAGAGGGAGTGAGTCAGGCAGGAGCACTGATCCGTGCCCCGCACTAGGAAGCTTCTGTACAGCACATCAGGGGCTTTTTGGAGAGAGAGGCCAAGCCCTGGCTGGCAAGTTACATCCAGACAGTTGCAGTGATGAATGGGATGTGATTCGTGTAGCAAACGTGCTCCTGTGATGGAAATAGCTTTGCTGGAGAATTGATGATGCTCAGCATAGGTCAGTTCATCTCTCCTGGTTCCCTGCCCCTGTGTCCTAGATCTTGCAGGACACAGAGACCGCAGCTCAGCCTCCACCAGCCCCAAGCATCGCTCAGGCTGTAGGAACAACTGAAGGCATCTGCTGGGGGTTGGCTCTATTGGAAGGATGGGTGGTTGTCAGATCCATTTGTGGGCAGCTGAGGGTTGTTCGGGAGCTTGGGCAGCGCGGTGGAAAACAGCTTTGCAGCCCCCACTGAGAAGCTGCCCATGGCTGCAGGGAGGCTGCCGTGACTTTACACTGCTGGCCTAGATAAGCCGGTTGCGAGGGAGCAAAGGGGTCTGGCAGAGGGTGTTTCTTGGTTCAGACTGCAAATAACAGTGGAAGATGCAATAGGGTAAATCTTTGGTGGGAAACAGCAGGAGGAATGAAAGCTGGAGACTTCTGTTCTACCATGTGAAAAGGTGTTTGAGACTCCAGCGATAAAATAGTCCCTGTAAGCTCCTATTTCATTCTACATCAGGGTGCAGTCAAGAAACAATATGAGAACAGTGATAGGACCTGGGGACAGGACTCCAGTTCTCAATGAATAAGAGGTTAAATCCAGGCAATTTCGTATTTTTCTTTTCCCAAGTTCAGGACCGTCTTGCAGAACCTTTGGGGATAACAGAAGGAAATTTTCCTCCTCGTTGGAAGCAATATTGCCGTGCGACGCAGGCAGGCTGGGAAGAACTGCGGGGCTGCGTGTGATGGAAGAACAATGCCAGCCTGCCTTGGAGGTTGGTGTTGCTCCAGTTTTCTCTCCTGCTATATTTCAAGAGGTTTTTAGTAACTCTTGGGTCCTCTTAAAACAGATTGTCTGATTCTTGGCAGTATATTTTGAGCGCCCAATTTGTTTCATGGCACAGAAGCGTTTGTGGACCATGATGTTTCTATGTCAACACGTGCTTGAGGAGGTAATTTTTTCAGCAGAAGTGGCAGGTGTTAGAATCCAGATCAGAGCTTTCTCCACATCATTATTTTTAGTAAAGGACTTTTTTAATAAGACATGTTGGTATGTTTTCTCTATGTGGGATTAAAAGCACTTTAGGCTCATGCACAGAATTTTGCTTTATAAATCTGTGGGAGTGCAGACTTTCTCCACTCTTGTCCACTCTTGTTATATTGCCTTTGTGAAATGGGAATAATAAACCTTGTCTGCCTCCTGAAGGGGCAGAGAATTAACTCTTCCAAGTTTGTAAGACCATATAAATGCCTTGCTATTATTAAAGTTACTACTACTCGAGGCTTTTAAACAGCTGCCACATTTCACTTCAGAAGAGGTTGCCTTGAACTGGTAGGTGAAGCGCACACCGTATATCAGGGTGCTATGCTGAAAAAAAGCTTTGGGATCTGCTAGGTTGAAAGGCATTATATAAATATGAGTTATTTGTAAAAATGGGTTTTGTAACCCTATCATTCTGCTCTGGTGTACCTCTTAATCTAAGGGTTTCAGTATCCTTTATAAACATTTAACAAGACCTATATTAAACCTCAAGTCTCTTCAGTGCACATATTTTACATTTATACTGAGTCAGTGCAGTGGGGACAGATCCACTTCTTTGCCCAGCTCCCACAGCAGGTCAGCAATGGACCTGAGTGGCCTGCTTTGATAATTAGTAATTCATAATGACCCACCGCACAGAAAATGGCAAGAGAAATACAGCAGCTTTAGGAAGAGGTGACGTACCAATGCTGCCATGATTTTGAGAGATTTGCCACCTCTTCCTGTCCTTGCAGCTTTTCTAGGAATAGCTGAAGACCAGTGGGCTCATTGAACAAATGTAGGCTCCTGCTACAAGGGCACAAGGGCCAGGCTCTGAGCCTGCTGTCCATGTTGGATCTGCATACACCTGTTCCCATACCTTTCCCAAATATCAAGACAAGAATGAAAAATGAAAATCTGTAAGTGTCCCAATTAATGGAGTTATGGAGACAGAATGGGGAAACTGAGGCAATGAGCTGATATTTCTGTATTCAGAGTGCCAGACTCTTTTGATTGCTAGAAGATGTAGGAGTTAGGCCCAGATAAGCATTTCTTGAAGGAAGATGCTGAGGACTTCACTGCTCCTAGTGCCTACATTTCTACACTGGGAACCTTTTGAATCTTCTTTGAATCTTTGCCAGTGGAGCAAAAACATTTTTTCTAAACCCTTGATTTAGTATTTCTGCTGCTTGGGGAAAGGTAAGACAAGAGTCATATTCTGATCTGCGATACTTCACCAGTGCAGAATAACGCTGCTGAAAAACAGCTTTCAGACCTCCCAGCCTTGCCTTTATCTTTGTAATATTTTAATACAAGCAAGAATTAGGTTTCCCCTGTGCTTGTCCTTGGCCATACCAGATGGTAAATTTGTCCAGTCTTAACTCCGTTATCTCAACTGCTACGTGCAGGCCAGGAATGAGTATGTGCAAAGGAGACTCTTGTCGTGGGGAACGGACTCTAAACCTTCTTTCTGGGAAAGTGCGAAGCCGGCAGTCAGGAGAGCAGGGGGCTGCCTGCGCAAGGCGGGCTGCCGGTGGGGTTGCAGGCCCTCTCCTCTTCTCTGTCCTGAGTGGGAACATGCTACTGGCTGTGTTTGGATCCCTCATCCATGGCCTGAAGGGACGTTCTCCATGGCCAAGGGGAGGGTTCAGCTAACGGGTCAGTTTAAGCATGGGCAGCTTTTTATTTTGCCTGTGAAATCTCCGCTGGCCGCTAAGTTACACACCAGGCAGCTACAGACTGGCTCACTCCTGAACTGCAGCCGTAGCCACCGGTTCTTACATGATGCTGAGGTCGGGGACAGTGTTTTCACACTGAGTGGCTCTTCATCCTCCAGCTGCTTCCCAGGAGCCCGAGACATTCACTCCTCTCACCTTCTGTTGTGCCTACTAAAACTTTCCCCACTGCGCCGGCTCATGGTTGCTACACACTGCATCCACTGCCTGGAAAGGAGAAACTGCTTGAGGCAGGGAAAAGCGTGAGCTGGCTTGGGCTCCTGGAGTGATCCACCCACCCCTCGCAAGCCCAGACAGCTTCAGGGCATGAACGGTCTAGTGAGCCTCTTCCCTGTCTGGGAGAACTGCTGTGGCTTTCGGATTTATTATCTGAGTAGCAGAAAGCTGCACCAGCACATCCTTTATCCTGCTGCAAGCAGCAGTGGGCACATTGGCAGGGGGGTGCAGGGGTATGTGTGGACACGCGCGCTCTCCCCCGTGGGTCAGGACCAGGACGTGGGTATCCACAGCCCTGTGTGCTTCCACGCTGTCTGGGTCATGTCTTTGCCCAGTATCTGTTGATTACAGGCACACTGAACACAGCCCCTTAAATGCATCTGTTGCTTTATGTCTTCAAAGTACTCAACAAGCAGTAGCTAATTAATCTTTCTAGTGTGGCCTGTAGAATAGGTAAATATTATTCTTACTCTGGAGCCAGGGAATTGAAAACAAGAAGATACAGTGGCTCCACCAAGCTATCACAGAAAATTGTGTTCAGGCCAGTAGTAAAGACTCTTGATAGCAGCCATTACGTGTGCTGCCACGGGCATATGTATTCCTGCATCCTTTTCCAGAGGAATTAATGGTACAGATCTCATTTGTCACCACAGTCATATGCCAAGATGCAGCACAAATTCTGATTTCTACCCCAGTAACCCACGTGGGCTTCATCAAGTACGGAGCTGCCAGAAGGGACAAAACGGAGTGTGGCCCCGTTCTCAGCATCGCTGTGTATTAGATGCTCAGCTCTCTATGCTCAGCTGCATTTACAGGTGCCATGTGAGTTAGAAAATGAAATACTGTGAGGCAGCTTCTTCTTTTGCAGCCACTTCATTTACAGCTGCTGAATAAATTGGATTTTGAAGATGCATCTGAATTTAGGGTGTTTCTTTCTACCAAACCACCGCAATTCCCAGACAGGTGAACTGCAGAGGCGTGAGGGTACCCTGGATGTGAAAAATAAAGCAGCTTCCTATTGCTGTTCTCAGTTTGTGCTAAAATTTCCATATAAAAAATATGTAGCTGCCAACACTGTGGGGGAAGATTATTTGCCTTACTTTTGCATGCTCGCCTTTGGAATAACTTAAGTCTTAATAAGAAAAAAAATACAGCCTAAGAGCTTGACACCATTTTGCCCAGTTTCATGATCAAAAGTGCTTTTGTTCTTTCAGCTGCTCCTGTTGTTTTACACAGAGAAGACTTCCATAAACAGCAGAGGGAGGCTGCCCAGGCAGCGGCAGAGAAGAGGATTAAACTCCAGGAGTGAGGCACAGACGGTACCTGGAGGTGAAGCATTTTTGTACGGAACATTTCATTAGCTCCCCCAAAGCTGTCGAGGTGATGCCTGTTCATTAGCCACATACATCCCAACCCAATTGCCCATGTAGCTCTGCAAGGGATCCCATGGCTTTATCCCAACGGTGCCGCATACAAAGCAGGAAAGCTCTGGATTTGGAGCTAGCCCCCTCAGTAGGAGATATAATGAGGGAGTCTGGCCCATCAGTATTTCACTGCATCTTTGTTCCATGAGGGAACGGGCTGTGGGATGCTTCTCTGTAGCTCATGTTCTTCTCAAACTTATCTCCTTGACGACTCTTTAGTTTAAACAAAGATTATTTTGAAACGGGAGCTGTCGAAAAAAACCCAGCAGCTCCAGGAAGTTTTCTTGTTAAAATACGTTGGCTCGGCAGCACCATCTTCTGTTCTGCCCTTTGAACAGCCCGAGATGTCACACGAAAAACGAGTGCGTGTGCTTTGGTTAGCTCGGGGCAAAAGAACAGTTTGAATAAGATTGAGTTAATGTTTTCCATGCTGGGAGTTGAAGCCATAAAACAGATACAGCACAAGAGACTGGAAGTGTCGGTTCAACTCCAGAGACTGAGGAGGAGGCAGCGGGGACTGGTAAAACCCAGCCCATAGCTGCACCTTGCAACCATGGGCAAACCACTCCAAGCCAAGCGGTTTGTCAGGTGAGGTGCCTTCCCTTCGGTGGCTGTGCTCCTGCTTAGAGGATTTGTCAAGGGCCGTGACCCCGTCATAACTGTGGTGGCTTCAGGGTGGCTTCAATCCACCTTGCACGCTTGCTGAGCCCCGCTTCTCCCGGATTTTTGCTGTTGGGTTTGCTGGGCTTTGATGTGAAGACGTTCCTGCTTGCCCAGAAAAGTTGCTTTGTGGTTGCTCTCTGGTGCTGCGGCATAAATGGCAGCTCCCACTCAGCAGAGCCCAGGGAGATCTGGGGACACGAGAGCAGGCGGGGAGGGGGCTGAGGGAGGAAGGACTCGGAGGGGCCGAGGCAGGCTAGGGAGTTCTCAGACAAAGGCGAAAAATCAGGAATTACAGAATGAGCTGCTCCTTGTCCCACTGCTCCACGGCACATTGGGATTCAGTCAGAGATCTGTGGCATGAAGATTAAATTAGGAGGGCAGCTACAGTAATTTCTCGTGTCTTCTGGCTGGCTGCTGTCTCCTCTCAATGTCCCTCATCCATCCTCTGGGCTGGGAGCTCACCTCCTTTACCTCCAAGCACAGCTCTGCTTCTTCACCCGCCATATAGACAACGTCCCCTGTGTTTCACTATAGTGTGTGTGAGAGACAGAGAAAAAACATCCATATTTACCTTTTACTTCAGAGTATTGTTGCAAGCTCTAAGTAATTAATATCTGAGCAACTCAGATCCTTGTGTGGCAGTCATCACACAAGAGAAAAGTGTTCTTATGAAAAATACAACAAAGCCCTTAAATATAAAACACAGCAGCTTTCTTGTTGGAGACACTCTGTGGTGGGGTTCTGCAACACAGCGCTCAGTCTCGCTTTAATACACAGGCCAGGGTAATGTAAGAAATACTTGGAGAGCAGCCACAGCTTCCACAGCAGCTGCTGCTCCATTTTTGTCAGGATTAAGTTCATTTCAATTATAGAAAGGCTTGTGATCACCTGCTAGGAGGTTTTCAGCAGTTCAGGAGGCCGAGGGTGTGTGTACAGCTATATTTAGCTACCAAATGCATAGCAGACTCCAGCACCATCCCATTTGCAGAGCGCTCTGCAGACATCCCCCAATTAAGTGTTTAAGTATAGATTTCTCCTTCCTTTATGGCCTCATATGAGCGGATTTTTTTAAAGATCCACATAAATCCTGGTTTAATTCAGAGACAATTTAAAGGAACTGAGGAGCCTGAATAACGTGGACATCATGCTGTGCATCCCTTTGTTACTGCTGCATTGCTCAGGCTATGCCAGAAGAGGGCTGAACATTGTATCCTTTGGTGATGCTTCAGCCCTTCGCTTCATACAATGAAATCACAAAATGCTCTGTCCCACTGTGAAGGCACAGATGCCAAGACAAACGTCAAAAATGGAGAATTTTATTTTGCACAGATGATGGACAATGCAGGCAGCAAAAAGGCTGAGAAACTCATGTGGAAATCTGGAGGCCTCCATGCAAACTCAGACAGAGAAGAGGACTGGGGGCTGGGACAGAAAATGATTGTCCAAGAAGTCGTCTATGGTAGGAGGATGCGCAGTTTCACATGGCCCTTCTGCCAGCCACTGGCCCCAAAGGTTTCTTCCATGATGTAGCTGGGCCCAAGCAGCCCAGTTGGCTGCAGTGGAAAAGGGAAGAGGCTTACGGGGATTGCTCAGGGTTTTGAGTGAGTGTTTTGCGCAGTACTGTGCCGTTTCCCTCCCCGCTCCAACCCAGGTATGACGGCAAACACAGACCTGTGGGGCTCCTGGAGTTTAATCGTTAAGACTTTGCCCTTCTGTGCCCTCATCTGTGGGAGCTTTGTAGAATTAGCAGCAGATGCTCCCACAGAAAATACCAGTATCCCTGTTTGACTGCAGGGGAAGGCAGGCACGAAGAGGGGCAGGCATTCACCTCCTGCTTTGCCTCCTGCTCCCCATCGGGTGCCCAAAAGGGATGTCACATCGCAGGGCTGGCCAGCAAGGTCACCACTGATGCTCCTCCTTCCTCCCATGCCTGTCTTGTCATCATCAGAGCCCGCAATCGCTGTGAAGGTGGCAAAAAAGAGACAGAAAACAAAGGAGTCGGAGAACTCTGACAGCTCCGGCAGAAGGGAAACCTTTCAGGGAGACAAAAGCAAGGGGCTGGCAGTTGCATACCTTGGTGAGAAGGTCTGGCAGCTCTTCTCCTGATAGCGATGCTGGCAGGCAAGTCACAGCTATCATTTGACCTGGGAAACGATGTGGTTTGATTGTCCTTTTAAAAATAAATTAGGAAATGGCTAATGCCAGTTTTTAAGAAGTGTCAGAACAACAGAAGCTTCCTAGTACTTTCCAGTGTGCTGCCAGAAGGTTGTTCTCCAAGGAATTAATTTTGTCTAATTAAATATCTCTACAGAGCTCTCCAAGTATCAAACCAAAACATCAACACGCAGCACTTTGCAGACTAATCGGAACCACACTGGAGATTGGCATCGCATGCTGAAGTGTTAACAGATGGAGCGGATGGTCACGATGGAGAAGTGGGAAGACAAACGTCCCTTTCCACCTCTACCCCAAATGACGTGCTTCATCCCCCATCTCAGCTTACCCATCTGTTAAATGTATGGAAAATACTTCCTATAGCATGGATTTACCCAGAGGGCAAGCTAGCTGTG
Source organism: Chlamydotis macqueenii (assembly GCF_036417535.1). NCBI lineage: Eukaryota > Metazoa > Chordata > Aves > Otidiformes > Otididae > Chlamydotis > Chlamydotis macqueenii. The sequence goes on along the minus strand of NC_141567.1, from coordinate 6,779,184 downwards.
GTCACGGAGCGGTGCGGAAGAGGCTTTGAGGGAGCTGAGAGCTTTGGTTTTTTTGGATGTGGTTCAGATGGGTGAGGGCAGAAGCCCTGGTGGGATTCAGAGGATTAAATCTCACTCTGCACAAGAGCAACACGACTGTCATTGCTTGCAAACCCTGAGCATTCAGGCCTGCTGGAGGCTGACTCCCAAATCTCTCTGTTGCAGAGATGACCAGAGGGTTGAGCTGCATCTTGGATGTAGAGGGCTGCCGCCAAGTCCTGTCCTGGAGCATCTTCTTCTTGGATTGCCAATTCTTACAAAAAATCAAGCATTTTTGCTTTCAGCCTGATTCAATTACTGCCATTGGCTCCTTTTAAATTCCCTAGAAAGTGTAAACCTTGTGTTACAGCCAGCTCTCCTGCTGCCTCGCAGTTATTGTTCTCAACTCCTCCTCTTTATCGAAGAACAGCGTGTTTATATCCACGGCTCTGTTGCGGCAAGCTGGAGAAACTTTTGACACTTGGAAAATAGAGATTTAAAGATATTTCTTACCTCAGCACTTTCCATTTTATAAATCCAGGACTATTCATTACAAATCAGGTTAAATGAAAAGAAGTGGGAAATAGCAAAGTCCTCAAAGAAGTGTAAATAGTATATAATAGTTGAAATTGCCGGTGCAGCTTGGTGCGTTGTATAATACAGCCATTCAGTGCAGGCTCAATTATTGCTCAAAGTAGTCTGAAAAGCCCACTGGCTTGCTACCTATTATGAGCATTTACCCTATTTATAGGATACATTTCTACACAGCGCAAACTCTGGATGAGATGTGACGTGGTGGCCGCCTGATGCTCCTGGAAAGTCCTCCCAGAGTCAGCCGCTGCAGGTCACAATGCAAACCTGGTGCCTTAGCACAGCACGGGATCATCTGCCTGCCAGAGAGGAGCACCTCACCTTCGTAAAAATGTCAGATTACTGATCTCTTGCAGCAGACAATAGAATTATCTGGATGGAAGGGAGGTTGGCTTTTTTAGCGGAGTGACAGACACAGATGAATCGTTTGCATGCTGGATGGTTTCCATTGACAGAGATAATCCTGCTGCAGCGGGGAAAAATATTTAAAAGTGACCTTTTGCTTTGTAAAGCCTCTGCAAACAATAAAGGAGATGAACATAAATTATCAGTGCTATGTTTCTATATCCATCTAAAATTTTCTATTTATAGCCTCTCACGTTGCCGTTGGCCTGATCCACAGAAATGCTTGATAATAGCGAGTCTCCCGAGGGTGGACAGGGGCTAAAGACGATTTTCAACAGGAGGGGGAGCTGTCTCTGCACCAACTGCTGGGGAACCACTGCATGCTCCAGGCAGGAGAAACTCCGGGGAAAAGCCGTGCTCACCATTTTGTTCCTTACACGCTTTCTCTGTGTTTGCAAGAATTTCACAGGCTATTTAACTGCAGTGATTTGGTTTTACATATACAGTAATGCTCCATAAATCTACAGTAAAACAAGCTATGCAACTGGTTAGGTTTTTGGAGAAATAGGGAAGGGAAGGGAAGGGAAGGGAAGGGAAGGGAAGGGAAGGGAAGGGAAGGGAAGGGAAGGGAAGGGAAGGGAAGGGAAGGGAAGGGAAGGGAAGGGAAGGGAAGGGAAGGGAAGGGAAGGGAAGGGAAGGGAAGGGAAGGGAAGGGAAGGGAAGGGAAGGGAAGGGAAGGGAAGGGAAGGGAAGGGAAGGGAAGGGAAGGGAAGGGAAGGGAAGGGAAGGGAAGGGAAGGGAAGGGAAGGGAAGGGAAGGGAAGGGAAGGGAAGGGAAGGGAAGGGAAGGGAAGGGAAGGGAAGGGAAGGGAAGGGAAGGGAAGGGAAGGGAAGGGAAGGGAAGGGAAGGGAAGGGAAGGGAAGGGAAGGGAAGGGAAGGGAAGGGTGATATCTTTGACTCAGTTTTGTGCACTTACAAATACACAAAATCCTTGTTCTCTGAACAGGAGGACTCAAACCACGGGAGGCTGTTTCCTTGTTCAGAACACCTGGCCCAGATCTTGTTGCTTTTTTCAGCAACACACACCATTTCTTGTTCAGGCTGTTCTGGAACCCCCTTATTTCTCACTTTCCGTAATGTTACTTCTTACTTTTTAGTTTCACTCTCTTGCATGTCCTTTAACCGTCTGGAACCACAGCTACAACATATGGACACAGGTTTCAGCCTGGTTCAGCCTCACCAGCGCTGCTACATTGAGCTCAAGTCTGCATGCTCCAGAGAAGCAAAATCCTTTTTTTTTTTTTTTTTTTTTACCCCCTCTGGGAGCGTCTCCATCATTTCCAGGTTGGTTTTTCCCCGTTCCACCACCCCGGGCCGCGAGGTGGCAGCAGCTGCTGCGGCTGCCGCGCTGCCGTCCGGTTCCTCCGCCCGGCAGAGAGATGCTGCTTTTTCCCTACTTCCCCTCAAAATCCCCCGCGGGCGTCCCAGCCGGCTGGGAATGGGCATGGGGAGGTGATTTGGGATCTGGGGATGCCCAAACAGATCTGTGGGAGTTTAGTTGTGTGATCCCGCACATTTTGCGCTTCATTTCCTCCCATCTATTTGAATATCAGATACAGTTTAACTCTCCTGGCTGTTCACACGCCCAGCAAGTGTGGCAGGTTAGCAGCCCCTTCATTTGACTTCCTAATTACTGCCTTTTTTTCCCCCCCTTTGCAATAGGAATGTCTTAACTCACAAGTGAGAATTACTTTCCAATTTACTGCTATGGACAAAGCAGTGCGTGGCGAAGATGCCTTTCCTGTTTGCACGCTGTGTTGGTTTTGGCTGGATTTCAGCTCTGACCTCTCCTTGTATACATGTAGGTAGACATTAGATGTTTGTGCACTGTTGTGGTTGGTGCCAGACAGAAAGCATCACCAGGCAAGCAGATATTCTTTTTTTTCTCTTTTGCAAGGGCTTTATCTATGGCACAGAGCAGGAAGGATTAAAATCTGCTGGTATCAATTTGATTAAGAACACAGAACATTTTTTATTATTTCTTTTTTGTTGTTGTTGTTTCTTCTCTGTTGGGATATTCACAAGCATTAGAAAATTATGCAACCAAGGTGACTGTTTAACTCACAATTGCAACAACTCATAATTGCAACAGCTTTTGGAGTCAGCTTATGCCTGACTGCTTAAATAGTTTTAGTCACAGATAGAATATTTCTGTGTTTAAAGAAGAAAGCCTGTGGTACATACTCTTAAAGCCATGACTTATGCTTCAATCTTACAATCAGGTGGGAAAACCCATAGGGTTTGTTTTGTTTCTTAGCCTAGCAGAGCCATATTCACTTCTCAGCTTCGGTCACAAAATTCCTGGCAGAGTAATGGCATTTCAGGACTGATTGAATCTCTGTTTCTTAGTTACTTCCATGAGGCACACAGGGGACCTCCGCATTTCACAGTGACAACAGGACTGAGATGCGGACCTGCTTGTGCGAATCTCCCTCAGCCAGCAGCAGATAAGGGTTTTGGGGCTAGAGCAGGCCCAGACCCACCTAGAAGAAGGAAATGGGGCCAGTGTACCACCTATTAACCAGTTCCTGGCAAACCCCTCTCGAAGAGGGGTCCACCAGTTTCCAAAGACATGTGCACAAGACCTGCATTTCTGCACCCAGGTGAGGTGTGGCGAGGAGTCACCACACATCTTCTCATCATAGGCCAGGCTCCAAAAGTGTGTTGGGCAGCACCCAGTGACTGCCTTTCACTTTAACAGTAGCTTTAAGAGCAGCCGGAACAGCAGGGATGAAAATTGATGCAACTCTCCAGCAGGTCAGTGGTCTCATTAGGTACATATTTAACAGGAATAAATTCCAGCACGGAGCCAAACCACAGCTTTAGAGGTGAAGTCAGAGTTTCTGCAAAACCCAGTGTCCTCTGAGCACTGCTTTAATCTCTCGCCTACCTTTGGTATTTACATTCATTTCTTCATTAAAGGTTTTTTTGATTACCCAGGGTAATGTGCCATTCTTCCCAGTGGAGCTCAGATTTTAGCCAGATGCAGGTCGCGGCAGTGCTTTTCCAAACGACCTGCTGCACTGCCCTTGATGACACAGGGAAAACTGCAGTTCCTGGGCGGAAGAGGAGAAGCCCTGGTGCCACCACTGCTGGTATTTAGTGGCACAGCCGTGCTAACAGCAGGACACAGGGACAAAGCTGGGATGCTGATGTTTGATGTCCCTGCTGAGGGACCTCCCCATCTTCTAATGGCCTTGTGATGGAGGGCATCAGCCAAAATACTAGTTACCCTTTACAAATGCTCGGGGCGGGGCGGGGGGGTGCTAGACTGGCATTATGTGTGTCCTGCAAAGGAATATGCATCCTCTAGCATATTCCTCCAGATTTACACCATAAAGCAGACAACTGGGACATGATGAGCAGGAAGTAAAGCCTCATTTCCTGCAAATTTGTATCCTATATTACTGCAAAAAAATCCCAGCTCCCTCCCCATGTCTCCCATCACACCCACACCAAGCAGACAGTATGTGCTGTGATGCCATGCAGACTAATTAGCAGGCTAAAACGCACATGCAGCCTGGCCGGGCAGCTGCCGCCGGGCGGGATGGCAGATGGCCGCGCTCACAGCCTTCCTACCCCGAGCTGGAGTGTTTGGAGGTCAAGAGGGGGAAGGGGTTTCCAGGAGACCCATAGAAACTTCTCTTTGGTTCATCTATGCGTCTTTCAAGTGTCGTTGGATTCGGCAACAGAGCTCAAAGTGTTGTAGAAGCTCTGCTGGATCGCACAGCACAATGCTGCCATAGGAAAATGGAATAGCAGGGCTGGGCTGGCTACTATCTCACCTGACTCCACAAAATCTCTACCTTCTGCATCTCCTAAACATCCTCTGGAGTCCTAGATGTCCTCACATCAGAACAAGCTCCTGTTGGCTGGAGCCTGTAGCAGTTTCCAAACTTCACGTTTCCTGGGGTAACACAGAAATACATGCTGGAGTTAGAAAAAGCATCAATATTGAAACCAGAAGTTGGGTAACTTCTTTGTGAGAGAGTTGGTAGGATCCCTCCTATAGTTCCTCTTCCTATAGTTCCTCTATGCCTACCTGCCCCCCTAGATGATCATTTACTCCAGCTTTAAGGCAATGCAGAGTAAGCTATCGGCTCTTTCTCCTCCCCTGCAGATTTTGCACTGCACTCAGTGTGTGCTGGCTTAGGAGAGAGGAACTGGCTGAGTCAAGAGCTGTAACACTATAAGGCTGTTTTGGGGTCAACACGCACCAACCCAAGTCCTTGGTGTTGCTGGCAGGAGGCATCTCGCACTCCTCTGTACCAGTCCCCTATTCTCACCCCGTCTGTGTGCTGGCCCATGTACTCGGGGAACTGACCCAGCTGAAAAGCAGAGAAAAAAGGAAAAAGATGGAGTTTGAGTCTGAATTAATTCATCGGTCTGGCTGACAGCATGACCACTCGATAGCAAGCCTCTCAAGAGAAGGAGTTGCTTTCTCTTTGAGTAGCAGCTGATATAGAAGCCAGTTACTAAAAAAACAGCCTGAAGCTGTAGCTAGACGAACGTCTTCCGGTGCCAAGTGCGGTCCTGCTTTCCTCCAGCCCAGCCGCTGTTTCCCAACACCGCAGTGCCTCTGCCTCACGCTGACGGGTGGTTTCAGGCAGATCTGAGCTGGCTGGAAGCTCCTGGTTAGTTGTCAGCTAAATTAGTTCCTTGACCCAGCACCCTGGGTGGCTGCATGTGGCTGAGGGCAGTGAGGACATTCGTCTCTCCCGTTCAACACTACCGTGAATTTGTGCCCAATTAAGATGCCTATTAACTGTGGCCTTCATTAGTAGGATTGACAATGGCAACTTTTAATCATGCGTTTGGCTTGCGGAAGAGGTGGAGGAGGGTAGGGATCACTTCTCCATTTACCACAGATATGTTTAAAACAAAACAAAAAAAAAAACACTAAAAAAAATTCCCTGTGAGTAATATCAGTGTGATAGAGCTAGATTTTAGAATTCAGCATTTAGGCGTGGGAGGGATAAAATGTATTTTAAATCCCCACTTTTTCTTCCTAGCCAGATGAATTTTAGCAAAGCTCAGGTTAAGGTGGTGACTGTTTTCCCTGTTGGTTGTTGAATGCTTCTGCCAGAACCAGATTTTTATGTCCCATTTATAATGGGGCTGGAGCAGGGAAAAGGTGCTGTAATGGAAGCGCTGACGCCATTTCATGGCACGGCAATCCTCTAACGATGCCCGTGGAGCTGGAGGAGCTGACTTGGCAGCTTATATCGGGCTAAGCCTGACAGAAAGGTTCTTTGAAAATAACTTACTGCTCTAAAAATAAACACAGAAAGGCTAAAGTTCTTTGCACTGAATGGGCAGCAAAATTGCCCTCAGCTTTATCAGTCCCAGGACGTTGTCCGAGGCTTCCCCAGCCAGCTCTGCCACAGGATGGGGTTAATTGCTTGAGGTGTGGTGGGAATCCTTGGGTGTAATTTATTAACATTCTTTGTCTGATACAGGAGGTACCTGAAGAGGAAAAACTAGCTAAGCTGGAATAGCCCTGGCCTTGCTGAGGGTGGAGGCAAAGCAGTGCACAAGGCTGAAGGTGTTTTATCTATGTCACATCCTTCTGTCCCTGTGGAACTGCAAGAGAAGAGCCGCTGGCCACCAAGTGTCCTCCCAGCCCCACACCCCTGGGCTTCCTCACCCATTTTTCATGACCACCATCCCTTTCGCTTGTATGGAGTAGAAACCTGTTCTCAGAGAAGAGGAACAAAGGCTGGGAGCTTTAAGCCACTATGCCGTGGTCTTCAGGGAGTTTCTGATGGTGTCCTTGGAGGAGCCACCTTTCTCTTTTCTCCCGTTGATATGCACGTTGTGCCACAAACCACAGGGCGAACAGTCAGCAGAGCAAACCGACTGCAGGTGTAGGAAGCAACCGCTCTGCTCGGTGCAGGGCACGCAGAAAGCTGGTACTGCAGGAAAGAAGTTGCTACTTAAGACCATGTGAAAGCGCTTCAACTGGAGACACCACCATTTATCTTGATTTTTCAAGAAACCAAGTCTAAGGCTGAGTTTTGAGCACAGCTGAACTCAAGGTTTGTGGCGGGGAGAACTGTGCACAAATCAGGAAGTTCTGAGGCTTGCTGGAGCAGAAACGCTCATTCAAACCGCAAAATCTAAAGGGAAATTTAAGGGAGCCTGGGGCTTTTAAAAATAAATTGTTCTTTTCACATAATGAGAGCTTCTCATAGCAATGCACCAGTATTTCAGAATGAATTCAAAATGTGTATTTCAAGTGGACTTCTACACAGCTCGGAAAAGTCTAAGGGTTACTTGAAAAGCAGGGTATGAACAGGTGTTTTAAATTCAAAACACATTAAGGTGAAAAACCCCAACACAGCCATGCTCAGCGAGGCCCCGGCACAGCACGGCACATCTCCTGCTGCAACACACTGCCTCACTTCAGAAAATGTATTTCTTTAGCGGCAGCCAGTGGCTGTGTTCACCCATTCCCTGTGACAACAGTGTCCACTGTGCGGAAACCTAGCTCTCATTAGTAAAGCTAGAAAGCTAACAAAGCTGAGACGCCTTTGCATTCACTCCCCTGAGCATGTTTACTAAGCTCAAACTCTTTTGCTTTCTTTGTCTCAGATCACAGCCTTGGAAACGCAGCAGAAAATTCCAGCAGTTCCCTCCAGCCGAACAGAGGCTGCCACGTGGGCAGGTCCCCACACAGCCACCGGTCCTCTCCACCACTGGACGTCTTCGTGTCACTCCAAACACAGACCCGGATTAGCTTTCACCCAGAATGCACGTTCGCAGTTCTTCCAGGCGGTCTCTGCAGGAAGCCTTGTGTGCTGTTGAAGGGTTTAATTTCATTTGTCTGTACAGCTTGTAAAAGGCTTCTTGGAAACCAGATCTTTGCATTTTACTTGAGTTCGCTTATCTGCCAAAAGCTGTTTCAAGTTACTCTTTCCAAGCCACGTTAAACGAATCCTTAGGTAAGAAGGAGGTAGCAACAGCAAGTACTGTATACCTTTGCTGAGAAGTCACTGCTTCTAATTACGTTCCCTCCTTATAAGCTTTAATATCGAGGACTTCAAAATTAGGTCAACCTCTATTAAATGTAATGACTTTCCCTGCAGAGCTTGCAATGAAAGCAGCTTCACAACAAAGGTTTCTATTTAAGGGGGGGAGTTTCTGTTACAAAGAAGTCCCCTAACTCGGTGCAAGGGCTTCATTTTCATTTGCTGGCTACAATAAAATGAAAAGATTTGAGTTGAGACTTTAACCAGTGCTTATCTGAGAAAGCCAGATAGGAAAAGATGAATTAAATCATGAAGATGGGGAAGAGCAAAAGCCATCTTGCTGCAGGAGCTGACCTAGAACCAGTGTGGCAAGCAACACCTTAAATTGCAGGCAGCTCCAGAGAGGGCAGAAAGCACAGCTGCACCTTGAACCAAACCAGGGCCATCACGAGCCACAGCTGCACCCTTGAACCAAACCAGGGTCATCACGAGCCACAGCTGCACCCTTGAACCAAACCAGGGCCATCACGAGCCACAGCTGCACCCTTGAACCGAACCAGGGCCATCACGAGCCACAGCTGCACCCTTGAACCAAACCAGGGCCATCACGAGCCACAGCTGCACGCCTGAGCAAAAAGAGGTTATAGCAAGGGGAGCAGGTTTGCCTCTTTCTTTTTGCTGTGAGCTGGATGCTGTTGGTTCCTTGCAGGTGCCCCAAGGAATAGGCAGTGTGGTTGGCTCCTTGAGGAGACAAAATGAAACTTGTGATGGATACAGGAGCTAATTTTGCAGCCTGCAAAGAGCGCTGTTTGTGCAGCAGTGCTGTGACCCTCTGGCTGGGCAGCTCTTATGGCCGCGTGCTGGCCAGGGAGGTGTTGCCTGGTCCAACCAGTAAGTCTGCAAATCTCTGATTTTCACATGGTAAGAGTGCAGTAGCTTGAATGTTTGGTGCTACTGTAGCTATTTTTGTGGCTCTTTAGTTTGTTTTTTTAAACTAGGCAGGCACAATGCTGTCTGAAGAAATAAGTTCTCTTTTACACTAGAAACTGGAGGTAAACATGGCCATAACTTTTAAAAATTGCTGTTTCCCCAATAATAGTCTAACTGCTGGCAAAGTAAGCTTGCTCTTTCTTTAAAGGCGTTTTTTCCTTCCTGCAGCTTTACAGGCAGAAGTTTGCCAGGCAGTTGTTAAAACGTAGCGCCTGCCAAGCACAAGAGGATTATTTTGGCATCAGGTCTCAGCTAATATTAACTGTGCTGCGTTCAGGTCGCCATGTTTGAGGCTGTGGCGAAAGCAGTTTTAGAAAGGCAGCTGCCGGCTTGTTCAACTCCTGCTTCTGGCTGCTCAGCTCTTCCCCCCCCCCCCACCCCTACTGCTCAGCTCTCTGCTTTATTTATTTATTTATTTATTTTTATCACTGCAGTCAGTTGAAATCTCATGCAAATGCTATCCGCCTTTATTAATGCCCCAGCGTGCTAGTGACGCACTGCAGCCCTTCTTGCAGGAAACAAAAAAAAATTACCCTGGGGCACGCTGAGAAGCGGGATGCGGACCAACCTTCTCCGCCAATGGAGATTCTCGCCCTTTAAGAAAAAGCCTGCAGTAATTTTCCATTACCCTGCACGGTCTTGTCTACGTGGCAAGAATTGTTTGTGGAGACTGGAGCATCACGGGTGAGGCGCAAGCCCCGATCCGGCTGCCGTTGCTTGGCTACGCGCTCGGCATGCCGGCAGCGCGCCAGGCTCCTGGGAAGCACCTTTGTTCCCGAGAAGGGATTTGAGTTGTGTTTTCATACCGAAGGCAGGGGACAAACGCTGCCTTTCTCGAGCAGCCTGGTAGAAGAGAGGTTTCCAAATAGCATGAGCCAACCAAAATACCGAGTAATAATGTGCTCAGGGTCCATCTCCTGCGATGGTTTCTCTGCCCTTGCACAAGGAAATGTCTTATAACGAGCTCATGTTGTTTGTTTGCCGTTGCACTGATAGTAACAGTCACTTAATCAAGGCAGTGTGTTGAATCGGGGAGAAATAACATCAGCAAAATCTCCCCTTGCTTTTGTTGTTTCCACCTAATAAACTAGACAGATAGTTGTTGTTCTGCAGTTTGATAAACAGATTATTATTTTCAGGTAAGCTCTGGAGTCCCAATGGGCGAGTCTCTGCTCCAGTCTGCAGAGCTGTCTGAAGTGCCTGAAATATTTCAAATGCCACCAGCAAAATCTGCAGCAGCAGCGTTGGGGCAACAGGCACTTCCATGATGTCTCGGGCATGGCTTCAGCCCCGGGATAGCTTATTTTATTTGTGTGAGGCTTGATACTCCCATTAATAACACAGATTTGTGTTCCTCTGCTAGCAGCCTGCGCTGTCAAGGACTCTCCCTCCGCCAGCAGCCAAACCTCCACTGATAGCTGTTAAGCAAACAAGCCCTCCCCGTTAGGTAATTGCTGCTGTTTGCTTTCTGCAGCAGCTCCAGGTGCTCTCATGAGCTGGCTCCTAGGAGGAATGAATGCACATGTCATTTTGGGGTGTCCGGCTGCCACTGGAAACCTGAGAATTGGTTGGTATAGGTGGAACGCACTGAGTGTCAGCTTTCATTTTGCTTCATGGAATATGAAGCCAGAGGGGAATGTTACACTCATAATCTGGCACCCTTCACTGCACAGATGAATGAACCTCACCCAGCAGAGGCCTGGCACAGCTACAGAGAGGACCACCTACCCAGCCCTGCTCCTTGGGGGGCTCCAGATGAATCCTGGCTTTGAGGCATCTCTCCCTGGCACTAGCACAGCCCTACCTGCAGCCCGCCCCGTCACCCCGCAGTGTTTGTCTCCTAACCACAACCTCTCTGAGGTTTATCATTTAAAGATGTGACTTCCTGGAGTTTCTCTTGAAAATTAGCAATACTCTCTGTTTTCTGTGCTCCCTTTCAGTCCTGTTTCCTCACATCCAGCCTTTCTACCACCTCCTTCTCCTCCCTGCTGCCACTGGCTCTGTTGCGGGTGCCCCTGCCATCTGGGGACCTGCACAGCATCCCTGTGTCCCAGGGATCCGCGCAGGAAGGGTGGAGCTGGGCATGTTTAGCAGCTTGGCTGTGTGCTGTCTCTTCACCGGGAACATCCCTGTCCTTCATCAGTGAAGTCTGCTTCTATGTTGGGAATGAGGGAGCAGATGCTTAGGACTGTGAGTTTCCATATCCCTAGGTCAAATTTTCCCATATGGATACCTCATGGTTAGAAACAGCCCCTTATCCACCTTACACGCTGCTTGGTGCTCTGTTCAGTTAACTTTTTGACTTGTCTTAGCTGTCCTTGGATTGTTTGGGTTTTTTTTTTTTTAAAAAAAAAAACAAGTCAAGTATTGCCTCTTAGCAATTTTATAAAACCTTGGTATCTAAGAAAAGATGAGTTTGGCTCTTAAAAAGCAATTGTCAGTAGCAGCCCTTTTTTTTTCATTGTGTTTTCAGATGCGAAAAGCAGAACTTTTGAAGGTTTAGATTTTTTTCAAGCTGGCAAGCTAGTACAGAGGCTTGCAAGGGAGGATCCCTTGCGCGTTTGGCCCTGTGCTGTCTGCTACACTGTGCCACCACCAGCCTTTGCTTGGGACTCGCCTCGCACAATAAACGGCGGAGGATCCGGTTTGCCAGGAGGGTTTGCCTCCCCTGTTTGAGCAGTGAGGAATGTAGGTGAGTCACTGCCTGGTTTGAGGAATGAAAACTTCAATCCCAGTTTTTTATGCCTTTGTTTGCTTTTAAAACTGCGGTGGTGTTGAAGGCAACTCACGCTCCTGTGGCTCAGTCTTCACATCTGGTTCCACGTTTTGTCTTTCCTTAAAAGCACATGGATGAGACTACATCTTCCTACGTGCGCTCAGAAATCCATAGGATCCAGCACACCTTGTGAGATCAGAGCAAGCAAAACCACTTCTGTCCCCAGTGCGCAAGGCTCGTTTTCACTATAACCGGTGCAGCAGGGTGTAGTTCTTCTACAGCAATGTTGCTAATTAAAATAGCGGCAATTTCCAAATACAAAATTAGACCAGTCTTTGAGCACAATTTGTTTCAAGAAGGCAAGAAAAGCAGAGAAGCACAGAATGTGTAGGAAAGACACAGAAAAACCGGCACAATTTTCTAACTTTTCTAGCTTTACACCATCTGATGAAGCTTAGGGACCTGTGTAAGGCCATTTTGAGAATGAATTATCTGTTTCAAAGGTTTTAAATACCTCAAATGGTATTACTACCTTTGAAAATAAGGTCCTTACTTTACAGGGATGCTTAAGTAAGAGTTTAGGTTCGTTCTTTTATGCTTTGCAGATTGAAAAAAGGAGATATTGAAGGACTCTTAATACATACATTGTGATATTTTTCCTTTACTGCAATTTGACATCTAAACCTGATCTTTTTTTCCTTCTATAAGAGATAGCTTTCGTTCTTGGGGTTTATTTTACATTTTGATTTAACTCTGCCACTTATTCCCAAAAGCTCTATATTTGTATTTATTCCACAGCAAGCATGTGACTAGTGCGACTGCGTAATTTTATCAAAATGAATTTGGGTTCCTTTTGTTGCAAAATGTTCTAGGGCTACAGATATGATTTGAATGCATGATAAGCTCTGAGTATTGAGATTACAACAAAAACTATCTGCAAAATCCTACGGATTAAGGTCATGCATGAGATATTTAATTCTCCCTCCTGTGAGGTTCGATTGCAAGATATAGTCTGCTCCCACTGACTTCTTAAAATGAGAAAGCTTGAAAAAATTGACCAGATTCTGTCAAATTTGCTTTGCTGCTAGAGGAGCTGGAGGTGTTGAAGAAACAGGGAACTGTGAGGAAAGGGAGAAGCAGGGAGCAGGAGGGTCAAAATCCCTGCTGGCTCACAGCTTGAAAGTGAGGAAAGCCAGTAAGATAACTTTTTTTTTTCCTGCCAGAATTGGATCTACTGTAGCATTCACTATATCAGAGGGGGCAGTTGTTCCTCTTTGTTGCTGTGATTGTAGCAGTGTTTCAAGGCTGCGGTTGGGACCAAGGCTCCATTGTGCCGGGCCAAAGAATCTGCGTCCTTGCACGTAAAAGATGCAAGCTGAGGGCAGGAGAAATGTGGAGAGCAGAATGGAGTTGATGGGGGAAGCACCTTGGCCCTACAGAAATTTAGTCATAGGGTTTTTCCCCCCAAGAGGCAGATATATGATCAGACAATATGCTACAGCCAAAAGCCTTGACTTGATGGCAGGTAAAATTGGGATTGCTCTCAGTTGGCCAGCCAGTCCCTGAGGTGCTGCTCACCTCTAAATCTGCCAGGAGCCAAATTTTTTTTTTTCTTTATAGAGGTGACCATTCTTCTGCTTGATTTTACTCTGAGATCACCAGTTCTTTTTTTTCTATAAGCTACTGAAAATCATCTGATGGGAATAACTTCCAGTAACTGATTCTGACATACAAATGGGGTGTATCATTACTGTTTTTAACAATTAAATATCAATCAGCTGCATCCACTCCCTCTCAGAATAACCTGTGGATGTAACAGTTTTACCCTGTCGCAGACATGATTAAGCCTCTTCTGTCCTTCATGATGCCTGTAACTAGGACATTGCTGCTGCCTGCCTGCATGTCCCAAGGGAGCCTGGTGATGTTTGTGCAAACCTGATTGGGCTGGGAAAGGGGTGGAGAAATGCAGTTCTCTGCCCAGGATATATTTAGTGAATGCAGCTGTGGGAGGCAAGAGGAACAAGAGAGCTCTTGTATTGCCAGGGCTCTGACAGCTCACATACCTAAGTAAGCTCCTATTTTCTTAGCCATACATTCCCGCCCCCCCCCCCCCATGTTTTTAATTTGAATGTAAAGTTATACTTTAATGTAGCCAGAATTCTTCCTGGAGCTTAAAAGTGAGATGCCTTAGGGTGCCAGCCTTGCTATAGCCTTTCCAGAGGAGCAACAGGAACCTTCCACATGGAGTGGACCTTCTCCATGGCAAGGATGGAGATCTGACTTCATTTTTATCCCTCAAGACAGGCTAGTGGTGTAGGAATATGCCTTTCATGTACGCTGCAGCACTTGCTCAGACTGGCAGCAGCCCTGCAGCATTAGTACAGCCCCTGCCAAGCAAATAAACTGTTGTTTTTTTTTTTTTTTTGCTGGGGCTGATGAGCTGGAGTGGAGATCCTGTTTTCGGTATGTCAGAGCACTTCATGCTGTGCTGGTCTTCCTGGCATCCTTGGGAGTCTGATCCAATATCCTCTGGTACATCATGGATTATAAGAAGAGCACAAAACCAGGTTTACTGACCCACTGGGTCAAGTAGGAGCATGTTACTGTTGCTCTGCATTAGGACTAATTTGTCTGAACTCCCTGGCCATGTTCAGGCTTGCCCCTGGAGAAAAAGACTGAAGCTGGGAATTCCCCACGCACCTTCCTCCCTGGCTTGTTCAGCAGCGCACAGCAAGCTATGAGCTAGTCTGCCTCAGGCATTAAAAGTTTATGACAAATTAAATAGCAAAATATATATTAAAAAAACCTAATTTTTTTTTGTCTTGTTCTAATACAGTTAAAGAGTTAGAAAAACAAGGCTGGTGCAGGGAGGTACAAAGTATGTCTTTCTCTCTGGGTACAGCCCAGGGATGCTGGAGATGTGTACATTTAGACCGAGACAGACTATGCCATGGCTTTCTCGGAGCTTGCCCCACCTTAGGCTGTTTTTCCACCCGCAGCAGCGGTGCTGGGAGAGGCTGCAGTGACACAGCCGGGTTTCCTCTGCCAGGGCAGCACCCTGACCCTTCCCACCCCACCACGGGCTGTGCGGCTTCGCTGTTCCCCTAGCAGGGGCTTGTACCCACCCAAAATCCAGATCAGAAATGCTGCTCCTGTGGGTGGCTTTCATGGTTTCCACCACAGGCTGGCACAGATCCTGAAAAAAATCAGCTTTTATTGGAATTGTGCTGTGTGGGAGTTCTGCATATAGCTGTCCCACCTTTACACATTATGACCTGAGAGTTTTGATTGTCAGCTTGTTTATCAAAAAATGTATATTAAAGTGTGGAAAAATGCATCCTGAACAAATCTGCACTGGGTTCGATGTCCTGGGTACCCATGTAGTCTTTTCTGTCCCTAACCTTACTGAGTCTGTGCCGGAGAGTTGAGTTTTTTTCAGCAGTTAAATGGTTAACTTCAGGACTAATTGGCTCTGAGCCTCCACAGTCCTTTGCAACAGATTATTGGCATGCTGGTAAGAGCAGCTCCCTTCCTTCCCTTCCCCCATCATTATAAAAACATGTACTGTAGCGAGAAACCAAATACCACATGGCGCCCTACACGGAGCCCATCAGCGCTCCGGCTCGGTATTTAGCACAAAAGTCTCTTTATATTTGGGAAGCGGAGGGAGAAAATTCTGGAAACGCAAGATTGTGGTGATACCGGCTGAATCAGCAGATTTATTTGCACTGTACAGGGTGCTGGAGTCCAGACCCCCGCGTACCAGCCCAGGCTGCAGGCACCCACTTGCCCCACGCTAGTGTGGGGAAGAGTCCCGGGTGTTTTCCAAAAGCTGAAGGCAGATGGGAAAGGCTGGTCCCTGCACAAGGATGGCTCTGTGTGCTCCCCGTTGCTTCTCTGTTTGTCAGATTACAGCTTTGCGGAGGGCTCTTGGGAGTCCTGGAGGGACAGAATGTAAAGACAAGAAAAATGAAAGCTTTAGAGGGGGAGGAAAAAAAAACAAAAGTGCTTTTCTGGTTTCCTACAGGGATGCGTGCGTTTTTAGGCAGCTGTTGACAGAGGCAGTCGCCATTTTGTGAAGCAGCATTAATGCAGCAGGAGGAGACATGTTGTGTTCATGGGAGTTTGTCGTTTAAGGTTTTCTTGGTTTTAATCAAGAGGCTTATTCACACCGCCTTCACCTTCTTTCAGTCCAAAGGCTTTCATTTTGAAACTTTGGGCAAAAAAAGAAATGACAACAAATAAGAAAAAAAACCAGGAAAGCAGGCAGAGTTCTCCCAGGGGGACCACAGTGTACAACCGCTCTCCAGGAGACTTCAAAAATTTTAGAGGTGTAATGTAGTTCCAGAAATGTCACCAAGCCTGTAGCAAGGATAACCAGGATAGTGCGGCTCGCACCCAGCATCATCGAGGCATAGCTGAGATGTTCAGGGAAAATGTAGTAGAGTAGGTGTGTTTTAAATAGAGTATTTGGCTCTAGTATAAAAAGATGTCTGGCTGGTCTGTGCACACACAATACCTGCTCTTTTTGAATTCCATGGGCTGATGTGACTGATGGTATTGAGATATTTTTGATCTAAAAATCTCAGGCTGCTGCTAGTGCTGCAGAACCACTCATTTGATCAAAAGAGGGGAAAAAAAAAAACCTGTTTGTGGCAGGGGTGAGGTCAGACTGAATCCCCTTGAGTGCCAAACTCTTGGAGCCAGTAACAGCATTTTTATTAAGGGTCTTCAGTGATGGAGTTTACTTTCTCCACTCCTGGATCTTCACTGGTGAAGTTCGTTATAAGGCTCATTTGTTTAACAAGTCTCTGGGAGATGGGAAAGGGAGCATTAAAGCTGGTGTTTGGGAATACAAGCGATATTGTTGCATTTGATTTTGGTTTCGTGTCATTATTTTCTGGTTTCAGAATCAGGAAAAGCTGCTCATTTATTTTTCATGTAGCTGTATTTTTATCCTGGCTTCTTAAGGAGGCAGGGCTTATGAAATTGTGCTGTTGGAGGCCTTGAGCTTTTGATCTGTTGTTCAGTTTCAACAAATTTCAGTTCTAGAGTTTCTGCGCTTTGGGGGAGGCTGTGGGTTGTCGAGACAAATTTGTGCTTCCGATGAAGAAAGAACTATGAGTGTGAAGGCTATCTTTTCTGCGTTCCTTGCTGACCTAGCAACCAGCATCTATGTGCCAGTGCCAGCTGACCGGTCAGTAACGTATCGCTCAGAAATATCGCAGCCTCCGCCTGAACATGGCGCAGGAGTGGGGATGGTGCAGCAGCGCAGGGTTGGGTACGTGGGCTGTCAGCTAATGTGAAAGCAGGCCTCGTTATTTCAGCAGCTCGCAAAACACTTGCTAACTTCTAACTAGGATATTCAAATCCAAACTAGGATTTAAAAAAAGTATTAGTCATATTTAAAATCAAAATTAAGTCAGATTCCTCCATGTTGGCTGCAGTTGAATTTTGCAAGGTCTTTGATCTCCTCGCTCTGGGTCTAAAAGTGTCTCATTTTCAAGCCTGTTACCTGCAAAGATTTCCCTGAGATAGGGATTCCTTCATTACAGAAAAGCAATGTAAATAAACCTTTTTGCCACCTCAAGATAATTATTTTCTTGATTGTCCATTTGTACTCTGCTAGGGTTAATCTGCAGGTCGAATGTAACTTGAATGGAGTGTGCACCGATTACCATCGATGGATACGGTGCAGAGCTCTAGTATGAAGTTCATGCATATCTTTAGTTTGTTCATGTAAGACTGTGCAGTATAATGATAATATAAAGACTAAAATTATTTTTGTATATAAAAATTACTTTTCCAGCATATACTAATGTGCCTTTCCGAACCTTTTAATTAGGTTATATTTTCTCCTATACTTAATTCTATTTGCTTAACATCACTTGAGTAGACTTCATTTTTGGTTCCAATTTTCATTATCTTTAGAGTGTATGTATGTGTATATATTTAAAAAAAAGATAATCCTATATTAATCTTTTGAACAGAACTATTTTTGTTCATGCAGCAAAAGCACTGTCCCTGAATATTCATTATCAGTGCCTGATATGCTAGCCAGAAGCACAATATCTTAATAATTGGAGTTTAAGAAAAAAAAAAATCAGTTATTAAAGTCTAAGTGTTTCATTTTTGTTCATATTATGACTCTAAATTATTCAAGCATTTGATTTTATCTCCTTCATACACAAACTCAAGTTCCCCATACTCCAAAGTATTCTGTGGTCTCCTGTATCATAGACATTAGGTGAAAGTGTCCAAATATACTGTTTAATACCAGTAACATATGTGGCTTGTTACAATAAAATTTTACGTAGTTTCCCAATTAAATGACTTTTATTTTGTCCTGTTTGCTCCTACATAAGTCTAACATTTGGTCTCTTGATAATCAATATTATATTTTATGGAAAGGTTTTAAAGGTATATTGAAGCAATTGAGTAAGATGTGAAGTACCTAGCACAATTTAATTTTATATAATTTCTTTTGCCATTATTAATAAAAATAGGCAAGAAAAGTAAATGTTGGGGAAAATACAAAGAATAATGATACAGTTATACCTGCATGTGCAAAACTACATGCTTGCTCTTACTTTTGAAATTTAGACTTCTGCTTTATGGCTTTATGTTCTCTTTCCCTTCTGTGGACTGGGTTAGTTCATGGTAGTTACATTTTCCAAGTACTGACATACATGTTCATTCCTAAATTCACTTCATATGCTTCCAAATCCTTAGGACAACATTCCGTTTAGACACACCAAGAAAAACCTGGAGTGATTCCACTGACCTAAAAGTAATTACTCAGCGCTGAGTTAAAGGCACAGGCACATAACTGAAAACCTATGTGTTTAGTGTAACAAGAGCTCAGAATCTTAGCTTTTGTTATTAAATTAAGTGTTTCTATACCTTAAAACAAGAAACATTTACAGAGAGAGGTATTATCTTCATGTTAAATCCACTGTTAAATCTTGAAGAAAGTAAATAATCTTTTGGGCACGTAAAACCTTGTTTGTGTCTTCTGCTGGGTGAAATTGCAGTCAGATTTTTCAGACAGCGATCAAGCGCTGTGGATGTCTCACTCAAGATGTCTTGCGTTCCCTCTGCTACTTTAATTGTACAAAAAGCCATTGCCTTCATTTTGCAAGAGGGCTGTAGTGACAGTGTTTTCTTGGGCTGCTTACATTTTCTCACCAGCTCACCTTCCAATACTAATCTTTGACTAAATATAAAAGAAATACGCTGTGAATGATTTCAAGCTGAGACAAGATCATCACCATTGATGGCTTGGTCAAAGAGAAAGTGTTTGTTTCAGCACGCATATCTGTTGCCTGCAAGAGTTAAAGCTGCTAATTCTGGAGTTTAGATGGAGGACATGCCTGACATGCACAAAACTGCTCTATTCCCTAGGCTGATGAGCGCTCGTAGCTGGGTAAAGGTCTGGCAGGAGCCAGTTTATAGTGAATAGACTCTAAGAAGAAAATATAAAAGCTCATGGGAGACATCAGTGTGACACAGAAGCTATTTCTGTTCAGGTGACGTTCTAATCCAAGTGTGTCCCTGATATAGTGTCGCTACATCCAAAATTGATTGGACTCCACATCTAGCAAGTGTTGACAAATACAAAGAAGTTTGTTTTGAGCTACAAATGTAAGATGTCTTCTCTTTTGTGTATATGATACATTAAACCAGGGTGATTCAGTGTCTCCTCCGACTGTCTATAAAATAAAAAAGTATATGCTTGTAAGATTTCAGAAAAAAAGGCACAGCTTCTTTTCACTGCAGGTGGCAATTTGCTGAATAATGCATCATTTTGTCAACTATTATAGAGCAATCAATAAAATGCCGTACAGCGCTACATGCACACAAGAGACAAGAATGAAGATTGTTATGGAAACAAGCTTGAAACTTGCTTGAAATAAAAATTCCAGTCTTATACTTGCATTTTTGGAGGCCTGGGTTTTTTTTTTTCTTTTCATTCTAGAGTAGCTGTAATTAATCTTGTTTAATTTGAGTGAAATTCATCATGTTTGCAAGGCTGGTATGAAGCCCTGTGTGCCTCCAAGGAGATTTACCAAGAAAGTATAGTTGTTGTTATGCTCGTCATCTAAACTTTCCAAAGTCTCCACTAGAACTCAAATGGAGAGTTAATAGAAAATAAGAAAAAAAAATAGAGCTTATAGTTGGGATTGGTTTTGTCCTTGATTTTGATGTGTAAACGCATATTTGTGCAAAGTCTGTTTTCCCTTTTGTGATCATATTCCTCAGATACTTAAGCAATCAAGCTTTACTGGCTCATATTTGCAGTGAATAAATTTCAAGGATAGACAGATGAATGCCTTTGGAAAATTAAGTTTAAATCTGCACAAGGAAGTAATCAGGCTAGAATTTCAAATTTTCTGAGTTAAAAAAAAAACAACCAAACTATCAAAATTATTATTAATTCCATTGTCTGGATCTTGTAAGAATGTATTTTTTTCAGCTACACTTGAAATTCAAATATTCTGAAGATTTTGCTTAAAAGTTATAAAATGTTCTCTTCTAACTCTTTACGTATCAATTGTGTGATATATTGGAAAATGAGAGAACAAATATTTTGAAACATGAGATTGAGTATGGCTCTCTTAATCTTGCCAATGCTTTTTTTTTTTTTTTTTTTTTTTTTACAGACTCTTGATAAAACGATGACCATCTCCCAGCTCAGCAGAACATTCCTATGACTCTGCAGACCACGTTTACAGACTGTTACGGTAAGATAAAGATGACTGTTGGCAGCTTGTACTTTTTAAACAGATTTAAAACCCTACCAGTATGTCTAATCCTTGCATGTTTCCAGTCCTACAAGTTTCCAAACAGCAAACTTCATCAGTACAGAGAAGTTAAAGTGTGTAAGTGAAGTCACAGAACCTGCCTTTGCATGCTGTAGCTGTATGTATTAAAGTTCCTGGGAAGCTGCACATTAGTTTCTTCCTTGCTTTCGAAGGTGATTTAAGTAATAAGCAAAGTTGCATCATTCTTTGTCATGTAAGAAGACATGTAATACCTTGTTAGCACTTACAGAAATTCTAATATATAAGTAGGTACAGGCAAAATGGTCAATCAGTATTTTTCTTTTACCATGTCCCAGTCGACTTAGAAAAGTTTGTCAAGCCAAGCAGAATAGTTTGTTACCTAACGGCTCACCTTGAAAAAAACAGATTAATTCACAGAAGTAGCAGGGGTTAAAAGAAGGGGTAGAGAAACAGATTTGTTGTCGCAAGCTCCAGTGGCTTACTTTAAGACGCAATTAAACATATTGTTAAAAAATCACCCAAATTCTTTAAGTTCGAAACAGTCTAGAGTTTTTAACTGTCATAAGATTTCATCAAAATAGGGGTTATTTATCTTTCCCACTTTTCTTATACCTCTAAGACTGACATTTAAGGCAATCACTGTGTGTTAAATGTTGGCCAAATACAGCATAAGTGCCATGACTGAGATGGTTACTGTTTCTTACAGTTGAGAAGGCAACAAGCAATAATTTGAAGACGATTTGTAATAATAACAAAGAACTTAAAGTTTCAAACCTCCTTAGAAAAGCGGGCTTGATTTCTCAAGAAAAATATATGTATATTCCTAAGTCAAGCTAGTATAAAGCACAACAATTAATTCTCTAACTAGACAACCATTACTGGTCTTTTATTTGCCTTATTGTATACAGGAACTCATGCAAAACTGAAATAGCGAGGTGGGTAGGAGCTCTTAGATCTAAAATTTGAACTCAGGCCATGAGATCACATGCACAGAAACAACACTGGTTCTTTGATGCATTGTGACAAACAAGTTAAAATTTTGCTTAGGAAAGACAGTTAAATCCCGCAAAATATATTGGTTCCATTTCTCATTTCCATTACGTCCTTATATTTTTTATTGATAAGTTATTTTGCTTTGAAAACAGGAATAAAAAGAGCTGAATCTTGATTAAAATTGCTTCATTTTGAATAAATTGAAAAAGCACTGGAGTTTGGCTTAGCAGACTGAAAGATATTTTTCTTTACTGTATGTTTATGATACTGAAAAGAATTTGTTTCTAATTATTCTTGGTAAGAAATCTTTTTCTTGCTCCACACAAGGTTCATCGTTCTAAACATGAACACCATAAAAGTGCTAGCAAAACCACCATACTAACGTAATCTTAGTTTTCAGTGTTAAATCCTAGAAACAAAAAGGGTGTGTATAAAAGTTCTCTCTGTGTGTGTAGATATGTTTGCAATTATTCATTACAGGCTGGAACAAAAGTCTGGATTTTAATTCCAGTTCCAGACCCAGAGGAGAATGAATAGCATGAGCTGATTGCTAGAACTGGGTTTTATACTCGCTGCTGCTGTTATTGCTTGTCTTGTGAGAGTAGCAAAAAGCTTTACCAGGATCAATATTCCATAATCATCATCACCAGTGACAAGGGGAAGTTGGTTCCGTGCTTAGAACTTTGTCTTTATTTACATTTCTGTCTGATGTTACTCTGTGTCACTGCTGTGAGAAGTCCACAGCTGACAGCAGCACAGGCAGAGCCATACTCTTACAGCGTTTTTGTGCACGCTGCTCCAAAATTCCAGGTTTTCGGAAGTGTGATAGAAGGTAATTTCCCTGTACAATTACTGTGGTTTTAATATTGAATTAGTGAAGAAGGAGAGAAGTCAAAAAAAGCAGATTGCTTGTTTTAGCAACATATGACAGGTTACATACAAAAATGGAAAACAGGACTATACTTCATTCAGGACAACGTGACAATTTCTGTGAACTCTCAGTTTGCAGGAAGTTAAATGCCTACCACAAAACAGCTTGCTGTGTTCAAAGGGCATTTGATATCCTGTTTGCATATTCTCTATCAAAATAATCCAAACTGCTACGTTTGGCTTAGGGCCTAGAAAATTGTTATTGATTTCACCTGAAAAGTGACAGATTTTTGGTTGAAGAAAAGTTTTGTAAGGTTGCACAACTCTGTCTTGTTTAGACTCCTGTTTTCCACCGCAAAAGGCAGACACGGTGCTTAACTGTTTTGTCAAATATTGGTGTCAGATCTCTGGCCTTTCCATTATATTTGTGTTTCTGAAGAGCCGTGTGCTGCGCTTGAACCTCATGTATCGCAAAGAACAAGCTTCTTCACCAGTCTTTTGGTGTCCTCTGGTACAGAGGGCACGTTAGGGCAGGCAGGGAAGGGACACTGTGAAATTACAGTGTGCTTTTGCATGTTGTCCCTAGGGGTAATAACAATCTGCATGAGACCTGAGGGGAAGGAAGAATGGTTGTAGAAGAAAATAGTTTGAGTGAGCACCAGAATTTGAGGCTGTGTGCCTCTATCTGGAATTCTCACCGCAGATGCAGTTTCAGAAAATAGTTCCCAAATTAGTAATGGAAACATTAAGTTGTCTCATTATTATCAGACTTGTGGTTCATAAAACATAGCTGAAGTATTTGGTCTAATGATACACAAAGCATGAAAGCATGTCATCTAAAAGTGCAGAAATAAACTGTATGCGGGAATTTGCAGTTGTGTAGAAAAGCTGAATTTAGAAGAAAAAAAATGGCGTAACCACAGAGGCAGTGGGAATGAGAGTTTTGCATTTGTACAGAGCTGACCATGGAAGATAAAAATATGAAAAAGGAGATGAGCACTGTTCTACTGTTTCATTAGGAAAAGAAGAATGTGAACAGATAGACTATTACTGGTACGCAAACAGCAAAGTTGTCTGACGAGTGCCGCAGCTCTGGATAGAGCGACTGTACTTAGGTTCACATACATACAACTCACTCGAAGCCAAGTGAGAAGAGGTAATGGATACTTGTGTAAGCTTTTTTGGAGCTGCTTTAGGCCTTGGTGGCCAGGAAATAAAAGAACGGCACTGAATATAATGAGGATATTAGGCTTCCAGTAATTTTTTGGTTACATGTAGTAGGAATACTGTAAGTGACTTTCAAAAACATTTTTGTCTGTAAATGTACACCTTTTTTTTTTTTTTTTTTAAGAAGAATAGTCTATTATACTAGACAGTCTGGTGTAGTTAGAGAAAATCAGGTAACAGTTTGAGCATACAGGTTAGGTCTTGTTCAGTTACAATCTTAAACTCTTCTGGCTGGAATCACGCTATTCTTACAAAGTGCAATTATGTCTTTAATGCCTGATCTCTTTTCTCCCTTTTATGTAGTTATTGCAAGTGATCATACTTTATATATTTTTTCTAGAAATGTACCTGTATTCTGGGAAGAAACAATGTTAAGGCTGGAAATTGTACACTGAACTTCTCATCTTGATCCTTGCTGTGAACTCATACCTTGCAGTGTGGGCTGAAAATGCTGACATAAGTAGAAGTGCTTTTGTTGTACCCTACTTTTATCTAGTTCCTGCCTTATCCTTGGTTGCCTTTCCTCTTTCTTCACTGTTGGTAGCTTTCCAAGGAGAAAAGCATCTGGGTTCTGTCCATGTAAACACCTTTACATAGTTATATCTAAGTAGTTGCACTGAGAGTAAGAGGATTAGCCTTTGCAAGAATCTGAATGAGAAGTTGCAGAACAGGCTTTCTGCTCTCTATAGTTTCCGTAGACTAGAACTTCAATTCTTTTTTTTTCTTATGGAGGTCAAAAAAAAAAAAAAGAGCTTTTGCCGTCTTCCAGTGAGCAGCAGTATCTGCTATTTCACTCCACCATTGATTCCTTGGCTGGAGGGTCCTATGCTGTGGTACCTTTATGCAGGCCACCCACCTTATCACCACTGTTTACAAGCCAGTAGATTTGTGTGTTCCTCCTCTGCTATCCTGTATAGGGAGGTCAGCTTTTCTGTATTTTTAAATTATCTGTTCAAAATTGTTTCTCCTCAGGGACCTTAGCGAGTGATTCTTTTCAGCTGACCAAGTACTTCTGGCTTTTCCAGGACCCAGCTCAGGAGGTCACTGCTAAAGTCCACCTGCATGATTTCAAATGCCAGAATAGCTCCTGAGACCTTCCATAATAATTTTAAGCATTTTTGGTTTAACTGCTGCCATAACTGTTCACATTATTAGTATAAAAAAAAGAAGAATGTGACACCTTTCTCTCTGCTTTTAATGGAGTAAGCTGTGCAAATAAAAGGAGAAAGGCGAGCATATCATTCAAAGTCACTGCTGAAGTATGTAAATATTAATTATGTTGTTCTCTCATGTTTGCTGGGTGTGCCTGTTGCATTGGAACATCATAACTGCCTGGTTGGGGACAGGCACCAAGTGTGACCAAGATTTGGTCTTGAGAATGACCAAGAACATGGCGGGTGCCCCTATATCATGCTGATATCTGAAATGGTTTCCATGGCAGTAGTCAAAATAAGAGAGAGTGTCCTGGTGAGGTTGGCATACGAGACAGTTTCTATGGTGTTGGCTAAAAAAAAAGCAGCATACCTAGTTTTATTTGGGTGCCTGTGGTGGTTTTGAGAGGTTCTGAGGGCTGGGATTAATGCTGCAGACAGGCAGGTGACGTGGTCACTCTGGCTCTTTCCACCACCAGGCCTTAGGAGCGAGTGGAGGGTATGCAGCGCAGAGGAGGCCCGGGACAGTTGGCTGTACTCGGGTCAAGAGAGCAAAGACTTTTGTGGCATCGCTTTCTGTGGTGAGGTGGAGCCGGTGCCCAGGCCAGGCTGCTGCCTATCCGGGGGGGGGGGAGGGTGTGTGTGTGTGTATGATATGACAAGAGATGCTTCCCGCGGGAGTGGCAGTGTAGGGTCCTACGGCAAACTGGGCCGTTAGGTGAGGGGTTCTTGCAGGGCTTGAACCTGACCGCAGGCTGGCGAGGGGCGCCTTGGGCAGGCAGAGGTTCGAAGAGATTTCCGAAGCCTGTGCTAGAAGCGAAGGCGGTGCTCAGACCAAGCCAGGTCGCGGCTGAGATGAGTCGGGGTGCAGCCGGGGGCGCCCCGGCCAGGTGGGGCTGGGGAGGGGGGTGCGGCAGGGCCGGGGGCCGAGCTCCCCGCGGCCCTCCTCCCCCCGAGGGGAGGCTTCTGCGGACGGGGCGCGAGCCCGCGGCGGGCGGGGCGGGGCGAGGGCGCGAGGAGGCGGGCAGGGGCCAATGGGGAGCGGCCGGCGCCGCTCGCCAATACTCGGCGGCGGCCTCTGAGGCGGGGGAGCGCGGCCAATGGGAGGGCGGCGGCCGCCGTGCGCGCGGGGCCCGGGGTGGGGAGGTCGAAGGAGGGCGCGTGCGCGGCCAATGGAAGCCGTGCGCGCCCTCGGGCCTGGCGGGGAGGGCGCGGCGCGGCCAATGGGGAGCGGCGCGCGGCGCGCGCGCAGCCGTGGGCGGGGCGGAGAAAGAGCCGGGGGGGGGCGTTGCTGCGCGCCGTCGGTAGGGGGCAGGGGCGCGGGCCCGCCCCTTCCTCGCCGCAGTGAGTAGTGAGCGGGCGGCCATGTTGTGCGGGGGGGAGGGGAGGAAGGAGTTGAGAGGAGACGGGAGAGACTCTCTCACACACACGGCACAAGATGGCCGGGGAAGCAGCCGCAGCTGCCGCCGGGCTCCCGAGCGCTTGCCCCGCTGCTCGGAGCGGGGAGGCCCGGCCGGCGCCCCGGGTGCCGGTCTTAGGGGCCAGGTCGGGCCCGGCACTTTGGGGGTTCCGGGGCGACGGAGGGCGGCCAGCCGGGCTGCCGAGCGAGGCTGCCGACGGGCGGAGGGCAATGGCGCCGGGCTCCGGGGCTCTGCCCGCGCCTCTCCTTCGCCGGGCGGGCGCGGGGCCGTCCTCCGCCGCGGGCAGGGCGAGGAGGGGAGCAGCGCCCCGTTCTCAGGGCCCCCGTTGCCCACCGACGGGCTGCTCTTCGCCGGGTAAGTGCCTGAGTCTCCTCGCTTCTCATTGTCCTTTGTCCTTGGGAGGAAAAACAAAATGTCCTTGGAGCCGGGAGGGGGAGGGGGCGCCTGCCTCTCCCTGCCCCCCTCCCTCGCCGCTCCCTGAGGAGGAACCTTGGGGACCCTCGTTCGTCTCCTTGGCCCTTTTTGGGTGAGGGGGGAACCGCGCATTTTGGGGTGGGAGCGGCGGGAGAAGGGGTGCCGCAGAGGAAGCCCGGCTCGGCGACCGCCTCGGTGACACTCGGCGGCTGCCGGGCTGCAGAGCGCTCCCCCTCCCCCTTGCTCATGCAGCACCGAGGGGGCTCCGCACGCCCCGTCCCCCAATGCAGCACGGAGGATGGGGGGCAGCTGCAGGCGGGTTCCCCAATGCAGCAGTGAGGAGCGGGGGGGCTGCAGACCTGTTCCCCTCCAGTGCAGCATGGAAGGGGGGCATCTGCAAACCAGCTTATAACTCCAATGCAGCACTAAAGGGAGGGGGGAGAGGTGAAGACTCCACTACATCATCAGTTAAATGTTTAGCCCCGAGCCCCTATCTCTTTAAAGAGCATTTGTTGCCCATTGCTGCTCAGATGGGGATATGCTTTCGTAGTTTGTAAGAACAAAGACGCCATGTCCTTTTCTCTTAAAAATAAAACTTGGTGGTTTTTTTTTTTGTGGGGTGTTGGCTTTTAACTCTTTCTAAACCAGTAAGAAAAAAAAAAAGGCTGCGGATGAGACAGCTTAGTACTTTACTGAAACAATAGATAGAAATTTACTTCACTTGAAAAACAGTAGTTCAGGTGCAGAACTTTAAAGAAAACTCTTTAAGAATTACGTGCAATACGTTTTCACAATTAAAACGGCAATACAAAAACTTACAAGCTTGGAAAAAACAAAGCTCAGTCATGCCAAGTCTACAGTTTAAAGTTGGCAAAATACTACAGTTGTGATTTAGACGACGCTACAAGAATAAAAGGTAGTTACTTAAATATGAATTACAGGATATAGAAACGAATGGGTTTGTGTGCGACATTAAAAGCTTTTAAAAGCATTTATTTGGTGTCGATTTTGTTTTTAGTATTAAGTTTATGCATTTTTCAGGGAGCTTGCAGTAATTTCTGTTTACGTAGCGTTTTTATCGTTGTTTTCGATAGTTAATAATTTAGAAGTTGTACAACACCTATTGCAAGACTTTCTAAAAATGCAAGTTTAAATGGAATGCCTGATGTTTGTTTTGCGTTGACTCGCATTCAGCAATTGCCAATTTAAGGGTAAAATTGTAGTTCCAAATTATAAAAAGCCACTGTAGTAGAGCAAGAGGTAAATATTAAGAACTTCAGTTTTAATTGGAGATTGTGTGTAGCCATATTTGTTGGATTTATCTGCTGTACACTTGTACAGGATTATAAAACTCTGTGCAGGTTTTAAATATTGCAGTTGGAGGTAAATCTACATTTTTCGGTGCTTCCTCTGGAAATGCAAATCCATCATTACAACAATGAAAGTTGGCTTTTTTTTGAAATATGAATACAAGTTTCAGCAACCATTGGACTTCTATCATCTTGATACAGAGTGTTAAATATCTTTAGATTTAGATTATGGTGATTTTATAACCCCAGCAACAGTTCTGCAATGTAGAACAGGTTCTAACATATACATTTTGCTGAAAAGAAAGTTCTAGCTTTAGGTGGGTGTCTGCTGTATTTTTTTTTTTTTTTAATATATTGGGGATATTTTTTTCCAACGGCTTTGACTTGTTTCTTTCAGCTACTGAAAATAAAATAGCAGCTAAGTGTCTCTGAGAAGAAATTGCTCTTAATTCTTAACGTATTTTATTTAATGGTTCTGCCTTTTTGCATATATAAGCTGTAGGAATTTTAATTTCTATTTAGATATCTTTTAATGTAACATTAAAATATTTTTAAAATTATGTATTTAGAGAATTATTACAGATGTATTCTAGAGTATGAAGTAGTGGTGATACATATAACTGCTTCAAAATAAAATGTTAAGCCTTTTCGTAAAAGGCGAGAAAAGTTGGCTAGAGGTAGTGCAAATATGGTGCTCCTTGTGTTAAAGGGCATAGTTTGGGATGTGACTAAAGGTTAAAGAACCTGAAGGTTTTAAAACTGTGTCCTGAAGGTCAAAAAAGATATCTTTTTGGGGGAGATTAGTAACTTATGACTTGAAATTCAGAGAAACTGATGACAGAAGCCATTTTAAAATTACTTTGCTATCACTAGAGGTTTTATTTGATTTTACATAGCCTTTTTCTAAAGGATTTAATGTGGAGAAAAAAAGTACAAGGACTGAGAGGTATTGTGTGATAAATTACTAATAGGAAAAAAGAAATCTTAAATTGGCTAGACATTTTATCTTTAAGTCACAGAACAGCAGATTGCAGTTATTCATGCAAAAATGTAGATCATGCATGTTGTATGTCAGTCACTCTTCATCTCCAGTATTTTTCTTCAGCCAAGTATGTACAGCCACCTGTACTTTTATTTTTAGAGTTGAGTTCTAAAGATACAGTTACTGCTATCATAAGTTTTTCCTAACTTCAAAAATTACCTAAAGATCAATAAATTTCAAGCATCTGACTTGTTCTGCTTTTCTAGAGCAAAATGCTGAAAATTTCCATACTTTCCTTTTTCTAGGTAGAATTCCATGAACAATACTTTATTTCCTGACTGGCTTCCAGAAGAATCGTTCATACTTTATTTTTGGAGGTAAGAGTGGTTATAACTTGTGACAGTGTGTTAATTTCCTTGTTATTTTTTTAATCTCGGTATTTGCCTTTTTGCTACTGTGCAGACAGGAAGAAAAAAATGTAATTTTTAAATTGGAGGGGACGCAGTTTATAAATTATCTGGACTTTTTAAAAGCCCTTTTTTCAGATATGAGTAGACTGTCTTAAAATAATGTGATGCTTCTGCTGCTACTTCTGTATAAATTGTAGTTTACTAAGGCTATTTAGTGAGTGAGTTGTTTTTTAATATATATGTATTCACATACATTTGCATTGTATTTGGTGGGAAATGATAGTGTTTTCACATAAACCCAGAAGTTCTGTATGTCCCATTTCAACAGTGAAAACATGCATTGAACTTTAAAATTGTTTGGTTTTTGTACTTAATGAGTTTGTAGCATTAACACTTAGAGAATTTGTATATAATAGTAATAACCCTAGACTTCAGGTATTCATACAGGAGGAGATTTTTAGCCTGTTTCTCATTTTTGTAGACCTGAATGCTAATGCTTGGGAAGGACAGAATATTGCATTTTTGTACTGTAGGTAAAACATTTATTAATCGTAAGACATCTTATGTGTGTTGAAAAAGTTTATAGCAGTTAGGAACATTAGAACTCTAGGTAAAATCTGTATGTACTTTTGTTTTCAGACAAATTTGGTTTTGTTTTGTTTTGTGGTGTTTTTTTTTTTTTCTCTTTAAAGGCTATTACTGGATATTATTCTTGCTTCCAAAGAATCAGATGGCTGGTTGGGAAAAAGACCTTGAGCAAAATTCTGTACTGTGCATACCAGGTATGTTATATTGTTAGTGTCACTTACTTACTTATTTATTATCCTGGAAGTAATTTAAAAAAAAAAAATTGAAGCAAAATAAACATTGAACATTTAAGCTACAATGTCTTACCTTGTTGAATTTTCTTTCAAGTTTCGGTGCATTTGAAAACTGTTAGTCTGTACTAAATACAGTGATGTTAATGTCTCCTTACATGTCTTTAGTATTTTTATGGTCAGTCATAACTAAGACTTTTCTTGAGAATCTGAAATGACCAGGTCAACACGTTGTAAAATAAAGCTGTGCTTACAGGGATTGCCATTTCTACTAAGGACATTCAGTCTAATCAAACTTTAGAAATGCATTTCCGTCAATTCAAAGTATTCGTTCATTAGCCAGTGACTCTCATAAGCTTTTCCTTTTCAATATGTTGTTTTTGTGTAATAAACTTAGAAATTCTCTTTTCAGTGTAAATTTTACTTTAAAAGCCTAAACCTGCACCAAGTTGTTAGGAAGCTTCTTGCTGTCCTTCTTGTAGTATAAACAAATAAACTTTCCAATGTTTGATTTTTTTGTTTTGTTTTGTTTTTGTTTTTTTTTTTACACTTTAAGACTCTGCATTTAGAGACAGAATAACATGCTACATTTGAGTCATGCTTTCACCACTGTGTACTTAAAAGTTGGGGATCTTGTTTGCCTGTCTTTAACTGGTTACTTTTCACAGCTTACTATGCTAATGTACTTCAATACATATTCAGGACCTCAAAGCGTAAGGTGTCTTCATGAAGACGTGTATCGGGATTCTCAAAAATACTCTTGATAATTTGCTTTTAAAAATTAAATTATTTACCATGATAACTTAGGAATACAGATCTTGTGAACCGCTGCGTGAGTGTAGCTGTTCTTTGGCTTGGATCAAGGCTTCAGCCTGTTCACATAAGAGAAGTCGTATACCAATTTTGCATAAGCTTTTAAAATATGTTTCTCTAGGTTGTAATAAACCTTTGTCTGCAGTAAGTCACTGCTAATATGCAAGACAGAATTCAGATAATGTTTATAGATAAGACATGTGCCATACACTATGGATGTCCTGCAACAAAAAACACGGCTAACAAACAAGGTTGTTAGGTCTGTTCTAGAACTTAATTGTCTGACTGTCTGATGTGAAGTTTGAGAGTTAGAAGTTTGTGTTAGAAATTATGTCATACCTTGAGAAGAACAGCAGAACGTATTTTAAAACCCACGTGAATTTTCAATTTAGAGGATCAAAATCAGATACTGCACAGTCTATTACGATAAAGGCAAGACTAGCCTGATTCACATAAGTCTTACAGTAATGATGAAATGGAATTTGTCAAACTCTGGACTTGTGTTCCTGATGTTAAATCCTTAAATGTCTAAAGCTGCAACTTTTAGTTGCTCTGCCCTTTTAAAAAAAAAAAAAAAAAAATGCTCAAGAGCAGAATCTTGACTGACATGAGTGGTCTTACGTATTTCCTATATTGTCATGATACTGATTGTGTTGAATAGATATTCAATAAAAACAGTTTAAAATATCCCTTGTTACTTCTGTGAGCTCTTTGGAGCTGCCTTTTCTTGTAAGAACAATGTGTTTTCATCTAGAAAATGGCAGCTCGATCATTAGGTTAGGTAGACCTCAGTAGGTTAGAAGCACATTACTGGGGACTTGAGGAAATTAAGTTCATGATTCCCCTACAGCATACTAATGAAGATTGATGAGGTCAGAAGAATGCGCTCTGGTCAAGTCTTAATAACTTTTTAGTTAGAGGAATCTGTTCCTATGCGGTGATATAAAGCCATGTTATGTATTCTCATAGAATTAATTTGTAGCATTAACAACTTACATGGAAAAACATTGGTCTGGTGATATATTTCATTGTTGCTGAAATACTTTATTAATTTA
This sequence comes from Chlamydotis macqueenii, assembly GCF_036417535.1. Taxonomy (NCBI): domain Eukaryota; kingdom Metazoa; phylum Chordata; class Aves; order Otidiformes; family Otididae; genus Chlamydotis; species Chlamydotis macqueenii. Next base: position 6,747,243 of record NC_141567.1, on the reverse strand, counting down.
TCCTGAGAAAGAATCTGGTTTCAGGTAAACAGCTTTAAAGCATCTGGCCTCACCTCATTCTGTAAAAGGAGATATACTTTCCTCATTCTTAGAGCTAGCAGTGCCAATCTTTTAGTGAAGGAATCAAGGACCTATGATGCAAGGCGTGTTTTATGTGGCGTAGGCCATACTGTGCTTATGACATCTCATTCTATAATTAAAAAAATAAATGTAAGCCACAACTATACAACTACCTAAAAAAAAAAGTGGATCCATGTGTTTATTTTTAAATTTGGGATGGATTTTTTTTAATCACACAAAGGCTATAACAGTCACTATGAGTAGTCTAATTAAAAGATTTGTAGTTTGACGTTTATTAAATAAATTGAATGTTAAATAGGAAATACAGGTGTTAATCTGAAAGGCTTAGTTTTTTCATCTGAAAATGTATTTACTAGCTTTGTAGTTTATAGCTCTTAGCATAAGCCTTCAGCTTTTGTGATGCATTCTGTGTTTCAGGAGTGAATGTCTTTCAGGCATTAAAATGTGAAAACTCAAAATACAGTGCTGTGTTTTATGAAGGAAAAGGGATCACTTTTGTGATCATATGAATGAAATGTAATACGTTATTAACATCTTGGTGCTATTTTTACAAAACTCCTTGTTTGGTTCATCTATTCACTTCAGAGTAGAGAAGTCTTATGACTGCTAAGTGATACCACCCTAACAAATACTAGATTCTTATTGCAAAACTTTGCTGAGGTCAGAAGAATGCATTCTGATCCAGTCTTAGGTTTCTCTACTGAAAATGTTACTGTTCCTCTGTGGTAATATAAAGCCATATGAAGTATCCTCATTAAAGTTTCTGTGAAATTACCGTAACTGGATTCTAACTCTGGAATTAAAGAAAAAATGAACCAACTTGAATGTAGATTATATATGTTTAGCTGTGCTGTAAATTTGTAAAAATGACTGAGAGCTCTAAGTTGAAAATCTTTCAGTCATCAACTTTACCTAGTCTTTGTACATTAAATCGTAATTTCTAAGTGGCTTTTTTTCTTTGAGTGAAACGGTACATATAGGATAGGACATTTAAAAGGGCGTAAGTAAACCTCTTTGCCTAGTTCATGTCTTACACTGTGTGACTGATAGGTGCCTCTCGGATGATCAAAGTCCAGCAACCATGTTGTGTTTCTTCTACAAAGCAGCCGTCCACCATTTTAGAAATGCTTCAGTTTTGTGCTTCCATTTAATGGCAGCTGTTGGATCACATTTTAAATACATGTTTTCAACATCTAAATTTCATGTTCATTTGGATATTCTACATGTTCATGGCAATTTACTACAAGTTTTTTGTCATTTTTCCTTTCTAAAGGGGTCTTTTTCATGTTAATCATTTTGAGTAAATCACATCAGCAAAAAGATTACAATTCTGTTCATCACAGCTTGCTTTCTTCACATCTGAGTAGCTATCAATTTGAATAGGAGAATTTAGAAGACTACAGGAAATTATGCACAGTATGGTATCACTGAATAGATTCATTAATTTTTATGTATTTGAGGCTATATTCCAATATAAGTAGATTCTGAGAGATCATGAGAGAAGCAGCTTGCTTGTACATGTTAAGTGGATAACTTGCATGTGGATAGCTTGCTTGTACATGTTAAGTGGATGACTTAATGCAGTTGAAATTTACAGTAAGAAGGGGAGTTCATGAGCTATTTTAGAATTACAGGTCTTATTTTGATCTTACTACCTCTACTTAAGGTGACTTTTAATCAAAAGTTTATTGATATGGATTGCCAATAAGAATTTTCAAAGTTAAATTTTCAAATTTGGGCCTTGCGCATATACAGATAACTTTGAGATATAGAGGAGATGTTTCATATCAGTGGGTTAAATAATGCCACTGCATCTAGCTGATACCACCTCTTAGTAAAATTAGTATTTTAATTACTTTTCCGTGAAGAGCAAATAAGTTAGTTTCAGCATACTTCCACTTGATGTCCGATTAATCCTTTTCAAAAATTAAAAAAAAAAACTTTTTGGTTGCTTTTTCTCAAGGGATTTGTGTACAGGAATGAGTCTGGATTTCTTGGATGATTTGCACAGGTTCTTTGATAACCGGTTGCCTAGTGATACTTCAGGTTTTTTATAAAAATGTCTTTTGTACCATATGCTGTGATCTGCTGGGAATGTTTGTTTGGGGTTTTTTTTGTTTTGTTTGAGGATAGGGCTTTTGTAATAGTATAAGGCTAGTGCTCTGTTATCTTTTTTTTTTTAATTTTCTTTTAATATGAGTGTTTAATATGTAATTTTCCCTACAGATGTGTTGAGGAATTGATTTACTCACTGTAAGCAAAATAACTGCTCTTGGTTGAAGCACTGGTAAGTTGTTATTCCTAATAACATTTACTTTTTAGCTTTAAAAAACCTAATGAGCACACATGGCTGTAATGTTTAACTTGATGAAGTGTTTAGCTGAATACATCCTGAAGTTCCTTAAAATGTGTCTGTGTGTGCATGTGTGTTTCTAGAAGACTTGTTTAGAAGGACCACAGGAGTGTTCTTTCTGGCCTCTTAGGAAATGAAGCTGTACTTGGAGAGTACTCAGAACCTGTCTCACTGGAGAACAGCTTTCTCATCTAATTGTAGTTTTTTGGTCTTCTGCTTCTGTGATTTGACTCCATATTTCATTAATAACTATTAAATCATAGATTTGCTTACTCAGAAGGGTTTGGCACAAATGTCTGTCTCTATGGAGAATTACTACACACAATTTGGATAACAAATGTTGTGGAAAGTATCATAGCAGGAAGAACTTACCTTACAAGCATCTTGGGTTGTCCTTTTATGCTTCTGTCAGGATCAGTGAGGGTCTTTGAGCAGATAGTAACTGTCTTCTAGGACTGTTCTGTTTCTGTTCTTCATAAATGTTCACCTTTGCAGAAGATGGCCTGAAATGCTGATACAGTTTCCTGTATTAAGCTGCTGTCTGATAGACTTCATTTAGAAACCATTCCCCATATAGTCAAAATGCAAAATTGCCAGACTTGAGTAAAAAAGTTCACTCAGTTCTACCTTGGATGAATATGGAAATAGGATTTTCTCCAGTTTCCTTTACTAAAAGGAATTTGATCTTGATGACCTTTTGTTGTCTCTAGCACATTCTAGGAGTCTCTTGAGAGTTGTCTCTGGAAAGACCCAAGTCCTTTTGTCTTCCTGTCTACTTAAAATTCAGACTCCTTGATCCTACATGTTTGATTAGAGCTTCATTGCATTTTGTGTGCATGAATTAACTTTTTTTTTAGTGGGAAACTCTATTCATGTAGAACTCCGCTTTGGAATATATGCTTTTCTTTCTCCAAGAAACTGTCTCTTTTTACAGTTCTTTCAGCATGACATGCTACCTGATTGAGTAATGCCTTCCTTCAACTACAGACAGCTTGAGAAAATGTTATTCCAAGATAAAAATATTCTCTTGTTTCAGAGGATAGATGATAGTGATTTTTAACTGTTTGATAGCCATGTCTGTTAGCAGAGACCTTCAGCAGCCATGCTTACTATGTACAAACTGCCATCTGTGCTGCCTCAAGTGCTAAAAAAGCAGCTACTCCCTGTTAGTACTCCAGAGTCCCATGCTTGCTTCTGATCTATGCATGTAACGTGGAGACTAACATAGGGCCCTTTTGAAAAGAAAAGGGAGTGTGTGAGGGTAAGGTGCAAACCTCGCTAGACCATGTTATTGTGGCCTTGTGCTGCTTTCTGGTACATTTTATTTTGAACCAATTTTATCACTGAGTTTTCGGTCCTGAGGCAAAACAGAATTCATGAACCTTGAGGAATTAAGTTCTTGTTCTTTGTACATGTGCTCAGTTTTTGATGGTCTTTGATTAGTGTTTCATCTCTTCTGCTGCTGTATTCTGTAAGTTTTATTACTTCGTTCTTTCAGAAGTCTTAAACTATTTTTCAAACTGCAGGTATGTATAGAACAACATATTTCCTGCTATGTTAGAAGTAAGTGTTACTGCTTCCAGCTGTTCCTCAAAACTCTTCCTATGCTGTCCACTCTTGCTTTATTTCCCCGATCACCTGCTCTAAACACGTGAGTCGTGTTCCGTATCCGTTTCCTGCATCTTCCTGTGTCCTTTTTTTGTGTTTTCTCTCCTTGGATTGTAAGTTAGCTGTTGTCTGATCTGGTTTCTTGAGCAGGGATTTGACTTTTCAGTTATACACTGAGTAATTCTTCCATACTTTTCTGTTTTATAATCTTTACCTAAAGGAAGGGCTGAATGTGAAACTATTAACTGACTTAGAAACAGTTGTCTTGAAAAGAAGTTGCTTCAAAATGTGTTTGTGAAAACATCCAAATGTATGGATCTTGGAAGATTTAGTATTACCCTCTGGTTAATTTAGATAATGTTTTGTTGAAGCACTGATTTTTATTTTTTTTTTTTTAGTAGAAGGGGGAAACACTAGGAGCTTTATTGAAACTGGCATACTTTGCTTAATGCAATAAAATTTATTATTTTAAAATAATACCCAGAAAAGAGTGCATCTATGAATAAAGTCTGAATAAAGGTACATCTTGCCTGAAATTAATCTCTAAATCTGAGAAACCTGTCAAACAGCCTTTCTTAGCTAAAAGTACTTGATCCTATGTAAGTTGTGCTTTTACTGCTGTGCTTACTGAACATCTAATAGTAGTAAAAGTGGACTTAGGACTGTCTAGTGTACTTAGTCACTTTTAAAGATTGGATGGAACATCATTATGGACTTTAGATGTCAATAAAGGACACATCTGCTTTTTCCTCTACTGTAAGAGTTCCCAGAGATGTGTCTTTGTGAATAAAATCTTAGTTTAATGAACTTTGAAGTGTAGAACTTCAGGTTCAATTTGCTCAGAACCTCATTCTGTCCATTCAACTCCCTCTTTTGTAGTGAAGTGAATTCCCTTTACTAGCAGTATGTCTCCTTGGTTTTTAAGTTTAAGCCTCACGAGTGTGAGAGATTTCACTCTGGAAAACTTTGTAAATATATTGGTGTCTTATGCGCTTGAGCTGATGCATGGATGTTCTACATGTTGTTACTGGCCTTCAGTCTGATACTTAAGAAACATAAGGTTTCAATAGACATGAAATTACTGAGGCCATGGTTTTTACCATAAGAGGTGTTGTCTGTTGCTGTGGTCTTTAAATAGGTAGAGCAAAAAATAAGGAATTCCAAAAAAACTAAAGAGAGAAACTTTGTAAGCTCGTATATTTTGAAACTGTGGCCTTAAACCTTTGACATCGGTGGGAATGGTTTCTGTCTGATACAGAGTGTCAATATGTTACCAGTGATTTGAAGGAAACATTGACAGTATTACATGATTACACAGGTGCCTTATTTATCACAACCAAAATCCTGTGTTTGGAAACAAAAACAGTATAAAGTGAATAATAAAGCTTGAAAACTGGGATAATGCTTAACTGATGTTACAGAAGGAATTAACTATTCGTGTCACCTAGCAAAAAAATTGGACTATTTAATGGCTACCCTAAGTGTAGGGTTACCATATGTGTCTTCGAGAAGGAGTACATTTTTTCAACATTATTGAAACTTCTTAGCAAAATGTGCCTTAATTAATAAGTAAACAAATATTGTGAAGTCTTTTAAAGCAAATGCAGATTTCACATGAAAAAGTGTACAGATTGCTATTAATGTTTTGGCCATTACTCTGGCATCTTTTTGATGTATGAATAACTTCTAGAACAAGCCTTGTTGTAGCATGTTCTTAATTGTAATACATCCCCAATTCTGTTTACTGCTAATTATTTTACAAGGTCAAGAGAAGAGTTTAAAATTAATGTAGTGGGGTTACTTGCAAAGTTTTTGGTACAACCAAATGTAGGTGAACCTAGTAGGGAAATTTGCCTTTAAATTGGTTTTGGCAGATTTCCTTAGTGTCTAAGTCAGCAGACCAACCCAACTGAAAAGGGCCTTTCAAGGGTGACGAATATGTAACTAAATTACATTTTTGAGAGGTGGAAGAAGTTGATGCCAGTAATTAAATTTACTTACATTAATTTTTTTACAATAGCTATAAAAATTATTGTAAAGGTCTTATTTATGAGATTTCCACTGCATTCGTGTTAGTGCTTCTGAATATTTGATTATGACAATAATGGACAACTTCGTGGTGGGTTTTTTTGATGTTTTAGTACCTCAGTAAAGGCATTAGCATAAAAAATATTTAAGATTTTAATTTATCTTCAAATGCCTACATGAATTTGGAATTAGGCTAATATACCGATAAGAGCTAAAAAAACCAACCAAACCAAAAACCCCAAAAAGCAAAACAAACCCCCAAAACTGATTGTTTGGTTTAGTGTGTGGAAAAAAAATTATTGTAAAATATTTAATTTTTATCTTAACTGAGGATGAGTTGAATGCTTGAAATGAAGAATTTCTGCAAACTTGAATGTTCAATTTCTGGTTCTGAAAATGTGGAGATCCTATGATTGAATACTATTAGAACTATGCACGTTGCAAAGCAAAGTGAATTGCCAGATTCTGCATTCCACTTCTACGTGCTATACTGCTTTTCCATTGTGTTTAAAACAAGGAAGTCTGTAGAGGAATATAAAACAGCGCATATGGGCAGTTGTGAAAGTCAGACTGAGGCTTGTTGCACTGGTTCCATTTCTGTTTGCTATAACTGGTTAATTTGAAATGAGAATGGGGGAACTGGAATGATGAGGCAGAGACCACTAGATGGCTCCACTGATTTTTGCTGTACTGTGGGCAATTTCTACACCACTTGTGAGAACCTGCCCAGGATTATCAGAGAAACAACCAAGTAGTGGAGTTGCCTTTCAGACTAAAATAAGGTTAAAGCTGTGTACACATTCAAAAGCATAAATTGACATTGGAGTGCAGATAGTCAAAATCATGAAGCCATTTGAAAACCTTTTTTGTATGTCAGTCTCTTCTCCAGTTAGCATTGGTTTAAAATTACGTTCTTAACTCTCAGTAACTTCCTGTACTTGATTTTTGCATGTTAGGAGGAGGAGTTTTTTTAAGTACATGAGCTTATTTTTCTTGGTAGAAAATGTAAAGATGGGAACGTTTGGTTTGTATTTACCCACGTGGAAGTCAGTTTGAGTTGTCACTGACCTGTGGGCTTGGTTGCTGTTACATGAAGAGTAAAGTTGGAATGTGGATCAGGAGTAGTATGGTGGCCTTGCTAAAGGCAGCTAGTGGAACTTGTTACCATTTTCATCTGACTTCCGACATGTCCTTTTCCACGAGTAACTAAACCAGTCATTCTGTTTGTTTGTAACTGTGTGTTTGCTGTTCATCTTTCATGATCTGGAAAACTGGGTTAAGATGGTGAAATGTCTTGTTTCCAGTCACCATCTGTGTACAGGAAACCAGTTTTCATGCATATTGCATTGCTTTTGATGGACCTATGTCTTTGAAGAAAGGAGCATGGACAGTAGTTGAAAAATTTGGCTTATTATAGTAAACTTGGCTTTCCACTAGGCAGTATCAGCTTTAGTAGATGGGTTAGTCCAGTAAAGATGGTTGCCAGAGCAAATATCCCAGATTTCCCACTATTGATTTCTCTAGTGTTTTAACACTATGGAGACATTTCAAATGGAATTTATGGAGCCTGAAAGGGTTCTTGAACTTCTAATCATTCCTTCTCTACTTCTTTATAGTTTTGGTTAAAGTTTATATTTTTGACTCTTGAACTGATGATTTGACATTTGTTTGTTCATTATAAAAATAGATGTTCTGGAATGTGTAATAGGGAATGAAGCATCAGTTATATGTTTAAACTATCTTCAAGGTACGGTAGTTGAATGTCTTAGTTTAAAAATATGATCTGTATTCCAACAGCATTTTTCTTTTAATTTTTCATAAAGAATCCAATCAGATGAAGAGAGTCAAAAGGAGTCTACGAATGAGACACCAAGATGGCAGTTCCACTGTTGATTGAGAGGTTGAGGAAATGGACTAATGCATGAGTGCTGTGATATGTCTGTCCAGGAAAAGGATGTTAAAACGTGGACTCTGATGTTATTAAACCAGAGAAGATCTGGGTTGTGATCATCCTATCAAAATGGACTTTGCACTTGAATTAATCAGGGGACTGAATCAGTGACTGTCCAGTGATGGATCTGTTTGAGGTGGCAAAATTTTACTTTTGGGTTGTGTATGGATAAGAGGCAAATTCATTTGGTAAGAGATCTGTTGCTACCCCTTTGGAGAAAATGTAATGTTTTAAGTGACTTAATAAAAGGTTTTGGTTTCTATCACGCTTTGTGTTTGTCCTTTCTGGCTGAATATTTTTTTTTTTATTGTATTGATATTGAAGTGGGTTGTGTTTTTGGTTGCTATTAAAGTGGGAAGTACTTTAGCTGCTACACACTAAAGGCAAGGTAAAATTTTATGCTATATTTAATTTAAAATGTGGTTTTCGTTTGCAAATCGTCTTCACTTTGCCATGACTTCCAATGAATTTTTATTCACTGGTTTGTTCATTCAGGTGCTTAATGTTAGGGGTTTTTCAGTACTTGGCCTATTGTCAGGGTGTTTCTGCTGAACTTTCTGAAGTTATTTTAAGATGGAATTGATATCAGTTAAAGACTGGGCAAATAGGACAATAAAGGAGTACTTGAATGTTATGTGTAACATTTTTAGGTGTGCTTCTTCGGTTGTATATGGGTACAGAAACTTTTCAGCAGATTTTCTGGACAACATACTTCCTAAATAGTCTATTTTGTCTTAAAAGTGTTCTGTACAGGTGTCCAATCTGCTTCCCTGCTATTTAATGTAGGCTTAGCTGCGTGATATTGTACCATGTATTTGATGAGAAAAAATTGAGTTACTTTTTGTATTGCTACAGATGATGTGTTAACCTCTGCAAATGAATTTTATAATGGTTCTAATGTTCAAAAACCAATTTCCTTCCAAGTTTCTTGTGCATCAAGTAGTTAACCTGTAGCCACCTTCCTTTGTATGTTTCACCTCGAATTCCTAGTTGCCTTTGTTTTATGCTGCAGGGCCAAGATGACAAACCTGGTGCTGAGATAACATAGGTGTTTTCTTTTAAAAACAAATACAAACAAAACCCCATTGTGTGTTTAATGATTTGACTTGCTCAGACTTCTTTGTAAATATCCATTTTTACCATGAGGAAATGTTCATGCCTATTTTGATGATTCATACTTGCTTGCTCAGATTTGGTTTTGCCATGTGTTCTGTGGTGGAGTTGGATACTGGGACCAGCTTAAAGGGATCCCTGTTCAGATTTCCTGTTGTCCAAAATTGCTTGGAATGGTCTTGCATTGTGTTTCTTAGTTCTTGTGGTTTAGGTACAAGAGGTCTTCTGTGAATAATCGGTAAACTGAAATTCTTTAAAATGGGCTGTGGCAACAGAGTGTATCTACTCAAACCTCTTGATGTGGAAAGGTGATGGGTTGTTGGAGGATGTGAATGGCAAGTGTGTGGAGAAGTTGATGGGGGACTATCCTGGTTCTACTGGTAGAAGCCAGTGTTTTCAGGCTGTTGGCATGCTGTGCCATGGATGTCCCTGTAGAAGCCCAAACTAGCCCATTACCCCCTTCCCCACCAGCAGTCCCCCAGTGTTTGATTTCTCTGTCTTCCTGCAATGCTTACGAATATGCAAGATGTCCTTGTGCTTTAAGGAGTCTTGTTGCTTTTGGGAAGGCAACTGGTAGTCGGAATGCAAGAGGTTAGGGGATGCTTGGATCTCCTCAATTTCCTCTGTGATACAACGTCCTAGTATTGAGAGGATGCATTTGAGATGTTGCTTGATTTCCAGTTCTACTGCTTGGCTGTTATATGGCTTTAAAATTAATTTGTTGTGTTAAAATCTGTTAATGAACACTCATGGGTTAAGAATGGGAGTTCAAAATAACCCTTTTAATGGTGTCAGACTTATTTTATGGCGTTGCCTTTGCCTAACTGATGGAAATTGTGTAGCTGTTGGATTTTTGTTGCTGGGGGAGACCACTAGGGAGGCGCTGTCGAGCTGGAGGGGCTGCCCAGCAACGCGGGGCTCTCCTAGGAGCACGTCATGCTCTTGTCCCAGGCTTCAAGTGCAAGTGTTGGGTGACAAATGGAGGAGCTATTGTGTGGGGTTACCCCCACTGAATTGAAAAAAAGCTACCCCTTGGGTGGGGTGAGCCCCAAGGTGGGGTATTGCTGGCTGCATGGCTGTTAGCTCCACTTCCATTCTTTCAAAATGGCTTGTAAGAGCACCACTTCCTGTCCAGGGAGGAAGTAATTTTAGCCCAGGCACTGAAATATTTAGCAAATCTTTAAAACAAAAGGCACAAATTCCATTTCTTTCTGGTTTCAAAAGGGTGCCTGAGCCACATGGGGTTAAGGTGCCCCTTCAGCTGGGGTAGATGGAAGGAGCCAGGGCTGTGGGGGTAGCAGGCACCCTTTAGGTGGAGGCTATCTCTTTTTTTGGTAGAAATGAAGGGGTGGGTCTATGGTACATCACCTGAGTTGTGGGGTAAATGTAGAGAGTGTCAATCAAAGGCAGAGCTCAGAGCTGGGAAGGAGCTCTAGATGGCGGCTGTGCCTTAGAGAGAGCGCGCTCAGCTCCGTGCCTTCCCCGACACTTTACGCAACTTTCCCTAACTTTCGGGCAGCCTCAGGGGGCCCCCACAGCCCCTTGCCTCTCCTAGGCACTGATCGGGGGCCGAGCGGACCTTTTTCGGGCAGAAAAGCAGCTTTTGAGGGCTCCTTTTTCGTGCCTTGCTGGAAAGAAGAAGCCGTGGAGAGAGCCCAGGTCGTTGTTTTTCCAGCTTAGAAGCCATGGCGTACCTCCATTTTTGTGCGCTCTCCTAATGAGCTTTTTCCCCCGGACATTTTTGTACTAATTATCGCTTCTTTTGCTTTATCGGCAGCATATTTTTGGGATTAGAATATATATATTTTTTTTCATTCTCTGAAATTTGTATTTTATCATTCTAACTCTAAATATTTTGGATCTAATGTTTTTCCACTACCCGAAACTAATATCGACTTGGTCCTGGCGGCAGTGCATGGATCAGGTAGGTGAGCAATTATTATTAATAATTTTTGGATTTCTACCGTTTTCAGTACTTTGATTTTCGACCGATTTGAGCTGTATCGGGATGACGCAATAAGATACAGAGATTATTTGCATTCAGTGTTAGTTTGGGAAAGTTTGCTGGATGCTCCTCTGCTGTGTTTATTCTCTGATTTTTCTTCTAAAAACGATTATTTGTTTTAAATCTTCATTTTGCCGTGTTGATCAGTGTTGTGTATTGTTATAACAATATCATTGCAGCGTCAGGACTTTGTTCCTGATAATGAAAGCCAGTGAAACGAACTGGGACCTTACCTTTCTTTCAACTTTTGACAGTAAATACCTGGGCACAGGACTTCAAAGCAAACAGACACCCCTGACCCCCTCTTAATATTTAAGAATAAAAAGATGATGAGAAATAAGGACAAAAGCCAAGGAGAGGAGGGTTCAGTCCACAGCAATGCATCGAGGTATGATCTATCAACTTTCTTTTTTTTTTTTTTTTTTTTTTTTTGTAAAACCTGTGAATACCCTGTTTACTTTGACAGCCTTGGATTACTGTCAGTGCTTAATACAAAACATTTTACTGATTTTGCTTCCATTTTAAGGAATGACCTTGAGATTGTTAGCATGCCACACCCTAATTTTTTTTTTTGGTAGCAATTTCTGAAAGTTGTGTTGTGACTTAAGGGCCCATGTCATAGTCAAAAGGTACTGTACCTTTATTCAGGGGAGCCCTTTCCTCTGTATTATGTTTTTCCAGCTTTTGAATTTCAATTTTTAGGTTTTTTGTGCTGTGAAAAATGACCTTGTCGGTTTAGCCATTGCTGCATTGCACCATTTTACATACAAGGCAAATTTTTCTTTGAAGAATCTCAGAAGTCTAAACTTTAACTGAGGGCCATACAGAAGCCTGATGTAGTAGTAAATTATAGTAAATAGACACAAGAAAAAGTTACATGAATGAAAAAAAGCTCATTTTAAAATATAAACTGGAAAGTGCCTGTTAGTCTGATACCCCTTACTTCAAATTTTATTTAAGCTTGTAGAACTTTGATAATGTTTAGGTATTTTATAATATTTTTATACAATTTAACCAGACTTTCTCCTGCTGATGTTAGCATTTCATGTTATAAAATATACACTGGGACTGTTAACAAGAGGCTCCAAATGCTTTGCTTGTTTAATGTATTTTTTTTCTCAGAGTGTTTTTATTTACTTTTGTCAAGTAATGAGATTTCGTACAGATTTTTATAAACTGAACCTTCATGTGGAAAAAGCATGAAATACTGGAAATGTTTGTTTGTTAGGAATGCAGAAGTATAATTACTGAATTGCTCATTTTGTATTTAAAGGGTCGGATTTTTTGAAAATTGGAAATTAAAACTAAATGCATTTTTGTTTTCTACTTTGTAAATACATTTGGGTTTTGCATTTTGTTGATTTTAATTGAATCATGGCCTGTTTATTTTTCTCTGATGTTCTCTTCAGTGATTTTTAACCAACATTAATAAAAGAATTCTGAACTGTCTGTTGTATCACATGTGCTCTATGTGATGTTTGTAGGTGTTTGAATAGCATTCTTGATGTCCAATATTTAGCCTTACTTAAACACACAAACTTGAAATACTCTGTGAATAGATATATTACCAAATTACTGTAACCTAGTGTAAACTTGGATGGTATTCTGGGTGGATTAAAATTGCAGTCAAATTTTAAATCCTAAAATGGATATGGGTAAGTTTGTTTAATTTGAAATAGACTAAATTAGCCTCAGGGACTGTTGAAGCATTACATATAGCACCTATACAGTGCTTTTAAAATAATGCAGTTTAAAAACACATTAGGCTTTCAAACCGTGCTGTCTTTATACTACTGTAAATACTGCACACAAAATATTGCTTAAAAAGTTGATTATAAAAAAAATACTTGTGATTCAGCTTATTTAGATCTTTGTGATTTTTTTTAATTGTGCAGATTATCAGCAAGAACAATAATAAGTATAGTTAGTTTAGGAAATCTAAATTATTTTATCGATGGTAAAAATATTACGCAAAATAGGAGATGAAATTGGAGACATCTAGCAGTAGTTCCACAAAAAGAAGACCTCTGGGTTTTTTTGTCCTTAGGGGTATTGTATTTGCATAGTGTGTCATGTGTGCTCTTGGTGTGTTCATTGAAAGGTTATTTATCATAATTGATCGATTTACATGTAACATCTGTTGTGTGAGGTTACCCTTCCCCTTCACAATTTTTTCTCGAAATAAACTTGCTGTGGGTAACATCCACTCACCTGAAGTGTGGGAACAATTGAGCACAGGATATTTGTAAGTGAGCCCTGTCGAGCTTATTTCTGAGCTGTGAGTCAGCTGGATGTCGTAAAATGGGCTTTACTTCCTGAGGTTGACTTGAAGTTGTAGGGGAAATGATTTCTAGGAAGTAAAGCCACCGCTCTGCTTTACTGTAGCTCAGAAATGCACTGATGTCTGCACTTCACGTGGTGCTGGCCAGCTTTCTCTCCAGTTGTGAGACCAGCTTGGTGTCTTGTGGAAATACATGAAGTCCTGTTACATAAACTCTAGTGGGAGTCCTGGGTGATGGAGATGGGTGGAAAAGGTAGATATGGCCAGTGCCATTCACCTGGCCTGGAGAAGCAAAAATGCAGGACTAGAGAAAGGTGTTAAAGGAGAAGAAAACACAATTCCTGTTTATACCACCTTAGTGTCCTAACTGAAGAATGTTTGGAATGGACTCTTACCTTTCCAGTCCTAAGAAAGTGCAAAGCATATGCTGAATAAACAAAAATACCTGAGAATTGTCCCAAAACAGATGATTATTCTTGGGAAGGGAAATAGTGTTAACTCTTTACAGTTTGTAAACTGAGGGGTGTACCTGGTGCTTTTCTAGATGAACAGCAACACCTGTCCTTTGTATATTGACAGTAAATCTTTCCAAACTTGAAGCTGGTTGATTTCATGCAACTTTCTCCACCTAGGATAACAGTTGGGATGCTGCAGTTGCTAATAACCACCACCTGTGTATCTGGGACCTACATTAAATAATTGAACAAAACCCTGCTGTGTTTTCTAGCATCTTCTGTGCTGCATTTCTGAAAGGCAGGTGGTGTGAGAGGGTACATCCATGGTGCAACCCTAATGTGAACTTCAGAGGTGAGAGGCAGGCTGGCCTCTGCGGAAGTCCAGGGATGATTTTTGTAGGGGATAGTAAGTAACATGAGGTGGATACATTGTTCCACTCATTTTCCCCGGCCTGCATCTGTTGCAGTTGCTCTTGCACCTCCTAAATACCCTGGTGTGGGAATGATTTCTGCTACAGAAGCTGCAGGGCTGAAGAAACCCTGGCATCTGTATCCAGCTCTTGGCTTCTCTAGCACTAAACATCCTTTTTAGGGGAAAAAAAAAGGCTTGCAGTGGGTTAGATCTCAACCTATTTTCTGTTCAGAGAGCTGGAAGTCTGAGGTCTGTAATGGCAGGTTTTCTGGTCAGTGGCTGCCTTACAGAGGCAGAGAGCTCTGCAGTGTGTCCTGCAGCCTTTGCAGAGCAGAACACTCTCGTTTTACGTGGCAGCCATTTTATGAAGATGTAGTTACATACGAAAGAGGATTTGGTGGGGGGGGCAGGAGTGAAATGAAGACTTTAAACAAAAATTGCCCTCCCTGGCTGCTGCTAAAAGCAGAGGGCATCCCTTTCTTGTTTCGGCAGCGCTCAGGAAGCCCCGATTCCCTGTGAAAGGAGAGGGGAAGGCTGCAGTGCCTGGCATTTTGGTGCGAGTCCAGTTCAGTCACAAAATGGCTGTTCCTTTGTGCCGCATAGCTGACAGACATACTGCATTGCACTGTGTGTACTCTAAAAACAGCAGGAAGTTGCTGGTGGGGAGTTCAAAGGCCATCTTGTGCTCGCTGGGGACGGCGATTGGCTGCGCTCGCTTGGTAACAGGCGGATGGCGGCGGCGGCTGGTGCGGAGGCAGAGCCATGCCTGCGCGTGATGGCTGCGCACACCACACAGCCTCTCCCGCGCCAGCCCCAGCACGCCAGCCCTGGACTATACTGGGCTGGACTGGACTGTACTGGGAGCGTGGCTGTGGAACGTGCAGCCGCTGCTGCCTTCCCTCGCTTCCTCTCATCTGGCGGGCACGGGCTTTTATTTTTTTATTTTCGTTAATAGTGCAAGCTATTTTGAGAAGCAAGGGGGTGACTTGAAAAGAAGTAAAGCTATTTTTGCTGTGGCTTTTTTCTTTTTCTTTTTTTTTTTTTTTAAGGAAAACTTCGAAAGGAATTGCAGAACAACATTGTATTCCTGGAACATCTGGCCTTTTTTATAGCATTATGGCTTTCAGCATCCTTAAATCACTAAAACTCTTTTGCTTTCAACGTGCATTTTGCAACTGATTTTCTTTGAGCTGAGTTGAAATGTTAAGCACATTTATTAAACACTTATTAAAATGCCTCTAACTATGAGTTGCAGCTTTTCATCTGGGCTGATGAGTTATTTTTTTAGCTGTTGTGGCCATCGTGTATGTACGGAGTGTTTCGGTTTCATTTGTACTGCTGAATTCTTTAACAAGGATTTTTTTTTTTTCCTTCTTAAACTTTAACCCTTTATGAAACGAGGCTTTTTTTTTGAAAAGGGAAAATGCTTGATTGGTGCAGGACACAAGGAATAATGTGCAAGGAATTTGTATGAATAATGATGTAATCTGTGTGCAGCACAAAGGAGATTGTTCTTGTTTTGTTGTGTTACTTCTGTTTTGCATTACCCTCTCGAAGGAAATGTCTCATCTAATTACGAAGGCACAATTCTGAGACTTTCAACTTCTCTGTTTCCTGTTTTGTGATTGCTGCCAGGAATGGATACAAATATACAGTGCTATAAAAAAAAAAGGCTCACCAGCTGCGAGAAGCTACATTTAGCTGAAATTTAATCTCTTCTGGCTTATTCTTTTTATTCTTTTTAGTTAAATGTCTTAAGATAATTAGTCAAATTTTGCATGTTCTCTAAATACATGACTATTCTACTGAATAAAAATGGAAAAAATAGGAATAAAGAGCTCACCTGGGTGATTCGGTAGCCCTGCAAAAATGTTTGTGGCACACACACAGCACAGGCTGCTGCTGGGGCACTGCTATACTTGTGTACACGTGCATGCACTGTGCTCCCAGACCACTCCTGCCTGAATTTATTGGTGCCTTCAGCCAAGAGAAGTTGACGTGGCTGAGATAGTAGATTAGAGCCTGTTCCGCTTTCTGTTGGGTTGATGTTTCATCTGCTGTACTTTGAGGGCAACAGTTTCCCTTATCTGCACCTTCCCCTATTTCCTACATGAGCTGAAGCCAAACTCTCCCACGGCTCAGGGAGAAATAATGTTGTGTTGTGGTGCCGCAGGGTCATACCCCAACCGTTTGTAGGAGATGGTGCTGTGAGAACACAGGATCTCACGTGTGCGTCTTGGGCGCAGCGTGGCTGTCTGCTTTTGGACTAGGATAACCACACTTGCATTTGCATTAAAACAAACATTTCCACTGTTAACTATGTGTTTGAGCTTTGAGAGGGCTCAGAGGGAGGGCCAGGAAGGCAGTGATGTTTAATTTAATCTCTCCAACTCGATACGGGGAGAAACCAGTTCCCATCTTTGTTTTTCTGCTTCACCCCTCATCTCAAAAAAGCTGTTCAGATGATTAGGAGGTTACTGAGTTGCTAAACCTGTCTGAGGAGTTTTTACACTGGCAGGTCTCTGTTCAGGCTTATCACTGGTAGTTTTAAGGAGCAGATGAGGGTACCAGTAGCAGATGCAGTGAGACAAGACACGTGGTTAAGTACCTGGGGCAGTGAGCAGGCATGTAGGCACTGAACTGAAGCTTCTGATGCTGTGGCCTTGCTTCTTTTGGACTCGAGACAGCCACAGTAAACCTACTTCGGGTGTGTTTGGCACCTTATGCTGAAATTGCATCTCCTGATACATAACCTGGAGGTGTGTATAGCCACCGTATCTTGTTTCGTCTTGCGGACAACAGTTCCAGCAGGAATTGCAATGTTAACTTAGACTGATAAGTTCTGAAGATGGAGAAGCGCTTCTAAATCTCCCATTGCCCCCAGCTGAAATCCAGCTCAGGAAGGTGATGATAATAGATGGAAAAAGATTTTGTTTTGCATTATCTCTCCTCTCCTTCAAGGAAAATAAATACAAACAGAAGAGCACTGGGGGAGGGGATGGCCCGGATTACCATAATTAGATATAAGCAGCCTTCTAGCAAAGAATGTACTGTTCTACTGACATGATGTCTTACATAAATCTTTCTGGTGTATTTTTTTATTAAAATATGTGTACTGAAATGCCATTTGAAGATGCTCTTTCAAAAGGTGGTGGTGTGCTTTAGAAGTTTGCCTTTCTATCCTGTAAAGGATCCTTGAAATGAAAGTAAATAAGACTAGATGAAAAATTCACATCTAGTGACTTGCAGTGAAGCTTTTGTAAGTTTATCCCACTGTTAATGCCTCCTTTTCTTGCAGCAGGGAGTGTCTTTTGTATATAAGAAGCAGCAAAATGTTGATGAGTCTTTCCAAATGTGCAGGAGCTCTGATTACATCCCTGCTTGTGCAGCACTGCTGCTAAATTATAATTTTCAATATTGCTTTATATTTACCTGTGGGCTGAGATAATCTACACTGTAGTATATGTGCATTTCTGGCCTTGACTTCTAAGGCTAAAAAAAAATAAAAGATTTGAAACAGTGGTCTTGGATTCCCTTCTGGTATTGTGCTGGTAATGCTTGCATGGTGTTTCGTCTTGGCAGGGCTTCTGTGAAGTGTGTTTGCCAGGCACCGGGTGCTTTGCAGATGGGATGCTGAACACTTCATTGCTCATGAAACTTTACCCCGGCTATGAACAAGTGTGTCGCAATGTCAAGAATCCTCTGATCCAGAACACCTGGCTCCTTAGGAAAAAGTTGTGTTTCTTGCAAGTTTTTTTTTGCTGGGTATAGATGACTTAATAGAATTGCTAATATATTAATTATAGGGGTTATTTGCGTCTCTTTCATGGGGAGGACCCTCTGCTCTTAACTACGAGTTGTCACTAGTTGAGAGCTTTGAATGCCATGTGCTGTCTGTAAAAGGGAGGCTTTATGATGAGCCTTAAATCTCTTGGTTAAAAACAGCTTTTAACAGTCACTTGGACTAAAACCCTCGGGCCGGGTCAGACCCCCCTCTTCGGAACTGCAGGTCGTCTGAACCAGAAAGGAATTTTTGTGCACCTTCGTGTTCTTGTTAATTATTTTGGGTCCTGAATTTCCTATTATTGCATTTTTTTAACCTGTTAGGAAGTTTGCAAATGTTAAAGGGAGAAAAAACCACCACTCTTTCTGTACTGATTTAAACCAAAGCTGTGTGTGCACGCTCCAGTACCCCACTATGCATCTACAGGTCCTTCACAAAAAGTCGGATGCTGCCTGTGTGCAGAGTTCCCTTTGTGCTGCCGTTGAGCTTTAGCCTGGCTGTCCCCTGCTGTGACAAAGCTGAAGCTGCGGCTGGAATGGCAGAGGGGCTCAGCGAGTTAACCCCTGCCTACCCCCTCGGCCTCAGGGGAAGGTTTATGGCCCTGGGCTCCTTTCATTTCATGGGTGTGAGGAGGTTCTCGGCTGTGGGTGCTGCCAGGAGCCACCCTGGGTCCTCCCGCGGATGGTGGATGTGGAGCGCTGAAACGCTCTGACACCTTCCCGGGGTGGGGGGATAGATGGGCCCTTTCCAAAACCTCGAGAGCTGCAGTTGTCCTTCCCTTTCTGCGCAGGAAGGGGAAGGATGCTGCCTTTGGAGATTCTTAATGGTGCTCCTTAATCAAGCAGACAGGTTTTGTCTCCTTTTGTCTCTGTGCTGTTTTTTTTTTTTTTTTTTTTTTTTTTTCCTTTTCCCACTAAACATCTCTAGCGTTTTCAGCCTCTGGCTGAAAGATCTGAGAGTGAGAGCCAGCTCTCCCAGTCATGAATGAACTGCTCATTTTGCTTGCTTATGCAAGTATAATGTGTTGTCTTTGTAGTGGAGGAAAAAAAAAACCCCGCACTTTTGGAAAATATGTGCTTTAAAGGGAGCTGCAGCAGAGCAGCGAGGATTATATTTAGCTCGCTGTGTGCTCAGGATTGCTTTGCCTTTGGCATTTGCGAGTCCTGTGCTGGGGCAAGTAGCGGTGTCCAGAATGTATGTGAAGACTTCCCTCTGTCTCCTCCCCTTCCCCTCTTTTGAGCCAGGCTGGAAACCCAGCACAACCCAGTTCAGGTGGTGATTTAGATAGGATAGCTGCTGAGTGTATAATCCCTCCGTTGTTACAGTAACACCGTGGCCCTGTTGTGCCTTGTGCTGTGTAAATGTAATTAACACCCATCTTCTGCAAGCAGGGTTTGCAGTCACATGTGGAAAATTAATATATTCTCTATGGTAACTCTTCTCACTTGCCTATTCAAGAAAAAAAATAGTTGCTGGTCACAAAAGCAGGTTGGGGCAATATTTTTTTGTTTTGTTTTCTGAAGGGCATGCTTGTTATTTGGCAGCAGCAACCCTGTAACCTTGGGAGCGTTTGTTGTGCCCCTTGAAAGCCTGTTGGAGTTGACCAAATTATAGTGTGAGTATTCAAAGATGTTTGAGACTCCCTTCCAAACAATATGGAGAGCCTGGCTGTGTTTAGTATATTCCAGTTTAAGTTCCTGCTTTGAGACCGTTCACTGTCAGAAATACATAGTGCGCATGGGTACAGATAGTAGAGTAGCAGGAATATTTTTTTCTTCCCTCCCTTCTCCCCTTTGCCTGCAGGAAATAAGCTGGGAAAAGCTCTTGCATTGACTGACCAGTCTCAACTCTTATCACTCAAAGTCTTTGCTTTGGGAGACAGACGAGCACCAATCAGTCTTTTTAATAGAATCTCAGAATAAAATAAAGGGAACTCAAAGCTGGGAATGCATTTATCTTCGTAGTAC
The DNA here is from genome assembly GCF_036417535.1 of Chlamydotis macqueenii. NCBI lineage: Eukaryota > Metazoa > Chordata > Aves > Otidiformes > Otididae > Chlamydotis > Chlamydotis macqueenii. Next base: position 6,727,205 of record NC_141567.1, on the reverse strand, counting down.
AATCTGGGTGTCATTCACTTAGCTCTCTTGGGAGCTCTGTGTACTGTCTGGATGGCCTTGGCTATGCTTACTGGAGCATTTGCTTGTATTTTTTTCCCAAGGCAAGGGATAGATCTTCTCAGTCCTCTGTGGTCCACGTGTTATCCCATCTTTATCAAATGTTGTCCTCTATTCATCAAATAATCTGTGCCAGAATCAGTCTTGTGTTTTTATCCCTGACTTGTTTAGCCTAGAGGTGAAAGTCAATGTGGTTTGGTGCTTTTTTACAGCTACTGTGTGACCTGGGTGCAAGCATCAACATTAACTGGTGGTGCGTGTTTTTATTTGCAATATATGTAGGCATTTCATATGTTTACATGTAATAACAGGGGATGTCACATTTATAGATCAGATATTCAAAGGAAATGTTAAGCAGCATCACGGTGTCCAACTGGGTTGGTGTCTTAGCGTCTTCTGTGTTTTGTCACTGTCCCTTTGTGTGTAGAACAGTTTGTGTGTAGGTCACTTTAGCAAGGCGCATCTGTTTAAATAGTTTTAAATTGGTGGCCTGCGCTGACTTTGATCTGTGTTTTGGAATAAATCTAGAGTCGGTGCCACGGGTAGACTGGTGAAGCTGGCAGCCCTTGCTGAAGAGCTGCGGGGGCTGAGAAGCTTCTTTTACTGGTAGAGCTGAATTTGACAGATATGCCTGGTTTGCAGGAGACATCCTGCTCACTTCAGAGAGTCAAAACTTGACTGCCCACTGTTGTGCCGTGGGTCGGTAGTGCCATATGGCAGCAGGTCTGATAGGCTGCCCTGTGGTTCCGGCCCATGATTCCATGCTTACAGGCTGCCATGGATTCGGAATGTTTGAGGTGTTCACAGGCAGTTGGCTTGGCTCTGCCAGAGAGGGATGTTGAGGACCCAGGAGTGGTGACCATACTGAGTGGCTCTCTTGCCACTGGCTTGGTGCTGCCCTGGAATTGGGGTCTTAATTGCCTCTTTTCTCCTCTGCAACTCGTCTGTGCTACCAAAGGTAGTATACTTCCACTGTTCCCGGTTCCTGTGAAGGCTTGGTCCTGATCTCGCTTGTAAAGCTGGCAGAGACCTGTTCAGCTGTTTCTCTGGGCTAGTCTTCTGATCAAGGTCAAGCCGCTCATGGAGGTGTCCAGCAGCCCAGTCGATGCTGACATAAGAACAAGGTGAGTACAGGGAACGTGCGCTGTAGAGTGAGGATGAGCGTGGGAAGGGAGGGAAGGGGAGGTGTCTTCCACCTACCTGCCTTTGGCCTTTCAGCGGCAGCGAGCTGAGATGTGGATGGACACCTGGGTGTCAGTTATCCACTGGACACGTGAAGCTGTGTCCCAACAACGCATAAGGGTTAAGTATATGTTTGCTGGAGGGCAACAATAAACTTGATTTCTGATATTATCCAGCCCTGGGAGTTTGTGCCAAGGGCCTTCTTGAGCCTGCACGGGGTGGTTTCGCTGGTGCTGAGTCCCTGCTGAGCTTGCAAAGCCCAGTGGAACGCTGCTGTTTGGATTCAAACTTGTTTAGATTCAAAATGTTCACAACAATTCTTAAAGTTAGGAGAAGCTTGGCTTGTGGGAGGGTCTTGGGTCATTAATCCTCCTTTATCGCCCTGTCTGAATTCAAGTTCTGTCCATCAAAAGCCAAATTTTAAAGTCTGGGGCAGAATGGTCCCTGTTAAGAGCCATTCTCTTGTCAGCTCTTGGTTCCAGAAGTGTGTATTGGGTCATTTTTTCAGCTTGTCTTGCACCTTCTGGAAGCATATCTACTGTTTGTACTTGTTGAGAGCTTATAAAATATTTTGTTACTGTTAGCGAAAATGAGCCCCTATAAAATGAAGTCATATGTGAAATATTAAATGCTAAGGCTGGAGGCTTCAGGCACGCTGTAATTACCTTGTAAACCGAGATGCCTGATTGTAAAGGGCCTTATCGCTGCCGTTCAGCTACTTATTTCTTGGAAGGAACGTGTCCTTCTTTGTAAGGGATGATTTGGTTTTCTCCCCCTCAAGTCAGGAGCAGGCTCTTAATTAAAACAGAATTATAGCCTGAAGAATTTCTTAGAAACCAGGGGAACATACTTGACTGAGTCTTAGCAGATCTCAGTTTTTATAGGAGTTTCTCACTTGAAGGGAGTTAGCAACGGTCCAACTGCAGCTTTCTTGATGTTCATGGGTGTTTCTGCATTTGGAGGAGGGTGGACTGATTGAATCATGATTTTCAGACAATTGTAGCTTATCTCTCACTTAACAGTTTAATTGAATTCAAGTAGATCTTGTTTGGATGTTAACTGAGGAACATTAAAGCAGGGCATATTCCAATAACAGTGTCTGAAAAGAGGACTTGTATCTCCAGTTATGTCCAGTGTAAAGCCTGACTTGACATACAGTGTTGCTGATCGTTTATACTTTGTTGGCAGGTAGAAATGCCTCCTGATTGTCTCGGTGATAGAAAGGATTTTTTTATGGAATTAGCCTTTTCATTTCTCTTTTTATTCTATCAATGTAGAAATCAAGACAAATACATATTCTTTTGCCTTGATAAGAGGTTGTTTATTAAAATAAATATTTGCAACAGTCTTTAAAAGGACATACCACTTCTCATCTGCATTACTTTCCTCAGTAGGGCAAGCGTGTGCATACCTAGACATGCAGATGTGTATGTCATTTGTCTCTGTCACTACAGAAGTCGCCCTCTTTTCAGATGACACAGTTCACATCTTGTAAAAAAAAGAATGACAGCGTCCAGATAATGTGGATAAAGCACATCAATTATGGCTATTGATGTGTAAGAAAGGCTCTGTGTCTTTGAAATAAAGCTTAGGACCTTGAGAAACAGAAGGGCTCCAGAGTGGGAGGAGGCCAACAATTAGTGTTCTGTCTTTAAACAAATCCTGCCAAAGTTGTCTGGCCTCAGTCAAGCCTGGGTTGTTATAATTTCTTCCAGCTATTGCTAATAAAGCTGATATAAGTGCCTTCCTCCTTCATGTGTCCCCGTGGAACACGAGATGCCAGCTTGACTCAACCAGAGCCTGATGTTACCACTTTGCGTCGTGACAGTAAAGGCTGGGATGCCTCCAGATCCCATTCTTTCGCGGAGGTCGAGTCCCTGTCCCCACAGGAGGCTCTGTGGGACGGTGTCCTGCCAAGCCCTGCCTGTGGAAACCGGCTATCCCCAGAGCTGCTGGAGCGTTGTTTCCTTGAGTGGTGCAGCAGTATTTCCTAATAAAATCCCTTGGTTTTCTTGAAAAAACCCTGAAACTCTGAAAGTTCTCCAATGGAGGAGTTTCATCACTTGCTTTAAGTAGACTTGGTTGCAAAGCGATGTGATTGAGCAGGACGTTGGGAGCAAATGTCAGCACATCTGTGAACGTGCTCAATGAGAAACTGAGTGGAGAGCTGCAGGGCAGCAGGCGAGCAGGGAGAGCTGCGGTGGGTGGTGCTGGCAATAGGCCGCAGCAGGAGAGCACAGCGATGGAAGGCCGTGGTGGAGAAGAGGGGACTAGAAGTTCCAGAAAACATACGAGGAGGGGGCAGGTGATGGCAGGGTGTGAGACAACTGTGCATGGGCCTGTGCCTTTGCTTGTCATGGACAGGAGTGGGACAGGCAGGAGCAACCAGGTGGCCTCGAAGGGCCGTAGTTCAACTCGACTTTCCAGCCCTGTGAGGATGAAGCCACGCGATACCCCTGACTCCTTCAAAACCAAGGTGGGACGATGAAACCAGCAACCATCAGTGACGACTCACCCGGCGCTCCTTGCTGAAAAGGCTCCATTTCTGTTACTCCAGCCTTAGATATTCTTGCTCACCGCGGTTTCTTTTTTCCCTGTGCATGCTACACCCTTCCATTTTAGGACTTGCGAGCAGATCGAGAGCAGCAGCGGCCACCGTAACGAAATCGCAAGATGGTGGAAGAGGGATGGCTGTGAAATGGCGGCAGGGAGCCTGGCTGTGCGCCCTGTGCCGAGGGATTTCTGGAGCAGGTTCCCGCAGTGCTCGGCTGCTGCCCTCTGCCCGCTCCCTGCGAGACGGCAGCTGGGAGCTGAGCAGCTGCGCTGGAGGCAGGAGCAGCTCTGTGATGCACAGGCTGCCGGGGGCCAGCCCCCTCAGATTTCATAGATATTTTAAGAATTTGTATCTGAAAATGGGAAGCTTATTGCCATGGTGTAAACTAGCCCTGTTTGTGTGTGGATATACCGCTGTAGGGCAGCTGATGCTAATGATCCCATCTCTATCGCGTCCCTTGATTTCTGTAGAGTTGTGTGTAATCGTACCTGTGCGTCTGCTTTTTGGTATTATTTCTTTCTTGACTTGCGAAATCTGAGCAGAGCCTTCCATGTATCTTTTTACTTTTGTGGTTTTGCACAAAAGGAGAAAAAAAAACAAACCTGGTTTCCTTCTGCAAAGTTTCCCTGACTCTTCTTTTCATGATGTTATAGCTGCAATTTGCCCTTAAATATTACAAAAGCATCTGGCTGCAGATCAGGGGCTGACTTGGAAAGAGATGCTTCTTGTTCAAAAAGTTTGTGGTATCATTACTGCTGCACTGCATTTTGGTTTGTGGCAGAGTGGCACTTGTAATGCTGCCTTACTAGCATGTATGTTGTATGTTGTAATGAGTTTTCTATTTTCTTTAATTGGATTTTAAATGAAAAATAAATGTTAGAGTGATTAAACAGAGGTATTTGAGTATTTTGGCCATCTAAAATAGTTTGATCTCCCTTTGTTTTGATGAGGAGCGTCCATTTAAGTGACTATTCTGTATATTAATCCGTTTGACTGTAAAGGGAAAAAAAAAAAAGATAAATACACCTATTTGATGTTCTGTCCCCCTGTTATTGGATACTTGAGAAATGCAGTCTGCACAGCACCGGTGTAATCCTTTAAACAGGAACTGCCCCAGCCACGTGCCTGTATAAGCTCCTTTCTGCTGCTCTGTTGCTTAATTTTTTCTTTTTTTTTTCTTTTTCTTTTTTTTTTTTTTTTGCAAGAAACATGCTATTTACTATTATATATAGTATTATGCATACAATATTTGGATGTCAGATTTTTGAACCACCAGCTGTACCAGGGTGTAGTGGAGAGCCGTGCTGGAGCAACTGTTTATCTTTAATCTAGCAGGATGCTCTCTGAACACTCCAGCTCCCAATGTACCTTGCTTTTGTGCTCTCTAAGCAAAGCCAGATCCTCCCTGGAGGCCCTGTGCTGGTGGTATTAATGCTTCTCTTCATGTTACCACTGTTCTTTTTGTTCTGGCTGATGTGCAGGAGATAGTGTACAGTGATTTGGAGCCTGCAGGCTTGCCCATGTGTTCTGTGCCTGTCCTGGGAAGGAATTGCGTCTGCTTCAACGTGCCCGTTTGGGAGCACACGCTTCACGCTTGCATTTAGGCTATTCCAAGCCTTTCGTTGTAGCTTAGACATGGCTCGGGTTTGCTCGCTGCATATTTGAAAGCTGTGACAGCGTAGTTAAAATGTAATCTCTTCTTTCTCTACCATCAGTCACTCGGCATCCGAAGAAGCCTCTGGCTCTGACTCTGCAAGCCAGTCTGAAAGCGAGCAGGGCAGCGAGTCAAACAGCAGCTCGGAGTCCTCTGAAAGTCAGTCTGAATCCGAAAGTGAATCAACGGGTTCAAAATCCCAGCAGACCCCTCCTGAAACCAAAGAAAAACCGGCCTCTAAGAAGGAAAGGATAGCAGATGTTAAAAAGGTATTGCCCTTGCTGCTCTGCGTAGCCATGCCACCCCTGTACCCACCATGGAAGGGCAGACAAAAGGACCTTAACAAAACTGTCTTCAACTTCTCTGCCACTTGCATGTTGACCACGTGGCCTCTGACCTCTGGTGTCCCCGAGTCAGTCGTTGACTGTTTGGTTTGTGTGCTTGTGCCCTGTGTCATCCTTGCGAGCAGGAGCTTGTGTTTGATGGGACAACCCTTTGGGCACTGGATAGGTAGCGATGGGGCTGTTGCGAATGAGGGCAGGCGCCTGTCATCAATGCATGACTGTCATTTCATCCTCTCCCTCCACCTTTCCACTCCTCTCTCCTGGCTCTCCCTCAGAAGCAGTAAAGCTTCCCTATGTGATTTATAATCAGGAGAATGCTTGTCTAGAATTTAGGGCACTTAAAGAAAAAAAAAAAAAGGAGGAAGAAAAAAGCTATTTAACTTTTATTGTTTATTATATCCAGAACAGTGGTTCTTTGTTGATTTTTTTTTTTTTTTTTAATTTTTTTTTTTTTATTGTGGCTTCCCAGCTACCCTGTAGCAGTTCCCCCTCAAATAGCCAGTTTTGACCTCTGGCTGCTGCTGCATGGGAGGAAAAGGGATTGCAGGTGTCTCATGCAGATGACTGGTGTTCCATTGGTTGCCACGGCACCTGCCCGGTGCAGAAGCTGTGCCTTGGACACCTGCTTTACCCAAGGGATGGAGGCACCTGAGTGACACAGTTTAGTGTGGGGTGAGAAAGAGGAGCCCAAATACCCATTTGGAGACAGGAACTCAGTGAACTGTTTACTTGGTAGCGGAAAATCAGGTTAGCCCAGTTTGGGAATTTGTTTGTTTGTTTGTGGTGTGTAACTATCCTGTTCTTAGCTGTGCTTTGCACAGCTTGCTCATGTGAGTGAGTTTCGTGGAGAAAGTTGCTATGCATGTGAAGAATGAGGAGGACAGCCTGCCTTCCCCACCTGTACCTGCAAGGGAGAAGTGAAGGATTTTGTTAGCAGCTTCTCCCTCTCACAAATCTCTAGGCTGCTGGCTCAGATCATGGCTACATCTCCTGTGTTCAGCCTGGCAAGGAAGGATGTGTTTGTAAGGCAGTTGTGGTAACATAATGTTCAAATTTTTGTTTTATTGTTGATAAGTGGGGACTGAAGGAAGTTTTCTCTTCCTCTGTGGGCTTCTAAGAGCATGTCCCTCTCAATAAACATTGAAATTATCCTATGAGGGAGCGCATCCATATGCACAGTGATAATTATCATGGATGAAACATGAAAAGGTTAGGGCACCCTCTAATAAGAAAGCCTCTCCCTTCCTTAATTTCTCTGTTAATGGGTGTTTTCCTTAGCTGGATCTAACCTAGGCATGTTGATACCTGTTCCCCTTGAAAAACCAATGCAATTAATTATTATATAATTGTTTATTTTGTATGTTTATCTAGATACACCCATGAAGATGAGGTTAATTTGTGTTAGGTGCTATTCAGATTTGTCATGAGTCAATCCCTCATCCAAAAACTGTACTGTTTAAAGATGAAAAAACAAGTTCTTCAGATATTTTGGGGAGTATTTTGAGCTTTTCTTTCATGTGAATTTATCTCTGTACTCACATGCCCAGCAGATAGACACCTTTGCAATCTGTCCATTGCAGTGTTATTCCCATTATTCCTTTAACAGTAGCAGAAAAGCTGCTGGGCTTCAGCCGTGTATTCACCACACTCAATCCCAAGTCACTGCTGCATCTGGCAGTGTATTTTGATTTCCTTTTCCTGCCAACGGCTTGCAGAGACATTTGAGAACTGCAGGGAGAGAGGAGCAGAAGGAGAATGAATAAGTTTAGAAAACTGTAAGAGGATAAGCTGTGCTGAGGGAAAGGGGGATTGTTGGTGTAGGTGTTTGAAAGGCATGTTGATGGTTTGTACCTGCCCTGTAAATCTTCTGGTGTCCTGTGTCACCAACACAGCTCTGCATTCATACCCCTCAGGGCATCAGTTCTTGTCTCCCCCTTCTTCTCTTGTCCTTCTCCTCTTGTTCATCCAGCAAGAAGAAATGCATGCTGTTACACAGAGGATATTAAATGTTTAGGGCCTTGTTACAGCAAACAGAGCAGAGCCACTCCCACAAGTCAGCTCCGCACACCCGTGTGTCCTGCGTTCCAAACCGCATTTGCATCAGTGCGTTCAGGAGAGAACCGCCTTGCCTTGCCAAATGACAAGGTCCCCCAGTCCATTTGCCACCCAGGCTGTGCCACAGAATTAACTTTTGAAGTTGCTGCTGGCGATGTCTTGTCACCAGGCTCGTGGCTGGTGGGGTTTTTCCTAGAGAAAGGAATTGTGATAGAAGCTGTTAGTGACAGTGGGTTGTCCTTTTGAGTTGGTGGGTCCATTCATTCCCTGTGCAAGGTGTTGCCTCCTTACCTTCAGCACCGCTGCTTGCAGAGGGCTGTCTATCTCAGCGCTCTGTCCTTCAACCTGAACGAGCTGGAGAGTAATTTGTGCCCTGGTGGAAAGACGGACCACTGTAAAGATAATGCTGAGGTAAAACATGCTGCTTTAGAGTGTTAGCAAACGCCCCAAATTAGTTGTAATCCTTTTCAGCCAGTTTTTTAAAGTGTACGTCTACTGGTTGCTAATTCCCTAATGGTTTTATGTTGCATTTTTTTGAGAAAACATTCACCATCAAACTTCTCTAACATGTCAGAAATAATTGGGGTGAAGCAGGCCTTCTGATGGTCTGTTTATTTTGCAGATGTGGGAAGAGTATCCTGATGTTTATGGGGTTAGGAGGTCAAACCGAAGCAGACAAGAACCATCACGATTTAATATAAAAGATGAGGTAAGAAAATTAAAAAAAAAAAAAGAGGAATTACTGAACATATAAAACCAATCAAACTCAAATGGCAAAGACAGGTCTCATCTGCATTGCCTTGTAAACACTGAGTCCTAACTTGGTGCGTGGATTTTGGAGCTCACAGTTAAGGTCTCAGTCCTGCGGTTGGATCCGCTTGGCCTGAGGCCTCGGGAGTCAGCGGGACACTGCGTGGGCTGGGATCTGCATGCCCTGGTCTGATTGCTGGAATGAGATGTAATGCAAGTTGCACTCTGCTGTAGAAACATCCTGGAGAGAATGAGACTGTGTAAAAACCAAAACCAAAACCAAACACAACACAAAACTAACTGGGAATAAAGGAAACTTCCCAGAAACACTAGACCAACAGAACACTCATTGTTGCCCATCCTAGAATGGATCACGCTGTTAAATGTTCAACTTTATGAACCATCACTTTTCTGTGGTTGAATATTGGGGAGTTTTTTTATGCTTCAGTTGGAGTTGACAGTGGTCAGAGCCTGTCAGACAGACCTTCTGATTGTTCAGAATATTGTTGGGTTTTTTTTTTTTTCTGAAGATGTAGGAATTAGCTGCTGCCTTCACTTACATCTAACGGGCTTTCTGCATAGAGCTTCTCATCTGCAGGTCTTCAGGAGGATTGATAGTTACAGAGGAGAAGAAAGAAAACCAGGGAGAGGCTTAGACCAAAAGTAAAGCTTGCGGCTTAGAGCAACCCACAAAAACATGCAGTTGGGAATCTGAAAAGAAGTAGCCAGATTTTCAGCAGAGCAGGAGTCCGGTGGTGCTCTCTGGCGATCAGGCTGTTTGTGCTTTGCCACCAAAGTGTGCATTTGGATGCCTGAGAGGTCTGAGTCGTGCAGCAAACACAGGTCTCTGGCTCCTTGCTCTGGTGCGTTACTGTTGAGGCTTTTGGCACCCCCAGTGCCCCCACCCACCCCTCTAGACTCCTGTGCTGGAGGTCCCACATAGCAGCAGGTTAGGAGGGGGCTTGGGGCACGTCATTGACTTAGCTTTTTATTTTCCTTTTCAAGTTCGGCAAAGCCCAGGCTCACTGGGCGCCTCTCTGTGCGATGCCCTGGCATGCACTGTGCTGGCGATGTCACACCCACCACAGACCTCCGCTGCAGACCCGAGTGCCCTCTTAGGGGCTCAGGTAAGTCCCAGCTTTTTTTGTTTTACAATATTACGTGGTTTTGCAAATGTTGTTTTCTTTTTCGATATCTTTATTTCCTACTACTTAAGGTACGATAAAGTTAAAAAAAATAAAATCTGAGATGTAAAAACTTTGCTATACCACAAAATATTGTAAAAAACAAAAAAAAAAAGTCCTCCAAATGACCCCACTGCCAGCTTTGTGAAACAGAAAGCCAAAATTAACAAAATTGGACCATGCCCTTCCCCTCTCTCTCCCCAAAGCAACACTGGTCCCCATAGGGCAACTCCCATCTGCAGCAGAGTCTGATGGAGGGTGTGACGTGTCAGGAACACAGTGCTGGGGCCTTGTGAAGAGCAAGAGGAGATGGAAAGTCTTGCTTTCGGAAGACCTAAACGCCGAGAGGAAGGAAATAGCATAGCTCAAGCCTGCATGGTGCTGAGCACTCCTTGCTGCTGCTGGAGCTGGCAGAAACCCAAGGCGCTTGACACCTCTTAAGATTGCTTTTTACCTTTACAGGGTTAAGCCTGTCGCCAGTGACCTGCTCTTGTTGCTCGCTGCTTGGGACTTCCAGCACAGTGTCTAGGAGCTTTTAATTGCCTTCTTCCCTAACGCTTCTCTGCAGTGTTAGCAAAAAGCATCGCCCAGGCAGCGTGGCAGGCTCAGAGCACAGAACAAGAATCAGCCATCACACCTCCCTGCGTGCTGCCCCGTGACTCACCCTGGTCGGGGGAGGTGGCGCGTAGGTGCCGGTGGTTCAGTTTTTGGGGCGCTGTTCAATCACTAGTCTGTCCTCTGAGACCAGCAGTTTGGGCAGGGTTATTTCTGTGTTAGACATGATTGCCTTCTGGGAACTGCCTAGAGGCCACCAAGCGCACTGTGTAGGTCTCAGCTGCCATCAGAGAGGGTGATAACTTGCGATCAATACCGAGGCGTGGGCTTGAAAGACCAGGAAGCAGTTTTGCATAGAGGTGCAGAGCTGCTCAGAGGACTAGAGCTGTCTCCAGGAATAAAAGCACATGTGAGTTTTTTAGTAAAAACAGTACTTGCCCATGCATTTTCCTTGCAGTTAATAAATCAGTTTCAGGTTTCAGCCAGGGGAAGTGAGACACGCAGAGCCAGCTGCCTTTCAGAATGTTCTGGGGCAGTCAAGAAATAAGTGTGCCTAAAACAGACACAATCTTTTTGCTATAAAAAGGGTGGTTTGAGACTGGAGTTAGTAATAAATGGCACAGGGCATCTCTTCTGTGAGAGAGAGGCCACGAGTCATGCACCAGAAGCGTTCCCGAAATACAGTTGGCTTTATTACTGAAAAAAATATTCTGCTCATTTGCATTTTCATTAATGCTCTGCCTCATGTCTTTACTGAAAGTTCAAATGCTGCCAGTATTGCTGGGAGAGAGAAGTTCAGCAGACATAAGAAAACTAACCTGGCGAGCTGAGATTCTCCAGCTTTTCTGGAGCACTAGACCTTGGCCTCTGTTAAGCCTGAAACAAGCAAATCCTTACTTTGACTTCAGTCTGAAATATTTCTTGCCTCTGTTGAAGCAAGTCTGCCTCTCTCCTAGTAGGCAGCATGAGCTCAAGAGGCTCACCTGGACCGTGCCAATGTCCTTGAGTCTCCACTTCTCCAGCCCTGGGCTGGCGGCGAGGACACTCATGGACAATCTGTAGGACCAGAACTTTAAAGCTGCTGCTGCGTTGCCCTGCTTGGTGCTATGTACACAGCATCGTTGCGTTGCGTTGGTACTGCACTGCTCCACAGCAAAATACAGCGTAATTAATCTAGTAAAAGTGTGCACTCTTTAAGTGCTGGGAGAGAGAAAGAATAAATTAGATGGGAGGCACCAGAAAGGCACGGAGAGGGAAGGCTGATCCCTTCAGCTGGAGGCAGGGAATGCGAATTGTAAGAGGCCAGGTCTTAGTCCAGTTGGAAGCAGAGGTGCAGGAATAAGGTGGGCGTGTTTATAGGGTTTGGTAGGGGAAGGGGGAACTAGAGAAGGCAAGTAAGTTATCTTTCATCTTGGTCACAGCAGCAGCACCCCAGAGGGGCAGCCTGAGCCCAGCAGGGTTTTGCCAAGTGCTGATACTCAGTCTGTGAGAGCGAGCAGTGTGCTGCCGGCCTATCCTGCTGGGCTGACAAAAACCCTGATGGGGACTGAAGGCAAATTTTGTCACCTTAGCTTGCGTCATTCAGGGAGGTGACGTTGTTAAAATTGAAGTTGCATGCGATTTCCCAACTGGTCTGCTTCTTGATGAGTGGGTGGCAGACTAGACTGCAGACAGGACCTCAGGTGCACACTCAGGACCTGGCATGCTCCCAAATCTTTGATTATCATCTGCAGTTCCTTAGCTGAGGAATTTACTACCAACCAGAGTCTGTGGGTTGATGTTGTTGGTAATGGAGTGTTACAAGCACACTTCTGTTTGGGGTGCAGAGCCCAGGGCAGACTCACCCTTGGGCTGATTTGGGCAATTTGAGCAATTCAGTGTAGAATTTTGCAGCTGGGTCCTGAAATGTGGATTTAAGCAGAATTAAGAGGTTGCTAAAATGTGTTTATGTTTTTTTTAAAAAAACAATTTATTATTATTTCTTTATAAAATGGTAGAAAGCAGCTTTCAGCCAGGGGCTGGAGCCTGCCTTACCAGGGTCAGGATACCAGGAGGAGCTGGTGAGAAGGAGACTTGGATCGGTGGTAGACGAGGGAGCGGGGAGGAGAGGCTGAGTCACCGGTGGCTGCGCGCGTCCCGGCACTCGAGCAGGGAGGATGTGGGAGCGCAAGGCAGGCAGATGACTCAGGCTGGGGACTGGCTGTGTCAGAGGAGATAGAGCTGGGCTTGACACGCATCCAAAAAAGACAATGGTGTCTTTGAAAAACGTAACTGAAGGCGGCTGAATTGCAGTCACAAGTTAAATTTTTCAAGGCAGAAAGAGGTGAGGAAAAAATTTGTCATTAAGAGATGAGCATCAGCTTTGTAGAGACAGTGACAAAGTAGGGGAACAGTAGAGGGGTTAGGAAAATGGACACTAAAAACTTGAAAAACAAGATTTTGGCAAAGAAGTGGAGTTAGTTTCAAAGAGCCAAAGGTTATATTTGGTTTTCTCCAAATCTGATCATCTCTGATGCAGAGCAAAAGAATAATCCACCTCTCTTTACTTGTGGTTTGCCAAAAAACAGCAAAAAGCAAATGTGCGTTGAGGGACAGCTCTTGAAAAACGTGCCAAAATTGGAATGGCAAAGCTGCACGCTTCAGAAAGCGGATAAGAGATTAAAAGAGAAAAAGAAAATTGAGGACTTTTAAACTTTGCTATGTCGAAACTGAAATCTGTGGAATGCTTGGCTTATGTTGCAAGGGTAGGCAGGGCTCTCCGTGATGTTTGCCAGGCACTTGTTTCCTGGATGCTTGGTCCATGAGACAGGGATTTCATGCAGGGCTGTGAAGCAGATGGACAAACACATTGTTTGTAGTAAGATAGGTGCAGATGTTGTTATTGTGTCACATGGCAATCTGACAGAAAACCACAGTGAAATTCAGGAAAGCTCTTGGTCTAAACTGGCATCCGATATTTCAGTACATTTTAACGGAAACACTGATGCAAGCGAGAAGGAACTTTCTGTTGGTGAAAGGGAAGCTGGAAAATGGAAATAAAGGATGCGGAAGGAAAGCAGAGGTGTGGGCCATGGCTCTCTAGAGCCTCAGCTTTTTCATTTTACAGCTTCACACCATGTCATGAAATTCTTGTGCAAACAGCTCTTAGTTGTAAGCTTTGCTAGCCGTATTCAGGAGGGTGGTGGATGCACCAGGAGATGCAAACTGAGGTACCCATGGTGATGGACAGACGTTACCTAGAGCTAAAGCTGAATACTGCAGCAAAAAGTAGTATGAAGCGGAAAATTTCCAGTAAGTGTGTAGGGCAAGTGGTCTTGGAGGCTACTTCAACCATTTTAATATTCCTTTAGAAATCTTACATTGGTTTCTTTAGTTTTCTCCCTGCTGATTTGTGTTTTCTGGGGCAAGTGTATGAGGTGAAGTCATGTGTTAGTAGAGACGTGTTATCTGTGTGGTAATCTGTTTTTATGGTTGACTGGTTTTTACAAAAATGGAGTTGTGTGTACACCCACCTAAAGATTTTATTTTTTTTTTTAGCTATCTTGGTCTGTAGGAGTTAATGACGCCCATGTTTAAAATAGTACATCAAGTAGTTAGAATATCTCTAGATATATTTAGCCAGAGAGATTTCACTGGTGGAGACTAGAGGATAAGGAGGAAGGAAAGCAGCAGGGCATGTGCTGACCCAGTCAGGTCCTCAGCGACTCAGGAAAGCAAGGACATTTGCAATGAGAATATTGTCTTTTTTATAAGAATTTCCTTCCTTATAGGAAGTTTCTCTACTGAAAGCAGAGATCATAATGCATTTGTGTGGCTGCGAAAATTTCTGCAATCACAGAAACTAAGCCTGAATGCCCCCAAATACTGCAGGATTCCTGCGGAAATGGCAAGTATGGGCACTCATGAAATTACGTTCAACCACTGCGCTTCCAGTTAAAAGCCTTGTAAACCAGCTGAGCCTTAGCGCTGTGGCAGGCCCTGACAGTGCTGTCCAGAAAGCACAAAGTCACACTGCTGCCTGATTCTCGAGCATCAGGCGGGAGCGATGCTCACCTTGCGCCACGGGCAGAGGTAGCAGCAGCTGAGCTGCTCTCTCTCTCTGTGGGGTACGTTTTGCCTCCAGCGCCGGGCAGTGCAAGGTTTGGTGAGTTAAATTCACCCCGTGGTTTTGTAATCCGTGGGATATTGCACACACTGCAGGTCTGCCTGACCGCTGCCGCTGCTGAGACGGCATCTGCCAGGCATTGGAGGTTGATGCTGAGGGGTTGGTGGGTCGCAGCCTTGCGCATCCCAAGCTCAGGGACTCCAGAACAGATGTAGTGGAGCTCTTCAGCCTTTCTGCAGAGTTACCTTCTTCATGCTGAGAGCACAGCGATATTAACCCTGCAGCCGAGGGATCGGTGCCAGGGAACTGGCTGCTCTTTTGCAGCCCCGTCGCACCAAAGCATCCTTCCAGCGCTGCAGCGAAAGAGCAGTCAGGCTGTGCCTGAGCTCGGACTACGTGCATGCATTTCAGTTGTGTCCTTGAGGAGACAGTCCGGAGTGAAGCCTACAACCTGATTTTCTTTCTTTTCACTTAAAGGCAAGTAGTGAATCTGAAAATGAGAGCCCAAAAAGAAGAGGCCAGAAGCAAATGAAAAAACCGTAAGTTTCCAGGGAAAGGGTTTTGAATGGTGGTAGTTTGTCTTGTTTTATTTTTCAGGGCAGTAGTACTGGATTGTTTGAGGGTGTTGTGAACATTCAAAGATTGTAAAATAAATTATTTACTATTTCCAGTAATAATACTTTGGATGACTAAAATTGAAGTATGAATACAGATCTACAGATGGATTCAGTTTCCTAACTTTTCTCTCTCCCCTTTTTGATTAATAAAGAATAAAATGCCAAATTATCCTCCTTATCTTTCATAACCCTCTGCTACAACAGATAACCTTCCCTAGAGGATACTTTGGATGTCCGATCGCCATAACCGAGTTTACATACAGTCACATTTTACTGCCTTTTTCCATCTAATAAGTACCTTCTGGTTTTTCCAAATACTAGAGTGAATTGAGTGAATTCTCTCTCTGCTGGAGAGAACCTAAAAACAGCCACATGATCCAGCTCTCTTTCTCCTGTTTCATGTCTTTTAGTTCTTGATTCAGTTGTACGCACCAGTGCAGAACAGGAGGGAAGGTAATAAAGCGCAGGGAGGACTGTGGTAGTGTGGATCTCTCCTGGGCCAGGGGAATAATCTCTGTAGGCTCTCCATGTACCCCTTGGAGAGAGAGGAGAGGCTCCTTCGAAGGGTGTTTTGGAGCTGCAGCTTTGCTCTGAATTGCCCACAGAGAACCTGCTTCCTTCCAGTAGTGGTACAGTGTGATTTGGCTTCACACATGGAAACTTTAATTGCCTGAATTTAGATGGTAGGAGACTTATTTTTCCATTTTCTGGGCAACAAGGAGATCATGTAACTGTGCATGCTTGTACTCCGTAAGTGAGCACTTCTCTTAAGATTTTTCCAGCTCATTTCAGAAATGGAGAAGTGGAAATGAAAAATAAACAAATTGAAGCACTTGCCCACTCAGTTGTAAGACATACAGCTCTGCCACAAGCACTGCTGTAGTATGTGTTAAGAGCCACTCTTACTCAAGATATACTGACCCTACATGAACTAAAACCTAGGTGACTCAGACCTCTTTCTAAAAGCAGAGAGCCATGCCACAACATCCCCCGTGCGTTGCACTGAACAACCAAGAGTGCAGTTTTGAAATTTTCTCATAATTATGGCCTGCTAGTATTAACCTAGATGTCTGGAGCCCCTAATATAAGAAGGATGTGGACCTGTTGGAGCAAGTCCAGACAAGGGTCACAAAGATGATCAAGGGCTGGAGCACCTCTCCTGTGAGGACAGGCTGAGAGAACTGGAGCTCTTCAGCCTGGAGAAGAGAAGGCTCCAGGGAGACCTCATAGTGGTCTTTCAGTACCTAAAGGCTGATAAGAAAGAGAGAAACTCTTTAGCAGGGCCTGTTTTGATAGGATGAGGAGTAATGGTTTTAAAATAGGGGGAGGTAGATTCAGACTTGATAAAAAGAAAAAATTTTTTACACTGAGAGTGGTGGAGCACTGGCACAGGTTGCCCAGAGAGGTGGTGGATGCCCCATCCCTGGAAACATTCAAGGCCAGTTTGAACTGGGCTCTGAGCAACCTGATCTGGTTGGGGATGTCCCTGTTCCTTGCAGGGGGGTTGGACTTGGATGACTTTTAAATGTCCATTCCAACCCAAACCATTCTATGATTCTATGACTTGGATGTCTGCTTAGCCAAATATTTGAGTGGAAATACAATTGCCCTTCATGACCTACATTTCTGACCATAGAAATAAATGGAAAAGAGAGATCTCTGGTGAAGAAGAGGATGAAGATGGAGGGGAGCAAGGCACCAGTGGAGAGAGTGAGCCCGAACCGAAGAAAGTTAAAGCAAGAAGGCCTGCTCAAAGGAGGTAAGGAGTGGTTGGTTCGGTCTGTCTCTTTTTCTGTCTGTGTCATTTCTGCCTGTGCTAGGTGGAGAGGTAATCTCTATCTGTTGCTGAAGAATGTGGGTTTTTTTTTTCAGCAAGATTACCCTTGTTTATCGCCTAGTAAACCTAGAACCTAGTTACTGTCTCATCTACCCATTTCATGCTCTGGTGAGTGATGCAGTGGTTTCCATGGTAGTTAGAGCAGACTAAATCCCTAGGAGTCTAATATGTGAGATTCATACTTTCTTAATACTTACAAAAATGGATGTTTATGTAAAACATGCTGTATTATGGCTTTCTATTAATTCTTATTTTAGAACAGTGACCAAAACCAGTGTTAAAAAGCCTCACAAACCCCAGCGTGGGAAGAAGAGAAAGAGACCAGACTCATCTGAAGATGATGATGATGATGAAGATGATGAGACCCCCAAGAGACAAACTCGACGAAGAGCAGCGAAAAATGTCAGGTATCAAAAAGTGTGGGGTTGCTTGACAACGAGAGCTGGCTGGCTGGGGAAGAGGGGGCACCAGAGGGCTCTGAATCCCTCTGCGATCCTGCAGATATCTGTTGGCTGAGATGTGGTTTGTTTGACACGTTCGTGCTGCGAACATCTGACTTCTCTTTACCTTGTTTTGCCATCTGTAAAAGAGGGAATATTTACCAGTCCCTCTTAGAGAAATGTGCGGAGGTTTGCATGATGTTTCTAAAGCACTCTCAGAAGAGATAAAGAATTGCAAATAATAGGTTAAAATGAGTAAAATGAGCTGTGCTAGACTGGACTAATTGTCTGACAGTGGCTGATAGGTAATGCCTCGGGACAGAGCCTTGAGACATGGTGGAGGTAAAGCAATATGTCTTCTCACCTTTTCGCAATCCTAATAATGGACTTGCAAAGAGCCACATGAAGAATATTTTTTGGCTGTTAAATGTTCATCAGAGATGAGAAGTGTAGTTCTATGGCAGTGTAGGCACACATGCAACCTTTCGATGCTCTGCAGCCTCCGTTATTCAACATAAAATGATCTTTCACCAGACAGAGGAGATTTTCTCTGTTGATAGTCTTGCTTCAGCTACAGGGATTGTTCCACCTCCTTATTGAAGCATCTGGTGTTGGCCATCGTCAGAAAAGCTATATGGACAAGATAGAGTATTAGTCTGATAAAATGTAGCTATCTGAGTATCTCAGGGAAAAATACTGAATGGCTAACTTAAGAAATGCATGTGCTGAACATGTACTGAGCCCCAGGATAAATGCTGAAGAAGTCTTGCTCCAGTCCATGTCTTTTTTTTTTTTTTTTTTGTGTTTCTGAACTGGGAAGAGTCAAGGGCTTTTTATCAGTTTGGTTTTAATCTTGTTCAGTTACAAAGAAGATGATGATTTTGAGACGGATTCTGACGACCTGATAGAAATGACTGGGGAAGGAGCTGACGAACAACAAGATAACAGTGAAACTATTGAGAAAGTCTTGGACCTCAGGCTTGGAAAAAAAGGAGGTGCGTAGATCTGGAAAAAGCCTTTATTTCTGATGTCAATGATGCACTTATGGTTCCTCTTGAGCTCTTGCATCTTTAAAGTGGGGCCAAGGGTTGTTTCAGTGCCCTTTCCTCTATGCCTCTTATTTATGTCTTCTAGCAGCTTTTGTTAAATTTAGTATTAAAAACCCTAAAATGTCAAGTTTATGTACTTGTCAGCTTTTGTTTAGTGTGCACGCATTTTAAAGATGCAGTAATTGTTCTACAATTCTTGCTTTTCTCTTCTCTGAAATATAAAATAGACCTTCCAGTAAAGTCAGTTTGCACAGCTCCATTGACAAAGCCACAATGAAAACAAAGCTGATGTTTTGTACTCATAGCCTTACAAAAGTGTTTTTGTAAAACTGAATGATCATGAACATTTTCAAGAGACCTTTGAGTTATACTCAAAGAAAAAGCATTTATGATAGTTTAAAAAAAATCTTTCAAAAGATTCTGTTCTATGGAAAACTTTAGTGTGCCTCTTACTGGGTTGCAGAATCTGCAGAATATTCTTTGTGCTGTCACAAAAGATGAATCAGAAGAACAACTTTCTGCTCTAATGCAATTCATGCCTTGTGCTTGATAACAAAGGTACTGACTGCAGCCTGATTTCTTTTGCAGCCACTGGTGCTTCCACCACAGTGTATGCAACTGAAGCCAACGGCAACCCAAGCGCTGACTTTGATCCTGAAAAGGATGAGGGAGAGGTTCAGTACCTGATCAAATGGAAAGGCTGGTCATACATCCATAGCACATGGGAGAGTGAAGAATCCCTGCAGCAGCAGAAAGTGAAGGGCCTGAAAAAGCTAGAAAACTTCAAGAAAAAAGAGGAGGAGATCAAGCAATGGTATGTTTTACTTCAACCAGTGATTTGGCCTTGGGCAAATCTTTTTTTAGCCAGAGGTTTACAGAGTCATGACTGAAAACATTTGATTTCTTCTTGTAGAGCATGTTTCATTCAAAACAACTGGTTTTGGTGTACAACACTCATGTCTCTGCCTACTGATGAACATCCACCCTCATAGAAATGATGTCTGTGGCCATGGTGTTGAAAGAGAGAGGAAGAGGCATAAAATCCACAATATTGCCACTTCCCAGGCTTAAGAATTGGGGTAGCTGACAGCAAATAAATGGTGCACAGATTCACCTGGCCCAGGAGGTGACATGAGGGCTTGCAGCCTTATTAACCCTCGTTAAATATGGGCTTGTCTGTATGCAAGTTTTTGCATCAGTTTGTGTCCGACCTCCCCAGGAACTATAAGGGGAGCCATGATTTGTTTCCAGAGTGATAAAGCTTGAGTAGCAGCTTCCATCTCTGATTCTGGCGTTGAGACTGGTTCTTGCAGCAGAATAAGGCAATTTAACAGAGAGAATATTTGAACATCTATGATGTTTGCTTCTCAGTAATGATTTATAATTATAGGAAGCCTTAAGAAACATGCCATATAAGCAGTAGTCTGCTTCTGAACGACAGAACCCTATAGAAAAGTAGAATTTCTATATGTGGCCTCCATGAGCATTGTGACAGAAGCATTACAGTGTTTTTTGGTTTGGATTTTTTTTGCATCTAGGCTGGGCAAGGTGTCGCCTGAAGATGTAGAATATTTCAACTGCCAACAAGAGCTAGCTTCAGAGCTGAACAAACAGTATCAAATAGTGGAGAGAGTAATTGGTAAGTGAACCCAACGCTTTTGTAAAGGGGTGAAGTGAGATGTGGGAACTTTAATTTCTAGCAACAGCAGAATGAGTGTACAGCGCTCTCTTCTTCCTTGTCCTCCAGTATCTCTGGAGAAGAAAGCCTACTGTTAAATGTATTTCAGCGTATGAAATTCAGGGATTTGAACAGCAGAAATTGAGGTTTACAGATTTGTATTTACAAGCAATACAAATCAATTTCTCTCCGTGCCTGGAGTATGGGATGATACACTAGTTTCCAAGGGAAGGCTGAAGTTGCTGCTGCTGAAGTTCTTTGACTTCAGCCCTTTGGATGCAAGGTGTTTGTATCCAAAGCAGCAGTACAGGCCTGGCTTTTGTGAGGACTGCTTTGTGACGTGGTTGAGGATGTGGTTAGGCTGCAAGGCAGCTTGGTGGTTAGATTTTCATGATTACTTATTAAAAATAGCACTAACTGAGCACTTCAGTAATATCACAGTAATGTCAGTCAGAGGTCCTGGCATGCAGTTGCTTTGGGAATTGGCTTGGAAAGCTGTTGAACCTATTTCCATACAATTCCTGTAAAAGCCCATGGGGTGTGTGGCAGTGGCAGCTCGCCTGCCCTGCTCCCTCTGCTGGCTGCCTGCGCTCCAAACCCTTCCTTCCCTTCTGTCTCCAAACACAGCTGTGAAGACCAGCAAGTCTGCCACGGGACATTCCGATTTCCCAGGTAAAGGAGCATTTTTTAACCCCTTTAAACTTTTCCTACTCGCCAAGATCTGTCTGGTGGTTGCACAGCTGGTTCAGACTGCCCCTGTGAACCACGCTTGTGGTTCAGCCACACAACCGCAGTTGCTGAGGTTTGGGCTTTTTTTTTGCATGTTTTGCAGCAAACAGTCGCAAAACGTCCTCGAATGAACCCGAATACCTGTGTAAGTGGATGGGGCTGCCTTACGCCGAGTGCAGCTGGGAAGATGAGGCTCTGATAAGCAAGAAATTTCAGCACTGCATTGACAGCTTCAACAATCGTAACAACTCCAAAACGATTCCTACCCGGGACTGCAAGGTTTGCTTGCTTCTCTTCTCTCCTGTTGCTGAGTTTCTCCAGGCGGGGTGATGACACAAACAGTGGGAATGTGAAGTTTTGTCAGGATAAATGTCAGAGAACATTTTCCTATCCTCCCACCAGCGTCTGAACAGTTGTTTGCTGTTCTTATATCATACTTCAGGCAGAGATGTGAACCCCCTTTTGATTTCATTTACTCTGTGCACAGTGAGAACGTTATGTCCTCCTGGGGAGTGGGAGGCTTAATTAATCCTTGCAAAGTTCTTCCTCCTCAGAAGGAGCTGCTGCAGATATGCTAACTTTTAATATCAGTTGGATGAAAAAAGAGCACACCTGGGAAAAGAGATACCTGCAAGATGCTGGTATAGTGGAGGAGAGGGACAGATAATGGGAGAAAAAATAAGAGGATGAAAAAGAAAGTGGAGCTTGTTCCATCTAGTGGGGATTATGTATAACTTACTGCACGCTTGGGGGGACTCTCAGCCCTCGTCATCAGAAGCAGAGGACGACAGGCAAAACTGAACTGCAGACATAAGCACTGGCTAGGAACATGTGGATGGACTTCAACCAATGAACAGATATACATTCATTGCTGAATTTTCAACCTTGCATTGTTTTTTTCTTCAGTGGGCTTACAGCATGATCTTTTCCAGGTATTGAAGCAGAGACCGAGGTTCGTTGCCTTGAAAAAACAGCCTTCTTACATTGGCAGTGAGAACCTGGAGCTGCGAGATTACCAGCTGGAGGGCCTCAACTGGCTTGCTCACTCATGGTGCAAGTACGTACGGATGCTATGTGATGTTCGTTTTGTCTCCTGATTTTTGTCCCAGCAGAATCTGGCTCTCTTGTTTACAAGTGAGGTCTTTACCCATCATGCTTCTGCAGCTTGAAGGATTTCAAATGTTCTTACGCCCAGCTGCATTGCAGATACTGCAAACAAGAACTGTCTAGAGCATGAACTTAAGAAACCTTGTGCGAAAACAAAAAGTATTTTCTTTGTCTGGGCCTGTTCACGTGCTGGACTTGGCTGCTATGTGAGCCTAGTGCATATCAGCCCTAACTTTCTATTGCCCTAACTGAAAAAAAGGTTTCTGGCTTGGCATGCTTACACAGTTGTTGAAGTATTTGAGAAATGTCCTTCTAAAATTAGACCACTGAGTCTCCTCTCCCTTTGCCTTTGTCCTTGCTTGCCATTTTGGACTGATCATAGTCTATTCCTTTTTGCAAGTTATTGTACCATGTATGGTCCCTGGGATCCACTTGGAAGTGTTCAGATAAATGTTTTTGCACTGCCCCCTTTCTGTCCCTGTCACGAATTTGTGCTGGTGCACAGTAATCAGTAGTGATGAAAACAAGCTCTCACACAGGATTATGTTTGTTCACTTCCTTTTCAGGAACAACAGCGTGATCCTGGCTGATGAAATGGGCCTGGGCAAGACGATTCAGACAATATCGTTCCTGTCATACCTCTTCCATCAGCACCAGCTGTATGGCCCTTTCCTGGTGGTGGTGCCCTTGTCCACTCTCACCTCATGGCAGAGAGAGTTTGAAGTGTGGGCACCTGAAATAAATGTGGTGGTTTACATCGGAGACCTCATGAGCAGGAACATGGTGTGTAATGAGAGAACAAAGGGCGTGAGGTTGGGTTGAGATGCTGGGTGCAAAGCAACAACTTCTGTGTAACGTGATGCGTTCTGCTGGAGAGGCTGACAGGTAGTACTGCACTACTGCAGGCACCTAGAGCTGACGTAGCTGAGCACTTGGGTGTAATTCACTGCTGTGGGGACTTTTCTACCTTATTTCCCCTCTTAGAGTGGGCACAGGAGTACTGGCTTCTCTCAGGGTCTGGAAACCACTACTGCACTGGGCTGAAACATGCTGTAGTAAGGAGTATAGCACTGTAAAAGAGCTTGCCACCTATGTTTTGAATTATTCAGACAATGAAGCACACGAATGTTGTGAGTCTAGTGGTATCAGTAGTGAGACGATGCATTCAGTTGGCAGATGAGGGTAATGCTACAACAGCAAGTTGCTTGACCTTATTTTGTTACCTGTACAAGGGCAGTTGTACCACGCGTGCACTAAAACAAGCTGCTCCTTGGACTTCCTGAGATTATCAAATGGCACCTTGAACAACAAGGTTTTGGACTTGGTTGGGAGTCTCTGGCTATACTACACGAAAATAACGATTGTTAACTCTTTCCTTTTGATAACATTTGTTGAGTTAACATTTATCTCCTCTCACAGATACGTGAATATGAGTGGATCCACTCTCAGTCGAAAAGGTTGAAATTCAATGCACTTATCACAACATACGAGATCCTTCTCAAGGATAAGGTGAGTCATGGTCTAAGGATATTTTTATTTAGACTTTCTCTTGCTTGCAAAGAGGGAAGCCAGCCCCCAGCTAGTGGGTTTCACTTCTTTCCTCTGTGGTGATGGAAAACGTATAGCTACTATTTGCTTTTGCTTGCCAGCAATGCAGAGGGAATGTGGGACACCCATTATAGTGTCTTCACTCTTGTACTGCACAGTTGTGTTATTCTCTTTACTTGTAAGACACCCAGGTGGGGCAGTAGCTGAATTTTACCTGGTTTAATTTAGGCTAGTTAAGAGAACAAATCATTACACTGAACCGCTGGCCACAATGTTAACAATATCTGGATTTTTACAGTTAGGAGAAATCTGTCTGCTTAGGAAATGCTCATCAGCCCTGTTAGTGCATCACTGAGTCCTAGCAGCAAACAAGAAACTTAATACTAATAAAAAAAAAAATAAAACTCTCAGGTTACCTTAACTTTACAGGCTTGTTAGTCTGCTCTCCTGCTGCTGCTCCAGTGGGGCTAGTGCTACAGCAGGGCCCCATGGCCATGGAGAAAGGGAGAATAGGGGGTTGGGGGAGGACTGTGCTTTCTGCGTAAAGCAAAGGTGGATTAAAATAGGTATCCTTGCCGAAAGAGACTTCAGATATGGCAGGAACACTGTGCAGGGTGGCTAATTTTCAACTTCCCTTTCTGAGGAGGCAAAACTAGCATAAGCATCTTGGTCCCAATAATTTGTTAACAAGTCACTCTTGTGAGCCCAGCTCCTTTGGTGGTGGGTCCAACACTGGAACTGGGGCAGGACATCCCGGAAAGCACATACTGCAGTGCTTTCTGGCCATGGAGAGAGAGGCATGTGCAAGGTGGTGGGGCTTGTCTGACCCAGCATCTCCTTGGGGCCTTTTTTTTTTTTTTTCTTCTTGTTTTCCTCCAGGCTGTTTTAGGAAGTATTAACTGGGCCTTTCTAGGCGTGGATGAAGCCCATCGGTTGAAAAATGATGACTCTCTACTGTACAAAACGTTGATTGATTTCAAGTCCAACCACAGACTCCTGATCACTGGCACCCCACTTCAAAATTCACTCAAAGAGCTCTGGTCCCTGCTGCATTTCATCATGCCAGAGAAGTAAGTCTCCTTTTGGGTCTTCAATAAAATACCTCTATGTCCATTCTTGTCCGTTAAATACATTTGAGGGAGTGCAGAATGGCAGAAATCCGTGAATTAAACTCAGTGGAGTTAGAGCAATGAAAGGAGAACAAACATTGGTGGGGGAAATTAGAGGTTAAATGACTAACACAAGGAGTATTTCTGGCAGCAAACTGAATGGGGAAACCTAATACATGTCTTTCAAATCTGTCTGCTGTCTTAGAGCCATCTCTAAAAAGCTAAACTTTTTTTAAGCAATCATCTCAACCATTTCTGAGGCTTCCAGTACATTGTGGTTCAGTCACCCTCACCAACAATTTTATGGCAGTCTCTGGGAGTATTGCTCAAGGATGGTGCTGTCTAGCTGATTGTTCGTGTGTCTGCATTAAAACAAATGTTTTCTTTAAAAAAAAAAATGGACTAAGACAAGCAAGCCCCAAAACTGCCTAAAATTATGTTTGACTGCAAAAGGAACTGTCCCCCAAATTCTTCTTATTGGATCATAAGAAGAGTGAAGGAAGTTTGGTATCTGATAGATGCTGTTTAGTGCGTAAGATGAGGTATTCTGACCCCTCTCTGCTCCTTCTTTCTGTTGCTAGGTTTGAGTTCTGGGAGGATTTTGAAGAGGATCACGGGAAAGGTAGAGAGAATGGCTACCAGAGCCTTCACAAAGTCCTGGAGCCATTTCTCCTACGCAGAGTGAAGAAGGATGTGGAGAAATCTTTGCCGGCCAAAGTGGAGCAGATCCTGCGGGTGGAAATGTCTGCTTTGCAGAAGCAGTATTACAAGTGAGTCATATATTAAGTGATTGGGAATGCCAGTAGAAACGGGAACATCTTTCTGTGTGTCCTTCACAATGCAATGTGACAGCCATCACCTGTAGTACCGGGACCTTCACAGTAAGAATCTGGGGAAGGGTTGTGTGGCATCTAAAAAAGCACCTCCAGACTACTGGAAATGTTTTTTTAGTGATGCAATTCAAGTGGTCAGCTTTGCAGGACAGGGGCTATGTCTGTTTTGTGGGAGTAAAGCTCCTCATAAAATTGTGGTGCTGTTTAATGTTCAACTGTAATAATATCAAGAGGAAAGCAAGATCAGCATTTCTAGTGAGGAAACAGCAGTATCCTGTAGAAGTGGAGAGAGATGGAGGAAGGAGAGTAGACTGGTGCCTGAACAAGATGTCCCATACAGTTTTGTTTCCCTAGGCTCCTATGTGCCCAGTCTGCACTGTGAAACGATCTGAACTTTTTATTTTCCTGCCTGCAGGTGGATTTTGACAAGGAACTACAAAGCTCTTTCAAAGGGAACGAGGGGGAGCACATCTGGTTTCCTGAACATTGTGATGGAGTTGAAAAAGTGCTGCAACCACTGCTACCTTATCAAACCTCCTGAAGAAAATGAGAAGGAGAATGGCATTGAGACCCTACAGGTGGGCAGTACCTTTGGTTACCACTGTTTTTCTTTAACTTTTCTATTTCTCTTGTCCTCCCACCAAGATAAGATCTGAAGTTAAAGTTTCTGCTGCTTCTCCAATAGAAATAGTCCTTACAGCTGATCCACTGAATCTCTTGCCCTCCCCTTCCACTGTAGACAACGTTTTGTGGCCATCTAGAGTGGGAGGTGCATACAATATAAGATCTGTCTTGGATGATTCATTTTGTGTGTAGCCTCTGCTCTGTAGAATCATAGAATCATAGAATGGTTAGGGTTGGAAGGGACCTTCAAAGGTCATCTAGTCCAACCCCCCTGCAAGGAGCAGGGACATCTCCAACTAGATCAGGTTGCTCAGAGCCTCATCCAGCCTGGCCTTGAACGTTTCCAGGGATGGGGCTTCCACGACCTCTCTGGGCAACCTGGGACAGTGTTCCACCACCCTCATTGTAAAAAATATTTTCCTAATATCTAATCTAAATCTACCCCCCTCTATTTTAAAACCATTACTCCTTGTCCTATCGCAACAGGCCCATCTGTAAATCCAGGTGATTTGATTAGAGGTGTACAGGAGTAGCTGTAAAGAACCAGCTCTCTGCACGTCTGAGTAGTGTACATAAGGGTAAGGTTGGAAAGCATCAGCTGGAATGACGGTTACTTCTTCAGTCTCTGATCAGGAGCAGTGGAAAGCTAATTCTCTTGGACAAGCTGCTGACCAGGCTGCGGGAGAGAGGCAACAGAGTGCTGATCTTCTCCCAGATGGTGAGGATGCTGGACATCTTGGCAGAGTACCTGACTATCAAACACTACCCATTTCAGGTGAGAAACATCAGCATGGAAAACAGTGGGGTTCATTGAAAAGTCAAGAAAATGCGAAGGGAGCCTGGGCAATGGGAGTCACTGAGTTTCCTAGAGGTTGTTGGCTGGAATTATAGGTTGCACTTACGGAAATACACTGGAGGGAACTGGAAAGTCCCTTCATTTCAGTGTGGCCCCATTTCTGCAAAACACCTCCTCTGACAGGCCCCCTGCTTTGGCCTTTGTCCTGTGGTAAACCCTGAGGAGAGGATAGCAAATGCAGAGATCCTGGCTGGGAGCCTGTAATGAGAGCTGTGGTGTCACCCGCTGTGTGACTTGTGCCTGAGCCTACCCCCCTTCTGCCCTCGCGACACAGCGGGCTAAGACAGTGCAGTTATTTTTAATTGGCGGTTATTTTTAATGATTAAATGTTGCAGGCAGGGAAGGGAGCTGTAGGGCTCCCAGAACTTGAGTGCAGCAGTTTCTCAGGGCTCCTTTACCGTCTTTCTTTTATCATTATTGTTGATTTTTCCAGCGCTTGGACGGCTCGATCAAAGGCGAGATCCGAAAGCAGGCGCTGGACCACTTCAACGCTGACGGCTCTGAGGTACCGCAGCTGGGGCTGTCCTGCCTCAGGAGGGTCTGGGTGGGCTGCCGAGCAGCGAGAATTTATGGCTGAGTTGCAGGTTGTGACTGCCAAGAAGGGGATTAGTTCAGTTCATTTCTTTTTACAGGACCCTAGATGCTTTTAAAGACACAGATATAGCAGGTTTTGCAACTAGCCTTATTGCTTATTTTAAATCTCCCACATCTGAAGAACAGGGCTGCACGTCACATCTCCACAAAGTCCCGAAGAGACTGGGAAGAGCCAGAATTTAACAATTCTCTCCCCATGGTTTGAGGAATGATATGGTTGCTAAATGATTCCTCCAGTCTGAAACTGGTTTTGGATATGAAATGGCAGATGCCAAAGGGGAACTTTAAGTGTTGGCAGGCAGTGGAGTCTGAAGTTGGAGGTGAAAGTCTCCAGCGTAATAGGAGAGGGCATCTCAAGCCTCTTATCTCGGCTTGCTGACTCACAGTGACTGGTGCAAGGCACTTGTTTTGTGCCACAGGCAGCCCAGCTGTGAGAAATGCCTTTCCTCACTTCAGAAGCTTGGACTGGAGGGGGATTCTCATCTGACACAGGAGATCCAGCTAGGTGCTTCATGATCATGGGAAAGTTAACAAATAAAAGTGAGGAGGAGACAGCAGCGCGGGTAGGAAAGGAGCAGGAATGCCCATAGAAAGCTGCCTTTTCCCCTCTCCTGGGGGCATCCACTGAGGGTTCAGGCATCCTGACTCTAACCTGGCACCCTGTGCCCTTGGGCAGTGACTCAAACAGTCTGTGTTAGTTGCTGCTCTCACTCCCAGCAGGCTTCAGGCAACAAAAATTGTGTGCCTGCTGCCTTTGTAGGAGTCTGGTGGGCAGTGTGATCTGACTTTCAAAAGAAACTCCAAGGTGCCCTTGCCCTGAGCTGTTTGCGTTGCTCTCCCAAACAGTGTGTGCTGAGCCCTTCCTGCAATAGCACACCTTTCGTCCCTGCCAGCACCGCCTCACCTTGTGCCTGGTCTTAAGTGCGTGCAATGGAAATCCTTATTCTGCTTTAAGAGGCATGATTGCAACAGAGCTCTCCCTCCGTTTCCTTGCCTAGCTTTGAAGTTATTACTATTTTACGTCCACAGTTACAGGCTGGCTAACTGGTGGATGCTTTTCTTCCCCCCTCAGGACTTCTGTTTCTTATTGTCAACACGAGCTGGAGGGCTGGGAATTAATTTGGCCTCTGCTGATACTGTTGTTATCTTTGACTCGGACTGGAACCCCCAAAATGATCTTCAGGCTCAGGCTCGGGCTCACCGGATTGGACAAAAGAAGCAGGTTGGAAGAGTTACCTGGGTCATTTTCTCTGTGGCTTCAGTGTGTGCATTTAAATCAGCTCCTACCTCACCAGAGCTTCTGAAAACAGTCTTTTTGCCCCTAGTTTTGACTCCAGAGAGTACTGCCAACCCAAGGGAAGCTCACTTAAAAGCAAAGAGACAAAAAATCAGCCCAAATTTGCCAGATGCCAGATTTTTCTGTTGGCTTTGGGTGCTGGGATGGTTCAAAACCAAGAACCCAACCAGTGGCATTGCAGTTCTCAGCCTTGTGAACTCTGTTCTTTCTTGCCCTGAAAAACTCAGAAAGTAGCACATCCACCTTTACTAGAGTTTGATTAGATATGTGAAAAGGTTGATGATAGTTTAGATTTGGAGTGACTGCTTCAGAAGATTTTTACTCTGTGTTTAGGCACACTACAAGATCTGTGTTAACCAACTTAATTTTAACTGATTCCCCTGAGATACAAAAAGAATGTGCTTGTTTTTAATCTAAAAACTCACATATTTATATGAAGAGACAATGTCCAGCCTCCTGCAAAACAATTGAGTGATGCAATGCTGTGTCAGCAGAGCATGTTCGGGTCCAGGAAATAGCTCTGTTCTTTTTTTTGCCCTTCAGGTGAATATTTACCGCCTGGTCACAAAGGGTACAGTAGAGGAGGAGATCATCGAGAGAGCCAAAAAGAAAATGGTACTGGATCATTTGGTGATCCAGCGTATGGACACCACTGGCCGAACTGTTCTGGACAACAACTCTGGGCGATCCAAGTAAGTTGATTGTGTCAGGAGGCAGGGATGTCTGGTACAGCGTGTAGCATAACCAGCTTTACCTGCTGGTACTTCCCGATATTTATTTGATAGGGGACAGGGCAGAAGGCTAATAAATAATGGCAACTTCCACTGATCTGGCTTATGCAACCATTAATTTGGACACATAGGATAAAGATGATCAGAAATAAAAAAATAATTTTAAGGCATTACCTGTTTTTCTTTGTCTTCCTCCCGGAGATCATTCTGGTTTGAAGGAACCTGGTTGTAGTGGTGGAACAGCTGCAGTTTGACCTCAGACTCTCCCCATTTCCCCCAAGTAGACAGAGGTTGCTCCCTTTACAGCAGTTGTCTGTGGTAGAGCAGGAAAGAAGATGAATAAAAAAAGGTTTTTATAGTGCTGGGTACAAAACTTACTTCTTGCTTTAATTAGGAAAAACTTTGGTATGGTTTTGTGCTGTAGCAGTGCTGTGACTTAACAGCTCAAAGCATATTTTCCTTCTCATTTCTTCTTGCAGCTCAAATCCTTTCAACAAAGAGGAGCTGACAGCTATTCTGAAGTTTGGAGCTGAAGATCTCTTCAAGGAGCTTGAAGGGGAAGAGTCAGAGCCTCAGGTAGTTTGAAATTGAAATCACACGGTTGTTTGTAGTCCTCTGCAGGTCTGCATGGGGGATTGTGTGTGTTTGCTGCCTCTTTGTACTTGCCCTGTACATGAGAGCAGGTCAGTGAAGAGGGCACATGTGAATCCAGAGAAGCTGAAGGAAGAGCGCTCTGTTGTTG
Source organism: Chlamydotis macqueenii (assembly GCF_036417535.1). Lineage (NCBI taxonomy): Eukaryota > Metazoa > Chordata > Aves > Otidiformes > Otididae > Chlamydotis > Chlamydotis macqueenii. Next base: position 6,696,974 of record NC_141567.1, on the reverse strand, counting down.
GAGGATCAGGCGTTAAATAGTAATGGTTACCAAGAGAGTCCCTTGGCTCTTGAGGATTCATTAGCTAGTTCTAGCACAACCTGCTGAAAGGTCCTTTCCCTCTGTGCTCCTTTCTGAGCACTTCTTCAGCCTCCTTTTTTGGTTGTTCTCACAGAGAGGCAGGAGTCAGCACAGTGAAGGCGAATAGGTCACTCTCCTGCCTCCGGGCGGCATTGCTTGACAGTTTAGTATTGACTGCTTGGACCCATTCTTTTAATGGGCGAGTAGCAGAGCTTCCCCCGAGGGAAACAGTCCACAGTTAATACATTTCACTGCCTGCAAATTTTTCCTGCTGCTCAGCCTTGATGTTTCTTTTCTTCTGTCCCTTATTTATACTTCTTTGTGCCACTTGAGATAGTTCATCCCTGCCCTCGGTGATGACACCCTGCAGATATTTGCACTTTATTTAGCTCAGCACAGTGCGTGTTCAGCTATTGCACCCCACGAGTCTTTTCTCAAAGCCTCTTATTTCCTGCTGTGCTCAGCACCCTCCGCTTTATCGCTCTTTCTTCCTGACTGGTAGGAGATGGACATTGATGAGATTTTGCGTCTGGCTGAAACACGAGAGAATGAAGTGTCCACCAGTGCCACTGATGAGCTCCTCTCCCAGTTTAAGGTACGGACCCCCATGCTCTGTAGTGGGGTGCAGGAATGTGGCTCCCCACATCTTGTCACGGTGATAAGGTCAGTAACAGACAGGATAAATCAGACCTGGTGAGAGGTGACCTGTACAAAGCAGTTTGCTGAGGGATTGTCTGGGTTTGTTAGCTGAGGAGATAGGTAGGTATTAATTTCATTGCAAGTAAGTAGTTTTGAAGGCTGTGAATAAAATAAAGAATTTACCAAATTTGGAATAAAACCCAATAACTTACAGAGGCTCAGCAGTACTTCTTAAACTGCACGTACTTCCTCAGAAGTTGTTAGCCCAAAGACATGGCAAGGAACCAGGAATGTAGTGACATAGGGATCAATTATAAAGCAGTTATGGAAATGCTGGCAAAATTCCTATAGGGAAGGAGTTGAGGCTTAACAGACAGCTCTGGGGTATTCCTGCCAAGGGAGAGAATTTCTAAAAGTGTTCCTTTGCTTATAAAAGGTGGCCAACTTTGCAACCATGGAGGAGGAAGAGACAGAGTTGGATGAGCGGTCCCAGAAGGACTGGGACGATATAATTCCAGAGGAGCAGAGGAAAAAGGTGGAGGAGGAAGAAAGGCAGAAAGAATTGGAGGAAATCTACATGCTGCCTCGAATCCGGAGCTCAACTAAAAAGGTACAGCACATCTCGAGGAGCTGAGGGGCAGGAGGCGAGAGCTGGCAAAGGCAACACTCAAGGGGGATGCCTTCTTGCCATCTGAGTGCTTCTTTCCCTCCTCCAAAGTTGGTCAGGAGTAAAGCACAGAGGTAGCACACTGACCTCTTGTTGGATTGTGCACTGGGCCCATGGATTGTAGTGCAGTGTGAGGGCTCATACTGGATTTGGTATGGCTCATCCTGCTTTAGTGGACAAAACAAAGAGAACCTATAGTGAGCACAGGGCAAAATTTCCAACTGTATAATGCAGATTTTACTGCAGTTTATGCCATTTTCTGGCTGTTTCTTTTCTTTAGGCTCTCTAGCTCCTTGGACTGCTCTTGCCTGAATGTGGCTCTTGCAGGCAAAAGAGAAGGCATCTTCCCAAGTTGTTTTTTAGGTGATGGGATCTACTTCAATCCAACAGAAAGCAGACTGTGCAAGGAAACTCTTCTGGGATATGGGACTTTTAAGGGGTTATCAACTGTTCTCTGGGATGAGCTGGGGAAAAATGTTAAAATGAAAACTAGGGAGAAGGATAATTCATATTGGATTATTCCAGATTAATTTCTGAGGTGTCTTGATTTTCAGCTGCTGGCTAGAAGGCTCTAAACGGAGAGTGACCTCCAGAGCCTTAGCTAGCTGGAAACTGCAAGGGTGTGCAGCCTCTCTGGGTTGATTACATGGTCTTCTGCATCTTCAGGAAGAGATGTGGAGGTGTTTTACACTCTGAACTTGAAATAGTGCTAGTGCACAGGAGGGATGGAAAAAGTTGGCAGATTAGCCAACTGTTAACTGTACTGCTGTTTTTCTGGTACATACAGGCTCAGACAAATGACAGTGAATCAGATGCAGAAACTAAGAGAAGGCTTCAGAGATCATCTGGATCTGAAAGTGAGACTGACGATACCGATGATGAGAAGAGACCAAAGCGCAGGGGGCGTCCTCGGAGTGTTAGAAAAGATACTGTGGAAGGATTTACTGATGCTGAAATCAGGAGGTCAGTGCTGAGCACAAAAGACAGTTCAGAAAACAAATATAGAAATCCTATGCAAGTGGAGAGTACCCCAGATTAATCCAGGAGGTGTTCAGCTGTAAGCATGACAGTGGTTCAGGTGGAGCTGGTTCACTGGGCCAGCTTGTGCACGCTTTTATAATTCAGTTTGCTCCCAGCTGCTGAACTTAACATTCAGGTCTGTGCAAAATGGACTGGCTTGTCTTCAGTCAGGCTGCAGTGAAACTGGTATTTTCCTAAAATTAATCCATGTTGTAACTGCTCTTCCTGGGACAGGTGGATTGAGCTAATTCCGTATTACACCTGAGGTCTTAACTACCATGAGCTGGAAAAGCCAAGGACTCTGGCTTTCCTGGCATGTTTCTGGCAGTAGTCCTGCTGACTGAAGCTTAAGTGAAAAGCAGGCTCTAGCAAAATAACCCCATGAGAAGTGCTGGTCCAGCTGATCCCAGCAGTTGTGTATCCTTTTCTGCACTGTGTCCCTGAAGTCAGCTGGCGGCTGAATTCCAGAGCATTATTTTCCTCATATTTTCTAAATCTTGAGCCTTTCCTGAAGGTCTTTGTCTTATGACTCTGCCCAGATGTTCAGCCAAGGATGGAAAAGAGGGGCTTGTGATTTTTCCTTGACTCTCTGTCTCTGAGTTGATATATTTTTAAACAGGAGATAGCCAGACTTTTTGGATTGTGGTAGCTGCCCCATATCTAGCCTGAAACCATAGAGAAGACAGGAGATGTTATGATGTGAACTATAGCAGCCGTTTAGGTTGTTATGATGTAGCAGAAAGAGGCTTAAAGAGCACAAGATGAAAAAAGAAGGGAAAAAATTAACTAATTTTAAAAACAATCTGTAGTTGAAGCACAGCACGCTGTTCAGTGTGCTGAATGGTGTCTGACTCTTGCCTTAAAGTTGTGTGTTAGCTATGGCAGTGATTCTCACAATAAAAATAAGACATAAAAATAAATAGCAATCCTTGTCTGCAAACCTCTGTGGTGGATTGCACCACATTTGGCTCTTCTGTGATGGGTTGTTACACTTATAGCCTGAGTGTTAAAATTACTAATGACATTGATTTAATGCCTCTTTTTTCCTTGGAAAAAAAGAAGTTAATAATTACCAACATGGTGTGAGCCAATGCTTTCAAATTTTTTTTTTTTTACACACTCTTTACACAGTTATGACTCTCCTCGTTTTTGTCTCATCTGTCAAACATCCAACATTCTCAATAATTTTGTGGTGTTCTCCAGCCAAGGTCACTAAACTCTGTGGGGGCTAATGGATTAGACTTCCCATGCTGAGCGATGCTTAGCTAATGAGTGTGGAATGCAGGGTTGATAAGGTGGCAGGTTGTAATTAATACATTCAAGTGTATTTGTGATATTGGACCCACTTCTTTACAGCAGTTGCTTTAGTTTCTATTTTTTTTTTCTTTTTTTTTTTTTGCTTAGGTTTATCAAGGCTTACAAGAAGTTTGGACTGCCTCTTGAACGGTAGGTCCCAACCTGGGTTGTCATGGGAGGACGTTGTGTTTCTAAGCACGGCCATACGCACATTGCTCTGGGTGTTTGATACAACCTCCACGGACAGCACAAACCCTCGCTGTCGTGTGATCAGTTACCCAGGCGCTGCCATACGGTCCCTCGTGGCTCAGTTGATGGGCACTGCTGAATGCTGGCCAAAAAGCAGCTAGAGCAGCAGTGGCACCGGGCTGTACACAGCATCTTGCTGGCAGACTCTGGCCCTTGGGGCGTTTCCACTCTGCCTAGAAAGGAGCAGCTGCCTGAACAGCAAATGCTACCCAAAACGCTTGCCAAGCTTCTTCTGAAGGGGTGTGGGGGGAGGCACACCATCCTCGAGTGTGGGTCTGCAGAGCCCTGCACAAGTGCTATGCCCCAGCATGAGAGGGGGAGATGGACACATGTTCTGGGTCTGGAAAGCTGTAGCCCTTGCTGAGGTCCCAGAGCTGAGGCAAAGATCCCTGCATATGTTATCTGAGAAATGACTGTGTTTTTTCAGCTGGTTGTACTCTTCTGTTGTGAAACAAGGCTTGTGTATGGGCCTTGACATTCTTAACTTCAGCCAGACAAAAGGGACAGCAGATGGCAGCTTTTGACCATCAAGTGAAGTTAATATGGAACTGGGAAGGCATGAAGGAACACTGGACAGTCACAGGGCTGCCTGTTTTGCCCAAGATAGACAGTTCTCACCTTTGCTTTAATACTAAAAAATCCAAAAGATTGGATCAGTTATACTACATTAGCACTGCACTGCAGGTGTTAGACCTAAAAAAAAGACTACAACTGTGTTGTTACCTGCATGAACTCCAGTTGTTAAGGTTTTGTACATTCATACATATACAACATTGACTACTAGAAGCTATGAAACAATTGCTCAGGAAGCAACTGGGAGCAGATATGCTGTATCAAATACAAAACTTGCAATTCTTTTTTCCCATTTCCCAGGCTGGAGTGTATTGCCCGGGATGCTGAGCTGGTGGATAAGTCTGTGGCTGATCTGAAACGGTTAGGGGAACTCATCCACAACAGCTGTGTGTCAGCAATGCAAGAATACGAGGAGCAGCTAAAAGAAAATCCAAGTGAAGGTAAGCATGAGGGTTGTGTGCTGCTGTTATAATATTTTTGGGAGTGTTCCATGGGGCTGGAGAGAAAACCATTCCCTTGCTGGATGGGAAAGCATGCCACATTGCAACTTAAAAGCAAAGAACAAGCACACACTTAGACCATCCCATCTCTGCCAGGCAGCTCCCACCAACAGAGGGAAACTCCTGACTCCTCTGCTCAGACTGGAAAGTGCCGTTTGGGTCTGTTGGCTTCTGCTGAACGACTTTTCCTGGGGAGAGGCTGAAGTCATCAGCTTATTTGATGCTGGGCTACAAGGCAAAGCAGATGGCATTTTAACTGGTGCTGTGTACTCCATGATAAAGCTGGATCCACAATGAGCACTTCCCGGAGCTGCCATCATCAGCCACTCTCTGTATGGCTGTTCTGTGCTGTTGGTTTGGAGATACAGCAGGCCAGGCTGAACTTCCCGCTGGGTCTCTGCCTGTTGCGGCTGAACAAAACTGCTGAAGCAACAGCTCCAGTGTACTTAGATGTATTTTAAAGACAATTATACTAGGAGGTGTTCAGATTGCAGTTCTAAGTGACTTAGTGGAAGATAACTTATTCTGGGGGCCTGCCTTACCAGACAACTTTCTGTTTAAATAAGAGGTTGCGTGCAAGGTCTTGGCCTCTATGTGTCTAGAGGTTTTTTTTACAGAGGCACTTCTTTCTATAAGAGTTCTCTTAGTTGCTGTGTTTTATTGCTGAGCAGGGAAAGGACCTGGAAAAAGAAGAGGTCCTACTATCAAGATTTCTGGTGTTCAAGTCAACGTGAAATCCATCATTCAGCATGAAGAGGAGTTTGAAATGCTGCATAAATCCATTCCTGCAGACCCAGAGGAAAGGAAGAAGTGAGTTTGGCTAAGGAGGCGATGCAGAAAAGAGGCTCAGGGAATTTGCATTTTGTGGTAGAACGAGAATAGCCTAGAAATGTGGGTTTGCTTTGCCCCTCACAGCATTAAAAGTAGCTCATGTTTGAAATGCCTTCAGGTACCGCCTGACGTGCCGTGTCAAAGCTGCCCATTTTGATGTAGACTGGGGAGTGGAGGAGGATTCTCGCTTGTTAGTGGGAATTTACGAGCATGGTTATGGAAACTGGGAGCTAATTAAAACAGATCCGGAATTGAAGTTATCTGATAAGGTAGGTTGCTTTGCTTGTTGCTTGCATTGGGTCCATCGCAGTGTTCATGGAGAACATGTTTGATTTACTCCAGAAACAGATGTTTATGTTTGTAACCACTCCAAAAATAATAGTAAATAATAATGAGGAAAGCAGTGACCTCCATGGAGCGTTGCATGCTTGATGGAAAGCAGAGTTGTGTTATTTGATTGGCAGTAAATTTTCTCTGAACAGTACCATATGAACCACACTGAAATGATGCAGGAAGAAAATGGTGGTGCTGACATGTGTGGTTACATGCACAGTATAAAGGTTGCATTGCATAATCGTGACTTGATATTTCCTTGAACATCTCATAACAAGCTGAGTCTGAATTTCTGTGTGGAAATAATTTTTCACAAATTTGACAGTGCTTATGTCAAGACTGGTCTGTGTTAGCTTTGAGGGTATAGTTACATGACTGGTATGGCAGCAAAGCCAGCTGGAAAGCCTCCATCTAGTTCCTCTGTTCCTCAGTCATTCCCATAAGAAGTGTTTATAGGGGCCATGTTGAGATGATCCAGGTTAAAAATAAGCTGCCATCCATTGTGTCAGCACAGTGGAAGGAGAGCAAGCTGCAACATAGGGCTGAGGGACATCGAGAATCTCTACACCAGCTTTGCTGCCAATATGCTACATTCCCATGACATCCTCACTGGTGTTTTTAGCAAAGATCAGTCTGTGGCTGAGTGCCCTCCTACATGAAGTTCAGAAAGGTGTTTTACAATGGAAACAATTGCCTGAGACACGCCATCCAATTTCCAATGAAATATGAAGGAACCTAGTTGGCAAGCTGAGATACTGCCTCCACAGAGCGGCACCTTGCAGCCCTATTTTCCGCTAAAAATTCTGCATCTGTATCATTGCTGTAGCAACGTCTCAGGTTACCAGAGGGGACTAGCCTGCTGTGACAAGGCTATCACAAACAATTCTGATGCATCAAGGAGAGCGGACTGAGTTTTGCAACTCAAGGTCACAAACACAGTTTGCAAAGTTTTTTTTTTTTTTCTTCTTTTTGCACACTTATAAGAAAGATTACAGAGAATCTAGAGAGTTGCCTTGGGGTCCTTTCACTTCTGCAAAAGGCCAAGGGCAGAGATGCTTGCTAGGAGCTTTGCTTTTGGCTAGACAGAGAGTCTGTGTGGGAGCTAGAAGAAATGCTTGAACCTTCTTGTTTTCCCAGAAGGTGCAGCTTCTCCAACCCTTTGCTGGGCCTGGAAGGACTGCTGCTAGCGTGTATCTCTCTTCTCAAGGTTTGATAGGTGCATGTGGGTGTATTTTTTCTTTTTCTTCTTTATCAAAGATCCTACCTGTTGAGACAGATAAGAAACCTCAGGGAAAACAGCTCCAGACCCGAGTTGATTACCTACTGAAACTGCTGAAGAAAGATCTGGACAAGAAAGAAAACATGAAAGATGGGGAAGAGGTGAGATGTGGCTGCTTGATTCTGGGAGTTTCAGGATGAGTGGTTGGATGATGGTGGGAGACAGCCTGTGTTCCTAGGTCACTGAAAGAATATGGACTTGTGTGTTGTCTGATTGCATTGAAATGATAACTACTAAGGGACAAGTAATTAATTATTACATGTACTGAAGGACTCAGGCTCATCAGGCTTCCTGCCACCTTGCAAGACCTGTGGCTGTTAACGAGATGTTCAGGAGATGGGTTATATCCCCAGGAAGCAGCTGTAGCTATCTTCTTGCCCTAACTTGTCCTGTGTTTTCACCAGGGCAAGCTAAAGAAGAGGAAACCACGAGTAAAGAAAGAGAACAAGGCTCCCAAAGTCAAAGATGAGCATGGTAATGAACTGTCCTCTCCTCGGCACTCAGACAACCAGTCAGAAGAAGGTGAAGTCAAGGTGAGTAAACTTGGTGGATAGCAGCTTTTCTGGGTTTCCTTGAGCTATGTTGTTACCACAGAAACTCACCTTGTGAAGCACCCCTAGCAAACACCCTGTGGAGTCAGGGGTGTGCATTCCCACAGAGGCTGGCAAACACAAGAACATATGTACAGCTGTCGGGGTGAAAGGAGGACCTTTCCCACCCACTGTTTTCTGTTAGTGCTTTAAGTGTTTGGTGGATCCTAGAATGGCCACACACATCCACACATTGAATTGGAGGAAAAGTTGTCTCAGGACAGAGCCTGTTGCTCTTATAAAGGAGAGAAAGAAGAATTGTTTCCCTCTCCTTTTCAGTACGTCAGCCAGTGGTGAAGCTGGGGTTTACCAAGGTCAATTCTGTTGCTTAGAAAATCTTCTGTCTTTGCGCGGTTTGGCTTGTAGTCTAAGGCTTTTTGTTCATGTGCTGATCAGTATCTACCTTAGGGGCTGAGCGTTCTTGAGCGCAGTTGGCATAGGAAAGCAGTGCTTATCTAGTTTGCCAGCTAGTTACAGATTGGGACTCGTCTGGTTTTTATACCTTTTTGTTAAGGGTTGGGTGGGTTGCAGCAAGGGGCTTGCTCTCTGGTTAAAGAGGTGTGAGGCCACATTTGGATGGAGGTCAAAAATTGCCTGTGTTTCAAGGATGTGAGTTTTATGGAAGAAAGTGTACTTGAGGTGAGGGGCTCCAACTATGACTGTGCTGTGATTGATTTTCTAGGAGGATGGCTTGGAAAAGAGCCCAGTGAAAAAGAAACAGAAGAAAAAAGAGAACAAAGAGAACAAGGAAAAACACACAACCACTAAGAAAGAAAAGGAAAGCGATAAAGAGAAAAAGAAGACAAAAGACAAGAAAGAGAAGGTACGTGGTACTCGGGAGCAGTTTAAGAGATAGGAACGTCTCTGAGCAGAAAGGCAAGCTCTGAGACTTGTGATTCATTAAAGGCCTTCTGTGAAGAGACATCAATGAAGGACTGTGTGGTGAGGTGTTGTCCTTTTTTCAGCCCTCCTGAATTCTTATTGTGAAGAATTGCAATCAAAAGTAGAAAAGGCAATAGAACCTAAAGCTTGATGGAATCTGAGCAAAAAGGAAGAGATTTTTGTCAGCCTGCCTTTAAAGTACAGCGTCCCTGTGGCAGCGATATGGCCAAAATAGCTGATGTTAAGGAAGAAAGGGGGAAAGAGCCTGAAGCACTCAGATCAAAGTTCTATTCAAGTGTGATTTATCACAGGGTTGGCAGCTCCTTGTCTGTATTCCCCTCTAATTTAAACTCACCCCAAATAACCCAACTGTCCACACCATCAAGACTGTAAGTTGTCTTTGTCACTGTTCAGGACTCACCAGAGTGAGTGTTTCAACATCAATGGTATGTTGTGAACTAAGATGTCCTTTGAATTTTGGGTACAACTGCCCTGAGGCTGGATTCAAACTGGAAGGGGGGTAAAAGCTTCTCTAATAGTGACCTGAAGTACCTGTCCAAGGAACAAGTATGTACTGCATGGCCAGTGTGTTTTGACACTGAGGTCATAAGTGCAAACTTATGCTTTGTTGCATATGTAGGGGAAAGCTTGCTTTCCAGTGATTCTTGGTATGACTTTGACTCTGAAGGGCTTTGACTGCACATAAGTCGTATAAGTCAAAATTTACATTAACAGGCTTTCCAGAGAGTCTGAGGACTGGTTGCAGATCCTCGTAGACATGACACTACTCTAATCACTGTCCTTTGCAAGGGACATATTCTTTAGCTTAACCTCTCTTCCAAGTCTTCAATGTTGGTTTTCTCTGCATGAGTATGAATATCATATTCCTATCCAAAAATGTTGACTCTGACTTCTCTCTACTCCCTCAGGAATGACGTAAAGCTAAAGAGAGACACTGCAGCTAAACAGTTTGAGATCTTGGGAGGAAAGTTGTAGGAGCGGTGCCTGGGGTTTAGTGACTGCCAGTAACAACAGTGTGGAGGTGGTTAGTTGGATCACTTGGGATCCTGCAGTCTGGCTCATCATGTGATGTATGTCATTTGTCCTTATAAAGCCTAAAGGTGGTGAAGCCAAATCTGGAAGTAAAGGGAAGAGATCGCAAGGTCCTGTCCACATTACCGCAGGGAGTGAACCGATCCCCATCGGAGAAGACGAGGATGATGATTTGGACCAAGAAACATTCAGCATAGTGAGTATTTCCCTTGGTAGATGGGAGGGCAGTGACAGAGTCCAGCAAGGCAGTCAGGGTTTGCATGCATGTTATCCAAGGTCATGTTTTAGGTGTCAGGGGGTGAGCCCCCTCCTAGTACGCCACAATGATTTCCTCTGGCCAGTCTGAGTGTGGCAGAACAGCCCTGTGTGAGACCTGTCCATCAGCTGCCTCTGTGCCTACCAGCTGGCTGCTGTAAATGGCACTTCAGCTAGAAGAAACCTCGGAGCTCTTTCAGCTCCCAGTTCTCACCAAGCAATTGCACTGTTAAAAGGCTCAGATAACTCTCTTCAAAATTCTGCTTTGCATGAGTGCCAGAGATGCCAGCCAGGGCAGAGGAGGGCAGCGTGTCAACACAGCATGCAGAAGGGCTGTCTTCTTCAGCTGATAAGTTCCCACCACTCATTTGACAGCCCTGAGCTACAGAAGACCCTGCAGCCTTATGTGGCAGTCTCTCTCCTGTAGAAGCCAAGGAGCCATGGGGGCTGTTCCAGGCGGGGAAATACAGGAGAGTTTTGAGGGTGACCTTGTATGGCTGTAGGAGGTGCGGAGTTGTCTGAGCTGTTAGCGCTTTCCTAGCTGTGTAAAAGCTCTGGCAAAAAAAGAGCCTGCAAAGCTCATTGTAAAAATAGCCTTTTAGTAAAAGTTGTCATGGCAGACCCTCCTTAGCCTGACTTGCACAGTGAAATGCTGAAATACTTTTTAAAAACAGTTCTCTAAATTCAAATCTGTGTATTCCCTGCAGGTTATTCCTGATGTTATTTTTGTCAGATTTTTTCTTTTACTTTCCCTCTGTGGTGCATGAAAGGTCCAGTCAGGCAGTAGAAACCTGTCTGATTTACTGTCCGGGCGCAGTGTTGATGTGCATAGCTGAAAATGGTGCTGCTTTTATCTCATGTCTTCCAGTTTGGGTAAAAGTGATAGATTAAAGCGTCCACAGATGGGGATGGACAGGGAGGCTATCGAGCGAGCACTCCTTCAGCTGGGGCTGTTGCTTCAGCATGTCGGTGCATGGTTACGCTTCCCTACCTGCTGTGGGATCACTGCAAGAGCTGACCGTGTGCAGTTACAGTTTGCAAAGCAAATCATTCCCCTCTAAAAGGGGGGCAGTGGAGGTGGGGAGACTCTCATATTTTCCTGATTATTTTCTGCAGCATTTCTAACAAATTGCTATTTTCATAGCTGATTTCTCATTTCCTAATGGTCAGATAAAGCTAGTATCTCATGCTTATGAACTTCTTACAGCTCTGTCTGATTAACACGGGAACACTGTAGAGATTTGTGCCAAATGAATCACATTCTGCTCTCTATTGCTTTTTCAAGTGCAAGGAAAGGATGAGACCAGTGAAAAAAGCACTGAAGCAACTCGATAAGCCTGATAAGGGACTGACGGTTCAGGAACAGCTGGAGCACACACGCAACTGCCTCCTAAAAATTGGAGACCGCATTTCTGAGTGCCTTAAAGCCTACACTGACCAGGATCATATCAAGCTATGGAGAAGGTGAGGGATCATTTTGGGTTTTTTTTTGGCTGGTTTGTGATATTTAAAAATGGTGGTCAGAGGCTGATAGGTTTTGTGTGAATGCCTCTTTTTTTTGTGTGTGTTTTTGCCTCTTACTTAACTTCCTTTTGAAAGAGAAATCTTGCATTCTCTAGCCCATTCAGTCCATGACCAGTCTCAGAGAGTTTTGTCTGCAAGTTGTGCTGGTTTTGTTTAAATTGATTTCAGAGCTACTTCAGATAAACCAGTGCAAACCCCTTTATTTTGCTTTGAAGACCATCATTCCAGCTCTCCTGATCGTCCTGTCCTGAGCTGGATTGGGACTGTTTTCCAGAGAAAGAAGACCTGATTTTATGTTGGTTTGAAAGGAGATGGCAGTTAAACTGGTAATGTAGCAATTAACAGAAAATGTTCGTCTCCTTCTAGGAACCTATGGATATTTGTGTCAAAATTCACAGAATTTGATGCCAGAAAACTGCACAGACTCTACAAGATGGCTCATAAGAAGAGATCACAGGAAGAGGAGGTGAGATCTGAAGTGCCTTCCCTCTGGTTGCTTTGTTTAAAACTTGTTGTACTTGAAGTATCAATACTTTCTGTCTCTTACAATGGGCGTTCTTTATTGTTGACATTTTCTTAGCATCTAAGCAGTCCTGGTTGTGTTTGCCTCCTCTTTGATGTGGAATTTCTCCTAACAACACTGGTCACCTTGTCGTGGCTGTTCTGACCACTGCTTGGTGTGGCACGCTGTGTTGAGTTGATTTTTTGAGTGAAAAGCCTGGGAATGCTGTCCTGTAGAGACGGCATGTAGAAGCAGAGCTGTGTGGGGTAGAACTGCTCCTGTCTTCCACCACACTTGTTCTGTTGCCATTCGTACCACACTTGAGCGCGGTTGATTCACAAAGCCCTCACGAAGAGATGGGTGGTCTGCAGCGTGAGAAGTCTCCAGACAAATCCAGAGCCTGACAGACGAGGCCATTGCGCACACAGTCTGAATCTTTTAGTGGAAGAGCAGTTGAGCTGTAACCCTCTCTTGCACCTTGCAGGAGCAGAAGAAGAAGGAGGATGTGTCCAGCATGAAGAAGCCGTTCCGCCCAGAGCCTTCAGGCTCCAGCCGCGATTCTGTGATGTCCCAGTCTCACGTGCCTCACAATCCTCATTCCCAGAAGATCCACCTGCCCTCATCCCACGTTCAGCAGCAGATGCATGGGCACCCGCGTGACAACTACGGCCATCCAAACAAGAGACATTTCAGCAACACAGGTGAGCTCTGGCAAGCCAAGAGATACTATCCCTTCTAACTTAATGGCTGTTTGTAGGACACAAATCCTTCTGGGGCTTGTGGCTGGTCAGGTTTAAAGGTGATAGGATGGAACATATATTATCACTGAACTTATTGCTGGACTAGAAAACATGATATAGTGATGAAAAGAGTGTAAGAACAGGACAGAATAAGATTTGCTAGAATAATGATAAAGAAATTCAAGGAATAAAATTGGGCCCACATAGTTTAGAGAGGAGAACGTTAATGGGGCACAGCAATTTCTTTGAGAACTCAGCAACGTAATGCTCTTAAACTAAAGTATGAAAGACACTTACTGGTGCTTTCCTCATTGCAGACCGAGGAGAATGGCAGAGGGATCGAAAGTTCAACTATGGTGGCAACAGCAACCAGATGTGGGGTGGGGAGCGGCATCACCAGTATGAGCAGCACTGGTACAAGGACCACCACTACGGGGATAGGCGACCTCGTGGAGAGCCCCACCGGAGCTCTGGGAACTACAGACCAAATAACCTCTCCCGCAAGAGGCCATACGAACAGTACAACAGTGACCGAGACCACAGAGGCCACCGAGATTATTACGACAGGTAATTCCCTTTCATCTCAGAAAGGCTGTGAGAAGTTTGCAGTGATGCACCCAACCGTGGCTTTCCTTGGGGAACTGATCTCCATCCATTCGTTTTCTCTCTGCAGGCACCACCACGATTCCAAGCGTCGACGATCCGATGAGTTCAGGCCTCAGAACTACCACCAGCAGGATTTCCGACGGATGTCTGATCACAGGCCACCCATGGGATACCATGGCCAAGGACCTTCGGACCACTACCGGTCCTTCCACACAGACAAATCGGGAGATTACAAACAGCCTCTCCCTCCACCTCACCCTGCAGTGTCGGACCCTCGCTCCCCCCCCTCTCAGAAATCCCCCCACGATTCCAAGTCACCTCTCGATCACAGGTCACCTCTGGATAGGTCATTAGAACAGAAAAACAATCCAGATTATAACTGGAACATTCGGAAAACATAAAGTGACTGAGAGGGGGAAGCACACATCTGAAATATTTGGTTTGATGCAACAGCTGCTGGTTTTTCCAAGCCAGCAACCAGAAACTCTGAACATGCTGCTATCATCTTGCTGAGTCAAGGAGGATTTTGGGGGAGTAGATGGAGGAAGATTTTCCCTAGTTCTTGGTTCTTGTTTGGATTCCCATTTCCTTTCCCCTCTTCTACCATTGAACGCTGGAACCAACCTTGCTGCCTCGTTCTTTGTTTTGTTTTTTTGTTTTCCCCAGTGCAATGGACCCAAGGGAATTTTCCCCAGCCAGTGTTTCCCTAAACCTAGGAGGAGGATCACTGCTGCTTAGGATTGTGCAGAAGGCGGTGTGCCTGCTCTGACTTGATGTTACGTGACAGATGCTGCTTTGAGACTGGGGATAAACTGGTTGGGCTGGGCTTTGTGTGTAACCAGCATAGGGCAATGGGAGGGCGTATTCAAGGAGGGACAAGAGAGTCCCCTCAGCAGCCAAGCTTGGTTGAAAGAGTGACTCCAAAGGGGTTGGAGCCCTGCTGGTGACAGTGCATTGCTTTCCTGGCCATATTATCATTTCCATGTCTTTATCCATTTCAAGAAGCTGGCTCTGCTTTGATTGCTGTTGTGTCCCCTGCAACAGAAGAGGTGTGGGGGGTCTTCCTCCCATCTCCAGGGCTGGAACTGGCAAAATCTTGACTCCAGGGGGCTTTGGGATATATGAAAAAGGAAAAAAAAAAAGAAAAAAGAAAGAAAAAAAAAAAAAAAAAAAGGCAGATTTCTTTAGCAAAAGGTTTAGTTCATTTCTAACCAGTAGGAAAGAAATTGGGGTGAGAACAGTATTTCCCAGTGGGCAGGGCTCAGGAATTAATAACGAAACTCCTCTTCTCTTCTGACATGGGCAGCTTGGATGGTCCAGGAACTAACAGATGCTAGCTGGGAGCCACAAGGTCAAAAGATGGCTCTGGGCATCTGGGGATCCTGAAGCTCCTACTCTCCCTGCCACTGAAGTGCAGTGAATCCAGCGAGCTGATCGTTCAGTGACCAGTCACCTTCCTGCCACCGTTCCAGCAGTCAGCAGTAACTCTGATGAAAGTACCTGCCCTGAAAGACCTCCTGTCTGTTGGACAGAAATTGGAAATGTCCTGAGGGCTTAGCACTTAAGTGAGCAGGGACAGAATGAGGAATTTGGGACTGGTTCCTTAAAAATCCTTGGAGCAAATGTCTTAGGAGCCCGGCATGGCAGAGAGAAAAGAGGAGTCTGCAGCCCAGCTCAGTGGACTTTAGAGCAAACACTCCAAGTATTTGAGCCACAGCGCACGATGCAGAACAGTGTCCAGCCGGGACACGGGTGTGGTGAGAGGGGTTGCATGCAGATTGCAGGCCAGAAGTAGCTTGGGTGATTATTTTTCAGATCCTAGGTCTTTGTTTGTAGAGTCACATCCCTGAAGACCACAAAGCTCTCCCAACAGCTGGGCTGCCCAGGGCATGGTGTCTGTGGAACGCGTCATTTCCCAGAGCTCAGTATTAAAGACCAGGCTGTTCCAGGCTCCTCTTGGTGGGGGGCAGAAGCTGGGCCTCCTATTGAGGTGCCAGTGTCTGACCCTAATAAGCTGTGATGTCCTTTCCCTGAAAGACTGAGGGGAGATGGATGTTCAGGGCCAGCTTCCCAACTCCAGCCAGTGCCTTGGAAGGCACAAACAAACCGACACTAATAGCCCCACATCCCCCCTCCCCTTTTGTTTTTATTTGGCAAAATTTCCACCAAACGCAGGGCAGTTTTTCTTCCTTAGGGGCACCCGTACTGCCCTGAGAACGTGTTACGCTTGTGTTTACCTATGCAGGAGGAGGTGAAGACAAGTCTTCCACAGTCCCCCTTGGAGCTGCTGGGGGGTGGAGGTGTTGAGATAGCATGTTTCCGCGGCGTTTCTCGCTAAGCTGTGATTGCAGGCGCGCTTGCTGTGGTACTCAACAAAGAGGTCCTTTCTTTTCAGAGGTATTAGCTTTTAATGTGAAAATGGAAGAAACCTCGGAGGGGCAAAGAGAATTGCTCTTTTTGTTCACCAAGCAGTGCTACCATGATGGAAATTTCGTGCCATACACTTGTAGCTAAACGCAATACTGGCCAGACCAGTGTTAAGTTGGTGCAGGAAAACTTTGAACCCCAGCAAGAGGCATTTTCTGTGTCCAGACGTGGGGGTTTCTGCTCGTCCCGGGTTCCAGGTATAAGGGTGGTTGGGATTTCCTTCTTGTGCAGCAGCCAAAGCTTTACCCATATCCACCAAAGAGCTGTCCCTGCTGTCACGTTAGCCTGATACTGAAGTCACGTAATTTTGTTCACTCGTGGTGGGTGGGATTTTGCTGGGTTTGGCTTTCATGAAGCTGCAGAACTGGATTTGGGAGAAAGTCTTCCCTAAGTGCGCACACACACGTGTGCATTTTATGTCCCCCAACACAGGGACCATAACCAGACACAGTCACTTGGGTGTGAGCAGGATTGGAGGGGACAGGTCCACAGCCATAAACTTCACTGCGGTGTTTGTGTCAGCATCTGGTACAGCTCTTCCTTCCGAACCAGCTGCGGGACTCCCTCTAGCCTCTTTGCAGGAAAAAAGTAGCAACTTGCTGGGTTTTTATTTTTTAAAAAAAAAGAGTTTTTCAGCCTGACCCCTTTAGAAATGGTGTAGAGTTGTGAATTCATATGATGGAAGTCCTGCAGACCAAACCCTGCTGTGGACAGGCGATGCGGTGCCCAACCAAAGTGGATCCTTAACAGCTCTCTGAAGTCCTTAAGTGAACACTTTAAGAGATCCACACAAAAATACTATTCTGCTTTCACCCATTTCCTCCTGACCTCCGCCTCCCCTCCGGGGAGAGAAGGACTCTTACTGTAAAAATGTGGACTTTTAAACCTGTTGACTAAAAACAGTAATTAATATTAATTTATATTTGTGAAAAAAAAAATGCCACTGTCCTAGTGATTTCTGATGTAAATATGTTGTTTATATAGTATGTATTAAATTTTCCTACATTGTAAAACTGCTGTACTTTTGATTCTTGTATATTAAAAAGTGTTACTGAGATTTTCAGAACCGTGCCAGCGTGGTGTGTTGGAGGGGGTCCCGCAGCCCCCAGGTATGGAGGGGGTCCTGCAACCCCCGGGTACGGCGCGGGTCTGGTAGAAGCACAGGGCGAGCACCTAAAACCGGGGCTGTTGCGGGATCACGGGGCCCTTTCCTGCAAGGCACGGGCACGCCGGGATGGGTATTTTCACTGTGCAGGAATAAGCATGTTCTTCTCAGCTGTTTCACATATTTTCACAGTCTGTGGTGATAGAGACTTGGAAACCCCTTGGGATGGGAATTTCCACCCGATCAGGAGAAGCTGTGCATTTCCTCACCCATTTCCACCGGGATTTCGCTGGGATGCTACCGATGTTTATGTGTTCATCCAACCTCTGTCTTTTCTGGATCTCTGGGGTTGTGTAAACTTCTTTTTGACCATTTCTGGGGACAACTCCCATTTCTCTAGAAGTGCTGCTCCTGTTGCATTGGTGGAGTTCCCTGCTCTGTCCGCAGCCCCCCCTGGGCAGGACATACCTTTCTGCAGCCAGGATGCGATGGCATCCTGCGGGCTGCTTTGATTTGCTCTTTCCCCTCCACCCTTCACACCGAGGCCCACACGGTGAGAGCGGCGCAGGGTTTGAAGCCATTTCTCCCAGGTTACAAGAGCTCATTGTATAAAGGGCTTTTCACACCTGTAGCCGTTAAGCCCAGCCCTTCCCAGCTTCTCTGCTGCTGAGCCAAGTTTCAGCCAGGAGTGAAATTTCACAGCTGAGTTATATGCCCCTGAAAAATGGAAATCCTCATGGAAACAGTGACGGGCTGTTGGCTGTGGCAGGGAGAGGGTGCATGGGGGGCCATGGGGAGCTGGCCTGGGTTCCCCACCCAGAGCATGGAGGTGTGAATTGTTTTAATTCAGCCCCGACTCATCTCTTACCCAGGGTTACCCCCAGGAGAGCTGGAGAAGCAGATGCCTGAGGAGCCGGAGCAGCAGGCAGGCAAGGACACGGGCACCTTGATGCTGGGGGACATCGGCATCCCTCTGCCCACCCGCATCTGCAGCACCGCACTGTGAACGGTTACATCCTGACCCCCCATCAAAGCTGGGAGGGAAATGACCCCTTGGCGTGATGCAACCTCCTGCATCTCCCAGTTAAGCAGGTCCATTCAATCCCACGGGAGCGTCCCCTCCACCATGGCCACGGGCCATGCAGCGCCATGGCCATCCCAGGCAGCCGTGGAGAGCAGGACCCCAAACCCTACCTCACAGCCCCCCCAGTGAGGGGACGTGCTCCTCACTTTTGTTTTAGGCTGTGCCAGAGTGGACCCTCTAGAGGGCAGCCAGTTCCCAGCAAAAAAACATTATTTTTGGTAAGCAATATCCTACAGTTGTGGTTATTCCCAGACAGCTGGGTGCGAAGAGCGGCTGGGCAGCCGCTGCGTCCCCGCTCACCCCGAGCACTTGACGCGAAGCTCAGAGCAGCTCAGGATCGGCAGATGCAGCCAAAGTGGAGCTTGAAACCGTACCGGAGACACCATGCTGTGGCACATGAGCAGCTGTTGCTCATGGGATTATGTGTTTTGGACAGAAGGGAAGGACAGGATGGGACCCTGCTGCCCCCAACAGCTGCCTGCACAGACTGTGGGCACATCCTCAGCAGCCGTGGGGTGTGACCTGGGGAGCAATCTGAACCCCTTGGAGATACCATAGGGTCATTGCTGCCACCAACGCCCCCATGACTTGGTGTCCCTGCATGGCCTGTGCCTTCCCTGCTCACCTCCTGGGGAAGCTTGAGTGCCATGCGTGATTAACGAGGACGGGAGCATCCTGGTCACACAGGGATCATCTTGCATCAGCACTTTGTCCCACCAGGAGATGCAGATGTGCCCTTGCTGCCCGCTTGCTGGCCCAAGACTGGTGAGCAGGGGACAATTGGTGACACCTTGGCAGGGCAGCGAACGAGGGAGACCCCCCCAGCTCCCATGTTCTGGGCATTTTTTTACAGGACTTTGCAGGTTTGGCTAAAGCTGAGCTCTTGTGAGCTGGTGCAAGTGGTGGCACAAGGACTGGGTTTGGCTCATTCTGGAAGTTGCTGGGCTCTGAGGGAGGAGGGGTCAGGTGTCAAATCCCTGGTACTGGGTGCCTTTGCACGGATTTGTCCAAATAGCGAGTGTTTTCAGTTGGTGCTGGTGTCCCACCCACCCTCAGCGTCTCCCTGGCCCCAGCTGCAGGGGTAAGGAGTCCTTCAGCTTTTCAAAAAAGGAAAATTAACAACAAAATAAAAAATAAAAAAAAAATTTGCAGTTTTGGTTTCCCTCATTAGAGGGCAGTAACAGACCCGACTGGGGCCAAGAGCGATGCCTGAGAAAGGGGAGATCACTGGGGTGCGCGTCCCAGCTGCTGGGGTGAGCAGGGCGACGGCACCCAGTTGGGCTCCACTGCCACCCCTCTCCCTTCCCAACGAGGCTCAGCTCCAGGAGTTTATCATCTGTATTTTCTCCCCCCGTATATTTTTCCTCATTTGGTTGTAGATAAATAAAACCCCAGAGTGAAATCCTACGGAGAATTTTGGACAGAAATGAGCCCTCAAAAGGTCCTTGAGTCACAGGTGGAAGCAAGCTGCTTCAGTGAATGCAGAAACGGGGCAACGCTCGCACCCTGCGTGGCCAACAGCACCATCCAACACACCGGGAACAGAACGACATCCACCCATTTATTGTCAAAAACCCTCAAACTTTACTTGCATTTCTCTCAATAAATAATTTACAGTATATACACACGGTGACGCTCCCGTGGGTCTCAATGCAGGGAGGAGGTGGAGGGTGGGCCTTCTCGTAACACCCCCCCCAATTTGCCTATGTATTTCTTTTGTTTCTAAGTCTTGGGTCTTTCTTGGCCACACTTCACCTTTAACCAGAACTGGGTCAAAAACAACCAAAATAAAGTGCTTCACTGTTTGCTTCTAAAATAGGGATGCTTCAACCGCTGCGCGGCAGCCGGTCGCCACCGGAGCACTCACCTGGACAGCGGGACTGAGCCGTGCCGAAATCACCCAGACCTTCCTTGGCTGGAAATCACCCCTCAACCGCAGCGCATCGAGCCACAGGGTGACGGCCATATGGGAAAGGGAGGTTGTAAGGGAAGTACGGCCTTGGCACGCTGCGGCCCGGCCAGCTAAGAGTGCTTTCAAGAAGCGCTGTGTCTTCCGAGGGATGCTCTGCACGGCCACAATATAGCAAGGGGAAAAAAAAAAAAAAAGTTGCTTCTTTACCCAGTGACAAATTTTAACTTTCCAAACTTGTTTTTCGAACTCCTAGGGAAGACAAAAACTTGCTTCTGTCTTTAACAAAGGAAACAAGAAATAAAAATTAGCCTGGCTGAGCAATTAGTGCATTGGGGAGCGGAACTGTCCTGTGTCACGGTCCAGTGGCTGCTCTCTTCAGCGCCTCCAAACTGTGACATCCCTATTTCAGAATCTCCCTAAACAGAATACCTGGGGCACCAGCAAACAAAGCAAGGAGCAAAGTAGTAAACACATCTTTTTTTGTTTCTTTTCTTTCCTTAAACATTTAAAAACCAATTACATCTCTTCATCTGTACAGTCACACGAGATCAATGCCAGGGCTCTATATATTAAAGAGACAATATAAATTACATCCATTGACACAACTTTGCATTTCTCTGCTGCTTTACAAACGGAGCTCTAGAGCTGTCAGGACACAATGAATAGTGACGTCGAGTATTTACACCAGGCCGCCTCTTGGCTCCAGTTCAGATTGCCAGCCGTAGCCTGTTCCCACCTCTTTCGGTGCTAGCTTCTCATCAGGCCCAAAGACCTCCCCTGAGAGCAGGAGGCGCCTTCAAGAGCGACGCGTGTTTTGGGCCTTGCTTCTGGGAACTTCCCCCTGAGGAAAGGAGGAGAAACCCATTAAGAGGTCTCCAAGATGCAGACCAAAGGTGGTCTTGCTGTTTGTTCAGTGAGCGATGAGGTGAACCACAGAGGAACAAGGAGACAAGGAGATGGGCAGCACTATCTGGTGGGGGAAGGAGATTATCGATGGTTTCAAGGCAGGGAACAGACATTCGGGGGCAGTCAGGGGGTCTTCTGCCGCATCCCGTCTCCTGGCTGGGTTTCTAACATTGCCCCATTTCTGATTCAAGCCCAGAAGGGCTTAAGGTGCAACTGGTCTGCAATGAGGTTGCAAGTCGTGGCCCCAGGACAAGGAGCGGAGCAGAGACCTAGCAGCAAACAAAGAGAGCGCAATGCTCCTGCTCCATCCCAGGACCCTGCCCAGCCGCGGGCAGGCGAGGGGGTGCAGGGCTGGAGGGAGGTGCGGATGGGGTCTCCCACTGAGCAGCCTCCCCACTGCCAGTTTCAGGGGACTGGGCAGCAAACGGCGCGAGGAACTCATCCAACCCTGGGCAGAAGTTACAGAAACCACTTGAATACTGGCCAGGTTTCTCCCGTTGCCGTCAAGAGTCCTCGGTGGGTCCGGGCAGCGACAAGGGAGCCAGGAATAAAACTACGGAGTGAACCAGTTGGATGAACTGGCTGAAACAGGAGATGCCCTTTGAACTACAGCAAATGCAGGCTGAGGTTTGAGGAACGTGTTTCCCTTCCACCCAGAAGATGCTTGGCACTGGTGGCCGAGCAAGCGTGGGACTTCCTCACCGCTTCAGCCCCTTGCGCCACTTCCTGCAACGATGGGGCTGCAGGGAGGGTGGGACATGCCCAAAAAGCGGAGCACAGCCCCGGTGAGCAGAGAACCCAGCCCTGTTGTGCTGGCCAGGCTCGGCCCCATCTCGCTGCTCTGTGCCCTCCTCGTGGGCGCCGCTCCACGAAGACAAAGCCACATTCACGCACGCCCCTGTCACAGTCACCATGTGCATTTTCGGGACCTGGGGGAGCGCTACGAGGAGGCGGGGGCTCCTTGGCACCCACACGACTGGGAGGAGGAAGAGAGTGGGAGCTGAGGAAGGTCCAGACAAGATACAGTCCAGCAAAACCTCCTGACTGGTCCCATCGGCAGCATGTTCCTCCCAGGCAAGAGCTGGGAAGGTGGAGGACCTGGTACCAAAGAGAGTGGCTGGCTGAGGTCTGAGGACAACCCACGCGGCTTTGATATCCAGCCTCCCGTTGTCCAGCACCTCCATCTCATCCCGGGTCCCCTCCTGCTTCCCTTTCCCCGCTCTCCATGGTGCGAAGGAGCAAACCTTTACAAGAAGCCCAGCCAACACTGACTCAAACACAGCAGTGCTACCCAGAGGCCAGAGGGGGTCCCCAAGGGAGCCGTGTTGCCTGGGGCCAGGTCCCGTGTCCTTTCATAGAGGTGCAGCTTGTCTTTGTTGGAATGAAGCATCTTCACGTCCTCAAAGGCATAGTAAGCAGCCAGCATGAAGTTGATGTCTCCCGTGGTGAGGAGGTCGAAGACGCAGGACTGGAAGTAGAGGTCCTCCACTGGCAGCTTTTCCCTGCACTTGGCCGTGGCCGTTTCGTATGTGAAGGCCTCGGGACGGGCCGGCAGGCTGGGGCCCTTCCTACGAGCGCGGCCCTCTGTGGCCTGAGCCGAGCGGATGGTCTGGAAGTCAATCTGTTGGTTGAGCGGACAACCACGGAGGCACAGGTAGAGGCCCTGACTGTCCCGGTCCTCCACAGCATTGACCACCTCCTCTGGCATGCGCACGGCGAAGGTGAGGTACCGGCCCACCTGCCTCACCACGATAGTGGTGCCAATGTACTTTGCTTGGATCTCAATGTGTTGGCCTGACACCTTCTCGGTGATCTTCAGGCTGTTGGCTCCATGTTTGTCCCCACCATTCTTGGAGCCATCAACAAAGGCAGCAGGGAGCTCGTCCATCTCTGCCTGGTACACTTTCTGGTCCACACACTCCTGGAAGCTCTTGAAGATGATGGTGAGCTGTGGAGAAAGAAAGTAAGGAGGAACAGGGTTACAACCAGTGACGACAACCTGAGAGCGTATGACCAGGAGTGACACGGGAGGTGGAGGAGCTGTCTGCACCCAGACATGGCCATTCTGCTTCAGCACAGGGATGAGGACACCGTGTATTGAGTCAAGACCCAACGGCTGGACTGAACGTACTACCTGGATCTGCACTGGTATCTCCAGGCCTAACACAGGAGCTCCCTTATAGCTGGAGCTGGCTGGAGTATTGCTACTCACAGGCCTGTGGCTGCATGCCCGTGCATGCAGCACTGTCTTGCCTCCAGGGCCTGGCAGATAGCAGAGGGGGATGAGCCCCGACTCTCTTCGAAGTGGTGGAGCTTCTCCTCTGGCTTCCACGGAATTTACATCCCAAGGGCTGGACCTCCTCCTTTCCCTAGACACTTGCTGACCAACAGTCTTCTCTGGGCCCCAGAACATGTCACACTCTATCTCAACCACACAGACACACACATGTTCAGCACGTTTGAGTGGGCAAGCCCTTCTAGGGGTGATATGGGCTTAGATGGAGCCAAACACAGCTCCCCACCCTTGGCTAGGCTCCAACATGGGTCCCTTGCTGGAGAAACGTCTTCACAGCGCTTGCTCTTCCCTTGCTGACCTGGCTTTGGGGGGAAGGCTTGATGAGGAAGAGTACAGTTTGTATGGGAGGAAGAGCAACTTGTTCTTCTTCCCATGCAAACCACGCTTCCCCTTTCACCTCTTGCAGACTTGATCTTCCTCTTGCACCTCTCTCCATAAAGGAGGAGCCGTTGAGGAGGAGCTCCCCCAACTTGGCCCCCATGAAGGGGCAGACCAAGACCTGGAGGAGAGATGGCCCCAGCAGCTACAGGACAGGTACGCCTGAGGGCTGAGTATGGAGGGAAAAACTGAGGCTCCTCAAGGACTGGGCTAAGCAGGGTGGTGGCTTCCAGAACCTCTGTTCCCAGTGAGGCTGGCAAGGAGCCCAGAGCTGTCCAGAGCCCTGGCAACATCCCTCTCTCCCACCCACTCCTCTGCTGAGTGCCCAGATGCTCCCAGCCCCACGGCAGCCCTGCTACTCCCTCCTCAACCACGTCATGAGGCACCCCTTCATCCTGGGTTTCAGGCTGCGCTACCTCTCGCGTGGACCTCCTGCTACCTCCTCTGAGTTCAGCCCTGCCTCTGGCTGGAGGAAGAAGGGTAGACCACAGAAGATCAAGCAAAAACACAAAGAGCTCCACGGACCGAGAGGCCCCCATCCTTTCCAACAGCACATGGTCCTCTAGCAATGACCCAGTAATGCTTTCCACAGCTCATGCTGCAGATCTCATGACTAATCCCTGCTCACCACAAGCCCATGAGGCGGGTAACGGGTGAAAAGGCTCAATTAAGATGGTGATCGTGGGATCCAGCCTAGAAATTGCAGGTCCCTGGTGTCCTTAGGGACCACCTTCCTCAAGCCAAACTTCCTTGCAAGGTTTTGACATCTTTTGGTAGGTAAGGAGTTGAGAGCATTATTAAGGATCTTCAAGGAGATTTATTAGGCACAGGCCAAAACCAAAATGCCAGCTCCAGCTCAGTCTAAAATGGTCACATCCAGAGCTAAGAAGCAGTTCTTGTCCTACACATGCTTCTCTCCTCTCTCCACACACAGGGAGAAGCACAGGACATCTTCCAAAAGCAAGAAGATGCCTTCTGCTGAGCCTCCCTTTTTTTTTGGCACAAAAAGTGGCCTGTTAGCTTTAGAGCTTGTGCACCATGGAGCAACGCGCCAGTTCATCAGCTCCAAGTCTCTCCTGAAGTTGAAGCCATGTCACAGAAGCCCTGCTGCATCCTGGGATTCAGCTGGGATTTCTCAGGGTTTGCCCTGTACCTTCAAGATGTTTATTGAGTCTGCCAAAGCACCAACAGAAAAAGACTGTGCTCCACAAAACGCCTTGACTTGGCTGCAAATCACAGAGACAACTACGAGCCTGGGCAGAGGGGAAGGCAACGCGAGGAGCTCAGCTCCTCCAGGCTTTTCCCTGCAAGCTGCAGCCTCCTTGGAGGGCAGTCCTGAGTTTGCTTGGACCTTGGGTGTCTCCTAAAACATGCCACCACCATTCCTAGTCTGACTGTTCACAGCAACCTGGAGTTCCCCAGGTGGAAGCCCTCTTAATTTGCGATCCCTGACTTCGGCCATGAGCCCTCTGAGCTGCAGCGTCTCAGCCTGCTAACCATGATGGGGCTGGATGTGCTCCAGAAGAAACCACAGGCCACTGAAGTGAAGGTGGGGACAGAGGAAGGATGGGCATCTGGTATTTAGGGCCGAATGCTCAAATTCACCCGGTTTTACCCTCCCCGTGAAAATGGTGGAGGAGCGAGATGATGGAAAGAAAGGCTGCTCAGAAGCACCTCTGCCCTTGCCCACCTCTGCTCACGGGGATGTGCCCGAGGCTCACCTTGCTGGTGGCGGTGGCCGAGGAGCCAGGCAGCACTGGTGTGTTGGTGACCTGGACGTTCAGGTAGTTATTGTCTATGAGTGGCCAAGCCCCTTGCACCTTGCAAGTTTGGAAAGTGTCTGTGAAAGTCCTGAGGTGGGGGTCCCCGAAGAGCCCGCAGTGGGTATAGTTGGGGGCAGCCGAGTGTTTGTGAAAGCTCTTCTCATAGTGGCAGATTTCGGGGCTGTCGGAACGCTCCTGGCTATCCCCGGGGGGCAATGTCCGGAGACGGGGCTGGGACGTGGGGCCATCCTTGGAGCAGTTGTGTTGCAGCATGAGATCGTCTATGCCATGCACGGCGGAGTGGTAGACCAGGTCGCCTCTGCAGGTGCGGGCAGTGCGGCGGGTGCAGTGCGCGTAGGCGCGCAGCGCCGTGCAAAACTCGGGCACCTCCTCCGTGCCCAGGTGATGGGAGCCTGACGTGGCCGCCAAGAACTCAGAGTTGCACTTGAGGATCTTGCATGGAGACGTCGCTACGGGAGGGAAGGAAAACACAAGGTGGTCAATGCTTGCATGCCCGTGTGTGGGACATCCAACGCTACCCCCAGCAAGAGGCTCACGTCCTCCTCCCGCAGACCAAACTCATGACATTGGCTCTACCGCGTGATGGGGCCTCGCTCACCAGACGTGACCATCTCACATGACCCAACCCTCATGCATCAAAGCCAAAGAAACCAACAGGATCTGCCCCAATTTAGGCCAAGAAGGGAAAGAGCATCCAGCCTTTAGATGAATGCTCCTAGAGTAGAACCGGGGTGGGGAAGAATGGGATGTATTCATTAGCAGGAACAAGGGAGGAACATCAGTCTGGGGGAGATGCGATGGGGTTTTAACGCCTTTTTAGGGTTTGACATTCAAAGCTCTGTGCTGCATGAATTACTGCGCGTTGTGTCCTGATGGAGCTCTACCAGCGCAAAAATCTGTCCGCCTTCCTTTTCCTCCTTCATGGGCTGGGGGAAATCCAGCCTTGGCATGACTGCCGTGTCCCAGACACACATCAATGAGCAGAGGGCAGGACCTGTGCCGTGACCAGCCCTGCAGCAAAGCCAGCAGCCACCCCACCATCTCTGCGGCTACAGCGGCGCCAGCAGCAGCGCTTGCCCCTGTCCCCCATGCCCCCGGAAAGAAGCAGGAGCCAAAAAAACCTCTTTCTTGCCTGCCCTGCATCTCTGCCCAGCCCTGGGAGCCAGTTCCCCACCACGGCTCACTGAGAGAGAACAAGAGGTGAAGGAGAAAAACCGGCGCAGCAGGGTGCGGGGATGCCAGCGAGCCCCCGCCTCCCCTTCGCGCCCGCCTTGTGTTGCCCATGCGGAGGCGAAGCCAAAGGCAGCAGGGCTTCTGCCGCGCTCAACCGGAGCCCCCGGTGCTTCCTGGCAAGGCGGAGGAAGGCAAAGATAATTCAGATCCTGTTTTTTTTTTCCCCCCTCCATAACGTCTGCTCCCCAGGGCAGCGTGGTTTCCCAGGAGCAGAGTTGAAAGCAGCTCTGCAAAACACACACGGCCATCGCTGAGCATCGCCCAGACGCTGCTCTCCCTGGGCCAATTCTCAGCCATGCTGGGTGAACCCAGGCTCACACCACTAAAAATTCTTGGTGTTTTTCTTCCTCTCCTCTCAATCGACCCCCTCAGAGGGCTTGGACACAGGATGGGCTCAGGGACAAAGGGCAACAGAAGGAGGAGAAGAGGAGCCCCACCATTTCCAGCTGCTTTTGCGGTGCCGCTTGCAGCCGCACACGTATATTCCCGTCTCGGGGTTTGTTTAGAAGAAGGCTGGCAAGGCATCCGTGCCAAAACCATTTCAGATTTGTTTAAAAAGAAAGTTACAAAACCCAGTATTGTTTCAGGGAAAACAGTATGTTTTAGTTTTAAACACTGCAGTGCTGGAAACCTAAACACAGTCAGTGCTGGAAAATCAGAAAGGGAGACCAAGGCTATAAAACACGAAGCAGTCCGGCTTTAAGAAACAAGCCTGTCTCCTCTCCCTTTCCAAGAAGGCTGAAGTGCAAATAGGAAACGGTGACAGGTTCCTCACAGTTTTAAAATTCATGTTTAATAAACTCAGATGCTAGCAACAGCACCGAGAACCCAGGAGCTGTTTCCGTCTTGGCAGCACCTCACTTCAACCTGCAAGGAGCACTGCGGAAAGCCTTTAACTCATCACTGACCAGAGGTGACTTGGTAACAAGCTTCTGACCTGGGACATGGGCTCACATTTCTGCTAAGGCACCTGCATTTATGGGTCCAATTTAAAAAATAATTATCATTTCATGTCCCTTTCCTTTCAGCCCCAAGAGTGTGGTTTTCCACCAAAGACATTTTGCTAATCAGCGGGCAGCAGTGTTGGGAGTGACAGGGGCAAGTGGGTTTGCTGGCATCGGGATAAGACGCTTGCGGTGACGGTGTGGGTTTATCAGGGTGGAAAATAAGGCAAACGCGTCTCGCTCCCTCTGCTGAGCCTGCGAGCATCGCTTTGCAGCTCCCCCAGGACCCTCCCAGTGGAAGGCAGGAGTCAAAAAAGCATGCAGGAGCGTGACCAGGGCCAGCTATCCCAAACAGCTGCAGCATCAGGCAATTAAAATCGTTGCTCTCCTAGTAGTTATGCTAATGTACAGCTTGAGGAGGCCTTCAGGTTGCACGCAGCCGAACGCGCGGCCGAACGCGCTCTCACGGCAGACAGACTCGCCAGCACGGCCCCGGGAGGAGCTGGAGGACGCAGCCCCGGACACGCAGGACTCACACACCCCCCTTCACCTGACAGCTTGGTAAGGCGGCGGGACGCAATGGGACGCGCCGTGCAAAGCATCCCAGCCAGCGTGCAGAGCCCAGCCTGCTCCAGCCCTTCAGCCGCTGCGTAGATGGGATTTTTTTTTTTTTTTAATAGGAATAAAGCTGTAGCCTGTTGCTCTTTAAGGACATACTTCATTTGCTTGGATCAGGAGATGCAGGCGCGAGCTGCAGCAGCCTACGGATGGAGCGGGCTGCTGCAAAACAGCCCCCCGACACTAAACGCATCCCTGTGCTGAGCATCCCTCCCCACTGCACCGCCTCAGGGTCACGCGTGACTTTATAAGGTACTGAGTTAAAAAAAAAAATCCCAACAAAAGGAAGGGCAGGGAAGCCCATCTCCTTCCTCCCTGGGCCTGAAGGGGGAGCGTTCTTCTTTAAGATGTTATCGCTCCGGTTTTGGCACCCAGCCCTTTTTCGCTGTTTCGCTCAGGGCCCCATATAAGGCCAGATTTCCAAAGCCAGGTGCTGCAGCGGCAGAGGCGATGCGCGAGCAGAGTCGCGCGCCGTCCTTGGCCACTCACACCTGGGCTTTCACCAGAGATGCTTCTCCAACCACACCGATGGCCATCAGGTTTGGCAAACCCCTCGCGCTGCTGGGGAGGGACCATGGGCGATAAAGTGCGCGGAGGAGAGCAGACCCGATGCTCTCCCCCTCCCAATGAGCACGCCTGGCCTCGTCCCCTCTGGCAGCAGCTCTGGCACAGCGGTGCAGGCTCATTTGTACCCAGGCCAAGAAACAATGCTTATTCAATTTTGCATAATCTATTTTCCATCGACTCACAATGGATCTGGTTTTCAACCACAGACGACTTAGCACAGAAACACACCCCTCTCAAGCAGGAGCCCAGCAAGGCCCTCCTGAGATCTATGAGACACCCCTGCATCTGGGTGATGCCACCACCTTCGTCCATCACAAGGGTCCTTCATCCCAAAGATGGGTGACTTCAGCTCCTGGTAGCCCAGCTCCCTCCAGTCTCCCCATCATCTTTTCTTTTCAAGGGCCTGGTGCAACTCAATCCAGGGACAAAATTTCCTTCAGTATCTTGAAAGCAGTCATAAAGTTTAAAGGCAGAAGAAATGATTAAACTACCCGGACTAAGACAGCCCCCCTGTGCGTAGGCCGGTGCCCCATGTTTGTCCAGGAACACTTCCCATGAGGACATCTGCGGCCTGGCACAGTCTGAAAAGCCATCCCTTTCCTCTGCGGGCCGTTTCAGGAGTTTATCACCTTTACACAACACGGGTCTTGGTTCTAAGTGGATTTTATCTGACTTCATTGTAAGGACATAAAAAGAACCAGCGACTTTCTCCAAAGCAGTAATCTCCAAAGCAGTAAAAGGTCCGTTAGTAACCAGTACCGTTTCCCAGAAAGATATTTACACACTGCAATTGAGTCACTTGTCAATCCTCTAGATAAGCTAAACGGTTTGCACTTTTAAGTTCTCACTGGAAGGTGTTTGCCCAGCCCCACCATCAGACCTCCCTCCGGCAGGCTTGTTTCCTGCAAAACGGGCGACACCGACACGGGACACGTGCTCGCCGCTCTCTGGAGGTCACTGCTTTCATCGGGGCATTGCACCACAGCGGGCACCAAGATGGGCTGCTTGGCCATGACCTTTTCCAGAGCTCCCAGCTGGCAAAGCACCAGTCCTCCATCCTGCAAGCATCCTGTGGTCCACCCGCCCCGGTGAGCTCCCACGTGGTGGGGAGCCTGGGGTACAGCACAACCCGGGTCCCACTGCTCTGCCCTCATCCTTGGTATGTTATATTACGCGCTGTTAAATTAATTGTTCAGACATGTTAGACCCCCACATCTAACTTTAGCAGCCTTTTAATTATCAGTGCCCTCTATTTTCCCTTCAGCTGGTGTCAGGGTACCTGGATTTCACTTACGCAAATCATTATTTTTCAGAAAACTACCACAAAATCAGCAATTCATCTGTTCTCCTGTAATACCTCTAGCAAAGAGAATTACTAGAAATTAATTTCAGTAAGCAAAAGCCAATTATTTTAAGACTCTTAGGTGCATGTTAACCAGACCTGCTAATTTTAAAGCGTTCACTGCTAAGAGATGTTGTTTAATATCCTCTTGGTTACTAACGGGCTGGAAAATATTTCATCACCCGCATGTGATGCAAATACATCATCCCACATCTTTCCAAATATATGGATGGAAGTGTAGATGTGCAAGCCTCACACATGCAGTAAGAGACTTTTTCGGAGAACACAGTAAAACGTAATTACCTTTGGCCTCAGATCTGAGCACCTAGACTTAGGCTCCTAAACACATATTTATTTAAGTAATCTAAATAAACATATTGGTGCTGACACCTCAATAGGAAAGGCACAATTCTCGGAGGTGCTAAATACCAGCAATGTCTACCAGCTTCAAGGAGATGTAGGCCACTCAGCTCCTAGGTGGATAGTAGTCACCACCAGCATCGAAATGACCCCAAGAGTTAAAAAACCATCACATTGCTCCTCAAAAACCCAGCTGATGGGCTCCCTTTCAGCAAGATTTGGAGAATTCAAAGCAAAACCAGAGAGGACGAAAGACGCCAGCCCTTCACACTGTCCCTGTCCCAGCGGGGAAGCCTACACCAGCCATCCCACGTACCGACCATGGTGGACCCGCTCCTTGGGTCTTGGTGCCCATGCGGCCTGTGAGGTCTACACGCCTTTCCCTGTGATGCCAAAGAGAGAAGTGAGCCCATCGGTGCCATCGCCAGCCCTGAGCAGTGCTGTGGACACGGGTGGCTCTCCTGCAGGCCCAAAGGGCACCGTGGCGCCAGGAGGAGCCAAGGGCCACCAGATCCAAGCTTGGTGAAAGGATTTGTGCAGTGATGGCAGTGCCGGGCTCTTCCAGCCACCTCCTTTGATCTGTTAATCAAGCACAATCTTGCAGAATAATAGCCTGGTTATTATTGCCTTGTTTGCATAACAAAGGGGCCCAATAAAACTGATTTGGCTGCGCTCAGAGGGGGTGTGAAAGATCAGCCCTGAGAAAAGAGCTGCAGGAATGCAGCAAACTGCTCCAAAGCCTCAACTCAGGAAGAAAGACAATGCAATTTGCCATCAAGAAAAGCCCAATAGACCAATAAATTACCCATGTGCAAAGGGATTAGATCAGGTTTCAGTTGCACTCAAGTGGGGGGAGGAGGACCAGGAGGAGAAAAACAAACCTGCCTCTCTTAAAGTGCTGGAGCTCATATTTTGCAAGGGCGTGCATGGGGAGGTTGGCTCGGAGGGGCCACCATCCAGGCCTGGGCTTTGTGCTCTCTTCCCCTGGCAAGAGCAGCAGAGGCATTAAATCCAGGCAAAGGAGGTGCTGACAGAGGCGGCTCTAGATGAGAGCACACCTCAATCCATGCAGCTTCTATTAACCCAGTCCTCGTCTTGCTCGAGAGGATGCTGGGGAAAAGGCTTTCTCCAGTTTCTCTAAGCCAAAAGAAGGACGCAGAAGGAGTTTTTCCCCTTTCAACCTGTGTCAATCACTAAAGCATCTGGAGGACCTGCCATGGCCAACTCCCTTCTGTCCTCAGCGCCGAGTTCATGGACCCCATCTCTCCTCTCCTGGCGTGGCAGAGACGTGGGGCAAGCACAGGCAGGAAAAAAAAGCAGAGTCAGTGTCTTCACCAGCTACGACACGAACTGTTGGATGCTGCTGAAGGAGCCCTTGATCATTCCTGTCACTTAGTCAGCTCTTTTGGCCCAGAGACTGAGCGTACCACTGATCTGACACGCTTAGTGGGGACGAATGTGTCTCTTCTAGCCCCTCTGGATAGGATTGCTCCTCCACGCTCACCTCAACATCCCCGTGCAGGGAGAAGGGCGAGCAAACACCATCGGAGAGGGCATCAACCATGGAGCTCATAGCTGGGCCATGAGTGGCTGACGACGCTGCTTCAAGAATCATCAGCAAATCCTGGGAAGTTCAGGAGGAGCGATGGGCTGGCTGAAACCAGCAACTACAGCCAAAGCAGCAACAGAGTCGCAAACTTCACTCTTAAAACTTCATCCTAGGATTCAAGCTTCAGCATTGCCTTTGCCGCAACCGTTGAGCTTTCACCAGCTCAGAGGAAGCGGTGCTGCTGGGTGGTTCAGACAATGCAGGTTTTGCTCCACCACGAGCTGGTGGATAGAGGATGAGGAGTGGAATGATCTCCTCTGATTCTCCATCTGCAGAAGGGCACTAATGAAGCTGGCTCCCCGCCACGGCATGCCGAGAGCTGGAAAGCGATGCTGGAGCCTGGCTTTCCCAGCTGGGGAGTGCCCGGTTGCTTTCACCCAACAGTTCTCAAGAGCCGGTAGATCTCCTTGTGGGGAGTGGTCCATTTTACAGAAGAGGACACTGAGAATGGGAAGGGTTTCACCCAGGACGAGCCCGGTGGTAAGAGAGGTGGATTCGCTCTCTCATCCGCTGCATGAAGCATCACCCTCATCTTCCTCCCCTGGCCAACACCACCCACGTCCCCACCCCTCTGAAGCAGCGGTACCTGGACAAGGCCACCTCCGCCAGCCACCCCTATCACCGAGCGTTTCGGGTTTCCAGCAGACATCACTCTCCCCACGCCGAAGCTGTTTTTCCCAGGGTGCCTTTGAAGGCACAGCTGCCACCCACCAGCGCCTGGGGGGCCCCCAGGTGTGGCAGCGGGTCCCTCGCCCTCCTCCCCCTCGCCTGGGCCATGGTGGAGCTGCCAGGGAAACGCTTTCTGCTCACAGGTGTGGATTCCCTCTAGGAATAATCATCCCTGCCATGCTCTTGTGAAACTTCAACCCTTCAAACGCGGAGGTAAATGAGACACAAAACGAGGAGATGGAGAAAAGCCCGGAGCACATAAATCTGGATGAGGCAAATTTATACAATCAAACGCCTGCCAAAAAATTGCGGCGTCTCAATCGGAGGCGTTGGTTTGTGCGCGGGGCGTGGGGTGGCAGCTGCCCAGCAGCAGCACCATGAGCCCACCGAAAACCCACACGGGCACTCGACTGATGCTGGAGCCGCACCCGGGGATGCGGGGGATCTAGTGGATCCTGCCCGCGGGATGGGCTCCCATCCCGGCACCAGACTTGCTCCCCATCACTCGTGTCCCATGGAAGCCACAGCATCTGCTCCTTCTTCACAGCCACAGACCTTCAGAGGTGTATTTATTTTTAAATGCACCTGATTGCTGCCCCCCCGCTCCGGGCTCAAGTTTTAATTTTAAGAGAAAAAATAGCTTTCTAACTGGAACCCACTCCCTCAGTCCCACTGCTCCGCACCCTCCCATCCCCAGCACAGCGACACTCTCTCATCATCACAGTGGGCTGGCCAAGCCCGGAGCCAGGATTTGTCCCCAAAACGTCCTGCCACACTTCCTCCTCATCTCAGAAAGAGCTGGCTGGAGCACATCACACAGGAAGAAAAAAAAAAACAACCAAAAATGTAGCTTGTCCAAAAAACAAACCACTGTACATCACTACTTTGGGGACCAAAGTCAACAGCTGTCCAGGAAGGAGAGGAAACCAAGGGAGAAGAAAATACTTTGGGCTCAAGTGAAGCTTGCTCTCTGCCCGACCCACAAAAACTCCATATATGCAGGGCTAGCTCCGCTTGCTGGGAATGAAATGGCCAAAGTCCCTCAGATGCTCATGCAGCGCAAAGTGGGACTTGACACCCTTCTGGTGCTCCACCCTGAAGGACCTACTGTTCTCGCATCTGCAGGGACGCCAGCCCCCGGCCGTCCCGCGCACCACGGCCGCGGCCGTCAGACAGAGCGGCTCAGTCTGCGCCGACGAGGGCTGCGTGTGTGTAGGAGCCAGCTTGTTCTCCGCAGCAAGAGCCCGATGACTTCATCAAGGGGATGGCATCTGGTTTTGCAGTTGGCCATAATTCAATTCTCCCCCTTGCTGCAGGAATTTCAGCTGGTGAAGCAGTGATTTACTCAGCCGGGCTGCACTTGAGTGCAAAGCAATCTTGAGGCTACAATCGAACGCCCTGTTACTTTGAGAGCTCACGGACAAGGGAATAAATATCCTCTTCTTTTCATCCCAGTAGTTGCCAAGTGCAGGGTACAAAGCTTTTCAAAGTCATTTCAGGGCCCTTCTCTCACAAGTGCGCTCCAGGTTCCATGCAGGGCCCTGCCTGGTCAGATCCCTCCTGATCTGCAGCACAAAGGCAGGATTTGCCAGGACAGCCAGGAAAAGGCCAGGCACACCCTCACCTGCCCCACCACAAGCTGCACCTCTCAGCATCCCCCATCCGTCCCGAAATGCCTCCCCATCGCCCAGGCACACATCACTCCTGCCTTGCTGCAGCCCCAGGTTCACCCCAACCCGAGTCCCTGATGCTCTTTCGGTCCTGGGTTCCCACACTCCCCCTTACTCCAAGTTTGGTCTCTGCTCCAACGGGCAAAGCAAGACAAACCAAATCAAACCCATCCAGATGGGCCAAACCCCCTCATCTTTGACCTCCTTTGCTGTCCTGCTAACCATCACCTCTTGGGAGCTGCAGGACTTGGCTGACGGGTCTCCGAAAGGACTGATGGGCTATGGGGGGCTCGCTCGGGCCACGCACCGCTGTGCCAGAGCCTACGGTTGCTTTATGGGATGTGCCCATCAGGGAGCCAGAAGAAAGACCACAAAACTCTTGTCCTTGGGGCCTGATCCAGCCCCACAGCCTGGCTCCCCGGGGACAGCAGGTTGGTGCTGAGACCGAGCAGAGCCCTCAGGTGAGCAGGTTTTTATGGCTGCCCAGCCCTGGAAGCACTTTCATGTGCACATCCCAGTCGGCACAGCTGTTTGGGCCCAAAGAAGGAAACCTCAGCTGCTGCCATGATAAACCCAAAGTGACGCTTCATATCTCCCCATTCCCAGTAACTGAGAGCCAGGAATTTCAGGATTTTCGGGGGGGGGGGGGGGGGGGAAGAAAGCAACGTGTCCACCCCACCTGCATTAAAAACAAGGCGCCTCCTTCCAGCCCCACAACAAGCCTTGCTGGCAATCGCAGAGAACTCCCTGTTCCAAGTACGAGACCAGCTCCCAGCGAGCAACAAAACAGGGAAGCCAAAATATTTGCAGGTTTACGTTTGAATCCCTCCCTTCTTCTCTGCCCCGACAGCATCCCGCACAGGCGCGCTCCTCCCCTGCCGCCACCTTCCCGGGCCCGCTCCCCATTCCGGCGTTGCGGAGGTGTTGTTTTAGCAGCCTCTAAGCCCCCCTTCTCAATTTCGGCTTAATGCTGCGATCACATCCCTCCACGCCGCTGAGACAAAAGCCATTTATCAACCGATCCGATACATCTCCAGTAGGGACGGATCCTTATCTGCAATCAACCGCATCGCCCAGGTGGACCAAGGGCAGAAAATTCCAATTTGTTTTTTTTTTGGAGGCAGGAGCGTATTACAGCTGAAACAGCAAAGCCGAAGACAAACTGGGAAAGCAGAAGCAAACTGGAGTGTGAGGGAGAGAGCAAAGCCTGACATCGGGGCACAACACCCAGGGCCATATTTTTCAAAGTACCAGAGGGGACGAAAGGATTTGCAAGAAAACTCAGCACAGCCCGTGGTGGGAGGCACAGGCGGGGGTCAGCTGAGGACCCCAGGAAATCAGGGTCCCAGCTGGGAGGGGAGAGCCCCCGTGAGCATCAGACATTGGGACCTGGCCCATGCCTTGAGCGGGACTTCTGCCAGTGGCACTGTCACCAGTGGCCTGCTCTGCCCAAACCTCCTTCCCCAGCTGCCCCACGCTCAGCCGTCACCCTGATCCACGCAGTGGGGGGGACACCCATGCCAGTGCCCCCATCCCAAGGGTGCTCGGCGGCGGGGGCCGCCCAGGAGGCAGTGGGGTGAAGCCATCGCTGCGAGAGCAGCACGAGTGGGAATCCAGCCCGGGGGGTGCGTGTAGGGGGGTGGGTTAAGCAAATAACTCAATAGGGCAGGACTCGGCGAGGCACTGATCCGACACGCCGAGCGCCCGCTTGGGCGGCCTCCAGCGGCCCCGCTCACCCGGGGCTCTCGGGAAGGGCGCGAAGCTTCCTCAGGGCTGGGAACCTGCTGGGAACCCACAAATTCCCAGGAAGCACAGGGGGGAAAAAGGGGCTAAGGATACACCGGGGAATAAATCCCTCCCTTTTTTTTTTCCTACCTTCTCACCCCAAAAAGCTTTCAACGAAAGCCCCCAAGCGTGCTCCTGGCCCTGCGCACGGGGAGCATCGTCTCCGCCTGCGCCCCGCTCCCGTGGGCTCCGGATCGCCCCGTTCTGCCAGTTCTTTGCACCTTATTTGACTGCTGAAGGGAGAATCAAACAAAGCAGCCAGCCAGATCTCCTATCAAGTTCTTTCTTGCACCGTAAATCTCACAGCCTTTACGCTTTGCAACCCAAAACGCTCCGAAAAGGGCGTTAAGCAACACGTATGGGAGCAGCTCCAGAGCTTTCAGAAAAAAAAAAAAAAAAGAAAAAAAAAAAGAAGAGAAAACAAAAGAGATTAAAAAAAGGGGTTCAGCTTCCAGCCCACTGGAAAGTCCCCTGGGAGAAGTGGGGTCCCGGGGGACACCTCAGTGCTGGGCTGAAAAGGCTTCGCTTTCCTGCAGCAGGGCTGGGAGGGCAAAGAGGGGGAGGAAGGGCGTAAAGCAGTTATTTATTTATTTCTTTACTGCATGTGTGTGCAAGACTGCTTCACCTACGGTTATGCAAAAGAAAGGCAGATTTCAAAATTAAGAAGTTAAAAAAAAAGGGAAAGTTTTACTAAACTCAAAAGATAAACAGGGCGATTTGAGTGTTAGGACTTTTCTTACTCCCTTCTGCTTTCTCTCCTTCCCCCCCCCCTTGCAAATGAAAAAAAAAAAAAAAAAAAAAAGAGGTAAAGAAACTGGAGAGTTTTGGAAGGAACAAATCCGCCTCTGTGGACTGGGTTTCCCCTCCCCCAACAAAAACAAGCACTCAGGGCTTGAAGGAATTTGCAGGCAGAGATCTGCCAAAAACATTGTGAAAAACTATGGGGGATTCATTGGAAACAGATGGCGTTTTCAGCTGTAATTCTGAAATTCTCTCCTTTTCTGACACAATACAAACAAACTGGGGCTGGGGCGGGGGGCAGCAGTAGGTGCGCGGGGAAGGGCTCGCCCGCGGAGGCCGATGCTCGCCGGCCCCTTCGGTTGCCATCCCGCCCTGGGACAGCGCGGCCGAGTTTTCCAAGGAAATCATGGTGCTGAGCCCCCCCTTCCTCAAAAAAAAAAAAAAAAAAATAATCATGCACACGCACCCACCTCATCCTCCCAGCCCGGGGCCGGCGGAGAGAAGAGGGGGGACCCCGCTCCGATCGCACCCCCCCGGCCCAGGTGAACCCTGCGGCTGTGCCCCCCCTTCCCGAAATGACAAAGCGACGACCCTCTTTACCCCAACGACCGCTCTTCCCTTCACGATGGGGGGGTCGGAGCGGGGACCCCCCCACCCCCACTAGGGGCAAGAATTTGGCATCTGGGGTGTTCATGGGGGGGGGGGGGGGGGTCGTGGTCCTCCCCTCCCCTTCATTTCAAGGCACAGCCGGGAACGGGAGAGCACCACAACCTGCCCCACGCTGTCAGGGACCAAAGCCCGGCTGCCCGGGCCGGGAATCGCCGTGTTTTCCACCATTCTCCTTCCTCGGGGGGGCGAGGCGGCGGGGAGACAAAGGAGGTGAGGTCAAGGAAAAACACCCACCGCAACGGCGTGGGGGAAAAGGGGATGGGGGGGACGACACACAGACCAAAACGGAGCCCCGCTTGCTTATTTTAAACATGTGGCAAACTGCTGTAGAGAGAGGGAGAGAGAAAGAGGCCCAGAGACAGGGGGGACGGAGGCGGCTATCCAAGGGCTGCGAGAAATACAGGGGAAAAAAATTAATAATAATAAAAAAATCTTAGAAATAAAGAGGCTGTTCCTTACCTGAAGGGAAGAT
Organism: Chlamydotis macqueenii; assembly: GCF_036417535.1. Lineage (NCBI taxonomy): Eukaryota > Metazoa > Chordata > Aves > Otidiformes > Otididae > Chlamydotis > Chlamydotis macqueenii. The sequence goes on along the minus strand of NC_141567.1, from coordinate 6,658,804 downwards.
GCAGAGAAAGACAGGGAGGATTTGGAAAAGTCCCAGGGCTGTGGATCCTGCCCCTCTCCCCATACCCATCCATCCAGCTCGAGCTTTAACCACTATCCTCTCCCTGGAAGAAGAGTTCAAAAAAAAAAGGGAAAAAAAAAAAAAGGAAAAAAAAAAAGGAGAAGGGAAGAGAGGAAGAGAAGAACAAAAGGGAAAAAAATAAATCAATCGAAAGAAAGAACTAGGGGGAAAAAAAATAAAATCAAAAGCCCCACATGGCTCCGCGGAGCGATGCAGAGACTGGCGGCCCCAGCTCCGGCGGCCTCCGCACTGCGAGATTACACAGCCGTTTTCTCCTCCTCCTCCTCTCCTTCCCCTCCCATGACAACCCAGCCCAAACCATCAATCATCCCAGCTGCCTTCCAATGCCTGCATCCCCTCCGCGCTCCTCCTCCCCCCCGGGGCCCGCCCGCCTCCCCGCCTCCCCGCCTCCCCGCCTCCCGCCTCCCCGGCCACGCTGCTCCGGCGGCGGGGAAGGGGCGGGTGGAGGGGCGCTGGAGGGGAGAGGGGCAGAAAGAGCCCGGGAGACCCGGCCGAGGGGTTATTGCAGGTGGTCGAGCCACCAAACCCTTCCCTGCGCCGTGGGGATGGGGGTCCCACGCAGAATGAGCTGCGGGAAGGGTGCTTGAGGTTCTGCGCCGTCTCCTCACCATCGGTTGCAATTTGGGAGAGGGGCTTCCACTCACCCTCCTGGGGTCTCGACACCCAATGCACCCTCCCTGCCTCTTTCCATGGGCCTAACAAAAGTGCTTTCGGTTTCCCTCAAACCAAGCCATTTTGGGGAAAGGAGACATTGTACAACAGAGTGGGGAAACTGAGGCAGGGAGCCGCTACGCAGCCTGTGCGGGGCAGGGATGGCGAGACTGATGCTGCAGGCCCTGGCCCGCTGTGGTGTGACCCCTCCGGCACACAGAGCTCCTCCAGGTCGTCCCAGCCCCGGCTACGCAGGAGGCGTGAGCATTTCACAACCTCTCCGGGTCATTCACCACACGGGTGAAGTACGCCTGGATGACTCAGGAGCAGCAAGTCTCATAGATCCTTATCATCAGACCAACAAGACGCTCCTCGGAGAAGCGGACCACTGTCGAGGGTCCCCAAATCTAGCTGCCAGCCCGCTGAGGACGGATGGCGAGGACTAACGTGTACCCACGCTCTCTCAGGACCTCCACCACGGCCTAGGCTGCACCACCGGCTCATGTATAGACCTGGATGTTCAGCTTTTGCTGGGGGAACGTCTCACTGGTTCTGTTGGTACGGTTTTGTCCTGGGGGTCTCGCTTTGCAAGCACCCCTTAGAGACCCCTTGGGCAGCCCCCGGGCAAGCGGTAGTCCCGGGAACCCCTCCCTGCTCAAGGACCATACAGATGGAGCAGCAGCTCAAAGCACACAGGCATTTGCCTGCTGGGCTTCAAAATCCTGCTCTTTTCCACAGCGATGGAAACGGCACGAGGAGGTGAGTGGGCTGGATCTGCAGCCCCACCGTCCCAGGGGTCCCAGCTCCACCTAGGACAGGGGGCTGACCCAAGTGGGAGGCATCCCCTTAACCGCTCACTTGGACCTATTTAAAATTTCTCTTGAAGGATGTTTTAGCCACGGTGAACTAAGACAACTTCACTTTCAAACAAGAGTGCCCACAGGTATTAATATGCTTTAACTCCTCTGCTTTAGATCATTAGCCCTCCTTTGATTGAGTGCCCCCTTGCCATCCTAACATTTCAACTCCTTTCTCTCAGGGACCTTATTCAAAGAGTCAAAGGATGCTGGTTGTTTTACAGAACCCTTCTCCAAGCTCTGTAAATGCCCTTTAACAACGGGTCTTTCCTCCTGCAGGCCAGTATAGGCCTGGGATGCTCCTTGACTCTGCTTCTGGTTGTCCTTGGAAATCCCCTCACCGTCACCCTTAAGGCTACTTTTTGGAGTGATGATGGCTTGAAGTCTCCAAGAAAAGTTTGTGATTCAGCTACAACAAATATCCCACGGAAGGTGAGGTGAGGAAGAGGAGATAGAAGTGAATATCCTGGAAGGAAAGGGATCTAACACCACCTATCCCGTTCTCCCTGGGGAATTTGAGCCCCCTTGCCTCCAAATGAAGGAGGAGCTTCACTGGGGCTTCATCCAGGCTGCAACTGGAATTAAAATGCTGAAACTTTTCCATCTGGGACCCAGATGGGATCCAAAAATCCTGAGGCCTTGACTGCCTGACTGGAGGTCTGTCTTGGTCCTGATCCTCCTACAGCTGCGCTCCCATGATGTCCACTGAAGTCAGAAGGAGCTCTGTGTGCGGAAGAGCTGCCAGACCGGGCTGAGCTGGGCAGGAGATGAAAGCTGGCAGGCCGGATCCAGACCTGTAGCAAAGGCAGCGTGGGAGGAACGCCTACTCGAAGCACCTCTTTGTGGGGGATGTCAAACAGGGGCAAGTATGTCCAAACCCTGCCAGCTGCTGCTACCACCCAAGAAGAAATGCCTGCCGACGGGATGTGTAGGCAGCTGGAGCTGGAAGGGGCCTGGAGGGAGGAGGGAGAGGGTCCACGAGCCGGGGAGAGCCTAGGCAAGGGGGGAGAGAACCAGGGGGGTGGGGTTTCAGACCCCAAATCCCTTCCTCCTCCTCTCACCCCGTCCTCTTGCAGTGCAACTTTTGCTTTTATTTCAATCTGAAAAGCATCACTTCTGCTGTTATCCCGGCTGATGACATATAGCATGATCTATTCGTTTTTAATTCAAAAAACCGCCGGCATGATGAACTTTAAAAATCCAGCTGCTAAATAGCTGCTGCGAGGCTGGTTTGGTTGTTTGACCTAAAAGAGCCACTTTGGTCTTGCCGTTTTGTGGCAAGCTGACACAGTGCAACCATAGACTGGAATCCAGTTTGAAGCATCATTTGTAAAATAAGACCTTTGTTGGAGCTTCTGCCTTTGGTGTAGGGAAAACTGTGCTGCCATAAAGCAACGGTCTGGTGCCCCTGGCTCCAGTTTGTGAAAATTTCTCCTTGATTTTGCTCAGTTGCATCATGCATTGCAAATGGGATTGCTGTTTTTGGCACGGATCAAAGCAGCGGATTTCGCTGGAGAAAACAACAGATGTGTCCAAACCGTAACTGCCGAGCAGGAAAAGGCCCCAAATAAGGTGTGTTTCTGAAATCCTGCTCCCCTTTCCATGTTTTTTTGAATAACCTTCACCTTTCTGATTAGCTGAATCAAAGACCTGGACTTTAAATCACCTACTGAAGTGCAGGTTTTGAGAAATTCACATCTCTGCCTTGGTTAACGGGGATATTTAGGCTTGGGAACGTGGAATGGCTGTGTTCTCCCCCGCTTCGTTATTTCTTCAAGCCCGACCCAGGCTCCTTGTTTAGGCAGCGCTGAGCCCAACGCTTTTTGCAAACAGCACGTGGGAAACCACCCACCGCTAAAATGCAAACACCTCTGAGGCACAGCGGAGTTACGCTGCGCAGCGGCACGGCTCCGGGGGCAAAGGCACCGCCGTGGTCCCGTAAACAGGGATCCCTGTGTTTGGTGTCGTTACGGAGGGGCCACACGCCAATCGCGGCTGGGTTTAGCCGATCGCATTCTCTGAGGTATTCGCAGGATGAGCAGGAAGATCCCAGTTCCCAGAGGAAACTCAGCCGGGATCACTCGTCTGAACTTTACTTTTCACTGCCCTGCATCGCGCCGTGTGTGGCTGCGGGCTTCAGCTGGGCTGAAGGAACACGTCTAATTGGAACCCGAAGGTTTACAGATGATACCTCCCCTTACGGCCTTCCTAATGGAATTATTCGCTACCTGTAATTACATGGCTAAAATAGTAAACATGGGTATTTCTGAGGACTGTAACCGGTAGTTAGAGGAATGGATGTGAGGGCTCCCGGTCTGCTCCTGACTCTCCCATGAACTTTCTGCGTGGCCGCTCTTCGCGCAAAAAATATCTCGGCGCAGCTTCAGCACGTGCCTTTCCCTCCTCTGCCTCAGGCCAAGGCGTTCAACGAACGCGGCTCGTGGCCTGGCTGGGATAAGCTGCGATTGCCCGTGCAGGAAGCTAATCCTGAAATGTTCTGCAAGGAGATGTGTTTGGGGTGAGCAGCAAAAAGGAAATTGCTCCCTAAAGGAGGAGGAAAGGAAGTTTGGAGTGGAAAGCCCCAAATTGGTGTCTGGGGAGGTGTGATAACTGGTCCCAAAATGTTAATGGAAGTAAAACCAAACACCTGTGCTCTGAACGGTTCCCTTAATAAAGAAAAAACGTCTGAAGAAGAAGAAAAAAAAAACCAAACCAAGCCCCTTCGTCTTTCTACAGTAACAGCCACACCTCTCTTGTTTGCAACACTGGGAAATGCTGCAGTTAATTTTAAAGACTCTTCTTTTATTCATCATCCAAATTTTTAAATCATTTTACAGTTTCCCTTGCTGAGATAATGAGCAGACGGTCCGAAGCAGCTTAAACCCCCTTGTCTCCTAACCCCGAGCCTTGCAGTACAGTGCCCAGTAGAGCCACTGGCAGGGAAAGTGTCCCCCCAAGGTCTCATCACCACCCTGCACTGAACTTTTGCAGCAATGGAGTGGAGCAGGTGGAGGGGATGGCGCAAAGCGGGGCTTTGAAGACCGACCCACGCCTGCGTAGCGAAGCGCACAGAAGAGTTTGCTGGTTTAGCTAAGCCGTGTCCCCACAGCTGACCCTGTGACCAGTAGACTCAGCCATCTGGTGATGTAAAGAGAGGCCAGTGGGTCGAAAATGGAATAAAAATATAAAATATATAGAAATATAGCTTGGAACACTGATAAATAAAATAGTAAAAATGCTTTGTTGACCTGCATTTTTGCATCTGCAGATGAACTGATGAGCAGCAGCCCCAGCTGAAGCGGTGGTGGGTAACCCTGGGGTGGGTAATCCTGGGGTGGGTAATCCTGGGGTGGGTAACCCTGGGGTGGGTAACCCTGCGGTGGGCTCTCGGCAGTGCCTGCTCCGAGCTCTGAGCCATAAAAGCCACCTCTAAAGGCTGGGCAAGGGGAAGGGAAGATGGGCCGGTGGAAAACTTCCAGTCTCGCCCATGAGAGAAAGCAAAACAAGCAGGGATATTTTCAGTCAAATGAAGTTCATCACGTCAGCTTTTTTGACTGGTGGCATTCATTCGTGTCTCTCCCTTTCCTTTGCTTGCAAAACCGTGTGGGGTGAGGCTGGACTCCTACACATGGGAGCATGTAACCATCCCTTGTGCGGCAGTGTTTGGAAGGCTGGCTGGAATTCACCATCTGTATATTTAGTTCTCTGCAGGGAGCTGCTCTTCCTGGCCCAGTCTCCTCTTTGGGGTAAATATCAAGGTAAATATCTCTTTAGTGTATCTTCTTCACATCTGGGCTCCCCTCTAAAAAAAAAAGAAAAGGTGGGCTGGGAGCTTCCCAAGAGCGAGTTCAAATGGCCAAACGTCAGCTCAGCAGAATAGATGGAGAAAGCTGAACTGCCAAAAAATAAACAGCACAGAAGAATTGCAGAGAACTGGGCATTTATCAGCAGAGACAGAAACCAGTCTGTGTAATGGGACAGTCATTCTCTGCTGCTTTTAAAAGCTAGTGGTATCTTGAGAAAGTGGAAGCAAAGCTCCCTAATTCTGTCCCCTCCGACCGAAAGGTCAGCTAAGGACATCTCCTGGGTCGCATTTAAAGGTGGGAGATGACACGGAGTGCTTGCAAATCTACATGTTCAGCTCGTTGGGAAAGAGGTGTTTCAGGGATCATGTGGAAAAAGCTCTGTGAAGCCCATGTCCCCATGTGTCAGTTCCTGACAGCAATGGCCAGAAATATAACCTCGCCATGGGACACCTTTCCTGCGCTGGCAGTCAGGAAATACTAGGTGACAGTGTCATCAGCTGATTTAAAACTTTTTCTGAATACCTGGGAAAAAGACATTCCTTCTTACAGATAAGAAAAAAAAACCCCAAAACAACAACCAACTAAAACACAAAACTTTAGTCCAGTATCTCTGTAGGTATTTTGGCAAATCAAACCGAGATTTTTTGTGGACAGAGTAGCTTGGAGATGGCCCTGGGAGTCCTCCCAGGTGTCCCTGGCATGGGGCTGTGGCTGGAGCTGGGGCTGGGGCTGAGCTGGGACTAGGGCTGGAGCTGGGCTGGGCTGAACTGTGACTAGGAGTGAGACTGGGACACCGACAGGGACTGGGACTGGGACTAGACTGGGGGTGGGGCTGCGGGTGGGACTGGGACTGGGACTGGAACTCAGGCTGAGCTGAGCTGTGACTAGGCTGAGCTGGCACTGGAGCTGGGATGGGGACAGGGACTGGGACTAGGACTGGGCTCGGGCTGGGGCTGGGCTGAGCTGGGCTGGGCTGAGCTGGAACCGGGGCTGGGATAGGGACTGGGACTGGGACTGGGCTGGGGCTAGGCTGGGGCTGGGGCTGGGCTGAGCTGGGCTGCAACTGGGTCTGGGATGGGGACGGGGACAGGGACAGGGACAGGGACTGGGCTTAGCTGGGCTGGGCTCATCTGGGCTGGGGCTGGGCTGGGCTGGGCCGGGCCGGGCTGGGCCCCACTGGGTGGTGCTGTTATCCCTGCGCCGCTGGAGAAGGATCCGGTTTATAAAACAAACGCAACGCAACGCTGCCTGAAACCACATGACATAACAGCAGCTTGCGAGCGCCCATTAAAATCTCAATTTGGGGAAATTGATTCTACCTCTGAGCAATTGCGATGCAATTACTCCAACAGGCAGCAATCAAGGATCACATCAAAACAACACCAAACTTTCATCTCCTGCCTCACAACCACCACCACAACAAAAAGCACCTGTCTTGCAAACGCAGCCCGGTTTCCTGACATGTACATCATATTTAGGACGGGCAACGTGTGGGTCCGGCTGTGGAAGCGAGCCTGGACAGGGGCTGCTCTGGCTGCTGCCTCTGAAATGTCCTGACTGGGGGCTCTTTTCTGTCCCCCGGCTCCTGGCTGAGGTTATGGGCTATTTTTGGGCTCAAGAACAAATCTCCCCCCACCCGTCCAGACACGCTCCAGCTGCCTGTCCACTCCCTGTGCACAGATGTGACCGTCCCTACCCACGTCCCACATCTGTCCAGCTGTCACCCACCCCTCTTTTCTCCTTCGCAAACACCCCAGCGCGTTGGCACCCACGGGAGTTAGGGGAAAGTGGCGTGTCCCCGCAAACGAAAGCGGCGTGTCCCCTCAAACGAAGCGCTCCGCTCTCCATAATCCCCATCAGCCCCACGATGAGCTATCCAACGGAAAGGGGAAAACACTGGGGAGGATATTTCCAGTTTTCATCCGTGGTCTGCAAGGAATTATTCGATTGACTCAGCCCGGCAGGGTGCATTTTTAGTGGCAACCATCAGAAGGGAGGATAAATGAATAACCGCATGCACGCCAGGCTACTATCAAGCCGGGCACAGGGAGCGAGCTGGGCAGAGGAAATGGGAAGAATCGTGGTTGCTTATAAAAACGCCTCGGGAGGGAGGAGGCAACCGGGGACCGGGAGCGACAGCCTCAACAGGTCCCGCGGAGGAAGGGCCATGCAGGGCAGCATGCGGCCGGGGGGGTCCGCCAGCCCCCCGCCCCCGCTTACCTTAGCGGCCGCATCAGCCTCTCCAGCCCGCCGCGGGGGTCAGTGCAGGGAGCGGCGCTTTTATTATTTTTTTTTTTTTCCAAGAGAGGGAGATAAAACAAAAATAAAAGCAAAGAAAATCAAACCAAAGGAAATAAAACTGAAGAAAATAAAACCAAATAAACCTAAATAAATTATTAAAAAAAAAACCTAGTGGTGGTGGTGGGGGGAGAAGGACGGCAGAGCGCAGGCGGCCCCCCCGCCCAGCGCAGGGCAGCCCCGGCGGGGTGCAGCGCGGCCTCGCTCAGCGGGACGCTGGGCTCCGCATCGCCCTCCCGGAGCATGTGAGAGGCAGCGGAGGAGATAGAGCCAGACAGGGAGGTCCCCTCCCTCCTCCCTCCCTCCCTCCCTCCCTTCTTCCCTCCGCACACGCTGAGCAGCGTGGTGAGGCTGCAGCTGAGGAGGGAGGGCAGGCGCGGACCTCGGCCGGGCGGAGGGGGAGCTGGGGGGGCGAAGGGGGGGGTGTCCCTCTGCACCCCCCCGCCTTCGCAGGCCCTCTTTCTGTGCAGGCAGCGAGGGCTGGGGGAGACAGAGGGGGAGCTTGCAAGGTACATCCCGTCCAGGAGGGGTGGGAATGCTCCACCTGCAGCGGGAGGGTATGGACGGGATAGGAGGGGTTTGGGGGGGCACCCCCTTTCCAGCGACTCGGGCACGTACAGGTGCTGAGAGCATCTTTGGTTGACGGGGGATTGCAGCGAGGGCTGGGGTTGGGAGAGGGAAGGTGACGCAGGCAATGGGGAAGGGATGGAGACCCCAGGCTGGCGGTGTAGCCCCCCCCGCCCGAGCTGCCCCGGCACCCAGCATTGCCCAGAGCTGGACAGTGTGGCAGCCCCCCCCACTCCCACCATCGGGGTGAGCCTGGGGTGAGCACCCATCTCCCGCAGAGGCCTGAGGGGGGCTGATTTTGGCACACATGAGTACCAGGGTGCCTGCTTTTCTGCCGCTGTGATAGGAAAGCTCTGGGTGCAAGGCTGTGCCAGCCGGAGTGTCGGACACACAATTAATTACTGCAGCCCCAGAGCCACAAACGAGCGAAATACGCTGTCACCGTAGTGTGTGGATAATAGCAGCCCTTTGCAAAGTGTTTCTTTCTCCCTTTTCTTTCTCTCTCTTTTTTTTTTTTTTCCCAGTGCAAGAGACAACAATTGCAGAGAGCACATGGCAGCTCTCCGCTGCTTGATTAAGTCAGCAACGAAGACAAAATGTGCCTGCACAGCTCAGGCTTAAGGAGGGATTTGAGTGTGTGTTAGGTACAAATTAGAAAATGGATGTGATTTAATCACAACAAATCTAAACAGCCCTGCTGCAGAAACCCTGCCGTCAAGGAGGTCTTTTCCTTAAATGCGGATACTGTGGGTGTATAGTCCTGACAAAGGAGCAGCGTGTTTGGGGATGGATTGCTAAAGCAAGAACGGAGAGAAGACTGGGGAAAGCCTGATGTATACCAGATAAGTTATCAGCTAGAGAAGGAACAGCTTCCTTCCGTCATAATTATTTGCAAATTGGTTCACAGTTCTGGATGCTGTGCTGTCTCTGGTACAGACAGAGCTACTTCTGTCAGCCCTGGGACACTGCACAGCCAGGAAACCAGGCCCAAACCCGCCCCAAGAGAAGGTAAAACTGCTTGTTTGGAGAAGCCCGAGCGAATCCAGCAGACAAAGAGGAGAGGGGGAGAAGGGATCGCAAGCCCAGGCCTTCCTGCAGGCGTGCACCGCGGGTCGGGCTGGAGTCCCAGGCTGTGAAATACTGTGCACTGGAGCAGTGCTCGTCTGAGCACTTGGCGACTGTGCCAGCACTGTTTGGGGAGGGGGGGATCGCTACCTCCAACACATCCTCTTTGGTTGGGCCATGGAAGTGCTGCCCTGAGAAGACAAAGCATGAGACAGAAGAAAGGGTAATGCTCAGGGCACTGGAATAGCCTTGGTTGCAGCGGCAGAGCATCACGGTGGCAGCAAATTGGTGCTGAGCCTGGTTCCCATTGGGAACAGGGAGCCCTGGAGCGGAGAGGCTCCCAGCGAAGCACAGCCACACTCATGGGAACTCTCAGAAGTCTCCGCCGGCCACTTCCCCCAGCCCTTATCAGTGTGCCGTTAATCTTTGGCATCGCCACAGGAGTTGGCACCTTCAGTTCCAAGTGCAAGGTGCATGTCTTTGACCTTGCCATTTCCGCCATAAACACCCGGGAAGGTGTAATGGCACCCCTCTGCGGGCACCCTTTTGCGTGAGCTTCGCCCCGGGGGTGAGCACAACACCCAGCTAACAGGGCATTACTGTAAACGCAACGGATAGATAACTGCAGGTCATGGGAGAAGAGAAGGACTCAATGGAGAATGGACTATGGCCTTTTAGATAGGCTCTAAGAGTGGTGGTGTAAATTGGTTCCTGGTCTGTAAAGTATATCCAAGTGAAAATTAAATCCTATTTTGGATTTTCCTTTTCTTTCCTTGTCCTGGGAATCTTCAATTTAGTGCTTGTGACCAGTTTCACCTACTTGTACTGAAGATTAATTTCCCCCCTTCTCTGCACGGGGACCTGCTTGGCCACAAAACAAACAAAGCAAACCGTGCCCGTACACTTTGTCCTTCCAGAAACCACTAAGCCAACACAACGAAGTAGGCAGTTAAAGGAGGAGCTTGGCCATGGGAGAAGAGAGATCGTAGTGCAAGATCCACCATCAGCAGGCAGGTGGCTGCCCTGAGGAGCAGGAGGGCGCAGGTGACCTGGGGAGTGTTGACTGGTTGGGGCATGCGACAGACACCAATCCACAGCTCACTGAAGCAGATGGAAGTAATCTTCAAGGGTTTGTGGACATCACCAGGTTGAGATGCAGGGGCAACGGAGAGTGAGGGACATGAGCTTTTCATTTGCCATTTTCATCCATGTACAAGAGTCACCTGAACCTATTATTTTGAAGGCATTTTCCATGCTGCGGCTATCTTCCTTGACCTCTAAAAGATATGGCTGATCCTGATCTCAAGATGAAAGATTGCCACCTCACGGGCCATGAACACCCGTCCGTGAGATTAGGCACTGAATTATTAATACGATCAATGACTACCTCTTTTCATCCTAGAAGAGGCACAAAGGAAAGCTGCAGGGGCCCTGAGAGGGAGAGAGGGAGGATTCTCGAGCAAGGGGGGAGAAGTCCCCAGTGGAAACTGGTTTTCTTTGGGTGGAAACACCTCCTGTGTCTGTTTTATTTTGCAAGCAGGAACAACGGCACCATTCAGGAGGTGAGGACCCAGCTGCGTTGGTAGGGTTGATGGTGGCACTGAGAACCCCCTGTGGGGACCATAAGTCTGGAGAAGGACATCCTTCCTTCCAGCCCCTTTCATGTATTCAGTGCTAAACAAAACCCGGTCCCCAAGAGCCTGAAGTGTAGAGCTACAGCACATGTCACCGTTGAGGAGAGAAAGGGCTGGAGAGCTGCGTTTATCCTTCCAGTGCCACAAAGCTGTCGACATCTGCGCTGTGTTACCCATGCGAGGAGGTGAGACCTGACCCCTGGGCAGGTGATGGAGCCTGTGTTTTGTGGGGTGCAAATGCTCTGTATGGGGCTTCTTCACCATGGGGAGGACACGGATGTCTCCGGGCTGGAGCCGAGTAGTGAACCAGTGTGGGATGGACTGCAAGGCTGCACGTTTGCTGCCTGGAGCATAGTAGCCTTTCCCTTCTTCTCTGCCCTGTGAACGATGTCAGCACGTGCTGTTGAGTTTCTGTGCTGATCTTTACACTTTTCCTTGGCTTGGGCCTGTCCTACCTATTTGGGACATTTCAGTGAAAGAGTTTCCTTTCCCTGTTGCGTTTGGGAGGAAGGTTCCATGGCCCCATCCTGATCCAGGACCAGGGAAAAGGCACAACTCCCCAATTCTGAGCCCCAAGTAGAAAATGAAGCCAACTGGAAATAAAAAATAAAATACTAGCTTCACTCTATTTTTCAAGAGGTTAAAAAAAAAAAAAAAAAGCTATTGTGTTAATAGAGCTGTTCTTTTCGGGTAGAAAATGCAAAGCTGAGCTGGCCAAAATGTCTGAGAAACATTTTTTTTTTCCTCATTTTCATTAAAATTCATATCAACATGGCAAATAAGATAAGAAAAGAAGTGTATAGTTACAATTATGTAGAGCTTTGTGATCGCAAACAGATTCTGTAATCCGTACTCAGGGGGTTTTAGAGCTGAATTTAGCTTATTTCGGAGCATCAAGTTGAGCTTCGCCAAGACTGCTCGCCTACTCCCTATGGTCCTCATCTGCGCTGGGGTCACACAGGAGACCCGTGGCAAGCCAGGCTGCACAGCCAAGCGACATCTCACAGATGCATCAGTTGCCCTGGCTGGGGACCAAGCCTCCTTTTTTTTTCTTTCCTATGCAGCCATTTATTAATATTCTTCTATCTATTACTTTTAAAGCCATGTTTGCTTTCAGCATCAAAAAACAATACCGGTCCAAGTACCGTCTGAGCAGTAATTGCACAGCATGACTACTGAGAAATACCGGAAATCCTTTCTGCTGCCAGGTATTGCTGGAGAAAATATCGAAGCCTTGGTTCAACCGAGAATTTATAATTCTGCCATGCCAGGGGTTCACTGCTGCTGAAAAGCTGCGTGTAGGCACATTGCTTGTCTGCCAAAGTCCCTGGTGAAAAATGTGAAGATCCAGCAAAGATACTATGGAAAAGGCTGTTGAGCTCCGTATCTCTGGGTACGAGCCTCTCAGTGGAGGGAGTCCTCCTCGCCATGGCTAAGAGTGAGGATTTACGGGCTCTGACCTGGTCAGCGGTGTTCTCTCCTGAGCGAGGTGGTGGCCCATGGGCAAAGGCAGGATCCTGAGCAGGTGGAAATGTTCCTCTTCCCTCGCCCGTGCTCCTAAACCATCTGACCTCAAGGTATTTGCAGCAGGCATGGGAGTAATCCCTTGGGTTCAGCGTGGCCATCTTGTGTTTAAATTTAGGCATGAGTTGAAATATCTGGCTGGGGGGGAGGCCTTAGAGTAACATTTATAGTAGAGCAGCCCCTGTCAGTTATACAGACTCAACGGAGCGATGCAATCCACAGGAATCATTAAATTCAGTGCCAGGCTTCGCACAGATAAGGCTATAGAGACAGAGAGATGGACAGGAGTCAAGTGCATCTGGGCTTCTGGGGAACAACCCCAGCTGCTCATGGCTTCTGCTGTCATTCCTCGACCGTACATCACAAGATGGAAAGAGCAAAGGATATAAGGTCAGTGGCAAGAGGATGCCCCCTCAGCAAAAATAGTCCCTCACTGTGGTACAGAGCTCTACCTCCGTTTCCAGGCAGCTGTTAGATGAGAGAAAGATTTTTATATCATTCTATTTCCTAGAGCAATCTGCAAAAGGTAGCTTGGGGAGGCATTTGGCTTTCATGTGAATTTAGGTTGCAGTTTGCAAAAGTGCTTCGTTCCTAAAAAGCTGATGAGGTTTCCTGCAGAGACTGGTGCATTAGAGGCAAATCTGGCTAGAAGGTCCATGAAACATCACTTGCCGAGCAGTTTGGAAAACCTAAGCCTCCCTAGACAATCCAGTCCCATTAGAGACTAAAAGACACCAGCCTGCGTAGCCCTCAGTTCAGAAGGCTACAGCTGAAGAGAGGGTCTTGGGGAAAAATTTGATTGGAAAATTCAGTTAAGGATTTGGGTGGTGGTCTGGAGAGAAGGTGTTAAATTCGATCTCAAGCGCTTCCAGAGTTGATGACTTAAATCTAGAAACAAAGAGTAATGGAGGTTGGAGCTCCAAAAAGCAAAGCAGTTGCATGCAGGAGTTCAATGCCAGCAAAATGGCACGAAGACTCTGCAGAAGCATTAAACGATTAATACCGCTGGGTGAAGGCATCTAAGACCTTTCTCCCTCCAGAGCAGCTTTTTTCCAGTCTGCGTGCTGCCCACGCGGAGAGGTTAGCCCATCATCCTCATCCTCGCCAGCCCAGTGTGGAGCCCCATCGGCTGCGATGTCCCCTCCCCGGGGCCAGCCGCCCTCCCCTCGCTGTTGCCCGTGGTTTGCTATCCCTCGCTGCTTCGCTCCAGCGCCTCCTCGCCAGGGGAATACAAATTGGGCAGCACTGAAGCATATGGAGGGGAAGAATGCTCAGCTGTGAATTTCGGGGACGGGTATTATACAAACCCAGCCACCAGCACATCACCTTTTCAAAGACTTCAGATCCGCTACAAATTGCTTCTGATTGACAATGGGAATTTCTCGCCCTTCACAAAGCCCCCCATATTAGCATCTTTATTGGAATAAACTAGCTAATTTCCCCAGTTGGAGGGGTGATCTGGAGAATCCCTCATTCTGATTAGATGGATATTATTAAGCGCCCCGCCGCTTACGGGGCAGCAGGGAAGGCTGCCGTCTGGTCCGGCGAGTGGCTCGCCACCTGCCCCAGTCTGGGTCAGAGACAAAGAGAAGGGGAGCGCTCGGTCCCTGGGGCCGGCAGCAAAGCAGGACATCATGGGGACTGAGGGGGTCCCTTTAATCCTCAATTTGTTCTTCGTGGCATTCGGTAATTCCCAGGCACGGGGCGGGGAGGCTGAACCTGTGCTTGCAGGAATAGTGAGAAATCTGTGCCCTTCGCTATCACTCCGGTCCCTGGGCGACAAACATACTGACGGCCGAGCCAGGCTGACTGCAGCTGGACCGAAACACGTGTGGACTAGGAGGAGGTAAAGTCTGTCTGTCTGTCTATCCAGCTACACAGCAGTTTGTCATTAGGTTCAGCATCCGTCATGTAAAACGGTTAATGGGATTTCTCCAAACCAAGGGCCGATGCCTTGCCGTTGGCAGTGTGGCAAAGATGAAATTTCTTCTGTGTTGCTGGTGATAAATTCCATACAGAAAAAAGGGAAAAGAAGAGAAAAGCCAAACTCTGTAAATATAATTATCCCAAATCTAAAACTTGATGATCTTGCAGGCAAGCAGAGCTCATTTCTCACTGTGGGTTGAAAATGTGAAGGCTTGGGAGGGCTTTTCTTAGCTGTATGCTCCCCGGAGCAGGGTTTATTTGCGCATTCACAGCGCAGCGCTGGCCTGGCCCGTAGCTGCGATGGCTCAGAACTGTCCCAGGACTGTCCTCACAAATAACCCTGAGCTACAGCCCCCGAATCAGCCGCGCTGTGATAACTGCAGGGTTATCAAAGGGAGCAAGGAGAATGGGCAATGTGCCTTCTTGCCTTTAGCCCATATAGTTCATCTCTGATCTGTTTGGCCAGGAGTGGCTCAGATCAGATAGATTCAGCGGCTCTGACTGTCAGCAGGGCACTATTTCCCCTTTGTTTTTCTGTTAAACTCTTGGATTTAACCCATGGGGCACAGCCGTCCAGGAGCACTGAAGCCTCCATGGTGTCACTTGGGAGGGACAGGTCCTTTGGATTTCGTTCTCTTACAATGTCAGACTCGATGGAGGAATTCTGAAAATGTCTCATCTCTGTGCTGAATAAACACAGCCTGAAGGCAGAGCGGGGGCCCGTTTTGACACCGTTCGTCTAAACATCAGAGCAGCGAAAGCCCCCCCAGATGCACGACATCAGAGGTGAAGCTGGTGACTTCAGAGTCATTGTAGATCCTGTGTCTCTCCCTGTTGCTGCGTACCAGCCAAAGCAGCAAGCCCATTTTGGATTGCTGTCTCCGTGTTTCCCCTATCGATAAACACCGGCCCAGCCTCTCCCTGTGGCGTTGCCTGAGAGCAGCTCACTGCTCTTCATGCAGAGCACCCACCACCCACGGGACAAGCCCGTTCCTGATCTCCCTCCCACCTCCTCCGAGAGTTAGTGGAAATAGGAGATGGGCTGCCAAAATGCCAGTAAACAGGGCTCAGCTGCTGATGGGGGAGAGGGTCAAAGGACAAAAATGAGGACAAGTCTGTACATGGCCCTGACAACTGCTGCTGCCACCTGCCCCAGCCCCAGGATGGAGATTGCTGCTTGACCCTGCCTTCCTCTCGTTGAGGGTATTACCCTTTCTCTAGACCGTGTTTATTTGGGCTAAAAAACAATTAATTTTATTTATTAGAGGGTTTCTTCTCCCCTAGACAAGTGGCTTGTGAAGGTCCCAAAGTTGTCTCCTTCTGGGTTTTTTCTGAGGTGGAGACACAAGAGTTTCTGCTGAAGAGCGGATTTGACCTGGGACATGCAAAGCAGCGAATGTTTGCCATCCATCACCCAAACTCCCTGGCCACCTCCCTGCCCGGTGCGACACATACCACATAGGCAGCTTGTGGAGTCTGAACCATGGTCATGATTGAGCCTTGCTGTGGACTTAGTTGTGCTGGACAAATTATATTTATGCTGGACAGATTGCTTCAGCAACCATTGACAGGCAGCCTATAGGCTTTCCTATCCCTTGCAAGTGCTCCTGTCCCAAGTATCAACCATCTTTCAGCAGTGCTCTGGTGATGGGATTAACGTGCATTAGGAGTTTTTGTTCTCGTCTCTCCCAGGGAGGATTGAATGCAGTGAAATATCTCATTTTGCTGGTTGCTTTTTGAAAAATGTGTGGTATGTGTTAATGTTAGAAAGGCAAGGTCAAAGGAACAGGATCATAGGACACAGGGTTGGAACAAGCCTTTTAGAACATGGAGTTCAGTCCATGTTATTGTAGCCCTGTTTGCACTGTTTTAAGAGCAGGGCAGTTGTTTACCCTCAGCACATGTGCTGCAAGGCTGTTCCTGGGTCACAACTGTTCTCTGGGAATAAATGTGAAAGAAAAGCTGTAGCTGTCGTGTCACTTGTCCTTCAACAAAAGACCAAATCCTGTACCGACTCAGCACCAGCTCTGTCTCCTGCACCCACAGGCATTATTCGTCCTGGGCTGGTTTGCACTCTCCCCCAGGAACACAAGTTGTTGCTGATATTTATCCTTGCCCATTTAGGCTGGAGGAACATGAACTTGAGCTTGAGCAGTGTTTCAGAAGAAACTGGCACTGAGTGGAGACCAACATTGGTTTGTAGAAGACAACTATGGGATGGTTTAGGAAGCATGTTGAGAGTATCATATCTAGCTAAAAGAAGCATTGGTGCAGGCAGGTTTAAACACTAAAAGCCATTTAGTCAGCATGAATATGTGAAGTATCTTGCTGCTGGCATCACAGAGAGCTGTTAACTAAGCCCTTTGATGGACAAAGGGTCTCATGTGACATCCCTACTAACTACCCTCTGCACACTTGGATTCCCCACCAATCTGTGACCTGTTTCTCTGACAGGGTCAATGTCCCCAGCCTGGTTTGCTTGAGCTCAGAGTCATCTCAGCTTGAAACTGTTCCTCCTGCGGAGGCAGAAGTGTTTTTAGGTCAACTGCTCGAGGATAATTTATGCTATGGTACTTCTAGTTTGGTATGTATAGTACAGGGATCTCTGGAGAAATCCCCATGTAATGATGCCTCACATATTGCTTTTCTTGGCTTTTCCCTCCTGAAGTTCATCTTCCTTCCTGGATCACAGTAGTTCTGGGGTGGATTGGTGTCCAAAGAGGGTCGCACCTTCCTTCAAGCAGATGTGACACTTAGCAGTGATTAGAGGTGACCACCGAGTGGATCTGGGTCATGCACCTGCTGTATGGCTTGAAGCGAGTCCCACACGGAATGGTGCAAATGGGAGGGTTATAAACCCTTTCAGGAAACAGATTTTCAAGGACAGATTTTGCTTTACAAGCAGTGGAGTGAAATTAGTGGTAGCAGTGGCAGAAACACTGTTTTTGTGGTGAAGAAAACATTGTGTTGCCAACACAGCTCGACCAGCTTCCTGCAAGACTCTTCTGAGTAGTTTGTTTCACTTTGGCTGTTGGCACCGTCTCCCAGATGTATTTGGTTCCCTAGTGATTTTGGCTGAGTTTTCAAAAGCCAGGCCTGCAAACTCAACAATGTTGCTGAATCAGAGGTGGATTTGCCAGAAATGCCTAGACTCAAACCTGACTGTGAGCGCTCTCCAAACTGTCCTGGCCCTGAGCTGATGTCCCATCCAAGTCAGCAACCATAGATGGAACGAGGACAGCAATGGATGAAGTGCCACGGTGGTGTTGGCTGGTGTCTTGGCTGTGAGGCTGGGGTGGGAAGGCACAGGTCGTGTTTTATGAGGGATGAGTCTTCTTCCCCCATGAGTGTTGTTTGCTCCGGTTCCCCCATCTTGAAAGTTTTAAAGGTCCGATTGCATGCTGGATACTTGGCAGGGCATGGACATCGGGCAGACCCTTCTGCAGCACTTCGTGTGACTGTAATGCACTTTGTGCGTCTTTTATGCTCTTCGTGCCCACAGAGCCCCAGCTACACCATGGGTTTATCATTAACTGGGGTGGACAGTTCTTGGGGGGAATTAGGGCAACCCAGCAAACTGGCTTTAGGGAATGAAATAAAGGAGCTGATGTTTTTGTAGGGGTGGAGTACGGTCACCTCAAAACCCTGTAGGCAGATGGGACAATGAAGGGAAACTACTCACACCAGCATTTGTCAGGATGCTTTGATTAGCACCATGACTCTGCTCGTGGGACATTTCCATTTACAAGGTCAATAATGCACTGGCAGGAGGGAGCAGGGAACCAAAAGCTGAATTTTTCACCTGTTAATTATCAAGGTTACATGTTGGGTTTTCCTGCTGTTGTGCTTTAATTTCATTACAGCGGGGTTTGTTAGAATAGAGCTGGTATGAGCACGGATGAGCGCTGAGAGAACCCTCCCTGCAAAACACGCTCTTCTGAACAGGCAGCTCACGCATTGCTTGTTTGTAGCAGCTTATTCTGGAAGACAAGCAGTTTTCTTCCCTTTAAAAGGACTTGGGGAAAAAGGACCATCATTTCCAGGCAAGAATTTTTCTGAGGATATTTTTGTGTTTGGCTAAGGAGAGACACGAAAAGGTCAAATAAAATTTAAATCAGATGCTCAGAGCATTTCAGGGCAGGTGTTTTTCCTAAGCCAGAATTCAGTCTTTGGAGGGTGTATCCTGGGATTTATGCCCCTCCTAACATTTCACCTGTTGCACTAGTACTGGAGGGCAGCCTGGTTTCTCTGGACATAACTCAACAACATCGCTTTAAACACTTCGTGATTTTTCAGTGAGAAGGAAGCCTCAGACAAGCGCTCCGGTCCGGCTGCTCGTCGCTGCATTTCACTTGGCATGTAGGCTACGGATGAGGAATGCACAGAATTTCCCTTTCCACCCCGTCAGATCCTCTGTCTTGAGCCTGGCCCAGCCCCAAGAGCACAACGGATGCAGCTGGAGAAGGGCAGGTCCAATCTTGCTGCTGAGCTCCAGTGACACTTAACCTCCTCTGCTGCGTGATCAGCCAGCAGCTGGAGGTGGATGCTAGTAAGTGGCTGAACATCAGCTGCTGCCTGTTGAAATGGGTCGTTTGGGAAGGAAGAGGAGTTTATTTCCCAGGCTGGAGGAGGTGATGGAGGTTGGGGTTTTTGTGGGAGAAGGAGGAGGTGGCCTTGAATCTGAATGAAGGTGTTTTCCTGATTTTGTGTCTTCATTTCTCCGTTTGTGTTGGTCTACTTGAGCAGGTAATGGGACTGTAGGCTTCCCCTCTGCCTGCCAAAGATTCCTCCCAGCAGCCTTGTCCTGTTGTGAAAGCTGACTGCAGTTAATTGTAATTTCTTAGTGTCAGCAGTAGATGGGAATCAATAGGGAACTGGGCTATCAAATACTGAGACCAGTTAATCCCTTGTGTTTCTCCAGGAAAGGTGTTAGGCAGGAACATTAGCCCTTTGGGGCGAGCTGTCTTCTCAGGGACACCTATGCTCTGTGAGACAATGAGGCTTTCCCACAGGTCTGTTAGCTTGGCCTTGGTTGCACTGGGAGCTGCAAACACAGGATCAAATTCTGTCTTATCTCATCCATAAAAATTATTTTTCTTGGCCTGGAATGGAACACTAGCTGGCTGCTTTCCTAAAGCAGCTGTACAGCAAAGATGGGATTGAATGAACCTCTTTCCCTTGAGCTTGGGAACAACTCAAGATGGGTAGAAAACTGCTATTGCATCACTAATACAGAAATAACAATAATTCATGCCATTTCTGAAGATACCAGAGCCTGGTTGCTAGCAGGGATGGCTGTACTGGTCACAATGATCTTTATTACATCAGGAAAATCAGTTTTATCCCAAGGATGCTGTTAAGAAATGAAGAAGAGGGTTTGTTTTTGTTTGGCTTTTTCTTTCTTTTCTTTTCTTTTTTTTTTTTTTTTTTTTTTTTCTCTCTCCAGTGGAATCATCCCAGCAAACAGTGTATAAATTGCTGGAAGAAAGTCAGACTTCAAAAAATAGAAAATATTCCTTCTCCTCCCCAGACTATAGATTTCCTTTATTAGAAGAACAGTGCGTTGAAAACAGCCTGTAATGAAATTTGCTGTTTAATTAGTCTTTGGTTTATTTATGGATTTAATTTTGCCAGAATAGTTAAAGACTGCTTAGGTTGAGGAAATGTCCTTTTCTCCTTCTTCTTCTTCCATGTATTTTCTTACCTTAGAATTTTTAGGACTGTCAAACGATGCCTTCTGATTTTGCTAGGAGGTCTTCCTTGGCTACGTAGAGGGAGGTTTGCCTGATAATGTTTATTAACTTAATCAAAATATTAACAAAGACCTCTTTTAAACAAAGTGCTGGCTAGGCACTGGAATGAAACCACTGTTAACAAAACCTATGAGTTTAAACTAGAGAGGAACTTTCCTCAGTCATTCCGCTTCGTGTTCCTAATGGTGTCATTATTTTGCTATTCAGTAACTGTACAGAGCTCAATTCTCACTTGAATTTTTCACATTAAAAAATCAAAGAGAAATCAAAGGTAATTTCTGGAGAGAAGTTTTTGGGCTTCTCTCTCCATCAGCAAGGAATCTAATATTAATTCTGCTACCTATTGCTATCTCTGGCCTCTTGGCCAATTATGTTGGGTTGGATTTAGTTTAACCCAAAACAATCATCAGGTCATGGTGACTCTGGAAACTTAAAAAAAAAATATATATATTTTTTAAACAGAACTATTTTGGTTTTGTCTCTTTACCCCAGTTGCTATAAAGCAAAAGGCTTCAGTTGTCTTTTCTCCAGAGAGATCAGCAGCAGCATGCAGAACAAGTGCTGTGCTAATGAAATTCTGTCTGGTTTAATCTAAGCAGGGCTTTCAGTTAAACTCTGTTCAGTGACCCCCCTGCAGCACGGAAGTGCCCTGGGGATGGCTCAGGCTATGGGACAGTCCTGGAGCAACTGGGTCTGGGGGCTGAACCCAAGTGGTGGTGTTCCAGTGCTGGTGTTATCCCCAGCTCCTGATGCTTTGCTGGCTTTGACTGGGATACAGTGGATGGGAAAACATATCTCTGGTCTCCTGTATCACCAGGAACAGCTTTGTAATGTGAACAGCCACCACAGTGATTCCTTGCCGCCCTTCTCCCTGTGCTGGGGATGCTGAACAGGTGATGGGGAGGAGGAAGGGCGCTGCTCTGCTTGAGCTGCCATCCTGCTGCTTGGTGGAGCATCCCAGCCCCCTGAGGAGCTCGCACGGATTGTGGATGCTCTGCCTTCTCATCTGCAGCAGGCAGGTAAGAGCACAGCCCCGCCTCACAAGCGCACGGTGTGGAAAACTCCCTCCCAGGCTCTGAAGCTTATTGCAGTGATGCAGGATGTACAAAATGGGCAGCATTTGAAGTGTTTCCTTATAGGATAATCAGAGGAAGTCATTGTATTAAATGTCCATTTGTGTCATTAGCCTTTTATTTGGTGCTTTGTCCAGACATCCTGTTTGCTTCCCCTTTGAAGTAATGAATATATTTCCTGTGTGCCAGGTCCGATCCAAAGCTCCTGTGTAAAACCAAGGCACCGAGCTGGGGTCAGTCATGTACTCAGTGGGGAAAGACATCTCCAGACTCACCTTGTGTGAGGAATTTGAGGTGAATCTAGAGCAATGTTTATTAGCTGCCATTAAAACCACACCCCTTCAGCTGTCCTGTTCAGAGTTTAGAGCTGCCTGCTCCTCGTGGTACTGGGGAGAGGTTTCTGGTATTTAACACCCCACACTACTGTGGTAGGACATTGCAGCAGCATCACTATGTTGTCCCAGCTGCTTCAGAGAACCTGCCCAGTTCCCAGGGTGCACAGGGAAAATGCTGAACCATAATTCTGTATATTAGGAGGTGCTACCTTAGTCATCCTCAGGGGCTGAACCTGGGATTGCCCCAGCTAACGGCAAAAGCTGCTCTGCTTCTGAAACTGTACCTGGGAAAAGAGATGGAGGCTTTGTATGTGGGGCCTGGAGGTGGAAGGATGACACACGCTAATGAGTAGTATATAGCCACATCCAAGATACACGTGAAATACCATGAGGAATGTGGTGCCAGCATGTGGGATCCTGCCCCAAGAAACAGCTGGAGGAGCTGCATAACCCCTTCAAGTGCCTCTTCAACCTCGACTGCAGTGGGGAGGGCAAGACAGAGGGTAACCAGCTATTTGTGTCATCAAACAAGTGCTGGCCTCTTTCGCTGCCAGGTTGGGAAGGGTTAACCAGGGAAGCACAGCCCCTAAGGACCAGGACTGTTGTTCCTTGCAGATTGGCTTGTTCTTGTTTCTTCTATTGATCGCAATCACTCAGAGCTGTGCCTCTAACAAACTGCCTTAAATCATTGCAATCATAATAAGCACACCTTCGTAAATAATGCATGAGATGTCCGTAAGCCTATATTCATTAGAAGGAAGGTGCGTAAAAAGTGTGGTAATCATCTGGGCTTGAGCAGGGGCTTGGCTGGCTGGGGTGAGATGCTAGGGATCAGCCCTGCACCGAGCTGGGCTTCAGGCAGGCTCCCCAGACCCTCAAGATGTTGGAAATACAGTCAGGCTCCTTTTCACGCTCATGAATTTTGCACGAGAAGTTTAAAACGCCTCCAAGGTTCACAGCGCGATGCAGGTTGGGCAGAAGCGGGCTTGTGGCAAGTCTCCAAATAGCACAGTAGCAAGGCTTTGCAATTAATAGTGTTTAATATATCTTAATGACAACAAAACACATAGCGGGTAACAAGTTTCGCTGTGAAAGCCTTGTAGCCAAGTTAATGGTCTGGATATTTAGAAGCCTTTGTTTTAAAATGCAAATTAAAAATGCTTAGTTTTCCATTTGTCTTGAGGAGCAAAGTGCAGAGCTTCTTTAAGGTGACTTTGTCTGCTCGGGCTGGGGCTGGCGTAGTCTTTGGTCAAACCCCACAGCAGGGCAGGCTCAGGTGCTGTAGCCTTCATTAGAAGGTTCCCAGGGCAAATTACAGGGAAAATTAGTTAGGCAGTAATTTCTGCCTCCCTTTCATCCTAGGGAGATGATGATTTTTTGTTTTGTTTTGTTGTTAAATGACAGTGATAAGGACAGTTTGGCTTTTGTATGGTTGGAGGAGATGGAAGCAGAGGCAGAAGCATTCCTGGTTACATCAGACAGCTGCGGATGGTGATGGGTCATTTCACTCCATTATAGTTTCTGGCAAGTGAATATTAAAGGGTGTGTGAGGGCATTGTTCCTCAGCGATGACTTCATTTGGCTGTCTAAACAAACAGCCGTTCCTCACCAGGTGCAAAGGGCCTTGTATTTGTTTCTTCCTCCATGAAGGGAAAAGAAATACCTAAAGTGAAAATAGCACCGGTGGGCTGTGTCTGCCTGACAGCCGTGGTGGTCTCTACCTCCCGCAAAACAGCAGTGACGTGAACCACGGCACGGAAAACTCGCTCGTCCGTGCTCAGCACCTGTGGGGTGCCTTCATGCCAGATGAGCGGGTTCAAAAGCTCGGACCCCCAAACTCCCAGACCTTCTGTTCACACTGGTCAGCTCTAGGTTGTGTGTATCCAACACGCAGGTCTGCTGTGTAGCACCAGCAGTGGGTTGAGTGAGTAAGGTCTGAGCTTGCACAGGGTGTGAAGGTCTTGTAGCAGCAGTTGCTAAGGCCCTGGAGGTATCTGCTGGAGGGAGGGCTAAGCCTCTGGTGTGCTTGATCCGTCTGGCTCCTCCTAAAACAAAAGTATGGGAATCGATCTTGCAGATGGTGTCTGGGTCTGGCTTTGAGAATAGGTGAAGAGACAAACCTGGCTGGTGACTCAATTACACGGCCCATTTCTAGCTGTCCTCCTGCACCCCATCCTTCACTGGTGGAGCTACTTGTATGCGAATGCTTACCCTCGCCATGCATCAGACCTCAGTGATCCTGCTTGTCTTGAAGTCAGGAAGTGGAAAATTTGGAAGTGCTGGGGAATCTGCCATCCCTGGAAGGAGATGTCCTCTTTGAGAGTGCCAGGGGATCAGCTGGTTTAGAAGATCATCTCAGCTTCTTTTTCTTTCTGAACAAAACCAGAGCATTTTATAGATGCAAACAATTTAAACTTGCTTCAGATTCCCAAGTAGGCCACATCCTAGATAAATTTAAAAACCCATCTCTCCTGTTAGCAGCCACATCTTAAACTTTCATTAAACTGCTCTACCTTCACCTCTAAAGCTGTATTTTTGTCCTTGATGCTCTTCCTGGAAGGCTGCTGCAGAAACTCACAGCTGGCGGTTATGGTTAAATATAAGGAGGAATAGTAAAACTTTTCCTCTCTAAAAATACATTTCTGAGTGTCAAGCTCTGTCTTATCTCCAGGAACAGTCTGAAGAGCTTGAGATAGCTTTTGGGTGCTGGGTTTTTTCCAGAATCAATTCTTTTTGCTTCCTTCTGGTGTAATTAAAGAAATAAATCCCCTAGCAGCTCAGCTCCACATAGAGCAGAGCCCTCCAAAGAAAAGTGATGTTTTGTAGTTAAACTGTAATTTATTTTTTTTTATATATATACTTTTAGCCGCATCCTCTGTCACAGCAGTAGAATGACAAAGAGATAAAAGGTCAGTAAATTTTCAACTGGTCTGGTTAGGCTAGAGAAGAAGGATCAGCTAACCTGAGGGAAAGCAGATAAACGGGGAAATGTTACCCAGCCTACCTTCAGCTTCACACCGTGCTGCCTCGGATGCTGCTTGCCTTTGCCACGCTCAGAAGAGATGAGGCAACTCATAGCCATGAGGCTAGCAGCCCTGTAAAGGTCCCCTGGAAGTGGAGCCCCAGTATGGGCACCCTATGGGCATGGGGTGCTGGGGGTGAGTGGGGTACGTAACCCATCCGTGCTGGCCTGCCTGCAGATGATGGTTGGAGCCCATCAGACTCTCTTTGCTAACCTGAGCCAGGATTTGAGCCGAGGCCTTGGAAGGTGAAAGGCCAATACGCTCACCTCCTGCCCTGCCACTGAGCCCCCTTTGCTTTGTTAAGGGGACACACTGACTTTGGGAAATCGCTCCTGCAACCCCTCAATGATGAATGAAATGGGAAAGCCCTGCTCAGTGCATAGGGATAATGCGCTGGCTGCTGGGCTGTTTGCTGTGTGATAGCAAACAAGCTGCAAAGAAAGCTCAGCAAGATCCTGGACAAAAGGAGAGGGCAATCAACTGGAAAACTCATTGGGTTCAATTATGGTCTGGAATTTAATCCCTGTAGGTTTGGTAGGGCTTCTCCCTGAAACCATTTGCCCCCCAGGCAAAATCCATCCCACAAGTAGGTTTCTCTGAGGTCTCGGGACGACATGCAGAGGTATTAGGCTCATAAAGGGTTTCTTATTCACAGAAAGCCCTGTAGATACCACAGAAGCTCGTACAGATTACTTCTGGGTGAGGCCATAATGCTGGAAGTGAAAGGGATGGGATGTTTCTGCGGGTGGGAAATCCAGGCTGCAAAGAAGAGAGAGGTGGTTAAAGCCCATAAATAGTTCTCAACTAATGAAATTGCTGGGTGGGGGAAAGGGAAAAATAGCTCTTTTCTAAAGCAGATGAGGCAACCATGCCTCCCAACATATTTTCTGCTCATAAAACCCAGCCTGGGTTTCTAGGTAACTAGTGGAGATACCCCAGGGAGAAGTTTCTAAGGGTTTCCCACAGTTGCTAGATTTGAATAACCAAATGGAAGTGCTGGGTATCAGCCTTATCTCTCCCAGAGCGTGGCTTGCCCTATCCCACCTCTCCTGGGGCTCATTCATCTATGAAGGAAACCTGAAAGCTTGGGGGTCCTTCGCATTGGGAAGCCCACTGTTGGGATCCAACATTCACCAAGTTGGGTGAGAGAATTCTCTGCTGGTCTCAGGCTCACCTTCAGCTCTGCTTACGGCCTCACTGTGCTTTGTAATAAGGCAGAGAGTCAAGTCAGTTATCAAAGGCACAGAGAGGTTCAGGTGTTGGGAGGGATTTTTTTTTTTTCCTTGCTGGCCATGCTTTGCTTGCAGGACCAGGTTGTGCCTGCAAACAGGGCAGGGATGAGCAAGGAAAAGGGCTCCTTCTTCCTGCCACTGTGAGGGATGGAGCTGGGAGTGACCAGGGGTCCTATTAAACAGTCAGGAAGAAATATTGAAAATAATTTTTGAAGATAATGATGGTAAATCTAACTATTATTACATTGGGAATAAGCATTTGGATCCCATCTAAGCCTTGGTGTCAGCCAAAGGCATTACAATGAAATCAAACCGGGTGAACATTTGGTTTATAGAAGGCTTTTTCCATTCTAGCTCCCCAGTCTGTAGTGGGATTCAGACCAGTTAATCCAGTGTGTGAATGATAACCTGGTACATTGCTGCCGTCCAAAACAGGCTCTGGGGAAGCCTTGACTGGCAAAGCGGGAAATCCCAGTGGGTTAAATGCGCTAGTGCTGTTTTGTGCACAAGGACCTCTTCAATCTAAGTGACAAACTTGATGTTTTAGTCACTGCTGTTAAAAAGCAGCTATTGAGAAAGTAAACAGCCAGCTGACCATCCGTGGGATGTAAGTGGTCCTCAGGACAGAGAAGATGCAGGTACTTTGCCTGTTTGCAGGCAGGGATGCTGAAGGGACAACAGTACAGGGATCACTTAACATTGTGATTAAATTTAATATTACTCATATGTCCATGCAAAGTGGTGGCCATGCACATGAAGGTGCAGGGCAGTGCCTGTATCCTTCCCCTCACGCAGAGGATGGTGAGCTGCTGATGTGTGTGGAAAGGATAAATTCGGAGGCAGGATGGCTGAATACGGCTGCGATAAAATCTGGTGGTGAGTACGTTAAAAGGGGGGAGTCGTTCTGCAGATGCAGAGGGTGGGTGTGACTGCAAAGGCTGAGAAAACTCGCAAGTCTCAGGATTAACAGGCTGCCAGTCTCTGTAAACACAAGCTGCTCTTGTGTTTGTGGAGTAGAAGGAGCTGTAAATGAAACACAAACTGTGCGGCTGACAAGTGGTGAGAAGAGATTGTTTTGTTAATCAAAGTCTATAAAAGATCATCCAGTGAACCAGTTTCAGATTGGTCTTGCCAGGCCTGGGACTAGCTAGTCCCTGTTGCTGGT
The DNA here is from genome assembly GCF_036417535.1 of Chlamydotis macqueenii. Lineage (NCBI taxonomy): Eukaryota > Metazoa > Chordata > Aves > Otidiformes > Otididae > Chlamydotis > Chlamydotis macqueenii. The sequence goes on along the minus strand of NC_141567.1, from coordinate 6,631,814 downwards.
GGAGATGCTGGGCAATCCCATCAGTTGCTCTGGCCTTGGCAAGGTGCTGTTTGCTGCAGCTGTTCTCCCAGGCCTTGCTGCCGATCTCTCCATCCTTATGGACGATTTCTGCATCCTGACATGGCTGTCCTTGTCCCTGCTCCCAGCCAACCACACCAAGCTGGCCTCTTGTCCCCCCTCGAAAAGCCGGGCAGTTTGCAGGATGGTGCAGTGTGCCTGAGCCTGCCTCTGATCTGACTCTTGCTCTGGTACGCCTGCCCTGTCTCTGGTTTCTTGACTCCTGGCCTCCCTAAGCATCCCTCTAGCCCAGGCTTGTGGTTTAGCACAATCCCAAATTTCTGTTTCCTAATATCTGCTCCAAAGCCAGTTCTAGCTGGGCTCTAACAGCTTAGGCTACCTGCATCCTTTTCTAGCCTAACTGACAGTTTGAAGCCCACAGGAGCTGCAGATGTCTGTTCAGGTATTTAGCAGAGGCTGACTTGTGCTGTGAGGAGAGGACTGCATGTTCTGTATGTCCCTTCACCATTGTTTTATGTTCCGATCTATTTTATTTCCCCCACTAGACACTCTTTGGGAGGACAGATATAAATTAAAAGCAAATTATGCACCCTGATACCATCAGGCAACAGACACCTATCTCTGCCCACATACCCAGAATAAATGAAACCGCTGTTGCATCTGACTACAGACTACGGAGAAGCTGAGGGGGGTGGTTTGAAGGTCAAAACGCTCAGACGCTGTATCCATCATGCAGTTGGGTACAGTTTTAATAGCGCTGCATCAAGCGACTGCCTTTCCCTTCGTGGCCGTGCTTGGAAACGCTGGCAGTTTCAGGTGACAGCTATTGAATCGAGAGGCAGAAGTGGTGGCATGAAATTCCCTTCAGAGGAAAGACAGATGATGCGCGTTTCTGTTCACTGTACCTGATGCAGCCTGGGATCCGCTTCCCGTTATGGGGAATATTCTCTCCTTTTTCCACTGCTGTGGGTGCACAGACCTTTGGAGAGTGCTGACAGCCAGGTGATGGGGTGCAGGAGCCATTTCTCCCTTACTGTGGGAAGGGGGTGCATGATGCCACTTTTCTTCGTATTGACACCAGGTACAAAACCCTCCTGCTCCCCAGGACCTCAGCTCCACCCGTACTGGAAACTGGAGTTGTCTTCATCTAATTTCCCACCACCTTTCAACCAATGAGAGATCTGGTGTCTCTGGATCTGTCCAATGCCGCTTGGTCTGTCCACCCACCCATCCAGCCACCCCCTCCTCCCAGCTGCAGTTCCCCATTGCCTGTGTAAATGCGGCTGCCCATTAAGTCCATGCTTGCAAAGCTTTTAAAGGGCTCCAGACACCAAAACCTGGCTGCTGGGGGCTGTGCTGCAACCAGCTGGGTGCTGTTTATTGCCCCAAAAGGCTTTCCTCATAAACCCGAAGGGCTCGGCTACAGGCTCCTGTTTCATCGGAGGCGGCTGAGTGCAGTGGTTGTTCTCTCCTTCTTTCTTCCACATGAAGAGTTTGTATCTTGGGATGCTCCAGCTGCTGTCCCTCAAAGAGGTACCCCATCATGTCCCTTTGTCCTGTTCTCAGGAGGAATTAAATTTTCCATTGCTTCTCTGGAGAAGGGTGAGGCCAGGCCTGTCCTGAAGCTGAGTACTTTCTCTCGGTGGAAGGTGAGGCATGAAATCATGCAGCTGGGGGGGAGCTGATGGAAGATGAGAGTGAGCTCAGGGGTTCAGCTTGAGAGTCCCATGGAGCAGAGCACTTGAAAAAGGTCTCCCTGGGGCCAGGGACAGCCTCCTGCATGGTCTGCCCTCCATCCGTACCTGCTAAGCTTCTCTGTTGCCAGTTTAGCTGGTTATGCACCGAGAAGCCATCTTTGTATCCTGTCATCATTTTTTGGGGATGCCATTCCCTTCTTCACATTTGCTTCTATGGCCATGCAGCAGATGGAGGAAGGTATTTCTTCTTCTTGGATGACAAAAAGCATCCAAGCTACTATCATCTTCATATAGCTGAAGAGTGCTGATGGATGCAGTGGGTGGGAAATGCCCAGATTTGCTTTGAATCACCAAATTCTCTGTTCTTGGTGACATCCAGATAGCACTGCAGTTAACTGTCTGTGCAACTTTGAGGCACCCTGTGACCAGCGCTCAAACAAACCCGTTGCATCTCAGGTTGCCTGGATAACTTCTCCAGTGAAAAGCCTAGCCCACAAATAAGGCTATTACTGCATTTCACAAGAAAGCCCAGCTTTTGTAATGCCATTTACCCCAGTACTGGGAGTTCTGAAAGCTGAAGCCAGACAGAAGATCAGTATCTTTAACCGTGACATGAGGGCTTCTTTTGGGAAAAGGCATCTGTAGAACAAATTGTCATAGGCACAGGCATGAAGTGCAGAGTGGATGGGGCAGGGTGTGTCTCTGGGTGTGCTGAAAGGGAATGTTATCTCCAAATTGCTCATTAAAAACTTCATTTTAATGTCCTGATTCAGATCCTGTTTATTCCCGTGCAATTGGGAGAAGCTCCCCCGAAGGAAAGCCCATCCCCGCTTTGTGAAGTGCCAGCCAGCGAGGTTGTGGCAGGAGGAACGTGAGAGTAGAATCAAGCCCTGCATCTTGAACTCCTTGTTGTTTTGGAGCACACAGGAGTTTTAAGTTGACCTTGAGAAAAGCCTCATTTGAGGGAATTTTTCCATCAATATCAAATATGACCCCCAGGTGTTGATTCTTTGGTCTACGTGACTTTGGCCATCGGCTGGTTGGTCCTGGGTCTGCTGTTCATGAGATCCAGTAACGCTCCTTTGGCAGATTTTTGATGCTGTTCATGAGTAGTCATTCAAAGGCTGTTCAAAACCCTCAGCTAATAAGCTAGTAGCAAAGCAGCTTCCAGAGCTGTACTCCAGCAGCTCCCTTTGCCAGCTAGAAATTACACTATTTTCCAATTTCATTATTACCTCTGTTTTTTATTATAGCATCATTAGAGTGAGAAAACTGGAAAGGAAGTGGGGGTTGTATAATGCAGGAAATAGTGAATTAATACCTCTACCATATGATGGAATGGTGCAGAGCTGTGACAGCGTCAGGAAAATAGAGAGAAAATAAAGATCATGCTGGGTGGACGAGGACAAGACTTCTCCGTTTGCTCTGAGGAGTATTAACTTGCAAAAAGAATTATTTCTCAGAAATGCAAGATCTGCCTTTTCACATGTGCCTCCTTGTGAATTAAGCCATCGTGGGGATATGGAATATGGAGAGAGACAGAAAAAAAAAAACAAACCCAAAACCAGGCTTTTATGGTCCATAGATGGGCTTTAGCACATCAGCAAAAGAAAGCTGATTTATTGCCTGAGAAATTGTGTGAGGGCATTTTAAGGAAGGGGCTACGTATGATGATAACAAAGAATTGTCTATTCCTTACCGTGTGGCTCTCCAGTGCTAAATCCTGAAAAGTGTTTATTAGCTCTTGAGCATTTATAACTACTGGCTTTGGTGGGCTGGGATCTGAATAGAAAAGTGCAGCTCATGGAAGCCAGGAATGTGGAGGGGTTGTCTTTTTTTTTTTTATTCTGAAAGGGTAGGCAGCACTAGATAATGAAATACGTTCTGTTTTTTTTCTTTTTAAATTCTTTTTTCTTCTTACTTTTCAAATGACATCTATATTTTCAGGCTCGCTGACCTTACACTGACATACACAAATCAGACAAATAACCCGCTATTTACCATGCGCCCTGGAATTTCTGGCGGAGCATGGAAATGGCGTTGCCTGCAGTTTCTGCGGATGCTCAGATAAAAGCCTTTGTAAAATGTATCTCTTAAAACCCCATTTTGCTTGTACTAACACCAGCAAGTAATTAAATACAGGTATGTATCATTTTTATTTTGACACCGCCTTTTGAGAAGCCAAGTAATTAGTTAGGGATAATGACTCCGCAGCAGAAGCTGTACGTATCTGTCGTGCGGTTGTCAGACCTCAACAAATGTGCTTTTAATAACGGCTTGTTATTCAGTTTGCTGGGTTGCAAATAGACGCAGGTTTTAGGAACAGCTTCTTATTTATGTATCTTCTGATCGTTTTGAACGCCTGACAGCTCTGCAGTGAAGATGCCTCTTGGCTGAGTAAACGTCTTTGAAGGAGCTGCAGGCAAACCAGCAGCGAAAGGGAAAACACAAATATCAGTTGGGAAGCATCGATGGGCAGGGAGCTATGGATTTTAAGGTATAAAATCTAGATTACGTGTTTCTAGAGTCTCTTGAAGCTTTAAACTCTTTACAGCCTGTTGAGAGCAGAATGATCTCTGACTTCCTGCGAGGAGGCCAGCGCCGGGGTGGAGAGATGTAGCTGGGCAAGGCTGGAAGGGAGGTGAAGAAGCATTTTTGCCTCCACCTGAAAAGGCGAGGAGAAGGAAGGAAGCCGGTGGTGGTGACCTAACCTCGTGCTCGTCTGCAGTGAGTCCCTGGAAAGGTGACGGCTGTTGGGCGCGTTCCTGCTGCGACGGCAGAGAGCAATGCAGTGGGCAGCGGTGACCCCCAGCTGTGCCTTGAAGGTCCAAGAGTCATATGGGGAAAATTATGGGATGTGAAATAAAATACCAGGCGATCGATGAAAAACATACATTTATTGAGATGTAACAGTCAATTGTGTGGCTGTTAACCAGCTATAACTATGTATTAAATAATCAGTTCAGCTGGTATTTATTTAATATAATCGCAGCCTATTAAACCTGAATTAAGTACAGAGTTAAGTGTCTCTGGGACATACAGCTGAAAACGGTGCCAGGAACATTTTATGTTGCCTGAAACCCTTTGTGGAAAACTCCCACAAACACAGACTTTGCAAAATTGTCCTTCATTTGATGGGGAAACACAATACAAGATTTTTAATTTTGACCTGAACTGCGGCAGAATTATCTAGCAACTTTCACCTAGGCAGAGACTTAATGTAGATGCAGAATTTCTGTAGGTCAAAAATACTTGATTGACTTTTTGGAACTGTTCCTTTACAGATCTTGTTATGGTTTATTTTGCTTTACTTGCACATCTTTGCTCCCCTGATTGCCTGATACTTATGCAGTTATTCACACCAGCGCAAAGCGAGTCCAAAGTAAATGTAAAACGCTGCTAAATCAACATGGAGTTTGCTCTGACCTGGCTGGGCTCACAAGTGGGAGATGTGAATAAGGAGCAATTCTTGCTCTGGAAATGCCAGGTCAGAGGACCCAAGGGGATGTATAGTCCCTTACTCCCAACAACTCTTCTCATTTTTGTTCCACCGGCTTAGAGAGGTTGGACCCCTGGCTTGCGGGCATGGGCCATCGGGGTGGTTTACTTGATATGTCTTCAAGTGCTGCTCTGAAGGGTGCTGGTGCCAAACACCTTGGAGCTAGCGCTAACTACTGCCTGGGATGAAACTCCTACTTGTTACCTCGTGAAATTGCTGCCGTCGATGTTCTGGGTTTGGGTCAAAGCATTTCTGGTTTTGCTTACTTTATTCCTCCTTTCCCCTTTTTACTGACAAATGAAACCAAGCGAAGACTCTTGTCTTTCAAAATAAATATCCAGACTGAATGACACGTAAATTGCATATGGTGTGCATTATAGATTTATTTTCATGAGAGCTTTCAAAGAAAAGCTGCTGAAGTCAAGGCAGACCCTCACTTGTTAGCCCTCAGTGCCAGGGCTGTCTGCGGTATTTTACATATAGATTATTTGCGTTTCTTTTAATGGGCTTTGTGCCTTTCCCTGGCTTCCTGAGCCGATGTGTCATTTCACCATTCCCGGGGTGTGGGAGCACTGTGGAGAGCCGATGGCAATTTATTCTCCCCATCAGAGATGACTCCCCCGATAGCGAAAAATGCAGGTGGAGAAGAGGAGAAAGAACCCACGCGGGGTGTGATCCTGCCTCCCAAAGTTTCTCCCGTCTTGCAGCAGGGGCAGAAACAAGCTGGGATTGCGCTAACCGGGCAGATCCCGGTTCCTGTGGAACCTGAATGCCTCTGTGTAATAAATGCTGCCGCCGCAATCCTTGTTCCCCTCCCTCCGGCTAATTAGCCCATGTTTAACAACCAGACAAAACCCTGCTGCACCTGCACCGCCTTGGGAAGCACAATGCTGGGGTGGGCAACAAAGCGGTGTGCTAGGGACCCCGACGCGGTGAAAGCCCTGCCGTCCCTTGCAAGCGCCACTTTGAAAAAGGATGATAGAAAAGGAAGGGAGGAAAAAAAAAAAAGAGGAGGAGGAGATTCACTCGCTTAGACTTTTTCACTCTTGGAGAGAATGAGTGAAAGCCTCACAAAAGCGGCTTAATAAAGAGGAGAGGGAGAACAAGGCGAGAGGGGAAGTGCAGCGCAGGCTGAAAGGAAGGAAGACTTTCCAGGTTGTATTGTCCCCTTCGCCCTCCAGAGATCCTTAGTCAACGTCTCAAAAGCTGTCGGTGACATGAAGTTGATTGGTTTTGCCGCAGCTGTTAAAAGTAGCACTGGAGAATCGATGTGGCCATCTTCTGTGCAGGACCCACTTGTTAGGAGGACAAAATGAGCCTCATTCATGGGTGCTACACAGGGGCGAGCTCTGCTTTGATGTGGTGGTGGATGGCCCCTTCACCTGTTTCTTCCCTTGGGAGGAACTGTGCCCTGCATTTTCATCCGACTCTCTGGCCAAGTTCTTCCTAGAAATAGCTGCAATTCAGCAACAGGTGACATTTTATTAATTTTTGAAAAAAAATCTTTAATGAGAAGAATATACATAATTTTCCACCTCCCATCCAAAAAGGGTAGCATTACTCTTCTCCACCCTATACCTTACATAAAGTGTGTTTTTTACGGTCATGTTGGATGACAATTTGGCTCACTGTTAGGACAAGATTTTCAGAAGATGCTGCTGCTTTGCCATATATAGAGGTTACGTCTCATATGTGCCATGCATTGGGATTCAGGCTGCCATGCCAATCGCTCTGCAGTTGATGTAGGCAACCTCAGGAGAGGGCAAAGTGGGGTGCGTTGCTCATAGTTACCCCAAGATGACCTGAATTGCTATGATTGTTTGTGTGATAAATAAGCTGTGCTACAGGACAGAGACCAGAGACGGGATGGTTAAATCACTTTCCTGAAATTGATGGAAGAGTAAGTGTGAAGGATGGCTATAGATCTCAGGAGATGCTTATTTCCAGGCCAGTGTGGCCATGTCTTTAGTTGTCTTTTCTTGTTATTATTTGTACAGAATGGAAAAAGTGGAGCCCACAAAGCCCAGTCGAGATCACGGGTCTGTGGTGCAAGGTGCTGTATTTCTTCTTGCCTGAGTTAGTGCTCCCTGATCCACCATCTGGTGCAAAATTCCTGGAAGAGGTTTTATTGGAGAGAGTCTGTCCGTTGTGACTGAGCTCTCTGACTTAATGATTCACCATCATTCATACTTAGAAGGTCTGAGACACCCCAAGCACGTCCACATCACTGTCTCAGCATCCCTGGGAACACCAAGGCATCATGGACATGGGAGGGTTGTCCATGACTGATGCCCAGAATGGTGGGATGTCTGGCGTCTGGGTCTGCAGGACAAATGATCAATTAGGAAGCTGCTCATAAAAGCAGTAGTAGCAGTCATTACAGGCTTCAGGCTTAACATGGTTGATCTCGAAACATGAGCAGAATATATTCAGGCTTAAATAGGAGAGTGATCAGAAGGTCAGTCCCAACAAGAATCCCTAGGAGTCTAATCTGCTGGACATAAATTAGTATCATCAGTTCAAACACCTTGAAAATTGGAAGTAAATTACTTCAGACACTTAAGACAGATGGTATCCATGCACCAGGCAGAGGCAGAAAGCCCATCTCTCAGGGCAATGCTGGTTCCTCTCCCGTAAGCTGAACTGCTCACAGTGGTGGGACTTGATGTGAACTCCCTGCACCTCCTGGAACAGCAGATGAGAGAAGGGGAAAAGAAAGTGCCTGGGAACAGATGACTTTTCTGGAATTATTGCTTCAGTTTCCTCCAGAACACGAGCAGCAGAGAGAAAAACTAGTTCACTAACCCAGTCTCCTGCTGTGTCCTTCTGCAGTGTTATAAATATGGCTGGAAAATGTCTGTACTGTTTATTACTTTGAAGTCAAATGTGCACCAGTTATTTTCAGAAACATGGGAGAAGTAATGCCTTCTGGCTGGCTTTGAGTTGCTAGGTCATCTGACAAATTTCCCTTTCCCTGTTCCCCTGCTTTTATGTACACATGGACATGCAGACATGGATATTTTAATGTCTATATTAAAACTAGACCAAATGTTGGTGTGCTGTTTGGAGATGTGTGGCATGGAAATAAATCCCTGAGGATTTATTTCAAGGAAGGAAGGAAGATGTGCAAGGAAGGAAGATGTGCTGCTCTCTGGCAGCTTTGGTTTTCTCAGGGCTGCAGAGCCCAGCAGGATGCAGCTCCCCAACAAACAGGAGGGTGGGTGGATGCAGGTCAAACCCTACGGACAAGAAGACCATCCACCATTTTCCTGTGGGTTTGGCAGGGGATTTAAGGTGTGTTTAGGGAGTAGCTGGAGGGGGCTTGTGGCCAGGAGAGAGGACAGGAGGGCTGGTTTCTCCATTCCCCAGAGCTATGTGGTTGAACGGGTTCTGGGGTCTTGGGGGTCCCTATGGAGAAGGCTGCTGTGGGACCAGTGTAGCAGAAGACATAGGGGACAACAGCTCTCTGCATCGCCCAGCCATGTGGAAGCGTCCCAGGACATCAGCTCCAAGCCAAGCGAAGTGAATCAAGACTTTAAATAAAGCACAATGTTAACGGTTATTGAGCTCTTTTGTTTCCTGCATGTTTTATTTGCTTTCTGACCCTTATGATTAGATAAAACAGAAAAAGCCCTTAAGACCCTTATGATTAGATAAAACAGAAAAAGCCCTTGAGAAGGTGACACAGGGCCATGAAAAGCGGAGGTGCTGTTCTTTCAAACAATGAGATATTGGATCTAGCACATAGCAGAAGGCACCAGGGACTGCTCCACCACCTGATGCCACTAAGAGCAAGCTAGCTCTGCCTGGGAGCACCCCACGCTTTCCAAATCTCTGCCTTTCTCTCAGAAAGCTGGTAGTGTCCTGTCTGTGGCATGGGGGCAAGGCTAATTGCACAGCTGAAATGCTGGGAGGACGGCTATGTGCAAAGCTCCCCAAGAGCATGGCCTCCTCGTTACACTCATTGTCATTATCTGTGCCTTTCCAGACACATGATGGATGGAAAACCACATGGGCTGGAGAGGGCACTGAGCTGTAAGGGGGAAGAGGGCAGGGCCTGGGATTGTCTTAATTGAGTGTTAATGGGTCCCAACTGGGAGACAGGCTCAGCTGGGTGCCAGTTACCCTAATTGATAAGAAGCTCTGATTGGGTCCTTGGAGGAAGCTGGCTCCTCACTGAACATACTAAAGGGAAGCTGGAAAAGGAAATAGCTGTTGCTTGAAAGGGGGAAAGGTTTTGGTTATTGATTTCTGTTGCTGTTGTCATGATGATTTGGGAATTTGCTATTAAAGAAGTTGGAAGGATTGAAAAATGAAAGACAACCAAGAGAGCTTGGAGTCATGGGGAGCAAGACTGCAGCAGAGCAAAGCAAAATGTGTAGAAGAAAGTTTTGCAGGGCAGGTAGGAGAAGGGAGCCTTGGCAGGGCTTCCTGATGGCTGTTGGCTTCTTCAGCTACTTGTAAGAAAAAACTAGAGCTGCGTCTTTCTATCTTTTTCCTTCTGCTGTGGCACTTCCCCAGCAAGTGAGTGGGGTTGGAAGGGTGGCGTGTGGAAGATGCAGTCTGTGGGGAAAGTGAAACTCTGCCTCCCTCCTTGCTTGCAGCTGCAAGATGCAGAGCTGTCTGTGTGGCTTGGGGGGGCTGGCACGTGCTAGAAGGAAGATCCCAGAGGCCAGCTCGTCTATATGTGAGGATGAAGACGCTTATTTGAGCTTGGGTTTGCTCTGTATTTGCAGCTGTATGAGGTATTGGGCTCTGTGTCAGTGTTGTGTGGAGCAATGGGGTCAGGGGAGAGCAGTGTTTTTTTTTTTATATATGGCTGAGCATGCTGGCAATACTGATGGAAATGACAGGTTTTGCATTAAAATAAGATTATTTCCTTCCTCTTGGAACCTGGTTAATACAGCTGTTGCTCATAGTCAGAATAGAAGGGTCCAAAGGAAACAGAACTTCTGGTTGTCTTTGGGCTTGTCAGAGTTAACCCTTTGCAGATTAAGAAGGAAACTGAGGCACAACTGAGAGGTTGTGCACCAAATGCAATCCAGCAAGTCTAAATTAGCTCTGTTCTGCCAGCTAAATCAAGACTCTAATCACAAAAGCATATCTGGTGGTGGAGATTCTTTGCTATTTATTTTACTTTTGTTTTGCTGAAAATCCTAGAAATTTTTCCTTTGCTTGCCAAATTGATCCATGGCCCTGACTCTCTATTGAGAGATGGTACCTTTGGTCTCTCAGAGCCCTTTAAATCCTTCTCACAAAGAATTTTCCTTCCATGTGGGAGGAAGGAGTGTAGCAGGCATTGCACAGCCTTGCTGCAGTGCCAGGCACTGGTAATAACACCATTAGAGGATCTCCTCTTCCTCTCTCTTTTTCTGTAGAGGACTATAAAGCACTTGCAGATGTGAAGGCAATTTCCAAGTGTGCTTACCTGCTCTCTGCAGCGCTTGGGCTTGATGCAGCTCCGGGGAGCTCTTTAGAAAGCCCTTGTAAAAGTATCAAAGGGATGACTGGGTGTTTTTGTTAGGGTGGATGTATTTCCTCTGATTGGGTTTTCTGGCCTAGGCTTTGTTGCATTGTTAAAGCTTTATTCTTCTATGAGCAGCTAAGGCACCTGAGCAGAGGAAGGGTCTAATTTTCCCAGCACCCAGCCTCTGAGGCTGAAGTGTCATACTCATTAGTACTGGCTTTGTACGTTGGACCAGTCAGTGGTACACCTGTACATGCCAACAGGTGATATCAGAACTTGCACTGGTTTTGCGCTGGTATGCTGGGGAAGTAGGCGTGATGGACGGCAGATGATGTTTAATGCAATGCAGAATACAACATAGACATCTGATCTGTCTGAATTAATCTGCCAATTTTTTTTTTTTGAGCTGGAAGAATGAATTTTTATTAGAATGGTACTGTTGTCTTTGTGCTATAACTGGGGCAACAAATGCTGGGCTTGCTGCATTTTTTTTTCTTTTAAATCTCAACCTTAGATGGCAAATATTAGATGCTCTGGGAAACAGGATCAGAAGGGGGCAAGTAAGAATTGATTCTCCTCATACTCATCTCTTGATGTTGTTAACCGAACAAGACTGGTCATAACCGTATGAATTTTATCTGCTCTCTTGGTGAAAAAGAAAAAGTACAACAGAGGCATCAAGGAAACCAGCACAGTCTCATCCCTGAGCGTGCATTGCTGACTTATCAGCTTTTTAAATTGCTGACAAATGACAAGCTCCTGTAATGATCCAGTTCGGAGGGTACCTTCTTGGAGAAACACAGGGATGCTCCTGGCAGGGTCATTACTGGAAGTCGTTAATCACTGATTTGATATTCAAAGCTGATGGCAAAGTCAAAGCAGGTCAGCATGCTAATGGTCATCAGCGGTGGCAACGACCAATTTCCACAGAATTATTGTCAGTGCAGGCAGCAATAAGCAGCTCAGAAAAGGCAATCTTTTATTTTTAAATGGGAGCCAGTATGGGGTGGGCTGTAGGGGCAGAATGAACTGCTGCCTGACAGGAGGTGGGCTTGCTTCTAATTGGGAGGGGAGAGTGGTCAGGAGAGATGCAGCTGTAGCTCCAGGGCCAAGCAACACTTCCCAGGTGAGATAATCTGCTGGTGTTTTTGACTGAGATGCTGGTGGTTTTTTTAAAAAATCCTCGGTGAATGGCTTTCTCTCAAATGCTTTCATTCACTTTCTTTAAAAGGGAAACCAGAGCACTGATTCTCACCGGTACCCAGAAGAGATGCTGCCTGGTTATGGCTCAAAGTAGTGAGGAGTTTTCCAGTCTGCACTTATTCCTGTGCTTGTGGATGAGGAGCTGCTGTGGCTGTGCAAAATGGGAACAAAAAACCTGTCCCTGCCTTATAAATCTCCCTGTCTATCTCCATCCTATTATCTCAGACATTTTTCTTTGGGAAAGAAAGATTCCAGCATCACGCTAGGGATTACTCTGAATTATTGACTCAGGGTATGTGAATCTCTGAGACGTTTTGAAATTATTTCTCTACAAAAGCATATGTAGTGTGAGAACAATACCTCTGGAAACTGAGAGAGCAGGACAACAAGTGCTGTTTGATCATGCTGACCTTTGCCGAAGGCAGGTTTCCATCTGGGGATGAGGCAGGAGCTTCATTGCCCCTCACTCCTCTGCCCCTGTGCTGGAATGGCCTTCAGCTGGTGCAAGTTTTACTGAAATGGACACACATGTACTAGGAATTGGACTTGAGACCAGCAATTAATTTCACATAATACCTTTGTTGTCCCTGACTTGGACCAGATTTGAACTGGTGACCTGGAGATGAAAGTCACCATAGTCCCTTAATAGTCCCCTGAGGCGGGCAGGCAGCCTTCTTGCTGGCTCTGCTAAGAAACCGTGGCCAGGCTATTTCCCTGCCTCCCCCAAGTTTAACCCTCTCCCACCTCCCTTCCTTTTCCCCATCTCCTCTAGCTCTCCTTTGCCTGCTGGGCATGACCGGGATAAAAGGAAGAGCAATGAGAGCCAGATGCGAAGCTTTTTAACCCCTCTGTGATGGCCTGGGGTGAGTCTGGCTAGGGGGTGAGTTGTCCCGGGGTCCTCTGGGTTGCTTGAGCCTGCGGGCATGGCTTTGAGGGGATTGCATCAAGCGGGAATGTATTTGCTGGAAAAGAAATCGGAATGTTTGGGAGAAGACCTTTAACTGGTGTCTGGTTGTAGAGCACAAGGCTCTCTCTGGTTCCTTTTGTTATTCATACAGTCTTTACCCAACCCTAGTCCCCTGCGTCAGCTTGCGTAGTGGCAATGACCAGTGGGATGAACTAGGAAGCAAATTCCCAGCGTCTATGGTGTTGCCAGTCTGAGTGCAAACACAAGGAATTACCCTTTCCCTTAACACTGTCTTCAGTCCTAATGAAGACTAGGAAGACCCCTCTGACCTTGCATCTTCCAGACAAGACACAAGACCATTCATTTTCCTGTCCTCTGTGTTGCTGAGCCATAAACCTGGAACTCCAGCAGCTGGTGTAATGCTGACGTGCCCTCAGGTGGGGAGGCAAATTGAGTGCGGTTGGATTTTACACTTTCCTTAGCCAAGAGGTTTATAGTTGAGGCTATCTTGCCTCGAGGACCTTCAGAAATAGTGCTGGAAATGTATTTTTGAAAGGAGATTAGCCAAACCTGAATGGTTCCAACTGAATGGAGCAGGCAGGGAGTGTCTGCTTGCATGCCTCTTACCTTGACTTGTCTTTGGCCTGGAAGATGTCTCCCTGCCTCCTCTTGATGTTCCAGGCCTCCTTCTCTAATTCTGGCTTTGCAGGGAAAGCTGGGAGTGTGATGCCTTAACTGGAACACAGGCTGGGTAAGAAGCAAAGAGAGACTGGTCCCACCTGATGGCCCTGTGAAGTACCAGCCTAAAATCTGTGTGAAAGGAAGGAAAAGTGAACAATATTCTAGGAAAACATCACATTTTGGTGCTACCCAGGAAGTGTCTTGCTGTGGTCTGGTGAACACCAAGAAGTGATGGGCGTGCTTTGGCAGCAGATGGTGGCAAGTGAGGTTTGCGCTGCAGAAAACTCCCACCCTGGAATGCAAAGGATTTTATGGGCACCAATAAATTAAACCTCATGTGTTGACTCTAAAAATGCAGTGGTAATGAACCAGCCTGAATTTACAGATAAGGGAAGCAGAGCAGGGAGCAATGTGGTTGTTTCTTTGAGGTTGCAGGACCATCCAGCAGTATGGGTGGGATGAATCCTAGGACCCCATCTCTCCTGCACAATGGCTTTTCCCTCAGACTCTTGCTCTTTACCACAACATACCTGAATATTCTCTTCCAAAATCCTCCCTCTGATTTTCCTCTAGCAGTACATAGGGTACTTGCTAGTTGTCTTTGACAGGTTCCTCATAAAACCAGGCTCATTGTCATGAGTCTGGTGTCCTCTGTCCAGAGGAATGCCTCTCCACTGGGGGGAAAAAAGAGTTCTGGAAATCGGAAAAATGCTGAACACTCCATGAGTCCCACTCTGTTCTGCAGAGCTGTGGTGGCTCAGCAATCTCCCTTCGGGGGCTGGCTGCCAGATCAGTGGCAGGGGTTTGTTAGGAGGGGGAATGTGTTTCTGCAGGTCCCATGCTGAGGAGTGTGCAGGCAGGCGGGAGCTCTGTGAGGCCTTCCACATCTCCCTACCAGCTGACACGGAATCAGGAGAGGCACCCTTTCCCCAGCTACAGTATTTTTTCCCCTCAGTCCTCTCGCTCTCTCAGATGTCTTAAGGACCTTAAAAAGTCTTGTATGTGGGCTCTTGGCCCTGATGAAGCAGAAGCTGCCTGCAGGCAAAATAACCCCCTCTTGGACAGCTGGATGAAGACATCACTCATCAGGCATCAGCCCTCTCCAGGTAACAAATCTGCTTGGCAGGAATGTCTGCAGTCACAGGCTCGCACCTGAGGCTGCCGTCAGCCTTCAAAGCCCCTTCTGCCCCGCAGCCCCTGCTCTCCTGGGCTGACCCCCTCCCCGATCCTGGTTTGGGATTTGGCCCTGTGCAGCCTGAATGGGCTACAGTCCTCTCCTTCCTGCCTCTTCCCATCCACCCAACCTGGCTGCTCCACTTGGCCTCCATTGCTACCTGTGCCTCCTGATCTCCCCTGTTATGTAATAATGAACACTTTGCACTATTTTTTTTTTTCATTCCCCCTGGAGGGAGTTGCAAAGTGGAACAGGAGAGCATGCAAAAGGATTTACGTGGATGTGAAGGACATTAGTTCAGGAGGTTGGTCCTGGTCAGTGAATTAGTGTCCCTCAGTGTCTTGCCACGGGGAGGTGATGAGATGACAACTCGGGCATCCTGCTGTCATGCAGGAGAAAAATGAAGGAGTGTTCAGCAGCAGGAGTGAGGGCTGGCAGTCCTGAGAGGGACCCTCTCTGCCGTATGTCGTGTGACAACGGGAGATGGGACTGGCTATGAAGGCTGTGGCTGAGCTGTCTCTTTAGAGGCAGCTTTGGGGTTTAGGACAGTGTTCAGTGAGTTTTGGCTGGTCTGCTCCATCCAGGCATCAGAGAAGGCGGCCATGTTTCCCCTTGTGCAACAACATCAAGTGCGGTACCAAGGATTATATTTTGCCTTGGAAATTGTGTTGCAGTAGGTTAGACGATTGATACCTAATTTAAACCCGCTCTGTAGGGTTTTCACTTTCTGTGTTGTCAACAGCAAACTTTTAAGTACTGTATCTGTGCTGTATGTGGGGAATGGGGTCTTTGGAGCACTAGTATGTGGGTTGTTTTTTTTTTTTGCTAGAGAAACCTTTCTTTGGAACAACAGGAAATATTTCTGCAGTCCTTGCCATGTGTCCCAAAGCATGAATTGCCTTTAGTGCATGGGGAGGCTGCTGAAAATAGCAGCCTGCAGACCTCCCTTGAAAAAAAAAAATTTAAATGGACACATGGTAGGCACCAGGAGAAAGGCAGTGATGGAGCCCTTCCAGGGAAAACAACCCTCGTTATGGGTCACAGAGTAAACACAGATGTCTTGAATTGTAAGTAGCCAGAGGAAGTGGAGCCGAGGGGTGGTTTGCAGGAGAGGGTTTGCCTCGCGGGCAGGCCTGCCGTCATGTCGGCCGCAGTGTGGGACAGCAGAGCCTGACCTGGACACGAGCTCTGAGGAGGGCACGGCAGCCCTGCCTGGGACTCGCCCGTAGGCCCGGCTGCCTGAGAGCAGGTCCCAGGCTGGCTTTCACCCTGTTCTGCACTTGGAGCTTTCAGCCTCCACCTCTGCCTCCCTGCTCACTGCATGGTTTTGATTTTTGGCTTGAACTTTTGGTAGGGGCAGGGAATATACAGCACAAAAATCAAGAAACTTGGCCAAAGTTGTGCCTTGTACGTGTTTTTGTCAGAGTGAAGAATCAAGACTCAATTTCCCGTATATCACTGGGCAATCACATCTTTGCTCACAGCCTTAAACCTTCAGAAAGAAGATCCTTGAAATAAGTCAAAGTTAGCGTGGGTGGGAACTGGGAACAAGCCCTGAGAGGGGAGCAGAGAGGAACGATCCTTCCCAGACAAACCTGGGTCCTGCCGCCACACCAGTCTCTGCAGGCAAAATTATTTATATTTCAGTTGCTTAGGTATTGAAAATAAAAATAAGGAAAAACCCACAATGATTTAAAAAAACGAAGTAGTGACAAATAACTGATGCACTTATTCACTTTGGGATGAGCAGTCGGGAGGAGCACTGTGATGGGGCGTGTAAGTGCACGGCAGCGATCTTCCCTCCTGTGCTCTCCTGAGCTCACAGCTCTGAGGACTCGGCCAGTTCCGGCCCTTTTCACCAGTTCTCCATTGCTATTGTGTCCATCCTTTGTAGTGATTGAAAAAGAAGGGGGAAAAAATACTTGAAAAAAAAAAAGATGAGAGGTATTACAAGGGCACTGGCCTTTTGATAAGCATGTACTTGGAGATCTCTTAGCAAGGTTTCCTTTTGAAGCGGAATTTGACTGTATTTCTCGTGGAAGGGAAACAAGAGTTGCAGCTGCAGAAGTGCAGTGCAGCCAAGATGTGGAGCAGCTCAGCTCACTGCAGCCGAAAAGGACCTGGATTCTGACCTCAGCCAGGCTGCGGGCAATGGCAGGAGGAATGAAAAGTAAATCTGGGCTTCTGGCCATGAATAATATGATGTCTTTACATCCTGACCTAATTGTATTAATTCTTCATGGCAAATATCATATGGAAGTGGCTGATTAGTACCTAGCAATGAGAGTGGTATAGGCCATCTGGTGCACTTGGCTTGGAAGAAAAAAAAAATCAAGATCAAACAACTGAAAACCGTAAGTCTTTCAAATAATGAATTAACCAGATTCATTAAATTTCTGTTCAGATTTGTCTCTGCTGACACTTGCGTATGGGCAGGGCATGAGGTGACTGTGTGGCTGTATCTAAGAGGAAAGTGACCCCTCCAAGCTGAACATCTGCAGAGGATTGTGGTGATTTGGCACGTCAGACTCCATAAGAAACAGCTCTGTTTTACCTGACTTACTGGCAGGTTTTCCTTTGTTCTGGGCAACCCTATGGAAGGTTTCGATGATATGAAGATATTGTGACTTTTGCTGAAGAAATTATTGTATTGTTGGAAGTAGCCAGGAGGAGGCTGGCTTAGTTTGGAAAACAGGGTGGGAAGCTTGAAATGAGTATAAGAGGGCTCCAGGGGGATGACCAAGTGGCTGGGTTCCTTGGATGCGTGGGGAGAGCAGTCAGGGAACCTGGGCTGGAGTCAGTGGTTTCCATCTGTGTAAGGGTTGGCCAGAGGTGAGCTTGGGTTTGCTCATCAGCCAAGTGTCTTCGCTGGACTGGCCACTCAGGAAAGAAGTGGATGTGCCAAAAGGCTGCTGTGCTCTGCAGCGCTTCCTTCTGGAAGGTTTTTGGGGGAAAAAGACTTGTTTATTTTTGTTACCAGGGATTCTCCTGTGCTGCACCTGTGTGGGCTGGGAACAAATGAGTAGTGGCAAGTTTGGATGGCAGGGATAAGTGGTGGAAAGGGGATGAGGTGCTGTAGGCTGAGACTGCAGAGGCCACATGTCTATGCTTGCAGGAATCACCCCAGAGGTTCTCGCCTCTTGAAGGAGATCATGTGTGGGTTCTTTCTACTCTGAGGCAACAACATGGACAGTTTGGGGCAGTCTGTTTATATTTTGCCTGAAAAGTCCCCACAATAAACACTATAAAGAATAACTGCAAGTTGCTGCTGAGTTGAAGGAGAAGTTATAGGGAGGAGCTGAGTGCCTTTGTCTTTCTGCCCCATTTACCATGTGCCTAATCAACTCTGGGTTTGCTTTTAATTTAAGCCTGCACTTCTCTCCCCCCCAATAATTAATGATCCACACCGTAATCCAGCCTGATTGCTTGACAGATCAGGAGTGCTCTTTAACCATGGCCTTCCTAACAGGCTCCTTATTAAGTGTACATGCTAGGTAAACAAGCTGGGGGGAGACTGCTGTGGAGTGATATATTTTTCAAACACTCCAGAGTTGCCAAAGCTGTGGACCAAAGTATGTGTGTTCAGAGCCATGAGAGAGAGTAATTTGTCACTGGCTTTACTGACAGATGCTCTTAATTCTGTGCCGTTCTCTGAAGGATGAGTCATGGTCGTGCTGGGGGGTGGGGGGGGAAGCAAGGATTTTTTTTTGAGTATCAGAACAAGTGTGAGCAGTAGATGTTTATGGTTATTGCAAAAAGCCCTAAATTTGTGATATTCATGGAGAAGCCGGGTTCCTAGGACATGGCACCCTGCATCCCCTATTTAAGCGAGTGCTGGAGGATCCAACCTGAGGATGTTGCAGGATGAAGGCTTATGTGCTGTGGGCTGGGACTGTGCAAACATCCTCCTGTCTTCCCAGTCCTGCTTCATCTTGACTAGATGGGGTCTTTCCCTGGATTTGTTTTCCCTAGAGCTATAATGATGGATTTCAGACTTCTACTGGCTAAGCTGGTTCCAGGGAAGTGTTTTGTGGCTGTGGCTGCAGTGAGCTGGGATCTGGTGACCCCAGCACGTGAGTCACTTGGACAGCAGGTTTTGTTCTTCTCGAAGGTGCAGGGCTGCTGCTGGAAGTCTTTCTGTTGAGCACTGAAAGGCGGCTGTCAGGCTGTGGCCAGCAAAAAGTTGGAGTGAGACTTTCCTATTTTACTTAGATGCCAACAGCAATCAAGTGGGAACCACTTCTGATTGTTCACAAAATCGTCTGAGTTCTGAACAAGTGACCTGCAGGTCAAAAGCTTCATGCCCTCTTCAGTCACCACAGGATCAAACCTATTGCTGTCCATGAGCTGCAGGTACAGCCTGCCTTTCAGTGAGTGCTTGTTTTTGAAGCCAAGTACATGGTTCCGGAGTGTCCCCTCATTTTCACACTTTAACTTTTCACACCATATTTTCACTTTGTAAGACTAACAAAGTGGCATGGAAACCAGCAAGCCATGCAGCTTGTGATGGACCAGAGCCAGGCTCCTTCATCCCTCCCTCACCTTCTTTCCGAATTGTTGTGGCTTGGGTAAAGCTCTATCTAATGGTAGATCTGATCAGCCCACCACCTCCTGCAGCCTGTCTTGGAGATAATCTCATGAAATACATACCACAGGTCCTCCCCATCCGCTGCCAACCTTGTCCTTGTGTAGCTCCTACATAGGAACCTGTGATTTCATGCCCTAGGGAAGCTTGTTTGTGATAACATGCCCTATGGTGGATGGTATGTTGAGGCCGAACTTGTATGTTATTCCTTTTTTTTTTTTTGGCCAGACAATGTGATGTAATGAGCACTTCAGTGTTGTCTCTGTGCTACTGCTTTCAGTGGCAGCACTAAGGACAAACACTTTGCTCTAGGATCGCTACATTCCCAGAGAAGTGGTTCTACCTTCATTTCTCCTATGGACTCCTGATGTTTATTCATTACTAACCTAAAAATAAACAGCATCCTTTTTGAAAGCCAGCCTTTGCCAGCTGATTATGGGAAACATAAAACATACTGAACTCTGATTCATCAGGGCATGATGAGATTTGATCCTTTTATAACTGGTATGTGGGTGACTGATTGCTTTATAAATAATATCATATGATTAATATGAAGCATAAATTGTAATTAATAACAACATTCCATGGGGCGGGAAGGGTGAATTCAGTCAGACACCTTTCCCACCCCGTCCCCATCTGAAACAACACGTCTGTGGCAATAATGCAAGTGTGAAAAGTACACCTGGCATGGCACAGTGTCAATGCTACGGAATGAGTCACAAATAAAAAAACAAGCTTCCACTGATGAAAAAATTAGGAGAAAGATAATCAGCAAGTGACATCAGCTGCAGCTGACGGCACTGGGCAAATATGCATAATTATGCAAGCAATTTGCTTAGCATCGATGGTATCTGTTCTGAGGTAAAAACATTCTGGTGCACTGTGGGAAGGGCCATGCAAATAGCAACAGGACCAGTGCTTGCTAACTTGATTTAGAGCTTCACTGAACTATGGACAGTCCCTGCAACTGCTTAGCCTCTGGGGAACTGGAATGGGTTCTGTTACCTGCGTTTTCCATGTGTTTGCTACAGCTGGGACGATGGCAGAGAGAACTCCCCTCTCAGGGATCATCAGGCTGGGCAAATATATATTTGCATTTATTTGATTAAAAAGGGAGAAAAAAAAAAAAGCCCAGCATTATACCAACTGTTATATATGTTTGTTCATTTACTCCAGTGTTAGCAGGACTCAGATGTGTTGTTTTCAAAATATCCTTGCTTCTCTCCAGCAGTTTCACTGCTTCCAAATAGGTTCTGTGCCCCAGCCCAGCAGTAAGCAGTTACTTAAAACAATACATTTCTCTTCTGTGCAGTGCTTTCTCAGAGGTCTTGGCTTGTTCAGGCTTTAACTAGGCTTTTTTAATGCAAATTTAATGTGTCATTGCGGTATACTTAGGAATAATTAATATAGAAGGGTTACTTGTAAATTAGCGCTAGGGACGGATTTGTGAGCCCAGCCCCAGCAGCGTTTTTCCTTTAAACGCTGGAGCTGATGACAGGTTTGATGTGCGAGTGTCAAGTGACGTTTACTAGACAGGAGTATTTATATTTTGGATGTGTGTGGTGGGAGATTATTCCCTTCCCCCCTCACTTTTCTTCTATTCCCAAATTTTGCAGCTGTGCTTTGATTTACTTGAAGCGGACAAAGCTGCAAGTTTAGTGTCCCAGTTCCTTCCCTCATTAGAAACCAGAATGGCAATTCCAGCACCCCTGGGAAAGGGGCTGTGGTGTTTTACACACAACGTGAAGGCAGCTGAACTTATCTCCTGCAGTCTTGGCTAAAATATGTTGAATATAGATGTATCTGCTGTAGCAAGAAGCTTTTTTTTTTTCTTTCTCCTCTGTTAAACATGTCTCAGAAGGCTGTAAATACTTTGGGGGTGCAAGAGCCAGCTCTTTTGCTGCCCAGAAAAAGCTGGCTGACTTGTTATTAACTGCAGTACCTTTCTGAAAGCACAATGCGAAATGTTTGGGAATTCTTTTTGGTTTTTTTTTTTGTAAAATGTAAAAAAAAAACCCAACCAAACAAAAACAAAAAAAACACCACCACCCCCCCCCAAAAAAAAACAAACCCCAAACACACACACACACAAAAAACCCACCAAAAACCAACCCCCCAAAACTGGAAAGCTTGCAAATTCTCTCTTAAAAGCTTGGAGTGGAGGGAAGCCCTCCTATTTCAGGATGCAAACTGCCTTGTTACAGAAGGGAATTGGGAACAAACCTCCCCTGAAACAGCTGGGGCCAATCCCCATCAGAGTCAGGATGCAGGACCAGATGGTCAGCTCTCCTTTGACAATTCTATTTTTTTTTTGTTTACATGAAAACACACTTTTAGTTTGGGGGAAAAAAAAAAAACAAACTGTAGCCAATTCTGCTGTGAACAAATGTAATGAAAATGAAAAACTTCCCTATTCTGAGAAGCTCACTGCCTGTGGTATCGCTGGGAGTATCAAACAAGGAGCAAGCGGATCAAAAAGGGAGAGCATTAGCTCTTTTTTGGCTTTCAGGGACCAGCAGAAATACAGAGGAAAAACTGCTGGTAGTTGATGTATTGACCCGTTCTCATTATAACTTCAGTGTTTCTTTCAGCTGAAAGAGAAGATACGATATGTCTTGATTAAATGAAATGTCATCTGAGTGTTGAATTAATTACGTAAAGCACGGGCAAAGACTTGGTATTGTATTAATTTGGCTGCTGTGGAGAAAACATCAATAGGCTGTTTGTGAATGATAACTTCATACTCTGTCATCTTCTACATAGGGATCTCACAGTTCTTTGTAAACGCTGATGTATTAAGCTTGGTAGAGGTAGGAAAGCACTAAAATTTCCCTTCTACACAAGCTAGAGTAGCACTAAAAACTCTCAGGCTTTTCCTCTGCAGTTCAAAGGCTATGGGAGTTTGATATGCAAAGGTGTGTAGGGAAGAGAAGACCAGAGTTCCATAGTTTTCAGTACTGAAATTTTAAAATTAGTATTAAGTTGTTCGCTGCCTGGTGGTTTATTAAGAGCCAGCCACAGCCAGGGTTTGGCAAAGATCAAGATCATTTTCACAAGCCTGGGCTGACTCAAGTGAATTGTCACATACTGCTTTCTGGGAAAAGACAATTATAGCTCAGGAGGTTCTGATTTGAGAATTATTTTGGCAGATGCATTATTTTTTTATATACTTATGTATGCTAAAGCGATAATAAAGATAGGTAATGGAAAAGGTGAATCAAAGCAAAAGACTGAGTGGGGTCATGTTTGTTTGAGATGTATTCAAAGCAAATTTCAAGACTACCCCATTTAATAGGTCATTCAGGGCTTGAGGAGAGGCTGAATCTGACTCCTGGAACTTTGTGAAAGCATGTGAAACCTGCCTTTTTGAAAGACCTCGTGGGCAGAGAGAGACAATGACCAGTTTACCCGCAGCAGGGGGCAAAGCAGGATAATAGCGCGGGTTCACCGCCTGCTCCACCCTTCACCGTCTCACCAAGATGGCTAAGGTGGATTCTGTTACGTATCTCAGCGCAGAGCCCTCCCTGGCCAGGTAGTGTATGTAAATAGCAGGAATCGTTACTGGCAATCGCTGTGTGAGATCTTATAGCACAGATGTAGTTTTATGGTTATTATTTATTTTTATGGTTCGTTGGATCAAGGCCCCCAATTTACTTCATAGCTCTCCAATGTCAACAATTATCAGGCAGCTGCTAATTGGGGCTGGATCAGAATCAGCAGCCTGTTGCTGGAAATCTGCATGGGTGACATTTCTGACACCCCCAAAATCAATGGCAATGAGGCCAAGGACACTGAGAAAGCCAGAAACTTACCCCACTCCCCCGTGCCCATCCCCGCTGACAGGACTGCAGAACTGTAAACGAATCCTGATTTCCACACTGATGAAAGCTGACGAAGCATGGAGGAGCATCATTAAGTCATAAGCACTTTTTGCTTTAGTGGCTGGATGCAAGGAGGGATCAGAGGGGTTTTTTTTATTGGTTAGTTGTTGTATAACGGGGTAGGACAACATCCTGGAGAATTTGTCCTCTGGATAATGATGAGAGAAAGATAAAAGATAAGGGAAGAAGGAAGAATGATGGCATCATTAAAATAAATGGGAAAAGAGTAAAAGCATTAACTTTTTAGACAGCATTTCTTAAATTTCAAATGCTTACAAAAGTAGCAAAAAGAAAATAAAACAGACTTGGCCACAGTTTGTCTCAAAAACCCAACAATATCAGGTACGATTTTTGGTTTCAAAACATTTTGAAGCCTTTATCTAAATTCAGTTTTTTCTACGCATCTTCTATGGGGCAAAATATTAATTGATGGTGTTCCCCACCTGCTCTAATAATGGTAGAGACCAACACGTGCTACATGATCCTTGCTGTCCCTGTTGCCACCTGTCCCCTTGCTTTCAGGTGGCAGAGCCTGCAAACCTCGTGACAGCTGTAGCGTAGGAGGGGCGGGCGTTTGGTCCCTCCAACCTGTCTCTTCCACGGGCTCAGGCGGCAGATCGCGGTAATTTTTCTGAGCTGTGCAAACAATTGACATATGTGCCCTGAGAACAACTTAAAAATGTGCATTTGATAGACTTTTAAAAATAAGCCTCTCTTATTTGGTGGTGTTTTTCTGCCCGAGAAACCACTAAATCTGTCGTGCTCTGCTTCAGTACTGCATGGGGAGGTTGCAAACCCCCCTGAATGGATTCCCCCAGCCCTATAATTCACCTTCCTTTTGATTGCTCTGTCATTTTGAGACTTTAGATAATAGGCCATTATTCTCAGAATTGCTATTATATTTTATTAATAGGATGGGGGGAAATTTATTGTCACAAACTCTGCAAGATTTGCACTTGGAGCACTCGCAGCTCTTGAAAAGGGCAATTCATTTAGCTGCCTTGTTTGATGGATGTAGGCTCTTGTTTCTTCCTCCCTACTTTTCCAGGTCCCACCAGCGTTTGCAACCCACGGGAGCAGGACCAGGAGTTTGATCTGGTCTCTATGTTGTCTGGAGCTGACCAGCCATGGCAATGGAGGCTGGGTGAGCGCTGGTGGCTGGAGCCCAGGAGATCCGAGTTTTCCTCTCGCATCTGTGCGTGTGGGTGTGTGTACGCGTACGTACAGCCAGAACAAGTCTGTTCCTGTTTGGCAGATCAGTGTCAAAAGTGTATTTTGTAAGAGCTGGCCAGGCTCCTGTTTCCACATTATGAACCAAAAGCAGTTAGCTTTTTTTTTTTTTTGGAGACCTCTACTTTTCCAAATCAGTGCATGGTTCTGTCCCTTCCTTTAGAAAAGGGAAGGACACGCTCCAGAGCCATTTTTACAGAAAGCCCCTCCATGGAGGTGTGTTGGTGGTTCATCCTGGCCTGGTGGGGCTGGGCGTTGCCCGATGGTGTGGCCAACGTGTGACTGCAGCAGTAAGGGAAGGAAAAACCCATGCTGGGGGTTGGGGACCAGCTTGCAGAAAGGCTTCTGCTCCCCTGGTGCTTACAAGAAAGGAACAAGTACGGACACGTTGGGTCTAGCTGTGTCTTTTCCTTTGTCTCTGTACAAACAGTACCTTCTCCAACCCTCCAGAAACTTAGAGCAAGGAGGGTTGGTGTGGTGGTTTTGATTTTTTGATTCTTTTATTTTTTTTAAGCCCTGAAGTGCCTGAACACCGGAGGCTGAAATTCTTGTCCTCACTTCTGCCTCCCCTCTTGTTCACCCATGCTGGGTGTCTCCTTAATTCATTATCCTTGGTGGGGAGTAAGCTACTAATTGCAGCATCCTGCAATTTTTTCCACTGAAAAGCATCTTCTGGGGTATTTTGAAGATTGTTATACAGTTGGGGATGGGGAAAGGGATAAGGTGTGTAGGATGAAAGTGGCTTTGGGAACTCTTTGGCAGCTGTGGGCAGGTCAGTGTCTGGCCTGCCTCTGTGAGCGGGAGGAAGAGGAGCTGGGGAAGGAAGGAGAGCGTGGCTTGCTGCAGTCAGTGTGTGAACCCATCCTGCTTCAGCTATAACATCTGGGGTGGGGGGGCATGAATAGTGAGAGGTGGCCCTTGGGGAAAATAAGACACCTGCAGTGGAAATCAGCTTTTAGTTATTAGCCATTACCTGACTGGTGGGTTTTTTTTAGATACATTTTTCTCCAGCTCCCTTTTCTGTCAGAGAAAAAAATGGTGTTTAATCTGCAGAAACAGCCTACAGCTGGAATAAATGTATGCATACCTGCACCTTTGACTAGGCTTAGGTATTTGTCGGGGGGAGCAAAAGTGCTTCCATATTCTTGGGTAAGGGTCCTGCACTTTATGCAAAGGAGGAATTTAAATTCATAGCTGCCTATCACAGATGTAGCAGGTGGTCTTATTTGACTTGCTTGTATCCTGACTGATCTGCTGCAGTCACCCAAGCACTGGTTTGGGGTCTCGAAGACGATGGTGGCAGCTGGAGCATGGAGGGGCTGTGTGAATGCCCTGCTGCCAAGCTCAGTGCTGGAAAATAACTACTGTGGCATCCAGCCTGAGTGCTGAGCCACTGGGATCCTGCCTTTAACTCATTAGTGTAACGATTTTAATGTCGTAAACCAACATTGACAAGTTGGTATCCCATATGGAAGGATTTGAAGATGAGCTTTCCTGGAAGAAATGCTCCCAAATATTCTTATTGACAGAGCTGGAAATAGAAATGGGAATTATTGACTCTCTGTTCAATCTGTAACCAACAGATCCAGCTGTTGAAAGAAATCAATTGGGAAGTCAGCGGGTGCTTTATGATGTTGTAGTGGTTCATTTCCAATATTTCTAGTCATAGCCTTTCAAATCTCAAGCTTCAAAAATCCTTGATTGGGTCTGAACATTACGGTCTGGTTTTCAAAGGTGCTGAGCTGTCAAGAACATTTTGAAAAACAGAACAAGGATTTGGGATGCCCAAATATATGCTGAGGAGCCCAGGTTTAAGCATCTGAGTTTGCATACTTTATTTCTACCACCTGCACCTTTAAAAAGAAGAAAACTACCACCACATTGCTCACTACTTATCATTAATCCAAAGAATCTGAAGATACTTAATTTTGTTATACATCAGTCATTTACTTAATTCTGTTTGTTAATTCAGTTAGTTGCAAATTATCTGGCTGTAGAAATCTTCTGTACATTAACACAATACATCTTGCTTTGGCACTGCTGTTTTCTGAGTACCCCACAGCTAGCAGAAGATTTGTTTTTTCCATTTTCAAATTTTGTCTGGTGAAGTCCACTTCTTACACAGTTAATTCTCTTTCTCTGACTCCTAAATTTTTAAGGTCCTGGGGACTGGCTTGAAATACTTTTGGGGAGAGCTGGTTTGTATCCTGAACTCAGAAGCAAGTGTTACAGGTCCCAATTTGCAAACAAGGAACTGCTGATAGTAATTATTTTTGTTGCTTATTTATGTCTTGATAATTACTGCAATCCAATTAAAATCCTTGCTGTTCCTTGCAGGTGGCGTTTTCCTTCACTTCAGTTTCAGGAGGCATAAACAACAGCAGCTTGTGGAGAAGATCTTTCTGTAAGAGGAAAACTCACTTTTGAAAATTTAAACAAAAGTGAAT
Organism: Chlamydotis macqueenii; assembly: GCF_036417535.1. NCBI lineage: Eukaryota > Metazoa > Chordata > Aves > Otidiformes > Otididae > Chlamydotis > Chlamydotis macqueenii. The sequence continues at coordinate 6,605,025 of NC_141567.1, read as the reverse complement.
TTCACAGTAAAAAAAAACCAACACCAAAAAAACCCCCAAAAAAGCAGAGACTATGGAGCATCACAAGCCTCCAGCAGTGGAAATTTAAGATGGTAAATATTGTAAACCTTCTAATAACCCTTATATAATGACTTGATTTTAATGATATTGAATAAATGAGGTCTTCAACTACCAACAATTTCTGAGAAAATCATGAAAAGAAAGCACATCTATGCATGCTGGGACAAAATGTGCTTTAGAAAAAAATATAGTTTTGATTTTAAAAAAATATCACTATCGTCTTTCAAGTGGTTCCTGAGAAAATTGTCTTTAACTGGGGGGAATTGGCATGATGATTTAAAGTCGGGCTGGAAAGTTGCATGCTACATGTGGGTCCTAGCAGTGAAATTAGAAGTAACGTATACGCTGAGCCATGAGACAGATATTGCTTTAATGAAAGGCGTAACGGTGACACTGCATGAACTTAATATTTAGCTAGTGACGTTTACACTTCATAAGAGCCCAGGGGAGGCAATTAGGAGGGCTGGAGGAGGAGGGAATAATTTTACCTGTCAGGTTTGTAAGTGGGCAGCTCTTTGTATGTGTGTGCATATGTATGCGTATTTGTATGTGTATGAGAGATCCAGAAACTAATGAAATGGGCTTGGCGGGGACTGTCAAGCCTGTGGTTAGAGGTGGGGAAGGAGCTGTTTCCAAACCCACAAGATTTATTTGTGGAACTGGTGGATAGATGGGGGGTGAAGTTAGCAGCTTTGGCCTTCAGGGCTTTCATCTGCTTTAAATTCAGCTGAAAAAAGTTGCTAATTGTAACAGCAAGCAGGTAAGTTACCCATGTACATCTTAGAGATGACTTCATTATATTTTTATTTAAAATTTGATCTCTGATTATTATTCTTCACCCCGATTTCTCAGAATGCAACTGGGGAGCTGTAGGTGGAGTAGGCTCCAAATTCAGCACTTGCGGCTCACGGGTCTCCAATCCAGCACGGTTCTGCCCAGAGTTAACCTGGCAAACCAAAGCTTTCCTTTTAGGATGGAAAATTAAATGGTGCTAAGCTGGTGTTAAGAGCTGTACAAAATGGTCCTTCCTCCAGGACCTTGCAAATACCTGAACTGCAGTGCAACACACACATGCTCCTCTGCTTGCAAGAAGGTTTGGTTGAAGTCTAATTTCAACTTTGTGGTCACCTTGGTCTTCAGCTAGTGCTGAACCCCAGCTCTTTCATCTCCATTGTTTTTGGGAGTTGTGGATCTACAGCATTTCATGCCCAAGGCAGATAAAGCTGGTGAGGGACAACAAAAGCATGAACAGCAAAATGCCAAATCCCAAGAGTCATTTCAGTATTGAGTTCTTAATGATTTTCTGATCACCTTCAGATGTTAGCAAGATGGTTTGGTTTTTTTTTTCTCCCCAAACAAACCTTCTGCCCCATCTCCGTGCTCACTTGAGGCATTTCTATGTTCCTTGCTGTGGCAGAGGGCACTGGAGATAGCACCATGGTGCTAACCAAGAATTACTCCTTGCCATGCAGTTGCCTGTGTGAACCAGTCTTACCCATCTGAGGCCCTCTCATGACCTGCTGATGGGTGTGGCTGGGGCCAACCCCTACCAGAGATGCTGGGAGGGATTTCAAAGTAGGGGCCAAATATCTCAGGAACTTAGCTCTGGTGCCCTGAAGCAAATAGCAGTGATGGGTCCAGGTGTCATTACTTCTCCTCATCACCCACCTAGGTATTGGCTCTGCCTTTGCCAAGAGTTGTTGGCCCACATCAGCTGGCAGTGTGAGTACATGGACCAACTGCTGCAGCACAGCAAACTCAGCATCAGCCAGTGCTTTCAGCTAGCACACAGCTGTGACTGTGAAGGAGTTATTTTTGGGGGCAATATGTACAAAGTAGAGCGTAAAAGCTTGGCTTGAGCCAAGGGCAGAGAAGACACCTCACTTAGCCTGAGGAATGCTTTTGACAGAGACATGTTGTTGCCATGTCTCTTGGCTGGGAAGAAGTTGCATCTTTCCTGCAAATTGAAAGATTTCACTGAAGTCCAGCGGTTATAGGAACAGCTGCTTGTCTCTTGATCCTGTTTTTCAGCAATGAGGAGAAAAAACAAAGATCATTCAAATGAAGTTCTGAATTGAAAAAGTCAAGTTAAATCTAAACCATTTTAATGATCTTGTCTGAGTTGTGACTTTTTAAAGACCAGGGATGACGCTGCAGTTAATGTTGTGTTAGCCATGCTCAGTGCTTATCTGTGAGCAGAAAGGTGATGGTGGGGAGGGGCTTATAATATTATTTTTCCAAGGCGCTGATCGTTTAGCTGTCTAATTTAGGGTACAGGACTATCTCTGACTTATCACGCTTTCAGCGAAGCAGATAGCAGCCAGCACATTACTCACCATTACCCCATAGGTATCTGGTTTCTGAGTACGTGCTATAAAACGTGGCAGCCGAAACAGCGAAACCTCTCAGCACCATGTACAAGGAGGTGACTTTAGCCCTGTACGGAAAGAGGTCAATGGTCTTGTCCTCCTCACCTGCCACAGAGGCAGGGAGAGCCTTGGTGGGTCTGCTCTGTTGTCACTCAATTAGTGACTTCTGGGGATTAAAGGATGGGGAGGGAGTAAACTGTACTATAGGAAAGTTCCCTAACTTAGATTAGTGTTGTTAAAACTGCAATAAGGATAACTTTATTATAGTTAGAAATGGGGGGGGGAAAAAGTCCCTCTCTGTCTGTTGCTGTCTTCTCCCTGACAGCTGGCTGAGGCACCAGGAAGGGATTTAACCTCTTACTAGCACTTTGCAGCTTTATCTTCCACACAGGGTTTCAATGTGTTTAGCTTGTGTGTGTAGTTTTTATTCCTGGTTTGCAGATGGAAAATAAAGCCAGGCAGTTCGGGGTGCCAGCAGCTCCTTGCTGGAGGTGCAGCATCCCCTGGCTCTGGCTGGGTTGGTGGTACAGCACAGGGTGCAGCCTGGACCACCCCGCACTCATCCAGATTTACCCTTTAAGAGGTTCCCATGTACTGGATTTTGGTGGTTAAGTCTGACTAAACAATTAATCCTTCCATCCTTGGAAGCACTCTCTATTTTGGTACCTGAAAAGCTGTAAGATCTTTCTCTTAACAGTTCTTCTAGGGTAAAAATGAGCATTTTCAGAAGATTGATAGAGATTTTATTTTTTTTTCACCAGTGGCAAAACTTTTTTATTTGTAGGTAGTCTTCTGACTTGAAACAAAACCTCCGAACTGCTCCAAAATAATGTAGCAAATTCTCTCCATGCCTTCTGACAGGCCCTATGGATTTTCGGATCTGACTGCTTGTGGATGCCTGTGATGCATAAAAGAATGGAGATGGACATTGTGGAGGTTGGAAAGCCATGGGTAGAGCCCCAAGGCTGGGTTGGGAGAAGGAGGGTGCAGAGGATTGCCACTGCTCGTTGTGATGTGTGACGCACGCCACACTGACTGGTGTTATGGAGAAGCACCTGTGGCTTTGTTCCATCACCCTTAAATCTATCCTGGTGCAAACTGGCCTATTAACTGATAACCCACTGGTTGCAGTGGAGAGCAGAGGGAGAAAGGAAGTAGTATTGAGTCACAGCAGTCAAGAAGGATCAAAGATTGTTAATTTTCAACACAAAAGGGTAAACGATGCCGAACTTTTTCTAGACTGATTCCAGCTGAACACAAAGCATTTCAACCTTTTAATCCTCACTTCTGAGTTATAGCTCAGACATTCAGGGATTTGTGGCTTTTTGGAGATTCTCTCCTCTGTGTGACTCTGGTCCCAAGCAAAGAGCAAGGCACCTCTGTTGCACAGCGCGTGTTGAATGTTGAGCGTGGTGTTAATTTTGCAAGCTTTTCGGTTTTTTTACCTCCCTTTCTGACCATGAGGGGAATTCATGGAAATCCTTGCTGAGGAAGAAGCAAATGAAAAGTAATTGTGGATATCTCATTTCCTATTTTGGTTTATGGAAGCAGAGCCCAACTTGCACCTCACCCTTCTCAGGAGACCCCCAACCTTCCTGCACTGCCTTCAAGGACGCTGGGCTCTCCTCTTTCACCTTCCCACCTTAGCCATGTGCTTACCTTCTCACCAAATGCTGAAAGGTTCCTCCGTGCTTCCCAGTACGTGGACCGTCACCACTGTGAATCCGTATCTATTGGTTGTAGATACGGATGTGATTTTGTTTTGAGCCTTGTTCGTGTTATTTTTGATTTGCATATTTGGGCTTGGCGTAAAACCCAGCAGAGAGACTCTCCCTTTGCCAAGGCCATTTCTGCATTCACTGCAGACGAGCGTTCTGCTCCAGGGAACCAGTTTTATTCCGGGCTTCACCAGCGATTAATTTCTGGATGCTGTCTGTGTGATTCCCTTTGGGCCTCAGTTTCCTGCTCTGTAAAATGGAGATAATACCCTTTTATGGCACAGGGCTGCTTTGAAGCCTTTTCAGAATACTCTGATGTGTTTGGATGAAAGTTTCTATAGAGCAGATTTTAAAAAAGCATGCAGCTCTCGTTGAGGGGCTTGTATGAAGTGACCGGGACTCCAGAATTACTCCCCAGGATGAATGTGTCTGTGTCGAACCCTCAGACAATGCTGAACGTTTGAAACAATATTCATGTAACTTTTCTAAAAGCACCCACTGTTGGTGCCCATGGCAGGGTTTGCTGCTATTCATTCTTTTTTGTTTATTTTATGTAAATCCTTTTTCCTTCTCATTGAAAACACAAACAAAAAAAAAGAGGATGACAAAAAATAATTTTGCTCTGTAAGCCCCATAAAATTGATTCATCCTGAAGAAGTTTTTAACAGTGCCGACCCTCTGCCTGTGTGATTTTGAAAGAAACTCTCTTCTTTCTCTTGACTGTCATGTTATGGGGGGAAAACCCGAGAAAGCAGAAATGAAAGAGGTGCAGAATTTTTGTCTCCTCGCTTTTCTCACTTGGGTACCTTTTTGTGTGCTTCCCACCTCCCCCTCCTCCGTGCTCTGCCTCCGTTCCCATTGAAATGTCAAATGCAGCAGTTGTCTGCAAGAGAAAGAGGGGCTCCCTGGTGGGAACGGGCTGCCCTTCTAACCTGAGGGGCTCAGCTGTTCCCTTCTCCCCTTTTTGGTGTTTCCCATCCCGCTTTCTTAGCAGATGTTGTGTGGGGCAGCGCAGGCTGTAAAGGAATGAGTTTCTTTTCACCTGGCCATGTGAATGGGCTGGCACAGAAACGCTGGCTTATTCTCTCAGACTCTGGCAACAGCTTTCACAGAAAGAGATTGTTTCTAAGAGCTCTGTCTTTCTTTCTTTCTTTCTTTTTTTTTTAGAAGAAGATAGGGAAAAAATGCTGAGAGATGCTGGTTGTATTTTAAGCTTCCTCCTTGGGTGCCAAAGGAGTCTGTAGAGTTTTGTTGCTGTTACTTTTGTTCCTTTTATAGCTTCAATTCAAGCTCCAGGCTTTCAGCTCCCCTTTGTCTTAGCCCTGCTTTTCCCAAGGAGTTGACATGAGAACCGTTTCGGAGAGATGGTGGAGGTTCATCCAGGAGCCTTGCTCCAGTTTAGTTCAGGGCTGCAGTTTTTGACTCTTTCAGCAGTTGAGTGGTGGGAGTTTGCAAGTGTGTGACACTTCACGTGCTTTTGCAGAGAAAATATTTAGTTTCAAAAGAGTTTTGCCTGAAAATATGTGACAATGTGGTGCAAGAATGCTCAGACTCTATCCTAATATTGAGTTTTGGCACCGTGCTATTTGAGACAGGAGAGACACATCAGAAATGGAAGAAATAGAGGGTGTGTCAGTTTTCACCCTTCCTCCCTTTTTTGGCTCCCTAAATATCTGACTTAATGTGGCTGGTTGTCCCCTGTAGCCTGCTCACTCTCCCTCATCAAGACCTTGGGCATTGTAAAATTTTTTACAATGAGGGTGGTGGAACACTGGAGCAGGCTGCCCAGAGAGGTGGTGGATGCCCCATCCCTGGAAACATTCAAGGCCAGGTTGGATGAGGCTCTGAGCAACCTGATCTGGTTGGAGATGTCTCTGCTTCTTGCAGGGGGGTTGAACTGGATGGGCTTTAAAGGTCCCTTCCAACCCAAACCAGTTTTTTTATTATTCTATGATCTAGGGTTGGTCAACTGACCTTCACCAGAGAGGTACCTGGAAGAGAGATTCCCCTCCCATGTGCAGATATCTTCATTGGCATCTCCAGAGCAACGTCACTTACCAAGCCCATTTTTGGCCATGTCTCTGTGCTCTGAGCCCAACTAATTGTATCAAGGCTTGGTCTATATTCAAGAGCAAATTATGTACCTGGGGTAGGGGATCATTTGATCCCCCATGAGAGAAATGCTGCTGATCATGCTGTCATTTACTCATTTAATGAGTAAATAATGAGCTATTCAGAAATACTGTAGGGATAGTATGCCAGTCGTTCTCTTTGGGTGTTTATACACATTTTAACTCCAGTTGTTTTTTGTTGTGTATGTGTGTGGTTTTTTTAAAAATCTGAAGTTTATTTTTGCAGTGGTGCTTGGAAAGCTGTAAATGATCCACAAGGAATTAACAGACAAAAGTCCCTGGCTCTGCTCCACCCTGTTGAAGTCGATGGCAAAACTCCCATTGACTTCAGTGGAAGTAACAACTAGGGCCTGTGAGAATAAACAATAAATATATTTTATAATCAGAATATCTCTCTAAGTCCTGTTCTTAGTGCTTTATGTGACTGAGGTGTTAGGTGCTCACATGATGATGAAAGGCATAAACAAATCACAGACATCTCAGGTGAAATACAGACTTGTGAATGTGAAATTTCTAACTTGGAAAGCTCTAGGTAGGCTTCACCTTTCAGACAATAGTTTGGAAACCAGCGCTCAAATGCTGTTAACAGGAATACACGCAACCTGTTTGGAAGGTTGGACTGATTCTCCATGTCGCCTCAAGTGTATGAGAATATTTTTTCCTTTCCTGTTTGTAAAAAGTGCAGTTTTTAGAGACGTGGGGCTGGAGGAGTCAGCAGATTGAACCTCCTGCCTAGACAAGTGGACATGTCACAAATCCCATTCAAATACAAACCAGGAAGAGCTGGTTGATCTCCAGCCAGAAATCCTGCACGTGTGGTGTTTGTTGTTAAAGTTTGCAGAAGCATTTTTCCCTGTGTCTGTTCTGGCACATCTACCAGCGTTAAAACTATTCATTTAAATAAAAGAATGGTATAAATAACTCGGAGATAGAGCTCTTCATTTAGCCTGTTCTGTCAGTGGACTTCAAATGATTTTTGAAGGAAACAAATATAATTATCTTACTTTTGACACAGAGGAGCCCAAGGCTCCATGGCACGGCTAAATATGCAAGGAATAGCGTGGTCCTTTCCTAAGTCCTAGTCCAGCATCCTGTCCCCTTCTTTTAAAAAGCTTTATCCCTAAAATGTGTCTTGAGCTAAGGGGCTCTATATTGTGAAGTTTTCCTATTGATTCCTTCCCTGGAGTTTGTGCCTTTTGGAGGAGATGGGGCATTGCTAATTGCTTCAGCTGTTCTTGACTGTTACAGGGCACTTGAGCAGAACCGTGCAGCCCGAGTATTTGTGCTTTGTAAAATAACCCTTTGGCCTTGCAGAATGGAGGGATTAACAAGTTTAGCCTTCTTGATTTGTTTTGAATTATTTTGTACACGGTATTCATCTAGGGCGCGACACTGCTGAAGGTAAGGCAAGGTTGTCACTAGATTATCTGAAGATGAGTGCCGTGGAAATAAAGCGCTATTGTTGTGCTTCGAGCAATGACACTGACTGAAATAAAAGACATCAGGGTAGGAAATAGCAGGCTGCTTCCAGGGAGCATTCATGGTGTACCTCAGACTGCCATGAATGCTAGCCCTGCTAGGCAACCAGTAAAGGGAGCTGCATGCAGCTGTAGGCTGGGCCAAAAAGAGAAAAAGAAAAAAAAGACCAACCCTGAGAAAAAGGGGTACTTTCTTCCTAATGGTGCTCTGGACTGGAAGTCTTTTTATTCTTGTCTTTTGTTGCATTTTTTCTCCTTCCTTTTCACAGCCTGGTAGCAGCCAGCGGGTCCCAGCGCTGGAGAGCATTGGGTGGCCATATCCCACCCCTACTGCTTTGCCTGACCTTCAGGTGGGCTTGGAGCTACTTGCAGGAGAGCTGCAGCACATCTGGAGGGTGGGCTGTGCCACGGCCTGTGGCCACGTGAGCTGAGTTGTTGACTGTGACCCTTGGGAAGGGAGGGTGAAACCCACCATCTGCTGAAGGACACGGAGTCTGACTCTGGATGGTGGTGGAGTTGTGGTTTCACCACAAACATGCAGCTGTAACGGACAGGATTTTCTGAAGTGGCTGGTGCCTAACATCACATTCAAAGCGTTTCCAGCCTTAACAGAAATCTCTGAACAGTGCTTTGAAGAAAGCACTGGTGGACAGAAAGAGGTGAAAAAACATGCCCATGGCTAGATGAGAAGTCAGTGGCAGAGAGGAGAATTAAATGTGACTCTCCCCTGCCCAAGTAATCACCCTCATTTCAGGGCCTTTTTTTTTCTCCCAGCAGTGTGTGCAAGTAGACTGAACCTCCGTTAAAAGCAGTGTGTGAGGGAAAACAAAAAGTGGAGGTTACTCAGGGGAGGGAGAAATGGCTTTGGGCGAGAGCTGAGGGGAGTGTCTGGGCAGGGAAAGGAGCTCCTTGTGGTGGTGGTTTCACCTCCTGAACCCATTTATTGTCTGTCTTGGACATTTTCCTGGGATCTCTTTCTTTATAATAAGATGTGGATTAGCAAAAAAAATCGATTATTAAATTTATAAAAACTCTTGTTTTGATTAATTCAGATTTATTATGTATACCCCCCACCTTTAAACACTTGAGCAGTGTCACTGGAGCAGTGATACCCTCCTAAGATCAGGAGGTGCTGGAAGTAACCTGGGGCACCTCCTGCCTTCAGCAGAGGCTCAGGGCTGAAACACTGGGAAGGCTGCTCGCATGGCCAGCTGTAGCTCAGGAAGCAGCCTCAAGAGGGAGAGAAGGCTTTCTCACAGGCTTTTGTGACTAATGTTCAAAGAGAAATGACTTTAGAGAAGAAGATGTCAGGCTTGCTGGCTGTACAAAACTCAACCCTGCAAATCTGTTCTGTGGCTTTGTTTTCTCGATGCTCCTCTTCAGCCTGATCCTTCCCTTCACTCGTGCTGATGACTGGGGACTGCTTTCTAAACCTGGGGGACTGTAAATCTTAGCCTGAGATGAGGAGTCTCACCTAAATGCATGCAGGTATGCAACTTTTCTCCTTGGTCAGAGGCATCATCCCCATCTGCAACAGGAGCAATAGACTGGACAGGAAAGGAGCAAACAAATTGATTCCCTTGAACTGAAGGATGCCCTGGCACTGTTTGGCTAATCGTTGCACAAGGCTAGGACAATTGTACAAATGACCAATATAATAAATAACAAATGGAAAACGCTCTATTTCCAGCAAAGGAGCTGGCTATTTAAAGGCAGCAAGAGGTTTGCAGCACCAGCCCTAGCAACAAGGACAAAAGTTATTCCAAACACTTAAATGAGGCAGAGCTCCGAACACGAGGCCAAGCCACCATGAGCCCACTCCATCATGCTATTAATAGGAAGGGGCCCTCCATTAGCTTCTTAAAGGGTGACGCAAAAGCATCAGAAGAAATTTGTGGTGCATGTAAAGCAGCAGCATGTTGCACCATATCTAATTGTCAGAATAATTATTTTCTGCTATGCAAATTACCAGGAGCAAATTCACTGCAGTACATTGATGTGTATTTAATTATCATCAAGAGCTGGAGTTGAGGGACTAGATTTAATATATTCATAATGAAATAGTCAGAATTTGTGTGTGTATTTGCAGTGAAACTCGTTATATTACCACAGCTGGATTTGTTTATTTTAAATAAATCGTTATGGCAGATACAGTTTCTGCGTGTTTGCCCATTTGCCGATTTATCGTAAAAATTGTGGTTTCATTTATATGGGTGGTTTCTATCAAACACACATCACCCCTCTTTCTTGCGAGCTGCGTGTTTCTGTATGTTTTAAGGAGGAGCTCAATGCAAAGAAAAAGCATTAGCTCATGTGTAAATGGAGACTAGAGGAGTAGGAGGAGTTAGGATGACCTGATGGTTCAAGGTTTTGTAGTGGGCCATGGATCTTCACACTTGTAGGCCAAAAACTTGAATTCTAACTTCCCCCATCTGTAAGCTTGAAGCTGTTCCTGTTTGATTATTTGGTGGGATGGGTAAGGCCAAGTAGTATTTTTAGTTTCTAGTAAATATTTTATATTTTTTTCATAGTAACAACAAAACCAGAAATGGATGTGGGATGCAGGATTTACCATTTCTGATTCTGGAATGGTTCTTCCTCTCTTAAGCTTCAGACTTTCTGGACCAGAGCTTTACTGAAGATATTGGATAGAAATTCAAGGTTCAAGTTATGAGAAAAGATTAAAATTGGGAACTTAAACTTTGTTTTGATTTTTTATTAATGGAGCTCTGGGAAAGAAAGATCTGAAAATCGACAGTATAGATGGCTGTTCATCCAAGAAAGATCACATGGTGTAGTCCCCGGGAGTGATGTGTGTGACCTGATCCTACTGAAAACTGGGGATCTGCAGCTCTGGAGATGCTGTTCCATATCAGTCCCCGCTCCGGTTGGGAAGGCTGATCGTTAAAGTACAGATGGATTTCCTGGGTCTCCTGTCTTGTAGATTTGCTTGACTTGATCTGAAAGCAGGAACCTGGATGCAGTTGGCTTCTGCTTAACACCCAACTCTTTGTTGTGGCCACCGTTTCAAAAACAAGGAGGGAGGCTCCCAAGCCGGTGGGTTCACTGGGTGCCAGGCGGTGCCGGGTGAAAATGCGGTTGCGACGCACGGGCCACTGCCAAGCCTTGCTTTGTGTTTCTTTGTTTCCTCTTGTGGATTTCAACTCTAGTAGCAAAACACAATAAAGCAGGGGTGAGGAAGGGTCAGGAAGGTACTGTGCTGTGTCATGAGTGGTGGGATGGAGCCAGCTTCTGGTGGTGTTACCATGAGGGTGCCCACAGGACCCTCTTTTGCGGCGTCCATGAGCTGGTTTGTGTATAATTGATGGGTACCCTGAGGTTCTGCCTCCCCCTCCTCCCCAAGACATCCTTTTCTGTGTTAGTTTATTTTTTAAATAATTAACAGACTTTGTGACTGCCTGTTTATCTGTCCCCCTGGAATTCCTCTCCAGCTGCTCTCACCCCTCCCCAGCGCCCCTCCCTCTCCTCCCCAACTCGCTTTTCCTTTCACTGTATCTCAAAGGGGTGTCTTTTGTTTTAACTGTGCAATGAAACCTCTGGGCCCATTTTGGATGGGGTTCCCTTTGCTGCTTGCTGGTATCCCGAAATCTCCCTTTCCCTCCCAGACACACAGGGAACCTCTTGCTCCTACCAAAGCAGCTGATTTTGGTTTAAACAACTCAGTGCAGGGTAACTCTTGTCTGATGGACACTTTCTCTGTAAGCTGCTATTATTAACTGCCTGTCCCTGTAGCGTGGAGGGGTGGGTGCAATTGAGAATGGCAGGGAACACTGTTCCCAACCCATCTGTCCCCTCCTGCGCGCCCTCCCTGCGCTCTGACCCCTGCATGGGTTGGTATGGCCGAGGTGGACGTGAGGTTATTGGTGCAACTCTGCATGCATCTTCTGCAGGTGTTTGTAGCAAGGACAAGAGCTGATTCCCTCTCTCATCCCAGTGAATCCACCTTGTTATTGTACTAGTGATGGTAAAGCAGTGGAGAAGCTGTAGCACATCTTCATGCCACTGGGAAAATAAACTGTTGAAGATGCTGGCTTTCCTTCTGCTGCTATGCTGGCCTCTGTTCCCAGAGGAAAGTCCTACTAATAGAAGAGGAGAACCCTCAAATCATGTTAGAGCTGCTGGAGATACCTGCCCTACGTTTTATGCTTTATAGAAGTGACCATCAGCAAAATGTGGAGGCTGTGGCCTGGATGGAAATAGTGATTTCTGTGTAAAAGCCCAGTGTCCTCGGGTAGTGCTGGTTTCTAGGTATGTATCTGGGAGTGAGAAACGCTAAGATTATGCTTGTTGAACCTGGACCTCTTCTCGATGTTAACAGAAGACTTTGTCATCATGTTCCTCCTATGAAGACCATCTACCTATTTTAATAATTTTATAAAGAACTTTGCTTCCCATCTTTACTTGCCTAGGCTTGCTGCTCTCCAGATCCAGGTTTTAATTGACATACAGCTTGTGGCATGGCTGGAGGCTATGCCAATAATGCACATATTCATGGCATGGCAGGCAGATAGGCCCCCTCCCTCAAACACCATCACTCAAAGCCAACATCAGACAAGCAGCCGGCTTTGATGTGGGTCTTGGGTTTTGCAGCCTCAGAAGAAGAGTCTTTGGAGCCCCATTTGCACTTTTCCTCCCGCCAGACGTTGCAGCAGTGTCATAACAGCCAAGCAACTGTGTCCTTGGTGTGGTAGAAGGAGCATTTTGCAGTTCCTCAGCAGACACGGTTGCGTTGGAGAGTAATCAAGAGCAGCCTGGGCTGTGCGAGGATGGGTGCTGTGAAAATAATAATAATCAGGGATGTGGGGGGACACAGGGCTGCTGTTGGACCATCTGAGGCCCTTGTCAGAGGACATTAGCCCTGCAATTAGGAGAAGCTGAAGAGGAGGACAGGGAAGACAGAGAAATGCTGCAGTGTGGAGGGCTTTGTGTCAGCATACAAAGCTTTTTTTTTTCCTCAGCGGGGCTGCTGGGATTTGCTCAGGTCTCCTCCCAGATAAATTAACTCAATACACCACCTGCTCCTTTAATAGGGCCAGGCTAACTCCACTGCAGACCTGGCCTTTCTTTCCTTCTCTTTTTTTCTTTCTTTATTTTTTTTTCTTTTTTTTTAAAATGACATGGAACCAGCCTGTGAACTCCCTTTTCCTATTTTCTTCCCCCATAAACCACTCTTTCTTATGGAGGGTGTGATTGTTTCCCCAAGAAGAACGACTGGGAAAAAAAAAACCAACAAAACAGTTGAAAGATTTAGAACAAAACCCCACGAAAAAAAAAAACCTCAAGCTGGCAAGAGGTGAAGGGTGTGTAATTGCTATTCCTTATGCAGCCTGCTAAAGCTGCATGTTTTAACCATCTGAGGACAGCAGGGAATTTTCTCTTCCAAGAGAGTCAAACGTGGGGTTTGCATTTTCTTTCTTTTCAGGAGGGGTGCGGGGAGAGAGAGGTGGGCTTCATTTTCCTTGGGATTAGCTAAAGCTCCTTCCACTTTTATGTTGGCAACATAAGGTTTCACCAGACCTCTGATCCTGGGCTGAATAAAAATATAGCGTTACCGTCAAACTGTGAAACGGGGGGCTTGAACTGAACTGGATTAAAGCGTATTCGAGACGGCGTTCTTCGCTTGATCGAGTGATGGTGTGGGGGCCTGCTGCCGCGGTGCCCAAACCAGCCCACGGCTGTGCTGGAGCATAAGGGGGGGGGGGGTCCTGTTCCTTGCTGCTAACCGGAGAACCTCAGGCTGGATTTTCTTCTAGGACATTTGTCTTAATGCTCAGATGTCCCATTGCTGCAATTCTGTGGGTTTATTCTTGACAATGCACCATAGGCAACAGGCTTGCTAATCGGTAGGGTGCACCTCATCTTCATGGAGATGTATGCATGAGCTTTAATTGCAAATAAATGCGCTGAGCCACATTTGCTTATAGTTTGGCATTTGTCTTTCCCATATGAATAAACATCCCTGGCTGCTCATCTCTGTCCTACGCGCGCTCTGACAGCACTTTCGCAGCCTGTTTGCCACCGTTGGCTCTTGGTTTGCTCTTTGGACATTTTTCTTGCCAGATTTTCCAGGCTTTTCCTGACCTCCACAGACGGTCCAATGCGTTGTGGGTTTAGTGGTATATTTTACAATGGAGCAGAGGCCTGGAGAATCTACTCGTGCCATGTCGTGTGTTGTGCCTCCCGTCTCAATGAGTGCCTGCGTGCTTGGATGTATCCCCATATGTCCAGTAATGAGCACGGGCTAATTGTCTAAGCAGATAGAAAAATAGATAGGTAATTTGTAGCTATTTAATTTTACATTAGGCAGAGGGATGTAGGGGCAGAGGCTAATGTTGTTGGCATTTCTTTTCAGGGTTGTTAACCAGATATGCTGCCTCTGGGGCATAACAATGCCTCCCTTGGTAGAGCTCTCTAATACTTTTATTACGTTCTTATTAATTTAGCAATGGCCTAAAGTCTGTGAGGCACCTTCCAAGGCATGATCCTTGCCCTGAGGACCTTACAGACTAATTCCAAAGCACGATACAACCGGGGATTACTCAGTGAGGGCAAGGGCCTAATGGAGTAAGAAATGGTTTGTGTTAGATAAATGGATAAGAATGAATCAGTGGAAGAGTTAATCACGTCGTTCCTTGCAGGCATGCGGGGATAAGTGGCTCCTTAGGAGGTCTGCGGTGTGGCCGGTCAGTTGAGCGAGGTCTTTCCAAGCAGGCAGCATGGATGACAGTTGCCTCTTCTCTCCCAGCTCTGTTCTGCACCAGCTGCATGTGGATGGCTGCTCTGGGAAGCAATGCGCTCCAAGAATCTACACGGGTAAATGGTCTGGTCAGCCAATGCGTTGGCCGTAGCCTCCAAAACGAGACAGGTCCTGTCCCCTGGGGACACAAACAGCTCTTACCCCACCATCCCTCTTAGCCTTCCCCCAGAAGACTGGGGGAGTTGTTTTGAGTTGGAGTGAAATTGTGAAGCTGTGCATTTTTGCCATGGATTTCAGTTCTTGGGAAGCCACAAACCAATGGTCCCAGACACAAGGGCTATGCAGGAAGCTGAGGAAAGGGCTGGAGGGGAGCGGGGGCTGGAAAAGAGCTTCTGCTCCGGGGTGGCCCAAGGGCCCCCCCTCCTCGTGCCCCCCAGCACCTGTCCTCCTCGTTTGAAGCCTGTAAGCTGCCTGGCATGGCCAGTGTCCTGTGGGACAGATGGATCTGCGACAGCTGAGGGAGCTCATGGCAGGAGGGATGAAAGCGAGACGGCGAGCCCTCCCCTCGGTGCCTCGGTAGCGCGGGCTGGTGTGAGCCGGTGGGGAACATTTGGTGTCCATGTGGCATCTGGCAGCAGAGTTTGCTTCTCTGGCATTTCCTTTGGTGAAAGGAAGAGCAAAGCAATTTGCTTGCAAGCAGCTGCTCTGCTCCTCTGGGAGGCAACAGCATCATCATCATCCTCCCCCCTGCCCTGGCCCTTCAGCTGGGTGCTACAGCACAGTCCCCTAAACATCCCCAGCCCCAGGTAAACATCCTTTGCCCTCATTTACTCCCTTATTTTTTTTTAACTACTGAGAAAATAAAAAAAATATCTGCATCACTTTAAAACCAGTTGCTGTGGCAACTGGATGTGGGGTTTAAAGTGGCCGGCTCCGTCTTCTTGACATCATTGTTTGACTTTCAGTTGCTGGAGCAACAGATCTCTGGGAAGAACCAGCGAGGTCGAGGTTTCTCTTTCTTTCTTCCTCCACATTGCTTTTCTTTGGGGCCTGAGAGCACCAGCGATGGTTTGCTTTTCACTGAAGACACACACTGTTAACATATGATGGGAAGATGTCAGGCAGTATTAGAAGAAATGGAGGTTAGGTCAAAGGCTCATTACAATGGGAGAATTCCTACAAAACTGAAAAAAAAAAAAAAAGAGGGGATGAATGAGCCATTATATTTCCCAAGATCAGAGGGTTAGAGAAGACGTGGCTCCAGCACACTCAGTGTTAGGCATTTATCATGTAACATTATTTATCTGTTGTTCCAAACCCCAAGTTTTTCCAAAGCGGATACAAAGCTGCAGCGATAAGCAGAGAATGTAAAATGTCATCAGATATAACTGTATAAGTCAATACCATAACGTAGCTCCTTCATTTCCTCTTAATGAAACATTATGCTTATAGATTCCTTCCAAAAAAGTTTTTCCTTCTGTCAGCGTTTCCTCTGCAGTGGGATACAGAAGCGGGTATGGGACAGCTATGCACCTGATTATTGCTTTCTAACAGTTGTATGTCCTCCCCGTGGATGGTCCAGAGCTTTGGCTGTACCTACAAGGGTGGTGGCCAGGTGCTGCCAGTCAGATGCACCAGTGTCAGCCTGTGCCAGGAGCGCTGAGGGACTCTGTCCCTGTTGGGACAAGGGTATCTTGAAGATGATGCACCCAGAGTTCAGTAAGCAGGATACTGTCCTTTACCAAAATCTTATAGTGAGCAACACTCAACTCCGTTTTCCCAGTCTGAGACTCTCTCCACTGGTTTTACACGCTGGTGGTTAACAGCATTCCGGTCCTGGCCGAGCTCTTTAGGTGACCAAGTGCCGTAATCCTGCATGGAGCTCTTTGTGAGCTGGTTTTCCTCCAGGGTTAGCGTTTGCAGAGCCAGAGGTGACAACAGCTACGAGCTTTTAAGCCAATGCTGAATTTGCACTTCTCTGGGTTTGAGTTTTGAATTTCTTCCTGGCGTGAGGCTGGTCAGGCGTGGTGGAAAGGCCAGACCAAGGAGGAGGCTGGAGGTAGGATGATGCATGCACTGGAATACAGTTTTGGCATTATGCATCGAATTAGTAATAATTGAAATGTCAAAGCAGAGGCTGGTTTTTGGCAAATGCTTTGAGTTTAAAACCTAAATGATACACTACTGCTCTTTCAGGAGGCTAAATGTGTCCTTGGTTACCTGATAAAATATCCGTAGGATTTCGGTTTGTGTCAGTACATCAGGAGTGGCCCTAAGTGATAACATTGGATGGAATAGGATAAATGAAATGTAAATTGTGATTTTTAATAAAAATGCAATTGGAATTTAAAAGCAAATTTTGAAAATAAAACTAGAGAACTAGTAAAAAAACCAGTTAAATCTGTTGGTGTCAAGGTAAAGGAAACTGTCATTAAAAGCTACTTAAAAAGCAGAATTATTCTTATTCTGAGAATTCCTGTTAATGAATCTGCCTGTCCAGCTCAGTCCAGGTTTCCATATATACATGAAAAAGTGCAAACTTTTTCACAATGAAGTTATGGTTTCAGTATTACACCCTCATTGCCCACAAAATACACAGAATTCAAATTAACAAATATACATGCCTCAAAGTCTACACAATGCCGGCCACAAATATGCATGCAAGAACGCTGGTTGCGAGAGTTTGGAGTTAGCTATTAGCGAACATTTGTATGGTGTTCAGATAATTTGTTCTTAAATGCCACACACGTACCACATGGTTCAGATGTGGTTTGGGGAACTATAAAATGGGATTTCAAACCAGTTCTGTCCCTACTTTTAAATCTATGGCTCAACAAGGGCTCGGATGCATCTCGGATATAGGGTTGGCGTCCTGAGTCTGGGATATTGTGGCTAGCTGGGTTTTGTGGAGGCTAAAAGGCATGGATGCAGCTGCTTATTAGTCAATTTGTGCACATGCCAGTCTGCAGTGAAATGTACTTGAAATAACCTATCCTAGATGCCTCTACGAGGATGATGGCCCTGATGATTTAGCTATTTCGGTTCCAGCTTGAATTATTCATGTCTTTGAAAACACTCATGAATTATTTGTGTTTTCACTAAATATATAATTTAAAAACCCAAATCCTTCTGATGAAATACAAAAATTAAATTTATTTATTTATTTTTGCTGCTCTGAGATGGTACCCCCGCCCTGGAACAGCCCTTCAGCCGTAGGCTCATAGGGAGCTGCAGCGCCAGGGCACAGTGATGTCTCCGGCATCAGCATCCCTGCCTTGACCAGGGCATCAGCCCCTTGATTCAGCAAGAAAAAGGAAGACTCTTATAAAACTTAGATCAGCTTGTTTTCTTAACTTCTAGGTACCGGGTTTTTGAGAATGGTGACTATCTTGCACACATGGGTTTAGGGTTTAGAGTCTGATTTATCAGGCTGACACATCTGGCTTTAAGATGCCCAGCAGTGGATCAAAAGAGCTTGATCCCTGCCTGCGATGCAAAGTCCCGATCTGGTACAAATTCGTGAGTTGATTCAAATGCATTCAACTCTTTTGGTGACATAACTTTATCCTGGCAACCTCTATGCCAAGTCCCATAGTGTCTGTTATCTTCAGGCTGACATAATGTGGCCAACTGACTTAAAACTGGAGCACATCATATCATGTGCTTGGGCTAATTCAACAAAAATTTGTTTGTGCTTGATCCAGATCAAATCTGTCCTGCCACGAAATCTGGGAGTACAACAGATGTGATATTAATAGATGTGGAACCACAGCCTGAGCCTCTCCCCCTCCCCAGACATCTGCAGCCGAGGGGGGACGGCAGCGCTGGGAGGAGGCATCCTGTAGGGACAGCAGTTCTGCTCTCATTTAACTGTGTGAACTTCCCAGCACTTACATTAATTTTAAAGAAAGTACTTTGGCATAACTGACATAAAATCTGGTCCCTTCACCTCAAGGGATTAGTTTCTTCCAAGTGAAGGTTGAGTAGCTGCACTCTAATGAAGCATCTTAACATATGATGTAGTTTTTCTTATTTTTTTTTCCTCACAACTCTTTCATTGCAGTAGAACTGCTTTATCTGGCTACTATATTAGTAATTTTTTAACTTCTTTGGGCTTCAGATTGTCTGGAAGATCTGGCTGGCCCAGAAGCTTTGATTTCACATGGATGCAATATTGCCCTGAAATGCTGAGCCTTGTTAAAAATTGTTCCCTCCATTTCATTGCTTCTGTGAAACCAAGATTTGTGCTTTTCCCTATGGAAAAAAAAAAATAAAAAAAAATTGCCTCACAGCTTTCCATCAGATTCCCTCATCTTTTTTCTCTTCTACCGACTTTACATTCCAGGAGAAATCTTTTACTTTCGTGGCTTCTGTCATAAGAATTTAGATCCCCCACCCCACATTAGCTGATTAACGTGCTTTCATTTTGTCTAAAGCACCAACTGCTTATGCTGACTTCTCGGGTGGGGGTGTGAGTGCGTGTGCTCAACAAAAGCCTTTTCTCTCCTCATCTCTGTGTTCTGGGACCGAGGCCAAGTTGTGATTGTAATAATGTAATCTCTTCTGAATACTTGAAGTGATGGAAAAAACCAAGATTTTGAAAATGAAATAGATTAATCTATACAGCTAGAGGGGGGAAACCATGCATTTTAATTAGCTCTTGAGAGTAATTTTCCTTAAAGTCGTACAAGCCAGGTGTGCAAAAGTATTCTCCTGCCTTGAGAGTCTTGCCTCTCCTTCTGGAGTCCTTGGAAAAGATGGTGACAAGTGACAAGTTCGTTGGGGATGCTTCTGTTGAAGGAACTGAACATAAGGCAACTTGACAGGACCTGATTTTTCAGAGGTTGCACTTATAGCACTCTCTGAAAATCAAGCTCCTCTTTTCCTAAAAATGCCTCGAAAATTGAAGCAGCTGCTCACTTCAGCATGCAGGAGGACTCTGTTTCTTTGTGTGCTCGTGCACACAGGGGAACGGTGATTTATCAAGTCATTTTATTTAACTTTTGCTCAGGATAAGATCATTCCCTAAAAGGTGTTCATGGTTTATTACATTGCTGGCTGGGGCTGCTAGCCATTCTGCAGGCAGGAGAGAAGAGAAAGGGGATAACGTGCTTTTCACTGGCCAGGGGCACGGGGCTTGTGTTAGAAGAAGAAAGCTGACCCGCTGTAACTCGCTGTACACCTGCTCCTACTCTGCCTCCTTGTGAAATTAAAATCATTTACCCGCAGTGTGGTGGTTTTGCCCGTCCACACAGCCTGGGCTGGCAGAATGCACCCAGGTAGTGGCCATCACTTGGCTGGTGAACACCATCTGTCAACCCAACGTAATCCAATGACATCTGATCGTGCGCCAACACTCTTCAAAAACCCTTCTTAGTTGTGATGCTGCCTAATATTCACCCTCGTTTCCTTTTTTTTAATAGGGAAGGGGTAGTTTTCTGATGTCATAGCAAATAAAACATAGTGACTGGGACTGGAGAAGCGTTTGATTCCTTGACAAAGATGTTTATTGACTGATTGAGTCTGGTCTTTGCCCAGAGCCTCCCCTGCTTCCCCTGTACCAGGCGCATAACAAAAATCTCCCATCCCAACGTGCTAACAAACTCTTCAGCCTCCTCTTTCAGCCCTGATCTAAGACCGACTGCGAAGGATACATGATTTTAGAGAATGCACTGCTTTACCTCAGTCTGAGTTTTATATTCCAGCTAGGCATACTGAAATTTTTCAAACTTCCTCCTCAATCAGTCACTTTGGCATCGTAATGGCTTGAGCTGCTCTTTCCTTAAGTCTGTTTTAATTCTTTACCTTTGTATTTCAGCAGCACGTTGCCTTGAATTTACAGTTCCTGTTGAATTCCTCTATGAATAGCACCTAGGTTTCCTACTCTGCAGCTGCAAACAAGGTTTAAAAGCTTTTGGGATTTCTTGGCAGCTAATAACTCCCAGACTTCAGCATAGTTCATTTTCGAAATGTTTCTCATGCTTCAATCTGGACAGCGTTATGCAGGTCAGGGAATCCTGTCAGACTAGGGGCCAGGGGAGGATGTTCCATCAAAAGCTTTTCTGGCAAATTAAAAAAAAAAAAAAAAGCCAAAAGGACCTTTAGGAATACTGCTTAATATCCTTTCCATCCAAAATAGGAAAAGCACCTGTAACTGATGCCAAGCACAGGACAAAATAAATAAAAAAAAATCCCCAAGCAAAGACCTCCAACTGGAAATATTTCCTGAATGATCTCACTGCGAATCCCGTAAGTGGCTGGATCAGTTTTAGGGAAAAGGGAACATGGGCTTGAACTCTGTACTGAAAGACAAGAAAAAGCTTCAGGAAAAAAACAAGCCAAACCCAGATGCAAGCTGTCAGAGGTGCTAGGATTTTTTCCGTTCCTGATTGGGACCTCTTGACATTTCCATGGAAAATGTCATAGGAATACAGCAAGACTTGAGGTGAGGAAACAGGTCTAAAAAGTGACATAAATTATGCCTGTGGCCTTCACCCTGTGCCCACCCTGGTACAGAGGTAGAGCCAAGCAGGCACAGAGCCTGTGGGGTGAATGTTGTCCTCATAGACCTGGTATCGGTACGCAGGGGATGCGGCATGTGGTGGACTGAGCAGCAGAGGACTTGTTTCATGTCATTGTGAGCTCAAGCAGTTCATTCAGCAGTGCCGTACAGTAAATGTGCATGGGTTTGATGCGTTGCCCCGCAGAGAAAGGACCCTTTTAGACTTGTGCCATCACCCAGATTTCAGGCTCCCCTTCATTACAGACCTGCTCTGTTAGCAAGAACAAGCTGCCCCATCAAACTCATCACCAAGTTGGCGTTTGTCCTTAACTACGAGCTTGCATCTGACCTAGAGTCAGATATCGTCTCTCCTTTTTAATGACGTGCCTGCAATTAGTATTTATTTTACATTTAATCAG
Source organism: Chlamydotis macqueenii (assembly GCF_036417535.1). NCBI lineage: Eukaryota > Metazoa > Chordata > Aves > Otidiformes > Otididae > Chlamydotis > Chlamydotis macqueenii. Next base: position 6,583,629 of record NC_141567.1, on the reverse strand, counting down.
TCAGTACATGTCAGCCAATACCTCAATAATTATGATCTTGCTGTCAGGGCGGAAGGAAATTAAACCTCAGGAGGTCACATCAAAACTGTGAATCGGATCTCAGCATAGCAGGGGTCCTAGGCACGACTGATCTTGTTGATGAGTGATAGGTACTTAGAAGGTCTAGAGGCACGATCCAGAGAAAATTGTGCAAGATTTTTCCTGCATATTTGGGCCAAACTGAGTCACTAAGGGACACATTTGGATGTGGTGTTTTCACTTAGCAAAAACACCTGCTCAGAGCTGGATCTCTATTGTCCAGAATTCCTGTGACTTGTGCTCTGCTTCACTTCTACTCTTCTTAACTTTATTCCTTCAAAGAGAATGGATCTTAAGAAACAAACTCCACTAGTCTTTGCTTCCAGCTGCACTGACAGTACTGCAAGGCATTTTCTTGTTGAGGCTAAGGAATGTAACACAACTGGATCACACAGATCAGATGTTTTCAACCTGTAAATTGCAGATGAATTTGAGAGGCCTCCCTCCTATTTCAACTGCCAGGAAAAAAAGAGTCTTGAAATCTTTCTTTCCATTGCAACATAGGATCTTGAGATAGAAGAGACCCAGGCCTGCCAAAATAAATCCTCATTGAAAGCTTGCTTGGAGCTTGAGAAAAGATTTGAAGAACTTATCTGAGCTGAATTAGTTTGCCTAATCCTAGCGATAATTTGGCTGAAGACACTCACTCCTCTCAGATATACTGCAGGCTGCGTGTTGTAGTACTTAGGCACAGACTTAACGAGAACAGGGAGTCTCAGTGAACTTCCATACCACCATCTGAACACCTTCAACTTGCCAAACTGATGCATTTCATCAAAGTGGACTTTTCTGTCACAACACGACAGCTGAATGCGAGGTATGAGCCTGCAAGTGTGTTTAGAAGGGAAAGTAATGCATGTGCCATATGGTAGAAATTGATGTCTGGTAATAGATGGTTCATATATTCCAAGAACATCATTTGCTCCAAATGAAAATTTGTACCCTTTAACTCTTTTTTAACCTGCTGCTTTTTTTTTTTTTTTTTTTTAAGTTGAGGTCTTGGGTAATTCTGCTTCTGCTTTAACGGTTCTGCTTGCTCTGAGATGTCGTAGCATCGGTGCTGAGTACTGTACCCTTCCACAAACGCTATCTGTGGTCAGCTGAGCATCGCCCTTCATGGCCGGTGTCCCTGTAGGGAGGGCTGTGCGGTGCTGACAGCTTTTAATGAGCTGCAGAAACCCAGGGCAGAGAGGGTTGCTTTCACCGGAGGAGGGTGAGCTTATCTCTTTAATTACAATCTGGAAAATACTCTCGGGTCCTGGGAGATGAAGGACCTGTGCGAGAAAGTGTAACGGACAATTACCGTGGTATTACTGGCAAGTGAAGATGATTGAAACTCCGTGACACAACCGTCCCCTGGCAAAGCTCTGGTTGGAGAGTGCAGTTTTGTCCCAGGCTCAGCTCCAGGACCATGCCCGTTTCATTGAACTCTTCTTTAGAGTTTCAGTGGGTTTGCTGTTTCATGTTCTGATGCCCCAATTCAAAAAACCCTTTTTGTCTGAAAACTTTTGTAGTACCCAGTCATAAAAACCTAAGTTACTTATTGTGCTCTTAAGAAAAAGAAAGGAAAATTACGAAACAATTTATAGGATCAGAGTAAGGCTGAATCTTATTTTCAGGAGAGATGTGGTCCTTAACTACTTGATAAGAATAGCATTGATAAGTGAGATAATTTAAACCTGACTTGGTTCAGCAAAAACGATGCCTCACTCTTTTTGGGTATCTTCAGGAAAAATCACCTCTAAATCCTCTTTACATGTCATCCTTTAGAAACAAATGTGGAAATGCAGTGGTGTCTGGGGTGGAGCATGAACAGTGTTCAAGATAATGCTGGCATTGCTCAGCACTGAACTTTTCTGGGCTGGAAATAAACTAAAACACTATTTTTCCCTGAAGATCTTGGGGGCATGTGAGGTATCAGAGTACACTGAGCAGGTAGTTTAGGAAGGACCATGTGGCACTGGAGAACAGCCTGGGATCTCCTCAGAGCATCATACAGTGCCTTATCTATGGGCAAGTGTTCCCCACTGCTCCCTGAGCCCTCCAAGCTCATCCAGGGGATGAGGGCATCTACCAAGACCCCATCCCAGCACTTGCAGCCTTGCACAGATGTCCTCAAAGGCAGCTGGGCTCTGGGTTCCTGACCTGGCATAGGACAGGGTAGTGGACGTCTTTGCCTGGGCAGAACAGTCTTTCAGCTGCTGCACACCCCATAAATATATATATATATATAATAAATAAAATATGTATGTCATATATATATATATATAAATATATTCATATGTCCTGGACATACCGGACAGTTATACTTTTATCCCTGATAGGTTTCCTTTTCTTCCTCACTGTATATGACTGATCAAGCTGTGTAACTTGAAGTGCGTATGTCTGGAGGTCTTGTGAGGATGCAAGGCCAAATTCAGGGGCATTTTAAAACACCAGGGCTTTGCACTTCAACGTGGTGCCAAATAAATTCACAGGTTCTTAGGTGAGTTGGGGGGGTGTGCGGTGGTGTTATACGTTTGCTTTGGAAGGCAGCCTACAGCCAACCCACAGGGATCAGAGCCCGTTGTGCTAAGCGTTTTACACACACATAAGGAAAAGCTGTATCTGCCCCCCAAAATGTAAAATGCCCCTATAATGAGTTATTTCTGAGAGAGAACATCCAGTCATGTGGAGAGAGGAACAACTGAGTGAAAGAGCTGGAAATTGGTCCTGGAACTTGACTGTGCTCACAAGGCAAATCTTGCTGAGATTGCCTCTGCAGGTCTGCTTTCAGCTTATTGCCAGCTACAGGTGAATTTCTACAGAGAGAGGGCTCAACAAAGTATTCAGAGAAAAGAAACAAGAGTACTTAAAGTCTGCTGCTTCCCTGCAGCATGACAATAGTGGGATATTAGAATCGTGGTTCCCATACATCCTTCATGGACAACGTGCTTGTTCCCAGTTCCAGAAAAGGCTGGAAAGAAGAAATGTTTACTTCTTGCTTAGGCACAGATATATTTGAGAATCAATAGATTATTTCTGTATTTTTGCGTGTTTGTCTTCTATCATCGTGCCACTTGCTTTTGCCGCTTGCAGGGAGGAAACTCAATTAAATGTCAGGAAGGTGAACGACCCAAACGTGCAGTAGAAGCCTAAAACTCAGGAAAGTGCATGCACTCCCTGTTTGTATCAGTCATGGGACAGTGGGTGGAACTGATCCAAGTCATACAGTCTCTTAACTCCAGAGAGGCAAGGGATCATGTGGTTCAGACCCCCATCAAACAGAGTGACAAAAGTTGTATCTGATGAAGACCAGGGGAGCATGTCATCGGTTCAAAACAAGGGAACAAAAACAGAGCAGAGAATTGCAGCCAATGTGCTGGGAAGGACTCCAAGAAAAGAGCAAAGCTGCCTCTCTGTGTGGACGAGACTCGTTAACTGGATAATGGAGTGAAGAAATACCAACAAAAAACACCACAGACCTTCATTTGCAGACACATCTTATCCAGTGTTGTCTTCTCCTTCCTGCACTGGTGCATGCATGTTTTGGCTGATGCCAAGAGTACAGGGAGTGCAGGGAGGTCCTGGGATTTTGTGACACCCCTGAAAACTGTAGGTCTCTACTTTGTGATGCACAAATCACATATAGCAACAGAGTAAGGTTTTCAAGTCATCTTCTCCACTATTCAGTGAGACCCTGGCTGCAGCAAAGAGAAGACTTCAAGGCCTTTTCCCATCGATTGTCTGGATGTTTTGCTGGAATGATATTTGTGATGCACAGACCCAGCTTTTTTTTTTTTTTTTTCCCAGGCATAAGCAAAAGAGAAATTTAAGGAGAGGAGAGAAAGGAGTCTGCTGGTAAGAAGAAGAAAGCCTGTGTATTTTTTACTTTGTCAGCATATAAGCAACACACTGTTGTAGTAGGTATAGGTGTTGGCGTGTCAAATTTAATACGGTGAAAAGGTTCCTAGAGCGATGGATGGGCTCCTGTTAATGGCAGAATGGTTTGTATAACTGGTAGTAATAAATAGGTGTGTAAATCTCCAGCAAACTTAAAGGCATTTTTAGCTGCCTGAGGAAGATGCTGTTGCTTTAAATATATATATTTTTTTTCCCAGTGAGTGTACCATTTCCTATCAAAATAAGACCTTAACAGGGAAGAAGACTGTGAGGAGCGTTTCTTGTGCTGAGACATTATGTGATCAAACTTTCTGTATGGCTGTGGAAAGAGACACATGTCCTTAGTCTAAATCTTTTAACTGGCCTTTTAAAGAACTTTTTCTACAGCAGCTGGCATAGACACTGGCACAAATCGTGAGCTGCATCTGCATAAGCAGATTTTGGAAAGGTACCTGCTTAAAATCCGTGGTGTGCTCTTAGGTGGCTGCCACAGGGTGGAGAGCAGCAGGGAGTTATTTCATGTTCTCCTGAAGAAGCTAGATGGGACTACCAGCAGGAATGGAGGCAACTGCTGGAAAATACCTGCTCCTCAAGACATCAACTGGCTTTTGGCCTACCTGGTGTGGCCTTCTGCAATCACTCTTCTAATTTCTACATTGACTTAACCAGTCAGTCCAGTCAGTGCTGGAAGGTTGCATTTTCATGTCATTTTACTCAACCCGTGGGCCTAGGTTGAGATGAATATCTGTCTCACAGCGGCACAAAGAAGAGGAGCTTCCAAGTCTTGCAGCCTGCGGATGTACAGATAAAGATGAGAGGACATCTGGTCTCACCCACAATCTGTTGTTAGCCGGCTGCGGTACCAGAGAGACAGGCTCTTGGCACAGGTTTCTAAAGTGGCTTGAAGCGAGGAGGAGGGAGGGGTTGCTAGGATTATATGTCTTTATTCTTTTGAAAAAGCAGGAGGGTCCTGGGGAGAGGGCTGGGTGAGAGAAGTTGCCAGATGTGAAGAGATGCTTAGCCAGAGGAAAACGTCCAAAGGCTGAATCTGATTTTCTAAGAGAAGGCATGCAGAGGTATTCCCATGCAAAGCTTTCATGTGCTTCTCCAGACTGGCCTCTCCTCAACATTGTTCGCAATAAGAGAAGTTTTCAGGCTCGTGGTACCCTTCCCCACCCTCAGCCCCGACAAAATGCATGTGTCAGCCAAAGATATAAAAGTTTTGGCTTTTTTTTTTTTCATGTTCTTGTTATTTAAAGAAAGAATCATCTCTAATAAGGACAATCTATAATCAATCTGTAAAGGTACCTCAAGGTTTTGCTGTATGATAAGCACAAATAGAGATTGACTATCTAAAATTCAAATATCCCCCTGAAGTCCCCAACTCAGAAGTACAAATATCTCCCACACACAGAATCACCTAGGGTCAAATTCTCTGCTGGTGTAAACTGGCAGAAATCCATTGAATACTCCCATAAATCAATTTTAATTAAAAGTGTCTTCTGATGTGTCTTTGTTTAGCAATAATGCTCATTTGAGAAGGTGTTATGGCAGAAAAACAAATCCCTTCCTTGCACCACCTCCTACCTTAACCCCTTGGCTCAGTTTTAGTGTTTTAAAAATATATTTATTTTTTAAAACTGGGACAGTAAATGTATTGTTCACAAAGAACCTTTTGTTCTGTCAATATATTCACTCAGAGGAACGCTTATCTACGTTTGTGTATCAGAGAGGGAGGAGAGAAAAAGGTGTAAATTGCCCATATAGGTTAGGAAGATGAGTTCACTTGATAAAATAAGACCACCCTCCCTGCAAAACTGCACCTGAAGTATTAAAAAAAAAATTTCTGAACTTCTGGAATAATGTGATTTAAGAACTTTTTTTTCAGCTTTTCAACAAATCTAACTATTCCACGGGGACAAACCCATTAGGCCCAATTCAGAAAAAAGCTGCAGAGCTTAAATTCACAACCAAATCACTTAACTACATGCTTAACTTTAAGCAAGGCCTTAAGTCTTAGGCATTTAAACTATTCGTTTGTGGTTTATTCCTGGCCTTTTCCAGAGCAGGAGGAATTCAATGTGGCCAATCTGCAGCCGATAAGGAGGCAAAACCCAAGCGACAGACTGAGGTGGTGGGAAATACTTGCTTGACTCTGAACTTGTGTATTGGCTGGAAGGGTTCAGGTGCTTTCTTGAACCCTGCAGGGAATCCTCATGGTTTTTTCCTTGCTTTTTGCATGGGCTTTAGCCAACCGCAGGCTCCTAAGCCCCAGGTGATCTTCCCAAGTGCTTGACCCGTGACAGCATGTAGCACCCAGGTTTCAGGACTCCTTTGGGAAAAAATTGGGACAGATAGCCGGTCTGCTAGACTGCTGTGGTTGTCAAGGGTCATCTCTCAAGCAGGTCCCTCTCCCTTTCAATCTTCAGTGCATCTATGATTTTAGGTCACTTATACTGTATGGAATATGTGTCTTCACCATTTTCTCACCTTTATCTCATATGAGCTCTCCCAAAAACCTGTAATGTCAGGTGTCACTATGCTTGTCCTTATTTGTCCTCTGCCAAAACAAGTCATGCTGGAGACTGTCAGTCCAGTTATTCTTTTAAGCATTCTTGTGATCATTTCCTTTTCATTTCCAACCTCTTTCCTTTGGATTGGCACAATCCAAAACTGTGCACTTTTATACCAAGTAAAAGCGCATCTCCCTATGCAGCAAAATGGTACGGTATGTCTGCATTGTACTTTCTTCTGGTTTCAGTCTACCCCGGATCTCTCCCTCCTCATCCCTCTCACCAACGAGGAACTGTCACTCAGCCATCCTTTCTCTTTGGAGCACCTCACAGGGTCACAGCCCTTCAGGCAAGCAGGTGCTGTAAGGAGTGGGATCATCCAGTGGTTTGCAGCAAGAACAAAGTCCTGGCCTCCTGGGGACTAAAGAAGAAACTTGAGGAAAAATCCAGACTTTAAGCATATACTCTGACTAAGAGACTAAAGACATAATGTGCTAATGCAGGAATTTTCTTGGAAGTACAGGAGGCTTCAGCTCCCATCTGGCTGGCTTTGGTGGATGGGCTCTGGTCCTACCTCACAGCTCACTACCGCCTGTGGTCTCTCCTCCTAGGTAGATAAGGGCGACATATTCCTTGATCTTCACTTTTGCAGTCCTCACTGAATACAAGTGTGCAGTTCTTTCATGCATGAAAAAGAAGGTTGTGTCAGTGCTGCTACGGTGGGACCATCCACTGAAACCGTATTTGCTTTATTAAATCCATTTTTCTCTGAAGTTCCACCATTGTATGCTGGCTGTGTTGAACTGATGAGACCTCCTCATCTCCTGAGATCTTTAAAGGCTTTAGTAAAGAATTTGACAGACCATTTTGCCTTTCGAGAGCAAGGATTTAAATTTTAGCCTGCATTAAGTGGGGATATATTGGGAGATAAACTAATATTTCTTACTTAAAGGTCTTATTTAATTTGATCCAAAGCACCTTATTTTTCAGAGTTAAACATTACTGCTGGAAGTAATTTTAAATTTGCACAACATTGAATCCTAAGAATAGTTCTAAATTGACCTTACAAATGTAAGGGACTGAAAGAGGAAAAAGAATCAGAAAAGGAGAAAAGAGAAAACACTGCAGGAGCTAAAATAGAAAAGACAATCTATTCATCACCTAAATAAAACCCACTAAGTGTTGAAATGAGGTCGAAAGATATTTGTTAAGACTGTGGAGTAGAAAGGCAGCAATTATTTCTTTGGAAAATCTCTCTTAAGGACTTAAGTAGAGGCCTGGAGGAGGCTGCCTCCAGCCAGAAGGAATTGCCCCTGGCTTTACCAGGAGTGATGGAAAGAAAGGAAGCAATTACCCACTGAACAATGGCGCATTAAGACTCTCCTTTCTGATTTCAAACCCAGGCTCCCTCCCCAGTGTGCTTTCCCGCCGGGTGAGAGGAGGAGGTGGTCTCCTGGGGAGGCAGGGAGGCCCGCTCTGCTCTTTGGCAGAGCCCTGGATGGTCAGGTAGGGGCTGGAGACGGAAGGGAGGAAAGGGAGGAAAGTTTTCAGGACATGGTTTAGTAGGCGCGGTGGTGTTTGGCTGATGGTTGGATTTGATGAACTTGGAGGTCTTTTCCAACCTTAAAGATTCTATGATTTCATGATTCTATAAGTGCTGCGGGACATCCGAGGTTTGCTCTTTCATTCAGGGCTGGGTAGCTGGAATAGGGCTATCCTGTGGACCCAGTTTTGGCAAGCCTTCTGTCATTCCTGTTCCTCTCCATGCTGTCTCCATCCTGCCCACTGACTCCCTCAGCTGTTCTCCACAGCCAAAATTCAACCAGAGGTCCTTGCGTCCTGCTCCCTCCTCAGTATCCCTGGTGGTTTCCCAGCTGACTGAAACGCCGAGAGCACAATGTGGTTTTGCCACATTCTCATCTCCTCCCCACCTTCCCTCTGCCTGGGACAGGGATGGACAACATGTGGCTGCCCCAAGAAACCAGCCCTAACCTTGCCATGGCTCAGTGGAGGCAGAAGGAAGATGGGCTGGGGATGAAACGGTCACTTCGGGCTGATTCAGCCCTCAGGCCTGTGAGCTCGAAGAAGAGGATGCAGAGGCACCCAAATGACCAGAGGGAAGAGGTGGGGGGACATAAATCCTCCAAAGCTAGGTGGCTCCTCAGCCCTGTCCTGCAAGGCGCCGGAGTCTTGGAAGTTAGCAGGAATTGGGGAGAATCAGCTAAATGTGTTGAAGAGGCAACCCTGAGCCTGTTTAAAAAAAAAAAAACCACCACTTTTTAAAATTAAAACCCAAGCCAAACCAACACAGGCCCACTCTCAAGCCTGCCTTACTGTCACAGCAAATTGCAGAGTATCTTGCATACAAAAAAAAAAGCTGCTGGTTTTTAATGCATTGTTACAGCGGTGTCCCTGGTGAGGTGAAATAAATCAGTGGCACACAGGGTCCGGGTAAAGGTCAGTGAGAGGCGTTAAAGACAAGAGGCCCTTCCAGCCTCCACCGCCTCTTCCCAGGCAGGCGATGGAGGGAGGGACCACGCTGTTCGCTGCCCGCACGGGAATGCTAAACGGGGTTTCAACACACACACGTGTGTGCCCTTGGCCGCTGCGCCGCACATTCGCCTTCCAGGAGCAGGGAGTTCACCTGTCTCCATTGTGCTCAGGTGCCTGGCTTTGCAGGAACAACCCTGGGCATCGGTGTGTCAGGCTGAGCCCGGCGAACAGCTGGAGCCCGGGGTGTTTTATGAGGTCTGTAAAGCTCTTGTAGGCGTTGGCAGCCCTCTCTGCCCCTCCTTTCCCCCTCCAGCCACATCTCTCCCTCCTCCCCCAGCCAGGCTCCCAGCCTTGGCCTCTGGCCCCGTAGCTGCACACAGCTGGACGGTATTTTTGGGCTGCTTGGAACAGCCGATTCCCATCGCCTTTCTCAGCCAGCCTTGTTTCTCTTTATATATAACCTTAAAACCTTCTTCCTGCTCCTCCTCCTGTTGCCTTCTTCTTACACTTTGCCTTCCCTGACCCATTTCTGCACTTTTTCTTTCCCCATCCTTTTGCAGTCAGGTTAGAGGGATGCTTTCCCATCTCTAGGACACTTCTTTCTGGTTGTCATCTATGAGCAATGTTTCGCCTCCTTCCTCATGACTCTGTCCCCAGCTCCATATGTCTGCCAAGGTCATAGGCAGCACGTACAAAGGCACTTCTGCAGCCACAGGTTGGTCTGCAGGCTGAGAGACCGGAGGGGTTTGCTTATTTGTGGGGAAACCACTCTGATGCCTCGGTGGTACGCGTGCACGCTCCACGCCTGTTGGGCTGCCAGAAGTTCCCGTCTCATTCGCTTGTGTGCTGCCTCACGTGTGTTGGAGGGCATTTCCCCCCTTCCATTCTTCCTCTGGATATTGCTATCTTCAAAGAGATCTCATTTTCCATATCTGTAGGTCAAACCACTTGAGCACATGACGCGAGCAGGGCTGACCCCTGTAACAATGGTGGGTCGCAAGGTCAGCAAGGCGACCAGTTTTGTCTGCTGGTCAAAGGGAACTTGTTGCAGCCTCTCTTGAGGCAGTCTCTGTAGGAAGAGGTATAATGGGAAAACTTATCAAGGTAGGGCTGCAGTGCCCTCAGGGGCTTCAGTGTCCATCCAAGCTAAAAGAACTTGATGGCTGAAACGTGGACTTTGAACTCATCTAATGATCTGACCTTGATGTTCTCTTAGACTGAATGACCCCTTCTAGACAACACCCCGGATAGTGGCATGGATGCAGCCACTGTTGGGCATCTGTGCTACAAGTCCCTGATGTATTCACACGCTTGACAGCATGTGTCTCTGCAGCCCATGAAACACTGGGGCAGGCTTTTCCCTATCCACACTGTGAAGCCTGAAGCTTGCACTGATCACCACCTGAGCCCTGATTTGGGGCTTACTGGTGAAGGGGACCTGAAGACCTTGAAGACTTTGCCTAGGTCTGAGGAAGGTGAGAGTGGGGCCACAGGTGAGCCTACCCACAGGTGTCCTAAATTTAGCTCCTCTCTGCTAACACAATGGGAAGGTCATAGCTGGCAGGTTGGTTGGAAATAATGAAAATTATGGAGCTCAGCTGTTGAGCTGATGCCCCTGAGAGTACATATATCTGCCCCAGCTCCCTAGAAGAGCTTTTTCTCTTTTGGGGACTCTGGTGGGAGCTGCAAGTCATGCTTCGTTCTCTGTCAGTTCACTAAGGTAGAAGTAATGCTATGGTTTTGCTAATAGATAATTTTCTTTCAGTTGAGGACAGACCTGTTCCTCTGTTATCCTGTCTTAACTATGCCCTACTCATAGCTGGAAATAAGGAGTAGAGCCTGCACGCAATTGTGTGTGGCTCCTCTCTGTGTGCTCTTCTGCCTGGCAATCCGTAATCCCGATAAAGCACCATCTGGGCTGTAAGCGTGTGAATACCCAACATGACAGCACCTCAGATTCCTGGTTTATGCCTATTAATAACGAGCTGCAAAAATAGCAGTCAGACAAGATGAGATCATAAGGCTGATTGTGGGATGCCATATGCTGTCTGTTTTACTGAGCAGGCCTCACACGGAGGAGACCTGTGCTCCCTCGGGAGAGCAGGGTGGGATTGGGGGCAGCAAGAAGGTGTATAGGCTCCGTCCTTTTTGGGCAGGGCCCTTGGGAGCAGAGAAGCACTGGTGGCAATTGCTGGAAATCTTCAAGTCTGAGGACAGCAGCTCTGTGAACAGGACAAATACACCATGGGGTTGAGACAGTTTTATCTGGCTGTGCCTCCAGCTGCTATGGCATGGACCATGCATGGAGACCTTTCAGAGCAACACATCTCTGTCTTTTTGGGGTGATGGTACCTTAACAGAAGCTAAAGATTTTTCCTCTCTCTTTTGATTCTACTCACTGTGAAATTAAGAGTTAAAAATCCCTAGTGAGAAAATGCTGGGCCCGTTTACATTTGTACATGCTTCAAAAAGATGATGTAGATCTTGGCCAGCAGTGGAAGAGCAATGTTTTCTGTGCTTAAAGGAATGGTATTTCCAGCACCTAGCAGTGTCCTGTTTGCCTTTCACAAACCTCTGACTGGGAAGTGCTAATTCTAGATTAGGGCTCTTCAAAGGTTGATGGCTCAAGGGTGACTGTGCTGTGTCAAAGTGTGAAGGGCAAGAACCTGCCCTCTGCTAACCTGGGCCGGGGTGCTGGTGACTTCTTTTGCTCAGGAGACTTGCCTGCACTGCACCTAGGCTGTGGTTCACGGCGAACAGCAGAAACAAACTTTGTGAATCATTCCCACTGTTTAAGGAATTGATTTTCTAACTTATATTGTTGCTCCCTTGGTAGTGCTCTGCACTGCAGAGCTGCACGTTCAAATCTCACTGTGGACCCTTGTCTGGTTCCCCTTGCTGGTGCATTGCTGCCTTGCCAGAGGGGCTGTTTTGGGGTGGGGGCGGGGGGGATGAATGTTGCCCCTTGATTGTCTGGCCTAAAAGAGGCTCAGGTGCCAATTAAATCTTGCACAATCAAGAGAAAGCGGGACCTTTGGTAATATCCCTTCTTGATGCCGCAGGTTCTGCTGTCCCAGGATGTGTGTATGAGTCATTGTCTGGAAATCCAAGTGGCCAGATGTCCGCCAGATTCTGCAGAACTCCTCGGAGCTGTGAACTTCGTCAGAAAAGGGTAAAGGGAAGGTGACTGTTTCTTCCCTGCGGAGATGGGGTGCAGGTGAGGAGCTTGGGGCATCCTTGCAGGTAGTGGGGCAGGAAGCCAGCGCTTGGGGGGCCTGCCCCAGGGGAGGCATCTGCAGGCGACTGGGTCCATCTCTGTGCCCTCCACTCAGAGTGGGAGGGGAGGTTGTTGTAACAGCTGCCCTCAAGCACTTGCTCTCCAGCTGCTTTTGGCTGAGGTGGCGGTGGCTTACAAGGAGCAGTAAGAAGGACCCCTGCAGGTCCCTGCTCCGAACAGCTGGGGAAATGCTCCTTTGGGCTTTGCTGGTGCCAAAGGCTTTTATTCCTTAGCACAGCCTTCATCCAAGAGTTCTGCCCCTTGCTGCTCCTCTCCATCCCAGATTGCAATCTCCAAGCAAAGCACAAGCGGATGGCCTCGCATGTTTGTGTTGGGGGTTTCTGGAGGGAGGCTGAATCCTGCTTTGGGTTGTGCAGTGGCTTTGCAACCAAGATGGTATTCTTTTATTAAAAAAAAAAAAGCTTTATTTTTCAAAATTTTTCACATTGTTGAGAAACCTGGTGGCACTACAAAAAGTGGATATTTTATTGCTTCAAGACAGTGGCACAAAAGATTTTTATGAAAAATCAATAAAATAACTACTGTTGAAATTAACAAACTCTTTAAAATGTTGTGAAACACCAGAGTGTCTTGTTTTGAGGAAGGTCATTGCCTTTTCAGGGGAAAAACATAGCTTTCTGAGAAAAAAAAAGTGTGACTAGATCTAGCTGATAACTTGTTGGCCAAGGCTAGTGGTCTGTCTCCTTGCTTCAGATCCACCTCCAGCCTGCCTCATAGCCTTGGGCTCAGCTGTACCATCAGTGGGCAACTGAGTCCCATCAACCTTCACAGGTCAGGCAATTCTCTCCCTTCTTGGAAAGAGGAAATCGGCCAAAGCCCTCAAAATCTGTTGTGATGAATGGGACACTGCAAGAAGCAGCTCTGCTTTAGGGCAGCTCCCTCCTCATCAGTACAGTTATTCCGTGGGCACGTTGTTCACATACGTGCTCACCTTGGGGGATGTATAGACTAAGGCTCCATAATGCACTGCCACACTCTAGGAGCACGGCAGAAAAAAACAAACAAACAAACAAAAAAACCCCAAAACCCCCCCCAAAAACCCTTTTTGTATCTGTCCCTGAAGGATTTGTTCTGGAAGGTGAGTCAGGGCCATGGCTCTGCAGGAGCCTGTTGTAATTGCCAGATTTGGGATGTTGGGCTCTGAATAAATCTCTGCTTTTGCTTTGCTGGGATAATTCAGGCTTGAAAACTGAAGTGACAGCTTATAGCCAGGCTTTTCAGTTTGGCTTGTCTGAGATTGCACATGTGTGTATGTGGCTAAATGCAAATAAGCTGCTCCCAGAAGAGTCTCACAAATGCAAAACTTATTATCTGCAAGGGCTGATGGTGTGAGCAACTGAGGGACCCCCCCATAAATTACCTTCTTTCTGCTCAGAGTGAAAGTGATACTGGTGCCGTAGTCCCTGACAGTAAGGAATGGCTCCCTTTCTGGTTGGACAGGTTTGATTGGCCACTAATTTACTCTTCCTCCTCTCATAACTCAGCACAGCTTTCTTGATGTGCTCTGCCAGCTCTCACCAATTTGCTGCTAGGAGGATTTTCATGCAAGTGAATTGTGGATTCCAGTTCAAACATGTACGGAGCACGCTCCTGCTTGATGTTTCTGCTCTTAGATGTCACAGGAAGAGACAGTGTTTTGTATAACTGCAAGAAAAATACCATGTTCTAATTAGTGTAATTTATAGTCCCTTGCAGGCTAAAACAACAGCTGATGAGTCATGAAAGTTCCTTCTTCTGACATTTGCTGAAAGAAATGTTATCTTTGCTCCCATGACTTTTGGGGAGGGGGGAAGGAGCAGTTGGTCTGAAATGCCTCTCCCCTTCTCCAGTGCCCACTTCCTGCGACATATTTCCCATTTAAAGATTTCTGGTGTGTTGCTCTGCGGTGAGGAAACATTGATTATGGCCATGTCTAATTCTCAGTCATGGTGGATCGCAGCGTGAGTGTTTGTATCTGGACTGGAGTTCCTGAGCCAGTTGCGGTTGCTGGGACAGGAGGTTTCAGTAGCTGCAGTGCTGTCATTGTTGAACCTGATGTAGCTGAGCAGACAGAAGACAGGACACTAAGGTCCCACCATGTCCTATAACTGGGAACTGGCGCGTTGTGAACATATTCACTGTGGTCTGGTGAGGTCTGAGCATAATGTGGAGCCCTCAATTCCGTTTTCAAGGATGGTCTTGCTACTGAGTTGCAACCTCTTCCTATCCCTGTGATTCAAGACTTTCTTCAAACAGGTCTCTGTGAAGATGAGACAGTTGGATTAAAGCAAAGTTTTTCTCCACGTTGGTTTTTTTTTGACCTTGGACTTGTTACTGATGTTTGGGTGAACAGAGCTAAACAGCTCAGGAGCTGTTTGTTGATTGCAGGAATGACAAACACAGGGATGGGGGATCCTTCCACCTTGTCCTGGAGACTGTCCCTGGCCATGTAAGTCTGGCTCTGACCATCAGAGGTCAGCAATGGACCTGCCCAGCAGCCAGCTTGCCTCCTTGGAGCATGGGTCTGCAAAGCCTTCTCCATTTGAGTATAAGGGATGCCATATGGACTGTTTTGTTCAACACATGTAGTCCATGCATGTGTCTGGAGTGGTTAGTGACATAAAATGAGATCCTTGGAATAGTGTCTACAGTAAGCTGTATGAAAGGCTTTGCCCACAGCAAAGCTAAAGATTGCTTTAATGATTTTTTTTTTTTTTTTTTTTTTTGCCTTGGTAGCTTTTTTTTTTGTTTGGCCACCATGAGATACAGGCATTCTTCAGTTTATTTTATTGGAAGACAGGCCGTTGTTCTCCAAGAATAAGTAAATGACACCAAAATTATGGCTATCTTGTACCCTTGTCTATGCATTTCAAGAACTTACGGAGGCTTTTAAAATGTTATGCTGGAGAAAGGAAAAAGAAAAAAGTAGAAATTGGAATCTTTCAGATCAGATGAAAACAGAGTTGCAGAGAGTTTATCCAATGATATGTCTGTTATGAAGGATCCGACACTGAAATGGCAATTGCCTGGCTCTGCTGAAAGTGTGTGAAGGTCTGTTGGTTCACAGACCTCATGCTCCTAGAGGTGTTACTTCAAGTTCTGGCTTAATCCATGACTTCAGAGAATTTCTTCAAAATTTTGTGTGCTTGTGGCAGAAAAATCATTGCTGTTTTGACTTGGTTGACAGACAGCAGGAGTGTGCACTTGGGAGTGGAGAGTCAGTGGTCAGGAGGACAAGAGGCAGAGGTGGCTCTGTGAAAGTAATTTGGGCTGAGTCTAGTGGTATGTGAAGATGGGATAAACACGAATCCTTAAGAAAAGGGAAGCTTACTGGGGTAGGGGGAGCACAATCCCTCCCCCACCCCCCAAGGAACTTGGTAGAACTTTATAGGATTTTTGGTGATGTCTGCATAGATTGCTGAATCTGGAGTAATGTGTGACCTTTTGGCTTTTGGGGGCTTATCAGGGTCAATAATAAAATAACATCAAAAAAGCCAGGGAAAATACTGCTTTGTATCCGTATGCTTTTGGGTGGATGGATCATTGAGGCCTATCACATTTACTGAGGAAATGTCAGGAAAAAAAAAATAACACTCAATGCAAATTAATGAGTCTTCTCTTTAACAATCTATTCAGTCTTAGTTTACCTTTCTTCTATTTCTGTAGCAGCAGGCCTCAATTCCTGCTCGTTCTGAAGTTTTAAGATACTGATATTTGTACTGAAGTTTTAAGAGTTGTAAGAAACACAGAAGCATTTGAAAGCAACATCCTCAATGTTTTATCAGGCTTTTGGAGGAGAGGCACGCTGCTTTTCAATGTGATTAGTAGAAGCTTACAGATGACTTCCAGCTCTTCCCTTCTTGGTCTTATTCCGTCCTTCTGCCTCTTCTTTCCTTTCTCTCATCAGTCACTGGTGCGTGAATATTGTCTCAGCCTCTTGGGGGCATCAAGTCAGCATCTGAATAATCCCACAGAGAGCGGCTGATTTTGTTCTTCTGGTTAAGTCTGTGCAGACCCTGCAGGATGGGAACATAAGCAGAGGTTGCTGAGACATCAGTGGAAGACTTCGTAGCTGCTTATCAATAGTTTTTCCTCTGGGCTGATATGCAACAGCTGGAACAACTTTCAGCAGCCAAGTGTGGCAAATATTTGCTATTGTGAATAAAGACATTTTTCTTTCTGCCTGTTCCATATTAAGGATAGCCTTGATGAAGAGGCTGATGCTGGTGTCTCGGAGGGCCTCCTTGGATGATAATGAAATGTGATTATACTGTGCAGCTTTGCTGGGATGGCCCCTGGATTTCACAAGGCAGGGAGATGGCTGTGAGCTGTTAGCCTTTTGTTTGTGGCTCCCTTCCCAGAACTGGCACCGGGCTTGAGAGCTGATCTCTGCATCTCTCCTCCTACTCATACATCAGGTGACACATGCTTTCTGCAGAGACTTTCTTTTCACTGACAACTGCAGCAGCAGTCTTTTGGAAAGCTACAAAAGTCTTTCCACACTCTCACAGAAATATCTCTGGAAATGGGAATCTTTTGGAGAGATGCCACAAGTGAAGGGTTATTTGCTGCTTACCTTCCTACTTGAGAAGGGTCTTGATGAGGGAAAGGAGGTGTCTAGAACTGGAGGAATATGGGCTGATATTAAGCCAAGAGATGGGGTGAGGAATGCTATTCAAGTAGAGGCTGATGCTTTGAAAGCTGGGGGTCTGTGCCCTGTCCTCTGCGAAAAGGCAAGATGAGGTTTGATTAGGGTCAGGCAGCAGTAGTGCTATAAAAGCTGTGAATGGCATGAGACAGGGATGGTCACAAGACACAGGAGCGCACCTGCAGCTAAGTGGTGCAATGAACAGCCAATAGCACTGTTAGGATGTGTTTTCAAGCAAAGGAAACCATCCATCACAGCTCTTTCTCAGCTGGCACTATGTATGAGGTTATCATAGATGGCTGGTGATCAGCAGGCTCCACATCTTGGTTGCCCAGGTAAATCCTGGCTTGGACTAATGCAATTCTAGGGGAAAAAAAAAAATAGTTAAACGGGGTTCTAGTGTTGAAATTTCTTGCTCAATGTGTTGCCTCCAGAGATATGTCTCCTGAGTTGTCTATAGTCCTTGAAAATATCCTAGCCTAGGCTTGGCTATCTGAGAGGTTAGCCTGGACATGTCAGTGGTTCTGTTTATTCCTTCTGTCACACCTGCAGTGAAGGGAGAGCTCAGTGGCTTGGACAGAGACTGGAAATATGGATGGTATTTCTGCCTTTGAGGCAATTCCTTTGTGGTCCCATAGGCCACTCCTGACATACCCAAATACCTTGACCAGATTTAAGCCCTTTATTTGAGGGACTGAAATTGATCCTCCCCTATGGTGCCCTTGTTTCTTTGAGTCAGTAGGACAGAGATATGCCAGGGCTGTTGTAGGGCACCATCCATGGTGCCAGACTTTGAGCCCTAATCTTTTGGTAGAACCAGAAAAGATAAAATTCCTCGAAGACCTTTAAAACTACAACACTTAGAGCATTCCTGAAATTGTTTATGAAGTGATGCTAAGTAAATACCAAGGGCAATGTTTAGATGTGGCAAGCAAGGATGCCCTGAAGCTGTTGAGACTTGCCAGTTACCTCTTCAGTGCACCCAAAAAGGACTTTGTGTTTTTGACATAAGTGACCATGCAAAGCGTGTGCAATGCCTGGGTAAGTGTGGCAATCTGCTGCTTAAATTGGAACCTGGCAAATCAATTGCCAGTGGGCAGGCAATGCAGCTTTCCTCAAGTGAGGAACTGAGCAAAACCATACTTGATACTCTTAGAAATTGCTTTTCACCACCTGCCATATATCATAATCAGCGTGGTTGGGGGAGGAAAGGGGGGGGGATGTCTCCTTTGCTCTGCTTCTTTGTGTTAAAGGAAAATCTTATCTGAAAAGCTTTAAATCTTTTCAGAAAGGTAGCCCTCCATTGGAAAGGCTGAAATAAGCCTGGGCATTACACCCATAGCAAGTGAAAGTAACTTTAAAATCCTCCATGAATAAATTGTGATGCTCATACGTGGCCTTTTTCCCCACTAAGTGTAATTTATACCTGTGCTCCCGTGGCTCAGCACAGGACAGGGCACAAGGAGGGGTAACCTCAGCAACTGGCAAGCACAGCTTGTGTTCCACTCGCAGGATGTTAGAAGGCGTAACAGGAGCAAATTCCTTGCCTAGGCCATAATTTATTCTTATTTAGGAGTGTCGAGGTTCTGGTTGACAGAATCAGGTTGATGGAGCAGTTGATCAAGAATCTGAGCAGACCCTGTATCTTAGGAATGAATTAACAAAGCAGGGTGAATGTCCTTCTCTGAAGCGTCTACATAGACTTGTTGGTGACTACATTTTTCAAGTCTTATCTACAGAGTTCCCTCCAACCTAACCAAGGAGCTCTATTTTTTTTTTTTTTCTGCAAGCCATCAAAATCCTGCTGTCAGTTAAGGAGAAACTGGGTTTAGTTTTGGCAAAGACGGACAACACGTGTGCAAAATGTGTATGTGTCTTGACCTTCAGCATTCAAATTGCAGGCTGTCATGCTGAGGCTGAGTCTTCTGTTAGTAAGCTTTAGGAGTAAAATCTATTGTGCTCAATTATGCAGAGAGTTAAAAGTTGTTGCATATGTTCTTATACTCCAACCGTGCATCTGAGCACGGAGAAAAGCTTCACTCTGTGCTTACCTTCTTAGATTGCCAGCCAGTGTCCTGAAATAAAGTGGAGAAGCCCTGAGATTACTTCTGCTCACACTGTCAGGCAGTAAAGAGGTGGTGAAGGGCAGCTTGGGTGCACCCTCACAGCCATATCCAGAAGAAGAAAAGGGCAAAAAGGAAGAGAAGTTCTCAAGGGAAAGGATGTGGTTACTCATGGAGCTGACTGCGGAAAGCTGTGAGCTGGGAATGGGGGAGAAAGCGGCTAGATTTTCTAGGAAAGCCTCCTGTGGCTCAGTGTGACAGTATAAGATGGGCTGCTTTTAATAATCTGCTTGGAGCTATTTCTGCAAGAACAATGAATCTCTGTGCCTCAGTCACTCCCCATCTGTTTTCAGATCTCATCTGAAAACTCATCTTTCCTTCCTTTCCCTCCCCTTCCGCTCTCTTTCCACTGTCATTTTTATTTTAAGTTTGCTTCTCTGCTCTCCAAAGCTTTTGTGTGGATGGCGTTTGAATGAGGCAACAGGCAAGGTTACATACATTAACCAGGGAACCAAGAGCTGATTTATTTTTATTGCACCCATTTATTTTCTTCACACCCCAAACATCTCCACAAAGGAAATGATTTAACCTTTTGAGTACAAAGCATAAGCCAAGGAGTTCTGGATTCAGGTTGTAACGTATTGTAAATGTAAACTAAAAAAGGAAAAGCATTGATCCATCCCAAGTTTGATGCAGCTTTTGTGAGATGGTAGTGTGAGATGTGTCAGGTGATACTATTTGCTGTGGGAAGGATTATTGCCTTCAATCCCTGTGTAAATATGAAAAGTAATCTTTGGTTTTCTACAAAAATATAAAAAGGAGTAAGGAAGAGAGACATTTTTCCCTAGGTGTGTCCTTCAGTGATACTCCCCCTCCTTCCTTAGGGTTGGTGGTGGAATTCAGGTTCTTTGGGAGAGGCAGAACATGAGTGAAATGAGGATATAGGGTGTTAAAGGGTTGAAATCTCTTAATGCATCAAACATAGGCTTAGGCATTCTTTTTATGCTCTTCCAGTTACCCCACCCGAACTGCTCTCAAGGGTGTGCTTCCCCTGCGTTAGAATAATGATCTCTCTGGTCTTCAGAGTGCTTCTGTTCAGCAAGTATTTCCAATTTTTCATTAGGTTAATTTTGCTGTGTAGATTTTTTTTCTCCTGACAAAATGCCCAGCCATATGCTATTATTTTCTTCAGGTAAACTGCCATCACTTCCCTTTCCTAGGCCAGTGCATGGCAGGCAGGAGCCTGACAGCATCCTGTCTTGATAAATGACGCAAGCCTAAAGGGCAGCGTCTCCAGCTGGTTCCTGTGCCAGCTGAGCGTGTGCGCATTGGCCAAGAGAGCTCAGGCATTCTTCTTACTGTGGAAAGTTTACACTAAGGGTCACAAGAAGATTCATCGTGCATAATTTTTTTTTTTTTTCCCCAAAGACAGAACTGAAAAGTCCTATGTGCCAGGAATGGATGTTGGTGGTAGCAAGGAATAGCAGTTTACCGATGCTTGCAGCCTGTTGTAAGGAGATTTTACTCACAGTGGTCCAAAGTCCTTGCTGGGGAAAGGACCAGAGGTCTGGAAGTCAACTGAAAATAAAGTCAAAGAACAGTGCCTTATTTGATAATCTACATTGAAAGTTGTTCTCTGAACTGCAATCCCATTGATTTTCTTTTTTTTATTTTGCTTTACTACTTGCCTCCTTCCTATGGATGTTAGGAGTGTGCAGTGTTAATGAACACTGTAGTTGGTTCTAGCACTGTCCAGCTGAAGTCCGTAAACATTTGGGGCTCAAATGTTGGATAGTTGGGCGTTTGGGACAGGTGGACTTTGAGAGCTGGGAGGCTGTGCTGTTGAGCTAATTAGTGTGAGCTGATCAGCCTTTGAGCTCAGTGAAACAAAGCTTGCCTTTGCTATGTTGCACAGCTGTGGTTATGTCTGGCTTTAAGGCTTGTGAAGCTCTTCTGTCAGCCCCAATGGTGAGGAACAAATTCCAGCTCCTCCTCTGTCCTGTTCCTCTCTAACAGTTCCCTTAATTCTGCCCCCAAATTAAAGGAAGAGTTTTTTCTATGAAACTCTAAATGTGTAACTACAGTCTGGCTGTAAAGTAACACTGAAAGAGTTTAAAAAAAAAAAAAGCATTTCAACATAAAATTAAAGACTGAGAACTCAAAAATCCACTAAGAAAAAAAAGCAGACTTGTCTGTTCTCATAGTCTCAAAGTAAATGCCCTGTTATCAGCAGCATTGCTATGGCTCGTGCCATTTCCCTGATGTAGTTAGCTTGCAATAATATTTTATCCTCCCTTTCCTACAGCTCTCCTGACTGCATCGTAAATGAGACCTTGTGTTTTTTTCCCTTCAGCATCCCTTCACTTTATCCTCTGCTTGTATCCACAGACCTTAGGATGGCACTGCATGGCAAGGAGGAAAAAAAAAAAAAATAAGCAGAGTTAATTTGCTGGTATCTGTTCTGAACACGATTGCTGTTAATTGTCAAGCTTGTCTTCTCCTGGCTGAAAATCTAAGCTGGTTGAAAATAATCCACTGTGTGCTTCTGTATTTTGCTGACAACTTGCCAGCTACCAATTCTGCGTGTGATAAATACCCAAATGCATAAAATTCCCAAGCAACTCTCTATTCTTGTGCTTTCAAAGCTGTGCTTTTAGTTTCACGTTTGTCACCAATGTGCCTGTTGCCTCTTCCACTTCTGACAATGAAAACTCAGCCAGCATCTCTGAATCAACTGGCATTGAAGACTTTGTCAGCCCATGCAGCCCCCTGTACCTGGGCACAGTGTTGCATGGTGATGCTGACAACTTGCTTTCTCACAACTTGCTTCCCAGCCCTGTCTTAGCAAAATTCTCCTGAGCAAGGTCATGCTGCTACTGAGCCAAGAGGCTTCTGGCTAGGCAGGTAGTGTGTTAATTCTGCAGAGGGTTACAAGCAGGCTTTCTTTTTTTGGGGTGGTGTGTGTACTTACAGCTGTTAGACTTGAAAAATTAGACTAAAAAGATCATGTTTATTGCCTGACCAGAATGATGCAATGGAGGATTTGTGCCCATCTGGTACAGCCAGAGAAGCCATTATATCTGGCAGTTTAGGACATGCCATGCACAACTGCTATCTGATAAAGGGCCTCAGGTTTTATAACTCTAGATCTGACCTTTTTTTCTGAGGTGTAATAAACCTCAGACTCTGCTTTTGTTGAGGTAGGGCAGATGCACTCACCGCGTACACTGATACTAGCTATAAATATTCCCTTCTCGTTACGTTGCTCCCGTGAACACACAGTGCTGTTAATGATGCTTGGCTTTTATACCATAGTTAGTGCTCTTGCTCCCCCTTAGGCTTTAAAATGATTGACCAGTTATTGCCCGGGAAGCGAGTAGCCTTGTCTTGTGCCTCTTTGGGAAGGGATGGACAAATATTGAGGCTGTGCACTTAATAACCTTCACTTGTGTCATTTTCCCTGGAGATCCATGAGCAATATACTTCTTGACTCTAAGGAAAGGTTCAAATGAAACTTTGATGCCCTGAAGAATACTGCAAAAGACAGAGCAAGGAACTACTCATCTTAACCCAGAGTTCTTGTTTGAGCCTGAGATATAAAATGCAGACAGGACTCTGATGTTTCTTTGAACCCAGATGCAGCTGAAATGAAAGATATAGTTCAAAAAAGCTGCAAACATCTTGGCTGCCAATTTGAGCATGGTGTTTTTCTACCTGCTGGAGCAGAGAAAGCAAGTGAGGACAGTGCAATGTTGCTTTTTTTTTTGTTGTTAAAGTAGAATTTTTAGTAGAGTTTAATTGTACTCGGAGGAGTGAGTGAGAAGGTGTGATGGTTTAAAATAATAAAATGAAGGATAGTAGGGGAAAGGGAAGACCTAATTCTGGGCATTTCAAAGGGAAGGCACAAACTGGGTCAGTTCTCTGCCCTCTGGGTCTTTTTCTAATCTTGCTTGCTCTGGTACCTGATGCAGTTTTGTTTAAAATGTTCATAGTAATGGGAACTCTACTGTTCTATAGACAAGGAGACGTCCCCATCCTGGCCTCTGTCCCAATCCTCAGTCTAATGTGGCCCCACCTTCATTTCATCCTTGTCTCCTTTCTTCACCCCCTGCAATGGTAGGACACATTCCAGCTCACTCTTAACAAGGAAAATTATTCTTAAAGAAGAGATTTACAGCCTTTGTAGATGAGGTTTTTTTTCTACCCAGTCTTAGAAATGCATCCATGGCAGAATGGTGCAACCTTCTCTCACTTCAGGTTAAGGTTTGACATAAATGCCAAGGTTCTGATGTATATAATAAAACCAGTATTGAATATTTTACAGAATTGTATTTTGAACCTCTGCAAGGGCAATGGTTATTTCTGGCAATTCCTTATTATGTGTATTTCAGGAAAAGTCAGCTCACCCTTTAAAAACATAAAAGCCTTTATGCATCAGCATGCTGCAGTGCAGCGGTTGATCACACGGTAGCATAAATAACAGGACAGGCTAGTGGCGTAGCATGAGGAATAAAGCTAACACAAGGACTTGAAGATAAAGGAAACTGTGGGAATGAAATCCATGCCATGAGAGCAAAACGTCACAGCTGGAGAACATCAGGGCTCCCAGTTACCAATGGTGGTGTGGTATTAGAGACATGGTTGAATGCGTTGGGTTTTTTTTTTAATGGGAAGTAAAAACAGATTAATAATAGGCTAGAGGGCAACCACAATGTAGACTGGTTAGATCTCTGACAAACAACACAGGAGCTTTTAGAAATAAACAGTTGTTTGTTTGTTTGTTTGTTTTTTTTAATGATTTGGGCATTTGATGTGGTATTTCTGTAACCACACTGGGACCTTTGGCTGAACATTTGAGTTGTTACAACCATTCCTGAATCTTTGGGTGGGGAAAGAGGTCCAGAAGGCAAAATGACATGACTGAGGTCCCACAGAGCCTGGCTCTAAAGGAAAGAAAAAATTCCAGCTTTCCAGGCTCAGTCCATCTGGATGGCTGAGGAGAACTGAAGAATTCTCAAAGATCTCTTGCTGTTGTTCACCATGTGTCTTTAAAAGAGGAGCATTTCCTTACAGTATTGTGGTTGTTTTCACAGTGCAGTGGTTTTTTGAGGTCTAATATGCCTCAGTTATGAGGTTTAATATGTGAACCCACTGTTTTATTTTCCTTTCTCCTTTTTTTTTCATGTGAGTGATGTCACTTGATAGGGTTTGTCAGTGAAAGGAGGTTCTAAACAAGATTATTCCTCTGTGGGGAAATGGGACAGGGTGACTCAATGGGTTAATCTCTACTTTCTTCCACTGTGACTGCATTTTCAATTAAAAATGCTGGCTGGCAGTTTGTATTATCAGGAGAACACTAGAAGCTGGGCAGTGCTGAAGGCTTGCAGGCAGTATTTCTTCTGAGCTCTGGGAGCCACCGTGCTGTACGGTGGCAAAAGACACTGGAAACTCTATCATGGCCTGGCAGGCGGATGGAGACGTTCAGCCATTTACCAGCCAATGTGAGCAAACTGATAGCAATTCCCAGGAGCTGGATCCTAATTACGTTCCTCTGCTTGGGGATCATTTGAACCTTTAATGAGAGCTTGGTAAAGAGAGAGGGAGAGGTGGCTTTTTATTACAGCTGAGGAGAGGGGAAGGCTTTGCTGCGAAGGAACGCGGTCTCCTTCCAGTGCCATACAAAGGTAGATGTCTTTCCCATCCACCATAGAAACAGTAGCTGCTTCCTTTTCATTGAGGGAGTGGACAGGTTTAGCTCAGTTAATGGTTCCTTTTCCACACATGTTCCTTTCTTGCAGGATTTTGCTTTGCAGATGAGTTTGGCATATCATTCCCAATTCTGATATTTAGTGGCACTTCACTCACTGTTTGGGGGGTAGGATGGAGTGGAACATATATATATATATGTGTGTGTGTATATATATGTATATATATATGTGTGTGTGTGTGTGTATATATATATGTGTATATATATATACACACTTTTTTTTTTGGCTAGCATTTCCAGTTTGGTAATGTCAGGGGTGGATCTACGGATGTACAGGATTGTTTCCTACTCCCCACTGACTTTGGATCTGGCCACAAACAATTTATGGCTACTGGCCCCAACTCAGACACTTCAACATTCTGCCCCATGCCCTTCTTTGTAGAACAGGACCAACACAGGGACAGAACTGAATGCTGCCACAAAAACTTCATCAGGTTTAGTTCAGAGGTTGCTCCCCTAGTTGTCTTTAGCCATAAACCCTTGAGATTGAAGACTGCTCGTGGGATTGCTGGTGCAAAGTCATGGGCTGTGTTTTTGGAGCCCACTGTGTCCCTATAAACTTTCAAATTGCCTGATCTGGGAACAGGGCCAGTATCAGACAGTCTAAGTCAACCAGACAGAGAACAAATGCTTGAATAAACTGTTCCAGGAATGGCAGGAGGGAGTTCTGGTATATTCTTGACAAAACAGCTTAAAAAGCCTGTAGTGGTTTTATTGAAGTCTCTTCAACTTGAAGAATAACAAATTGCAAGACCTAGCTCACTCTTCTTTTAAGTCCTGGTGTAGTTGGAAGCCTTTTGATGCTCACTCTTTTTTTTCTGACTACTTTAAAAACCTAATTAAATTCTATTGCTGCTATCAGCATTTTGAGATTTTGACCATCTAAGATTTGTCAATATTGTTCTTGCCATCCTGCACTAATTTATCACAGATTACTACTTCTATCTGAAAAACCCATGGTTAACAAGGTCTTATAGCTTCAGTGAGCAAATGCTGATCACAGCATATGAGCAGAAATACTCAGCTGTGAACAGAAAAAAAATAATTTGGGGGTTTCTTTTGTATTGCATCTTTTGTGATGCTGAAGAGGTGGCTGAGGAATGAATAGAGCGAGAAACTTGTGGATAGTACATGCTCCTCCTAAAACAAGGAGTCATTATATTCTCACAGTACCATGAAAAGTTCTACCAAGGACATCACTGCATTTTTTTCATAGGCAGTGGCTTTCACACTGCCCTCTCCTTCCTCTTTTGAGGTGTTTATAGTCTAAATGTTTTAGCTGTGTGGTGCCACTGTAGGAATGAAGACACTAAATCCTCAGTAGGCCCCTGGGAACCCTTCGTACTGTGTCAGGCTGGGTTTCCAGACTTTGGGCGCTGGGAAATATTTTACTATACTCCTAAGTTACCAGTGAGGATGGTGTAGTTTAAGCTGCTTGTCTTTCATTGCCCTCTTTGTTCTCCAGACTCATCTTTACCTTCCTTCATAAGCTTCCCCCCTGAGCACCTTTCTTCAGGTGGAGAGCGACTGGAGGAGCTTTTTAAATAACATCAGCAGGCTTGAAAATGAAAAGATAATTTCACAAATAGCTAATCTCTAAATGAACACTGAAGGGAGTAGGCACAGATGTTCTCTTCAACATCCCTTGTGCCATGACTGGGTGTCGGTGGAATTTGCTGAGGAAGGGATCACACAGGCTTCATATTCTGTAAATAGCATTTCCTATGGCTGCTGTTGGAGAAATGACATTGGGCTATATGAACCACTAATCTAATAGGGGATTCTCATGCTCTTCAAGCAGTCATATCTGTCCTTTTCTGAATATAAATCAGAGTCCTGGAGAGTAATCATTGCTCTAAAAGGGCTGCATGTGTCCTGTGTGTGTATCTGGCATGCTAACATGACTGAATCTCTAGCTGAGACCCTGGCAGAGTTTGCAGCCAGGTGCAATACTAGCTGAACCAAAATAAAGAATCTCAAGTCAATCCAGCTGGCATCCTACTGGGTGTCTCACCTTTTAGCATAATCTTCTCATTTACTCACGCTCCTTATTGTGATAGAGCTCCTGCTGTTGCCCACAGTTCCTTTCACTATCGTCATTCACACTGATGCCTGGTACCCAAATGGTTAAATGCATTTGGCTTTGCTGTCCTCCTCAGTCCCTGCAGATTGTGTTGGAAGAATTGAATGAAATTGATAGAGCTAGCATTACGGTGAGCAAAACCCCCTGAAGAAAGAGTAGATGGGTGGATAGAGAGAATGACCCCAAAGAAAACAGCTGTCAAGGGCAGTGATTGGTTTATCTTTCATGGAAAGAGAGACGTAATGAATTCTAAATTAAGAGAAACTAGAAGCAAGGCTGTTTATCAGCTCTCTGCTGCAGCATAAACAGGCACTTTAGAAGTATTGACTGCAGTCTCACTTAATGTACCAGTAGGTACATTTCCTCAGTGCTTGGGAACACCATGCAATCATCAGGTTAGACTAAAGCTCTGATATTTAAAATATGCTAGGTCAGGGCAAGAGCTATTTCGCATCTTGGTCTCCTTTCAGAGGGTCTTTGAACAGGTTTTTCTTCTTTGTAAACTAAAGGAGCAGTGTGTACACGTGCGGCCCAAATGGTCCTTTGCTTCAGGAAGCCCTAAGGTACAAATGTAGGTAAAATCCCCAGGGATAACACTGTGTGAGGGTCTCTTCTTTGCGATTACTGGAGATGTTGAGAACTAAATGGCTCCCGAGTTAAACACACTACGAGAAATCTCGAAGAAAATGTTATCCCATCATCTTGTCTGTTCACACTGTGAGAATAATTGCCTCTTTGTAACTCCACTGCTCGGACCCTAGCTGAGTATTTATTAACTGGCCGTACAGGGTGGTAAGCAATCTGACAACTGACTCCAAATAATCTAATAAGGCTGAGGAGTTGTTCTTGCTATTCTTGATGACTGCTTCTTCCCCCCCCCCCTCTTTACAACTTGTCTCTGAGAGACAGGATAGGAAAGTTATGTCTACTCAAAGAGAGTTTGTGCCAGGAGCATAAATTCACTTAAATTCACCTCAAATTTAAAGGAATTCTTGATGCTGCAAAACATCATAACCTAGACAGAATCCTCAATTATTCACAGAAACGTATATTTCACAGAAAACTTATGTGAAGCCTGCCTTTGAAGGAAACTTGTATTCTCAGCATCTAGCTCGCAGTGAAGATATCTAAGCCTGTGTTTTTGAACAATGTTCCCGGTAGCAAGCTTTATAAGAGCTGATATAATATGTCCTATTAACTTGTTTCATAGGTTGAAGAATATATCTTAGGAACTAGTGAGCATTTAGTGAAATATTACTTTTGCTAAGTACTTTTATGGAAGTTTAGATTATCCCATGTCTTGAGCTCTAGTGTTTGTTCTTTGTCTTATGCTTAGACAGGTGGCAGCAGGAGGTTTCCGCAGCCAAATAACCTGTTGATTTTCTAGCTTTTGTGTATCATCATTATTGAGCTGTAGCTCTCTGTGGGGGCTTGACTACTAATGGCTCAGCCACAAAGCCAAAGATGCTAGAAGTGGGTCCTCCATTCCTTCATCAACATCACTTTCCCCTAGCTGTAAAGACTAATTTGTCCCAATGTGTCAGCTTAATAAGGTCAAAATCCAGATGCCAAGGATGAATATGGCTTATTACATTATCTCCTTGTGAAAACAGTCCTCACCATCCTCCAAAGTGCTTTGACTCTTGTCCTTGCTTGGCCACAGGCTCTTTTGTCATTTTTGCACATTTTCATGTCTTTAATTAAAAGAAAAGTCCTTCCCCATGGAAGATTAATTAGGATAAATGGGCTGCCATTAATATCTGCCATGTTTGGAAAGAGATGATTCACCCTGTGATTAAAGCCAAACGGAATCTGGAATCTGACGAGTAATTAGCCCTCAGCGGCTCGTAAGTCTGGAGAAAGCACTATTTATCAGTGGCAGTGCTAATGCAATTACTTCTCCACTGCAGCCTCCTGGTCTGATAAATCATAGCCCGAGCATTCGGAGAAGCTATCAATTCAGGATTATGCTTCTCTGAGTCTACAAAGAGAAAAAGAGGGGAAACAAAGGGACAATCAGCTTCTCAATCTCTCTGATTGTATGAAAACTATGGAGGATAATGTAATCTGAGAATCTCTTCTGAATCCACTTCCTCACATAGAAAGCTGTGAACCTTTACAAAAATGATTGCAAGTGATTGAAATGATGCCTTTTTTTTTTTTTCTTCCCTAGGGGATTGAATCCAAGAAAAGTTTGTGTTCAGTACCTGAGAAAATTGGGTGGAACAGTTTATCTCTGCTGAAGTTGACTTCTAATCCATCTTTGCTTAGAGCACTTAGGCTTGTTTTTCCTATGATGGTTTTGTTTAGGAGTGGTTGGTGAGAAGTGTGTTTTAAGATGCTGTTTCTTCATATGCTGCTTTGGTTTTCTGTGGTGTTCTGTTTTTAAGACTGTTTTGCAAATTTGGAGCACCTTTCCTGTGGGATCTGAAAGGGCTATGTACATGTTAAGCAACAACAAAAAAATATTCTTCTTTCCTTCATATGCACATGTATATCCACTATTCTAATTCCTGACTTGAGGCAGAAAGTGGTGAAATAAGTTATCTGGGCCCCTTTGAGAAACCAGATGCATCCTTGATGATGCTCTCCTCACTTGGATAGAAGTGTACCTTTTTGCATGAGGCATTTGTCCTTGACACTTCCAGTTCCCACCTCCCTATTAAAAACCTCAGTGAACTGAATGTTTTGAAGAGCAAGTAACCCCTGTCTCTTCTTCCTGTTGTTTCACAGGTGCCATTATCTTAATCTGAATCACACACTGTACCACACTGAAAGTAAGCTCAGCTCCATCAGAGAACCTGTGGCATTCCTAGAGCCTTTCCAATTGATGCCATCAAACCCTGTGCCATCCACCTTCTTTAATGCTGTATTCCTCAATATTTTCAATTTCCTGTAGTGCATAATGTGGAACAGATCAGCCAAAAAAAAAAATGTCAGAAGGATATGGATGGGAATATGATATGCTAGTAACTGACTGCTGGCCTGAACCCCAGGGGAATAGCTTGGTCCATTGCATGATGATTATATACAATGACCATGTGTTTAAACTTGACTTCTTATCTCTGAGTGGAGCCCAAATAAACAAGTACAGCTGAGGGAAGTACAGTGGGGATCAGACTAGATGAAATTTCCTTCTCACAGCTGCAACCTGCTGCTAGAGTTGTTCTCAGATCATTCTTTCTATTTATCTCCTCTGACAAGGAGGAATTTGTGTCAAGACCCAAGCTGTTCTTGCACTAACTGAAAGAGTAATCCTGTTTTATTTTAGGTGTTGCAGGAACAGTCTAGTTGGAGCTTGAGTCTGTGTAGGATGGAAGATACGTTCGGTGTTTTTTGTTGACCACCTTCGTAGGTGCTTTCCACAGTATTTCACCTCTGCTGTGCTTGGGCCAGAGATGGAGGTAGGGTTAACTGTGGAGCAGCAGGGTAAAGATGAAGCTCGTCCTTCGAATTCCAGGCAGGTCTTCATTCAGGAACATAGGAAATGGACCACACTTGGCATGCTCTTGTGGCAGGTGCTAATTGTGTTGATTTTGTTTAACCAGATGGGCAAACAAAGACAAACTGAGATTTCTTGAAGGAAAACATAACAGATAATTTTTTTTTAGCAGCTGCTGTGTTGCATTTGTTGATGTGTTGGCTGAGTATGGTCACAGTGGAACAGCTCCAGCATCAATGGAAGAATACTGATTGTTTTTTAAAAGA
This sequence comes from Chlamydotis macqueenii, assembly GCF_036417535.1. NCBI lineage: Eukaryota > Metazoa > Chordata > Aves > Otidiformes > Otididae > Chlamydotis > Chlamydotis macqueenii. Next base: position 6,553,117 of record NC_141567.1, on the reverse strand, counting down.
AACACCTGGTGCCCCCTTTGGCTTCTGGAAAAAAAAGCTAATTACTTATTGGATGCCTTACAGAAAAGATCTGATATGAGAGGAATATTTTTGAGATTATTTTCTTTAACAAGTGTGTCCTTGACCTAACTAGTGAATTATAGATGCTTTTTATCCTTGTATCAAACACTTTGATTCTTTTTATTTTTGCAGTGCAAATATCTGGTAGTTTTGGACACTGGAGAGTGGTTTGCCTTTCTATGTTGAGTTCCTTCATGTCAAATTTTTGGGCTAGTGTATTGTTCCACAAATGGCTTGCTAGGTGTAATTATAGCAAACAAAACCTTATGAAGATCAAAAGGATTAAGTTCAAAATTCAGGAAAAAAAAAAGATAAGGACTGTGTTATGATGCTAAAAAAAAAATAATCAGTATTTGGACAAGTGCATCTCTTAGTGTCATGATAGCAATCAGGTAAAATCTTTTGGTGAGACATCAGCAGCACTTTAACTAGAGCTTGGAATCACATGGTGAAATAAACTGTGGGCTAATTTAGCGGGACTCGTAATACTAAATTCCTGTGTACTTTATACATATTCTCTATAAGAACATTTTATGTGGGTTAAGAAAGTCCCAGTACCTGTTGGTATTGTGTCATAGAAAAGTAGCTTCAGAAGCAAAATGTAGAGTGAGAAGTGGTGGGTTGAAATGACCCATTGCCTTCTTCGTTATTTACTGCCTCAGGTAAGCACAAATACACCAATTTCCTTTCTAGAAGGTCAGTAGTGGGAGCTATTGGGTTGCCAAGCAGGTGGATGTCAAGAGGTATTTGAAGCATAATTCCTTGAGTAGTTCTGGTTAAACATAGGGTTGAGTTTGTAAAAGGATTGCAATTGGAAAAAATGGCCAAGACAAGTGAACATTGACTGACTTGATTTGTGGGGGGAAAAAAAAGTGTATTTTTCCTTGTAAGAATAAGAAATCTCTGATTCCTGATAATTCTCTTTGAGGATCAGTGGGCCAAATGGAGAGACCAGCAGGATTATTTGCTGTTATGGGTGTTTGTTGCATAAATTAAAATTCTGCAATCCATCCCAAGCACTCCTTTTCCCTGTTCACAGCAGCAGTGGATAGGGAGAGGTGCTGGGGATGAAAAGGAAAGGACTCCACCCAGACCTTAAGATGATCTGCTAGTTGCTTATTTATATTCTGTGTTTTGAGCCAGTGTTAAAGCCCTTGCTGACTTTGCAGCGGTAAATAATACTAACGAGACAAAATGTCGATACCTTGTAAAGCTAGGGAATGTTTCAGTAATGCACAATAAGAAGTAGGAATGAGACTGGCTTTAGATATAACTTGGACACTGAAACATCTTTCATAAAGGCTCATTTTATTTTTTTCTCTACCTGGACCATCTTTGTCATTTGGGATGGCTGAATGTATTCAAATAGAAAGACAACATAAAGTCTCTTTCCCATTCTTCATTCTTAGCTGCAATGTCAGCTTAAGCAGAGATGGGCTCATGTTTTAACTGGAGTCAGTTATTTCCTGTACATTTGGTGAAAGACTCAGACACCAACCCAATGTTAGTTTTGAAGAGATGCTGAAGCAAAAGTCTGTTCCTGAAAGCAGTTTAGACATGTGGCTTTAGAAACACTAATGACTGGCAGCTACTTTTATCTTTCTAAGTAGGCTGCCTCTGCTGACTTCAGAGTCAATGAATCTACCCAATCTCTTTCCATACACAGCACAGTAATCCCAGAATACTCCTCATTACCCCTGACTGGAATACACATTTTAAGCATATTCTAGATGCTCTTGAGTAATCATTTAATTCTTTACTACTAATGATCAATTATTTCAGGAGGTAAGAATTGGGGTTTTTTGTTCACTTTGCTTTTGAGGTCTTTAAAAGCCTCAGTCAATGTTTTTTTTTTCCCTTTTTGTTTCTTAATGCCTCAAATACTGCCTGTTTTGTCCAATTCTGGCTGAGGTTGGACTTGAAAGCTTTAAAACATTGTTTAACAGAACTACGTGAGTAGTCTGAGAAATCTGGGGAGAGAACTTCCTCTTAAGAGATTTCCTGGAGCTGCAGGAAAGTTTTCATCATGGTAGTAAGCTTCCTTTTGCTTCCTTCTATATCAGCCTGGGGTTTCTTTCTTATGTGTTATATTTTCTCTACACCTGCAAAAATGATCAAAATTCACAACTATTTTTTAACTTGCTTATTTTCATGGTTTCTTTTAGAGGAACTTGAAATTTTAACTATTCAGTTTCTTAAAACCCAGTTTTATGCCAGAAACCTTGTGTGCTTGCATGGAAGTTCCCTGTTTTTTTGCAATAGCTGTGTGTATGAGCTCAGCGTGCAATTAAGTTTGTGCTTGACAACTGGTTTACACAAGTGTAAGGGTGGGGGGAAACCCCCTCAGAATCAGTCTGAGGTTTTTACAATTGGCTGACAATTGTTCTGTCATCCTCAGAAGGCCTGAAAGAGTCATTGTCTGCTTCCCTTCTTGTACCCCTGCAGCACAACAAATAGTAATTTCTGTTTGGAATTAATTTTAGGTATATAGATGGGAATGTGATGTGTTGATTGGGTGTCAGTGACATCAGCCCCATGCCAGTAAACCCTCTGACCAGAGGGACCAACTGGTTGACTCCAGTAGAAACTCTATTTTGTGTTCCCAACCATGAAAGTTTCTCTGGGCTTCCCAGGTACCTGCTGCAGTTTAGTTTTGTTGGCAACCAGAGGTACCCATTGGTTTTGCACTACTTTACTGTTCTATTTAGGGATGCATTTCTTTTTATTGATGTATCAAAATACTGTATTAAATGTATTGCATACAGACATGCTGTGCGGGAGCTTCAAGACATGCAGAAGGTGACTTATGTTACTTTGCACCTGCTGCCAAAAGAGCTCATCAAAGTTGCAGGCACTAGTTGCTTCCTTGAACCTCTCTGAAATGTGTCAAGTCCTCTTGACTTGACAAATAGATAGAATCATGGAATCCTAGAATGGTTTGGGTTGGAAGGGACTTTAAAGGCCGTCTAGTCTAACCCCCCTGCAAGGAGCAGGGACATCCCTGGCTAGATCAGGTTGCTCAGAGCCTCATCCAACCTGGCCTTGAACGTTTCCAGGGATAGGGCATCAACCAGTTCTCTGGGCCACCTGTTCCAGTGTTCTACCACCCTCATTGTAAATTGTTTTTCCTAATATCCAATCTAAATCTCCCTCCCTCTGTTTAAAAACCATTACCCCTTGTCCTATCACAACAGGCCCTTACTGAAGAGTTTTTCCCGATCTTTCCCATGGGCCCCCTTTAGGTACTGGAAGGCCGCTATAAGGTCTCCTTGGAGTCTTCTCTTCTCCAGGCTGAACAGCCCCAAGGTGGAGGCACAGAAAGACTTAGGGCTCTGCCTGAAGTGGCAATGCACAGGGAATAGAGCCTCACACTCTCTTTTCCTTCCCCATTTTCTGTGGGCACCCTTGGAGGTTGCCTTCAGCATTCAGTAACCACCCTTGGAGGCTTCAGCAAGAATAAACTGTGTGCACTGCTCATCCTGAGAAGAGCCCCGTTAGGATCCTATGCTTCCTCGTCAATAGCGGAGGCCCATGATGCTTGGCTTGCGGTCAGGAGGAAGTCAGCCATCAACGCTCAGCAGCTCTGTAAATACAGCCAGCGCTGCAGAGGCCTTCCGACGGCATCCAACACGCCATGTTGGGTCTGGGAGCCAAAAAGCCCTTTGCTGCTTTCTCTCTGAGCGTGATCTGGTTGCCTTCGTTTTCAGCCCTGCATAAATAGATTAGCAACTGCCTTTTTAGCTGGAGGGACAAAGGCAGGCTGGTCAAATGACAGGCCGGGGTAGTATTTCACTGCTGAGTCTATTTAATCTTTTTCCTGTGCCATTGGAAAATGGAGAACCATGAATTCTGTGTTCAGTGCTTCATTCTTTGTGCAGATGGAATCGGAAAAAATGTCTTTTAGGACCTAATATTATCATCATTGTTTTTAAATTAGGGATATTTTCAGGTGTAACAAGCCTGGGGGAAAAGAAGATATTTTTTCCATCTGTGCCACTCCAATGTTTCTGCAGCCAGCAGAATTCATTATTATTACACTATTAGTGACAAATGTTTGGCATTAGTGAGGAACATAGGAGGATTTAACATTGCTAGCTTGCACATCGTGTAACTGGAGTTGAGCGGGCCTGCTCCTATCCTTATGTCTCTGTGGTGATTTCTGACCATTTAATATGCACATCTATTTCTTCCCATGAAGGAAGTGGAGGCATTATGTCCCAATGGATTTGTGTTATCACAGATTTTCCAGGTCCACATTAAGAGCTAGAGGTGTAGACTGGGAGTGTAGGAGGTAGGAATGACAATCCCAGGGATATGCATGTTATCCTTTTCCAGGCTGAAGGAAGCTGCCTCAGTTGCTGTTGTAGGATGTTGGTCACCTCTAAGTATTCCAGTCTGGGCTGGCCAACATGGGGGAACCCCAAAGTGCACATCGGTTACTTGGGAGGTATAGGCAAAAGGATTTAACAGAATGGATCAATGTGGGACATGCTGAGCACACCAATAACATGCCAGGGATTTCTGCTCTTCCGTCTTTACCTCATTTCTCTCTTGTATGGAGATAAATGGATATGTATGCTACTTGTCATTCCCACTCCCCTCCTACTGAATCTTTTTAACAGAAATCCCCTAACATCATCTCTGCTGATCATGAACACCTTTCTCTCTGCCTCCTCTGCACTAACATCTATTAAGATCACTGCACTTGCTCTGGGAGGCAAATCCTTTCCTGAGTACTTGCTACAGATGCAGAGACCTCAAAATGCTGTTGTCCCAGTGATGCCAAAGTATCTGCTAACATTTTTGTCTAACGCAACAGAGGAGATAAATTTTGACCTTACACTGGGTGAAACAAAGTGAACATTGAGGGCTCTGATCTTCTTGCCCCACCTTGTCTCCTGGCCTATGGATTTTGTTAATAATTCCAGTGTGGTCTGGTGGCTTTGCCTGAGGCCAGGGGTATGAAAGCTTTCTCTCTCCATATGGCTCCAGCAGAAACAGGAGTTTATTATTTTCCACACCTCACTGGAAAATAACAGAGATGAGGCATCTTGAGGAGTTTACATTTAAATATTTGGCAGGTCTTATTCTGGCTGGGAGACTGAAAACTAAAATCAGAAGTGGAAATAATGCAGGTTGGGGGAATTTTGAAACTTGGAAAGCTGCAGATGTTGCCTGTTTGCCAAGACCCATGCCTAGGTACATCACAAAAAACACCTAGAGCTGTCCATCTGCTTAAGGATCTGTAGATAATAGCACTACAGTGAAGAGACATATACACATTTACATTAGCCTGAAATATGTGGTTTTATTATGCTATAACACTATAGTCTCTCTTCTAAATATTTGTCATAGACTTACATACAGACTCAAATGCTGTCTTTCTTTGTCTGCTTAGCTAACAATTTTCCCTTGTGCGGCACACTTTATGACGTGACTCAATAGTTAAAATACAGTCAGTTCACTAAAATGGCACCAGTGAGAGTGGGTGCTCGTAAATTTATGCCTCTCATTACATCTCTAGGCTGTGTTTTATACAAGATATTTTAATAACAATTGCTTTCTTTTTATTCCAGTTTGCTTGGATTGCAATTGCTGTGCATCAGGAAAAGTCAATTTATTCTGTATCTGTTCTGTAATGTGTGAAGTCCTGAGGTGACCAGGGCTTCTTGGCTTTCTCACCATACAAGGAAGAAGTAGCGAGAAATCCTTAACTAGGTTTTCTGTCCCTGGCAAGTTGAGGATGGTTCAGTTAAAGATCAAAACCAATTCTGTGCAAACTTCTAATTTGAAAAATGTTACATGAAGGAAATATTACATCATTAACTCATTTCTATTATAAGGATAACTATTTTTTTTTCCCTTTCATCTTTCTTTCAGCCAGTAGTTTAGGGAATCTGTCTGTGTAATTAATGACATATGATTTATGTTATTCAATTATGATGTCTGTCTTGCTATGAAAAATGACTGTGTTATGCACGCATGTACTTACCTTTCATAGAAGGCCTCCAAAACATGCTCACTAGAGTAAGACAAAAGAGTGCTGCACTCTAATGCCTGTGCTTGACAAACAGCAGATACACTCAGGAAGGAGCTGGAAATGGAAAAGTCAGTTCCTCCTGTCTCTTGGGGATGAGGGGATAGGAAGAATGGAAGATAGCAGCGGGAAGACAAAGAGAGGTTACAAAGAAGGCTAAAAGGGCAATTTTTCTGTCCTTGCCCTCTTTAATGGACACTGTGGCCGGCAGTCTCTGTGGGATGTCCAAGGACTGTGTTAAATGGATCTTCTTGTTCTTAATGTGGTTTGTTAGGGTAGGTTTGAAGCACGCTAGGAAGGAGGTAGGAAATTAGTGACTATGAACTCTTTCCTTGCCCATGCTGAATCTCTCCTGAAGGCTGCCAATCCAGAATATTTCAGTGGAGCTAAACACATTTCAATTACTGCTATTTTTAATTAAAAATGGATGTCACAACTCATTTGGCACTTTGCTCTGACCGTGCGTTGTTTTATCTACAATTATTTGGACAAGTGCTTAAGACAGGCTGGTGAGATGGAGTCTTTGCAAACTGCAGTATGAATTTAATTTCAAGTGACATTTGGCAGCCCAAGTAAGCATTCACTAGGAAATCTGTTTTGTCTTCCATCCACGTAGAAGAGCTCCTGCTCCCAACACAAAGCAGAGGCAATGCCATGCCATGGACTGAAACCACGGGATGGATGCTTTGCTGCCTCACAGCTCGGTGCAGGGAGCTCTACCCGCCCCTCTGTGCTGTCAGATGTACATGTATACGTGGGGAAACTTTGTCTTTCATGTTGTGGCTGCAGCTTCTGTGTCAGGGTGTGAAAGATAAGCGAGACCATGTGAAAGAAAGAAAAGGATAAAGCCAGATGCAACCCCAGAAGCATGATTAACTTCGGCAAACATATGGTTATTCATGTATTATTTACTTTTTCATCTGATTGATATAACCCACGTACTTCCAAATTATCTATGCTGACTGAAAAAATGGGAATAATTCTCAATTGTTGTTAAAGGCATCAACAGGGCAAGTGAGAGAATCCAGAAGGCAAAAAATCTGAATTTCATCTAATCTGTGTGAATATAAATTTTCCTGCAAGTAACAGTCCCTGCATTTCTCTTTAATGTGAGTCATATGAAAATTTGGTGGGCCCAGAGTGGTCAGTCTATCTGTTAGATAATGATGTGCTGCTCCTGAAGCTTCCTTACTCCATGCTATGGTTTAGTGAATGCTCCTTCCTGCTCTAATGGTCACCTGTGCAGGTCCTGGTCTGCAGCCAGTCCTCCTCCTCTGGGAAGCACAGCTCTACAGCCTTACCAGAGCGGTGTCCAGGCTTACTGCATGTGTGAAAGGAGGAACAAGTCATCACAAGGACATCTTGAACTTGAGCTCTTGTTCGACAACTCTGTTTTATAAGCTGAATTCTTCCTGAATGAAGGCTATGTCAAGATTACTTTGTGTACCTTAAGATTTCTATCCTATTTATCATATAGCGTAACTGCTTATCAAGAAGAATCTTAACTAAAATGTAGCATCTGGTTTTCAGTAGATTCCAATTTCTCACCCATTTTCCAACTGAGTTGACTTCTTATGATACGAAGGGGTGAACTGACTTGCTGAAGGCTGCACAGTGAGTGGATGAGCCGGGAGAAAAGTCCTGCATAGGGTTTTATTCCCCTAAATGTCCTTCATAACAACATCTCATTGTGCCACCACTGACTCAGGTGTTTGGTGGTATGAAGTGTAAGCAGCTCCTACAGGTTAATTAAAGAAGCAGAGTAAGAGAAGAAACAGCCTCTCAGACGTGGTCTGTCAATCTGACACACTGGAAAGATGCTGTCAGACACTGGTATCCTCAGCAAGCTGTTGTCTTAGAAGAAATCTGTGACATATTTTTTTTTTTTAAAAAAAGACAAGGTTTGTTTCTTCAATTTTTCTTTTTTCTTTTTCTTTTTCTTTTTTTTTTTTTTTTAAAAAAAAGAGGTTTCTTACAACTCAGAAAATAAAACTAAGGGGAAGAGCTAGTTGAAACTTGGCCTTTGGCTCCTGTGGCCAGGAGCTGCCAGGAGTATTGATGGAGCTCATCCATCCCCCTCGCTGTCCCTTTCTCCCCAGCTTGCCTATCCTCTCCTTCCCACATCAGTGCCAGTCACATCTTCAGCCAGGTCTGGGCCTCTGGAAGCTCCTTCCAGGCCACTGGGTTGACTTTTTAAACCATCAGTCCTGTTGTACTTTTTGCAGCCTGTATGCACTGGTGGAGAATTTGGCCAACAAACTGAAGCCTACCCAATATATCTCAAACTTCCAGCTATAATCCTGCACCTCCCTTTTGGCAGGATTTTTTATAAGACTTTTGCATTCCCCCAGCCTTATTCCTCATGAAACCTCCTTCCTCCACTAACACCTTAGGCTGGCTGGGATCCTAGAGTTTGTCCCTTCCAAATGAAGGGTCTGGCAGGAGGAGGAATTGTCCCCCTGAGCCAACCTGGTGGTGGTTTCGACCCCCAAATTAAGAAATTTTGCTTGGCGTTGAGGCCAGGATTTCATAATTTTCTGCTTTTATTAGTTTGTTTGTACTTCCTTAGCCCCTGGATGATAGATTTTAAGCCACAGACCTTGCTGCAATCCATCTCTGTTCTTTCTTAACTGTGCTGTTTGGCTCAGTCAGATCCCACTAGACACTCAGCAGAATGTCTAAAAAGCTGCAAAAACTAGGAAAAAAAATGCAGAGAGGAAAAAGAGGGAAGAAAACCTCCTCTTCCCCATTTCACCTTCCAGAAATTTTGGCTTAGCCGTGCATGGCCCAGAAACGAGTACTTTCCAAGACAAACAGGCTACATTATCACACCAGACTCCCCTGCCAAGGAATGAATTTTAACAGCCTAAAAACATATTTTTAGATGGATGGGGGGACAAATAGTTACAAAGCAAACATGGTGCGTGTTCACAGGTGCTGTGCAGCATTGTGTTAGCCAACCAGATGTTCTGCGCTGGGATGCTGCCCTGGCCTGTTCTGGGATGAAGTGTCACTCTGGATGAAATAGAGCAAAACTCTGAACAGTTTCCTAGAACGAGCTGAGCGTTTAGTTTTGTAAACTATTAATATAGATGTGTCTTTGTATTGGGCAGGGCCCCAGTCAAAATAAACATGTAAAACTTGACCTTTAGAAAATTAACTACTATTGGCCCATAAAAAGCCAGACTTGCTCCACAGGCTGTGGTGCATTGAACTGCTATGGTAGCACTTTAAAAAAACTGTCTTGCTGTGTGTCACTGCAGGGCTGGGACGATTTTTGGGGGAGCTGTCTGGGCACAGCATCTAGTTTGAGTGCACGGAGAGTTGGTGGTGGCACACCTTGACCTGCGGTAGCTGAGTGCTACCATGAGCATCTTGTGGCGTCAGGGAAAGGTGACAAAATAATATTAATGATGTCTGTGAGTATCTCACTTAAAGATGTGTGTTCTCTATTTCTCTCTAGCAGCCTGGATTTGGGAGAAAATATTTCCAAACATTAAAACAGTGGTGCTGGGTCTTATGAACAGTGATCTGAGAGGGCAGTTTGACAAACACCAGGATCTGAGCAGCGAAGAGAGTAGGCTTTGTTAATACAGAGATACTTTTTGCTATAAAGGCAGGCTCTCTCTGCATGAAAGAGTGAATACAACTGTGAACTGCTGCTTTGGATTAATGAATCCACTGTTGCTTCCACCTTTGCTTGCGTGATGTCCAACAGGCATTGCCTTTCCTTTCTAGTTTTGTTCTCGTTGGAGAAGAGCAGCAAAATTTATTGTGAAAATCGAGCAGATCATATTCAGCCTTTATCAAAAAGTTCAAAGGAAGAAATGGGTATATTGACTGTCAAGCTGTTTGTTCTCCAGTGAGGCCAGTGGATGCCTTTCCCTAGTACATGGTTCCTCCAGCAACATCCTGACTCATGGATTTTTCCCTGAATGAGCAAAGACCTGTTTTCCCTACATGGAAACAGACATGGACTCAGCTTCCCCCCCCTCACCCCAGGAATTAACATTACTTTTCTTCCTGCTCTCTCTTGCCTGATGTAAAAGCAAAATGGAGCCTTTCTCTTGTCACATTTATCACAAGGGCCACAAGACTGCTGCCTTCTTGTTTTTTTTCCTATTCTATCTGTCCTTATTTCATGCATGCCCTGTGCTTGAAGCAGCACTGCTAATTGACAAGGATTCGGAGGAGGCGTACTCATGTCAACTACTGTCTGCTCCAGGATCTCTGGAGAATACTAATAGCCATACTTACCTCTTATGTGGCATGTTTAATCTGTAGTTTGGAAACCTCTGCTGCTCTGCTTTTGTGAAGACAGGACTGGAGGGGGCACTTCTCATTTGTGCTGGCAGCTCCTCATGAAGATTTTTCTCTATTAAAATACCACAGGCTAGGTTGTAGTGTGCACAAAAGCCCCATTTCACCTCTCTAGAAATGCATGCCATCCTAAGGTAGGTGTAAATAAAAATATCCCTCAAAGTTCCCTTTGTGCTCCCACAGTAATGTAAAACAGCCCTAAATGAGAAATCAGGCCCGTGAGAGGGAGGATGCTCGCGTCACTAAGGAAGTGCTGTGATTGTGCCTCCCCCCCTAATGCTTGAGCACTGTAAATTCCTTTCCAGTTAATAAACCATTTGTGTGGCCTGCTTTTAGCATGGAGCAAAATATTTTTTTCACTCAAGCTGTGATGTGCAGTTATATAGCTGACATCAAACATGAGCAGATACCAAGTCAAAGGCATGAGTTTGGTCCTGCTCCTGTAATTCCACTTCCATGTTGACAATTTTTCCCCCCCTCTTTAAATTATATTTTTATTGAAAGCTTCAAAGGTCAACTTAGACATTCAGAGAAAATTTGTAACTTGGATTGTTTAGTATTCTCTCATACAGCACAGCCCTACATTACTCTGTGTCAGCAAATTAGGGAAATGGAAGTTGTGGCCAAGGATTACAATAGTGCTGGTGTTAACCTTTTATAGCGTATGGCATCTTATCAATTTTAGCCACAGGAGAAACTTGCTGTTCACGTACAGCAAGTGGGTGTTGAAGTTTTTAATCTAAAAATGAAATCTTGCGTCTAGGAGAGGAATATAAAGACCATAGATCTTCTTTGCTGCTGGATAAACCTCCTGAGTAGCCGAGATCTTTCCAGCCACACGTTCTCCCTTCATCCACTTTTTCTTTCTTTCTCCCTCCCTTGGGCACAGAGGCACACCTATTCTACTTGACTAGAAAGGCAACACTCTAGCATAGAGATACATGGGTGCCCACATATTCACAAGACTGAGGGCCTAAGAAGGTTGGATAGATATCCTACAGACTTTTTCTTAGTTGCAAAACCCTCGCTTTACAACAAGGTCTAGCAATACATGTTCGCCTGATGTCAGTCTTCTGCGTAGTCTGAGGGAGTTTGCTCAACTGTTTGAGATTGCTTGAGATTGCTCAACGGTTTAAGTACCTTGTAGAGTGAAGGTCATAATTAATCGGGCTGCTAATTATTCAGAAGAACTGAATTTTAAGGTTAGATTTGCTTTGGACAACAGTTGCTATGTACTTGTTCAGGGCACACTTGATTCATCTTGCCCAAGAAAACTGATAAGACAGATTCACTTCATTGCTGTTCAGTGTTGGTTTTTGATTTCCCTGGAAGTATGTCGTTTCCCTTTCTGGCATGAAATTTTTTTTTACCTACTTTTCTCCACAATACTTAAGCCTTCACCCCAAATCAGAGCAGCATATATCATGTAATCTTGGAAAAGCTTCATTTTGGCCTCTAAACTTAGAGACTAAAAGTAGTACATAGATGGTTCTAAGACATTGTCAGAAATAAATTTCCCTGGGGTACTGTGTAATAGGATCAGAGTTTATTGGGTAATAGTCAGTTGATGGTCCAACGATTAGGAATTATTTTAGCTGGGGCATGAATAATTGAGTTGAAGGCAAACTGAAGTCAATGATCCCGCTTAACAGGTTCTATTGCTGTAGGATGCTATCATTCAGTTTTTTGTATTCCACAGAATTGATGTTAAGTTAAAGGTGATATTACTAGCTGAGCAGGTGAGGTACTGACCAAGGAGCCTATTCATGCTGTCGTGCCTAGATACCTGAGCTAGGTGGTCTCTAAATGATCTTTTAGAGAGAAAGGATCTTCAGACAGGATTTCACAGCCCCTGATTTCACCTCCTGCTTGGACTTACCTTAAAGGAGGTTGTTGATGGCTTGTCTTGCAAGCACAGGATCACCTCAGCAGCAGGTGGGAGACTTGCAATTGTTTCTGGACCAGGTTTAACGTCCCTTCCCAATCCTGAAGACAGATGTGTTTTAAGGGTAGTATAGGCATGTCCTTTCCTACCCATTGTTATGCCCTGCAGCTCCAGTGCCTGCTGGAAATACAACGCAGGCTGCCCTGTGTGTCTTTGCAGGCTGTTTTTAACCCAATAGTTCATTCAGACCTTGTCTAGCCCACCTCGCCACCTTCCTCTCCCATTTCAAGCACCCCAGGTACTGTTAAGATGAATTGCGTGCTGGCCAGCCCCATAATTGATTGCCTTGCCAAGAGCGAGGAAATGAGCCTTGAGCTGCTGTGTATCGCTTTGAAAGGGAAAACAGGATGCCCCATGTGAAGATGTTTGACACGCTGGGAAAAGTACAAGCCATGCTTTCAATCTCCCTGCCTGCAACAGTGTCTGGGATCAATACACCAAGAGTGAAAGAGTAGAGTAGAATTAGATGTGTGACCTAGAGCACTGCTCCTGACATCTTAATCCTTGGAAAGCATTTGCATGCCCAGCTTAAGTGCTTGTATTGTTAAAACAGTATTGCAAAGACAAGTCATACTGTACAGCACATCTAGGGTTATGAGACTGGCTCTTCTGTTTCTTTAAACGGGCTCCTGCTGGGAGGGCGAAGTGGCGGAGGGCAGACGTTGGCTTGGTAGGCCGTGGTGAATTGGAAATGATCCTGTGGAAGGAGGCTGGAACTGGGAGATGAGTTGTGTAACTGGGAGATGAATTATGCTCTAGAAAACTCATGAACCTACCCATTTTCTACATTTGTTCCTCTACTGGGGTTTGTGAGCTGAAGAGGTTGCTGTCTCTAGCTACTTGCCACAGATCTCCTCACGGGGTTGCTCCTGTGATTTTAAACTCTTTTTAATAAAGATGATCTAGTTTGCTTAAACTGTTATAATATGAGCTCATTTTGACAAGAAAGACTCAGCTAACAAAGGTGCTAATAATATCTTACAGAAGGAGAGTTGGAATGCACTGAGGATCATAAACTTGTCAACTCACATAACTGTAGCCAAAAGAAGACGGAGATTCAGAAGAAGGTTGAGTTAGCCTTGAAAAACAGGTCTACTTCTAGATTTAGCAATTATAAAATCTAAAAATAGAAGGTTTGTGAAGAAATGCTGAAAGAAATTGAATTTTTAGTTATATATAAGCTATCTTGTAATCTTTTCAGATGTGTGTAGAAGGACCTCATCCTAACACTTCACATGTAAAGGATATTAGTACTTCGCATGAACCATTTTCTAAATGTCTGTTGCATTCAACAGAAAATGGATAGAATTTCTTCTGGGCTTATAAAACTGGCAGGCATTAACAGACTTGAAACAACACTGGAAAGTGAACAGACTGAACTGCACATGGACTCCCAATGCTAGAAACTGTTTTGAAGGTGGATTCACGGGACAGTGATTCAGAAATGGATCCCTGATGCCTGGATCCTGTTCCATCAGGTTCAGCCTGCAGATAACGTTAGTGGTGTCAGGGGTTGCGTCAGATAACATCTGTCTCGCACACGGGAGCCAGCACGTTTGGTCAACGTTAAACCCGACGTGCGGCTGCCAAGAGCTAGGGGATGGAAATTGCGTCTCATGCTAAACCTGTGGGATGTTATCCTTTTCTCTTAAACATTATGTGAAGGTCTGGTCTGTGAAAATGTAGAGTTACTTCTTTTTAGTGTTGTTTTTTTTTTTTTTTAACTGGGAGAAATAGGCTTGATTGCATCAGAAATATAGCAACTTTATGCTAGGCAGGACTTGCAGAAGTGAAGCTGACAGGAGGCAGCCGAACTACAAATTAAAAATGAAGCAGAGCAGCCTTTTCTCATTCCACTAGCTCAGAAAAATATTGAAAGTAAACCGCTGGCAAGTAGACAGTGAAAAGCAAATGAGATTTGGGACCAGATGGTGTAGATCAGTATAATACAAGTTGATGTCAATAAAGCAGTGTGATTAACACTGCCAAGAATATCACTCATGATCTTTTTCAATTTCAGGTGTTATTTGTAGCACAGGTGAGGCAGTTACACACAGATGCATGCACACATCATTTTGAAAAGAGGGATTTAATTGAATCTCTGTTCCAAGAGAAAAGGCTAGGCTTGTATCCAGATTTATTTGGAAATGTGCAGGCACTCGATACTGGCTTGGAGGGAGGGAGTCTGGGGCTGAGGAGCGAGGAGAGCAGCACATCCATGGGTGACCACGAAGTTCAGCACAGGATTTGATCCTGAGCACTGGAGGCTTCCTCGCTGAGAAGGGATCTGAAAGGGCTCGAACTCGGTGCTGTGTACAGGAGATTCTCCCTTGACCGCTCTCAGTTTGCGTGTCTGCCTCCTCTGGTGCTTCTGAAGGGCTCTGAAGGATTTCATGTTGCTTGCTGCTTGGTCCGTTCAATTCCTGACACTCTGCCAGCGGCCTCCCTTTCAAGGGCAAAATATTTACCTGAAACGCAATGCCCTCTGAGCTTCAGTTAGAATGTGGATGATTACTTACATAAATACTGTTGCAGAAACAAAGCATGCTTGTTTTTCCTTTTACTATAATCTGAAGCAGGAAGAATTAAGGAGTTTCACAGGAGAGACTTTTTTTTTTTTTTTTTTTTTTTTTTTAACAAAGACTTAAAGTGTATCAAAACCGTTTAGCTGAATCCCTGGGCTCTCCAGATATGTTCCTTACTGATGAATTTAATGTACACTTTGCAGTCATGGTCCAAATTAATAGAAGACTGAACTTCAGGAGCACCTTCATGGTGCATTTTATAAATTAAGCTATTAGAGTTAATTGCTAATAAGAAGAATCATTATCGGTTCTAGGTGCCGGTTAAAACATGACTCTCTTGTTGTATTAAATACAAGTGATAATAAATTATAGCTGATGTTAGAGATATCCCTTCCTCTGTATGCTGTTAAAAATATTTGGACTGACATTTCACATGAAAAAAAGCTTTTAAAGAATCAACAGAACATATTGTCCTTTACATAACTTTTACATATTTTTTTTAAATTATTGTCTGATTGGGCAATGTGTGTTAGGATGATGGATGTGATTTCAGTATGCTTTTTATCATGCTAATAATTATATATTATATTATTGCTCAATAAATATGAGTGTATCTAAGTTGAGTGTTACCTCATCAATATTGGCTTACTCTTGTCCAAAAAAAAAAATAAATTCTACTCATCTTCATTGTTGCTGCATATTGCCCAACCATAGTATATCCTTGAGACTCTTCATTTTCAGAATCTCTGTGAATTAATTATGAAGGCTATTTCATATAGTCAATAGTCTCAATGTAGCAATTCACCTTCTGATGGCATGCTGAAATTCTGTATGAATATCTGAGAGAAAAACTGAGATTTATGTAAAATAAAGGCCTCACTAGTGAATTAGATACAAAACAGAGTTGTAAAAGATTAGTTTGGTGATAGAATGAAGAATATATTAAAAAATGAGTCACATATCATCCTGGGTGATGTAGCTATTTTCCAGGAAAAATCTGTTGCCAAGGATCAAGGCATCCTTGGCAAGCTTAAATGTGCGATCAATGTCCTTTCACAGAGCTGAACTTTTTTCTTTTGAATGTTTTTGCTAAGGAACTTGGTAAGAGAATTCAGTTCAATTCAGGAGATGAGTGTCAGTCAGAAATAACTTTTTGTCTTTTCTGCCCTTAGGCGGTTATAAAATAGGCCAGCTCGGAGTATTTAGACACTTCATTCTTCTATCCTATGTATTACTGTGGGAGTTTAGATAGTTGAATCAAAAATCTGATCCTTGTAGATGAATATTTTGTTCTCTGACTTTCAAAATATATTTTAATGACTTAATATGTAAATTCTTCATTCTCTGGATGTATCTTTTTAGTGCTTCTTGTGCTCATTAGTCCTATTGGAAATTACTAGTCTTTGTAGCACATCAGGAGTTAATATATTCCCTCACTTTTTTGTCTGTTTATTAAGCGTGTGTCTCCCCTTTGGTTTGTATTGAATCTGAAGCCTGAAGTGACGATCAATGGCTCAGATTATTTCCTTGCTGTCAGCTATTGACTTTCTCTCAGCCTGATATCAGAGCTCCTTTCCCAGGGTGATGCTAGCAGGGTAGAAATAAGAGGGGGAGGTGAACAAAAGCTTGATAGAAGTCTTGCAGTTTATCTTAAAGCATCTTTAACTGAATGTACAGAGGGGAAAAAAATGCAAGAAAAACCTGCAATTTAGGGTGGAAAATCAGAGAGGCTGAAATTATCTATCAATGATGCCAAAACTGGGATAGCTTTTTTCCCCCCGAGAGTTTTATTTATGCTGATCATTGTTCCCCTTAACTTGTTTTGAAGCCCAAAACTATTTCATTGCCCAACCAGCATGGTAGTTTAGCTAATATGTCTTCCCTTCATCACAGCAGAAATAATCAAGACCAATATGAGTGAACACAAAGTCCTCCAGGTTTTGGAGGAAGACTTTTTGTCATCCATTTATTACAGTGTGGGTTCTTGATTCATCATTCTCCAATTCCATAATCACCTACATCAGAGCACAGTAGCCACAAATTAATTCCTAATAAGAATAGTAGCATTTTACCTTTTCTACTGAAGATGATGCTGAAGTGTCAAAACAGAAAAAAAAAGGTAGATGCTTACAAGGGAAAGTGATTTTGTCATTAGAATATTAATAGCTTCATTTCCTGCTATAATAAAAGTATCTCTTCCACAGGTTCCATTTTTTTTTATGGAGAAGTAAGCATCTTCATCTGTAATTCTTTAGATTTTGAATGAAAAGATTATAAAATTTCAAGTGATAGTATAGATGTGGAGAAGAATAGGGAGAAAATGATGGAGTAATGAGGAAAAAGAAGCTAGGCATGGGTGACTGAAGGACTGGCAGCTGATTTTGGAAGAAGACAAGGTCCTGAATTGGTCAGCATTTCTCCAACTTGGCTTCTTTTCCCAGGTTCACTGCTGAGGGTTGGGAGACTCCTTCGAGTCAAGAGAAATTTTCCATTGACCTCAGTGGAGTGGAGTCCTTGGCGTTGCTCCAGGGCTGGAAGGCACAGAAGGGAGAGTGTGTGTGGCAATCCTGACTCAAAGCCTGGACACTTGTGTGGGAAGCTGGACAGAAGGTGGGATGTCTTGTGTCTCTGAGTCACAGCATTGAGTGTGAACTGGAAGCCACTCCTCTGCTGGGTGTCCTTGCTTGTGGAGGTTGAAGAGAAAAGAATGGAGGAGGAAAGTGTCTGTGGGCAGAGAAATCCCTTGGTTTTGGATCTGAGTTGGATATGATTTAGGTTGCTCTGATCTGCCAAAGATGGGGCTGTAATTGGGCAGTTCGAGGTACTGAGAGGATTTAAAACAAATGCAGTGATTAAAGACATAGCGTGGTGCAGGCAGCTGACCAGGAAGTTGGCACAATCTCTGTTTTGTATGAGAGATCCCACCCTGTCATAGATCTTCCTGGCATGGAATCCAACGCTCCCTTCCTCTCCTCATGCTTGTTTTGTTGGTTCAACCCTACATTTTCATCAACATAATCTGTCATTAGTATACATACATACATACATACCTACATGTAAATACAAATATATAAACTAATTTCAGCTAGTTTGGAAAGCTAAACAAGTGTCTTAAACAGAATTTCCCCCCATTGGATCTGCCTGAAAGCAGGCAGCAGAATTGCTTGTTTAGCCCAGTTTAGTGTTCATTTAACCAGACTAGAGAGTCTATATTACAAACGGCATGTGGCCACCACAGTAGCAAAGTCAGTGTTTACTTAATCAAACATGATTAATACCTTGGTTTTACATTAGTATATGCTTTTTTCCATTGTGGGGAGTAGTCAAGGGATTCCCTTTGTCTGCCAGCAAGAAAGAACATGTTTTTCATCCTATCCTGCTTATTGTGCAGTCATGTCAGCAGTAAAAAATGCCTTTAAACATGGCTTCTTTTATCAGTGGAGAGATCAATACAGCAACTTTCTGAAAGCATAATTCAGTTACACGTGCTGTGGGAGATGAACGTAAACTCTCTTGGTGAGGATGCTTTTCAGATAGTCAGGGAAAGACAGCATGGACTTTATTTCTGAACAGGGTAAGATTAAAGGGATTCCAAGTGTACTTTGAAAATATCTTATAAGGGAGGATGGCTCAGGCTGACAGCAGGGACCTGTGCTGCAGAATGGAAATAAAACATTGCTATGGATAACGTATGCCTTTGCTGCCAGTGGAATCAACAGAAAATCTCTGCTGCTGAATTGGACCTAAACCTAATGATGACAGTGGTGGATGGCAGTGACAGCGGCTAGATAGAGGTGTTCAAGTGAAAGCCACCACTGAAGTGGGAAATTTTCACTGAAGAAATAACTGAAAGGGCTAAACCCTGCCCTGAGATAAGCTGAAAGATTTCAAGGGCCTTTGAGAGGTATTGGTCAGAAACATCCTCAGTGAACCTTTGCGCTTGGTAAGTGAAGCGTACTGAAGCTGGCTGCAGGAGGCTCCGAGGTGCACAGTGACCTTTGCTGCTGCTCCTTCTTGGGTAAGATGTGCTGTTGTTAAAAGAAATACAGCAACACTGTTTGGCTTTTCCTGGCAGGAGAGGAAGATGAGCACCCGAGCCAGTAAGTAGAGTACTACAGCAAGGTTACTGTTTGGTCAGGGCATCACTACAAACGGCTTGTAAAATGTACCTCAGGTATGGCATAAGAGGATTTTGAAACACCACCCATTATAGTTTTTGAGGGATTACTTTCTGGATTTTCTTTTCCCATTCATAAACAGCAGAGAGGTTTTCCTATTCCCTTGCAAATGTGTTGAGTCCTCTTCGACTCCAAGAAAGGTTGGGCCAGTACCTTCCCTAGACTGAGTCATTCACGGTCCCTCTAGCACCAGTCAGGATAATTTTAATTACTTGTCACTACTTTTTATAGCATGTTCACAAAACATCATCTCAAATCAGAAGAGACATCCATAAAAGCTACTGAAATCCAGAATATTAATCACATAGTTGACCATAAAACATTTCTTCCTTCTTGCTGATGACTTTGTCCTTAGCATGTTGTCAGCCTGGTTGTACCTCACTACCTCTCTGCAGAAACATTTTCATTTCCAGACTGATTCCAGTACATTTCATGGTCATTAACATGTAAATACATCCCATAAAGCACAGAAATGAACTCATAATTACAGCTTTTCCAGCCATTAACAGATGTGATAGTTAAGTCTGATTATGAACTTCACATGTCCACATTCATCGGCAACACATTCCTGCGGGTCTCGATTTTTTTTTGCCTGCTCTGAGCTGGACTGACTTGGCAGTCCATAAAGCTAAAGCATCTAATTAGTGAAAGAGCAGTACTAGTCCTTGCATTGGGCTTAAATGTGCAATAAAGTGCTTATTTTTCCAATTTTCAGATATTTTTAACCTGCTTATTGAAAAATATCATCCTAGAAATATGAGTCCATGACTTTGAGAGATGCCCTGGAATTTAGCAGCCCATTATTTTTCTATGGCCAATTTATTGCAGTCAGAAGTGATACAGTTCATGGAAAACGGGTGGATGGATGGCTGAATCATTCCATCACCTGTCATGACTCATTCCCATCATTTCCGTCTCTCTTCATGAAGGGTGCATAAACGTGTCTGCAGACTTAATTGTAGCAGAGACTGTCTCATTAAAATATTACCTTGGTTAGGGTCAGAAAAATGGTTATGTAGCCCCATGGCTAGATTGTAGAAGAGAAGGGGATCAAGATTTTGACTGCTTCATTCAGAGGATGTCCAAAACAAAAACATATACCAGGTCTGGCAGAGCAGGGAATTCAGTCTCAGCTCTTTTTCTTGAGCTTCTCACCTCTGCAGGCAATTCCCCAGATCTGATTCCTCAGGTACTTTGTTAGAGTACTGTTTGGTCTGGCCCTTGCATGGTAAGTTAGCACACACACCATGTGTATCCTGTCCTCCTTCTCCAAGAGTCTTATAGGATGAACTGTGCAAGCCCTTTTGTGACTTGGCTTAATCTGCCTTCAAAGTGTGCTTGGAGTGTTTACCCAGCCTGTTCTTCCCAAAAAGTGCTTGCTCAACCCGTGCTCCAAGCTGACCTGATCAAATGCCATGTGGCCACAGTTAACTCAAGGCAGAATTTGTTAGCTTGCAGAGAGCGCTGCATAATCCAGTCACACAGCTTCTCTTTAGGAGATGGCTTGTGCCTGGCCAGCTTGGAAGATGGGCAAGTATCTCTGAAAAAAAAGGCTGTAGCCTTAATGTATGTGTATTTTTCACAAAGAGCTATGAGGTTTTTTCCTTTGGTTGGTTGGTTTTGGTGGTAGAAAGGCCCTACTAAAGAGTTACTCAGGTGCTTGAAAGGAGGTGTGTGTGTGTGTAGGGGCTATTTCTCAGATGCAAATAAAAGCAGAAAGATGGCTGGATTGCTTGCAGGTGGGGAGCTGTCATTACGGACTACTGCTGAGCAAGTCCTGGAGTGGTGGACGTGAAAGGAAGATAGTTTGCACCAGGTCCTCCAACCCTATCTCCAAGGGATGAGGGAAGAGGAAAAGAAAGAAAATGACTGGATAGTTGCATTAAAAGCTGTTTAACACATGCTTAAATCTGTGCAAATAAAGTTATTATTAAAACAATAAAATCTTACTATTTGCTTGCTGCGATGCCTGAGAAATGTAGATTAAGATTGCACTAGAGCAAGGATACCTCAAACAGACCAGCAAAAACACCGTGCATGCCCAAAGGAGCTCGTAATCTGGATGCGGATGCCCTCGATAGCAAGTTATCTCCAGGCTGAGCACGGCAGTGATGAGCTTAGGCACCCACTGGCTCTACGGAAGAAACGCGGTGCCAGTAGGGACATGAAGAGGTTCTGCGGCTCTGTGTGTAACAGCCGTGACCCAAAGCAGGGTTGGGTTTGGGACACACACCAGGTGCTCCCTGATAGACAGAGGCTCTGGGACTGCATCCCTGGAGTGCAGTGAAGCATAAGCAGGCTTGAATTTGCCATCCCTTGGCATCTTGGCTTACGAAACACCAGCGATCTCTGTCCAATGTCTTTTCCAGGTCTCTGCCTCGCAGACATCACCTCAGCAATTGTTGTTGGCTCTTCTTGAGATGATTCTTCATCCCTGGCTGCACAGTGACGTGATGTAATCGTGCAAGTGCAGTCCCTTTACTGCACTAAGAGCATAATGCCCCATTATTCTAAAGACAAGGGTAGGGGGAAGCAGCTGTTTTACTGATTAAGTAAATAGAAGCATGACTCTCCAGTCCTCCCTCCTCCGGCCCACAGTAATTTGCCCAGACTCTGCGCATCGTCACGATCCACTCAGCTCTTTGCCCCCGAATGCCGTGAAAGTGGGCAGTGCGTGGATCTGGAAGGCTGCCCTCACAGCGTTCGCTCCGGTCCAAGCAGTTTTGTGAGTCAGGCACTTCTCTTTTGCACTGAAACCCGTCCTCTTGTCCTGCCTTTCCATTTGCTCATGCCCCTCTCCTGCCAAAGTAACCATCGCAGGGACGGCGTGCGGTTGGTGGGGGGGTGGAGAGGAGGGAAGCGGCGTTGCCAATCTCTCATTAACTTCTAGATGCGGAATGATGGGGGAGATGCGTGCAAGAGTCTAATAATAACGAGGTGAGGTCCCAGAGAAACAAGCAAGGCAAGCTGCTTCAACTAACAACTTAATTATAATAAATTTGAATCTAGGAGCACCAGGCAAGTAAATCAATCAACCTCTGCAGGCGGGCTCATTAAAGCTAGTAAAGCACAGACCAGAAAGTTCATCTTATTAAAAGGGATTAGCATTTTCCAGTTAAATCCTTTGCTACCCAAAGGTGCTAGGAGGGAATTTGGATTTTGAGCTTGTCTGTTGTTGCAGCGGTAAAAGGGCTGACCTTGCACAGCAATAAATGCCTTCCGTCCCTGTGGCCGGGCCCTTGGCTGGCTGGTGCTGATGGGCAAGGCTGTGTTAAACGCTGGTGGACCTTTGCCAACCTAGTCCAGCTGTGGGTTGCCAACTGTCCCGTGGAGCACACTGAAACACGAGCAGGGGTGAGTTCTCTCTTGCAAAATACGAGCTCGTTTGCTCTCCAAGCTTTTCTCCAGTCCTGTGTCTTGCAGACTGAGACATCACCTCAGTAATTGTTGTTGGCTCTTCTTGCAGTGACTCTTCCCTGGCTGTGTGGGATGTGTCTTCTCCTGTCAGGTCTTAATATATTGTAGCCCTCAAGCAGCATTTTCTATCTCTCTTTCTTGGCTGCAGGACACAGTACTTCGGGTTTTCTACTGCTTTGAGAGGCAAATTTTCACAGACCCTATTATGATCTTGTTCCTTTAGGAGAGTATATTTACCTTGGAAGAAACATTAAACTGAGAACAGCTATCCAAACAGCTGGCATCCTTCTTCCTGTTTTTCTTTTCTATCAGATAGTGTCGGTGGTGGGAGAGACATTTTTTTTTCCCTTCTCAAACTTTCCTCTACCCACACTTGCATTCCAGTGGTGACCCTCTGTGCAACAACACTCGCTGCTGTCGCGGAAAAGCAACATGAAAATTGCTGCATTCTTCAGAGCATCAGTGTAGCTGAAGAGGTGGGGCTTGCAGGGTATGCTACCGGAGTGCTTTTTCCTGCTTCTGTATGATATTTCTGATTTTATGGGGAAAATACCAATTGTGCCAGAGTCTGTCATTGGTTGAGCAAAATGCCTAGAGTCAAGACGATCTTTTCCCCTAAGACCGCAATTAGGGAGGTGGGGAGGGGTAAGTTATATAGGCAACCCCATATGTAGCACACTCTCAGCTCTGCCGCTCTAACCCCGTTCTGGACAAGCCTGCTGTCTCCCAGGAAAGAACCACTTAGGTGGCCGCTGCCTTGACCTTGCTTGGAGCTCCAGCAGCTCAGTGGGCTGGGGAGGCAAGGGGGCACATCAGCACAGCAGTTTGCAAATAAGTGTACTGCATGTGACGGAAGTCACCCTTCGCTCTTTTTGATGATTTTTGAAGGCCTTTTTCTTTTAAGCCTTGGGAGGCCTCAGGGGCATGTAGGAAATTAATTGGGGAGTCTTGCAGCAGTTCAGGAGTTCATTCAGAACGAGTAGTTATGTGTTGGAAAATACGGTGGGAGAGGTAAGTATGAGAAAGATGTCGAGCATCTCTCTTATCCCACTAAGTTTCCCTTTTGCAGAGGAAGTACCAAGAGTCTTTCCTGCTCTGCTTGACCCAGAGCATGACATACTGCTTGGGAGAATGGGGAAAAAAAAAAGAAGGAAGAATGAAATATTTATTTTCTACTTTGTTGCCAGCTGGCACTGTGGTACATAAGGATGCTTCTGCTATCTTTGTATTACAGCAAAAACTGCTGAGCAGAAGGTATGTTTTTTAAGGCTGTGCTTGGCAGCTGGTGAACAGCTACAGGTAGGTCACTACCAGTCTGTGCTCCCTCCTCAGCTCCAGGAGCTTGCTGGGGAACCTGTGGATATTGTCACTTACCTTTTCTGCATCAGTTTTGCAATCTGCGTTAACGTGCTGCAGCCAAGTGCAGAGTTTGAAGCCATTGATGTTTTGCCTGCTGGCACCTTTGGTTTCACGCGTCCCTTGAGTCTTTGAATGTCATTAGCTTTGCATGGATTTCTGGTCTTGATGAGTGAGTTTCCTTGAATAAGGAGGAGCCCCATCCTCCCTGTCTCTTACAATCTTTCCTATTTCCACTACGGCAGGGACAAATTCAGGACAGACCTTGTAACACCATCACTGTGTATGAGTTCTGTCAGCCAGTGTGATCAATACAAGACTCAACTGAAGTAGCGCAGTTTTACTGGAATACTTTATTTCCTCATATTTTCCACTCACTGCCTCCCCTTCACATCCCTTTAGCCTTTGCCCAAATTTCACCTCAAACCACAGGCAATTACTCTTCTATTTTTTTTTCCGGGAGGTGAAGGGTTAAAACAATAAATATATTGGTTCCTGTTTTTCCTCTTTGCAGCTCTGAGCTCCAGCTGGGTGCAGATATGGAATAGCAAGAAGTCCATGGGAAAAGCTCATCTTCTCACAGCCCTTACAGCAGCACTCCAAGCCCAGTGTGACCTTCCCAGAGCATAGTGGAGAAGCTGAAGCCTTCACCGATGCTGCCAGGAACCTTTTGCAGGGAATAAAGAGATGGGGCAGAGACGATGCACCTGTGAACCCAAGCTGGCTTCAAGGTATATATCAAGAGCAGTGTACTTGGTCTTCAGCTGAGTTTAAAAATATATCTACTTATATATTGCTGTAGCTATTGGCAGTTGGCTATTTCTACACTGTGTGTCTTTAGCTAGTAACTTCTAGATCTGGAAGAAAAATGTATTTCTGGTGCAAAAGACAAGCTTGAGGCAGCAAGATGGCTCAGTGGTGTGTTCTGGTGTCCAGATACGTATCAATAACTCAGTTTTGCTTTTGCCCTTTCACAGCAGATGCTCTGTTTCCATGAACTGTAGCCTCTGGGGGCCAGGAGGATAATTTCTGCTTACTTCTCTGAGCTGCCTCAAATATTTCAAAAGAATAGCCAAGAGAGGGCTTTGGTGTCCAAGGGATGAGGGGCAGAAGGAAAATCAAGTTCTCCCAGGGTTCTCCAGCTCTGCTGACAGCAAGGGCAGTGAAGTAGTGACTGCGGCAGCTGTGAAGTCTCCACGTGCAGCAAGGAAGCAGCTGCCTCTCAGCATGTTTCTTGCCTTCTCCCCTGGCAGAAGGGCTGCCCGCCCAGGGTACAGGTAAGAAACAGTCCCCATCTCCTCCCTCATGTGGGGAGTAGGTACTCTTACATTTAGTCCTGTTACGTGCTTTCTGTTCCTTGGTGATTTCTTATGGGAGAGAGGAAGTGCTGCGTCTTTGTGGGTTGATAGGTTTGCTTGGATTGGTGTCTCAGCCTGGAGAATTGGAAGAGCTGAGGACAGAGAGGGACAGACTCACCCCAGCATGGAGACTGGCATGGTGCAGGCAGCCTGGGTGGTCTCAGCTGAGGGCAATCCTATTTCCATTTCCCTTTGGCTCCCTATGTGCTCTTGGAGAGTTGCTGTGGCTCAGCTGTCGTTGCTGTTTAGTTACGAGAACCTGACTGCTGCCTTAAAGCCCACTTCATGGGAATGGGAGTGACAGCCCTGTTCCTAATCTAGCGTGAGTAAGGAATGCCAGTTCACAAGGAGGGCTTCAGGATGCTGTGCACAGTTTATCTTCTGGGGATGAAGCAGAAAGGAACAGCTGAGTGATGGCAAAGGTGTGGCAGGGGGTCTCGCTGGCTTGGCAGAGGTGTACGGGCACTCCAAGGTGCATAAGTATGATCACTGAAAGGTGTTAAAGCCCAGAGTCAAAAGGACTGAAACTGGCGTGGGCAGAGATGAGAGGGCATTTCTGGATGTCTGTCAGGTCAGCTGAAGGGGGATGGAAGTCCCAGGAAACCAAAACTAACAAACAAGTTACCCCAGATTGTGCCTCATGTTCAGTGCTGTACATCTTGTAGTCCCTTTGATTAAACACTCCAAGAAATTTTTTTTCCTTTTTTTTTGGTGCTTTCTTTGTGGAAAAATACTAAAGGAAAGAAAAAAAAAAACAAACCAACAAACCCAGGGAGCTGAGACGGTGTGTACTTCCCTTACCCCTAGCCAAGCAGTAGAAAGCAGTGGGGAAACAGTTAGCAAAGGTGTCAGATTTTCTCGAAGGGCAGGCACAAGGCTCTTGTGCCAAACACTGTTTGACATTTAATTTAAGATCCATGTAAAGTAACAGCAAGAGCAGGCAGCAGGCAGCGCGTTCCAGTTGACAGACTGGCTCTGTTTGCTTTAATTTCCTTCGTGTGATGGCCAAGTTTATCTGCAAGCGAGAAATACCGAATGGTTTTTTGTGTGTGTGTTAGCCCCTCGTGAAGAGAGGGCACTGTGTTGTGTTCAGACACCATTTTGGGCTTCAGGTGGCTTTTGTTAGGGAACATAATGCAAGAGAGCCGCGCATCACTGCCAGAGGAGCCAAAGAAAGTTATGCTTCTGATTAAATAATGTCAAAGTCAAACATTGGATTCCTGGTTTGAACTGGGCCGTTCAGCAGGTGTAAAGATGGAGAGACAGGATCTGTTTGTGGTGGTTAGCAGCCTCACAGCCAGGAGATGTGGCAGGGAGCAGGGGGGCTTCCTCCTTCCTTAAATGTAGGCATCATGACCACTCAGTGCAGAGGGGTGTACGTGAGGATGCTGTTGGGTACATGTGTGAAGGGAGCATCTGCATCACCTTTTCTGCTCTGTGGTTTGGGTTAGAAGCCTATGGATAGGGATGGAAAGGTTGAGGGTGGTGGTGGGAAGATTGCAAAGAGGTTATTTGCATTCTGTTTGCTTTTGTTTTCCTGTTGTCACTGGGAAATGGGTCTAGTGTGCTGTTAAGGAGCTGGAATGGGAATAAAACCTACCTGGGTACATGGAAGAAGCAGTGGGAGTTTCTGGCTGAGCCCCACGTGAAAAGGAAAGCAGCAGTGGAAGCTGGGCTGACTGCGTAGGGGAAATGTTAAGATGAGTCAGGAAATGTATTAGTTACCTGAATTTATTTATTTATTTATTTTTTCTAAAGAATGTATTTAGTCAGCAGAGTGAAGCATGATACCTCCAAGGCTGCAGGTTTGGTGATGAAGGTGTGCAAGGGTTATGCAAGCTACGCAGGTACAGGATATCGGGGAGGAAAGGTCTATGGAGTGGTTTGCCACAGCAAAGACCAAGAGCAGCTGCAGAACGTGGGAGTGGTTGGACGAGAAAGGCTCCTCAGGCAGTGGGACACAGACAGGAGCCCGGAGGTGGTGTTGAATGGCTGGGGGAGGACTTGGCCGCTTTCCCAAGGTCATTAGGAAGTCTAGACTTTTCCATAAAAGGGTCTCATTTGCTAAAGAAATCCTTGGGCTACTACTGCCCTGAGGGCTTCACTGAGAATGCAAAGGCATCCAGCACAGCCTTGCTACACCAAGGTACCTTCCCCAAGTTTTCCTGTTCATATGGACCTTGGAAGCTGACTTGGGGTCAGCTGGCAGGAACGAAGGTGGCTCTGGGGCTGGCCCACCTGGTGACTGGGGCATTGCTGCTCCAGGCTGGTTGGGTTTTTCTCCACATTAGGTTCCTTGCCCAGCAGACAGGACAGAGGAGCCAAAACCAACTGCATTCCTCATAGAAAGCCAGAAAGCAAATAACCACTTCTGTGTGCTGATGGGGGCATTTGAGGAACTCTATTCATGCAGCTATTCCCGAAACTCAGAAAGGAGATTTCTACCTCTGTGACGCACCTCTCCTTGGTGCCTCATGACTCGGGAATTATATGACCAACAAATCAGTGCCATCCTATGGCTTTAAACACTTTAAATACCAGCTACCCTCTTTAGGAAGAGAGTATCTCTTAGTCTAACGTGACCCGCCTAGAGAGAGCTTCTCTATAGCGATGTTCAGAGAAAATCAGAAGACTATACCCCTCTCAAATCACAGAGTATGCTTTTGTTCCTATTAATGGGGCTTGCCAACTTATGCTGCAACTTGCCTTGGAAAGTGAAACCAAAGTGAGTTGCTAAAGGCAGGGGAAAAAAAGAGTGCAGCTTTCTAACTGAGTCAGAAAAAAAAAATGTTTATAAACACTTTTCTTGAATGAAGGTTTGAATACCTGGGAGAGTGGCAATTGTTGGATCACATTGTTTCAGCAAGCTCAGTTACATTATCCCAGTTACAATACAAGGGATCTTTGGGCCTCCTTGTGTCAGAAACAACTGACCTGGTGGAGTCAATCCTGCAAGTCCTGTCCTGGGATAAAGTATCTGCTGATGTGAATGAGTGCTGGGGACAGACAGTGGTGTCCACCCCAAAGGAAACAATGCTAGGGGCTGTGGTGGTGGATGAAGAGCGTGGTCAGGCTTCTGCCCAAGGGAGACAGTTTGCTGAACGGAGGAGCCTCCTGGCATCTGCACAAACTTAGATGATGTTGATTCAAGCCTTGAGGAGTTGGTAATCTAGCTGGGACCAGCATTATGGTTTGGACAACTATAATGCAGTTGGAGATTATACCATATTGGGAAGATACAACTAGCCTGGGACCGTTGTTGAAAAGTTTGAGTGCATTTACCATACTTTTTTTTTTCTGCGTGATTTACTTTTCATGATGGAGTCTTCCTGAACTGCAGTTAGATGGTTCAGTGAAGAGAAGAATGTGAATTAAAACTGAACACCACAACCTGGGAAGGAATCCTGAATAGCACTAGGGGACCTTCTGAAATTGGTGTTTATCCTTTCTTTTATTTTAACAATCCAATTTTTCTTTGTGCATTGTGTGTGCAGGGCCTAATCTAAGATGAGTTTATCACAGCAGAGGAACTGGAGCAACTCCAAGTATGTTGGCCTATATCCTGGAAATAGGAGACTGCATATCCAGTTATCTGCAGTGTATTTTCAAGGGAAAAAGGAAATACTTGAGTCCTAGACTGGGTAAAATCCTCTCAGGGTGTGTCATCTAATCTTCTGGACTAGGATGTAGTCCCAGGTTTCATGAGCTGTTTGTTTATCTCCGGGGTCTGTTGAAAAGCTGCTGTGTCAAGCTGGAGATCTTTACTGTTCAGATGGGGAAGCACCTTTCAGCAGGAGTGAGAGATAAGGCTTGAAATAGATGTAATAAGCGTTATCTTCCTGTTCCAACCCTTTTCACCCATTGCCATGATTAAATTTGTGAGAAGAGTCCTAATAATAAATAAACTATACATTATTGAGGGCAAATCTCGCTGGAAAGGAGGCATTGAGTGATACAAAGAGATACAGGCACGTTTAACAATGAAGCAAAGGGGCAAACTTTGGCTGAACATCAGGAAAAAATATACTGAGAGTAAAATAAAATTGACTGTAGGAAAGTTCCCAACAACAGTAGAGGCAGTCCTGTAACCCAGACTAATTTTAATGTCTACTCCTGTAGGCATCACTCCCATCTGGGCCTGGCTAGAGAAGGTTTCAGTCATGTTAATATTTTGGAGATGTCACCTTTTTTTTTTTGCTTAAAATTTTGCATGGAAAATATTTTGAATCAATGGAGATAATTTCTTTCCATTTCAGATGTTATCTCTTTTTTTTTCTTTTTTTTTGGTAGCAATTAATTTTAAAAAGAAAAATCACTTTGGAAAAGGTGAGGACAAGGGAATTTTTCAGCTGGTTTAGCATAGCTCTTCCTTTAAAGGAGTTTTTAATCAGCCATTTTCAGTCCAGATTTTTTGCTTTAGCTTCAGCTAGCAGTATCAAGATGAGTTGGAGGAAGTGGTAAAAAGGTGAAGACACTTTTCCTTCCAGTCCCTATCAGAAACCTGCATCTTCTGAGTTAATCAGTGGGTCTGCACAGACTGGCAGCATCAGATGCTCTTTGCTCTCATTACACAAACCAGCCAGAAAGGGACAGGGAGTCAGGAACAACATTTGGCCAATGATGCAGATACACCACGTCAGGCAGAACTTTGTTCCAAATTCTTCCTTCTGGTACATTTCTCCAT
This sequence comes from Chlamydotis macqueenii, assembly GCF_036417535.1. Lineage (NCBI taxonomy): Eukaryota > Metazoa > Chordata > Aves > Otidiformes > Otididae > Chlamydotis > Chlamydotis macqueenii. Next base: position 6,523,237 of record NC_141567.1, on the reverse strand, counting down.
CCTGCAGTCAAAGTGAATCCAGTATGAAAACTCTTTTACTTATTCACTGGGATTAAACACTGAGCAGAAAAGTTGTGAGAGGTAGGGGAAAGATGGTGCACATGACTCAACCCTTCCTCGAGTGCCTGTGTGGGCAGCCTGAGGGCATCATGGGCTGTTGGCTGGGAGGGCATGGTGCTCCTCACTGGGTTCTTGGGGATCAGGAGAGGCTTGGGATGGTTTTGTGTTTGCTCCCTGGCTTCAGTCTCTCATAATGTGGTTTGCAGCACATATTTTGTGAAGTGAGAATGTGCTCTCTGTTCACTTCTAACACACCTGTTAGTTCCACAAGCAAGCTTGCCAATTAAACACAGAAGGCAAATCCCACAAGGTGCTTGGTTGCATATGCTAGAAGATGTATGAATGTAATAAGCAGTATTATGAGGTATACACCCATATAACCATGAGTTACAATATGAGAGAGAAAGCACGGTCAGGATACTGAATAGGCTCAAATAACATACAGATTTATATGCTAGATCCACCTCCAACCCCTTGTTTCATCTTGAACAAGTCATTTAGGTTCTTTGGGCCTCAAGATCCTCTACTGAGTACATCTGAGGTGACTGAAAAAAAAACCCTTTTAAATCTGTTTTGTCTACTCTTCTTTCTAGTGCTCTGAAACAGGGATTGCCTCAGTGCACACACTTGATTTTGTTGGGACTTTTACCAACACTAATTAACCCAGGCATTGCTATTGCATTTCAGCCTGTACTCTTGAAGATCAGAGATTGTATAGAAGCGAAAGCAGCGTTACTCCTTTGAGTCCCCTTTTCTGTTTCATCACGGGTACCTCCTCTCACGAGTAAGCAAACTGGATTTTATTCGTTACATGACAACTAAACTTTGGTTTCCATGGAAGTCAGGTACCTCTGTACTCGGTAAGGTCCCGGTATTACTCATCAAGAGGAGGGCAGCCAACATCGTACTTCTGCTGTAGCTGACAGGCAATTTATCTGGGACAAATCCCTTAACAGTGGGCTTCAGCCTTTCCTGAAATTTTATCGCTTGCCTCTCCACACAAGTGGGGCCGCTGGCTTCATGGAGCGGCTCATTTCAGACAGATGCTGACAACTGGAGCTGAGTGGTGGTGAGGGAACGTGACGGAAAGCTGCACCGAATGTATTAATTGCGCTGGTTGGGGAGGGCTAGGCTCTTTCTTTTCTTTTTCTTTCTGTAAAAGCCTTGTGTGTGGAGTGAGCCTTGCTGAGGTTTTTATCTTAGATTGTAATTAATTAACACAGCCCAGAGTCCTAGGCTTCTGCCTTGCATCCCAGGAAGGTGCATTATTAAATCAAAAAGATTTGACACCCTCCCACTGTGTCCTGTTTTCTCTGCTCTTGTCTGGTCCTCATATTTGCTTCAGCCTCCCAGATCCATTAAGATCTTCCCAGCTGCCCATGCACAAACCTGACAGGCTCATGGGGAGATTCTAAAATTATGCAGATTCAATTAGCAGGATATAATTTGCCTTTCAGTGAAACCCTGGGCTCCCCTGCCAGGCTAAGCGCTGGCTGCCAGGGCGCTTAGCACGAGGAGAAGCATTCCCATCACATCTCTGTCACTGCCAGGTCACAGAAACAATGAACCCAAGGAGCTGCAGTAAGAAAGTAACTGTATTTTAATCCCAATTTCATTTTTCCTCATGAAATGTAGTTTAGAGACAACTGGAAAGCCCACTTCAGTTATTGGATGTGAACAAACTAGCTGGCAGCTGTAGCTTTTATTTCAGTCTGAGAATCCTGCTGTCCATTTTATTTTTTATTTTTTTTCCTTCCCCATGAACCTCTCTTGCAATTTGAGTTCTTCTGCCCTGTAGGTCACAGAGCAGTTTGCTATACAATTTTGTGTCTCTGGCTTAATCAAATGCTTTTCTGAATGATTTGCTGTGGTTGATAACCTCCTGAGTACTTAGTGTCACTCGCCTCTGAGATGTGTTGAAATATCTGAAGAGATACCAATATCAAATTGTATACTTTCACAGGGGCTGTTCCTCATCCAGCTGCACAGACAAAAATTTTCACATGCTCACCAAAATCAGAGAGATGAATCAAACTTCTAGCAAAAGTGATGTGCAGAACAGGGGGAGGGAAGGAAACACAAGATGTATTTTGTGTTTTCTCAGTGTTCAGCCGCTCCAGACAGTAGCCATTCCCATGGGATCTTTTGGAAGTTGGTGGTGGAACTTTTCACACTAGAGGAGGTATTGTCCTAGAGAGAATATGTGGAAAAGGCTGGTGGCATCTGTCGCTGCTGGGGCAGGATGGAAGTCTGGCCGGAGCTGCAGTGAGGATAGTGGCTGAGTTTGGTCTGGCTGCACGGGCTCTCATGCAGTGGGAAAAAAAAAACCTGCCCTTAACTCTAGTCTTAAGGAATGCTTTTTTTTTTTTGTTGCTTCTCTTTCCCAGGAGACTTCTCTGGGTTTATGAATGACTGCATTTCCCTTCAGCGTGACAGCTGCAGCTTCACCTCTTCTCGTGTGAACCTGGAGTCAGGTCAGGCTAAAATGCTGAATCTTTTCTTTCTCCTTCCCGTGGTTTTCTGGCCCCCTCCTTCCTTCCCCATATCAACTGGCTGTATTGCCATAACTTGAGGATTAGCTTTTCCCTGCAGGACTGAGCTGAAATGCAAGCGCTTTACCGAGCAAAACAAATCTCTTCAATATTAGCAAGGCAAAGCAAAATGCTTCAGCACATGTGGTTTTTGTTAGCTGACTTCTCCCCCAGCCTCATGTTTGGTCCCAGTGTCAAATTCCCTCTTAAGTATGCTTAGAAGGTCACAGAAAGCAGGTGAATAGTTGTACAATAAAAATCACATCACACCTCTTAAAAAGAAAAAAAAATACATCCCCTCTTTCCCCACAGTAGAGGCAAAGACTTGATTATGGACTCGGTGGGAATGAACCAAAAATGAGTTTTCCTAGCAGGTTTGAGCACAGTGATGTAGTCAACAGATCAGGCTTTTGCAAATGAGCACAGAGAGTTATAGGGTGCCCTGGGCTAGGCAGGTAAACGTAGGTCAGACCTCTTGGCCGGTGTAAGTTCTCTTCCCTGGACCGATGCCGCACGGCATCAGAGTTTGGCTTCCAAACGCATGTGCTTGTGCCAGCTGGGCATTTTCGGGAAGTGTGTATTGAGTAAGACGCTGAGAAGATGGCAAAGGTATATATGCAGAACACACCTCTGAGTGCTTAGTGCAGGTGTGCGCAATAAAGCTTGGATGGGGTTTTTGAAACCATGACTCAGTTCCTTCAGGAAGATCAGATACTGAGTTTCTGTTACGTTAGCTGGGAGAGCAGAGCCAAGTGCCCCAGACACCCCCAATGCTTCTTAGCTGGTAGAAATGCCTACGAATCTCTCCGACTGATTTTACCTTACAAATGCAATTCTAATAAAACGCTGAGGTCCTGATCTTGTGCATGAATTTTACAAGCCACCCTGGCCAAGGCAATACCTGCATATTGGCAGAAGTGTGAGCTAGCTTAAAGAAAGCTGGCTTGAGTACTAGGAACATTGAGAATTTTGCCTTTTTTTTTTTTTTTTTTTTTTTTAATTCAATCTGTCAAGCAAAATTATCTGTCTAGGAAGATGTACCCAGGCAGTGTCATTCTGAAGTGTGAATTTAGTCTCTCAATAGACTTGGTAGTATTGACTGAAGAATATTTATTCATTTTACAGCCTAGACACTTGCAACACCCCATAGTGACCTGCAGCACATTGCATCAGGAGGCTCTGATAGAGTTTGGTGGCTGCTCCCAGCTCAGAGGCTGGTCCTGTAAGCCCAGACTGACTGCAGCCATGACATCCTCGCCTCCCAACGTCCATCTGCCCTTTAGTGCTCTCTAGATGATGTTTAGATGATGCTGTTATGTGTTAAAAAAAAAATGCCGGGGAGCTCAGATTGATTGTATGGAGATCCAGCAGCAGGAGAACAGCTTGCCATAGGAAGGGCAGGTCCTTAAAAGTGGAATTAAAAGGGAGAGTTGAATGACATGGCAGGATTTAAAAAACATTTCTTCAGGGCTATCATCTGTAATATTTGTGATACAAGTACACAGCCCGCAGTTATTCACTCGGCTGGCTCTGTCAAGTCCTGGGGCAGCTAGTGCTGGTCAGCAATGGCCCAACAGCAGCAAAGCACTAAGAAATGGAATAAAATCTCCCTTTACCACATCTGGGTTCTGTTTGGATTGTGTGCATACCCTGATTTTGATGGCCGAGAGGAGACAGTGAAAAATTAGAGAGAAATGTTGAGGAAACTTGGTTATGTTCAACTCTGTGCTTGGGGCATTTACTTCTCTCTGCTGGGCCCAATTAAAACTGTGAGCAGCACTAACATGTGAAAAGGTTTTTTAAGAAAGATAGAAAAGTCTATGATAGATCAGGGTCAAGACCTGCCTCTTGTTTTCCTGACTGGTGTTTGACTCGTATTTGCGGTACCTTTTGAAAGGGGAGCTGCCCTGGTGTGTGCAGGTGTGTAAGCTGTGAACCTTTGTATAAACCAGGGAATTTATTTGAGTTGAGATTTGATCACGGAAGTTAGCCTTTGGACTGTGAAAACAATTCTCCTTGTTATTCTAAGATAGCTTGTCCTGGTAATAAGTATTCTGGTTTCTATCATCTTTATTTTTTTTTTCCTCACAGTCCTGCACTCTGCTCCTGAGTCTCCATTGAGCTGTGGTTTCCAGTTTTTGCTGATGTGAAATAAAGGATGAAAAGAGCAATTGAAACAATTGCAGCAGAGTAGGTTTTCAACCATACTATGAGTCTTAAATAACACGTTTGTGAAGTGGTCTAATGTGTGGTGCTCTGATGACTGCAAGTGTAGTTCAGAAGCGCTCAGCCCTGCCGCTTTTGTAGTAAATACAACTATCACGTTCAGTAAATTCAAAGTCAATCACCATGTTCTCAGGATGATGTTATTTCAAGGTGTAGCTGTGCAATTCTACTAATTAAAAAGTTGGGAGAAAGAAAGGTCACAATAGTTCAGCCTGTATCTCTTAGATATCCTCTTGGCTGTGAAAAAAGAAACAACCAAAACTCTTGGTGTAAAAGCTTTGACCTTTTGATTTCTTTTTCTTCTTGCATTTGGTAATAAAATCCATGTAATTACTTCTAGGGTCTCTTGGTGATCACAATGATGGCGTTTCAAAGCAATTAATGCAGAACTTTGGTTCCGTAGCAAACGGCAGTTACTGTAACACTTGCTAAGCAGGGAGTGAAGCAGCCCTGGACCGCTGGATGCTGTCAGGGTGTTCAGCCAAGACTGGAAAACAGGGAAGTCTTTGATGTGGTGGTATTGGATATATTGGAGATACTGGATATGTTTTTTGCCTCTGGAACATCTAGACAGGGTGTTGTCCCCTTCTTTAAAGAAAATCATAGGTGTGAAAATGGAAAGGAAACTGACAAGGGTGAGTCTTAAAGACTCATCTCATAGTGAGAAATTTGAGATTATCCATAATGTCAATGTTTTGAAACAAATCAATAATTCATAGGTATCTCTTTGAAAGTATAACAAACAACTATAATCTCACAAGGGAAAAAAAGACCCAAAATATTAATATGTAGCAACTGAAAACAATTTTTAAAAAATTACAATTATTTTTACAATTTTTTACTAACAGTGGAAGTTTGCTATTAGAGTAACTTACTTAGGAATACACTGGCAATATCCCTATATGGAAACATACCTTCTATCAAACGTGTTTCTTTTTCCTGAGAGTCTAATTTTCTATTTCAACTGGGAGCAGAGTGCAGAGATCTGCATAATATTGTTGCATGTGTTACATATGATGTCACAGTGAAACACCCATTGCAGCCACCTCATGCTTTTAAGATCTGAGGGGATGAAGCGGAGCTCAGTTGTGTGCTGTAAAAAGTAGTTAAACAAAAGAAAAAAAAAGAAAGATTACTTCTTAAGACAAAGTAATATGCTCCCAACAAATTGGCAGTAAAAATGTGGTAGTGTCCTGCCTCAGGAGGAGAATTGGAGAAGACTGGCTAAGTTGTGGTCTTACACTAATCCTGCCCTTTGTGCTGCAAGAGCTGCTCCAGCTCAGGTCCTCCGAGGGCCTGGGACATTCACCAGTGGTGGGGACAGTCTAGAGACTGAGATATTCCACACACCATGCTGTAGCAGGAGACTGGTTATTGAAGTGGTGATTGCTTTGATCTGCATGGGACCAGCCACACGGGATGCCTACTTGTTTACTACTTTAGAGAGGAGTTTGGCAGGAGCAATCGAGCAGAGGATATACTAAGGAGGAGAAGGCTGGGAGTGATGAAAGACAGACCTGCCCACTCAGCTAGGGATGAGGTTGCTGTGAGATACAGTCCTCTTTCTCTCCAGCACAACTGTTAGGTTTTGATACTCTACTGCCTTTTTTTATAATTAGGTTTTGGGTTTGGACATTTCTGTTGCAGTATCGCACATGCCTTATGCTTGTCTCTGTGTCTTGACTCTAGCTTGGGAACTTGGAGAGTGAGGTTAGGTTTGGACAAGGACCTGCTATGATGATAAATAAGGTGCAACCAAAGCTACGGGCCCCAGATAATGGATGTTACCTTTCACAGGATGCACCAGTTTGAGGAGTTTAATTTCTAACTAGTTAAAGATCCATCTTGTGAAAAATGACTTCCCATTTCCAACCTATAATGAAAGTAAAATAGTGGAAAGACAGATGAGTTAGTGCTGCTAGTAATCTGTTATGGAGCTGGGTGAGAAATAAAACCATTTGTCTCTCCCCCCTGACTGACTTTTCTTACACGAAATAACTGTGTAATTGTCTTAAACCCAAATAGAGAGCGTAGTCTGGAGGGGAGAGGTTCTTATGTTTCAGCTGGCTCACAGCTGTTCGTTTAGGGAGAACAAGGTTGTGTGTGTGAAGGGAATTCAGTGGGAACCCATTTCTCAGAGCCGTGACCCTCTTCCTGTTTGTCAGATGCACTGATTTTCTGGAATACATTTTCTCACTAAGCATTGTGTGAGATTCTGGCAATGCAGCTGCCTTTGAGCCCAAAAGGAGCCCTGAGCTGGCTGAGACTTGAGTGGACAGCGTGAGATTGTGCACTTCACGGAGAGGAGCTGGATGGAGCCATGGAGTTCAGATCCGCACCCCAGATATGACAGTGTTGGGGACAGATGTACACAGGAATCAACGCTATAAAATAACCTGAGCCCTTATGGTGTTTGCTATAGGGTTTGATTCATATTTAGAGTTTCTGAAACTCTAAGTGTTTTTCAGTTCAGTGAACAAACAAGAAATAATTCTGTTACAATTGACCCAAGAAGATTCAATTTGGAGGATATTTTTAAAATTTGCACTGTTAGAATTTTTACTGACTTTTAAAAATCATTGAAGCAATGCAGAGGAATTCTGTAGCAGCAAGACTGTTTTTGCTGACTTTACTGGAGTTGGATATATTTTTTCTGTTCTTTACTTAAATCACACTCTTAATTCTGAATGTTCTTCATATAGATCCAGAACCTTTTTTACCACTGCTTTATATAGGCTTGGTTTTAGAGCTGGGCATGGCAATGGGCTTCCCGTTAACGAGGGAGATTGATATCTCTTCTGATGGTATTGGAACCTGGTGGAGCTTGGATCAGGAGGGAGAGAAGACATCAGGGAGCATCAAGAAGCCAGTATTTCAGCAAGTGGCTTGAATGTTACCTTCTGCAGCAGTATATTTGTAAATGGTTTTCCTAAAAGAGGGCTAGTTCTATTTTAAAAAGTATGTTTTTTCCAGTATGTGGCATGTGAAATTCAAAGACTATCAAGTCTGTAAGTTTTATCCACAGGCTAGCAATGCCATATCTTTCAACTCAAGCTTTCAAAACAATCAATAGTTTATTGTGTTGAGGCAGAATTTTCCTCTTCTGAGAGCAGAAACTGTCTTTTAATTGTAATGGTTATAGTGATCATCTTAACAATTTGAAGTTGTAATATGGAGAAATGCAGAGCTCTCAGAGCAGTGCAAACTTTTGTAATTAAATCAATGAGTTCCCCTGTTGAGAAATAAATGACCAAAGGCTGTGTATCTCTGTCACCTTTACATAATCCCAGTGGTGTGGAAAGTGCAATCTCTTCCCAGAAATTACCAAACAATTCACAACAATAAACGCACAATGCAGTTCATCAAGCGCGCTAAATAAGGAGGAAGTTCAAGTTTATATAACGTGGCAGGGGCGGCGGTGAGTCAGGAACCAACACACCCTTGAAAAACCAGCGAGGGTGAAGGGAATTTCTGTGCTCTCCTCCTTGCTGCAGGAGCCAGTTGACAGCCAAGAGCGGGTGTTGCCCTGCGGCAAGTATTGTGTGTATGTAGGAAACCTGCCCGGCTTCTTGCAGGGCTGGGCCTTCAGGAAGTGTTGAGTCTCTTTCTTCTGCCTATGAAACACAGCAAGCTGATATGACATCCTACCTCTGAACAATGAGGTAACCCAGACCTGTGGGAGAGAAGAGCATTAGGGAACAATTTTTCTTTTAGGAGGGCCCAAGAATGGTTTAGGTAGCATCTTATTGACATTGTGGTATTGCTTTGGGGAGCGGTGTTAAGTTTGTTTACATTTGCATTCTCTTTATGTATGGATTTCTTCCTGCTGTAGGTCTTCATGTGTGGGACTGTCTTGTTAAGACTTGACTGTAGCTTAACTATGAGACTAACGAGGGGGAAGCTCTCCCCTGAGCGTGACACAGTAGGGCAGAAGTTCATCCTATATTTTACCTCCTGCGTGGATTAAGCTCTTCCTGCAATAAGACTTCACCAAATGAGTTTGGCCAAAGCGTAGATGTATGTGTAGAGGTGCTCCTGTGCTTTGGGGTCTTTGCCTCCAGGCTGCTTCCAGCCCTGGGTGCAGGAAGGTAGGAACACCTTGGCAGCTCAGGTACAACATGTTTTACCAAACCTCTCCTACTTGGCTATTGCCTCTGTGTTCCTCCACGCACATGAAAGATGCAGAATAAACAACTAGTTGAACGGGAAGGAATTGAAAGGTACAAATGGTTTGGAGCATGAGTATTTTACGGAAAAGCTAATGACAGGCAATTTGCATGGGAATGTCAATAAATATTGCCTACATGCTTTTGACTGGCTAACCTGAAATGTCTTTGTAATGGAAACAAATTGGATATTTCAGTCAACCCAGCACCGTTTGTCAGTCCTGAACTCTATTTAAAACCAACATTATTTTAACATGTTTTTAAAGCACCTTTTCCTAACACGATCCAGGAGGCTGTGCAAAACCAACTTGGACTAATCTTGAATTCTATACAAGGACAAGCCAGAGAAAAGGAGCCAGCACCTTTGGGCAAAGAAAACCAGAAAATCTCAGGAGAAGAGCCAGGAAGAAGGGAGGGAAGAGATGTTCATGGAAAAATCTACCTCTAAAGCAACACACTGTTCAGAAATGCCTTTTTTTTTTTTTTCCTTGAGAAATGTCCATGTAAAACCAATGCAATGCTTTATGTATTTATTCAGTTTTCTTATGGAAAGAATACTCCAGCTATTGAGATAACACCTAGTGCCAACAAGCTGTTGTCTCTGGAGCTCCCTCAAATAATGAGCTGGGTTAATCTGTTAATGAAATGTGAGATTAGGAAGTTTGGGTCAAATACAGCATAGGGCAACAGCAATGTTCAGACCAGATCCCAGACTTGTGACTGGTTAACCCATGAACCAAGGAGAGCAGGTGTTTAAATTCCACATTCTTGTTAAGGAAACTAGTATTCACTTGTTACTTGGATGATGGTGTAACTTACGGAGTGGGAAACCTCCCCACATAAGCTGCTAACACAATCCACACCTAAAGCAGTCTCTTTACTACATCATTGCTACTTGAAACGATCTGAAAATGCAGTATGCAGTGGGTAGGACTGTCTTTTCCAAGGTAAATACTTTAACTGTGAAAGAAAATGAACCTGAAGGCTCCAGCGTACTGAGGCTGACCTTCCTTGCTTGGTTTGTCATACTGTGGAAAAGCAAGCGTTTGGAAACACGCTCTGACGGATGGGATGGGCAGGGGAGCACCTGGGTCATGGCAATCCCAGGCACAAATACAGGCTGGGCGGGGAATGGATTGAGAGCAGCCCTGAGGAGAAGGACTTGGGAGTGCTGGTGGATGAGAAGCTTAACATGAGCAGGCAATGCGCCCTTGCGGCCCAGAAGGCCAACCGCATCCTGGGCTGCATCAAGAGGAGTGTGGCCAGCAGGTCAAGGGAGGTGATTCTGCCCCTCTACTCTGCCCTGGTGAGACCCCCACCTGGAGTACTGTGTCCAGTTCTGGAGCCCCCAACACAAGAAGGACATGGACCAGTTGGAGAAGGTCCAGAGGAGGGCCACGAAGATGATAAAAGGGCTGGAGCACCTCTCCTATGAGGACAGGCTGAGAGAGTTGGGGCTGTTCAGCCTGCAGAAGAGGAGGCTCCGGGGAGACCTGATAGCGGTCTTCCAATACCTCAAGGGGGCCTACAAGAAAGATGGGGAAAGGCTGTTTAGTAGGGCCTGTTGCAATAGGACAAGGGGTAATGGTTTTAAAATAGAGGGGGCTAGATTTAGATTAGAAATTAGGAAAAAATTTTTTACGATGCGAGTTATAGAACACTGGAACAGGTTGCCCAGAAAGGTGGTGGAGGCCCCATCCCTGGAAACGTTCAAGGCCAGGCTGGATGAGGCTCTGAGCAACCTGACCTAGTCAGGGATGTCCCTGCTCCTTGCAGGGCAGTTGGACTAGATGACCTTTGAAGGTCCCTTCCAACCCTAACCATTCTATGACTCTATGATTCTATGATTCTATTTCTTTTTTTTTTTTCTTTCTAGCTTGATGCTAATACACGCAAGAAGGGATGGTCTGAAGTTTGCTGTCATACCCTCTGTCACTCCAAACTGAATGTTCTTGTTGAGGTTCAGCTTGAAAGGTTTTGGCCCCTAAATGAATCTCTAGGTTAAATTTTATGACCTTCATTTTCACTTGAGGTCAGACCTAAGGATCACAGAAAGTATTTAACTTGAGATTTTTGTTGCTATTTCAGGTCTACACCTTCTCTTGGGTATCCATCACACACACCAGGCACCAGTGACCCATCCAGTGGCATTGGGTCAGCTGGTTCATTTTTTCATATCTTCAGAATTCTTCATGAAAATCAGATTAAAATATTGTCAGAAAGTAGAGTGGCCAAAAGTAGACCTAAGTTTCTGAATCTGGTACTCTCATTCCTCTAACAGTGTCTCCCAGTCTATGGGGAAACATGATCATTTGAGGTCACCTCTGAAGGCAAGTTTAAGTAAAGCATAGCCGAAGAAAGTCTCTTTTAAGGAAATGGTAACTCTGAAGCTTGTGACAATCCTGCTCTGAGCAAAGTGATGTCTAAAAGACTGACAGCAGCAAAGATAAATATAGTAGTAGCGCAGCAGAGGAGCTGGGATGAATAGAGGCATATTCCACTGAGAGACTCTGTGACATCCTGAACTGCGTCAGTGGAGAAGTCCCAAGATTTGCCCTGTTGAATTCAAAGACGCTGATGGAGCCTGAGGCGAGTCCCAAGGCACAGGCTTCTCTTTCCTTGAAGTCTATTCCCTCTGGGCTCGAGTCCTCCCTGAAGATTTTCAAATCTGGTAATGCAGGATCAGAAGCTTGTTATGAAGTTGGTCTGTTCCTCTTTCTGTGTTTCTGCACTGTTTATGTTTGAAGCTCATCAGGACTTCTGTTTGAAAGTAGGAATATTGAACTGTGATCTACTTTTTCTTTTTTAGTAAGATCTGGACCAGCCCATAGTTGTAAAATAGATGGAAAATAATAGTTCTTAGGTTGGGCAAGACTTAGAAGGGAAAGAGCTCACTTTCTTACAATGATGGAATTTTATTCTGCTTTTAAATTTAAGATGTATCCTTAATGGTCCACTAGTATTAGGTAGAATCCACTGCGAGGATAAGAATGTATTTTCCTGCCTTTCACTGACTTACACCTGTTTAGTGAGTTTAGCTTGTAATTTTGGGATGATGTAACCCATGTGTTTTCAGACATAGCTCTTATTTGTACATCTAGTAGAATTCTCTGTTGAGTCCCATAGATGTTCATTCTACTACTGTAGTTAAGGGTATGTAACTGCAATACAAATAATTACTGAAGATTTAGGAGGAAGGAATATCAACCAACTGCAGAAATTTGTTTTTCTTTTTTTTGCTTTTGTCTGCTTGTTTAATAATAAACCCAGGATTGTATCAAATAGACATCACATCTGGTCCCCTCCTCTTTTCTCATTCTTTGTGCACGTAGACACGCTAAAGCAAACCAAATATGTTATACCAAAGCAGAGAAAATGTTTATGGGAGAGGTAACCAAGCAATGCATGTGTATATGTGCACGGTCATGCATGTGTGTGAACTCTCTCTGCAGGATAAAAAGCTTTTGTGATGGTTTAAGAAAATGTTGAGCTACCAAGGTGGCTGGATAGCAGTAGTTTTCTGAATAGCTGTGTTTTTCCCAGACAGCATTCAGAAATAGCCTTTAACTGCTGAGGCAAGAAATTAAAAAAAAAAAAAAGCGGCAAAATTTCTCTAATGGGGATTGTTTGGCTTCTGCAAGGTCCTGGGCAATGTGACAGGGCTGAGTTGCTTTAGGAGCTTCACATTAAGAACGTGTCTCAAGAGCAATGTGCTGCAAATCTTTTTTAGAGCGCTAGATTCAGAGACTGCTAGGTACTGCAATTAGATAATGTTTGTAGAATCGAGGGAATAGAAAAAATAGCCACGTTACAGCTGCCCTGTGCCTCAAAGCTTGTTTGGAAACATTTTTAATTGCTCTATCTATCATGCCATTCATTTGGATTAAGAATGGCTAGTGCTCTGTGCTGCCCAGAAGCAATAATCTCAGCAAGACCATGTTCTCTTCACAGCTTCATTAACCTCTACAGTAAACAGCCAAGGCTTTATGGTATAAATGTTTGTGGAGTATATGTTCTGCAGCTCTTTGGGTGGGCCATCTGTCTTCTGAGGTAGCAATGGGTGAATGCTAGATAGTTATTTCCTAAAGAGTTCACACAAAAATCCATTTTTCAGGGGCCTGCAGATATTGCAAGTTGACCCTAGCTCTTCTTTTGTACATCCATTCCCAGAACCCACCTGTGTGCTTCTTCCACAGAGTTCAGTGTAATTGGAAAGACACTCACAATCGTGAGCGTGCTTGGAATGTCTGCACCCTTTAGGGCGGAAGTGAAATGACAGGTTGCAGTTATTTCCCTAGAAAATAAACAGTGCTTTTTGACATGCTGCATCTTGCTGAATTTGGCACCAGACTGCAGTGTGCCCTAGCTGGAGGGAAGAGCTGGGTGGAGAGGCCTCATGGAAAGATCTCCTGGATAAGCTTCTCTTCTCATCAGAGAAGAGCTTTGAGACAGAAGAAGAAAAGAGGAAGAGTGACCCAAACGCACAGGGACTTGGGCTGAGTGACCCATGAACAGGGAGTTGGGTTTGGGAACTGTGTGCTCAGATGGTCCTTTTGGGCAGTAACAAAGCTGGCATTTAAGACAACTGGTTCCAGATAGAAAAAAAGAAAAACAAAACAAAAATAAAACCCAAAACAACAAACGCCAACACAACAACAAAAAAAATAACAAACCACAAAACTGAAAACCAGCAACAGTAAATGTATTAGCAGTGATTGGAAACAACCTGTGTGACAAAATCTTGAAATGGCACAGAGTGACATGGAGAGAGAATGTGTGGCACCAGGCCCTATGTGTGGTTGCCTGGGCTTGACGAGAACAGGAGGGAAAGATGGTTTATGAGGTTACGTTAAAAGTGGAGTTGAGGGAGGGAGTTCCTGGTGTCCCACACTGGGTTTTGGGGGTAAAATAGTCCCTCAAGCTTTTAGGGTTATTGCTTTGTAAATAATCCCATAATAGTCCTATAACCGTGCCCTATTGCTAGCTCGGCTATGGCTCTGCAAGAGAAGAATCCATGATGCTCTGACAGGTTAAATATGCAATATCTGATTGGGGTGAGATTGATTGAGGCTGTAATGAGGTTACATGCATGCTAATAGAGCCATATTAGCTTGTTAACATAGCAATGCTGCTTCTGTCGCTAATTGTTTTAAGTTCAGCTTGTGGCAAACAACAAACAATGGAAGCAAAATTTATTCATGCTCTAGGCTCAACACGGATTTCACTACTGCTCTTCAAGTAATTTAATAGTGATTGGAAATAACATTTTCAGGGAGAAATTGCAAGATAAATTCCAGTTCCTACTTGGCAAATCTCCTTTTAAAATCTAACCTCTCTGTCTCTTGTGTTCGTGCAGGTATCCACAGGAGTTTCCATCATCCAACCTTAACTCAGCTGCCTAATAGGCCTGCAGTCTACCGGACAGGAATGGACACCTAGAAAGTGAATTTTGGAACAACATGGAGTTTTATTGGCACTATCTATGCTTTTCGAATGTCGTCTTCTTTCCTTTCCAGAAATGCTTTAAAGATCAATCTGAGTCTTGAGAGAAACTAGTCTATGGAATAGCAACAAGTTGTTTTATGTACAAGCTACTGGAAAATAGGTAGAACCTCTTACTTTAGCTGATGAAAGCCGAGATGGCATCTTCTAAATTCTCTGGGCATCTAGCCAAATTAATCTCAAAGATAATGGGTACCACAGGTAATTTAACAAACAGGGAGCCTCTCCCTGCAGCTATGTGCAACTGCTGATGGTTACCTAATCTTGCAGCTGCACACAATTGCTGATGGTTTCATAATCCTATCTCCAGCTATCTTGACGTGGTCCTCTTGCCTCTTTTACACTGCAAAATATCTTATTTGCTGTGTGTTATAGAACTATCCTGTGGCTGGTACATTTATCTCTCTTTGCTCTAGGTCTAATTGAATTGCTCCTGATTTGATTCCTCTGGTTATACATTTTTCTAGTGTACTGAGGAAACACTCTTGAACAAACAAGAGTAGCTGGTGAGTTAGGTGACTCTTGTTAGTATTTCTGAGCATCTGTGCAAGAGAATCTGCAGTCATCCTCCCTTATTGTTCTTTTTTGCTCTCACTATTGCAATATACTTTTATAGCCAGTGAGATCATGCATTCAGAGATGTTGTCTTGATGTAAACTTGTATCTATTAATATATCTGTGTGAACTATTTCACATCAGCTTTTGGCAGCAAACTAGGGTGTTCCCATTCAGTCACGTGCGCGTTCCTTGTGGAATTTTCCAATGCTGAAACAAAATATGTATCAGACAGGATTTATATCTAGGCTATAATTTTTTTTTAATCATCTCACATTTTCCCCAGATATTTCATGGTCTCAAACCATTCAGTTCTCCTTATGTCTTGTCTATTTTAAGGAAGATTATACTGATCCGTTTATTAGTTACTGGTTCCCCTTTGTACCTCTCTCTTTAAACTCTGGATCATGTTAAGTGCATCTGTGAAAGCGAAAAAATACTAGTGGTTTGCCCAAGGTCATTAGCATCTGTGTTTAGATCCTAGGAACTTTTACTTGGAGTCCTTTGCTCTAATCATGAGAAATAACAATATAGCGCCTATATTATAGTTTTCATCTCAAGATCTTGAAATTCTTCATAAATGTCTATGAAATATTCACAACTTCTATATGGGAAGGTAAAAGCACAGGTGAGTGGAAGGTCCAAGTTTCCAAAGAGATTTAAGCAATGCCCTGTCCCTTTTCTCCATCCCAAAACGCTCTGGATCCACAGCTTTGAGTGAGATGCCCAGACTTCCAATATAACATGCTGGGAGAGCTTGGGATGTTAGTGCAGTATGTAAAAGCCAGAATATGGAGTAGGAAGGAACTCAGCTTAACAAAGGGTTAAGACCTTACCCAGATGCCTCTCTGGGTGACGGTGCATTTAGGTACCTTATTTGCTGCTCCTGGAAATGATTTTTTTGTTGTTCTTTTCAAAGGCTTAAACCACTTTTTGCATCTTCAGAACAAGATGGCAATAGGGCCACTTATATTTTTGTCTTGGTAATTCCTTACAGTAATTAACTCCATGTTCTTGGTTCCCTGGGCTTTTGCCGATAATTAGCAGCTGAGCACTTCCCACAAAGCTGAGGAGAGTATTCAAAGAGAAGCGATGACCTGGTATCTTTGCACTCCAGGTGTCTGTCTCTTGAGGTCTGTTCTCCTGGGACAATGACAGTGTTTCTATTTCCTCTTTGGAGACTAAATAATTTTATGTTCCGATTCCAGTTTTGAAATCTAGCCTGAAGTCACCCCATCTAGGTGGTAAGTGATCTGAGAGGAGAATCCTTTGATTTAACTCTGTGAAAACAAGTGAATTCAGCTTCAGGGTGGAAACCAGCTGCCCATGAATACACAAGATATGTTTGCCCTACCAAACCCGGCTGGGGTTATAACCCCCACTAAAGTCTTAGTAGTCTTGGATTCTGAATTGTCAGAATTTGGCCAACAACTTGTTTAACTCTCGTTAGGGCAATCGGCAGTTGTCTAAATAGAAGTTTCTTTTAAACTCCTAAGCTTCCTGACTTTTCAGAGAGGATTAATGTTGCTGGATTTTATCATTTTTTGGTTCCACGCCTCAGCTGCTGCGACGTTCTACCTGTTATTCCTTAAGCCTGACTTGGTGAATCTTTGTGTGTGATAGTCTCAGAGCTTTTGTTCAGATCCACATTATCTGACCTGTCCCTGTGGATATAGACCTAAACCCTCAAACTGAAGGTGAGTTCAGACCCAAAGGGAGAGTTACTGTACGTGCAATTAGTGCCAGTATACTATGCCACAATTGACATGACCATAACTCTCCGTGTTGAATTGAAGTAGAAATATGTTAGCCTGGAAAAGCCTGATTTGTACATGACTTCATATCAGAAAAAAAAAAAAATCCATATTGAGAAGACAGTATTTGCATTTGATTACTAAGAGCTGTTGTGTTTAGTCAACAATTATTTATATTTCTGTATGAGGGAGATAAGTAATTTGACTTATTAGTAGGCAGATATATACAGATCTTAATCAGAAAGCTTCAAGGATTTATATTATGAATTTTACATGAAAGCACAGTTCTAGCTGTATCTGACACCCATTAGCCAAACTGGAAATGAGTATTTCTGGTTTTGATGATACTTACAAAGATGGCAATCAAGCTTGTGAGTGCCCTTCATGCAATGAAACTGGCTTCTATTTTTCAGCGAAAATCTGGAAGGTTTTTGCAAATCTTGAGGGCTGAGGATTTTGTTTTTTTTCATTTGTTCATCCAAGGTACTTCTTTCCTATGGAAAACCTGTTAGTTTCTTCTTTTTATGGACCTTTTCTGTGGGGGGTGTGTGAGATGAGATCTCATTTTCCTCCGTAATCTCTTTTAATATATGCTCATATGTTTCTGGCTACATAGAATTTCATTAGCTTGTGCATAAACTCATGAAACTTCATGGGTGAATTGCTGGCTCAGACAGTGCAATGCTGAAACACATACATGGTTTAATCATTTGGTCAATTACAGAACTTAAAATCTGACTGAGCACTGGAGGTAAAACTCTTAGTAGAACTTTCTCATCTACAGGCGGATTTGTTTTAATACGAAAAAAACGTAAAAGTTTTGAAACTAAAAGTCTTTGTTATGTTAAATAGCAATCTTTCGGAAATACCAAAGATATTATAAACCAGAGGAGACTTACAATAGTTGAACAATGTCTTAACCCGTACAAGACAAAGTGATACCTCTCTACAGATCAAATTTTTCTGCTTCTTTCTTTCAGTCCCACATTTTATAATCCTTTCTGTCTTCTTGAGTTGGAAGGATAAACTGCATCTGTCAATCATGAAATGAAAAAAAGGGAATGCAATTCTTAGACTTAATAGTATTTATGTTTTGGGCCTTTATGAAAGGAATATTTTTGAGCTGTTGCTTGGCCAGGTTAAATATTGAATTATGGACTTAGATTTGTAGGTACACCCCAACAAAATCACTATTGTCCTCAGCTGGTTTTGTTCCCTATCTTTTACAACATCTGCTGTTATAAATCTGACAGCTTTGGGTTGTTGCCTACCTGGGCGAGATTTCTGATAGCTAAATGTCAGGTCTTTCCTCAACTGGGTAGCTTGAGGAACTGCTGGCTCCAACTTCTCCCCTGTCTTTCATCGTATTCTTCTGGAGACAAGATGATAAAAATAAACATTTCATATGGCCCTGTTTCGGCAGCCTCTGTGCAAAAGGAAGGATGGTTGAGACGGGGAAACAAGAGAATAGTGGAAACATAATTTTATAGGATTAAGAACTCAAGCCGTTCAAAGGAACTGGCATAGTTAGAGTTGGCTGGTGATGCCTGGCTTTATGTGCTTAGCAAGGCGCACATTAGCATACCTGACGAACGCAGAGAAATCTTCTCTTGCTTGACAAGTCCCTGAGGAGATTTGTTGCAAGTCAATACCATAGTTTACTTCAGGTTTCTTCAGTTACGAAAGTCAGTCATGGTTCAGGACGAGACAGCTATGACCCCTTCTGCAAAGGAGGGCGAAGGCGGGGAAGCAGCACTGCGCTCTCTGCTAACGCCGTCTGCCTGTCGGAGACAAATTAAATGCTCCAGATCTGCAGTGCTGAGCATTCATCCTGTTTGAGGGACACTGCGGTTTGCTACTCACAGCTATTTGTATCCATTAGCCACGCTGTAGGGCAGAGTGAACGGAGTAAATGCTGCTCTGGCTTTTCAACGAACCAGTAGTGAAATCTTAATTTATCTAGAAAACACAATGTAATATTTCCATTTCTTCTTGTCTTCCTTAACTAGTGTTCAATATGGGCCTGTCTTACTGTGTTACTGCCAAGAAAAGATGTGAGCTTGCTGCTGCTGTGCTGAAGGCTGATGCTTGAGAAGAGGGGTGAGTGAGCAAGGACAGCCACCCTCTAATCCGATATAACAGAAAGTGTCCTTGCTGGATAATATGACAGTGTCTTGATTTTTTTTTTTTTTTTTTAAGTAAATCCTTTGCTCATTGAGGAGCTGAGGCAGATATCTGACGACCTTTATTTGCCCGCAATGTAGATATAAGCTAATGAACTGTGGGCTTCTGGGTTTTTCACCCACACGCTGTCTGCTAATGAACCTTCACTGTGTCTTTGAAGAGTCCTTTTTAGAGGTGAGAGGAGCAGCCGATGTGCCTGAGCAATCTGGTTTATGATGTCCACAGCATGTTTTCTTTTTTTCTTCTTCTTTTTTTTTTTTTTTTTTTTAATTTTACTGATTTGAAAAGGGAATGCTCTGATGTTACTTCCTTGAAAGTTGAAAGTCCTTCAATTACTTTTGCGGGAATAAGTAACAGGTTTGCGCTATGGAAAATGAGGATGCCAAGTGGATTGTCAAGTTGGGGAAGCTCTTTCCTCCTGACAGACCAATTTAACTGTGAACTCAACTGTTCTCACCTTTTTTATTTCTCTGGGGAACAGGTCCATATGACAGGGCCCTGGCCCCTGCAGGCAGAGTATTTCCGATCACATCATTGTGGGAAGCAGCTGGGAAACCAGTGAAAGCTATTGTACAAAGCATACTTAAAGCTGCAAAGGAGGGGAACATCATTTGCTTGAGGACGACTTTCTTTCTGAGCTGGATCTAACAACCATCAGCTGAAAAAAGCATTGAGAGAAGCAGCTGGGCATGGATATCTGAGGAGGCAGAAGTCAATGATAACGTGAGTAGAGAGCAATGGGCAAAGGGTTGCGATGGTCCTGCCAAATAGTGGTACAAATTTTAGGGTCCTGTTATCTGTCTTAACAAGGCCTGCCGTTCTGCGACAGTCTGTGCCTGCAGGCTTAAATTACAGTGATATTCTGGAATGTAAATACCTAATTGTGCTTGCAAATCAGGTACTTAAACTTCCAAATCCTCGTCATCTTGGTGTCTTTGTTGTCCAGATTATATGAATCCTAAGGGCAAGAAAAGCAGATTTAAATCTGAAGCTATCATCCTGACACATTTCATACAGGACTGTGGCATTTTGTAAATGCCACATTAACAACCAGGAATAAGGTATCACCCAGAAGCATTGTTAGTAAATGAATAGAGGTCCACTTAGAGGCAAAAATGGAGAATGTCACAGTAACTGTTCCCAGGGCAACATGTTTTCTGGGTTGGACGCT
This sequence comes from Chlamydotis macqueenii, assembly GCF_036417535.1. Lineage (NCBI taxonomy): Eukaryota > Metazoa > Chordata > Aves > Otidiformes > Otididae > Chlamydotis > Chlamydotis macqueenii. The sequence continues at coordinate 6,503,088 of NC_141567.1, read as the reverse complement.
GTCACCCATTGGGTCAATGACAGAACACGAGTAGTTTCTCTCCTCTGCTTCCCGTTAATCAGAAGCTGCTTGGGCAGGTTAGTGAGGTGAGAAGTCCTCATTTAAGAAGATGGCTTCTCTGGGAACTGTGGTAGGCCGCTGCCTGCTCTGCCAGATAGCAAATGTCAGCTCTCTCATTTTGCTTCCAACTTCAGAAAACACCATAAGGGCCAAGTAATTATTTCAGTCATTTAAAATACATCCACCCTTAACTAACAGTAGTTTAGCAAAATAAATCACTGACAGTTAACTTGGATTTGGACCTTCAGCTTCTTAGTTATAACAAAATTTTACTTTGACAAGAGAATGAAGAGGAAATTTTGTGATGAATAAAGGCTTGCATATGGCAATAAACTGGCTTATTTCTCAGAATGGCAGCCACGTTTACTTACTTTTAAAAATAGTATGAAATTATTAGACTCTAGGAAGAAATAAGGTTTTATCATCCAGTGTAGTACTCACCCTTTTCGAGATGTAATTAATAACACTCTTACCTGAGTAGACATCCTCTCCAGGAAGAGGCCAAATAGTGCAGTAAAGCCTTGTACTTTGTCTTTAAGGCACTTCATAGGCAATTGCAGGTGCTCTTACTGCGAGGCTCGGTGTTGCTATTCTCACTGGAATATATGTCAGAGTTAAGCCCCGACATCTTAGGAACATGATGGGGGAGAAGGGCATCTCTGATGCTGTCTGGGCACGGCCAGTTCTGTGACAGCAAAGCACAATCACATAAGTGAAAATGTGGACAGAATGATGCTATCGTCTTTGTGTGACAGCTCGTTCAACTATCTTCTGCAGACCTCTTTCCTGCCAAATTAAAATATGGGCCTCTAGCAGCTTCTCGCGAATGTCTAGACATCAGATCAAGATTGTTGTTGAAATTTTCTTAACTTACAGTCCCAAATGCCTTTACTGTTGAAACATCATCATCATGTTTTTGCTTATCACAGATGTCTCTTATCCAGGCAATGTTTAGACTCCGGTAGATTTGCAAGTCTTACATCCACATTTTGTCTAGGTTTTGTATAATATTTGAGTCAGTGGCCTTTTCTATCTCTTGGTTTAAATAAAACTTGTGTCCAGGTGCTAGCTTTTATTTCATTTCAGCAACATCATTTTTCCTCTGACTTTGACAGATGCCATGTGGCTCAGTTATAGGAACTGAATATATCGACTCCCCATGTACTTTGCATCCTTCCCTCTCTACTCCACCAAATCACTTTTCTTCACTTCCCAGAGCTTTCACAGAGCTTCCACACTTATCTTACAGTCTGTATCAAACGAGATCAAAGTTACTGCCTCCAATCAGCCCATAACGCTGGCCTTGATCACCTGCTCGTTACATTTTCAATCACACATTTCTGCTCCTTTCTCCCAGGCAACCCCTCACTCCTGGAGGAACCCCAGCATCAGCCCCCACACAGCACTGCCATTATTCTCCTTGAGGTCCGTACTTTTTGTCCTGTTGGCTAATGATAATGACTAGGTGCACGGACACTGCGTGCCATGCTGATCATCTTGATCTTACAGTTTCCTTGTAATTTTTGCTCTTTCTGCGCATTCCTCTTATCTCTTGCCTTTGGATGGTGACCTCTTTGGGGCCAGGGTTGTCTCTGCACATTGTGTAATGGTAGTGCAAAATTAGCAACAATAATATCTAAAGAACTTGGAAGGATGAAGAATATTCCTGTTCATGCTCTTAATGCAGCATAAATCTGGTCCAAGTGAGACATCACAAATTAGGTACTTATTTAGCAGCTTTTCACTGTCCTGTGAGATAATAAGTTAGTTATTTATGTCTATTATTCAGTTTTTTTAGTAGATATTGGAGTATGTTACCACAGTTACCTAGTTGCTTACTAGCAGCATCTGTGCAAATTTAAAGATGTGATGATGTCTCTGCAAAAGGAAAATGGTATGAATTAATTAAACCTCTGAATTAGTGGATTATTCAAATCTTTTGGGTGGAAAATTTTATGCAGAGTTAAAATTGCCTTAATTCATTTTGGAATAAACATTTAATTTTAAAATATTAACACAGCTTTTGGGGACATTGCTACATCCTCTTATTAATTTTTTTTTCTGGCTTCCTAGTTTGCCTGAGTAGGAAACTTAATACTAGGCTGGGGACAGAATTCTCTCACTGGCCTCTCTTCTGTCGATCTATGGGACGTGCTGGAGACACTTGCTTGACTTCATGCCCAGACGCATCTCTGGGAGTTTTGCGCTTGCCCAACCATGTTTGGAGTCATCTCCTGGGGGCTCCATGGCTGCAGCTAATGGTGCATGCTTCTGGGGCATGCATGTGAGTGGCAGGAGGCTGCTCGGAGGATTTTCAACATGCTGTACCGCCGCTGCCAGGAGACTTGGGGCTGGCACTAACCCCATTTAAAAGTGGGCTGGAGAAAAGGGATCACAGCTTGCGCAGCTCATTGTCTGAATCCAGCAGTGCAATTCTTTATCCCTTTAGAGGAAGATAAGTGACTACATTTAGCAGGAGAGCTGGTAAATTGAGTCATTCCTTTGACCATCTTTTATCGCCAAAACCCAACTACAGTTGTTGAAGGACTTCAGACTATGTGGCAGAATTCTAACACCATCTCTACTGCTGGAACATGTCTGCTATGTGCTATGAATATTTCAGCCAAAAACATTAACTTTCAGCCCCAACATTAACTTTATAGATGGCTAATTAATTACCCTCCCTATGGCAACTGGCGGTGGTTTTTACTAACTTGCAAATCAAAAGAAGAGTCTGAAAAATGACAAGCTAATTTTTTTAATAAGGTATATCTTCTGTGTTTATTTGTATTTTATTACCCAGCAGTCTGAAAGTTATCTATTCAATTTGGGAAAACACATTATTGTGGTTTGAGTAATCTCCCATGGAAAAAAAGAAAAGATTATTTTGCAACCACAGTGATGAAATATATTGTACTGCAGTCATGAGTATTCTAAACAGATACTTATTTTTGCTTAATTTAAGTAAATCAGAATCTCACTCTCCCATTATAATAATCGTGACAGTAGTGTTAATGTTGATATAATCCTCATGTCAATTTTCTCCTGATATGGGACATTCCCAGAAGCTAATTTTCTGCCCTGCAGTTTCCTGCAATCATTTTTATTTTTTTACTTTTCAGATAAATCTTGGGCCTATTTCGGCAACAAGTGTTTTGCAATTGGTTTTGATGGAGCCAAGATTTCACTGGTTCTCTCTAGTCCACAAAACCCAGAATTTTCCACCAACGTGAAATGAAGTTTGTACAAGCAGCTCTTCTACATGAAGAGAATGAAAAAGTACAGAGGAGCTCCTGCCAATGCTTGCTTCATAACGAAACTATTCTGAGGAAGATTCTCAGAAATGAGGGTGAAAACTCTGGGGGGAAAAAAATAATGACTGCTGCAACAGTTTCGTAGCTGTTTGTACCCTTTTCACGAGTAATGCTTACCGCTTGAGGTCCTGCTGTTTCTGTGACTTTTCTCAGGAAGTAACAAGCTCTGTAATTCTGGCCAAGTTTAGCAAGGTCACTAATTGCAAATTACTTTGATTTCACTTTTCAGCTTCTTGTCCCATTGAGTGCTCTCCTGTCTGGGACCACACTTGAAGGTGGTGAAGCTTCCTGCCAGCTAGGGGCTGGTGTGTGTCTTCGAAGGAAAAGAACATTTTATCTTGCACTTCCATCCATAGAGCTATTACTCTAGTTGTGTGAATCCATCTGCTGTTTCATCCTGCTTTGACCATGGGAAGCACCAGATGCATTCATGGAAGATGTTAGGCGCCCATAGAGGGAAGAGGGGATTTCTCACCTCAAGGCCAGCCTTTTGAGAAGAGCTCAAGTCCTCTTTGAAGCAAGTTGCTCTGTTTTTTTTGCCCTGCTGAAAACTTGGCTAGAAGTCATTGGCTTTCCTTCTGAAGCACACAATGTTTTATAATCTTCGTATTTCTTTTGTTCTATTGGCGTAATATAGAGATTTCTTTATTATTCATATTTATGTGTCAGTTCTTGAGGGAGTATGGGGAAGACAAGATAGAGAGATTGTACTGAAAGCAAGCTGTCAAGCTTAATATGGTGCATTTTTCATTTTCTGAAACTGTGGAAAGAGATATTTGCGAGGCAGTTGTTTGGACAGTCTCTGTTCTAGCTTTAGAAACCTTGGCATATTTATAATGTTTGACTGTATCAAAAGTACGAGTGCATGCGACTACTGTAAATCTAGATAAATACAGCACTGGGCAATGCTACTCCACCCATGGTCTGCAAGGCGTCAGCAGGTACCCAGTGACAGCAGCTGCCAATACCCACAGCATCCGTTGGGTGAGGGGTTTTGGTAAGGCCCCAGGTGCCTGCAATAGGCAGGAGTTAGCTCCTAAGAGATGCTGGGAGCAGACACGAAGTCACATTGTTATTGATCCATCACAATTTTTACAGGTTCAATATAGCTAATTTGTGTCTACAAGATGAAAATCATGATTTTGGATAGCATTTTGTCTGCCTGGATGATTAGTGTTTCATTTAGCATTCTGTTAACTGCCTGCCAGACGCAATAAGGGATGCGAGCTGGTGTGTAACATCTTTCTCTAAGACTGATAGGATCATCTTTATTTAAATGTAAGTTGAGGGAAACTTTGTGCTAAGTAACTCAATGGCCAATGTGATCATATTGAGTATGCAAGAACCATGCCTGGTGTATGGGGTTTTGGTTTTTTTTGCTTTTAAATATTTACATTATGGGTCTTCAATGGAGAATCTGAGTTGTTTGGACTCTTATGTTGGCTCCTAATTGCAGCAGATTCTTATGAACTAGAGAAGTCACAATGTTGACACAGGAGTGGAGCAGACTTGTTCACATGTTAACTGACTTGCTGGAATTAAGGTCAACGTACTGGCACGGTGCTCTGCGCTGACCTGGCGAAGAGGACGGCGTTGAGTGTAGGACCGCACCCAACAGGGAGCGAACACGAGTGGCAGGGATTGCTGATGCTCCAGAGCATCCCTTGGGATGTGCACTCTCCTTCGCTGCTGCTCACACCCAACAATAAGACTCCACAAACTCTTACAAAGTTCTTCTCAGTTCTGTCTCAATGTCTTGCACTGATAATGAGTTTTGAATTCCCTGGGATAATTAGGCATAGTTTGAAAAAGACAGATAGGACTTTGCCTTTATTTAGAAGGTCTCTTCCACAGCAGTAATAAATTTTGCTGGGATTTTAGGAGCGTGGATACAAGTTTTTTTTTCTTCTTAATCACTCAAACTGTGGTTTCTCTCCTTGGAGTGTCACTGATAAATATCTTGCCTTTTCACATTGTTCTGTTTAACTAACATTTTTTTCAGATGCCATCCAAAATCTATATCCCTACCATCAGTAAATGACATGAAAAACACTTGATTTCTTTCCAAACTGAGGAAAATGGAGAAATCCCCACCCTACCAGCTTCCCTAGAAGAATGTCACAATCACTTTTCTTTCTTTTTTGACTTTTCTTCATAACCTTGCTGTATTGCAAATTAAAGAAACTATTCTTTTCAGCCTTGGCACCAAACTAATTTCATTTCCATATTTTCATTATCTTCCTATTAACCACTAGTGCTCTACAACAAAGAAGCTATTTGAAATATATAACACTCCAGCCATTCCGTGCTGCAAACTCTCAGGGGCACCTCGATAAATTACATCCTCATAATGAAGAAGTAAGGGGAAAGGGTGGCAAAAATAGATTTTTTTTTTTCCACAATAGAATGAAATGGGAATTTGATCTGATGCAACATGACTTGCTCATAGCACAGATAGAATTTCAAATCATCCCTACGAAATTTAAACCTTGCTAGAATCCCCCCGTTGTATCCATTGTTCTGCTGAAACCTTGAAGACCATGTATAATAGTTTGCAAATTGGGATTTAGTTGATATAGTTTATTTTTTTCAGCTTGCTCAATTTAATTATCCTCAGCCTACAGTCTAATTTATGTGTGTTTGATGTCACTATTCATTAGCAGTACAGATGCGGCCTGGAAAGTGACGGTTAAAAAAAAAAAAAAATGCAGCTGAGTTCCCTTCTTAAGCACGCTGCACTGGTTATGTACTGGAGTTGTGTTACAGAATGGGTTTGGAACAACACCGTCAGAAAAATTACTACCTAGAGAAGCGTAAGAATGTGAGTTTGTGTAAGAAATACCTGTGAAAGTTGTAGTATCAAAAGGACATGGTTCTAACTCTGTGCCAGGACACACATCTGATTCATGAGCTGTGACTTAGAGGAGAGACAGACAGACAGACCCTAAACTAGAGTTATGATTTTCAAGGTCACTGGCCAAATTGACAGCCTGGCAATACATTTAATTGTGGGTTACTGTGAAATGGATTTGTTTGGGTTTTTTTTTTCTCCCTTAAATGAAAATTCCTTACAATGTTTTTAAACAAATGTAAGGTTTTGTATATCCAAAATGAAATATTTGGGTTCTTTTTTTTGTTTTGAGCATAAACTATGCAATGAAAGTCACTTCCATCTGAAAAACATTTTCAAAATAGTTTTGGTTTTCATTTGTGTGTTGTTTTTTTTTTTTTAAATACAAATATTTCTGCAATCAAAACAACTTACTGCCACACACAGAAACTTGCAGATTAGTTTTGATTAAGCAAAATACACATTTGTGAGAAAGTTGTAGACATTGGTTTGGCTGCCTCCTCCTAAATACTGCCTGGCTTTAATGAAAAAAACATCCAACCCAGGTCCCAGCTCAGGAATCCTTGAGTTTGTCAGAGACCAAATCAAGGTGCTGGCTCTGCTGGTCCATCCATCTCTGCAAGCGCAGGTGAAACTCAGTATTATTTTATGGCTGCCCAAGGCGTAAGCGAAGGTGGTTTTCCAGTTCAGGCCCATCCTGCTGGCAGGGAAGCACCTGCTCAGGAAAATCTTTTCAACACAGTTTCCTCTCTCCAACCCTTTGTCCCTGGGTGAGAAGGATTAATAAACCCGTGGCAGTGGGAATTCTGAAGCTATTACTGTGTTCTCTCTGCAGCTTGTTGCTCCCTATGGACTGGCACGGCCGAGCTATGGGGCAAGCTCAGCTCTGGGAGGTCCAGTTACCTGCAAGCACAGTCTTTGCTTTAGGCTATACGCTTTTGCCTTAGGTATGAGTTCTCACATGATATAATATTAACTGGGAAATTAATAAATAACTCACTAAAAAAAAAAAAACAAAACCCTCCCCCTCTCTCCACCAAGGCCAAATTCCCTGCTGGGGCAGAGCAAATGGTACCATGCCTGCTCATGGGAGGTCTCACTTGGTCTCAAAATCCTTCCTTGGGTTTAGCTGAAATCTCGGGTTTCAGGAGCATGGCCTGTTGCCCTTGTTTCCCCAGCCGTGGGGCTGAGAAGGAATTTCTCAGTGCCTGACACTTGCCAGCTGGCCGAGGCTGCTGCTATGGTGGGGGGATCCCACGTGCTGGCAAACAGGTGCCGGCGGCTGCCAGAGATGCACTTGGTCCCAGCGCCACAGCGACCGTCTGAGTGATGGGTATCGCTTGCACGAGGAGTGGCTGGAGCTTATGAACTATTGCACGTCAGCGTAGAAATTGCTCCCAGTTATCTGAATTAAAACCCACGTATTCCTACTCTGAAAAATACAGCCCATGTAGCTATTTTAAAGCAATACAGTGAATCGTTATATGTATCAAGTAAATCAACCTTTCCAGTGACAAGTGAATATTTGATTTTTCTACCCCCAGAGGACAGTACATACCATATTACACTACAGTGATATTTTCTAATCAGTTATCTAGCTGATGTCTTGCCTCTGAAGGGGAAAGGGAGACTGTTAACAAAGAAGACAAAACCAGCTCTTCCCTATTTATTCCTCATCTCCATTATGCATAATCTTGGTGCTCTGTACCTTGTAAATGATGACAGCTGGGAGAGGAGGAGTTAATTTACTGCTTGCACACACACATATATATTTCTGAAACTGGTACAAAGCAGTCACACAGTCAACCTCAGTTTTGCCCTTCCCTCTTTCTTCCACTACCCACAAGCAAATAGTTATCTCAGTGATAGTTAACAAAATATTAGGTAAGATCCTTCTCGCTTCATACAGAGCTTCGTGTAAGGTGGAAATTACACTGGCAGGGCAAAGAGACCACATGAAGTTTGCTCGCTCAGGGTGGACACTGTGTCTGCACAGGAGCTGGGATGGGCTGAGTACACTCTATTTGGTCTTGGGGATAGCCAGGAGAAGGATGATTTATCCCTCAGCATGTCTTTCCTCATTTGTGGAGATGGTGATCCCAAACATTCCTACTGGGGCTAAGGTTCGGGGAAGAGCCAGAAGAAAGGCTGTGTGAGGAGTTGGACCCAAGGGAACACTCATGAGGCTTCAGAGAGGATTTCAGTGGTTTGCAATGTTCAGGAGAATTATTGAAAAGATTAAAATGGAAATAATAAGTTCTTAATTAATTCAATATTTTGACCAAGTAAGCTGGGGGAGAGGGAGATACATGACAGCTGGTGGAACAAAGTTTCACAAACTTCAATGAGTTTCACTGGGCAAAAGGCCTTTATTGAGTCTTCTTGTTTTCAAAACCACAATGGAGTCCACTGAGGGACCAGGAACCATGCAGTGCAGCTCCTGTAAATAAGCAAGCAAAGCAGGAGTCTCAGAAGACAGTTTTGAATGAACTTGTTGGGACTTGGTTCCACTTGAACACAATACATTAACTCATTCTTCTGTTTACTGGCTGCTTATTTTGTCTTATTATCTATTTATTAGTAGTTGTATCAACTAGTTACACGCATTTTAGTTCAAGTAAGCTTTTTGAAGAAATTTTTGTGCAACTTTATCCCAGTAAAACATGACAGAAGAATTGGTTTGATGGGCTGTGTTTTCGCTTCTTCCACCTCCAAAAGGGTTTTCACAGCTCTCAAAGAGGAGTTGTTGTGGTTTAGTGCCTCAGAGCTGCAAGTAAATGGCAGCTCTCTACAGGGAAGGGTATGTCTGAATATGGCTTAGCCTTCTGCAGATTGCAGAATAACTGCAGGAGAAGCCTTAATTGAGTGCAGGATGAGGAAAGCAAGCAAGCCCTTGACAGGTTGAAATATTTTTCTATAGTAGCAGCATTTTAGCGACACTTGTTAATGAAGATGATTGATTGGAAAATGAGTCAAAGCTTTTACATCTTTAAAAATGATTTTTTTTTTTTCTTCTTGAAAGTGGATTCCTCATCTGATAATGAAGACAAGAGAATTTTCCTTTGCACCTCCAAAAAACTGAAAGTTCCTCCAGGCACAATCTGAGAAATGCTGCATAATTACACACAGGACACCTGGTGCAGTTTGTGTGACAGGCAGGAGGAGGCATCTGCTTTGCTTTTGAGAGACAGAGAACGATGGAAAAAAAAAAAAAGTGCAATACCTTTTGTGCTAAGTGTTTAATAACGTCTTTTGTCAAACAAATTAACACTAGACACCCTCCCAACCAAAGACAACAAACAGCTGGAATATTACATAAGGTGACATATTTTTAGACAATATATATTGGTCCTTCTCGTGAAAAATAATGGAAAAAAGTAAATAAACGTTTTCAAACAATTTCATTGTCTATTCCGATGGAAGTGGTAGTCATCGGTATTGGTAGGGAAGGTAAAAATAATGGTAACTATATTAATATCCATCTTCCACTTATGTCTCATTTCCAAACACATGCAGTACATGCTAAGAAGATACATGGCATCAATGTAACACTAATAAGAGCTCAAATATAAAAAATTCCCAAAGTGAAAACTTTTCCACCATTTAATTTATATTTAATAAATAAGATATATCTTTTGCTGCCTACTTATGTGGCTGGCGCTCATAAATAAAATACTGACACAGTAGAATTTGAACAAGAAGAAAGGAAGTGAATATATTTTTTAAACATTTAAGTTATATGAGGCAGAACATAGGTAGTTGGTAGGTTGTGTTGCTTTCTGTCTGTTCAGACTTATAGCTTCACTGTTGCTGCATGCATGGTTTACACACCTTCTAATTGTTTGGGCTTTAGTGGTCATAAAGATTAAGAAAAATTAAAATCCAGTGAAGTAGAAAGCAAGGTTCTCCACACACACACCCCCCTTTTTATTTATTCTTTTTAAAATGGATCTGTTTACACCAAAATTTTCAGTTCAGAAGCTCTGACCACAGTTAAATAAGGTATTTTATAATAACTTTGAATCAATGAGTATTCTCCATGTGCTCTATGTCAGCTGTGTAGATAAACACCTCGCTGAACCGAGGCCTCTGGAGTCTGCACACCTCCAGGACCAAAGCCGTTCACCTTGGAAAAGGCACAGGCTTCACTGTTTACAGAGATCCCTGTGCTAAATACACCTTCCTGCTGATCCAGGGTGAGGATGAACCGATGCCTTGTTCAGAAGTATGCGTAACTGGCCTTTTTGGCCTGTCTCACGAGCTGTATGGGGTGTTGAGCGCGCAGCGGAATTCTCTGTTCAGATTTGCACTCCGGTTCTGGTGACTTGCAAACCACAACTCTTTTTTCAGGGTCACTTGCTACCATTTTTGTCTGTAAAGGATCGTAGGAGGGACTAAAGTTACTTTTACTCTGTTGATCTTGCTTTATTCCCTGTGTACGCATGATACAACTTTGGGCTGGATGCCTCGGTGATCTGCTGAGCCTTGGATCTCTTCACAAGATCTGCATGGACAGAGATAGGAGGATGTTTCACTCCAGCTCCTGCTCTCTTGTTTGCAGTCCTCTGTGATGGTTCAGTAATCCTAGGAGCTAACAATAATAATATCAAGTGTCATTAGCAATGGCTTTTTTAATCATTATAATTCTTATTCTGAATAGCACTTAAAGCACATTTTTATCTTTCGTTGACAATAAAGTGCAGCCTTATAAATATTTAACTTGCCTGATTAAATTATCCATGCTGAAACAGATAACTGGGCACTTTAATAAGCTTAAACTAGGATCTTGGCTGTTATTATCCCCCTGGAGAAGAGAGAGAATGTGATAAAGCTTCCCCTGGCCCGGATGACCCGTGTATCGTTCGGCCCCGCAGCAGGCGATTCTTATCAAACCTGAACGAGGCCTCAGAAACCAACACAAAGTTGATGATGATTAGTAGCAATCCTTGTCTGTCTTTATGGGTCTCCAGCTGACAAATGCTAGGAGAGGTCAGAAAGCCTGTGTGGCTCCTCTGTTGTGCAGCCAGACAACCAAGGTGGGGAGAGATGGCGGCGGCTGTGCTGGTGCCGCTGGAGACAAGGTAGAGCTGCGATGCCTTGGAGGTAGGAAGCCGGTTGGCTTCCTCTGTGTAAAGCCCCTTTCCTACACTTGGAGACATCTGCTCCACCTCTGCATAGAGATTTGTAGGGCTGGACAGGACTGCTATGGTCTTCTCTTGAGGCACACTGAAACACGCCAGCCGTGGGATGCCACCCAACTCTCTTTGTGTCAAGCCCTCTGGCTTGCAGCTGGATGAAAGCGTGGATTTTTTAATAGATAAAAATGAAATTATGATGGCAGCCGCTATCTTTTTCTCTTTGTGTGCCTGGACAATGTTGAAACAGCCTCTCAGTGACCTTCTGCTGCCTCCTGCAGCCATTGCCCTCGCCCCAACAGAGAAATCTTCTGTATTTCTGCCCTGGCTCCTCAGCCTGAATCACTGTGAAAGCTCTGTACAAGCACCTCCACCAGGTCATAACCCTCTAGCAGGCAAGACAGCATCTCCCAGAGCCACTTGCAGCAATATATTGCCATTTCCTGACCTCAAAATGTGGCACATACAAAGAATGCTCTGGGGTTTGGTGCATCCTCAAGGCCTTGAAGGAGGGAGGGCAAGCAGATGGGCTGCACCTTGGATCAAGGAAGCACGAAGAAGTAGGGGTGTCACCTTTGGGACAGAACCTGGGAGAAGGCAAGCTTGAGGGGGAAGCAAATGAGGAACAAGAGTGGGAGAAGAGAAAGATTTGTTTGATGCCAGCCTCCAGATCACTTGCTGCTGACTTGCAGTGAGTCACCAAGCCTTTGGCTGTGCTCCTCAGTTTTTTAATATCCTGTCCAAAATTCTTCTGCCCCTCCTTGTTTTCCAATAGCTTCTACTACCCACTCCACACAGTCTCTGCTGTGGCTCTGCCAAACAGCTGCAATGAGTACAACCGTGAGCCAGAAGCTGGTCCCCTTCATCTCAAACAGAAAGAAGTGGTCTGAGACTACTTAAAATTGCGCACACAGCACTGGGCAAGTGTGGACTGGGTTAAAATAGAGAGGAGGCAAGAAAGATTCCCATTGCACCCTGTTAGAATGAATAAAGTCAGAATAGAAAATTTGGAGCACAAGAGGAAGGGACACAATCTGATTTTATTTGCAGTCCCTTTGGTACATTACAAGAAATGAAGCAAAATGTCCTCAACGTCCTTCAGCAGCAGAAAATAACAATTAAAAAGAAAGATCTTAATGCACATCCGAAAAAAAAAAAAAGTTGGGCTGAAAATAAAAGAAAAAGCAGGGCAAGAAATATAGTTAACAGACTTATTACCTCGGGAGAGAAGAAGAGTTTGTTTCATAACTTCACAGGACAGGAAGGATTTAAATGCTACGTGGGTGCCTATATGTCCCTGCGCACACGGCTTTCTAACTCTGTAGCTGTGCTTTTGTGTCTGTGTCTAAGTATAGAAACGGGGAGTTGGCAGGACTCGTGTTGCTGCGTTTATATGTAAAATGTGTATGCGTTATTTATACATTTGACATGAAACATGGAACAAGCTGTCAGGAGCAGGTGTGGGGTATGTGTGTGTGAGAAATGCTTAATATATACTTTCTCCCTCCTTCCAACTTACGCAAACACACCCAACTCCTCTGACTACATTTCCACTCCATTTTAGGCCAAATGCTTCCAAAGCCACTGAGTGCTCTGCACCCTTCCCTGCAAACGAGGCGCTAACGAATAATAGTTGAAAAACCATCATCCTGTAACTTCTCCTCCTTCTTTTTTTAAACCAGTTTCCACAATTTTGCTGCCCTTTAGTTTTGCAAAAGAGAAACTTCAAGCAAAACTGCAGGTACTTGCCTTGCTGAGGAAAGAACATAGAACACCAAATGTAATTGTTAGTCTGGCAGGTAGTGCATGGGCCTCCCTCTTAATTAATCTTTAATGTCATTAATTGGTTGTCTGCTTGCTGGCAAGAAAAAGGGTAAACACTGTTCACAAATCAATTTATTCTGCTTCTCACTAACTTGTTTTCAAGGGGATAAAAACAATTATGAGCATCGCACTGACTGGACACCCATGCTTTACGGATGGAGAACACCACTGGAACAACAAAATATCCAAGCCATGCTCGTTGGTGTGGGGCTGCTGATTGAGTTTCCCTTGCTGGTAGTCAAGTTTCAACAGAGGTGTGGGATTGCATGCCACAATGAGAAGGTCTCAGGACGGAGTATGTAAGATCTGTTCAGTAGATACCATAGATGGCTTCCGGTGAGGTCCCCGTGTTCGCACAGCTGTTGGTGGTGCAGCAGAGAGACCTGCTGGAATCCACACAGTCCATGGACTTTCCTAAGGATCAGAGGAACGGTCTCTGCATGTGTGTGTGTCTGTAAACTATTATTCCAGAGCATCTCCCAAGCTCTATGTTCTATTTTAACCCTTTTCCTCTTGCCAGAATTGGCCTACTTAGAGCTAGAGCTTAGTCCTATGCCAAATAAGCCCGAGATGCCCTTTAGTTAGCTACTGCCCACTCCATATTCCCAACTGCCTTTAGGAAACCTCAATTTGCATTATGTCAATGTGCCAGTCTCCTACACCCGCCCTCTGCTTAGGCTCGGAGAAAGCTGGCAAGCGAACTGCATGGAAAAAGTTCTCCTGAGCATTGAAAATGGCATTCAGGAGTAAGCAAAACATCAGCCTTCACTGCCCTGACCTTCAGAGCAACTCAAACCACCTGGTAAATCAGCCTGGTAACTCAGGAAAGCTGGGATTAGGGCAGCAGGGAGCCTTACAAATTACCAGGGAGGAGGTTATTTCTCTGGTTAAGGCCAGGAGCTGATATTTAGTTCTGCCATACTCTCATCTGCGATGTTTTCTTTGCTTTAAGGAAGAAAATACTCCTTTCTAGGAATTCCTTTTGGAGTGATGAGACCTTTTGGCTTGTGCTACTGTGTGCCATACAAACGGCAAGGGATGTGTGCCAGCAGCAGGGTTAGGAATGACGTAAAAGAGCAGCTCTGGGGGAGGAAGAGGAGTTTGTAGGGCAGTGTAGAAGGATGATTTCATGGTGATGCTGGACTCCCTGCTTATCTCCATGCAGAACCTGCAGCATGAATTGGGGTAAGTTTTTCTGTGGGATTTGTGGATTGATAATCTTGTCCTGGTCCTGCTCTTGGTGCATGGTGTTTCAGAGAGCACAAGGGTCAGGTAACGCTACTGCATGTGGTGGCACCAGTCCCCTCAGCTGGTCCAAAGGAGATGTGGTGGTATTGAAAGGACAGAAGCCACAAATATAAATGGCTGGGCATTGCAAGGTTTCTTGCCAATCCTAACCTTTTCTAAGGGCTTGTTAATTCAAAACATTTTGAATATATTTGACATCTTTTGCTCCTGCTGAAGGACTTTAAGGCCTATTCTGTGGCTCACAGGAGAGAGAATGGGCTTTGAATTTTAGCCATGAGTGTTTAATCTTTGATAAAACGTCTGGTTTGGATGTGAATTTTTGGTGCTGTGCCTTCTGCAACTGCAGAGGTTGGACCCAGCTGCTTGAAGTTAGGCACACATAGACACAGACCTTAATTCCTTCAGTGGGACTATTCCTTTAGACAACACCTTCATTCAAATACCCTGTGGTGTTTTGTGTTCCACTGTGACAGTTCTGAACGCTCTGCTTGCAGTGTTTGCGTGTCTAATGTGATGGTAGTTATGAATCCTTCAACATTGTCGCTCAAGTGGGCTGGAGTCTCTTTGTGTCCTTTTACTCTTAAAATTCCCTAAGATGGAGAATAATTTATCAGCTTCAGTTGGGATTTTCAAAGATTGTCTGAAACTCATGTTACTGTTCTTTTGAAAATGGCTTTAACCGAATTACTTGTAACTATCCAAGAGGATAATACTCTGACTGGTTGGGGCAATCAAGAAGCCTTAATTAGCTCTTTGGGAAAAAAAAAAAAAAAGAAAAGCTATGTCATTGCTATATCACCCTCATTAGTTCAATCTGGCAGCATTTAACTGGCACGTTTATGTTTCTGATTTACATATATTTCCCATGGTACAGAGCGATGTAACTTGCAATAATAATAATAATAAAAAAGTTAGGTTACTCCAGAGGGTCATTACATGAGAGATGTGGTTATAGAAAAAATGTGAAGAATATCCTAGTATCTTACCGTTGATCTTGGTTTATTACTGCAGTACTTAAAATACAATTAAATGTGTATGTGCACATGCCACACTTTTTTCTGTCATTAGCCTTGCCCTCATTTAAATTCTGTGGGTAAGCAGGAACACATTACTGCTTTAAAGACACCCTTATTTTTGGAGGATAAAAATGGCAAATGTAAGCTCTTCTCAAGTACCATGCTAAAGCTGCCAGGTATGTAATCTCCAGAATGCTAAAAGCGTGTTGTGAGCCCCGGTTCAACTGGTCTTTAGACAAACTTCTTGCTGGAGTCAGCTGGAGGTTTTGCTTATGATCTTGAGTGAAGCAGAGTGATTTTTTTTTTTTTTTCTTTTTAAAAATCTTAATTACAATGGCAATTTTGGCCCAATCGGTACTTTGTTCTAAAAGAGATATGAAGTCTTTATGTAAAGATATATTGAATCTTTTTCACTATTAAAACAAAAAAAAAATAAACCAAAGCTTTCATAATCTCCTCTAATGAGTAAACAAATATGAGTTGACCATTATCCATCACATGCTTCACTGATTTAGAGTTTGAAGTGATTCTATAGGTAGAGTCTTGGTGTAGCGCTGAATTTTCTACTTCCTTGCACAGCTTTCCCCTATCCAAGAGGTGTTTCCAGGAGTGGAAAGGAGATTGAAAAATAATGTGGATTTCTTTTTTTTTTTTTTTTTTTTAAACAAGAATTAAAAATTATTTTTAGACTTTGTGCAGAAAGGGCAGGGTTGAATTGCACAGGTGATCTGAGGAGGCTGCAGCAAATGGAGGTGAAGGTCTGGGGCGGGAGAGGGACAGCTCTTGGTGCTTTTGGTGGGTGGTGATAGGACAATCAAAACATTTGGAAATATATGTTGTATATAAAACTGTAAATGGCCCAACTAATGCTTGCACATTCCCTATTATATATCTTATAAGCAGTGCTCTGTGTGTGTTAAAAAGGGGAAGACACCGGGGAATCAGTTTCAGGTTGAAAACACAAGAAGCTGAGAAGGAATTTGTAAGTTACTTATCCGATGTGTATTAACCAAAGCTCCTGGAAGTGGAGGAAGGCAGGTGACTGGTCTTTCTGAACCGATACTACAGTGTTGAAGATGCAATCTGTCATATTTGAATGTAATATAATTATTCAAGATGGTATTCACTCTTAAAATGAATATGAAGGACTTTCTTACTGCATCAAAAGCAAAACATATTTTATTTGCAGTGCAACTCGTGGTGTGACGGTTACGCAGGAGTTCACATATTTATTTGCAATGGCTGTTTCCCTGCTCTCCTTGTCTGTTTGCTGGTTACTGAGGATCTTGGCCCTGCTCTGATTTCCCGGTGCTGTGATGGCTAGGAGATCCCCCAACTCACAGCCTCCTTTGCAGAAGAGCCACCAGCACCTTTATCTCCTCTCTCCAGGGAGTTCTCTTTGAGGAAAATCTGATCAAACCACTGTACTGCATCATAAGCCCCCATCACTCTTGCAGTTCACTCCCCTGGCTTGATGGCATCTGGAAGGAACTGAAAGATATTTTTTCCCTTTAATTTGAACAACTTTCTGCTGTCTGTAGAAATGAGCTCAGCCTTTTTTTTTTTTTTTTTTTTTTTTTTTTTTTCTTTTCCCCTCCATTAAACTTTTCCTTTGCCCCTTGACTTAGCTTCCTCAGATGTAGGATGCTGTGGCTATTTCTCTGCTGCTCTTCCAGCTGTGAGCAACATGAGCTTGCTTGTGAAAACCTGCCACTGGAGCTGAAAACTGACCAGTAAGTGGCAAATCGACTAGATTTATCAACAGTATAGCATCTATATTAAGAGAGAGCCTCTAGTAATGGTGTAGTCCGTCTCCAGTTAATTAAGATGCTGTGGGTTTGGGGAGTTTCTAGATAAAGCTGCAAACCTTGCCGAAGCAAAACAGATGAATCTTTCCATCCGAGTGCTTTTTTCCGCAGTATTTATTTTTTTATAATGGCCAAGCCTGATCTAAGCAAGCAAGCTCCTGTGAAATTAGCTACTGTTTGCTCTTCCCCAGCCATGCTTACCCTTTGCAAAGCCACAGTATAAACTAATTAGGGATTTACTATTTGGAGAAAGTTATGATAAGTTTGCCGACAAGGGCATCGCCTAATCTCATTGCACACACGTCAGCGACTATACATGTGTGAAATTAAGTGGATTTTTGCTGATTCCTGCAGACTGCCTGTTTTTATCTTGAGACAACATTTCCAATCATAAAATGCATTAACATCTGCTATCCGGGGCTTACTGTAATATGTGTAACACCAGCAGCAATTCTTTGATATCACCTTCAAATGCATTGTTAAGGGAGATCACAGAAATGGCTTTGATAGGCTACACGATTTACCTGGGAGAAGGAAAAGCTGATAGGGAAAATAATCCTGCAAGGTTTTGCTTCAAATAGAAATGGTATAGATGGATCTGGTGCCTTGGCTGGCAGTAGGAGCTGGTCTACCTGAGGGCATTTTGTTCCTTTAAACCAGTGTTAAGTGAAATAGCCTGTGCAGACCTTGGAATCAGACACACACCTGCATTTGGGAGGATGATGGGAGGTTTGAAGTGATAATAATGCAGAGTAGGGAATATTTAAAAAAAAAAAAGCCAGTAAACCAACTACCCTCTATGCAGTGAAGAGAGAACATCTCCAGTTTTAAAACCTAAGCCTACTTTTTCTCTGGGTCACAATAAAACAATAATTGTTTAGCTTCTACAGGATTTGCTGCAGGGATGATGTGACGGTGGTTAAAGCACCAGATACACGTGGCCAAGAAGACTATATTCAGTTTATTCAGCTATTTTTGTAATGTGTTTACTTTGTACTTCTAAAGAGATTTCCAACTAGTTGAAGCTTTCTGGGCTTTGAGCTGAAGCACAACTTTGAAGGCAGTAATGTCCCATTGGGCAAGAGTAAGAATAATAAAATACAGAGTTTGTCACATCTGTCTGAGCTTAACTGCAGGTAGGCCCAATAAAATGACTCCTCTGGCAGCGAGCAATCACTTAGTGAAAGCACTGCTTTTGCTCAGCTGTCATAGTAAATGCCATTAAAGCACTGTGCAACAACAGTCTTGTGGAGCACAACCAAGATGGGCTTCTCAAGGACATCAGCGGACGTGCTGCGTCCTCTGCGTGCTGCTGAGCACAGCCTGCCCATGCTGATGCTGCCTTTCTCATTAGGGATGCTCCAGGGCACCATCTCCTCCATCCCTGTCTTGAGCTGCTCCAGTTCTAAGTGCAGCAGCTGAAGGATTCTGCTGCACCCAAAACATGGGGAGTAGGGAGGGAGAAAAAAAAACCAAACAAACAAACCAGGTTTTCCTTCCTCTTGAATCATCACATCCCATTTCAGTCTGGAATCCCACTACAAAACTCTTTTCAGATCTGTGTGTGTTCTGCACTGTTGAGTAGAGATCTGTATTCAATTTTCGGAGAGTAGAAGACATTAGGAATGGTGCTGCAAAGCCTTGGGTCTGAAATAGCTGTGTGTGGAGGGATGTATACAAAATAGAGGTGATTGATTATTATCTGGTGGTTGGTATATAAGTATTGATTATTTCTGTTGTATCTTATTTCTATGGAAATACTTGTAGAGGGAGGGGATTTGCAGATCAGGAGAGGTTCAGTGGTATTCCAGGCGAAGGCTTTCCTCTCTCTGGGGTTTGGAGAAGGAAAGGCAAGAAAAGTGAGAATTAGCTGAAACCTACAATTCTTCCCTATTAATTAAACTGAATCTGTATGATCAGCTAAGTTATGAGGTACATGAAAGAAGATGGTGAAAACATCCAGTTAAGACTGGACAGACTGAACATGCGATTTATGTAGTTAACCTTATGGATGTTAATGAATATGTAGTTTGTGGGCAACAAAACAAAGCCTTCTCCTGTAATGGGCTAATTGGGATTGCTGAGGCTGTTGCACACTGAGCAAAATAACTGGGCTGTGAGCAAGGTGCTGAGTTTTGTATATTTGCCCTGAGATATTCAAAGCACAGAAGAAAATCCAGGGAAATTGCAGGGCAGACTGGCTTAATCAGAAGTCCCTGCTGCAGCAATCAGGATCAAATGAATAGTAATTGTGTTAATCAGCTTGTGAACTTTTATGCCATGTTCATAATTTCAAATATCATCAAATCCTGTACGGTGAGTGGCTTGCTGCTGATATAATGAAAATGTTGTATGTGGGAGGAGGTATTTGTTTTGCAGTAAGCTAGTTTCTCTTTTTCCTCTAGCAGCTTTTGTAGAAACCTTGGATGATTTTATTTTTTTTTTTAAATTTTTAAAATAATTTAAAGTTGTAGAAATCTTCCGAAGTGCAAGTCTCCAGTCTCCATCCTACTTTTCAGGAAGGGGGTTATTTTTTGGTGCCTCCACTGAAGGACTACTCCCCTCTGTAACTGGGCAGCACATTAATCAGCTCTGTCAACAATGCATCTACCTCAGGCAAACCTTCTTGTATCTTCAGGCCAGGTCCCCTAAGGGGATTTTGCTCTCCCAGCTGTGCTGGTGCCCGGGGGTGACTCTGCATGGAGGTGAGGTACGAGTTTCCCACAGTTGAGACTTTAAGCAATCTGCATCTTCAAGAAAGTTACTTGAGAAAACAGGAGAACCTCCAGGATCCTGCTTCATATTGACTTCCTTAAAGCTGGAGCTGAGCTTGCGGAGCTCCTGGTGGGTTGGGTGCTATTTTGCTGAAGCAGTCAACGAAGCCTTGCAGATCAACAAGAGGGTTATTTTGTCAGCGGCAATTAAGGTATTGCATTCACCTCACACCTGGGGAAGCAGCACGGCCCAGGGCTGAGCTTCCCAGCTGGTTGCAGGTCAGGTGTGGGAACCCTGAGCTGTTATTTCCCTATGCTGCTGGTTTTTTGTTGTGTTTTGGTTTTTTTTTTTTTTGGTTTCCCTGCGCCCCCCCCCCCCCCCCCCCCCATAAGTGCTCTTTCTCCTCTTGTCTATTGCATGTGTGAGCTCTGCAGGGCTTCTGAGCCCTAACCCAGGAGCAGCCGTACTTGCAAACAGTTGTGCTGTGATGGTCTTGTCTCTCCTGTCTGTATTTGCATGTTTGCTTTCTTTTTTCTGGTATAAGTTTTTCATGGGCAGTGTTTTGCTACTAATAATAGTAAATAGGAGCAATGGATATGCCTGAAAGGACCGAAAGAGGGTGTAGTGATTGGAAATGCCCAATGCCATGGTGTAGTACAACAAATTTAGAATCATGGAACGGTTTGGTTTGGAAGGCACCTTTAAAGGCGATCCAGTCCAACTCCCCTGCAAGAAGCAGGAACATCTCCAACCAGATCAGGTTGCTCAGAGCCCCCTCCAACCTGGCCTTGAATGTTTCCAGGGATGGAAACAGGAGGTGAAATTTCTTTACACGTTCTTGTCTCTTTCTAATCACAATATACACATAACTTGCTAACAGACCCAAATCCTCCTTGCAGTAGTAGGTATAGATGTCCACTCTTCATCTGGGACCCTCTGCCTCCCTCCTGAAAAATTGCAAGGCAAATAAGACAAAGCCAGCATTTAAAATAATCCTTACCTTCCTGAAGTCAGACAGAGAAATAGAGACTCACACCTGTTTAAAGTCAGGCTCTGTCAAAGTCGAAAGGAATTTTGCTTCAGTGGAAATGGAGTTGATCCAAGTGTAGAATAGGAATGTAGGAGAAAAAAAAAGTGGGTGCAGGGAACATCAGGGAGAGCAAAGGATGAAATTGTCTTTGAAAAGTAAAACTAAATTTGGACTCCAAGTAGCCTGGATTCAGTTTCTGCCCCTGCTCTGTTTCCTTTGACAATTTGAACAAATTACTTAAGCTATTAATTAGGGTACATTCAGGTTATGAAACATACATCTAAGAAAGCCGAAAGATGGTGTGGTGGTGGTGGTTGTTTTTTATTTTTCTCTCTTTAAATGTGCTTATGCCTTGCAGCACAGGGCCTGGATTCCTTGGGAGCTTTCAAGTGTATCCAAAACACAAACGCAGCCTGTGTGCTGGCTTTTTTGCGTGTTTTTTTTTTTTTTTCTTAAAGGTCATACATGATATATGCCATAACTGGGGAGAAAGGGTCAGAAACAAGCAGCAGGGGCAGCCGTGATCACATCTCCACATGGCCACATCAATTAAAGCTGCTAGCGTTAGCACGGGCTGGCGAGTGGCATCAGCACCCACAATTCCTTCAGAACAAGGCTGACAAAGTCATTTTATTGCTAATGTCTCATCTTTATGGAGAGATGTCTATGGCAGTCTTCCCATGCCTGGATTCCTGTCTAGCAGCGTAGGAAAGAAATAGCTCATCTCTTGTCCTACATTGATTAATACTTAAAAATTATGTGATTCTTTCTGTCTGATGCCATAGCTAAATTTCAAAATGCTTATCTTGGTCTGATTCACTTGTCTGAGTGTTGTCCTCCCTCAGACAATGGTGCTGTAAGACCTGGAGTTTGGGCACAGGGAGGAGGCACTGTTTAGCTTCCCAGTTTCCTGACCCCTCATATTGGGAAATGGTATTCCCTTCGTTTTCCTGACAGGAGAACAGGGCTCTTTTGAGGTCTTCCTGGAATCACTGCAGCAAGCTGTGATGTGAATAATAGATGACATGAAAATCCCTGCCCAGCGCAGAGAGAATACAGCATGGTCATTTTTCTTTCACACCAAGACGCTGGATGTGTGCTGAAAGCATGTAAGCAGTAATCTGCAATTCAGAAAAAAAAAAGCCTGATAAGAAGAAATAAAAGCTCTTGTACCTTGCTATCCTCTAGCTGGAGATAGCAGCATGCAATCTTTCAATTCTGACAAGTCTTCCTCTTAGAGTCTGTCTTTATTCTCCTGTGTTGCAGAGAACCAACAGCCTCCCTTTTGCATCTGCGCCTTTCTCATTCCCCTGAGCGCTCAAGAAAACCTGCTTGCAGTGCATAACCTGATCCATGAAGATACAATTCCAGCTTTTGAGTTTGTCTCCAGCCTCATCCCATTGCCCCTCCAACCCCACGGAGTCTCTGCCTTGAGCAGAGCTGGATCTGTCATCACCTTTATGGGTTTGCTCCTTCCCTTAAAGCAGGTCTTGGTGTTGTAAGCCCCTGCCCTTAGGGGAATGCCCTTCAAGGAAGGTATAGAGATTTTTTCTGAATATTTTTTTAGTCTTTAATGATGGACTCATGCTCACCTGGTGGGAGACCCTTTCCTATCACCTTATGAGATTTTCTTCTGATCTTCCTAAAGTTTTGGGGGTTTTTTTTGTGGTTTTTTTTTTTTTTTGTTTTTGTTTTTCCTGGCTTATTCTTCTCACACTGACATGGGTTGTTTGTTTTTTCATGCTCCTCTCCCCCTCAGGGTGTTCTGTGACCCAACCATCTATCTTTCTGTATTTTCATTTTAGTTTGTGTTTTTCCTCCTTTGGCATCTTCGCTTCATTACACACACTGTTCATGTTCCCTCTGTGTCAGATATCTCCTTCATATTCTGTGCTATTTTTAATCTTTTCCTTATAGATCACCTTTGCCTACTTAGTAATTTATTTCAGCATTTCTAATTCAAAAAATGTCTATCTTTCACTTTACATTTTAAAATTAATTTAATGTACTTAGTTTGGTGCTGTCTGGAACTCCACAGCAGAAGAGTTTAGGTGAAATTGCTAAAGAGAATTCATCAGAGAACGAGAAAGAAGTATCTTCACTTCTGAAATACAGAGATAGCCTTAGAAAAAGTTGTGTTAGATCAAGTTATAAAGTCTATTTACTTTGTTCTTTTCTCTCACTCCTCGTTTTTGAGAGCAAGTGGAAAAAAGGAATGTGTAAATGAAATCGGTATTATTCATCCCTCTTGGTTAGGGTAGGTTTTTTCCTTGTTAGCCCAGAAGGTCACAAGGATAGAATGGAATATAAATGACACTAAAAATGTTTAGATTTCATCAAATTTAAACATGTATACTTAATATGCTGTCTTTGATTAGACTCTACATTCCCAAACTTCCAAAGCAAATCAGGTGCTCTGCGCGGCAGACCTGTGAGAGAGAGATTAGTGACATTTAAAAAGTGACTGTGTGGTGGCAAATACATTCTAATGATGACCATAAGTCTTTTGTATCTATTCATGAATTCATGGGGCTAGAGTTGTGCATTGAGAGAGAACCCTAGGGATGATAAACAGAAACTTAGAAATGCTGAAATATGAAATGCTAATGAGGTTCTTTAACCTGGGGCTTGTGTCAGAGCCTCCTTGCTTACCTGGCTGGTGGCTCACTGAAGGCATTTCAAAGGATTTCTCTCAGCAGGGTAAAGTAGGTTTGGGGTTGGTTTGTTACCATTCAAAGTGGTGGTAGCCTTCAGGTAAATTATATTTCGGCACATAGGAAAGTTTAATTTGCTGAGTTTTGGCAATCTCTCTAAATGACTTGTTTCCTCTTTCTAACTATACCTCAATCTCTACTTGTGTTTTCCTGCTGAATGAGCCATGCTACATCCTTCCAAATGGCTTTTCAACTGGAGGATCTCCTTACAAATGCTTCTATTTGGAGGCTGTGGGGCAGCCCTAGTCCTGAGACCCGCTTGCTAAGACCTCCCATGGCCTCACATGGTCCAGCCAGGATGGGCAGGGCTTGCTGAGTCCTGTCATGGTGCTACTTTGTCACCTGTGTCCTGTCCCCTCCAGGTAGCGGTTGTCTCTCACCTGTGAGAGAGGTCAAATGCCTAAGTTGACCCCACAGTCTGGGCCTCAAAGTTGTCTCATCCCTGGTTTACTGGATTCCTCCTTTCTGTTTAAGGATTCTTGCTGTTTCTGGTCTGGGGTCAAGCCTAGAGGACCAGTGTATGCTTTATCTTCTGCTGCAGACTTATTCTGAGCAGCCCTTTGGGGGCCCTGGAGATGGTTGTGGAGGGTTAATTTTCTTTCTGGTCTGGTGACTGATACGGAGATACTGTCTGAAGGGGAACTGAAATGTTCCTCTTAGACTGGGAGAGGGGTTAAGACATCATAGCCCATCTCAGGATGGTTGTCTTTTAACACAGCTGGGAAAGGAAAAATATTTTCAAGACGGAACTCATTGCATTGCCAACTTTGTATCTAAATATATCCTGAAGGACAAGCAATGAAGGTGGCAGCTAAAGGAAACTGATAACAAGATTTAAATTTTTTTCCCCTAGTTCTGCTACTGAAAAAATAATGAAGTATAGGAGTGGCTAGAATTAAGGAAAAGTTCATTCAGTGATCATTTTGGGGAAGTGTGGGGAAAGACACTAGTCTTAGGTCTAGTCTCAACAGTCTATTCTTTTTCCTATGATTGTCCTAAAGCAACCCATTACTACTTTCAGAACTGAGCTGGGCGTTTTATTAAGAAGTAGAACTTTGCCTCTGTATATACTTTGTCATTCTAGAAAAGCTTTATTCAGAGTAATTTTTAAGTTAAAAGCCTGGAACTGATTTTTAAAGTACAGACAATTTTTATTTACTATATATAATTACTAGGATGTCTAACACTAAAACCCTGGTTCTTTTATATTTTGTTAGTTCTTAGCTTATTAACTTCTAAGATGAGTTGTGTGACCAAAATAGTATTTTTCACATCAATATTAGTTGCTAGTGCACAAAGTCTGAATTCAAATCTTCCGTGGCTTTTTCACTTGGTAGTCTTCTATAGCACTCAGAGAATGCTAATGACCTTACAACTATAAAGTCCCTAAGTGTGTATTTCATGGTTATTGGCACATAGTATATTTTATATTACTTTTAATTGGTCAAATTTTCTTAGGTATTTTGGACTGAAGCTGAGAAGATTCAGCTCTGCACAAATCTATTAAAGTGGCTGCAGTTATATACATAATTGATCCGTCAGCTGGGAGTTCAGTGTTGATCATCAGAACAGATCATAAGTCCTCCCTCTGTCATATGTAATTTGCTTTTTCCAATTACATAATGTCATTGTTATAATTAATTAATAGCACTAAACATTGATTTTTGCTTTAGTCATTACCATTCTCCCTGCTTCTCTTTTCAAATGAGGTTTGGAGTTATTGTAGTGGTGAGTAGGACCTGTGAGGAACAGAAGATGGCATTTATGTGTCAGCTATGACAAACCTGACTTATGCCCACTGCAGTGTGGCTCTTTAGCTGAGATGGAATGTGAAGCCTGTGGCAAAGCTGGGACTAGAAGAAAGGCGCTCCAGCCAGCACATCTCTGCTCTGAGGAAGGCTCCTTCTCTTGTCTGCATGCTAGCTGTTCAAAGAGTCACAAGGACTTGGCCTCCAAACACACTGTGACCTTTTGTAAGAGCAGAAATCCTTTTCCCATCCTGTCTTCTACCTGCAGGCTTTGTCTGCAAAGTACCTCGTGTCCCACCTTCTGCAAACTTTTTGGAAGACCTAGCCATTCTCTGCACATTCGTGGGCTGCATGCTGCATGGCAGTATGTAAAGCATACTGTAAGGTAGTATGCATGGCTCCCCAGAAATTCAGAATTACCCACGGACTTACGCTGTGCACATGAGGTTTTCTTGTCTTTGGTTTCTTGCACTTGTTATTACAGGGAGAAATGCTGTTGCAGAATGGAAAGCCCCGGTGAATCAATCATGATGTTTTGTGGGGATGTCAGTGGGTGAAGCTGGATGTGAGCTCACTACATTTTATGGAAGATAATTAGTGGTGGAAGACAATTAATTCTAGACGTGGTTTCATTGCTTTCCCTTTCAAAGTTCTTGCTATATTTGGACTTGGCTTATTGAGTCAACAGGTCATGGTTTTATAGACATAACTGCCTATGACTGGTGTAGGAATTGGTGTAGACAAGTAGGGGCTCACTGTCTGCAACAAGCAAAGCAGAGCCCAGAGGAAAAGGGTTGAAAGGTGAGGCTGTAATACATATGAAGCAAGTGTCTTATGTCTTGCACAACAAGATCCTTCTGTGTGTGAATTACAAATGTTCTTTGGAAATTCTGGAGAAGGACCAGGGAAGTGAAAATTTACAGATGGATGGAAAGTGCTGGGGTAGGGGGGAAGGGTTATTTTTATATGAGCAGTAACCGTATTCTCAATTTCACTGTCGAATGGTCTGGTGATCTTAGCAAGTTTATAGTTCAGGTGGGTACATGTGAGCTGTTGTTTAAGAAGCCTGCAATGAAATACGCTAGAAAATGAGATGTTAGCGGAGTCCAAATGAAGTAAGTTAAATTGTTCTACTTACTGAGGAATGACTTAACGTTAAGTAAGGACATGCCTACCACCAAGAAGTTAGTTTCTTGGACCTGGAATGGGAAAGAGCGAGGAAGAGAGAGAACTCTGACTGCAAAACACAAAAAAGCAGTTTAATATTGCAGCTATGACATATCCGCCATTGTACATGTTAATCAAAAAACATGAGTTGCTCTAGGACTTATGAATAATTCAGGCCACTGAGAGGAGGCCATTAGACGCTGACCCAACACAAGCCTGGTCCCATCAATCTCTGTTTCTGAAGGAAGTCCAGGCAATAGCAGCATCCTTTTGAAAGAAGCAAGGCAAGACACTTTTGATTTGCAAGCTAAAGTGGCCCTCAAGTAAAAAATTAATTCCAACACAAAATGACATGTGAGTTTTATTAAGTCAGCTTCGTCTAGCCTGCATTATTTAATAGTATGAGCTACTCTGACCTCTGTGAAGAGTTAAGCTACATGAGCAGAATAAAGTATGCTTCAGCTTAGCTCCAGAAGTCAGTCAGGAGTTAAGGTAGAAACAATCTGGCAAAGCTGGAGTTATCTACTATTTATGTTGTGGAATGACAAGCAGGTGAAATGTAAAAGCTCAGGTCTAGCTAAGTGTTGCAAATAAGATCAGGTGCTTCGTTTCAGTACATTTGGCTAACATCAGCTCTGGAAAAGCTACAAGAATAGATTTTCCTGGGAAGAGGGGAAAGAAGAAGAGAGGGGAGTGGGACAAAATACCCTTCTGGTAGCTTTTTGGCTCTGACTGGGGTAGGAAACTTGCCAGAATCTATTCTTTCCTCGTATTTTCGAATTTGTTCTAGAGATAAGTAGGAAAGCTGCAGTTGGGAAAGCAGAAACATGTACACAAACACAATGAGGAACTGAATTTTTTTTTTTTTCTCCCCCCATACTATTAACATCAGAAGATTGCAACATTTGTTGTCAGTCCAGAAGGGATTGGGTACTTCCAAAGCTTTGGAATGAGAGTGCCGCATCTAAGACTGGCCAATAGCTGGGAGATATTTTCACCTGATGTGGAAGATAGAGGTTTTGGTGACAGCCATTAGCTATATAGGATGCATTTCCAATTGTTTCCTAATTCCTGGATTTGACTAGAAATCTTGCACTTGATAATTCTTCCTTGACAAGAGTGTCATTAAAACTGCTATATCCTGGAAAACAATAGTTTTAGCAGCTGTTCTTTTTCTGCTGAGGAAAAAATGAATATTTAACTTTTTCTTTCTTGAGAGTAAAGATGTGTGAAACTTATTTCCAAGTTTTTCCCCTAAAAACATTCATTTTGCTGGTTTATTTTGACTGCAAATATTTTACTTCATAAGTTCTCAAAGTAATGCTCCAGTGTGATGTTTCAAGTAGACATTTGATTTTAGAATTGTCTATGCCTTTTTTGTTGTTACAGGTTGGAAATAGAAAATCTGTTCTTGCCGATGAACTGATTTTTTTTTTGTGTGTGGTGTGGGTTGGTTGTGGTTTTTTTTTTTTTGTAGGTTTTTTTTTGTTTGTGGTTTGTTTTTGGGTTTTTTTTTTTTGTTTGTTTGTTTTAACCTTTTCCATTCAGCCAGGAAAGTGGAAAATCAATTATTCACACAATTCTATTTGAGTGAAGGCTTAGGTGAGGTTGGTTCTTACTTTACCCTGCCGTCGCAATTATTTTATAATATATGCAAATTCCCTTTGGCTCTTTGGTGCTCTGATAGTCTAGTCTGTCAAACCTTGGTGCCTAATTGCATTTAAAAACTCATCAAGCAAATCAGATGCAATTCTACCCTTAACGGTTCTAATTGTTGAGCAGGCTTGCTCAATTGTTACAGACCCCTCCTTTGATAGTACTTGTTTTCCTTCTTTTCCTACAGATAAGGACTTTATAGTGCAACTTGGCTCCTAAGAGCAGAATGTAAGGCTCTGGTTGTTTCCCTACCAGAAAAGTGTAAACTAGACTCCCTAAGAAGACCAGGAAGAGATGCAAGGCTTCATGAGATGTCAGCTGGAAGCCTATGCTGAAGGCCCCAATGTGTGCTGTTGAGATGGCACAAAAAGAGACTTTGAGATCCAAGACTTTGAGGTCCAAGCTCCTACTTCTGGGCATAGGCCATCACTGCTTTCAATGAAACCACTTAAGAAAATATCTGAGCTTGAGGATGGGGCTCTGAGTCACTTGTTTCCTTCAGTAGTGAAACCACTTCCCCAGGGGCTTCAGTTTCGCAAGCCCAGCTCTACCCTGTTGATTAAGGAATCCCATGACTTGGACCACAAGAAGCTTTTCATTTATTTCGGATACAATTAAAGGCAAAGAAACTTAGTGTGTAATTTGCTGGCAAGCTGCACCCCCCACCTCCCTCCCATTACCCCCTAACCCTTATGCTTGTTTTCCAAATTTGGGTAATGATGAGACTCCAGGGAGATGTGAATTATAACTTGTCTGTGGCTTGGCTAATGAAGAAGAAACAAGCTTGGTTTCCATCTGGACTGTGGTTTTATTTATTTTCTTCCGTTTACTTTAAATAAAGGAAGCTGATTTTTTTTTTCTTTAAGCAATTATTGCAAAAGTAAATTAACCTGACTTTACTGGTAGTGAGAGTATGACTTCTGAACAGCCCTTGTCTAAATTAATACTTGTTGCTTACATAAAGTGTATTAACATCAGGAGAACATCTTCAAGATGTGCAGCACCTTGTAGAGTTAGGAGGGTTTGCTTACAGGAGCAGCTTGCTGAACGCTAGTGGTGCAAGAACTTTTTAATATATGACCTTTACCTGTATTTTCTTGCTAAGTGAGGTGTCCAAACAATTCCTTCTGTAGGGGAAGAAAAAAAAAGTGTTGTAAGTGTAAGGAAGATCTAGAACTGCAGCTGAAAGAAGTCCCTGGCCTTATAGGAGATTGGTTTTGCAGATACACAATGCTACATCAAGAAAAACCGATAGCTTCCTTTCTAATTTAGCTTCTTTCACAAGCTGAGAGCCGGGGCTAAATTCTTTGCCTTTGGAGGCTTTCCAGAAAGATAGAAGAGGCTGCAAGGGCCAGCATCTGATAAATGGAAATGAAAACACCACTTGAGAGACTAGCAGAGACAAAGTGTGGACAAGACCAAATAGCAGGAGTTAGGCGATTTATGCTATTTTGGGATTAACTTCTAACACTATAGGCTGCTATTCCTGGGCAAATGCCATCAGTTTGACATCATGTAGTTCTTCCTCAATCCACCGATGTGCTCTCCTGAGTGCTTAGGGGCTTTCCACATCTCCAGTGATTTCCCTGCAGTCTCCAGGAAGGCTTGTGGTGGCTTTTGGAGCACTGCAGTGAAGGATGAGGATCCCTTCCACGTTACAAAGCCTCAACGCCAGCTGTAATATTTTCTTAATCTTCCAACAAAATTAGAAATCAATTTGCAGCTAAGCTGTAGGAGACACAAAGAAGCAGTTGGACAGGCTTGTCAAGTTTTTCTTCTGCTTCCAAATGACCTCAAATCTTCACAATAAGTTTCCATATGTCTCTAGACCATGACATTAGAAAATGTATATATGGCTCTAGCATCAACAGGGATGGTGTGAAAATGAAGCTAGGGTAGAAAAAAAAGAGCTGTAACCTCCAAGTGGAAGAAAGTTTCCTATTCTGTTGTACACAGGAGCTTGGGTCTGTTTTCCCAGGGTGAAATTTATCCCTGGAGCATAGGAAGCCCACCAAAAATCCTACTGAGGTCCTATTTTGAGAAATCAAATGAGTCTTCTCTAAGCAGAAGACCAGAACACAAATTCCGTCTTAGAATCATAGAATAGTTAGAGTTGGAAGGGACCTTCAACGGTCATCTAGTCCAACCCCCCTGCAAGAAGCAGGGACATCCCTGACTAGATCAGGTTGCTCAGAGCCCCATCCAGCCTGGCCTTGAACGATTCCAGGGATGGGGCATCCACCACTTCTCTGGGCAACCTGTTCCAGTGCTCTACAACTCTCATTGTAAAAAATTTTTTTCTAATATCTAATCTAAACCTACCTCCTTCTAATTTAAACCCATTACCCCTTGTTCTATCACAACAGGCCCTACTGAACAGCTTCTCCCCATCTTTCCTGTAGGCCCCCTTGAGGTATTGGAAGACTGCTACCAGGTCTCCCCGGAGCCTCCTCTTCTCCAGGCTGAACAGCCCCAACTCTCTCAGCCTGTCCTCATAGGAGAGGTGCTCCAGCCCTCTGATCATCTTTGTGGCCTCCTCTGGACCCTTTCCAACTGGTCCATGTCCTTCTTGTGTTGGGGACTCCAGAACTAGACACAGTACTCCAGGTGGGGTCTCACCAGGGCAGAGTAGAGGGGCAGAATCACCTCCCTCGACCTGCTGGCCACGCTTCTCTTGATGCAGCCCAGGATGCGGTTGGCCTTCTGGGCCGCAAGGGCGCATTGCCCACTCATGTTGAACCTCTCGTCTACCAACACTCCCAGGTCTTTCTCCTCAGGGCTGCTCTCGATCCAATCCCCGCCCAGCCTGTATTTGTTCTCATTATTTGTCCCATTGAATGTTAGTAGGACTTGTTGAAAAATATTATGTTTTGCTTTTCTCCAAGTTGTTTGCTTTGCTGGAGGTAGAGGCCATTTCACTTCTAATTCAAAAGCTGCAGCGCACTCAACATGCGTGCTGCCTTGCAGTTATGCACACCCACGCCCTACACATAGTTTGGGGGATGGGAAGTGGGTTACTTTTGTTCTTTCTCAGATTTTTTTTTTTTCTTTAATCTAACACAAGACATGCAGACAGAGAGGACGCAGCTGTTTGAGCAGTAGAAAACTGAACATGTGCAGTAATGGACTACAGTAACGCATCCTGTCTCCCATCAGTCCTGTATGTATATTATGTCATGTTTGCTGCCTGCTTCTCTTAAAGGGATAAAAAAAGATATTCAGGAAGGAGCCATTTGTTTAGAGACAAGCACGAGGAACAACTGCCCTTCACTGCTGTCATGTCTACGAGGCCCCTCATGCATTGGATCAGATGTGAAGTCTTTCCTTTTTCTTTTCCCTTTTTTATAAGACTGCAAACACTTTGTCCTAGTTCAGTAACTGATATATTTCAATTCCTTGGCCTGGCTCCTGAAGCTTGCTAAAATATATAATCTTGTTAGATCCTGTTACACTGCTTTCTTGTTGACCATATGGTGGCAAAGTTCTGAGAAGGGAAATGGATTTAGGAAAGAAACAATGAGAATTGTTCCTGCTTCTGAATGATATACGGGGTTTACTTAGTTCCTACTGTTTCCTGAAAGGGCACTCTGGAGAGTAAATTGCTCTGTTAATGGTATCTAAAGACATGCGCCTAAAATAGTTTCTGTCCTACTGTTAATAAATAATCTGCAAACATGTCACACTTCTCAGCTTTTCATTATATTAGGGAGAATACAGAATTTTCAGTCCTGTTCCTGGGTGTGCATTTAATTTTATTTAGCTTCCCTCCTACACCAATAAATAGAGCTCTTCTCTCTTTTCAAGGAAAAAACTTCCATAGATCCATGTTCTTTAGACTTTTTTTTTAACCATAACTATCTGGTCCTCAAACCAGCCTGTGCCTCTTCTTCCTCTTTTTTTTATTTTAAAAATTTCTGGTTTGTTTTATTTTGTGTTTGTGGTTGTTTTTTTCTTGTGGTTGTTTTTTTTGTTTTTGTTTAACAAGCCTGAGAGGCATTAAAATAAACAATTTCTAATCTCTTGGAGTGAGGTCACAGGACTGTCTCAGACTCTCGGCTTCTGCTCCTTGATGAAATTAATCAGTGTGTGGGAACCGCATGTCCCATCACGAGCACATATTGGGTGAACCAAGACCAAACTGCTGTCGTTTTTTGACTTACAGAACTTGCTGACATTGAAAAAACGAACAGACTGAAAGCATGAGTGAGAAAGGGTATTATCTTCATCTATCAATGCTTCTGCTTGGAGTGCACAAACAGCACAGATGACAACATCTCATAGCTAAGGAGATTTTTGTTTTGTTACTGACACTGGTCTAGACTGAGTGACTTTCACCTGTTCCTGTGTGATCCTAGATGTGTAGCCACTCTACCCTGGAAAGATGTGGTTTGGCTTCCAGGAGTTGTTTAATTTCTCTTCTTCTCATCTTTGGTCTTTCATTCTTTGGGTTTTTCTCTTGCACTGTCCTTAGCCGTCCCTCTGTGACACCTCTGAACTGGCAGCAGATTTGGCAGGGAGCTTGGTCACAGAGGTGGTTTCACTTCTTGGTGTTCTTTGTTCCTGTCCCCTAAGCAGGACACATCCATCCACAGTGAGTTGGGAGTCACCCTGGAGCAAGCCTGTGGGTATGGCCATAGGGTCTGTGGGGGGCTGGGATGGCTGAATTCCTGGTTGTAGAGTAGGTTGGAAGAGATGGCAGCTGGAGTTCCTCTCGAGTTCTTAGCACTGTGTTATGTAATGTTTATATTTTAAAAAAAAAGCTTTTTTTTTTTTTTTTTTTCTGTAGCTGAAAAAGAACAGCACTTCTTACAGCTAAGATTTCCTCCAGAAGACAGTAAAACAAATTCTACCTTGAGATGAATAACAACCAGGCTAAAATTTTGGGGACTTTTTTTTTTTTTCTATAATTCTATGACTTGACCCAAAATTTTGCATTCATCTAGATAAGGATTAAACTGTCCTCTGTATGAATATCTATATGAATACTCTGGCTGATTTTACAATCTGATAAATAAGAACTGGACACAGAAGTCTCTTTTGCTTTTTTTCCTGCTGCTCCCTTTCTAAAAAAACAAACAAATAACCCTAACCATCTTCCTAAAAGATGGTTTAAATACGGCTGCCATCTGACTTTGCTTGCATTTTGTCTTCTCTGGTGTCATCACTGCTGAAAACTGATATCACAAGATTCCTCATCTTATTGCAGTCATGTGGAAAAGCATGTTCCAGTGACTGTGGCGGGGGAGAGCTGGGCCATCTTGCTCTGTTGCCGGTATTAACTGGTATCACCTTTAATCATCTCCATTTTATGCCTTAATTTTGCCTTTCAAAATGCCAGACGTGATCTCATCAGGAATCTCCTGTGATGTGTTTTGAGGCGGGCAATCCCAGCATGCGGAAGTCCTAACCGTTATTCTCCGCAGTAGCGCATTAGCTCCATAAACGCGCTGCCGGAGGGCACCAGCAAACCTTAGCAGAGCTCAAAAACCCTGAACACAGGGAGTCCACAGGGCTGCCTAAAGGCTTCTTGTACCAGCCACAAACCAGTATCTAACTGATGATTGTTAACCAGAAGCTTTTCTCGGGTAACTATCCATTCCTTGTGCTTTCCTCTGAAACAGTTCATCCTTGTTTCCAGAAGTGACAGGTATCCAGGGTCAGATGAGTTATCCGGCATGGCACGTCCCATGTGCATGGATGAAGCGAGCATGGGAAGATGTCTTGGAGTGCAATCAAAGTGAAAAAATGGAAATCAAAAGTTCTACCTCTTGCAGCTGTTGAAGCCACTACCTGGCTCTTCATCGTTAATCCCTCCCAGAGATAAAATGACTAGAGCCCTAAATGTTTTAAAAACAATTTACTGGCCTCCTTAGAATAATTAAATAAATAAAATCATCAGCCACACTCACCTCTCTGCTAAACTAGTTATAGTGAATCTACAAAGCAGAGGAAGAAATGGGATTTAGGAAACTGTCAGTTTTGCAGAGCTGCTGCTTTTTTTTTTTTTTTCTTTTATTTTTCTTTCCTTCCCTCATACTGTTTGCTTTTCCCTAGCATTGCCCTTTATACTGATGAATAAAGGATGAAGCCCCAGTGCTGGTTAGATTAGCATATGTCTCTTCATTTGGAGGGTTTTTGCCAAGGTAAAGCCCAGACTGACTTTATTATCTATACCGAGGCTTTCTGGTGAATGATCAGCATGCAGGATTTTTTGGTCCCACCTTGCCTTTAGAATGTACAGACTAAATTATCTTGTTATTTCTCAAAATATTTCTCATCTGACAGCATTTAGGATCTGATTGTCTTGAGCATTTTGAGATGCTGGACGCTACTCACCGGTTGCCGTTTACTTCAAAGTTTCTTAATGGGAACAGAGAACCTTTTATCTGAAGAGACCTGAAAAGTGCTTTGCAAATAGCAATTAACCTTCATGCCATTCCAGTCTGCTGTCAGCTGTTAACCTTGTAAGTGCTCTCCTCAGTCCTTTCCCTGTGTGTTCAGTGCCTGAACCTTGATTTAATACATGAGATGTTACCACAGTTAGTAATAATCCTCTCTTGACCCAGGTTGGAGCTGGAAGCTTGCAGGTCACTTCAGTTTATAACATAAAGGGAGGAAGAATGTTTGTGGACCCTAGGTGGATTCTGAGTGGAAAAGGGAAAGGATAAGTCAGGATTTGGCTTTTTTTTTTTTTTCCCCTCCCTCTTTTCCTATTCAAATGGATCTATCTCTCTAAGAGTTTCAATGTGTTAAAGGAGTTTTAAGGCTTTGCACGGCAAAGCCGTGATTGATCTCTGCAGTTGAGGCTTGCAAATCTCTCAGGGTGCTCTGGCTCGAAACAAGCTGCACTCTTGGTGAAATATTTTAAACTGATCAATAACTGCTCCTTTTGTTTATAATTTAATTACACTCTGAATAGTGGAAACGGGCAGTTGGGAGTTGAGCTGATATCTGTAAGTTTCTTCCTGCTCTGCCTTTGAGGAACATGACAAGATGGTAAGAAACATCACGCATCAGTCACAGTTGTTCCACCAAAATCATCAGCTGCACCAGGTCAAAAATTATGTTAACACTGTGGCCAACCAGTTTCCCAATGTGCATATCTCTGTAACATCTATTTATTAGCTGGGACGACGGCAACAGCTTTCCTGCCTCACTTTTGTTGTCTCTTCCAACACTAAAATGCCGTGTGATCTTTGAGATCTTCATCGGCCATTGAGCTTCTCCGCACCTCCATTTCCCAGTGCTAAAGCAGGGAAACAACAGTGACCTGTCTTTCAAGGGTGAGGCAAAGGTAGATCACTATCTGCAAATTACTTCTAGATTTGCAGATGAAAAGTGCTTTCCTTCTGTCACAAGCTTAGAGGCAAATTGCTTCTGTGCTGGGGTCCCGATCGGCTCATTTTGTAATAATCTACCAAGTTGCCTTGTGCAGTGTGTATATTTAGATTGATACAGATATATTAATTATTGCTGAAGTAAATGTGTTTGTACTAGCCACTGGATGTCCCATTTTAATTTTGTTATCACACCTCATTTAAAAAATATTACAAAATCAGTGTGGTGGTATTTTTTTTTTCTCGACCTCCCCCCACCCCAAAACCCCCCGCAGTCCCCAGGCTGCAAGGAGAGAACTTATTTTAGCATAGCATAAAAAAAAAAAGGGGATATCAAAGCAGGGAAGGATGACAGAGGTTATCCCTGTTTCTGGGACTCACATGTAGTTTTATTTTCCTCAGTACTCTAGAGATTTTTTTTTCATTCACTGAGGTTTATAAGAGTAATGGAAAGGTTTGGTGCTGATAGTGGGTTTAAGAGAATGGGTAAGTGTTAAATTAGAAAACTCACACTTCTGAAATAAGATTACTAGCAAGTCGGAGAAACTTGTACTGTTTAATGTACTCTGACGCGGGCAATTTAATGATGGCTGAGTGGCAGAGGGGAGAAGAGGAGCTGGTGTTTCTAATGACACATCTTAAGGAGCTGGGGATGGCAGTGGTGGGGTGTTCATGAAGGCCAGCCCTGCTCTAACAAGCTCCTGTTTCCTCCAAGTATTTAAATGCAAGCCATAATGCTAATAGCTGCTTATGCTCCTTTTCTGTTGCTTATTATCCTACAGGTAAAAGACACAAGGTCACTGAGCTGGGCTGTTTGCCCGGGAAACTTAATTGCAAAGTCTTTATTAAGAAAAAGAAAATGTTTAGAGCAATGTGTCTCTAGGAATGGATTACATTTTCTTCTAATTATCCAGAAAAATGAAAGCTGTGTGCAAGGGAATTACTGCAAGAATTAGCGTGAGATTATGTAATCACCCATTTTAACGAGGACTGAACTTACAAAGTGATTGTGGTCTACTTAAGAATTGCTGCCACCAGGGAATGAACTGCATCTTGCTTTTTGGGGGGCTGTATCTGCTACTGCCTGATTTAGCAGCTTGTCCTCTGTGCTGAGCTCAGCCTGAAAGGGTGAAGAGCATCCTCTGTGCAGCGACGTGAGCAGCACCCGAGTGGAGCTGCCATTTCACCACAGACCTTTGAAAAATTCATAGGCTGGCAGTCCAGGCTCATGTCTCTTTGAACCAGTGAAAGCCTTTGATGCTTTCAAAATCCTTTTTTCTAAAAATTCTGTTTCTTGCCTGTTCTGTTGTACCTCTTGGCTGATATCATAAAGGGCTGGTAAGGAATTGGGTGTCTATTCTATGCATGGGAAAACTGCAAGTGAGCGAACTGAGATTGCAAACTGAAATCAGATCTGTGGCCTTCACTTTAATGATTAAAAAAAAAAACTCATTGGAAAAACACGCACACAAACTTGACTTTCTACCTGTTTTCTAGGGGTGCCAATTAATGATTGCTCCAAGACTTTTTTTAACAATTTCTTCTTGCTCATTTTTGTTATTTCTCTTTAGACATCATCTTATCACTATTACTATCACTTTACCTCTCAGTAGTCCCTGTTCCTTGCTGTGGGCACACATGTGTATTGATTTTGCTGTTCTTGTGAGGACCATGTGTCAGTACGAAGCTGTTAGAGGGCCTGTTTTTCTCCCTGACTCCCTGGAATTTGCTCTCTGTTTTGTTGGGATGCTTCTCTTGAAGCACAGCTGTAGTTTTATGGAAAATCGTTCTCTTTGCACAGGTATTAATGAATTAAATCTTGCATATGTAATAACAAATTTTTAACTTCTAGACAAGGTATTTTATTCCCCAGGGTTTTATAACCCTGTTACACAGGTGCAAGAATTGGTTCGTATTTCAGGGAAACTTAGTCACCTCAGGGATTCATTATGTGTTACCTGCTAAATCCATCTATCTAGCTTCTTATTCTGAGCCTGCTCTGACCTTTGCAAATGCACCAGCATTTCCTTCCCACATAGCTTTACATTTTCCATTGAAAATGAATTATGTCTTCAACCATCTAATTCACAACTATTTCCAAAGTTGCCTTATTGAATATTATTATCTTCTGTGTGTTCATGTTTTAATTTGCATTTGATTTAGCTCCCTGGACATTGCAGACTGACCTTGATCATCCTTGGAAAAAGAAAAAAATCCAACCACCAAACAAACAAAAACACAAAACCAACTACAAACTTACAACAATACACAAACTCATTCATCTATGTATATTACAATTTAAACTTTTTTTATTGTTTGAAGAAGAAAAAATGTCTCCATGTTTTAACATAAACACACTTGTGTAGCTGGTGTTATAACAGGCTTCCTTTAGAGGCTGTGCTTCTGCCAGAACGTTTGCCTCTCTGTAACATTAAATTGCAGAGGTTTGAATTCTTCAGCCTATCTCACCTATGGGTCTGCTGTGAACACTTTGTCATCTCTTCTGTATGCTTCAGTATTTTTGTGTCTGTGGCTTAGGAATTCCTGTTAGTTCTAGTCCTAGCAAAGCCTATTGCCACAATTCCTCTGCCTTTATGTAGCCACAATTTTAATGATGATGCTAAAATAACATTACTGCCACTAGCAAGTTCTGAAGCAATATTCCCAAAGTCCCAACAGAGTATGGAAGAGCTGACCAGGTCATCTGGGCTGTAATCAACCTTCCCCCCGCCTTTCCTGCATACGTGCTCTGTCCATGGTATTGCAAAGTTCATCACAATTAAATGTAACTGCCCACAGATTTAAACAATTTTATTCCTCAAGGACTGGAGAATGGCCGACTAAGATCTTCCTAAACACTTTACAGACCAAATAACATCACCCTCTTCTAAGCTAAACGTATGTGGGTGGCATTCATCCAGGGATTTTTCACTGCATGAAGTTCCTGTGATCAGATCATGGTTTTTATGGGTTCCTGCCTGTCCAAAGTTCCCAGACAAAGGTTTTCTGAGCAAAATTCAAAGTTGCTTATTCACATAGTAGGTCTGAAATTCCCTTATCCCTTCAATAGCTATTCAGTTAACCAATTTTTTATGCCTTATTCCTGAATCCTTAGTTCATACCTTCATACATTTCTAAATTGCAGGACAGCTTTCTTCTCCTGATAAAGTTACTTCAGTTTTAAAACGAGGCACATCTAGCCCATGCGTCTTGTTTTCTGCTGTTTGTTTAAGTACAGCCTGGTTTGTAGCAACACTTGCAGAGCACCCAAAATTGCAAGGTAGAAGTGCTGAATCAGAACGTATGTCAGAACATGCTTAAGCAATCCTGGATAATTTTTTTT
The DNA here is from genome assembly GCF_036417535.1 of Chlamydotis macqueenii. NCBI lineage: Eukaryota > Metazoa > Chordata > Aves > Otidiformes > Otididae > Chlamydotis > Chlamydotis macqueenii. The sequence continues at coordinate 6,464,122 of NC_141567.1, read as the reverse complement.
CTTCTGGATTCAGTCTGCTAAGACTGTGGTGTCTGGATGGGGCCTGTCAAGGCACCAAAAAAAAAAAAGTCTCAACACTTTCTTCCCTCCACAAAGGATGGATATCCATGTATACAAGTCCTGGAGAAAACTCATCTCCATACAAGAACCCAAGTGCTTTCTTTCTTTGTCTGTCTTCTAATGATTTAAAAAAAAAATATGTAAATCAAGCCATCCATCCCAGAAGATGGAGAAACAACAGCTTTCCCTGAGATGAACTGCTTTGTCATGATGACTGAGCACAGATTTTATGATACTGGAATGGCAGGAGCATACCAATTCTTGACTTGCTTATGGGCAGTAGCTTAGGCCTCGTCAGAACCTTATTCTGGTAGGATGAAAGGCATCCTAATTTTTGTTTCCTCCAGACATGTGACTGGGACAGGTTATAGACAGATTATGGAAGAGATGAGTTTGATGGTTCTGTTTTGAAACCTTGCTGTGGTTTTATTAGAACGTATTTCTAATAAAATGCAAAGAGGCATTTACATCAGTGAGAATTTGACCCAAAGACCTTGTAGATTTTTGTGGAGACACTGCTCTCATATAAATAGCTGTTTGTTCATACTCTTTCTCCTATTCATTATGGTCAAAGTCTGAGCTCATGTCTGTTTCTTAACACACAAAGAGCCTATAAATTCAGGGATGCTTGAGTCATTCTTGAGTTTCGTTAAGTGAAATGTTACATTATGATAAGACCAGGCAGTATGAATGTCGGCTTTTTAAGATCCTATCTCAGAAAAAAATATTCTTTAGCTATTTTGAGCTTTGCAATTACCCTCGCAAATAAATCCTCTCTATTAAAGAAATACAATATCTCCCATTACCAAAAAGCAGCAAATAGGATTTAGCTTGTGTTGGACAAGACATGCTGTCGTTTTTGTTTTTCATTACCAGAATAATTGTAGCAGATTTATTTAAGCAATCATTCATCAGCTAGTTTACAAAAGCTCCTGGGGCTGCTGCAGTTGTTGGACAGTTGACAGAATTATTTAGCTGATAAATACAAAAGATAATTTGATTCAAGTACGATTTCTGTGGGACTGAGAAAAAACACAGCAGTTGTTTTGTCTCTCTTTGGATTAAAAGAGGATGCAGAATTAGATCTGGGAGTACGAGTAAGTTTCACAGTTGGCCTCTGGAAATATCATGCTATTTAAAAAATAATTTTAATCATTAGTCTTGCCTGTAATTAAATAAATATAGCTACGTTTTGCACTAATTATGCCCTCAGTCCAATAAAGCACTTAACAGGTGTATGACTTTAGAACATGAATAATCCTGCTGGCTCGTATGCTTATGGTTAGATCTGTGCTTAACAGCTTGGTTCACCAAAACACAATAAACACTTTAGTCTCCCTATAAGCAGTCATTTTTAGGTGTGTGCTTGAAATTAAGCATGTGTTCAATGGCTTTGCCTGGATGGTAATGAAAAATAGCTCGCTAAATTAACTACATGGTGGAAAGCTTTACTGGTGCAGGTCTGTTGGAGTAAGATTCAGAGGGCCACATATTTATAACTCAGTCAGTGGTACAAGTGACCTGATATAAATGCTATAATTTATTCTTGGTGCTAATTGTTGTGGCACTTGTGATACTGAATAACACTTTTGTTTGTGGATCAGATGGCTTAGAAAAAGGCAATAAGATTGATCAGGAGTCTGGAATACATGAGAAAAGATAAGCTGAGGAGATACTAGGGCCCTTGCCATTAGAGGTCTCTAAGAGCGGGACAGGCAACGTTCATGTGGATGAAACTGCCATCAGCCCTGCTCTGTAGTAGGGAATGAACAGGGTGCCCTCTGAAAGACTCTGGCCTCTCATTCCTGAACCCAGGAAAAGTTTTACTGATAAATATCTGAACACTTCTCATGCCAGTGGTTTTATCATTAAACAAATAACACAAATATTTCTGAGTATTTCTTCTTTGTTTTTTTTTTTTTTTTAACAAAAGTCTGATTGGAAATAAATGAAATATGACATGAGCTGTGTGTTAAGTATAGACTTGTTCTTTAGACAAGCAAACATTTAATATTTATTTTCTTTGTCTTGTTGGAAACTTACCTCCCAATTGCAGAATGTTTTGTGCAGATTAAAACGAAAATTAAATCTGACAGTATTTCCTGAAAAGAGCTGAGAAACTCAGACTACAATAGCATTGCAAAGTACTACTCTATCCCTTCCCCCACCCCCCCGCCCCCGCCTCAAAAAAAAGCTACACTTCTCAAATGGCTTGGAACATGCTGAACAGAAGAAAACAGTATGGGGGGGGGGGGGGGAAATCCTTTCCTAAGCTGGTCTTCTATACATTATTATAAAGTGCATTTGACAGATATAATTCAACTTCCTAGTCTAGCTAAGTGTGTAATAAAAAGTTCTTAAAAGTCTCAAACTCCTACCTGGACTTTAAATTCTCAAGTCCCTCATGTGGTATGTAAGCTTAGCTATCCTTATTTGATTGAGGAGAGAACAAGTGTCACTTATGTGTAGAAATCAGCCATAGAAACCCACCAAGACTGTCAGAGGTGGAGCCAGTTGTCATTCACCCTCTGAATCTTTTCCCTGCTGCTTTATAAAGAAGACCTAAAAAAAACCGTACCAGAATTTTTATACCTCCTTCTCTGCTCAGAATAAAAATATAACTATGTAGAATATCCTTCTTTGGCCTCTACGTGTATTTTTCTCTGCAAGATCTGTTATTTGCCCAACTCAACCAAAGCTACTCCCCAACATTTCACCATTTTTGAGCAAGAATATTACTTCTCCTCACACCCCTCCTTCCCGGTGAGAGGGACTTGATGGAAGAGCCTGTGATCTGCAATCTAAGAAACCAATATTTTCCAGAGTGTGTTAAATCAGTACATCATTATTATACTCCCTGCCCCTCCCTCCATTATTAATTTATTTATTTTATTGCTGGTGTTAAATGGTTTTGTCAAAAGCAACTCTTTACAGACCATTAATGCCAGAGCAGATGATTGTTCTCCACCAGCCTTCATGAATAATTCAAGCTGCCGGCTCACCGTCTCATGCTCAGCACAGAGGGCTCTTCTGAGGAAGCGGGGTTATTAAAGGCAGCAACCATGATGAGTCTCATCTTTGAGCAGGATGTACTCATTAATCTTTGGAAGCAACTCTATCTTGAAACAAACCATCCAGTGCTGGGGCTTTTTCCACCTCTTGCTTTTCTCTCCCTTCTCTTGCTACTTTTGATGATGCTACTACTTTTGAGATTCTGTTATAACAAGAAAGTCAGAGGACATGATAAATACTTTAGAAGTGGAAAGAAGAGTAAATGGAGAGATGAATGCCCAGCAAGCAAGCTGTTTTTCTTTCTCCTTGTTCCTCTTTCTAAATTAATTTTCTTCACCAGTTCTCATGCCCTTTGCATGCTGTCTTTCTGCAAGTACTTGAATGAACATGTTCATTGGCAGAAGTATTCTGGGACTTGGGGGATGATAAGACTAGAATATTAAAGCAATGAGATCTGTATGCATATTCATATACCAGGAACTTGATTGTTAATTCTGATAATTGGTTCTCAGCTGTGTTTACACAATGGTGGTGAAATCTTATAAGTAAATTGTGAGGTTAGTTCTGAAGTTGGCAATTGGATTTATTCATGCCAATAATAGAAGATAACTGAGAAAATACTTGGAAACCAGCCTATTCTCTTGGATTTACCAATATTCAAAACAACCATGAACGCGTAGGCTCTCCTAAATTGTAATAATATAATATTTTTTTCTTTGCTTTGAAAGATGATTTAATATTAGATAGTCTGAGGCTTTCTGAATGTATTTGGCTAAAAATAAAGTAACAGCCCCGAGATTCATGCACAGCTGAGCCGCAGGTGGCTCATAGTCCAGCCAACTGTTTGTAATTTTAGCAAGGGAGTGGTGATTGGTCCTCCTCGAGTCTAAAGGGATGCTGCTGCTCTAGACTTTTTGGAGCATAAACAGTGCATCTCTATTGTAATGTGTATGGCATAATTGCTTATTGCTTGATATGGTTCTATAGCTTACTGGAATGGACTGAAAAGATAAACTTTTTTTTCCTACTTTTATGGTTCTTGTGTGTTGCCATTATTTTTGTGTTTGATAATAGATATAGAATGCATAAAAAGCACATTGTTTCTGCCTTTGCTGGAAGAACCTTTCAAACACTGAGAAATATCAAAGGCAATGTTGTATCAGGAGCCAGCTAAGACTGAATAGCTAAGAAAGAATGGAATCTTTGTTAGATAACCTGAAATTTTCCATTTAAATCGATGTTTTTCTCAACTTCCCAAACAACCTAGATTGAATACATTGACCCTGAGGACTGGTACAATGCCTGCCACTAGTGGTATCTCCTGCATAAATCCTGTTCTGGGGATGTGGAAGGACTGGTATTCTTTCACACTCTCTTGAGAAAGCTAAATGTTCCTTTCCTTCAATCTATTAAGTTTACTGAAGAGGAGGTTAAGAGGTGATTTGATCTGCTAATAGTTAGTAGACGGCTCCATTAATCTAAAGGAGGTAAGTAAAGCATGTCACAAGATCCAGTGGTTGGTAGGTAAATCTGGCTGAAGTCAAACACTGCTGTCTTTAACTCTGAAGGTAACTGACCACTCGCTTACCCAGATCCACTGTGGATTTTCCCTCCTCCGTGTAAAATACACAAACTTGAACAGTAGCTGTGACTCTGATAGACAAATTACTGCGTGAAGTTTGCTGACTTCTGTTCTGCAAGAGAACGACACAGCTGCCACTGTTCTTCCTGGCCAAAAGTCTCTGAAGGATGAGACAAATACCACACCTATCCATCTCTCAGGTTTTCAATACTTAAAAAAGAGGCAGAAGGTATGATACTATGATATTCCATGATCAAAGAACAACAGAACAAGACATACTTCTATAACTGAAAAAAAATTTCAAAAATAAGTATGGTCCTAAAATGTCTGTGTTAATTTGTTCTAATGCTTCCTGTCTCTGCAAAAAAATGTAGAACACTCTTGTGGTCTTTGTATGTAATTTTCAGGCTGTGATATTGTTTTCTCCATCATAGGATGCAACATTGGGGTACACTCTTAATGAGAGCAGAATTCATTGCATAGAATGCATCAGTCAGTCTTGTTTGCCAGGACTGATACTGCCTGTGTTTTTGTTTTCTTGAGGGTTCTACTGCATCGGAAAGTGTGGGTTAACAACTGCTTAAAAAAGTTCTTTAACTTATTTTTCCTCCTTTCAAGACAAACTCAGCCCTAAGAAGGGAGAGTCCAGAGAGACAACAATTTCACTAGTGTTCTAAAACAATTCAATTCTTTCTTTTTTTGCTAAGTATATCAATGAGTAGATGCCAATTGATCTTGTACACCTAATTATTGGGGCTTTGGAAACTAAGCTTGTAGAACTCATTTTAAGGTGCCAGAGCCTGGAAAACAGGTTTTGTGATATGGATCTGCTCAATAAGCAAGCTGAGAGCTCATATGGGAAATAATTTTTTTTTCTAATCCCCTGAGGCTCCTGTTTCCTGAAAAATCACCTTGAGATTCTTCATTTGATACAATATGATACAGCTGACTGCTCTTTCTCTTTTGAAGTACGTAAGACAGGGCATTTATTTCAGTAGTAAATCTGCATTGTGTTGTGTTCTCAAAGAAATTGGTGACTGAGGCATCACTCTCCCCAGGCAACCCCAGATAATTCTCTTCAGTTTTGATGTTTATTTTCATTTAAGTCTACAAAAAAAAAGTGGTTGTCCTCCTCAAAATGGACTTGCTGCATATTCCTATTCCTTTCAAGGTCACTTGGAGGACATTTGCAGCAGCATTTGATGGACATTGTGCTCTAAAGGCAGGGACTGAAGAGCAGTTGATAAAGGTTTAAAAGCATGAAACTTGCTCACTTGCTAAAAGCATAAAATCACAAGGTTAAGCTCAATCGTGTTCTGTTAGCTCAGGACAACGTTTCCGCACAAATATCAAGTGATGTGAATATTAATAAACCTTTACTTTAAGAATCCTTTTGTCCTCACAGTGCCTTTTTGTGATACTAACTCAAAGTATGCGTGAACTCTAATAGCTGGGAGCAATCGGTAGATTACAAAGTGGCAGTTTGCTTTAAAAAAAAAACAAAACCACACTATAAGCTTTGGATTTTAATTCTGTAAATAGATCTTCAAGAATAAGTGTCTTGAGGACTTTCATGCCTCTAACTATGGCCATCTACCAAAGTGAGAATGACCCCTCCTTGAAGACCTGTAGCATTTGGGATGGACTAGATGACCTTTAAGGGTCCCTTCCAACCCTAAGTATTCTATGATTTCTAATCTGGACTTCAGAAATGCAGGTACTAATAAATAATAAAACGGTACATGCAGGAAGACCAGTATTTTAGGATTTGGGCTGTCTTTTGAGAGTTCTATTCTTTGAATTCTTTCATCTTCAGATAATGAACTTTAAATCTTTGAATTTTTTTAGCTAATGTATGAATTGCACGGAGTTCGAATCTGCCTCCCAAGAGATACACCTTCATCCAGACTTCCGCCATGCCGTGCTCTTGAGCATGTACTGATTTGTCTTAACCTGTTACAGACAGGAAGGTGGATAGAAGCAGTTCAAATGTAGGCTGAGATTTAAACTAGAAGTGTCCTCAAAAGTTAGGATTTTTCAGGTCTGCTTTCTCCTTCTGAAAAACTCATCAGTCCTGTTGATGAGGATCATGTGAAGCTGGTGTGAAAAAGCTGTGAAAAGTCTCAGTTTGTCCTAGTGAAGTCCTGAACCTTGGTGTAAACCTTGGGAGATTTATGGTTTCAAGATGAAATCAGGTAATGCTGAAATTCTCATGGGATTTCAGTACCAGGTGAAATATGTTGTTTGTTCTTAGGTTTTCTTTTGAAGTTTGTGTTTGAACTCCTAAAAAGAGATTATTTTGGGGAGGTGCAAATTACCACCAGATGGTAAAGGATAAGTGTCTGACAACTTTTCTGTCCTGTAAACATTTAGTCTAGGTGTGTTTCTGGAACTGGAGGGTGGAAAAGGCTGTAGGGGAGAGCTGGAACCTTGCAGCATTCCTGTCGTTCTGTGAGATGGCTGATTTGGCTCAGGGTGCCAAAGGACTGATGAAAGCTGAGGAGATTCAGAAAATGAATGGTGTTTGATTGATTTCATAGTGAAGTGCCAGAAGTTGCAATCCTCACTGCTCTGCACTGTAAAATATCCTATGGCAATGAGTTCCACACTTTGAGATAAAGATTTGTGTAGAATTATGCTCTTTTTTACACATGTTAAATCTGCTTCTTGATAAATTAGTTTTCCTTTACCTCTTTATTTTTGAAAAATAGGGAATAACCGTTCTTGTTTTCCAATATTATATCTTTCAGAGCTGCAGTTATGTGCTGATGTACTTCTGCAGCAGACAATAAAATATGCTTGTGACCTTCTGGGCCTCCATTGTATGTGAAGAAGTAAATAAGAAGAGGACGTACAAGTTTTTAGTGGCTACTACTTGATTTTCTGGATTGGAGACATTAGATCCTACTCCCACTTCTACTAGATGGCTCTGGGAAAACTTAAAAATTAGTGAAAATTAAAGAATAGAAGGGACTGAAAATGTTCCCTGCGTGAGGAACTGAGTTTAATCCAGCTCTTCTGAGCAGCGTGAGGATGGGGCTGTGCTCAGTTTTATTAGTGTTAAATGTTCATAACTCCACTGTCTTTAAATGCTCACACTGGAACTGGCTTTATAGCACAGATCAGGCCTTTAGATTTTGGTTTCCATAAAAGCAATGAGGGACAATAATAAGGAAGAAAAGGAAAAATCAATTACTTTTCTCTCTTTTTCTGTGCCGCAGTCTTCCTCTCCGCAGCTTTAAAGTTGTTCTCCAGCACATTATTGGCCCTCCCTTTGTGTCTACTTTAGAAACAGCAATCCTGTGAAGGTCCTAGCTAAAATTATTTTAGTGTAATCAATGTCTGGAGCTTTAATTGTGGAGTTCAGTCCCTTTTATGTCAAGCCAGACAGTACATCTCCAAGCTCCAAAGCTTATTCCAGCTGGACTTACTAAGTTGTCTGACCTTCTAGAGCAGAAGATGCTTTAGATAAGTGCGTGTATCCAGAAGTAAAAATCCTTGCAGCATCCTAGAAAAAAAAAAAACAAAACAAAAAAACCAAACAAACAAAAAAAAACCCCCAAAAAACCCCAACCAACCAACCAAAAAAAGCTGTTCCCAAAAATATTTTTGCTTCTGACCTGACTGGGAAGGGAGAGTATCTCATAAAAACCTGGATGGGGTTATTGCTCAGGTTCAGTTCAACAGGCACGCACAGCTCTTCCTCACCTGCCATCTGAACTATTGCATTCAAGGACTGAGATTACTCTTTTTTACTAGCCTAAATGAACAGTCTTAGAAGAAAACCCTTGGAGTCTGAGCAGCAACAAAATTCATATCAGCACAGATATATCTCCTACAATATCTCTGTTTTTCTGTACATAAATGCAATTCTAGACACACATTCATTTTCCATACACAATTTCAAGAGGAATTCCAACACCACGGGAACGCTATCTTTTTTATGTATACAACACTCGCGTACAATACGTGACCACTGTGTTTCTGTCGGCATCGCTGTGCAGTTTAAACAAAAACAAAGTTGGGCCACCTGCCATGAAAATCCTCGGCTTGTGGCTTGACTGCTGGGGAGAAATTTCACAGGTCTCGCGGAAAGCGAGGCATGAAAATATACTGTGGGACTGCAGGCAGCTTATCAGAGGGAGAATGTACCTTGCAAAGTCAGAGCTGAACAGAGTATTTTGTGTCTTTGGCAAATGTGGTGTGAATGATCTGAACCATTAATCACACGCTGACAGCCCGCTTGGAGAAGCGGAGTGTCAAATGGAGGAGGGCTTGCAGAGCCCCATCCAAATGGCATCTGGGGAAAAAAAACAATGAGAGGAATGTTTATGGTACTGGAACAATTTTACTTACATTTACTCTAAACATTTGGAAACTTATATTTATCTGAGTAGAAGCTGGTGCTGGGGGGCAGTAAAATCGGCATTCGGTGTTGCCCTGTCGAGTTTGATTTATCCTGGGCGTTTGACAACTGCGCAGTTCAGAAACCTTTCAGAATCTTCTCGTCTACTTATCAAGCAAAGCAAAACAAATGAGCTTTAAAAATAACAGAAACTGAAAAAAAACTCGCCCTACTACAACAACAACGATAAAACCCAATCCTGTACTAAATTTAGAGAATTCTGCACATCTGGCGATGCTGATGTCTGTGATGTGTGTCCAGATGTCTGCTTAGAGAAGGTGGAAGTGTATTCAGCTTGTTTATGTATAGTATTTGCTAACTTCAATTTAGGCAATCTATCTAATAGCTGCTTTTGTCAAAATAACATGGCTTTGTCTTTGGTATCCCAGCCTTTTTTAATACTTTCTTTTATGAAATTAAAAAGTATTGTGTGAGGCAAGAAAGATTCTCTTCTTACGTTTATTATTAATGAATATTTAAAAAATAGCCTAGTTTATTGCCTTTATGAATTCATGTGTATATTGGAAAATGCAGAGTTGACCCTTTTGAAGCCCATGTTTTTTCTGCTCCATTTATTTTGGGAGGAGTCCATGCTTGGTTTTCGTAGTGATGAGAGGTACATGTAGTCACAGAAGTGAGAAAGAAGTTTTTAAATCTTGTGCTGCTACTGTAAATTAACAGAAATTCATTAGCGTCACTAGAGTTATGCTTAATTTCCTGCAATGCCACAGAGACTTGCTGATCATCAGAGCAGTAGTAGTTACGCAGCTCTGCTGGCTATGGACATTCACAGCTGAGAAATGGCTTGGGCTTTTTGTTGGTTTGTTTGGTGTTTTCTGCAGGGGTCTTTTTTTTGTTGTTGTTGTTTTCTTCCGCTTGCATGCTCTTCTGAATTACTGGCTACCTCCTATCACCAAAAAAATTGCTGACCTCTAGCCCATCTAAGGTATATATTCTGCATATCCAGAGACATATATCACTCTATGTTGCACTGGGATCATTTAACTGAGCCGCTTTTAATGCGTTTCTAAAAGCGTGCCGGATATGCTAAATATGCAGGCCCATGCAATATCTACTTTTATAAAGAGCCTTTATTAGAGAAATGAAAGTGTCCTATGTGTTTTGGAATGAGATCTTCAGAGAAGACTATGGGAGCTCAGCTCCCATACCCTCAAAGACTAGTCCTCAGGATTTGTGGTTAAGCTTAAATTTGAAAAATAAGTGAACTTTTTTCCACGTGCATTCATTGTTTTGTTTCACCTCACCTGCATCCCAAACGCTGCATGCACTTCTCTGTATTTGCTGTGAGGGATCCTATGGACATCACTAGCTCTTCAACATGCAAAAAAAAAATGTGTGGGTACCTGCCTGCTGGCTTGGAGCAACCGGGGCTGAGAGAGACCAATTCTCCTCTGTTCCAAAGGCTGTTCTCTCCAAATGAAGAACATTATATGTGCAACTAAGGGGTCTGCGATTAAAGCCCAGTTAAGAACAGTGAGGTACCTATAAAAGAGAGAGGAATCAAGCTGCAGGCAGAGTACTTGGAAGTTTCTTGAGCAGTGAGGATGCATAAGGGGCAGCTCTGAGATGAACCAGCTTACTGCTTCTCTCTGACATGGCATGGTTTGAGCGCTGAAGAACATGAACTGCGTTTAATCGTCCAGTAGTATCTGGCTGTATCACCTGAGATGGCTTTATTTCTCCAAATTTGTGTTTCCTTAGTCCATTGCACTGATAGTGGTAGCTTTTAGGGATTTTTATGCACAGTGAGTTTGCGCAGTTAATAAATGGTGTTGCCATAGAATTTATATTACATTTTTTCTTATAGCCTATGGTTGCAGCTTCAAGAAATTAAACTCATCACTAAAGAAAAAGCTTTATTGACTGTTATCTATGGGGAATGAGGAAAAGCACACAGTGAGCATGCTTACATCCAGGCTGAAATGCAGGGAGCTCATCTGATTGCTGGGGACTGAGCTAAACTCCAAGATACACAAATGCTTTTACTGAACAGCAGGCCGTTGGACAGTGCCATGAGGTGTCTTCTCTGAGGCTGAATTCATGGATGTTGCTCCTAGCAATTGCATTTTAGAGCCTGTTTTGAAATCCCTTTACAGAACAGCATGGGCTCTCCGAGCTGATGTTGCTGATAGGCAGCCGTGAGTGCTCAGTTGCAAAGAACCTGTAGGGAATAGAGCTCTGGAGCTGGAAAGAGAACCAGACCAAGCCAGACAGGGCTCTGAGCAACCTGATCTGGTTGGAGATGCCCTGCTTCTTGCAGGGGGGTTGGGCTAGATGATCTTTGAATGTCCCTTCCAACCCTCACTATTCTATGATATTCACCTCTGCCATCCAACGTGGTGTGTTTGCTCCAACAGGCCAGTGTGGATCCCAGAAACCACCCTGGGCTCCTGCTGTGTTCCGTCCATTGATCCTACAACAGCATACGATGACTTGACAAGGAGTCAAGTGAAAAGACTTGAGTGTGGACACACAGCCTTTTAAAAAACCTTTGGGGGCTTTTGTAGGCTTGGTTTTCAGTTGGATTTCAAGTGTCTGAGGATAGTGCAAAGGTGCACTGGGGGACCCTGTCACTGTGGGTCATGGTTGTTATTCTAAGGGCAGAATGGGAAAATTGTAGTGTAATCTGCAGCCCTATTGCAGATACAGAGACTGCAGTCAGGCTTCTTCCCTCAGTGGTGAGACCTGGAAAAACAAGCCCATTAGATTTCAACCGTTTTTGTTCCCTGGGGAAAAGAATGTTTCTTAGTAAGCCAACAGCAGAATATAAGATGTAGAGAAAAAACCTTAAGAGATTAGACAAGCTAAACTCTGTCACTTACAGACTATCTTTAAAACAAAGAGACAAGGGGGCGGGGGGGGGGGGGGGAAATAGTCTGAACTTCCAGTTACCTCTTGTGTGAAATACAGTCAACTTAGCCAAGTCAACAGTGAACTCTGTCTGCTCTCCCTCTGCTAAAAAATTCAGGCTTGTCTCGGGGATGTTTGACTGCAGTGAATATGCAGTCAGTTGCATTGGCAGGTAATACAATCTCACCGCTACAATGAGCTCTTCCTTCCAAGGCATTTTAATTTTTACAGCTCAACTGCTCTGAGAGTGCCAAAAATAATCAGGGCTTTGCGTTTCATGTTCTTGCTATATAGGGCTGAGGATCTGATTGTTAATCCCTCAAGGTGGCAGTAGCTTAATTAAAGCTATGTATTGGTGAGGAGATAATTGCAATGTCATTTGAGTGGCTGGTCCTAATTTACTCCATGTACAGCCTGATATAGTCATCTATAATGTATCAAAGGTCCATGCTAGCTTTTAATGTAGAGCCGTGTAAGATAAATGAAGAGTACATGCGGCAGGTGCTCAGTACATGCATTTAGATTAAGCCCTGCTCATTGAGGTGGTGATCAGATGAGTTATGTCAGGGAATTGTAACTGCTTCAGTGGATGAGGAAAAGGTTATTTCTAAGAGCTCATTTTAACGGCATAACTGGCACATAATTCAGATATCAAATACCGAAAGAGGAAGGAGAGCAGGAAGGGTGCAGGGTGCAGATGCTGAGCCCTGTGGACAATACCCAGAGAAATGCGATGGAAGTTCTACAGCAGAATTGCTGCTAAAAGGCTATTTCAGTAATGCTCTCTCTGATTAGCTTTAAATACCCAGTAGTGATATTTAACCACTTCTAAAGTGAGGTTAGGGTGTGATTTGTTCAGAAACGGGTGCTCAGACATAGTTCATCAGCTTTCTCTGTGTCTCCATAGACCCGGGGTCTTGCAGGTCAAATCTATCAGAGCAAAGGTGGAAGCACAAGGCTTGGCTTCCTCAAACAGTTTTATTAGCAAGAAAATCGTTGTGTTTATCAAACTGGCAGAGTTTCTGAAAGAGATAGTTGGGACTTGCTCTTTCAGCACTGCAATATGCACCCATGGTTTTACTAACTCTTCAAATACGTCTGAGATCTTTTTGTCTGTGCTGTCTCTCCAACCAGGCTTGGATAAACAACGGATCGGAGGATTCAATGAGCACAAATAGGCTACGTCCTGTTCCTGTGTATATGTAATGGGTGCTGATGCATAAAGAGGATAAGGCAAATCTAAAGAGAAAAGAGCCTGAGGGCAAAGGAGAGGGCTCAGAGCAAGGATTCCTAAAAGGAAGATAGAGTGAAAGTGGAATAAGAGCTGTGCATGTGTAACGGGCAACTGTTTGGGTCTGTTCAGCATGTATTTTTGTTTCATGTCCACAAAGAAAACACGATACACCTTAGAAATAACAGACTCTGGCACCGCTGCCCTCTCCCCAGTGTTATGCCTGTGAGCACACTCAAAATGTCAAGAACGTGCTGCTGGGTGTTCACAGGAGCTGCTCTTTCTGGAAAGTGGGGTTTTTTGCACGAACATGCTGTGAGATTTTGCAGCAACACTTGCTGCATTAACCATTTTCATGTTAATCCTTTCTTTTAAAGGTCAGTTGAGATCATGGCCCCTGTTATGCCAAGTGCAGCACAAGAAAAGGTAAAGTGGGAGAAGAGTGAGATGTAATTCAGTAGGGTGGCTCTCAGCAGGCAAAGCTGAAGCAAGGTAGCAAGGATCTAAGCTTTACATCTAACTTACCTGAGAGAGGATGTGCTCCCATGCATCACAGCTGCTTCTGGCCAGGGTGGTGATGGAAATCCCACAGAAGACACCGAGCGCTATCGAGTAAGTTAATTCTGTCGAGTGTATCTATGTGTGAAGAGAACTGATGAGAATGTTAGAGGGTCCTAGAGCCTTTCTTACCAGGTATTCTTCACAATAGCGATATCTGCTATATCTAATCTCGTGCACTCTATTAAACCTCACAAGCAAGACAAATGCCTTGTGACAAGTGACTGATCTTTCGTGTCTTGCTCCGACCTCACAAAACAGAAGGCTCCCCTCAAACAAGCCTCTTGGAGGGGAACGGTAGAGCGGTTGTATTATTTCTTCCTGTTATGTGAAGACTTAGCAGGCCGTGCAATAAAAGACATAACATTCAATTGACCTTTTGCTTATCTATAAATGTAAAATGAGCTACACAGACCCCAATCCACTGAGGAGCCATTTCCGAGAAATTTATTTCCTTTTACTAGCCATAAAAATAAATTGCTCCGCACAAAGAAAAGGCACAAAAATAGCTCTACTAGCCTATAACAAGATTATTATGAAGGAGATGTTTTTCCCTGGGCAGTCACAGCCAGCCAATGTGTTATCAAATTTTTATCTCATCAAATTGCTAGGCACAGATTAGTGTTCTAAGGAGACTTTGTGTGTTACATTGGTCTTCTGTAACCTTCTACAGCCTATGCACCCAAAACAAGCTAGATTCAGGGATTGACTTCTATTCTTTGAAGGATAGATTATTATTTTTTTTTCCTCTGCCCTACTTTTAAGCCAGATCTGAAGAGTCTTAGACAAAGCAGTCAAAAGAAGAAAAAAAAAAAGTAATTCTTACATGTCATATCAGTCTATTTCGACAAAGCCAGGCAAAAGTGTTCTGAAAGGCAATGGGAGGATAAGGCAATAAGTCAGAGTTTATCCAGCCCATTTCTCTTTGCGGCGCCTAGGACAATGAGGCTAGCTATTCATCTTGCCAGCATTGTGACTGAAGAAGTTGGCTCGCTCACTTCCATCTATTCATTCTACTTTTCCAATGAAATTCATAGTGGAAAACACTCCTTCTGAAGAAAAATCTCTCCTAAAAGAATAAATCCCAGTGTATTGCCTCTCTGTGATTCGAAGACAGGAATTATCAGGGTTAATTCTTTTGTGCTTGACTGTGTCCTGATGTGCTGCACAGTGATGGAGATGTTGAGCAGGAGTAGGCTGGTGAATCCTGGAGTCAGGGGATGGGTTCTCTTTTCAGTGCTCGTATGTCCTGCTCTCCTTTCCCTTGCTTCCCATTAGGTAGTTTGTAGTGTTTTGTTTGGTGTTTTTTTGTTTGTTTGTTTTTCTTTTTTTTTTTTTTTTCCTGGTTAGCTACAAGATTCCTAGGGCAGAAGCTGTTCCTCATAGTCTGTTTGCAGAGAGCATGGCTCAAGGTGCTCAATGCCAGCTGAAACAGCTTTGAAGAGTCTCCCAGCACTTCATCACCCATATCAGATTTAGTTTCAGGCCTTCCTACTGGTAAGGTTTGCAACCCAGATATGCCTTGCTACAGGAATACCACCTCCAGCATCCACCTGGGCAATATGTCATGTCTTGGTAGCTGTTCCTCTGACTGGCAAAGATGAATGCAAGAAGCGGATAGGGGAAGTGGTGAGCATATTTGCCTTGAGAGCCAACGTGCATTGGTGCAGCTCTGTGTGGGGTCTCCTTTTGTTCGTATTGAGACAGTGAAGCATAAAGGAAATACATTTACTTTAGATCTAATCAGGCCATCATTTTATGCTTTCTGAATATTTATTGGCTGCAAACATACTGCAGCTTAAATCATTAAGCAATGGTGATTAAGTTGTTATATTGTTAAGTTTCAAAAGAGCATCCTCTGTTCTCACATGGTACAAATTAAGAACCAATGGATTAGTAAAATCTACATGAAGTGTGTATTTAGAATAATGATTTTAAATGGTTTTCCTTGCTTCCTTGGTTCCTGTATATCTATTTCAGGACAAAGAGTGCAAGCCTACTTTCCTGTTCAATGGCTCCTGAAACTGCAGACTACCCATCATCCTGTGTCTGACAGTAGCACAACATATATATGTAGTAGCACATATATATAGTAGCACACACGACAGTAGAACACATATATGTGTGCGTGTTTATAAGTATATGTAAAATTCAGATCTATTT
Organism: Chlamydotis macqueenii; assembly: GCF_036417535.1. Taxonomy (NCBI): domain Eukaryota; kingdom Metazoa; phylum Chordata; class Aves; order Otidiformes; family Otididae; genus Chlamydotis; species Chlamydotis macqueenii. The sequence goes on along the minus strand of NC_141567.1, from coordinate 6,448,240 downwards.
TTAAAATAATTGAATTTTCTCATTGTCTCTGGATGGGCTGTGCTGTGGTTGCCTTAGAGTGGGCAGGGTGTCCCTGCATCCCCATCCCTGGGGCAAGGCGGCAGGGCTGCAAGGGATCAGTTCTTCCCCATCTGCTTTAAGATGAGCAGCTTGGAAAGATCTGTGTTAAGGCCAGTGGGACTTGGGTGCCTTGAAATTAGCCTTTGACAAGTGGTTTGGGATCTGGCTGCGATTTTAACAACTGGTTTGACTACACTGCCTTGAACACAGATCTCGATGAGGGGTCTGTATTTGGCAGGAAGGCTTTCTAGTGGCATAGATTAACCTGGTAAGATGCTGAAGTAATTTTCCTATTAGGAATCTGGCTTTGCTTTGCGTGAGTACAGCATGTCTGCATTTGGGATTTCTGATGGGAGTGTTCTTAATTTAGACTGAAGCTCGTGCAGATCGATGTCTCTCCAATTAACCACTTTTTAGCATAGCAGTGCTTAAAAAGCAGGTCCCATTGCTTTTAAACCACTCCAGCATTCATGCTGAAGAAACAAAGTCAGTCCTGAAATGAAAGATGACAAAAAGAGTGGTGCCCTTCTGCTACATGGGGTCACCTCAGTACAGGTATTGCAGAGGGAATCGTGGCCGACTGATATTTTTCTCCCTCTTTGTGTAATTCTATCTTGCTCATGCATGCGTGTTCAGGTCTCACATAATAGAGATCCAAAAGGGCTTTAAAAAAGTCCTTTGCTCAAAGATCCTTTTTGCTCAGTTCTGTTTGTACTGATGGATCTTAAAGTCACACAGAGCTGTGTAAATGGACTGCGATAGACCCAGGATCCGGCCTGTGGTGCCCACAAACCCAGCCAGTTTCCTGCCTTCGCATCTCTCCCCCTCTCCCGTCCTGCGGCAAAAAGCCTCTAAAACAAACACACATTTCTGAGCATTATGTCACTGCTGGGCAGCAGCCAGGGGATAAGATTAGTACCATTGTCATCGGAACGAGCATAGGCTGTGTCTTTGATGAATGATATTGGAGCCTCAGGACTTTTTTTTTTTTTTTTTTTTTTTTTTTTTTTTCCCCTAATGTGCCTGGATATTTTTGGATACAAATGTCCCCAGATAGCCTCAGGACAGGAGGAGAAAAAGGGAGAGGGGTGAAGAGAGCAATAAGGTAGCTTTGCTGTCAGTCCATTTTTTTCCTGTCTTTATCTTTGTGGGGAAAAAAACCCCAAAGGTGTAAAACACAGGTCCCTTGACCAGCTGGGTCCCTTTTGTGTCCTCTGTGCCAAGGGAAAGACAGAAATTCATATAACAGTTAGCATCACTTGGCTTATTCCTCTTTCCCCTCCCCGTCACCTTGTGAATTTTTCATCCTTATTTAGCTCCTTGGCTCTTTCAAATACCAAAGATAATGTCATGATTTCCAGTTTGGTAGGACTGAGGTTTTGAGCCCGAGCTGGGCAGCTGCTGGTGATCTGCCATCCGAGCCCATGCTGCCTGTACTCCCTGACCTTCTTTTCTTATTTCTTCTCCTCTGTCTCTTTGGTTCTCGTCTGTTCTCCTCTCTCCAGCCTCTCCCACAGTCCCTGGGACAGAGGCCATCTCTTCCCTGTTCTGTACTCTGTACAGCACCTACTGCCACTCTTCACACCTGGCAGCTCTCAGTTTCAGAGAAAGCAAGTAATGGCATTCACATCTCTAAATGCTCTCCTTTACAAATGTCAAGATGCCCTTTCAAAAGAGACTCAGGAGAACAAATTGTATTTTTGGGGGAGATAAGTGAACTTCAGTTGAACTTGAGTTTGTGTGGGGTTTTTTTTTCCCTAGACTCTGTTTCCAAAAGAAATGGTTTTTTAATTTGAAAAAAAAAAAGGTAATTAATATGTTGGAAATTATTTTAATTGCCTATTTCACTGCTCAATCCAATGTGAAGTGAAGCAAAGACAAATGCTGTCACTAGAAACAGCATGAGATTGCTTTGTGATCTTAACCCTCTGCATCTCTCAGCTTGAGCATCTGTGACTTCACCCACTGTGATTCATTAAAAAGATTATGTATTAAAATAAAGATGTCTTACATTACCTGAGAACCAGAAACCGTCCTCATTGCTGTGCCCTGATGGTAGCCTACATTGAGCAGTGTGGCTTCAACATTTTTTTTTGCCCTTCCTCATCCATCTGTGCCCACTTGCTACCTCTTGCCATGGTCTGAGGACAAGGATCCTTTATTCCACCTATGTTTATATAATGCCTGGTGCAATGTAGTGCTGCTCAGTATGCCAGGACTACAACACTGCAAAAAAACTCCAAAATGAAATTTAAGATGGTAGCCCTTCCTCAGCACAGCTGCTTTGGTATAACTCCTGCATTAGGTGATATAATAGAAATTATTGATTCTCAGTGCTGCTAGAGCCAGAGTGAAAATCACCTCCCTCTTATGAAAATATTTCCTTCTTTTCTCTCTATGGAGAAGCTCATAGCTTTTCTTCTGTTAAAGGGAGGGAGCTGTAGTTCTTGGAAAGGGGCGAAGACAGTTCCTTAAAGCACTGCAGATGAACGTGAAGCATGTGGCAGCACTGGGATCACTGCAGCCTTCCCATTGTGTGACCGTTCACCTGGGTCTTTTCATTCTCTTTCCAATTTATTTCCTTACATAATAATGACCCAAAGGAGGGTTGTCACTTTGCAAACACCATTTGGTTGAATTTTGATGAGGGATTTGAATCACTCTGACAAATGGGAGCCTTCTGCATGGCTGGTTATAGAGGTGAAGGTGCTGGGGGGATGAGAAACCTTGCACAGAGCGTGCCTTGCCTGGGCTTTGTCCTGAATTTCTTTTTACCTAAGCAGACACATGCATCAGGAGTTTGGCAATATTAATATTGGTAATGTTGAAGATTTCCCTGATGTTGAAGATGTCCCTTTCTAGTTGAAGAAGTCCCTGTTCCTTGCAGGGGAGTTGGACTAGATGACCTTTAAAGGTCCCTTCCAATCCAAAATAATCTGTGAGTCTATGCTGGAGTGGTGCAGAGAAGGACTACAGGGAATGGTAGCTTTCAGCGAAGGACAGTTCAGCTAATTTGAGCAATTACAATTATGCTACTCCCTTCTCTTCTTTCTCTCTCCTTTTCTATCACTTCCTTTCTTCTCTGGTATGCAACTTCTCCCTGTGCTCTTGGTGCGCTTGGGCTGATGGTAGTAGTTAGGATTTAGTCGTAATGTTTTATTTGTGCTTTCCATGGTTTTTGAAAGGGCTGTGAAAAGCTGTGGGGTATTTTTAGCTTCTGCCGAAGGTTGATCAAGCCCCAGGAGAGCTTGTGGTGGGCTGGCAGTGGTGTTTTGAATCTGGTATTAATCTGAATCTAGATTTAGATTAGATATTAGGAAAAACTTTTTTACACTGAGGGTGGTGGAACACTGGAACAGGTTGCCCAGAGAGGTGGTTGATGCCCCATCCCTGGAAACGTTCACAGCCAGGTTGGACGGGGCTCTGAACAACCTGATCTGGTTGGAGATGTCCCTGCTCCTTGCAGAGGTGTTGGAATAGATGGCTTTTGAAGGTCCCTGCCAACTCAAACTATTCTATGATTCTAAGGTATTGCCTGATAACACCTTCAGATTCAGAGTGTCCTACTCTGTGCTGTGTACGGGAACTCTCAGGCCACTTGGGAGCCCCTCAGTTATAAAATACAGCAGGAAAAATGCTTATCTAAAAGTTGAAGTGATTAAAAGTACCGCTACAGAACCAATTAGTATCACCTTGTGTCTTTTTATGAACCGAGTCAAATGCATCCTACTTTTCTGCTGGAAATGAAGCTCACCTGAGAATTCTTATGCAAAATGACATTGCCCATTTGTGACTTTCCAGTGCATGAACTTGTGCGAGGTTTCACCAGGCTCTCAGTGTGCTGGATGACTATCAGCATCCTGGGATATGCTTTAAATTATTGCCCGAGGCGGGAATGGGATTGAGTTGTGCACCACATGCCCAACTCAGCTGAACTTTCTTCTTACGCTTTTTATTAAAGTTGTATATCATCAGGAGAGTGTGAAAGTTATATTAAAGAAGGGAAATAATCTCCCTAGCACCCTGGCCTGTCAGGCTATTTTGCATAATAACTTACGGAAATGAACTGGCTACTTCTAATGCTCGAGGACAGGCTGGGAGAGCAAGAGCCTTCTGAGGATTTTATTGCAAAACAGCCTTATGCGGCACATCTGGTTTGTTTTAAGCATCTCTGTGTATTGGGAAGAAAGCAGCAGGGGATGGGGCAGGAGTACTCCATTTGAAATCTCTTGCAATGTTTCTGAGTCAACTGTTTATAATGAGGACAACCATCTTGGGAAAACTGCAACCAGGAGATGAAGCATCTGAGCACTTGAGCCACTACTGTGGAAACTTCTGCAGGGTTTTTTCACCTGCTTTACCTCCCTGCTCTCCTCCACAGGGCAAATCCATATGAACTCTGCTATTAAGATGGGCTTTACCTCTGTGGAATAGCTGAAGACAACTGAAATTCAAATCAGACCCCTTTATTCCAGTGCAGTTTGTCATTAAACATGCATCCACATGCAAAAACCAGCTGTCTAAATCCTTGGTAACTGAATAATTATTTGCATGGTGCCAGGAGTTGCTTGGTAATTTGGTGTAGTTGTGGTGAGCAGAAAATAGTTGCAAGCTACTTCTATGGTGCAAGAAGTCAATGGAGCTCTGGGAATATACTTGGCCCAAGTCTTTTGATACTGCAAGGCACAAGGTTTCTGTTTGTACCTTGAATTACACACCTGCCCTGACACACATCCAGGAAAAGACATTACTTTTGTCACCGCCCATATGTTTCTGGACCTTAAACTGAAAAACAAAGCAGTAACAGAGAGTAAAGAGGCTGGTGACTCTGGGTAGCAAAGAGCTCCCTGGGACTGAGGTACCACACTGGATGGAGTCAGTACCCAAGGGAGATGAGCAGGGGCCCTTGGGACATCTGTAATGCTGCGAGGAGTTCAGTGCGGATGTCCTGAAAACTGGACTAACACCCAAAACACTGGGCAAAACTTCTAGGTGCACAACTATGAAAATATGATTTTTCTCTGTGTGTCAGCGGGCTCATTGGAAAGCTCCCAGGATAGTTTAGTTGGATTGCTTGGCTCTTTCCTGAAAGCACAGATTTAATACTGCTAAAAATCAAATAAAATGCAAATTTGTTTTGCACGTAATTAAATAACAAGCAAGGAAAGTTCCCAACTAGCCTAAATGCACTGGATTCTCCAGTGTCCAAAGCTGCTCTGCTCTCACCAGCTGCTGTGTTTTTGCACAACACAGCCTTGTAAACTGCTGTTTCATACTGGAGATCTTAAGGAAAGCAAACAATTAATTAAACCTCAGAGCTAATTGGAATCAATACTTAATGTTTTTAGCTCTCAGAATTAATTGCAAAATGATGTGTTGCTAGTTTGGTGGTGAAATACAGATGGATATCTCAGATTCTTTCTCTAGGGTGTCATTCCTCTTGACGTACTGGCTGGCTCCAATTTTTTCGTTCCCCTCTTGCCTTCCTTTCTGTGTTCTAATTCTCTTGCTTTAAATCTCACATCAAATGTTGCATCACTTGGTTATCAAAATATAGTGGTAAATTAGGAAAACTGCAAGACACAAGATGTTGTTTATTTATTGGAAGGTATAGGGAGTTTTAAAATGGACCCTTGGAAAGAATTTCATGTTATTGTTCTCTTTTGATTCAGCTGATCAAGTGTTTGTTTAATTTCCCGTCGAGGAAGGAAAGGAAAATGTGCCTTTACTTGGTTCTCACAAAATCACCCAGGAGTGTCTACAGTAATTAGGTGCCTTAAATTGCAGCTGGGGGCTCTCCTGGGGGGTTTCCAAAGTGCACCAGGAGGTCAGACCCAGAGTACCTGTTGATGTCCTGCTGATTTTCTCAAATAACAATTCTCCCTATACCGTGTAAAACTTGTAATGCGCTAAATGAGTGACGTGTTAGCCTGGCTGTGAGCATCTCCAGGTATTGTTCCTAAGGGTCACCCACACAGCCCTAGCATCAGCCTCAGATCACCTCTGTGCTTCAATAAGCAGCAATGTAGTCTTAATCAAGCTGGTCTATGCCCAGGTGTAATACACCTAAATATACTCATGCAGTTAGCAGGGCTGACTCATACAGTACAAAATATTTCCACTAATAAACACTAATAACCAGGTGCCAAGTGTTAGCAGCTGCCCTTGCTCATGGCGATGTGGATGGCCAGGCCGAGGACCAAGTGTGTCTCCGGTCGGTGGTGGTGCCACCCAGTGGGCCTGATTCAAATATGACTAATTTAATCTGTTGGTGTTAATGATATTGAGAAATTAACACTTAGACACATTCTGGCAGTACATTGACATCCACAATTTTTATCTGTAGTATCCAGGAGCAGTCGAAGGATTATTTCACAGTTGGAATAGTCATTTTATAAGCATGGTGGGGACTCTAGAAAAAGTTTTGCCATTTCATTTCCGCTCAGCTTCTTCCCAGAGAAACAGGCCCTGTTTGACACCCTCATTAATAATCGAATGTGTGCGTAGGTGTAAGGATTGCAAATAAACACATCTTAAAACAAGATCTATCTTCTTTCCCTGAATTGGCATGCTCCCAAATGAATTCTATTGTAGAATTCCCTTGTGCTGAATTCAGACTTCAGAATTTCCCCCCACCCCCCCACCATATGAAAGCTGATGACCTCACAAGCCCTCCACATGGAGTGAGGAAAGTGGTAAAACCTTCCAAGTATTTGGTGGTGGTGTGAGCACGGTTATTAGCAAGATAGTGTCAGTGGGAAAGGCACACATGCGACTGACTTTGCACGCGGGTTGGCTTTCCTCGTACTGTCTAAAGACAACTACAAATGAGTACGAAGAGAAATATTTTTCTTTATCTGTTCTCAATTTTTATTTCTGCAGTTGACAGCCCTTGTGCATGGCCAGTTGTTCTGTTTTCTGTCTCTACAGCCCTGGATGGCTGCGTGAGCATTTTCTTTACACAACTCCATGAGAAACTGGAATAAAACTTAAGGGGAGCAAGCAGTAAGGTGCTCCATCTAGCATCTGTGTTTGCATAATGTTGCGACCCAGGTTAACATCATCTTTTCAGTCAATACAGTGGAAGCACAGAAAAAGCTGGAAGCAAATATTACCAATCCTGGTCTACACGGGAGTTGATAGCAACTCTTGCTGTAGATTAAGAGTCACTTTGTGGTTGACTCTGAGTTGCAAGACTACACTATTTTTGTCCTTGAGTGGATTGAAACACTTGTAAGTTTTTTTTTTTTTTTAATTAAAAAAAAAATACATTTTTCTGTTAAAACAGACCTCTCAAATTTCCAGTTTGGAACACTGTGAAAAATAACTCAAATCTGGATACAGTTGGATAAAAACCAAACAATAATAAAAAAAAAAACTGCTCCCCCTTTCTTTTTCCTATCAATATTAAAAATATATTACAAAAAAAAATAATTCTGAGATAAATTTAAAAGAATGTGTTTTCTGGGGAGAAAATAGAATAGATGGAAGACTTTCAGCCTAATTTAGTAACTACCACTCAAGATACAACTTGGAAAGCACTTTCTATAGCTGGAAAGTAATTCTGATGACATTTGTGACTGGGGAAACATATGATTCTCTTTTGTGCTTTGATTAATATTCTCTATTATATTAGGCAGCTTAAAAACTGAAGGAATACTTTATCAAGGTTGTTCTGTCATTCCTTTAATGCAAACCAATGTCTTTCTCTAAAATGAGAAAGTAAATTGGCCAGTGAAGGACTCTGGACTTTTTCTGACCTATCTGATGCAAAGCAGAATCTGGTGATACTCCTCTGTGCAATCAGATGTCTGTCCACACAGTTAAACCTGAGGCAACACACATCTATGATGAGAGAGACATATTTCTGTGGGTAAATGTAAAACATTTCTCTATGTTTTATTCCTTTCTGCAAGAGTTGTGACGTAGGGGGTGCTTTTGTGTAAGCATCTCGGATGAAGCAAATGAAAGGAAGAACAAAGAGAAGGAGACAAGGGAATTCATCAGGGACTTTGCTTGCAGCCTGAGAAAGCAGCTAGCACAGGTCTAAGAGCTGAAATAAGATTTAGCATAAGAGAAGTCTGTCTGTCAGTCGTATCCAAGCCCCACAGGAGACTCAAAGGCACAGGAGCCTGCACTTGGGTCTCAACATCTGGAAGAGAACAAGAGGTTGATGAATTATTCATGGATTATCTACTTGTGCTAAGGAATTTCTCTTTATTCATACTTCAGGAGCACAAAAAAAAGAGGGGGGGAACTCTTGTATCACACCTGCTTTTTAATTTAGAAATGGATTACTTGTAGTGCTGTGGGCAAAGTCATCTGGATGCAATGGCAGGGTTTGGAGGATGGGGTCTTGAAGCCACGGCAGGCTGTAATACTGCAATTTTATTATATTTTTGAAGGCAATTGAAAGAAGGCAGAGAAAAATCAGTAAGATAAAGACAATTTTCTGGTAATTGAAAAAAAAAAAAAAAAACAACCAATTTTTCAAATCTTTTGAAATGATGTGCAACTTCATCAAGTCCGTAAAGAGCTGAAAAGGGGCTCTGAAAGATACGTTTTCAGGGCTCTCCAGGCATCACTAGTCCCTTTGCTTTGGGGTTGAATTCATCTTAGTCTTCCAGACTGAAAAGTGTGGAAAAATCTTCTGAGAAATCAATTCATCATTTTCTATCCTGGCAACATCTTAATGTAGATGAGAGGGTAAGATTTGTGCTGACTGAGATGGAGTTGGCTGTAGGGCAAGAGGGCAAGGAATTTTTCCCATGTTCTTGCTAAGAACCAATGCATTCTAATAGGCTTCTTGCAAAAACTCTCTTTACCCTTCCCAGTTGATAGCTATGCCTGTGGAGCCAAGCTCATCAATGGCAGAGCTGTAGTTTAATCTCCTACAAGGCCATAGTACTTTAACCTATTACTTGGGAATGGAAGGCCAAGAGGTCCTAGATGGCCTAATGAAATGGCCCTTCCAGAACCATGTGTGCTAATGATAAGGAATTTTGTAATCTAATTTCTACTTTCCAGTTTGTGGCCAGTTAAGTCTCCTGTGTTCTCATACCAGCTTTCTCTATTTGCTTAATAGCTTTTCTCCTTTGCCAGTACTTCTCCCCTACTCCCCCCTCTCCTACACTGTATTAATAGAAAGCAATCATGTTACCTAATCTACATATGCTTTTCAGTTTTCTATTTCTTAATTATCTGACAGAATCATGCCTTAATTTCAAAAGATATGGAGCTGCTATTCAGCTTAGAAAAGCTTTCCCAAGTGAACCGAGACTTGTGTAAATAAGTCATAGTTTATGGGTTGGCAAAATTAGGCTGCAGATACGCTCACTGTGTTTTTCCAAGGCACATTGATTGTATGGTTAGAAAGTCTGACTTCTGTTTTATACAGCTTCTGGGCTCATACAAGGGAGTAACGCAAACTCTTTTCAACTGAAACGAGTCACAGTAGTTTAGAATAAAGTAATAGGTTAAATGTTAATTTCTGGCATGATCTCATCTCTGGTTAACAGCTAGGGAAAAAATATGGGAATAGATGACTTCCTGAGCCAGAATTTGTACCTTGTGATGATGCTTCCCTTGGATTGTCTGCTTACTTGCTGAATCCTTGTAAAACGTGATGTACAAAATGTTTTCCTCTTTATGACAACATATGACACAGGCCCTTCAAGGACTCCATGGCTCATGTTACCTCCCCCATACCACACTTAGCACATGTCTGTATTAATGTTGTCATCTCCGATGTAACTCTATGGATCGTTGTGTGAAAGGTAGATCTGTGAGAGACTGACTTTACCATGTGGACGTAATCTAACTGTATAGGTTGAGGCTTGGGCAAGCACATACACTGATGTTTATTCAAGCTGTCTTTGAAGATAACTTTGGAGGGAAGTGATCTCATCTAAACCAGACTTTGGGCAACATAAGATCTTTTCCAAACATCATAAATAACCTGTAGTGTCAAGCAGAGGGAAGCTTTTCTGGATGGTTAGACGTTATCTAGCCCAGTGGATCTCCTTGTCTTAGGACAGTCAAGTAGATCACTGTAACAGAAAACAGCAGTGCTTCTTTCTGGTGGAGGGGCTACCAAACTGATGGATAATTCTGAAGGAGCAGTTTGACGAAAGGCAGTAGTGCTGGCAATGAACTCCCCTATACTACCCCTATATACTGAATTGGGGAAATTGGCTTTAGGCTGGGGAGAGGCTGGAAAAGTCACATCCATGTTCTGTAGCCCCTGAAGAGGTCTTGTGGATCCAGTGAGCAACCAAGGGGAAGGAGGGCAGATGTTCACTCTTACTTTGCAGCATAAAACAAAATTTCTAAATTAACTGGCAAAGGCTGATCAGCCTCAGTCAATGACAAAGTGCAGATTGGATTTTCTCAGTGTTTCTGACCACAGCACAAATCAAAAGGACCGTTCCATGCCAATGCTCTCGGTATAAGTGACACTTTAAAAGGTCATGGCTGTGGAGTTTGTGTTCATTTCAGTTAATCAGTCTTGTAAAACTATTGCATTCTTGCCTCCTCCCTGCTATTCAGGCTATGGATTTGTTATTCATTTTCTTTCTTTTCTTCGTTGTCAATCAACTCCTAACAAGGCATTGAAAAAATCCAAAGCAGATGACTGAACAACAGCCATTCTTGGTTCTGTTTAAACTCTGCTTTTTCCATCTTTGTTGTCTACCCTGGTTAAAAGGGGTATTGGGACTTGGATTTTTCTAGTACTTATAACAGTTTTCTAACCTTTCTTGTATAGACTAGAGGTCCAGACTAGGAGCAGAAGTAGAGTGGTTCCAGGATCAGGACTGGGACTTAGTCTTTACTTATTCTCATATACTGAAAAGCACAGGAAAAATGTGTGGTTTCTCATACCTGTAGTTGGCACTTGATTTGCGGGGGGAGTCCTGCCTGCAGGCATCCTCTGCAGGTGTCAGCCGAAACATCAGATACTGCTGGAAAAGGAGGACATTCCAGTTCAGGAGGTGCAACATTAATGCACACAAGGGTGAGGAAAATACATGGCTTAAGGAAGGATCATTTTATCCTCCGCTTTGGAAGCGCTGGTCTCAGCTGGGTGAGAGTTATTGACTCCACTGTGGCTTTTCCTGGCAGGGCAGCAGAGGGTGGGCTTGTTGCTAAAGATGCAGGTTGTGTTTCTTCCTCTGCACTTTCCATCTCTTAACCTCCTTTCCTGTGAATTATGCTTTCACCTACATTCCTCCAAGACTGTCAGTAACTGTTGAACAAAGCTCTACAAAAGGGCTCAGCACTGCTTCTTCCAAAGCCTCTTGGCCACAAGAGATGGAGACAGGGATGTTGGAGGATGAGTGAGCATCTGACAAAAATGTGTCTATGAAGACAGTGGATATCAGGACTTCCGTGATCCCTATGGCTCTGGGTCAGTGTAAGCCCATCAGGAGAAAGGGGAAGAGTTTTTACCCTACCACTAGATCCTGTCTTTGGTACCGCACACAAGTCATGTTTGCTGTGGTTGTGAAGAAGGGGCTTGAATCACATCCTAAGATAGTGCTGGATGCCTAACAAGGTCCTTTCCTACTTCTCACTCCTTGTGCTTCAAGTGATAAAAATAACAAAATGGAGAGTTAATACACTACCAACACAGGGAAAGAGGGCAGCGAGATCACATTTCAAGGAGATCTGAGTGTGGCTGATGTTTCTCTCCCTGATGCCTATGCTTATTTGTGCTGTGTGGAGAAACACAGTGTTGGTCAGCACGAGCCAGTGCAGCTGATCTCAAGCCAAAGGCTAAACTAAACCAATATATCTTTGTTCTTGGGAAACTTAAATGACGTTTGGATCCCAGATCCCAGGTAAAGTGTAAAGGAAGGCCAGAACAACCGTATAGAGAAGCCAAAATTTCTTAAATCAGTTAGGGCTAATCAGAGGCTCAGTTGTCAGTGGCACTGAGCTGGGTTCAGCAAGCCAAAGGCTTTTGTTCCCACCTATAAAGCACTGAATCACCAAAGCACCAGGTAGAGGAAGTATAAGTGTTTTGAGGGATCAATGGCACAATACTCATGCTTTCTATTTTCAGTTTTAAAGGTAGGAATAATGTCTGGGAAGACATATCGTGTGAGCCTTTGGCTCCATGAAGGACTGATGAGGGCCAGGGAGGCAGCACCTGCCATGACTTCTTTATGACGAGAGCTAGGAATGACCATTGTAACATTTGAGAGATCTGTAAAGTGGGTCAGATTCAGTGTTTGAGGAAAAAATCAGAAAACCCTTGTTCATCCCTTGAATTTCTGAATGCACTGGACCAAAGGATGAACTGGAAGAGATCTGCCCCATTAATTTTTGGTAGTAAACAAAAGAAAGAAAGCATAAAGACAAAAAAAAATATTGATTTTTAAAATTTTTTTTTATTTTTTTTTTTTTTCCTGTAGCAAGCCATGCAGAAAGTGTCAAACACTGAGGTATTTGAAAAGGAAAAGCAAGTTAGCAGATGCTCGGTCAGCCCTGCTTATGTGTGAGCAATGCTGGGGATACGTACTATTTCATATTACCAACCTTTTTACCCTTAACCTGAGAAACTGCCGGTTTAGATCTGTACTTCACCTGTTCGCAAAGCACTAATTCAACCCTCGTTATTCAACCCTAGGGAAACATCCATTTACTGTGCTCGGTTGAGTGTTGGAAGACGTGAAAAGAAGGCTGTGTTTAGTGTTTTGCTTTTTTTTTTTTTTTTTTTTCCTTCCCCAATCCACACTCTAGATGGTTTGTTTGTGCGGGACTTGGCTGGTGTTTAGGTGGAGGTGGAAAGTAAAGCTCGTAGTCAATGGCTGTATCTCCAAGAACTGAAGTGGCTCCTCTGCTAACTTGTTTTGTTGTTTGCTGTTTAGAGGGGATAAAGCACACTTCAGGGACAGGAATTCACGCTGAGAGAAATCTGCTGCAGAGGTTCGGCTGTCAATAGCGTCAAGCTGAGCTGAGCGTGTGAGAGGCTTTTGTCTCCTAATGCAGAGACCTCAAAAAAATCCCCTGCGCACTGGTAAGGGCTTTGTTTTGTTGGTTTTTTTTTTCCCCGTTTATCTTCTTTTTTCTTGCCAGACTTCATTAGTCGTTGAGGGATCATCGAGGCTTGATTGTTCGCACTGATCTGAGCCCCTACACAAGACATTAGCGGAAGCTTTTGCAAGGAGAGGTCCCAGGCCAACATTTTAGGTGCTACCAGGGAGGCACAGAGAAGTATTTTTTTTTTTTTTTGTGTATTTATTTTCCTGGAGCGATACACTTTTTGTTAACAAGAGCCAGCTTACCCATTTCAGGTGGGGAAGAAAGCAGGTTTTGGATTGAAGAGCAGAAGGGAAGGCAGTTGGTCTGGTTCCCAGGTCCTCTCCTTCCCCAGAGTCAGCCTGCGCTTACGCAACCTTTCTGCATGTGCTTTGAGAGGCAGACAAAACTGCAGGGACCACAAGTAAAGAAAGGGCATTATTCATTTGGCCAAGTGCTTGAGAATGTGCCACTGGTCTCAGGTGGAAAAAAAAAATAAAAAAAAAAAATGTGTAAACATGCTGGCAAGGCGAAAATCGATCTGCAGCATGGCTATTTTTAGGACACATTCTCTACATCAGGGCCTTCTCGGATTTTGAATCTCGATCTCTGCTTTACCAAAGAGGACAGCATCCTGCAAAGCTGAATTGCAGGAAAGGAACACTTAGCCTCTCTGCCAGGCAATTATCACAGAAGATGTTAGAAAAGAAACCACTGATTCATCTGCAGTGACTGCCAGGAACTCCAGCAAGCGCCACAAATCATGCTGTTGGGCAGACTGCGCTTCCAAAAGCAGCTATTAGAAGTGTCGGCTGTTTTCCTGCTTTCTGAGTTAAGAATCGATTGGGAAATGGCAAAGAATATTCGATGCTTTCAGAAGTTGCTCTCTGGCTAATTTCTTTCTGAATCAGCTGTCTCCCTGGAGTCTTTCTTTTAAACCTACAATGTATATTTATTTTTATAATCTGCTTTTCATCTGAAAAGAATAATAATCTTCATTTACTTTAAGCTTGGCTGAACATGCACTGGATTCAGGAATTAATTTCTCCCCGCTCCTAGCAGTTAAGCTCTGAAGAATAGATCCTCGGCTGCTATAAATTGTTTAGCTTCATTGAAGGGTATTGCCCTGTGTCTTTAACCTCTGGAAGCAAATCTCAGCTTAGAGACCATGTGAAAATTGATTTTGCTTGTCACATCATTATCTTCATTTGGGTAAATGGTATAACTGATGCACTGTCGACTCAGTCCTGCGAGGCTCTGAGTGCACCAAGTGACAGACTAAGCCCCTGCCAGCAAATGATTTAGACCCAAGGTGAGGGTGCTTAGCATCCTCCTGGGAAATACTTTCTAGCTCAGCTGTTGGGCTCTGGTCTGGCACTGTTTCAATTCTGCCAGACTCAAACCTTCAAATCTCATGCATCCACCTCACAAAACTCAGGAGATCGATTTAAAAGTTCTGAGCTGATAAAAAAAATATAACACATGGGTTGGCTTGCAGTTCACCTCCTGGCTTTGAAGCCTGGAGGAATGTTCTGATAAGTAAACCTTATTTTTAATTTACCAGTTCAGGTTGTTACCTAGACACTCCACTCGGTCAAACTTTGTGCAAGGCGGCAGGAGCCCTCTCCAGGGTTTAGCTCTGTGTCTGGCGGATTTGGAAGAGGACAGTCCCCAGCCCGCAGGCTGGGACCTAGCTGCTTCTGCAGGTCTGTGTAGCAGAGGGTGAGCTGAGACTGTTGCCAGGGTATTTGGTCCAGAGAAGGCTGTAATCTGAGAGGATGGTACAATACAAACCTCTGCAATTGGAAACATCTCTTGGTGAAGGCAGAGCCTCTTCCTTGAGCTCTGGGAAGCAGAAAGATCTCTGAAAACAGATGTGAAGGCCACTTAATGGACCAAGATTAAGAGAAATAAAATAAGTGTAAAGAATATTTTAACATTTAAGTTTTTTTTTTTCTGTTTTTTTCCTGGTCAGGCAGCAGCAAACATGTGAAATGGGGCTCAGAGCTCTCAACGCTCCTTCTCTAAACTATGAAGTCATAAAAAACTACATTTGAAAGGACTTTGCAAGGATTTTTGCTCCATCCCTCTGGCTGCAGGCAGGATGTCGAACCTGCTGTAAAAAAATTACCGATGATGATGGTTCCATACCCTCCTCTGGCAATTTATTTTAGTGCTTTAACTAGCCTTGCAGGTCACATACTCACCCAGGTCTTAAATCATAGTGCTGCTGGTGGGGGACCCCTAGGAAGCCTTTGGTGTGGTGGGGGAGAGCACCGTGTAGTCTGGCGTGTTATTGCAAAATGCCACAGCCTGAGTCAGAAATTGGCACTTCTGCCTGGTAAGGAGTTAAGGAGCTGGCCCTGTCTGCCTGGTGTATTGCAGGGTAATTAATTAACATCTAATGGACTCCCTTATTTCTATCTCTTTGTGAAAATGAAAAGGTATTTCTTCCCCTTCCCCCATCTCCTATTCTCTTTCTGAAATGCTAAAACATCTGGCTGCCTCCAAGCAAGGACAAACTACAAACACCTGGCTGTTCGTTCCCCCCCCACCCCCCGCCCCGCTCCCTCCCTCCTGAGATCTGCAGCTGCATGACAGCCGTGTTCTGGAGGCTGTGAGTGGCACCTTCTCCCCAGGGCTGTCATTCGATCAGAAACAGCCCCTGACTCTCGCCGCTTTGATTTAAGGGGCCTTTACTCTGGGCCTGACCTGATTACCTCATTGTAAAATGATGCGGGGCCGTGACACCGCAGCATGATGTCATGGGCCTTGATGTGTCACCAGAAGAAATACAAGCTTCCTGGTGCTGGAACTGTATGACAAGGTGATTTTTGTTCCACTGCACACCGATTTCAGGGCAGGTAGTAGCATACTTATCCCGTTCATCCCTCCCCACCGAGACCACCAGCATCACTCGATGGTACCTCACAGCATCTCATCCACACAGGGTGGGAGGCCTGGATGTGCCCTAAATGGAGGCACTGGCCGTAGTGCCCTGGATCTGTGCGCACCCCCCTGCTCGTCCAGCAGCTCAGCACTGCTCCCAGACACCTAATTAGATTGAAGCCTGAAGTCTCTGGATTTCATCCCATACTTTTATTTGAAATGATTTATCATGCTGTCTGATAGAGTCCCTGCAGATAGCAGTTATGAGGCCTTGTTTAACATGCTGTACACACCCCTGTCCAGTGCAGAAAATGTTCTTGGCAGCATGAAAACCAAAGCCTTGGAAATCGTCCTTAAGAGAAGACTCTTTTCCTGCCTTTTCTTGCACACCAGCCTTGCTTTCAAATGAGAGCTCTTTGTCTCCCTGGATGGACACATCAATACATGTCATCCTGAATATTGACTTCTGATGGTTTTAAGAGTTGTGATTTTTTTTTTCTTAAATATACTCCTTTCAAAATAGATGAAGTACTTTCCAAAATCCCCAGGCCATTAGCAGACAGGAGCAGCTGGCAGTTGGACCCAGTGTGAGAGGCTTGCAGACAGGTTGGCCTGCAGAGATGCTGGGGTGGCCACGACTGTGCTGCCCCTTACTGGTCCAGGCACAAGCTCCCAGCGTGGACATCTCTCTTCTTGGATAGGTCCATGGAGAAATATTGCCCTTTCCTTGTTTTCAAGCCAGCATTGTAACAGCAAGCAACGGTCTGTGGAGAGGATGGTCTTATCTCTCTTGCCCTCATCCTTGATGACACGCTTGCTGTTGTCCCTCATGCTCAGGACCCAAATCTGACTCTCTTATGGATGGCACCAAAATCCTCAGGAGTGCAGGATTCAAGGTCCAAGGTGAGGAGAGAGCAATCGCAAATGGAGATGCAAAAGTCTTCTCTGACACACAAAATACTCTGCTAGAAGTTAAATTTCTTACACCTTTCCCTAGCAAGCAGAGCAGGATTTTTGCTACTGATTTCACTGGAAAAATCAGGACCTGAAATGAAGGGTGACAGAATATGCTGCCTAGGTCTATTACTGTCAGTTTGCTTGAGCTGGCAGATAATTCATGGCAAGTAATTTATATAGCACTTTTACTTATCCTGCCCTTTATCTCATCTGTGGTCAATTTGTTGGAAGTCTTTCTAATTAGAGTTGTCTTTACCAATCACATGGTTTATTTCTGTTGGTTCATTGGCTAAATGTAGCTCTTATAAGCTATTAATGATACATAACCGTTATGAGAGCAGGAAGAATAACTTTTTCAACTAGAAAGAATTTTTGCATTATTTAAGAAAAATGGAGGTCAGACAAAAAAGAATTGTTGTTTTTACAAAAGTAATGATTTTTTTACTTTCTGAGGCTTTAAAAGACTTGCTATATAAAACTGATGTAAATATAAAACTAAGTGCAGCTGAAAGCCAGAAGTATTTTATTCTCAAAACGTGAAAGACAAACATTGTTATTCCCCACCACCACCACCCATTTTTCTACCAAAGCATTTTCACATTAATCAGCCCAAACTTGTGAAATGTTTTGGATGACCTGTATCAGGAAAAAGGAAAAATCTAGTGTATGAAACATTTCCTAGGTCTATACATGATGATAAATTGGAAAATAATTTTCTTGCAGGGGTAGCACCATTAGCCTTCAATGTCTTTGTTCCTGCTGGGGAGCTCATTTGCTGGAGTATTTGTAGAAAAGGAAATACAAAAGAGAGGTGAACAAAGGGGAAGTGGTTGAAAGATCGGGGTGAATTGTAATATCGCAGGCGTCAAATGGAGGGCAAGAGAGAAAAAGACAGATAACAGTGCCACCAATCTAATGAGCAAATCTGCTCAGCCCCTCGCCTGGGCTGGGGAAAAAGCTGCTTTTGACATTTCTTCTCCCTGGTAACACCAGCTGATGAGCTGTGGGTGGGTAAGTGAGAAATACAATGGTATCTCCCTGTTCTGTTGGATATCCTGGTGAGTGTTAGCTCAGAGGCAGGAGTTTAGAGCAAGTTGTGCAGAGATGTACTGCGTGTCCTTGTTTTGGAGAGCAGCAGGTTTGGTTTCTGGGTGCTAACGCATGTCCTTGCTCCCCGGCTCTGGGTTTGCGTGCAGCTTCCAGCTCACCAGAGTCCGAGTGTGGCTACTACAGGGCTAAGCTTCAAAAACACAGTGAAGAGCAGCCTTGGTAAAGTCAGATGGGGACCTGTCTGCTCAGATTATTCGTCTAATCTGTGCAATACGAGATTAGCATTCAGACCCTGAGAAAAATTTGGGCAAGATCTTTATTTATACTGATTTCCCCACTGATTGACTACTCTATATTAAAATACCCTCTACTAGGTAACTCTGAACCTAATTTTCTCCTCTTCATTTCTGCCATGATAAATAATTTATCCTCTGAGGGACTTTTGTCTCAGCAAAGCTTGCAGGGGACCAATGTGGCACAACCAAATTGCAATTATGCAGACACATCTGCTGGGAAGGAAAGCTCTGTATTTTCCTAACTGCAGCATCCTCCTGCCACCTGGTCCCACTACTTCGGACAAAACCATTTGACACACAGGTCTGTGCTTTTCGTTGTGGGAAATGCTTTTTTTCCCCTTTCCTTCCTCCTCCCCTCCTCGCCTTAATTTCTTTTTCTGCTGAATGTCAGAGTATATTGAAGAAGCAGCACTTTGGTGGTGTGGGTTGTATTTTTTTTTTTTTTTAAATGCTCTTTGGCATAAATATTGTGTAGGGCACAGACAGTTCGGGCTAAATCGATACTGGAGCGGCTGGGTGGCGGGGCCATTCACGCCTTGAATTTAATTTCACAAATTGATCTATGGAGCTGAAGACAGGTTGCAAAAGATAAAGAGCCCACTCTGGTCTGCTCTGCCATTCCCTGGCCATCAGAGCAAGAAGGAAACCCAACTTTAGGGGTAGGATGTTGGCTAGTGTCAGGCCCTGCATAAGCAACAGCATTAGAAAAGCTCAAGACGTGAAATTCAGTCACTTGGGAGGGAGCCAGGGCTGGGTTTGGATTGGGTTCTGGCTAGCCACAAATCTCAGCCCTAGATTCCAGCCTCTGGTAGACCTGGCAGTGGTTTGTATTGTTTGTTTATTAGGACACAAGGAGTCACGTTCACCCATGCTATTTTTATTTATTTATTCTTTAATCAGTCAAAACCACAGGCATTCTCTTCACTATGTTTCCTTCTGCAGTAAGCTGACTGTGGGGCAATCCAGTGCAGTACAATTATCTGTGCCAGCAGGCAATGCAACCCCATAGCTGGAACTGCTTCTTAGTTATAGAAAAGAGAGGGGAGAAATCATCTGTGTGGAGCCCAATCCAGTCCCTGTCCATGGCAGTGGGACTCTTCAGCCCTGGGCTGTACAACAGGCTCTGGCTGCAAGTTCTCACCCCAAAGGCATTTGGAGCCTTATCTAAGTTCTTCAGTCACACCGCGCCTTCAAAAAACAGTGGAAAAAAAAAATCTTTGCCGTGCAGGCTTCCTACTGAGGTTTCTCAACGCCCTTCCAGCAGAGCTGCTGAGGCATGGGGGACGTTCCCCGCTACTTGCTGTGGCCGCTGCTGGTGCCAGCTGGATCATCAAGGACAGAAGAGCATGAAAATGAGTCAATGGGATTTGGGGGTAGCGTGGCTGGTGGGTTTTGTTTTACAAACGTGTATGCAGGGAATGTCTGAATTGTCAAGCAAACTCTAACAAACTTTATTTAGAAGGCTTGAGAAATAGGGCAGTGTTTTCTTCTCTATACATTTTTCTTTTCTACCAAACATAACCCAGGATCAAATCTGGTGAGATCATCCCAAAAAGCAGAGAGATACTTCAAGCTTAGTCCAAACTACATACATATCTGTTTTTCTCATAAAGTCTTGTTGGATTTATTTGTTTAGGACCAGGCCCACTGTAGGCCTTTCTCCTATTCCACTTATGTCAGTTGTTTTTTTTTTCTCATCTTCCAAGGAATAAATAACCTTTCAAATACTCTTTTAGCAGTGGGTTAAACAGTGCAATGGGTGACAACATGGTCTGAAAATTCTTGTGCCTATCTTTGTTCTTCTAAATCTAGTGAGGATACAATTTTTCTTCTCTCTTCCACTATTCGATGCTACTTTCTAGATTTTCCTTTCCGAGTGCTGCTCCCCAGTCATCACAACACTAAGCAAGTGCCTGCTGTGGCACTCAGCAGTCTGCCGCTGCGGTTTTACCCTCACCATGTCAACTCTTTCAAAATTTCCCTTGCTTCCCTACTACATGGTTGGCGCTTTCCACCAGGTGAGAAGGCAGGATTTTATTTTTCCACTTGGCTGTTGCTATCACTGCCCTGCGAGAGTGATATTGTTCCCATGTGCACATAACAGCTCTGACTGAACACGCAGCTTTGCCATGACTTTCAAGCCAATTTTCTCACCCAAATCATTGTCCTTGACTAGTACAAGGCAGACAAAACAGGAGAATACTTAGTAATTTGGGGTTTTGCCTGTTATTTTTCCAGGGTAGGTATGCTATGAGCCATTTATGCACATGGGGCAGAAGGAAGAAAAATAGAAATAGGATTTTTTTTTTTTTTCCCCCCTCCCCTCCTGCAGTGAGAAGTATTGACAGAGCTGGATGTGGAGAGGCTTTTGCTATGGCTTGAGTTGGGCTTACCCACAGCCCACTTCCATACACTCTCCATCTTACACTTATCTTCTGTGGCTTTAAGGGATCTTCTAAGTAGGAAAGTTTCTGAATTTGGGAAGAAATAATACCCTAGAAATACTAGGGGTTCTGCTCCCAAGGCTGCCTTTTTAAGACACAGATACAGCAGCCTGCATGAAATTTATCCTGAACCACACTTTGGTCAAGGATATGCCCTCATGGCCAGGCTTTGTAATAGTTGCAGAAACCGAAATGAGTCACAAGCTGTAAAAAGAACGTCGTTGTGGTGGTGAACTTGACAGCGTGCCCATCACAACCTCCCCTGGTGCCGATCAGATAGGTTACACACCTTGTGGATCCTTGTCCTCTATCGCTCCTGCCATCGTTTCGTTGACACTGAAAGGGCAGAAAAGCATGAACAAACTGTTACACTTGGCCTGATAGACATCTCCACTTTCATTTCCCCCTCTGTAAACAGATTGGAGATAACAAGTGCAGCCATCTCGGATGGCTGTGTCTGGAGCAGCAGGTTGCTCAGTAACTGCTTGCACCTGCCTGCTCACCCTTAACTGCAAAACGTAATTGCATTTCAAGTCCTCTCTTTTGTTCCCACTCTCCTTTCTATTAAGTGTGAGATTAGAATTATCTACACACTTGTTTAATGTCAGCAAAAACCTTCAAGGAAGAATGTGAGATGCACTGACAGATGCCAGTCACTGTTTTTAAAGGATACATAAAATCATTTATTATTTGCAACATCTGTTTTACTTCAGAATTTTCCATTCAGGTCAGGTAGGAGTGGTAAGGATTACATTTCAGATTTGACATCATCTGGCTCATCATTTTCCGAGCGACACAACCCACCATGGCCATCTTTTCCCTGGGTGTCAGTGGCCCATGAAGCAATGGCTATTTGTCCTTCAGATACCACCTCCCAGTCATCTTCTGCCGTGATTTACAGTGTGCTCCTACTGCTGCGGTGGCATTTAGATGTGTGGCAGGTTGTGACTCTTGCTGCCCGTCACTTTATTACTCTTCTGAATTTTGCAAACAGTGGATCTATGATAAAGTGCCTTCATCTGTCATTACATCGTCTTTCATTCCTGCAGCCCATGCTGTCTGACACAGAGACGCCTTTTTCAACGTGTCTGCAGAGTGTCTCCAGATACGTTATCAAGATGCCTCAATAAATAGGGCATAAAGAACGTAATATTTTAGTGGTAGTGCTGATAGCTGGTAGAAGTTGTCTGAGGATATTAATGAATTATTTTTGCCTAACTTAAAACATGTTGGACTTCAGTGGCTCAGAATAGAGATTCATCTTTTGTGTGGGTGTTCCTAAATTAGCACTTGGGAGAACGCGGCATATTCGCAGCTGAAGCACAGGATTGGTGCCTGACCTCTGACCCCACAAACTCTGTGACAGAATTCCTGTCGTTTTCCAAGGAGCTGGATCTAGCCCTCAGCACACAGCAATTACCGATCCTCCTTGAACACTAGGTGCCTTACTAGCGCCTCCACCCACGATAGGGATTTTGATTTATTCATCAAAATTCTTCCAGCAGCAAGTAGAAGTGTATCCCCCTGTTTCAGACTAATATGCCTGTATAATTGCCCCTGCTGCTTAGATGAGGGGCTGATTTTCATGCCAGGAATCTCGCTTTGTGCCAGATCCCTTTATTCCTCTTGGAACTTTGAAGATATATTATGATGCTAATTAATTCCTTTCTCAAGAAGAGAGTAATTGCAAGTACTGGAAGCAACTTCATCAATGCAGGAAATGAAGGCAAATAGATGCTCTTTTTCTTTCTTTCTTTCCCTTTTTGATTTCCCTTTTGAAGCCAAAGACCACAAATTGATCTGACTTCTGGGTTCTGTCATTAACCCACCATGACACAGTCACATCGTCAAATGCAGCTGGCTGCAAACCAATTCTCTCCAAGCTTTGGGTTTGCTTAGTTAAGCAAACCATTCTCTGTAACCCATCCTCGTGTTACTTTGAGTTAGTCAAATAATCTGGTGTCTGGGGCAGGATACCAGTTTTCTTCCTGCCTCTAAGCTGGACTCCCATGGCAGGAGATGCTGCAGGGTCACAGTTACAAAAGCTCTCTCACTTCCCACCTTTCATTTCCACCCACATTATCCTTACTACAGCCTGGCTGATGGTCATCTAAATGTGCATGACCACGCGCTTGCTGTGACAGTGGGTGGTGGGCCTGGCAGAAAGCCATGGGCATGTGGCACAGGGTGAGACAGCTTGCAAATTCATTTGGGCTTCTGGAGAAACCTGACTGCTCAGAGGAAGTACAAACTCAATACGTCTCTCAGGGTACATTATAAGCATGGTGAGTGGAAGCTGAGAGCGGTCACTCCCGAAGCAGCCAGGAGGATGGACGGTGTCTGTAGAGTCTCCCACCAAACACGCCGTGCGCAGACCCCATTGGGAAGGGAGGGTGCATCGCTGCCACCTCCCGCACAAGCTGCAGTGGATGGAGGGGGGCCCAAACTCTCCCCCCCTGCAAATTCATAGCTGGAATTGGTGGCTGGACGGTGCCACTAGCTGGGATTTTCCTGGTGAGACAGAAGTAGATGTTCATTAGTGGGAGTTTTTGCTCAACAGGAGATTCGTGGCCATGTGAGGGGTAGATTCAGATCTCTGCAGTTCCCCTGCCTGTCCTGGGGGGAAGCGGTAGGATGGCTGTGGCATAAACCTTCTGTTCTTTATGGATCCTCCCTTGGGAATCCCTTGACCTTTTAGATACCTGATTTATAGAATTCTCTCAGAGGACAGACTAAAGGGGGGATATTATCAGCCAATTAAAATGTTCCCTCCTGAGGAGGGTGGGAAATAGCATACAGATCTATTTTTTATACATCAATTACCATTCTGTTGCCAGATGTTGCACTGAGGAAGATCTGTGCTGTAACGTGCCCTACAGAGAAGAAACCCTGTGGTGGGTTCCTAAAGCTGTGCGTGAATTAATTAAATATTTGACGGGTTTGAAATGTACCTTTCTGGCAAAAAGCAACCATCAAATCTTCATTGGTTATAGCCGTATTCTCCCCTAGCATCTCTCTGCCAATTGATATTTGGGTCTAGATGAGCAAGTAAATAATTTTAAAGCCAAAGGACTGTTATTTTAGTGCTGCTTTCTAGGAATCTGCCAGCTAACACCCACACTACACAATCCCTATGGTATTTACTCAGAGTTTCATCTGATCTCTCTCTTGCTTCCCTACTTCCAGCTGTTCCTTGCATCCAGTATGCTGCCAGTTATCTTCAAAAGAAAATGTGACAGTGTGTACTCATGAAGATATGCAATGCCACAGTATTTACATCAGGGTTTTGGTCACATATGTCATATGGAAAAGAAGATGCTACAAATGGGAAACAGTTGCTGCAGACTCCAGGGTGTTAAATAAAATATTCTGGAGAGCATCTTGCAAAGAGGGAAAATTTTGCCTTTCACAGATAAAACCAGTCACTTCTGAGGTTTCTAGGCAATCCTAGTTCAGAGAAGTCTTTGAGCAGGGAGATTTTTACCACAGTGTTTTGTTGGTCCTTGAATGTAGACTTGAAACAGAGGACAACAAGACAGAGGAGGAGTGAGGCAGGACTAGGGCAAGTCTGAGAATGGGAACTGGGAGCTCAGTCCTAGGGTGTAGCTGCAGGGAAGTAGCTTTGGGCTCATTAGGAAATCAGCCTTCTTGTGCTGTGGGAAGGACCTGCCCTTCCAGACACACACTAACATGCTGGAGATCTGCTCTTGGTCTTGAGAGGCTGTTGAGTGTCCTATGGGTCTCACTTTCCCCTGTGATCCTGAGGATTGTCTCTACTCACGTGCCTTTGCATCTTAGACTGTCTTTGAGAGGAGGATATAGCCATCAAAGATTCCTCCCACCCATGGTTCTGGTGTTTCGGTACATTAGTAGATGTTTCACTACCATTCGTTGCATGCCCTGCTTCTACCCCAGTAGGTGTAGGTGGGTTTGGACACCTCTTCAGAGGCTGCTGTGCTGGTTTGGCTCTGTGGGGAGCCCACAGTGGGGCAACGGCATTACGTACACTTAGCTGCTGTCAGAAGCTGTACAACGTTCTGCATCCCAGCCAGACCGGAGGCTTGTGGGTTTGCAAAGCTGTGTCCGACAAGGTCTCCAGTGCAGATGCGTCCTGTGGAATGAATGCTCCCATTATGCTGCCCTTCTAGCATGCATCTACCTTAGCTGAGTGGTGCTCATTAGTTCATGTCCAGTCACTCCTTGGTTGATCCATCAATGCCAGTCATGATGGATGTGCTTGTGAGGAAGGGTGTTGGTGCCTGGGAGCTGCTGAGTGTTCAAAATCCAGGTGGGACAAAAATTCAAGCCATCATTCAATGATCTCAGTGGTGCCAATTCAGCAGCAACGGTAGCTTTAGAAAACAGCACAACTTGAATCCTGGGTTTATTTCCCAAGCTCAATCAGATCAGATTCCCAGATTAATCAGATAGACGAATATTTCTCAATGACCTTCTGTGATTCTTGCTGGACGCTGCTTTTATTTCATTTTAGTTGCTTAGGAGCTTATAGGTCACAGTGGTCCTAGGTCAAAGATCATCCTCTGACTGCTGACGCGAGACTTTTTCATTAAGGGCTGTCTGCAGTGATGTGCTACAGGTGCTAAATCTCATTTCAAGCAAGTCAGTACACCTGCCACATAGACATCCCACCTTAGACCCTAAAAGCTGTGTAGCTGCACCGGTACAGATTTTTGCCTAATTATCTGCAACCAATGACTCCGGGCAGGGTCGGCTTCATGGACCACAGCAAGGCAAGGCTGTAGTGAATGCTTTTTTTGTCAGTGAGTGAGATAACATAGTGCACATCACTCACACGTTTCCCTCTCAGTTGTGCTCAGATAGGCAAATTTAAAAATGCCCAGTTTCTCAGCAGACCAACAACTCATCACCCTCACACATGCGGAATGGGACCCAACGCTGAGGCTGTTGCATGGGCTTGCACAGATCATGCACCCCTCTGCTCCTTCACACTGCAGGTGACAACCTAGGGTGCAAAATCCACTACTGTTTTTTCGCAAAGACTGACTTGCAAAACACGGTCCCTCTAAGCCTTGTTGATATTAAGATGATGAGATGCTGCGACAGCAGCAGAGACTGCAAGCATCTATGTGTTGCCCATGTGTGCTGTTCTTGGAGACGGACTGCTACATCAAAACAGCACTGTGCTGACAGTTGTAACCTTTACAAAGAGAAAGTAATCACCACAAATGACCTGCAAGCAGACAAATAAAACTCATGTCGAGTCCCTGGTGTATTCTACTGAGGAATCTGTATAGCAAAACCAAATGAGAAATCACAAGCCCTGTGTTATTGCCACGCTGCAGAGGAGAACACAGCGCTGACCCCTGAGGAATCAGTTTAGGTTGGTGTAAGAGGAGCAGAGGTGAGTTTGGTGATTTGGAGGGAGGGGAACCAAGTGCAATTATAGTGAGGGATACCTGATTTAGGATGCACATTACACAACATGAGCAGCAGGTGACAAATGAAAGAATATGTAATATCTTGTTCCAAAACCAGCAAAATACATTTGCTAGCTTAAAGTCTTGAGATTCCACGTTGTCACAGATCTGTAAAGTGCATCATGATGTGAACTGGGACACCACGTTTCATTTCTTTAATGTATTCAGTCATTCTCTCCCTTACAGCCACACTCATGCTGCCCATCTGCTGTTTGATGTTAACTTTCAGGTCGTACACTTTACGGTTAATCACCAAGCATCACCGAGCTCTTCAGGCCTATGGTCTGCATCTCAGACATTGACTCACCTTTGGAAAATGCTTTGGGTTAGGCAGCAAGGTCATGCATTTGACCATTGTGATGGAGATCCATGGGATGGAAGGGGAAGGAGAGAAATTTCCTTATTTCAGCAAGAGCCTGAGGACTGCTCACGTAGTTTGTGTTCCCTAAAGACTTTTGAGGAATTATCTTACAACAGCAGCCATTTTATGAGTGACTCAGATGATCCTTTCCCTTGGAATTACTACTAGAAGGATAAGATTTTGAAAATAGTAAGGATTCATGAGGAATAATTAATACCCTTTCCTCTGCATGCATGCCTGTGCCCTCTGAACTGAGAAACTGCCAGACATCTAAGTTCAAGAACATCAGAATGTTAGAGGAAAAATTAATTTCGAGACTAAAGAGAGGAAGACAGGATGTAAAGGAGGTGGAAGGGAAGCCTGAAGCGATGGGAGTTTTCAAGAATTCCAGATGCTTTCAGGCTGAAATCATAAGAAATAATAACTTAATATCTGGATAATTTGTAAAACAGATGACAAGGCTGGTAGAAAACAGCTGTTCCAAGGAGTCTAACCAGGTTATTCTCCAGAGCAGGAGAAAAAATAGTCCTGTCAACAGAAAGGAAGATTTAACTCCTCATGTTCTTGCAAACCTTTGCTGCTCCGTAATGACACTTGCAGATTTGGAGGCCTGCATTTTCCAGCACAAGGCCTGGTACACTCACTGCAAAGATTTGTTTTTTTGTTAGCAAAGCAAAGCACTGTTTTCCCATATTTTCAACCCTTTCACTTGATGTTGAATTTAAATCTCACTGTTTTCCCACTTCACCTTACAAGCCTTGGCTTTAAAGTTTCTTACTACGTCCCTGGTGATTTGAACTTAACCTTTGAACAACTTGAAGTCTCTTCATTTTTTTAATGAACAACAGTTTATTAAATCAGGAATTATTGTTGCTAGAGCCACTTAAATATTTTTAACTTACAGCAATCCTTTACTAAAAATCCAATTTACTTTTTCTGGATAGTTTAAAAATGTGTTTTGGGGCACAAACCTGAATTCGCCCCCAAATGAGTTGCAACCAGAAGCTCACTCCATAACACTCCTGCTTGTTGACTTCAGTGCCACTAGCCCAATTTGAAAGAGAAAAACAGAAAAGGTCTCTCTTTTTCTGAACTTCTTCAGCCAATTTACTTTCATCATATTAGACACTGGCCTGATGACACAGAAGGTGCAATCACATCACTCTTGGACTATTAAGATGTAGTTTCAAATATGTCCGCTTCAACAGCTGCCCTACAAGATATGTCTGGTGAGTGTTTTTTAAAAAGCAATTGTTCTGTGTTGCCTTACATGAACTTTTTCAGATGTGAGGCAGTAAATTTGGAGCAGCAGATGTGGCCAAATTCCTGAAAGATTCCCCTCACCCTTTTCCATTTCCCTCCTAAAAGAAGCCTGGATTGTGATTTCCCCAGGTCTAAGTACCTTTGGGATGTTTTGGGAACAAAGGCAGCTGACAAAACCATTGTCATGAGTGTCTCCGGACAAATTTTAGTCCCTCTATTATTCTTTTTGCAAAGGAGAAAGGTGATGGCGTTATCAGAGGAAGCTCTATCTCTGTAGCTTAGCTCATCTGGCAAAGGCTGACAGACCAAATACAAGGACAGTTTAACATTGCTCTCCACATAGAGCTCCTTCCTTTCTCTTAGAGAAATTGTTCAACAAAGGTTCAATGAAACAAATCATAACAATCCTAAAAGAAATTGTTATAATTACATTTCAGGACTGTGCTAGGAATTGGGTGGATTAATTACTGACTTCATTTTGGTTATTTCCTTGTTCCTTAGGACAAGGTGAGTCCTACTTATATCCAGTCATCTCCCACCAGAGCCAGACCTCATTCCCCATTCCTCTTTTTTATTTATCACTGTAGCTCAAGGCAAATGCAGGTTTCACATCAACAGCCAGGTCTCTCCATCTCCATTTCTTTCCCTTTCCCTTAAACGTGCAAGCTTCACTTTACTGTATTTGGCTTCTCTTGATATTAGATACACACTTCTCAACTTGCTTCATACTGTTTACTCATTGGCTCTCACTCCATAAAACTTCCTGGAGCAGGAGAAATTCGGAGGATGCTGGAGTGTCCTTCTGTAGCGGTGTTCCCTGCCACCTGCCCTCCCCAGCCAGCCCTCCCCTGTGCTGAACTTTAACATCCTCGCTCCTCAGATCTGGAGTTCACTTTCTCTTTTTGCTTTGAGCAATCCAAATAAATTCATACGGAATCGGGTTAAATTTTGGTACAGGAGAGAGCAGAATCCCATCCTTTTATTGTTTGAAGTACAGCATTCCCAGTGGGTAAATATCCTGCAGTACCACTGTGGAAGAGCAAATATATGAAAAACCACTTAGTACCAATAAGGATACGAACGTAGTTAAAACATTAATCTTGCTGCAGCTGTTGTCAAGCCTGTCCCAGGGCTTAAGGTGGTTCCCTACAACTCCTCGGGAGAAAACAGCACGTGTGCTTCATACGATCTTAAGAGAAGGAAACTGGATCCGGGGTATTTTTCATTTAGATGTACAGAAAGACATGTGCTTCCTCCTCAGGATTCTTGTAGCCTTCTCTCATCTGCACGGTGTCTGTGAGAGCTTGGACAAACCCAGGGCTGGAGGCTAGAAAGAGCAGGTGGTGGGAGCTGCTGGGGATGCTAAGCTGTAGGATTTTATCTGGATGTTTGCAGAAAATGGGAAAAAAAATCCCATGAGAAGCAACCGCTAGTTTCTTATGGGATGCTGGAATGTTGCTGGGAGCAGCAACAGATGTGTCCTGTTGAACTGCTACCTTCAGTTCTTTCTGAAGGTTTTTTTTTTTTTTTCCCAGGATCCTGCTTTTGGGCTGATTCCCAGCAATCAATACCTTCCTCGTGCTTATCTTTTGCAGCCCTCTCTGCCTGATCTTTTAGCATCAGTCTAACTTCCATCTCATCTCTAATTTAAAATCATTTAAAAGGGGAAGTAGAGAAAGGAAAGGCCAGGTTCTTGACTTTACGGTATCTAGAAATTAAGTGATGCTAGCATTTGAAAGCTCTCAGGATTTTTAGGAAAACCTCAAAATTTTGGGCCTGGCAGCAAGGAGAGGTGCAGGAGCCAAAAGATGGTTGAAATGAGAATCTCTGAGGAGGAAGAAGGACCCCTTTCTCCCCTTATTGTTGAGGGTTTCTCCAGACAGGGGATGCCATATGTTTGAGGCGAGGGGTGTATTTTGTGCAGATAGCATAATTTTCTTTACGGAGTGAAATGGAAACCCAATTTTACCAGCTGGCCAACTGCTGTCTGGCAACTGGGTGCCCTGGGCCGGTGGTGGGGCAGGGCAACATGTTCCTGCCGTGCTCTGAATATCCACTGTACTGTGAGATGAGCTGGCCACAGGCCTGAGCCCACCAAGGCAGAGCCATGTCTTCACTTGGCAGAAGGCTGGGTATGAGGGGTGAGGTCGTGACACTGCAAGCATTCAGGTTCATGTGCCCTTAACGGAGACCTTCCTTCAGCTGGAGGTCACTGCTATGAGATGGGACGTTGCAAATGAGTGTCATCTGAAATTAAACAGCTGATGCTTTCAGCTTTACCCAAGAAATGTCGGTTGTTCCTCTGAGGCAACTGAAGTCAGATGTTCAGAGCAATTCCTGTCATCATCTTAATTACAGTCTGCGCTCGGTGTTGGTCATTGATGTAGGGTCAGATGGGCACAACAGCCTTCTGCAAGCATGAGCTGAAACACTGCAGTTGATTGTCATCTCGTCGCTGTGCTGGGAGCCTTCGCTGTAGCATACTCTGTCTTTATCTGCACAAAGGTCTTGGCCAGAGGCCTGGCATCATGCCGGCAGACTGGTCCTATTTCTGTTTGTTGATAGATCTCTCTTATATCTGATACCTTGATTAACGTGCATTGATTTCTCCTGTTTCTGCTGGGTGGAAAGGGTACTCCTAACAGCAGCCTAGGAACTGGTTTCTTTAGGAGGGGTTACTGCATCACATTTAAACCCCTCAGCATGTACAGCTATGAACCAGCGCTAAGCACAACGTATATTTTCAGGACTTGCTTTTCCCTGCCACTTAGTGGCTTTAAATGGCAAAATATTTTTGCAAAGACAAATTGCTTTGCAGGTACCATGCTGAGCTTCTGGAAAGGCTCCAAACACACAGAGGGATGCAGAACGACTCCCTGGATCCCCATCAACAAGGTGAGATGACCCCAAGCACTTATTTTCCACGTATGAAAACTAGAGGAGTGTGAAATGCTGACAACAAATTGCAGCACTGTTTCAAATTCAAGGCAGCTGTGCTGCTGCAAGGCTCGGAGGACTGGTTCACACAACCACGGCTCTCCTAGGACCTAGACCCTGAGTACTTTTGGTTTTAACTGCAGCAGAATTAAGACCACTTTTTAATATACATGGGCTGTTTCTGAGTAGGAAATAGCTATGGTAGAGCCGTTCCCCAGCAAATACAATCTGTGCTAATATGATGAACTTTTGAATAAATCTGTGATGCTGCCTCAGGACAAGCCATTCGATTATCAAACTGAGGAGAATACCTTACATTGCAGGGTGCTTGGCTACAATCTCTCTTCATTTTGTGAAGATGCAAGGGGCATCTGCAGTGGCACAATCACCCTCCTTTCCTAGATATAGAAAACCTGTATTTGTTCTCCAGTTTCTTGCACTGGGACAGCACGGTGACCCTCTGGATGCTGGATATTCCCCATTGGGAAGAACAACAGAGAGCTCAGCTTCTTTCTGCAGCACTCTGTCCCCTTCCCTCCCCTCTTCTCCCATCACTTACCTGTCTCTAACTTCCATCAGTTCACAGTACAGGGGCACTTCGAGCTCTGGGGTTTTAACCCTTTTCTCCCCAGCACTGGTAGGGAATTTAATTCACTCTATGTGGGTGCAACACACATGTTATTTATTAGAACCAGCAGCTCTGTAAGGTTAGGCAAGAAGTTGCTTTTCAAGGCCCTGGGTGGCTCTAAACATTATCAAACGTGGTCATTAGAACATGCTTTTCCAACTATTGAATGGTTGTGAACATTAAATATTTTGTTTTAATAAGTGCTTGCTTTTTCAGCTGCTGA
Organism: Chlamydotis macqueenii; assembly: GCF_036417535.1. NCBI lineage: Eukaryota > Metazoa > Chordata > Aves > Otidiformes > Otididae > Chlamydotis > Chlamydotis macqueenii. The sequence continues at coordinate 6,416,650 of NC_141567.1, read as the reverse complement.
GTGGCCTTAATCTTTTTTTTTCCCTCATTAAAAAATGTTGTTTTTCCAGCTCATGAGCCACTGAAAATACTGTTCTGTTTTTTTTTCTTCCTTTTTTTTTTCTTTTTAAAATTCACCGATTGGTTTCTTTTTATTTAAAAAACGAGTGAGAATTTTGGAGCCTTTAGCTAAAATAACTTGTTTTCAGCTACCAGGACAAGTATAGGGCAAGGGACAGGATAACATAAAATCAAACCTTGCTTGTGTGAACAAGTTCCACTGAGGTAAGAACATGCAAACTATCCAAACATCAGCAGATTGTCTTCTCTGTGTGCTCTGAAAGGACTGATGAATCACACTGCTGCATGCCAGTTTTCCCACCTGCCAATCAAGCCTGTCCTATTGTGTCGTACTATAGATTCACGGGGCAAGATATGAAGCAATCCTAGGGTCAGAGGTGAAGCAAGTGTGTTTTGGATTCAGAATGAAGACGAGAAGTTTGACTTAAGTTTCATTTCCTTTGTTTGTTCTATAAAGGAGACCATGTTACATAAGAAGAAAGGTAATTAGGAAGAAAGGTCTTTTGCTAAAGCGTTAGACTGGAAAGAGCTACTTCTGCTGTGGGCTTATTGAATGGCCATGAGAACTTCATCTGTGCCAAGACTCCATGGCCTAACTGTGGTCTTCACAAACTACTTGGGATGCTGACTATGCCCTATCTGACCTCCAGCTGTCCTTCCAGAAGTGAAGAGATGTCCTGTACATCCTGTATCTGCTAGTACTATGAGAACTTGCGATTACATCTCAAATAACATTACCTATCTCTGCTTAGGCAAATGGATTGAGATCTGAGTCTTTCTTCCTAGTTCTCCTGTAATAGAAAATCTCAGGAATCTGCTGGAGACAGAGGCTTCCCCTTACAATGTGCACTACCACTCCTTCTTCCATAGGTCCCTGACTTTCATGGTTGCTCTGATGGAGAAGGAGATATTGACAGCACGGAAGGCAGTTGACAAGAAGTGAGCAACATCTTGCTCAGCTGGGGAGCTCTCTTAGGGCATCCAAAAGTGGCAGCTTTCCCCTGTGGCTGGGGCATTTGGCTTTCTGCAGCTTCTAAATCACGCACTTGGAATGCACTGTGCATCAGCCTGGAAGGGAGTCAAACCGTTTTATGAAAGCTGCAATTAGTGGCTTCCCACAAATAGCATCTAGCTCTGACAAGTGGCTGCTCTGTAATGCTGTTTATGGGCTTGTTTCAGGTAATGGAATTTCATTGCCTTTCAGGTGCTCTTGCCACAGGAAGCACATATATTTTTTCAGCTCTGTGATTTTTTCCACTAAATTGCACAAATAATTATATTTGGGCAAGTGCATTGGAAACATTTTACTCTGCATTTATTTTGCAGCTCAAGTCCTTCATGAAAGGAAGAATAAATATTTTCTTCTAGGCAAGCAGCTGAGGTGAGAAAACAGAGAGAGAGCAGAGATAGTGGGGAAACAAAACCTGTTCTTCACATATAATAAATCAGTGTATCTGCACTGACTGAGTGTACCTGTGCTGATTGGCATTGGCGGATAAGTGGATCCAAAATTTCCCCCCTTCTCCATCCCCAGCTGTGGCAGCTCCTAGCAGCCACTACCTGAAGTCATGTCTGGGTCTCCTGGACATGAGTGCATCTTCCTTGGAAGACCAGGGTATGAAGTGATGTGGAAGACTTTCCTGACCCTTCTCCTGCACAGTTATATGCAATTGCTGTCTTTGTAGGAATTCAGTGAATCAAACTGAGAGTTCAAATCATCTCTTTCAGTGTAGTGGATGATTATGTGGTCTCTAACTGTGGATTATTATGTTGTGGGAACAGAAGGCAAGAGCAAGTCATGTTGGTTCTGATTGGCTTGTGTAGTGTAATGGTTTACCTGGGATGATATAGGGAATCCAGCAACGCATGGAACCTCCCTGTGTGGTCCATGCTTAGCAGAGTCCTGCTGAGCTGGCTGCACTGGCGTTTCGTAGGAAAAAGCATCCCGCATGAATAGCAGTGGAAAGAAAGCCTGTGAAACGAGATCACTTAGGCTGAGCCAGTTAGGTCACGGTTAGGCATAAACAGCATTTGTAAGGAGAGCGGAGCACCAAACTGCAGAGCGTCCTCTTTTGTTCACCAGTCTTGCTGTAATCATAAGCCTCAAAGGGAAAAGAAGGCCATGAACCCAAGAAACAGGTGAATCAAAGGCAAAGTAGTTGCTTCAAGGGGGGAAAATTTGAAATCAAGGTTGCAGAAAACCAGGGCTCCTAATAGGATAATGCAGGTAATACTATCACACAGTACTAAACAATACAGAACTAATTAGCTCAAATATTTGCTGACAATGTGGGTTTTGAGGAGAGGGGGGCATGGGCTTTCATAAAACTTAATTAACTCATAGAGTAAATCAGTTTCTTTCATTGCCACAACAGAGCCAATCAAGATAGGCTTAGTGTTTGCTCATTTGGAAAACGATTAGGATTCCCATTTAGACTTAATTACAGTGCAAAGGTTGACAATTATCATCTTTGTGGAAGCACTGGATGCCACAATATCTCAGTTGAACATGTGCCTATAATTATAGACATCATTTTCTTAGCAGAAAATGTAACCCACTTATTACCTGGATTTCATGCCTGTAATTAGAGATAGTAGAAATGAAAAAAAAAAAAAAAAAAAAGAAGGGGGCTGGTGCTGAATTATTTTGGATAGTTCCATAGCAAATTACTTTATGCAACTGTTTGTCACAAATTAAAACCTTGGTTTCTCGTTTTTACTCCTCATGGAAGGAAATTTGTAGGCATACATAGGAATCAAACTAGCCACATGGGTCATATTTTGACACGGCTAAGAACACCACTGCCTCAGACTGATTTGGTTCAGAAACCGTGCCTTATACCTCCCTGAAGTTTCTTGTGTTACATGGGCACGGACTTGTCACCCAAGTCATTGCAGAAGCGAGCTGCTGCGAGAAACTTGGTCAGTCACTTAGGAAAGTCACAGCTTGATCTGAACCAGAACCAAACAGGCTTAGCCTGTGGGTCAAAATAAACCACATTAATGTTAAAGTTTGCAGGAAGTGCTTGACTACAGTCATGTTTAATATTGCAAAACACATGCGATAAGCAGGTTGAGATTCCTCCCAGTTGCCAGCCTAGGTCTCTGAAGGAGACCATTTCAACTCATTACATCCAGGGGCTGCACCACAGCTGAAATAAGAGAAAAAGAAAGTTCAAAGCGTTATACAAATACTAATTACTGATAAGGCAGGAGGTATGATGGGGATGTAAGAAACCCAAGCTTGCTTCAGTCAGATTTGTCACTGTCCCTGGGCCTCTGTTTATCCCAGGGGCTCGTAAAGAAGCTGTGGGAGAGTGCCCTTTGCAGGGAGCAGCAATGGATCAGCACAATGCCGAGCACTAAACCAGTATCACGTTTAACAACAAAGTGGAATTGGCTCCTTCCCTTAGTTTCTGTTGCATTTATTTCCAAGCCGGGGTGAGTGAGGTGGAAGAATGCAGGACTCCAGACTCCCTGTATTTGTTTCACGCAGGACATGCCTGATCTTAGAGTAACATCTGAACTTCCTGGGGAAACGGTACAAGTGACTTTGGGACCAGGGCATCACCTTTTTTTTAGCAGCATTTTAACTACCTGCCAACTGAAATGTTGAGTTTGCCTCAGACTATTTGCAAGGGGTAGAAGGAAGGATAAAGTCTCCACTTATATATCATTTTAATTTTCTATGATCAATGAAGAAACACAGCATTCAATATTTCTGCCTTCCTTTGCCCTGCTTCTCTTGAAAAACATCATTTGCCTCCTGAAATGAGCACTGCCCTGTTAGGGGGGAAAAAAAAACCAGCTTTGTCAGGTCAGGTCATCTCTGTGCACCATAATCGTCAAATAGTGTCAGCAGGATTTCAGGGAGTGCATTTTTGTAGCTGATTCCTGTGGAAAGGCAGAAAGGTTTTTTTGTTGGATCTCCAGAAATATTTACTTGTGTTTTCACTGAGTTATAGGTACAGATAAAAGGGAAGAAAACAAAGTTTTGAGCATTGTCTGTGTCCTTTTGAAAGTTTTCTGTTCAGCTGCTTTTAATATCGCCTGAGCATTTTGCAAGGAGAATAGAAACAGTGATGGAAGTAATAGAACACCAGAAATAACTTCTTACATTGTTTGAGGTGCTTATAATGCTGAAGGCCTTTGCTTTTATTTAGTTTTTTATATCTTATTCATTGGAGCTTTATGTCGCCAAGGAGCTTGCATGGTATTATTGTGTTGATTTGGAAAAGCTGAGAGGGTGGATTTTTTTATGTCTTGGCTCCCAGCTACCTGGCAGCAAGAAGCTCCATCAGATTTCAGCAGAGAATCCCGCTCATCTCCAGGCTTACGAGCAAGCCGAAGCCCTGCAAGGCCAGATGCTGCTTGGTGTGACAGCCAGAGGACTTCCATATGTCTTTTCAGATGGGAGCTCAGAGCTGGAGCATCTTGATTGCTCCAGACAAGTCCGAACAGGGCACCTGTGCCCCTGCCACAGCTTTCAGCGCAGCTTTCTTTTGAACTGCTGAACTACAAATTCCCCTCCCATCCGAGGAACCGTGGTGGGTGGGACCAGGGGGAGAAGAAAGAGGTGCTCAGCGAATGAAACACCGGTAGGTGTGCATGCGTGGGTGGTGAGAGCAGCTGACTTTGCCAAACGCACTTGGATTCACTCCACCAAGCTGAGCGCAGTTGGGAAAGCTGGCAGGGTTTAATTGCCTGGTACCTGCAGAAGCTCCTGTGGAATGCCTGGTATCTCCAGCCTACACACAGTCAAGCAATCAGTTGCGGTGATCGGAGGTTCAAAGAAATAGGCAGTATTAAGAAATTGTCTAACTTGTTTTAAAAGTAAGGATAATAGAGTTTTTGTTTTGTTGTTGTTTTTTTTTTTAAAAAAAAAAGGGAGCCCAAGGAGAGATGAGTCCTCCTAACACAAGGGAGAAGGAGAAAATGAATGGAGTGGGGATTTGTTAGCAAACACTGGTTCAGGCCTATTTACCAGCCTTGTGCAGAACTAGTTGTGCCACTTCAGTGTTTATTTATCAACTACAAGAGTCCCAGGTACAAAAACAGACGCAGGAACTTATTGGCGCACAGGCATTTGTTGGCTGGCAGTAGAGGCATGCGAAATCCCAGGCAGGAGCTGCAGTGCTGTACGTAGCTCCTGCCTTTGGCGTGAACAAAATCAAAATCCTACAGATGGGTTTTTAAGGGTTCAAAAGCCAATGCTGTAGTGTGCAATTACAGGTCACTGGCCTTTGGAAGATGGGCAAAAAGATTCAGGAGCAAATAAACACGCTGAAAAGAACCTCCTGCAACCTTCATAGAGCCACATTTATATCAAACTACTGCAGCATCAGAAATTTTAGGTGGATTTGCTTTCTTCCCTCAGCCACCTTCAATATCATGGTCGGGTTTTTTTTCAGAAGACAGTAACAAAATTGTGTATATCTGTCCCAGCCAGAAGCAGTCTGAACAACCCTGTTGTTTTAACATTTATGAACTGGGTTTTTTTTTTAGACAGAATAAGTTATGGCTAGTCAGTGTGAGTTTTAAAAAGCACGTTGATTTTCCTATCCTTATCTGAATTCAGGTTGTGTATGTTAAATGATTACTCTGTCTTTAACTCTTGGAGATGCTGCCAGCCTTAGAGACATCAGTCTTGTAAGGTAAACACTGCAAGAAGTCAAGAAAAATAAATTTCTTGTTACAAGCATTTCTGGGGTTATGCCTGGAACAGAGTGCAAGTGGAGTTTTAAATTGCAAGGATAAGTATCTGAGATAGCTGCAGTGTTATACAGATATATAAGAAAATTATTGGTTTATTATTGTTGTTACTTTAAGTATAAAACTGAGCAGAGAGGGACCTTTTTCTGCCTTTTCTCTTTACTACAGGTATCTCATACCGGAGTTATCAGCTGTGATATTCAAAGATGAGAGTGACTTTAGAGTGGTGATTGTGAGAAACTCTTGCATGGAGGCACAGATTTGGTGGCTAACAAAGAAGGCCTTGGATGCACACACCTCTGAGATGTATCGGTGTTTGCATTAAATGAGGATAAGGAGCAATAATTGAGCTCATACTCATCTGCAGGATAACTGTTAAAAACATTTTTGAGAGAGGTCCAGCTTGTGCAAAAAAATAATCTAAATACTCAAACACAAGCAATTTACTTTTGATACAGAGTGCGTTGTATTAGTGAGCTGGAGAGACAGAAAATGAAAGGTGAAGTGGCCCAGATCACCTTGGCTTTGCCATTTGGGGCTTTTGAGTGCCTTATCTTGAAAAGAAGGTACAGAAATAAGCACCTTCTGAACATGCTATTATCTTGAGAGTATTTGAGGGTGAGAGAAGCTTGTTGTATGTGAAAAATATCCTTAGGAATAATGCTAAATGTAACAGAAGGTGAATGTGGAAGAAATGATGGGGAGCAGAACAGAACCGGTAAGCAGGTTTGTTGTGGCTTAACAGACATCTCCAGGAGGAAACCTTCCATGCTGGACAAATGGGAGCCTGCAGAGGCCTGCGGGCAGAGGCAAAGCCAGCTTTGCGTAGGAACATCTCGTCCAAGGATGGGATCCAAAGAAACAGGTCCAGCTCTGTCTCCAGCACAGCTCAGTGCTGTGCATTACGTGAGTGTCGATGTATTCTTTGCTCTTGGCTATAGTCAGGCTGTGACGGTCAATAACATCTTTAAGGCCTTCATATTCTCCCTGGAGGAAGCCCTGGAGGTCACCACTCCACATCACACCTGGTTTGCAAGCAGATCTCTTCTTGCAGGGGAAAAATGAATGTCTAATTTGTTCAGCAAGGAAATATGTTTTGAATCTCTCTGTAATCTGACTCCCTGGATCAGGAGAGATAGTGCATGGTTTTTGAGACAGAAATATATCCCGTTTTTGAAGTGGTTGGGAGAAGGCAGCGATCTGTGTGGGAAAGCTGGAGAAATGGCAGGAGAGAAAAAAAAAAATACATGCATTAGTGGTTTATGCCTTCCAGACATTTACAAACTCTGGGTAATGCAACTCAGAGGGAATTTCAGTCATTCCAAGGAGACTGCATGATTTAAGAGGGCATAAGGGTTGCAGTTTGCTCTATGGTTTAACCCGCAATTAAAACTGCCATCAGCCAGCTGAATATCTGGAAGGAATTTGGGGGTGCATTTTTAGGAGCACAGACATCAATAAGGCGTTGCTTTATTGCTTCGGTGATCTGTCACCTCAGTATCATCTGGCCCTGTGCTGCTCATGGTACGGAGGGGTTAATGTGTAAAACATACTGCAGCTTCAACAGGTTTGGTGAAAACAAAGCCAGTCTTGTGTTTTTTGCAATTCTGACTTTTTTTTTCACATGTGCCGTTGCTCATTCGTTCTTTTGTGTGCTGTAAAGACCACCTCCCCAATCCAATCTTCCTTGCTGGCCTACTTTCTGCTTCCCAGCAATAATTTAAATAAAGACAGTGTGCAGATGAAGGTCCAGTGGCCATCATCACCTCACGATCTAATTAAGTTAAAACTTGGACAGTTACAAGCTTCTTTAATAGTCTCCTACCCATTGAATGCAGTGATATCTTCCAGTCCTTTTCCTAAATAGCTGCAACATTAGAAAAGGTCCTAGAACAATTCCTATTGCATTCTGCTTGCAGAGACCACTTTATTTTGTTTAATATATAGTGTTATCCCAAGGCTGGGATAAGTTCTCCTAGTACTTTTCTTCATTTATCATTTTCCCTTTTCTATTCCGTTCCAGTACATTTCATTCCATTCCCTTTTCTTCCCTCCCCTCCTTGTATTTTCCATATTTTTGACATTTGAAAATATTTTTCTGCCTTGGTTTTTGACATGTAAACATAAGGCATATATCACTTTCAAAAAAACACCCCAGTCTGCATTGTGATGAACAACAGATGTGAATGACAGCAATGAGAAAAAAACATCAAGCATTCTCCTTCTTGTATCTTGAAAGACATTAAAAAAGGGGAGGAAAAATATTTGCAACTGGGATGAGAACTTCAGTCTACTGAGGGTTTAATTTTTATCCCTATTTTATTAGGAAAGGGAAACAGAGGCAGAAGGACTTGCCCAAATGAGTCAGTCACTCAGCCTGAACAGATGTGCTGGCATGATTCTGGTGTCTTTCAGAAATACTAAGACTCATTTGATTGTGAAATACTTGCTGATGCACATTATCAAGGAGCCTCAGAGGGGTTTCATTTCAGAGCTAGTGGTTTGAGGCTGTTCTGAAGTGAAGGAAAAGTACATAATACCTCATATTGTAATAAGACCATGAGCAAGGACCCAGAACAACCAAATTCAGTTCCTTTGCCCTTTGTGCCATACTTCACATCTTCATACAGCACCAGGGGAGAGTTTGAGATCATGGAAACTGGAGTGAACTTGCAGTGTTTCAGCTAAGAGAAGTATTGAGAGTGACTGGACTTAAAATCATGGGCAAATTTCAACAGCTTTTTCTGATCCATCTACTGGGGGAATCTGATCAGGATAATTTGATCCCCGTCTCTTCAGGTGTAAAGTGATTTTAGTGACAATGGAAGTCCCCAAAGTGATGTACTTGTGGTTTGCTTCCTTACTTGTGCCCCTCTCAGGACAGCTAACTAGAGCAATTAATCGGCTTGCTGTTAAGGTTGTAATTTGGTTCATGATTAAAGTCCTCCTTCTCCCATGCACTGTTGCTGTCCCCTTTCCAAAGAGAACCTAAATCAAGTAACTGGAGATGTTTCCTAACCCTGAATTGCCAAGGAAAAATGTGGAGTTGCAGTGCTGGGTATTGAGGATGGTTAAGCATCTGATCACAGCTCCATTTGCAGTAAAGGCACTTCAGAAAGCCAGAACAAAATGTATTCTGCATGGCACCAAAATGCAACAAAAAACTTCAAAATACACCAGAAGCTGCTTAGCCAAGGCAGCAGAGAAGTCAATATAGGCTGCTAAACTAACTTCAGAAGCAGAGTGAGTGCTGGGTTCATGCCCCATGGTCATCTGCAGCTGATTACCAGTAACCTCTGGAAGAAGAATGGTCATCTTCACATTGGTTCAGATGTGCTGCAGGGTGCTGCACTCTTCCCAGGGAATGCGCGTCAAATGCGCTGCCTTTCGAGCACTCTGAAAAGGCTTTCAGACCCTCCTTAGATAGCACTCAGAGTCTGAATATATTTTATATCCTAGCAAGATCACATAGGAGGGAGCCTGTGCTGTTATGAATAAAAAATGAGGCATACTGGGGATAGTCTAAAAAACCCATTTTAGCTGTTCGTTTTTATTTTCTTATGAATAAGGTTACCATTGTAATTTGGAAATCAGCTTTTTTAATCCCTTTTTTTTTTTAAAGGAAGAGGTGAAGGAATCTGAATTGCAGATATTTTCATTTTCACCATTTTTAAAAAAAAAAAGCCTTGCAAGCATGTTTCTGTAAAAACACAGGGCTTAGGATGCTTCAACAGTAGCCAAAGCAGGCAGCAAAACATGTGAATGCCTCCAGACTGCTTCCAGGGTTTTGTTCCACTGCCAAAAACTGAGATGTAGACTCACAGCATGAGGCAGCAAACTTCTCTGGCTTTATGTGCTCCCACATGAGGTGGATTTAACATAAGACTGTTATGCTTCCCAACACTTCTCCCCTTCTATTCCTCCCTCAAGATCTTGGTTTAAAAACTAAGAGAATAATATGAAAGTAATTCTGGATGCAGTGATACTGAAGGCAGATGAAACAACTTTTCCCGTTGCAGCACATATTTATAAAACACCTACACTTGTGAACCCTTCGGAAAGATCAGTTTCAGTGTGTTCCATCAGGTTGCTTTCATCTTGTGCGTGTGGATGGCCAGGTATTGGAGTATCTCTTGGATGATGTCTGTGCTTCCTAGGGCTGCTTGGAATACAGGGTCAAGGTGCTGGAAGGACATAGAGTTTCTGCTCAGCTGGATAGGTACAGGTACTTGCCTTCATTTATCTTTCTACCACTCAAGGAACTCGGGATGAGCTCTTTATCGTGCCCTAAGTAGCAGATGAATCCTGTCATCATGATTCTATGATTCTATCATAGGGCAACCTTTCTTAACCTCCCGTTCAACTTGCCTGTTTTCCTGAGATCCTCCTCAGCAATGGAAGTTAATTGTCTCCAGGGTAAGGAAATCAGCAATCACTCCTGGCTGCAGGGTTTAGTCTCTTAGATATCATCGTTGGCATTGGGAACCTGACAGCAATTAAAGGTAGTTAGCCACGGTTTGGTGGATATAAACCTCTGCAGGCAGCAGTTATGGTTTGCTGCTATTCCCTTACCCTGCAGGAGGTGAACTATGGGGGACCATTGCATTTGCACCCTGGGCCCTTTTGCAGCCCTCAGTATAGCTCTGACCTTCCAGGACACCTTGAGGGATGCCGTTGTGAGTCAACTCTGAGGACTTCCTTTACCAAATCTTGGTTCCCAATTCACATGATAGTTGGAGATACTGACCTGGAGTCTACAGAACGTGTTTTCAGGATGACCTTTGGGAAGCCTGCTCCGTATGTATGAGGTATGTGTGTCTGTAGGCAAACATGAAATCCCCAGATCTATATGGGTAGAAGTACATCTCATCAGAGAGAGACTTTGATCACCCATATGTAATTTTCTTACATGCAGATGTCAACTTTCATAAAGCCTATGGGTTCTGTTTCAGATTTATGTGAAAGTTTTGCCCCTGTTTATTTTGAACCACTTAAGAAAGATTGACTGGCTCCTTGAAAGATTGTCAGCCCTGATTAGATCAACCTTTAGGGATCATGTAGTAGAACCCTGGCAGGAACGTATGTTTGGAAATCTTCATTTGAACTGTCTTCTGCTTCAGTTTTGCTTGTACGTTGAAACAAGCAGACAGTAACGCTCTGTCATCTGCTGTCCTTCAGTTAAGTGGATCGTAAGAGATGTCATTAGACGATGAAGTGGTTTCTGAAGGTTTTGTCAGAGAATGGCTTCTGTGGGTCTCCTGCTTATGCAGAAGTAGGGGAAAGCTATGAAAGCAGGGGAATGGTGAGAGGTTGGAGCTGGCCCGGGCCAGGGAGCTTCAGTGGAGAGGTGAGGACCTTGGGGTGGAAAGGGGAGAGTGTGGCTGACTTTCACAGCATGCTGCAGCCAGCCCAGGGGCACGAGCCAGAAGGAGGGGAAAGCAGCGTAGAGGAGCTGGTCACAAAGGAAGAAGATGAGACCTGGCTGATGTGTAGCCTTGAGAGCTGGAGGAAGCTCTGCTTTCTGCTCTCCAGACCCAGCTGGCTTTGCCAGTAAGTCAGATGAGATTTCACTTTTCCATAAAAGCCAGACTAAGATAACGTGGTCACTCTGAAAACTTTACAAACATACCAACTGCTGCAACTCCTGCAAAACACAGATTATTCACCCCCCTCCATGTAATTCTCTGTTGCATCATCAAAAGCATCAACAAGCAAGCTATCTGTTATCTCAGACTTCTCCATGCCTGGTATTTCAGACAGTTCTTGCCTTTGACTGCTCAGTTTGTTGGGCAGAGCTTTTCAGAGTTTGAGCAAACAGGCAGAATTTAGTCACCTTTGCTTTGGAGTTATATCAGTCAGTCCTAAGCCTCTTACCCAGATCATCTCCAGTCTCTCCCTCCTCTCCTGCTTCTGAACAAAAGGCCACAGAAAGAGATCACAATCCAGAAGCCGTCTTCCTGACGTGTTCGTGCACGTAGAATATTTCCCAGCAGCAAATGCATTTTTCTAATCTCAAGACTTTGCTTTGTGCAGACCTTGAGCAATAGAAATTCACTGCCAGACAAATTCCCCTCTGCTATGTACAAGTTCTGCATATCAAAGGTATCAGGCACAGGATTCATCTGTATAAAACTGATTTATTAGAACTTATGAAACCAGGATTTATTCACGTGGCACTGCAGGTGAGCAGCATGGTGTAACTGTAGAATGGCATCACCGAAGGGCATTTCATTTGCTTAATGTCTAAACAGAGTCAGAAATGGGGAAAAGCATGTTGAATAGCTAATGACAAAGTGGGGTTGCAGTGATTTCTGCCAGATCTTTCAAGTATCAAACAACTCCTTGGTTCTGTCTGGTCAGCTTTGAAAGTTACTATTTAAGATTAAAAATTTTCAGATACTCAAAGCTTGTTTTTAAAAGATCTATTATTGTTAGCATTCAGAGCCATTCTGTCCCGCCACTGTTGAAACAACCCTCCTGTTTGCATGTTCACCTGTATTTCCATGTGGCACCCAAAGGATAACTCAGTCTGTCACTGTCTGTAGCCCCTCTCAGTGTGAAGGGTTGTTAGGCTGACAGCTCTGTCGTGTCTGCTTCTGCCTCAGTGTATTTTGCCTCTGAGAGTGGAGCTGGCACCAGCACCCATCTTCTGAATATCCCTGAAGAGCTTTCAAACAGGAGGAAACTCCTGGATGGGGCCGTGCTCTGCGGGTGGCTCTGCAGCATCAGTGAAGGCAGCCCCCGCTGCATCAACATTAAACCAAGCACCTGGTTGTCTCTGAGCTGCCAAGTTGTCACTGGTATCTTGAAGAGCCCTTAGCTCCCCTTTAAACTGATGGAAATAACAAAATCTTAATTTCTTATGTGATGACTTCTTTAATTTCAGACTGTATTGGAACTGCCAAACTGAGGTGAATTATATACAAACATGCTGAGCCATCAAATCCCAAAGACTTTTAAATTACCAATATATTTCAGATTAAAAATCCTTACTATTCAATCTTTCCTGCTGTTCAACATAACACTGGATACCTAATAGCATTCCCTGTTAGATTTGCTTTTTATTAAAATAGAGGTCTTATCTTAGCGCTCTGCTACTGCTGCTATATATGCTTGTAAATTAAATCAGGGGAGATGTATAGATGTCCACATGCTGATATAAAACAAGAGAGAAGTAAAAATAATTCAGCACTGCATATTTGAGAATGCAAGGGGTTTTGGTTTGCTTGCTTTGCTGACTAAGCTGCTCCTAGGGCTGGTTCTGATCACAGGATTTCAGCCATGTAACCTCGAGGCTGATAGCAACCGGTGGAAGCAAACTTCGTTAAAACTGGCATGAGTCAGACTGGCATGAGTACAGAGACCTGAATCCTACTCTGTGTTTGCATTCATGTCCATTAAAAGCAGATAAAAGGAATGAAGGAGAGATGTTATGTAAGGAAAATGCAGTGATAATGATACCCGAGGATGTTTCTTCTCCGTTTTTTGAAATGTAAAATATTAAGCTAGTCAGTGAGGGAATGGGATCGGCAGAATTATAGGTTCTTGGGAGTTTATATTGATCCAGAGGAAAATGAAATTTAGGAAGCGCTTGTATAGAAGGGGGCTTAAATGTTTAAAGCAGATCTAAGAGTCTGTAGGTAATTTTGCGTTCAATCAAATAAAAATGTCAATTGAATGTTCTCCCATGCACCCAAGGAAACCTTTTGGGTTTGTGTGTGTAGGTGTATTGACTCAGTGCTGCTTGTTCACAGAATCGCTCTGAACAACTCAAAACCTCAACCAGCAGTCAGTTAATTTACAAAGGTAAGAGTGGAGTGCGGTAGTTACTTGTGGATCCCGCGGCCCAAACCCCGTCAAAGTAAGAGCACGACACAGCTATCTCTTGTTATTCTGGTTTGGTTTCCGTTTTTAAAACGATTCCAACATGTTGGCTTATGGTTCTGAAACCCTGCAATTCTTTGATAGAAAGTGTTGCTTTAGTTTGTTAGTCAGTTATGAGTTCATGTATCCACCTGACGCAAAGGATGGGTGTGAGTTCCTGTGATGAAGCACAAGAGGATTATTGTAATCCTTGTCACCAGGGGAACAAGCCTCAGCAAAGCTTCATCTTCTGCTCCCTCCTCAGGTCCTTACCACCTGACAGAATGACTTGGTTGGTGATGGAGAGGATCAGGATCTGTTCTGAGATGTCACAAGCTTAGGGGCTTCTCTGTTTGGGGTGGATTTTTTTTATTTTTTTATTTTTTATTATTATTTTTTTTTTCAGGAGAGCTTAGCACACTTTTCCACTTCATCTCATTGCAGGGAACAGAGAAACCAATGGCTCATTTAGGCTGGAAATACAAGGGAGTTGCTCACCAACAGAGATCAGATGTTCTCGAGTAACCTCTGAAGTAGTGACAAAAACTGAACAGCTTTTAAGACATAGATCAATAAATGAGTGAGATACTAGTGTTAAGGATCTGTAGTGACTTTCATCAGGGTTAACAGCTTCACAAGAGATACTAAGCTTGATTAGTGTTGGAGACAATTTCACTGTATGGATCTCAGATCTGACCTGTGTGGTTGCCTTGTAGTTGAGCAGCAGTGCACTGCACTGGTGTGGCTCCTGATTTGCACTGCTGGAAAAGCAGAATGGAGCCAACATAATTTTGAGATATTTTCTGCAATTCCTTATTCAGGTTTTATAGAACCCTACTGGTTTCCTCCCTCTTAAACACTTTAATATTTTCTACCATAAAGAGTTATGTGGAAGGCAAGGAGTATTCAGGAGGGAGGAGGCAGTGAAGCAGCCATGGATATGTAATAAATTAATGTAATTACTCAGCTTTGCATTGTAGCTCAGAGATGTCCCTTCTACACATGCAGTGCATGCATTAGTACGTGGTAATAATGGTAATATAGCATCAATAGAAACAAAGCTGGACACATAAACACCCTCTGAAACCCATCCTGTTTCTAGATACGGTACATTGCCACATCTGGCTCCATGCTAGCAGAATGGGGCTTTCATGCTATTTTTACTCCAGATTTTCTTTTCATAGGACTTTTGTTTGACTTCCCACTGCCTCTCTCCCCTCCTCTTTGCCTCTGACCGCACTCCACAGCAACAGTGAACATGCGAAATCACATCAGCAGGCCAGTCACAGGTGAGAGACTGTAATCCCATTCTTTTACAAACCTACCATTATTTTTGTGGTTGCTCCATCCAACTGTTCCTGCTGGCTGAAGGGCTTGGTTTAGCTCTCTCAATCCGCTGAAAACACTGCTGCTAAAATAACCTTCCAGACTTCTTCTGGCCCTGTCTTTGGACCCTCCCTGTGGAGCAATTCTCTCAATCAGAGTAAAATTGTTTTCCTTTAAAGCCTATATACTTTGGCATGTTCAATCCATTCTCATATCCCAGTCTTACATGTGTACCCTCATCCACTGCTTCTGTACTGAAGTTTGGAACAACAGCTATTTGTTTCACTTTGGATCAGTTACCCAAGTTTGTAAAAGACAATTGAAAGTAAAATACGCCATGCTCCGGGAGCAGAGGTGTGGCAGTGATGTCTGTGCTCATATGAACCTTTGCACAAATGATCACTGTGACCTTTGTGAAGGTAACTTAATTGTAGAAAAATCTGAGAACAAGGCCCATGGTTGCATTCTTCAGTCATCTCCATTAGTAATGAAAAGTAAAATTGGAGAGGGGTTTTAAGAGCAAGATCTACTAGTTATTTGGTTGAGCAATGCTGTTATGCTATGGGATTTTTGAGCTGGGAGATAAACCCCGCAAATAACCACCCAAGAACCCATGGGAATGAGTGTTTTCTTCACATAACAGATGGTAAGCAGAGAGATTCCAGTGAGATGGTCTTTACTACTCTACTGTAGGGTGTTATTCTGCTTTTCAACTGTACAAGTCCCACACAGTTTACATTCATGAGGGTGCAAGAAGTTGTTCAAAACCATTTTTTCCTTTCCTTCCCTGCCTTGACAGGAGTGTGAACATGCCATTGCACTCCTAAAAGGTTCTGCAAAGAGTCTCACCCCTTCCTCGAGACATACCTGAGGAGAAGTTTCCAGTCTTTGTATTCATGCAAAACTAATATAAGAACATCAGTACTGTACTTTATTCTCAGAGTGAAAACTTTAGAAAGTGTTTTTAACAGATTTTTTTTCTTACTGACTGGATTGCCCTGCAGTGCAGCATGAAGTAGTTTATGAGCAACTTGTCAATTAAATATTTCACGTTGAGGGAACCTGTGATTTAACATATAAGCACCAGTCCATCTGCAATGGACTATTTTTAATATCTCTGGATCTGTGATAATATGTTTAATTAAAGCCAAATTGAAGTTTCTATTACTCATTTTTCTCAAAGCTGCTCTATATAAATGTTCTTATGAAATATAATGAGACTGAATGATTTCAGATGACAATACCAAGCCAAAACTAGAATTTTTCTGGAACTATTCTAAAAAAAATGCAAAACCAAATATTTGGTGTTTCTTGCGATTCTCAGTAATTTGAGTAATTTATATAGCAGCTTCTTCGCAAATTGTTTTGAGGTAAACGTTCATGGCCAAAAGCAAAGTCATAGATCAAAAATCCCAGTGAATAATGGATGCAATATGCAATAGCATAACACACAGGCGTGCTTGCACATAGTCTCTCATGTAATTAAAATGAGCACAGCTTTGCTTCACACCTTAGTGGCTTTAATAATCACATTCAGATAGCAGTCTGGGAAAACCCTGTAACATCTGGGCAGCCCCATTTGTCCATTACAGGTGCTGTGTCCTCTCATTTGTGTTTCTATGCACTCTAACTAATAAGGACATTGCAAATACTGAAGCTTTGGAAGTAAATATTTTTTTCTTTGGAACTAAAATAAACACCATTCAGTCACAACAGCTTTAACTTTTGTTCCCTCTTGTTTTGTCTCTTGCTTAAAACAATAATAATAATAAAAAACATACTAACTTGGTTAGGCATTTCCTGAATCAGTACTAAGTGAAACACAGAAATGACTTTCTGTAGGCAGCTGGAGTTACTAGAAACATAGAGGTGTTTCTATCCTAGGTGCAAAATGTACTTGGTTAAACACATATTGTCTTTAGAGCACCCGCAGCCTGACCGGAAGCACACGCACTGGATAGGACTTCAGAGAAATATTTACAATTGGATCGGCGGTAGAAGCATGACTGCACTTCTTTGTCAGATTTCCCAATCATGTCAGGTTCATTCGGCAGGGTGATTCAAGGACCATATCAGCTTTGATGGCTGCACAGTTTACAGGAAGCGAGAGCTGTGTTAATATTGTCAACGGATGCTTTTGTGTGGGCCATGCAGTACAGTAACTTTGAAAGCTTCTGGCTGGCTGATATCTGATCTCACAGTACCTTCAACCCTTTACAAGACTGACTTTGGTCTCCAGTGGGTCCATATCGATCTTTGGTCATATTGTAAAAGAACACATCTACTCTTGTTTTGATTAATTTTTTGTTCTATCCTTCCTTATCCTCATCTCCTGGTCAGAATTTGCTGATTGATTATTATTTGAAATAGATTGATCTACACTTTCCTGCAAGCCTTACAACTAGACCAAACCTTCGTTGCAGGTCAAACTGTTATTTTGTCACTTTAAGCTAGATCTGTGAAACTGAGATGGGGCTGTATGATTGCCAGAAGGACTAATATCTTCATGGGATCATCCAAACAGACATACAAATTACAAGCGAAGCCCAGCAACTGGAAAGGGCATGTTTTCCAAATTCAAACATTTCATCATGTCTCCCTACAGACTGAGTAGTTGCAAGAGATTTCCTGGTTGGTGTAGGGTGAGTTAATTGGCGTGAGTGGAATGTCCAGGTTAGAAAAAGAAACATCTTGATGTTGTATTGACTTTTTAAGTGGCTTTTCAAAGCAACAAGTGTTTCTTTAGAACAGTTGGTGGAAATTGTATGCAGCTCAGCTGACACGCAAACAATTCTGCACAGCCCTATAGGGATAAGCAGGAAACTAGAGATGGAAATTTTTGGCCTTTTTGGCCAAGCAGATTTATTAGGCTGCAGTAGCAAAACTTTCAGAAATGTTCCATTTCAGCAACCATTGGTCTACTTACTGAGAGAAAGGATTAGACAATAAAATAATTACAGTATTCTCTAAATATTTGAAGATAGACAAGTCCTAATCGACTTTTTTAGAAAACAGCACAATGATCTTTCCCTGGAAGGGATAGTGAGGCCAATGGAGGCATGAGATTGGACTGGAAAAGTTGCGGGATAAGTTTTCTGTGTCTTCAAAACTTTTATTATTTTCTGTTTCTCTTTCTCTCCGTTTTTTTTCTCCTCTATTTAGGCCACAAACCCTCCTGAGCAGGAAGTGTCTTGCATGTTCCCAGGTTGCTGGAAATTCCAAGGTCCACTGTAACACAAGTAATGTAAAGCAACATTTGGTTGATGTAACTGTAAGAAGAAATTGAAAATGAAAAGGAAGACATTAGGCTGGGGAGAACAGCAACAAGCATCAGATGAAGTTATTATCCAGGTTGGCTGTTAGGCAGGTCCCTGCAAGCCTCGTTGGAGTCTGCCTTAGGAAATGCCCCTTCCAGCGAAGTCAGAACCTGCCTGTGAACATCGTGGGGCTGGAAATGAGAAAGCTTTTAACCAACAGTGACAAGAGCTTCTGGAAGAGCCTCTTACCAGTGTTCACTGAAGCATAAAGCCTTGTTTTAAGGTAAAGTGTTTTTCAGAAATACGACAAGATGATGTGGTACGTACCTGTAGTATAAAGGGACCGGGCACAGTGTATGAAAGAGATCCTGTTCTTACCATATTCTGCATATTTGAGTAGGAAAACAAAACATTTCTGAGCACTAAAGCTCTACTTTCAGTTTTGAAGAAAACTTGACTTCAGCTCTTTTACATTGATCTATCCCAAAGAGAGGGAGCTTAACTGTTGCATGCTGAACCTGCTGGAAGGGTACTATAGCAGTGTAATTGGTTTCCTTTCATTGTCTGCAGACAAAGACTTGTAAGCTGTAACAAGTGAATAGGATAATTTCTTTAAAATGGCTTTTCTTCCTTCTCTCTTTATATTGCCTTTGGCAACTTTAAACCTTCAAAGGCAGCTACAGCTTCTTAACAGTTTTCCTGACAGTCTGCACTACTGAAGAAAGACTTTAATTGAGCACACTAGCATCTAAATATGAAACCCTGTGCAGCTGACTGATTAATTTTTAACTACCCTGGATACCTCAGGAAAAGCATACTGGAAATACGCAGGTATTTTTCATTTAGGTCTTTGCTTTTCTTTTCCCAATGTGACCTCATCTGTTCTACTGTGATAAATAGGAAGAGGGTAAATGGGCAGCCTAAATTTAGATAGTGCATTTCATGTTGGTCAAAACAAGATTTCATGGGTTTTTTTTTATCACACTCGCAAGGATTAGAATCAGACCCTCCTAAAAGCTAGCTAAAAATCTTTCTCTGAAGAAGCCATTTTATCAAAAACTGGAAGAGAATAAGTTTTGTTGATAGGACTGCATATAGCTTTAATCAGATTTGTTTAATTTAGAGGAGGATCTTGAAATGGAATCTTCTGTATCAAGCACAAAGATGTGGAGTCAGATTCTTTTCCAAATTCCCCCAATGTTGCTGTTTCGGTTTGCTGATTTTACCCACCCAGCAAGTTCATTACTTTGGCTTGTCTTATTCTCCTGAAAGTTTTCATGAGAATTGTTGAAAGGTTTCATTTTTGTTCCACTATGGAATGAAAATCTAGTGTCAAAATAATGAAACCTAGGGTTCTCTTTTCCCTTTAATGGAATGAGGTTTCTGTTTTTTGTCTGCCTCCATGTACTGAAATGACTTCTCAATCCAAATTGCCATTACTGAGAGGAAGACGATTGTCGTTCAGCTATCAGTTCCCTGAGACCTGCAACCTGTCTGGCAAGGAAACATTGTTAGGTAGGCTTTACCTCATTTAAATGCCATTATTTCAAGGACTTGCTCAATCTGTGTACCCTGAAGTGGGAGAGACACCGCAGAGAATGGAAAGATGGATGGCAGGCTTGGATGAATGCCCTGGTTAGATTCTCTATATTAGATTGTCATGCTTTTCCTGGCCCAGATGCTAACATCTAACACATTTTTAATACTATTGCCTGTTGAGATCCTATTAGAAAATGATTCAGAGTCTGGAAAGTTAGAGGGGGGAAAAAAGTTAATTCCCTAGAAATAATACAGTCATTATGTGTACACACAATTCAATATGTAACTTGGGTTTTTTATAGCCTCTCTACCATCCTGTACACCAGCTTTTTAAAATTGCAGTCACATTCATTATAAAGTCAATGCCTAATGCAAGTGATTCCCAAAACAGTTTGTAATTTAAATTCCTATTGGAAGGAAAAGTAATGACCCACAATAGCTCATTAGTGGCCTTGCAAATGTTCATTATTTCCTTTCTCTTTGTCTTTCTCCTGGTTTTCTCCCCTTGCTAAAAGACCTGTGAGTTTAAAGTTTTGGACTACCTTTAGAGCTATCCATCTCTAATGACCCATGAAAGTGAACATTCGATTCCTGAATTAAGAAATCATCATTCCCTGGTGTTTTCTAGGGGATAAGTGTGTTCACTTAGCAATCCATGAGGAAGCTAGATATTCTAGATAATTTTAAGGAATTATATTTATGCCCAGAAGGATTTTTTAAATTGTTCTAAAATATGAAATCAAGTACTGAGAAGTCCAAGAAGTCCTTGAAAAGACAGATATGGGCACTTAGGATTTTGAACCCAGGTTGTTTCTAATGATACCCTGGAGGTTGCTGTGCTACCACAGGTTTACTTGGCTCCTCATTGCTTGAAGGTGCACAAGAAGAGTGTGCCTGCCCTCTCTGTGCCCTACACCAGCTTCCCCTTGCAGCACCACTGTGTAGGTATGAAATGGCACTTGGCAATTAGTGTGCATCAACTCAGCCCATCTCCACTGGCTTCTCTGTCAGATAAAGAAGACTTAGCATCTGCCATGCAGATGATCCTTGGATTGCTGGGGAAAATGACGCAGGAAAGAGACAACATAGGGTTGCAGTGAGATTCTGTGTTACTTAGTCCTAGGAGCAGGGCTTCATTAACAGCGCTTGTTCTGGAATGGTGGTATCCTTAAGAACACGCTTATCCTTAAAAAATATGCTGCCTTGTTCAGTTGGCTCTCTTACTGTGTTGAAGTTCTCAGTCCTCCCGCACCACTCCCTGTTTTTCTCCTTTATGATGGCTCATGTGGTGTGGAAATGCAACAGTGCTCTCTCCACCAAAGGACTCGTAGCAAAAATTCTGTGGGATTAAGTCTCCTGTTTCCCACATGGCTCAAGCATGCTCTGCTGTAGTATGTTCTCAGAGGAAAAATGTTATTTATACCTAGTCTCTCTCTACCCCGGTGATTGCCCTTCCCATCAGCAATCAAGACTTGGAAATTTTCAGTATACTGGTGATTACTGGTAGGATTGCTTGTAGGGGCGGTCCTTAATGCAAACCTCTTTAGAATATAAATTAGAAGATTACTTGCTTGTAGAAGTCTCTTACAAGTGCTTACCATAAGTTAAGTTTTACCGGCTACTCTCTATGTTTGCAAAGGCAATGTATGCATGAAACAAAACCTGGTAACATGCTTTAAAGCATTACCTATTGTTGGAATTTGGGTTATTCAGTGCAATCATTAGATCACACTCAATAATTCTGTAAAAATTGATTTTTCCATCCTAAGGTCAATTCACTTTTGTTCTCCAAACCACAGTGCTCCTCTGTGAGCCACCAGCACCATGGCTGTTACCTGGCTTGCTGATGCTGACATCTAAGAATCAGGTTTGACTCAGTTTGGACAAAACTGGCTCATCTGAGCTATGTTGAGTTTCTTTTAAAATGAACTAGTCAAGGAATGCTCTTTCTCAGTCCTCCCACCTGCTTGCTTGTCTAACCTCTAAGACCACTTCTTTCTGAAGGGTAAGACTGTACTGGAAGCATCTTCTTCCCTCTGTGCTGGAAGGCAGCTGCTCTCAGCCTGGTGCTATGTCTGCCTCTCAACAGAGAGGAACAGAAGTTCAATCCCCAGTTTCTCATAACTTGCATGCAGCAAGTTCTTTTCTTTTTAAAAGTTTTAGTTCTGTTCTTATTCAGAACTGCTTAACACACCCGTTGGCTTGCTTCCTTTTCATTTAGTGCGTACTCTGGTGTGTCAGTTGTTTCACTTTACCCATCGGGTTCATGTCAGATGTGATGCTATCTGCCTATTCCAAATTCCCCTTTATAACAATATCGCTCTTACTTTGTTCTTTATAAACTGACTACACAGTACCACCTGCTGATGGACCAGCATCACAAACCTGGCTTTTATCACTGCTTTTTTCAAAGGCAGAGTTGCCTCTGACAGCCCTACTTCTTAGGAAGGGGCCCTGTATGAGAGGTAGGAATGCTCTTGCGTTCGTGCAGTGCTTTAGACTCTGTCATCTGCTACCACTTAGCAAAAGGATAATGCTGTGGCAGAAGGAGACTTCTGCTTTAGAAGAAAGAGTGAGTAGTCTCCATTTTTCAGAGCCCTAAAAGGGCAGGTAAAAAATTACTGCATAAGCCAGCAGGCCTAAGGCTATGCTGATTTACATCAGAATCTGTATAGGCCCTGTATGGCTTACAAAGCCTAGCAATCTTCTACATATACTTCTGTCACACATCCCAGAGTTCAGGAATGAAGTAGAAGGTCATTATATTTCATTAGTCTTCATTAACATGAGAGCTGGTCTTGGTCTGATCTCTTATTTCAAAAGCTTTTGCTACCGAGGCACTAAAACCTTTGTCCTCCCCAGATTTCAGGAAATAAACTTGTGTAATCTCAAGTTAAGAAGCAGGCTTGGGCTTTCACTGTAGGAGCAATACGGTGAAATATTGATTACAGTTTTTCAGTTGTTGATTCTGAATCTGTCACTCACCCCTTGAAAGTTCCAGTAACTTCTGGCTTAATAATAGTTTGCAGGACCTGCCCCTTCCTAGGGAACAAAACTAGTATAATCACAGCCAGATAACAGTCAAAGAGAAACAGTGCAAAGCCAAGAAAAAGAGGCAACAGAGCCAGAACTTGGTTTTTGTAAATGCAGATTCTCATCTACTTTGGTTATGTATAGGGCGATTAAGAACAGTTCATCCTGTGTCCAACAAAACATTGCTTTCAAGAACTCCCTTTCTCTTCAGTTTGCATGGTTTTCTATTTTTTTTTTCCCCTTCTTCTAAGATGTGAAGTGCTCTGGTGCATGGGTTTTGGTTTAGGAAGGCTTGCTTTTTTCTTTTCATTTCGTCAGGACAGAGTTCCATTTGTTCAGCATCTGCACAGGACAACATCTGGAGCCTCAGGAAATTCAGCTGCTCTGTGTATGACGCTTAAATGAAATTACTTTTTCATGCACTTCAGAAGAGTATCAAGAGCATCTCTCTGACCAAACAGGGCCTTTTGTTCTCCTCCAGCAAGTGTTTCTCATTAAAAATGTCATCTCCCTAACAAATTGCTTCATTGCCTTTGCAGCTGGGGTTATTGTTTTCATGGTTTTGTACTTGTGTGATTCTCTAAGGAAGCAGAAAGCTAGGGGAAATGGGGCTTGGTTTCTTTTCTATTTGCCCGCTGAGTGCTGTGCTTTGATTTCCCACTTTGGGGTGGAGTGCCATATATTTACCCCTCTACCCTCTGGATTCGTACAGCTCGTGAGGCTGCCAGCTCAGTCCGTGGGCGGTGCGGGACCGTCCGTGCTCCCACCAAACTGCTGCGCTGCTCTCTGACCACCTCTCTCGCTTCTCCTAGGGCCCTTGTGCTTGCACAGGAATGGAGGGCAAGGGCAAGGAAAAAGCAAAGTGAGAAATGTCCGTTTAAATCTAGAATGTTATCGCAGAGGCGTTATCAGGGAACATACTGCTACCAATTGTCTCGGCCCTGGCCAGCAGCGGGTCCACCTCAGGTCCGGCCGAGTCCACTGAACAAAGGGGAAAAACTTCTGGAAGCTTCTTACAGAAGCTGCCACCGTAGCCCCCTCTCACTAAATAAAATAAGGACAAATATGAAAGATTATTTTTAAACTAGACAAATCTGCTTCTTTCATAAGAAACACAAGGTATGGTATTTTCCCCAGTTATTCTTCCTGAGGAGAGGATGCAGGACAGTTGGGTCTGCAAGAAAACCTAAATTACCCTGAGGGACTTAAGAAGTTTGCTATGACTTTTCATGAAAAGTCTCATCAGAAATAAAACTGAAAGCTGAGAGGATCTGGAGGAGTTCAGAGGGAGACAGCGTCGGTCTGTACCTGCTGCAGCCAGCTGTAAGGCTGCCGAGTACGTGCGGTCCCTTATAACAGCGAGCAACCCTGCAATAAACCTCGCCAAGCAGCGTAGAACAGAAAGGGCTCTATAATTTCAGTGAAGAACTGCTTAGAAAATGTCAAAACTTCAAAATAAAATATTTGCAGGGGGGATAACATTTAAACTTTAAACATAAAAACCTCTCTGGTGTTTTTTCTCACACCATGCTTTTCAACCAGGATTGCCTCCTTTGTGCATTTTGAAAAACAATTTTTTTTTTCCCCATTTAAAGAGAGATAGGTGCCAAAATGTCAAAATCACAGAATATTTGAGATAGGAAAAGACTTCTAGAGGTCATCTAGACCAACCCTCACTGAAAGTATGGGGAGCTTTGAAGTCGAATTTCAAATTCCAAGTTATAAAAAAATCTAGAGGCTACATTTCACTTGCATAAGAGATCACTGCACAGCAACACACAATGTGTTTAACCTGAGATATTTTTTTTTCTCCTGTAGGTAACTACAAATTACTCCTTAATAATTTCACCAACCATATAAACTTGCTGGGTAATCAATTTATACAGGCTTATTGCCCACTTTCACAATTCCAGTGCTAGTCCCACAGTATTTGCAGTTTTTCTTAGTGTTGACTCCTGGAATCATCTATTTTCCTGAGAATGCAGGTTTTAAATTTTTCAAATGGCAGGAACTACACAGAAACATTGAAAGCCTCATGCCTAAAGCATCATAAATAAGAATGTAAGTAATATTCCCTTACTTTCATAGTGCTTCACAAATCTCATTCTTATTTAGACATTCTGATGTTCAGAGCTTCAGCTTGTAGTTCCAATTTCTCTTTCATTCAAAAAAAGGGTAGTTGCAAATCATTATTTTTTTTGTTGTTGTTGTTTTGGTAAGTGGTTTCTTAATGGGCTGGCTTCCTAGATTTTTCTCTATTTCATCTGGGACACCAGCAGCCATTTAGCTCACAAACCACAACAGTTACTTTAACCTTCTCAGGCACAGCTGATTTTACCATGACACCTCTCCTCCTCTTCCCATCCCACTTCCACCCTATGGAAAAAGCTTCTGGATGTTAAATATAGCACCAGTCAGCTCTTTTGTGCTGTAGCTCCATTTCGGGCTGTAGCAGAAACATTGGGCACCACAGCGTGGAAAATAAGTATATAGCAGTTGTAAATATAAACATATATTTATATATATAAAATGGTGCTAGAACCCACAGTCTGTAATTTGTGGGTGACCTTTAACTACATGAGGGTAAATGGTTACAAATGAGGACCTCTGGTCTTGGCTGTTGTAACCTATTTTCTTACTCTTGTTAGTAAATCAAAAAACATGTATATCCATGGAGGTTTTTTTTAGTGTAACATTTGGCTTAGATTTAAGCTGGGACAACTGAACAAAGTGGAAAACCAAACAAATAAATATGATTATCCTGCAGGGTTTTATTTCATGGAATCAGGTTCTGAAATAGGCAAAGCGTGTGGGGATGCTCTAAGGTCTGTAAGACAGACACGGGCTATTCCCATAATGAAATCTGCTACCTGAATTAGGTCTTTGTTCTAGTAGGAGATTTTTCTTCTGTTTATTTTGCTACATGATTGCATTTTTGCTGGAGCCAAGCAACACGTTAAACTCTTGATTTTCAGAGGCTTGTGACACGAAGTCCTCTTCTTGAAGCACCAGCTATGATCAGAGGGTCAGCTTGGCCTCCAAGATCCAAGGTGTTCCAGGACATTTGGTTTTGAAATGCACCAGTAAGGACTATTTGTGATGAAGATGTGCACAGCAATTCAGGAATAGGATGGAAAGAAGTAGATGTGTTGCAGGTAAGTCATTAAATAGCTGTTGGGTGATGGTGACTCCCTGAGAGCAACACATAGGGAAAACTGGAAGGAGACGTAGCACTCAAAAGCTATAAATTGTGTTCCCAACCCCTTTAGCTATTTTTTTTTATATCCTTAATTAAATGTGTATATAAGAGCTTTCTCTATTCTAGTTGTTCATCACAACACAGAGAAATAAGTTTTAGCAGGTCTTCCATGACCTTGAGGAGTCACTCGCCCTTTGGGCTCTTGATTTCTCCACCTTAATTTGAGTGGGTTAATTTCTCTGTGGCAGTCTTCGAGTGCCACTGAGCTGTAGCCCATCTGCCTTTTGTTTTGAAGCTGAGGTATTCTTGTCACAACAGAGAATGAATGCTAGGCTTCCTGAATTCATCAGCTTATTACCTATTTGTTTCAAGTTTTTCCTGAACAGAGGGAGGAAAATGAAAAACTCCAAGCAAAAGTAAAAACCCTGCTAGCACATCTGTACGTGGATTTCCTTTCTTTCATCTCTCTTTCATCCTTTCTTCATCACCATTAAATCTCATTTAAAATCTCTACTTTGTCATCTGGGCTATACTATACACACTCCATCCCAAGGTCAGCTGTTTATTTCCTATTTGATTAGAGTACGTGCCCCATTCAAATCTCTGCTGCATTTTATCTCCCTCTTACCAATCTGACATGTAAGGCTTTGTGGTTTGTTCCCATAAGCTCAGGAATGCCTTTCCCTGGGTTTGCCCAGTTCTCCTGACCCTACATGTATGCAGCTAACAGGTTTCATAGGCTTCTCAATTCCAGGTGAATTCAGCACTTATCCATCTTTTCTGCTTTCACTCTTACAAAGCAAGCTCTTCAGGGTTTCTTCACCAGAATGATAGCCCTGCCCAGAGCTCGGTGGCTGCACAGAGCTGTTCAGCTACCTACAGCATCTGGAAGACGACTGAATTCATCAGCTTGATTTCCCCATAAATTCAGCAAGGATCAAGAAGGAAGAATGGAAATAACTGCATGTCCTATGGTCAAATTAGCCTCACACAGGAATCCTAGCTCGGTGGATCCCTGTGAGTCTGGCACCTCCCTTAGTGCCTGCAAGACTGGAAACCTTATTTGAGAAACTGTGTTCCTGAGAGGTAACTTCATGAGGGAAAAAAAGAGAAAGCACTGCTATCCATCTAAGAAGCAGTATGTAGGGAGCTAGACAGGATAGGTAGCAGCAAGAGGATTTTGGTTTGGTTATAACTATATAAACAACTGCAAACAGTGCCAAGACAGCCTGTAAAGCACTGGTGGAAAAAAGTAGCCAGAAGCAGAAGTGATTTCTGAGATGCCTAGAAAGATGTGCGTATTTTGAATTGGGGAGGATAGGAAGGGAAAGGGCATTATGAATATGAGTCTTCTCTTATTGAGAAGAAACAACCCAAGGGGCTACAGTTGAGTTCCTTTGGGGGCAGGGCGGGGAGAGATATCACACTTGGAAAAAAACCTGGAGTGCTGCACTGAGATCAGAAGCAGGGCTCAGGCAGAAAAAGCCTCGTACCAAGGACCTGTGATACACTCCAGATGACACCATGTTATGCTGCCCTTAGCCCAGGTCGTTGTTCTGCCTTTCTGCGAATCCTCATCTACTACATTAAACCCATAGGATCTTTATACACCTGTGATACAGAAATTAATCTTCACAAATAGTTCCCTTGTCTGTACACTCCTCAGTCTCACTGAAAAATTTTAAGGAACTGTGCTGCTCCACATCCTCCTGAGATATTTCCTGTAAGTATTTTCCTTGTTCTTATACAGAGCTTCCTGATGGTTTATCCTTCTGGTTATCACAGTGATATGATATCTGAATGTTTCTCATGAGGAAAAAAAAAATATTCAGCTAAATGGTTGTGGTATCTCTGGTTCTTGTCTTCTTTATGGCTAAAAAGATCTCTTTCCTTCAGGTGTGGAGGGATGGTGATGCTGTGAATGTCATCCTGCTTATGAGGGAAAAGGGGAATGGTTTTCATTGTTTCCCAGAGGTGCTTTAACTGGATTTGTCTCATTTCCTCTGCAGCTTCGTTCCACAGCTGGATCTCTTCAGCCAGGAGACTTTGTATCTGGCTTTTGCACTTTTTTGTTCTGGACTTTGTGATTGGCACTGTTGCGGAGAAGTGAGCGCAACTGTCCAGCCAGTGTACAGATGGAGAGGAGGTTTGCAGTGTACCAGGCACTGCACTAATTACTCTGCAGATTAGCTCTGAGGATCTCAATTAGGAAGAGAGGTGGACTGAGAGCAGGTGGAAGCCATGGACTGGTTTGTTGTGGGTGACGTCAGGCAAAGGAGCAAGTCACAGGGGAGTCCTTGCTTTCGGTTTGTATTTGCCTTGAGACACCGTGTCTGAATCGCGGACACTGTACACAGCCTCAGTACAGACACATCTGGGGATTGCAGGTGCCTTTTCTCCCAGTTATTGAAGTTGTGTCATTGCTGTTCCTTTGTTTTGAATATACCTTTCTTGTGCAAGATTCATTATTCTGGCTTCTATACCTAAATCCTGCTCCCAGAAGAGGTGGGAAATCTCATTTCCAGGAATTTCTGGCTGTCTCAGTAAGCTCTTAAGAGCTCACCAAGACTAAGGATGACTTTCTGCCCCCACCTCCTCCCTTTCATTCCCTTTTACTAAAATTCAGGCAGACAAGGTGCTCACATAGAGCCATTCAGCAGAGGATGGGGCACAGACGTTCAGCTGCAAACCCCTGGGACTTACACTGATCTCCACTGTGGATGTAGTTTACATCTTTCCCCTTTGTGGCTTCAGCACTCTGCCCTGCTCTCATGAACCAGTTCCTTCTGATTTACATCAGGGCAGCTAAACTGGTTTCGCAGAGTTGCTTATTAAAAACAACCTCCATTATGTTCTGTTCCCTTCTGCTGCTGCCAGTTTGCTCATCTTTGGACACAAGGGTGATTGCACCTTCCCTGCCCTCCAAGCTCTACTCCAGAAGTCCATCCCAGCTGACCCCATCCCAGCTCCAAGCCGCCTGGCCCCACCTCATAGCTAGTTGCTAGTACTTGGCAGCACACCTTGTTCTGAGAGGTGTTTCGGTTACTGATGGGTGAGTGACTTGATTCAGAGTTTGGTTTGGATGAGCTCCCATAAATTGTAATGCTTGACTGTAGGTTATCCAAACTACCTGGGCCTCTTGAGACTCTAAATTGGCTTGGAAGATCCAGGCTGCTTTCTGAGATTTTGGCACTTCTTGATCCCAGAGAAGCTGTAAACAGCATACAAACAGGCTCTTGCAGGAGAGGTCAGCATTTCTGCTTTGTGTCTCAGCTGGATCCTGCAAAACGAGTGAGCAAACAAGCCCATTAGACCCGGCTACTCAGCCAGGTGGGAGTATGAGGGGGCTGTAAGCGGCTCCCTGGCTCTTTGTGCTTGAAAACACATTGCCAGGACCTGTAGGTCAGAATTTGATAGAGACGGGACTGAAGAGACTCTGTTGGCATGAAATTGGATTTGGCACCTCAGTGTCCAAGGGTAAGTCTGGGTGGAGGAGGGATGCTGCCCCACTTGAAGTGGCCAACACAGCTGGCTTTGTTCAGAAAAAAAAAAAAAAAAAAAACCAATAGATGAGGCTGTGACTGTCAGATTAAAGTCTATATTTTTGCTTGCAATATCATCCCTCATAACGAACATCTATAGTGTCAGGGCTAACGCAATATCCTGTCTGCAGGGAGAGCAGGAGATCTGGACGTGAGCAGACTGAGCAGTCCCTTGGCAGAGCCTCGCAGGTTCCAGCGAGCAGTAGTTCAGTGATTTTCAAGCCAAAAATCTTGTCCAGATCGTTGTATTTAACAGCCACCGATGAACCTATCCTCCCAGACTTTGTCTATACAGTTTTTAAACACATTAACATTGGCAATTTATGATTACCAAAGCAGGCAGATTGATGTGGAGGGAGAGGAAGTCCAGTCTCTTACAAATCTCTGTAAAGATCCAGCTGTTTAAAAAAACCCAAAACAAACACATGGTCAAAATTTGGGTAGATTCTTCCATTGAACATACCACTTATTCCGATAACAGCAGTTGTGGATGGATTCCCTACAGAGTCTGACGATGGGATAGAGCTTATACCTGTACTGCCAAGTCTGCGGGACAAAGCAAGCAGTCCTCTGACCTGATGATGTCATTTATTTTCACTCACCTTTGAATCCATTTTTCTTATCTCAGCCCAAAAGCACTGGATAAACAAAATCATTTTGCCAAACATGGACATTAAATGGGAAGGGAAAAAAAGAAACCCCCAAAACCTACATTCCCATTACATTACAGCATTTTCTTCAGAGCAATTTGCAATATCCTGATGTTTTTGCTTTACGCACTGCAGCCCTCCCTCTCTCCAGCTTTATTCTGGTGCGCAGCCCTTCCTGCCCACATGGTATTATGCTCCATGTGGACGTCATGAAGATATTGCTAAATCACAGCTGTCTTGCCAAACAACTGGCTCTTCCTCTTGCCAATTCTGTTCGGCCTGTGAAAAGCTACAGGACTTGTGCTGGGCCCCATTCAAACTTAAATGATGTGCTCAGTTACGAACACAAAATTAAATGCAGGACACTAACAAAGCAGTTATGTTTTGATTAATTCTGTGAAAGGGTTAATTTTTTTCTTCTTCTTCTTTTTTTCCACCCTCCAAGGGGAAAAAAAAAAAGACGGAGCGAGAGACCCAAGTGGACACAACTAGAACAAAGCCCTGTTTATGATTAGTATGGCTGAAAATATCCATGTTAGGCCAGGTGCAGATGGCTAATTCCCCCAGACTACAAGCCAATTTAAACCATAATTCCTGAGATAGACCACTTTTCCCAACATTAATGGGAACCAGCTGCCTCCTATTAATAATATGGATGATTACAAGAAAAAAAAAAGTGGGGGAGGGAGTAGCAAAGTTAGAGAAGATATTATTTTCCAGACTGTTGGCTGTGTCCTGCTAAGGACAATATGGAAAGCTATGGAATATGAGTCTTGAAAAACCTGTCGAGTTAAATACGTACAGCGTGTTTGCTCGGAAGAAGGATCGATTTATCTGTGTACTTCTGTGTTTCGGTGACAAGGTTGTTTAAGAAGTAGAAATTGTAATTATTTAGTTATTTGCTGGTCCTTGCTTTTCCTTCCATCTGCTGACACTGGATGGTTTTCATTAGCTTCCTAGGAGGGAAGCCCGTTGCCTTTGGTACGTTGAGCCTGGCCGTTCCCACTGAAGCCTGATTTCATGTGAGGTTGTAAAGTTCATCAAAGCAGAAGGACAACAAATGATCTGAAGTGTTCTCCTGAGAGCCTGACTCGCTGGGTCAAGAAATGTGTTCAAGCTTCCATTATTGCTGTGCCAGTGTGACATGAAATGTGAAGACACGGCAATTCATGGGATGTAATACCAATGTGTCTCAGGAGTGGATTTTTTCTGTGTTCTTTATGATTGTTTTCCTTTGTTTTATGGGGGGGGGAGGGGATCTGAGTAGAACTTATTTTAAAAAATAAACTCCATGACATACTTATTTTACTTGTCTGGAGGATGAGAGGAAAAGCCCATGATACCAGTCATCTTGGCTATACTCTCTGTTCCCTATGTAGATGTGATTCTTAACACATGGATCATTTCTTTGAAATTGATGAATAAAGGAGACTTGCTAAAAATATCTCTCTTGCCCCTGCAGGAGATGAGTAGGAGCCAATGCCCTATTCCCAGTTATTCTGCTAGGATTTTGTGGAGGGAAATCCAGCTCATAGCATTGTAATTTCTGCTGGAGGGTTTCCAAGGGGCATTTTTGTGTACCTGAAGAGATGCACAGATGGAAGAAGCTGGGATTCCCCTCTGCCCAACCTGAGGGTACAAAAGGCCATGATGCCTTCCTAGACCATGTACATACTTCCTCCAAATGGATGAACTGCAAGGGACCCTCCTGGTCCTCAATAGTTTGTAAAAAGAAGTGGGGGAGAAATACAGAGTAGGACTTTGATTCATTAATACCCTGGTCGCTTTGCAATAACAGGGAGCCAGGAACCATGTCTCCTGGGAACAATTTCCCTCACTTAGACTATCTTCTGTCCTTTGCTAGGTTACAGGAAGAGCCCTTTTATAACTCAGGAGAAAAACATTTTCTAAATCTCAAACACTTAGATGGCAGCCCTGAGAAGAAAAAAAAAAAAAAAAGTCACCTAAATAAGCCATGAAACCAAGGACATTCCCGCAGTGTATCCCAATGGCAACACTTTGTCTTCATTCACATCTCAGTTGCCCAGACCTTACGTGGGTCATCAGAGCATGTCTCAGGGGTATTTACTGTAAAGGGGAAAACCTCCACTGCCTATAGCCAAACTTCAGAGCAACATTTAAAGCAGACATAGCACAGGTAAAGGGAAAGAGATTATTGATTTTATGTATGTAAATAGGGCATAGTTGACAATGTCTCTTTAAAAAATTGAAAAATGAGCCTCAGCTGACAGTAGCTCACTAGATAATGAGGCTGGTTGTGGAAGAACATGAATAATTAGAGAGTGGGGATTCTTGCTCTGTAGAATTGACCCTTGGGGGCTCAGAGAAAGTAGGATTTGTGGCTGTTCTGAAATGCCAGTGGTCTGGTCCAGCATTCCTCTTGTCAATATGAACCTTGTGTTTTTATTGGAAACATGTGTCAAAACAAAACGGAGTTTGAGGCTGCTGCTCAGAGAAGGTGGGCAACTCCAGAGACAGACAACCTGTTTTTCTGTTTGTTGCCAAAAATACTTATACCGCTGCTGCCCATCATGCTCAAATGGAAGGCCAGATGAGAAGCACTTTCACAGTAAAGAAGTTGTTGCTATACAGGTATGTAAAGATAGAAAACTATCTTACGCTACTGATTCTGATGCTATTCCCACTCAGAAAATTAGAGAGGTCAGGGTGACTATGGCATCCTGTTATACCTTGATGATGCCCAGAGTGAGAGTTTATATTGCAGTACTTCCCTGAAGAAAAGCTGTTGCAGCAAGCCAGTCCTGATTATTCCTGAAGGAGCAGAGGGGCACTCAGTGAAGACCTGCCAGTCATATGTAATATTTTACGTCCTGTGGACTGCAAAAACACTTTGAAAACTTTGTAAGTTACGAATCCTGGAACTATTATCTGCATTATAGAAAACTCAAAGTAAAGAGGTGAGACTCCTAGTATCTGTGTTTACACAAATAAATCTTTGGGTTTGTTTGTTTTCTTTTTCCTGATTTAATATTATTTTGTTGGGCTGATGTTACACATCTGCCTCTTTCTCTGTGCTCCTCCCTATCCCACCTCCTGAGACGGTTTTATTTCATAGGGGAATTAAATGGTTTGGAGAGCTAAAGAACCCAATTTGTAATGTGCTTTAGAGGCTTTTGGAATGAGAGGCAGGGATTGAAGTAGAGTATTTAGTTGTTAATGTCTCCATATTTCTTTCCCTTGATCTACCTGTCCCATCATGTTGTCAGATCTTCACAGTCTAGATTTGAGGCAATAATGGTGAAAGCTGAAACATGTGAGCCCTATTTAGGTCCAGCACCACCATGTTTCTGGACTGAATCTAAGCCTAATTGAAAAGGCAAGTGGGTATGTCTGGCAAAAGAAAACAGGGCTAGCACAGGCTTTACCAAGTTCATGTCAATACAGTAGAATGTGCTCTGGCATCTTTGTTTGGTTTCCATTTTAAATATAAAATTAAAGACATATTTCCTCTGTTGTAGGTTTTAAGGATGATTTACAAACCGAGAAAAAAAAAGCAACCAAACTCTACAGCACTTCAGAGTCTGGCCCTTGTAATGCCAGGAAATAAGCCTCCACTCCTCTTGATATCATCTCTGCAACTCTTACTTTTACCTGCTTACACGCCACCTCTTGGGCAGCTTGTGTAGTTGTCACCATTCCTCATTGCACTTCTGATCTCTTCTTATGTATTTCCTATTACTCTTTAATAGTTCAGGAAATAGAGACTCTTTGCATCCAAGTTCCAAAGGACTAGACCTGAGTTCTGGATTGGAGGCCCATGGAGGTGGGATGAGAGGATTTTCCTTGAGCTCCATTTCTTCACTGCTGCCACAAGCTCAAGTGGATTCAAAGCATTCTCTTTAGAAGGTCAAAATGTCCCAGAGCTTTCAGGCAAAACTCAACCTATTTCCATCTTCTGAGACCTTTTTCAATCCTTGCTGTTATTTCAGATCTATTTCTTTCGGTGAGTATCCATTTCCAGTTTAGAAACTGCAGAGGACTTTTTTAATAGTCAATGCTCCTTTTTGTTAGTTTGAACCACCATTTGATGATTGTCATGTGCACTTCAGAATACAGTTTACGGGAAAGTTTTGCCCTCAGTAACAGTTTTACCAAAAAGAATTTCCCTTATTAATTAATTGCACAAGCTTAATTGGTTCTTTAATGGAATGTCAAAAGTAGATACTCATTCCAGAAATCTAAATCCACTTGTTGTAGTCTTTGACCAAGCCATTCAGTTTTATTTGTATCTGATACATTTTAGTGTCCTCATTGCCTACCGAGCAAAGACTCTGCTATGAATCAGACATATTTTGGGAAAGTTTATTACAAAATAAAAAATCCTGGAGATCCTCAAATTGAAGAAAGAGGATCTGATAGCAGGCAGGCTGAGCTCTGGTTGGCTGCTTTTGAAGACCTCGTCTATCAACTAGGAATTGGCACAGGCCAGTGGGTTGCAGAGGGATTATAAGCACACTCTTCTCGCAGCGGTGGCACAACTGTTTTGAAACTAGGCAGATCTCCTGTGTTTACTATTTGGCAGGTTCTGTGTTTTTGGCTGGCAGCCATGCTGAAATGTGTTTAGTTTTAATTGACAGCCATGGTCAACACTGCAGATCCCAGGTAGGTACTGCTAATCCTGATAAGGCAAGGCAGAAACAAACAGCAGGCTTGTACTCCAGCTAGCCAGAGACTCAGTCTTGGGGAAAGCAAAGGCCTTTTGCCTCCAGAAAGTTCACCCTTGGGAATTCAAACTCCAACCTCATACTCCACCTCAGCTGCAAGCTGTTGCAAGCAAAATGGTTTTGTGATCATCTTTGATGCAATGGATGCTAGTATCCTTGCACAAGAGCTCTTATTAGAGCAAGGAGACATCCAGAGTTGTATTTTCTTGGATTTGAGACTTGAAAGCAAGAACAGTTGCACACAGATCTATAGTTTAAAATATAAGAGACATTCCAAAAGTACATATGGTTAGATTCATGTAAGCCACAGTTTGTAATGGTTTAGATTTAACCTTGTGAGAGAGTTTCAGCCTTGCTCTCAAGAGAGAAAAAGAGTAACAGAACATTTAGAAAAGTTAAAAAAAAAAAAAGAAAGCATATGTACAGACTTATGATGGTTTAGTCATGACATCTGATTAGGGATAGCACTGATTTCTGTGAACCACAGAAATGTTAGGTTCAGTTGACATAAAATTCCACAGAATAATACTCACAATTATCTCTCAGTCTATCTGTCTCTCTGTCTATCAGTTGCTCTCATATTCTTTATTATTAGTGACGCATTCCTTCTTATGTTATTATCTTCCTTATAAGATAATTTCTTAAGGAATTCTTTAACTTCCCCCTTAAGTGCCTTGCATTTCAAGTAGCTGCTTAACACAGCTCCATGGTAAAGGGACTTGTATTTATGGAGAAAAGGTTCCACCCAGGTATTAGGATAACATGCCTTCTATCAGCATTTAGGTCCCATCCTTATTATCAGCTTATGCCTCTGACAGAAACAGCATCAAGTCAGATATTACCAAAAGAGGACACAAAGGTAGAGATTTACTGTCCCAAAGAAAGCAAAGGAAATTTGGCACGTCATCTGGGAGTAAATCGGACGATTGTTCCATCCCTGTTTCATGGAATGTCCCCAGTGAGAAAGTAAAGCAGACCTTACACAGTCAGTGGCAGCTTCAGAAAACTATTTCAGTGAATCAAAGTATTCCCAGCCTCCAGACACAACTACTGGTAGTATCTCAGTAGAGAGACATCTTCAGAACAGCACAGCATTTATGAATTTGTATTATTTCTGAGAGCTGGGTTTTTAATTTGGGAAAAGTTGAGGAATTATCCCCTAATTGCTCATTTTTAATGGGGCTGCGAGATTGAGGTGGAGACCTGCCTGTTCCAAACTTTCCAAATGGCATTTCCAGTAGTAGACTAGCCCTATTTTCTCCTTCGTCAGGTCTTTAAACTGTGCAGTACTCGTCCATCAGCCTCAGACTCTGATTTGGCACTGCTATGTTGTGCAGATGTAGCAATCACATTGGTGAGCCTGGAACTAATTAAAAATGGAATATTTTAGATCAGTCATGGTGAGTGTGGCCAGATTTACAGGGAGAATACAAGGGAGCTTAAGGAGCAGTGTGAGCTAGCCTTTTAAAAATGTTCTTCCTTCAACATTGGTACATTACCTACAGGCCAGTTGGGTTGATCCTTTACAGCACTTTATGCACCCTCAGGCTGGTTAAAGTGGAGCTTTAAGGGGACACAGGCATTTCATGGTTTGCTATGTTCCAGGTGCATGGAGAATTGTCTCTGAAATCCACCTGGCAAGACATTGCTTTTTTCATTCTCTTTTTTTAAGAGGGCATGGTTGTCAAGCCTGTCCATCAGTTTAACAGGAGACAATGAGTTAAAGGCACTGGGGAACAGAAAAATCAGGAGATCAGAACAAAAAAAAGGTGAGGAGACAGATGTGGCTCTAGGCCTGTAGCAACCATCTGTCTGACAGCTGCCAGAAAGGGGTAGGGCCATCATAGGTAGTACTATTACTTAAAATGTGTAGGCTGCACTGATTTCCATGAACCTCTCCAATCCCATGAACTCAGTTTGTGAGTGACTGAAGAGAGAGTTTGCCTGCAGCCAGCACTGCAGGGTCTTTGGGGAGGAAAGATTATCCACGGAGTAATCATGTGGTGGGTCACCATCATTTTCCCCTTGTTCAGCTCAAAATTTTCAAGGCTTTGCTGCTCCTGGCTGCCAGCTCTGCACTTGCTCCGTGCTGAGTCAAGCTTAGAAACAAAGAAAAAAACTCTGTTATCTCTCTCACAGCGTAGTCAGGCCTCATTACGGACCGGTGCTTTTTCCCTTTGCACTTCACCAACAGCTTGCTCTAGCTGTGACTGGCAATTTGTGTGCCACGACACCAGTCACACACCAATTACACCACTCATCACAGTCTGGCGGGGACATTGCATTCCTGTCACCACTGCTTTGCATCACCTGGTTGTCTGCTGGGCAGCCCCGGGCTGCAAGTGCCTTGAGTCGGGATCTCCTCGCTGTGTGCAGACTCTCCAATGGGCTATGTGGCTAGTTCCTTGGGCAACTGCCACCCGGCAAACACATAAATGGCAATGATAAGGCTGTGCCCTAGATGTTCCTGCTACTGGAGAACAGAAAGCTTACCTGTAGATCGTCATTCAGATGTGGCATTCCTTGTATGATGCTCAGGTGGAAAGCCTGTCACTGGTTTGTATTTAGGAAGGCGACTTTCAGTCCCGGTTCCCCACAAAAGTTTATGATTTTCAAACCCCAGGATAAATAATTTAATATCATAGAGTTATATTTTTTTTCTTTTAATCCCAAAAGAACTTTAAAATGAATTTGTAGACAAAATGGTACAGTAGTGAATGCAGGTAGAGGCACTACAGTGGGGTGGTGGTGAGGGGGTGTCTCCAGTCATTTGCACCCAGCTTTTTACTCCAAGGGACGCACTCTCACCAAAAAAGCCCCACACGGTTCTGCTGCAGGTATCCAGCAAATGCCTCCATTTCTCAGCCTACCTTAAAGGAAAATAAATAACAAATCAACTTTTCCTAAACATGGCATGGCTTGCAGTCTCTGCAAGGAGTTCTTCGCAGCATGGCTTATATTACCATTAAAATGATTTAACTGGAACCTCTGCTCAGCAGCATTGTAGGTGACACGTTCCCTAGCTGCGGTGTATCCAAACAGATTGTTGCAAGGTTTTGAATAAACATTTCGTAAGTCTAGCTCTGAAGCAATTTACATCAGGCAGCATTTATTTCATGGGTGCCAACAAGTTCTTGTGTATTCCTGAGGGAGCAGGCAATGTTTTCTATCAAGTCTGGTGAGTGTAAACAGAATACCTATTAATAATGTGGCAGGAACCGGACTAAATGCAATATTTACGGCTCATGCATATGAAAGTCTCATAGATAGTTTGCTTATGAAAAGTGAATAAATTTCTGTAGTTAATGTTTGAAATGAGTTAGAGAACAAGAATAATTTTAAACATTTTTTTTCACAGGCATACCTACCCACACACTTTCATTCCTCTTATAATATGAAGGATTGATGCTTTTCTCAGAGCAGACTGAATGCAGAGCACATCAAAGCTGGTCCATCCATTGTTTTCAAGAGGTTTAGCGCTAGGGTCAATTCAGTGTAGTAAAGAACTAGACTAAAGCATTCAAAATCTAGCAAAAGGACCAAACTCCCAGGGTCTTTTGTTCTATTTCTTGCATTTACTATGGTGAAATCCCAAGCTCATCCATTGATTTCAGTGATGAGTTTAAACTGTGGTGAAACGGAGCAGGACCAGGTCTTGGCCGGCATGGCAGTCATTAGGTGGTGAGTTGCGTGCTAAGTGCCTTAAAACTGAACTGCGTCCAAACCCCAAGTCTGCAGAATGGAGATGGAAATTTCATGAAGCAAGGCTTCAGTTTGGGTATTCTTGCTCCTTTTCACTTTCACACAAATTAGCAGAGTTCTAAAAACAGCTTCTAATGCTCATTTCTACTGGCATGGCCGCTATTGATCGTGTCCAGAAAGAGGAATGGAAAGATACGACAGAACTGGCAACGATCCCGAGCTGTGGAGTTTGGATCTAAACCCAGATCCAAACTTTGCTAAAGAACAGGAGATTTTTTGGTATCTGGAGATTTCATTTAATTTCTTGTACATGCACGGAAAATCCATAGCGCTGCAGTAGGGCTTTTTCTCAACGGTAAGGCCTATCAGATCTGGTGCTTTGGGGTGACCGACTTGGTGAGGAAACTTTTATCCTGGAAAGAGCGGCCTAAGCAGCATCAGCAGCATCTGCAAGGGAGAGGAGTCTCCAGCCGTGGGAATTAGGAAGGCAAAGAATATTCCCAGCATTCCCAAAAACTACCCAGCTCGAATATCTCATCTAGCTTTTTTTCCAGAAGAGTTTTTTTTTTGGTTTGACTTTTTTTTTTTGTTTGTTTTTTGTTATTCGGTCAGCTGGAGCAGGTATTGTACTTAAAACCTGATTCACAAATGCTCCCATGAATAGAGTGGAAACTTAGGTTAGCATGCAGGTTTTGGTCACGTTGTGATTAACACTTGCCCAACTCCTGGAGTATTTGTTTTTTAATGAGTTGCAAGTTATTAAACTCATTGTTTTCTACTAGATGTTTGAACTTGGAAATGCATTTATTATCATTTACTATTTGTTGGGTTTTAGTTTTAAGCTCTTCACTCACTCCAGTTGAGAAACAGAAATACTATCATGTGATTGAGCCAACCAGTATAATCATTGTTATTAAACTCAACTTACAAAATATCATATTGTACATATTGCAAAAAGACAACAGATGGGCAATTGCTTGTCCAAACTGTATGGTAAATATGCTCCAGTAACGAGTGGCTTAGCAGAAAACAGGAGAGCAAAGACCACAATTAAAATCAATATTATAATAAATATTATTTGCCACAAGCAACTTGAAAAGCTCTGTTTTCATCCAAAACATTTGTTTTAAATTATATGCTGACATAGTCTGGAAATAACTATGATAGACTGTTTTTAAATTAGTTGTACACAAAGGAGTTTCTTCTTTTTGTACTTTTTCAGATCAACCATTTTTGGTTTCTGACGTGCTAAAATAGACTTGGATAAGGATTTATGTGTGTGTATGTATGCATGTAGCCACTTTTATTTGTTTATTTTCTGTTTTGGACTACAGAATTTTGTGCTTTGGGAAGCAGGTGGTTTCCAGCATTTGAAGAGATCTGCATGTTAAATGAGTTATGTTTTGTATTGCAGGGAAGTATTGCTACACGTATTTTCATTACATTCCTTTCAGGCATCTTTTTGGGTTAGTTTCCAAAATGCTATGAAAAAGTGATTTGCTTTCAGAAAGGAATTGCTCAGCTAAAAATAATAAATATGTTACAGCTAATGTGGAAACTAGATATGTCAGAGGTGATGTGGAAAACATTGGAGCAGACTGAGCTGAAAGGATAAACGATCCCAAGAAGGAGTCAAACAAAGCTGTTTCAGAAAGTCCAACTTTTACCAGAGTCAGGACAGTTTGGAAACCACAGATGAAAGACTCCCGCTTCCTGTAGAGGGTTCAGGAGAAACATCAAGAGACTTTCTGCAGGCCTGAGTGAGTCAGTCAGTTGCTGCCTGGCCAACATATCCTTACACTGCCCCTTTCTGGGTGAAGGATCCAGATGCTGGTGGTGCCCCAAGCCCTGCACCCTCTTTATGGGATGGCCAAGTGTCCCACAGAGGCTTGTGCAAGCTGTGAATGCTGTGTACTTACTGCTTCACTGGCAAACACAC
The DNA here is from genome assembly GCF_036417535.1 of Chlamydotis macqueenii. Classification (NCBI taxonomy): domain Eukaryota; kingdom Metazoa; phylum Chordata; class Aves; order Otidiformes; family Otididae; genus Chlamydotis; species Chlamydotis macqueenii. The sequence continues at coordinate 6,376,123 of NC_141567.1, read as the reverse complement.
ACTTAAGTCCAGGATTAGAATTTTATTTGATCTTCTCTACGGGCTTTAGCAGTATTGGAGACGTCAGCAGGGGCTGAGGTATATTCTCATTCCGGGAAGCCTTCCCCTCGCTGGAAATGCACATCAAGAATTGCAGTTTCAGCAGCGCCCTGTATAACTGGCTGGCAGTCCTGGGGGATGCCTGCCCTGTCCCCATCACATACAGTATCAATACCGCAGAAGGTCCCTCGTGACTAGATGCACTGTCATATGTGTACGTTGTTTTTCTGGTTTTACCACCAAATATCACATTGGCTAAAGGTTGACAGACAGCTCTGACGGGTGTCATCTCTGCTTTTGAGAGCATTCATCTTGCCATGTCTCGCAGATCAATTCTCCAGTTTGGCTACTGAAATGAAAATTAAACATCCTACCCACCAGAAAAACTAATTTGAAAATACATTTTTAACCCCAGAGCAATCTTTTACCTGCAAACTTAATTGTGTTCCTTTAAGAAGATGGAATTAAGTACCTTCATGGCAGACCATCAGTTTTTACAAAGCTTCTCTAGAGCAGATAGATATCATTACTAATACAATTCTTGGAGGTGCAGGCAGGAAAATAAATTGGTTGTCATTGGGACATCATCAATATAATGAACATCTGACATGTAGACTGTTTGTTTCAGATGAAGCAGGCATAGATGAGGGGGAAAAATTGTTAATAAGAACAGCAGACAGGACATTGCAGACTGTATCTGTCTCATGAAATGTTATTTGCTCCCAACACATCACAGCACAGAAAGTCTGGTCTACCTGGGAATAGATGAGAAAAATAAAGTGAAGAGACACTTTCAGGTATGTCCTGAGAAGCTCTGCTGAATAACGCTGTTTGAATCTTTTACTTTTTTATTGCATCTCAGTAGTCACTTTCATTTCAGGCAGGAAATTGGTAGTTTGCCTGTCTTTTATTTCCATTTACCACTACAGCAAAATTGAACCTTTGATTTTTGGAACTATGTCGTCTCCAAGAGAAACCAGTAGCTAACATTGTCATTCAGGCAAATACAAAGCAGAGCTGATCCAAGTTCTGCAAAGCCTACGGGGAAATTTTGACACGCAGAAATTAATACCCAAATGCCCTCGGCTGCCTCGGGGATTTCTGGCAGTGTCTGCAGGATGCGGGGGAAAAATTCCAGGGTTGAAAACAGCTGAAAATGTTCCGTGATAGTGTCCTAGCTCAGCACTCTTCAGTCTCGCTCATCTTACGTGGATTTAAGCATGTGTTTATTATTAAGGGTAGACGCTAAATTCAGCAAGAGCCCACTGCTTTTCCAAGCAGGACCAGAGCTCCTTTTCTGACTCGTGAATTATTTGAGAAGTGAACCTAGACTCTTTCAAGTCTTTTCTTCCAATATGCCTTAACAAGTTTGGACGATGTACACTCTTTGATTCAGCTGTTTCCTATTCAATTTACATGATGGATGAACTAAGCCACACAACATAATTCCTTTTTTCAGTTTTAGGTGGCTGAAATACACTGAAGGAGAAAATTTTCACTTTGTTTGCTTGGAAGAGTTTTGAATGAACAGTTGCTCGTGTCAAAGGGATTAGCGAAGGGATTTATCAACACACTCACATAGATCCCGGCTTGTCAGGATATGTGTGAGCTAAAACACTGCAAGCCAGAGCAAAGGACAAGGAAGCAATGCCGTGAGAGAGTATCCTTGTGCAACTAGAGCAGCTCAAAGCACCCTGCACACCCTGAGCTGATCGGGCGGTATAAATATCCCTCCTCGTGAAACGCATTTGGCCAGAAAAAAGCATGATAGACAGCATCAAAGTTTATGTGGAACTGAAAGAGATAGCCAAACCTCAACAGGATCAAAAGTTCAGATAAACATCCTAACGCTCAGATGCTAACGTCAAGCCTGTCCAAACCTATCCAAGCCATCTGGGCCCAGCTTATTAACCTAGCAGTGTCATGAGAAATGGTTTTCTCGCAACGTTTCTGATACTTCCTGTTGTTTGTCAGGCAGGAAATACCATTAGAAGAGCCTTTCTTGCTGGAGTTCATAATTTTTGGTAAGAGAGGGAATCAGGAAGTGCAGAGGCAGCGCGAAAATGAAAAACAGCGCGCTGGGGTTGGGGTGTAGGGGGGAGAAGGGATATCGAGGAGGAAAGTTAATCAAGTTAACAGGCTAGTCTTGAGAGGCATCAGTACATGTGGGAATGGGCTGTTGTGCCGGGCGGTAGCGGGATGTGCTTCTGGAAGAGCGACTCACCCCGTTTGTTGATCCAGCCCAGGTAATAACATTTCCCTGTGATTAGGGGGAACGCAGTAGGATGAGAAACTGTTGAAATGAGAAGCTGCAAAGCACTTTGGAGCTCTAAAAAGAATTTTCCTTGTAAGGATCTCAAATTAGTAGCATTAATCTTGATGCCGCTGTCGCTTCGCAGTGTATCATGAAAAGGATCATCATCCATTTATTATTATTGTTGTTATTATTATTATTATTAATAATAATACTTTTTCAGTGCTCTAATTAGACATTGGGCTACCTGCTAGCCTATGTGGCATCACCTCATTGCTCCCGGGTGACAGGACAGCAGCAACTGCCTCTGATGATGGATTCAGCTGTGTTGCTACAGCACGAGCCAGTGGAGGATTCTTTGTGTGCAAGTCTGAGGCTGTGTACACATATGTGTGAAATCTCCAAAAGCAAACAACTAGCCTTTATAAAGCCAAATTCCAAGCAAGAAACCAGCTCAGCAGCTGTGAAAGGTGTCTCTGTCTTTCATTGTTGATAAAAGTACAACCCACAGTGACTCAAACCTCAGGATGTGGTGGGAAGCCGAGAAAAAAAGAAAGATAGAGAGTTGGGGAGAAAGGGGGAAAAAAAAAACCCTTCTCAGGATGAGGAGTTCAGACATGCCAGATTTCTTTGGCGCAGACATTGCTGTCATGAGCCTTGCAGACGTTTAGTGTTTGATTCTCTGCTTTCTTTTCACTTGGCACTGAGCGTGAAGGTTTTGAAAACAGAATTGCAAAGTGTTTTAAATTGCAAAGCTGACCCGTGAATGCCATAAACAGCATCTCCTTCATATGCTGCAAGTTGATGGTGCAGGCAGGAACCTGCCATGTGAGCGCTGTCACCAATGTGTCATTAACTTGCATCTGCTCATGGTGACATAAATGTCGATGATTATTTTCCTCCCCACCTCCTCTCCACGCCAATCCTTTCTTGAACTCTTCTGGGAAGGCAGACGGCAGCTGTTTGAAGGACAGGGATTTGGTATGGAAAAAGGGAAAGGGAAAGTCTAGTCTGGAAGCTGAATACTAAAAGTAGGCATTGATTTCCTATCAGAGAGGTGAAGTGTTCGAATTTGCTGCACTGCTTTGGCTTGAAAGGCATTTACCCAGTCATTAGGACTACCAGATGTACTGCATTCAGATGAGAGAATGCTTCGGGATTCGTTTGGAGGCCCCATATTTCACTCCACCAGCCCCAGCCATCTGGCTTAGGCACGGCTTCTTGCTGAAGGAGCGGGAGTGACTTGCAGCTTGGTGGCCTCAGTGTTTCTCCTTGATGCTGTTGTCAGATATTTAGTTATAGGAGCACTAGCTCAGGCATGAGGAAGGAATAAAACTCTCCTGTAACAGATAGTACCTAACTAGCAGAATAGGTAGTTTTTCTACTGAACATGTGTTTCTTTTGCTTGCAGTGAAAGAGGAGTGCAGCTACAATATGAATGAAGTGAGAGCAGAACAATGTAAGGGATGAAGAAAATAAGAAATGGAGCATATTGTGTGAAGGCTGTATGGGCTTGTCTCTAGCATTTATGGGTAGGAATAACACAGGATCTCCTGTCAGGTCTGATCAAGCCTGTTGAGTTGGCAGTTGCTGATTCAGCACTGAGACACAGTGCCCGCTCTCCAGAGGAGGATTTGCAAAGGTCAACCTCAGCCTCCGCAGCAGTGATTTTCACACTGCTGGTGCTGGGAATCCAGGAGCTCCTCAGACAACGCACACAAAAGGCAAATGACAAAACCAAGTGTATCATTGATGGACTTACATTGCTACACCTCCTCCATCAGGCCATTACAGAGGCCCACAACCAAGAGAGCTTGAAAAAGAATGCTCTGTCATCGGTGAAGAGGAGCTGGGCTTCAAAGGCTGGTTCAGAGCAGGAGACAAACCGAGCTGCTCTGCATCATCTTCGCTGATGATGATGGGAGCAGGACTTTGGTGTCCCTGGGGGAAGGTCTGCCTTTGAGAACAGCAGGTTGCATCTGGTCTTTTTTAGCTTCCAAAGAGTTTGAACAAGTTGTGTGAATTAAGACATACACACTTACATACATGTGTTGGAGGTTGGACTAGATGACCTTTAAAGGTCCCTTCCAACCCAAGCTGTTCTATGATTCTATAACCTAAATCTGTTGGTTTATCAGTGCATTTCCTGAATGGCTGTGGTTTTTTTAATAGCGCTATCGCTTTATCTGCACAAATGAATAACACTATTAGCTCTGATCTTTAATTGTGTTCTGAAGACCAATAAACCCCTGAATATTTCTGGATGTCTTTAGTTATAATAAAAGGCAAACAGAACAACGAAAAGAAAACAAAGTTGTTGATGAAGTCTCGCTACCCACTTGATGGTGGTTAGGAGTAAAACAGGGTAAATTACTCATTGCAAACATTTGATGATTTTAGACCTGTCTAACTTTTCTCAGTATCCTGTGAACAGGCTTTATTTTTTGTACATATTTATATTCTGTGAAAATTTTAATACATATTTTATATAAACATGTTTCAACACACTAGTAGTAAAGTAGTTTTTAGCTGTATTCAGGGTTGTTAGTAGTGTTTGTGTGACATTCAGTAGGTCTTGTAAATCATGTGGTGGTGTATATACTTATATTTGGGCAGCTGAAAACACCATAAAACAGAGGGTGAAAAAATCTGAGACTTTAGGTGGTTCCGTGCCTTAGACAAAGAAGAAAAATTGCGAAAGGAGAATTGGATGGAGAGGAAGAATTTGATTTTGGAGGGAACCCTTCAGAAAGTACCATGAGATCTTCAAGAAAGCAGCAGGATCAGACCTCTCATTGCAGGTGAATTGCCTGAACTGCATGAGTGAGCTTTAGGTAATGAAAGAATAAAATGGCTTACAGCGGACATCAGCCCTGGAAAACAGAAGCGTTTTACAAAAAGTTTCACCTTCTTTGACTCTTGATACCCAACAATGATGTACAATTACTTCAGGTCCTAGTTGTTCTGTTGTATCTGAAGCACAAAACCTTCACTTTAAACCTGGTTAAAGAATAAAACAAGACAATGCAGCAATTTCTAAATTAACCATTAGGTCAGCAGCAAGGTTTTGTCAGGCTGTTTCAAGAGAAGGGAAAAAAAAAGTTAAAAAAAAAAAGTGGTTTAAACTTTTGCCTCAAGGGCTGGAAAGCTATTTTTCAAGCTGTCTAACTTTTGTCACTCTTGGTGCATCTGTTCAAATTAGCTTCAGACAGTGAAATAAATAGGAAATATTGCTCAGGGGCCCTTGGTTTTGTTAGAAGGGACTTTGAAAAAAGTGGAGGAGAAGGAGAAGGAAGCCTGATTCACAATCATCTGCCAAGTCTTTCTGCTGACATGAAATCAAAACTGACTGAGGTTAAGTTCATTCAATTATCACAAACACCCCAGCGTACAAGAAAAGCTATAATGTGATGATACTGGATTAAAAGTTCAAGGGAAGATGTGATGTGAACTTCCTCAGGTTTGAATTCAAAGTTTCAGCAAAGGAAAAAGAATGCCAAGTAAATCTGGGAAATGGGTTCAGAGAGGGGGGAAAGGAAAGATTATTTGCTTTCAGCACAGAAGGCAAAGCAGCCAAGGTGTTTACTGAGATAGATGTGCTGACCCCATACTATCATACACTAAGATTTTCATGTATCTTAATGTTAGGAGATGTTAATGTTGATTCTAGAGAGCCAAATGGAGGGAGACCTTGGACTCTCATACATCTTAACCACAGCTCAGTAGATCATCTCTCCTCAGGCAGCACTTTGAGCAATAAACCCTAATAAACTGTTCATGACAAAATCCTGGATACTTGGTTTCTCTTCTCTTCATGTGCTACCAGACTGTGGAAGCATCTTTGTTTTCAGACTCCTTTCTATACTAGTCTCCTTTCTGCTCATTTTCCCAAGAAAACCCTTCATCATCTGCAATGATGGAAAATATTTGTATGACAGTGGTATGTTATGTATATATACGACCATGACAAGATGTAATAGCATCCTCATCTTTTAAAGTCTTTCCTCCCTCCCTGCTGTCCAGAGTTTTATTCCTGGTGGGTTGGCAAAGCCTCTTCAATCTCTATGTTTGCAGTAGATGAGAAGTACAGGGTCACTCATGCACTGGCCACTCACAGATGGTGATGGCTCTTGTATAGGTGTCCTACATATCCTAACCAACCAACACCCTACCTGAAAATGACCAAAGCAAAGCAAGGCTATCCAGGCTGGAACATCCCTAGAGCTATTCTCATCTTTCCTCTATAGATCTTCTGGCTCAACTGGTTGTGTGGACCTGAGGCTTCTGGCAAGGTAACTTCATTTCTCCCTGTCTTTGCAACAGTCTTGCCTTTCTGGATATATGTAGATGACTACCTGGTAGTGTAAGGGACCCATCTGTGGCACAGATGAACACGTGCAATGAATGAGCTAGTAATTTAATATGGTGGTTAAGGAGGATAACTTCTGAAACCAGCTCTTTACAAGCAACAAGTTGACATGACTCCATACCCCCAGTCTGTTTCCATTTCTACTCCCAGTATTTTATTTCTTTTCTTCAGTCACATCCTTTCCTAAATGGTCTCTAGTACCTCGTATTTAATCGCACGTTGTTCCCCTGTATCCTCTGTGTGCATGAATTAAACTGTTATCAACAAGAGGAGCTTATCTCTTCTCCTTTATTGAATCTGGAGTTTGCTAATACATCCATTAGCCTTATATCACATAAAACAATTAACAGACGTGTTGGTTCATAAAAGAATCAGTTTATCTTGGTTAAATGTTTGTATCTCACCGCACAAAGCCTTGCACAGCACACCTCTGGTCCAGAGTCCTTCTGGAGCACCAAGAACATCCTCTAGATCAAGCAGGAGAGGCATTCCTGTAAGTAACTTCATTTAAAAAAAATTAATTTTGTGTCGCAAAATATCTTGCTATCACTGATAATTTTTCTCTAAAAGTTAAATTTAAAAAATGTCTAAAATCAGCATGGAAACAGACAGAGAAAAGAGACTTAATAAAGTTTTTATCTAATTTGCACCTCTAGGATCTTTTGTGAGAAATTAAAATGCACTTCACATCTTTTTCTGGCATGCACTATAACTATGATCAACATTTCTAAGTATCATAATGATAATGATGATGATTATGGCCACTGCTTCCCACCTATTTGCTGCAGGAAAAGAGCTGACTGCAACAGGAGGTACTATGAGTTAGATTTATTCCTAGATTTATTCCTCCCCTCTCTCAGAGGTAAAATAGGTCAATATTCTATTACAGTCCAAACATTATTAACTTTCTTTCCCCATATATTTTGATATTCCAGTGAAAAAGCCTTGTGAAAATCAAAATTGAACTTGAAATGACTGATCTCAGGTCTAATTTTTAAAGTTTTCTTAATCCATATTTTCCTTTTTTTTTTCCCCAAGGTTCCTGTGTGTATGGTCTTTGTTTTCTCAACAGAAAGAAAAAGGAAAACAAAAACTGAGGACTGAAAATGGAAGAAAACAAAGCAGATCCTAGTGCTTGTGGTTATTTTCATTGGGAAAAAAACCCACAACAGTGTCTTTCCCAAAACTACTTAAGCATTGACATTATTATTTACTGCAATACCAGTCCCTTTTTGACAAATGCTACTCTGGAAAGGTGTGACTCTCCCGGAGTTATGTTGGAAACCATGTACTCCAACATCTTCACCCTTTCTTTTGGATAAGAAAAGAAAACGTCAAACTGTCAGCATGTGAGGGTATTTTCCGGGTAGTGCATTCTTAGTAGACAGCCATAGATATTAAAGCAAACTATAAATGTCTTCTCCATTTATTCTGAGTACTCCAACAGAGAGCATTCATTGGTTTATGCCGCCTTCTCTGACAGAAGACAAACTGCAGTAAAGGAGATAAATTCTTCTGTTTGGGTCCGAGGTTAAGGCAATCCGTAGGAAGGAATGAAAATGACACAGAGAAATGGGTATCTCATTTCAGCAAGGTCTGAATCATTATCTGCAACATTTTGGATGATTCAGCATGTTTCCTGGCTGGTTTTTTTTTTGTTTGGTTGGTTGTTTTTTTCATTACAAGGGGTGTTTCTGTGTAAATGAGAGCTCAAGGAGCTATTTGTGCCTCTTTCTCTGCTGTACTTGAAGCTGTAGGCCTGTTTTTCCTCTGGCTGACTCTAGGGTAAATCAGGTGTAGGTGCACCAGAGGTCCAATACTGGAGAAATGCAGGTATGAAACTGGGCTGAGTAGATGCACATCACTTACTGGGTTCTACTTGTCTCCAGATCACTGCCAAGGCTACATGGGAATAAGCAGTACATGTTGAAAGATCCATAAGGAATGCACCAACTTTTTGGATTAATGGGCTGGACTTTGGGGTTAATGGCCAGGGCAATGAATAGAAAGGAAACAAATATAATAGCAAACAAGAATCCTTCCAAGGAGCAGCCTTTTTTTCTTTCCCCAGCCTGAGTATGGAAATCTACTCTCCTCATTGGAAAATAAAGCTGTGAAAACATTATTAAAAACTGGACTGATCAATGTCTCAGCCTTTTGATTTAAGCATGAGAACATGTTCAAGCATATTAATTGTTCCATTGATATGTGATATTTGCTATCGAGGGTCAAATGTTTGAAAGCAGCCTCATTTGTTTTTACTCACAATCTACTACAGAAGCAATTAATTATAAGCACAAACAAGAGGCAAGAGGTGAAAGAGAGAAGGAACAGCTGGAGTAGGTAGCAAAAAGAGAGAAGTGGGAGGAAATGACATGGAAAAATAACATTTGCTGTTACCTCCTTGAGGTAACAAGGAGAAAAGCATGAACTTGGATTCTTTGAAAATGTTCTTGTTGTCAGGAACGTGTAATTTTCATTCACCATCATTTCCTTCTCCAGAAGCATCACTTTTTACTTGAAATCTCAACATTCTGCATAATTTACATCCTAGGGAAGCTTCATTCCCTGCCCTTCCCTGAGATGTGTGGGATCAGAGCTAAAATATCTAGATTTTATAACAACGGAATGAAAACTCCAAATCCATAGCAAATATCACTGCTAACATACAAAATTATAAAATCAGGGTTTCGTGCTCTTATAATGTTAGGTTGTTTTGTTTTCATCCTGCCAATTATTTCCTCTTTGATGTGCTCTGAGGGAGGGTAAAGCGAGACATCAGACAAATGGCGAGCAGTGGCTAGAAGTGGCTAATGCAAAAATAATGATAGCTCAGACTGCCTCTGCTTTATGCTTTGACAGTGCCACAGCTCACTTTTATGGAGTTAATTATTATTATATTGTGAATATTGTTTGTCATGAACTGTTCACAGGAGTCCTTACCACACCAAAGATATGTAGGAGCACTTTCAGTCAAAATCACACTTATGGAGCTAAAACGTCAGACATTTTAAACAACTGCTTGAAAAATAAGTATGCAGTCAAAGTTATAGGTAAAAAAGCTGAGCGAGCTGATGAAATATATCCCCCAAATGAAGGAAATTGTGTCCAGATGAAGAGGTCACTTCATCTGCATTCTTAGGCATCGCATGGATAATAATCCCCAGGTTTGAGCATTAACAGGAGAATAAAAGAAAAATGGAGCTATTTGCCATTTATTTCCAAATAAATGCAAGTTTGTTACACACAAAACCTTCACCTTGTCTCAGCAGGCAGATTCTAGAGGATAATTTCAGGGCACTTTTCCCCAGTGAGTGTTCTCTCAGGTTTATGTGGAGTCCTGCTTCACCTCTTCAGGATACAGCACCCGGCTGTTCAGAGACCAGCTGGTGCTTTGTGCTTTATGCTACTATTTTTGGTGAACAAAACTCTTTGTAATAATTCCATGCAGTTTTCTTGCAAAGAGATTTCTTTAAGTTAACAGAAAGGCCTACAGTGATTCTTGTAGACTGTGAAGGAAGCCCATGGAGTCTTCCTACTGCCTTGGTACATGTCTGGGAACGATGCGAATGCAAATAGGCTGAAGTTCAGTTAGCCAAGATGGAAATGACATCCATTAAAGCATTTTGCTGATATGCACTGAGGGACACGTGATCATGACTGAGAATGGTTGGATCTGCCTACTTGTGGGCAGGAGAAGGTATGATGATGACCTCCATGCCAACAGACTGGAAAGGGTTAAAGAGCACCAGTTAATCTGCAATCAAGCAGCTGAGAGGTATAATTAGCCAGATTGATTAGGCTATAAGGGCTGTGGCAAGAGTCTGCTCCAGTTTTCCTGAAGGAGAGAGTCTGTAGGCTGTGCTTCCTGGAGGAAGGATGGAGGACCCCTGGACTGGGACCATCTGCTGTCCTGCTCCATCCAGAGGACAGCTGCTCTGGAAATGAGATATGAGAATGGCTATTGTTTTAAGAGTGAGTAATTTTGAGGCTTAAATATGATGTTTATCTTCTATAGCTATGATAGAGCTGCTTTCCAGTCCTTGAGCTGAGGCCTGGTCTTTGTTTATTTGGTTGAGATTTCCTAGGTTGGCTTTGTATGGGAGGGGAGCAACAGGTGCTTCAGCTGGTCCCAACTCATTTCCTTTCCAGTGTCAGGGCAAGAGAGAAGTACCAACAGCTCTTTAGCTGCCCGGGCTTTTTGTGGACTTCCATGTGCTGAGGTCAAGCTGTTGGGGTGTGAACATCTAACAGCTGCAGAAGCAGTGTTGTGGGGTGGGGGATCTGGGGCTCTAGAACAGTTTGATGCTCTGCTGAGGAACCAGCTAGTTCACCCTCCGATCATCACTGAGGTTTGAGGGTCTGCTTTTCCTCTGGAGCAGTGGTGGCAATGAAAGAGGGCTGGAGTACTGATAGAGGTTCTCTTTTCACTTTGCCAGTGCTCACCATAAAGTGTTTGAGGGCACCTCCAGGGAAGGGAAAAACAAAACCAAACTGGCTTCTGTAGTCAATTGTTGAAAAACAAATTGGTGCATCTGTTCTGTGGTGATAACAAGAACTTAGTACACAAACACACTTTGGCTTCTGGCTTCCCAAAGAATCTAAAGAAGAGGCAAGGAAATAACTAAAAAAAAAGAAACACACAAACTGTTATAAAGCTCCAGGCTTGTGGCTCATTTCGCTGTTTCCCTGCTTCTTGATGCCCAGCGCGCCTTCAAACACTCCTGACTGAGGTAGATACAAAAAAACCCTCTAATTTGGATTTGTAGAACCCAATCCCATCCTAAACAAACAGTGCTGCCTGGAGTCACTTGCCAGACAGTTGGCATATCTTGCAGATTAGCTAACGCTAACAATAATGCATCTCAAGAAGAAGAGGCTGAACTTGGCCTTTGCTCCCCAGCTGGAATGCCAGCATGAGGACGTGTGCCCATCTGAGCCATGCACGGCCCCCTGTATCCGGCCTCAGCGGGAGTGGAAGGATTTGCGGATAGCAGGTTGCTCAACACCGCGTGGAGGTGGGCTGCAAACTGAGCTGGGAGAATAATTCCTCTACAAATTGCTGCAAGTGTTAAAGCTCCAGGGAGCAGGTTTAATAGCTCCCTTCAACTCCTGCACTGGTTCGTCAGACTCTGGTTTATGGGCACAGCTGGATGATGGTGAGAGAAGGCAGGAAGGGGAGGTTATACTGCACTTAAATTTGTGGAAAAATTAGCTTGCACTTGTTCAGGCTTTCCTTTGTGTCCGTTCATCCCTGTAAGTTTAGATGCATGGGGGAGAGATGCAGGATATGAGTGAGGAGCTTTAATCCGGCTTGCCTGGATCAGGAATGTGGGAACCAGCACCAGTCAGGCCATGAACAGCGAAACAAGGTTTCAGCAGCTCGGTCTGGAATTTGGTTGGCCACATGTAAACACCAGCGAGCTTAGCTTTCTGGGCAAAAAAAAAAAAAAAAAATCATGACTTCAAGCTTATATTTGCCTCAGATTTCAAATGGTGGAAGGGGGCGGGTGTATAAATGCCAAGTCAGCAAAATAAATTGTTCACACAGAAAAAACAATGTCAGGAGTGAAACCTGACTCACTGAGAGCCTCTTGCGTATGAAGTGCGTGTGCTGTAGTGACAGAGGAATATCTCTGCTGCCCCCACGGTCGTAACAATCAAAATGCTGCTTATTCGAGTGTTTAGAGATCAAAATGCCAAGAGGAAAGGAACAAAAATATCTCATTAAAGATGTGAATAAGGGGAAGCTGGAGTTTCAAATATCAGTTCGGGGAGTGCGCAAGGCAAATAGTAGCGGTGCATGCTGGAAGCACAGCCCAGCACCTGTGCTGATACCTGTGGGATGGATCTGGCGCTGGGGCAGTGCTGAGGGGTGCTGGAGTCTCTTGGGAGGGAGAATCTGGGGTAGTTGCCATCCCAAATGGATCTGCGGGGTAGAGCTGGGAAGGAAGTACCTTAAGATCCTCTGTTAGCTTGTGTGGAAATGCTTATCTCACCTGGCAGGCTTTGCCAAGCCTCACTTAGGAAATATAAACACTTTCTTGAGATTCCCAACATTTGTTTCCGTTCTCCTCCTGCCCATTCCCACCCATAATGGCAGCATCGCTGTCTACAGCTCAAAGCTGGTGAGCAAGGGCTGCCAGTGCCCTTGCCAGTTTTCACTACTCTTGCCTCCAGCCCAGAGCTTGTGTGCTGGCCCTCTTTCACCGAGGGAAAAACAGCATCTTCCTGTAGTGCCCACAGAAATTCTCATGGTGCTGGAGTGGGCTCTGTCCCTCACTACTGTCACATTCAGTTCTTAGTAAGAGTAAAACTTCATTCTTTGGCTTCTGAGAAATGTCGTTTCTCTAGGTCCAAATCTTTTTTATGACTCAGCTGTTGTTGACCATTAAAACTGGTCAGAAACTGGAAAACCCTAGACAAGGGGAAATAGTAGGAACATGCTTGCAAAAAAAAAAAAAAAAAAACCAAACAAAAAACAAACTCCAAACCACCAAACAAAACACCCCAAACTGTATATAGCTGCTCCAAACAGAAACAGGAAAGTTGTTCAGATGGTGAAAATACTCTGTGCTTATCTAATACCTCTTCAGACCATTCCTAGACACCCAAGGCTGTGCAAATTTTCACTTGCTCGTCAGCTTGGCCACACTTTTTGCTTGCCAGCCCTTGCTCCTGCACCAGAGTTTGGTGCAGGCTCCCACATCAGCGGTGTTGGGCATGTGGGAACGGGGCAGGCGCACCTGCAAACCCGCGTAGCCAGATGTGCCAGCGGCTGTGTGAAAGCCGTGGGTGAGGCAAGGGTGGTGGAAAGCAAAGCAGCGTGTTATATCATGGTTGTCACAGCTGTACTGACATCTGCAGAGGTGGAGGAGCTCGTGTCTCATGGCTGGCTTTGTCCATCCCAAAAGGTGTGGAAGGTTTGAGGCATCAGTATTTTGTCCCATGTGGAGCAGTGAGCACAAGGTGCCTTTCCACCTTCCAGCAAATGGCTTCCTCCTGCCCCGGGATGCGGTGGGAATGGCCAGGTGCTGCTGGGCTCTGTCGCGGTGCAGGGGAGGTGATGCCTCTAAAGAAAGTACTCTGAGGTTTGGTGGTTTCCCTTTGCAAGGGAAACTTGCCTATTACAGTCTTACATCGCAAGTAATGCTTTCAGGGAAATGTAGAACCTGCCTGAAAGTATCTGTTAACTAAAATTGCAGAGAATTTGAGAGCTTTTCCAGAGCCCACTGTGTGCTAACAAGCTTTGCCACAGCAGGTGGGGAGGCTCAGCCCTGGGAGGGAGGCAGTAAGCAAGGAGCAGAGTGTTTGCTTGGGGAGTAACCTGTCAAAAAGAAGTAAGGTGACCTTCTCTCTATGCAGTAAAATAAATGGCATCTCCACTGGTTAAGTGTGCATGGGTAGGGAGATCTTCTCCAGCGCTCAAAGCAGCTTCTCGCCCTTGGTCTTCTTGCAGTTGACTATTCTGGGTGGGAAGGCATCTGTGCAAGGACCATTCTGAGCTGTGTTGGCAATGCTTTTTTAAGATGCTTTTGTTTTGCACAGTCTGATTTTGCAGTTTTGGCTGTTTTGCTGTTGAACGCTCTCCGAAGGTAAATGGAGCAAATCCAAGTGAACATTCCTGACAAATTAATGAGCAAACACATTAGCAGCTCTGAAAATGAAATGCCTACACATCACATAAATTCATTTCACACTGTTTATGTATTTATGGAAATGTCTTTGAATTACACTCCCAGCTCTAGCAGAGATGATTTCTTCTTCCATTACAAAGCAGGTTATATGGTGATAACTTCTAGACCCCTATGAGCTACTGGAGCATGTAATTATCTTGTTCCACTTATTAATGATGAAAGGTCTATGCAAGTCCCAGAGTAGCTGTATGTACTATGCTCAGTAGTTTAAAGAGGCTGCATAAATTTAATTTAGTTTAAAACTTAGTTGCTGACTTTAAATAATCTTTAAATATGGAATATAAATGTTTTCGGGCGTTTAAAACTTTTCAAAATTATAAATGGATGTGTAGTACTGAAAATCTAAACTTAACGTTGTGGTGCTAACATATGAAACTGAGAAAGTGGACTATAAAGAAAAGAAGCTGACCAGGCTCAACTCTGAAATGCATATTGCAAACAAACATCAAGCTAACACAAATTAGTCCTCAGGCTCTTAATTTTGAAGTAATATTATTGGTAATGGAAGATATGTTAAAAATTAGTTTCATCTTGACATCCCTGGAAGGTGGCCAATTTATATACTTCTGGGCTAGAGATCTGCAAACCTCTGTTCCCCAACCTTCCTAAAATGGCATTGCTCGTTTTATGATGTCTCCTAGCTATAATCCTGCTTCTCCAGTCTGCCATAATAATGCTAATTAGTTCTGTATGTAAATAAACTATTGTTGACAGGACACTTTCAGCAATTCGCATATGACTCATGGAGAGAAAGAGAGAGGTTTTAAAAATGATTTATCCGTAAACAGAGATTCCATATGTCCTAATCTGGCATGGATTTCTTTCCTTCTCTTTATAGCAAGGAATGTGTGTGTGCCTGTACAGCAGGGCTATAATGTGACAATTTGTCTCAGAGTAAAACCAGGATTTATGGTACTTACTGGAGACCACAGAGGTAAAATGAACAGCAGGCTGCATTTAATCATCTGAATTTTCAAATATTTCTTTTGCTTGGGTAAATGTGTCTTTGTTCCTTTTTGGAAACATGTTCAGCTGTAGGACTTGTAAAGTTATCTGAAAATACTGTGGGCATACTTTTAGTGAAGTGCATGCAGGGGGTGGGAGAGGAAGCGTGGATCGGGGAAGCTTCTGCAGGAAAAGGTCTGGGCCCAAAACTTTTGCTAGAGCGTCCTTCTACCAGGCTGCCGCTGTTAACGCATCCTTAAAAAAAAAAAATGCACTTATCAGGTCTCCAGTGTACATTTTTGGATATCGGGGCGTATTGTGCTAATCACAGATAGGTGCCATAGGAAATCCAGGCAGGGAAGAAAGAGGAATTGCAAATGGTTAAATACAGTTCATTTCTCCTGCAGGGCCTGATCCTGAGGCCTTCAGCGGCGTGATCAGGTGTGCTTTACAGGGGCAAACGCACAATTTGCAGGCTTTGGAACCTTCCCTGGGGATGAAGCTGAGATGGAAACACCTTGTACCTGGGGCTAGTTTTGCCCTTGTAGTCTGCACTGCAGTATGCATCCTCCTGGTGATGTTGCTTGTTCTCCCTGCCTCTTTCTTTAATTATTTTTGTTTTCAGCACAGGGTCACTTGTGTTACATTTAGTTACTACAAGTAATTTCTGTAACTTGCTGATTCTACACTTCTAAATCAAACCTAGGGTTCTTATAACCACACGATCTTAGGTAAAAGAGCCAGGAATTGTGGAGTTGTTGGTGCCTGGAAAATGGATTGCGTGAACACACAGAAAAGGTGGATTAAAAGGCCACAAACCAGTGGCAGGTGGTTTTTGTGCCTTCATAATTTGAACAAGACAGTGCTGCACATGTGAGCCATAAAATGGGATGAAATAAAATGCTGCTGGCAGTGAGTGGTGATGACTGAACAAGAGTAAAAAAAAAAAAACCTGAATTTTGTGTATGTGAGGGCAAAGCTGGCACCTGCAGAGAAAAAGCCTGGCAGCTTATTCGTGGCAAAGATGCCAGCTTTTCTGCCAGTGGAATTGGAGCCCATTTTCCTCCTTCAGAAAAACAAAGCTCTCTAGGGGGGACAGTGGTTTAATTGGGATGGCTCGTTACAGCCTTTGGGCCGCAAGTCCTGGTGAGGCTGCCAAGGAAGTGCCAGCGTGGAGATTTGTCTGCTGCAAACTCCTGTCTGCTGAGAATTGGACCGGGTGTTGGTGTGTTGGCAGAGATGCTTGTGGGAAAGGCAAAGCCAGAACTGCTTTTCCTTCTCTTGAATTTGCAATGACTTTCCTCCTTCAGGCTCTGTAGGGAAAAGAGACAAAGGCACTAAGTTGGCTTACCCAAAGGAGGGAATCCCTGGTCTGGCTTTTCTTGCTTTCATCAGATATTTTTTTTTTTTGGTTCACTGCCTGGCTCTGAAGTCCTGAGCCTGGCAGTTGTCATTTGTTGGTAGTGCTGGCCAGGGTTTATCAATGAATCTTGCTGGAAGAGCTGCTTTTCAGCTGGTCCCAAGCATCTCTCTTCTAGCCACTGCTCCTTCCTCTGATGTGTGAGTGACAGCATCCTTCAGTAGCATCCATGACAATAGTCAAGTCAAAGTTCTACAAGTGTGTGGCAGAAATAATATTAACAATAATAAAATAAAAAAAAAGTAGGGGGGATTTTCTGAAGTTTTCTCATGTTCTGATTGTAGTTTTTTCAACTGTGAGACTTCTGGCCCCTCTACTCTTGACTTCCATTCACATATGAGCATTTGCTATGAAACGGGAAGGTGGTTAAAGAGTATTTTATCTTATTTTGTAAGGAACTATGGTGGAATCTCTGAAATGTGGAACCTGAGTCTGAACATAGGAGTAGGAAAAATGATTGCCAGAGAAGGACCTGATGGATTGGATGTGTGGTTTGATTAGTTTCTGATGCTGGCAAACTTGTGGAAAATCTGTGTTCAGGGCTAGTCATATAGGCTTTACAAACCCAGCAGTGACTGGGTGTGATTCTGGATCTGAATACTGTAGATGATTGTAAACTATGAAAGACTAGTTAGAAACTGGAGACTGATCTTGTTCTGATAGTTGTGATCCATTCTTACAGCTAAAAACGCATTACTGTCTTCGGGCTTTGCTTCTCACCTAGACATTTCTGGTGTAAACGCATGGTGACAATAAAAGGGGAATAAAAACAGATTCTTGGGAGGCAGAGCAGAAATTTGGATGTGGAGTGGGGACTAGGTTTGCCTAGCTGTGTTAGAATTTTCCTCTCTCCCACCCCCCCACCCCATAAACATGTGACGACTTATGGAAGCATCATTAGATTACATATTTCATGCTGTTGTCATTAATTATGGTTTGAAAGTTGAAATGAAGATTTGGGTTCCTTGGTTGCTGTGAGGTGAGTAATGTGTGTTTACTAAGTGGGGATCTGCTGCCTGCCAGCACACCTTGGCCACCTGTACTTACTGGGGTTAGCCACAGAAAGGGCTTGGGGTTAGGTTGCATTTGATCCATTTAAAAACAAAGGCAAGGGAGATTCTGTCTGTCTCTTTAAACAAAGTCTTTAATGAGCAATATCCCCAAAATAAGCTGAGCAAAAAGGTAGGTAGCTATTTTGGCCAAAGAGGGTAATCCCAACCCAGAAGCCAGTCATTCTCAGGTAGCTGGGATTGCTGGAAACATTAATTTTGAGAATGAAAGGCGAGCTTGGAGATACAGCTAGGGGTTATATGACATATTTTTTCAGGGAGTTTTGAACCTTTCTGAAAAGTCAGGTGTCCTTTGTATAGGGAAGTCTAGTCCTTCCCTAGGTACTGGCAGAGCTTCTGTTGAGGATGATTTTTAGACTCAGAAGCTCTAACCAAGTTAAAGACAAAAGCATAGAAAATCTTCTGCTCAAGCTACAGCTTATATTTTTAATTGCTTTGAGGCAGAGAATGTGGTTATATTTGGAAGCATAAATTCAAGACAGAGCCACAGAGGATTCACCTCCTATTCCCATCCCTCTGCCCAGTTTTTTTGCTGCTATGGATATTGAGAGAAAGGCTGTTGTGAAAATCTGGTGATATTCCTCCCAGGAATCTTTTGTCCCAGGATGTAAAATGTGAACTTAAAATGTGTCCTGTGGGCAGCTCTTTTACACGTGCCTAAGCTCTGAACAGAAATTGCAGGATTATGTCCCAGGTCAATTGATTAATCAGATAAAGAACTTTTGCAGAAGCACTGGAAGAATACTCTTAAAATTTCTGGGTTGTATCTTAAAGTAGGTCATGGGGAAAAAGTAAAAGTTTGCTTTGCAGGTGCAGCTGGCAATTTAGCTCTCACCTACCTGTATTTGTTGTGGTCGCTGCTCACCTTCCCATCCACTGGAGCAGATTGTTAAAGGCTGATACTTGCAGTGATGGTTATGGATTCCCCTGGCAGAGTCAGAAGTGTGTGGGCAAAAATGCAGACTGATTTATGTGAGCTTTAATTGCTTATTAAAAGTCTTTATTGAAAGGGACTTCCCATTCAGGCTGTTACTGTTTCTTTATCTGATATGAAGTTTTATTTTTCCTGTGATAATGCTCCTCTTTAAGTTTGATAAGTCTTTTGATGGAGCAGACAGCATCTGTACCAGTTATCCTATAAAGAATGTGTGAATTGTCAGCGCCTGAACCTACTGGGGTGTCCTTTGAGAGGTAAAAGAAACTCAACATGTTGAAAAGCAGCGATGGCAGTGAACGCTAACATGGGAGTGTTTGGGGTAGGCTGTGACAGGGAGGTAACAGAAATGAGTGACTAGCTTTGAGGTGAAGTAGCTGTTTGTTGAAACCCTGTTGCCTCCAAGAGGGCAGTGAGGCTGTATGGTATTTTAGAATGCTGATTTCCTGTGGACCCATAAAGAAGTGTTCAGAAAAATGTGACAATTCAAGGACTGTTTTTGGTGTTTGTTGGTGCTGCTAGCATTCTGCATTAGCATGTAGTGCAGAGCTCAGCTATCACTGCAATTTGTGTTAGGACATTGTCTGGGTACCTTCTAAGCAATGCATCTTGCTCTGGTGTTCAAGGAGTCCCTGTAATCCCTTCCAGTGCCAGGAGGATGAGGGAAATCAGATCTAGAGTTGCCAGAGGGACGGGGTGGGCAAAATCAAAAGTGTATCGATAACGTCTTGCTTTCAACAGAAAGGTGAAAAGACATCCAAGAAAGCAGATACTGGTGGTGTTATTACCTTATACTCTTTCAGAGCCAAACAATCACTGCTCTGAACTCGTGATGCAAGTGTACGGGCTCTTGCCTGACCATTGGTACTGTGATACTTCAACACTGTAGTTTTATCTGTGATATTAAGATCCTGTCTCCCTAGAAGGGAACCTGGTAACTGCTCCAAGGACTCTACTCTTGTTAGTCTGTCCAGCCTTACAAGTAATCACTGCCAAGCAGCTGCTGCTTTTGACTTGTATCCCGGACAGCATCCTCCCTCAGCTGAGCGAACGGGGAATAGGGTGGAAAGTTTTCTCATGTGTCTAGGTTGCAGTTTTGATGGAAGTATTACTGAGTGTTTAACAAAGAGAAATAGCTTTGCCTTATGAGAAAGGCATCCAAGGAAGAGGTTTTATTGATGCTCTGAATATCAGTTGTTCAAGGTGGATAAAAAGCAAGTAAGATTCCCCGGATTTATATGTAAGAGCTTGAGAGTATACTCACAGTTAGCCTGCTCTTGCTTAGTGAAGTAGCGGGGCCACCTAAGAAAGTTTAGTTCACCATGAAACAGGCACCATGTGAGTGGCTTTCCAATACTTACAGAAAGGGAGCTGGGGAAAACAGGATATCAAATTGCTCTGCAAAAAGGAATTGCATTGAAACAGGTGTGGATAAGTGAAGTAATCCAGAAACTATCTCTTTGGATTTATTTAGCATCTTCTGAAGAGCTTGTCTGAACACAAACTTCAAAGTGGATCAGAAGGTGAGCCTGGCATGATCTAAACAGACAGGTATTACTTGAGGCTCGTGTTTTGTTCCAGGCTCTGCTACTGGCCTGGAAGGAAGAAGGTATTTGGAGAAGATATTTCACCTGCCTTGGATTTTCTGTAAAATCAAAGCAGTGATACCAGCCACCATGAAAACATGTGGAGATAAGCTGGTAGAAAGTTATTAATTGTACTAGTAAAATCACTGCTGTAATTATCTATGGCAAGTTTGCCAAACTAGACTCTTGAAATAACTTTTTTTTTCCTGTAAGTGAAATTCCTTTGTTTCATGCCTCTTTTCCCCTCGTGTCCAGAATACAAGAAGGATCTCACTTGCTGTTGCTTCCACTTAATTGGATTAGTCATCTACCTCCAAAGGTATGTGCCTCAGGTCCAGTTTTTGCTGACAACCAAACCAATGGGCCATTACACGAGGTAGATGGAATCCAACATCAAAGGAGAGTGCAATTTTGGTTGGATAGATGCCAGCAGCTTTTGGCACTTATCCGAATACCTGCATGCACTGAGATTTTTCTCGTTGCTCCTGGTGTTCCCTTATTGCGTGTTGGAAAGATTAAAACCTTTGCTCATGAGTAAGGTTGTACTACCATTATCTCGTGCCTGAGTGAAAACAGTGGTGTGGGGCTGCTTATGAAGTTGGAGATCACTTCTCATGTTCAAATGCTGGTGCCTCTGGGGAATGAAAGTGCATGCTACATAAATCTATCTACACACGGGATTTTTAGCACTGCCTCAATATGATCAACTCTTCATCTCTTCCTGTCACACAACCAACAAACAAAATTAAGAATTATCATTGCTATTATGTGGCAGGAAGGGGTTGTGAGGAGATGAGAGCACAGAGTTCCTGCCGAGTTCTCCTAATGAAGCCGTTGCTGCAAAATAGCTTCCAAAACATCTGTGAAGGTCCCTGGAGACCCTGCCAAAGATGTGACATTATTGCAATAGTTTGTGCTCTTGGCTATGGTAATACACAGTGTCCCTGTGGAAGAGATATTCACTGTGGAGTAGGACCACCTGCAATTTGAGAGCAATTCCTAAATGGACACTGGGAAAGCTAGAACTGAGTCCAAAGTCCACTGAAGTGCAGGAGAAATTCAGAAAAATATCCTCTCCAGCATGTGTGAGAAATTAATCCCCAAGCCTCTATGGAGCCGGGTGCAGCTGTTTTGCGAATTATGACCCCTTTGGTTTGAACATCGAGCCAGATAACTCAAGAGAATTGTGTTTACTGTGTTATTTCTAGTATCCTCCTGGGAAAACAATCTTTGTGTTCCTTTTCCGGTCAGCTGAGGTTTTTGGAAGCAGAGGCAGAAGAAAGGTAACTGGGCTTCGCTCCTTCTGAAAGATACAGTGAGGCCAAGCAAATGCACAGCTAACGTAATCTGGGAAGATCTGCTCTTGTCAGATTGTCAGCTCGGCTGCGGGCACAGCTCATCCCCTTTTCTGTGCCTTCATTTTCACGTTTGAAAAGCGGGATGATGCTATTGGTCTTGGAATTTGTCTGTAAGCTGCTGATAAGTAGGTGCCTGGAAGAGGAAGGTACTCTTTGAGCATTGCTTTGGTGATGTGACATATTTGCTGTGCCTTCTCCCTCCTTATCACTCACGTACAGAATTGAAAGCTTTGCAATAGTGAGCTATGCTATGAAACCACATGAGTTTGCAAAAACATTCGGAGCCACCTTTACAGATGCAGCCTTTCACAGAGCATCGGCTAACGCTGTGGGGGACCTGTGCTGGGTTACTGGGAAAGAGAGTGCTGGGGCTGGAGCACCCTTCATGGTCCACAGTACACTTACAGCTGCTTCTCTGCAGTCTTAAGTGCTCGGTTTTCTTTTCTCTATCTCTGACTGCCTCTGCTCCTCCTGCTTTTGCCGTGCTGAGACTTTTTCACAAGCCGTGGGGCAACTTGCCTATACAGATCAGGCCAAGTACAAAGGCTGCTCTTGAAAGTCTTGTCCTGGGGGTCTGCATCTGCAAAACCTCACTCTCTCAAACTAGCATTTGAGTACGGTTGTTCCCAGCATAGAATAACGTACGAAGTCAGGAATTCCAGCATTAATACTGGGTGTGGATTTGCCACTCTAACTTTTTTTCATGGAGAAGATATTCTTGCTTTATTTCTAGAGGCAAACATTTCCAAAGTTGTGAACACAAGAGCTTGCCAAATATTAGCTTTCAAGGTTTTAAGTCACACAGTGTTTACTCGAGTTACCTCTTCTTGAAGTCTTTATAAAGAGTTGTGTTTGCTCAGGCATACTCCTAAAAGCCCCAAGACATGGTTCTGGAAGGAGGTATGCAGCAGCAAATGTAAATATTGCTGTCCTTAAACCTGGAAGCCCTCCGAGTATCAAGAGAAGGAAATAATAATATGAGGAAAAGACTTACAAGATTTGGAGGTGAAGACTACAGAACAGTACCTGGGGTGGATAAAATTCAGAAATTCGGTGGTGTTGTAAATACAACTTCTCTTGGCCAAGGCTTAGCCCTGCAATCACAGCTGCGCTCCTCTGTTGCCCTTTGCTGTCACTAAGGCAGCTTTTTCCCATACCCCAGCCTCTGAAGCAGTTGCTGAGAACAGTTTTTAGGGACTTTGCTGGCCAAAGTATGCTGGCCTCTTGCTGTGGGACAGCAGTCGGAAACAAAATATTTGTTGTACTTAGCAAAGTGATTCCCTCCTGCCTCTTGTCAGTAGTTGGTGTCACTTTTCTGAGAGGGTTGTGGAAATGTGAGCTGAATTTCAGGTGCTCCGTGATATGATAAATTGGACACGAATTTTCATGAAGGCGTGCCTAAATACAGTGCAAATAAAGGAAAATAATTGAATTAAAGTTCAACCACAGT
Source organism: Chlamydotis macqueenii (assembly GCF_036417535.1). Classification (NCBI taxonomy): domain Eukaryota; kingdom Metazoa; phylum Chordata; class Aves; order Otidiformes; family Otididae; genus Chlamydotis; species Chlamydotis macqueenii. The sequence goes on along the minus strand of NC_141567.1, from coordinate 6,353,001 downwards.
ATTTACAAGCCTCTCCATCTGCCCATATATGCAGGTATGCTGAGACCAAATTCACATCGTGAGCTTCCTGCAGCTGAGGAGACTGATGTTTGCCCTTGCCAAGCTACTTTTTCTACGTACCAACAGGCAGCCCATCAAATTTCCACTTACTTTCTTCCGTCTCTGCAGATACCTATTATCAGCTTTCCCACAGCAGGGGCAGGATGTAAATACATGGAGCTGAAGAGTTTTTATGCCACAGCAGAAAACCCTGTGCACAGGTTAATGCAGAATAATTACATTTATCGGTGTCCTGCATTGAATGCTGCGCTGCTGGGATGAGCAAAGGATTGCTGCAGAGCTAGAGGCACCAGGATCAGCTGGGATCCTGCACACTGCAGATGGATTGATGGTTTCCCGGTGCCATCTGCTGGCATGGGTCTTGCTTGTGCACTCAGCAGAGAAGCCTTCCAGCTTCTCTCTCTCCCATAAGCAGATGCTGCAGTTCCTCATGTCTTTGCAGGTGGTGTAACCCCAAACCACCCTCTCTTGATGAATTCTTGAGCTTTGCAAAGCAAATGCTCCCTGTAGCCAAGCACCTGTGCAACCACTGTGCTCATGGTCCCTCCTGGAGCTTCTACAGCTGGGTGCCCCGCAGGCATTCCACACCTCCCCTTTTGCCTCCTGTAATCCTGTGTGCTCCGTGGGAGCAGCCACAGATCCAAGGGATCTCCAGCTGGATCTTTTTTTTTTTTTTTTTTTTCCTAGCCAACCAGGCCAAATCTCCAAATCCATGTGGTTTTGAGGGGGCGGGTTTGTCTTCAGTGGGATGATGGTACCAGCAACACTGCGTGAGGGCAAGGTTGAAAAGCTACTGCTAGAAAGCTTTGGGAGCAATGGAAGTTTGATCTTTGTTTAAACCCCTGAAATGGCCTGAAAAAAACCCAAAATTAATATTCAGGTGGGGGAGGACATAGGGTATCTTGTCCTTTTTCTGTCTTGTGGTCTTGCAAAAGGGCCATGTGGGAAGTGAAGATGTGCTGTGATAATAGCATTAGTTGATGATATTCTTAAGTCTTTGGTGTTGGCACTCTTGATATCTTGGTAGAGCTGGTTTTTATGCCTTATATTAGCATCACTGTCTCCAGCATGGCATCTGCTCTGGGAACTAATTTCTGTATCTTCCTTGGATTCCAAGCAAGCACAGCTCAGCTGCTTGTAAGAGCTCCTTGGTGGGTGCCAAAGCCCATGTGAGCTGCACCAGCCTGAAGACAGGACCTGTGTCAAAGTGACAGCCCAGTAGCAAAAGCAATGAAATTCACTTTTAAATCTTCCAAGTTTTAGAGGTAATATTTCATTTTGTGTAAACACCACCAAAAAAAAAAAAAAAAAAAAACAAACCAGGCAAACTTCATACACCTCACTTCTTTGACTTCAATCAAAACTTCAAGGTTTTGATTGCCCTGAGCTTCTCTTGTTTCTGCCTGTGGGGAACTTGCCCCAGTTAACCACAAATAAAGTGGAGTTTCTGACACTCAAATTCTAGTATGTCAGGAGTGGGTAGCGGCAAGACCCAGCTGGAATCTGTATTAGCATGTTTGCAGATATGGATCTGGGGTTTGAAATTCAGATGTCATGAGGATGAATGAAGAGGAGAAATTGCTAATCAAATTCTCCAGGACTGCAGTGCAATAAACCAGGGTAACTTGATGGAAAATGTAATCAAGCCTTCTAGTCTGTTTTCCAGCTATATTTACACTCTGATTTTTCAGGCCTTATGCCTCCCTTTCCACATGGGCTGTAAAGGGAAGGAGGATCAATGAAGTAATTTCATTTTACCAAGCAAGTCTAGTAACTGTGCTGGACATATCTTCCAGGGGCCTCTTCCTCAGGGGAAATATTGTAAAAAAATTCTCCATCTATACCAGACCATTACTGGTATAGATAATACCAAAGCAGAGGCATAATGTTAGAGTAGAAAGGGATTCCCCTCCCCACCAAGAGGTTAAATTTGAGAGAAGTTTTCTATTTTGCACACATATAAACCAATTTCTCTGGTTCAACACCTGGTTTTGTGCTGGGGAAAATTGGTACTTGTGTCCAGTGTTACATTTATCGAAATGATGCAATGAAATGAAGATTATTTATCAGTAAAAGTGTTCATAGATCCTAAATTATAATGGACTATGTGTTTTTTTTTTTTTAGATGAATGAACACAAAAAATTGCCCTCCCATTATTGGATAGGGGTGTCCCCTTGCTTACAAACTCTTACTGGTTACAGGAATCTCAGATATTCTGTCATCCCTGTGGGGCGAAAGGAGCTGAGCAAATTCACAGTGGAGCTGCAGGTGTTGGCTTTCTACAAAGTAACTGAAAGTGGTTTTCTCTGAATAGTGCAGTGTAAAAACACAGCAGTAGCTGACATACTGCCTGCATTTTGAATTTGAGCCAATATTTAACCCCGAAAAAGGTAATGATCAAGCATTTGGGGTTCTGTAGTATTTCAGGCACATCGCTTTCAAGGTTTAAACACTGGCAGAACTGCACGGAATGGATGCTTTAGGGCTTAAAAGCTCTCTGCAAATTAAGCTTTACCTTCTTTCTCCTTTCTTCCTAAAATTTGCTTGCAGGGTGCATGCAAAGAATTGTTTTGACAGGAACAGCCCGATTGTAACAGTAAGTTTTAACTTTCAGGGAAAATGATAAACTGCCAGCAAGTTGTGCGCATTAATGGAACAAAATTGCTTTATGACAGAACTTTTTAGGTTCCATCTTGGAGGCAATTTGTAACCTTAATACCTACAAGGATGTGTATGTAGGCATCCTAGGTCTTGCAATCAGTGATATAGAGATGTTGTCAACTCTTCTAAGCCGTGCAATAAAAAAGTATGGGGTAAATACTTAAGTGATCAGACCTTGCAGTGGATATCCTCTTCAGAAGCTGCCTCTTCAGGCAGGATTAAATGAGGGAGCATCATATCCATATGAAAGGATTTCAAGCCTCAGCTTGTTTCCTAAACACACAGGAGTTGACACCACAGAAGCCAGGATAAGGAATGCATCTCTCACATAAGCCCATATGCTCAGATATTGGCTTTCCAAAGAGGTTTGCCTCCCCAGAGCAGCAAACCAGTGGTCAGTGGGGCTGCTGGAAGTGCTCCTGTAGCTTGCTCTGCGTTGGCCTGTCAGGTACAGACACCGTAACTTAAAGCCCATTTCAGACTGTTTTAAATCATAGGAAGGAAGAGGGGCAAGTTCTGTTCACCCTAAACTTGGGGTATTTGAAATGACATCTTACACGCTTCTCTTACACAAGAGCTGATGAGCTGTGGGGGAGCTTGACAGAGCTGGAAGGGTGCTCCGGTTGCTTACAGCTTTATAAAATGTACCGGTTTGCTTTGCTATTAAAGCAGAAGCAAAAGTTCAGAAGTCAAATGGAAGCAGTTGCCCTTAGAAACTCTCACATTGTCTGCTTTTATTGCCTGCAATTTTCTGCAGCTCTGTTGACCCCATGTATGCCCCCAGGACCTGGGAACTGGATGGCTTTGAGATGCTGTCCTTTGCTTCATGCTGTCCCTCTGCAGTCATCTGTGAACTGCTGAGTAACTGCTTCTCAGATACATCATGGAGGTCAGGTTACTTTGAGTCTTTGAGTTCACAGGGGGATACACCTTGATGCCAGAGCCAAAATGAGATCCAGAAGAAGCTTCTATGTGTTTCCATGCATCTATGCTAATATTCACTGTAAAGAGACATGACAGCTTCTGCATTTCATGTTTTCATTTTGCCTCCGCACTGTTTTGCACTCAACTAATTTGGTTTTTGGGCTTGCTCAAAATTTTCATGTGGCTTACCCCAGAGATGGCTATGCTTGGTGGTGGGAGAGGGTTTACCTGTATCTGAATTATAAGAATGCTGAACTGTTTAGTGGATACAAAATAGGAAGTGCTACAGGAAGACAGTGAGAATTCTTATTTAACTATACTGCTGTGTGCAGACAAGACTTCTTGTGTGTGTGTGTGTGTTCATTTTGAGCCACTTCAACCTGCGGAGCTGAGCGCTGCAGAAAACTGTTCCTTGGGGGTACAGAGATCTTCCATCAATATCAGACTTTGCTTTATTCTCACCAGAAGACTCATGCTCAAGCCCTAATTTTTCAGTTTTCCCCTCAGAAAAATTTATACTTCTTTTGTATTTTCTCATTTTGCCTGCGAATAAGCTGCAAAAATTACTTGTATAAGAAAATATATAAATATATATATATGAATATATATATAAATAATATAAGAATATATATAAATAAGAAAATATATAACATATCACAGGCTGGAGTCTGTGATCATAGCTGTCGAGTCGTGTGACAGCTTATAGCATCTTAAATTAAAATCTTTGCTCTCAATGGCCACAGAGTGGCAGCAAAAACCAAACTGGTTTCCCCATCCTAAATCAGCGTGGTTGGTGGGAGGAGGAAGGAAACCGTGGTTGTACAAGATCCAGCTGGTGCTGACAAGGTATGGAAATGTGTATTTAAAAAAAAAAAAAAAAAGGTACTTATAGGTCACGAAGGGGAGAACTTGAGCCCACACTGCTTGATGGAGATGAATCCTAATGCAGAGAAAGCCTGGTGGGACGGGATCCGCTTCTAGCAGCGCTCTGTCCTTTTGTGTGCTGATCCTGGAGGAATCAGACCGGCTGGGAGTGACACAAACCCTTCTAGGTACTCTTAACAAATTTTTGTCAAGTTGTAGGTTTCCGTGGAAATGAATAATTGTGGTTTTCATTGAAATGAATAATTATGTTTTTAGCATCTCTCTGAGGATGAATTAAAGACAGCGGAAATCAGTCTGGTTGGGAGCACATATACTTTCTGTAATTCTGGTAATTTTGTCATTTACAGTTTCAGGGTCCTGTTCGGTTGTGTACTCTACACACACAGTAGGGAACCACCCACTAACTAATCCTTGAAGTCTGAAGCAATAATGAAAGGACACTTTTGTCACAGATGAGGTGCCAAAGCATGGAGGCAAAGGTTCCTTCTGGTGGCTAAGGATTTATCTAGAGACAATTAAGGGGCTGAATCTCTTTTTGAAGAGCCTAATTCCCTTGGGATGAAGTCTTCAGGCACTTGAATGCTTCTTGCCCAAAACTACACTGGAAATACCCCAGGTGGGGATGGAAGAGCAAATTTTTATCACAGCCCTCTGCCACCACACCAGCCCTGGTCCCAAGACACACTCGCTGCCCCACAGCCTGAGCCGTAACCAACAAATGAAGACAAGGCTAAAAGGCAACTAATCATTTATTATAAAAGAAAAATAGTGCAACCCAAAAAGGATTTTTACCTCCTGGTCCATAAATCTTCACGATTTCTCTCCTCGTCTACAAGGACGGGAATTTCTTTACAACCAGAAAAAGATATTGGCTGTGTCTATAGTGTGCACAGTGCAGCGGAAGGGAAAAGTCTGCTCGTTATGTACAGCCATAATTAGTTTAGGCCACTAGTTAAAGGAGGAGCTGTTTGCCAAGCAATCACGAAGCGAGATACGAGGTAGCAGTGAGGAGCAGCATGGGCAGAGCACTCGCACAAAGGAATGTGGTCATGCAGGAAAGCAGGGCAAAACACCATGGGGTGTGTGAACTCTGAAGCAACTTTTTTTGCCTTCCTTGTAAGAGGATTAAAGGAGAGACAATCTCAATATCTTCCTTAATTATCACCATTTCCTATATATGGAGTAATTTCCTAGTTTGAATAGGAAATAATATAGCATAATTTGTTTAAATGACTCATCAAGCGGAGTGAGACTGATTCAGCCCACTGTTCTATGCCTGTCCCGTAGGAAGGGGTGTCTGAACCTACACTCATACAGATGTGCTGTACCCCTAAAGTACAGGCTGTAACCTTTGGCTGTAGCTCTTGCATATCACCACAGGCCTGTTTAATACTTTTATTCTCTTGTCTTTTCAAGTTCATCAGAAATGATGTATTACAGTTGAGCTGTATTTATCCTGCAGCTAACAACAGTTCGATGGAATAAAGAATCTGTTGCCAATTTTAAACCTTTCTTTTTCTCACTAATCATTTATTATAAAAGAAAAATAGTGCAACCTAAAATGGATTTTTACCTCCCAGTCCATAAATCTTTGCCATTTCTCTCCGTGTCTAGAAGGACAAGAGTTTCTTTGCAAGGTGCTATAGATCAAGATTAATACCTATCTGTGTCCAAGGCTGAAAACAAGACCTGGACACTGGCAAAGCCTCTGCATACTCCTTATGATTTTCCACTATACTTTGCAAATTACATGTTCTAGCGTGAAATTCATCATTATTTCACTGCAAGTAGCTTTTGGAGGGCTAGTCTGACCATGAAGATAATCCTGGAAGGTTAGGTATTTTAATTGATCCTTCACACAAGGCTTTAAGTTCATATTTTCAGACTGCTGGGTGCAGATGTGCTTACCTGACTCGTATGCCTGTGCTTGTTCACTAATCCCAGGATTCCCCGGAGATAGCTGGCAGGAAGACATGGGCACTGGGGCATGGAGAGAGGCTTGGAAACACCTTCTGAAAGGCTTGTGTTCAAGCAGGGTCCTCAGTAATGTGAAGAGGAGGAGCACATGGATAGGTATGCAGGTGAGATGCATGGCTGATGAGCCCAGCATCCTGTTTCCATGCCCCAGGAGGAAGCCACAGACTTTGTTAAGGATCAGTTTAAAAAAAAAAAAAGTAATAATAAAAAAAAAATTAAAAAAATATATATATGTCAGAAGCCTCTTCTCCCCTACACAGAAGGGAGGGAGGGAGGCTGATGCATGCCAGCATGTATCACTTAGTTCCTGAAAAATTACTGGGTACCCAGTGACCATCTCATGGTTTTCTGTGCCTCTGTGCTCCTCTTGCCTTCCTCACTGTTTTTTCTGGTTGCTGCCCACAGCTTGCTCTAAGCTGTGGTATCTGACAAATTGGCCATCAGTGGGCACTCAGTGTGTATGGTGAAGGTAAGTCAAACTTTATGACTTTTGCTTTCAGGATAATGAGCAGTGGCTGGTTCCCCACCTCCCCTCCACCTGCACCACCATCCCCTTCCCAGCATCTTCTGAACTTCCTGATTTTTTTTTTTTCATGCACAAATCTAAAATTTAACAATCTTTGCAGCAGCAAAGGTGGTGGTACCTTTCTCTTTGGTCCATTTCCACATTTTACACATCTTTGTTCTCTTTTATCCAGCTGCTTGTATGTGATGCTTTCTTTCTGGAGAAAGGAATTAGAGGTAAACCTTACAACTGTACTCCTAAGCAAGCCTGATGAATCCTCTGACCAGCCTCTTGCTGTTTTGGGGAGGTACAAATGCTTGTACAGCAGACAGCACAAATGCTCTGGACCTTACCTGATACATTTTCACGAGTGTCACTGTTTTTCTTCCTCTTATATATGTACTCCTAACTTACGTAATAAACCATTTCTTTTCCTCCCTTTTTGGCAGTCAGACTTTCAGCTTCGTCAGTGCAATGCCAATTTTGGAGTATGAAGGGTTCGAGGGAGCTGGTGATGCACCTCCCTTTCTCCAGGTTCTACCTCAGGTCGGTAAGGTGGTGATTGGGCTTTTTCCCTGCATGTTCCCAGATCCTGTTGTTTGGTGTCATTCCTGCTTGCACGTGTTCTCTGAACTTCTGCTGGCTGTTTGCATAACCAGGAGTGTATTTCCTGGCTGGCGTAGGGCCCTGAGATCTGTTTATTAGCTGTAGTCTTGGATGGGGGTGAGTTGGTATTCAAAGCTGTAGGCTCGTGCTCTGCAAAGTCTCCCAGGGTTTTAACTCCTAGTCTCAAATAAAGTCAGCTTGTGACTTGATTTAATGTCTGCCCTGTCCCCCACACCAAATATCAGTGTACTGGGAGCTTATGCAAATATAAGATTCCCAGATTTGATCCTGGTGATCCAAGGGAAGCAACTGGTGTCACGTTGCCTAGTTCGGTTTCACTCAATAATGTCTAAACAATATCCACCTTCTCACCAAGCAACTGTAAACTACGGCTGTCTTGAAAGCCAGATTTGCAGGATATGGGATCGCTTATGGAGTCTGAACACTAATGATGCCTTAGCTGCACTTTGAGGTCAAGCTTTTGATATTTCTGTATTTCCATTTGTTAGCGTGGTTTACCTCCTTATCTGATTTCCAGATTCAGTGTGGATTTCTTGCAGACTGCAATTCTCCCTCTCAAGTCATCTATCCATTGAGTGTCAACTGATCATCTTTAGTGTCTCCGGCAAGTCAGAAGACAGTATTTCTTTGCTTTTCCCTCTTATGCTTGATATTTATTTTGTTGACTCTTAATGGCCGTTCAGTACCACAGCTGCACAATTGCATTTCCTCATCCACTGTACTTTTTGTCTCTTCTGTTGTCAGACCTGCTCCCTCTGGTTTTTGGACCTTCCACCTCATCTGAGGCTAAAAACTGCAGCTGGAGCACAAGAGAGGATTGTTTGCTTGGTGCTGAGACCAGGACAGCCTAAGCCCATTTGCTTTATGCATGCTGCAGAAATGGCCATCTCCCAGCAAACCACAGACACGAATCTGCCAAAAATGTAGTTACCCAGAAACTAGCCCATGCCAAGGGCTTTAAAGCCAGCAGATGCTCCAGATGTGTTTCTGTTTAGCTTCCTCATGTAAGAGTCGTGCTGCTTTCCTGAAGCTTAGTGATAAAGAAAGTGAAAGAAATCACGGGATGTTAATTAGGACAGGCTAACAAACTTTTATGACCTTATTTAATCAGGTATAAAGTAATTTTTATTTAAGACAAACAAGGGAAAGAATCTTGGCTTTCTTTTCAATAACAGCAGCTATTTTTCTGCAGAGTTCAGGTGCTCTGACAATCTAAACCAGAAAAACTGTTAATAGTAGAAATGTGTATTTGACACATCCACTAGCCGCTCATATGCGCAACAGAATCCATGGTTTCTATAGCCAGAAGAAATTAATATGCTATAACAAGACTATGATGTGGTGTTTTCCTGTCAGTAAGAAGCAAAGGAAGAGAGAAAAAAAAATATTAATTTCAGAGGGAGGAGAAGGAGAGACTTCCATCAATTCTGTCTTGTATTGCCAACACTAGAGGGAAATATTTCATGCTTTTTTATAACTTTACTAAATCATACAGGAACATCAGACTCTTGAATAAAGCATAGCATAGAGGAAAAGAATGACTCAAAAGGCAATCTGTCTTACTGAAAGAACAGTTAAACTGTGTTCTCGTAAGATTCCTGAAACTGTTTTCCCTGCTCTTAAGGTTTATCCTTGAGGTCCCTGAATTACTACAGCTATTGGAGGAAATGAATGTTGAAGTCTGTACAGGATGTTTGTAATGCTTCTACTGGTATAAAAATAACTCTCCCGGTTTCAATTAAATTGAGTCCTCATAATTTTGGGTTTGTGTAATGAAATTCAGGAAATTCCTAAAGATACTGTCTATTTAACTACCTGTGTTAGAAATAAGATTCTCAATGTACATCACTGCTTTATCAGCTGTTAGAAGTGATAGACTTGTAAAGAAGCAGCATTTTCCTTCGCATTTAGTGTTGTATTTGTGAAAATTAGTGAAATTGTGAAAAGCTTCACTTTTAGATAAGATGTCATTCCTTGTTTATGGTTTCTTAGTTTTTGAGGTTCCAGACTTTTAAAGGAAGGTTATTTCCTTCTAAAATATGACATTTGGATCCTTTTAAAAAAAAAAAAGTCCTAGATTTAATTTCTCTGTAAAAAATGTAGTACTAAATTTGATACCCATGCAAATTTTCACTTTTTTTTCTAAAAGTACAAAAGGTGGTTGTGGTGGGGAAGCAGTTGCTGTTTGGACAGGCCACAAATTAGTCAGCTTGCAAGCTTTAAGAATGTTTATGCTGTATCAGACTCTCTCAGCATTCCCACTCCTTCCCACTAAGACAAAGCTATGTAAAATACAGCTATGTGACGTATTCATAAAGGCAAATGAAGCAGTAGTCCATGCTGGCGTGCTTTCATTTCCCAGGCACTATGGACCAAAAAGGGGAAATAACTTTAAACCTGCACTTTTTTTTCAGACAGACTCAAGGCAGAGGCAGACTCAATCCAAGTACTAATACATAAACTTTAGAAAGGAAACCCACTTTAGGTGGAAGTGACTTGCTCCAGCCATACGTGACCTAGCTGATCTGCTCTGTCTGGGAGCCAGGACAAGAGCAATAATTGTGCTGGGAACGTGTGATTTGAAGAAACCATAATGATCCTATGGGACTTAAGGTGTGATCAGTGGGGTCATCTGCATGCAGCTAAGCTGCTGGAAAGCATTACTTGCTCCTCTGGTTATCCATGTCATGTTTAACTGCTAAAAGTGGCTACCTCCTTGCAGGTCCTGGCAGAGGGATTCACTCCCCAGGCGCGCTGAGCTGTGTGTTGCAAGAGCATCTGAAGGGGTCTAGGGAAGAGGCAGAGTCCCCTTCTGCTGACACCAGCATTCAAAAGGTTATTGAACCTCAGCTTCTTTTTCACAGCTATAGAGGAGATGGGTTCAGGCAAACCTGATTCTCAGCTTGTACCAGCCAAAACAGCCACTCAAATTTATGCAACCAGTTCAGGTTTTTTCAAGTGATGCCAAACTAGGTGAAGTGGGACAGCCTCACTGACAGGGTTTCCAGAGCTCAATAAAGAGCAGAACTTGAAGGCCAGGCTATTTGGGAAGAGTTTTATATGAAAGCTGGGAGAAGCTATGAGGGTGTTTTGTGGAATCTAGAATAGCAAGTAAGCGTTGTGGACATCCCTCTGGATTCAATTGTAGTAGGGTTGCCTGTAACTACAAAGCTGGGTCATGATGGTGTACCCTCTTTTAAGATTTTTACTGGTGGAGGAGGAGAATAACTTGTATTTTTCCAGAAAACAAATACCTGTTTCCTTTACCTATTCCCTTTCTTCCATGGTCCCCTATCTAACTTTCGCGGTTACTTGGATGTTTTCAAGGTCAGAGTCTGGAAGGATTCCAAGTGTGCTCCACTTAGAAACCATTGTAATTATAATTTCATACTTGGCCTTCAGCAGAATTGAGTGCCTCATCTCTTGGAAAGGAATATGCATAGGCAAACATTAAAAGCACTTACCAGCTGGTGGCTGGTGAATTATACTGTTTGAAGTTCAAGGATATTGAGAATAGTACTTGCTTGACTGGCATTTATGTGGATGTTTGACTGGCAGCATTTGACCCTTTCTAGCGCTACATTCAGACATACACGCTAGTGTAGTTTCTGTCTTGCCACGTGAAAAAGATGTTTAAGTTCTCATGAACTTTCCTTGTTCCCTCTTGGTCTCTCTTCTTTCTTGCCAGTAAATGGTCTAGGTTGATTCTTGATCTCCCAGAATTGCTCTCTCTAGTTCTTTTCTGGTAAAACAGAGGTGGAGGCAACCTCTAGCAGCAGCTGGCTGCCAGAAATGCCTTGACTGCAGTGCAATGCCAGCAAGGAGGAGATATGGTGGGATTTGCCTATGTTCTGTCAGTTCTTAACCTCTTGTGTCACTGCCGGACAACTCTCCTTCTTTTTGTGTATCCCCTATATCCTCCTCCTCTCCCATCACCCAGAAAGTGGCCTTAAAAATTGTACATGAGGGTTAAAAGGAAAGTAAGAGTGCTTTGGTCTTATCCTCCTGTGTAAGAGGTGTCATGTCACAACTTCCTTCACCAGCTGCATCATCACAGCTTGCAACATGGAAGTGCTGGCTGTGTTGAAAGAAAGTTTTAAAAGTTAACATAGGGGAAAACTTTTACCCAGAATCACCTTCAGTTGTCTCCAGGATTTCGCAAAAATAAGATTCTGGTGCTAAGGCTGTGCTGCAATAGTCTGCATTGCAGAGAGTTAGTATGGTTTGTAAAGCAAACAGTACAACTGCACTCTTGTACTACAGTATTGAAACTTCTGTAGTTTGTCCTCTATACGGTCATGGAGTGAGTTGAGAATTTGCACTTGCCTAAGCAGCAGCACAGCTGTTGTGAGGGGATTACTTGCAAATTTTTCTTACCAAATTTGGAAAATGTTTAGGTACCTACAAAGGTTCAGAGGAGTCAAGGAGCAAGTATGTTTCTACAGTGGTAAAAATTCTGGTTTTTGAAGAAAAAAATATCTTCTTCTAATTTGGCTGTCTATTCATTCTTGGATACTAAATTACTTGCATCAATTTAAGATTCATAAAGAAAATGAACAACAAGAATCTTTAATGATACAAAACGTTGGAACATCTTGCCATGTGATTTATAGAAATGCCATAAAAGTGCATGTATTATGCCAAGCATTAGAAAGCCCTTTAAAACACCCACGCTCAACAGGTTGTTTTTATCTTCCTGTTTTCTTTTGCTGTATCCTAGCTCTAGATATCGAGGATGGTAAATGTACAGACATAAGAACCTGTTTCGGTAATTCTGCACCATAACCTTTTATTCATATCCCTATGCAAAGCAGAATATACTTTTATTCCCAGTTTATTGATGCTTGCATATCTCTTATCAGCAGTGCTGAAGCCGGATGTACAAAGCACCTGGCTGTCATCTCCAGCTGCTACCTGGAAACATCGCTTTCAACTTGTAGTGCTCTTTCACCCACCAGTCCTTAGGTAAATGGTTTATATTAAAAATCTTAACAGTAACCTGTTGAGTTTATCAGGAAGGGGAGGGGGAAAGCAAGCTTGAAGTACTTTTATATATACATATTCATTTTATATCAGCCTCAAACTGCTGAGGGCAAGGATTAGGCATTTTTTTTAAGGCTGCAGTACCATAAATCTCTAGCCTGGCACTGGTAGTTTATAGGGGCTGAGTGGCTGTGGTGATCCTCCATAAACAACTCAGACATGTGGAAGATGAATTTTAATGAGCACTCGCAAAGCTAAGTGCTACCTCTCGCTTCTACACCTCAAATTCACCCATTTTTTTTTATTTTTATGTTGTAGCAGAGGCTGCTCTGTACTTTTTTTTTCCCTAATTATCTGCACTCAAGCTGGATTCTGTCAAACCCAGAGGGAAGGGAACATAGCTGTGTACACAGAGGTGGGGTTTTCACCTGGCCTCGCTTAAGTAAGGGTTTAAGCTCTCAGCCAAAACACCTGGGCTTTTAAAGAGGAGGGATTAGCATCTTGTGTTCAGGGATTGTTTCATTTACTTTTGCCTGTGTTAAAGGCTTTTGTGTTTCACATCCTGTCTGCAAAATGTTCAACCTTGTTCTAGGAAAGGCTCCAAAGTAAATTAGAGCAGCCTTGGGGGCTGTTTTAAATCATAGCAGCTGAAGCCTTACCGCAGCACTTAGGGCTCCATGCGGTGCCTCTTCCACCAACACACACTACAACAACCTCGTATGTTCACTTTTTCACAGAGAAAACTCCTTGCTTTGCATCACTGGTAGGTTTTCCTAGACTGGCAAACCACCATATCTGCTCTACAATAAGCAAAGAGAATGAGAAAGGGAGCCCACTAGCTTTGCTGGGAAACAGGCATTCACCAGTTACTGTAATTCAGCATTACTGTTTATACTTTGAAGCATGTAGACTGACAAAGTAGGAAAAACAGCTAGAATAATTGCTCCTGGGTATTGTGCTTTCAGATGCAACCTTAACCATTCCTGAAGCTGCTGACAACAATTTCCCTGAACTTCCAGAATTGTGCAATAGACCCTATCCCTTCTCTGGGGTTTCCACTTTCCTCTGCTCTGACAAATATTGGTCCCTGCCGGAGGCAGGGCAGGGAAATTGATGGATCAGTGGAATGATCCAGTACCAACAAATCCACAGTTACAAAAATAGGCAGTTATTCTTATCATTTCCTTGTCCTGACACAATTTCCTGCCCTCCCGTTAGGCTGTTCTGAAGATTGCCTGGATGACAGATCTGCTTTGAAGACTGTCAAACCCCTCTGCAAAGTGCCTCTCCTCTTAGAAATCGCTGTCTTGAAGAACAATGGCTGGGAGCGAGGTGAGGGGCCCTGTCAATGTCAATAGCCTTTGATCACGCTTGGCGTGTATCCAGCCAGAGCCTGCTGTGGGCATTGCTTGTTTTTAACACTCCTGATCGTATCACGCCAAGGTATAGGAATTGTGCTTTGCTTGATGGGTTTTATTATACCTTCTACAGATCTGGTGATCTCCAGCCTTCTTGGAGCAGCTCAGAACAGGAGAGAGACGTGGGGACCACAGAGATGTGTCTGCATGAGCTAGTTAGGACATGACTGGAGCAGGCAACGGAGGAAGGTGAGCTAGTTTAACAGAGTTCTGCTTGTGCAGTTTATTTTGACAGAAGAGGATTAATGAGATCTCCCAGCTGCAGCTCTGCTGACAGATCTGTATGTGATAATGTCTGGCATGGGGTGGTGGTGAGCAGATGGAGTTGGTAACGTCTTGGCAAGAACAGCTGTCCTTGGCTCTGGGAGCATGATAGCCTTTAATGCTCCCATCAAGACCATTACGGATCCCGGCCTGGCTTTGCAGACTGGTCACCTTTAGCTTGTAATCATCAAACCTTGGTAAGCTTAGTTACAGTAGTTCTCAGCTCACCTTTGGTAATTTCTTGGACTTAAATATTAAAAATTGAAATTAGAAGACTGAAGAGGCCACAGGCCAGTATTTTTTTAGAACTAAGTATTTCTGTTTGCTTATGGGATAACATTTGGAAAGTATCACTAAGTGAGGCTCTAAATAGGCTTGTGGCTATGTCTACATGTAAACACTTGTTCTGGTCCAGGACCCTTAATATTGCATGGTTCATTCAACATCTAGAAGTATGTGCAAGACTAATATTCTCCAGAGTCAACAATTCTAGTTAGTCTGACTAAACAATGTACTGGAAATATGTATTATTAACATGGATGAAGTCTGCTGTGCTCCCAGTTTGAGTTTGCATTTAGGCTTAACGAAATTTTGTACTACAGTGAAGTGATAAGTACTGTAATAGAAAAACATTAATGGTAGCAGAAACAAAACCAAGTAGCTAACTTTCCTCATGCGAGTCAATTTTGAGGAATGTAAAGCCTGCTTCTTACCTATCAATTATTAATAAACTTTTCATGTGTAACTTTTCCTTTAGCAATCTCAGATCACAATTTTTGAGCAAATGCCAGTTCCCACAGAGGTGGTGCGAGGGAGGAGAATACTCTTGAATGTGTACTTTTCTGAAAATAGACATAAAGGAAAAATATGTTTCTTGGTAAAGTCTGGAACAGAGTACAACTCCTAAATTCCTATCCCTGTTCTCTAGATCCAGGGCTTGTCTGGAGCACGCTGTATTACTCTTCTAGTTTGTTTTTGTATGTTCTTCCCATGAAGCTCATATTATGAGAAAGTGGGGATAATGTACACCAATAATCTGCTTTTAATAACTCTGTACCTGAAGGAATGGGAAAAGGATATTAGGGGAAATCTTAGAAAAATGTTGAAAGATTTTTTTTTTTTTCATTGTTACAACCCTGTTTTTCTTAACTTATAAAGGTTCTGAACAATACAAATAACTTGTGGTTTCTGTTGCTGGAGTTTGTCTTCGAACACTTTAAAAGAACAGAAAGGGAAGAATATGAAGAAAAGCATGGCTCCAAAAAGCAAAGATCCTCTGACTTCACTAGGTGTGTTCAAACTGGTGATGTTTCTCAGTGCCAGAGGTTACAGAAGTCAATTTAAAGATTTAAAGAGAAGTTAGCTAGTCAAGAGATTGCTGTGGGTTAGAAAAAAAAAAAAAATTTTAACATGTCACTAACCAGAGCACCTGGTATCCTCTAGCTGTCACAGTACAATTAATAGTGTGTCAGTGGTATGTTTTAAGCTGTAGTTGCCTTTTGGCTCAATGTTTAAAGCTGACAGAGGAACAAACGATATCTGCAAAGTAGTTTAGCTGGGGTCAAAGCAAAAGTGGATTGAATATAGGAGATGCAAACTCTGTCTCTGGGTTCCTCCTGTGTTTGGAGCTCAGCAAGAGCTGGGATCTCCTTCCTCTTCCCATCGCAAGATCTCACCATTGCCTGAAGCAGCTACTGAACAGCAAAAAGGGACAGGGAAGCAGCTACTGAACAGCAAAAAGGGACAGGGAAGCAGCAAGGGCACCAACCTCACTGATTTCAAAGACCAAATGCCTCACTGCAGCTCTAGTAAGGGCACAATGCTATAAGTCAAAAACTCCAGGGATGCAACTTTCAAGAAGCACAAGAGAAAACCCAAACCAAAATAAGTCACTCATCTTTTCTTTCCCTACCAAACACTTTGGTGTTACTGGAAGGATCAAAATTTCATACTCTGTTCCCGATTGTCACTGGTTTCCTATCTAACCTTGAGCCAACAATGAAACAAAAATTTAACTGGTGTTAGTCATTTTTATGACAATACTTCTGAGATGTATGAGTGTGAATTGATTAATGCTAGTAAATTCCATGAAGATTCTTGGATACAACTCCTTATTCAACTCCCTGAGTACATTTTTGTTCTAGAAGTTGTCAGCTGCTCTCAGGAGCATGTAGATCCACTGCACAGCTCTGCACTACTTTTGGGATGAATTAGAAGCTGAATTTTCAAATGTTCTTGAAGTTCAGTGTTTGCTTAAGAAACAGTCCTCTGCATTGCTGCTCAATGGATTGTCAGGAAAATTACTACGTAGATACTAAATTTAAAGATCTGTCACAAAACTCAGCCTACTTAAATAGTATTTAGGAAGCTATTAATAAATTCTGAGTGGTTGAAACAATTGTCCCTTTCACATCTTCATTCTTTCTTACCAGGTACAGTTGATCAAAATGTAGTCAGCACTGAATGGCTTGAAATGGTTGAGTTGCAGACAAACATGGGGCATGTGATTCAAAAAGAGTGAAGAGGAAACGTGAGGTTGCGATGGTTTCATTTCTTTGAAGTTTAAGCTCAGGTTTCCCCACGCGGCATTTCCGCTGTTCAGACTGGTCGGTGACATTTCAGAGCAGAGAATGTAGCCCTAAAAAATGTAGAACACATTTAGCCTACAAGGTGAATCATAATGACGTGAAGTGGGATAAAAATATATCTTTTTTTTCAGGGTAATCTGCTGGAGTTGAAAGTGAGTAGTCAAACAATAGCTAATTGTCATAATTCAGGTCTTAATCCCAGACTACTGACATGCTTAAGTTTCCTAAAGTCTTTAGTACATTTATTTACGTAGTTGCATAGAATGACTTAAACCTTGCAGCTAGCTTGGTTTGCGTTCTGGGAATGGCTTAATGCTCACGGACCTGGAGAGCAAGCATGCCCTTGGTCCTGCTCCAAATTCTGCTTGTAAACCAGGTGCTCAGCTCTAAGGAAAATGAGCTGCTTCTTAGAGACTTGTAATTTTCTATTTTGAGGTCATCAGGACTCCTAGGACCCAATTGTCCGACTTTAGAATAAAAGTAATAAAACACAGAATTTAACTCTTGCACGAAATTTCACCTTGGGTTTTGGAAAAGCCTTTATCAGTTGCATATCCGAGGGGTTGTGCCCTAGGCCAACAAATGTCAAAAGCAATCTATGAAGCAAACTTCTGTAAAGGGGTCAGTAAAGTTGGTGGTGAATAGGTGGGTGCAAACAGAACTGCTCAGAATCATGGTAAGGGGAATCTTTAAAGCATCTGGTGGTGTTTCCAGTGAACTGTAGGTGAGACAGGAGACACGAGAAGGAATCACTCAAATGCTTTTTATTTGACCGCGCTCCAAAGCCTTGTGTTACTAATAGAACACCTGTGAGGTCAGGAGAAAGGGTGAGTTAATACAAATAGACGGAGTGTTTTCTTCTGCGATTTGATCTCCTCCTGCCCCTGCACCCTCAAATCTCTTCCTTGCAACCCTGAAAGATGTGCTGCTGGAAACAGGCTATGCGGAAGGGTGGGCTGGATACCCCTGCCTCACTTGCTGCAACTCCAAAGGGCTGCAGCTGAGCCTGTCGTTAGGAATGCAGCTGAAAGCAATATCTTAAGCAGCCTCTTGTTGAGCCACATTGGCCAGGTTTTGATTAAGGCTGATGAGGTCATTTTTTTTTTCTTTCAGCAGTCAGACTATAGGGGAAAAAAAAAAATCAGTGAGGGAGAAAAGTTGTATTTTATTTTCTTTCCTGAGAAATTATATTTTATTTTCTTTGTTGAGAAAAGAGTTTTTCTTCTTATGAGAAAGTGAGACATTCAGACAAAAGATGACTAGAATGTGGTAATGCCAACTGTGGTTGTCAATTTTTCCCTTTTCTTTCATCAAAAGAATAGATAATGCCATCCTTAATAAAATCTAGAAGAAAAACATTTTGTGCATGGGAAGGTGAAGAGTGGCTCCCAGTGACTATTCCACACAGCTGCCTGGAAAGTCATAAGGAATCTTTAGATATACACACTTTCATTTCTTCTATTGAAATGCTTTTGTTTGCTGTGTTTTTAGCTGTGTATTTGTTTTTTTGATATAGCATTTTATGGTGGGATTTAACTAGCGTTTAGCTCTAAGTCCTACACTTAATAAGTTAATGTTATAATAAGGAATATCTTGGCTTTTGATGGCTTGAGAGTGCACTGGATACATTCAGAAGATAATTTGAGGTTGGCTTCCCTCATGTTTTATGTTGATACTTTGCTGGCTTCACTAGGGTTTTGGTGATATTTCCAAAGTGTCAAGCGTGCTCCTCCCTCCTCTCCAGCCTGCCAGTGATGGAAAGTTATCCTTCAGAGGATCTGCCCAGTACCATCCTCCCTTTCCTCTCTTGGTCAGCAAAGAGCCTTGACATTTCCAGTATAGCCATGAAAAACCTTGACACGCGGCACGCTGTAGCCTCAGAGCAGCCCACCACAGCCCTGGCTGTGCCTCTCACCACATTTGGGCTAATTTCTCCCATCACTTCCCTTTCATTTACATAACGAGGATTTTCTTTGTAACTCCACTTTAGAAAGTGTGAGGCATGCTGTCACTTCTGAAAAAACCCAGCACACAGCAGGGGAAATTTAGTTAGCTGAGAAATACCTCCAGGAAGCCATCAAATTGGAGATCTGACCATAGCACATATCTCTCCATTCTATAGGGCTTTTTTTCAGACATACTCTACCCATATAGTGTAGGAATCTACAGGAATTGTTAAAGGCCATTTTTTAGAATAAGTGAAATAAGCACTAGAATTTGATTAAAAAAAAAAAGTTACTGTGAATTCCAGTAAACAGATGGATTTTTTCAAATATAATGATAGGACAAGTTTTCAATAGCCTATTTGTTATAATAGATGCTCTAGGAAAAAAAAAAAAACAAACAACAAAACTTTTAAATTACTATGAATGTGTCAAACAGAGGAAAGAGGACCGTGAACAGATCAGACAAGGAAAGCATCTACAGGGGCTGAAGAGTAGTAATGAGTCACCACATCCACTGGTCTTCACAGGAACTAGAAACCAGATGTGACTTCTGATGCTGAGTATCTCTTTGCAGTGACATGACTTCAGCGAAGAAGCAAAACCAATACTGCTGTAGAACAAGTTTTTTTTTCCAGCTCTGGTGGCATCTGCTTAATAATATTTTTATTCTGGTCCCATTATTATACTATTTTTCCAACATGGCAGGCAGTGAACATGCACTGGTTTCCTACCTGTTGCGTATGCACTGTTGGAGGACAAATATAAGCAGTTACATGATGTCCAAGAGAAGAAAATTTCTCAAGCTAATCTCTTTCAGATTCCATATTTGGTTAGTCTTGTAATAATTAATTGATTTATCTTTTTATTGCCACTAACTCATGGCAAGCTCTTCTCACTTTCATAGATAATAGATACTGGATTAGTCGATTAGAATTTAATTTTTGTATCCCTGTCTTCCTCCTGTAGCATCCAAGGAACACTATTACATTTTCTTTTGGCAGAGACATATGCTACTTTTTTTTTTTTTTTTTTTGCTACTCCCAAAATCAGCAGCCTTTTTTATTAGATTGCCCTTGGATATGTTTACAGTTTTTTTCTCTCTTGGCTGTAGTCTTTGACAAAACATGCACAGACTATTTTTGTGATACACATATTGTGGGATCACAGAACTAACAGAATTATCTGAATCTGATACCTTCCTTGGTTTAGATGAAAGGATGACAAAAATAGTAATGGCACAAGTTTTCTTTCTTCTTTTCTATTCTCAGCTAAATTTCCCTTAAATTTTTGATTGCACGAGCTGAGTAAAACTGGCCTGCTCAGCATTTAGCAAAACTTTGGAAAGTTAAATGCACTCTAGGAATAGCTGCATACTTCTTGATATAATACTGACCACATTAACTGATGGTGTCGTTAAGGTTGTGCTGGTACATTAGGATCTGGCCATTCAAACATGATTTTTAAGTCAAGAGGCAAAATAAATCTTTGTCAGTTTTTTTTCCTGATTCTGTAAAATTGCTCACCTGTTCAAGCAATAATCTTACTCACGTGTAGCTCCTTGCTCCTGATCTTGTGGATCCATATGGGACTGTGCGTATGTGTGAATTCCTCCCCTCCAGCTTTGGTTGAAAGAATTGGAACAATGGCTTTTAGTGATAAAAGCCATTATGCCTATAATGGCTCTTTTTTTTTTTTTTTTTTTTCCCCATGGTTTTATTTGGTGGTTAGTGGAATGGTTCTTTGCACTATGACAAACCCTTACCACATGTGCATGACACCTATTTTGCAATGGCAAAACATGGTTGCATCACCAAGTTTCAGTAGAGGATACGAGGTGAGTGTCTCTACGTCAGCTGTGCTCTTAGACAATGTGCAATTCCTGCTGATCAGAATGATAGGCATGGAACGTAAATAAATGTCACCACTAAGTTTTGGTGGTGTTTTGTGTTTTTTTTTTTTTCCTCCCCTGTCATTGCTCCGCACTTCATGTAGTAATACCATGCACAATGGAGGCTGAACATCACAGGCAGGAGTAGTGATGTGTTTTGTGCATGAAATCTCCGCGAAGGTGCGTGGTAGAGCGTGAGACCCAGGGTGCTCCAGAAACAACCTGCTGTTGAAGAGGCTGCTGGGTAGCGTTTGGCTTTCTGTGCTGTGGCCAGCTCATGAAGAAACACGTGTGGGACTTAGTTTCAGTTGCAGACATGCCAGGTAAGCAAGTCATCTTACCGAATCCTGCCTCAGTTTCCTTGCCTGAAACACACAGCTGTGGTACTTGGCTTCCCTGTTAGGCACCTGGAGATGCAGCCAAGGAAGTGTTAGGAGATGCAGCCAAGAAAAATTGTTACGTGGCAGAGCTGCTGTTGATTTTACTTCCCTTTGCCTGTGTAATTCACGTAGTTTCCTTTCCAGCTCCACCCTCACCCAAGGGCTCTCCAGGGCGAGTGCCGCCAGCCCCCCTTGCCCTCTGCCACCACCTTCCCCCTCGGCTTTCGGGACAAAACCCTTGGGGTTTTGGCTTTGGTCGGGGGATGCTTTGGGTGAAATAGTGGGGAAGAGGGGGTAAGGGATCGGGGAGGGGAGGCTTTTGGGGGGATGCTCGGAAGGGAATGGTCAGGGAGGAGAGGGGGGATGCTGGGGAGGAGAGATACAGGGTGGGGTGGGGGTGCTGAGGAGGAGGGATGCTGCGGGGGGTGGTGAGAGTGGGTTGCGGTGAGCCCAGGAAGCTGCGGGGGAGGCAGGCTGAGAGGCGCGGAGGGCGGCACCGCCCCGGGGAGGGGGTTGGGGTGTGGGGGGCGGAGCGGCGCGGCAGGGACGGCGACAGCGACACGTGCCCGGCGCGGCACCCAGCGCGCTCGGGATGGCGGCGGCCCGCGCCCGGCGGACAGGTAACCCCGCGTCCCCCTCCGCGCGTGGGGCGCGCCGCGCTCCCTGCTTCCCGCTGCCCCGCCCCAGCGCGTCCGGTCATCCTGCTTCGAACGGAGTGAATTTACGCTAAAAGCAAAAATCTCTGCTGGTTGTAGGAGTTGGGGGGGTTATGCGGTGTGGGGTTTCTTGGTGTGTGTGGTTTTTTTTGGGGGTTTTTTTTTTCTTTTTTTTTTTTTTTTTTTTTTTTTTTTTTTTCCTCCTGGAGACTGAGCTGGTTTTTGCCAGGTTTGCGCCAGGCGCATCGCTCTCATCGTTCGCACTTTCCCAGGTACCCGAGAGAACTTTGCAGCGAGGGGCTCGAGGTTACTCTGCGCTTTGCTTTGCTGTGTGTTGCTTTGCTGATGCTGCACGAGATACTTGGCCCTCGTGTGTATGTGTGTGTATATATATATATTATTATTATCTGTATGAGAAAATGATCTTCTTTCCCAGCCAACTTTCACTGAACTGATTCATTGCTTGCTGAAATCGAGCTGGCTGGTTATTGACTTTAGCTAAGAAAATGAACTACTTAATAATAATAAAATAATCTGCAGAATAAAAACAAACAAACAAACCCTCAAACAAAAACATTCACACAAGCACATCAATGTAGCAAAGTTGTTTTAAGGGTACCTTTAAGGGAAATTTAAATGGTGAGGTGTAGTTCCTTACAAGCACATGAACAGATAATTTTAATAAGAAATAGTCTCATTTTTCAGTGATGTTAGCATAGCATGATACGGCAACAGGTAAGAAAGGAGTTGGTGCCCTTAGTTTTATGACAGTCAGTTGCTCAGAGCACACTGGAAGCTGAATTACTACCACGTGGCATTGAGAAAATAGAAATTCTCACTGGATATGTTTGTATTAACTTTTTGTGATTAAGCTGTAGAATTTGTCATGTACTTTGGAGTTATTTTGATTCATTCTGAGAAGATGAGACTGTTGAGTGGGTAGATTTAGCTGTCACAATGAATGTGTGTATTTGAGTAATAATTTTATTTGTCTGATTTCTTGCTGCTGTTCAATACCATTATAAAATAGCTTATCGTAAAGCAAATAGACTTTCATATGATGTAGTCTGAAGATTCATTCAGTATGTGTTGTTTCACTTTGCAGTAGCTGTGGGAAGAGCAATTTGAAGAAAATGGTGCAAAGAGGAAATTTTCATTTGATTTCTTAAAGAAATTTGACACTTCTATTTTCGTAGGGATGGTAAATTCTGTGCTGTTAGAAATGTTTAACTTTGATTATGTTAAAGAAGCTATAGAAAAGTTAGTAGATGTCTGGGTTTAAGGTGTCAATTACAAAAGGAGGGAATGAGGAGGGGGACCACTGTCGTTGGCAGTTGGTGGAAGGTGAGTGTCTAACACCATGTGCGTTCCATCCCTCTTTGGCCAGAGCATAAAACCGTACCAGAGGGCTAGAAGTGTTGCTTGTCATGACATCTGAGGTAATTAGTACCATAACTGGCTCAACTTCATTGCAAGTTTGTTTTCTTTTCTTTTCTTTTCTTTTTTTTTTTTTCCCCTGTGGCTTTTGCATTTAGTAGTATCAGCAGCTGATTTCCAACTAACTGCACTGATGAAATTCCTTTTACTTGTACAGACAGTTATTCAAAATGTACCTGGTCAGGCAAGAAATGCTTCTGAATAGTGGTTGTGATTTGAATGCTGGAGTTCCCCAGGATTTGAGGCTGCTCATGGTGAAGCTGAGGTCGGGCTGTGTGTGTGGCCGGTGTGGGCTTGGGACAGGGGATAAACCTCAGCCCAGAAGTCTCTCAGTTCCTCCCACTGAGATTTCCACGCAATATCATGTTGTCTGGTTCTGCTGCTTTGGGTTGCATTGTGCTGATTTTCCCCATCTTATCTCTAAAACTGATTTCTTATTGATAGCTGAGCATTGCAATGAGGCCTCCGTCAGTGGCCGTGAAATTCATGCAGGACACATGTAACAGCTTACGCTGTCATTTTGTTTCAAGAATGTCAGGTTTTATCTGTTTTGGTCACTCGCTTTTATGCCATGAACTGATTTTAGTAAGAGGATTTGAATTTCAATCTCCCAAGGCACAGAGAGGTGGAGTGTCTCATCGTTCCTGTGCTGGTCGGGGTTCCTCTGCCTGGACGGCAGCCTGTTGCTGTGGGAGAGGGGGAAGCTTTACCTTGGCAGAGAAGAGTAAAGCATGCTAAATATGCTCTGCATTTCCTCTGTGCCATTTCCATCCTTGAGTGGAAAATTGCTCGTGATTTCCTCAGATTTGGAGGATTGATGTTGGCACCCTTCCCACATTCCCATTTTACTTCCAGTTGTATTTATTGGACAACACACTTGCATAGAAGCTTGTTTATAAGCAAAAGGAACGTTTTTCCTCCATCTATTCCTACTAAAGTTAAACAGTTGAATGTTCCCGGGGTCCCAGGGGAGCTGTTTCTCAAGACTAAATTGGTCTTTGCACGATCATGAGGCTGCCAGAAGCACGAGCACCTCGAGCTCTGATTTCAAAATGAATATCAGCATAACAGCTCTACCTGAATGCACCTCTATTTTCTAAGCTGCTGATGCTATAAAATCAAATCACAGAAGCAGAGGAGATATGTTAATATTTACATAATTTGCATCTCTGAATAGTTGGACTTCCTGTGTTCCGCCTAAGGATTAACTCCTCATTGCCTTCTGTGTGAGGGTCCTAACGAAGACCCTCATCATTAGGATAATGATAAGAGAAAGTGGGCCAAGTCTCCCATGTTCAGTTGAATGATTGATCGCCTTATATACTTGGCAATTTCTCGCTTGAAATTAGTTTGGGTGTAACTACAGGTTTACCAGCATTGCCACGGAGTGGGGTGATCGCTGTGTGGGCAGAGGGTTTTGGTCCAATTTAGAGATCAGTCATAAGGAAGCCTTGTCAGTGGAGACTTCGTTTCTGTTAGATGTGCTCCATCCTCCCTGGATTTTGGGTACTGTGTGAGTAGTAAGACATTATGGATGTGCAGACTGTCTGTCCTGCCCTAAGGATGCCATCTCCTAAAGCAAACTCGGCTTTCGGCACCGGCATCGCAGCACGCCTCGTTGTGCTGGGGTCAATACCTGCGTGCACGTAATGTTATCTGCACTAACTCATCATGTAGCTGCTCTGCACTGATATAAAATAGGCTCTTAGTATAATTTTTTAAAAAGTGTTTAGGAATTACTTGTTCTCTTATTTATAAAAAAATACAGACCTTTAAAAAAAGCTGCACATCCAATCATAGGTCACTTAAAAAAACTCTTTAAGCTACTATTTCAACTTAAAAAACATTTGGTTAGTTACATCTAACGTAAGACTAGAAAATGAGATGTTAATTAACTTTTGAAACATTTCTACATGGTTTTGAAGTTTGTTTTGCACTGCATTATGTATTCAGACAAATCAATTATCTCAGGGGAAAAAAAAAAAAGATTTTGTATGCCTGTTGTGTGTGCCAGTTAAGATGTTTGGATGGTATAACATTAACCAGGCTCCTGGAATGATCTGTGCTTTTCAATTAAGAGAGATCATTAGAGAGGATAATGCAGAAGTGGGCAAAATCTGAGTGATATGGAGTAAACAGAGAACAATTACTCATAATTTCGCATAACTCAAGATTTTAAACAGGTGAAAATAAATGACCAAAAATCAATTTTTTTTTTTTTTGAGATATGTTTCAATAAAAGGGGATGCTATTTCACACAAGCATAATGTATCTGTGGAACTCATTGCCACAGTGTCTTCCTGTTGGTTAAGATATAAACTTTAAAAGTTTTTAGGCAAATTAACAGAGAAAAAGTCTGCTAGGACTTCTAATCACAAAGATACAATTTCTAGCTGAAGGAGCACCTATATCACAGATTCTTGGAAACCAGGAGATTATTTTTCAGGCGGAATCACTGTATAATTTCCTGACCTTCTATTCTTTCCTTGAGCATCTGCTTTTGGTCAGAGTTAGAGGCAGCTTATTGGACTAAATCAATATTTGCAGTGATGCAGTCCACTTATATGTTATATGTGATGAAAATTTGGATGGTTTTATTTTCAGATCACTACTACTTTCTCTGAAATATTTGCAAGCAGGTGAACATGAGATGTAACTTCAATTTTCACACTTAGGGAAAAACTGCAGTAAATAGTGTGCTTAAAGCTGTATTTCCTTAAGTTTTGATTAACTGGCTCTTCATAACCTTCTGTTAAGAACGCAGATTGATCTGACATTTCGCAAGGCTACACTACTGCTGCAAAGCTTCATTGTTTTATCACTCATGAAATAATTGGATTACTGCGTGAAAATCTGGAGGATGTTATGCTTTCAGTTTTGTTTTCTGTTTTCTTAAATGTATACTGCCTTTTATTTTTTGGAGGAGGCTTTTTTTTTTTACTTCACATAAACAATCTGCTGACCTTTAGGCATTTTGTTTTTTAACTTTTTGACTCTTATACCACCTCCTGTTAAAACTTGCAGCAGAGATGATGGTGACAAATTATCTGTGTCTATGCTTTCCCATTGACTTCAACTGCTGCTTAAGGAAAACAGACCCTTGAGCTGGGAATCTTCAAGGTTGCTTGTGGAACTGGAGCTGGAATGTTTCCAGTTTGGTCATGTATGTGTTCCGCCTCCCCTGCCAGCAGAGAGGACCCTCGTGTTTGTAGGCAGGATGCACGGTGTGACCACCTTTGGTCTTGCATCTTGGCAGCACTTTCTGGTGGTCTGGATTTAAAACTAGTTAGCTTGATTACTTGCTTCTGGTTTCTTGGTTGGTTAGTTTATGGTTTCTTGGTTAGTTTATGGTGAGAGTTGGAGATGAATGACTTGGAGGGTGACTTTTCTGCCTGCGTGGTCAGTGCCTGTTTTATATGTATTTACACAGATGCTCCTTTGCTGGCTTGTTTTCACTTTCCCACAAAACCAACTTACTAAAATACAAGCAAAATAGTAACGTAGGTTTTGTGATCTTTGTTTTGTTTTATTTCCCTTTCGGGATGGGGGAAAAAAAGGGATATCTTATTCATATCCTTCCTTTCTGGGAAGTACTTGTACCCTTGAATATTCTTCCTGTTGCCCACTCCTAAGAACTGCATTTGTAGTCTGCAAAGTACATTTTTCTTTACTGGAAACTTTAGGTTTGGGCAGACTTCATTGTTTGGAAAATTCTTGGAATTGTGTAGCTTTGCTGCCTTAAGATCAGAGATAAGAGTTAATTTGGAAATAAAAGATTTCCAGCTCTGTGTAACACTATGAATTAAGATACAGAAGCAGCTCTGTTGTCTTTTCAGGATTTTTAAGTGTGTGCTTTCATTCTTTTTTGTTTCTAAATAGATAAGACTTACTCTAGAAGTAAGTTTTGGCCAGGGCAGGGTATATAATCTATGCTGTTTGATAATCTCTTAATGGAGATGAATGAAAATGAGGTGGCCACACTGACTTATTTGAGCAGGCATTTGTCTCTGTTGCCATTGATGTGGTGGTGGTGATCATCTGGAGCTGTCAGCAAGGATGGGGCGGCCTCTCTTAGCTCATGTTATCATGGCTGTGAAATTTTTTTGAAAGCCTGGCTCATTTGAGTTTAAGTGGGAAAGGGATTATGGAGCTCTGTTCTTTGAAATTTTATTGGATACAAATTCGCCTTAAAGTAAAATCCTATTGAAGCTAATGGCTTTAACAATTTCAAATAAAAATATCCAAATCAATGAAATAACATAACTCAGCTCCTTGTCGCTTGATTCCCTGGATTTCAAGTAGAATGTTTTTTGCTGTCTTCCCTCATGGGAAACATCTGCAGAACCAAATGGCGAATCATTAAGGCTCGTTCAATAGCAGGCTTTGTTCCCAGTTTCTTGTACTTGGAAACAATTAACTGTAGGGTTTTGTTTTGTCTTGTTCTTCTTTTTGAATGCAAACATCTAATTCCAGTTATATATTCTAGTGGATTTCATAGAAGTCTTGCTATTTAGGAGTGCTTGTAGTTATTTTAGAAATATATGCTCCATACTCAAATTCAGATAGTGGTAATAGTGACAGTACCTTTGTAGTTGGGGTGTGATTTTTTAATTTTTATTTTTATTAAATTTAATATATAAATAGTTGAATTACGTTTAACTCTGTAAAACTATAATTCAGGACACAAAGCTCATTATAAGCTAGAGGAAGGCTTTTGACTTTTGAAATGCTGCCTGTTTCCCCCAATTCAGGAAGGTTTCTGGTTCCTAACATCCACCAAACAACTTGGATGCCTCAGAAACATTTAGCAAAACTATCTGTCCAACCTTTGATACTAAGTAAATGAAAGCTGAAGAAGATCGAGCATTCATCTACTTAAGTGCAAAAATTGTTTGAACTAGAAGACCTCCTAATCTATTAACTGATTGTGGGCAGTTTGCTTTTCAGGACACTTGCCAAATTAGTGACTCTTGCCCATATCTGCTAGACATAGGCAATTGGACTGTGAGGAGCTCTTAAATCTATTAAAAAACATTACTACATCTTGAAAAGCTTTTATTGACACCTGTTGCAAAGTTTTGGTTTTAATCCATGAACAAATACAGGAGATGTATAATTATGGTAGCTGAATTAAAATCCCTTTTAGTGTTCACCAGAACTAAACACCCATGATTAATAAACTCTGCTTTTTGTTTGTTAATTATGGGCTAAGTGGTCATAACGTGCACTTCGAACTTAGTTTGGGAATATGTAAATGGGGCATGATAATGGCAAGCGTAGGGGTCACTTAGCTCTGTTCTAAACTGTCCTACCTGGAGCTATGAATGTATGAAAGGAGAATTAAAAACAGAAAAGGCCCCACTGTGGTACCAGTGTACAGACGGGTAGCCAGTGTGGTTAGGCAGCATGAGCAAGGAGCTGTAGATATGCTTAAGGGAGGGTATTTAAAGTTTAGCAAACTTTACCAAACCCCGCCTATGGCAAATTTACCCCGGATGAATCGGGACTAAAGTGTTTTTAAGGACCGTGTAATGGGGCTGCAGTTTTTCACAAGAGTAGTTTGATTTCGACAGAAGTTAATGTCTGTTTGGGTCTCCCCCTCGGGCATAGGAGCTCTGTTCAGACCTAGGATTTGTGTTCTTCAGTCTGATGCAACTGAAATGGAATAAAATCCAGCAAACTCTATCTCTAAATGGAATATCTCTTGAATTCTATTTAAAATACTGTTACGTTGAGATTTGGGTGTCTCATGCCAACAGATAAGGTAACCACCCTGTCCGTTGGTGGTGTACAGCAGGAATGAATAATGCTTTTAAAGATGCATGCGAGTTTTGCCATGAATCATTGGTCCATAACAGCATTTCTCAAAGTGTGAGGTGTTTCCTTCTTCCCTCTTCTCCCGAAATGCATTTCAGGGAGGTGTGAATGATTAAAGTGTTGTGCTGAACATGCTGAAGTGAGGCAGCATGGGGATCCAGCACTGCTGTGTGATACCCACGTTCACCCCAACTTTGGGACAAGGGCTCCAGCAACTCGTTCTGTGCAACGTGATAATGGCCATACTAGGCTGTATGCATCTCTTTTTTTTCCCATTGTTTGTTATCAGACTATCAGTGTTTTGCTGCTTGACTTCATGAAGTTAGCCATGTAGCTTATGGCTTATTATCTAAACTAGTGCCATCTTTAAAAGCATAGCTTATTGCTGATTGTTAAAATTTCTCCTAAATTGCCTTTTTCATCCTTTCATGTAGCAGGACCTCCAGTGGAAATGAGTGTCCCAATTTCCTTCCTAGGTTTGTTTTCCCTGAGTTATGAAAACTCCCTGAGAGTTATTTCTGTGCACCTCTTGTTATAAAAATATACCTTTTGTTGTGAAAGAGATCAACAAGTGCTTGAAGGATAGAGTGAGGAGGAAGGAGGCTGCAGGGCTGGACTCGCACTGGAGCTTCTCCCGGTGGGGACAGACTCCTTCTACGTGTGGTCCATGCCTCTCACCCGATCTTGTGTTGCTCTTCATGTGAGCCCTGATAAACCTCTCCTTCTTCTATTATTTCAGAGCTCTCCTTATCTCACTCTTGCTCTGCTTGTACCTACATGTCTCCTTCCCCTGCTGCTCATTAGCTTTCCCTCTTCCTCTGCTCCTGTGTCATGTTCCGATTCCAGACGAGAGGAAGGCTCCCTTGCTTTCTAGCTGACCTCAGACAAGTCTGGGAGGCTAGGGGCGGCTGGACCAACCTCTCACACACCGGAGCGTGGTTTTGTTCGTATTCTTGGGAACAGAATTAAGACTCAAAATGGAGTCAAGTGCCAGGTAACTTTATTAACCCGACAAGAAGTTCGTAAATGGAAGAGAAAGGAGAGAAAGGGAAGAGGGGAAAGAGTTTAGGTTGTAATAGCTACCACCACGGAGCTGCAGCGTCCTGACAGCTCAGTTCGCTCGATGGGGGGACGGTTCGTCCGGTGTTGGTCGTCTCGATGTCGGTTCCGTGGATGTGTATTTCGGCGAATGTGTATTCCTTTGAATGAATGAAGTGAAGAGAAGAAGTGTAGAAGTGTCTTCCATCGAAAAATGTTCCTCTTTTTATGTTGGTTGTTTTCATTGTACTTCAAGAGATGGTTTTCCTAGCAGTGCCCCTCACCTGGCGGTGATATGCATGCCCGTTACTGGGTGATCCATTACCGGGCGATATGGATCTCTGGGCGCATGCCGGGGGTGTAGGGCTAGATTTCTCGGAACCAGCTCTGCATTCAGGTTTGCAAGACAACAGGAGTTGCCTTGCAAGATAACGGGAAGCCATTGCTCGGGTGGTGGTTTGCTGTTTCAACAATGTTGAGACAAATTTTTGACACAGTCTTCTACATCCTGGAAGTGCCCAGCTTTAGGTATCACATTTCCCAAGGATCCCAATGTGATTGGGAACAATGAGGCAAATTATAAATTATAAAAACAGATACAGTCGATGGTAAAGGAATATCCTGATTGCTGGCAGCACATGGCATAGTCCTTCCAGTTACAGGATCTGTCAATCCAGGATCTTTCTTGGAGTCTGGTTTGATGTGCACATCGTCCCATGTGGTACAGGGCTGTGGGAAGCAGATCTTAATGCGTCAGTGTCCCCGGAGAGGTCTGATGCTTGGCGGGTGTGATTGCACTGTAAGGATCATATTTGATGGTACCAGCTTGGTACAGTCCCATGAATTGGACTGAAAGGATTAACAGGGCCTTGTGGCTTGCACAGGTAAAATTCAACCTATGATATTTTGAAGGAAGCTGAAAAGTGGAAGGAACTTGTGAAATATTTTTATAAAAAAGCAGCCAAACACTTCCTTCTTCATTCCCCTCATACATACTCATCATTTTTCTTCCGTTTTAGAATAGACAGAAACAAACCCAAAGCAGTGCTTTTACAAGCTGGAGGCAGGTGCAGAGGTTTTTTTTTTTTTTTTTTTTTTTTTTCAGTAACTTTCACTATCAGATGCTATTTTAAGATGCTTGTGGCAGCTGGTCATTCTGTTACTTCTCATAGTTAATGTCTGCTCATAAATGTTGAGCAAAAAGCTCTCCAGACTCTGCAGAAGAGTCTCTAAGGAGTTAGAGCATTCCTGTTCCTCTCTTGTCTGATAAGTGGAGGAAGATGTGTGCTCATTTCATGTGTTTGTGAAAGATGGGGCTCATTACATTTGAGCTAATTAAAAAACAAAAAGCAAAGCATTGGATATAAAAGCCCAGAGCCTAAAAACCCAGAGATCTGTAAAGAAAAAAAAAACCAAAACCCAAAACAACAAACCCAAAGCTTAAAAAAAGTCTTACTTAAGGTGCCTGTATTAGATGTATATAGTAAACATGCTTTTCTTAAGCTTTGTATTTACTGTAGATAGTATTTGTGATCTTCTGCAAGTCCTGTACATTTCTTTCAGCTTACATCAAGAAAATAAGGCTGGTTTCTTATGGTCATCTTACTTCCATTCAAGCATCAAAGCATCTAAAATTGTCTTTTATGAAGCGCTTGTACTAATTTGGTTCACAGCAACAGGTCAAGCTTTGAATTGATTTTGTATTTGTTTAGCATCCCAGTATGATTTGCAAATGCATCTACAATAACAGAGCAATACAAGAGCAGGATCTGTGTTGGCAGACTGGCATCATTTTTGGAGCCCTGCAGGCAAACTTAAGCTCAAATGCCATGGCAAGATGTGGAAGCCAGCCAAGATGTGACCCTGCTCTCGCAGCAAGTGGCCGATGTGATGAAGATGTTAGCTACACTTCAGCAGCACGCTACCTCTGGTGCTTGTTAGTACTAAAAATAATTCTAACACTGATTTCCCCAGGGTAATTAGCCCGTGCAGAATCAGACTGAGATTAGACTTCTTCTAGTGCCGTATCAAATATAAACTCAGGTATTTACCATATGCTGTGAGACACAGCTGCAGGAAGAAAAGGCTGTCTCAATTTTCAATTCTGTGATATACGTATCTAATTCGGTGTCCTGTGTTAGCTTATGTGATTGCACCCAGAGAGGAATGGCTCCAGGCCCACCTAGGTCAGCCTTTCGTTCTGGACTTGTTTTTTCTGCAAAAGAAGCGCAGCAGTTGAAGGTGTTGTTAATCCAAGGGACATCCTGCCCCGGTAAAGTATTCCCTTTTCTTTTAAATGTTTAAATATCATGTGAGTGTGACTGGTGCTGGGTTTGGAACGCTGCAGGAGAAACTGGTAGCTCTGAACAAGGGGTTACTTTATTTGGATGATATTTTCTTATCTCCATGGCTGTCGGTGCCTGTCATAAAGCTACTGCATTTCCAGATAAGGTACCGAAATAAGCCATTGCTGAGAAATGGTGTAGGTTTCTTTCTCTAAAATAATTCCACTCTTAGTAATGATTCATGTTTGACTGTGTTCTAGACACGGTGATGAGAAAAACCTGGAGTACTTAAGATGATCTGTTATCAAAGTAACTAGCCAGCACATACAGTTGTTTAGCCAGCTGAGAGCTATCTTGCTGATATTTTCCCTTTTTTTCCCAGGGAGGAATGGTTTAATTTATGGCTTCTAGGGCCAGAGAGGGAAATTCATAGCCAAAAGGTGAAAGAAGGGTGTGAAAAGACTATACAAGTCCCTTTCCTTGTTACTCCCTTATCTCCTTCTTGATGTCAGCCTTGTTTCTCAGCACACTGAATTAAGAAATTACAAATCTGAAGGGGTTATACTTTTATCATAACTTTCAGTAGCAAAATAATGTGCTGCATAGCAGAAGTGTAATTAGCTTTGCTTGTAACTTGTCCAATGTCTCGCACGTTAGGTTTTAAGCCAGTGAATCTATGCCAGACAGGCAGAGATTGAGGTGATCTTCCTATGCCAGCATAGCCAGAATCAGTAGAGGTTATACAATGGGGGAGTTTCTTTAGTTCCTTCCAATTTGAACCTATGCTAAGATGCATGCAAGTGAGGAGCATCTTCCTAAGAGCCTTTGACGCATGTTAGTATTTTCCGATAAGATGGGTTTAAATGTTGGCTAGCCTTTGGTCGTAGCTGAAAACACGCTGACAGAATCGGACATTACGAAGATGGATGGCATACAAATGGACCCAACGCTTTCACTTTAATTGGATAAGCAAATTAAGTACGATGATTACTAGATTTATAGAAATGGTAATAGCGGTGGTGGTGTGCTCAGTTGCGTTTTTATCTTCTTGCTGACTTTGAGAATGCTTCTTAAAAGCGTTACCAAGGAGTAATTCAGGGGTGCTTCAGTGAGCATCGTGCACTTGTGGGTGTGCAGGGAACGGTTACTTAGTGAAGAAAGACAATGTCTTCCAAAATTCCCAGTATTTAAATCAATTTGGGTTTGTTTGCCCATTCAGTTAAATTGTGCACTTTCATAATGTTTTCAGTGTCTTGCAGTATTTCTCACTTGTGGCTTTTCTGGCTTCCTGACAAGAAAGTAAGTGAAGTAAAATTGCAGAATGGTTTCTCCAGGCTTTCAGTGGCATTTGAAATATCTCTGATAGCCACCTGTTAGAACATTAAAAAAAAAACATTTAGCTCTAAATATTGTAACAACTTAAGGGAGTAAGTTTAGGAGTGTTATAGCGAGAGAAATGAAAGCACATTTAAAAAAAAAATCCCAAATACTGTAACTAGAAGATACTTAAGGGAGGATAAAATGCTAAAATATTTTTGTGTCATTCAGATGGTGAGCTGTGACCAACTTGTTTGTCACTAATCTTTTCCTTCTAGCCCCCAAAAGGGGAGGAGACACAGCAAAAGAACAGAATATAATAAAAAATGGCAGGTGCAATCAGAAGTGGGTTCTGTGAAGGAAGAGATTAAACTATATGGATTTTTCTGAGCATTTGAGACTCAGCAGCATATTAAAGAGCGGGCTGAGGAAGACATCTCTTACTAGACAAGGACAAGGAGCTATTCAATTAAATTAAACCCCGCAAAGTTAAAATTGATAACAGGAAATGTTTCTCTTGGAATAATTACTGTTTGCAGCTTTTTGCTACAATGTGCCATTGATGCAAGGAAAGATTAAAGAGTCCAAGCTTAGAGCAAGAATTTGGCAAAGTACGCTTTTCCCTGTGGTTGCTTAGGGAATATTTGGTGATATAGTTGGCACCAAACTTCTGAGGCCATGGAAGGAAGAGGGAAAACTTCTGGCCTGTGGTGGATAAGGAGTACATGAACAACATATTGGCACTGAGAACGCTCTTTTTACAAGCAAGGGAGAACTTAGCTCTTTAAAATTGTGTTTCTATTGATGTTGCTCAGTATGGAAACAAAAAGCAAATTAAAATTGATGTAGGTAGAAAGAACAGTTGTGCATGTGAATACATGCTGGTGTGGCATAGGGGTACCTCAGCTCCAGCACCGTGCTGGGGAGGAAGGGTGTCCACATCCCTGATTGTCCAGTGACCTCTCTGGGGAACAGATTTCTGGTCATGGTGGTGATGTGTGTTTTTTTTCTGCATGAACTGGGGAAGTGAAAAAAGTGATAGTCTGTGGATGGCCGACACCAGAGTGCATTTGTCCTTCAGACTGTATTTACCCTTTTCTAAGATTAGAACAGATTGTGTGTTTATTTTTATTTGTGTATTTTAACCATCATTTGGATTAATTTGTTTGTAAGTACAATATTTATAAAAGAAAAGTTACAGCTGCAGCAGGAGTGTGGGCGTATAGGTTCGGAGGTGGAGCATGGCCAAACCCCTTGGCAATCCAAGGATGGACTTGCTTGCGGCTTCTGTGGCATCAGTTTAGGCAACCTTGTGCTCCCCAGGTGGCAAATATCACCGTGGTGTTGTCCCAGTGTGGGAGCTGCAATGGGACCTGATAGGTGGCAGGTAGCTGGAGCCACCTTTGCTGTCCTCACCAAAACCCAGAAACTTTTCCCCAAATTTTTTGAGTGTGAGGTTTTTTTGTTTGTTTGTTTTCTCTTTTATTTTCTGTTTTTCTTTTCCTCCATGGGGATTCTGCCTGGCTTGAGGAGGACCGCACATTCTGGGTTAAATGCAAGTGGGTGTCGGAGATACAGGTATGGTCCCTGCACCATCCTTGCTGAATGGGCATTTACATTCAACAACTGAGAAAATGTAACTGGAAAAACATTAGATTACAGGAAAGTAACTAGAAAAACCTACAGGAACAAGTCCGCTGCCAGGAAACAAAATCTCAAAGCAAACAAAATAAAAATGACAGCAGTGGGTTGTCAAAATGAAAGGGGTGGAGAATAACAGGAAGGGAATAGGAAGCAGTAAGAGCCTTGGGAAGTGGATGTTGTGAGCTGGGTCCTCCCTTTATTTACAAGGTCTTTACTTCAGCAGGTTTTGTGCATGTAGACGAGTAGAGCAGAGAGCACTGGCAGTAGATGAGTTGTTTAAATGAGTCCCAGCAGTGATGTTTCATAATGTTTTGTGCAAATGTGTTTAGGCTAATAACTTCTGTTATTGGCATGGGTTGTAACGCTACCAAGGAGGCCTGCGGCTGCCGTGTCAAGTTTTTATTAAAGGGGGATGAGCCTAAGTGAAAGCTATCAGCCGATGAGAGCAAATTCAGCTGTCTCTGTGGGGGCTTGTGCAGGGCACGAGGTGCTGCTCCAACATGGGCATTCCTGCCTCTTGGGTCAATGTGTTAGAGTTGGTATTTATTTTTTTTTTTCTCTTCCCTCTGTAAATCTGATCACTTAGGGTGAAGTGCAAGATGGAGTGAGAAGAAACCTCACTCACCATGCCTTTGTGTGCCTCAAATCTCCTCTGTGAGGTTCAGAAAATTGTTTTTGCTTTTCAGTGATGCTGTGGGGGAAAAAATAATTTCAGTTTGTCCGTGTGCACTTTGATACTGCGTCTGACTTCTGGAGATAAAGAGGACAATACTGTGTTAAGCTGATAAATCTGTACTAGCACACCTTCCTATCTGGGCAAAATTTGTTACTGCCTTGTGAATGTATGTAATGGCATTAAAGTTTATTATTTTTTCTGTATGGAACATAACATTGCTGATATTAATCATTTATACATCAATATAAATGGGGGGAGGATTGTGCATCTTCAGTTACGTAGTAATTTGGTTAGAGCATTTTTTGGAGAGGCCTGAACACTGCAAGTACAGTGGGGTTAGTCGTAAAATTATTTAAATAAGCTATTAAGTAACCGGCTATACAACCTCATTCAAATTAATGGATGTAAGAGTGGATTTATTTGAAAGCAGGCAGTGATTTCTCTATCTGGATTGATCCAACAGTTGTATTTCTACTATGTCTTCTGGCGTTTTCCCTAGTGGTCAGGAAAACAGTAAGATAAGTCATTTTTGGTCAACTATGTAAATATTAAAACATGAACGTGCTATGAGTTTTGGAAGCAGCTGTCACGTAGTTAAAGGTATGTGTTTCAAGGCATAGATGTATGCTATAGGCTTCGTGTGTGTATGTCTTTGGGACTGTAAAGGAGTAAAGCTGCAGGTTTCATCAGTGTTTTTCTTAATGGGTTTTGATGATGATTTGACTGTCTCTGCTTCACAGAATAAGGATGGTTGCTCAGCTGTTAACCGCGAAAGACACCGTCTGTGAGGATATTCTTGTGCTCAGAGGTGGCTGTTCAAGCGCTCCCTTACGATGCAGATACAGTAGGTGATTTTGTTTTGGCTTTTTTCTTGTCCCTTCCTACTGTATAAATGCTCAGTATGAATCAACTCAAAGACAAGAGTCCACCATTAGGTTTAGAAATCTGTAAGTGATCCATTCATCCATTTTTTTGTCCTCATTTTCTTTCAATTGGGGTGTCTATGAAGAAAATGAATTCTGCAGCACCAACTTTCACTGGCCGTGTGTTAACGTAAGGGAGTGTTTTTGAGATTTCAGCCGGGATTTCTCATGTCCCATGTGTCCTCTTCAGTCTCAGCCACTCAGTTTGTGGAGCTATTTTTTCTGTTGTGCTTGTCCACTAACACGTCGTGTAAAAATCCATGTAGCCTAGGAAACAGCCAAAAAAAAATGTCAGCAGAAGTTATGGTGCCAGCTTTGACAGCATTTTTCATGTACTAGCATTATCACAATTTAACTCCCATCAGTAAGTTTTGTACAGAAACAGTTTCAAATTGGATAAACCTCAATTTTTTTTTTTTTTTTTTTTGCAAATTGAGACTTGGCAGAAGAAGAAATATAGCATCTCCTCTTAGCAATCATAAAGTAGTGGGCAGACATTGCATTTTAGTGTAGGATTAAATACTTGTTCTGGCTCTTTTCCTCCTAAATAATCAAACCTACTCACCAGATTGTATTTGGAAGCACTTACAGATGCAGCATGCTTTGTTTTAACTGTTTAGAAAAATGACTGGAAGTTTCAAGATGAGACAATATGAATCACAACCTTCAGCAGCTGTTCACTTTTGTGACTGACTTGTCTTCTTCCTACGTTCCTTTTAGTCACCCTGGGAATCGCTGAAGCAGTTTCGTGCAGGAGGCATTGCTGAGATTCCCCTTGCAGCGATGGACTTGGATAAACCATCCGTCTGGGGATCCCTGAAACAGAAAACTAGACCATTCCTGCAAAATCTGAGTGTGAAGAAGACAAAGAAGAGGTCTAGCAAAATGGTGGAGAGGAAGGTCCACTCCTTGGACCGACGCCTCAGCGTGTCGGTGCCTGACATGCTGGAGGTGGAGACTCTTACAGAAGAAGAGACAACTTATTCGAGTACTCAGGTGTTGTCGGGCTGCTCCCCCGAAAGCTTCTCCAGGTCTGTGGTGTCCCTGAAAAGCAGAAGCACTTCAGTGAGGTCAGCAGGAGAGGACTGGCCATGGCCTCTGCAGCCGGCGATGCACACGGAGGTGACAGTCATCCACCCGGACACGAAAATCGTGGGCAGCCCCATGTCTGAGGGGAAGAGGAAATCCAGCGATGACCTCTTTGAGCTGCTGCAGAGAGCTCGTCTGAGCACTGCTCTGTCGGACGAGGTGGCAGAGGTGGGTGTCTTGGGCAACAGCTAGGCTCAGTGGCCGTCTCAGTCTTGTTGGGCTCCTTAATTGGCTGGATTATAAAGGGTTGGAGGAGGGGGCCCTATTCAAGGAATGAAAGGTGAATAAAAATAAGCATAAACCATACATGATATATAAATTATTGGTGAATAATTCAGACATCCTTCCTGTCAATCTGGAGCTTCAATACAACTCAGCTCCATTTTCTTTTTGTTTTGGCAATGTTATGATAATTCACATTTTTCAGAGTTAGAATTGCTTGCTTAAGTGGGAAGTTGTTGCAGCCCTCTAAGCTCTGAAATGTGCTGCTGATAGATTTGCTGTAGTATTCTTTTTAGTTAATATAGCTTTATCAGGATTGTTATATAGCAAAATCATCTTGCCATGCGACCATTCAAGACCCAGCTGAAGGCAAGATGTGGAAGATAACAAGCAAGCAAGGTGAACTCTGCCTGTACCTGGAATTAACCGAAACAAGCATGTGAGGGAGAACAGTGAACGTGTAGCATCATGCTCAGGGCTGTCCTTTGGGTTTGCGTTGTGATTCATTAGAGGAGATGCAAAACCAAAATGTTTCCTCTGCATTCCTCATCTTATTGCACAACGGCTTTATAATCTAGACAGCAGGTAAAGATTGTGTGGCTGCATGAAACATTTTAAGAAAAATTTTGTTTTGTTTATGTTTTGCAAGTGTATCACCTCCTATTGAGTTTTTTTTTTTCTGGGAAAGTTAGATTTTTAGTTTTGTTTTGAGTCCTTTTCACCCATAACCTAGATGTTAGAGTTGTGGTAGCTGCTTTCCATAGTCATCCGAGATGCAAAAATGGGAAACAGACGTTTTGCTTTAAAGTCTGCTTTTGGGAGCGGTGATTTCACAGGTTAATTAAGATTTTTTTTAACTGCATGTTCAAAATGATGGTCAGTGCTGCTGTGGGGAAAATAGTCGTTTCTCATACAAAACTGTTTGTTCTGCATCTTGAAGGTCTGTGTATTGTTACCAAAGCAGCGTTAGCTCCTAGTCTGTTGTGATGCAAAGTGGTAGTTACTGACCATCACTTGCAGTTTAGTGTTGCTAAATTGTTAACACGTTGGCTTCAGCTCATTGGAGTGTACCATTATTCAGAGGTCTGCATAACAAAAATAGATAAAATAGCATCTAATTTGGTTTCTGTGCCTAAACTTTACTCAAAAGTTGTGGCAACTCACTCAGTAGATGGTAGATTGAACATTATGAACATGGTATTATTTTAGGAGCCAGGTTGTTTTAATGACAGCAGCAGCTCTTTCTTGCTGTTGTAGACCAGAAACTCTAACCAAAAATGTACCACAGCAGCACCAAAGTTCATCCTAAATCCTGCTTTGTCTTTGGGCAAACGAAGTGCTTTAGGAGAAGGAGGTAACTATATAGTGATGGAATAACTTAAATTCAAGTCTTCACCAGGTGCAGAGTCTGAGTCTGGCTTATTCTCTGCAGCATTTAAATCTTTCCTGAATTGTGTATTTGTATATGTGCTTGTGTGTGTAAATCACTTAGTTTTACAGCAAATCATCTTAGTGTGTGAATATCCTGCCTTCCTTCCTATAATCTGCTTCCAGTTACAAGTATTAAATGCAGGAGAAGATTTTTTTTTTTCTAAAGAATACATAGCAAAGAGTGAAAGAAAAAAAAAGTGGAAATAGATTATTGAATAAATTTAATTATTTTTAAGTTGAATTTAGTAAAAACCTAAATATTCAGCTTTTCATGTACTTCACTGAACAGCTACAAAATTTGTGCTCTGTGTGCCTCAGACAAGGAGAGTTTGTTGCAGAGGTTGTTGGTCGCGTAGTACTGGGTGGAGTTGCTGTGAAGAGCACAAGGATAGCTCGCATCATTCTTTTGTGAGCATCATTCACTAATCAGTGAGGTAAATCAGAAGGAAGGCAGATCCCTGGAACAAAACAAACTAAAAAAAGCAAAAATGTAGGTTGAGCTGCTTTTCCCCCTGAATTGCTTCTCACATGCCACCTACTCATTTCCTGGTTGTCTTTGGTCACCCAATGTCATCAGATAATTTTTGAGCCTGATGCGTGAGCTTGCTGTGGGCTTGTCATTTCTGTACTTGTCTAAACTCTCAGCACAGAGCTGTTGGCGCTCAAAGCATAAAGGCTCTTGCCACAGGTACCGTATTTCCATTTAAGAGATTTACTTTAGCTGTTCTCTATTGCAGCCCAGCTAGGCAAATTTGAAGGATGAAGGAGCAACTGAAGTTGCATTGAACCCCTCCCTGGTTGATTCAGGCTGCGAAGGGCACCGTTAATGCCACTTTTTGCAGTTGAGTTTTGCCCATGGTCACGCATCATTGCTGAAGTGCTCTAGCACATCTTCTTAGTCTTTTTACTAACGCCTTGCAGTGAGTCACTGGCAACCCAAAGCCTCGTCCCGCTGCTGATGCGCTCAGTGCCCTTGCATTTTGAATCATTCTCCTGCAGAAAACAAGACGAGATAGAGACTGTAAATCTTGTCAGGTGGAACATGTAATTGATTTATATATATATTTTCATATATTTACTCCTGCTTGACTCATTTTTACACAGATACATTTGGGACTACAACCTGCTTGATGGATGTGGCCACATTTGTTTATATGTTAAAGTTCAGAAACATCACTGCAGTTAGATAAAAATCAAGATTTCAGGGCCCTGTTTTCATCAAGGCTTTTATCTATATTCAGTGGTCTCATTGCAATTAGTTACCTAGAATAATAACAATTTATATCATATGGAACAAAAATTAAAAAAAAGCTTTTTAATTTAAAATTATAATCTTTGTTCAAAATCTATCTGTATAATGCAAATAAACAAAACACAGAATAAAGAGAAAATCATAACTTTGAAGGTAATTTTTAAATTATAAAGGATATCAAGCTAGCAGAGAGAGTACTTCATTATTACAGTTGTACTTTCAGTACAGTTCTTTGATTCTGTGCTTATGCCGTGTAAAACAAGCTGTAAAGAGAAACCATTATCAGTGCCAATGATGGTGCCTGAAGGAGATTCTTGTGAAACCAGAGACTACGAGAAATACTAGGTTTAATGCACACAAGTGAGATTTTATGCATACCAGTCAGGAAATTCAAAGTTAGAGCTCCCCTAGCAGCTGTAACTCAGCTCCTTTGTGCGAGAAACTCTTCTGCTTCTCTTTAGGATGATAATTTTTCTACTTTTAATGTGTTTTTGCAAGGTGGCCAAGTTATGATTACTGTGGGAACCATAATGTTAAATTTTGTCTGTCATGCAAGTGAAACTTTGCTTGCAGTGCTGGATTACTGTACTTCCTGATGTGTAATACATATATTTCAGGGGAGGAGGAGGAGAGGAATTACATAAAAGCATATTTATATTTTTTTTCTAGCATAATCAATATATCTGATTTATGATCTTTGGTGCAGGAAGGGGTTCTTTTTTTTATGTTTGTATAGTGCTCCACACAATGCAGCTCTCATCTGAGAGATGTGGATGTTACCATACTGCACGTAATAACATTTTCACATGGGGATCAAATTCCACCTTATGTGCGTTTCTATAGACTGAGGTTATTCTTAGCATAAGTATTTGTATTTGAATGGGCTGTGATTGCCCTCCATTAGATCTAAAGAGTTGCCCAGGCATGTAGGTCCTCTTCAGCTAAAATGATGATCATAGACTGTTCTAGCAGTCAAAATAGCATCAGAGATGTCTTGACTAATGAGTCCCTTCTGTGTGTCCAGAGAGTCTAGATGCCATGCCACCGTACGCTCAAGTGTTTGGATGAGTCAGTATTAAGGAAGAAATGTTTTGACTTCCTCTCCTATGCTGGGCACTAGATAAAAGTTCTTTGGGTTTTCCAGTTACTGCAGAAAGTTGGGGGAGGTACATGTCCAGCATCTTTTTTTTTCCTTTCCCTTTGACCAACAAAAACCAGCAAAACTTTTCCTGGACCTTGCCTTTTGGGTGATGAAGGAGAAATTGTAGTCAAGTGAGAGAGCAGCTGGCTCCCCAACCCTAGGATATTGCTGCTCCTGCCATGACTTCCGTCGTATTTTATTTGATCTTTGAGAGGATGCTTGGAGATTCAATGAATAAAATTCAGCTCAGGAATAGAGGCCGGCGTTGCAGTGCTGACTGGTAAGTTGCCAGATGCAATAACCTTTGGGCATCAGGAGAGTTTGTGGTAAGGACCTTCAACAGTGCAAGCACAGGTCTCTACTGGGGAGCAGAATAATTTATTCTAGTAGCTGGAAGCTGGCACTTAGGTTTTTGTTTTTGGTTTGTTTTTTTTTTTTTTTTTTTTTTTTTTTTTTTTTTAGATTAAACTCAACAGATTAAGTGCAGTTCCTGTAAAACAGGAAAGATAAATGTGTATCTAAATTATGCAGGGGAAGATTCTATAAGCAGGAGTAAAAGAACTGTAGAAAAAACCAAACAAACTTGGTTACATATATGTGAGTTCTTTCTTGGCTGATACTAGGAGTATTTTCTTGATCTCTGTATTACTGTTATCTAATTCATTGTACCTTTGTTTTTTTTTATAGTACCCAGGTGGAGAAATGGATCTAGACTCTTCCGTATCATCTCAAATTTTTAGTGATGAGATGGTAAGTCCTTTCATTTTAAAGCATTTTGAAACTCGGTCAGAAGCACAATGTATTTTAGGTTTAGATTCTTTACTTTTTACAAATTTAAAAAACTAAGCAGATGAAGAAGCCCTCTGTAGATTTATCCAGTGTAGGGTTTTTTTGGTTTGTTGGGTTTTTTGTTTATTTAGTGGTGGGTTTTGTTGTTAGGGTTTTTTTCGTAGTGCAAAGCAGTTAATGTTTTAAATAGACCCAGATGTTCTGGATATTTTTAAAGTATTCTATAATGTCTATATTGTACTGGTAACTGATAACATCAGCCTAAATACTCAACTAGCAGACCAAACTGGATTAAAAAAAAAGACAGCTAATACATCAACATGTCTATAGGGTCTGATGGACAACAAAAACAGTGCAAAAAGGCATTGGCAGTTCTGACACATGCTCTTCTCATGTAAAGCATATTTGCCTACTCTGGATGAACTTCTCTACCTGTGCCCTCTGATCACCTCTCAGGTGCTCTCCAGAGGCTGTTTTCACCCAGCATGCCAGCTGGACGATGATGATGCTGAGGTGTGTGACACTGGCAGTATCTCTGATGAACAGGAATCCTCTTGGGTTTGCTACTGCAAAACCTCACAACTAGCGTTCCTCGCTGCTGCGGGCAATGTTCTCTCTTTTAGAACTCTATAAAGAAATGCTGTCCTCTCAGTAGCTGTGTGAAATGTGTACTTCCTTATGATGTCATCAGATGAGTAGGAATGGACTTTGATGATCCTTCTAGGTTCCTTCAACTTGAGATATTCTATGAATGCACAAGAAACAGCTAGGGGAAAAAAAAAGATGCAGTACGTTAGTAGGATTTGGAAAACCTCTGCATACTTTAATGATTGTTAATTATCACTCATTTTCAGGTGTAACCCTCCTTGTGTTACCCCTTGCTTTGTGAAAATACCTTATGTTGATAATTAGTTATTTACATAATGAAACAAAGCCTGGGAAAGAAATCTTTGTTTTCCTTTCCGTAAAAGATTGCCCTAAGGAAAGAAGAGAACTTTGGAAGGCTGAGAGAACACCTGCTTCATTCATGGTCTGCTTCAGGAGGTGTGCAGCAGTGACTGATTTCTTTGTTCTCCTTAGGCTCTAGAGGAAGCAAACGATTGCTTGAGTGACCTGCCCAGCCCCTTTGCCTACCTGCTGACCATCCACCTGAAGGAGGGCCGGAACCTGGTTATCAGAGATCGCTGTGGTGAGCCCCACCTTTCAGCTGATTTCCCTCAATATTCACACAGCCCTGCTTTTACTGACTTCAGTTTGGCAGCAGTTGCCTTTTTTTTCATCTCTAGAGCAACAGGTCACTGATTTGTGTCCCTTACCTGATTCAGAGGGCTCAGTGACTGAGTTTATCCGCCTTAGGTACACAGGGGAGGGAGCTTGCTGCTCCTCCTGCATAGCTGCAAAGCACCTTCTTGGCTGGACTTAGCATCTGTACCTATTCAAGAACTGCAGAGGTTCTGCAGTTAAGAAATTGTATTTGAGCTTAAAAAAAAAAAGCCAAAGAATATTTTGAAATGTGTTAAATGATGGAGCTGCTCTAGGAGTGCTTTTGGGCTTATCTGCAGTGATTTTAATAAAAGGGCAACATAAGAACAGGGCTGTAAGCCAACAATCCCTTCTCTAATCTGGGATGCAATTTAAGGATGACAACATGCAAAAAAAAAAAACCAACAACAACAAAAAAAGCCCTAAAAATTGCACCCCCAAATGACGTATGAAATAAATTAGAAAAGATTTAGAGAATTCCTGGAAAAACTGTGTGAAAGTGCCTGCTGTTAGCCTGGCTTTATTTCAGGCTGTTGCAACAGGGAGTAAAAGT
This sequence comes from Chlamydotis macqueenii, assembly GCF_036417535.1. Taxonomy (NCBI): domain Eukaryota; kingdom Metazoa; phylum Chordata; class Aves; order Otidiformes; family Otididae; genus Chlamydotis; species Chlamydotis macqueenii. The sequence continues at coordinate 6,308,361 of NC_141567.1, read as the reverse complement.
GCTTATGAGCAACCAGTTGGTAGTTTCTCTGGTTGCTGCTGCGGAGGGCGGAGCCGTCCTGCCAGAGGCTCTGCGAAGGCTTGTAGGGCTCTGCAGCAGCAGCTGCTTCGGGACCTTCGATCTGAACCTGTCCGAGAACTCTTCCATATGTCTTATCTTTCTGCATTTTAGATTTATTCTTTATTTCTTAATTCCTTCTCCATATGGAAACAGTTTTGATACTTTTGCATTGCAAAATGTCTGAGCAGTTTCTTTCTTTTGAGATGAAGCAATAGGATTTATTCGTACTGGTTTAAAGAAAATAAGCTCGCGCAGCCTGAAGGCCTCTGGAGATTTGCATCTGGAGAGACCTGTATGGATTTAGAAACCTTCTTGCATCCAGTGCTTGTTGGGATTTCCATTATCTATTACCTCAGTTAACTTTTTCCGTGCTGGTTTTTCACATCTTCACCAAACGGTAACTCTTGGCCAAGTGTATGCTACTTTTTCCTCCCAGCTTTGGAAGGAGTGAATGAATACTTAGATTAAGGTCTTTTCTCTTTAAACAGAAGCATGTATTTCCTGATGGTGTAGCAGTTCGTCAGATTTACGAGCAAGCTGCACAAGCCAGGACATATCCAGCTGCTTGTATGGAAAAGGTTCTAGAAATGAGCAATCCTAGCAGGGTAGTGTTTCTAAAGAAGACAAAGCATAGTTTGCTCTGGGCTGTGTTGTGCTTCCTAAGAAAGCAAATACTTGTCTTAGTGAAGCATTTGGACAGCACAGTGAAAAAACGTAAGCAAGGGGAAAAAAAGCATTTTGATGGATCTGAATTGTGGCAAATGACCACTCATTTAGTAAACTAAGAAGTGTGTGAGATGGTGCATCATTCAACAAAATTTGCACAGATGTTGGGAGGGGGGAAAATAGTGACTTATTAGTTATTCTTCAGTCACCATCACATTGCAGTGGTAGCTCCTTAAAAAAACCAAACATGTTGCTGATGCCCTGATGCACATTTTTATAGGTCTCTGCTGTTGTACTGGTTAGTTAGGATCTTTGTGTGACGTTTGGGCCTGAGCTGCAACCACTATACTTTTTGCAATGTCCTTTTAAAAGCAGGAACTTGTCAGCTTTGCTCATCTCTCCAACTTGAGAAAACCTCAGAGACAACTTGCAGGCCAGGAGAATGCAACTTCCCTCTTCTCCCTCCACCACGACGCCAGATACAGCTGCTGCGCTGGGGTGTACCAGCCTGCTCCCAATAATCTGAATATAGGCACATATTGTCCGGCGTATCCTGTGAGTCAGACCGTGGCTTGGGCTGAAGGCCATGTCATTCCCCCCTCACATTTTGGGAACAGCAGACCCCTAGAGCTAGCCAAGCAACGCCGCCTGATGCAGCTGGGGAGGGTTTCAGTCCCTCAATGCTGAGTCAGCCTTGTGTGAGCAACTGCAAAAATGCTCTGGTTAGGCAGGACCGGTGGCAGGGTGTTGGGAGTTTGTGGGTAGGAGTAGCGATGTCCTGCTTTTATTCAAATAAACTGGTCATACCTTGTGGTAACTTCTTGCCTGCTCATTGATAGAAACGAACTCCAAATACTGTGTGGAGTATGCAAAACATTAAATAATGAAATGTTCACATGAAAACCACAGATGGAGTGAAGAGCGTATGCCAGAGCCTTTAGCCTAAATCAGATTTAACATAAGTTTTGTAAATTTTCTAATTTTTGATATTCAGTCATTATGATATCAGCAATGGCTCTGGAAAAAAAGAAGTCTCAAAGCAGTCATCAAACCCATCAGTTTTTTTTTCTTTTGCGGGAAGTGCTGTGTCTACTCAAAGATAAAGAAAACGGCCCTTATATGTCTTGTCCTACCCGCTTCCCACGCGTGTTTTTGCCCGCTGGTGTTCACGCCAGCCTCCCAGCGCAGCAGCCCCGAGGCGGGCGGCGGCTGCCCTCTCGTGGCCGTTCCTTGCCCGCAGCCGGCGCTCCCGCGTTCCCTCCGGTGCTGAACACTTGTTACGCAGGAGTTAATTACAACACAGGAATTAATTACACTTGGCTGAGTAAAGGTGAGCAGTAGTTCTGATAACTGCAGGCTGTAAGACCAACGTGTGACTCTACTTTTTCCAATTTCCCACGTGTTTTCCGGACTTTTTGACTTGCTACGCACTGCTCTTTCAAGGATACGTTCCCTTTGGTATAATTTAAATTCCTCCTTCACTTTACCAGATTTTTATTACACTTTTTTTTTTTCCTCACCTTCATAATATGATGCCTGTTAACATCTGCTCTTTTTTATTTTCCTCTTCACCTTTTGCCTCTTGCATTGTTTTTTGGCTGGCTGTTGTGTGTCTCCAGTCTCTGATTTTCTGTAACTCCTCTCCTTGTAGCTGCTCTCTATAGGGAGGGTGCAGAGCATCAGCCTAGGAATTTGGTTCATCTCTGTGTGCTCCCTGTTGCTTCCTGTGAAATGCATAAGCAATGCATGGAAAAGAAAAAAAAAAAAAAAGAAAAATCAGAGTTGCACTGTTGTTTTATCCTCTCTTTTTTTTTTTTTTTTTTTTTTAAGTGTAAGGAAAAGAAGAAGCCTCCATACAGCAATACCCAATATATGCACCCCCAGCCAAGGAAGGAGAGTGCTGTTAAATCAGGAGCTTAGTTCTGGTGAAAAGGGGGAGGCTCTGAAAAATCCTTCTTTTGGTCAAAATTGTAGTGTCCCCTCTTAGGGATGCAGGATGAGAGAGGTGTTACTGTTGGTCATCGACTTGTTTTGGAGTCTGATTTACTTCTCGCTGCTGCTTGGGGTGCGGTCTGACTCAGTCGTACATGAGAAACTGCCGGAGCAGAGGGTAAGGTGCGCTTGGCAAGCGGCATTTGCATCACCTGCACCTGCCTTTGGTGCCTGATGTTGGATGGTCTTGTGTTTTCTAGATTTTTACAGGATCTTTGTGGCCCATCACTCTCTTTCTTTCTTTCAGATTTCCCTTGTTTCCTGTTGCTGTACTTTGGTTTTGCTCTCGCTTCTTTCCTGATACATGTGAAGGGAGCAGGGTGGCTTGCAGGAGTACAGAAAGTACCATCACCTTTCCGGGTGCATCTTGCCTCCCCTGTCCAGAGAACATCACCATTTGCGCTCACATCTAAGATCACCCACGGCCAGAGGGTCCTGGTGGGCTCCTGCACCTGGCAGAGAGGCCGTGCTGCTCTGCTGCATGGGCAACTCCTAACAGCAGTGCGAGCTGTGCCAAGGCTCAGTTTCCTAAGGGCAAAATAAAAAGAAAGAGGACAGTATAATGTCTCCTTTTAACTTTAAACAGTAATGAACCTGCAGTAGCCCATGACCCGTAGCTCTGAGCTATCCGCTGCCTGGGTCCATGCTGATACCAGGATGCTGGAGGAAGGGATGTGTTTGTGCTGTGCCGGGCGTTTGTCAGCTTAGAGCAAGTCCATTGTTTGGAAAGCAAATGCTCAGAGCAATTAGGCTGAATCGCTCCCTGCAAACACACTGATTAATTTAGACTTTCTCTGTTTTCAGGGTATCTGCAATTAGATCATTAGTCCTTCAGATTTATTAATTATTGAGATGTATTAGGCAACTTTTCGCACTTTGAAAGGCGTAATCATGGCTAATTTACAACTGCTAAGAATTTGAATGCTGCTGGGTACTTATTTTGATGTTTTCTGGATCCTGTGTCGCTCTGTGTACAAGGACTTGTGCTGCAAGAGTTTGTCTGTACCAAGTCCAGCTTCTGGAATCGCAACATGTGCGGGTGAAATTGTCCTTACACACAGTTATCCCTGCAAGCATCCCTCCTGGAGTGGCCGTGGGAAATTAATGCACAGAGGTAGGAACCTCAGGAAAATAGATCAGTTAAAAATTAACCCACTATATGCATAACCACCTTTGGTAAATTAACGTTTGATTAAGAAATACAGGGAGGGCAGCTCTGGAAGAGAGTACGTAGGGCCCAGAGAAAATACCTATGTCTCCTCTTCGTTAGAGAACTACAATTTAGATTATGGGTTTCTTAAACTGCTCAAGCTCTATCAGTTGTCAGAGCTGGCTCTTGGGGGCTGCTGCCTGCGTTAACAGCTCATGTTGGGTCTTTCTGGGACCCCTGTAAGGAGATTTTGTAAGGTCAAAGGCTGAGAATACAAGAAGGTGCAACTATTGACACCAGAGGTCCTCAATGCTGGCTAGTAACGTAAAAGGGGCTTCTGCCCTGTCCTCGTGCCCTCCTGTGCTTCCGTACCTGAGCCCCGACTGGGAATACAACGTTCAATTGGACTAATGATATTTTGGTATGATCTTGGTTTGCTTATTTTAGTGTTTTTTTTTTTTTAAGCACTATTTCTGAAGTGTTTTGCATGGAACATCCTACGTCTGCTTCTTTCATTCTATTAATGCTCAGTTCAAGCTTTTGTCCTTCTTATTTTCCCCATTAACTGTGGGTTTGCATGTATTCCTCACTCTTCTCTGGTCTTTTTGGTTTATTAGTTTTTGTTATGATGGGGGTTCTTTTTGCTTGTTTGTTGGTTTATTTTCCCTTGGAACCTATTGGTGATGCTTGTTTCCAAGCAATGATTGACTTCCATCTGGTCATGTAAAACTAGCTGGGCACAAAACTTTCCAAAATTACCTGAATTTCCTGCCAGCAGAATACTTTTTTTTTCTGATTTCCCCTTTAAGCCTTGGTGTTGGCTATTTACTACAAGAATATAGTGGTTTTCCACTTAAAAAGAAAAGTATGTGTTCCATTTTAAAGTGTCTTTTATTCCTTGTTATAAATAACTCCAGTAATTCAATTTCTAGGAAGATTTGAAGAAATTTATTCTTTATATGCATATAAAATAAATCCTTCATTTCCTTCTTCAGATTAAAATTTGGGGTTTGAACCAAAACTTAAGACGGTCTAGGTTATATTATGCACTGTTCTTTGATTTTTCAAGTTTTTAAGGAATCTTGGTGGTAATATTTTTTGTTTATTTATGTAACAAGACTTGTTTCATATGCTACATTTCCAGTAAGTTTACTCCTATAAAATAGTGTGTGGCTTGAAATTATATTGGATGTCCTGGTTTGGGTTCTTTTTTTTTTTTTCCCTCCCTAATTATGAAGCAAGTGTGTAGTAGTATTAAATACAGTCGATGTGATACATCTTTCGGTAGCTGCTAGAGGGCAGCAGTATCCATTTAAAAACACCATTAACAGTTTCTTGGGCTACTAAACCCTCTCCTGCTGTTGTGTCCCGGTAACTTTTGCTCACTGAAGCTTGCTCAGATTTTAGCTGATGTGTGGTCTGCCTGCACTCGTTGCTTTTCAGTGTTAGTGGAAGAAAAATAAGTATTACAGAAATGAATTCAAGGGAGCATCACTATTGAGATGCATGTTCTTTCTCTGATGGGAAGACAAGCCCAGTGGATGGAATGGTTTTTTTAGAGGTCATCCTTTCTTTTTCCTCTTACTGGGTTTGTTTTAGGCTGAGAAGCAGATAATCTTGTTTGTTTTATATATTTTGTCCATATATTTAGCTGTGTGAGAACCTTCTTGTAATTGCATAACATTTAAATTAACCTCAAAGCATCACACCTTGCCTTTCCCACCAGAACAGTATTTTTCTCAGGCTAAATTATCAAATGATTTCAAGATCAGTCTCCTTGTGTTACCCTGTTGACATGTTGCTACAGCTGATGTGACTGAGACGAACTGGTTCAGACGTTGCGTTGCAGAAGAGCCTGGGTACCTGTGCTTAAAAGTTGACTTGATTGCCTCAACTAGAAAATGGCTGCTGAAAAACTTTTTTTTTTTTTTTAATTGGATACCTGTCGTGTTTAAAGGAAAATTATAAAAAATGTATCCATATATTCATCTCTCAAATCACTAGGAACTTTTTTCAAAAGTTATGATCTTTTGGCTAGATTGTAGATTGTCTCTAATCAATGCAGATGTCCTTCCAATCTTGAATCCAGAAGGCTTCAAGCCTTGAATTCAAATGCAGTTAATAATCTGCAGTCTGTTCTGTTCATCCCATCATGTGGGGCTTTTTCACCTGGCTTATTTCTCATTCCTTGCCTCCTTTTTGACCTATTTTGATCACCTGGGTGCAATCTGAAGCATCTTAAAGAAAAACAGAAACGAACGTGCTGACTCAGGGAGGTACAGGAGCTTTGTCGATACAACATGAACGACGTGGGGGAAGCCTAGAAAACCTTAAAAGGGGCCGTGGTGCCATATCCAGCCCCATTGTTTCTCTCCTGACCGTCCAGCTCCATCCAATCCAAAGCCACCAAGCCCCGGTGCACGCCAGCTCCTGCCGTGGAGGTGAAGGTCCATCTGTTTGCTGACGCAGAGGTGTCAGCCCGTCATTTGTATGATTCTGTGCTGCCGACCCCTTTCCCCCGCCTGCCTAGTTGAGATGTTACCCCCTCTGACAGCCAGACAGGCGAGTGCCGCCGAAACCCGTGCCCCTCTGCAATTACTTTCCCTAACAATTAACACTGGTACTAACTTGACACCTTTTCCTTGTTTGGCTTTTGTAAACCATCATCCCTTTTTCTATTAATTCCCGGCATTAATATTTTCTTTCGCGCAAGTGCCGCCGTTCACCCGTGAAAGAGTTTGAACATTATGTAGCTGTCAAGATAGCGAAGGATTACCCAGTGTGCCTTGCCGGAGTAAGTGACACCACTGAGGCCCCGGTTTGAGATGTTTATTTTGAGAGTAAGCTGACAAGCATGAAGGCCTGATCCCAGAGTGGCAATCTTATTTAATTAAAGGCCCTCTTTTTATTACAGCTTTTTTTTTCCCTCACTGCTTTTACATCTTTTTATAAACATACATGTATTTATAAATATATTTTTATATAAATACATATTTTAATATATAGTTTTGTAAAAATGTATATTCCTTTAATGTACTATATACGTATTTTATATATAAATACATTTTAATATAAAGGAAGACATTCTTCTATTATATATATATATGAGAATGATTCTAAAGCCTGGCTCATGTGACCAGTGCTGGGCATCCCTTCCCCCTCTTTTATTTTCCTTTACTGTATAACAACCTGGAAAGCTTTCTGAGCAATAATGCAATTGAGATGCTTATTTAGCTGTAGTCATCTTGCTTCCTATCCTTGGAGAAAGGACTTGGACTTTTATACTTGTAGGCACTGAACTTGCTGGCTGTGTTCTCTCTCCTCTTTCTTTTTGGGGTTTGCCCCTTCTGTGCCAAAAGCAGATGAGTTATGGCCGTAGACCAACTGTCCCCATCGCCCTCTTCATGCTTTCATTTCATCAGTTGCTTTTCTTGTCTCAACCAGTTGCTATTTCATGCACAGAACAGGTTGTGGACATTATTATTGTTATTTTTAATAATGCAACTTATTCTTGCTTATCCTGTAAATAAAAGCCAGTTATTTTTTATCTTTTTTTTTTTTCTTTTTAAAGAAACTACAAGAAACTAACACCAAAGAACTCAACACTGTTATTATTTTAAAATTCTACAGCATCTGAGGGCTCCTGCCTCCATTGTGAGGCTGCGTTTTATCTGTGTGTTCCCACTTGTTGTGGAAGATGTGTTGGTTTTAAGCTGTATATTTTATATAAGAATATAGTCATAGTTTTGAGAAGTATTCTAGGGAAAGGTCTAGTCCTAACCCACTGAAAACAATAAGAAGCTGCCCTCTGACTTCCCTGGCTTTGTATCAGGCCCTTATGAACATTCTTTCTTAGAAAACAAGAAAAAGAAATGTCTTTTTTTTTTTAAGTTTGCAACATTTTTTTCATAAAAAAAGGTGTTGATTTCAGCAATTACTGTTTAGGAAAAGGATCAGCTGCAGGTAGTATTTGAAAACCAACCAATGTTTTCCTTTTATGAATGAAACACCCCTTATTTGCAGAATTGGCCAGGGCTCTAAGACTCTTCCCTTTTGAAATTAAAATAGAATAAAAACTTTCTATAATTCTTAAAAATAACTCCATATATCCCAGAGACATGGTTCTTCACAGTACTGTGTAATTCCAAATAGATCCTAACACACAACTGTTTTTTACTGGAGTGTGAGTGTCTTCACGCAACACTGATTGGAGCTTGGATGTTTAAATGTAGATTTTTAATGTTTTACAATTTCACCAAACTACTGACAAGACTGAGCATTGATCTTATGCTGGATTATCCTGAACTGCTGCATGTTTGTTGGCCAGTAGCTCGATGGGAACCAAGGGGGACAAGTTCAGATTATTTCTGAATATGAGGAGTCTGATGTAGGGGTCGGTCTTTCCCTACCAGCAGCCCACGCTGCATTCTGGGGGGCAGCCAGGGCCATTGCGTTAGCTGTTATTCTTCTAATGAAATCGAACTGTTAGGAGGAAAGTTTAATTCCAAACATAAGGTATAATACAGACAATATTGAATATAACAGACAAGTGGAACCTGGGACCAGTTTTTTGCAAGGTCTGTATGCATTGCTGAATCAACCATCCGGTTACATCCTCTGTGTACCTTGTTCCCCCTTTTATTTGGTGTCCTGCACGGTGGTTGGTGTTAGTGCAGATGCCACTGGTTTAATAACAATAATAAAAAGTTGGTTCCATTTCTTTTTTTTTTCTTTGACAGCTGCAAGTCTTTCTATTGCTGCCAAGTGGCACAAGTCTTACGCTCTGTCCGTGGACATCTGCTCCCTAAAAATATGGGACGTTATTCCCATGGGAAAAACGTGCCGCTTAAAAAATGTGTTACCTGAATGTTGTTTATCTTTACAGACTCTATTCTGCATCTGTTTTTTATCCTGAGCTGGTGAATAATGTCAATATTTTTTTCCCTGAAACTTCAAATTTGGTTTTAAGTAAATTGGCAAGTGACACTAGCGATGGAGTCCTGATGGGTATTTTAGCTGTTGTGGCTGGTTTCCTTGGAGCTCCTATCCAAGTCACAATGCTTTTGAGTTTTGTTTTTTTTTTTTTTATATATTCATAGTCACAGGATCACAGTTTCTCTCTTCCACTGTCTGTGGTGTTAGTTGGCCTCTAACTCATCTTCTATCCTTGCTTCTGTTTGCTCTTTTCCCATATTAAAACGTTAACTAAATTACTAAAGAATAATTAATATTCTTTAAGAATAACACAGTGGAGATAAAGCAAACTCAGGATAATTTTTGTTGCCTACTTTTAGATGACTTTCTGGTTCTGTTCAGTATATTTCCTGTATAAACTCGCAATTTCTATATAGGTAATTCAGTATATGCATATGTATATAAAATAAGTCAGTCCCATTTATTATTGTTATTTATTGTTGCATTTGTATGTTGTATATGAAAATATAATTTAAGATTGTGGGATTACATGGAGGCAGTGCTAATCTCTTTTTTAATTAATTATCACAGGTACAAGTGACCCGTATGTGAAGTTTAAACTGAATGGGAAAACTCTATACAAAAGTAAGGTAGTCTACAAGAACCTCAACCCAGTTTGGGATGAGACTGTTGTGCTGCCTGTGCAGACCCTGGATCAAAAACTCTGGATCAAGGTAAGTTTTTTGGTTTTAGATTTTTGGAAGATGGGAAAATATTTTTTTAAGCAATTATTTTCTACTTTAAAAACGTATTGGTTTTTATTCACTGTAGCAGCGTAACATAAAACATGATCGGGTTTAAGAGTTTCAGCAATTTCAAATTAAAATGCACATATGTCTTTTCCAGATTTTACTCACATGTTTTGCTTTCTGTCTGCAAAAACCCAAAGTTGAAATAAAACTCTTTGACTGGATGTGTTTAAAGCTGTGGAGGTAAATTCTGCTCGCTCTTAACCGTGCTTGTGCAAACTCAGTGAAACCAATCGTGGTTTCATAAGCACGTTTTAAGAGTGTAATTTGGCTGGGTTGAACAGAATTATTACCCGGGATGCAGCCGTGACAAGTAGCAAAGCCTTTGCTCCTTATGAGTAACGTTACAGTTACCAGAACTGTAAGCTACCAGTTGCGAGCACTAATTGCTAAAACATCTGTAGCCAGAAGTACCTGATTTTTGTGCAGCGTTTCATTACGCTATCGTGCAGAGCAGAAAGGAACAGGCACAATCCATAGCAGCACACGTCTCTGTTTACATAATATTAAGAAGATACTTTCAAAATGCTGTTTAAATATTTAGTTAAAAATACAAATTAAAGCACGGAGATGGAAAATTATCCCTGAATTATATCTAAGCTTTGATCTTTCAAAGAAGAAATTGAACTGAAAGGGCTTAAAATATCTGTGTTTTTATCGACCGGGATAAAACTGGCTTATGATGTGAAAACTATAAATATCTGTTTTATTTTGCTACCAGGTGTACGATCGAGATTTAACCACTTCAGACTTCATGGGTTCGGCATTCGTAGCACTTGCTGAACTTGAACTCAATAGGTAATGTGTTTGTTTAATTAAAGGTTGTTAATGAAGCTTAATTGAGAAACATAGAAAAATAATGAAATGCTTTTGCTCTAGCTTGGAATTTGTCTATTCATAAAAACTTATTTTGATAGAATGGTGAAGAGCAGATGTGAAAAACAAGAAATTGCTTGGATGAATCCTGTACATGCATGTTTTCATCTGGTGTTACAAACGGAATTCAAATCCAACTTGGACGAGACCAGTTCAGAAGAAGGCACCCTTTCCTTTTCATGTCTAGGAATAAGAATAAATGTTTCTGTATGCGGCATTGTTTAAGGAGAGCTACACCAGAATAATTTATGGCAGTGGAGGAAGAAAGGAAGGGAGAAGGTTGAGACCCCTTCTTAGCCCCACGTAGCACAGAGTGCCTTTCTCTGCATGTAATTGGACTGGGGAGTGGTTTGCCTGGCTGGCTGCTAGCGCCCCATTTCCAGCCTCCCCCCGCAGCTCTCCGTCCCCGCAGCAGCTCATCTGGCCCTGATTTAGTACGGAGGCAAGCCCTGCGCCTTTTGTCTGCTGCTGCTTGGTCTCAATGTGTAGCTGGAAGCCAGGAATTCAAGTTCTTGTTCTCTTTTATGTCCCCTCACTGTGTGACTTTTTTTTTTTTGGGAAAATTAATTTTCCCTATGTGAGTATATTATAGCTCCCATGGCTGTTGTATCTGAATTTGTAGAAATATTAATTTATCTGTGAGATAGTGCCAGCAGATAAATACCCGCCTTCCTAGATAAATACCAGCCTTCCCATTTTCAGAGAGGGAACTGAGTCATGGAGGGAGATCAAACGCAGGCAGAAGTAAGGCAGAATACAGGTCTTGTTAGTTGAACCCCAGCCATTAATGTTAGAAAATTAACTTGGATGAGTTTCTCTGTCACTCTTCTTCCCTGTGAAATGAAGCTAGTAGTGACTTAATTCCACATGCATCTGCATATGGAGAGTTATGAGTGTTAAGGAAGGCTGTAGAGATGCTAGGCTGCATTATTGAAAGGGTGATTATGTTTTGTCAGAACTAAGGAGGAACCCTCCAGATTTCCTGTTTTAACATTTAAACTCAATATTGGGAATTTCAGACAAGAAGCTGAAATTTGCACAGCTCAGCCTGACCTTTAGTAACCAAGTCGAGTTAACTGGAGTCAATAAATGCACTTTATTTTTTTTTTCTTGTAGAACTACTGAACAGGTTTTAAAACTGGAAGATCCCAACAGTTTAGAGGATGACATGGGAGTGATTGTATTAAACTTGAGTCTAGCAGTCAAGCAAGGAGACTTCAAGAGAAATGTAAGTGACAGGAAATTGAATTTATAACTGGAATGTGTAGGTGGCGGGGTGGGGGGGTGGAAGCTGGCATAATCTGACTTACTGGGAAATGCCACCTTTATTTTCACCCTCGAAGACTCATATTTAACTGGGTAAAAGTTGTGTCGACATCTGTGCCTGGGTGATTCTGTGTCATAGCTGCGATGCATGCTGTGGCAATGCTCTCCGTGTATCAGGGATGTGGTATCCACCGCTGCAACGTGCAGGGCGCTGAGGTGAATGTATGAACCATACCTGCTCTGATTGCTATTCCAGAGCATCCTGTTTTCTGATTTCCACCTAGAAGTTTAGATTTTGGCACTTAAAACAACCTGATTATTTTTCCTTTTTTTTTTTTTTTTTTTTTTTTGTCCGTGAAAAAATATATCCATGTGAAATCTAAAAGGACACTTGATGTTAGGACTTAAACCACGCTAATTCTGCGGAGGAGTACACTGGAAAAGATTGGTTGTAAAAACTCTGATTTTGCCACTGACAGTTTCTTGACTGAATTCAATTGAACTTGGCTCCTGATGCTCAAATACGGTGCATTTAGTGATGCTAGAAACCCAGAAGAACCTAGGCAAAGACTGGGAGCACCACAGCTGAAGCTGATGGATTTTGAATTTCAGGTCCTGTATGTGGTGTTTTGCTTTTGTTTTCATCTTGTAAGGTTCCTACCAGTGTTTTACACAGAGTGTGAAGCATACCCGCGTTTGTAAACTCGTTCTGTTCCTGTCCTGCAAGGGGCGGGGAAAAGCCAAGATCACGCATTTACTTAGCTCTGGCTTCCAGGCCAGTCCAATTTTAAAGATGTGTAATAAATACATAAAGAGAAAATCTTTCTACAAGTCTTCTATATAGTCCAGTATTAAAGTTGCTGTTTACAGCACTTTATTGAATTATAGGTATGGAATTCCAGTCTGAATGGGATTATTTATAGAAACGTAAATGTTTCAAGAGATTGGAAAGCAAAATAGGAAAAAGCTTATGTGGGATGTCTGCCATTCATTATTTATTTTTCAAACAGTTGCCTTTTTGTAAAATCTCAATTAATATTAAGAAAACTGTAGAGTTGTTTCTACCTCAGTATGTGATTATTTGAAAGCTTAATGACAACATTCAAAACATTGTTGTATTTGCGTATCTATATTATGAGATGCCTTTGATCTGGGGTGTGAATTCCCCCTCTAACTTATACAAGAATATTGTTGGCACACATGTCACTGGACTGCAGGAAGAGGGGAAGGAAAGACATAAAGTTTCTTTAGCAAAAAAGCGGTTTAACCAAAAGAACATCAGGGATTCTTCTGGGATTTTTAGGAAGGCGTGGGCTAAAGTGGACCTAGCCAGTGAGACAGAAAATACATTGATTTAAAGTAGCAGCTTTTGGTACTCTTGGGTGCTTAGTTAACATTCAGAGTGCAGATGATAGAAGAGTTTGGTACACACTGTAATTTTTTTTAAAGATGATGTTTTAAGCCCTCATATTTCAAATGCAAATTGCTCAGCCATTTCCAGTGGAATCAGAATAGTGAAATGGCTCTGTCCACATTAGCACTTAACAGCAAGATGATTTTTTTTTTTCTTTTCCTTTTTAAATTAGCTTACTGTAGAGCCAGATGGCACCAGAAGTGTAAGCCATGTTTCTTACTAATGGCTCTGGGCCCCTACACTTTTTATTCTTGATCTCTTTTTAAAAATTTCCTCTTTTTTGGTGCAATGCAGGTATTGAATTTGTTGATTATGTTCCATGAGGGAGGAGAGGTAGATGAATGCAGTAGTAGATCCAGCCCCCTACTTAGCAATAAGCTTTTCTAACATATTTGACAAGCTGCAGTTTGAATTATTTTACTAAACAGTTTCTCCATTTTACTCCTCCTTTCTTTCCTCTCTCTGGGTTCTCTCTGGTATGATGGTGGGGACTCATAGAGATGGTCAAGTCGGAAGAAACGAACTTCATCCAAGGTAATCCATATTTTTTTTTCCTCTTCAAAAAAAGGTCCCCTTTCAAAATGTTTGTGCCCTCCTCTGGAACAGAAAGCATAAAAATATGAAAACTATGAAGTCTAGATACAACCTGTCTAAATGCAGTGGCAGTTTTTTTTACTTTTTTTTTTTAATGTGGTGAGCAATTGCTGCTGTTTTCTTATTGTTGGCCCTATTGTAGTGTCTAGTGGCAAGTGACAGTAAGACCCCACTTAGCAAAGAGCTATAGAAATAGAGAAACTGTCTTTGCTAGGGAGATAAGTGTAAATACAACCAAATAAAGGAGCTATAGGAGATGTGTGTTGCTTAAGGATACTCGAAAGGTGGCTGGTAGTCGGAACCGGAGGTGAACATGCGTCTTCTGGTTCCCAGGTGAATTGCTCGGGTTGCCTCTCTCTGCAGGGAGAATTTGTGAGGCAGTATTTCTTCTGGCCTCTCCTGTGGGTTTTGAAATTCCTGTTGGTTTTGGAATGGAGACGGAGCAGGGAGTTTTCATTACTAGCAAAGTAAAAGGATTTCCAAGGTTTGTGTGTTACTACATATCTACATAACTTGCTTTCCTTGGTCATCTATAGTATCCCTACAGGCTTCCATTACTTTTATGTTCTTTTACTGTCTCATTTTTGCATTAGATTTTAACTTGTTCGGGAAACAGGCTGTGGCTTTTTATTTGTTCTGTAAAGCTTTGATTTGCTATTGAGTAAATAACAATGATATAGAAACTGTAGGCCCCAGTAGCCAGCTTGAGAGCTATACAGTCTAACTTTCTGAAAAGCAGAATTTGGCTCTTAGGAGGACACATAGGCATCTTGATGTTTTCCCTTTGTAACTACTGATTTGTGCCTAAATAAATTGAATAATTAACCTCCTCTAGCTTTATTCATTACAACTGTGGTATGCTATGTAGAGGAGCCAGCCCTCGCAGGTATTGTGCAAGCAAGGATATTTTTGTCAATAAAAGAAGTGCAAAGTACAACCCTTGGAGCTGGACGGCGGCTTGGCGAGCCCCGATTCCAGGGATAACACAACCCTTCCCACGGCGCTCGGTGCGGAGAGCCGCCAGGCGTCCCTGGATGCTGTATGACAAAGTGATGGACTAATTGAAGAGCTCAGCACTTTAGTTTTCAACTAAAGCTCTGGAAATTACTGTGCCCTCACTCAATCAGTGTATCTTGATCCCACTTTTTCTCATGCATGCACACACAGCTGTCTCTTGACGCTGGTTGGCTTTAGATACTGGGAAAGCGAGCCAGGTTTTTAAACTCTGGTCGTTTTTGTCCAGAATAGCCGAACTTCTGTCTTGGTTGCTGTCACTGGATTTTTTTGTTGTTGTTGTTGTACATGATATCTCATTGGATTTTGAATTCTTTTTTTTAATTTATTTTTTTTTTTTTATGTACAGATTTTTGGACCTTAGCTGTGAACCATGCAGACAGGTCATTCAGTTCTCAAGACTTTGGCTTGTGCCTTAGCATCTTTTTTAAATAAAATGAAGAGATGTTGAAGCATGGTACTGAGTTAGGAGAAGTGAAAGTATTGTTTAAAAGAGGGGAAAAAAAAAAATTGCTGCAACCCTGTGCTCTATTCTGTTCCAGTCACTAGAGGGTAGGAGAGCTTCAGTTCTTCCCAGGGAAGACACAGTTCATGCTCCAGCGTGATCTCTAAAGAAAAGCTCTGTGACCATCCAAAGGCAGTAAAAATATTTCCCAGCATGCGCTAGAAAAATCTGACAAAGCAGTATTTCCTAGTTTATTGATTCTGCTACTGCACTAAAACACTAGTACTGTACATCAATAACCATCTTTAGTTAGGAAACTCTGGTCTGTGGAAGCGGTACTAGCAGTTTGTGGCAGAACATAAAGGCTAGAAAGAAAAATTGTGTGCATGGGGAATATAGGTGTCTGGGGAAGGCACAAGAGGTTATGGAAGAATAGCCAGAGAGTGTGATGGGGTAGAAAACAATGTTGCCGGACGAGATAAAGATACGGGAATAAGGGGGACGGGGGAAATGGAGAGAGCTCTGTAATGGACACACAGGCTCATCTCTTTTTTTGGCTGCTGAGCTGACTGGGTGGTTGTTGTGAGATAAAAAGGCCATATACTTCCCGTTTGAGCAGCTGAACCGAGACACATTGCAGGTTTAGGCAAATAAAAGTTTTCTATTTGGTTTTCCTGATTTGTTTTTTTGTTTTTTTTTTTTTTTTTTTTTTTTTTCCCCACTGAACTATAGCTGACCTGTATTATAGTATTTCGCTTTTCTGCAAATATAGGGAAAATGACTTATTTTAAGGATGGACAAAATTAATATAACTTTCACAGCTTTTTAAATTTGTGTTGCCTATATGAAAAACTTGGATATACTCTAATTTGACCATTTTATGTTATCTTAGTGCAGATTTGGCATATCAGTGTCCTAAACGAGTCATGTCATATTAGTCACAGGATTCTTGCCTCCCAAATTCACCCCAAATGGTTCGTACCCCTGTTGATGACATTAATACCTGGTGCAACCCCATGTCATACTGATGAAGGGGTTCACATGGGTGGTTGTGGATACTGTACGCTCTTCATGTGTGTTCCCTGAGCTCCCTTGCTTTTTGAAGAAAAAGCTGCATTTCAGACAACACCAAAACCAGCAGCAGGACAAGATCTCCAGTCTAGCCACGGTTGTCTGACAGTCGTTACAGAGAGTATGCAGGAAGGATTTCAGCAACTGAATATTGTCTTTTAAATCATTTTGGTGCAAGAGCTGTTGAGCTGGATGATTTAGCTATCTGTTGATTACACAGTATATATTTTTCACTGCTGCTAGAAAGGGAATCATCGCACATCTGGGCAGGCTCCCAAGACATGGGCAGCACATCCAGATCCCTCATTTTTCATGGGAGCGCGGAGTACAGTGTTGTCCTCTGTGGGAGCTGTATCCAAGAGTGCAGCTTTCTTCTTTTTCTCATGGAGGGTGGCTTTGCAAAGGGAAGAGGATACTTTTAGATGACATTAATATATGCACTCATATCTGTGTGTTGGCAAGCTCTCTTCTCTTTTCTGCTTTTCTTTCTGGGGCACAGAAGGAGTTGGTAGCTATCTCTGCTGGAGCCCAACATGCTGATGCTCAGTAGCCTTGTTTGTCCCGGGTGGCTTGACTCTCACCCTGAGTGCCCTGCACGCTATTTCCAGCATTTGTACAGCTGACTAACCTTTAAGTGTTGAACATCTATGAAGCAAATAAGCAGGTTTGCTTGGGGTGGATTAACCCGCAGCAGTTCAGTCCTGAAACAAAAGCGACACAATTGCCACCTTGATAGCCAAAGCTGATTGAATAAATTGGCTCAAAGCCTGACCGAACCCAAGTGCTCCTCGGCATCTCATCGCAGGGGAAAATCCCTCACTCTCCCCCTATTTTTTTTTTTTTTTTTTTTTTTTTCCCCTGCCTGGGCTGTTAGGTTTCATTTTTGCCTGCCTCATTGTATTTGGCTTTCTCCCACAATACCCCGTGGGCAGCGGCGCTCTCTGAGTGTTTCATGGAGCGGAGGGACTCGCTTGCCATGGGGTCACTCATCGTGGTGGCAATCTTGTGTCGGTTCACTTGCCTTTCTCGCTGCCCTCTCCTCTTTCCCAGGGGGAGTCTGCCTCTGCAAAATGGTTTCCCTGCCTAATGAGGAGAGGTCCAAAGAGTCTTCCTATTTGCCTGTTGTTGTTTTCTCAAATGGCAAATTACATGGCCTGGTTTCGATGTTGACCTCTTCACAGGGATTGCAGCAGGCTTTCTGTTGTCCTGTCTCATCCTTTTAAATGAAAGACGTGAGAGATGGGTTCACTTCACACTTGGCCACCTCGCCGTGTCATTTAAATGTACAATTTTTTCTGCATCTCTTTATTGCTTCAAAAACAAGTTTGAACTTGGGGCATGTATGTGTGTGTCAGGAGGAGACAGATTTGAAAGCAGCCCTGATGCACCAGAGAGGATTCACTGGGTGCTTACAGAGGGAGATTATATACAAATGGTGTTAGCAGGGAGACTCAGGTTCCCAAAGGATTTTGTGAAGCTGGGTCAATGAGCCAGTTCTTTCCCCCCAAAGCTCTGGCATTCTTGCTTGTCTCCTGTATTTGCTTCTGTGAAGGCAGAATGTGACCCACCTGCTCATTCTTGTCTTCCTTCTTTAAACCAGAACCAGAAAGTAACAAAAAAAAAGGAAAGTTGATGTGAGAAGCTTTTATATTAATTTTGAAACCAAAAACCAGATTCTGAAAATGATATTGTGAGCACTGACTTTTAATTTTTCTGTTCAAAAGACGTGGAATGTTTTCTGGGGAAATATTCTTTCTAAGCAGCAGGGAGAGGAAACATCTTCCGTTCCTCACATGGCAGGGTCCTTCTATGACCAGGCCAAACTTTTGCTTCAGAAAAGGTTGCTCATGACTTGCCTGATGTTGCACAGTCCCTAGATCTGCAGTGAGCATGGGCTCTTAGACTTTAAAAACATCTAGTTAAGAAGTTTAAGAATAAAATTTTCTGGGTACTCTTGTGCCTTACTATTTTATTTTTCTGGCTTGTTTGAGGGATGCTTTTTGTTCAAATTGTTGTCCTTTTCACAGCCATGAACTGCTCATAAGGGTGACCTTTATGGTATCACTGGTTGTTTGCACCCAGAGCCCAGCCAAAATCAGAGCCCTATCTGGAAACAACCCCTCCAATTCTGATCTTAAGACTATCTTGATTTAAGAAGTAATGAGGGGGCAGGAAGGAATAAGCAAACTTGTCCAATGTCTTGTGCTTGGGACCTGTGCCAATTTCCATCACAAAGCATATGTTTCCTGATTTCCAGCCCTGTAGCCTATTCCTAGCTTCAGCCAACTTTTCCGTACCTCTGCAAGGCACCTTTACTTCGGTCTGGTATGTAGCCAGAGTATGAGCTGGCTGACTGCAGAGAGTTTACAGGAAAATATAGCGGGAGAGGCCTGAAGGACCTGGCATCCATTCTGGGAACACAGCTGGAAGGAGCTCAGGTTCAGCAGCAGGAGGAGCTGAAGTACCCCAGTGCAGAGGCGTCGGTAGCCTGGGAGGCAACAGGGAAAGGGGAGAGCTGCAAAGATAAAACCACTTAAAAATTGTCACTGATTAAGCAGTGATGTCCTCCTTTTCTGGCCAGTGTAGAGATGGGCTTTGACTTTTCTGGTGTCTTGTTGTGAAGGCAGGTTAGTGTAGTGTTTGGGGTGGCTCTTTCAGTGCTAGTTTT
The DNA here is from genome assembly GCF_036417535.1 of Chlamydotis macqueenii. NCBI lineage: Eukaryota > Metazoa > Chordata > Aves > Otidiformes > Otididae > Chlamydotis > Chlamydotis macqueenii. Next base: position 6,289,422 of record NC_141567.1, on the reverse strand, counting down.
GCCCAGGGGTAACTTTGCTGGACTAACTGCTGCACTTCTCTGTGCTCTGCTCTGCAATAGTTTTGCCAACTCAGAAGGAGACTGTGAAGTTTAATCAACTAATTGTGTAAATCAGTTTGAAATGAATAGGTGTGGAGTATCACAGAGGAGGTAAGACTTTAAATAATGCAATATAATTTTGTCACCTGGGAGGACATTTTTCATAGTGCAGACTTCCCCAGGCAACACTAAAGTTGACTCATTGATGGTCCAGGTCCGTGAGTCTGCCACACATCTGAGTTTCCCCAGACGTGCTTCCTTCCAGAAACTGTGAGTGGAATCTGAGACACTGCCTGTTTGGCTGGGATTTCCATCAGGGTGGTCAGAGGAACAGCCTGCCAAATACCCGGGAAGGCTGGAGAGGTGACCGCAGAGCATGCACAGAGCAGTTCTTTGGTGCGCATGTAGGTGATACAAGCCACAGGAGATGTGCCAGACCCGCTGAGCACATGCTGTGGGAACGACCTGGGCATGTCCAGGAAATCCAAAGCATTCCTAACATGATGGGCTGTCTTGCAGGGGTGCAAGGCAAGCAGCCATCCTGGGCTCTGTGTTTTGTTTGGAGAGAGGCTTGTGGCAGTGGCAGAGATGGCTTGGGGGAGGTAGGAAGCAGACTGCAGTCATTGAGCATGTGTCGAGGTGCTGCAGAGCCCTAAACCAGTTGTGAGCATCTTAGCTTTTCTGTACAGCATGATGCTCTAAAGTGATGCTAGATCTTGTCCAGAAAGAAGCCAGGTCCTGTTAGCTGGAGACCAGCATACCCCTCTTCTGAGATGAACATAGAGCACTTTTGCAGCTACGCACCCGTCCAGAAAGGGGATGCACAAGGCCATTTGCTAGGGACCACCTGTTTTGGAAGGTCAGAGTTGATGCATTGCAATGTGGTCTTGTAATACAGTGCTGCAGGTGCTGATTTTTCCTGGGACCACATGGAATCTGGGCTGGTTTGGGTACCTCCCAACAGTTCTTTGAACTGTCAAGTCAGTGGTTAAAAGGGAGGGGTTACATATGCTACAGAATTTGGGTAGGAAGACCTCCAACGCTGAGTAACTCCCTAAAATACTAGCCTGGTAAAAAAAATGAAAAGAATCCAAATTTGATTTGAGAACTGAGTGATAACAACTGTCTTTCGTGTTCAGTCTGGAGGCTTTGAAGAGAACTGGATGCTTTGTTTTTAAAAGAAATTGTAACATGGATAATAAACTTTGGTGTTTGGGGTTTTTTTTTTTGTGAACTAACATCAAATACCTCTTCTTCCTCTGAGGAAGGAGTGGAAGGGAGGAAAAATCCTTGGTCCTAAAGCAGCAAGTCCATCACATCAAACATGACTATGTTAAATACTAAAATGTTCAAAGTACAACCGAGATAGATAAAGGCTTTGATGGGAAGTGGATATTTCCCAGGGACATTACAAGCAATAATCCAGATGTTATGGTGTAATGCAACGAGTGTCCATGGATAGATGGGGAGCTCAAGCCAAGCAGCGCCTGCTGTAGGCCTTAGCCCTCCACTCCCATGCTGTTACGCCATATGGAAGCAATCTCCAGGCCCCTTTAATAGCCAGCTTTGGATTCCATTTTCACAGGGCTCATAGAGCTAAGTGGAGCTGTTTTATGGACAAGTTAGATAGAAGCCTTTCCAAGATAAACATCCAATTCGAAATTAGGACATACCAAGCTGCAAAATTATTTTAGGGCATATTTCATGGAAGCACTGCCATTTTTCTAAGGCGATTGCCAGACTGTAGAATGCCCTTTGATCCCTTGTGGACATTACTCCCTTCTTTATAAAAAGGATTTTGAAATAGTTCAGTGTTTAGGGAGGAATATATCTGCCGGGACTTTGAAGTATGTCCATGGGAACAGTCATACTTTAGCTTTTTGGCCTAAAAGATGAACTTAAAAAAAAAAAAAGGGGGAAAAAAAAGAAATTACATTGCAGCTGGATTTATGAATCAAAATCTCGTTTTCTTTTTAAAGGTAGGAATTTTTAATCAGTGTGCCAGAAAAGCCAAACGGGGTGTTTAAATAGAAATATATTAATATGCTTGTGGGATTCAAGACTTGGGTATTTTAACCAGTAAAAAGCGAGTAAAAGATTTGTGAGTTCACCACCCATGATTTAAGAATTTTGTTGCTGGGTAATTGATCCATAAAAAGTAATCTTCAGACATCAGGTGCTTTTGCAATCGTTTTATTTAGCAACAACATTTCTTCCTTGCTTTTAAAGCTAACACGTCCTGTTTTAAAGTGACTTGTGAAATCTTCTCCTCCGTCTTGCTCCCACCTGTATGTGACATGATTGAAGCTCCGAAGTGTGGCGAGTTAAAAGTTGCTTCACGGGAATAAAATATGGCAGGATTTTTACTGTGAGAAGAAAAGTATAGCCTTGAGTTTTAATGTTTCCAGCTCACTCCCCGCAAATAAAGGCCTATTTAATCATCCTCTGTCCAATAAAATATTGCCAGTTAGCAAACCGTTAGCGCAGCTGTGGTGTGTAGGATGAAGCTGCAAAGGTAACGAATGTGGCTACCAGGTAACCATAACTCCAGATAAAGAGCCCAGTGGTGTCAGTGTTTTTTCAGCAGGCATCAGTATTTTTGATTCGTGAGCTCGGTTTCTGGAAGCAGGATCTCCAAAGGCAGCAGATGAAGAGCTAAAGTGGATGACAGGCGGTTGAGTGATTGAGGAGGTGGAAGATGCATGCTCAGCCTTTCACCTGGCCATAGACTTTGTGATTTTGGGCTGTCTCCCTGGAAAGGACAGACCCATGTTTTGTGGACATAGCTGGAGATGTTTAAGAGTTTACTTCAGTTTTTTCCCTCTTCCACCTCTCCTCCCCAGCACTCTCGTATGTCTTTCCCTGAGCCAAGGTTACAGATTGCTCTCAATGCTCGCGATCTGCTCTTACCCAGGCTCAGCCAGGTTAGCTGAACTAGACTTCTCTGGTGGATTAAGCTAACCCTGCTGATTTTGCTCTGATGCTAAACACCATCCCTTCACGGGGCCAGACATAGTGGAGTATAGGCAGAAAATCCATAGCATCCTAGCACCCTCCATTCCCTGCTTACTCCTAGGGGATCACGGTACATCTCTCCTTTCTGGTGCTTTCATATCAGTCAGTTTGGACATAAAAATGTGGATCTAGGTGTATAAATGTTCTATGTTGCTGACTTGCTTTTCAGTCAAGTTTCATGCGGAGCATGCGACTCTCCGACTCTTTGCGCAAGAACCAGTTGTGGAACGGACTGGTCACGATCACGCTCTTGGAGGGGAAGAACATCCCCGGAGGGGGCTTGGCAGAGATCTTTATTCTCCTCAAACTAGGAGATCAGAGATACAAGAGTAAGGTAAGCATTAAGGATTTCCTTAAGTTGGCTGAAGCCAATATGGTACTTGGTGTTTCTTTTACTGGTGTTGCTACCTCAGATGAATCTCTTTTATATATAAAAGTGAGATCAAAACTAAGAGACCAGATCAGGGACATTAACATTTTACTAATATGTTTGACATGCCAGTATAGAAGTAGAAAGTTAAGAATATTGTGTGTATCTGTTTTTGTGGATTTAACATACTAATCATAATGATGGATATTTGAAAAAATGAAATAAAGCTACGTGCATCACACACCTATTGTGTTCTCTGCCAACGGAAGTTAAGTTTGCAATGCTAGATATACTGGAAAAGCAGACCTGAAATGGTTCCTGGTGCAGGGGAATTTTTAAATTATTTTTTTAAAGCACCTTTCTTAAAAAATATGACCTATAACAGAAAAAAAAAAACAAAACCAAAACACACAGAACATTCTATGGTTTCGATTTGTATTTTTATTTTTTTAGATTGTGTTTACTTGTATCCAGTACCGTTTCATGGGAATCTAAGAAATTAATGGTATATACATTTCATCTCCAAAGTCTAATAAGGAGAAGGGCTGTAATTAAAATAATATTCTGTTGGGAAAGCAAGAGCTCTGCATGTCATGAACTGGAAGTGCGGCGGTAGGAGGAGGAAACAAACAAATCCCTTCCTGTACAAAATGTACAGTGCAAGTTCACAGAACATAATGTTCAGATGTAGGCGCATCTGAAACCTGCACTCTGTCCCCCACGTCGGACCTCAAACCAAGGTCATGATATAATGTTTTTATTTAGAAAAGCATCTTTGAGAAATAACAAATGGATTACTTATTTTAGAATAAATATATATTATTCCAGTTAAGGTCTCTATGTTTCTCCTTAATGGTCCATAGTCTGTGTCATGGATCTGCAAGACTGCACTGTTTGCAGTGAAAGCAAATGAAAAAAAAGTTTAAAAAGAGGAGTCAAGTACAATGTTGCCTGCAGTGAATTAATTGCTTAATATTTCTGTCTGGGGTCCAGCAAAAATTGGGGACTGCTGCTTTTACACCCATCAGAGTGTAAGACTTCAAACTGGCAGTACTTCATGTTCTTTTCTGGAGTTTATTCAATTTATGAAGTATGATCTCTCATGGTCCAGAAAAGCAGACAAGGTGGGAGAAATCTCAGTCGTGGTCCAGCTAGTCCTATCTCCTGTTCTCGCAGTGGCCATGCTGATATTGATGGTGGGTAGTGTACTATGGTAGGAATTGCAAGTGATTGACATCCCAATCCGGTGAATACTCGGAGTAACCTGAACGCATGAACAATCCCACCAAACAGTGGTGGGATCCCACCAAACAGTTTACAGATACTAAATTAAGTGGATGTTAATAATTTCAAGGCTGCTCCTTCTGTGTCCGTATCTTAAAATGGAAGGGTGAAAAATGCTGGTTTAGGTTCCTGAATTAATTCAAACCAGTTTTCAGGTGATTGTCCTCTAAAGGTTTATTCTTGGTTTCTTCCAGTGTGTGAGGGACATTGAGCTGTGGTGAATCCACCTTGCATTTCAGAATTTCTCCAGACATTCATTCATGTCACACTTGCATATTTATCAGTATTGGGAGAGAGGAAAGAGAGTTTTTAAGGAAGATGAAGCTGTGTGTGATGGACTGGGGAGCTTTGATTGGAATGACCTTAGTACTTTGCCCTAACATCCAGCCTTGTTCTTGTAGAAGAATTGATATGTGCTTTACTGTGGAAATAAGTACTATTTAAGAAAAGTAAATATATAACTGCATGTTTTCTAGACACTGTGTAAGAGTGCAAATCCTCAGTGGAGGGAACAGTTTGATTTTCACTACTTCTCTGACAGGAAGGATATGTTGGACATTGAAGTCTGGAGAAAGGATAACAAAAAGCATGAGGAGCTTTTGGGAACGTAAGTTTTTTTTTTTGGGGGGGGCAGGAGGGTGGTGTTAAGCATAAAAGATGATGTGCTTTTATATATATGTATATTAATATATTATATATTATATATATATATATGTATTCTTTTTAATGGATCAATTTGTTTTCATTACCAGTATCATACTGTGTGTTTCTTTCCTTCTGGTCTTGTCCAGATGCTTCTGTAAGGATATGTTTATTAAAACCTTTTACTGAGTAATTGATCACAACCTGAATGCAGAGACTCCGCACATGCTGACTATAAGATCCAAAATATTGCGGGAGCTCTGTGGCAGCTGTTTCTGGGGTAGCCAGTGGCAGCGAGGAGGCAGTACTTGTCTGTGTTTGCATGCTGGTATTGCTCCAGACTCCTTGTGCTCTGCAGGCTGGTGCCGCTTCGGGGATCTTTGTGCTCTTTTTGAGTGGCACTGGAGTCTTTTCCTCTGTTTGCACCTCGATGCTGTGTCCTTGTAGCATTGTTTACATACAGGTCCAGTTACCTGGGTTTGCTTCAGTTGGGTCATCTCTTTCCCATTGCTGCAGAGGACTGATCTCTGTGGGTTTGGTGCCCCGTGCTATTGCACAAGCTCATGCTGTTTAAAGCATCATTTTCAGGGGCAGCCTCACAGGTCATTTACCCATCTCCTGACTGATACCAGATTTTTCTCCCACTGTATTATTCCATTATAGCTTCAAATTCTCAAGTAATGATCTTATGCCATGTTAGCAGATGAGACTTTCTGTGGGTTAGCAGTTGAACCTTTTATTTTAATTTGTTAATGGGAATAGCATATGGTTCCTACTCTGATGCCTTGCTCTTTCTCCTCCACTCTAACTCCGTCTTATTTTGTACAGTATTAGTACAGTCTTGGTTTCCTAGCAGTAACTGTATCTTCTTCCTTCTCTTGGCTTGCAGCATTGTCATCTAGACCCATCTCCCCAAAATGCATCTGCACAGTTGGCTCCCTGCAGTAGCTCCGAGAAATATTTACTTTACTCGAGCCCCTCTTGGGTCTGCTCAGGCTTATCTGCTTGCAGCACCAGTGCCACAATCTCTAAATTCTTAGGGGCAGGGATCCTGTCTGCAGTTGTTTGCTCTTCTCACCTGGTGAGGGTTTCACAGCTTGCTGACTAAATAACAGTAACTCATAAGAACATGCTCTTACTTTAAGCATTCAAATAGTTTGAAACTGTTCTCTGAAAAGAACAATGCCCTTTGGCTGTACAAATGTTTGTGGTTTTGCAGAGCAGGAAATGCTTTCTGGCTGAATGCTGTGCTCATCACATGGAGAAGTGGCCGAAGATGAATCTGTTCCTTCCATTCTCACAGTTACTTTTATTACTTCTGATATTCTGTTTAGAGTTAGGAAATGCAGCGGTCTTTGTGGCTTGCCTCTGTTCAGTTTCCCTGATGCTGGAGCAATTCTTGCTTAGGTTTTTCTGCTCTTTTTTTTTTTTTTTTTTTTTTTTTTTTTTCCCTACTGATTTCTGGCAGGTGATATTCAGTGTGAAAAAAAAAAAGATCAGCAAAATGCTTATTCTATTATTAAAGATTTCAGCACTGGGAAAGCCTGCGTGTGTTAGATTTACCTTCAAGTTATTTTTGCTGTCTATGCGGAGAGAAAATATTACTGTCGGTTGCCTTAAGCACAGCAAATTCTCTGTAGCATCAGAACAGGAAAAAATTATACTGGATTTTAAAGAGCAATTGCAAGAATAGGTAAACACCGAATGCGTAATAACGAGCTTTGTACAGTATAGAAACTTCCGACACCCAATAAGTAATATTTTATGAAGGGTTCAAGTGCAGTGTAATCTGGAAAAGGATTTTGTAGACCAAACAGCGTTATGAGGTGCCATATTTATTGTCTCCATGACTTCCAATGTGAGTTTTGAGATTTCTGGATTTCACATCACTGAGAAAGATTCTTTAATAAAATGTTTGTGGGTTATATTTGGTCATTACATACAGCTGTACAACCCAACTGCCCTCAAATAATTTGCAAAGTTTTAAGGAAAAGGCAAAATTTGCTGTATCTTAATAATTCTGTGGTCAATTTGTGGGTAGACTTAGGATCCATTATGCTCCCTTGGGGCCATGTAGGTTGAAATGTGTTGGTTAGACCCTTAAAAATTATATTTTTTAAATATTTACATGAAGTTGAGAAAATGCACAAGGTGGAGTCATATCTGATAATCCAGATTGCTGAACTTTTGTGGAATAAAAACTTCTGTTAATTCCTTTAGACCCAGGATTTCATGCAGGATGGATGCTTTAAGCCCCTGGAACATGGCTTTTCTCCCAGGCCTAATTTTGTTTCAAGGTAAAATATTGTTCTTGAAATAGGACCTGAAGCATCTGTGGAGACCATGGAATATGAAGAATAAGCAATGCATTGGACCTCCAGTATTAAACACGAACACCAGGGGCATTTGCTTCTGAATTAGTGAAGAACATTCGGTGCAATTTCATGTCGCCCTTCTATCATGAAATGAACCCTCACTGTCAGCGCACATCGCAAGCTGAATTATTACTTTCAACCTACCTGTGTCCTTAGATTTTCAGCTGGATCCAGTTTCTCTTCCTCACTTAAAATACTGCAGCCTTGAGTGGTTGAGCTGCCAGGGTCGGACACTGAGGAGTGGCTAGGTTTTGGTGCTGGATGAAATAATCCCTCTATTTAGTCTGCACAGAACTATTAGTAACATTTATTGAGTGCTTTTTGTGTCCTTTGGGATAAGAGGCATGCTATAAACAGGAGATGATGTTAATAGATATTAATAAACAAAGGTGTTAATGTGTGCAGAATTTGTCCAGGCAGAGTTAAATTGTTTATGCCAAGTTGTTAGAGAGTGTTTCTGCATTAAAGAATGTTTTGAAAAAGGGATGCTGCCAAATGTTGGAGGCTTTTTCTTCACATATTTACCTAGACTTAAGACCATGAGCTATGAGACTGGAGTGCATCCAATATCTTTATGATGAATGCCTCCAGGAAACAGTGTCTTTGCAGCAAGGAACAAGCCTTATTTTAAAGGCAGTGCTGTTCGGATGGGGCAGAAAAATGTACTGTGGCTGCGTCCAAACATTTCATTTAAATTTCACCAAGCTGTAGGGAGAATCAGACAACCAACGTTTTTCTGTAGGGTAAGTCAGAATAAGACCTTATTAATTGTCTCCCTGACACCTGTGGCATTAGAAATTCTATTTCAAATATTAATCTTAGATGCATCTTACTGTATATACCATGATAATGATTCTGACCTCTTTCGTGAAGGACTTGCAAGAATTCTGAAGGGGGGAAAAAGGCAATGTTGTGTGTAAATGTTCTCATCTATATTTGTATATATTTAAGGATACTTAGTAGTCGTAATTCGATGAACTGTGGATTAAGTAAAAAAATACAACTCCAAAGCTACAACCCTGGTAAGAGGCTAAGCCCAGTACCTTTTAGTAAAATTTGAACATTTGATTCCTTGATAAATCTAAACAAATAATTTAACCCCAAATTTAGTGTGTACTGTTCTCAAGTAATATTTAACTGCAAAATGAATAAAAAAGGGTGAAAAAAAAACAGTTCAGCAGCTAAAGATGAGGGCTGTAAGTCAAAAGAACAGTCTTAAATGAAAACTAAAGCTGTGGTGTAATCCTCTACAGGCCTAGAGGTCAATATAGAGGTGTAGACCTTAATATTGATCAGGAGGAGGAAGGAAAGCATTTAATTAATTGTGGTTAAAAAAAGGTGATACTTTTGTGTGCACAATGCACTCTTGACTTACAGAACTGTATCCCCTATAGATCCAGTATATAGCCATGCGTGTGAAACATTATACCCGAATTTAATATGTAATGTAGCAAAAGATGACAACAAGCAGAGCTATCCTGTTCTGAGATAGGATTACTATGTTGAGATTTTAACTGAGGAGATCATTTGCATCACCTAAAATACAAGCAATCTGAGAGTTTTGCCCTTTGCGTTCAGATCAGGCAGCTTTTGAGTGAAAAGTGGATTGCCTCCATTAGTTTTATACTGTGCCTGTCACCATAGTCTCTTACCACTTTCCTGTGAAATAATTATCTGTAATAAGGTCTTGCAGATAGAAAGATGAGAAAAAAAGGAAGAGTTTGTTTCAGGAGGATGGGGGAAGTAGTTTGGAAATCATTAGACTCATTTTAGTAGTGTATAAGTGTTTGTGTGAAAACTACTGAATTTATATAGTAAATTGAACATCTAATTGTTTTACCAAGCTGCATGCTTTGCAGTCTGATCAATTATATTGTATAACCTAAATGAAGCAGATTGTCTTTTTTTTTTTTTTTCTTAAGGCTTTTGCCATTTGCAAGTGCAAACGTGAATTTTTCTTCGCAGTTCCTCAAAAGAAAATACAGAGGCATACCATCACCTTGAGTGAACACAGATGTTTTAAGGAAGTTAGTTTGCACAGAAATCAGACATGATTTGAGGAAGAAATGCCCATACTCCACCTCCTGCTGTTTTCCCCTCCACACGTGCATCCCTCCTGCCCCTACACCCTTTTACTTGGTCTTTTCCTTGACCTTTGGCTAATCAAATTCTTTCAAGAAGATAAACAATTCCAATTTGCCAAAACAAGCTAGAATTATATTTAACTTTGCCTTTGAGATATGAGAGATTTCTGAGGTTATCTGTTGGGGAGAGATGTGCTGTTGTCTCAACAAGTTGTCTTTCTCTCTTACCTTATAGAAAGTTCTTAACATAAAAAAGCAAATGTGGCTTTTTCCAGTTATGGACTGTGAGTGGGTGGCGGATGACATGCTGATGTGGGGGATGTGGTCTGTGTTGCCAGCTGAACCACAGACCAGCTGGGTGACCCTGAGATTTTGCCTCTCCTTGCTCGAGTTTCTTCATCTGAAAAAAAAAACAAACCCAAAACAACAACAAAAAAAACCCAAACCAAACAACCCACAACAAAAAAACCCCCTCAAGATAATGAAACATTCCCCCTTTTGCACTGATACCTCAAAGTATCAGTAAAACCGCTGCAGTCTGGGAAGCAACTGTGTTAATGCAGCCAAGGTGATGCTGACCTCCAGTGTGGAACTGATAAGGTCTTTTTTTCCTCAAATGCTTGCCTTTGTTGTTGTTGTTAGTTTGTTTTGCTTTCTACTCTATCTTCTCTTGTCACATCTTTCTGAAGAGTCTAGATGTAGCAATGAGCTTTAAATGCAACCTCTCACACTTGAAATTCTGTTGAGAGGCAGCCTACGCGTCAAACAGTGTTGGTACTCTTCCTGATTTATTTTCTTTCTCTTGCAAAGCACTTGGAAGCAGTTAATAAGAGTAAACTTACAACCTGTTGTATGTTCAGTGCGGTGAATAACAAAGAGCACACTTAAGGCAAAGTCATTCCCATTTATTCTGGTCAGAAGCAGCTTAAACAGAGCTGTGTTTTAATACGAAGAGCTACTGGATGACTTACAAACTCATCAGAGCAATGACTTTTACTTCATAACATAGTTTGTTGGGCTTTCATGCTGAAATGTTTTGGGATTTTTTTTTTTCACCCCCTTTAGCATTTGCAGAAAATAGGCTGTTAAGAAGCGGAAAGCATGCAATTCATAGCAGATGGGTATAAACCGCTTCAGCTCTACTACTGGAATGGGATCAATCAGGAACACTACATGCACCATTTACCCAGAAGAAACCCACCTGGGGGAACCTTGTGGAATTTTAGCCTATTAAGACAACACCTTAACAAGTTTAGTTTAAATAAAAACTTGTCGGCAGGCATTAAGCGGAGCGAAAGCTCTCCCTCTCCATCATCCGCTCGCTGTCCCTTTGAGAAATGTGACTCCCCTTGTGCTGTGGCAACAAAGCTTCTCCTTCCTTAATTTTTTTTTTTCCCCTCCTTTTTCATCTGTAGCTTTTGTTCAGTTCTTAAAAGCCAAGCCCTGTGGAGGTTCAAAAAAGTTCCACTCCATTTACGGGACTTCTAAATAGAAGGCATTTAGCCGAGCGATTAGGCTTTTTGTGGCATTTCAACGCTCCCTTCATGTATAACTGAGTCTAGTGATGTCTCCCTGCCCATACTCATCTTCTATTATTGTCTCTTCAGGAATATTCCTCTTTTTTCCTCCTTATTTTTATTTTTTTAGGGAAGTATCAGCTTAATGATACATATTATGCACAGGGGATGGGGTGAGCTTTTAAGACAGTCCGTCCCGTTGGGAAATATAACCGTACACTGAAAATGCAGCTCTAGTAAGGCTTGTAAAAGAGATTGGGGCATACAGTATAATGTAGCATAAAATGGAGTATGTGACTTTAAAGAAACTCATCTATTTTAGGCTAATGCTTTAAATTTGTGTTTGCCCCTTTTCTTTTCCCCCAGGTGAAATAAAATTGTGTTTCAAATCCCTCACGGAGCACATGGGGATTTTAGAGGGGAAGTGAGGCAGGCCGGAGTTAAGCTTTCCTGCTGTACTTGCAACCCAGACCCTTTACCTCTGCTCACCAGTAGGTGAACCAGAAAGCAAAAATTGACAGTAAATGCAATAGAAAGTGACTAATTGGTTTCCTGTGTTTAATTTTGAGATGTTTTTTCTTGCATTCTTTCCATCCTGATCAAGCGATAAGTTTTGGTGCCTGCTTGCTACTGAAATCATTATAAATATTTTTTTTTTTTTTCCCCAACTCCTTTTTCGTATTAACCCTTAGCAATGTAATTCTAGGTGCCAAGTTGACATCACTGCCCTACCGACAAAGCAGACCAATTGCTTAGAGCTGTCTCTGGAAAAACACCCGGGGTCCCTGCTGATGCTGATTGCCGTTGCCCCGTGTACGGGAGTGTCTATCTCTGATCTGTGCGTCTGTCCTTTGGCAGACCCCAGTGAACGGCAACAGATTGTACAGCGCTATGTGAGTTTGCATTTTTTTCTTCTTTAATAATGAAAGTAGTCAAAATTGCAGGGAGGAGGGGAAAAAAAAAAATTGTCCAGTCATAATAGCAAGTCTCCTACCAGAGAAAATTATTACATGGAATAGTTATTATATTTAGAATGAAAAGGAGATTGGCAGGGCAGATAGACCCAAGCAATTTGGCAGCTTGTATTTGAGTTTTAAACTAACACTTCTCTTTGCAAACTTGAATTGTATTAAGAGATTATCATGAGGAATGAGACACACCAAATATCACAGAGAGATCACAGTATACTTAACTTGCTTTCCTCCTTTGGGGAGGATGTGTTCTGGACTTTCAACTGTTGGGAGATAAAGCCATATGATGACTTCCATGCCTCAGCCCTCAAAAGCTGGGAAAGAAGGAATAAGTGTTTCTCCCTAAAATGGGATGCGGGACAGAGACACGAGGAATTTGAACAACGCAAGTCAAAGTTACTTTTGAGGACAGATTCCGCACTCCCGATTGAGTGTGCTGCTCTTCTAGGTCTACCTATTGTCCCGTCTTCGGTTTTAATTGGCAATGATTCTTGCATAAAGACACTCCTTTTAGTCGCTGCCATAAAGATAATGTGTAACTTATGTGAATGGAGAATTTCCTTAGGAGCAGGTAGCTTGTGAACCTCAGGGTCATCGCGCAGTGAGACAGGGATAGTGGAGATGTATTTATGGGTATATCAGCTGCTGAACTGAAAAACCGCAGAAATAGTGATGGATATAAAAATGTAAGTCATTTAGTAGTTCAGTGTGTTCTGTTTCTTACTGAATTACAAGCAAAATATATCTTTATGCTTTCCTTCTTGCAGTGTATAAAGAATTCATTTCGAGACATAAAGGATGTTGGCTTCTTGCAAGTCAAAGTTTTAAAGGCGGTGGACCTGTTGGCAGCAGATTTTGCAGGTATTTTGTTTCTGTTTTCCAGCATATGATGCTATAATATATTGTGAGTACCACAGTACATTATGAGTCCTAGTTAGACTTTTTGCAGTGCTGTCAGTTGACAAAGGAAGAGTAAGTCTTCTCATCATTTCTCCAGTGGCAAAACTTGCCTCAGGGAACTGAGATATCAAATAGATTTTAATCCCAAATGTATGTGGGAAGGTCCAGTGGATGAAGATCTGATTTCCCCTTTAGATCTGAGCAGCATGACCAATAACTTAGCACTTAGCATGGGGTACTGTTGTATTTTCCAGCAGGAATATGTAAAAGAAGAGTTGATATAAAGTGATGGTGCCTGCAAAGCAACCTCTCCATCTTTTATCAGGTGTCTTGTGAGTTCGTGAATGAGACTGATGGATTTTGGGCGCATCTGACATGGTGCTGAGCATGTGGGTTTGGGTGGTGCTACAGGCTATCACCCAAAAAAGAAAGCTTGCCAGTGATGGGAAAGTGAGTGCGATGGTTTCTCTTAAAGCTTGTTTGAGGCTTCAATTTGGGATGATCATTTTGGTGCTCATACTCAAAGAAAAGGATTTCTTACACTGAACTGTACCTCAAATTGTGCTTGGTCCTGACAGCAATGGACGCTAACACCTTTTAAAAATACAACTTTGTATTGTTTCTCCACGGAAGGGCTAGGGAATTGATACTTATGTGTAGCAACTACCTGGATATTATTATTTTTACTATCATCATCTCTAGAATTCTGGAGACCTTTTAATTCCTCTCTGTATCTTGCAGCAGCTTGTAATTCACAGACACAGCATTGTGTATTGTATGTTTGCTGATACAGTCATTTTTAAAAAAATCACTTATTGATAAAGGCAGGAAAGATACTAGAGAGAAAACACTCTTGCCCCATTCCCTAGTATTCATGCAGACACTGCAAGCTGTGAGAGTGTTGCTCCTAAAATAAGGACCAAAGAAGAAAGCCTAACATTAATCACAATGCTATTTCAGTTTTAATTCACTGCTTAACCCTGCAGTGGGGGAAAAAAAAAAGGTTACTGCAGACAGCAGGACTTAAAAAAAACCTGAAGAACTTAATTTGAGAACAAAAAAAATCCCTGCCAATAATGAAAGGTAGCTTGTACAGATATGCATTTCTAAATTGACATAATGTATACATCTACATGGAATTAAGAGTGTAACTGCACCTCATGAACAGATTTAATAAGAGCTGTACTACAGCAAAGCTGAACCTTTGGCAAATGGCAAGGCTAGGGCTATCTAGGAATATGTGAGGTTTTAATATAGACAGTGTCCAGGGGAAAGAGCTGAGCCAACAAGGTAACCTCCTCTTTGGAGAACTTCAGTGATGCTGATGCAGTTGCATCAGTGATGGATTTGGCCCCCTTTCCCTCAGTACTTAAACAGGAGCGTGTGGGTGGATAATGAACGTTGGAAGAGACACGCAGGTTCTTGATTCTGCAATTCAAAGACTTTTCATACAGAGTATGTGACACACATTCCTTGTGCATAGCACAGAATGAAATTCTGCTTAAGTAAAAGGTTACTCAGTCTGTCATTATATTCAAAATAACCCAGGCTTTGAGCCTGATTCATGAAGCAAATGACAAATTGTTTTTCAATGGCAGTGCTGAAAATATCCTAGTATTATGCTGTAATAGACCCACCAAATTGCAAAAGGATGCAGCCATTTTAGGTAAAAATAGCATAATTTCTGATCATGAAATGAGAGACATAAAGATTAATTATCTGTTCTGAGCCATTCATAAATGATTAGTGCAGCAATTATGGGCTTCCATAATAGAGCCCTCCTAGAGCAGTGCCATATTTCCTGCATTGCCAGGGAGACTGCGCAGATTTATTGTTATTGATAAAAGTAAATTCAAAGTCTAGCTAAAAATCTGATAAAGGGATAATCACGGAGACAATAAGAGGTGCAAAGATTTCCAAGGGTTAATAGGGGAGTAGTATGAGCAGGTAGCGTTCCCTCCCTGTCCTGTCCCATAGCAGTCATGAGTCTTGGGTGGGTGAACTTCTGCGGATCAATCATCTGATAACAAGTGTAATGCCATCTTATACCTTATTCCTACAGGAAATATTGGATTTTGGTGCAATTGGGATTTCTGTTGTCAGTTGACTACATGTTGACATTATAGATTTTAATTGCCTACTATAATAATAGCTATCAGAAGACAGCAATGTATCTGCTTTGGTTTTGAACAGTGTTTTGAAAATCCATATTTTCCCATTTGACGTAAATTTTAGGATAGTTTCCACACCGCTACATCAAAAATGTAGAAGCTCTTCAGCCACAGCTAGCCTGGCTTGAGCCTTCCATACTTTTATATTCCTAGATAATAGTTTTGTTGACGTGAAAATGACTTTTTCTGCTTTGTTGGATGTTTTCTGTGTACGCATGAGAGTTCTTCTCAAACACTACATTTGCTCACTGACCAAAAAATAGGATTCAGAATACCAAATTATACAGTGGGATTGTTTTTGGCATATACCAACTGCATTTCAAGCAGCTTCTCTGAAAGGCTACATGCATTTTCCACACTTATCAGTGAATGGGCATGTAAGCAGAAAAGGAGAAGACAAATAGATTCCAGTAATACACATGGTCTTTAAACTTTACCAATATTGACTAGTTAATACCCACTGTTTACATACTGAAAAGATTTCTGTTTAGTTCATAAATTTCTCAGAGTAAGAACCTTAAGAACTCTGCATTAAAAATAACAACAAAAAAAAAAGGATTGAGAAGAATACAGCTTTTGCTTGAATATCTTGTTTGTCTACTATGGAAATCCCTGAATTGCTGACATATTTAGTTGCCTACATAAAAGTTAGACTGCAGTGTCCGTGGCTGAGTTATACATGAGCACTGAAGATGAGATTGAAACAGATATTGAGCCAGACGTGCTAGTAAAGAGTACTCTGTTCATGATGGAAACTACTGAGCTGCAATAAATTGTGAAAGCTGCAAATTCATGTAATGGGAATTATCAAAAAAATAGATTAACAAACACATCTTCATTGGAATAGGTTCCATTTTGGCATCCTTCTTTTGAGAAGAGATTGTTTTTTGTTTGGTTTTTTTTTTTTGTTTTGGGGCTTTTTGTTTGCTTTAAGCACAATACCTGGCTCATGCATGGATTCTCCAGTTGATGTTGGCTTTTGTTTAAACTGTGGCACTGCAGAGGGTCTTCATAGCTTCAAGGACTTGCTCACATTGAACTGATTGAAGAAATGCTGCTGATACTAACACTGTGCTGTGCTTCTTTCTCATGGTGTGGGTACTGTAATCAACTGAAGAAGACCATAGACTCTAAGCAGAGGATAAAAGAGAGCTTGTAATGGCAGCACTGAGGCTTACCAGGGTGGGAATGACGGTACTGCTTTTATAATGTCATCTGACTGATTGTCAACGTGAGCAGATTTTTGTTGGTATAAAGACTTAGAGATTATTCACTTGAAGTCTCAGATTTCAGATATTAGAGTGAAGCCACCTGAATGAGTTATAAGGTAAGTGTTAGAGTTTCTAGAACTGAGGCTGCATCAGAGATATTGTTTATTTAGCAAGCCATTCCAGCAGAATGAGGCAATTTGCAGTCATCTTAATAGATCTTATTTTTATTTGACAAATCACTTCCTCAGCCCTACTGCAAAGAAATAGTATGCACGCTAAGTACAGTAACTGGTCTGCTTCATTTTTTCCTTTTTTATTTTTCTGTCTAATCTTTCCCTAGGTAAAAGTGATCCTTTCTGTGTATTAGAGCTAGGAAACGACAGTCTTCAAACACACACTGTTTACAAGAACCTCAATCCAGAGTGGAACAAAGTTTTCACATTGTAAGTGGATTGCTTTTGAAAACATACCAGAACACCAAACAGTTAGCAGCTTCACTATAAAAGCTATCGACTTTGGGAAAATATAAAGGTCAAGTCTAAGATATGTCATTTTTTCACAGTCAGGATGTTGGAAGAAATATCAAATGTAACTCAAAGCCTTTTGCCTTTTACTAGTGCTTGTGTTGAGTTTATTAATAAAGTAATTAAAAGAAAAATTACTGTGGTATTTATAGGAAGAATCATGACTAGACATAATGGAGTCATAGCTGGATCCAAGAGATAATGTAACAGAAAGTAGAGACCAGATACTCACGCCTACATTTTCTGTAATTTAAAATAAAATGTCTCACTAAACCATGGCAGAATCCTCATTTAATTTGTAAGTAAGCAGAAAATTAGAGCTCATGTTGTTCCTGCTATAGCTTCTGAATTTAAGCTAGATAAACATAGCTTACCCCAAATTAGAAGCTTATATTTTAGTGAAAACCAGAGGATTCTTTTTTTAGTGACTTTTTTAATAACAAAAGTGATAATTTAGGTATCACTTTTAGGCAGCACAATTTTTTAATCTTGCTTTATGCTGTCAAAGATTTTGTCAAAGAGTAAGACAAATGTCTCCAAGACTGTAGTAGTCTGTGGCAAGGAAGTCAACCACGAGGGCTGGCAATGGAGCGTTTATGACATCTGCACCTGTCCATTGGAAGAACAGCTTGAGAATGACAGATTTCTTGCAAAAGCAACGTTCAGAAATACTGGGCTAGATAAAAAGTATCTGATCTCTTTGACAGAAGTATCTTACCAGATTTCTGTTTAATTCATGGCTGCAGCTGAATGCATGTCTCTTGGAGTCCTTTTCTCTTACATTGTCTGTTCCCAAGAAGCTTCCACTCATCAGTGTTTATTCTGAGATTGTGCCAGCAGATGAGTCTTGTTGGATGTTCAGCCAACAAAATAGATCTAATAAGAATCCAAAATGATTTCATTTTAAAAGAAATCATTTCATTCTACTTCCTGTGGGTTGCAGAAATGTCAGCTGCAGACTATCACTATATTTCTTATTGCTATGGCATGGCTAGTCCAAGCATCAAATCTGCAGAGCCAGTCAGGCTCTCACATCTCTCAGATTTTTGGCCATTTATAAAAATTTCAGTTAAGCACCTTAAAAGCTATGGATGATTTAGGTTTCTTTTGTGCAGAGTGGATTGTTTTGAGTGGATGAATCCTTTTCAGCTGGAGTGTTCAATACCACCAGAGAGTCCTTCCCGTCATACTCAGATTTTCTGCAACACGTGTGTCACTGTGGAGTTTTAGTATTTTATACCACCAGAAGCTATATCATATGGAAAATGATAATGGCTTGGAGAGGAACGTGGAAGTATGGTTGCAGAAGTGGCAGGTTTCAATGTATTTTAAAGCCATCATGTCTGAAAACAGTGCATTTCATGGTGGTTTGGGTGCCACTGGGTCACATCACAGAACTGTTGCTAGCTGGAGAGGCAACCAGGTGGCTTTTAGGTTCAGACCCTGCTCTGTGAGGAGTAATTCCACTGCGTTGCAGGCAGAGGTTCCAGGAGCAGGACTGCTCTGAAGATTCAACAATTGTTCAAGTCAAACTAAGTTACATAAGTTTGATTTCCTGGATTATTTCTTTAGTGACGTGAAGATGGGTCTTGAATTCAGTTTTTGCCTTCTGCCAGTCACCAGGTCTCTCTGAGTTCTACACCATTAGCATCAATATGAATGCACAAAAAGTGTCACTCTGGCAGTTATTTTGTTTACCTAGTTATGGCACTGAAACATGAGGGGAAAGCTTGGGGAATACCCATAATTTGATTCATTTTTTGGGGGAATTTAATTAAATGCTAGTTTTATACTCCGAGGTAATACAAACTTAATTAGTAAAACAGTATTCTTGGATCCTTGTGGAGGAGGCTGTGTGCATGTGTATCGAATATTATTTTTTATGTGTCTGCACTTTTTGTTCCAGCCCTATTAAAGATATTCATGATGTTCTGGAAGTGACAGTGTTTGATGAAGATGGAGATAAACCCCCTGATTTTCTTGGAAAAGTTGCCATCCCTTTGCTGTCTGTAAGTGACCTTTGCCGCATGTATCATTTAAACATTGATGGTTTTTCTGGGAACGAGTTGTGTTTCTTTACCCTATAGCACAAAGCAACACAGATTTAGAGATAAACACGTTTTGTGATCTATATATGCCTTAGTTGGCAGTGTTTATAGTCCTCTTTAGTGTAACGAGCATTGCCAACCCATTTTAGTGCAAATTTGGTTGACTGGAAAGAAAATTGCAGAAGTATCTGTACTTCATCAGTACTTACACGCCATGTAGGTCTGAAAACATAATTGAGTTGTTCTGTATGTTTCCACATCATGTTCTGAAGGTAACATTTTAAGCATGTCTTTGTTCTGTCTTGCTTCTTTTTACTCCAAGAAAGTAATTGCACATCACAGTAGGATTGACTAGAGATAGCTGTTGTTATTGGCACAGCTGAATAAAATTACCTAAGAGGGGTGTTTTCTACTCCGTAGTGCTTTTAAAGACTTGTGGCTTTTGTTCTGTAAACAAATATGTGAAAAAGCGCTACCATAGGAGTATAAAATCAAAACTGGAAACAAAGCGAAGGTGGTTGCTCTGGAGATTGAGGAGAGTTGAAGCTTTCTCAGAGATGGCCAAAAAAAGGCCAAGCTAAAGAGAGGGGAATATAAAAGGGTCATTAAAAGACATTAATAGAGAAATGGGGGAAAAGCAGCTTTGTGTTTGGTAAGACTGATTTAATTATGGAACAAGGCTGATGGTAATAGAGTGAGTAAACCAGATGAAGAGGATGTAAACAGCTCCATGCATATGTGCAGTATCACAGAAGATTCTGGTAACTTTTGCAGTAAAGTCTGAGAAGAGCTTTCTTGAGTGTGACTTTTATTAAATCAGGTGAAGCTTGAAACTTCACGGGACTCTCGTGCTTGTATCAGTCAAGTCATGTAAACACATTTAACTGTAAGCATGGGGGTTTCCTTGAGTTTTGTGGCATGGATGTTTTGTTGCAGGTTCCCTGTGCAGAGGAGAGGGTCTGACAGGTATTTATGCAGTGAGGACTGCATTGAGCCCTGTATAAACACTCATGCTTGCAATATATAACGTGGTTCAAGTGATACATGCAGTAGTGTGATGCTTTCAATAATGCATAGTGTGATGCTGTGGGCGATAGCACTCTTGAATAGGCAGATGGTAAATCCTGACTAAAATTATAGAGTACAAAATTGTGGTATTGTTTCAAAACCTCTCTGCGTAAAGCATATTCACCTCAGCAGAAAGGCTGGCACACACCTCCCGTGGTTAAGGCAAGAGTTTGTCTTTGAGTTTCAGAGGTATGCCACTGCACGAAAGTATTGCAATAACGGGTTAGTTGGGCTCTGTCCTAGCAGAGGCTGGAGAAATGGGAGGTTTCTAGAAGGAAAGCAAAGGTCCCATCTGATCAAAGTGGGCCACACAAGCCCCACAGAGTCAGCATAGTTTAGGTAAGGGACCAATCAAGGTCAGAGAGGGGAACTGCAAATATTTGATGTTTCCAAATAAATAATGAACTGCCCAGAAAAGTCTTGAACTGGCTGATCCCAACTTAAGGAATGCTTTATAGTGGTAAAGAAATGGGCCAATGTGCTCCAGTTTTGTTATTATTTTGTATAAATAAGGGTATTTCTTGTGTATGTGAATTAAAAGTCATGTGGCTTTTGAATTTCATCACGAAAGTGTGTTTGTTTTCATCCACTATGTGCTCTTTCCAAGTTATACTGGAGTCTGTAACAGGGAAACCCCTGCAACCCGGGGATAAGAAGAACCTAAGCTGTAGAAGCTGAGGAGTAAATACTGGGCTTTTGGTGCCCCACGCACTGTTGTCTGCTTTGCAATCCTCTTCTCTCCATGGCTCGGTCTGCAAGTTTTTTTTTTGAGGCTGTGGATATTTTAGATTGTTTATCTATTTTAGCGGCTTCAGTTGTCAATATTTTCAGTTTTAGAACAATATTAGAGTCAGTTGGGCATGGAGGATGATTTGATGTTTACAGGGAGGAAAAAACCTCTTAACATCTTTTATTCCATTTTTGATCACTTTGTTAATTTTTCCCCAAGTCCTCGTATCTCTGATGTTACTGGAAGAGAGTGGCTGGAGCAGCTGCTCTCCTGCAGATCCAGTGCTTGCCAAATGGTCTGCATGATCGGCAGCAGGCTGTGTGGGCTCACAGTTAGAAGATGTTAGATTTGGATTTTCTGTTGATTTTATAGGCATTTGTCAAGTATCCCTTAGGAAGCATGTAACAAGGCAAAGGAGGGGAGTGCCTGTGTGTGGTAATGTCCAAACTATTCAGCGTAGGTTTCTTGTCCAAGGTTTGAGACAAAAAAAAAAAAATCAAATAAAAATTGTTTATGCTTTCCCTTGCCAACTGATCTTCTTCCTTCTCGTCCAAACTTCTCTGCCTCCTATTTCAGTCAAATCTAGTGTAAATATATTCGTCTCTGCTTCTGATTAAAAAACATTTTGCACCTATTAACTTAGTCTGCGCAGACAGAGAACTGCAATTTTCTGCGCTTTTTTTCTTGAAATGGAAATGTCGCTGTATGTTGTCATTTTGACTACAAATTTGAATGTATCCTTTGAACCATTTAGATAAGTATGCTGAAAGAGAACAATAGTTAAAGACTCAAGGAAGACTCACAAATCATAGAGGTTTAATTTCTCTAGGTAATGAGGCCTAATATTTGCCTTGCATTAAATTCCCCTTTTGAAAATAAAAGTGGATTTGCTATTTTTTTCCCTGTTAAAAATGTACAAGTTTGACTTGTGAGCTGTCAGCACACAAAGTAAGTTTACTTCAGGAATTATTCATAGATGACTAGATTCTTTTCTTAATGAAAAATTGCCTAGAATAAAGTATGTGTTGGAGGGATACGGAATGTTTAATAAATTTGACAACGAGTTTTGGTTTAAATGTGTTCAGGAGTCTTACACTGGCATTTTGCAAACGTGTGTACACCTTCATCATCACATTAACACACAAGTAACCTTCGTGCACAAAAATTCAGAGATAGTGAAATTAGTTATGCTTTCCCTTCATCCTTGACTCTGATCTAGGCTTATTGCAGGCACTAGATAAGAAACATTAACAATTGGGCAGCATGAGAAGAGTTTTACGGTGCCAGATGATGAATAAAGCTGCAAACTTTCATATTCTTCTGATCAACGTGATGAAGTAAGATTGGATGAATATACATTTTGCTTTGTTTCTCATACAGCTCTATTAGTAATGCACCGTAGAGACATTTATTTGGTGGTAGTACAGTGAATTTGGGGGACAGAGAGAGAGAAGTTATTTCCTTGTGTTTTACCTTTATCTTTTCCATGTTAATCAACCTATTTTATTTTTTTTTTCTTCTGCCCTTCTTTACGTCAAACTCCTGTCCTCCTCTAAAGCATATATAAGAGACCTCATCTCAAATATAGCTCTGGTCAGCCACATTCACAGAACTAGAATTTAAAAGGCAAAAGGCGCATATTAGTGCTACCATGATATTTAGCAAAATGGATCACTCTTGCCAAAGGTGGTCTATAGAGTCTGGTTTGCCTAACCTTTGGGCTGAGAGTGATGGTGCTTTCTCAGAGACTGGGGAATGAAAGGGAAGACCATTTACACCACTGAGCAGAGAAGGCTTTTGTGCTGGAAACCGAAGAAAATCCTGGGGAATGGAGAAGTAGGGCAAAAACTTCATTGCATCACGAAAGCAGTTTGATAGATTTAGAAGTTTCATAGATTTTGGAGGACTTGAACTAATTATCAAAGAAGTCCTTTCCATCTCTGTGTTCCTTTTGTGCCCTAGATCTTAGTAAAAGCAACCATGTTTCTCTTTGTGAGGGTCTGTCTTTTTTGTTTTGCTTCAAGAGACTCCTATCTCCTAGGGGGCTGCAAGTTATTAGAGACATGGGAGCATACAGTGTGCTTCAATGAATTTGAAAGCAGAGTATATCAAATATCCTCGCGTAGAAAGACCTTTGAGTGAAGAGTTGTATTGCAGAATGGAATGTTTTTTATCTGCTGAATTACCAGCTCAGAGTAGTCTTCAGTCGCACCCTTTTTTTCAGCAGACAGGAAGAGGTCTATGAAATATTTTCAAGTGTCAAGCAAGGTCAGTAGCCAACGATAGACTGAAAACAAGTAGTATGCCTTTTGCAAGCTTAATTATCTAAAAGATGGCCTGGATTCAGAGAGCAGACACCTGACAATTGCAATAACTTAGCACTTGACCATAAGTGCACAGCCTTTTCCAGAAGAAAACTTTAGAGTTTGAGAAAAGTGAAAATGCTGCATTTATGTGCGAGAGACAACAGTGAAGCCAATAGTCTATTCTGACTTTTGCCCCTGTCATGAAACAAATTTTGGAATGGGGAAAAAGCCCGCATCTCTTCTAGAAAAAGCAACACCTGCATTTTGAAATTAAATTCTGCCCCAACTATGCACTGCTCACTGAGGTGATATCAATAGGAACACTCTTCTTGAGTACCACCTAGGATCTTTGTGCTCCCAGGGTTTTCAGCTCTTCCTGACTGCCTAGAAGCCCTTGTGTGGCTTCATGCTTCCTTTCAGACCATCAGCTCCATATCTATTTTGTCTTTGGATATTAATCCTCTGCCAAGAACCCAAATCTCTATGCTACTTTGGATCCCACAGAAGGTTGTTAAAAGTAAAATGTTTGGAGCAGAGGTTTTTGGGATGAATGAATGGGCATTTCATACAAAATCGAATCAAGGTGTATTGCAGGACTGAGGAGACACAAAAAACTCTTCATGTCCAAGTGGATCAAATATGTGGCTTGCTTTCCTTTCCTGTGGAAATATGTCCTTTGATAGGAGTAGGTGTGTGTCTATTACAAGACAGCTTTATGTTACTCAGGGCAAATGGTATGACATTGTGCATCAGCAATGAGCTCAAGCAGGAATATCTGAGGTCCCAAATGCTTTAGATGAATTACCCTTGGAAAGTAGCCATTACCCTTTCCACACGTCACGGGTGTTGATGTACAGAGGTTTAACCCAGCGTTCTTCTGTCAGGTCATCAATATATGACATTGAATCTGCATCAAAGCTGGATACAGAGTGAAGTTTTCTTAAAATCAATGTAAAAAAAAAGCCACTAAACCATATTTCTTTGAGACAAGAGCAATGAAAAAACACCCTTTGCTGCGTAAGGGTCCTGTCTTCTCCCTGGTTTGTGTCATATCAATCTCTGCTTTTGCTATTTCATTAAAATTCCCAAGCGGTCAGAAGGTTGTTGCTTAATAGATTTAGCATTGGCTGGCTACATCAATACTGTGTTTAGTCACATTTGTTTTACTGGGGACATCTGTGGGAAGAGTTTAGCAAATATATCCATTCATTAGAAAGGAACCTGGTGCACTTTGGGCCTTGACGGTATGGTGGTCTCGTGTACTTGAACGTTTCCTTCAGCTAAAGCACTGTCAGAAATTGCCTCTGAAGTGCCTCTGTAGGTCGAAATACTTGATGCACAAAGAATTTTAGCTGTTCTTCCAACTGATAATTTCCTTTGCATGGTCCTGTATGGAGAAGAGACTGTGATCTAGAATATGTGAATTAGTCTGTGAAAATATTGATACTGGTATTTTGTCTTTCTGAACTGATTCAGAACAGGGGAATGCCTCAAATATCACAAATTCTCATGGGATGAAAATCCTGACTTTTTTTCTGATGGTGACCTTGCAAAGTGAAGCATGTCAGTGGGGCAGGCACTACTGTCCTCGCGTTAATCATGTGATTATGGGCACTCTTGGTTGGTGATTGAACCCCAGTATGTTGTATGCTATTAAGAAGCTTTCAGAGAACGCAAGCATTAGTATTCAGTGAGGATATAAAACATCATAAATAAAGGAATAATACTGATTTTGTCTCTTTAAGGACCTTACCTGCAGATGTTTTCACATTTAATTTGAATATTCCTTTCCTTCTCTTTTCCCATCAGTAGATGTAAACATTCATAGGAAAGATAACCTATGTTAGACAGAACTATCAGGAATATTCTTTGAGTGGAATCCATGTGAGATCATCAGGTATGTAGCTAAAGGGATTTGGGTGATAGAAGAAACCTGATCTTTCTGACATTTAGGTTCAACCTAGGACCTGGCTGCTCACCTTTTCCATATCTGGAGGGAGCATTTAAGCAGTCTTTGCGAACTGCAGAGACTGGGGAAAAGAACCTAGAGAAGAGAAAGAAATAGATCCAGAATGAAATTAATATGACTGGCTGCCTCTCGAGATTGAGGGAAATGTTGAACAGAATCTGAACTCTGGCCCAAGAACAGCGTGCAATGAAAATGTGGGGTATTAAAAGCTATTTTGCATGTTTTCTTCTGGGCACAGTTGAGACATGCCACCGATCTAATCTCCATGCAGTCATGGGTGTTACAATTACCCTGCACCTTTTGTTGAACCGTGCTGGCCTAGCACGTTGCCAAAACTGTAAGAGAGAATTTTGTTTAACATTTTTTGGAGTTTTTTTTTTTCTTTTTATTCAAATGAAAATGTAATGGAGACATACCATTTCGTAGCCAGTTGTTCGTCTCTTGTGCTTTTTTTTTTCCTCTGAAGAAGGTCAAAAGTAGGATAGCTGTATGAATGTTTAGTCTTAGGCTGAGTTATAATTGCACGTCTTTTACCAGAAAAATCAACACTTAAAATTAAAGATGAAAATGAAGCTGACTGTAAAACTATATTTGCACTGCATTGCTTTCTGTCCTGTTCAATTTTAGAATAGCAGCAACAAAAATGACACCATTTAAAAAAAAGCAATGAACGGCCCCTGTTTCCAAGTACAGACACAGTTGGAAGTTATTTGTTGCTGATTTGAAATTTAATGTGTGAACACACCTGTAGACACACCCGAAATGTTTGATTCAGCTCCAGCTCTTAAAACAAAGAGTCTTTTCCCCAGTGCTGGAAGCATTTTTTGAGTGCAGGATACCATGATATCAGATTCAGTCCTTCTCAGTAGTGACAGCATTATTTTTTTTTTACTTTTTCTATCAGTTTAGCAGCATGTGATGTTTTTTTCCTTGTTGGTTGCGCTCTTAAAAGATGTAATAAAATAGTATATCCCAGGGAATATAAAGAGAACTTTCCACTAGTTTTCTCCTCGGGTAATAGGATGAAATGTTATGAGACGTGTGTGTAACCAAAATACATGGAAATTCAGCCCCCAAATTAATAACTATGGAGAATCCAGAATTATGATATTGTGATATGTATTGGACATCTACATCTCGGCAGAGACACTGGGAACAACGTACCTTCTATCCTGTTGCAGGAGAGTCCATGAATCAAAGCTCAGTCTAAACCTGCTACTGGTGGCACCTGCTTGGACCAAAGGGATAACAGCCTCAAACCAAGTCCTACTGGCTCTGTATCTCTACCATCAGTAAATCCCATTTTTCAGTTAATTTGGGAAATTGAACAAAATCTTTAATTTCCAAACAAATTATATTTTGTTTTCAGTCAGCAGCCTTTATTTATTTTTTTTAACCTTGCTTGAGGAAGGGAGAAACAAACTGTTGAAATAGCAGAATCCTTTATGATGGGCTGACAATACTGTATGTGGTAGTTGACCTGAGGACGTTCTAATGCCAGTCCACTTGGCCCTAGAAAAAGGACTAGTCACTTCAGCAGCTCTTCTGGTTTGGGGCTGCAGGTTATCTGAGCCTTCTGCTCTGTAAAGTAGGTTTTTTTGTGCCCCTTTCTTGGGAGCTGCAGCATCCTTTGCCGCCACCTCCACATGTACTCCCTTGCAGTGAAAGCAGAGGTGCTTTGTGATCAGTTTAGTCCACTGCCTATTATTATTTATTGGTATTAAATAAATTTCACATATGCCTGCATAATTCAGCATCCTGTTAAGAAAAACTTTGGATGAGAGCATAGTTAAAAGCTGGAATTCCTGGTTGGACACCACTGTGGATGTGGAGTTGGTCCTTATGAGACCTCTCTTCCCTTTCAGCTGCTAGCCAAAAAATCCATCTACCCATTGACAAGAGATTTGGTACAGAAAGGGTGGAGCAACATCGGAAGGGAAAGTCACCTTTCCCTTGTTTTGTGGAATCACTTGGTTCCTATTGTGACTTTTTTTTTTTCCTTACTCATTTTTACCATGGTTTATATGAGTGCCTCTTCTAAATGCCAGCACAGCAATAGCCGTTTTAAATATGGTTGCAATTTCATGCCCCCAAATTTCCTCCGTTATCTTTAATCTCTGATCATTACAGTCCCTGAATGTAGCTTTTTGGAAAGCTGCAGTTTTTTATGTTACTGCTGTTTAGAATTAACTGGTCTGCTTCCTAAAAAGCCAAATGTTTAATCAATACATATCCTACTGTGTATAATAAACACACTTCTGCCATCACTTTTTGAAGAGAGAATGCTTTTGATTTGAGCCAAATAGTTTACAAAATGTTGAGGGAGGGTTTTTTAGTTGTTGGTTTGTTGTTTGTGTGGTGTTTTTTGGTGTTGGTTTTTTTTTTTTTTTAAATGGATGTTTAATGTGATGAGGCCAACCAGCAGATTAAAGCATAGAAATGGTATTGAAATTTGGGGGTGGAGTGGGGAGAGAAGTCTTTTACACTAATTAGTTAATTTTGAACATTTGTTACATTAGCATTCGCTCCACTTAAGCTGATGAATTTCTTTGGATTGTGTTTCTTTCCTGGGTAATAATTTGACAACCTTGCAATAAAATAAGCGTTAAGAAGTGCGTTTGTGCATTGGAGTGTGCAATAGGTGGGTAAGTTGTTGTTTGTGGCTCTTTTCCTGAACTTTGGAAGAAAAATCCCATTTTAAACCTCTAATAACAGAGGCTGGCTTCCAGGGCAGAATTTTCAGACTGGTTATTGCGTGCGCTGCTCTACTATAAAGTACAAGGTCTGTAAATTAAAGTTGGACCAGAAGAGATTTAATCTGCAATTTTATAGGTCTCCAATCTTAACGGTCATTTTGTATTTGAGACTTCGAGGATATTATCAGGGTTTGGGGAGGAGGGGCTTTTTTGTGCTTACAATTTATTTATTTGTTTGTAGTGTCTTTAAATTGTATTGTGAATTACAGCCTGGAAAACATTGATGCTTTGTCTTCCCCTCACCCCCCTGCCCAAACTATAGATTAGAAATGGTAAACAAAGTTGTTACGTGCTGAAGAATAAAGACTTGGAACGTGCTTCAAAAGGAGTAATTTACTTGGAGCTGGATGTCCTATTTAATCCTGTAAGTTGAAATATTTTCTCTTTGCTTCTTACTGACATAAGAAATGTGTGAATGTGCAAGGGATGGGGGTGAGGGGTGATCTTGTAAAAACCAAGGGCCAAGCAGGAAAAGTCCCGAACCGGTTGCATCTGGTGGTGATGCCATGGGTGAAGAAGTTTCGGGACATCAGGGCTCTGTGATGGCTGATCCGGGTGGAGGGGACAATGCAGGGGCATTTTTGGACCAGACAAGTGGCCACAGGCGCTTTAGGAAGGAGGCGACAATTTACTGTATGTCACGGCTTCATTTGCAACAGCCAAAAAAAAGGCTTAATGTTTAGATTATTTTACATTACTTTTAACACCTACATTCTCCCCAAAAAGCTGACCCACAATGTTCTCTTCCCAGGGTGTTGACAGGAAAATTAATGAGGCATGTACATGGTGCACTTAGTTTTTAAGTGGCTGAGTCAGTCTCAATTGTTTATGCCCTACAGCCTTTTACCAAGTTAAATCCTATTTATTAAGGCCGTCGCGGGCTACACTGCAGCTCTGCTCTTGCTGAAGTGAGTCCAGCCTTGCCCAATTTAACTCATCCACAGTTTTCCTAGCAGCTCCTCCTAAGTCACATAGATGCTGAAAAGAGCGAAAGATCCTGAAATTCCTATCAACACTGGTGATATAAAGCTGAAGTAATGAACTTAAACCTCTATATGTTAATTTTTTTTTTTTTTTAAGGTAAAAGCAAGTATTAGAACATTCAAGCCTCGAGAAAAGCGCTTTACTGAGGAGAACCGCAAATTCTCTAAAAAGGTGAAAATTGTGTCTGGGCTAAGCTCTCGCATCTATTTTGGGAAGATTTGAATTGCTGTAGTACGGTTGCAAGAACAAAACCTATTTATGCGTAAAATGCCAAACACGTGTAAATTTTCTGTGTTTCTGTATCTATTAAAAGGTTTGTTTCTGTTAACACGAAATTGCTTTCTGATCTAGTTTGCCTCAGTAGTTCTGCTTCGTGCTTCAGAGTGGGGAAATTATAGCTGCAGATGTTGCATAGTTTGCAGCATCTAAAGCTCAACGAGAGCCTTATTCTCTGCTTTGGGAAGGAAGAAGCCAGGTCTAAATTAGTTACTTGAAAAGTCCATAGGATTTAGAGAACCATGGCCACTATCCTTTTTTTTTTTTAAATAAAAGTGCCCTGTAATAAAGCTAAAATTCCCTATTTATTTCTACGGACTAATACAAAACATGTAAACAAGAGGTTCAGTGTTTTGATTACATTCTCTCTGGCCTTTTTCCTGAGACATTGCTGTATTTTGAGAATTGGAGGGAAATGAAGATAGGTTTGTGTAGCTGTTTTATTTAGTTTTGGCATCAAGATGTGCCTTTTAAATTTTTCTTTTTTTTTTTTTTTTCCTAAGGGATGAGGAAAATCTGAGAGGTTTATGTGTAATCAGAAAGCAGACAGGAGCTGGAATATGCCTCTCAAATAGAGGCTTTATTTATAATATGTGCCCTGGCATGCATTTGTAGCTTAAATTGTCCCTGTTTCTGAAGCAATAGTAGGATATTAGTGTTTGATTAAACTCCTCTTCTCCTCCCCTCCTCCCACTCAATATTTATCAGATCTTATCAAGAAATGTTGATCGTGTGAAAAAAATCACCATGGCAATATGGAATACAATACAATTCCTTCGGAGCTGCTTTCTCTGGGAGTCCACGGTAAAGAGTGTGATAGCATTTGTGGTAAGTGGATTTCTTCTTTTGTTGCATGAGGCTACGTGATATAAGATCCGGAGTGTTACCGTGCCTTCCTCTCCGCTGGCGTAAAGACCTTTATCATTTGCTGTTATTGGTATTTTGTAGCTACATGGCTGCAGGTTTCACGGCAGCTTTGGGCCACATTAGGCCTGATAAGTATAGAAATTAGACCTTCAGGAACAGCCTTTCTTGGCTTGGTTCAGAGATGTTCACCAGCCTGCACTGAGGATGCCCATGCACATGGTGGGTGATGCCACCCTGTAAAGGCTGTGACTGTGTCTGTGGAGTCTGGATTTTTTTTATTATTATTATTAAAAAAAAAAACAAAACAAAACCAAACATGGCAACTGAGTGGTAGGACAGGAGGGAGGTGGTGGCCAAGAGGGTGATGCAGGGAGATGCCTTTGACTTGGGTGGTGCCATGAGCTGCTGGGCACTTGCATTGCAGTGAGGTGGCACTTCACTACAAGTTATCAATGCCTGCTATGCCCGTGTCCCTGTGGCATGTAAGCAGCTCTGCTGACATTGCCTGTTGCAAATCTATTCTCTTGACTGTAGTAATACATTGCTTTTTTTTTTTTTTTAAAAAAAAAAAAAAAGAAAAGGCTAGTCAGTGACTTTTGCTGCACTCTGCAAACAAAAAGCCAAGTTCTCCACCTGCCTGTCCCACTTTTCAGCTCTCTCCTTTTTCCTTTCGGTAGTAAACACCCCATTTGCAGTTTTCTCATAATCTACTCAAGCACAAAAAGGTTTTGCCTGCTTTTTATTCTGCGCTGTGACATTTTCTTCATGCTTGAAATGTTTGGCATGCCATTAAAGGTTGCAAAATTGTTTTGTGGTGGTCCAGCATGCAGAGAGAAAGTTTTTGAGTTGAGTGTTTATTAAGTAATATAATAGCCACATCTCCAAGATTTTCTCCCCCTTTTACTGTCTGTGAATTATGGGTTGCTTAAAGGTTCTTTTGAGGAAAACACTTCAGTGTGTTTGTTGCAGATGAGTAAAGTGGACCATCCCCAAGTGAAAGAAGCTCCAGAGCAAAGACAGAGGAGCTGTCTTTCACCCTGCAGGTTAAGAGGGATGACTGACACATAAGAGTAGGTAGGATGAGAGGGTCTTTTCTCTGTATTTATTTTTCGTTCTTGTTGCTCAAAGATTGTTTAGATCCTATTTAAAGTTAGTGATTCAAGAGCTGGTGGAGAGCAGAGCAGCCGGTACCTCGCTGAAGCAGATATGGCTGTGCAAGGGAGCTCTACGGTGGTCCAAAAAGTAATGGGATGGTCATGCACACTGAGGCTGGAAAGGGAGGGATGTATGTCAAATCCTAGTGCTGATGTCCTACCATCACTGTACTGCAAGAATCTAATAAATGATTTCACAGCACTTGTAATGTTACAGCTGTGAAGTTCAGTTTTCTAGACTTAGGAAGAGTTTGGAAGTGGTGGAGAGGCAGAAAAATAAGAAGATGAGAAAGTGTTTTTACAGAAAAAAAGGAATTGATTCCTAGTGAAAAGGAGGATGAGCATGTTCCAAGTTACAAATTATTAACGTCTTTACTGGATACTGTAGTACTCTTGGTCTCCTGAAAGAAAGTGGGTAATGGAGAGGGATAAAAATACATGACTCTAAGAATAATTACCGCAGGTTTCTTCTACAAGTGAAAATTTAAGTCTGTTTCTTTTTTCCACATGGAAATAATTCAGCTCTGGCACTTAAAATGAAGTGCTAATTCTGTATCTCTCTCTTGCTATTTCCGGAGTGTGCATTCATAGTGACAAAGGAAGTACGCACGCAGTGTGGTAGGTGCAGCATCCCTCCCTTTCCCAATTTGGATGTAAAATCCCCTCTTAACAGGTTAAATAAAAGGTGTATCGTGTCATAATTTTAAAATCATCATTCCCCAGCAAGCAACGTCTATATACCTTCAGTACATGCCTTTGTATCAACTTAACCTGTACCAAGTTTGTCCTTATTGATGACTGGCTTGTGACTGACACTGGACACCAGAGGCAAGGGAGACAAAGCTTCTCACCCATTTTTCAGCTGAGTTTGTGAAACCGTGACTGGTAGCTTAAGTGCCAGCCAGGCCCTCAAACCATAAAGTGCCTTTTTTTTTTTTTTTTCCTTTTTTTCTTTTTTCCCTTATGGATATTATCCGTTGGGCCACTGGCAATAACCATGGTGACCGTATTCTACATACTTCACATCTCTTTACTGTGGTAATACCAGAGATTGAGTAGTCCTTAGGACCGCCCTTCGCTCTCGTATTGCCCTTACTTTCCCTCTGCAGGTAGCTCATGCCCCTTCCTCTGAGGGAGCATAAAGAGAGGGAGGAGGAGGAAGACAAGCAGCTAGTATAATCATGTGAATTTTCTTTTCTTAAGCAATCAGACAAAAACCACTGCCAGACAGAAGACGATATTTGTGAGATCATCAGAGCTTGGCAACAGGCGAGGACACGGTATCTCACACAATCCTGTTGGAAGTCTTCATTACAGTGCACCTCCCTCCCCATTAGTGCTGACGGCTCGCGAGGGTGACAAGGACATTAGCTGCTACTTCTGGGTGCACATGAGAAAAGAGGGACCGATAAAGAGGAATGAAACAGAGGACAGTGCAGGCAGGACACAAGGGAATGAGAAATGTTAGCACCATATTTTCTCATTTATAAGATACATCATCCCAAGCTAAATTTCTTTATTAGTTTGTAATGGTGAGAGGAAAGAACCCAAGAATATGTGAGTAGATTGGGGTTTGTTTTTTTTTTTTTGTGCTATAAAAATGAAATCATATTTCTAATCTACATTCTACAATTTTATCTGATAACTTTTAACCTGACTTAATTGTGTAGGCACAGAGGACACTGATCAGACCTTCTCAGGCACAAGTAAAATCAGAAATCTTTCAGTTTTAGAGGCTTCAGAAAGAGGGTTGAAAGGAAGTTGAGGTAAAAAGCAAAATTGGACTTTTGGTGATATTTACACTGTACACAAAGGGTCTGGTGCAAATTCTGTTACACAAATTCTGGAAGAAATATCCCAGGTCAGAGGAATCTTTCTAGTGTCCATCTTGTCGTTGGTCTGGTGTGAAAAATGGACACACATGTTTGTGTGCGCCTGGGAATATCAGGAATATTCCCACATGTGGAAAATGTTACCTGTAGAGTTAATAGTGTTCATATACTGGGAGGGATCTTGAAATGCTTCATCCATGTGGTGTTCTCCGTCAATTCAGGGTTTGGGGGGATTTGTAGATTTTTAAGACCAAAAAGCTCTTCAGGCATTCTACTCTGTTTACCTAATTTTGATGTAGTTATCTCTATATTTAACTCGATATGTTGTGTTTTGACTGAAACATGCCTCTCAAAAAGGGCTTCATTTTGAAGACAGAGAGACATGCTGTAGTACATCCCTGTCTGGTTCTTCTTGTATGCCTGACACTCTTCATATCCTAGTCTGGACAATTTGCTCCCAGTTTCCACAGTGAATGCTGCAGTTTTAGCCTGGTCCTCATCACTCCTTCCTCTTATCACACCTTCCTCCATTGAGACATCACTTCCACATTGTGTTACTGGTGTCCAAAAAGCTGGAACTGTGTGGTGATACGTGCCTAGGAGAATGTCTGCTTGCAAGTCATCCTGTGTTTCTGTGATTCTAAGCTGTTTGTTTTTCCCACTCATATATATGAAAACTTGCATTCTTACCTTTCTGGTGCACATTTAAACTGAATTCCTGGTCCTTCCTTCCACATGCAAACACTCCCTGCCTGCGCTGCTCCCCCTTCTTCCCTGGTCATGGAAGTTAAGTCCATAATATCTGAATCATTCTTACTGTACAATTTGTATTTTAAAAATATTTTTAAAGTTAATTTTAGTCACAGAATGGTTTTCATGAGGAATTATGCATCATTGCACATTGTGCTTGTGATTTTATACAACATAATTACACCTTCTATTGACAGTTTTCTCTGCATTAATGTTAATTATGTCATTTAATGAAATTACAGTAATTGCATTTAAAAAAAACTATAATCTGGTGCAAATTAAAAGGATATATTGACTGGAATTTTTACTATCATATTTTTTTTTAAAGTTTGTGTGATAGTTGCAAGAGACATTGACAGGATCAGGCAAACGGTGGGAAACCAGCTACCCCAGCACCTCCAATGTGACTGGCAGGACTCGCTGCTGATTTGCTTCTGGGTCCCTGCACACTCACCCATGCCAGCATACTTCATTTCTACTGGCAGCATGTCCCACTATATCAGGTTCAGGCTTCTTGCTAATCAAGGCTGCTGCCAGGGTGGGTACAGGTGGGACCTATTTTTCAGGCTTGAACCCTAGCTGGCAACCAAGGCCAGCCAGGCAAGGAATGCAGCATGCACAGGCTGTATTTATTTATTTTGCAGTGATGTTGCAATGTGTCTGATAATTATTTTTGTGATGGTTAGTACTGGGAGGAAAGGAAGGAACGTGTGGTGATGCAATGTAATGTGTTTGAGATATGGAGGTTTTGGTGAAACCGACAGCAGCTATTTAATGGTGGGCAGCTGAGAAAATGACAGGCATGGGATCATTTTGGAGCAATTGGGACTTCCCAAAAAGCCAGCTGATGCAAGAGTAGGGAAGCCCTGGAGGTTGTGGATGCTCAGCAGAGCTGCTGGGGGTTATGGATGCAGCAGGAACCCCAGACTGAAGGTTTTGAGCACCTAGCTGCAGAGGTTGTATTTTGACACCCTTCTCCAGTTAAGATCTCCAAAGCTTTTTAAATCCAGAGAGAGCTGGAAGACACCTTGTTTTTTTGGCAGTGGCCTCTTGGGCTGTGAGAACTGGATACCTGAGGATTCAGAGCGCAAGCTGGGTGAGGCTACATGAATATGCATTACTGGGCCGGTTTGCTTCAGGCCTAATCTGGCATAGCAGCAGAGAGACAGTTTAGACACCGCAGCCCATGAACTTCTGGGCCTCTCTGCTGAGTGTGCCATTTAACATGCTGCCACTTAAGCTTGCAATATGGGAGCTGGATCTGAGCCTGGTTAAACTCATCTCGTAGAAGAGACACCAGCCATCTTATTAGACACGAACAATTTTTAATCCCTGTTGAGCTGGGCTGTATTTATACTGATGACCTACAGGCAAAAGACCATTAGCTTGTTGACAGTGTCCTCTAAAATTGCTAATTGTGTATTAGTAAGAGGGAAATGTTCTTTTCCTTCAGGAAATATGTTCATTAACTAAAAATCTAAGCCTTCTGGAGTTTACTTGGGGTAAATCTTTCATTCTACATGTGGACAAGTGTCTCCTGCACATTATGGTTAGACTTTCCCAAGGAAAACGCAAAGTGTTCCAGTCCTGTTTTTACTAACCATAATTCAATCCTGGACAGGACAACAATATACGGGTAAAACATCCAACTTAACTCATGCATTGTTTTGCAACACGAAATGATTTTCTTTTTCCTTAGTGGGAGACCAGTTATGGATCAATAACGCAAATTATTGGGTCAAAAGTTTGACAGGGAACATGAGGAATCTGTGAAGAAGGGAGACAGGTAACAGCTATGAAATCCAAACAACTTAGGATGGAGACCGAGTCACCAAATGTCTCTTGGACCTCTGGCCAACCAAGCAGAGGATAGATGATAATTTTCACTGAGACTTTGCTTGTAATTTATGAGGATGTGGTGATAATTCACTTTTCTATAGGATGGGGAAGGAAGATGTAGTCTCACATGAGAGAAAATCTCACATTCCCGAAAATCTTCTTTTCCCCCCATTAATTGTCTGCTAATTTTTTACACACAGTCCCCTAATACAAAGCACAAACCACCCTGCCATGACTACATGTGTAACTGCTGAGAAGGATGTAGTCTTTTTTCTCCCCTTTTTTTTTGTCATCCTGGTAGCAGAAGACGAAATATGAATCATTGTTTCCAAATTATTTGGGAACAGCATTAAAGTAATGGTAGATTAAAATGTCTCCACATTAAAAAGCTAAATAAAATGAATAGATGTAATCCTAAAGAGAGAAGAATGAGTATTCTTCAAACACTGAATAGGGAACTTGGAAAAAGAAAAAGCTTAAAAAAAAAAAGTATTAATGCAAAAGAGATGGTCTTTACTTCCGCTTCACTGTAGAGCTTTTGCTACGGGCTTGTCTCAGCCCATTTGCAGCTTGTGTTTTGCTTCAGCTTTAAAGAAGCAGTCGGCAAAGGGACGAGTGGAGTTCCTATTTAAATAGAGGAGCTGTAAAAATAACACTCTGGTACAAAAATTTGTTCATATTTAAGGCTAGAGCTAGTGCTAGAGGAGCAGCGAAAGGCAGGGTTTCAGGAATTTGACCTAGTAAGTAATTTTTCAGAGCCCCTGATATTTCCTCCCTCCTTTCCCTCTGTAAATCCCTGGCAAAGGCACATCTGTAAAATTATTGTCTTGAACTCCAGTGAAAAGGCTGGATCAGAGGTATGCTTTTATTTGGAGCTATTATATCCCAGTAAAAACGTTTTCCTGGTGACGGAGGAAGCGTTTACATCCCGCTTCCTCCACGCTGCTCACGGCAGTGCCTCTGAAAATTCACCATTTGTGCTTGCAGAGCTGCTAGGAGCGTGTTACCTGACACAGACATGTAACTGCTCAGATGAGAAACCAGCTAGACAATTAGAGGAGACAGTTTTACCCTTCTCCTAGCAATTTTTTCATTTCCAGTATTATTCTTAGGTGATTGAGAGGAATATGATTTAATCTGGAGATCTCAGGCTTTGCTTTACTGCAGCAGTTAAAATTCCTGGAATAGCAACAGTGATGTTGATGATGCTGAGAGACACACAGCAAAGTAAACACATGTTATTTCCAGCTCTTTCAAAAATGCAAGAACAAACAAGGACAAAGTTAATAGGGAAATAACCACTTAGAAGCTTGACAACATGATAAACAAGATTTAAAAAGCAAAGTTTGAAGCGTTGGAGTCGGGGTGAGACGGAGCTGAGCAGAGACCAATACAAATATCCTTTTTAACTTTAAAAAGGACAGATGGTCTTATATTTCCCACTCAGGGGTTTTTGGGATTTGTTTTTTTTACCAGTGAAATGTTCCAAAATAAAAACAAAACCATATTTTGCATCTGAGAAGTAATGCTCATTTCCTCTGGGCCTGCTTAGCAAGGCACTTACCCCGTACAGAAAGTCCCTTTCTTTTGGGGTTGGGGAGCTTCCTCTTAAATTACGTCTACACTGTCCTCCTATTTTTGAGCGACAGTATTGTGTCCCATACCCAAAACTTTAATGCATCACATAGGAACGATTCCCTCGCGTGTGGTGATGAGAGACACCCAGATCTCTGCCTCTGACTCTTTAATTGCATTACAATGTTTTTCACTTGATGATGAAGCCTTTTAATATCTTGGTTGTGTGTGTTAAACTTTATAGTCAAATTATTCAGTTAAAAGCCCAGATATGCAGGAGGATAAACTGGTCAGCAGGAATTTGTATGCAGGCATCCTGTAAAGAATTAAGGCAATGAGAAAGAAATTCAGCTTTATTAGAGTATATAAGATGTAGCCATAGAAGGTGCCTGCATTAAGGTGTGCGTGTCTATCTGGCTATCTCTCTGTCTCCAGAACTGGATTAGAAATACGTAGTTTTCCTCTCTCTGGCTAATGACAGCCCACAAAGCCAAGCCTGAATGTGCAAACATTTTATCTAATAATAACAATAAAAAACTCTAATGAAAAAGGGCTCTTTATAGCTAAAACCTGAACTAAACGCATCCTCAAACATTTCTGACTGCTGTTCTGCTCGAGTTGTGACCTGTTGGAGAGCTTTGGCGCTTGCATTTCCAACTAATTTGATATCACCATTTTTTTTTGTGTGTGTGTTTTTTTTTGTTTTTTTTTTCTCTCTCTTTTGGTTGAAGCTTTGTCATTTGTTTCGAGGCTGTCATTTTTATTAGTCTCCCTGGCTGATCTTTTTGGGCTCTCGTCAGGTGGTGTGTGTTCTCCATTGTCTGCCTGGTCTTGGCAAGCTGTAGGTCCTTTTATTGCCATACGACGTGGGCGTGCTTGCAGCAGTAGCCTGTAATTATACCCACCACAGGTGACAGTTACACGAGAGCTTTGGTAATAATTTTAGCTGCCTGATCTGATGTTTATGAAGAGCGAACCCTCTTTGTGGTCTGGCTGGAGTTTGCTGTATTGTTTTGTGCTTTAGCCGTTTGATTTATGAAGCCCATTTTTTTTTTTTCCCTAATATATAACATCTTGTGTCTTTTGAAGTTCTGAAGTTTTGTAAGAGATTCTTGTTGATCATATGTCATTTTGTACATTTTTCTATTTATTTCTGCATATCTTTTATTTTGCTTCATCTGGCAGGGTACTCTTGCCTGTTGCTGGTTTATTTGTATATTTAACATTGCTGAACTCCTGTTTCTAACCACTCATTAACAGATATGCTGTGTTCTCCCAGCTGTGAGACTAATGCCAGATTAGCATTTAATTATGTTTTGTTTTTATCTTTGACTGTTATTTAACTTTTTTTTTTTTTATAAAAGATCAAATTCACTATCCATGAAGGCAGCACTGTTTCCTTTAGCCTTGATGGAATTGCAAAACTTGCATATGCCAAAGGTGAATTTAGCTCATGATTCTTACTGTTACCTTATGAACCTACATCCTGATGTTAGGAATTTGCTACAAAAAATGTGGGAAAGACTGAAGTGCACAGTGGCTGAAAACTAGCTTTTTTCTCTTTTGATGTCTTTGCAGTTTTAGATTCTTTAGAGGGACTTCAGATTAAATGCCTTGGGTGTCTTCTGAATTTGTGAGAAAGCAGTAATTTGTAATTCTTAGCAATTAACTGGTAGGTTGAAAAACAAGAGAAATTTATTTGTAACCATTTGATAGCTTATCTGGTCCTAAAGAGATGATATTCCATATCAGAATCCAATCATTTTTGTTTTCCCAATTTGCCTGTTGCCTTTCCTGAAAGTTCACTTTATTCATAGATTAGAAATTGCACAAACAAAGATGAAATTAGTATTCTAAGTTTAATGAGTGCTCTGTCGGGGTGAGACTCATTAAACAGGAGCATTTAAGCGTGAGAGAGAAGCTACTTACCCACTACTATTGGAAATACTAGAATTTGAGAAGCTTATGTGTAAAATTCTCAAATTTTGGCATGGATTTGCACTGTGCAAGCTGTATGGAAAAAAAGGCGTACAGCTCAGCCCAAACAGGAGAAAAAAAAAGACAGGAAACCCATGGTATCTGTTACGAAAATGGTATGCTTTAGGAAATGAAATTGTCATTAAAAGTAAAAATTCCTTTACTTTCTTAGTGTGCACTTTTTCCCCACAGAACCCCAGGTGTATTGATTTTCTTTCAGTCAGGATCTGCTTGGTTTTGTCTCATTATTCACATTACTTTGACCTGGCACCTCTGAGAAAGTACTTTAAAGCACTTAGTTTTACAGGAAAATTATAGACATTGACTGTTATCTCCCTTGTTATTGGTGTAGCAAGCCTATCAGTATTTTGTGTTTTTTTTTTTTTTTTAATTTTTAAAAGGCAAATCCTTTGTTTTTAACACAAATCATCATAGAACAGTGCATCCCTTTGAAACATATAGGCAGTTTTTATTCTTCTAAAATGAGGGAAGTAGAGACACGTCTGTAGGCGGTTTAAATCACTGTAACTCCATTAACTTCAGCAAACCTATGTTATTTAACGTCAGTTTAAAATCCATTCTCATTTTGGGGCAAATCCTGTGTGAATAGGAGCAGCAGGATTTCTGAAGAGGAGGAAACTCCTGTAGGTGGCGATGGACCCTCAGGAATGAGCTGGCTCTGGCACTCAGGCTTTTGTCAGATTTTTCTGGCAGGTTTTCTTTCTCTTGCTTGAACTATTTTATTTTTAATTTAATTCACCCGTTCTCTCAGCGCTAATCTAACACTAGTTGCAGAAATCTTGACAACTGGAAGAAATTTCCTATGTGAAGGTAATGCAACATTTTGGTTTTATGATGGAGACAGATCCACCTGGAGGGGTTTCTCTTAAAGCATTCTACTTCTTGTGGGGCTTTTAAAAAAAATTTTCTTTTAAATAAGAGAGAGTTGGATCCTTTGCAAGATCTGAAATAAAAGGAGATTAGTATAGAGGCTACAGAGCAAATATATTTTTAAAAAGCCTTTTCTCTTTTAGTTTTGCTTTCCTTCAGTAGCAGCTAGGATGTACTTTGACTTACAGGTTAGACTTAGCAACTAGGAAGTTCTCAGGTAGTTTAAGGATAGCAATAAATAAATCTGTATATGTCCCTTCCATTTTTTCAGCCTTCATTCAAACATAAAGCTGGAGCAATAGGATAACTGCAAAATTCCAGAAATCTGATTTAAAAAAAAAAAATCTGTACTATTAATTATTAATAAGTTTAACTACTGCCACAGTAAAGGATTACACTGGGATCAGTAGCATCAATAGAGTTTTGATCACTTTCCCCCCCACTTAATGAAAATTAAATCTATTAATAATGACATCTACACTGTGGTCAAACTTAGCTTGATTTCAGGTGTGGTGTGTTTTTTTGTTTGTTTGTTTTAAAGGCAGTGCTGTGATTTAGAGAAGTGTTAATAAATATGTAAAACATGGTGTTTTGTCCTGGTCTAATCTGCTGATTTATTTTAGCCTTAACATTACCTGTGTAAAACCAGCATGTTGACTGATGAATATCTCATGTGAGCAAAATTCTCCACTAAATCAGCCTTTATTTACTCTGCTAGCTCAGGTTCAGAACTTTCTACTTGCTTTTTGGGAGAAGTCGCTGTCTTCTGTACTTTTCCTCAGCTTTCATCTTGTAATGGAACAGAGAGGCTGCACAGCTCTGTATCAAAGCCAATTGTCAACTTTCATTAGATGTAGCCTATTGTTTGTTCAGATTAGAAATAACTGCATTACACTTTGACTTTGAAGGCTTGTTTGTTTTTAAATATACTTGGTATATGTGACCTTTTTGTCATTTGTGATGCATTTGGCTTGACAAATTTGAGATACACATTTTAACAGCAGCAAAAACTCCTTGTAATGCAGGTGCTTCACAAAAGGCACTTTCTGTAGGTCTAGAAAAGTAAAACAAAATCCTGCAGCTAATACAAAGTATTAATAGATTCATATAAAGTATTGTTAGCTAGTACTGTACCTCAGATACATTGCATGGGAGGAAAAAAACCCCACAGCTTGGTAGGACTGCGGTTCTTTAGCAGTGGGTGGGAATCCAGTCAGTTGATCTTAAACCCCTTTATGCATTGTCCATAGGAGAACTGTTCAGACATGGCCTCTGTCAAAACAGGATGGCAAGAAAGTATAATTCCATTTTAAAAATGCACTAAGCAAATGTTATTAAAATATTTAGAGTATTACATGGGAAATGCATAATTGATTCAGTGATATTAGCTTTTTTTTTTTTTTTTAAACTGAACTTGCCCATCAGGAATTAGATGATGACTTGTTCTAGCAGTTAAGAAAACTTCCCCAGATACTTCCATGTACGCATTTGGGAAAATTATTTGCAGTGATGTATTTCAATTTCCTTAATAGATTAGGCATCTCTTCCTAATTCCCTTTTCCTCAAGTCCCTCCACAGGGGTTAAAAAATGAAGTATTTTGAAATTATTATCAGATAACTGTTTCTGTGGATTAAAAAAAAAATCTATGCTTTTTTAAAAACAGATTTATTTCCAAAGCTGGGAAATAAACAGTGGTGGTAGAAAGGAAATATGCGATTAATAATAGTGAAGACATTTTGCAGAGCTACTCTGGATTGTTGTAATCCTTTTTTTTTTTTTTCCTCTTTTTTTTTTTTTTTTTTTTTTTTCCTGGGAAGTAGTACTTCTATAACAGCATGCATTGCAATGGCTTTCCTGCTTTCTATTTTAAGAGTTGTATGAATATTAGCCGAGATAGTGGCCAATGAATCCTGTCTTACACACTGATACCTATAGCAACATACAGAGTGACTATGAGATCAAATGCTCTGGTTAAAAAGCCTTAGGGAAGCATTATGTGTCTGAGGTCTGATCTATTGTCTGGGAGGTCGGAGAGTGTTAATGCACTCTGCAAAGATTAGACTCCCCCTCTAATTGCTCCAACACTTCCTTAAAGGATTTAAACAGTCGGGAAAGGTGATGCTCCTTGTCAATTTTTGTCTTCTGACAGCCGTTGAAGTTTATCTGTCTTTCCACGGAGACCACTAGATCACGTAAACCAGGCTATGTCAAAAGCATGAACCCTGAATTAGGACTAAGAGCAATGAATGCCGTTATTTACAGCTTCGTTATTTCAGCTTTTAACTACTTTAAGGGTTGGGGACTGGATCGCTCTTACATGGCGTTCCATTTCCATTTGGTGATGAGAACTCCCAAAGTCCCACAAAAAGTTTAACTCAGAGTTTGACGAAAAGTCACCCTTTCAGTTCTGAAGTGGATCAGATTATTGTCTGCATCCCTCGGAGTGCGGCTGGCGCTTCCCACCACATCTCTCCGGTACCAAGTCGGTGCGTAAGGACCACTGCTGTTGTGCGTAGTGCAGCTCATTTATCCAAGTGCAGTGCTAAATCTGAGCTACTGAGAGGCATCTTTGCTGTTTACCCCAAATTTTTCCTTTCTCTCACTAAGTCAGATAAGGACTTGATTTCCCTTGGTTCATAGACCCTAAATCGTGTATTAAAAAAAAAAAATTAAAAATCTAGTAAAGCTCATGCAGGAAAGTTTTGGTTTTGTGGGATTTTTTTTTCTTTTTTTTTTCCCTGCTGCTTGACCAGTATGTCCCCACTGACAAGTACCTGACCCCTGTCACTGGTTTTACAAAGCAAAATAGAAATTTGCCCAGTGGATCAGAACGACTTAAAACAACTAGATTATTATTTTGCAGTCTAGCTGTTTGAAAATCAGCACCAAATAGTTTTGGTGCTGGTTTAGAGGACTAGCTTGTTATAATGGCTTAGGTTTGCAAAGGGTGCTGCTTTTGCTTGGAAAAGCACTTTAAGAGCAAGGGATGAAAAAAGGTGAACGTTCCTGAGAAACGACCAGCACAGCTCGACCCCAGGAGAATCTGGAAGATTTAATCTCTCTGCAACAAGACCATGGTACCCTCACGTTCACAGTAGGGTAACATTATTGTTACGAGAGTGGAATTTGACCCATCTTTTTGAAAATGTCTGTTCCTGTTTCACAGCGAGATGTGAGTATGTCTTGTTTCACTGCAGCTCACACAAAGTGACAGGTCTTGCCGAAGAGAGAGCCATCCTGTAGTTATTTTTTTTTTCTAGAGGATCAGAAGCTTTTTAATTTGAGATAATGTCTGTGTTTTTGCTGGTCCTGCAGCATCTAGATGTGTTGGTGTATATAATCCATTTCACACATAAAAATGTATAAATGTGACCTATATAAATATACATATATTTAATGCCTCTTTTCTAGACTCTGAGCAGATGACTAATACAGCTGTTCAAAGGAGAAAAATTTTTTTTTTTTTTTTTTTTTTTAAAAGCCCTCTTGGCTCTGAATCGGAAATTGAGGAGCAGAATTCATCAAGTGTATTCTGATCGTTCTCACATGGGTAGTTCCTCCTTCCCTTCCTGTATAGTGTGTTCCTTTACGCTGTTGCTATATCACATGAAATGTTTCATCTGTATATAAAAATTAAAAATTCAAACAAAAATCTGGCCCACATGAAGAACAGGCCCTTTGGGCATATGGTTCATTATGCATATTCGTTTAATTACTAAAACACTTGGGATGTCTCTACTGCCCTTGCTTTCAACTTGTAAAGTTGGATCTGTTCTGCAGCACAGAATATGTTGAACAGGCATGTGTCATAAAGGACTTCAGTTTTCTCCTACTTAAAACTCTATGTAATGTTCTTGGCTGGATTGTTCGAATTTACTGAATATTAGTGCAGTCCACTGCATCAAAACAGCGATTCGGGATCTCTTTTCCCTCAACACCTTCTCTAACCCCAAAAAGGCAAGTTTTACAGCGGTTAGTTCAGAGTTGGGTATCGTATCGAACTAACGTGGCACTAAGGATTTTGATTTCAGGCACATTCCCACAAAGCACCTAAAGACGCATGTTGAAGCTGTATAACTTTTATTAGCTAAGAAGGGATTGCTGTGATAGTGTGACTTTAATTGATTTTCAGGGCAAACAGGTGGTGATGGTTTAGGCATCCCCTAGTCTCCTGCCATTCCTGATTTGGAGCTGCACATATAATAGCTTTATTAAAATAAACAATCTTCTGGCTTTAGTTTTACCTGAACAGCTGCCTGAAATTGCAAGAGTCTTACAACCTTTTTTTTTTTTTTTTTTTTTGGTTCTGTATTTTGGAAAGCAAGATGCTATAGGTCTGCTAGTGGAAAATCTCTATTACATAGTTATGCTGTCAATATGTAGATTTTTTCTTTTTTTTTTTTTTTTTTTTTGTGTCACTGCTGTTGTTGCTAGCTTACAATAGTAACATATTTAGGGTATAATTACAGTGAGTCTCCCAGTCAGCTCCATGCATTTGTTCTGTAACGCAGTGATTTTGCCACACTGCGGATTATGAACCTGCTGAAACTGTTGGAGTGTGGTGTGAT
Source organism: Chlamydotis macqueenii (assembly GCF_036417535.1). Classification (NCBI taxonomy): domain Eukaryota; kingdom Metazoa; phylum Chordata; class Aves; order Otidiformes; family Otididae; genus Chlamydotis; species Chlamydotis macqueenii. Next base: position 6,244,728 of record NC_141567.1, on the reverse strand, counting down.
CACTGTCACTGCTCTCAGTGCCCAGCACGTGTATCATGTGCTGGGGTTCAGTTATGGTTTTTGCTCTTCTGTTGACTGTGGGAAACGAGTCTCGGGTAGATGAAGAGAAGTTCTGGGCTCTGGCACAGGGCTGTGGTGGGGAATCCCATGTACAGCATAAGGAAATAGAAGAATCTGAAATTCTTTGCCTGAAAGGATGGAATCTTACTGCTTTACATGTGCTTCATAGGTTTTTTCAGGTTTCTGACATTGTGATCTGGGTTTACTGGGATGTTTTTATTTTTAATTTCTTTAATTTAAATTTTTACTCCTTCAGTCTGGAAACATTTCTTTAGAATTGGAGGTTTTGGAAAAGAGAGTACCAGACATTTTTGCAGCATTACTGTATACAAGCATCTATTTCTAATTTATGTGGGTTTACTGCAATCTGATTTTTTTTTTTTAAATGCCATAGCTGGAGACTGCCAGGGAAGTAACCTTGTGTGTGATCCTCCTGCCACTGATCACTGAATTAAGTCTAATTAAATATACTTGCTTTATTAGAGAGCCCTTTATCCTTTACTCATTCAGTTCTAATATACGCTATGAGCGTGAAGAAGGAAGTCATTATAGCAGTTTAAACATATCATTTAAGCCTCCCATTTGCTACCAATTGTAACCCAATGTTGAGAGCCCAAAGTTAAAGAACATTTCCACTCTCTGTACCATTACATCACCATCTGACCCTCACTGCTAATGTTTCTCACGATGTTAACAAATACGTCTCCAAAGTAAGTGGACATTTATCAGCTCAGCTAATGATAAATTTTTTCATGACCCTTTTAAGGTGTTCACCTTATCCAGAATAAATAAAATTAGCCTACATTTTTGCCTCCTTTTAAATAGCACAGATATTTTTTTCTGACACTTTTTGGAAGAATTATTTACTATAGGATCAGGCTTTTAACTTGCATAATGCCTGTCTTCCCTGCAAATAGATCATAACTTTCTGTATGAGAGTAATTCCAAAACTATGACCCTGCTGATAAACAAACCAAAACATTAGAGATAAAAATGACTATTTAATTTAGCTACGATATAAACCAAATTTTCTGTTTTTTTTTTTTTGGCATGCCACCCTCTCTTTGTTTTAGGATCTTCCCCCGTTGCCTTTGTCTGTGATAGTTACCACTTTAGAAATAACACGCAGACTTATTCCCCTGACCCACTCCCAGCAGATTACCCCAAAAGAAAGAAAACTGTTGTAATATTTTTTTCCCTGTTTTTTCAATTTTAAGCTTGTTGCTTGAGGGTCTTAACTGTATTTCACTTGGCACAGGAAATGTAAAATATGTTAGATAAAAGCATGAGGGAAAAATTAGACCAGTCAGCATGCTAGCAAACAGCTATTTCTTCAGTGTCTGCAGCCTAAAAGGATTTGAAGGCTTTTACTCTAGTACGTACACAAAAATAGAACCTAAAACTTGTGGTGTTGTAGTAGGGTTTGTTTTGGTTAACCTCTTTTGGGGTTAGGGATAATGAGAAAGGAGCAGCTACAAGGAAACTGTATAGAGACAGACTGACTTGTTTGGGAGCCGTTAGCCTTTGGGGTCTATATGTAGGTGTCTTAAAGGACAAAGAAGACACCCCCAGGCACACCCCTGTTTGTGTTGGAAATTATCATCCACACCGACCATTTTGACAGATAGTCTTCGAATACCTGGAATGCAATATATGAATCTTAACTTACCTATAAACTTAACAGGTGGTAAGTTCAGTTGAAATAAATTTGAACCACGAGACTCTTTCCTGACCCCTCATGAAAGAAAGATCTCTAAGGATCTTGTTTTTATTTTCCTAGGCTGGCTAATGTCATTCATGTAGCTAAAATAATAAAAATAAAGGACAACTCTCACTTTTTAGTTGGTTTGATTTTTATTTTCTTGTTATCTCCTTCTCATTCCAGGCGTTGTTATGAATAAAGAGTAATTCCGTTGAACATGTTAATGACAAAAGTAATTCAGGATCAGTGTGTGGACATTTTGTGTTTGCAGTCTTAAGTGTTGCATCCCAACCTTGCCTGGTGAAGTTACCAACAGCAGTGTCCCAAGAGGACGCTGGAGAACAGATTGTAGTATTGTCAACTCTTCTGATTTTGCTGCGATTTTTGCAGAATAACATGCTTTTTCTTAAAGTGCCATTTCTTAGAGTCCTGTGATTGCACATGAATCACAGCTTTCATTTAAAACACAAATGAGTTTCTACTTCCTAGCAGCAGCAAAGAAAATGAGATCCCCCTGAAAAGTCTAAACTAGACAGTGATAAAAAAGACCCTAACATATATTGACTTAAACAGTATTAGATTTTTTTTGTGTGTTCTTCAGGGATTTTTTGGTTGGTTGCTTTATGTCATTTTGTTGGATATTGGGTTTTTTCTTTTCTTTTTCAATGTTCAAACTGGTGTTAAAATTGTGAGCCTGATGAGTTTAATTCCTATACTTCTGCCTCCTTCCTTTGAAGGCTTTATTCTGTCATCCTTTTCCTTGCTGCATCCTCACACGTGGTGTAAATTGTCAAGCACAAGTTGTGTGTCTCAGGTTTTTCCCCCTCTTAACCTCATTCTGGGACACTTTCTCAGCAAGCTGCAGCTGGGACAAGCAGGGATGGGACATGTGGGTATAGCAGCAGGACATGGCCTTGCAGCTGCGTCATTTAGCCTACACAGGCAACTGAGGTGGGCAAACATGGTGACAATGTTTCTGTCACCCAGAGCGGCTTCTGAAAAAAAAAAATTAGATCTACATGATAGCAAATTGTACGAACATATCCTTTATTCCTACTTCTCAATTCTGTGTAGTTGTGCATGTAATACAGACGGAGTTATTTTGGGGCACAATTTGATGTTTTGCTTTGGCTTTGAGGTGTTTAGGTAGATTTTTTTTGTGTGTGTGTGTCTGTATGTCTTTGGGTTTAGATTCCAATTGTGTTTGCGCCCACAACAGAGAGCTTGTGTAGAAGAGCTAAGATTTTTGGCTGCATTACGATCTTGAAAAATTAGTAAATTGTACGCTGATGTGTGGAGCAATGCGAAGATAATTTGTAATGTGGCATAAATATTTAAAGACCTCTGTTCCTTCAGGTCACTTTTGATTTTGGTCATCGCTGTTCAATACAGTGCATGTTTCATGTTTCATACCACTGTTGAGATGATCTGCATTCTTTTGCTGGAGACAGAAAAAGCAAATTGAATCTAAAGTAAATAAGTTTCTTCTGACAGTGACAGTTTATTTAAGCACAATTTCTCTTCCTGACATATTCTTCATTGTTGCATTGCAATGAGGGAGCAACTCTACTCATAACCAGCCTCTCTTTGAGCTCCAGCTTGGTGGCTATGAAGTAGCACCTCACCTGAACTCTCAGGTAGCACCTGAGAGTAGCACCTCAGGTGAACTCTCACCTGGCCAGGGCATGGTGAGAGAGCATCTTGCAGATATGGGAAGGAGAGTATTACCAAGAGCAATGCTGGAATGCGTCTTTGGAAGAGGATCTTCCAAAAGAGGTTACCCAGGACATGGAGAAGGCTGAGGTTCTCAATGACTTTTTTGCCTCAGTCTTCACCGACAAGAGTTCCTGTCCCACTGCCCAAGCTGTAGAAGGTGCAAGCAGGGACTGCGAGAATAAAGAACTGCCCATTGTACTCGAAGAGCAGGTTCGGGATCATCTGAGGAACCTGAAGGTGCACAAGTCCATGGGTCCTGATGAGATCCATCCGCGGGTCCTGAGGGAACTGGCGGATGAAGTTGCCAAGCCACTGGCTATCGTATTTGAGAAGTCGTGGCGGTCTGGTGAGGTCCCCGATGACTGGAAGAGAGGGAACATAACCCCAATTTTTAAAAAGGGGAGTAAGGAAGACCCAGGTAACTACAGGCCGGTCAGCCTCACCTCTGTGCCTGGCAAGGTCATGGAGCAGATTCTCCTGGAAACCATGCTAAGGCACATGGAGAGCAAGGAGGTGGTTGGTGACAGCCAACATGGCTTCACCAAGGGCAGATCATGCCTGACCAATTTGGTGGCCTTCTATGACGGGGTGACGGCATCGGTGGACAAGGGACGAGCAACTGACATCATCTGCCTGGACTTGTGCAAAGCTTTTGACACTGTCCCGCACAACATCCTTCTCTCTAAACTAGAGAGACATGGGTTTGATGGACGGACCACTCGGTGGATAAGGAGTTGGCTGGATGGCCACACTCAGAGAGTGGTGGTCAACGGCTCAATGTCCATGTGGAGACCGGTCACGAGTGGCGTCCCTCAGGGGTCCGTGCTGGGCCCGGCCCTGTTCAACATCTTTGTCGGCGACATGGACAGTGGGATAGAGTGCACCCTCAGCAAGTTCGCCAGCGACACCAAGTTGTGTGGTGCCGTCGACACGCTGGAAGGGAGGGATGCCATCCAGAGGGACCTTGACAGGCTGGAGAGGTGGGCCCGTGCCAACCTCATGAAGTTCAAGCAGGCCAAGTGCAAGGTCCTGCACCTGGGTCATGGCAATCCCAGGCACAAATCCAGGCTGGGCGGAGAATGGATTGAGAGCAGCCCTGAGGAGAAGGTCTTGGGAGTGCTGGTGGATGAGAAGCTTAACATGAGCAGGCAATGTGCCCTTGCGGCCCAGAAGGCCAACCGCATCCTGGGCTGCATCAAGAGAAGCGTGGCCAGCAGGTCGAGGGAGGTGATTCTGCCCCTCTACTCTGCCCTGGTGAGACCCCACCTGGAGTACTGTGTCCAGTTCTGGAGCCCCCAACACAAGAAGGACATGGACCAGTTGGAGAAGGTCCAGAGGAGGGCCACGAAGATGATAAAAGGGCTGGAGCACCTCTCTTATGAGGACAGGCTGAGAGAGTTGGGGCTGTTCAGCCTGGAGAAGAGGAGGCTCCGGGGAGACCTGATAGTGGTCTTCCAGTACCTCAAGGGGGCCTACAAGAAAGATGGGGAAAGGCTGTTTAGTAGGGCCTGTTGCGATAGGACGAGAGGTAATGGTTTTAAAATAGAGGGGGGTAGATTTAGATTAGAAATTAGGAAAAAATTTTTTACGATGCGAGTTATAGAACACTGGAACAGGTTGCCCAGAAAGGTGGTGGAGGCCCCATCCCTGGAAACATTCAAGGCCAGGCTGGATGAGGCTCTGAGCAACCTGATCTAGTTGGGGATGTCCCTGCTCCTTGCAGGGGGGTTGGACTAGATGACCTTTGAAGGTCCCTTCCAACCCTAACCATTCTATGATTCTTTGATCTGTTCTTGAAAAAAGAAAAGAAGAATCTTTGAAAGAAGCACTGTAGTGGGAAATACATGCTACGTGACTGCCTCAACCTTTGTTTGCCATGCCCTGAGATGGGGCTATATTGGGCTGATTTCCATAATCGTTACAGGCTTTTAATATTCTCACTAGTCCAGTGCGCAAGCCAGCCGAAAAGCGCAGACCTCGTTACTGCACTCACATCATCTGGCTGAGCCCTGATTTCTGTTAGTGTGGGCTCGGCACCACTGTGTCCAGGCACCCATATTGCCCGTATCTCTCCCAGATACCTCCGTGCATGCAGATATATATATACATATGCACAAATATCCTGCCCTATGTCAGTGTGTTCATTCCCTCCTCTACTCTTTTACTCTCCCGTTCTAAGGGCAGGAATAAGTATCTGTCAGAAATAATTTGTTGTCGACAGGCTTATTGCCTCCAAGGGATTTGAATGCCCTTTTGGGGAGCCAGTATCTTACATTATTGGTTAATATCCTGTATTTTGTTTGGGGCAGAGGAACTGAAAGCTTAAAAAAAAAAAATGCTAGACAGTTTGTCCCTGAATATTTAGCTGAAGAAATTTCTCATCTTTTACAGAGTCCATTTCAGCATACATGGCAACTTGAGACTACATAACCCAGACATAAGTTAAAAATATGTAATTTCTCTCTCTTGTAAATAAAGCGGAGCACGTCTTTGTCTCTCAAATCAAAGTCAGTGTTTTGATTTAGTTCAAAACATCACTTGGACATTCACAGCAGTATCAGCTCAAGTTTTTCTCCTGACTTCATGAATTGCATAGACTATGTTTAAAAATTGCAAGGAAACTTTTGACGAACCTGTTAGTAGTTTAGAGTTCAGTTAAATTGTATGTGCTTTTGAAACTTGGAGTTTCGAATAGTATTTTTCACAGCTCCACTGATGAGGCATTTCATTAGCATTGGAGCCTACACTGGCTGAGAAAATAACCTCTTACCATAGGTTCCTTGCATGTATTTAATCTCCTTTCACTTTTATTTTTTCCATCTGATGGAATGTATCCCTCTCCTTCTCCCATCACTGTTGTTTTCCAAGAATTATTCTGTCACACAACACAGCATCTTTTACTTCTCCACAAAGACATGCCAGGTCAAAAAGATCTTGTTTTTTAGAGTTAAAAAAAAATTATAATTACTGTCTAGAAAAATTACACAGAAAATCTAATGGTAAGTTTCTAAACCTCTTAAAACTGTTCTAACCCATGGCTGTGGGTTTGCTGGTGACAAATGTTTTATGGGCATACTTTAGTAGACACCCGTCTAAAATCTGTTCTTAATAGTCAGATCCTAAATTGGAACCAGAGGGGCAGAAAAACCAGATTTGAAACGTGTTTCTAAGGGTTTGTTTTTACTTTCAGTTGAGACTGCCTTCTCTCATCTTTTGTTCTGTTGTCAAAAGGGCCACTCTCATGGTTGTTCAAACTCCGTGCTTCTTGACAGGAACAGTTGGACCCCTCTTCAATGATTTTCAGATGAAACGGCTTCCAAACCTCCAGAGCTTTAACTTGTAGTTATTAGGCCCTTTGAAATAGCAACACATTAATCAGCTGAAATCAAGTGGTCCTTTCTCTAAGGCTGTGATATTGCTACTCTCTTCTAGGTAGAGCTCTAGTCTAAATATTAGTTTCAAGAGCTCTTTTCTTTTTTTTTTTTTTTTCTCTAGATATGTCTATCCCATTTCTATTTCCTTTTTGTTCGTTGTTTCATAATGCTATGAATTAAATTGCTCAGTTCTATAATAGGCTTTTATACTCTCAAACTGCGTTAAAAGAAGTAACACAGAAAGCTAACTTCCACTGTTTTTTTAGAAATTGGCTACTGTCTTTTTAATTTCTCCCATGGACAATATGAAGCCCAGCAAAAAAAGGTATCAATAATATAATAAATTATGTCTGACAGAATTTGGTCTAGCAATGATGTGATGTATTGTGAAGAAAGTATGGTTTGTTAAAACCAGATCACTTGAAATGGGGGCTTGGATTCTGTCCCTGACTTCTGCATATTGAGCAAGTGATCTGAACCTGTTAATGACTTCCCCTACCAGCCCATGTATTAAGAAAGAGACAGACTAGGGATTACAAGAAATGAAGAAGATATTGTTCCATACAGTAGTCATTGTATACATCAGCAGCTGAACCATTCTTTAGTTTTGGCAAAAGGTATTACTGAGAAAATAATTTAGGGAGGATAATGCAGGAGCTTCTCCCAGGCATAAGCTGTAACTGGGGAGAAAATAAAAACATGCACGATTGAGAACCTTGTAATTTGAGGAGCGGATGTCTATATCACAGGGCTGCTGATGCTATAGTCAGTGTCAGGGAGCTGTGTGAAAGTTGATAAAATAGGACATGGGTCTGTTTGGGAAGTGCTTTGAAAGCTGATGCTGCAGAACTACTCAAAAGGCCGTTAGAATGCAGAAATATTTCTATTCACTTTACAAACACCCTCAGAACTTTTATTACATACTGTATGTTCACAGCAATCATTTCCTGTACTTCCTAGGCTAAATAATTTCTGCATAGCTAAATCAATTTGTCTTGTCTGTGTTGTGTCACAGTAATGAAAGTTCCATCTTTTGCGACGGTAGCAGTAAAGCAACTCTTCTTAAGGAGATACAGAAGCTCTATCAAAGCATCGCTTTCTGAGTTATAACTCAGCAACCGATTAACTAGTCAGCATTAGGAAGAAAGCAACAGTATGCCTCAGCTATCAACTGAGACTACAGTGAGATTTTGTAATTAAGTTTTAAGTTTTATTTGAGGTCTTAAACTTAATACACAAAATGTACTGTTGGATCTAAAATCAGCAAGGTCTTGGTTTGGTATCTTGCCTAGATGACCTGTGATTGCAAGGTTGTATTATACTTGCAACTAAGCAAAGTGATGTTCATATAGGATGGTGACAGATGCACTAAAATTGGTTCAAGTCCTGCAACTGAATGAATGAAGAGAGGTTCTTCAAGAGCTTCATTGACTCCGTTAGGACTTTGCCTAGCTGACTGCCAGTGGAGTCTTTCTGCTGCATTGGGAAGAACTGAGTTCGCTGATGCCCCAGGGAGATGATGTAAATGCAGCCTCCTCCAACAGGCTGAAGCAAGTGTTTTGAATTAATACCTGGCAATGTGAATTTCCATGAAGGAGTTTACATAAGGATCAGATGTATATTTGTGTGTGTCTGTTTTTATCTGTCTATATATACTCGGGAAGATGTCCGTATAGATACATACAATAATAGGTCTTTTTTCTTTCGAGTGACATTTGAGGTAGGACAGGAGCTGGTATCACCTTCACTTTTTCTTACAAAGCAAGTAGAGATTCATCCAAGGGAGTTGGAATAGCTTCAGAGGAACTTGTTTGGGTTAGAACTTCTCATTTATGGAAGACTTTTTAGCTTGGAAGATCACGGTTTTGAAGTCTGTATTAACTGAAGCCATGCAAGACTCCTGTAAGACAGATCAAGTACCATGCTTCCCTGGCCAGGATTCTCATGTCTCTGTTGCCCTGCTTATATATGAAATGTGACTATTAGAAACACTATCAGTTCTAATTTTTTCGTATGTTGAAAAGCAGGATCAAAAAGAAAAAAAAAAATCAAAACCAAACCCTCTTCTATGTTCCTATGCTGCAAATCAGTAGTGTGGGATATATTGTCTGGATGTCAGCCCATTTTATAAATGAATATATCTCAAAGATTGTTTTACTGGCCTACAAATGCCAAGAACAGGATGACAGCCTAATTCCTTGCATAGCAACAGCTAACATAAAATCAGGTTCACTCTCAAAAATGCAACTGCTGCTTGGGCAGGGTTACATACACAGTCATTGTTTCTTGGTTTTATGTTTGGCCCCTGGTAGATATTAACTGGCCATTTGTCTGATGTCAGACAAGTCTTTTTGTTGAAAAGTTACAACAGCTGCTGTTTTGTAGGGGTATAAATTCTCACCCCATTGAATGCAGTAGGGAGTGCTGCTTTGGTACAGTGTGGTTAGACTTTCAGGTCCATAACACAAAATACATTGCCATAAATATCCCATTCAGCAAGTGCCAGCATTGCCTTTATATGTAGTGTCTGACGGGCCAAGGATGAAGGGAGGTAGAGATTTAACTTTCTAATCCACCCATAGAGTTTTCCTTCATTCCAATTTGACATACATTAACTGGATCTGACTCTTTTTCACCTACCTGTATTATTCTAAAAATGTTATTTTTGTTTCTGATCATTCCAGGTTCCTTTGAGGGAAGAAAATTTGGATAAATGTGCTTGTGCCTTGTCTAAAGGAGATTGTTAATATAGTTTCAAGTTACTAGCAGCATTAGGTAGTTCTTCTAGAAACACTATATATGAGTAGAAAAGGAAACGGGATCACTAGATGCATTTTATGGCAGTTCTGGATTTAGTTTATTGACTTTGCATTGCCAGCGAGTCTGAGTTTGGAGTCCGTTCATGTATCGTTGGTACTTGTAAGGATTGCAGTTTGGCTTGGTATCATTTTCATTGGAAAATCCTAAGTGCTTGTTAAATCCCCATCATGTTAGTTATATGTCTTGCTGATCTGATACGTGGAGCAGAACTTCAAAATTTGGCTTCTGGTTTTGCTGTTAGTGGCTTTTGTCAGATACCACTCCAAATGTACAAACTCGTGCCATTTCTGGGCAGAGAGACTCCAAGTGACCAGTGAAATTGGAACATACTGTGCTGAAAAATTGGAAGGGTGTGGGAATGGAGCCTAGGCTTATTAGATCCCTTTTGAAAATAATATATCACATGCAACCTAGAGCCTTACTTCCTGGAAGGTGATGGTCCTTCCTCTGTGGTGCTATGCGGAGAACGTAGGTGGATTAAAGGTGAAGATGCATTTGCTTATCATGTCCTGTGGAGTGACCACAGAGCTGGATGGCTTCTGTTGCACAAGAGGAGGAAAGTCTCCTCTAGCCTGTGAAAGACCTCCTGGCAATTAGCGCTTGTTGAAGTGGAGCAGGTTTACCTCTACAAGTGGGTCTGTTATGCACTAGCGCTAAGGACAAAGGGCTTTCAGGCTTGAGAGGGTCCCAGGAAGGAGTGAATAAAGCCTTCAGACTAACCTTATGTTCATGGCCTTGTACTTCAGCAGACACAGGGGAGGAGAAGCTAATAAATGGCAGCCTAATGGATCCGAACAGAATAGAAAGAGAATGCGCTCTGCGAGTGGATTTTCTTTGCCAAAGTAATAATATGAATGAGGTTAACAGAGATTCAAGGATGAATGTACATAGGGATAATGACTGAAAGGCTTTCTTATATGTCTTTCTCTTTAAACACTTGTATGTATTCCCTTCCGCTGCTTTATTTCTCCCAGGTATTTGTGGTCACTGTCTGGAGCGTGGAACTGTACATGGTGCCCCTGGCTTTGCTGGTGCTCTTTGCATACAACTTCTCCCTCGTCACGACAGGGAAGATCAACAACACCCAAGATACCCAGGCAAGTAAAATGGCAGTAACATTTCTGGCAGCCCCAGCTTGAGTTTGCCCTTGAGCAAAATGTCATGCATTTTTATGGTATTAAGCTAGTTGTGTAATGAAACAGCATTTTTGTTTCAAAGTTACTTGAAAAGAAACCTCAACCCTCTCAATTTTCGTGATTCAATTCAAGCAATAAACAATTCAGAGTAGTAGGAGAAGATGACGAGACTGTGTAGGAGGGGGATTTCACTTACTAAATAACTACAAACATTTTTAACTAAGTTGAATTAAGAAAGATTTGCAAAGCAACACGTTCATAAAACCCATGCCACTACAGCTTTTATACTTTGCACCACATTGATGATTAATGATTCACAGAATAGGAAAGTCAGTAGAAGCCAAAAGATAAGCTGTTTTAAACCTTGTCCTGCTATCTGAGTCTCTAAGAAGCCCTTATTTCTCCTCCCCACTCTCTACTTTTGCATGACAAATGCTTTTATTTTTCCCTGAAGTTTATCCTTCAGTTTAACTTGATCTGGGAGAAAAAAAAAAAACAAACAAAAATAATTACAACATGTGTGACAAAGTGCTATTGTTGAGGTATGAAATGCTATTTGATGTTGACCACTGTCTTTACTCACACAACAATGGCAATTACATGTAGAAATGAGAGTAAATTAATGGATGTCCATAATAGTCTGATTTTAAATGTGTAATAAGTACAGTAGTGAAATACAGGCCGAATTATAGCTTCCTTCCAACTTTTTATCAAAAGATGATTGACGTTTCTATCCACGAAGAATACCTTTACCCAAATGAATCGAGTGGATTTTATACGAATAACTGAAAAGATCAATAGCTAGTGTATTAGTTTTACTGAGAAGAGTTGCTCCTACTTCAGTGTTTATCTATTCCCAAGTGGAAAGATTGTTGGAAAATAGGGGAAGTTGCATTATCCAGGCTGAGATATAGACCCGATTTGAAAACAAATGGTAAAAGAAATGGTTTTCTCTAAGTTCAGCCAAGTCCAGAATAACATAGAAAGATATTGTGTGTCTTTAGTGATTACTTTATTTCATCAAGAAAATAAGAACTTCCCATCTGGGAGAGTCCTAAGCAAACAGGTGTTTCTATTTTCTAATACAAAAGACAATATAAAAATAATAACTTACCCAGAAAAAAAATACACAGAGAATACCTTCCAGCACGCATCACTCATCCTGTGGTGAGTTTGTTGCATGTTCAGGTGAGGAGAGTTTCATGTAACTCAGCAAAATTGAGCAGTACATCGTTTAGGTGGATACTACAAAGAGATGATATCAGATAATACAGGTTAATTGTAGTAGTACTAAAGAGAGGTCCATCAGAGAGTTAGCCCTTTTCCTGTCACACATCCTGTGAGCAATGAGATGCTGTGAAAATCAGGGTTGCGTTTTGCATAAGCAAAGTTCCACATCTGCCGAAGTGCTTTGCAGGATTGGGATCATATGGAACAAGTAGTCAAAGTGCCTTTAATATTACCTGATTCCTTTTTTATGTGTCTATGATTCTAACCATCTGTAGGTCAAAAATAGGCAATCAGGTGCTACCCCTAGTCACATCTGACCTGCAGATGAGAAAATGTTTTCTTCAAAATACCAATGCTTTTTACACAGTCATTTATTTATTTTTCACTTCTTCAGACTTGGCTGCGTGTACACTACCTTTGGTTTTTCTGTGACAGCATGTTCGTTTCATGTATATAGAGGAATGCGAGCAACACTCTTTGCAAAAGTGAACCCCAAGTTCTATCTGATTTCTGTGCTATAAAATGTGAATAACAGTGTTAACCTCGTCTGCGTGATCCAATTGCCAGGAGGCTAAATTTGTGAATATTGGTACAATGGTTTATGATTTACAGATGGGGACCTTCTATGGAAATGTAAACCACGATCAGTGTTAATTCAGCTGCTCAGGTTATTCCAGAGAGCCAAAATCTGGGTATCTGACCTCTTCAGTACCTTCTGCATACTAGATGCAACTCCTTTTTGGGGGGATAAAAAAAAAAAAAGGAAAAAAAACAAAAAAAAAAAACCCCAAACACCAAACCACCCACTCCTCAAAAAAACCCCAATCCAAAATATCTTTTATTGTAATTCTTCATATTCTTTGCATAGTTGTTGTATTTATACTTGTAGTACACGGATGCAAATGTACCTATTAAATAACCAAGAAAAACTTGGAGGATCCTGTTCAAGGCTCAGCTTTTTAAATACCTGAATTGAAAGCCAAGCGCTCGTAATTTCAAGCCTTAGCCCAGCCTTTTGTTTTCTCCCCTACCTGTCAACATAGAAGTTAAAGGGAGAAAAGAATGCAGCTTAGAAATCTGAATACGATTTGTGAGATTGTGCTCATGCTAATGTATTTTCTGAGGTCTAATGTTTCAGTAATGGCCTTAAAGGGAGGGAGCAGTCATTGTAGCAGTGAGGATGGAACAAGTTGAGTATAGAGTCCTCAGCCTTGACATACTGGCTGGTTCATTTGTCAGACTAAGAACAAAGCTGTTTACAGACAGTAAAAGTTGGCAATGAATGTGAAATCCTGTTGCCTTCAAACTACCGGACACAGACACTAATGCTTTATTTAGACTTAAAATTTGTATAGGGTATTGCTTGCTTTGTTCAGGATATCACAAAAAAAAAAAAAAAAAAAAAAGTCCTTGAATACAAAACATTATTTCTGAAAGGTGGAAATGATGGGGTTTTTTGATGACTTGCAATAGAAGTGGGAGAAAACTGTGTAATGAAATGTGGGAGTATCATAAGCTTTCTGAACATTGCCTGTCACTGAAAAATAAGTGTACTGTTTCGTAATATAGACATCTGCTTTTGCAGGAGCTTATGGGCTTGGATGAAGATGAGGATGAAGATGATAAGGTAAGCATATGTCACAACTGTGTTAGCTAGAATCAGAAGGAACATGGGAGAGCACAAACCCACCATCCTATCTCCACAGGGTCTTAATGTATTATGTGTATTAACTGGGAAAGCAATTGTTACTGGTTTGCTGACATGAGCATGTAAAATCCCTCATCGCATCCATTTTGAGTGTTGGATGGGCATCCTGTACTAATGATTTGATGTTTCCATTTCTGTAGACTAGGATTGGTGTGATTTGTGGAGGACTGGTTAGAATTTTCTCAACATTATTTCAGAGCCTGGGAAAAAAATGGTTTTAGTTCATCAGCTGAGATGTAGAAATAGTTGGAATTGGCCAGGCCCGTTTCTTATTTTTTTTGAGTGTACTTACTCGTTCTTCTCACTATGAAAAATTCATTGGATTTTTTTTCGAGTTTATCAAACCACAGTGACAAATGATAAAAAGATTAGAGGACATGACATATGAAGAAAGATTAAGAGAACTTAATATATACAGCTTGAAAAAAAACGTAAGTAAGTGAAGGAGGATCTGATAATCTATAAATACTTTAAAGCTAAAAGGTGAGGAATTATTTAACGAGCAACAGCATGCAAAGAAACATTAGCTGTTAGGAAGAAAATGTTCACAAGGCGATGTGAAGCTTTCAAATTGCATACTAGGTTAATAAGCTCCTTTTTGAATATTCTATGTTTTAGGACTGTTACAGTGAAATTGTTGATCATTGAGAAGTAAATCAGTACCATAGTTAGCAAGTGCACCTTAACTCTTCTCAGTCACAGACACTAGAATTGAAGCTCAGCAGACTAATTGATGGGAATAATTATTTAAATTTAACCTGCTCTTCTGTGGTGGTTATATTTTAATGAGCAACCAGAAATCTATCAAAGTTATAAACTGAACTTTAGACAATCTGGTTGAATTATAAGTTTCGCGCAACACACAAGAATTGTTTAAATATTCTCATTTATAATTCACAATTTGCATCGTAAAATTGGTCAACTGAATGGACCAATATCTGGAACTCATCAGAAGATCCAAATGAAAGTTGCGTTCTTTTCAAAGGAATACTGTGTATCTCTAAAAGTTGTTAATTTCTATTTTGTGAGTACCCAAAGCTGTAAATGTTGACCCTACATCTTATTTGTGTGATGCCTAAAGGTGTAACTTCTTTGCTGGAACCAATCCCACTTACTTTCTTCTCAGCACATTTGCAAGTGCTGAGATGGGAAAAAAAAAGTAAAAATGTATTAAATAGCTATTTAATCCTCTGTTTTTTGTTCTGTGCAACAGATTCATTGGGAAAACTCCTGAGAGTCAATGCTGAGCTGATGGTGATTTGACCCTACCATGTTGTAATCAGCGTTACCTCGATCTCCATTTCATGCATGAGCAAGTGTCTCTTTGAGATGGAGACCTGGTAGCACTGGCTAAAGCTGCTCACAGTAGACACCTCCTAGGAGGCTTTCTGGTTAAGATTACACTTTATGTCAACCTTACAGCAATACTACTTCATAACTTGTATTAATTGATGTGCTAGTGTTATAGGTCTGTGGAATTCCGACACAGAATTACCAGGAGAGAGAATTGCTAGCCACTACGTGTCCCATGTCAAGTTCTGTGCGGCGTTGCCTTAACATCTTTGTCCTGTCCTGAGTTTATCCCCTTTGCATCAGTGATGGACCATGCTTGCACTCTGACTTGCATCTTTAAGTACATTAGTCTAAGTGACTTTTCCAAGTCTGAGGGTGGCCAATGTTCTCTAGGGAGTGTAAAAAAAATGGAATTTTATGACATTATCTCATGGCAATGTCAAAATTTAAACAGACAACTATACTTTAAAAAGAAGTCTGTGTATTTTTTTTTCCTCCCTAATACAAGAGCTCCTAAAGTTGAAATCTGCTAGTTGGGTTGTGGTAAACGAGGTCACTGTTTCTGTTTCCTGTCATCATGCTCTATCAAAATACTCGCACACATAGCCTTTCTGGGTTCTGCTGCATGTTAGACATAACAGACCAGGCTTCTGGGAATTGTAACACACCCTCTAAGAGATGAACTGTTTACAAATTATAAATACACAGACGCTTAGTTCAAAAACCCAAGAGCAGATTAACTCCCTCCGCCTAAACGATCTGTCTCAAATGACAGGGCTTAATTGCCAGCTCCCCCTTTTTTGCTCCCTCTCCCTTTCCCAAATACCAGCGTGGAGGACTGTAAAAGATAAGAGAGCTCTGTCCCTTTGGCACAGGCTATTCGGTGGATGAGCGCCTTCTCGGATTTGTGCCGTCTTGGACGTAGAGTTCAGGCGGCGGCGTGTCAGCTCTGGGGTCTGTCAGGCTGTCTGAATAAGGATTGTTTTAAAATTACATCACTGAAACATCTTTTGCCTGCTGGTAGAAAGGTATAGACAAGTTACATGCAGCTCAGTGTGAGCTGTCTGATTGTTCACTATTTTACTTTTTTTTCTCTTTTTTTTTTTTTGGACAACAACTGTAGAGCTTCAAGAGCAGACAGTTACTTTGTTGAATGAGTGTATCATAGCACCCAACTGCAAAGAGTCCTGAGTCTTCTTGTGATCTTAAGTTGCCTGGATAAAAGTTTGTGTCTCCTCCAAAACAGACAAAATTTCAATTACTACTATTTCCAGGTCTGGTAACTGATTCAAAAGAAAATCAGAGACAAAACTAAATCAACAACAATTCCTGTTTGATTTTTTTATTTTTTTTTTTTTTTTTTCTTGGAGGGTTTCTAGCCAGTGGTGAGCCAACGTAGCCCTGCTTGGCTAGTGGGATGCAATAGGGAAGGATCAGATGACACTGTGGCTTTAAGCCAAGTTGTTTGGCAACTTGCAAGAAATGTTTAGTATCTCATGTACTGGAAAAAAGAAAAGCGGGAAAAAATCCCAATCCCCAAAGAAAAATCCAATGTTTCTAATGTAGGAAATTCTCTGTCAAAAATAGGTACCGAAAATGCACAAAGTTTTATGAACACAGTTCAAAAAGACTCCAGCCAAATAAATTAAAGTCAAATTCATCCAGTAGCAAACAGCTGACATTTTCCATTTGAGTTAGATTCAGCAACTGGAAACCTTCCGTATGGATCTTATTTGTACGGGTGGATTATGATGAAAATTGCATTAATTTTCTCCACAGTAAAGGTCAGTAATTGAAACATGAACCAAGAGTCTATTGTGTAAGATGCTATATCCTCATACTTAGGAAAGGTCATCCAAGTCAATATAATCTCATTGTTTTCTTCCCTGGAAGTATAAATAATTTCATTAGTTTTTCTTTTTCTCTTCAATACAACAATTGCAATATAATATTTCAACATCTCCCATTAAGATTGCTGAAAAGAAATGATGGTCAAGACTTGAAAACACACCATCATACATAGGGTATGTTCAGACTAACAGAGCATCCACCTTCTCCACAACATTATGGGCAAGATCATGTCCTAAAAAACCCACACAAGGTGTGTGTTTGTATAGATGTGGACTCCCTTAAATTGCTGCTCACTCTTCAGTTGACTCTTTGTGCCTTCTCTTTCTGTGCTTCCTGGCAAGTCTATGCACAGACCAGGAACACATTAGTGATAGAGAAGCCTAAGGGACAGATTCTGCTACTTGCTTGAGGTATGCTTGGTGCAGGCTGGAGGATGAGACACTTGTAAGCAAACATAATCACCTAGTCTTGCACTCATCTTGACTAAAGTTCAATACAAGTTTCCAATATAATTTAAGATACAATCATAGCTTCTGTAAGTTTTCTTGAAGCTTCGTATTAACCTCATCGCCTTCTGGTTAAGACAAAGTGCAGTTTCTCTGGTTGTGCTTTTCTCTTTGCTTGGGAGCCTTCGCTGTACGAGAAACTGGAAGACAAATGGTCTGTTGTTATTTCTTATTTGCACTGCAGCATTGTTTAGGCCTGCTCTTATCCATCGTCCTCCCATAAACTGACACAGTCCTTGTCCCAGCATCACGACACACCCGTTCATAGTTTTAGGAGGGATGGGAGAGAGGGGTTGAAAGGAGCAACTTGCAGAGCACTTTTAGGTATCCTGGGAACTGTGGTATGGCTCTCCTCGCATAGAAACCTTAGAAGCCCTATGGCAATCTAAAATTCTCCTTCTTACCTTGGTGGTAGGTAAGCCAACACTATAACTTTTCTAAATCTCTGGAGAAATCTTAAGTAGCACTAGGCTGTCCACTGGACTGAGCACATATACTCAAAGTTTTTGTCCCTTAAAAATTCCAACTACTTAAAATGTTGTTAAAATTGATTTTGAATTGGCCAGGTGTATGAATAGGTCTATTTTTCTTCTCTGCCCCACTAAAGATCATTATCTAGGTTATAGATGATGATCCAGTAGTTTGATTTTAGATGTCATGTGTATTTCCAGGAGAAAGCACTTATTTTGGCCAAAGTCGTTTTCTTTCCCTTTCCTCTTCCCTTTTTAAAATCAAAGATGACTGATGACTTCTTATCCCCATTCAGGCTTCCTTCTTGTTGCTTCTTATGTACATGTTCCTCACCTGAATGGTGTTTTACTCTGTTGTGACTACTAGTATTACTTTAAGACTTGTAACAATACCACCAGGCTTTGGGTTACTTTACATCCCTACGCAAACGTGAACAAGTACAGAAAATGCCTCTTAAACCCTGCTGCATTTCACGCCTGTGCAGAGGGATAGCAACAGAATTAGGACCTAAGCCTCTCTACGTAATCTTTTTCTTGGGTTGGGCTTAGGAGACTTGTGCTGATACTCTGTGCACAGATGGAATTCGTCTAATGCAAGGAAAGAAAGTGTAAGCATTGGTGAAGAAGGCATGAAGTGATCATCTTCTGCCTTTTAGCCAGCGGTCTCCCAGCCTTAGCTGTAGGATGATGTGCCCTTGCTTTCAAAATGTGTTCTTTCAAGGCCGATGGTGCTCCCCTTCAGATCAGTCTGAAGTAATTCTATTGGCTCTGGTGGAATTATTCCAGATTTCACACCTTTTTAACTGAAGGCATAAATTGACCTGTATGTGTTGCATTTCCTCTGTTTGGTAATTATTTCAAGTACACTCAGATTCGCTGAATTTCCACAGCCAGACAGGCACATTTGCAGCATGGTGTTAATAAACAAAAAGATCCTGTCAGGCACAGTTTCGGGACTGCACGAGGCAACGGCTTGGAGTTTGGCAGCCGTCCTCTCTGGATCCCAGTCCCCCTGGAAGTGCCGAGCGGCCCTCCTCGACAGGCGGCAGACATTGAGGCAGGGGGCAAGACAGTGACTCAGCAAGGCAGATTACTGGGATGGTTTTGGCCGCCTTTGGCTCCCACCGAAGGCAGGAACCAGTTCAAGGTTGCTGTGGTGACTATTTTCAAAGCTCTGCCTGGAATTCATTTGAGCAACCAAGAGACTGTCTGTCACTCCATGGCTACCACCTCCCACAAGAGCTTCGTTCTGCTGCTAGTCTGAAACTGTTAGCGAAGAGTTCCCTGCAGACAATAGAGGCCAGTGGTTTGCTGTTTATACCCGATAAAATCTCTTTGGTTTCAGAAGTTCTTAATATTTTCGCCTTAAGATGTTGTTTGGCACAGGTTTTGCTGGACACTCAGGATGATGTTTTGTAGTCTAGCACAAAGTTGCAAGTGAAATCCAACTTCAGCTAAGTCTGCTTTTCTCTAAATAACTACAGCATGTTTGTTTTTTTTTTTTAAAAAAACCCCCACAGAATAATAGTGGAGCAGAGAGACATGCATGCCTGAACTTTTTTCCTTTCTTTCTCTTTTCTGTCAATCTCATTTGTTGATAGTGCACTGGGAAATTCATATCTGCTCCATGGGACAAATCCTGGTAAAACATTGCCCTAATGTGCTTGTTGTAGCAGCAGTGGCATAGTGAGATAGGTTCTGTAAAAAAGCTAATCCTGAAAGTTAGGCCAGCCCCGGGTTAGGCAGACTAACTTTTCCAATTCCTGAATACATTCAAGATTTTCATTCCTGGCTTAGTTGCCTGTATCCTGTTTTCTTCCTTCTTTTGCATTAATCCCTATTTATTTTTTCTCCTTCCCTTTTCCTCATGCTTGCCCCCAAGTGTTCCTCAGCTTTATATATTGAGTTTCCCTCGGCATGCCAGAAATCTGGTGATGAATACCACTTGTTTGAAAGTCACTTGCAAGATTTCTTTTTGTGCCAGTGTTTTATATGAAATCCAAGTGAGCAAGTATTTAGAACTTGCTTGTGGCTTCAAGCCTAAGTTTTTAGTTGTGTGCAGACAATATTTGCAGTATACATCAGAAATACACTTAAAAAACAACATTAAAAATTGTCTCTGTGTTTGGAGTGCTGCTTATTGGTTTGGATGTACCCAGAGGAAAAATATCTGAAGGACAGATTTAAAAAATAGGGAACAGCTTTTTGTAAGGATGAAAACTATTCATCGTTGAAACAAATGATCACAAGAAGTTGGATGATCTTCACCATCCAAGTTTTCAATTCAGTAATGGATGCTTTGGTAGAGCAGAAGCTGTAACCAGCGTTACTTGGTCTTTGTTGCAGAGCAGGCGATTGGTAATTTTTGCCTTCGGTCTGTTCCTCTGTAGGATTTTTCCTTGCAAGCCCAGCTCTGACAATTGTAGCTCACCCATCACGAATTGCTGGTTTAGTGCCAGAGGTGTCCCCTCCTGGCCTGCCGCATGTTTCACACACTTTTAAAGTCTTTGGCATTGGGACTACCTCAGTTTTGCAGTCGTGTGACAGTTTCTTTTGCAACTATCCCTGAATATCTGGGAGCAGCATGATGTTGTATGGAAAATCACAAAGCTGTGGTAACCCCTTGAGTGCATTTACACATCCTGTTTATTAACTGTCACATATTTCAGAAACAGAAAAATTTAGAAGCACCTTTCATTCAGTGCAGTAGAGATTTGGTGTCTTCATTTACAAGTTTGTTAATGTGCATTAGTGGGACACAAAAGACTTAATTTCTGAATTTGCTGTGTGGTATTGTTTTGGTTTTTTGGTTTTTTTCCCCTGACATGCTTAATCTTTTCTAAGACCCCTTTTGTGTTTTTGTTCAGGCAATTAATGTAGAAATGAAGGTTTCTTAAATCAGAATAGGCATGGAAGATTTGAAGTAGCACACTGATTATATAATTAATTCTCAGTTGTAGATTCATTTTGATGGAGTTAATTCTTTCCCAGAGGCTGAAGACCAGTTTTGGTCCACCCACAGTGCTGTAATCAGCTAAGAAATAAAGAAGAAAAAGGCCTTGAAGGAATGGAAGTTTCACGACTGCTTTTAGGGAAAAAAAGAAATGCCAGAAGCAGGCAGGATATTTTATTTTTGATTCAAGCAAAACCTTCTGAGCTGTGATTTTGAACCATGGGTATCCAAATCCTGTTTTCAAGCAGCATAGGATGTTGAGTCCAGAAGAAATCAGAAAGGAATGATACCTGAGGAGGATGGAGAAAAGTTTTCTGGGTGGTGGCACCTTGCACAGATGAGGAAGTATGTTTAGTGGAAGATGTGTTTAGGATCACTTTTTACATCTTCCACAAATATGGTAACATTCAAATATAGCTTTCTGCATGACGGTTGCCCATTTGCTAATAAATATGGACCAATTTTTTTCTTCTAAAATATTTGGTAATAAATAAGGACTGTCTTCTTGAAGGACTATGAACTCTATTACTGCTTTTGACAGTGTTTTGTGAGGTGCTGACTTCAGAAAGCGTAAACAGCACTCCAAAACCTAAATAATTTGGAAAATCTCATTTGTTGTACTTCATGTGTCTGCTCCTCTCTTGCTTACCTATCCTGTAGATGTGTTTAGACTACAAGTTTCCAGAATAAAACAATAATAACAAAGAAAAGATGTTGACAGATTTCTAGGATTTTCAAATGATTCTGCACACGTATTGCAGTGCATACTACAAGGGCAGTTGTGAGCCCATTTTACTCTCCAATAACTTATTTAATTTACAAGGCTTTCTAATCCCAGTCTGTCTCTGCCTTTTCCTTGGTTGGCCATATTTTGTATTATAAATCAAAACCACTGTTGTTTAGGGGTGATTTTAGCATGCACGCTTGGTAAGAATATGCATGCCATTGTCATTGCATCTTAGGAACTAGTAATTTCTGTTTTATTTTCTTAGCCTGCTTGGTGGCTGCAGCAGAAGTTATGTTGTATTGGTTAAACTGCATTATCACCACATTTCTAAGGTCAATCGAAGACATGTAAATGAAGTCAGCATGATGCAGATAGAGCTGGCAGATGATCTTCCTTGCAGTTCTGGGTAGCAAGAGTAGGCTTGCCCTGGAATATCACTTTAGATAAAGTGATTTCTTTGCCTCTTTGAGTTTGGACAGAGTGAAATTCCCACTGCCTGGTTCTTCATGAACTGCTCCCCAACTCCTACTTCCAAGTTTGATTCAAGAAAGCCAACTATGGCTGAGAGATCGTTGTACCATTCTAGTGGGTGAATAGTTAAAAATAATCCTAATGTGTCATTTACATTTGAGCCTAACAAGGTTATAACTGGAGCTGTGTGAAAATGACTTTTTGGTGCTATTTTCACATAAACCAACTATTTATTTATTTATTTTGTTCCAGGGTTATTTCACACTCCAAGGGTTTCATTTTTGTTGGTTGTTTTATTAATGTAAAAATACTCATTTTCACACCCAAATGTGTGATTATTTAAAATGCTGCTTCTATTCATTGTGCACTCACTTGCAACCTAAAGGCAAATATTCAAAAGTCTGGAGCCTGATAATTCTGCCATGGTTTGGCTGGCTTTTCAAACTCAAAAATTGCTGTGAAGAGAAATGGGCAGTAGGTAATTCAAAGGGTTACAAGGGCTGTACTGTCACGTTTGCCTCTTAGCATCCATGGATGGTTCCTATGTTGTTCCAGCACACAAAGACACATGCAAACCTTCTCACAGCATGGAAGTACCAAAAGGCTGTAGCAATGAACCCTCATCTCTCTGGCCCAGTGCAGCTTTAAGTAGCCTCTGACCCTCTTTCCTGCATGGAGAAATAACATGGGTTCACAGCACAGAAGCAGAATTGCAGCAGTGTTGATCAGAGTGTCTCTGGCCCTTGCTTACTCCCACCCACCCTTTTCCCTGCCCTGACTGGTGAGGACCGTGGAGAACATGGATGCAACTTGCATTTTACCAGCATCTCCCCTCTTTGGGCACTGACTGGTTAAAACATGACTTAAAATGTCTTTTTTTTTTCTAAATTGAGCTGATTTTGGAGAGTCTAAATGTGATGTAAAATCAGTGTCCAGAGCTCTACATTTTGTAATAAGTGAATGTTTTGCTGATTTCTTGCTAGAATATCTGCAACCACACCAATTTGCATGCCTGTATGTGTGTTAGATTGCTGGCAAAGAAATGCTGAATGCTGATAATTGTATACTGATTTCCAAGGCTGATTTAAGTCATTTTTGATTTTTAATTCATTCTGTGCTTCCTTTTTATTTCTGCACATGTATAGTAATGTCCTGTAATGTTGTTGCCTAAAATAAGCAATAAGAAATGAAGTTGAGATGGCTGCTGTAAAAGGAAAATGTCATTTTTTTTCCTTTGATTTTTTTTTTTCCCCAGTAAAAGAATAGGTCTCTGTATACTGAATGTTCAAAAAAATATTGCATTCACTATCTTGCTGCTAATTTATATACAGAAAACAGCATGGCTGTTGGGAGCCTACAAAGCATAGAAAAGTGATATTCAGAAGTTCTGCACAATAATATTCTTGTCCTTGAGAAGCACTGAGCACCCAGCACTCCCCTACAGGTCAGCTGGACTCAGGGGTGCTCAGCATCTCTTCTGGTATGGCATGCAACTGGGTTCTTCAGTGAAAGCCTGGCTTGAGATCATGCAGTCGATTTGTGTTAGAAGACTGAGAAACCTCTGCCCGTGTGCTGAGGAAAGGGAAGGAAATATAGGCATCTATGTCTTCACATTATTTGTATGTGATAAACCCAGAAAGCGTGTCCTCTTTTTCCGTCAGTGATATACTTGAGTTCACGGATGCATCACGATAGTGGAAATCTTACTTTCTTCACGTATCTGTGAACATGTTAGCAAATACTAAACATATAAAACATTTTGGTTTTCTTTTTTTTTTTAGGAATCTGATAAAAAGGGGTTAATTGACAGAATCCACATGGTCCAGGAGATCATCATAGCTGTTCAAAGCATCCTAGAAGAGATAGCATCGTTTGGAGAGAGGATTAAAAAGTAAGTGCTAATTTTTTCTTGCTTAGTCATGATTTGCAGTGAAGCAGAGCCAGCAGGACTAAGGTGGAGTGAATTTCTGTCTCTGAAAATGGCTGCAAGTTGCAGCAGGAGAGCCTGGGCGGTCCTGCCACTGTTCCTTCTTCTCATGGAGTCCTGTACTCCAAAAACATTTCCAAAGCATGGAGAAGAAAAGCCATGTGCTCTGCTCTCACATTCACCCATTTGCCCAAATTTCTGGTCTTAGTTGTGTTCTGTGATGGGATAGGAAGTCATGATGCCGCACACACAGGGAAAATACTGCTTGAAGGTGTGAGCACAGAAGTATCGGGCTTTTTATTTCCTTCAGAGAAAGTATGTAGGAATTGATGGTTGGTGGTGTCTTTCCCACGCCCTCCTCGCCCTGGCCTGGTTACAGGGGTTACCAGTCACTTATTTCCCTGCCCAACACATTGATGTTTTTTGGTCTTTACCATTTTGAACTGTCTGCTTCCTGCTGGTGCCAAAAGGAATCCTCAAAGGGGTTTTCTGGGTCTTGTTGCAAGGATAGACACATAGGGTACTCTAGACCTTACAAAGGAGGGAGGTGAAGACCCTAAAAAAAAAATCCCACACATAAACACACACAAACTTTTATAACTCAATCTTTATTGGAGCTTAATTGACCCACGTTGTTTTCTGTTTTGAACACAAAGTGATGGTTTGTGATCAAGGCACACTTTAATGAGGAGCTGGGTTCAAGCTAAAAATACAGCAAAAGCATGTGCTGTGGTTCCAAGCCGGACACCCCAGCTGGGGTGGAAGTGGCCCAAAGATGTATTCCAGTCTATGAACAGGGCACTGTTCTGCCCAGCTGCATGGCAGGAAGACTCAAAGTGCTTAAGCACTATTAATTCTTGTATTCATTTTGGTAACAATGGTCTTAAAGAACACATTGGATATTACTGTGGATACCCGATGTAATTTCAGAAGAATTCCATTGTAACTCAACAGTAATGTACCATTAAAAAATTGCCACCAAAGTTTTTCTGTAAGTGACAGACTGAATTGTGCTACAGTTTCCATCTGTCACTCTAGTTATACAATCATTGAGAGTTTTAATAGTTTAACTGAATTGAGCTGTTTTGCTATTTTTTTTTACTTTAACTTAAGCTACGTTGATTGATAATGATGGGTCTTCTGCCACCCATCTTTATTTAATATTTAATACATCTATTGAAGCTTAAAAGTAATTCTTTTAGCGTCCTTTTAATTGTATCTGTCAAGGGAAGTTTGTTATATTTTATAGCCTAGTAAGTGGTCCTTGTTCATTCTGTCTTCTTCCTACTCCCCGTCATT
The DNA here is from genome assembly GCF_036417535.1 of Chlamydotis macqueenii. Taxonomy (NCBI): domain Eukaryota; kingdom Metazoa; phylum Chordata; class Aves; order Otidiformes; family Otididae; genus Chlamydotis; species Chlamydotis macqueenii. Next base: position 6,219,485 of record NC_141567.1, on the reverse strand, counting down.
GTGATGTGATGAAGTTGGCAGGCAGATTGTATGAAACGGAGATGCTCAGATCTGTGAATCCACCTAGGGACTGGTTGGCATTCATGTAGTCCAGGTATCTCAATATTTGGTCCATGCTGTAGAGATGGATCTTACAGGGGCAGAGAAGGACAAAATAACTTCAAAAATGGGTTAGCGATAACTGCTCACCTTAAGTCCACTGTGGGCTTACAGATGAGTGATCTGAGTGAAAGGAAGACCTGTTTTGTGCTACAATGCTGCAGAAGTCTGACTGTAGCAACTGAGCCTCTTGAGTGGTCTCTTTGGGAAAGATCTGGTGCAGGTTGGTGTTGTGCAGAAGCTTGGACTGCTGCTAGCATACTGTGGCTTACCAAAGACAGCTTCCTATATACAGTGTAGTAAAAAATTGTTGAAAATGTCAGGAAATAGAAGCAAATATATAAGTGTTAAGAGAGATTTATACAGAATGTTAATCCTTAATTGTATACAGAAAAAATGACTTTAACTGCTTTCTTAAGGTTTAGCATCAGTCATAGTTAATCCATTCCAAGTTGGTGGGGTTGAGTCTGGCTACCTGCCACATTTGAGCCATGCACTGACACACATCCCATGTTGTCTCCACTGTGGCCCGGTGGAGTCAGCTCAGATGGCTCACATGTGTGGTGTGGCCTCATCTCCAGGTCAGATAATCTACCCATGAATAATGAAGAGCTGACCAGTGAGCAGAGGCTTGTAACAAGTGCAACACATCTAAGAAGAAACAAAAACAACTCGCTACATGCCAAACAACTTCACTGAGCTCCCCAGAGACTATCTTCTCTCTCCTTATCACAATATCTTCTTCGCAGGTATCTCCCTTAATCCATTATAGCATCCAGATGCAGGGATCTGCTTATCCACCTTCCAAAGGCTCTGCAATTTACCGTGTGTTTGAAAGTGCCGAGCACTGCAAAGAGGTCATTAAATTATTATTGGGTAGGAGAGTACGAGCAGAATCATTGAGAAGGACTATTGTTTTTCTTTACAGCACATTCAACTGGACGGTGCCTTTCCTCTCTGTCCTGGCCTGCTTGGTCCTGGCAGTAGCAACAGTCATCCTGTATTTTATACCACTGAGGTACATTGTTTTAATCTGGGGTGAGTACTCCACCGTCTCTGATTTGCATCCGATAAATGCAATATATATCTACAGAATGAAATGAAACATGCTTTAAACAACCTGTAACACAGACAGTTAAGTGCTGTTGCTTAGAGATGAATAAATACACTATGAACTTCTCAAAATTACTATTTTTCCCACCTCCTGGGTGATCCGATGATCTGCTTTTCTTAGGGTTCTTTATAAGTTTTCAACAGTACCATAAGAAGGGCATTAGTCTAGGTAAGCTACTTTGAATATTGTTATTATTATTATTATTATTATTCTGCAGGAGAGTAATTAGCTTCCTGGTTCTGGAGCCCCCCAGTTGGGAAAAAACTTTCCTGGTAGTGTTGTGAAGAGTAAGATGGTCTTTCACAAAAGGAGATGACATTCCAGCTGTTGAAGACTTTCTTCATCTCAAAATGGCCTTCTGTCTTATTTAGGGTGATAGCTTTTTTTTTTTCTTTTTCTCAGCCTTGAGGTACAATGGCTGAGAACATAGCGCAGGTAATCCTCACCGAACCACTGAAGCTCAGCCCCGGTGTGGCTCTGGGCTGTAGGGATCCCCTGTCACCCTTCCAGGGCTGACTGATTTGCAGCTATCTTGGTTCTCCTGGATGCAGAAAAGGGAGGGAATGAAAAGTTGGCAGTACAAAAAACCACTCTTGGTGAAAAATAAATGAAATAGAGGATTCAATCAAACAAAAGAAAGGGCAAAAGGGAAGGAGAGAAATTGCTGGGAGTAAAAAAATAACAGTAACAAAATATTGCTGTTCTTGTGTGGAAGACATGGTGAGTACATGAAAACTATACATCCATTCAACATCATCTAGACTGACAGGGCCTTCAAATATGATACATGTTGAACAACTACCCTGTGGCAAAGCCTCAAAAGACCTTATGGTATTTTCTGTTTTTTAAAAATCAGGTACACAGAAAATTGTGTTGGCATTTTGCTACAAGTATACGGCTTAAAAGCTGAATCTCAGATGTGAAGCAGGTACATTTCAGAGAGAGGAGAAGGCTGGAGCAGCCATCATGTTTGAAATAACTCAGGAAAACTACTATGAAATGTCGGACAGGGGCATGATGGAGTTGAATGCTGTATTATGATTCTCAGAGGCAACCAACATTTTGAATTTTTTTGCAAGTCCTTAAAATGGGTTAGCTGATTTTCTTTGCGTAATGGTCCTTTGCTCTTCTACAGCACCTTTACATGGGCGCAGTACTAGTTGCTATTTCTCAGTGAGGAAGTGGCGGCAGTAGGGTGTTTAGCAACTGTATTGGCACAAGGGGAGAGCTGGGAATGGTGCTCAGGTCTCTTGCTTTCTCATCCCAGTCCATAAAATAGAGAGAGCACTGGCTGAGGTCTGCTCATCACTCTCTTTCCCAAAGGCAGGAGAAGAGAAGACCTCACGATCTCCACAGTAATATAAACGGTACACTCCTATGGATCTTCTCCCACCAGGGACCACCTCTGATAGCTGAAGCATAACTAAGTCCTTAGAGATTGCTGGTAGCACTGCTGCTGCAGTTAAGAAGCCAAATTATTCACCCTAAGATCAAAATAAAGCAAACCTTGTGATAAGTTTTTACAGTTTTCCACAGCATCGTAATATGACCAGCTTATCAAATCTAGTTCTGCAGAGACAGGACAAGCTATACGACATGATGAGGAAGGGAAGCTTTCATTTTCAGAAGAAATAGAAGGGAAATAGCCTTTATCTTGCCCAGATCTCTTCACAGTCCTGCAGTTCACTGGGCATGAGGAGAAGGAATGTCTTTGGTCATATACGGTAGCAGATTTACAGTAGTCTCAGCTGCAGATTTGTACATTCTCCCCAGAATACCCCCTAGAATGAATGCGTGCTGCAATCTCTTTTTGCCATGTTGTTGACAACAGATGATCCCCAAAGCAGAGAAATACCTTTATAAAGAATGCCCTCGACTTCCTCCAGGAGGCACTTGTGAATGATTCCCCATGACAGGGAACGTGTGCATGACTTTCAGTCCAAGGCACTGTTTTCACACTAATTTTTTACTTGTGAATTCCTCTTTCCTTTTTCACCTTGCCTGAACAATTTAGAAGGGAGGGAATAGAAAGTGGTTGTATTATTTGTTTGCTTTTTTTTTTTCCTAGGCATAAATAAATTCACTAAGAAGCTTAGAAATCCCTATGCCATTGACAATAATGAGCTACTAGATTTCCTCTCCAGGGTACCATCTGATGTTCAAAAGGTAGGTAATGAGTGGCCACTGCCAACAGAGGCAACAAGCGGCACTGAGAGCAGCTGGGTGCTCGGCTTGGGGAATACGATGCCAATCCACTTTTGAATAACGGAGATAAGGAATCAGGGAAAATCCACAAAGGGAGGAGGGGGAGGATGTTAGAAAAGAGGGGAGCCAAAATCCTTTGTCAGAAGGATAAAATGATTGCAGAAAAATTATCCTGAAAAGACCTACTTAAAAATGATCTGGAAAATCACCCAGCGTGGTTACTGAACTATGGTTTCCGTCACCTTTCTGCCTCGGGTATTTGTACAGAGGGAAGAGAGAAATAGTCTTTTTGATAGAGATAACCATCCAAAAGGATTTGCTGAATTCTTCCCTTTCTAAAGCTGGGGGGATGGGGATATTATTTCCATGACTTTGTGCTTACTGTGGGGGTTTTTTTTATATCAACTGTCTCTCAAAATTCTTCCTCCCCGCCCACCTTGACCTCCAGACCTCCCTTGGACAATGTTCCGCTCATCATTTTCTTTAGAGAAAGCTTTGAGATGTGTATAAAATACTCTGTGGTTGATCAGATCAGTCTTCTGCCATTATAGAATTATAACTTTTAATCTAACCAGAATCTATCCTCCCTCAATTTCAGTCAAGTCTCGTCTCTTCTCATATTTCTTTTAAACAACAACACTGTCTTCAGTAATCTAGCCTATCTTCCTGGAAATTGTTTGAACAATAAGTCCTTTAGAATGTCAAGATCTGTTTATTTCTCTTGGAGGAAGGAACATAGTCTTTCTGGGTAATGAAGCCACGCAGTATAAAGGATTCTTTCTTTTGTTTTAATCAACTGGAATCTGTGTCCTCGGGCCCTGATCCCGATGCACTGGGTACCACTGACATTGTACCTTCCTCTGTGAATCTTGGTGCTTTCACTGTGAATAAGGAGATCACAATCTTGTCTGTACTGATTTTACTGTGTTACCCACGTGCAGTGTCGAAGTGTCTGGTAGAAACAAGGTTGGAAAAGGCTTCTGGTGACTTTATCTCAAGAGGCCACCAGTTAGGGTAGTGGTGGCACTAATAACTTCAGAGAAATCTTGCCATAGACTGGTGGGAGGGGAAAAGCTAAACAGAAATGATCATAGGGGCATTAAGCTTCACTGTATTTGTATTTTTTGTCATTGCTCTTGTAGAGCATGCTGGATTTGCAGTGATGGTTTGCATATGCCCTTTTAGTGTTTATGTTTAAAGATAAGCTGGTTTTCTATTTATGCTTTATTTAACCTTTACATCTATAACATTTCCTTGAGTGGTTTCTATCATTTTGGGACTCTTTGAGCTCTCTGAGGAAAATGATAACTATTTTCTATGAGGGAGAGAGTGATAAAAGTTCCTAGGATGGGACAAACCTCTGAGTTTTCCACTACTGATAAATAAAGTGAGCCTGTGTGACAGCTATACGTTCTAGTGAAAAGTCATCCATGGCAGCTCCAAAACCCTTCTGTCTGCTTTCTTTTATGTGCTACCAATGCATCATCCTTTCACTGTGGTACCGCAATGAGTTAGAAATTACCTCTGTCTGTACATTAGCCATTTACAACCCACATGTGTTGGACAAAAGGCAGAGGAGGAGTGAAAAAGCTGGCACGTTCAGGAGAAGTTTCCCATGACTTCAATGGGAATACTTTTCTGTAGCACAACAGACAGTTTGGAGATGTCACCATCCCTGTCAGTTTATCACATGTGTTTTAACCATTATATTGCATATGAAATTGTTTTGAAAAGTGGAGGCAACTTTGTCCAGGTTCTATTTGGGAAAATATTTTCCTTTTTTGAAACGATTAAATACATCAGCATCCCAAGGCTTGTGTACAGTTTTGACAACTGTCATCTTACTGCATATTGGGATCCACTTGAATTGAGACTCCTGAGAGAAGTTTATTAAACTTACAGGTTAATGCTAGAAGAAGAAGAAAAACAACTCCCAAACCAAAACAAACCCAAAAGATCTACCCTACATTGCTGAAATCAGGTAGAACCCCATGTATCTCGTTAGAAAAATCTGCTTTTAATATTTTTGTTTCAAGAAATGATGCATGACTTCTCAAATCCTTCCTGCAATTAATCCCCCATGTTCCTGTGTTTAGAAAATGATTCATTACTTTTGAACCTTCCTTAGTTTCCCTTGGTTTGTCCTCGGGGAGCCATTAACACACACTGTAGTGAGCTAGAGTTACCTAACTGCGAACGTCATGTCTATTTGTTTTTACAGGTGCAGCATGCTGAATTGAAACCATACAGCAGCTCCAGTCCCATTAGGAAGAAGCGGAGTGCACTATAGGATGCAGCGTGATTTTTGGAATGCAGCATCTCTCTCCATGCTCTCCACGTGTGCACACGCGCTTCCCCTCTCCCCTTCTTCTTGGTTTAGAACAACACTATAATCACTTCCACAGACTTTTTTTTTGACTCTGGAAGATGTGGGTTTTGATTAACACCTATGTTGGGTTGTCTATTTTGGGCTGTATTTTCGATGTGGAGTTGAAGGCCAAAAAAGAGGAAGGTGGAACATATGAACTAGTTTGTGGGGTGGAGAGGAGAATGGGAGAGAATGTTGCAACTGCACTTTTTTTTTTTCTTTTATTCTTTTCCTTCGATTACAGAGGCAAGGCTGGATGTGGCAGCCCTCCCTGCTTTATGTAGGAAGAGATAATTCCCGCTTAGTGTAGCAGATCAGCTGAGCTGATGTGAGGAGATGCTCTGAACCAGTTTTTAACATACCCAACAGATTTACATTAAGATATGAAAGCTATTCTTTTCTGAGTTAAATCACTGTGCCTAGAAAGGTTTAAGCTCTGAATTAACGAGTCTTTGATACCCATCTTCTGTTCAAGCAGTGTACATTTTAAAAAGTTTTTTATCATAATTAGCAGAAAGAGCTAGAAGCTCCAACAGTATCTCAATATTTCATCCAGTACTTGTGGGTTTTGCTTTTCCCTTTTCCTTTTCTCTTCTTTTTTTAAAGCCCACCCTGTGGTTAACTCTTTGGATACTGGAATCATTGGAGATCTGTTGCTGGCAATGGATAGATGAGAACCTTCTGCTGTGAAAGGATTAAGAGACTGTAGAAAAGCCTAACTCACTGACCTGAAAAGACTCTGTTGACTTACTTTTTATAATTCCATCTCATCAGATATTTTCAGCATAGCTGTTGTTTTCCTGTCTAAATCCAGAGGGGCCAACACTACAGATCCAAGAGAAAAACACTTGATAGCCTTAAAGAAACAAGTGCTCGTGTAGAGAGAGAGCACGGTGCCCAAAGATGTGGTTGTGCAATAGCGTGCAGGCTTTGGTCCACCACTGATATCTCGTTGGAGTCTTGTGCTTCACAAGGAGAGGATCAGAAAGTGAAGTCATATGAAAACTGAGAAATGAAGAGGCAGGAGGAAGGACCTCACTTTCTGTTCTGAGGAGAATGTGATTTGCTTGCTTTTACCAATCTTTTAGCTATTGTGCTTTTGCTTTATATAATTCAGATAACCAGCATTATTTGTGCTGTTTGAAGAAATTGAAACACAGAATCATGTGTAAACCTGCTTAGTCTTGGTGAGAGTATAGCCCTTGGTCCTGTAGGTACTGTAGGATGTTGTGGGAGCCACTTCCCACCACAACAAGTTATTTGTAGCATGAGAGCTGGAATTGCTTCTTGTGATTCCCAGGCAGGTATTACCACCAGCGTCCCCTGGGGTGGTTCACAGTACAAAGAAATAGACAATCCCTAAATACAGGTTTCATTTTGATAAGAGAGGATTTTGGAAGTCACCTAATTAAAGGTAAAACCTCGCTTGTGGGTCTGTGATCCAAATGGAGCCACCCTGCATGGTCCAGTAATACAGTCTTGTAGGCTTGTTGCATGCATTTGAAGAAGGAAAACTAACACCAGAGTATCTTCCGCTGGATTATTAGCCAGATTCAGTGATTTTTCAAGAAGTTTATTTTTGAAAGTAACAAGCCCCACTGTGCCTTTGAATAAGGAGAGGTGCATTTTCTTAGACTGGATTGGATAAAGAATGTATTTTGCTCATGCAAAGCTCTGTGTAGCTGCATATGGAAAGATAGAAAAAAAAGATTATCCTGGTTTAAACAGCCACAAAAATGCCTCTTTGTGTGCACGTTGCTTGTGTATCCATGCGTATACAGAGTTGTGTATAAAGAAGAGCACATCTATAATGTATTTATAGGTGAGTGTGTGGGGGAAAATGGGTGAATTATACAGATTTAAAAACCTTGAAAATGTTTATGAAAAATGCCAAAGATTCTGAAGCTTATCATCTCGCGTCTGTTCTTCTTCATTTTGTATCTTTCCCGGCATGTCGCTCTGGCTGAGCCAGATCTCTGCATGATTTGATTTACTTCGAGTTAATGAAGCTGGTTGGAAAGAGCCTTGTAGAAATTATAAAATCTCCAGTAAATCTCCTTCTTCTACGTACAATAGATGTCCATGGACCCCTTTTGTTAGACCAGTTTCTCAATCTTCTGTGTAAACAGTGCCGCATTGTCTCGCTTTAAACTATCATCTGGTTTATCATGCTGCAGTCTTGTTGTTTTGTACGGACCAAAGTCAGAGATATTTAAGCAGGCATGCGAGATCTGATTGTTCATTTGAGTGAAAACATTCAAATGCAGGAAAAATTATTTGTTTATTCAGAAGTTGGGACTGATACTTTATTTTTTTTTTTTTTTCCTCTATAGATTTTTCCACATGGAATTGATTTCTTTTCAGGCAACAGGGTGATGTCTTTTTTTGTGTGTGTGTGTAGATATGTTGTGTTTCAGAATAATTTGTATTAGATTGTTATGCTGGAGACATACCAAATGAAGGGATTTGGATGGTCCAGTACCTATGTATGTTGTAATGAGCTCTTTGTTTTGATAAATGTTGTTTGAAATGAAATAAACATTTGAGGTTAAGCTGATGCTTTTAATTTATCTAGATTAGGAGATATGTTTCCCGTTCTTTGCAAAATGCTTACTGTGCTATAGTATTTAGTATCTGACTAGGTAAGCACGTACCTCCCTTGACAGTGCAGTGTAACAGCTAAGGGTGGAGATTACTTGAAATGGAGACTGTGCTGCAGCGGGAGATGAGGTAAAGCCTTACCCTACCTGCTCACAACTATTTAGTAGGGACTCAGTGCCCTACCTAAAGAAGAGGACGGTTATGTACATTTACTGCACGCTCTGGTAATCAAACTCTTCATTTAGATTTTTCAATTGATTCTTAAAGCAAGAATATTAGTTGATAAATATCTCCATGTGGCTATTTGCCCATGCAAATTATGAGTTTTTACATTAATCTATTCAATGTAGAGCATGGAAATGATAAACTTAATTTTTTAATTTAAGGTAGTCATTTCAGTGCAATATGTACATTTGCAGTTTAAACTTTCTAAGACAAGAAGACATTCAGAAATATAAATCTTAACTGTGGGTCTTTTGGATGCATGTGGGTTACGAAATCAATGGAGATGACGGAATGTGACTAAACGTGTCCCCTAACTGTACAGCGTGTAAACAACTGTTTGACATATATATATATGTGCAAATGCAGTATGTACTCGTGTTTGCCCAAACATAAGCTGCTGCTGAAGGTTGGTTCCTTGAATAATTGTGAACAGGATGGAGGACTCTGCTCCCCTATGGATCACTGTCAGGAAAACCCAGTCACCGAAACGCACCTTGTGGAAAGCAAGGAGACAACTGAATAAAGCGAAGTTGGTGGAAATGTCATGCACCTTTTCTTTTTTTTTCTGCTGGCAAAGCTCTGATTTAACCTTCAGCTGTAGCCGTTCCTCCCTCTGCTCCCCACCCACAAAGCAGTGGAGAGCTCAGGCTCTGCCCTGCTGACGTGGGGCAGCACTGCCCAGCAGTCTGGCACCCCTGCACTGGGAAAGGGAAAGCGCTTTCCCATAGAAATCGGACTGACTGATGCTAATTCACTGCCTTGGATAACAGTCCTAGCAACTCCCTGAATTGGCCTGTCCCACTAGAAAACAGAGACTTGTCATTTAATTTCCTGTACTCTACATGGGGCTATGGTCTTTTTTTGGGGTTTGGTGGTTTTTTTTTTTTTTTTTTTTTTGTTGTTGTTGTTGTTTTTTTTTTTTTTTTTAATTTGGAGGGCCCATCTAAACATTGCCACAAGTGGAACTGGAGTTATTTTCCCATCAGACCGGTAGGCTCACACCAGGGAAGGAATTTGGCAGCTCTGATGTGTTAAGAAAAAATCAACAAAATACATGCTAATCAAACCTTAACCTTTAGATTCTCCGCCCTTTAAACTAAGCTGATAGACTCTTTGGGAAATGTTAGCTTTGACTTTAGAGACTATGGCATGTGTTAGAAGTGAATCCTGTTCTGAGTTAATGTGGTACATGTATTTTATCTGTAAAGCTACGTATGTCAGGGCCATGGTGCATCTACCCCTTCAAATCACACAGGGACAGGATAAGAATATCTGCTCTTTAGGATCCTTAAAGTTAGCAACTCGGATGGAAGCTGAGATACTACACATGGTTGTTAATCTGCTGTATTGCAGATGGAGTGTTTTAATTGGTCTCAAATTGGGGTAAGTTAAGCCAGGTGAAATTCCATCATTTTGGGATGAATTATCTGCCTCTACAGGTTAGCAGTGGGGAAGACCCTCAGTAGCAACAGTAATTATATAGTTCAAGGAACATGTGAGCAAAAGATTCATTTATGATTAATGTAAATATTCACAAGTATTTAGAAATAATGTTGTAGTGAAAAAACAGCCTCTTGAGATTATAGGATTTTAAATTTACTTTTCACTGTGATGCTTTGACTTAAAATGGTGAAGTATTTCAAGAGAATTGAGAAGGTCATTGTGTTTTGAATAAAAGACGTGCTTTTCTGACATGAGTCATGAAACTGAGCATGGGGAAACAGCAGGCGGCATTCAGGTCTCGGTGTTTGCAACAGCAGCAGCACCTGGGCGGGCATGAGTTCAAGTTCTCAGTGTGGCTTTAACCTGAGGGCTGGTGATTCTTGTTAAATTTTACGTGAAGGAACATTGCCAGTCGGTTCCTGCGAGTTGGATTGCACACCTGCGATTTCCCTCTTGGCTGAACAAGATGATATGCCTCTTACAGGGGAAGAAAATAAGAGCTGGAAGATATACTGGTGTAAACTTCATTTGTGCTAATGTCCTAGTGCAACCAGCCTTCTAAACTCTTGAGGACTTCCTTGCAGAAGGAAGACAGAACAGGCTTGTAGACTGGCCACATACATGTGGTTCTGGGTCTTCCAGGGCCAACCATGGTCAGATTTAGATGGTCAACAGATTGTGCCTCACACTGGTGCTCATTGGCTCCTAGAATGGCTCCATAAAGCCATGTGCTCACAACTAGTGCATTTAAACAGTGGCCTTCAGCCTGTAAAGGAAGGGTAAGGTACTGGGCTTCAATGATTTGAGGGGTGGATGGATGGATATGAGTAAGGAACCTGTGCTAGGGACTGCTTCCCCAGGGAATCTGGGATGGCTTAGCTAGGGATTTGTCCTCTACAATTTGATTAGTTGTGATCAAATTTTTAGCAAATGAATGAATATATATATATATATTTCTGCTTTTGATCTCTGCACTTTTCATAAGTTGTTTTATGACTGGAAAGAATATTCAATGTTTAACTGTCATCTACCAACTAGAGATGATAAAACCTAAAGACTTGGGACTTACACTTCCAAATGCATGGTCAGCCCAGATTGTCCTTGTCAGTCCCAAAGGCCTGTGGGATAAAATCGTGCTGGATCCAAACTTCAAAGAAGTGCGAAGTCTGCTCACCAGCATTGTTACAGCGGTTTCAAAGATGCTGGCGTATACTTCAGTTGCATCCTCAATAGTGGTAAGTGAATAAAATGGAGTGTGTCTTAGTGACGCTACCCTTTATTCCTACTCTGGGTATTTTTTTTTTTAAGGATATCATCTGAAAAGAAGCAAAATGCATTATTTTTTTCTTGAAAAAATACTTGCTACTGCTTCTATTCTAGCTACCGTATGTGGATAATGGGATTTGACTGTTTCTAACATTGTGAGTCTGTGCATAGCAAAACCATAGATTGTTCACTTGCTCAGTACCACTACCTCCCAAAGTAGAGTAAATATCTTGTCTTCAATTTCAAGTGGAGATGCACAGTGGAAAGTGCCTATGTTCCTACAGACAGAAAAAAAAGACTGTTAGTTTAATTGACTTGTGAGCTAAATTTTGTTTTGATCATGGCCGTCTCACTTCTCCCTCCACCTTCTGTCTGCCTGCGGTCTGCTCACTCCACAGAGCGAGTATCTGGAGCAGGACAACAGCTACAGCCTTAGAAGAAGGGGCAGGGAGGGGGAGAATCTCTCTCTATCTCTGGCAATAGACGACTTTACTGAAAGTCAATGCCATTCCCTTGCATTTATCACTGCCACTCTTGTTCTGCATATTTTTGGTATTCGCCATGCATTGTTAGCAGTGATTGTCATGTAATTAAATCACTGCTCATCACAAGAGCCTATTTTTATGCTGAGATAAGCATCAGAAGTCTGCTGCAGCATCCCCCAGATCAATAAGAATGTTCCCTGTAGGATTACAAATAGTCTGGGGTTGTACAGGGCACTAGAATTAATTAGGAATGATTTCTCTTTTTCTTTCTTCTTTCAATACATTTTTAATTGTTTATCCATTTTCGATGGGCTTGTTTTTAACTCTACCATGATGGCCCAGATGCTTCTGTTCAGACCTTTTGAGTGTAATATGATATCAATGTGGGCAATACTATTTGCTGTGAGCAGTCAGTATCATCATCATCATCTTTCCACAGTCATGTGCAACTATTGCTTCAAAATACGTTTCTAAATGAGATATTTGCATCTCAGGCTTTGCACTTGAGATTACGGTTAAATGGGTTTATTAAGTGGTTGAACTTGGAGATCCAAATACAATGCATAACCTTCAGGTGCTGTCTGGAAGATGTTGGCATTTTGATTGAAAGCCCAGAGAGCAAATGGAGAAAGTTGAGCCATTTACTGAGGAAGCATTTTCCCAAGGTTGCAGAGCAAGTCTATGGCAAGAAAAAGGGCTCACACCCTAGATTGTTGTGGTTTATACTTTCCTGTTCTCAGCCGTCCACTTTCCTTTGCCTTGTCTTTAAATTTTCTCCTACTCATGTGTCAAACTGGTTTTATCATCCGCCATGGAGCATTGATCCAACATCTGGATCTGCTGCTTCTCCCTGCCCACTGACCAATCCCTACCCACAGGGAAGCTCAGGATTATCCACCACCCCTTGTCCAGGCTCTGCTGAGCGATGGCGCATGCAGACCCCTTTCCTCAAGGAAAGCCCCTTGAGTCCCATAGTTTGCTGTAGAGGTAACAGCAGGTAAAAGTTGCAACAGATCATGAAGTATAGGATTATTCAAGAGTTCCTTAAAAAGAGACTAACCAGAACAAAGTCAATTACAGTGTCTGTTTGGGAGCAGGGTAAACTAGAAATATAGTGTTGAAATTATGTAGTATTGACCGGGTTTGCAGATAGAGGCTGTGGACTGTCGATGTAAGACACTACAGTGAGACAGAATTTTCTGGAGAATTTCTTAAAAAGAGTGGTGGTATTCACAAACGGGTGAGGCAGAGGGAAGGTGGAGGTCTTCATTGTCACTGTGCTTCAGTCAAATGTCTGAGTGCCGTGTCCTTCTCATCTGGCATCATCAAAACTGGAAATGTCTCTTCAGCTGTGCTGGGGAGGAGCGTTCGCGCTCTCGAAGGCTCAGGGAACACGTAAATTCCTTTTAGGGGATAGAAGCGGTGTCAGGATTCCTGTAGGGAAATATAGCCACTTCTCTACATGAAAAAGAAATTAGCAGTTGAGTGTTTTGCTCTTCTGTTTCTGTACTAAAGTGTCATTCTTCATGAGCTGCATCTGAAGTGCGCTGAAGTCAAATGCCTGCTGAGCTCAAAGGCTCTGGATCAGTCTGGCTGCCTCTGGGAAAGGGATAAATAGTGGCCAGATTTGCTGATGGTAAACTAGATGCACCTAACGCAGAGAGGGTGGCGATGCCTTGGAAGAGTTTTCCTAAATGCAACACTGTGCTCCTTGGAAATTATTCTTCTAATGGGTCATGCCTACTGCCAAAGGAGGGAGGAGCAGCCAACGTTGCTTAGTGGAGAGGGACGGAGCTTGTGCTCTGCTCTTTTTGTCCACCCTACTCCTTTCATGGTGGTGAAGATTAACTGACACTCAGTGCCCAGCCCTGCTGACATTGTGCCAGGTTCAGTGGCAAATAATTGGGCAGCATCTGTGTTTCAAAAAGCACAAGGATCCTCAAGAGCTCCAAGCTGGTGCAAAGGTGCTCCTTCAGGTGTAGCTTCACCCAAAGGCCATGTAGGACAGCCCATGCCCAGATCTGCTGCAGCTGAGATGAAATACTTGAATTTGGACCCATCAGGATCCAAGGCCATGTGAAATTATTGCCTGCCTTCCACTTGCATTGCAAACCAGCAGAACGTAGGCGGTGGGGTTTTGGGGAGCCCAAAACTCGGCAAAGCCCCTTGCTGCCCCAGGCAACCTGGAAGGCAAACTTTCCACGGCGCGCACATGCGACCACGCAGAGGCAGGAGCTGTTCAGCTCCTGCCAAAAGCTGGCCATGCCCAGAGCGTGACACGATGCGGGCTCCTGTCAGCCAGCCAAAACCAATCTGCACAGGGTTTCTGTGTGGCAGCAACAGGAGAAGAGCTGGCAGCCCCTGGACATCTCCGGGTTAAAAGCTAGCTGTGAACCCTCTGAATGAGCCTCTTTTCCTTTGGTCGGCTAGGAGGGAGCTGCTGCATAGCTAAAATTCTGCAAAAGTGCCGTATTTTCTCCCCCACTGCAGCGTTGTGTGCTACGAGTAGAACGTACCGCACCTTTCTTGCTTGTGCCAGCAGAGACCTGGCGATTTCAGCAGTCAGTAGTGGCCCACCTCTGTGTGAAAGAAAATTCAGGCTTGCTGCTTTTCAGAGTGTAACCTCCCTCGGAGTCCCTTTGCTTCCTAGGAAGGGACTCTGAGAGATTTTGTTTGTCCCCTCAGGCTCTGCAGAGCCGGAGGCAGCACCCAGGATGCAGTGTACGAACACGCTCAGAAAGCAAAGAGTTTGGGACACAGGTGCAGTTTCTGCAACTTTTCTATTGCACACACATCACTTTAGTCTTTTTTTTTTTTTTAACAGGGAATTTGTTTCCAAATAATAATTTTCCACTTTCTCGTGTGTTCAGTCTTTTCCATCACCACAGTGTGACTCGGATTAAGGTAACTCATAACAGGAGACTCCTTCTATAAAATATATGCTTTCCCCAGAAATTTTTGCCAGCAATAATTTTTCCCATTGCCAGCTCTTAAGGTCAGTTTGCTTGCCATCAGCTTTACAATTTTTAAAATTATAATTATTATCATTATAAATATGAGATAAATTTAACCTTGTTATACATGTTGATTAACTGCAGTTTTGGGGAAGTGATTGGCATTCATGCTATGTCAAAATGCGCAATGTTATGGAAAATTAGAATACCTAACCAAAGGGGAAGTATTCTGAGGTTTTCAGTGGACAGTTGCTTTAAATTGTCCTGCTAAAGTGAATGCAACTCTCCCATTGCTCCGAAATTAACCCTGGACGGCGTTGCTAGTCACCTCTGTGGCAGTTGCATGGTTACCTCATAGATAATTTGCAAATCATCCATGAACCATGTGTACAAATGTGTCTGGTATGGTGCTAATTTACTGGCAAGGGCTGGTTACGCACATCCAATGCATTGCTCAGGGAGCTTCAGCCATGCCCACCAGCAGCTTTAGAGGTTTAATTTGCTATGCAGATTTCTGACGGATGGGCCCAGCCTGCTCTTCACCTGTGTTTACAGACCTCCAGCCAGGCCAGGACTTGCCAGATGACCATGATGGGGAAGGCATCAGAAATATTTCTGTAAAAATAACCCCTCCACACCCCCCAAAATGTATCTAGTTCATGTATGGGTGTTATAAACCCCTTGTTCGTGGCTACGGGACGTGGCTGGACGTTATGTGTCCTGTGTTCCGGATAGATTTATTTTGGGGTGGTCAGAAAGGAAATCCCAGTCTAGAGTTCAACATTTTTTTTTTTGTTGAACTGATGCGAAAAAGAAAAATACCTGGCCATTTGGAAAGGTTTGAACTCTTAGCATAAGGCTTGGGGAGATGGATGAATGGTCAGAGGGGAGGTGACGGGGGGGGTCAAAGGTCCTACGGCATAACTCATCGCTGCGAGGAGTCCCTGTCTCACAGTGAAAGTACACGAACTGGCTGGCAGCAGCGTGACCCCTAGCAGTCATTTCATCAGGAGGATTTCCTGTCTGAATATGCAGATGTGTGCACAATTATTTTACCTATCTTTGCAAACACAGCCCGTGTCCCCTCACGCTTAAATAAATCTTGGCGCTGTCCCTTTCGGGAGGCATTTCAGGTTCAGCCTGGCTGCCTGCATCCTGCGTGGTTTTGTTCAGCGGAGTCCTTGCAAACAGCCCGTCTCCTCTTCCCTTTCCGCTTCCCCTTCCTCCTCCTCCCATCCCACCGCAATCACTGCTGCCCAGACCCATCCTTCACTTGCGCAAAACTGATTTCTGTTTATGGAGCAGCTGGCAGCAGCGACGCTCGAGCGCTGAGCGATGACTAAGAAACAAGCCCACTTTTCCCTTAGCTGTCAGGAGCTTTTAGAAATAACACCCTCCTCTGAGGAAGTCAGAATAGCAACAGGAAAATAAGTAAAACCTATTATAAAACAGTTGTCCAAGAACTTAGGCACGGCGCAGGGTAGAGATCAATATGCTGTGAAGGTTAAATCTATTTTCACACTGTGTTCTATTTCACAGCTTAATGGTGTTTTAATGTGTCTGTCACTGAGCCCCCTTCATGTTGTGCAGGTAGAGCCTTTACAAAAGAGAAATAACGTTGGCTTTACAAGCTTCACAGTAACATCTTATTTACCAGCTGAGATCTGACGCTTTCCTCTCTGGAGATATGCCAGGGTTTGACTATTTTATTTTATTTTATTTTTTTAGAAGCCATAATGTGGTGTTGCATTTACAGTAATTTTTAGATGGCTTTTGGGGAATGCCTGTAGGGATGGGAGTAGCAGGAGTGTGTGCGTGCCTGTGTAGAAGGGACAGAAATATCTACTGCTGTTTGTACAGGCTGAATACATGGAGGATATGAAGAATTCCCAAGCTTCAGTTTGCATCCAATCCAAAATGGTAGACTTTAATGCTATGGCTTGAACTCAGCTGATGCTGGGGTATTGCATTGGGCTTGGGGAGACCGTGGAGGATAAAGCCAGTGGACAAAGAGGAGCGCTCACAGCCCAAAAAAAAAAAAAAGATGCTGAAAGAGGGTGGGGTAGAAGGAAAATTTATTTTGGCTTGTGCTGGTGGAAAGGGCGAAAGGGCAGGGAGAGGGAGCAAAAGCAAAGAAAGAGGTGTGGTATAAAATTCAGGATATGCGCAGTGCCGAAGCACATATATAGGCCTGCCCTCAGTGTTTGGGATGAAGCAGGTTGTATCCCCACAGCTCAGCTCCCACCCTTTGCTTGGAAGATGAAGATGGAAAAAAATCCTGTTCTGCTTTAATTATCTCTCTTGAGCTTCAGCTGGGAAAGGGAGAGGCTAGGATACCTGAGCCAAAAGGTACTGCTGGTTCAGGGCTTCAGATGTGTAACGGGGTGTGCAAACGCCAGGTGTTGGTGTGCTGACCTGCTTGGTGAGGATGCTTTGACAAACTGTCCACTGCCTGCGGCTGAGCCAGCACCTGGACACAGCCTCTGACTGTTTCCATCTCCCTGCAATGAGCCAGGGCTGTGCGTAGCTATGTGTTCCCGTGCTGACAGGGCTGCGTAAGCCACAACTGAGTAGCTCCTCTGGTTTTGCCATGAGTGAATCTGGAGGGACTTGCTCCAGACATCCTCGCGTTGCAACTGATGTGTGGAGTCAGGAGAGGACGACCTGCTGATGTCAGTGGCTTCTCTTGCGTGATCTCTCTCCCTCCCACCTTTGCCCTCGGCAGCTCCCTCGCAGAGCTGGGAGAGCTCTCTCCTTCGCAGACACATTGCCTTCCCACCTCTCTGGTCTTTTGCTCCCTCAGTTGCTCTTTACCTTCTTCTTCCTTTGTCTCACAGCCAAACAACTTAACTCTGGACAACCTGCTGGGAGGGATAGGCTGGAGGAAGGGAATGCATCAGAGAAGGAGATGTAATATTAATTCTTCTTAGGAGCAACTTGTTAAAAACCTCAAGCTTCCCTTCTACTGGTTACTTTGCTGGAGTAACATGCCTCTGCTCTGTCAGGGTCCACCGAGGGCTGGTGCCTGCTGGAGTGTGAATTTTTAGCCTTGCAGAGCCTTGACTTGGCTTAACCTGTGTCTTCCACTGCAGCAGCAATTTCTGCAATGTGTATTTTGGCTTTGGTGCGCCGCCCACTCTGAGTTCACCTCTTCCCCCCTTCCGTTTCCCATTGTTGGAACAACAAATCTTCTGCTGGATGCAGAGTGCAACTAGCCCTGTATTGTGGGGCCAAAACAAACTCTCTGTTGGAGTGTTTTCCATCCTCCACAAGGTAAAATACCAGCACAGAGAGCAGCCGACCCCTTGGTGTGAATCTGTTGTCTGGAAATCCAATGACTGACTTCACAGGGCAAAACCTTGTCTCAAGCAATAGTGCTGAGAAATGAATTTATGTCCTTTGGAGCTGGGAAATTAACAGGTTTGGACCCATGCATGGGAGTGAATTGGTTTTGGAGGGCAGCGATGGTTCCCTCCCCAACCACCTCTGCCACCAAGGTGCAACCTGTTTCACTGAAACTTCCCCAACATTACGGACTGCAAACCATGGCATTGCAGCGCTTGCTCTAACTGTCCTTTCCAAATGGATGGAACCTCTGAGATGGTCAGAGCTGGGGACATAAGGCTTCAAGGAGCTGGAGTCCAAGGAGCTGCCAAAATAGATTCAGTCTATTTTTCTGCCCCAGTTTTACAAGTCTAAGATACTCGAGGAAGGTTGTCACTCAATACCCCTTGTGCAAAATCCGTAACACGTTCACACCTGGCCTTGTGTGAAATGGTAGGAAAAATATTTTCTGCTCCTTAACAGTCTGGAGCTTGAATAGTGTGTCTTTGTTTTCTGGGTGGTTTTTTTTTTGTTTTGTTTTGTTGGGGGGATTTACTTGCCATCTACTTTCTCCTACTTCAGCCACTGGAGAAAGTTTATGAATATTTGAATTACAAGCTTGCATGTATGCGTTGAGGAGCACTCACCCAAGTGAGGCCACCTTTCTGAAAACAAACTGGATATTTGTTATGGTCCTAACATTTGGGGACCAAATTTATGCAAGTTTTCCTCCTTAATCCTAGAGTTATAGATTAAACTGAAAATTTGAGAAAGCTGCCTGATCAAACAGCTTTGAAGTTTAATGCCAGCTTTTAAAATGAAACTTTAATGCTTTTGGCAATCCATGGCCATGTGCCTTATATTAGGCACTGGGGTTTTGGAAAAGTGACAACAGCACCACTAAAATAGAATGTTTCATTATTATAAACTCACTTTCCTGCTTTATAGATGAGACCTGCAGAAAAATGTTTGTTTGGTTTTTTTTTGTCTTGCTGAAAAAAAGCTGTGTTCTGAGGTCATTAATGTAATACTATAGCTTGCTTAAAAGCTCATATTCACTGTGAGTTTTCTCCTGAAATATTAGACCACTGACATCAGAGAATAGAAGAAAATGAAAGGTTAGAGACAGGAAGATGTTCAAAATAATGTGACTTTTAAAGAACTGCTTAATACACAGGGATTTGACTCGTGCTGACCAACTCACAATTATAGAAGCTAATGGATGATGTTTCTAGTGCAAGAGAATTAATGTTTCTGGTGGCTGAGAGATGGAAGACTTTTGCATCTCTTGCTGCAAGAAATCCAGCAGTCTCCTGGGGCTAGAGAGTTTCTCCATGGCCGGATGTCTTCTGCCTTCTTTAGCTGTACACACCTGAGTACTTGCTGGGGCTCACCTGGGAGGTCACACTGGGAGCAGAGGATGGTGGCAAGGATAGACTTCACAGAGCTGAACAGCATCTTGAAAGGAAATGGGCCTGGATGCTCACAGATAGAACAAGAGAATTACTGAGCATCAGCCAGGGCAGAGGTGGTGTTACTGTCTAGAGAGGGAATGATGAAGTTTTGCTGGTATGGTCCATAGAAATGAATAGTTCTTAGAATATCTTTGAGATTTTTCTTCTACATTTTCTGGTCATAAAGCTTGGAAAATATTGTCCAGAACTTTTTCAAATGAATATTTGAAAATGTTGAATGATGCCACATGGAGATCTCGTCCTGGTGGATTGTCTCTAGCAGCCTGTGAGGAGGTCCCGATCCTGGACTCTGAGATAATGAAGTTCTTCAGAAGTTCATAGCCAGTTCCACTTGTTATTTCATATGATTTCCAGTGGACTCTTGCCTGTGGAGCTTTTTGGCTTCTTGGGCATATTTTTGAAGTCATGTTTCTGATACTGATGTTCTGATACTTATGGTTGCTCTTATTTTCCAAGTATCTTAAATTTCCGTACTTCACATAAAATTCTTTCCCTGTAAGATTGACTCTACAAAACAGCAAAGAAGCACCAGCACCACTGAAACAATTCAAGTTAATTCAACTATCTGCAAAGCGTTGAGAGAACAAACATTATGAAAAAAATCTCATATCTTGCTACTTAAGTAGGTATTTTTCAAGGAACTTCTAGTAATGCTGCAGTGATATACAGGTACATACTGCTAGAAGTTATCTCTGTATGTTTATGGTTATAGGACTTGACTTTATACCACCCAGTTTTGTCTGTAATGCTTCCAGTTTTTTTTTCTCTTTTACTCCTAAATTTGTAGATGTCCAGTCAGTTATGTGTGAGAAGCCACTGAATTCATAACTTGATAGTAAGAACGATGATATAAAGACAACTTTATACATTACTCTGATATCCCAAGACCTCTTTTGTCGTTTCCAAAACAGAAAGTGGCAAACTGTCAGTTAAAACTTCTAATAATATTCTGCGTGTTTTATGTAAATCTTCAGCTATGTTTCATTACAAAACTTTGGAAAATATTTTGTAACAGTGCAATAGTTCTGATAATAAGTCAACCTAAGATATCATAGAAAAAAAATTCTCAACAATCATCCTTCCCACCCAAACCTTTTCTTAGAAGTATTATTAGAATTTTTAAATGGCATCTTACTCCCACTATTGCTGAAGAGTGTGGTCATTGATTTGAAGGGAAGTAATGTTTAACCCCTTAATTTTTACATTAGCAGAGAGGAGTAGTCCACTTGTTAGCGGGCCTTGAGCTGAAACGTAGTTGTTACAGATAAACCCAGTTCCATTTAACCTGAATAGAGCAGCTCCCAGTTCACCTCAGTTGAGGTTTTTGTCTTCTGCTTGCACCTCCCCTAAAAATGTCTGCTCAGGTGCCATCATGATGCAATGAAAAAAAAAATACACTGATTATAAAGAGATTGCTACACTCTGCTGCAGGCAATGCACAGGCTGAAATGCGATAGTCATGATCCTGACACAACACCGACCAGAAGCCAGGAGCTGTCAGAAAGGTCAGAATTTCAATAACGTGCCTGTGCGTTTCCAGCATTCATTGCATTACCTTCTCCTGCTCTGTTGTTTCCTTCTCATGCCTCTTTGGGAGCATATGCATCCTCTTGACAGACCTTCCTAGACAAAAAATGTAATAAGTAAATAAAAGAGGAAAGTTTCAAAGTCAGAGATCTCCTTCCAAAACTTATGTAAGGAGATATATTTTGGAGCATGAAGACCACTCTGGGCCATTAAGCTTTCTCAAGGAAGCTCTCCTTTCTACTCTGAAAGGTTTGTACCTTTCCTTTCTCTGAAGTGATTTGCTAATACTCTTCTCTTCCTCTGTGTACCTGCCACTTCTGCTCAAACTGAAGCATCTACAAGGTGTGATTGACCAGGTTTAGGTCTGAAATTTAATCCTGCATTAAAAAATTTGAAAGTCATGCTCTGATTTGTGTCCACAAAATTACATCAACAGAAGTGCAAATTAGATAAACTCAGGACACCAGTTTTCACCTGAATTTCAGCCTTACCTGAAAGCATCAAATTCTTATTTACACTTGTGCTGTGGGAGCTCAGTGTAGGCTGCAATATCTGTATGAGGAGCTGGATAACTCCTCCTGAACCAGCTCTGATGAACTTGTCTGTGGTCGGGCAGCAGGCCATAATGTGTCTAGGGATCAAGTTGTGGTCTCTTGACAGTCAGTCCAGCGCTGTAATGATGATACCCTCCTTTTGACCAGTTTGCTGATCTTTTTTCCACTTATGTACCCTTAAAATGTTACCAGTGGAGCTGACGATTACTGAGTAAATCTGAGCCCATGCGAATGGGTTTGATCTTCACAACAGCCTTTGCAGACTTTTTGGATGTGCAAGCACAGTTCCCTTCAGTTTGAAGTGTTCAATGGTTTATTTGAAACCAGTTGTATGCTATTTATCTTTGTCTTTAAGTAAATATTGCCCTTTCTTTAGTGAACACAACAAAGTCACAACAATTAATCAAAACTTAACAAAAACAAAAGTATGCCCAAAATCCACAACCATAGCCAGTCATTCCAAGCAACATTTTTTTTTTTTTCAGATATACCATTTCTACAGCAGTTTTGTTAAGGCTTTTTTTTCCCGAGTTCAGTCTTCAGATTAAGCTGGGACTTCACTGTGTTGCAGCTCTGCCACATGGTGCATGGGAAACCAACAGCAAACAGCTTCTCCCTGCAAGCACGTGGACCTTGCTTTGACTGGAGTAATTTTTATTCTGCAGGTGAGTGCCCTGTGTAATATGTGTATGCGGGAGCAAAACATCTTACTTTATCCCTTACTTCAGTCCATTTTTGCTTGCTGAAGTAGCAGCTGGGGAACAGGCACATCTCTTGAGTGATACCAGGAGGATTTTAAGCGTTGCTAAGATCAAACAAGGCAATGGGCCAATCTCAGAGAACTTAACTGCACAACTTCAGATGGTCTGTAGAAATTAAAATGCCCATTTCTTCCAACAACTTGTAGCCCTGTTTGTGTGTATACTTGTGCTCACTCAGCTTAGTATTGTTGTACTTAGAGGCAAAAGCTCCACTCATAGGAGAAGTGGTAATAAACCAAGTAAGCCAAGGTGTGTGAAGAAAGCTGGTATCTTTTATTTGACAGGCTAATCTCCATCGGGTGTGGGAGGAAGACAATCTTTCAGTTAGACAAGCCTGTTGCCAGGTCTGAGACAGCACCTTGGTTTTCTGGTTGCAGCTCTCCAATTCAGCATTGATCATGTCTGACTCTACCTCAGGGGATAAAACCACTACCAGAAGCTGCACGTCTCCTTAAGTGGACCTTTCCACTGGAAATGCCGTCCTTTTCTTCCACTAAATTCTTTCAGAATGAAGAATTATTCACAGCTGCTGGATTTATGAACTGGGCACAGCAACTGCATGCATTGTATAGCCTAAAAATGAAGCTAACTTTGACTTTCAGCTTGTTTCTTAGCAAATTGGCCACATGTATTCCCAGCAGAATTGCTGGAGAGAAACAGTGACCACTGTATTCTGGCCCAGTGTAATCTGCATTTCTAATTAAGGCTATTTGCAAGGCCACTTATCTGACGTGTGCAAAGAGCAAATAATAAAGCAATGAGAAAACAGCAATTTCCAATGAGACCTTTGTTTTAGAATTCCTTCTTTTATCTCTCTGTCATATAAATGCCAAGTGCAGATAGCACAAAGGATGCCTTGACAATGGTGCTTGCTGCTGCAGAGCATTGTGGCACTTCTGGTTGTTCTGATCTGCTTTCCATCTCCAGATCCCATCTCTAGGGAGTTACCCATTGGGAGCGTTTGATCATAAATGGCTCTGCATGCTTCTAGGTCCTATTGATACAGGGTAGTTCAGCACCTTGCAGGGCTGGGTCTCCTGCTGCAACTTGGCATTCATTCAACTTGAAGATCCTTTCCTCTTGGAGCCCCGTGTTCAAAACCAGAGCTGCCTAAATTGCTCTCTTGTGAGGTTTCCAGTCTTTGGAGTGTCTTATCTCTTCTGGAAGGAGAGATGGATTTTGAAACCTCTAAACCAGCTTATACTTTCAGCCTTTCTTCTGATCACTTGACATAGTTTGCAAACACTCTCTGCTTTCACCCAGCTTGAGTTTCACTTGGAAGCTGAGCTT
This sequence comes from Chlamydotis macqueenii, assembly GCF_036417535.1. NCBI lineage: Eukaryota > Metazoa > Chordata > Aves > Otidiformes > Otididae > Chlamydotis > Chlamydotis macqueenii. The sequence continues at coordinate 6,195,794 of NC_141567.1, read as the reverse complement.
CTTTCCTCCACCTTACTACCCTTCTTGCTTTGTACCTCATCAGTTCACTTTGGGTCTGGTGTTTGTTTGCTGACAAGGTACCATGCTCTTGGTGAAGCCTCGCCTACCTCTGGGTGAGGTAGTCATCCAGTCTGCCCCGCTGGTTGGGATGGCTACCTCTGATCTGGGAGGAACTTCTCAGAAGATGGGAGAAAATGGAGTGGAAACCAAATCTCCAAAGGTATAAATTGAAGAGAAAGGTTAAACCCACCTCCCCAGGGTGTGGGTTGCTGATAAATCCTCTGAGACTTTCTCAAAAAAAAAACCTGCTCTTGGCCAAAATTTAATTTAATTGGAAAACAGTTTCCAATGGCATTTTGTTTATCTTCGCAATTTTCAAAACAGTAAAATGCTTTAATGGGTTTAAACACTACATTTAATCAAGTTTCCTAGGGAAACTAAGGCTGTCTTTTCATATTTTTTTAATCTACAAATGTAAACCGGAGGTAAATTTTATTGTTTCTTTTCAGATTTAAATTTCCAGTGCTGAGAGAATACAAACCTTGAAGGTGTGTTGGCAGAGGAGACACCACAACCTCCCTGTGCATCCGTCTGCTGGATTTAGAGGAGAGTTCGTTTGGTTTGGTTTAGCTCCTGAAACTTCTGCTGTTGCTGTCAGTAAGGGCACAACCTATAACATTAAATCTCAGTTTCACGCCACAGAGCTTTTCTCCTGTGACAAATTTTTTTAAAACCTCACTCCTCAGCCTTTCTCAAGTACATAATCTAACATGGTGTATCCCCAATGTTCAGAAGTTGTAATAGTTTTGTCTAAATCACGGATTGCTTTAAAAAGCAAAAGAACTTAAAGCTCTGTGGGGCTTTTTTTAGGCTTCCTCTCACTACTTAACCTTTAGCAGTCCTTTCTGTTTTTCACTATTTCTCCACTGTTCTTGTACTAAGATGTTCATATTGTGTTTTGCTTTTAGAAACAAAAAATCAAAATATCATAAGACTTGTGATATAGAACCGTAAGACTTCGCAATACTTCGTTTTCCTTCATCTTTCTATACATAAGTTTTTCTCAGATTTTTTGCTTGAGGAAGCAGCCTGGAACTTCAATTTTGCCGGGCATAATATAGAAAAAAAGAAGAGGAACAATGCGCTATTGCTACAAATGGAAAACCTGATTTTTATCTGAGGCCATCAGTGAGTCAGTGTTGGACGGATGGAGGAACTTGCTTTTGTGACCAGATGGAGGAAAGCTTGAACTGGGGTGTGCAATCTGAGAGCTCTTTTCCATGAAGAGACAAGAAATGTAACTGGACAGAAGCATTCAGAAAAGAGGTAACTAAACTGTGAAGTGGTTAATCTTTGTCCTGTTTGAGCTGTTTTGTCTATCACTCATTGTATTGCTCTGCTTATCCTTTTTTTTTTTTTTTGTTGGAACCAAGGTGCACCATGCACATCACCCTTCATACCCTTCACCTTTTCCGCTACCTCTGGCCTTTGGCACTACAGCTTGCAGAACCGCTTAGTGAACAGGATGACAGACAGATCCATTTCAGTCATTTCTCACTTTTCACTTCTTTCTGTGGGTTAAAATTCAGGAGGACCTCATCCCTGGTATTGATCCATAGCCTGGAAAACAAGAACACAGCTGGGGGCTGCAGTACGCAACAAGTATGAGAAGGAAGGGAGATACTTTATCCTGCAGTTGTCACCAAAAATAGATCTGTAAGACCAATGATGGAAACCCTTAAGATTAAATACAAATAGAAAGAGCAGAGGTGAATCTTTTTTTTTTTTTTTTTGCTAGCCATAGAGAAATAAATGTTACGGATGTACATGCGCTTCACAGATAATCCCAGCCTGTGATATGCAGCTTTTATTTTCAATATAATCTTAAAATAACTGCATGTAAAATGGTAATTTCCTACTTCTCCCAGTCCTTGCAGAGGCCCAAATAGAGACATCCCACCTGTGACCCTTGGGCAAGGAAGATCAGACCCAAGTGGGTCTTGCCCACTGTGTGAGAACAGGGACAACCCACCTCTCTCGCCTATCGCAGACTGTGAAAATGAATGCATGGGGATAAAGTGCTTTGAGATCCTCAGATTGGGAAAGGTCAGGAGAGCATCGCCATCTCTTTCAGGAGCTCCAACACCAAGGGGAAAAATAAATCACACAAAGCTTAAATAGGAAACTGCAGCTGCTGTCAGATTAAATCTGTTACAAGTGCATTCCACTGCCTCGCTGAACAGTGTTTTATTTCACACCTCAAAATGTGAGGCCCCGTGCCATGGACTTGCTCCTTTTTCCCTATTCCCCCTAGATGACTTAACAGGCTGAAAGTGCAGCTGGAAATTAATGCTTCCTGTCTTTTTAAATAATGTGACATTGAAATCCCGATATTTAATGCGTTGGCATTTAACATGCCACAATATTTCAGTTACTTTGCACTGGTTAGGGTGCAGAAGTGTTATTACAGCTGTTCTGAAATTCTGACAAAGAGGTGCATTTCTCCTTTTTTTTTTTTTTTCTCTGCTATGTCCCACCATAATTGCTTTTTGCTGCATCTCTGAACCGTAACCATGGCGATCCGCCACATTCATCAGAGGACCCTCTTGTTGTTTTGCTTGTGTGAATGTAAGAAAGGAAAAAAAAAAATTAAAAAAAAAAGAAAAAAGAAAGAGGGGGCATAAAATATTTGCAGAACTTTCAAAAAAAAGCAGATTTTCTTTTCTTTTTTGTTTTCTTAATGACAGAAGCTGTATTGGAGAAGTGGCCAGGCCAAAACACCAAGGACTTCTTCATAGCCTAAAAAAGGGAGAGGAGTCTGGTTCTGGAGGTGTTACTTTTTGTGGAAAACAGACTTTGATAACTGGAGCTTTCAAGCCATCCCCCCCTGAAAGAAGGAACTGTTCTGTGCAGAAAGGGCAGGAAAGGTTGACCCTTTTCCATTTCTGTCTTCTGACAAACTGGTCCTTGTTTGGAGAACAAGTTAATGCAGAACATCATTACCATGTTAAAGTCGTGCCATTTCTCACTGGGGAATGAGAAACCACCTGGCTTTGGACAAAGATTTGGAGCTGCCCATTTCTGGGTTCACTGGGTACGTGGTCTGCTACTCATGCCAGGGGAGGTGAAGAAGGAGATGTTGAAATCACTGGCTGTGGTGAGGCAGGCAAGAGATAAAGGGGAAAGGGAATGTTCTTGTTCTGAGATCTTTCTCAACACCAGGCATCTTGGTATCCTTCTCTTTCACTGCTTCAAAAAGCTTTGAAAATCAGCCTGGAGACTTTCATGTTGAGGAACTTGGGCAGTTCATCTTTGTTCAGAGTCTGCTCTTGTCCTGGAGCTGCTTAGAAGACATGGGAAAGCTGCCTGATGTTCAAAGTATCCTTTGATTGGCTTTGCCCAACCAGAGTAGCAATTAAAATTCATCAGTCACTGTTCATGGATTCTCCAAGACACAAGGAAAGGAAAGCCAGCAGCGGTTGTGAGAGGGTCTGCCTGGGATCCCGTAGTGTGGAGTATGGGCATGGTGTGATTTCCACTGTCGAGTCTGTCAGCTGAAATGGCTGGGGATGAGGGTTTAGTGCCCTGGAAAACCTGGCTGCTCTTTTTTGAGGAACTCTAGGAGTCACTCTACATGTATTCTGCACTGTGACATAGCCATGGCAGAGATTTGTCACCCTGTAGAGAGTAATACAGCTTATTTCCTTGGAGTAGAAACATCTCCGTGATATTATTTTACTATCCTTCGACATGACAGCCAGGAATGGAGTGATGGAGCAGCTGTGCTCTGAATCTGATGGCAGCACTCACCAGGTGATCTTGAGAGATTTCCCAAATGTCCTTGCTGTGGCAATCATCTGTGGCAGTACCTGATTGTCTTGTAAAGTAGCAGCTCTTGACATAAAGCCTCATCTGAATGAATAATTATATGTCCCAAGGCTGCAAGTTGTTATAATCGGGGACTAGGCTTTGTTTTGGCTTTACACCATTTAGCATGAGGGTTCTGGTGTCTGGGACTTCAGGGCAGCAACAGGCTGATGCAATTCACCCCAAAGTCCAGTCTGAAACTCCTTCACTCGGAGTTCTCTTGTATTCCTGCTCTGCAATGGCTGGTAACACTCATCAGCAATGATTGTGGAGCTTGTGGTAATTAGGGGGGCTTCTGCTCTTCTTTGTTTGCTCTCCACCAGCCAGCTGCCCCTCTGCCCTCTCTACCTTCCACACCAGCAGTTCTGGTGGATCAAAGCCTACGTGCATAGCACCGATGCCCCAGTTTGGAAGTTGGGATCTCAGAACACAACCAGCCTGTGTCAGTGGTTTCAGCCGGCTCGCTGGACCATGCACAGTGCTGGCCGAGGCAAGGGCGCACATCTCCTTCTGCCATCAGCGCGGAAACCCTACAGGAGGAAAGTTCCTCAGGCAAAGATACTTGTTGATGCGCCTCAGCATGGGCATTTGCTGGCGAGGCAGAGCCACCAGAGCATTGCTCAGTGACCTGAGAGGTATTTGGTTGGAAAATGTCTGGTTCTGTTCTCGTCTGGGAGCCATGTGATCCATCCCCAAAGATGCAGCATAGCAAAGGCCCTGGGGCCCTCCCATGGGTGACAGTGGTTACACTGGGGTCTGTAGAGCAAACTGGGCTGTCTACAAGTCAAAAAGTCTTAGAGACCCATTTCTAGGTGGGATTGTCAATATAGAATAACAAAGCAAAAAGCACTCCAGGCTAAATGTTATCAGTGATTAGTTTTAACTTTATTTTTACTGTTTCTGATGTGTTCTTCAATCTGTCTTGTTGATGTTTATTTTTCCATTTCTGATAAGGGTCATATGTCATGCCTCCCTTGCATCAGGTGCTATACAACCATGTATTGTCCTTCCCTGAAACAGTTCACAAAGTCTTTCTCTGCAGATGAGCTCTCACTGGCACTGCGGTCACCGAGTTGTACGTGCCCTTAACAGGAGTTTCTTTAGAGGGTGAACCTCCTCACTGGAAATAGAACAGGACATTAAAAGCCCAATAAAGTTTTGAAATATTTTCCATAATCAAAATTTTCAATAAAAATTCATAATAATTAGCAACACCTTAAAATTCAGTGATCAAGATATTTACTCTAGTGAAGCTTATTCGCCCTTGTGTTGTTTTCTTGCTATCTGCTCTGTTTTTCCACATAAGGAAAATGTACTTCCTGCAGATTCCCTAAAACCTGGGACCTCAATGGTAATCTCAAAATCTCTTTTCGGGTATTTATCAACCATAACGTACAACTTCCAAAATACTCAAAATTCTCTGCTAAATTCAAAAGGAGGATCTATCTATGGAAGAATGCTGTGTGTGCTGTTTGCAGTGTGCAATCAGAGGACAAAGGTAGATCTTCTTTTTATGAGCAGGACTTGCACTAATGCCTGTTCCAACCTTGTTTGATTAGGCCTTCACTAAGTATATGTCTGCAGATGTAGATACCTGTTAGTGACAATTTTATATAAAGCTACTCACACAAAATAAATCGAAACAAGGTAAACTAAGTCATAATTAAGAAAAAGTTAAACAGCAACTTTTCACTGAAGAATTAACTTTTCTTTTTTTTTTTTTTTTTTTTTGCAAGGAAAATAGCACAATGAAGGAACTATGTAAGATCCCACTGGACAATGGGAGGTCCAGCCTGTGAAGCTGCAGGAGCTCTGGAAATGCAACATCTCATCTCAAGGAAAAAGGGCTGTGGTATCAGCTGGGCTCTGGAGCCAGTTGTCAAATAGGTTATGCTGCAACCCTGAGGTGCCAATTTATACTTAACTTTTTTTCCCCCTAGATTTGAGCAACGCCCAGATTTTTCAGTCTCCTACAGATGAAAAATAATGAACAGGTTCTTCAGGGATTTATCTTGGTGGGGCTAGAAAGGTGCACTTTTTTTTTTTTTTTTTTTTTTTTTTTTTTAGCTCTCTATTTTGGTTGTTATGGCTGAACACAAAACAGGACTCAATGGGACCATTCGGTGAAGCTGCCATAGGCAGAGGAAGCTGCTTAAGGTTTCCTCGGAGAAGCATAGCAGCAGTCTGTGTGATGAGCACCAGAAACCATGATGCCAGGTAGAGCAAATGGAACTCGGAGCTGAAAATTAAATATTTTTAATTAAAATCCACATCTGCAAGCCGCTCACTGGGACCTAGGGTTTGGCTGCTAAATTATGCTGACACGCTGGGATCACCAGTGTCAGCGACGGTAATCCCAGAGACGCAGCCAGCAGATCTTGCTGGTTAATATTTAAAAAGCTGCTGGAGCCTGGTGGAACCTGTTTTGTGAAATACTCTATCAAGGCTGATTATTTCTGCTTGTGAGTAGTGTCATAAGTGGGTAGCTTAGCTGTTGCTTCCGTCTGCGGGGCAAGCCTGGCCTTGATGCGGGTTGTAAGAGGTCTTTAAGATCTTTTGATGTGATGGCCACGGAATTCGGTATTATGCCAGCAATGTGCCATGAGCTCCAATTAGGCCATCTCCAGAGTTTTTCTAAATTGCTCCAACTGCTCTCAGTGGCCATGGATAGCATCTCTTGACCACTCTGCCTCCCCTCTCACATGTTTTTAAGGCAGGAGGAGGCTGAGGAGAGATGGCTAAGTGCTGCTAGGGTCTGGAAACATCTGCCAGGAGAGATTTCAGTTCACCATCTTTTTTTTTTTTTTTTTTTTTGCTGTTAACAGAATAACTGAATCAGTTTCACACAATCCTTCCTAACACAGCTATGGAGGCAGAGAAGAGCCAAGCTGAAGTTACTTATTCCCCTGCACCACTCTGTGTACTTTATAGGCTGTGAGAGAAAGAGTTTGAAGCCTTTTAGTGACGCTTTCAAAGCCAGAGAGCAGAGCGGCACATTTATACCTGGTTAAAGCGCCTCAGCTCTCATCAGCATTTAGCAACCCCCTGCCCTGTCTTTACTGCTGTGTTTGTTTTCTATGCAAATGGATCCAATAGTATGGTTTTCATGAAAAACAAACAGCAACAAAACTCATAACCTAAGAGCTTTTAGCAAGAAAGGAATAATGTCAAGTGGCAGATTAAGAAAGAGATGCTAGAAATGTTTTAGAAAGGCTTTTGGGAAGAGAAAATTTGGAGCTTTCTATTCAGCTCCTAAATTTTGGATTTGGTGTTTAAGTTTGTGTCTACTTAAAGGGAGAAACAGGGGTGGTAAGAGAGGGTTGAGAGTTTACATACTTCCAACGTGAAGATCTCTGCAAGGCAAAAGCTTGTCACCCTCATATATCTTCCCAATCAGTTGGGAAACAAGACTTAATCAGTTGAGATGGTCTGAGCAAAGAGGGTTATCTTTCAGCTTTCTCGAAAAGTGGCCAGATTAATACTTAATTCTGTCGGATGAGAAGTGAAGTCAGGAGAAGCCAGCCCGCCTCGGAGAAAGGCTGCTGTCAGTGCCACAGAGGAGGCGATGAAAGGCAAATAGTCAGGTTCACTTTTGTTTAAAATCAATTTCATTGGCTCTAACACAACCTGGTTGTGTTTGTATTTTCAGTAACATCTGCAAATAACTAATTCTCCTTCATTTAGCAGATTCCCTGCGCTCTTATGACTTGCAAGAAACTTCCAAATCATGTTAAAAAATTACTTTGATAACAATTTAACTCACGATTTTAAACCAGTTGCCAGTCTCCCTTTAAGTCAAATACTCTTTCCACTTATAGCACAGACACATGAAAGAGGAGGCTGCTGTTCCTGAGCTCGCACAGAGGAAGATTGAGTTGTGCGTGGGAGGACAGAATAGGAGAACACTCCAGTCACTTGGGCCACTCCCCCAACAAAATTATTAAGTGTTGTTAGAAAGTACTTTGCAGGGCGAAAAAAAAAAATAAAGTTAATCTCCTAAGTATAGTGGAATGATGGGGCTAAGCTGGCAATAATAATAATTAAGGAAAAAAAAAACTTTATTGAAAAAAGTTGGCTAATTTTCTCCACCATTCAGCCTTATTCTGGAGAAACAGGAGATAGTGTTTTTGTCACTGTTTCCAAACTGGATAAATCACCCAATCTACAAGCTGTAACAAATCTTTCTTCTGTTTCAGCTCTTTCTGAAGTTATTTTTCCTCCAGAGAGGGAGAATTGTGGCCCCAAACTTGATTCAGAAGGGTCCAGGATATTCAAGCCTTCAAAGGTCATTCAGACACAAACTAAGACAGACCATCTAGCAAGCATGAGGGGATTGAGTTCAAAATCAAATCTAGGTAGTACAAACACCCAGAAGAATTTTCTTTCCATTTTCTATTTTGCCCCATCACTCATATGTTGTACTATTGAGTTATCTAAAGAAATAAAGCATGTTTATGTTTTCTAGGTATATTCAGCAAACTTTATTCAGCTCCCAAGAGTTCATCCATCAGCTCCAGCCTCCATCTAAGCTGGGGACGTGTGGATCCATAAGTATATCACTGCATAAGTCTACACCCTGTTCCTTGTGATGGCTGATTGGCAACACTTCAAAGAAAAGCCACAACTGAACCTAGATAAACCCAATAAGCCTACCAAAAGACAAAAAGTGTGAGGAGGGGGATACATCCTTCAAGCTCTCTAGAAGTAACCACAGAAGCCTGATGCATAAGATAAATACGATGCAAATAAAGAGCAATCCAGTCTCCTTTTAACCTTTTGGGGATATACTGGCGTGCCAGATTCATGTGTCCTTGGCAATACAATCCCTTTCAAAGGCTTATCAAGTTCCATTTCAGATTTCTTACTGTAACTGTTTAATTTTGGAAAACTGTAACAGAGTTTCAATACACAAATAATCAATACTTGTACCTCAATTTTCACTGTAAGATTATTCATGGTCAATCTATAATTAACTGGTGTAGTTCCAATAGTGTCCTTCAACTTGAATAAATTCTTTCTTTACTGTTCCTCTGGTCCCACCATCCTGAACCCTGAATACATTTAAGAAGTGTCATCATAACCTCTCTGACTATTTAGCTGTTTAAATAAGATAAATCCCTTAAACTCTTTGTAAGGGAGCCATTGCCTTCCTGTCGTGTATTTATACCCTTCTCTGCACTTGTCCCAGTAAGATTTTTTTGTTCTGAAATACAGGTACCAGAACCAGATGAAATATTGCCACAAGTTTTTTACCAGTGTTTTGAACGTTAATGCTGTTTTTTTTTTGTTTTTACCAAAAACATCATGCCTAATGCAGTCTAGTCATTCCTTGACTGACCAATAAACGGGACAGATTCTTTCTTTCCACTTAATGGATTGCTTTTTTTCCAGGGCTTTGACATTCCTTTCTCCAGGACTTGGTGGATTTTTGGAAGAGTACGGCTGTAGCAATCCCAGTTTGAGGAAGCTGGAGTACCATTGATTTTTGCTGGTTGACAAAATCTTACTACTCCATTTCTTCTGGGCTTCTCTTCAGCCATTTTCAGCACAACTTGTGCCTGAAGCAGAGCAGGGGTTGTTTCTGTGCCTGGATGGAACTGGTAAGATGAAGAGAAGTCACAATTCTATACCAATAGTAATAATAATAGTAATACCTGAATAATTATAGTCTAGATGAACCCCTCTTAGCCTGTGTTCCACAATGAGAGTGTTAGTCATGTTCTAAGCACCTCTTGCTACTGAATTTTGCAAAATTACAAATCAATTTATGTTACCTATCTGGTTTCCTAAGAGCCACAAAACCAGTTAAGCAAATTGTGCTGTGCGGAACTGTGTGGATTGCTCAGATGGTGCCTCAGCAGCTCCGTGATGGTTTCCTGTGCGTCACCAGTTTAGACCAGTAGAAACTGTCCCAAGTTATCATTCACTTTTGGATCAAACATCGTATTTTAATATGAAGAATGCAATTATAAATAGTTTATAAAGTGTTAGTAAATTATTAATACAGAAGAATACTCAAGTCATGAATAACATGTTATAGATTATTTAAAGCACATCAGTTCTAGTAGCGTAGATGAATATAAACCTGGCTAATAAGCACAGTATTGAACAGTCCATAACAATTGATTTACTCATTATTAATATATCTATTACTACCTTATTAATCTGTTGTTCACTCTTTATATGATTACCTTGACAGTAAATGAATCTAAACTGATTTATTTTGAAACAACCATTTGGAAATGTCATTTTCTGAATTCTGAATTTTGAATTTATTGAAGAAAAGACGTAAGCATTTTTTATTTTGTCTATGTAGTAAATTAAAAACCTGTTATTAACTGTTTCTTGTGGCTTCCCAAAAGGTTGCCATTGCTATCAAAACTCTATTCCGTAAACTAATCAAGTTAATGTGCAGGCAAGGGAGTAAGTGAGAATAATTATATTTATTCATCTAGGCTTTGAAAGGAAAAAAGTTTACAACTTGACAAATGGAAGTTAACAGGACTGGTATCAGCATGGTCCATGTGCAAGTACATCGGTGAGAGTGTGCAGCTCTGGTCGTACACAGCGCTGTCTGAGCGCAGCTCCCGGGATGACACTGAGGAAGAAAGAGGTAGGGTGAATATCAGGAAGCATTTCCTGGCAATGAGGTCGGTCGGGCGGTGGAATGATCTCCCAGGAGAAACGGAGGAAGTCCTGTCGCTAGAGTCAATTAAAAGGTAGTCTAGACAAACCCCCCATTAGGTTATTCTCCTAAGGACCAGCATTGTAGATAGGGAGGGGAATTACATGAGGGATGGGAAAATGACCTCATCCATCTCTGTCACCTTTAAAATGCAGAGGCTATGTTGGTGTTGGCTACCTCTCCATAGAGGATGCCCGTAAAGATGTTAATCATAGGGATGGTTTTGTGATATGGATAGGAAGTAGTCAGTACGTATCAGTGACTCATAAGAACTGGCAAAAAAAAAGTCTTTATGATGTGTCTTCTGGTCACTATTTTTTGGTGAGGTCTGTATAATAATTAGCTAAGCACGTGGGAAAAACTCTTTAGTCCATTAATGGTGTCCAGTCAGTTAGTGTTTGGATTTCATAATCTTCAAAATAACAAAATAAAAAAGATCAAATTGCAGTACACCTAAAAGCATTGGAGCATCCTATGCTGGAGACGGTCCTCTTGGCTCCATCCACAGCTACATTACTCTAAAATTAAAGTTGTAGCATAATCAATAAAAGGACCTCAACTGTGCCAGGGTAATTGCACCTGGCTTTATTTTATTTCTCATGACAGACCTTGGCCCTGTGGTCTGTAGTGGCAACGGCTGTGTAGTAGCCCTTACTGACCGCAAAGCAGCTATTCCTGAGGGAGAGTCGGTTACCTGGGGCATCCAGTGGCAGAGAGTGGCTGCCAGCAAAGGAGGGCTCTGCCGACACCTCTGCCCTCTCTACGCTGGTATCTGGCAGATGGGACATCATCAAGGACCCCGTCTGCCTGCCTGGCTGCAAGGTACTGGAGCAGCTCCCTGTTAGTTTTGCAGGCAACATAAATGCAATCAGATTTAGGGCTGCTCCAATTTCTACAGCATTGGCACTTCCAAGACAGCTGGAAACCAAGAGTGGCTTTAAAAAATCTCAGGGATGCACCAAATAAGTGCTTAGCTCAAAAACTAGCCCTGCGCCTCACGCAGACTGACATCTGTCAAACTCTACCTGTGCTGAAGAACAGGGAGGAGATAATGATGTTTTTTTTTACCTAAGGTAGGAATTATTTTCATCCTGTTCAATAAAATTTAATAGTGTACATCCAAGGCACAACTATACAATTAATCTCGTAGTCAGAATGTTATCCTGAAAATTTCACTTCAGTTAACAAAGCACACAACAATCCTCTCCTTGTGTAACAGCTAGAAATCTTGAAAAATCAAGTAGGGGAAGCTTAAAAGTATTTTTTTTTCCTCTCACACAATGTAAATTGGTTTTGACTGTTTGTTTTTGTTTAGGTATTTATATTTTTTTAAAGTGAGTTTCCGAGCTCATTAAAAATGAATGTAGATCTTTAAATTTCTAAATACCAGAGGAGCTCCCATTAGCTTTCATCCTCCTGTCAGTGTCTTTTAGGGAATATTGAAGCCACAGATGCGGAGGAAACGCGCCCAGTCGGTAGATAACGCCTGACTGGCCTCTGACCCTGGGGTTAAACTGCTGTCTGGGCTGTGCGGACCAGTAACCCCCTTCCCAGGGATGGAAAGCTGCCAGCCAGCTGTCAGCGTGCCAGGGCATTGCATCCAGTGCAGGGACGTGACGATACAATATCTTTTTAATGTCCTTTCCTTTCATGCCCCTCTGCATTAGCAGGGATGGGGGGTGTTGCGCGAGCCGGTGCTGAGCCTCCCGTCAGTTGTGTTTTCATAGCTGCCAACTAAATCTGATTAGTTTGTCTGCGTTCCCGGGAAAGTAAATCTGCTGTTTATCACCAGGTCCATCAAATCCCGGGTATTTCAACTGATGCTTGTTAAGGCACATTATTATTTATTTTCCTTATTATGCAATAGCCCCAAGGATGTTTACAGTCTGTTGAATTATAGGTAAAGGGGTGGTTTATCAAGCTAATCCAATGAGACCAGTAAGGCAGAGCCAGCCTCTCTAAGCCTCTGGTGCAACAATGGAAGGGACAGAAAGACAGAGATTCATGTAGCCTTGATTTGGTCCTGATGGCACTAAGGGGGGAAGAATGATTGCTGCTGTTATAGCTGGGCAGGCTACCAAACAGGTTGGCTTGCAGATTGAGCAACACGTGGAGATGGGTCCCCTCTGACTGTCCTGCTTGCAGAGGTCCCCCCCATACACCCACTGCAGAGCACCATTGGCCTGAAATTTTTAACCAGAGCATATCTCCGAAGTCTGCATATGCTAGAGCTTACTTAACACCATCTTGAGCTGATTTCGGTTGGGTACCAGGAAGCAGGGCACTTTTTCCTTCCAGTCCATCATCAATGGTGATGTTCGCTGCCGCTCTAGTGACTTGGCCCCTTTCAGGTTCTTCCCTGCCCTGGCAGTACCTACACTTGCAATAATACCATGAGCTCACAGATGGGAAATTGTGTTTAAGTGCCTTGCCCCAAGCTGTACACAAAGTCTGTGCAGAGTGAGGTGCTGAACTGGGGAAACTCAGATCCTGAACTCACCCTCCGCCTGTCCTGACACCATTTTCCTCCCTCCAACCTGAGATGGAAAACACAGGTCATGACCAGGCACGCTTTGAAGCATGGCATATAAGCAAGAGTAGACACAGGACTGAACGGCTTCCAAACAGGATCTTCCTACCTGAAATACATCCAGCAGTCCAGCTGCAGAAAAGACTCTTCATTTCCCTCTATATTATACTTATGCTTAGCTGCTGCCTACCCAAGATGTGCCCACATCTTTGTGGTGCGTGAAATGCCTCCTGGGAAGACACAAACCTGACAACTTTTATTAGAGACACTTTTCCTGCACTTGGAGCTTCCCAGGCTTTGACTCAGCACTGGCTATCAGTGGGATGGAGTGTGCTCTTGAAGGAAGACAAAAATTCGTCTTCCTCATCAGTCACAATATCTTCTGCTCTCAACACAGAAGCTTCTAGTCTTTGTTTTTACCTTTTTAAAAAACATTATTATGTATTTAGAAAGTGGATTTCAAAATATATCTATTTTTCCATTGTTGTCACGAATGAATTCTTCTTAGGAAAAAACAGAAGTGATATTCAATTTGGGAGTAATGTAGTGTGTACCATGAAAAAGCTTAACAGGTCCATAACAGATTGTTACCTCAGGTGGTAAAGGCCTACATTTGGTCTCAGTTTGAGTCTTGCCTTGTTATGCCTACACAGAAATTGGAAAATCAGACAAAAAAAAACCACTGCAAGGGCAGTAGGTTTGGTTAGCACTGTCTGCAGCAGGAAGGTGGAGGACAGCAGAAGTACAAATTCCTCTGATTTGGGTGTATACCATTGCATTTGGCTTAAACTCATCATCGCTTAAGCTTCCTCCCTGTGTCCTTTTCACATCGAAAACCCTCACACACAGAAGTATTCAAGTCTATGCTTAAAACACAGATAGACTTGGGAGAGCACATCTGCTGGCAGCAACAGCAGCTGTGCAAAAGCATCCTCTGCTTGCTTTCATCTCCTTCCTAATGGAAAGGAAAATGGAGCATAAAGATATTCTGCAGAAGGTTAAGTGCTCCCATCTAAATGCGGTGGGTTTGGAGGAGTCAATGAAGCAAAGCCGGGGGGGGCGGGAAGCGGGCAGGGAGGGCCTGGAGGGGATGCACCGGTTGCTGTTGTTTGGCTGCAGATGTGTTATTCCAATTAACTTGAAAGCGGGAATGCGAGGGGTGAGTGGGGAGGGAAGGTGAGGAAGCGTTTTTATGGCAGGAGGTGAAGTCGGCACCATAGACAGTGACGGAGATGGCCCTCCTGGTCTCTCTAAGGTCATCTGGTTTTATGTGAGGCGAGAGGTGTAAAACCAGTACGTGAAAGCCAAACAGGAAGGGCCTGAATGGCACATGTGGAAGAGCTTAACAGGCACATGTTTGACCCAGGGCTTGGGTTGCTGCTCATCACTGAGCGGCCTCTATAATTACAGGCTTTGCTGGACGTGTCGTTATAGCAAGTTACTTGCCTTAATTTGGTGATAAGCCCTGCAGTTTGATTGTGTGTGCATGTCAAGGCCTATGGACCGGTTGGGTGGATGGTTGGCGTTAGGATGTAGATGGAAGGAACAATCTTCAAAACATCCCTGCTGGACTGCAAGGCTGAAGGTACCTACAATGGCACTGTGGTGAGAGCCTGGTGTGCTAAACAGCGTTCCAGGCTGGAAACGAGGAGGAAAGGAAGAGTGTGGGGGGAGGACATGATAATACTGAGAATAAAAGTTAATTAAAAAATAAAATCAAGAGAAATGTGTCTCTAAGGCCACTTCTTTCGCAGAGACCACCTGTCAAATGCTTCCCTGTCTATAAACCCAAGATTGGCTTCCAATCTACTCTGCAATTCTTTAATTTTTAATGCCTCTCCCCTGGTCTCACAGGTGGCTATTATAGACAGAAGCTGTCGCCTGTATGGATACAGATGTGTGCGATGCACGCGCTGAACACGAGTGCTCAGGATTCAGGAACCGACACCAGCCGGGAGCAGGAGCTGCCAAAGAAGGTTGTTAAACTGCAGAGAGCGAGGTACCTCGGCATTGTTAGGGACTAGCATGTCTCTTTTCTTCCTTCTCCTTTTTTTTTTTTTCCCCTTGACTCTCCAAAGTGTCATCTTGAATTGACAACATCACTAGATGATGAACTGGAGGCAGATAATTCAAGGTGGGGTTGTGTATGGGTTTTTGGGGCAAGAAGCGCTGGTTTTAATCCAAGCCTCCCCTCTGTTACAATACTTAGCTTCCCCATGGCCGCAATTCCAGGTGAAAAATAGGGGAGTCATAATTCTTTCTCTACGTGACTCACAGGGGTGTTGTGAGGCTCAGTTAGTTAATTATAGTAAAGCTTCTGACTAATAATCATAATAACACTTAGCAAATGAAAAGCGGGTATTATTATCGTTAAAGTAATGACAAGGCACCCTGCTGAAAGAAGCAAATATAATGCTGATTATTAAAATCATTTGTATTTAGCGGCAAATGTTGCCGCTGCTTTATAAACTTAGAGATGTAATCTTGTCCCCAAGCCATAACAATAAGTAATTCCAAATGCTTTGTTGTTAGGTTTCTCAGGATATAGGAACAAACAGGTACCTTCAGTCAGAAGAGCCTTTATTTTAAAAATTATGAGAACAATGGGAGAAAAGAGAAGAAAAGCAACATCATGCTGAGATGAGGCCAGAGGTGCGTGTCTTATCTGAGCACAAGCTGGCGGCTCTGCCCTCTCCCTCCAGTGCCAGCATGCCCCAGGGGAAAGGGGCGAATTTGGGAAAAGTAGTTACAAGGGCTATGAAAGAAGCTGTGGAGGGGAAGTTTGAGTTTAGAGGATATCTGAAGGCAAGATTTTGGTACAAATGACAGACATTGATTAATTATTTCTACCAAGCCCAGTACTAAGCTCTCAGATTTGCTACTGTCCACATAGCTCATGTATCTTAGGTTTTATTTCCATTGCCTCCCTTGAGTTCTCAGTGCCACAGCCTGAGGCTGCTCTGGATCCTCTTTTTTTTTCTGATGTACGTGGTTGCAGCTTTCTCCCCGAAAACTTTCCTGACTTGCCTAGGGTATAGCAGGAACATAGAATCATAGAATGGTTTGGGTTGGAAGGGACCTTCGACGGTCATCTAGTCCAAACCCCCTGCAAGAAGCAGGGACATCTCCAACCACATCAGGTTGCTCAGAGCCTCATCCAACCCGGCCTTGAGTGTTTCCAGGGATGGCGCATCCACCATCTCTCTGGGGAACCTGTTCCAGTGTTCCATCGCCCTCAATCCTGCCAGGTTTTAAACGCAGCAGTGCTGTGAGGTTATCCTTCTGGGGGAGGCAGCTGGGATGAGGAAAAAGAGGGAGAGTTTGGGTCATACTTAGTGAAAGGAGAAAACAACTTGTGATTTTGAAGTAGGGTAATACTTTTTTTTTTTCCTTCTATTTTCTTGCCCTTTATCTACAGGTTAAGATTTGAACGACTGGAAGGAGCCAGCCAAAAAGTCATTGTTGTCAACTGCCTAGTGGAAAGAATGCCTGCTCCCATCAGAAATATCCCGCCGCAGCTGGTCGTAGCTGGCTGACACCATAGACGTCATCTCAGAAAAGGGTAAAAATATTGAGCTGCTCTCTGGAGAATTTCTCCACTCTCTGGATGTGCTCTCTCTCTGTCCTGTGTTAAAACAAATGGTAGAGAGAAAAAAGAAAAATCTGCAGAGTCACTGTTAGTGTCGTATATTTTGTGTTGATGGATGGGTTCACTCACTAGGGCTGTTAATCTAGCAACTTTTAGGAACATTAAATTAATTTTTTGGGGAAATAAACTACATAAATAAAATGAGTATAATTGGATATTGCTTTGGTTCCACTGATTCTAGGGCTGTAAATTGCACTTGACGTTCATGGTGTCAGGCTCCGAGGTCTTTAATTCTGTTCCTTAAGGACGACTTACACAGTGAGGGGGTGAGTGTTTGCTTCAGCAAGTTTGGCTATCTCAAGGGGATCCCAAAATTGCTATCAAAGAAAAGGACTCACTTGCTGATATGGCCTCTTTGCTTTTGAGTTGCAACATTTCACCTTAAATCTGGCTTTTGATCCCAGGAACAGTTGTTATTCATATAAATCTAAGGCGGGTGAATGTGGTATAAATATTTAGGTTGGCATTCAGGTACTTGTGTTTTACTCTTAGTTGTATTGTGATTGAGGTTTTACTGTACTCTTGGTCCTGTGCCTACACATCTCTACTTCCATGGTCTTTTGTAGTCAGTTTTGGAGGATTGAATTGTAACCGTTTTCATATTCTAGGGCGAGAATACACATATTCTAACTTGTGAGCCTTCAAGCTCACAAATATGGCAAATGCATGGACAGAATAAGCTTTAAGGTGTGTTAGACAACTCTTTTCTCATCTTAGGAACCTGTCGGTAAGTCTTGATCCATTTCTGGAAGGGCAAGTTTTGAGACCCAGCAATTGATTGCCATAGTTGCAGCATCCTTACACAGCACCGTGAGCTGCCAAGAACAGAAGATGCATTAGATATATGAATTTTCTTTACCTCTTATAAGGTCTTGAAGCTGGCATCTCTCTGGATGATCGGGTGGAAGAGAAACAAAATCCACAGAGGTATCTCCTCTGGTCTATTCTGGCAGAGGCACTTAGGAACTCTTCACTCCTTCACTTTTTGTTTAATTTATGATACTGTCGTGTATAAACATCTCCAGGAAAATATTAATTAGAGTGTGTATTCCTTGACAACTAACTCTAAATGGATTAAACACGCTTTACTCGATGAAGCAAAGAGGTGTTGATTAAGAGAAATTGAATTGTATCCCTGAGATAATTTTCTCTCTCTGTATCTAGAGAATATAGGCAAACCAATGCTTGTAGAAGAAACTGAGCCGATACACTCCAAGTATCTCAAAAATAATATTCAGGACATACATATTAATTGATTTTAATGTAAAAATGCTTGATGCAAACTTGTGCTGAGACTTTAAATTGAGGTCCTGGCCATTCTCTGTGGTCACTAGAGGATCCCACAAGAATGGGAACGACCTGGCAATTTCCAGTTTGGATAATTATGTTCTGCCTCCTTAGTGTTTCCCATGCCCTTTCAATTAGTATGATAATCATCTTCACTTTGCGACCTAGACTGAAGTATAAGTGATGGTACATGCTGTTCAGTAGCTGCCGTGCGCCACCCCAGAATCACTGATCTTTCAGCGGTGATGTGGAAGCAGAGCGCTTTGTCATCTGACGTGCATTGGCTGATGGGACTGAGAAGGCATGGGACTCATGGACCATGGTGGGGTCGGAGATGCCCCTTCTTTGTGAGCTGCTTCGGGAACACTTCTGGTTGAAAAGTCTTAAATGAGGAAGAGCTCACATCAAGCAAAAGAGGGACAAATAAATGAGTCACATGTGAAGGAGGGGGAAGTCACTGTAAATTCAGTAAAATAACAGCAGGCAAGGAGACCTCTGCTGCAGCTCAAGGGTGAATTTTTAGTACAACCAGTGCACTCTATCAAGCAACTGTGGAGGAATGAAGAGGTGCTGTGGCTCCCATCTCCCTGACAGTGTGATTTAAAGAACTGTTCTTTGCTGGCCTGGCCTTGTGTCTTTCAGTTGCCTTGAAAGGGAGAGAGAACCTTGTCTCTGCTCCCTCACTGGCATTTGTCTTAAAAATAATTTAAAAAAAAGAGAAAAGAAGGAAAAGGAGGGAGTGTGTGGTTGAGTATGGGAGAGAATTTTCCACACTGAACCCCCTGATCAGCCATTGAGTAACAAGACAACAGGAATATTTCACTGTGCTTCACACGATTTGTTTACGTTCACCTTAATGGTAACGAGTTGTTTACTCCGGTGTTACACCTTGTAACAGACACTGTTTGCACCGTGACTGTCGTCCCAGCTGCCTTTTGGATAGCAGAGTTCCCTTGCAAGAGATATGCTGCTATTTTATACGGTTTTTGATATGCAGCCTGAATGAATTCTCTGAAGGAGGATCTGTCTTTTGCTAACAGCCATCATTTTTATATAAAGTCGAAGGTATTCGTATTATGTCTTCATCTTCTATATCTCAACTAGTAACAATATCACAACTACTCCCTCCTGACAACTATATTCATTTCTCATTAAAGATATTTCATGTTTTATTCAGGAATTTAAATGAAGCTATCAGAGCCTGTAATAGCAACAGTTTGGGATAATTGTATCTCATTGATGGCAGCCTCAAGAGTTCTAATTAATATATATTTAGCTCCCTGGCTGTCTTTAGACCAAACGTCTCAGTATGAAAGACAAGGAGAGGCGATAAGGGGAGGGGGAAGGGAATAGGCTCCAAAATAACAGCCCCTTATTGAAATTTGGATAGGAAAATCTGTGTTGCAAGAAGGAACTGCATGCTTTGGGATTTTTTCTTTTTTCCCCCGATTTGATCCAAAATAACTTTTGAAATGTGGAATAGTTCTCAAGAAAAGAAAATACAAGAACACAGATTTACTGCCCACTTCTTTGAGGGGGAAGGAAGGATGACAAATTTCTGTTTTTCTCCTCCAGTGATACACCTAATATGTGAGTTCAGCTTATTGGTGGTCTCCTCTTTTATTACCCCTTTCCCTGCCTCCTTCAGCCAGAGTGCTCCGTTCGAAATCGCTCCGTTTCACAGATACAATCTGCAATGCAAACAGGCTCTCATTACACTTCTTCACAGCAAAAAAAAAAAAAAAGAAAAAAAAAAGCTTACTTTGCTGTATGACTGATTAGCTCTCGCCATACAGCTCTCAATTTTCTTATTCCCTTTCGGCTTTTTTTTTTATTCCCTCCCTTTCCTTCAACACTACCTTTCTCTCTGTTGTGCGAAATGAGGCTAGGAAAAGATTTGGGGAGCAGGGGGGTATTATTCTGGCATTGGAATTCATAGCACTTGTATTCACTTACAAGCCTGAACTATTTTCTCAAATCACTTCAGTCTCTGTGACTTTCTCAGACCGTAGTTTATAAATCACTTTTGTGGTGCACTATCTAGAGGGGATCAAGACCCCTGGAAGCTTGAGTCATATTGAATTGCATTGTGTAACGGAGAGTCATTAGGAGTTTACAGTCGGGGGAAAAAAGAAGTCTTATAAATAGGCTAATTCAACTGGCACTTATGTGTTTTAAAGGCATTATTGAGGAAGGAGGATGGTAGTATTATTTGCTCCCAATTTTGCTCTCATCAGCAGCAGCTAAGGGTGGCTTTTGAATAGGACAGGAATAGAGATTGTATAGACCTCCAGCTTTAAAACTTCTCATCTTTTTTTTTTTTCCTTTATTATTTAAGCAAGTGTTAAGGACTATTTAGAGGTATATTAAACTGGCTTCCAAGCTGGAAACTAATCCAGCCTATACTGGCTCAAATTGCCTCAGTTTCTCCTGAATAAGAGCTGCTTTTCTCTTACTTCCAGCTGATTTTTTTTAAGCGTTCATTTGAGAGAAGTATTTTGCACAGAGCAGAATAGGAGCTTTCTGACAGTGAAAGGATTTTCAGTAAGAAGTTCACATGGCAGCTGCATTTTTTTCAGTCAGATAGTAAGGCTTTTCCAGTAAAGCATCTGTTTTTTTAATTTTTTCTTTTTTTTTTCTTTTTTTTTTTTTCAGAAAACAGTAGAAAAGGACTGATGATGTAATGAGAAGGTACTTATTTCATTTGGGTGTGTTCAGCTTGCAGATTCGTGACACAAAAGTGTCAACCCTTGGGCGCTGCCTTGCTGCAGACTGGATTTTCTTGGCTGAGGTTGGAGGGTATCGAATACCTGGATATCCTTGTGCCTACAGGTGTGGTAGAGGGAGAACAATGACCAGAAGCAGGTGCCTGGCCCTCAGGAACTTCAAAACACTGCCAACAAGCTTGTTCCTAGCCGAAGTTGTTGTTTTTTTTTAAAAAAAAAGATGACAATTTTCAGTATTGTCTGCAGATCTCAGTCCCATGTCATCCACTTCCATGCCATCTGCGGGGTCGCCGTGCTTGGTGCAGACAGGATTTTCTCAGAAAAACAAAGTGAACCCAAAACGAACCCTTGGTTGAAAACAAGAGCAGAGTCAGAAGTTCAAAGGCTGGAGAGTTGAGCGGGCTCACGTGGCCAGCAGAGGCTCTATGTGAAGTGTCTCCTTGGGATTCGGTTGATGGGTTGCTCTGCAGCTCTGCCCTGGTGCTTCCATAACCTGGGCTGGAATCCAGCCCAGCCCTGAGAGATGGAGGGTCAGTCCAGTTTGATAGTGTAAGGTCAACAATGGAATGAGGCTGGGATATCTCAATTGAGATTCTAGTGTATAAAAGTATAAATCAAAAAAGCAAAATCCTTGAAGGGACACCTTGCAGCTGTCTCGGGAAATTAAAGGCTTTAAAATAAGAAGACTGGAGAACAGGAGAATCCTGCAGCTGGTGCAACTAATAACACTATTTGGTCTCGACTCAGAGAATAGAAGTATCCTCTCTGTCATCTGGAAAAGTACAGGGTGTACTGTCAAACCTGGGGAGAGATGCTGCTCCTTAACATAGCAAGCTGCCAGCATCCTGGGGAGGTTAGATGTGCATGTAAATACAAATCACATCACTTATACTGTGACTTTCCAGTTAAATATATCAAAAATGTTATTCTAAAAAGGGTTTCCAATTGTAGGCACCCTTCTTCCGTGTCCTTGAAAACTCTAGATAGGCTCAAAGTTCACCACCAAAGTCATGGAAGGGGAAAAGAATGGGCTTTTTCATCCACGTTACTCCTGAACGCTGCTGTCTCATTTTGCTGCAGGATACTCATAATTTTATGCTTATTTAAACAGACACATATCTAGTTTATGGGCATATTCCAGGGGGTGGGAAAAGAAAAAAAAAGTCATATAGCTTAGAGTGCAATTCTCATGGGCAAACACCTGATCCCCTTTAATAAGAGATAGAAGGGAAACTATTCCCGTGCCAAGCTGCTATGTTACAGGGCTTCGCTTGCTGCAGCAGGCTGGTAGCTGCGCTTCTGCCGAGTACGCGGTGCGGGAAAGGCTTGCCTGGCAGGTACGGCGGTTATCGGCACCTTGTTCCAGCGCCACCGAAACCCACAGCAGCAGAACTTGTTTGTAGCGCAGAGTGCCACGCAATGAGGGTACAAGAGGGGTTTAAGAGTTCAGGATGTGCACATCTGCCAATCAAACACAGGTCAAGGGTGGGCTTAATTGATGTTTCAAGCTGCATCAGCCTGGATCCTTACTCTTTTAAGGATTTAGATTTCCTTTTTTTTTTCCTTCAGTAGTTCCCAGTGGTTTGATATTTTTATCGTTATTAGTGTTTCCTTGAGGAAAGTGAATTGAGTGCTCAGCTCCCATGCGCTAGCATATTTCCTTCCTCCTGAGGACATTTGTAAGTTTGCATTTGTGAGTTTTCTTTGAAATGGTCCACACTTGTGCTTTTATTCTCTGTAGCATGTCATCTAGTCAGCTGCAAGCTTTGGATTACCTCCTCTTGCTCACTGAGATGGTCAGAGCAGTTTAAAAAAACTGGATGGCTCAGCTGTGTAAAGTGATAAAAGGTGTGCAGGCTAAAATGCTGGCCTCATATTTATAGGGCTGGCCGTAGAATGTCTCCTCACAGGACTTTAAAGCTGCTGCTTCTCCAGCATTGTCTTTAACCAGTAACAAAGAAATGCTAAAGGCAGGTACCTGACACCTAGCTAGTTATTTGGGGTTCCTGAGGACCCAAACCAAAAAAGGTAGACTGGTCCCTCTAAGTGGTACTCTACACCCATACTATAACCTGTATTACAAAGAAATGTGCCACAAAGACTCTTTTAAGGAGATGGAATATACAGAGTTTGGTACTTGTTGTGACTTAAATAAGGAGGACCATAGGCTTGATTTTCTAGTTTGTATCTATGGATCTAATCTCCCTTTTGGTCCCTGTAGGATGAAATTGTGCTTTTGTTAACTGTTTATCAGGATAGTCAAGAACTGATCTCTGAGAAAAGCATCTATTGGCATCTCAGATTTCAAGAAAACCACTATAGGCGAGTTCAATGGTTCTGGCATATCGAAGTCTAGCAAGTCTTCACATTTACTTGAAAGTAGAAAGTAAATGTTGGAGATGTTGACTGAGTAACTTTGCAGACAAACTTGCATCTTCAGTGAACTGGAAGGTATCTTTTATTCACACCAATATGGACACACCAGGAACCCCGTAAGAAACCACATTTAGGAGAAGGTTCCATTGAGAAAACCCAATGTGCACTTAATTCAGATAAACCCTGGAGAGTCAACCAGTGAGACCTCAAAGTACAGTGTAATTTGTGGTCTGATGTATCCCAGTCAAACTTCACTGCTTTCTTTTTATAAACCAAATGGATAAAATCAGGCAAAATGATAAGGTGTTCAGATGTGGCTCCAGAATAAGTGCACAGTCTGCTCCATGGTCTCAGAGTCTTGTCTGGTTTCTGCTCCTGTGCCACTCAAGAAGTCAGCATAGGTTTTAATTTGACATTTAGCCTGTGCATAAGCATCCAAATGCTTAAAAATAAAGTAGATATCATTCAAGTGTATTTGATTTTTAACAATGTTGTAAATGAGTCGTTTTCAAAATCCTTTCTTTTGAATGTTCTGTTTGGATAATTACCCTAACAAGCAGAGGAGTTAAATGGCTAACCTGCTTCTCTTCTCAAGTAGCTGGCAAAATACTTCAAGCATCTAAAGCCTCATGTGGTGCCTTTACAGAGGTAGTACATGAAGAGAAAGGAAAATATTATGGAGGAGCAGCTTAAAATCTTTTCTAATTTTTTTTGGCAGCCATGTAGCACAGAGCGTACTTCTGTGGAGAATGTATTGTCTTCCTGGGTAGGCAAAGGAGGTCCTTGGAAGTGATTTTTTTTTTTTAATTACTTAAAATAACTAGATGAAATACTTTTAGATGAAGTCTAGTAACAAATGTGAACTTGGCCTGAAAGAGGATGGAGCAAGCAGATGTCCTCTCCTGGCTGACTGTGGTCTTCCCTAGCCTCATCGTCGTCTTTTAGGATTTGATCAATGCTATTGCAGCATTTCAAAATTCTGGTTTGAACCTATTAAAGTTTTCATGGTGTCTGACGGCTCTTCCCTTTCTAAACAAGAGCAGAAAACTTCACACACTCAGAGAAACAAATGATATTGAAAATCTGCCGAAAGCAGGGTGAGAGAGAGGGAGAAAGCAGGAGGAGGATTAAGGGAAAAGCCCTGCTTTGAATCCATCCTTTTGTTTTATGGCCAATGTAGCCTCTCTTTGACATATCAACAAGAAACAAAGAATTGAAATAAAATGAAAGGATCGGAGATTAGAAGAGAATTGTCTGTAGCATTTCAGCGAAACCACCGATGGCTTGTGCTGGTGTTGGCTACTCTCCCCCTCCTTTCCCCCTCGTTACGCGATCCTACTTGGGAACATGTTATCAAGGACTGAGAATCAGGCCAGTGGCTGCTGATGTTAAGAGGACATGACATGTGCACAAGGCAGGGCATAGGGGCTGGCTGCACATATTAAAGGCAAACACATCACAATCCGATTAGTAGAAATGGAGTGTGTGTGCTGGCTCTGGGAATTTTTTTTTTTAAAGTAATACTTCTGCACTTTTTCTATTGATTGATTTATTTTTGAAAGGAGTAATTCCCTTCTAGCTTTTTCTCTCCCCTCTCCTCCCTCCTTCTCCCCACCTTCAAATCCTTCATCCCTGCGTTTTCACCTCACCAGAGCTCCAGAGGAACAGGAGTTCAAAGGCAATTGGAGTAGGGGGAAAAAAAAAAAAAATTTCAAATGCAAAGAGCTCTCTAATCTCTTTTTGACCTGTCCTGTACAACAGGCAATTTCTGCAAATCTAACACAAACTTGTAAATCTTCAGTGCTGGGAGACTGGGAGGGATAAAAGCAACACATGATGTTTCATTAGAATTTAAGCTGACTAGCTAAATGTCTCTGTGCGTGTATATGAATTTTTGCTAGCGGTGTTTTTAAAATTGTTTTACAAGTGTCTCATCTCCCTTAATATTTTACTTAGCCACCAGAGTTTTTATTATTTTACCAGAATGTATTTCTTGTAGCTTTCTTTTGTTGTTTCAGTAGAAATGAAGGGAAATAGATTCCTAAAGGAAGGATAGATTTTAAGACTCTGATACTTAAAAAAAAATATGATTTTCACTAGATCTGTTACACTTTATTGAATGCAGAATAAAGAAAACAGTCTGTATTCAATATCTATAATAATGCATTCAGGTTCTGATATCATAAACCATACTATTGGACTACAATTGTCCTGTTTGTTTAGCTCCTAGTCTAACTGAATAATTAAACACGTGTAAATTTAAGTTTGTGTATAGTCCCATTGAAAATAAGGGAATTTATTGTCTGCCTAAAGTTAGACTTACTGTAAGCAGTTTGTTGGTTGAGGACCAAAGTTTCATCTCAAGTCGTTACACTCAAAGGTATCCTTGCTCAGCAAATCACTCAAAAGCCTGCTCAACTTTAAGCACATCCCCAAGTCTCGCTGCTTAGGATTCATTTTGGTAACATGTGTGGTCATCAGGTTAGCCCAAGGGAAAGGTCAATCAGCAGAGAAATCAGGCTTTTCAAGATGGTTAATACACAGAATTCAGCGAGAGGAAAACAAAACCATGGGGAAAAGGAGAAGTTCAAATGAGGTAGGTGGACCTACATGGGCATTCTCGCTTCCTTCCTTCCCACAGCTTCCTCTGTTCCTATAATCTCAGCACAGATGTTTCCTTTTTAATCCCTGGCTCCAGCTGGCAGTGCATCTCTGCTCTACCGTACTTAGTCGCAATTACTGCAGACATTAACTCTGCACATGCTTCGGAAATTGACTGCTTTTTCTTCCTTGGAAATGTTGCTCATCATCAGGTTTTTAACAGCCAGAAATAAAGGCCATTTGTGTACTGATGAATCCTATTCCCTTCAAGATTTGTAAGAGAGATAAAAGGCACAAGAAGCAGGCTTAACACAATTGCTGGCATGGTGGAAAATTTGGTTATTTAATTTACAGTACCTTCCTTTACTAGTACAGAGAGTCTTCATCATGTGATAGAGAAGGAATGGGAAAAATGTCAAGCATGTGCCATATTGACCTGCCTGCTGTTACTTTTCCAAACTGACCACAAGTACTTTATTTATTTATTTTGATTAGCAAAGCATAGGATTGGCATACTAAGCTGACTTCAGAGTATGTTTTGTTGTAGATGAACTTGTTTTACTAACGGAGCAGGGGTCGATCAAAGTGTCTGGAGTCAAACCCACAAAATCTGCACCCAATTTTGAGATCTGCTCTATTCTTTGCACCCAGGTGTGAGACCGTCCCACCTCACATTCATTCACTTATGGTGTGATGCTGCTGAAATGCCATCAGAGCCTGGTGTGTGTGACCCAGGCCAGATTCTTACTGTGAAAAACGTAACTGTGCCCTGGGCTTGACAGCAATTCAAAGGCTTCCAGCTGCTGAATTCAGGGGTGCCAGTGCACCTTGATTATCCTGGTAGTGTATTTTTTTCCACATCCACATCCAGCAACTTTCCGTTGGATCTGAGCCAGCCACACTACCATGGCAGATGGGACTGATGGGCAGAGGAACAGCGAAGAATCTGGACAGTCCACACATCAGGTATGGCAGTTTATTTTCTTTGATGAGAACTCTTAAATAATTTAAATAGACTGTATGAAATACCTATAAAATGATCAGGAAATCCTTCAGTTGAACTGGACTCTGTCTTTTTCTGCATGATGCTCATGGACTCAAGTTTCCTATTCTTGAAACCAAACTGAACTTGTGCACTAAAACCTGTTAATGAAGTTGCTGTGTGTTGCCCGCTGTGTTCTCCTCATTCCCCTTAGCAATTGTAGAAAGCACTGAATACATTCCTATTGCCTTCTACCCCATTCTCGTGAAGGAGGCGAAAGGATTGCACGTCCAGCATTTCAAGTGGCTGCTAATATGATGCGTACAACTTCAGACATTTATGCAAGCACTCAGAATAAGAGGATAAAGTTGGCAACAACCTTGAGGTCATCTTGCCTACAAACCGCCTAACCACTGCCCTCCAGGTAAGAAACTGGAAACCTGTGCTTATCTCTACCAGTTAGTGTTCTTCAGTGAGCAGACCGTTGCAGATTAGATAGATGTGCTGCTACAGACACACAAACCTTTTAAAGCCCCCAGAGAGCTTTCAGTATGGATTCATACTACCTCTCAGTCAATAAGAAACACAGGATTTGTTTGACAGTGACAGTTCTGGGACTAAAATGAGAAAGTTCTGCCAAACGATAACAACTCTGTACGCTCCTGTGGAAAACTTGGACAGACGTGTGTACAGTTTTCCCAGGAATGACCCGTAAAATCTAGATTATTATATAAAAGGACACATTTATTTGCACTGTTGCCTAATACCGCATGCAGCCTTCGGTATCATTACACTCCATTGAAAGGGCACAATGATTGAGTATTTTGGCTTCCTACTGCTATTGTATCCATTGACTGATGGGGAACAAGAAAGGAGAGTGAGAAGAAGAAAACAAAACTGAAAGTGCTTGAGGACAATTCAACTTTGAAATCATCTTTGTCAAGCACAGGAAAAGTGCAAAATGAGTGCTCTTTGAAACTTATTCAATAAAAAGCTGTTATGAAAGCTTTCAATAATTTTTGTTCAGCTTTGGCTGCTTTTGCAGTCTTCTAGTCAATATGAAGTGTGTATACAGGCATTACTGAGATCAACTATTGGTAAATTAAAGAAAACAATAAGTGCAACTTGGCTATCACAGAGAAACTAACTGTGCAGAATCTACTACATAAGTAAAGTAGGAAGAAAAGAGAAAGTTAATGATTTTTTTTTTTTTTTTTAGCTGTGGGACTTCTCTTTGCTGTTATTTCTTGTAGCATGCCCTAGAATGACACAAATAGTTTGGTATCTATGAGAAAAATAATAAAAGTTAGTGGAGGCCTTTGCATTGGGGCATGCTTTGCAGGAAAAACTAAGAACTTGTTTGAAAAATAACACACGCTCCCCCTCTAAAAAGAAGAAAAAAACCTCAACCCCAAAGAAAGTCCTGCAGACCTGTAGAACCCACTAAGGAGAACTAAGACAGAGCTGAGGTGAGGCCAGATGCAATAAGGCTTCTACTTTTGTAATATTTAACATTTGAAACCAGTTCCAGGTGACTTACAAAATACTTGGGTTTGTGAGAATGAGCATCAATAAAAAAAAATGTAGCAGTAGTCACATACGTTGGATGAAAGCACTTTAAAGCAGTCTGTCCTCACCCTCCCAGTTCTTCTGCTTTAAACCAGCAGTGGTCATTGAAGTTATTTTTCTCTGTTAAAGAAGTTTTGCAAGTTTGTCAGCTGTAGCTTTTATTAGTTGATTTAGTTTAGCTGGTGGCCTAATATGTCTAAGAGGAACAAATCTGCACTTTATTATTTTTTAATAAATCCATTGCATTTTGTACAATGTATTTATTGCATGTAAAGTCAGCAAGGAAAAGAAACTTGCTTCTTTGTGCAGCCAGCTAGATTCACAAAAGTGTTCTCCAATCTTTTTGAACTAATTTCCAGAATCTCACAAGCCTGTTGAGTCTCCCACTACCTGAGCATGTCGACTGATGCCATGTAAAGTCTGGAGTAGAGATCAAGTGTACGCACTTGATGTGCCCTCTCTCTAATAAGAGCTGGCTACTGTGGCAGAGTTGAATGAGAATTCAATTGTGATGGAAGTTAATAGGGTTTATTTTTATCACTGAGGTGCTGGGAAGTGGATGAACCTCTGAGTTCACTTTGGCTTCCAAGCTATTTCAGCTTGTCCTCCATGGTCTCACTGCCTTCCCCAGTCTTTCCCTAGACCTCTTTGCCTATAGCATGACGGCATCTGTATCAATAAGAAGTGCAGCGCGTCACCAGCAACTCCATGGGGTGAAGTAGTGGATGCTGTAGGCTTGATTTCTATGCTATGGATATTTGGGGGAGGATTTACTTTTGACTTCCTCTACTATGGTCCCAAAAATGAATTTCTGTTAATATTTTGGATGTAAGCTTTGTTATTTTTATCTGACCGTGGGTAATCTGCACCACAGTGCAGACTGTGGAGGTGACTGGGAGATAAAAGCACATTTCTCATCCAAACGCGCATGCAAATATGGACATAGCCTGGAAGAGGATCTGGCTCAGAGAAGTGATCCCCCTCTACATCAGAAAGACTGGTGCAAGCAGCAGGGGAAATGGAGAATAGAGGCTTTTTTCCCTTTCTGTTTTTGAGACACTCATAAGAAGGCAAAAAGTTCTTTGTATCAACTCCTAATTTCACACAACTATCACATAATTTCTGTAGGCAGTTCTGGATGTTTCCTATCTGATTTAATTTGGATTGAGAAGTCACATGGTTTGTTTTTGTTCCCTGACTAAATGGACTTGATGTTTAGATTCACATTTCTTGAACTGATATCCTTGTTATGAATGTAAGCCGGCTTCCCACAAACACTCCTAAATAATTGATAGAAGTTGGCTATTTCACTGGGAAAATGTCTGTCTTAAAATATTTGCAAACCCCAAATTTGTATTAAGATTTAAATTTGAATTGACATTTCCCTGCACAATGTTTGTCTGTCTCCGTTGTGTTTATAGGCAGAGGCTATGGTTTTGGCAAGTTGACACTTAATATTTATTCTATAGTTCAATTCAAAAGGAACAAAAATTGTTTCAGATTGCAAATTCGAATGGAGATTTTCCAAGTGCCTGCATTACAAGTTCCCATTCACCATTTGAAAACTGAGCTATCTGCGTTTTGGTCCTTACACTATCAATAAGCACTTACAATAACAGAGCTAGTAAACATTCTTCATGAAGTTAGATTCATCAGTCCTATGCTATCACTAAGTGGAGTTCAGAAGCAAGGAAAAGGAGAGCCAAGAGACGCTGCAAGGTATCTGTCCAAAAGGAATGGGCAGAAACCTGCCAATGTCTCTTCTAGTCTTCTAAGAGAGAGTGTTAGAAGAATATAAATTTTTAAACTAAATCTCAAACAGGACAAAACTACAGAAAGGAAATGATGACTCTGAGATAAGCGAGTATAGCAGCCAGCAAACCAGCTTCAGAACCGTGTAAAACCAGACTCCCCCTGGCACAAGGTGCCCCCTCACTTAAAACTGTAGACAGGGAAAAGGGAAAAAGAGAAAGGGGAAAAATAAAAAGACAAGGAAAAACCTTTTAGGTCAGCTAGCCCATCCCTTGCTGATCCAGGCATGC
Source organism: Chlamydotis macqueenii (assembly GCF_036417535.1). Classification (NCBI taxonomy): domain Eukaryota; kingdom Metazoa; phylum Chordata; class Aves; order Otidiformes; family Otididae; genus Chlamydotis; species Chlamydotis macqueenii. Next base: position 6,165,480 of record NC_141567.1, on the reverse strand, counting down.
TGCTGACGGTATTTTCACATCCATGAGTGCTTTGTCCAGACTACTTTAGCTCCATTGCTAGGGCTTCCATCTGCTCTCAGGAGAGATCATTCCATTTATTTGTTATGAGTTGGCTGTATGGATTTTTTTTTTAAGTTTTATTTTTATTTTCATTGACAAACCAAGCAATAAAGACTGCGTTGCCAGGCCCAAACTTCTCCACATACAGGTTGTTCATTTTTTTTTTTTTTCTGAGAATGGGAAAAAGCTTTCAAAGTAGAGAGTATCACCCTCGCCTTGCTGCTCACCATCACGAAACCCTGACTACAGAAGCGTCTCATTCATCCCCTGAAGTGTAATCCCTTGAGAACTTGGAAATACCCCATAACTTGAAAACACTCTTTGTTTTGAAGGATAAGAAATAATGGACTGTTTCCACAGTAGGTAAAAGGTAGGGTTTTGTCTTGAATTAGTGTCAGCTTTTACTAGAACATGGGAGCTTCTATGTATTTCTGAACTAGACATGTGTTATGATCCTGCGTGTGTTCTCTGCCACGTTATCTCTGTTACTAAGCCAAGTCTGTCTCAGGGTCCACTTTCTGAATCAGACAGTTTTAAGCCTGACTCTGATTTGCTTTTACACCACTGCTTTAAATCAGACAGTTGCCATCAGCAGGATGATTGATTCCAGTGTGAGGTAAAGGTGGGTGAGGCTGACCTTCACGCACTTTGCATTTCAGGGAAGAATCAAATTTTGCTTCCCGAATTTTTACCTTTGGTTATAGGCGAGCCGTATCTAGCTTTGCAAAAGGAAACAGTTGGAGAAAGGCTATACGGGGGGCAAAATGCAGTTACGTTGTGCTCTACCCATGAATTTACAGGCAGCTGTGCTAGGCATCCAGCTTTTTGTACTAACAGGAGTGCTAATATGATGTATTAAATGTCACACCAGCATCGCTGGGTAGGCATATCTCTCCTGGTGTACTGCCTGTTTATGCTTATTCAGCTCTTTGAATAATTTAACACATTTCATACTCCAAATTACCCACAACAGTTTGACGGGGCTGCTGGCAGTTTACTTGAAACACTCAGTGTTAGGTCAAAGTAGGGCCCAAGCATCTGCTAAATAGAAGGACATTTCATACTTAGCAAAGCATAATTAGATTTATTTCTGCACACTTTTCTTTTAAGAAATAGGTAAATCCATGTTAATCCCAGTGATACCATAGAAATAAAGGGCTGTACTCGACGCTGCTGTGTGTAGCCCTATGCCAGGAATGATTTGGACTGAAGAAGAAGAATTGCGGAGGCCAGTAATTGTTGGAGACAGATAAAGGAAGATGACACAGCTGTATCAGCATGTCAGTACGCTGGAATTAGGGATTTGGGAAACTTCACTGACAGCAGTGCAATATTCTTCACGCATTTATGAGAGACTTGTCTTAGAGCAAACATCCCTGGGCTGAATAACGAACCTGGAAGCTAAAGGTAAAGGTCATTAAATTGCCAGCTGACTTGGGGAGGAAAAGAAAATCATGCTGTTCTCTCTGTTCCAGACAGTATGATAACATTTTTGGGTAGCAACTTTAATATCAACAGGGGAAGGAGGAAAGACTTGGCCTATGCGTCTGCCTGAACCTCCACCTGGCCTCGTGCAGCCCAACCCGCACAACGGCACGGTTGCTGCGCTGGGCCAGCACCTACCTCCTGGCTCAACCGGAGATGGGATGCAGCTGGTGGGTGTCTCAGCGAGCACATGGACCGAGCACGCAGTGGTCTGCACTCATCCGTCTGCTGGAAGTAATGGGAGGCGCCCTTCTTGCATGTAGACTGCAAATTCTCAGACTTCACCTTTCTTTGTCATTAATTAGCTCAGACTCTTGCCCTGAGAACATTTGTGCTGGGTGGGTGTAGAAGAGATGCAGGAATGAAGAAAATGGGCCGTGGTCCTTGGCTGGACACCTGGGTCTGGGCATCGTGCTCAGGATTAATGCGAGTGGTGGTCCATCAGCTAGTGATAGGATGAGAGGAAATGGCCTCAAGTTGCAGCAGGGGAGGTATAGATTCGATATTAGGAAAAATATCTTCACTGAAAGAGTGGTCAGGCGCTGGAACAGGCTGCCCGAGGAAGTGGTGGAGTCATCATCCCTGGAGGTGTTCAAAGAATGTGTAGACGTGGTATTTAAGGACATGGTTTAGTAGGCGTGGTGGTGTTAAGTTGATGGTGGGACCTGATGATATTGGAGGTCTTTTCCAACCTTAAAGATTCTACAATAAAGTGCTGCTGGTGTTTGGATTAAATTGGGAATGAGACACTGAGCTGAGAGAGACAGACAAAGCACTGGTGCTTTTCAAATGTGCTTATCTGGGATGGGGGTGTATTTAGACACTAGAACTGTCATCTCTTTGTCTTTTTACTGTAAGCAAGATGCAAAATGAACATTGCTTTGACAGCAATGTCTGTATGTCTCATACCTTGGCAGAGTGAGGCTGTGAGGTAGTCCACACAGGACCATTTGCACCCAAGACACAGGTAGCCCAGGAATAAATCTGTGGACTTGACACGGTGCTGCTCAAACGAATTTTAGGGTGTAGCTGGCAGGAGGTTTGAAGCTCACGATGGAGCGGGCTAGGGCAGGGAGGAGCACTGATCTCCTGCAGGGCCACCCAACTCTCCATCAGCACCTCTCCACACTCCTCCTCTCACCCAGAAACCAGAGAAAGGGGCAGGGCAGCAAAAAGGTGAGTGTTTTCAATTAAGATTTGAAAATCTCAGCCCTCTCAGCGCGTCAAGTGGGAGGAATCTCTTCCCAGTCCAGCAGCTTGCCCAAAGCCTCGCAAAGTGATGATGCAGGGTCCAGTCAGCGGAGATATTTGCAAAGTGACAGCAGGGCTCTGATGGAGTGAACCTCTCCGATCCAAAGCACCACGCTGCTCCAGAGGATATGCTGAAAATCCTTCTCAGGGATTTGCACATCCTTACAACAACTGAGGGTCTGTAATGAAATGTTTGCTTATCATCCATTTAACCTGCTTCGAAGCAGCCCGAGCCTGCATTGTAACCTCAGGTCAAAACTATTTTGGATAGCTGAAACTCATGATAAACACATGCTTTTGAAGGTTAGAAAGCCATCAGTGGGAGACATCAGATTTGCCACTTTATTATTAGAAGGGGAGAAAATCCAGGAGTGTTCAGAGCAGCAAGTTTTGTATAAAACATGAAAAGCAGATGGGGGGAGGTGGCAGAAGGAAGGAGGAATCTTTTTTGATACAAAACAACATTGCTTCTGCAGCAAATCCTTTTTCCTCGTAATTTAAGATTGTGCTTGAAATAAGGAGCCAGCTGCACCCAGGGGGAGCAGAGGGCAGCCTGTCCTTTTGGGTGCTTGATTGGCTCCTTTGTGCGTACCTGATAATTACGGGGGAGCTGGTAGGAATCCAGTTGTGCTCCTTGAACATGCACGGAGCAGCGTCCTATTCACAGCAACCCTGTTTGGTCCGAGATGTCCGAAAGAGGGGAAGAAGGAGAATTCTTTATTAGTAGCAGGTTATGGCCTCACCTGAACATTGCTATAACTGGACCTGGTAAAGGGTTATGCCTACGTTGGGGTTTTCAGCTGCATTAAGCAAGCTAGATTAAGGTATTTTTCTTAGAAAATACACCTTTATTTCTCAGCTCCATGTAGAAATCCTGCTGTTCCCTCTGTGATGTGGGAGGACTCCCAAAGCATAGTTTTAAGGGCAGCCTCATGGACATGGCTTTAAACAGCATTGTCAGAGTCTGGGGCTGATGAGTGAGGTGAGGGGAGATGGGGGAATCGCTTTGCACATGCCAGCACTGAGCTACAGCTGGCTGGCTGAGTATTGCACAGGCAAACCAGAAACACTTCAATCACTTTTTAATATAAATCTTGATGGATGTGTGCGGGTGTGTCTGTATATGTACACAGGCAGACGCAAAAGTCAAAATCTCATCCCTCACAACCACAGTCCTGTACATTTAAGCCACCTGTCTCTGAACAGATCCTGTATAAAGAGCAGAGCTCTGTGCTGCAGCTTTTCCCTTTGTCCCCAGTACCAGCCTGGTTATGCCCAAAAACCCATCAACATTGCATCCTTTCAGAACTTCTGCCTCAGCCTAATAATCCTGTTGTGCAAGGTTTTCTGCCACAGCAGCCAGCTACAGGTGTGACCAGCAAAGCGACGGCAAAGGCGGACTCCTCCTCTGGGAGGACTCCTTATTTCTCCTCTTCCCAGGACCTCCACACTAAGTGGGTTTGGTTTCCAAGTGAAAAGATGCTGTTTTTTTCTCTTTTCCTCTAATGGTCAGAGATGGCAAAGTCCCTGTGGGATCTGTGCATTTAGCTTTGTTCTTTCTCCCTCCCCTGCTGTCGCCAGTAATTAAAACTGAGCGAAGAAAGTGAACATGCTATTTTTTGAATAGATATTTGAAATTTAAAGTGGAAAAAAAAAAGTTGTGAAACTTGTCAGATCAATGATTTGACACATATTATTTAGCTGGCTCTAAATATTCTGGAGTGAGAACTTAGTTAACAACTTGTTAACAAAGCATAATTCGGAATAAAACCCAGCTCTCTCTTCGCTAGCTGCATTTGCAATATGGGACTGGTTCTGATAACTCCGTCTCCAGATACCGATGTGGTCCTTTCTACTGCACTTCCTAAGAGTTTTTGCCACTGTAACGCACGGAACTGGAAGGAAACAGAATACAGAGGCAATGTCCACCACAGCTTGGTGCTCAAGGTACTGCTGAACACCTTGATGTGAGTAATTTTTCTGACTCACACGCAGGACATCGGTGCAGGGGAACTCACACCAGGGCTCTTGGTCAGCGCTTAAAAAATAGATTCATCCTGCTAACAAAGCACTTGGGAATGAATGACACATGTGAAGCAATTTCTTCGAGAACAAAAAAAAAAAAAAAAAAAGAGAGGGGTTGTTTTTCTCATGCCTGCACTGTAGTCTGCTATCTCTGACCAGATTAACATGTCTTACTCTACCTTTGGGCTTCTTTTAAAGACTACTTTTTAATGAAAGATCAACGGGCCTGTTTTTCCCTGAAGTGCATCCCTTGCACCCTCACACCTGTAAAGAATGGATTTTTCTGCATGAAATGAAAGGGCGAGCACATCCTGCTACCAATTTTGACTCTGTGGAGTGATGTAGCATATAATCTCTATTATTTTTCCTGTGATTTGTTAGTGACTGTTGCTAGGTAATACCTTTTCCACTAAGCATCAGTGAGCTAATGTGAGGGTTTCGAGAATGTTTCATTATATAATTAAGCCCTTGGTGGTGTCGACTTCTACTTTACACAAGTCTCTCCTCTTTTTCGCGCGAGCAAAAAAAGTTATTATGGCATTACACAAGGGGCCACAAAAAGGACCACTGGAGCCAACACAATTTTTGGTAATATTACTGTGTTCTGCCTGCTTTTATTATTAGTTACACACAGCTATCAGCCACCCATCACGGTGGCATCTAGCTAGGCTCTATGTTGTTTAGGTGGAAAATGTGACAAATACATGGAACATATGACCCGTTGGAAGTATCACTAGATCCCAAATCTCTCTCTGGGCTCCATACTCCATTAAACAAATGTGGTGCCTTTGTTCTGACATCTGGACACTTAGTCTAACAGTGACCTTTGCTTCCCAGGGACAGGACTGAGATACGGAAGAGCTACTTCAAGAGGAGGTGACTGCCTAGACTGAAAGTGAGAGTGGAGATTTTCCCCAAGATCTTCAGACATGGGAGCCTCAAGGTACTGTTGATTTTGTTTAAAGGTTAGGATGAAGAAAAGGAGAGGAGGATATTAAAGTGAGAAGATGTAAAAACAAAACAAAATAAAAACAAACCACAAAACATGATGTTAAGAGTTTGTATTTTGTCAGGCTTCACACTAAATTTCAGAATTGGAAACTTCCATCGAAGGGGGAATACTTGGGCATCGCAGTATATAGGACTGTGATGCAGAAAACAACCCTGATGTAAATTTGCTTAGCATCAAGGATGCCTGGCAAAGAAGGAAGTAAAAAAGCTTTACAAGGCAGCTTTGATGGGCCCTGGCACTGCGTGTGAAAGTCTAGCTTAGTTCTAAGACTGCTAGGGTAAGTGAAAGAAGAGCCTTTGTAATTTTTGTCTTACAATTATGTCACTCAGTCCTGCAGCCTTCATTCTCCCTATGCAATTTGTAAGAGACGACAAGTCATTCAAAGTACCTCTGTTTACAGAGAGTCTCAGTAACACAACACCACGGTCGGGCAGATTCCATGAACTGCAGACCCTGTGTTGACAGACGGGGTTTGTGACTGATTGTTTGATGGGCGCCATGGGTGAGGCTATAGGGGAATAGAGGGAGAAGAACAGGGAGCTGGGTTTTTTTGAGCTCGGTCATGTCGGTTACCAGTGAGAACAGCTTTCAGTGTTTTTCTATTGCGTTGTTATCTTGGTTCTGGTGATGAAGTTTTAATTGGGGAAGGGCAAGGATTCTACTCTCCTACACTGCTGTAGAGATGCTGCTGCTAGCAGCAACTTGAGACAGGATTTCAGGAGCTGCTCACTTTCCCTCAGGCATGAGCCAGCAGAAAGGGAAGATGAACGAGGTGGGGATTGCTGCATTTGTGTGGGGTATCTCCTGCAGATAATGCTGATCTGGTAAGCAAAGCTAAAATGATATGGCTGGAGATACAAATGTCTTGCCCAGAATGGATGTAGCATAGGCAGCATCACAAGTCCCCCTGTGCACTGATAGTACAGCTTAACCCAATTCAGCCTATTTCTACGGCTTGGTAAGTGTTAGGACTCTGCTGGAGCCATTTAGTATCAAATTGGTGATTAAATGCAATAAATTTCCATTCTCTAATTGAAAAAAAAAAAACCCAACCAAAAAGTAACCCACAGAAAACAAAGTGAAACCTTCATGGTCTATTGCATGAAAGCTACTCAATAGCCATCAGCTAATATCAGTTATCTTCTTGCTGTGCAGTCTTCCTGACACTGCAAAGCATAGTTTGGGTATTTGAATGCTAACAATAATTTATTAGGTGTCTCAAAGCATTCAGGATCCCAGTCACAGGATCCCTTGTGTTTGAGGGCTGTAAAAACAAAGAACAAAAGAAGAGTCCCCAACCAACACGCTCACAAAGTAACTACAAGGCAATTGGCAACAGACAAACACTGATAGAGGCAAAGTAGTATGCTGGGAATGATTATGGCAGAACTGTCAGCACGAAAGGCAGTGCTCATGAAATACCTTTAATCTAGCCACCGGTGATTATTATTATTTTTTTTTTCCTAGGCATTCAACTCTTCGCCTCCATGATATCTTACAGGATGTAGCAAGCATGCATTCAAAGGTGCTGTGCTCTTGCCAGAGACCAGCCTCTGTTCTCATCTCCGTCAGGTGAGAGACAGAGATTTTTGAACCTGTTAAAAGTCAGACTGAAGGAAGGGATAGATCCCCAGGATTCTGGCCCTGGGTTTCTTGTCCTGAAGGAGGAGAAAACGCTGTCATTCAAAATGGCAAGTTCCCATTCACAGTTATTTGTCATGTTAATTACTAAAGACAAAATTCTCCTTCATCTCGATTGCGCGGCTCAAAGCGGAGAAGTTTAGCACTTAAGAAAATCAAATTTTTCTTTCATCTGTGTGCAGGACATCATTCTGAAATTCCTTTTGATCAACTGGAAAAAAAAGAAAAGAAGACAAATTGAAAGCTTGCTAGTGACTGGGGTTGTCATCTGTTTGTTAAAATCAAGGGAAAGTGAGTTTCTCTAGCTGTTAACCATCAGCTGGGTGTGTCCATGAACACACATCCTCACCAGAGCAGGCAAAGCGCTAGTAAAAGCCGTGAATGAATATTGACAATCACTTCCCTCTGAAGTCATGCAGGATCCCAGTCCCATCACTCTTACTTCACTAATTTAAATCCAGGTTTTTAGCTCTACTTCATCTCTGCGTACTGTGCTATAGGAAATATCCCTGGCTCAAAACTCAACATTTTTAACAGAAAGTGGATGCATATCATGACTGTAACTTCCTGCACGCTGTACCTACATGCTCTCACATTAGCTGTAATCTCTGTCGTGCTCACGCCAACATTCCAGCAGTATTTGGCATTTCACGAATGCAGTATTTATCACTGAAGTTCATACAAAGTTGCAAACCCTAACAAGGCTTATCAGCTTTTACAAACCATCTCTGTCCGCTGGAGTGTGACACGCTGAGTATAATTCCACTCATTGTGCAGTCATCGGATGCGAAGAGGGAAGGGGGGGGACTTCAAAGCGGCACTTTGTGTCGCTGCAAATGAATCATGAAATCGAATGTCCGCATCGCCTCTGAGTTCCTGCAGGTGAGATGCAACCTGCAAAGCTGGGCACTTAGAGCAGTCTCTCAGTCAAATAAAATCTTCTCGCCGTTACTGATGTGGTAATTATGCCCTGAAAAAAGAGCAGCGCGGTGGCTGTGCACGGGGAGAGGGACTGGGAGCCCTGTCCCAGCAATCCCACTGGGTGGCTGGGGGCAGATCAGGTCGGTTGGCCTCAGTTTACCGACTGTCAAGACAGAAATCATCACAGCTATTGGATTTATTTCAGAAGGTATAATTAAATATGCAAGTATATAAATCTTTTCCTCTGAAGTTTTAAAAGATCATGGTATTGGTACGGAGAACTTGGTAACCTGCTTTTCTGCCGGTCAAGCCCTATATGTAGGGCAGGAGCAGAGAGGAGAGAGCTTGACAAGGGAGCTTGCAGCAGTTGTGTTTTTGTGTGTCTGCCTGCCCCTGGGTATCTAACACCCCATCACCACCCCTTTCCTGCTCATCAGGCACAAGTGTGACACACTGAGGTGGGTGGAATTTGATTGAGAAATGAGCTACTCTTTGTATTGTCATCACAGAGCTCTCTCAAAGGATGAAGTAGGTCTGAGAAAATCAGGATGTTAAAAATAAATGCTATTTTTTTTTCCCCTTTTCTTCTGTGTTTTGGTTCTTCAGTCTGTGTTCATGTCACTTGTGGTGTTGGGATTTTTGGTATGAGTAGAAGTCAGAAACATCTCTCTTGTAACAAGACCTCACAAATGCTTATTCTTTCTCTTATTTAATTCCATGATAGCGGGAGTCAGGCTGATAAGTTTAATGTCTTGAGGTAATTCCTTAATTACTGTGTAGGCTTTCATAGTTCCGTTGTCTTCAGCTGAGATGTTACAATATACACCAACTGAAGGTACGTTCCCTAATATTTGGAATTTAAAAGAATGGGGCCAGCTAAAGTTTGTGTACAGAGCACAGCAATGTATCCCCTGCCAGGGAAACACGTGGCTGAAGAATGGGATGGGATGAAGGCACAGCTTTAAACTACTGACTCCTTCAGCCGGCCATGGGACTCCCCCTAAAGAGCATCCCAGCAATTAAAACAGATAGTCACACCTACAGGTAACAATGTCTTTACTTGTTTGGTTTTTTTTTTTTTTTGGTTGTTTGTTTGGTTTTTTTTTTTTTGTTAGGGTTTTTTTTTGGTTTTTAAAATCATTTTATGTGATTTGGAGCACAGAAGCAAGTTCCCTGCCTGACTGTGTGGCTGACTCATGCTCCTCTAACCTTGGTCAGGTCGCTTAGGTGGTAGTGTTGTTCTCTATTTCTTAGTCTTTAAAATGCATATTTTGTTTTTCTCACAATTCTGACATCGTAACATCTTTCTGGCTCTAGCAACAATCTGTATCACTTTAGATATACATTATCCTGTACAAAAATACCCACCCACACCTCATACCCTGAAAAAATCACAGTAGCCAAAACTTCAAATTTAGATTGACAAAATGTAGAGCTGTGTAGACAAGAGGACATTTTTCCAAATATGAGTCAATAGTGTTTTTCTCTCAAAACAGTTTGAGTTTTCAGAAATTCTTAATCTTTAAGTTTACAACGCAATCTCCTACTGGGAGCTCCTGGAAGTGCTGGACAACCCAGCAGCCAAAGCTGGGACATATTCAGTAACATTTTTGCTTTGCCAAGGGTGAGGATGGTTTCATTGCAGATATCAGAGAGCTGCAGGCTGATGCCCTGTCTGTCTCAATCCTGTTCCATCCCCTACATCCTCCCTGCCCTCTCCCCACAGCTGGTTTTTGCATTACTGATGTGTCCTTGCTGCCTCACCTCCAGCAGCGGAGCAAGAGGAGGAAGCAAGAACAGACAAAACAGTCATCCTACTGCATTTTAGCCTGGCTACACAAACCTTTGTAGCAGCTAAAAAACAGCAGTCACAAGGAGATTCTTGCTCTAGACCTGTAATCCTGGACTGGAAAGAGCTCTGTTTAGATGCAGTTGTCAGCACATCCTTCTGCCATCCTGCAAATCCCCTCTTCTTTCCCATTTCACCCCTGCCAAAGCTGGAAACCCACGGCCAGAGCAGCTTTACACCAACAGTTTTTAGTTTCTCTTTCTTTTTTTCCTTCAAATATTTTTGACAGACCTGCAAGGAGAGAAGCAGTTAACAAAAAAAAAAAAATAAAAGCAAGTTTTGCAGCATTTTGGGAGGAAATGAACTTGTGTATTTTGAAGTGTTCCCACAAGGCTCAGACTTTAGAGAGCGATGAATCACTCACTGAAGATGTCTGTTTTTCTCCTCTGACTGCACGAGGTGCCCAGACACCTTTTGTAGGCACTGTGCGAGAGCCCAGGCAGGCTGAATCTGGCCCCAGTGCCAGGCACCGAGTGCCGGTGCGCAAGCGGAGGGTATGGCTGTGCCCTCGGTTCTCACCCAGGACCCAGGACAGGTCCACACCATTTTGACAGGTCACCCAGGTCCCTGTGCCAGCGTACCAAGCTTGGACCATCTTGGGTCTGTGCGATGCTGTTCTTGAGCTGCCCAAGCCAATCTCTCCCAAGGATGCGTTGGTCTGGAGCTCTCCTAGTGTGGCTGATAGCTCTTTGCTCTGCAAGGGTTGTCCCAACCCTGTTTGGCCACCACTTCAAGCTCCCTCAGCCTGCCCATGGAAAACCGTGTGGACATGCACTAGAGATTATTCCCTGGGTTAGGTGTAGCTACTGCATGGCAAATATATATCATTCTAATTTACCTAAGCACCTAAGCCCTGGGCTACCACCCCCTTGATCTGCTTGGTTTTGGATCCTCTGCTCCACTGCCAACAGCGGCATCGAAGGGCACTTAATGTTTCTTGGGACTTGGACCTTCATGACTTACTGTGAGGGACAGATTATGGGGTCGAAGGTTCTTCACTGAGAAAGCCCTGACTCCGGATCCATAAATGTCACCCTCTATCCAGTTTGTCCACATCTGTGCCAGCTCAAGCACAGAGTGAGGGAGGCTGTCAGCCTGGGCACTCCCGCAGACCTTCACTGTCACAGAGGGGCACGGAAAGAAAAGTGGTCTGTAAGATAGAGAAGGACACATATCATGCCTTTACTTTGTACAGCAATCTCGATATTTTGTATGTACTTATTGCTCTGAGTTTGTATCCCTTTCCCACCTGTACTTACACTGTCTTTTTTTCTGTGCCTTGTTATTATTTCTATTGAGCAATCTTCAGCCGAACTGGGAGATCTTGCAGTGACTCACTTACTTGAACATTATTGCCTAGTTCTTTACACAAGACAGATTGGATATGAATGAGATCTCTTGTCCTCATGAGCATTATATTTATTTCACAAGACATTTTCTTCAGAACTCTCCTTGCAATAAATTATGTGGTATATTTATTTTTTTTCTTCTACCATGCTATAGCTCTGTGCTTTTTTTTTTCCCTCATTTTTTAGACACTTCTTCTATGATCTGCTGTTGTTGTTTTCTGTTTTTTTCTTCTCACAATCTCTTAGCTATATCCTTGGGATTTTTTCCCTTGTGCATTTTTTAGCACAGTGCATGTATTTGATGCAGTCAAAATGAGAGCTTGAGATAACTATTTAAAGCAACAAAATTATTTCCTTCTTTTATCTTTCAGATGTTGTGTAATGACTGGGAAAAAAAAGAAAGGAAAAATAACCGTAGATGAAATGTTTTAAATGAAGTATAGAACTGTAAGGAATATGTTCATATGTATCATTTTCTGATCTTCATTATGTCAGCTGAGTGAAAGATTTTGGAGATGCTTTACTTCTAAAGAATCACTTGCCAGGATTTCAGCAGTTGCCTTTGGGAAGAGCCTGGAAAAGTACTGAAACCTCTGCGTAATCAAGAGGAAGGTGAGTATATTTAGGGTGGATGACACTGACATGGGACTTAAAGATAGCATACATCCATGGTATTTATAGGAGTCCCATCTTAGGACTGTATCTCACTGTCAACATTTCCATCAAAACATCACTACGTTCCCTTGCTTCCCAACTCTCCTGCCCAATCGGTCACCCCCTCTCAACCTTCTTACTCTCCCGTTGCTTGGTGGAGGTGTGCTGGAAGTTTGTATTCAGCCCATTTGTGGCCTATCTGTTGGGGAGTGCTGGAGGAAAAGATGATTTGAACTGAAGCTCAAATGTAAGTAATCCAATGGATGGTTTTGAAATCCAGGTGCAAACGGGACTTCGAATATTGCTGCTTAGTCCTATTTCTATTGTCCCAGCAACTTGGCTATTCAAATAGAAAGCCCTGGGTAGTCAATGTTCAGGGCAGATAGCTTCTTCTGAGGCATGTCTAACTTATTTTACACCTATTTTATGCCAGTTCTGCCAGCTGTTTTTAACTTAAGTAGCAACTCTAGTTGATAAAATGGACAGGTTAGGAGGGGATTTGTCTCATATATGTCATATAAAATCAGAGTTGACTTCCAAATTATAATTTATTTTTATATGTCTTCTTGTAGAAATTCAATTACCAAAGCACTGCTCACAAAGGAAGCCTTTGAGGTTCTATACATTAAAATGCACTGAAGATTAATCTGAGGAGCAATGTCTGTCCTGGTTGAGATTTGGTCTCCAACACGCATCATTAGACAGGAGAATAGCAAGATATAAAAGACCTGCCAGATCATTCCTCCAAGTCTGTTGCTGTACCAGGTTTAGCTACCAAGGATGACTGTTTCACTTAAAGATAACTTTTATGTCTTTTATTTAAACCAGAACTAAACTCTTTTACCTACAGTGCAGTACAACACTGGGACATGTCATTCGGGGACACAGTGGGATTTCTCTCCTTGGTGACTTTCAGGGATCATCTACACAAAACCATCCCCAATCTGATCTGGTGTTGATGTTAATGCAGCTTCAAGAAGCAGGAGGTTGGCCTAGAAACCTCCGGAGGTTGTTTTTCAAATATTTTTTCTATGATCTTACAGTTCTGGTAAGTGTGTTACAGTAAAATAACCAGATGGATTTTTTGGAAGTATAGAACAGATACCCTGAAGGCAGAAAACATTATGTGGAGAAGACGACACGGGTGGGGGTGGGGGGAAAGACACTCACTTCTTTCCATTTATGAGTTATAGAACCAGGACTCCTACGAGGAGTTGAGAAATTTGTCTTGATTTGGAGATGAGAAAAACAAACACTTCCGAGTAGCTTTTCGCAGTAAGACTTCCTGGCTTGTGATCCTCATCTTGTCTTGAGAAGGGTAGACAGTGTTTCAACCGTTAAGGTCAGGCTGGTTCCTGCTCTGTCTAATCAGTTTGGTGTACATATCTTTCCAGTAAGGATTAAATATATCTTGTCTCCTGTGGTTTTATTAAAGGGCAGAGAGGAGGCAAGGAGCATTTTACTTCTGACAATGTTTTGTCTGGTTGCCTGAGGTGTCTGCTGCTGGGGCAGAGGGAGAGAAGAGTAGCTAACTCTCTTTGCCGCACCCAAGGCTAATGTAGGAGAACTTTGTGGTGAGGCTGGGTCCATACCTGAGGCTTGCTTCCTCCATGCAGAGGGCCAAACCAGCAGGAGAGGGGTGCAAGAATAGTGTTGGAAAGGGGGAGAGTCATAATGTGCCCAACATCCCCCACCACAGCCTCAAGAGGCAATGGTCCTCCCATGCCTGGAATGGTTTTGCAGCCAGGGTTGCTCAGCTGAGGACACCCCACCCTGGGATGTGTTGTGTAGAAGCTTAATTTTACATTTGGGACAAGTCAGTCTCTTTCTTCCCTTTTCCACACTCGTTCCTCTTACTAGATCAGTCCAAACCTTCTGCTGTCACTGAAACCGATGGGGTTTTTTTTGTGCAAAGCCAGACTTCTTACACTCAGCACGGGGAAGGGCCAGCTCCAGCTGCTCTGCCAGCAGACACTCCCACAGGCAAGGCTGCGGTGGATACGCTGTGCCTTCCCTGGGAAAACCGACTTCCAACACACTGATTCTCATATCATTCCTGAATGGGAATTGTTCATATGGATTTTTTTTTTCTTTCTCATTAGGGCTTCTAGTGTAAAGTTTAATCAAGCCCCACAAATACGGACACTGAAACTAGAAAGAAAGTTCAATCTTTCATTGCAAAGCACTCTTTCCACTGTCTATAAATATATTTGTGTTTATTTATAAACCACAGGGCAGGCAGAGTACTGACACCAGACAAAGACCCTGAACTGCTTTACCCTGTTCTGCCCTTCACTCCTGTTCTGCATCATGCATCCAAATAACTTCCACATTTTCTCCTTTCCTTGGATTGCAGCATTTTCTTGAAGCAGACGTTGCTTTGGTGCACTGAATTGAACAAAACAAGAGCAAATGAAACCAAACAGTGCTGAGCACCAGGTCCTCACTGCTTGGTGGAAGTCACTTTGCAATTTTACAGATGCTGAGAGTCTCAACCTTCAGCACATAAGGTGTCTTCTGTAATATGAGAATTTATCAACCGGCCTTCATAGCCAAGTAGGTGAGTTTTTAGTGTTTCCCACAATGCTCTGTGCTCTGTATTATAATCCTGCAATTACATATTTGCATGCCTACTAAATTAGCACCAGAAAGTTATCTTCAAAAGTGCAAAGACTGCCACTGCTACTCTTGCTGGGAATAAGGGAATGATAATTGTTATGGAGGAAAATTACCTTTACATGGTATTGATTTTTTTGCCCCATCGCCTGTCATTACTCAGTAGGTTTTTCCCAGCGCAGGACAAGGAGCAGCTGTGCTGGCAGCCAGCAGGGTTGTGGCTCTTGTCTGGCTGAGGAGGGACGGGCAGCAGGCAGGACCCTCGCACCAGTGGCTGCCGGCGTGGGTGCCGCTGCCAGCCCCGCGACTCGTAGGGATCGCGTGAGTGACCCATGCTAGCCGCTTTCCACTCCGTCTTTGGGTAGCAGGAGGCTTTAAAAAGATGAGAGCCACAGCCATGAGTGGGGGAATGGCTCAATAAACGATTGGTGGAATATAAGTATTTATTGATTTAAGAGCATTCTTTTCTTCTGCCTCGCTTTTGTCTTCTAAGGCAACTTTCTTTTAAATTTATGTCCCACATTGTCACATCAGGAGGAAAATACATGAGAAATGTTTTGTTATTTCAAATTTATTGCATATTACGTCAGCTGGCATTGTGGACTCACAATATGTAATGCTTCATAAATTATGAAAAATAAATGTTTTATGGGCTTACTACTCACTCTATTTGAAAACCGTTGAGCTGGGGAGACTCACTGACCCCCGTACAAATTAATGTGCACATTATTTTCATTATTACGGCTCAGATGGGAAGTTTGAACATCTTTATATATTTATTTAAAGGAAAATGAGGACAGAAGTTGCCTGAATGCAGTTAGTCTTTCTGGCAAGAAGCAGGTATCATTTCACCCAGCTCATAACCTATTGCTTCCCTCACAGTCATTGTTATTCCAGGCCAAAGCTTAAACTTAAAATCAGAACTGCAAGGACTTAGCACAAGCTTCCAGAGGTCAAATCCTGCAGTCCTTAGCCAGGCAAACTAAACCTCCAAGTCAGTAGGGTTTTGTCTACGCAAGAACTGCGATGTTTGCGGAAAACTAGGAAAGGAGAAGTCAGGCTCCTGCGGAAGGGAAGACAGTGAAAGATATTTCTACCCAACTTTCCAGCCCTGCTTTCCCTGAGTGTGATGGAGAGTGACAATCAAACGAGAGCTGTGCATCGTGGCCATCAAGGGCCTCGCCAGAAGGGAGAAGCTAAATCTCAAGGCACTGGAGATCTTAAACCTTATCGAACACAGCAGCCTTCAGCTCCGAGCCACAAGAATCAGAGGGAAACGTCCTCACCTGCCTGCATGGGAAAGCATGTGTCCCATTTTCCGAGGAGCAAAAGTTCACTCCAACATGTGTTGCATGGGAGGCGAGCATCTTTGGGGGGAAAAAGGGCACAGTGACGTGAGGTACGAGGAACAGTGAAGCGATCTCAGCTATTTTTTTCTTTTTTTCCCTTCCACCCAAATATTTCTGTTACTTGCAAAAGGAGGTCAGGTGTTGCGGTTCTCCCCTGGATGGTTTTTATATCGCACAGATCCACCACGGTGTTTCTAATAAAGCCATCAGCAGCATAACCAGGAGCTCCCCGTATGGGTTTAAGCAATACAAGTCACTGCTTCAGAGGGCTCTCTTAACTTGGGGCTGGATGGACTGAAAAATCTTCCAAGTTATTCTTTCCTAATTCAAGTCAGCTGGGGCATCAAAATGTCGGGCAGATGGACAAGATCTTTGGCTGGAGCCAGCCTATTTTCTGCTGCTGCTAGGGTTATTGCAGTCAAACACTTAGAGATATTTTATATTTTTTTCTTTTTTAAAAAAATCAGTGAGCTTTTGAGAAATTAGCCTGAACATGAGCACATTAAAGGAGATTCCTGCGTGCTTTCCAGTACAGGAGCTCATACTCTAAGGATCCTAACTTGTCCTAAACTGGATTACACCATGCTGCTTATCTCAAAAACGTAGTTTTCCTTCTCTCTTTTCCCCCTTTCCGTCTTTCTTTCTCTTCATTTTGCTATTAAGAATTGTTTGATTTAAAAACTGTGGCTGAAGGACAGTCATTACGGTCACTTGGCCAAGACCAGTGAAAATTATTTTCTTGGTGTTTGTATTTTTTCAGAACTATTAACTCCAATCGCGCTGAACTTGGGCGAATCTGTCTTGGGGAGATGCAAGAGAACAGACAAAATAACCAAAGCACACCCCAAGTTTATACTTTCTTTTTATTTTTGCAGTGATTTTGTAGCTGAAAAGCCGCCCTGCCTTTGCCTCTGGCATCCAGTGGAGGGCAGTTGAGCTCCACGATACAGAGCGAAGCCAAAGAGCAGCGCGGTGCGAGGCTCTCAAGGAGGCAACCGATGATCGAAATTAACTGCTCTGTGCCTGTGTGAACCACCACTTAGAAATACCTGAAGAACTTTTTTTTTTTTTTTTTAAAAAAAAGGAAGAAATTGAAAGCTTTTCAATTTAAACTGCTTTTTAAACGGCTTTGTTAGTGGAGCAGGAGTGGATCTAAAAGTTTCTTCACCAGTTGAGGTGGGGGGGGAAGAAACTCTTATATCCATGCACGCAAGTTTTAAGTGTTTCCTTTTTATATGTTAATCAGAATTACGGGTGCTAATGAAAAAAGTTCCCCATGTTTCTTTTGCTTCTTGACCTCAACAGTCTTTAGTTTTAAATACTCTACTCATAATTTCAGCATGAAGAATAATTTTAAAGGCAAATTTTCCTTGCTTGATGTCTCAGCTGTACCGGAATAAGAGAATTCTCAGGAATTGGGATTACAATGTAAATATAACCATCATTGAAACTGTGACTAGTTTTGAAATGTTCCCTTAAAAGAAAAGTTTAAAGCAAACATTCCAATCAGAAACAGAAACCTAACCAAGTTTCTCTTAAAAATGGGTCTCCTCCAACTCCTCCAGTTTATAGCACATACCCTTGGGCTATTACAGTCTAGAAAAATCTGAAATAAAAACCACACTGTTTTCTGGGTCTGATCATGCATCAAAAAAAGTTTAGGGCCTCCCAAGAAATACAAGGTTTAGGCCTTCCTGACATGTGTTGTTTCTTTTTAAAGAAAACAGCCTAGTGCTCCTTTATTGCAAATACTTCATTTTAGTTTCATTCCCTTTAAAAGGAATCGCAAGTAGATTGAAACAGAAAGCTTTAAAATGTTTGTAGTTGCAATTGCACATAAATATTATTGCGGTCAGCATCCTAGTTATTGTTCACATTAGTAGGGTTATTTGTTTTTCAAACTTTGTTTTCTTCCTATTGCTGCTGTAGTATTAGATCAGGCACAAATAACTGCTTACACTGAAAATTAAGTTTCTGTAAGTAACTATTTTTAAATGATCGCTTTTATGTTTACTGCTGAAGGATCTCGAGCACTCCTGCCAGAAAGGAAAGTATTTATTATCTCTCTTTTACAGATGAGGAAACAGACACTGTGAAATTAAAAGCTTGGGGAAATTAGTACACAGTAAATTACGGTGTGAATTTACTGTGTACTAACCACCCTGCACGAACTCATCATGTGGACTGGCAAAGAAAAAGGATTAAACTCCCTTAAATTATCTCACATTTGCCATGGACAGACAGTTACCATGGATCGGCTGACACGCAGCAACTTCTTAACCCGCAGCGCGTCGTTAGCACCGTGAATCCCCTCGGCGGAGAGGAGCAGATTCACGGGGCGCTGTGCTAATCCGATGCAACTTTATGCAAGAGTTTATTAGTCACTAATTTCCCCAGCTGGCCAGATCCTAAGTGGTTTACCTAAAAACTGCAGAAGGAAATCTCTGGCAGAACTCAAAGTCAGACTGGAAAGAAGCTGAGAGTTAAAAGCAAAATATCAGGAGGAAATAAACTTTGTCCTTTTTGAAGGACAGAACATCTGCAAGATGTGTCCAGGCAGTGTGGGGGTTAAATGGATGAGTTAGAGTGGTGGAATAAGGAGGTGAGTCCACATTTGAGAACCACCCTAATATCTCACGGGTTTTGGCGTTAAAGATGCTTCCAGCATCGTGCAGCACACCCAGCTCTGTCCAACCCAGCCCAGCAAACCTGCAGGACTTTGCTCTGCAAAGCCACACAGCATCCGTCTGTCCTGGGAATCCCATCAGACACCTCCTCAAGCCCCACGGCGGGGTCAGGTACATGTGTGTGTGTGCACGGTACCTGCCTGCACAGGAACCTGTTTTCCAACTTTCCTTCCATCATGGCAGTGCCACTTCTGGAGAGCAGAGCCACTGGACGTGACTACCGCAACCCTGGTCGCTGGTCCCCGGCACCGACAGTGACCCCAAGGCTCGAGAGGCCACCGGCGAGGCTCCAGGAGTGACCCCTTCACCCTGCAGCCCTGCAGCATGCTGATCGGCTGATGTTGAAATGACTTTGGCAGGAGCACTCCCCATTGTGTCCGGCCCAAGCTGGAGAGACAAGCAGGGAGCTGGGACAAGGGTTGGCTGGTGGGAAGACAATTACTGACAAGTTCGTTCTGCTAATAAACAAAAACATAAATGATGATGCTATAAAGAAGAAGCAGGATTCTCTGGAGAAAGCCCTAGAGAGACCTAGTAAGGAGGAGAGATGTTTAGACGACAGTTTTACATTACACCACTTTGTAAAATATGTTCTATTTTAGCTCCAAGCTTGAGTCCAGTTAGAGCTGCATCAGAGCTTAGGAAACAGCCTGTATTTTAATGCCCTGTGAACAGGAATAGCTGATAACTAGTACATTTAAATGTGAAAAGCAGAACTTTTCTCTGGGGGATGTTTTTTTCTTTTTTTTTTTTTTTTTGATGGATTTTGTCTTCGTAGTTTACATTGCAGCTATGGCATTCCACTGGTAGTCATTTATCTAACGACTTACCTCTTTCAGACTGTGGAAAATGCAGGATAACAGAGAAAGTGGTGGTGGGGAAGTTCTTTTTAATTTGCATTTCAGGGCTGAACCTAGGATGATACATACACAGAAGTTAGCACCTTCATAACATATCTCTGCTGTCTTATTTCCAGAGCATTACAATATGAAAACAATGGGATTAGGACACTATATACTTTGATCTCTCTCACTCCCGATCCCCAAAGTAAGTATAAATAGAGCTGGATTTGCTTCTGGTATAGCTGAAATTAAGACAAAGGGGTATGTCTGAGATTTTTTTTTTTTTCCCCTGTAAAGCTTAATCTTAGAAAATGCCTGCCTGTGATAGAGAAATGGCATGCATATAATATGACAACCATCTTTTGTAGAGGCAAACCAGACTCACCGGGCTCTAATGTAGTAAAGGAGAAAGCTTTACAGGTATAATTAACCTGTGGAATGCCCTTTCACAAGATACACTTGAAGTATTGGCACTAATGCCATCTGTCTTCATAACTCAGGGCATTGGTGGCCTACTAGCTGAGATCAAGCAGCAATCTACTGTGTCCCTTCACAATGTGACTCTGCTGAATGAATTAAGAGGTCATGATGACTTTTGTAGTAATAGTCACTGCTGTTGTTGGAGGAGGTTTTGGTTTTGAAGGGAAAATCTGCTGTTATTTCCAGAAATGAGCAAGAGCGTGCAGCACAAGACCTATGGCGAGGACATCCCAGGCTGCTACTGTGTGAGACGCGGGCAGGAAGATCTGCAAGCGCCAGGGAGGTTGGCAAAGGAGAAAGGTAGGTCATGGCGGGAATTTCCCCATATTCTTCAACTCTCAAAAACTTGAAGTTACTAAATGAGATGGTGGACAAGTAGGGGCATCTAGTGCCTCAGTGAGTATTGAGGAGCAAAAGTGTAGGTCTAGGAGATCAGTGTGGTCCTGTGGCTGAGACTGAAAGAGAGTCTTGGGCCCTGCAGTGATTCAGCATTCACGACAGCCATGCTTCTGAAGCACGTGGGAGGCAGCAGTGCCTTCATTCTGTTGAAATTGCTCAGGGATTCCTGCACGAAACCTTTGAGGGAGATGGCCCAGACACCAGAACGTGTCTGGGAATTGGTGAGTGTGTACAGGATCGGGGGACGAAGAACCACTAGACCCTGTCTGTTTAATCTGTTTCACTGAAGACTCGTCTGTAAGGATATTAAAGTAGAAGCAAGGATGTGTGAGCGAAGAGTGTCCAGACAGATGATCCCTGGTTTGAGAATAACGGTGTTTGCAGATGAGCTGAACTCTTGTTGTCTGGTGCCATGAGAACCTTCTACAGCGGCACACAGGTTGAGAAACACTGGTTCTCAGAAACCTGAATACAAAAATTGTGGGAAACATTTGAACTTTAGATGACTCCAGACTTCAGTTGCAATTTAGTAGGATTTTAAGGCTGATGCTTTATATATATACAGCATATATAAATACACATATACATACTATATATATATATATATATATATATATATATATGAGTGTGTGCGTGTATTTATATCCATGCCTTAGGGTTTTTTTTTCAATTCTGTTAAATAAGTTCAGTAACTCTCTCTTAAGGTAGAACTGGGGGACACCTTCTTGCAGGAAGAGGTTTGATGGAGCCGTAGTAAGCATTGGGGAATTTGCACCAGAGTTTCTGACAAGCTTGTTGTTAACCTGAATATTTGATTTGAAGTCATGCTGGTTTCACATGTCATGCTACCCTGGCACTGCGTGAAATTGCTGGGAGGAGAGACTGGAGGGGGAGAACAAGCAAGTAGGGAAGGATTTGGTTATCAAACCAGAGGACTTAGATTCAAATGTAATCGACTGAAGAAGATTACTTTGGCTCATAGTCCAGAGAAGAGCTCTATCCCAATAAATTAGGCCATCTCCTCATACAAACACAAGCACTTCTATGTATGTGACCAGCTTCATCCAGGGACAACAAGGTGATGCCATTGCTTTGCTGCCAAGCTGTCCAAACAGCAGGTTTGCTAAAGCCCAGCTCTCAAGAATATTAATAAAAATGAACAATTTTACCCTTTCTGGTCTTGCTTATAGCAGGCTGCTAACAATGTCTTGTGAACTGCTACGTAGTTCAATCAATAGTTCGATTTTTCTACCCTAGAGCTGCTGCAAACACAAACCCCACACTAAACCAGCTGAGTAAGGAGCTGGCCGCAGAGGCAGCTGGAGATGGCGAAGGGGAAATGCGGGATGCGGCACCTTGTAACTTCTAGGAAATTTGGCAATGAATTGCTCCTGCTGAGCCCCATATGTCTCGGCCGCCGCCACATCCCACTGAACCCATGGGTGCTCTTCAGTGCCCTGTGCTGGTTATTTATTTATTTCCGTGTCGCCTATGGAAACATTCGGGTTTGACAAAGGCAGAAAGCAATTCTGCATCCTTTGACAGAGGGAGGTTGATTTTCATTTGAGACAGAATGGCTCATTTTTACCTTTTTAGCTCCTGGAAGAGTAAAAAGTGAGAGGTCAAACCTGCATCACCATGACAACCCCTGCAGCGAGGGTTTTTGAGCAGATGAAGGGGAGTGATAATGGAGCTGAAGTTTCTGCCCGTTCTCACAGTCCCTGGGCTTTTTGTTTTGTTTTCCTTGTTTCTTTTCTCTGGGCCCTGTGAGGTGCAGTCTCATGCGTTTTTCAGGGGCTGAAGGATAACGTTGGCCAGTTTAGAACATTGCCATGCTCTGTTTGAGATCAGTCTTTGACATAGCACTGCCTGGACGCACGTAGGATGTATGTAAACCACATAAAAAAGCGCATTGCAAGAGCTGGTCACAGAAAACCCCTATACTACTGTAGGTACAATACATCAGCAAGCACAATCATATTATCAGGTTTGCATCAAAGGGAGCTGTCATCTCTGCCTTTCCTGGCAGAGCCTTTGGAGTCCAAAAATAAGCTCAAGGAAACAGCCATTCTCTGAGGAGAGAAGGCATTGCTCTAATGAAGAAATCCAACATGGGGTGGGGGTCTGAGGAGATACACTCAGGAGGGGTTGCAGGTGGAACTGGAAGCTTATTCGAGATGCTGAGCTCATGCCCTAGTTTCCTAGACCTACAGAGGAAGGAATGTGTAAGAACAGATTGCAGATAGCTGAGGTTACAGCTATTGAGCAAAACCAAGTCTAACTGAAGTCACACAAATGATCCCCCAAGTTATCTTCCACCTAGAAACTGAGCCTAGTCCAGGGAAAAACAAGCTAAAGAGCAGATTACTCTTTTTTTTTTTTTTAACATGTGTGTGTTCCAGGTACCTATTAAAGCTTGTATTTCCCTGAGATGGGAAGCCCTTTCAGACTGGAATAAGTCTCCTTTGCTGTGCAAATGTAGCATGTGAAAATGTTGTCCTCAAACTCCATCTAGAGCCTTCAGATGTTGTCCTTTGAACTTTATGCCTCTTCAGAAGTTTTGCAACAGCCCTTTTTCACTTTGTTGTGGTTGCAGCAAAAAAAAAAAAAACACCAGGAAACAGAATAAGAAATACTAAATCAGATGTTAGTGCCAGAAAAGTTAATTTTGCTGGAAGATTTTTCCAGAGTCAAACTTTAGTGATATCCATACAGCTATCAGACCGTTATGCAGAGAAGAGTCAGAGTTAACACTAAAAAAGTTTTGAATGTCTATAAAATCTTGAATTGAAGCTGTTCTCTGGGCCCAAATGATTAGGTTAAAGCTTGTGCAGTGGGGATGAATTATTCCATCTTTGCCTAGTGAGGGGTTTCTCATATCTTCTTCCAAAGTAGTGGACGTGTCACTATGGAGCTACACAGCCTGTCATCCAGAAAGGCAAACTGCAAAAAAAAAGAGCACAGCTATGGTCTGTCTACCCCCAGATTGGAAACAATAGCTGCATCAACACATCCACCCAGCAAGAAAGCAGAGCTGGGCTATTGGAGACAGCCTGCAGATAAATCAAAGTAAATCTGAGTGATAGTGATATGATGTCGCAAAAATAATTTGCTCCTCATGCTGATTTAGAAGAGGGAGCCAACTCAGAGTTTCACAAGCACAAGGGCCAGCACAGAGCCCTGTGTATGAAAGAGAATAATCAGTCCATATGGAAAGGAAGTGTAGGTTATCTGTTGCATAAAATACAGACCTGGCAGAAAACAGACAAGATAATTTCTGGAAAGGCCTTGGATTATAATCTGTGCTTCAGACAACTGATTTATGAACTGTTGGACTCTTGTATTTTAATCAACCAGTATGAAAAATCAGGTTAAATAAGAAGCCTCACTATGTGAGAGGATTGCAGCAACCTTAATTTAAACAGTGTGTTAGAGAACGACAGAAAATGCAATTTCATCCCTACAGTGGTGGGTTAGAAACCTCAGCTTTCCTCTTCCTGTGGTGTGACTGGCCTCTCAGGAGTCAGAGAGGGACAGATCGCCTGTCTGCTGATGCAGCTCAGGACAAACTCTTTCTGTGAGCTCATTCTTTGAGGACAAAATAATAAATGCCAATCACATTGCCATCAGACCATTTGGAGGCTTTAATTACATTAATTTGATTTTTATTCCTCACTGCAACTCAGCCATTTCCAAGCACAGTGGAGTCAATGAAACCTGAGGTTGTTTTTAATTTACTAACATCTCTTTGAAAAGCAGACTCAACTCACTGTGGAAATGTTAAAATGTTCTGAAAACAAATTGAAGCCATTCTCCTCCCTCTCTGCCCCCACCAAGAATAATCAAGTGCCAGAGCTTTATTTTATGCTTTGCTTGGATAATATTTGGACATAAATGACACCTGGCAATTGTGCTTTTATTATATTGTAAAGATATAATTAAAATTATATCTTTAACATTGCAGGTTATTGAGCTGGAGCTCATAGACTTTTAATTTTTAATTTTCAGAAAAAAAAAACTTTCCCAGGGCAATACAGCACTCAGACTCAAGACGAAAGCCAGCCTAGAGACTGGCACAGAAAGTGTGAAATACCACATGGGCTCTGTAAGAACTCCATACAGCATCACCTAACACTTGGGAGAAGAAAACCACAAGCAACCCATTTTTCTCTCTCCACAGCTGTTCCAGCACACCTTTCGTCCGTGAAAGACGCTGGCATGGTGAGCAAATATTGCTGTCCACAGGTTAAAGTTCAAACACATCACTTGAGTAGATGAGGAGTTCAACCAGGGCAGAATGACTAGCCATTTCCTTCAGGGAGTGGTGACCGTGGGGCGCGGTGGGGAGAGATGTGTGTATGTGGAGTAGGATGCAGACAGTCACAGCCCTTGTTACAGCAATTACCATAAAGATTAAATAAATACAATAGCCTAATTTCACATGGAAGTACACTTTAATTAAGTCGCTGCAGAACAATGAGCTGCTTCCATAAGAGCTGTGAAAATCATCACTAGGGACTGTCCAGAGGAAGAGAGAAACAAACAAAAGAAGGGCTCTTTGTATAGAAAATATGTACAGGAAGTATTTTGCAAAGCTGTTCCCTGTTAATTTACCTAGGAAGAATTAAGAACAAACTCCAGTCTTTTGCTCTGTTTCCATATAAACTCCCTGTCCCAGAGTCTCATGGTGCTTAGCAGGCTGAGGGAGACGCAATTCGTTTGCAGTCTAATTGCAAGAGCATCGTGGTACATTGTGTGTGATGTAGACCAATGGGCTTAGCTAGACTGACGTGCAGTTGCTTCTGGGTTGGAAACTCTTTTGCAAGATAAACTTCAGGTGTACAAGGGAAAAAAAACCAACCTCTTCTTCCAATAAAGCTCGTGATGCATTTCTTACATTCACACGGTCAGGTGCAGAGTTCAGGAGAAGGTGCTAGGAGAGCATAACCTGTAAAAATTCACTTCACTAAAAACATACTTTTCCCATTATTTCCTTTATCTTCGTGCATGGTCAGAGTTCCTAATGCACTGGAAGTACTGCAGGAAAACAAACAAATTTGCCGTTTCTACAAATGCTTGGATGCATTGCTTGAGCACAGGTAAGATTGGCCATGTTCGTCATTATTGTCTTCCTGCGACTGGGATGTCCAACACAGAACATTTCAGCTGCCAGGCATCACATCAGCCACCCTGTGACTCGTGACGACTTTGAGCTCAATAACACCTATGGAACAGGTACCATCATTGCAAAGGCAGAGCTGAGACATTCCCTAAACACCAGCCAGATACAAATCTTCCCAGAGTGCAGGTAACAGAGCAGTTTGATGAGCAGCTTGATGTTGCTGAAGCATGATTTTGCCTTGAAGCCTGGATGAGTAGTGGGTATAAATTACCAATGGCCTATTTCTTTACCTCATAATATATTATAGACTTTTTTTTTTTTTTTAAAGTCACCCTTTTATATCTTTAGAGACTGCCAACTGATAGATAGCTTTCAGCTATGCAAGACTCAGGCAGGTTAGACCTAGGGAAGCACAAAATCACTGGATGCTCATCTTATATCAAGGTTGTAGAGTCTTTTGGTCAGGCACTGCTTTTGTTTGCTTTTTGTGTTTTTATGCAGCTAGGTAATGTAGCTGGGCCCAGCTCCACGGCTGTTGTCTTGGGCATGACTGCACCGCAACCAGAAAATCGTTACAACCAGACAATCGGCTCTCAGCACATGCAAGGCTCTGCTGTCTGTTTGAAAGGGAGCTGAAGCGCTTGTGGAGGTTTAATCGAAATCTGAATACATGTGACTGAAATTGGCTCTCTGTGATTATTTATACAAGTAAATCTCTGCTGCTCACAAGTTCCCAGGAATCAAATGCCAGCCTTGTATGATCATTTTTTAAAGGAGTAAATATTTGTTGAAAATTCTTTGCTGTATTAATTTTGCTCTGCCTTCTCTCAGGCAGCCCTGATAGGGATGAGGAGCCTCCCAGTGTGCATCAATCAACCTGGGAAAGAGGGACCAAAATAGCTGATTACTTCTTCCATAAGGTGTTATCCTTGGAATGAAACCCAAACTTTTCAAGTAGCCAGGTAAAGCTATTCAAATCGCTTGTTTTCCCCATACATCTGCATATCCAGCTAAAATCTTCCAGGAAATTATCCTCATTTCAACACTAGGTACGTCAGGTACAGGTATTTTAAGCAGGAGGTAGTTTAAGCAGTGCTGCATATTTCCATGTTTTCCTAACCGCTGCTTGAAAGCACATCTGCCAGTAAGTGGTTTATAACTTGACAGTCAGCCACCACTATATTTTTAGTGCTGTATAATGTTGTCAGTCCCTGTTGCTGACCTTTTTTTTTTCTTTTACCTTCTCTCTCTATTATTTTTTTTTTTTGGTGGTAACCCTTTTACCTTCTTTTTCCCTGCTCAGCCCCATTAGCAGGATGTTGTGCAATATGGTGCTTGTCATCTGTTTCAAAGACACAGTGATGAGATACAGGTATGCCAGATGGATAAACCTAGTGTGACTAATTATTGTGTATTTGCCTTTAATTATTATCATTTATTACTAGAGAAAAGACAATAGAGGTTCCCAGACTCGGAAGGGAATGTCGGCAGAAGGGGAATTTTTTTTCTTTTTTTCTTTTTTTTTTTTTTTCCAGGAGACTGGCACATCAACAGAAAAAGTTTTCTTCCTGGGGAAAAATGCAAGCAAACATCAAGATGAGAGGAATCAATATGACCCATGCAATACTCTCTTGTCCCTGACACATACTAGAGGATCAGATATCTCGCAGGTAATAAATAGTATTTTTGTAAGTGGAGAAGAACTATTCTCTTGCCTGAATGTCCATGCAGGGTGTAATGAATCTATGGATGTTCTTCGGTCATCTGCCTTGGTATCCACTACAGGTTACAGGGTAGCCTTCTGTCCTCTCTCTCTGTTGTGGTCCTGGGAGATGTGTACAGCCCTGGCTCTGCATTTTTCACACCAACAGAAAGGGGAGTGATTTGATGTGGGTATACACAGGCACTCAGGTCAATGGGAGATGAGGTTTTCCGTTGATCCATAAGCCAGACATACATTATCTGCTCCATGGAGAAGTGAAACCTGAGGTCCCTGAGTAGCAGTTTTTGAACAAATCAGGCTCAGGGTAGCAAACATTGTCAAAGGTTTCTGTGTCATCAGGCTGAGCCCTCAAGCCTTTGAATGGAATTTGCATCCATATCTGACCTTAACAAGAAGGATTTCTACAGTGCTTGGCACAGATGCAGATTTTCCTCCTTTAGGTATTATAACTTTATTTTCAATTGATTCCCTCACAAACACACATGCATTATAAAGATGTGTTCTTATAAACCAAACATTTTCAAACAAAGGGGATATTTCTGTTGCATCTCTATAGAGATATATATGTGTCTATACAGACACTTTGTTCAGCTCAGGACCCACGGCCTGGCTTGTGGGAATATTTTGAAGGCTAGAAGGTTGACAATGTAGGAAACTTTTGAAAATGTTAATACGGTGGTCCCAAAAGCTGCTTTCAGTTTACAACTGAATCAGCTACAATTTACAAGTGCAAGTAGGATTATGATGGCTCTTAAGTCTGATCTTTGTGCTTATGGGGCACAGTAATTTGGGAACAACTGCACTGATTTGGTAAACAGACTGAGGAAGACCTTCAGATTTAGGCTTTAAAATTAATAAGGATCTGATTTAGTACATTTACACTGGTATTTCAGCATATTTGCTCTATGGCTAAATTGCATCGTAACCTGGAGGAACAGTCATGTACCACAATCTATCGTAGATAATGCACGACATAATCAATGTCGCCAGCCTGCTGAAATATTTCTATATATAGCGTTTGTCAGACAAATACATGCAAAGGCATTACAAAAACAAAGTCCGTACATGGATGATTTGCAAACAGGAGAAAAGGCTAAATTTGCCACTGTTTGCTCCGAATAGCTTACCCAGTTTACAGGCCAATTTTGTTTTGGACAGAAATATTTTCCATCACAGAGTCTGCTGAAGTCAAAGAGTACTATTCCTTTGGCCGCAGGATGGACTGAAGGGCTGGGTTGTATTTTGGGACTGGCAGCTCTGACCATCTCCCTTTAACCCATTTGAACATGGTTTGATTGGGACTTGACTGAGCACTTAATAGTCTGTGATTGCCTTGATTGTGGATATCTACTTTTAAACCAAATGCAATGTCATTATTATGTATCAAGAAAAAACTACTCCTGATAACCAACAAATACTGCATTAAGTTGGCAGATTGAGAATTAAATATGCAGAATCAGCCTAATGAAATAACTTGCCTTTGGTTGCAAGAGCCTTCATCATTCTTAAGAAGATTTAAAGTTAATCTGACTTGGAGATGTTCAGTCCAATTATTTTTGGGGACTTTTGGGCTTTATTTTTCTTTCCAGCAGCATTATTCAGTCTTGACGGTTCTTATTTTCTTAATTTTTTGCATATTTGGGTAAATGGGAAATCAATTGAGAACCATTCTTAAGCAGAAATGAAATGCCCCATAATCCAATTTTGATCAAAATTCGTTTTTGCTTTTCAGAGAACAACCAGCCTGCGCAGTTATCTCTGCACTGCACAGAGTTGATAATAAAGCAAAGTAAAGCTCGCATTCTTTTCCCATTGCATGTGGTGGGAACGGGGTATTGTTCAGCTGGAGAACAATGTGCTGTTCCTCCAGCGTGCGGCGAAGCATCAGAAAGGGAAGAGGATGATTTCTCCGAGTGCTTCTACTTTTGTTTCTCAAATGTCTACAGGTCCGAACTAAACCTTTCTTCCTGTCTCCAGGTGGGTGGTTCCCTTCCCTGGAAACCTTCCTGTTTCCCTCTCCTGATGCTTTGTGCTCGCAGAAGATAGCTCACTACTGCAGCACCTTTCCCAAAAGCAGTCTGGAGAAGGAGAGGCAGATTTAGCTGTCTTCTCAGACCTGTTTTACAGCTCCTCTGCCTTCACTTCAATATCCATTGTCTTTTGGTTAGGCACAGAAAAAGGAGCCAAAATACAATCCCTTTCCAAATAGTGACTGCACAAACAGGCCTTGTATGTCTTATACGGTGCATGGAGGTATTCCATATTCCATGGGTGTGTGGGTTTTTTTTTGTTTTTGGTTTTTTGTTGTTGTTGGGGTTTTTTTGTTTGGTTGGGGTTTTTTTTTTGTTTTTCTTTTTTTTTCTTTATGTTGGCTGCAGTGACTCCAGCTAAATTCCTATCGGGCTTCTATTGCAGAAGCAATACCTCAAGGAAGACTTGCACTTTCCTTGTGCAACATCAGCAAAATTGGTGGCTTTGAAACTACTGTTTGCAATCAAGTAAACTTACTCCATTCCTCCTATAAATGTCCTTCTTCCTTCCCACCACTCATTTCCTCACCAGCTCCTCCTAACTACGGGACAAGCTTTCCTCTGTATCCATTTTTCTCTGACACCAGTTTACTTCTCTGCGTTCTCAGAGTTCCTGAGTATGTTTATGTTCCTTGTGACTTGCAGTGGCCATGTATTGATGTCGCTTCAGGTAGATAAGCAGTGGAGAGAAAACAAATGGGTTGAGGAACTCTGGGAACAATAGTAGGAGTTGTAAGTGGGGGGACAGTCAGTAGAGAGGACAAGAATGGGAGGAGGGGAATTGTTTGGTCCTTAAAAACTTTTGGTCTCCACTCCCATACTAATGGAATGTGATCATTAGAGAACTTCCTTTTCTTCAAATTCACACTGAACATTGTAAAATACTAATTCATATACAAATACTGCCAGCTTTTTCTTCTCCAGGTTAAGGGTAGTTTTAAAAACATCTCATGATTACACACGATCCAGAAGTGATAGTATGTATACAAGCTCTGTTGTTGGAGAGGATGCCCAGATCTCTGACATTTTAAGAACTGAAACAAATTCCGTCATGACGTGGTTCATATAATGAAAAAGTCATTTGTTCCAAGAGCGGCAGGTAGGAATACTTGCAGATTTTATGCATCTAAATTTGGCTAGTTACATATGGACATCTCTCAACAAGATGTCAGTCATTGTCCCTCACCACCCAAAAAGGCCAATAGTAAGAATTATGTTGTAACACAAAGGGCATTTTCCTAGGATGAGGCAGAGCATTGAACATCAACAAGTTTTATCAACTGATAGAGCTTATCTTCCAGTCATCTGTCAGTGTATCATCCATCCAGATGAACCATGTGGGCTTCTGAGCCCACAGGATTCTTGCACAAGGTCGTAACAGAGGACTGCACTCCTGTGTGCAGCGCGGCTGCGCTTAGGGAGGAGCTCAGCTGCGTACCTGAGTCTGGGATGTCACATAAAACAATTATTAGATGCAGGGATACTTTGCTAAATTACCATCTTAACATTATTGGAAACTCTCAATTGTCCTCAAAGGGGAAAGTTAGGACAGCTAATATATCAGTATGAGATATGATGAAATGCAACTCTCTGGTACCCTCCCAAGACACATAGCAAATGTTTTCTCTTCCTTGGTGGGAGGAAGCACCCATACTCAGAGCTAAAGAATATGAATTTTTCTAAGAGATTGGGTTGTCTTTCCAGGTTACCTTTGTTTTCAGTTACCCCTCATTGGTTGCCTTCTTTTGGTGTCTATTCTTCTCAATACATCTCGTAGTTTCTTGCTGCTTCACCCTTTCTGTTTTCCTCACCATCTAACCTTAGAGCACTCCTCTCTTTCTTTCTCTCTGAAAATCTGCCTTCTGGTATTTTCCATGAATCCATCTGCGTTGAATTATTTGTAGATACAATAAAGTCCGCTTTTGTCTAATGTTTATTTTCTTTAATAACAAGAAACATGGGGAAAATGTTCCAAAGAACCGAAAAAGGACTTGACTTTTCCTGGACGCTAGGCAACAGTAGCCAAAAAGTACAAAACAAGCCGTAGGATGTTCGTAAGATGCCTTCTAAAAATAATAATCTTAGTACATTGGTATCTAATGTGCTTTTTGCATTCGTTTTATTTCCTAAATCTGAGCCTTGGTTATAATGCTGCCATGTTACTGTAGAGACTCTAACGGACAATCAGGTACTGTGGAGGCAACCAGGAGCAATGAGATTAATGTTGGTGGAGACGGATCTCTGCTACCTGTTTTCCTTGTCCTAAGTGTTTTAAATAGGTCATGGAGATCTCTCACGCCAGTCATTCCTGACCAGTGGGTTTATCTTGTATCTGGCAAGAATTAGAGCAAACAATGTATCTCACTTAATGAGTCATTGCTAGTCCTTTGTTAGTTTTTACTACTTGTTTGAATTTTCTTTTCATTATGATTTAAAGGTTTTTCCCATCTCCTTTTCCAGTGGAGGGTTTATGTTGCTCATTTGCTTCTTTCTTCCCTTCAATTATGCGAGTCATGCGAGCATTTCCCCTTGAACACTTTCCAGCTCCCCCCACCCCACACCTCACCCCCTCCACGTCCTCCTCCTCGTTTACACAGCTCTGTTCTCTGCTGTGTTTCCTGCACTGCCTACACTAACTGCACTTAGCATGGATGTGGTGGGGGAGGGAGTACCGATAAGGAGAATAGAAAGAGAGGACTTTTGAGGAATCTGGGTGAGTTAAAACTGGAGACGCCTCTGCACTTATGAAAGGTAAAATAGGCGACAGAGGGAAGGGGAGAGAGGAACAGATTAAACTCCGGGTCCAGGGTGACCAGGGACAACTTCAGGGTTGGGACATGTTGGTTCTCATCTCTTTGAAGGGAGCAAGGAGGGACCTGGAAACTGCAGAGATGGGAGCTCAGGAGACCTAGTCCTCCTCTGCAGAAGCCGGAGGGTAAGGCTTATGGAGCCCTCTTTGCCACCTCTCCTGGCAGGTTAGTCAGCATTTGGGGGTGGTTATTTTTTTCTTACTCATTCTGTTTCCTTCTCTATTCCATACCTTTTGACCACTCATACTTGTCTAAAACATGTCTCCATTGCCTCTGCTCTCAACCCAATTCTTAAACCACAGAAAAAAGTAGGACGCTGACACCACAGAAATGGCGTGCTGCGTACGTCGGGGTCGTTCCCGCAGGCTGGGGATGAAATCTGCATGGAGGACTTGCGAAGTTCAGTCCCTGTGGTCCCCATGGTGTGTTATGGCTGTGAATGCTGCCTCCTTCTCAGAGCAGCTTTTAAGCATGAGTATTTGCCTCAGAAAGCACAAAGACACACCATCAAACAACCTTCCAAACAAACAAGCCCTCAGAGACCGGCAGCTCCCCAAATCAGCACTCGGTACTCTCTGAAACTTCACTCATTTGGATTCAAAGGTATCTGGACACAGAATACTTGAGCTAGAGAAACTGCACATCTGTGGCACGTAGTTATTTATTTATTTATTTTCCAATCTCACACCTGCCTACTTTAGCTGATCTCTAGCTATCAAATTGTGATGGAGCAAAAGTAATAAAATGCCCGTAGGATAGAAAATGCTGCCTGAAGTTCTCCCATAGCTCAGCCAGACCTAGAAGATGTACAATTCAATTAAAAGAAATACAAAGTTTTTCTCTCTTCACCTTGCCATTTTCCCCTTCTCTTCTGTGTATTTCATATATCCATATATATATAAAAATAAATACACACACATAGGCGCACGCGCATACGCACATACACGCACAAACCCACCCCTCCCCTTCCCAGTCTTTCCTTTAAGGTTTAATTTAACAATAACATTTGCGATCGGGGTCCTGAGCATCTCAAGGGCATTGCGCTTGAAATTGCACACACTCCGCACCATTTATCATAGCCTGACATGTGTCATGTTCCAGACTGCAGCTCCAAGAGGTTACAGCTCACGACTGCTCCTTTGTTGATCAGCTGCCGAGACAACTGAGGCACCTTTCTTTCTTTTTTTCTTTCTTTTCTTCTTTCATTTTTTTTTTATTATTAAAGCTGCACCGTCCTCTTTTCAAAGGGTTCATTCTGACACAATAGAAAAAGTAAACAAATTCTTCTCTATTCTCTGCAGCCTCCCCACCCAATCTTCATCAGCACCAATTCAGATCACATTTACCTTGGGTTTGATAGGAGAGCCTGGGCTGATTAATATGACTGCTTAATATTGACCATAAGACGGATAAACTATTTTTGAGGTAGTTCTCTACTTGAGGAGAAGAACAGGGTGCGTTAACTGCTAAGGGTACTGGGGACAGTGGTGAGGGAGTCCCAAAGCACTTTCCTGTGGCAAAATCCAGGCTTACCAAACCAGTGAGCTTCTTCCATTGTTGAACTTCGGTCTTGCAACTTTGGGGAAATGAATTTTCTCTTCTCCAGAGCTTCTGTTTCATTTACTCCACCCCTTCTCCTTCACTCCCTAGGAGCCTTGCAGAATTCTTGCTGAGCGCCGAGCACCTGAAACCTGCATGTATCTTTGCAGAAATGATGGGTACGGCAATTCAGCAAACCAGGCTGTTTATAAAGCATATTGACAAGAGCCACTGAATTGCATTCATAAATCACTTGTAGATCTTACTTCTGCCAGTCTTCATCCTGCCAATCAAGATTTGTACAGGGTATGGGTACGGGTGTCATTGCAACTTAAGGTGTAAAGGATGCAAGGTACCATTGAAAGAAAGAAATAGGTTTTGAATACTGGTCTAAGATCTGAACAAAAGCAGACTTTGCTTTGCATTTTTCTGCTTCATATAGAAGGTTAACATATCAGGTGAGCTAATAATTCATTTTTTAATTATTTATAATAAACAGAACTTGAAGGTAAGAAATGCTGAGCTGGAGCCAATTTCTGCATTTCCTCTCCCCATTTTCATGTTCAGCTTTATCCTGGAAGACCTCAAGCCCGAACGTTCAGATCCCGAAGTCTGTCTGTGTTTTGGAATGATACTTGATCTTTCGGATTCCTATGCCCCTCTGAGCTCTAAACCATGGGACGTTCATCACCACCTGTTAGCATCAAGCACAGCCTCTGCAGACGCAGTTGGAGTTGTCTTGCTTTCTCTCGCACTCTCAGCTCTTGTCAATGGAGATTTTCAGTTGTTTCCTTGGTTTAGAGGCTCTTGATTAATCAGAAGTGCCAGATGGGAAGGCTCAACCACTGCCACCATGTGTGTTACACACGTGTTAGATTCACAAATGGAGGGTTTTCTTGCTATTGGCCAGCAAGATTTCACACTCTGTCTTTCATTTTGTGTTTGGTGCAGCCACCCATCTAGAGCCTTTTTGCCTTCCAGTTCAGTACACTCCTCTTTAGCAGTATAATAAGAATAGTGCTTTGCTGTCTGAAGAATGGCTAGTTTTCTCTCCATTTCTCAAGGACAGGAATGTCCAGTTTCCTGGCCGTAGCTGGCTAGTCCCACATTCACAGCATCCTCTCTCAGCAGCTCCCTGGCTCAACACGAAGCTGGCTCCCCGCTGCCTGCATCGCACTCTCCCCTTGCATCGCTGCTTGCGTTCCTGACCTTGACTCACGCTTGATCCCTGTCCTCCCCCTCTGCCAGCGCCAAGGCACCTGCCCAGCTCTGCTAGGATGATGTAGTGCGACCAGCTGGGATGGCGTAAAGCAGTGGCAAGACTCGGCCAACTTTCAGTCACATAACTCTCCTTGTCCCAGGGAATGCGACCACCTGCACAGGCTCACCTTCCCCCACACTGAAGGATGAAGGTTTAGCAAAAGTAGGACAAAGCACAGAGCAAAACCCTGAGCAAAGGTAGAGACCACCATAAATGCTGCTTCTCCATCAGTTCGCTACCCTAAGCATCCGCCTGCCTGTGTATGCCTGATGCTGGCACCGCTCCGTCGCCCCAAGCGGCAAGGAAGCCTTATGCCGCTCGACTGTACGGTCTTGAATGAATATCACTGCTCCCCACAACTCCCAGTGAGATTTACTGAGGGTATTTAAGAGAACTGGAGCCATTTTATGGAGGGGCTGTGCTCGTGGTGTGCCTGTGTCTCACTCTCTTTTTAGGACAGCTGTTCCCAGGAAAGCTGCTATGGTGTTTTAATTCCTGGCTCCAGAGTGCACAGGGGCCAGTCTAGCCCCCAGCAGTTTTAAATGGAAGATGAATAATTTTAAGGGTATTTTGCAGATTTGTAGGGGGGGCTACATAAAGGGAAAAAAAAGAAGAGTGTATGCTATTGTCAAAACTAAAAATAAAAGCAACCTTCAGCTTTCCCTCTCCAACAAGAAATATTCTCATCCTAATATTGCTCAGAAACAGGGTCTCTTTGGGCTGGGGGTGAAAAAGGGATACACAGCTACTTTGAGTGTAATAGAAAAGAAACAAGGAATGCAGCACACATAGT
Organism: Chlamydotis macqueenii; assembly: GCF_036417535.1. NCBI lineage: Eukaryota > Metazoa > Chordata > Aves > Otidiformes > Otididae > Chlamydotis > Chlamydotis macqueenii. The sequence continues at coordinate 6,129,582 of NC_141567.1, read as the reverse complement.
GATCAGGCAAGTGATCAGTGTCTCAGCTGAGACCATCCTCTGAATATCTCAACCACGAAGCAGTGCTGAGAGTGGATTCAGAATTGGCTGAACATTCTGGTCTCCCTGTGGAAGGAAATATGGCTAGAGCAGCCTCTATTTATTGGGATGGCATTGGGAGATGCTGGAAGTTAATTGGCTCCTCGGATATGGAGAATAAAAGTAACCTTGGGTCCCTCTGCTGATAAGAAAAGGAGATAACCACCAAACCAAGCAGCATATAAATAAGAGGAGAACCAATAAAGACTTTAAAAAAGTATTTAAATGCAATCAGGCAGAGCTGCCTGAGATACCAGAGGAAAGAATAATGACATGTGTACAGTAGACACAATGTAGATTACAATTTATAACAGGATACAGGATGGAGCCAGCACTTGATTAGGGGACCATGTTACAAATTTTTCAGCATATGTCCTCTGTTTTTCTTTGCCTTGGCATAGAAGGCTGGGCACTGCTGCTAAGTAAATCAGATCGTCAGAAAATGCCCATGTTGATGAGAATTGCAGGATCCAAGGAAATTAACTTGACTTGTATTTTAGACAATTCTGCCATATCCATTCTTTGCCCAGAGCTGTTAACTGGGAAAGACTTGTGCCTGCTTACAGCTTTAATCGGAGAAAAAATTATCCCTAGTTCATGAATATGTTTATCATGAAGTTATACCAATGGCAGAGAATAGCTTCTCAGCATATAGTTGTGCATGTCTTATACTAAAACATATTTTGTTCTCTGAATAGCACCTTCAAACACAACTCATTGTCCAGACACAGATCCGGGGCAAGGGGAAGTCCTCCAGAACAAGGAGCTTCTGCTGATGAGCTTGTCAGGCCTTAAAGCTCCTTGGACGTCTGCTTGCTGTGCCTTGGCTGCATATAAACCATTTGCCTGATTTCCAAGGAAGAGGTCAGGAGGGAAATTTTCACTTGATCTGATCACAAAGGCTGCTGGGCTCCTTCGAGCTTCCTCCTCTTGAAGCTTGGTTTCCCTCCTGGATGTGTTAACAGCTGCATGCCTTGCTGTTGTCCAGACCCGCCACTTTGACATGGCTCTTGACCGTTAACACCAGTCAGTCATGCTCTCCGGTGGAGTGGGGGGAGGCTGTGATGTGTTATTTCTTGTGGATAGTCAAGCTGTGCCAAAAGGAAGTGGTCCTCATGAACAGAGTAATCCTTTCCACTGCTAAATGTCTTTTCCATGCCAGTCTGGTAACACCACAACCCTCTGAGTATCCTGAATTACAGAAAGCCATACAAGAACAACAACAAAATCAGGAATGCAAATGACACACTAGCAAAACAGAGAGCAAATGGCTGACAAAGGATGTTTATATGCCGCACTGTGTTATTTTGGCAGCTTTGCTTGTCCAAATCTCTCTAGAAAACAGAGAGAGCACAAGCAGCTAAATGAAGGCTCCTTGCAGGCCAGGGCCTTGCCGGATCCTGACACACGTGCATGCCGGCTTGGGTACATTTGTGCATTTGTGGTGGGGAAGGGGGAAGCTTGTCATTGTGTTTTCTTTACTAGACAGGCATAAACACCCTTGTTTATTTCCAGCATGCTGTCTAAATTCAAAATTAGCATAAGTTGATGATGTTAATTGATTTATATGCATGCAGGCAGTGCTTTATCAAAGGTAGAGGGACACAAGGTCGTTCCCCTAAGGGCCTCCAGGGAGCAAGTACCCATCTGAGATAATATTGAGATTGGCATAGTTGGGTCTATAAGTGCTTCCAAGTACGAAGAAATTGAGTTCCTTGTCATTAGCAAAAAAATGATTTTCCTATTAATATTGTAATTCTCCTTTTAATAAAGGCTTCCGTCACTGAGGTCTAGGAAAGTGCCCTCCAGGTCCACCAAGGGGTGGCCCAGGCTGCAGCTGGCAGGCTGGCTGCCTTCCCAGAGAAGGGAGAAGTCATGTTGAATCAGCCATCTGAGCAAGGATCTAGGAATTTTTTTCTCTTCAGGTCAATCTACAACAGGCATTGTGGACATATCAGAACACTTTCTTGGAGGAGGTCAGCGATGACACTGAGACAGCAGGGACCAACAGTAGTTCTCTGCTTTCTGAGGAAATTTCATGGAAATATTTGCCCAGTATGGCCCGGAGCTGTACCAAGAGCAGAGCCAGAGGAGGACCTTGGTTTGCAAGTGCCAAAGGAGGGAAAACATGTCTCCTCTTGCACTGCCACCATCTCAGAAAGAGAGGAGAAGAGACGAGACAGTTGTTAATATGCTGTGCCCAAAAGGTCTCACTATTACTATTAGTTTTCACCATCCATTGAAAAAAAAAAACCTTAATCTTTGCTAAGCATGAAAATGGGTTAATCTGAACTGTCAGTTAATTCTTCTTTTTTTTTTCTTTTTTCTCTTTTTCCCTGGGTAAGTTTGGGGGAAACAGAAGTGAAATCCATCTAAAAAAAAAAGCATCTGTCTTTTGTTAGCAAACCTCCCCTGGCCGACAAATTGGGAATTTTGCCCTCCCTAATGAGAGCTGCAGTATCTGATTGCTCTCCAACTAAGTAGAAGCTCGAGGAGGCCACCTCTACACTGAGCAATTCTGTACATCAGAGGCCATTCCTTTCAGTTCAATGGCTTTACTGGTGCTAAGAGAGGATCTTGGAAACTTAGTCTTAAATCACACCTTTCAGGTAATAAGCCACAATGAATGGAAGAGAAAAGGAAGCAGGAAGCTTATAGGTTTTGAGGAGTTTCTTTTGAAAAAGGAATCCACCCTACTGCTGATGGCCAGATGCTCATGTGTGCCTGGAGATGTGCAAATAAAGCAGGGTGTAAAGCTGTTAGCAGTGGTTCACGGCAACAGACTAGCTCCTGTCAAGGAAAAGCAGGTTAGGTAAACTTTTCAGGTGTTTGGAGGTGAATCTTTTCATTTGTGCACAGCCCTCGTTTGACCCAACTATTTCACATCATTACCAATTGCTTTGTTCATACGTATCAAACTTCCTTCTTGTGCTTTATTGGTTTCTGCTCTTGCTGACCTCTTCCAGCAGTTTACTTCCTAACATCCTGAAAGCTTCATCATGACTGCTCAGCACATCTCACCTAGGGCTGAGATTAAAAGTTTAAAAAGGGAAAGAATGAACACAACAGGAGAAAAAACAGAAGAGCTTTTGGCAACAGCCTGGTGACACTCTGGAGTGAGTGAAATGGGATGGGTAACCACCTGGAATAATGGCAGGGGAAAAAAAAAAAAGGAGAAAAGAAACTCAAACAGCAGGGTCTGAGCGAGAGGATTAGTGGAAATAGCAAGCTGAGCAGACCTTGGGAGGGGAGAAAGGCAGAAAGTGTGTCTATCCATCTCAGCTCTCTGTGCCAAAGAGAGACACCGAGACCTGTTAAAACAGAAAATGGGCTCGTTTAAATCACAGCATCCCCAAATCTCTTGTATCCAGTGGCTGCTTCTCAGACTAAGAGTCTGCCCAGCTCTCAGGTGTTAGAGCAGTCCCAGGGATATCTGCAGTGAGGACAGAAATGGGGGAAGGTGGGAATCAAATGGGAGGAGAGCAGATGGTGTCCGCAGGACTCTTGGATGCAGCACAGCCAACACAGTATCGATAATACCCTCCCTCCATAGGTGCTACAGAGCTGCATACCCCTCCCTGCTCACTAGACTATGGGGGACAGAGTGGAGGTGCAAGGACATCAATCTGGCCAAGGCTTACTCAGGCTGAACCCAGGACTTTCTGCCTCTTCTATTCTGGGAACTTGCAGTGGGGTTATGTTTAGGCTGCCTAAGCTGTGCATTACTGCCATTAGTGAAGGATAAATATTTTATTCAGCATAGGGAGGTTGAGATTTGGGAGCCTGGCTCCGTTCTGAACAAGAGTGACAATGGAAACATTCAGTACTCATACCAGGAAACATCATAAGATTCATTGGGTGTCAATAAAAGAAAAAAAAATATTTTGACAAAACCAGAATATTTTGCTTGGGTTTTTCTTTTTTTTCTTTTTTCTTTTTTTCTTTTTTTTCTTTTCTCTTTTTCTTTTTTTTTTAATTAGCTCTCTAGTATATAACAGAAAATTAAAATGTAAAGCAAAATATCATTGTATCCCCTCAAAAAGTTGGCATGGATTCTGTAGCACAGTCAAAATCTTTCTTCCCATTTTTCTTCAAAAAGAAGTACTGGCAAAATCAGTTTGATGTTATGAAGTGTTTCAATGTTGATGGAACAACCTAGCTAATAGTCAGTGTATGTTTGGCTGTCTCTGCCCCTAACTCACCAAAGAAGCTAACCTCCAGGTGTTCGTCTCTAAGGCTATCATCTAAATTTGGGAAATTCAGGTTTTACTTTAGGTTTACTAAGCTTTACTTAGACTTTACCATGAAGCATCATTCAGCAATGCTTGGATTATGTTTTGACAAATAGGAGCAAAATATTGAGATGCAATGTTACAGTAGAAGCAATTCCAGGAAGGAGCAACTGGAGGTCTATTTTGTGAAAACACCAAATATGTGGCTGCCACTGCAGCTATATGAAGTCTTCCAGCAAAAGAAACCATGTAATTTTTAAAAAAGAAAGTTAATTTGAAAAAAATAGGAGCATTTGACCTGTATTGTTTTTTCATTAAGTACATTTTTTTTTCTGTGTATATTCTGCTTTTTTTTTATAATGCTAATGAAGAATTAAATTGCTACATCTTCAAACTAACGACCCTCATCAAGCCTATTTTAACAATTCCTTCCTAGCTTTTCCAAATCACTGCCTCGTGTTTAGGAGACACAGAGAAGTTTAGCTTCCATGTCTGCCGTTGGTATTCCTACCAAGTGTAGATTTGAGAAATGCAATGCTATGTCCTAGGGTACATGAAACTTCACTTTGGTGTCCTTGACATCTTTGGTCCTTTTTGTAGCTATCTCATAACTCATGCAAGTGATGCCATACAAGTGTAAGTTTTTCATGAGGTCATAAAACTGATTTATAGAGATTTTCCCATAATCTCCAAGCAAATTAAAAAAGGTTGATGGAGCTATGCAACTCACTCTTGCCTCAACAATGGTCTCTTTCAGAAATGACACTGAACAAGATTGAGGTATTAAGATATCAAGAATGTCCTTAAGAAGCCTTGTCTGTCTGTAAAAAATGTGATGTCTACATACATCAGGGTTGTTTCTTCTATAAACTTTGTTCATTTTACCCACGGCGTCTACTTTAAGATTATTCAGATATTTTCTTCCTTCATTTTCTGCCTCCAAAAGCAAAAGTCTGATTAATATGTTGCAGATCAGCACTTGGGAAAATAATTTGAGGTTAATCTGCTTTCCTCTCCAAGATATTTTGCATTTAAGATTATCCGTTCTTCAAACAGTGTTATATTTTGCTTTTTTTTACTTTTAAAGTAATTAAAATAAGTTAACAATGAAGGAAATATTCCAATACAGGAAAATTCCAATTCCAAAATAAAATTATATATATAAACTTATATATAAAAATATGGGTTTTTTAATAAACAAACTATTTTAAACATATATATGTAAAAACTAAACACAAACATCAAGCTGCTCTATTTCCAAACCGTTAAAAGTTGACATTTCAGAATTGTGGGAACTTTATTCTTCCGTCTTTACTTCTGAAGCTGTTTATGAAGCACTTGCATTTTGACACAACTATGTAGTCCAAGAAAATGAATTTTCACCAAACTGCCTCTGACTTCAATATATATGCCCTGTGTCAAACTCAGAGACATAGTTCCAATCTCTGTGGCTGGGGGTCAGTGTCAATGATGCTGCACTCCATGGCCTGTAACTGTCCTTTTTCCTTCTGTGAATATCACACTTCTAGTTAGAATCTGCAGGATAGCTTGCAAGCTATTTGCTACTGATGCTCTGGAGTTGAAAGTAACCTTGAAAACACTTCCCCGTAGCAGTAATCGAGGTGATTCTTCCATCCTTTCTCAAAAATCATGGTATGTCATTCCTATCTTTTCTCCCCGATCTCTCCCCAGCAGGTTTCTGAAGACCTTTTCAAGGTAGGTGTAATCCTTCTCTTTTTCTTTATATTTGAATATTTCATCTCAAACTTCACAGGGAGACAACTATCTCCCAGCTGCATGAAACCAGCCAGGAGTGTTTTATATGTATGTTCTAAAGCATTTGATGCAATCTGTACTGTGATTATACACAAATAAAGAAATTATTTTAAAAATCGTTCTTTACTGGAATGAGTGGGTCTTTTAGAGGAAAAAGACCATAAAGATCATACACAAACCAAGAGAGATCTAAGGTGAGAAACTGAAGTACTCTAAAGAGCATTTGAAATACAAAAAGGGAAATAGAAACATTATAGGAATTTGTTTTATTGTTAGAATTAAGAAATAATCCTTAGAATGATTTCTTGAGTAATTTAAAGGTGCTAATGACAGTATTGGGCCAAATTCTGATCTCACAGTTTTGTAAATTTAAAGTAACTCGTCAAAGTGAGTTCATTAAGAGGAAGATGGCATCAACCTTGTCATGTTCAGGCACAGTACAAATAGATGTAAGTATTTAAATAAAACACAGCTTCTGTGACACACACATTACAGAACTATATTTCAAGGCAACGCTGGCTCAGGGCCAGTATATTGCAACAGGCTGCTAAAAGAAAGCAATGAAATCAGTAGATACTGTGGCCTCATATTCTATTTTCTGTTTACGTAATATTAAACCCTTATTAATATAATCATCATTGTTACTGTTCTAATGTTGTGAATTCTTGTAATTTTTAATGATAATCCTTAAAGCTTCAGTGGCTGGAACTAGGTGATCACCAGGAGACTTTAAAATTGCCTTTTTTTTTAATGTAACTTTTTTTAATGTAACTTTTTTAATGTAACTTTTTTAATGTAACTTTTAAAATGTAACTTTTAATGTAACTTTTTTAATGTAACTTTTTTTAATGTAACTTTTTAAATGTAACTTTTAACGTAACTTTTTAAATGTAACTTTTAATGTTTTCCTAGTTGTAGAAAGAAGTTCAAAACTGTATTTTGAATGCAACTCAAACCATTTAATTTTATCTAACTATATCAGATGAGTCAAAATACAAAATTTACAAAAAAACTGTCAGTGTGTGAAACACAGAAGCTGTCCTAATGTCCCAGCATTTAATTTAAACTAACTCTGTTGTCCCCAGTGCCAGTAGTTACAATAAGCCTGGCATTCCTTGTTACCCTGTGAAATTACCTGCAAGGCCCTTTCATATTGTTTCCACGCTGTTGTTTTCATGCTCAGTAGAGCATTAACAGCCAATGATGGGCAGCTCTTGTGTTAGTCTATGAATCGTGGGGCATTTTCCTTTGGACACTATTGAAAATCCTCAAGGTGTTTATTGACAAATGCTTCCTACAGGCCATTGCAATGGAGAGTTCTCCTTTCTGCCTGCTCCCCAGTTCCTACAAGGCCCATCTGCTCCACATCTAGGCGTGCTGTTTCAAAAAATATAAATACTTTTTTTTTTTTTTTTCAGTACCGTCTGTAATATGCGTTCAACAGAAGCTATGGATCAAGTATGCTTCTAGACCAAAGGCACTCAGTCCTCCAGCTTCGAACAACGCGCTGGCATTTCCCCTCCATTTGTTTCTACGGCGCTGACTATGTGTGCGGTCATCCATAAGGGTGCTGAAATACCCTGGAGAGAGGAGGAATAGCTGTAGCTATTTTTCATTATTATATACTTCACTTTGTAATAAATGAGATCCATAGCATGTGAACACTCGTCTTGTAGATCATCATATCAGCAAGCACAAGGAACCTTATGTGCCACAAAGCTAAATAAAATAAAGTAAGTAAGCCTGAGAAAAATAGTCTGGTGGGACAGCAAAGTGTTCAAGACTGTACAGTGCATCTTCTCAGACTGAGAACAACCTTAAGACTTACAGTAAGTAGAGATCTATCCGTTTTAAAGCTAAAGCAATCTTCTGTGTCTCTATCTCATCTCTATCCCTATCTATATACATAGCAGATACGTATAGACTTGCCTTTCCATTGTCTTGCAGATGTCTTTGGGATAACAGAGCTCAACAAACAACTTGTAATCCAAAAAGGAAATAAGAGCACTAGCAACAGGACTCTTGTTCAGCGCTTGTGATGATGGTGAGTATTGAGTATCTACCTAAAATAGGCCAGATCAGATGTGGAATTTTAAGACCAAGGTTATAAGAGATCTGGGTTTTCAAAAAATCTCCCATTCCAGTTCCAAAGCTAGGTTGATTTTTATGGATTCAGGCAAGTGTTAGCAAGAGGCTCCAGAATATCAAAATCTAATTCTCAAAAACCACAGAGTTACAAAATCATCCCAAAGAACAGCACCTGAGCAGATGTATATAGCATTTTAAAATTGTGCCAATCTGTCCAGAGCAAATCAATTAAACCCGTACGACTTAGGTTACAGGAGACAGACCTGAAATATTTAATTTTGATTGGTTTGTTCTTTTCTTGATTCATTTTTACTGATTTTAAGGTTTTACCCTCATTCTGAAGAAGGAACAGAACTCCCCTTTTAATAGCAGTGCTATTAAAAGTGGCTCCATCTATCTACAGCCTGACAGTCATCCACAGTAGAAAAGGTTGGCTTTCTGATTTTGGTGGGGTTTCAAAACTCACGGTAGACTATAAACAGCAAGCTGACAGCTTCCTTGTATTTACGGCCACTCTAGTGTATGACTTCTGAATATGGGAAAACAGATGGATGGAAAGAAAGTCTTTCCACTGAGGATGTTGTACAGAGTCTGGGGTTCCACAGAAAGAAAAAAAAAAACTAGAATAAAATCTCCCATATCGAGGACTTCTGAAGGTGAGGACTCTACCTTATAATTCATTTGACACCTAACATTGTAAAACCACACACAAAAATTTACACACATACACAATTCTCCCACTGCTTTAAAATGCAGTGGTTTTCTTCACAGTTTGCCTTGGAGTGAGTTGAGAGAATTCTGGTTTGGTTAAACTTTCTGCCTCAGATAAAAAACAGCAGCAATTTTCTGCTTGAATTTCTCTGTGACTAAATCCATTGATCATCCTTTCTCTCTGTGAGTGAGGAGTGTGTTTTCTCTTTAATAACTCCTATCCTTCTCCCTGAATATTTTTTTTCTCTCCCCTTCGCTTGTTTGTGTTGTGTTGGTCAGTCCACTGCACTATTCCTCCGAGAGACAGAGAGAGCACAAAATTGAAGTTATTTTATGCTTGGTCTCCCTCGGTCCCAATTTTCAAATCTTCATGTCAATTTTCACACATCAGTGTCATATGGTGAATGCTATGGAAATTTCAGTGGGGTCCTTGGGAGACAATTTATACATGACCCCCTACACCCTCCCCCAACCAGGCTGCAGCCCCTGCCTTTACAAAGAATAAGTGGATTTATAATTAATGTGGATTTTAAAATATAACTACCTTTGGAAATTTTCCCATTGTTTGGCTCTTTCGCAACATGAGTTCAAAGGAATACAAGCTCTCTCCCTCTCTTTCTCCCTCCCTTCTAATAAATTTGCTCAAGTTAAATTAATAAAAATTACAGCATGTTGAAAGAAATGATCAACTCATTATTCATTTTACTTTTTTTTTTCCTAAAAGGTATGTTGCAAAAGGTTTATCATGCAACTAATTTGGTAATGACCAGTGAGCAAATGCAGTCGTTGCCACCTACCTAGGTGAATCAGAAGGTTAGGAGCAAATGAAACATGGTACAGTTTGGAGAGGTAATTATATCTTCTTGTAAACTAATGAACATATATTGTCTTAAGAGTACTTAGTGAGTAAAATCCTAGTAACAGACGCAAAAACTTAGCTGGCACTATCAGAGCATCTCAATCATTGACCTTAAAATGGGCCCCTGACATCAGAAAGGGGTACACCGAGCCTACTGCATTTTACAGTGTTGATTATCCTCTGTGTGAGGGGGGGAAAGGATGAAAAACTGTTCAGATTATATCTCAGAGCATCTTAAACCTTAGCCATTCATGAGGAGGCCTAAACTGCCCCTGATCCCCAATCTTTTGATTTTACTTTAAGAGGGTACCATGCATCACATGTACTTGTTTCTCTGCTTCACCTACCACTAGCACATAAAGGAAGATTTTCTAACATTGTCAGCTCTGCAGTTTCATTTTGCTGCTGCTATTGTTGTTGTTTGGGGGGTGGGGGTGGGGGGGTTGTGGTGGGTTTTTTTTGTTTGTTTTGTTTTGTTTTTTGGGGTTTTTTTTGTGGTTTTTTTTTTTTTTCCAAAGCAGAGTAAATACTAACAGGGAAAACCTGATGCCTGACTTTGGAAGAACTCCATCTACCCTCAGCACCCCTATCCTTTGTGAACACTCAACACCTCTTAAAGGTTCCCTGCTCTACCAAAAAGAAAATTTTTATTTCTCAGTCCCTGTACGTCCTTCCCTTTTCTGATTTTTCATAGTTTTGGAAAACTGCCTTAGGAATCACAGTGGTAGTAGGATGGTTGAGGGAGGAGTTCTTCTGAAAATTCTGTGGATCAGGTTTGGGCTTTGCCATGCAACATCTCATCCAGGAGATGCAGATATCAGAATCACATCATCCTCCTGTTTGTTTAACTTACGTCAAAGCCAACTGGAAAGTGTACAACACCACATTGCAAACCTCCACCAAGCCTCCTTCCATAGTGACTTTGTGGGCAGCCTCCGGATGGGATAACTTTATCAGAATTGTCATCCTCCTTCAATCTGGCCAAAGGGAAATGAACTGGATGCGTGTTCTGCTGTGCCACACAGCCAGTGCTCTCCACAGAGTGTGCAGGCAACAACACAGTGGAGCTCGAAGTTGCTTTGCTAACATGATCCTTGGAAGGGCTATAGAAAATATATTTGTCTGGCATGCTGCCACTTTACTGCTGGCTGTGATCTCATCACATCTCTCAGTCTAAGGCAGGGGTACTCCAGGTGAATTCCGGAAGGGGAAAAAGAATATCCTGTAGGTCCTGGGGCTGCCTCATCCCCTGACGTGCTACTGTCTCTGGAGGCACTACTCAGCCAGTCTTTATAGAGGTCCTTTGAGACACCGAAGCCTGGAGGGATGGTTTAACGTAAAGCTGAAAGCTGCAGGACACGTTCACTGTAAACCATGTGAAGACTTCAGTTTTGTGCCTTGCTAGGGAAATAAGTCTTGGAGCAGTGACCAAGATTGTTCCAATTTGCTAGGGACCTGCCCATGGCACTGTTCTAACAAGTCTTCTGGTGGTGAATGAGGTGCAAACTCTGGGACAAGTTTGCATTGTGCAGTTGTAGCAACATCAGTTGAGAGCTGCAAAACTTGCTGTTCTCACCAACTCCACTGACAATCAGAACAGCCTCCATCTAGGGTTAAATCCTCCGGGGTATATTCATTGCTGGAGAAGTCTGCATTACAGTGATGTAGCTGACAGAAGGATACAGCCCTTAGCTATACATTATATATGTTCCTGTATAGACAAGGGCAATCTACCAAAGCAGGCACTGTAGCACATAGCTCACAAGATGGGCACGTGCCTCTGTGTGTGTGTACGTGTGTGCACCTGGGTACGTGAGAGACAGAGGGAAGGGTGAGATATATCGGGAAACGCATGAGAGATGAGGCTTGAGAGAGAATTTCCAGAAAGTACAGCCACCATCAGAAACTCTGTCTTTCCATCTGGAGGGTTTTGTGCTGCTGGTGCTGCTTTCTTCACTTGACAGCTCAACTCTTAGTTGAGCTCATAGCAGCTGCCTATAAATTTAATTAGAATGGGGGTAGGGGAGGAACAAGCCTGTACGACACTTGGCACAGCGCTGAAAATAACCAGCTTTAATACCTTTGACATTGAAGCACCTGCTAAGGGCACAAACTGCCGTACAGCTGACCGACCCTTCTCTGAAGACAGGATGTATCACTTCACTTGTCCTCAAAATGTGCAGCCAGCCCCGACGAACCAGGGAAGCGCACGCACGGCGCTGAGGCTCTGCGTTTCGTACGGCACTGCGAGGCAGTGTTTCACTCTGGAGTAATCAGAGAGGGCTGTTCAGCATCCCTGACCATGTGAAAAGGGAGAGACCCAGCCGCCGCAGCGGCCACTGTGCCTCATGGATTTCATTTTTCTCTTTCTGATGCAGTGGGATATTTTCTGTGTTTGCAACTGTGTGCTGCACTGCAGCCAGCCGTGAACATTTCTGTTGGCCCAGCTGGCCTCTTGCTTTAATGCTATTCTCAGAGCTTTCCCTGAGTAAAGCGGTGAAGTAAACAGACTGGAACTTTGCCCACACATATATATTTAATTGTGTGCTGATTTTATGTTAGGGAAATGTAATAGACCAATCACTTCAGGCAGAAAACTCCCAGCTGAGGCAACAGGTTAGAGATTTCCCCCACTTCTGGTGCTTCTTGAGATGCAGCAGCTCTCACTTAGGTACTGACTCCTTGACAGAGACTGAACCTTTTATACCATTTTTGATAACCTCTAGGCAGTGAAGAAGCAATTTAGAGATTTGGGGGGTATTTAGCCTCTTTCCTCTGCATGCTGCCTGGTTCTGCTTTGGGTCGTGGTGTTTGAAGATCTCCTACCTGAGAAGAGAAAGACCCTGAGCTCCTCTTGCAGAGTCCCGTGCTGACACAGTGTCAGAATGCAAATGAAACCTGGACCATATTTGACCCTTTTACCACCAGCAAAAGGCATTGCTGCCGCTAGAACTATTTTTCAAAACTGTGATTTTTTTTTTCAATTGTGGTTGAGTTTAGACCAAATTTAATTTCAAACAAGTTAAACGCAAACTAAAATAAAATTTACGCCTTCCAAATTTAGGAATATTTTCCCATCCTTCAGGGAAGGACTCAGTGGAGCTGTCCTTAACTTAAGGAGGCTATGAAAGTCTTGCACTAAACTTCATCACCCCGTTTCTTTTTAGGGTCCCTCTGACATGCACCACACTGCCTGGCAACATCCCTCTGGTCCAAAACCCTGAAGCAGCAGCATTTGTTCAGGCCTGAGGCTGAACCAGCACACCCAGGCTTAGAGCAGAGCACCATGCCACGTGAAAGGGGTGCATGCAGCCTTGGCATAAACCGCACAAGACCTCAGAGGGCAAGACAAAATACAGCTTAAATAAGCTGTTAAATCGTGCAACATTAGACCTATTCAGGCTCCACAAATGCCTTCAAGAGATGAGACGACCAAGTGCCACAAGGATAGCTGTGCCTATGCAACTGTCCATAATGCAGCAGCTCTAACGTGAAGTTATTACCAGAGGCACAGTGTTGATACCTGTGTTAAGCCTCTGAGCATTGCCCAGTGTGAACTATGTGTTTCCACAAGACTGAGCAGACCCAGACAGAGCTGATTGCTCTTGCAGTTAATAAAAAGCGCTGCGCTTTCTCTCTTGACAATCCCGACACCTGAGTGCTTCCTACGTATGACAGTTAGCACATTCTGGTTGCTCAGTGGCCTGTGAGAAATAAGCCTCTTCTCAATTTAGTTCCTATCATCAGACAAGCGGTACACACAATAAAAAACACACCTTGACAGTCAGCCCCCAGAGTAGCCCTAGGGACCGAGGGTCTGGACTTCCCTTTCTCTCATACACAAACCCCGTAAAACTGATATAATTTATTGGGCTGGATTCTGCTCCCTACTACCACCAGGTAAATCAGGGTAACTCCACTGAGGTCAAAGGAGTCACTCTGGTTCAGTGTCAAAGCACAGAATAGCCTGGAGAAGGGGAACCTTTCCTGACCCCACCATGTTTCTTCTCTAGATGGATCTTGTCGACTTGCATTGATGGCTGTGGCTCATCACAAGGTGCCTCTCAATCAGAGCAAGGTGAAAGCACTGCCGGCACTTGTTAGCTGAGCATTTGATCCAGGAACTGGCCTTCCTGCAGCAAAGAGCATCAGGATGTGTCTGATCTCCTTCCTTCCCAAGACAGTATGAAAGGTGTATGGCAGAGGTGGTGGTGGACTGGGCCAGAAGTGAGTGGATGTTGCTATGGGCTTTGTTGCAGTCCAGCCCAGCCCATCAGGTTGTGTCAAAGAGAGATAATATAAATGTCAGGGTACTGCTTGCAGTTGTGAAATCTTTGTTTGTTGTAATGCAGTTCATTTCCAGTCTTCCAGTTCCATGGATGCTATCAGATGACATGTCTGGCTGGTATCCTCTGCCAAAAATACATGCGCTCACTTTCAACATTTCTCAGCAGTTGTTTCCCTCCCCACTCCCATGACATACTCATGTCAAATTTCTTCTGGATCTGCGAGACACAACACTGTCCACATCTACCAGATAATGAGTTTAACATTTCAAGGACAGAAACTCTCAATCCGAGTGAGACACAGGGTGGATTTGCAGGCCTGATTTGGGGTAGGTGCCAAAGGTGGCAGTGCTCTTTCAAGCTTCTCTGACATGCTCTCTTTTAAGATAATCAAAACTAGCAGAAACAGATGATGTATAGATCAGAGTACTATTAGTATTATTATTACAGTTAAATAGTATGCTGTTACTAACAGTAGCTTAAATTCTTCTCTCATTGTTCTTTTCCTTTAGAATAAATTCAATGACCTTTCTGAAGGTCAAGCCGGAGCTGGAATCTATTCTGCTCCCTGGATCCTCCTCATGGTTGTCCCATCCTGGCCCTTTATTGGTACAGTTATCAGAGCCACCTCAGTTTCACTTCTTCCTCCTTTTGCCTCCTCTTCCCTGGTAACATCCTCTCTCTTTCACTCCTCCAGCCCCTGGTCCCCATCTCTCATATCTTCTTCCAACTGCATTTTTGAATTATTCCTCAACTTTCCCCTTTTTATCTTTGTTTATACTATAGCATACAGGCTTTTGCTGATTTCTCTGAAGAGAAAATTGAATCAAATTGTTTTCCCTGTCTTCCTTTCCCATCGCAGTCACAAACATTTTTCTTCTTTTCTTACCCTTATAACCCAGAAGTCTAATTTCATCTCTTGATCTTTAGTTTCCCCTCTCATTTCCTTTCTCATACTCCTGAACCTTTCACTGTTCTCTGTTCTCAGGCTCTCATAATACAATGCATTATTCCTTCCATTCGTAAGCATTGCTCTTTGTCTCTGTTTGCCTCTCTGGGAACCCTGCTCCCTTTCTTATCTAGCCTTGCTCAATGTGCTTTCTCCACCTTCTCAGTCCTAAGTACCCAACCTTACATCCCAGTGAAATAGCTCTCAACAAAACCTTTCTGTATTTATTGGGCAACGCTTGACAGCACTACGACAGCCTCAGTCTCTTGACCCATCAGCAATTCTTGACAGTATTGTTTACTTTTTGAAATCTGTCCTTCTCAGCATCTGTGACTCAGTCCTCTACTGATGCCGCTTTTGTTGACTGAAGCCTCCTCGTCATCTCCCCACCCTCCAATTTTGTGTTGGCTTCACCAATACTAAGCCTTAGTCTCTTCCTCTTCTGCTCCCATACCTTTCTCTAGGCAATCTCATCTGCATGTACAAACTCAAGTATCACTGCCATGACAACGACTCACAAGTCCACTCCAGACCTATTTTCTTTTGACCAAAAGTAAAATTTCAGGTAGTGACTTTGACATTTCCCCTCCACAAAATCTCACTTCTTTTTCTCTCCTTTTTTCAATCGTGACCTGGGGCCCACATTTCCAGTTACTAAGACTTCTAATGTAAGCAATTTATTCAACTTGCTCACCTCCCTCTCATTTATGACATACAGAATATGTCTATGTCTTTCTGAGTTTTATTTATAACAAACAGAAAATATGTTGACTTTGCTGGTCCTCCAGACAACTGAAACTCTTATAGAGGCTCAGAATGACTTGCATTTTATCTGTGCAAACATGCATTTTTTTTTTCTGGACAAATTGGATTACATAACTGTTTTTCAAAACTACTCTGTAAATGTAATTTCTCTGCCTTATTGGTTTGACCACATCATTGCTGTTTTGGCTTCCTTCCCCTGGAAAGACGATCTTTTTCCACGGCAGATCTTCTCTTTCAACAAATACAAGTTACTCTTCCCTTCCAAGGCAATCTTCTGAATCACTCACATGTTACCACTTTAGCTTGGTCTGCTGAAACACTGCTGGTTACGGTCAGGAGCAGGTCTTCCAGGCAGCCAAGGAGCCAGAGCCCCATCCACCCTCTCAGACTGGCTGGCTAGAACATACACACAGTCTCCTTATGAGAAGTATGTTTGCAAAGCTCCCCTTCCCTGGATGCAACTGTATTCTGTATTTTATGCTCGTGCAGGTTACCACACTATTTTCTTCTGCTCTTTTGCCAGTTCCTCTTCCCTTGGTTTTGCTTGTGCATTTCCTGGGACGAGAACAAGATTTTATATTTCTACAGCACCAAGCACAGCAGCTCCCTAACCGCTGTGAAGGGGACTTAGAGATGCCTCATGCAATGCTGGTAATAAATAATATAAATTAGAAAAGGGTTTTGAAATGGCAGTACGGGAATAGAATGAGAGGGTAACCGGAAACACATTTCCAAACCACGTGTTTGAGATGTCCACGCTTTGACCTTGATCACTGGTGGATGAGACCATCTGACTTCAGCTGCTCTGCCTGTTACACCAATGTTTGCAGAAATGCAGGAGCACCGAGTTCAGAATCAGTTCCCCTGGTCAGAGAGTGACAGCAGTGCTTTTGTTTTGGCAGGCCAGCATCATTCCAGCAACCAGCACAGGGGAAAAACATGCATGCGCACAGCCTTCTCTTGCCCGTGGCAGCCTGACCACCTTTCAGACATCTTACCTCACCTGCTGACACGATCCATCAGCGCCTGCTGAAATCAAACGCAGCTAATTGGAAGGTGATGACAGCCAAGGGACTGCTGGATTTGCATGCTAATTCCTCTGTTTTAGTGTCACACAGCCAAACTACAGGTAAAATGAGACTGTGCACTTCATTCCAGATGATTTCCTGTCTTCTCCTCCACAGCACACACACACGTACACACACATACGCTTTCTCTTGAACTTTGCTGTCCTGAAGCCAAAAATTGGCTGGAGATTGCATTACTAGTGCTTTCCGAAAAGCCGGCCAAGAATTGCAAGGGGCAACATGTTTTTGTCCTCTTGTTAGGACAGGGCTGCAAACTGCAAATGTAGATGAGTCTTCAAATGTCACAGCAGCATGGCTCACGGTGGGGAGAACAGGGCTCTTTCTGCAGATTGAGTTACAGCTTCCTCGTGCTTTTTATGCCAGGGCTCAGGATGGATTCCCGGCTCGTTTCACACAGTATTGTTGAAGTTCTGTTTTGAGTATCCAGCCTCCTCTCCTGTTCTACCACTGGTGTCTGCCCTTGCTCTAAGTCTACCAATTATTTCCTTTAAGTGTCAGCAGCACACCAGACACACTGAGATATAACCTTTCTTCAAGTTGATGCTGTTAAACTATTACTTGAAACTGAAGTCGCAGTTGACAAGTGCTACTTCAGTCACTAATAACTACTTCAGAAGTGCTAGTGGTGTCTTGGCTCTTAATGCTGTGGCTCAGGGCTCCGGGATTGTCTTTACAGGTCACTTAGAGCCATCCCTCTGATCTGAAACAAGATCACTTGGTCTCTCCTCTGGCTCTGCATCGTGCTTGCTGTGAGGTTCTCTGTTCATGTCAGCTGCTCATCTGGGTGTCTTTAGTGGCTGCCCAGCTCTGAGAAGACCCCACTTTGGGACGTACCTGTGAGACACAACCTGAATTTCAGTGTTTCCAGCAAGAGAAGGGTGCAGGCTCCAATCCCTTGAGGCTGAATATGGCCTTTTCAAGGGAGAAGTCTCTCCTCTCCTTGCCTCTCGTTGTCCCTATCACAATTTTTTCTTTTTTTTTTTTTTTTTTTTAAATCAGGTTGAACACTCTCCTGAGAAAAGCGGGATTTCTGTATGGAAGGAGGATGAGAGCTCAGACACATGCTTCAGCTTTGCAGCAGCAGGTAGGGAATACCTTTCCTTTCCTTTCACACCCCTCTTTTTTTCAGGTTCAACTCCTTCAGTATAATCAAATCATCTGAAGTATCTCAGACCTAGAGGCTTCACAGTTTGGCAGAGGTCACAAATATTTCCCTTATATTTTGGCAGGTTTTTGGCACAGTCTTAGGATAAATTTGGAACAGGGACCCAGATCATCTGGGTCACTGAGCCTTACACTCTGCTACTGCAGAAAATCCTGGAAGAGATGTTAAACCCAGAACAACCTCCACTTTTCCTTTGCCTCTTGCACATAACAAGCCACAATGGGGTATAACAAAGTAGATCTGGCTTTTCAACAGAAACAAGATATGTCAAGTTTTAAGTCTCCTTGACGTGACAATGTCTTAATCTAAATCCTGAAGCCATCCTTTGGATAGCCCAGCCTTGGTCTAATGTCTTTTAGAAAATGAGGCTCATTTAATTCCTAAAACGTGAAATCTAGGTCTCAGGTCAAGAGCATAGATGTTCTTTAGCTGAAAAATTCAGATCCATCAGAGACTGTCTGTAAGAGTCTGTAGCTTTTCAAACTTTGAATTGCGACTACACTCTTACATCTATATATAGTCTTTTGAAGAATAGGATCTAAACAAAAATACCCTTGAAGAATGGGGCACTTTTTATGCTCCCACTTTTACAATTTGTTAGGAGACAAAGGACATGTTCAGGGCCACTACTTGTCTGCACAGAACAAATAGCCAGACCTCAGCTTAAACTTTTTTCCTCCTTTACTCTGTATCCACCCCTGAATTCCTTCCTCAGGTGTGAGTTTGATGGGACTCAGTGGAAGAATCACCTAAGACAGGCAAGGTCGGATCGCACAGATGAAGAGACTTGTCACCATGGGAGAGACAGAAGCACGTCAGCCAGAGTAGGGCACTTGCTTCACATAAAAAATAAAACAAATTCTTATCTTATCAATTGTATGGACAAATTAAATGTAGTCCCAAGCAATCAGGAATAACCCCTTAATGGCTACAAGATGACAGACCTCTGGCCAAGCTGCATACCCTTTGGCAGTAAAGTGATTAGCTGAACCTCTTGCCAGGCAAATTTCTAGCCCTCAGAAGTTGCACAGGTTATGGGCAGGATGTATCTACAGCACAGGGAAATTTTCATCCTCAGTGGGAAATACAGCTGGGCCAAAAGAAAGCTTGTATTGCACCTGTATCTAGCAGATTGTGTATGCATATGAGTTTCCAGAAGGCAGCAGAAAGCCCATTCATATGGCAATTGAGTCTTTATATCCTCTCCATGTGTATGAACTTATGGGTGTATGAACAGCCATATCCAGTTATTGAAGTATTTGATGATCCAAAGTGCTCAAGGCCTTCTTATTCCATCTCATTCACCATTAAAGTTTTGTACTACCTTTTTGCTGGCTTTCAGGCCGCAGTAAATACAAATGACTTGCCAATAAAAGCTGGTGTCTCCCTCTGTCAGGAGGACTATAGCATCATTGTTATTTAAGAGGTGGCAGTTTTGACACAATGCTTATTTAAAATTCATAAAAGAAAAAAAAAGGTGATGTAATAAATCTCCACGTTCTTCCTAAGCAGCAGTTGAATGTCTGAATGCTCTTCCTCTTTCCAAAAGCATCAGCCGTTTAATGTTTCCTAAGTTGTTTTTACATGAATTAGGGCGTTTGAGTGAAGCAGTCAGTTACAAAACCACGCAGTTGTCTCCAGCTAATTTTCTGTTAGTAGCTCTTTTAAACTGCTAAATCTAGTTTTTAGTGTATGATGATTTTGTTTTGTGATGGTGTAAAACAGCTGCTACTTTTCTGATGAGTTGCCTGTTTTCCATTTTATGTCTCTGCAAGATGTTGGGTTTCATCATGGCCCAGCCTGACAGGCATCTGAGAACAACCTGCAAAAAAATCCAAAACACAGCAAACACCAAAAATCCCCACATTCAGGGGTTCAACCATCCATACACCCAGACTTCGGAGTGATCGATCCTCCTCCCTCTTCCCTTGAACCCTGAGATCATCTCAACGCCGGACCTACACTAGGATCATCAGAATGGGGTCAAGAAAGCAGGATTAGCAGGTAAGTAGGTTACTTGCTGCTTTAAGAAGGCATGTGAGAGGACATTCAAACTCCCCAGGGCTGTTTTTGGGGGGCTAGTGCAGGCTGGGACAGCTGTGCTGGTTCTGTCATTGCTGTGCATGCTGCTAGAGGGGGATCCTGCAACTCCCTTGCAGCAACAGGTAGGAGAGGTGGTACCTACTCAGGCTTTTCTGCACTGGAATGACAGAAGACAGATGTCATGCAGGGAGAACGGCATTTGAGCATTAGGTGCTTACTTCACCTAGATTCACCTGAATATCAGAATGAGAAACTACAGCCAGATACCATCCTTTGCCCGTTTCCATGTCCCTAACCTTTAGCAAAGACCAGCTACAGAAGGCCAAGAAGCTGGCACAGGTGTGCTTGGTCTAGTCCTCCCCTGACACAGCAGTGGAGGGTGGCCCAGCCATTCACACCTCCTCCTGATGGCCGGTGGTGCATCTCTTGAGGGTCAGGAGTGTTGTAACTCCTCTCATACTCCTGCCTCTCTGTCCAGTTATGCCAGAAAGATGAAATTATGGCTTGGAGTGTCTTTCCAACCTATCACCCCGGTTTCCTCAGACTCTGCTTGCCACCCACTGCTTATTCAGTGCAGTTTTGCCACTGAAATTCTTGGGTCCCAAACTCTTCTCATCAGCAGGACCCAGGATGTGGCTGCTCGTGGCAGTCAGGAGAGAGGAGCAAGGGCCAGCCTGCCTGTGAATTAGCTAGCCCTCACTAACATTTCAGGGGCCTCCCTTAGGCAAAATTCCTATTAGCTTTGTGCGAGGTATCGTGCACTTAATGCTCACCAGAAGTGCTCAGGAGGAACCGTATAGTGTTCTGCATGTCACCTTGTAGATACTTTGCTACTAACTTTCCCATGCAGGCAAACAGCTCTGCTTTATTCACTGGCAGAATGCTGAACGATTGTCTTTCATCTTGTCTTATCCCCTGTATCCTATGGGCTGGCATTTATTCCATGTGTGCAAAAGCAAGAAAATGATAAAAAGTATAAAAGAAGTGCTCAGAGAACTCCTCAAAGAGGTGAAGACTAGGGTCTTTCCAATAATAACCCACATCCCATAAAAAGATTTTAGATTTAGAGCTTGCCTCCCTGATTGTTCCTTCCCTTTGCGCTTACGCTCCTCCCCAGCACAACAGGCTGGCTTTTCCAAAAGCTGTGCAACCTTTTGAGCAGCAGTGGTCTAAACCATTATGGAGATCTTAAACTGCTGAATTGTTACAAGCAAAAATTGATTGCAACTGAGCCTGTGCATAGAGAGAAGTGGGGAAATGGTCCTAAGGATTTTACTTCTTTATTTCTTTTTGCTTTTATTTGTTTCACGTGCAACACCATCATAAGCTTTCCAAGCAATCTTGCCTTAATGAGTTCTGCATCTTTCTCTTTCAGTAATCATTGGACAATTTCTCCTGGCATTCCCAACATAAAAGATATTCTCAGTTTGTCTTCTAATTTGCTTGTTGCCGTGTCATTTCTGAAGAACTGTACAAGTGCTTCAAAGTTAGATCCAGAGGGAAAATCGATGATGTGGATGCTAGGATATTTACTCTCCCTCAAGCTAGAAAAGCCTTTTTAGCTTTTTAAAACTGCAAATCCTCTCTTAGCCTGTTTCACTCTATCCTGCATTGTTTTTATTTTCATTGTCATCACCAGAGCATCTGAACACCTTCAAGTAGTACATTAAGCAACGTGACTAACATCTGTCACGTAGAGTTTACTCACTCTTTCTCAGCATCCTTAAAATGAATTTAGTGCTTGTGCTGGATCGATAGCGCTGGAGACAGACGGTTTCTATTTAGCCTTGGCACGGCACAGCATGCGTGAGACCCTCCTGATGGGTGCCCCTGTCCTGCTGCCCTGCTGCCCTCACCCCCACGTGTGGGGCGCTCCCCCGGAGAATTGTCTCGGGACCACATTTGCTCACAGCGGGACACGGATGTCTGAGCAGTTTGGGAAGACTGAGTGAGGCTGTCGGTGTTTGCCCGCTCTTGGCCGCACGTTGAGGGGCTCATATATGATCTTAGGTACCTGCAGTAGCAAAACTACTCAGGAGCGCAGGTGGATCCAGCAGTCACTGATTTTCCAAGATTTTCTGCCTTCCTCAGGTGGCTTTGCTTACTTTTTAGTATCAGTTACAATTTACAGCCATTGATGGATGAGAATGTGACTGTTTCTCACCATCAAAAGCTTTCTCTACTAGATTTCTGCCACTGGGAACCTTCGACAGCAACGATGGTCTCAAGACACTTGAATTCAGGTCAGTACAGGTCCCATGCTGAACAGGACCGGCAGCCCTCTCCTGCACAGCCAGCACCAGGAGCAAGATCTAGGCTTCCTGAGGCACTGTAGCTTCAAGCAATACGTTTTCTTAATGGGCCGAGTATACTTTGCCTAATTTTACTTCCAATGCATGTAATTGTTATTGCTCAGTGGCCTCGCACAGGTGTTTAAACAGTTTTGTGGTATGATTTTTCAGTAGCGGCATAAGGTTTTATTACCTAAAGAGTAACTTCAGAGGAAACGAGCATTCACAGCCAGTTGTGATGGACGCATATGGAGCTACGGCAGAAAACTCAGGAACTGGTGACTTCTCTGTCACGGTCTGTCGTATTTTGGGTAAGAGTGCAAAGTATCTGAAAAAGGACACTGCTTTGCATGCAGTAAGAAGAATTAGGAGGAATGAAGTTAGTAATTTACTTGTTTCTTCAGAAAACTGTTGCCTTCTCAGCTTTGATAATACGAACATACTGAGGTCAATAGGTAGGTTAAATTCCAATGTTTGTAAGGATACCAGGGTGTGGGGTTTATTTTGGTCTATGAATATGCATTACATTACAAACTAGGGAACTCTGGTCCATATGTGGTAACCTAAATTGCCCATCTTTTGGCACTTAAGAGACCTCTGACCCACAACGTGGCCTTGTTCCAGTTACACAGGAGGTCAAAACCCAGGCGCGTAAGAGTCATTTCTCCTCCCTGCCACCGGCCTCTACCTTGCCATCCATAAAAAGCAAACCCAGCTACCTGGCTATTTGGAAACACAGCCCCCTCCGTCAGGACCCACTCAAGGCGTGTTGCAGAGCCTGTAACTCCAGACAAGATCCGAGACTGTGCCACAGTGCTAGCAGCAATGGAAACATGAGTTATCTGATCAAGAAAGATAAATACATCTATTTCAGAATACATAATCTTACCACATATGTGAAGTAGTTTAACCATTATCAAGTTGTCAAGCATTATTGAATGGAATTAGCCTCTTTATTTCTGGTCAGAATCAATCTTTTTTTTCTCCTTCCCAGTACAATGAGTGCTTATACGTTACACATTGCAACGCCTGGGGCAGATGACACTTGCCAAAGGGCTTGACGATCAATTCTGATACAAATCTGACATAAAGAGACTTGAGAGAATCTGAATCAGATGATCAATGGGAGAGAAAAATCCACATTTAATGCTCCTAAATGTCTATGTGTGTAGTATCCACCTCAAACACATTAGTACCCAAAAGCAAGTGCGATGCACAAGGATGAAGTATGGACTAGTACATGGACAGAGTACAGGGGTGAGGGTGGCATTTCACATATCTCTCTGAATTGAATATCGTGGAAGCGTGGGATTGACAGCCCTTTGGAACGAAGTATGATATTGATTATAAAACCGTGGGGCAGATAAATGCTAATAGCCTCTTGTCCACCAACTCTGTGGTACAGAGACCATGGGCAGAAAAAAAAAAAAAAGACTTCCCATGTTTTTATTCACTAAAAATCTCTGTTAGATTTTCACCTCTCATTTGGACATGAAAGAGAGACCTATTACCAGTCTCAGACCTTGGAGCCATGCCTTCATTTACCACCAGTCGTCTTTGCTCTTCTCCGTTTTTTTTTTCCAAGCCTGGCTGTATATGAGTATTCATGAACGCTTTTTATTATTTCTCCCCTCACAGTTGCTTTTTTCTTCCCACACCTGCCAACATTAGCTCCTTTCTTTGAATCACACTGCTGTACAACCTAGTGCATGTGATCTCCATGCCAAGATGTTATTTAATTTCCCAACAAAGTTATTTTGGCGTGGAATGAGCTGAGCAGTGAGAGCACAGGAGGGGGGGAATAGACAGGGGTGGGAAGGGGAAAGAGAAGGAAGAAGGACTCAAATTTATGTCGCCTCTGGCTTCACATATCAGAGTTGTGTTGGGGAACAGTGTGGGTGGGGTGGAAATGGCAGCAGGGGGTTCATCGATGGCAGGCTGCTGAATCAGGAACCCTGATACTTGTGAAGTACTCTGTCAGGAACATTAAGTATCCAAAAGTGATAAAGCTTCAATTTGCTAGTCCATTAGACTAATTACTGCAATAATTAAGTAACTACTTGATTAGAACTAATGGGTACCTAATTATCCAGGAGAAAAGTATCAGGTGGCAATTATCAGGTGGCAATTAATAGACTGGAGTTAATGTCTTAGCACTGTCTTTGTATGAATTCATAAGCAAGGTAAAGAAAACAAACAATAACTTATTAATATTTATTGATGCCACAGTGTTTTTCAGCTTGTTTCATTTACACAGAACCAATTAGTGAAAAGACAGTTAGTGTTGCAAAGATGTAAAGTGACTGAAGCAGGAGTTTGATTTTAAAAGAACAGGATCACATTAGCACTTATAAGCAAAGACAAATGGGTATCAGCCAGGGACTTGGTTCTGGTGCTACTAATTCATCAACAGAAGAAATCAGAGTAATTGAACTCAGTATTAATAATGAAACACACAGGAAGGCAGCTCCTGTCTTAATGGGGTTCACTTTAGTTTTGGTCCCTCCCTGAGTCTTCATCAGCACTTTCCACATTGCGCGGGAAACGGAGGGAGCACCTTAGTGAATGAACGGGAACTTCCTGCTGGCGTGGGTGGAAGCCACCATCATAAAATCTTCCAGATCAATGCTGCAAGCTCACTAAAGGAGACAAATTTCCTGGACAGCTAATGGCTGGTTGCAGCACTGCTACAAACGCAATTTCTATAACGAAGGCAAGGCAGTAGAACTAAATTCCTGCCCATATGCTGTGTCTACCTATGTAAAGAAACCATGATGACATCCCTATTCCTGGTAATTTCCCTTTAGCAACCATTGGAAACATCAGTGCTAGTTCCCACGAATGAAGTTTAAAAATAAATCTAACCTCCTTTAGACCTCAGATGGTTTGTGTGGGTTTTGTTGGTTGGTTGGAGGGGTTTTTTTTGGCGTGTTTTTTTTGTTTTGTTTTGGTTTATTTTGGTTTTTTTTTGTGGGTATATTTCATGGCCAGCTTATCAGATGACATAAATTGCTGTTGTTTCTTTGATGTCAATAGGACTGTAGTGATTTACGTAGAATCACAGTGTGGCCTAGGATCTACTTTTTCCCACTCTCTTCTCCAAATTCAAGAGGCTTTAAATTTCTCAGCAGAAAAATGAAAAATCCCAGGGAATTCTTTCCTACAAATCTTTATGGCCCTAATGATCATTGCTCCTCTTAAATGAGCTTCAAACCAAAAACCATTGTGCATGCATTTGTCTCCTTGTCTCTCTATGGGAGAGCTCATATTAGCAATAATTACTCTCATGAGTCAGAGTTTTTACAGCATGATAAACAATAAGCTGGGAACTGCTTTTAGAGCACAAAATGAGGGATTCCCTTATAAAGTTTAATCCTTTAAAATTTGACTGTTAGCAAACGAAAGACTAAATTCTGAGGTGGATTTATATCAGCGTAGTGAGATGCAGCTCTGCACCGTACATGGTTTTATGGAAGTTGAGGATCTGGCCCCTACAATGGCTATTCCCCCCCCCACCCCTCCCACTTTTCCTCTGTGGTATAAATAAATGAAAGGTGTCCTAATCATATTTTAGACTGTGTGCAGACTCACACGCTAAACCATAATGTCTGTATATTAGAACATGTGGAATGATAAATGGAGATAAATCTAAAATTTATAGAACACGAACATTTGCATAAACTGCAATATCCAAACATATAGGCTGTTAAGTAACAATTGTCACAAAGGGCATAAAAAATTCAACTTTGTTTCATGACAAGAACTCAAATTCCTAACATGATTAAGATAATATATCATTTGTTCCTATCTTATTAAAGGCGTAATTGTTGTTAGACATAAAAGTGGCATTAACTCTAATCTGACTTTATATATGTACAAATAGGAGGGGAGGCAAATGTGAAAATTGATGCTTTTGGTGATCCATACGCATTTTATTAATGTTTGAATAATAACTGCCTGGAGGGCCTGTTATAAATTAAAGGGACGAATTGAGATATAAATTTTTATGAGGACTAGTTATACATTTCCATTATGTGTTTAAAAATGAAGGAATTACTGTGAACACAGCAGAACTCACATTTATTTGAGGTGATTTGGATGGGAGGGAAGGTGCAGTGAAGGAAGCTGCGTGCCGGCTGTAAGAAAGATGTATCTGTCCCTTTGAAAAGATATATCATATGTCATGCATGAACTCTGTTCTACAGGAGACTTTTCTCTGCAGCTGATTTCACATGATTATTTATTTGACAACAGCAAGTGATGATACAGCAGCGAGTTTTAGGCCACTTAGAGAAGAACTCTTATTCTTAAATCATAGAGAGGTTCCCAAACCCTAACCACTGTCAAACTAGAGTTAATCTAAGACAGGAACCCAGTAATCTCTTTGGCATTTATTTATCATTATTCCTCCTGTCTGGATATACACATCTTCATTTGCTGTGCATCTACAGGACCAACAGCGTATTTCAGAGCTTTCTCCTGCCCTTTGCTGTGGGTGATTGTGGGAGCTCAGTTCTTGTGGCTGAACGAGCACCATGCCTTCTTTGTTATCCATCAGCACAGATACCCTGTGAGATCCTCAGACAGTCCCATCAACGTGCTTTTGATGTGGCATAATGGGTGACAATAATCCAGTATCTTCACTGAGGGAGGCATATTGTCCCAAAACCATGTCTGTTCATAAGGGAGAGGATGCATGATCCCAGTACCCAGCCAGTCATTTAATACGTGGGGACCTGTTTTCCACCTCCTTGTTTACTGCAACTGACCCCCGAGGGCAAAGCCTTTTAGACAAAATTCTCCAGGTTATTTAATGTTTAATCCCTGTTTAGAGACTTGATTGCTCTTGATTTCAACAGGTGCCAGCAAACTGATGCCTTGGAGGTCCTGAGCTATGTTCTCTATGCCTCAGTTCTTGTCTGTAAACTGAGGAGACTCGCAGGCATGGTTTGAGGAGGAACGTGTTCATTGCAATGATATCTGGAGAGATGACAATGTAGTATCATCTGCAGACATGCTACACCAATGTGGCAGCTGTGCTAGTGTGCGCCAATGGTGTTTTATTGCAAGACACGGCCTCCCACACACAGGGGCCTTCCATTTTTCTGTCTTTCATGTGAGTCCATTAATCAATTTAAATTTTATAGGCTTTTTTTTTTTCCTTCCTCCCACCCCTCACCTTGATCAGACTCACAAGGGCTAGGTAAGTACTTTCTTTTTGGACTAGACCTGATTCATTGAGAAATAAGTTTTGCTGATGTTCTTGGCTTGCAGAGAGCCTGAAGCATTAATGAAATTGCTAAAGCATTGAGACCTAGCTGAACGTCATTTCCCATCTTTGAAGCATCACACTTAGCTCTACCATTCACGGAGATCACTGTGCACACTTGGAGAAGAGCCGTTGGGAGTGTCTTTTGATCTACAAACAGTGGTTTGTTTTTTTTTTTTTTCCCCAAGGTGGAAATGAGTTGGTCTACAAGAAACATGACAAAATGTCCTAGTCATTCTCATTAAGGTTCCTGCTTTTAGCAGCCCTTTGTATCTAGACAGGTTCCCCAAGCAGCTCACTCTATGACAGTAAATCTCACCCTGTGATGGCAAAAGGAATAATCAGCTCTACTTAGTTCCTTGTTCATTGACACAGTTGATTCAGACTTCTTTACCACCGATCTTTCGGCTTGGGAGCCCAATTCGTGGCACTCCTAATCTTACCCAGATCAGGTTCCCAGCATCTATTACCTTCAAGGATACCACCATGGTTCTGTCTTTCTCTTCTCTAATGGTATTTACATAATGAAGATAATTTCCTATAAAGTCATGCAAACAACCTGATTGCCTGGGAGCTGTTGTAAAAATATTGTCCAACAACCACCAAAGCAGCAAAAAATACTCTCCACTCAACAGGAGCCTTTTCTAAATGCATTACGGCGCTGGACGAGTAACTAATTAGACAACAGTCGTACTGTCTGTTTTCCAAAACTATGTTTTTTCTGTGTGTGTTATTGAAGGGACAGCTTCACAAGAGTTTCTTTAGGGAAGGTGCAGGGGAATGTTATAGAGAGTAAGTTCTATGACAGAATTAGCAAATGTATTAAGTACAGTGCCAATCTGGTATAGCAGAAATGACTAAATACCCATCAGGGCCTGTCACTCGTCAAGAAGTGAAATCTTAGACCCATTTAAGTCAATGACAAATGTTCACAGAATCTGGCTGCAAGTTAATAAATGTTTGGAGCCTGTATAACTCAAACTCTGATATTTGTCGGATTAATTATTTGATTGATCTTATTGTCTGTCAAATAATTTCTTTGTGGAGTTAGAATGCTTTGTGTTTTATTATCTATAATTTTGATTAAGAAAACATAAACATCATGCGAGTATAGAGATACATCATTGCAAGTTTTATGTCGGGTCATAGACAGTTATTATACATAATATGAAATCATATAACTAAATATAGGATTGTAAAATATTTTAAATGGAACACAGCTGAGGTTGCATCTTCTGCCTCCTTTGGGTCATCTCCTGGTTTAGGAGTCCTTTAATATTCAGCCTGAACTTTCTTTTATCATATTCTTCTCATTAGGCAACATATATGTGAAATGAAATAAAATAACTCTACATTTACACCAATTCCTTCAGCTTACCCTTGCCTTTAATACAAAACAGAGGATTTCAAGACTATATACATCAGGTGTTTTCAGCAAAGTAGCAGCAGCAGCAGCAAATCATAGACATTTGTCATTCCTCGGAGCTGTCTGACAGTTCTGACAATTCATTAGGCTGGGCTGAAAAGAGGTTTAGAAAGCAAAGGAAGGATCACAGGTAGTGGAGTTGCTTTTGCATGATCCAGTAATAGCTGATTTGTATCATTTTTGGTGATGGATACACTGTTCAGATTAAACTTAGCTGAATTTTCCCCCTTTATTCTTTTCTTTTTTCCTTTCTCTTTTTCCTCCAATAGGAGCTTACGGGCATATTTGTCTAGATTTAGACCTCAATTTATCCCAAGAAGTAAATGCCATGGAAATTCTTCCTGGTAGCTACTGGTATTTGTGGCTTACCAGAGCTAAGGAGAAGTGAAGTGAGTTTTGCTATTCAGTTTCTACCTAGTGAGGCTTTTCTTTTTCATCATATTTGAGTTATATTCTTTCTGTGGCTGTACCATGACATGTGCCATTCTTCAAAGTCAAAGTCATTCCCACCTGCATGTATGCAAACCAAACCTATTACTTTTTTCAGCAATAAGTGCCTCCATTATCCTGCGCCTTTCACTTACCGATTTGCTTTTGAGAGTTGTGCACAAGCAATTTTTTTACTTGAAGGCAAATCTTTTGCAGTTATGCTGAATCTGCAGAATAGGCCACCTGGAAAATATTTGATCTTCTGTTGGAAAACATTTCCCTTTTCCAGGTTGGTGGGCTGTCTCAAATCATGCGACAATGTAAAGTGCCTGGGTCAGATTCTGGGTTGATGAGGCAACGCTATCCAGCCGGAGCGTATCCCTGGGGTCAGACAGATGATGGTCTCAGGGATCAGCAATAACACGAAGCCTGCTTAGCCCTGCAGAGGATGAATAGCTTTCCATCTTCATTCTGTCTATTTTATAGCTGCCACAGAAGAAGCAGTCTGAGATTGATCCTGACCCAGTAGTATTATAGGTAGGTCCTACAAGAGCAATATTTGCTCTCGATGACCACTGGAACATACTCATTTAAAGAACTCTAAAGTACCCCTAAAAAAAGGCCATGTACATGGGTCTTTTTGGTTTTATTTTTCACACGTGAGTTTTCCCAGACCCTCAAAACCATCAGTAAGATCTAAGTACTTCCTCATTTGCACCTTTTTTTTCTTCTTTAAGGTTCAAAGTGCTGACAGCACCACCTTACCATCCTTCTTGAGCACAACTTCTTCTTCAAGCTGAGTTGCCTACCTGTCTCAGCCAAACGCTTTGCAGCTTTTAGCTACTGAATACTCAGAGAGAGAGACAAACAAGGCTTCTTATCTGGACAATCCCAGAACTTACTGCAAACTACATCGATGCTCTGCTTCTTCCAGTGTGTATTTAGAGGTCTGAAGTCAGCCTCTTGCGATCCTACGTGCAGGACTAGGTGGCATAAAGCAATTGATGATGACGCTTGTGGATGCTGGCTTATGTGTCACGTTGTTTGGTGTGCCTCCGTACTTGCTTGTAGGTTGTGTGATTTTTGCAGCTGGTCGTGAGAGGCAAGCTGCACTTGCTGGTTTGTTATTCTGGAGTTGTGCACGTGGGTTGAACTGTTGGCATTAATTATTTTTAATAGTGAGTCAGACACTGAATTACAGGATCCTACCCATGGATAGAAGAACAAACAAAGAAACAAACTCCCCTAACATAAGTCATATTTTGTCTCCTACGACCTCAACCGGCCCCTTAAATTTCTTATCAAACATTAGAAAGAAAGAGGTCAAATTAGAGCCCTGTTGAAAAAAAACCCACAGCCAACCCAGATATGAACTATGGGAACTTGTCATCTTATCATCCTAATTGAAGTCATTCTGCAATGTATGACAGTCCATCATATATTCTGCCAGTCAGTGTGTCATACATGATGTGTAACAAGAGAGCTCATAAACCCAGAGGGGAAGCCCCTTCTTTTTTATTACTTTATTTGATCATTTTCATAAAAATTCCCCTTGCTCAATACAGAGGGACATGTTTATTAGCCCCATTAAAGCTTTGTCCATTCATTTGACACTGTGATTTACACAGCTTTACCCACAAAAGAATCCCATTATTTCCAGTCTGGAGAGGTGTCTTTTTTATTGTGTGATGAAAAATAAGTATTTAATTCCACAGGTGAAGGCAACACAAGGGGAGGTTGTTTTCAGAGGCTCAGAAGTAAACAAAAGGATGCTTTAGGTATAATTGACTCAGAGAAACAAAACATTCCCAGTAAATATAGAAAAATAAATAAATAAAGATGCTCTTCCCAAGGAGTGGGAATTGAACTGGGCTCAGCTGAACTTTTTTTTCCTGTGTGTCTTCATTAAAAACAGCAGAATTTGGCAAAATTTCCCTCTGTGTTCTACTCATGAATGTTTCTAGAAAATATCAGCTTTCATACGCAAATATTCTTGAAGTGAAATTGGTGGCTTCCTTTGAACACAGCTAGTGTCTCAAATCCCATCTGCTTTTCCTACAACACGCCCACTCATTATCTAGCTTATTTGGCTTTATTTTATTTTTTTTTAAATGAACACAAATTAAGCTATTTAATCAAATATGTACATGATTACATGGCATTTTTGCATAAGAGTTATACACCCACGGAAATCATTAATCACAGATAACAACACTATGTTAAAATTAGACATTTTGCTTGCTTTCTTTTTGTGTGTGTGTGTGTGCTTTTTAACATAATATCCTGTGTCGCTCCAATTTCACCTCTACTCTCATTTGAATAAAGCAGGATTGTTTTACATCAAATTATTCATTTGTCTGTAGCTCTGATAATTGGTATTTATGTTTAGGCTTGATCTCAGAGGAATAAAAATACGGGACTTGAGAATAAAATCAGAATGGATTGGCTCTTATTTATTTATTTATTTTCCCTTCTTTTGCTTGCACAGAATGTCACCATGAATGTCCATTGGCAAACTGGATAAGAAAGAGTGTCACAGTGCGGGACAACCTAGAAGATGACAGGTATTTCCAGGCATAGCAATGATGAGATCAAATTCCCCTCAACCTGCCTTGTTTGCTGATCTTTTAATCAGATTCAACTTCACTGCAGCTACAGCACAAGGTTCCCTGACAATGTATGACAGCATGTGACAGAAAAATATTTTTTTTTTTTTTTTTGCCATTTGATGCTATTTCAGATAAATCTGAAGCCACAGCAGCATCTGATAAATCTACCAAACTATTTTAGTGGAGGTTTTTAAATGTATATAATTGAACTGGAGGGTCTGGATTTTGTGTTCATATGTTTGTAGTGGAATCCAAACAGGAAAACTGGGAAAACACCTAAACCCTTTGAGGTTAACATGCCTTGAAAGAGCATCAACAACTGAAGAGGACATTATTAAAAAGCAGCCAACCTAGCTTAGAAAGAACCACTGTGTGAAGCAAAAGCCTGCAGAACAACACCCAGGGCTGTTTGTGATCCCACAGGGATACGTATTTCATCCCCTGTCTTCATCTCTCCAAATTTCCTCTGAACTGCTTCTGAGCTGCATTCTTGAAAAAGAAAAACACTAGCAACTACTGAATGCATCTTATCAACCTTTTCCCTACAATCTGCTTCGTATTGCTCTCACATCCGTGGTCTCGCAGTGTCTTGGGGAAATGCTTGGATCAAAGTTAAGAGAGAACAAGGGAAGGAATGAAGCAAGAGACAAACAACAAACCAAACCACCACCCCCCAAACTTCTGGACTAAACTCCTCTGTGAATCATGTGCATGATTACAGAAAAGTTAAAACCGCCTTCTTCTTCTCCAGTACTTAATTCCTACTTTTAAAATCAGGCTCCCTTTGATCCTGAGGATTGAAACAATCAGCCATTGCTTTGCAGAAAATCTGGATAGGATCCCAGGTACGGCTTTTACCTGGAAGGCTTCCAAAAGAGGATGAAATCTCTCTAGTTTCAGAACAAATCGCAAGATTTTTCTCTATGTCTAGTCCAGCTGTGTAACTCTAGCCCCCGTGTCTGCTGGTTCCCAAAGTGCAGATGTAATGATCTCTAAGGTGAACTCAGAGCATTATTGCCCCATCTTCTCCCCTGTGCCTCTCCTCTGAGGGTGAAGGGCTGGGAGAATTTTATCAAAGTCAAGGCTTAAAGTTCTGGGCAAACTCAAATTGAGGAGATAGTTGATTATAAACCTGGCTAGATCCAGCCATGTGAGGGTTGGAGAGGACCAGGAGCATCTGTAGCATCTGGATCCTATTGCAGGCACAGAAATATCTGCCTGGCTTCACATGACCTGGTCTCAGAGCCAAAAGGGCTGAGAAATGTGTTTAAGAGACATTGAAGCAAGGTTTGCCCTAGCAAATTAGTCCCACTGAGAAAGCAAGCACATCGATATTTCTTTATGCGTGTTTCTTTTAGTTAATATATTTCCATATGTTGCATGAATATGTCTTTTATTCAGGGTTTTAGGGTTTTAAGTCATAGAATCATAGAACGGTTAGGGTTGGAAGGGACCTTTAAAGGTCTACTCCAACCCCCTTGCAAGGAGCAGAGACATCTCCAACCAGATCAGGTTGCTCAGAGCCCCATCCAACCTGGCCTTGAAAGTTTCCAGGGATGGGCTTGAGCTGGAAGATCCCTACACTATGCTGTTACACAGAGACCTGGACTGCCCTTACGAGGATGCGTAGGTGGTTGGATAGAAACAACTTCTCCTCAGCTCTCTTTTGGATTAGATGACTTTCTCAAATCAACACAACCAGGTTACTTACTGTTGATAAGGTCCCACAGTGCCATTTTTTTAATGTTACAAAATGAGTATGGGCTCTGCTACTGAAACTCAGCAGTCCACAATAAAGAACGGTCTCTCTTTTCATGTGCTGGATGGCCAGTGGCTGCACAGTGCAACAACCCCGATCTCGGAAGTGTAAAGGAGAAAGGATGCCTGGGCATCAATACCAATCAGAAAATGTCTGCAATATCATAGTTTGCCAAGACAATAAGAATCGCTTTCTCTTACATGTGTTATTAAGGAACTGAGGAATAATTATCTGCTTTAATACAAGCTTTTTCCTTCTGCATGATTAACTTCACTGGTATCAACAGAGAGTGTGATGACTCTGAAATGACAGCTCCTGGTAGCACGTTCTGGGATTAGCAAAAACAGGTTGTCACTTTACCCCAGTCAGGAACAGTCAGTCGCTTTGCGCCGAGTTCTGGGCAGAAAAGCCGGGTTCTGCAGCAGACATCTGACAGTCGCAACGTGCAGCAGGTCCAGGCTCCTGCCAGGTGGCTCCCAGGTTGGGTGTGCTTCCACATGAGAATCGATTTTCTGATGCAGCACCATGTGATTTTGGCTACGCAGCTTCCAGATCGAAAGCACTCAGCCATCCTCGTGCTAAATTATCACCTGCATGAGCCTGGAGGTCTCTGACCAGCCCTACTGCAAGGCACAGGGCTCTGTCTCTCCTTATTTCACTGTTCTTTATAGCAGTGATTAGCTCAATACATAAAATATTATGTATTTTTAAATGCCTGGTTCTAATGGTAGCCCTGTCTCTGACTAACAAACGTGCAAAGTGACAGCGCATCCACCAGCCCAGGGAAGGGATGGAGGGAGAGGCAAGACAAACACACCAGAGAGTAAGTCAGAGCAATGTCATGAAAGAACCAAATGATCCTTTCATTCTTATCAAAGTTATAAAAAGTCTGTCATATGGCTTCTGTGGAGATTAATCAATATACAGAAAACTGTACAGCAACTGTGGGGACAACAGGAACCTGCCTATGGATTAAAGAAAGCCACAGTGAGTATGCAGAGTTGTGTGAGGAAAGCACTGGGGAGTCGCAGGGATCAGTGGAGCCATGACAGGGTCCATAGAAAGAGATCCTTCAGTAAAGTCCATATTTCGTCCATGTCAAGATGCACAGGAGCTGTAAAACAAAAAGCACACTTTGTGCATGGAAGTAAAATAGAAATTTAGTCCAGCATGATGTTCCTTTGCAAATGTCATAACCATTTTAGAAAGATGATGAAATATCTGTATATTTTTAAAGAAAAAAATAGGAGGTGAAAAGACTAATTCTCAAAATCTGTGAAATACACAGTGATGAGTTATTGAGGATGGGGGGGGGGGCTGTTTTTGTAATTCTGTAGGCATCTCAGTCCTCTGGTGAAATGATGTATGGGGCAATCGTCTGGTAGGGGCTGATGGGATGTAAATGAAACTAATTAAGGAAATGTCAAACATAATTAATAAAACAGGTTTAAGTTGCAAAAGCACTGTCAGCTGAATGAATGGAGAAGAATGCTGCTTTCCCATTGTTTTGGGGCTTACTTGCTTATTTATATATTTATTTATTTATTCCTTGCTCACCCCTTTGCCCTCCCACCAGTTTTTCAGTTGCACCATTCAATTAGATCTCAGAAAGCTTTTGGTAGCCTCTTGCGTTTCCACCTTGCCCCCCTTCTGAGCTGGAGTCCCATAGAACAGGAGGAATATAAATTTACCCTGTCGGCTCGCAGCCTCGGAAGAAGAAGAAAAAAAAAAATTAATTGCTAACTCCTCATCTTCCCCAAGTACTACAGGACATTAACATAACCAATTTGCTTGAACTCCTCACTGGCTGCTTAATAGAGCATCTGACCAGCTGATAAGACCTGGGTGCTGCTGCCTGTGATACCTTGTTATTAGCATTTTCATAATATTCAAATATTACAGCCCTATGATTCACTAGCCTTCATTCATTATTGATAAGTACAAAAAATAAATAAAAAGGGTTTATAAATAGCAAAGGGGGGTGAGCGACCTATAATTATGGCAAGCAAATTAGGGTGCATGGTAGAGTCAGTTACATTTGCCTAGGAGTAATGATGCTCAAGAACTTTTTCTCCCCAGGGATCAGAAAAATAATGGATTCCCTGGCTGCTGCAGATGGGCTAGGAAAGGCTGTCACCCAGGACACTGTTTATATAAGTTAGGCCGAGCATATGGCTCTGCGTCCTGCCTGTAACCACCTCCAGATATTGCAGTTTCAATGAAAAGAAATAAATACATAAATAAAAATAGCCCCTTGTTGGAAGGTGGTGGTGAAGGCATATGAGGAGGAGAAAGGTGGAGGGGAGAAAAAAGCAAACAATCAAAGCGAGTCCGCCGAGAAGTTTCTGTTGAGAGCAATCCCAGCAGCTCAGGGATCAAGTAGGGATGATGTCCTTAAAACTAGAGGCTGCTTAGCTGCATCACTGAAGAAAGAAAGACGAATGTCATTTCCGCAAAAGCAAAACCTTTTCCATGTTGCAGTCTGAGGCAGCCATACTTACACATCAAAGCTATGAGCCTGAGATGATAAAAATCATCGTCCTGGTTGGAAGTAGGAGCTACTAGAAATAACCACTGGATACTTTATAATTTAGTCCCCGTGGTTTTATTTCCATTAATCCAATCAAAGGCCTTTTTTCTTTACTAATGAAACTGAAATGAAACACAAAAGGGAGGCTGACCTGTTAGCAGGTGACTGTTTCTTGTAAGTTATTCATTAAAAACACCCTAATGCTCTGGTGCTGAAGGAGGTTGTACCTACTTCTGTATAAATTAAATGTAAGAGAGTTGGTTGCAAGGAAAAAAAAAAGTTATTTCTCCTAACTCCAAATCATTGTACAGCATGCATGTAGAGGAAACTGAACCCGTGCAGACATTTGCAGAGGATTTAGGAGTAACGCTCGCATACCAGCTGCCCCCATCATTTTCAATTCCAATTCTGCTTTGGGCATGAATATTCCCAATGTTTTGCAGTCACTATACTTTAGATAAGATGGAAGGGGTCTTGGTTTGGCCCTTCTTGCTAATGTTAGTGAATTAAAATTAGTGAAATTGGTTTTGGCATTATATTGTAGATTCACATCATTCAGTCCTTTCATTGGGAACTTTGAAGAATGGGCCACTGGCATTTTTAGAAAAAAAAAAACCCTCTGAAAACACCAACCTGCCTGCAAACTTCACAGTTTATTTTTCAGTTTTTCCAATGTTATTTTCAGATTCTCCCAGCATCGCTATGATCCAGCATTATTAGCAAGTATCCACTCTGGGCTATATTCTTGTCTGAATATACAATTCTTGATAACTTCCCTGCATCTTAGCAAAAAATGAAGAGAGGATATTTGTCAGAGCTATTTTCCAC
This sequence comes from Chlamydotis macqueenii, assembly GCF_036417535.1. Taxonomy (NCBI): domain Eukaryota; kingdom Metazoa; phylum Chordata; class Aves; order Otidiformes; family Otididae; genus Chlamydotis; species Chlamydotis macqueenii. Next base: position 6,092,401 of record NC_141567.1, on the reverse strand, counting down.
TTAGCGACCCTCAACAGCCTGTGCATGGAGCCTTGTCCATTTGGATATATGCAACAAAAAGTCCAAACTCAAACTTATTTATCTTCATACTCTGAACTCTGGTAAGGTTTACAAAGTAGACACAAGCTCTGCAACGAAGCCTACACCTGCAGCAAGCTTTCTCCTCAGAACATCCCCAGTTCTGAAGAAGTTCAGACCTCGGTCTGAGCTGTTCATCTTTATTACGTGCATCCATTTTGCAGAAGGATCCTTAGGCATCGTGTAGGCTCTGGTCTGCCTTACACCTCACATTAACATCATCAAAGGGAAATACAAATTTAAACTCTCACAGACTTGCTTGACTCTTCCTTTGTGTTTAAACACAGATGGTGGCTTTTGTTGTGCCGCCACATTTCAGCCAATGCAAGCAGTTCTAAACTGGAATATATCTCTCTCCTCTTCTCCAAATGCTCACCGTTTGTGGGTTTTTTTTTGTAGGTGGAGTATGATTCTTAAGAATACATACAGTTTTCATGCATCTTGATCTAATCCATTAATCCTTATAATTTATTGTTAACTGCTTGGATGTAGGAGCAGTAACAGCTTTGAGTAAAGCATTTAAGCAGGCATCTGCTTTGTATGAATTGTGGGATCCTTGGTCAGACCAGTTTTCAGAGAGAAACAAAGGTCTGCCAACATCTGTAGCTTTTGGGATAGTGATTTTTTTTTTTTTTTTTTTTTTTTACTGCAAGAGGCTTTGGATTTTGGAAACACTAACAAAGCAAATCTATGAACTACCTACAGACTTGTTATTTACACTTGTACTTGGTATTGTTCTAATGGCTCCAAGGCAGCAGGAACATGATTGACTTGGGGGTTGGGAGCTGGAAAACAGTTTGTTAGTCTCAAATCAGCTCCTTGGAGGCTAAAGCCCTGATTAACTATAACTGGAGTGGATTGTCTTAATCTGACTGCTCCAGTATTTTATGTCTAGTCATTTAGGCTTATTTCTGTAAATACTTGGATAAGCTTGAATCAATTACTTCAATGTCTCCCTTTGCCTCCTACCATCAGAAACGGCACAGTGTCATGACAGAAGTGTGCAGAACAGAAGGATAAGGGAAATGACACTTTGTGCACAAGGAGTAAGGAAGATGTGTGTTTTAACCCAGAAGGCATCGCCTTGGAATATGCAAAGAAAAGTGTTTCACATTCTTGCTCAGTGCCTCTCAAAAAAGAAAACCTCATAACCAGGACGGGTTGCAAAATCAACATTATTCTGAATTCTGACTATCACAAAGGCCTTTCTCTCCTCTTTTGATCACCCCTTCTGGCTTTTGACTGGCTACGAGACACCTAAAAGGACAGTAGGACTTTTGCTGGTGATACGCAGGTGACCAAAGGTCTGATGTGCATATGCTCTTGTTGCCTTCTCTCTTGTGCTCCTTAGATTAATTCAGCTCACTCATGAAGCTTTATGCATGGCACATTTCCTGACTGAAAAACGAAGAAATCTGACAGAGCAAACTAATTGAAACACAGTACTCTGCATCTCACTTTGGCACCACTGTTCTGTGCCGGAGCCACACAGTTCAAAGTTAATAGAGTGCCATGTCAGGGATGCCACTCATCGGGGTGAAATGCAACACAATGCTGGACAAGCTTGGTGAGTGGTTTTCCTCTGCAAAAGTAGCTCGGAGACATGACTTCACTCTCTTCAATAACTCCAGATGCACAAAGGCATCGCTGTGAAGGTGATGGGATCATAGCAAATCTACCCAAGTGCAGAGCTTTGGTTTAATTTTTTTTTATATCAATGGCTGGTCTCAGCTCTAATTAACCTACTCCCCTATCAGTCCATTCCCTCCCCACATGCCGTCTTTTCCCCTTCCTCTCTGTGATCTCCATTTCACTGCAGAGATGGCCTGGCAAAGAGACATTATTCTATTTAGAAGCTGAGCACCTCACTAGGGGTGACAGGCCTGTTTTTAGGTCATTTATCTAATTGCTCTTTGCAGATAAGAATTAATTAGCCCGATTATTTTTCTTAGTTTTTGGATGGGTTCCCCACCTGGAGAGAAGAAATTCCTCTATGTCAGTGATTAATTGCTGAGCCAGAAGCTTTCTGCCTTGCATTTGTAATAAATGCCGATTGGATCTTTAGGTCACATTAGGAACCAGGAAAATTGTGGTTAAAATGCACAGGATAATAAAGCATTTGTAAAAACAAGATCATTGCCATTAGATTTTGATTAAATATTTTAATTTATCTGGAGGTTGTGGGACTGTGGGAATCAAAAGGTTCAAGCTCTCCTATTCCCAGCACTTTCTGATGAGAGCTGCCCTATAGCCCTTTGATCCAAACCAGATGAACCTCACGGCAATGCTTCAGTTCAGGATTTGGCACAGCTGGTTTGTCTCATATTGGTCTGAGTGCTCGGAGGGTCGTGGGTGTGCAGTCAGCTCAACTTGGTTGTGATAACACATTGTGAACTACAACGGAGCAGGAGTTTGGTTGAGCCGAGGGAGGAAAGGTCAAGATTTGTGTGTGAAATGATGGCAGGTTGATATCTAGCTGAATTTAATGCAGAAGAAATACTTATTCTTTTTCCCTTCCCTTCCCTTTCCACACCTTCCCTTCCCGCACCTTCCCTCTCCACTTTTTTCCTTTTCTTCTCTTTCCATTTCCCTTTTCCATTTCTGTTTCTGTTTCTCTTTCCTTTTTTTTTTTTTTTTCCTTTTCTTGCCATAATGATTCCCCTCACGCAGCCCAAAGAACACAATGTTTTTCTGCAGGACCTACTAAAGAAAAGCACAGTGGCCTTGATTCACAAGCTGGTCAGCCTAGGCCAGACCTCCTTTCCAGGATTATACAGTAAGTCAGACACTGTGATCTCTTGTGCCCTTAAAACCTGATTTCTGCCCTAGAAAGTTCACGGAAGAAAACGGGAGTCTTGCCATTTATTTCGCTGTGCTTGTGAACTGTTTGAAGCCCCAGATGTCCCAATAGGAGAAATTAATCGCTGGTGTTAGAGCGTTTTCTCTAACACAGTTGATCACAAAAGACATCGAGCTGCCTGCTTTACGGTGATCGCTACCACCTCAGAGAGAGCAGGGCTGAAAAGGCAGGGGAATGAGATAGTGTGTCATCCCTTGGTCCGGCTCCTTCTGTCTCACAGCTGAGAGATGTTAGGAGGGCAGAATCGGGGCATCTGGCACTGAATGCCTTTGTTGTCTCAGTTCTGTAGGAAAAAAAAATAAATCTTCCTGATCCTAAAACACTCACACAACCTTTAAATGGAAGTAAATTAGGTTCCCTGTGCGGACTTTCACTGTTAGTGGGAAGAATTACTTTACTGGGAGTTTTAGTTTTTTGTTTTTTAAAGGAAAGGGGGAAAAATGAGAAAAACTGAAAACATGACAATTCCTCCTCTGACAGGTGTGCAGAAGACAGAAGGGGAGAATTGATATTTCTCTAATGTATAGGAATAATATTGCATTGTGAAAAGTAACTTTCCATGGAACCTTGATTTTTACTCAACCACAGTATTTTGAGAATACCATTCCCAACTGTTATTTAAAGACAGAAAAATCTACTGCTACACTGATGGTTAGTCAAAAATCAATGCTTAAAAATTGCTCCTACCTTCAACTTTGAGCTATGGGAGGTTATTTTGGCTTTGAGTATCGAGTAAAGCCCATTTGCATCAGATATAGCTGATATTTCTCACTACCTACAAAACGATCAAAATTCTTTACCTTCTGTTAAATTGAGATTTCATTTGGGTCACCATTGCTGCTTGCATTTCTAACTAGACCTATCAGAATACACATCCAAGACAGAGTACCCAGTTGTTTTCAGACAGGGAGTCAGATACTTGAATTCAGTGTGATAAATACTTTTTAAAAAATCTTATCTATTGGACGCTATTTTGACTATATAATACTTTAGGAATAAATACAACATCTCATCATGTCACTCAGAAGTTACGTTACAACCCATTTTTCAGATGCAGAAATGGAGCCCCTGTCATTCTGAGCTCTTTCCCTAATGCCACAAAATGTGTCACTGGAAAAACTTCACACAAACCCTTAGCAATGTCTGCTCTTGTTTTAAGCCCACACTAAACCATTTAATTTAAGTGAGATTTACCTCCCCCACCTGCAGTGTCATTTCTGGCACTGTACATGAGGAAATTTAACAATATCGAGTGGCCTGAGTTATGATAATGAAAGATGGTTGCTAAGAAAAACCATGATGATAGCCAAGAAATTAATATTACAGAGATGAAAATCTTCTTATAGACCCAAAATAATAGATGTTCTGTATCAATATATGACTAATCAGCACTCAAGGATTTATCTTTCAAATTACAGAACATGGTGAAGACATTTAATGCAATATGGTCTCCCTTCAGAGAGATACAGTATGTGACTAAATATCTCCAGTGAGTAATATTCACACTTACTCAAGTACTGTAAATATATCCCTGATAAATCTGGAGAGCGAATTCTTGTAAATTCTTGTTTAACACTGCAAGGAAGCTTAATAACTTTCCAATCTATCAACATGTTTTAATTTCCTACTGTGCAGTTTCTGACCGAAACAGGGCATTTAACAGAAGAGATTCAAAACTAACGAAGAATGGACCGTCGTGTATTAGAAAACCTTGGTACCAAATGTGCCACCAAATTGTATGGGTTTGGGCGGGAGATTTTTGAATGTGAATGTTTCATTTCTGCTATGCCTAATCATGCACACATTTTTTTCACGTAAAATTAAGTGCGTGTGCACTGTGTAGGTTAAAAAAAAAAGAAAAGAATCCATTCTGCTAATAAGTGGAAATGGCTAAGAAAGTGATAGATTGATGCAGCCAGGTGGTTACATCAGCAAGTGATATTATGCGTACTTAGACATGTTTTCTAAGGTCCAGACTGCAGGCTGAGTAGAAATCTCAGTAAAAATCATGCCACACTTAACAAAACCAAGCTATTTTTAAGCGGGATTTAAAAATGTTGCCCTACATGTACTTTACGAGACTTGGAAGGGTACATATTGGCTGATTCGTAAGCCTTATTTATGTGACTTTTCAAGCCCTTAGTTTTGTCTTTTTTCTTCTTTTAACTGTGTGTTTGAGGTGCCTAACAAGGGTGTATCTACTCAACAAATAAAATCCAACAAACTCATGGACATATACAGTATCAGATCGTTGGTTGGTTTGGGGTTGGTCTTCTTTTTTCTTTTTTTCCTTTTTTTTTTTTGTAGAAGACTCAACCTAATTTCTTACAGTATCTTTTCTGAAAAAACAAATCTTGATCTGGTGCTCAGTGGGAGAATGCCCGTTGCAATGCTGTCCACATAAGCTTGTGTCCGTCAGAGGGGAGCCAGGGCATTTGGTCTTGCTGGGTCTGGAGGGAAGCAGGTTTCAGAGCAAAGATACCATCACTGAGACATTAGCAGATTAGGTTTCATCTCCCTTGAAGCAGTACTTATTCCTACATCATAATAAATTATATAAAGCTATTGCTCTCCTCCACCGCCGTGAGAGCAGATGAATTTAGAGTCAGCCCTTTAAAACAGCTGGACACAGGCCATGCACAGTGTTATGGAGCACTAAGAGGAAAACAGTACAGATCCTTAAAATCTAGGGGACCACACTGTGGTAAAGCGTCACCAGCCCCACTGCCTAAAATCTGATCTGCCCAGTAGTTTTCAGATACTTCCCCGAGTATGGTTTTTTAAACTATAAATTATTCAGTTCTGATGATGCTGCTGCTGTGTGTATAAACATGTTTCCAGTCCCAGAATGGGCATAAACTACTTACTCGGAATAGCAAACATCAAAGAATACTACTGAGCTGAGAATTAATGACTCACTATTTCTGTTTTTTCAGCTCTAGGGGTCTCTGCAAAAGAAACAACTTCCTACAAGTGATAATATGAAATCTTCCTGTTCCTCCTACTTGCCCTTTTCCTCCATGGGGTCTTTAAACTTACTTCAAGCATTTGAAGAACTTCCTACATTTTTCTTATAATCTTCCAAACCAAGTTTCCATAGTTTGTTGAAGACATTTTAATCTCCTATTACCTGACAGGACTTTCCAGTATTCTCTGCAAAATTAATAATATCCGATTTTTCCTCTCTCTTTGTTTTTTTCCCTGCATAAAAATATTAGACGGGGAAATAAACATACAAAGCATTACAGGACACCTGCAATAGGCCAAGGAATTAAATAATTATTTCCTGACCCCCTTCAAGTCACCTTTTGCCTACCACTGTACAGAGAAATTTGAAGTACAGAGACACACCTCCTTTTTGCCTGTTACTCACGTAATTAAAAACATTGCGGCAATTCACAACAGTCTTTTTAATGTGAATGTTGTTAATATCGATGCTTCCTTTTGAATAATACGTTCCTAGATATGTCTTGTTACGATTCACAACACTCTGGTGCCATTGAGCCCCTGGGAATTCTCAAAACTTCTGAGACTTATATTTATTCCCATCATTTCAGGACACTCTTTGTAAAGATGAATATCTTTTAATACCTCTTGCCTCGGTGCAAGGCGTGACCCCGATTTTTGCAAAATCTCATTTTGCAAAACACATGCTGAGTGTATTAAGGCCCTGATGAGATACAGCACTGGTGAGAGAAACCTTCAAACATTACTTTTTTTTTCCTCCATAAAGCAGAAAACTCCAAATGATATTGTTGATTAGATACAGCATATTGGTAAAGGTCTTGCTGGCTCTCCTGTGCACGTCTGCTTGACTTCTATAATTCACAGCACTAAAATGTTTTCATTCCCTTTCCCTTCACTCCCCACTTAATCCTCAAGCATTTTCACCTTAATCCAGAAGTTTTCAAATGCCCTGACAAACCAGCTAAATGTAAAGAAATAGCTGCTTCTCTTAGCTTTTTTTCCTGTCAATCATTTAAAACCCAGCAGAATGTGTGATGAGGATGACTCAGTTTGTAGAAAAGCAGCAACTTAGCAGTTGGCTAATGTTTTGCGAGCTGCTTGCTTTAGACAGATGGAATACTTGTATTTCATCTCTCAGCACCGTCCCTGATTACAGTTTTTTAGTGGTCCCAGTTACTAACTACCTCAGCATCAGAAGAGATTGGTGGCAGTCTGGTGTTCACAGCTTACTTGTGATTCTGTAAGGTTTTCTTATTATATTCAATAGTTCTGTCAGACAGGTGTTGGAGGGATACAGTTGTGCTTTGGGGAATAGCAGGTAAATTTATGCACCTTTAAAGAACTGGCAGATTTTGCTGCCTACATATGATTTAAAGGCCTGATCCCAAACCCATTAAACTTAATGGGAGTTTTTCATTGACTTAGTTGGCTTTGGATTAGCTCCTAAGTGAATTTCCAGTAGAAGGCAAAAACCCAGCCAACAAACTTGTCGATTTCTTGGCACACTCATCCTTTTAGTGAGCAGTGGCATAGCCAAACCTTGCAGGGCTGCCCAGTTGAATTATTCTGACAAACACAGCCTTCACCTGCAGACACTTTTACCTCTCACCTGGAAACCCCAGAATCCTTGGTAAAAGTTTGAAGGAACAAGTAAATATATTACAGGATTTTCAGGCTTTAAAAACTCCCTGAACAAGAGATCTCTATGGATTGAATAGCTCTCAATGTGTTTTTCTTCCACGAAGTTATCCATAGATTGTTTCTGAGATTATGCTACCATCACTAAATCTTGTTACAAGGAATTTTTCAAGTAGCCTTTGTGTTAAAAGACAGAAGCACCATTTGTTTCGAATATACCTCTTGCTAGTTTCATTTGATGGCTTTTAAATCTTAGATTACTACAGACAGTGAACACTCATTATCTATTTGCCATTTCCACGCCAGCCAGAATGTTGAAGACCTATATCTGACCTCCTCCCCACCCCCCCAGGTTTTTCTTTTTCAAGACAAAAAGTCTTGATCCATTTAGCTTAACTCAGAAAATATAAGTAACTTTTCCTAACCTCAAACAATTATGGACCTGCAATTAAATTTTGTGGCCAGTTTGGATTCAATCAATATATTAGGTTTACCGGACATGATGATATTTGTTCTGATTTTTTCTTTTTTAACATCAAAATTACCCTGACTCAACTTTCTTCATGAGGTATTGCAGGGGAAAATAGGGGTGGTGGGGGGAGAAGGCGCGGGAGGGATGTCTATTTTGAGGATTCCTGCCATTGCATTAGTTAATAATGAGGGGCACATTAGTATTCTTGAAGTTTCTATAGTCTCTATGCTTCATACAGAGCTGTAAAATAAAACAGCCACAGCCATTAATATGCTAATGTTATATGCTATGACTATGTTGCTCTCTCTCTCTGAGTATCTCCACTGTCTTCCTGTCTCTTTCCACATCACATTAACACTCCCTGGGTGAAATCCTGACCCTGTCGAAGTCAATGGCAAAACTCCCATTGACTTCACTAGAGTCAGGATTGTCTCCTTCGAGGAGCTTTATGACTTTGCTCCTGACTGTTTTTCTGTTTTCACATCCTACTGTATCCCCGACTTGCTCTCCCTCTTTTCTGATAAATGCTCACCCTCATGCTCTCATTTATTTTGGTCTTGCACTCCTAATTTACAGAATTATTTAGCTTGGAAAAGACATTTAAGATCATTGAATCCAACCATTTAGCATCTTTGGGAAATGAGTCTGCCAGCATGGAAAAGTCTTCCTCTGCTCTGCCTGCCCACTGACTCCTTTCTCCTGCTATCAGATCCTGCTTACACTTCGTAAGGCTAATCTTTCACTCCTAGCTACTGTTCAGGCATTCTCCTCTCCTTTCCCTATATCCAATCATGATATAGGATATACTAGAACTGCAACAATAGCCAAAAATTGCCTGCCTGCCTCCTCAGATGACTTCAGACAAGGTTTTCATACGCAAGACATCTGTAGTTAGGGAAATGCTTCCCAAGCATTTTCTCCCTCTCATTTTTCCACCTTGTATTCAGTCCTTGCACTAGATAGACCTGTAATATTAATTCCTCACAGTCCCACCTTATATTTTTAATTTAATGTTATTAGAGTTATGCACAGTTATGGAAAAAATAAATTACCCTGAAATTAGCATGTTGAGTAGGCTAAGGAGTATTTAGAAATGAGCAGAGAACAATGCTTTGTAGATAATTTATCATGCAGGCAAGAAGAAAGAGTTTGCCTGACTTAGGACTTCAGACTCTCCATGAATATATAGCGTAATCAGTAGAGTTCGCCATGATCAAGTGCTAACGAGAAAAAAGTCACAATGCAAAGTTCATTTAAATCAATAGAAAGTCTCAAATTGTCTTGGATAGAGACCTAAGTGAGAATTTCAGGATCTGACCCACTGCATCACATTGCACAGAAACCTTGTAATGCATCGTGGTTTGGTTTTGTTGTTTTTTTTTTTTTTTTTTAATTTAAGTACATAGGCTGAGCAGCTTTATACTGTTGACTTTGAACAGTTTGGAGTCTAAGCTAAAAGACCTCAGAAACTATTAATACCTTCCAGAAAAATATCAGCCTGCAATAGTGAGTATAGATCCCTCTTGTTGACCTAGTTTATATCTACAGAATCAACCTACACAATTCTTTTCACCAGCTGCTCTGTGGCTTAGGGAGATGGGGTGTTAATTAATGAGACATTTGTTGAAATTTATAAGGGCTTTTCCTATCCAGGTTAGACATAAATTATGAAGGCTCTGGTAAAGTGGGCAGAATATTGTTGACTGTAACTGTTCTGCTTATTTTAGCCAGTACTGGAGAAAATAGGACTTCAAAGAACAATTTGCATGCAGGAACAAGCTTGATGAGAAAAAGAGAAGAACATTAAAAAAAAAAAAAGAAAAAAAGAAAGTTGTAGTATGAAGTGATTTGTTTTTCCTGTTTGCTGTACTATTATTTTTTTAAATTTCTTTTTCAGTGGGGCTTTTTAGTCTCTGATCTTTTAGGTAAAGCATAATTGTATCCTTATGAAATTAGTATGATGTCATATAAAATTTAGTATTATCTGCTACCTGGATTCCACAGAGATAAATACTTGGAAACGCACACACAGAGAGAAAATCAGATAGATCTGCTTTGATTATATGTAGTCTATTTTTTAATGTTAATTTCTCACAAATATTCTAGCATGGGAATTTAATGGCAGACATGTTTGCAGAAGTAGCTACTTTTAAGTGAGTGCTGGAGAACAGTGGTTCTCTTAATAATGAAAAGCAAATTTCCATTTCTAAGTTATAAGCATTGTCATTGTCAAGCTAATTCAAAGCCTGTCATTTTGTCATTCAGGAAAAGAAACATGTAACATGCATTTAATTAATATCTCCCTCTGAGGGTTCGAACACACACAGGAGTTTATGGGTAGCCACTCGTTTAGGAGCCTTTCGGTTCAAGCAGTAGATCCGGATCTGGAGATCCCTGTTCTCGTTCAACCGCAACTCTTTTCATTTCTTATTACACGTGCCAGATTATACACCAATGGGGCAGACATTTGCAATGAAATGTATTTTCATCAGAAAATGCTGATTCACCATAAGCAAAATGTTACGTGGAAACATTGCTTTTGAGGATCTTCTAAGAAAACACAGGTGGGCTCTGCTAAATGTTCACCTTTTTTTTTTTTTCAGCTTGTTTGATAGCTCCTAAGGTCTGTTTGAGGATCTGCAAATGCTGAATTTTCAGGACTTGTGATCCCATTACTCATTACATTACTCCTCCCACCAAGGAGATAGCAATGCCTGAAAATACCAATTAGTGATTCAGATCCTTGTAGACCTAGAAAGCTTAGGGAAGCCCGTACAAATCTACTAATTTGGGGGCTTGGCCTCTGGGTTCAATTTTATCAATTTTATTCTGAAAATTTACTTTATTCCTAGTTTCTGTAGAAAATTGTTTCATTCAGAAAGTAAAAAAAAAAAAAAAAAAAAAAGAAAAAAAAAAGAAAAAATTCCTTCCCCAGTTATTTTCTTCTTGCCTTTTCTCCGGAACGTCTAGCAAAATCACATCCACGTGGTCCGTAACTGTTTTGTTCATGAGCACCAAACACAGTTGCCTTGCAAGCCTTTCTCAGAATTAGAATCCGAACTGAGTTATCAGATAGTTCCAAGTACTAAGAGCTGCTACAAGCTGAAAGAACTGGGTTAAATCCATCAAATATCTTTCTGAATTACTACTATGGTAAATTCAGGCAGGAGCAGCATTCTTTCATGGTTAATAGACCATTAACGAAAGAACCTCAACAAGTCCTTGCCCTGAAGAAGATGGTTCAGCCTTGGTGAAAACATTTAATGAGTTAGTGCAAATCGTGTTTCCCTGAGAGACTGTAGAGTCCTCATAGGCTCAGAAATCAAAGAAAGCTCTGTGCACAAATGACTTGGACCATCCTTCGCTCTTTCTTTACCATCATCCTCACCCTGGGACTGTGTTTCCCTCTGAGCCATGTGGAGCCCTGTGACTGCTCAAACACAGTGATCTGTGGGGCAATCAAAGAAGCCATTTCATGTTCCTTGTCAGGCATTGGGCCTCCTGATCTCTTATCAATTACCTGTCAAAAGAAGAGGCTATTCTTCTTCATTAACAAAATTGCAGTGTGGTAATTAACAACCAGATAGCGCGAGGCTTAAAAAGTGGCCTCTCTTGACCACTTGTTCAATAAATATTGACATAAACACCAGTAAAAGTATGTCATATGGATCTCAGCTGAAAACAACAAGCAAGCAAAGAAGAGAAAGACAAACAAAGTCTATCATGACTTGTTTTTTTTTGAGGAAACCTCTATCAGGTTTTAGCAGCAAATGGAAAGAATTTGGGCATTATTCAAGCCCAAATTGCCTTGTTTCTCTCCCAACTAAAGACACGTTCCCCTCCCCCTGCTTTTGGGTGGGGGGCAGAAAGGGGAGGTTACCTTCCTGTTGAAATAAGCCAGCAAGAACTTTGTCAAGGAATGAACTCTTACTGTAACCCACACCTCATTTGTCACCCTGATGGGCTGAGGAAAAGTGACATTTACAAACTGAGAATGAAAGTACATCCATTTCACCAGTCTGACACCCTGATATAATAACTATTTACCTTGAGAAAGAGGGACTGAGATTTCCGATTCTTGTGAATCTTCTCACTTTGGCACTTATTTTCTCACTCTGTCAAACAGCCCCAGATTAATGGAACAATTTGTTCAACAAATCATATTAGCAGAAAGCGCACAGGGTAAAGAGAAGGAGGCGGGGGAGCAGGAAATTTTTACTCATTCATAGCAGTGGTATCTCTGCAAATAAAAATGTAGTTATGCCTGACATTTACAGAGGTACAATGTGAAAGGGAAAAAGTGTAATGACTTTGGGCAGTTGAGAGATCACTTTGCAAGAACAGTAGTGCTCAAAAGGGAATAAGATAAAGTTACACATAACATCTAGATTGAGCTTCTTTCTGGAACATATTTGTCAAACACAGCAGGATCCGTCTGTGTTTAAAAAAGAGTTTTCCATTAAAATTAAGCACTGTGTGCTTTTCTAACTATAAAGGAATGCTCCCTTACAGTCTGCATTTCAGAAATGTTAGGTAAAGAATTAAAGTAAGTTGGAGCCATATGGTGAATGCTATGAATCCTTCATGCTGGCTTGAAAATATTCAAGCGAGTGATACAAACCCTCATCTAAGTTAATGGAGGGTTTTCCATCGACTTCACAGGACTCCAAACTGGGCATGGAGCAAACAGAAACCCAACGCTTCCTCTGCATTTACTCCTCAATTAAACTGTATGATTCCAGTGCAAAAGCAAAACAGACAAACAAGGTTTCTTCTGTTTTCCTATTCATGTGTAGCTCTCATTGTGGAGGTAAGAGAATGGAAGAATGCAACAATAGTTACGGCAGTTTTATAGGGGCACAACTATAAGTATAATCCATTCTGAAAAGTCGTCTTGTGTATATGCTTTCGTTAGGAATTGAGTTAAAACCGTATTGATGAGTAATTCACTGGGCAGCAAACCATACTTACTCCTCTCAGCTCTTTAACCCAGAGCTCCCTGCAAAACTGTGTGTCAGTATTTATAGTATACACAGAATAGATGATCTTTAAAAAGTGTTTCCTTTTAAGTCTGCGATGTCTGTTTCTGCTAGCCATGAAAATATACAGAGCAATGTAGCATCATCCCCCCACATGCACACTCACACACTTACAAACACATTTTAAGGGGACACTCTAAGTTTGCCATCATGTTAATTTATTTCTCTTAGCTTGGTACAGCAGCGCTGTACCCTGCATCTTCAACGAAAATTGACACTCCCTTGTTCCACGTTTCTTTATGCCGTGACCTTGGGTGTCAAGGGAAAATATTGCTTCGCATCCTTGTGTTGCTTGAGTGCTGCTTCTCCCTTTATAGCTTATTACTTGGCACACTTCAGAGCACTGTGTACTGCAACAAGATATGCACCGTGCAGCTGGCAACACTAGGAATACTTCAGGCTACGGAGATAACGAGAGCTGAGTCTGTTGTGCAAATAATATTTTGCCCCAAATTCAAGAATTCAAATGTATGGTTCAAAGACTTCTTATGGTAAATTGTGATTTTCTTAATAAATTTCTTCTTTCGTTGCTCATCCCATAGCCCAGAGAAGTCATAGAGCAGCCCTTCTCCATGAGGATTCTGATTCTCTCAGGACATTTTAGGTATGTTTGTACACTGAGCAGGATGAATGGGGAGGAACCAGCCTTCTACATGACAGAAAAAAAAAAAAAGCAAGCTGAAAACCCAAAGCCATTACTTATTAATTCAACTGTTTTTTACCTGTGTTAGAGAATGAAATACATGCATAGTTTGCTAAGGATCTGAATGAAGGAAATCTGGTACAATTAATGCAATCAGGATTTACAATAGCACCACAGAGAGCAGAATCTGTCCTCTTCAAAACACAGTATGGGTGTGTTCACTGCCAACATTTCCAGGGTAAGCACAGCAAACGAACAGTTGCTAAAGCTAACCTGATTTTAAGTGGCTCAACCTCTTCAACCTATTTCAGTAAATCGAGAGCTTCTGAGAAAATGCTACTTCCTTCCCTCTCCACCCACACTGAGCAAGACCCAGACATTGGGAAGGCTGCAAAGTCCCTCTGCTGACCTTTCTTCTCCCTTCTGCCCCCAGACAACACTTTATTGCTTACCGGTTTTGTGAATTCCTGACGTTCCCTGTTCTAGATGGCCCTGAGGGCAAAAACACTGACATCCTCTACAGTGACCAAGGATGAAAGTAGCAGAGACTTCTTGGCTGCTGTCCCTTGGACATCTCCAACCTAGCACACACACAAGTAACAACATAATTAGTTCAGAACAAAAGAGGCTTTGTACACATGGAGGTTTACACCTCACTGATCCTTCTGGATGCATCCCCATTCCATGGAAAGTAAATTACAGCACAAGGACTCACTTGCAAGAAGTCGTCTGCGAGACTTGGCATGTACCGTGGTCAGATGGCAGGTTCTCCTGCCAGTTTGCAACCCCCGAGGTAAACAGAGATCAATCCCAGCCTGGTAGGAGGAGTTTGGGGAGTTTTGTTTTTTTTTTTTTTAATAGCAAGCCTCTTCTTTCATTTTGGTAGGCTACCAGAAGGCAGGGAGGGGGAGAAATCTGGTTTTATATCTTGAGGGTTTGAGAGAATATTGGACTTCTTTGGCAAATCTGAAATTTTGTGGATGGAGCCTCTGGACAGTTTTATTATGTAGATACTGAAATAAGCTTCTGGTAAGCTTTTCTTCCTTATGACAGCATTAAGAGAAGGAAAAAGGAGGTGCCAAGGTGGCTATATTGCAACTGGAAATATGCCATTGGGAGGCTAAAAACAAAACCAAAATTAAAAATAAAACAGCCTTCCCTCTCCAGAGACCTGGAAAAGAGACACAAGGCACTGATTGTGGGTCTGTCCTTCCCAAAGTGTCTCTGTTTGCCAACATATTCATATTACAGAAGTGAGTGCTCTCATCTTTTCCCAGCTGGGGATTCTCCATCTCTCCAGGCCTGTTCACTCCTGTTTAGTCACAGATATAAAGACGGGCTAGGCATGTTTGACACCTTTTCTAATTTTCTAGGAATTAC
This sequence comes from Chlamydotis macqueenii, assembly GCF_036417535.1. Lineage (NCBI taxonomy): Eukaryota > Metazoa > Chordata > Aves > Otidiformes > Otididae > Chlamydotis > Chlamydotis macqueenii. The sequence goes on along the minus strand of NC_141567.1, from coordinate 6,077,324 downwards.
TAGAAAGCACAAAGACTCTATTCCAAAAATGGTCTCCACAGCAGAGGTCAGATTGCACACTGTGTGAACAATGAGAGATGCTCCAAGAAATGGTCTTGAATCTATAAAAAACAAATTAAAAAATTTGAATCTCAGAAACTAAAATCCATGAGGTGTGTGTGCAGAGCAGTTTCTTCAAGAAGAGTGAATAATGTATTTTAATTTTGACCTCTTTGAATATTTCACATTTCACATTTTTATTGTCATGGCAACTGGTGTTTTTCCTTTAGAAATATCAGCAATTCAAACTATAATTCCCTTTCCCTTCTTGTCTTCTCCATATCACTGGATTGTTTACCCCAAAAAGAACTGCACTACATTGTCTGTGCTTCTGCTGTACTATTTAGATGAGGCAGTGGAATATCACTTACCAGGGTATGAATGGGGCACTAGGGTTACTCTCTGAGTCAAAGAGATGGATTTTGGCAGGAGCCAGGCCTCCTCCAGGAGCAATCACAGCTGTTTGAGTTGGATTTTTTGTATAAGCAACACCGCAGGCCAATTCTTTGTTCTTTGTATGAACCTCAGTGCCAAGGCTGTGTATGTGTGTGTATATATATCTATATATACACATATATATATTTTCACACAAATATATATAAATCCAAAAAACCAAAAAACACAAGGGAAAAAAAACAGTTACGCTACTGTCCTATATTAAATCCTATGTTCATAACCGGATTTTATGGTGTTTAATCTTCATAGGCTAAAGCTGAAGGGACACCCAGGACCATCAGCAGAAGTTGTGCTAATCAAACCTTATTCTGGAGTTCTGATTTTGCAAAGCGTATGGGCTAAAGATCTCTCTCATGCATCACTTATGATTATTTGGGGAGACGTGAGATGTTTTTGGTCATGTGGGAGTGCAATCTCTCCTGAAAGCTGAGCTCTGGCCAGACCTGCAAACCTACTTGTATGTTTCCAAGAGGATAATACTGTAAACTGAAAAAAAAAAAAAACCAACTTAAAAATTTCTACATCTTGCAGTGAAAAATGTAGCAGATTAATATGAAATATGAGTAGCATTTTGCTTCTTTGGCAACATCCTTTATAACTTCTTATTCATAATATTTTTTTAGATATTGAGTAAGCAGTTCCACAGGTATAGGACTGAACAAAAACTAACGACAGTTTTTAATGGAAACGTGTCTTGTAGTCGAGTTCCCTGTGTTTTTCTAAGGTGAAAATCCTGACAGAAGCTATTTCTCCAGGAAGCTTTTCCGGGTCTAGGGACATTCATAACGCTCTCCCCTGTGTAAATTATCTGATGTCTAATGGTGGCAGACGCATAGACACACACACAGACTGTGATTGCGTAAGCCTTGTTTCCTGAGTAAACCGTGCTGAAGGAACCTATCAAGAATGCTAATCAGAATTTGAGACCTTCAAATACTGTATGATATAACATAGATACAGCTTTTCATGTGAAGTTACAAAACATATATATATGACTCAGTATATGTGTGTATTTAGAGTTTATAGATATCTCTGTGTGTGTGTGTGTATATATATATATGCACAATTTTCCATATAATAGAAACTTTCTTCTTCAGGCCGCAGATTATCAGTTTGGTTGCCTGCGCCTCACAATTCGATGTGGCTCAGGTTGCTGGATGATTCATCCAGAATGTGAAAGGGGCAGAATGGGTTGTCATTTACCCATAATACAGCTTGCAGTAAATGCACCCTGGACACCCACATATTTAGGAACCCAGCTTACTTGTGAAACCTTTTTTCACCCCTCTGATTAATATGGAGACACTGGTGTGAGTCTGATACACTCTGCTCATCAGGGCAATGTGTAGAGACTTGCTGAGCTGAGACATAAATATGGCCTAATCATCAAATGTGGATCCAGGTCTCCCCTGCTGAGCAGGTAACAGCCTAAAGTGTTTAAAACTGGTACCTGCCCAGCATGCGGTATCTTAATCAGCATCACATTCCTGCACTTCCTCCCTCACTTTGGTCTACAGAGACAATGACCTCAGGAAGACAATTTTATTTTAGTGTTCAAATTTGCCTATATTAATATATTTTTAACTCCTGCATTGCCTCACAGATGAGCACCGCAACCTCTCTGCAAAAGAAAAGGTCATCTGTACAAAGGGAATTATAATGAGAGATCATTAGATGGAAGGTTGAAAACTGAGAACCTTAATCAGCAGCTCAAGAGTTCACAAATTTTTCCAGTTTTCATAATTTTACACCAAAAATCAGAAGTTAGGCTGGTATAGGAGAGATTTACAAGTCACATTCCTCTCCTGCAAACTGCACAGTTGCAGCATGGCTGCAAACAACTGTGGTTGCCTGAGAAGGTCTAAGCAGAAGCAGCTCATCTCTAAAGATGCTGTCTCCCCATCCAACCTGCATGCAGATATCCAGCTCCTGGAGGCTCCTGAAATCTGCCTATGCCATCATCCTTCTTTCTGGGCAGCTCCAGAAAAAGAAAAAAAAAAATTGTTTTTCCCTTTGCTACTCAAGTCCTGTTGGGCACAGACAGGGTGTGTATGGACTTCTAAAGAATTCAGTGGTTGCTTTTTGAATTTCAACCCTATTTATTGTGATGAGGGACATATTTCCTTGGAGGAGGCCTGGTGTCCTACTGGTACCTGGCCGCAGACAGGGACCAAATGCCTAGAAACCCATGGGTTTCATATATGTCTGGACAACCCACTTGCACCTCAGTTTTAGGATGGGCTGAGGGACTGAGAAAGGCTCTGAAAATGTTAATACCTGAGCCCAGCCTTGAGCATCCCTCCTCCATGCATCTCCTCGGAGGCTGCAAGTTCCTGGCACACTCACTTCCTCCCCTCTGGTTGCCTGGTACTGAGGCTGGAGGCACCCAATGTCCCCTTCCAGGTAAGAAAGGTCCCAGGAGAGCAAGAGGAGTCTCCTGGGTGCCTAAGCTTTGTTTCCCACTTTGACGGCAGCGGCAAAGCCGGGTGGCAGCCGAAGCAGCAGGAGGGCTTATCTCCATCTCCCAGCACTTCCCCCGGCGTGCGTGTGGGAGCTGGCGCGCCACGCATTTCCAGCTTCAGGGGGGAGAACCACGGCCGGGCCAACAGGAAGGCTTTCTCGCCATGCGCCCGCACGCCCCGGCCGCGTCCCGCCGTCCGCGGGAGTGCAATCGGGCAGCTGCAGGGATTTCCCGTCGCTTCCGCCCGGGCGGGTGCAGGCCTCTCCATCTCTTCCTGCGAGGCCAGCGGCGGGTCGGCAGTGGCCGTCAGGCCTCAGGAAACCGCCAGCCGTGAACAAGCGGTGGCAGGCGGGGGCGAGGAGGTGGAGGTGGCCAAAATCTATTTGTTCGGTGGCCGCCGCCGCATCGACACGCGCTGGCTGGGCTGGAGGAAAACAAAAGGGGGATGTCTGCTTCAAAAAGGCAGGAAATGAAGCAGCACGGGGGACGGAGAGACCTATTGGGACTGGGCTGGGGCTTTTCTCTCTTAACCTATTGTTTCATTATATTAAAAAAAAAAAGAAAAAAAGACAGAAAAAAAATAATAAATTGAACACATCCTGTGACCTCTTATCAAACCATCGGGAAGAAAAACAAACAGCTCATTCATCTAAAGGCTGAGAGTGTTTTTGATGTGACTGCTGGACTCGTTAAATCCGTCAGGCCAGACAGGCTGCAGAGGGGTTGGGAGCATCACCCCTTCCCAGCCCCCTGCTCGCTGCCTCACTTTCTTTTGACTTTTGTGCCAGGCGGGAACTGTTTGTTAGCAAGAGTTTCTATATACAACATTGGGCATTTCCCAGCCAGCGACGGTCCCCCTGGCCCCCCAGGACCTCTGTTCCCTGTGTGCAGGAAGTCTTTCATTCCCCTCTTATCTGCAAACCAGAAGATATTGATGACTGGTGTTTCTCCTGCTCCACATCCCCTCCCTTTTTTTGGCCAGACACCTATCATTTTCCACTCCTTTTTTTCTTCCAAAGGAGATGACATTTAAGGGAAAACAATGCCATTGCTTTATTTAGCTCTTACCTATGATTTAAAAAAATATATTCTTTTATCACTACCATACTTATGAAGAGTCAGACTCTAAAGGGCTACAAATCTGACCTAGCAAAACCTCAGCGAGTCCTGGTTCACACACACATCCACACAAACTTGTTTACATCATGCTTATAAAAAAAGCAGTATTTGCTTCTTGGATCTTTGGCTAAGCTCTCAGATTTTTAAAGCCAGAAGGGGTCATCAGGTCACTTACGCTAAGCTGCTCTATAATTCCAGTCTTAGTATTTCACCCATTTCCCACTGTAGCGAGCCTAATAAATCATGTTGAGCTAAACGACATCTTTCAGGAAGGCATCCGCTCCCGATTTGAAGACTTCAATAGGTGGAGAACCCACCATATCCTCTAGTAGCCTGGGTCATTCAACTTTAGCAAAGCACTTAAATTATCTTCTGAGTAGAAACTGGTGTGCTATTCTGACACACAATGCAATCTTATGGACAAATCTTTTCCAGCTTCAGAAGAAGGGCACAGTTAAGTGACCAGCTCTACAAAGATGATGTATAGAGGATGTAGTGAGGAGTTACATCATCTGATTCAACCAACTTAAAACTAATGAGAGCTGCGTTTACCAGAGATACATCCCTTTTCTGTGGTGTATAGCATGCCTACTGTCTTGCAGTGGCCTTACCTCAAGTCCCTACAATAATGGCAGTGAAAAGGTAAAAGGGAATAGCTCAAGTATTACTGAAATCCCAGAGACTGGAAAGGTCCATTTAGCATAAATGTGAGAACTGTGACTTTGGCAGCTTGGATGAAGGGAAGTTATCCATCCAAAGGTTCTTTCACGAGAAAGGACAATGTGTTTTTCCTACTATATGACCTCCACGCTGAGAGGAAATCCAGGTATACTCAACAAGATATTTTACTCCCCAGTCTGCTCCAGATGGGTGGTAGGGATGTGGGCTGTGCTGACTTGGTCCAACAGTAGAAAATCCCACACCTACATGATCTTCATACTATTGCCAGTCCATTGAATAACTGAAACATCAAACAATTAAAGGGTAACCCACAAATGTAGACTCTTTTGGTACTAACACTGATTTAAAATTTTCAGCAGAGATGATGATCCTTATATTAAATTTATAAATATATAACAGAAAATCAGGCCATAGCACAGTTAAGATTATTTTTTAGGTGCATCATTGCTACTGGTGCTTCATTTACCAGAAAGCAGGCCATGGTAAAAGTGCAATGATATATAATTGTGAAACACTGTTTGGAAGCTCACTTGACCTTTCAGTCTTGGTACTTTCTATATTAATCCCATGCTGCATAAATTATAAGAGGGAAGATAAATATTTAGTTTCTTACTGTTCTGAACAAAATCTCACAATGTTTTCTTTGCAGGCTGAAGAAATTCAGAGGCAACCAGGAAGGAGGCAGACAGCCCAGTTGTCTTCCCATGATACTGGTAACACAAACTGCACATCTAATTGCAAAAACAGAGAATGAGGAAGGGAATTGCAGGCAGTGATTTTTTTTTTTTTTTTTCCAAATTTTCAGTGAGAGATAAATACAGGAGAGTGGAAGAAAAAAGGGAAAAAGAAGACTAAGGAAAAGGATTTTATTCAATTCACTGACACCATGGTACCTAAATTTGTTCTAGATTTATGGAAAGACTTTCAGAAGAGTAAAGAGGAGTTAAGCACCTCCCTCCAATTAATATTCAGTGCAAATTACTCTCAGAGGCTTTGAACATTTCCCCACTAGGTACCTTCAGGGGAGAAAAAAAAAAAAAAAAGCCCCTCCAAACCAAAACATACAACTCAGAATCTGATTTTTTCTCTCTTTGATTTATCAGGATAAATTAGGACTGTTTGGTAGAAAAATTTTGCCCAGAGGATTTAGATATATGTAAGCAATTTTCCTCTTATTCTTACCACACTGTTGTGTTCAAAAGCATTTCAAGAACTTGATAAAGTTGCCCAGTAGGTCAAACGTTTAACTCGAACCAATTACCCTGAGTAACATCAGTGCTTTCTTTAACTAATTTATCCTTGACTATCTTCATTGAGATAACTTTGTGTCCTGAAGCTGCTTCTAAGTTCCCATGAAGTTTAGTTCCAGTTTTTTGTTTCAGCGGAAGAAGAAATGGCACAGTGCAGGGACTGTGAGTTAAATCACTATTGCAGATGATTGTAGATCCACAAGGGAAGAGGTCAAGAGTGAGTATTTGGTATCATTTTGGAAACTGGAGAGATAAGTTAAAGCAGAGAAATGAGGAAGAAGGGAGATAACTGACTAAAAACTGATAGCCTGTAATTTCTAGCAAGTCTGAAACTGACAGTTTAAATGTTTCTGTTTTTTTACTGATCTTACTGACAACCTGAACAGCTGATGTTACGGACTTCTTAGTTTCCAGGTTCTAGAAAAATTGACACACATCAAATAAGCATAAAATTTTTGTATGGATTGGACTTGGAATTCCTAAGGTGCCTTCATCTGATGAGTCTTCCTGCCTCTTAAGACCACTTCATTTTATTAAAATCACAATATACTGGTGGTCCTGAAGCAAACAGGACTTCTAGAGCCTTTAGAGGGAGTCCTATGCAAAGAGCAAGTGTGAAGCTCTTGAAGGCTATCTTATCCCCTCATCGAGTGTTAATGGGATTTGTATTGATTCATTGATGGGAGATTACACTCCTTAGTGTCTTTGTCATTAATACTTATTGGTAAAATGTACAACATGTGGAAGGTCAATATCTCATCCATATCTTTTTTTTTTTTTTCCCCTAGTCTTATTCCTAGTAGTTGGAAAAGTGGCTCTGAGATAGCAGCCAACTGCAACAGAGGCTATTAAAATAGGCGCCAGCTACCAGCAGCCAAAAGGAAACCTTAAAACATTGATTTTCACACACAGATTGGCTCCACTTGTTCCTATACATACAGTACCAGAATGACAAAAAAAAGTTAGACAAATATTTATACATATGGCTAATGAGAACACCTGGCATAGCAGGCAAACAAGCTAATGGGAAAAAGACAGAATGGATGTGGGTCTCATGGTGTGTATTGCATCCCAAGCAGCTTGTTTTTTCTACTGATGTGTCTTTCAAAGAGCCTTTTGCTCCACCACATGAATGTGCTAGATCTACCACCCTTGAAAACAGTTGGGTTCCCACTCTACCTCAGGGCAAAAGCAAGAGCCACCCCACTTTGGAGGAAGGCTCATTAAAACCTTCAGGTACCAGTGCCTTTGCAGAGATGTTTAGTAAGCTGGTGATGGCATTCAGATATAGAAAAATGTCTCCTAGGACCCAGGCTGGCACCACCAATTTATCTCATGTTGACCACAAAATAACCATCACCTAATAAAGACTTTCATTTATTACTAGTGACTGGTGAACCCCTGGAGGTTTGCTTGGAACAAATACCAATTCAGCTGCCAAACCTTATCTGAACTATCTGAACCTCTTGTGTCTAAAAAAATTGGGCTGGAAATCTCATCAGATAAGGATTTGCTCTGTGATTGACCGTAGTTATTGCTTCCAGATGGGCTAGAATTACTGACATAACTGCCCTTTCGCTTGGTATTTGGTGTATCCAATTCTGGCTCAGACTTTAGGAAAAAAAAGTATAGGTAACCAAAAAATATATGTATCTTTTATATTGTATAAATTTGAATTGCTCTTCATTTTTCTAGTTTTCACTTTCCAGTTTCTATTTCCTACTTGGTCCTGAGCTTCAGGGAAATCTGATTTTTTTTTTTCAGCAGACTGTCCTTGTTGTAGTTTAGCCCTGCTCGGGACTAAGACACACAGTCTCTCACTCACTCCCCCCACCCTCCAGTGGGACGGGGAGGAGAATTGGTAAAGAAAAGATGGCAAAACTGGTGGGTTGAAATAAAAAAAAAAAAAAGTTGAAGAGAATAACAGAAGAAAACAAACAAACCTGATAACAGAAAACACTGAAGCACATATAATAGCTCACAGCAGATCCTGATGCCTGGCTCCCTCCCAAGTAGCAAGAACCTTCTCTTGCCACCATCCCCACTTTATATACTGACCCTGACATCACATGGGATGGAACAGCCCTTGGGCTTATTTGGGTGAACTATCCCAGTGTTGGCTAATTGATAAACTATCCCAGCTGTGTCCCCAGCCACAGGTGTCACCAGCTCCAGCTCCTCTCCCAGCTCAGGTGAAAATTAACTCCATCCTAGCTGGAACCTGGACAGCCCTCTGACTCCAGTGAAATTTTTACACATTGGCCTGCCTTGTTTTCATAAGAGTCACAGTAAAAGTAAGCAATCTGGAAGGACGGGAGGATGGACATACTACCCCATTTAGGAGAGCTGCTAAATGAAAAGCCAGGATACATACAGATAACCGAAACTGTCTGCCTGAACTTTGACTTTTTTTTTCCTTATGAAAAGAAGTCAGATAAATATTCTGTTCAAAAGATGCCCACAACAATTCAATTTCTAAATATTTCCTTTGATTATTTAAATGTTTACAGTGTACCAGATTTTTAAGTGTAATGTTTCATTCAGTCAAACAAGCCTTCTTTTTTTTTATTTCTTGGTTTGCTGAAATTTTTGCAAATTGTTTATCAGTGTTGATTGACAACAGTTCCGAGTTCCTTAGCTAGACTTTTTCTGAACAAACAGAAACTGAAAATTCCTTTGTCGTATTTTTATGGAATAAAACAAAAGCTACTGGAGCAGTAAACAAGAAACCAAAATCCTCCAGAAAGACAGTATCATTGGTAGGAAGGAAAAGACTGGCACTGATGGTGGGCCAGGACTCTGAGAATGAGAAGCTTGAATTTTACATCAGAAGTGCAAGGATCCAGAGAGGAGCTGAGATTGCTTGGATTTTTTTTACTGTCAAGACTTTCCATAGACCACATGAGTGACTAGCAGATGCACCAGAAGGATTGGGATAAAAAGGCAACCAGAGTTGGTATGTTTGAAAAAGCAAAGTGTCTCTTGCAAATGAGAAGAAAAAATGTCCATTACTGTAAATCCACGACATGTCCAGAGGCACCATGTGATTTTGATGGTACAGCATCTTCATGCAGAGTCACCTAGTAATTAGGAAGGGAGGAATTCCCACCTGAGTACAGGTCAATCGTCCTGCTAGTTCTCTAGCCTGTCTCTGTCAGCGCCAGTTTTGAAAGATGGACTGTAGAGTAGTTTCCCAAGGGAAGTAGTGGAAGTCCCGTGTCAGGGGACTTTTACAACTAGACCAGACAAAACACTAGAAAATGTACTGTAGCTGTAGCGAGCAATTCTGCATCAGCAGGGAGATGGATTGAATGATCTAATATGGCTCTTCCATCTGCAATTCCTGTGAGTCTATGAATCACATTTCTGTGTGGCAATGCAGCCGAGTAAATACAGTGCGGCAGCATCATCAGCTATCTTGGTATCTCTGTAACAGTAACATGAGTAAATTAGGCAGACAAATTCCAAAAAGGGATATATTTGACTCTCCAGTTCTAAATCCATCTGTTCAAACTGGCTATAGTACAGTACGCTCCTGCTAATTCCTAAGTGGTTCAGGCTGTATAACAAGATATTTTGTGTCAGGTATGCTATTAACAAAGAACTAAACCATTATTAGTTCATGTTTTGTGGTACAGAGCCAGTGTTTCCTAACTCAGCTGGCACGTTTGGGATTAATACAAAGAGTGACCCAGCTATGTATAGCCTCTGTGCATTTTAACTTTAACCATATGGAAGGATCTTGCAAAAGTAGACTATAAAAATTGAAAATCTGTCAGTTTAAGATGCAAAGTGTCTTTTGACTGGAAAAGCAAGGGTGGAGGGCTTGAAATATCTTATTACCAGACAAATGAGCTCAGCTTCATCCTGGTCCTGTGCCCAGATGATCCAGACATAGATGAATTCATAGACAGTTGGGTGGGTGTCAAAGCTAACCAAACTTTTCTTTTGTACACTCAACCAAGCCCAGTGGGTCAACTAGGCTTAGGAAGACCTCTAACTTGTTGATTGGTTTGGAAAGGGAAATATCAAATATATCAAACTTCACCTCCAACAGTAATCACTGCTGAACAGAATTATGTGAAACATATTTGCATGATACTTCTGTGGAAGTAAGGGCCACATACAGAGTTGTTACACAATTCAGTGTTTCACTCTGACACATTTACTTAACAGAGGAAAATTCTCTAGCAACCAGGAAGATACTTTTAACTGTTTTTCATAAATCAAAAGGAAAACAAATGTTTATGACCTTTCTTGTTCTTTTTATTGCTCCCACAACCACTAAAGGATTATTTTTCTCATCACTACTCAATTCCTCTTCTCACAGCCATGATATTTCCATAGCTCTTCTCTACTATCTTCATTAAGTGTTACCGTATTTCCTGGATTTGTACTGCGCTGTTTCTGCCACACCTGCAGGAACATATTTGACAATGTGCAGCCCCAAAAAGCCTTGTTCCCCTGAGTAGCTTCTGAGAGAAACAAGAATGACTCAGCTCCAGTGCATCACTTGTAATAGCGGAGGCCTGCATCACTAAGGGATTGAATTAGAAAGGCAAACCTCATTAGATTTCTGAGATTTGACATTACATTTGAAGTTCTTCTATCTCAAGTGCAAATAATGTGATTTGGGAAGAGCGATTATTACAGTGTACAAACGTATCTGTGTAGATCTATCCATGTAGCTGTATGCTCACAGCATGTACAGCACATCTGAACAGAGGGGCTGGATGTTTATATGGGACATCATGTGAGACTGTACACCTACATGTACTTGTGTGTGTGCATATTCCCACCACATTGTTGAATGTGCAGGTTTTCAGTTGTCAACAGGCCCTCACGAGTACCCTGACTGACTATTCATGAAGGTACTGGAGAGCTCACTTTCATGACATTTAGACCTGTTGATTTATTCATTCTGAGCCGCAGCATCATTTCTTCACTATTCTTCATTCATTTTTCCCTTGTTTAAAAAGTTTCATTCACCCGGTCATAAATAAGTAAGTAAATAAATAAATAACCAGCATGTGGCTTGGGTAACCAATTCCACACCTTTGTGGAGAATGAAATTGAACTGTTTATAAATAAACCATAAGCTGAAATGTGTTTGCATAAACTATTTGATAAACACTTAGGAAAAGAGCTATTGGGAAAAAAATCCATCTTCCTAGTTTTCACTGCGAAAGTAAAAACCATTTTTGGGGAAGAGAAATGTTCACACCTTTTCCTTTATTTTTGGACCGACTCAGCATAAAACCCATTAACAGAAAATGCTGATATTCATAACAGATTACTGCTTGACCTTAAAAGTTTTTTCCGCTAATACTGAAAAATGAGTTGGTCATGTTCATTACTGGTAAGGACTGTCTGTCTGTAGCTTTCTCAAGGTTTGGCACACGATCTGGACAAATTAGTCAAATCCCCTTACCAGTCAAAGGAAAGAAACAGGCTCCTTTCTAGGCCAGCCCAAGAAAGACATCTGCAGTAGGTGGTATGAAGAGCTATGGAGTGACAAGCCGAGCAAGCAGCTTTGACATCTAGCTTTTGGTTGGCTGAAGCTGGATAAGATGGGTACCTCCATAAGGTCCTATCAAACCAAGATAGCATTTGTTTCTGGTGTTATTTACAGTCATTACTCAACTACCAAAGGACTTAAGAACATCAGATGAACTACATCTGTATAAACACTGTAATAACAAAACGCAACATCTTTTCCGTGGCTGTGGAATGAACATCAGCATTAAATAATTAGATATGTATATTTACACTATACCTGGTTTGTACCTGGATTTACTAGAAAGGAAACTACAATTACAAAAACCAAAATGTTTATATGACTGTGGGGCAAAACAGACTGCAAAGGCTGCAGAACTCAGAAAGGATTTTTATTACCTGTGGGTTTCTGGATGAGACAAGGCGTACGCTGAGAGATTTGTACTACAATATAGCCCCCAAACTTAAATGTTGTGACATTAGCAAGTAGCTTATAATTAAAGTATGTTGCCATTTCACCAGGCTTTCATTTATAGGATAAAGTGCAAATTCTATTCTGTGTGAACTTTAGATACATCCAACTTTTTTCTTTGTTCTTTTCTTTAAAGCTTTGCAACAAATGCATCTCCATATGCTTATATTAGTTAATCTAGTATTAAACATATTGGCTGTGCAAAATGTTGGCATGCATTAATAAATGTTTTCATTTTTTTATTCTTTTTTTTTTCCCCCCTTACTTTAAATTCTTCCTTTGACTACACAAGCAACAGCTGTCTAGCTTCCTGTTCAGTACTGGATCTAATGCCTCTACAGAAATCTAGGTCAAAACACTTGGAATGCATGAATATCAAACAGAGTTTTCAAAACAGCAAATGAATACATCTTTAACTGGTGACATTTTCCTGTAGCATATGGCTGCAAGCTCAGGGGACTGCATGCTTTTTTGATGAATATGTTCCGTCAAAAACTAAGGAATGGCAGTGGGCTTATATCACCTTCTGTTTTGCCTTGTGAAATGATAATGCAAACTCATAAATGGATACCACTATCACAAGACTTCTGCCTTTTGTCCAATCCCAGAGTAGTACAAGGTCTAGTGGTTAAGAGCCTAACACTTTGGTCATGTTAAAGTATAAAAGATAACTGTCAAAGATGCTTTTTTTGTAAAGCACTTGCCCATGTCATGGAAGGCACAAGATTACCCGCATTTCTATACTGGTGGGAAACAGCAACATGCGGTACCAGGAAAGAGATATAGATTAATTCTAAAATTCTGGAAAGACATTAAACCATGCATATAATTTCTGCAAAAGAATAGCATGATATAACAAAGGTAATAATAATATAGTTCAGCTTGCCAGCACAAACATGCAGGGAAAGTTGTACACTTTTAATGATAGAAATAAGAGCATAAAAGAATGAACTAAAATTAAAGTGTCGGCATCTTGATAAACCCCATATCAACACTAAAGTGACAGTCCAAAGAAAGCTGCTCTAACAAGCTTGTCTGTTATTCTCTGAGAAGAAAGTATGGGTTTGGCAGCAACACCAGACACTGTTGAATAATTAACCAACTACCAATTCTGACCAGTAGGAAATGCTGGAGCTGTTATTTCTGATCATGTATTCATCTTCTCAAATAACAAAAAAAAAAGTTAATGCCTAATATCTCTTTAGGTTGATGAAGCAGGTAGAAAATAGTCTAAATAAATACTCTCAAATATTCCATAAGATCTAGGGCTAGAGATGCATGTCAGCTGGAAGCACAGAGCGGCTCACTCACTGGACTTGCAGGGAATCGTGCAGGGGTTTAAAATATCACTGTGGCCAAGGTCTTTGCAGGTTCTCATCTCCAATACCCTGTGGGATGTATTGGGACAAACAAATGCTGAATTCAGGCCTCTTTAAAACAGCCAGCGGGTTTTTTTCTGGGTTGACACTCAGGGAGCAAACGTGAGAGTTGAGCCCATCTAGATAAGCTGTGATTATAAGAAACTACACTTTTATATGAAAGTCTGGTTTTAAACATCTCCTCAGGTCATGTAAAGGCTCTTTGTGGCTGGCTACGTATCACAGCTTCTTGCGTATTGTGAAGTCTCTTTTCAGTTTTGTAGACCGCCCCAAACTTTCTGGCATCCTTCATCTCCCAAGCTCCATATTAAACCAACCACGAATGCAAATTTTATTGTTTCTCTGATATTTCACCAGTCTCACACTACCTTGCTGGCTCAGCTTGTAGGTCTGGGCAAAGACTGAAGAAATAGCATCTGAAAGGGAAAGAGTTTCAGAATTCAGTGTATTTTAAATATTTTTTTAAACAGTTCTTGTAAAGAAAATTAGATTACTAAAAGATGGAAGGATGGACAAATGAAATCAACAAACAAAGAATGGCTGTCGTTGGCCTCCTGTGCACTCCTCATAGTTTGTAGGACACATATCTGTTTGCGAAGTTATTTCAGGTAGGTGCTTGATATATATTTTGCAAAAAAAAAAGTAATTGGTTAAATAGAAATTAAAAATATCAATCCTTTTGAAAGAGGTAGTTTTATTTTCCCTGCATTTTTCTAGCACTTCTAAGTGCAGCTATGGAAACTTGTAGTCTCTTCCCCCTCCCAAACCCCGCCCTTTGTCTCCCGTGTTGTCTTTATCTTATCGTTGCTCAGGTGAAGCTTCATTGCATCTAACCCTAGAAGGGGAATAGCAAGTGTTTAACCTTCACACTATGAGCAAATCTATTTCTTACAACTATCCCTATCAACATAATATCTATGATAGGGGTTAACTGATTAAACTATGCATGTATTTAGTCACTGGTGACCCCTTCGTTGTGTCATCCAGTGATCCACTCAATATTTTCTCCCTGGTTAAGAAATATTAACAATTCATTCCATATTATCCATTTGAATTACTGTCCTTTAGTTTATAAAAATAAAAAAAAGCCCATTTTCACAAAGCCTTTCTAAGAAGTTAATGAGATTTTTTTTAATATGTTCTCTTTATTTATAACACTGTACTTTTTTATTGTTTGAATGTTTTAACTCAGGTACATTTGTCCTATCAGGAAAGTAGTAAAATTTACATTTAATGTTAGGCAAATGAACCAAAATGCCTGGTTGGTACAGGATGAGAAGTAACAAATCAAACCACTTCATTTTGAAGAAGAAGATCTATCTTCTCTGAAATCAGCTGAAAAAAAATACTACAACTTAGTTGTACTTTCTTTAGTTCTCTAATTCCTCTGTTTAAATTAAACCGAAGGATCTGTATACTTACATATCTGTCCAGCTATGGGAAAGAGAAAGATAGGAGAGCTACACAGCTAACTGAGCAGGGGCAGAAATGTTTGAGCTATGAAAGCAAAGCTCATTTATGTTCTAAGCTTATTTTATTTTTCTTAAATCAACATTAAGAAGGAAAAGTTGAGATATTAATTACCCGTTTACTGCCAATGTAGCGGAAAATGTAATTTATAGACCACTTGCAAAAAAGTGCTTGCTTAATTTAAGAACTCAAATTATTCAAATAACATTTTGAATTTGATTATTCGTATAATTGAAATGTTGCTCTCACAGCCTGAATTGCTTCTCTGAGTTACAACCTGAGCAACATTTAACCAAGACCACACTCACTGTAGAGATTATCACAAATGTGAGCAGGAAAGGAAGAGAAACTAAGCCCACATACAGCATTTACTTGGATAAATTTATTGGCAAAGCATCAAGGCTTAATTTGAATTTGGGGTTTCCACAGGCTTTAGCAGCTCTATACACACAGAGATGTTGCCACTCCCTTTATTTTTCCATATAGACGATGAACAAATCAATTTATTCCTACAAATCTGCATCCCTGAAATGAGTGATGTGAAGAAACCAAATCATCTATGTCTGAACTGGCTGGCAGTGCCTTTAATCAAGCGCTGATCACTGCATTGTGACCAAGGTGCAACCAAATTTATGTTCTGATCCACTGACTCAGAAATTTTGGAAATTGAGATGTATAGATGCTGATCTGAAGTTTGCTCAGTCCTTCTCTAAGACCTTCGTGAATTCTCTATACAATCTTGCCACTGAATATATTCTGTGGAAAAATTACACTGAAAGCAGGGATCCTACTTCAGAAATTTGACATGAATAATATGAAATGTATTTCCCTTTTCTGCAATGCCAGAAAAAATCAATACAGCTAGATACAGGCTATCTATTGAGTAAAATCTTAATTTTGCTTAGCAAAGATACCTTTGAAGTCAAAAGATATCAGCCTGTATCTTTTCAGTTTCAAAAACGAGCGTTTCCTATCCATAATAAGAGGGAGAATGAGATTAAATGAGATTAAAGAGAAATTCAACATTTCGTACTTGGCACCTAAAACATTCATGGAAATAAACCTTGTGAAGCACAGAGCATATAAAGCTTTAGTGAAACGGGAGAAGACCTACTTTATATTTAAAAAATGGATTAAGATACTTAAACAATCTTGCATCTGTAAAGAAAGAGTCTCACCTGGCCTAGAGCAAGTTTGATTCCAGTGCACCTGGATTTTCTTAGTAATAGCACCTCAGCCTTTCCAGGATTTAGAAAAAAGTCAGACAGATCTAACCCTGTTAAGATTCCTATTTGTATATATTTTTTAAATTCTCTACAGTAAACACATATCAATTATTTTTTACTTAATGTGTAAAGGATATTATAGTTATTTATTGGATATAATCATTAGAAATAATTTATTATTCTTGGCACGTTTTCCATGATATTCTCCTCCTCTGTCTCCACTTGGCTGTTAGGGAAGCCAAGGGATCCTCAGGAGGTGGAGCAGCTCATGTTTGAGTATCTGACTATAGGAAAAAAACATTAAGATTTTCTTTCCACCAAAGAAGAAAAATGCATAATGGGAGATGCATCCAGAAAAATTTTATTTTTTCTCATGTGTCTAGGTGGAGATGAGTGGTGCACATTCTTTAAATTGGACAAGCAACATAACTTCTTTTAGTGTCTTAAAATGATTTAAAACTTTTTTTTTTCTGAAAAATATAGATAATAAAAATGAACCTCAACCTGGGGTATACTCAGAAAGATTAGGAAGTGTTTATAAACAAGTAAAAATAAAATGTGGTAATAAAACAATGCCCCACAGCTTTAGGTATAGGTATTTTTGCTTACTTTATGTATGACAAGAAGTTCTCAGGAAAGCATGCTAGTCCATCATGAAAACTTTTTTGGACTCTGATGTTGTTATTAACAAATCTAATGGCATCCTGCTAAATCAAACAAATCAAAACAGACCCCAAACTGTGGGATTTTCAAAGGAGATGTGATAATTCTTGTCTCATTGAGTTTGAGTACTTAACTTCATCAGAATCTGAAAATCCTATCCATAATCAGAGACTTAGTGTATAACAAGCTGGAAGGATTTTAAATGACAGATGAGCTTTGAGAACTACAGACGAAATTAAGTAGAAGGTTTTTTTTCCCCCACATTCTCAATGTCTCCAACAACTATGCTTTGTACTTTGCTGCCGAGAATATGAAACACTTGGACAGCCAATGGCACGATGTTTTCTGTTAGGTTTTTTTTCACACCCTTCTTTCTCAGCTTGTCTTTTCTTGTCTAGTCTTTTCTTTTCTAAACAGATCTAACTCACTCTTCACATTTCAGTTTCCCCATCCTCCAATCTTTATTATTCTTTCCTTCTAGTCAGGCTGCCTTTCAGCGAGGAAAAAGAGGGGTTAATAAAGCCATGATTAAGCTGTAAAAGGCTGACATTTAGATATCAACTATGAATCAACTGCTGAAGCATTAGTGGAAATTATTTTGTTTTTTTTCCCTCTAACACGGGCACCCTTTGCTGCAGCTTTTCTCTTTTTACATCCCACTTCTTCAAGGTCCAAGGAGACAAATTACAAGTTGTGTCTCTGCATCCATGGCCTTCCCCCACTGTGTGCTCACCTTCCAAGTCTCAACAATAAAAATTCAGAATGTTTTTTAAAATTTAAAGGTAGAATTATGAAACACAGTGGAGTGGCTTATCTCGGGAGCGTTTTACTCTTGCTCGCAGGCAGCCAACTGAGGCGCGAGCCAAACTAGACAGAGAAGAGAGGAGAGAGGCCGCACAGAGACCCCATTAGCGATTCCCCCGCCACAGTCTGAGTGGCAGCTGGGAACAAGGCACTAACTGTTTGCCCGTTGCCCATTCTTGTGTTATTGGGTAAAATAAAAGTTCTTTTTTTCTCTGAGAATCTTTGTACGATAAAACAACTCTCAGTCTTTCGCAAGTCAGGGGCGAGGAGAAAAGGGCCTCAGTGTAAAGTGCTGCAAACTGGCACATTGTTTCCAGTCATTTTCTCACTATTCACATATAAGGAGAAAGAAGAGGGGGGAAAAAAAAGGGCAGAGAGATGAGAAAGGAGAAAGAGGGAGGAGGGGCGTCTCAGGGTATCTTTTGACAGAAATGTCAGATGTGCGGGGCTGCTGGGGGAGGAGAAGGTGAAGTGTGTGTCTAAGGAGGGCAAGATTTTCTTGAAAGTCTCCAGCTGAACTCCTGGCTATGTGCGTCCCCCAGCTCTGACTCTTTGCCTGTCCCTGTTTTCTCTCCTTGGGTAAGACGGGATAGATACTCGCTCTATGAGATCCAGAGGTCGGAGCAATCTGAACGCTGCTTTGCAGAGAAAGGACAAGATGGGCACTTCGATCCCTCCCCTTGTTGCATTTCTTGTGGTTTTCCTAATAACAGACACGCTTTGCAATTTAATTAGCAGAAACTCTACAGAGCTGAAGGTCTGACTCATAATGTCACGTTCCGATTTCGGATGAGAGGAAGGCCGCTTTTGCACATGACATCTTATATTTCCAGGGATCAACAGCATAATAAATAGCCAGACAAAGGTTTTTAATGAAATCTTTTATTCAAGAGTCTCACATGAACTTGGCTTATATTAGGTATTTCCACAATAATAATAACTAAAATACTAAAGAGCCACGTGACACTAATTAATGCACAAAATAGGGCAGAGCAACTCCCTAAACCGCAGTAGGATAAATTCTCCAACACCTGGATGAACAAGCACCTAGAAGCCCTGGTCACATCTACCCTGCTCAAAATGCTACTCACTAAGCCCTGAACTTGGGAGATAAGTGTTTCCTCCAGCAAAAATTCAGGACCTTTAAAATCATTATGGAGTGACAACACAAGCAAACATAGGGTTAGTGGCATCACAATGAAGATTCTGTTTTTTCTTTCATAGTTCCTTTAAAGTAGGAAAGACAAAAACATCCTAAAAGGGACAAGAAAAGTGTGAATCCAAAAGTAAGGAGAACTTAGAGGACTGATAAAGAAGCCGTAGGTAAGAGTAAGGCATGCCAGCAGGAGGCATGGAAAACTATGGTACAGCATTAACTTGATGATTAATTTATTCTCATGCCATGGATTGGATGTAGACCCAGTCTGAATAGAGAGGCTGCTGGATTTCTTGAACATCAAGCCACCCCTAAGACATAGTGAGACCGCAACTCCCCAAAACCTTCCGCTCAGAAAACCCATACATGATTACACACAACATGGAGTCCTCAGTGAACGCCTCCTGTTAGAGTCTCACTCTGTAACTTAAGTTACCATGAGGTTTTACTTCAGTAGAAGGAGCGTGGTGAGAGTGATGCAGTTCCAGCTGAGGGAACATTGATTGTGTTCATTCAGCCCCCACAGCCTGAAAATGCTCCTTATTTATTTTATTCAAGTTCTTGTTACAACACATCCCTGAGTTGCCAAGCTACTTTTTTTCCACTAGCAAAAGTCCTTTCCTTTTCCCTGCTCACTTATGTGATGAAATCAATCCCAAGAGCACTCTGGTATTTCACTCTATTTTTGGCCCCCTAGTGCCAAATCTGTTTCATCATAGCTACGGGTATTACACCAGAGAGAGCTCAATATTTTATAGAACTCATATAGCCTTGGCTGCCATGGTTTTATAGTTAAATATGGTACTGAGCTGAATCAGATTTGTTTCCAGCTTTGGGATGGCCAGGACCCATGTTCTGAGCAATTAAATCCAGGTTATCTCTAATGCCATCGGCAAGCTTCTTTGTTTAGTAAACAGGTATTAAAAACAACATATACAGTGAATTTGTATTATGATTACAAGGATTTCATAGCTTCATGGCTGCCAGTTCAGGCATACATAATGCTAGAGAAATAGTTCTGTCACTTGAACTGTCATCCAGTAAAAATAAAAATTATTGGCCAGGGAATAAAGGATGAAGCAAGTTCAAGTACTGGAGCAGAAGTTTGTGAGCCAGAACTGATCCAGCAGAAGCTAGAAGTATATTTGCACATAAGCGAGTAAATTATGTACTTGTCCACTCCATAAGTGTTAAAAAAGTCAGCCCACTCAGCAAGAAGTGAACGTGTTGCAACAAGACGGGTGCTGTTTCCTTCAAAGCAAATGAGGAAACTCTGTCTCTCCTACCTTCCCATGGTGTCTAAAAGCTTTGTCTGAGCACAACCCACAAACTGCATTGGACAAGGGCTGTTACAGTTGGCCTCAGCAAAGTTGAAGTAGGATTTCTCTCCATGGACTCTTATCTTTTGTACATAGCTAGTTTGCTGTATTCAAAACTGGGCTGAACAAACAATAATGTTGTTAATAAGCTTCAGAAAACTTTTGTACAAAGTGAAGTAAATGGGAAAATAAAAGATAGCATGGGAGTAACTGTTTATTTGCACTGCTTTTCTCGTAGCTTCCATTTTTCCATGTTTTTTCTTCTATCTAGTCTATCAAGGTCGAAAGCTCTTCAGAGTATGAACCACCTTTTATATTTGTAATTGAAAGTGCAATCCACACTGATATCTAGCCCCATTACTCATCAACACTAACATAAGAACTTGCTCTGTGGGTTCGGTTGTGTCCTTCAACAAAACAGTGATGACAGTTTTCAACAGAATATTGCAGAGTAATGGTACATAAAGTAAGGATATCCTATCAACCCATGTCGCATACTTTTCATCACGTTCAAATTTTGAAAAATCAGTGAAAAATCAGTTTGACACTGAAATTCCTTGGTAAGGGTCCTCTGCTGCTCCTAATCTCTACTTGAGCTTGAAATTAGAACTGTAGCAGTGGAAATAGTGGCAGAGAGAGCTTCACATTTCAGCTCTGTGGCTGGAGGTGGATCTACTTTTCTGTGGAAGGCTAGGAGAACAGGTCAGACACAGGTTTGGAAAGTTGCATCCACAGAATTGCCTGTGGAGCAGAAACGCTCACTTGAGAGATTATATCTGTTTAGTGTTAGAGGAAAATGACCCTTTTTGCAATACTTTACAGCATATTTGAAACTGCTTTGTCCCATTAGCCCAGTCAACAACCTCTTGCTTATGTGAATTACGAGAAACCTTTATGTTCATAAGCACTGGATTTAAATGTAGTGAACAAAGCAAACAGGAGCTGAACATCCACAGGGACTTATTGAGTATAATTTCACGCCATTGAAATTATCACCACTGTCATTACTATTATTATTATTATTTTGTGTTGCTCTACTGCGATGTCAAAAGGCTTTAAAGCAAGATAAACAGGAAATTTGAAAAAAAAAACACTTTGAAATTAGTGTGCAGCTATTAGAAAAGTCTGTAAAAACTTATGGTCTTGTTAATGCAATATTGTGTGAAAAACTGCTCGAGACTATTTGTCTTGCATGATATCATGATGAGCACACAGGAGGTTCAAAGTTATGAAGGTATGGAGAATGAAAAAAAAATAACGTGGCCATTGGACTAAGAAAAAAAGAGTCAAAAATTTCCCAGTCCTCATTCTGCATCTGGCTCGTACCTCTATTCAGCTGTGTACTGCCACAACCTGTAGCTGTTATCTTATTATAATTATTGCTTAAGCATTTGCTTTGTTATTTAAACCTATACAAAACTCTCCTTGGGAGTTTTGGATACAGAGACAGTGAAAGCCAGGAGTATTGAGTCTGTGACTAGGAGCTCCTCAAGCTGATCTACTTGCTGATTTGGAGGCCACTGTTTCATCTTCCTTGGGAATAACCATCCTCATCCAGCAAAACTAGCGCCTGTGTCCCTGTTGCTGCCATTATTTCATGCAAGAAGTATGTTGCATGAGGGGAGAGCTGACACGCAATACTTTGTTGTGATTTTTCTCTTTGCTGTCCCATCTTCCAACTAATTAAAAGTCAAAGGCCATAGATAAAATAGGAGGGAAATAAAAAATTGACCTTTGTATTTAAGTGTGAATTGCAGCAGGCAGAGTTTTCCAAAGGTCTTTGTATCACAACACAACTTCATGGTTTCAGACACTTCTAAATGACAGCAGCATTTTAACGTTAAAATATTTAATGAAAATGAAAGGATGTCCTGGAGAGGTTGCTATGCAATCCTGACTTCAGAACATATGCTATATGGGAGAACCTTCCAGCTCAGACATTTTTGCTTTCAGCAGCCACAGCCAGAGCCATGATGGAGGTATGAGAATGTGCTGGTGCTCCCTTGAGCAGAAAGTTGAGAATTGTGTATCTGTACCATTGAAACTATAGGTCTTTAAGCAAATACATCATTTCATGCCATAAATAAATTAATTTTATTAGTATGACACTTACGTAAAAAGACTATTTATGACTGCAATCATTGCATTGCCAAAGTGGTTCAACTCTGGCTCTTTGTAGATCTCCAGAAAGTTTTGCAAATGAGTTCCGTACCATCTGAACTATTCTTTAAACTCCAGCTTTGACTTTCAAATGACTTTCATGCATACCACTACACATGCAGGCATGTTGATGAACATTCCTCTAAATTTGACATCTGGGCCCGAAAGGACTGAACTTAGTTAAGGATCATTTAACCGAGAAAACAGTCTTTGAAGGATCATCCTTTACCCCTAATTGTCTTTAAACAAAAGCAAGTATACACAAACACGCATCCATACAGATCCCCAAATCTCTGAATAAAGTCATAACTCTTTGTGTACAGTGTTACTTGGAAGAGCTATAGGGCTGCATAATTACCCCAACTCCCGCGTCAGGCAGGGAAAGTTAGTGACATGTTGAGTGAAATGCTACACTGTGTTAATAACGGTTTTGAAAGAAATCAGAAAAGTTAATCATGTGTGGACACAGGGTTAAGAAGCAATGTAACAGACTATTAAGTTTAATATAGATATGTGATATAAGCATATGCAGACAGCCATTAGCATAAATTCATGTTACAGAAGAGCAGTGCAGCATACCGCGCGATGGATTTATAGCATACGTGGTACGCAGGGCGGGCACCAGAACGAGGGAGAAATGGGTCAACAAATTCATAGACAAGTCTTGAGTCAGATTGGCAGAACCAGGGCAAACGCAACCAAGCTGCTTTTCAATGGTGATGTTGTCTCAGAGTGACTATCTATCACAGAACAGTCAAATTGCCTGGCTGCTGTTTTCTGTGGGCTTGAGCATGAAGACATCAAAGTCTGGAGTGCACAGGAGGTCCTTTATTTTGCATTCTTACTATGCGATGAGGACAGCTTTCACAGATCGATGTGTACTCCCTGTCTCTGTAATGGAGATACTGACAAATTCTGCAAAAGCAAAAAGTTCAGTGCTGCTCTCGAATAATAAGAATTGCAGAAGCCTGCTTGTATTTGTCTCATTTTCCTGATTTCAGGATCCTTCATTCATATTGTATTGATTTCTCTTAGTTACTAACAGAGCTGAGCAAAGAATCTGTAACAAGTTCTACAAATTTGCCTCCTTTTTCTCTTTGCTGAATGTCAAAATTATACATTACAGAGATTCACTGAAGAATTCCCCCCTTTTGCTAACTGCCTGCCTTGTTATTTGACATCATCTAAATATATGTGGTTAAAACTGGCACCTGCTAACTACTCTTACTTGTAAAAATCTATTGCAAGTACATTTCCAAAAGATGACAAAAAAAAAAAAAAGTTCAAAATCATTTACAGTTAGATTGACCACAATGAATTGTGTCATATCCTAAGAGAAGCCAAGATGGAATAATGGGAACTCCTAGGGTTTGCTTATAACAACCAGCATTTTACCCTCCTTGTCTCATGGTTAGTGCAACGCAGAGTAATTGGTAAGAGGCTGCAACTGGACTTTTGACAATATTTATAGTGTGTGTAAATCACACTGAACCACTTGTCCTTCATAATCTCAGAAAGAGCTTTTACACTCAAGATGCTTCCTGCATTCCGTGTTCTTCCCAGCAATAAAAGCCCACAACAAAATAGTGGCAGGGCCTGATTCAGTTTAATAGTGGTCTCCTCACAATACCTACAACTGTTTAATGTTAGGAATCCTTAGAGCCATGCTACTCTTTCATCAACAAAAGAAAGGGTTACAACCTTCCCCATGTACAATGTTTTTATTGTATTTTGCCTTTGGGAATTTCCAGCCCAGTCTAATCTCTATCTAATTGTGTGTGAGGGAGAAAGTCTCCCATCAGCTCAAAGGGTCATTGATATTCAGGTGAGATCCAAGCTGTTTTCCAAAGTTTGATCATTCCTTCAGCTTTAAGGGCTGTTTGGCGTCTTATCTCTCACAGGTGAAATCAGCTTTAAAGGTGATTGCCCTTTGTGAACTTCAGTGTGGGTCCCAATTTTGCTCAGTGTATTTGTAAAATTCCTCAGATTTTAGATTTTCAGCTGAACTTAACTTGGAGCAATTTGCAGCTTGCTAGTGTATTTTAACAAACTACTCAATTAGGACAATTTTTGTCCCTCCTGTAACTCCAGTGCCAAAGACTGAACTCCTCAAAAGTATTGGTAGTGCATCTTATCAGGACTCTTCCAGAGACAAATTTAAAATGAGAACAGAAGAGTAGTAAACTTAGTGCTGAAATGTGAGCTTCAGTTCTGAAACACAAGTTCTTGGCTGGAAGAAAGTGGTTTTCATGGATGCAAAGTTGTGTCTAACATTTTTGTGATATCTGGCCTTTCCTGCATAAGGGCATGTTCTGGATCCTAGTGAACTCCTGGGTTCTGCATCACATTTGCTTTCTGGATGCTGGTTTTAGCATTGCAGTTAAAGGGAAGAGGATGGAGAAAAGGTGTCTGACTGAAAGGACACCAATGGCTGGACGAACCAAGCAGACTTCTACTGATTGCACTAGGATGCCAAAGAGCAGTTTGGAACCAGCCTTCTTTGGGAATGGAAAAGCATTGGCTGGGACGACTCTTGGAACCACTGCTGAGCCACTGATCATGTATCATACGCTCAGGATTATAGCAGCAAAAAAAATCTTATACTGGCATATTGACATCATGATTATCTCTCAGACTAGGTTAATATACAGCAGAAAAAGATTTCTCATTTCTGGGGGAAAGGAGAGGAGAAAAGAGGGAATGACAAAACATTCCCAGCCATTTATGCTCGATATCTTGAAAAATAAGGAGAAAAAGGGAATGGTCCAGACAAAATACAGAACCAAACACAGTATATGTCTAGATTGATTTTATAGTGCAGATACTTTATAAACATTTGATTACTGAATTTTAGCTAGGATATTTAGAATGTAGCACTTTCTTGCTGCCACTCTGCTATCCTGCACTGAACATCTCCATTTGCCTCTACCACACTAATCAATACATCAATAAGAAAAGGAGGTAGATTATAGAACAAGGAAGATTTCCAGTGAAGCCCAAATGCAGGTTCCATAAGGAGAGAGCCCCAGTATTGTGCTTGCCTTTCAGTGGCTGAAGAGCTCAGCTAAACCGCTCTGTATTCCCAGCCTGGCTCCTTCCTTCCCGCCTTAAATAAAACCCTCCCACCATGCTTATTAACATGCCAATTCATCAAAGCAATTGTTAAAAAAAAAAAAAATTATTTCAGCACTGGCGGAAATTATTCTAACATTACATTTCAATAAAATATCCCCTCCCCTGGTCCTCTGTGAATAAGCAATCAACGGGTTAAGTTTAGATCACTAACGTATGTTCCATGACCCCAGAATGCTTCATCAAATGTACTCATTACCAACTGAGCAAGTGAATGAGTAGTTGTGAGCTGCAGTTTAAGCGCTGATGGGATTGTGTGTGAGCCCCAACGTGGCCGAGGTATTTAAATTTTGATTTTTGTAATGGGCTTTGACATGTTTCATTTCCTCCGAGGGAGCACTCAAGACCTCTGAAAGTAAATGTTGCTAAAAAGTCATCAAGGCAGAATATTAAAATGCCATCAAATGAAAATTTCACTAATGCAATCCGGCTAGGCCTTCAGGTACCCGAGCGAAAAGGGGAGTGTCAAAGGTCCCGCTTCTTTTAGTGAAACATTATTTGTTCCTCTTCACTGACTGTTTCCCCAAAATAAATTATTTAAAGTCTTATTTCTTTTTTCTCCTGAGCCCTTTAAAGTTCAACTATGCTGAGAGGAGATGTGGGGAGGGGTGCGGGGGAAAGGAGGTGTCATATGTAGAAATTTAACAAATTGCTGTGCATGCATCGAGCGCCTGTGAAGATTGGTTTACACTTGCTGGATGTCTGCGGCCTTGATACGGGCAGGGGACAGGCACTGACGCGCTCCGGTACAGGGCTTCAAACAAGCATAGGGCCAGAGACCCACACGTGTCACCGCAGGATCACAGCTCAAGGACGGGGTTCAGCCTGGAAGATATTAAGCACATTCCCTAGGAAATGGGAGGGCTCGGAGGGCTGGTGAGCTCACCCAGCACCTTGCCAGGTTCCTCTCCTCCCTTGGAGACAAGAGGGCTGTTGTAAATTTTTTCGGACCCGTTCCCCATTGAAATGGTAAAGCAAGAAGCATTCAGAGAAGAGTAATGAGGTGGTAGGAAAGCAATGTGGTGGTGGGTGTAGGGATCTTTCTTTTCAGTGGAAGGCAGAGAAAAGGCAAAAGGACATTATGTTCAGGATAAAAGAACTGGGGACTCTGGTTTCACTTCCACTCGTTTTACGCCTGTGTAAATCTGCGACTTTTTTGCTGTTCCTCCCGTCTTACAACACTGGGCAAAACTTAAGCCTCTTGTTCCCAGGAATCTGGAGGCAAATCAGAAAAAAAAAAAAAATAACAGCCACTTCATTTAAGGAGCGTCATTCATCTGAGCTTCATTCAATCTTTATGAGAAGGATGAAACAGGCACCCTGACCTCATGCAGAATCCCTTCCCGAGTGACTCCACCAAGGATATTCGAACAATGAACTCAACCAGTGGAACAGCGAAGAGGAGAGCTGCACCATCAAGCCAAACGCTGATTGACTGAGTATAGGCAGGAGGCCTGCTACGGTCAAACTTCATAAAGCTGATTAACACATCTCCGCCTGATACATACACCACCAGGAAGAGGGCAGGCGGCAACTGTCGAGGGACAAGCAACTATTAAAAGACGGTTGCAAAACAAGGGTTTCCAAATGATTCATAACTACCCTTTGTAACCCTCTTACTGATGTTTGCCTCGAGTGAAGGGAGAGAGTGGGGTTTTTTTTTCCCCTCTCACAGTCATTTGTGTATCGCTCTTGACTTGATGCAAATTTTGTCCAATGTTCTTAATAAAAGCCAGTTAAAAGATACCTGAAGCAATCTCTCCAGCAGCTCCCCAACTCCCGGAAAAAAAAAAAAATCCCCTTTGCACACCCACAGAGTAAGCAATCTCATTTCAAAACCCATTCTACCAGTTCCTGACATTGTCTGATTTCACATTAGCACAACGGATGGAAATGGCATTCAAGCTAATTATCTACAGGAGACTGAGCAAGAGGTTTAGGTGAGCTCCAAAAATTAAATAGGAAAATAAAATAATAAAAAAAAAAAGCCACAAAAAACCCATTCCCTCAAAAGGCCTTGTAAAATCCTTTCAAAAAAAGTTCAAGCTGTTTTAGACAGAAAATAGCATGTATGTTTTTTGGGAAATCCCCTGAAAACTAAGCCCTGCCTGGGTGCCCAAGGAGAGGATCAGGCTTTCTGTCACCAGGGGAGTGTTGGAATTTACAAAGCGTACACAAACACTTCCCACTTTTGCCACTTTTGGGGGGGATTTTGCAAACACCTGATTTGTGAGCCATCTGCCAAAGTTGTGGCTCAGATGCATTTCATTTCAATTGGGATTAGGGTGAGTGATCCAAAAATGTGCGTCTCAATCTAAATGTTGCGGGTCATGTCCCACGACATTGGTACCTTGTCTCTCCTGGTATTCAGTATGCAAATGGGATGCAGCATGAAATGATCCAACAGCAAGATGTGATAGGGAGGAAAAACACAGGATAACATGTCAGGGAAAGAGAGAAAAGTAGCAAGCTGCAGAAGAATGGAAAAAAGAGATTGAGGCAAAGCTGTTATGAGAAACAGAAGGGTGCGGTACTGTATACTTGAGAGACGTGAGAGTTCTTGGGAGATAGATTGTGGCTCGAAAATCATAGAGAGGCTGGAGGTGACAATATCACAACCTAGGTGGGCTGTGGGGGATAGAAACCTAAAGTCAATGAGAATATTTCAGTGCACTCTGAAAAGAAAGTAGACCTCAGATTGGGAGAAAAAGGATTATTTGCAGATTATGCTACTTCTTTTTCTACTTGCAAGGTTTTTCATTTGCTCGCTAACAGAATTTCCATTAATCTTGAAAAACTAGGATTGTATTAAAAAAAAATAAAAATAGTCACTCTTGATGTATCCAAGGTTGCTCAGAACCCAATCGATGTTTTCTTTCAACTTACTTTTAATTTCAGTATATTTTGACATTTAAACTAAGAGCTCAAGATCTGATAGACAAAAACAAAGACTTTAAGAATAACAGAAATTACAGAAAAGACAAAACTCAGTTTCTTCACGCTTGGCAATCATTTTCAGCAATAGTTACAGCTAGACAAATATTTTGCTTGTAAAAGCTTCTTTCCAAATGCCTTTTTGGTTTAAGAGCAAAGAAAAGAAAAAGTCAAACTGACCAAATTGTTTCTTTTGAAGAAGTCTAAGAAAAACTTGAATGTTTTGTTAATTTTCTTTTTCAACTTGAATTGCTCTGTTCTCAGTACACTTTAAGTTGATTAAAATTAAGACTTCCCAAGAATAAAATATTTCAGTGTGGATATTTTTTTTTCTTCAACTCGCTGAGGCATTCAGGACATTAACAAAGGCTCTTTTCAGCTGGACTCTAAACAGTCTGTTTTTAAAAAATCACAAACAAGCTGAAAAATCAATTATTCACACAAATCTAGTATTGATCTTCTCTATAAATTACTCAGCCATGCAGTTCTGCCCACAAATTCATATATAAGTCATTGTGAAACCAAAGGAAACTGCAAATATGAAACTGGTTGTAACTAGACTGTTTAGCAAATCTTACAAGAAAACACATCCTCAAAAAATGTAGCAAAGAAAACACGAGGACTAGCAAAAGAAACTACATTTTTATTGCTTTTGGAAACTGACTTTTTTGAAATTTCTAATTTCCTTGGCAGTGAACAACAAACCCCAAATTCCCTTCTGCTTCACAGATAACTCTTCTTTATGGTGTGCATTTTAAGATTACATTGAGGGACTGAGACCCTCTCTTGCCTACTGATGCCTGGTGTGATTTTGATATGCCCAGAAAGAGACAGGGAGTCATCTGGAACCACTATAGGATAGGGAAGCACAGGAACAGCGTAGGCAGCCTGACGGTGAATTTTAACCCAGCTGATCTAAGCAGACATTTGACCTTTGCCAAAGCCTGGTAGTGTCCGTCTTCATAGTTTCAGCGTCATAGTGCATTCATTAGGATGATGGCAGAAAAGCAATGAGGGATGGTTAAATTCCATCCATTTGTACTGTCCATTTTTTTCTGTGCATTAAATTCCTTGTACACTTGGAAATACTTTGAATCTGAAACAGTTGGAAAACATTTGGGATTTTACAGAGAATCGCCGTTTCAAAACCAATCAGGACTTTGGGTTTTTTTTTGTTTTCCATTTGTAAGCTTGTTGCTTCACGGCAAATGGTACAGAAAAGAAGCAAACCCTCTATAGACATCATTTTAGGAAAGACTTTCAGTTGTCAAGGGGAGCATTTGACAAACTTCTATAGCACAAATCCTCTGGCCGTGTTTTATCTAACTTGGCACAATGAAGATACGACGCTTGCAGAATGTACCATGTTTACTTTAGTTTCTCTTCCAAAAACTCAATCAATATTGCAGTCTCACCATCTCCTTTTGTAATTAGCAATTACAGCCTGACTGCCTTGACACCCAAGTATCTTAATGTGTGTTATTCTCTATTTCCTGCTCAGGCAGCTTAAAGCAAGTACAAGCGTGTCAGCACCAAGGAATGGGGTCATGAGTTTGAGTTTAGCCACTAACTCCATACCTGAACTTCCCTCATATTTTTTACCTTTCTTTGACTTTCACGTATGTAACTGGAAAAAGACTTTAGAAATAAAGAAGTACTGTTCGTTGGAGAAAGCTCCTAAATAGCAACAACAACAACAAAAAAGAAGGGTTAATAAGGTTGTCAAAATTTTCCATTGGGACTTTTAACCCAAAGCTTGGGAAGATGAAAGGTTGAATTTTTTTCCTCTGACTGGATCTCTGAATTTCATAGCATAGACTTAGTGCAACATTATGTGCATCCATTCGGTTTGGAAAGCTACTTCTGACTGACAGTTCCTGTAAGGCCCACATGAAACATCATGATGATTGCCTCAAAAAAAAAAAGCTTTAGAACTTCTTTTGACTAGCATGCCTCCTCCACTCAATATCTGAGATGTGCTTAGGCGAGTTCTGGAAAGAACATTATCCGGGAAGTGCTAACAATGCACTTCAGTTTTCTTCTGGACTGACTTGACGCCAATACGCTCCAAATTTGTTTCTGAGAAAACTGTTTTCCTATAAACATTATTTTCAAAGTTAGTACCTTGTTCAGGAGAAAGATGAAGACAATTAGTTCTGACTAGTAATGAGAAAAGTACTCAAGGAACTATTTGTACAAATGAAAGTTTAAGGGGAACTCAGGTTTCCCTAGGTAAAGAGCTTCATTGCATTCACCCTGCAAAAGCATTCTGCTCTCAAAAGCAAAACAAGACTGCAGCTGTTGTAAACCTTCGGGTTTTGTAAAAGGGAAATCCCATATCAGCACATAGCTCTGACTACATGGACAAAGAGTTTCCCAAAGTTCCCTGGTATATATTTTTTTTCAAGGGGAAAAAAAAGATACAAAATTTTGGGCATTGTGGAAAGGTGAATAAACCTATGGTTAAATGTATAGCAGTGGGGAAAATAGCAGAAGACAAAATAAAATTTGAACTACCGTGATATGCCAGTGGTACCACTTCACTGTATGACTAAGCAGTTTATGATCACATTATCTGCACAAACTACACAAAAAGGATACAAGAGTTTATAGAAATGTCATAAAAATGAAAAAAGGTAGTGAAATACCTTTTTAAAATCACAAATTAAAACCATGAGGATCTTTTACTACTGGGAGAAGATGAGTTAGAGAGAAGATGAGTGAAAGTATTTTACAAAATAATGAGCAGTATAGAGAAGTTAAATTAAGGAATCATTTATCACTCTTCCTGTAACACAATAACAATGAAGCTCATTTAAATTTGACAAAGTAAACAGTTTCCTTGGTGTTGGTTTTGGTGGTTTTTAACCCAGTGACTTATTAACCTATGAGATTCATTCCTGTGAGATCTCTTTGGAGTCAAAAGCGAGACTGAAAAAGTCACTTGACATTTATTTTGATAATGACAAAAACTACTGTTCATTTTGAACATCTCTAACATACTTTTTCAAGGGACTGGGGTAAACCCTCGGGCTTCCTGGCAGAAGTCTAAACGCTAATTATTTAGGGTCAGGAAGAAACAACTTCTCCTGGCAGGTCATCCCAGAGTTGCCCACTAGAGGGTCTCCAGGGTGTTCCTTGGAGGCATCTGGTCTTGGTCATCATTAATAGCAAAGAGAGGCCTTATCCAGGATAATAATTCCCTTTTCCCCATGTATCGGTATATTCCCACATGCCAGCCCTTTGCAAATGTCTGTATTTTTGCAGAGCGGTCTTTAGCTGGGGAGCTTTCCCGCAGCAGAAAGGGAAGTCTGTTCATCCCTCCGTCTGATTTTACCTACCCTGTCCTACGGGCTCACATCAGAACAAAGAGCTGCGGGGGAGCGAGAGGAAGACATAAAACAGGAGTAACAATCCTACATCCCTTTGCAGAGATTTTAATGGTATATGTGTGGAAAAGTAATAAATGGGACATAGCCCATTAGGCAAGAACAAATTTTCTTCCCATAATTTTATCTTTGTTTAATTGAATATTTAATTAGTATAAATATGAAACTAATTTTTTTATGTGTTCAGTACATTTAGCAAGAAGTGTTGATCCCGGTCTGCATCTTGAGAGGCATTTATGCAGACACGGACAGCAGCCATGCCCTTCTTGTCCCCTTCTGTGTGCTAATAGAAGTGAGCGGGTCATTTGGCATTAGCAAAGGAGTAACTTAGCATTTGCACTGAGCTGAATCTTGCCAGACTGTGTGCATATTGGAGCCAGTAGACAGCGGCTCCTTTCACGTTGATGAATGGCTTTTTTCAAGCGTTCTGCTCCCTAGTTATGAGAAGGGTGACCCGGTCAGGAGACGACTTTATGAAGCTATAAAAAATGTATGTCACTTCGGACTCTCTAATGTCACGAAAAAAAAAAGAGAGAGAGGGGGAGAGAGAGAGAGAGGGAGGGAAAAAAAAATCCTGTGCACAAAAAAATAGCAGGGTAATAAGCCTGTTTTCAATGCTCTAAATAGCTTTCTGTCTACAGACCCTGTGTATCCCTGTGAGCCGGGGCTGCCGCTTGCTTCAACAAAGCAGCAAGGGTTTTGTGTGCGTTTAAAAAGGTTGATTCTCTTTGCCTTCCTATCACAGTGAATGCTTATCATGATGGCAACAAGGCATTGGGAAGGCAGGTCGGGTGGCTGTTACGTTGGCTGCTGCGAAAAAGCTATAATGCACTTTAAAAAAAAAAATTGTAATCCACTCAAGGTGGCTCTGACTTTTGAGTATGCAGAACAGCTCAAGAGAAAGGCACCATAAAAGCAAAGTAGCTTTGAAAGGGCTCTTTCATCTAATATTTTATAAAGTATTTTCTCTGTGTAATAAAGAATAAAAAGTGCAGGGTTGCCAGGTATGTTTGCCCCCATGCCTTTGGTTAATACTCTGGAGTTTAAAGATACTGCCGTGTGAATTTCAACAAAGACGGCCCTCTGTAGATCCATAATTTAGCATTCATTGAATTTTCCCATTTCTTCTTAGGCTTTGATATGCATATTTCATCGCATTAGATGCTCCCCCCTCCCTCGTGCTCCCCCTCCACCCACCTCCCAGAGATGTAGCACATTTTATAACTGATGTTAAAATGTTAATTTGCACAAGGTAAGTGGCCCGGAGGATTGAGGGCAGAGGCCTTTTCTTTATTAGGATTTCAATTAGTCACGGGCCAAGCTGGGAACGCCCAAGTTCTGGGTTGGAACGTCGCCCTTGCCAAAGCCGAGATGCAAAAGCTCCTGAACTCCTAGACCCAACCGCTGGTCTGCTTTCCTGTTTTTCCTGGTGGGATTTCCAGTTCTCACCCCACCCAGCACTGGAACAACTTGCATCACAGTAGGAACAAGAGTAGCTGTGAGCTGAGTGCCAGGCTCAGATAAATCACCGACATGTCTTTGTAGAAACTTGGAAACCTCTATGGTTTTCTGACAAGCAAAAATTGGGCTGGGAGGAACACAAATCAGCAGGATTCAATAACAGCAACGCGCAAGTCAGTGTAAGATGGGCGGAGGTGACACAGAAATGTGAGTTGCACCTTTCTGGTATTCTGTGGGGGCACAAAAGTGATGCAGCTTTAATTCATTTAGAAATCCCTGGAGACTGAACTGATTCCTAATGAAAGTTCCCATTGAAGTTAATGGACCTGATTCTCCTCTCATTGCAGGGAGTAATTCTAATTAAGTCAATAGAGTTACACTAGCGTAAAACTGGTGTATGTGAGAGGACTAGCAGGTCTTCGGAGAGTTAAACCCGCTAATGACAGGACTAAAATTGGACCCTGAAAATTCCAATCGCTTGCACCGAAATAAATTCAGTGTAATTGCATCAAAACACATCCAGCGAGCAGTGGCCTAAATTCTACAGGATTGTTCCTTGGTCATAACTGTGTAATTCAGCTCTCTTCCTCATGGAAGCAAGATTAGGATTTTGCTTTCAGTGGCTGGAGTACAGAAGGAAATACAACTCCAGAGAAGAGAACATTTTTACTTAGATTATTACTTATTACTATTTTCACTGTTCTTGACTCTAATCAGCATATTCTTAGATCAAAGCTCCTGCTTCTTTCTCACTGAAGGAGACAGACCTCAAACAGTAAACAAATGGAAATCAAAAGCAAGGCATAGTCACTCCTTCCAGAAGCTTTCTATCTGCAAAAACGCATTACAAAGTATGCGGCGAAGGGGGAGCTTACCCTGACATCCCTAAGACTGCATAACAACCTGCGACGGTACTGGCTGTCACCACCACAGCATCCTGCCTTGAGCCCGGTGGCACTTCCCACACTGTAGGAGAAAGGAAAACCATCGCCTAACATTAACTTGGCAGTCCGCTTCCGAGTCAGCTCAAGAGCAGATGACCCTTACCCACCAGTGTAAAAGGTGGAGATAGTGCAGCAAATCCCAAGATAGCTATTTAAAGCCACACTCTTTTTTTTTTCTCCCATACTTTTGTCCTCTGAAAGTGTTTAAGCTTGGTAATGCATAAAATATATATTTTTGCAAGAAAAAATTTTCCTCCATTTAAGAATTTATTAACAATTTACATAATTGCTTAAGTAATCTGCATAATTGACAGAAAGTTTAATTTGACCCTGGTTCAAATGCAACACTTATGGTTTTAAATTGAAATGGGTATAATTCATTTATGAGAGTAATTAAGCCATAGTGTCTAACAAATACAATGTATGCTGCCTGAGGCCTTCAAGGCCAGAACATGCTATTAGGATGTTTTATTTAAATATGTCAAATCTGTTCATCTCCAAAGCCGCCTGCGTTAAAATATATCAAATGTCTTACTTGACCTTTAAGGTGCCCTACTGAAAACAGGGCATTAAAAAAAAATACAATAAAAAAAATCACAGGCTCTTCTGCATGCCTGAGGAAAGGCAGGAGCGGTGGAAGGGAGACCAAGGGAGGAGTGCTCTGAATGAGATTATCATACCTACGAGCAGCTATGCAGCTTTAAGGGACTGGTTTTGCCTTCATTAGCTGAAATCCCTTGCTGTGCGCCATGCCAGCACAAGGCTATTTACAGCCGTGTAAGCCATCCAAATAGAACTTAGGTGGTGCGGAAGTCTTTATGTTGGCCCTCTGCAGAGACAACCAAGCAATCCCTGGAAATCCCTGGATTGCTCTGAGACCATCCAGGTTCTGCTGGTGCGAGTCAAGGTAGAGGAGGCAACTCTCAAATGCCAGAGCTAGACAGCCATCTCCTCCTAGATTACTCTCCTTGAGGATGGCTACTCAAGGTTACAGCCTTCCTCCAAGGACAGATCCACTAATCCTTACTCAGTCTGACTGACGCTTTTCTTCAGCTTTATTCCTGCTGAAATTCTGGCTGCCACTCAAGGTCCTAGACTGACTGTTGTGTTTGCATTTCCCTATATTTGGGTGTATGGAAGTATATGGAGTCTAAACAGCTGTAATCATTTCTTCTTTAGGGTTGGGAAACAAAAGTCTGGCTAAAGTTGCTTCTGAGAAGCAGGTCCTGTATCTGTGGACATGTAGTAAGTTTTTATTGAAGGCTGCCCTTTTTCTGTGGGGCTACGGTCAGAAGAGTTAAGATCTGTCTTGAGAAGGAAAGAGGCTGAAGATCTCTTCAGCAGGAAGAAGAGTTTTTATTTTTGTTCTGCAATTCTTTATTTTTGCCATGTTGCTATGCTGAGATCCCCTTTTGGGCTTGTAATTTCCCAGGGTTTGGGTCTGAGGCTGTGAACCTACCCCTGATTTCATCTGATTCTCTACATTGGACAGCTCGGCTGACTCATCTTCCAAATGCAATTCCAGACTTGCTGGAGTATAACAAAACCTCAGCTCCTCAGTCATTTTAAGAAGTTGCTGGTCAGGTATTAAAAAGCTGATCATTCTTTCTTGAATGAACATCCAGTTATGATCAGGTAGAAAAATTCATGGCTATGTGGTACATGCTATAACTTCGGATCTTTCCTCTGCAGTCAAAAGAAATGGAGTATGAAAGAGGACTTTGCTTTTTATCTCAAGAGGCATGTTCCTAGTGTATTTCAAGGCAGACCTACTCACTTTTCTAATTCAGATGTGATGTGATATACATAGGAGAGACAGATGAGATGCAGGATGAATGTATGCCAAGTAGCGATCTCAATTACCAGTCATGTAGATTAAAATTGTCTGATATTAAGGAATTTATTAAATGCCTTCCATAAGGTATGAGAGTGTGCAGAAGAGCAGTTTTTGCCCACTCTTGTGGTTGTGTCGCTAGTTTCATGATGAACGGAGTTTTTATCCAAAGTAGCACCTTCAGAGAACTAGGAGCATGAAAAGAATTCGTCTTTCATTAAAAAAAAAACAAAACGGTAGAGATGATCCAATCACAAGAGTTCAACAAATTACCATGAGTCAGCTAAGCTGCAGTAACCATCCCTGGGAATGCTTTTGTCTGGAAGCAAATGCGAGCTTTTATTGCATAGCTCAGCCTTGCCACAAAAGAGGGCAAAGTAAAATGTATTATTTTGCATACCCCCCAGGCAGAAGAACGCACTTTCAGGAAAGCATTGCAGCTCACCTGACACAACTTACTACAGTTCCCTGGTCGTAGATAGCAAGAAGGAATTTCTAACCTGTTTGCAGGCGTGATGTATAATTGGAAAACATCACCCTAATTAATCCAAAGTAAATAAGGCCCATTAATGGAAGCACATTGATTGATTGATTGATTTTTTAATTTAGATTAAGAACTAATCAGCCGGTTATCTTTTCCCACCCCTAAAACACAACTCATGGCTTCAGAATGATTTTCTGAGAAATCAGTGTCAGGACAAGAAGAAATGCCTGGTTAGCTGATGAGCCTGAAGCACCATGCATCGTTCCAAAATGTTGGGAGTTTTACAGTCCTTGTTGACAGAGCCAAAGAAATGGTTACAAGGACCTCAGAGAGCAGAGGTGAGACCCATATTTTAAAGAAAAAAAAAAACCATAAAACCTCTTAAAATGTTGTTTGTTATGTCACTGGGTTCTCTTCAACTGCAGTGGTCTGATATAAATGGGTTAAGAGTGTCAAAGCCAGCATCATGTAAGCAAGAGAGTACATTGCAGTTTTAAGGAAAAGTCACATGTAAATGTCAGAAAGAGGTCGTGTTTCTGGGACTATGTTCATGATAAATGAGTGGGATTATTAAATCTTTCTGTTAAAAAAAGAACTACAGGGTTTTGCTAGTGTCCGATCTCACCTGGGAGGAGACTTTCACCCTGGCTGGGAACTTTCCAGGTGACATTCAGATGGACCACCCTGGGAGTGGGGAGAGGAGAGCAGTGGGGCAGGAGGGTGAGGGTCCCAGGGCGATTCCTAAGGGATTCCCATCACAACCGCCGGGCCAGCCAGGTGAGACTGCTTGGAAAGTCCATATGGCAAACTGACCTCAGCATAAAATTTAGACCATTGCACTCATCTCTCGGAACATCTTTGATTCCAGAACATCTGCTCAGAATCAAGCACCACCAATGAATTACTGATCATCATTACTGATCTAATAATAATCTTATAAATAATACATCACCCTCAGCTTCAGGCAGCCAAGTTGGCAACATGAAATACTACTAACCCCAAAGGCAAAGATTTCTTCTGAAGGTCCTCAGTGGAGCTTGTACCATCAGCTAAAAGTCCATGGGTTTCACAGCATTTAATTCCCTGATTTGCAGTTTCCAGGTAGACACCTAGATAGAAATTAGACACTAGTTACCATGGAATGCTTTTACATCTGCAGCAGATAGGTCATTTGTATAATTTTTAAAAAAAAAAAGACACATAAAATTTGTATATAATTATTTACTGTATAGAAAATCAAATAGTATTTAGTGGTTTACAACAGCAGAAACAGAAGTAATTTCCTACAGTATGAAGGTTTAACAAATTCTTTACTTATAAACCTCTAGTTCCAATTTGATTAGAAGAGAAGGTCTGTGATTAAATTAGTCAACCAATTGACTGATCATCATTCATCCCATTTCTTTCTGAAAATTGTTGGCTAAATTCAGCAATCCATATTTACCATTTTAGTCTGCATGGAAGCACAGTGTGGTGCAAATACGTGTGTGAACTTACAGCCTGTTGCCATGCATCATTAACTCTCCACCCTGCCATTCTTAGTCCATGCTAAGCATAGCTTTACCAGGAACAAAGCTCCAGTATAAATTAGGAGTGGCTAAATAAGCATCAGCAAGTTAAACCGAGCCTGTTAAAGTCCTGTTCCGTGTGTCACTTTGCTTGTCCCCTGGAGCAGGCTCTCATGTGAACACGGGTTGGACCCTCACCAACAATTCAGATATCTTCAGGAGTATCCTGGTAGAATCTGCCTTGCTTTCCAAAGCCTTTCAGATCAAACAAGGTAGAGAATCATTTCAGATACTTACCCAGACCAGTCTGGCATATTCCTGAAATATCTTTAACATATATCTCCTGCCTCAGTTAAAACCAGAACTAAGGGCTTCACACCAAAAATTTAAAAAAACTGTGAAAGAAGTCACCTTTGACTATATCTCAAAAGCCAACCACAATTAATGTCTGAGGTAGATTCTCCTACCCCCTTTTCCATAGTGCATTATTCCAGTAGAAATAAACTGAAATCAGTAAGGCTACCAAGGAGCAGATGCCATGTGATAGGAAAGGCAGTGGACAAACAGAGGGGGAAGAGAGGAGCACTGGGTCCTAGGAAAACTGGGAGACTAAAGTAAAATTTCAGGAACAAACCCCACAGTACGAAGTTCTACCCACTTTATTTTTTCTCTTTCGTTCCATTTCTTTCTCATATTCTTTGCTCAGGGCCTGGCACATTATTGTGTATTCCCACAAGTAATCGTAATGGCAGCTGACATCATTTAGACATCTAAATACCTGATAGGGTATTTAGATGTGCAAGTGACCTTAAATACACCCAGTGAGAGCACAGAAATGGAAAGAGGGCTTTAAAGTCTGGCCTCTAGAGTTTAAGTGCAGGTGACTCTGTATCGTTTCATTTGAAGTGGTTCTAGCTGGGCTTGGAATTTGCATCCCTGTGCCAT
Source organism: Chlamydotis macqueenii (assembly GCF_036417535.1). Classification (NCBI taxonomy): domain Eukaryota; kingdom Metazoa; phylum Chordata; class Aves; order Otidiformes; family Otididae; genus Chlamydotis; species Chlamydotis macqueenii. Next base: position 6,038,542 of record NC_141567.1, on the reverse strand, counting down.
CAGAGTGGCCTGGAGTTTCTTAATTACCAAACAAATGGAGAGTAGCTGCTTGATTTTGACAGCTCCTTTGTGTATCATTCTTCACAGAACATGAATGATTAATGGAATTTTCCCAACACAGTCAAAGTTGTTTACTGATGGAATTAAAGCTGAAATTGGCAGTGCTCTTTAGGGAGGACTTTTTCTATAATGTCACCAGACCTGCCAAGCTCTCCTAAAAAATAGGGACAATTAGTGATGGGTCAGAAGGATTCTGGGTATTAAAAGGTTTGGTTCCCTCCAATGAAAGTGAAAAGGGGGGTGGGTGTGTGAAAAACAACAAGAATAAGAAAAACCCCTAAAGCCTATTATTGATCATTTCCTTCGGGGAGTAATATCCTTGGACTCAAGTTCTGTGCTTGAATTAAAAGGGAAAAAAAAAGTAAAATTTCAGTGTTTGAAGACACAAAATACATACAAGCAGCAAGATAAAGAAAGCCAAAGTTCAACTCTTTCTGTTGAAATACTTTGCATAGGACAGACGAACGTGAAGACTAGTTGGCCTCCATGAGTGTAGGCTTCACATTGTCAATACAAGGCAACACTTTATCTGTAGGAGTCAAAATTGTGAGGTAGCTGGTTATCAAGGGGTGGAAGAAGAATAAAAAGAGTGCACAAGCAAAATAGCTGTGTTTAGAACGTGGCATTTGTGGCTGTGCTGCCATTTTGAGCACTAGAAATGCCTGAAGAAACAGCTGTCTGGTGCAGAAAATAATAATCACTGGAGGACAACCAGTGTCCTGTGCATCCTGTCTTGTAGGGAAGGTTACAGGGCTGCTAGATGGCCCAGGGAGCTGTTGTCACTGGAAATGTACCAGTACAGACTCTGGGGATAGCAACATGCAGGTGAAGGAGATGAAGATGCTGGTGGTCATGGCATGTAACAAAAGCATGAAAGGAAGCCAAATGCAATGAGTCCAGCAGACCCACAAACTAAAAAATCTGGAATTATTCTGAACATATTCATAAGTATTGCTTTTGCCCCGTATTTTCATCATTTGCCTTCTTGTCCCCTTACACTGCCAGATTCCACAGGCAGAAAAATTTGTGGGAGTAATATCCTCCCATCAGCAGTGGTTCATCTGGGACACACTTACGAAGTTCATAATAAAGGCAAGCCCTACAGAGCGTGCTCAATGTTTAAAGTGTTTTATGAACAACTTCACACCAATCCCAGGAGATAGTTAGATAAGCATGTGATTTATTTTTATTCCCATTTTCCAGATGGAGAAAAAATGCTGAAGTGTCCTTCTAAAGGCCGCAGAAGGAGTTGAAGCTGAGATGAGATCAAGGAGCTCCTGACTACCCTGCCTGTGGGGAAAACATCAGATTGTTCTGCATCTTTCCTCTGCATCTATTGCACTGACAAAGGCCTTTCACCACACTCACGTGAACATGTCTACAAGATGGATTTTTATGACTGTAGTGGAATCTGGTAGATGGCCAGGACACTTTGGTTCTTAGCTATCCCATATCATACTTTCCTGATGTGCTTCTCTCTCTCCTGCCTCTAAGCATTTTTCAATAACAAGGCAAAATTACCCATGAGCAAGGCTGCAAGGGACAGCACAAAGCCAGTGGAGTCATGTGCTTCCCATGCTTGTATAGTTAGCAGCAAGTATATCTAACACAGCCCTGCCCTTCCTCTTCTAATGAAAGTGGCTCACCACCAGGTAGGTGATCAGCTGCCAAAGGAGATTAATCACCCCTTTTAGCATGTGTTTTGGGGTTGGAAGGGATATCAGTTGCTTTAGTATGTTTTTAATATCATCTAAATCATAGCCAAGGGATATAATCATACCCTTGGGAGAGCAAAGGTACAATACATAGCTAAGAGCCTCTAATCCACAGCAGCATGATTATCTATTGATAATGGCCTCCTCCCCCTTTGCTGTCCTACCGATCCTGAGTTTGGTTAATAAAAACAAATGAATTCATCATGCCACAGCACAGTAAAGAACATGTATTGGGGGTGTTGGGGTGGAGGAAGGTTAACTGTTCTCTTTTGTTTTCTTTTCTTTTAATGCAAAACCCAACTGGCTTGGTGATTTTCAGATATGCACAAATACTGATGTCAGATATTAACTTGCACAGATAAAAGTAATACAAGTACAAAAGGGAAGGCTGGGGTAGAGGAAGGGGAAATGGCCAGAGCCAAGAACTAGAAGCCAGTTCTTGCTATGATGTACTCTTACTGCCTTTGTGATCTTAAGCAAGCCTCTTGGATTAAATTTAATAACTAGGGCTGGATCCGATGACTGATGCTAATTAGAAAGCAAAAGGTCCTTTCACCTTCCGCTACTAAATTTACACCTGAAGTTAGTTATCCGTAGTTAATTCTGTACTATTGCATCCTAAAGTCAGACTTCAGGACTAATAAAACTCTGTAGTTGCTATTGACCTCTGTAGGATATTTAGTTTGATAACACCAGTCGTGATTTCCCCTTGTATCAGTTTCATTTTCTGTGATAAACGAACAGCAATAGAACCTTTGTTTACTTCTATTTATTTATAAATTCATAAGAAAGTACATAATTTTGCAGGTTTTTTAAGAAATGGAAGGACTTCCCAGTAGGGCTCCAGAAATGGCAAAGTGCAGTATAAGTCCGTGTTAGAAACACATATTGAAGGTTCTAGTGCTGGCTTTCCATAAGCACAGATAATAGATGGCAAGTGGTGTGCCTGAGTCTGGTGACACTCGCAATGGAACTATTCAGAGCTATTTGCATTACACCATAAAAACGTGAAAAGGAAAGTTCACATGGCACAGCAAGGTGGTACAGATCCAAACCATGTACGCACCACGCAGCTATTTGGCTTTTCCTGTTCCCTCACTGGGAATTAAACTCTGAGGAGAAGCAATACCTTTCCTGTGCTTGAAAAGCATCTGTAGAAGGTAGAAACTCTTATAAAATACAACAAAACAAAACCAAATCAACAAAAACCAGCTTATTTATTCATGCGTCATATTTTCCAGGCAACTGTTCTCTTGAAAAACCTCCAAACAAGTACCCAGAAGTGAGTGGTGGGGAGAGGAAAGATATGTATGAATTCTTTCAAACAAGGCATGTCTTGGAGCTACCTCGTCCTTCTACTGGAATGTAATCTTCATGTTCCTTCCTGATGCTGGCAAGGGTGGGGTAGCAGCTTGGGAAGAAATCAGTTTATGATGAAGGCATGGACCCTACTTGAAGAAATAAAAATTCCTTTGAAGAATGGTCTCTCCAGCCATTCCAAGTTCAAACACTTACATGACATTCATGTGATCATGAGACTGCCTGGTTCTTGCACTATTTTAAACTGTCCAGAAGTAGGTAACCATCTACTACAGTAAAAGAAAAAAGAAAAAAATCTAATTGATCACATGCTCAGGCAATACCAACCATGAACTGTACTCATTTTGGCTAAAGATGTACATGGAAATTTTCCTTAAAATGCCCGAGGGAGAGTAAACAATTAGCAAGACAATTAAAAAAGCAACCACAACACCCTGGCTTAATGGAGCCATTGCAAAAAAAAAAAAATCCAAATAATTTGATCTCTAACAGAGGAGGGCCTGTCAGATCAGTAACCCAGAACTGAGGCAATGGTTTCATATAACAATACGGCTCGACTTGGTATTCATTTTCAACACATAGTGGTAAAAGTAAAGCTCAACCTAACAGCAGCTGTTAAATACCTTCGGCTAATCCCCTTGTAGCTGTTTTGGTACCATTTTGGTGGTGTAATACACGGTATCGCCCGACCCCAACAAGGCCACCAGACTGTTAACACTTTGCCCTGGGGAGGCACACGAGTGGGTCAGAGCGGTTACAAACTTCCCCTCAGGTATTTAGGAGAAGGACCCGCTCGCGCTCCTGACTACATCTCTGCTGTACTTCGTGCCACGGTAGTGCTGAAATGTGTTTCTTTCCAAATCATTAAAGCCTGGCATTTCAGAGCTGGGCTCCAGGGAAAATGTCCCTGACTCTCTGTGCCTTCCTTCCTGTATTTCGAAACATAGACGCTAAGCTTCACTGCACCTTCCTGCTGGATTTTCAAACAACTCTGTGTTTTACAGGCTTCAGGATATTATAAATATTGGCTCTTCTTCTTTTTTTTTTTTTTCTCTAACTGTGTGCTGTTCAGGCTTTTTTCTTGCTTGGATTGTGCAACGTGCTGTGTGCAGTAGGATGGAAAGAGCCGGGTTAGTGAATCCCTCATCCCAGCAAACCCCAAGCGCAGATCCCTCTGTGGGAAAAGCGTGTGCCTAATGATTACAGCAGCCTATTGGGGCATTTCTCACCATCCACCGTGGACTTCTCTTTTTCTTTATTCTTACCTAAATGCCACATTGGGTAACGCCGCCCCTGTGAAGCAGGCATACTTGGTGCCAAATAAACCTTGTGGCTTTTTGGTGTTCCTTTGCATGTAGGCAGAAGGTGGTTTGGTATGTTGCCCAAGCTGACCAGAAGCCATGGGGCAGCATTAGTCTGATATTAAATAACTCGTGAGGAAAAAAAAAAAAAAAAAAAAAGTCCGTGCCCAGTGTCGTACCTGGCATGTACACAGTGTTTGGTCATCTTGGAGGTAGACAGATAGAGCTCATATGCTCACGTTATTCAAGCATAAACTGTGTTGCCATCCTGGTCTTTATTACTATAAATTCTGCTGAGCTCCACCCTCTCTTCCTTCATTATCTGTAGCTGCACAGGCTTTCTCTGAGTAATTCCCCTTGAATCTTCTTTATTGAGACCTTCTACATATCCTCAATTCAAGATGGAAAATGCATGGGAGGCAGGGATGAGAAATGTCCTCTCTCATCACAGCCCTGCCAGTGTCCTGAGTCTATGCCACCTTTCAGAGGGAAATTCAGATAAAGCTGATGGATGCAGCCAGCAGTCTCTGCGTGTCCAGACAATCTGAATAGTTTTCCTTATCCAAACAGGCAAGTCAGTGATACTTGAAGCAAAAGGCTTTGGGTGAGCTTCTAGTCCCTTTCAGTAGCTCTTCAAGTCTCACCTTAACATCAGCCGCCTTCTCTTTGAATATTTCTTTGGATTTGAACCCTTAATTAATGGAAACTTTCAAGATTACACTTGGCATGGGGGACACGCTGTATGGGCAGAGCACCAGTGGGTGAAGTGTTTCCCAACTCAATTTCAGAGCAATTTATCTGGGAATCACTGGCAGCCACTTTTTCACCTGTGAGCAGGTTTATTTTATACCCCAGAACAACTAACATCCTTTCCCTTTGGAGCCGTGTTTGCTATTTAACTCTACATACATCTCCATTTCTTTAGTGTTCTTACAGCAAAGGAATAATAATAAGAAGAATAGTAATGATAATAATAATAAAGTTGTAATAACAATAATAAAAATCTGACTTCTTTTTTCTTTAAGGTACAACGCTGTTCCACTTGACTGGCTATAACAGACTCAACTCCTTTGAAAGTAATGGAATTACATTGCCAGCAACAGTTCACTGGTCTGCCTCATTTTGGAAAATTCATCTCTTTTAATGTCTCGGCCACACAGAAACTCAGCATCAGTTGCTAACCAGTGGGAGCTCAACATTGCAACCAAGCAGTCCCTAATCTCAGCTATACCCTCAAAGGACCCAGTACTCAGACTAGAATAACGAGATGAAGAATCCAGTCTGGACTATGGGACCCGAGGCTTTCATTGGAAGTAAAGAGGGAGGTGACATGACTAGAATCAGAGGGAAGTTACCATTTTATGCTTTCACTGTGTGCATACTCCTGTGAAACGAGACTCATAAGCACTCCTAAGATGAAGACATTTAAATGATTGTCTTACTCTGAGGAGCTTTTCTGACTTAGCAAGGGAGTCTCAGGACTTCACAGTAATTTTGTGAAGTTCACCAGTGAAGCAGTGATTTCTCTGACTGAAAGTCACCTAAGGTTCAGAAATCCATCTGCTTAAGTTTGGCTCTTTTCACCACCACAAAGCCTGCTTGGTAGTACCTGGGAACCACCGACTTTCGTGTTATAACAATTTCTCCATGTGAATGGCACCTCTCTAAGAGCCATGCTGGCAAGCGAGATGTCGGCATGTTCAGAGCAAGCTACTCTCAGATAATCCTGGGCCACTGACTTCTTACAGGAGGTGTAGCTGTTACCAAAGCCCTTAGACTGTTTCATATAGTTCTGGTGGCCAACATCCACCCTGTATCCTCATCTCAGAGTTGTGGCAACTCATGAGTCCTCAAATCTGAGATGATATATTGATAGACTGAAAGGACAGGATTGTCCCTGCTTGTATGGATTTTAGGCACTTGCAGAAAACAGAAGGACCCTGTGAAGTCAACTATCCCACCTTCCTGTATCTGAGTCCAATTATTTCTATCACAAAGTTCACAACTAGATACCAGTAAATGTGGATAACATTACCATACCTGCTGGAAATAGCCCATAATCTCTATATAAACATCAATAACTTTATATAAACATCAATAACTTCACCTGCAATACATACTAAAAATTGATAGCCAGACTTTACAAGTGCAAAGTCTAGTGCCTCTCCACACACACACACAAGAAGCAAATTATTTCAAAAGCACTGATTTTTAACAGGGACACAGCATCAACACAGATTCCCCAGATAGAGAGGACTGAGAAATTCATCAGGCAGGCAGCTAGCTGGGGACTTTCCTCTGCCACGTCTAACATAATGTGCATGCACTGGCAAAGGAGTCATATTTAGCACACCACAATTTACCTGCATGATTAACCATCGCCAGTGTTTTTGGATGTCTAATCAGATTATATTGGGCTTAGGTACAATTTCCTAAGCAGCCCGACTGATAGATTGATCAAGGGTAGATGTGATCTGACAGCAGAATATTATGGCAGAATTCTTCCGGTGATGGATGAGCCCACCTTGACACAAACTCCAAAGCTTCGCCTCGTAGTAATAAATCTCAGCATGAAGTCATCTGTCTCTGACCTGAAGCTCAAAATCAACGACTCAGGATACTGAAGTTTCATCGTCTTTATGAACATTTAAGTTGGCTCAATGGCATAAATACACACCCTCCACATTCAATCTCTTTAACAGTGGCAGGCCTTATAATGTTGTTTTTATTTTTTTTTTATTTTATAAAAGGTAGCGACTCATAACTGGTTTTCTCACCAGCCAAGGAGATCACTGCTAATAGATTACATTCTGCATGATGCTTAATGAGCCATGATTAGGAAAGGAGATGGGAAATGGCATTTTGGATTGATTTAGCAAAGATTCAGTGGAGGTAATGCCACAACTCCACAAATAGCAGTAGGTTTTAAGTGGTATCATAGAATTATATAAGAGTCACCTCAGGTAAAACCTTCAAAATGCCTTGCTGGCTTGGGAGCTTAACTTGCATTTTCAAAAGCTAGTTGAAGTCAAATCCTGAAAAATATGGCTAGTTACTCAGAGGGCTTTTTCAAAGCAACACTGCGAGCAACTTTCAGTATGTGATGATTGGATAGGTGTAAAAATCAAAATGAGATTTTCCCCCAAGCCCACCTGAAAACTCCCCTGCAAACTCTGGAACTCTAAAATTTGAAATATCTCATTCCTTGCTTGTAAACTGCATTATGCACAGAATACACGATGGTGCAATGTGGCGTTCACACCATCCGGAATTAATAATCTCATTTGCCTGGGACTTAATCCAAGGCCACTGATGATACCGTGGACCTATTTCTTCATGGGATTTAAGTATTATTTTTTATCAATTTTAGCAGGAGGTCAAGGTTTAGTTCTTTTTGAGGGTCTGGGTGCATGAGTCCTCAGATCATGTTTACATGCACTCGTAGTGTAAAAATGTGAGGTTCTGTAGTAGAAGTCCTCTAAGATCCCTGTGCTTGGTAGACGTCCTGGGTACCCATTGGAGCTCACTGAATTAATTGAGTAAAGATTTCAGGTGACCTACTGCAGACATTTTCATCTGACAGAGCCAGAAAATGGGGTAGCTAATAGAGCATTTTTGGAGTATTGTAAGATCACAGCAATCCCATATTTAAGGAGGTTAATACAATACTAATTGGGGCTCAGGTGAAGAGTTCATAAGATAGATGAACCCCTCTGAATTTTGAGAGTTTGAGCAGCCAGATTCTTAACCCATATTCACTACTGCTTTGAGTGTTTTTGCTCTTTAACTAAGAAGGAAAAGAAATATCAAGAGATTGCTGTAATTGTCAGCTTTTTCTGACAAACATTCTTGACTGCATCTTCTGGGTTCATGAAAGCTGATAACATACCAATGTCATGGCCAATGAGAAAAATCAACTTGTAGGACCAAATTCACCTCCTGACTGACTCTGGTAGACCTAACTGCACTCTGAGATTTTATTTCTGCTAATATCAAAGTCCAGAAACTGACAAAGCTGTATTATTGTCAGCCCCTGAAGTGAGGCTGGGAAGTAGGAATAACAGGTAAGTTAGACCTGTGTGAATAATTCATAGGGAATAATTTATTTGATGAATTGACCTTCCCCCTCTGCCCCCCCCCGCCCCTGTTCACCGCCCTGTCCACAAGCAGCCTCTGATTTTCTCTTCGTTATTGTTACTCAAATTGAAAATATCCACTGAATAATTTCTGAGGATAATTCTTGCTCTGCAAATTTGTCCCTGAGCAGTTTGCTGTGAACATTTGGTATCTGAAACCCCAGTGCTAGCTAGACACACGGATCTCATGGTGTTATTCCTGTTCTTTTCACAAAGGGGATGTACATTCTAAACAGTGTGTTTTGCACTCTGGCTACTGGTAGTTATGAGTCCTTTAATGCGTATGTATTTGATTGTAAGGTCCCAGTGAGATGAATCATGTGAGATGAATTGCAACTGGGACCAGCACAACAACCCCAAACATCTCTCCGGGACCGCCGCTTTTCCAGAACACGCGAAAACACTAAAACACTGCACCTTCACAATGCTGCTCTTCGTAGGGAGGATAAATCAGGTCAGCGCCACCCATTATAATACAATAGAAGGGAATTTTGTTTGCTCACCATCAAGATCCCAGAAAGCACTTTGCAAAGCAACGTACTAAATCTGAGCATTGCAGCAAATCTTTAGGCATACGTAAATGAAAGGAAACAACGCTTTTCTTCAGGGATTTTCTTATAAATGTGCAGGTGCCTCCCAGTCAAATCCACTAGCTGCCCAGTGAGAGCTAAAAAAAAGCCATGAGTGACGGGGAACCAATTCAAGGTTTAGGAGCAAATATTTAGTTGCAGATTATATCACTATATCCCACCGGGTAAGTGGGAACCCTTCAGACCCACAGACCACCCCTGCAAACACAGAGGGACAGCAGGCACAGGGGATGCAGGACAATCTGCAGGACACAGACAGGGCAAGGCAAGCAGCCCTGGCCACCCTCTCCAGCTCCCATCACCCCAGTCAGAAGGGCCACAAAATCACCTTCACCCCACCTTTACAGTTCCCATCCTGGTTTCTGACGGCTTCGGTGCTGAGCAGCCCCCCACTCATTATGGTCTGCACGCATGTCAGGTGGCTATGAGACTGCACAGTGACTTTCAGAATCGGGGTGGGGGGAGGGGAGAAGGGAGCAAGACAGAGTTAAAAGTTTCAGCCATAAAAGCTTTTGACACATCTTTCTGTCTCTTTCCGTCCATGTAATCAATCTTCTAAGTTTCCAGGAGCAGCTGAGATTTTTAAAAACAGCTGTAATCTGTGGTCATTGATGGTGGAGTAGATTGTTTGCCAAACTATTACCATAACTGTCAACCGAAATCAGAAAAATAATCTCATTGTGCTGGACAGATGCCTTTCCTGCATTATTGATATAGTCACTCCAGAGTAATAGAGAAATATAAACCATTGTTCTATTTACAAAAGGAGATTGGCCAAGTCCTTGAGAGTGAGCAGGAGGGACAGGCACTTAAAGGAAGTGAGATATAGTCAACTCAGTAAAAGTTATGTGTCAGGGTCATGTGGCCTCCATAGTCAGCAGCAGAATCTCAGTTTTCAATAGCTTTTCCTCTCCCTTTTCACTTTCAGATTTAGCTCCAGAGCTTAATCTCTGACTAAATGAGCTTTCCAGGGTTTCAATACAGCATCATGGAATTTACCCAGTTTTTTCTCCCCTTTCCATCTCCCCTCTGGCTGCCAGCACAACAACCCCAAACACCTCTTTGGGACCGCCGCTTTTCCAGAACACGCGAAAACACTAAAACACTGCACCTTCACAATGCTGCTCTTCGTAGGGAGGATAAATCAGGTCAGCGCCACCCATTATAATACAATAGAAGGGAATTTTGTTTGCTCACCGTCAAAATCCCAGAAAGCACTTTGCAAAGCAACGTACTAAATCTGAGCATTGCAGCAAATCTTTAGGCAGATGGAGCAGCCAGCCTGCATTTAGCCGTAGCGCCCACAGAGTCTTTTGCTGTTACAAATGTTTGTATATAGAAAGGGGCCCAATTTTGCCTTGGAATCTGCTACAGTGAACCGACAACCTCAAGTTCCCCATTTATAGCACAAATGAATAAATATCTATATAGTCAGAGGACTGGAGGTGGGACTGGAGCTTCTATTTTCATTTGAACGCCATGCAGGGGTCAGGCACAGTGAAAGTCCCGTGATCAGCTGAGGACAGGCTCTGGGAGATACATAGTCTCCTATTCTTCTTTTTTTAAAAAAGTTTTTTTTTTTTTTAATTTTAAAATTGCCTTACATTTGATTGTAGACAAAAGTTTCTTTTCTCATCAGCGTTTTGAAAACACAAAATTGGAAATTTTTTTTTGAGCAAGAATTATCTATAGAAGTAGCCCTTCATTTAACTTGAAAAGAGAAATTAGCTTTTAGAAAATTACAGCAGTTTTCAGCTTATTCTTGTTCAAAAGCAGCTATATGAGATGCTAGCCTCATTTTGGTAGCAACAAAAGTACTTTTCGGCAGCTTAATGTTTTAAGGCAACACATGGCTTCTTTCTTTCTTTCTTGCAACAAAAACATACAGATGCAATCTTTGTCTCAGGAGAAAAAAAAAAGCTGGAAATAAAATCAGTTCATCAAATTAGATCTAATGAGAATTATTGTCATACTATAAAAATAATTTAAATAACAACAACAAAAATGCTTTTACCCCAGTTTTAGGAAGTGTCTGTGAAAGAGCCACTCTAGGGAAGCAAATGGATCCTCTGGCCAGAAGTGTGAAATTCAGCAGTACATGAAGAAAAGCAGGGCTAATTGAAGGACACATTCTTCCTGGGTGACCACCAGTCAATCAATAGCTTGGACCCATCACGCTGACTGTAAAACATTTGTAGCTTTCAAATGAGAACAAAATATTGTGAGAAAAATGCCTGACTGCCTTCACACAGAAGGACAAACGGTCTGCGGCCAGGAAACAAATGCATAAAATGTCCTTGACAGTGCATTTGTCTTGACACACACTCTTCTGCTCTAAAGTTATTATATTCTGGTTACCAAGATGTTCTGAATCCATTAATGCATGTCGTGGACAAGAGGTTTGACCCAAACCTTTGCCGCATTACACCACTAACTCACACCTACCTCCAGCACGTACCAGAGCACGTGCGCGCCTACATGCACACAAGCAGATACTAAGCCCAATAACGTTCTTAATTGAAAAGCTTAAATCTGGCCTGCTAAATCTATTAACGATTTGTTTTAATTAGGAACTCGGCTGCTTCCTGAGATTTTGCAGTCTGGGTTTCAGAACTTTAGCCGTACTGAAAATGAGTCTCAAGTGGTTTGCTTCGCGTCTTTCGGCTCAGCTTTTTTACAGACTTGTTGGAAGGGAGATGTTTTGAAAAGTTTCCACAGCATGCCCCTCACCACTCCTCCCTGTCCTTGGATGATGCTGACTTAGAGAGGGTAAACCTACACCCCCTTATTTTCAAGTGCTTCTTAAATCCAGATGAAATTTGTCTCTCCTTACAGAGAGTAGTTGAAGTCCACTACCTATCCCAAATGTAGTTTCCAGAGAGGCTCAGATGGGACTGAATTAAAAATCTGGGGTTTCTGCTGTCCCTTCCCTGGTGCAAAAAGTGCAGTTAATTAATCAGACTTCCCATTAAGTAATGTCACCTCTACTTCCTTTTATTGAGTACCTGCGAGTCAAACTCAGGATGAAACCTGTAAAATTTAAGGACCCTATACTGGGGCTTGGAGAAGCCAGGCAAGAAATGTTCCCTTTTCTTGGAACATCTATTTCATCAGATCACACACTAATGAACTTCTGGGCACTTGGGTACTCACTTCTGCTGGGTTTGCGTTGCCACCACTAACCAGAGCAGAAGCACTGGCTTTTGACTAATCTTTTTGTGGACCTATGACAATTTCAAAGCCTTTTCAAGCCAGTGGTCAACGTACATTGCCAGCTTTTCCTTTTTTTTTTTTTTTTTCCTGGAGGTGGGAGCCTGTGGCAAGCAGGGAGTAATTTTTGCACTTGTAGATGAAGCTCAGTGGGAAAATGGAGAGGAGTTGTCAGTTGTGCATTTACGACTCCAGAAGGCATCAGCTCTTCCCTAAAATTAACTTTACTAACAAAAACACAAGCTACATTGGTGACAGCGCATGGTCACTAAGAGCAAGGCGTCCTCCCAAGACGTCAGGCAGATTCCACATACCTAAAGCTTCTTCAAATACTATTTGAGTTTTTCATTGATATTTCACTGATGTACTTCCTCCATGATCCAGCCAATATCTTAACAGCCATTGTCCATGTGGAAGTGGCAGTCATGATACTAAATGAGCTATGTATGTCTTCTTCCACCTTTATTGTGTTCTCTTGGCTTTTCTGCCTTACAGCTGTCTGATGGCCTTTTCCCATCCAGCCAAGATGTGAAAGCTGGCATAGGTTATCTTTCTCTTCAGCTTTGTTTTAGCTACTCAGAACTTCTCAAATAGCTCAACTCACATTAGTTTATTTTATCAATCAAGCTTTGATGCACTGATAATAAACACATCAGCAAAACTCTTGGACATGTTCACTAATAATAAGCAGAAAACTAAGCTCTCACTGGAGTCAGTCAGAAAATGGGAATTGTTTTCTAGCAAAAAAAAATTATTGTTAATAAAGTAGGAAAAACAGACTTGAAATATTTTCATATGTATTCTCTAAATTTAATCAAGCAAAGAAGAATTCCAGCCCCATCCAACAGAGAGGAGACCTCTCAAAGTAAGAAGTTATCCCATACAACAAGAAAATAGCAAGTTATCCTCCTCTGCTAACCACTTTTTTATTATACAACCTCATTATATTCAAACCAATCTTATGCTTTTGGGTAGAAGGGTATGCTTTGAGTTTTATGGACTTCAATATATACTTTCACATAAATATGAATTCTGTATTTCTCTTTCATGTACGACTTCATTTTCCCAAGTCTAGCCTAAAGTTTTCCAAATGCAGATTTTTAAAATTTTTATTTTGCATTTCAAATTCTTAATCAAGTAACAGGAAAAAAAAAAAAAAAAGCAAGGATGCTGTTATCTCCTCTCATTGTTTTTAACTATTTTATCTTTAAACCATAATGTATTTTGAAGATGGTAAGAAAGCAAAACAAAGAATGACTTGACCAGCTCTAACTGTAACCTGGAGCAACCCCAGGGCCATGCTGTGTCTTTAGACTGTAACTTCTAGGCTTGCTTCCCAGGCCAATCTTAATTAGCCAGGCAGTGCAAGCTCTCCCTCGTTAGGACACTGCACTGTTTTCCTGCCTCTGCCATGCACGCGTGTCCTAGTTGCTCAGTTCTGCAGCTCACTAGTGCCGTGGCTGGGGAAATTTTGTACCCCCATGAACCCTGCAGCAATTCTGAAATAAGACTGGGGAAAACTGGAGGTTGGAAAGGGCATTGAGTTAGGTCTTGGGTTCCAACAGCCCTTTCCAAACTTCAGAAACAAAGCCCTGAGTTACAGCACTAAGAATAAAATTTAAAGCCTCTCCTGCTAACACTCCCTTTTGCCTCCTTCTCCAGAAGGGCTGCTCAGCCACCTCATCCTCAGTCTGTTTTGACTTGTTTACTGAATCTCCAGTCTACTCGCTCAGCTTAAGGACTCTCAGCTTCAGTATGATCCTCCACCACGTGCTTTGGCTCCAGGGTTGGCTCGTAAGTAGAAGAGTCTTTAAGCCTCAACAAGCAAATTGAAAACTCAGTAAACAAGCTGAAGAGAAACTCAAGATAAGAAGTCCAAGTCTCCAGCTACACAGGCATGAAAAGCACTTTTTATAGTATATATTTACAAAAAGGTTTTTGGTGACTTTGTGGTGATTTATAGGATGTGTGTTTTGTATTGTTTATTCTCTTACCCCTCCACAACCCTCACCAGTCAAAGGTGGGTTTGTTCTGTGCCCATTTGCCCACAATTTCCCCAATAATTTTATTAGTTAAATACTGAGAAGCAGCATGCAGAATTCCTTATTTTTCTCAAAAAGAAAAAATGCCAAAGAAATTTAAGTAAATTCTTTTAAAAATTGTGTTTCTGCAACCTATCAATACGAATGTTCTGGACGTATATTGGATATAAACTTACATAATCTTGGGTATATTTAAAAGTCTCCATGGAAACTGTTTCTTTGTCAAAAGAACAACATTGCTTTGGGCTATTTGTAACCCACGCCTAGCAATGTCCAGCGCACGTCTAGGGACCAGGAGGTGACTCTGGTGCCAGCAAAGGAATGGCCTTGGTTGGTTTCAGTTTCCCAGCCAGAGCGGAAGGTGGAAAGTGACATTCCTTCATTATCCATAGACGGAGGCAATAATAGCGAAACAGTTTAGGTAATTTGACCCCTGGAAACATCCAAACACCAACCCACCTTCCTTCCCTTGCAGAGACCCTTCTGGTTATGTTAAAGCATTTCTGTAAGAGGGAATGAGCGTGCAAGGTCTCAGTTCTCCTTAAGCAAGGATATTCCATCTGCAGAATGGTTGCTTTTCTAGTAAATGCTGTTTTGACAGCAGCGTTGCAGCTTGCTGGGAGCTGCTCCCATTGCAGCCTGCCTGAGCATCTGCAAAGTTGCAGCCCTAATTCCTCATCCCCTTTTTTACCCGATTTTTCAAGACAAAATGGTAGGGGGAAAGGAGAGGAAAAAAGTCCAGCGTGACCTTCCTCCCACCTCCAGAAACACTAGTGTTTACAGGAGCTGTAAGCTGTAGCTGGGTTTCTAGCTGTCAGCAGCTGGGAGTCAACAGCAGCCCATCTCATCCACTTCAGAAATGAGCCCTGGCTGATTGGACAAATATTTCCTATTTACCAGCTTCTCCCCCCTCCTGGATAATTCCAGGGTTAATCCATCGCACCACCTCCTCAGCCCAGCCCCGTGATGTTGACACTTAAGAAACACAGAGCTGTTTATATTTCATTGGAGAGCTCATACTATCAATTTTCACATTAGTGAGTCCAGCTATTGCTCTCTTCTATTGGGATCTATTGAGTGGTGGCAGTAGAGATATCCGCTGTACTGAAGGAAAAAAAAATACTTAGCTGTCTGATGAAATGTTTTAAATGCATAGGGTTCACCTTGGGGTTGGCTGCTGCTCAGATTTTATCCATTAATAACACGCAGGGCTGCCACACTACTCTCCAGGGCTGATAGGAAAAATAGTACCACTTACAGATCCCCTGGTTTGCCTCAGGGAGAGTGCACCAAATGCAGCACGTATCATACATTTCGGGGCTGAAATTTACTCCAGAAGAAAAAAAAAAAAAACAAAAACCCAAACATTCTTTATATTAAAAAAAACCCAACCCCACTCCTGAAGCACAGACAAAGGGAAGTTGCCATGTAGGCCAGTAGTTGTGGACCTCAAGTGCTTTGCTTATTCTATGAAATGCCTCTGGGCAAAACAGGGGTAAGATTTCAGTGTAAAAGGCCTTTTTTAGCTTACTGCCCTGCAGGTTGACATTTCACCCAGCAGAGAGAAGAATCTGAATTGTTACAAGGAGTCAAGCGCGAAAGAGTAGACTCTTGGTCAGCCGTCATCTTTCCAGCAAAAGAGTCTCATTTATTTATATTTTCTTTTTTTTTCCCCACCCTTGAAACAATTCACAGGAAAATGATCATCAGCATGAGAATTGTTAACTGATTAGATTATTGTCGGCATTTGGTACAAGAACGCAGCCAAGTGCTCAAGGGTAAGTATTATTTTCATCTAGTGATGAGGCTAAGAAAGGATTCTGCACCCAATTCCCTGTACATTAATGATCTGAAGATATTTGGGTTGGGTTGCATTGTTTTCCTCTCTCTTTCAAAGTGAGCCACAGAGCTCTTTGCTGCCAGGAAGTGTTATTTAAGAATATGAGTTTCTTTTGTAAAGGGAAGGGCATAATTAGATGTTAAGAACTGATTATTGTATTGTTCTCCACAGAGATTTGCAAAAGGAACTGGGTTTGAAGAAAGAAGGGAAAGTATGTATTGTGCTTGGAAAGTGAGAGGTATCTGGCTGAAATATTCTTTGTCTCCGTATCTGAAAACTTTTTACATGAGATGAGAAGTAACCCAACTTTCCAGTGCACATTTGCTACAAGCGGCCCATTGACCTACAATATCTGCGGGGGGAAGATGGCACTGGAGTTCCCACCACCCCAAAGAGCAGTAAAGTCTTCCATCTCCTCAAGTAGGGATCACTTGAAACAGAAAACCACGATTTTTTTTTTTTTTTTTAAAAAAGAAGTTTTTGAAACAAGCTGAACTTGTGCCTGCACACTGCTGTGTTGTCCTGCTCCAGCCCCAGTGAACTGCCATGCCTCATGCTTCCTCCCTTGGGCACTCAGAGAAGCAAGATGTTTCTGTTAGGCAGCTCTCAGAGAAACCCTTGTAAACAACAAACCCTTCCAAAGGGACAAGGACCCATCTAGCTCATCCAAACTCTGTAAGGCACTTAATGTAGGACTTACTGTCAGCATTTGTCCATGTTGCACCCAGAGCAGACCTAGACTGTAGGTAAATATCCACAAAGAACCTCTCAACTCCATGCCATACTGCAGAGGACATATGCTACCTAGTTGCCATCCCCTCAAAAACATTAAAAATGAAGCTGACAAACCTCATGCTTTTCTCTGGAGGCTCCAGGCAGTCTGTGGCAGATTGGTCAGGAGGATGGCAAACACAGGCCTTCAGCTGCTGCTGACCTCCGTTTGATTTCCAACAGCAGCAGCTGTGAGGCAATGCTCAGCTGATTTGAGCACTCACTTCTTTATTACTCTTGCAACAAAGTGAGAAGAGCTTCAGTCTTTTTAATGCCTCTGAAGTCACAGAGATATCACCTCCTCAGAGTTGTCTCTTTCTGTTGCCACTTCTTTCTCCTCAGACTCCACTATACATCATGTAGGAGACAGAGTTCATCTAAAATATACCTTACAGCTCAAGTTCCTACCAGAAGAAAAAAAAACAAAACAAAACAACAAACCACTGGGGCTACCTATGCTTTAAATGCTTCCACGATGACCTGGCCATCCAGCAGAACCTCAGCCCTGTGCTGTTTCACCTCTACTTACAGAGTCTTCATTATTGGTGATGAGCTGGGAAAGGCTGCAGGTTTAAACAACTGGACTTCTTTTTAGAGGTTGCCAAGGAATTTGTCCTCTCTTTCTAGGAAAGAAAATAAAGAAGCTAGGATGAGGTGTTACAGCCTACTCACTGTATCCTCTCCATTTTCCAAGGCTCCTCAAGGTATTTCATTATTTATGTCTTTAAGTTCCATTTTAAAGCTCATTAGGTAATTTTTTCCTACTACTCCTGCCAGAAGTTTGCTCCAAAACCTCACAGATGCCATGTTAAGAAAGTTCTAACCCTCAAAATACAGGATTGTATAAAAGAGAAACAATGCCCCAATCTTTCAGTCTATTTTCTATTGCTACATATAAACTGTACTTGATAGCACCTAAATATCTGCATCTAAGCAAGAGGTTTAAGAGCACCTCAGTCTCCCTGACCTGAAGAAAAATGATTCTTATAGCCCAGAGTCATCCTTTTATAACCCTTTTCCCTGCCTCTTTTCTTCTCCATCATACCACATCCTCACCTGGAGAAAAGAAAAAAAAAAATGTAAAAAGTTAACCCCTTACATACAAGAAATAAATCAGTTTCATGTTTTATCATACTTTTGTCAAAAATGGACTTCTTCATGACCAGGTACTTTCTTGGAGCCAAAGCCAGAACCGAAACCGCCCCTGATTTGGAGACAGGTGCCGCAGTCCTTTTTTTGATCTGCAGTAACAGCCTTTAGCTGTGTTAAGATTAACACTCTCCATGTGGCAAACTGCAAGGAATTTGCCCGCTCTCCCTGGACCTGCTTCCAGTCTGAAGTGAGAACTAATGAATTGTCAGGGCCACGGGAGGAAGACAAGGACGTGGAAGCAGAGGGGAAAGAAAAAGAGTACCAACGTCTGCATGTGGAGGACAAAGCTCCTCTCTCTTTTGGATTATGCAGACACTTTGTAAGGAATTGGCAACCGAACCACCCCTTTCCTTGCAATCACTGTTTGGTTAGGACCGAACACCCATGCAGTTTGTACGGGAGTTTGTTTGAACAGATACTTTCAGTTTATTGTTGTGGGGTTTTTTTTCCTTTTTCCCTTTCCTTCTATGCATCTTCATCCTTCATGGTTGATTTAGATTATGATGTAAACTAACCGAACATGACACAGCTGCTCTCTTCAATAACCAAGGAGATGCCGGCTGCCACTCACCCCGGCGTGTTGGTGATTCACAGCAGGGCCTGTTGGGCTTCTGGGGGCCCTCTTTTTTGGCATCTGCCTGTAGCATCCTCATGCAGTTTGCTGAAACAAAACCAATGATGTTAGCAGCATATGGGCAGCCAGAATAGGGGTCATTTACCTTATTTGCCAACAAAGTAAAGGACAAGGCCCAGTGGAACAGCGATATATTGAGAAGAGCTGGCAGCACAGCGGCAGAAGAGGAAACCGCAGGCAGGAAGGATCCCAGGAGTCACCTCTGCCCATACGTCCCTTTCCTGTGAAACGTGTAGTTTCTGAGGTCTGTACTGACTATTTGATTCTAATTTGTGCGAGTTTTGATCAGCAGAGCTGGCTCTGCCAAACCAAGCTCATCTGGCTGAGGTGGACACCCCACCTCAGATGCAAAGGCTGACTCCAAACCTTCCTGAAACCTGAGCAAGATTTTGTTGACAATCAAATTCATGTAACAGCTAACAGAAAATAAATCATTTCCATCTGCATGCGCTTGAACTAATAAAGGCTTAGTCTGAAACTGGAGAAGCCAAAAACCTGTCAGGGATCCAATCTAATTGTGTATCTAACCTGACCAGAAGTAAGAATAATTGGAAACCTCTCAAGTAGATTGTTCTTCTTAACTTACTGGGACAAGCCACACACTAACAGCTTGCACAATCTGACTTCTGCAAACAAAAAAAAAGCAGTCTGGATAATTTTGGAGAAGACACCGAGCATTCAAACTTCCAGATTAGCTTTCTCTGTTCACTGCCAGAAAAAAAAAAAAAAAAAAATTAGGCACTTTTATCTTCTGAGTAGTACCTCTAGGCATGAGGTTACCGTGCTGGGCATGTTTTAACAAATAGGCTGTGCTGAAAGAGAGAACTTGATGACGGTGGTTAGCAGAGAAAAATAACTCTAAATAGGAGGATGTCTGCAGAAACCAGGGATGACGAATCTACTGCAATATGAAAATGTATGTATGTGGCATTGTGAATTTAAAAGATGCCCCACACAGCAGACTGCCCAAGACATAGTTCAAGTATTTATGATGACTCAGATATATGAAAAATCTCTCCCTTTCTGTTAGCAATTTTTGCCTGCAAAATTAAATTCACTTGTTGTATGTGTGCTCATAATATGCAGATATTCTCCAAAACTGCTACCTTGCATTCTGTATCTGTATGCTTATTTAAGTTTCCAACCTCTTTTCAAAGGATTTCTTCTAGTATTTGAGAAAGTATATATTTTTATAAAACACCAATTTTGAGAGTTTGCTATTTGCTAAAATTGTCTGGGAATTATAGGCTTGGAAAGTGTTATTTCTACTTGATCATTTTACCAAAAGTTTTACATTTAAAACATTATTTTGCTTTTTGTGTGATTATTATAGCAATAATGTTAACAAGGGAGAAAATGTAATTTTATATCTTGCTTAAGTTTATTTAAGTATAATACTATAAAAAGTTATAACTTTTTAATGCATTGTCAATTATATCAGGAATATATATGAAAATGCATTGTCTTTCCTAAAAATGCATGTCTCAATCTATGACTATGTGGCTGTACCTCTTGATTGGGTAAATGTTTAACAAATGCCTTGAGTGTTTTTAAAAAAACAAGCAAAATTATATCTTTGTAGGACAAGTAAAAATACTGTAAATAAGGCAGTTGGCTTTTTTTTTTTCTTTACAGTTTAAAGCTGCACTTTCTAACTTAAATGCATAAAGATTTTTTTTTTGTCAGCTTCAGCGCAGAGAAACATTAAAATTCATCTCACCCCAAACCTTTGTCGGGAAAAAAAAGATGTTAAATATCAGCAAATGGATCTGATAAGCTGCAGACTATTTCTGCTGTCAGAGAATGACTGTAGGACAAAAACACATGTTCAGGATTTGACATCCCTTGGCATCTTGTAAATAGCCTGCATGAATCCACACCTAAAAACTGCCAACACAAGCAAAATTGTGCCCAAGTTTCTTGTAAGTTAAGAAAGCAAAGCAGAGACATGAAACGTGGTTGGATTGAATATAGAAACCTAAAGACCCCCAGAACTGACCTTGAGACCATTTTAGTGAAAGATCTTCTCTGCACTTTTGCAGCGCCAGCCTGATTTTCTCTTTTTATGAAGAGCTCTGCGTTTGCGTGTGCGCATGTGGATGTGTGAGCGTGCAGGACTGCGTGATAAACACTTTATTAGGGAAAAAACCCAGCAACATTCCCTAGAAGAAGGGTAAGAAAAAAGAACTGCTGAGTAACACAAAATAGACCCTTCTCTTTTTTAAAAGGTTTCATTCCTTAGAAGAAATGTGAAGTAATCCCTTGGCCTGGATTTCTAACACTTCAACTCCACCCCCTCACTGAAAGAAAAAACTTTTTTTTTGTGATTTGTGATTCAAAGGAGATCTCTTCACTGTTTGGATGAAAGGAGAGGTTTTTATATAGAGAAGGGGGGATCTATTTCAAACCCCCATTTCTTCTGATGCAGCATCAGTGTTTACACCACCAGACACAGGAAGAGATTACTTCCTTTCTTTTCCCCAATCTCTTTTTCTTTTTCAATTTCTAGATGCTTTACAGAGATGTTGGTCTTCCTTTCTTGGATTCAGGTTTGCCCACTGCCAACAGGAGCATATCAGAGCTTCTGGACCCAAGTAAGCAAACTGCTTTTTCCTGAAAGCCTGGAGATTGTCTCAGCATTTGAGTGAAGGATGCTTTGGGGACTATCACAGCATTAGTGATGGCATCCGCAGGAAACGAAATCCACACCGCGGTGTGAGATGTCGTAGCCATGCTTATCTCCAAGTCACCTAAATGGAAGCACTTTCCAGACTTTCCCTGGATAAATACAATTTTCAGGGCTCCTTTCTAGAGGATCAACATCTCTGTTGTCCATACTGGCTCCAGTCCACAGCATAGGTCAAAAGGGACCGGGAGGCTGGTCCCACCATCAGTGTGTCTGGGGCAGTGGTATGAACACACACAGACACCAGGCTTGTTCCAACCTGAAAAGTGAAAAAGGAAACGGGATGGGGTCTGTGGAGCTGATAAAGGTTATGGAGAAGTCAAGTGCTATGTGCCAGGACGCGGTCGGGCCAGGATCAGGAAAGTGATGCTCTCCAAAGGACGTGGAACAGTTGGCAGCATGCCTCCTCCCCTCCTCTTCCTCTGAAGCACCCCTGGAGTCAGGATGCTGACTTTAATGACTCAGTAGTCTGCTTGGCTCTGGCAAATCTTGTATTTCTGGAGAGAATCAGTATAAACACTTTCTTTTGTTTTTCCTTTTTTTTTTTTTCCTTCACCCATTGTAGTGCCTCTTGTTTCACTGTCTGCTGTCTGTCCCCAGCGCCAAAGGAAACTGTGATCCATAATTCCCGGTGCTGCCCAGCCTGCTATAAAACTGCTCAGTGTGAAACGTAATATGCAAAAACTTTTTTTTTTTTTAATTCTTTTTTTTTTCCCCCTTCTTTCTGGCAGGCTGGGGAAAAGGCCTGTTTCCTGGCAGGAGAAAAAGCCAGCCTTGGCTTCAAGCAGCCACTGACAATTCCCAGCATATGGTAAGAGGGGGAGCTTCCGCCTACCCCATCAGGTAAGTGCCATCTTCCTTACTACAGCAATGATCGATGTCACGCTTGGAGAGCGCTGGCTACTGGGAGAGGAGCCAAGCGGCCAACTGGCCATTACAAGGGAACAGGTCAGGGTGGACAAGGCCTCTGAGTGAGGAAGGCATGCTAGCATAAGCATGCAACCAGGAAACGTGGTGTCTTAATGCACCGTCATGTGCTTTGGGGTTTTGGCTCCACAACCGAGTTTGAAAGGCTTATTTTGCTTACGCTAACACTTGGGTTTAAGTGCTTTTGAAAGGTGAATTGGAGCTTTTTTGCAGATGCCTTTCAGCATATAGAGCATTGCTTCTGTGCCGTTCCCTGTCTCCTTTCCTTCTTCTTCTCTATTTTATCTTCCAGTGTCTCTTTATGCTCTTTCACAGAATAAGACCTGTTCCCACAACCTTTCAAGCTCTACTCATTGACTCCCTGTTATTTTGGAGCAGTCTGCCACCAAGGCAGTTTCCTTAGAGTAGCCTCAGTTTTGCCCTATTTGGCCCTGGGGAATGATTCAGTTTGGCCTCAGGACCACCTTCCCCAACCTCATCTTGCACAGTGCTCTGCAGTATCACATGGGGGTTTGGAAACTTCAGAGCTGCAAAGTGAGGACTTCCTGTGGTTGCAACGTGCCTGGGAGGGAGACAAGGTCCCGTGCCACGATCCTACCCTCCCCAGAGGGCCCGTGGGGAAGGGGACAGGGCAAAGAGCAGGCTCCAGGCTCCTTAGCAATTCAATGAGATGGGCTCTGTCTCTGCCTCTGTAAGGCAGGTCTGCTCCCCAGGCTCCTAGTGCACATAAGCACCTTCAAAGCTCCATTGAGCTGTTAAGACCAGGTTCTCAGCTGTAAATCAAAGCAACTCCATAACACTTCTTTCCTCTCACCTGAGCCCTGACGTAGAGGGACCACATCTAGTGGAAAGAGGGTAATTCATTCTCCATGCTCACCCAATCCGTAGACCCTCGGCCAAGGATGCTGATTATTGCTAACTGGGGTGCTGTTTTTTATCATACTGGCAGGGCTCATTTCACACAGAGCTCAGAATGGCCATTGCCTGATAGAAAGTTTTGGTGGGGACCACACTGAGCTGTTCTCCACTTATCCTAATGAGGACTGTGCATTTTGCATCTCATTCTCCAACGCAGATATAGACTGTCAGTGGCTTCTCTTTGGGCACAGATTAATCTAACACAACTGCCTCAACGCACTCTGCTTGTGCAGATGGTTCCAGTGCAGTTTACTGTCATTTCTGATGCCCTGAAAGCTGCTGCCTTCTCCTTCTCATGCTCTTAAATGCCTTAAATGCTCTTAAAAAGTGTGGTGACACGTTTACGGGTAACGGGGCAAGGGTCACAGGCTAAATCTTTGCATGCCAAGAGATGCAAACAACAGATTCCCACCTCTGAGAGGAAAGCGAGATCTCATTTCCTTTGTCAGTACATTCCTTATTGTATGCCTCGTAATTATAGATAAACAAAAAGAAAGATACAACTTTTCTGAAAATAAATTCAAAGTTTTCTCTTTGCCATATTAACAGGATAAAGTACAGCCCAAGAAACCACATCTCTGTCTGCCATATAAAATCCAGCTGCAATAGGAGGTGTCGTACAGGGTGTTACTTTCTAGAATCCATTGCAAAACACTGAGCTGAGCCATGGCTTTGCCATTTGATGCCTGAGTGCCAGCAGTGACCAAAAGTACTACAGAGTGATAAATGAGGAGTAGAGGCATGTCTATAAATTTATTCACCTAAACTGTCAAGTAGGAATGGGTGCTGGGTATGACTGTGTATAGCTGACCAGAAAAAAAAAAACAAGTGCAAGCCATTTGCAAGTGCCTGTATTGTGATAAACAGATTTTGTGCCCCTGTACTTGAGATATATGGATGTTCATCCTGCACAGGTATTTTAATGTGTTGATCAAAAGCCAGAATATTAATCAAAGGAAATGCTTCCATTTGGCCACTGCTTTAATCCCTGTATTCTGGGTAAAATGTCTATTTTAGAAAGGCTATGACACAATACCAACTTTTCTGATTTTTTAAAAGTGGCTTTCAATTTTTAAATATAAGGTCTTTTATATTATTTGATTTCCTAATCTTATTCTATGACACGCAAGTCAAAATGTTTTATGGCATGACAAGCAGCATATACTTTGATCCAGAAAAAAAGAAAAGCTACTATAATGATGCTAAATAATCCTTTTGGGTTTAAAGCAAACTACATAAGATAAATATTTCCAGAATTACATTTTTAATATACTGCTAATACTATTGGCATAACATGAAACATTTACTATTAAATGGAATAAACCAGGGTCGGTATTTAAAACAAACAAATTCCATCCCATCATTTTCTACACCAAATGTCCACTTAGTCTAATTAACTACAGCTCCTGAGCATCGGTGAATGAATTTTCACATTTAACAAGTTCTGTGGAGTTCAGCAAGAATGGTTATTTCTTTTGAATAGTCATGCTTAAAGAATATTGCTGGCCATCATACGGTATTCATTACTTCTTGGTTTCCAAAGTCTGTCATCCACACAGGGAACAGGAATGATTCCATATGACTTAGGTGACAAATCATAAAACATAAAAAATGAATAGCTAACAGCTGTCTGGACTTTTCCTGCTGAAAACAGTTTCCTTCAAGTTAGTATTTCCTGATGCTTCTAATTAAAAAAAAAAAAAACAAAACCGTAATCCAGATGTTCCAGCTACACAGTAAAGGTATCTCCATCGCAAACAGCATCTACAGAGAGATTACCAAAGGGCTTATCTACTTTTCTCTTCTTCTTCCCCTTTTCTTTTCTTTATTTCTCCCTTTCTTTTCCTCCACAGGAGTAAAACTTGAGCACGGCCAGGTGTTTTCACTTCAGAGGCTCCAATGGCAACAACAACTCCGGTGCTTGGAAGCTAACAAATTTGTTGTGTCACAATTGATAATCAACTCTAGTAAAAGAATGTCCAAATCAATTGAGCTTTAGCAAGGGCAAACTGACTGGACACAGCCAGGCTCCCAGCAAAAGTAGGCCAAGCTTGATAAATTTGCCCTTATTATAGCTATTGATGTTTAAATTTCTTCAGGGATGTTGTTACATGGGTGCCTAGTGGTGACAGAGGTACGATGACCTCCTTCGATCCTTAATCTACACCTGTTAGTTGGCTCCCTAGTTGCTTGTGAGTATACTCAAGCTTAAAGGTTAACAAAAGAAAAACAGGCCAAGTTTACGCGACTGCAGCAACGGATCAATGCAGAGTAAATAACCTTCTCTGTCTTATTTCCCCAAGCATTATTGATCCGAGTTCTTTGTTCTTTGTCATGTTTCTGTCTTCTAATCCCAGGGGACACTAAACGATCGGCTCATATTGGACATGTTAACTGGCACATTATGACAGCTACCATTTTGTCACTCAATGTGGTGCTATATATAAAGAACCCTCAGTTCAGGGGTTTCCAAGCTTCTCTTTCCGAAACGAGCCTCAGATACCTGCTTTTTCCTTTCAACTTCCTTTGTTTGCTCACCTCTGCCCCTTAGGTATTTTATCTAGAGGTCTGCAATAACACTGAAATTTTTTATTATTATTATTAATTGTTGCTCCTAAAATTCTCCCTTCCTTAAAGATGGACAATAACCCAACAGTTAAAAATAATAGACACTTTTGCAGCATTCAGCGCACGGCAGGAGTTTCAGGTGGCAGCAAATGCTGGTATCAATTCTGACCTGTCGGGGCTTGTTGTTTTTTATTTAGGAACAGGAGCCCTTTCCTTTCATTATCAAGGTTACATTTAAAGGATATTGTGCTTTCCTAAGTGTTCTCAATGGATTTCTATGGGATATTACAGATATCACTCTATCCATACTGAGCCCAAGCTCCGTCTTTCAGCTGCGTGGATGCTCCGAGTGCCGTGACGGCTCTATAAACTTACAGGTTTGTGGTGGAAGTCTGTGTTCACTGGGAGACTATTGGATTTCTAACAGAATTAATTGGATTTCCTTCCTTATGAATGCTCCCTGTACATGCCTATCCCTGAATAAAGACTTGTCAATAATAACTCCCAGAATTATAAAGAAAAAAAGGGAAAAAAAAAAAAAAAAAAGAAGTGAACTTGGAAGGCATGGCAACCTACTATTGTTTATTTAGCCTTCCTCACAGTTTATCTAGGACACAGAAAAAGCCTATCTTTAAAAGAAAAAGCTTTTCCCTCCTGTGCCAAAAAGCTCCCAGCGAGGGATCCAATCACTGGAGTGTTTTGTGCCTTTCTGTCGCGGCCATGGAGATTCTGTCATCTGAATAGTATCATATGGATTTCAGACTCCAAAGTTCATAAGGCATTTCTGGGTCTCTCTGACGCTTAATCGACAGCGTGATATAGATAGAGGACTACATTTTAAAACCAAAAGAGAACTGATAGTCAGAAGGTAAAATCCTGCCTGTTTCTCTCTGTATAACATTTCACTATATTAGTCACCACTACCCACCATGCAAATACGTTCTGTTCAGTGGACAATAATAGCATTATTACCTTCCTGCCACAGAATCTTATATTTCATTAAGTCGCAGCTGAATCAATCTGTTCTTTGAACAGGTATTTTTGTTCATGTGAAGGAATCCAGGGGAAAAAAGATGCTGTATATTTCAATGAATTTCAAGTTCCCTCACGTCTCCATAGCTGATAATTAAACCAACTGACCTGCTTCTGCATCGAAGCCTGCAGGAAATTAAGCAGATAATACTCATTAGGTAGATAGGCTTTTGGGGATAGTTTATTAAAAGAAAAAGAAAGAGCCCCCAACCAAACAAATAACATTGAACTATGAATCTTGGAGCAGCCTCATCACTTGGCTCCGGGGTTCTCCCCCTTTTTTCCATCAATAGCAGAGTTTGGAGAAGTGATAGCAGAAGTTCTGAAAGGAAAAGGGAATTGTCCCAGTTAGGCTGAGTCATTCAAGCCTAAAACCTGGCTAAAATATTTATTTTTAAAGTAGAAATAAATTACTCCAATATTAGTCTTTCAAAGATGCCATGTTCCCATTTTTTTTCTTTTTGTTTTTCTTCCTTTATTTTTTTTTCAATTCAAACCACTAAAATATGCTAAAACCACAACTGGAACATGGTGTGGTGTGTATCTATTGATACACATTTGCTTTGAAATGGTTAGGGTTTCCTTTTTGATATACTGAAAATATATCCTTAAAAGACAATTTAATCTCCATAAAACATTTGTATTTTTTGGACTTGCTGAAAAACTGAAAAATCCAGAGGTCAATCAGATTTAACAGTTAATTCATTCCCTACTTGTCTTTCCAGCTGCAACTACTTTGGGACAAAGACCACATATTTAAATGTGTTAGAGTACACCTAAAACACCAACATGAAATCTAATTATTAATAAAACCGACATGTAAATGTGGGAGATATGTTCTGCGTGGGCAATATGTGTTACACCAGTGGAATTTTTTGCTCCGTATTTCCAATCAGCATGACAATCTTTTATGTTATGGTTAATTATGAGAAGAGTTATGACATTGTTATCCTTAAAGGCTTGGCTGTGTACAGACCAGACACATATACCTAGTTCAGATATTCACAAGAAATTTAAGATTTGCTAGAATAAAGAATTTCTTCTCCTAAGTGAGGTATTTTCTTTCACAGAATTGTATTGCCCCTGTCCTGCAGGTATCAAACCGCATCTCTGTTTTGCATTCCTATAATAGTGTTAGGAGGGTTGGCGTTCCCATTTATTACGAAGCCAGTTCACCTCTGCTGCTCAGTAGGACATTCTGCAAAGTGATCTCACTGACGTGGTGACATCACTGTGTTAAAAATAAGCAATGGTGGCATATGCATGATAAAAAATAATATTATTCAAAATAAAATTATATTTCAACAGTGCAAAGCTCTCAGTGTGCTTGGAGTGTATATTTAACAGAGACAGCCCAAACACTCTGTTGTGAGAGAAAAGTTATATTTCACTGTAATATTTTTATGTGGCTATAAAATACCATGCAAAAAATCCTCCCAAATGATGTCTTGTTTATTTATTAATTTAGCTCTTTCTCTGTCAGCAAAGAGATGCAGCTGAATTCCCTTAGATCCGGAAGACATTCAGCTTTCTAGGTCATGAATTTGGTCTCCTTTGGGAGGACAGACCTCAGGTGAGGGGCCAGGTCCACATCCCAATATTTAGATTATCATCTCTTCACTCCTTTTAGGTGTAGACCAACATCTACCAAACCAATAGATGTGGGGACAGGCTACTTAAAGCACACCTTGATGAGCAGTTGAAGGCAGGCTTTCCTAAAGGTGTTTCAGTGGGAGCTTTTGTTTTACTTTCTTTTTTTTTTTTTTTTTTTTTCCCTCACCCTGGCCTTTGCCCCTTTACAGTGCACACTTATGCTCCAAATAGGGAGGAGCAAACAATTCTACAGTTTCATACCATTTGTGCTTTGATAAGGCAGCAGTAATATTCCCAGAAATTTTCAGGGAACAGGAAGTAGCAGCCTAGATTCTCTCTTACAAGGAAGAAGTCTCACAAACTGTAAAAAGTCTCATAAAACTGGTGAGTAAACTCAAGGGTAAATGCTCAAATAAGTAAACACTGGGGGGAAAAAAAAAAATAAAGAAAGATATTTTGATTCCTAAGTCATACAAGCAGGTTCAAAATGTATCCATTGTTGTGTTGTGGTTTTTGTTTTTTTTTTAATTTCTTGAGAACAGCCTAGAGGATTCTTGGTTTCCTTCAGAAAGTGTTGGGGAGTTCAACTGACCTCGAAAAGGTTGATTTCAGGGTTTTCCACTGTTAAGTGGGTCATTAGGTAAGTGGCTAGAGAGACAGACATGTTAGAAGCTCTTAAACTTGTCAGGAAAGATACCTTGCTTCTTCCCATTGGAGGCAACTGTGTACAGTACCGTATAACTCTCATTTTCCTGGTTGAAATAATGTGAGACTCACAGTCCTCAGCTGGGGTAAACTGATGTTATTCCACTGAGTTTCATAGACTCAGGCTGATTTGCTCAAGCTGGAAAACTGATCCAGGACCTGAGCTTTATATACTGAGACAAAGTTCTTTCTGGAGTGTGTCTGCACATGTACAGCTTGGCTGATTTGGGATCTTGGAGATTGTTATGGTATTATTAGTAATATTCCTTCTTTCCCCTGTTCTTAAAAAGGACGTTTCCATAAATAAAGCTTTTAGCCTGTTCAGCAGATTTACCTCCTGCCCTTCCAGGCACACCCTACCCTCTGCTAATAATACAAATGTTATCTTACTCTAAAAAGTTATTCTTGTCCTTGATGTGAATTTTGTACTCCTGTCAGGGGCCAGAAGGGAAAGAAATCAGGGACAGTGTGAGGAAGGGTCAAACTGAGCATGAAAAGATTTCTTTGCCTTCATGTGACATACAAATCAGGATTGTCAGAACAAACAGCCACCAACGAACCACATTATTCATAACACTTCACAGTTTTCTCATGGAAGCCGACAAATGTGCATTGCCTGAACATATTTTGTTAATTCCTTGGGTTTTTGCTGTGAATACAGCTGAATAATTTCAGAGCATTTTCTTGACAGTAATAAGTGATGCTTTGTAGCTTCCCTAGGATGCATGTTACTGCTGTTTTGCTCATTTTATGGATGGGTAAGCTGAGGCACAGAAGTTAAAGAAGAGGTTGAATGCAGGGCTATGAAAATAAAAGGTGAATTGACAACTTTGAATTACTCCCCCTTATTCTAGTAGAGCTCTGAAATCTCGTGTTAATCTGGTTCCTCGTTTATCTAAAGCATAATATTTGGGGGGAAAAATATTAGGTTTAATTAAAACATGGCAAACTATTTTTATATTGCTTAAAGAATCTTTAGATGCTAGAAACCTTTGGGCCATTTGTTTGATCTTCATATTTAAACATGATTTTAACAGTAACAGCTCACCCATGGCACTAAGAGACATCAGTTGCAGAAAAACACACTAATACGGACCAGAGCTGAATTAAACTGTGTTGATGGAGATAACCAGTTGCATATGTTTTTAGTTAGCAGGAGCCAAATCAGATAACCACCATAGAGAAACACAGGGCCTGCTGGATATTTTTCTTTTTTTTTTCTGAGAAAAGACTGGATTGCAGCCTGAGCCTTGGTTACTACATTTGTCTGTTTATATACAGGAATCAGGAAAATGAAATTCTGAATAAGTGAAAAGGTGACTGGAGAGGAAGGAAGAGCAAAGTATGTGAAGGGCAAAGACATAAACATCGGTGCTGTTCTCTTCGTGTTACTAGACAAGGACCTTCTATTGATTTCTCCAGGCATGCTTGCACTTCCTTCCTTCAGTGACTAATGATATGCCCTTTGGGTTATGATGACACTGCATTTCATAGGCCTGCAGGTCGAATACCTGATGTATTCTCTGCCTGGCTCCCACTTTAAGTCATTGTCCTGCTCCAAGCCAGGCTCTTCTCAAACATGAGGCAGATAAGAAAGGGAGATAATTTATGTTGTGCATCCCAGGACAGAGAATGAAATGCAACTCTTCAAGTAAGTTCAGGCATAGCTGGATATTGTCCGAAGCCTCATTTCCAGTCTGCGGCATAGCATCGAGCCTGGCGTCTTTAATGTTTTTCTCACAACAGTTTCCAGAACTCTGTTTCCTTCTGCAGGAGCCCCAAAGTGCATATGTGTTAGGCACACATTTCCTCGCCCACCTCTGCGTTGGAACACAGATTTGTTTTAACTTTGGTTAACAATCCTCCACAAAAATTTAAAGAAAGAAGTGACTGATTCTTCTCTCACTTTCAGTAAATTGGGAATAATTCCCCTCTCCCTCCCACCCCTAGGCCATGGAGTTAACATAAATAATATAAAACTGGTGAAGGTGACAGAAAAGTTGGGCTAAAAATGAAAAAACCTACTGCCTTCAACGTAGAGAATGTGGGGTGCAAATTATATCTCAGCCTACTTAATTGCCGGGCAAAATGTGGGACAAGAACTCTTGGGGGCTCCCAGTCACTGGCGATATGAAAGATTTGTTATAAGTAGCCCATAATAGCTGCTCTGGCCAACCTCCTTCTTGTGTTCAAGAATTAAAAATAGCAGGAGATTTTAAAAAGCGTGAAGAAGAAATAAGCATCCGACTTTCACTTAAATTTAACAAAAGTTTGTCCTATCACAACCCCGTGTGCCTTTGAACATATCAACCTATATTTCACCAGCAAACTAGCTTTTGCATAATGAGCTTCCCCAGTAACCACCTGGAAGACCAGTAACACCATCAGCGAGAAATTAAAAATAATGTAATTTAACCTTGAAATTATGGATTTGACAAAAAGGGTTTTTTTTCTTCATTTTTTTTCTTTTTTTCTACCGTCTGGGAAGAATGATACTTTTATGAAGCCAGAGATCTCATTATTTAATGTGCAACATTGAGGATGTCAATCAGAATGGCTAAATAGCTCATGTTTGTAACAAAATGTAGCTGTGAGGCTTTTTTTTTTTTTTTTTTTCTGAGTGTCTCATGATGTAAATGGGAATTACTGGTCCAGAAACTGAATTTACAGCTCTGATTTTAAAATTCTGGTCTCTCAAGAGACTACTGTGACTTCAGAAAACCTTAGAGGACATAGAAATACATTCCTAAAAGCCTAAAAAACTACTGAAATTGAGAAGCCTCCACACTTCTTTCCATTATTTCCTATTCTTACAGAACACTTAGTACAGAAAACAGTTTAAGTAAATGCAGACACACTGTCGCTGTCTCACTTTCATTTGCTGCTAAATCCCCCCACAGAGGAGATAACTATTTCTTAGCTGTAGTCTGGAGAGCTGCCTTTGGTTCAACAGCAGGCTACAAACATTTCTGTCTTGGGCTGCATAGTATTTGTGCTGTGGTTTTGCATGTGTTGGTAGGAGAGGTTGATACTTAAAGCTTTATGATGTTTAAACATTGCTCTGGTCACCAGTTAAGGAGATGCATATTCCTTCTTCTTCTCCCTGTCTGCCCAAAACACATTGGCCAAGGGACTGTTGGGTAAAAAAAAAAAAAAAAAAAAAAAAAGAAAATCAAGATAAGAAGTCTTGGTTTGGCTGGATATCACAAATATTGGTCTCGGCAGATGGACTAGCATGGATGGGGACAGAAGGGAAGCGGGGGAACTTTCCAGACACTGTTCTGGATGCTGAATGGGAGATTACAGAGGCTGCTAAAGCAGAGCACCTGCCTGTGTCAAACTCCAATTGCATCCTAGGCACTACTGGAATGAGCAAAGATATTTCAAGGGGTGAGGAGTCACGGCCAGGCATCGTGAGCAATTCCTTGGGCTGCATCCCCTCCTACCAGCAAGGCCAGTCATTGTACTCTGGCTGGCAACAGCCAGATTAGCTGCTGGTGCTGCTGCTGCCAAGAGCAGGAAGGTGCCTGATGCTGAAAGTCTCAGGAGACCAGAAAATTGATAAACAGAAAAGGGACTTGTTTATTTTTGTGTCTCCATGCAGCCAAATTTTACAGGAGAAATATATTTCTTGAAATTTAATGAAAATAAGTGGTCAGGCTAAAGCAGAGGAGTATTCACTTCAGTTATATGTTATCCCATCAAAGTACCCTGCCAGAGGCCAATAAAATGAAGACACACAAATGCGAAGGCAATTTCTTAATTCTATTGTTCCTGGAAGTGTTTTTTTTCAGTTTCATTAATTTTACTTTTACTGCCACCATTAGGAGGTGCTGGACGGATGCTTTAAACGTGGTCCTCCAGTGCAGAAATACACTGCGCCAGCTGACAGAGAAATGCGTTCACTCACAGGGAATTCCTGAGCCCAATGCTAGTTACAGAAATATTATTCAAAAGCCAAAATTATGTGATCCTTCTGAGAACAAAAGGGCCATGAAAATCAGCAAGAACTTTCATTAATTGAGGATCTGGAAATCTATGCCATCTCTTAATATTCAACAGACTTTTTGAGTATCTGGTGTGATTTTTTAAGTGAAACATATGATAGAAATGGAAAGCTCAATCAAGTTTTCTCAGCTTACTAAATATTCATTCTTTGTTTTTTTCTTTCATGCTTTGCCTGACTATTGAATGTTGCAGAGACTTAAACCAGGGGGTTTGTGCTGTTTTCAACTAGCTCTTAAAACACCTTTTTCTGTATGCACACACAGGCTAAAATAAGAACGAAAAGGTGTCAGCCATATGATAACAATGCAGAATATCTGGACAGAGGATCTGACTCTTTAAAATTAGCACGTTTATCATCCTGTGATTGATCAATTACTATGGATTTTAGTTGTAAAGCTCTGGCTGCTATTGCCACATTTCACAGACCAGGATCAGGAGCTATTTCATCTGTAATTTTATTTCTTTACCAAGTGCCTGATCATGAGAAACAATAACTGTCAGCAGTGTAAATTCCCACAGGACTTTGAAGATTTACACTAACTACAGATCCATCTGATATCTCTCAGGATCAGTCTCTACCTGTCCCAGTCTGAGACGTAACGTTGCTGTAGACTGTAACTGTTTACATAAATGGAAGCCTTCAATAGATCCGTGTATGAAGTCATTCCTATTCCTCCACAGTAGTTTGTAAAGTTTCCAAAGAGCTTTCCAGGCTTTCTGGATGAAAACCACTATATAAATGCAAGAAGCCATTATTATTTATTGTTTCAGCTTGACAGAAAGATGGAGGGTTTCATTTTGACTTTATATTTCCATCTCCTCTCCACTTTGCCTTTGTTTCACAACTTTCTGACATGCAAAATTTTGCTTTGTATTCCTTCCAAGCTGTTGAGGCAAAGAGGTTGGAAATACTGCAGCCACAAAGAAGCGTTAAACAGGAGCAATGTTTAATTATTATTTCTCTGCTTGTCACATAGGTGATTGTACTAAAAGCATCAAGCTTCGGTGTCCTGTGTCTGAGACTAGCTGGTTCAGGATATTCCAAAGAGGAGCAAGAAATCCATTTATGATCAATTCTGGAAGAACCTTACAAACAGGGATGTTTCTTTCACAGCCTTACATTCCTGCTTACCTCAGTCCCTAGAAATACTATTTTATATTGCTTTGAAACATGCTTCTTTGCTATCTTTTGTAGCAGTTAATTTTCTCTGCACACAGCTGTAATGAGAGATAGGTGATGGGAAACCCAGTTACCTACTGTTAATTAGAATACCACAGAGTTTAGCTACAGTTTGTACGTATCTGAAAGGTATAATACCCACCTCGTTATTTTCTGTTACCACTCTCTCAAATATTTTTTTCCTTTAATTCATCTCATAGTATTTTGTGATAGGGAACCCTATTGGATAATTATGCTATGCAATATTATTTCTTCTCAAATATTTAATTTCCTAAGTTCTAGTAAGGTAAATGTTAGTTGCTTCTACCTTAAGCAAGGCACAACTTTGGTTACCAGAAGAAAAAAAAAAACCTGCTGTTCAGGATGGCTATTCTGCTTGAGCCAGTTGAAGTAGAGTTTCAATTCACTGTCATTTTAAAGAACCTTTAGAAGAACAGTGGATGAGACTCAGCTCCCATCCCATTACCAGCTTTATTTAATCTAAAATGCCTCTGAGAGAGAGAAACTCCCTTATCTCTGTGTTGTGCAAACACAGCACTGCACATTGATACAAGATCTGTTGTGAACCGTGCAGAGAAGATGCTGGTGAGTGGAATCCTAAGTATGTGAGTCCAGCAAGTAAGACAGGACTGAAAATAATGGCTGAGGTCTACGGCTGTGTCCCAGCTACTGAAGGGGAAGAAACTGCTTCTGCAGTGCACAGAAAGGAGAAGAGCAGGGAACTAGTGTGATGGATACCATAACTGTGTTAATACCACTAGTATCTTTAAAACAGAAAAAAAAAAAGAAATTAAGGAAGGGGTGTGCTGTCTGACATATCGTGGTGCAATATGATCTCCCTAATGCTGAAATACTGATGTAGATTTTGTTGTTGTTGGTTTAATAATAATTGATCCGGTGTCAAATGAGACTGTCATGAGAAGTGGAGTTGTTACAGAAAGTTCACTGTTTTGGAACCTCTGTGAGATAGTGTCAAACAACAAGTTTTTCTCCCCTTGTTTTTCCCACTTTTGCAGCTGCCTCTTCATTTCCTGCTTTGGAGACTGACTCAGAAAAGAAGACATTAAGCATTAAAATTAGCTGAAAAATAAAGGGTGGAGATGTGAAAAATGTCAGGGACTTTGCATTCTGTTTTTCATGAGCTTTCAAACTTTTTAAAGATTTCTTAATAGGCTTGTTTAATACTAGTTGTTCAAGCTACTTTTAGAAGATATTTTGGAATACATGAGGCCTAGATACTGTAGACAAAAAGCCTAAGGACTTGGGGCACAGACCAACCAAAAATTAATTCCAGATGTTCCAGATGCTCCTGATAAGGTAGAATCTGGTGTTTCATCAGTTTTGGGGTTTTTTTTTTGGTTTTTTTTTTTTGTTTGTTTGTTTGTTTTTTTGTAAAATAGATGTAGAGGCTGAGATTATGTAAGTTGTGGACTAAAATTGTATGAGCATAACTGTAGAGTTGAAATATTTTAGACCCATTTTTCAGTACATTTGTGAGCCAGTGTTTGCAGAGTATGTGTTTGATGTGGGCTATAAGGCCACTTTCCCTTCAGGATTACACTGAGATGGTTTCAGTTGATGACCATTCATAGTTATTATACCTATAAATCACAGCCTATACTCATCCTTGCAGATCAAAAAGGGAGTAATTTCTAGCTCACAGGAGATTACTTGTACTACCTGTCTTCTGGATCTACTCTATGATCTGCAAAACACATTTAACGTTAGAATTGACCTTTTCTGCTGAGGAATTATATTTTTGCTTGACTTTACCATTAGCCAAACAGGAGCTCCTGAGCTCTTGCACAGAGCAGTGAAAGATTAAAATCTAAGTCTTGCTCACTTTTGAATACTTAAATGAAACACCCGAGTTTGGAGACCCAGCAGTAGGACAGAGGGACAGCGCCAGGGAGGAAACGAGCTCTGAAGATCATTGTGGGAATTTCATTCATTTTCTGAGTGTGTTCATCTTCCTCTGTTAGCCCAGAGGACCCAGGGCTTGCAGATTCCCATCCACTTCAGCCCACTGCCTCAGGTTACACTAAATGAATCCAGACCTCAGATGAGCAGTCTCAAGAACAGGAAAAAAAAAATCTAAAATTCAAAATCATACACTAATATGGTAGTAAAGCAGTGAAGAAATAAAGAAAAAAAAAAAAGGGGGTATTTGTCTCAATATCTTTAGGATGAGAAGTGGAGCTCACTATTTCCATCCTCCAACTGCTCCCTCTGCTGCCTGCAAGGCAGAGGGGAGCCGGGAAAGCTGTGCTGTCTCTATGGCCGCCCAGGTGGGCTCTGCATCCCTCTTCCTCGCTCTGCTCTCAGCATTAGAGATTCCGACAGTTACTAGATAAAGTTAAAGACTCATGTAGTGATCTTCACACTAATTGGACTGTAATGTATAGCCTCGGTCAAGCAAATCTCTCCCAGCACTCCTCTCCACAGACGGCAATCAAGCCATTTACAGAAGATGCATCGGCTGCTGGGACCCTGGAGTAACCTTAAACTGCACTGGCCTTTTAGCACAAAACACAATTAATTTTGATACTGAAGGGCAATTAGGACTGGGGTTAAAATAAAAAATCTTCTGAACAGAGAATGTCAAAGACTGGGAAGGAAACTGTTTCCCTTGTACACAGTGTGTTGAAGATCTGTAAGCACAGCAACTGTCAGCTCACACTAATTCAGATCTTTTTGTAAACTCCCAGTTTCAACAGAAGAGATGCAAATTCAGATTAAGCACCATGCTCAAACCCCACTAAGGCTGATTGCCTTTTTTTTTTTTTTTTAAGTATTTTCTGACAGAAGGAGCACAGCTTCTTCTCCTTCTTGCTGGGGAAACCTCCTTACATCCCAGAATTTAGTGAAACAACCAAAAGCATTTATTTTGTTCTATTTCATTTCCAAAAGAAAATGGTCTCCCAGCTGACACTCAGCAGACCACGACTTTGAAGCAAATCATGTCAGCATGTCAGCAGGTCTATAAACTTCTCTTTAGAAGCACAAATGATGTTCACAGTAATACATATCTACAAGCACCCACATGCCCTGACATACATGCAAGGTAGCCAAAATTCTGGCCTCACCTGTGCAAACTGTTTAGGTCCATGTCACTCTATAACTCAAGAAAATTCATCAGGTTTGTTGGTTGTGGGTTATTTTTTTTTTTTTTTTTTTTTTCTCCCAGAACAATTAACTGAGCACTCAGCTGAAGTCCATGAGTGTCATCAGCACAATTCAAGCACCAGAAAAACCATGAAAAACATAGTAAGGGTGGCAATATTCACTGTGAAAATTTTAATTGGCCCTTTTTATGAAAGGACTAGAGATAAAAGATGAACACACAGAAATCTTATGTGAAATCCTGATCCAGCAACATTTAATGGGCAGATATTTCAGTAGAATCAGACAATAATTGTTAGTGAAGATATTTTTGGGGGAGAAATACTGAGTGAAACTGGTAATTTTCTCCAACTGTACATGAATATTTGTCAGCGACACCTCAAGAAAATGTGAACAGCTTCAATTCAAATACTCGAAAATAAAGCCAAACATCTCACCAGTGTATGAGAAAGTAATCAGAGAAATTGTGAGAGGAGTTTTTATTCCCAGATGATACCTAGGACTAAAGATTAGCACAACTCTTGCAACTAACTATTCCAAGCCCATTCCACCATGGCCAGTTGTGGCCATGATTCTGATCTGTGCTGGTATTTGGCCCTTTTTTTTGAATGCAAACCTAATGTTGCTAGTGTGGGAAAATGGGATTTATCTGGCTCTCCTGGAGAGAAATGCATAAAGTCCAGGATAGCAGGGAGGAAGCTGTAAAGATGCTGCAGCCTTTCCCACAGGTGAATTCACAGAAAATTAGGGCCAGGTGAGGTGCTGTCCTGCTCCCTACACAGCCAGTGACTTCACTACAGGCCCTGTCAGCAGATGAGACAATTTCAGTTAAAAAGAGAGAGGAGATGTCAGCTAGGGGCTTGCCTTAAAAAAAAAAAAAAAAATCTCTTCCTGCTTTGGTCTAGGACTGCTCACACCCATGAGATTCCTGGGCTTGGTAGTGGATCTTCTTTTGTCCCTGATGTCCAGAGAGCTAACAGAGATCTGAGGCAAGGGAGTTCACCATGATGGTCTTAGTGGGGTTTATTACATTTTGGTTCAATTCATGTTGCTGTCAGTGGGTAATGGCCAGAGTCTGTTTATATGTGAATTAGCTTTTTAAGAGTTTGTCAGAAAGCCCAGAGCTCACGTTAAGCATTTTTATGCAGCTTGAACAAATCTCAGTCTTCAATACCAAGGGAA
Source organism: Chlamydotis macqueenii (assembly GCF_036417535.1). Lineage (NCBI taxonomy): Eukaryota > Metazoa > Chordata > Aves > Otidiformes > Otididae > Chlamydotis > Chlamydotis macqueenii. The sequence goes on along the minus strand of NC_141567.1, from coordinate 5,999,849 downwards.
TATTTCCAGATATGCAGGAACATAGTGTCTGGAAAGAGACAGGGGAGGGTGCAAAGGAGTCTTTGTGTAGCTAGAAGAATCGAGATGCTCTTTCCCTCGATGCTATTGAAAAGAATCATTTTTGTCTTTCAGGGTTCTCTTTTCCATTTACGGGGCTCTCCAATATGCAGTGAACTGTTTTCACATCTGAGACTCCGGCAGCCATCGTACAAGCTGTACTTGGGAAACCACTAACTTATTTTAGCTTTTATATATGTTTTTCTTAAAAGCAGCATCCTCGGGGAATCTCTTCCTGTCAAAAATGGCACAAGAAGAACTAGCAGCCAGTAGAGCATCTGAGGAGTCCACAGGGTTAAATCTATTGTTTTCAGGGATTGATTCAATCTCTGTTTTGTCAACCTGTTTAAGTTCCAGGACCCTATTCCCACCAGCTACAAGGAAGGGTAAGGAGCCCAGAGTAAACTCATTTGGGCCTTTTAAGTACAACATGATTCATACTTGTGTGCAGCCTCTGTCATGGGTTGTGCACAGCCCACTGCCAGAATCCATGTCACCCTCTCAATCTTGTGCCAGAGGGGGCAGGTGGACAAGATAACTTAATAGCTCTTACTCATTTGGAATTTCTCTGGTTATGGGGTAGGTCACCTTGTTCAGCGAGAGAGGGAAAGCATTTAAATCTTCAGCCCAAACTCAAGCTCAGGTGTAAGCAAGTTTCACAGGAGCTGAACTTATATTTCTTCTCCTGTTATCTTGCAATTTCTTGAGGCATCCCTTTACCTAAGAGTGATCCAACAGTAGTGAAAAAATAATAATAATCCACCGTGTTCCTATGACTGACATGAAAGTGAAAACTCTCACCAAGTGACTTGAGTGAGGCTTAGGAGCAGGTTTAGTCTCTGCAAAGCATGTGGCTGTACGGTGGTACCAGATATAAAATAGGATTCTCATGTCCACACAGATGAGGGGTAGAGTCACATACCACATCCCACCCAATCTTGCAGAGTAGGGATGTGCCAGCCTGCATCAAATCATGCAAACTGCTTGGTTGCTGGGTCAGCCCAGGTTGCAGTGAAGTCTGAAAACTAGCAAGGATAAGATCTTCCTGGGTATATTATAATTTCCTCTTCTAAAGAAATATGGAATTCAAAATGTGAGACTGGATAAGAGAGCAAATGCACATCTACATTTGAAAACAGCTACCATCAAACCCTAGAAGAGTAGCAACAAATTCTCTTACCATCCGAATCTGAGGCCCTGCCATACTTCTGCCCTGCAGTTTTACACCCTGAAGAACATAAGCATCCAAAATATAATTTAAATTTTGAGTTTGTTCCCCCTCCCCCCTCCGACCCCAACCTTCCTATGGTCATACCTAGCTGTTCTAGTTGCTCAGACATCATCATGTAGTTACATGCCAAAATAGGGGGAAAAAAATGTAAAACACTCCCAAATTTTGGATGCTCAGACTGAAGTAATTTAGCTTGAAAAAAAAATTTTAACCATAAAAAAGTGCCACATGGGCATTTTCCACCACGTATTTCTTTGCAGCAAAAATTCAGATTTGTCATTTTTGCACAAACTTCATTAATAAACAATACTTCTGTCACACTTTTTATTCAAAGAAGGGAAATCACCTGAAAACTCTATTTAATTAACCTTTACAGCCCCCTTGTGAGCTTGACGTTATTATCTCCATTTCACAAATGGGCACATTGAAACACAATGAGCTTAAGTGACTCCGTTACAAGTAAAACTACATAGCGGGTCAATGGTAGAGCTTGGAATAGATCCCAAATCTCTTGGGCCCTGGTCCCATGCTTTAAGTGCTACAAACCTTCTCTTCTTAAAATGCGTGAAGATTCAGATAATTTTTTTTTTTATTTCATTGAACCTAAGCTACTCACATCTGGGGTAAAACTCTGAAAAGCATCTAAAAAATTCTGTGCAATTCGAGCATCTAAAAAAGCGTCTAAGAGGGAGAAACAAGCTCTTTCATTTTGTTTAAGGGCTGTACACAAACGTCTCTGGTGGAAAATAAGGAGTCTTTAAGAATGATGTGTGACTTCTGGTGATGGAGCTTGGGTTAGCGAGGGTATTTATTTTTCCCTTCATTAAGAAACAACTTATCATTCCAGTAAAGGAGCTGTTAATGAGTTTGTTCACACTCGCTGAGAAATGACTGCAGGATACTCCTCAGAGAACTTACTCTGAATGCATACATAAACCAGCCAGCTAGGTACAACCAACAACCTGCAGAGAGGAAGTGCTTCTGGGTTATTGCCTTTCCGTCCATTTGCTTTTTCCTCCCCCTCGAGTTAAGGATTAGTTCAACAGATCTGGCAGGAAACGAGCAGATTTGGAGCATGCAGGTTGGGATGTACATTCCTAAACTGCCACCAGGCTCGCATAAGGGGCACAACGTCAGCATGAAACTCCAGTCAGGTGGCTGATGGGGAGGAGGGGAAGAGGATGTGCTCTGTCTCCAACCCATCCACGAAGCCAAGATCTGCTGCCCAAATCATCAGATGGAGATGCACGTCTCCCATTGCAGCCTGTCTTGCAGTCCTTCGTCCATGGCATGGGATGGATGTCCTCAACAGCCCCAGGCTGAAAAGCACCCATCTCCACCCATGAAAAGGCCACTCAGGTCATGTCCTAACAGCACATCTGAAGATACATCCACCCTCTGACAGAGAAGGAGGGCAGCAGAGATGTTTTCTTCGGTATATGCTTTCAGTGCAGCCTCCTGCTGCTGGCTTGAAGCCAATACAGTCCTGTACTGGGCAAAGTCTGGGATTCCCCAGTGCTGGAAAACATTCTCCTGGCACCGTTTCAGTTACCCTTTTGACTTTGCAGGTTTTGAATGTGGGTTAGCACACAAACAGACCACTCAATGCTAAAAGAGTATTACCAAGGAAACAAGGGAGCACCTGCCCACCCTTCAGGCAGCTCAGCGATGATCTTCATATTGCTCCTCAGGTCTTGACTTTGTTTCCAACAAAACTGGATGTCTGTGTCTGGGCTATATATACATACGAGTGTATCTATATAATCTCTCCTCACCATCCATCTATTGTTCTCCTGTTCTTTTTGTCAGCTCTTTTGAGAAGTATTTCCGATTCAGCAGTATGAATAATTGTTGGAGTTTCTTGTTTGTTTGAAAAAAAATATGGATAACAAACAGAAGCATTTGCTCTTCAGACTCCACTCCTACCCCAAGAAGACCCACCTTGACCTCCAAAATGAAATCAGTAACTTCACTCCTCTTCATTTCCTCATCCTGTGTCTAAAGCTGGGGGAAGTGAGTTCGACCTTTTGCACATAATCTGACACACGGCACGCAGGGCAGGAAGGCAGAAAATGATTTCAACAAAAGGCCGGAGCTCGGGGTTAGGTAAATCCAGGAAGGAGAGAGATAGGAAATGGCAGTAATGTCGCCAATAGACTAAGAGGATCCGGGCCTCAGCCGGGATGTGAAATATGAGGTTCTCTCTAACAAGGACTGAGTAAAAACTTTTGGCTAGCTTTGAAACATGTGACACCAGAGACATTTACCAAAACAGCTTTAAGGGGGTGGGGGGGTGGAAAGACATTTTTCTCTTCAGGGAAGCTAGCCTCAAAGGAAAGCATCTTGTTTAATATCCAAGGATAGTACAGCCAGGTAGATTTGCCAGAGGACTCAACTTGTCAGATGACATGACCCCAGGATGAGTTGCCTGACCTGTACCTCACCCTCTTGGTCATTTAAAGTCCCTATGGTCACCTTGCTTAGCACAAGATACATACTTAGCACACAGCCACGTGTACGTGCAGTGAGATTTCACTAGAGTGCCTCATGCTGTCCAGACTTACGCCTATATAACCAATCCTACCTGTTACCAGACCTCAAAGTCAACACGCTTGTCCTTCAAACACCATGTGGTGTTCCAAAACACTCCTCTCCCCGACATCACAGAGAGGCACAAGGAGCCCATGCTCACAATAGAAGTCTCTGAGGAGTCAGAGGATTTCTGGCCAGGTCCTGCGGTCCCTGTGCCACACAGCCCATGGACACTAAGGAGAAAGAAGAAAGAAAAAAACTTTGGAGATGTGACATGGGAAAGGGCAATCCTCAGAAGTGTCTTAGCTGCCTGTGAACAAACACCATGGCCTGACTGGCTGCTCGTGCCAGCGAGCTCTGCAGAAGGGGCCAGTGGCTTGTGGCAGAGCCAGCCTCTCCTGTGGTTCCTCCTGATGCTTGTTTGAGCTGGAAATAGCACAACAATATCCTTTACTAACTACTTTGGCAGCTCCTTGACTGAATCAGGAAGTTCAGAGGCAGATTGAAAGGAAGGGAAAAAAAAAACCAGCAAAAAAACCCCTGTGATTGAGATATCTTGCTGGGTTTTTTTTCCTGCAGCTCTAAAAATTGCTTGATATGAGCTTGATTTGTTTTCTCAGTAAAGGGTTAAAGTCCTCGCTTTCACAGAAGTAGGTGGATGCACTATTAAAGGCAATGACAGTTTTGTTATTAGCACCAGTGAAAACAGGATCCAGCTCTTCATCACCCATCTACCTCCCCATAATCCCACAGATCCTGAGAGAATATAGGTTTCTTTTGACTGTTACATGTTTTGCTACATTGTCCTTGGACCCCATCTGCATCCTCTACCTGAATTAAAATGAACCCTCCTTTCTTCATCCTCCCCCTGACTTCATTCCCGCTGACCCTCTATTCAGCTGATCTCATTTAAGACCGAATGTATTTTATTTCTTTTATGACTTTGTCTTCTGTAAGAAACTCCCAGTCCTTCCAGCCTCATACCACGTGTGACATTCTGTCCTCATCAAAAATCAGATCATTCCTTCAAAATAAGAACTGGCACCAGGTCAAAGTCCTGAAGATGAAAGGAAGGGTTAAGTTTACTTTCAATATTGGAGGAGGGTTCGGAAATAAATGTCGAGGTTAAAAAGTCCAGATGGTAATTCAACTGTATCCCTGCTATAAACATGATTTGATTTATGGGAACCACTAATGGTATCTCAGTTTAGATCTGGATGGCTTTGCTTTCTCTCATCTGTAGCTTTAAATTCATCAGATTTTTTTTCACTCCCACCATGAATCTTTCACTACAAAGAGATACTCCTATCAAGAGTTTGGGAGTTCTTTAAAACCAGGCAATTGATAAACGTTAACAATCCTAATCCATGCAAATTACTGTCTGATGCCTTTATTTATAGTGCCAAGCGGATGTGCTTATTCAAAGCAGTCTAAAACAGCTTTGACAAGTTCAGTCTTACAGAACTGTATCTCCTATTGCTGTTTTCCCTCTCCTGTCCTTTGGGGATCAAACTGAATCAGTTTTCACTTTTTTTTTCTGACGTTGCGATTATTAGGTTTCTCAGTTTTGTCAGAAAAATCCATCAGAAATGTTTATCTCATGGGGCAAATAGCAATGGAACAGCATGTTTATCACTTCGAGGGCCATAATCTACAGGCAGCAATGGCCCCAATCTGGTTTGTTTTAAAACACAGAGGCAGAAAAAGAAAAATGCCCATGTCTGAAATGTGTGATGGAGATGTGCAGAACTGCATTAGCCCTGACACCCATTTCTTTATGTCTCTGTATTTCGGCTGTCAGTCATTACATATATGTTGCCTGAAGTCCTTACACTTTACTACTTCCATCCTCAAGAAAACCAAACAGTTGGCCTCAACCATTAACGCCCAAAGAAAAGTAGCTTTTCATGGTGGACTTTGCAGAAATCCGTGCCACCAAAGTAGTTACGCTAAACTCTGGGCTCCTTGGGGAGGTAAAAGTCAGATTTAGGAAATGGTGAGAGGAGTGCTTTTGAAACAGTCATCGTAGATGATCTCTGTATGACCATATTCATGTTTATGTCTGGGTATTCAGTCTGTGTTTAAGACACCTAAGCTATAGATGAATGTCCATTTTTAAGACTATCCAAACAAGCAAAATAGTAAGTCAATGTTTACAAGATACACTTTTTTTCCTTTACACATGCCGTGGAAAAGTAACACAGAGGGCAGCTCACAGTGAAAAAATAAGAGTGTCTTAGGAATACCCCAGACTCATTTGTTGGGCCAACACATAATGAGTTACCAGGTATTCAGGATCTGAGTTTTCCAAGGATTTATAGACACATTGATTGGCTTTGAATCGCTTGTGTCTCCAAAGACCTTCAACACACTTCCAACAAGCCATCCGCTTTTCTTTTAAACTTCTGAGGCTGACAGAATATGGGAGTAAAAGAGAGCAAATAAACCACATGGGACAGAGAGCAACTAATTCCCCTGTTGTGTCACATACAGATACCAAAGTGATGTGGTCACTGCAAGGAAGAGCAGAAAGAAAAAAAGGATGGGAATAGGAATAGATCAGGAACAGACTTTTCAACCAAGTTATTCTTCTAGAAACCTCTCCTTAACAGATTGGAGAGAAAGCAATACATAAACTGGAGTTTTCAGGCAATCTAAGCATATCACTTTTCAGGACCTCTAGTCAAATTTGTATGGCGATTCTCTAAAAGTCTGCTCTTGTCTCCAGCTGTGGCACTGATTTGCTGTGTGGTATTGAGTAAATCATCCCGTTTCATTACAGACTTGGTCTGCATACAACCTCCCGCCAAAATAATAAAAGGTGAGAAGTCAAAATCAATTTCATTAAGCTGGTACAAGTCAATATTTGGATGTTCTATACTGGGAATGGAAGTGGCTCAAAGCCAGCACCTGATGCGTAGTTTTAAATGGACAAAATAAAAGTCATCAAAATAAGAAAATTGATTTTGGAAAGTTAAATCAATGTGTGCGCCTGGTACAATTTACACACCTGGCTAAAATGCTGTAAGATATATGCTTACAATCACTAAGTACTGCTATTATTACATGAACGTTGCAAAAAACCACTGACTTTAGCCTGAAGATAAGTGCTGAGGTGTCTGGTCTGAGATGAACTGACACAAGAGCCTTGTCTGCACTCCAAAATGTTCTGGTTTCACTTGTTTGGTGCACAGCTCCATGTAGCTGTGTAGTACTCTTGTTTTAGGGTAGCTGGAAACTATTCTTCATTGACTTATATTGAACAGGAATACACCTGCTTTAACATGCCTTAGGACCTTCATTGCATTCAATGGAATGAATTAGGACCTTCATTAGGACCTTTTGTACCGGTAGATCCAAACTAATATCAAATTAACACTTTCATTTAAATCAGCGCAAGTGTGTGTGTGATCATCATTCTTTAAATGAGCATTTCAAATCTCTTTGGCTGCAGTCTGAACCATCTACAGGAGCCATTAGGATCAGCCCTGTCCACATCACCTATATTTTCCATGATACATGCAGAGTATTTGCAGAAATAAATGGGAAGATGTTTTTCCCATATGTGCGTGAACTCTGAACTCCAAGAGTTCAAGTGGGTTCAGTTGTTCTCCTCAAACTGTCATTCTAGTCCTAATTAGTACATGGTGCCGTGAGCAATTTAAATGGAATATATTAATAGAAGAGAATTCAGAGGAGGAAAAAAAAGACACCCTCCCCCATACCCCTGCCTGCAAAAACTCTTAAATAAGCAGGGGATTTCTTCAGGGTGCTTCACACCCTTCCCACCTCCCCCTTTCCCCTAACAATAAAGATTGAGGGTGGGAGAGAGAGAAGGTCCGGATGCTGTCTGCCAGGGAGGGTTTCCCACAGGAGGAGATAGCTGTAGACTCCCACTCCTTCCGAGGAGTCGTGGGGGATGGGGCCATGCTGAAACCAAGCCATGATGGTTCAGGAAAGTGCTGTTTTATTTAAACCCTCAAATGGCTTGACATGCCCCTGGTACTTTCACTGCCTAATTATAAATGAAAGGAAAATGGCAAGAGAATCCCCTCCTGTTGACCATCTCCCACTTAACAAGGCAGCACATGTCGCAGTCTCTACCTTTTTAGCTCTGTCCTTGCTTTTATCCTTCTGCAATTTAATCCTAACTCAATTATATTATTACAGCGTGTCACTTTGAGTCACTTTCCCCCTTATTGGCATATGGCTCTTTTCAGTTTCACTGCTAATTCTTTTCCAGTGGACTTGTTTAAAACATACTCATTTTCTGCTTAGATTCTGTGTTATTCACGCATCACATTTCTGCAATGCCTGGCTAACTTCCTCAGGAGGAGAACGGGAGCCAGGGATCTTCACTCTCTGCATACATTTGCTAGAGTTTCCATACCCAATTGTCAAAACACAAACTAGATGGCAGGAAAGGTGAGCATCATGCCCCGTCTGTCAGAAATGTGGATAGGAGGCTGCCCTCCGCTGGGTCTATTCCAAAGCCCTGGGCTGGAGTGATGAGGAGAGCTGGTGAATACTGAAAACTGTTTTCTATCAGTGTCTCTTCTTTTTCCCCCTTTTATTTTCTTTTTTTTTTTTTCCCTTTTAGTTTTCAAATGCATTCACTCAGACTCCTTGTGCCTTTTTTGACTTTCCTCCTTGCGTCAGCCAGAGCAGAGGCTCTTCCTAGCAAGATGGTCCTGCAGGTTCTGGTTTCCTGGGGAATATTCCAACTGCCCATCCATTCAAGTCGTCTTCAGATTTGGATATGGGCTACTTGACCAATGACTAATTAAACAAATGGATCACAGAAGTCACTACTGGTGGTATTTACATGTAAAGGAAAAAAAAAGGAAAGATAATTCTGTGACACTTCACAAGCAGGAAAAGAGCACTGTTTTGAAAATATAGACATTTTTGCCCCTCTCAGCTAGCATGAGAAGGACATGGTGGCAGCTGAGGCAATCACAATGCTGCCAGGTCCCAAACTTTGCTTTCCTAAAAGAAAAAAAAAATTCCCTTTTACATTTTCCTAAAAGCTTGTTTACACCTGGAAATGTACTATAACAGTGATTCTACAGCATTTTTGCTTCCTTTGGTGTAAAAGACCCCTCTCTTCCACTTGCATGCACACTTTATTCTGGATTACCTTTTACCAACTGAGTTTGTAGGTGGAATAAGCTAACTAAGCAAAAGGCTTGTTGTGGTAAATATCCAAATAGATGAGCCCACAGAGGAATTTCCTGTTTTGGAAAAAAAAAAAAAAAAGGTCTGGCCTCCCTTTTCCAAAACCTCACTTAGATACAGGCAGAGAAATGCAAGCAAACTAGCCAAGACAAAAGTCTGCAGAAATCTCTTTACTGCAGAGGTGAAGACAACATTAGAAGTCAGTTTGTTCAGAGATAGATACTCTCAGATAAGAAGAGCAAAACCTTCTGTCTCAAGGTGACCTACAGTTTACCCAGCATCTTTCTTGAGGTCAGTAACTTCATTGAGGGAAGAGGCTACATCCCTGATTTTTTTCATTTCTCGACATGTAGCTCTGGAAATAAGTGACTTGCATTTAAAGGTCAAGATCTGTTTTCACAGCCCAAATACATATCTCTGTGCTGCCTTTTGCGGTTAGATAACTTGCACACTTCAATGTTAAGATAAGGACCAGGTAGTCTGTTTACAAATTCAGGTTGCTGTAAGTTGATAGTGAAGTGTCTAGCACACATGATATGAAAAGAGGTATAGAAAATTACAAATGGGGCTGTGGAACTACTATCCATACAAACAAAGCAAGTGTATCAGTAGGGTTGGGTTTATTTCTCTTTCCTGAGTCAAATCAATTGTAATCATTATGGGAACTCTGCAAATGAGTACTTTTAATTTCAGGATTGCACTATAAAGATCACATGAAAAGATGCTCGGAATTTCTGATAACAGGTTCTTCAGCCTCAGTCAAACTCAAAGCATATAAGGAGATGATTGTTCTCTTTATCCTTTAAGTTTCCCTTTCCTTCTGTTAATAGAGTGTTAACTTGGTAGCTACATTACTTAGTACTGTAATGACTCTGCAATTATAGCTAGCAGTTAAGATAACATGGTGTTATTATATCAAGAAATCATGTCCACTTCATAGCTGTCCTGAGTGTCCTCTGTTTTCAGACTTCATCTGGGCTAAGAGACAGCTAATTCTCCATCCTCTTTCAGGCCATTGAGTCATGTTGGCCCTAACCATCATATCAATTTCCCTAAATCCCTCAGTCAACTTGTCTGTCAGACAAAATTTAGAGACTATTTATTCTACCTCCTCCTGCTGAGCTTCATGTAGAATAATTGTCCCTCCACAGTAGATTGTGGTCCATGCACCATAAAACTTCCTTGGAAATTATACTTACTGATTAATTACTAGAAGCACCAGGGGAAAAAAAAATCTTGCTAGATTTGGGAAGCAAGGTAGAAGTGTAAATAGAGAACAACTCTTTTGCTTTCTATTGTGGTTTTTTTTTTTAATAGAGGTGAAAATAATTAATATTTTTCTTACAGCAGACGATATGTTGTATTATTCAACACATTTTGTGAAAAGCCCTCTTTGAATCAGATAGTTCTTAATGACTGCTGAGCAAATAAATAGGAAAAACAACAGCCCTGGAAAGCAATTTATGGAAAGAAAGTATGAAGAGGAGGTGAAACCCTAAAAAAAAAGTTACATCTGAAATGAGTTTTGAAGAAGCATATGCTCTCATGTAGCAGATTTTTCAACCTCATAGGAAATATGGTGCTGAAATGAGAATAGGTTGATGAAAGGATAGATTTGTTTTCGATGCAATATCCTGTACATTTGCATGTGAGTATTTTCCCCCCTTTCCCCTGTGAAAGTCTTTGATTTAATGCTTGTAGAGGTATGGGAACCAGGACACCTAGCTTCCCTTCCCCAGTTTGGAAGGCATTAACATTTATACCTATGATTCCAGCTTTTTATGCCTCTGAGCAACCTGATCTGGTTGGAGATGTCCCTGCTTCTTGCAGGGGAGTTGGACTAGATGACCTTTAAAGGTCCCTTCCAACCCAAACCATTCTGTGATTCTGTGTGATTCTGTGATGCTTATGATGGGTACAACAATGACCAACCTTGCCTTAACAAGCCTGCAGTATGGCTCATCAGATGAGGATATTGTGATAAAATCCTTGAATTAATCTAAGGGTGGTGATTATTTTGCAAGATGGGTAGCCCACAAAATGCCACTTTGCTATTTCTAGTGACTGGCATTTGTTTAGCAACACAGAGCACAATTTAGAGGAGGCTTTCCAGTTCCTACTGGATAGGATCAATTTGACAGAAGCATCAGTATCAGGAGATCCTCTGCTAGGAAAAGAACTATCGCTCTCCACTGTCTTTGCCATTTACAGGAAGGATTCGTGCCAGCAATTTGACTTTCATCAGCAATAAAACAGAAACGGAGGAAAGGAAAAAGAAAAAAAAAAAAAAGAGAGTTGCAAATGATTCTATAATGTCCTTGAAATTAAATTAAAAATAGCCATCACTGCCAAAACTCAGAAAAGGACCCACAGCTTTTTTACAGTGCCTACTACAATGTGGATTTATGATTGCCGGAATACTGCCTACTGTATAACAAGTGTAGTATTAAGTGCCATATTGGACTACCATATGGCTACTAACCTCAGAGGTTGGTAGCAACTATCAGCGTAGAAATTAGTGTGCAGAATGAGCCCGAGGATAAAACCAGTTATCACTCAAGCATGCTATATAATTGGCTGTAGCAAGAAACTAAAAAATGTCTCAGAAACCAGATGGATTTGAAATGTTCCATTATTCATAAACACTTTTTTTTTTTTCTGCAGCAATACTTGTTCCTTTCCCAAATATTCTGTTGTTAAAAAGAATAATTACCATGCAGAAGCAGAAAGTGAGGAGGATAAAAGTCCTCACTGCTGGGGGGAGTTGGGAGGGGGGGCCCTTTGTCTGCATTTTGGCCTGGACAGCCCCCCCACGCCCACAGCACCCAGGTCTCGGGCAGCCAGTTTGTGCCCATTTCTGCAGGGACTTTTGCTGCTCTCTTCCCACAGAGAGTGACAACAGCAGGGGAAGGAGGGCAGTGGTGTGGGTATGCGTGGTGATGTTATTAGCACAGTTGTGGAAACTCATCCTTTACACAGTGTTTCCCTCCTTTTTGATCACTCAGATGACAGCCATTGTAAGCTCCCTGACAGGAACTGCCTGCCTGGAGGACACAGCATCCCCCCACACATACAAACTTTCTTCCTCTCCATCCTTTTCGTCCCACTCCTCCCACCCCATGCCTTCTCCCACTGGACCCAGAGGTGATGCAGGAAAATAAAATTAATTTTTTTTAAAAAACACCTTTTTAATTAAAAAACCCACTTTTGTGTGTGTGTGTGTGTGTGTGTACAAGAAAGATCAATGGTCTTTGCACATAATATCAAGTGGGTGCAGAAATCAGAACCTGAATATGCAGGAGATGGCCAGTGCAAAATCCACCCAAGCTCAGCTCAGAGCTTGAGAGTTTCTACATGGGATGAAGAGCAATCTCTCCCTATCTTACCCTACAACCAGCCTTTTGCAAACAGCTTTTCCCCATCAGACAGGGACAATCCAGCTCTCATTGGTATGAAACACAAGACACATAGGGGACTTCTGTTCCCATCACACAGTTGTTTTCCAGTGTTTTTTAAATTTAATTCAAATAATCCAGCTATGCTTGGAAGGCCAATTCCGGCTGAAGAAGTGTGTGGGTTAGCCCCACTCAGCAGCTAAAATACCACACAGTCACTCACTCACTCCCCCCTCACCACCCGCCACAGTGGGATGGGGAAGAGAATCAGGAAAAGAAGGCAAAACTCATGGGCTGAGGTAAAAAAAAAAAAAAAAAAAAAGGTTTAAGAGAACAACAGAGGAAAAAAAACAGAGATGAGAAACAAGAAAAAAAAACCACACCCCAATAACAGAAAATAATTCAGCATGTAACTTACAGTACAACAGCTCTCAGAGGATTCTGATGCCCAGCTCCCTCAAAAGTAGCAAAACCTGCCCCATAGCACCATCCCCACTTTATACACTAAGCATGGGATGGAACGGCCCTTGGGCCAATTTGGGTAAACTGTCCCAGTGTTGGCTAATTGGTAACCTATCCCAGCTGTGTCCCCCAGCCACAGCTGCCACCAGCTCCAGCTCCTCTCCCAGCTCAGTGAAAATTAATTCTATCCTAGCCAGTACCAGGACAAGAAGTAAGCCAACAGGTAGTTTCATCTAACAAAGCAGACTTAGTGTAGTAGAAAAAAAAATCTCTTGGTTTGGCTATTCTCTGAGCTGTATGCTAAGATCAAAGACTGAAAGTAGGGATACTTTTTAAGATTTGATTTATGGCACTCATAGGTTTGTGGTAAGGAGGAAAATAAATATTGTTGAAAGATTTCAAATTTATTTCCATTGGATGCTCAGTAAAACCAAAAGGTGGAATGTTTTTTTTATGTTTGGGTTTTGGTTGATTTTTTTGTTATTGCTGTATGGAAAAATATACTCTGGTTCAAGTGAAAACTATTGAGAAAATGAAAATATTGTATTACCTTTTCACATTTGAAAATTATACAACCATATCTATGATATAAAATGTAAAAGAAAAGTTTCAGAACCAACTACACTTTCAAAGAAACCCCTAACTTCCAAATATTTTACTCTGAAAGAATGTTAAAAGAGGATATTGCAACACTGTTAAACTTCTTGCCCAAATCAGAACTTCAGCAAAACCATTTCCTTTTCCAAAAGCATTCAAATCCAATAAAACTGCAAATACCCGTATATCTTCTTCCATCCTTTCAGGAAAGAAGGAGGGAAACTCCCTCTATCCAGCGGTTTCTGTTTAGCAGTCAACGGACCAACAGACCCTGGTGTAACTGCTGCGGTAAAATGCAGTTACGAAGGGCTGACTTGCTTTGCTGAGTTAACCCACTGTAGGTTGTATTATAGCGTTAACGCTGAAATACATTTTTGGCTGGTAATAATCATACCATAGTGAATGCTTCACACCAAAAAAAAAATTGTACTGGTTAATTTGTGGCTGTGTAAAATAGAGTGTCTACAAGGGCTGACCAGACCTGGGAAAGGAGGAAACCTGCCCTAGAAGGGTGATTACTGTAGGTGTGACCGCTGAGCTATCTGCTGCTTGCACATACATCTTGCCTTCAGATACGTACATTCACCAAGAACAGTGAATGGCTGAAGTTTTTTCCAAGAAACTTATCTCTTGAGGTGAAATACTTGCATCAGAGGAAAAATTACACTCAGAATCAAAGCATGAATGTTTCCTTTGGCTCTGTACCAGTTTTATTACCTAGTAAATAATTTATTTTCTTTGCTTCTCTAAACCATAGTTTGCTATAACTCACCTGAAATGAGCAGAGTTGTCTTCTGTATCCCACTCATCCATTGCCAATAGCTCATTTCCTTTTACTGCTAAAACATAGTTGTGATTTAGACTCATTGTTCATTATAAGATCCAGGATAAAATGTTGAGAGATTAACATCAAGACACTGAGAAAAAAAATAATTAATGAGAGATTTGGAAGATGAATGAATGGATGCTTACTGGGATGGGGAGAGGATGAATGACTTTTGCTGCTACAGAGCTGTGGGATGTCATGGGGCTGTGGGAGTTTACTGCATGTGTATCCAGGTAGATGTCTTGTCTGTTCACTGTCACTAAATATGTTTAGCCCAATAATGCATAAAAAAAACTAAGAAACAACTTATAATGTGAGGCACTGTACAACCAAAGCAATATCTATCCATCTATTAAATCTTTGGATAGTGTTTTAAACTGAAGTTATGGTGTTGCACATACAGGACATTTATTTTATGCATTGCCAGCAATACTGCTGTAGCATAAAACACTTATTTTATGGTGTACTGGGTTTGGTGGAAAGTTGCGTGAATCTACTAATTCCAGGTCAGCAAGAGAGTTTAAAAGCTTCCATGATCAGCCTGTATCTGACCTGAAACATGCTTTTATCCAGACAAGCTATCAGAAAATTTAAAAGAGGATGAAACGTGGTAAGGAAGCATCAAAAATTGTTGGGTAAAAGAGTGAGGTGGAATGAAACACTTCCTACAGACACAGTCCTCCTAGTTTCAGACATCTTACAGAATGTTTCTCAATATAAATGTGCCTCTAGCCCTGGTATGGAAGGAACTATCTTCCTTTCAAAGGTACCACGGATAAAGGAAATTTCATAATAGACTGTTTCCTTTTGCATTTCTCTCACCATTCACCCCTTTAAATAATTTTGCTTCCCAAAATCACTGTTGGAGACTATTAGCAGAAGTTTCCAAGAGAAGCAGCAGGGTTAAGGAATAGCACTGAGGGCAGCAGATTCTAGTAAATCCTAGTAAATCCACTGATTATCAAATATTAACTACCTGATCCATGAAAAAAACCTGATGTGATAATTGACTATCAAAACAGAAGAGTAATTTCCCTGTTTACTTCATGACACTGGGAGATTTGATCTGGTCAAACCTGATGATATTTAAAGAATGAGAATAAAGAAAATGGAAAATATCAGAAGGCAGGGACCTTCATCTCTGGATGTGATGTAGTGTGCCAATAACCATAACAAATGTCTGAATCTGGCATCCCAAAATATGAACGTGTTCAAGAAAGAATGAGCCAAGCCAACCTCTGTGGTGCGTGAAGGTGAAGGAGATGCCTAGGAGGTGAGGGTGAACAGATGGGAGCGAGAGTGCTTAGAGTTTAAGCAATAACTCTGTTGTTTAGATCTACCTCTTACCTGGCTCTCCTGGAGCCCTTGATCACACGGTAGCACCGGCTGGCCTGTCACCTGAAATGTCATGGCTGCTGGCAAAACCTGCCCGCTCTACCATGGATGTGCAATGTGGGGCAAACTCATGCAGAAGTCTCTGCTGAAAAGGGAATAGCTCTTCAAGTCTGCATAGTGTGTGCACAGAGCAGAGCCTGGCCACCCCTTCCACCTCTACAAGGAGTGGGGAGAGGAGCTGTGGTCTGTCAGCTTCTTACTGAGGGATGCACGCTTCAGGTCCACTCTTCCAAAATATGTAAGCAAAGAAATCAAAATTCCTTGTTTAGGCCTTCCTGAAGTGAGCAGGTTAGAAGGATCAACCTAAGATTTTGGCACTGGACAGATGTGTTGATATTAATTTCTTTCCAGGATAAGATTTGGCGGCGGTATTTTTTTCCCTCTCAACAGACACTGTAGAGCTGTGGGATAAAATATCTCATCATTTTGAAAATAATGCATCAAAACAGGGATATTAAAATATTTGGTGTGAGACCTCACAGATACAAGTATCTCAAAAATTATTCTCACATTCTTGATCTCAAGGAAGGAACAAGCTTAATCTATTTGCTCTAAGGAGATCAAAGAATCATAGGATTCAAATAGAGATCCCAAGGGCACATTTCAAATAACTCCTGCCTCATGGCATGATGATTTTCAGGTGTACATGAGTCCTGATGGATATTTGTGCAATCTGCCTTTAAAAACCTGATGTCTCATCAAATCCCTTCTACTGGTCCATATGCACAAACATTATTCCCTTCTCCCCTCACCCTGGAGTTCACAATCTGTCATGATAGAAGGTTTCTTATACCTTTGGACGCATGGCTAGACTGTTCCCTTAATATAATATTCACCAGCTTATAGATTGCCGTGGAAAGAAAAGGGGGGAAAAAAAAAAGGTGGATCTGTGGCATAAAGGGGAGGGGAAAAAAAGAAGGGAAAAAGAAAGAAAGAAAAAAAAAAAAAAGAATGGCATTCGAAAAAAAAGGACAACCCTGTCAAAACATGACAGCTGATCCACTGCCTGTTTTATGCTATTCATAGAAAATGCCAAATTCTGCAAATAGTAACCACATGTACATCGGCTTCGCAGACTCAATGTTCTGCTGCAAAATGAGACGTTCGGTATTTTAGTGTGTCATCAAAGGCAGTGAAAATATCACTCCAGCCTCCTAGGCTTAACCCTCTGGTCTCTCAACTGTTAAAAGTTTAATTCGATGGCGGTGGGAGAGAACAGCAACACATCCAGCTTTGTGAGCGGTGTTAACGGAGCTGCCTAATGTATGCCAGTTGCACATAAAGTCAATTAACAAATCTGTTACCGCGCCATTTTTATTCATAGCCATGAGACCATTAAAGCGACAAGACTGCATCTGACGTTTATGATCTTGTTCATGTTGCCAGAGGAAGGGGGGGTGGGGGTGGAAACAACTTTGTGGCTCTGTAGCATGAGAGAAATAGCACCATTCGGAGACATAAGGGCTCTTGAGCAAATGCTGGAGCTTCTGAAGTCTTTTTCTTATCTTGGTCCCATCCCTCCTGCCCCCCCAGCCCTTTTTCCCGGTCCCTCCTCCCCTTACCCCCTTGCTTGTGCCTTTCAGGTTTCATTTCAATGCAGAAAGATTGGCTTTTTAGTTCAAAACTATAACATAATTGTCCTTCTTTGTGGCTGGCTGATATTTCCTTTCACTAACATTTAAAAGAGTACTTATGCTGAATGGAATATGGGATGGGAACAGCTCCTGGAGCTTTTGTGTGCAATAAGGATGGCTTTGCGAGGCGAGGCTTGAGCTTTGGTTGGCTGTGTCCTTCCCCAGGAACGCTTCCAAGATCTTCTAAGTGACCACTAGCTCTGAATGGGGTCTCCTGTTTAATCTTCTCATCAACAAATAGTCTTTGCAACGGCTGAAATAAATCTCTTTCAGCCTGGAGGAGCCAAACCTTGGGAGTTACACCACTTCTGCCTTGGATTTTCCGATATTTTCCACCCTCTGCTGGACTGTGTGCTCTTCTTCCACTATTTCTGAATGCCAGGAGTGTGACCATGAGTAAGAGAAATTGCCAGTGGAGCACTCTGACACATCTTAGTGTCTCCACTTAGCTAAATTCTTCCCCAGAATGCCTCGGATATAATCTATATTCCCTGCTAATAAAAGTAACCTCTCCATGTGTCTCCTGAATTTCCCTTTGCTCCCTTTTCAATTGCAGTAAAGAAAAGAAGATTTAGAAACTCTAGGGACAAATTATTTGGTGGAAAATACTTAACTCATTAAGTATCCTTCCTTTAAATTCAGCCTCATATCGGCTGATCGGAATAAGAAAGTTAATGGTCATGTTAGTGGGTAAGCAGGTAGGTAAATGGTTAAATAAGGAGGCCAACAGGTTTTATGGCTGGATGAACTGATTATGATACAGAACTGATAAACTCTGTAATTATTTCTAGTGTGCAGACAGGAAGGTTGAAGGCCAGCTGTCTTGAGAATCTCAGATCACAATATTTGTCTACTGCAGAGTGCCAAAATTCAGTGGCTGACATCCTGGCTCCATTAAAGTTGCTGGGTAAAACTCCAGCAGATGTTTTACCATTGACTTTAGTTGGATCTGTTTCACCAAATAACTGCAGGGGCTGTGTGAGATGGCAGGATTCTCTCCAAGATTGTAGCGGTGGGAGACATCCTTGTGAATGTTTCACAGCACTGGACCTCCGGAGGAATTTGTCTCTTGGGGATGCTTGTTTGGGGAGAGGCAGGAAAGAGTGTTATCAGGGAGGAATATTGCATTTTGGTTTCTGCAAAATGACAAAGAATAAAGAAAGTATGAGGAAAAATCAGTTTCATGCTCAGCTAAGGCAAGGGAGCTGGGATGGCCAAGTGCTCATACGTTACATGAAATAATTCTCAGGTGTGCCAGCAATGCCTTCCAGTCAGATAAGAGCTGTGTTTGGTTTCAATCTCACTTTTATTTTGTTCAGAGGACAATGCAATCTGAAATCATTGACAAAATTCCTCTTAATCCACAGGCAAAGCAGTAGCAGCAGGAGAATTTACAGCAGCTTATTATTAATTTATTTAGGCATACATATTACAATAGATGGGAAGACACCTGTGCAAAAGACAGAGGGCCTGCAACTCATCTGTCCCCCAGAGCTTTCACTTGAACCTTTTCAATCATTGCATCAAACGTGCTCCCATTTAACAAGAGTCGAGAAAAGAAACAGATAAAATATTCACACATATGCTCACACATGTTTTTTTTTTAAATTCTCTGAAGAAAAAAAAATAGTGAAAAAAATGCTGAAATATCAACATTGTCTCACTGCTCCAGTGCTTATTCTGGAGTGATCTCTTACGCCAAAGGAGTCCTGCTGAAGCCATTGGCCACTGATATGGCTAAAACTGTTTGTATGAAGTATTATCTTACTTTGTGAGGGTGGTAAAGTGGATCCTAAGTGTCAGATCTAATGCTTCTTTTGTTGGTGGAAGCACTTCCCCTCATGCTGTGTGTCAAGATCTTTTCATAAAGGTTAAACCCATGATCCCACGGTGCCAATGGGAGAACCCAGCCTTCTGCTGTCCACTCCTACCAGCTAGCTACTGGGATGTTTTTCTCACCCAGAGAGGGATAAGGTTGACCTTACTCATAAGACTTTAGAAACTTAAACCAAGTTCTTGTGTTGTGGATACCTAAATCTCTCTGAAAAGTACTTCTGAGGACCTAGACCTTAACACTTGTCAAGCTTTCCATGAATGCCTTATGGAAGACAATAAAATGCCAGCGGAAGCTGAGAGAAGCATGAAAGGAGCTGCAGTTAACTCTATTTTACACTGATGCCATTAGAAGTGGAAAAAGCCACAGAGAACATGCTAAGAGCATTCTCCACATCTTGTAAGAGCCTTGAATCCCTCTGTACAACTTGTTGCCGCAGCATTGCATCGTGGGGGGAGTGGGTGCTCTGAAAATCAGCCTCCAGCATCTGAGAGAAAATAAATCACAGCCCAGTGAGAGTGGGGAGCCTATGCCAACATTCCTGCACAGAAAAATGGGCAGCAGGCGAGATCCTGCAGCTGGTGTACGCCGAGTACAGAACACCAAGGCCTTGAACTTTTTCCCCCTCCCGGGTCTCTTCCTGCACTCCCTCTCCCTTCTTGCCATCTTTCCCTTGAGCGCCCAGGAGAAGAAGCAAAATTTATACCACTGTGCCCTTAAAATGCTGACTTTCCATGTTTACAGGGATTGTTTACACAGAAAATTAATCAGTTACGGTTTTAAATTTTAATTAAAGAATGCTTTCCAGTGTTATTGCAAAACAGACAAAAGCCCATAAAATGTATATTTGACTGCTGTGCTGTGTTGTCTTTGGATCGGCAAGCAGACTTGAGATCAATCATGCGTGGTATTTTTTGAACTTTTTTTTTTCTCCTAAACACAACACTCTTCACACAAGTTACACTATTTTTTTAAAATGCCCTTCAAAATAAAAGCCAGACTGCACAACAATATGGAATTCTCCTTCATGCCTTTCTTTTTAAGACCAAAAATGAAATCCTTACTCTCAAGCTGACCGTGGGATATTTTAGCCATTAAAAAAACCACAAACAGAATCACAGCTTCCATAGTAAAGGCCTCAGACTTGCTTACTTCAAAGCCAGTAACAAAACTCCCACAAACTTTGATTCAAGTGTTTATTACATGCTGTTTGTTCCCACAGCTGCAGTTCCTGGTTTGAAAATAAAGTGTGGCCATTTCTTTCTCCAGATCTCATGGCCATTAACAGAGATTCAAGATCATTTCAGGGTTAGCCATTCAACCCCTCTTTCCTAAAGTATTTATCCATGGTGTGTAGATGTCTCCCAAAGGCCTGTGGAAGAGCATGACTCTAAGAAACTGAATCTAGCCCAAAAAATTTACAGTCATGATGAAAAGCTACGATTAGGTCTGCTATGCCTGTGCCCTCTTAGCAGTAGGGTCAAGCACTTTCTTTTCTCTTGAATAAAAGTAAATTCAGATTAATAAATCAGCTATGCAAGTGCAACTGGCTTAACTAAAACAGGCTCCTGCTTCACTAGCAATATTTTAGCGATATAAGTCAAAGAAGATTCTTCCCTTCTCTTCTTCCTATTCTCTAAAGTTCCATGAAAATCTGAGGAAACCCCAGCAAAATCAAGTTTGACTACATTAACAAAAATGCTTGATAGTCCAAATTTCCACAGAGTCAAATAGCCAGATGGAAATCACCAAACTCTGAAAGGCACCGTGCTCCCCGCTAGTCATGCTGGGGGCCTAATTGTGTTACACAAGAAACTCCCTGTAACACAGACTGTTCCTGCTCACTATGACACAATAAGAAGAGACTTTGCTAACTCCATGTGGAAGATGACGTACATATTAGCATGGCATCTAATTTATTTCCAAAGATAAGGACACCCACAGGTCAGGCAGCGACACGAGCATCTGGACCGCCAAATGTCAGGAAAAAAGCTTCAGGTTGACTGTTGCACACTGACAGTAAGCACAGGAGAAAAAGGAGACAAAAACCTCTCAATAAATAAACCCAGGGAAAAAGAAAAAGATAGCATATTATAAATAATCAGTTAAGCTAGATGATCAGGGAGAAGCCTCTCTTTCAATTAATGTTTGTGACAGAAATTACTTTGGGTTTCTAGAATCCATGCAGTTCTAAGAAGATGGAGGAAATAAAAGATTTTGCCCAGATGCTGTATCTATTGCAACAACAGAGGTGACAAATCATCAAGAAATTCAACAGTATTCTAGTATGACAAGTAGGTAAAGATCTATGAATATTTTTCTGACCTGTATCCAAATTATTTTAGCAGCTTTGGTCCATGAAACTACTCTGGAAACATTGCCAGGAAGATAACAAGTCATGGCATGAAGGTCAGAGCGAGAACAGAACTTTGAAGGAAGGTGTTTGGACAAGAATAGAAACATCTGTTCGTAGAGATGTCCTAGAACGGTCACTGCAATGTATGGGGTATCAGCTTTCAGCTTGCGGCTTGTGAATGACAGATTCATAGAAGTTAACAGCAGAAGGACTATTGCAGTTCTCCCTTCTGCTATTCTGCATACCAGAGGTCATAAAATTTCTTTGAATTCTTTTCCTGCTTCAAGTCCAACAGCTGAGGGTTATCACGGAAGGGAATGGGAGAGATATTATTTTAATCTGAAAACTTCATTTAGTAATAGGCAATGAAAGGTATAATTGGAGTGAAAGTCATTATTCCACTTTAAAATTTACCTTCGATGCAAAAGTATATATACATATATACTTTTATACCATACACATGAGTGTATATAGATATAAATATATACACACATATATATGTATCATGTTTCTGGTCTAAATTTGTCTAGCTTCACTCTCCAGCCAAAGTAGCAGTATTCAGTACTTGATGAAGTACTTAGACCCACTCACTTCTGACTGAGATCAAGTCAATGCTTTGTCTTGTCTCCAACAGGTCCTTGAGAGTCTCTGTCTCAAAAACGTTTTTCAATCCTTTTTTCATTCATGGGCTAGTCTCTAAATGACCACCCCATCCCCTCATCTTCCAGCACCTTCAGGGTGCATCTATAGGATGTTTTGTTCAGATCAGGAGAGTATTTTTTAAATAAATCCCACTATCATCGTCACTTATGCTGCTTGGGTTCACACTGTCAACAATCTCAGATGGTCTGACCTGGGCTCCTTTTCTGGGTCAAACTAAGTGAGAAACAGTGCTCCAACCCCAATGAGCCCAAACTGCTAAGGGCACTCCGGGTGCTCTGCATTAATTGTTTCACTGTGCAGATCCTCTTTGATTGCTATGAACTAGTTTTTAACATAGACACAACCTTATCTGTGGATGCCAAAATCTGGATGTGATATTTCAAGAGTAGCAGCACAAGTGCCAAAGAGAGAGCTATTATAAACACGCTTCTACTCTATACTGCTTAATCTAGATGTACACGAGTCTTTACAATCATAACGAATGAAGAAGGCAATGCCACATGGGAAGAAAATATGTATATAAACAGCTCCCTGCTACTGAAAATTATATGGAGTACTGAGTTTGTATGAACAGAGACCTTCTGTTAGGCAATTTCAAGTGGGAAGAAAATTCCTAAAATGGGAAATTACTATATCGTCTCCAATTATTTTTTTTTTCTTTTATTCTTTTTAAAATCTTCTGCTATTAGGCAGATGCTGGTTTGTTGAAAAGGTAAAATATTTGCTCTTCAGTTGTGTTTTTATGAGCTCCTGCTACAGAAAAGTTGCCAATGAATTATTTAACTTTATGTGTAACGAAGTCACCTTTGGGATTCCAGGAGACCTAGGTTAACTTTCCTTGGAAATGTTTATTACTGGGCACTTACGAATATGTCTGATCCTCAATTAATACATGAAATATTGTCTGTTTCTTTTCTTAAATGTCTTCTAAGGCATTTCATGGACACATAAAATCTTCGGCTATTATTTTGAGGAGTACCCGTGATAGCAATTGAACTCACTCTCTAAGTGCATTTTTGTGCTAATTAAATATTCCAAACTTCTATCAAGATTATTGTCACCTATTTAATGGTTCATTGAGTTTATGGGCCATGCAAGTCTCTCTTTTATATTTTCACCAGGATAGCTATAGCAACTATTCTAGTAATGACAAATTAGGGAACATGCAGAGGAGATGAAAGAACCTCGGTGCAGTAGGCCCAGTTTTTATCCTAACTTATGCCAATTTTATGATGCTGTAATGACATTGACATTGATGGACTTGTTCTTCATTTTCTCTGGTGTCAGTAAGTGATAACTGGACCTGCTCAGTTGATATTGACATATGGTAAACATGGCACTCCTTATATCTGATCATCTTGACCCCTCTCAAAAAAAAATGCAAGAGCGCATACTAAAGGTCCCATCTCTGGACAGATATTTGAATCAGGAATGGGAAGACTGGAATAATATTGTCTTTCATTTTACCAATAAAAATTTTCATCCTTTGGACTATTTACCTGTCGGTCAATGGAAGAGGGTATTCTGCCAATTTGCAGTCAGAGAAGAGAGTAAGTGTAATACTGTAGGCACAACTACATAAAAAATTGAGTGGAACATTTAAGATGAGGCATAAAAGTATCATTACTGGAGAAAGACAGGGTTGTTTGGAAAGACTTTTAGAGCATTCCTACCTTCACTAGACATCTTTGAATCAAAATGAAAATAAAGTACAACTCAAGGACTTTCCATAGATGAATTATTTTTGGTTCAGTACCAATAGGGCACTGTTCAGATATCAGGAAAGTCTATTGGTGAAATGTTCTATAATAAACCCATTCTTTTTGCTTTTTCTAGTTTTAACTTAAAGAGAGTAAATGCAGTATTGCTGCTCATAGCAATGCAGTTTGATAAAACGAATAATAAGTAAAACATTGTACTGATATTGTACCTCTCACCTCTAGGTGCAGGATGCAGAATTTTCAGAAGAGCCTACATGACTTGGGGTCAGGGATCTAGTTGACTGACAAGCCCTTGCCTCACTTAGGGACTAATGAATGTTGTATTGTGACTGCTTTTCTTAAAAAGTAACATTAAACTATTTTCTATTCATAATAAATTAACACATTTTAGAGACTTCTTAATATTTGCCTCCACAAAGGCATAATTTTTATCTGAACAGACCTGCAAGCACCTGTTGTAGCCTGTTTTAAAAATGAGGTCTTATAGCTTTCAGTTAATACCTCATAGAAATAGCAATGTGATGTCAGTGACACTGATCTGATTTTTTTCTAATGCAAGACACTCACGTTTTCTCTAAGTATCCCATGCATAATTCATATGGGGGCTCATATTTGATTATTTATAGACCTTTCAATGACGCCCCCTCAGTGAATATTTGCACATCTCCAAGATGGCAAGGTGAAATTTTCTCCTGAAGAAAATTTCCAGCTAAAGACTTAGCACCACTTCAGTTTCACTTAGGTCTCAAAACAGCTCTAAGTGCAACGTAAGTAGCACATAGGTTTTATGCTAGTGCTCTACACGCAAGAGTATTTCCACCCTTAGCTCCCTCCTTCCTGAAGCAGAAGAGCCAGTCCCACACTATGTGTATGGAGCAGGTGAGATGGCTTCCAAAAAGCCACAGAGAAATTTTGTAAGAGTCAAGAAGGGAATCCGCTTCTTCCAATTCTCCACCTCTTTGTGGCAGGAGTTTTCTTTCATCCATGATCAGAAATATAAAATATTTCAGCCTAGTTTTCTGATTCGCTGTGGCAGGAGCATAGAAAGGATGACTGCAAAGACATGTGATTCCATCCCAGCCAGGACTAACTGTACCTGTATCCTTCAGAAAGGTGTTTGTGCATATGTTTCTGAAAAGCTTAGAAACTACACAACAATTTCTTCTGGTTTTTAAAATACATTAATGATAATAAATTACTTCTTCCAACCTAAACCTTCTGTACAGCAATTTAAGCCTGTTATTTCTTTTTCTACCCATAGTGAAAACAGGGAAGTCTTTTATTCTGTAGCTCCCTGCACCACACCTATTATTATACGTTGGAAGACCATATCAGGCCATACTTAAATCTCTTGTTCTCCAGACTGAACCATCGCAGTTCCCTTCAATCTATCCTTATGCCAAGTTTCACCCAAAGGTGATCATCTACTCCATCAGGTAAGATAAAGAGCACAGGCTTCATTGGATAGTTGAGTGCTCCTTGGAGCTTTCTTTCCTAGACACTGCTTTTACATTTCCGTCATCTTATTATCACAGAAGGGAGCAGCAGAAGTCTGTTTGTCTTGCAGCTTCATACAGGATCCATATGTCTGGCGCTCAGCATGCAGTTCTCTGTCTCTCCATCGAATGTCGGCTCTTCCTTGATCTTCCTGCCCTAAATGTCTCTTGCTTTCCTATCTTCCTATGTGCCTTTTCCCTCCTTGACATTTTGATGAAAGATTTTAGAAGACAATACATATGATAAATGCATATGTGTATGTATTTTTTTAAAGAAAAAGTCATAGCCACTGATAGGAATACTCTCAAAAGCCACAATGTAGAGAGTGGTGGTGTGAGCCTGAGTTTTGTTCTCGTTCACAGGGATTTTATTCGCATATTTTACTGTCAGTTTCTTGACATTTTTGTCAGCTTGGATCCGGAGGCCATAGTTGCCGCCAGCAGGTCCTACCACATTTTTATTCTCCATTGTATTTGCAGAGAATAAATAAAAACAGAACAAGAGTGAAAGCAAGGGAGAGACATGGCGAGAAAGAGTCAGAGGTTACTGGAAGAACTGCTTTATGCATTTTTTTCCCTGCTAAAGAACATCCACCTGACAAAAAAAAAAAAACCCAAACAACCACAGAGCATTTTGCACTGAGAAATTTCTTTCCTCAGTTACGCAATGCAGACTTCAGGCAAAGTGGTTAATATGCTTGCATAAGAAATCTCTTATTCCCTCTCATTCTTTGTCTGTCTTTTTCCTTCTTCTTCTTCTTTTTTTTCTTTTTTTTTTTTCTTTCCTGTGTGTTTCCAGGCTGCTGTGAGATTTTTCTCACAATACACCTATTGTTTCCCAGTCATGTCACCGCTGGCTGTAATCAGCTCTGATTTCTTTCTTTTTTTTTATTTCTTACCATAACCATGAGATTTACATGTGCAACGAATAAAAAAAAATCTACTGTAAGGTTACAAATACTATACTGTAGAAGTGTTTCTTCCTCAAGGCTTTAGATGTTGTGAACAAGAAGGAAGAAAAAAGACCTTCTTCTCACTTACAAAATTATAAATTAAAGTACAATACTCTATGCTTGGTTTCTATTCCATCAAATCTCTTAACCGTAATGTCTAAAACTGACACTGTTTGTGTCTTTCCTGCTTATGAGTCACAGGAAGACACAATAGTAACATCTCAAGTGGATCTAAGCCTTAATGCAGTCTCAGATAAGTGAAAATTTCAGTCTCTTTAGACACCCCACCATCCATACTGATTTGATGCTTCATACTCGTCTTTGCTGAGTTTGGTATAGCTTTAAGGGAAACTGTCTTCACCATCAGCTTTTGCAAGACTGATCTCCAGCCTGTTCAGCCTTCTGTGCCATCTTTACCCTTGTGCACTATCTCTGACGAGAAGGGAAAAACTGAAAAAAAATTCAAAATATAGGGATTAGAAAATCTATCTTTGTGCTCTTCCAGGATGCAGTACAGAGCCCATTAGTGAGGAGAATGAATGTCCCACTTTCAGTTGCCTTTGGATAAGGCTCCATGGTCTCAGCCTCATGTTTCAGCCCTCTTAATAGTTGTGTCAATTATTGCAGTAGTTCCTGACATCCACTCATCCACTAACAATTGCATAGACACCATCAATTTCTTTTCATGTATGTAACTTAGCAGTAGCCACAATGCTGTTCAGTCTCTTGTGAAGGAGACCAGATCTAAAAATGGTGGCAGGGAGGTTGAAAGGCTCTTTAGTCATCAAGCTATTCAAGCAGGTGCTTTCTGAAGTAGGGAGAAGTCAAGTATTAAAAGTCAGTTGCAGAGTAAGTGCTGCATCTCTTACTTCAGACAAAGGGAGTTTTGTAGAGTCCCATCATCTACACAAGTGAATTGGGAATTGGATATTAAAGACGAAAAACAAAGAGATATCTGTCCTGTAGCTTGGGGCACCGATCAAAACACAGTGTGGGAGGGCAGACGAGAGGTTAACCCTTCCTGTAGCCTTGAAACTGCACTGAAAATGGCCTTTGTATGACAGAGAATAAGCTTTACAAACCCCAAACTCATGGGTCATTGTGGCAGTGAAAAGATGGCCATTGAAATGTGAAATGGATCATGTTTTTGTTTCTTGCATATAAAATTGTTTTCTGAGATTTTCAAATGACCTTCCCATGGACGCTGAACTTTCCATCATTTACTAACATTCAAATATACAAACAGTTGCCCAAAGGGACTACCACACATGGCGAAGTAGATTTCATCCATTAATCCCCTTCTCATTGAAACATCATAAAAGGAGCCAGAAAATGTGGGTGAACATCAGATATGTTTGAAATATTGTGAAGGTCTGAAAAACATATTATGAATTTTGGCTGAAACATCACTTCCTTTTGCCATTTTTGCTGCCTGAATAAAATAGAGCACACTGACCAAACCTTGTTCCCACTAATGTCAAAGCAAACACTTCCTGATTGCATCGGAGAAGATTTAGCCCTTCAATACGGTGACATCAAAATGGAAACCAAATACCTAATTTGATGGGATTTAGATATCTCATTTAGTCAAATAGCCAGTTACAGCTTCTCATATTAGAATCGTAATTAGAGCAGACACTGTAAAACCGCTTCAGGATTGAATTGGGAGAGAACTCTGTACATTTGCTTTGGCTAAATTTAACTCCAATTCATAGGTCCAGATTCCATTCAGGCTTCAGCTGAGTGCCACATCTTGCACAATATCAGTCCTTGGAACTGAATGGCTGAGATGGAGGAAAAATGACATGTCAATGTGCTCAGATAGGCTAAAAAGTCAGGTTAAAATTTTGGGAGCGAGGGCAGGTCAACTTTATTTTTTTACTGTTCAGCTGTAATTCTTTCTAAAGGTATTTTTCCTTCTCTTCAGTTCTTTATTGCTACCTTTCCTACATAAGCAACAGAAAGCTATCTTCAAGGTAGCTTCTAGGTCTTTCTTTGTAGCAATGCCCTTGACTTGAAATCTGATAGTCTATGAAGGCATCACCAGGCTTGCAAGTACTAGAAAATAAGAAAATGAGCTCAATGGTTCCCTTCCTTATTATTAAATATTGGTGCAAAACTCCGTACTACACACTGAAAGACCAGTTACATCATGGTAGTACTCCCAGTGCTTGCACTTTGCCTCAGGGTCCTTGAGAACATAAGTGTGGAGGTAAGCCCAGGTATGCGTGTCTCTGACAGCCTACTGGAAGCACCTGTCCATGGCCGCTGCTGTACCAATGCACCACCTGTGCGCCTTGGCACCACTGTGATTTTAGAGTCGAAAAGGCCTCTGGCCCTCCATCAATGTGTGATCAGCTGGCAGCTTTGGTGCAGATGGGGACAAGAGGGTACATTGTGCAGCCGGGTAATCTCGCCAGTATTTCACGTCAGTGCCGAACAATGTAATAAAAGTTTGCAGATGAAAATACTAAGCTGGCTGGAAGGCAATAATTCATGTTGGGTTTTATGACACTGGTCATTTAAGAGCTGTAGGAGTGTCTGAAGCAGGAACACAGCCCATATTCTAGCCAGGGTCTAGTTCCAGCTCTACAACAGCAACCTTTTCCACACACAAGAAGATTTTTGACCAAGTCTGATAACTTGCCGTTTCTGACTGGGAGGGCTGTGTCTATGTTTGGAAGCTAATGATGTGCAAAGGAAGGTGCCCGGAGGAGTGATGTAACTCTCTTATATTGTGTGTGATTTCTGCCTACTGTAAAAACTACTAGGAGAAAAAGTACACACATACATATACATAAACTCTTCAGTTTATGAAAGACGGAATTCGTAAGGAGCTGCATCTGGGATAGAAGAAGATCTATTCCCCACTCACTTAATAATAACAAGGCCCAGAAGTCACAAGTGGGAAGGTCATAAAGGGGTTTATAAAAACAATTCATATGCAAGTAAAAAGTGGTGCAACCCATTATGTAGTATTATTTATATACATTTGTTTTAATTTCTTTACCATGTCTTTTGATTTAAATGAGTTCTCTCTAAGTCAGGAGTTGTTTAAATATGTACTTCTCTGGTAAACACAGTGACAGGCAACCCTTTGCCTGGCTTTGCTGGTCTGTGATGGGATAGGAGTTTTACGCTTAGCATGTGTTCCCATTCTGCAAGCAAAAGCCAGTGAGATGGAACCTGTCTTGTGTGTTTTTCTCCAGCAGGGTTTGCTGAATTGCTGTGGACCTTATCCTGGAACCATCAAATCACTTTCCTGAATATAGCTGGTAAGGAGATAAAGTATTACAGAGCGCTGAGCAACACTGTTCATACGTTTCTGCCTGCTCCAGTATTGTGGACCACGACAGTGAAAAGAGAGTCCAGGGTTAAAATTCAACCCAAACACGTGCCCCGCTGTGGAAGGAGCACTAGTAAAACACACCTCAACAGGAACTGATATATGGGAAAGGGCTTGGTAACAGCTTGCACAGACATGTACAAAACTTGACTGGCATGTTTGGGGCTACTTTCCAAAAAGATGACCTGGCATTTAGGAATCAAGTCATCATCTACCAATACAAGCTCCAAAGCAATCTCTTTATGACTACTTCCTTTCTAACAGCTCCAAACACAAAGGCATTTACACACTTGCAACGTATAAAGCAATGTGTTCAGAAAGATAGGAGTCACAGGGTGATGAGCATGCAAACGATATGTAGGTGCACGGGCACACATATGTGCACATACAGGAGCACAGTTTGTTGGGATTGCAAGAATCTGCAGTGGAATACAAGCAAAACTGATAACTGAAGTAATAAAGGGGAAAAAGGCACTTTCCCACAAAAATCACACACATGCCAGTGGTACTTTCCCAACCTAACTGAGAGGAAAAGCCCTCTTGGCTAATTCATTGCAGAGCTAATGAAAACCAGACAAGGGATTGAAACCAAAAAAGCTTTATGTTACAGGAAAAACAAAGCTTTCCAATGGAAATTATTCATTAAAAAGAACTGGTTCACTGAAATTAACAAAAAATATGTGAGAGAAACACCATACTGAATGTGTTTTTGGTGATAACAATCTTACATTTATATATAGCACATTTCAGCCAGATGGACTCCAAAGTGCTTCACAAGCTTTGGTGCTTGTACACGCGAAATGTAAAGAATCACTTTTATTCCCCCCCATTGAAATACATCTTTGCTGGATGAATCACTGCAACTGCGTAAAATGGCATTGTATCACGCAATGGTTTCTTGTATATGTGGGCAGACAAGTTGACAGAACTTAACTATCCAGATTTTTCCTTTGCCTGGGCCAGCTACAAGGGTTATCACCTTCACCCTTGGGAAAAAAAGAATTACAACATGTTATTAACGACTAAAGTAGCCACAGCTCATTTTCTTAAGATGGTGTTTTCCAAAGCAAACGTGGAGAGATTGGCTTATTAACTGCCCAGAGGGAAGAACACCTGTGTCAGTCATCAATTACAATGCAGCACTTCAGGTTTTCTGCAGGAATCTCCAAAATCACATGGTGTATAACTTGCAAGAACTAACGTGGGTACCTGTCGAAGGGATCCTGGCTGTAGCTGCTGTACATTTTAGGGAAAGCCACCCTCTGCTCTTGTCAAACTCCCTTGACAGCCCCGACACCTGAACCACGGGGCGGTGTGGGGAGAAGCTTTCACGCGGTGACCGGGAGCTCCATCTTGCAGATTTGTTTCCCCTCCCGTTCCTTTATGAAAATGGATTGTCAGAGCAGCTGGTGAGACAGAAGTGTCTGCCTGTATCTCAGTGCGGCTGGTACTGTGCTCCACCACCAGTACACGCTGAACCAGGCTCCAAACGGGGAGGGGGAAGGGGGCAGCATCATTTGCTGCCAAATCTCTTAAGCAGTTGCTTGTTTTGTCTCTCTGTCTGAGCAATTTTTCTTTGCTTTTCTTCTAACTCCACCTGCAATGTTTTAACTTTTGTTTTCAAGCTGCATTTTTCCCCCCCCACTTTGTTTTCTCATAAAGAGGAGGGGTAGAGGGAGACATGCACACAATTATAGAGTGGTTTTAATTTTTTTATTTATTTATATTTTTGGGGGGGCTGCAGAAGACGCCTGCCAAGAGGAAGCCTGCAGTTACTGAGGGCGGAGAGGTTGGCTGTTCTTGGAGGTTCTCGGCGCTCGGAGGCTGATTGGAAACACCATGCATGACAGCGCACAAAAAAGACGCTCGTCATATCGGCAAATTTCACAGTCCCACCTCGGTACCTCTGGAAGAATTAGGAGTACGTCCTGCCAAGGAGCTTCTCGCTGAGTAGCCTGATATGTTATTAGCTCACACACCCTCTGCGTGTACATAGGTGCTGCTCTGTATGGGTGGTCTGCCCCAAGAGAATGTCAGGCAGAGCTTCACCAAGGACCACTGGAGCTGTGGAGCTTTTTCCCACTGATGGAGCATCCCTAGACGGGCTGTGCCTTGCACACATGCCTTCTGCTCCCTGACCCAAGACGTGCAGGTGAATCCTGGCCTGAGACAGAGGTTCTCTTCTCTGTCTGTGCAAGCTCAGCATTAACAAGAGCTGTGAGGACAATTGTCCTTCATTTGCATCTGCAGAACAGGACTGGGGCATCACCATGTGAAACACAGCCATCTGAGCACCCGTGGCCGGGAGCAAGTGCCCCATGACTTCTGCTGGAGAGGTTTATGGCATAGACAGTGCCTGTCTTGGAATGCTGCTACGGGCTAGCTCTCTGGTGTTGTGTCAAATGGTGAAGTTAATAACCAGGGTAATAAAAGAGTAATGCAGGAGAGCAGCGAAAACAAATGAAGGACTTTTCCCTCATTGACATGTAAGCAAATTCATTGTTGTGAGCGTTTTCAGTGGAAAGAATTGCTTTCTATTGGGAAACAAACCCAGAAAGATTGAAAACTGCCAAAGCAGGGGAGTTTTCAGCCAGATCCATTATTTTTATATACTCACACACCTGTAGGCACGCACAGAACGTGATACATTTTAAAGGGGAAATCCACATGGAGAAGTTATTATTAAATCATTTCCCAGTCAATCATCTTCTCTCCAAACTTGGAGACTCGGTTTATCTGATGTTCTGAGTACTAAATGAAAGCTTTTCGTCTTCCAGTGTTTCCAATGCATCAACCCTAATGCTCCTAAAAGAAATCAATAGTGGTAAAAAAGGCATGTGAAAAATAGATAATTTTCCTGCTATAGCGAGAATTAATAAATTCACTTTGCAAGATAAATGAGATGAAAAGGATAATACAGTCTTTCCAATCCATGAGAGTCCTGTACCAATTTAAATCATACAAGGTAGGATGCACTGGCATGAAGAGTGCTGATTTTAACACTTTAATGCATTTTTGCAGGGTTTTTGACCCATTTGCTAAGATCTACCGCTGGACAGTACAACCTGTTGGTCTAGTCTGAGTTTGCAGAAGGGCCCATGCTGTCATGATGGTACATTCAGCTTTGTACACTCCAAACCTGTGTTATATGGATGAAAATTTTAATTTAAGAGAAGATCTCCCAAGGCAGCTGGGAGGTAAAGCTGGTTTTATGTCTTGTGTCTTCGTGACTTTTGAGCATCTTTCTGGTGAAGTCTATTTTGCTGGTTGTGCTGGTGAGAGAATGTGGCTATAAATCTACAGCGCCAAATTAAATCTGTTTGAAATGAATTTTTGGAATGGGCTTTACCTAAGCAACCAGGTACCTGTTCTCTTTTATTGTCTCGAAGCCGGAGGGTTACTGCTCAATTACATATGGGCTATCTCCAAGAAATTCCCATCTAAGCTCCCAAATATGTTCTCTGGGATCCATGGTCTGCATGGATTTTATACATCTCCTTCTCTGAGACTTTATAAGTCAGCCGTAAAAGTTTGTGATGGGGTGGAACATAGTGATGTCCATAATCTCAGTCTGGAAAAATGGTTAATATAAAGTGCCATTAAAATGGCACTGTTTTTTATTTTTATTTTTCAGTAGCAAGTGAAAACAAAAAGGGGGAAGGAAGAGAGAAAGCATTCAATGCTGGATACTTTTTTATTTTTAATTCCATGATCAGTAAAAGAAAAGGGAAAGCTTAGATTTCTTTAACTGTGCATGACTCTAGAAGGGAAGTGGGGGCTTAGCCCCTTTGGAAAGAGCTGAAGTGCTCATGTATTCATATTGTTAATGGCTTTTGGTAATGATTTTACTGCACAAATTGTTATGAGACTGTTACAATGCAAATGGGATACCAGTGAGATTTTCTGTCTGAAGACCCCCAACCACAGACCACTGATATCACTGGAAATTCTCCTTTTTAATAGATTTTGGATCACTCTCTATGCTCATAACAATGCGGACTACTTATTACTTAGTGGCATTCATTTTGTACCCGGACTACAGAGTAGATACTGATGTTGAAAAAGCCTTTTTTCCCCTGTAACGCTGTCTTCTCAAGAATTGCTGCCGAATGTCCTTGAAGACATAATAGCTTCATAAACTCAGGTATGATTTTTCACAGGTAGTTCACAGGGCTGTCAGTTCCCGTGCTTTTTAATTCATAGTTTGAGGAGTCTGCCTAAAAGCCCAAGCACTGGGATGCGTGCGATGACAGGAGCCCCCCATAAAAGTGTCCAGCCATTTCAGCCGAGGACAAAGGCTTGCAGGTGTGACCTGGGGACATGCTGAAGGCTGGGGAAAAAAAAGAGAAAGAAAAGGCAGCAGGTAAATAAAAATAATATATTGCCTATATTGTGATTTTTTTCTGGAAAAGGGAATACCTGTGAGTAAGCCATACTCAAAATGGTGGAGAATTTAGGGCAGCAAAATGCATAGACTATAGCTTAACTGTGTGTACACATGCATTTCAGCCCAGGCTTACAACAACCTTGCCCTTTTGCAGGGGACAGCTGGGAATTTTCTTGGGGTCACTTGCACCGTGTGTCTAATAGTCCAACTCTCAAAGTTAGGTCCAACACCCAACTGGGTTGGGTGAAAGCACCAACGCTGAATTTCCTCTGGAGGCGTATCCAGGGCAGTGCTTGAAAGTCTGGCCACTTGTGCGTGCTCACAAGCACATCTCCTCGTGCAGGGCAGGCGTGCATCGAAGTAGTCCCTCCAGTGCTTGTGCCTGAGCAGGGCTTGAAAGGGTTAAAGGCAATAACGTGCTTGTTTGCGCGCATGGTTGATATTTTTTTTGTCAGCCTTGTGACCTGCAGGCACACACCTGGTCCCAGGGTCAAGTTACAGCCAGGATCCCTGGCCCAAGGGTCAGGACCTGGCTGGCCATAATAGGCGGAGGCCCTCCTTTGGCAAAAGCCATCACTTAAGGAAACAAGAGAATATTAAAGAATGTTAGATGTCACCCTGTCTTCCTTTAGGCTTCATTTCCCTTCTTTTAATTAGCACGAAAGGTAAAAACTAAATATTCCAGGGAGTCACGGTCAGGAGAAAATCTACAAGCCGCACATTCGTTGTGGCTTTGCCGTGAATGCGCCAGGAAAAAAAAAGAAAAGTTGGTGGGCTGCCCTTATTAAACTTCACTTAGCTACTCTTAATTACGAACCTAGATTGAGGCTGAACAGCTCTAGATTGAACATTTCAGCTCTCCTCTACCGCAGCATCATATAAAAACTGTAAGAAAATGTCAGTGAGGAGAGACCATCTGTTTTCTGAGTGGAAGCCCACAGAAGGAAGAAAGAAAGAAAAAAAAAAAAAGAAGAAACAATGCATGTCTAAACCTTTCAGTTGATGCTTATCTTTTGGGTAGCTGGCTTG
This sequence comes from Chlamydotis macqueenii, assembly GCF_036417535.1. Lineage (NCBI taxonomy): Eukaryota > Metazoa > Chordata > Aves > Otidiformes > Otididae > Chlamydotis > Chlamydotis macqueenii. Next base: position 5,964,757 of record NC_141567.1, on the reverse strand, counting down.
TCGGGAATTTGAGTTAATTTAGGGAGGTTTATACTCCAGCTTGGCATAATTTATGCAAATAATATATGATAGCTATGGACCATATGTATTTTTAGCAATATTGTTTTACTTACTTCACAGACAGGTAAACCAGAGCACACAAAAAACTAAATACCTTACTTGTGATCATCAAATAACCAGATATTGAATCCTGATGCTCTTTCTTCTCTTCTAACCACTAAACAAAACTGCCAGCGATGTCCCAGAGTGCTTAATAAATTGTGCCCGGGGGGTTTGTTTTCCTATGACTGAAATGCAGCTGGACTGAAAGGCTGCTGTCAGTCTGCACAGACCTAGCTCTGTAAAATGGGGTGTTGCCAAAGGAGCTCATAGGGGAAATTTTCGGTACAGTTGGCAAGGTGTGATTATGGGCTCTGGAGTAGTGCCAGGATCTAATGCAGACCTAACACCCTCCTTCCTGGAAAAAGTGTGGGCTCTTTAATAGCCCTTAGTTTTATGTTTCACCTGCAAGTAAATGAGTGGCACCAATGGGAGATGGAGGCAGCTACAGTGCAGTGAGCACCGTTAAATCTTCCTCAGAGCCGAAGCATTTCGTACTGATCAGTATTAGCCATTGACCTGATTTGTCAGCCTATCAAACGGGAGCCACGTTCCTGGAATTACCCTTCTTCTCTCTTCTTTCCCCAAAAATAGTTCACAGCAAGGATTAGTCCATAACACATTGGTGCTCGAGTACCCTGACACAAAAGGAGAAATCAACACTGGGATTGGACTTTGTCTTTAGATTTCATTTATGTAGAGTTTTATATTTTTCCTCTTTTTTTTTTTCCCATTAGGCCTGCCTTGAATAGCTGGATGCAGAAAGTTCACCTTCTTAGAAGGCATGAGATGTGAAGTTAAAGCTGTCCACTTTGGAAAGACAACGCGACTTTAAATCTCTCTTGGCCCTTTGTAATAAATGTTATAGTTTAAGCAAGCAATGTCTTTCCATTAGAACTATAAACTTCACTAGAATAATTAAGACTGAGTTAAAGTAAAATTAAGTTTGACATGTGGCAGGTGAAGCGGTGCTATTAATTTGAACTGCATATTTGGCAACAATAGATGAGAGAAAATAGGGGGCATAGGTAAAAAGGGCAGAGCTGTAAGTCCTTTCAGGCTCTTGGTCAAGTTGAGGGTGAAGAATGAAGAATATTTCAACTCTTTGTGGGCTATATACTGTCATTTGCCTCGTAAGTATGAGACAAGGGCTTGCATCTATTCTATGTGACAAAAATGCAAAGCGGCTGTTACCTGTAATGCACTGGATCCAAGGCAAAAGGGGGAAAAGGGGAAATGAATGTTTAGAAAAATGTCCCTTCTTGCTCCTTCAGTCTTTTCATTTTCACCATTTATTTATAGCTACTGTATATTTTTCTTATTATTTCTATAATTTCTAAGCTGCCCATCTTTGGAGTTCCTATGGAAGGTACTTGTCTAGCCCTTGCCATTATTTGAGAGGAGTCATTTTTCTGATTCTGGTTTTGGATACAGATGAAGATGACAGAACCTCTTCAAAACAGTCTACGGTAATGAAAGTGCATCCTAAGGACTACTTGAGGAGCTACTTGCAGGTTTATTTCTGATTTCATATCAAGTTCCAGCTAAAGCCAAAACCTGTGTTAGACCAGCCTGATCCAGTAGCCATATCTAGTAGAGACTAGTTTGAGTGGGAGCCTGCATTGCATCCTCCACTGAGATTATCAAAAAGGTCTCGTTATTATAGTCATCAACCATCTCATTTCCTGCCAAGGAATATTGGCGTGAGCTCTCTCCAGAGTCCATCAGTGCCCTTGATCCTGAAAAATTACTGTTGAGAAATAGAAATAATTATGTTCTCCTCCTCCAACCCAGATGTGGTATCCATATCTTGACAGCTTTTCCTGTCCAATGTCAGCCAAGGGAGTGAAACACTAGTACCTAGGGAAGGATTTCCTTTTTTTGAAATCAATAAATTCTAATTGCCAATCATGCAAATAAATATGCCTTGCTGGAGCAATGTTATAGTCCACCAGGACCGAACCACATTAACTCATTGAGGAAACTTCATCCTCATATTGCAGATTGAAGTGAATGAAAATGCCTTTTAGGGGACCCTGCCATCCTGATTCTGATGATTGAATTCTAATTATATGCATATTGCTTTTATCATGCTTATTAATGACAAACATATCAACCTTTCTACCAGAAAGTGAGCTAAAAACCCAATTTGAATAAAGAATTGCAAATGCCCTGTGTAAAAGACTGCGCACAAAACAAACCAGATGTTTCAAGCTGCATAGAAAAAGCTTTACAGAGCAGCTGGGACAATTTTTTTTTCCATCAGCCATTGGTAAAAGATATACATTGCCAGCACGCAAACTGCTTCCATTTTTAATACTCATATAATTGCTTTACTCCTGTAACCAATGCAATATTAACTTAAAAGAAGGGGAGTGAAGGAAAACAATGATATTGGTCAAAGTTTATAAAGGTCATGGGGTTTGTGGATGGGGAGGAGAGTGGAGGAGGATGGAGGTTATTTTTCCCCATAAAGCTTTCTTATTTACTGCAAGGTTGTGAAGTTTGGAAAAAAATACTAATAAAATTTATTGCCAGGGGTTGTAAGAAGATCATACCTTGGTTCTATTTTCAGCTCCAAACAGATTATAGGACAATGGAGCATAAATGGAAATTAAAACAGATTTAGAACAGACGTTAGGAAGCACTTTTTCACATCGAGGATAATAAATGTGTGGAATGGCCTATCAGGCAGGGTTGTAAAGGCAAAGACACTAGGATCATTCACGCAACAACTTGGGAAATAGCGCACTAAAATGGAATGAGTCTGGATGGTGAGGCCGCCTCTGTTTAGATTCCTGGGATGCTCCAAGTCTGCAAGATAGTTTCTCTTCCTTTCCTTTTCCAGTGATAATTTCAGCTGTGATTTGTTGTTGTTTCACTTTTCCATGAGGTGGAAGATTGCTCTTCCCGCTTCACCCCCCTTGATCACACAGGGTGTGCAGGAGAAGAGGACCTGCTCCGGGAAGCCAATCTTGCCACTTTAAGAGTGGATAGATCTACCACCAGCTCCCATGGATGGAGGAGGACATGCTAGCCTTTGCCCATCAGATCTATCCTTCTTCATGAGGTTGACTTTTATGACCATCCTAGTAGGGTAGCTCATCCGTCTTCATGCTCTGTATTCCTAGACTAATTTCAGGATACTCGAGGAATACCTTCATCTAATGGAGAAATTCTGGGATATACAACCCCCAAGCACTTACATTGTTTCCAGCACTGCCTTACACAGGTCTATGCTATACTCATCTATATTTAAACCACATAATTTTAGACTAAAATTAAAAAGTGGCTTGCACAAGTGCCTCCTTTCACAGTGTATCCTCACTTTGCCTCACTATTCATGCTCTCCACAAGAGTCTCAGAGTACAAGTGTGGAGGTAGTGGGAAGTAGAAGAGGGATGTTGCAAGCCAGAGACCGATCACTTACTGTGCACCTTCCTGCTCTTCATTCCTTGGACCATCTGCATCTGTACCTGGCACACCCTCCAACCACACAAGACACAGTAGCCAACACCAAACTTCACAGACTTCACCAGCGAACTGCACATCAAGCAAACCCTACTACACCCAAAGACGCTTGCAGTTCTGTTCCACCGAGATGTGCTTGAATGTTCCCAAAGGCCAGGACTCTCTCTCTCTGCCTTTCTTAAAGAGACCCAAGATTTGATCAAGGGCCATCAGAGTTCAAAAGCTTTGAGGGACTCATCCAGGGCCATGACGGTGAATGTACTTTAATAGTATATTCTAGCCAAGGATTCCAATGTGCTTTAAAACATAAATTGTCTTGACAAAACTTCTTTGAAGGAGATAAAACTCACACAAAAAGAAGGTCAGAGCCAGAGATACTGAGGGATTTGCCCAGGGTCACAGCACTGGTGGGTCAGTCAGTTGCGAAGCAATTATAGGAATCCTGCCCTGCAGGTTATGCACAAAGTATACATCCTCATTAGAAATGACGTATGAAAAAAATGTATTGCTTCTCCATGTAATCATACCTGTGATATTATTTTATTTATTTAAGATAAGATATAGCAGGAATCTGACTGAAGAAATCACATCTCTGCAAAACTTCAAAAAAAAATATTGATAGGTTCTCATACTCAAATAAGCAAGGCTGCCCCTAGAAATACATAAAGGTATAAGCTTTCAGTAATGAAGGTAATCAAAGGCCTTTTTAAAAAAAAGAGAGACAAAAGTTTAATGACAATTCAGCTGCACTAGAAGTACAATCTTCAGCCCCTTTTTCTTCTGCACCTCTCAGTTTCTCATGGGTTTGGTACACACAGTAGTGTGAGACACCACTAAACTTTATTCAGAGGCACAGAGTGTGTTTATAGGGGATTTATGGCAACATTGGAATCAGAAACAATGGTATTGATCACACCAGAACCAGAGAAATTGTATTGTCATGTTGATGCCGGTTTTAAGAGAAATAAGCTGACTTACCTAACACCTGCATCTTGCTGGGAAAAGCTTTCTCTGATAAATCAAATCTTAGTATACACATCTTTTGCCAGCTTGATCAATATAATATTTACACGCATCAGTAAAAAGCTCAAGGATTTTAGTCTCAAAATAACAACTTGTTTCACATCCAGGACTGAGATTCTAGAAGGTGGCAAATTACAATGTCACTATTATGTTGCAAGAGGTTACCCGAAGGGTAATCCCAGCAAACGCTTTCCTCATAAGTTCCTCATCTTAGGTCACTTAGCGGAGCTGTAACCAGCCAACATCCGCATAGCTCCGGTAACCACCCTGCAACATCCGCAGGATTCGTGGGGCTCACTAGCATGTGAGAGGTGCCCATGCCAAAATCTTTTTGATCTGAGGTGACAGGAGCAGCATTCAAACCACCCAGCTACTGAATGGAGACCGCGCCTGATCAAAATGCAGAGTCAGTTGTCGGCTTGTGTTGAAGGGATATTTGGCCTGAGTGGGCAAAGCGAAGTGGGATGCTCAGCGCTGGTTATAAACCCGATTCCTGCATGCCACTGTGGCAATGGTGCACAACATCTTTTTTAAAGAAATCAGGCCTAAAAAAAAAAATCCCACACGTGTTTCCTGTTTTCAACCCACATCCCTTAAAGCCAGATTTATTTATTTTTCCAATAAAACCATCCCCTGGGTTTAATAGTAGCTATTCTAGAGTGTGAGCTTAGATTAATCACATCCCACTAGCAGCATTTTAACAGAGTGCAAGGGAGGCCTTTTTGCAGAGCATCTCTTACCCCGAGCGTAACTCCCCCCCGTATCATTAGAGTCGGGGCCGGTGCCCCGTGTTTACGGCAGAGGAATGCCGATGAGGGGCTGGAAGTCCTCATTGTCAGCCTGCCACTGACTCTCTGTGTGACTTTGGAATTAAACACAATTTCCCCATGGCTCGCTGTGTCCCTTTTTGTCAAAGCTGAGCCACACTGACAGAGGGTGATGTGTGGGGGAGGTTTACACTACCGCTGCAATTTCATGCGCTATCCGTATCCTGTGGACAAATAAATACATTCACTTCTAAGGACAGTCAGTCCGTGCCATCCATCATCACTATAGACACATAGAGGGGAAAAAATGGTTGTGAAATATGCCCAGAATTTGAGGTGATTTTGATACCGGTGGATGAGAAGCTGTTTCTTGGTGCAAAAGAGCTGAATGAAAGGCTTGAAACTGGGAGTAATAATTACAAGACTAGCAAACAGGGTTTCTCTTTCAAGATCATCTACACACTTACTGTGTTATCATTTCTAATTCATATTAATCACAGGGTTCATGAACTCGTAACTGAGAGCCATTTGCAGCATAAATAACTTTATCTGGCTTCTAAAAATACACATATTAAATATGAAACAATAGGGTTAAATATAAGCAATATGTTTAAGTAATTAACCTCCTGTTTCCACAGATTAATTCAGTCTGTACAGGTGGTAAGACAGTGCCCATCACTGTGACATGAAAACACCATTCAGAATTTAGGAGCCCAGAGAAGAAAACGAAGCTCCATAAATTGTGTTTCTTTCTCTGTCTGGTAGGTAGTTATTAAAAAAGCATAACCTCTGTATAATTACACCACAATAGCCTGGTAACTACAGCATATTTACAGCCACTCCCTGACAACAGATAACCCGCGTACTTTTTCTCCCAGTGATTTGCCAAGTGGAAGCAAATGCCATTTGAATCCCGCTTTTGCAGCTTGGTGCAGCCTCTTCACCCCGTTATTGCACTGCTGCTAGCAGCGGCCTCGGACTGTCAATAGCTTCCTTGCCAGGGTTTACGCTGGTAGTTGTTATTATATCAGACCATGAAAATTGATGGTGATAACGCACTCTCTAGGAAGGCTCTATACATGTCAGTTATTCAAAATATGTCTCGTTAAATAAATATTTACAAGACTTTTGTTATTTCGCTTATAAACTGTTTGGACTGAGGCAGCTTTCGAGCGGTTGAAGAGCGTTCCAAAGAGTTACTGCAGATTAATCCATGTAAACCACACCACTGTGCTAAAAATTGCTACGGTGGTTCCTAACTGCCAAGTCTATATCCTTCCAGCCTAAGAAATACAGGACATATTTTCCTTTGTAATAAAATATCTCGATAAAAGCAATAAAAAAATACTAGTCCAGAACATGTGATTATCCTGGGGGGGTGGAGGGGAATCATACCCATGGGATGACTGGGAAGTTGGCTCATTCTTGTGCTGGGAGAATGGATAAGGGTTGAGATTATCCGAGCTACAGAAGTAGGGGGAACCTTTAAACAGAAAGAGGGAAAAGGAAAGCTATTCGGTTAATAGTCTAGTAATAATAGCTATTCAGTTAATAGCGTAGTAATAATTCAACAATAATCAGTCATCCCCAAAGCAAGATTTATTTTGTCCTGGAGAAAGCCAAAGGAGAATGCCAACAGAACAAAAGTAGAGGGGAAAAAAATAAGACCCAGTCCTGTTTCTTAGCTTCACATGTCTCTGCCTTTTCAAGACCCCTGGATCAGTGCTGTACAAGGATTTCGAAACAGCCAAACTAATGAGGCTACATAAGGCAATAACGATGAGGCTCTGGGAGGGCAGACTCTTTTCACTGCTAAAGATTTCTTCTCAGCAAGCCAAGTTTCCTGGCGTAAAACCCAGAGAGCAGGGATGTTTTCCATGCTCACAGGGTCAGGCTTGTGAGTGTGCGTGTGCATGTCTCTAGGTTTCATACTGTGCCTCAAGCAGAGTCATCCAAGAAGCAGCAACGCTTTACGCTGCGCCGGACGGCTCTGGCACATCGGCTTTCCACGAGAGGGAGCAACTCACCAGCACAAAAAAAAAAAACCCTTTTCCCGGACCAACCACCAAATTTGCTTGGAGCTCTCAATTTACACAGCTGACAGCAACCTTGATTTTTATCAGTTCTACTAGATTTGAGAATCATATACCCATTACTGATTTTTCATGCCTAAAGTCACAGTGGCTGTGTGTGTATTTATGCATATCAAGGGAGAGTTAAAATGGACATCACTCATTTAGAGAAGTGATCCCTTTAATAAAAAGGAAACATTCATGTTTCCAGCTTTGCAACAGCTGCTGGGCTAATTATTAGGATGCAAAAAATGATGGATTTACCAAAGCAATCAACTGAAGGCTTATTCTGTTGGTGCCGAGCGGAGGGGGCCTCAGTGCTGTTGGGGAATTGAAGCCGGGAGGGAGGTAATTCTAGATTTGCCTGAAGTATGCTACCCGTGGAAGTTACTGGCTGCTATTCAAGCTTCCTTTCCCTGCAGCCACCCCTTTTCCTCCCTAACAGGAGAGTCGGGAACCAAAAACAGCTGTCAAAAAGGGTTCAATGTTATTGATAAGCCCTTTGTGTCAACTGAAGCCCCTCCACTGGCAAGTCCAAATAAAACAGCTCCAAATCTGTGTGTCGGTGGAAAAACATGTTGGGCTGCATGTGGAATAAAGCAACAAGAAGTAAGTGTGAGTGTAACAGTCACAGTCGATTTTTACAAATGACTGTGCAATCCGCAGAGGAAATCCCCAGAGGGACTGGAAGTTGTAGTCCTGATCCCTTCTCCACGCCCCCTCCTCCCACTGCCAGCAGCTCTTCTCCTATTTACAACCCAGGTCTGGCTGAGCTGGTTTTTCCCAGCTTTTCCTCTTTTTTTCCTGCCCTTGCATTAGGAAAGATGTTTTGCTTTTTTCTTTCAGACCGCTGCACTTTAAGCGCGTGTGTTGAGAAGGGAAAGTGGAGACTTCCCCACCACCCGTTCCCCATTCGCAGGGCGCTGGGCAGGCAGGATGAGCACAGCTGTGGGATGGTTGGTCCGAAGTTCATGTTCTTGTCAAGAGTCTCATTCGTCTTCCCAGCCTGATGGGCTCAGGTTTGGGAGTCACAGCTAAGCCCTGTGCTGGATTCCAGAAGCTTGGCTTGTTTTTGCACCTCTGCATTTTACTTTTTAGCAGAGACATGATTACCTTGCTCCTCCTGGGGCTTTCTCTTGTCTTCTCTGCAAAGTAGAAAAGGGCTGATGTGGCACAGAGCGAATAAAAAACTGACCAAAGCTGTGATGCCAGCTTCTTTGTTATAGGGAAAACTGGGCCAGTTAATAGTACTAGTGAGCTGGGGACTTTATCTATAGGACACATCCAGCATAGGTGAATTTGGTGCAGGATTCTGCAAATCAAATCTTTCTCCCCAGAACAACTGCAAGCTGCACTGATTTGGAAAAGGTAACTGTCTTCCGCAAGTAATATTCATTTTTATGTAATCTCTCCCTGACCCAATCCATAGACAATGCAAATGTCACAATATATAAGAAAGTGTATTAGAACATTTGCTTCCTAGAAAGAAGAATAGCTCTGTTGTCTCCCAAGAAAAACCAGAAATCTGAAACTTGGTCCTGTTTTGCATATGACATTTTCTCAAACTGTTGCTTTCAGGGAAGCAGAGTTGTGACGTTTAAACTAATAGCCAAACTATGTGTTAATTTGAAATGTATTTTACATCCTTTGGACTTAATAGCTATCTTTCAGCATTCATGATTCCAGGCTGGAAAGTCCTAACAGGCATCTGGGGACAATCCCAGCCCTGTGTGCGTGTCTGTGCATTAGGGGTCACAAGGCATGTCCAATACATTAAGACCATGACGGTTACAGCCCAGCTATGTAGGTTTGGCTCCAGTTCAAGCTACAACAGCAGCAGCTCTGGAAGTCTGGAGTTTAATCACTGGTGTGTCAGCCAGGATGGCAGACGTCACCTTGCCAGCAGTGGAAATCATGTGTCCTTTTATTCTGTCGCTTATTTTTATCCTTCTTTCAGAATTGCAGTATATGGCAGCACAGTACGTTTGCAGGGCAAATACTGGTCTGTGGTAAGCAGACTGACGCAATCCAAAGACATCTGATACCTTTTATCCTGCAGGGTGTCAAGTCTCAATGAGATTTGTCATATGCAAAGTAATTTATGAATCGTCCTTGTTGTTTTATGTATCAAGAACCATTCATAAGAGTCATGCTATGCTATAAGCTTAACTGGATTCCCCTAGCACAGGATCAGGATCTAAAGTAAGGGCTGGAAATGTCTGGCCTTCAGCTTGTGCTGAGGTGAAATGACTCAACTAGGAATTTATTCCGATGATAGCAATCCCGCTTCAAAAACAGAGACCCCCAAAGAAAAGCCAAAAGAAGAGAATGCATATGTAGTTGAAACTGCTGTTGTTGCCTGATTCACAGCCATCCACACCAAAGACTGCTACAAGAAACCACAACAGGGAACTATGTTTAGCTCCCCTGTCATGGAAGTCATCCTAGTGGTTTTAGGGAGAGAAGAGTGGAAGCTGAGGGGAATATATCTAAAAATTTTTGAGTGTCAAAGAAATACACCAATTCATTCTCTAAGTATAAGGAGTCAACTGCTGAAATGTTTGCAACAACCACAGCTCCTGTTTCCTCACCACTGTCAGCAGCTCAACAAGTTTCAGGGCAAGCTCTATAACCTTCAAGACCTCACCGCTTGCCCTTAGAGACCAGTAAGCGCAATTTCCCCCTTTCACAGACAGTGCTAGCGTATGACTTGTTCTCAGCCACACAGGAGGTCAATACCAGAGATGAGACTCCAGCTTATGGACTAATCCTACAGTACTTAAGGACTCTCAGGTCTTAGAAGAGACTTCGTGAAGCTCCTGTCGTAGCTCCTTGGTTCAATGTCCAATGTCTCAAATTACATTTTCTACATTAAAGGTCCCAGGACTTCCATTCATCATAAGTGAAGTTGATTCTATGTCTCTCTTCAAAAGCAGCTGCAACATCTCTTCCAATAAAGAGAAATAAAGATATTTAATTCTGTTTTATCTTGTGAAATATGAAGGTCATCTGGAAGAAGTCTGAGTTTGCACTCAGGAAGGTGCCACCATCACAAATCTGGCCAGATACCTGTGAGATGCTGATAGACTGAAAAGATTTCTTTTGCTTCCTCTCGCTCCACAGTTCCTACCTACTCCAAGCCCCAGCAGTGCCCTGCTCCCCATCCAAGCCTTCAGCAACTAATACTGAAAGAGATGCGCAGAGTAGGCTGATGGTCCATCTCAGGCAAAGGAACAACCTTAAGAAAAGCCTAAAAGACACTAGTGGCATACTAACCTATTTTCACGTGTGCACTTGCTCCATTTTTATAGTACTTCAAATTATCACTATCAGAGACAAGATACTGGACATATGATCTTGCTGGTAGAGCTCTTCTTAGACTATTAGGAGTTTTATAGAGAAGGAGTGGCCTTATTTCTGCTCTAAACTATTTTTTTTCTCAATTTTTGAAAATTCATCCAGAAAAGCAAAGGCAATAGGAGATATTCTGGGGTGTTTGTAGTGCCAAGCAAATAAAACCTTCTCTTTTTTTTCCCCTTTCTCTCTCTCCAGTGAAAAGTAGAACATGCTTTAGCTCTACATTGTGCACTGGCTGTAAGTGCCATATCAGAGCTTTCTGAATTTGAAAATAAATGTGCTTAAATCAATAATCATCATAATAACTCAAACGCAGTGTTATTCAATAATGCTATCTAGCTCTGAAAGAATAAGGCCGTGCATTCCCGTGTAAGCATATACGAATGGCTGGGTTTACCTGACACATTATCCCAGAAACATAATACGAACAAACTCATTCAGGAGTTATATTCTGAAGCTAAGTTTGCACATTTGTAACCTGTGATGTTTATTTGCACTTGCCTAGTCTAGAAAAGCTGACCCATAATGCCCAGTTTAGAAAAGAAAATGCAAAACATGACCTTGAATATATGGAAATATCCCATTTTTAATGTTTGGGGATGTTCCTATTTAAAGAAGAAGAAGGAAAAAAAAAAGACTAACAGTGTGCTAACAGCCGACACTACCTAAAGGTTGAAATTATTAAACCGACAAAGGAATGGGTAGTTAACACAAAGGTCGGAATAATGTATTTAACGTAATTAATCTCCCTGTGTCTTGATAGGGCCAGGGCAGGCGCCCTGAATCAATGTTATGTTTGAGGTGTGATGTAACACAAAGGTACAAAAAGTTAAGGATGGAATGTCAGCTTTAACTTTAAACATCCTTTTATTTGTTAGACTGTATAACATAACACTAACCTTACTTAAACATTGTATTTGGTGTGCTACATAAGACCACGGCGTGTAAAAGGAGGTAACCGAGTAACATTCAATCAGCCACACAAACAAAGACGACTTTCTTGCAGTCTTTGAAAGGGCTTTTGGACACGGCTTTGTTAAATACCAGTAGCAAGGTTTCAAGATTGGTCTACCTGTATTAATTAATTCCCGGCTCCCAGGCTCCTCCTCTGCCAGCTTGATTAGATTTCAGATAAGCAACAGACTTCTCTGTGCTTTCCTCTGTTGCGGCTCAAACACCTTACGACTTGCTCAGCCTGTGCAAGCCGCTTGTAATACTGTTTAATAAAGTTCTCTTTTAACGCAAGCTAGAAAGAAACGGACAGGTCCCAGCAGCCCTTTTCACGGCATCATTTGCATATTGGGTTAGGCTACTTAATAGTCCCATTAGCACCATCTGTTGGGAACCCGCTAATAATGCAACCCGAAAGGGAATTCTCTCGAGAGATGTGAGAAATCACAACAGGCCCATAAGATGGACAGGGTTTATTTTCGGGCCAGTTAGGATTCAGAGAGCGTTGGTTTGACTGTACTGTGGCCATCCTGCTCCATTACTGGTTGCAACAAAACAAACTGGGAGCACTTTATTGGTTCTGCACTCACCAAGGACCACAAAGCTGCCGTGGGACTTTGATCCACCAAGTTGACAGCAAGAAGAAAACTGCTCTGTTCCTCACAGGAGCTGCCCAGCACTCCATGGCACGGCTTTTGGAAGAATACCACTAGACCAGGAATGTGTTAAAAGAGGCCACCCAAGCCTTGTGACACGCAGCAGCTTTCCAAACCTGGTGGCTCACCGCAGCAGATGTGTGGGTCTCTTCTGGAGCTATTAACTAGTGTACGCACGGCACAGGTGTCAGCACATGGTCTAGCAAACTGAAAGAGCTGGGGATTTTTCAGCAAGTAAAACCAAATCACCTCTTAGAACAACAGTGAAGTATGTAAGCTGGGAGACCTCTGAAAAGGTTGGCATTGCCAAATTATTATTGGAGTCCAAATCAAATGTCACTGCTTGGTTTGTTTTTACAGTTGGCCAACCTCAGAATTGAGATTTAAATACCAAAGGCAAGGCTGACTTCTCAGCCTGATGTAAACCGGACTTTACCCACCAACAGCCCAGAAAGTGGTGAATGAGCACATGCGCACCTCTGAAATTGCTAATGGAGCTGGCGAGCTCCCTGGGGCTGGTTTTGCTCTTCACCCTTCCACATTCAGCTCTCGTCAAGCCCTACGCCATATTCAGTTGCTTATCCTTCAGTATCAAGTTACACAGGAAAATTGCTGAAAATATTTCACATTCATTCTATCAATACAGGTGGTTATACTATTAAATGGAAATTAATACAAATTAATATGAACCAGATGAATTCCTTCCCTTCATTCCAGATTCTTTCCTTTCTAGCAAGCCCTATTCTCTCCCCTCAGACCTCCTGGATTCCTATTATTTTTAGATATTATGCTAGTAGGTAAATTTGGAATCCAAACCTACCCCTGGAGTATTGATTTTTCTGGATCGGTTTCATTTTCCACTAAATAATATACCAGCTCCATTTCTACTTGCACAACCAGCTTGAGCTAAGGTGTGTCAAGAATGGAAGCCTGAACTTCTGCTTCCAGTGCTGAATTTAAATCACACATATTATTGCCTAATAAAAAAAAAAAAAAAAAGAGGTTCTTTTCTTTTACTTTTTTTTTTTAAATTTTTTTGGCAAAATGTTTAGCGGTTTCTAAATTAATCTGAGCATGATGTTCAGTTCCAGGGCCCATTGTTGACTTCTTTCCCAGCCTCTCTTTTTCTGGAATTCTCCTTTTTAGGCGAGAACAGCTGTGCTCTTATATCTCTGCAATGTGGCTGTGTTACAAAGGTGAATACTTTTGCATTTGTTCCATCACTTTCTGTTTAATTCAAAACTAATTGCTGATACATTTTTGTAGGGCTTCTGGGGCTTAGAAATTATGGGATGAGGTTAGCACAGTAGTTCTGTTTTGTTCATAAAAGAATGTAGAATGGATTTGTTTAAAAAGTTATCTAAATTACTCACAGAAGGTTGAGTACAGGCTATTTAAGGCCTCCATCCTTTAATAGGATTCATTTGCATTATGGCAAGGACTAAACGGTTCTAATCTAGACTGATGCCCCTCTCTTCACATCCCTGTGCAAAGGCATAAAAAGATATTCCCTGTTATACAGCTTTTTCAGGCTAAATATACGACAGAGGTAGAAGAAACTGAGACACAGAGGGGTGAGATGGCTGGTGCAGCAAGTTAATGGAAGATGTGCTGCTTTCTGGTTTGACGCCATCTCTGGATTAGCTTGTATCAGGGGAGAATTTTATGTGCACAGTGGCACTTTTGTGCATGCTTTCTGGGAGGAGAAAACAAGAAAGCACCATAATCCTTTGCATGTCCTGCAATTGATATGGCCCTTCTTGGAGAAATCTGTCTTGGTTGTGCAAACACAGCAAGCAAATCCCAAGAGTCCCAGTGTTATTGTCAAAGTTGCATAGCCCACAGTTGTCATTTCTTTGTGTTCAAAGAAATGCGAAGCAAAGCAGACTTGCATGTAGATATTCACATGTGTATGTGAACATAAGTCCTTTCAATGAGTGGAAAAATTGAAAATATATGGTAAATTCCAGTCCAGGTCAAAACAATGGGAAAATATTATTCAGAAAAGTTTGAGTCATTGGTCAAAAACATTTAGGGAAGGGAAAGGTGAAAGGAGGATAGATGGAAAAGGGTTTATACAAACTTTTTTCTGTGTCTCTCACCTTACATACACATGCATATCTTTTTCCCATATGCACAGGGAGGTTATTCAAAATAGATAGATATTCAAATACTTAAAATCTAGAAATACAAAATTACTTTAACATCTTTAATTCCCACTTTCAAGTGTTTCTCAGCCAAGATCATTTATTAAATATGCCCTGAACTTGCTTTTAGCATCAGTGTCCCTTAGACCTTAATGAGACATGCAGCTATTACCTGCTGAAAAATCATTGCCCCATTTGAACTACATTGCCAAATTTCAACCCAACTTCCACAAAAGAGGAAGGGTTCTGAAATAAATTTTTGTTCTCTTCACGGAACTAAACATATTTTTTTTTTTACATTTAGTGGGCTTTACTGCTTAATAACATATTTATAAGAGCTCCCCTACCTGTCTCTTTCTGGAATTATAAAACACGTGTACCCACCTGCAGACTGTGATACCTGTATTTACAAGCTGATATAGGGATTGCAATATTTTCCCTGCAAGTTTGTTCTGTATTTTTCATTTCCAGCTGCTAATGGCTCACAGAAAGTAGAATATCTAGAGGTAAAGGTGTAACTTAACCACATACTATAAAACCCTTAAAGTCCCCATTGCACTTTAATGTAAAGGAAATTCACTTTTCCCCAGGCAGTATCGTTTATTATATCTACATATGCTCTGGAGCTCTAGTGACTCTCTTTAGGTGACACAGCAGAGTTAATGACACTGTTAGATGCTGCTGAAATCAAATGCTGCGTGTTACCTATCCATGTAACAGAACACTGCAAAATTTGAACATCTTTGAACAATTTGATTTATGCCCTTTTCTTTTTTGTTGGTTTTTTTTGGAACTGTGTCCATTCAAACATATTATCTGAGATTAAATGAGCAAAGAAAAAGTATTTGACTGATCATGAAGGCAATGGAGGGTGAGGAATAGGCAGACCTTCCCCAGAAATGAAAGTTGATAGGATGGATTTCCCCACAGAAATTTGTAAAATTTTATTCAACACTAAAATGGACAACTCATTAGCAGAATACAGTACAGGAATCTATCTGTTTTGTCAGCCTAGCAGTCTTATTTCGTATTTCTAACACACTGAAGTTGATGAAGTTTAGCAGAGAAATTTCATTGAAATTTTCATCAAGATTTCAGAGAAGTGTAACTAACCCTAAAAAAATTCTCCTGCTGGCAATTGCCAGAAGAACCACTTAAGCAAACTGGATTTGTCCTACATAAATTAGCAGTCATCATTTTCCCTGAAATGTTTGTTAGGCAGGAAGCCAAGACAGGTTCTTCCACACCCCAGGTCTACCTGGTAGCTCTGACCACTGCTCTTGTCCTGGTCAGTCCATCCATGAGAGACTTCAAAAATCTCAGTTTCATTCTGACACAGAAAAAAATATCCTTTTCAAATCAGAAATTTAATTACCTGAAAGGAAAATTGTCTCCATTACTGCTTTTTTTGGGAAATATTATCCTCAATAAAATGAGTAGAAGTTAGTCCAGTCCTATGAAAGAAAGCCTGTGTGAACTGCATAATTTAAGGATATAAAATTTTCAGGAGAATTATTGCTAGACATTTAAGCAAAACATTTAAAGATTTTAACTTAAGCATATTCTTCATATTCCTAGAATTAATACGTTCCTTGGACATCAGAGGAATCTCATTAAGAGAACTTTCTCATTAAAAAAAAATCCTGCTAATTCCCATTACATATTTAAATGTGTATGTGTGTGTATATATAGATATATAGTTAAGTATAGGACAAACATCAGCTGATAAAATAGCTACTGCAAGACAGAATTAACCTGTTGTGTTGCATTTAAAAAAGAAAAAAAAAAAAGACTATGCTCTCATTTCTGCAGATGTATATCCCAGGGAGCTCAGCTGACTTCCAGGAGAGCAGAGCTTCCTAATCTCTCGATATTTCATGTGTGCTAGTTTCACTAGTCCTTCGTAATTCGTATTACAGGAAGGCACTATAGCCCCCATCTAATGCTTCAATGGTGGATTGTTTTTTGGGTTTTTTTTGTTATGTCTTAATAGTTTCTAGTTTACTAGGTGGTATTTTTGCTGCTCTTTTAGGATGATCATGTTTCTACATTAATTTCTAGTAAATTTTCCAGTTTCCTTGGTCATATTTTCAACCTTTATGTCTCATGTTAGGGGGTAGGATTTAGTAAACTCTACAGATATTTTTTCTTTGGATGTGTATAGTATAGTATTTATGTATGACTTAGTGCATCTGACTGTCAAACAGAATTCTGGCCTTTTAAAAGCAGTCATAGATTTTGTATAAGTCATTGCAACATGCTGCTATCGATGATATTTTTTTTCAAATCCATGATATTCTATAGAAGCTATAGAAACACTGAGTTTCCCCTCATCGTATTTTTTTCCTATATTCTTTTTTCTTTTGACACTGAACCTTCTTAAAAGTTGGGTTGAATCCGTACTAAGTTTTTCTTTGGATATGCTTTTGTACATTAAAATAAATGTATTGCACCTTTTTCATCCACTTAAAAAGTCCAGCGCTTGCTGATAGCCTCAGGTCTATAAAAATGGAATGTCCTTTCTGATAAGGTTAATTAACAGCTCTGCTTGAGTGGCTTAATTGAGTATAAATTTCCTATTATTCATACACAGCTCCAAAGGATTCAATTTCTTTTTCTTTTTCTTTTTTCTGGGGGGAGCATTGTCTTACATTTTTGTCTTTTTTTTTTTTCTTTTTCATTTTGTCCTTTCCAATTTGTTTGAAATCTGGCTTAAGGAGCAGGGCAACAACTCAAGCTCCCTCCAGCACGGATCCCACAGAATGATTGCCCACTGACACCATACACGATAAATCTAAACTTTAGATTTGAACTCCCAAATATCACATGTCATTGTGATTGATCAAAAAATATACAATTTGACTCATTTCAGTGGTACCACATTTGGACCAATACTAGACCTACAGGCTTTATTCCCACTGTGACCATCACGGTCACAATGACATTTATATGAAAAGTGCTAGATGGGACCACTAGTAGTAGATTCAAATGTCAGTTTGACTTCTTCATATTCTCATGAAACTCAGCAGTTTTCCTTCTGATAGCATTGCTCGAATCACTTGTTGATAGCATAACTGTGGGACTCCATTCCTTTCTTTACCATTATCTATAGGCATCTTCCTTCTGGTTAGTTACAGCTCTTCTGGGGTTTGAACAGGTTTTTGTCTAACAAACCGTGGCTTCTTGTCTTAGCTGATACAACATTAGGTGGAACCGTATTAATATTTTGTATTTATTTTGCATTCTCAGCACATAAAATCACTTCAGTTACTATGGTCTGGGAAGGGACTGCTGTATGAAAGGTGGCCAAGCCAGTTAGAAGAACTGGATGACTTCATGAAAATTGATGGAAATTGAAGCTTGGTCTCTTTGGGAACAGAAATACCTGTCCCTAAGTTGTGCAAAACAAAGATGCCTGAGAGTGTGGTCCCTCACTCACTGAAATGGTTAGTTGCCTTTCCAATGACTTAAAGATATACAAATTTTCATTTTTCTATATCCTTTTCCCCACAATGTGCAGAGGTAATCTATAGTCTAAAGCAGGATCAGACATAGTCATGTCCCTAAAGCTGTTTTCTCCATGCATGTACTGGACTAAAGATAAATGCACCCAACTGGTACAGAAGCAGTATTTTTCTTCAGGCTTTCTTGGTGCAAGTATCAGGTACGAGAATGAAGCTGAAGTGGTTTTCATATGCCACCAGACTCAGAGATGAAAGCGTATCCTAATCAATATGCACAGTTTGGGTGTATTTTATGTTCCATGATGTGGCAGTGTAAACAAAAAGCCTACAAACATGCACCAGTAATGTCAACTGGAACATTTGTATTCACTGATTTTCATAACTGACTTGCTTTCAGGAGGCATTTGTATTAATATTTGTTTGATGTTTAGCAAATCTCCCTCTCTGTTCTTCTGATGAATATTAAGTCTGGGTTCTTTTGAAGACATTTTAGCTGCAATCTAGTATCTGGCATTCTTTGCAAGCTTTTGCAGTCCAAAGCATAACATATAGCTAATACGAGAACTAGTCTTGCTCCAGGAAAAAAGGGTAGCAAAGCTCCCTTCCACTCAATGGGAGCAGGACCTGGTTCTTACAGAGAAATACATTCAATATATACCCTCTTCTGCTTCTCTCAGCTCTTCTCAAAATATGTGAGCTATATTCTGCAAATCCACAGAGGCATTAGCTCATGGGGGAATAGTTTCAGTGCAAACATTGGAATCACTCGCCTAGGTAACTTGTATAACCCAAATAATTCTATTGAAATTGCCACCTGATCCTGGAGATACACCAGTTTACATCAGGAACAGATCTAATGTAGTTTTATTTACTTCAACTGCATTATTTCTGGTGACACAAGGGGAGAGTCCGATCCTGTGGAAAGAACCAGCATAGAAAGTTTGAAGGAGTTCAGTCACTGCCACGAACTATGGAAACTATGAGAAAAGAAAGATATTGAAAAAAGATCGAGTTCATACATAAAATCAGCACAGAAGACCTGGCATCGACCCTGCCTGGAGTAAAATCCACTGAGCGCAATGTCCTAAAATCAGCCCAGAAGTTTCCAAATTAGTAGCCATGGGGGTTTAGTTTATTTCCTTGATGTTTTGCATTGCTGAGAAATTGTGCTTCGTTTTCTGAACAAATCTATAGTTTAACCAGAGGCCCACCTTTAGCTTATTACAAAAAGAGAGTTGTGTAACTCAAAAGAGAAAATAAAGTTGAGAAGACAGACCAGAAAGCCTGGCCTGCAAGCGCTAACATTTCCCACTCCTGAAGAGCAGCTCGCAGTCCTGGTGGCCTGGCTTCAACTAAATCAAATATTAAACTTCACTTGTTAGTTTACCGAGGGGAGATTTGTTTCCTTAGCATCTTTCTCTCCTTTTTTTTTTTTCTTTTAATTGTTGTTACTCTGCTTTGCCTGAAAGCTGCAGCATCTCACTGTTTATTATTCCCACTTCAGTCAAACCCTGTCCAAAATTAACACGTTGCACTCTGCAGCTGCTTTCCAGATCCAGCTATGCCAAAAATGCAAGGAAATGTAAAACAAACACATGGAAGCTCTTTCAATTAGCACAGAATTTGATCCTGCAAAAGAAATTAAGCAGATAGGCAGTTTTACACTGATGAGTAAGCCTAACCGAACATTTATTAAGTTAATCATCTGCTTAAAGTGAGTGCAGGATCAGGTCCTAGGCGAAAATGAAAAAGCTGCAGTAACAAGTGTATGTATGTTCTGTATTCCTTCTGGACTTTTATTAAGATCAAAGAGCTCTCTGAAAAGCAGAAAAGCAAATAGGTTGCAGATGAACGAACAAAAAAAGTTTCTAAGCAATTACTGATTTAAAGCATCATTTTTCTTTAAAACTGCTAGCTTCATGGCTGGCACAAACAAATAACTGCATAAAACTCAACTCTCCCTCCTAATTCCTCAAAATTCGTAATAAAAATGAATCAGTAATTGAAAGTCAATGGGAGTTAGGCACCTTTTGTGCCTTTGAAAATCTCCCCCAAAGCCTTTTCATCTACGCCTTGCTGTTCTCTGCCTGGTTTTTATGAGGGTTTATTAAGAAGTAGCCATTTGAGACTCCAAACACAAAGCAAAAAAGAAAAAAAAAAGAAAAGAAAAGGCAAAAGTCAATAAAACCAGAAAACTAGTTGGTCTGATCAGTGTCAAGTTACATTGTTTTCAACTTGAATTAACTGTAGCCATCAATAAAACTATAGAAATGGGGAAGCTGCTGTTATAAATTAATGATTATTTGCCGTGAGCTTTAACAGGGCTGTGCGCGCCACATTTTATTGTGATGGTTTATTCTTATTTGGTACAACAGTAATTGGGTCTTAAACATGATAAAGCATCCTAAAGGCTGCATTGGTAGCAGAGCTGTCTGCAGTAGGTTTTTAACTCTAGTTAAAGAAGGTTAATCAAAGCTAATGAATCTATTTTATCCGTTGCCACGAGTATATCAAAAAAATGTACCGCCAGGTGAAGGAGCTAAAATATGAATTGTTCAACTGTGAACATACATTTTCAGCATAGTAATTCTGCCAGCTCCTGGTTATATATTGGATATCTTAATAGTTTGCTGCACTTCTATGTCTGCCGCTGGCAGAGGAGGGGAGAGGGCTGACACCCGCAGAGAAATAGGCAGAGCTGTCTTGCAGCTTTCGCTACGTGAAGAGCAGTGAGGCTGCTGGTTTCCCATCCTCAGAGCAGCCTGGTGTTTTATATGACAGCTAAAAGGAGCCCTGCAATAGGTCGAACTCTGACCATGCTTTGCTTACAAAGCCCGCGGTCCACAGCCGCAGCCGGCAAGCGACGCTGCATGGCGATGGATGCTCCCACTCCCCAGCTGACCCTGCTCACCTTCTCCCTTTGCTCTCTTTCCTCCTCCTTTCCCTTTCCCCAAACACACCGCAGCATTTCTCGGAGTTTTGCAGAACTGAGGATGGAGTGAGAACGAAAAAGGCCAGGAGAGCAGATTTGTGTACCTGTGTTTGCATGGATGGAGAGAGGGAAGATTTCTGTACTAGCCACTGCGCAAGATTAGAGAAAAGTGATTAGGGCAAGACTGCTACCATCCCACCCTGACAAGATAGCCTTCCTCTGCTAGTAGCCCCATCGATTTCATGCAGAAACTAAGGCAGCAGTTCTGGCCTCTAGTGATGCTCGGTCAGTGCGATGAATTGTCCTGGGCACCCTCCAGGCCATCTCTGCCTGGTGGAAATGCTGCCGCTTGAATTTCAAAGCTGCCAGCAAAGGAGCAGCAGCCTGGTTCGAGCTGACTCCTTGTTTTCCTTGAGTTTCCTTCTCAGGGTTAGGCTGGGAGAGAAGCACCGAGCTGAGACACATGGACCCCAGTCTGCTGGCAAGGCATCAAATGGTGGACACAGGAAGCATTCGATCTGCCCCTGTAATCCTTCAAATTCTGCAATCTCTGCGACTGCAACTGTACATTGCAATCCCTTCTTTCTTGGTTTCCCTCCTTTTTTTTTTTCCCTTTGGATGAATTTTCATCTCAGACTGAGACAAGTAGTCAGAGCTGTTCAGCCGGGTCAGGCCTGCCGGGTGATGAGCTGATGGAGGCTAATTAAAAGGAAAAAAAAAAAAAAGGCAGATGCCTCCATTCTCATCTGCCCCCAACCAGCATCTTCCCAGTTTCAAGATCTGTGGGTGGGTGGGGGCGAAGTTGGAAAAGGGAGGCTGATATAAAGGAAGGTGCAGCCCTCTGGAAACACGGCGGGGAAAAGCCCAAGGACTAATTGCAGCCGTGGCTGGGGAGAGGTACAGTGCAGGTTTCGGCACAGCTCCCCTCTGAGCAGCCCCCCTCGCTTTGACAAGCTATAGCACCTCATCTCTCCTCCTGTTTGATTGAAAGCGAGGAAAAAGAAGAGGGAAAAAAAAAAAATAAACTCAAAACTAGTTGCAAAATTCAGGGCCTGTTAGACTTCAGCTAATTAGAAAAAATGGGTTTCTTCCCCCACCCCCTCCTGCTCCCCCTCTTCTCTTTCTTTCTCCAGCACCTTTTCTTTCAAACATTTAGTCTCAGGAGGGGGAATCCAGCCTCTTGGCTGGGCTGTTTTCAAAACACGCCTTTGAATGCTTCTCCCTAATTCACGTCTTTTGTTTTTCCGCTTTTGTGTTTGCCAGTTTGACCATATAACGTTATACATCTGGTGTATAGCTTGTTGGGGGCTTTCTTTCTCCCAGGGATCCTATGCATTCCCTATAGGACCCTCCTGGGCTTCCATTCGAGCTATCGTGTAACATAAAGGGGGCTAAAACAGGGCCAAGGGGATGAAAGCGGGGAGGAGGGGAGCGGGGGGGGACACAGCCAGTGAAGAGCGCGCCCGACACACATGCACACACACAAAATAAAATAAGGGGGGGGGGGCAAGGAATAAAAAGAGCTGAAAAGCATTCTTTTGCTCTTTCCTTTTCTTCTCGCGCTGTTTCGGCCGGACCCTGCATCAGGCAGGCACTGGCCCTCTGTGGGAAAGTGAGGCGGCCACAGAATAGATAACTCATTTGAATTCCAGCGACATATTCGTAAATAAAGCAAAAGTGGCGAAGGGGAGAGGGGCTGGAGGCGGGGGCTGCGGGGAGGGAGGGATGGGGAGCCAGGGGCTGTGGCGGGTGAAAGACATGAGGCTGCCCCAGCTCCCGCAGCTGGGACCCTCATCCCATCCCGTCCCCCGAGCCCACAGACCAGCAGCCCCGACTCAAGTCTGGCCTCTCCCCGTCCCCTCCCTTTCTGCTGAGAAAACAGGAGTTGGCTGAGCAAGTTGGATTCTTGCTGGTTTTGGCGACACCCTTCATCGCGGCTGCTGCAGCTGCTGGTGTTTATCGTTGTGGTTGATGCTCCTCTTGGAGATGGCCCTGGTGGGGTGTGGGAGGGTGTCAAGCCCACAGCCACCCTCCTTGCTGCTCCAGTCCATGCCCTCCTTGCTAGGAATTCCAGATGGGGGTTATTGCACTCCTCCAGAACCCCCAGACAGCCACCCTTCAGGAGCTCAATGTTACCCTTATGCCCATTTTAGAGACGGGGAAACTGAGGACAGGGTGAGATTAAATAGCTCAAACAAAGTCCCAGCCCGGAGATGCCGTGCTGCACTCTAAGTGACAGGCAGGGCTTCCTCCCACCTAGCTGCCCATCGCCTCATTTAAAAAAAAAAAAAAAAAAGAAAAGATGAACATTTGGACCAAAGGAACTTAAAAACAGGGGCGCAGCTCAGCTTTCCTCTGTCCCCTCTTCAAACTCTTGCTTTTGGTCCTGGCGGGAAGCGGGGTATGTTGTGTTAAACTCTGAAGTGTATGCAGTCCTTACATAAGATTTATTTATTATATACATATCAGATGGTCACGATTTATAAGGCATTTCAGAATTCAATTACATGCATAATTGCCTATAATAAATTTATAGGCAGCTGGACAGATGTAACCAGTCATACTGTAAACAATAATTATATATATAAATATATACATGCACACCTGTAAATATGCATGTGTGCACATGCCTACACATAAAGCTAAAATATGAACAGGGCAGGTTTTTCTCATCTCCTGAACTATAGCTGCTGTGATTTGTGCAAAAACTTTTAGAAGACATTTACTTTCCTACGTGTTGACCAGGCATACACAGGACAGAAGTGTATTTTCTCCTCCACAGCCGCACTGAGGTTCCTCCACTAATCCTAATTAGACAATCCAGAATAAAAGCTCTAAAAATGTATATCCTTCAAAATCCAAGTATTTTCCATTTTCTGTTTTCTTGCTAGATTTCATTCTTTTTTTCCTCGCTTTGAGATAAAGCATATGTAAACTGCATGGAGACTGCGTAGGTTACATAAATTACCTTGAGGACAGATTTCTACCATAATGAAGTCTACTTCTGTCATATCACTGTGTAAAGCCACAACGCTCCAAAATGGAAATCAGCAGAGATTTACAGAGATTCCCCTAAGCCAGCGTCATTGATGTTCACAAGGGTAGGATTTGGCCCCAAGTGAAAAATTTGATTTATTGAGTCATTGTGACTGAGGAACTTGCGAGCAAGCCAAAAACTTTTCCCTTTAGGGACCACAAATGCAAGTCTCCCCTCTTCCTCCACCTCCTCATTCACTACAGTCTCAAAGACTCTTTTCCCTCCCTTAAAATTTTGTGAGCGTGCCGGACTGAATGCAGCCATCCAAATGAGCCTCCGGCTCCATCAGGAGAGGGCTCCCATCCAGCCCACGAGGGCGGGAGCCTCTCCACTCTCAGGGGCACAGGGATCCCCTTGGCAGGAGATTCCCCCCCCCTCATCCTTCAATAATCTCCACCTCCTCCAAACATTTGCAGCTCTTGGGAGCCACGGAAGCAGGTGAGAACATGGTGGCTGCTTAGAAAAATAACACTTTGCCAATTGAACAACACCCTTTAAAATTTCAGCTATTAACAAGTCTTTACAGAAACAGGAACTGCCAGTAACAAACCTGATTTCTAATGTCCCCTAGGTAATAATAACTGTCTAATTTGACTGTGTCCCAACTGGCCTTGTACAGCAGTTATTGCTTGAAGGGTTTGGAAGGGTTTTTTGTGTGTGTGTTGTTGCCTTTTTTTTTTTCTTTCCACAAGTTCTGTTTTGTTTTCCAGCAGAGAAGTCTCATTTCTTTGAAAAGTGGGGGAGGGTGGGTTGGAGGGCAGCAGGGGGGATGCACATGTGGAAATTTAGTGTGAGAGCTGCTGGCTGGAATGAAGATGTTGGGTTTGGCATGAAGATTGCAGTCAGCTGGTTGCTTTGACACTGCTCAAGCCTTTCAGTGACTCCAGACAAGCCTGAAGGATTAGGATGTCAAGCCTGTCCTGTCATCTTTGGAGAGTGGGGGAATGGAAGGAGTTGCCTTTTTTGGTTACATCTTCACAAGGCCCAGAGGGCAGAAACCTTGCTGGTTAATTAAGGCCGACCTCAGCCCGTCACTGATCAACGAAGTCCTGCTTTTTCAGACAAGCAGTACGGCAGGGCTCCACGGGTAATCACTCTGCACAAGGATGAATTTATCTCAAGAGGCTTTCACGTGCAACCCCCCACGCGAGCCGAATGGATGGCTGCACGCTTTGGGAAAGCCAGCGGCCTTCTGCCAGGCAGCCGTCAGGCAAGGCAAAAGGACCTGGAATGAGCTGACTTAAGCAAACCATATTTAAAGGGCTGAAGGTAACATAAGGCATGCATTTCTCTGGCATTGTTGGAGCTGACAGGACATATCGATGCCTATCAAGCAACATTTCTGCTGGTAAAAAGAAGATGTGGCTTTTGTGTGTGTCTTTGTATCCATCTTTGCTTAAGTATATGGTGTTCCCAAGGGCCAGGTAAAGCCTAATCAGCTGATGGCAACGATCCTGGTGCTTCGGTTGTTTTGAGGTGCTCCAATGCAGCAGGACTTTGAAAAGCAAGAAGTGCTGCTACCACTAGATGTAAATAGCATTGATCAGTCTTATTTGCATGAAAAAAAATGAAAATCAGTCATGCCTGCTGCAAACTGGCTGTAAGGAAACCCCAGAGTAGAGCCTGCAAAGCTTGCTCATGGACCACCACCGCCCGCTTGCGTCGCCAGGACTCGGTCAGTGTGAATGAAGGTGGCAGGAAGGAGCAATGGCTTGGTTTGAATCCCGAGAGGCAGGAGCATGGCTCAGAGTGAACATCTCCAACGCCCTGGCCGCTGTGAGAGGCAAGCCCAGCTGTCCTGGCGGAAAGGAGTTGTCTTTCCACCCCAGCCGTGTCCCTGAGCTTGTCACAGATTTTGTTGTTATCCACAGAGCTCGGTAGAATGCTTTGAGCGACCAAACGTTGGCTCTGCTACAGCCAGTGAACTTTCAGTTGCTAATATTCATGTGATGTGTCCTCACGATCAGACACTGTATCATTCCCATTTCCCAAATGAATGACCTTTAGTTTTCCAGCTTTGTCAGGAGGATATAACACAATTTCCCAGAGAACAGACTGGCATGCAAAAAGCTGTTCCTGAGCGGGAACACAAATGCTGGGACAAGAGTGAACTTTACATAAACACTGAAATCAAAACTTTGCTGGTCTGCACAGGCAGGAAAAAGAAGATGGTTGTAGAAAATGAGATTCACTACAGTAATTTGAATGAATATTCAGCGAGCCTTCCCACATCCAGATTTCTTCCAGCTTCCTTCGTAGTAAACTTAATATCTAAATATTCCAGTGCTGCCAATTCTTAAAATATCTCCTGAAGTCCCAGATCCTGGAAGCATGTGTTTACACGGGAAATCAGCTTCCATTTACCAAAAAAAAAAAAAAAAAGGACCTCTCTAAACCTTATAAGTCCAGGGAAAAGATGGGAACATCGTTTCTGAGGAATAAAAATACAGAATGTAGATTAAATATATCTAAGTGGCTTCAGCCTCTTAAAAGCAATGTAATATTCAAAGCTTCACTACTCAAGTGCAAAACACAGCTCAGAAGGTGGCATCATACAGCATATGGAAACTTTTCCATCTTATTTATTCCAAGGTTTTAATTTGACAGCAAAAAGGCCACTGTAGTGTGTCTCACCTTTGATTGTACTAGGAAAAAATAACAAAAAAAACCCTTCTCGCCCTTCCCATCTCTTCTTGTTACCATTACGTAGTTACTGCTCTCCAGCACACAGCGTGCCTGAAGTAACCCCTAGAAACAATCAAAGATGGCAGTGGTATTTTTTTGTAAAACCTTCCTGTCGGCATTACAGCAAATATACTTTTTCTTCAATTTCTGTTACCTTTATTTCTATATTCTAGATCTCACTGTGCCAGAAAAAAAAAAAAAAAAAAAAAAAAGAAAGGAAAATTTGTAGCCTTGCAATAAATGAGATGAACTAGAGAAGCCTCCTGTTCGGGGAGGGAAATCGCTTCCAGCTTTAAATTTCTTAAACAAAGAAATTTAGGGTCTTCTGCTTTTCATGAAAATACCATACATATGGCCTTTGAAATTTGTCACTGAAGAGTGTTTAGCTCTAAGGTAAAATTCAGCACTTTATAGCGTTTCAGCTGCAAGACTCTTGCTTTTTTTTTTTTTCTCTCTCCTTTCTTTTTTTGGCCTGCAGCCCAATGTGAATGTATGATCACTAGCACAATAGTTAAACATCTGAGTCGTTTTGAAGTGCCTTCAACATTGCAATGATGTGATAGGGTTTTTTTTCCTCTCAGCTTGGCAATTGATGGGAGGAAATTCAGCCTCCCCCCAGTGGTGGTGAGGAAAATCCAGGCGGAACTGCCTGGTCCATGCCGAAACATCTCGCTTGCTGCCGCTTTACTGCACATGCAGTGCCTGGAGGTACCTGTCTGCAACCATTCCTGGCCGTTGCAAAGAGTTTGAAAGTTTGTGGTGTCTTTTAATTTTTTTTTTAAAATGCATGAATAAGCTATTTCAATAAAATTCTCGTGTTTTTTTTTTTCTTTCAGAATTCAAAAGAAAAAAAAATCCATAGACCAAAAATGAAGGCAAAATGTCAATAAAGTGAAGAAAGACTCACGCCCCAGCACTCAGATCAGGTTGTGAAAAGTCCCTCTGGCCCAGCATAGGGGATGGCTTCTGACTGTAGCCACTTACATGTGGATTTTCAAGTGGCGAAGGGCTCAGGAGCACAGCACAGGGATCCATCCCATGTACCAGTCTAGTCCACAACTCTTTCTGCTGCAAGCAGATGATGTGCAGCAGCTCGTTTCCACAGGACTCCATCACCTTTGAAATAAGATAGAGATCAGATGCATTTCCGGCAGTAAATGACAGCACCACCCTGAAATCACAAATTGCACAGGCATTGAGAAGCAAACTTTCTACAGAATGAGGCAGGCAAAGGGCTTTGCACAAAGGCACCTTGCTTTTGGGTGGGTGTCCCAACCCCTGGCAACTTGTTCACCTCAACCCTCAATTCCACTTCCCTGTTTGCTCATTAAAAACCTCTGAAAGATTTGTGATTCTTCCCAGCCCAGAACAGGAAAACGCTGAAACCGCCAACATTTTCATGGGATGTTTCCCACTGAACTCCACCCAGATGTGCAGCCGCTTGCTCTGCGGGGCTGACTAAGGCTCAGTGAAGCCACTGGGAAGATTCCCACTGGCTGTAAATGGCTTTGCCCTCCCCAAAATGTGGCCCCATTTTTAGTTATCATCGGCTGCATCCTTTTGTAATTATCTTTGTGAGAGGCGTAACCTATACCCCAGAGGGCTCTTCCCAGGGCGGAAAAGCCAGTCATTCCTCAAGCAGCAGGACCTAATGAAACCTCGCCTCAGGGACATTCCTCTGCCCTGATTCTCTGATGTCTAATAAAGGTTGTGCTCACAAGACAGCCCTCTCCTCCATTAACAGGACTTCTGTCCTCTGCCTGTGGCTTGTTCTCACAATGGCTGTGGCAATGTGATAGCTCGGAGGCCACTACTACTCTCTGCCAGATATGATTGAAGGCTGGCAGAGGTCTCAGAAATTTTTGGAGACTTTTAAAATAGAAAGGCAGCAATGTATGCATCCAAAGAGTGTGACCACACTGATGCTCTTTCCTTAGGAAATGAGGCTAAACAAAGGGGAAGATTTTTTCCCTTTAAACAGTGGTATGAATGTTTAGCTCTGTTGGCTGTTGGCCAGCCTTTCAGCACCTACAAAGAGCTGATGGAGGGAGGAGTAACTGTCCCAAACTCCACCGTCTTTAGCCACTGGCTGAAGTGTCCTTGACCCTTCACGTTGGGAGAAAGAGCTTACAGCTTCTGTGTTTGGTGAGCTGAGCCTGAGTGGGCAGAGTTGTCCCTGTCCTCAGTGCTGCAGGAGATGGAGCAGATGAGAAAGACCCTCCTTCAGCTTGTAGGATAACACCAAACCCTTCTGCTCTGCAAAGTTCAGTCCTGCCCCTGCCAGCTGGACCACGCTACCATGCTGCTTTACTTTACAGATTGAGAACACGTTTGCAGGAAAGGCTGCGGTAAACACGAGGGCTGTATGCAGTGCATCAGTTTGTTTCTCTCATTGTCATGGTGCTGATCTTAGGGGGCAACCAGAGCTGGGTAAGGAGCCCTGCAAAATCCACCTGCCTTGGTGCGGTAGGTTGTGAGCAGAGACATAAAGTTTTCCTTAAGTTCATCTCTAGTACCCAGTCTTTGCTATGCATTCGTCTAAGTCCTGCAGGTATGCATGGAAGACTGGCAGAGTAATTTTCCCTCTGGGATTTCCATCTGGATTCAAGGATTACTGGGTGCCATCAGCACCACATGAAATTTTCCTCTTGCCTCATCTTTTTACATATGTAAAACCCCTGTTCCGTACATATGTATATATACTCACACACACACACACACATATACATGTACAGTCCAGATCCAAAGGTAGGTTAGTAAAAAATACAACTATATTTTTCAAAGAAGGTATTTTATATGCATACGTATAAATATATATACACATATATACTTCAGATCAAAAAAGGTATGAGCTGGCAATAAATACGGCTATATTTTTCAAAGAAGGTATTTTAAATTGATTTGATTACAGTAGAGCTGACACGTACTGTGCAAAAGGAACAAGCACTGGGAAAATTCATTTACTGGCTATTATAAATGAATTTCCCTGCCTGTTGTTCTTTTTGTGCAGTATGTGTCAGCTCCATGGTAATCAAATCAATTTAAAATACCTTCTTTAAAAAACATATATTGTACATAAGACTTATATTCTCCATA